>NC_064641.1:587995156-597995156 GCF_023864345.2 Schistocerca serialis cubense
ATCAAAAAGAAAAATACAATGAAAAGTCGTCGTCTCCCAGTTTCTCTATTACGCGTTCATGTATGTTTCTTTCCCTGCCAGTTCTACTAATACTATTGGTAATCGTACCATTTACTACGTCTTTTATGTAGTGTACTAGATCTACCGAACCGTAGTTTTGGTAGAGTGCATCAAAACTTAGTTGTCGCTGCTATTGTGGTCTTCAGTCCTGAGACTGGTTTGATGCAGCTCTCCATGCTACTACACTCCTGGAAATTGAAATAAGAACACCGTGAATTCATTGTCCCAGGAAGGGGAAACTTTATTGACACATTCATGGGGTCAGATACATCACATGATCACACCGACAGAACCACAGGCACATAGACACAGGCAACAGAGCATGCACAATGTCGGCACTAGTACAGTGTATATCCACCATTCGCAGCAATGCAGGCTGCTATTCTCCCATGGAGACGATCGTAGAGATGCTGGATGTAGTCCTGTGGAACGGCTTGCCATGCCATTTCCACCTGGCGCCTCAGTTGGACCAGCGTTCGTGCTGGACGTGCAGACCGCGTGAGACGACGCTTCATCCAGTCCCAAACATGCTCAATGGGGGACAGATCCGGAGATTTTGCTGGCCAGGGTAGTTGATTTACACCTTCTAGAGCACGTTGGGTGGCACGGGATACATGCGGACATGCATTGTCCTGTTGGAACAGCAAGTTCCCTTGCCGGTCTAGGAATGGTAGAACGATGGGTTCGATGACGGTTTGGATGTACCGTGCACTATTCAGTGTCCCCTCGACGATCACCAGTGGTGTACGGCCAGTGTAGGAGATCGCTCCCCACACCATGATGCCGGGTGTTGGGCCTGTGTGCCTCGGTCGTATGCAGTCCTGATTGTGGCGCTCACCTGCACGGCGCCAAACACGCATACGACCATCATTGGCACCAAGGCAGAAGCGACTCTCATCGCTGAAGACGACACGTCTCCATTCGTCCCTTCATTCACGCCTGTCGCGACACCACTGGAGGCGGGCTGCACGATGTTGGGGCGTGAGCGGAAGACGGCCTAACGGTGTGCGGGACCGTAGCCCAGCTTCATGGAGACGGTTGCGAATGGTCCTCACCGATACCCCAGGAGCAACAGTGTCCCTAATTTGCTGGGAAGTGGCGGTGCGGTCCCCTACGGCACTGCGTAGGATCCTACGGTCTTGGCGTGCATCCGTGCGTCGCTGCGGTCCGGTCCCAGGTCGACGGGCACGTGCACCTTCCGCCGACCACTGGCGACAACATCGATGTACTGTGGAGACCTCACGCCCCACGTGTTGAGCAATTCGGCGGTGCGTCCACCCGGCCTCCCGCATGCCCACTATACGCCCTCGCTCAAAGTCCGTCAACTGCACATACGGTTCACGTCCACGCTGTCGCGGCATGCTACCAGTGTTAAAGACTGCGATGGAGCTCCGTATGCCACGGCAAACTGGCTGACACTGACGGCGGCGGTGCACAAATGCTGCGCAGCTAGCGCCATTCGACGGCCAACACCGCGGTCCCTGGTGTGTCCGCTGTGCCGTGCGTGTGATCGTTGCTTGTACAGCCCTCTCGCAGTGTCCGGAGCAAGTATGGTGGGTCTGACACACCGGTGTCAATGTGTTCTTTTTTCCATTTCCAGGAGTGTATATCCTGTGCAAGCTTCTTCATCTCCCAGTACCTACTGCAACCTACATCCTTCTGAATCTGCTTGGTGTATTTATCTCTTGGTCTCCCTCTACGATTTTTACCCTCCACGCTGCCCTCCAATACTAAATTGGTGATCCCTTGATGCCTCAGAACATGTTCTACCAACCGATCCCTTCTTCTTGTCAAGTTGTGCCACAAACTTCTGTTCTCCCCAATCCTATTCAATACCTCCTCATTAGTTATGCGATCTACCCATCTAATCTTCAGCATTCTTCTGTAGCACCACATTTCGAAAGCTTCTATTCTCTTCTTGTCTAAACTATTTATCGTCCATGTTTCACTTCCATACATGGCTACACTCCATACAAATACTTTCAGAAACGGCTTCCTAACGTTTAAATCAATACTCGATGTTAACAAATTTCCCTTCTTCAGAAACGCTTTCCTTCCCATTGCCAGTCTACATTTTATATCCTCTCTACTTCGACCATCATCAGTTATTTTGCTACCCAAATAACAAAACTCCTTTACTACTTTAAGTGTCTCATTTCCTAATCTAATACCCTCAACATCACCCGACTTAATTCGACTACATTCCATGATCCTCGTTTTGCTTTTGTTGATGTTCATCTTATATCCTCCCTTCAAGACACCATCCATTCCGTTCAACAGCTCTTCCAAGTCCTTTGCTGTCTGTGACAGAATTACAATGTCATCGGCGAACCTCAAAGTTTTTATTTCTTCTCCATGGATTTTAATACCTACACCGAATTTTTCTTTTGTTTCCTTCACTGCTTGCTCAATATACAGATTGAATAACATCGGGGAGAGGCTACAACCCTGCCTCACTCCTTGCGTCCCTTTCATGCCCCTCAGCTCTTCGCCATCTGGTTTCTGTACAAATTGTAAATAGCCTTTCGCTCCCTGTATTTTACCCCTGCCACCTTTGGAGTTTGAAAGATTGAGAGAGAGTATTCCAGTAAACATTGTCAAAAGCTTTCCCTAAGTCTACAAATGCTAGAAACGTAGGTTTGCCTTTCCTTAATCTTTCTTCTAAGATAAGCCGTAGGGTCAGTATTGCCTCACGTGTTCCAATATTTCTATGGAATCCAAACTGATCTTCCCCAAGGTCGGCTTCTACTAGTTTTTCCGTTCGTCTGTAAAGAATTCGCGTTAGTATTTTGCAGCCGTGACTTATTAAACCGATAGTTCGGTAATTTTCACATCTGTCAACACCTGCTTTCTTTGGGATTGGGATTATTATATTCTTCTTGAAGTCTGAGGATATTTCGCCTGTCTCATACATCTTGATCACCAGATGGTAGAGTTTTGTCAGGACTGGCTCTCCCAAGGCCGTCAGTAGTTCTAATGGAATGTTGTCTACTCCGGGGGCCTTGTTTCGACTCAGGTCTTTCAGTGCTCTGTCGAACTCTTCACACAGTATCATATCTCCCATTTCATCTTCATCTACATCCTCTTCCATTTCCATAATATAGACCCTCTATATACTCCTTCCGCCTTTCTGCTTTCCCTTCTTTGCTTAGAACTGGGTTTCCATCTGAGCTCTTGATATTCGTACAAGTGGTTCTCTTTTCTCCAAAGGTCTCCTTAATTTTCCTGTAGGCAGTATCTATCTTACCCGTAGTGAGATAAGCCTCTACATCCTTACATTTGTCCTCTAGCCGTCCCTGCTTAGCCATTTTGCACTTCCTGTCGATCTCATTTTTGAGACGTTTGTATTCCTTTTTGCCTGCTTAATTTACTGCATTTTTATATTTTCTCCTTTCATCAATTAAATTCCATATTTATTCTGTTACCCAAGGATTTGTACTAGTCCTTCAAAAAATGGCTCTGAACACTATGGAACCTAACTGCTGAGGTCATCAGTCTCCTAGAACTTAGAACTATTTAAACCTAACCAACCTAAGGACATCACACACATCCATGCCCGAGGCAGGATTCGAACCTGCGACCGTAGCGGTCGCGCGGTTCCAGACTGTAGTGCCAGAACCGCTCGGCCACCAGCGGCCGGCGGGAGACCTGGAAGAACAATTAAACGGAATGGTTAGTGTCTTGAAAAGAGGTTATAAAATAAATATCAACAAAAGAGAAGTAAGAGTGATGGAGTATAGTCGAGTTAAATCAGATGGTGCTGAGGGAGATGGATTAGGAAGTTAATATAAAAGTAGTAGCTGAGTTGTGCTATTTGGAGAGCACAGTGAGTGACATTGGCCGAAGTAGCGAGAATGTAAAATTCAGACTGCCAACAGGAAGCAAAGCATTTCTGAATAACAGAAATTTATCATGGAATGTAAATTTAAGTGTTACTAAGTCTGTTCTGGAAGTATTTTGCTGAAGTGTTTCCTTATATGAGAGTGAAACGTGGACAGTAAACTGCAGATAAAAAAGTGGTCCTAAAGGTGAATGCTGAAGATTCTACGGGTAGACCGAACAATTAATGAAGAGGTGCTGAATCGAATTGGGGAGAAAACAGCTTTATGGCACAACTTGACTAAAGCGGTGTAAAATCGACAGATGGAGTTCAAGGCTTGACAACAGTAAAAAGAGGTTAAAATGGATGGATGTTGTTGTATTTATGAGCAGGTGAAGAGCCTTTCACATGATAGAATAGCATGGCTAGCAGAATCGAATCGGTATTCGGACTAAACACGACAAAAAGCTACGATTCAACCTTGCAGTTAGTCTTAGAGATTTTACAGAGATATCAGCTGTCTGGGCCCACGAGAAAGTCTTTAGGCAGAGCGCACTATGCTCACACTTAAAGTTATCTGTGGATTATCCAGTCATACCCATACGCGATAAAGGTAAAGCGCAAGCGTACATAGCAACTACTCGTCAAATGCCAAATCTTGCCAACACAAGTTTTTTAGCATTATTACCAAGGCGTTCATGGGAAGTGACTGAGAATATGGGTAACCTGTCTTTGACAGTGGGTGACTGTCCAACTCAGATCTTCGGCCAAACAATCACTGTGCCTCCGCTCCATCGTGACTTCATTTGTGCTTTACGGTACCTTCCCGGAGGTCATTCGTAAGCTTTCTCCTAAGCCATTAGTCAGAGATGGAGAAAGAAGTGTCACCAAGACTAATACTTTAGCGCATGTACCAGGGGTGTTAGGGGAGTACCTGAGAATATGCAGTAACCAGGGCTCACAGCGGATTTGTGCGTACAGCTGTAAACATCGAAGAATCGGGAAACAGCCAACAAAATATAGTGGAAACTCCAGTTCTCTGCCCGCACAATGTGACAGAGCATGATAGTCTGACGGTGAAGTCAGAGGGAAACCCAGAAATTCCGTAAAACAAGACTTTAAACTCAAAATTTTCGGACTTTGAACGTAAACAGGATCCGAAGTGCTGTAAAACTACGATCTCTGACAAACTTTTTCTGTGGCGCAAATGTGGACATTGCGCTGTTACAAAAAGTACTTGCTTAAATCAGCATTGGATGATACGTAACAATTAGTAATATGAACAAATAAGAGTCAACTGGAACGGCAGTTTTATTGTGTATAGGTATCAATTTTACGGAAGTTACGTATCTCACGAGTGGGAAGGGAATATCATATGTTAAACGAATTTTTTCACCAATGTGTATGCACCTTCCGAAACTAACAGACGTCACGAGAGGTCATCGTTTTACAAAAATGACATCCCTGTTTTACACGGTTGTTTCAATCCAGATCTTATCCTTGGGGTGATTTTGACTGTGTGGTAAGCGATGACTACTAAATTCCAAACATAAATAAACCTGAGGAGTACGAACAAATTGTCCATGACCTTCGTTTGCAGGTCACGTGGTAAAAGCTTCATGGTGAAAGTTCGGCTTATACTTACGTGATTAGGTGTCTCGCAGATCGAATGCGCGAAATTTATGTCTCACAAGGGCTCTGTCAACGTCTCTCATCACCGCACCTATCAGATTTACATAAACCTCCAACGTACAAACTATCGTAGCGGTACAGGGCTCTGGAAGCTCACCGTCAATCTCTTGCCGGATAACCAACTAGATGAGGAAATAACGCGAGCTTGGCATCAGATTTCGCGATACAAAGGACGCTGCAATAATGATTTACAATTGTGAATATGCTTAGCTAAATCTAAAATAAGGAATAAAGCCGTTCGATACGCCAAGCAAAAAGCTTTTTGGCAGAAACGGACAACAGAGTTTTACTGTCGATGTCTGCGCGTCTTGAATTAACGCAGAAACATCCTGAGTGATATCGTCGTTAGGGACATTAAGCAATACAAAACCAAATAATAGCTCTTCAGCGACGAAAGATGGAGACGAATTTAGTGAGATCTTAGCCCAAAGTGTAGCCTCCAAGGAAACCGCTTCTTTACACTACCATCTGAGAATCGTCAGGCGACGAAGTGCGACTTTTGTTGAGAATGTCACTGACGAATAGGGAAAAAGACTACTAAATCAGCGCGAAATCATAACACAAGCATAGGAATATTATAGCAACCCCTACCGCAAACAAATATGTAAGGAACGCCTTTATCACAGGGTGATTGAAAAGACCGTCGTCCGAATGACACAGAATGGAACTGCAAATCTGAGGGATCCTTCGCAGAAGGCTTCAAAGAATCTGTTAACAAATTCGCTAAATGGAAATCACAAAGACCTGATGGGCTACCCGCAATATTGTACGAACTTTACTGGGATCTTTTGTGATTCATGTTGTTGGAAATGCAAATACGTTATGAGACGCCAAAGATACACTTCTCGTATTCAAAGATTGCATCGTCGTGCCGCTACCTAAGAAGGGCAACAGCAAGAATATTAATAAAATGTAACCCATCACTCTCTTAAAATCTGGCTACGAGATCATCACTAGGGAGGTTAAACTGAAAATGCAGCCAGTTTTCAAGAAGAACTTATGCGCATATCAATACAGCGCCACACATGGCAAAAGCATGCAAACTCACGATGGCTCTGTATGCTATCTCTGCAGAGCCTCTCTTAACAAGCATGCTGGCCACAAAGTCCTGTGCGACCATCGGAAACGTCAGGAAATGTTGGACAGCGTACACCTGTGACACGTCAGTGACTTTACTGTGACTACGGTTGCTCGGCTAAATGAAGGAAAAAACCTCTGTACTTGACACCGGTAGCAGCATCAGTGATACTAGACATTATGACTGGTGTCAACAAAGCAGCTGCTGCAAAACCCTCACCATATACTCGGAAGCAATGCCCGCGAAGATGTCGACACGATATTGGCAAATAGGCTGTAAAAATTAGAGCCAACATCAAATTGTTCTGCGACAGGTCGCTGAGCTGGTTACCAAAAATGCAAGCACTAAAAATTTCTATAATACGTAAACTGAGTTACTTGGAATAGACACTTACAGCAACTTTATCATAGCAAAGCGCTATGCTTGCTTAGCATGGGGAAAATATTTTCAAAGTGTGTTCCGACACCCTAACGCTGCCAATAACGAGGCGTGGTCTAGACCTCACCGACGTAAGGCAAAAATAAAATCTGTCCTGGTCAACCGCATGCACAAAAGTACGAGAAATGGGAATCATAGTTGTATATAAGCGTTAGTCGACCGATGGGAACCAGGATGCATGGAGCCGTCGGTCGACATAACAACGATACCAACAGCTTTAGAAATATTAGGTCATTTTTTTTTTTTTGGGTTCAGTTCCATATACAAGAACCACAATCCAATGCATATAAAAAGAAAAAATCGCCTATAGGAAATGAACTATCAGATAAACCGGAATATCATCTGCAGGAATCTACGTAGCAATGTTATATCTTCGAAAGTTAAGGCCGTGTGGTACATGATCGCCAGCGAACAAAATAGCTATTAATGAAAAATTATACAACATCCACCTCAGCATAACTTTCACATGTGAAACAAGTGTTATCGCACATATGTTAATTCACAAGTTCACCACGGCATCCGAAATGTGGCCTTATATCTGAAGGAGACTTGAGGTCATTGAATGGATAACCTGAAACCGAAATGACATAATCAAAATGATGCCGCTAAAGATGTGATGCGCATGATCCCCAAAAAATGCTGCAATGTAAATGATCAGACACACAGATCCTTACGTAACTCGCACTCGACCAGCCTTTTCAACGATTATTATACGAACATTGCGTTGAAGATTCCATAACATAATGATCACAACACCACACTCAAATGAGGCTAGTGGAGTCACCTTTCCCAGCTTCTATCCATTATGAATAACTTAAGACAATCATTTTGTGTGTCATATTGTAATTACCATGTACCTTATTATAAGCTTACAAACACGGAATGCTTCAAAATAAAAAAAGGGACGCTTTTGAGCACCGCCTCCACCTCGGCACTGACCGGTTGATATATTGCTGCTACCCGTTGCTGCAGGTGTTCCCCCATGTACAGGCTACTTCCTGGGGAGTTTGTGGAGTTGGTGGTGAGTTCTCCAGGCTTTACTGCAGATAGATTCTTCAGCAAATGAAAGAAGCTGTTATTATTATATGCTCATTTGGCTTAGTTGCACAGCTTGGAAGGAACCAAGACCTTCTAAAAATATCTTGGAAGCTAGTGTTCGTTGCTATTTTCAATTGTTTCAGTCGATTGGACAAAGAGATGTTGCCAGTAATGAAGACAAGACATTAGGCAACCCCAAGTTCCCCATTTGCTTAACGCAAAACAGGTAAGATGCTCGTGCAGTTCAAGATTATGGAGAACACCTTATGTAATGCGAAAAATATGTGCGTGAACATCGTCCTGTAACAAAGCGCATCTGCCGTACTCGCTGTAACGGCAACACAATGGGCTGGAAGATGTTCTCTGCTTATCCTGCACTGCTAAGTGCTTCCTCAACAAACACCACATGTGTACCGTCATTGTAGACTGTGGCTTTCCGCACAGTAGTACAAGGTTTCAATCTATATGTTGCTACCTGATACACATCTTGTAACCGCTTCCCTGGTTGATGTCGCATTTACAAGCAACCTTCATTAACGCCAAACCAGAATCAATTCTCTATCACTGATCACGACTTTGCGCTTTGCGTTCCTCCACAGTGCCGGTGGCGGGCAACATAGTAATTTGAGAGGACTACTATTGATTGACACCCTTACTCGAAGTCCGGTGCTTGATGATCCTAGCTGTCGATCTGGGCGTGTCCGCAGCTCGTGGTCGTGCGGTAACGTTCTCGCTTCCCAAGCCCGGGTTCCCGGGTTCGATTCCCGGCGGGGTCAGGGATTTTCTCTGCCTCGCGATGACTGGGTGTTGTGTGCTGTCCGTAGGTTAGTTAGGTTTAAGTAGTTCTAAGTTCTAGGGAACTGATGACCATAGATGTTAAGTCCCATAGTGCTCAGAGCCATTTGATCTGGGCGTAACGTTGGCCTAATTTGTGCTCATATGGCCGTTCTGTTAATAATGGTTTGTTCGTCTCTTGCGGTGTTCAAACCGAGAGTCTGCCGCTACTGTTCGTAACAAAAACGACTAGCATGGGCATACTTCGACGAGCATAAACAACACTGATAACCATCTGACACATTACATGCAGCATACTGAGAATACTTACATGCTCGAAACTTGGTTTGTACTCCGCCCACATCACTAATCGTGCTTTGTATCGTTGCCTTTACTTCTGGACAAAAGTAGAATATATATCCGTCCTCATTTACTTAGTCATTCCGTATGCAGAAAAAAAAACATAAAAATCTTTTAATTTAAACTACACACATCCAAAAAAGTTTTGCATCATCCACGTTCCCAGAACTCCCGAAGATAGACGTTGACTTTGGATATTGTATCACAGACACAGTCCCTTTGACTGTTCAGAGATGTCACAAAACCCATCCAAAGATGTAAACAACCATGCATGAGCAGCACCTACTAGACGTAGGGGGTCCGACAGCCGATCAGTTCGAGTCATCCACCAGGAAAGAGGTACACGGCTCGTGTTGTCTGTAGTTCAGCCATGCATAGACGGTCAATACCACGGTTCTATCGCGTCCGCATTGTTACTTTGTGCCAGGAAGGGCTCTCAACGAGGGAAGTGTCTAGTCGTCTCGGAGTGAACCAAAGCGATCTTGTTCGGACGTGGACGTGATACAGCGGGACAGGAACTGTCGACGACATGCCTCGTTCAGGCCGCCCAAGGGCTACTACTGCAGTGGATGACCGCTACCTACGGATTATGGCTCGGAGGAACCATGACAGCAACGCCGCCATATTGAATAATGCTTTTCGTGTAGCCACAGGAAGTCGTGTTACGACTCAAACTTTGCGCAATAGGCTGCATGATGCGCAACGTTATTCCCGACGTCCATGGCGAGGTCCATCTTCGCAACTACGACACCATGTAGTGTAGTACAGATGGGCCCAACAACATGCCGAATGGACTGCTCAGGATTCGCAACACGTTCTCTTCACCGATGAGTGTCGCATATGCCTTCAACCGATCGTCGGAGACCTGTTTGGAGGCAACCCGGTCAGGGTCAACGCCTTACTCACTGTCCAGCGAGTGCAGCAAGGTGGAGGTTCCCTGCTGTTTTGGTGTGGCTCATGAACAACAGCGAGCATCCCTATCGCGTATCGCTACTGGTGATGCGAAATGGTGTCTTTATGCTAACATAGGGAAAGAAAGGAATGGTTGAGCCCAAACAAAGCAGAAACTTCCCCTACTAAGACCTACGTGGATCCACAAGAGGTAATGTTATGCATCTGGTGGAACAGTGACCGTGTAATGTATAATGAATTGCTTCCCCGAGGTGTAACCATCACTGCTAACATTTACTGTCAACAACTGAAACATCTTGCAGACGCAGTCGGACAGCAGCGACCAGGAAGACTCGTGAAGTGATGTTGTTCCACTGTAACGCCCACTCGCATTCTGCTAGACTGACAAAAAACACTGTGCAGAAGATGGGTTGGGAAATCTTTCATCACCCACCCCAGTCACCTCATCTTGCGCCCTAAGATTTTCACCTTTTCCGCTCTCTATCAAAGAACCATTAAAGAACTTCCTTTCCGGATGAAAATGGCCTCCGAACATGGCTCAACGAGTTCTTCGCTTCAAAAGAGCAGTCACGGAATCGAAAAGTTATCCCAGCGGTGGAAGACTGTTGTAAATAGTGAAGGAGAATGTATTATAGATGAATAAAGTCTCTGTTGTGTGTATCATCTACATCTACGTGATTACTCTGCTATTCACAGTAAAGTGCCTGGCTGAGGGTCCAATGAACCACCTTCAAGCTGTCTCTGTACCGTTCCACTCTCGAACGGCACGCGGGAAAAACGAGCACTTAAATTTTTCTGTGCGAGCCCTGATTTCTCCTGCTGCTGAGGTATCACTGGTGCAGAATTGACAGGAGCACCGTGTACTGCAGAAAGCTGACCACGAACACTACCCAAAACTTGCCAGGATGCTAGTAACGGCTGCTGACCCGACTCGCACGAGAACTGTCGAACCTGATTCTTTTGCTTCTGCATTACATGGTAACGAGTAGGGTTCTTCAACTCAATGTGAACCTGTAGCACTTGTGGTGCTACCTCAATACCAAAGCTTTGAATGTTGACTGGAACTTTAATAGATGTTGAAGCACTTTGCTGCTGAGCCTGCTTCTCGGCCTCTCTGTTCTCCTCCTCCTGCCACTTCTCCCGCATCAACTGAAGCTTCAGCTGTGTACGGGATGTAGGGGTCCAGTTTTAAATGTCGGTGGACTTTCCGGTACTGTTTTCGACTTTAATTCATAAAACGGGTAATAATCAGTCAGTGTGTTCTCTATCCCGATTGCGTCATTCCATTACATAGCATCCAGATTGAAGGAAAGCGTGATTTCAGGATCTGTAGTCTCTTCTGTGACGCTGGTAAAATTCGGCCTGCATCGGTGTGTCATCTTCTTGCTAAACTTAAATGTCGTTCTAAAATTTTAAGCCAGTGCGTTGCGCTTGTACGTATATTGAAATTATGGAAAAACGATACGAACTTACGCACCAACCCAATAATTCCTGCCGGCCGGTGTGGCCGTGCAGTTCTAGGCGCTTCAGTCTGGAACCGCGTGACCGCTACGGTCGCAGGTTCGAATCCTGCATCGGGCATGGATGTGTGTGATGTCCTTAGGTTAGTTAGGTTTAAGTAGTTCTAAGTTCTAGGGGACTGATGACCACAGATGTAAAGTCCCATAGTGCTCATAGCCCATTTAATAATTCCTGAAACGATGAGAATGTATAAAAGTGGCGTCGATCCGTAACTTGTCTTTCCTGCTCCCTTTATAATTTTTGCGATGGGGTTTTCGAATTGTGACCATCGAATTATGTTTTTCTTCTTCCCATTAGAAAATGGCTTCAAATGGCTCTGAGCACTATGGGACTCAACTGCTGAGGTCATTAGTCCCCTAGAACTTAGAACTAGTTAAACCTAACCAACCTAAGGACATCACAAACATCCATGCCCGAGGCAGGATTCGAACCTGCGACCGTAGCGGTCTTGCGGTTCCAGACTGCAGCGCCTTTAACCGCACGGCCACTTCGGCCGGCTCCCATTAGAAGTCCAGCGAGTGCAGCAAGGTGGAGGTTCCCTGCTGTTTTGGTGTGGCTCATGAACAACAACGAGCATCCCTATCGCGTATCGCTACTGGTGATCCCCATTAGAAATTAGTACCGCGTAGCGCCCTAACTCTGTAACTTCCGCCATGTGCTGCTTACTGCAGTGTGAGGACGACCTGAAGCCTGCTGCTATTTTTGAAATGCAGTGAACATGTTCGAAACTACAAACGTGGTTGCCTCCTAATGTGCGCTACATTTACGTGTTCTCCCCTCGAAATATCGGCGGCTGTCGAGGACGTTTCTCGGTCGCATTCGCGTAATTTATTTGAAACTCAAGTTTCACAAGATTTATTTTGTTTGTGCCAGTCCTACATTTGTTTTACCTCGCTAGTCTCAACCTGTTCGTGCAGATGGTTGTTGTCCTGCAAACGTCCCCATATGTTGACTCAGGGATCGAGACTTGGCTGCACGATCCGTTACAGCCATGCGGATAAGATGCCTGTCATCTCGACTGCTAGTGATACGAGGCCGTTGGGATCCAGCACGGCGTTCCGTATTACCCTCCTGAACCCACCGATTCCATATTCTGCTAACAGTCATTGGACCTCGAGCAACGCGGGCAGCAATGTAGCGATACGATAAAACGCAATCGCAATAGGCTACAATCCGACCTTTATCAAAGTTGGAAACGTGATGGTAGGCATTTCTCCTCCTTACACGAGGCATCCCAACAGCGTTTTACCAGGCAACGCCGGTAAACTGCTGTTCGTGTATGAGAAATCGGCTGGAAACTTTCCTCATGTCAGCACGTTGTAGGTGTCGCCACCGGCGCCAATCTCGTGTGATTGCTCTGAAAAGCTACTCATTTGCGTATCACAGCATCTTCTTCCTGACGGTTAAATTTTGCGCCTGTAGCACGTCATCTTCGTGGTGTAGCAATTTTAATGGCCAGTAGTGTAGGTTTGGTGCAGACAGATGTTCAGCGTTGTGTTGTCCCATTTGACGTTTGCCGCCATAATAGTGCTCCTGTGCGGCACCTGGACGGTCAGCAGAGGTCTCTTCCCGCAGTCCAAAACCAGCACCGCTGCCTGCCGCTTCGGTCGGTTCGGAGTGATGCGCTGAAAGGCCGCGAGCTGGCGTGGGAGGGGGAAGGGAAATGTAAATGGACACTTCACCCTAGCCTCGTCATAAATAAACATGTGCGCCTCTGTAAGTTGGCATTATATTCTTCTGCGGAGGGACCGTGAGTATTTGTATGCCAGGGCGGTCGCGTCTGGCGCGGCGTGCTTCTACTCCTTCCCCTCGTTCTGGCTGTAAGAACAAGCACTTTACTGTTTCCTTTTACTTGTCGCCTGGCCGGCCCCGCTTCTTCGCTTTGTCGGTCAGCTTCTAAAACTTGCAGCGTGTCCCACGGCACCTCTGGGGCCGGGGCCAGCGATAAAAGACGGTCCCACTAGAATTCTTCGCGGTTACTGTCGTAGCTGACTTCGTTCAAATTTACTTCCTGCTCCACGTCGTAGTATTCTACGTACCAGCTTCCGAGAATGCTTTGCATGTTTCTACGAGCAGCACACATAACAGGACAAGTAGAACTTCTGTGTATGTTCCTTTTTCGTATTTCTTCCAGGAACCAGTCGGGAAGATACCACGAAAACATTGCGTTCCAGTAGGATACTTTCTGTTAAAGGCACTGCAGTAAAAACTGGTGCTTCACGAATCAACAAAAAGATAACCATCAAATTCAGACAAGTCTAAAAGATTCTTTGCTGGAGCATATTCTCTCTGTGCCTTATGTACGGGGATTACTTGCTCAATGTATGATTGAAAGGGAAACCATTCGTTTTACAATATGTCTGTCGCATCCAACTCACTTTTTGCGAATTAATGTATATTTAGTTCCTACTTTTGAATGTACCATAAGCGTGCAGCGGTAGTGAAACACATTTTGTTGTCAGAGTGTTAATTAAAATATCTTTATTGTGCCTCTTCGTCCCAAGGCGTCGTTTTATATCAGACATGCCACACTGAGTGGACGTGTAAAACTACGTCGATATCAGCTGCCTGCATGTAGCATCTGGTATTGTAATGCCTTGTATAGATTTTTGCGGGTGCTCAACATCTTTTCGTTGTTGTATTGTGTCCTTTCATCTCCGTTTAACTAGTCTCAATATGGCACAAAATAGTATACGTAGTGTCCCAAGAGAAATGGTCAATATTCAGGGATATGACAGGAACGATTCTTGGAAGCAAAAAAATCGAGTAAACATGGACTTTAAAATAAATACTTTAAGAGCCATGAGCACTTGTTCATTTTTATCCTGTGAAACATTGCTCTTCTACTGAAGAAGTGCTGATCGTTCTTAAGGTAAGTACTTCAAAACCCGTGTTTACTAAGCTTTTTTCCTTCGAATGGTCATTCCTGTAACGTCCCTGAATATTTACCGTTCCTCCTGGGACACCCTTTATGCACTCTCTCATCAGTTCCAAGACGTCTGGTATTGGTCATTAATATGGGGCGTGTCCACACTTCCCATTTATGACTACTCGAACTCTGCTGGGAACAATTTCAATGACGTAACTGAATGTGTGTGGAGGAATGGCAGTTCATTCTTTCACAAGAGCCGAAACCAGAAAAAAGTAGTGATGTTGGACTTTGGGTTCTGGAGCGAAATCGACATTCTAATTCATCCTAAAGGTGCTACTGGATTCCGGTCCAGTTCATTTCAGGAATGTTGCTGTCCACAAGCCATTGCCTTAGAAATGCTACGTTGTGATAGGATTCCCAGTCGAGCTGATAAAACAAATATCATCTCCGAACAGATCTCTACTGTACGAAATGAACAACGCCGTCAAATGTGTTCAGATGACTCTGCATTTACCATCTTCTTATGCGCAATAAAGAGACCACACCCTGACGACGAAAACAAAACTCCCATGACGTAATACCACCTCCACCGAATTTCAGTTTTTACACTACACATGATGGCAAGTAAAGTTCTCCAGGCATTCGCCAAACTGAAACCTTTCTGTCGGACTGCCACAAAGTACAGCGTTATTCATGACTCCAAAATACTCGTTTCAACCCATCCACTGTCCAGTGACATCGCTCTTTACAGCATCTCAAGCGTCGCTTAACGTTCACTAAAGAAATGTGCAGCTTATGAGGAGCTGCTGGATCATCGTAAATCATTCTTTTTAACTCCTTCACACAGTCATTGTGATAACTGGATTGCTGGTAGCATTTCGGGAGTAATGACCGATTGCCTCCGCTGATCTGATGCTAGTTCTTAAACTACCCTCCGGAATGCTCGACGGTTCCTGTCCATAGTATACGAGGTCTTCCTGGCCTTGGTTTAGCCATGGTTGCTCCTCCGCGTTTCCACATCACAGTCACATCGTCAGGAGTCGAATGGGGCAGCATAAGAAGGGCTGAAATGTCCCTGACGGATTTGTTACTCGGGTGACAAGCAATGACTAAAATCTGTGTCACGTTGGAAGGCGACCCAGTTTTCAGCCGCTCTGCACATCCCCCACCACTAGCCACTTGCAGCCAATAATATTCATTCTCTTTCCGAGCGGCTAGCAGCGAGTTACAGCTAGACAGCAACACTCCTGGAAATGGAAAAAAGAACACATTGACACCGGTGTGTCAGACCCACCATACTTGCTCCGGACACTGCGAGAGGGCTGTACAAGCAATGATCACACGCACGGCACAGCGGACACACCAGGAACCGCGGTGTTGGCCGTCGAATGGCGCTAGCTGCGCAGCATTTGTGCACCGCCGCCGTCAGTGTCAGCCAGTTTGCCGTGGCATACGGAGCTCCATCGCAGTCTTTAACACTGGTAGCATGCCGCGACAGCGTGGACGTGAACCGTATGTGCAGTTGACGGACTTTGAGCGAGGGCGTATAGTGGGCATGCGGGAGGCCGGATGGACGTACCGCCGAATTGCTCAACACGTGGGGCGTGAGGTCTCCACAGTACATCGATGTTGTCGCCAGTGGTCGGCGGAAGGTGCACGTGCCCGTCGACCTGGGACCGGACCGCAGCGACGCACGGATGCACGCCAAGACCGTAGGATCCTACGCAGTGCCGTAGGGGACCGCACCGCCACTTCCCAGCAAATTAGGGACACTGTTGCTCCTGGGGTATCGGCGAGGACCATTCGCAACCGTCTCCATGAAGCTGGGCTACGGTCCCGCACACCGTTAGGCCGTCTTCCGCTCACGCCCCAACATCGTGCAGCCCGCCTCCAGTGGTGTCGCGACAGGCGTGAATGGAGGGACGAATGGAGACGTGTCGTCTTCAGCGATGAGAGTCGCTTCTGCCTTGGTGCCAATGATGGTCGTATGCGTGTTTGGCGCCGTGCAGGTGAGCGCCACAATCAGGACTGCATACGACCGAGGCACACAGGGCCAACACCCGGCATCATGGTGTGGGGAGCGATCTCCTACACTGGCCGTACACCACTGGTGATCGTCGAGGGGACACTGAATAGTGCACGGTACATCCAAACCGTCATCGAACCCATCGTTCTACCATTCCTAGACCGGCAAGGGAACTTGCTGTTCCAACAGGACAATGCACGTCCGCATGTATCCCGTGCCACCCAACGTGCTCTAGAAGGTGTAAGTCAACTACCCTGGCCAGCAAGATCTCCGGATCTGTCCCCCATTGAGCATGTTTGGGACTGGATGAAGCGTCGTCTCACGCGGTCTACACGTCCAGCACGAACGCTGGTCCAACTGAGGCGCCAGGTGGAAATGGCATGGCAAGCCGTTCCACAGGACTACATCCAGCATCTCTACGATCGTCTCCATGGGAGAATAGCAGCCTGCATTGCTGCGAAAGGTGGATATACACTGTACTAGTGCCGACATTGTGCATGCTCTGTTGCCTGTGTCTATGTGCCTGTGGTTCTGTCAGTGTGATCATGTGATGTATCTGACCCCAGGAATGTGTCAATAAAGTTTCCCCTTCCTGGGACAATGAATTCACGGTGTTCTTATTTCAATTTCCAGGAGTGTAGAATCTCGCTCGTACATGCTGCACTGTTGCCGTTCTTCGCGACAACCGAATTATTCATTCAACTGTCAGTTTTGTTTCGTAATTTTTTTCTTGTAGCAGTATAGATGTGAATGTGTCTCTGTAAATGTTTAAGTGCGATTAAAAAAAAAAAGAAAAAAAAAGCCAGCTGATGTCATAAATGTGAAGTGCTTCACAAGCAGGCGAGGGGGATTGTTTACCGCATTTATAACTTTTCCAAACGTGAAGTTGAAGGCAGGTCTCCTACTGTTGACATCTGAAGACACAAGAACGGACACCCGAACCATGGCCGGCAGGAGTGGCCAAGCGGCTCTAGGCGCTACAGTATGAAGCCGCTCGACCGCTACGGTCGCAGGTTCGAATCCTGCCTCGGGCATAGATGTGTGTGATGTCCTTAGGTTAGTTAGGTTTAAATGGTTCTAAGTTCTAGGAGACTGATGACCTCAGAAGTTAAGTCCCATAGTAATCCCGAACCATGTGATGTCGGCAAAGAACTGTAAACAGAATTGTAAACGAAAGTTTCAGAGCGGTAGGAACAGCAGAAAAAGTTGGTTTTGTGTCACCTGGAAAGCATCTAAATCACAAGGTTCAAATGGCTCTTTGCACTATGGAACGTAACATCTGAGGTCATCAGTTCCCTAGAACTTAGAACTACTTAAACCTAACTAACCTAAGGACATCACACACATCCATGCCCGAGGCAGGATTCGAACCTGCGGCCGTAGTGGTCGCGCGGTTCCACACTGAAGCGCCTAGAACCGCTCAGCCACTCCGGCCGGCAAATCACAAGGAACCTGTAACACAAATGGATGGTTTCAACAACGATGTTTTAAAGTGCTCCAAGTGAATGATGAATGCCCGAATCACAAAAACGTGTTACAGCTAAGCAGGAGAAAATTAGCTTCAATGGTAAGAATTTTATAAGACGTTGGTTACTGATCTATTAAGAAGAGAGTTGATGAAACATGAGTCAATTAGAATCATTCCAGGAAGATCTGCTGGAAAATGAGTGATGGTACTGACGGTTTTAAAGTTTTCATAGGAATAGGTTCTCGCTTAATTATTCTACATGCTGACTCTTCTTCTGGTTTCGTTTCTGAGGGTAAACTTGTATTTACGTGTAAGAAAAACGGCAGTGACTGCCATTCCGGAAGGATCGCTGCCAGTTTCGTGACGTGATTCACAATTTTTGTCATACCTTGCTTCGAAGTCGATCATTGACAGTTATAATTCAACTGTTACAGAGAAAACACCAAGTATAAACACCAGAAAAGCGGATTTTTTCCCTGGCTTAAAAGAAAAAGATTAAGCACAATATAAACCAGACTCATACCAATCTCCTGCAGTTCGTTAATTTATACAATCACGTACAAACTTGACTTCCTTGCACGTGGATGGGGTCACACAGGTTTGCGTTTACCCATGTGTCACTGTCAGTTTAGCCCTATTGAAGTAATTTGGGCAAAGGATAAGGCTTTGTGGGAGAAAAAAAAACATTCAAGATAACACTCACTGAATCGCTTGTACATGAGGCAATTTGCAACATTCCACCTGTAGCGTGGGCACAGTCTGTGCGGCATGCTGAAAAGCTTCAGAAAGAATAATTTGACAAGGAAGTGATGATGGATATAAGCCTTGAACCTGTCATCGTAAATTTACAATCAGATTGTTCGGAAACATATTCAAATAGAAGTGACGGTGGTTTTGTGATGTACACTTTGGAAGGAAGTAATAATATTTCTTAGTTTTAAAGACTCGTCCTTTAAAAAATGTGTTTGTCAACCTAACCGTTGCGTACATAATAATGAGAACTTCCTAGCCTTTTTTATTAGGGCTTCGTATCCTTCGAATTATGCAGACTATAATTTTCAACATATTGCCAAGGAGAAGTTAAGTTTCTCCCACTATGTGGTATACTCTAATAACACGTGAGAATGCAGCTGGATATATTAATCAAAAGTCCGATATTTCCACATGTTAACCCCTGTCATTTCCAAGATACGAACTGGAAAAGGCCCTAAATGATAGTAACTGTTACTTGTCGAGATATCGATGGTTTTCAGTGTTACCAGTCATCATTCCCTGGAGTTATTCGCAGACGATGGTTAATTGTTTGCTTGTTCAGTGAATTATAAATGCGGTCTCTGACTGTAATGTTGAACGAGTTAGGTTACACTCATAATGCCCGTTAACAGCGAAAAATATGACAACTTACTGACCATTTTTACGATAATCTTTTCTACCACTAATTCTTTTTTATGACCAGTGATTACACTTAACTACAGTCTAACACATCAACACACACACCTTACACACATTTTTAAAAATCCTACTGAGTAGAAGCATTTGTCAAGCAAATATAATGATTTCGACTCATGCTTGAAGTTAATTTTGTTGTGTATTAAATTTTTACTTACAATAAAGTTGAAACCGCAATAAATGATAATTACTGCAAGCAGTTTCAATGATCTTGTCGTTAGACAATTGTCATTTTGAGAAAAATTGTACTTAACGTCTTCACTAAGCTGTGTCAGCTGTTCTCACCTCCCGACGTCACGCAGAGTAAATCTGTGGAGCAAATGGACGCAACGTCGAGACGTGAATTAATATTTCTCTCATGACTAATGATCGAAATTGGTTTTAATATTTACTATTCCCCTCATAGATTTGAACATATAATACGATGTACCGTAGGCAAATGAGCCTGACTGTTGTCTGCAGCGACGCAGTTCGGCAACGTGGACTTTGTTAGCCCGCTCTCTGCTGCCATGCATGCGCACTTCTCGTCTCTTCACTGCTCCGCCTCTATGCGCAGGAGCGTCGACTTACGTGACGCGAGCTATAGTCCACATTCAAAGTCACCGAACTCTTCCGACCGACCCACCCGACCCACTGTGTTGTTACTGTTTCTCTACTGACATAATACTCCCTACCTCCTTTTATGCAAGCGGTTCCACATGTTGTGACATCTGGTAGTCAATTCTGCATTACGTAATGGTGTCCTGATACTTTTGATCAGATAGTTTTGTTGCTGTAAGATTGTCATTGGCTTGAAAACCACTGTACAACATAATTTTTTCTGGTTTAAACAGCTATGTCTGTATCTGTCATGTAGCTCATCATTTTATTTGATTGCTGCTGTTACTTCATCGACACTGGAAAAATTAGTAGGAAAAGCGTTACTCTCATTTTTCTGTTGCAACTAACGTTTTATTTTCCAGAACTTGTTGTAAGGTATGTATGCTGAAGCGACAATATTCTGTATATTAGTGTTTTTTTTTCCTTACATTACCATCAGTTATGTTCCTGAGTTAGCCGGCCAGGGTGGCCGAGCGGTCCTAGGCGCTACAGTCTGAAACAGCGCGACCGCTACGGTCGCAGGTTCGAATTCTGCCTCGGGCATGGATGTGTGTGATGTCCTTAGGTTAGTTAGGTTTAAGTAGTTCTAAGTTCTAGGGGACTGATGACCTCAGAAGTCAAGTCCCATAGTGCTCAGAGCCATTTAAACCAAGAGCCTTGAGATATTTTCTAGCTGACAGTAGATATTTCCTCATAACCCAAGTAAGTACGGCTTTTCCTCCAACACTCAGGTGGCTGATTACAGTGATTTCCGCTTAGCAGTGGTGTTGCCGTATCCCTATGACCGCGAAAGTACGCAGTTATATTACCACATTTCTTAGGATCAAGCTTTTTACTACACATATTGCAAAGACTTCTTCTTCAGAATGAATTGCTGTTGGGTTGGGTTGTTTTGGGGAAGGAGACCAGACAGCCAGGTCATCGGTGTCATTGGATTAGGGAAGGACGTGGAAGGAAGTCGACCGTACCCTTTGAAAGGAACCATCCCGGCATTTGCCTGGAGCGATTTTGGGAAATCACGGAAAACCTAAATCAGGATGGCCGGACGCGGGATTGAACCGTCGTCCTCCCGAATGCGAGTCCAGTGTCTAACCACTGCGCCACCTCGCTCGGTAATGAATTGCTGTTTTATAACAAGCTTTGCGACAAGAATCTTCTAAGTTCTGTTACTGAGTATGTGGAAGATGCTTCTGCCATGTGCAGAGTGTAACTAGCTTTATCAGTGCCTCGTGTAATACGATTTGCTAATTTAACGTATCAGAATACGGGTAGCGTAAAGGATTCGACGTTTTCTATTCTTTAAATAACCAGTGGAGAAATAAAGATTACTGCATTACGTGGACGATCTCAATGTTCGTACATTAATTAATTGAAGCATCATTCTCGCTTGTGTTTGTTTTGCATGCGTAGGATGGTACTGTTACCTCCTAAATCCGTCATCCTGCATTAGAGGTGAATGGGTATGTGTGGTTATAGGCAACTAACAGTTACAAGATAATTGCCACCGCCATACACAATTGCGTTTACCAATAGACTAGGCCAAGCACTTAAAACTGAAGAAATAAACCTACTAATGAGATATGAGACACCATTGGTATGGAGAGAATAGGTACAATATACTTATCGGTGACTGGAACCTCTTACGTAACGACATTACCAATGCATTCCTTGGCAGCGTTTAAGCACGTGGCGTCTCTGCAAGACTGAGTGAGAAGATTCTGAATGTCCGAAGATGAGCTCTATGGTTCGTGACTGGCTTATCCAATCGGCAGTAACGCGCTATACGAATGTCCTGTGGTTATAAATGGAATGTCCACGAAGAAAGATGCCTTCCTTACCGCAGTGGTAGCTTCCTAAAAAGAACATTCCGCAGTTGTCCGTTTACATTCTACACTACCACGGTAACAATAAAGAAACGTAAATTACAGTACACGTGGGGATACATGGACAACAGTTTATAGAGAATCTAATCGTGAAGAGAATAACTATGAAAGTTGACTGTTTCCGAAGTGTCTACAACAGAGCGCTCTTACACAAATTGATTTGACGAAATGGAGAAACCAATATTGTAACAGCAGAGAAGAGCGCTTTTATACGCTACCACACCTAGATCACGCACGACATATTCGGAATATTGAATGAAATTCAGTTTATTACCATGATTTTAGACCTTTTAAGTAGAAACTCTAAAACAGGCCTACACAATGCAATTTTTATTTGGTATTGTAGTTCGCTTTTGCTTTGTAGAAAATATATAGTTTACACAGCTAGCCACTCAAACTGCAACAGCAGAAACAATAGAAAATAACAAAATTATATCTTGCGTGTAACGTATAGGTGGAATAATACGTGATTCGCTTAGCATGATACAGGAATTGGGGTGGACATCATTAAAACATAGGCATTTTTCGTTGCAGCGGAATCTTCTCACGAAATGTCAATCACCAACTTTCTCTTTCGAACACGATAATAATTTGTTGACGCCAACACACAGAGGGGGAACGATCATCATAATAAAATAAGGTAAATCCGAGCCCGCACGGAAAGATACAGGTGTTCCGCCTGCTGTTCGAGAGTGGAATAATAGAACATTATTGTGAAGATGGACCGATGAATCCTCTGCCAGGCACTTAGGTGTCATTTGAGGAATATCCCTGTAGATCAAAAGCTCAGATGGAAACCCAGTTCTAAGCAAAGAAGGGAAAGCAGAAAGGTGGATGGAGTATATAGAGGGTCTATACATGGGCGATGTACTTGAGGACAATATTATGGAAATGGAAGAGGATGTAGATGAAGATGAAATGGGAGATATGATACTGCGTGAAGAGTTCGACAGAGCACTGAAAGACCTGAGTTGAAACAAGGCCCCGGGAGTAGACAACATTCCATTTGAACTACTGACAGCCTTGGGAGAGCCAGTCCTGACAAAACTCTACCATCTGGTGAGCAAGATGTATGAAACAGGTGAAATACCCTCAGACTTCAAGAAGAATGTAATAATTCCAATCCCAAAGAAAGCAGATGTTGACAGATGTGAAAATTACCGAACTATCAGTTTAATAAGTAACGGCTGCAAAATACTAACGCGGATTCTTTACAGACGAATGGAAAAACTAGCAGAAGCCGAACTCTGGGAAGATCAGTTTGGATTCCGTAGAAATGTTGGGACACGTGAGGCAATACTGACCCTACGGCTTATCTTAGAAGCTAGATTAAGGAAAGGCAAACCTACGTTTCTAGCATTTGTAGACTTAGAGAAAGCTTTTGACAATGTTGACTGGAATACGCTCTTTCAAATTCTGAAGGTGGCTGGGGTAAAATACAGGGAGCGAAAGCTATTTACAATTTGTACAGAAACGAGATGGCAGTTATAATAGTCGAAGGACATGAAAGGGAAGCAGTAGTTGGGAAGGGAGTGAGGCAGGGTTGTAGTCTCTCCCCGATGTTATTCAATCTGTATATTGAGCAAGCAGTGAAGGAAACTAAATAAAAATTCGGAGTAGGTATTAAAATGCATGGAGAAGAAATAGAAGAAATAAAATTAGCCGAGCGGTCTAAGACGCTGCAGTCACGGACTGTGCGGCTGACCCCGGCGGAGGTTCGAGTCCTCCCTTGGGCATAGGTGTGTGTGTGTGTGTGTGTGTGTGTGTGTGTGTGTGTGTGTGTGTGTGTGTGTGTGTGTTTGTCCTTAGGATAATTTAGATTAAGTAGTGTGTAAGCTTAGGGACTGATGACCTTAGCAGTTAAGTCCCATAAGATTTCACACACATTTGAACATTTTTTTTTTAAATAAAAGCTTTGAGGTTCTCCGATGACATTGTAATTCTGTGAGAGACAGCGAAGGATTTCGAAGAGCAGTCGAATGGAATGGGTAGTGTCTTGAATGGAGGGTATAAGATGAACATCAACAAAAGCAAAACGAGGATAATGGAATATAGTCTAATTAAGTCGGGTGATGCTGAGGGAATTAGATTAGGAAATGAGACACTTAAAGTAGTAAAGGAGTTTTGCTATTTGGGGAGCAAAATAACTGATGATGGTCGAAGTAGAGAGGATATAAAATGTAGACTGGCAATGGCAAGGAAAGCGTTTCTGAAGAAGAGAAATTTATTAACATCGAGTATTGATTTAAGTGTCAGGAAGTCGTTTCTGAAAGTATTTGTATGGAGTGTAGCCATGTATGGAAGTGAAACATGGACGATAAATAGTTTGGACAAGAAGAGAATAGAAGCTTTCGAAATGTGGTGCTACAGAAGAATGCTGAAGACTAGATGGGTAGATCACATAACTAATGATGAAGTATTGAATAGAATTGGGGAGAAGAGAAGTTTGTGGCCCAACTTGACTAGAAGAAGGGATCGGTTGGTAGGACATGTGTTGAGGCATCAAGGGATCACCAATTTAGTATTGGAGGGTAGCATGGAGGGTAAAAATCGTAGAGGGAGACCAAGAGATGAATACACTAATCAGATTCAGAAGGATGTAGGTTGCAGTAGGTACTGGGAGATGAAGAAGCTTGCACAGGATAGAGTAGCATGGAGAGGTGCATCAAACCAGTCTCAGGACTGAAGACCACAACAACATGTAGATGTAAGTGATTTGGGGTGTACAGGATACGAAATTTAGTACACTGATCTCTTTGATAGAGTTTGAGTCGGAGTGACTGCCAAGTGCTGGCGTGCCAATCTCTCAGCAGATATTTTCGACGGTTGAAGTATCTGGAGAATGTCGAACACCTTATGGATCTAGTTAGGTCAGGTCAGCATCGACAACATAAGGTCTTGCGTTATGTAGTTGAAGGACAACCTCTCCGAGACCTGGAATATATGGCACAGTCGCCGTCTTAGCAAGTGAGAAATGTAATGCATGCTGACCACAGAGGCGGCTATTCGAACCAGACATAATTCTGTGGTGTATCCAGTTGCTACACGTATCATCGCCCTTTGTGCTGGGCACGTATGAGTATGACGAATGTAATCTGGCAAGCTTAGTTGTCCCCGAAACCTCCATATACGGTTACTTCCATTGTGATTCTATATGCAGAGCAGGCACTCTTTTCAAAAGACAGCATGGTGCCAGCATTTTGTCCAGTGCTGTCTTTGGTCTCACCACTGTCGGTGCGCATTTGCTGGCGCGTCGAAAAAAGCCGCAGAGATGGTCGCCTTGCTGACAGTCCGCGGTGCTTCAGACAGCGTCGCCTCATCTCTGTGGGTACCTGTCTTGCTGCAAACGAACCCATGTTTCTGACTCGAAGTACGTGACATACCTGTGCGATACTGCGCGGCCGGGTGAACAGGATATCTGACCTTTCGGGCACTAGTCGCGTGGAATCGTTGAGGCCCTATACGGCACTGAGCACGGTTCTCCGTGAACTGTATATTCGGACGACAGCAGTGCCACGTTACGATAAGCCACTTTCGAATTCAGACATGTGTTGGCAGACATTCGTCGTTCTTTGGCAAGACAAAACAACATCTTTTCACACACAGTCTACATTTAAATATTATTTCTGAGTGAGAAAGCCGCTGCGTAATCTTTCCTTATATACAGACATTACTCCTACCTACTTTGTGCCGTCGTGCTGAAGTGCTAATCGGATGCATGTGCAGACATGTTGTACACTTCATGACGATTTCACATATTTTGCATGGTGCGTTGATGTGTCATAATTTTAACGGCAAGCAGTTTATAAAATATTTCAAAAAATTGAAAATAATCTTAGCTAAGTAAATAACATTCACCTTCAATTACCATTTAAAGTTTCCACAGACAAATAACTATTGGCTGTCTTGGAAGTATTAGAGATTTGTCAAGACCGTGCTAAATGAATCTATATTTGTTTTACATCTAAATCTATTACACTTGAGTAACTTTTCTCGTGTCTTGACCACACTATTATTATTTCCGAAAACACAGTACACGTTTAGACGTTCCGTCATTTTGAAAGGCAGTATTATGCCAGTCATGTAAAATTTTTCATTAGATAGGAAGTATCACATTCAACATTCTCAATCATGAGACAAGTGCAAACTTGCGTGATTTTGAAAATAGTAAAAGTGTGCTCAAGACATAAGAAAAGTTATTAAAATGCATCCAAATGGCCGCCTCGTCTCACAGTATTTTCTATCAAATTGCAGTGAAATCTGTTATAGTTGCACTGTTCTGCATATTTCTTGCCGGTACATGGATACCTCGACAGTCCTCGAGGCTGCGGAATCACGTGTAGGCGGCTGTTCCATATAGTTTGTATTATGATTTTAAACTGCATCGTATTTGGTTAGTACATTACTGCTGTGGAAATAACACTTCGTATTATACCATCATCTCGACTGATTTATCGACCCCGTTATTGTTTGGGAGAAATGCCAAATGTCCTCTTGACCTGAACGACTGAAGTGCTTCTCGGAAATGTGATTTGCAATAATATTAACGTTATTCAGTAGATCCGCATCCTCTGATAATTGTTCACAGATTCCAGTCATAATGTACGAGGGCAGTTCAATAAGTAATGCAACACATTTTTTTCTCGGCCAATTTTGGTTGAAAAAACCGGAAATTTCTTGTGGAATATTTTCAAACATTCCCGCTTCGTCTCGTATAGTTTCATTGACTTCCGACAGGTGGCAGCGCTGTACGGAGCTGTTAAAATGGCGTCTGTAACGGATGTGCGTTGCAAACAACGGGCAGTGATCGAGTTTCTTTTGGCGGAAAACCAGGGCATCTCAGATATTCATAGGCGCTTGCAGAATGTCTGCGGTAATCTGGCAGTGGACAAGAGCATGGTGAGTCGTTGGGCAAAGCGTGTGTCATCATCGCCGCAAGGTCAAGCAAGACTGTCTGATCTCCCGCGTGCGGGCCGGCCGTGCACAGCTGTGACTCCTGCAATGGCGGAGCGTGCGAACACACTCGTTCGAGATGATCGACGGATCACCATCAAACAACTCAGTGCTCAACTTGACATCTCTGTTGGTAGTGCTGTCACAATTGTTCACCAGTTGGGATATTCAAAGGTTTGTTCCCGCTGGGTCCCTCGTTGTCTAACAGAACACCATAAAGAGCAAAGGAGAACCATCTGTGCGGAATTGCTTGCTCGTCATGTGGCTGAGGGTGACAATTTCTTGTCAAAGATTGTACAGGCGATGAAACATGGGTTCATCACTTCGAACCTGAAACAAAACGGCAATCAATGGAGTGGCGCCACACCCACTCCCCTACCAAGAAAAAGTTTAAAGCCATACCCTCAGCCGGTAAAGTCATGGTTACAGTCTTCTGGGACGCTGAAGGGGTTATTCTGTTCGATGTCCTTCCCCATGGTCAAACGATCAACTCTGAAGTGTATTGTGCTACTCTTCAGAAATTGAAGAAACGACTTCAGCGTGTTCGTAGGCACAAAAATCTGAACGAACTTCTCCTTCTTCATGACAACGCAAGACCTCACACAAGTCTTCGCACCCGAGAGGAGCTCACAAAACTTCAGTGGACTGTTCTTCCTCATGCACCCTACAGCCCCGATCTCGCACCGTCGGATTTCCATATGTTTGGCCCAATGAAGGACGCAATCCGTGGGAGGCACTACGCGGATGATGAAGAAGTTATTGATGCAGTACGACGTTGGCTCCGACATCGACCAGTGGAATGGTACCGTGCAGGCATACAGGCCCTCATTTCAAGGTGGCGTAAGGCCGTAGCATTGAATGGAGATTACGTTGAAAAATAGTGTTGTGTAGCTAAAAGATTGGGGAATAACCTGGTGTATTTCAATGCTGAATAAAACAACCCCTGTTTCAGAAAAAAATGTGTTGCATTACTTATTGAACTGCCCTCGTATTTTTTGTCGTCTTGGAAGTAGAGGCAACCCTGAACCGCATGATTAGCAAAGCCTTCATTTCTACATTTTCAAAATAATATATTTTTCTGAATTCCGTTCTGCTGACATGGTTGGGATATTGGCCGTCACCGTCATAACCCGTCGATATTCTACATTCTTAATCGGTTATTAATTTATTAACTAGGAAAACGCCGTACACGAACGCCACAGTGCCTCTAGTGTCCCACTCAAGTTGCCTTTGGTTTGGTCTCTAGATTCGGAGGCGTATCTTGTCGAGTATGTGAGAAGATTCTGTGACTCCCGATACACCATCCTGTCGTTCATGCCCTGACCAACATGACGCAACTCTATTATGTCCTACAGCATCCAATGTACACGTCTAGAGTTCTTAATGCCACGTTCAGATATAGTGCCCACTAACAGGATTCCTTCGTAGGAATCAACATGGATTACACAAACTGCGATATTTGGAAGGGATAACAAGTTTATACTGGACAACAGTGGGGCAGGAAATGGCTGTGGTCCTTCCAAATGAACCATCCTACCATTCGCCCGGACCGACTTAGGGAAATCTCAGGAAACCTAAATCTAAACAGCCAAAAAGAAAGTGAGCGCCCGCTCCCATAAGCGAAGAGAATGATTCCACAGCTGCACCGTATCGCTCGATGACTGACAACACAAGAAATAAAAAAGCTTTGGAGAGCCAATCTGAAACGTTTGGGGTGTGGTAAAAAATGTGAATATTGCTCAGATTGTATGGCAACACCAATACATTTTTTCCATGCAGTAGTCATAGAACTCTGCTGACACTGAAATATTATTTTTCTGAAAGTATAAATCTCCAACGGGACACAAGTGACACCCAATCACTTGACCACGTTCGAAGTCCGTGAGTTCCGCGGAGCGCCCCATTCTGCTCTCTCACGATGTCTAATGACTACTGAGGTCGCTGATATGGAGTACCTGGCGGTAGCTGGCAGCACAGTGCACGTAATATGGACAACGTATGTTTTTGGGGGTGTCCGGATTCTTCTGATCACATAGTTTACCTCAAATAAATACTAAATCCTGAGTCACTCTCTTTACAAGCCGACGTCATCTAATGACAACCAATACACCAAACCTTTTTTAATCAATTAAGATATGGACCATTTTCCTCACGCTATGATCGTCAGTTGACAGTAACTCTTGAAACACATTTTGCCTTGTGTCAGGAGAACTGAAGTGTCGGTTTTACTATCATAACCCGCATTATGCAAAAAAAAAAGTGTTTCTTGATACGAAAGGAGTAACATAATTTTCCGATAGTTTATGGTTTTTCTGGAAACAGAAAGAATGGAATAACTACTATTTTGCAAACTTGTCCTGCTTCACAGTCACAACCGTAGTTCATGGAGAAAAAATAATACGAGCAATACGGTTCATGAAGGCTATCTTTGTAAACCAGGAACAGTTATAAAAACACAGGATCTTTAATTAATTTTTTCATGTTAATATTACACCATTAAAGCTCTAAAATAGGCAGACTTATCACGTATTTCTAATGAAATATGGGCTCTTTTGTCTCAGGTGATATTCACACGAGAAATTCCAATTAAAGTTTCATGCAATCCTTCCCTTCGAATTAATGGACACACGTTCGTGACCGGATGGGACCCTCTTAGTTTTGTAAGACCGATTTTCTTAGACATATGGGTACTGCCAGTATTTCTCTGGAGTTAATTAACGAGCAATCCATTTCATCGCCAATTAACTAACACTTTATTTGCAACGTGCCAGTAATGGAACAGAATGCAACAGCAGAACGCAACAAGTAGTGATACGAAAATGAATTGTCATAGTGACGCAATCTTACTTATGTTCTCTCTCTCTCTCTCTCTCTCTCTCTCTCTCTCTTCCCCTCCCCCTCCCCCTCCCCCACCACCACCTTCTCTAAAATTTTGACGTGTATTTTTATTGACATTTAAACGTGCATAACAAACTTAGTATCTGGTAGAAATTTTCGTAATGTAATGTGTAAAACTATTAGCACAAGACAGAAAGTTTCAAGCAAGTAGGATACAAAGAGATGTTTTTTACTTGTTTAGTTATTATTACTGTGAACCAAATCCGAATTCCTTCGATATTTCTAAAACATTTCCAACATAAACAGTCATCTCCAAGTGTAACACATCAAGCAGAACACTCAGACTGTTTGCCGAATTAGTTGTCGTGAATTTTATACTTTAGTGTTGTACGCATTGAAGTACGTTAGTTGCTTTTTATCTGTATGTAAGAGTCTTCCCGCAAACACTACACCTGTCACTATAGACTATCTGTTTTGCATCTACGCGTCCACATTTCAATACCTGAACTGCTGCCCAATGGAAAATAAACATTAATAGCTTGCTTGTGCCACACCTAGTTAGGGGTACTAACCAACCTAAAAACATTTTACTCATAACATCAGTAATTATTAGTGTGCAAATGAAGTAAATACTGATGTAATGTTGTTCAATACACCGTCCGCAGTCAACAGTTACACCCCTAACACCCTGTAGAATATGTTTACGCTTGGAGCCATTCTGTGGAGAGATAGTCGGTTATGACTTTTATTTTCGCATAAGAAACGTATCGAGAAACAGTGTTCTCGTTTGTTCTTGTCACAATTAAATATTAATCGACTAAGAAATACTTACATAGAAGTTATTATAGTAAGAAAATTAGTCAGCTAATTACACACAAGTAAATGTGGAATAGCTGCATGGAATGGTGTACTGTTAAAGTGAATGAATGGAAGTGAACTCATTTTCTAACAAAGACAGTAACTGGGAAAAGGCCCCTGAACACCGATGGTAAGATGGAGTCTGCAAGGTAGGAAGCTCACATTGAATTTACGCAGTAAAGTTGGAACGTTTAAAGTCGCAGCATCTGTCAGTGAGACACTTTCCTATTTTGTAATCTATGTTTGCGAACGTTACCTTAAGGTTCTGAAAGAAACTTGCAGCAATTACTAAAAATTTTAAAATATTCGCACTTTTATAAATCGTCAAAATAATAACTTTTTAAGAGACGTTCGCCCTGCAATTGGTAGGATGAATTCACAAATGATGTCTACTTATTATGTTATATTCTATTAAATTATTCCGGCTTGTGTGGCCGAGCGGTTCTAGGCGCTACAGTCTGGAACCGCGTGACCGCTACGGTCGCAGGTTCGAATCCTGCCTCGGGCATGGATGTGTGTGATGTCCTTCGGTTAGTTAGGTTTAAGTAGTTCTAAGTTCTAGGGGACTGATGACCTCAGAAGTTAAGTCCCATAGTGCTCAGAGCCATCTATTAAATTATAGTATTATATATTGTGCTTACGGATGCACCAGTAGCGCAGATATTTGAAATTGTGTAAGTAGTAATGAATAACATGAATGTTGATGTACAATTTCACTTAGATTTCTGCTCCGTTGATGTTAGAAAGTCATAGAATGGCAAGCGCTTCAAGGTAGTGTCCTGACTGTTTATAATAGCAGTATTACGCTAATATGCACAGTCTGATTAGTACAGCGCCTCAGCCTGCGTCACACGAAAAGCATCTTGTTTCCGCTTCACTATGAACACACACTGCCTTCGTAAAACATAGTGAATAAGTTTGCTGTTAATCCTAGACATTAGCGCGGACCGGTTGATAATGTCGTGAACGCTGTCGTGTCTGCCCGCAGCTCGTGGTCTAGTGGCTAGCGTTGCTGCCTCTGCATCACGGGGTCCCGGGTTCGATTCCCGGGCCGGTTGGGGATTTTCTCTGCCCGGGGACTGGGTGTTTATGTTGTCCTCATCATTTCATCATCATGATAATCGTTCTTGACAGTGGCTGAATTGGACTGAGTAAATAAATTGGACTGTGTGAAAAACTGGGACGTATTATGGGCGCTGATGATCGCGCAGTTGAGCGCCCAAAAAAACTAAACATCATCATCATCAACGCCGTCGTGTCTGATCTACTTACCGGTCAACGTTTGGTGGTCGAAACGCTGTTTTTATAAACAACGTAACGAGCAGTCACACTGGTTTTACTGAATATGACAACGGCCACGGAAACTAAAACTCGCACATTCTGAACCAGTTGTTTGTCGTATGTGATGAAATTATGCAAAAGTGCAAAACACACGACACCGTATAGACACAGTCCCAGACAGGTGATGTATGTTGTATTTTGTTTGAAATGTGGAGACAGGATATATCAGTCTGGTACAGATACAACGGTCTGTCACAGAGTTTTTATGTTCATAAAACGTTACTATACCGTTCACCACTCGGCGCTCTGAATGTGTCGCCAGTTCGCGAAACCTTGTACTAGCCGACTAAGTGACTGCCGTGCAGAAAATGAGCGAGATACGAGACGAGTGTGCATATAATTGCGGCCGCACACATGGCAGATTGCCGTACACATAAAAAAAGTGGGCCGAGAGGGTCATTATTTGCTACTTGTGATTGCAGCAATCACAATGTAGCGGGTCACTCCCAAACTCAGCGACGAAAAGGCACGAATGTGAGGACACATTCAAGTACTTATTTATGTGGCACGCGTTCTGATGCAAAAACTTACAAGATGATATCATTTCAGGGTCTTGCATGTTAAGTCTCTTGAGCATACCAGTTTAGTTCAAGTGACTACAATTAGTATGTGTTGAGTTTCATTTCTTGTTTCTTTTGTTGATGATGGTGACGACGACGACGCGACGATGATGATTGTGTCTATGGTGGTGGTGGTGGTGGTGGTGGTGGTGGTGGTGGTGGTGTGGGAAAAAAAGCTATAAGATTAATTCTCGTGCCATGATGCATAGCCAACTCGTCTCTACCAACACCAAATGGTGCGCTGATTGCAATGTCCCCATTTGGACTCCATGACCTACAGCCGATGGATTTTTAATTTAGTGTAGGACTTCAGCGCATGATCCATTGATCAAGAACCTAAACTACCATCTTCCCTATTTGGTCGAATACTGCTAAAGGAAGTTTCAACAATCAGTATTCGCACCTGTTAATTCTAGTTAAAGCGCCACTGTACTAGCTTACATGGTGAATCTCGTTTTTCAGATGTAGATTGAGCAGTCAGACCACACCACACTACCTACGTATAAGTGTGTCTGAAACTTTAGGGATGAAAACTATTTATAAAGACAGCAGAGTATCCATAACTGAATATTTTGAGTCTATTTCCGACAACTAGTCGGAAATGAATGTTTTAGGCGGTATGAGATCCTGAATGAGCAGTGCATGCGAGGCACGTGTTTGCAATTGCTATGTTTCATAACAAACAACTTAACAAACAACTGCCTGCCATATTGACGTTAACGATGTTGCCGAAATTAATGATGCACGTTCGCCTGTGATTTATTCACTCTGAAATTTACTATTGCTTCCAGATCATGGTTGTGTATCAAAGATATAACGTTACTCTTTTCCGTTTGGTTCATTGGATATGCCCAGTAAGGGGAAAGAGTATACAGAGAGAACTTCCGTAAAGGCGGAAATCTTAATAGAACAAGTACGAGAAACTAGATCTGTTTTTGGAGAGGCTCTAACTTGAGCAAAACACAATTTTTTCTTTTTATTCCCAAAATAAGTTACGCTGAATTTTCAGCATCATCGGTGGTTTCTTGTTATCTTCTTGTTAACACATGGTGAGGATTTTCTGGATTTTATGTAGTTTAATGCAGTTGTTTTGTTTCACAGTTTTCATTTTTGTTGGTTTCTGGTTTCCCAATTACCTTCTCTGGGAAGGCGTGAGAGACACGAAAAATTTCTAAGTGCTGGCCTTTCCGGTGAAGGTAATGGGGAAAACAGAAACCAACAAAAATTAAAACTGTGAAACAAAACAACTGCATTAAATTATATAAAATCAAGGAAATCCACAGCATGTGAAAATAAGAAAATAACAAAAAGCCCACTGATGATGCTGACATTTCAGTGAAACGTGTTTGGGGAATAAAAATTGTGTTTTGCTCAAGGCGGACCCTCTCCAAAAACAAATCTGTTTGTAAGCAAACACGGGCAGGAGACCTTCAACCATAAGTTTACAGTCTGACATTGAATAAGCGCGCGTAGGTTAAAACGCCTTGGAGGGGAGCTATCGACCTCTATCAGTAGATGGGCCAGCTACTAGCCTCAGTCGAGTGGCGACACTTGTTAGAGTAGGACGTGATGCAATAAATAAAATAGAGTATCGTGCAGTGATGAAGTTCCTGACAGAAAAGGGCCAGCTGAAATCAAAGTCCGCTTGATGCTTCCCCTTCACACTTCACAGTCAAGAAATGGTCTAAACAGTTTCGTCTAGGCAGAGAGAGCATTGCTGATGACCCACGTGTTGGTCGACCTGTTGAGGTGCCGACTGACGAAACCATCGCTACTGTTGAAAGTGGAGTTCTGAATGACAGGCGGTTGTAACTCAAAGAAATTGCACCAAGGTTAGGGTTATCAAAAACTACCGTTTTCCGGATCATGCATGATCATTTGTACATGAAAAAGGTCAGTGCAAGATAGGTACCCAGACTTCTCTCGGCAGCGCAGAAGGAGCAGAGCGTGAGTTGTGCACAAAGTTTTTATAGCTGTGCCATGACAATCAAGTACTGGAGTCCATTGTTAAAGGAGATGGAACTATTGTTCTTTATTATGAGCCACTATTTGAAAGAGAATCTCGTGAACGGCCTAAACCAGGCGAAGCTCAACAAAGAAAGGCGATGGTCACTCAGTCCACAAAGATGATCATGGCAGCAATCTTCTGGGGTTCTAGATTGATTTCAAAGAAAGGACTATCACTGTCAACGCACAATACTATGTATGCTTCTATTCTGCACAAATTACGTGACTCCGTCAAACTAGAAAAGCGAAAAAAGTTGTCACATAGCGTGGTCCTCTCCACTACAATGCGCCAGTGCATACAGTGGCAATTGCGAAGGCTGCAGTGATGGAACGTACCTTCCAGAAGATTGATCGTCCATCATACAGTCCAGATGTAGCCCAAGTGACTACTATCTCTGCTCCAGACTGAAAAAAGATCTTCAAGGAAGGAAATTTATTGACGATGACGATGGTGATGAAGTGAAAGCTGCAGTAATGGGACACTTTGCTGATGGAGAATCAGATTACTTTTTCAAATGCATAGAGTTTTTAATCGACAGACGTGATAAGTTTATTGTAATAAAGGGTGATTACGTTGAAAAATAACATGACTGTTTCGGAACGTACGTCGTACGCATCGTTTATATTGTTTAATGTTCTGTGAATGATGAATGTCGCAAATGCCATATCTGGAATGGTGGAGATCAGTCATCGGCCTGGCGTGGCCTCTATGGTGCGTGGGCCAGCCCGGACAATCCGCAGGACTTCGGTGCTTCGCGCAGTGGCAGGGTTGCGCAGGCTCGCTGGCCCGTCGCCCCCCCCCCCCCCCCCCCGCCCCACCTCTACCTCCACCCACCCAGCCTGTATATCTGTACATATATATATATATATATATATATATATATATATATATATATATATATATATATATATATATACATATACACAGGGTGAGTCACTAACTATTTCCACCAAGAATAACTCCGAAAGTATGATAGGAACTGAAAAGTTTCTGGGACAAAAGTTGCATGGGACAACGGGGGCCATAATATGACGGTGGGGTCGCTTCGGAGATATGAAGGTCAACTTTGTTTTTTTAAATGGAATGCTATAGCTTGGTACTTATTTTCTGATAGCGGCTATCGACACGGATCCAATGATGTGTAACAGTAAGGTCTTTGAAGGTCAACGAAGGTCACAAAGGTGGCATGAACGTCCCTTTACAGAAGGTGTTCGACGTGATGACTATTGGTATCAATGCAGTGCTGCAATATTCTAATATGGATTGAGTGGTATTCCTTATCACATCAGCACTTATCGAAGCACATTCTCTGACATTTCTCTTCCGCATATCTTCAGGTGTAGTTGGAACATCTTTATAAACAATGTCTTTTGCGGATCCCCACAAGCAAAAACCCAGAGGCGTCAAGTCTGGCGAACTAGCCGGCCACGGTACATCTCCTCGGCGTCCAATCCAACGATTTGTCTCTGCAACTCATTTCTAGGCATCATCGGCGAAAAATGTGCCAGACATCCATCGGATACCACATTCTGTTCCTCGTTCCTAATGGCATTTCTTCCAATGACAAACGTAGTGTTTCTTGCAGGAATGTGGTGTACTTCCTGCCATTAAGACTTTTTTCGATGAAATTCTGTCCTCCAGAATTCCATACCATACATTCACCGACCACGGTTTTTGGTGTGCAACTTGTCACAGCTAAAATGTATTTTCAGTTGCCCAATAATGCATGTTATGCAAATTAGCATTTCCATGGTTCGTGAATGTAGTCTCGTCAGTAAATAAAATCAATTGAATAAATGTGTCATCCCTCTGAACCTGAAGTTGAGCCTTTTGGCAGAACTCAATACGACGCATACAATCCGTACCAGCTAATTCTTTGTGGAGACTGATATAGTAAGGATGATATTTATGGCGATGCAGAACGCGAACAACACTACTCTGGCTCACGCCAGATTCCCTTGCGATTTGATGCGAACTTATACAAGGATCTCGAACCACAATGGCAAGAGTACCAATTTCCATTTCCTCGTTAGTAACTTTCCTTTGCCGGATATGTTTCCGGTGCGTTAAAGATCCAGTTGTTCTCAATTTATCATACACATATTTAAATGTACGACGAGTAGGGTGAGTACGTTGAGGGTATCTTTGAGCGTATAAGTATCTAGCTCTCAGTGAATTTCGTTGGCATTCTCCATTAATGAGATGCATATCCACTTGTTCTTCGAAGGAATACGACATTCGCATACTAGTCTTACCGTTCCAGTAAGTGTTGTAGTGCGAAGCCGTCGAATGGTGTTTAGATGTCATGGCACGTTAGATGGACACGCCGTATTTGGCGAATATTTACTATTTGCACGATATACGAGATAGAATTGTCGGAGAATGTGCTTCGATAAGTGCCGAAGTGATAAGGAATGCCAGTCAATCCATGATAATAAGATTGCAGCACTGAATTGATACCAATGGTCATCACTTCGAACACCTTTTGTAAATGGACATTCATGCCACCGTTTTGACCTTCGTTGACCTTTGACTGGGTGTTGTGTGATGTCCTTAGGTTAGTTAGGTTTAAGTAGTTCTAAGTTCTAAGGGACTGATGACCATAGATGTTAAGTCCCATAGTGCTCAGAGCCATTTGAACCATTCGTTGACCTTGAAAGACCTTACTGTTACACATCACTGGATTCGTCTCGATAGCCGCTATCAGAAAAAAGTATCAAACTACAGCATCCCATTTAAAAAAAAAACAAAGTTGACCTTCATATCTCTGACGTGACCACACCTAGCAACAAAAAACCGTCATATTATGGCCCCCGTTGTCCCATGCAACATTTGTCCTACAAAATTTTCAGCTACTATCATACTTTCTATGTTATTCTAGGTGGCAATAGTTGTTGACTCATCCTATTTACGACTGTCGATAATTTGAAACGCGAGACCAGGAAAAAAATTCAAATTACTGAGAGTTCGAAACAACATTTACTCAAATAACCGAAAGCGAAGATTGCCATAACACTGCCTTTCAAAATGACGGAACGTGTAAGGTGTTTTTGAAAATAATTAAAGTGTGGTCAGGACACAAGAAAAGTTATTAAAGTGTAATAGATTTACACGCAAAACAAATATAGGCGCATTTAGCACGGTCTTGACAAATTCAAGTAAACAAGTTTGACTGATAGTAGACTGTAGTACTTATACTGAATATACACTCCTGGAAATTGAAATAAGAACACCGTGAATTCATTGTCCCAGGAAGGGGAAACTTTATTGACACATTCCTGGGGTCAGATACATCACATGATCACACTGACAGAACCACAGGCACATAGACACAGGCAACAGAGCATGCACAATGTCGGCACTAGTACAGTGTATATCCACCTTTCGCAGCAATGCAGGCTGCTATTCTCCCATGGAGACGATCGTAGAGATGCTGGATGTAGTCCTGTGGAACGGCTTGCCATGCCATTTCCACCTGGCGCCTCAGTTGGACCAGCGTTCGTGCTGGACGTGCAGACCGCGTGAGACGACGCTTCATCCAGTCCCAAACATGCTCAATGGGGGACAGATCCGGAGATCTTGCTGGCCAGGGTAGTTGACTTACACCTTCTAGAGCACGTTGGGTGGCACGGGATACATGCGGACGTGCATTGTCCTGTTGGAACAGCAAGTTCCCTTGCCGGTCTAGGAATGGTAGAACGAGGGGTTCGATGACGGTTTGGATGTACCGTGCACTATTCAGTGTCCCCTCGACGATCACCAGTGGTGTACGGCCAGTGTAGGAGATCGCTCCCCACACCATGATGCCGGGTGTTGGCCCTGTGTGCCTCGGTCGTATGCAGTCCTGATTGTGGCGCTCACCTGCACGGCGCCAAACACGCATACGACCATCATTGGCACCAAGGCAGAAGCGACTCTCATCGCTGAAGACGACACGTCTCCATTCGTCCCTCCATTCACGCCTGTCGCGACACCACTGGAGGCGGGCTGCACGATGTTGGGGCGTGAGCGGAAGACGGCCTAACGGTGTGCGGGACCGTAGCCCAGCTTCATGGAGACGGTTGCGAATGGTCCTCGCCGATACCCCAGGAGCAACAGTGTCCCTAATTTGCTGGGAAGTGGCGGTGCGGTCCCCTACGGCACTGCGTAGGATCCTACGGTCTTGGCGTACATCCGTGCGTCGCTGCGGTCCGGTCCCAGGTCGACGGGCACGTGCACCTTCCGCCGACCACTGGCGACAACATCGATGTACTGTGGAGACCTCACGCCCCACGTGTTGAGCAATTCGGCGGTACGTCCACCCGGTCTCCCGCATGCCCACTATACGCCCTCGCTCAAAGTCCGTCAACTGCACATACGGTTCACGTCCACGCTGTCGCGGCATGCTACCAGTGTTAAAGACTGCGATGGAGCTCCGTATGCCACGGCAAACTGGCTGACACTGACGGCGGCGGTGCACAAATGCTGCGCAGCTAGCGCCATTCGACGGCCAACACCGCGGTTCCTGGTGTGTCCGCTGTGCCGTGCGTGTGATCATTGCTTGTACAGCCCGCTCGCAGTGTCCGGAGCAAGTATGGTGGGTCTGACACAGCGGTTTCAATGTGTTCTTTTTTCCATTTCCAGGAGTGTACATATGTCTACTCACGTTTATTTTAATAATGTACAAAATAATATATACATGCAAACGTAAGATACATACTTACAGTACATGAAAAACATATCAACAAAAATGTTAAAAGTCGTTTTGAAAAATATTCATTGAACTTCTTATGAGAGGTCGACTTGTATTTAGCATTCTCTAGCGAATTTTCGATGCAGAACAAATATAGGCTCATTTAGCACGGTCTTGACAATTCTGTAATACGTCCAAGACAGCCAATAGTTATTTGTTTGTGGAAACGTAAAAAGGTAAGTGAAGGTGTATTTTATTTATTTAGCTAAGATTTTTTCAATTTTTAAAATATTTCATAAACTGCTGGCCATTATAGTTACAACACCATGAACGCACCATGCAAAAACGTGAAATCGTCATGAAGTATACAACATGTCTGCACGTGGATCCGATTAGCACTTCAGCTATTGATATCCAACTATAAGTTTACCAGTTCACAATTACCGTCGCACTCACTTAAACACTAAACGTGTACAAAATTAAACGATGTTTGTTATGGGCTGAATGGTTCAAATGGCTCTGAGCACTATGGGAATTGACATCTGAGGTCATCAGTCCCCTAGAACATAGAACCACTTAAACCTAACTAATCTAAGGACATTACACACATCCATGCCCGAGGCAGGATTCGAACCTGCGACCGTAGCATGGGTTGAATGTATGGTTAAGTTTCTTAAACAAATCGAAGTTGAAATTGATTTTCTTAATAATGAAAAAAACACTTACAAAACATTGCTGCAGTAATACTATCACTTTTGGCCATTCCTGTGTGCTTCACAACCTGTGTAGAACCTTTTCAATAATTACTCGCTTTCTGTCAGCTATTACCTATTCAGAACTGGAATATTCTAACCCATTCCTCATTACAATTTAGCCCATTTCTAGTGAATTCCTAAGCGGAGCGCAGAGAGCAGCGATCTGTTGGGCCTACATAGTGGGATGGTTGCCTGCTATTCCGCTATCTTGCGCGGCGGGCTGCGGGTCAGACGTGCTAGCCTGTGACGCTTTGGACTAGTGCGCGATGCTCGGGGCTGTTCCTGCGACATGTACAACTCTAAGGAAAATCGATATGGCACACTAATTTTAGATCTCAAGCAACGATTTTCTATCAGCTTACGAGCTGAAATTGTTCAACAACACGTAACAGCTCTTCAGCTACCACCCATTATGAAGTTGCACATTGTCTGGTGTCTATTTGAGATATATTGACTCAGATGTTGCTCTCGAGAGGTTGTAGTTTCAACGCAACGACACAGCAACCGTTCTGCTTCACTGTTGTGAGTGAACAACTTAACAGCATTTACCCTCAACGCTGAATTGGTAGTGGAGGTCCAGTTCCAAGATTAGCATGATCGCCAGATCTCACGAATAGCAATTTCTGTCCTACGTGTTTAGATGAAGTTGTTGTGGTATGAAAAATCCAATAAGCACAGAAGAAAATGTGCCTCTCTCACTGTACAACAGAAAACAGGAATCTGTATTTACATCTACATACGTACTCCATAAGCCAGTTTACAGTGCATGGCTGAGAGTGTCTACTTCCACTACTAATCATTCCCTCTCGCAAATCTGGCGATGGAAAAAGGACTGTCTATATGCCTCCATACGAACCCTGATCTCTCTTATCTTGTCTTTGGGGTCCTTATGTGAAATGGACGTTGCCGGCGGTAGAATCGTAATGCTGATGGTCTAAATTTTGTCGGTAGTGTCACGTAAAAAGTACATAGTCTTTTCCTGCAGCGATTCTCATTTGAATTTACGAAGCATCTCTGTAATACTCGCCTATTGATCGAACCTACTGGTAACAAATCTAGGAGCACTCCTTGGAATTGGTTCGATGTCTTCCTTTGATCCGAACTGGTAGGGATCCCAAACATTCGGGAGTTCTTAAGAACGGTTCGTACCAGTGTTTTATAGGCAGACTCCCTAATAGATCAGCCATATTTTTGAAGAATTCTCCTAATACTTGCAAATAAAAGTTGACCATTTGCTCTCCCTATTAACGACCTTAAGTGCTGATTCCCTTTCATATCGCTTTGCAACCTTACGCCTACGTATTTAATTGTGCGACTGTGTCGAGCAGCACACCACTAATATTGTATTTGAACATTACAGGATTGTTTTTCGTACTCATCAGCGTTAACTTATATTTTCCTACGTTTAGAGCAAGCTGCCGTTCATCACATCAAATGGAAATTCTGTCTGTCATTGTGTATTCTCCTAGAATCACTCAACGACAACAATTTCTCGTACACTACAGTTTTATCCGCAAACAGTCGCAAATTTGCTGCTTATCCCATCCGCCAGATCGCTTTTGTATATAGAGAGCAAAGGCTGTCCTATGACACTTTCCAGGGCACTCACTTTTGTTTCTGATGAACAGTCGCCGGGATGTTTGAGAGAGGCCAACAACTTTTAATGTGCTGTCGTACCGCAAGGTGATCAATAAGCCCCATTACTCCCTATACATTACAGAGATCTTACTAAATTCTTGTGTCTTGTTGTTGTGTGTGCTGATGTACACCTACATCGTGGCTGATGACTCCACTTACAACATGGACATTACAGAAACACATCACGGATGATTTGGAGTTAAGGGCATTTAACCTTCATGTGTAAACGACTTAAGTGATAATGACATGCAAAAACGCCATCAGGCTTGTGGAAAGTGTTTTTCTGGGACGAGTGTGCAATATGTCGCAGTTCAAAAGCGAAAAACATTTATGCATGGAGTAAAGAATACCAACATTTTTATGAAGAAATTTAACACACTACGCCATATGTCATGAACTGGTTTGAAATGTCTGCAACCCACTTGGTAGGTCCATATTTCTTTGACGATGCTCTGAACGTCATCGCGTATCACATCATGTTACACGATCGGTTTATTCCACATCTGCAAAGTCGGGGAAAGGTCGGTCGTATATAGTTCCAGTAGGATGGAGCAGCGGCCTATTGTGATATTGCCGCCGGCCGGAATGGCCGAGTGGTTCTAGGCGCTACAGTCTGGAGCCGCGTGACCGCTACGGTCCCAGGTTCGAATCCTGCCTCGGGCGTGGATGTGTGTGATGCCCTTAGGTTAGTTAGGTTTAAGTAGTTCTAAGTTCTAGGGTACTGATGACCTCAGCAGTTAAGTCCCATAGTGCTCAGAGCGATTTGAACCATTTGTGATATTGCCGCTGGAGAAAATCTCAATGAGGTAATTCCTGGTAACTGGATTGGAAGTGGTGCTGTCCCTTTGCCTGCACTTTTGGAGTGTCCACCTCGAAGTTCTGATCCGTCTCTTCAGATAACACATTATGGTGCTCATTAAACATAGCGTTGCTGCCTCATGTTACGAGATAGCAGACGAATTTAAGGATGAAACTTCCTGGCAGATTAAAACTGTGTGTCCGACCGAGACTCGAACTCGGGACCTTTGCCTTCGCTGGCAAGTGCTCTACCAACTGAGCTACCCAAGCACGACTCACGCCCGGAACTCACAGCTTTACTTCTGCCAGTATCTCGTCTCCTACCTTCCAAACTTTACAGAAGCTCTCCTCCGCAGTATCCTTTCTTTCACGAGTGCTAGTTCTGCATGGTTCGCAGGAGAGCTTCTGTAAAGTTTGGAAGGTAGGAGACGAGATACTGGCAGAAGTAAAGCTGTTAGTACCGGGCGTGTGTCGTGCTTCGGTAGCTCAGATGGTAGAGCACTTGCCCGCGAAAGGCAAAGGTCCCGAGTTCGAGTCTCGGTCGGGCACACAGTTTTAATCTGCCAGGAAATTTCATATCAGCGCACACTCCGCTGCAGAGTGAAAATCTCATTCTGGAAACCTCCCCCAGACTGTGGCTAAGCCATGTCTCCGCAGTATCCTTTCTTTCAGGAGTGCTAGTTCTGCATGGTTCGCAGGAGAGCTTCTGTAAAGTTTGGAAGGTAGGAGACGAGATACTGACAGAAGTAAAGCTGTGAGTACCGGGCGTGAGTCGTGCTTCGGTAGCTCAGATGGTAGAGCACTTGCCCGCGAAAGGCAAAGGTCCCGAGTTCGAGTCTCGGTCGGACACACAGTTTTAATCTGCCAGGAAGTTTCATATCAGCGCACACTCCGCTGCAGAGTGAAAATCTCATTCTGGAATTTAAGGATGTTGTTCGAAGTGCATTAAGTACCTTCATGCCAAGAATGTCGAAAAGAATTTCACATCGTACATGGAGGATATCATAGTCGGTTATGAAAACAATGGTGTACACACACAAACTCTGGAATAATTAATAAAGAACAATCACACTGCCTCACAGCTCTCCTCTGATATGATCCCACATTAATACAATGCGTTCATCTGTGAAGATGTGGATACGCGATTCCCCAATGGGACTTCGTGATCACTCGGTACATGCACCAATACCGGTATTCGTCTCTTTCAACTGTGGCTATGATCTCTACTGCAGCCAAGGGCAATGACCTTTAGAACATACAGCAACGGACTCTGACTCATATATTTTACGATGATCCCTGGTCATAAGAATCATCGTACTCGTAAAATATGACTGATCTATGTTCCGGTTGTACACCTCGTTCGCTTGAAAGGTGCGATAAGCAATCATATCTTAGCTATTAAAACTATCCAGACCTGCAACGGCCTTCACTACATCACCAGCATACCGCACAACTCCACCAGTGATCCAACTATTAGCATGAGAATCTGCATAATTACTCGTAACTGTAAAGTGCAGAACACATCCGCAAAACACCGACGGGCCTTGCTGAATCACTTGCGCTCCGACTTTATTACTCGTAGGAACTTCTACATCATCAATGGCCTTGTAGACCGTCAGGCGAGAGCGCAGTCTTGAAGATGGCGCTCCAGACAATCACATTCGAGCGTAGATATCGCCACCTTCTAATGATCTCGGACTCTGTCAGTCCCAGACTTCCTTTGTTCCAACTCATAGAAAACGGTCCAAACCGCGAATTTTCCAGCTTGCAAAACGCAATAATGATCTGGTTAAAGTGGTCTACTTATCCTGCGCAGTAGAGCTGCACGGAAGCGTTCAAACTGAATTTCTCGGCCACCTGACTGCTCAGGTTACGTACTAGCTTCTGTAATTTGTCTGGATCGTTGTTACGGCCGTCCTCGTTTTGGGCGGAGTGCGCGCGGCGGGCTGATGCGAATCTACTTGGGCCGCAGGCGGCGGCTGCAGGCTGTTATTTTCCCCAACAAGCGATCTGCTGTGCTGTGTTGGGCTGGTCTGGTCTGGGCCGCGGCAGGCGGCGTGCGTCCGATGCACACGTGTAGATAGCGGCCGCCCGCTCCTCTAATGCACACGTGCCAGGAATTATGTAGCAGGTGCAGCTCTCGCGGCCGTTCCTCATGTTATTTGTCGCCTAATGCAGGGGCCGATCGCTGTTTCAACTAAGGATCACTTCAAGACCAGCTTCTGTGTCGGAAAATGATGATTTAAACTGACAGTTATCAGTCGTTTGTGTGCAACGAAGAATGCTTGTTCGAGCTTCAAATGCCGCAGTAACAAAAAGAAAACGAGGCCGCCAGAAACATCCACAACCACAGATTATCTAGTGCGGTGACCCGTCAGGTCTATGGTTACTTCACAGAGTCTGAATAAAATTATGTGGACGTCCTCCCAAGTAATATGACCGCTCTAGGTATATAAAACTCTTTTTGTTTGGGATGGAAACATACAAATCCTCAATGACGACAGTAGGACCTTTTTATGAGGAGAAAGAATACACACAGGGAAAGCAATTTGTCTAACGGTTTACATTCCCTGATGTAGCACTGAAACTAACTGGAAGAAAGCGAACTAAAGCGCACAATCTCACGGCGCAAGTACAGCACTTTCTTTACCGCGGTCAGGTTGAACAAAAAGCCTTTATATTGTCGTTTAAAAATATATAGTCTATATCCGTCTTAATGTGTGTTAGTGCATCATTTAAAAATTTGAGGTAACTCGGTCAAAAACTTGGCGCGATTTTTCATTAAAAGACATTTTCACTTTATACATAACTTATTTATTTACCGGGTGATCAAAAAGTCGGTATAAATTTGAAAACTTATAAACCACGGAATAATGTAGATAGAGAGGTAAAAATTGACACACATGCTTGGAATGCATGGGGTTTCATTGGGTTTTATTAGAACAAAGAAAACAAAGTTCACAAAGTGTCCGACAGATGGCGCTGGACAGCAAAACGTCAGTGACTGCGCATGACAATCGTGTATAAAAGGAGCTGTAATAGAGAGAATCAGATGCGCCAGCAGTCGCTGCATGTTGACGTTACCTGGAACGGCGCTTTTAGTGAAGCTGTATTATCAGAATGGGGAATGTACTAGGTCAGCGTTACGATCCTATCCCCATAGGAAGGGGATTCGAATGAGTAATAATCCGTTGACAAATGCAGCTGTGGCGAGAATGATTTCGAAGTTCGAAGCTACGGGTTGTTTAGACGATAGACCCCGTAGTGGCCGACCGAGCACAAGGCGTAATGCTGCTGAGACAGTTCAGGAAGAAATGGAGACTGTAGCGGGTTCGTCTATTCACGGGGATGTCATGCTTGGCGTCGCAGGTCCCCAGACCTCAGTCGGCGTGATTATTGGCTTTGGGGTTACCTGAAGTCGCAAGTGTATCGTGATCGACCGACATCTCTAGGGATGCTGAAAGACAACAACCGACGCCAATGCCTCACCATAACTCCGGACATGCTTTATAGTGCTGTTCACAACAGTTTTCCTCGACTACAGCTATTGTTCAGGAATGATGGTGGACATATTGAGCATTTCCTGTAAAGAACATCGTCTTTGCTTTGCTTTGTCTTACTTTGTTATGCTAATTATTGCTATTCTGATCAGATGAAGCGCCATCTGTCGGACATTTTTTGAACTTTCATATTTTCTTGGTTTTATTAAAACCCCATGTCATTCCAAGCATGTCTGTCAATTTGTACCTCTCTATCCACATTATTCCGTGATTTGTTCAGTTTTCAAATTTATACTGACTTTTTGATCACCCGGTATATTGTGTTGGTACATAAGTTCGAAGCATTTCTTTATAAGTCTAATAAACACAACAGAGACTTCAGTCATCAATAATGTATTCTCTATCACTATTTACAACTGTCTGCTAACGCTGGGGTAACTTTTCCATTCCGCAACTAGTCGAGCCATATTCGGAGCGCATTTTCATCCACAAAGGAAGTTCCTTGAAGGTTGATCGATGGAAAGCGGAGAAGGTGAAAATCTGAGGGTGCAAGATCAGTTGGGTACGGCGGGGTGCTCAATGGCTTCCCAGTCCTTCTCCTGTGTAGTGTTTTTTGTCGCTCTAGTAGAAAGCGGGCTGCCGTCCTCTTGGAGTAGCACTACTTCAGGCCGTCTTCCCGGTCGTTATTCTTGCACTGCGTCTGCAAGACGTCTCAGTTGTTGACAGTAAATGTCAGCAGTGATGGTTACACCTCGGGGAAACAATTCGCAGTTCACCACACCGTCGCTGTTCCGTAAGATGCATAACATTATCTATCCATTGTGGGTGCACACAGATCTTTGTGCGGAGCGTTGCTGCTTTGTTTTGGCTCAACCATTTTTTCTTTTTCTTACGTCAACATAAAGGCAGTATTTCACATCACCAGTAACGATGCAGGATAGTAATGGTCGGTGTTGTTCACGAGCCAGCCGGCCGCTGTGGTAGAGCGGTTCTAGGCGCTTCAGCCTGGAACCACGCGAGTGCTACTGCCGCAGGTTCGAATCCTGCCTCGGGCATGGATGTGTGTGATGTCCTTAGGTTAGTAGTTAGGTTTAAGTAGTTCTAAGTCACTGATGACTTCAGATGTTATGTCCCATAGTGCTCAGAGCCATTTGAACCTTTTTTTTGTTCACGAGCCAATTGATGATGATCAGGCAGAGATGCACATATGATCACCCGCTTGTTTCTGTGATTTTCTGTGATTTTGGCTTAGAGCGTGCGGTACCCATACATCCGCTTCCCACACGATTGTGGAATGACCAAAGTTCACCACATTTTCCAGTTCGCTAGTAGACTGATGTGGAGCATTGTGAATTAATGCATTTAAACGATCTTCATCAAACCCTGAAGGTCTTCCTGAACGTGGAGAGCCACTAATGTCAAAACGATCGTCCTTAAAAGGAAAACCCCCTTTTCTTTCCCTTCTCTGTCCAGTGGCACGATCTCCATACACGGCGCAAATGTTTCTGGCTCGGTTCTAGACGCTCAGTCCGGAACCATGCGACTGCTACAGTCGCAGGTTCGAATCCTGCCTCGGGCATGGATGTGTGTGATGTCCTTAGGTTAGTTACGTTTCAGTAGTTCTAAGTTCTAGGGGACTGATGACCACAGATGTTAAGTCCCATAGTGCTCAGAGCCATTTGAACAATTTTTTTTGTTTCTGGCTGTCGCCGCTGCTGTCACCCCTCTATTGAACTCAAACATAAGAATATGTCGGAAATGTTTCAATTTTTCCACTTCGCACTCCATTTTATAGCATCCACAACTCCATTCACCATCTCCAAATGACAAACTAACAATACGTAAACGTAAATGGCAACAGTAAAATACAAATAAAAAATGACAATCAATAAATAAAACCTCATAGCAACCAGAAATCCAACATGCAGAGCAAAAACACTACGAAATTACGCACCAGTCTATTATATTAACGTCCTCCCACGTAATATGACCACCTTTGGCTTATAAAATTCCTTGAAATTTGTTTGAGCTGATGCCATACAAATCTTCAACAATAACAGTTGGAATTTTATTAGTTTCCCGTAAAGAAGGTGCTCTACGTTCGTTAGCTCTTCTGAAGGAGTGTAAAGCAACGTTTATTGTTCCACAGTTGCGTAAGCATGAGTAATGAAATTGACCGTAAAAATAAATTCGGAAGAAAAATTTTGAAAAGCCAAGATCTTTAGTAAAGCATATATTTCGATAACCGGTTTCTGCAACCCTACTTTACTATCTTCGGATCTGCCACGGATAGAACCAAGTTGGCAGGGCGATTATTTTACAAGTAAAGTATAGCGATGTGCAAAAAAATAATTGTCCATGCACCTATAAAAACAACATGCCTTACAAATTCACGCGATCTTCTCCATCTCTGCTACGTAGCATGTCACTTCACAAATAGGCGTATGAAGATTATGAAAATCAGTGGGTTCGGCATGTCAAATTTAAAATACACAATATGTACAAACGTAAGGATAGTGCGCCGTACACAAGTGCTCATGCTTACATAACAGCTGACTGCAGAATGAGCACAACTATTCCATAAGCCCAGCAAGTGGCACATGGTAGCACAATGAAGAATCGTTTTGCGTAAGACATGAATATGTAATACCAAGTAACTTTAAATATGCTAACTGAAAAAAGAGCCATTATTTATATACAAAGCGTAAACCAAATCAGAAACCGTTGTAAGCTTAAAACAATAATTTTTTGTAAAAAGTTTTAGGGAATTATTAACACCCTATTCTGTTAAGATGTAAAATTGGTTTACGTAAGCAGTGTATGTTGTAATCCAGTAAGTAATCAAGCCAACATTCTTCGTACTCTATAACATACATCGAAAAACAGGCTCGAAATGATCAAGTTTGTGTTTGCAACAACGAACTCAGAAACTAAACCTATTAAGTATTCAGTTTCCATGCGAAGAAATGGCAATACATACATAGCACAGGTTGAGGAGATTACGTGGATTCGTAGAATTTTAGGTATGTTATTTTTCCAAACGCAAGGACCATTATTTTTGTGCAGTGTTATACTTGACTTGCAAACCTGCTACCCTGGGAACTTGGTTCTATCCACTGCAGATCCGAAGATGATAGCGTAGTCGTACTGAAACCGGTTATCGAAATAAATGCTATACTAGAGATCTTGGTTTTTTGAAATTTTTCTTTTGAGTTTATTAACTGCTGATCGTCCCTATTCTGGCACAGTGTCAGGAATATATGACCGTGGCAATGTTCGATAGATTCACAAATGAGAGATATCTACATTACCACCCATTGCATTGAAAAAAATGAAGACTACTTCATTTAGATTTTAAAACGAATATGCTGCACAAGTAACATCTTTCCTTGGTCGTCTTTATTGAGGATAATTCCTCTGTGACTGGAAAAAAAGCGAAAATCAGTGCTGCTTGTAAAAAGAGTGAAAGATCAGATGTACAGAATTTCTAACCAATATTGCTGACGTCCCTCTGGGATCCTAGACCATTATCTAAAGCCTAACATTATGAAGTTGCTGGAGAGAAACAGGCTTCCCTACAAGAATCAGCATGGATTCCGGCAAAAGCCACTCCGTGTAACACAGATTGGTTTATTCACACGCAACACATTCCGAGCAATAGATATATTTCCGAAAGCCGTTCGACACTGTACCAGATAGTCGATTACTAACCAGCATACGATCATACTGAGTATCTCCGAAAATCCTGGTAGCTGGGCATCTATTTGAACATCACGCTTTCCAAAACGGAATGGCTTTTCGTAGCCATTATACCACCTACCACGGGACAAGAAATACGGTAGGTAGTAAGTCATACATGAACTGTAATCTCCGACATTTTTGGTGTATAATATGTGATATTTTCCACAGGCGGTGTATGTTCTGATAAGTGGTGTAATATTACTCAGCCGAACCACGTATTCTGAACAGTCTGATTCCCTTCGCAGTTGTGCTGTGTGAAGCTGAAAACGTCCATTTTTTTTGTTTCGGTTTTACTTGCAGAATCAGCATCTGGAAATAGGTTTAATATCCAAGGAAAAGTAAACAATACTCGCTAAAGTTTTCTAATATGTGTATTGTAACTGTGTTGTAGATTTCATAAAATCGAGATGCAGTACGTACATGTTCGGGATTGCTACGGTACGATACAGCCTGTGCCTGCCTGCTTAGCTGGGTGGTGCCGTGCTCGCCTCCCGTGCAGCGGGCCCGGGTTCGATCCCCGGCCGGATTGGAGATTTTTTCCGCTCGTGGACTGGGTGTTGTGTTGTCCTCATCATCATTTCATCCTCGTAACCGGCGCGCATGTCAACTGAAACAAGACTTGCACTTGGCGGCCGAACTTCCTCGGATGGGGCCTCCTGGCCAACGATGCCGTACAACCTGTTACCGTGCAATGGAGAGAGATTACAGCCTACCATTGGAACTGGCCGCTGGTCTTCGTTAGCAATATTTAAATAGTTAAAAAGAATACTGATCCTGCGCATTCGTCAAAATTAATGATTCTAGTCTGTTTTAAGATGGTCTAGAAAGGCAATAACATTTCAACAGAACGAGAAGTCTGTTCAAGTCGTGAAGGGATAGTCTTAGGTAAGATAGTTGTCGGGGGCGAGCTATTGCGTGCGGTAAGTCGTAATTGGGGAAGAGACTACCGATGATACGTATTGCTTCACATATCCTTCCAGAATAATGGAGGATTTGATTTCTAGTTTCGCGGATGAGAAAGTTAGGATTCATATGGTGCAGGGATATTTTTAGTAGCGAGTTGCTGTTTGACAGGCTTGAGTAATTATTTTTTGATATGGACAGAACCGGTTAGAGAACATTGTTCCACACATCATTTGGCGCCTTCCACCTCCTCCCCCCCAACCCTCCCCCACCCTATTCTCTTACACATTAGTTGCCAATCCTTGTGTTCTGGGTAAGACTTTTGAAAATAAATCTAAAACTACTGTGCGTAGACATGGGTTTTTTTCTCTACTAATGATAATGCACCCTGAGCATCAATTTTGCTCCCGCTTATGGCGCCCCTCTCAGTGTCGTGCCACAAGCGGAATTTTGTGTCGCTAGAGCCTTAAACTGGCCCTGGGTATAGCAAGCGCTAAAGATTGTGATTGTCAGTTGTTGTTTGATGATAGTGGACTGGAATCAGTATTTTTCCGAGGCGTGTTGCTAATTGTTCTGGAAACACTCGCAGAGGTAATTAAGTCGTGGAAATTTTTATTATTTTATTATTGTGTGGTACACTCTAAGGATTGAATTGTTGCTTTTGTGTGATTGTAAATAAGTGGATTTTTGAGTCTTGAGTGGGCTAATGACTCCATTGAATTGCATCTAAGGTGACAGACCCTAGCATTTGATAGCGGAAACTTATATTGTTTCTAGTGTGAAAATTCACCCTGAGTTCGTGAAGATGTGCCCCAGTATAAATTAAAGAGAGACCACGCTCTGTAAAGGAACATTTTTGAAGGCATTTTTACAGAAAAGCTATTACCTCTGGTTACAAGTGCCGAGTGAACATGTTAACCACGGATCCTTAGTAGGTCGCGTATCGCCAACATCTGAAAAGGTTTTAATTCTGGACCAAACTGTTGGTGGCACGTAGGTTCTTTGTTTGACTTTTTCTTGATGATTATAGTTCGTCAGTGGGGACTTAGAACTTTGCTGGCACTCGTACACTTCCGAAGAACTGACTGTGCTGACATTGAAATTAACAATGAGTATAGCTAAGCCACGGCACATAAAACAAAATTGAGTTCCCGATTTATAATTTAAAATAAACTGCCCTTCAACAACTTTATATTAAACCAATAATAAAGTTAACTGAGAAATAATAGTTTGGAAGGTCTTCAAATTTAACGCAAAGATTTTTAGTTAAATTACTACTACTATCTAACTTAAATGAAAAAGAAATCTACTGTAAAAGAGATTTACAAGAGAATCTAGCATATTCTGATTGGTTTATAAATATTACAAAACTAACTGCATATTGCAAAAGTAAAAAGCGAAGAAAATCAGATTTATTTTCATAAGAGAAAAATAGAAGCAAGCCAACGTAGGTAGTGAAATATGTCGCTGAGATCGCTTGTAGCATGATCTCTGTGAGACTGTGATAAACCTTCCAGAACAAAAGAGCGTAATCTTCGCTGGACGGAAATTTCCTAAATGAAAAGCTTACGTGTAAGCAGGTTTTGCTACTCATGTTGTTGTTGTGGTCTTCAGTCCAGAGATTGGTTTGATGCAGATCTCCACGCTACTCTATCCTGTGGAAGTTCCTACTGCAACCCACATCTTTCTGAATCTGCTTTGTGTATTCATCTCTTCGACTCCCTCTTCGATTTTAACCCTTCATGCTTATCTCCAATACTAGATTGGTGACCTTTTGATGGCTCAGAACGTGTCCTACCAAACGATCCCTTCTTTTAGTCAGGTTGCGCCGCAAATTCCTCTTCTTCCTAATTCTATTGAGTACCTCCCCATTAGTTACGTGATCTACCCATCTAATCTTCAGCATTCTTCTGTATCAACACACTTTGAAAGCTTATATTCTCTTCTGGTCTAAATTATGTTTCACTTCCATACATGGCTACACTCCATACAAATACTTTCAGAAAAGACTTCCTGACGCTTAAATGTATACTCGATGTTAACAAATTTCTCTTCTTCAGAAACGCTTACCTCGCCATGGCTAGTCTACATTTTATATCCTCGATACTTCGATCATCATTAGTTATTTTGCTCCCGAAATAGCAAAACTCATCTACAACTTTCAGTGTCTCCTTTCCTAATCTAATTCCCTCAGTATCACCTAATTTAATTCGTCTATATCCCATTATCCTAGTTTTGCTTTTGTTGATGTTCATCTTATATTCTCCTTTCAAGACACTGTCCATTCCGTTCAGCTGCTCTTCCAGGTCCTTTGCTGTCTCTGACAGAATTGCAATGTCATTGAAAAACCTCAAAGTTTTTATTTCTTCTTCACTGATTTTAATTCCTACTCCAAATATTTCTTTTGATTCCTTTACTGCTTGCTCAATATACAGATTGAATAGCGTTAGGAATAAGCTACAATCCAGTCTTACTCCCTTCTCAACCACTGCTTCCCTTTCATGCCCCTCGACTATTATAACTACCATCTGGTTCTGTAAAAATTGTAAACGGCCTTTCGCTCCATGTACTTTACCCCTGTGACCTTCAGAATTTGAAAGAGAGTATTCCAGTCAACATCGTAAAAAGCTTTCTTTAAGTCTACAAATGCTAGAAACGTAGGTTTGCCTTTCCTTAATCTATCGTCTAAGATAAGTCGTAGGGTCAGTATTGTCTCGCGTGTTCCAACATTTCTATGGAATCCAAACTGTTGTTTCCCGAGGTCAGCTTCTACCAGTTTTTCCATTCGTCTGTAAAGAAATCGTGTTAGTATTTTGCAGCCATGACTTATTAAACTGATTGTTGGGTAATTTTCACACCTGTCGACACCTACCTTCTTTGGGATTGGAATTATTACATTTTTCTTGAATTGTGAGGATATTTCGCCTGTCCCATACATCTTGCTCACCAGATGGTAGAGTTTTGTCATGGCTGGCTTTCCCAAGGCTATCAGTAGTTCTAATGGAATGTTGCCTACTCCTGGGTACTTTTTTTGACTGAGTCTTTCAGTGCTTGTCAAATTCTTCACGCATTATCATACCTCCCATTTCATCTTCATCTACGTCCTTTTCCATTTCCATAATATTGCCCTCATGGACATCGCCCTTGTATAGATCCTCTATATACTCCTTCCACCTTTCCGCTTTCCATTCTTTGCTTGGGACTGGTTTTCCATCTGCGCTCTTGATATTCATACAGGTGGTTCTCTTTTCTGCAAAGGTCTCTTTAACTTTCCTGTAAGCAGTATCTATCTTACCCCTAGTGATCGATGCTTCTACATCCTTACATTTGTCCTCTAGCCGTCCTTGCTTAGCGATTTGCACTTCCTGTCGATCTCATTTTTAGACGTTTGTATTCCTTTTCGCCTGCCTCATTTACTGCATTTTTATATTTTCTCCTTTCATCAATTACATTCAGTATCTCTACTGTTACCCTAGGATTTTTAGTAGCCCTCGTCTTTTACCTACTTGATCCTCTGCTGCCTTCACTATTTCATCTCTCAAAGCTACCCATTTTTCTTCTACTGCATTTCTTTCCGCCTTTCTTGTCAATGCTGTCTCTGAAACTGTCTACAACCTCTGATTCTGTCAGTTTATCCATATCCCATCGCCTTAAATTTCTACCTTTTTGCAGATTCTCCAATTTTAATCTGCAGTTCATAATCAATAAATTGTGGACAGAGTCCATATCTGCTCCTGGAAATGCCTTACAATTTAAAACCTGGTTCTCTTTCTTACCGTTATGCAAGTTATCTGGAATCTTCCAGTGTCTCCAGGCCTCTTCCACGTATAAAGCCTACTTTCATGAGTCTTAAACCAAATGTCAGCTATGATTAAGTTATGCTCTGCGCAAAATTCTACCATGCGGCTTCCTCTTTCGTTCCTTTCCCCGAGTCCACATTCAGCTACTATTTTTCCTTCTCTTCTTTTTTCTACTATCGAGTTCCATTCCCCCATGATTGTTAAATTTTCGTCTCCCTTAACTATCTAAATAATTTTTTTATCGTACCATATATTTCTTCAATCTCTTCATCTAGTTGGCATATAAACTTGTACTACTTTGGTAGGCGTGGGCTTCGTGTCTATCTTGGCTACAATAATGCATTCACTAAGCTATTCGCAATAGCTTATCCGTATTCCTGTGTTTTTATTCATTATTAAACATACTCCTGCATTACCCCTATTTGCTACTCATATTGACCTGATATCCGTGAGAGGAGGGCTACAATAATTTTAATGGACTGAGTCTCAGTAGATATTCAGTAATACACTGATATAGGCTGCGACATATATTCCTAGCTTGCGCTGTGCTCTAAGTTTTCAAAGCCTTTAAGTTGGTTAACCTGTCTAAAGATACTCCATTAGACCTGTGAAAGTGTTGTAAGCAGATAATTTATCAGCATTTACGTAAAAAGATAGCTGGTTATGATTACTTCCGCATACTAACATCACGAATACGTTTAAGTGATTCATAAAGAACTACGGAACCATTTTGAGAATATAATAAATCAAATGCATCGAAACTAAAATCGCTTACACGTGTACTAGATAGTTTGTGCTGGAAGACCTATATTCGGCTGCGACAGCAAACAAAGACCAGCTAAAGTGCAGGTTAACGCTAACAGGTACGTCAAATGTCGACCAGATAGTGACAATCAAACCTATCATACTTGTTTGTACAGTATTGCATAATTAAACTTTTAATCGTACTTGTTAATAAAGTGACACAGTGCACAGTGTCACTGTTACAACGTAAACAACAATCGTTCGATGTGAGGCATACGAAACTACCGATATATCTGCAAGCGACCTGCAAGTCCTGAAAAACAGGCACGGACCAAACACAGTCTCTTTACTTAGCACATATGCAATTTTATTTCATCTTTGTTTATAGCACTGTTTTTATATATGTATATCTGCGTATGATTTGGCTTTGGCTTTACATACAAAAACCTGAGGAGAAGTCGGTCTCTCAGCTGCCACAGACAGCACTCGATTTAGAAGAGGTTCACAAGAAATTACCCTGTGTACCGTGTGACCGGGCGTTCCATCTTGTGAGTAAAGAGCTGTCTCGTAGTAGTCTTGCGCCTTCTTCAGTCAGTGCCCTCCGCCACACACCGTTGCGTGGCTTGCGGAGTATAAATGTAGATGTAGATGTAGATTGTGAGAAATGCAAAGAAACTAGTCATATGAACTCGGATTACTTTCTGAAGTCTTTCTACGCAACTCACCCAGGTATAGTAGTGTGGGAATATCTACGTGCAGCCATCTACATCTACATCTAAATCTACGTGATCACTCTGCACTTCATTATTAAGTATCTGGCAGAGGGTACCTTCAGGCAATTTATCTACTGTTCCACTCTCGAACAGCGTGCAGGAAAAACGAACACTACATCATTCCGTGCAAGCTCCGATTTCTCTTATTTTATTACGATTAACATTTCTCTATATATAGCTTGGCGTATATAAAGTATTTTCGCATTCGGAGGAGAAAGTTGATGATTGAAGTTTCGTGAAAAGTTCTCACCACAACGAAACCGCCTTTGTCTTAATAATTGGCACCTCAATACACATGTCATATCCGTGACACTCTCTTCCATCCTTCGCAACAATACGAAGTGAGCTGTGATTTCCCTAAATCACTCCAGGCAAATGCCGGGATGGTTCCTCTGAAAGGGCACGGCCGACATCCTTCCCTAATCCGATGAGACCGATGACCACGCTGTCTGGTCTCCTTCCCCAAACAAGCAACCAACCAACGAAGTGAGCTATCCTTTGAGCTATTTCCATGTCTTCCGTCAATCCTATCTCATGCGGATCCCACATCGCACAGCGGTAGCACAGAAAAGGGCGGACAAGTTTAGTTTAAGCTGTCTTTTTTAGACGACCGCTTGAGTTTTATAAGTGTTCTGCCAATAAATCGCAGTCTTTGGTTTGCTTTCCCCACAGCATTATCCACATGATCGTTCCAATTTAAGTTATTCGTAGTTGTAAACCCTATGTATTTAGTTGAATTTACAGCCTTTAGACATGTGTGATTTATCGTGTAACCGAAATTTTGAGGATACCTTTTGTTATTCATGTGGTTGACGTAACAGTTTTCATTTTTTAGACCCAATTGCTACTTTTCACACCATACGATGTCTTGTGTTTTGCAGTTCTTTTGATCTTCCGATGACTTTACAAAACGATAAATGACAGCATCATCTGCAAACTGTCTAAGATGGCTGCTGAGACTATCATCCAAATCATTTATGTAGAACAGGCATAGCAGAGGGCCTATTAAACTTCCTTAGGGAATGCCAGGTATTACTTCTGTTTAACTCGATGACTTTCCGTCAGTTAGGCCTTTCTGACAGGAAATGGGAAGTCCAGTCCTACGACTGAGACGATAGTCCATACCCATGCTATCTACACACATTACTAATTGAAGTCCCCTGTCACATTTTTCTGTTCGTTTATGAAGGCTAGTCTCAGAAACTATTGTAGGAACATTGATAAGGTTTTCATTAAGAGATAGACTGATTCACGAGGGAAGTTCGTATATGTGATGTACTACTGCTACGCCAAGCAAGTCATCTAGCCACAGGTATTTAGTGCTACCTGCACGAAGTCGGCGCGGGTCGCTATTTTAATAACAAAACACAAGCAATGTACTGCGGCTGTAGACTTGGGGTTTATTTCACACGCGGTGCTCTACCGCGATTTCACGGAAGCTTTTTAGTAATACTGCTGTACCTTGTGCATCAAATTCTGGTGTTAGCCTTCCAAACAACAGGCGAGCTGCACAGTTGTTACGGAAATAGACTCGCATTCGCGAGGCTTGGACTTCAAATTCTCATACAGCTATGCAAATTTACCTTCGCTATCTGTAGTTTCCTTAAATCGCTAGAGGTGAATATCGGACTGACTCCATTGGAGACTACCTCGACCACGGATCTATGTGGAAATCAATTATATGCCGCATTTTTCGCCACTTAATGTACGGTTTTTGTTGGTTGCTATTGACTGTTTTTTTATTTTTCATTATTTTGCCATATATCGCTTGTCTTCACAACGTTATCAAGAGACCGTCTCAAAGACTGTTACTGCTCCAGTGTCCATCTAATACACCCCAACTGTGGCTTGTCAACGGTTAGAATACTTGTGTTGGTTCATTCTTATTCTGACTAAAGAAAGCAATAAACTTCAAACTGCGGACCCACCAAGTCTAACAGCTTCCACTGCGAGCCAACTGTAAAATGTTCTATGCCGGGTTTACATTCTGTCGCATTCTAAGTTGCATTTGTCCGTAACGGCCATTATTACATGCAATCTTTCTGAAAGCTATGAGAATTTTGAAATAAACATTAATCGCTCATCTTCATGAAAATTAAAAGTTTTGTCTAAAGTGACTCTACCTGTGAGCCGCCTTGAACATAAATTATCCGCTGTTCTGATTGGTTCTTTAAAATGTTGGAATAATAATATTTGATTAGTTCTTCAGAATATTGGAATAATAATATTTTTGTGATAAACTTTCTCCGAACTTTATAAACAACTGAAAACCTCGTCGGAAAGCGTTTAAGAGAAACGCAGCTTTCTGCAGCAACTTTTAGGTAGTCTCATTGATCATGATTCTTACATGTTTCTTTGCATATCAGGTTGACGCGCCGACTGATACTTCTTCGTTTGCCTCAAGTTAAATCTGTAATTTTCATCAGGAGTTAAAACTGATTTACTACCATTCAACACAGATGTTTTTCGGACCCATCCAAAAATCTAGAATGAAACGTTCTACATCTACATCTACATGGATACTTTGCAAATCACATTCAAGTGCCTGGCAGAGGGTTCATCGAACCACCTTCACAATTCTTTATTATTCCAATCTCGTATAGCGCGCGGAAAGAACGAACACCTATATCTTTCCGTACGAGCTCTAATTTCCCTTGGTTATCGTGGTGATCGTTTCTCCCTATGTAGGTCGGTGTCAACAAAATATTTTCGCATTCGGAGGAGAAAGTTGGTGATTGGAATTTCGTGAGAAGATTCCGTCGTAACGAAAAACGCCTTTCTTTTAATGATGTCCAGCCCAAATCCCGTATCATTTCTGTGACACTCTCTCCCATATTTCGCGATAATACAAAGCGTGCTGCCTTTCTCTGAACTGTTCGATGTACTCCGTCACTTCTGTCTGATAAGGATCCCACACCGCGCAGCAGTATTCTAAAAGAGGACGGACAGTCTCCTTAGTAGGTCTGTTACATTTTCCAAGTGTCCTGCCAATATAACGCAGTCTTTGGTTAGCCTTCCTCACAACATTTTCTGTGTGTTCCTTCAAATTGTAATTCCTAGGAATTTAGTTGAATTTACGGCCTTCATATAGGACTGATTTATCGTGTAACCGAAGTTTAACGAATTCCTTTTAGCACTCATGTGGATGACCTCACAGTTTTCGTTATTTAAGGTCAACTGCCAATTCTCGCACCATGCAGACATCTTTTCTAAATCGTTTTACAAATTGTTTTGATCTTCTGATGACTTTATTAGTCGGTAAATGACAGCGTCTTCTGCAAAAAAACCTAAGACCGCTGCTTAGATTGCCTCCCAAATCGTTTATATGGATAAGGAACAGCAAAGGGCCTATAACACTACCTTGCGAAATGCCAAAAATTGCTTTTGTTTTACTCGATGACTTTCCGTTAATTACTACGAACTGTGACCTCTCTGACAGGAAATCACAAATGGAGTCACATAACTGAGACGATATTCCATAAGCACGCAATTTCACTACAAGCCGCTTGTGTGGTACAGTGTCAAAAGCCTTCCGGAAATCCAGAAATACGGAATCGACTTGAAATCCCTTATCAATAGCACTAAACACTTCATGCGAATAAAGAGCTAGTTGTGTTTCACAAGAACGATGTTTTCTAAACATGCTGGCTGTGTGTCAATAGACCGTTTTCTTCGAGGTAATTCATAATGCTCGAACACACTATATGTTCCAAAATTCTGCTGCATATCGACGTTAATGATATTGGCCTGTAATTAAGTGGATTACTCCTACTACCTTTCTTGAATACTGGTGTGATCTGTGCAACTTTCCAGTCTTTGGGTACGGTTCTTTAGTCGAGCGAACGATTGTATATGATAAGTATGGAGCTAATGCATCAGCATACTCTGAAAGGAACCTAATTGGTATACAGTCTGGACCAGAAGACTTACTTTTATTAAGTGATGTAAGTTGCTTCACTACTCCGAGAATATTTATTTCTACGTTACTCATGTTGGCAGCTGTTATCGATTCGAATTCTGGAATATTTACTTCGTCTTCTTTTGTGAAGGCATTTCGGAAGGCTGTGTTAAGTAACACTGCTTTTGCAGCACTGTCTTCGATAGTATCTCCTTTGCTATCGCGCAGAGAAGGCATAGATTGTGTCATGCCGCTAGCATACTTTACATGCGATCGGAATCTCTTTGGATACTGTGCCAGGTTTTGAGCCAAAGTTTCGTTAGGGAAGTCCGCGCTAGTTTTCGAACTATTTTAAAAGATCGCCTATCTTGGGGATTTTGCGTTCGTTTAACTTTGGGATGCTTTTTTAGTTGTTTCTGCAGCAGCTTTCTTACCTGTTTTGTGTACGATGGGAGATCAGCTCCGCCGTTTGTTAATTTATTTGGTGTAAATCTCTCAGTCTCTGTCGATACTGTTTCTTTGACTTCAAGCCACATCTGGTCTACAATTACATTGTTAATTTGGAATTAGTGGATATTGTCTCTCACGAAGGCGTCAAGCGAATTTTTATCTGCTTTTTAGAATAGGTGTATTTTTCGTTTATTTTGGTGGATTTGGGAATTACTGTATTCAGTCTGGCTACGACAACCCTGTGTTCACTAATCCTTGTATCGGTTTTGATGTTCCTTAATGTTTGTTGCTGAGAGGTCAAGTGTGTTTTCTCAACCGTTCAATATTCGAGAGGGCTCATGAACTAATTGCTCGAAATAATTTTCAGAGAATGCGTTTAGTACAATTTCAAAGGATGTTTTATGCGTACCTTCGGATTTAAACATCTATTTTCGCCAACATATCTAGGGTAAACTGAAGTCACTATCAACTATAATCGTATGAATCGGGCGTGTGAAATTAGGCTCAAGATTATTTGATTTCGGTTGCCAAGAATGATCTCCACCCATACTAACTGACAGGAACTATCTACTTCAATTTCGGTACAAGATAAACTATTTCTAACAGCAACAAACACGCCACCGCCAACTGCATTTAGCCTATTGTTTCTGAACATCGTTAGGTCCTTCGCAAAAATTCTAGTGCGGCAGCACTAAATAAGATCCGCGATAGTGTTTCCTTGGAATAGAATATACCTACTGACAAGTTGAAATTTGTAGGCACTTTCAAGAAAGCAAGAAGGCTAGAGTCTCGCCGATGTCAACACCTTTAGAAATTGACTGAGCTCTGTTATAATCGGCAAAACGTGTTGTCCTACTAAAACTTCGGGACGCATTCGCTACTTTTGACATCTCGAACCATACACTCAAACGCAAGTTCCTGTCGAGTGCAAGAAAATGTCTTTCAATTTGGATACCGTCGGTTCGTATACTTCTCTGCTTATATCGATCAGCTTCTGGATTAGTACATCATGTTCCAACCTTGACGACTGGACGCTGATATTCCACACATCAACCGGGTAGTTTTGTGTATACGCCCATTTTCTGCAACGGTGCGGATGTTTCTCATAAGAGGTAAAACATAATTTTTGTTTATTCAGTTACCTTTCTTTACTACATACCCACTGGGACCGAGAGGCGGTTCCTCATTTCTAAATTCTTAACTTAGATAGCTTCATCTTCTTCTTCTTCTTCTTCTTCTTCTTCTTCTTGTTTAACCGAAGACGCAAGGGACGCAATGCATATATCAGCAAAGAAGAAGAATAAGTAATAATCTAACACTCTAGTGCAAGGTATCAAAAATAAAATAAAATAAAGATCCAAAGGTGTCTTAGTAGAAAGTAACATGGAATAGCTTTCCCGCTAACAAAGGCAAGGCAGATTAAATTCTTTATTAGTTTAATAAGGAAATCAGTCCTCAGAGAAAGGAATCTAGAAATTCGAAATTTGCCAGCGGAACAGTTTTTAACATACAAGCTGCATATACAGTTACAGGGTATGTACATTCCTAAATCCATGTTATCACAGCAGTATAACGTTGCATAACACGCGTCACGTAACAGCCGAAACTGATTATCCTGACAGTTATGTGCATGCAATCTTCTATAGTCACCTAGTCACAAATGGAAATTGGCTATAGTCTGCCTTCAGGAATACGCCATTGCTGAAAAATATAATATTTACTCTCATTATAGTTGTCGAAATACAGGTGGACAAAACCAGGGAGCCGCGCGGGATAGCCGAGCGGTCTGGGCGTCTTGTCACGGTCCGCGCGGCTCCCTCCGTCGGAGGTTCGAATCTTCCCTCGAGCATGGGTGCGTGTGTTGTCCTTAGCGTAAGTTAGTTTAAGTTAGGTGAAGTAGTGCGTAAGCTTAGGGACCGATGACCTCAGCAGTTTGGTTCTTACCTTAAAACAAAGCGAAACACAAAGACCACGACACATTATCATGCCTAACACTGTGCGGGGAAACAGTTGGCATTCAAATAACTTTCCGCTTGTATCAGTATGGATGGTCCTGTATAGTTTTCAAAATCTTATACCACTGTTCCTGCAAAATAGTGGCAATTTCAGGTAACGACGATGGAGGTGGATAGCTATCACACACCCTTTTATCCGAAGTAGATCATAAAGGCTCAATAATATAGAGATATGGTGACTCTGGTGGCCAGGGGAATCGCGAAATTCACCGTCGTGCACACAAAACCAGCCGAAGACGATGGTAACTGTTTGAACAATGATCCTGTCGACTTGGTACTCAGCATCACCATTGCCGAACAAATACAGTGCCATTGGACGGACCTGATCAGTCAGAGTTATATTATCCTCGGCAGTAACGCGACCTTTCAGAATAACCACAATGCCCATCGGATACCGCGATATGCCTGCCCAAATCGTCGGCGAACCCTCCCGCCATGCTTCGCTCTTGGCAGCAAGCAGTTTGCTTTGTAGGCTTTGAATGGCGTACGCCAGACATAAAATAGGTCAGAAGTTGGAAACAGTCTGATACAAGACTCACTCGACCAAATTATGTTCGTCCATTGCTCCACAGTCCAGGTTTTATGGCTTCGGTACCACGATTTCCTGTTACGGGCGTTTGCATCACTAATTTATGGGTTTGGAACTCCAGCTCGCCGTGCAATTCTCTGCTTATGAAGCTCACTTCGTGTTGTTTGGTGCTGAGAGGGTTCGCGAGTGCGATATTCAGTTCTGCAAAGACTTGCAGCTGTCGTCTTCTTATTTTTCGTCACAGTGCTCTTCAATGACCGTCTATCACCATCACTCAACACAGACTTTCGTCCGCGTTGTGACTTGGCGGATGATGTATTTCCGCTTTCTCCGAATGCAGTATAAATCTTAGATACGTTACTCTTTGAAACACCGAACACTTCGGCTTCCTTGTTTACGGAAGCCCCACCATACGAGCGCCAACAGTTAGCCCACATTCAAATTGACTTAGCTGGAACATGGTGCACTCACAACTACACAAAACACTTATGTGGCTACGACTGACACTTGCAACATATTGAGGACATTGCACAGGTGCCGTGCGTGGTCGGAAACGGCAGTGCAGCCTGCAAGCTTGGCTAGCATCTGCATTTCTTTTCGCGCATGCATTCCTCGCGGTGTTTCCATACTTTGACCAGCTCCTCTATACCTTCTATAAAAATAATAATGTAGAATCGCACAGGGAAGGCTAATTCTTATCACTGCATTGTGTTGTGAAGAATCGCCACCTCCTGCAGCGTATATGTGAATACTATTGAGGCGGAAGCAAGCTACAAAAGTATTTCCTGGATCTAGAGAATCTGTATGTATGCTTAAAAATGTGGATGTGTGTAAAGAAGTGAAACTGAGCTTGAGTAGATAGGCAGAGCGTGACCTTCAAGAAATATATCTCTGAATAGTGGTGACAAAACTGAATTAGAACTATATTGTTTCACTAATTATGTTGAAAAGGAAGCAGTAGTTGAGAAGGGATTGAGGCAGAGGAGTAGCCGCTCTCTCCCCACCTCCTCCCCGTCCCATGTTATTCAGTATGTACCTTGAGCAAACGGTAAGGCAGTCAAGAAGAAATTTGGAAAGGAAATTAAAGTTCAGGGAGAAGAAATAAAAACATTGTGGTTTGCCGACGACCTTGTAATTCTGTCAGATATGCCAAAAGATTTGGCGTATTACACTCCTGGAAATGGAAAAAAGAACACATTGACACCGGTGTGTCAGACCCACCATACTTGCTCCGGACACTGCGAGAGGGCTGTACAAGCAATGATCACACGCACGGCACAGCGGACACACCAGGAACCGCGGTGTTGGCCGTCGAATGGCGCTAGCTGCGCAGCATTTGTGCACCGCCGCCGTCAGTGTCAGCCAGTTTGCCGTGGCATACGGAGCTCCATCGCAGTCTTTAACACTGGTAGCATGCCGCGACAGCGTGGACGTGAACCGTATGTGCAGTTGACGGACTTTGAGCGAGGGCGTATAGTGGGCATGCGGGAGGCCGGGTGGACGTACCGCCGAATTGCTCAACACGTGGGGCGTGAGGTCTCCACAGTACATCGATGTTGTCGCCAGTGGTCGGCGGAAGGTGCACGTGCCCGTCGACCTGGGACCGGACCGCAGCGACGCACGGATGCACGCCAAGACCGTAGGATCCTACGCAGTGCCGTAGGGGACCGCACCGCCACTTACCAGCAAATTAGGGACACTGTTGCTCCTGGGGTATCGGCGAGGACCATTCGCAACCGTCTCCATGAAGCTGGGCTACGGTCCCGCACACCGTTAGGCCGTCTTCCGCTCACGCCCCAACATCGTGCAGCCCGCCTCCAGTGGTGTCGCGACAGGCGTGAATGGAGGGACGAATGGAGACGTGTCGTCTTCAGCGATGAGAGTCGCTTCTGCCTTGGTGCCAATGATGGTCGTATGCGTGTTTGGCGCCGTGCAGGTGAGCGCCACAATCAGGACTGCATACGACCGAGGCACACAGGGCCAACACCCGGCATCATGGTGTGGGGAGCGATCTCCTACACTGGCCGTACACCACTGGTGATCGTCGAGGGGACACTGAATAGTGCACGGTACATCCAAACCGTCATCGAACCCATCGTTCTACCATTCCTAGACCGGCAAGGGAACTTGCTGTTCCAACAGGACAATGCACGTCCGCCTGTATCCCGTGCCACTCAACGTGCTCTAGAAGGTGTAAGTCAACTACCCTGGCCAGCAAGATCTCCGGATCTGTCCCCCATTGAGCATGTTTGGGACTGGATGAAGCGTCGTCTCACGCGGTCTGCACGTCCAGTACGAACGCTGGCCCAACTGAGGCGCCAGGTGGAAATGGCATGGCAAGCCGCTCCACAGGACTACATCCAGCATCTCTATGATCGTCTCCATGGGAGAATAGCAGCCTGCATTGCTGCGAAAGGTGGATATACACTGTACTAGTGCCGACATTGTGCATGCTCTGTTGCCTGTGTCTATGTGCCTGTGGTTCTGTCAGTGTGATCATGTGATGTATCTGACCCCAGGAATGTGTCAATAAAGTTTCCGCTTCCTGGGACAATGAATTCACGGTGTTCTTATTTCAATTTCCAGGAGTGTATTTGAACGGAACTGATAGCGTCTCTGAAAGAGGTTATAAGACGCAACGTCAAGAAAGTAAAACGAGGGTAATAGAACGTAGTCGAATTAAATCAGGTGATACTGAGGGAATTAATATTAGGAAATAAGATACTAAAGGTTCCTGGGCAGCAGAATAATTGATGATGGCAGAATTAGAAGACTAGCGTAACAAGAAACACGTTTCTGAACAACATAAATTCATTAAGATGGAATATAAATTTGGGCGTTAGGAAATCTTTTCTGAAGGCATTCGTCTGGAGTATAGCCTTGTAGAAGTGTAAAACGTGGAGGTTAACTAGTACAGAAAAGAGACTAGAAGCTTATGAAATGTGATTTCACAGAAGAAAGCTGAAGATTTGAGGAGTAGATTGAGTAGCTAATGCAACTGGAAAAGGAGTAACCTTATAACACAACTTTTCTAAAAGAAGGGATAGGTTTATAGGACATATCCTGAGGGGAGAGGGCATAGCTCGAATACAGCATACAGGCTCAAGTGGAAGAAACACGTATAAAATGTTGTGGGGAAGGCTAACCAAAGACTGCGTTTTATTGGCAGGACACTTAGAAAATGTAACAGACCTTCTAAGGAGACGGCCTACACTACGCTTGTCCAACCTCTTTTAGAATACTGCTGCGCAGTGTGGTATCCTTACCAGATAGGATGGACGGAGTACATCGAAAAAGTTCAAAGAATGGCAGCACGTTTTGTATTATCGCGAAATTGGGAGAGAGTGTCACAGACATGATACAGGATTTGGGATGGACATCATTAAAAGAAATGCGTTTTTCGTTGCCGCGGAATCTCCTGGCGAAATACCAATCACCAACTTGCTCCTCCGTATGCGAAAATATTTTGTTGACACCGACCTACGTAGGGAGAACGATCACCACGATAAAATAGGGAAATCAGAGCGCGTACGGAAAGATATAGGTGTTCGTTCTTTCCGCGCGCTATACGAGATTGGAATAATAGAGAATTGTGAAGGTGGTTCGATGAACCCTCTGCCAGGCACTTAAATGTGATTTGCAGAGTATCCATGTACAGGTAGATGCAGGTTGCAGCAGTTGTGCGGTGATGACACATGCACAGGTCAGGCAAGCGTGGGGTGCTGCGTCAAACAAGCCTTCGGACTGAAGACTGGAACATCATCTACAACAGTGATAGCGTGATGAACATGTGTCGAAATCTGAGGGTGGCAAAATTCCTTACAGGTATTAAACAGGTGGAATACGTGAGGCAATACTGACCTTACGACTTATCTTAGAAGAAAGATCAAGGAAAGGCAAACCTACGTTTCTAGCATTTGTAGACTTAGAGAAAGCTTTTGACAATGTTGACTGGAATACTCTGTTTCAAATTCTAAAGGTGACAGAGGTAAAATATAGGGAGCGCAAGGCTATTTACAATTTGTACAGAAACCAGATGGCAGTTATAAGAGTCGAGGGGCATGAAAGGGAACCAGTGGTTGGGAAGGGTGTGAGACAGGGTTGTAGCCTCCCCCGTTGTTATTCAATCTGTATATTGAGCAAGCAGTAAAGGAAACAAAAGAAAAATTCGGAGTAGATATTAAAATCCGTGGAGAAGAAATAAAAACTTTGAGGTTCGCCGATGACATTGTAATTCTGCCACAGACAGCAAAGGACTTGGAAGAGCAGTTGAACGGAATGGACAGTGTCTTGAAAGGAGGATATAAGATTAATATCAAGAAAAGCAAAACGAGGATAATCGAATGTAGTCGAATGAAGTCTGGTGATGCTGAGGGAATTAGATTAGGAAATGAGACACTTAAAGTAGTAAACAAGTTTTGTTATTTGGGGGGCAAAATAACTGATGATGGTCGAAGTAGAGAGGATATAAAATGTAGACTGGCAATGGCAAGGAATGCGTTTCTGAAGAAGAGAAATTTGTTAACATCGAGTATAGATTTAAGTGTCAGGAAGTCATTTCTGAAAGTATTTGTATGGAGTGTAGCCATGTATGGAAGTGAAACATGGACGATAAATAGTTTGGACAAGAAGAGAATAGAAGCTTTCGAAATGTGGTGCTACAGAAGAATGCTGAAGATTAGATGGGTAGATCACGTAACTAATGAGGAGGTATTGAATAGAATTGGGGAGAAGAGGAGTTTGTGGCACAACTTGACTAGAAGAAGGGATCGGTTGTTAGGACATGTTCTGAGGCATCACGGGATCACGAATTTAGTACTGGGGGGCAGCGTGGAGGGTAAAAATCGTAGAGGGAGACCAAGAGATGAATACACTAAGCAGATTCAGAAGGATGTAGGTTGCAGTAAGTACTGGGAGATGAAGAAACTTGCACAGGATAGAGTAGCATGGAGAGCTGCATCAAACCAGTCTCAGGACTGAAGACCACCACAACAACAACAATATTAAAATTAATGAACATTTGAATTGCAGCGACGTCATCATTACGACCTCCAGACTTAAAAAAAGGTAAATAATGATAGTAATTACTAATATAGGCGGAAACGCTGTGTGTTCGTTCATCAGAATATAATGGTCACTGCACAGGATATGGAGGCATGGAGTATAGTCAACGTTTTCTAGAAACACCTTCCGTGAAAAAACGCTGGTGGAAGTGCGAGCAGCGTTTGCGGCCTCGGTACGGTGCGGTCGATCTTGCGGGATGTAATGCGGGTATTTAGCGGAGGCTGACGTCTCGCTCGTTAGCTGGCAGTCTCGCCACTCTATTGATCGTGTGCAGCATGGCGGAGAGGCCGCGCCCGCCCACACAGCACACACGCACCAGCCTCAGCTGGCAAAACGAATCTCTGCTAGCTCCAAGAAATCACCGGTGCTCCAGGGCAGCCAGATATATTTACTTGTCTGTAGTCCCATTTTCTCCTTTGCAAAAACAACGCGGCAACATCGCGGCACATTTGATTCAAAATACATATAGAACTGTGTTCGACTTCGGAGATAAAGAGGCAGAAGCAAACATCTATTACCGGTCACATTGTCGTCTCCTTTTTTTATCGTTGTAGCACCCTGGTTCTCCTCTCACTACGTTTGAGGCAGTGGGAAGTTCCGAGTAACATCCGTGGACTTCTCCTTAGTGCGAGGACTAAACGTGGTTCACTCATACTCGTGAGAACAATTGTGAAACATTCAGGAAGACGAAAAAGTTCTTTGTGCGCAGTTCGCGTCCGCATCGTAGTTGTTATGTGAAAAAATCGGGATAAAGTCGTAATAAGTCTCTGGTAATCCATCGAGGACAGCGGGGCAACAACTGGACATGAAGTACTTGAATAATGATAATTGACCCACCAACAACTGTATTGTAATCCAGCGTCGTTTATTCGAAACGTGCTACCAGTTTCGACACCGAAAAGCGTCCGTCATCTTCAGGTCCCAAGTATAATCTTCCATCGACGTACGAACCACAGAGGCAAAGACCAACGGAGCTGTCGTCTGACCATTGGTGGGCTTGTTAGTGGTACGAAGATACTGAATCGAGTTGTTTTTGGCCCCACTGCACTCTACTTTGTTGGTTGCACATGCTGGCGTAACATGCTTAATAAGTTGTACCGTTTTCATGTGAAGGCTCCGTTGGTCTTTGTCATTGTGATTTTTACGTTGATGGCAGATTACGCCTGGGGCTTGAGGATGACGTCGAAACTGGTAGCATGTTATGAATAAATGACTTTGGATTACAATACCACCGTTGGTTTCAGTTATCATTAATCAGGTACTTAGTCATAGTACGTGTTTCTTGTTAATATGCAATTTAATGTTACTTTAATACAATCTTTAAACGGAGAGGTATAATGGTTACACAGAAGTCTGGATTGTCGCTGGCCATTGTATGTCCTATGGGGAAGATACGTCTAATCGCTTTGCGCCGTTTTTTCGTTTCCTTTTCGATACTGCTGTAGCTTTCGCATTCGCTCGGCATTGGGTTTTTTTAAGCTTTCTGGATTCCCTTCGGCGCGAGATTTAATCTGATTTGCGTTTTCTATAATTCGGGGGTATTTTCGAATCATAAGAGACAGTATCCTTCAATTCTTATGATTTTCAGTTTAGTACTGACCTTTACTTACATTCCAACGAATATTTTTGTTATCTAGCTTTAGGTCTTAGTAGTGCTACGCAAGCTCTTCACAATGACACCTGAATCAGTGTCCTAGCTAACCCCTGCACCAATCTATACCTTAACACAAATCTAATTTGTAACAATCATACGCATCATAGTATGAAGGCTTTCACGACCGGATGACATATCTTCTGGTAAACCTTCCGGGATGTACGGTCGTGGTCCATGAAACTCTTCAGCTCCTAACGTTTCGTCCAGAGCTGCGCTGGACATCTTCAGAGGGGTGTTTCTCCTCCGGTGAGTCTTACCGACTGACGGGTCGTGTAACTCTGGTCACGCCCACTTTCTATGATATATAAGTCGCTCTCAGACGTCCGACCCGTCAGTCGGTAAGACTCACCGGAGGAGAAACAGCCCTCTGAAGATGTCCAGCACAGCTCTGGACGAAACGTTAGGAGCTGAAGAGTTTCATGGACCACGACCTTACATCCCGGAAGGTTTACCAGAAGATAAATCATACGCATGTGCCTAACTAGGACGATGATGTGGCAGGCAAAACAAATACAGCGTGACAGACATGTACAAACATAATCTATCCGTTATGAGGTCAATCACCGTTTACGGGTTATTAGTCACTTGGCCATTTTACCACCCGGCGGCATCCGTTCTCGCCGCAGGCAGTAGTAATAATGTTTTGGTTCGTCTCTCTCTCTCTCTCTCTCTCTCTCTTTCTCTCTCTGTGTGTGTGTGTGTGTGTGTGTGTGTGTGTGTGTATGTGTGTGTGTGTGTGTGTATGTGTGTGTGTAACAAGAGACTGTGCTACTTTTTGAAAACCTAATCCCTGAGCAGGACAAGAGTCAGCTACGGAGACTCTTAGGTGGGACATTGAATAAGGACTGGGAGCTGACCAGTCCACAACCAAATTGGATGGATATTCCACCAGCCGACTGGCTGGCTGTCTACACGTTACGTATGAACCAGTTACTGTCGTACAGGGCGTGTCCATAGCGTGGTTCGCAGTGGTTAAACACTGGACTCGCATTCATGAGGACGGCGGTTCAATCCCGCGTCCGGCCATCCTGATTTAGGTTTTCCGTGATTTCCCTAAATCGCTCCAGGCAAATGCCGGGATGGTTCCTTTCAAAGGGCACGGCCGACTTCCTTCCCCGTCCTTCCCTATTCCGATAAGACCGATGACCTCACTGTCTGGTCTCCTTCCCCAAAACAACCCAACCCCCCATAGCGTGGTTACGTAATACAATAAAAAAATTCTCTTCTTTTCTAATTTTTATACTCTGAATATAACTTTCTTTCTTCTCACTGATGGCAATTTGATGATTTTTTGTAACTTGTTGATTATATTAACAGGTAAATCATCAGTAGTTGACGGCTACACAGTAAACGGAGATTTTTGTCCTACAAGTAATGAGTCTTCTTTCCATGTGCGGCATTCTTCAGGATACCATTTGTGCAAGCTTGCGTGAGTTACTGCAGTTACTCGTGGCATGTACCTTGATTTGAACAATAACTCAACATTTTTCCTAGGTAGTCGACTTTACCGGTCGCTAAAAATATGCTCGGAAAAAATATGAATTAATTGAATAAGGACTGGGAGCTGACCAGTCCACAACCAAATTGGATGGATATTCCACCAGCCGACTGGCTGGCTGTCTACACGTTACGTATGAACCAGTTACTGTCGTACAGGGCGTGTCCATAGCGTGGTTCGCAGTGGTTAAACACTGGACTCGCATTCATGAGGACGGCGGTTCAATCCCGCGTCCGGCCATCCTGATTTAGGTTTTCCGTGATTTCCCTAAATCGCTCCAGGCAAATGCCGGGATGGTTCCCATGCCTCCCACGACTGCTAGCATTTATACCACAAGTATCGCAAAATTTCAGAACACGTTGGCGTACGTTTCGAGTCACCCTTCAAGAGGATCATGAAAGTAATAACACCTTTCTCAAGTGTTTACCGACGGAAGGAAGCCTAAATTCACCACCAATACCGCCGTTAACATGCCCGTCATTAAATGCTGTTATTGTTGTGGTCTTCAGTACAAAGATTGGTTTAATGCAGCTCTCCATGTTACTCCATAACGTGTAAACCTCTTCATCTACGAATAACGGTTACAACCTACATCTCTTTGAAAATGCTTACTGTATTCATCTCTTGATCTTCCTGTACAATTTTTAAATCCGCCTCCCCCCCCTCCCCCGACACAGACACTCCAGTACTAAATCGGTAGTCCCTCGATGTCTCGCCGGCCGGAGTGGCCGAGCGGTTCTAGGCGCTTCAGTCTGGAGCCGTGCGACCGCTACGGTCGCAGGTTCGAATCCTGCTTCGGGCATGGATGTGTGTGATGTCCTTAGGTTAGTTAGGTTTAAGTAGTTCTAAGTTCTAGGGGACTGATGACCTAAGATGTTAAGTCCCATAGTGCTCAGAGCCATTTGAACCATTTGAACCTCGATGTCTCAGAATGTGTGCTATCAACCGAACCCTTTTTTAGGTCAAGTTGTGTCACAAATTCATTTTCTCACTAATCCTGTTCAATATCTCCTCAGAGAAACACTAAAATGTTTGAACCAAGAAGTAACAAAATACAGCAGTGGTGAATGGCTAGAGGACTTCCTGACAACAGTAATGATTCAGAACCAAAGAACGAGGAACTAAGAAATGCAGTTAGCATAGGATAATCAGCCTCATTTATATGCAGGCAAGGTTGTGTTAAGAATCATTAATAGAAGGCTGCGAAAGGTAATGGAGGAGAATTTGGCTGAAAAGCAGTTTGATTTTAGACGGAATACAGGCACAAGAAATGAATCAGGACTCTTGCTAAGTCTTGGAGAGAGGTTTATTGTGTTTAATAGACTTGGACTACACCATTTGGAAATTTGGCCCGGGATAAGCTAGCAACTATAATGAGGGGAAAAAGGTTGGACTGGAAAACCAAATAACTTATAAACTGATTATGTTTAAATCATATTAAACTAGGTAGTGTCAATGAAACTGAGAAGAGAAAGAACCAATCGGAAAGAACTAGGAAAAGGTGTAAGATATGGCTGCTCTCTGTCTCCTACTCTTTTTAATCAGTACTTAGAAAATATGATTAACACTATCCACTGCATGGTAAGGGGTTAAAAATCAGGGAAAGAAGAGTATGGTGTTGACAAATCCCTTTTCTTCAGAAACGCTTTTCTTGCCATTGCCAATCTACATTTTATATCCTCTCTACTTCAGCCATCATCAGTTATTTTACTCAAGTTTAAATGAACAGTCGAGATTGCAATAAAATTTATTTATTTACTGGTTTCGGCTTATGTAAAAGCCATATTGTTGCGATCTCGACTGTTCAATTTAACTTAAATAAGCAACAGGCCATCGCTCTCCGTAGATTATGTTGTCTAAATTTATGGGACTTATTTTACTGCCCAAATAGCAAAGCTCGACCGCTACTTTTGTGTCTCGGTTTCTAATCTATTTTCTTCAGCACCGCGTGATTTAATTCTGTTACTTTCCGCTACCCTTGTTGATGTTCATCTTATATCCTTTTTTTCAAGGCACTGTCCATTCCGTTCAACTGCTCTTCCAAGTCCTTTGATGTCTCTGAAAGGATTATAATGTCATCGTAAAACTTCCAGATTTTTATTTATGCTCCTTGAACTTTAATTGCTTCGCCAAATTTTTCTTTGGTTTGTTATTATTGTCGACTGGTTTCTGTACTAGTTGTACATAGCCTTTCGCCCCTGTGTTTTGCCCTGCTGCCGTCAGAATTTCAAAAAGTGTATTCCAGTCAATATTGCCAAAACTTTCTCTAAATCTGCAAGTGCTATAAACGTAGGTTTTCCTTTTCTTAACCTATCTTCAAAGAGAATTCGTAGGGTTATTATTGCCTTGTGTGTTCCTACATTTCTTCGGAACCCAAAATAACCTACCCCGACGTCGGTTTTCACAGTTTCACCGTTCTTTTGCAAATAATTGGTGTTAGTATTTTGCAACTATGACTTAAATTGATAGTTAGGTAATATCTACAGCTGTCAGTACCTACTGCTCCAGTAATGTGAATGTAGAAATGCCGCATTCTCCTACGAGCTCCTCGTATTGAACACGTCACATAGAAGTGTGTGCCAACTTTTTTCATGGTCGCTCTAACTGATAGTCTGAAACTGGATTGGCTTATGATTCACATACGACAAGCGCAAGTATGTGTCAATATGTGCAGTAAAATGTGTGTAAGTTTACTGCGTGGGATTGTCTATGACAGTAAGTGCTACTGCGAACGTCCAGCCATACTAGTCAAACGCATCACCACAGTGTACCTCGAAACCTTAACTGTAAATGTAATCATTTCTGTTAATCTTAGTACTAAAGAGATAGCTGCAGACAAATGAAGTTGCAAAATGAATCTTTTCAAGAAAGGTTTTCTGAACGCATGTAACACTTTGATGATTACCTAAGCAGCATGACTAGGGCAATAATCTAGTCTTTGTGTATTTCTGATCAGTTTTTTCTAAAACTTACATTAAATGTCAGTACTAGAGGGGACATTAACAATAATCTTAGTGTTGTTTCTTAAAACTGCTTAAGGCAAATACCAGGATGGTTTTGGTGAAAAAGGCGAGGCCGATTTCCCTCCCAGTCCTTCCCTAATCCATCTTCAGTGAGCTCGTCGGAAAGGGGACGATAAACAATACTCTTCCTTCCCTCTTCGAACCACAGAACACTTGAGACTTATTCCATTGTAGTGATGTTTGAGTTGCCTTAACTCACGAGTAACCACGTAATTAGAGGACTGCGGGTGCTTTCCAACGCAGGACTGTCGTTATCGGACGTGTTAACCAACACACTTCCAATCTGTTTACATTTACGTTTAGCTTTGTTTTAATCAAGACACTACACCTTCTCCTCGTCTTGTTAAAGAAAATGGCAGCAATGACCATGGGAACTAGGGGAGTGGGTAGGATCTGTCATGGTCTTACTAATGGAACTCCTTGTTATTTGCAGAATTGAGGAAGACGTCTAACTACAATACATTTGAAGAACTGTAAGTTCTTTTCCCGATGATTGCTATGTTGGGAAGAGAGACTGTGTAAATCACAATATGGCCGCATGATCACATGGACAATGGAGTCTGGAATAAGTTGTCGTGGTAGGCTTTGGATGACAGTTTGTGACATCCTACAAGAATGGAGCGTCTTCTCATATGGGTTTCTCGAAATTTCCTTCAAGTCGTCAGAGATCGCATGAGAGACTACCAGCAGTCGTTACAATAAAAAAATTATTAATACACCTACATGTTACTTAGTTTCTCCAGAAGCGCCAGATTAGTCCCTTCTGAAAGACACGGAATTTCCACGGTGTTAGTTTTCTGTTAAAACCGCCGTTTTTTTGCTTGACGTGACAAGCTTGATTCCTTTCATAGTTATGAAGACTACATAATAAGTCTACACTAGTCATATGTTGATAGATTTCGAATCAATTTAGGTTCTTCTGTGGTAGTTTATATTTGCATTGCAAAAACATGTAGGTGAAACCAAACCAACAACGTTTTAACACTCGTTCATGGATGCAGGTGTCTTATGTCCTTTGGTAACTCATAAGACGAGCCTGTGGTGTTGTTGAAAGCATGATGTTACTCACTTTCAAAATTCAAAGCACTTAAATTACTCTGCTTAAGACGACAGCCCTAAATTATTTTCTGAGTGTAATCGATGTTTTGCTCCTTCATATGAAAATAGTCTTGACGCCATTACTTTTCTGTTTAAGATGTGGTAGGAACTTGAAATTAATTGGCGTGGGACTAAAGCAACTATTGAAATCGACTGAAAACACAAAAATATAGAGCAAAAACAAGACGCACATCTATGTAGGGGCATATAAAACGTGAAAAAGTCCAATTTTAAGATGTATTCGTAGAACGGAATAAGATCGTACCAATAACGATGCAAGTGCTTCTCCTAACATTATAAAACTAAAGTGGAAAGACAAAACGCTGCTCTCTACAACTTGGAAGAGGAAGCCGAAAATAAAAAGATATAGGAAACCAATGGGACAACCAGGGTAACCATCCCTTTCCGTCACTCTTTGAGGTATCTGAGAAGTAGAACAATTTAGTTAGCTCAGTTAGTCATCGTGTAGGTAGATAAACGTGAAAATCCTGCAGAATATCTGGCGTATGGAAAGTGTTAAGTTAAACGACCTCTTTCATATTATTACTGTTATCGTATTACAATTATATACAAGCTACGGACATTGTTAAACAATGGAGGAGGCACTAAAAGTAAGGTTAAATACGTTTTTTGTTTCTTTTTGTTCTCGTATGAAATCGTGACAGTAATTACTGTAATGCGATTCAGCTACTGCGGTGTTGCTTGAAATGATATTCGACAAATGTCATAACAATTAACACAATAATTCACTCGTTTCCTGTCAAGTCTCAGGCACTAAGCTGTATTTTCTGTCATCGCTATTAGCTAACATTCACTGAGGGAAATGCAACCGTACCGCAACGTTTCAAATACTTGTCAGCAAATGTTCTTTCGCGCACGAAAAATAATAAAAGTCGTCATTACTGTACGTAGTATTCTTAACGTATTTTACAGAAAAAATAACCAATTTGAAAAACTCCGTGCAACAGTTGCAAAACGTTGTTGCATTTGAACATTAGTAACTTGTTAATACGGTAACAAAGTGACACTGTCTTAAATGATTTTGGAAATTGATGACACGAAGGTATTGACCACAATTGACTTAAAATATAATTATAAATAAAAGCGCAAATTTGTCTACGGTGTACAGTATTAATTTGTGTACTTAACCGGAGCTCGGCATGCAATGCTGTCATCAGGCTATAAATTGTTCTACCGAGCAGAGGAGGAGGAACCATTTAATATGATTACTACCTATTTAATTATAACAGCGAAGTTCAGCGCTTTCGCACGTCACTAATACTAATATTAAAATTAATTTATTATTCACAGAATACTATGAAATTAAACCAGACCAATTAATTGTTTTCATTTCTTTGCAGGTAAGCTTTTTGAATGGACGTAAAAGTTGCTGCGCCATCGACTGGTGAGTACAAAGTTTTAAATCAAACTACAACATGTTTTAAAACTTCTGGTCGTTGTAGCTACTGAGTACTAACGGCGCCTTTGTGGGTTACGCGTATTGTTCGCTCTCCACATCCATTACTATGAAGCGAAATTTCATGCTAGTAAGCTCTGTCGTACGTTAGTTCTTAAGAATTTCGGCAACCACGAGATACACTGGTAAGAATTTCTGCTGCTACGATACTACGCTTGAAAAGCGCAATTAAGCGGGATTACATACCGATAAAAATGTCTAAAACTCAAACGGAAACAGCTAAATGGGATAAGACGGTTTCTGGCTATAGATGAGCAATTATGGCGGTTCCTGCCCACGGCAGATCATTTTCTGTCGTAATATTACACTTTATCAGAAGCTATACAAGGAAATTCAATATCCAATGTGTATATCAAGTAACCTGAAATGTTAATTTCACTATAATTTCGCGAAATTGACTTTAGTCTACCTGAATTAAAAACTGAATACTCGTAATTGCTGTCTTCATCAGTGTAATTACAGCCTTAGAGTGGCAAACGCCTGTACTGGTTCTTGTTTTAAGTTTTTTCCTCTGTCACCCAACCAGCTGGGTGAGCAGTTGCCCAGTTCATGTGATACCCGCATCGTAAGATGCAAAAATCGAGTGATTGTGTGTCTGTTTCTTTTATTTATGAAAATTAGATCGCGTAAGTATTCAATTGGAGGAGAAGTTGCCAGCTGTAATTCTCTGGGGCATGATATTTAGAAATAGACGATAAATTTAAACTATTTAGAAATAGCAAATGCCAATATTAATAGTGAGAAACCAATAAAGACAATCTTTTACGCAAAGAAACTATTAACAACAGCGAAGGAATTTGGAGGAATATTTCTAACTGAAGAAATGAGGATATTAAGTCATTGTTTCTCAAAGGTTGGCGTTGATATTAAAAGTAAAGTGCATTTAGAAGAATCATTAAAACAAAATAATAAAAGAGAATAGCACCAGAACAAACATAATAATTTCCTTTAATTCGGAATCGTAGATGTAAGAGGCTCTGGAATGTAACATTGTAGACTGAAACAGAGGCAACATTATTAAGTAAACATACCGACGGAGCTTATTCTCCTTGATATAAGAAAGACGTTTTTGATACTGCATCTGAACGCACGTCTATTTGATGTGAAAGCTATTTAAGAGGAATAATTAAAAATGTGAGTTGTTGCCGTGCTAGGAACAGCATTTCGGCATCCAGAGATTTCGCAACTGATAACTATGGATTATATTTTGAGTGAGAAGTAATGTCTTGCCATATCTGTCTTCTCTGAGACAAAGTACCGGAAGACTACGAGAGAGAATAGAATGTGCAAACAATGGCTTATCCTCATTATTGGTTTGTTTCTGCATAAATGTTTCTCCCGGCGATACCTTGAAACAAGTTATTCGTAATTGGTACGGAAAAGAAATTGCATCAAACATAAAAAGGGACAGAGAGACATTTCTAAACCACGGAGGGGGAGAACAGAGTCAGCAAGAATAGTGGCAGCAACAGGAAACATAGTCGGCTGTGTCCCGGGAATCGGTTATATGTGTGCGAAAATACGTACAACTTAAGAGTTCCATCCAAAATTTCAAGCCATAGCGTAATATCGTAATGACTTATTCTCTGACATCGTTTATATAACGACTACGTTCAGGAAAATGTTATTGATACTCATTTTCTCTCCTCGTCTGAAGTTATCCAATGTACTTGTTCGAAATAGCTGTGAATTTTATATGTAAAGTATTTGGGTGTGGTGTTCGATATAGATTCCATAGGTTGATCGTAAGATATATATACATTGAAATCACGTTAAAAAAAGTTCAAATTTAATATTAGGAAAGTTCATATGTACGTCCTTTACTCCTGTTTGTAAGTTTTTGGTTCAAAATGGTTCAAATGGCTCTGAGCACTATGGGACTTAACATCTATGGTCATCAGTCCCCTAGAACTTAGAACTACTTAAACCTAACTAACCTAAGGACATCACACAACACCCAGCCATCACGAGGCAGAGAAAACCCCTGACCCCGCCGGGAATCGAACCCGGGAACCCGGGCTAAGTTTTTGGGTGGAAGCAATTTCAGAAGTAAAAAATCGGCCCGTTAATTAGGAACAACAGCAGCCATGAAGCTGTAGCATGACAGAAAGGAAATATCAGTCAACTGTGCGACATACACAGCAGAATTTCGTTTATTCATTGAACGTGTTCAGTGAAAAATACTCTTACCAAACTAATTAATTAATTTTCTTATATTCGCTCTAATTATAATGCATTTTTTCAATGAGCTCACTACATGTATTTGCAGTAGACATGTGCTCTGAAACGTCATTCAGTAGAAATTAATAAATTACTTTGAGTTATGAAACCCACTGCCTCTCCCATACTTCATAAATTTCGCGTATTTATTTTCTTAAGCATAACGTTGCATCATTTCGCTGCTTTTGTTGGACTTTTTAACTTGCATCCGAAAGACAGTGCTATACAGGGTGCATTATAATTAACAGCGAAAACTGACAGAGGTGAAATTATACGAAACAGAACAAAAATCCTTCCAGGAAGCATGGGCCTGCGAACAAGTCATTTGAAAGATAATACAGATATGTGGTTACAAGATGCTACTGACAACGATATGAAATATTTATGTACACCAAATAATCTTCTGACGGGTGTCGGTACCGCCGCTATATTTGTGTGCAATAATGATAACTTCAGCTGTATACACATTTTGCACGTATAAAATATTGTCCTGCTTAGTAGAAATGGATTTGAAATTTAAGCTTTTCGATTAAGTTTCCATCTAATTGGGCTCAAATTTCACTCACAGTTCATGGTTGGGGAATGTGGTAGAAGCAAGCTGGGGCACATGCACGTTTTGTTGTTGACGTGAGATCAAATATGACGTCGAGTATGGTCCAATATGGATAGATGGAGCAGGACGTGCACCTCCGTCTCCAAGATCACTTGTCATCAATCATCTGGAATTTTCTATCTGACGCTATCTCAGGCGTGAAGTTAACAGTACTTTCGTCAATACGGTTGAAGAACTGGAGTAGCAGATTGGACGGTCTTCTCAAGACTTAGGGGCTGATTAAGGGATATTTAAAATAAATCACACGTCACTGCAGAGACTAGTGCAGTATTACGTGCATATGCGACAACTACACATAGGACACCTTTAACAGGTGCAAGTGGACAATAAACTGTAATGCTGAAGTAATATTGTATTTGTTTTTGCGGTAGGTCATGGGTAAAATATGAACTAATTAGACGGGAACTATATCGAAAAGTGTGCGCTTCATGTGCATTTCAACTAACTAGGATAATGTTTCATACAGAAGTTAGTTACGGGTCGTTGTGGCGTATTCGCTGTTTATGACAAACGGTTCTTTTGCGGACCGATGTTTACCGGAAAGTTCTCGCTTGTGTCATCGCATGCTTTCATCTGCGTCAGTTTTCGATATTAATTATGACGCATCTTGTGTGCTTCCAAGCGTCTGGGGCAAGACAGCGGTCGCAAGGACACGATAAATGAGTTCGTCACCCGTAATGGAATGTTAAAGTGATTTCCAAGTTACGTGACGTTACAGCATCGGCCTCTTCGTCTTGCAGGCAGCATTACAATCATAAAACAGACGAAAATTGAGAACATACGTCTTGGTCTGGTCGGGAAGCAACAGCGTTGTCGAGAAACTTGCACCATTTCTATACTGCAGGTGCACATATGGACATACCGTTCAATGCAGTTATAAGCTTCTTCTCTGTAGAGGACTACTTGAGGCAGGGGAACAGACTTCGTGAAACTGATGTACTAAACGGATTCGAAATTAGGTAGTGGCTGTTCGTCCACAAAAATTGATGGCGGCGTAGCCTGAAACGAAGTGACAGTTCCTGTTATTTTATCTGGTTTTAGAAACGGACCAGTTGGTTCAAATGGCTATGAGCACTATGGGACTTAACATCTGAGGTCATCAGTCCCCTAGAACTTAGAACTACTTAAACCTAACTAACCTAAGGACATCACACACATCCATGCCCGAGGCAGGATTCGAACCTGGAACCGTAGCGGTCGCACGGTTCCAGACTATAGCACCTAGAACCGCTTGGCCACTCCGGCCGGCGGGCTAGTTGTAGCGTTTTCGTTGCGGTAAAGTGTTCCCCGCTGCATATGTTTCTGCAAGCTTCCGAATACAGGACGTCCCAGGAGGAATGGTCAGTATTCAGGGATGTAAAAGGAATGATCATTCCAAACAAGAAATCCTAGTAAACATGGGCTCTAAAATGCGCATCTTAAGGGCTACGAGCACTTCATCTTCGATACTGTGAAATAAATCTGTTTTACTGCAAACCCTTTTAAGAGATATTAGTATGGAGCAAAACAAGATAAATATCCAATAAAGATGGCTCTAAAGTGCATACCTTAAGAGCTAAGAGCAATTGTACAGTAGAAGGTATGTGTTCGACAGTCGCGAAAATGAACAAGTGCGCACGGCCCTTAAGGTATGCACTTTGAAGCTCATTTTTATTGGGCTTCTTTTTCTTGTTTTGGTCCATACAACCACCTCCCAAAACGCGGAAAGCAAAGAATTTGCATTAGGAAGTGCTCATAGCACTTTAGGTATGCAGTTTAGAGCGCTTATTATATGGACCGAATATCGACCCTTCGTGCAGGGACAGCTTGCATGTCTGGAAAAGCAATACAACATACGCTACGCAAGCCAGGATGAAGTTTTCTCTACAGCTTTGTTCCGGCTGTACGGCGAAGCACGTGGTTTTGTCAAATGAATGTGAGGAAACTGCAGAAGATGGACTCACCGCGGGTTTGGGGCCAGCCGTCGGTCAGGGGTCAGAGCGGAGAGCTGCGAGAATCGTTGACATACCTGCCGCGCCGGCCGGCGGGTTCCCATGAGCTGAGCCCCTGGCCGGCGCAGCCCGTCTCGTGCAGAACCTGTCGCAGGGAGGAGGCGAGCTCTGCAGTCGGACACAAAGCGCCTCAGCCCGCTGCAAATGGGAAGGAATAAACGGCGAGCCGCGTGCACAACCTGTCGCCTGCACGGGCCGCTCGCTGCCTCACCTGCCCCAGCGGGCTTCAGTCTCCTCTCTGGACCAGAAGTGACTGCAGTCTTGTCGTTGTTGCAGATACCGGGCTAAATGGTGAGAAGTGTAGTGCGCAAGTGGCCCTAGGTTTCTGTATCTCAGTTTTACGTTAAAATTGAAATGTACGAGTATTTGGAATAGTTATAGCACAACTCATCGATTTCTCAGAACATCTAGATTCGAATATACAGGCCGAAGCTGAAAGACAATTGCTCGTAATCTAATTACCGTATGATTTGAAGTCCTGTTTATTCAGATCGGGTTTTACTGGTACTTCAAAGCCCTTGCTCGCTAAAAGATCGAATACGAAATTACAGTGCCTGTGTTTATAAGAAGAAAGATGCTTCGTACATGTTTGCATGTCCAAACAAACGTTACGTCGCCCTTCTCAACAACACAGCACTCCAGTATTTTATTTATCCACCGATACCAAGTGGCGACTTTCAATTAAAATGTCCTCCCCCGTAAGGGAATTACCCAATATGTATACCAATACAGGTTGTGGTGCAGGAACGACGACGTGTGGAAGTTTGTATCTGGCTGTAGGTCGTGCACGGGTTGTCAAAGCGATTAAGGCGACCGCTCGCGTAAAGCGGGAAATCCGGGTTCGAGTCCCGGTCTGACACCAGTTTTCATTGTCGTCCTTCGCTTATACAACTGATGGTTGTTCGTATTCGCAGCTGCGAATACATTTCCTGTAGGTCGAATACGATTTACCTTTCTTACAAGTTTGTGTTTCCTCTACTAGGATCCAGTCGTTTCTGTACGGTCACAGAAGCGCACGTACTGGTGACAGAAGTGGAGAGCCTCACCGGCGTTATCTGAACTAATTTTGGCCGTGCTGGCGAAAGTACAGAGTGACTCTGTACTGTACATTTTGAGACAATGTGTTGTAGCATCCAAACTAATTAAGATATTCGTGCCATGTTGGGCTTAGGAGACACTATCTCACGAAGTTGTTATACCATTAAGCCAGTTGCCGTATGTTGGTCTTTGGTGACAAACATAACATCTAGTCTGTATTCAACCTCTATCCACACTCGGCGCAACATATCTACATCAAATGTGGCTATGGCAGCAACGATTCGGTTCTTTAAATCATTGATGTGGCTGACAGGTGCTTGGTAGACTCTGTTCTTACGTACCCCTACTGAAGTCCATCGGTGTAATGTCAAGCGACCCAGGTGGCCAGAGAACTGGACCATCGGAGCCAGTTCAGGGATTTGGCAACACCTGGTCGAGGACATCTCGCACAGTCTGAGCCGAATGTGACGTTGCTCCATCTTTTTGGAAAACGACTTCGTCTTGGCAGTCAGCCAGTTGTGGTAACGCAGAGCCGGCCGTTGTGGCCGAGCGGTTCTAGGCGCTTAATTCTGGAGCCACGCGACCGCTAGGTCGCAGGTTCGAATCCTGCCTCGGGCATGGATGTGTGTCATGTCCTTAGGTTAGTTAGGTTTAAGTAGTTTTAAGTTCTAGGGGACTGATGACCCATAGTGCTCGGAGCCATTTGAACCATTTGGTAACGCAAACAGCTCCGAAAATAGCTCTGCGGTGAACGTTGAAAAGCCAACCGTTTCTGTTTTGTGTCGGCTTCACTTGTTCCAGGTCGTCCAGAATAGTGTTTCACATCATCGCTTCCTGTCTGCATAAACTTCCTGTATCATTAGCGTATCGACGTCCGCGAGGGTGGTTCCTTTGCCATACCGTGTTTACAAGTTCCTGCGAACCTGTGTGTCCAATTTACTCTGAAGAAACCATTTCACACACTGATCCTTCTCTTGATCCGTTATCATTATGTTTCACTCACGACAACCTGGAACACAGACAAACAAAACTTCGTGAGTTTGTCTGTCACATAAACCAGCCGTTGTGTGAATGTCTTACATAGTTTGGGTGCTATAGCTAAGTTGTAGTGTTCTTTTGAGATACCCTGTATAAAGACTACTAATATTGGGGTATTTGTTTTCTGCTGGTAGGAGAGACATCGTTGTTGGGGTTCATTTCATGAAAAGGATCCGCTATTCGACTTCCTTTTCTTTTTTTCAATTTACGGCACATATGGATACTAGTTCTATGCTATACGAAAGTCTCATTACCTGGAAAAAAATTGTGATCAGCTATAAAAGTATGAAATATAAACTATAGCGATTCTTCAGCTGGTATGTATCTCTACACGCCTGAAGACGAGCAGACGCAGCTCCAAAAGCATCAGCGTGAATTGATACAGATATAACATCAAATATAAGAAGACTGATAGCAGAAAAATAAAAGTGAATAGTACTTCCGTTGGGGTAGCGTACTCCAGTCTGGGTCTGCCCATCCATATTCTATACACGCGTACTTCTATAAACGCATACCTGAATTCCGAAAGATATTTTACTTTTTGCATAGCAGACCTAGATAACTTCTTTTATCCGAAAGCGACACTTCGATGCATGTCGCGGCCTCAACAGACAACTTTAGTAAAATCTTGTGCTCGCCATGTCTACCAGTAGTTAGTAACTACATTTAATACCTGTTAGCTCGTTGATCATCAGTGGTAGATGGCTCCTGCGGTGACTTGCCACGGTTCTGAGAACATGCTCCTTGTACACACTGCTGGCGAATGATTTTCTTATAAAAAAGGGACAGTTGTAATTCTAATTGGAGGATTTTGCATGGAATTGAGACAGGACAATGTAATTGCTCTGATGTTTATGAAATATCTTTGAAGAATGATTGGTAAAGTCTTCGTCTGCACATCCCCCATTAGTATTTGCAATTCATTATGCCTCATTTTAATTACAGGCAGCTAAAGAACAACCAGAAAATAATATCGGTCGATTAATAGAGAACAAGCAGTGTCTACATATACAGGGACAGCACATTTTGTTCACGTTAACACAAGATCATAACTTGCTATTATCTTCCATTTCGATTCGGTTGACACTTTTCAGAAGTGCAATTTGGCTCGAATATATATATCCGTAAGAAAAGAATATCGGATTTCCAAAAATTCCTAAGGAAAGCAAAGAGCTTTCTTCTTCACAATCTACGAAGCAAAGTAGAAAAGAGCATGAGTTTTTATTTCTGCTGTTTCAGTCACAGCTGCGTGTAGGTGCTAGTCTCTTCAATGACAGGTACAACATTTATCGGAGAAATTAGAGAAATTTGAAATAAAACTAATGACAACTTTAGAGAGGTAATGATAGTAACCTTACATTCGGTAGGTGTCCATAAAGGATACGCAAAGCATACAGTACAACAGTTGGCGGTCCGGCCGGTACTCCGTCGCATGAATACAGGAAACTTGGTAATTGCAGCACGGGCAGGCATAGGATGATCAGTAGCTTGCCTCGCAGGTTAGGAGCTAGACGAATAAATTCTTGAGAAAATTATATATATAATATAATATAATTTCGTCAGACCCAGCTGCATTGACATAAAATTCTGCTGCAGTGATTACCGGTTTCGGACTGGCACGCTCATTCGCAGCCTACACACCTTGCTATTAAAAGTAAAAGGGTGTTTCCGTAAGTGCGTGCAAAAATTTACCAGAACATAGAGGTTGCTCCACGAAACAATTTGAGATAGGGAACCTGTAGCTGGAGAAGCCAGCTTACGGAGGTAATAGGAATAGAATCACTTTAATTTGTACTTTTTTATTTACATTTGTTAACTGTAGCATCATTGACAAAATGAACGTACCATTTATACTGTATATTACAAAATGTGCTGAAACTGACAGTCATCAACCTCAATGCAAGCATGACATCGGCGAACAAGACTCGGACGCACCCTGACCAATATCCCTGCTGTGTTTCGAACCACATCACAGGCAGCTACAATTCTGGCAACTACTTCCATCTCCGTATCCGCTGGAGACGCATACACAAGTGACTTGAGATACCCTGTAGGAAATAATCAAGGGGATTCAGGTCACGTGACTTCGCAGGCCAAATAATAGAACCTCCCCTTCCAGTCCAGCGACCAGTAAATACTGTACAGGTACTACTCCATCGTACTGTACTGTAAGTCTCTGAATAGCACTGAGTAGTGAATGGGTGTCATTGACTCGTAGCACGTTCTGTCATGGGCCAACGTAAATACGACACAACAGAGCCACTTTATGGACAAGTAAAGTAAACAAAACCTGCATCATGATTTCCCGGTAATCAGGCTCGGCCTCCTTGTTTCCTTGCAGGAAATAAACAGTGTACATGTAAATAGACAGTACAGTACGTGTAAGCCGGCCGGAGTGGCCAAGCAGTTCTAGGCGCTGCAGTCTGGAACCGCGCGACCGCATCCTGCCTCTGGCATGGATGTGTGTGATGTCCTTAGGTTAGTTAGGTTTAAGTAGTTCTAAGTTCTAGGGGACTGATGACCTCAGAAGTTAAGTCCCATAGTGCTCAGAGCCATAGTACGTGTAAACTTGCACGCACGTTAGTTGTAAATAAGCTGCAAAACAGTAATGCAAGACAAAGCGCTAGACAAGTTTACTTCCATATCTCCTTAAGCTGGCTTCTCCGACTCCAGGTTTCCTATCTCAAATTGTTCAGTGGAGCATTCTCTACGTCCTGTTAAATTTTTGCGTGCTCTTACGGAAACACCCTGTATAATACGGTTAATAACAAGGTCTGTAGTTTGAGCATGGACGTGTCAGCCAGAAACTGTTAACCACTGAAGCAGAATTTTATATCAATGGATCTGATTATCTGAGTAGGACGAAATTTAAAAAAAAAAATCCAATTTCCTCAGTACTGAACAGGTGGCAGCATGCTTTGCATGAGCAAGTAAGCACGAATAGAGTCGATCTTTACATGGTGCCTAACGTTCCTCTGCCAACCCACTGCTGCTACTCTAAAGTTGCAAAAAAAAAAAAAAAAAAAAAAAAAAAAAAAAAAAAAAAAAAAAACACCACTGTCAAGACCCGACCTCATTTCCAATAGCTTTGTCGTCAGTGAGTACACTAAAATCCTCATATCTATCACAGCGTGGGTGTCACAATATGAAAGAACGCTGAAGATTTATTCGTGTAACAACACTGCCATTTCGACTGAACTTACCGCTTTCTAAGTTTTTATTATCGTTTTGCAGTGCCTTTCTCTGTAGTGATACGTAGTAGTTCACCTTTTAATGTACAGGATACTTGTTTTCTAAATTTGCTACTGTGCGTCGACATTTAACGCCACTTACCTCCACAAATTTATCAACAAACTGTTGGACCCCTGATACGGTGAATCACTGATGTATTTCTTCCCAAAAACGGACACACAAGCTATAAAGCAGGTGGTCATAATGGTTTGGCTCATCAGTGTATCACCCACACGTTTAAAAGAGCACGCTGGCCTCTTTGCAGCGCTGTAGAGCTGGTATAACCCTCTAAGAGTGCGTATGTACCAGTCGGCTGTATGGAATCAGCGCAATAATGTGGATCGGTATGGTGACGTAACAGAATGACAGGGGAGAGCCGATGTGTTTAGGCGTGCTCATGATCAGACAGTCGTGCTCATAATCAGACCGTGAATGATGATGCCCGGTTTGTGGTATATCGACGCAGACTGTCCAGTGCGTCTTCATAGAATGATCTACCAATCGTAGCGACGTAACACGCCGTCAGAAAAGGCTCCGTAAAATGATCCTAACCTTCAGCGATCGGAGACGAGTGTTAAGCTTGATCAATGACAATCAATTTCAAATCCGACAGGAATCACTGCTGTCAGCGGACGCAGGACCATCTCAACCAGTTTCCGAAAGAACACTGAACATTTGGAGTTGGGTACCTCGCGGAAAGCTATTGGTCACAGGGGCAAATAAAACTACATGTCTTCATTGAGTCAAACAGCACAGGAACTGGACAGTAGGTAATTGGGAGCGACTGTGTGATCCGAAGAGTCGTGATTTTGTATCTTTTCGAAAAAAGGTGCAGGACCTCGAGCGCCCCGGCCACCCAGTGAGATATTTAATCCACAGTATTTGGAGGGAGTAGTTCAGACCAGGGTAAAAAAAAGCACTCCTTCTTCAGGCCACGAGTGGCCTATCGGGACCATCCGACCGCCGTGTCATCCTCAGGAGAGGATGTGGATAGGAGGGGCGTGGGGTCAGCACACCTCTCTCCCGGTCGTTATGATGGTATTCTTGACCGAAGCTGCTACTATTCGGTCGAGTAGCTCCTCAATTGGCAGCACGAGGCTGAGTGCACCCCGAAAAATGGCAACAGTACATGGCGACCTGGATGGTCACCCATCCAAGCGCCGACCATGCCCGACAGCGCTTAACTTCGGTGATCTCACGGGAACCGGTGTATCCACTGCGGCAAGGCCGTTGCCCCAGACCAGGGGTAGTATTAAGTTTTGGGGGTATTTTTCTTATAATGAGTTGAGCCCACTCTTTCGGCTTGCCGTCAACACGACGAACCAAGATTTTTCTTTCTGCATTCTAGATGACCAGGAGGCACATTTCCACGCATACGTTCCTTTCCTTGATTGACGACCACTCAGGCACCCTATCGCACTATGGCTCATTCTCAAAATCACCCACGTTAATCCTACAGAAAATATCTTGGAGTATTGATGATATGGCATACCTGAAGAAACTTGTGGACACTCTTCCACGCCGAAATGAGGCCATTATTATGGCTAGAGGCGTTGTTATGCGGTATTAGTAACATGTCTCCTGGGGTTATTAAGTTTTTGTTCGGAGTGTCTAAGAAACTCAGGAATAATACTTGAAACGTTACGTATTTGAAGGAGACTCAACGTTTCATAACCAGAGGGTGCTGGTACGTTGCCTGTATGCAATTCGCAAAATTATTCACATGGCCCTTGTAGTCTTCCGCCGGAAGCGGACGCAATGGTGGCGCCCGAGGCGTACAAGTTGCGAGATGCACAAGACATGAGCGTGTGCGGCAGCTGCTGAGGACACGGGTTCGCGACCGGACCGGTTCTACGGACGGCCGGCAGGTGGTCGCGCCCTCCTTCTCACCTGCTGGCCAAGGCTCCGGTGACACACACGTCCGCCCGCCCGCCGGCACGCACGCACGCACACACGTATGTACGCGCTCTCGCTGGGACCGGTACCGTCGCCTTCCCAGCAGGTAGCACCTGCCCGCGCGCAGTGTCACCACGAGCCTTTCGTCGTCCACTTTGGCCAGCCGTCACGGAAGCGCCACTTGCGCCTCGTTGAGGCCTCTCGTGCTGCAACGGCCATTCTCTAAGTACACTGGTGTGCAAAACTTAAGGACGAAAGTAACTTTCACATGTTGTGTTACTGCCAAGTAACATAGCTCGATGGTAATTGGACCGCATATAGAAATAACTGCTACAGCTTAGTACAGAAGGTAACTGAAAGACGTACGTAATGAGACGAACAGAAATGACACTTTCATTCTAAGACAAAAATTACGCCCAAGTCTCCGCGATGTACAATGCTCCTCTGGACATAACATAAAGCAAAACATGATTGTTAATGTGGTGTGTCATAACCACGGGCGTGCAACGTGCTCCTATGCTCCCACAACGTTGGTAAGGTGTCCTTACGGTAGGGCGTTCCATTCCTTCACCAGCGGGGCTAACAATTGCTGGGTGGGGATGCCCAGGCCAGTTCATTCGCCAAATATCCTCTCGTTCCTAGAGCTCTTCTATCTGCACAGTCGATGGAGTCGCACAACATTGTTATCCACAAAAATTACCTTCTCCTACCTCTCCCCATATGAGGGTACGTAATGCACCCTGGTTCTTTTCCAAACGTGATAATTTGCTGGTCCATGTGTGGAGAGGTATAATTTTGCATGGACATTGGTGTACTGACGCATGAGTGTCATTTTGTGGTTGCATTCGAATTCATATTGAAACGTCCCTTTAGAAAAATTATAAATGACTGTGCTTAAACTGACACACAATATTTTTAGCGCAACGCAATCTGACTTTCAAAAATCCCTGCAAAAGAATGTCCCCGACTAACAATAACCTATACCTTTCATGAATCACTTACCTCACAAAAATCTTCGTTACTCAAACTACCGCAATACAGCGTGCGCCAATACTGCCAGCTAAATAAAAGATTCAAACTACTGAAGGCATCAAATACTGATAGGCATAGTTAGCAAATGAAAGATTTTGATAGAGAACAGACAATATATTTACTTTAATAGTGTTCAAAAGTCATGTATATGTATATATATCAGTTCATCACATCCAGTCTTACAAATTTACTGTCTCTGATGGACACACGTCCAGATCATCCGCTGTCAAAACTCCGCCATCTCTCTCTCTACATCCACCACTGCTGGCGGCTCACCTCCAACTGCGCAGCGCTACGTGCTGTTAACAACCAACTGCCCAACACTACAATAGCATATACTCCAACAATGCAAACCAACCAGACTGCATACAGCACAGTCAGTGATTTTCATACAGAGCGCTACGTGACGTTACCAACATAAAAACCTAAAGAGCCTACTTACATAGCCCCCATGCTCCCCACAAAAAATTTTACAAATTGTTTTGGGCAGTGGCCAATACAGTTTTGAAGAAATTTTTCATAATTACAATAACAAAGAAATCAAATGCACACACTTATTGATACAATGTTGGTCAAAAGCTAAAATTTTCTCACAGTCCATAAAGACAGTCCTGATCATTCATCATAGTAAAATTGCAGTGTTTTTTTTTTTCTCAAAGTCTGAGCAGTAAAAGAAAATGCACATAGAAGTAGTGGATTTCCATGCAGTATTGAAGAAGTAGTGTTGTCCTTCCAATGGAAAGAAAATGCTGACTCTTTACATGCAGACAGGTAACGGGTCACAACAGAGCAAACCCACAGCAGAGTCAGACGAAGTTTTGAAGAATATATGGGACGATGCTCAACGGGATCGAACAGCGCACATGGAGGAACTCTTGCAACGAGAGGATATTCGGCGAATGCGTTGGCCTGCTCGTTCCCCCCAATTGAAATACCATAGACCAGGTGTAGGGTGCTTTGAGGAGACACTTTGCAACAAGTCGGCATGTGCCAACGAGCATCCTGACGTGGTCAGCCGAGGCTGGCGGAGTAACGCAACGCCCTACCACAAGGAATCCTTACCAAGCTTATGGCCAGTATAAGGACACGTTGCGGACCATTCATTGCCGTTCGTGGTATCACACATTATATTGACAACCATGGCCCTGCTTTAGTAATGTCCAGGGCACCATCAAGGATCGCAGTGGCTTCAGTGTAGTTACTGTCTTTGAATAAAAACGTAATTTCTGTTGATCTCTTTGCGTACTTCTTCCACTTACCTTTGTACCATTTTGTAGCAGCTCTTTTTACGTATGGTTCAAGTTTGGTCGAGCTGTGTTACTTGGCAATGATAGATCATGCAAAAGTTACATAACTTTCATGCTCTTTGGAAGCAAAAGGTGTTATAATTTATTCGAGGTAATTTCAATTAATCACGGTTGCTTGACTATGGAACAGTCCTTCCATAACCACGAGTTGCTGAATTTTATCCATTTAAGTCTAATTAAGTATAAACAACAAGCTACACTTTAATCATCCAGAAGGTTGGCTTGTAGACTTGTGCTATACTAGGCTGGGTCTTAATGGAGGTGATATTCCGTAGCTTTCCTTCGATCTATGAATTGACTTTCGTTTGAAAATGTACTCCGAACCCCGGTGCCATTTGGTATTTTTTCGCGTTACGTAACATTGTCAGTGGCGAAAGAAGGGAAAATTGACCTTAAAAATTGAAGGACTGTCAAGGGATCGTATCCAATAGCTTTAGGCCTGTTGTATGTCGCTTTACCACTGAGTCACCGAGCCACAAGGCATTCGTAATTTATGTCCTACTATGATTCTTTGGACAAGGTAATGACTATCTTCCACTATTTTTCTCCGAAATTTTCCAGAATGTTTACATTAGCAGCAGCTCTGACAGACACTGCCGTAAAACCTCTAGCAACTATAACAGCGAGGAACTTTTGAAACATGGTTTCATATACTGCATTCAACATCTGAGCTATAACGACGTTTTACAGTTCTTTCGATGTTAGAAAACTGTGTTAGTGATAGCTATCCTCTCCTGATACTATACAGTATGAATTGTCGTGTTGGGTTGTAGGAAAGCTTCCTTCGCTCTCTTGTGGTGCTGGGAAGGAAAGTCGCGTCACTTTTTATACGGTGACTAACACTTGCAAAAAAATCTATGACGTGTATCTAGACCTTTAACTCTGTGAGTGTCTTCACAACGTCAACAGTTGGCTCCGTGTTCGTGCGAGAACGTCACTCATATTTCTACCGTACCACACATAAAAAGCGAATACCAAAGTGCATGATGTGTTCTAATGACGCCAAGCTGTCTCTCATATACACAGCACGTGTTGGTTGCAGCAAAATTATTACAGAAATTGTCGAAGATTTGAGAACCTATTTGTCTTTACTGCCATAAACATTGTTAGATGGCTTTTCAGGGCATTGAGAGGCTTATTTCATCAGACAAAAAGAGTATTTTTTGCAGCATTATCAACTACAGATTGGTGCTGTCAGTTATAAGAAGTATCATAAATTTTAAATTGTACTCTTCCTCGCTTATTTTGTATTACTGGCTCTGAGCACTATGGGACTTAACATCTGAGGTCATCAGTCCCCTAGAACTTAGAACTAATTAAACCTAACTAACCTAAGGACATCACACACATTCATGCCCGAGGCAGGATTCGAACCTGCGACCGTAGCAGTCGCGCGGTTCCGGACTACAGCACCTAGAACCGCATGGCCACCGCGGCCGGCTATTTTGTATTACAATCGTGTTTTACTATGCTGCTATCTTACGAATTTTGTTTACTCACGACCTTCTGCACGCTATCCATGATTGGAAACGTGAATATCCACTATGATCTACGTGTTCAAGATACGCCTGTCCGGCTCTTGAAGGCCCTTACCAGCTCTGAGGATGGCTTATGTTTCCTTAAGACATTTTTAATTTGATTTATTTATGTTTAATTTATATTAAAACGTTTTTAATACTGAGAATAGCAACATCAGTTAGATGATCAGTTTTCTATAGTCAAAGGGTAATAGATAGACTCCCGTTCTCGTGATGGATCTTTTTGCTCTGCCTAATATCCCCGAGTTGCTTTCCAGCGGCTATGTGTGATGCGGGCAACATAGCTACTGGAGCAGCCCTTTTTCTGTATCTAAAGTTGGGTTTCGCAAACTGGTTTCCGCGGAACGCTGGTATTGCGCGGGTAGTAAGTAAACTAAGTAAACTTTTAACAACTTGGTGGCTTTTTCGACATTTTGACGCAATAATTATTTACTTACAAATTATGATTTCAGTGTTATTAGTTACAATTTAAAATTTGAACTTATCTCTGAATAAAAGAAGTTTTCTCATTTTAAAAATTTCATTAACCCGCAAAATAAACGAGGGGTTCCATGAAACTATCAGAAGTCTCAAAGTGCTCTGTCAGAGGAAAGGTTTAGGACCCCTGGTCTTGAATCTCAGAAATGCATACTGCGTTAGGAAAGATTCTAAGAAATCACTAGAGTCACTTGTTTCTTGAAGAAACTATTATTTCTCCTCTATATTACAAATTAAAATTTTTAATATAAGCCTGAACTCATCCAATTTTGTAAGCCTGTACCGAAAATTTAGATGACGCTGCACTTAAAACCATAATGTTCTCAAGTAAATGGTAAATGCTAATAACAAAGTACGTAATTCAGTGTGACGATTGACTTAAAACTAATTTTCACTGCCTCCAAAATGTTTCCATCATTAAAAGTTCGGCAGCCAAGACTTGTTCAATACGTTCACGCTTGTTCTTCAGCTGACAAGCGAAATTGCAGTGACAGAATAGATTTACGTTCAAGTACAGTTATATAAGATTTTCTGTGCCAATTTTTGCATAGCTGAATTTCTTTAGACTGTATCATCTGCTCTCAGCATTTCTGTATTATTGCTGGATCATGGGATACGCGCCATATGTGAAAAGTTGCCATGTGTGAAAATTGTTGAAATCCTGTCCATCGTGACATGTTCGCCAGAGATATTTATTTTCAGCTGGTTTCTGATTTGGTTAGCTACTTGCATGTTTACCGTTTTTTAACAAATAAATATCATTTGAGTTATGCTCTGTGCCAACAGTGCCGCCTTAGATTTCCAGCAAGATCAACTTAAGTCAATGTTCGCATAGTGTAATAGGAACAGTTACGTGGTTACCCGTGTATGCCACGGGTATAGTCTGAGAATTAGGACTAGGGCAAATGAAGATGCCAGCCAGCAGGCTGAACGTGTGTAGCTTGTTTTGAATACAGTACAGTTAGGACAGGTAATGTGTGTCTGCTCATTGAAATGATGACTGCAGTCATGAGCGTCATGCGTATTAGTTTGGCACGAATTTGAAATGTAGTAGAGAATGAATGTCGGTAGAGAACAATAATTAGTACTTCGAACTGTAGGTTGGATATTGTTTGTGTATTCTCAGAAGATGGTGAAAAATAAATTTATCGACATCAGTACATCAACTTCACACTTTACCCAGATTACTCGAAAAACATAATATTTTTGTAGGGATTTTAAAGACAGTGAGTATCTCTTCCACATATTTGCGGGGCATTAACATAAAAATCGGGATTTTTATTATTTAAGGACTTTTTCACTGTCAGTTCTATTGGTTTTTATTATTATTTTACGCACTGCTGTTGTTGATCTTTCACTTTTGATCTGAAAGTAGCAGAATTTTTATTCGTCAGTGAAGCTTCCCGTGCTTGCATGAATTCGTTGTTCTTGTATTAATTCCTGTGTGCATCTGTATGTGCATTCTTTAATTCTCGCCGTGTGTATGTTGTGCAATTCATCACAGAAGAGTCAACCTAGAAAAATACAGGTTTCTATAATAAGTATTCATTTTACAGAAATTTTAAAATTGTTCTTCTCTTCCCGTCTGAAATACATATTTTTCTATAATTTCATGTTCCTTCCATTGTTTCAAACTAAATCATGAAGAAATTTATCAATTTCTGTTATTTGATGCCAAAGTATTCTTTTTATTTGCGGCCCTCTGGAACCTAAGTTCTATGCGTAGGAAAATTTGAAGGTATTACTCTTGTATACGGCAAAATTACCACTAACAAATTTGCAAACTTTCTTCAGTGTGTGAGAAATTTGTCGAATTATCCTCGTTTTGTAGATTTCTCTCGCCTTTCTTCAGAGACGACCTTTATTTTGATGTGGGATAAATGTATTCTGTGACATACAATTTTAACCCGATGTTTGATATCCTCTCTTCGTCATTATACGTATGTGTTTTGCAGCTTAAGTTGATTCTTTCTATAACATCATAGCTGTTAGACGTTAAATATGTTTCGTATTGGATTAATTGTCTGTTCCCGGATGTTCCTTGATGAAACTGAAGGATATTGTTGGAGTGGGTTGTCTCTCTCTCTCTCTCTCTCTTTCTTTCTGTTTTCTTTTTTTGTCAGTGTGCTTTTGTCAATCTTACCCTTTAATTACCAAACTAGTAGTTTGTAATTGTCTAATAAATCTCTCGTATCCATCGTACTCTTATATCAGTTGCATCGTCTCTGTCATGCACAGACTTATTATTTAAAGGCAGAATGTGGAAAAACTAATTTCTATTTTTAATTGCACACTTCGTCTGACGGTTAATCAACGGATGAAATATTTTATGTAGAAGGACTGTACCGTGACACTATAAGAATTAGTATGGTTTAATCTCTTTGTCCCAGTCCGAGGTCATTGTGGTTTCACTTGGAACTTGGAACAATTTTCTACATCTTTAACTAAAATGCGTATTCGACTGTACTCTTTTCTTTCGATAGTTCCATTAAGGCACGTCCAGTAATGAGGCGTAAGTTTATTATCGATGACAGGAGTAGGTTATTGGAGTGTCCCATTTGAAAGCCTTGAATGTAATACGGAGCTTCGTTAAAAATGGGCGATAGCGGTATATGTCTGCCATATGCAGTTGTAGCTAATATCCGCGTTCACTCACTGGATATTTGCGAATTTGGTGTACATGAATAAAGACCTCCATGGTTCGATCAGTAAAACACAAGACTGTTAATGGAGCTGTGAGAGTTCTCGGAATCTTCGACGTAAAATAGAAGAATGTTATTTACTTTCAGCCTCGTACTTACAACAATATTAGTTATTTTTTTATCAGTCCTAACACGACTACGAATTTGTCGCTTACATTATCACCCTAAGGCTCTCACTACGCGACACATCCTAGGACGCAGGTGTCAGAGACATGCAGACCATCTGAACTCAATCCTCCGTGTTACTCAAGGCATATCTAATGATAATAATTCGCTCATTCCCGCCGCTCCACACTACCAGAAACACAATTACTACCGTGGTAGCACAGGAATCAATGTTCAGGTCCATTATCCCCGATAGTCCTACATTCATCTCTTCTCTTCCGGAAACAGTATAGTGTATGCTTTTTCATATGTTTACGTTGTTTGACAGTTTAGTTGTCATTATGTTCAGTATGCAGTATGTGCTTCGGTTTATTATATTTACTTCCGGAGGTTAATAAAAATATGAAGGCGGACAGTATGCGGTTCTTAATCTATAATGTAATGGGAAACTTTTTCAGTAAATTTCAATTACTTTCACTTCTAAAGCTAATAGTAAGTTAACTCGTGCATCGGTTCGTTTCTAGAAAGTACTTATAGACCCGTTTTTGAAGTTTATTCTGATAACTGGACCTATGCCTAAATGAGCTCTTCATTCATACAAAATAATCTGTCTTCCAAAGGAACCTTTGCTTCGGTAAACAAGTCGGAAGGACATGGTACGAGAAGGGAACTACATGGCAGTGCTTAAGAACCTGGAATCGTGTTGCAGCTAAATAGTCAACAGGCTCCCATGTTCTATGGAGTTCTGGTGATGGAAGTTCAAATGTACTCCCGTCTTCGACAAAAGCTCCAGCCTTCATTCCTTCCATCTTGGACAGATGTTAAGGCCCGTCTGGTGCATAAGGTGGTGACTGAACCGCATAATACTTCCCATGTTTCGTCAGGTTCTATCTTCACTAGTAATGTATAGCTCTTTTGGACCAAGAGACATTGCTCCGTGGTGAAGTAATGTGAGTTTCATGAAGTTGATGGTATTTATATGTTCCCGTTGAATTATGGGAGCCGCCCGTAGTTCGTTCCGTTTTGTCGTTTGTTTCACATCAATATTCTTTCGTTATTTCCTGTAATATAGCAACTGTATGTTGAGGTGTAAGGAGCATCTGAAACTGTATCTCAGTATCGTCGACCGATGTTGTATTTAGGCTAGATAACTTTCCACTAAACACTGACCTTTTGTCAGTCCTCGAGGAAAATTATACTGCAAAACATTTTACTACTCTCCCTTCTTGGGACTTGATTTATACTAACCTGTTACCACTTACGTCTTAACAGTCGTGAGAACAAGGGCATCTTAGCTGTAGGGCATATGTAAACGAGCACAAGCATAGACTGTAACATTTCCAAAACGTCCTTGTACCCGTCATAAATTTTCAGTTGAAGCCAACAATTGCAACTAAATCGATGTATGAACTCAATGGCCCTGTTTTCAATAAAGTCTCGCGGTTCCATACTAACTTTACTTGTGTTTTTTGGCGTTATTAATTATCGCAAGAAGATGATGAGATTTCACGTGTTTCTTGTTGGGAAGACCCTAACCTTCTTGCATAATGAAACACTCCCTCCGCTGGGAAAGTTTCCTCAGCGAATCAGGTAATCCGCCTTGTTCGTGTCGACATCGTTGACAAGCAACTACGTATATATACATGCACTCGCAAAGATCTATGTAAAGCATGAATACAGTTCTTTGATTAAAATATTAGGGTATGTAACCTTAGTTTCATTCTCTCCCCTTCATAATTACGTCTAAAAACGAGTATTACACGGAATCAGTGTCATCGAAATGATAAAAAAGACAAAGTACGAAATTAATTGTCGATGTACTGATAGAAATAGAAAATACGTCGCAGGAATTATTCACCTATGTTGTAGGTTTTTACATATACAATCCGCTGAGTTACAAAAAAAATTGAGTTTTTTTGCGGTACTTAACCCAGTAGCACGTTCTACTTATCCAGAACCTTTTTTCACTTTTCAAATCATCTATGTTTTTGAGCCATGTCCTTTTTTGTTTTTGTATCCTCAGGAACTTGCAGATGATAGACATCTACATGTACATTTACATGGATACTCTGCAAATCACACTTAAGTGCCTGGCAGAGGGTTCATAGAACCACCCTCACAATTCTCTATTATTCCAATCTCGTATAGCGTGCGGAAAGAATGAACACCTATATCTTTCCGTACGAGCTCTGATTTCCCTTATTTTATGACGGTGATCGTTTCTCCCTACGTAGGTCGGTGTCAACAAAATGTTTTCGCATTACCAGAAAGCAGGCAGTAAAACTGATTATACTACAAAAATTCTGTCTGTAAGTCCTTTGATTAAATATCAGTGTTCAAACGAATCTCGTGTTGTTCGTTTGGACTTAGTCAAGGCTAATAAGAGACGTACAGTATGTGTGCTTATTGTTTATTTTCTGCTGTACACGAGGCCCTGAGAGATCGCAGTTAGAACTATAAGAATTTTGTGCTGTTTAATCTCACAAGAGTAGGATCATGATACTCCGTTGTACGGGTCACCTGGTACTTTTGAGAATTAAGCGAGATACAGGATAACAAAAGTGATAAAAAATAGTTTTTCTTGCCAAGATGCACGCTACGTTGATTATGCGTGACAAATTAAAAATAGCTGTTAGACCGAGCTTCAAACTCAAATAACTGCATACCTGCTACTGAGACGATTTGTGAAACGTGCTCGCGTGACTCAATTGGAAGAGCGCAATCCGAGAAAGGCAGGTGCCGATGATCGTCTCTTTCTCTCTTTACACACACACACACACACACACACACACACACACACACACACACACACACAGTTTTCTTGAAGTCAAAGGCTAGTTTTTTTTTTAGATTTGTGTTATCTGCCACCCATGCCCCAAACCGAGCTTCTGCCCCGGCTACAGTAACCAGAACGTCAACATGTTAACCCAAGAACTTCATGGCTTTGTTTTTAACAACAATTTTGTTTTACCTCTGTTATACGTGACTCGGAAGTCGCATTGGGAATGGCTGAGAGGATAGAACTCACCAGATTGTGGTACGGAGAAAAATAGAGATCATGAGGCGTCATCTCTCTCTGGATGTTGAAAGAAAGATTGTAAGTGACTTGTAGGTGTTTTGGTCACCACGTATCAATTTTGAACTTAAGCAAACTGAATAATTTATGCAACTTTTGGCGTGTAGATATTTCCGAAACCAGATAAGAATTTATACGGTCGAAAACTGACTTGTAGAATATATTTATATAGACTAAGTGGTCGCATATAACATATTCGTAGTGCAGTGACAAAGCGGACATCAAGCGTGATAACTGTTATTGTGTAGAAGTTTATGTTTAGTAAGAAAATAGTTTGTATTGCATCCCCAATAAGCAATAATTGGGAAATGCGCTCACATGTTTCTGAGATAGTTCATGTAATTAGTGATCTGTGTCCAAATGTGCGTCATATATGGTAAGATACAGCTAAGGCTCTTTGTATTATCTTGAATAATTCATTTTTTTTTCTACCTGGTGGACATAGAAACTTAGAAAGTTCATGTTTAGTTCAGTGCCTTCCCTGTTATCTTTCACGCAACATGCTTATAACATTTGCAAATATGTTAGAACTGTTTATTACAGCTGTGACGTTTTCTTAATCTTTAGACACAAGTATGGACTTATCGTGTCACTGGTGTTTCAGATAAAAGAATTAAATTATTTCCTTACACTAAATTTGAATGACTGATTTTATTCACATATTCCATTCGTATTTGAAACAGGTATCACGGCAACACAGTCGTTTACACTGAATGGTGTAGTCGATTTAGCTGGCTATATTTTTGTTTTTGGAGAGTCTGTCCTAAGGATTTGCATACTACGGAATTCTGCGCCTTCAGTACTGAGTTTTATGTGATCCTCATTGCCCTCAAATAAATGAAATGTGACGGTACTTCATTTCACCCGATTCACTGAGTAATTTTCAGACTTTCTACAGAAAACGCTCAGCAAAGAAGTTTTTGGAGGACACACTCTTTTCCCCAGAAAAGTGGGGCAACAAAATATTAATCTTCTGGGTTTGGCGATACATCGGAATTGTGGCAAAGAGCTAACATGTGCAACAGCCAAATAGACTTGCGAGGGGATTAAATGACGCCATGCGACATACTCTTAAGCTGATTTATATCGTTGCTTAGGAAGCCAGTGATAGTGTATGACGAAAAATAGTCTATGAAAATGAAGTAGTGAACTTCCGATACTAATACTTATCCACAAAACTGGCGTATTTTCATCCAGTCAGTCGGGTGCAAGAACTTATTACTTCACGCTGATTCATGAAGTAGCTATGTAGCGTGAGGCTTGTGCTATTACTGTATTAGTGTGCAATATTTTAATAACATGTTGCTCATTCGCTGAAAAGAGTAAATGAAATGATTGAACTAGAGATCAATGTGATGACACTGTTAACGTTTAAGGCAACCTATGTTATCCGTGGTTTGCTAGGAAAGGGAACATAATGTTTTTCATGACTGAATGTTTCGAAGAATTCAGTGGCTTTTTTTATGTTCTTACTTTGTGTGGTCTAACATCATTGTTGCTGTATTACGCTGATTTCATTGGGTTGGTTGGGTTGTTTTTGGGGAAGGAGACCAGACAGCGAGATCATCGGTCTCATCGGATTAGGGAAGGATGGGGAAGGAAGTCGGCCGTGCCCTTTCAGAGGAACCATCCCGGCATTCACCTGGACTGATTTAGGGAAATCGCGGAAAACCTAAATCAGGATGGCTGGACGCGGGATTGAACCGTCGTCTTCCCGAATGCGAGTCCAGTGTGCTAATTTCATTATTTTTAGAATATGTGTTCTTTGTTGAACTGTTTTAATTGTTAGCGAGCGGGTACCAATAGTCAGCGGCCACAGACGAAGCAATGATTAAACTAGTCAAATTCAATCCTCCAGTTTTTTTTTTCCTTTACTGAAACCTCCCATTTCACTTCTTAATATTTCATTACAAACAACATTAATAGTAATCTGTGTCATATACAGCAGTATATGTCCTCTTCTAGGATCGATGCTCTCGAGTTCATGTCACAACGCCCAAGTGACGAAACCAGTGGACCTTATGAACTATCCCCCCAAGAGTATGCCTATTTTACCTCCTATGTTGTTTAACATCTGTTAGTCTTATACTTTGCCGTCGACTTGAAATTAAGGTCCTTCCCTGACACAACTTTTTTAGATCTTTAAAATCAATTTAGACTCTACATTTAATTTCCATTTAAAGCTATTATACCAGCGTTATACTTTGAAAGTTCTGTGTTTCATAGTTCAAAAAAATGGCTCTGAGCACTATGCGACTTAACTTGTGAGGTCATCAGTCGCCTAGAACTTAGAACTAATTAAACCTAACTAACCTAAGGACATCACACACATCCATGCCCGAGGCAAGATTCGAACCTGCGACCGTAGCGGTCGCTCGGCTCCAGACTGTAGCGCCTTGAACCGCACGGCCACTCCGGCCGGCGTTTCATAGTTGTTCTTATTTTTCCATCACCAAATTTATTTCTCTGTCTTAAGCATTATTTGAGTGCCTCACTAGTACGTGGCTTTCCTGTCGTCCCTGTACAATTGTTATTGTTGACCAGTTTCCTTTCCTTCTACATATTACGGAATTTAGTTTGTTAAGTGTGTTCTTGCACTTACTTCCGCAGGCTATTGTAACCATATGTGTATTTTTGGAGCCTATTCAGTACCAAGTAGTGTTCACGTTCCATTTAACATTGACAGCCGGATAAGCTATACCTTTATGATTTACGAGAATATTTTTGTTCCGTCGTTACAACTACAAGAAAATGTGTAAAATTAGACCACAGTTATCAGTGCCTAACGAAGATAGGAGCCAAAAACGTGGTTTCAGATTTCCTGATATAGGCGAAAACGAAAGCAGAAATTAATGTAAATAAAAACCAATAATTTGTTAACGAACTGTTTTTCCACCTAGAAAACAAATAAAATTGTAAATGTATTTAATAGCAGACCACTGATGATGCTTTACTTCAATAATGCGACACGCGTCTAGTGTGAAAAACAAGCATTTTCTTGTAGTTGTAAAGACGGAACAAAAATATCCTCAGAAATTGTAAAGCGACTACTGCCAATATGGCTACACAAATGAAAAATTTATATCATTATGAACTTTTGCTTTGGCCACTTGTCACTACGCAGTTATGATCATTACTTGCACATCGTGTTTATCTCTCCAGAATATAAATTAAAAAACAAAGGGAATAAACAGTGAATCCGATGTAGTGAAACACGGGGACGTCTTCATTAGTTCATTTTAATTTTTATTTTAAGTGTTGTTTAAAAAATTTGAAGTGTTGTGCAGCTCAGTCCGTCTGTCTCATCTATCTGTCTGTATCACTCTTATTTTACTGAAAATTATAACCGCTTCATTCCAAGGGCTACTGGCAAAGTTTTACGATGTCCGCAAGTTGCAGAGAAATATCTGCTTCTCTTTCCCATCTTTAAGCTTTAGACCTCAAATTGCTCTTCACGTCCAGTTTACTTTTCCAATACCGAACAACGTGGAGACGAACGTGCTGCGAAGTGCACAGTGCGATGCCTACGGTGTGTACGAGTGCGCGCGCCCAGCGTCAGGGGAGCGGCGCGAGGCGAGGCGTGATGTGATGCCGGCTGCTGGCGGTGCCCTGACCGTATACCGAGCCGGCCGTTTTACGCCTACGACAGCGCGCCGCGCTCGCCTCTCGCTACGGCGGGTAGCTGCTCTTCCGGCCGAACGTAAGGTGCTCGAGGCGCAACTTTCATAACCGCATTTAGTGTCGTTTCTCTCCCCACCATTTTCCAGGGCACAGTATTTCACGTTCTCTGCACTGAATTTCAATGTAGGAAAATCTTGCGGCAACCTTCTCACAGAGTTGTGCAGACAAGGCGTGTTTTCAGTGTTGCAAGATTTTCATTAGTACTACGCATTTAATAACGGGTTCTCGTGGAGGTGTTAAATCATAACCTGGCATAAACGTACGAAAACCTGATTTCCTGTCACGGTCGCCAATGTAAATTATATATATATATATATATATATATATATATATATATATATATATGATTATATATATTATTTTGGTTTTTTATAATTTTTGTTGAACTGAATTGAGATGGATGGAAATATTTAAAAAATCAGTGAATATATTTAAACCATGATAAGGTGGCACCGGACATATACTTTGAGAAGTTCGTCGCCGTAAGGAGGTGGTTCGTGGGTCACGTTATTTCTGAGCTAAAATGAGATAAATACTGAAAATACAGTTTACATATAATGTTGAAAATTTAGGATCATGGATTAAACAAATAATGAAATCACAATAGCGTTAATCATAACTATAATTACTGAAGTGCACTATGCTATTTACATTGGGAATACAATATTAATCACTAGTGATATGTTGGTTATCCGCACGTCGGTATCTCGTCCGTGCGCTTTGTGTACGTAGTTGAAATTTGTGCTAAGAGAGATAGAGCAGCGGGAAAATTTATTGCATGAAATGAGTGATCGTGATGAAATTGTTAAATACTGTTGCATGTGATACAACTTCCTCGATTATTAAAATCGATATAACTTTTTAAATAATTATTTCAGTTGGCACACGTGTGTAGTAATTACTAGTTACTACAGGATGAAGAAAAATAAAAATTTTAAAAAACCTGTTATAAAACTAAAATATTCATTACCCTTCTTTCATGTAAATTACTTAAATAAGCAAGGCTTCATCCACGAGGTCATAACTCTTCTCAAAAAAAGTTATCTTTCAACATAAATAAATTTTTTCTCTTAATCAAAGTGATTTATGAACGAGCCGTCTGCGACACGTAATCCATATTAATAATATTTTAATATGAAAGAAAACGATAATCAGTCTGAAGATTTATGTAAATATCACGGAACTTTACTATACCTCCTCATGTTATTGGAGACGGCATATCTTCACCTTGCTCTTATCTCAAATACGATCTAGCCAGCCCGTTAAAGGAAACGCCCAGATTAAACTGAAAATAGAAATGCAGTACACTTTTTTTGGATGTAAAGTTTTAGTAGGGTTCACGTAAACTACAAACAGAAATGCTAAAGGAATCTGAAAATTTTCTGCATAATCACCCTATCTCAAATGGTTCAAATGGCTCTGAGCACTATGGGACTTAACATCTGTGGTCATCAGTCCCCTAGAACTTAGAACTACTTAAACCTAACTAACCTAAGGACATCACACACATCCATGCCCGAGGCAGGATTCGAACCTGCGACCGTAGCAGTCGCGCGGTTCCGGACTGAGCGCCTAGAACCGCTAGACCACCGCGGCCGGCACCCTATCTCATTACATCTTGAGCACCATGTACATTATGAACACCATCATACGAAAATTAGGCTGAAAAATTGTAACAAAGCTTATATAACTAGTAGTACTAGGAGAAGTGTCGCTATCTTCTGTCTAACAATGATTTCCGTTTCAGGACAACTGTTTTCCTTTAAGAATGCGAAAAAAAGCAAAAATTAAAATTAAGCAAATCCTTCGTAGTAATTTAATAGCAAAATTACAATTGATACCGTGATGAAAACAATGTGCCTTAACCGACTATTTATATCGATATTCAGCTCCAGATTTGCCATTCTGGCATCATCTGGAATATTAAATAACTTAATCTTTTCAGTTTATCCTCAATCTTCGACAATTCTGAAAAGTTGTTGTTCAGCTCATTGAAGTACAGATTGATGTGTTGCCAACAGACCAGCAGAAACAGCAAAAATTCTTACCTTTGCCTCCGATCAGAACATTTCTGACGTATTATTTATTTATATTGGTACTTCATCACTAGGCGTTTTTATTAACAAATTTGAATCAAAAATGTGATGAAATAGAGATTCAATCGGAATGGTTTCCAAATTATTACACTTCAGGATGTCCCACTCGAAGCTACAAGGAAATTAATTTCATCCATGTTGTTTATTAGTGACAACCGAAGTCCGTCAACCGACGCTCGTTAAGAACTATAACGTCCGATATCACTTCCACGATATTTTACTGCAACGAAAGAAACTAGAGTTACTCTTATAGCTTTGCCAAGTATTGGTCTTCTGTTAATTGATAGTAATCAGCGAAAACTTAAAGGCACCGTTTTCCGACGATATTTATCTTTGTTTTACAGAAAGTTTAGAAAATGTTTTTAAAACTGATACACGACCTCAGTATCCCAATGCAGGCTCGAAGCAGTACTGTAAAGGGGGAAGTTGTAAGAATACTTCGCTATAAATGTTTTCAGTACATCGCGTCTCAAATATTGAAGAAAAGAGATTGTAAAATCTTTTTTCTTCAGTGCTTCATTAGTTGCTCATTGTTTGCATCATACGTAGCTTATGCCATTCACTTGCATTTTACAGTCGACAATAAAGGAAATAGATGCTTCGTTTCTGTACCGATGGAAGAGAAAATAAATCAAAACAGGGCAGAATATGTGTGCCTTGTAGCTATAAAAGCATCGGACACTGGACTCTAAGTTAGATCATCTCGACATGGCAAGGAAACTTTGTGACGTACTCTCCCTTGTGCTTCCAATTGCTGGCGTCAGTATACATTTGGCGCTGAGAAGGCTATTGAGGAATTGCGTACCTGCGTATGTCCGTTGTGCGTTTTTCACAGTGACTCGTGACTGACCGAGTGCGTGAAACTGGGAAGACGTATTACTGTACATTCGTCAAAGGAAAACGGTACCCCTCATACATGATGTCACGTTGCAGATATTTTTGCTCACTTTTGAGAAGAATTGATATTAACTGATGATTATCCAAAATAGTACTACATATCATATTTTTGACGGAATTAATTTCTACATAAAATATCGTCTTATTATTAATAGTGATAAGAAATTCATATTTCACCATAGAGACGCATTTTACCTTGAAATTCATGATGTGTTTTGACCTGCAGTGTTAATTTACACAAGTTTAGTCTCAAATGCCAACGGACTTGCCGCAGTGGTAACAACAGTTCTAGTCAGATCACCGAAGGTAAGCACTGTCTGGCTGGGCTATAACTTGAATGGGTGACCAGCCGGTCTGCCGAGCGCTGTTGACAAGCGGAATGCACTCAGCCCTTGTGAGGAAAAACTGAGGAGCTATTTGATTGAGGAGTAGCGGCTCCGGTCTCGGAAACTGACATACGGCCGGGAGAGCGCTCGGGTGCTGACCACAAGCCCATCCATATCCACATTCAGTGACGCCTGAGGGCTGAGGATGACATGACGGCTGGTCGGTACCGTTGAGCCTTCATGGCCTGTTCGAGCGGAGTTTAGTTTTTTTTATTTTCAAATCCATTCAGTATGTATGAGAGTTTAACGTCCGGTAGACAGCGAGGTCGTTAGAGACGGAGCGCAAGTTCGGATGGGGGTGGCATGGGGAAGGAAATGGGCCATCCCCTTCCAAAGGAACCATCCCGGCATTTGCTTGAAGCAGTTTAGTGAAATCACGGAAAACATAAATCAGAATGGCCGGACGCGAGTTTGAACTGTCGTTCTCCCGAATACGAATCCAGTGTGCTAACCACTGCGCCACCTCGCTCGGCCTCTGGGAGTAAGATAACTCGTATTATTTCTCTATTTTCGCGTACCTAACCATTTAATTCGGACCTTTTTCTTCATCTTCTTTTTTTCCTTCTTCTTCTGTAACGAATTTGCCAATAACTTTCACGCGTAGGACTCGTAACGACTGCTGTAAATGTTTTATTCACCTTTACGCAATCCGAACAACCATCGACGTAGCAACATACAACGGCGCAATACTATATTGCTGTTTATCTGTGCAGAATGTTGGTCTAATACGATTACTGCATCTATTACGTTTATTCTGTAGCACCTTTCTCATTATAGCAATTTTTACCACGATTTTAGAGCTAAGTCATATCTTTCCATTAATATGACTTCTTGCCTCTCTTTTTTATGTATGTAGAAACATTCAAGGTCAGACAGTGGTTCTGATACTGTGTGACATTAAAACAACCGCCTCTCTCTCTCTCTCTCTCTCTCTCTCTCTCTCTCTCTCTCTCTCTCTCTCTGTGGTAAGATTCCCACTGTGAGAAAAGACTGTCATTGCCCTCATGGAAAAATGTCTGCTGTTGCCTACCGAACTATGCTTGCACCCAGGCGTGCACCTCGTCGTCCGAAACGAATCGGGGGCCACGAACACCTTTCTTCAGGGCTCCAAAAATGTGGAAATCACATGGGGAGAGATCGGGATTGTATGGAGGATGTGTAAGGATTTCCCAACTGCAGCGTACTCGAAATAACCTTGGAAACATGGCGGCGGGAGCGGGGGGGTGAGGGTGGGTGGGTGGGAGGGTGCTTGGCAACACGTGGGCGGGCCCACATGTTGTCTAGGTTGTTTCGACTACGCTGCAGAAGTTTCCCAGTGGATACCTCCTAATATTGTGTTGGACCTCCTTTTGCCCGGGGTAGTGCAGCAACTCGACCTGGCATGAACGCGTGGACTACCCCTATAGCCCTCCGTAATTGCGAAAGAGTTGTCGGTGCAGGATCTTGTGCACGAACTCACCTCTCGATATGTCCCATTAATGACGGTATTCATTCGGACGATCTGTGCAGCCAAATCATTCGCTCTGATTGTCCAAAATGTTCTTAAAATCAATCGCTCGGCGACATGGCGCATTATCATCCATAAAAATCCCATCATTGTTTGGGTACGTGAAGACCATGAATGACTGCAAATGGTCACCAAGTAGCCGAACATAACCATTTCTATTCAATGATGATTCAGTTGGACCAGAGGACCCAGTCCATACCACACAAACACAGCTTACGCCATTATGGATCCACCACCAAGTTTCACAGTGCCTTATTGATAACTTGGGTCCATGGTTTCATGAGGTCTGTGCCACACTTGAATCTTACCTTCAGCTCTTACCAACTGAAATCGGGACATATCCAACCAGGCCACGGTTTTCCAGTCATCTAGGGTCCAACAAATACGGTCACGAGTCCACGAGAGGCGCTGCAGGAGATGTCGTGCTGCTTGCAAAGGCACTCGGGTCGGTTGTCTTCTAACGAATACGTTCGTCAAATATACCACAATGATTTCTGCGGTTGTTTCATGCAGTGTTGTTTGCCTGTTAGCACCGACAACTCTACACAAACGCCGCTGCTCTCGATCGTTAAGTGAAGGCCGTCGGCTGCTGCTTGCGATGAGACGGAACGCCTTTCACTATCGTGACACTACGTATCTCGAAATATTAAATTCCCTAACGATTTCCTAAATGGAATGTCCCACGCGTGTAGCTCCAACTACCATTCCGTGTCCAAAGTCTGTTAATCGCGTCTTACGTCCATAGTGATGTCCGAAACTTTTTCACATGAATCACCTGGGTACAAATGACAGCCCCGCCAGTGCACTGGCCTTTTATACCATATGTATGCCACATTACCGGCATCTGTATATGTGCATATCGCTATCCCATGACTTTTGTCATCTCAGTGTATAGCTATATACGAAGTAGAGGTCTGTAAACGGCTCGTGTGCAATAGCGCCAAGTTGGACGACCTCGCTGGTGCCATGTCGTCCGGACGGCTCTGCCGGGAGAGAGGTCCTCCTCAGCCCCCGCGCATCACACCTCGCCCAGCCCCTGGCAGCATCGCCGCCTCTCGTGGGAGCGTCCACCTCTGCATTCACAGGCTGCGCGCTCTTATTCAGCCTTTGGACCGGGGCCACTGCTTTCTGCTGCCTGTCTCTGGCCCGCTGTATGGCGCCCGATAAGCGGCAACCCAGACACCTCTCTGAGCCGGTCCACGCTACACAGCCAGGCACACGCGACAAAAACTCCAGCCAGCGCTCTGGCCACAGGGCAGCACGGAGACTGAGGCGATGGAGGTGCGTGGATTCAGTGCACTCTGCTGTCGCTTTATACCCCCAAAATCACATGCAAATCAAGTCGTAGATTAGTGTTGATTTTTCTGCTCAGGGGTCTATTATTTCAGGAAAAAAAAAGAGTGATAAAGAACGAAACGAAAGCTGAGTATGTTGTTTATGTAATTCTGATGGAGTACCATCCATAGCATATCGCAGTCAGCTCAACTTTAGATCATTCAAATGAAACGCGAATTCTTTACAGACGAATAGAAAAACTAGTAGAAGCCGACCTCGGGGAAGATCAGTTTGGATTCCGTAGAAATACTGGAACACGTGAGGCAATACTGATCCTACGACCTATCTTAGAAGCTAGATTAAGGAAAGGCAAATCTACGTTTCTAGCATTTGTAGACATAAAGAAAGCTTTTTACAATGTTGACTGGAATACTCTCTTTCAAATTTTGAAGGTGGCAGGGTTAAAATACAGGGAGCGAAAGGCTATTTACAATTTGTACAGAAAGCAGATGGCAGTTGCAAGAATCGAGGGACATGAAAGAGAAGCAGTGGTTGGGAAGGGAGTGAGACAGGGTTGTAGCCTCTCCCCGATGTTATTCAATCTGTATATTGAGTAAGCAGTGAAGGAAACAAAAGAAAATTCGGAGTAGGTATTAAATCCATGGAGAAGAAATAAAAACTTTGAGGTTCGCCGATGACATTGTAATTCTGTCAGAGACAGCAAAGGATTTGGAAGAGCAGTTGAACGGAATGGACGGTGTCTTGAAAGGAGAATATACGATGAACATCAACAGAAGCAAAACTAGGATAATGGCATGTAGTCGAATTAAGTCTGGTGATGCTGAGGGAATTAGATTAGGAAATGAGACACTTAAAGTAGTAAAGGAGTTTTGCTATTTGGGGTGCAAAATAACTGATGATGGTCGAAGTAGAGAGGATATAAAATGTAGACTGGCAATGGCAAGGAAAGCGTTTCTGAAGAAGAGAAATTTGTTAACATCGAGTATAGATTTAAGTGTGAGGAAGTCATTTCTGAAAGTATTTGTATGGAGTGTAGCCATGTATGGAAGTGAAACATGACGATAAATAGTTTAGAGAAGAAGAGAACAGAAGCTTTCGAAATGTGGTTTTACAGAAGAATGCTAAAGATTAGATGGGTAGATCACATAACTAATGAGGAGGTATTGAACAGAATTGGGGAGAAGAGAAGTTTTTGACACAACTTGACTAGAAGAAGGGATCGGTTGATAGGACATGTTCTGAGGCATCAAAGGATCACCAATTTAGTACTGGAGGGCAGGGTGGAGGGTAAAAATCGTAGAGGGAGACCAAGAGATGAATACACTAAGCAGATTCAGAAGGATGTAGGCTGCAGTAGGTACTGGGAGATGAAGAAGCTTGCACAGGATAGAGTAGCATGGAGAGCTGCATGAAACCGGTCTCAGGACTGAAGACCACAACAACAACATGAAACATGCTCGTTTATATCAGTCATGAAAGAATGGCACTGGCAACCTGGGGTCTTGCGTTATCTTGTTGAAAGATAACGTCACAGAGACCTCAAAGACAGGGCACAGCCACCGGCCTTAATATATCATCAAGGTAATGACTGCTGTCAAAATTATGTGCTGTACTAACCAGAGATGATCGTATTGTGCACTCAATAGCATCCCACACCACCACTCCACATTGTGGACATGTATAACAGTAGCGGTGCTTCCATACCCGGTTACATCATTCGTGATGATGCTGTACACAGTACCGGGGCTCACCTAAAAGGACAATGTGTTGCCACTGCTGTATCAAGAGCTGTTTCCTGTCGCACAACTGTCGTTGCGGCCCCTATTGCTGCCGCGACAAGGGAAGCTGCAACTGAGATCGCCTTGCTGTCGTCCTGAAGTCCTTGGTCCTCCAGACTTCGTCTGGATACTTGTTTTGCTGCAAACAAGCCAATTTCTTGACTCAAGGTATGTTAAACGAACCGAATAATATGGCATTCATCTCCGGTACTAGTCGCGTCAGGAAATTGACGTCCAGGGATGGCGATGAGTATACCTCTTGAGCCTACTGGTTCCATACTGCTATGATAGTCGTGAGATCGTGACCAACGTAAGGAGCAGTATCGCCGAGGGATAAATCCAGGTCGGCCAGGGTGGCCGACCGGTTCTAGGCGCTACAGTCTGGAGCCGCGCGACCGCTACGGTCGATGGTTCGAATCCTGCCTCGGGCATGGACGTGTGTCATGTCTTTAGGTTAGTTAGGTTTAAGTAGTTCTAAGTTCTAGGGGACTAATGACCTCAGAAGTTAAGTCCCATAGGGCTCAGAGCCATTTGATAAACCCAGTTTTGAAACTCCCACTGTCGGCTTCCGACAGTTTCTGGTAGACTTCTCTCTTTTTCACACGAGGCCTAACACGATCTTCTCACAATCAAACAGCGTTCAAATTCTGTTTCTGAATGAGGAAACAGTGACTGTACCTTCCTTGGATGCAGAATGTTGATGGCGTCTCTCCTACCTACCTACGAGGACGGATAAACAAAGTAACGCTCCGAAGTTTTGTGCGGAAACTGTTAAAGCTTTTTAAATAAAACATAGATTATTGAAATTCTATGTCTTTAGTCTTCATAACTACATATTTTAAGCCCTCTGACGCCATGGGGCTCCGAACTGTAGCGTGTAACATGGCGATGTGTAACGTAACTATGTCGGGGCTTGGGAAACAGCGTACTGTAATCGAGTTTCGAATTCGAAGAGTTCGTCCACACAAGGAGCACGCTCTCCTTCAGCATGGTAATGGCAGATCACACACGAGTGCTGCGACATCTGAAACAATCCGACGCCGTGGGTATACTGTCGCCGATCACCCTCCATGTAGTTTCGACTTGGCCCCACACGATTTCATCTGTTTCCGAAACTTAAAGAACATCTTCGAGGGTTTCCCTTTGATACTGAGGAAGCGGTACAAGCAAAGGTGAGGTTTTAGCTCCGTTAACAAAGACAAACATTGTACAGTGATCCCAGCAACAAAATGGTCTGTTGGGAGAAATGTGTTCGTCGCCAGGGTGACTCTGCTGAGAAATAAATATAGATACGTGAAGAATAAAGAAGTAGAATGTTAATATAGTTTTGTTTTATTGAAAAAGCTGTAAGAGTTTTCATTTGAAACTTCGGAGGCATTTCTTTTCAGAACGTCCTCGAGCTTTGGGCTGTTGCGCTGAAATGTTAGTCGTCTACACATCCTAGTACACTTCAAGCCAATTTGATGCTTATTGCATACCGCCTTCATCTTGTCTGCAATTTAAACGGCCATCGGTGTGGATGAAAGATACAACTATATGCAATATTCTTCTTTTCTTTCAAATTAGAATGGAGTATAATCACCACCCTTTCGCTGTATAGTCGACGCTCGTCAAAAGAAAAAAGTAAACGGTGTCCACAGTGGTTTCGTGATCGAATGACTCTGCGCTCAGCATCACATGCAGATTATTGGTTTTTCATCAAGCGATTCCTACATCTACGTGGATACTCCGCAAATCATATTTAAGAAAATTATTTACCATCTTCCAGATAACAATTATTAAATTGCCTCCTACATCATTGTCACAGCAAGTGAAAGATCATCTAAATAAGTAACAGCTTACATTAAGTGCTAAATGACGTGGTGAGAAGAGACATTTCGCTGAATTATTCAGAGGGGGTATAAAACACTAGCAAACGTAGTGGAAATTCAGAAAGCGCTCATTAGACGAGAAACTCCTTCAAAAAGAATAACTACGAATTGTTCGTTAAACATACACTAAACACCCATTTCTTTGGATTCTTGTTTTATTAGAAGTTGGTACCTTCAGTTGTTTCCGAAAACTTGAGTAAATTTTTCTGCAATATACCCATTAGGAACCAGAATTCAGTCTCCCAGGACATTCAGTAGGCCCTAGATTGTTAGAAGTATCCTCACTGCATCAATATTACTTTTAGGTAACTGAGAAACACTTTGAAGAACTTGTCACTGATAGTCTGTAGTCATGTACAAAAAGGAATAATGTAACTATACAATAATTCGGTTTGCCTCGTAACCTTGATGTTTTCAGGCTGTGTACTGGCTGTCAAATTACCGGTTACAGTTTGAGCATGATGGGCAGCACATGGGATTTCAGTACTTGCCATCCTGTCCATGTTGCCAGGACGGACGCACATGTCATTCGATCTCGGAAGCTGTGCAAACACTGTGCTCTTTTTGGGCCCTTTTTTTTCAGTAATTTAGATTTGTCATGATTAGAGACAGCATGGAACAAATTCAGTGGTTATCAGTTCGTGAAAGTTAGGGAACCTAGAGACCCTTGGAGCTCGTAACACATGTTAGATGAGACACGCTGTAGAACATCGTTAGTCGGCTCTTTGCTAGATAGCAAGAATACCAAGAGATTAGTGCCCTTATGACCAAGCTTCGCTATCTCTAACAGAAGATAAGAGCCCCAGTGGGTACTTCTGCTTACTGCACTACACAACAAAACGTTGTTCTTCAGTCTCCACAAACAGAATAATAGGCTATGAATCTGACTGGGGCCTTTTAAATTGGAGAGGTCCACAAGGTTCTGTTCTGGGTCCATTGGCTTTCGTGATATATAGATATCAATCATCAGTCACTATATATGACAGACGTCACAAAAATCGTTCTCTTTACGGGTGACACAAGTGTTATTGTAAAAGACATGGAAGTAATGTGAATGATGTAACCAAAAGGATAGTCAGGAATATCAGCACGTGGCTTTCAGTGAACAGATTGACGCTTAACTGTAACAAAACTATATCTGTTATTTGGGCTTCGGCATCATACTAGGATTATTCCTGTGATTGGCAAGAAGGATGAGGATAACAAACTTGCTCAGAGAGTTTAAACGAAGCTCAGCACACCTGATCCATTTAGGGGGACCCTACAGATTTCAGTCCTATGACGCAAGTCCAAGAAGTCGCAGCCTGTCTTGCCACAGGGGCTTCGAAGTATCTGATTCAAACTTCCCTCTCCACTCTGAACCAGGAGTGAATACTAATCACAGCACGCACAGAGCCATTTAAGCACTCATTCTTCCTGCAATCCACGCGTGAGTGGAACAGAAGAAAGCCATAACAATTGGTACAGTGGGATGTACCTTCTGCCATTCACTTTAGTCGTTTGCAAAGTAAAGATGTAGATATAAATAGACGACCTTCTAGATCAGTCCTGGAAGTTATCAACTCATAAGATGTGAACGATTCACTCTGGCAATAAGAATTTTACGAAGTTATATAGGGTTGAGTGATAGGGAACTTGGAGTCAGCATTGTTTTATGGTGGTAGCATGTGTGGTATCATTTTTGGAGAACGTAAATGTGCCCCTCATGACTTGAGCAAGCTTAATGAAGGAACAAAATCTGACTGAGATGACTTTCGATTCTACACACAACTTGGAATACACTTAAACTCCACGAAAACCAAATAATAGGCAACTAATTCGGTTGACAGAACTCCTTTGGCTAAGCAAAATCCTATCATCTTCGTCATAAAAGCGACACGAAGTGAAAGTCCCGATAATTCAGCCTTCAGACGCACTTATAATTGCCAACTACCGTACACTGAACGGCAATGGGACAAGAACACTTTCCCTGATGGGTTGCCAGTCAACTTTAAATTTACCTGTGCAGAAACGTATTGCTGGTGATGTAGATATGCATATCGACTGCAAAAAAACATGTCTATACGAAGTTCTTCGACTAAACTGTCAAGTTTAAAGGCAGTAAAGATCATTTCGATTCTGTTGTACCGTAATGCTGTAGGTGGAGATTTGTCGCTGACAGACAGTGCATGACCAGGTAGAGCCGGATTTCTAGACGAATTCCTGGGGACTGACATCACTGCTTTAACGAAGTAGTTTGCTGGTGCACATGATTTTTAGCCAAATATTTAGGAAGTGTGTTTTGGCCTTCATCGGCAATGAATGTTGGCAGTAAGATAAAGCCCTAATACTAACGATTTACTGTGCTGTTGCATTCAGGTGTTCTTTGTGTCAGAAGTACAGATAAAGCACAGTAACCTAAAATAACCAATTTCTTATTAGCAACAGTAAAAATTTGACTTCACAAAACAATATAATGGGAACTTACTGAAGTCATTTCATCATGGGTTATACCGAGCGAGGTGGCGCAGTGGTTAGACACTGGACTCGCATTCGGGAGGACGACGGTTCAATCCCTCGTCCGGCCATTCTGATTTGGGTTTTCCGTGATTTCCCTAAATCGCTCCAGGCAAATGCTGGGATGGTTCCTTTCAAAGGGCACGGCCGACTTCCTTCCCCGTCCTTCCCTAATCCGATGAGACCGATGACCTCGCTGTCTGGTCTCCTTCCCCAAACAACCCAACCCCCTCATCATGGGTTACTTTATTTTTGGCACGAAAGAAGTAATGTCTCTGTGAAACTCTCTCTATATTGACTGTTGCGGTATCGGTCCCAGCAGACCACAGGAACCAGCCAAGGACTATGCAGACCAGGCACGAGCCTAATTTTTCAGTTCTGCGCTGCAGTAACGGTCGCCTAGAATTCTGCAGAACACTTGTCTATCGCGGCGAGTAAAGCACCGTTTCACAGGCTTCATCACGAAAAGCGAACACCTGTCACAACACATCCTATCAGGGCAACTGTACAGGGTGATTTCATGGTGATGTTAGAAACTTTCAGGGACGTTGGATAACGATAAATACATCAATTTGAGGCAAGAGACCGGGGTCCTAATACCAGCGAGTCGAAAGATATAAACGAAAATAGACTCAAGTTCTGTCTTAGCACTGCTCAGTGCTCAAGCTAAGGATTCTCAACTTGAGAATCTTGATCACAACGTACAGAATTCCCTATGAATACTCTCCAAAAACCCATACATTATTTCAATTTGTAATTGACTAGTAACGGCGCACGTAATTTGATGTCAGAGAGTCCGGAAATCCTAAGTCTACAGTACAGAAATAATGAATCCCATTTAGCTACATAAGTTTCACAAGGTGCTACTTTTACAACAGTTGTTCAAAATGGCGCCCCGCAGCGTTAATGCACGGATGACATCATCATGCAAAGTTGTGTCGCACACGTTCTAATGTTGTTGTAACAGTCTTGGTAGCATAGTGTGAACAGGATATCGTCTCCGTGGGTATTTGGTCCCGTACAACCTTTCCACTTCCCTTCTGATTCCATCTGCTTACCCCTAAACGAAAATAATATCTGAAAGTTACGTCAGCGATTAAAACTCCATTTGTTTAGGGCTGATCGTCGTTAGTTCTTCCACTTGGTAAACACTGACTGCATTGTGCTACAGTACACTAGGATTACTCATGTCAATATCCAGTACGCTTTCTCCGTTCAATTATTTGAGCTATTAAAAAATGGTTCATATGGCTCTGAGCAATATGGGACTTAACTTCTGAGGTCATCAGTCCCCTAGGACTTAGAACTATTTAAGGGGGGTAGGACGTCAAACGGGCCGACTTAGAGCAGGAGAGGCACCACAGGACACTTTATTTTATACTGTCTATACTTTTACAAATAAATTCATAAAACTTTGTCAGCATGACCAGGAAGGATTCAGGATTCACAGTCATAGCAGAGGAAGTGAAAAAAAGCATAACAAAATAAATTTTTTTAAATGTGAAATTTCATCATTTTTTCACTTACTGTTGGCTGCATTTGTTGCTATAGATATATTTTTCTTGACAAGTAAGAGAGATTCTTTGATGAATTTTGCACAGCATAAAAACCATACTTACAGGTGTATGAAAGTCTAGACTCTTTCAAATCTATTAAAAACTGTGGAAAAAATTGAAATAATTAACTACAAAATTTGATTTTTTTCTAAACATAAAGTTTAAAACGTAACAGCTCATTCATTTTTTCATAAATTAAATAGATTCTAGAGTTTCAGACATCTGTAAATATGGTTTGTATGCTGTGCAAAATTCATCGAACAGTCTCTCTTACTTAAGAAGAAAAGTGTACCTATAGCAACAAATGCAGCCAATAGTAAGTGAAAAAATAATGAAATTTCACATGTAAAAAAATTATTTTGTTATGTTTTTGAACTTCCGCTGCTACGAGTGTGGATCCTGAATCCTTCCTGGTCATGCTGACAAAGTTTTATGAATTTACTTGTAAGAGTATAGACAGTGGAAATTAAAATGTCCTCTGCCGCCTCTCCTGCTCCAAGACAGCCCGTTTGACGTCCTACCCCCCTTAAACCTAACTAACCGAAGGACATCGCACACATCCATGCCCGAGGCAGGATTCGAACCTGCGACCGTAGCGGTCGCGCGGCTCCAGACTGTAGCGCCTAGAACCGCTCGGCCGCTCCAGCCGGCATTTGAGCTATTATCCCAGCCTCTACACTCAAGTGCTCGTCGGGATTACCTACCCCACAATCTTAGCAACAACAGTACCGGTACATATATTTGCTTGTAACTATCAATCGGTCGTTTCCGGACCAGGTCCCTTAGCTCAAATTCATACATTCGCCTTTCTCCATCTTCCCTGAAAGTTTGTAGTTTCATCACGGTATCAGCTTTTGTATGCTCTCAGTTCAGTCGGTAGCTTCTTTTCACCGGTCTTGTGGGTTGGTCTGGCACCGTCTCCGCGCCCATCAGCTACAGCTTCATCGAGCAGCACCATCAGCTAGGCAAGCTGCTGGTCTATGAGCCATCGGCAAACCCTGAAGCTTCTGGGCTTCCAACTGGTATCGCTGAGGGGAGACCAGTAGTTAGGTGCTGTCGTCTGACACCCCAGACGGCTCGGGCGTCTGAGCGCCCCTGCCATCCGCCTTGGGCCGCTTGCAGTGTGCGCTAGTCCAGCCGTAAGCTCGATGTAAGCTTGCTTCGGCAGGGCCGCCGTCGCCGCCACTCATTGCTATGCTGTCAGAGTATTCCGCCGCCCACTAGCCACGGCCGGTCCCTGAACCGCAGTCCATCGACCTCCTGTATGCAAGCATCGATTAATAAAGAATGTTGCTGCTGAGTAAGCAATGTGGGTCCGCGCTCGCCTCGGACTGGTGATCACATCCCACAACTCCTCGCACACGCCACTCTGAAGATTGAAGTGGCCATCCCGTAACATAGGTGTCAACGTAGCATTCAACCCCGTAACATGTGGAAAATTACACTGGTGGCTGGCCAGAATATCTCGCTGCTGTGCTCTGCCTGAGACCAATGGCAAACAGCTCTAAGTAACCCTAGCATTTTACACGCACTTCATGTCGTTGTTGGAGAACATGCAGCTTAATATGGATTAAGAATTAAGATTTACGTGAATATTCTTCAGTATACAGGGCGCCACTAGAAATAAAAATCATGCTTAGATTATCGACACTTGAATTCCAAGAACCCTGAATTACTGTCTCAATACTTAATTGACTAAACAGACTAGTTTGCAGTTTCTGGTGCTCAGTTTCTTCGGTTTGAACAAGAATTTTCTTTCCTGTGGTTTAATATCGTAAAGTATATGAAAGAATGTTTTGAAGCACATATGAAGTGTAACTCGATATTCAGAAGAAAATCTTTTATCGCCATTTCAAGCGATGATTTTACGTGTCACTTCTCAACCTGGATTCACGAAAATAGTATAAAGCTAATAAAATAAGCAGATAAGTGGACAACGTTTTGAAATTAAACGTGACTTCTTGAATTGTCATGTATTGCTTCCGTCTTTTCGGAAAAGGAGAAGACAATTTCGCAGATATTATGGTATGGATGTAGAGATATGTACATACAAGGTCAGTCTGTTAAAGAGTTTGACATGAATAGGAAGACTGTCGCAAGAACTAAAGAAGGGACAAAATGACTTGTAGTATAATGATGGCCAAATACGTAACTGCATGTTTGAAAAGCACACATGGGCAAACATGTTTGCGCAAGCATGAATAAATTCCTCGCGCTTCCATACGGTTCAAGCATGCTTGTACAGACATCAGTTAGTTTACCAGAAAATGCCGAGCTCAGACAATGGTACACTGGCTTTTCCAGTCTTTTTAATTGTGTTGAGAAAAAAACAAAAGAGCAAACGTGATATCTTGAGTATACACTGGTTAAAGAGATCAAAATATTATTCCCACATTAACTATTAGCAGTAGACACGCTATGAAAACTGCCTCACAGTATTGCTGTTTTTCTTCTGTTTCGCCCCATATAATATTGCTTTCTTCGACTTATCATACATTACAGTACAATCTTCGTACATAATGTAAAGTAACAGGACCAAATAAAAATTAAAGCAAATCACAGACGCTCAGGTATACATACACTTGAACGCTTGCACAAGCATGCATAATCAAATTCGATTAAGCATCAAGCTGTTCTACAGTCATGACACTTGCGCAAATTTATCCTACATACGGTCAAGCATGCTTGGGCAAGAACGCTTGTGCATGCCTGCTTGTCAAGCATGCAGTTATGTGTGTGATTACCTTCGATAAAATCAAAAGGAGGTATGTGGTATTACTGTTAAGTCACCGAAAACGATGACAGACAAATTTTCGAATGTAGTTAAAGTGTATGCGAATACTACTGATTGTCACTTCTGTAAGTGCCTGGAATCAAGCAAAAATAGCTGAAAAATCCTTCAAAAAATGGCTCTGAACACTATGGAACCAAACTGCTGAGGTCATCAGTCCCCTAGAACTTAGAACTACTTAAACCTAACTAACCTAAGGACATCACACACATCCATGCCCGAGGCAGGATTCGAACCTGCGACCGTAGCGGTCGCGCAGTTCCAGACTGTAGCGCCTGGAACCGCTTGGCCACTCTGGCCAGCGAAAAATCCTTCAAAACTTCAGTGTACAATAAAAGTATTTAGATGCAAAGCACATTATGTCTTTGGTAAGAAATTGCATCTCCAAATGTTGAAGAGGACATTCTATGTACCACTGCCGACAGAGACCCAAATTTATCGACGAAAACCTTAGTGGCGGTATGAAGAATAGAGGGAAGCATGTGAGGTACCTCTTATTTGCTGATAAGAGCACATTTTATTTTAGTTACAGCTTTGCTGTTTCACATACGTGAAGTAGATGTATTAGCACTACAGTATGTGTGGATTAAGGAACGAGCGGTAGGTTTTCAGGCGCTTTCAGAACCAGTGGGATGAGGTGCCGATGAGAAATCGCTCGTGACGTCAGAAAAGAGATACATAGGGAAAGTACATTTATTCTGATGCGACTCGAGTAATTGTTTTTTAATAAATATTTTCCAACAAAAGTTGCCTTTTCCCCACTCACACATCAGGAGAAGTCTACAGGTCATAAACACTATCTTTCAGTAATATTACAGTGCCAGGAAGCGCTGATGTTAATAAATAAATGAATAACTTCGGTGTAACCCAAGATGTACGATTTTATACGAACTATACCGATTGTACGCTCAAGTCACAGACTGTGCGGCATACACGGCAATCGTCGATACGATGCCCTTCGATCTAGGCATGTGGTAGACCAAGCTCTCGTACCGTTAATAGTTAGCTTATAATCAGTGTGACCAAGTTCATTTTACGGTGTTTCTTAAATAACGCACTGTAATGCAAAAATTATTTGTACAAGAAACTTCTTCCGGCTGCATTATGTAAGTCATGGACAATAGTATCCACGTCTCTGCAAGGCGACATAAAACTATGGGAGCATCTCCACATAACAGGTAGGAAGAATTCCTACGCGTGGACTCACTAAGACAGTTCAAGGACGGACTGGCTTAATTATGGCAAAACTCGGGTGGGAAAGCGTGCCCAGTCATACTGTACGCCCCCTTATACCACTACCTACGGCCCCACCGACTAAACTGAGACATTTCTGGAGGTTTAGTGCGAGTCGGCGGTTTCTGCAAGAAGCGCCCAGCAGGGGCTGTGGCGGTCACAGCCTCCATCCAGTGCGGCCCCGGACACCGTGGCCGGTGCGGCAGGCGTTCGTGTGAATCGCAGACCTGTCGGCGTTAAGTAATTAGCCCAAAAAGTCGAAATTACAGGTTCCTGTGGCGCGCTGACAGCCAGGTGAGAAGAGTGATGGAACCGATTACAGGCACCGAACTAATGGATAGTAATTACCCGCGTGCAACCTCGGCTTGTTGAGAATTGCATAATCTACCCGAGCGATAAAAGTAACTTCCGGCGGTTTACCACAGATTTATTACAAAAGAGTACAGGATCTTCAGGTTATCCGCCTGGTATATTACCTTTTATTAATATTACCTTATTCTCAGCATCTCTGGAGTGGAACCGGACCTTCGCAGCGGCAGAAAGTGTTATCCATCTTTGTAAGTTCCTGCACCCGGATCAAGAAAGGTACAGCTATCTCCTCACGAATTAATCCACAGTCTCATGGTTTATTACAAAAATCTGTTCGAAAACTCGGTACATGGTAAACCACTACTGTATGACGGACACAATAAAGCGCCTGTAATTCTCAGGCATTAGTTTCATGTAATTACACGATCTATTCTGGGCCTTGTAGGCCCATATGAAGAAGAAATTCTTTATTTACGTAGCTTTATTTTTACTCGTAAATGAATCGAGCACCTTTACATGTGAAGAGTGAGGTGTAATGGACTGGTGTAGTATGGTGGTCCGTGCTCTTCGTTGTCACAGAGACAGAAGTAATATTTCTCATATATTTTTCGAAGTAGGCCTTAAGGGAAGGGACACGATGACAGTACCATATCAGGTAGTAACTTCCATGATACTAGCGGGAGCTGTAGAGGGTAAAAATTGTAGAAAAAGACAGAGATCGGAATACATTCAACAAATAATTGAGGAGATAGCTTGCAAGGGCTAATCTGAGATGAAAGGTTTGCACTGCAAAGGCATTCGTCGCAGGTCGCATCAAACCAGTCAGAAGATTGATGAATCAAAAATACAAAAGGCTTTAAGATGAGATTGTTTTGCTGAAGAGTAAAGGAAGCTGTGGAAATATACAAAATACTGTCTGAAGATAGAGTCTCCGAGTCTGAAGCGTATCTTTCAGGGCAAAAAAAAAAAAAAAAAAAAAAAAAATGCGCATCTTCTTGTTTGCTATTCATGCTCATAGAATACATTCACCTTTAAACTTGATAATAGTGAATAAAACCGAGGTGAAACGTTCTTAATTGTAGCCTCCTTCTCCCAGTTCCCATTCTCGGCAAGATTTACACTGCTGTATATTGCTATCACTAACCGCCTCCCATTTCTTTCAGATGTTGAACGTAAATTTACCCGTAGGAGTAGAGCACATTGTTTTACCAGTGGGAATTTGGAACTCATCAACCAAAATCTACAAAGGAACATTTTATGTTAATATTCCGCTGACATCGGGTCATAAGAAATAATATCAGACCGGTTTTTAGAACAACTAATAAAATATCTCAAGCACTCTCACCTGTAAAGTATAAACGCCATCTGTCGTAATGTGGAAAATATAAGGTTCTGTGTGCTTGTGGAATGGTCTACATTGTAACTACCAATAGAAGCGTAAGTACAAGACTGAAAGAACATTAAATTTTTGACTAGGGAAAACAGAAAAACCAGCATGCTCTTAAGTCAGTAAATGATGAAATAAAGTTTTCTGAAACCAAAATTTTGTCTACAGTGACAAACTGTTACTCACAAGTATGTAGAGAAGCCAATAAAATATACAGGACGCAACGGGTATAAGTGAAGATATTTTTATTTGTGGTACCTTAATATGTACACACATCACTTTGTTGACTTTTTTTTCCTCTGCATCGAACAGTCTTCCCACACGCATGTCACAAACTTAACAACCTGGTGTTTTCTGTATGGTTGTAACTGCACTAAGAAGTAGTCTACGCCTGTCGGTAAAAACTAACCTTTTTGCATCCACACTTTCAACACCTGACCTACTGCTCAGGGGAAAAAAAAGAATTAATGGCTTTCTCTTGCAATGCATGCTTGGAGGTACTTGCCAACCTAAAACATACGACCTGTAATGAGTATAATTATTATCCTGCGAATTATGTAACTACTGATGTACTGTTGTTTTCTTTGACGTCAGACATCTTATTTGTAACAGTGTTAGTTCTGAAATAGAAACATCATCATATTTTAGTAACTCCATAAGTTTTTCTGGGTTTCTCCACTAACTTCAGATTACCGTTTTCCTAATAAGAAAGAAGCCTTTTCTGGTACATGTGACCGATCGTGATGGTGCAGGTTAAAGGTAATGGAATGAATACCGAGTGAAAGTGGTTCAAATCATCATTCTGTGATCCACGGTTGTGAATTCCGTGGTTTTCATAAACCATTTGAGATGAATGCTGGAGTCCTTCCTCTGGAAACAACACGACTGCTTTCCTTTCCCATCCTTTTCTCACCCGAGCTTTGTGTGTAATGGTCTTGGCATCAATCGGACCTTAGTTTTCTTATATAAATTATATCTTCGATATGTAACTAGAACATCTGATCGTACACCACACGTCCACGTGCTTGCAGCCAGTGTAGATGATAGCTGGACAATACGAAATTTAAAAATCCTCTCATCGAAAATAGTGAGAGACTTTGGTCAAATACTGAGGAGAGGGGGAGGGCGGGGGATAATTTTATCCAAGAAACAAAAATGCTTCTCCGAGAAAATGCCATAATTGCTCTGTAAGCTGGATCACGAGCTAGTGCTTTCCTTGACCTGCATGCCACTGGAACCTTTCGCCTCTCTGCCTCTTCTCTCACAGGTTCTTGTTCCTCAGAGGCAAGTGCTTTGCTGCCAGACAGATGCTAATTCCCTCCGTAGAAAGGGAAGCAAAAAGAAAGAAAGAAACAGAAGACAAGAAAGGAGATTAGAAACCGTGACTGGGCTGCGACATTGCTCGGCCGTGTTCGCGGTGTGTTGAACTAAGGTATTTTGCTTTGAGAAACTCGCTGCGCCTCGAAGCATAATCATTTTTCATTCGGGAAAATGAATCACGCGTATGCTAAGAGTCCTCTATGTGGTCTTTTTTGCGTGTTTAGCCTATGTCTACCACGCCTTACCACGGTTCCATTCGGCGACCTCCGCGACCCCTGTCTTTGGCCGAGCCGTTGTAAGCGCGCGCGATAATTAAAAACTCGCGTCCCTACAGTAAAGCAACAGTTTATTATCCTCTCATGTCCCACAGGCGGCATGGATGCTTAAATGAGACGGCACTCGTGCGCCCTGCCGCCTACGCTGTTGCAGGTAGTGGGTTCAGTGCGAGGTGGTCTGTGGTCATTTCATGTCCTTTACATTTCATGGAGCTCATCTGTGAACTGCTAAAAACTGGTTTTAGGTAAGTTCATAGTCACATTCCGTCATTCTGATGATGGTATAAGCACATGATTTTTTTGTTGTATCGATAATTAGTTCACACGCTGATTCTTTCAAAAAAGAAAACAGCAATTAGCCATTGTTAATAATGCTGTTTATTTACACAAACGGCGCCGTTACCTGTTTCGAACTGACACGTTCGTCTTCAGACGGCTGTTCACTTCTAGATACAGACTTGTTGATGTTTACACCAGTTTTAGGTTCTTTATTGGCTCTGAGCACTATGGGACTTAACTTCTGGAGTCATCAGTCCCCTAGAACTTAGAACTACTTAAACCTAACTAACCGAAGGACGTCACAGACATCCATGCCCGAGGCAGGATTCGAACCTGCGACCGTAGCGGTCGCTCGGTTCCAGACGGTAGCGCCTAGAACCGCTCGGCCACCCAGGCCGGCATCTTTATTCCCGCTTGTAGTGACAGTTGGCCAAATCGGTGGTGCCCTGCAGCCAAAAAACGATGTTAGAAACAACCTATTTAAACGTGACCATCCCTAACAAAACGAGGATAATGGAATGTAGTCGAATTAAGTCGGGTGATGCTGAGGGAATTAGATTAGGAAATGAGACACTTAAAGTAGTAAAGGAGTTTTGCTATTTGGGGAGCAAAATAACTGATGATGGTCGAAGTAGAGAGGATATAAAATGTAGACTGGCAACGGCAAGGAAAGCGTTTCTGAAGAAGAGAAATTTGTTAACATCGAGTATTGATTTAAGTGTCAGGAAATCGTTTCTGAAAGTATTTGTATGGAGTGTGGCCATGCATGGAAGTGAAACATGGACGATAAATAGTTTGGACAAGAAGAGAATAGAAGCTTTCGAAATGTGGTGCTACAGAAGAATGCTGAAGATTAGATGGGTAGATCACATAACTAATGAGGAGGTATTGAATAGAATTGGGGAGGAGTTTGTGGCACAACTTGACTAGAAGAAGGGATCGCTTGGTAGGACATGTTCTGAGGCATCAAGGGATCACCAATTTAGTGCTAGAGGGCAGCGTGGAGGGTAAAAGTCGTAGAGGGAGACAAAGAGATGAATACACTAAGCAGATTCAGAAGGACGTAGGCTGCAGTAAATACTGGGAGATGAAGAGGCTTGCAGAGGATTGAGTAGCATGGAGAGCTGCATCAAACCAGTCTCAGGACTGAAGACCACAACAACAACAACATCCCTAACACCAGTCGAAGACAAAGTAAACAAAATTTTTTAGGTCGAGCTGTTGTAGTTATAGTCTACTTACGTGAAATATCCCACATCATTATGTGTATGTTTGTAGGTATGAAACGGTGAAGAGTATATAAAGGACTTACTTGATTTTGTTTTAGCACTCATCTTTGGTTAGCACGTGGAGTTTAGCAGTGGTTGAGGTAGTGGGTACGTATTTAGAAGAAAAGGGAATTCAGATCTCTAACTTGTCATCCAGATTCAGGATTTAAATTGTTTCCATAAAAGACACTACGAGTGAGATCTACTTCACAAATAACGGTGACGAGAAATGCAATGAAGCTTACCTATAGTCTATCCCCACTTGGTGTAGAGCATGAACTGAAATAGGTTGTAGGTTAAGAATTCTGTTGAAGTTACCTGGAAGTCTGCACAGGAAGATATAATCTCTTAACAAATTACAAACAGCCCAGTCCATTAACAGTGTTCTGACTTACCGTTTTCCTTAGCTTTAATAATGAGTTTCTTCTGATACATCTTCCAACTATTGTACTGACAGTTCGTCGCGACTATCTCAATTTCTCATGTTGATATCAAAACTTTGAAAGCATCTACAGCCGGCCGCTGTGGCCGAGTGGTCTAGGGGCTTCAGTCCGGAACCGCGCTGCTGCTACGGTCACAGGTTCGAATCCTGCCTCGGGCATGGATGTGTGTGATGTCCTTAGGTTAGTTAGGTTTAAGTAGTTCTAAGTTCTAGAGGACTGATGACATCAGATGTTAAGTCCCTTAGTGCTTAGAGCCAAATAAACAATTTGCTTGAGAATTAGGGCAAAAAAATGGTTCAAATGGCTCTGAGCACTAAGGGACTTAACATCTATGGTCATCAGTCCCCTAGAACTTAGAACTACTTAAACCTAACTAACCTAAGGACATCACACAACACCCTGTCATCACGAGGCAGAGAAAATCCCTGACCCCGCCGGGAATCGAGAATTAGGACAACATCGCACATTGTTGAGCGTTGGACGATAACAGCAAGAACATCTCCTGCCCGCAAAGAAAATGAAAAACAAAAATCTAACATTGAGTTAATCTTTTAAAATTTAGACTTTTCCACATCCCCGTGTTGGATTGTAAAACGAACTGGGGGTAACGGCCCCAGACTTGAAATAGTTCAAATAATATACTGAAAGCTTGTAAGGGTGTTGAAGGGTAAACTGTGCTGAGAAATAATTATTAAGAAAAAGTCGATACATTGCACTGTTTCCGAGTTAATTCATATTGAAGTTAGCCAATCAGTTTGTTGCGCCCGCAAAATCAAGTGTCCCACCCGAGACAGTGACGCCATATGAAACTCTAATCATTTGTATGTCTGTACATGTACATCACATCGACCAATTTGCGTCATATTCGGATAATTCTTCCGTCGTGCGTCTTTTTTTTTTTAATTCTTATTTTAATAGTGGGTAGTTATTCGTTGAAGCTCATAGTGTGTTTAGTCAGAGTGCCTCTTTACGAGGTAACAAACTTGATCATTCGTGTGTTACAACAGTCGTCCACATTGCGTCTCTATATACATTCGTTTCTGTCAAAGATTTGCGTGAAGTTCTATACGAGTAATTAATCTGTGAGAGCAATATTTCCGTAATTAACAGAAGATAGATCTTTCTATTAGCGATTCCTCTTTGTTTTGATGGACGGTAAACTGCAAATTTCAGTGGAAGCATTTCTGTCATTTCATAAAAAAATAAATGGTTAAAATGGCTCTAAGCACTATGCGACATAACTTCTGAGATCATCAGTCCCCTAGATTTAGAACTACTAAACCAAAGTAACCTACGGACATGACACACATCCATTCCTGAGCAGGATTCGAACCTGCGACCGTAGCAGCCGCGCGGTTGCGGACTGAAGCGCCTAGAACCGCTCGGCCCCACGGCCGGCGTCATTTCATAATGTATGCTTATAGCGACATATCAGTCAGTTTCTATACATTCGCATTCAGTATGTCGTATACGTACGCCGAAAAATCAGTGAAGAACAACCGGTAAGAAACGACCATAAACAGGGAAGGGCTTGTTTTCGAATTTGAGCTATTGATTCCTTGATTAGTGTGCACTTTCAATCTGCAGAACTTTCGCGCAAGTGTGAAACTTGCATTGTGCAGATATTAATGACCCAAAAATAAGTGGTGTTGACTTTCTCGTTCCCATTGCAGCTGTAGTACTGGATCAGCACATGTGTAAAGGAAGCCCCACTATACACGGCACGGCGCGGGGAGAGAGCTGTCGATAAAGAGGAATTCCTGTCAACGGTGTCTGCCAAGCGACTCTGTGCGCCGTGAGCCCAGTATCGAATAAACTACGTATCAGAATGCCGCGAAAGTTTAGCGGCACGATCGTTTGGTGGCAGGCGGCGTCCCGAACGCGCAGCAGCGATCGGGTTTCGTATCACGTGGTGCCGCTGAATATGATCTCGTACGCGGACGCGAATCAGAAGCAGGCGTGCGCCGCGCGCCGCGTGAAGGCATGCGCCACGCCCTTTTTGAGGCCCCCACCCCCACTCTGTCATCGGTATACGTGTCTGGACACAGCTGCGGAGAGGTAGACCACCAAGTACGTTACGTGCTGCCGGTATACTACCCAGTGTGAAAGAGAGGCGAAACAAACGAAGGTTCTAAGTGGTTTCGAACAGTCACTAATTCAAGATGAATAACCGTACATTCTATTCCTGATTTACTCTCCGCTGCCATTCTCGCTAATGGCCACTATTGCTGTGGATTTCGTCCCAAAGGAAATTGGTCCGAATGCTGATTGGGGAAGATAATTTTCATCATCAATAATTGGAAATAAGAAGCGAAGTGATGACAACGTTTAGTTTATAAACAGCCGAGTTTTCCCTGACGTCGTTAGTTAAAACGCAAATCTCCCTATCGTCCATAGTGGATAATATCTGTCACGCTGCGATTCGTCCGATTTTCCAGGACGTTGAGCTCGACAGCCCTCTTCGTGCTCTTTGAGAGTAATAGGACTTTCTGCAGAACGGGCTTTTCGCTTCTTTTCCTTTCATTCCATACTTATTTATAACGGCACAGAGACAACAATACCTAGCACAGGCACTCATTAGTCATCCACACAATACAGGTGATTGACATTTCATTACAGGCTGGAGGGAAGTTTTGTCAAACCATTGTCATTAGGATGATCTTTGTCTTTTAGCAAACATACACCTGATAGATGCACAGCTGAAGGCTCGATGTATTAGTGTCCAACACAGCCAGTCCTATTGGACGATTTAAAAGGAGTTACATCTTGTTGGCAACCGAATTACCGAATTTACTTTGTTAACGATATACATCAGTTATGCTTTCTTCATGCAGTCATTCTTTTTCGTTACACTTTACTACCTTGAGACAGCAACGCTTCATCTCCCTCTTTTAATTTTTCAATTAAAATTCAGTTTGCTTTGTCACTACAGTCAGGTAAGGAATAGACGCAATTTTATGTGTCCCCAATATTCTTGAAGTACGAAAGAAATTTTTCATTCCCTGTCAGTGGGTAGTAGAGACTGATTTACTAACTCATTTTCCGAGGAATTATTTTTTTCTTGATTTCATGTTTAATGTGACATAAGAACGCATTAGGTTACGTGAGATTATGCTATCTTCAGTATATCTACTCTTTGCCCATGTTCTACTGAGGTTATTAACTGACTGTTATCAACTGACGCTTTACAGAATTCCAGATCATTATTTTTCACATGTAGCTAACTTTTGAGTTATTGCTGATTTATCTTTCTTGTTATTTTGTACTACGGAGACTACTTGTTGTAAAAGACAATAAATAATCTGTGTGTCTCCTGTTACTGTCTGCTTCTCAAAACCTATGGGATTTGTTAATTACTAGCTTCAAACTGTTTTCTCTAAATAACTGCGCGAGGTCTTGTATGATCTTACAGGATATCTTTGAAATAATTTGCATCGTCATCCTTCTGCGGTAATACATTACCAGAAAGATGGAACTATACAGTTCCGATGAACGGAAAAAAAATTAAATGAAAATAATAGCACCAGTTGGACATTCCTCAGTGCACTCGGAGATGACGGGAGACGTGATCAGTTTCAGTGAAAATTGATAAAGTTTCAGATCGTGTAATCAGTTTATCGATGGAAAAAGTATTTTATGAAATTACCACACCTTACTTACTGACATTTCATTTCCAACTCACGTCGTCGGTTGATGAAGGAAGTGATAGTGTCGTGTAAACCAAATATCTACGGGCACCGGTTATTTAATATTGGCTCCTGTTACAGTTCGTAGTAATAGACGGAAAGTCATCGAGTAAAACAGAAGTAATACCCGGCGTTCCCCAAGGAAGTGTTATAGGCCCTCTATTGTTTCTGATCTACATTAACGATATAGGAGACTATCTGAGTAGCCGGCTTAGATTGCTTGCAGATGATGCTCTCATTTACCGTCATGTAAAGTCATCAGATGGTCAAAACGACTTGCAAAATGATTTAGATAAGATATCTGTATGGTGCGAAAAGTGGCAATTGACGCTGAATAAGGGAAAGTGTGAAGTTATTCACATGACTACAAAAGAAATAAGCTAAATTTCGATTACGCGATAAGTCACACAAATCTGAAGTCTGTAAATTCAACTAAATACTTAGGGCTTACAATTCAAATAACCTAAATTGGAACGGTCACATAGATAATATTGTGGGCAGAGCAAACTAAAGACTGCGATTCACTGGCAGAACACTTAGAAGGTGCAACACGTCTACCAAATAGACTGCTTACACTACTCTTGTCCGCCCTATTCTGGAGTACTGCTGTGCGGCGTGAGATCCGCATCAGGTGGGACTGACGGATGACATCAAAAAAGTACAAAGAAGGGCAGCTCGTTCTGTATTATCGCGAAATAGGGGAGATAGTGTCACAGACATGATACATGAATTGGAGTGGCAATCATTAAAACAAAGGCGTCTTTCGTTGCGACGGGATCTTCTCATGAAATTTCAATCACCAGTTTTCTCCTCCGATTGCGAAAACATTCTGTTGGCACCCATCTACTTAGGGAGAAATGATCATCACGATAAAATAAGAGAAATCAGGACTCACACAGAAAAATTTAAGTGCTCGTTTTTCCCGCGTGACGTTCGAGAGTGAAACGGTAGAGAGACAGCTTGAAGGTGGTTCATTGAACCCTCTGCCAGGCACTTTATTGTGAATAGCAGAGTAATCATGTGGATGTAGATGTTACGGCTGCACATGAGATTGGATTCTTCCCAATTTACGAAGGTGGTTCATTGAACCCTCTGCCAGGCACTTTATTGTGAATAGCAGAGTAATCATGTAGATGTAGATGTTACGACTGCACATGAGATTGGATTCTTCCCAATTTACGTCTGTCAGGGGGCCTGATGATCCTATGATGGAACCCCGAAACTGGTTTTGTAAATAAATTAAATGCAAAAGAGACGGCTGCTGGTGTTTTAATTTGTATTTCGTACTGAACAACCGAAGTTCATGTAACAATCTACTTGGATGGACAGAACAGATTTCAAGGTAAATCAGTTACATTTCTGGGGAACAGGGCAGTTCGTGCTCTTACACACACTAGGGTAAATGTGAGTGAGGTGTACTGACGCAAGGTATCACATTTTGACCCAAACAACTTCTCTGAGACAGCGGTTACTATCTGAGTGACCACAGTTTACGATACTTGTCATTGTCGACGAGATCCCTTGTACGCTACAAAATTACTCGTATGGTGAATCCACTATAGCGCTCCAAAGTGCACCATCAACTGTTCAGCATACAATGGATACTGCCTTGTGGCTCAGAAGCTGATCTAACTTCCGGTAAAATCCTGCTTAGCTTCATTTACGATGACGGCAGCAGATTTGCCAGTTGATCTCCACGCGTCAGCATTTTTTTTTCTTTGCGCCACTGGGGAAGAATGGATAACGGTGAGAGCTGTTCGATATCTATAGCACTTGGCATTAGCAGCATTGCAGTGAAAGATAGGTGCTAGCAATAGAAACATCTCTCCCTGGGAAGTTGGAGGCCAGTCTCTTATCTCACATCAATCGAATCTCCGGTGGAGTCCATGTTATTGGCTGAAAGAAGTCAGCGCTGTGAAGCTTCTTTCTAGCCTTTCCAGTTCTCTGGCGGAATTTAGGGCACAGCGGTAAACCACACGCTGCAGGCACACGTGGTGGCGTGTAAGACGATACAGATTGCTGGCCACTTCTCACGTATCTTCGCTTACGTTCAAGAAGCGTAATGGTGCAGATACTGGAAGGGTTGCCTTTAATGTCGTAGCCGTTCAGCCATGGCTTAGTAGCAAATGGACGTATTTGCTGCTTGGGACAGCACTTAGCCGTCTTTGTTTGGAGGGGCGCCTGGCGGACAGCCAAGTGTTGCGCATTCCAAGGGCATGAAAGGCGTCATCATAATACATTAAGTGGCACTCCCTGTTTTATTTACATATGACATTGCTTAAAATGTTGTTCCGCTGACGGGGCGCAACCGTCCTAAGTGAGCGTGTGTGGGATGCGTGTCGCGGGAGAATGAACAGTGTCCTCTTACATCTTACATGTGTGTGTGTGTCATGGACTCACATACTGGGATATTGGAAAAATACCATCTCAAACAAGTCAGTGTTACACGATGCATCACATTTACATAGATCCTACTCGGATTAATCAACTCAGAACATTTACGGAAAAAAATCTATTCCTCTAAAGGAAAAATTATTCCGTTACAGTCTGTCGAAGAACTAGAAAAGGTAAAATTATTAGAAGAATTCTACAACACACCAAAAGGATAAAAAAGGATGACTACAGTTAAACGCGAAATCACAGGAACGTACCACAAAAAGCTGGCAGAATTTTATACCCATGGCAAACAAATAGATATCAGCGGGGTGACTGAAATTATCTTTGATGTTTTCAATAAAGAAGGTCGAAAGGTCGAACTACGATCTCCTGATCTGTAGACTTCAAAGAAAAACTACAAACTTCAGGAATTACTCTGTGAGATAACTTTGACTGAGATCCCTATCCCAAACAATAGTGATCAACGAGATGAAACGATATGAAAAAACAAGGAGGAGGCGAGGTGCATCTTGATCAGCGGAGAGCATATATGTACTGAAACTAAGAACAGGGAAGTTCTGAGCCCAAAGGAAAGCAAACTGCAATAAAGCTCAACGTCATCTTAATTGGCAGCAAAGAATTTAATAACGTATGCAAAGCGGAAGTTATTGATACATTTTGAAGTTTTATAGAACCCGTAGTGCCATGAAATACTACCGTGCAAACGACGTGCTTATCACCAAAAATGTACAGTCGTCGACTGACGCTCTAGCAGCTTCTCGGATCACCTTTAGTTTAATATATCTGATCCAGATTAATCTAAATACATCGGATTTTGGGTTCTGTCGTACATAAACTCATATTTGCTGCTATTGTATCTCTAGGTTCTACATCTGTGGATAACTCTCTATACATGATAACATGCTGCGTCCTCCCTGCCAAGAAATCCTCAATCCAGTGACGAATTTCCCTTCATTCCCCATACGATCGTGCGTTCGATAATAAACGTAGTTTTTCGGAAGTCAAGAATGCTGCTGCATGTACCTGACTAGTTTGACATTGTTTTCAGGATGTTATGTCATAAAAGCGCGAGCTGAGTTTCACACGGTAGATATTTTGGGAAGCCATGCTGCTTAGCATTCAAGAGCACACGGCAAATGGATGTTAAGGACACTGGACGGCAGTTTTGGGGATCACTTCTGTTGTTCATCTTGTGGATAGGTTTACCTGCGCTTATGTCTGACAACTGGGCATGGGTTTTGATTCAGGGATGTGCGTCATATTATGGTTAAAAGAGTGGCTAAATCAGCCGAAGATTCGGTACAGAATCTGATAGGGATTGGAGTTTTGTCCAATTTTAGCGATTTTTTCTTTTTCTCTTTTTTTCGCTCATTTTTAATTGGTACGAGACTTAAATTTACACTACTCCTGGAGTTTCCTCTATAAAGTAACATTTGAGTTCAGCTTACCTGCTTTAGCTTTGCTACTGTAACTTTCATTTATGACTCGTCCACAAGTGTCTGGACACTAACTTTGGTGTCAATAACAGCCTTCACATACGATCAGAATTTCTTCGGGTGTTGTGAGATATCTTTCGGTAATATTCTGCTACAGTAGTCGTTGAAGGCGTCTCGCGTTCCCATCTTGATAGCCAAATGGGGTTCATTCAGTATGTCTATTATCAATAGTCCTATGCTTCTTTTTATACCCATTACGGAATTGCCTCTGTTTCTTTAGAAGTTTTTTTACAGGAGCTGTATAGCATTGTGAACTCCTTCCATCCCGGACTGTTCTACTATTACGTATCTATGCAGTGCTAGTCAATTATTTTTTCAACCTCAGCCGTAGGTCTTTTACATTCTCCTATCCAGAGCTACACTATGTGATCAAAAGTATCCGGATACCCCTACCACATACGTTTTTCATATGAGGTGGATTGTGCTGCCGCCTACTGCCAGGTACTCCATATCAACGACCTAAGAAGTCATTAGACATTGCGAAAGAGCAGAATGGAGCACTCCGCGGAACTCACGGGCTTCGAACGTGGTGGGGTGATTGGGTTTCACTTGTGTCATACGTCTGTACGCGATATTTCCACTTTCCTAATCATGCCTAGGTCCACTTTTCCGATGTAATAGTGAAGTGGAAACGTGAAGGGATACGTAGAGCACAAAAGCGTACAGACTGACCTCGTCTATTAACTGACAGAGACCACAGAAAGTTGAAGAGGGTCGTAATGTGCCATAAGCCACACATCACGCCAATAAATGCCAAACGACGCCTCACTTGGTGAAAGGAGCGTAAACATTGGACGATAGAACGGAGAAAATCGTTGTGTGGAATGACGAATCACGGTACATGTGGCGGTCCGATGTCAGGGTATGGGCATGTGGAATGCCCGGTGAAAGTCATCTGCCAACGTGTTAGTTCCAACAGTGGTGTTATGGTGTGGTCGTGCCACTATCACCCTACAGACCTACATTGATGTTGTTGCTTCCCACTGTTGAAGAGCAATTCGGGCATGGCGATTGCATCTTTCAACACTATCGAGGCCTGTGGCGGAGTGATTACACGACAATAACATCCCTGTAATGGACTGGCGTGCACAGAGTCCTGACCTGAGTCCTATAGAACACCTTTGGGATGTTTTGGAACGCTACTTCGTGCCAGGCCTCACCAACCGACATCGATACCTCTCTTCAGTGCAGCACTCGTTGAAGAATGGCCTGCCATTCCCCAAGAAAACTTCCAGCAACTGATTGAACGTATGCCTGCGAGAGTGGAAGCTGTCATTAAGGCTAAGGGTGGGCCAACGCCATTTTGAATTCCAGCAGAGCGCCACGAGCTTGTAAGTCATTTTCAGGCAGGTGTCCGGATACTTTTGATCACATAGTGGACATGTTTCAAGTTCCTAGTGAGATGTTACACTACTGCCTCTTTATTTTCTTTGCTGAACATATAGATCTTTCTGCATGTTTTAGTTTGCCTTAGTTATTTGGTAATCATAGTTGCTACAAGTGCCTCCTGGTCCCTGACACCTGTTTCATTGCGGACATCTTTAAAGTCTTAGAGTTCTTCGTTGCCATTACTGATTTCGACTCTACTCCGTCCGACCGATCGCTGGGTCATCCTTAGCCGATAGGCACCACTCGATGCTGATATGAAGATTAATTTCTGTGCTCTGAAGGGGAGCGGTGTTACCAATGTGGCAAGGCCGTTGGCTTTTGTTGCCATTAGATCCAATATTTCCGTCATTAATGTGGACCTCAACTATCTATTCAAGGTGATTTTCGGAGAAGACATTTACCTGAAGTAACATTTCGCAGGAGGTCTTCACATGGCCACCACTAATAAAACTGTAGTTTTCCCAATTAATTGTATGATTGTAGTATGATTAGGGGAACTTACGTACAAGTGAACTGTGGTTTTCTCTAAAGTTTTGGGTTGAATCTGATGTGAGACTGGTAGCTGATGCTCTCCTTCAGTCTTGTAACGAGAGAATTAGTGTCACAGGGGTTTTGTGGAAGTGTCCACTTACGTCCCAGCAGTCTGGGCTGAACAGGTTAGATGATGAATGATGTTATGATATTACCAGTCAGCTTCGCTCAATTTAGTAAGACGGCCCCTCACAGACTCAGTCAGCTCGACCAACGCTCGTCGATAATGACGTAGTTTAACGAAAATCGGACACTGAGCTCTACTGACGAGGAGTCGAAGTCCTTTATCATTTTATCGGGCAGAAGTGGCAGTACGTTCTTGTGAGACGGTGCAACTCCATTACTTTCACCAGAAGACTAACTGCTGTGTTTCAGGCAGGAAACCGACCACTGCTGGTGTAGCGTTTCTTTTTATTATTTTTTGTTACAAGTTATACTTTTAGACGATAGCATTTTCTCTTCACACGTCTCCAAATAGAGATACTCATTATAATATAAGATATATTCACAAACCGGTATTTTTGCGAGTCACTGTGTGAACAATAATGCTAAGTGGATCAACCTATCGATCGCATTCAAGAGTCTAATATCGGTTCCTTTCCACCTCTTTTGTCGTTTCATTAAAAATATAATTGACCTAGTTTTCACGTAAGATGCATCTTATCAGAAATAAAAGAGAGAATGTGACCATGGAATTGATATTACTAAAATATCGGGCAAATGTTTAAATGGCGCAGTCAGTAAATCTGAAATCCTGACCGATGGTGCTATATATTAGTGGGACACAGAAAACTCGAAAACAATTTCGTAATAGCTTGTTTCTAGCGAAAACCGTAAGAAAGTCTTCGATCCAATACAAGGTGCGATAATTGGAAGTTGCCGAATCCTGTTCATTTACGAGTTGGATGAAATACGCTACTCGCCCTCGGAGCACGATAGGGAAACTTTGGAAGGATGGATTCCGTGAGGACTTCGCGCAAATAGACCGATATTACGATTTCCGGAAATAAGTAAGGAAACAGAATCCAGTCGGGAAGAATCTTTACAGAAACACTCGGCTCTATAGGTCAGGTTGTGATTAGCTGCTGCTGATAATATTTTCGAGCAACATGATAACAAGCTTTACCTTCCGTTAACGGCGAAGTGTGGTAAAACAGTGTGCGCCACAAGTTTTCTTTCGTTTAGCGTGTCTCATTCCCGCGATTTTCTTTTTCACGGTAGATAGCGTATGAGTGACTATCAATCTGATGAGTCAAAGGAAAATCGGTAGCCGGCCGCGGTGACCGAGCGGTTCTAGGCTCTTCAGTCCGGAACCGCACGACTGGTACGGTCACAGGTTCGAATCCTGTCTCGGGCATGGATGTGCGTGATGTCCATAGGTTGGTTAGGTTTAAGTAGTTCTAAGTTCTAGGGGACTGATGACCTCAGATGTCAAGTCCCATAGTGCTCAGAGCCATTTGAAGCCATTTGAAAATCGGTTTGCGTTAGTTACGTTGATCATGCTGTGCATAGATCATGAAGGCTGTGTCAGGCTTATTCGTCGAAAACTGGCCACCACGGAACAACACGCTCTCTTCTTTATACCCGTCTTTAAGGAGGGTCCTCAGATTTCAAAAATAAAAAAGTTTATCGGCGGAAGGCAAAGTCGAATGATAGTGTATTCTTGCCACGTATATAGTTGGACCGAAAACATTTAACACTGTGCCACTCTTCAGAGAACTCCCTCTCCAAGTTATTTATTTCCAGCAGTTACGTTAACTGGTTCTCGGCTCGCTGAAAGGTCGCGGAGAGTGAGGCCGTCGGATAGACGGGGTTACGACGGTAACACAAAAAGTCACCGTACAGCGAGACAAATACGCTGACAAGACGCGGGCTGTTGTATTTAAATGCGGAGAGTGCGACATAAATCGTGGATGCATAGCGGTAAAGCGGCCGGCGCCCCCTGCCGAGGGACCACGGCTGCCGGGCCAGCGTCTCTCGCGTCCACCGTTGAGCCCGCGCGGCTGCCCACTCAGTCTTCCCGTCACGTCTCGGACTGGCGTGTTTGCTTCACCTGCGACCGCTACTGGCGCTCCCTGGCCACTTGACGATATCATCAGCAAATACCACGTTCAGCATTATCGTTCATTACGTGGGGTCGCATTAAATCAACAAACACCGCTGAATGTTCACTGACTTGTCAAAAGGCATGGGATAGCAAAAAAATGGCTCTGAGCACTATGGGACTTGACATCTGAGGTCATCAGTCCCCTAGAACTTAGAACTAGTTAAACCTAACTAACCTAAGGACATCACACACATCCATGCCCGAGGCAGGATTCGAACCTGCGACCGTAACAGTCGCGCGGTTCCGTACTGCGCGCCTAGAACCGCGAGACCACCGCGGCCGGCACATGGGATAGCACTATGCACAGCGACGAACATCTCCTTCGATAGTGGCAGCAGACGACCGACGCCAGTGCCTCTGGTAACAGCACAACATCACCTGCAGTGGCTCTTGACCATATCTGTAACACCCCACACGTCACTTATCTGGTTTTGGCGTGTGTTCACCCCAGCTAACTGACTAACAGATCAACAGAGAGTGCAAAACTGCCGCAATGTCGGATAACGCAAAGAAAGTAATAAGGCCCTGTGACTCCTGATTGAACTGCGGTGGCAGTGTTGACATTAATTGATTCACAATTGATCACTTTTAATTAAAAAGGGGTGCATATTGATGTTATATTCAGCTATTGAACACCAGATGCAAATGTTGAACATAAAATTAATTAAGAAAGTGACTTGGGATTTCACCTACTTGATTGAAAACAGATGCAGTCGATTAACACAGATTTATTTTAAGTCACGACCTTCAATCATCACATTACATGACTCTCCTATCAGGCAGTGGTAATAAATTGCGTTTGCGTGGAGTAAAGCGCGATAACTCAAAAGTAATTCCTATCGACTGACCCAGGCGTAATGCGAAGTGGGAGAAGAATTCTACAATACACGGCCCATGAAACCCTCGTGGAAACTTTGCCGACGTGATCCAACAAATTAATCAGTGGCCGGAGAGGGCGCAATATTATTGAATACAGCGTGGCAGAGCGGCGTCGTTGTGTGGACGTCGGCCGACCTCATGGTGCTGCAAGGCTGCGCTCGTCTATTCACTCCTAGCTATCTTGCTCAGTACATAGCTGAACCAAAACTTTCTATCTTCAAGCTCAATCGTTTCATTTGCTAAGTCCTAAACTGCAGAGATGGTCACTCTTTCTCAGGCAAGCTGAGTAAAGAACGCCACGTCCGCACTCTAGGCAAGCTGGGAATGGAAGACCTCTACGGGGACTTCTCCCAGTCCGCTCTTCGCTTCGGTTCGCGTTAATTATGCGTCGCTTCCCAGCGCCGACCAAAGCCTGCTCTGGGAAGTGAACAAATCCCCACAAAATTTCCCTTCCTCTCAACTTCTGCTATTTAGCTCCTCTCAGGCCACCCATCAAGGTTAGCGTCTGCACAAAACACCAATTTTTCCGGAATTCTGACTCCCAGGAGAGTATTTCAAATTCCTTGGTCCTATGTTCCAATTGGAGGCCGGCGTATTTCATTCTGTCGCTCTTCACCTGATTTACTTCAGACTCTGCGGACCGTGAATTCAGCGTGAAGTTGCTATAGTCACGAACACGCATATTTTGGCCTCTGTTGACTGCTCCACCGTAGCTTTGCGCGCGGCTTACTCGCATGTTTCACTGCAAACGGGACGACGGACATTTATCAACAGGCGTACAAGTTCTCCGTCTGCTTCCTGGTACACCAGCATGGGGTCAACCACCCACTCACTGTCACTCGTCTTAAGGCAGCTGTAGGCCGCGCGCCATTACCTACTGCTTTCTCAGAGCTTGAGCTGCCCTAAGCTGCCTATTGTCTCTTCCCTTCGCCGCTCCCCAGCCGGCCACGGTCACTGTGTATACTTCCCTGGGATAAACTAGCCTCCAGTAAATCGACGCGTTTCCACAAAGTTTTTCACGTCGTGTGAATTACTTTAGAACCATCACCCAACATTAATTATTCCAATACGTCCATACTATACCCTCTACAAGATGCATTGTGCCTTGTCAGTCATTTTTGTTCAGCCCTACTGTTCGCTCAACGTGAGTTAGGTGATCTTTAATGACTTCATGTAAGGGGCACAGTTCTTGCCATCTTACATATCGATTGGCCCGTACACGACGGGAAAACTGTGGCCTGGTCAGAGCGTCCCGATCTCAGTTGGTGAGAAGTCACGGTATGGGTCGAGATTGGCACAGACCCCACGAAGCCATGGACACAAGTTTCCAAAAAGACAGCGTGAAAGCTATTGGTGACTCCATAATGGAATGGACTGGATCCTCTGGTCCAATTGAACCGATCATTGACTGGAAATTGGTATGTGCGGCCAATTGGAGATGATTTACAGCCATTCATGGACATCTCGTTGCCAAACTATGATGGAGTAATTATGGATGACAATGCGTCATGTCACTGGGCCACAGTTGTTCGCAATCGCTTTGAAGAACATTCTGGACAAGTCAAGCGAATGATTTGCCCACACAGGTCGCCCGACGTGAATTGCATCGAACATTCATGTTACGTAATCGAGAGGTCAGTCTGTGGGCAAAATCTGCTCCGGCAACACTTTCGCAATTATTGACGGCTATAGAGGCAGAGTATGTCCAATGCTATAGAGGCACAGGATATCCATTGTCTTGTTATGTCCACGCCACATCGAGTTGCTGCACTACGGCCGGCAAAAGGAGGTGCTACACGATTTTAGGAGGAACCCCATGACTTTTGTCAACTCAGTGTATACACTACACTATCTGCTCAAAAGTGTCCCGATACCTGTTAAAAATTAAACTCCGCCCGAACAGGCCGTGAAGGCCCAATGGTACCGATCGCCCGCCGTGTCATCCTCAACCGACAGGCATCAATGAATGCGGATATGGAGGGGCATGAGGTCAGCACACAGCTCTCCCGGCCATATTTCAGTTTATAGGGTGTGTTCATCTGTCGCCTAAATGATGGCTTCAACTCTGTTACGGACACTTTTCGTGAGATATGAGATGTGTGAACGTCTTTGGAGGAATGACAGCCCATATATATCACCAGAGGGTGATTCCATTGGACAGGGGACTGAAATAGAGTGATGTGGAATGATGAAGCACGCTATGCCCTGCTGTAATGGGATGGTTGTTGTTGTGGTCTTCAGTCCTGAGACTGGTTTGATGCAGCTCTCCATGCTCCTCTATCCTCTGCAAGCTACTTCATCTCCCAGTACCTACTGCAGCCTACATCCTTCTGAATCTGCTTAGTGTATTCATCTCTTGGTTTCCCTCTACGATTTTTATCCTCCAAGCTGCCCTCCAGTACTAAATTGGTGATCCCTTGATGCCTCAGAACATGTCCTACCAAGCGATCCCTTCTTCTGGTCAAGTTGTGCCACAAACTCCTCTTCTCCCCAATTCTATTCAGTACCTCCTCATTAGTTATGTGATCTACCCATCTAATCTTCAGCGTTCTTCTGTAGCACCATATTTCGAAAACTTCTATTCTCTTGCTGTCCAAACTATTTATCGTCCATGTTTCACTTCCATACATGGCTACACTCCATACAAATACTTTCAGAAACGACTTCCTGACTTTCAAATCTACACTCGATGTTAACAAATTTCTCTTCTTCTGAAACGCTTTCCTTGCCATTGCCAGTCTACATTTCATATCCTCTCTACTTCGACCATCATCAGTTATTTTGCTCCCCAAATAGCAAATCTCCTTTACTACTTTAAGTGTATCATTTCCTAATCTAATTCCCTCAGCATCATCCGACTTAATTCGACTACAGTCCATTATCCTCGTTTTGCTTTTGTTGATGTTCATCTTATATCCTCCTTTCAAGACACTATCCATTCCGTTCAACTGCTCTTCCGAGTCCTTTGCTGTCTCTGACAGAATTACAATGTCATCGGCAAACCTCAAAGTTTTTATTTCTTCTCCATGGATTTTAATACCGACTCCGGATTGTTCTTTTCTTTCCTTTACTGCTTGCTCAATATACAGATTGAATAACATTGGGGATAGGCTACAACCCTGTCTCACTCCCTTCCCAACCACTGCTTCCCTTTCATGTCCCTCGACTCTTATAACTGCCATCTGGTTTCTGTACAAATTGTAAATAGCCTTTCGCTCCCTGTATTTTACCCCTGCCTCCTTCAGAATTTGAAAGAGAGTATTCCAGTCAACATTGGCAAAAGCCTTCTCTAAGTCTACAAATGCTAGAAACGTAGGTTTGGGATATGAATTTGACGAATGCTTGGAGAACTTCATGTGCCATCATGTGCAGCGCTAGCAGTTTGTATGGAAGAGGTGAAGTTTCAGTATGGGGGTGTTTTTAATGGTTAGGGTGTCGTCTCCTTATTGCGCTTACAAAAACGTTGGTTGCTGGGATCAGGTACGAAGTCAGCGTTTCAGCTCATTCTACAGGCGCTCCAGTGGATTGAGGTCGGGACTCTCGGTGGATCAGACCGTTTCAGGAATGTTACTGTCCACAAACCATCCATCACAGATGCTGTTTATTGACAGGTTGCAACGCTGATACAGTTATCGTCTCCGAACTGTTCTTGCATTGTACGCTGTAAAATGTATTAATGTACTTCTGCATTTAGCGTTTTCGCAAACACAATAAGGGGACCAGAGCACCAAAACACTCCCGTTCCAAAACGGCACCTTCTCCGACTTCACTGTTAGCACTACACATGGTGGCATATAACCTTCTCCGATAGAAATCGTTCCATCGGATTGGTACAGGGTATAGCGTGATTCATCACCCCACATCACTCGTTTCCAGTCATCCTCTATCCAGTGCCTGTCGCTCTTTACGCTATCTCAAGCGTCACTTAGCACTACTTACGGAAATGTGGAGGCTTATGAGGAGCTGCTCGACCAATCTCTTTAGCACCATACGCACAGTAATTGCGCTAGCTGGAGTACTGGTATAATTGTGGAAATCAGGAATGATTCGTTCCGCTGATTTCAAACGATTTTTACAACCATCGTCTGCAATGATCGACAGTCCCTGTTCGTCAGTACATGGCTGGTCTTTGAGTCTGTGGTTGTTCCTTCGTGTTTAAACTTCACAATCACATCACCAATACTCACCTTTGGCAGCTGTAGATGGGTTGTAATGTCCCTGATGGATTTATTACTCAGGTGAGTAGGAGAAGGAAATTAGTGTTTAACGTCCTATCGACAAAGAAGTCGTTGGAGACGGAGCACAAGCTTGCTTCCCTACTCACTTCACAATCTTTTTTTTTTTCGCTTTTCATTCCCGTCCCTGAAGGGGGTGGGCGGGCTGTTTGAGGACTTGCGCTACCCTTTTCAGCCTTTTGTTGTACAAGTACATTTAATTTGTTTACTAGTTCAAATTTCTTGCAAAAGTGCAGTTGATCATTTTTACAATATAGAATTTTTAAGTCAGTACAGATGCTATAAAATATAAAATGTATTAAATCATGATTATTCCACATATCATATTGGGATACAGTAAAATACAATAAAAATTAAATACTGTAGTACTCCCCGCCTCCTTTTATACTGGCGGGTCCGCCCCTCGTGGCATCTTGTAGTCAGCTCCGCATTTCATCGACATGTCCGCATACTTTTGATCACATAATATAATTAGTGGCGTTCGGCATTTATCCTTGAGATTTCAGCTATGAAATTAAGATAGCAAACTTCTCTCTCCAGCTTTCCAGGACAGCGCCTATTTTATTTATCGCTGAAGGAAACTCCGCCGTGTCAGATGGAAAGGAAACCAAATCTCGCTTTTACAAGTGACGTCAGTGTGAACGACTAGCTACTTTTTAACGCATGGTTGTAGAGCTGCCCAAGCATTCTGTCAGCAATCACGCGCGAACAAAACTGTTCTTCAGTGCCTTGACTGTTAACGAAAACACGTGGGTAATAAAAGTTTATTTGCGGCTCCAGTAATAACCCTGATTTTTTAAAATTCGTTCTTGTTGATCACTGGGGGCTGTCCTTAGAGATGTTGGCTAGTCTTTTCTACAGTTAGCGTTAGTATTATGATAATCAGATATGAATAAAGAGTTAACAGAAAATTTTTAGAGAACTCAAGGGCCCAGAGAAACCCTTCGATAATGTAAGGTGGAATAACGAGTTCAGAATTGTGGGTGAATCAATATGAGAGAAATAGAAAGCACTTTTAAAATCGAACTAGAAATGACAAAAGTGGATAATATTGAAAGGGAAGTTAGCATGAAGTGTACTGAAAGGCGGAGTTAGAGCTTTTCGACATTATTATTTGATTTGCACGTGAAATAAATAATTGTATTTAATTTTTGTCTGGCTCATGGCATGAATTAAGACTTTCTACTTCGCGCCATTCGGCTGCTAGCGAGACAAGCGTCATATTTATGACTTTTTGAGTGCACGTGAGTACGATGAGAATGTTTTGAGTGAACTATTGTGTTTTTGTTGTTGCTGTTGATAATTTGTAATGAGAGAGGCGAGGGTCTGCAACCTGATGCCGGGAAATAGCTTATTAGTCTCGAATTGCACCATGGAGGGCTGGCAAATTAACGCCCTTAGTCCCTCGCTTCAGGAGACGCTGTGGGCATATATGGAGTTTAATGCAGAACTTTGGAACATTGATACAAAGTCTGACGATCAGCTCAACGCCTCAGCTCCTACTGCGAGCCAAATATTGCAGATACAAATTTATTCAATGGACTTCGAAGAAGTGGTGATGAAAGAGTGCAAAGGACTATACAGTTTTCGTAGTTCTTCTCAAAGTGTGGATGATATCAGTCTTAACTGAATCATGACATCTTGAAAAGAAAACAATTAAGAAAGACTTTCGCTGACTCAGTACTGAGAGATGTATAAACAGTGGCGATACGGAAAACTTCTGAGTCTGTGATGGAACTGACACCATCAGCAAAGCAATCCTATTTTATATGAACAATCAGACCCGGCGAGTTCAGCGCAGTATTTAAGAGAATGATCTCTTTTTCGGAGAGAGGAGCGGTTTAACCCTTATCCAGCAGACCTGATGTACCTTTTCTTAAATTACTTGAAACTGACAGGACGATGGCCCTGAAGTTAGATAGTTGCAGATTCCGGTGATCGACGGAACGTTGAACTCTATCTGTCAGTGTCTGAATAAAAGGCGCAACAAACCTCAAGCAGAGCGATGATCGCGCAGTATTTAAATAAGAGCTTGAAACAGGTCCAGTTAATAGCAGGCCGTAATGTTTCCTTACAGTACTTTGTTCCCTGTCGTTAATTTTGTATTTGTGTGTAGTTCCCGCGTCGCTGTCTTCGGTGTAGGCCTTAAAGAGGTAATTTCTCATTACTTCCCTTTGTCCCAAGTTGCTCCATTGTGGCGAATGACAGTCTCATTATTCATCTGTCACTCTTGTGAGATGTCTGTATTGTGTTTGTGACAAATGTATATAAGAAGAACACGCTGAAGCAATCTAGCATTGCCTGAAAGCATCATGGAAACCACACCCAAACGCCTTTCATTCTGCTTGAAGCCCGCTTGCTATTAACATATTCTCATATGACTGGGCGTTTTGCGTATGGAATTTTCGTCGGATTCGTGATACATCTTTTCTCCATTTATGTCATTGAACAGGAGAAAACTTCAAAACTTGTGTCCGTCGTGGATCACATGTTCAACACTAGTGTTTACGAACGGATCACGTTTTGAAACATAGAAAAAATGTGTTCTCGTTGGTAGAACGTAGTAAATAACGTTTTCAGTGTTTCTGTTGTAGTTTATCCAGTGTGACATGATTATTTCAGTACCCTGGGCCATTCAGACTGCCCTAGGTGATATAGTGGGATCTCAAGTTTTTCCAAGATAATTTAATTTCTTTGAGAAAAGTCTTTCGGGAAAAATGATTGTAGTCTAATATCCAATAAGACCTCGCCAAAAGTATGACAAGTCTTTTTAATGTAGAGAAATGAAAAGTTCTGCACTTCAAGAAACGTGAAAGTGTGACATCCTTCACCTTTGGTATTAATCGGTCAGTACTAAAGCCAACCACGTCAAACAAATATAGGTGCGCAGAGGTATGAAGTAGAAGGACGATACAGATTTAGTCGTAGAAGAACCAAATGGCAGCGTTGTGATTTATTGCTAGCATGCAAGGAAACTGCAGTTTGTCTTGCTCATTTATTATTAGTAGCACATTTGCTGTAGCATTCTTCAAACAGCACTCAATTCGCGAGGGTAGTACTTTCTCGTTCGACAGTAATGTTAATTGCTGTCCTGACACTCTCTCCTTCATATAATTGCGCTCCATTCGCCAGCATGTCCATGTCCATATGTGGCAGTTTGCTGTTTAGCAGTCAATAAGACCTTCAGTGGCATACGCCTGTACATTCATTGCCATTACCGCCCTGGTACACACTGGCTCACCGACTTTCCTGCCGACTGGCTTGGCAATCAATGCTCACATTTTTCCTCCGTCTGAGCTACCTACGTTATCTTTTACTACACCATTGTCCTGATAAACTGGAAATGCGTGTTCATAACATTTAAAGACTAAATCATAACGTACGCGTATTTTCATATTTCTCAGAGCATTTGGTGACTGATGTATAATGCGCGCCTTGTCCGTAGCATTCAGTAACCTACATGTGCTTCTTTGGATGGTGGAATCTGATATGCATCTCAGGTAACTCGGCCAGTATTGGTCGAGTACTCGGTTGGTGGCGTTCTCAAGCCGAGGACCAGTAGTTTGTAACAACATCCGCAAGCCATCGTTCAGTGACCACCATATATGGTGGCTGTCGAATGTTGCTCTTCACAAAGAATGCAGATCTTGGCTTAACCGTTCGGATCGCGAGGATGGTGAAAATCCCTCTGATTGTATATAAAGACTTGAAAATGTGCTATTTGGCGACGGACGAAATGGCTGTTAGTTAAATTTCTACCTTGCCTCGGGCTGCTGATACGAAACAGTTGTTAACAGGCAATTTTTGGGGCACTCACCGCGAGCAAATACCGTACGGTGGATCCCCTCTCCCCCTGATTGTGTGGCTAATTTTTTTACAAAGCTGCTTGTGGGACATTTCTTACGTTCACTAATCCAACTTCCAGCCGTTCGAGCGGACTGTTGGAAATAATTCCCATTCAGTCACTCAAAAAACCTAGTGGAAAGACTGCTGAGAATATTAAAAGCAGGAAAGCGACTCTTTTTAGGGGGTACTCCCTATGGAAATAGTTATTTCTATCATGCGTACAGATTTTTTCATGAGTGATGGACTGGATAAACACTCGATTATAGCAGAACTATCCAATTATCCTAAACTTCAGCAGTGGTGTAGTCACATCCAGAGATCTCATGAAAACATCGCCAATGTACCCACACAAAGAATGAAAGGCAGAAGTCGTGTGTTAGATACAGGACATCAGAGAAAGAGTCAACAGCAAGGTTGATAAAACAGAGACTTTTACACTCACGTATAATTCGCCGATCTTCCTGAACGCACAAGGACCGGTTCAATCCTCCTAAGGATTAGATCATTTCTTGCAAACCCAATGTGGTATTAACAATGCCAAAAGTATGGCCACAGGATGTTGTATTGTAAACAACGATCTAAACATTAAATATGCTACTGTCGCGTGCGAACCAAGTACACTATGCTCAGAGCCAGAATCCTGTGCATATTCCTGCGTGGAGTAGACACTAGTTTCTTCGGCATGAAAAGATCCAGGTGTAATTAACTCAGAAATGGAAAGTAATGAAGAACATTTTCTGAGGTGGGAAAAGGGCAGTCACCATATTTTACTGCGTATTCTGTTTCATCACCGAATAAATTGTTCATGAGGATAAATTCAACAACGCAGACTCAGGGAATATAAAACCATACAAATAAGTGTCCTTGACAGTTTCCTAGTTCTAGAGCTGTTGGCACTACTACCATCCGACAAGGAAAGGCAGCAAAAAGTATTTTGGACAACCATTGCTCCAAGAAAGGAAAAGCCCTTATCCAAGGACCTAGAACAAAAATAACTTCCACCTCTTTATGGAAGGAACAAGTTACAGAAAACATAACCAGCACAAACGAGCCACGAGCTATCACCTCACGCTACTTTTTACATTAACCTAATGGAACTGATGTGGAAGCTACAGTAGAAAAGGTATCAAGAAATTTGCTTGAGGGTGCCTTCTAGTACCAAAAATAGAAAGTTTATCTCGTAGAAGGAAAGAAAAGAGAGTAGAAAAAAAACCTACCCACATCCAGTTAATAGCAAACGAGTTCGGGATTAATGCGGAGGAACTGAGTCTCTAGACATCTGGTGGAAACCTAATGTCCATCACTTCAAGATATCATGTTTAAAGCTACTAATGCCTCTCGTTTGCTAAAGGGTTATATCTTCTAAAAAAGCATTAATTTGCGTCTCCCTGCCGGCCGGAGTGGCCGAGCGGTTCTAGGCGCTACAGTGTGGAACCGCGCGATCTCTGCGGTCGCAGGTTCGAATCCTGCCTCGGGCATGGATGTGTGTGATGTCCTTAGGTTAGTTAGGTTTAAGTAGTTCTAAGTTCTAGGGGATTGATGACCTCAGACGTTAAGTCCCATAGTGCTCAGAGCCATTTTTTTTGCGTCTCCCTCTCAACACCATCTTGTAAGTAGTAGCCGTTACACTGCATCTATCGTAAGTGATAACTGTTTGCTCCCTTTACATGACGACACTTGAAACCTGAGACATTGAGCCTCTTGACACCAACCAGCTTCCCCACTTTAGGTCCCTTTTCGGGACTTTCCTATTCGCGATGTTCCGTGCGGCTCTGCCATCACAGGCCCTTCATGTAGTGCTGTTCTGATCCTCATTCAGTCAGTAGAACTGTGTCCCCTTCAAACGACTTTCATAGAGGCCATCAGTATTTCGACCTGTTTCCCCACCTTCACCAAAGTTCCACAGTGTGAATGTAGAGACACTCCGGTATAATAATATTAATAATAATAATTCCGTCTGGCTCAACGTCCCGGTGCAACCCCTTCAATTAGACGCCACTTTGGTTGTTTGGCGGCATGCGTGTAGTTCACCTACCGCAGTAGTACTACCGGGAAAAGGGGACCTTCATTTTAACTAGGAGTCCGAACCACGTGTTTTTCCTGGCGGATATTCATATCGTTGAAAGGTGAAGGCTAGATTAAAGTCAGAGTGAGACGTTCCGTGGTGCGACCGGGATTCGATCTTACTTTCGGTTTCCAGGCACGTGTTTCAGTAATAGACTATCAGGCCGGGCAGAGTCACTCCAGAACAATTTTCCGACCAAGACAAATTTGGCAAGCAGAGCAGTGCCCGAAAGAAACTCACGAAGTGGATGCTCAACATGTTATCTGCATTCTGTAGATCCAACTGGTCGTGCAAGAACATGTGACAGCTTCCAAGAATAGGTGCAGTACATTACGAACAGGGTCCATGAAAGTGATGATACACCTATTCTGGAGTCTTCAGGACAAATACGAAGACTAGCTGTCCCCTAATGGAGTGAAGTCTGCTGCTCTGTAACCAGGGATAGGCTCCAGGCTCTGCACAGTTTTAAATATCAGCCAACTTTCGGGTAGCGAGGCCCAAAAGCTACAGAGTTATTAAGAAGAGCAAGAAGAGATTGTGAGAGTAAGTTTAGGATATTATCAACAGCTCCATAAAATCTACATCAGCTATGTAAGTAAAGGAGATTATGATGTGGATTTCCCCATGACAGTGGGACTGCACGGTTACTTGCATAATGGGAATGAGGACTCCCTGGCCAGACAGGGAGACATAGCGCCGGCAACGACGAAGTACCTTTCTCTTACTTACAGTCTGATTTGGGGGGGGGGGGGGGCAGCGGCTCCAGTGGTCTTTCGGAGATCGTCTTGCAGTGCCTTGGCGTATCCATATGATTCCCCAATACAGAAATGGCCACAGATCAGCCTTAATAGGGAATTGCAATATGTTGGGGCCCTTGCCCACCTCGCCTTGTGTACTGACCTGTCTCCCTCAGGCGTGTCCACAACTTCTTGATGAAGGTTGGAGAGACATTGGCATCTGCAGCAACACGAATTCTGTCTGTTCATCAAATGGTTCAAATGGCTCTGAGCACTATGTGACTTAACTTCTGAGGTCATCAGTCCCCTAGAACTTAGAACTACCTAAACCTAACTAACCTAAGGACATCACACACATCCATGCCCAAGGCAGGATTCGAACTTGCGACCGTCGCAGTCTCGCGGTTCGAGACTGTAGCGCCTAGAACCGCTCGGCCACCCCGGCCGGCGTCTGTTCATCCTTTTTGGACCAGACAGACTGCTCTTGCAACTTGCACTGTATTAAGACACGCATTGCATGTGCTTGGTTGAATACAACGTCCAAAAATGACAACTACCCTCTGTTTACCTCTCCAGAGAACGCTGGGACATCGGTACTCACATCCTTCTGAGGGGTCATCCGATACTGTAATACATAACACAGCCCACAGATGGCTAACGACTTGGGTTGCTGCGTACATTAACAGTGAAAATCTCAAGCTATGCAATAAGACTACAGGTACCGCCTGCACGAAACAGATTTAACATAGCGGACATTGATACACGTGTTCCCGTAATTCTTTTGACCAGTGTACGTTAGACAACAGAAGCATAACATCATTGGACAGCTCAACCAATACATCTTACGGGTACAGTCCTTTCTGTTACATCCTTATTGTAAATACCAAGTGGAGAAAGTACTATTAAACACTTCAGAGAAGATAAATATGACCCAAGGAAGTTTTCTCGACGTCACCGAATTTGCCGTCGCAATCTTTAATATAATGTGCTCGTCAAGAATACTATTCCTAGTCGTGGAGAACTGTTCTGTATTATGCATCCCCTCCAATTCTGTAACATCAGTTGGAACTGGCGTTAACAAGTTTAGAACAGTAGATGCTACTTATTGCATCAGATTTTTCGACACAAACACCAGTGTGCGCCGATTCATTTATGCACTATCTGTTTAGAAATACGTTCCTGGGTCTCATTTTTGACAACAAGCTCGCTTGGCTACCAAATATAACTATTCAATGTCACCCAAATAACTATGTGCCTTAACCACTGGTCGTACGGATTCTATAGAGGACGTTTGCTATAATTCTGTAGAGCTTTGTGCGGTCCAGCCTCTACTCGTCTTTTGGATGGCAAGAAATAAGAAGACCTTGAGAGATGAATATGATTGATGCTATCCCCATGGGCAGCTTTTCTGGATATAGGTGTTCAAAGGACTAAAGCCACTCCAAACTACAACGGTGTGACTGGTGAACCACCATTAACAACAAACTGGCAGCTTTTCATAGTGCATTGGGCATATGGAATTTGGCTCATATGTTGATGATGATGCACCAACTGTTTGACCGAATACAATCGAAATGGCATTTGCTAATTACCCATGAGCGACAAACCCATTTGGGATCTGCGCGGAAGCAGACCTAGAGCACATGTTGTATGCCGAACCCAAAGGGGCTCAGCATTCGTGTGCTGGGTATAGGCTTGGGAGCCCTGGGGTTCCTGAGCTGGGAATTGTTAAGCGCAGAAAGTGTTGCCGCTTCTTTCGCAAAGCTGGTCGCAGGCAATACTCCAAAAACGAACAGTAATACTGTGCACTGACGGTGGCATTCGCTTCAGAACTGTTCCAGAGATTCGAGAGGCAGTAGACCGCTCCATTCGCACCATCAACAGAACAGGCTCTGCTAACGGTATACTACGCCTTCCACATCGCTGGAAACGGGTTCTACACAACGCTGGCGACTACTTTGAAGGACAGTAACAGGTGCAAACATTTAACTATTTTGTATCGGTTGTGAATAAATAGTTGCCACTATTTAAGTTCCAACCTTCGTATTTCGATGCCTGATTAAAATTCGAAGAACTGGTTCATTGTTAAAAGACAAAGTCAGTTACTGGGACCATCATCTTTTAGATTCCAGAAACTGTTCTGAAGTCGAGAAAGAGATTTAGTGCCTCAAGTGAAAAGAAAGAAGCCGACACAGTTAAAGGGAACGGGGTCTCATTTAGCAAATAAGTCAGGATTAAATATCCACTTCTTTCACTGGGACAGATAAGAAATGCAAACAGGCACCCAGAACGTTAAGTACTAGCTTGTCTTATATGATGATAACGTGGTTTTCAGTTATTTTTATTGCATTTTCATTATTTGATCACACAGCCATTACATCTGTGTCAAATTCTCTGCCAACAAGTTATCACACAACTAAAATTTACTTTTCACAGTTGATTTCCTTCCTTTAGAGTACTCATCACATACGTTTTTATAATCTATTACTTTAGCTTTTCTCACTCAGAAACCGTCTCATCTGCTCCTCGGGTGAGACTCGAAGCCGCGACTTCCGCTTTACGAGACAGTGGTGCTGTACTCAGACAGGGAACCAGATCTGAATAGGAAAACTGGCGGCGGATTAATGTTGCTGTATGATGTACAAGCATGCGAATGTAAGCGGAGCCTGGTTCCGAGTCGAACTACAGCTCGCTGGACGGCAGTTACAAGTGTCTGCAAGTATACTGATTGACGCTTGGTTCATAGAAGCTAGGTGAAATTTCAGAACGTCTCAAGAGAACGTCGTATACTGATCTTCATTGTACTCGTATTCATTGTTAAGGTCAGTCAGAGGAGCTTGCTGCGTCAGGAGTCCTGGGTTAGATTTCTGGACAGACACACGACAGCCGCCGGTGGCCATATCTTAGACGAAGGGATGATTGTAAATATCTAATAGGCATAATATTTATGTTGTAGGTGGTAAATTAAGAGGAATTATTCTTGCGCCTGTGCAGAATGGAATTGACAGACTGAAAGGATGTGGCGTTGCGCTTGTGTGCATCACGGATCCCAGGCTCTCCCCTCCCCCCTCCCACACCCGCCCCCCCCCAAACTAAGTCACTACTACCGCCCCTCTTTGTCCTCCATAGCAGTGCCTGAAACAGGAAGATAAGCGACGAAGCGATCCACCTTACCGTGCACACTCTAATCCCCTGTCTAATACCGAAATATAAAGCGGCACCCCAAAAATTATTCGCAGAGCTGGACCAAACTATGAATATTTCATTTCCTTGGATTTTTGCATGTTAAAGTTACTAACAGTAATGCCTACCTTCAACAAAAATAAGCTTATTGAAACGGATGTAGACTTTAAATCTTAATGCGTAGTTCATTCATCCCCTTGTGAAATGATGTACAAGACTCAACACTTTATTTACTAGGACATAATTTCAGTATTTTTTTTCTATTTATGGGTTAGTTCTGATATTGGTCCTACAGTAAGCGATGCTGCTGGCTGTACTCTTATATTTACACATTAGTCTCATATTTAGGCCTTACTATTTATGTGCTGATAGCCGTGACACGTGGATTTAAAAATAAGGTGTAGTTTAAACTTTTACATGATTTCCGGCCTTTTATTGAAATAGCTTTCGCATGACGGTCGAGGCAAAATATTGATTGTAGAGGCAACTAGTTATTTGTCTTGCTTCCGTGCTTGCTGGTTAAAATATATTGGTGGATACTTACCTTTGCAAAATGCTGATTTTGTTTTTGTCCCGCCGACACGTTTCAGTGCAGCTGACGCGTCGTCATTAGAGCTTGTTATTTGCAAATGGCAAAATTTATTTTATGCTCGTGAACCTTATATGAAACTAAAACAATATGGACTATTAGTTATGAAATAAATGAAAAAATTTAAATACTTCGACACTTTTGATTTATGATACAAATTCCAGAAGTACTCACAAATTATAGCTTCAGTTTGTTAGAAAAGAGATAATAGGTTTCGAACACGTGTATTCCGGAGGAGAGAGATCGAGGGAAGATGCAACAGCAGACACTAACAAAGTATGTATACTGGCCCATTGACCATACTCCAATTTTCAACTCCTACGATGATGAACCACGTGTTTAATAGCATCTTGGTTCGCCTTTGGAACGTAGTACAGCAGCTATTCTGGGTGACATAGATTCAACAATTCCTTGGTAGGTTTCTGGAGACATGTGACACCAGAGGTCTACGCACAGGTCATCCAATTTCCATAAATTATGGGCCGGTGATTCGTGTGTGCGGAGATGGTACCCAGTAGCATCGAAGAAGGGTTCCATCGAGCTCAGATCAGGAGAATTTAGTGGATGAGACACCAACGTGACTTCACTGTAATTCTCCTCAAAACAATGAAGCACGATTCTGACCTTGTGACATAGAAAGTTATTCTGCTGGAAGATGCCCTTGCTGTCAGAGAAGACATGAGCATGAAGGGATGCAGTTAGTTCGTAATAATGTTGACATAGTTTATAGCTGTCATGCAGATATCCAACAGAAGTCCAGGTGAATATACCACATTTTCGTAATATTGCCCCCAACATCCTATGTACTTCGCGCAGTGCGTGTTCCGAGCAGCCATTTACTGGATGACACGGTATCTGAGCACGACCATCGACCTGGCTTGACGAGAAACGTAATTCATCTTAGCAGATAACATTTTCCCATTGATATACTGCCCAGTCTCGATCATGGCGTGCCCACGATGTGGTGGATCAATTTGGGAACACGCAGAGCTCGTCTGCTGCAGAGCTCAGTATTGAATAACGTGCGAATAACAGTGTGCTCTGAAACATTGGTGTCCACATCAGCATTGCACGCTGTCGTCAGATTTTCCACAGGTCGTCACCTGTCCCGCTTTTCAGAGTGGTCAGGCCTCCGACATCTACCTTCTGTGATGTGGACGTCCAGCACCTTGTCGCCCTCTCGTAGTTTCACCATCTTTCAACCACTTTCATAAATGCTCAGGACAGTAGCACGTAATCAGCCACCCAGCTACATCGTTTTTTAAGTGCTCGTTCCCAGACACTGGGCCATAACAATTTGTCTTCTGCCAAAACGTGTCACTGGACGTCTCCATTTGCGGCATGTATCGTCTGTAGAATGATTTCCCATTTTTCTCTGCTCATGTACATTCTGTACCGCGCCATGTGTCCACAGTGGGAGAGTCAATATTCAGTCTTGCTATGGGCAGTAATAATATTTTGGCCCATCAGTGTAGCGTTTATAGTATTGGAAATATATCTTTTTTTCCTTTCGGGTTTTCGGCTAAATGTTTTCATATAGCTAACTTCCTGATGCGCTATTCCTTGATGAATTTTTGCATTTATTCCATTTTTTTATCTTTAATAAACTCCGTACCACATAGATGTACGCTTTTATGCGACAGCAGCACTCCGATTTTTTTTACAGTCATTTTACAAAACCTGCAAATATTCAGCAATATGTCGCCATTTAATGGCCAATGTGAAAAAGCAGACAATTCAGTTTTGATTGTAATGTAGTAGAAACAGCATCCTGTGGTTCACTCGAAATAATGTTGGTTGAATCCAACATATCAGTATTACAGACCTGCACACGCCCTATCACTGAAATTTCAGTACGATTTGAACCCCTGACGTGCTAAAGACCCTCTAACAGTCATGATGCGGAATCAAATGTAATTTGGACTTTACCCTGGGGATCTTCTTCCACTCCTTTCGTACCGGTCTTCATAGGAACAACAGTGAATGTTGGAAGCATCTGATGAAGACGTTCACGAGCAGCCATATTCCTGTTCATAATCAGTTTGCCGTGCAATCCACGTCCTTCTAAATAGGTTTGGACACTGCAAGTGTCTGAATAAATGATAGTATCACGGGAACTAAAAATGGCCTGATTATCTTTCCCTGCTCAGATTACATTCCATTCGGTGGAGTCGATACAACTTATTATACCCAATAATGCCCAAAATTATCATAGCTGCCTTGTGCTTGCTGTGACTCTCGATAATGCACCTCGAGGGAAAGTGATCACCACTATAGCGTGCATCATGTGTGTGATCAACATGTAGCATATATTGTAGCGAGTTTCAAATAATGGAACATCCGGGATGGAATGTAACAGTATTATGAGAAGGAAAGTTTCTACTCACTATATGGCGGTGATGCTGAGTCGTAGATAGGCACAACAAAAGGACAACAAAATTGTAGCGAGATTTGTCAAATAGCACAAAATTTTGCCACTCAGCACGCCAGCTATGAAATTCACAAACCCACTGTAACCTGGGAAGTTTGTGTTTTCTGGAGAGTGGCTCCTGAGACAACGTCATTGTGTCACCATTTAAATGGTGTTAAACCGTCGACGCAGACATATCCACAGCTGCTGCAGCACTCCAGCGCCGAGAGAACACTAAAGAAAATCGTTTGTTCTATTACGCCAATGCGAATAAATTGGTGTTTGTTCTGTCGTGTGTTACATTGTGTCATCGAGCACCTTCTTGTCACTTCACACGGCCGTCTTCTATCCGCCGTTTCCACATACAGATCTTTGTCGTAGAAGCATGCTTTGCACAGTGCGAAAGACCTCGCTAGTACAAAATGATTTTGTGATGAGCGGTCATTCTGCCCCAATGGAAGTCACTCACGTGTCTTCCGAAGTCGGCGACGCTACTATTGAGCGTTTCCACGTTTCGAGTGACAGTCCATCTTCCTGACCATATGAGGTTTTGCTGCGGGGCTTACAAGTAAGATATCTCTCCGGTATCTCTCTAACCTATTCCTGATACACTGGTTTATACATTTTCGAAGGTTGGATTAATTCTTACCATATTTTTCCCTTGATGCTTCTTCACAAATATTAGTGTAAATGAATGACATGAATAAAATGCTTGTCAAGGGCATTCTTATCACGCCGAACAACATTCAGATCAAGAAATATAACTGATCACTGCATACACTGAATTATTTGGAGTGCTGAGAAGTTTCGTACACGACGAGTCCTACGTGGCCTGACATTGTCATCTCATTTGTGAAATAGAGATTAGCGTTCCGAAGTAAAGGACATAGAAAGTACCGACTATCTGTAGATCTGTGCTGTACGAGACCACGTATAAGATCAGGGAAAGTGTGAGTTCACCCAAAATTTATTATTGCACCTGCAGACGTTTTTTCTTTCACATAAATCCCTCTCAGGTATATTTTGTTTACGATAACATGCTCTGACGTCAGACGAAACGAATGCGTACTTCCTGTTACTTTTCAAACTAAACCGAGACACCTATGTTACTAAAATCGTCGTGCACTTGAAATAATGTATATACGTTAGCTTATTGACTGGAAACGCCAGTTCCCGAGGCGAAACATTTTCACTTTGGATATGCGCAATGTTTAGATTTATTACGGACACATCACTCGATGAACTCGCTTCCCTGGTGACTGCAACAAGGATCCATCACAGTTACGATGGAGGCTTAGACCCAAGAGCGTCTCGTACAACAACAAATACTAGTCATCGACATGCATGCGCATGACTTGGATCTGTTCTTGGAAAACAATAGCAGTACGGCTTTTGGCCATATGGTGGCATATGTCACAACCTGAATTGTGTTTTACTCTAGCTGACTGTTACTCGGGTGAAGTAGGTTTCATATCCTGTCCAGACATAAACATTTACGTTTTCCGTGGTTTCACTCTTTTCAGCCACACATTTGATTGTAGTGTTTGGCCTCAATTTATTTGTGGGTGGGGAGAAAGAAGAACTTGACAATAAATTTAATCATTTTTTCTATTTTGATTTTGTGCGGGTGAGGGAAACCACACCCGGTGGTATCTTTTGGACAGAAGGTTTTAATGCTATTTTAATAGTTTTTTTCTGTCTTGTTTTGCTTGCCTGCTGAATTTATACTCTGAGCTACAGTATGTGGTGAGTGACTGTATTGTAATCTTGGAAAATTACAAAATTAATGCTTTATCTTTAAGTAGAACTGACCTTCGTCAGTGTTTTTGTAATTAATGTGTTCAGTCCGGTTTTACTAGCAAGTTCGTTGAGTCAGTATTTTAAAACTTTAATATTGGCTATTTCGTATGTGGCGTTGTCTCGCATATGTGAGCTATATCTTTAGCGATTCTTAAGATTTTCTCTGTGCTGAATAACCTTCTTGTTTGCTCTGAGTTAACTATTGAGACAGGAGATGCATAGTCGAGAATTGGTATAATGAAGGTCTGTGTATCAGCTGGTGTTTCGTTTGAAGCACTGTTATTGCGTCCTCATATCAGCCTTAAAATCCGAGTCGTCGTCTTACTTTTACTGTGGTTGTGTCTGTGTGAAGATTCCATGATAGTGCAGTATCTATAGTCAGTCGTAAATATATAGCTTTCGGTTTTGGTGTCATTTCTTGTCCCCACGTATTTTAGTGTTTGTTTTTACACCTGGAGCTGCATCTATACCACGCAAGCCACCTTGCACTGTGTGCGGAGGGCACTATGTGAACGCTGTCATTTACCTCCTTACCTTTGGCAGCAGCGAATAGTTTAGGGAAAGAACAGTTGTCGGAAAACCTCCATGTTGGCTCGAATCTCTCTAATTTCATCTTCATGTACGTCGGAGGAAGCGATATATTTATTGACTCTTCTGGGAACGTAAGCTCCCGGAACTTCAACAGTAAAACGCAACGTGATGCAGAACGTCTCTCTCGCAGAATATGCCACCAGAGTTGGTTGATTATCTCTGTGAGGCTTTCGTGCTTACTAAATGAACCTGTAACGAAATGCGTTGCTGTTCTTTGAATGTTTTGTATGTCCTCTATCAGTCCTGTCTGGTACGGGTCCCACACTGATGAGCAATATGGTTCAAATGGCTCCGAGCACTATGGGACTTCACATCTGAGGTCATCAGTCACCTAGACTTAGAACTACTTAAACCTAACTAACCTAAGGACATCACACACATCCATGCCCGAGGCAGGATTCGAACCTGCGACCGTAGCAGCAGCGCGGTTCCGGACTGAAGCGCCTGGAACCGCTATGTCACAGCGGCCGCCTTAATGAGCAATATTCAAGTATTGGTCGAACGAGTGTTTTGTAAGCTGTTTTCTTTGGTTGACGGACTACATTTCCTGAGTATTCCTCCAATGAATTTTTCTGTCATCTGCCTTACTCGCAATTACTTTATGTGACCATTCCACTTCAGATCGCTCCGTATGCATAATCCTAGATATTTTGCGGAAATAAATGCTTACAGAGATTGTTTTGCAATAGTGTAATCATACAATAACTGCATTACATATTATTACGCTGATAGTCAATTGCCAATTCCTGCATTAAGCGTCAATCCTCTACAAGTCTTCCTGCATTTCGGTACAATTTTCTAGCATCACGACTTCCTTGTATAAAACAGTATCATCCCCGAAAAGCCTCGTGCTGTTTCCGATGTTTTCTAATATGTCATTTGTACGAATTGTGAATAGTAATGGTTCTATAACACTCCCCTTTTCTTTCCTTATACTATTTCACCGTCTGAAGATAAGTTGATTTTTTTTTTTTTTTGCATAGGTTTTATGAGTTACAGGTCGTCCGTTTTTGTAGGCTGCTTATGTACAATATACGTGTCATCTGTGTTTAACACTAAACGTTCCAGAGAGATGGGCGAGGTATATCGGCAGTGTATATTTTGTATCAATGCAGATAAGATGGCTGACTTTAGGTCATCTGCTGTGATGGCTGTGGACCTGTATTCTGCGACTGAGCTGAATACTCGTACAGTTCAAGCGGGAAGGCAGGAAATGATTAGTTTGGAAATACCAAACATAGAGCTGATGCGCAGTGCATAATGTTCATTGTTCCTATGATATTGCTACAGACTCTTACAGTATAGGGTCTGTGTTAGAATGCTGTTTCCTAAAGCCAATTTGTCTACCAACTATTTTCTTCTGTTTTTCAGCAAAACTTTGTAGGCGTGTATAATATTGTTAACTGATAGTAAAGTGATTGGTCTGTATCCTGCTAAGTTAGGGTTATGATTGATTTGACAGGCTACGTTAACCTAATTACTTTAACTGTTTTCCACTGATTTGGTACTTGTTTAAGTTTCAAGGCCCTACTGAAAAGGAAGTGGACAGTATGAGTTATGTCTTCCTTTTGTGCTGTACGTAGGTGAAATTAGCGGATGCTATCAGTACAAGAAGCAAAGTTTTTCTCTTTGTCAGTTGCAGTTTCTGCGTGTTCTGTTGTTATGTTCAGAACGATGGAAGTTAGCTGTTTATTTAAAGCTTCTGATGCTGTTAGAATTTTGCTAATGTTGATTGTTATTAATAGTAGTGTATTTTATCGTAGAAAGGGTCGTCGGGAATTGTGTGGCGCTGATAAGATTTCTCTAAACATATACACTGTCTTTCGAATTTGTCAGACAATATTTCCTTCGTGTTGCACAGGGTTTGTTTAAGCTGCAAAGAGCAAGACGTATTGCATGTGTGATTTTTCACCACACCAAATAGTAGTACATATTTGTGTCCCATATTATATGTCACAACGGAAACAAACACGTTGCGAGTAATATTTGATAGTTGCCGCCAATGAAATCTTTTGTCTCCGTGGTCACTACTACATCTGTGTGATTCCGTTACTTTTTCGACAGCCATTTCGTTTCCTGTCGTAGGCAATGTTGGTTATTGTCGAAAGTTCGAATTTTCATAGAGAATTAACGTGACAAGAGCGCCGAGAATAGTATGTACAACAAAACCGCTGCGAAGGACTCGGTGATGGTTTAATGAAAAGGAAAGCTCCTCCTTTTTCTTGCCTCAGATGGACCGATGGGGACCGAACGACCGCCGCGTCATCCTCAGCCAGTGGCCTCATTTGAAAGCGGTATGGACAGGGGTGGGTCAACTCACCGCTCACATGGCTGTTGTCGGTTTTGAAGACTTTGGTGCCGCAATTTCACATTGAAGTACTTTCTCATTTGGCTTCTCTAGGCTGAGTGCACCCCATTCCAGTCTTCCCATCACTTCCGGCAAGCAAAAATCCCTGGTGGTATCGGGAATCGAACTCAGCTCCTCAGCATCGCAGTCTGCCACGCTGACCACTCACATACGAAGGCGGAAGGTGGTGAAATAAGATATAGCATTATTGTCTTTAACGTTTGTCCTGCACATAGAACAAAATGCATGTGGAGTATTGTTGAGCCACACAGTACGAGGGGCATTTAATAAGAAATGCAATACTTTTCTTCTGAAAGCGGGTTGGTTTTATTCAAGATTCCAGTACATCATATTATTGCCCTCTCTTTTGGCTACAAAACTCTGTGTTTCAACATACGTCTGATCAATGTGACGGCCTTACGCCGCCTTATTGGGGGAGGGGGGGGGGGCTGTATGCCCGCATGGTACCACTCAGCTGGTCAATGTGGGAGCCAACGTCTCGCTGCATCAATAACCTCCCCATCGTCCACATACTGCTTCCAGTGGAGTGCATCCATCATTGGGCCAAACAGATGGAAGTCGGAAGGTGCGATGTCCGGGCTATGGGGTGGATGAGGAAGAACAGTCCAATGATGTTTTGTGGATTCCTCCCGTGTGTGCAGAATTTTGTGAGGCCTTACTTTGTCATAGTGGAGGAGAAGTTCGTTTGCATTCTTGTGGCGACGAACACTCTGAAGTCATTTCTCCTTTTTCCTGAGGCTAGAACAATACACTTCAGAATTCATCGTTACACTATGAGGGAGACGGTGTTCTGTGACTTTGAAAAGGTTGTTCTGTTTAATGTGCTCCATGTCTTTATCGGCAGAGGGTGTGGATTTGAATTTTTTCTTCGGAGGACTGCAATTTTGTTTCCGGTTCGACGTGAGGAAATAACGTCTCATCGCCTGTGACAATGTTCGACAGAAAATTATCTCGATCAGCCATGTAACACGCAAGCAATTCCGCACAGATGGTCTATCGTTGCTGTTCATGGTCGTCTGTTAGGCGACGAGGAATACAGCGGGCATATAACCATGAATGCCCCAGCCGGTGGACGTGAGTGTCAGCACTACCAACAGAGACGTCCGGTTAGGCAGCGAGGTGTTTGATTGTGATCAGTCGATTAGCTGGAATGATAGTGTTGATACGTTCCAGCATTACAGAAGTACGGGCGGCCGGCGCGCAGGAGATCTCACAGGTTTGTGCGACCTTGTTGTGATGATGACTACGCCTCACCCAAATACTCACCCTGCTTTTGTTCACGGCCAGGCCTCCGTAGACACTCTACAAGTGCCTATGAATACGTGCGATGCTCTGGTTTTCCTCCAAAGACAACCTAATAACGCACCTCCGTTACAGATGCAATTCTGAAGGCTACATATAAAGCTGCCAGCGGTCGGAACGTCATGAAACTACAGAGGCTGATGCGGGAATATTTCTCGATGTCCCACAACAAATTGCACATTTTTCCAACCGAGGTTGGCCGAGAAAAAAATGTGTTACATTACTTATTGAACGCCCCTCGTGGATGGGACCACTTGTTGGCGCGGAAACAGCGCCTGGGCAGGAAGGCGGTTCGCGGACGATTTGGCCTGGAAGCTGCGGCCAGCCGCCGCCGTAAATTTGCGCTCAGCGTGCCCGCCGCCGCGCCCCAATCAATTGGCGTCCGGCGCGGCGAGGCGGAAACCGCTCCATCTGCGCGCGCCGCGGCCATAAACAATGCGGCCACCTGGCCGGTACCGAACTCTGCACTGACTGTTCCTCCATCGCCAACAGCTCCGACCTAACTGGTAAGCCTCAACTCACAAAGAACGTTATGGAAATGTCAGATAAATCTCTCCGACTTCTTTCTCAGTACGAAAGGGAGTCGTGAAATTTTAATTACGACGTTGACAAAATTAAGTCGCGACCGTGAACCTAGGTGATGGTATTGACCTTCTCTACATAGTCACCCTTTGATGCGACACACCCAGCTAAGGACGAAATGGCGGAGATCTTGGTTGTACAAGTGTCTGTTTTTGCTGTAGAGGAAAGGTTCCACCTCGAAGATCACCTCTTCGTCATTCTGGAAAACTTGCCACGGAATGGTTTCTTCATCCGGAGAAAGACGGGAAAGTCACTAGGTGCCATTTTAGGAGAATACGGGAGGTGCGGCTAAAAGCCGGCCGAAGTGGCCGTGCGGTTAAAGGCGCTGCAGTCTGGAACCGCAAGACCGCTACGGTCGCAGGTTCGAATCCTGCCTCGGGCATGGATGTTTGTGATGTCCTTAGGTTCGTTAGGTTTAACTAGTTCTAAGTTCCAAGGGACTAATGACCTCAGCAGTTGAGTCCCATAGTGCTCAGAGCCATTTGAACCATTTTTGCGGCTAAAATTTGATAGTCAAGGAAGCAACGTGTGTGACCGCGTCCTGTGGTGAATGAGGCGCTGTCGTGGAGAAAAACCACCATCGTGGACGGCTTCCCTCGACGCTTCGCCTTGATAGCCTCCAGTAACCTCGTCAGGAGATTTCGGTAGTACTGTACTTCAAAATGGTCCAAATGGCTCTGAGCAGTATGAGACTCAACTTCTGAGGTCATTAGTCCCCTAGAACGTACAACTAGTTAAACCTAACTAACCTAAGGACATCACATACATCCAAGCCCGAGGCAGGATTCGAACCTGCGACCGTAGCGGTCGCGCGGTTCCAGACTGCAGCGCCTAGAACCGCACGGCCACTTCGGCCGGCAGTACTGTACTGCGATCGTTTGCTCCTTACGACTATAACCGCTAGCACCATGCCATGGCAGTCCGAAAGCTCACTCAGCGTCGTAGATGGTTGGGTTTCGCCTTTTTCTACGGTTCTGAATCCACATGTATCCACTGCTTGCTTTGCTTTTTGACTCGATGTCACAGTGACACACCTAGCACTCGTCCATAGTAATTAGGCGGCAAACGAAATCACCTAGTTTGGCCTGACACACCTGCAACATTTCCGCTGCTGCTTTGGTTTGACGGCCTTCTCAGTGGGTATGGGCAGTCGCGGAACCCAGCGGGCGGCAATCCTTGTCATGTTCACAATGTCGTCTCAGATTTCGAAAACTGATCCAGGACTGATTTTCGCTCTTTACCCCGTTTCCTCTGTCGTAATATTCTGGCCATCGAGCACCAGGACCTCCAGTTCTCTAGCGATTCCCTTTTCATCAGAGGGAGATAGTCTGCCACTTCGTTATTCGTCACGAACAAAGGACCATCAGACCCGTTAATCACAGATTTTGACGAGCCTGAGGTATGTTGTAGGGGAACCTGTCCGGAGTACTTGGCTAATGGCTTTTCATGCGATTGACCCTACTTTTTGAGAGAGTCAGTGCTGAAGTTTTATGCGAACTGCCTATACCCGCAATCTCAGTCACGTTTTGACCAAGCTAGAGTAGTGCAGCGGCTAAAGCGGACGGCCCACGGTTGCCATGCTTACAACATGGTTCAAATCCTGTCTGCATATTTATTTTTTTCCAGTTTCTTATCATTAAACAGTGTGTGTCCCGCAAAAATATTCAAAAGTAGTCATTTCCGGTGCAGTAATTTCGTTGATACATGAATCGCCGGCCGATGTGGCCGAACGGTTCTAGGCACTTCAGTCTGGAACTGCGCGACCGCTACGGTCTCAGGTTCGAATCCTGCCTCGGGCATGGATGTGTGTGATGTCCTTAGGTTAGTTAGGTTTAAGTAGTTCTAAGTTCTAGGGGACTGATAACCTCAGAAGTTAAGTCCCATAGTGCTCAGAGCCATTTGAGCCATTTGATACATGAATCATTACAGTAAACTTTCTTAAAATAGGTATTCCCTTGGTGATAGAATAGATTACTGAATCCTCTTACTCGCTATCTCTTGCTTCTTTTGCTGTGCTAGTACAGAATTACGGATTATATTTATCATTGATGCAACCGAAACAAAAATCCGTCAACTGCTACTGTCATTTAATGAAAGCTACTGCCTTGCTGGCACACGGATTTTTCATTAGCGAAGCCGGGAAACGCAGTTAGTTTAGATTCAAAAATAACTTTCTCCGATCAGTTTCGATGTGAACCACGCGTATCTGGCCATTCCTGTGTACTCAGGTGCACTGAAGTGATGCAGAAATGAGAATTGTACGTTCATAAATTGTTTACGCTTAGCTACTTCTCTATTAGTCAGAAGATCGGCAACATTTTGAATTACTTCCTTAAAATTTCAACCTGCTAATAATTTTGCGTGAGATATGCTATGTCATAATATTCTGTAAGGTGAAACAAAAATAAAAGAAAGTAGGCATCCGTGATTTGAACCCATATCACCCTAAAGGTGGCTGTGAGCTTTAGCCGCTAAGCTCACATCCCAAATTGGTGCTAACTTCAAAAATGGTTCAAATGGCTCTGAGCACTATGGGATTCAACTGCTGTGGTCATAAGTCCCCTAGAACTTAGAACTAATTAAACCTAACTAACCTAAGGACATCACACACATCCATGCCCGAGGCAGGATTCGAACCTGCGACCGTAGCAGCCCCGCGGTTCCGGACTGCGCGCCTAGAACCACTAGACCACCGCGGCCGGCGGTGCTAACTTCACCTGTACAGGATGTACGCATAGAACTTCAACATCTATTTTCTCGGAAACTAGCGGCCATCGTACGAAAATCCACTGGGCACGTACTTAGGGCAGATCCCTCTACAACATACCCAAGACTCATCAAAATCCGAGATTAACAGGCCTGAAAGTCACCTTGTCTTACTTTTCTGACCACACTGGAAGCGCCTGCGCGTGCAAACCATTATGTCATATGATGGCGCATTGTTCCCGTACATTTATTTTTATAATGACGAAAGATAATTGATATGTATGTTTTGCAGGTGTTTTATTAAATCAGGACCAGATGAGACAATAGGTATTGCTTATTTCTAAACAAATTTATATCTTGAATTATTAAGCAATCCTCAGTGCATTGCGACTGCTACCTACAACTCCTCAGAAAAGAAAGCCCACTCTCCACGTCGAGGGTAGACACTTGTTGCAAAACGCCCTTCCTCTGCATCTCCCCTATTCCTAGCGACAATTGCTGCACCGACATCCAGCTCTCCAATTAAAAATCAACCAAGTTAAAGCGTGTGCACTATATTTATAATGGCTTGATTGCTGGACATTTTACTTCTGAACTGACAAAAATTGGAAGACTTAAGGCTGCCAATGGTTTGTCTCTAACCACTTCCGCTAATAATAAAAAAAATAGTAATGGGTCAGATATGGGGTTTGTCAACTCCCATCTGGCGCGGCCCTAGGTGGTGAATAGCGGAGTACTCGGTAGATATGGATGGTAGGTAGGAAATAAAATGCCACCCGCGGACCAAAATGGCAACCAAAATCCATGCAGTGTCTGACTTGGAGCAAGCGGCGGTATGGTCAGCCTCTGTTCATCGGGAGGTATGCCTGTAAACATGCTCCAGGAACTCACAATCCTTGGTTCTACAACCACTAGCAAAATCTAGAAAATTGATGACAAGAAAACATGACTCATTCAAATAAAAGCAGAAGTACCCCAGTGGACGATCCAGAGCGGCAACCAAGCATTCGAATTCTGAGAAGTTTGGACTTATACAAGATACCAAGTAGGTGTGCTGTGGTAAACTTCCACGTAAAGCACCCACATGTTGGCACTTTCAACATTCGCTCATTCGAACAGGAAAACTACACACTCTCACAACAGTTCTCACGAAAGAGAAAATCCAAATTCTTGCCCTACGAGAAACACGCTTCACAAATTCAGAAACGATAGACTACAATAATAACTGAATATTCAAAAGTGGGACAAAGAAGAAAATTAGAAAAGGAGCAGCTCTATTTGGCATGACCTTCATTGTAGACAAAAAAAAAATTTGGATTCAGTAAAAGATGTGAAACCCATTAACAACCGACTTATGACCTTAAAGAATGAAACATACAAACAAAAATTACACCTCTATTATCTCACATGCACCAGCAAATGGTGACGATAAAAAAGGGCCCGGAAAAAAGGAAACACCCTGGAAAGAACTTGAGGTGGCCAAAATTCCAAAAGATGATGTGAAAATTCTATTCGATAATTTCAATGCCCAATTTGGCAGGGAACGCAAATAGAATAGGACATTAGGGGAGTATCCTGCATACAAGTTAAACAATAAGAATGCCACACGACTCGTTGAGTTATGTCAGCAAAGCGGCCTAAAAATTATGTCAACCTCACTTCGGAAAAAATCCCAAAAGATATGGTGATCACCCATACCATAATTTAAGAGAATTTCAGATTGATCACGTCCCAATATCGTACGACTAAAAAATATAAATTCACAATGTGCAGAGGTACAAACACGGATTTGTATCATTATTTAACAAGAATCAAAATTAAATTCACACCCAAAAGAAAATTCAACAAGAAAACACCGGTGATCCCAAAATTTGATCTACACAAAATCAAAGACTCTAAAATGACAGAGACTGAGTGTGAGGTGGCGCAGCGGTTAGCACACTGGACTCGCATTCTGGAGGACGACGGTTCAATCCCGTGTCCGGCCATGCGGATTTAGGTTTTCCGTGATTTCCCTAGATCACTTCAGACAAATGCCGGGATTGTTCCTTTGAAAGTCCACGGTCGATTTCCTTCCCCATCCTTCCCTGATGCGAGCTTGTGTTCCGTCTGTAATGACCTCGTTGTCGACGGGAAGTTAAACACTATTCTCCTCCTTCTCCTCTAAAATAACAGAAAAATGGGAAGGATAACATGCAGAAGACTGAGAGAAATTTCAAATTAAAATCATCAAAACAACGAAAAATCTGATTCCTCTTCAAATAAAACCAGAACATCCGTGGGGGAATCAAATTTCAAATGGCTCTGAGCACCATGGGACTTAACTTCTAAGGTCATCAGTCCCCTAGAACTTAGATCTACTTAAACCTAACTAACCTAAGGACATCACACACATCCATGCCCGAGGCAGGATTCGAACCTGCGACCGTAGCGGTCGCGCGGTTCCAGACTGTAGCGCCTAGAACCGCTCGGCCACTCTGGCCGGCGTGGGGGAATCAAGACTGTGACAACGCACTGCAAGAAAGGAAAAGGCATTTCAAAATTACAATTGCAACAAATCAAAAGAAACACAGAAGCCATTCCACGAAGTTCAAAAACAAATACTCAGGATTTTAAGACAAAATCTGGCGTCAGTTGAAGAGAACTTCAAAAATTACAACACATATGATTTCTGCAAGACCTTTGTGAACAAAATCAAAGGATACTCACCTTAGAACTTTTGCTTTACAAAACAAGATAGTAAATTAATATTGATGTATAAAATTGCCAAGAACTAGCTACATATTTTTCACGGCTTTTAAACTGTCAAAAACCCAAAGAGAGATTCTCGAAAGTACATCCAGAAAATCACAACAGGAAGTTCGTCACCACTAACACAAGAAGTAATTTATTCACACATCAGGGAACCTAAAAGCAACAGAGCGTCTGGGGACGACGGAATTGTAGCTGAACTTTTGAAAAATTTATTCACAAGCTCACTGAACGAAATTACATATATAATCCGAAACATTTGAAAAACCGAAGAGATCCATCTACTAGGAAAGAAATCCGATGTAAACAACTATAGAGGGATCGACCTCTTACCGGTCACCTACAAAATATGATCGGCTTCTCTCTTGACTAGAGCACGAAGCAATTAGAACCTAAATTATCAGAATATCAACCTGGATCCGGAACGAAGAGTTCATGACCAGAACAAATTTTAATCTCAAAACCATACACAAAATGCGAGCTCTCAGAGAAAAGCCACTAGTTTGCACATTTATAGATTTCAAAAAGTCGTACGACTCGGGAGACAGGTCCCCATTATTCCAAATTTTAGAAGAGAGGCGACTAGATGCCAAAACACTAGAATTCATGAAACAAACAGCTCGAGATAATTAAAGAATGTGCAGAAAAAGTAAGGTTGCAAATCTCATTCGAGAAAACTGAATTCAAAGACAGAAATCGTGAGCCTGAAAACAAAATACGGTAAAATCAACAGGCGCCCGTTCTTTAAATACCTCGGAGAATTCAACGAATCGACAGGCCTTGAAAAAAATCTCGCAGCAAAATCGCATCCAAAAAGTAAAAAAAAGCATTATGGTTAATCCAAAACCTGTACAACAAACAATCCATGTCAAGACAGACAAAAATTCGGCTCTACACCAGTCATAAATCCAACAGTTCTCTACGCAAGCGAAACACTGACACTTAGAAGAAACCACGAAGAAATAAAAAAAGACGAGAGGAAAACCATTAAGAAAATTTTAGGAGTACGACTTACCCAAGACGGTTACAGGCTACAATCAGTCAAAACAACACGAAAGTTTATAGCATCGAAATTGACATTAAGAAATGGCATATGAAATTCTTTGGTCATCCCAACCGACTATCATAAAAGCGACTGACTAAAAGGATATCAGACTATGTAACATCGCTTAAGGACTCAACCCCGGAACGAAATCCAAAATGACCTCAAAAATGCAAACTCAAGACCAACCGATGTATTAGACAGAGGCCCCTATTTACACAAAGTAGACAAATGGGAAGTTGCATCAGAGCAACCAAAACAAAAACAGTACACAACAAAGTGGTCAGAAGAACGTAAACAAGCATTCTTGGAAAGAAAGGAAGCCTGTTGGAACAACCTAAAAAAAGTTGACAGAGCTATTTACTTAACGTCTTCCATTTATTTGGAGAATTCTAAAACATAATAATAATAGTAGTAGTAATGTGTATGCCCTACGACAGTGCAGTAGCAATTACATAATTGGTCTTGTGTTGTGCTGTCGATCAGTTCGTTGAATATGTTGCGAAGTAATTTCTGGCCCATTGCAGGAACTACCTACAGTTCAGAGAAGGCAATTTTTTATATATATATATTTAAGCATAGGTGACATATATGCTCACTTTTTAATGTCATAGATGCGTGGTACAAAGTACTAATGTATGTGTGTACTGTACGTACTATGTGACATATTCATACATCTGTTTCACAAGCTGCAGCCTCCACCACATTGTGTCACACGTTATGTTAGTATCTGGGGAAAAAATGTAATCATTGGTAACCAGGGGGTAATTGTCCCCTTGTTGGAAACCACTGCCGAAGACGATGAGGTGATTAGGAGCCCTGGATGGATGAAGGATAGGGAAGGAAATCGGCCGTGTCCTTTTCATAGGAGCCATTTTATCGATTTTAGGGAAACCACAGAAAACCTATACCTTGATCGCTGCTGATAATTAGAATGCTCATAGTCCCGAATGCGATTCCACTGTCTTACAAGTGCACCACTTCGCACGGTTTCTCTAACAAAATCCAGCTTGAAACGTTTTGGTTGCTAATTGGGTATTCAATCCAATTATAACAAATAACATGTTACCACTGGACAACCTAATAAGATGCTGTTGTAAGGTAACAAGTCCATAATTGTTTTCATAATAAAGGCGACATTTTCTTGATAATATTTCACTCTGGCGGTTTTAAAATCCGTGGAGGGTGGGGACTGATTTCATCGTCAAATTCATCAAACTATTCTGAGACATTTTCAGTTTTGTGAGAGCTGCAATGTTATCTTGGAAGACAGTCACCGAATTTGATTTCTGAGACATTACCAGTTATCTTTCCTTCCAATGTGATCGTAGTACTTTCTGCAAACTACGACTTGAGCACTAAAATGAAATGATCGCATGGCATTAATGACCGGGAGATCCCATCTGAGGTAGTTCGGACGTCTGCTCAAAGTCTTTCTATTTGGCGGCGCAAAGCTACTTACGCATAGATGAAATATGAGAACCATACAAACACCCCGTCTCCGAGCGAGGACAATCTGCGACCCCGACGGGAATCGAATCCAAGGCCCCAGGATTTAGAAGCAGTGACGCTAAGCACTAGACCACCAACTGCGAACTGACTTGACTGCTGAAAACATTAAAAAGCCTCCACCATTTTTCATAGCTGGGAGAAAAGGTTTCCGTGTTTTTCCATCCATGAACCAGCACTGCACTGGAGAAATGTGTAAGAACACATTCCTCCGCTGTCCAGTAATACAGCTTTTGTAGTGCACGGACCAGTGAGACTGTTCCCTACGCCTACCTGCTTTTACAGTAGCATTTCTGCCAAGGTGTTTTGTTTACGCATTTTCCAAGCCTCTGTTTCAGTTGACGATCAGTCTTCAGAAGCACATTAGAATCAGCACTTAATGGCGCTGACGTTAATTTAAAGAAGGATTTCTCTTTAATGTTCCCCTGTCTCCACTAGTAAATTTAGTATTTGCTTCACTATTGTGTTTTCCCGGGAATCTGTATTTTGTCATGACAGTAGATGCTGTAAGTTTAGACATCCTCTGTAGATTTATGCTTACAGGCATGGATGACAATCTAAGCTGACAGCAACAACTCTCTCGTCGAAAGTGTTAAATCAACAAATAGATAGATCAACAAATAGATGGATCAACAAATAGATAGATCAACAAATCAGAGACACGCTGGTTTTTCAGAATATTTGCGATACGCTATAACACACAGAGAAATCAGTGTCATTATCAAGAAGCAATCTCTGAAACTGTTTAATCCAAGGTGTTCACACTGATTCCGTTAACAGCCACATATTCCTGAACAGCCTATTCTATTTGTGATTTCGAATGCCGTCGTATACTTCTGACGGACACAAAGGCTCTTCAGAGGGAAACTTTGTGATCGTGCATCCCTCACAGTACAAACAGTGATAAATACTCGTGATGAAAAATGTTCTTGTCATTATATTAACATCTATATCTGCTGAAGTAATCTTCTTTTAAGTTTCCCAAGCAGTTCAGTCAAAATTATCATGTGCGAGACACATACAGACTGCATTCAAATCATCTTATATCTCCTAGACTGGTGCGAATTTTTATCTGACTAGGAGGTTCGTACGTCGAATACTATGTTAACGATATCGTAGATTTTATTTAAAAATTTGCAATTAGACTTCATAATATATGAATCCATTGTTGAATGTAGCTATCATTGCAACATAATTTCGATGTGCATAAAATAAAGCTATGAATACCTACATAATAAAAACCTAGCTTTAAGCGAAATTTGTTTAAACTTATATTCTGATTGAGTTAGTCAGTACACGATCAGCGTATTAATTTAAGATTATATACATTTACTGAAATTTCTGTAAGCAAAATGCTTCGTGGGTTAATTCGTTTGACATTAACACGAATTTTAATAACAGTGAAAAAAAATGGTTCAAACGGCTCTGAGCACTATGGGACTCAACTGCTGAGGTCATTAGTCCCCTAGAACTTAGAACTAGTTAAACCTAACTAACCTAAGGACATCACAAACATCCATGCCCGGGGCAGGATTCGAACCTGCGACCGTAGCGGTCTTGCGGTCCCAGACTGCAGCGCGTTTAAGGGCACGGCCACTTCGGCCGGCAATAACCGTGAAGCTTTTGTATATGTTCTCTCTCTTACTTTCGTTTATATGACTTAACTCTTAAAGATGAAAATATTCAGCAGTTTAGAGACGCCTAAATCACAGAATTTACTGGCGTTTTTTTGTCTCTTTGTAGTGGTACGTAGTTATCCAGTCTTGTTTCTCAATGTATACGAGTATAAACATTTCGTAAACGTAAATAATTACCTTGTCTTACCTTTTCTTCTGTTCACGTCGACATTTGTGCACATGACCGTCTCTCTTTCCTGTTTTGGAGCCAACCATAATGCGTACACCCTGGTGGAACGCTACATCACCATTAATAAATTGAGGACTGAGGGGAGTCTTGTAATAACTTTCATAAGCCAAATACTGTGATACAATATATTGCCGTTTAGGTTCTGCAGTGCACGTTGACTTAAAGAGTACAGATTGTGTCACGTCTTAAATGAACACTTACGTTTGGCGTCCAATTGAAAGATAAGCACATACTTAAGTAGAAAATTTAAACCATTCAGTATTAAAGGTCTGTGTCAAGCTGTACTGTAAACTTTACACTTAAAATTTTAAACTGAAACAACTATCTCTACTGCTACCATTAAAATAGTGTCTACAATTACTGTAAGAAATACTTGCTAGTGGTATGGAATAAATATTAATGAATTCTTTTGTCGTAGAGGTCTCACGTATTTAAAATTGAAATGCACGAAGTGTTTTTGTTCTTATCACAGTTATTTATGACGTATATTTTTTTTCTTGCGGTGTAACTGTCACGCTACGAATGGCAATCGCCTTTAGAGGCTATTTCATACAGACCAACTTTCGAAATTCGTTCACTATGGTTACAATTTGACGTCGTTTGCAAGGTAAAAGAAGTTTGTATTCGAAAACTATGAAGCACATAAAACAAGGTTATTGTTGCTGAGCAAGGAAAGAGTGAATACGAATGCAATCTGAAGCCTTCCAGTTTCAGAGGACCATGCTTGGGCTGATTGGAAGACTAAGAGGTATTTCATATAAAACCTGCAGTCTCTGGGATTTCGCACAGTTTCTCAACCTGGTGTTCAGACTTTCCATGTTACGTATTCCAGTTACTTCTCAGTCTGCCTACTTTCCTTACGATATTTCTAATGTGTCACCTTCTGTCTAGCCCCCTTTTCCGCGCCTTCTTCTCTGAAACTCTGTTACTAAACAGCAATGTATTTTATCCCTTGTCAGGTGTTTCAATTCTAGTACCGGGTTGTTTCACTGCGGCTCTTACATATTCTTAAATTTACATTCTTCTGCAATTTTTGCTGGTACTTATTTTCTTTTAAGTTTCTACAGTCCTCCCCGTATATTATCCTCTCATGTGGTTGTATAGTTCAGTTTACAACTGACCACATTCATGTCGTTGCAGTTTAATTGTAGCACATACGGTGTGATTTCAATCTACAGTTTCACTCTTCACATCTCTCCATTCCCAGATATTTAATACAGTATCGTGTCCCTGTTACCGTTGGTTTGGGGAAGAATCCTTCCACTCTATAAGAAATACAGACGTTACATTTCGGTTTTAGCTACCGGCATTTTCGATTTCTTTTTTTACATGGCAGTCAGTGATCAAAACTGTCAATTATCACTTCATGATGGCCATGTAAGCCAGAAACCGGCGAACGTCTTCAAGAGCACTGACCCATTTCCCTACCATTCTCTCGCTCATAAGCGTCAAGAAGTGTGCTTTACGCAGTTGTTACAGAAAGCTTAAATTATCGAAAGTTATGCTCAGGTGGCAGTCTTATAAGAGGATGGTATTCAAAGCTTGTTGTACACAACGACCTTGGTTCAAATGGCTCTGAGCACTATGGGACTTAACTTCTGTGGTCATCAGTCCCCTAGAACTTAGAACTACTTAAACCTAACTAACCTAAAGACATCACACACATCCATGCCCGAGGCAGGATTCGAACCTGCGACCGTAGCAGTCCCGCGGTTCGGACTGCGCGCCTAGAACCACTAGACCACCGCGGCCACAACGACCTTCCACAATACGTTTCAATATATAGCTAATCTGACGCCACACAGCCACTCAAATTCTTCAAAAAGAATTATTTGGATTCTGCCAGGTTGGTACCCAGAAAATCCAAATTGATCAGGAATAGGCATGAAAACTCTCTGCTATACTCCATGTCTTCCAACCCAAGATGTTAGCGTCTGTAAAAGTGACACCATGTCTGAACAGAACTGTGTTTTTATTTAAAAGATGTAGTGAAAGGACCCACATACCATCTCTGCTCGCTAAATGTTGTTTTCAAATACGTAAACACAGTTCGCAAATAAATTCAAGCCATCCAAAGTGTAAGAAGAAGAAGAATGAAACTGTCTCTAACTTCTTCTTACTAGATGCTATAATTCCATTATAACAACATGTATTATGAATTTGGTGAAGGTGTTGAAAATTACTCAAAACTGAAAATGTAAATTAAAGACGAATCCGTTTTGATCGATTTCGGAAAACGTTACAAATTCTTATTCTTTGCTCATTGAAAAGAGCGCAATGAATCAAATCAGTGCCTGAAGGGCTTTAATTTGTGCCTCTTATTCTTCATGTTTACAAATCGTATGTATTTCTTGTATAGTACACATGCTATAGTATCTTGTGTGTCTTCTTCCGAATTTTTAAATCCAGCGCACGATGTCACACTGAAGTAAGCACAGATTCTCGTAAATGCTCACCATATTCTTAGGTTAAGAAGTAGAGACTTCTCTTGAGAGTCAGGCACAACTGGTAATCAGTATTCTGCGGTAACGTGGCGTTGAATGTCTGTGCGTATGTGACGGGTGGTTCCTTATTATGTTTTCTGTTATTGATAGAAGCTATGACGGTCAAAGAGAGAATTTTTTATAGCAATTTCAGGTTAGAATCATGAAGCTGATAGCAAGTGACAATGGGATTACGTCGTGATCATTTCTTAACTATAGCACCAAAGCAAATTTTGCTGTAAGTCAATTCAAAACGTTTCCTGTTGACAGTGCTAGACAGCTATAATGTATTTAATAACGGCCTACTGGAACAACGAAAAGGCAGATTCTTTGTTAAAACGGATTTGCGAGTTCCATGATACCTTTTTTAAGTAAGTGTATTCATTTATGGAGTTGTTGGCTTCCGTAGAACATTGCATGAAAAATGCAGGACCAGTGTGGAAAGGAAGTCATTGAACATCAGTGCAGAAAAAAATTGACACAAATATTGTAAGGGCTTGGGCTTGTATGTGTTTAGTTTACGGCACATGGGCTGAAAAAAAAATTCTCTTTTATGCTCGAAGCTCTTATGTTATACGGAGCTTTTATATAAGAGTTATGTTGCATCGAATAAATCGAGCATCAGTTCCTAATTTCACTTGTATTTGTAACGTATTCATCAACAGCCTATTCTTTACCTGATGTTTGTTTTGGAAGCCATTTCACTGATCAGCTAATCAATAAGACTTGTGTAAAGACATTATTCCATTCCTTAGTGTAGTGATTGACATTTAGAAGAATTCCACTGTAGCTGAGGAACGAATTTACTAAATGTTTTGTCTAGTGTTATACAACAGTCAATAATGGACAGTTAAAAAGAGGGAAGAAAGATATTTAGAAAGCTTTGAAATTTGGTTATGGAGAAGAATGCTTAAGGTGAAGTGGACTGACAGACTTAAGAATGAGAAAGTAACGAAGGAAATAGGGGAAAATAGAAGATCATTGGAAATAATCTGAAAGAGAGAAAATCTTGGCTGGAACATAAACAGTGCAAGCATTGTGTGCAACAATGAATTATGGAGGGGAAAGTGCAAAGAATGAGGGGAAAAGTTAGGAAGAGAATTGGAAGGGAATGATGGGTAACATTAGAAGAGGAAGAGAAAGATGCTCAGAACAGGACACGATGGAGAGCGTACAGTTGAAAGATATCATAAGAATGATAGACTAAAGAATAACAAAGAATGTAGCTATCTGCAGGCTAATTGTTGTTTACAAATGAGTTTCTGTACTTATTCCGAGATGAACTTGCCCTTCCTTAACTTACATACAAGTAACGCGTTTACTCTTGAGAAATATTGCACGTTTATGGAAAAATTGTGCGCATCGTCTAGTTGTGGTAAGTCACAATCGAAAGGTTTGCAGACAACAGCATGATTACTGCATAACATAATACTCCGTACCATTTTCGGCATTTACTTATTTTAGTATACAACTAGAATATGATCTATAGTTTAATGCATCGAATTTAGTGTAGAAAAGAACTGGAAATTAGATTTCTGTCCGTATTAATCATTGCGATTCGCCTTTTGTACTTGTTTTCAATGCACAGAACTTTTAGGATTCGGTTAAGGCATCGGCGGTGTGATTGTTGTTGTTCTTGCTACATGACGTCCTCCAGATTCTGCAGGCGTGGTTCGAGCTTTATAAGGCAAAATCTCCACAGATTGACCAAGCAGAGGCGTAGGAACCGAAACAAAGAAAACCAAACGAGATATCGACCCGTGGAAGCGCTCGGCGCGGGGCGTCGCCCACGGCACGTACGCTGCCAGCCTCAGCTCCGGGACCCTTTGCAGGCGCCGCACGCACTGCTCGCTGTTACTGTCTACCGTCGCTTCAGCATCATTCCGGCGTTTAGATTATTCCAAAGTAAGTGCGTAACTGAAGCTGACACCAAAGAAAACGTTGATTTCAAACCACACAGCTTTTCCATACGTCCTACCTAACCATGTATGATGCGGACCTCCAATGTCTGTCGAGGTAGCTTCTAGGAAAAATTGTAATACTCACTACGTTGCCAAACAATTTTTTTTGTTCAGCCATGAAACAACACGTAATTTTCTGTATGTTCATATTTTTAGAGCCCTATTCCACAACACGACTTTCTGGGTTACCTTCATGCACATTCGCATTCACATTCGTCATCATGTTTCATAAAATACGACAGGTAGGTTTAAATTCATGCTGCATCTACAAATAAAACATTTTTACCATTTTTCGTACAAACAGAAAACTGTTTTTTAAAAAAGACCACATTTTAACTAACTTCGAGAATGCTGTTCTGGTACACTTCCGCTTAGTGTACAGTATCAGGACTTTATGTAAAACTTATAAATTTGATAATCTCAGCGTAAATATCAACATCTTTTGATGTAATGATGATACACTACGGCGTCGTCTCAATTTCTGCCTCGGGCCCTCACCAGGGACGACCTCTCATCCTTAGTCCTGTGTTACTCCTACAGTTGTCTTGATTTGGGTCCGAAATCATTCCATCAAAATACCAGAATAATTCTTAAAATAAAATAGATAACGGCTGTCACCTTTCCCATTCCACAGCCACTGTTGACCATTTAGCATTAACATCTTATACAAACACACTATTATTCGATGTTCTTAGTAAGTCTCCAGCTAATGCAGTGACACGTTCCATGATCACCTGCTGAAGTTACCCCTGACTGAGAATCACAGAATTAGGTGAAATATGAATATCACGTGTACCATGCTGTCTCTGTGCGTAACTACAGACTAGAGCGAGAAAATTCTTCGTAGAATTTGTTTATAAGCTGCAGACGTTGTCTTTAAAATTATATCGCCAATACTGTAAGTACTACTTCTTCTTCTAGGAAAGTGGTCCTCCTTCGTTCTATGTTCGGATAATTAATGTTAATATCAGTTACGATGGTTCAAATGGCTCTGAGCACTATGGGACTTAACTTCTGAGGTCATCAGTCCCCTAGAAGTTAGAACTACTTAAACCTATCTATCCCAAGGACATCACACATATCCATGCCCGAGGAAGGATTCGAACCTGCGACCGTAGCGGTCGCGCGGTTCCAAACTTTAGGGCCTAGAACCCCTCGGCCACTACGGCCGGCTCAGTTAAGACCTATTATATTCTTTCCCCCCCCCCCCCCCCCCCTCCATGAACCATGGACCTTGCCGTTGGTGGGGAGGCTTGCGTGCCTCAGCGATACAGATAGCCGTACCGTAGGTGCAACCACAACGGAGGGGTATCTGTTGAGAGGCCAGACAAACGTGTGGTTCCTGAAGAGGGGCAGAAGCCTTTTCAGTAGTTGCAAGAGCAACAGTCTGGATGATTGACTGATCTGGCCTTGTAATAATAACCAAAACGACCTTGCTGTGCTGGTACTGCGAACGGCTGAAAGCAAGGGGAAACTACAGCCGTAATTTTTCCCGAGGGCATGCAGCTTTACTGTATGATTAAATGATGATGGCGTTCTCTTGGGTAAAATATTCCGGAGGTAAAATAGTCCCCCATTCGGATCTCCGGGCGGGGACTACTCAAGAGGATGTCGTTATCAGGAGAAAGAAAACTGGCGTTCTACGGATCGGAGCGTGGAATGTCAGATCCCTTAATCGGGCAGGTAGGTTAGAAAATTTAAAAATGGAAATGGATAGGTTGAAGTTAGATATAGTGGGAATTAGTGAAGTTCGGTGGCAGGAGGAACAAGACTTCTGGTCAGGTGACTACAGGGTTATTAACACAAAATCAAATAGGGGTAATGCAGGAGTAGGTTTAATAATGAATAGGAAAATAGGAATGCAGGTAAGCTACTACAAACAGCATAGTGAACCCATTATTGTGGCCAAGATAGATACGTACAAGTTTATATGCCAACTAGCTCTGCAGATGACGAAGAAATTGAAGAAATGTATGATGAAATAAAAGAAATTATTCAGATTGTGAAGGGAGACGAAAATTTAATAGTCATGGGTGACTGGAATTCGAGTGTAGGAAAAGGGAGAGAAGGAAACTTAGTAGGTGAATATGGATTGGGGCTAAGAAATAAAAGAGGAAGCCGCCTGGTAGAATTTTGCACAGAGCACAACATAATCATAGCTAACACTTGGTTTAAGAATCATGAAAGAAGGTTGTATACATGGAAGAACCCTGTAGATACTAAAAGGTATCAGATAGATTATATAATGGTACGACAGAGATTTAGGAACCAGGTTTTAAATTGTAAGACATTTCCAGGGGCAGATGTGGACTCTGACCACAATCTATTGGTTATGACCTGTAGATTAAAACTGAAGAAACTGAAAAAGGTGGGAATTTAAGGAGATGGGACCTGGATAAACTGAAAGAACCAGAGGTTGTACAGAGTTTCAGGGAGAGCATAAGGGAACAATTGACAGGAATGGGGGAAAGAAATACAGTAGAAGAAGAATGGGTAGCTTTGAGGGATGAAGTAGCGAAGGCAGCAGAGGATCAAGTAGGTAAAAAGACGAGGGCTAGTAGAAATCCTTGGGTAACAGAAGAAATATTGAATTTAATTGATGAAAGGAGAAAATATAAAAATGCAGTAAATGAAGCAGGCAAAAAGGAATACAAACGTCTCAAAAATGAGATCGACAGGAAGTGCAAAATGGCTAAGCAGGGATGGCTAGAGGACAAATGTAAGGATGTAGAGGCCTATCTCATTAGGGGTAAGATAGATACTGCCTACAGGAAAATTAAAGAGACCTTTGGAGATAAGAGAACGACTTGTATGAATATCAAGAGCTCAGATGGAAACCCAGTTCTAAGCAAAGAAGGGAAAGCAGAAAGGTGGAAGGAGTATATAGAGGGTCTATACAAGGGCGATGTACTTGAGGACAATATTGTGGAAATGGAAGAGGATGTAGATGAAGATGAAATGGGAGATATGATACTGCGTGAAGAGTTTGACAGAGCACTGAAAGACCTGAGTCGAAACAAGGCCCCCGGAGTAGACAACATTCCATTGGAACTACTGACGGCCTTGGGAGAGCCAGTCATGACAAAACTCTACCATCTGGTGAGCAAGATGTATGAAACAGGCGAAATACCCTCAGACTTCAAGAAGAATATAATAATTCCAATCCCAAAGGAAGCAGGTGTGGACAGATGTGAAAATTACCGAACTATCAGTTTAATAAGTCACAGCTGCAAAATACTAACACGAATTCTTTACAGACGAATGGAAAAACTAGTAGAAGCCAACCTCGGGGAAGATCAATTTGTATTCCGTAGAAACACAGGAACACGTGAGGCAGTACTGACCTTACGACTTATCTTAGAAGAAAGATTAAGGAAAGGCAAACCTACGTTTCTAGCATTTGTAGACTTAGAGAAAGCTTTTGACAATGTTGACTGGAATACTCTCTTTCAAATTCTAAAGGTGGCAGGGGTAAAATACAGGGAGCGAATGGCTATTTACAATTTGTACAGAAACCAGATGGCAGTTATAAGAGTCGAGGGACATGAAAGAGAAGCAGTGGTTGGGAAGGGAGTAAGACAGGGTTGTAGCCCCTCCCCGATGTTGTTCAATCTGTATATTGAGCAAGCAGTAAAGGAAACAAAAGAAAAATTCGAAGTAGGTATTAAAATTCATGGAGAAGAAATAAAAACTTTGAGGTTCGCCGATGACATTGTAATTCTGTCGGAGACAGCAAAGGACTAGGAAGAGCAGTTGAACGGAATGGACAGTGTCTTGAAAGGAGGATATAAGATGAACATCAACAAAAGCAAAACAAGGATAATGGAATGTAGTCTAATTAAGTAGGGTGATGCTGAGGGAATTAGATTAGGAAATGAGACACTTAAAGTAGTAAAGGAGTTTTGCTAATTGGGGAGCAAAATAACTGATGTTGGTCGAAGTAGAGAGGATATAAAATGTAGACTGGCAATGGCAAGGAAAGCGTTTCTGAAGAAGAGAAATTTGTTAACATCGAGTATAGATGTAAGAGTCAGGAAGTCATTTCTGAAAGTATTTGTATGGAGTGTAGCCATGTATGGAAGTGAAACATGGATGATAAATAGTTTGGACAAGAAGAGAATAGAAGCTTTCGAAATGTGGTGCTACAGAAGAATGCTGAAGACTAGAGGGGTAGATCACATAACTAATGAGGAAGTATTGAATAGGATTGGGGAGAAGAGAAGTTTGTGGCACAACTTGACCAGAAGAAGGGATCGGTTGGTAGGACATGTTCTGAGGCATCAAGGGATCACCAATTTAGTATTGGAGGGCAGCGTGGAGGGTAAAAATCGTAGAGGGAGACCAAGAGATGAATACACTAAGCAGATTCAGAAAGATGTAGGTTGCAGTAGGTACTGGGAGATGAAAAAGCTTGCACAGGATAGAGTACCGTGGAGATCTGCATCAAGCCAGTCTCAGGACTGAAGACCACAACAACAACAACATATTCTTTTTATCAGGTACTAAATTTACAGACAGTGAATAATACGAAAATATCTAGAACGAAAGTGTTGTCTAATATAAAGGTCGAAATACTAGGCTGGATTTTATTTTCTTGGCCACATGAAGAGTTGTGCTGTTATTCTCAATCAAATTTCTTTACTGCATCTGCCAGACTTTACACAGAAGTTTATTAGACTTGTCTGAACAGTGTGACATTGGAATTCCTAAACTCAACGCATGACCCAGTTTGCTTGTACATTACCATCGACTTTATACGAGGGCATGGTGTAAAGTTCACAGTATGCGAATGACATTTTATTTGTCATATCGATAAAAAAATGGGGCACAATAACGTAATTAAAGTGTCCACTTGATCTACGGAAACATTTTGCTTATAAGAATTTTTAAAATAGTCAGATTGCATGCGTTTCGTCTAAATACGTAAACTAGTGTTCCGTGGCGCCATAAAAATATTTGAACAGAAGTACTGCATATAGGCTGGATCGTCACTAACCAATCCAGCCTTTATGCGGTACTGCCCCTCATTTTCAACATGGTCGCCTGCCTCCTGTTTGACTTAGTCGTAATAGTGATAAAAATATTTGTTTTGGACTGTCCGTCACCAACGGGTATTCGTTGGTACTTGTTTTTGGGAAGACGGTACCTTCATTTCCAAGTTATAATAAATGGGCAGCTGAATTCTAATGTGGCTGTACTTCTCTTGTAGGCAGTAAAACAAGTTTCGTTTGAACACTTAACGTGCCGAAAAAGGTTTTTTCTCGACGAGAAACCGAGGAATTTAAAGTACAAATTATTAGAATAAACGCCTAGTTCACTAGGTTTCTCAGACTTCGGCTTTCTCATACTTAACGAAATGTATGTCTGGAAAACATCTTCATTCAAAAGGAATGGTTGTGGCTGCCGTGGATTGATAATTTGAAAATCTTCCACAGTGCCACTGGATACATGGAATGTAGTCAGCGACAAAATGTTGGGCAAAATTTATCTAAGTGAGGAATAAGTCGGAACACGTGCGTCTTTTACTAAAAACGGTCTTTCCTATTAGGTGGAGAAATTCTCAACTTGATAGTAATGCTGTCCAGTTTCCAATTTCGGGCTACTTTTTGTGCCCAGACTTCATTTGTAGATAAAGTGCTCAGAGAGACCGCCGAAGAACTCGTAGGATAATTCTCTTAAGTAGTTATAACAAATATTTGGGCTATATGCTGCGGCACTGACGTTTTGAAAGAACTATCTCTAGTAGGAGTACTTGCAGCAGGAGCACCTTCTTCAGACCATTTTCCTACCTCTACAACTTGTTTCGATCTACTCCGCAATTCTTTGCACCACGAAACCTGATATGCTATCTCCTACTCTGTCAACTAATGTGGTACAGACTACGGTTTTTTTTACTGTTTACGTATTATCACATCTCACTGATAAATTAACTGAGACAATGTGTCAATATTTACCACTAACCACGTTCCGTCAAGTGAAAATAATTTGTCTAATTCCTCAGGAATGTGGTTGCGTACAAGATTATTTGGTCTTGGAGACGAGGGGAACGATTCTTGGTTCACCTGTTAAAAATGAAGCTTTACTCTGAGAGTTTTAGCTGTCTTGCAGCTGTACGGAGCAGCACTCGTTACGACAGCCATAATTGAGACAGTAATTAATGGGTCCTCTCGCTCGCCTCGTTTTCCATGTTTCTGTTCACCTTGAGAAGTCGCGGAACTAAAAATGTTCTCTCCTCCGGAATGAGCACCCTTGATGCTTGAAAGTTCCTCATTATGATGGTACGCTTAACGATCTAAAGTTGGAGGGTCTATGTAATCTTCCTAATTTAAGTTGTATATCGGCTATTTACATTGTTGGAGCAAATTAAATGCGCATTTGAGTGTTTTCGTGTATAGAAATATATTAACTTTACAAAATAATTAATTAAGCCTTTAAAAATATCTTTACTACATGAGTCGCTCAGAGTATCCTACTAACGAGACATTCATCACGCTGAAGGCATATCAGGAGTGAAATACGATGAAAGTGCTGCATGGAAGTTAATCACGCAACATTTATATAAATTAGATTAACTTTGAATGCGTGAAAGGTAATTTCGGAGAGGAAGGTTTCAGGTGTATATTCAAGCTGACAGCGTATTATTCATAATCTATTCTGACAAACTTATCAAAAAATAAAAATCTGCTCACATAGTGCTGTGTTATCTTACATATCTACAGGGTGATTCAGAATTGTTTGTACAAACTTTGTGGGTATAGTGTATAGGACAACATAAGAGTAAAATATTAAGTAATATTTTGTCTATATCCGCTTAATTTCCGACTTATGATGCACGATGTCATTTGTGGTACACATTACATAATGTGGCAGAACTATCTTTTGGCGTGTCGTGTTCGCATGCAAATCGACTGATGATGCTTTGCTGACGGTGCTCGTGCACATTTGAGTCGGGAGGCAAGAGAGTATCTCAAAGTTGTTTATCCCGATAAGTGGACAGATCATGCAGGACCAGCCGCTTGGCCCGTCAGATCTCCGGGTCTTAACCCCTGGACTAATACCTTCGGGGTTGTCCCAAGGAGCTCGTGTATGGTATTGCGACTGATAATGTAGCATAACTACAGCAGAGCACTGAAAATGGCTGTGCAACTGTGCAGAATGATATGAAGAGAGCCTCCAACATTCCGAGAGCTCTAAAATATTGAGCGCGTCATTGTCCTTGTCCACATGTACATCATTTTGAACGTGTCCTGGCGTAGTTGAGCTGAATATCGGCTCCTTTCGCGTCTTTACTTTCTGAAAAGCCTGAAGCAAAGCAATTTCAGAAAAAACTTTGTTTTACGTTTTGCTATTATTGTGATGCATACATTACGCCCATGAAGTGTGTACAGTTACTTTTGAGTCACCCTGTACAATTAAATGAGTGTCTGACCTGGTTTCAAAGACACAACTTACCGTTTATAAATTGCGTCTTTTTGTAAAATTAGATAACTGAAGTAATTAAATTGTGCAATCAAATGAAATTTGTATTTAGGTATTACTACTGTCTCAGGAGAAAAATACTCATTTTATTAAAATCCTTTTTAAACTTTTTATTGGAGGAAACGAAAGAAGATTAAGATTTAACACTTCCTTCGACGTCGAAGGCAGTAGAGACACAGCACAAGCTGGGATTGTGCAAGGATGAGGGAGAAACTACTATTCGCCAAACTGTTTCGGGGAGACAAGAGAGAGTCTAATTAGGACAGCCAATTGAAGAGTCAAATTTATTCAAGGGAAAAAAAATTAAGTACTTCACAAAACCAGAAACGCATGTTATTAAGATTTGAAGTTTTATGTCCCTACCCTATTTTCGTGCCTCTTCCTATATGGTGAAGTTTACTTAAGACCAGTCAGTTGATTTTTTGCCAAAATGATTTCATCAAATTATAGAGACAAATATAAATCTCTTACGTCGTATGATTTTTGTTTTCCCGATATGTCTAGGCGCCTACTTCTCAAAATAACGACCAGTCTGTTATCATTGTTTATTGTTCACCAAATCTTTGGCTCTATAAATTAGTTCTAATGAACGCAAATCACATCAATAATTGCACTGCAGTTTTATGAATTTTACTTTACAATATAACGAGCATGCTTTAATTTAATAGAAATAGAATGGGCCACTAGTGTCGTTAACGGATGTTCAGACAAGGAACCAATCAAACGTTCAGACTACTAGCTGGTAAAACGCCTCCAAGTGCAAATCTGGCGTGAAGACAAGAACTAATATTAGAATTTTATACCTCAGCCGGCACTGGTAAAGCGGTCAACAATGGTTTTCCTGGAGATTTAGAAAGGCTTCGTTTCACTTTCCTTGACATTATTAAGATTGGTTGAATCACATAAATTCTTCTGTTATTTCCACGTTTTATTATTAATACTTTTTTTGCTTTGATTCGATCAGATTTTGTATATTATGGCATATTCTACGCCACTGTGGCGTTAACACAGATCTCCAGTTGGTAAGCTAAAGAAATAAAACCGTAAACACGTATATGATACTGCAGTGGCGTTCAAAGTGAGGGCAAGGCAGAAAGATCTTGCCTGGCTCAGAAAATGTAGTGATAGCGATGAAATTGTATTATTATACGTTCTTATGTTGTTGCATACTTCTGGATAACGTAAAAGAAATGTCAACTTTATCTATAAGACAGTATTCTTAGAGCAGAATTTTACTGTTGTTTTGTTTGTGTTTTTCGAAAGAATTGATAAAGTGGGACACTGAGTCGTGAATATTGATAGTGTGGCTGCCCTGCGATTTCAACACGTAAAAAATTGGCCTCTGAATTCAGTGGTGGCCATACTTACGTTGAAGATAATCCACATAAAAATGTGACAAAAATTCAATAGTTTTGAGTCCGATAAAAGCATCTTGGAATTGTAAAATCTTTCATAGCGGCTCAAGGGTGAAATCTGCTCACTGAATAAAATGTGGAGAAAGTACTTTGACCTGTAACAGAACGAAATCGAAAAATACTTTCGTTTCGACCTAAAAAAAGGCTTCCACTGATATGCCTAGAATTTATTCAGAAACATACTCTCAGTTAATTCGAATATTGACGCACTGGGTGAAAAAAATGTTGTATAATTATGTTACAAGTAAAGCGAGCTCCCAATTATAAAGGTGCGGATTATCCGGTTTGCTGGTTATCCGTGAACAGATTGGCGATTTCTCGAAAAATAAAAATACTTCGAACGAATATTTTCATTTCGAAGATCCATGCGACTCATTACCGCGGAATACGATGCGAGACCCAAACTTACCGTCAAACACGTCTGAAATATTTTTCCGTTGTTTGTAACATGCCCACGGCCGATTTCTCGTCTCTATGTTTGCCTAACATTTTCCCTATTAGCTGAAGGTCGATAATTAAAGCCAATAGTAAAGAAAAATGATTGCGATTTTTTTGTAGGCTGGTTCCCTTTAGAATTCGTGCTCTGCGGAGAGAGCAAAATTGATTTGTCCACAATATCGTTCTCACTCTGAGGAAAATAAGGTCCGTGGCGAGGAAAAAATTAAATGAAAAGCAGGCACAGAAAATAATTGGAAGAGTGTTTCGTGAAATTGAGCTGAAAGCAAGTGATAAAGAAATACAGTGTGTTTTAAGCGTAGGTGATGCAGGAGGCTTCCAAATGTGTCATGTAGCATGTTTTGTAAATAAAGTAAGTGAATAGCCATTTGTTAAAAAGGCAGACTTCACATTTTTTATGATTTTCGATTTTGCACTGATTATGAAATCCTAAAGGTCATTCTGTGTTAAAAGGGCAGCAATTTCATAATTAAAAGTAAGTTTCAAATACTGTTATTTCCTTCGTGTTTTGTTGAAAGATCTAATGTCCTGCACATACGCCATTTTAACAAAATGCTTCATCGTTTCCTTATTACTGAGATGACAATGTATTTTGGCGCGTGTTAGTGGAGAGCATAACAATGCATTATAGTTGACAATGCTTAGCCCCGTTAGTTCAGAACACAGCAATGCATTATAAAATATGCATTATCATGTATAAATTTTACTATTTGAAAGCACATTTAAGCACCATAATGCATTATAAAATATGCATTATCGTGTATAAATTTTACTATTTGAAAGCACATTTAAGCACCATGATTTCCTCAGACGAAGATTAGTGCGTTGCTGGAGGGAACAGAAAATCAAACCCCGACAGCTATGGGACAAGTACGACAGCAAGGAAGACTAAGAAACGTCATTCAAACGGAGGAACGAGACAATTCACTTAAGCATAAGTTCGCTACACCACTTCATATATGATTCCACAATCCTGGCTGTATTGTGGGATCGCCATTCATCAATGGTCTGGTGAAACAAATCTTTAAAGTTGGCCTGAGCCAGCATAATGAACCACCTAGAAATGTATGATATCCTTCTGGTAAAGCGCACATTAAAAAAGCAAAAGTTGGAGGAACTTGATAAAATCAGTGTGGAAGGTTGCTGCTGTGAATTTTATGTGGATGTTCTGAAGGACGCTTTGGTGGAAGAAAATACCGAATTGAGGACTAATATGAAATCAAAATAATTAATGGAAATGAAATCAAAATAATTAATAAAAGACTTGAAAAAGTAATGGAGGAGAATCTTGGCGAGGAGCAGTTTGGCTTTAGACGGAATACGGGCACCAAAGAGGCAATAGGGCTCCTACGAATCTTGGGAGAAAGGTTTATTGAAAAAGGAAGAGACGTGCTTCATCGATCTATAAAAGGCATTTGACAATGTGGTTTGGGACAAGCTGGCGACTATAATGAGGGAAAAGAGAGTGGACTGGAAAACCAGAATACTTGTAAACTCATTATATCTTAATCAAAAAATTTCAATTAAAGTGAGAGGAGAAAGTACAAACTGGATCGGACTAGGGAAAGGAGTAAGACAAGGATGCTATCACCTACTCTTTTCAACCTCTACTTTGAAAACATGATTGACCAATGCTCATTAGATGACAAAGGCGTAGAAATTGGAGGAAGAAGAGTGGAGTGTTTGCGGTTTGCTGATGACATGGTCCTTCTAGCCACAGGGGAAAAAGAATTACAGGATTTGGTGAACACCAATGAAACTAACAGAAAAAAATATGGAATGAAAATTAACACAAATAAAACAAAAGTATTAGCACTAGGAGGAAATAAGGAAATAAAAATTATGCTGAATGGACAAATACTAGAACAGGTGCAAAATTTTAAGTATCTTGGAAGCAGGGTAGACACTGACTGGAAGTGCACCACAGAAATTAAAACAAGGATAGCAATGGCAAAAGAGCCGTTTTATAGGAAAAGGAGAAATTTCTGCAGCGGTCTGGACAGAGAACTCAGGAAGAGATTCATAAAATGTCTGGTATGGAGTGTTCTTCTATATGGCGCTGAGATCTGGACATGGCGGAGGATGGAAAGAATAAGTTGGATGGACAGAGTAAAAAATGAAGAGGTACTGGGAAGAGTGAGAGAGAAAAGACAGTTACTAGATGTACTAAAGAGAGAAAAAAGAAATTGGATTGGGCATATATTAAGAAAGAATGACGGACTGATAAAAACAGTTTTAGAAGGTTATGTAGAAGGGAAAAGGAAGCGAGGAAGGAAGAGATTCCAGATACTGGATGACATGGTGGACGGTACAACATACAGCAGCCTTAAGAAGGAAGCAATGGATCGCAGAAAATGGAGAAGCAAAGGACCTGCTAATATAGCAGATAACTGATGATGATGATGATGATGATCTAGTTACACATATTGCTGTTTTTAATTTCCTTTCCAAGTGTAATAAGAAAGAGAGGTCTTGTACAAGCATTAAAAAGGTAATAATAGAGTTTTTTAAATCTATATGTTTATTGCTTTTTTTTTCAAAAATTGTTAAAAGGGTACAGGTCCGAAGCCTCTTTTTAAATCTCATTTTGTTCGTTTTCGTTCATTGTATCTACTCTAGGCTGACGTCGAAAGACACCCGTTTTAGTTCGTTGTTGATCCATTAACTCAGTTTTTTTTATTACAGAGGGCAGCTGGCCCTCTGACCGAAGACGCTGAGGTACCGTGCCGGCGTAAATAAAGAAAGTAAACTTTTCACTCGAGGGAAGACTTGAACAAAGGACCTCACGTTCCGCAGCTGCTCACGCTAACCACGGGGCCACGGCGCTACAGAAAATACATGAAATGTCATAATAAATAAATTCTGTCTTCGTACCAGAAAATTCATTCTGATTGACATCCGTCCATTTAACGAAGGACTATTCAAATACGCATTCTGGAGAACGATGGTTCAAATCCGCGTCTGGTCACCCAGATTTAGGTTTTCCGTGATTTCCCTAAATCGCTCCAGGCAAATGCCGGGATGGTTTCATTGAAAGAACACGGCCGATTTCCTTTCCCATCCTTGACACAATCCGAGTTCGTGCTGCGTCTCTAACGATCTCGTTGTTGACGGGACGTTAAAGCCAATCTTCCTTCATTCCTTCCCTATTATTCGAATAGTTTCTGGTAAAAAGGAAACGTATGTTTTGAACTATACGTATTTTTCGTATTTCCGTGTAGTTTCGGGACCGCATTAGCACGGATGATGGGAAAACTCCCTGCAACTCGACCTGCGCCTCTCTAGGAAATTAGATCTGCGGGGAAAGAAGATCGATAACGGGCGGAAGTGGCACATGGGCACACGGTGCGGCTAGACTCGGTGGCCGAGCGTGCAGCGGATCGGAACGGTCAGTCGGGCGCGGCGTGCAGCATCTCGCGTCTGCAGCCGTCGCCGCTGGAGGGGGGGAGGCGGGCAGGGGAGGAGGCATGTGTGTAAGCCATTACTCGGCTGCGCGAGAGCAAGGAGCGGGGAAAAAAGCCGTCCGTCGGGTTTTGTGCTGGCTGGCTGGCTGGCGCGCCGCGCAAGTGTGCGTGTGTGCGTGTGTGCGTGAGTGCGTACGCGCGTGTGTGTGTGCGCGCGCGCCAGTTGGGCAGCCGTGAGAACGCAGGCGGGCCCGTATTGTGCGCGGCGCGCATTGCGGCGGCGCGGCGTACAGAGGCGAGCGTCTTGCGCGGCCGTGCCGTCCTTTCGCCGTGCGCGGGTGCGTGAGCTGACATACGCCGGCCGGCCAGCTGCGCCCACCACGCACCTGGACGCCGTGCCACGGCCGTGTGTGCACTCTGCGCCGTTGGGACGTCCTCGCGGTTATGTCTTTCCGACGTCACGTCGTCGTTTGCAGGACGCCCATGTCAGAATATTGTTTCGGCTGACACGGCACCACCTCATGCTCGGCCAGCCACCACCCACCGCTAGAAAGTACGTGCCGCCTACTGCCGGTGGTTGGCACGAGTACAAACGACGCAACTCTCTTCGTACTAGAATCAACTGCGTTTTTATGGACATTCGGTGATCTGTGTATTATGCAGATGCGATCTTAGTCTGAGGTAGGTTACATGTGTAAGAGCAGCTCGAATCTCGTAAATCCTTCAAACGTCGGGTATTCTGACGAGAGCTTGCACCTTTCCCGCTAGAATCGTTGGGAAGATAACGCAGTTTCCGGACATAAATAACTCTGATGTTTTAATATCTGCATCGTTGTTGGCTGGCATGGGCATCTCGTTCAGCTGTGACGTATATATACAGACTTCCTCAGGCTGCAGTTGACTAATGTTGATTGATCATACAACACACACGATAGATTTCGGAACACACTTTCCATTATCAGCTGTATCTGTGACACTAATTGTATCTATATCGCTTCAATGAAAGCCGGCCGGAGTGGCCGTGCGGTTCTACGCGCTACAGTCTGGGACCGCGAGACCGCTACGGTCGCAGGTTCGAATCCTGCCTCGGGCATGGATGTGTGTGATGTCCTTAGGTTAGTTAGGTTTAAGTAGTTCTAAGTTCTAGGGGACTGATGACCTCGGAAGTTGAGTCGCATAGTGCTCAGAGCCATTTGATCCATTTTTGATGCAATGAAATACGTCCATGCATGGGTAACGGATAATCACCTTCCATAATATTGCACCAAGTAGGTCTCTGGTACGTTCTACTTTCATTGTGAATGTAGTAAAATAAGGAAAAAAGTTCCCAGAGTGAATTTTCACTCTGCAGCGAGTTCAGAGTTCATACCCCGGTCCGGCACACAGTTTCAAACTGTCAGTAGGTTCCAAATAAAGTTTTCGCATAACTTTACATACTTTTACGTACATGGCAAAGTGCTCTGGCGAAATACGTGGGCTGTTGGCTACCAATGCATGGTCGTATTACATTAAATCAATATCGATACGCTTCCTTTCCCAGATATATCTGATGACAGAATGTGGATTCCGATATCGATCATGTATGTTGTGTGAGTAAACAGCATCAGAAGAGTGCAGCCTGAGGAGGTCTCTGATCTTTCAGACAAAAGCAACTTCTTTATTGTATCATCAGTACTTGGTTACACTTCATATCGGAATAGATTTCTCTTACACTAATGATGATATTTTAATCAGCGCTTGTGAACAGTATTTCGCAACGAGCGCTGCCGAGATGTCGGGTTCTGATCAACCGGGGACAGATTCCTTCGCTCGGATTCAACCAGTCACATAAATATTTCAAGAATCAGACACTCGTATCTGACAGTTTATTTTGGTCATTGCCTTTTTCATTCTTGGGGTAATTCGTTGCAAAGTACTCTAACTTATTAAGTGAGTTGATTGTAGCAAAAAATTTACTTCTTCCCAAACCAGTGGCTGTCAGTCGTTTAATTAAAGGTGCACGTGGAAATTTATTCTCGATACCGCTTCAGGTTCCAATTTTTGTGTCAATGGCGGGCAGATGGCCCTGGCGACATGTCCCTCTTCTATTAATGCGTACGTGACAGGTGACAGCAGATGGTATTAAGCCACTGAGCAGCTGCTACTTAAAATTTTATTACTTGGTATTCAGAACATAGTCCAGACAATATCCCTCAATTTCTCCTCTTAACTTGCTGTCTAAAATAAATGTCACCGAAAAAATCTGTTTTATGTGACCGTTTGTAATCATTTGGCCATTTCCAATCATATCGTTTCTTTTTCAAACATACAATTTTCGTAAGCCAGCATATAGCAGCGGAGCGTTGAACTGCTATAAACTAGGCTTGTCTATTTCCCCGACATTCGTGTCAAAAATTCTGTAATACGGACTGTTACAGTGAATTTTCAGTTTAGAATAATTCGTAATATGTATTGCCATTTTACAGAGAAAATACTGATATGAATACGTTAACCTGCTTTTAGAATTCATACCAAGAAATGTTTCAGTAGCACAAACGCAACAACTTCTTTTAACATTGCTAATAGGAGAGGAGAAGGAAAGAGAGAGACGGAGAGAGAAATTACATTACGGAAACCGTCAAAGAAAGGAACCTTCCATACTTCAACGTAAACCTCTGCTTCAAATCACTTGCACAGATGGTGCGAACTCTTTGGTTAGTTTCCAGTCTTGATCTTGCAGCTCCTTCAGCATTTCGACTCATCCCGCATGCTTGAATAAAACTTGCGGCTTTTGGCCAATGCTCTTTTGTCGTGTTCCATCAGAAGCAAAGACGTTTAATAATTTGCGGCGATATTTCAATTTTGTAAGTCATATAAGCATCAAAGTAGCATATCGAATTATGTAACGTTTCACTAATTGTATTCGGTAGAAGTGACTAAAGTAAAACAACATAAATAAGTAGTATTTACATTAAACAGTTACCATAAAAACACACTCATAATTCTTCAGGGAATCTACGCACCCTTGTTGGCACTCCTCCCAACGAAACCGTGTTAAAGTTTACTGAATTTGTAAACATCGGTCAACATACCTTGCTGTAATTTACACCCATCGCTATCACCAAAACTGGTAAGGCATTCGCGAAAACCTAGCACTTACATCTGTGTTGAGTGATCGCACAAGTTTTTGCTCATTTCATTAGACTGTTGCATGTACTTTCATTTCTTACTTTTCCAATTTCACAGCTTTTCTTCACCCTGTGTCACTTGCTTACGGTTGTAGTGTATCACATCCTACGAGCTTACTTTGCATCTACTTCTGCGCTAAAATTGAATTTCCGTCACTGAACACTGGACCATTTCGTCAATACTAAATTTCCCCTGATATTTAAATAGACATTTAAGCCGTAACTTCAGAGACAAAGCCTTTGTGACTCTACGGTAATTTATTTGTCTTAAAAAAAGCGGTTTTATCAATGAAACATTTCTCTGACGAACTAAATTTCAACGCATATATCCTTATTATATTAGTCTTTCGCATGTGCCATAAGATGATGTGTGCACTTAAGTTTTTATACATTATCATTTTGCTTTTATTCATTCCTCCGAATTTCGGCAGAAATATGTGGTTTGATTCAGTGAGAACACTGTCCTGAATGTAGACGGGGATTATTACATATTACGATATGGTGTATAAATACTCTTGTCTTTGATTAAGGGGTTATTCAGGTGAATGTGTTGGAGAAATTTTAAAAAAAGCATACGCATATTAAGTATCGCTCCGGAAAAATTTCTTACGCACATTTTAGCCACTGGAGCTTTTTTCATTGTGTTCCTGTAGGGCATGTTGTAATTCCATAATTCCAACTAGGGTTGTGAACAATTTTTCTCTGTGTAAGGAGCATCAGTGTGGCACTATGACAGTATACTGCATATCGTTACACGATGTTTTCTTATTCCACAGACTAGTTATGTACAATCGTCTGGTAGCCGGCCGAAGTGGCCGTGCGGTTAAAGGCGCTGCAGTCTGGAACCGCAAGACCGCTACGGTCGCGGGTTCGAATCCTGCCTCGGGCATGGATGTTTGTGATGTCCTTCGGTTAGTTAGGTTTAACTAGTTCTAAGTTCTAGGGGACTAATGACCTCAGCAGTTGAGTCCCATAGTGCTCAGAGCCATTTGAACCATTTGAACCACAATCGTCTGGAAGCATGAAACGTTTATTTTGAGATAAGCAACATGTTTCCTGTGATGTAGGTGACGTGAGCTTCCACTTGTGTGCCACTACTGAGGTCTTTGAGCCATATTACTCACATACATTGGATTTACATTCATTTTATAGTTTCATTGATTTATACGTAGCAAATTGTACTCTGTATGTTGTTGGATGCCATGTTCTGCGTCGTTCGTAAGACGAAACATTTCCAACCAGACCGAACTGAGTCACACTCGGTTGTGAATTTCTGCAAATGTTTAATTAAATTTCCTCTGCGCTAAATTGGAAAAGTAGGCCTCAGTTCCAGTTTGCCAAATCACCTGATCTAAGTTCTCCCCATTATTTCCTGTATGGGTATCGACCGTTACTTGCTGGAGACTTCACGGCATGCAGAGTGCTTCGAGTACTGACCGTCGTTTCGAACAGCTGTGTCTTATCTCAGGGTTGTGATTACAGTGATTCTGACATTCACTTCAAAATAAACATACGTTGTAATGTATCTCTACATACATAAATATACACAATAGGTCACACAAGTATAAAAACTGTAAATGAATGAAATAAAACCAAAGGAACTTAAACTAAATAAAGTTCAATGCTACACCCTTTCATAGTGTATCTTGATATTTATGTATTAATTCAGTGTTGATAAAATGCTATTTTTCGGTCCATTAAGTGTAGTGATCGATTACGTGGTTTCAGTTCTTCAAATGGAATAAAGCAAAGGAGGTATAACACACGAAACATTTTTAAAATTATGCCCTTTACCATGGTCATCCGCTTTCAGCAAGTGACAAATGTTTATTTGTAGCTACTTATTTAGAATGTTCATATATGTATATAAAAACTCAGCATTGTGTTAGTTGCCGGATCACACTAAACAGGTCTTTTGATTGTAAAATATTTGACTCAAAAAGAAGAAGATTAGTTAACCAGCGTCTTGTTTATTAACTGTAAATTCATTTTTTTTACTGTAGTGCAGTCATCCGATATTTAGCAGGTACTGGGACCCTCTCCCACACAGAGACTAGCTCATATCAAATATATTGTTCACAAAATTATTTTTGAATATAATCTACACAAATTTTTTAAGTAGCAGTCTAATTTAACAGCCTTTATTTATGCGCTTTCGCCATTTATCTTGAAAGGGATGGTGTGAGAGAGTGAGGGAGAGGCGGATTCTTTGAGTTTATATAGATGATACCACTCGGTTCATAATCTGGAACAGGAAAAGCGATTTATTTAGTATACTATGATTATACGTAATCACTGTTATTTTTCTGTGTGATAAACGCTCAGAAATTTTATGTTTTCCGACACACTGGAACACCCTTGGCTTTTGTTTAAGAGGAAGTAATGAAAATGCACTCGAAAAGGAAAAAAATAGTAGTGCGAATCTTGTTAAATTTTAATGTGAGATCTTTCGCAAAATAGGCCTAAGTTTTTGCACATTTCAATTTCTCTCTAGTTAATACTGAAAAACCAGCAACCTTGGCCGTCATATTCAACACATTTGTCGCATCGTTTAGCACAAGGGTGTCCAACTCGCGGGCTACATGCGACCCAAAGCAGGTGTCGGTGCGGCCCAGGAACTGAGGATCGGTTGAAAAAAAACAATCCATTTATGTAAACTTACGATAAACTGAATATTTTCAATCTGATGCTCTCGTCACATGGTGATGTTTCCTCACTGATCCAGTATTTTTTTCGCCTTATGTGTGACCCACTCGTCTTCTTCCAACGTGCGCCAGGTAAGCTAAAAGGATGAACACCTCTGGTTTAGCGAAAAGATTCGACCATCGTAGAAAATTACATAGCTGCATCCAGATAAAAGAAATGGTTTATTACTTCGATAAAAAAGTTTGAACATTCAACGTACAGTAAAGTACTCGACCATTTACGATAATAGCACTTTTCTGAAACTCTTAATATCGTTATTCTGTAATGGAATGTTTATCAATAAATTCATAAGACCTTGTGCCATATCATCGCCCTATCTCTCTGAGTAACTTTTGATGCTTGACACAAGTAAGAAATACCCTTTCTATCTTGGATTATTATTGCATTTCATAATCTTTGGGATACAGTTTATCACTTTAAAACATATCATCGTTCGTTTGTCAGTACGAATAACACGGCGTCCTGCAACCGAAATAAATACTTGAAATGCTGCCGTCAGGTGACCTCGAAGCGAAAGTAAGACACAAGAAAAAGATTCGCTGGCTAGAAGTCTGCACCAATAAAAACAAAAAGAAAGAAAGGAATTTATGTCCGTATTGCATGGGACACCGATATGCGTACGTATGCGCTTTTTCAAAATTGTAATGACACAGTTGTAAACTTCCAGGAACGTAGCTCATAATGAATAGAACTATACAAAAATATTGTACGGACGATTTTGAGATTGATTCATATTGTAGATGAATAAATATTATTTATATTTGGGCATATGCGTTGCACTTCACTGAAGTGCATACACAACTTCATGCAGCACGCTTCATTCACTGACGCTGTAATTCCACACAGACTAGGCATACTTCCTAAGGGAAACGCAGGTTATTTACTTATGTATTTGATCGTGTATTACAGCCTCTGTTCTAAACCGTAGTTAACTGTAACATTCAGTTCCAAAATACAGGTATGTTTCAGTGTGAGCGCCTTCCAGCATGTTCAGTTGGCGAGCTGAACGTATTACTGTATGCAGTAGTTACTTTGATTTGTTATTTAGTTTCCTAGTATGTTACCATTCCCCTTTTTCTTTATTTTTAAACAACTCACCTGATGATGACTGGGTAACGAGCAGAACCCGATGATGATACTCTTTGTGTGATCTGAGGCTGTAATACATAATTAAAAAACTGTAGCTTCAGGTTACAAACAGTTGCGGCACTCTTAAATCTAAAATTGCAACTTCAATAGCAGTTGAATGTAATGTTGTGCTTATACAGGATGTTACAGAAGGAATGGTCAGTATTTAGGAAATTACACGAACGCACATTTGAGGCAAAAAACTTTATATGGATATGTACCCTATTTCTAATCGTGTCCGAGATAAAACACACCTAATGTACATATGTTTTTGGGTTATTGCCGCGCACGTCTATCTTTTATACCTTAACTCTTTGCACTTTTTTGGAAAACTCTTTTGCAGAACACCTTGAAGACGTTTCTTTGGTCACGCGGTCTGGAATGTACTTTCTGCATAACGGGGCCCCTCCACATTTTACCAGAAGTGGGAGAGAACATCTCAACCGCACTTAGCCTACTCGCTGGATTTGCCGTGATTGTACAGTTAACTTACATCAAGATCAACAGGTCTTACGTCATTAGATTTTTGTTTATGGGACTGGATGAAGTCTGAGGTGTGCAAACGAAGGGTGAACAGGCAAGACGAACTGCTTGGTCGCATCATGGACGCTGCTGCCCTTATCAGGGCAAACGCAGAGGCTCTCAAACAACCAGCACAACATGTTCTTCCAAGGATGCATAAATGCATTGAAAGTTGACGATGGGATATTCGAACATTTATTGTGAATTGCACAACATGTTTAACGTGACGTACGATAATGCTTAGAGGCGAATACGTTAAAAATACGTGTTTTTCAATTGATACCACTTCGTAAAAAGCATGTTGTGATGTTTACTAACCATTGTATATGTGTACATGTGTAAACCTGACAATGTATTGATAATACAGAAAATAAATAACAACGTACATTAAATGTGTTCTCTCTCTGCAACCATTCGGAATACGGCATATATCCATACCAATTTTTTTGCTTTAAATGATCGATCATTCCCTCCTGAGACATCCTGTATGTTTCACCCCACAGAACACGCCTCACTGATTTCAGTAAAACTCGGCGGTCTACCTGCATTTATGCGTTCACAGACACATGGAACCTAAAAATGATAGGTTTAATGTAACTAAGATATCACACACACACACACACACACACACACACACACACACACACACACTTTACATGGGGCTCCCAAATCTGCAATTCGGAAATCTATTTTCCTATACCGCTTCTGGGTGATCGTGTAAACATCTCCAGAATCGATTCCGGAAATCTGGTTGAACCAGCCGATTGTCCACCTCCACAACCGTTTTGCGCTCCCACGTAAACCCACAACCGTTTTTGAAACATACGATTTTATGGTTTTGGCATCCACAGCTTAGATACATGATAGAAATATTTTAAAATAAACTATAAAAATCTTCTGAGTAACATTTGATAGCTGCAATAACTGTTAATAGTTCCTTTACTAAATGTTCATACACAACCAGTCTCCTGATGATTCAATCGCATCCTCAGGTATTCGCATTTAAGTAATTTTTACATTAGCTCGTTAAAATTCTCGGTTCCCAAAGTTTGGATGCCGTTCGAACCACAAACGCCTAACTGGATGGTTATAGGATGAAACATCAAAAATTTCAATGCGCCTGCGCATGCTACTCAATGGAATTTTTGATGTTTCGTCTTGAGGCCATCCAGCTAGGCGTTTGTGGTATTTCGAACGGCTTCAAAAAAAAAAAAAAATGGTTCAAATGGCTCTGAGCACTATGGGACTTAACATATATGGTCATCAGTCCCCTAGAACTTAGAACTACTTAAACCTAACAAACCTAAGGAAATCACACAACACCCAGTCATCACGAGGCAGAGAAAATCCGTTTCGAAATCCGTTTCGAACGGCTTCCGAACGTTGGAAGACCGTATATATTCAATGAAGAAGTGTTAAATTAGTTATATATATATAATTTGATCCATTATAAATGGTAGTCTTGTACAAAAACATATAATCTGGGGAAGACCTATGTTACCACTGTGGACTACCTGTAAGAAGATCTTCGTAACTGTTTTGTTTACATAAGATATTTTCTATGTGTAAAGTGTGCAACAAGTTGTGTGTGATGTTTAGTGTGTGTGAGACTCTGCACAAATGGACCACTGGAAAACTGTAAGTACAAATTCTTCTAAATTTCACCACTAACTTCACAAAAAGAATTGATACCCAACTAAAAATTCGCGTGTTTCTTATATATTGCAGTAAAAGTCAACGAAATGAAGCAGACTCACACACACTGACAACATCAAAAGAAATGGCTTAATACACACAAAAAAAGCACTTGAAAATGGGAATTATTTTTCGAAACGCGTCGTGCGAAAAGTAAAATAAAGAAAAATCGTGACTGGTAGCAGAAGATTTATTTATTAATAAACAAACCTATTAGTTATATATGTATACACCTGAGGATGTGATTAAATCATCGCGAAATCGGATGTATGATCCTGTAATAAAGTAACTACTAACAGCTAATTAAAGAAGATTTTAATAGTTTATAAAATGTGTAAGAATATTTATATCGTTTTTCAAACGCCCTCGGATTGTCGTCGTCTTAAAAATTTCCATCTGATAACGACGGATCGATTTTTTTGTGCGGTGAAGAAGAGGTAGACTGAGCATGAAGCTGTGTGTTTCTAATATTTAATTGGAGAGAAATAGCGATTGTACTGACTAAATCAGAAGCTGGAACAGCTGCTTTCCAGACGCCCTATTTGATCGGGTTTTCAAAACTGCTTCAGGCCTTAATATGTAAACAACGCAGTGAAAAACGGTTTTCCGAAATTCGGTTTTCGTCTTCCGGAAGATGTGTCGCATGTAAACGAAGCAACTCCCTCACTCTGTCTTTTACCCTCATTTGCCTTTGTAGACGAGCCGGTCGTCCAGGAGGAGCGGCCAGTGCCCGGCGGGAGCTCGTTGTGCCGGCGGAGAGCCCGTTGCCTGGCCGGCGCCGGCTCGCCGCGGCGGGCTGACCTCACCGGAAGCGGTTCGCGCGCTGCCCTTGAGCGGGCAGCATTCCTACCGGCGCGGCGCCGCGTAGGCCTAACCCGGCGCCGAACCGCACCGCGCCGAGCCGCGGCACGTGTCACTGGCCGCAGTTGAGCCGAGGGGCGGCAGAAAAGTTTCGAAAAATCCTTTCAGAAACTCGGGGAACTGCGAAGGAAGCACAGCAACCGGGTTCGTTCCTGGGGCGAGGGCCACACGGAGCCGTGACCGCGTAGGCAAATTCCTACGGGGGGCGAATGTACGAGAACAAGTATGCTGCACTAATCGCATGCTTGAGAAAATAAAATGACTAATACGTCTACATTATATATCCATCCCAACTCGCGTATCATATCTGCCACACTCTCTCCCCTATTACGTCATAATACAAAACGAGCTGCCCTTTTTTTGCACCCTTTCGATGTCCTCCGTCAATCCCACCTGGTAAGGATCCCACACTGCACAGTAATATTCTAACAGAAGGCAAACGAGTCTAGTGTAAGCTGTCTCTTTAGAGGACTTGTTGCATCTTCTAAGTGTCCTGCCGATGAAACACAACCTTTGGCTCGCCTTCACCACAATATTATCTATGTGGTCTTTCCAACTGAAGTTGTTCGTAATTTTAACACCCAGGTACTTAGTTGAATTGACAGCCTTGAGAATTGTACTATTTATCAAGTAATCGAATTCCAACGAATTTCTTTTGGAACTCATGTGGATCACCTCACACTTTTCGTTATTTAGCGTCGACTGCCACCTGCCACACCATACAGCAATCTTTTCTAAATCGCTTTGCAACTGATACTCGTCTTCGGATGAACTTACTAGACGGTAAATTATAGCATCATCTGCGAACAACCTAAGAGAACTGCTCAGATTGTCACCCAGATCATTTATATAGATCACGAACAGCAGACGTCCCAGGACGCTTCCCTGTGGAACACCTGATATCACTTCAGTTTTACTCGATGATTTGCCGTCTATTACTACGAACTGCGACCTTCCTGACAGGAAATCACGAATCCAGTCGCACAACTGAGACGATACCCCATAGGTCCGCAGCTTGATTAGAAGTCGCTTGTGAGGAACGGTGTCAAAAGCTTTCCGGAAATCTAGAAATACGGAACGCGACCGTAGGAACTTTCCTCCACCGATTTTGAGTCATATTGACAGCCTGTTTAGGGCACGATTAGGATTTCAACGTAAGTAAACAGGAAGACGCAGCTCTCAACCTTTTCGAAAAACTAGAGTTCGAAAAATTTTGGTCTGGGTATTTACTTCGTATGGTCACTAGTTTTTACGGGCTCCTCAATGGAGCGAATAAGCGCTTAGTTCAATAAGCGTGAGGTCTCTGCATCGAATCTCCCTGCTGGCACTTTCTTTTTCATTTCCACGTAATTCTTACAAAAGTGTGCAAATTATGAATTTCTAATGATTCATTTATTACTTTTATAATATTTATGCTGAAAAACGATACTTCTTTCCACAAGGAGACTGGAAATGAAAAAAGGATAACGACTAGTTTCAATCAAATGAGTATAGTTGAAACGTCCCCTTAGAAAAATTAATAAATGAATGTGCTAATAAACCTCTTACATTATTTGATTTTCAAACAGCTGAGCAGAACTGAACGTACTCAGACATTTCGCTCTTTACCTATTCTGCTCAACACTAAACTGACACACAATATTTTTAGCGCAACGCAATCTGACTTTCAAAAATCCCTAAAAAGAATGGCCCTGACTAACAATAACCTATACCTTTCATGAATCACTTACCTCACAAAAATCTTGGTTACTCAAACTACTGCAATACAGCGAGCGCCACTACTGCCAGCTAAATAATAGATTCTAACTATTGAAGGGACTAACTACTGATAGGCATAGTTAGCAAATGAAAGATTTTGATAAAGAACAAAGTATTTACCTTAATAGTGTTCAAAAGTCATTATATATATAGTTTAAGAACGTTTATTGTTTGTATTGTAATTTCCAAGTAAATTATTATGTTGGAGATAAGCCTCCGTAATGAGGAAAAGCTCAAAATTATATATACAGGGTGTTACAAAAAGGTACGGCCAAACTTTCAGGAAACATTCCTCACACACAAAGAAAGAAAATATGTTATGTGGACATGTGTCAAGAAACGCTTACTTTCCATGTTAGAGCTCATTTTATTACTTCTCTTCAAATCACATTAATCATGGAATGTAAACACACTACAACACAACGTACCAGCGTGACTTCAAACACTTTGTTACAGGAAATGTTCAAAATGTCCTCCGTTAGCGAGGATACATGCATCCACCCTCCGTCGCATGGAATCCCTGATGCGCTGATGCAGCCCTGGAGAATGGCGTATTGTATCACAGCCGTCCACAATACGAGCACGAAGAGTCTCTACATTTGGTACCGGGGTTGCGTAGACAAGAGCTTTCAAATGCCCCCATAAATGAAAGTCAAGAGGGTTGAGGTCAGGAGAGTGTGGAGGCCATGGAATTGGTCCGCCTCTACCAATCCATCGGTCACCGAATCTGTTGTTGAGAAGCGTACGAATACTTCGACTGAAATGTGCAGGAGCTCCATCGTACATGAACCACATGTTGTGTCGTACTTGTAAAGGCACATGTTCTAGCAGCACAGATTGAGTATCCCGTATGAAATCATGGCGGTGAATCGAGGAAGTACAGTACATACTGACGAAACTAAAATGAGCTCTAACATGGAAATTAAGCGTTTCCGGACACATGTCCACATAACATCTTTATTTGTGTGTGAGGAATATTTCCTTAAAGTTTGGCCGTACCTTTTTGTAACACCCTATATATATATATATATATATATATATATATATATATATATATATATATATATATATAATATTATTTCATGACATCCAGTCTTACAGATTTACTGTCTCTGATGGACACACGTCCAGATCATCCGCTCTCAAAACTCCGCCATCTCTCTCCCCACATCCACCACTGCTGGCGGCTCACCTCCAAATGCTCAACGCTACGCGCCGTTAACATCTAACTGCCCACTACAATAGAGAATTTTTCAACATTGCAAACCAGACACAGACTGCACACAGCACAGCCAGTGATTTTCATACAGAGCGCTACTTGGCGTTACCAATATAAAAACCTAAACAGCCTACTTACATAGTGACTTTATTTAAATTTTGTATCTACATTTGTGATTAAGTATCATGTGTAGCTTCTGGACCGCTGAACGAACCAGGATGATACTGATTGTATAAACATGGAAAACTATTATTATTCCGATTTACAGCGCATCTAATGAACAGTGAATACAATTATAACGGGAACCTACTTCAAAATCTTAGAGAAAAATTCTATTTTTGAGGGTAAAGATTTTGAGAATAACAAATTCATTACATATTGCAAATTTGCACGTTCATACTAAATCTGTTGTTAGAATTACGTGGGAATGAAAAACAAATAGCGGTAGCGGTTTCGATCCAGAGAACTTCTGCTTATAAAACTAAGCGCTTACTCGCCGAACTGCGAACTCTGTGAATCCTAGCAACTATACAAGGACTATATAAGCAGGCCTAAAATTTTCAACACTCATTTTCCTCGAAAACGATTCAGGGTTGCGTCTTCCTGTTTACGTACGTTCAAGCCTTAGTCTCGCCTTACGCAGGCTGTCAATATGAATCAAATCGTTGAGAGGAAGTTCGTAAGCAAATTGTACTCTCTGCCATAGCGGGAACTAATCTGTGGCGTGATAAATCAGTTCAAATTTGCTCGTTGTTAAGGAAAAGAATAATTATGGTTTAACATCCTGTCGAAGAAGAAGTCATAACATACGGAGAAGGTTTTCAATGGTCTCGCTCGTGCCTCTCAAAGGACCAATCCCAGCGTTTGCTAAAAACGATTTAGGTAAACAGCAGAAACACTAAGTCACGATGATCGTACGGCTAATTGAACCGTCCCTCTTTTGATTTCGACTCCAGTCTTCGTATTTAACACGCAGTGAAACCATAGGCAGCAATCCAGTAAAACGTTTTTGTGGACAACCGAGGTGGGTTGCTATTAAAGAAATTAAACCGAAGTTGAATGATCGTATGGCCCGAGTTCTTCGGCCGCGTGGTAAAGTCTTTCTATTTGACGCCACTTCGGCGTGTCGATGATGATGAGATGAAATGATTGGGACAACACAGACATCCAGTCCCCGAGCGAAAACAATTGTCTGACACGGCCGAGAATCGAACCAGAGACCCTCTGACGTAGACGCAACGACGCTAACTGAAATTTATGACAGGGATAAGGAGAGAAGCAGTGGCAACGGGCTGGTGAGAAATCTTGCTTGCTAAAATATTATTTAGATTGTGTGCAGTTTACAAAAGGAAGGACATAGCGCTGAGAGTAGTAAGATTCAAGTATACACCTCAAAGAACGGGAAGCAACGTGCTCATATGACTATTCCTCCGACGGTAAGTAAAGATTTGCTATTAGGCAGTAATCTCTGCCATATACATCAGAACGACGAATATAAGGATATACTATCTTCGCGAAAAACTTCTAGTTTTTATCTGCAGAATATACATCACAACCATCAGAACATTTATTCTCTATTGCTCTATTGAGGACTCGGCACTTAAACGTTCAACATTACATGGGTAATTACGCGTGAACGACAAAACGAAGATTTTTACGAAAAGTATTGATAAATCGTAATTAAAACGCCAATGTTTTTATCAGACAAGATGGATCTTACACTGCGAAAAAATGTTGTCAAAGTTAGGGTATCCGAAAGGTACTATCGAATGAAAGGCGACCGACATTTAATGGTCTCTCAAACACTAGAAAGAAACACGTATCAGTTTCCGTCTGTCACTTTCTTGGCAGTTAAAACTTTGGCTGAGACTTAAGTTTGCCTTGTTGAGTAAATGTGTTGTTAGCGTCTCTTCAGCATAATCCGATCTGTCTTCATACTGAAGATGAGCGTAGTATGTGGAACCATCCTGGCTTTTAACTAGACTGCCCCGCTCCCTGATGTGAGGCCAACATTAAGTCAATGTAGTTTCTCGTAATTCAGTGTCGCGGCGGATATATACGATTACACCGAAATTCCCCGCCGCGATTTTTTGTATTTATGTGAAGTCTAATATCAGGATTCATAAGATAGATTTGAGTATTATAATGTGTTACCACAACGCTAGAAACGTTGTCCGGCCTGAGATGGTAGATACAGCCCGTGCGAAGCCGGGACGGGTCCCTAAATGATGCCTAAGTACTGCAATCCATAGAAGAATGCAAGTTTATATTTATTGAATATGGTACAGTGCAATCTGCGGTGAACAACATTTCAGCAGTTTTATCCATGCCTTAAACGCCGTCAAGCGATTTGTCAATATCCTGAGAATGGTAGAACACAATTAACTGGAACTCTTATCAGAAAGCAGCCTGGCTCCAGGAAAAGAAAATGAGGTGTATTTCGCAACAACCTGAAACTTGATATATTGGATAAGTAATAAAGTAAGAGAAACTGTGCATCTGACATCGAAGCAATGAGACTGTAGCAATTACTAATACCGATGAACAGCACTGAAGTAATTTCTCAGTTTGTGGAATAAATTCATCTTTTTCGTTCCCATTTGAATTTTAAAATCAAAATGCGTTTTTTTTTAATATAAAGGTAGCTAAGACCAAACAGGGACTCACAAAACTGACTATATTCAACCAGAAGAGGAGAGAAAGTTTCGTACGTTGTCGTTAAGGGTACTGCAATGAAGTAAAGAATATAAACAGAATGAGCTGTATTGATATCATTTAGTCCATTTCGAAAATCTGGGATCACTTTTCTGCTCACCCTGCAAATTATTAAGAGGTATGTGACGAAAGTATAAAAGACGCCAACAAGAAGGTAACTATGAATGTAAGTAATAGTGCCACCCTCGTTCACAACAGCGATAAATAAACTTTATGCAGTTTGCAAACAATTGTTTACCAGACACACATGATACTCATTTTCGTGCTTTTGCATGTTTGAATACTTGTACAGATACTAGGGAAAGGTGAAAAGCACATGACTAAAGTAAAATACAAAACCAGCCGCAACAGTTTTTTTTCAGTGTTCATCTACTGAATTTTTAACTAATGAACATAACCTGTTTATCAAGTTACTTATATTATGATATTGAAAATTTTGCTTTACCATGCGATTGAATCAGCTGACAACTATTTCTTGGCGTATGTAACAACAGTTGCCTTAAAGACATAACAGCGAACAAAACTACACTTTCAGTTATAAATAATTTGTAATTGTCTAATTGTGGGAACTATTTATGCAGATATGTATTAATTGATAATCAGTCAGATATTTTGGGACTGCTGTTGTATTCACAATGAATCTCCTAATTTCCCCTGCCAGTAGAGTGTAGTAAGGCAAAACTGTGCCCGATTCAGAGAAGGTTCAGTTACTTATTTCGTTTACTAAGTGATTTCCCGTAGCTAGAGTAATAGCTTAAGATCCTCTTTTGAATCACAAGAGCCATCTTGAATTTCACAAGACAAACATTTACATAACGATCGTTAATATATCAAAATATTATCGATTTGGCCCGGAAAAAAAAAAGCTGGAGAAAGAGAAGAAATTTGCGGGAAACAAGAAACAGGAGGAGAAAAGAAAGAAAATGTTGCAACATTTATAAAGTTTTAAGGAGTATGTTATGAGAGATTGAATTAGCTGCTTTGGGAAAGTCAATGAGAAGTCAAAAATTTTGACTGCATTTATGTACGCTTGTCGTTACTGTGAAACTACGGACCAAAAACTTCGGAATGAGCTCAGCCAAAATAGTTACCTTTAGGTACGAGTAATTGTTATGGGCCAATTTTTTGTCAGATATGTGTCACACAATAATTTCAGTACGACATTTGTGTCACCAGTAATGGTCAGTGACCTTCTTTCACTACGCGCAGCAGTTTTTTGTAAAATACTCATTGCTTCCCGTAATTAATAAAATAAAGATGAGAATGCACGTACGATGCTTCAGCACTGCAAGGTATGCGTGGATAATCTTGAATTAATCTGTGTTTTACAGAATGTGGATGTAACGTTTAACGTTCTACTGTACAAGGTAAATCGTTCAGACCAAAAGTGGCCGAGCATTACGTACTATTTAATGCTGTGATGTTTTTTCAGAGCCTTGGAAAATTATCGTATACCTCTAATGCAGCGGATGTATTGCGGTCCCGTGTAGTATTTCTGTTAATACCTTCCTTTTTTTATTTCCAAAAGAATAATTCAGGCTCTTAGTTCTATGAAAGTATCCTGATTCCAACTATGATGGTACAAAAAAATGTTTAGTTTTAGAAATAATCAGAAGTTTGAACAGTTAGATAATGAACTGTGCTTCGGATAGGGCTGAATTCTTTTTGATTTTGAAGATACTGTTTCAGGACACTCCACTGAAGTACTGAAGATAAGTTTTACTGGTTTGTAGTCCTTGGCTGGTGGCTATACCAGTCATATTTATCGTCTTATTTTCTGTAACGTGTGCCGTTGATAGGACTACTCTTTCCTTACAGACTTTTCATTGAACAAGGAAGTTAAATAGACCCATTTCTCTGTTTGTTACATAATATGACTTAAAAAAGTTCTTTATACTTGTGTATCTTTTAATTTGATAAATTAGTTAAGTACCATAATTACAATGTTTAATAATACTTGTAAATACGTAAGTTTCTGATTAAACTCTCTCTTTCCTTATGACGCTTTTGTCATTGAATTACTTGTCGATGCATTGTCAGTTACGGGCAGTTTGCGTGGCGAGCACTCTGCAGCTTAAACTGTTTCTTACGGGACTCCAATGAACTTGTTTTCTTATTTAGTTTCTCAGTGGGAAGTCCACTTCATAGGGTACATGCAACACGGGTCAGGACTGTATTTAGGCTTTCAGTGGGAGAGTCTCCTTATGCCATGTATAAATGAGCGCCTAACATAATTGATTCATTTATCCTTATCAGTAATATCTCAAGCAAGATGCGTGCTGCTATATACGAAAGTTATAACAATAAAACTGATGTGTTTGGTACTTAATTTTTAGGTATTTTTTAATTGGCTGTAATCGTTTTGGGGATGATATAACCAGTGTATGCTACATTACGACATGTAATTTTCTCAGAAAATAAATGAAAAGTACTTACGTTCTTCGTTTACCCGTAGGATTGGCTCTGAAATGTTTGTTATAGTTTAACTGTAGCGGCAATGCTGCCGTGCCATCTTGCAGGTCTATTTATCATCAAGTGCCGTTATACTAGAATCACAATGCTTATTACGTGTATCTGAAAGAGGAAAAAGAGACGAAGAATTAATTACTCTGTATGGATAGCGATAATTTTACATCCCTGTTGATCTTTAGTAACCTTGACAACAGTAAAAGTCCTACATTTAATGGTTTGTGTAATAATTTTTTTATATTCGTAAATTTGAAACACAATTTCGAGCGATGGTACTAAGTGAAAGAGTAAGAATTCTCAATTTCCTCTGATGCCATGCCTCTAGTTCATATATCGCTGCAAGTATATTCCTGCTGGCTCGTGCAGTTGTAGTATTCCTGAATGGAAATGAGAGCACCCGTGTTGCTTTTTACATTCTCACCCCTTATATCTGCCTTTACCATTTTGCTTACAACTGACCTGTAAATAACAATGAATCTAAGACAATAAGTTACTTATTCCGTAGATAATTTCAACGATCTTTTTACCGAAATGATGTAAAACTAGTCAGTTTACAAGTTATGTATGCACGATTAGTGTTAACATTAATGAATGCATTATTATTTTTAGTGAGAATTATTCTTCATCAGAAATTCCACTGCAGCTGTCTTCACTAATCAGTAATATTATCGTTGATTCAGGCGAGGATATTTGTGGATCCAGAATAATCTTTTTAGTTCCTTTACTTTGGCCCTAAATGGCAGCCTCCTTTTTCATTGACAATGACATTTGTTATTGCAGACAAAGTATTCGAACTCCCCACATTATGATGCCGCTTAAAGTCCTGGTTACAAAATAATATGAAAGATCTAGTTAAAATGAGTAATATGATGCTATGCAACGGTCGAAAAATCAACATCATTCTTTTGATCATTACTTGACTTTGTAAGAAATGTGAACGCAAAAATTGAAGCAAATTCTCGGAATAGTTCAGCAACTTCCGACATGTCGGAGGAACAATATCTACAAAACGAGCAAAAATAACCAAAACCTATACTCATTTTGATATACGACATCGACTACATGTGTCTTTTTCAGTGAAATGTTTCCTTGACTTTGAGATAGTTTCCATTACCTAGCATGTTTATCGACAAATTTTATTTCGAGGAAATTAAGGCGCAAACAAAGAGCAAGGCCTTAGCGAAACCTGAGTCATTGGTAAAAACAAACAGTTTTAGAGGGGGTTTGCTTCTAAATTAACCACACAAGTCTTGCACCAGAATCGTTATTAGTGTTTACATGCTGTAGAAGCAAAAACATTTGGGCGACCTAGAAATTTCCTTGAGGAAGTAGAAATACTCCCTGCTCTTAATTTGGACTATTGTGTCGCAGCTAGACCTGTTATACGTATCGTACCCTTTTAACCATTCTTTACGTCCTACGAACGGACTCTGTTGTTGACATCACTTAAGTGATAATACAAGAAGACGGTATCTGTTCTTTCGAACATGTCAGAAAGAACAGATACCATCTTTATATAAAAGGCTCACCGGCCATTTGACCATCTTCTTCTGTGCGGATGCACAAACAGTGCCCGAACTCTTACGGGAATCGGCAGTAAAGTCGCGAGTAATGAGTATGATGGGCAGGTGCGCTATGAATATAGTGCGGGACAATAAGTTGCGAATGTGAGTCTCATGGGAGACGTGCCAGAGATACGTCCCTGCAGCCGTACTATCTTCTGTGTCCTCGGTGGCTCAGATGGATAGAGCGTCTGCCATGTAAGCTGGAGAACCCAGGTTCGCGTCCCGGTCGGGCCACTCATTTTCATCTGTCCCCGTTGACTTATATCAACGCCTGTATGCAGCTAAGGGTATTCATTTCATTGTAATCGCTTAAGTGAGTTTAGATCACTGCTAATATTTCCACAAAACTGATGGCCGTCTTAAGTTTCCTCTTGTTAAGCTATACGAGCAAAATGGCTGCACTAGGCGGTTGTGTGACGTTGCAAGACGCTGGTATACAGTACCAGCTGAAATAACATGCCAGGTTTTGGAAATAAACTTCTTCAGGCTTTGAATAGCCTCGTTAATGAGAGTTATTGATCATTTTCCTCATCAATCTACGTACTTCCAAGCATTCATCATGAGACACAGCTGTCCTCGTACTTAAACTAGTGTCGGCATGACCTGTAGAAGAGGCACAGAACTTATAGAAACTTCTAAAAGCAGGAAATTTGGATTGAGTAAATAGTTTAATTACTGCACAGAATTTTAGTGCATTCCATAAAAGAGAAAGACCAGAAAGTAAATATTATTGCGCTCTAGAGTTTTCTCTCCCATGCGAAGATGTAACGTCCGTTTGTAAGCCACTTTCGCTGGTCGACGACAATGTGGCACTTGATATTTAGGGTTGATGACATAATTTCTGGCTCTTAACAGGGCCGACGATTCGATTTCATGGGAACTTAAATGCTGTATATTCAAATACTAAAATTTAAAATGGATTTCGAAAAAGAGGGCCTGCTTATTTGCCTGGACGTATTAGTTAAGAAAAGAGCGACCACATCACGTGTAAAAATACACCTTCACCAACTTCTATCTTCATGCTTAGAATCACCACCATCGTCGTGAAGAGACACCGCGCTGTGGACACGAGTACACAGAGTTTATGCAGAGAAAAAGGCCTCACCAAAGAATTAAACACCCAAGATTAATGTTCTACTTGAATGAATGCACAGAACGGCAAATCTAGCTGTTGCTGAGGTCAAAATCTACAATGCCCAACAGAGAGATCAAAATGAGGCCTCCGGAGATTTGGTCACTATCTTGTTACGGATCACCATGACTTGCTGAAAGTGGGACATATCCTCAGAGGAGTTACACATCAGTGACACATGTGCCAGGCCAGTCAGCTGTCGCCGAATACTGCCTGGACTACGGTGAAATGAGATGCGACCGAAATCGTCAAGGTTGTAGAGGAGGCTGGTCCAATCTTTTAGCTTACCTCAGCCACATTCGAAGAAGATGAGTATTTTTGGGCGGCATATAATATATTTAACACTAACAATGACGTTTGTTCACTTTATGGGCTGCATTGGCTAAATGGCTCTGAGCACTATGGGACTTAACTGCTGAGGTCATCAGTCTCCTAGAACGTAGAACTACTTAAACCTAACTAACCTAAGGACATCACACACATTCATGCCCGAGGCAGGATTCGAACCTGCGACCGTAGCTGTCGCGCGGTTCCAGACTGTAGCGCCTAGAACCGCTCGGCCACCCCGGCCATCTGGGCTGCATTGATATCTGTTTTGGGTCGCTTGCAGCTGTTCGGATACCCCTTCTCCAGAACAATGTGTTCAAGCGTGTATCAAAATAAAGGCGACTAATTCATTATAAAAGAGAGAGGAAAGAAAGAATATTACGATTTAACGTCCTCTTGATGATGATGTAGTTAGGGATTTAACTGAGGCTTTTCTTAGGGGAGTTTGGTGAAGGAAATTAGTTAGATTCTGTTCAAAGCCAAAATCTGGACATTTGCTTTAAGTGACGCATGAAAACCACAGAAAATCTAACATGAGAATAGTAGACAGAGAACTGAACCGTCGCTCTCCCAGGTGCGAGTACAGTGTCTTACCACTGGGGCACCTCGCTCACTTGTGCATAGATTCAATAACTCACGAGAGCCGTGGCACAGTTTATATTACCTGATACCAGGTGTTCGGACACCAATTAGTGAACATTAATATGGGATGTGTCCGCCCTTTGCCATTATGAAGGCTTGAACTCTGCTGGGGTCACTTTCAGTGAAGTGTCTGAATGTCTGTGGAGGAATGGCCGCCCACTCCGCCTCAAGAGCCGAAACCAGCGACGGTAGTGATTTCATTTATTTTTATTTAATTATTTTTCACATTTACAACGTATTATCTGAGACTCTAAAGTAGGCCATACAAATCACATCTTATTGGATAATAACAAATTTATGTATTACTCATTTACTCCTGGTACTAGATTAAAATACTAACACTGCAAAAATGTTAATACTACATCTACTTTTACTACTACAAAATTACAATAAAATCCTCAACTTCTAGTACTGCTATTAGCGCTATGGAGTGCGTTCTGCTTTCATTCGTTTATTTTGGTTCATTTAATGTGTAGATGGTTGTTTCCGCTATTGGATTCACCCTCGTATTATCCTGGTCGACAGCCATTGTCTGCTGGTTTTCTTGGCCGTAGGGTAGCACATCAGCAGCGTTTCCCCGTAGCAAGCAATTCCACGGCTCACTGTTACGTCTTAGAACTTACACTTCCGTGATGACTTATGACAACGCAATGTAAATTCTCGAGAAACCATTTCATTCAGTGGTCATCGACCTCAGTTATCTTCACTCTATTAGCTGAGTAGGTTGTCTAACAGGGATGGCACCATGCTGGCGTGCGGCTGAATGCCTCGTGAGGCCTTCTTCGGCATTCCTGGATTCTGCGGCTGCAGTGTCGTCCGAGATACGCCATGGTGACTGCTCCTCAGTGCTGCTTTGGGATCCAACATCCTTAATGCCTGGCGGCCATTGCTCACCGCATCTTTGTAGAACGCGCAGTTCCACACTGAATGGACTGGAGTGCCCACAGTGCCGCAGGTGCCGCCATCTTTAATCGATATTCCGATTTTGTGTAGGTAGGTTCAAATGGTTCAAATGGCTCTGAGCACTATGGGACTTAACTTCTGAGGTCATCAGTCCCCTGGAACGTAGAACTACTTAAACCTAACTAACCTAAGGACATCTCCTCCGAGGCAGGATTCGAACCTGCGACCGTAGAGGTCGCGCGGTTCCAAACTGTAGTGCCTAGAACCGCTCGGCCACCCCGGCCGGCTTGTGTAGGTAGGTTGCATAGCTTCATGACCTGTCAGGTGATGTATCAGTCCACTCGACTCGTTAGAAACCTCATTTTTAGTCTCGTCCTGATCTCAGGGAGAAATTTGTATACTCTCCTGCCTGTGCCTGAAATGTCTGTCATTTTGCCACAGTCGACATATGCGATCTACCATTAACTTTTTCGTACTGGCCTCAGTTCCAAGTATCCTTAGTACTTCCATTTGACTGCCTTTCTTTAACCAATAAAGGTCTCCCCTTTTCCCGATTTACAAGTCCAGTGGACGTATTCCTAAAATTACTAACAATGCATCACCCGTGATATTGCAGAGGTGCCCGTTAATGATAGCAGCACACCCTCAATAATTACAGTTTTAATCTATGAGAGTCCAAAAAGCTCTCACCTTATCCTACGATTGATGTTCGTATAGATTGGTTGTTTGCCCTGGTTGTTTCCAAGGAAAGCCGAAAGTGACTGTTTGCAATGCTTATAATGTTATTCATCAAATTCATGTCTATTTCTGCCTGCCTCCTACATGATGTACAAAATTACTACGTTCGTCCAGGAATAACCCCAGACAGCTTGTTAAAGCGCTGTTTCTAATCGTTACACCATTTCTTTAAGTTTGGGGTTTGTCGCAAGATCCTCTATCAGGGGGAGCTACGTAGTTTTATGAAGCGCTCGTGACAATTTGATACTTCGACACCACTCTTCAAGTTCATGGAGCGCTGCAACGCATTTGTCGTCTATAACTCTTCTGGAGTCACCGCTTAAAGCGAACAACACGTCATCTACAAATGTTATCAGTCCGCTTACGTTACCGCTATCTTCTAGATTTGTAGTATGTGCTCCAATGCTTCATCCCAAAAATTTAGACAATCCACTGATCCCTGCGGGTAGTTGTTTGTTATTGTTTTCATTATTACATTTCGTGAGGATATTAATGAAGCATGTCTGCTGCAGGAGTAGTCTCTCGGGCAGAAGTGACCAAAGAAAGACGGCCACCATAGGTTATCGAAAGCGCCAGCAATATCGACCATCATCGCTAGAGCGCACGTGGGATGAGTGTCTATCGCTAGCGACATCGCTTTATTATCTTCAGCTGATTTGTCTCTTCTAAACCCGTACTCGTGAGGGCTCGTGTAGTAGTCTACACATTCAAAAGGTAAACTGGTCCGTAGGATTGGGGTATCACGGGATCCTTGTCTGCCCTTCACTATTCACTAATTATCACCACTTCAGCATTCTTCCATCGTGCAGGAACCCCTCCTCCTCCCCTTGCAAGAGATACTCATTTTATGATTCACGCAAGTAAATATCGGACTTTTCACATAAGGCCTGTATTACGTCGTCAGGGATCTCATCCTGTCTTGGAGATTCTTTTCTTTTTCGGACTTAAAATTATTTGCGTAACTTCTTCTTGTGCGAAGGGATACACAAGTTTACTATTTCTATAGTCTTCATATAACATTTTTCGTAAACTACACTGATCTTCCGTCAGGACTTCTTTTCAATCATCAAGAAGCAGTGCTTCCGTTAGCAGGGTTGCTGACTGTTCGCAACTTACTATTACCGTCTAGTCAGCCATTCTGAACGTGGATAAGACATTTGGGGATCGTATTTTCTCGCAGATTATTTTTTTGTGGTGTACCCCAGGGATCAGTTTCTAAGTTAGTCTCCACGAATTACTACGTCATTCCATTTTTGTTTTCCGTAAACGTTGTTTAACGTACCTGTATCTTTGCTGCCTTCGGATTCTTTCTGTTTGGGTCATGCTGCTCTGTTATAGCTTCCTGACTGTTCTTGTTTCACGTCTTAATTTCTGCAGCACCTTGGTCCAGATTCAAGGTACTCCTCTAGAAGGACTTCTCTTACGCCTCCATTGGCCTGTGTACAGCCAGTGTCAGTACTTGCACTTTAACATCTAAATCGTCACCCAGCGATGGATTTCCTGGACACTGGAACACCCTTGTCAGTTGTACCCAGTTAGCCTCCTCTATGTTGTATTTGGGCCTGATGCACACGTTTTCTGTGATGTCTTGGATTTCCCTTCCACTGATGGTATAGTGTATGATGTCACTCGATGTCATTACACTCTCAGCCTTCTAGCCTTTCACATTGCTATCTGCTAGAGTGACGCCTATATTTGACGTTGCTCTGACCCTCCCATCGTAGGTTGGGGATTGCGAGATGTATGCAACAGCTGTAGGCTGAGTTCCATAATGGCTTTTTCCAGTTGCCTTCCACGGTCATCACCCAGGGGACGGTGTCACAGTGCTGACTGCGCATTTGCATCGATGGGTTACACACGAGGTTTAATTCGTTCTAAGTGGCTAGTATCCTTTAGTCTCATCACAGAAGGTAGTGATGTTGTATGTTGGAGCTTGGAGTGATGTCGACGTTCTGACTCATCTCACTGGTATTGCAATGGCTTCAGGTCGGAACTCTGGACAGTCCAGTCCATTTCCGGCATGTTGATGTCCACAAACAGATGCTACTTTCTTACAGGCTGAATTGTCATGCTGATACAAACAACCATTATCTCCGAACTATTCCTCTAGTTTACGCAGTACACGGTTCTGTAAAATGTGTTCATTTCCTTCCGTATTTCGTGTTTTCTTAAGCGCAATAAGGGAACCACATCGTACTCACCAAAAGACACTGACATACTGCAACATAACCTCCTCCGTATTTCACTGTTGACATTACGTATGATGGCAGATAACGTTCTCCAGGCGTTCGCTAAACCCATACTTTTCCATCGCATTAACACAGGGTATAGCGTGATTCATCATTCCATATTACTCATTTCCAGTTGTCCACTGCCCAGTAACGTCGCTCATTTACCACCACTGTACCCCATTCCTTGTAACTCCGTGCGTACATCCATTATCCCAGCTGGACCGCTGGTAGCACTTCGGACGCACGACTGATTCCTTTTGATGATTTCACGCGGTTTCAGGAGCACTCTCCACAGTGTTCGACATTCCCTGTCCCTCAGAACAAGAGGTCTGCCTCGCTTTGGTTTAGCTACCGTTGTTCCTTCGTTCTTTCATTCCACAAGCAGATCAACAGTTAGATGGGTAGATCATGTACCAATGAGGAAGTACTGAATAGAATTGGTGAGACAAGAAATTTGTGGCATGCCTTGACTAAAAGAAGGGATCGGTTGATAGGACACATTCTGAGACACCAAGGAATCGCCAGTTTAGTATTGAAAGGAAGTGTGTGGGACAAAGACTGTGGAGGGAGACCAAGAGACTAATATGGTAAGCATGGTGTAGCTTGCAGTAGTTGTTCAGAGGAGATGAGGCTTGCAAAAGATAGAGTAAAGCGGAGATCTGCATCAGAACAGTCTTTGAACTGAAGACCACAACAGCAACAACAACAACAACAACAACGACAGAATACTTTCTCAGTGAAAGCTGTGGCAACATTGACCATTTGCACTATTTCTTAACATTTTGGATGATGATGATGATGATGATGATGATGATGATGATGATGATCATTGGTTCGTGGGGCGCTTAACTGCGCGGTTATCAGTGCCCGTAAAATTTCCAACCTTTTGCTCAGTCCAATCTCGCCACTTTCATGAATGATGATCAAATTATGAGGACAACACAAACACCGAGTCATCTCTTAACACTTTGTTGACTGCCCGCTTAGAATAATATCGGGCCTAGGAAACCGGACTTTCATGCCGTTGTTTGTAGCATTACTAGCTGGGCTCTGAGCACTATGGGAATTAACATCTGAGGTCATCAGTCCCCTAGAACTTAGAACTACTTAAACCTAACTAACCTAAGGACATCACACACAGCCATGCCCGAGGCAGGATTCGAACCTGCGACCGTAGCAGTCCCGCGGTTCCAGTCTGAAGTGCCCATAACCGCTCGACCACACAGGCCGGCTGTAGCATTACTGTCACATATGTAATTGATTTATCGTCAAGAGTAATACGTACTAAAAAAGGCCAATCTTCTTCAACATTTATTTTTCATATCATGGTTAGCTATTGAGCAATTTCTTCCTCTTGCAAAATTCTTGCTCGTTGAACAAATATGAAGTATTTGCAGCAGAATTAGAGCAAACTGAGAAAGCTAACGAGCACGCACACGAAACTACGTCAATGCGATCGTATTGGCGCAGCCACTCGCGACAGCAGCTGTTACGTTCGCTAATGTTTGTTTCGAAATAACGAAGAAATGACAACAGAAGATAGCACCAGTGAGGAACAGTAGCGCGACGTCCTTAACATTGTTCCAAACCCAATGAGACCAGATTTCGAAGAACAGATGGCTCGCGCGTTGTGAAAATCCTAGCGCGACCTATACTAGCGTGCAGTCTTTTTAACACAAAGTTACCACCGGACCTGCACTTGGGCTCGGGCTCCAAAGTTTTAAGTTACTTTTTTTTTCATGGCAGTGATGTATACTTTATCATGTTTAATTTCTCTTTGCCTTTGTTAAAACACACACACACACACACACACACACACACACACACACTACATACTACTGTATCTTTAGAAATTTTTCTGTGGAGTTACTGTCTAACGATGACCTTGTAAGCCGAAAGCCGGCTTAGAACATAAAGACAACCACAGTTCGTGTTTTCATTGATAAATATCTACAAACATTTGAATGGATTGGATTGAGTTGTTGCAGAGTATTGCGGCAACTTGGTGTCATTTCAGCTGCGGAAAGTTACATGACCACGTCGGTAGTGTTGCGTCCTTTTGAAGCTGTGCGAAGTGCTAGGCACTTGAATGGCGTGGTTCTGGGAAGCTGCTGATGCTGAAAATGAGCTCTAAAGTGAGAGAATGCTTCCCTCATTGAGTTCTGTGTTGAACTTCAGAAATGAAGGCGTAACATCCAGATGATGGACCGAGCTAGACCTTAGTTTAAGTGATAGTGTTATCTATCCTGGGCCACCAGCGAGCGAGCGTGGTGTATAAAGCAGTAGGTCTGGATCGGGCCGCCGCGTTACGAGATTGACAGAGGAAGCGCGATGTGCTGAGGAGTATGTGCGTGGGATTCTTCCTAATTGCTATGGGCGGACCACGCTGAGTTATGCGGCTAGGCGAGGCGCAGCTCCCCCCCCCCCCCCCCCCCCCCTGCTATCCCCTCGCGGGGTATACATCAGCGGGCGCATCGCGGCAAGCTGAACGCAGCGGAGCCGCGGTTAATTGCGGAAAGCGAGCTCCGGCACCAGCAGCGAGAAAAGAAGGCACGCTCGCTGCCCCGCAGTTAATTGGTAATGCCTCGTCTTCGGCCGCAAGAAAACCGCGGGGCCGAACAATTAGAAGATAATTCATCGCGGTGCGCTCTGAACGGCAGCTTCTCTCCCAGACGCCCGCAGCGGAATTAACAGCTGGCGAGAAGACCAATGAAGCGCTGCCTGGCTACCTCCTTACCTTTTTTCCCGCGAGGCGCCGTGGTTCTGTAATGAACAGGCCGCACTGGCGACAGCACGCCGATACGAGCGCAACACTCCCGAAGGTACGCGCTCTCATTATTTCGCCGAAATTTGTTACCTTCACTGCTGACTGCTACTTGTTCTGCGTGGTTTTGGAAACGGGAATGGTTTCTCACAGCTCCAGCGTAATTCCGCGGCTTAAATTGCCAGCGATTAACAGATATGGCTCCTTTTCCCACTCGCCTACAACTACGACGCTTCCTTTTCTGCACACAGGGTAACGGCCCACCATTTGATTAAATACATGGAGTGACGCGGTACGTATGGTAAGCTTTTTGAGGTTAAAAAGTACATAAGGGACAGCTATCTGCTATCTGCACTTCAGCTGTTTGAATCTAAAATCAGAAAACAAATTGAGTCGAAAACACGATAACGATTTACACCAGTCTATTTTTGTACTTTGTTATTATGCTGTTGGACCTGTGTGTCAATCAGCTAACGTCATAGTCAGTCATCATACATCCGCAACTTCTTTGAAGAAAAAAGTGTAAATAATATAACTGAGAAATAGTAAAGTACCCATTGAATGTGATAATGATAATTTGCAAAATATCTGCAACTCCAGGTACGGAGATATGGAAGAAGTAAACGCCATGTGGAAAAAGAAGCATGTGCACATCGTCCCTGTGGTGGTGTAGACACAGACTTGACTCCAAAGCGTATTGTGCGCAGTTAGAACTGCGTCCTTCACCGTGTTTGATGCTGCAGTAGACAGTTCTACTGAACATCTCTAGAATAGTGTACATATTTCTGGGAGAAAATAGTTATCGTGTTGTTTAAATTCCCGGGTAAACAATGAGTCAACAATGGAAATCAAAACGAGCGTTTGGCGTCATTGGCCGGGAGGCCCCTTGCGGGGCAGGTCCGGCCGCCTTGGTGCAGGTCTTATTACATTCCACGCCACATTGGGCGACCTGCGATCCAGACGGGGATGAAATGATGATTAAGACAGCACAACACCCAGTCCCTGAGTGGAGAAAATGCCCGACACAGCCGGGAATCGAACCCGGGCCCGTAGGAAGGCAATCCGTCACACTGACCACTCAGCTATCGGGGCGGACTGAGTCAACTATAAATAATAATAATAATAATAATAATAATGTTGATCCTGCTGCTGCTGCTACTACTACTGTTGCTGACGATGATGATAATTCGGAAAACTTGTGAAACATAATTAAAAAAAAGTTACTTTGGCACCAGCAACATCTAGAGTCACGAAATAACTTGAACTTGACGAAAACTTAGAAATATTGGGAATAAAAGGGAACAAGAACAAGGAATCGTTGATAAAAACGCCTGACACACTAACTCAAAGACAACAAATACTTAGAATCCTGCGTCATACGTCATCTAATGCATGAAGGAAGATGTTCGCAACTTTGAAAGCTATGCACAGGATACAACTGGCCCCACTCATGAAGGACGTTAATGACGCCCTTAAAACAGCCCAAATAACAAGAATGGAAGAAATGAATTAGCTCGCCTACAGTACAGCAGCAAAAGTAACAGAAGAAATAGGGTCACTACAATCAAAATCCGCCAGAAAAACGACTGAAAAATCAAAGGGGAAAGGTAGACTGGAACTGCAAATCAACAGCCTGAGATCGAATTCACGCAACTGAAGAACACTAGAGGGCATCAGCTGAACAACTATACGACCGAAGAGTACCTGATAAAAAAGTATAGGCTGAATACGAGCAAAACTGAAGATGCTTTGGAAATTGTGAAGCAGTAAATAACTGCAACAGCCAGGAAGATTGTAAGATACGAGGCGAGGATCACACAGTACAGGGAAAATCAAACTTTCCAGTTCGTTTAGGGACAGTTCTACCATAGCCTGAATCAGAAAATTGGCACTGAAGTTAAGAAAATGTAGAAAAGATCAACATTCCATTTCTGGAAAGATCTCTGGGAAACTGAAAAAGACTACTACAACTGCAGAGTGTATAAAGGACTTCGAAAATGAATTTGCTAAGAACAGAATGCATAGCTGGAGACAAATTCCGAAATGTCTGACAAAAAAGTTAAGGAAGTGAAGAACTGCACATGCTCTGGCAACGATCACTGCACGGATTTCGACTCAGATACTTGGCCACTCAGCATGTGAATGTATTCGAACCGTTCAACACATTGCAGCAGGAAACATCAGTGTATGGTTAACAACCGGGAAAAAGTGTTTAATACGGAAGGTCCCAGCTAAAGGGCCAATACCCGGAAACTACAGGCCAGTACCATGATTGCCCACCATGTTCAAGATGCTGATAGGCATCATAGCCGACAGAATTCAGGACTTTTTGGAAAAATGTGTCGCTATACCAGTAAAAAAAAAAGTGATGAAGCTGGGGCGCAAAAGACCAGCTCCTCACTGACAAAATTATTATGGAAAACTGCAAAAAATTTATGACTTGGATTGACTAGAACAAAGCCTTCGATTCGTAGCCACACAGTTGGATCATAATGTGCTTGTAAACTATCGGGGTTAGCAAAACCGTGAGAAAATTCATAGAAAAAGTGATGGAACACAGTTTCCAGGGGACTCGTCCCCACTGCCGTTCATCATCTCCTTGATTCCACAAGCAACCCTCCTACGGAAAACAAACCTGGACTGTCAAACAACGAGAAACTCTCAGAAAATGTCCCATCTGATTTATATGTATGATCCGCAGGTTACTAAAAAATCTGAAACTGAAATTCAGTTTCTGAGTAAAACAGCCCGAAACTTCAGCTAAGTCACAATGGCACTAACGAAGGATAAATTCAGTGTTAGATTAGATTAGGTTAGGCTAGGTTGGGTTAGTTTACGTTAGGACAAACTCTCAAAAAGTGAAGACATCGAAATACCAAATGGACCAACCATCAAGTGTCAACAGCCAGAAACCTACAAATACCTAGGTACTTTGTAGTGGGACAACATCAAGCATGAGCATGTAAAACGTTTGGTCAGCAAAGAGTACACCCAAAGGGTCACGAAAATTTTGAAAAGCACACTAAATGGCGACAATACCATCAAGGGACTTTTATCTGGACACTACTCGTCATCAGGTACATTGCAGACATTGTGATCTGGACAGGAAAATAAGAGAACTGATGACAATTCACTATGCACTTAGCCCACGCAACGACATCGACAGACTGTCGTTGCCCAGAATGGCAGCCGACAGAAAGATCTTGAATGTGAAGCAGGCTTTGGCAGACTATGTGCAAGAGAGGAAATAATCAGGTCTGATTAAAGTCACCAATATAAAGCCTCTAATAATCAGCGAACTAAGAATCAATGTCGGAAGGTTGTACTCGAACTGACGGCATGCGCAATAAAGCATTGCACGGGCAGGTTTTGGAGAAGATTGAAGGCAACACGATATACGAAAGACCTGGGCTTTGCTTACCAACAGAAACATAAAGAAGGAAATTGGAAGACTGATTTTTGTTGCACAGGAACAAATCGTCAGAACAAACGTCATTAAAGTCAGAATCGAGAAATCAGCAAAAGAACCAAAGTGCAGATTCTGCAAAAAGTAGGTCTAAACAGTTGACCGTATCGTGAGGTGTTGCAAAAAGACCCTTCAGGCTGACTACAAACAGAGACACAATGATATGGCACGAATGGTCCACTGAATCATATGCCAAAATTTCCATCTGTTGATGGCAAAGAATTGGACGGAACACAAGCCAGAAAAAGGTGAATAGAACGAGCATGCGAAATTACTGAGTGATCTCCTAGTACAGACATATCTGGCTGAAACACAGTACCTCAGACACGACGGTTTTGGAAAAAAAGGAGGATGTGGGTCATTGTCATTGCCATCCCAGGTGATACCAGAATCGACGAGAAACAACTTGAAAACTTGCCAGATACGATGACTTAAAAAATCAAACTACACCGACATTGGCATACACCATGGCGTAAACCAGTGAAAGTGGTTCCAGTGATTCTTGGCACACTGGGAGCAATGCCAAAAGGTCTTAGAGGACACTTGAAAAACACTGACACTGATAAAACATCCATCAGCTAATGACAAAGAGTCACTTCACTGGGACCTGCAGGAATTATCCACTAACACATCATCTGTCCTAGACACTTGAGAAGTGTCCGAGAAGTGATGAAATACGATATCCAACATGGTGAACTAATTTGCTATGTTTAGTGTTATAAGCAATATGCATAATAATTATAATAAAATTAATCATAGTACAGTATAAGAACTTATTTAAAGTGACGGATCACAAATGGGCATTAGCAGCGATGAGTATTGGCTGTGGCCTAATAGTGGGAAACAACTTCGGGTGTACCACTGTCGGTAATACTCTGGTGGTGAACGTAATCGACATCATCTTGTGCAGGAAGCTCTTCACATTTTTTTCCCCACGAGATTATCACAGCCCCTGATATCTAATGTCATCTACAGTATTAATCTTATATCTTTGTGGGGAATTTGAATGTCACTGCCAACATAATTGTAAGAAACAGGAGATACTGTATTTCATTGAAATTAAGCTGTGTACCAAGAATTGCTTCTCAAAAGTACATTATTTGCTATATCAATACGTTCGTGATATAAATTTTAATTTAAAAGACTTACACTTGCCTCATTCAAAACTGAATCCATTACAACTGTAGGCAAGTCATTAATGTATATTATGGAAATAAGTAGCTTCAATGAGTAACCGTGAGGAACATCCATAAATTTCTGTAATTCTGTGAGATGTAGTTCATTTCAAATTAGATGAGAATTTCGCGTAATTCTCTACAACCTTGTGCTCAGATAGCACTGAAACCAATATGTGTCCTTACACTCAACTCCATAATGCTCTAACTTATTTAGAAATATGCTGTGGTTTACACTGCCTGGAGCTTAAGTTAACCCGCAATATATGTCCATTGGCTACAGTAGTTTCTCGTCAGTACCTTCGATTCTATACTGCCTGGCTGACGCACGATTCGTCCCTGATCCGAAATTGTGAATGTTTAAGTAAGTGGTTCTCGTGAATATTAAATCTGTCTGAGAAGAGGCCAGCACGCTCAAGATGAGTTGCTCAAGTAAATACGTTGGTAATGTAAAGTATCACAGGTCATCACTTTCCTAACCATATGAAACTTTATACGTCAAAGCCTTAGTAATTATCTGAATTTCCTAAAGAGTTTGACGGTAACTCACTGTTATCAGTGAGGTAAATACAATCTCCACCTCTCTTTGTATCACGCTGCTCTTCTCGGAATGGTACATCTTCTCGTAATACGAGACAGCCAATACTTGCGTTCATTTTCTCTGCAGACTTCGCTTTTCGTGCTGCCCTTGTAGGTCTAATGGATTAGGATCCGGCAAACTCAGTGATCCACGAACGTAGCCAATGAGACCGACGCATCGGTCAAGGTGTATTCAGTTATGATTGTGTGTTACTTGCATTCCATAACGTGCAGGGGCTCTGTCATGCTGAGAAAACGTGCCAAATCTTGTAGCAGGAAGGTCATTTTCAGGTGACGATAGCAACACATTTTGTAGGAAGTCCAAAAATGTGAGCTGCCAGAGGCAATTCTGAAAGATAATAGGCCAGTTTAACTGAATTCTGAGAATACCTCGCCAAAAATTTACAAGACGCGCTGCCTAAAAGACGTCACCATAGTGCCATGTATGTTTTCGTCGCACCACAGATGTTGATATCCCACGAGTGGCAGCAGCGTTACCAGTGAGCAATGTACCGATAGATAGAATTAACCGGAGATTAGCAAAGACCAATCAACAAGCTTCAATCTCGAGCTTCAGTTGCCTTCTTGAAGATGCTCCCGTTGATGACTGAGGAGAAATGTTGAAACAATGTCACTCATAATTTTGGACACGAATACGTATTCAGTTAAGCGTGATCATGTATAGCAGGAGAAACTTGTACTTTATATACGATGTCTTATTAGTGGACAAATTCAACATTGACGTTCCAATGGAATGAAGTAAGTGCAAAACATTTTCAATCAAACAATAAGCTCACGTAGATGTGACATGTTAGGGATGTGCATTTCATACTATAGAATTAAACTACTTCTCCCAAATTATTCCTAACAAGATCGACGGGATTTGCGGCAGTTGATTCAGAGCGAAGGAAGGTGCAGTTGCGTGCATTCTCCGACAAGACTATGTCCACTGTTGTTTTCCAGTCAACCTTGACATTGATCTCTGCTGTACTATATCGTATGTTTCACTAGGCACCTGTAGCTTTTACTATAGTAACCACATACCTATTTATTATAGGGAGTTCAAGAAAATTGCTGTGGCATTTTAATCTAGGGTGATACAGTGTTTCAGATTTTTTACGATGTCATGTGTTTCTCTGGAAAGCTCTGAGGAGAGATCACATAATAATGTATGATTTTATAAATAGGGAAGTATTTGCAACGCTTCACGCCTGACATCTCAAACGTAATGTATTTATTGTTTCTGTTGCTGATAGTGGTGACAGTAGACGTTAATCATTGTCGTTTATCTGTACTATAAACCACTCAGAATTCGAATGTTTACATTTATCGTTTAGAGTGAGGTACTGATAAATGTCCAGAGCCTCTCGCACCTTACTGGACTTCATGTGAAAGTCAAGAACTGCAACTGCCGCTTAAAGTCTGCTATATAATGTGTCTTTTTTTTCTCACTGAAAACTCATACAGATTGTTTACAACAATAGGCCCATAACAGTGCCTCTAAACCATAGGAACTAGCTACTCCTGTCATAGTACATCCATACCTATTCAGTGAATGTCACTTGAAGTATGAGCAACATGAAATTGTCTTCGGTAAGTCTATGGTTTCGAGCACTATCCAACTCAACTTTAGATTGCCAAAATCGCTATCTCTCTTAATGCAGTGTTCACTTACTGACTCGGAGGCCCTTGGGGTTATTTGGACGCCTGTTTTGGAACCTTTTTCTTAATCCGCACACAATAGTGCTTTCCTTATGATGTATGAGTGTTTGTCCTACACGTAACCGATTTGTGTACGTTACTTTCATGAGGTAATGGAGTTTATTTTGCTGATGACGGTAGTACGGGAAGTAAAAATGGTGAGTCAGGCGTCGTCTCACAGACCACTGCACTCCAGCAGCCCAACGAGGAGCGATAAAATTACCGACACCGTCCGATGGACAAATTATCGTCAGCAGCGGCACATACCGTCAAACCATACGGTGACACTGCAAATAGGTTTGCGACTGAACGCAGGAAATGAGCGCTTAATGTGTCGCTCAAGAAAATTAAATCGTCTCGTATCATTCCCACTGCACGAAGCTGTTGGCGGCGATCGGTCCTGCGGATGGGGACATTTAACTTCGACCCACCTCATGGTGGTAATGGACTGGGCCGTTAGTAGGTTATGGGACGGGAACTATGTAAATATTGTCACTAGGATTCTCCTGCTCGAGTGGCACCACACTAACGGCCATTAGCAGCCTCGTCTACGAAGCAGGTAGCATTGCTTACTTTCTACGCGTTTCACGCAATTTCCTGAATAGACTTATATTAGATTGTGTTCCTTGCGAGGGACCGCAGTTATGGACGTAAAAAGTACATGCTTATATGCAAGGCGTTTCTCTAGTGATTTAATTACAGGAAAAATGGCCAGTCCGTCAAAGGGAAGTGTGTATTTATTGCTTCAAGGACTGGAATGACATTGTTCTCTTGTGTCAGCAGCGAGATGTTTCTGTGAAATTCTCTTCATTTGATTAACCGTTTCTGAAGCTGTTACCATTTGCTGAAACAATTAATAGAAGAAAATAACGTCAAAAGTGTTGCTATTTTCATGGGAGACGATTTTCTGACGGAAATTCCACTTCAAGAACACGTATAAAGATTTGCAATCATATTAAAAGCATAGCAGTCCTGCTCTAAATATAAGCCTTCAATTAACGTTACATAAAGCTTAAAGCTGTAACAGATCCCATAATATGCATACAATTTGCATTCTTTTAGAGCTACAGTGTGTAATTTTCAAAGAAATAAATTAGCTGTGATATCTACAGTAACGTAAAAAGCAGTCAGAATTAAAATATTAACAAAAATTTACTTCGTTCAAAATTAAACTGCATTATAGCGTAAACATGGCACAAGCGGTAACATCGCTAGGAAAGCTCAATGTCACACGGAAACAGTTGTCTTACTAACCAGCAACGAGTCAACATAAATATGAATCAAGTAACTTGTTGTACTCAAAGGGCACAGAACTACTTATTATTACTAGTAACTACCCCAGGAGTTAATTGTAAGTAAAAAATTGGTTTGAAGCTGGACTTTCGATATTTATACTGTATCCACAGATATTCAGAATATTATCTTATTTATTATTACAGTAACTGAAATGAGCTTCCGCGCCGAGCGGTTCTAGGCGCTACAGTCTGGAAACGCTCGACCGCTACGGTCGCAGATTCGAATCCTGCCTCGGGCGTGGATGTGTGTGATGTCCTTAGGTTAGTTAGGTTTAAGTAGTTCTAAGTTCTAGGGGACTGATGACCTCAGAAGCTAAGTCCCACAGTGCTCAGAGCCATTTGAACCATTTGAGCGTCCACGTCGCGATTATTAAAAGCTTACGCTTTGTGTGAAATACGACTGTTTTAACATAGTGACATTGAGTGATGTGCAGTGTTATGTGAATTTCCCAAAGTAATTGTTTCTGTACGAACATGACACTAAATACCATTGAAATCTTTAGTGACTCGAGTACCGGAAATTATTACCACAGACATTGCAATATTAGAAGTTCAGCACAGGTCGAAGAAGGAATAAGAGTATATCGCGGCGGTCTTATACTACGTCGCCATCCGCAGAGATTAGTAGCCTTGTTCGACGTGAGTATAATGTATTTTACTCACACTGTGGAATACAACCTTTCCCCTATTGTAATTTTTAGTTATACGTATATAACTGAATGGTTTCCACTCAGATATGAAACACTCCTGAATTTTAGTTGCGGAGGTTAATGATGATTAGACGAATACTAGGCTGGTGTGAAGTAATGTTACGAATTTTCAAGTTCATTACATGTTCTCTACTAGCGATATTTCTGAGATCCTTTTTAGGTCTGTTAGTCACTGTTATTTTTAGATATAGTGCGTCTTGTCTGCTCTCTGTAATCACATAATCAAATGAAATAACGGAAAAGTATCTGAGACAAACAAGAACCCATAAGAGCCCAGAGGCTTTGGCATATTACTAACTTTTCCAAGAATTGATATTCGATAAAAATACTGTAAGGAAGGTGACCCTTTTTTCTGTATACATTCTTCTGCCAGAGAAAGGAACCGAGTTCCAATATTAGTTGTGATAACTGCCATATAGAGCACAATGAAAATTACATCTGTACTCTATTTATGTACATTGCACATTGTGGCTAGTTTTTTTCATATATCTGCATTGATATCATTTTCTGTAACTGTTTTCCTTAACAAGGTAATAAAATAAAATCAGAGCTGCAGATTTGTTGACGGCTTGTTATCTGCTGTGATTAAAGAGGTTCAACTGGAGTTCAGAAATTACTGATGCTTCTTGATTTCACGAAATATAAGTAATTAAGCTCATAAGGAAACTGAAGCTCAATAATCGGCAAGGGTCTTCATTGTAAACTGTTGCTCCGCTTACACAGCTGAGTCACATAAAAATGTTGCAACTGCGCTTTTGTTAATACGTGCAAAGCTCAAAACTTCGTTTATTGTTACTATACTTTCCATTTTCTAGAAAGAAGCACGTCTGCATTTGATTTTCCAACTGGTGGTTGCAACTCGAGCAACTGCTTTACGCCATTCGCCATTCTCATCACTTGCCAGACATTCTCTTCACCTCAACATAACTGTTAAACACAAGGTATCGGTGATCGGCCATATATACACACACACATGTACGCTCGTCCCTACGATTCTTTTCTTTCATCATTCTCTCAACTGAACCTTTAATCAGCGGCTGATGACGTAACATATGTGAAAGCATTTTATCTCATCGTTTCATTATGTTCTCTATTAGCCAAATTTTTGTCGTTGGTTTCTTCTAGGACTTCTCTATTCCTGACTATATCAATCCGTTTGATCTTCAACATGCTCCTCTAACACCACGCCTCGAAAGTTTCTAATTCTTTCATCTTTGTCGTCCCCATTGTCTCCTAGCATAGCTTTTCATGAACTGTTACTGGTTTTTGTTTATGTATGCTACAGTGGAGCTAAATTTTCGTTGCTTAATTAATGTGCCTTAGGGAAAAGACCGGGAGAGGTGAAGTGTCTCGGGAGAAGAATGGAGTGGGGAGGCGTGTCTAAAGGGAGTTCAGTGTCAGTGAAGTAGACCTCCACAAAGGACGAAATACATTAATTAATAATAATAGTAGCATTCTTGCACTGCTTCAGCTGCTGAATAACAGTGAGAATGGTTGCTACAGATTTACGACGGTTACACCACAGGAAATGCACAACATTTTTTTTCCAAAGACCCAGTTTTTGTTTCATTTCTTTGCAATTGATGGAGGTCGCAGAATCATTCTTCCCGCTTGTATTCAAATTTATTTCTTGCTGTTTCCGCAAGTTGCTCTATCGTTGCGCTTCGTTCGTTCTAAAGAAGCACTGGATGTTCGTCTGAAGCAACGTGCTGTTATAGGTTTCCCATGTTCTGAGAACGAGGCAATGACAAACATTCACAGGAGTTGAAGAAGTTGTATGGCGTGCCATTGTTGACTGCATTACAGTCATTAGTTGGGCAAACATTATCGTCAGATACCCATGGCCTGCCGCACGGCGGCAGGCCGAGCACTGCACAGACTCCTGACAAAGTGCTGCGTGGTCACAACCTGATTTTGGCCGACGAACGGATAAAAGTGAACAAACTGTCAATCCGAGTGCGAGTAGGAAGAGCACGTTCGTGCAGAATATTGAAGTAGTCGGAGATAAATTTGCGCCAAATGGGTTTTGAGAAGGTTGACGAGCGACGAGAAAAAAAAAAAAAAAAAAAAAAAACACGAAAGGCAATGCGCAGCAAACTTTTGGAACGGTACGAGAATTATGGAGATGACTTCGTTGCGAGAATTATGACTGAGGTGAAACCTTGGTTGCACCACTTTAAACCGGAGACGTAAAGGCAATCGATGGAATGGTGTCATACGAATTAATTGGACAAGAAAGATTTCAAAATTGCGCCTTCACTAGGAAAAGTGATGGCTACCGTGTTTTTGACACGGAAGGACTGTTACTTGTCGATGCCATGCTACACGGGACCACTATCAGTTCCCACACATACGTTACAACTACTATTAAAAACACTTTATGCTCTAATACCTCGTATTCGACACATCTGCAGCAACAAAATGTTTTGCTGTTGCATGATAACGGCCGGCCGCATGACAATGAGAAAACCGCCACCGATATTACAAAGCTTGGGTGGGTAACATTGAAACATCCACCCTACAGTCCTGATGTGACGCCGTGATTACCACTTAGAAACTGAATGAATCCCTGCGTGGAAAGAAGAATGAAGATGAAGCTTCTCTTGTGAAGGCTGCTACACGCTAGCTCAAACGTGCTGGTCCTGACCTCTCCTGTGCACTTACACAGGCCTTAATTCCACACTGGCGTAAGGCAGTTGAAAGGGACGAAGATTGTGTGAGAAAACGAGATTTTGTCTCTCCAAAATATATCAACAAACTGTAAAAATATCAAAGGTAAGGAAAGTAAATTGATGTTTAAAAAACACATTGCGTATTTGTTTCGGAATGATCGCCATATATGAGTGTTGGTGATAGTAACACTGTCATGATTAACCTTTCTGTCCATTGAGTTGTTCAAGGAAACGCAGCTCCTTAAGTGTAGGAAATGAAATAGAGATATCTTAGAGTATTATACAATGGAGAATGAACAGTTAAATGCTTGCCCAACCATTCTCAAAAACAAACATTTTTAGTAATGAGCCTTCTTAATCAGTTAAAAGTGTGTAGCAGTGCTTGTTAAGGAACAGGATTCAAACCTTAGCCCTTGCTTTGTAAATCCACTTCCATAACTCAGTCGTGGCCCGTTACTCCGCCTGCCGCAGTGGCTCTAGCCAGGGGTGGTAAGCTGGACAATCACAACGAAATTGAGCAAAAAGTCGAAAGTGGAAGAGGGATACTGGCAGACTGAAGTTCTGTGACAGTATACGGGCTGTGTACGTAAGTTTAACTTGTTAAAGCTAGGCGTCTATTGCTGTCGCACTCATTAGTAGAAATATTCACAACAAAATCCTGCATTTCTGCATGCTGTCAAGAAGATTTCTGTTTAATTAGAACATTCTCTTCAATTTGTATTGTATCTATAAGAATTTTGTTTTGAATCAGGATAAAATATTTTTTCTGCTTGTTGTAGAGTATTTTAGGAAATTGACGAACGCCTGGATACGAGCAGCCAAACGCAGATCGCAGATTTGACTGAAATATCCTGAGGAATGATGCAGTTGATTGTCACTCCAAAAGTATTCGGCTCCGCGGAAGAGACGACAATGAGGAAGCCGAAGTTTCTGTACGCTATAATAGTGTAATGTGTAAGAAAACAAAATTTAAAATAGGAAACGTTAAAATGTCGCTTTCAGCTTGGTAAATCCATTTGATATTAGGACCACGTTTTCTGATGCACTATGTAAGGGATGGACATTATTAAATATAGAGACAATACAGTGCTGATGCGTTAGTTGATCACTGTTAAGCAAATGGATCACACGAATACACAAGCCGCTCATACTTTTTGCAGCAAATTTATCACCTCGGCATAAAATATTATATCTATAATATGTTGCTTGACATAAAAACTGCGATTTCATGTCGAGTCATCTGCTTTTGGGGAAATGAATGCCACATAATTCATCACTGGTGAACTGCAAGTGATTAATTTGATATGTCACGTACGCAACTGCAACTGGTTATGCAGTGAACACTAATTGCCTGTGCACGCTGAATAAAACAGCCGTAAACCAGCCCGTGGAACTAGAACTTAAACGAAAGATTAATGTGCTAAAACCTCGAACATGGCTACAATAAGAGCACTTTGATTGCCTCAGCAAGGCCGTATTGTGTGATAGCGTGAAACCCGTCAGACGCCTCTTTGTGTCCCATTCATACCGCTTGTGCGTTCACCACGTTCACATAGCGTCTACGGAGATGGATGCAGAAGGTACTAAATAATTTTGGAAATGCAATGTTATAAACTAAGTACATGTTCACGACCATCCATGACCTTCTGAAGGGATTTGGAGCGTCAGAATGGTATCTTCTGCCTTCTGCGCTTCCTCATTTATCTAAGACTGCGTTAGTTTAAGAAGAGTGAAGAAGGAAGCAACGGCAGCCTTTTAAGAAACCATACCATTATTCGTTTAAAGTAGCTAAATCGGAAGAAAAAAATAAGAGTGCACGTTCTCAAGTGCTGCATTACATAAATATCGTCAGTTTCTTGCTGCGAAGAAATTAATTAGACAATGAATTACAGTTAGAAAGGATCTCAGTCAGAGCTACGCCCACACAAAGAACCACAAGACGGCTCGGCAATAAACCACTTTAGCCTAGGAAGATTGATTATCATTTATTTCTGGATGATTTGCTTGTATTTTTTCCTTGTCAGGTAAATGTCTGATGATGATGTGAGCCTGTCTTCCGTTCGTGAGACCATGTCACAATGAAGGAGTTACAGTTAAGCATATAATAAAATTTTTCGCAAGACAGTCAGCCATTGCCATACTAATCAAAAGACATATTTAGAAAAAAAAAGGTAAGCTTCATCTAGTAACTGTGTGATGGATTCGACGATATATTCTTCCTTTCTTAAAGGAATTCAGTGAGTACTAATCTAAAAAGGTAATAAGGGAGACGCTTACCTCAGTTGTTCATATAAGGTGCCGAAAACGTGTTGACTCTTTATGCAAACATTTTTATGAACTGACATAAAGGCAAATCCCAGAATTTTGGTATAAGTACTCAGGCAAGTTTTGCACCTGATGAACAACACGTGTGACACAGATGAAATACTCTACGACTTCGAGAAGAATGTAATAATTCCAATTCTAAGAAGGCACGTGCTGACAGGTGTGGATATTACAGATCTATTAGTTTAATCAGTCATGGTTCCAAAATACTGACACTAAATTATTTACTAAAGAACGAAGATGAGTGTGGGTTCCGGAAAAATGGTGGAACACCCGAAACAGTGTTGATCCTATGACTTGTCTTAGACGAGAAGTTGAAGAAAGGCAAACCTTCGTTTATAGCATTTGCAGATTTAGAGAAAGCTTTTGACGTTGTTGATTGGAACACATTCTTTGAAATTTTGAAGGTAGCAAGGATAAAATAAATACAGGGGCGAAAAATTAGCTACAATTGTACAGAAATCAAGTTGAGGTTACAAGGATAGTAGGAGTTGAGTAGGATGCTGGAGTTGGGAACCTGGGGCCTTAACCTATTCCCATTGTTATCCCATTTATGTACTGATGACGATGTTTGATTTCTGCGGCGCTCGACTGCATGGTGATCAGCGCCCGTACAAAGTCCAAATTTTTACACAGTCCAATTTTCCTTTCATAATCCAATGTAGTCACACAAATGATGATGATGAGGAGGAGGACAACACAAACACCCAGTCCCCGGGCAGGGAAAATCCTCAACCTGGCCGGGAATCGAACCCGGGACCCCGTGATCCAAAGGCAGCAACACTAGCCACTAGGTCACATCTGCGTACGGAGCTATCAGTACAGGAAACCAAGGAGAAATTTGTAAAAGGAATTAAAGTTCATGGAGAAGAAATAAAAATTTCGAGGTATGGCAGTGACATTGTAACTGCGTGAGAGACGGCAAAGAACCTGGGTAGTATCTTGTGCAGAGGCTTTATAATGAACATCGACAAAAGTAAACCAAGGATAATGGAATGCACGTGAATAAAATCAGGCGGTAGTGAAGGAATTAGATTAGAAAATGAGACAATAAAAGTAATAAGACTTTCGCTATTTAGGGAGTAAAATAATTGACGATGGCCGAAGTAGAGGGTATCACGTACAGGCTGTCAATAGTAAGTAAATCCTTTACGGAATTAACAAAATTCGCTAATATCGAATATAAATTTAAGTTTTAGGAAATCTTACCTGGCGGTCTCAACGGGTAGTAGATACAACAGATCTTGAAATGCCTGGAAGTAGGTAGTCTGCATATTGTTCCCACACAAAGGGGTATCGCAGAATTAAGATGAAACGTTGCTGATTTACTTGGTCAGTGAAACGGAAAGGGGGGACTTACCTAACGTATCACATCTTCTACATTTGATGGTCGAGCAGGCGTTCTACAGCTGCAACGTCAAGTATTTATCGATATCTTAAATAACGTTGATAGTGGTGGACTACGTATCAAATATATACATAGACATGCACATGATTCGACTTGAAAGAAAATAATGCACCTGATTATTAGTACATAGTTTTATAAAAGTTATGTGACAGCAACCGTGTATCTTTGCTGCTGGCAATCCTTTCGAAGTAGAAGTTTGTGGTCCACAAAACTCATCTGCTCCTAACGTTTCGTCCAGAACTGGGCTGGACATCTTCAGAGGCATTGCTCCTCCGTTGAGTCTTGCCAGAAGAGTTTCGTAGACCAACACCTTATACTGCGAAAGGTTTACCAGCAGCAATGTCATCCGGTCGTGAAAGCCTTTATTCTGTCGAATTTGTATCTCTTGGCTCCGAGGAAAGAAAGTACAAAAAGCTGCGGGTGTCATTCAGTGTATATAAGGTCTCCAGAGATTGGTAAAATAAACAAGAAAATGGAGGGAGGAAGAGCGAAATTATGTTCCTATTGTTTCTTCTTCTTTCGAATGGCATATAAGGCTTCAGGGTGGATAACTGTTTGGTAATGTTTTAGTTTGGAATTGCGAGATAGGCATTTCTTATTATAGATGTTCTTGGTTAATCGATATGCTAATTATAACTTATTAATCCGAGTTCTTAGTGCTGTTCCTTTTGATAGATTAGTTTCCAACCATTCTCCTAGATACTTTAATCTGTCAACTTCCTCAATTTGACCTAGTTCCAGCTGTAGTTTACTAGGAGTATCACTGATGTTGTTGAGGTATTTTGTCTTTTCTAGTGACAATGGAAGTCCTATCTTGTCAGCCTGGAGTTTGAGCATATTGAGCTGCTTTGCTACTACTTCCACTGAGCTTGCTATAAGTTCTTCTTGTTTATGTAATTATTTTCTTGAAGAGATTATTAATTGCGCCATGGTGCAATTGTTAAAGAAGTATATGGAGAGGTCCAGCTTTATATTTGAACATATCAGTAAAACATTAGGCGCTAACAGGCAAAGACAGAAAATCGGACTCAGTGAATGCGTGGTGATGGTGATCTGTCGGAGAAATGCCCAATTACTAAATATATTTTGATACACCTCCAATAAGCAGTTTCAACCTGCCCAGCAATTCATTCCTGCGTAATGAAATGTCCCAGGTGGTTAAAGAGCCAGATTACGTTTTCATAAAAGCGTTCAGTAATCAGCGATCCAGTGGCTGCCTTTCGTGTCTGGCGTGCGGCAGAATAGTAACCGTTAACATTTTGTGAAACTAGAAATAACAGATAGGCTTCTGAGTCAAACACGAAAAGGGACTTTGTAAACATTATAAAAATGGGAGTATTTTATAGTAATTTCGATACGTTAACAGTCAGTGACACTGACATAATTTATAATACAAGATGGACAGATGGATTTAAATTCATATATTTATATTACCCGAAATGAGGATTAATTTCATACAACAAAACTTTACATCGAAACTAAGTAAATACTTATCGTATTTAGTGCAACCACTGTCACTTAACCAACAAACTAATTTCATCAGTAATGTGTCGGCCACAACGACAGTAACAGACAAAGGCAGGAATTCCTGCTCGTTGAATACGTGGTGATACGTTGGACAAATATCCAGCTTTAAATCCTTCTGTTGTCTTCATTATTGTGATATGCTTCCAATAAGCAGTTTGAAACAATCCAGCAATTCATTATTGCGTAATGAAATGCCCCAGTTGGTTAATGAGATAGGTTGCATTCAGGTTGCATCCACACAGAGTAGCCAACTTCTGAATTATTTAACGTGAGGTACAGATGTTGGGTAGAATTACCACTGCACAAAGCACTCCGGCCGATTCACGGCGAAACCAAAACATCTACCTAGCACGCATAATTCACAGGACGGGGCCACAACTTTGTTCTCGACTTTTCGCTGGGGTGAAAGGACGGTGACAGGATGTGCAATTGGCTATTAAAGCAAATGGAACTAGAGCAAATAATTTTGGTATATCGACCACGTTACCATGTGGTATATAGGCTGAGAGAAATAACGATGTGTAAATAGAAAGAAGTGGAAATCACTTCGGCAAGTTAATCACCTCGTTGACAAAAATCTGAAGCTTATCAGTGATGAAAGAGGTACACCGCCTTCTTCTTCAGGCCACATTATCCAGTCAGTACTGATATCACACCATTAGGCATGGAATTTACTAACAGCATAACTTTGTGAGTGCAAACGTTGCATTATTAAAAATAGAGAATAGGGTCAATGAGACAACGTAATTCTTAGACATTATAAAATATTACATTATAAGCATTATATAACAGTGCATGGTGCGATCCAGTGCTACGAAATGGAGGTTAATATAATTTCTACACTTGCGAGGCACTTGCTCATCGAAAACAAGTGTAGGTGAGGTCGAGAAACATTTGCCAGATCCATAGTGAGCCATTCAATGAAGCTCAGTCATTGCGTGTGAGTCATAAGTAATGATACAATCTGCATTTCAACGGCCTTACAGGTTTTCCACTCGGACTCTGCATTTGCATTTGTAATTGTGTCAGATCACGTCTGTGGCCGCACCTAAGGACTATAGGGAAGCGCGGCAGTCCATCTGGTTTTATGGACGGGAAAATGGTCACCTTCACTGTGCAGAACTTGTTCCTTCATCTTCGGTACGTCATTTCTGCTACTGACGACGTATGGAATGCAGGTATACAGTTGCACTTGCACCTGCACCGCACCTGACATAGTTCCGAACCCAACACACAGAAGCAGGTAAGTAGTTCGTATGGGAAGCACGCAAGTGTTCGCTTCTTGCAACAATTGTAACGAGAGTATAAAAATTTGATGATAATAATTTTCCTCGTGTTCGACTGGAACGATCTGCCCCAAATGCTCTAAAGCTGCCTCAGCGAGTAAGTGAATGATGCGGCAACGTATTCCCTCTCTTCCGCTGGAGTGTACTCACTAACATAATATGTGCAGCAGACGGAATGTGCATAAGTAGAAGGGAAATTTAATTGAAATCATCGAATTAGATTTTACTAGCCCTTGCTATTCTTTTCTTCCCTTTTAATAACTTCTACACCGAAGCAGGTCGGTGCAGTGGCAATGATGCCAGATTCGTATACAGGGAAACTGCAGCAGATCTCTTTCCACCGACTATGTTACCAAGCGAGGTGACACAGTGATTAACGGCTGGTCTCACATTGTGGATGGGCGGAGCTCACATCACCTTCCTACTATCTGTCACTTCTCTAAATCACTTAACGCGAATGACGCGACTGTTGCTTTGAAAAGGGCGACTGCGATTTTCTTCCAGCCTCTTCGAATCTTGACACGTACTACCCATCTAACGCTCTCGTCGTCGACAATCCCTAAACTTCCTCCCACCGAGCGAGGTGATGCAGTGGTCGGCACACTGGACAATGGACATTGGACAATGGTTCAAATCCGCGTCCGGCCAACCAGATGGAGGTTATCAGTGATTTCCCTAAATCACTCCAAGCAAATGCCTGGATGGGTGCTTTGAAAGGACACGGTCGATTACATTCCCCATCCTTTAAACTTAACTTACTTCTTTCCTAGTTTCCCTACGTCTATTCACAAATTGATCATTCAACGAAGCCGCTGTCGACTACTTCTCCCATCCTTGTGCAGCTGACGCAATGGCCAGTATGAGTTGAGCTTGATATCAGCCACAGTTTAACCGCCAATGTTCCTTTATTCGTACACGACGAAATGCCACAAAACTTCTTTTCTACGCAGTTCTGCCGTTCAGACCCAAAGAGAGAATATGCTTCAGTATTTCGCGTTCTTGATATGCGGCAGCTCGTTCGGCTCGCAACGATGTACATCGTTCAGTCGAAACACAGAAACAAGAATGCGGAATCATTTGGGCAAAAAGTCTAGAGCACTGCAAAAGGCATAGAAACGCTGATTCTAACGAGGGTCTATCGGCTTACTGATAAATACAATGGTAAATGCTAGGACAGTTTTGTGTATGAAATCTGTTACAAACATTCTTAGTCGGCTTATCTAGTAGGAGGTCTGGAGACTCATTTGGTAAGACCGGTGCCTAATTTATTATTGGTTCTGCTTTCACTCTTCAGTAGGAAAAATTACTTCCTCTCTGCATCGCTACATCAATGGGGTGATTCCGTGACGATGTTAAAAAGTTTCAGGTATGATGGTAATTGTATCAACTTGAGGTAGGCGGACCCTGGTCTCGATTATAAGCGAAAATCGTTGTGACATTCTACACAAGTACTGGAACATATCCCACATGTTGTTCGTTAACGGGTGTGGTTCCAACATGATGGGGCTCCATCTCACTTTTGACTGAGGGTTCGTGAACGCCTGGATCAGACATTCCCTGAAAAGTAGACAGGCACGGGAGACCCTGTTTCGAGGCCAGCACGTTCATCTTACCCCATTTCACTTGGTTTCTCCTTGTGAGCACTCGCGTTCGGGAGGACGACGTTTCAATCCCGCGTCCGGCCGTCCGGATTTAGGTTTTCCGTGATTTTCCTAAATCGCTCCAGGCAAATGCCGGGATGGTTCCTTTGAAAGGGCACGGCCGACTTCCTTCCCTTCCTTCCCTAATCCGATGAGACCGATGACCTCGCTGTCTGGTCTTCTCCCCCAAAACAACAACCCCCCCCCCCCCCAAATCCTTGTGAGGCAACGTGAAAAGTCGTGTGTGCGAGACGCCTGTCGAGCCTGAAGAGGACCCCTGGTACAATTATCTATGTAGTGTCACCGTTCAAACGACACCGGGGATGTTAGAACGGCTAAGACACAACTTGTACGACGATGAGTTGACGTTGGGGCACGCCATTTTGAACAACTGCTGTAGATGTAGCAGCATGTCAAACTTGTACTGGTAAATGGAATTCATTATTAGTGTACAGTAGACTTAGAATTTCGGTCTCTCTGACATCAAGTTACATACGCCGTTACTAGTCCATCAACATCAGAAATTATCTGACGGTATTGGGAAATATTCAGCGAGAATTCCATACATCATGATCAGGATTCGGAAGACAGGGCTCTCAGTTTGAGCGTTGCGCGAGGCTAAGGAAGAACGTGAATGGATTTTCGCTTATATCTTTCGACTCCCTCGTTCCCGGATTAGAATCCGTTACCTCACGCTGATACATTTACCCTTCTCCGTCACCCTTGAAAGTTTGTAACATCATCACGAAATCACCCTGTTTATTAACATTCTGCGAACTATTAAATAGTGAGTGAAAGTATAATTTTTATTTAATTATGTGTTCTTTCTGGCAGTTCGTATCGCTTGTGGAGCGCAGTAGTAATGACTGCGGATATGCTCCTGTACAGACTGTTAAGTATGATTTCATCGTCACCCTCCAGCAGGTGGCAGAGTAAGCTGGCGAACGTGTGTATTCTGACGTGAAAACCAGTTCTAGGAATTTCCTACGTAGCTTCTGTCGTCAGATGTGCCAATCTTGTTTTTCAACAGTCCTGTTAGGCACTGGCGCGGCTCAAATATTTCTTTAATTTTTTTATATGTGTGTGGTGGCCTTTCGAACATACCCGGAAGAACAGGTACCATTCTTGATCTCGCAACCGTAAATATATATGATGAAATGAAATGAAATAAATACTCAGATCGGCCGCAATTGTTCATCGAAATTAATCCAAGTGAAAACCTGTGGCGGACGGGGACTCAAACCCGAATTTCGCAGTTTACGCGAGCGGTCGCCTTAGCCGCCTGCGCGGTTTGAGGCGCCATGTCACGGATTGTGCGGCCCCTCTCGCCGAAGGTTCGAGTCTTCCCTCGGGCATGGGTGTGTCTGTTGTTCTTAACATAAGTTAGTTTAAGTAGTGAGTGAGTCCAGGGACCGATGACCTCAGCAGTTTGGTCCCTCAGGAATTCACTCACATTTGAACATATCCAAGTACGCTTTCCCTCCGGCTCAAATTTCCATCTGGTCACATAGTACTTACGTACTGTCCCCAGTCCACAATACGCATTGATCACCAATCACGCTGGATTCCCGCAGGAGTCCAGGAAAAGAAGTGCATCCGCACTGAAATGATTTTAATGGCCGTCAAGCCGCATGTATTGATTGCCCAGTTGCGGCCGATCTCAGAGTTTATTTGATTTCATCAAATTTATTTTTCTATTTCTACATTTGTTTCAATTGGAAAAATGTGGGCTTTCAGTCCCTCTCTTACTCGTAACCGCACATCGTCAGTGACTCAACATTACATATATAATGATAATAACAAATGTAATAATAATTATAATGATAATAATATACATAATAAAGAATATAATGTAACATGAGAAATATTAGTCTAATTAACATTGTGTTATGCAATTTTCTCCTTACGTTCTTGCCAATGAGATTTAATAGAAATTTATGGCAACAATATAGAAAGAATCACTTGTGGGGAAGGAGAACGGAAAATAGTTGGTTAAGATTAGCAGATTTGATGGAAGAAGAAAACGTACACAGATAGGCATGAGAAAAGTGTGACGGAGACATCGGTTCACTGTTGGACAGAAGGAAAACAGCTGGATTATGCCGAGAGGGAAAGTAGACCGAAAATAACAGTGCACAGGATCAGTTAAAGTTAACTGTTGTCCGCCCCTGGTAGCTGAGTGGTCAGCGCGACAGACTGTCAATTCTAAGGGCCCGGGTTCGATTACCGACAGGGTCGAATATTTTCTCCGCTCAGGCACTGGGTGTTGTGTTGTGTTGTCCTAATCATCATTTCATCCCCATCGACGCGCTAGACGCCGAAGTGGCGTCAAATCGAAAGACTTGCATCGGGCGAGCGGTCTACCTGACGGGAGGCCCTCGTCACAGGACATTGTTATTATTAGGTAACTGTTATCGTGGTATCGCTCTACGGTTCCAGAAAACAGGATTCGCCAAAACTAGGCCTCCGTTCTTTCCATAGCCATACCGCAGAATGAAAATGATAGATGTCCTGGAGCACGATGCAACACTTTCATTTGCTACGTGTTCTCAGGTGGAGACAGAAGTCTTGCTCACCGTAGAGCGCGTAAATGGAGATCTTTAGGCGTCCGCAGCAATCACATTTCCGATTCCAGATTTTAAAACAGGTTTTCCGGCACGCAGCCGTAGTCTGTAGTGAACGGCGGCGTATAGAACCGGTTGCCGCGCTGCTCCTCGGAGACGCGCGGCCCGCTGCTCGCTCGCGAGCTTCCTCTCCAGGCGGCGCGCCAAATGTAGTTTTCATTCGGCGCGGCTCCAGAGACCGCCGAGCGCAGAGAGAGAAAAGACCGAGCGATGCAGCTGCGGTAATTAACCGACCGGCGACGTGGTAACTCGTTCGATTTCTGTTGACGTTAGCACGGGCTGCGCTCTTGCTAATTGAAACGGGAAGCAAAGCTGCGTGCAAATTGTTGCTGTGATTGTCGGAGACGGGAAAGCGCTCGCAGCGCGGCCAGCCGCCTCCCTCTGGGCGTCGTCATGACGACTCGGGCGTCACACCCCTCCCCCCGCGCACATCGACGCTAATGGCGCGCTTCCGGCCGCGGCGCGCTTTTTTTTATTTATTATTTCCTCTCGGAACTGCGCCCCCCCTGGCGGCCCCCGCCCTGCGCCCACGCCGACGCGCACCCCCTCCAGGCAGCGCTCGGTGGGCGGGGTTTCCGCGGCCGAGGGATTCGCGCTGCGCACTGGCTCCACCTCCCGCCGCGCCGAGTTTTGGGGCTCGCGAGCGCCGGCCCGTCACTCATTACGCTGATGTGGCTGCGGCTCCCCCCCCCCCCCCTCCTCCCCGCCCTCTCCGCATCACCCCCTATCGCACGCGGCGATCCCGCGAGACGCAGCTCGTGGAGGGGAAAGGTGATGAGGCGATACCTCGCTGACGAAGCCGCCCGCCAGTGTCTCTCACAACTGCGTACACGCGCCGCCGCCTCTGACGTACCTGAAAAATAATTCCCGCCTTCGGCCTTTGCATCTGCTCGCCGGTGCATCCCGGCCGTTCAGTACAGATACGATCGTTCGCATAAGCCAGCCGCAGTCCGCAGGGTAGGACTCTCATCAACCAGATGGATCCCGCTTTCTGATCCCTAGGGGGTGTCTCACTTTGCTCCGGCGAAGAGTTGCACCTACGTCTGCTAGCGAACACTACCAGCGACGTTGGTTCGCTGTCCAACTGGTCACTGCACGTGGGACTTATTCCTTCAGTGAATGTTGGAGGGACGCTCCAGTGTACAGTGCTAATAGCTTAGAGACCGCCAACTCAAAACGTAATAAGTGAAGGCGAACAATGTTGCAGACTTTGTTCTGTTTCTTGTCATCCCTACCTCTACTATCAATTGCAATTATTATAACTATCTTTGAGATTATAGGGCAACGGCCTTGCCGCAGTGGATACACCGGTTCCCGTGAGATCACCGAAGTTAAGCGCTGTCGGGCGTGGTCGGCACTTGGATGGGTGACGATACCGTTCGCCAAGCGCTGTTGCCATTTTTCGGGGTGCACTCAGCCTCATGATGCCAATTGAGGAGCTACTCGACCGAATAGTAGCAGCTTCGGTCAAGAATACCATGATAACGACCGGGAGAGTGGTGTGTTTACCCCACGCCCCTCCTATCCGCATCCTCCCCTGAGGATGACACGGCGGTCGGATGGTCCCGGTAGGCCACTCGTGGCCTGACGACGGAGTGCTTTTTTATCTTTGAGATTATATATTTTTTTATTTGTAGCAGATTATGAGTTGCGAACAGCATACGTTCCTGTGTGCCAAACTGAGAGTCCAATCCGTAACCTCGGCTCTCGCCTGTAGTGCCTTACCATTTGCACAGTCCGTGCGCGAATCGCAGACTCTCCGTCACACAAGGTGCTGTGGCTTGCGGGGTCTACGTATAGACGCAGACAGACTCAGACTTCTAACCTCTCACTGAATCTTACCCATACCTTACCAGAAAGGTGTAATGCTACACTAGTGGACTAGCACCAACGAGGGTGGGGGGTTCCATTGTGACCAGGCACAAATGCAGGGACTTTAGAAAGTATGTTACACATGTCGTTGTCAGAAGAGAATTAGTGTTACGGGTTTGCTAGGGACACAGTTCTGTTGCGGTACGGACTACAGGTGCATCACACGAGGCAAAACTTCTAAATAGTACACACATTCGCAGTAAAATTCTGATAGAATATGGACCAAAGACATGTCGCGCCCAGCCTTAGCGAACAAGTGCCTATCAATTTTTCCAAGGCCGCAAAGATCTGGATGATACTAATGGCGAAGTACAGGTCTTGCACCATGCTATTTCCGTGTTGCCGGCCGGGCTGGCCGAGCGGTTGTGGGCGCTACAGTCTGGAACCGCGCGGCCGCTACGGTCGCAGGTTCGAATCCTGCCTCGGGCATGGATGTGTTTGATGTCTTTAGGTTAGTTAGGCTTAAGTAGTTCTAAGTTCTAGGGGACTGATGACCTTAGCAGTTAAGTCGCATAGTGTTCAGAGCCATTTGAACCATTTCCGTGTTTCCGGCGAGCTGGAGAACATCTGGGAGAAGGGGTGGGAGCAGAGAGATTTTCCAACGATGAGGAAGTTCACACAGCTGTTCTCGACTGACTCCGGGATCAAGGAACGGATTTATATAATCGAGAAACTGAATAATTGGTAGAACATTGCGACCGTTCTTGACAGAGACTTGCTAACTATGTTCAAAAATACGGCCGTGAACCTTTGTCACTTCGAAGTGTAATGTATCATTTAATAAAATTTACTTGGCCTTCCATAACAATGTGCAGCTTACTTTTTGAAGTTTTCTCATACTACTCTCTTCGCTCCATAAATAATTGAACATACTTATTTGTTGGGAATTTATTCTAGATTCTTTACCATTCGGTAGTCCTAACGGAGCAGACTTGCAGATGACTACTTTCAGTTGGATTTAATGCGTGAAAATCCTCGTCTGTCACTTACAGCTATCATGATTGTTAACGTGAGGACCATCACCTTCACAGAGGAAACATACGTAGAACGTGTTTGTTGCAAGAATAGTTTTTTCCTTATACAATTAACTAAGACCTTATTGTTTACTAATACGTTAGTACTCAAAGTATTGATTCCGCAGACGGGAAATTTCACTGTCTCCCTACACAGAGCAGCATATCTCAACAGAAGTGTCGTCGTATCTCTTGAGCCTGGTGCTTTGTTCTCACAGGGACGATCGATAAACATGACGTAAATTACATTCATTTCACATCAAGGATTTGACTAAAAGTAGAATGTTGCACCACTGAGAGTTGTATCAAGAAATCTTCCTTTCACAACAATGGGCATGGCTGTCATCAAGGTAAAAGTATCAATAACGTTCATTTCTTCTATTTCCACGAATATGGCTTTCGAATTACGGCATTGTGTGTTCCATTCAGCTACCGTTCTTTACGTCGTACGTAAATTGATACTTCTAATATGTGCCAGTCTCTAGCCAAAAAACTGTGCGAACACCCCATCAGCAGAGACACAGCAGTACGCTAAGGCCCTTTTGTTGTACGCTATATTTCACAAGAAATACTACGTGTTTGCTACCGTTGTCTCAGATGGCGCCACCACCGCAAACCACGTGTGTCCCAAGTTCAAGTGCCGCCTGAGGCAAGGGTTATGGGTTTCGAAACTGGTGCTAGCTTGAATTTCTCAACAGAGGTCACGTCAGAATGGTTAACTGTATAGATATGGTGAAACATTTACGTTTTTAATGACGTAACTGACAGTACTGTGCAACACAACTCTTAGAATGCGAATGGCATGGGAACGTGCAATTCGTCTCGTAACCTATGCACTTTGCCCTGTACTGAACTTGCCTGACTGCGAGGATGTAAACTGCCAAAAAGTTTAAACAAAACCAGAGCTGCATGAATTTACTAACACAAAAACTGAATCTAATGGAACACTATTGATTTAAAATTTCACCTGGTAATAAAAACAAAACTTGATCAATTTGACAATAATGGTACCTGTGCTTAATGAATACTATCCCTGAAATAATAAAATTTCTTATCTCTATCTGCGCAATGGCAACGCTCTTCGCACTGCTGTCTTTAAGTACTTTAACTTGCATAGTTAGTGTACAGCTATTGTACAAGGCTGTTGCTTAGCACACATTTCAATTAAATCGAAAATGACTGAGACAATAACTTCTTGAGCAAAATAATTAATCAAAAACAACATGGATCTGGAAACTGGTATTGACTTGGGGGTAAGTAACACACAATAAACTGATTATACATTACAATTAGCTTCACAAAATCTCTGGATGTGACTATACATTGCCTCAGTCATACAATTTTCTTTACCTTAACTATTTCCAGTATAGTATATTGCAAATAAAAAATCATTACTGTCCGTAAGTAGTAAATATATATCCAACACAAACCAGATACAACATGTCTTTACACTTGAGACCTCCATACATCTCTCTTATCTAAAGTTGCTCAAACACATTTACCCATAACACCTTGAACCAGCGATCGCTATTGAGCAGAGACGCTACTACGCTGTCGATACCCTATTTGGCCATCTCTGGTTCAATATAAAATTTTCTTACAAAATTTTACCCTTTGTATATACCTGTCAATGGTGTGAGACAGATACATTGCTAATTTAATTAAATAACTAATAAAAACAAATATAGATGGATGACACGAAGATCGTACAGCGAAACTAAATTTTAAAAAACCTCCCCTCGCTTCCCTCAGGTTGAGCAAAAGAGTCAACAATTTTTGTTAGCGACACATAAAACTTTAATTGAAGATAAGTAGAGCGATAGTTTCAGTTTAGCTGTCAGTTCCACAGTTCCATTGCGCCTGTATGTGCTGGGCACGAAAGTAGTCCTTTATTAGGCATAATCTGAGTAGAGTATTCAGTTACAAAAAGTTTTGGGAGCTCAAGCGTTTTGCAGTAGACATGTATCATTACTTAATAATCCTAATATAATATATTCCTACCGGCGCCGAATATAAGAGCGGACGTTAGTATACATTTGATATTATATCGTGTTTCTCATAGCGCGTGTTGATGCACATGGAAATCCTAGAACTGCATTTTGAACCAACTTTTAAAGCGCAGAGAGACAGAATTCGTGAAATGTTACAGCCGGGCCGAATGCGAACATAAATTGATTAAAAAGCCTTTTTCTGTTACGCAGTAAATTGACGCACGCGTGAGTGCAATATGTGTACATGGTTTCTAGCAAAGGATTTATATCGCAGTAGCAAGCAATGCAAATTAATTTCTTAAGAGAATTGTCGACACATTCCTTGTGTTCCTTTTTCGACAAGATACAAATAATACACCCGAAACTATGATAATACAATGTATCTTCGAACGAACAACAATGAAGAGGTGTGGTAAGTGAAATTAAAGATATATTTTGCTTGGAGTCTCATAACCTGATTGAGGTACAGTCCAGCATTAATTGATTGGTCCTCCCTCGATTCCTTATTAGATCGCTGGATTCATTATTGGATCGCAAAGGCATTGCCACTTTGCACTTTAATGAGCTGCTATTTTTCTTCTTGTATAGATTATGACTTTGATGGACGTTATTTAAGTTAATATTAAAAGGGAACCTGTTTATACTCGTTCAGTTTTCTTTGTTTGAATCATCATAGTACCATTAGCTTAGGCTCTCAATGATATGTCAATAATTATGCGACCATATTTATTATGACGCATAATTGAAGTTGCTTATTTCTCCTAAGCTGCTGGCACCTGACTTTTGAATCACGATGACTTCAAAAATTTCACTCTTCCTTATAATGGTATTTTACACGTTTCATCTTTTCACAGCGTTTGTACGTCTTGCTACTCATAGCGCTAGATTCGTCTACTCAAAGCCTCTACGTTTTTGTTACACTACTACGTTGTCTGTGGTGACTGATATCATCTGCTCCAAATACCACATCTGTTCTTCGTGACTGTCTATTAATATTGGAGTAGCGGCCGTCCTTCTCATTAATCACTGGCAAGTAATTTCTCTTGGCTCTCGGAGCGCATGCAACAAAAATTAATGGAATAAATAATGATGGTCCTTCTTTATCATCCGTCATACTTACAGTTTTCAGAGCCTAAGCGTTTTGTTGTTTGTGTGGGCTTGTAATGAATGTGAATGAAGCTTTTGTGAGTTAGTATGGATTTCATCCTTTTTCGACAGTTGTGATGGAGCCAAAACTTTGGAACCTGAGCTGTTCACCTGATCGAATGTAAACCTTTCTGCGTTCTTAAGTTTCTGAGCCTTGTTTCAAATTGTGTAGATAACTTTGGCTAATGGCAGCTGTCAAGGAGGTAACTACTCATTTATGTTATAGCCACATTTAGTAAGTCATTTAACCGACTGTTGACATAGTTAAGATATGCTCTCTTACATCGCAATTATCCATATTGAAAGTAATATCGCTAAAATTTATCCTGTTATGGCTGAAGCAACATTTTTAAAGTTCTTACCTCGAATTTGGCAAATTATTTATTTCTCGTAGTTGTCTTAGAGCATGGTTGATTGCTGAACGCCGGCCTCGTTGGCCGTGCGGTTCTAGGCACTTGAGCCCGGACCCGCGTGACTGCTACGGTCGCAGGTTCGAATCCTGCCTCGGGCATGGATGTGTGTGGTGTCCTTATGTTAGTTAGGTTTAAGTAGTTCTAAGTTATAGGGGACTGATGACCTCTGATGTTGAGTCCCATAGTGCTCAGAGCCATTTGAACCATTTGATTGCTGAACACTCGACCCCACTCCTGTAGTACAAAACTTACAAGTTTTTCGTCATGCATACTTTTCCACAGTATACTGGCGCGGTGATAACATTCATAAGTTGTAACCAGTACACTATTTAACTGAATTCTACTGTCATCTTTACACGCCTCACACAAAAGCGACCGCTTCAAGAGCGTAACAGCCAACAATAACTTCGTCATGCACCCTCCTGTAACATCGATACTGGAGTGAGCTATCTAATCCCAGTGTACTAGTGGTCTTAATATTGATTTGATCCAGTTCAGATACATATTTGTTCCAGCCAGTCAAAGCCAGTGATCAGCACACTCCAGAGGACGGTGGCTCAACTCCCCCTCCGGCCATCCAGAATTAGGCTATCTGTGATTTCCCTAAATCACTTAAAGTGAATGCCGAGATGGTTCCTTTGAAAAGGCCTTCGCTGCCCTTCCCGACCGAATCTGTGCCTGTGCACAGATTCTAACGACTATGTCTTCGACGGGACGTTAAAACCTAATCTATCTTCCTTTCCTTCCTACCAACCCAACCTGTGCACACAGAACCAGAACGTCATTTTGCCGTTTAATATCATTCTCAGCATTCTCTGTCACAGGCTAGAGGGTTACCGTCTTTTTAGGCCCTATTACAGCACTTACGCCTAGCTAAGCGATAGCAAAGCAGAACTCCTTGCGGCATCTCCAGTGGCTTCAGTGGGACCCTCCTGTGAGATCCACAGTTCCATTTACAAGGCCATACTTAGGACACTTACCTTAATGTCCTTCTACAGCCTCTTAATCGCAACCTCATCTCGAGGTGTTAAAAGAGGATGATATCCAGTGTGGAGTTCACACACTTTCGGATCTTCCTCTTAACATATGTCTTTCATTGTACATTGTACGGCACCTGTCTGTCAGGTTTTTTCCCCTATTATAAGACAAGAATTCCTAGTAATTCATTTCACTTCCTTCCTTAACAAGACTGGACTCAAAGTCCTCAAAAGGCTACACGTTCCGCTACCATAATAATGTACTGAGATGGAACATTTGAAAATACCAGACAAATTTTATCACACTGTCACGGAACTTCACCACGTTGCAGCACAGTTGTACGGCATCGTGTTGAGGACATTTCTGTTGGTCGCAGAATAGACAGAAAGCCGTTTTCCATTCCAACGAAAGAGCAGCTCAATTGCTTCATTGTGGCAAATTCAAACGATTTTCTTAGAGTCGGAGTAAGTCTCCACCTGGTTTGCATTTCAAACGTGACCGACTGTAAGACGACTTGTGTTCTTACGTTACAAAGTAAGATGAAATGGTATATGGGACACTGAAATGAAATACGAGTATATTAGGCACACGGAAGGGACCAGATAAGAAATGAAACATCACTGCCGAGTTCGAAATTTGTTCACTTAACGAGTTAATAAAACAAAATAGAGTAAAATGATTAGAACACACCAACAAGATGGAACGACTAATAAAACAAAAATTTCGCTAAAAATCACAAGGGTAATGAGATCCCAGAAGAACATTGCAAAAGATGGCTACACCTAGGTAAGAATAGGCGGGGTGCCTTTGCCTTAAAATGAAGAAGAAAAACAAGCACTTTGCGCTATATCAAATGAACAATGCGATATTGCAGTTCATGCACTAATTATCGAACCAAGTAAAGCCACAGGATGTTCTATTTCCAGATTATGCCTCAGAGCCGAATTTATAGTTTCCAATAGAGAGAGGTATGCGATCACATTGATACTGCAGATGAGGTCTCATCCAATAAATATATATTTCGATTTTTCAGACACACTGAGGGCTCTGCAAACAATTGCCCAAATGCACCAACAGAGGACAATGTACTGTGACATACAGGTACCTTTCTGTTCTTCAGGAGAAGTCAGTCGTATGCAAGTTACGGATCTGCAACATATATCAAGAATGATGTTGGAGAGGTAACAGATGTCCAAACAAAAAAGGAAAATAACATCCATACCATCAGGCTGAAAGTCGCCAACACAGAGATTGTGAACATCTATAAGCCCCCAGCACAACCATGGGTAAATGAAGCTGCTAAAATATTCCACATCCAGGAATAGTAATTGGAGACTTCAACAGCCATAACACACAATGGGGCTACAGAACCACGAATGAAGATGGTGAGAAAGTATCAGAATGGGCTGAAATGGAACGCCTTTTCTTACTATTTGACGGGAAGGACAAAGGGACATTCCGCTCAGCTAAATGGGCTCAGGACTACACTCCCGATCTTTGTTTCGTTACCACTAACAACAAACAATTACCCTTGCAGAGCAGCAGGAAGGTGTCAGTGATTTCCCTAGGAGCCAACACCGACCTGTACTGGTGAAAATTGGACTCGAAATCCCAGTTGTGAAGTCTATACCAAAGCCACGAAGGAACTTCCAAAAAGCCAAATGGGAAAAATTCTCTGAAGAGGTTGATCATATTATTCAGTTTATTCCACCTAAAGCTAGGCACTACGACCGCTTTGTTAGACTAATTCATTCCATTGCCAGAAAACATATTCCAAGAGGCTACAGAGAGAACTACATTCCTGGATGGAGCCCTAGTTGTCAAGAATTGTATGACGAATTTAAAACGACTCGAGACACCAAGGTAGCAGATGAATTGATTTCGGCCCTAGATTCAGCTAGGCAAAAGAAATGGATGGAAGTAACTGAAAACATGTCTTTCCAACACTCGAGTAAGAAAGCTTGGAATTTATTAAGAAAGCTTGGCAGTGCAACAAAAGTTAACATCTTATCAGACAAAATAAATCCTAACAAAATAGCAGCCAGGATTGTTAATATAACAAGAACACCAAGCAACAACAACAAACAGAAAGTCAAAGAAATAAAACATGAGCTAAAGTCTAAAATGTCTCAAGCACATCCTTCCGAATTTGCACAGAAAATCTCTGCAGCCGAAGTTGTTTCAGCCCTAGATACTCTGAAATCTGGTAAAGCGGCTGGTTGTGATGGTATATACCCGAAGTTCCTTAAACATGCTGGCAAAGGTGCAGTGCAGGGGCTAACTGCACTGTTTCATGAAATTCTCGCAACAGGAAGACTGCCAAATCTTAAAAAAAAAAAAAAAAAAACTAAAATAATTGCCATCCTGCAACCGTCAAAATCTGGTAACAATCCTGAAGACTATAGACCCATTGCACTTCTAAGTGTCTGCTACAAACTGCTGGAAAGAGTACTCTATAGTAGAATTGCACCAACTATCCTGAAACACATTCCTGTAGAACAGGCTGGCTTCAGACGAGACCGCAGTTGTAGCGATCAAGTGCTAGCGTTGGCAACATACATAGAGAAGGGCTTCGAAGACCTGAAGAAAACAATGGCCGTGTTTATTGACCTAACATCAGCATATGATACAGTGTGGCGGAAAGGCATGCTTCTTAAGTTCTTAAGAATAATTCCATGTAAAAGAATTGCACAACCACTCAATAACATGCTGTCCAACAGGAAATTCCAAGTTCACCTAAAAGGTCAAGTAAGCAAGGTATACAATTTAAATGACGGACTACCACAAGGATCAGTATTGGCCCCCCTACTTTTCAATTTATATGTCGCTGTCTTGCCAGAAACGAAAGCAAGAACATTTATCTATGCTGATGACATAGCCTTGGTGACGCAGGCTAATGGTTTTACAACTTCAGAAATGACTCTCACTCAGGATCTGCGAATTCTAGATGAATTTTTTAATGGATGGCGACTTAAAGTAAACAGAAATAAAACTGAATCCTCCACCTTCCATCTGAGTAATAGGCATGCTCGATATAAACCGCAAATTTTCTTTAGAAATCAGTTGCTGTTATATAACCCATTCCCAAAATATCTCGGCGTGACCTTGGATCGTTCGCTAACATATAGAAAACACCTAACTGAAACAGCTTTAAAAATGAGAACCAGAAACAATATATTACACAAACTCTCCGGAACAAGCTGGGGAGCTAAGGCATCAGTACTCGAAACAACTGCCATCTCACTTGTATACTCTGTTGGGGAATATTGCTGCCCAGTATAGCTGAACAGCGCTCATACAGCCATGGTAGACACGCAGCTGAAAGTAGCCATGAGAAGCGTATCCGGGACAATAAAATCCACACCCACAGAATCGCTACCTGTTCTGTCTAATATTGCACCACCGAAGTTACGACGTCAAGCAGCGTTCAAAAGGGAATGGGAGAAATGCTCCAAGAATCCCGAGTTACCGCTACACCAGGACTGTGATGCCACTCAAAGGCAACGTCTTAAGTCGAGGAAACCCTCCTGGAGACTTGGAAAAATGCTTACTTCTGAAGGATTCCAACCACAAACAGCATGGCGGGAAGAATGGTTCGCAGACAATCCCGATTCTGCAGGTCTCATTGCTGATCCTACACGAGTCCCTCCTGGATTCCACTTACCTAGGAGGTCGTGGACCACCCTAAATCGCATACGCACCAAGCACGGAAGATGCCAGGACTTGAAGCATAAGTGGGGAATCGCTGAAAGTGCCAAGTGTGGCTGCGGACACCAACGACAAACAATACACCACATAGTCACAGAGTGTCCCCTACGGAAATATGCTGGAACTCTGACCAGCATACATGAGGTCACTGAGGAAGCAATCTCCTGGCTGGATACTTTAGATATTAACCTATAGTTTTTATTACAACTTGAAGCTCTGTTTGTCAATATTACTGTTTATAAAAACCACATTTTCTCTTTTACATGTAACTCATCCTAGTGTTTTTATCCATATGTATATTATTGATTTATCGATCTAATCTAAGACTTTTATTACCATAAGTGAATGTAATCTATTTTACTTGTAGTATATGCATATTGTGCTACCAGTAACATCATTGCTGTTCAATTCAAGTTATGTATCCTTGATGCCAAACGAAATAATAATAATAAAAAGTCGTATTCTGATAGATCCAGGAATGGAGAAGACTACGCAATGTTCACAGAGAAATATGACAGAGTCATTGTTAAAAAAAAAAAGTCATTTGCATCACAAAATCAGTCCTCTTGTGAGAAGGAACTGTGTATCCGTGGTGCACCGAGTGAGTAGAGGTGCAGTAAATTAAGGGTCGTAAGACCATTTGTCTTGGCCTAAAAAACATTATGCCAGCTACTGACATGGAGAGGAGTCGCAATGAAAAGACTGAGGAAATTTAGGTTAACGCACAATTACCTCCTACGGCAAGATAAGGCTCCAACTGGCGTGTCTAGTGACCCAAAGTTTCAGGATATCCCGTCTCTCTGTCTGTCTCTCTCTCTCTCTCTCTCTCTCTCTCTGTGTGTGTGTGTGTGTGTGTGTGTGTGTGTGTGTGTGTGTGTGTGTGTGTGTGTGTGTGTGAGAGAGAGAGAGAGAGAGAGAGAGAGAGATAGAGAGAGAGACGGAGGGAGGGAGACGGTCAAAGTCGTGAAACTGAAGGGCCCCGACCGATTTAAGGTGGGACGACAGCACAAAACTAGTTCTAGGGAAGCAGACGGCAGGCTGGGGTGAACTGAAGGAAGCGTAATTGATTGCCATAAAGAAGAGCGCTTGCTGTCGTTCGCCTGATTGCTGAATATTGCTCCTATTTGAGGCATTTTCCATTACACTAACGGAAGAAAGAGAAGCGTAAGAGAAGAGAAATGGTTCAAATGGCTCTGAGCACTATGGGACTTAACATCTGAGGTCATCAGTCCCCCAGAACTTAGAACTACTTAAACCTAACTAACCTAAGGACATCACACACATCCATGCCCGAGGCAGGATTCGAACCTGCGACGTAGCTGTCGTGCGGTTCCAGACTGAAGCGCCTAGAACCGCTAGGCCACTCCGGCCGGCAAGAGAAGAGATGCACAGCTTGTATCTTGTTAGTTTAGTTACCGTGAAAGTTTTAACAAATGCATTGAGCGAACTTCAGTGGCAGACTGTACGGATAAGATCTGCGACACGGAACGACACTTCGAACTCTGGGACTGAGCGTTGTGAGACTACTCGATAAACATACTACTTCCTCTCACACGACCATGATGGTAAAATATAGCCGTTACTTCCATGTACTATCGACCAGTCAAGTAGGTAGAGGATAACATAATGCAGGTAACGTGTGGAATACATATGTATAAGTTACTTTCCTTAAAAGAAATTGTGACTTCTTCGTGATTATTTTACGCTGTTTCGTAATATCCACATGACGGATGTATTAACACTCTCATAATACATTTGTCCTTATATGCAGGGTACGACGTAGACGATATTGCTGAGAGCCCGAATAATTCTTTCAGCAGTTGACGTGCCGCGTAGAGGTAGCGGTAATGAAATTAGAGGTATTTGTGTTAGGACAGAAAACTACATGCGGCAACCTTGAATAGAAAGGGAAGAAAGGAAAGCTGCAATGCTATGAGGTAGTCCCCGTCAAAAACAGTGTGGTGCCTTACGGAAATAATGTGAGTCTAGAAATGTTACTGCTGATGATGTCACAACGAGAGATCAGATTTCTACGTAGATGGCCTGAGCATTATAGGCGATTAGATGCATGAGGACGTAGAGGCTATCGTTCTCGTTTTGTTTCTGTTAGCTTGTTATTCGACAGCTTAGTTACCTGGCTCATTGACTAAACCCCTCACACGATCAAACTACTGTTCTCACTTTCAGGAATTGTAACAGGGAGGTAATTCTTCCTCTTTTCATCTGTGTGTGTTGGGAAAATTGGGGTGAGACAGTGGCTCTCTTCATAATTTGATCCAGTCTTCTTCCATCTGATGAGACTCTCTTAATTTTATTGTGAGCTATACCCTATTGAATAACAGTCTCCATAGCAGTCGGGAAATATCTTCGGAAGATGAGAAAAAATTCTTGAACCCTCTTGCAGCATTAGAAAATCATTTACAACTGTTAGTCTTGGTTTTCTATGAAATATGCTGTTTTCTAACAACGACGGTGAGAATCTTGTAAAAGCTGCATACTGCATGATGATAACCGACGTGAGATTGCAGAAGGAAATTGAAACCAGTGCATTAAAAGGCACATATTGTGTATCCACATGTCATGTGGCACGTAACTGACTAAAGTGTCATAATTTTCCTATTGGCAGAAGATTCCTGACTAGTCCCCCGTCGGCTGCGGTGGCCGTGCGGTTCTGGCGCTGCAGTCCGGAACCGCGGGACTGCTACGGTCGCAGGTTCGAATCCTGCCTCGGGCATGGATGTGTGTGATGTCCTTAGGTTGGTTAGGTTTAAGTAGTTCTAAGTTCTAGGGGACTGATGACCTGAGATGTTGAGTCCCATAGTGCTCAGAGCCATTTGAACCATTTGAACTAGTCCCCCTTCGGTTCTGCGGGAGAGCACTGGCAAGCGAGAGGTAACCAGACAGAAAAAAACTGCATAACCTTCGAAAATGTGACATTCTACGAGTCGGAGAGTTGAATTTCAGAAATTTGAACGTGGTAGGGAACCTAGAAATCTCAAAAGGAAATGGAAAGGCTCAGTCTAGCTATATTGGGGTTCAGTGGAGTGAAAAGGAAATAAGGTGGAGATTCCTAGTCACTCGAATACAGAGCAATATCAACAGCAGAAGAAAATGATACAACGGGAGTAGGATTCGTTCTGAGGAGGGACGTACGGCAAAGTGTGATTGCTGAGAACAGTTCAGTGATACGGTTGCCCCTCAGAATCGACAGCAAAACAACGCCAATAACTACAGTTCAGGAATACATGCTGACGTCATAAGGAGAAGGCAAAGGAAATATGTGAGGATATTGTACACGGACTTCAGTGTGTAAAGGGAGACGGTTATCTAACAATGATAGAGGATTAGAATTCGGTAGTAGGGGAAGAAATAGAAAGCAGTTATTGGAGAATATAGGCTTTGTAGTAGGAATCAGAGATGTGAAAAATTGAGTTTTGCAACAAATTTCAGTTAGTAATAGCAAATTTGATATTCAACAAACACAAGAAGAAGAGGTATACTTGCAAAAGACCTGCAGATACGGGAAGATTTCAGCTTGATGACGTCATAGTCAGACAGTTATTCCGAAATGAGAGATACTGCATATGAGGCGTACCCAGGAGCAGATATAGACTTAGCTCACAATTTAGAATGACTAAGAGTAGACTGAAGTCTGAGAGAATCGTCCAGCAGAATCATTGTGGAAGTGTGTACTGATGAAACATGAGATGTATTTTAAGTTCTCTAGGGCTCTAGGCATTGCGATTCTGAATACCACACTTCGGCTGAAGAACAATGGACAACTCTAAAAAGGGTATTCACATAATTTGGCAATAAAAACATAGATACAAGGAAGATAGATGCAAAGAAACCTTGAGTAACTCATAAAATATTTCAACCGATCGACGAAAGAGACAAGTGCAAAAATATTTAGGACGAGACAATAATACAACAATACACGTCGTTTAGGAATGAAAAAAAAAAAAAAAAACAGGAAGTGCAGAGAGGCCAAGGCCAAATCGATACAGGAGATCCAAAAATAAACTTTCGTCGGGATGTCTGATTCAGAAGAAGTCGAAACAACCTTCGCTGAAATTAAAAGCAAGAGTGTCAACGTTAACAGTGCAGTGGTAATTCAACTGTCAAACACAGAGGAGAGAAACAAATAGGTGAAAGTATTACAGCGAAGGTGTTAACGAGTTGGAAGACTTGTCTGATGATAGAAGAAGAAATCGGAGTCGTTAGAGTTTAACAGAGATATGGTAGTCTTGCGATCAAGTGAGGCAGAAGGTATGTATAACATTCCTCTGGAATTTCTAAAATATATGTGGGAAGTGGAAACCAAACGAATATTTAAATTGGTGCGTAGAATCTACGAGACCGGATACATACTATCAGACATTCGGAAAAATATCATCCACACAATTCCAAAGGTAGTAAGCGTAGGCAAGTGCCAGAACTGTAACAAAGCCTGCTTAACGTCTCATGCATCCAAGATTCTGGCAAAAACGATATATAGATGAATGGGGAAGAAAACTCATGATCTATTAGATGATGATCATTTCGGTTTTCGGAAAGGTAAAGACATCAGAGAGGCAATCTAGACGTTGCGCTTGATAATAGAAGCAAACATAAGAAAAATCAAGATACTTTCATACAATTAGTTGACCCTGAAAAACCGTGCGACAACGTAAAATGCTGCAAGATGTTAAGAATTATGAGAAGAAGTTAGCTATAGGGAAAGACGGGTGATACAAAATACGTATAAGAACAAAGAGGGAAAAATAAGAATGGAAGACCAAGAACGAATTGCTTCGATTAGAAAGAGCATGAGACAAAGATGCAGTTTTTGGTCCTACTGTTCAATCTATACTTCGAAGAAAGAACGACGGAAATAATAGAAAAGTTCAAGAGTTGTTTTAAAATTCAGTATTAAAGGGTGTCTATGATAAGGTTGGCTGATGACATTGCTATCCTTAGGAAAAATGAAGAAGAATTACAAGATTCGTTGAAAGGAATGAACAGTCTAATGAGTGCAAAATATAGTCTGACAGTAAGCCAAAGAAAGATGAAAGTAATAAGTACTACTACAGTGGTACTCACCTGAAGATGGCCAGAAGACTCTGCGCCGAAATATCGTGGCAGGACGTTACTGATATCCGGCAGTTCTCCCGTGTTTTTATGGAACATGAAACTAATAAGGTTTAGCAGAAATGAGGTTAGCGATTAAGTTAACATCAAATCTTGTGATCACGAAGTAGACGAATTGAAGGAATTATGGTACTTTGGAAGTAAAATTAACGCATGACGGTCGAAGCAAGAAAGACATAAAAATTAGACTAGAACATGCAAAGATTATTTTCCAGCCCAGTAGGGTGCTAGTATCAAATACGTGTATAGGCCTAAATTTGAGAAAGTAATTTCTGAGAATGTAAGTTTGGAGCACAAAATTGTTTGGTAGATGTTCATGGACCGTGGGAACATGGGAGAGGAAGAGAATCAAAGGGTTTGTGGTTCTATACGCCGGCGTGCTAGAAAGTAATGCCTCCGATTTTTTGTGTGAAAACTCCTAAATTTTTTTGTAAAAAAGTTATTAACGTTTTAAATGTTTTTCTTCGAGCTGCCAACATCAGTAATGTAGAAGTAGATATCCTAAGAGCACTGAAGCAATTAAATCACTTAATAAACGCAGGTCTTCCGATCCAGACTATGCCAACCAGGTTGCTTTGAGAGTATGCTGATGCAATTTTAAACATAGCAATAGCTCCATACTTAATAATCGTATACAACCGTTCGCTCGACGAAAGATCCGTACCCAAAGACTAGAAAGTTGCACAGGTCACACCAATACTCAAGAAAGGCAATAGTAGTAATACACTAAATTATAGGCCCATATCATCAACGTCGACATGTAGCAGGATTATGGAACATACATTATGTTCGTACATTATGAATTTACTAGACGAAATCGGTCTGTTGACAGAAAGTCAAAATGAATTTCGGAAACATCGTTGTTGTGAAACACAACTAGCTCTTTATTCACAGGAAGTGTTGTGTGCTATCGAGTAAGGAAACTGATGGAAAGTCGTCGAGTAAAACAGAACTGATTTATGATGTTCCCCAAGATAGTGTTATAGGCCCTCTGCTGTTCGTCACCTATATAAACGATTTAGGAGACAATCTGAGCATCCGTCTTAGGCTGTATGCGGATGATGCTATCGTTTATCGTCTAGTAAAGTGACCAGAAGATCAAAACAAATAGCAAAACGATTTAGAAAACATATTTGCACGGTGCGAAAATTGACAATTGACCCTAAATAACGAAAAGTGTGTTTTAATCCACATGAGTGCTAAAAGGAATCCGTTAAAGTCCGGTTACACAATAAATCAATCAAATCTAAAGGCTGTAAATTCAGCTAAATACCTAGCAATTACTATTTCGAACTACATAAATTGGAACGAACAGATGGAAAATGTTGTGGGGAAGACTAACGAAAGACTGCGCTTTATTGGTAGGGTGCTTAGAAGATGCAACAGATCTACTAGACTGCCTACGCTATGCTTGTCCGTCATATCTTGGTGTACTGCTGCGCGGTGTGGAATCCTTACCAGGTAGGATTAAAGGAGTACATCGAGAATGTTCAAAGAAGGCCAGAACGTTTTGTATTGTCGAGAAATAAAATGATACAGGATTCTGGGTGGACATTATTTAAACAACGGCGTTTCTCGTTGTGGCGGGATCTTCTCACCAGGTTTCAATCACCAACTTTCTCCTCCGAATGTGAAGATATTTTGTTGACGCTGACCTATACACGGAGAAAAGATTATCAAAATAAAATTAGGGAAATCAGAGTTCGCACGGAAAGTAAAAGGTGTTCGTTTTTTTCCGCGCGCCGTTCGTGAGTGGAATAATAGAGAATTATTTTGAAGGTGGTTCGATGAACCTTCTGCCAGGTACTTTAGTGTGATTTGGACAGTAGTTATGTGGATGTAGATGTAGATGTAGAGCCCTCGGCGCATGATCAAGAATCAGCAACGGTAACCACAGAACTACAAGCTTCTGACGTCTCCGTCACTCCAGACTCCGGTACCAACGCATAGAAAGCAACTGAATGTATAAATACAATCCTCGTACACGAAAAGTTTGAGTCGAGTTACGCTTCACCTGTAGCCGATAATACTTCAAAACTGGTAAATGACTGAGGAAAATTTGTGAATTATTCTGAATTAGCAAACAAGAGTTAATCCGGATGAGGCAGACGCTGGGACTGATGAGGATACGAAATTTTATCCATGTGTAGTGGGTTAGTGTATGTAATGTTCTATTTATGTTATTGATGGCGATGAGAGAGATACAAGAAGGAGAAACACCTGCTGTACATAGCCTACTCCTCTGAAATAGCTTTAAGCAGGCCGCGTAGCAAGTATCCGTCCAACAGTATCATATGCTTTTAGTCCATTAGAAATTTTGCGCTATCAGCTCTCCCTCTGCCGTCCAAATGTTGGTGATGAAAATTTCTTTCACTACAAGGATTCGAACCAGAAAGCTCGGATTGAACGCCAACTGACTATCGTGCGGGAGGATGCTGGCGACTGCTAAGTAGCAAACCTTCGGAATGCATTCACTGTTTTACTTTAAGATTTAAATGATTCTTGTTTCCTCACATATATTCAGTTATTCACAGCTTGTAATTTTTACCCTTTAATTTATGCTAATCTTGATGGTAACCATCTTGCGCCAGCTGCTCAGTTGAAGTAACATATACAGAGGTATTTTCTATCAAAAATGGTTCAAATGGCTCTGAGCACTATGGGACTTAACATCTGTGGTCATCAGTCCCCTAGAACTTAGAACTACTTAAACCTAACTAACCTAAGGACATCACACACATCCATGCCCGAGGCAGGATTCGAACCTGCGACCGTAGCAGTCGCGCGGTTCCGGACTGAGCGCCTAGAACCGCGAGACCAATGCGGCCGGTTATTTTCTATCCAATTTATTGGTATATGTCAAGGAGAATTACTCAATAACAGCGAATTTTGAACCGTAACTGTCCTAACAAGTTTAATTTTACAACTTCACCGACCGTGAAGTAGTTCCGACTTCCGTTAAGACTTTTAATTGTGAGTTAGCAGCGTTATTTCTAGGCCTACTCGGCGCTCCACGATGAAACCCATATGCAAATAATGATACATATTTTATACATATTTTTATATTATACTTATGAATAATAGGGACGCAGTAGTTCCTAGTCAGAACGTAAAATTTGTAAGATATGCTCATTGCACTGCGGGCCCCTGATATTTGCGAAGATATTCCAGAAACTAAGATCATTACTTTTACGGAGACAGTCATTTACTGTTTGTTATTTTCTTATATTTTATTTTATTTAGCTTAGCTACTCCGTTTTTGTAAATTTCATGGAGACTAAAATGTCACTGAATGTGTAGCTCTAATTTTCGGCACTCACTGAATTCTGAAACAAACGCAATGCTGAACAACGGCTGAGCCACGCCCACCTAAATACTATGCAGCTACAGTAGGGGACTGGGCCGGAATCAGTAATCCAGATCAAAATAGGGTGCAGGATCGGGCTTCAGATTCTTGCCCTACTCTTAGAGAAGTAAGAGCATTGCCTGCGATAGGCGAATACCAGGTCTCGAGTCTCAGTCGATGTATTGTTTTATTTTGTATTTCCTCGATGCATATTATTAAAAAAAGCAATCATCCACGTACAGTTACGTAACAGGATATGTGACCATTTATAATGATGAGATTTCAGACGGCGGTTTGGAGAACAAAATACTGTGCAAAAGGCTAAACATTTAGCACACAGCGTTCAAAGCTCTCCTTATGCGTAGTCACGTATTCAGACGTCTCGTGTTCGGCAGCGCTTGAGATTTGTATTCACTTTCTGTAAGAGTTGTCTACTCGACGTGGACAAGAAACACGTCGTCGTTCCTAGCCAGACCATTGAAATGACAGCGCCCCCCCCATTGAACGTGTCAGTTATTTTGAAAGTCTTACTCGGCGGTGACGACAGACCGGCAGACAACAAAGCGGAAATATCGACTCTGACGTAAGGTTCCTGTCGTTTCTCAAAAGCATATTCCAACCCCCCCCCCCCCCTCCCTTTGTCGTCACAGCATTCAGAAGCTCTTATTACAGAGTGCAAATTTGTCCCAATGAAGACTGGTCTATCTCGATGTACATTGCTTTCTTGTTCCATAACACGTCACGATTATTCTGTCATATTAAAAGTTTTTGCAAACCGTATCGAGTACATTTGCAAAAGGTTGACAGGGAAAAGAAAAAGAACGAATATGTATTTCTAACAAAAATAACTTTGAACCCAAGACTGTCTCTTTACATAAAGGACGTATATTTCCTTCTACTATCTGACAGAATTAAGTATTTTATTTCCTTATTTGTATGTACCGATACGCACTTCACTACCATCATTGAGAACTGACAGACTTACATAAAGCAGCTACTTCCGGTGATAGTAGCAGGAATTAATCACGCTAATGTTCCCTCAGTTTGTCATGGTTTGCATCCATTTATTCCTACTTTTGCTAGTTCTTCGTTACTCGCATGACAGATGTTTTGTAGGATATTCCAAGAATTACTCACATGCTGCTTCATTCCTAAGGGATTTTATTTACAGATATTTGAGCAGTTTCTTGTTCTGTCCTTCTGTATAGACAATTCAGTCAGATGAATGGAAAAAGGACGACAAATCAGAAGTTACATTCCCGCCATCAACGAGGACACTGGAGACGAGTTATTCGCGAAATGAGACAGGAATCTACGAGGAATGGCTTCATTGAAGGGACCATTCTGGCTTTTTCTGAACTGATTTAGTTAAAATACAAAATATATAAATCGTGATTACCGGACAGAGATTTATTCTCTGGTTTAAGATCTAAATTATTACTGCAATGCGCTATCACGAACGGTCATAACTTGTTGCTGCTTGTCTAGTAGTTAAGTTTGTTAACAGATCGGTTTCATATTCCGCATAGTAAGCTTCTAATGACTTTACTAATGATTACGTGCAGTGTCTATAATTTCACAATCTTCCGAACAGCTAATGAGGCCACGCAGCCCGACCAAGAAGGTATGAAAATAAACAAGCTCGGTAATTCGATGAAAATGACTCATATGACGGCGATCAGGGCAACGCGACTGGAAACACTGTCACAGGACAGCTACGACGTATGTATATGAGCAACACAGCTCGGAGGAACAATCCCTGTAAACGAGGTATACTGTGAGACATTTCACTGCTTGCTGAGGCGCGCTCACTGTTGCGGAACGTACACTTAAAACGCGTTTTAGATCAGACAGAGATCCAAAAGGAGATCTGCCTTTACTCATCGTCCAAAACAGCTTGGTACAAATCAGTGTATATGCTGTTACTTGAGACATAGTTCGGCCCAGAATCATTGTTTGCACCCAAAGTACCGGCTCACAAAACAGAGTTGCCCAGCTTGTCACGTTTTCCATTATGCATGCTGTTACCGAAGTGTTACACGTTTCCAATGGATTGTTAGACGCGGTGGACCAACTACAAGCAATACGTCCTAGAGGATGTTCAGAAAAAGGCTGAAAAGCTTGTTAGGGCGTTGCGGAGGAAGTTGTGCTGAGAAGTAATTGTTAAAAAAAATCGATACGTTGCGCTGTTTCAGAGTTATTTAGCACTGGAGTTAACCAGTCGGGTAGACGCGGGTGCAGATTCAAGCAGCCTTCTAGAGACAGTGTCGCCGAACGTGTTCTTCGTTTGGTTTCCTCAAAATCGACAAAGACAGCTTTTCCTCACATACCTGAATTTATCACTTCCATAAAAGGCACATTTTAACTGGTAACGAGCATTTCAACTAGTGGTAACTCACGAACCAACAGATATCTGTGTACTACCGCATTTTAGCGTGAGCAAGTACTTGAATTTGCGCTTGGGGTGACTTGATTGGTTAATTCTATGGAAAATAACTCAGAAATGGCGCAACGTATCGAAGTTTTTTCTTAGCAGTCATTTCTCAGCACAGCCTGCCCTGCAACACCCTTATAAGCTGTTCAGACTATTTCTGACCATCCTGTATATTGTCAATATTGCTGGCTGTAATTATCCAGAATATACCATGAATTTGTTTGTGCAACCGAACCTTGTGAGCGAGTAGGAGGAATCGAGGCACAAAAATCTTGGAAGCAGGTGGTGCATTGCTCGATAAATCTTTTAAATTAAAGCACAGGTAAAAAGGTGTAGTAGCTAACAGTGGTAAATTTGAACTAAAGTGAAAAAGTAGCAGTGACACTTTTGAAATGAAAAGGGGAAACCGAAAACCTAAGTTTGCTGGTTCGAATAGTTTTTTAGGCCTTGACAAAGAAGGCGTTTTACCCATGTTTCACGACCCAGAAATGTTCACACACGTGAGAGAGGGATAACAAAATACGAATGTCTAGCACGGCATACATCTAGTAAGCTACAAAGTATCATAACTGTTTAAAATTCAGTGGTAGAATGTCCGAAAATGTAATTGAAAAATGCAACTGTCATGTGTAATAAGTAATCAACAAGATCACTCAAATGACTAATAAATTGAGACGAGGCGCGTATGTCACAATAAGAAACTGTTGTCATTCTGGTGCATTTAGACATAACCTCAAAATTCTTAGCAAAATAGCAGATCTATGTGTCTATATGGACAGCTACGATACATCAAGTTTTGTTACTGATGTAAGTGCGTGAAATTAATCGTTATTCCAGCACTGCAAAGGACGAAAAGAAAAATAAAGGATTTACCCAGCAGCCTCAATCTCATTTACCCTTGAGGTGCAGCAGTTTGACAACAAAATCAAATCTTGTCATATCAGAGAAATTTTACAAATGAATGGTTCAAGTGACTCTAAGCACTATGGGACTTAACATCTGAGGTAATCAGTCCCCTAGATTTAGAACTACTTAAACCTAACTAACCTAAGGACATCACACACATCCATGCCCGAGGCAGGATTCGAACCCGCGACCGTAGCAGCAGCGCGGTTCCGGAATGAAGCGTCTAGAAATTTTACACCAATTCAAGATGGATAGCTATAATCTCATAGGGACTCCCTTGGTAAGAAGAGGCAAGGTGGACCCTGTCGTGTTCACTAAAGACTACGACATTTAATATCCCTTCAGAGAATTTGTCGGGACACCAATGTGTTTCATGCAATTAGCATGACAAGTTAGTACACTAATAAACATGATTCATCCCGAGAAATCAACTAAACGAATAATGAGAGACGTCAAACGAACCAGACAAAGAGGTTGACCTACATCAGCAGCAAGAAAGAAATCCTGCACAGGTTACAACTTCGTCTTGGGCAAAAATTTAAATTTATTCAGCGAAAGGAGAGACAGTTTATTTCCATCAAATGAAAGAATCGGCGAACGAAGCAATTTGCGTTCAAAATGACTCTGAGCACTATGAGACTTAACACCTGCGGTCATCAGCCCCTATAACTTAGAACTACTTAAACCTAACTAACCTAAGGACATCACACACATCCATGCCCGAGGCAGGATTCGAACCTGCGACCGTAGCAGTCGCGCGGTTCCGGACTGAAGCGTCTAGAACCGCTCGGCCACCGCGGCCGGCGCAATTTGCGTGGCAGCATTTATAAATAAACCGAGTTACAAGAAACTGTCGAAGATCAGCTTCTATAGTGTCAATCAGTAGCGTGTAGCGTTTAATATTTAACCTATAATTTCACTCGATAACGAAACGTACTCATTTTTATACTCGTAGCTCTTTAGGAATATCCATAAAAATGGCATATTAGCTAACGAAAGATACACTGTCTGATCAAAAGTATGTATCACGACACCCTTATGTAATGCAGACTTTATCACTAGATGTCACATGAGGTGCACTCGCCATTTTAAAAGGAGGAGAGGAGTATTGTATTGCCTGTAGAGAAGCCGTAACAACAGAATGGATCGGTCAGGGGAGCTCAGTCACTTCAACGTAGACTTATTATTGGATGTCACCTGCGTAACAAACCCATCACGGACATTCCAAGACCTCTAAAGTCGCCCAAGTCGAACGTTGGTGATGCGTCTGTAAAGTGGAAATGCGAAGGTAGAGCCACAGATGAACTAAGACTAGGCAGACCCCTTGTGCTAACAGACAGCGTTGCAGACGGTGGTCGTAAGAAATCGCTTGATATCTGCAGACGAAATCACAGTTCAGCTAACATATAACGGCTGTGCGTAGAAAGTTACAGAGAATGATAGACTCGCACAAGCGACGCTTGAGGTGGGTCTTAAAAGAGAAACGCCACTGGACAGTGAATGATTGGAAACGAATGATCTGGAGTGACGAATCACGCTGTACCTATGGAAGGAATGGGATTAGGCGAATTCCAGGTGAACGTTACTTCCCATAATGTTTAGTGCCAACACTGAAACTCGTAGAAGGTGGTGTTGATATAAAGATATACATCGTCATAAAGGTGAGGTTCCCCTATTGCACTTAAGTAAACACTAATGGTCGAGTGCACCAACCCCGGTCAAAAAGCATGTTAACCAAGGTCCCGCGATCATGGTTAAAAGTAAATCGTGTTTACAATGTTTCTGCAGTGCATCAACGTTAATAGCTGGTCAGCAAATCGTCGACAGCCAGTCGTGCATTTGATCGCAGTAAACTGTGTACATTGCAATGGAACGTGCCCTTGCGACTGAAAGATGTTAGTAAACACGAGATTTCACAGACAATCGCTGGTGTCACATTCTCTCTTTGCTGTGTTTTCCGTCGACAAACCGAAGTGTGTATACGTGCCTCGGTACCTATTTCCGATCGTTTTTTTGGAGAATAACGGAGAACAAAAGAAGAACCCCGAATTTCTCGAAGTACGAGATAGATGTATTTCTTGATCTGGTGGGTGCAAATGCATCCGTTATTGGAAACAAGAAAACTAACAGCTGCAGCTTTCTTTCTTTTTTTTTTTTTTTAAAAAAAAAAGTAAACAGGCATGTGGTCGCATGTGGAGGCGCAATTTAATTCTACTCCTCGTAAGTTTACTTATAAATAATAACTTTTCTGGGTTCATCGTAAGCACAGCATACGGCACACTCTGGCTTTTAGTTTGAAATTTGAAAATGTTATTGGCGTACTACTGAACTTCTCATCACACACTCAGTTTAGTGAGTACTTTTATGTTCCCTATATAACAGAGAAAAATAGATTACATGCCGAAATAATCGAAAAAATTAAAAATACAGCGAAATCCCGTAACTATAATCGTAATTTTTTATTCTGAACAATGTCTGAATTTATGTTACCTTATCGCAAATGTTCATTAGTTGTAGCACGGCGAACTGCTCTTCCTGGTAATGTGTCACCGCGATACATCTGCTATCCAGGTAGCACAGGTTTGTTATCTTCAATGTTGGGGACTCTCTCGTCACGTAACTGACTTAAATGCCGAGAAATTTCTGGATCTTCTGGAGGTTCTGCACTGCTTGTACTCCTCGCATTATTATGCAAGACAGCTGTACCCACGATTATTGACATTGTGGATTACGTCTTATTCCTACAGATAATATGGGAAATCTTCTGTTCCACAAGCCGTTTTTCCTCTCAACAGTATTTGTAGTTTTAATATGAGACCTGTTATATCGATGCTCTGCTTCATTTTGCGGATTTATAAGTGGAGTTGACAAGTAGGATCTACATGCATAACCACTATCTCCCAATAAATGACCTGACCTTGTGGTATTTCTCCGTTTTTAAGTTGAGCTCTGTGAGCACAGTTGAGAAATATGGTACTGTTGTGCACAGAGGCCCGCCCATCGAGCGACAATATCTCTTATTAACAAATTGTGATCACTAATGGTTTGGCAGTTAAAGGAAAAATATGATTTCCTATTGTGGAAAAGTTCCGCACTGTGTCCTCCAGGAGACTGAATTCTTATATGGGTACAATCCAAGGTACCAAGAACGCCAGGAAATCGGTTCAATTGACTAAAATCATACATCACAGAGCGCACTTCTTCTCTCGTAGGAAATTTTATTAAGCGAGGAGACATTGATGCTATGATGTCTGATGCATCACGGATGATTCGTTGTGCTGTTGTACGATGTACATTTCTGTTGTCCCCAATAAGAATGTTGAATGCACCTGTTGCATATTCCCTTAAAGTAATCAAAAGTCTTTTCATCGGCGAAATAGGGTTATTCCGATCATTAGGAAATTCTAACCTATCATTAATTTGGTTTAATAACCACCACACTGTTTCTTTCGACAGACGAAACCTCTCTCGAAACTTCCTGTCACTATGATCTTCAAAAGGGTTTCCCCATTCCACAATAACTCCAATACGGTTTAGGCCACGATTTAAATGGTCAAGGTATAACAATTCTTCCTCAGTGACATCCATAACATCAAAACGCGCTGCCATCTAAATAGCGTATGCTTCTAAATCCGCGGTTATGTAGAGATAACCGGGAAAGAGCCACGGTTAAATATAACCGCCGTCGATTCCCTCGTTTAACTTAGATCGATGTTGGTGCACCAGAATTTTGCGTTGAACAGGATTATATATCGACTCAACCACGGTTGTTAATCAAGATTGATGCACTCGGCCATAAATGCGTAAGCATATGAACATGTTTTACAGCACTGTGTTCTGCGTACAGTAGAGGAGCAGTTCGGAGATTACGACTGTATCATCATGGCAGTCCAAGCTTCTGTGAGGCAGTGGTTTCTGGACAATAACTCTCTTGAAATGGACTCTCCTGCTCAGAGTCCCGAGCTGAACCCAATGAAACACCTTTGGGAAGAGCTAGAACGTCGACTTCGTTCCACACCCCAGAGTCCAACATCAGTACCTTCTTTTGTTTCAGCTCTTGAGGTAGAATGGGCTTTCATTCCTCCACAGACATTCAGACACCTCATTGAAAATACCCCAGCAGAGTTCAAGCCGTCATAAAGACGAAGGGTGGTTGCATCAATATCACTGTCTACTAATAAGTGTCCAGATTCTTTTCATCAGATAGCGTCTGACAGTAGACATACTGACGAGTTGTTCCCGTAGTCAAGCTCCAGGTGAGTGTCGAAGAACTATGTTTAGAGTTTAAAATCCTATGATTCCCATGATTCAGTCAGGCTTGTACACCATTTTATAAATGTTGAAGAATTACTTTAACATTGAAATTATTACTATAATTCGTCGTTATTGACTTTACTTCGTATGGCAAGCTTCATCCACATAATCCAGATGATAGCAAGGGCAGATAACTGAGAAAAACTGTAGCACAGTCAGCATAACAACTCAGGCCTCCAAGTTGCTGACAAGAATAGTACTCAAAACAACGGAAAGGAAACCAGAGGACCTGTTAGATTACAGTCAGTTTGGCTTTAGAAACGGTAAAGGCACCAGAGAGGCAGTTCGGACGTTGCACTTGACAATGGACGTAAGATCTGAGAAAACTCAAGCCACTTTGATAGCATTTGTCGATCTAAAAAAAGCGTTCAAAAATTTAAAATGGTGCAAGATGTTAGAAATTCCCAGGTGTAAGTCATAAGGAAAGTCAGGTTATATACAGTAAATACAAGAAAAACAGAGAAAGATGAGGATGGAAGGCCAATAATGTAGTACTCGGGTTGTGAATCGTGTAAATCAGGGTTGTAGTCTTTCGACCCTGCTGTTGAGCCTGTTCATCGGAGAAGCAATGTCGGAGATAAAAGAAAGATTCAGGCTATTGAAATACTATTAGTTCATGTGATGTACTACACCATTTGCTAAGTAAAAAATAAATAAAGTTACCTTTGTTGATTTTTATCCCGTATCTGCTGAATTTTTGAGTCTAGCTTTTTGACACTAATTTACGAACATGATAAGCCAAAAGTCGGTCCGACAGAAGTCGTACGCATTCACACTTATCTGTTCGATGTTGTGCGTTAATTTCGGGCGGGTACACATCCTTCGCTTGCAGCATGTGCAGTTTCATTGTTATCGTTGTAGAGAAATCGATGATACCACAACAGACCTTGATTTTTCACTGATAATAAAGAGTGACGTTGATTTAGCAAATTTCCCTTGAAAGCAAAACTGTATTGATTTGATGAACAGTATCCTTCCGTTCTAAGGAGAAAAGAATGACGAGGGTCTGAGTATCTCTTCAGCGACGATTTGACGAAATCATTACGCACGGAGTACACACTCCTCTTCAAGGACTCATACTGGTATTTGCCGTTATGGTTTCGTGAGACAACAAGAAAACGTAAATATAGGTGGCCGGATGGATTTTCGATCGCCGGTGAACCATTTCACTCCGTCATTCCATTCGGCATGGCTTACTTACTGGACATAGGAGGTGTTTATACCGTGGCTGATTCAAACATTTTCATGTCCATTTTCGCAACAATTGGGCCTCTTTTGTCTCGCCGTCCGTATAAGGCCAGTACTCATAACTTCACTGTCCTTTAGGTACCTTTTAGTTAACTTGTATTCTGCGATTGGTGGAGGAAAAAACAGATTTATAACGATATTTTGGTGCTATCTTCACCACTTATACAACAAATAACTTTTGTTCTAGCAGACAAACATTTCTTAAGGCCTTTCATTTTCTCTGAAACCATCTTGTTTCACTTAAGAGAACAGAACATCTTGCCTTACTGTACCTCAACATCTAGCCTAATAAAAATGATAAATTATTTTATCCATAAGGGATAAATCGTTTTATTCTTCTAGTACTCTAGTTAATAAAGATTATCACGCTGGAGAAAAGGGGTAAATACAATTTCAGTTTAAACAAAAGATAGTTCCAGATTAAAAACAAGACAGTTACATCTAGTAGCAGCTGAAACTCTTGAATTACTAATATATAAAGGAGTAAAGTGGTAAAGTAATGGAATCATTTACAATGAACGATGAAGTGGAACTGAAGTATTTCACCAAGGCTAAGGCACAGGACATTTATTGCAAGTAGCCTTTCTAGTCGAATGTAAACTACCTTAGGAACGTCACACCTGTCACAGGACTATCGTTTTCTGTTCCCAGATAATAGAAAAGTATAGAGATGCTAAATGCAACTGTAATGTAACTAAAAAGGCAACATGTACTTGTTGCTACAGGAAGCTGGTCATTATTCCATTTACTGTTGATTCTTGGAACATTTTTTTGCCGAGAGAAAAATACACGTGTACGTATGTTGAAGGAATGAATAGCTTAACTGGGAGAGGTTGTTCTTGAAGAAACAAATGCACCTTCTGGATCTGAAATGTAGAAACAGATAAGATATAGATGGATGTTTATGACGGTCAAAAGAAAGCTTGGCGGTACGCCAGCTCTCCTTTACAGTCCTGAAGAACGCCAGTTTTATTATTTTCTTTTTCGTCTCAAGAGCAACTATCGCGGAAGAAAAAACTGCTGTCATGTTCGGCGCACTGTGCTCTCTGTTGGATAGCGATTTCATACCAGTGAATGGCGGTCTTGTCATTTACTGAAATATTTCTTCCTAACTCGGACGATTTACATGCTGTCGACCGACTCCGTACGTGACATTTGTTCCACGTTCTCTGGGTCATTCCACACAAACCTGGCCTAACTCAAACAATGATTTTCCCTCACTTGTTGACGTATAATTGTTATCGCGGACGGTCACATCAAAGATCATTTGATTCTTTGAAACAAGAGTGCATATGGTTTTGGAATGCTCATCTATTTCCAAGAGAAAAAAGTAAATTTAAAACATTCCTTTGTTAGATAAATCTTCTTTTGAATTTTATGGGATGTACTTATCTGTTCCCGCCTCCATAGTTCTACTTAACTGAAGCAAAGATTAAGCAAATTCGCTTAAACTTTAAGATACTGTAATCATAGATAACGCATGTCAGCAGTAAATTTCCTTTTTTTGATGATATACTTGTTTTAATATATAGTGACGTTATTCACCTGAATTCGAAAATAATATAACTTTTGTCCTGACACAGACAGTTTTTTATAATTTTAATATTGGTAATTAAAATATCATTAAAAACGCAGGATACCCTATGAAACATAAGTATAAATATCTATTCAAAAGCAAACTGGCAATTAGAAGTAATTGATTTTTCATTACTGTGCCTATGCAGATAAAACTGTTATATAGGACATATCCGCAGATGGCAGCGTTTTCCACTTTATGATGACTGGAATCAGGTACGAGTTGTTCAAGTAATGATTAGCAAGAGTATCTAGAGGAGTGTTTCAGTGGACTCTTGTTTTGGTTTATTTGTTGAGCTGTAGGCATGCAGAGGAGACAGTGTGTGAATAATCCAGGTATATTTTGTTACATTTGTGAACGTTTTGTGGTCGACACATAGAGACAGAACATAACCTGATTTGTTAAAAGTATTTTACTTATCAAACTGAGGAATTACGATAAATTATGAGCTCTTCATAGAGTGTGTAGCATTTGTGTTGTGTTGCGAAGTTAAGAAAACAGTCAAATGGAAAATTAGGATCCCTTAGTTGTGTATTTCTAATGGTGTTGCGTTTACTCACAGAAGCCTAGAATGACTGTTACTCCAGCATTTGCAAAGTAAAAGGATTCAACACGAAAAACAAAAATTATCCTGATATTTCTGTACTTCACCTAAAAGATTTGATCAGAGAACTAAATTTCTCAAAGGATACTTCGGAAGGCTGAAAGAAAATAACTTACTGTCTCCAGGAACAAGTGTAACATTTTACAGACACAGAGAGAAAGACCTGTAACATTCTTTAAGCAAGAAGATTAGTAAAGTTCACTGCAATTCCAAACAGCATTAACAAGTCGCGAGTCGAGTACAAGAGAGACGATCGGTTCAAATGGTTCAAATGGCTCTGAGGACTATGGGACTTTACTTCTGAGGTCATCAGTCCCCTAGAACTTAGAACTACTTAAACCTAACTAACCTAAGGACATAACACACATTCATGCCCGAGGCAGGATTCGAACCTGCGACCGTAGCGGTCGCGCGGTTCCAGACTGTAGCGCCTAGAACCGCTCGGCCACCCCGGCCTTCGAAACGATCGGAGGCTCCTCATTGACTCAAGTAAGAGAAGTTCAAAAGACGTTTTGCTATATAAAGGCAACATACTAGCATCCATTCTAGTCGCTTATTCTGTCCACCTCAAGAGGACGTACGAGAAGCCGCGCGGGATTAGCCGAGCGGTCTTGGACGCTGCAGTCATGGACTGTGCGGCTGGTCCCGGCGGAGGTTCGAGTCCTCCCTCGGGCATGGGTGTGTGTGTTTGTCCTTAGGATAATTTAGCTTAAGTAGTGTGTAAGCTTAGGGACTGATGACCTTAGCAGTTAAGTCCCATAAGATTTCACACACATTTGAACACAACATACGAGAATCTCGAGCTGCTGCCAGGAAAAGTAAATTAGACCCGTACAATGGACATCAGTGCATGATCTGTGGTGACTTGAAGCTTTTGTGTATGTTGTTTATGACAACGACAGGGTTAAATCAAGCACCAGTGTGAATGGGGCAGCTGAGACAGGAAGAACCATTGTACAACAGGAGAATGACCTCGATGAAATACACTGATTCTGGGATCAAAGAATATTGTCAGTGAAAGCTTAATAGATTCTCAGAAAATCCTACTACCACTTTTGCATATTAAATTAGGACTAATGAAGCAATTTACAAAGGCACTGGATAAGAAGGTCAATTGTTTTGAATGCCTAACGAACAAGTTTCTTGCGCTCTCAGACGCAAAAGTCAAACAGGGTTTATTTCTAGGGCCGCATATCAGAGAACGAACTAAAGAAAAAAAATTTAAAGATTGTATAACTCCTCAAGGAAAGGAAGCTTCGACTAGTTTCAGAGAACTGGTTCAGAATATATTGGAAATTACAGTGTGACAATTATTGAACTACATGAAATAAAATTGTCAAAACTTCTGAACGGTTTGTCTTAGGACGTTCAAATAGCTCGGTTGACCGCAGGGCATGACGGGAATTAGTTGTTTGGTTTAGCGACGAAGACCACTTTCACATGGATGGATTCGTCAATAATCAAAACTGGCGCATTTGGGAGACAGAGAATCCGCATTTCGCGATAGAGAAGTCTCTTCTACCTCAGTAGGTGACTCTGTGGTGTGCAATGTCCAATCACTGAATAATCGGTGCGATATTCCTTGATGCCACGATGGCTATCGAACGTTACATGAAGGTTCTGGAAGATGATTGCATCCCCATAATCCAAAGAGACCCTGGTTTCAGCAAGATGTGGTTCATGAAAGACGAAGCTCGACGTCATCCAAGCAGGAGAGTGATGTCCTTGAGGAGCACTTTGGGGGCTGTATTCTGGCTCTGGGGTACCCAGAGGTCATTGGAATGGGGCTCAATTGGCCTCCATATTCCCCGGATCTGAACACATGCGACTTCTTTTTGTGGAGCTATATTAGACAAGGTGTAGAGCAATAACTCCAAAACCATTGCTGAGCTGAAAACATCCATTCACGCAGAATTTCGCTATTTGTCTGTACCACATCACCGCCAATGATGGCAGGCATATCGAACATATCATAACCTAAATCCAAATATCTGTAGTAAGGTTTACATGTTGAATAAAGTGTGTGCACGCCGTAGGTTGTAAATAATTTACATTTTTTCATAAAGTTTAATAATTGTCACCCTGTAGGAAAGATTCAAACTATGTGGAATATGTGAACATCATGGTGGAGAAATGTAGAGCCTTAGGACGCAACATGAGGCTGAGGGTACACTCCCTTCTCTAACATTTAGGCAACAACAAACCTCGGGGTAGGGAGTGAAGTACAGCGGGAGGCGTTTCACCAAGACATTAAAGAAATGAAAAGAAGTATGAGGAGCGATGGAGAACATCCATAATGGTCGACGGGTGTTGGTTGCTGCAACACGATAGTCCTCCGCATCACGCGAGTAGTGCCACAAGGAGTTTTTCATCCAAACGGCAGCGCTAATGGGATTATATTTGGTGTTTATATTTTGAATTTTGATATTTTACAATATGTCTTAAATTAGTTTATTTTTTGTGCAGTAAATTCTGTCTCCTCTATGAAAATTGTGCAGTGGAATATGTATTTAATTCAAGTTCAGTACATTGTATTGGTCTTATAGCTCAAACGAAATGGATAATTGTAACTCTAAAGCATGTTGTAAAGCTTTGTATTGAGTACAATTTTTAAGACTCGTGATGTGATACATAAAAATGGAATTATGTTGTGTTAACCATACACCCTTAACATATAAAATAAGTTACGGGATTTCAAATAGGCCTCTGTTTCGTTTTTTACCTTTATGATTAATTGTATAAAACCAATGGTATTCACTTTCCGTATCTAAAGTAACAACTACTTTAATAACTCAGTCTTAAGCCACTGCAGATAGCGGTTTTCGTAATTGTAAAACTGTAATGTGTTTCAGAATTTTTGAATGACAAAGTTGTTTTCTTTCGTAATTGCCCAGATATATGTTCCCAGAGGCAAATTCGTCCTCTTCATTACGTTCTATAATTTTCTTATTTTGTTCACGACTTGCATGTTGTCGATTGTGCTAATTCACTACTAAACCCAGCTTTCTTGATTAAAATCCAATGCTTTTTCGCGCAGTTGCTGATAATTATACTGAATATGTGATATAATGTTTACATATTATCTGTTTCCTTTTTGTGATGTAAAATACTCGTCTCCCAGGAAGGTAGGAGACGAGATACTGGCAGAAGTGAAGCTGTGAAGTCGGGGCGTGAGTCGTGCTTGGGTAGCTCAGATGGAAAAGCACTTGCTCACGAAAGGCAAAGGTCCCGAGTTCGAGTCTCGGTCCTGCACACAGTTTTAATCTGCCAGGAAGTTTCAAAGCTATAAAGCTGCTGTACAAATAACGCAAAAAAAAGTCATTCCTTGTTATCGTTAGTCTTCACAGTTACCCCAATTTTGCTACTTAATATCAGCCTCAATACAGTTCGCCGATCTGAATTGAGACTTTAATTGACTTTTTCCGTAATACGATCAAAAAGGGTGTAGTTTTGTTGGCCTTGCTAGTTATAACCGTGTTCCGTTTGATTATGTTTCCATGAGAAAACACACATCACAAAGCAAAACCTGCTTGCGAAGCTGTCGCAGTGGCACAATATTAAACGATCAACTTGTCGATAAACACTGCTGGCTCTAGTCGTTTACAGCATTACAGTTTTCGGTGAGAGTAGTGGACAATTTGTAGCGAAAACATTCGTTACAAACACGTGGTGAATTTTCTCCAACATGATTTACGAGGGTTGGAACTTGAATAGTGGCAACTATTTATTTACAGCTCGTACAAAATACATACGTGTTTCAAAGTTTTACTGGCCTTCAAAGTAGTCACCAGCATTGTGTATAACCCGTTGCCAGCGATGTGGAAGTCATAGGATGCTCTTAGCAGTGCTAGTTGTGTTAAGATGAAGCGGCGCGGTCTATTGCCCGACGGATTTGTAGCAGTTCTGAAGCGAATGCCTTGAAGTGTTTCCTTCAGTTTAGAAATCGAGTTGAACTTACGAGGTCTTAAGTCAGGGGAGTGCAGTAGGTGGCATAGCACATAGCAGCCGCATCAGTGAAACAAGTCAGTAATAGCTTGCACTGTACGTGCTTGAGCATTGTCCTGCAAAATGATGGTCAGGTCCTGCAGAAAGTGTCTTCACTTCTGTCTCTAAGCTGTTCATTTTTTGGAACACAACCTATGACCAGCTTAGAGACAGTAGTGATGACACTTTCTGCAGGACCTGACCATCATTTTGCAGGACAATGATCAAGCACGTACAGTGCAAGCTGTTACTGATTTGTTTGACTGATGGGGCTGCTAAGTGCTATAACACCTACTGCACTCCCCTGACTTAAGCACTCATGAGTTCAACTCGATTTCTAAAGTGAAGGAAACACTTCACGGCATTCGCTTCAGAACTGCTACAAATTCGTCGGGCAATAGACCGCGCCGCTTGAACTGTCAACACAACTGGCACTGCTAAGAGTATCCTACGACTTCCACATCGCTGGCAACGGGTTATACACAATGCTGGTGACTACTTTGAAGGTCAGTAAAACTTTGAAACACGTATCTAGTTTGTACGAGCTGTAAATAAATAGTTGCGACTATTAAAGTTCCAACCCTCGTGCATTTTCCTGAATTCGAAACACGAAGAAAATGCAACAATGGTACACGTTATCCATGTAAAATTTGTTTATGCATTACGTGGTTGTAAAATCGAATATTACACACTGTTCTACAATCGTCTAAATCAGATATTTCTTCTCACTTTAAAAATGTATACGTAATTCTCTTTTTGTATACTAACCAGAAAGCACGATAGGTATTAGGAGAGTGTCGATTTTACACCTTACGATTGCGTTGTTACATTCCAGACATTAAGATCATGGGGGCAGTGAATTCTCTTCGATGCATTTCCCTAGCAAACAAGCTCTGCTGTCATTTCCCAACACCGCTCGGTTCAAATGGCTCTGAGCACTATGCGACTGAACTTCTGAGGTCATCAGTCGCCTAGAACTTAGAACTAATTAAACCTAACTAACCTAAGGACATCACACACATCCATGCCCGAGGCAGGATTCGAACCTGCGGTCGCTCGGCTCCAGACTGCAGCGCCTAGAACCACACGGCCACTCCGGCCGGCACCGCTCGGTGACAGTATTGTGATGTGCTACGTACTTTCTGAAACAGACCGCACATTTCACTTAAATTTAATATCAACTAAATATCAGGCACTTCGCTGCGGTTCGCCCGCAACCGTGTTGACAGGGATGGGAAAAATACTTTGCGCGGATATATAGGAATATTACATTTGTAACTGGTTAGCTCGTGATCCACGTCTATGCCCGGGGCGTCTGGTGTACTCAACGGACATGGAAATAGATACCCCTATGGCTCATTCTTTTTAGTAATAAACCTTACATACTGATAATTTTAATATTCCACGCCACGGTAGAAAAAGTGTGTTTGGACTGTGTTTACAACGAAGGAAATTAGTGAGGACTCACAAGATGTTTCGTACATTACGTAACTGATATTTTGCTGGTGTCAGCGTAATACTGAGCAATATACGCATTTAATAGCAATGTATCATCAGGTGGTTTTGAGTATGAGTAGGCCGACAATACAGGTTGAACGTGAGCTCTGCCGACAAAATTTCGGAGGTCGTTTGAGGATATTTTACGAGTATTTTTACAAAAGAAACATCTGTGGTGTCGTTCGATTTTATGATCCCATTTATCTTTGTATCTTTCTGTGTTAAAACTACCTACACGAGAATTGAGATGTCGACGCGTTGTTCTATGTATCTTGTTTGCAAACAAGGTTGTTCCATTCACCCAGAGTACTTACTGTTAGAAATTTTAGTTCCCGCTTTACACTTCACCTTCAAGCTTATATTCAGTTGCACTCGCGCGTTTGTTTTTCTGGCAGTATCATACTTTAACAGTCAGAGACAGCAGTATGGATAGAGTTATTGTTGAAGAGTTGGCCGATATGCATCCCATACTTCTGAATGCGATGAAAGAGCGGCACTATCACGCTATGTTGCGTTGTCCCCACATTATAGTACTTTTAAATCTAGGGCTGTTGCATTTTCTGTGTTCTACGTTGTATGTTTTGGTAACGGCACATTAGAGACTCTTTCACTGTTATTATGGTATTTTCACTGAAACAAATCCAACTGAAGTAATGAATCAAATAAACCCTAATCGCCTAATACTTGTTAACGAGCCATCGGAGACCACGAATCTCTTATATTTACCGAGGTACAGAACACATCGCTGAGCAACTTTGGAAAATGTGCTGGTAGGGTTCGGGTTCGTCCCTTATAACCATTCTTCGATTATGTAACATGCGAAGTCATTCGTGTATTAACACTGGGTAACTTTGAGGAGGTAGAACCCCACAGCTCTTGTACGAGCATATTTGATGAAGTTCATGTTACGGCCTTGAGCTACTGGTGAAATACTTTATTTGTACAAGTAGTTTCAGTCCTGTGACCATCATCAGGTTCATAAAAGTGTTCACAGCATCATGCTATGCGAAATATAAATTCATTATCGTCAGGTGATACAATCATGAATTATACCCTGTTATCATTCGTAATATAAATTACTCGTACATCGTCAGTCTCGGCGCAGTTTTTATAGACCGATGAAGTAATACATATTACGATATGATAACAGTGTAAAATTCTTGATTTCCTCACGTGACCATTATAAATTTATGTTTCGCGTAAGTTGATGGTGTGAATACTCTAACGAACATGAAGATAGTCGACGAGTGAAATTGATGGTGGAAATAAAGTATTTTACCAGCAGGTCAAGGAAGTGACATGACATTTTTAAAATAGTGGATAAGGGGGAATCACTAACAACCGCCTATCGCTCTTTTGTTCAGTCTGACGCCTTTTCGTACGAGATCGCCGCATACTCTACACACCAGTACCACTTGTATGATACGTTAATAATGACAGTGATGCTATATTTAACACAAAAAATACAAGTTTCATATTCGGCCCAAATGTGCACCCTAGTGTCGCCGACCAGCACACGATTTACGATGTACAGCTCTGTAGACTCCGTGTCTGTTTGACGATTAGCCTACTGAGCCGTGGAAGCTTATTTATGGAAACTACTATTTCCAGTGAAGTATTTAAGCAGAATGAGGTGCGACAGGTTACTCTTTCATCAAGTATTACCCTGTACGAGTTGATTGTTATTCACTGGTTGCATAAAAGACAAAAATTTTGTGCTTCTAATGTGTGCTTCACGGGCTGAGACATTGCACTGGAGTCAATATGAACTCCGGATCAATTAACACTCCTTAGCCACTAATTCTACCGGATTTTTGCTTTTGTCGTGTGTAGTTCGGAAACAGTAAAATCATAACACTTCACCTTCCGTTTTAAAACTACTAACTTTTAAAAGCTCTACTGGAAAGGGGAAGTTAGCTTATCTGGAACACTACACTGTTTTGATCATAAAAAAGGTATTTTAGGGTATAACGTCATGTCGAAGACGAGATCAATAGACGCTCAGACAAGCTCAGATTGGAGAAGGTTGGGAAAGAAAATCAGCTATCTCTTTTTCAAAGGAACTATCCAGATATTTATCTTAAGCGATGTCGGGAAATCGCAGAAAACCTTAATCCGGATGGCAGGACCGGGATGTCAGTGGCTGTCCTCTCAAATGAAACCCCGTAGTCTTACCACTGAATCCCAGTGTTTTCATCATCAAGAACCCAAAAAATTGCTTCCGCCCCCTGATATTTTCTCCGTGCTGGTATATCTCGTAGAAAAACATGATGTTACTGATGTCACGTGAAAAGTATGTTCCTAAGTCTGTGTGGTACCTGTTTACTAGCTGTAGTAGCCTGTGATGTTAGCCGCTGGAAACCATCGAGTCAAAAAGAGTTATGTGAATTGTGGAATCCTTGGTGTGACCAAAGACCGTTGTTCGTACTTGTATTGCGGCCGAACAAGTGTGTGTGTGTGTGTGTGTGTGTGTGTGTGTGTGTGTGTGTGTGTTTGTTTGCGTGTGTGTGTGTGTGTGTGTGTGTGTGTGTGTGTGTGTGTGTTGAATGAAAGAGAGTAACGGTAGAGGGAGGGAGGGAGGTAGTCGGAGAGAAAAAGAGGACATAGAGAGAGAGAGAGAGAGAGAGAGAGAGAGAGAGAGAGAGAGAGAGATGACATGAAACAAAACAGACGAGGCGACAACAAGTGCAGGGGCCATAGCTCACGAGAGTGAGGAAAAACGAACGCTTGGACTTCTGGACGCAATTAGAGTATTTATGCCAGGCATAAAACGTAAGTGTCGGCGGAGCCTGCGGCCGGGCGATAAGGCGAGCGCGGCCCCTAAATTTCATTAGGCGTGCGTTCCCACCTGCCGCGCCGCGCCGCGCCACAGAGCAGAACCTGTTCGGGAATGGAATGGACAGGGAGTGGCCCGGCCCGGCGCGGCCACGATGCGCTCGCCGCGTCTCGGCGACACGGAAGGAACTCCGCCAGCCGGACCACACGCTCCCGGCGTCAGAGGGTGGGTCCGCGGGACACTGCGCCTCACCGCAGATGACGTTTGGAAAAATTACTTCTCACTTTCTGCATTTGCGCCAGCAGCGCCCGTAGCGTAATCGGTGACGATTACAGAATTAATAATTACATATCTTCTTGTACCACACGTCTCAACACCAAATTGGTTTTCAACCCTTCAACCTATTCAGATTCGAATGCGCCAGATCATGTGCACTACAGGGTGAATAGTTCCTCGAGATCTTACTGTCGAACGCGATATTTGTTGTGGCAGGTACTACAGTGTGGAAGTGCGGCACAGTTCAAATTCAAATGGTTCAAATGGCTCTGAGCCCTATGGGATTTAATATCTGAGGCCATCAGTCCCCTAGAACTTAGAACTACTTACACCTAACCAAACTAAGGACATCACACACATCCATGCTCGAGGCAGGATTCGAACCTGCGACCGTAGCAGTCACGCGGATCCGGACTGAAGGGCCTAGAACCGCTGGGCCTAGAACCGCTGGGCCACCGTGGCCGGGGCGGCACAGTTCGTCGGTACTTTTAGCTGCGTTATAGAAGAAACGATTCGGAAGCTGTAAAATGGAATCCTGTGAAAATATCGTAACGTCATTCTCTGCGGATGAAACAGCGGTACCTATAAGATCGTCGAGGTTCAAAATTCGTCTCTGGAAAAGGGATTCCCTAACTTTTCCTCTGACGGAACACTTGGACAATCATGCTACTCCGGTGAAACACTTCGTTTCTTTAGGAGCTTGATAAAAGTTTTAAAAAAATGAGAAAAACTTGTTTTATTCAGCGGTTACTTCAATTTCAAATAATTAGTAATAATTTTAAATAATTAGTAGAACACAGAAACCGTAATAAAATTTTGAAAAATAAAACCGTGAAAATGTCGGAGAAAACAAAAGTTATGTTAACACAGTTTCGAAAAACTGTGCTCTAGAAGGAAATGGGCGTACACGTGACGACTGAGCGGGCACAAGCACACATCGACCGTCCTCTGCACACAGTCGTGTTGCAAACAGTTAAGTGGAGGCTTTGAAAGAAGAGAGAAGTGGTGTAGTGCGTTTGCTGACATCTGAATGAGTGCAGGAAACGGGAAGTCATTGGATAATACCGTACATCTACATCTACATTTATACTCCGCAAGCCACCCAATGGTGTATGGCGGAGGGCACTTTACGTGTCACTGTCATTACCTCCCTTTCCTGTTCCAGTCACGTATGGTTCGCGGGAAGAACGACTGCCGGAAAGCCTCCGTGCGCGCTCGAATCTCTCTAATTTTACATTCGTGATCTCCTCGGGAGGTATAAGTAGGGGGAAGCAATATATTTGATACCTTATCCAGAAACGCACCCTCTCGAAACCTGGACAGCAAGCTACACCGCGATGCAGAGCGCCTCTCTTACAAAGTTTGCCACTTGAGTTTGCTAAACATCTCCGTAACGCTATCACGCTTACCAAATAACCCTGTGACGAAACGCGCCGCTCTTCTTTGGATCTTCTCTATCTCCTCTGTCAACCCGACCTGGTACGGATCCCACGCTAATGAGCAATACTCAAGTATAGGCCGAACGAGTGTTTTGTAAGCCACTTCCTTTGTTGTTGGACTACATTTTCTAAGGACTCTCCCAATGAATCTCAACCTGGCACCCGCCTTACCAACAATTAAGTTTATATGATCATTCCACTTCAAATCGTTCCGCACGCGTACTCCCAGATATTTTACAGAAGTAACTGCTAGCAGTGTTTGTTCCGCTATCATATAATCAAACAATAAAGGATCCTTGTTTCTATGTATTCGCAATACATTACATTTGTCTATGTTAAGGGTCAGTTGCCACTCTCTGCACCAAGAGACCACTGCATGTTGATTGCAAGGGTGAAGGCGTGGCGCAAGCGACTCAGGGAAGACGGATGTCGTTTTCCCGATGCTGCACATTCTCTAACACAACTGTCCATTACCGATGGCACTTCCCAGTAGGTGGAAACCGTCATTACTCATGATGGTAGCAGCCACTGCCGCAGAGGTCAGATTGAGCGTAGGAAGTATTCACGCAGTCATTATGGTAAGGTCACATGGAAATATCGGAAATTGTGAGACTAATGGGTGCCTCTGGGTCTTCAGCCAGCACGGAATGCACGTCTAACGGTCTCTCTATGCCGAGGGAGCGGGAAAAAGTTCCTGTCACGAGTGGTCGCTTGGTACGAGACGTGCTGTCATCATTTCGAAACTGAGTCAAAACAGCAAAATCTCTAGCGGAAGCATGCAGTGTCGGTGCCACCCTAAAATATCCCAGACCGTCTACACGAATCAAGTGCGTCCTGTTGACCTCCAGCAGCATGGAACAACACGAATGCGCAGCGATACTCACAAACATTGATCATCTTTCCCAAAGCGATCAGATGAAGTCCACCGCAGCTCACCCGCAGGGTCATTCTGCTCCAAGACAGTGCCCCGCACAGCAAACACATTCAAGGAGCTCTTGTGGACATTCAAGTAGGAGGTCCTCAGTCACCATCCATACAATACGCACTCTTCCCCCTCTGATTCCCATTTTGTGAGCTAATGAGATCTCTGCTGTGTGAGAGCAGCAGTAACAGTGCGAAGTGTCGGCCAGGAGAGCTTAGTGACTTCTAACGTGGACTAGTCATTGGATGCCACTTGAGAAACGAACTCATCAGGGACATTTCAACACTTCTAAGGTTGCATAAGTCGTCTGTTGGTGATGTGATTAAAACTCGAAGAACATTCACATGTAAACCAAGACCAGGCAGAGCTGTTGCACTGACGGATAGTGAGCGTCGAACGTTGCGGAGTGTGGTTGTAAAAGCCGCATGAGATAAGCGGAGGGAATCAGCCGTGCGTTTCATTGTACTACTGGCAGTCCAAGCCACACGCTTCTGTAGTACTAAGTGAGGCCTGAGGTGGTGTACAGAGCGAACCCTCTGGGCAGTAGGTAACTGGAAACGAATAATTTGGAGTGCTGGGTCACGCTATAGTCTGTGGCAATCTGATGTGAGGGTTTTGAGTTGGTGAATGCCGGGAGAACTTCACCTAACACGATGTGTAGCGTCAGCAGTTCAAAGTACGAAGGAGGTGCTTTTACGGTATGGGGATTTTTCTTTTGTAATCACTGTGCGATCCCCCTACTACGCTCAAGAAAACTCTAAATTCGGAATGATATGCACACAATTTTCGGCATTATTTACTGCGTACAGTACAGGAAGAGTTCGGAGTTTTTATATCAGCAAGACAATATATCCTGTCATAAGCCATCGTCTGTGAGGCAATAGTTTCTGGACAATAACACTCCTGAAATTGACTGGCGTGACCAGAGACCCGACCTGAAGCCCGTGGAACACCTTTGGGACGAGTTAGAACGTCGACTTCACTGCAGACCCCAGCGTCCGCATCACTACCTTCTCTGGTTTCGGCTCTTGAGGAATAATTGGTTGCCATTCCTCCACAGACACTTACGAAACATTTAAAGTGTCCTTAGCAGAGTTGAAACCGTCGTAAAGATTACGGGCGGACACTTTCGTTGTGATTTTGTGTAAAACAATTTTCTGCCGTTATATCAGAACTCTGTGACTTTTTCGACGCAAAATTATAGGTGCTCCACAATTGGAGTGTTCTATTACAGATCCTCTTTCGGAAACGTTATCGTGAAGTGGAAGGGTCACGGAAGCAATGAACACAATCGTCGCTCTGCTAGTATGAAATAAACCGATAGTTCCTGTGAAATGTTGATTATCTTGTACCCAGGTCTACGTATCTACTCGATATGCTCTCCAGTTTGTTGAGACAACTAAAATAAAAGCTACTTTAACCTGCCTGTTCTACAAAAAAAAATTTCAAATGTGTGTGAAATCTTATGGGACTTAACTGCTAATGTCATCAGTCGCTAAGCTTACACATTACTTAACCTAAATTATCCTAAGGACAAACACACACACCCATGCCCGAGGGAGGACTCGAACCTCCGCCGGGACCAGCCGCACAGTCCATGACTGCAGCGCCTCAGACCGCTCGGCTAATCACGCGCGGCGCCTGTTCTTCGATAAGATGAATCGAATGGAACAGTATATTAGCAATTGTCAGAAACGGCGTTGTCACCCACTAAATAGAGTTTCTGCAAATATGCTGGATTCACTTCCAACCTGTCAGAGGTAATACTAACTTGCACGCCCGCATATTCAACAGACACGATCTCAATCGCATTACACAATGAGGTGTTCGAGCCTCACGCCACAGTTCTAAAGTCACAGGACAACAGTAAGCAAGTAACATGAAATAGTGACGCTTGCTTATGCTTGTATAATGACTCGTAATAGCAGACAGCTGCGAGAGGTAATAGTGTCTGACATTCAGTGTCTGGCACTTCAGAATATCTGATTAACGTCATTTGTTTTATGTCGTGTTTAAACTCTTCGTAGAAAATAGCAGATGATATTGCAGTGCTACAGTTTCAGTGGTTTATGGAATGCTATCGCCCAGTTGTCCATAAAATATTTCACTCTCCGCAGAAGTTGATTGTTTTGATTAAGTAACCATGTACAGCTGATAAGTTTTCTATGTTTAATTACAAGTGAGTGGTTTCTCTGAAGTGACAACATTTTTAGCGTATTAATTCTGACTCTGCTGTACTGCTTACGAAGTTCATAATCATGAATAAGTATTGTTGACAAGGTTCTCCATATCTGGAAAGTCTTTTCTTGGGACCTCTCAGTTCCGTCAAAAATAAGAGATATCTCGGAGTAAAGAAAACTTACCTTGGGATGACATAGTCTCGCTGATACTGCGATAAAATCTGCGACCGCCCTTACACGAAGACAAAATGAACAATGTTGGTAATATCAGATTAAATTTTAGGGTGTTGAAGTTCTGTGACATGCTTAAAGTCTCAACAGACACTCATGGGTGGTAGTACTGGAACTTCACCTCTAGCTAGTGCAAATCACGGTTAACACAGTCAACAGTACACGCCCGTTCCAGATTTGTCAGACAGTGCACATTTGTTTTATTCTGCACATACAACACTTAAAATTCACGAGTATACTACACAATCAATAGCTTCTGTTTGTTTAAACTTCATTCTGTTGTACTACTCGTACAAAGGCAGTTACCTAAAAACTTTGTCTCTCTTTAATACAGGCCTAAAGCAAATCGCAGTTCGATACACTTCACTGTCTAATTAACCAAGTTAACATTTCTTATTACGAATCTTTTATTAAACTTTCGTCTCCCACACAATTCAAATCCACATGTCGAATTTTTTAATAGTCTTTGGACTTAATTCAGCACAGCAGTAACCTCTGTTTTCTTGTTAATGCAGTGTGCAAAATTGCTATTCCACAACCCTCCCCCCCCCCCCCCCCCCTGTATCGTCTTTACTTACCGAAATACAACAAAAGAGTCTCTGCGGCACCACTTGCGAAATTCCTCACAGCCCAATCTCAAATCCCTAATCAAAAGTCTCACAAACAAATTAAAATGCCCACACATTCTCTTGTTTCAAGAACAAAATCTCCTCAGTCTCGTTAGCAACATTCTACATAGAATATAAACGTAACTGCGTCATCGCATAATCATACACATATATACAATATTATTTTCAGATCATACTATAATAGCAGCCTATATTAAACATTTGAAAAGCAGAAAGTAATTCTACCTTTTGTCAAGAGGCATTCGTTAACAACGAAATTGGAAAATTAAAAAAAATGAGAGTACGTACTGATCGATGCGTACGCTATAGTAAAATACAAATATTTGGTTTCATCTGCTGGGGCATCCTTGTACAGAGCTAGAAATCCCTTTCTGCTGTCAAGGACTCCCGTCGCAGTTCAGATACACCCGTCAATCAGAAAATGATATAAGAAGAGGCACTAGGACACACTCTCCATGACCTTGCCGTTGTCGAGAAGCATAATGGAAACACCTCAATGAAAAGAAAACAATGTCTGTAGCTTGTATCAATCTTTATTTTCGCTGGTTTTTATCCCTTCTATTACATCGTATGCTTTTTTCAGAATTTGGCAAACGTGATTAAATTTTGTTTCCGGATGCTCCTCCTAACGGACAATCCTCAAAGTAATCCAAGGGAGGGAAGTCGTGTGCTCCATCTATCTGGTCGGCCGAAGTGGCCGTGCGGTTAAAGGCGCTGCAGTCTGAAACCGCAAGACCGCTACGGTCGCAGGTTCGAATCCTGCCTCGGGCATGGATGTTTGTGATGTCCTTAGGTTAGTTAGGTTTACCTAGTTCTAAGTTCTAGGGGACTAATGACCTCAGCAGTTGAGTCCCATAGTGCTCAGAGCCATTTTTTTGAACCATTTTTTTTCCGTCTATCTGTGAATCGCTTAAAATTTGTTCTTTGTGTTATCGTATTTTAACTGTCTGTGTATTCTCTGAGGTGAAATTTGGGAGCCAGCTATTCCTAAGCCGAGCGACCTACGACAAAATAGATGTAACTGCCATTCGTAAATATTCACAACCCTCTGAGGCCCACAGTAGATCTGCCGTCCTTTCAGATGTCCGACCACTGCATGTAATCTTTAGATCACCGGATGACTGTTGAACAACTTAAGTGTGATCCAGGAATCCTCATGCCCAGGGACCATCCTCTCACCAAGTTCTAGACGTTTGAGGTATTTTGAAAAAGTAATGTTTCACTGTTCGACCCTATTTCCTTCTCAATCCGCAATGTATAAATCGGTTTCTGAACCTTAGTTAGTTGGTGAAATGTAATGCCCATCTGTTTTGTCGAGGACCAAACATTTTACCTTTCCGCACTTACACGTCGTATCTACGGCAAAGGAATGTCATGACAAGAAACATCTGTACCTTTCGGCCAGTATTAAGCTTTTTGCTAACGGCACAGGCATATTTTATGTCCTCATAGCAGAGAGCTAGGAAAGCTTTTCTTGCTGTCGGAAGCTGCATACACTATCCTAATCCTTTCCGCATCCAAGCAAAGATTTGTCAAATCAAACCCGTGTCACAGTTGAAATCTCTGCGAAACCTGTGAGGAAAATGTTCTTGTTGAAGGAACATATCCCAGTATTCGCCTGACGAGATCAGTTGTTTTAAATAAAGCTCTTCAGCGTCTAAATGTCAGACTACTCTTAATAGACTCTGTTATTATTACTCTGTAGTGTAAAGACGTGTTCGCTGATACTGTGCAAAAATTGGTGCGCGCGTGGAATTAGATAGTGCGTCAATTACATTCATATTTCAGTACCTGCGAAGCTGTATTGTTTCCTGTTGACCGCAACATTCCTTAAGAGTGTCGTGCTGTCCAAGATTATGACATAGTATGATATGCATTTTAATACCAAACCCAACCACAATTGTTTCTCTCTTTTAATTAAACTACAAATATACTTACTTGCTTCAGTGAAGTAACTATTTTGATAGTTTTTTCCGTTCTTCTTTCTTCTTCACTTCCTATGCACCTTGATCTAGTCTTTTTAACGAGGAGACATATGGTTAAATACAAGCAAATACAGATTGTTTAAGCTTGTGGGATCCTAGTCGTAATCCTTTCCTTTCTAAATCTTAGCTTCATTGATTCCTTCTGACTTCATTAATGTCTTTTCATGATCGACATAAAGCTGACGTTTACCAACATCTTAAATTTTGTAGTGAAGTTTTTAGATAGAAACATACTACGAATACGTATTTAATGAAGCGTATTCGACCAGTGGTTTCCTTAAATCACTTAAAGCAAATGTCGGACTGGTTTCTTTGTAAAGGACACGATCGATTTCTTTCCCCACATTTACGCAATCTGGGCTTGTGCTCTGTCTGTAATTACTTCCTCTTTGGATCAGACCAGAGTCGGTAATGACATCATCGGTATATATTACTCATTGTCAGAAGGGAACAAGCAGTTCTTAGTAAAAAAAAAAAAAAAAAAAAAAGTTACCAATATGTAGTGATTGTTATAGAAGCGCTGGTTTCGACGTTTTAAGTTATTTAATAGATTTGATAGATATGAGACCTGACTATCGGCCAGTAGGCCACTTACCTGAAGAGTATCATCTGGTTTCAGAATGATCGGAATAAAACTATACAAGGTATCTTCGAGTCAGTTTAACAATTGAATTCAGAGGTGTCAAAACTGACTAAATTAATTGTACGTTGGAGAAAATCGCCACTGGTGAAAGCTACATTGAGCATAGAGAATAAAGTAAGCAGGCACGAAACATAACAACCACTTAGAAGACACAGAGGCGCTCTAGTGTCACGAGCAAATCTGTCACACCTGTATTCCTCTCTAACCGTATAGTGGTGTCTCACGCCAGGCTTGCTTAGGAACAATCTTACGTTAACAACTGATAGTGTGTAAAATATCGTGAATTTGCTCTATAGTAAAATTCTTGGTGGAGGAAGATTCAATTTCAGTATGCCATCAGGAATATGTGTCGTGATGAACGTGTATATCAGAACATCTTTTTGAGTCGGAAATGTGCCTGAAACTATTTGCTCATTGAGTAACAATTGGTAGTAATTTCAACTACTTCTTCAAAGAGAGTAGATTATTTCGCCGCCCTTACTTCATACCAACGGCTCATCCAGAGAAAGTAAATCTGTCGCGGTACCGTTTGAACAGAATAACGTCGTGCATAACTCTTGGTTAAAGTAGTTTCGAAGAAATCATTACCAGACCCAAGTGATTACTGCAGCATTCGAGACGCTGGAAGAGGGTGGAGGTACGTTGCCCACTCTTGATTTCTCCATTGAAGTACATATTTTTGTCTCGTGTAAGTAATCTGTAGTGAAATACACCGGCTATCGTTGGGCACTCACGTCGGCCTTATGGCGTAACAGCAGCAACTCCTGGAGCCTCACCAGTGCTCGCTCACAGCACTCTTGAACCCGTTGATCATTAATATCAAAGTATAAGTGTTGTCACACCAATCTGCCTGAGAGACTCTAATTTCCAACAGCTGGAGCTGGAAAAGAGATAGGTGTCAGTTAATGAGCAATCTTAACACTAAGAATAACTTATTTACAAAGATGATTTGCACTGTGCGAAGATTCCTGGGTACAGAATCTTTTTTGAAGGTTTAACGACTTTTTTACATTTCAGCAGTTAATTTACTACTGAGGGCTTCATACTTACTCTCCCTTCTATTGACCATTGATCGTTCTTTAAGCATCATTGAGTCTCTTGGGACTTACAAATCAGCTAAGGATACATCCACTTTTTCAGTAAGTTCGGTTTGTAATAAGCAGTTCAGTGCGATTCTTTTCTGCTTTGAAGTTCATTTGGCACGGTTGCAGTGCTTCTTTACAGCTTGAGCTTTCACATTACTGTAATGTTTTGTTTATTGACTCTCTCTCACTCTCTCTCACACTCTCTATCTCTCTCTCTCTCTCTCTCTCTCTCTCTCTCTCTCTCTCTCTCTCTCTCTCTCTGTGTGTGTGTGTGTGTGTGTGTGTGTGTGTGTGTGTGTGTGTGTGTGTTTTCTTACGCGTATTCCATACCCTATAAATTAAAGAAGAGAATTAATCGTCAAGTTTTAATTATTACCTCGAAAAATTCAAGCTGCGACCATAACACTTAATGATGGTGTTAATCCTTCTCTATCTACTTACCCTCAACTGCGACACATTTTTCCCGTCTGTGGATGACTTGGCGAAGACTGGTTGTCACAGTCATTATGGAAATGCCTGCCCCACGATGTTTTCTTCTTCATCCGATGAAAGCTTGGCGGCATGTCAAGAGAATACCGGTGAGAGGGGGGAGGGGGTCGGGGCGGAAGAAGCAAAACTTTAATTGGTATCGAAAAGAAGCTGCATGTCTGGCTGTGTCCTGTGGAGAATAAGCTAGGCCGCTGTCTTGTCTTGGCAGCCTCCAATAATTTATTCAGTAGATTACGTTAGTAAACTCATATAAGGGTTTGCCCCCTTGACAGCGTAACCTATTAGCACCAATCTATGGCAGTTCCAAAAAACACTCAGCATCACTTTGCCTGACGATGACTGGGCGGTTATGAATCCACATGTTTCAACTTCTTTATTTGCTTCTTTGTCTCGTGTTCACAGTGATACACCCAGCACTTGTTCGTGGTGTTCGTGGTTCCAAGATCAAGGACGCTAAAGAAGTCAACTGGACTGGCCTGACACAGTTTCAACATTTCCGCTGCTACTTCAGTTAGGCGGAGTGAGCAGTCACTCAGCCCAGTGGGCTGTTCAAAACGCCGTGCAGTACAAAAACTGATTCATGAACGATTTCCATTTTTTCCATTATTGCCTCGATTGTGATATTTGAGAGCCAGAGTTTCCACTTCAGCTGAGATACCCGGTTCTTCACACAGAGAGATGGTCTACCACTTCGTTGTTTGTCACTCACTTTTCTGACCATCCTGGAAGCGTCTGGGCCACCTAGCCAGTGTGTAATATGAAGGTGCATATTTTGCTGAGCGTTTGCACCGACTCATGATGGACTGTTGCAGTGTTCTTCCCTTCAAACGAATTACCACACCGTCCTCCACCTTACCGTGATATCCACAACTGCTCATCGCGGCTGACTGCCATGCTGGTGAGCTGGGTTCGATTCACGGTATTTTTAGGTCTTTTTTTCTTTTATTTTAAGCTAAATGAATAGCGGTTCCAAGATCAAGAACCCCGACAACGACCGCGAGAGCGGTGTGTCGATCACACGCCTTCCACACCGCATCCGATGACTTACACGATTATGTGAGCGGCGTCTATTCTCTCGTACATGTCCAACGGAACAGACATCGCTCATGTATATAATTCTATAGGGACGACGGTTTTTTGAAAAAGTTTCATTGCGCATGTACAACCAACGTCCGAACTCCTACGGGAATCAGAAATCTGTGGTTAATGGGCGGGGTTCATCGCGACCCTGCGAGCCGGAAGATGGGAATTAGAGTTTTAGGGAAAGCGTGCCCGGATGGCCCAAACAGTTCAGGCAACCGTCCTAGAGAAGCGGAGTATCCAGCTTCGAGTTCTGATTCGACACAAATTTCCAACTGTTGCCGCTGCATTTCCGCAATATCCTGTGCGGCTGGAAGTCATTATTTCCCTCCTATCTCTTTCCTATCCCATTTCCCTTCAATTCCTTTCACCCCAAGTATTCATTCTTCCGATGACGTCATTAGCAGAGTATAACATGGCGATCATCAGCGCCAGAACACAGAACTTTACCATTTTTTTACATCACTTTGTCAGTAAGCTCCGTCATTTTCTTGTGGCTTCTCTAATTGCGTGTTACAGCACTGTGGCGCGGGAATGTCAGTATTTACCGGGAGTGTGAAAATGTACCTGCATACAAAAATCATTGATTACGTAACATTATTTTTTCAACTTCCAAATTAAAACTATATGGCTACCCCTTGTAAGAATATTTGCTTTAGTGTTGGGAGTACTGAAATGCGGTTTTGCTTTCTGGATAGCACTTTTAAAAATACTGGTTTAATCTCTCTGCAAAACTAAAGACATGTGACAAGTTACGTACTCGTACATTCCACCCTCATATCAAACATCATTCCAAAAGAGGAGCAGCGCGATAAGGTACCTTTTTAACCGGCAGCACGTTAGTTTCGTAGCAAAATACCTCGGATAAATGATGTGCAGTCCATACTTGGCCAAAGGGGCATTACTAAAGAATTAATGGAACCTTGATAGAGGCTCTAAATTAAATTTTATGTTTACACTACTTATTGGCGAAAAACACTAATGAGCAATCGTTTTGTTACATCAACGTGCAAGCGATGTTGTTTCAGTATATGTTACCAGATGTGAGTGGAGGTGTTGTAGTGTGCTTTCTATACGCTAATTCTGTGTAACGTTCAATTAAAGCGCTCTTGTTTCAGGAGATGTTATCTGATGTGACTTGTCATCGTTGAGAAATTCCAGAACCCTATACACGGTCCACACCTTTCTGCGTACGATTTCGAGATGTTTGGTGGTCGCTCATAAGCTTCCAATGAGGAGATATTAGAGCCTAGCACAGGAATCCTCATTTATCTGACACTACAAGACCAAGTATCGGCTAATAACCGCGATTGTGCTTTTCCGTGTGCTAAGTCTTCTTTTGTACCGGTAACCTATAAGAAAAAATATATTGTTTTATGGCCCAAATAAAAAACATATTGAGTCCCTTTCTTCATTCTTGTGGTTCCACCTTGCATGAGAAATTCCATATTAATTACATTTTCAATATTCTGTGAGATGTTAATCCGTTTTTGTATATACAAATGTATCACTCATTGGCTTTCGTATTTACTATTACTGCATTAGTGACCAGTGTATGTGTGTTAGGGATAAAGATAACGAATAGTACAATGAATCGTACAATATGGAACAGGACAGCAGAGCAAAGTACGTGGAAGATCGAGTTAAGCATTTCATAAGGATTTCGACTGCTGTTTCCATATGATGATTTTTCATTAATGTTTTGTCTCCATCTTCATCACTGTTGCGCGGATCATATCGTGTAGGAGTTTCTAAATGAATGAATAAGCGAATCGTCGAGTGGTTTTTGAACTGCCGTCCAGTATTTTGCGGCATCCTTTGGATTGTGCACTGTTATATCACGACCTCATGAGGATGGAAACAACTCAGCCTGCCGAAATACTGCAAAATCTGAACGATGATGTGTGGCAGAGTAAAACGTGAAAACCTAAAATCACCAAATAGCATGTGTTCTTAACATCAACTATGTTATGTGGAATGACTTTGCACATTTTAAAATCTCAGCTTGGAGTAAATACAAAGAGAAGATTAAAATAAAAGCTTTGATTATGTTGATGATTTTCTCCTGCCAGCCATCTCCAAGCTGAGGACAATGATGGAATATACTAGGTCTATGTTATAACGTGAAGTGCGAAATGGCTAAGCAGGCATGGCTAGAGGACAAATGTAAGGATGTAGAGGCTTATCTCACTAGGGGTAAGATAGATACTGCCTACAGGAAAATTAAAGAGACCTTTGGAGAAAAGAGAACCACTTGCATGAATATCAAGAGCTCAGATGGAAACCCAGTTCTAAGCAAAGAAGGGAAAGCAGGGTCTATACAGCGGCGATGTTCTAGAGGACAATATTACGGAAAAGGAAGAGGAGGTAGATGAAGATGAAATGGGAGACATGATACTGCGTGAAGAGTTTGACAGAGCACTGAAAGACCTAAGCCGAAACAAGGCCACGGGAGTAGACAACATTCCATTAGAACTACTGACAGCCTTGGGGGAGCCAGTCCTAACAAAACTCTACCATCTGGTGAGCAGGATGTATGAGACAGGCGAAATACCCTCAGGATTCAAGAAGAATATAATAATTCCAATCCCAAAGAAAGCAGGTGTTGACAGATGTGAAAATTACCGAACTATCAGTTTAATAAGTCACACCTGCAAAATACTAACGCGAATTATTTACAGACGAATGGAAAAACTGGTAGAAGCTGACCTCGGGGAAGATCAGTTTGGATTCCGTAGAAATGTTGGAACACGTGAGGCAATACTGACCTTACGACTTATCTTAGAAGAAAGATTAAAGAAAGGCAAACCTACATTTCTAGCATTTGTAGACTTAGAGAAAGCTTTTGACAATGTTGACTGGAATACTCTCTTTCAAATTCTAAAGGTGGCAGGGGTAAAATACAGGGAGCGAAAGGCTATTTACAATTTGTACAGAAACCAGATGGCAGTTATAAGAGTCGAAGGACATGAAAGGGAAGCAGTGGTTGGGAAGGGAGTGAACAGGGTTGTAGCCTCTCCCCGATGTTATTCAACCTATATATTGAGCAAGCAGTGAAGGAAACAAAAGAAAAATTAGGAGTAGGTATTAAAATCCATGGAGAAGAAATAAAAACTTTGAGGTTCGCCGATGACATTGCAATTCTGTCAGAGACAGCAAAGGACTTGGAAAAGCAGTTGAATGGAATGGACAGTGTCTTGAAAGGAGGATATAAGATGAACATCAACAAAAGCAAAACAAGGATAATGGAATGTAGTCTAATTAAGTCGGGTGATGCTGAGGGAATTAGATTAGGAAATGAGGCACTTAAAGTAGTAAAGGAGTTTTGCTATTTGGGGAGCAAAATAACTGATGATGGTCGAAGTAGAGAGGATATAAAATGTAGACTGGCAATAGCAAGGAAAGCGTTTCTGAAGAAGAGAAATTTGTTAACATCGAGTATAGATTTAAGTGTCAGGAAGTCGTTTCTGAAAGTATTTGTATGGAGTGTAGCCATGTATGGAAGTGAAACATGGACAATAAATAGTTTGGACAAGAAGAGAATAGAAGCTTTTGAAATGTGGTGCTACAGAAGAATGTTGAAGATTAGGTGGGTAGATCACGTAACTAATGAGGAGGTATTGAATAGGATTGGGAAGAAGAGACGTTTGTGGCACAACTTGACTAGAAGAAGGGATTGGTTGGTAGAACATGTCCTGAGGCATCAAGGGATCACAAATGTAGCATTGGAGGGCAGTGTGGAGGGTAAAGATCGTAGAGGGAGACCAAGAGATGAATACACTAAGCAGATTCAGAAAGATGTAGGTTGTAGTAGGTACTGGGAGATGAAGGAGCTCGCACAGGATAGATTAGCTTGGAGAGCTGCATCAAACCAGTCTCAGGACTGAAGACCACAACAACAACATGTTATAACGTACTGTCAGCCTGCAGTCTGTCACAGGATTGCGCAGATGCATTTTTCTGCCTATTAAACTCTGTACAGATAAATAAATTCTGAGAATCCAAAGATAGATTTCTCGATATCAAGAGCATTAACTGGGTATCTTTACAGTGTGAATTCTAGACCCTCCTGCATTGTTCAAAGAATTGGATAGACAACGTCAACTTTTTAGTGTACTTAATCCGTAATGATTTCCTTGTATGTGAATGATGTATCTCTCCACTTCACAAAAAGCCTAGGAATATAGATGACCTGCATATAGAGTTTCACTTACTTGGTTTAAAAAGTTATGTTTAACATATTGTCAGCAATCATAATATGTTTATCCACTAATAAACAGCAGTTCTATAGACTATTGTATATCAATTCCACTGATGAATTTCTTACTAGAACTATTAACTGATGTGTATTAATTAATTGTAATATCACATTATGTTCATTGTATATAACAGGAAATCATAAATGCATTAACTGGATAATTAAAATAAGACATACTAATTTTGTTTCATTTGAATACGCTTCAGCGTATTGCACTACTGAATATTATGTGTATTTCAGTGGGCATACACTTAAATGTTGGTGGTAACTATTGTATTCATTTGCAAATGAAAATGTTTTTTATTTTATTTTATTTTTCAATCAGGATCTGTATTTATATATTTTCTATATGTGCATTCCATATTGTACCTGTTTGGCTTGTTACGTTTTTACAAGGTTGTCCTCATTGTTGGCCTGTGGAGAAAGAATGTCACTAATCTACTTTAATGTCATGTAATCTGGAATATAGTATATTGGCAGGTAAAGGCTATTCTCTGTGCCACTTGTTTGAAAAAGAAATAAAATATTTTCTGTAACTACCTGGTCTCCATCCATGATGTAAAGAATGTAAAATGTAATTAACTTATGTCCAAATACATGAGAAATTGAACATATAGAACGTTTCAGTGATAACAGAGAAATATGAAAATTTATTCCAATTATATACAAAAATTATTTAAAATTGCTTTTTGCAGTTATCATCTCATGAACAATTTAATCATCTTTTCCATGCTTTCCCTAACAATGCTTTTCTTATTGATGCAAGTTTCTGAGATTCATGTCAACCACAAAAAGCATTATTCTAAATTCAGATGTCAGATACTGGTTTATTCAATGTAGTGTGTGTTTGTGTGTGTGTGTGTGTGTGTGTGTGTGTGTGTGTGTGTGTGTGTGTGTGTGTGTACAATTATTTGAAACAGGAGAAGGAGACAAGTTATTGATATTAAAGCACTTGAAACTACTTCAGTGCAAAGAAACTGAATGTACAAAACATACATTGAGCTTAAATCCAAAAATTAGTACTCGTACTCAGTTAGTCTATAGAAAACAGATTATGCTTTGCGAATCGTGGGTAGCTCTTATAAACCAGAAGTTACTGATTTTTTAATTGCCTATCCTAAATCTTAAGCAACAAATTCATTCCTTCCAGAATTTTTTCTAGGATATCATACAGCCTAGAGGGAAAGATGATATTACTGATGGTGGAGCAGCATTTAAAATGATCTCGGGATGATATGGTTTTGCAAGCACAATTCGCCTTTACACTGCACTCACATTTCAGGGAACATGCAGCCACTGTAGTTCCACATTAAAGAAAGAAGACAGCGTTTTCAGTCCATCACCACACAAAAATATTTAGTAAAAGAAACACACAATTTTACTGTTAAGTTATAAAGGAAAATAAAGTTCAGATGTTTTGTCGGCTGACAATTAGGTAACGGTCTGACACCACATACAGTGTCTGGCGTGTGCTTATCGACCTTTATGCTGACTCAACAGCTGCAGGATTGTTACTTCAAGCCCAGAAAGGCGTGCGTGGGATCTGTGGAATGGGATCTTCAAGTACCGAGCGAATCTGGTGCTAGGAAAGCTTTTTCAACAACAACGTTCTTTATTAATCATTGCTTCCCGTCGGGAGGTCGACGACTGCATCTAGAACTTACCTTGGCTTAGCAGATGGCGAATGTGTGTGCTGGGTCAACAGAGTGCTGCCACACCAAAATAGCGCGCAAGGCCTTGGTAAGACAAGATTGCAGTCAGCCTAGCGGCCAGTGAGCTTACGGCTGGGTACGGGCAGGGGCATGTAGATGCTTGTGAATTGGATCCAGGACTCTGGAGACTGGCTGGACTATGAGATGATGCCACCCACTGGCTGGACTCCCCTTGGCGGTAACAGTTTGAAGCATGGAACCATCCAAGCTAGCTGACGACTCATAGACCAGCGTCTTCGCCCAGTTGATGATTCTGCTAGACAAGGCTGCTGCTGCGTAGCCAAACGACCAATCACTGGCGTGGAGGTCATGGTGTGGGTGGAAGTTGAAAGTCCACGTGCTGCTAATAGCTGAGGAGGGCGTATTTATACTTCCTCCTTTTGGGTTCATTGTGATGGAAAAACCTGCTTCTGTCATATATGCATCAGTGGAACTTCCATATTGTGCTAAAACATGTAATAATCGATCCCACCACTGATGGTAGATGCCACACTGCAGAGCGCTATGCCAGCAAAATTTTATTGCCCATCAGCAGAAATAAATTGTTTCCCCAGTCTACACACCCCTCAATTGGTTGTGATGGCTTGCCTGAGGCCAACGCCACAACATTTCTTCCCCTCGTGAGAGAAATCAGTCCTCTGAATTTCAGGCTGCTGCTGAGTATGTGAGCTAGTAAAACAACAAGGTACTACTGTATCTACATTTTTCCCTTGCACCTACAGTGCATTCCGTCTCGCACCACCATTTACACTCTCTACATCGTCCGTCCCCTCTTCCATAAAAATTGCATCACATGGTGTATGGCGACTGGTACATTCACGATGTCCAGCCACTTTGATCAAACCTTGTGCCGATACATTGGGTTGATAGGAAATTGACTGGGAGTTAAGTTGGGAAGATGACACTCTGCCGTTGATAAACATATCCCATAGAAGCGACAACTGGGATTAGAAAAGATCCTGAGGACGAAATTCCCATTCCCATTACCATGACCTGTTGCTGGTACATTCTGCGGTGTTGTTGAATATTCTGGAACGTCTGCTCCGCCCTAACACGCCCATTCTGTGAAACTATTTGCTTGTCAAGGGAACTAAGTATGGTGATATCAGGAATATTGTTCAGGTAGATTAGGTGTTCTGTTGACAGTGTTTCGAAAGATGTTTAAGGTAGATATAGCAGAGGATACGTTAGATTCAGAGCTATAGTGTTTGTTATTGCCGCTGGAAGCCGAAAATTCAATCCCGTTTGTGACAAGGAGTCCCGTTGATCAGTATCCAACTGTTTTGTAATTCCAGTCGTTGCTTCTAGCAGATGATCGCAGCTACGAGTAAGTCATATATGGAGTATACCAAGTGCACCCACTGACGACCTACTTTCCAAAAATATTAGTGGTTTCTAAGGATATCCCATGAGAAGTCTCTCGCCCCTGTTCCCTCAATAAATAGTTGTATCTCACATGTCCACATGATAGTCTGGACCATCAGGGGAGGGGAAGGTCCATGTTGTAGCGTTCTCCCTAGGCATCAGTGCCGCTCTTCAGCTGTCACTCCTTTCTTTCTGCACTACCGTGAAAGCAACATGTGCAAAAAAACATTGCACCCGAAAATCATTCAACTACCACAATCTTTACGGCGCTACACTATAAGATAGCTGTGGGTTATTTTCTCCATCTAGATCTACAGTCTGCATAATTACCCTTAAATACATCGCATGAGACATACATCAAAATTCTTCATCTGCATTTTGACCTACCTTTGAAAGTGTTGTCGTGGAAAAGTTGGGGCAGGTTCTTTCAGAATTCGGTATCTTACTATACTTGCTAGCAATGATAAGAAAGCTATACATCAATCACTTCGCAGCTGTGAAGACAATCGCTAGTACGTCTGATTTCTTCAGGGTATCAGACGTTGTCAAATAGAGTTGTGTCCTATCCCACCAGCTCTGTACAATACCTATGTCGAACGTGTTTTTAGGAAAGCTGTTGATGGTTGGCCTAAAGGCATCTCTGTTTGTGGAAGAACTGTTAACAAACTCTGATTTGATTACTGGTTGGCTGGTTGATTTGGGGGAGAGGACTAAACAGCGAGGTCATCAGTCCCATCAAATGAGGGAAGAATGGCCGGCCGGTGTGGCCGTGCGGTTCTGGGCACTTCAGTCTGGAACCGCGAGACCGCTACGGTCGTAGGTTCGAATCCTGCCTCGGGCATGGATGTGTGTGATGTCCTTAGTTTAGTTAGGTTTAAGTAGTTCTAAGTTCTAGGGGACTGATGACCTCAGATGTTAAGTCCCATAGTGCTCAGAGCCATTTTTTTTTAGGAAAGAATGGGGAAGCAAGACGGCCATACCGTGCCAAAGTAACCACCCTGTCATTAGCCTGAAGCGATTTAGGATACTCATGGGAAACCTAAATCAGGATGGCCAGACGCGGGTTTAAATCGTCGTCCTCCCGAATGCGAGTCTAGTATGCTACCCAATGCCCCACCTCGCTCGGTGATTTGCTGATGATGCCTTGCTTTTATCTAGCAACGAAGATGAACTTGCTGTTAAGAAAAATAAAGGACCTTACTTCATAATGTGGATTAGACATCAATGTCAGTATCTCCGATTTCAATAATCGATATGCGAGAACAGGTCCAAGTTAAAAATGTATTAAGGGAACTGGAAGACGTGCATTCTTTCAGCTATCTTGGGTCAACATCGCGATAAGGACGTTGGGAAGATGAGATAAGAAGTACGCTAGGAAGAGTGGTCATGAGGAAGCTCACAAAGATATGGCAGAAAAGGGCAATAATGAGCAGTACAATGATCGGACTTGTTGAAATCCTCGTGTCTTATGTCCACTTTTACGGTTGTGAAACATACCTTTAAGGGCAGAGACAACCGGCGTATTAATGCAATTGAGCTTTAGAGTTAGCGCAGGATGCTGCATATAAAAATGACCGAAAAAAGACCTAAAGTGTCCATTACTGAGCAAATCAGTGTCTCCAGGTGCCTTTTTGCTTGTGTCTGCCAAACAATTCTCCAGTTCTTTTGTCATACTGCTAGAAGAGAGGGAGAAAATCTAGAGAACATGGTGGCGGAAGCAAAGATCAAGGGGATGAAGCTGAGGAGGATTGCAACGAGCAGATGGATAGATCAAATAAGCTGATCTCCAGTCTGCGTCTTCAGTGGGCTCCAGGAGAAGCTACTAATCATCTCGAATGGAGATGACTGGTTTATGGGATCGGAACACTCAGCTTGTGGTGATGAAGATGGAACTCATATTCATTAAGTGCATCTATGTCACTCTTCTCAACAATGTGTGCTGCAATTTTCTAAGCATTAGTTACCTTGGCATACTGAACAGTTATAAAACACAGCTTACTCTTTCCTACACAGTAATTGATAACTAACATATGTTTTTCACATATTATACTATTAGGATACAGAACCTACTTTTAGTCACTCAGCCTTCCTTTATCCTCTTAAATTATAATACTTCTCTTTTCTTTGTGTCAGCCTAAGTTAAATCTTAACGCTTACGGCGAAGTATGCACAGATTTTGCATCAGTGCCTTGCTCACTTTTTTCATGCCCTTATCTCCTTTCTCAGCCACTCATCTTTTTTTTTTTTTTGACTGGCACAAGCAGCTTTGGTAAAGCCTCCAGCACCCCCTGGAAGTCTGAAAGACCATCATGGACGACTGCTGTTTGACTAGCAGTTATAACCACATATACTGGCATGGGCATTTCGACCACTTAGTAACGACATCAATGATGAACATAATTTATTTTAGTTTTCCCCTTTGGGGTGTAAGGGCTCGTCAACATCACTCAATGCTCTGCATGATAAGTATGCAACTTGGCATTCCATTATCACATTCGCGCCTGTCGTTCTAGGGCAATGTTTTTTTTTCTTTTTTTTCTTTTGGTGCCATACCGTCGATAATATTTTCACAAAATTCCGCGTCGATGTACTGTTTACTCCCAGTCTGGGTTTCTCTATTTCAGTCCATAATCAGCATCTCTGAAATACCTAACTTTAACAACCAATTACTAACCATGTTTTGTGACACCATGTTAGCGTGTTGATTTGGAATGGCTGTCATTTCTGCGTAGCGCAAAAAATGATCTGTTGTCGCTAACACAGAGCTATTTCCTGCCAATATCTGCTCAAAAGGGCCTTATATTTCCAGACCAATCACCTCAAGCTGGCCTCAAACTGGCTTCTGGTAATTTCTGCAGCTGAATGCACTAGTGACTTAATTCAGCTTATTCCATGCAGGGCACATAGTTCGTTACACACAGCTGTATATTCTGTTTCCTATTTGCCACCAATATTGCGAGGCATCAAGTTGTTATATTTGTTATGCTAAAACATGATCATGCACCTGCTTGAATAGATCATTTTGTACTGCAGCTGGTACCACAGTACAATGCTGGAGCTTTGTTTGCTTCCATAACATTTTGTCATGCACAGAAAATTGTAGCTACATTGCAAGTAATTTGGTATTTTTGTGAGCTGTGAACAAGTGTTCTCTGTGACTGGTGCCCCATGGTAGTTAGTCATTAAGTGTCAGTTGTCTGGTTGCTGGCTGTGCTCTAATTCTGTACCAAGTTTTGAAATGATGTACAGAACACAGCATCAGTAAATGTGATACTTTCTCACGTTTATTGTCACTCATACCATCACAATGATCAGTTTTTTCATAACATTTCATACATAATATTTATCACAGGTTAGACTCCGAATAAAGTATAAAGTGCCCTGACAGTGATGAAATGAACCGAATCACACTTCATATTTATGTAATGTAGATATGACATGTGATTCGGCTCATTTGCTGTGTGTGCCCTGAGTTTATAGGTCGAAATACAAACCTGTACAGAAAGATACAAGTATTTTACTCACTCATTCCATGACATCATGAATGGTATTCGTGTATTACATAAAATGGAGAAGGGACACCAAATGGAGTTAAATGAAGAATTAGAAATTTTCACTCATGGCACAGTACTTGGTAACACATTACTAAATGATAAGCTAGAAAGTAACAGTATTAATTTCCTCAAAAGTTTCTGCAAAGTTGAATGCTTGTTTTATTGAAAAATATTGTTTTTAATAATAAACAATAGTGTTATCTAATATGGGCCATGGCATAAATGCATCTAGATGGCTTACTGTCTTAGCAATTAAAACTAGTTTATCTTAGCAATTACTACCCTTTTGATTAGTGTTAAACCTGTGAAAGCGTTAAGCTGGGTGTGTTTCTCACAGTGTTCTGCATGCCAGACAACTGAATTTCCAACAAGAACGTAAGTAAATGCACTACTGAAATGATATAAACATGCAAATTGGTTAATACACACACAAAGGTATATGTATCTTTCTGTACAGGATTGTATTTCGAAACGTAACCTCATTTGCACACACAATAAACGAACCAAATCTCACTTAGGATTACTTCAATGCACATGTAACTGGAATGCTCCTGATGATGTCAGTGTGCCACCAAAATGCGTTGTGCTAATTAAATATTAGTAAAAATAGTTGAAAAGGTAGAAATTACTTCATAAATTTATAATATAGTCACAGTCATCAAAACATTCCACGTAATACGGATAACGTTCAGATTAATATGCCAAATGTGGCATAGAGGCTAATATACAAAGACATTACAGTAAAGCTCCTCAAAACTGTAGCTAACTTTCAGTTTGACAAGGAATGCAAACATCTGAACATCATTCCAAAATACATCGTGATAAATATTGGCAGCAACACCTCAACATTAGGTGAAAAAATTAAACAAAAATCTGAGATGTATGGATTGGTATGTGCAATCAAACTTTTACACAAAAGAAAGACCTGATTAAAACGAAACTTATGAAAATACTCTTAGAATCAGTTAATTACTTCAACAATTGTATTTTGCAAAAAATTCTAGATGAAATTGCTAATCCTGTAGTTAATGAATATATAAGTTAACTCAGATCCAGTGCCAAGAAATCAAATAATATCACCACACATAGATGTCAATTTTGCAACAAAGTTGTCAATCAGACAGACATCATATGCACCTGCAGAGAAAACAAACTATTAAACTAAGAGCTGAAATACAATGTACAATCTGAACGCAGCCCCAAAATTATACAAGATATTATTTCAGCAAACAATGCTGAAGATATATCACATTTAAGCAATAACAATAAGGTGTTTATAACTCAGAAGGTTACCCAAAGCCATAAACAAAGAACTAAAGAAACAAGAAGACAGAAAAACACTTAAAGATACAAACAAGAAGCTAAGTAAGCATGGAGCCACAATCACCAAAGTTTACAAAGGGAATTATTTGTGTATAATGAAAGAAGAGGAAAACCTAAAATAATCACTGGAATTTTTCATTGAATAATAACACTACTAAAATACAAAAGGACCCCCGAAAAACGTCTTTCAGCCAAGACTCAAATTACAGATACAAAATCACACATTTCATGCTAAGTGACAGTGAGAAGTAGTATAGCATGATAATAAATCCTCAGACCAAAGATTGCAACAAAGGAAGGTTGCTTGATTTACCCCTATGTGAACTCGAAATAGCACAGGTTACAAAACTACAATCTTAATCAGATACTAGCCAAGCCATATTCATACACTAAAGACTACTTGGTAAAAAATTCAACAGATACTAAAAGAAATTAAAAATATCAACATTACCCATTCAGCACAACTACTATCATGTGACATTACAAGACTATATGCAGACATCTCCATCCTGAAAAAACTCAAAGACATCAGGTCAGATCTCATAATATATAAAAAAACTACCATTGCCTGAAATTGTTGAATTCATAGATCTTCTTGAACTAGTATTAAATTTTACCTATTTTACATTCAGTAATAAATTTTACATTTAAAATTAAGGTGTCACTATGGGTTCAAGTACAACAAGTCAATTGGCAATGTATATACAAGTATTAACCACATCCAGCAAATAACACTTGCGGGAAAAAAACAGGTCTATGAAGCAAATCATTTACTATAAATGGTATGTTGATGCTACATTTCTCCTGGTAGATGGTAACACAATGATAGTAACAACAGACTTGGTACACTCAATAAACAGTATATAAATTTAAAATTCACCCTGCTGAATATGAAAATAGTGGTCACATCAACTTCCTAGACCTAAAAATCAATAAAGAAAACGATTTACATACCTTCAAAGTCTACAGAAAAACAACAGCAGCAGATATGACAATACACACCTCATCTTACCACCCCACAACATATAAACATGCTGTGTAAAGAGCCCCATTTAACACAGTCAGTAATATACCAATGGGTAAATATGCAAAGCTTGATGAACTCAGTACAGTGACACAAATAGTTGCATCTTACTTATTGACAACTACCACACAGCAAATGAAAAAGAAACCCACTGTGTGCATACCATTCACAGGCAATCACTTCTATGAAGTAGGAAACATTTTCAGATTGCACAAGATTAAAAATGCCTTTGCAAAGCACATACTGAAACACAACATAAACACATAGACAGATACAATCAGGCATTTGTAAAATAGTGTATAACACACACAAAGCTGCATATTAAGGCCAAAGTGGGAGAGGCTTCACTGGCCGGAGTGGCCGTGTGGTTCTAGGCGCTACAGCCTGGAGCCGAGCGACTGCTATGGTCGCAGGTTCAAATCCTGCCTCGGGCATGGATGTGTGTGATGTCCTTACGTTAGTTAGGTTTAATTAGTTCTAAGTTCTAGGCGGCTGATGACCTCAGAAGTTAAGTTGCATAGTGCTCAGAGCCATTTGAACCATTTGGGAGAGGCTTCCAGGAAATATACAGTGCACATATCAATGCCTACTTCGCCAACATTTATTACAAATTATCAGTAGCTACCCACATAAAGGACTCTGCCTGACCATTTCATGATATCATGAATGATCTTTATGTATTATATAAAATGGACAAGGTACACTAAATGGACCTACACAAAGAATAAGATATTTTCAGTCATGGCACAATACAAGGTAACATGCTAATAAATGATAATCTAGAAGGTAATAATATTAATTTCTTCAAGAACACATCCAATGTTGTGTGCTTATTGTACTGAAAATATTGTCCTTAACAATAAAAATTTCTCTTAATCATATTATTAATATATGCCGTGACATAAATGCATCTAGACAATCTAGACAGAAAAGGTTTCATCTTCATTGTATATTACTACCTAAGCAACTTAAATTAGTTTTTTTCTTAGCTGTTAAGACTCTTTGGAATGATATAAACATCTGTAAGTGAAAGTGTTAAGCTGGCTGTGTTTGTCAGTGTGATCTGTTTGCCAGACAACTAAATTTAAAAAAAAATAGGTAAATGCCCTACTGAAATGACCTTAACATGCAGAACACAATGCACAATACACTAAAATTTAATTATCTTTCTGTACAGTATGATATTTCGCCACACAATCCCACTGGCACACGCAGCAAATGAACCTAATCATTCTTAAGATTACATATAACTGATATGCACCTGATAGTGGTAGCATGCTGCTGAACTGCATTGTGCTAATTAAATATTAGTACAAATGTGACTGAAGCTGTAGAAATTATTTCACAAATTTATAATACAGTCTCAGTTCTCAAAACATCCCACATAAAGTGGATAAATTTAAGTATAAAACAGTCACTACAAGACTTTGTCAAAGTGAATGACTCCTGCAGACTCAAAGGACTTTTTACAAAGTTAGAAGCTAAAACCTTAGCTGCCTGAAGTAATGATACTGAGCGAATGATTACCATATGTGGACTGAGAGGTCTGTTGTCCAGTGGTTATGTGCATAGATAAGCATAAGGATAAGTTGTGAAAATAGTAAATACCATTTATTTTAAAATGATACAAAGGTCAAATTTGATATTGAAGTCATTCTATTGAATAGTTATGTTTAACTTTATGCTAGATGTTTGTAAAATTTATGAAGTCAGACGGACTATTTGATTAATACAATGTGGGAATGTCCAATTTTCATGTAAATTTCAAAAGTTTGCAGAGTTTTCGATTTTTTCAATTTCTTAACATATTATTCTCATAAAAATGTATTTCTTAGGTCTGAACAATTAGTGCAACAAAACTGTGACACCAGTTCTTGGAAATGGAAAAGCTTAAGGATTAAAATAGCAGAAATATCTTCTGGGAACTCGAAATTATGATTACAAATAGGAGGATCTTCAGAAAAAAATGAAATGTGTACTAAAGAGAGCAATTGCAGATGTAGGTGAACAAAAGAGTATTGGGATACACTATTTTACAAACAGTTAGGTATCTGCACATTGGATATCTTAATTCCACTTGTTCTATAGAGATAAAAATTCTAAATATTCCTTTACATAAACTGTTTGCAGACAAAGTAATCGTTACATTTAGAAATCATAAAGTTAATTAATGAACTATAGAATTTTATGCACAAGTGCCTGGTTAAAAAACTACGTAACTATAGCTTATGTGCATAATGGAGAAAAGAAAAAAAATGTTTTTAAGGAGTAGAATTGTAGCTAGCAGATCCATACACCGTCTTTCTCTGTTCCAAACTACTTGTTTCTTCTGCTATTCTGCACAGGTGGAACCTATTAGTTTCTCTCCATAAAGTTACCAACTCAGCCCCCTGTATTTCTGTGCGTCTGACCTAATTGATGACTTACCTCAAAGTCAAATTCACGGAGCTTTAGCACCCAGTCCATGAACCTGCTCTTAGGATCTTTTAAACCTAACGAAAACTTCAAAGCTGCGCGATCTGTTATGACATTAAATTTCCTCCTATATAAATAACATCAAACGTACATTATGCTGCATATGTGAATCAATATCACTTTCTCCATCATAAAGTAGTTCTCTCTGCTTTTTCAACAGATATGAATCACAGGCACCTGGATGTTCCATCCTGTTCACTTCCTGATAATCCACAGCTGGCCACATGTTGCTCAAGTTGTATGTCAACGTAAATTACCTTACATAATTTGGCAAACCAAAATCGGTCTAGTAGTTAGCAATTCCTTTAAGTCTGAATGCATCTTCATGGTCTGATAACCAGAGAAGCTTCATTTCTTTCTTTAATAGCAGAGTGAGAAACTGTGCTATCTCTAAAGATATTGGTGCAGGATTCGGGTAATAGTTCGCTAGGCCTAAGAAAGTCTTCAATTTCTTCTCTGTGCATGATGCCAAAAAATTCTGTGTGGCTTTCACTATCCTAGGGCTCATCCGAACTCCCTCACGTCTAATTATTTGCTTTAAATACTGTGCTTTCTCTACTATAAAGTGACATTTTTCTGCAGTAAGTGGCAAGTGCACCACTTGCAACTGCTTAAACACTTCCCGCAGTCGTAATCAATGGTCTTTCATGTCATTCACAAAGACGATCACGTCATCTAAATACATCATTTATTGCGTGGGTTTCAGTTCCAACAAACTCTAAGAGGCACTTAAATGCAGCAGATACGTTTTTTATGCCAAACGGCGTACGCCACTACTGCTAATCTCGTGACGGGAGATCTACTGATCATCTGGTGGTACTTTTAACTGACGACTACCAGTTCACATATGAATGGTAGAAAAATAACTGCACTGCCCCAGATAATCCAAAGTTTCCATTATACAGGGTGATTCAAAAAGAATACCACAATTTTAAAAATGTGTATTTAATGAAAGGAACATAATATAACCTTCTGTTATACATCATTACAAAGAGTATTTAAAAAGGTTTTTTTTCACTCAAAAACAAGTTCAGAGATGTTCAATATGGCACCCTCCAGACACACGAGCAATATCAACCCGATACTCCAACTCGTTCCACACTCTCTGTAGCATATCAGGCGTAACAGTTTGGATAGCTGCTGTTATTTCTCGTTTCAAATCATCAATGGTGGCTGGGAGAGGGGGCCGAAACACCATATCCTTAACATACCCCCATAAGAAAAAATCGCAGGGGGTAAGATCAGGGCTTCTTGGAGGCCAATGATGAAGTGCTCTGTCACGGGCTGCCTGGCGGCCGATCCATCGCCTCGGGTAGTTGACTTTCAGGTAGTTATGGACAGATAAGTGCCAATGTGGTGGCGCTCCATCCTGCTGAAATATGAATTGTTGTGCTTCTTGTTCGAGCTGAGGGAACAGCCAATTCTCTAACATCTCCAGATACTGTAGTCCAGTTACAGTAGCACCTTCGAAGAAAAAGGGACCAAAAACTTTATTGGCTGAAATGGCACAGAAAACGTTCACCTTAGGCGAGTCACGTTCATACTGAGTTGTTTCCCGCGGATTCTCAGTGCCCCATATACAGACATTGTGACGGTTGACTTTCCCGTTAGTGTGTCATCACTAAACACAATCTTTGAAACGAAAGATTCATCTGTTTCCATTTGAGCAAGGATAAAATCACAGAAATCGATTCTTTTAATCTTATCAGCTGCAGACAGTGCTTGAACCAATTTCAGACGATAAGGTTTCATAACTAACCTTTTTCGTAGGACTCTCCATACAGTTGATTGTGGAATTTGCAGCTCTCTGCTAGCTCTGCGAGTCGATTTTCCTGGGCTGCGAACAGATGCTTGCTGGGTGCGTGCTACATTTTCATCACTCTTTCTCGGCCGTCCAGAACTTTTCCCTTTGCACAAACACCCATTCTCTGTAAACTGTTTATACCAACGTTTAATACACCACCTATCAGGAGGTTTAACACCATACTTCGTTCGAAATGCATGCTGAACAACTGTCATTGATTCACTTCTGCCGTACTCAGTAACACAAAAAGCTTTCTGTTGAGCGGTCGCCATCTTAGCATCAACTGACGCTGACGCCTAGTCAACAGCGCCTCAAGCGAACAAATGTACAACTAAATGAAACTTTATAGCTCCCTTAATTCGCCGACAGATAGTGCTTAGCTCTGCCTTTTGTCGTTGCAGAGTTTTAAATTCCTAAAGTTGTGGTATTCTTTTTGAATCACCCTGTATTTGGGACTGGATGTCAGTTTGCGGGATGGAATTCTGTGCCTCTTGTACTTGGTTGATCGATGCAGAAATGGTTAATGCTGTTTGTGGATGACACTGGAGTTGTTTGATGATGTCCCATACGTGCTCGATTGGAGACAGATCTGGTGCTCGAACAGGCCAAGGAAACACGTCAGCACTATGTAAATCATGTTGGGTTACAACAGCGGTATGAGGGTGAGTGTTAACCCTCTTGGAAAACACTCAGTGGAATGTTGTACATCGGATTAGGAAGGGATGGGGAAGGAAGTCGGCTATGCGTTTTTGAAGGCACCATTTTCCTGAAGCGATTTAGGGAAATCGCGGAAAACCTAAATCAGGACGCCCGGACGCGGGTTTCAACCGTCGTCCTCCCGAATACCATTCCAGTGTGCTAAGCACTGTGCCACCACGCTTGGTCTCGTCTCCTTGCCGGCCGAATATTCTAGCGAAAATTTTTTCTACCACTAGCACTCTAACCGGCTTACCCCCAGATCGAGCGCAACCACACAAGCGTAGGTTAGCGACCTCGGCCACGGTGGCGTGTACATAAAAAGACTGTGAAATCTTTCAGCCAGTTACTTAAGGAGTTTAAAAACTGTAGAGGAAGATCTAGGCTTCACTACAATAAGCATATTCAAATAGATGTAGGTTTCATTAGTTATGCTGATATGAAGAGGCTCTCCCGGTACACAGTAGCGTGGAGAGCTGCATCAAACCAGTCTTTGTAGTGAAGACCATAGTAACAATGAAAAGTGCATTAGCTTGCTGCAAGCGACGGCATCCCGACGTGTAGCTGCAAGCCGCGGGCCAACTTCTCATAGTGCATAATTGATTATATTTACTCGTTGCACCCGGTAAACGTTTCACTCTATGTTCGAGGCTCGTTCCACTCCTCCGAGCACGCGAGCTTTCAGCACAGGATTGCAGCTAACACGGCGCTGACACAAGATCCATTGTGCTGGACACTTATTACTTGACGAGGACGTTGAGTACGAGTTGTTTCAAAAATCCACAAAAGTGAGGTTGAATTTTCCTGCTGAGTTCATTTTAAAGATTGAGTTTCCGCAAGAAAACATCTTATTATCATCTCTTTGTCTCTATTTTCTGTTGCTAGCCTAAACAGACTGTCTTATTATAAAAAGAGTCATTTTCGCAATCGACTTCTGAGGGAACTTCATAGATATGTTACTCGTACCTGGCTTACCCTAGCTGCCAATTTCTCCCCAGCATATTGGTGTTCTTACGCTTGGGGGGGGGGGGGGGGGGTCATACTTAACACAAATAGACCTGTCTAACGGTCACCGCCGTCGTAGTGAAAATTAATAATTGAAATTGAGAGAAGTTACTTAAAATTAACAACATCCAAAAAGGCTTCATTACCTAGTGAATAGCATTTTCTAATTTGTGCATCTCCCTCGACTGAAGAAACAGCATGTACATTTTAACACATAAATTAATAACACACTTACTACGCAAAATATGGCACTTCAGTTTCATTAAGTATCCTTACGTTTGGACCATATATTATGAAGAACAATGATTTTAAATTCTGAATAGAATATGTTATTCCCCGAGAAGAAGCAAAACTGTGTTCAAATGTGTGTGAAATCTTATGGGATTTTACTGCTAAGGTCGTCAGTCCCTAAGCTTACACACTATTTAACCTAAATTATCCTAAGGACAAACACACACACCCGTGCCCGAGGGAGGACTCGAACCTCCCCCGGGACCAGCCGCACAGTCCATGACTGCAGCGCCAATACCGCTCGGCTAATCCCGCGCGACGAGAAGAAACCGTCTCAGGTAATCACCCTACGCTGGAATGAGGTAAGGACACTTCAGTTTTTCTCTTAGTTCAGATCACAGTACCGTCGACTGTAAGTCGCCGGTGGTAAAAGCCAAAGAATACACATTATTTCAGACTCACGCTGATGAAACTCCGTTCGTGTGAGCGAGAGCATTCGCTGATGTGAAATGGCTTCTTATCAGAGGTAAAAAGTTTATTGACGGCTTCCTGTTTCCCTTAGTAACGCAGTTTTCTGCCAGTATTGTCCCTTATATCAAAAAGCATATGATGATGTGAAATTTAATGAGAGATTTGTGTTGTGTTTCAGAGCTAGAGTTTATCATTGAATCCTTGACTTTTGCGGGAAATACTCTTACGACTGAGCTACTGGGGCACTACTCGCAGGCAATATTCACAGCATCATTCGACCAATACGAGTCTCCTTTCCAAATTCCAGAGGGACACCTCTCCATACTTAGCTTAACTGACACTCCTGGTAGAAATATCGCAGACAAATGGCTTGTCCACAGCTTGGGGCTGCTTCACGAGCCATCTTCACAAAGAAAGCATACGAAAGCAAGTACTCATATCCGAGACCGTCTTGTTTACGCCAGCGAATGGAAAATTGGCGAATAATTGGCTTTAACTTTTCGTGACAAAGTGGTCATTAATGACAGAGAATTAGAGAGAGAGAACGACAGCATAAGCAGCAGCATTCTTATAAGTCGTGTACTGTCATGAGCAATACTAGCATTTACTCATATTCGAAGTCCATGTTTTGAATCCGTATATTCAAGTTCGTGTACTGAATAAATAAACCACTAGAATTATTTACTCTACACACTCGTAGTCGTGCAAAAATCATCATCAGATCTACAGTGTGTTTGAAAAAGGACTCCCTAGTTTTAATGTGTCCTAGAATCTGTACAATGTGACATACACTATTCTACCTACATCAAAAAGTTTTGCATCACCTCGGTTTCGAGAGTTCCGAAACCTGTACAGAAACTTGGAATGGAGATCAACATAAACATCATTTCCGCCCTTTTTATTGCTCATGAAACCCACTCATTACATTTTGTGCCACTATACAGCGAGACTTTCAGAGGTGCTTGTCCAGACTGCAGTACAAACCGGTACCTCTAATATCCAGTAGCACGTCGTCTTGCATTGATGCATGCCTGTATTCGTCATAGCATACTATCCACAAGTTCATCAAAGCACTGTTGCTCCAGATTGTCCCACTCCTCAACGGCGATTCGGCATAGATCCATCAGACTGGTTGGTGGGTCACGTCGTCCATAAACAGCTCTTTTCAGTCTATCCCAGGCATGTTCGATAGTGTTCATGTTTTGAGAACATGCTGGCCACTCTAGTCGAGCGATGTCGTTATCCTGAAGGAAGTCATTCACAAGGTGTGCACGATGGGGGCGCGAATTGTCGTCCATGAAGACGAATGCCTCGCTAGTATGCTGCCAAAAAGTGGTTCAAATGGCTCTGAGCACTATGGGACTTGACATCTGAAGTCATCAGTCCCCTAGACTTAGAACTACGCAAACTAACCTAACGACATCACTCACATCCATGCCCGAGGCAGGATTCCAACCTGCGACCGTAGCAGCAGCGCGGTTCCGGACTGAAGCGCCTAGAACCGCTCGGCCACACCAGCCGACAGTATGCTGCCAATATGGTTGCACTATCGGTCGGTGGATTGCATTCACGTATCGTACAGCCGTTACGGCACCTTCCATGACCTCCAGCGGCGTACGTCGGCCCCACACAATGCCACTCCAAACCAGCAGGAAACCTCCACCTTGCTGCACTCGCTGGACAGTGTGTCTAAGGCGTTCAGCCTGACCAGGTTGCCTCCAAACACGTCTCCGACGATTGTCTGGTTGCAGGCATATGCGACACTCATTGGTGAAGAGAACGTAATACCAAACCGGAGTGGTCCATTCGGCATGTTGTTGGGTCCATCTGTGCCACGTTGCATGGTGTCGTGGCTGCTAAGATGGACCTCGCCATGGAAGCCGGGAGTGAAGTTGAGCATCATGCAGCCTATTGCGCACAGTATGAGTCGGAACGCGACGTCCTGTGGCTGCACGAAAAGCATTGTTCAACTTGGTGGCGTTGCTGTCCGGGTCCCTCCGACCCATAATCCGTAGGTAGTGGTCATCTACTGAAGTAGTAGACCTTGGGCGGCCTGAGCAAAGAATTTCATCGACAGTTCCAGTCTCTCTGTATATCCTCCATGTCCGAACAACATCGCTTTGGTTCACTCTGAGACGCATGGACACTTCCCTTGTTGAGAGCCCTTCCTGGCACACAATAACATTGTGGACGCGATCGAACCGCGGTTTTGACTACAGACAACACGAGCCGTGTAACTCCTTCCTGGTGGAATGACTGGAACTGATCGGCTGTCGGACCCCCTCCGACTAATAGGCACTGCTCATTCATGGTTGTTTACATCTTTGGGCGGGTTTAGTGGTATTTATTATCAGTCTAAGGGACTGTGACTGTGATACAATATCCAGAGTCAACGTCTATCTTCAGGGATTCTTGGAACTGGGGAGATACAAAACTTTTTTTGATGTGTGTAGTTTGTGGTCTTTGATTCAACAACTCTCCAAGTTTGGCACCACTGCAGTTGGCAGGTCTGTTTGACCTTGAGACGGCACCAGTGCTGCTTTTTCCTCTGTTCCCTCATTTCAGTCCAGGCGTGGGTGCAGTGCAGTGCAGAGCAGAGGGACTCAGCAACAATGTGTACTCCGCAACAGAAAGCACAGTGTGTTATTTGTCTTGTGGAAACTGAGTCAGTTATAACAGTGCAACGTAATTTTAGACGTCAGTATGGTGTTGAATCACCTACAGCAAAAGCTATCCATCATTGGCTAAAGTCTTTCATTGAAAATTGTAGTGTTTTAAAAGCAATTTCACCAGGTAGACCGAGAGCTTCTGAAGATGTTGAACAGATCCGTATTTCGTGTGTTCGGAGCAGGAAGAGGTCATTGGCCAGATGTAGTCTACAATTAGGAGCGCCTGATGTTGTGTATTATGTTGTGCGTATAAAAAGACTTAAGCCGCGCGCCTACAAATTGCAACTGTTACATGAAATAAAACCTACTGATAAAATCGAAAGATATGAGTTTGCTGTTTACTTTCTACACATAGTTGATGAGGACGTTACCCCACTACTTACGGTTTCGAGTCGGTTGGTTCCTTGACCTTTGGTTTCTTAATAAGGACCACTTTGACTGTTTCCTAAAGAGAAGGAACCCTTCTGTGCTGTAAGGCGTCATTTTTAGCATGTCTGTAAGAAAGGAGTTGATCTGTGTGTCAGTATTTTTAAGAGTTTCGGAAAATATTCCATCTGTGTAGGGCGCCTTTCTATTTTTAAGTGTAGCTATCGTTATCGCTACTTCTTCTCGAGCGAAAGGTATAGTAACATCGCCATTTTCGTAAATATTGCTCATTTGGTCCGTATGACTGCATCTGGAGAACTATGGACATCAGCATGGTGAACTTTGCCGGGTCTTTGCCTGATGCGTCAGTATGGACACGATCGCCGACTGCGGGGCGCCCAACGACAACACTGTAAATAGGACCAGTACCACGTTGTCTTTTCAGAGGAGTCGTAGTTCTACGTATAGCATTACAATGAACGTACCTATATGTGGAAGCCCCAACGAGAACGAATGTTGTTAGGTTGCATTCGTCATTGTTATATAAGCCTGAGGTGATGGTGTGAGGTGCCATTGTGTGCACAACAAGATTACTTCCGGTTCACTTAGTCGGTAATTTGGACAGCAGCCGTTACATTTGTGAAGTGTTTAGGCTAGTAACTGTGCGCTGTCTTTTGGGTCTTTCTTTAAACAAGACGACGCAAAGCCGCATGTTGTCTGTGTTTTGTTGATCTACTTCGACGCAGAGGGTGTACGAATGTTGCCCTGGCGAACAGGTTCTGCAGATCTCTCACGCACTGACTACCTCTGGTGATGACTTGCCGAGAAATTGGCTACCCATCATTCGCCACTCACTATAGTTGATGAACTCTGGAACAGAGTTGGGGCAGGATCTAGAGACATACCCAGACAGGTTAAAATCGTTGTTGCTGGCAGAGGGGTCACATCTGTGTGACATTTTTCGCACCCTGCACATCAGTCCGCCGCTCGTGGTCACGCGGTCGTGTTCTCGCTTCCCAAGCACTGTGCCCCGAGTTCAGTTCACGGCGGGGTCAGGGATTTTCACCTGCCTCGACATGACTGGGTGTTTGTGTTGTCCTCATCATTTCATCATCATTAGTGCGCGTGGCGAGATTCGACTGAGTAAAGGTTGGGAATTTGTACGGGCGCTAATAACCGCGCAGTTGAGCGCCCCACAAACCAAAACATCATCATCGTCACCCTGTACATCCTAAAAATTATGCTAACAGCCTTGCTTCGTTGAATAGAACGGTTCCCGTCAGATGACCAACGTCAGTTGTTACCAGTACTTGGATGGGTTACTGCCTGGGTATCCCATGTGCCTTTGGAGGACTTATTGGTGGTATAAATCTCCTGGCCACCAGAATTTGCGCTATTTTCCTGGATTAAATTCCAAAAGTTTCCGGACTCTCTCATGAAGTGAGGGTCACTCTTGATGGTGACCCAGTCTTCGAATGGGGACGTTGAGCTCGGCGGCCATCTGGGTATATTACTCGAGAGGAGTCGGCTATGTACCGGTATCGGATTTCTCCCTCTCCCTCATCCTAATCCAACAGAAACATAACACCACACTACACACATCTCTTACCATCGTCTACATTTATGACATACACTAGAAAAGACTCAGACTTCGCAAAGGAAAGGTGCCAGTGTGCGCAAAGGATAGGAAAAACTTACCAATTAGGTCGCTGAATCTGTCCTTTGCAGTGTTTCAGACAACAATGTCATACGACTTTTTCACCAGTAAATTTAATTTGTACTCTTCCTACTGCACTATAGATGGACAGCACGTAAAATTTAGTAAGTTGCTATCAGTCCTGATGCAATTTTAATGATTGGCAGTGGCAAGGTTGTTCCCACTAAAGCCGGGTGTAGAGTCTTCCTCGTGGAATCATACTAGAGGGTTCTACATATTCATCTACATGAGCCAGCGGCAATTCACACTTGAGTACTTGGCAGAGGGTTCATCGAACCAGTTTCACACTATTTTTCTACCGTTCCACTCTCGATCCGCTCCCAACTGAGGAGCTACTTAATTGAGAAGTAGCGGCTCCGGTCTCGAAAGCTGAAAACGATCGAAAGAGCGCTGTGCTGACCACCTGCCCGTCCATATCCACATCCAGTGAGCGCTGTCGTCTGAGGATGACACGGCGACCGGTCGGTACCGATGGGTTTTTCGACATTTGCTCGGGCGGAGTTCTTGTTATTTCTCATTATGTAGACGGCCATCAAGAAGATCTTGCCGTATTCGTAGGAGAAAATTGGATATTGACATTTCGTGAAAAGATCCCGCCGCATCGGAAAATGCCTTTGTTTTAACGATTGCCACCCGAAACCGCGTATCATATCCGTGACACCCTCTCCCTCGTTTCGCGGTAGTACGAAACGAGGTGCCCTTCTTTGAACTTTTTCCATATTTTCCATCAATCCTATGCGGTAAGAATCGCGTACTGCGCAGCAGTTGTCTAGCAGAAGACAGATAGGCGTAATGCAGACTGTTTCTTTAGCGAATTTTTTGCATTTTCTAAATGTTTTGCCGGTAAAACGTAGTCGGTAGATTCCATGTTACTTGATCTAACTACTGTTGTACGAGTGTTGAAGTGGAGCCAGCAGAGTGGGAGATGCAGCGCCGTCGCGAGACACGTGTGAGAAGGCGAGCACGGACCGGCACGGACCTCCGGCGCGGCGTGTCGGTGGCCGAGGCTCGGCCGTGAATGCTCCTCATTAATCAGATAGCGCGCGCTGCGGCCAGCCTCCACAATGGCGTCCGGGCTGGTGCCATCAAAGGCCCGTAAATAACGCGCCTCATAAATTATGACATTAGGGGAGACCAGTAACTCACCGCGCCGCCGCCGTGTTTTATTCGGCTGCTTGGTATGGCCGCGGGCGCCGCCCGGACAGCCGATCGCGCATTCCGGACACGCTCCTCGTCGTTCTCTGCCCGCCGCCGCCGCTGCCGCTCCCGCTGCCGCGATCGCTGCCGGCCGATCACCGCGTGGGAAGCTCCCACCGTCCCGGCGGCGGGCACGAATACTCGCTTTTGAAGTCGCGGACCGACGCTAACAGTGGAGCAGAAGTACTCCACTCTAGCCCACATTCTGCTGTTGCACTGATCATCAACCTAAAGACTCGCTTCATCCTGTCCTCCTACCATCCATCTGCACTGTTTTCAGGTATCATGACACACTTCTAGACGAGAAAATGAACTTTATACAATATGTGCATAATTATCCACATTCTAACAAGGGAACCTCCCCATCGCACCCACCTCAGATTTAGTTACAAATTGGCACAGTGTATAGGCCTTGATAAACTGAACACAGATCAATTGAGAAAGCAGGAAGAAGTTGTGTGGAACTGTGAAAAAATAAGCAAAATATACAAACTGAGTAGTCCATGGGTACATAGTCCACATTTTGGAACATGTGAGTAAAGGGGCGCCGTGGTCCCGTGGTAGCGTGAGGAGCTGCGGAACGGGTCCTTGGTTCAAGTCTTCCCTCGAGTGAAAATTTTACTTTCTTTATTTCTGCGGAACGAGAGGTCCTTGGTTCAAGTCTTCCCTCGAGTGAAAATTTTACTTTCTTTATTTTTGCGTAGTTATTATCTGTGCGTTCGTTCATTGACGTCTCTGTTCACTGTATAAATGTAGTGTCTGTGTTTTGCGACCGCATCGCAAAACCGTGCGATTAGTAGACGAAAGGACATGCCTCTCCAATGGGAACCGAAAACATTTGATCGCCAGGTCATAGGTCAACCGATTCCTCCACAGGAAAACACATCTGATATATTCTATACGACACTGGTGACGGCATGTGCGTCACATGACAGGAATATGTTGTCGACCCACCTAGCTTGTACACTTGGCGAATGGGTAAAAAGATTCTTGTACCTTGCCCGATTTAGGTTTTCTTGTGGATCTGATAATCACTCCCAAAAAAGTGATGAAAACATAAGAGTTCGTCACATAAACTGAAAATAAAAAAATTAAACTTTTATCTCGAGGGAAGATTTAAACCAATGACCTTTTGCTCCGCAGCTGCTCACGCTACCACGAGACCACGGCGCTCCTTTGTAACCAGTGTCCTTGATGTTGCTTATCTGCTCATGAACTATTCAGTTCGTATATTTTGCTTATTTTTTCACAGTTCCACACAATTTCTTCCTGTTTTCTCAATTGATCTGTGTTCAGTTTTTCAAGGCCTATCCACTGTGCCAACTTATAACTAAATCTGAGGGGGGTGCGATGGGGAGGTTCCCTTGTAAGTGAAGGATTTTGCAAGATCGCACGTGCTGACACTGTGGACTGTACATTACCGCAACATGTTGTGTGGTCTTGTTAGGAAGTTATCTCCATCGATGTTGCGGGCTTCTCTGTCAGCGCCTGGGCGCATCGTCTTCGACTGGTGAACTACAGAACATTACTCAGACAAATACAGCGGAGCATAGTCCTGAGGCCCACCAGTGCCTTTTCCATTTCACTTGTCGCTGGTTTACAGGTGACTGGGATATGTCCGTTGGACGTCGTAATGTGCTATACAGTGTGGTTGTAATTCAACTTTCACTACTTGCGCCAGTGTAGAAGGAACACTGTTTACCGTATGGGTAGCCAATTTTATAGGATTGGCGTTGTAAGTGTGTAATATGGCAAGAACTAAGCCCCTTACATTAAGTCATTAAAGATCACCTAACTCACGTTGAGCGAATTGTAGGGCTGAACAAAATGACCGACAAGGCACAATGCATCTTGTAGAGGGTATAGTATGGACGTATTGGAATAATTAATGTCGGGTGGTGGTTTTAAAGTAATTCATATGACATGAAAACTTTGTGGAAAAATCGATTTACTGGACGCTAGTTTACCCCAGGCAAGCATTTAGAGTTGACCATGGCTGGCTGGGGAATGGCGAAGGGAAGCGACAATAGGCAGCTTAGGGTGGTTCAAGCTCTGAGAAAGCGGTAACGCGGCGCGGCCTCCAGCCGCCTTAAGATGAGTGATAGTGAGTGGGTAGCTGACCCCAACTGCATGCTGGTGTACCGGGAAACAGACGGAGAACTTGTACGCCTGTTGATAAATGTCTGTCGCCGGCCGAAGTGGCCGTGCGGTTAAAGGCGCTGCAGTCTGGAACCGCGAGACCGCTACGGTCGCAGGTTCGAATCCTGCCTCGGGCATGGATGTTTGTGATGTCCTTAGGTTACTTAGGTTTAAGTAGTTCTAAGTTCTAGGGGACTAATGACCTCAGCAGTTGAGTCCCATAGTGCTCAGAGCCATTTGAACCATTTGATAAATGTCTGTCGTCCCGCCTTCTGTGAAACATGCGAGAAAGCCGCGCAAAGCTACGGTGGAGTGGTCAACAGAGGTCAAAATATGCGTGTTCGTGACTATAGCAACTTCACGCTGAATTCACGGTCCGCAGAGTCTGAAGCAAATCAGGTGAAGAGCGACAGAATGAAATATGCTGGCCTACGATGGGAACGTAGGACTGAGGAATTTGAAGTACTCTCCTAGGAGTCAGAATTCCGGAAAAATTGGTGTTTGTGCAGATGCTAACCTTGATGGGTGGCCTGGGAGGAGCAAAATAGAAGAAGTTGAGAGGAAGGGAAATTTTGTGGGAATTTGTTCACTTCCCAGAGCAGGCATTGGTCGGCGCTGGGAAGCGACGCATAATTAACGCGACTTGCGCTGCAATTGGCGTAAGTGATTTTGCTGGAGGGGAAACCGAGGCGATGTTTTCAATCAAGTAGTTGAAATCCCAAGTAACTTTCTTAATTAATTTTATGTTCAACATTTGCATCTGTGTTCAATAGCTGAATATAACATCAATGTGCACCCCTTTTTAATTAAAAGTGATCAATTCTGAATAAGTTAATGTCAACACTGCCACCGCAGTTCAATCAGGAGTCACAGGGCAATATTACTTTTTTGCGTTATCCGATATTGCGGCAGTTCTGCACTCTCTGTTGATCTGTTAGCCAATTACCTGGGGTGAACACACACCAAAACCAGATAAGTGACGGATGGGGTTTTACAAGTGGTGTTAGTGCCATGACTAGCCGTGTGGCGCCGGTACTGGTTCGAAACTCAGACCCCAAGGATGAAGGATGTGTTTGTGATCTGCTTCGCTAACTTGTGAAATGGCTCTGAGCACTATGGGACTTTACATCTGAGGTCATCAGTCCCCTATAACTTAGAACTACTTAAACCTAACTAAGCTAAGGACATCACACACATCCATGCCCGAGGCAGGCGCTAACTTGTGATCCCTGCTCTACAAAAGAGAGGTGCTTTGGACTCAACTGTTTTGACGCACCCTGGAGTTCCACCTCACACTGCGCGTGAGATCATCACTTACTCCGTAACACATTTGGAGAAAACCGAGTCAATGGCTGATCTTTCCAAACTGCGTTGTTCCCCTAGATCACAAGATTTGAACCCGCGTGATTTCTGGCTGTACAATTATGTGAAGGACAGGGTTTATCAACGGGATACTGGCACGCTTTGGAGGTTGAGGAATGAAGGGGAGGTTACTGATGCAGCAAGACGTTGGCTCCGACGTCGTCCAGCCGTGTGATGCCATGCGGGTATACAGGTCCTCCCAATAAAGTGGCGTAAGGTCGTCAACTTGAGCGGAGATTATGTTGAAAAACAGAGCTCCATAGCCTAGAGCGTGCGGAGTAATGTGCTGTAATGGATTCCTCGATAAAACCAACCTGATTTCAGGAAAAAATTGTTGCAGTAATTATTTAACGCCCCTCGTAGCTGTCGAATCGAGCTGCAATTACGTCCTGAAGACTCGCGGTGCGTCTGGGCTGTGAAACAGAAGTGGATGCGAAGCTGCTAAACAGGCAGCTTATTGGCCGGCACCGATTGCTTTGGCGGCGTCTGGGTTTCGTACTGGCGCTCCTTTGCTGATTCTAAATTCCGACCGAGCGAGGTGGCGCGGTGGTTAGACAATGGACTCGCATTCGGGAGGACGACGGTTCAATCCCGCGTCCGGCCATCCTGATTTAGGTTTTCCGTGATTTCCCTAAATCGCTCCAGGCAAATGCAGGGATGGTTCCTTTCAAAGGGCACGGCCGACTTCCTTCCCCGTCCTTCCCTCATCCTGTGAGACCGATGACCTCGCTGTCTGGTCTCCTTCCCCAAACAACAACCAACAACCAACCAACCATTTAAATTCCGTTTAACCCCATCCTTTACAGTGATAAGGTAATGTTGTATTAGTTGAGGCGTGATCAATACGATCGACTGTATGAGATCATAGGAGCTCATGTTGTTAATAAAGATACTTACGGGCCTGGAGGTTAGGGTAATGGCAGTCTCATTTGGACGCTAGAAGCGCTGCAAAGCTGGTGTACCACATACTTCCAAGCACTGAGAACAGGTATGGTGCACCTATTAACAGGACATAGTCGACGCGGCAATCATCAACGAGTGGGACGTACGAACACACCAATCTGTGAACGTGGATACTAAGATTACACTGATAACATCTTTTGTACTTGTCCTCGTTTCCAGATAGAGAGGGGATGCAGACAATTAGAGTACGACTTGCAAACACTTGGCCAGCGACCGGAATTTAGGAGTTCACTTATTTTAACTGCACAATGTGTATTAAAAATAAAAAAAAGCAATTTCTCAACTTTCAGGGTAAGGTAAGAAGAGTAAGGTAGATCACTAACAAGAAGTGTTACTTCCTTAATAGAGAATTATAGGCCTGACAGAATTATAATTAATAGAAACTATCAATAAAATAAAAAATAAAAATAGACATTGTGTGGCCGAGCGGTTCTAGGCGCTACAGTCTGGATCCGCGAGACCCCTACGGTCGCAGGTTCGAATCCTGCCTCGGGCATGGATGTGTGTGATGTCCTTAGGTTGGTTAGGTTTAAGTAGTTCTAAGTTCTAGGGGACTGATGACCTCAGAAGTTAAGTCCCATAGTGCTCAGAGCCATTTTGAAAAATAGACATTGGCCCCCCACATGGGTATATATACCCGAGTATTGCCGAAGCACCCTCTTACCAGTGGGGGCAATACAGAATAAAGTAGCAACATTTGATTTAGGTGGAAGTAGATTTGTGGTTAGTCGACGAACCTCGATGTCTTACGACGCTGCCAGTAACAGATTTAGTAGTATAACCTGGAAGTCATTCGCTTACAGCTATAATTAAATTCCTTTTATATTATGTTGTTTTATTTCATTATATTTTTAGCGTTATGTTTTATTTCTAGAATATATGTTCACTATGGTTCCTGTTAATGCACTTATGTGTATAATACAATCGCTTTCTGTTTTCATGGTTACTGAATATGTACGACCAGTTTAAAGTTTCCGTATAACAGGTCTGAACAAAGGCAATAAACTGAATTGAAAAGTCGAGTCCTCTCGTTTCCCGTCCACCTCTCAGCAGTGGAAAAACTTTCGACATCAGATTAATAAAAATATATAAGAAAGTTCAGACTATAGTTAAATGCTTCATGTGCTCTACCTACTCTCCTCCCAGCTGAGTACAATGAACAGAATGTCCAAACATACATGTGAAACTGTCAGAAAAGCCCTTCTTTTGTATGTTTATCTATCAACTCACTGGTAACAATGACTTGAATGTCAATTATGCCGTCAAAGCGTTCACCCTTCATGCGAATTTCTGCATTTCGTCGATCTGTGGTAGATTCGTATTAATAACCACAAGTCTGATCATCCATGATGATTATTTCCACGAAACAATTGTCCACGCTTTGCTTTTCAGTCAAGTCGCGGCAGGAGTGCACGCATTGATGTTTTTGTTCGGGAGACAAGGCATATGGCACAAGCTTTGCATACACTTTTTTCGTCCTCGGAACATTCTAGAAAATATCTTGAACAGTGATTTATTTCGTTGCGCCATTCCGTTTTTGTCACAGCAATGTTAATACATTACGGCCGCTCTTTCGCTACTTAACACTGCCTGCTCACAACTGATGCACATTTGTTGTTGTCAGTACTTAATTCAAGCTGGCGCCTTTGTTGCCTCGCTGGCGTCGCTTATACGTCAGGAATAAAATTTCTCCAAATTTTTTGGATGGACGATGTATTTCAGGGTGGCAACTTGGAAAATCTGAAAGATCGAGAATTCTCTGGGAAATACAATGTACAGGCAAAGCGAGGGAACTCCAAGAAATTCTAAGAGACTCGGTGAATTCTGAGTGACCCTGGTGGACGCTAAACTGCACGTTGGCGGAAAGAAATGTTCCGATTCACTTCCTTAAAAATTACTCTCAGTTTATGCTTCGGAAGCAACCACTTAAGTAGTCGTGAGAGGAAAGGAGAAGAAGGGCATTGAACTGTTGTAATGTTTATTGCTCCGGCACGCTCGTCGAGCTGGGGAATCTTCGTTATTGCTCGTTGGGATGACTGAGAGCGTCAGATGCTTGTCAAGTCCACCCGCCCAAGAACGTAGCACAACTACTCACCTCAATTCAGGAAGAAAAGTTCAACAAATTCTGCTTTCAGTTTTTTAGACCCAGTGGAGGAGATACCTACACATAAAATGCCGATTTTATCAAAAGTAGATAACCCACGTTAATACTTACTTGACAATTTTCTGAAAATGGCGTCCAGAGTTTTTTTGTCACGTTGTTCTTGTTGTTGTGGTCGTCAATCCGAGAACTGATTTGATGCCCCACGCTAGTCTGTGCTGTGCAAGCCTCTCCATCTCCGCATACCAGCATAAGTTACATCCATTTGAACCTTCTTGCTGCAGTCAAGTCCTGATCTCCCTCTACCCTTCCCTCCACTATCAAAATGGTGATCACTTGACACCTCAGGATGTGTCCTATCAAACTACCCCTTCTTTTAGTCAAATTGTGCCGCAAATTTCTTTTCTTCCCAATCTGATTATCTGCCTCCTCATTAATTATTCAATCTGCCCATCTAATCCTCAACTCTCTCCTGTGGCACCACACATTGTCATAGCGTGTACATATTCAGTGGGATTAAATGGGAACTCTGGGAGAGTGTCCACAGATCTGAATGATGAATTGAATTTATCACTACTCATTCAGTCACGTCAGAAGGTTGAGTAATCCTTTCAGTTTGCTTGTTCACATTACTTTACCCGACTTAGCTTTCCACATTCTGCAATGTCTACTGCAAAAAAAGCAAAACAAACAAAGGACACACAACGAGAATTGACGATAGCACACACTCAGCAAGTCACGTACAAATAGGATTCACCAAATATTGTAAGTAGGCTGTTTAGATTTTTATGTTGGTAACACCACGTAGCGCTCTGTATGAAAATCACTGACTGTGCTGTGTGCAGTCTGTGGCTGGTGTGCATTAATGTAATATTTGCTATTGTAGTGTTGGGCAGTTGGGTGTGAACAGCGCATAGCGTTGTGCAGTTGGAGGTGAGCCGCCAGCAGTGGTGGATGTGGGGAGAGAGATGGCGGAGTTTTGAGAGCGGATGATATGGACGTGTGTCCATCAGAGAGAGTAAATTTGTAAGACTGTATGTCATGAACTGATATATATATATATATATATATATATATATATATATATATATATATATATATATATATATAATGACTTTTGAACCCTATTAAGGTAAATACATTGTTTGTTTTCTACCAAAATCTTTCGTTTACTAACTATGCCTATCAGTAGTTAGTGACTTCAATAGTTAGAATCTTTTATTTAGCTGGCAGTATTGGCGCTCGCTGCATTGCAGTAATTCGAGTAACGAAGATTTTTGTAATGTAAGTGATTCATGAAAGGTATGGGTTATTGTTAGTCAGGGCCATTCTTATGTAGGGATTATTGAAAGTCAGATTGCGTTGCGCTAGAAATATTGTGTGTCAGTTTAGTGATGATCAGAATAAGTAAAGAGAGAAATGTCTGAGTGCGTTCAGTTTCGCTCAGCTGTTTGAAAATCAAATAACGTAAGGGGTTCATCAGCACAGTAATTCATTAATTTTTCTAAGTGGACGTTTCAATATCCTTCTGCTATACAAGTGAATTATTAAATATAACGAAGATGTAAATTACTAATTAAGACATTTTGATAATAGACTACGGGAAGATAAAAGCTACAAATATCTTTGAAGCGTATTTGTCTCCTCATCACTTGAATATTATCGTAATGTAACTGACATTCACTCCACTATAATAAGACATGCAAGCTACAAGGATATTGTAGATCAAATACCAGTAGCTGACATGATTAATATATTTCAATTATAGGTTCGGACGGTCATATGTCTTATATGATTATATCAGTAGAAACAGTTCCATCTGTAACTGAACTCTCATTTCAATTAAAAACGTTCGCGAAACATTGATGTTTGCGTCAAGTGAGAGCTTTATTCTAAATAAATAAACAAATGTGGAATCAGAAGTGATAGAATGGTCAATCGTGTAAAAGTCTGAGATGTCCGAAGTGCAGCAGTAACATCATAGTTACTTGCATTTCTTTGGTACACATGCGATAACAGTTCATAGACGGTGAGGGTTGTGTTAACTGTCTTCTCAAAGACTCAGTTTTGACGAGAAGCAGTTTTATAATTACATGTGTACAACAACGACCGTGGAGTAATTTCATAGAACGTTAGAATATGGGCTATTACAAACCACTGCTGTTTATTATTGTTGTTATTATTATTTGTACAGCTGCTGCTATTACTGTCCTTATTTTTATTATTATAAACCCATCATAAAAAATGAGAAACTGCCGATATTCACCGTTTTTGTAACGTCTCACTTTATGCCTTACTTTGTACGTAGTGGTGAAACGCACGTGGACTGTTCACCACTTAAAAACAGATCCGTAAGTTAAAAAGAGAAGGAGATGTTCCCTACACTCATAAACCATATTTCTTTTCTTACTAGGTGGATACGAAAAATTATCTGTATAGTATCTTCGAGATAAGCATGAGGCAGAGTTTATGCACTAAGTAGATAACTTTTATCTGATCGGTTTCATACTTTTCCACGAGTCAGCCGTTAAATTTACCACGCAGTGTTTCCAGCGACTTCTTAAATGTCTTGAATACATCGCCAATTTATAATCGGGCATTCGTTACACCGATTACCTGGAAGTAATGTTTTTTCCTGATTTAAATCAGCTGTCGTTTTTGCATATAAAAGATGGCCGAGTTTACGTCACGGGTATTGCAGAGACGTATGGCAGTCACGGGTTGTCTATCACGAATGTTTCCTCCCACCGACCGACGAAAGTAATTATGTCGCTAGGCTGCCACTGCTCTTGATTTCGGCGTAGTATCAAATTAAAGCAGCTATTTTCGAGACCGACAACAGGGATAAAAAGGGAAGAAAAACAGAATAAGCAATACCAAGTGAAATATCGCTACTACCTTCACTCCTAAGAAAGGCAGAGGAGTCCCTGCTCCTGTTGCTACCGCAAGAGTGATTGCACCTTATTATGCGGCCTAATCTTCAAAAGTATCGTATGTTCACATTTACTCTCCATGCGATTATCTCCTCATTCCACTCGGGGCAACGCTCTGAATAGTAATTTGGTTCTTTTTAATTAGGTCCTGTCTTCTTTGTCTTCCGTCGCCGGAAGAGCAATCAATTATGACTGTTACGCGCGGCAGGCTTGGATGAGAGGTGTAAGTGGTAGGGAGAGAGAGAGAGAGAGAGAGAGAGAGAGAGAGAGAGAGAGAGAGCACTAACAACACAACAACACGCCGTCTCCGTCGTCACCAACTCACCTCTATCTAAAGTAATTATAGAGACCTTCGCTCACAGGATGGCTGTTGACATAGTTAGTTCTAATGACACGGGAGTGCAATCGAAATCCATTCCTTTCTGAAGCTGTGCGGAAACTGCTGGATGATTTAGAGTATTGCTTGCAATACCTCAAACATTTCTTCCTAACCTGTCCTGAGAATAAATTACATTCTTCTAAGAACAATTTTCGTTCACATTTTCATACTTATGATGCATCAGTCAGAGCTGTTTGAATCTGTTCCGATTCTGCAAGGTTGATTTTTAATGAATCATGTTACTAGTGTTTAATACTGTTAGTCTCTGCGGAAATATGTCACTAGAGTTTCTCACGTCCATATGTAGTGTCTTTTATAGTTTCCTTTTTAGGCCCTTGACATACTCCATCAATGGGCTTGGTGATAACCAAAATTTCTTTGACTCCAGAAACACATGAACTGAGTTTAAATAAGTTCACTTCATAACTATAAAATTCATGCTATTATTCGAAATGCTTTTAGAAATGGCAATCAAGAAACTGTCTTTCTAGAGACACAAAAGTACACAAATTAGTGAAATTAATTACTTACTGGTGGTATTTATGAATGTAGATACTAAGATGTACTTTTTATCTTGTAATCAATAATAATTGCTCTAGCAGTGACTTATGGCTAATACAAGAAAATTAGCAACAATACATTTAAAAATTTAGCTGGGAAAAATAAGCTATAGCCTCCACATTCAAATGCCCTTAACTGATAGTTGCACGTAACTACTGAAAGTGTAGCTGGCAGCAGTCTTCATCCATGAAGAAATAGTCATTAGCAGAATTTCTATCGAAATTATGGCCGACTAAACCAACGTCGAATAAAAGTTAACTGCAGTCAAGCTGGTACTTAACCCTGATTAACGCAGAATTCGCCTGCACCAACCTTGATTAAAGTTAATCGAGGCAGTTAATAGCAGTTAATGTTAGCCAAGGTTGAAGAGTCAGTTATCTCGATTTAACCACGGTTAAAATAGACAAGTAACGCGGTGGCACTTTTTGATGTTTCGGATGTCATAGAGGACGAAGAATTGTTATACATTAACCATGTAAATCGGTGCCGTTTTGTTGTGCTTCTGGAAAGGGGAAATCCTTTCGAAGACTGTGGAGACAGGAATTTTGAAGATAGTTTTCGTGTTTCAAAAGAGACAGTGTGGTGGTGGTGGTTATTAAGTCGTATCTATGAATGGTTAGAATTTCCTTTTTATCAAAATAAGCCCGTCCCACCCATGAACAGACTTATAATGACATTAAGGGCACTTGCAACTGGTGCATTTAATATAGTAACTGGTGACAGTGCTAATGTACATAGTACAAGATGTCAAAGAATTAAGTGAAGTATCGGCGATCATTGCAGCAATGTCTCCTCAGTACATAAAGTTTCCATCTCGTGCTGAATTACACTCCATGATGGGTGGTTTTAGCATATTGGCTGGATTTCCTGGAGTCATAGGTACAGTGTACTCACATAAGTATTCAGTCCCTGGGGGACGTAGAGCGGAGCTTTCCCCTAATAGAAAATTCTATCTTTCATTTAACTGCCAAATCATTAGTGACCACAGTTTATTAATACGGTATATTGTGGCTCGGTGGCTTGGTTCTGCTCACGACGCCGGCCAGAGTGGCCGAGCGGTTCTAGGCGCTTCAGTCTGGAACCGCGCTACCGCTACGGTCGCGGGTTGGAATCCTGCTTCGGGCATGGATGTGTGTGATGTCCTTAGGTTAGTTAGGTTTAAGTAGTTATAAGTCTAGGGCACTAATGACCTCAGATGTTGAGTCCCATAGTGCTCAGATCCATTTTTTTTTTCTGCTCACGACGGTACAAACTGCGCTCGCACAGCCCAGTTTGAAAGTGGGGAAATATCAACAGGTCACTTACTAGGAGATAGTGGATATTTATGCAGACCATACCTATTGGCGCCACTTTCAAATCCGCAAAGTAAAGCAGGACGCCAATACAACAGTTCTTACGTTGCAACAAGGAACGCTGTAGAGAGACAGTATGGTATGTGGAAGAGGAGATTCCCCATTTTATCCATGGTTATGAAGTGTAATCCACAAAGAATAATGGAAATTATAGTGAGTACAGCTGTATTGCGTAATATTGCAAGGAGCACGACTGAGGAAGAGCCATCGGGTGATCCGGAAATTATTCAGCTGCTGAGGCTGTTAGGTAGTGAGAGAGGATCAGGTATTGGAGATCACAAACCAATGGCTTCCGATCAACAAATGTATCGTGATTATACCTTGTAAGGTCGTGCTATAATTAATGAACATTTTCACTGAGGTAACTGTTACACAATAAATGTAACATACGTAACTAATTTTGTATTATATTATTATTGTGTAAAAGTAACAAAATGTTGAAGTAGTCGCTGATGACAAACGTAAATTTATTTATGATGACATAGGATTTATAATACAATTAAATTATTAACTTAAAAATGAAAATGATGAGGAAGTGACAAAATATAAAAAAATTAAATATTTGCATTTTTCTTTACACTCTTATGTTCCTGCATGGGATCCAACCAACTGCAGAAGGATGTCAAGTTCAAATTTTGAAAAATTCGGCGTCCCTTTTTTGGCGTCCAAGGCACAGTCACAATATCCACTTTACATAAACAACCTGAAAAGTGTGCGTAAGTAACACAGACCAAGGATGTCACAATATTGTTACCTACTTGCCACAGACAGATAGCGATTGTCATTATCTTTGCATGTAATAAGGGCCCTTTCCTTTGTAACACATGGAAGTAACTGTGGTCAAACTCCCGTTTAGCTAAACGCGTTTTGTTAACCAGCGTTTAACGTTGGTGCAGCACAGAGACAATTTAATCACGATTAAGCTTTAAGCATGATTACAGGTCCCTTGGTTATCTTGCATTTTAATCGGTTCTAAAGTAGTCGAACCTTACACATAATCAGAAATGCTTGTAAAGGAGCCCACCTTGAACAAATTAGTGGTCCATATTTGGCTGTAGCAGCCATTTTAACTAGCGCCAGTCAATGGACTGATCCAGCTTATGGCCAAATGCACAACACTCGATTAAGTCGGCATTTATCCGGTTCAACGCAAAAGTCTGGTGCACCGATCTCGATCAGAGTTAAACGAAGGAGTTGACGGTGGTTGCATATGGCCGTGCCTCATGCCTGGTTTTCTCGAGATGACCAGGGTTCTGTGAGATACAGCATTGAGATGGCGATGCGTTCCGATGTTATGGGTGTTATTGAGGAAGTACTGTTATACCTTAACCATTTAAATCGGAGCCGAAACCGTATCGGAGTGACTGTGGAAAGGGAGGCCTTTTTGAAGATCATGGTGACAAAGTCTGAGACAGACTTCGTATGTAATAAATAAGTATGGTGGTTGTTAAACTAAATTAATATTAGTTTAGTATTTCCTACTAATCGGAATAATCCCATTTCGCTGATGGACAGACTTTTGATTACTTTAATGGCGTACGCAACTGGTGGATCTAACGCTGTTGCTGGGGACAATAGTAATATACATTGTGCAGCAGGACAACTAATCATTAATGACGTATCAGGTGGCATAACATCGCAGTCTCCTCGCTTATAATGTTTCCTCCAAGAGAAGAAACGCGCTCTGTGATGTATGGTTTTAGCCTACTGGAAAAACAAATTTCAGGGGTACGCCAGTAACACTTCCCAATTTTAAACTAAAAAGCGGTGTGTGGTGGAACAGATTCAAGGCGTCGTATACCGTCCCGTGTACTTGATATGAACCCAAAAAGGATTGGTTGGTTGTCTGGGGAAGGAGACCAGACAGCGTGGTCATCGGTCTCATCGAATTAGGGAAGGATGCGGAAGGAAGTCGGCCGTGCCCTTTCAGAGGAACCATCCCGGCATTTGCCTAGAGTGATTTAGGGAAATCACGGAAAACCTAAATCAGGATGGCCGGACGCGGGATTGAACCGTCGTCCTCCCGAATGCGAGTCCAGTGTCTAACCACTGCGCCACCTCGCTCCCCAAAAAGGAATAGAATTAAATTATGCCTCCACATCTGATCACAGCCGTCAGTGACGCAATTCGCACCGACCAAATCGAGAAGTATATAGATGTCATATTTCGAAAAAAACTGTTTTTTTTTTGTTTTGCATTTCGTCAAACATATGTGAACAGACTAGCAGTAAGGTATAAACACACTTGTATTTGTTGACGAAAGTGAGAGGGTGTGTCATGACTTAACTAACCGGCGTTTTTCTAGAAAACTTGACGTCGGCAAATTCATATCTTTATTAACATCTTGCGTCTACAGAGTACGTCCATTGCAATACACAGAGTTAACCGTGGTCAAATTCATGGTTAGCTGAAGGCGTTTTGCAACAAAGGTGCACCGCAGAGACATTTTAAACGTGATTTACTTTTAACCGTGATCAAGGGACCTTTGCTATCTTGGTTTTTGACCGAAGTGGGTGTAATCGGCCACAAAATATTGTCACTAGTCTGTGCTGGCACTGCTCTCAGGAACCAATTTCTTACATTGATTTTCACAAATCTTATGCGGTTACTGACTGCTTGCTACAGATTACCTATACCGTTGTGCAAGTTTTATAATCGTATGTTTGTACTCCTGACCAATAATTACTAACCATAGCACTTGAACGTGGTGCAATAATTTTATGTGATATGGTATGCTCCAGCCCGCATCTCATGGTCGTGCGGTAGCGTTCTCGCTTCCCACGCCCGGGTTCGATTCCCGGCGGGGTCAGGGATTTACTCTGCCTCGTGATGGCTGGGTGTTGTGTGATGTCCTTAGGTTAGTTAGGTTTAAGTAGTTCTAAGTTCTAGGGGACTGATGACCATAGATGTTAAGTCCCATAGCGCTCAGAGCCATTTGAACCATTTTGTTATGCTCCATGGAACAATCATAGTCTGGAATCCGTCACATCGTTTAGTTAACAGTGGGGCATTCCGTATGGGCTTGGCTGGTATAATTCTGAAACACAATTAAACGCCTGTTTGATTGATTGATGCCTTGAGCTAAAGAGCTTATCGCTAATCTGAGCGGCTGCAAAACACGTTGATTTTATATGACTTGTTTAGTCTAAAGCTTAAATCGATTAATTGCTTTGTACTAGTGTTTTATGGCACAGCATTAGTGGTTTCCTGACAGTTTCTTTATTGTCTTACTGAAGTACTAAAACATAATTATTCAGTATGTCCAAGATGAAAGCACGGACGCAAAGTTCTCGGTAAACCGGCCGCGTCAAATTCCCGGGATTTTATTCGAATTTGACGTGGCATGTTTACCGAGAACGTTTTACCCAGTGACTCTGTCGTGGAAGACATCATAGCCAAGAAGAAAGCAGCCTCGTTCGGTAAGCACTGCGTTGTGATTTTAGTGTTTTCCGCTTGCGCTATCTCCCGAGCACGTGACAGACATGACTGATAATCACTGCCTGTATTATCTGTTGTTCCTTGAAAGTTCTGAGTGCCTTCTTCGTCGTTCTCTGAGCTATTCATTTACAATATTCTGTGAATGAAAAGGTGCGTGTTGCTGAAGCTAACTCTGTACTGGTTCATTTAAGAAAACTCGTGACATCAACAATTTCCAAAACACAGTATTCCAACAGTAGTTTTCAGAAACTGATAACAAAATAACAGTTCTAGGACTCTGTCTCTAATTCTAAACGTGATTGTAAGCTTTCAGTTAGAACTCCGAAAGTGGTTGCAACCATTTTCCAGAAAATTTCTTCTATCCCAAAAAAATCTGCCAGGTGGCTTTCGCAATAGGTGGGTGTTAAACGTACGTATTGTAATTCTGTCTTCAGTCCTTACTCGTGAACTTCAGATGTTCAGGAATTACTTCCACCTGATAAAGAAAGTAGGGTAAAGTTAATGCAGATGGTTGCCTAAAAAAATCTGGATAGAGAACTTGACCCGTGGTTGTATTTTTGTAACTGATGAAGGAATTGTTTCTCTTTACTGGCCCTGTGAATACCCAGACTATTCGTTACTAGTCCACTGAAGTCATACTGTGAATCAGATTCCTCTTTCTGGTTTTTGGTAATCAAATTATTTGCCTGTGTTCTTTGAAACCACTGTCAATACAAACATTTATCTCGAAATTATCGATTACTTCTACTCTCAGTTAAAGGAAACATGAAAAACAGTTCTGGTTTTTCTAGCAACATGGAGCTACGTGGCACATGTGTTGTCAATATCTGGCTCTTATTCACCAAGTCTTCACATAAGAACAAATAAGGATTGTGGCCACCTCTTTCGCCATAATTGTCTGCTTGTGGGAATATCTGAAAGGAAAACTGCACGAAAATAACCGTAAAACAGTAGAGAATATACGACGATGCACTGAAACAATAAATGTTACTGTTCTGCGTGAAGTAGGCTTGAAAGCGATTCCATAAGCACAAAAACGCATAGCGGCGTGGGGCAATCATTTTCAGTATCTATTGGAATTTTTAAATTCTGGTAAATTTTTAAAATTATTTTCAAATTTTAAATGAATCTGCTTTTTTTTTTTTTTTACGACGGAACGTGCGTGTTATTGACACGGGCCCGCTTTTATTTTGGACAAACTGTATTATTAGTTACTATTTTATTACACAGATGATATCGATTGAAAGAACAAGTTTACTTTACTATTTATTGTTCATTTAATCCAAGAAGCATTTCAAACGTTTAAACCGCCGTCATCAGGTGGATTTACAAGTGTTACTATGACGTGTGTGTGTGTTGTGTTGTGTTGCGATTTTCGGGTAATTTGTGACACTGTCTGCAGTAGTCATAGGTTCCTTTCTGTGACGTACAGATGATACAAGTGTACAGGCGAAGACGTCCCTACAATTCTGCGGGGAGATTCTCCCACTTAATTTTCCTTCTGTAAAATTTTGATGCCCATACCATGGTATGAAGCTAATCGTTTGCCTTGTACATGGCGGAGGGGGGAGGTAAAGGTGTCATCAGCTCTGATATTTTTCGTCTCTCAATATTGGACACGTTAGACTTATCAACGTTGTTTCGGAACCGTCAAGTTATTAGTCAAACATTCCACACGTCCGCGCTCGCAGACATTTCTAATTGTTATGCTAATGACGTCCTCCACTCGAGGGTTAACTTTGTTGTCTGGACTCTTCTAGCGGATATAGCAGTCCTAGAAGGATGCAACCAAAATGGAAACCCATCGAGGACAATTGAACGTGGTACAGCCGAAGAGCTGCCTCCGAAAGGTGAGAAAGTCTCCATGACGGGGTGGATCACAAAACAAGACTGAGTCGTTACTCACACTCACGTATAAGTTTCCAGGCCGAATCAGAAATATACCTTTGCCTTGCTCTACTGAAGATGGTTCTGCAATGAACAACTATATTGCTGCGATCTTGAAATGCAATTCTCAGAATCTCTCATTTTTCCAGATTATTATTATCATTATTATTATTATTATTATTGTTATTGTTATTTTGTTTCACAAAAATTTCCTTTCGTAAGACTTGGATTTCGGGTTGCAAGCCCATTTTCCCGCACATAACTAGAAAATGAGCTTACAACTCGAAACCTAGGCCGTACGAAAATAAAATTTTGTAAAATAATACAAACAAGTATTCGTTTAGTTGATGAAACGTTCATCGTTTGGCCAAGAGCCTACAGTGGAATCAGTAAAAATTATTCTTGATTTAGGCTTAGTAATGGAATCTGGAAAAATACAATCATTGATATTCTAGACGCGTCAAAGGATTGGGAATGAGATCATAATCCGGCACAGTGTCGTGTTTCATTAAAGCTATCAGCATGGTTTAACGGAATATGAGAGAGGTCGATAGGCCGTCATATCTGCAGTATGTTGACAGGGATGTGTACCATAGACGTTGCTCAAAGGCAGTTAGTTCTAATGGTAGTCACAGCGTGCAGCTAGCTAAAACTCAGCCTTTCTTCAGCACAGAAATATCGTGGAAAGAGTCAGTTGGCATTTGAATTCGAACATGTCGGAAGAGAATCCCACTACATCTGTGGCGTAGAAGCTGCACTTTATTACGACCAGCTTCCTTATGGCATGTTGCGTACCTTTGCAATTATTCTCTGTGACAGAAATAAAGTGTGCAATACTACTTACAAAATAGGAATTTCTGTGGTTAATGCTCCTTCAGATCTAAAATTTTGTTCAAATATAACGTTTCCCATATATTATCTAGCTGATATAAGTAGTATCATCAAAGATCTCTCATAAAGTTAATAGAGTTGTCAATGGCAGTTAGACCACCATTATATATTCGAGTTGTCAGTTATAATTCACTATTAACAAAATGAAAGAGTGTATGCATCACTGTGGTTTCTCCTGTCAGTAAATTATTTGTTCAAAAATGTTCAAATGTGTGTGAAATCTTATGGGACTTAACTGCTATGGTCATAACACACTACTTAACCTAAATTATGCTAAGGACAAACACACACACACACACACACACACACACACACACACACACACACACACACATGCCCGAGGTAGGACCTGAACCTCCGCCGGGACCAGCCGCACAGTCCATGACTGCAACTCCTCAGACCGCTCGGCTAATCCCGCGCGGCAATTATTTGTAGCTGCAGTTGTGGAGAATATTTTAAACTAATTAAACTCCTCAAGGGAAGACAGTTCTATGAAATTGGTTGAATTTCCGAGTATCATTTTTGATCATGACTGCGGTACTGATCTGTAGATATCAGGCATCGAGGACAGAATATCGGTAAGTTTTGTGGGAAGAGAGATACAGCAATCCTTGTAAATTTGTCTGATTAGTCGTTAGAGTCTCAGTTGTTATGTAATACATTTGATTACAGGTCTCGATCGTTAAGGACCATCTTTAGATCTTTTCAGTCTGGTTACAGCGTAACACACCACATGTATGGCTGCCTGAACACTTTTATTTCATAATAATTTTTGAACTCATAATTGGGGTCCAGATAGCGAATGCTGTTTATTTTTAGGGTATGGTAGCCGGATTTCAGTCGTACATAGACCATGTTCAGACCCCTAATGTCACTGGCATTAATGTAGTATAGTAGGAATGCTATAGCTATTCACCTTAAATAACAGTGGGTAAACATACAGTTACAAAATAAATAAAAATACATGGAGTGTATAACGGGTGCCTTCCACGTGCCGTCGATGCGCGGAGCCGTTGTAAATGCACAAGGCACAAGCCGGCGACTGCTGGCTAGCAAAGGGATTTTGCCGGTTGTAAAGAGGAAGTTCCGCCCATAGATCTGCGCGTGTTCAGTTGAACAGCAAGTAACATTAAGGCACACCAAATACTGAGTGTATAATTATAAAAACTTCATGCAGCATATATGTAAGGTTACAAGCTTCTTGTACTTAAAGCGGGTCCGCGAATCGACGCCACGCGTTACCAGTGAGTATACACTCGATGCATTTTTATTTATTTTGTAACTGTGTGCTTATCTAATGTTATTTAAGGTGAATAGCTGTAGTATTCTTGGCCTACGTTATTAATTTCAGAGACATTATTGGTCTGAAAATGGTCTATGTTCGAGTGAAACCGGATACCATACCCTAAAAATAAACAGAATTTTGGATCTGGACAGACTGTTTGTTCTTATATTTTATTTTCATCTTAAAGCATTCATGAGCAGTGAAGAAGTGAATGCGGTGCCCTCCAACAGAACTGCAAATATCTGATGATGCCCTTAATGGCGGAAACCAGCAATTTCCTATATTATAAGGAACACTCAAATGTAAAACAGGCAGACGTAAAAAAAATTAAGTAAACGGTTTATTATTTCAAATGTTATTGCCATAACTGTTGATATATTTATCCCAGTGCGAGACAAGGCGGTCAGTGCCTTCATGAAAAAATGTTTTCGGCTGCCTACGAAACATGACTGCAAGCAGGCGTGCACCTCTTAGTCCGAAGCAAAACGGTCGCCACGAATGTTTTTCTGTAGGCCTCCAAAAGTATGGAAATCGCAAGAGGAGAAATCGGGACCTTATGGAGAATATGTTCGATTCCCAGCACAACTACCAAAGCGCCGTCGAAATGACAGGCTCGCCAGCTCCGGGAAGGTCACGATGACCTTTTTGTTTGATGCAAGGGCCCGGTGCTCATTGACTTTCTACAACACGGTGCCACAATTAACGCATAGCTGTACGCGAACACCTTGCAAAAACTGAACCCCGCCATCAAGTCCAAACGCCCAGGAATGTTGACGGACGACATCATTCTGTTGAAGGATAAAGCCCGTCCACATGTTTCCAGAGTTGTTTCGACTACATTAACGAGAATTCGCTAGGAAGACATTCCTCGTCCTGCATGTAGTCTCGATCTCTATCCATGCCATTTCTATATTATGGAGTCTCGATAAAAGACATTATGGTGAATACTTCTGAAGTAATAAACAAGTTCACTTACTTTTCTCTTGGTCTCTCTTTCATTTAACTGCCCCTTATTAATCGCAACATTAACCGTAATAAATGGTCCGCCCCTGGTAGCTGAGTGGTCAGCGCGACGGACTGTCATGTCTAACGGCCCGGGTTCGATTCCCGGCTGTGTCTGAGATTTTCTCCGCTCAGGGACTGGGTGTTGTGTTGTCCTTGTCATCATCATTTCATCCCCATCGACACGCAAGTCGCTGAAGTGCACCAGGCGTACGGTCTACCCGACGGGAGGCCCTAGCCACACGGCATTTCCATTTACTGTAATAAATAATTAATTATTAATCCTTAAGTGACTGTTATGGGAAACAGACAGAGCAAGTCTGTTTCAGTTCAATAATACATTTGTGTGACCACAGGTATATTACAGATGCACAGGAATAAATCAGCGAAGCCAGCTCACAGTGCACAGTATACACTGCATAGGGATTAGGTTCTGCCACAGTGCGGTTAAGAACAGTCTCATATCCAGATTGTATTTTGAGGCAGTTAAGCAGTCAGTCGCCATCCGGGACTGCTCACGGCAAGACCCGCTCGCAGCTTATCGCCCACCCCACAAATGTGAATGCATTCTTACTTAATTACTGACTTCTGGCAACGAAGCCGCTCTGGAATTTCACAAAGCAGATCCTCACCTCTGAAGTCGCTAAGGAGGCTCAAAATAATTTTATACTACGGACGTTCAGTAATTAATGGTACACATTGTTTCTGATAGCAGAGTAGTTTATTTAGGGTTCCAATACAGCATGGTATTCCCCACTCTTTTGGCCGCAAAACTATTTTTAATCTCCGTTCAATGCGACGTCATTTCGCCACCTTACAGAAAGAGCTTATATGACAGCATGAGCTTCTCTCATGTGCGGCTACTTGTGTGAGGCCTGCGTCCTGTTGAGGAGTGAAGTGTTTGATTGTGATACGTTGAACACCTCGAATGAGAGTGTCCGAACGTTCCAACATAGCAGGAGTCACAGTTGTGTGCTTCCGGCACGCGAGAAGGAGAAGAGATTTGCTCGACCTTGTTGTGATGGTGACAGACGCTTTGCCCGACGCCTCACCGTGCTTCTGTTCGCTGCCAGATCTCCGTAGACGTTCTCTAAGCGCCTATGAGTATGTGCAATACTATGGTTTCCCGCCAAAATAAACTCAAAGACAGCTCTCCACTTGGAACGCACTCCCATTAAGGACGCCATTTTGAAGGCTACATATAGCGGCGCCACCAATCAGAACTTCATGAAACTACAGAGGCTGAGCGGGAATATGCCACGATGTCCCACAATAAATTCCACGGGTTTTCTTCCCAACCGACACTGACTGAAAAAAGGATGTGTTGCATTACTTATTGACACTCCCCCCCCCCCCCCCCCCCCCCCCGTATTTGTGGGCAAACAGAAATAAACTGTACAAAAGTGCATGGAAACCGAGAAATATTGGTGTGGCCCAATTTGGTGCTGTTGCCTTGTGAAAGGTAAGTGCCCCGTTCGTGTTTTAGTCTGGGACTGGGTTTTTCAAAGAACTGACCGAATTGTTAGAGATGTAGACTGTTAAAGATCAACGATTCTTTTCAGCCAAATATCGCTGTAGGCTCCGAGATTGGCAGAGGGAATCCCACTACGGACTGTTTGGGAGAAACTTGCAGTTCGAGCCAAGAGAAACGTGCCAAAAATCTTGATCAAATTGAGGAGATTGGAACAGTTTCAATTTATTTCTGAGAGAATGTTATCCATCGTCCCAGACTAAAATTAAAACTTCATGTGTATACGCACGAGAGGCGTTAATAAGTAATGCAACTTATATTTTCTAAGCCAGTTTCTGTTGAAAAACGCAGAATTTGTTTGGGACAATGTGGTGTATTCCTGCTTCACCCCTATAATTCAATGATGTTCCGATACTTGGTGGCCTTATACGTAGCCGTCAAAATGGCATATGTTAACGGAGGTGCGTTCCATGCAGAGAGCTGTCATTGATTCTCTTTTGGCGGAAAACCAGAGCATCGCAGATATCCATAGGCGCCTGCAGAATGTGTGTGGAGACGTGGCAGTGAAAAAAGCATGGTGAGTCGTTGGGCGAAGCGCCCGTCATCACCGCAACAAGGTCACACAAACCTGCCCGATCCCCCGTGTGCCGGCCGGCCGCACACAGCTATGACTCCTGCAGTGTTGGAAGGTACAAACACTGTCATTCGAGGTGATCCGGACGTCTCTGTTAGTAGTGCTGACTGACTCGTCCACCAGCTCGGGATGAGTGCCAATTGGGTTCCTCGTGGCCTAACAAAGACCGTAAAGAGCAACGAAGGACCATTTGTGCAGAACTGGCACTCATGAGTAAGTGGATGTGGCGAGGTTCTTGATGCAGCAAGACCTTGGCTCCGACGTCGGCCAGTGGGGTGGTATCATGCGGTCATGTAGAGCCTCCCAGTAAGGTGTCTGCATTGAACGGAGTCGTTGAAAGATAGGTTTATGTAGCCAAAAGAGTGGGAATATACAGGGTGCGTCAAAAAAATGTATACACACTTTGAAGCATCATAGAAAATTTATTTCCCGTTCTACAATGTTAAGTTTCTGTAAATGGAAAGCTTAAAGTCCAATTGGAAAAATAAATGTACTTTGCAAATGTGATTAATGTTCAAACTGGTGGCCTTAAGCATCAATACATTTCTGAGTACGAGTCACCACTGATTCCGTACCAAAGTGTCCAATGAGATTTCTGCGCACACCGCCTGAATCTCATCCCAAAGTGTGTCCAGGTTACGTGGTTTACGTTTGTACACCTCATCTTTTACTGTGCCCCATAAGAATAAACCCAGTGGCGTGAGGTCTGGAGAGCGTGCAGGAAACTCGATTGGTCGCCTGCATCCTATCAACTGGCCTGGCACACTGTGATCCAGGTATGCTCGTACGTACATCCCTATGATAGTACAGTGGGGCGCCATTTTGTTGGAAATAAAATTCATCATTACCGTATAATACACGAATGGCAGGGAATATGGAGTCAGCAAGCATTGTTAGGTACGTTTCTCCAGCAACAGTACCTTCAAAGCGGAAAGGCCCAATGAGTCCCCTTGCAGACAAACCACACCACACATTTACACCAGGAAATTCACAGCCTTTTCAACTGTAATGTGAGGATAATCTTCAGCCCAGTACACACAATTGTGCCTATTGACAGTCCCATTGAGTTTGAATTGGGCTTCATCCGACCAAATTATGCTACCCATAAATCCCGGTTCACGTCTCACCATCTCCTGAACCCATTCACAAAATTCTAACCTTCGATCTGGATCGTCGTCACTTAGCTGTTGCACCAGCCTTGGAATGTACACACGAAACTTGCCTTTCTTCAGAATGCGTAGCACACTACTAGCACTTACAATACTCTCACGTGCCGCTTGCCTTGAAGATTTTTGAGGCTAACGCTGAAACAGTTCCAAGACCGCAGTTGTGGAATCATCACTTGAAGCTGTACGAGGTCGCCCTGATCGACCTTTATGCACATCACACACTGTTCCATGAATTTCGAATTTGTCTCGTAGACGCGTAATTGTTAACCTTGAAGGTGGTCCTGTACCATACTCACTTCTCCACACTGTCTTCGAACCGCAGCGACATTCTCAAACTTCCAGTACCACTTAATTATCTGCTTCCGCGCTTCAAAGCTCAAACGCACGTCCGCCATGTTGCAGTTACTTCCTTGCCACTGCTGCCACCTGTTGACGAAACATAACATTACTTTCTCACAGATATTTAACCTTGTAGAACGGGAAACAAATTGTCTATGACAGTTCAACGTGTGTATATATTTTTTTGACGCATCCTGTATAGTGCACTAGAATCCTAAATAGAAACAACCCGCTTCAGAAAAATATATATACAGGGTGTTACAAAAAGGTACGGCCAAACTCACGCACAAATAAAGAAAAGGTGTTATGTGGACATGTGTCCGGAAACGCTTAATTTCCATGTTAGAGCTCATTTTAGTTTCGTCAGTATTTACTGTACTACCTCGATTCACCGCCAGTTAGCCCAATTGAAGGAAGGTAAGCCCGCATCTCGTGGTCGTGCGGTAGCATTCTCGCTTCCCACGCCCGGGTTCCCGTGTTCGATTCCCGGCGGGGTCAGGGATTTTCTCTGCCTCGTGATGGCTGGGTGTTGTGTGATGTCCTTAGGTTAGTTAGATTTAAGTAGTTCTAAGTTCTAGGGGACTGATGACCATAGATGTTAAGTCCCATAGTGCTCAGAGCAATTTGAACCATTTTGAAGGAAGGTAATGTTGACTTCGGTGCTTGGGTTGACATGCGACTCATTGCTCTACAGTACTAGCACCAAGCACATCAGTACGTAGCATCAACAGATTAGTGTTCATCACGAACGCGGTTTTGCAGTCAGTGCAATGTTTACAAATGCAGAGTTGGCAGATGCCCATTTGATGTATGGATTAGCACGGGGCAATAGCCGTGGCGCGGTACGTTTGTATCGAGACAGATTTCCAGAACGAAGTTGTCCCGACAGGAAGACGTTCGAAGCAATTGATCGGCGTCTTAGGGAGCACGGAACATTCCAGCCTATGACTCGCGACTGGGAAAGACCTAGAACGACGAGGACACCTGCAACGGAGGAGGCAATTCTTCGTGCAGTTGACGAGAACTCTAAAGCCAGCGTCAGAGAAGTTGCTGCTGTACAAGGTAACGTTGACCACGTCACTGTATGGAGAGTGCTACGGGAGAATCAGTTGTTTCCGTACCATGTACAGCGTGTGCAGGCACTATCAGCAGCTGATTGGCCTCCAGGGGTACACTTCTGCGAATGGTTCATCCAACAATGTGTCAATCCTCATTTCAGTGCAAATGTTCTCTTTACGGATGAGGGAGGCTTCATTCCAACGTGATCAAATTGTAAATTTTCACAATCAACATGTGTGGGCTGACGTGAATCCGCACGCAATTGTGCAATCACGTCATCAACACAGATTTTCTGTGAACGTTTGGGCAGGCATTGTTGGTGATGTCTTGATTGGGCCCCATGTTCTTCCACCTACGCTCAATGGAGCACGTTATCATGATTTCATACGGGATACTCTACCTGTGCTGCTAGAACATGTGCCTTCACAAGTACGATTCAACATGGAGCTCCTGCACATTTCAGTCGTAGTGTTCCTACGCTTCTCAACAACAGATTCAGTGACCGATGGATTGGTAGAGGCGGACCAATTCCATGGCCTCCACGCTCTCCTGACCTCAACCCTCTTGACTTTCCTTTATGGGGGCATTTGAAAGCTCTTGTCTACGCAATCCCTGTACCAAATGTAGAGACTCTTTAAGGGCGTTTGGAGCTAGTGGTGTTGGTCACGGCAAAGGCGGTTGCAGGCGCCGCGGCGACGGCAGGGTCCCGGTGTCGAGCTCGGAGCGGGCACCTGCTCATTTGCAAGCCGGTCTGTGCCCCCCCTCCTCCCGTCTCGAACTGTCCGTCACGCCAGCTGCAGAGGAGAAAGCGGAGCGTCCGCACCTGTCTGGTGCAGCGCCTCCCAGGAGCCAGCGCGCCCACTTATCTCATCAGCAGGTGACACACGCACCGCTGCGCGCACAGGTGGCGCGCTTTTTGCCGGCCGACATACGAGTACGAAGAGAATACACATTAATTTCCCTACAGGACAGAAAGTTATTTATACTGAACACATTTCTGTCACTACAGCGCCAGGCGGGTTAAGCACACAGAACAAAAATATGACAAGCCCCCCCCCCCCCCCCCCCCCCCCCCGCCCTAGCTGTTCGTGTAAATATCACGTCTAGACGTCGGCAAGAAAAGGAATCCACAAGAGTTCCTTTGAGTATGCCATAGCGATCTGAAACCATCCGCTGATGATCCAGAGGAGATACCAAAATTGCGGGGAACTTTTGGCTATGTTTCATCCGCTCTTCCATATAGTCCAACATTTTCTGTGAGATTATGGTCAGGGTGCGATGGGATAATTCATCTACTTCTACATCTACATTTATACTCCGCAAGCCACCCAACGGTGTGTGGCGGAGGGCACTTCACGGGCCACTGTCATTACCTCTCTTTCCTGTTCCAGTCGCGTATGGTTCGCCGGAAGAACGACTGCCGGAAAGCCTCCGTGCGCGCTCGAATCTCTCTAATTTTACATTCGTGATCTCATCGGGAGGTATAAGTAGAGGGAAGCAATATATTCGATACCTCATCCAGAAACGCACCCTCTCGAAACCTGGACAGCAAGCTACACCGCGATGCACGGTACCTTTCTTGCAGTGTGCCACTTGAGATTGCTAAACATCTCCGTAACGTTATCACGCTTACCAAATAACCATGTGACGAAACGCGCCGCTCTTCTTTGGATCTTCTCTATCTCCTCCGTCAATTCGACCTGGTACAGATCCCACACTGATGAGCAATACTCAAGTATAGGTCGAACGAGTGTTTTGTAAGCCACTTCCTTTGTTGATGAACTACATTTTCTAAGGACTCTCCCAATGAATCTCAACCTGGCACCCGCCTTACCAACAATTAATTTTATATGATCATTCCACTTCAAATCATTTAGCACGCATACTCCCAGATATTTTACAGAAGTAACTGCTACCAGTGTTTGTTCCGCTATCATATAATCATACAATAAAGGATCCTTCTTTCTATGTATTCGCAATACATTACATTTGTCTATTTTAAGGGTCAGTTGCCACTCCCTGCACCAAGTGCCTATCCGCTGCAGATCTTCCTGCATTTCGCTGCAATTTTCTAATGCTGCAACTTCTCTGTATACTACAGCATCATCCGCAAAAAGCCGCATGGAACTTCCGACACTATCTACTAGGTCATTTATATATATTGTGAAAAGCAATGGTCCCATAACACTCCCCTGTGGCCCGCCAGAGGTTACCTTAACGTCTGCAGACGTCTCTCCATTGAGAACAACATGCTGTGTTCTGTTTGCTAAAAACTCTTCAATCCAGCCACACAGCTAGTCTGATTGTTTATCAGGCGACAGTGCGGAACTGTATCGAACGCCTTCCGGAAGTCAAGGAAAATAGCCCCTACCTGGGAGACTGTATCTAATATTTTCTGGGTCTCATGAACAAATAAAGCGACTTGGGTCTCACACGATCGCTGTTTCCGGAATCAATGTTGATTCCTAGAGAGTAGATTCTGGGTTTCCAGAAACTACATGATACGCGAGCAAAAAACATGTTCTAATATTCTACAACAGATCGACGTCAGAGATATAGGTCTATAGTTTTGCGCTTCTGCTCGACGACCCTTCTTGAAGACTGGGACTACCTGTGCTCTTTTCCAATCATTTGGAACCTTCCGTTCCTCTAGAGACTTGCGGTACACGGCTGTTAGAAGGGGGGCAAGTTCTTTCACGTACTCTGTGTAGAATCGAATGGGTATCCCGTTAGGTCCAGTGGACTTTCCTCTGTTGAGTGATTCCAGTTGCTTTTCTATTCCTTGGACACTTATTTCGATGTCAGCCATTTTTTCGTTTGTGCGAGGATTTAGAGAAGGAACTGCAGTGCGGTCTTCCTCTGTGAAACAACTTTGGAAAAAGTGTTTGAGAGACCAATAACGTATTCCTAAGGCTCTGTGAACACGGCTATTATCTCCGAAGGTGGGCGCATCCACATCATACTCATAATGAAGATAAATAACAGAGGGGGAACACCTGGTCACTAAGAATGTTGAAATAAGTAAGTGGGCCCAATCTAATACGAAAAACACTCTCAAAACATTGAAGGAACACCTCCGGCCTGAATTACACCCTACGCTCACAGCAATTTAAACACATCATTGGGACGTCGGTGCTGTGAACGCATTGCATAACTCGAGACAAGGCAAAGTCGTGACTTACGCTCTTCGGCCCACATTACACCCTTCCAGTCAGCTGCTGTTCAATTTCTGGTTTTCGCCAAACCAGCTTTATGTTTTGCAGTGAACGAAGGGTTTTTTCGAGGACCCGGCTCCTAAAATACATAGCTTTGTTCGCTGGAAACTGGTTGAAATGGATCTGGATTCGCTAATTCCTCCAGTTCTAAAACCTGTTGTCGTTGACAAGACAAAGATTCGTCTCTAGTCTCTAGTACCTGTCGGTTAGGATCTTTTGCGACCTATGCTACATGACCGCGGTTGTGCACCATTGCTTGTTGGATAGCCCGCGTTGATACACCAACAAATTAGACAACCTCAGACACGGTGTGGTTATGGGAACGTTCGGATATGACAGTCATAAAACGAGTAGAGGTTTAACGCATCGTCGGCATCTAGTACGTGGTGAAGCAATAGCATCAGTATTCTCAGCAGCAAAAATGGTTCATATGGCTCCGAGCACTATGGGACTTAACATCTGAGGTCATCAGTCCCCTGGAACTTAGAACTACTTAAACCTAACTAACCTAAGGACTTCACACACATCCATGCCCGAGGCAGGATTCGAACCTGCGACCGTAGCAGACGCGCGGTTCCGGACTGTAGCGCCTAGAACCGCTCTGCCATTTCTCAACAGCACACAACGCACCTCTTCCAGCACCAGCAGCTTCAGCAACATCTCCAGCAACAGCAGAAGCTTTAAAGGACCTTCATACTCACGAGCAGCAATTGCCGGTAAGTCCTTCAGTTGACACTAACGCCCATCCGTCCATGCACTAACATCCGATCAAGTTCTCAAATTCCGTAAAAAATAATAAATTTATACTTAAAACCATCACAATAAAATTAAATTTTCTACCCCCGAATATAAAATCACACAAAAATAAAACGACACCACATCTGAGATCAGCAATCTGCTTCTTCAGACACCGACTACATTTTTTTTATCATCCCGACACCTACTTTGAAAATCCCAAAAACTGGAAGTTAATAATTAATACCATACGACAAGTCTACTTGAAGGAAACATATTCCGTTTCTTCCTCCTGCACTGGCTCTGCACCGCGACTTTAGAAACAATACAGATCTCAGCTCCGCTTTACTGTTCAACATTCCAAATACATTAACTGATACGTTCCACATCATAACTTATATCGTAAAGACTGTCCGTGGGATTCACAAATACAAACATCAAAAAAAGTTTGCATCACCTCGGTTCCAAGAATTCCGGAACCTGTACAAAAAATTGGCATAGAGATCAACATAAACATCATTTCCTCCCTTTTATTGCTCATGAAAACCACACATTGCATGTTATACCACCATACAGCGAGACCTTCTGAGGTGGTGGTCCAGATTGCTGTACACACCGTTACCTCTATTGCTGAGTAGCACGTCCTCTTGCATTGATGCATGCCTGTATTCCTCGTGGCGTACTATACCCAAGTTCATCAAAGCAGTGTTGGTCCAGATCATCCCACTCCTCAACGACGATTCGGCGTAGATCCCTCAGAGTGGTTGGTGGGTCATGTCATCCCTTTTCAGTCTATCCGAGGCATGTTCGATAGGGTTCCTGTCTGAAGAACATACTGGCCATTCTAGTCCAACGATATCGTTACTCTGAAGGAAGTCACTCACAAGATGTGCACGATGGTGGCACGAATTGTCGTCCATGAAGACGAATGCCTCGCCAATATGCTGCCGATATAGTTGCACTTTCGGTCGGAGGATGACATTCACGTCTCGTACAGCCGTTACATCGGCGCCACATAATGCCACACCAAAACACCAGAAAACCCCCACCTTGCTGCATTCGCTGGAGAGTGTGTCTAAGGCGTTCAGCCTACCGGGTTGCCTCCAAACACGTCTCCGACGATTGTCTGGTTGAATGCATACGCGACACTCACCGGTGAAGAGAACGTGATGCCAAACCTGAGCAGTCCATTCGGCATGTTGTTGGGTCCATCTGTGCCTCGCTGCATCGTGTCGTTGTTGCAAAGATGGACCTCGCCATGGAAATCGGGAGTGAAGTTGCGCATCATGCAGCCTATTGCGCACAGTTTGAGTCATAACACGACGTCCTGTGGCTGCACGAAAAGACAACATGGTGGCATTGCTGTCGGGGTTCCTCCGAGATATAATCCGTAGGTAGCGGTCATCCACTGCAGTAGTAGCCCTTGGACGGCCTGAGCGAAGCATGTCATCGACTGTTCTTGTCTCTCTGTATCTCCTCCACGTCCGTAAAACATCGCTTTGGTTCATTCCGAGACGCCTGGATACTTCCTTTATTGAGAGCCCCTCCTGGCACAAGGTAACAATGCTGACGCGATCGAACCGCGGTATTGACCGTCTAGGCATGGTTGAACTACAGACAACACGAGCCGTGTACCTCCTTCCTGGTTGAATGACGAACCGATCGGCTGTCGGACTATCTGCGTGTAATAGGCGCTGCTCATGCATGGTTTTTTACGTCGTTGGACGGGTTTAGTGGCATGTCTGAACAGTCAAAGCGACTGTGTCTGTGATAAAATATCCACAGTTAACGTCCGTTTTCAGGAGTTCTGGGAACCGGGTTGCATAACACCCAGTTCCGACACCCGGTCACCCGCCAGACCTAACTGCCGTGTGGAGATAGTAGATCTCGAGATCTTGGCAAAGTAAATTGAACAAGAACTGAGTTGCCAGATTTCATCCTGTTGCCACGTGGTACACCAAATCACTGTACGAAACGTCCTCCCACGATTTCATGGCCAACTGATGTTCGTCAGTATGTAGTTTGTGTTCATTTTCAACTGTCCGGCATTGAAATCGGCCACTGGACTCCCGTACGAGCAGTCACGGCGCTGTCAATCGATACTGATATAGCGCTGAGTTCTTTTATATCCACATAGCAAGATACGAGTAAGTACCGCAGCTCGAACGACTAAACCGTCATAAAATGATTCGAAAATGCGGACATGTATCTGTTCTACCACCCAACAACGCTGTTTATGGAGGTTCTAATTAAGTGACTGCAACACAACGTAATACAAGAAGTATCGGCAAAGATCTGCTTAATTTGATTGCTGTGACGTTTGATACTGGACTACTGCAGTCGGATTCTCCGAAAAGGACTTAGCATTTTCATTTAAGCTCCACAAGCTCACTTCCATGAGAATAACGGAAGAACATAGGGCAAGACAATAACTTCTATTTTAGGAAATGTGTCTGTAAGTACTGCATGTGTTAACATATGTTGCTTCAAGCAAACAGTATCCTTTTTGTCAAATAATCTCATTTATGACTCCTGTAAATCTCTTTGTTACAATTATATGCTACACGGCATTGATTTCTCTGCTGCTTGAGCTCCTGGAGATTTTGGATTCGTTAACCTTCAAACGCCGATCGTAAAGAAACGCAAACTTTTGCCCATTTACAGTATTTGCATATCACAGTATTTTAAAATCGTTTTTGTTCGATTTTAATGGTTCGAGCTGGAGAACTTTGCTTGTAAGATATTGAATTTTATAACATTCGAGGCCCGTGGTCTAAGTACGATCTATTGGACTTATAGTTCGAGATTTCATTATAGGTGTTTCAACAAAGACATGATCGATTTCCTCTCTCACTGTTGTTTGCCAAAGTAATGCTTCGTGTCTCGTAATGTCGATGTATGTTAGGCGTTATCTGTAACCTTTATTTATTTCTTCTTGTTCGTTTCCTTTTTCATCTTGTTCCGTCAAACAATAAGTCGAAGAATCTGTTGCAGCTTCAGTTCCACGCGTATTTAATTCACTTTCGGTCCTTCCTTCTGGTTCTTAATAGACACTTCTTTAGTGATTCTTCGTTCGACATAATATTAGTGTGATTACTTCATTTTTGTTTATAAAACCACGTCTAAACTGTCTCACCCAGTTCTTATCCCGGTAGCATCCTACGACCTGACGCGATTCGAGTAACACAATAGAACAACCCTTTTCGGTCTGGTACGCAGTCTTGCGACAGTCGACATCTACAGACTCTTCCATGCAGTAAATAACGGCACAACATCTTCTGTACTTTTCATGTGATGCCTGTAAAAACTTTTAATGATTGAGTATGTATACGAAGTTTGCATGACTTGAGGTGAAACTCATATACCCAACCAAAGAAATCAGGAATGTAATAAACTTCCTCAAATCTAAAACTCTCCCTTAGTTAACAATATCTCACATAAAACACTAAAATCCTGTTGTCCCCTACATACATGCAATGGTTTCAATCAAATACGGTGTGTTCCAAGACGAACGGCCAGTATTCAGGAATATGAAAGGAACAATCATTTAAAGAAAAAAAGGCTTCATTAGGAAATATGCTCTATTCCAAATGGATTCCGAGAAAGAACACTTTTAATGTAGGCCTAGTTTGTTGTTTAATTTCTGTATTATTCAATTGTTTAATTTCTGTATTATTCAATACATTGTCAGTTTGGCACATGTACAGCAGTTAGTAAGAATTACGACATGCGCTTTACAAAGAGTCACTTGAAAGATACGTATTTTTAACACACATCTAAGCTTTATCGTACACATCACATTACAACTGTTGTACAGTTCACAATAAATGTTCGAAAATCCCACCATCAAATTCAATGCATTAATGCATTCTTTGGAGAACATGTGTTGCCTCTGCACGCTCCATAACGGGGGCAGCAGCGTCCATGATACGACCAAACAGATCATCTAGCGTACTCACCTTCGGTTTGTACTCCTCAGACTTCACACAGCCCCATACACAAAAATATCTGGCGACCTTGGTGGCCAGTTAATTGTACTATCATGGCCAAACCAGCGGTTAGTGGTAAGCACGGCTGAGATGTTTCCTCACATGTTTGGTGAAATGTGGAGGGACTCCATCATGTTGAAAGTACGTTTCACTCGGCTTCATGACATGAATTTTGCAAATAATGCAAGTAATTGTGTCCCACCTTTCGCACTTCTGAATTCAATGGACCTATCAATATAGTTTATAAAATGTGCTTTATCTTGGAAACCAATCGGAATAGAGCGTATGCGCATATGAAGTTCTTGCTTCAACGATCGTTCATGTTATATCGCTGAATAGTAGCCATTTCTTCTGACACCCTTTGTGGAACCGTAACACAAATTTCTCAAAGTAAGGCACTTAGCCTCAGTTTGAATTTCGAAAGTCTCTCCGCATAACATGCTATTTTTCAATTCACGAATGAGATTATACGAAATCTGAAGGCGAAAATAATGCCCACTGGTATTTTCAGTAATTGTTAAAAAGAAACTATTTGACTGTGCAGTTCGCTGTATTCTCGTAGGAAAAACTCAAATATTACGGTATCAAATGTCTTGCTGGTAACTGATTTCATCCTGTTTAACTAAAACGATGCAGAGTGTTAAAATTAAGAAACGTCGTGAGTGTAGGCAATGAAACAACGTCTTCACAACTGGGACTAACTACAACAAATGTGCCAGGCCCTGCAAGAATCACTGCAACAAATGCACGAGGTACTTGGGACAATCTATCGCAGGATGTCATTCGGCAAGGTTTGCATGCGAGAATACACACAATGTATATTGATGCGACTGTTTGAGCACGCTTTACTGTGGGATGTATGTTTCATTTCATTTGAATTTGTTATCATATATTCCTAGAATGATGATCTACCTTCACCTCACTTGCCAAGAAGATGACCTCGTCCTTGAGGTTGTTCCTTTTTTTTTCCCTGTAGTATACAAGAATCGGAATAGCTCTCTTTGCTGATGTTACTTGAGTTAAACACACGAAAATGTAAACAATATTTTCTTGAAAATAAATAACTTTTTTCTGCAAATGAACTCTCATTGAATTTAGGTGAAACAGATTACATGCAATTCAGTACTACACAAGGCATGGACACTTCATTAGAAATAACACATGAGGTTAAATATAAAAATGAAACAAGATTTTCTGAATTCGTAGGTGTTTAAATTATTAAGCACCTGAACTGGAAATCACGTGTTAATAGATCTTAAATGTCTAAGCTCTGCAGTTTTTGCGTTACCGATAATGTCTGATTTTGGAGATGAAAATTTCAAAAGTTCCTATTCTCTCTGTGTTGTTTTATGGTATCATACGTTGGTGTAACTTACCACTGAGCAAAACGTGTTAGTTGCACAGGAGCTTTTGATAACGATAAAGTGTTGTGTCAATTTTAGACCTTTTTATAAAAAGCTGTGAAAAGTATAGTGACAGCAACCACACAGTACATTCACTCCCTTACGAAGTTCGTTGTCAACATTCAATCACATTTTGAAAATAACAAAAACATCCATAACTATAACGAGAAATGGTTTATACTATCCATCACTGCATTCGGCAGGACGACGCTTCAAACCCGCGGGCGGCCATCCTGATTTATGTTTCCCGCGATTTCCCTGAATCGCTTCGGGCAAATGCCGGGATGGTTCCTTTGAAAGGGCATAGCCGACTTTCTTCCTCATCCTTCCCTAATACGATGGGACCGATGACCTCGCTGTTTGGTTCCGTTTCCCAAATCAATCAACCAACCAATCTACCCATCACTCTGCCTTAGAATGTCAAAGAAGCCATAACAATCTTTGCCCACTACCCAGTGATGTGAAGAATTTAGTGTATAATAAAACTATCTTTAAATCCAAAATGCAGTCTGATCTGCCCGACAACTTCTTCAGTTCCATAGGAAAATCTATGAGCATGCTGTAGTGTGTGTGTGTGTGTGTGTGTGTGTGTGAGTGAGTGAGTGAGTGAGAAAGAGAGAGAGAGAGAGAGAGAGAGAGAACGAACTTTGAACACAGCTAAGTATAAATTGATGTAATGCAAATAAGTAAACCATAAGGAATTATGTAACTGGTCAGCATGTTACCATATTTTCCGGTGAGAATACGCATAATAATTGTAAAACTGACTCGTTCCATATCATAGTGAGAGATCAAAGTTACGATACACGCAACGTGCAAATAATTAACTAACTCGAGTTCCTTTATAAAAGTATACAACGCCTTGACATGCTACAGTTAGTCTATTCACACGCTGAGAAAGATTTATGACTAACTTGTAGGCCGTGTACTGAAATACTACTGAAGTGTATTTGATACATGTTGGGCTGTACTGAAAGAGATGCCTAGTGATTTAAAGCAGGACGAAGCGATTAGTTAGTCTTACTTAGCTAAAATGTGCAACAAAAATCTGCAAAATCTGAAGTGGCATACACTTGAAGAATATCTAACTTCAGACTACACAGAAAATTCTCAGAATATTCGGTACAGAATTTTTTAATTCCCTTCAGAAGTCTACATCTAGGCCCTGTACTGTGACTTAAGATGAAACGTAGTCACGAACACCTCGCCTAAAGATTTTTCGTGTACCACACGTGAATGGAACGGAAATAAATATCAATGTCTGGTGCAACGAAAAGTAATGCCTACCATGCACTTTGAGGTGATTTACAGTGTCTAAATGGAGATGTGAAGGGAAGGCTAAAGTTCGAAGTCTCGTCAGTTACGAGAGCATTAGAGATGGAGCACTAGCTCAATATGAAAAAAAGGACATTTGCCACAATCTTTTAAATGAAGCCTCAGAATATCGTGAACAGTAACTAGACGGGTGTTTTATCCGCAAAAGGTTTAAAGGCCCATCGGCAACCGAACCCTAGATCCTATTCTATGACATTTGAGAGAGAATCCTGCCACAGTCGTACCTAGTAGGCTATCATAAAATTCCGCTACAGTGATTCATTAGTACAGAAAACTCAAACCGGGAATAACTGTACCTTAACTTCAATGAGTATTCCCCAATTAGTAGCCGGCCGAAGTGGCCGTACGGTTAAAGGCACTGCAGTCTGGAACCGCAAGACCGCTACGGTCGCCGGTTCGAATCCTGCCTCGGGCATGGATGTTTGTGATGTCCTTAGGTTAGTTAGGTTTAACTAGTTCTAAGCGCTAGGGGACTAATGACCTCAGCAGTTGAGTCCCATAGTGCTCAGAGCCATTTGAACCAACCCCAATTAGTAAGCCTAAAATGTACCACTGTGCTTTGTAATTCAGATTCGCATCGTTTTTCATGGGTCACTGCAATCCCTTTGCCGAATCAGGAAAATAATTTGCAATTGTACAATGCTTGACCAACGCTCATGTGATTTCACTCCTTTAGTCGGACATTTTAGGAATGAAATAAAATACTATCAGAACGTCATCGCACGGAAGGTTTTCTTGAAGGAAGAATCTGAGTTTACGGAGTCAATGAAGGACGCCCTGAAGAGGATGAGTTAGGGGAAGAGAAGCTCACTTTGAGACGCAGGGCAGCAAGCAGGATCATCGAGAAATGTTTTCAACGTGGAACCCATTGCTCAATGTGCATTCTCAAGCAGCTTCCTGCCATTATAAATGACAGCCCCATTCACGGCCATGTAAGAGACGAATAAGGTATGTGGCTGTCACCTGGACTTCCGGGGACAAGAGCCATTCATTGTACGCGACAGACAAATAGCAGTGTCTTAAGAAAGAACGTGAGGGTGGGCTTGCTCTGTGTGGCCGATCTTTCTCTTTGCTTACCTCTCATAGTTCCACCACTAAGTTGTGGAGCCATTGATACACTTGTATTTTTCTAATGTTATGAGCTATTCATGAAGGATATAAAGACCGTAGAATGGGTGTAGCGATGTACAGTCATCAACGTTAAATTAACGATGTCAAATGGGCATTATTAACATACGAGAGGGAGATGTAGGAGCCCTTCTGTTAATTTATATTTAATGTCCTATTATTTTTAACCTTTGCTGTTCCTTTCAGTTTCAGGGTAACTCATATAGATGTTTCCATTCTTTAACTAAACGTATTCCTGACTTTTCCTTGTCCTGTTTCTCCCGTTATTGGTCCACTTAGTTTCAGACACATTTTTCTAACATGAAATGTCTGTACTTCGGTCTTCCCTAAGTTTCCGTCTTGGCACGTTTCACATTCATAAAATGATGTGCTCCGGGGCTGCTTACGTCCACGTGAATGGAGATCTTCCGTTAAATAATTCCTTTTTTTCTTCGCAAAGGCCCATACCATGTTTCTTGCATCCAGTTGGCCTCGACCATTTTGTGTGATGCGACTTTATAGAAAGCTGATCTCTTTTTCTTCTACCATAATTTATATTTAGCAGGCACTGTTACCCCAACAGTCTTCCTCATTACCTGTTGGAAAGTCTATGTCGCCAGCAATATTACTATCTTTTCTCCGAGCATATTTTTTGTGTTTGAACATTTGCTTCAATTCAGCCCTCGTTATACTAGTTTCAGATTAGGTTTGAATATAATTATGAGCTTCAGGACGGCTACTGCGGTTTGAATGCAATGTAATAGCGGATAAAAATGTAAGTTTTGCACAAGAGAATCATGATAGCTATCTAGGGTAAGTGTAGAGCACGAGAACTTTCCTCAAGATATTTGGTAACTGGTGAGAAATAATTCTGCAATTTAGGCAGCGGAAAGTGAAGATTGGTCTTCATTTCATCTCATTTCTATGTAATTCGAGGCATTTTATCGCATGGCCTAAGTTTTCTGACGTATTTGTATTGTTCTACAATAACATCTCATTTCGAAGTAAGCAAAATTCCAATACATTATGCTGCCGGTCTCGAGGAACAATACGTTATTCATTTGAGATATATTCAGATGCATATCTTTCGCTAATGTACTGCCTGACCAAAAATAGTGAAGCTCCCAGAAGGGGGAAGAGAAAACGAAGTGACAATTCACGAGTTGAGAGGCTATGTGATGTGTCTGTGTTTACAAAAAAGTGTCAAATTTACAAAGAACTTGTATGCACTGATTCCATTGGAAAACGTGTCATAAAGCCATTGTACCCTCTCCTGAGGCAAGCAGGGCACAGTTGTTGTAATGGTCCTTGATATCCTGGATACTGAAATGCGAACGGATTTGAGATTTGAGCTGGTTGCAGACGTGTTACTGGCCACAGAAGTACCTCAACATGAAGCAGACAGCTCACAGGGGCACCTGCCGTGTGTGTTCGAGCTTTGTCCTGTTGAAAAGTGGCAGCACGATGCTGTCGCACGAGATGTAAAGCACGAGCACACTGGATGTTAGTGTTGTACTGTCGTGTCGTCAGAGTTTCCTCTATCCTCCCTAGATCATGACACAAGGAGTAACACCGCTGTGTCTCTTCAAAACATAGGAAGGAAGGAACTTCTATCCAAATCGCCGCCATCCATAACTGGGTTCATGAATCGCACTTCATCGCTGAACACAATTTGACAGCATTCATCAGCACTTTAAGCCTATCGATCACGGTGCCATTCCAAATGCAGTCGCCTGTGTTGTGGTGTTAACGGCAGCCTACGAATGGGACGGTAATTTTCCACTCGAGCTGTTGCTAGCCACCGACCAATTTTGTGAGACGACACAGGATGTTTCCGGGAGTCCATTAACTGTTCTCTGATGGCAGGCGCAGTTGTGAAAGTGGTCCGATGTGCCTGAAGCACAATAACGCGATCCTCTCTAGAAGTTATCAGACGTTATCGATCGGACCCCTGACGACGAACATGCTGCCCTCACATCCCCATTGTGTCCAACGCCGGCCGTTGTTGCGTTCGAATGCCTCACAAATCTGGACGTTGCACGATTCGACCAGCTGGCCAAATGGACACTCATAATGAGGAGGCCCCTTTCAAGCTTTGTAAGATGCTTATAACGCTGTCTACCACGAGTCTGTGGCCTCGCCATGTTTCACAGTGATAATAGCGTTTGACGCTGTTTACGTCCCTTATACACCCCATCAGGTTATACGGACTGAAATCCCGGGTATAGCAGGACAGAGCGGGTGAGGTTATATTTGTGGAAAGGGGACAAAATAATTTGCTGTCAGTTACACTCAACATATAAATTTTATTAGTTAAAGCAAGAATTAAAAACTCTCAAGGTTTTAACGAAAGAGCTCCTTTGATTTGTAATACGGTATATTGATAAGTTTCAGTTATGGACCGTCTGACAGCAACTGAATAAAACACAATTTTAGTGCCATACGCGTTTCGCCTTTATTTTCTGCAAGGCATCATCAGTGGCCTGGAATATGTACATATGTTAGCTATTTTATTTACATTTTTGTCACTGTGCCTATAGGTTATAAACAGTTCTGGTGGTTGGTATTTCCTATTATGTAGTAATGTTTTGAACTGTACTTACAGGTTGCGTAGACAGTTTCTTACATATTACACTCCTGTTGCATTTTTGGTGTTGTTCTTCTTCCTATGAGCGCCAGTTTGCTGTTTTTTCCACATTCCACAGCACTATGCACTGAACGCTTGTTTTAATGCAATGTTTTGGTTTCTGTTGCCGACTGTCAAATGTTTTTGCCAAAGATCGAATATTACTGCCAAACTTATGAGTGTAACTATTGAAGTATCTGTGGTCTGTTCGTGTATGCATTTGTGTGTGCGTTTGTGTATGTGTGTGTGTGTGTGTGTGTTTTTTTTTTTTTTGGTGTGGTATTAATTTAATTTCATTTTTATTGTATTTAGTTATTTATTTTTGTTTTTGTCCTGTGTATGTGTGTGTGTTTTGGTGTGATATGTATTTTTTTGTGCTGTGTTTGTGTGTCTGTATTTTGGTGTTATGTAATTTTTTTTATTTTTTTTATTTTTTGATTGAGCCTGTGTACCACATGTGTGTCATACCCGTTGTTCCTAGCTATTTGTATGATCGTGTTCATTTCTTGTTCATAGTTTCTCTTGCTGAGTGGGATTCTGTTTAATCTATGTAACATGTGTCTTAGTGCTGCAAGTTTCTGGCTTTGGGGGTGGTTGGATGTGGAATGTCACATATCACACCAAAACACACACACATACACAGGACAAAAACAAAAATAAATAACTAAATACAATAAAATTAAATGAAATTAAATTAATACCACACCAAAAAAAAAAAACACACACACACACATACACAAACGCACACACAAATGCATACACGAACAGACCACATATACTTCAATAGTTACACTCATAAGTTTGGCAGTAATATTCGATCTTTGGCAAAAACATTTGACAGTCGGCAACAGAAACCAAAACATTGCATTAAAACAAGCGTTTAGTGCATAGTGCTGTGGAATGTGGAAAAACAGCAAACTGGCGCTCATAGGAAGAAGAACAACACCAAAAATGCAACAGGAGCGTAATATGTAAGAAACTGTCTACGCAACCTGTAAGTACAGTTCAAAACATTACTACATAATAGGAAATACCAACCACCAGAACTGTTTATAACCTATGGGCACAGTGACAAAAATGTAAATAAAATAGCTAACATATGTACATATTCCAGGCCACTGATGATGCCTTGCAGAAAATAAAGGCGAAACGCGTATGGCACTAAAATTGTGTTTTATTCAGTTGCTGTCAGACGGTCCATAACTGAAACTTATCAATATACCGTATTATTACGCTTAACTGAGGAGGACAGGACCACAAAAGTTGAAGATGTCCTTTGATTTGATTTAAATCGGCTGATAGGGCGCAAGGCCTAAGCAAGGAATTGAGGTACAGGAGTTCATCTGGAAGTTTCACTTCTTTCAAAAAATGTTTTTACTTCCATAAAAATAGACTGAAGGCCACACACTAAAGAATACCAATCTTATGACCTAAGAGCAAGACAAAAGTTTTAAAATTTTAATTTAAGAGAGATTAAACTCATCTGAAGGCCACATACTAAAGAATAACAATCTTATGACTTAAGGGCAAGACAAAATTTTGGATTTTAATTTGAGAGAAATTAAAACCCAGTGAAAGCCAGATACCATGGAGAAAACCATTTCACCGCTCAAGGCCTAAAGAGAAAGAGAAAAATATCTTACAATTTTAATAAGCTAAAGCTCGGCTGAAGGCCACACAGAGTACTTAAGACAAAAAGGAAATCACTATGTAAAACACAAGGAGCGTCGCTCAGAAGGTTCCTAGGGTCGGCCTGGGAAGTAACACTAACGCACGTTTAGGTGAGACAGGCAGCCAGACCGACAACCTCTTAATCGGAAGGCAACCCAACCGCAGGCCAGCCGACAAACCAACCACCAAAGTCAGTTCTGCTCCACCCTACGAACAAAACGACGACAAAACGTCAATAGCTCAACGTTCTGGATAATGGTGCCCAATCCAACCAAGTCAGAATTAACGCCCAAAACTACCAACACTCCTCAGCTGTCGAACTACACGTCGTGCTGGACAGCAACAACACGACGAGGAAAATACACTGCCAAAAACTACCTCAACGCCCAGGGCAGTTAACCAGAAAGTTAACGGCCACAAGGCAGCAGATACCTCTGGTGCACTTCATTAATGAAGGACTGAATTAAATTAAGTTAAACCCCATCCAAGAAAACGCCTGCAATTCTAGCTGACTTCAATGCGCACACGTTGTTGCTCGCAGGAATCTTGCAGAAAGCAGCAACCAGGATCAAATGAAGAGGATAGCAGTTGAGGCTGGATAGTAGGTTAAGTGAGCACTCAACTTTAGAGTCCACGCTCGGTGGGCGGCGAACTTTGTAACTCTCGCAAGAAGCGCCTCACATCTCCAACCGCGCGTGCACGCCGCCAGCGGCTCCGGCCGACTTTGCGCGACGGGAACCTCCTCGCAGCTCCGCGCCAACCGACCGACTGCCACACACCCGGAAACGGTCAAAAGACCAAATACACGTCGGCCGATGAGATGACCGACCGAACGACCAACCGACGGTCGTTTCCACTCCATCCCGACTGTTGCTCCGTCCCCTACTGCACTGCTGGTCCGTCTCCAACTCACTTCCAGACACATTACGACCCGGAAATAGTATCGGTCGCTCCAGAGATGGTACGACAGTGCACTTATGGATAAGCGCTGCTGCTGCCACTCACGGGCAAGTAAGGCAGGAAGTTAGTGACGCCAGTAAATGGAATAAGAAAACGAGGCGGGAGTACCGTAGTAGAACATCGCAAATAGTAAACTGAATGAACACGAGCCGCGCACGGCTCACTGACATCTGACCATCTCTTTTGACTGCTTCAATTTTTTCGTCAGGCAGTTTGTATTTCATTCCATTGAAACGGTGTAGTGTCTTGTTGGTTCTGTGAATGTATAGTACATAACTCGACAACTGCCTCATCGTTTTTAAAGTAACGCTTCCACCTGTTCTTCTCCCGCCGCACCGGATTAGCCGAGCGGTCTAGGGCGCTGCAGTCACGGACTGTGCATCTGATCCTGGCGGAGGTTCGAGTCCTCCCTCGGGCATGGGTGTATGTATTTGTCATTAGGATAATTTAGGTTAAGTAGTGTGTAAGTTTAGGGACTGATGACCTTAGCAGTTAAGTCCCATAACATTTCACACACATTTGTTATTCTCCACATATTTGAGTCCTGGCTGTTACGTTGCTGCGGTTGCGAAAATGGCTCTTGTTATTTAGAAATTCTCTTTTTATTGTGCTGAAAACGAAGATACATATTAGGAGTATAGTTAAGAGTTCAGTAGTACGTTAGGATTTTACTAAAGAAAGGGATAATGTGATATAGCTTTCAAGAACAACATATTCATCAGAGCAATCCAAGGGAAAATTCTGTGTTAAGCAATTTCACAGTTGCTGATATACTGCTTTAGAGAGTTTTCCAGTTGTAGAGTGTAAATAGCTCAGAACAGTTTCATGTTGCACAGAAAACTGCTCTGTAATCTAATTAGTAACTCAACATCGAGGATCACGGTTGCAAGTGATGCGTTGGCGACGCACTGTTAGGGAATTAATTGGGTATAAAAGATGATTTTTAGAAGACTTCCCTAAACAAAGCTATTATAGTATTTTATTAATTACCAGTAAATTAAAATGAAACGAATGACAAGAAGAAACCACTTTACTCGAATCTCGTCATCGCTGTGTTTGTAATACACCAACTGGCAAAAAAAAAAGGAAGCACCTGCAAGACATTATCAGATGTCAGTGTTAACTTCATACTCGCACACACCATCGGCAGGAATATAAATGGTTAGAGCTACAAGTCTCTCTGACATGTTGACTGGAAACCAAACGGTAATTGTTGGTCATTACTGTTCTTTCCAACCGTCAGATGTTGGGCGATCGCTGTGAAGATGCCATGTGCTGCTCTTGTGAGACAGCGTTGTCAACATCTGACAGAGCTTGAAAGGGCCCTCACTGTACGTCTGCATTTGGCTGGTCATTTAATGATGCAGTCTCCAGATTTGTGGGGCGTTTGGATGTGACAGTGGCCAAATGTTGTATTGGAACGTGAGGACAGGTATACTCGTTGTCAGCTGGTATGGCGGCGACCTGCGGAGGCGTTCCATTGTTCAGTTCTTTTGGACAGGCCCATCAGTGTGACTCCTGGCACCAAAGTGCATTGAGCCATCGGGTGTGACATAAGGTCACGGCTAATAGTGGCTGAGGGATCTCCGATGACACAACGGTACGTCACGAACATCCTTCGTCCTCATTTGTTACCTCTCATTTGAGAATATCACAGTGCCATTTTTCAAGAGGACACCGACTGTCCACACATCGCAGGCGCTTCTGTGAACTGTCTGCGTGATGCTGAGGTTTTTCCATGGCCAGATAGATCCTCAGACCCGTCCCCCATAGAATCTGTGTGGGACCAGCTAGAACGTCAACGCCTTCCCAGTGTCAGTAACGAGGATATCAAGGACCACTTACAACAGTTGCGTGCCAAATGGCCTCAGGAGAGAATGCAACGGTTTTATCACATTCAGCCCATCCAGATCAGTGCTTGCATCAAGGCCAGGGAGGGTGCAACACTCCGTGACAAATGGGATTGTACTGTCAAGTTCTTCGTAAATTTCACTCGACATTGTAGTCAGTGAAATAACATCAAATTCCCTCTCAGCCCTTGAAGTTTCATTATGTTTCCTCCTCCTCTTTTGAGTGCATTCAATGTATATATAAATGAATATACAAGTCGTTGCTCTGCAAGAGCATCTTGAGAATATCTGCTCCAAGCAATCTGAGAATGAAAACAAGGTCATCCGTCTGGTCCGCTACAAAGCCAGGGTCCAAGAGAGAGGTCTCGACTGGGCTCTCCAAGAAGTGGTCAGCAACCACCATGTTGCTCATTTCCCACACAATCCTTTTTGTTGCCTACAGACTCCCGTTGTTGGTTTTGTCAGCAAATTACTGGAAACCACGGCGTCTGCTGATGTCATGGTTCTCTCAGGTAAGTTGGCTCTGAGGGTACTCATGCTGGACACTTTGTTTAACGGCATACGAAAAAAATAAGAATAAAGTTTTGTACCGAAGCTCTAAAATATTCCCAGACTGCCTAGCCGCTCCGCACAACCCCGCTAAATATAGTGAAGATATTTTGAAGTAGAAAATCTTTGGTCCTTCCAACCTATCTCAAGTTATTTGCCATGGTACATTCGTCCGTTTTCAGGAAAAAAATAACCAAAAACACCCCATTTTGGCATCTTCAGCTCTCCCCATTTCTATTCTACAATTCCTTTCCACAATTAATCATAACTATTGAACTGACAATCAAAACTTCCTCTACCATTCTACTGTTACAACGCCATGTGTTGGAACAGCCAACAAGAGTTTCAGTAACAAAATTTACTACAAATATTCAGACTACCAGCTGCTAACAGATGTACTAAATACACACAAGAGTATAGATGTACTAAATACACACAGTCCAATTAACTAGTACTGAGAGTCTCACGAAAATGTTCGGGTGTAATATGTAGTAAATGCGGCCATTGTTTAAGAGGAAACAAAGACAGTTAGAAATTAAATGTGCAGAACAGCTACAAGCGCATGTAACTTTTTCTTTATTGTGACATGTTTCACTCGGCCGATGAGAGCATCTCCAAAAATTCTGAAGATGCTCACGATGGTAGAGTGAAACATGTCAGAATAGAGAAAAGTATCTTGCGACTTAGGCTGCTCTGCAAATTTAACTATAATATGCATTAGATACAAATAAATTCATCATAAACTGAAATGAAGGAAGAATAATTTGCAGACAAAACTTCATTATTCAATATAGACTGCCACACGACATACTTAACAGCTAGTTCGATCCTCAGTTTCCAAGTCAAAAGAGCAAAATAATATTATAGTGCAAAATTAAAATTTATTCATTCAATAATAGCATAAAATACCACACATCATCAATAGCGTCTTCCGAAAAGGTAATCTGCTCCACAAAAATTGCAGCTTTCAGTCTGAATGTTCATACATCATCAACGTTGCAAATTCTGATAAATTTTTCAAACTATTAAAATTTCTTAGCATTCCATTTCCATAAAATCTCACTACACTTTGAATTCCTCTTAAACTTGCAAATAAATCTCAGCATGAATCCCTAGAATCTTTAACCTGCATTTGACGATCAATTAATTCAGCACTAATTTTAGTTCTTTTTGCAGCATAAAGACAGGAACAATTATTCTGTTTTTTTTATAAGGATGAAAACTATGAAACTATGAAACTGCACTGATATAAGTGTATTCCACATCAAGGCATAGTTGAGAAATTCATCCCTCCATCTGCTACTAACAGAAAAACTTTAATTTTCCACCACAATGTATTAAATAACTAGCCTGAAGTAATTGAGTCGATATGTTGTCCACATCACTCCTAATCACGTTAAATTGCCCCAAAAGACAGCAAGCAAAAATTTAAAGTAAGATTTATACGGTTCTCACTCATTTATTAGCTGTATTTTCAACACTTCCCTCAATATGACACCTACAGATTCCATAACTAGCACAAGAGCGTTATAACATAAACATGTATATGCATCATGATTATGCAACACATTCAATAATGTACTGATACATGAAATACTTGTAATTGAAGAAACAACATATCGCCAGAAAATATTGCTTGCATTTGATCTCAAGTAATGAAAGCAGTACAAAATCATAAAATAAGAAGCAAAAACTTATAAATAATGTAAGGTCAGAGCACTTCTTTATTATTATTATTATTATTATTATTATTATTATTATTGTTACTACCATATTCATCAGTTACAACAACAAACTCAATATGCACATATTATCCATAAGAGTACAATAGCTACATGGCAATAATAAATGACCCATAAAATTGAAATTCAGAACTGATATTCACATAATTCTTGGGATCAGTTCCATTCTTCATTTGGTATATCACAGGCAAAAGTTGCCTATTTGAGGCATGCTGCCACGGTGTGGTAGGTCCGCAACTGTTCAGTATTCAAGAGACTGGATAATTTTTATTTCGTCCGTCCCAGTTACACTAATATCAAATTCAGCTGTGATGGTTATGGTTTTGGGCTGACACGTCGCTTCTCAAGCCGCACACGTTGCTATTAACCATAATTACTAACACAGTGTGGTGCCAAAAGGCACGATCAGTTTCTGTACAGCAAGTACCCTCTTCAATCTTAACCTACGTCTCTGTTCAAACTGACTAACACAACAGTTTGTTTGCATCAGCCAGTTTCTTCAGAGAGAGAGGTTACGTTTTATGAGGCAACTTGTCGCCATTGCATAACTGCTGTACAGAACTGTTCGTGCCTTTTGGCACCATATTGTGTGAATAATTACGTTTAATAGCAAGGTGTGTAGTTCGAGCGTGTCAGCCCAAAACCGGTAACCACTAGAACTGAATCATTATATCAATGCAACTGAGAGGGACGGAATAAAAATTATTCAATTTCCACAGGAACAATTGTTATTTAATTCTCAAAAGTTTCTAACAACATCAAATTTATGTTAACATTGTCAAAAGTAAGAACAGAAGTTCTAAAGTGACCCTCCCAGTTAATTGGCAACGTCTAAGCACACTAAAGTACAGGGCGGGGCAAGTAAAACTGGCCAGGAGAACAGAGTTCAAAATGGCTCTGAGCACTATGGGACTTAACTTCTGAGGTCATCAGTCCCCTAGAACTTAGAACTACTTAAACCTAACTAACCTAAGGACATCACACACATCCATGCCCGAGGCAGGATTCGAACCTGCGACCATAGCGGTCACGCGGTTCCAAACTGACGCGCTTAGAACCGCACGGCCACACCGGCCGGCTGAACAGAGTTCCAGGATACAAAGAAACACAGCAGAGGAAAGGAAATACGCTACTAACCTTCCTACAGCAGACGTTGGAAGAGACCACCATTCATCTCTTTTGCGCTTTTGGATCCTGGTCAGCAACGTGCTGAAGGCGGATCGAAGCTGGACTGCTGGAAATGCTGCATTCTCATCCGAAATGTTCTAATGCAGTTCATGCAGAGTTGTTGCGATACATCTTAGACAGGATGCCTCCACAACCAAAGTAACCGCACAGCGACAGATCAGGTGACCTGGGTGACCAACCAGGGCCGCGACCAGCCTGACCTCCGCTAACAACTCCGTCAAGCGTGGAGATTGTTTAAATGTGCTCGAAGGTTTGGCCGGCTGCGTGGGCAGTTATTCCATCCTGTTTCAAGAAGTTGATGCGGTTATGTGCATAATTAACGTCCAGTCGTATCCTCTCGTCAGGCCACTTTTATTTGCCTCGCCCTGTATTAGCAGTCTGAATCACGTTCATCACTATTCACTACTTTTCAAGATTACTATTTTATATCTTAAATGAACGAAGCATAATCACATTTGTGATGATTGTGAACATGGTAATATATAAATGCAACTAACGAAAGAATCCTACATGCGGAGTAATCACTGTATTTAGCCAACTGGAATTTTCCTGTGAAGAGAATCATGTATAACTTTATTCCTGCACTCTGCGATAAATTTCTGTCTTTCACACTGCTTTAGTTTATAGAATGTGGCGTGTAGTAAGGAACTTCCAAAAATATTCCCAACAGTTGCACACAAAACATTCCTTTCCAGTACCTCCTTCTCTCTCACTTTCACTGTATCTCTGCCCCACAGCCATTATATTTGTCTCATTCCTTTTTTTCCTACTGCCACAGTCTGTTTCTTTCTCACTTACAGTCTGCTGACTGTCTCTTCAACTATCATTGTCTCCTCTCCACACGTCCTTGGGGACAATTTGCTTGGGTTTTTGACCTCTAGACCAGGAAATTTTGACACGTTGGTGTAGAGCATGGGGGAAATTGGGAAAAGTTTTTTGTGTTGAAGTTCATTGATCTGGAGAGCAAAACCCCATGTACGGTCTCCACTAATCTCCCTTTTTCATTTGCACTGACTCGTCTATCTTTTGCTCTTACTGCAACTATCTCCAGCCATCTCACTATTTCTTTTACTGGCACTATCCCCCACTAACCATAAATACTTCCTTTCTCTTTGGCTCTTACTGCTATTGTTATATCTCTCTTTCTCTGCCACTTTCTGTCTCCCACCATCACTATCTCCTCTCTCTTTGTCTATTACTGGCACTGGCTCCTCTCTCTTCCACAGTCACTGTCCCTCTGCTAATCTCTTTCAACACAAAAAAGAACAAATATATAAATATATTTCATGTCAATTTTTGGTGAGAAAGGCGGAACGAGCAGTGAGGCAACTGGTTCCTCGCTTATTTGTTAGTCTTTTAAAAAAGAAGGTATTCGCCTTTTTTATGCTCTTACTGGATAATTTTTTATTGGTTCCCTTTTTTTCCCTGTTACAGCAGTGTGTGGAGCAAATATAAAACGAACTCGGCAGGTCAGTGAAGATTTGGCAGTTTTTTAGGTACTTCGACACATTTACATACTTTGGCATATACAAACGGCATATGCAAGCAGCAAATGAGTGTGCATAATATACGGTTAACACCAAATCATCTCATTTCCTATATAAATTCACTTTACACTACTTTACAGTAACATGCACAACATTTTTAGGTTACACCAACAGTATAACAAAAATTGCGGTGTTTTGTTTTCAAGCACAAAGAAGTTTGTATGACAAAGTAATATTCTAAGAGGTGCCTACGCCGCTAGGGCGGACCATCGAATAATTTCCAGGTCAAGACAGCCTGTATAAGCGTGAAGTGCCCATTGTACAGAGACAGCGCGTCATAAGGTTTTATTGATTAGAAATGGCGCCCTGAAAACATTGTTTGGTGTCCTCAGAACCCTTGCGGTGACCCGAGAAATCTGCCATGTGTTCACTACGACGGTTAAAACTACAATCACGCCTCAGACCAGATACTACGTGCACGTTTTACGTGCATAACTACGGTAGCTTGAAACCTCTGGATCTCGGTAACGCTTAATGATAACGAAAAAGTTCACTCTTCAAGGGATGGACCTGATCAGCCGAAATCGTATCCAGTTCTGGTCTTACGTTAAATCAGTAAGTGGATCGAAACAGCATATCCAGACACTACGGGATGATGATGGCACTGAAACAGAGGATGACACGCGTAAAGCTGAAATACTAAACACCTTTTTCCAAAGCTGTTTCACAGAGGAATACCGCACTGCAGTTCCTTCTCTAAATCCTCGCACGAACGAAAAAATGGCTGACATCGAAATAAGTGTCCAAGGAATAGAAAAGCAACTGGAATCACTCAATAGAGGAAAGTCCACTGGACCTGACGGGACACCAATTCGATTCTACACAGAGTACGCGGAAGAACTTGCCCCCCCCCCCCCTTCTAACAGCCGTGTACCGCAAGTATATAGAGGAACGGAAGGTTCCAAATGATTGCAAAAGAGCACAGGTAGTTCCAGTCTTCAAGAAGGGTCGTCGAGCAGATGCGCAAAACTAGAGGCCTATATCTCTAACATCGATCTGTTGTACAATTTTAGAACATTTGTTTGCTCGCGTATCATGTCATTTCTGGAAACCCAGAACCTACACTGTAGGAATCAACATGGATTCCGGAAGCAGCGATCGTGTGAGACCCAAATCGCTTTATTTGTTCATGAAACCCAGAAAACATTAGATACAGGCTCCCAGGTAGATGCCATTTTCCTTGACTTCCGGAAGGCGTTCGATACAGTTCCGCACTGTCGCCTGATAAACAAAGTAAGAGCCTACGAAATATCAGACCAGCTGTGTGGTTGGATTGGAGAGATTTTAGCAAACAGAATACTCCATGTTCTTCTCAATGGAGAGACGTCTGCAGACGTGTGCAGACTTTAAAGTAACCTATGGCGTGCCACAGGGGAGTGTTATGGGACCATTGCTTTTCAGAATATATGTAAATGACCTAGTAGATAGTGTCGGAAATTCCATGCGGCTTTTCGCGGATGATGCTGTAGTATACAGAGAAGTTGCAGCATTAGAAAATTGCAGCGAAATGCAGGAAGATCTGCAGCGGATAGACACTTGGTGCAGGGAGTGGCAACTAACCCTTAACATAGACAAATGTAATGTATTGCGAATACATAGAAAGAAGGATCCTTTATTGTATGATTATATGATAGCGAAACAAACACTGGTAGCAGTTACTTCTGTAAAATATCTGGGAGTATGCGTACGGAACGATTTGAAGTGGAATGATCATTTAAAATTAGTTGTTGGTGAGGCGGTTGCCAGGTTGAGAATCATTGGGCGAGTCCTTAGAAAATGTAGTCCATCAACAAATGAGGTGGCTTACAAAACACTCGTTCGACCTATACTTGAGTATTGCTCGTCAGTGTGGGATCCGTACCAGGTCGGGTTGACAGAGGAGATAGAGAAGATCCAAAGAAGAGCAGCGCGTTTCGTCACAGGGTTATTTGTTAAGCGTGATAGCGTTACGGTGATGTTTAGCAAACTCAAGTGGCAGACCCTGCAAGAAAGGCGCCGTACATCGCGGTGTAGCTTACTGTCCAAGTTTTGAGAGGGTGCGTTTCTGGATGAGGTATCGAATATATTGCTTCCCCCTACTTATAACTCCCGAGGAGATCACGAATGTAAAATTAGAGATATTCGAACGCGGACAGATGCTTTCCGGCAGTCGTTCTTCCCGCGAACCATACTCGACTGGAACAGGAAAGGGAGGTAATGACAGTAGCACGTAAAGTGCCCTCCGCCACACTCCGTTGGGTGTCTTGCGGAGTATAAATGTAGATGTAGATGTATAAATAGTCGTATAGTCCGTGATAGTAATGCGACTTCCAGTGTAACCATGGTGCCCGTGGAATACCACGACATGGCTGCCCAAATCATCAGTGAACCTCCGCCATGTTTCACTCTTGTGTCGTAAACTCGGCTAGCAGTTGGAAACTGTGGAGCAAGACTGACGCTACCAAATGACGCTCTTCCATTGCTACACAGTTATGGCTGCGGCAGCACGTTTTCCTGCTACGGGCATATGTATCACTGGTGAGTGGTCTTGGAATTCCAGCTTGCCCTGCAATTTCCTGAATTTGGAGCTCCGTTCGTATTGTTTCGTACTGACAGAGTTCGCGAGAGCGGCATTCAGTTCTGCAGTGACTATTTCAGCTGTCGTTCTCTTATTTTTCGTCAAAAACCTCTTTAATAACCGACTGTCGCGATCAGTCCGCACACATATTCGTCTACGTGGTGTTTTAGCGGATAGCGGTTTCCCGCTTTCTCTGTATGCGATATAAATTTTCGGTAAGATGCCGTTTGAAACAACTAACTCTTCGGCTCCTTTGGTAACGGATGGTCTCACCATACAAGCACCAAGAATATGCCCATGTTCGAATTCACTTAGCTCTGTTATAACGCACAAACAACTAGACAGAACACTGTTCTGTCCACGACTGACACTTGCAACGCATTGAGGACTTCACTCAGGGGGAAAGCATAGGGATTGTAAGGACGATGTGTAAGGGCATCCCGGAGAACAACATTACAAACGTGTGGGCCCGCCCACGACCACATGTGTAGTTGAAACAACCTTGACAACATATGGGTCCGCCCACATGTTTACAAGTATAACACCCCAATGACCGCCTTAAAGTCAGTTAAGACAGAATATAATAATATGAAGTAGGGAAGAGTTATCTTGGCAAATACGACATCTTTGCCGATAAGCTAACACCAAGAAGTTTGGATAACAACAACATTATACATCACTGAGCGTTTTTGTTATGAAAAGAGGAGGAAGAAACCTCAGATTTAATTAATGGACAAATATCCAAGTGATAATTGCAATTAATATCTTGAAAGCTAAGTCCAAGGTGATGTTAGTCAGTGATAACTTTTATGTGGAAGAGAGTTGTAAGGGCAACGAAGAAATTCAATGCGCCTACAATACTCTTTCACAGAAGAAGTCGCTTGCTGGCTCTCGTCCTGTAAAGACGTGCGAGAACAATTCTTGTCTTAGTTATTGAGAGTACGGAACGCGACGATATTGATTTGCGTTCAGAAGTGTTTCTTGCGTGACGTGATTCACGAAATTCGGAAACTGATTTTCTAAGCAGAGACAGGAACTGATAGACGCGTTTAACCGTGCATAACGGGTTAATTGAACTTTATTGACGAAACTAGTGGATATTGGACTTGACTTTCAAATAGTTGGAACTAAAAGAAGAGTGGATAGCATATCAAAGGACTACACTCAATTAGTCTCGAGTAGGACATAATTACACCACTTCACGAAGATAATACAATTACGCTGAAGAGTGAAGCTGTCGTAATTGTCAAGAAACTTAATTTTAATAGAACTGACTTTACCAACCAACTGCGTGTGCGTGTGGTGCGAAAGTTATAAAGTATTTAGTGGCCAAGGAACAATAAACTGTTCGTTCCAAGTGAAATATCAAGCGTGAACTACATTATTAAGTGATTTAATCAATGATAGTTAACCGATGACTGTTCAGCAGGGACAATTTAATCTGAATATCAAAATACCCCCCCCCCCCCCCCCCCATGAACCATGTACCTTGCTGTTGCTGGGGAGGCTTGCGTGCCTCAGCGATACAGATAGCCGTACCGTAGGTGCAACCACAACGGAGGGGTATCTGTTGAGAGGCCAGACAAACATGTGGTTCTTGAAGAGGGGCAGCAGCCTTTTCAGTAGTTGCAAGGGCAACAGTCTGGATGATTGACTGATCTGGCCTTGTAACAATAACCAAAACGGCCTTGCTGTGCTGGTACTGCGAACGGCTGAAAGCAAGGGGAAACTACAGCCGTAATTTTTCCCGAGGGCATGCAGCTTTACTGTATGATTAAATGATGATGGCGTTCTCTTGGGTAAAATATTCCGGAGGTAAAATAGTCCCCCATTCGGATCTCCGGGCGGGGACTACTCAAGAGGATGTCGTTATCAGGAGAAAGAAAACTGGCGTTCTACGGATCGGAGCGTGGAATGTCAGATCCCTTAATCGGGCAGGTAGGTTAGCAAATTTAAAAAGGGAAATGGATAGGTTGAAGTTAGATATAGTGGGAATTAGTGAAGTTCGGTGGCAAGAGGAACAAGACTTCTGATCAGGTGACTACAGGGTTATAAACACAAAATCAAATAGGGGTAATGCAGGAGTAGGTTTAATAATGAATAGGAAAATAGGAATGCGGGTAAGCTACTACAAACAGCATAGTGAACGCATTATTGTGACCAAGATAGACGCGAAGCCCACACCTACTACAGTAGTACAAGTTTATATGCCAACTAGCTCTGCAGACGACGAAGAAATTGAAGAAATGTATGATGAAATAAAAGAAATTATTCAGATTGTGAAGGGAGACGAAAATTTAATAGTCATGGGTGACTGGAATTCGAGTGTAGGAAAAGGGAGAGAAGGAAACATAGTAGGTGAATATGGATTGGGGGGAAGAAATGAAAGAGGAAGCCGCCTGGTAGAATTTTGCACAGAGCACAACATAATCATAGCTAACACTTGGTTTAAGAATCATGAAAGAAGGTTGTATACATGGAAGAACCCTGGAGATACTAAAAGGTATCAGATAGATTATATAATGGTAAGACAGATATTTAGGAACCAGGTTTTAAATTGTAAGACATTTCCAGGGGCAGATGTGGACTCTGACCACAATCTATTGGTTATGACCTGTAGATTAAAACTGAAGAAACTGCAAAAAGGTGGGAATTTAAGGACATGGGACCTGGATAAACTAAAAGAACCAGAGGTTGTACAGAGATTCAGGGAGAGCATAAGGGAGCAATTGACAGGAATGGGGGAAATAAATACAGTAGAAGAAGAATGGGTAGCTTTGAGGGATGAAGTAGTGAAGGCAGCAGAGGATCAAGTAGGTAAAAAGACGAGGGCTAGTAGAAATCCTTGGGTAACAGAAGAAATATTGAATTTAATTGATGAAAGGAGAAAATATAAAAATGCAGTAAGTGAAACAGGCAAAAAGGAATACAAACGTCTCAAAAATGAGATCGGCAGGAAGTGCAAAATGGCTAAGCAGGGATGGCTAGAGGACAAATGTAAGGATGTAGAGGCCTATCTCACTAGGGGTAAGATAGATACCGCCTACAGGAAAATTAAAGAGACCTTTGGACATAAGAGAACCACTTGTATGAATATCAAGAGCTCAGATGGAAACCCAGTTCTAAGCAAAGAAGGGAAAGCAGAAAGGTGGAAGGAGTATATAGAGGGTCTATACAAGGGCGATGTACTTGAGGACAATATTATGGAAATGGAAGAGGATGTAGATGAAGATGAAATGGGAGATATGATACTGCGTGAAGAGTTTGACAGAGCACTGAAAGACCTGAGTCGAAACAAGGCCCCCGGAGTAGACAATATTCCATTGGAACTACTGACGGCCGTGGGAGAGCCAGTCCTGACAAAACTCTACCATCTGGTGAGCAAGATGTATGAAACAGGCGAAATACCCTCAGACTTCAAGAAGAATATAATAATTCCAATCCCAAAGAAAGCAGGTGTTGACAGATGTGAAAATTACCGAACTATCAGCTTAATAAGTCACAGCTGCAAAATACTAACACGAATTCTTTACAGACGAATGGAAAAACTAGTAGAAGCCAACCTCGGGGAAGATCAGTTTGTATTCCGTAGAAACACTGGAACACGTGAGGCAATACTGACCTTACGACTTATCTTAGAAGAAAGATTAAGGAAAGGCAAACCTACGTTTCTAGCATTTGCAGACTTAGAGAAAGCTTTTGACAATGTTGACTGGAATACTCTCTTTCAAATTCTAAAGGTGGCAGGGGTAAAATACAGGGAGCGAAAGGCTATTTACAATTTGTACAGAAACCAGATGGCAGTTATAAGAGTCGAGGGACATGAAAGGGAAGCAGTGGTTGGGAAGGGAGTAAGACAGGGTTGTAGTCTCTCCCCGATGTTGTTCAATCTGTATATTGAGCAAGCAGTAAAGGAAACAAAAGAAAAATTCTGAGTAGGTATTAAAATTCATGGAGAAGAAATAAAAACTTTGAGGTTCGCCGATGACATTGTAATTCTGTCAGAGACAGCAAAGGACTTGGAAGAGCAGTTGAATGGAATGGACAGTGTCTTGAAAGGAGGATATAAGATGAACATCAACAAAAGCAAAACAAGGATAATGGAATGTAGTCTAATTAAGTCGGGTGATGCTGAGGGAATTAGATTAGGAAATGAGGCACTTAAAGTAGTAAAGGAGTTTTGCTATTTGGGGAGCAAAATAACTGATGATGGTCGAAGTAGAGAGGATATAAAATGTAGGCTGGCAACGGCAAGGAAAGCGTTTCTGAAGAAGAGAAATTTGTTAACATCCAGTATTGATTTAAGTGTCAGGAAGTCATTTCTGAAAGTATTCGTATGGAGTGTAGCCATGTATGGAAGTGAAACATGGACGATAAATAGTTTGGACAAGAAGAGAATAGAAGCTTTCGAAATGTGGTGCTACAGAAGAATGCTGAAGATTAGATGGGTAGATCACATAACTAATGAGGAAGTATTGAATAGGATTGGGGAGAAGAGAAGTTTGTGGCACAACTTGACCAGAAGAAGGGATCGGTTGGTAGGGCATGTTCTGAGGCATCAAGGGATCACCAATTTAGTATTGGAGTGCAGCGTGGAGGGTAAAAATCGTAGAGGGAGACCAAGAGATGAATACACTAAGCAGATTCAGAAGGATGTAGGTTGCAGTAGGTACTGGGAGATGAAAAAGCTTGCACAGGATAGAGTAGCTTGGAGAGCTGCATCAAACCAGTCTCAGGACTGAAGACCACAACAACAACAACAATCAAAATACCTACTTCATCAATTGAAAAGAGAACTTTTGAACATTTTTTTTAACATTACGGCGTAGGTTCACTCAGACGTGATCAAAGAGTATCTGTGGATCTCGTTTCATACAGGTTTAACAACTCCATAGCAACGAGCCAATAACGTACGAGAAGACTGATAATTACAATGTTTCCTCGCAATTGGTGGTGTGTACGATGCGGATGAGATAAGATTTAACAACTACTGCATATCCGGGCAATGAATCATTCAATCTTAAATCAGAAGAAGTCTCCATCGTACGAGTTCGCATTTCTGTCTCCCGTTCACCGACGGGGACCTATGTCATCGCGCATCGTGTCTCAACTCCACTGCGAGAGCTGTGGCAGTAGCAGCTCTAAGGCGTCGACAATATCAGCACGCGGTTGGAGTGCTGGGACGCCACACAAGGTTGTTTCTACTACGGTGCTGAAGGTAGATGGGAAGTCCTTACACATTCTCTATACAGCCTCGATCTCTCTCCATGCGATTTCCACATTTTTGGAGCCCTGAAGTGGTTGCGTAAAATGTTGAAAAAAATAGGCATAATATGAAATAAAATAGAAGGCAGCGTCAAACCAAACACCATTTGTCGGAGACACTGTGAACGACCACTTCTACTTACACAGGGTGTGTCACCTCTCCTACACAGATGCTGCAGTTTTGATTTTGTGACCAACCATGATGTAATACTTTGTCTTACGCCCCACACTGTCACTAGACAATCATAGCTCATTGAGAACGATGTTAGTTTTGACCCAGCTGCCACCAGCGACCGGACCAAAGACATGAGAGGGCTCCAGCAGGTGGAAGCTTGCCTCAGCTCTAGACAGATGCGGCGGTCCCAAGATTAACGGGGTTCTGCCCAACCTGATGGCGCTCGGCCGTTCGAGAACAGCGGGCCTGTCTTGTTAGTGAGCGGACGGATTAGTACGTCAAGATAGGAAAGATACACGGCTCTCGCTGCGGAAGTCTAATTAGACGTTACTGTGGGACACGGGCGTGGATCGCAACAGTGCCAGCGCAGTTTCCGGTTTCGTGGCACCAATTTGGTGGAAATGTCCGGTCCCAGGCACGTGTCGCACTTCTGTACTGGTTTTGTTGGCCACAAAAATCTTAAGACGGAAAGAATCTATGCAGATGGTGAAGATGGAAGATAACAGCATTCTTGTCTGTTTAAAACGATTGACTCGTCCGTCAAGGGGTGACTATCGAGAAACTAATCGGGCACAAGAGATGGTCTTGTACTAATTAAATGCGCAAAGGGAAACTCTGAAAATAGCTGAACCATTCAGCTTCCGCGCCCATTGAAATAGTTATCAGACGTAGGGTAAGTTCTCGGCATTCTTGGCTTGTGTGTGATCTTCATAGTATAAATGGCCTCAGGGATCGCATTATTAAATGCTAGGGCCTAAACCAGCAGTTGGCTGTAGTTCACAGATTATGCCACAGATAGATTTTATTGGTTCTTAATTGGATTATTAGAGTTTTGATTGCCTTCGTTTTATTATTACGCCCTTCTTTCGTACTCCAGAATCTCTGAACGGCTCACTTTATACAAGCAACTATTAATGGTCTTCCTCTCTCGGTCTTATGTACGCTTCTTCACGAATGCTCTTCGTACATGAAAGATGTGATTTGTATGAAAAAAATATATATATATCACAAATTGCTGCAGATGGTTGAAAATGTCGGATCCTAATGTCGATATTGCCAATCTAATGTAGACTTTCTTTAGTTGCCCTATGTTATTTTTGCAAAACGCCGGAATGGTTCTTTCAACAAGACCACATTTGCGTGCTTGCCCCATCCACATGTAACAGTACAAAATCTCTATTTGTAATTACGTTATTTCCAAGAGAAGGGCATATGGCTGGAATTACAGGCAAACATTGACGTTCGGTTGTCAACGGTGACGTCACAGGATAAACCTAACAAACGATATGGCGGAGAAACCATCAAAACAATTAAACGGAGGAGGCGTAAGCGCCTCATTACAGTTGGGGATAGCTTTCTCTGAAAAGTAATTGAAGTTGAAAGTCTGCCGGCCGCGGTGGCCGAGCGGCTCTAGGCGCTTTAGTCCCGAACCGCGCGACTGCTACGGTCGCAGGTTCGAATCCTGCCTCGGGCATGGATGTGTGTGATGTCCTTAGATTAGGTTTAAGTAGTTCTAATTTCTAGGGGACTGATGACCACAGATGTTAAGTCCCATAGTGCCCAGAGCCATTCGAACCATTTTTTGAAGTTAAAAGTCTTTTTGTGAAGTAAATATAAATATTTTTAAATGAAATGATTGTTGCCATTTGACTGCAAGTTTTATTATTTTTCTTTCACTGTAGATATTTCGGCCATTTTCAAGTGTAGAGTGAAAACTTAAAAATGGGAACAAAGTGCAAGGCATTTTGCTGCCTGTATTTCTTTCATTCTTTTCCTGTGGGCTTCCTCCCTTCTGACCATGTTGTTCCACTCTTCATCTACGGTTTTCCCTCTTGCTCAACTTGCCATTTGTGACCTTCGGACCTTAAGTTTTCACTGTTTTGGACACCTTCTGATGTAATTTCAGCCAATTTCAGATCGGTTTTGATCTTCTCAATCCATTTCATTGCGTGAGGTTTGGCTTTACTCCCGTTGTGAAATAATTCGGCTATTTATTTTATATCTCTGCCTGGACTCATTCTTTTAATGTGTCGATAGAATCTTAACCTGCGTTTTGTAATGTCATGATGAATATTTGTGTATTTTTTGATATCCGGATTGCCTCTCGTTCGGTACAAGTTTTGGGTCTACATTTTTTTTTTTTTGCATTCTTTTTTCTCAGTATTTCCAGTGTCTGCATTCCTGTTCAGAATTAGTGTTTCTGATTTACAGAGGCAGTCTAGTTTAACTACTGTGTTGTGATGTCATAGTGTTCTGTGCCTGGAGACACATTGTTTGCTGTAGATACTTTGGACCAGTTGGGATGCAGTTTCCAGCTTTTTGGATCTAATTTTGTTTGCGTTTGTTTCGATTCCATTTTCCTGAGTTATTTTTCCTGAGTTATTTCATCGAGATATTTAAACAGTGGAACTTATTTAATTTTTCCATATTTCGTTTCCATGAATTTTGTGCTTGTTTGTTGCAGGTCATGTATTCAGTTTTTTCAAAGGACATATGGAGACCAACTTTTCTGCAGTTTCTCTCAAGAGTTCAGTATGATTTTGCGCTGATGAAATGTCGCGAGTTAAGATGGCTAAATCGTCTTCAACTGCTAGACAATCCACAGACAATTTGCTTCTGCCTAAAGTGATTGGCTGATCAATTTTGGGGACTGATTCATGTTTGTGCCATTCTTGTATTACTTTTTTCAAGTAGTCAGTTGGAAAGTAATGGAGACGGTCCATCTCCTTGTCTTACGCCCGTTTTGATTTCGAAAGGAACTGAGATCTCTCCCATAAATTTAAACTTTGAGCTTTTGTCTGTCAGTAACTGTTTTATAATTGTGTTTCCGGATGTAGACTTCATTCTTTTAATATTTGAAATAATGATTCGCACTCAACTGAGTCGTGCGCTTTTTTGAAATCAGCAGATGTGCAGACAATATTTTAGCTACAAATTTTCTGATGTCTTACGATGAGCTGTAGATTCAAGGTTTGCTATGGACATGAGCCAATTTTTGATTCAAGTTGTTTCTGTGCTCTGTTGAGAAGACACTGGCATAGAAAGTTGAATGCACCTGTTATTAGTAAGATCCCACTGTAATTAATTAGATGCGTTCTTCTCCCTTCTCATGTAACGTGTGAATTAACGCATTTTTCAAATCTTCTGGAATTTTTTTCTGTTTGACAAATGTCTTGCATGATTTAGATGGTTTCTGTTATGATGTTTGAACCTGCTGGTTTGGCCGGCCCGAGTGGCCGTGCGGTTCTAGGCGCTGCAGTCTGGAACCGAGGGACCGCTACGGTCGCAGGTTCGAATCCTGTCTCGGGCATGGATGTGTGTGATGTCCTTAGGTTAGTTAGGTTTAATTAGTTCTAAGTTCTAGGGGACTGATGACCTCAGACGTTAAGTCGCATAGTGTTTAGAGCCATTTTGAACCCGCTGGTTTGAGGATTTCTCATATGATTCCATCTTCCTCCTTTGCTTTATTGTTTCTTGAATCTTTTGGTCTATCTTGCAATTTCTTCTTAATCTGGCCGTAATGAATTAGGATTAGTTTACTCATGCCGTTGTGGTGGGAATGTTTGTGTTGGACCTGGGCGATTAAGTAGTTTTTTGAAATATCTGGCAAGTTTCTTTTGTTTAGAGCCAATTTTCCATTTTCTTTCAGGAAGCAGAAACTTGCTGATTGGTATTCTATTATCTTAGTTTTGAAGTTCTTATATAAATTTCGTGTGTTGTTTCCTTCGACGTCTTTCTCTGTTTCAAATAGGTGAGCCTTTTCGTGTTTCCTTATGATCTTGCTGATTAATTTGGCTCTCTCTTTGCTCACTGTCAGGAATTTTTTTAAGTTCCCTTTTCTCTTATTACCTTTCCAATTGCTGTAAACGTCCCGTCAAAAGTGGATTGCATGCTCACATTCCTCATTCCAAGAAGGGTGTTTCTTAGTTCTCTACAGAAGAATTAGTCTTCGTGCTTCTGAGTTATTGCCAATTGTTCAGTTGCTTTTTCTGTAATTTTTCCACGACTGAGTTTTCGATCCTGCTAGTGTCAGATTTGGGGTTTTAGTCTCCATTTTGTGAACCTCTGAGGTTTTAAACGTATTTTTATTTTTTTCGGATAATTGTGTGAGTCTGTTATGTTTGCGCCCTTTCTTGCTTGGTGTTCACAATTTCTCTGTGGTAAAATTAATGTGTGAACGTAAAAGTTCAGGTTCAACATCCCGTAGAAATCAAGTAATATTCTGATTTTAAATTTTTAGTTTTGATTCTTACATACGACCCATATTGTAATAGATGAAGAGGGGGCCTTTACAGAATATGCAACTCCTGTCAGATTAGAAATTTTGATGAACGGGAATGATACCTACACCCCCAGACCAGTCACAAACACAATTGTGGTGTTTGTAATTTTTTGACGAACTCCGTATGGCGGCAGGAGACAAAATATACTAGCTGTTAGCAGGAATTTCGATGTCTAGGATAAGTTTTGATTATGTTAACAGAATCTTCCGTCGGTTCTTGGTAGAACAACATTATAATAATAAATGAAAAGCACCAGTTTGCTTTTGTTCTACAATATTATTTTTATTGCTAACCGGTTTTCGGCTTACAAGGCCATCTTCAGACATGTCTGATCTGGTGCTTTTCATTTATTATTGATTGATAATGATTTATTTTAATGGGCAGGAATAGACAGCTGTCTAACCCTTGTCCTCTCTGATGTGTCAACCGTACGTATCGCAGCGACCTATCAGTGCAGCTTAAGAACCATCTGTCCCACATTGCTTCTAAGAAAGCCATATTCGTACAGTTTAGTGCATAACGTAACATCGCATTGCATAAATTATATAACATTTTCGGTCGTTTGTCACAAACGATGAAAGATGAAAGAAAAAAGGCAAAAATGTAGAACACCTAGCGAAAAGTGAAATAATTTTTGTCTTTACTTACGTCAGGTTATAACATTGCCTTTTTTTATGGAAATAACCGATACCATGAAACTTCCTGTCATATTAAAACTGTGTGCCGGACCGAGACTCGAACTCGGGACCTTTGCCTTTCGCGGGCAAGTACTCTACCATCTGAACTACCCAAGCACGACTCACGCCCCGTCCTCACAGCTTTAATTCTGCCAGTATCTCGTCTCCTACGTTTCTCCTAGAGCACTTGCCCGCGAAAGGCAATGGTCCCGAGTTCGAGCCTCGGTCCAGCACACAGTTTTAATCTGCCAGGAAGTTTCATATCAGCGCACACTCCGCTGCAGAGTGAAATTATCATTCTGGAACCGATACCATGTATACTATCGATTCTTGCATATGTTAAAATTACGTCGGCTGTTTCACTAAGAGGATTCATATGATTTTGTATACGATGTATTGTGTTACAGGCTAAAATGTGTAAAAAGAAATTAATGTGTTACAATCAATATGTACTAACAGTTAAAATTACTCTTCTTTTAAGAATAACTGAAATTACAAAATTTCTAGCATATTTAAAATTCATGTTATTAATTACACAGTCTAATTTGAATTGTTAAATTCATTTCTGGATTAATTTATAAATTAATGATATTTGTTAGTGATTATTCATCTTTTGTTTTGTAAACTCTTTTTCTTTGTAAACTTTTAGGAATTCTGTGAGTACCGCAGAATGTGAAGAGTAGTGGGCATGCCTCTGATGGAAGTAGACGTTGTCTAAGTTTGTCACCAAGAATGTAATTATTGGTTTTTTTGAATTTGGAAAATGTACAAACGTTGTGATGTTGAAAGATGTGACAAAGAATAAAATTCAAGAATAATACGGACAAATCTTCATCAGTTATTTAGTCATCAAATCTAAGAAACAGAAATTTTCAGCTGCAAGAATGTACTGCTAGACAAGACTTTGAGCCATCGACAACAACAACGAGATATTCAAGATAAGTAAAAGTTGTTCTTTTGTACCTCTTACCCCTCTCAAGCTTTTGAAACTTTTGCAAATAACAGGGAAATATAATGGTGATGTGTGGGAGGATAAGATTACAAGTTACATTACCCATATAGTTAAAAAAAGGATTGTTGTAGGAAACTGAGAATTGCAATTGTGTGAACTGCTGTGTCAGGGTGGTTTAGCGGCTAATGGACCTGTCTAGTATGCAGGAGATCCGGGTTCGATTCCCGGCCTTGGTACAAAATTTCGCTCGCCGCTTCAGTCTGTATACATAAAATCATATGCGTATGAGACCAGTAAAGTCTCTGAAGCTGTGTCATTTAATTTGTATAAGTATCTACTCCTGGGTTTCAGGCTGGTTCCCCCATTTACGTTAATTGCTCAGGTGCTATTCCAGAATACCCACGGATATTCTGTTCCTGAGTAAGGGGGAATTTAAAATAGACTGGGGCGGCAGTGAGAATCTGGATCGAGGAGGGAAGCGTGTCACGGTAATCCGTGCAGTTGTGTGAGCTGTGTGCCAAGGTGGTTTAGTGGCTAACGCAACTACCTAGTAAGCCGGAGACCCGGTTTCGATTCCCGACCTTGGTAAGAGGTTTACGATCACAAAAACAGGGAAGAAACAGAGAAGAAAAAGTTAAACATGCAATCGACAATGATGGCCTCTAGGGTAAAAGTATACTAAGATAGGAAAAATATGGTTCAGTATGAAATATTTTCTAGGTTAGGTTAATACAAATGCGTTTGAAATGTAAAATTTTTGATGAAGTCTCCATAGAATTGGGCTCCAATTTTACTCGTAGCTGACGCTTGGGGAATATTATAGGTGGGATATGCTTCACTGCCACATTTTACTGCTGATGTAAGACGACACCTAGGGCATCAATACGGTCCAGACGGGTGTGTATCTTGGCCTTCAAGATATGGGAAAATTTCAGGAGCGAGGTGTACAGCACTCCTGTTGATACGGTTGAAGAACTGGAGCAACGAATTACACAATCTTGTCGAGATGATCTGGGGCTGTTTGAAAGAATTTGTAACTCACTCCAGAGAGGAGTATTGCATCGCACCCAATTTGGAGGACGACATGTGTAACATCTTTAACAGGTAAGACTGTACAGTTACATGTAACATGTTGAACTAGTATTGTATTATTCCTCAAAATAAGCAATGGGTGAAATTTCAGCTCAGTTAGATGGGGTCTTAATCGAAAAGTTTGCATTTCAATTACATTTGTACTTACAAGGGGACCATACGGACAACCGTCCACCGAACTGATTCATATTAAGAGGATGAGTAGGGCTCGTCTACTACTTCAGCATACGTGAAGGAAGACGTGACTCTCAACCGTTTTCGAGAAAATCGAGCATGAACATTTTACGAGTGCTTACATACTTCTTATGGTCGCTAGCAATTTGTATCGAATCTAGCTAGTTCCCGGTACACTTTTTTTCCATCATTCCCATAGTTGTTTCCCATAGTTCTGTGATCACTATCATCCTGCTAAGTACAGTGCTACATAGGTTACACGTTATACTTTACACACATGTTGGTAAAACAATATAAGTAAAATGGCTATTCTGATTTGATTGGAAATTCTTGTGTATCCATTTTTTTCCAATCTCATTACGAAGCTCTTTTTTTCAGGATACACATAATGAAAATAATAAATGAATCACTCAGTAACGACGGTTTAGACAGTCGTATTAATTACGCGAGAAGAAAAAAATTGCAGGCAGGGATATTCGATGCACGGACCTTGCGCTCCTTAACTAACCGCTTAACACGCTTTTTTTCCCCTTGCCCCTCACTTTCCCACTTATAATTAAAACTGCATAAAAAGGGGAGCTATTTGTCACCCCCACTTTAACCCCAAAAAAAATCTGCACTATTTCAGACATTGACCCTTAACTACGCCTATCCCGACAGTTCTACCTAAACACGCTTTAGCTACGGCTTCTTGAGCACTAGCGATCATACAAAATATATAAATAGGCGTCACATTTTCAAAACTTGACTGTCTCGAAAACGGTTGAGAGTTGCGTCTTCCTGTCTGTCGTGCACTACATATTCTGTCAGTTCGAATCAGTTCGGTAAGGTGAAGTCTGTACGGTCCCTTCGTTAGTGTGACAATATTTAATATTGAAGTCAGTGGAGGTTAATAACCAAATACTCGCAATTATCTAGAAAACTACACGTTTACTGACCCATGCGTACTGGAACATTTTTGCATGAGTTATCGCACATTTCGCCCGTGTCTGTTTTCGCTATTCTGATACACCCTGCTTAATTGTGTTAACTTCTCTCTTACGGTCAGCTTTCGTGAAAATCCTTTTCGTAAGTAGCTCTACCGTAATGATGTTGGTAGGAACAAAGTTATGAGATGTCGTTGAAATTTTGATTAGATGCGACAACTTTGACGCAATGTTGAGAGATGGAAATTAAACCGAGAGTCCGCATTTGCCACTGGCACGACAAACTTTTCGTCGTACTGGAAGTGAAGGAGTGGCTGCGGTGTGTGGAAGCCTACCGCAGTTCCATTCTGGAGAGTCTCTCCCCTGCCGCCTCGGGCACTTGACGGAGGCCCGCTTTGCTAAACCGCGTGCGCAGCCGCCAGCGGACGGCGCCACATGTGGCCACGTGTGAACGACCGCGTGCGAGATGGAAGCGCACTGGCTTCAGCCGCCTGCTCCACGCCCTCCCTTGGGGCTCCTTTTCCAGTCCGCGACACTCGTTGTCGGAGTGCTCTTTACAGCCGGCGAGAACCGCTGGTAATTACGTCCTGCTCATTTCTACATTCAAATTTGCGCGCCGCCATCTGGCAACTAAATGACGCTCATGGTGACACACGTGTGCATGCCAGGAAAGCACTACCACTACTGATTAGGGTTTCGGAATACCCTCTTTCGTTAACGGTGTGTTTCCGGTTGTTCGGCTGAGCAGTTGTTTCCATTTTATGCTCAACATTTCTACGACCGGCCCAGTCGTCTTCGCAAGGGAACCGCGCGTAATCGTCGTCATCGATTTCGTCTAAATTTGTCGTAAAACTACGCCCCGCGGTGTTCTCCGCGGTTGTTGGGTTGTTTTTGGGAAGGAGACCAGACAGCAAGGTCATCGGTCTCATCGGATTAGGGAAAGACGGGGAAGGGAGTCGGCCGTGTCCTTTCAAAGGAACCATCCCGGCATTTGCCTGGAGCGATTTAGGGAAATCACGGAAAACCTAAATCAGGATGGCCGGACGCGGGATTGAACCGTCGTCCTCCCGAATGCGAGTCCAGTGTGCTAGCCACTGCGCCACCTCGCTCGGTCTCCGCGGTTATACAGTCAGCTGTACGGAAACGTTAATGCTGAAACATACTGCCCATGCGTATGCGCCATCACAATTTAATTATTTACAATACTGAGTCTCACAAATATTTCGTTTTTTTTCTATTACTTTTGTGTTTATTTCCGAGGCTGTATCCTACAGCAATATTTCTGCTATCATAGATTTATTTACGTACTCCCTTCATTTGTTAAAATAGTTAAAACTAATCTTTAGCTAAACTTATTGCATTTAAAGGATAGTTAACTTTCATCTATGACGTTTTAGTCACATTATCCATCCCATGACACGAGAACAATTATTTGCTTCGGAATAGAAGGCAGCCTATGTGTCAATTCAGGATTTAGGCTACCTACATTCCAATGTTCATCTACATCCGTCCTGCCGCTTCAGCGTGAATGAGTAACAAACCGGCCGGCCGGAGTGGCCGTGCGGTTCTAGGCGCTATAGTCTAGAACCGAGCGACCGCTACGGTCGCAGGGTCGAATCCTACCTCGGGCATGGATGTGTGTGATGTCCTTAGGTTAGTTAGGTTTAAGTAGTTCTAAGTTCTAGGGGACTGATGACCACAGCAGTCAAGTCCCATAGTCCCAAATGGCTCCATTTGCACCATTTTTGAACACCGGGTGTAAAACAAAATGTTGTAATTATATCAGTATCTAACAAGAAACTTCCACAATGTTTTACAAACTCAAAGCAAAGCAAAATAAAATAAAAACATTGACTGCAGCAGGGCGCGGACCGGGATACTACACAAGTCACTTTGATAACATGATGTCCCTAATGGCGCGGCTACGCGAATCATTGTAAGTTCGCTATTTCATTTGATGTGATGATTAGCCCGTTAATTCTGTTACTGACAATATGACTTTAACTGAGATTTAATTAGAGCAAATCTTACCAAGAACGTTGGATTTATGATTATTCTTCAATGCCCTGTTGCGTTGAATCGCAATACTGTCATAACACAGTTTCCAATCTGAAAATTAGCGTTTACGCAGTGTGTTTTTTGACTGGCTTTCCTGTTTGACTTTTCGTTCGTCGTTGCTTAGAGCTCAATTATTAGTCCACATTTCACATCATATTCTTCAAAGAACTAAATATCTTGTGTTACGCACTTTTAAAAGTAGCCTGTGTGTTAATCCAGGTTATAAGCTGTTTCCATGTCAAACTACATTCAAATCCGTCCAGCCCTTTTAGCGTGATGCAGTAAAAAACACACACAAACTTTCGGAATTTTAATGTATATGGGGTGCACGTCTTCGCCAGAAATGAAAGAGACCTATGTGAGAGCTCCCTCGTAAAAGACAGGCGAGCGTTTAGAAAAAATAGCATTTTAGGTACGGATCCGGAGAGACATGAGCCATTTATGTTAGAGACCTTTCAAGGCAGCGGCTAGCGCTGGGGACAGAACACAGAATGGTAATCCTAGGGAGGTGGTATCAAATCTCAATGCGACAATAATTTTTCAGTTTTTACGTTACTTACATTGTATACAAACAGAAATATTACTCAGTATGTTGTATTTACTCATATGTTCAGAAAAGAAATGAAATGGAAAGGCAAAACAAAATTTGGTAATCATTTGGTCCAGTGCGACCGATCCATTGTTCAGTAATCCCTTGATTTAAAAATTTCTGCATTCCCAGATGCCAGTGTGCGGTGCCCCATCCTGTCGGTAAATGAAGTCGTTCGAATCAGTCTCCAACTGTGGGAAAAGAAAGTTCTCAAGCATATCGAGATACGTGCTTCCTGTAACAGTGTTCTCGGCGCAGAAAAATGGACCATACACCTTTTCCCGCGAAAGAGCACAAAACACATTTCATTTTAGAGTGTCCCTCTCACGTTGTACAACTTCATGTGGTTGGTCCGTACCCCATATTCTCCCATTATGACGATTCACCTTTCCATTTAAATGGAATGTTGCCTCGTTCCTAAACACTAAGCGTGGAAGAAAACTGTTATCCTCCATCTTACCAAGAACGAAATTACAGAATTCCACACGCTATTGTTTGTCACCTTCACGAAGAGCTTGCCGTAGCTGAGTTTATACGGTTTCATGTGTAAAAGTCGACGGAACACACGCCAGGCGGACATCGGGGGGATGTTGAGCTCTCGAGCTGCACGGCGAACGGATTTCTGCGGACTCCTTGTGAAACTGTGGCGGATGCATTCGATGTCTGTGTCAGAAACTCGGGGACGGCCCGGCGATTTGCGTTTACACAAACACTCTGTTGTGTCACCGCCAGACACCACACTTGCTAGGTGGTAGCCTTTAAATCGGCCGCGGTCCGGTAGTATACGTCGGACCCGTGTGTCGCCACTATCAGTGATTGCAGACCGAGCTTATTTTACTAGACTCAACTCCTTTAATTGTTCCAGACCTCACGCCAGCCTGCGTGAGCTTAAACGCGTGCCTTTCGGCTACCCGTCACTGTGGATTGGCTGTCTTGCCAGTCCACAACACAATCTGTTTCTCGGAATTGTTCGTGCCATCGTGTAATGCTCTGTGCTGTAGGAGGATCCACGCCATACCTAGAACGAAAGTGCCAGTGAAAAGTTATTACCCACTCGCACTGCGAAAAACGTAGAACACAAAACTCTCTCTGTTGCCCCGACACCATTTTTACTAGAACTGAAGTGGGCGCACACTGCTGTTACCTAGCAGGAACCATGTAAACTCGGGAGTTTGCTCTTTCCAACTGTACTTTCTTCACTCACATTTCACAAATAACTGCTGTGGCCGCTCCGGGTACTGCCTGCACTGAGGTTGACCCCTCACCCGTGTTCGAGTGGGAGATCATTCCAAAGTCTGGCAGGGAGCGAAAAACTATCCGAGGGGCCGATCGTAGGGCCTCCCTGGTTCGTTTGACGAACAGGTTTCGGGCGTTATCTATGGCTGACGATGTCTCTGAGCCGGATGCAGTCGTCCACCCTGTACCAGAGGAAGCTTCTCGGCCCGCAAGGTCTCGGCATTCACAGAGGGTGGGTTTGCTGGTAGTTGGGAGCTCCAACATTAGGCGCGTAATGGGGCCCCTTAGGAACATGGCTGCCAAGGAGGCGAAAGAAGCCAGTGTGCACATCGTGGGGAGTCATTCCGGATGTGGAAAGGCTGCTTCCGGATACCATGAAGAGCACAGGGTGCAGCCAACTGCAGGTGGTGGCTCATGTCGGTACCAATAACGTGCGTCGCTTTGGATCGGAGGAGATTCTCTCTGGTTTCGGGCGGCTAGCGGAGAGATAGCTTGCGAGATTAAGGCGAAGCTCACCATCTGCAGCATCGTCGATAGAACCGACTGTGGTCCTTTGGTGGTGAGCCGAGTGGAGGGTCTGAATCAGAGGCTCAGGCGGTTCTGTGACCGTGTAGGCTGCAGATTTCTTGACTTGTGCCATCGGGTGGTGGGTTTCCGTGTTCCGCTTAATAGGTCAGGAGGCTACCGCACACAGGAAGCGGCTACACGGGTAGCGGGGCCTGTGTGGAAGGGACTGGACGGTTTTTTAGGTTAGAGGATCTCAGGGAACCACAGAAAGGGCGTCCGTCTAAAAGGGGACGGGTAAAACACAGTATATTCGTTGTAGAAACGATCGGTAGTTGTAAATTGTCGTAGCTGTGTTGGGAAAGAACCAGAGCTCCAAGCCGTGATAGAAAGCACTGAAGCTCAAATAGTTATAGGTACAAAAAGCTGGCTAAAACTGAAAATAAGTTCAGCCGAAATTTTTTCAAATGGTCTAACAGTGTTCAGAAAGGTTAGATTAAATACAGTTGGTGGTGGAGTATTTATTGCTGTCAGAAGTATTTTTCCTTGTAATGAAATTGAAGTAGATAATTCCTGCGAAATAGTATGGATAGGGTTATGCCTGACAATCGAACTGAACTGTTAACTGTATCGTTTTACCGACCCCCGACTCAGAAGATATAGTTGCTGAACAATTCAAAGAAAACTTGAGTCTCATTTCAAATAAGTACCCCGCTCATACAATTGTAGTCGGTGGTGACTTTAATCTTCCCTCGATATGCTTGAAAAATTATACGTTTAAAGCTGGCGGCAGGCATAAAACGTCCGAAATTGTACTAAAGGCTTTCAGAAACTTATTTTGAACAATAAGTTCATGAGCCCACTCGAAGCATAAGTGGTTGCGAAAGCATACTTGACCTCTTAGCAACAAATAATCCTGGGCAAATAGGGAGTATCGTGACGAATACAGGGATTAGCGACCACAAGGCAGTTGCTGCTAGGCTGAATGCCGTAACACCTACAACCATGAAAAAGAAACGCAAAGTATACCTATTTAAAAAATCTGATAAAAATGCCCTTAACGGCGTTTTAAGATACAGTCTTCACTTCTCCCGATATGGTCATGTAAGCGTAGAAAAGTTGTGGAATGATTTCAAAGAGATAGTATGCGAGATGCTTTTAATAATTTCCATAACGAAACTCTGTCTCGAAATCTGGCAAAAAACCCAGAGAGATTCTGGTCATACATAAAGCACACCAATGGCAAGCCGCAATCAAAACCTTCACTGCGCGATAACAACGGTGAAGTCACTGACGACAGTGCCACTAAAGCAGAGTTAATAAACACGATTGAACCAAACTCCTTCACCAAAGAAGACGAAGTAAATATTCCTGAATTCCAATAAAGAACTACTGCCAAGATGAGAAATATAGAATCCTCGGTGTCGCAAAGCAGCTTAAATAACTTAATAAAGGCAAGGCTTCCGGTCCAGATTGTATACCAGTCGGGTTCCTCTCAGAGTATGCTGATAAAATAGCTCCATATTTAGCAATTATATACAACCGCTCGCTCGCAGAAAGATCCGTACCTAAAGACTGGAAAATTGCTCAAGTCAGACCAATATCCAAAAAGGGAAGTAGGAGTAATCCGTTGAATTACAGGCACATATCACTAACGTCGATTTGCAGTAGGGTTTTGGAACATATACTGTATTGGTACATTATGAAGAACCTCGAAGAAAATGATTTATTGACATATAGTCAGCACGGATTCAGAAAATATCGTTCTTGTGAAACACAACTAGCTCTTTATATTCATGAAGATACGAGTGCTATCGACAGGATATGTCGATTTGAACCCATATTTTTAGATTTCCAGAAGGCTTTCGACACCGTTCCTCACAAGCGTCTTCCAACGAAACTGCGTGCCTATGGAATATCGCCTCAGTTGTGCGACTGGATTCGTGATTTCCTATCAGAAAGGTCACAGTTCGTAATAATAGACGGAAAGTCATGGAGTAAAACATAAGTAATATCCGGCGCTCCCCAAGGAAGTGTTGTAGGCCCTCTGTTGTTCCTGATCTATATTAACGATATAGGAGACAATCTTAGTAGCCGGCTTAGATAGTTTGCAGATGATGCTGTCATTTACCGTCTTTTAAAGTCATCAGATGACCAAAACGAATTGCAAAATGATTTAGATAAGATATCTATAAGGTGCGAAAAGTGACAATTGACCCTGAATAAAGAAAAGTGTGAAGTTATTCACATGAGTACTAAAAGAAATCCACTAAATTTCGATTACGCGATAAGTCACACAAATCTGAAGGCTGTAAATTCAACTAAATACAAATTGCAAATAACCTAAATTGGAACGATCACATAGATAATATTGTGGGTAGAGCAAATCAAAGACTGCGATTCATTGGCAGAACAGTTAGAAGGTGCAACAGGTCTAGTAACGAGACTGCTTACTCCACGCTTGTCCGCCCTATTCTGGAGTACTGCTGTGCGGGGTGGGATCCGCATCAGGTGGGACTCAGGGATGACATCGAAAAAGTCAAAGAAGGGCGGCTCGTTTTGTATTACTGCGAAATAGGGGAGATAGTGTTACAGACATGATACGTGAATTGGAGTGGCAATTATTAAAACGAAGTTGTTTTTCGTTGCGACGGGATCTTCTTATGAAATTTCAGTCACCAGTTTTCTCCTCCGATTGCGAAAACATTCTGTTGGCACCCACCTACATAGGGAGAAATGATCATCTCGATAAAATGAGAAAAATCAGGGCTCGCACAGAAAAATTTAAGTGCTCGTTTTTCCCGCGCGCCGTTTTAGAGCGGAACGTTAGACAGCTTGAAGGTGGTTCATTGAACCCTCTGCCAGGCATTTTATTGTGAAAAGCAGAGTAATCATGTATATGTAGAGAACATAATAGCTACGGTTTTTTGCTAAATCGGATGTCTCTTTTTGATACACCCTGTATTATATTCGAGCCATTGACAGCTGATCTGCTTGGGTGTTTTAGCCAGGTTGATGTTCCTCGCACCTCTTCTCGACTGTTTTCATACTCTGCCCTGAAGCGGCAGGGAACTGGTTAGGGGATGGGAAGGTACCGTGGCAATGGAATATTTTAAGAATACTTTCTTATAAACTATCAAAGCTTTACAATTAGAAAAATACACCAATAATAGAATAACAAGAAGTGAACAATTTTAAAGTTCAAAAACTTTGCAGCACAAGTAATGATCAATGCGTAAAAAAAAGGAAAAAAAAAGAAAGAGAAAGTTTTAAGGCTAAATGACACATTTCTTCCACAGTCACTGTAGAAATGTGACTGCACCTATGGCTTATCACAGTGAAGTCTGGTGACCAACGCAAGTGTTTAAAATCAAAAGAGTATTCCTGGAGCCACTCTGCAGCAGTTCTGGACGTGTGGGGTGTCACATTGTCCTGCTGGAATTGACCAAGTCCGTCGGCATGCACAATGGACACGAATGGATGCAGGTGATCAGACAGGATGTTTACGTATATGTCACCTATCAGAGTCGTATCTAGACTATCAGAGCTCCCATATCACTCCAACTGCACACGCTCCACACCATTACACAGCCTCGCCAGCTTGAACAGCCAATGATGACATGCAGGGTCCATAGATCCATGAGATTGTCTACATACCCGTACACGTCCGTCCGGTCAGTACAATTTGAAACGAGACTCGTCCGACCAGGAAACAAGTTTCCAGTCATCAACAGTCCAATATCGGTGTTGATGGGCCCAGGCGACTCGTTAAGCTTTGTCTCGTGCAGTCATCAAGGGTACATGAGTGGGCCTTTAGCATCGAAAACCCATATAGCATCGAAAACCCATATCGATGACGTTTTGTTCAATGGCTCACAGATTGACACTTGTTGAAGGCTGAAGGCCCAGCAGTGAAATCTGTAGCAATTTGCGGAAGGGTTGCTCTTCTGTGACGTTGAACGATTCTTTTCAGTCGTCGCTGGTCCTGGTCTTGCAGGATCTTTTTCCGCCCGCAGCGATGCCGAAGATTTGATGTTTTACCGGATTCCTGATGCTCACGAAACATTAGTGAAATGGTCATACAGGAAAATCTTCACTTCATCGCTACATTGGAGATGCTGTGTCCCACCACTCGTGCGCCGACTATAGCACCACTCACTTAAATCATGATAATTTGCCATTGTAGCAGCAGTAACCGATTTAACAACTGCGCGAGACACTTGTTTTATAATGGCATTGTAGACCGCAGCGCCGTATTCTGCCTGTTTACATATCTGTATTTATTTACACATGCCTATACTAGTTTCTTTGGCACTTCAGTGTAGGTCTCCGAAAGTCGAGTGTGTACCGTATTCCATGAGATTGTGGAATGTCTTACAGTCTGGTCGGAGTCGCGTAGCAGCACAGCTTGCAACACCCGAAGACAATGCATGGGTTTGTCGGAGAAATACTATGCATAAAATGTAAACAACAACTCGGATCAATATCTGAAAGCACATCATTAATTAATCATGCCATGAAAACAAGAGGTATGGTTCAAATGGCTCTAAGCACTATGGGACGTAACACCTGAGGTCATCAGTCCCATAGACTTAGAACTACTTAAACCTAACTAATCTGAGGACATCACACACTTCCATACCCGAGGCAGGATTCGAACCTGCGGTCGTAGCAGCCGCGTGTTTCCGGACTGAAGCACCTAGAACCGCTCGGCCACAACGGCCGGCAACAAGAGGTATCACAACCTCTTTCCTCTCTATACTCTAAATTCACTAACGGTAAAGCGTCGTAAAATGCGTTATTTTTACCCCCTACTCTACATATTTATCTTAAGTATTTCAGCTGCATATCTGGTGTTGGTCGTAAATTGCTTCTCAAATACGCTATTAGGGCTATTTATCCTTTTATAATCATTTTGATTGAGAAAACTTCTGAATGGAGAGCCTAGATTCATCTGTTGGGTATGGCGTTGGTGGGGCTACATCGTGATGAGGATATGGAGGATGAATCTGAACCTCACCAAAATAATTTTCGAGGCTGTTCAGGGATATTTTTTGGAATATTTTGGTATAAGGGACGCGTGGGCTTTGTGGCTACTTAGATAATTTCATTTTGTTTGGTATCTTACCTCCCAGTTATTTTTGTATTTCTATATCATGTTGTGTATCCCTTGCTTGGAAACAGTTTGTACCATTTACTCGCGGTAATTTCCGTTGAGAACTGTTACGGCCGGTTTATTCTTCATCCTGGAGCTTGCTCTAAATGCTGCTCGGTTCTTTCGCGGGTTTGTTTTTTTCAGCAGTGTTATTTGTCCATTATCAGCGGTAACTGACTGCCGGCCGTTGTGGTCGAGCGGTTCTAGGCGCTTCAGTCTGGAACCACGCGACCGCTACTGTCGCAGTTTCGAATCCTGCCTCGGGCAAGGGTGTGTGTGATGTCCATAGGTTAGTTAGGTTTAAGTATTTCTAAGTCTAGGGGACTGATGACCTTAGATGTTAAGTCCCATAGTGCTTGGAGCCATTTGAACCATTTGATAACAGGCTCGTTCCACCATGTGTACGGGTTTCCTGAATGTGCAGCATGAGCGACAGAACGACGCTGTTCCCGCCACACCATCGCAGTACTTCGGCATATGAGTGTTGTTGCAGTACTGTTGTAACGTCCCCTTTCAAAAATTATAAATGACTGTGCTAGTAAACTTCTACCTTATTTGATTTTCAAACAGCTGAGCAAAACTCAACGTACTCAAACAGTTTTCGCTGTAGTTATTCTGAACATCACTAAACTGACAACACAATATTTTTTAGCGCAACGCAATCTGACTTTCAATAATCCCTACAAAAGACTGGCCCTGACTAACAATAACCTATACGTTTCGTGAATCCTTACCTCACAAAAATCTTCGTTACTCGAACTACTGCAATACAGCAACCGCCAATACTGCTCGCTAAATAAAAGATTCAAACTACTGAAGGCACTAACTACGGACAGGCATAGTTAGCAAATGATTTTGACAGAGAACAAACAATGTATTTACCTTAATAGTGTTCAAAAGTCATCATATATATATATATATATATATATATATATATATATATATATATATATCAATTCATGACATCCATCTTTACAAATTTCCTTTTTCTGGCGGACACGCAACCAGATCGTCTGATTATAGCAACCTCTCAAAACTCTGGCATCTCTCTCTCCATATCCACAACTGCTGGCGGCTCACCTCCAACTGCCCAACGCTAAGCGCTGTTAACATCTAACTGCCCAACACTGCAATAGCGAATATTACAACAATGTCAACCAGCCACAGACTGCACGCAGTGCAGTGAGCAATTTTCATACAGAGCGCTACGTGGCTTTACCAACATAAAAACCTAAACAGCCTACTTACACTGTTTATTTTGTTTTATATGTTCTGGTGATGATATTTTACAGACTTCTTCACTTTTGGAAAAGTTTTTTCACAGAAACAACGGTAACTAGGGAATCATTCAGAATAAATCACAATTATATTAAACTTCCTGGAAGATTAAAACTGTGTGCCGGACCGAGTCTCGGTCCAGCACACAGTTTTAATCTGCCAGGAAATTTCAAATCAGCGCACACCCGCTGTAGAGTGAAAATTTCATTCCACAATTATGTTGTTACTCTATAGCAAGCCACGGGAACCACATGTCCATCACAGGAAAAATACTCAGAAAATATCCCTGAACAGCCTCCGAAATTTTGTCGGTCAACCGACAGCGTACTCGGGAATGGAGCACGGAACGCACACTTCGCTGAAAAGTGAAAATTCATTCAGGTAGTTTTTTACTATGGTACCGCTGCGGGCGTTCAAGGAGTTGACTAATAAGTCACACTCAGAGAGGGCGTTCCGGTACAGATGGTGCCTATGCTTCACTAATATTTTGCATGGTTAAACTTCAGCCGAGCAATTGTCGTTATAAAACGTCAGCTACACTTACATCTCGCACAAAGAGCAACTGGGGAGAAGAGGTACAAACCCATCGCAGTGTCTAACCTTGATACGCTAAGTATGTTCACAGGTAGTTTCACATTGTCCTGGAATGCGTTTTAATGTGGTGAATGGAGCCGGTTGCTGGAATTTTATATTTGCAGTTAGCGATTCGGGCAGCGGTCTTACCTTGGGCATTCACCTATTTGTTGTCTATGATGCAGCAATAAAAATTTAACGAAAACATGATAGTCATAGTGTTCTGAGCTTTAAGCTTGCAGAATCCAGGTAACTTGTGCATTATGATGCTAGTGATGCAGAGTTTGAATCTGAGAAGAACATTATCGTACTCCAGCGCCAGGGCCGTGCGCCGCGTCCGCCTCGGCTCGCCGGCCATAATTCGGCAGGCGCCCGTGAGCATGCAGGACGGCGCGCGGTCCTAAATCTCCCCGCTCGCGCCGGATAACTCGACTGCAGGCGCACACTTTATGTACGTACGCGCGTGCGCCGTGGGCAGTATACTAATTCACGAGAAAATAACGCAGCAGCTTCTCCATCTCTCAATCCGGTGGCTTCGCGCTTCCCAAAAGGAGCATTCGCTGCTGCTGCTGCTACTCTCTTTGACGGCTTCATACTTCCACCGAGCTCCAGCGACATAATGGTGGAGTACGCTTTTCCCTGAAACTATTACGCTGGAAGTCCAGTTGATTCACACTCCTCTTACCTGCACTAACCATTTGTCAACCTATTACTTCAACAAGGATGTTATGAAGAAAGAGACAAAAACCGGATACTGGTAATGAAAACAGTACATTCTTCAATAAAGTGAGAGCCATGTCGAAGCTTCTGCTTTCACATAAATTTCTTACGCGTCTATATTGTGTTTGGCGGAGGCTCTGTTGTTCATTCGTTTATGTGTATTATATTTGTTAGAGAACATTTAATCAGGCTATGAGTTGCACAGAAAACGACAGGACTTATAAACATGCGATAATATCGAAATTATCCTATTCATGTTTCAACATAAGTTCAAGCTTGAATCTTTGCGATAAAACCAAACCACTAAGTGCTGATCGAGCACATATACTGATGTGTCGACTCTCCTCACGAAATCAGGCTTATCCAAATTATATCGTCAGTTTCGTGCACTCTGTGGTGACTACTTGCCTAGCACCCGTTTTTATACTCCCCTGTTATCCAACGAACATCGTGAAGAGCCCTGGAGATATGGTACCATAAGATAAATATTGTGATCATTTATTTTCTCTAGAAGCTAGTGTACTTGCCTGATGACGCTTAGTTGCTTTTAGACGTCGCCTCGGCCTCTATTTCTCGCGATTGCTTCTGTCAAATCTTTCCAGTCACGATCACGAAATAGTTATCACTGACCATTGTACTGCGTTTGCATCTATAGATTTATTCCCGATACGCATGTTGCACTGTATGCCTAGAGGACTTGCTGACCCCCAAAGAGTGAGGCAGGAAGCCTAAATCGTTCGGCTTCCACTGTCTGTCCTCTTCACACTATGAGAATTTAGGCCGTTCGAGACGAGTAATCTTACCTATGAAAATATATTTACTGAATCCAGTCGCAATATTTGTGCTATCCATTTCTTTAGTTTCTTTTGAACTATTGGTGCTCATCGTCAAGTGTCAAAGGAAAAAAATACAAGTAGTTTTCATGTTAGCTCAATGCTACCAACTGAATTAATACTGCGTATTGATATCTTGGTTCCTATGCCTACTGCACGTTTATCTTCGGGCCGCTGTGACAGTCACCCTCAATCCTAACTTCGTTTTGTGCTGTGTTGCACTATTTTACTCTGTTATTCATGTCACGTAAACTCCCCATTCAGTGGTATGCTGCAGCATCCAGTTCTTTAACACTTACCTTTAACAGACTGGGTTTCTAGTAGAGTACGACACTGCTAACTGGTTTAGCTCGCATGACTAATAGTGTGGGGAGCTCGCACACCCTTTCACTGTGGCCCGGTAAGATAACTTCTGATAATGCTGAATTAACACTGAAGGATGTAGAGTCTAGCAAATTTTCAGATAAACCTAAGTTACAAGGACTACGATAATAGGTCGTAGATAACTTTACTCCACACTATTTATGAGAATGAACTCTTCAGTCAGTCCCACGAATGATCTGGGATATAGGGAGATTGTGGGATTACACAGTGCTGTCATTATATGTGCTTCCGTGTTTGTTATTCTGTTCTGGTTCAATTAAGATTTCAACTTATACCAAAATCTGTCGTAACGTCGAAACTACTTCATTTATAAGCAACTGTTGTTCATTACTTATAGCTGTATCATGTATGTTTCATTTGACATATCGTCTGATAACGTAACTACAGGGGTAGGACAAAAATATGGAGACATCACGAAAATGCCTGCTTCAACATAAATGCAGATGCTTGCCAACGTGCAGTTTCCACTGTTGAATTTGACGACGAACGCCACCCATGCGGTGCCCTCAATACGTTGCAAATGTCACTCGTAGTGAGAAGAGTGTTTTGTGCAGATGTGAGTGCATTACGCCAGTGAATTCGAACATGGGCAGATTTTTGGTGCTTGTATGGTGAGTGCTCCTGTAACAAAGGTAGTTTCTAGAGGCACCGTATCGAAGATTTATACCGCATAAGGGAAAGCAGGAAAACATAATCCGCTAAGTCACAACGCGAACGTAAGTGTGTGTTGAGTGATTGTGACGATAAATAAGAGGACAGCAGCTGCAGAAGTCACTGAAGACCTAAATGTCTCTTTCTCGTTAATCCTGTCAGCTCCAAAACAACACAGAGGGAGCTTCAAAAGCAGGGAATTATCGGGGGAGCTGGAATTCCAAAACCATTCCTCAGTGCTGAAGCCATAAAACCAGGACAACGGAACAACGGAAGAAAGTCATCTTGTCTGATGAGAATTGTTTCATCCTGTTTCCAACCTCCAGCCGAGTTTACGTCCTAGGAGTGAAATATGGCAGTGTTTCGGCAAAGATTTGGGCAGCCATATCGTGGTATTCCATGGGCTTCATGCTTCCTCTGCAAGGTCGCTTTACTGCCAAGGATTGCGAGGCCACTTTGGCTGATCCATCCCATGGTACGATGTTTGTCCCCCAATGGTGATACTGTGTTCCAAAACGACAGGGCCTCTGTTCACACTGTTTTGCATCGTCCAGGACTGTTTTTGTGAACACGAAGATGAAATGTCGCATCTACTCTAGCCAGAACAGTCACCAGATGCCAGTATTATTGAGCCTTGATGGTATACTTTGGAAGGAAGGGTATGTAGTCGCTGTACTGCTTCATCATCGTTATCTGAACTTACCACTGTTTTGTGGGAAGAATGGTATAAGATGCTCTTAAAACCTTTTAGGACCTGGTTTGAATGCTAACGGTATTACTACACTGTATTAGGAATGGTAATGTGTTCTGTTTTTGATGTTTCCAAAGTTCTCTCCATCCACTGTATATGTATTTGCATACAATATGATTTTAATAAATACTGATAAATATGAAAAAGATAATAGCTACAACTTTCAGAGTTCTTATTGTCAGAAACAGGTGCAAAATGTCAATCAGTCAGTGTCGTCGATGGCAACAATTTAACTTAAGTTAGTTTCCCTTAATCCCTATCCAATCGAGTAAAAAGTTGAATATTACTGAAATTAATGTTTTCATCAGTCGCTAGTTGGAAGTAGTTATTCGGAAAGCCCCAGTACGTAACGAATTGCTCATGCTGATTCCTCAGCAGCGTTAGGTCTCTTCCTCCTCCACCCAATTCATCTTGGATTAGGCCCACCATCCTCCGACACGACTCGCCATCTGAAGGACGAAATAGAAAGTTACCTTACTATATATCATTTCTCACTATTTTATACATTTTCTTGTTTTGTAATCACACCATACTATCGTGACATAACCACTTCTCTATTGTTTGTAACTGAACAAATAGGACCTTCAGGTTTTTATGTTGGCAAAGCCACGTAGTGCTCTGTATGAAAATCTGTGCTGTGTGCAGTCCGTGGCTGGTTGGCATTGTTGGAATATTCGCTATTGTAGTGTTGGGCAGCTGGATGTGGACAGCGCGTAGCGTTGCGCAGTTGGAGGTGAGCCGCCAGCAGTGGTGGATGTGGGTAGAGAGATGGCAGAGTTTTGAGAGCGGACGATCTGGACGTGTGTCCGTCAGAAAAAGGAAATTTGTAAGACTGAATGTCATGAACTGATATATATATATATATATATTATGACTTTGGAACACTATTAAGGCAAATACATTGTTTGTTCTCTATCAAAATCTTTCATTTGCTAATTTTGCCTATCAATAGTTAGTGCTCTCAGTAGCTAGAATATTTCATTTAGCTGGCAGTATTGGCGCTCGCTGTATTGCAGTAGTTCGAGTGACGAAGATTTTTGTGAGGTAAGTGATTCATGAAAGGTATATGTTACTGTTAGTCAGGGCCTTTCTTTGGAGGGATTATTGTCAGTCAGATTGCGTTGCACTAAAATATTGTGTGTCAGTTTAGTCATGATCAGAATAAGTAAAGAGAGAAATGTCTGAGTACGTTCAGTTTTCCTTAGCTGTTTGAAAATCAAATAACGTAGAGGTTTTCCAGCACGATCCTTTATAAATTTTTATAAGGGGATGTTCCAGAATATATATATATATATATATATATATATATATATATAAAGTGTGTGTGAAAGCTGTGAATGGCGTGGGACTTCTAAGCTCATCTTTACCTTCAACATTACCATTCAGAAACAAACGTTAATTAAAAGCCAGTAAACGAGTTTTCTAGTTACGTTTACAGCCTCTAATGCATGTATGTCATGTAATAATAAAAGAAATCTATTTAATAAGTCAGGTACAGTTTTATAAAATTGTGGAATTCCTTACTTATCGCTGTCAGTGTTGCTAAACACAAACTTTGTAACGCTTTTATCGATGGTTTAAAACGGGTGTGAAGTGGAATTATTTGCAGACAGCCGTCTGAACTGACCAACGCGATGTGTAGCTTAGAAGACTGATGGATTAACGGCTGCACGAATCAAGACAAAAATGTATGAAGTTCAAGCATGTTCTCCAACGGCTATCAGAATGAAAGCTCCAACGGCTATCAGAATGAAAGTGCACGAATGGCTGACGTTACAAGCATATCAAGTTCATGAGTGTAGAACGTAGTGGACATCAAAGAATTTGTGCCACGACTGTCAATTTTTTTTTGTCGAAAAAAGAACGCAAAGTATTTTCAATGGAGACACTGACAACATCGTCGTAACTGCCGTCTGCTTCACGTCTGCTGTGCAGCGAGCTACCTTAATTTAAGTATTAACTGTATTTTTCTTACTTGTCACTTCTTCTTCCGTGTGTATTTGCTTTTAGGAAGCTTTAATTGTCTGGTGCTATTAATAGTGTTCCATAGATTTCGTGTTTGTTTTGAATACAGTCAGAGAGTCCCTTTAGTCAGCCATAGTGCCAGTAGAGTCAGTGTCGTCGTAACTGCCGTCTGCTTCACGTCTGCTGTGCAGCGAGCTACCTTAATTTAAGTATTAACTGTATTTTTCTTACTTGTCACTTCTTCTTCCGTGTGTATTTGCTTTTAGGAAGCTTTAATTGTCTGGTGCTATTAATAGTGTTCCATAGATTTCGTGTTTGTTTTGAATACAGTCAGAGAGTCCCTTTAGTCAGCCATAGTGCCAGTAGAGTCAGTGTCGTCGTAACTGCCGTCTGCTTCACGTCTGCTGTGCAGCGAGCTACCTTAATTTAAGTATTAACTGTATTTTTCTTACTTGTCACTTCTTCTTCCGTGTGTATTTGCTTTTAGGAAGCTTTAATTGTCTGGTGCTATTAATAGTGTTCCATAGATTTCGTGTTTGTTTTGAATACAGTCAGAGAGTCCCTTTAGTCAGCCATAGTGCCAGTAGAGTCAGTGTCGTCGTAACTGCCGTCTGCTTCACGTCTGCTGTGCAGCGAGCTACCTTAATTTAAGTATTAACTGTATTTTTCTTACTTGTCACTTCTTCTTCCGTGTGTATTTGCTTTTAGGAAGCTTTAATTGTCTGGTGCTATTAATAGTGTTCCATAGATTTCGTGTTTGTTTTGAATACAGTCAGAGAGAGTCCCTCTAGTCAACCATAGTGCCAGTAGTGCTAGTGTTTGTTTTCAATATAGTCCAGAGACAGGTAGTGCAATTTTCATTGTTTTCTACAAGAAGTGGCTAGCAACCCCAGTTTAGTGAATAAACAGCCGCCTTTAGTGAATTAGCAGTCTAGTTAAAGGTTGAACAACTCTCTTCAGTAAATTGATTCTTAGGATGGATAGGATGTGTGACTGCTGTGTACGGACGCAGGAGGAGCTGGCCACTGTTCGCGAACAGCTGAGCGTGTTGATGGCCGCGGTCAGCCGTCTTCAGGCTGCTGCCTCGGAGTGTAGCGGCAGTGGGGAGTCTGGTGCGTCGCAGGGTACACCCCAGGTGTTACATGCTTCACACACTGTCCCTGCTGTCGAGACATCTTCGCCGGTACCGGGCGCGGTTGGGCCACCCTCTCCCCAAGGGGAGTGGCGGGTTCAGCGGCGTTCGCGGCGCACGAGGCGGAGGGACAATGTGGAGGCTGGCCGTGTGGCATCGCCCGCTCTGCCTGTGAGTGGACTTGTGGCTGCTTCTTCAGCAAGGTCCGAGCAGGCACAGGGGGGGAGGGGTTTATTAGTTATTGGGAGCTCCAACGTTAGGCGGGTGATGGAGCCCCTTAGGGAAATAGCGGGAAGGTCGGGGAAGAAGGCCAGTGTTCACTCTGTCTGCTTGCCGGGGGGCCTCATCCGAGATGTGGAGGAGGCCCTACCGGCGGCGATAGAGAGCACTGGGTGCACCCGACTGCAAATTGTTGCTCATGTCGGCACCAATGACTCCTGCCGTCTGGGTTCAGAGGTCATCCTCAGTTCGTACAGGCGGTTGGCGGAATTGGTGAAGGCGGAAAGCCTCGCTCGCGGGGTGGAATCAGAGCTAACAATTTGTAGTATCGTTCCCAGAACCGATCGCGGTCCTCTGGTTTGGAGCCGAGTGGAAGGCTTAAACCAGAGACTCAGACGATTCTGCGGAGATCTGGGGTGCAAATTTCTCGACCTCCGCTATCGGGTGGAGAAATGTAGGGTCCCCCTGAATAGGTCAGGCGTGCACTACACGCCGGAAGCGGCTACAAGGGTAGCGGAGTACGTGTGGAGTGCACATGGGGGTTTTTTAGGTTAGAGAATCCCCTCCCTAGGCCCGACAAGACGCCTCCTGAGACGCGGCAAGGTAGGAGTAGGCAAAATGCAACAGGGAATAACAATATTAATGTGCTAATAGTAAACTGCAGGAGCGTCTATAGAAAGGTCCCAGAACTGCTCTCATTAATAAACGGTCACAATGCCCATATAGTACTAGGGACAGAAAGTTGGCTGAAACCAGACGTAAACAGTAATGAAATCCTAAACTCAGATTGGAATGTATACCGTAGAGACAGGCTGAACAGTGAAGGGGGAGGCGTGTTTATAGCGATAAGAAGTGCAATAGTATCGAAGGAAATTGACGGAGATCCGAAATGTGAAATGATTTGGGTGAAGGTCACGGTTAAAGAAGGCTCAGACATGGTAATTGGATGTCTCTATAGGCCCCCTGGCTCAACAGCTGTTGTGGCTGAGCACCTGAAGGATAATTTGGAAAATATTTCGAGTAGATATCCCCACCATGTTATAGTTCTGGGTGGAGATTTTAATTTGCCAGATATAGACTGGGACACTCAAACGTTCATAACGGGTGGCAGGGACAAAGAATCCTGTGAAATTTTTTTAAGTGCTTTATCTGAAAACTACCTTGAGCAGTTAAACAGAGAACCGACTCGTGGGGATAACATATTAGACCTTCTGGTGACAAACAGACCCGAACTATTTGAAAAAGTTAACGCAGAACAGGGAATCAGCGATCATAAAGCGGTTACGGCATCGATGATTTCAGCCGTAAATGGGAATATTAAAAAGGGTAGGAAGATTTTTCTGTTTAGAAAAAGTGACAAAAAGCAGATTTCAGAGTACCTGTTCGCTCAACACAAAAGTTTTGTCTCAAGCACAGATAGTGTTGAGGATCAGTGGACGAAGTTCAAAACCGTCGTACATTATGCGTTAGATGAGTATGTGCCAAGCAAGATCGTAAGAGATGGGAAAGAGCCACCGTGGTACAACAACCGAGTTAGAAAACTGCTGCGGAAGCAAAGGGAACTTCACAGCAAACATAAACATAGCCAAAGCCTTGCAGACAAACAAAAATTACACGAAGCGAAATGTAGTGTGAGGACGGCTATGCGAGAGGCGTTCAATGAATTCGAAAGTAAAGTTCTATGTACTGACTTGGCAGCAAATCCTAAGAAATTTTGGTCTTATGTCAAAGCGGTAGGTGGATCAAAACAAAATGTCCAGACACTCTGTGACCAAAATGGTACTGAAACAGAGGATGACAGACTAAAGGCCGAAATACTAAATGTCTTTTTCCAAAGTTGTTTCACAGAGGAAGATTGCACTGTAGTTCCTTCTCTAGATTGTCGCACAGATGACAAAATGGTAGATATCGAAATAGACGACAGAGGGATAGAGAAACAATTAAAATCGCTCAAAAGAGGAAAGGCCTCTGGACCTGATGGGATACCAGTTCAATTTTACACAGAGTACGCGAAGGAACTTGCCCCCCTTCTTGCAGCGGTGTACCGTAGGTCTCTAGAAGAGCGTAGCGTTCCAAAGGATTGGAAAAGGGCACAGGTCATCCCCGTTTTCAAGAAGGGACGTCGAACAGATGTGCAGAACTATAGGCCTATATCTCTAACGTCGATCAGTTGCAGAATTTTGGAACACGTATTGTGTTCGAGTATAATGACTTTTCTGGAGACTAGAAATCTACTCTGTAGGAATCAGCATGGGTTTCGAAAAAGACGGTCATGTGAAACCCAGCTCGCGCTATTCGTCCACGAGACTCAGAGGGCCATAGACACGGGTTCACAGGTAGATGCCGTGTTTCTTGACTTCCGCAAGGCGTTCGATACAGTTCCCCACAGCCGTTTAATGAACAAAGTAAGAGCATATGGACTATCAGACCAATTGTGTGATTGGATTGAGGAGTTCCTAGATAACAGGACGCAGCATGTTATTCTCAATGGAGAGAAGTCTTCCGAAGTAAGAGTGATTTCAGGTGTGCCGCAGGGGAGTGTCATAGGACCGTTGCTATTCACAATATACATAAATGACCTGGTGGATGACATCGGAAGTTCACTGAGGCTTTTTGCAGATGATGCTGTGGTGTATCGAGAGGTTGTAACAATGGAAAATTGTATTGAAATGCAGGAGGATCTGCAGCGAATTGACGCATGGTGCAGGGAATGGCAATTGAATCTCAATGTAGACAAGTGTAATGTGCTGCGAATATACAGAAAGATAGATCCTTTATCATTTAGCTACAAAATAGCAGGTCAGCAACTGGAAGCAGTTAATACCATAAATTATCTGGGAGTACGCATTAGGAGTGATTTAAAATGGAATGATCATATAATGTTGATCGTCGGTAAAGCAGATGCCAGACTGAGATTCATTGGAAGAATCCTAAGGAAATGCAATCCGAAAACAAAGGAAGTAGGTTACAGTACGCTTGTTCGCCCACTGCTTGAATACTGCTCAGCAGTGTGGGATCCGTACCAGATAGGGTTGATAGAAGAGATAGAGAAGATCCAACGGAGAGCAGCGCGCTTCGTTACAGGATCATTTAGTAATCGCGAAAGCGTTACGGAGATGATAGATAAACTCCAGTGGAAGACTCTGCAGGAGAGACGCTCAGTAGCTCGGTACGGGCTTTTATTGAAGTTTCGAGAACATACCTTCACCGAAGAGTCAAGCAGTATATTGCTCCCTCCTACGTATATCTCGCGAAGAGACCATGAGGATAAAACCAGAGAGATTAGAGCCCACACAGAGGCATACCGACAGTCCTTCTTTCCACGAACAATACGAGACTGGAATAGAAGGGAGAACCGATAGAGGTACTGAAGGTACCCTCCGCCACACACCGTCAGGTGGCTTGCGGAGTATGGACGTAGATGTAGATGTAGATTTATTCGCTATCAGCTGAGTGTTACCTGATCTTGTACAATCGTAGACTGACCTATCATCACATTCTAGAGTCCAAGAAACAATCAAAACAAATAAGAAAAATGATGACTGCACTAAAGATCACAATGTCGATCGGTAAGGTGATGCCCTCTGAGAGTCCCAGCACACAGTCCTGCAAGGTTAGGGGTGTAACAACAATTTCAAAGACTGGCGCACAAGAACGGGTTCTTTCACGCCCCGGTCTATGCTATAGCTGTGACGATACTATGTCTGTCGGAATCCTAACTGATTCGTATTTCGTCTTATTCTTTTAAGTAGCTACAAATTAATTCTTCCCATTACATACAAGGAGATTTTTCCACCGTGTTCAACTTCTAGGGACTGATCGATGATAGGATACGAAACAGAAAACGTCTAATGAACTTAGTTCCAGACGTAAGTTCATTAGAACTTTTCTGTTCAATAACCTCTCATCGATCAGTCCCTAGAGTTTGTACACTGTGGAGAAAATCAACCTGTATATTGAGCAATTGTAAAGGCGGAAATAATTCTTTTTAAAACGAAGGTAAAATTCCCTCTATGACGATGTGTTTTTCTTAATTTGACAAATTCTGTTCTTCAATGTGGATAAGAAATTAATCACTCGCTGGAACAATTACATCCTTCTTGGAGGCTCTTATCTTGTGGAGTAACGATGATAAAAAAACCTATAGCATGCACAACGCCATTTATCAAATTTCACTCATATTTTCTTCTTTTCGTAGCATTTATTCTGTCTAATATGAGGTCCGCTGTATCAGGACGTGAAAAATTTTATTTCATTATTTAACTCTGTGGTCGGATGCTCTTCCTGACGCAAAAAGTCGATAAGGTGACCTACGTCGTGTGCTACAACAGCCTGTGAATTTTATCGCTTTGTTCTGTGTGTTATCGTATTTCAGCTGTTTGGGTGTCGTATTCTGTGAGGCAGACGTTGGGGACCAACCCACCATCAGCAAAACGTGAGCGGAAAACCTTCTAAAAACCCCACCTAATCTGCGCAATGTAGCAATCCACGGTCCTTAGCCCACCGCGCGGATTCTATCCGTGTCTGACACACCTTCCCGTCTCGCAAGCTACCGCTTTACACTCTACGAGCAGGTACAAATTTTACCCATCTAATCATACGTAGCCATATATCGGATACTACATGAATTAGAAATAACATAATTTATGTTCATGGAATAACAACACTACCCATACAAATTTATACGTTACTTATGCAGGAACTGAAATTAATTTGCTGTACACATCACAGCGACTTTATGTTGCGCTAGTTACGGAGCTGGTTTTCGATGTATAAATTATTTCCTGTATAAAAATTAATCGCCATTCGGCAGTCTTTGTGAATTCTTAGTAACGCTAGGAAATGTCTGTTTTCATACTTCACATATTGTTCGGTATCGACAACCGTACGTAGAAAACATTTCAGGGATGATTTCGTGATATAACACTAGTGGACGGTGATTTATGCACATTCTCTGTGGTTTTTGGCGTCAGATTTGCAGTGATTTATCATTTGATCATGCAACAGCTGAAAACGAAAAATACAACAGATACCTACGATATTGTTTGTCAGATCTCCTTATAGTTTCCCGAAACTATAATAAATCAGGTAAAACCTCTCGTGCTTATATAAAACTCAGGGAAAGATTAATGAGTCTTTGCATGCTGGTAATCAAACAATTCGTATCTCACACAAGCATTAGCTCTCTACTTCCTTAATCGGAAATTTGTCCGGACATGTAATTGATGTTAATTGCCAGATGCTATCGTGTAAGACACCTGTGAGAGGTATATTCTTTCTAAACAAATGAGATTGCCAGTTTCGTTAAATTCTCTAAAAAGCGTTTCAGCGGAGCATCATGGACTGGTCTGATCGTAGGTTGAGGTATGATGAAGAATAAAATGTCCTATTCAAAGCATTTGTCCCAGCATTTGCCTCAATTGGTTTAGAGAAATAACGAGATGGCTGTACGGGGATTTGAACCTCAGTCATCCAGAATGTGAGTACAGTGTCCTAACCACCGCGCCATATCGCTTGTTGCTACCAAGCAGCCAAGTATCGTGTTCTCTACGTAAAAGCTGGCTTAGTAACGCACTTTTTGTGGTTATTTACGATAGAACAGCTTTTCGTTGATTGAAATGTAGCTCAAAAATCAATGCGAAATAATAATTATAGCAAGTGTCTTTACGGTTTTTACTTTCTTCGACTTTTATGTTATGTCTTCTGTTGTATGAGGCTCTTTTACGTTACTTGACTCATTATGATTCCTCTGTGAAATATCGTACCGCAAAAGTTGTTTATATGTACACCAACTGTCAGTAATATTAATGACCGCCCCATCATGCTTAAACTCAGCCATGTGGCCACAAGATGTTCGTGAGCACGTTTGGCATGACGACGGTAGTCATAGCGAGGGACACAACACTAGAGAACAGAGAGAGGTCGATAGTCGAGGTGATTGCCGGGTTTGCAGACTCTTGCGTGCTAACAGTTGTTGCACCGTGCAGCATACGACAGATTTGGTCAGTACGATAAAAGATTTACAATCGTCATCTTGCACCGCACACTTGCATCTATGAGCGCTTCCAGCAGTTGTCAAGTGCGTTATTAACGATCTACGAAGTTCCGTTAGCAACTCTATTGAAGCAGGAAGCTTCTGTGAATGGACATGTGCGTTTTGGCGTCAGTGGCGCTGTGTGGTGTACTGGATTGTGCTGTTCGATGTGCTGTGAGTTTAAAAGGCAATAAGTTCGATTTCATAGAAAAATGAACCTTTATTTGCTTTATGTTGATTAGACACGTTAGACAGAAGCGTACGTAGGCTTCAGAGACAACCGATGCAGAAGTTATTTGGAAGAATGTAGCATATGCTTTTATTGTCACAGTTGGCGCCTAGACGCAGTTGACAAAAATTCCATTGGGATCCTGTGGGATTAAAGCGAACAGCACATCCTCTCGGTAGATTTATTCGCCACTCACATATCGACTACGAACTCAATTTTTGAGCTCTAGAAATAACTGTCTGAGACACCATCATTCTCTACAACAGCCTACAAATAGCAGAGAACATTTTTCCACATACACAGATGGGTGTTCATTATTAGTATGGCAGTGCGAACACAGAAATTGCTCAGCCTGAACGTTACTATCACTTACCTGATAACGCAATTATAACAGCTAAAGTTCGTCCTGGGGTTGATGCTCTAAGTCTTTGGTCTGTTGTCTGTTGCTACAGGTAGTCTGCGTGGATATCTGGGCATGTGTCACAAAATTCTCATTGCTTTCGAAAAGAAAGTTTGAGACTGATGAGATGGCGTCCTACGACAGTTTATTTGTATTGAAGATAGTTCACATTTGGTGGCAGGAAGGGTCGCCGAAACAAGGATCCAGCATGATATTTTCGAAGAAGGTTAGCTTATTTATTCTCTTACGCAGAAACCTACAATATTCAAAGTAGTAATAACAACTTCGCGGCGACCCCGGATCATTTAACAAGACACCTTCACTTGCTGCCATTTTGCAGGTCGGTGTCACTTAAGATTGCAAAAGGTCGTCAAATAATTTGGATAAGCTGTCAGAACTACGGTTCGAGTTAGTCCTTACTGCGAATGGCCACCATTAATCCACCTTTGCCCAAACTACTCCTGATGTCCTCTGGTAGCCTCAACGTATGCTGCGAGCGTCTTTTCTAAACTATTCCTGTGGGTTACCAGCAGCACATACATAATATTTGAAAAAGCTTGTTCAAGAAAATTACTTTAGTTCAGATCAGAGATACTAAAACATGAAAGGAGTCAGCCAACGTAAGAAAGACAGACGGTAAAGTCTAACATGAAAGTGTATTATAGCAGGTATTAGATAACTGAACGTGAAATTCACACACTTCATTCCCCGTCGACTGAAAGCAATGGTGTATTTACATCTAAGGATATTTGAGAACTAGTGACTGTTAACTGAATTTAAATACATGAAACTGCAAGCAGTCACTTCTTTGAATAGTTATTTATTATTTCATGAACCGGTTTTCTAATCTTTTCTGGCTCATCTTCAGGTCGTTTTCTGGAAGATATGCCAGAAACTGTGATGTATCTTCCAGAAAACCATCTGAAGATGAACCAGAAAAGGTTCGAAAACCGGTTCATGGAATAATAAATAACTATTTAAAAAGAGTTGGCTTACGCAGTCGTCAGAAAATGAGCAAAGCTCGAGTTGGACAAACATGGGGCTGGAGGTTTGTCTGCATTCACCTGAACAGGTTTAAGGAAAGCACGGAAAAAGTAATTATGGTCGACGTGACGGAAATTGGAACCCTTCTCTCCCGAACGCAAGTCCAGTGTTTTCGTACTTTTCTAGTTTATAATAATGATGGCACTGAAACCCAACAAAATGAGTAAAGGATTTCCTAGCAACCTTAACGACATAACATTTGAATTATTCATTAAGCACTGTGCGTAGATTTGTAACGGTTCATTAATGGGTGTAATGACTGAGCCCCGCTCAGGAATCTGTCGACAAAAAACAGACGTTCTTTTTTTAAAGGACGTCATATTCATGGTTGACTGTACAGTTATTTATTTCACAATTGGAGTTTCGTTCTTTTGACTATTTTCAAGCTGTTGGCTGTGTCAAAAATGGTTCAAATGGCTCTGAGCGCTATGGGACTTAACATCTGTGGTCATCAGTCCCCTAGAACTTAGAACGACTTAAACCTAACTAACCTAAGGACATCACACACATCCATGCCCGAGGCAGGATTCGAACCTGCGACCGTAGCAGTCGCGCAGTTCCGGACTGAGCGCCTAGAACCGCGAGACCACCGCGGCCGGCTTGGCTGTGTCGCTGGCGAGCATTCTGCACCTTCTATAGTTTTTCATCACTTGCATTTTATAAGCAAAAAACGTAAAAATGTGTGAGCACTCAAGTCAGTTTGAGACCTTTTGAAGAGATAACATATTTATTTTTACACTACTCTCTACTAAATAAATTTTCCTATCCTGTCGTCTTGCATCTTACGACTGTATCATCACCAAGAAAGCTGTACGTTGTCAACAGATGTAAAAAGATGTTATGATATGAAGCTTACAACTGTTATGGCTGGAACGTACTCTCTCTGATTAGTGCACACACAGTCTGACTTCTGAAAGTATTTTCGCGCCAACGGGCTTAGTTCATATGTAAACAGTGTGTCAGAACACTGATTTGTGGCCGCTGTGGTCTAGCGGTTCTAGGCACTCAGTCCGGAACCGCGCGACTGCTACGGTCGCAGGTTCGAATCCTGCCTCGGGCATGGATGTGTGTGATGTCCTTGGGTTAGTTAGGTTTAAGTAGTTCTAAGTTCTAGGGGACTGATGACCACAGATGTTAAGTCCCATAGTGCTCCGAGCCAGCCACTGATTTGTAGCGGTTTATGTGAAGGATGTTAACATTGGTAGCATTTCACGTAATTTACATCATTTCACGATGCACAGAGCTTCGCACTCCTCTGATATTACCGTATTACTACAGCGAAAAGGCTTATTTAGATGATCCCATGTATACTTCTCGGAGGATTTTAATGTCCGACATGAGCTGAAGCAAACTGTAAGTGTAAACATAGGCTTCCGCGGCCGTTGTTACAGTCAATAAAATTCTTAGCAATACACCCTGAGGAAGGCGCCTTGCAGCAGTCGCCGAAACGTCGGATGACAATGCGGCCTCAAACCACGAAGAATTTTATTGACTTGACCAAAATCTAAGTGATATATTATTTTCGTCATTTTTGTAACGTACTATCGTCTACATTGCATCTTTATGCAACACTGTATATACTCTCTGAGCTTCATTTTTGTATGTTTTTAACTTTTGCTGTATCACTTGAAAATGGTTCAATATCCGAAACTGCAACTGATAACTAAATAATTTCTAAAGTCAACGATGGCCTTCAAAAAATTCGAAATGACGGTGAACCGCGACGATGAGAAGTTAATCAGAGGTCGTTTTGTGTAATGATACATGGCGTTCTCAATTTTTGTCGTCTAAAAGGCAAACATTTTCAAACAAAAAAGTAGTCAGTAGTTTCGTAAATATAATTCGTTTATTAAGCTGAGGAACCGTGGTGATCCAGCACGTACAGAGCTGGACATCGGCCCTGTGGTCCCGGCTTCAATCCCCCCCAACAGCGGCCCCAGATTTACCAGCCTCAAACTGAGTGCCCGGTTCACTCCGATAGTTTCGCGGTCAACGTGGTAGATTACTGACCGGGTCGGAGATTTTCTCCGCTTCGAGAGAGGATGTTGTGATTTATTCAAGTTCGTATCGTCTTAACTGACATTCCAACGTTGAGATGGCTGGTGGTTGTATGGACACGTCCCGAAAGCCAATAAATTGGCCACCCTACCCCTCGTAGCGCCGAGGCGAACGAAAGGTTGCACGCTGCCTGCAGGCAAGACAGGAGCCCGTTCACAGGATGAGCGCCAAGGGCTTGACCTTTTATTTATGAACAAGTGGACAGAAAAAATTTCCACAGGCTATTTCCTCTTCATTCTTCCAGAGTTTCTTTAGTTTATGTGTGGTATTTTGATTTTCTAGAAGCAACTATTAATGTTCGCACTTGAAGTTTGGAATTCCGGTAGGCACTCAGACACGAAACATTACGTACGAATTATCATCAATACGCCATTAGGAATAAAATTCCTTTGTAGTGATTATAGTCTTTCTTTTTACTTCCCACGGATTCCGTAAGTCTCGTCAGCATCTACCTTGACAACTTCATCACAAAACAGTGGCTGACGTCCGTTGGTTATTAACAGCCGCATCGCGCGGGTATCCGCTGTTCTGTTCCTTGCCGGCTTTCGTTCCCAAGAACGCTAATTAATGGAAGGCTTTTTGCGAGCTCGAGAGACATGAGCCGTCCAGGTGTACAGTGCGTCCCGTCTGTGCGGTCTGAGTACCGCCTGACCTCGCAGGAGGCGGCGCGGCTCCGCCGCCTGCGCTCGCATCCTGAATGCGGGGCACCAGCTGCCCCGACAACTTTTTGACGCAACTGCGAAAGTTGTAAATTACTTCGCACTGCTGCGGTTTACCTAACGTCCTAGTATGGTTACGTCAGGCTGTTGTGCGCTTTTCTACGCGAGGCCGTGCTCAGTTTTAGTTTTGGCGCTGGATTCGTTTATGTAGTTGTTCTGAGCGTCTCCGCCAACGAGGGTACTTCTGCCAGTACTGGGTACATCTGATTTGCCATATTTGTGCGTCTTACGGAGTTCTTTCTGACTTAATTTTCCTCTCTTGGACCTAGGCGTACTGAAAGTCTGATCATCTTGAGGTCTCATCAGCTACTGAGATATTAATGGGACTATCGTGATCTGCTTAACGCTACACGCAGCTACCATCGCAAAGCAGCTCGATTTCCCCTACGATTGCTGCAACGGTTTTTCTGCTGCTTCTCACATCCAGGGTTTCGCCGACGGAATATTCCCTACTCTTTTTCCTTTTCTTCCCGCAATCCATTCATTATTGCCTTCACGAACGCGACTTACCGGGCCGGTATGCGAATATCTTACGAGCAATGAAGTGAAATGAATTAAGAATTCTAGTCTTGTTTTATTTTATTGTATTTTTATTTTTTCACTAGCTGCAGTGCACTATACAGTGCACTACGTTGCCCAGGATGTTTAATATCTGCCACACAAAGTGATTGGCCATGTGTCTTGTTGATACTCAAAGCGAATGCAGGCCGGTGGTAAACTGCAATCGTTTCAAATCGAAGGACTTATTCAAATCACTGGGTATCAACGAAATGCGAGGAACGAGTACTTCTTGACCTGCGGCGTACACCGTGATGATGGTAGCCTTTGTTACGTTCGGCAATAAGTTCTTCACAGGCAGTCTTTTTCCGTTGCCAAGGTAACAATGGCAACTAATCAATAAATAAGAGTTCGCAATCATGTTTATGTCAAATTCTCGAGCTTTCGCGTGTCCCGCGATCTAATTTCTATTACCAAGATGGGTGCTGCCTCTGTAATTTATTTACGCGATAGGAATTACATTCAGTTTATCATGAAATATTTCGTTTGTTAGGCATTGAATTTTTCATTAATTTTGTTCTTTGTTTCATATGAATGTTGAATTTTGAAGTAAATCGGCCAAGGATTTTGAAGTAAATCGGTCAAGTACTTTTCGAGATGTTTGGTAACAACGTTTCTCCTTCATATAGGGTGAACATTGTAACGTCCCTTTAGAAAAATTTATAAATGACAGTGCTGGAAAACCTCTTACGTTATTTGATTTTCAAACAGCTGAGCAAAACTGAACGCACTCAGACATTTCTCTCTTTACTTATTCTGATCGACACTAAACTGACACACAATATTTTTTTTTAGCGCAACGCAATCTCACTATCAATAATCCCTACAAAAGACTGGCCCTGACTAACAACAATCTATACCTTACATGAATCACTTACCTCACTAAAATCTTCGTTACTCGAACTACTGCAATACAGCGAGCGCCATTACTGCCATCTAAATAAAAAATTCTAACTACTGAAGGCACTAACTACTGATAGGCATAGTTAGTAAATGAAAGATTTTGATAGAGAAAAAACAATGTATTTACCTTAATAGTGTTCAAAAGTCATAATATATTACATCAGTTCATGAAATCCAGTATTACAACTCAAAACTCCGCCATCTCTCTCCCCACATCCACCACTGCTGGCGGCTCACCTCCAACTGCGCAACGCTACGCGCTGTTCACATCCAAATGCCCAACACTACGATAGCGAATATTCCAACAATGCCAACCAGCCACAGACTGCACACAGCACAACCAGTGATTTTCATACAGACCGCTACGTGACGTTACCTAAAGCCTGAAATAAGTTCTGCAGTAATTTTTACGAAGAATTAGACGGTGTTCAGGAAAGATAGATTAGACAGAATTGGTGGTGGAGTGTTTGTGTCTATCAGTAGTGGTTTATCTTGTAGTGAAGTGCCGGCCGGAGTGGCCGTGCGGTTCTAGGCGCTACAGTCTGGAACCGCGTGACCGCTACGGTCGTAGGTTCGAATCCTGCCTCGGGCATGGATGTGTGTGATGTCCTTAGGTTAGTTAGGTTTAAGTAGTTCTAAGTTCTAGGGGACTGATGACCACAGCAGTTAAGTCCCATAGTGCTCAGAACCATTTGAACCATTTATTTGTAGTGAAGTCGAAGTAGATACTCCGTGCAAATTGGTATGGGTGGAGGTTATACTTAACAGCCGAACTAAGTTAATAATTGGCTCCTTCTACCGACCCCCAGACTCCGATGATATAGTTGCTGAACAGTTCAGAGAAAATTTGAGTCTCGTAACAAATAAATATCCCACTCATAAGGTTATAGTTGGTGGGGACTTCAACCTTCCATCGATATGTTGGCAAAAATACTTGTTCAAAACCGGTGGTAGGCAGAAAACATCTTCCGAGATTGTCCTAAATGCTTTCTCCGAAAATTATTTCGAGCAGTTAGTCCACGAACCCACTCGAATTGTAAATGGTTGCGAAAACACACTTGACCTCTTAGCCACAAACAATTCATAAACTAATAGAGAGCATCATGACTGATACAGGGATTAGTGATCACAAGGTCGTTGTAGCTAGGTTCAATACCGTTTCTTCCAAATCCACCAGAAACAAACGCGAAATAATTTTATTTAAAAAAGCGGATAAAGTGTCACTAGAAGCCTTCCTAAGAGACAATCTCCATTGCTTCCGAACTGACTATGCAAATGTAGACGAGGTGTGGCTCAAATTCAAAGATATAGTAGCAACAGCAATTGAGAGATTCATACCTCATAAATTGGTAAGAGATGGAACTGATCCCTCGTGGTACACAAAACAGGTCCGAACGCTGTTGCAGAGGCAACGGAAAAAGCATGCGAAGTCCAAAAGAACGCGAAATCCCGAAGATTGGCTAAAATTTACAGACGCGCGAAATTTGCCACGGGCTTCAATGCGAGATGCCTTTAATAAGTTCCACAACGAAACATTGTCTCGAAATTTGGTAGAAAATCCGAAGAAATTCTGGTCGTATGTAAAGTACACAAGCGGCAAGACGCAGTCAATACCTTCGCTGCGCAGTGCCGATGGTACTGTTACCGACGACTGTGCCGCTAAAGCGGAGTTATTGAATGCAGTTTTCCGAAATTCCTTCACGAGGGAAGACGAATGGAATATTCCAGAATTTGAAACGCGAACAGCTGCTAGCATGAGTTTTTTAGAAGTAGATACCTTAGGGGTTGCGAAGCAACTCAAATCGCTTGATACGGGCAAGTCACCAGGTCCAGATTGTATACCGATTAGGTTCCTTTGAGATTACGCTGATACAATAGCTCCCTACTTAGCAATCATATACAACCGCTCGCTCACCGATAGATCTGTACCTACAGATTGGAAAATTGCGCAGGTCGCACCAGTGTTTAAGAAGGGTAGTAGGAGTAATCCATCGAACTACAGACCTATATCACTGATGTCGGTTTGCAGTAGGGTTTTGGAGCATATACTGTATTCAAACATTATGAATCACCTCAAAAAGAACGATCTATTGATACGTAATCAGCATGGTTTCAGAAAACATCGTTCTTGTGCAACGCAGCTAGCTCTTTATTCCCACGAAGTAATGACCGCTATCGACGGGGGATCTCAAGTTGATTCCGTATTTCTAGATTTCCGGAAAGCTTTTGACACCGTCCCTCACAAGTGACTTCTAATCAGCCTATGGGGTATCGTCTCAGTTGTGCGACTGGATTCCTGATTTCCTGTCAGGAAGGTCGCAGTTCGTAGTAATAGACGGCAAATCATCGAGTGAAACTGAAGTGATATCTGGTGTTCCCCAGGGAAGCGTCCTGGGACCTCTGCTGTTCCTGATCTATATAATTGACCTGGGTGACAATCTGAGCAGTTCTGTTAGGTTGTTCGCAGATGATGCTGTAATTTACCGTCTAGTAAGGTCATCCGAAGACCAGTATCAGTTGCAAAGCGATTTAGAAAAGATTGCTGTATGGTGTGGCAGGTGGCAGTGTGAGGTGATTCACATGAGTTCCAAAAGAAATCCGTTGGAATTCGATTACTCGATAAATAGTACAATAGTACAGCTTACACTACACTCGTTCGTCCTCTGTTAGAATATTGCTGCGCGGTGTGGGATCCTTACCAGGTGGGACTGACGGAGGACATCGAAAGGGTGCAAAAAAGGGCAGCTCGTTTTGTATTATCACGTAATAGGGGAGAGAGTGTGGCAGATATGATACGCGAGTTGGGATGGAAGTCATTAAAACAAAGACGTTTTTCGTCGCGGCGAAATCTATTTACGAAATTTCAGTCACCAACTTTCTCTTCCGAATGCGAAAATATTTTGTTGAGCCCAACCTACATAGGTAAGAATGATCATCAAAATAAAATAAGAGAAATCAGAGCTCGAACAGAAAGGTTTAGGTGTTCTTTTTCCCGCGCGCTGTTCGGGAGTGGAATGGTAGGGATATAGTATGATTGTGGTTCGATGAACCCTCTGCCAAGCTGAATTGTAGAGTTATTATGTAGATGCAGATGTAGATGTACCAACATAAAAACCGACAAACTACACGGACGGTTTCCTGACTGGCAATAAAGGAAAAAGGCTCTATGAACATGTGTCTGGAAATGCATCGTTTGCGACGGTAGATGGCGCTGACGAATAAAAGTTCCTCTGACCGCTTGGCTAGTGTTCCTTGTGTGTTTCAAGTTCTGTGATTCACACATTGTACTGTAAACAGAAGCACGGCCCGGTGTCCTTGTCGAGAATAAGCCGAGATGGTGTTTGTGTACGGCCAAGCAGATGGAAACTATCGAGATGTAGCGCGACTATACTAAAAGAGGTACCCTCGCAGACGCCCAACCACATCACACAACATTTCAAACCCTTTTTGTTGTTTGTGTGATTACGGGTCCTTTCCGACAGACGAACATGCAGGGAGGCGGCGGACTGTACGTACACCAGATTTGGAGGACCGGGTTCTACAAGATATTGAGACGAAGTGTAGTACGGGCTCCAGACAAGTAGCCCGCCAGCATGGTGCAAGCCAAAGTACGGTTACGTGTATCCTGCATGACAACCGCTAAATCCCTATCACCAGCAAAGAGTGCAAGGATTATCACCAGCGAATTTCCCTCTACGGGGAGGATTTTGTCTATGGTTTTTGCTCCAGACCATAACAATTATGGGATTTCTGTAATCAGTCCTCCTTACCGATGAAGAAACCTTTACCAGAACTGGCATCATCAGTCTGTGTAATCGTCATCTGTGGGCTACAGAAAATCCTCGATGAGTGGCTGAGACGTCTCATCGGCATCGTTTTAGCATCAGTGTGTAGGCAGGAATTTTTGGCGACGACGTACTTGGACCGGTTATTATTCCACAACGACTCGACAGAGGAACGTACGTGAGCTTCCTGGGGAATACTCTGCCTGGGCTGCTTGAGAATGTGCCTTTGGCAGTACCACAGGTTATGTGGTTTCTGGATGACGGAGCGCCACCTCACACCCGCATTAACTTCGCCGACACCTCAACAACGTCTTCCCCGGAAGCGGTGGCCCTGTAGGATGGCTTGCTAGGTCACCGGACTTAACCTCTCTGGATTTTTACCTCTGGGGGCATCTGAAATGCGCCGTGTATGAACCAGTTTCTGATGTGCAGACCCTTAAAACAGCGTGTTCAAGAAGTCTGTGACTCTATTCGGTGAGAGGCCGGAGGCTGCGAAGGAGTGTGGCATTCCCTGTATATTTCATCTATATAGCAATTTGCTGTAAATCGCCCAAGAACCTTTAGAGATTTTTGATAACAGCGTTCCCTCTTTTTTATATTAGATAGATATGTGTTTCAAATTAGATTACGAAATTTAAAGTAGACAGTGATCTTCCTCTTGTCTTGAAGTGTGCAAAATTTCATCAAGATCGGAATAAAACTCAAGATTTGCTGGAATTGCAAAGAAAAAAAAAACGGACACTTGATAAAACGCCATCAACTCGTGCTAAAATAAAATTGCACCTTCCTGATTTTTCTGCATACTGTATGCTGCCAAATTGTCGGCTCGAAATAATCTAGGATACGGGGAACGTAAAAAGGAACGTAAGTCCAGTCACTGATGTCGGCATACATCGCTAGGGAGAACAATCCTAAAGAATACGTGCGTCGTGTAACCTAGTGCCAGTCACACTAGACTAGCACTCGGGAGGACGACTGTTCAAACCCGCGTCCGGCCATGCTGATTCAGGTTTTCCGTGATTTTTCAAAATTGCTGCAGGGAAATGTCGGGATGGTTCCTTTGAAAGGACACGGCTGACATCCTTCCCCACCCTTCCCTAATCCGATGGGACCGATGACCTCCCTGTTTGGTCCCCTCCTCCAAATCAACCAACCAACCAATCACACCTACTGCCAACCGTTGTGAAATGTACAGGAGATGCTCGAATTTGGAACCACTGATAATAAAAAATTTATGCAACACACAGACGCTGACGAATTGTGTGTGTGTGTGTGTGTGTGTGTGTGTGTGTGTGTGTGTGTGTGTGTGTGTGTGTGTGTGTGCGTGAAATCTTATGGGACTTAACTGCTAAGGTTATCAGTCCCTTACACACTACTTAACCTAAATTATCCTAAGGATAAACACTCACACCCATGTCCGAGCGAGGACTCGAACATCCGCCGGGACCAGCCGTACAGTCTATGAGCTGACGAATTACACATTTGAAACATTAGCTAAATTTTCCGTCGGTGCCTGACAAAACATGAAATAATATAAATAATAAACGCTATTCTTATTTCTGCAACAAATCAGAAAAGTACTTCCTGTTCAATATTATACAGCTGAAGATGCCCAGAATGTCCTGAACGTTAACATCTGCGCCAGGAATTCTTACGACGAGAACATCTACTGATCATACATCTACCTACTCCGGAAGCACCTGATTGTGTCTGACTGGGGTTGTCTCCGGCACCACTGCCATTTACTCTCCTTTTTTTAAATTCAAGGGTAGTGCGTGGGGATGACGAACGTCGGCAAGACTCCGTAAGAACTCTAATTTCTTTGATTTTTATTTGTCGTCGTTTCGCGACGTAAGGAGTGAACCAGAACTTACCGACATATTTTCGGTAGTGGTAGTATGGAACAAAACAAGAAAAAAAATGTCCATCAAATATGGGCTCTAAAATGCATACCTTAAGGGCTATGAGCACTTGTTCCGTAGAAAAGCTGTGGTTCACAATGCTTAGAGGTCTTAAGATACGCATTTCGGAGCCCATATTCACTGAATGGTTTTTTCTTGTTTTGGTCGATACCACCAGCTCTCAAAGTTTGTCGGTGCAGTTCGGAGTTCTGGTTCATGCTATGTAGACCGAAGAAAATAATATCCTCTTGGAATACGCACTCGAAATTTTAACAGTAAACAGCTCCATGACGCAAAATGACATACTTGGAGCGTCTGCCACCGGTAAGAAGAAAGGAGGAAGAAAGTGCAGGATGTTGTGGTTTTGCCCTTCCCGCTGACGCTGTACAGATTGAGTACGTATTGCGGAGGAATGGGGGAGGAAATCGGTTGTATCCTTCTTGGAGGAACCACCCTAGTTCCTGTTTTAAGCGTTTATGGGAGAACCACGGGAAACCTAAATCTCAGTAGTTGGAGGGGGATTTGAACTGGTGTCGTCCGGAAGGTGGGTCCTGTTTCTGCCACTGCAGTTTGATGAGATCCTCCGTAACGCCCTCGCGCCTGATAAGCAAAACTGTCACTAAACCTGCTGTTCTTCATTTCATCTTCCCTATCTGCACTATTAATCCTCCCTGTTAATGGTCTCAGGCTTATTAACAGTACTTAACAATTCGTCTTACAAGCCACTCCTGTTGTAGTTGAATTAGACTTTCTTACGACTAGCACCTGATTTTTATGAAATTAGTTCACTGTGGTTATTCCTCTTCTGGCTGCTCCCTAGCGTTACTCCCAGACATTTTACGCCATTTACTATTTTCAGTGATTTATCGTTGATACTGCAATCAGAGATTAGTAGGTCGTTCCGCCTATTTATGATCAATAAGTTACATTGACTTATATAGATTCAGTGGCGGTTTCATATGTATGGTCAGAGAAAGATGATGTGAGTCGTCAGAGTAGATCATCTCCATGCTCTGATCACAGGTCCTCATCGGCCAATCGATCTGTTGTGAAACGTGGCTATCGGATGAACCAGCTAGTGCGACGGCGCTCTATCGCAGCGAAATACTTTCTCGTCATCTCCAAGGCACTTGCCTCCGCGGATCTATAACTGTCTGCAGGGAGATGACACCTCACTCCAATGAGACACTTCAAACCCCCACTTTAAAAGCTAAGTGAACAGACTTCCTGTCTCCAGAAGGGGTTGTTAGTGACTATATGTTCGTATTCCATAGCTCACTAAAAATAAGGTAGCGGTAATACCACATTAAAAGAAATAGCTAGGAACCTAAATAACATAGGTCACAGTAATTCACTGCAGTAACAGTAAATGTCAGATACAGGTACGGCGACTTATGTCATATAAACGTACATGGTTCTCGAACAAGAATTTAGACCTAAATTCCAGCACAAATATTTTCGCAGCATCTGTGCTTTGCAGATGACTTGCTGAACGAAGTATAGGCTGGTGGATGAAACGGAGGGATAGTCAGAAGAAATTCATCACGTAATATAAGGTAAGCAATAGTAACAAATTAATGGAAACAGATACTAACGCAAAGATTTTTCCGCAATTGTATTCTCAAATCAGTTACCTGCTCGACTATTTGTTTTAGAATATCTTATTTGTGTAAGACGAGTCGTTTAATGACCTAACGTCAAATAACCAAAGAACTGTTGAAAGTAATGTAACATGGCTTTCGCGAAATTATGTTACAGAGTGGTGAATATATTGCTACCTGGTGAATATATAGTACTTTTTTGCCATCGAAAGTGCAGCGATTGAATTGTTTTGTGGCCATCGAAGAAATTCCGAATAAAGAAAGAGCAAGAAAGTCTAATGCCACATCGAGAAAAATGTCCTTAGAAACGTATCACATGTTAAAAAAAATGTTCAAATGTGTGTGAAATTTTATGGGACTTAACTGCTAAGGTCATCAGTCCCTAAGCTTACACACTACTTAACCTAAATTATCCTAAGGACAAACACACACACCCATGCCCGAGGGAGGATTCGAACCTCCGCCGGGACCAGCTGCAGCGCCTTAGACCGCACGGCTAATCCCACGCGGCTATCACATGTTCAAGTTGGACGCTAAGTACATAGCGCATCTTCAAAATAGTTACTAGATATGTAGGAGATGCTCGATTGGCCGTTAGTGGCGGAGATTGTGTTAGGATCTGGGTAAGAAATCAGCTGTGGACCTTTTCAAATAACCGTTCTCGTATTGCGATATTGCGGGGATAGCGCAGAACCTGTAGTATCGGTAGTCGGACGCAGATCTGATACCAAACCCAGACTCCCAACTTCTCTTGCTATGAGGAAGAAAAGTACGACGACTCAGCATGTGACATGTTTCAGTCAAAAGCTTTACAAAAAAGTGGCCAGGATGTAAGCAACTTTGACTTGCGCCTCTATTCACTGGAGATTTTTTTTTTTGCCTCCATTTCTATGCAAAAAACGAGGTAAGGGAATTGAAAATACACTGTATTAGTGATTATCAGAAAATATTCTGCCTAACTATGTGCTAAATACCTTCCGATACCTGTTAACCCACTATAGTTTCAGTCCCCTTTCGTCTTTTTTTTTACATAGCAATGGAGGCAAAAAATTCTCCAGTGAATAGAGTTTATTTCTGAAGTATGGTCTGTTAGATACCAGTGTACAACTGTCATAAGCTCTTCGTCGGTTCGTTGGACTCGAAACAATTCCCAGACACTAATATGCTTAGAAGGGGGAACAGATAACAGTCAAAGGGCGCCAGATCTGGTAAATACGCCGGTACTCCAAATCTCTCTGTTTGCCCCTTACCAAAGCACGTTCGTTGGCGGGTGCGTAGTCCTAAAGTTGGATCGTTTTCCTAAAGTTGGGTGCTTTTTTTTCAGTACAGATCCTTTCAAGCATTTCTCATACAGTTAATACGGAAGACTTCCGTAGCATTCACATCATTGCCTTACTCTTTGCTACGTTTGGTATCAGTACAATGTTTCTTTTTCTCGTCTCACAAAATACTGGTAATAACGTTTCCAGGGTATAAAATAGACTTCAGTTTGTTTGATGCAGGTGCAGTGAATGTCTGATTCCTATTTCGTATCTGATTTGAACTAATAGGTCCATGCCTCATTCTCAGTTACAAATCGGTACACAAAATCGGTTGAATTCTTTTCAGAATAATTGAAACATTCGTTGCCACTGATGCTTTTGGTCAGCATTCCACAATGTGATACTCAGTTTGCATAAACCTTTCTCACAGTTAATAGTTACTTGAAATGGGATTCTGGTTTCTAGATATACATCTAAGGCATCAGCTATTTTATACAGCTTTAACCATTAATCATTGAATATATGATTTGTATAATACGGGCAGCCGATTCCAGCAAGATTTAACTTGACATGATTTCGACACCGACTATGGCTGTCTTCATCAGAGAAAAAAAGAGAAAACACAAAACAAAATTACATGCAGTGATAGCTGAAAACAGACATAGGCCTACGAACAAATTCCTCTTGTCGTATAAAATAATTTCTTGAAGTGATATTGAAAACGATATAAGAATTACAGATATTGCAACTGACGTAACAGTAGTAAATGTCGGTACATGGTATAGGTACATGGTATAGGTACATGACGTAGGTACATGACGTAGCAGTCTGTACGCCACGTTCTGTGCAGCCCTTAGCGACTCTCAATGTGCTGCGTCATATAGCCATAATTTCTAGACAAGTAGCATGTCAGTTCCAATACCTGTAATTTTTATACGGCTTTAAATATAACTTAAAGACGTTATTTTATGTAGCGAGACCATTTTGCTCGTGTATCTGTTGTCAGCTCTCACTGCAAGTAATATTTTTTTTTTTTTTCCTGACTGAGACAGTCAGTGTCGAAACCAGGTCAAACCAAAACTTATTGAAAGAGATTGGCTGTAACATACAAATCATATTCTTGCACGGAAGCTGGATCACATCCTCGTTTAAAATTCTAAGTTATATTCTTTCAAAAAAATGGTTCAAATGGCTATGAGCACTATGGGACTTAACATCTATGGTCATCAGTCCCCTAGAACTTAGAACTACTTAAACCTAACTAACCTAAGGACATCACACAACACCCAGTCATCACGAGGCAGAGAAAATCCCTGACCCCGCCGGGAATCGAACCCGGGAACCCGGGCGTGGGATTATATTCTCTATTTTCTGAATATTTTTATCTGTAATAGTAGTTTAGGACGCCCTGGACACAGATCATTTTCAAAAGGACAACGATCAAGTTATAATTTACAGTCCATTTCGAACTATTAAAAACGAAGCAGCAGGTTTTTTCAAAGTTTTCATTGAACTTCGAGTTTCCAAATAGGATAAATCGTCCAAAAGAAGGACAATTACTGCGGAATGGTATGTCAGTGTATTAATTTGAATTGTAGAGACTACTGATTAAAATGCCGTTTAAACGAAGTTACTACGGTCCCGGCGGAGGTTCGAGTCCTCCCTCGGGCATGGGTGTGTGTGTTTGTCCTTAGGATAATTTAGGCGTGTAAGCTTAGGGACTGATGACCTTACCAGTTAAGTCCCATAGGATTTCACTCACATTTGAACATTTTTTTAAGTTACTACTGAGTCGGTATCCGTTATTGCACAATATGTTGCAGCGTAACGAATGCAGAACACCGTTGGTATCAACGCTCTCTCTGTGCCAGGCAGCGAAATGTTCTACATTCGCCAACACACGTGAATTCCATTAGCGTTCCGTTGTAATCTCGCAGCTAGGTCCACCGAAGGGTAGGAGGCATCGGGAGGTGTTTTCTCCGAGAGCGTCCCCTGCCGGCGGCCGGTGCTAGGTGTGAGAGCAGGAAGTGGCGGCGGTGCACGTGGGGCCGCGCCACGTGCGGGCCACGGCGCGACCTCCGCGGGGTTCAGTGAACCCGGCGCGCCCAGCGGGCCCCGCCCGGGTCAGCGCCGGCTGCCGCCCGTGCCTCCTACTCATCCTGCTGCGGCTGGTACTCGGCAGGAAGAGGGCCCAACCAGAAATGTGGAGGAAGACTGGGGAAACTGCTGCTTACTAGAGAGAATTTCTGTCTTTCAGGGCTCTGCGACCAACTCAAAGCCCCTTCCCATCGCCATATCTTTCCTGTCTTCCCAAAACTACCGAAGCCCAGCTATTGACAAGTGTCGTCCTGGAAGAAGGGTACTCGAGGAATGCCCTTAATAAGGGCAAGTCCTGCATCACGATTAAGGAACCGTTTCAATGTGAAAACGCTTCCCGTTGGACGATCTTTTCTTTCCACATAGGATATCTGACTGCGTCATATAATGCACTTGGCCAGCCTCTCATTCGCATCTACACTCGGCAAGCCATCTTGCGGTATGTGACGGAGGGTACTTTCTGCGCGAAGCATTCAACCACTACCACCGTCATACCTTAGCAGAAGATATTGCTGAAAACCCAAGGAAATTCTGGCCGTACGTAAAATCGGTAAGCGGGTCGAAGGCTTCCATCCAGTCACTCACTGATCAGTCTGGCCTGGCAACGGAAGACAGCAAAACGAAAGTTGAAATTTTAAATTTAGCGTTTGAGAAATCTTTCACGCAGGAGGATCGTATAGATTCCCGTATGGAGGACGTAGCGATAGACATCCCTGGGGTTGTGAAGCAGCTGAATGCGTTGAAAATAAATAAATCGCCAGGCCCTGATGGGATTCCAATTCGGTTTTACAGAGAGTACTCTACTGCATTGGATCCTTACTTAGCTTGCATTTATCGCGAATCTCTTGCCCAACGTAAAGTCCCGAACGACTGCAAAAAAGCGCAAGTGACGCCTGTATATAAGAAGGGTAGAAGGACGGATCCTCAAAATTACAGACCAATATCCTTAACATCGGTTTGTTGCAGGACCCTCGAACATATTCTCAGTTCGATTATAATGAATTTTCTTGAGACAGAGAAGTTGCTGTCCATGCATCAGCACGGCTTTAAAAACCATCGCTCCTGCGAAACGCAACTCGCCCTTTCTTCACATGATATCTTCCGAACCATGGATGAAGGGTATCAGACGGATGCCATATTCCTTGACTTTCGGAAAGCGTTTGACTCGGTGCCCCATTGCAGACTCCTAACTAAGCTACGAGCATATGAGATTGGTTCCCAAGTATGTGAGTGGCTCGAAGACTTCTTAAGTAATAGAACCCAGTACGTTGTCCTCGATGGCGAGTGTTCATCGGAGGTGAGGGTATGATCTGCAGTGCACCAGGGAAGTGTGGTAGGTCCGCTGTTGTTTTCTATCTACATAAATGATCTTTAGGATAGGGTGGATAGCAATGTGCGGCTGTTTGCTGATGATGCTGTGGTGTATGGGAAGGTGTCGTCGTGGAGTGACTGTACGAGGATACAAGATGACTTGGACAGGATTTATGATTGGTGTAAGGAACGGCAGCTAACTCTAAATATAGATAAATGTAAATTAATGCAGATGAATAGGAAAAAGAATCCCGTAATGTTTGAATACTCCATTAGTAGTGTAGCGCTTGACACAGTCACGTCGATTAAATATTTGGGCGTAACATTGCAGAGCGATATGAAGTGGGACAAGTATGTAATGGCAGTTGTGGGGAAGACGGATAGTCCTCTTCGGTTCATTGGAAGAATTTTGGGAAGATGTGGTTCATCTGTAAAGGAGACCGCTTATAAAACACTAATACGACCTATTCTTGAGTACTGCTTGAGCGTTTGGGATCCCTGTCAGGTCGGATTGAGGGAGGACATAGAAGCAATTCAGAGGAGGGCTGCTAGATTTGTTACTGGTAGGTTTGATCATCACGCGAGTGTTACTCGGGTGGGAGTCTCTAGAGGAAAGGAGACGTTCTTTTCGTGAATCGCTACTAAGGAAATTTAGAGAACCAGCATTTGAGGCTGACTATAGTACAATTTTATTGCCGCCAACTTATATTTCGCGGAAAGACCACAAAGATTAGATAAGAGAGATTAGGGCTCGTACAGAGGCATTTAGGCAGTCATTTTTCCCTCGTTCTGTTTGGGAGTGGAACAGGGAGAGAAGATGCTAGTTGTGGTAGGAGGTACCCTCCACCACGCACCTTATGGTGGATTGCGGAGTATGTATGTAGATGTAGATGTATGTATCACTGTTACTTCACCCTTTTCCTGTTCCAGTCGCGAATAGTTTGCGGGACGAACGATTGTCGCTAAGCCAGTGCGTAGGCTCGAATCTCTCAAATTTTAACGTCATGTTCTTTTTGCGAGATATAGTTAGGAGGAAGCAATATATTTCTTGACTCTTCTAGGAACGTACGCTCTCGGAATTTGAACTGGAAGCCCCACCGAGATGCAGAACGCCTCTCTTGCAGCGTCTGCCTCTGGACCTGGTCGATCGTCTGTGTGACGCTGTCGCGCTTACTAAATGAACCTGTAACGAAACGTGGTGTTCTCCTTTGGATATTCACTATTTCATCTCCTTTGGATCTTCTCTAATTCGTCTATCAGTCTTATTTTGTTCAGAACACCATCAGTATTCAAGTACTTGTCCACCGAATATTTTGTAAGCTGTTCCTTGGCAATGAATCTCAGTTTGGCATCTGCCTTTCCTTAGATTACTTTTATGTGGTCATTCCGCTTTAAATCGCTCTGTACATGTACTCCTAAATGTTTTATGGAAGCAACTGCTTCCATTATTGCTTCTGCAGTCATGTAATCATACAACGATAGGTCATTCCGTTTATGTATAGTCAAAATGCTCCATTCGTTTATGCTGAGTGTCAACTGGCACTCTCGGCACCAAGCTCCTATTCTCGGCAGGTCTTCACTATTTCACTACTCTTTTCCTTTGTCATGACTTCTGTGTACACAACAGCATCATCCACGAAAAGCGTCATGCAGCTTCCGATGTTGTCTGCTATGTCATTTATATATATTGTGAAAAGTGATGGACCTATAACACTCTCTTCGGGTGTTACAGGTCCATTACTTTTCTTAATGACGAAGTAGGCAACTTCGGAAGTTCGAAGATCTTCGTGTATGGTGCTGTTTTATACACAGAAGCACCAACACTGCATTTAAAGGAAATACTGAGTAGCGTAGCGCTAGCAGCTGTCAAATTGAAATGTCAGTCTACGGTGGAGAGTGGACTGATTTCAAACTTCCTGGCAGATTAATCTCCGATATCGCTGCAGCCGGAAAAAGAGCCTGTAAGAACGGGACCAATGACGACTGAAGAGAACCGTTCAACGTGACAGAAGTGCAACCCTTCCGAAGATTGCTGCAGTTTTCAGTGCTGGGCCATCAAAAAGTGTCAGCGTGCGAACCATTCAACGAAACATCATCGATATGGGCTTTCGGAGCCGAAGACCCGCTTGTGTACCCTTGCTGACTGCACGACACGAAACTTAACTCCTCGCCCGGACTCGTCAACACCGACATTGGACTGTTGATGACTGGAAACGTTGCCTGTGGTCGGACGAGTCTCATTTCAAATTGTACCGAGCGGATGAACGTGTGCGGGTATGGAGACAATCTCATGAATCCATGGACCCTGCATGCCAGCAGGAGACTGCTCAAGCTGGTGGAGGCTCTGTTATGGTGTGGGCTGTGTGCAGTTGGAGCGATATGGGGCCCCTGGTACGTCTAGATACGACTCTGACAGGTGACACTTATGGAAGCATCCTGTCTTATCACCTGCATCCATTCATATCCATTGTGCATTCCGACGGACTTGGGCAATTCCAGCAGGACAATGCGACACCCCAGAGTTCCTACAGAGTAGCTCCGGGAACCCTCTTATGAGCTTAAACACTTCCTCTGGCACGAAACTCGCCAGACATGAACATTTTTGAGCATAGCTGGGATGCTTTACAACGTCACAACGTATGTTCTCCATCCACTCGTACTCTTAGTTATTATCTATGGACAGCCCTGCAGACAATGGTCGAGTATACGCCACGTCGTGTTGCGGCATTTCTGCGTGCTCGCGGAAGCCCTACACGGTATTACGCAGGTGTACCAGTTTCTTTAGCTCCTCAGTGTATGACGGTAACGGTCATTTGAAGCAAAACAGTACATATGGACATATACCCTATTCCGAATGGTTTCCAGGATCTAATACATTTAATGTACAATGTTATTTATTTTCTATATAATTCACTCAATTGTTTGTAGGTCTTTATATGTACACGTGTACAACAGTTAGTAAACATTACAACATACGATTTACAATGTATCAATTGAAAAATACATACTTTTAACACGTTTACCTCAAAGGATTATCGTACGAGTGCAAAAAAGCTTTTGCAAAGTTCACAGTAAATGTTCGAATATCCCAACGTCAGATTCACTGCACTGGTGCATTCTTGGGAGAACATGTGTTAACGATTTAACCCCGTGAAGGAGACAGCAGCGTTACCTAGCGAGGAATGACTGCTAGTCAGACAAACGCACGGTGCATTTAGTATCAGTGAGCTAGTTGTCCGTGTGTAGAATGGGGAAGGCGCGCGATCCATCTGAGTTTGACCGAGGGCAGGTTGTGATGGGCCGGAGCCACGGCACGAAAACTTGGGAAACTTTACGACTTGTCAGGAGTTCGAGGAGTATTGTGACGACTGTCTTCAACACGTGCGAAACCAAGGTGAAACCACTTCCAGACGTCGTAGGGTTGTATGGTCACCCTCATTACTAAAGTCGGACGTCGTAGGCTGGGCAGACTGGTAATACAGGACAGGTGGCGAACTGTGGCGGAACATCAAACTTTAATGCTGCGCCGCATACAACGTGACTGAACACACAGTTTACCGAACACTCCTAACAGTGGGCCTCCACAGTTTAAGACCCACGATTGTGCCAATGTTAACACCGTGACATCGGCAACTACGACTGAAATGAGCACGTGACCATCGCCACAGGGCGTTGGCGCAGTGGCAGAGCCTTGCGTGGTCTGATGAATCCCGATACCTTCAACATGCCGATTGGTGGGCGCGAATCCGTCGTATTCCAGTGGAACACCTCCATGATACCTTTGCTGCGGCACGGAAAGAAGCTGGCGGCGGCTCAATTATGCTCTGTGGAATATTCAGATCGGCACCCATGGGTCCAGCGCAGCTCGTGCAAGGCACCATGACGGCCAAGGAGTATCTACACTGTTTGCAGACTGCGTACACCCCATCATGACGGTTATATTTCCCGACAGCAGTGGCGTTTTTCAACAAGATAATGCGCCATGTCACAAGGCCAGGAGTGTGATGGAGTCATTCCAGGAACTCAGTGACGAGTTCCAGTTGATGTGCTGGCCCCCTGACTCGTCAGATCTCAACCTGACCGAACAAATTTGGAATGTGACTGGACGTGATACCCCGGATTTCACAGGAGTTATGTGACCTATGTGTGCATATGCGGTACCAACTCCCTACAGCGACCTACCGAGGTTTCCTTACTTCCAGGCCACGACGCGTCGCCACTGTTATCCATGCCAGAAATGGAAATACCGGCTGGTATTCATAATGCTCTGGCTGATCTGTGTGTGTTTATATGAAGTTTTTTGCTTCAAATTAGCGTTCCTATCATACCTCTAAATATTGACCATTCCTCCTACGCCACCCTGTATGTAAAAATTTGTGCAGTTCATAAACCATTTAATATGTTAAAACAATGGCTTAAGTGAGTCATATTGATTAAAAGTATGAGTTTTTTCATTATGGTTAACATCTGTAATAATTTTATCCGTTGGAGTATCGAAAAACCGCCTCTCTAGCTGAGGGGTCACCACAGATTGCTTTTATTTGGAGGAACTTGGTTCAATGCCCGATACTGCGGGGATTTTACCGTCGTGGAGCACTGGTGCACTACGCATCCTGAGGCTAATTGAAGAGTTACTTGAATGAGAATCAGCAAGTCTAACGTCTGCAAAGCGGACAACGACTGCGAGAACGGTGTGCAGACCTCATGCGCCTCCATTTTCTGTCCAAATGCCCCCACCCGGCAGAGGATGACACCGCGGCCGACCAGCTTCGCACGGTCACCTGGTCCTGTTAAGAGATATACTGAAATACTGAAGTGAATATGTTTCTGTTTCTTACTTTGACCATTATTTTCTACAGCGCCCCATAGCTATTGGAAAGAATAGTACAATGATATAACACTCTGTATTTCTGCAAATGAAAAATGTCACAATAATATCCTGAGAATTTGTTAAACGTGAAATCTTAGTTTGACAGCCAAGAAGATGACATTTGAAAAGATTCAATACTGACTAAAGTACGTTGGTAAACATATTGTTGGAATATTGAAAGTTGTGCTTCTATAGTTTCTAAAAGCTTCACAAACAAATACACTCTCTGTGTATTTGTGGATAAGATAGTGACATTACTCCACTTACAAGTAAAGAAGTTCCTGCACTGTCCAAAAAAACTCACATCTACAACGATCTGCATTAAATAGTCTACAAATTCTCGTTTCGCAGTTGTATGTGCCGATTCTCTTGAATACCTCTTATGATGCACAAGTTTTCATATCTATAGGCGATTTGAGTCTTTATAATTCGAATGATAGTGCTGTCACAAAACTTCTTGGATCATGAGGGATACTCAATGACGTGAGCACGGTACTTAAAATAGTCATTGCACTGTGTCTTTCACCATTCGTTGTGAAATCATCCTAAGCAATCCAAAAATGGCTCTGAGCACTATGGGACTCAACTTCTGAGGTCATCAGTCTCCTATAACTTAGAACAACATAAACCTAACTAACCCAAGGACAGCACACACATCCATGCCCGAGGCAGGATTCGAACCTGCGACCGTAGCGGTCTCGCGGTTCCAGACTGTAGCGCCTAGAACCACACGGCCACTCCGGCCGGCTAAGCAGTCCAGATCTGAAAGAATCTATAAGTGACTATCATCACGTATCGAGGAACATTTTATTTAATGTGCTCGTCGACAACAGCATCGGAGTCTTTCTTAGAGTTACGTGTGATCGCTTTACGTGAAGACCAAGTCTTCGTGAGACCACCTGCGATACGCGTAACAATCGCCTCTGAGTGATTTTTGACATTCTTTACCTGCTCTGCCACGGCATACAGTAGTTGGATAGTGGCAAACTGAACTGTTTATGGCTAGTAATATGTCATTTACAACGTGGAAGTTCTGTCCAGCCTGACAGAGTTTGCATACATCACACGTTTCACCTTCACTGTCGCAAATGTCAACTGTAATAAGGAACAAAGATTAGAGTAAATTTGTTAGTCATTGATAGTAATTCCAGAGACTTTACATACACAGTAGGAAAATAGAGACACACTAAGTCTATCTGGGACTGAAATTTCGACTACTTCATACTTCCGCTTCGCCATCTCTGTGACCGTCCGCATTACTTACGTCGGTAACAGAACATCCAAGACAGCGGATGGGCCACCAACACCCCCTGCTCAAGAGAAACATAATCATTGGTTCTTCGCCTTGTTTAATTTAATAGTTTATTTATTCGTGTCCGAAACACAACTACATTTATAGCCGACAGACAGCAATTTACAAAGCCTTGTCGAATCATCGCAAATATTACAATACAGAATTGTTTGGCAAGTAACAACACAATGTCAAATTCTTAACGCAGCTAGGTGAAATTCTTTTCGTGTAATGATACTGAAGTCTTCGATTTATGTAAATTTTGCGATTTTGGCCTTTTTTGTGACTTTTCAGTGAAAACCAGTGTTCCATTCGAATTTAAAAAAGATACTGATCTTCGTAACTCTAACGGTGTTACAAATTCTCTAATGAAATCTGTATATAGTGCAGTTCTTAAAGTTAAAGACTTGTAAATAGTAAAGAGAATTTACCTGTACAAATGATGCGATTTCTGCGATTGTTATTTTTTTCCAAATGACTACAACTTTACTTTCAACAGACAATTTTTAAGAACATATTTTTTTAATTTTAAGCAGTTAAAGACCCCTGTTTTATTAGTTTACTCTAACTTCCTTCGTTGTGCGCTACGAGTAAATTGAGTTCTGGATTTGATGAGGTTCAATTGGGGCATTGTTATTTCTAGGCATTTGTGGCATTGGATTTGTCAGTACAAAACACCCATTAAAGAACATGGAGTCAACCTCTGCCGTACCGTTTCGATTGATCCACACTTAATTACACTTTATAATAGGAAAATAAATATTCTTAACAAGCTGTACCTACCTGTTTAGCACCCTGAAATACGATGTATTGGAGACATTGTAAGTAGCGACATTCCATTAACGTCAGAGAAATTTTTCTCCATTCTTCTTAAGTTTTTGTCGTTTTGTTTTAGTAATTCGTGTTTTTCTGGAGACAGGTGGATGATGTGTTGCAGCGCTGCGATTTGTTGACTTATACGCCATCAAAATCGCTTTAGGCTTGTACGCAAATTGATTCCGTTTCGGAAACGATCTTCCAAATTTGGAACAAGTAATCTGCTACAACACAGCCGCACAGAACGCCTAGAATTTCCATATGCATATTTGTCGATAATAAGCGTTTCATATTCATAAAACATGGTGATTTGTGTGGCACGAAGGATAGCAGCTCCATAGAATATTCAGCTACTACAACACGATGGAGCGGCTAACGTGGGAGAAATTTATTTCCCGTGTTTACTGAACAGAGCTGAACACTGAATAATCGCAGCGTATCTAACGCCGTCTAGTTAATCTTTCGCCTTCTGTAGAACATGCATCCTGTGAAATAAACAATTATGAGCCGTCAGCACTAGTTTCATGACATGCTCTTGCGGCTTTCAGTGACTAATTCAAGATGGAGGATATGCCGACACAGGAAGTTCCCCAAATAATCAGCAGAAGTAAAATATTTAAACTTTCTAGCCAATCTAAGGTAAAAAATCGTTCTGTGTTCTCGAACCATTTGTCGACAGCACTTGCGTTATATCTTGGTACCTGGTTGTCTCGGAATATATATTCACAAACTGCGAAAGGCGCAACAATGTGGAATGCATCCAGCGCCAAGGAGATCAATGGTGTCTACTGTACTGTCACCACGGGTTCGAATACTTGACATGTGAATATGTCCCACAATGCACCTCTCTAAATTACTTCCGTCTCTGAGCTGTACAACCAGCATCATACAATGTAGATCCACACAGATTCAAGTCCAAGTCATATATAACTTTGCACTAATTGAGTCAAAAAACATAAAGCGTCACATTATCCCCAAGTTTTTCGCTCTCAACCTTCATTTGACATAGTTGTTACACTGCAAAACTGTCGTTTCCGTTAACGATGGTATGCGCTTGGGTGCGGCGCTTGATTGCGGAGCTGACAACTGTTCCGTAGTGGCAGATCCGTTGGCTCGCTGCTAAATGTGGAGTGGCTTTGATTCGCCTATTGCCCGCATCTCGTGGTCGTGCGGTAGCGTTCTCGCTTCCCACGCCCGGGTTCCCGGGTTCGATTCCCGGCGGGGTCAGGGATTTTCTCTGCCTCGTGATGGCTGGGTGTTGTGTGCTGTCCTTAGGTTAGTTAGGTTTAAGTAGTTCTAAGTTCTAGGGGACTTATGACCACAGCAGTTGAGTCCCATAGTGCTCAGAGCCATTTGAACCATTTGATTCGCCTATTAGCCTTTCGTTATCCCCCACAGATGAGCTGTCACTGCTGTGTTTGATCGTGTTGCTACCATTTTCGTTACACTTGATCTTTTAAAACTTTGGAAAACACTACAACTTCAATTTGTGAATATGAGATACCAGCTCTTAAGAAACTCATAATTTTCCCCTTATGATACTCTAATTTATTTTGTTTCTTCGCCAGGCTCGTGGCAGAGCATCTACGGACTATGTTCTCTGCAGTCACTAGATGATTTGGCACGAACGCCATGATCGGTCTCTCGACGAAGTTGTCAGATTACAAAAATTATCGGAATTCGCTAAACACTCGTTGTTCTTGGATACTTGATTCTTCGCAGGGTATTAAAAACGCGTAACATATAAACACGTAGCGCACGCTGTGGTGGGGTGGAGATGAGCACATGTTTAATCATTCGCAGCAATTATTAGTTGACAAAATCACTCTGTATTGATGATTTGTAGATATAATGAAAAACATAAGTAATATGAAATCGATATCACGCTAATTTTCTTCCAAGTCAAGGAGAAGACAAGTCGTAGTATCGTTATACGAAACAACAACAAGAGGGAAATTACATAATTATCTGCACGGTATAAGGATAGAAGCGGAGGAAAGTTAGGGTCTAAAGTCCCCTAAACGACGAGATAATCAAAAACTGAACACAAACTCGGATGGCGAGAGGATGGGAGACGGACTAACCCGCCATTTGCCTTGAACTTAGGGGAACCACGGAAAATGTTAAACCAGATGGACAGGTTCTCCTGAATGCAAGTTCTTCCTTCATTTCCTTTCCGTAATTTTTCTGATGTGTGTAGATGCAGAGGGAATTCGTCGCTCTCAGTAAACAGCTCGAAGCTGTGTTGGCCACAGCTGACGTGGGCTGTGGTGGTGCTGGAGCACCTAAGACGGATCCTTTGGCACCTCTGAAGCCTATAGTGTCGCGTGGGATCCATAATGCCGCAGCGCCTTCTGATTCACACATCCCGGCGCGTCAAATCTAACCTGACGGTGAGTGGCGAAGAGAAGCGGGGTCGCAAACTTCTGAGCGGGATGCGAAAGTGGGTACTTGCCGCACGGCTCCCTATAACTTAAAACCAATGCAACAGCACGGCCCGCCTTGCCTGCTGGTACTGGGGCCAGTCTTTCTGAAAGGTCTGAACAAGCGAATGAATAGGGAGATCAAATCTGTAATGTTCGGATGCAGTATTACTAGTGACACAGTCAAGTCGTTCAAATACGTGGGCGTAACGTTGCAGAGCAATATGAAGTGGAACGAACATGAAAGGACTGTGGTAAGAAAGGCGAATATTCGACGTCGGTGTATTGGGAGAATTTTAAGAAAGAGTGGTTCATCTATAAAGGAGACCGCATATAGAACGCTGGTGCCACCTATTCTTGAGTGCTGCTCGAGCGTTTGGGATCCATACCAGATCGGATTGAGGAAAGACAATCGAAGCAATTCAGAGGCGAGCTGCTAGACTTGCTACCGGTAGATTCGAACAACACGTAAGTGCTACGTAGATGCGTAGGGAACTTAAATGGGAAGGCGACGTTCTTTTCGAGAAACAATATTCAGAAAAAAACTGTGTGCCGGACCGAGACTCGAACTCGGGACCTTTGCCTTTCGCTGGCAAGTGCTCTACCAACTGAGCTACCCAAGCACGACTCACGCCCCGTCCTCACAGCTTTACTTCTGCCAGTACCTCGTCTCCTACCTTCCAAACTTTACAGAAGCTCTCCTGCGAACCTGTAAAGTTTGGAAGGTAGGAGACGAGGTACTGACAGAAGTAAAGCTGTGAGGACGGGGCGTGAGTCGTGCTTGGGTAGCTCAGTTGGTAGAGCACTTGCCCGCGAAAGGCAAAGGTCCCGAGTTCGAGTCTCGGTCCGGCACACAGTTTTAATCTGCCAGGAAGTTTCATATCAGCGCACACTACGCTGTAGAGTGAAAATTTCATTCTAGAATATTCAGAAAATTTAGAGAGTCGGCATTTGAAGCTGACTGCCGAACGATTCTTCTGCCGGCAACATACACTGCACGTTATGACCAAACTGATAACAAACGAGAAATTAGGGCTCATACGGAGATATATAGACAGTAATTTTTTCCTCGCTCTATTTGCGAGTGGAACAGGAAAGGAAATGACAAATAGGGTTCAAAGAACTATGGGACGTAAAAAAAAATAGTTCAAATGGGCCGCGAGGGATTAGCCGAGCGGTCTATGGCGCTGCAGTCATGGGCTGAGCGGCTGGTCCCGGCGGAGGTTCGAGTCCTCCCTCGGGCATGGGTGTGTGTATGTTTGTCCTTAGGATAATTTAGGTTAAGTAGTGTGTAAGCTTAGGGACTGATGACCTTAGCAGTTAAGTCCCATAAGATTACACACACACACACACACACACACACACACACACACACACACACACACAGTTCAAATGGCTCTGAGCACAATGGGACTTAACATCTCAGGTCATCAGTCCCCCAGACTTAGAATTACTTAAACCTAACTAACCTGAGGACAAGACACACATCCATGCCCGAGGCAGGATTCGAACCTGCGACCGTAGCAGCAGCGCGGTTCCGGACTGAAGCGGCCACAGCGGCCGGCTACAAGTGGTGGTACAGGGTACCCTCCGCCACGCACTGTACGGTGGCTTGCGGAGTATCTGTGTGGATATAGATGTAGATGCAGATGTGGAGGAGCAGAGCGTGAGACTGCTTGTCACTGGGAGCTCCAACGTTGTCGGGCGATAGAGTTCCTTAGGGGAAATAGAAGGCAGGTCGCGAAAGAAGGCCAGTGTTCACTCAGTTTGCTTGCCGTGGGTCACGCTCGCGATGGGACAGAGGCTCTACCGGCGGCGGCTGAGTGCACTGGCTGCTCTTGGCTGCAAATCGTGGCTCATGTCTGCACGAATGATGCCTGCTGTCTCAGTTCAGCGTCCATCCTTAGTTACTACACGCGGCTGGTTGATTTGGTGAAGAGTATGATTCCTAGAACCGATGGCGGTCCTCTGGTTTCGAACCGACTGCAAGGCGTAAACCAACGGCTCAGACGATTCTGTGACGAACTCGAATGCAGATTCCTCAGCCTCTGCTATGGAGTGGAGAACTGTAAGACCCGCCTTTAAAGGGTCAGGCGTGCACTACACGCAGGGAGTGGCTGCTAGAGTAGTATGATAGATGGAGTATGGATGGCCGAGGGGGGGGGGGGGGGGGCATGAGTACCACACGGCGCCGCGCCGCGCCATGCCGCGTCACGTTAGTCGGGCTCAGCGCGTGGCGCACAGTGGCAACGGGCGCCGCGATGCGGCCCGCGATACGTGCCCGCGAAGGGCGCCGGCGTGCGCACCAGCTATGATTCAGCAGCTCGCGGCGAACCTTTTTGCTCATCAAGACGAGCCGCGCCGGCAATTAAATGAGCCCACAAACTTAATAAAGCCTTCTCAATAAGCAGGTGACTTGCAGGGCGATCCCATTAAGGCGGCCGCACGTCCACCGACAGGCAAACCCCTTTGTTCCGGCCGCACCTTGCCTCCGCATTCACCACCGACGACTATTTTCTAGCGTTGAGCGTCTTCAGTCTGCTTTCCCGAGTTTTTCTTCTCGTGCAGCAGCAGACTGCTTCTATCACCTCGTAATGGAGTCTTCACATAAGACTGTCTTTAAATTCTGCGCGGACGGGAGACAGGTGAGTTGTAACGAGTTTGTGGCATTGGAGCGCAAATGAGATGGCTGCCATTGCTCAGACTCGTGTATTGTTAGAGCGTAACGGAGGCGACGTAGCACTTAATGGAGGAACTAAGTAATAAACAACGCTACTGTGCTTGTCACGAGATACTTTGTATAAGACAACTTATGTAACGGCTAATACTCGATATTAGTCATTTGTGAAGCATAAAATGATAAACATTTACAATTTGACTGAAAGACTGTAATACAAACAAGAAAAAGTGACTGCTGTGTCGTACTCTGACTTTGTTTAACACGTTTTCAGAAAATTACTACTTTGCGAAACATCTCCATTTCTTCTTAAGAGTGCTCAAAGGAACTTCATCATCAATCTAGATTGGCGTCCTGCTAGTCCTTCATAGACTGAGTCGGTGAAGCTTATACCGAGCCCACAAAACTGCTGTAAGACGACGAGGTATGGTTTCTATGAGGTTCTGGAATGTTCTGGAAATATAATAATCTGTACCTCTCTCAGTGCTACCACAGTTGCTATTGATGTTGGCTCCATCGAGAAACGCCGGCCGTTGTGGCCGAGCGGTTCTAGGCGCTTCGGTCTGGAACCGCGCGACCGCTACGGACGCAGGTTCGAATCCTGCTTCGGGCATGGATGTGTCTGATGTCCTTAGGTTAGTTACCTTTAAGTAGTTCCATGTTCTAGGGGACTGATGACCTCAGATGTTAAGTCCCATGGTGCTCAGAGCCATTTGAATCCATCGAGAATAGGCGGGTATCGACTGCATTCCATAAATTCTCTTGGCGGCCAACCCTTAGACGTGAATGCACTGTAGCATTCATCAATTCACTTGCGGCATTTATTAGTGGTGAGATGCAGCATGTCTTGTTGGAACACAACATCTACAGTAGAGTACTCTAATGTCGAGAAGGGGTGTAGATGATCTGCGAAAAAATCTACATAACGTGAATATGCCATAGATCCCTGCAGCCGGAGAATGGGGCCTAACTGCGACCGTGTGAGCGCAGCCCAGATCATAACTTGAAATATAAGGGCCTAATTTTTTATGAACGACTAAAGAGCCTGCCGCACCTTAAAGAACTGAAATTGTTATGTCTAAAACGCGTCAGTCATAGTACTTGTGGAGCTCACAGGGCACGTCGTGTCCAATTTTATGAAGCCTTCGTGGGATCCAGGCTTAAAAACAGATGTTCCGTTTATGGAGCACGTAAGTTTTCGTAGCACAGAATGTTGGGCGCGGTTCACCATGAGAGTGTTCGGCTGTCAGCTGGGGCTTATCGTGTGAGTCCAGTTGGTAGCTTGTGCGCAGAGGCTGGAGAGCTTCAACTGTCTGTACGTCGTCTTCTCCTCGTGGTAAATTCTCTTGGCGGCCAACCCTTAGACGTGAATGCACTGTAGCATTCATCAATTCACTTGCGGGCATTTATTAGTGGTGAGATGCAGCATGTCTTGTTGGAACACATCATCTACAGTAGAGTACTCTAATGTCGAGAAGGGGTGTAGATGATCTGCGAAAAAATCTACATAAGTGAATATGCCATAGATCCCTGCAGCCGGAGAATGGGGCCTAACTGCGACCGTGTGAGCGCAGCCCAGATCATAACTTGAAATATAAGGGCCTAATTTTTTATGAACGACTAAAGAGCCTGCCGCACCTTAAAGAACTGAAATTGTTATGTCTAAAACGCGTCAGTCATAGTACTTGTGGAGCTCACAGGGCACGTCGTGTCCAATTTTATGAAGCCTTCGTGGGATCCAGGCTTAAAAACAGATGTTCCGTTTATGGAGCACGTAAGTTTTCGTAGCACAGAATGTTGGGTGCGGTTCACCATGAGAGTGTTCGGCTGTCAGCTGGGGCTTATCGTGTGAGTCCAGTTGGTAGCTTGTGCGCAGAGGCTGGAGAGCTTCAACTGTCTGTACGTCGTCTTCTCCTCGTGGTACACCAAGCACAGAGGGTTCTACTTGCATCCATCGCGTTGCCCAGCCGCCATTAGAACGTCTACTCCGCAGCCGTCCTCTGACAACAAGACCGTTTGGGACCCGTGCGAGGGAGAGCCTTGTGCTATTGCAAGTGGAGAGCATTTAGGTGAAAAACCAACGATGGACTAGAGGATCCCTCTGGTCACTAAAGAGACCCAGTTTACTTTTTCGATTGTACGAGTACGTTAAAATTGTACTCCAGGTTATATTTTTAAAAATAAATTTTCGTGACTTTAAATCGCCACCCAGAATTTTGTTATTGTTTACTAGTGTTCTTCCTGCTATTGATTGGATGTATGCAACGGATATGATGGTTCAAGAAGTCCGTTTTTTTTACAAATCTGCTGACTTCCAGGACACATAGTGTTCCGGAGAAATTAACTCGCTGATGAGGCTGCCAATGAGGCTTGCTCCCTTCCACCTCCTGCTCGCTGTCAAGTTCCCCTGCATGCTATTACCACATACGTCAGCGAAACGCCATGTTTGGTGGGAGGTTTAGTGTTTGGAAGTGAGGAAGAATAAGATGCGGTAAGTGAACCCTTCTGTGTGACCGCGACGTATCTCCTTCCGACCACTACAAGATGAAGAAGCAGCTCAAGACTTCGAGTGGGCCGACCGAGGTGGCCGAGCGGTTCTAGGCGCTTCAGCCTGGAACCGCACGACCGCTACGGCCGCAGGTTCGAATCCTGCCTCGGGCATAGATGTGTGTGATGTCCTTAGGTTAGTTAGGTTTAAGTAGTTCTAAGTTCTAGGGGACTTATGACCTCAGAAGTTAAGTCCCGTAGTGCTCAGAGCCATTTTTGAACTTCGAGTGGAACTTATCTCATTGACACATCACTTTCTCTTGGGTCGCGAGGAAACACCAGCCCGTCACAGATGTGGAGCACAGCAGACGATAAGACATATTTAGTCGAGTGTTTTTTATATGACGACCTAACGACAAACATGTGTCTCCCACAAGAGCAGCCCTCTGTTGTAATTGATAATGAAGCGAGTGTGGTTCGAGTTATAAGGTCTAGTGTGTTGTCAGGGCTCGTTGCAAATATATTGGGTTAGAGGTGTTTGTACCTCACGTAGTGGCTTGGTTACCCATTATTTTTAAATAGTCGCCCCATAACTGTAATCTGTAATTTTTTTAATTGTCTATGCAGGTATTTTATTCTTAATTTTTATCTGCCCGTTCTGCTGCGTTTTATGTAATTTTGTTGCTTTTTTTACTGTTCAAATCTATTAAATATTTATAGTTATTTTTAATAGGTTTTCATCGCCCTCTTCTCTATTTATTTCAAGCAAGGGCGCTGATGACCTTGCCGTTTTACTCTGTAACACACTAATCATCGTCGTCAGACCAGAACTGAGCCACCTCCTACCTGGACACAGGCAAGATCTACAGCTGAGGGGCGTACGCCACACTGTTATGCGCCCAACAACTCGTTAAAACTGAAACCCAGACTCGTCAGACCATGTTACGGACTGCCGCTGTCCCACGTCCAGTGACTATGTTCGCTGGCCTATGACAGTCGTTGAGCTCTGTACCGATGTCTCGGCAAAGGGAGACAAATCGGTCGCCGGCTGCTGAAACCTATGAGGTGAATTTCTCCCCGTACAGTCCTTGGAGAAACGAGTTCCATACGCCAGTCGACTATGGCTGTAAGAGCGACGATAACATTTTGTACCGAACGTAAATGAAATGATCGCATGGCATTTTTGGTCACGACACCCCTTCTGGGATAGCTAGGCCACCTGGTGCAAGTCTTTCCATTTGAAGCCACGTCGACGACTTGCTCTCGATAAAGGTGGGATGAAATGTTTTGGATAACACAAACACCCAGTCTCTGAGCGAAGAAAATCTCCGACGCGGTCGGGATGCAAACACGAGACATGGCGATATAGTTCACGAGCTGCGGGCTGTATCGTATGCCTTCGGTACAGGCGAGGGACATATCAGCTAAATAGCTTTCGTTAGTCATCAATTTCGTCATTATGTAGAAACGTTTTTTGATGTTTTTAGTGGACTACCTTCTGACTATGACTGCCGACACAAATCGCTCGCTACTTTGTTTCGTGGCTCTTTTCTGAAAAAATTATACCGTTTGCTTCCTTTCCGCTACACGATGTTTGCATTACATAATAGTTACTGTCAACGTGGAAGTATACTAATAGTGTAATTAGTCGTAAATAGACCTCATTTCTCGATTATTCTAATATTATAATTTCGTGTTTACATTAGAAGCCGGTCGGAGTGGCCGAGCGGTTCTAGGCGCTACAGTCTGGAATCGCGCTACCACTACGGTCGCAGGTTCGAATCCTGCCTCGGGCATGGATGTGTGTGTGATGTCCTTAGGTTAGTTAGGTTTAAGTAGTTCTAAGTTCTAGGGGACTGATGACCTCAGAAGTTAAGTCCCATAGTGCTCAGAGCCATTTGAACCATTTACATTAGAAAAGAACACTTTGTAAGAAACGTGGGACGATCGAAATAATTGATACCGGCAACATACTTCCCACACAAGTAATCTATTGCTTTTACACATCGTTTGAAATTACAGGGCTGGCGTTGCGCGAGAAACGTATCTAGGAGGAAGGCGTTGAAGCTTACGAATACTGGCGGTTCGGCCCAAGCTGTACTCGAATTCCATACGGAAAAAAAAGCTTACATGGCGAGTGACAAAATCTATTCCACATTCATTGTCACTTCGACCTGACCCGCTGCCCGCTGAGGATAAGAAGTTGGGGGAATAGGAAAACTACAGAGTCGACATGAACTGCATGCGATGAAGAAGACATGCGAGGAATGAAACGTTTCCGTCACTCAGAGTCCGATGAAGTCATGAACTGCAGAAATACGAAAATACCGACTCAACCAGAGTCGCACAAGGCCCGGGGAAATGGTCAGGCAGTAACGAAACGGAACTTCAAGTATCATGGCATATTCGCTAGTAACGAATACATGCGATATCGAAGAGCTCTACGATAGGCTGTCGGTCACCCCGTATGGGCCCGCTATGACGACGTGAGGTCCGTTTGTCAAACAGATGTGGTAGTCCTGTGCGGCAGTTTACAGGTGTGGAAACATTGTTTCTGCGACACTGAAGATGCGTCCTAGGCACGCTTGACTTCGGAAACAAGAATTCTTGTGTAATCTCCAATACGCTGTGACGCCATGGACCTTGCTGATTTGTCGTACCACGTTCGAAGTCAGTGAACTCGCGACGTGCTGGCATGGTTACCACATACATGTTTGTAACAGACTGCTCAGCTACCGTGTCTATAACCTAGCCATATGCCGCAACGTTTCGCCGTCATACTGTTCCCACCTTCATGAAGAGTCTTTTGGCCCTCAGTTTATTTCGTCCTTCCTTCTGTCAAATTTCTCAAGTTCTTTCACCGAAATCGTCCTTCTCAAGGTCATTGTGCAGACATACTTCGTTGTTCAATAGTCTACTAACGTCGCATATTGACTCCATGGGGTATTAATTTCTCATTACAAGCAGTGAGGGCAATCAGGCACCCTGCTTTGGTTTTAGTCATTCTTTGTCACGCCATGTTCCTCAGTTTCTCGGGTTCTGTCGCAGTCCTGTGGATTTGACGTATATCACCTATTTTGTTATTAACTTGTGTTTATGTCGTACTTTGTGTTCGGATATTTTTAGTACTTACGTCCCATATTGTGTACAATAATTGATATAAATCTAGTGATTCAAAGTAAAGGAGCGATCAGAAGTCTCCCTGCGAAGGTTGTACAATCCTGAATCGGGTTGCCAATCAGGTCTAAACGCCGTGAGCATTCAGGCAATCAACCCATCGGACACATCCGGTTGACGATAATCGTTTGGTAAAACGACGTGTCCTGCTTCGTGAAGAAGTCCACAGGAATCGCCATTCTTCAAGGCCATTTTTAAGGGACCGAAGACGTGATAACTGCATGGGGAGAAAACAGCACTTCAGTGTGGGTGTTGAAGTGTCTCCCACTTGAGTTGGCGTAATTTCAACGTTACGACATTTGCAATACGAGGACGTGCGTTGTTATGAAGCAGTAGCACCTCTTGTCGCACCATTTCACAACGGTGGTTTTCGACAGACATGCTGTCTCACACCCGTTCTTCGTTCACTGATGGATGTCTAGACTCGTTTATTCTTTGCAGGCGAGAAAAGAGTAACATAACGTTGGTCCTGTTTGGTCACATTTAGTAATAACGTCGCCATAGTTCACGTTCCCGCATTTTCCGCACGCACGTCGGAAAGACACGAATGCCTCGCTAATCCCTTGACTAGGTGATAACATACCCGCGTCGGAGTGGGCTAAGTTGCATATACGCTGCAGCAACAGCCTCAAAGGCTAACTTTTTAATCGTTATTTATATATTGTTAGCCAAAGTTGTTGTTGTTGTTGTTGTTATGGTCTTCATCCTGAGACTGGTTTGATGCAGCTCTCCATGCTACTCTATCCTGTGCAAGGTTCTTCATCTCCCAGTACCTACTGCAACCTATATCCTTCTGAATCTGCTTAGTGTATACATCTCTTGGTCTCCCTCTACGATTTTTACCCTCCACGCTGCCCTCAAGTACTAAACTGGTGATCCCTTGATGCCTCAGAACATGTCCTACCAACCGATCCCTTCATCTAGTGAAGTTGTGCCACAAACTCCTCTTCTCCCCTATCCTGTTCAATACCTCCTTATTAGTTATGTGATCTACCCATCTAATCTTCAGCATTCTTCTGAAGCACCACATTTCAAAAGCTTCTATCTTCTTCTTGTCCAAATTATTTATCGTCCATGTTTCACTTCCATACATGGCTACACTCCGTACAAATACTTTCAGAAACGACTTCCTGACACTTAAATTTATACTCGATGTTAACAAATTTCTGTTCTTCAGAAATGTTTTCCTTGCCATTGCCAGTCTACATTTTATATCCTTTCTGCTTCGACCATCATCAGTTATTTTTCTCCCCAAATAGCAAAACTCCTTTACTACTTTAAGTGTCTTATTTTCTAATCTAATTCCCTCAGCATCACCTGACTTAATTCGACTACATTCCGTTATCCTCGTTTTGCTTTTGTTGATGTTCATCTTATATCCTCCTTTCAAGACATTATCCATTCCGTTCAGCTGCTCTTCCAAGTCCTTTGCTGTCTCTGACAGTATTACAATGTCATCGGCAAACCTCAAAGTATTTATTCCTTCTCCATGGATTTTAATACCTACTCCGAATTTTTCTTTTGCTTCCTTCACTGTTTGCTCAATATGCAGATTGAATAACATCGGGGATAGGCTACAACCCTGTCTCACTCCCTTCCCAACCACTGCTTCCCTTACAAGTCCCGCAACTCTTATAACTGGCATCTGGTTTCTGTACAAATTGTAAACAGCCTTTCGCTCCCTGTATTTTACCCCTGCTACCTACAGAATCTGAAAGAGAGTATTCCAATCAACATTATTAAAAGCTTTCTCTAAGTCTACAAATGCTAGAAACGTAGGTTTGACTTTCCTTAATCTAACTTCTAAGATAAGTCGTAGGGTCAGTATTGTCTCACGTGTTCCAATATTTCTACGGAATCCAAACTGATCTTCCCCGAGGTCGGCTTCTTCCAGTTTTTACATTCGTCTGTAAAGAATTCGTGGTAGTATTTTGCAGCCGTGGCTTATTAAACTGATAGTTCGGTAATTTTCACATCTGTCAGCACCTGCTTTCTTTGGGATTGGAATTATTATATTCTTCTTGAAGTCTGAGGGTATTTCGCCTGTCTCATACATCTTGCTCACCAGATGGTAGAGTTTTGTCAGGACTAGCTCTCCCAATGCCGTCAGTAGTTCTAATGGAATGTTGTCTACTCCCGGGGCCTTGTTTCGACTCAGGTCTTTCAGTGCTCTGTCAAACTCTTCACGCAGTATCGTATCTCCCATTTCATCTTCATCTACATCCTCTTCCATTTCCATAATATTGTCGTGAAGTGAGAGAGAGAGAGAGAGAGAGAGAGAGAGAGAGAGAGAGAGAGAGAGAGAATGAGCATCTGTTGCGACTTACGAAGACCACGAGACTGCGAGAAGAATGGCTACTTACTGAAGACTGCTTTAAATACAGAGATACGTCGCGTTGGGTAGCTAAAGATAAGAAATACAGGGGCGAGCACGACTGTTTGTATGTACCTCTCTACTATAGATGGAACCTGCCAGTATTCCCAATGCCACGTCTTCCGCGCATGGCTCCTGCCAGTGAACTGAGTTGTGATTAAAGCCACGATACACGTGGCCGTAGCAGCGGACTGGCCGGCCTTGCGAAATGACGGGCCGGCATTGTGCTCGGAGGCGTGGCCGTCTTTGTAAATCAATATCGGATTTACAATTATAAACCGAGCGTGGAGCCAGCGGCAGCTGCGATGCTATCGGCAGGCAGCGGCCGCCGCCCACGCCGTCTGAACCCTGGTAGTCGTCGGCCCCGACGCAGCTAAACACCTGCTCACGACCATCTGGCTGTGGGCGGTGCGACCTGCAACTCAAGCCACACTGCAGTCCTATGAACGACAACGCACGGCGCTAGATGTATGGGAGAAGCATTGTAAGTCGTTTACATGATTCAGGATTGTATTATCTTCCGAAAACACGCTGATCTTCTTAGGTTTTCTTTCCTTCTTAACTAAATTCCTTTCTAAAACTGCCAGTGACGCAATCTCACTTGCAAAGCCATACGACAGGATCCACTAGTATTGTAGTCTCTTACGTCAGTCGGAAGAAAGAGGCAGAAACGTCTATATACGGGCCAAATATCTCATAAAATAAGCGTCAAACAAAAAAACTACAAACAACGAAACTTGTCTAGTTTGAAGGGGAAAACCAGATGGCGCTATCGTTGGCCCACTAGATGGCGCTGCCAAAGCTCAAACGGATATCAACTGCGTTTTTTTTAAAAATAGGAACCCCCATTTTTATTACATATTCGTGTAGTACGTAAAAAAATATGAATGTTTTAATTGGACCACTTTTTTCGCTTTGTGATAGATGGCGCTGTAATAGTCACAAACATATGGCACACAATTTTAGACGAACACTTGGTGACAGTTAGGTATTTTAAATTAAAACACAGAACATAGGTACGTTTGAACATTTTATTTCGGTTGTTCCAATGTGATACATGTACCTTTGTGAACTTATCATTTCTGAGAACGCATGCTATTACAGCGTGATTACCTGTAAATACCACATTAATGCAATAAGTGCTCAAAAAGACGTCCGTCAACCTCAATGCATTTGGCAATACGTGTAACGACATTCCTTTCAACAGCGAGTAATTCACCTTTCGTAACGTTCGCACATGCATTGACAATGCGCTGACGCATGTTGTTAGGCGTTGTCGGTGGATCACGATAGCAAATATCCTTCAACTTTCCCCACAGAAAGAAATCCGGTGACGTCAGATCCGGTGAAGTGCGGGCCATGGTATGGTGCTTCGACGACCAATCCACCTGTCATGAAATATGCTATTCAATACCGCTTCAACCGCACCGTAGCTATGTGCCGGACATCCATCATGTTGGAAGTATATCGCCATTCTGTCATGCAGTAAAACATCTTGTAGTAACATCGGTAGAACATTACGTAGGAAATCAGCATACATTGCATCATTTACATTGCCATCGATAAAATGGGGGCCAATTATCCCTCTTCCCATAATGCCGCAACATACATTAACTCGCCAAGGTCGCTGATGTTCCACTTGTTGCAGCCATCGTGGATTTTCCGTTGCCCAATAGTGCATATTATGCCGGTTTACGTTACTGCTGTTGGTGAATGACGCTTCGTCGATAAATAGAACGCGTGCAAAAAATCTGTCATCGTCCTGTAATTTCTCTTGTGCCCAGTGGAAGAACTGTGCACGACGTTCAAAGTCGTTGTCATGCAATCCCTGGTGCATAGAAATATGTTACGGGTGCAATCGATGTTGATGTAGCATTCCAACACCGACGTTTTTGAGATTCCCGACTCTCGCGCAATTTGTCTGCTACTGATGTACGGATTATCCGCGACAGCAGCTAAAACACCTACTTGGGCATCATCCTTTGTTGCAGGGCGTGGTTGACATTTCACATGTGGCTGAACATTCCTGTTTCCTTCAATAACGTAACTACCCGGCGAACGGTCCGGACACTTGGATGATGTCGTCCAGGATACCGAGCAGCATACATAGCACACGCCCGTTGGGCATTTTGATCACAATAGCCATACATCAACACGATGTCGACCTTTTCCGCAATTTGTACACGGTCCATTTTAACACGGGTAATGTATCACGTAGCAAATACCGTCCGCACTTGCGGAATGTTACGTGATATCACGTACTTATACGTTTGTGATTATTACAGCGCCATCTATCACAAAGCGAAAAAAGTGGTCCAACTAAAACATTCTTATTACTTTACGTACTACACGAATATGTAATAAAAATGGGTGTTCCTATTTAAAATAAAGCAACTGATATCCTTTTGACCTATGGTAGCGCCATCTAGCGGGCCAACCATAGCGCCATCTGGTTTCCCCCTTCAAGCTAGACGAGTTTCGTTCTTTGTAGTTTTTTCGTTAGACGCTTATTTCGTGAGATGTTTGGCCCGGTCACTATCAATGGACCACCCTGTAGTATGTTAAAGGTCGCTACGTATATTGCATAGAGATCAAAATATTGCGTGACTGGCATTTCTAGCTGAAAATGTAGGACAAATGACCTAAGCATAAAAACAAAATACAGGCTCTACGTAAATCTATAGTATGTTAAGTTACGGTAATGTCATACACGGTGTTCATAAAGTCATGCAATTACTTCAAAAATCATAACTTGGGAACTATTAAAGATAGAGAATCGTGGTTTGTTGTAATACGTTTAGAAGTCTTCAAACTTTTTTCCATTTCCTCTTTATTGCAGATTTGCATCAAAATGGAGACAGACCAGGAGAACGCACAATGTGCCATCTGCTAAGCAGAATGCAAATGTGTGACATCGGTAATGCGGAATTATCGACGCCGCTATGAGAAGGCACCACCGGGAAAAAACAAGCATAATGAGATACATATACATGGTAAATCTACAATTCACACTTAAGTGAAAATGGTTCGATGAACCCTCTGCCAGGCATACTACTTCTCTACCATTCCACTCTCGAATGCCGTGTGGGAAAAAGGAACACCTAAATGTTTCCATTCGAGCTCTGATTTCTCTTATTTTATTCTGATGATCATTTCTCACTACGTAGGTGGGTGTCAACAAAATATTTGCACTTTCGGAAAAGAAAGTCGCAAATAGATCTCGTCGCAAAGAAAACCTCCTTTGTTTCAGTGACTGCCACCCCAACTCGCGTATCATATCAGTGACACTCTCACCCCTATTGCGCGATAACACGAAACGGGCTGCCCTCCACTGCACCCCCTCGATGTCCTCCGTCAATCCTACCTGGTAAGGATCCCATACAATGGAGCAGTATTCCAGCAGAAGACGGACAAGTGTAATGTAGGCTGTCTCTTTGGTGGGTCTGTCGCATCTTCTAAATGTTCTGCCAACAAAGCGCAGTCTCTGTTTCACCTTTCCCACAATATTATCTATGTTGTCTATCCAATTTAAGTTGCTCGTAATTGTAATTCCTAGGTATTTAGTCGAATTGACGGCCCTTAGATTTTTGCGATCTATCGTATACCCAAAATTTATCGAATTTCTTTTAGTACCCAAGTGGATGACCTCGCACTTTTCTTTGTTTAGTGCCAATTGCTACCAAACTTTAAAGAGACAAGCAGAGTCAACGACTTTCCTCAAAGTAGACGTCCCCCTGTGTGTCTCAGGCACGTGGCGACAGAGTGCAAGCTGCATTTCAACACAAAAAAATGTTCAAATCGCTCTGAGCACTATGGGACTTAACTTCTAAGGTCATCAGTCCCCTAGAACTTAGAACTTCTTATACCTAACTAACCTAAGGACATCACACACATCCATGCCCGACATTTCAACACAGCCCGCAGCAATTTGTCGAACACCGCGTGAATTGCGGGAAGCAAGGTAGAGTGTTCATAAAGCGTTAAGTAAGTGGTTATGCCTTTTTTGCGTACAAAGTGCAAATAATCCAAGCACTGCAGCCAAACGATCGTCCTCTGCGGTATGCATTCGTGTGTTCCATTTTGGCCTCCATAGACGCTGGCGATGACTGCCTGATAAAGTGCCTGTTTTCAGATGAAGAAAAGTTTTACATTTGTGGACATGTGAATCGCGACAATATTAGGATTTGAGACTCGGAAAACCCACAAAACACACGTGAATACAACCGTGATTGACTGAAGCTTAATATTTGGTGACCTCTCATCCACGGTAGGGTAATAGGCCCATTTTTCTTCGCAGAGACAGCCAAAGCAAGAAAAGTTTCCTGGACCTACTCGTGGACCTATTCAGAGTATCTGCCTGCTAGTACGTCACTAAAGTAAGAATATCCTAGGAAGCTCAAACTGGCCGGCATATTTATAGCACCGTCTAGGCAGCAGTTGGCCTTATAACATACAGCCTGAATTGAAAGTCGGTCACTAATTTCTCATGCCGTGGCGTGTCATTTCATTTGCTTTGTTTTTAGTACATGAACTTTTTACTGTTTATTCACATACGGTTGAGCACAACGGAACAGAGTGGAGGTGTATGGGTGGGTTGCTGATTGATCTTTCGTAACGCTATTTCATTTTTTTTTATGTAACGTGCAATCAGTTGCTTGGAATTGCACCAGTCAACAGTTCTTCTCTCCTAGTGATATGGCGCAGTGCTAAGACACTTGATTCACTTGTAGAAGGACCAGGGTTCAATTCTCGGTCCTGCCATACAGATTTACGTTTCTAATTTTTTCCATAAACTACACGTGACCAGTGCTGGAATGAAACTTCCTGGCAGATTAAAACTATGTGCCCGACCGAGACTCGAACGAGGGACCTTTGCCTTTCGCGGGCAAGTGCTCTACCATTTTTTTTTAAATTTCATTTTGTTCATTTTCGTTCGTTGTATCTGATCGAGGCGGACGTCTTAAGACACCCTTTTAAGTTCGTTGTTGATCTATTAACTCAGTTTTTTATTACAGAGGGCGGCTAACCCTCTGACCGACCACGCTGAGCTACCGTGCCGGCAACCATCTGAGCTACCGAAGCACGACTCACGCCCGGCCCTCACAGCTTTACTTCTGCCAGTATGTCGTCTCCTACCTTCCAAACTTTACAGAAGCTCACCTGCGAACCTTGTAGAACTAGCACTCCTGAAAGAAAGGATACTGTGGAGACATGGTTTAGCCACAGCCTGGGGGATGTTTCCAGAATGAGATTTTCACTCTGCGGCGGAGTGTGCGCTGATATGAAACTTCCTGGCCGATTAAAACTGTGTGCCCGACCGAGACTCGAACTCGGGACCTCTGCCTTTCGCGGAAACATCCCCCAGGCTGTGGCTAAGCCATGTCTCCACAGTATCCTTTCTTTCAGGAGTGCTAGTTCTGTAAGTTTCGCAGGAGAGCTTCTGTAAAGTTTGGAAGGTAGGAGACGAGATACTGGCAGAAGTAAAGCTGTGATGGCCGGGCGTGAGTCGTGCTTGGGTAGCTCAGTTGGTAGAGCTCTTGCCCGCGAAAAGGCAAAGGTCCCGAGTTCGAGTCTCGGTCGGCCACACAGTTTTAATCTGCCAGGAAGTTTCATATCAGCGCACACTCCGCTGCAGAGTGAAAATCTCATTTTGGAATGATGGAATGCTGGAATGATTCCTTTAGCCGGCCGCTGCAACCGAGCGATTCGAGGCGATTCAGTCCGGAACCACGCGGCTGCTACGGTCGCAGGTTCGAATCCTGCCTCTGGCATGGATATGTGTGATGTCCTTAGGTTAGTTAGGTTTAAGTAGTTCTAAGACTAGAGGACTGATGACCTCAGATGTTAAGTCCCACAGTGCTTAGAGCCATTTGAAACCATTTTATTCTTTTAAAAAGGACGCGTTTGATATCCTTCACTGTTTTGTTCCCCAACCAGAGTTCGTTCGACGTCTGTGACGACTTCATCGTCGATCCTCCATTCGTTCTTGTCTTTGCGCTGAATAGTCGCAGAGACCTTCGTTGCATACCATCATAGCACACACTTCGTCTGTCTGTAATACCCTACATCAATCTTCTTTTCTCACCCTTACTGACTGAATTCTATGGTCAGTGGCATAGGGGAACCTAATTTCATAATCAGTCGAGTTATGAGCAGAGTTAAACTTCTTTTCAATTGAAAAATTTCTTTTTTTTGTATTGTCAGACTATGACGAGTCTGCAACTGGCTCAACAATCATCTGGGCTGTCTTGGTTTAGGTAAAAATGAGCAACTGCTTAAAATCCGTGCGTGATTATCAAACGTAATAGGTGTTAATAGTCATGTAAAATTTATTGTAAGCCGGTGTATCTGGGACAAAAAGAAAGCGGCGGCGGCGGCGGCGGCGGCGGTGGCGGCGCGGCGGCGGGGGGTGGGGGTGGGGGGGGGGGGAGAATCATAACTGAACCTATAGGACTTTACATATTATTCTGCTTAATTCACAATTCTCGCTAGGATCGATGTCTAATCAGTGTAGGAGGACAAAATTGGCACTACACTCATCGTGACACGTGACATTAGGAATTAGTCACTTGTGCAGTACTTTACGGAGATCTAGTCTGTGTTTTTTCTTATATTTCTAGGACATTTTACAAAACCGTAATTGCGTTTCGCAAATGAGACGTTCATGACATTCTCGTGGTCTTCATTCTCTCTATTCTATTCTATTCTATTCTCTGGAAGTGAGCGTAGTAAAGATGTGTGTCGGCTTGTGTGGACTCCTCGGCGAAGCTAGCCCCAGAGCGACAGGCCGAACGGCTCGCCTGAGAGGAGCGCTGACAGATTAATAAGCTCGCTGGCAATGTTTGCTGAAGCGTGGCTGCGTTTTCCCTCGCCGGAACGTCTGATTTTCTGCTTCTGTCGAGGCAGAGCCCGCGGTGAAGTCGTCCGTGACGCTGATGCGCGCGTTAGCGCGAACGTTGGGTTTTGAGAGACTTCAGTGTTTGTTTTTCTGCATGTCGCTGTCTGTCTGGCGAGAAAGCAAATTAACACGATGCAATGAAAAGACGACGTTCGCAGGAGTCAACTCTTGTGTGCTCGATTCTGGGTGCGAAACACACGTAAAATGTACGGTTCGCTAGCCGTGGTTAAAGGCGCTGCAGTCTGGAACCGCAAGACCGCTACGATCGCAGGTTCGAATCCTCCCTCGGGCATGGATGTTTGTGATGTCCTTAGGTTAGTTAGGTTTAACTAGTTCTAAGTTCTAGGGGACTAATGACCTCAGCAGTTGAGTCCCATAGTGCTCAGAGCCATTTGAACCATTTACCGTTCGCTATCAATGCTTCAACCGAAGTCAAAGGGTGCAATGTGATTTCCGCAATTTGCAAAGTGCTTGAAAATCTACAGTCACGTAATTACACATCTACTAAGCGTCCGAAACCTAGCCATGGCAGCTCTAAATCATTCTGCTGAGGAGTGCGAATTGTGACGGAAAACATAGATACATCCCATAGCTATTATAATTCCCTAACCCCTCCAAAACTGGGGTTGTGCATTTCACACTAAAAACAATCTAACAGCTAAATAGCTTAATGTCACAATCGGTGGGAAGATAGTACGACACAGATTCCATCCTAAATAATTCGGTATTCTACTGAACTGCTGATTAACATCCCAGGAACACCTTGACTGGGGAAGCAAAAAGAACCTGGAAGTAGCAAAATAGCCGCTTGTAAATCTCCGGGATTATAGTGTCGTGGTCTATGAAACTGTTCTGTTGCTGACCTTTGGTCCATGGCTGCGTTGGACACCTTTAGGGTGCTCCTCGATCCGCCGTCTTGCCGAAAAAAAAAATCATGCACCACGATTATACAACCCGGGAGATTTACCAACAGTTAAGAGAACCGTTCGTGAAAGCCGTCACTGTATGATCGTTAGGAATATTGTTGGAACAACATAGCGAGGCATAGCAAAAATGCTTCGTACAACAGCAATTGCTATGGGCTATTCAGCCGCAGGGTATTGTGCTCGCGCGTGCTTCAAATGTATACACGTTAAAAAAAAATTGCTTGTATTGAATGTCCTATAAATAGAATCAAAAATTTTTTGTAAGAACCTATTTATTCTTAAGAGTTAGTATTTTATGTCAATTTCAGTCAACGTTTCTTTTACATGTATTATTTCCTCCGTATTCTCCATCACCTTCTACGGCCTGTCGCTAGCTTTGTGTAACAGCATGAATCCCCTTTTGGCGAAAGCTCTAGGATTGGGGTCATTACCATGTGTTCACTGCAATGATTACGCTCTGAAGATTACTCTCTCATCATATTCGAATTGTGTCGCACGTAGAGTGTCCTTGAGTGGCCAAAACGAATGGAAGTCTGAAGGCACGAGATCTAGGCCATAGGGCCCATGAGAGAATTATGTTCAAGCAAACTTTGCAATTGAATTTTCAGTCTGCAGTCGACTGTACTCTGATATGAAGGTTCCTTGCAGGTTAAAAGCGTGCCGAACAGAGACTCGAATTCGAGATCCTTGTCTTCTATGGGCAAATGCTCTAACAGCTCAGCAACGCAAGCACGACTGACGACCCATTCTCACAGCTTTACTTTCGCCAGGTGCTCATCAAGTTTCGAAGGTGGAAGATGAGATAGTGTTGGAAGTAAAGCTGTGAGGGTAGGTCGTGAGTCATATTTGGGTAACTCAGATGGTAGAGCACTTGTCCGTTGAAGACAAGGGTCCCGAGTTTGAGTCTCCGTCCGGCACATACTTTAATCTTCTAGAAAGTTACGAATTTGGCAGTGTATTTCATGGTTCTGAGAGTTGTGGGTGGGTGGGCTCATTGTTCTGTTGGAGCATAATTTCGGGTTTCGTTTCAAGTCGAACAGGTTGGAAAGTGTTCTTGAGTTTGTTTATAGTCTTCGCAAATGCTCTGGATTAATTTTGTATCGTTTTGGCGACACATCCGAAGGACTCATACCATCACTATGCCAAAATACAATCATCACAACTTTGCCTGTGAGGAAGGCGCCTTGAATTTCGTGTGTGTGTGTGTGTGTGTGTGTGTGTGTGTGTGTGTGTGTGTGTGTACTGTCATCACAACTTTGCCTGCGAGGAAGGCGCCTTGAATTGTGTGTGTGTGTGTGTGTGTGTGTGTGTGTGTGTGTGTGTGTGTGTGTGTGTGTGATTGCGCGAGGTGCCACTCCCGTGACTGGCCTGTTGTTTCCGGCTCAATGTGGTACAGCCGGGTTGAGTGACCTTTGACGATCCGTGACAGAAATGTGAACACAAAGTACTCAACAGTTGAACCGGATTTTCTTTTAATCTTGTGGTGTTTTGTGTGCATTTGGGGAACCCATCTTGAGCACACCTTTGAATATCCAAGGGTCTCATTCACTGCATGCGGCGCTTCCAATGCTCGTCGATAGCTGTAAAGCTAATGGTCAAGTTGTAATGCGCCATTATGCACGAATATTGGCATCTATGCGATTCATCATGTCAGGAACAGTGACTGTGACAGGACTTTTTGAACGTACCCGATCACTGAGCTCAGTTTCTGCACTTCCTAGAGCCTTAACTCTCTTTACCTATTGCCCAACTGTGCTCCTATCATCAGCATCATTACCACACATATATTGCCATCTATAGGAATGGCTCGAAAATCAGCACACGTGCAGCAAACGAAACATCAAATCTGAAGCACCTAAACGAACTTTTTCCTTTGTACTTGTATATTAACAGTTGTAAAAAGAAATGTGGCGTCATTTATTCAACGAACCTCGTATAACTGAATGAAACCACGAGGATAATAATAACCGATACCTTAAAATCCACCCCGACTCCCTCTTTACCTATGCTCTGCAACACTGCGCCACATGAGCTGAGACGAGAACTGGCAACTTCGCGAGGGTGGAAGTGATCCTTACCGACTACCCAAGCCATATGTGCACAAACGCTCTACCGCAACTTCATTTGAAGTCCTGGACATCAAACTGAGAAAATATCACCAATTCTTGATGTTAGTGAAGAGCAGATCGACAGCAATTACTCCACTTTCCTTGAAGGACTGGGTCTTTGACCTGTCCAGCTCCTTCCATGTTTTAATTGGTCGACCAACGTCTTTTCAACCACTTGGTAAGTAGGGTCTTGCCAGTATGGTTAGTCGATTATCCTCGTCCCTGTCTACTTGAGCCGGCCGCGGTGGTCTAGCGGTTCTAGGCGCGCAGTCCGGAACCGCGCGACTGCTACGGTCGCAGGTTCGAATCCTGCCTCGGGCATGGATGTTTGTGATGTCCTTAGGTTAGTTAGGTTTAAGTAGTTCTAAGTTCTAGGGGACTGCTGACCACAGATGTTAAGTCCCATAGTGCTCAGAGCCTTTTGAACCATTTTGTCCACTTGATTTCCCATTTCTTTCCTGTAGTTATCATTCAGGACAAAGATGTTGGCCTCCTTACGATTATATTCATTCCTTATTTTATCCTTTACTGATCTTAAAAATCTCATTTTTGTTGTTCTTTTTTCCCATTTATCCGTGCTTCGCTATGATATATTAAATTAGGGACTGTCGTTGTTTTATAAAACTCCATTGAAGTCCCTTTATGAAATTTATATTATTCTTAATGTCCTACACATTAGCCTGTATTTATTAAGCTTATCCTTAACTTCAACGGTTCTACCATATGATGTATCAGAGCCTATATATTTGAAGTGACTTTCTTGCTCTATTATTTTTCCATAAATGACACTCTTAGGTCTTAAGGGATATTTCCCTATGAATATCATTACTGTGATCTTGCTTGTGATTATCTCCAGTCTACACAATTTAGGCAAGTCTGTACACCAGAATCTTCAGTTCGTGTTCTGTTTCCAAAGACGATTTGGACGTTTCCAAATAAAGGATAACTTAAACTTTTTCTGCATCCTGTTTAAAACCATAGTGCTCATCCATCCAGTATTTTAGCTGTTGTCAATATAAATATTAAATAGTAAAAGTGACAGACGCAACCCTGACGCAGGCCCTTGTTGAGATTTATTGGTTCGATCAGTTATTCATTGGATTCTATGACTATCTTTGTACAATTTTAAGCTGGTTCTCAGAGATTTTGTAAATTCTTTGCTTTATACTCAGCCAGCACTTAAATATTTGTGTAATAATCACTTTCCTGCTCTGTTTCATATTACCATAACTCTTTATAGCACATAATCCAGTCTTCTTCTTTTATAATGTTCAGTCTTGCAACATCTCTTTCCGTTTTGTTTAGGTGATTAATCATCTTACATGCAAATTGCTGATGTCTGCCCAATCACTTTCAATATTGCTGAGAAACTTATCCCAAGTATTTCTATAGGTTTATCAAGATGTTTCCTCGATAGACAACAAATATCAACCACTTAGACATCGGAGGTCGCACACAAGAAGTTCTGGCAATGACTCTTGCAAGGGACGGCACTGGACATTGAAATCCAATCGCGCATAACTTTCAGTAATACATGTTATACTTTCATGATTTTATATTTGTATATTTTCAAATTCTGCGTACTGCTGCTGCGTATTGCCATAAGATAAGCAATAAATAACATCCGTACGAATCTAGTAGCAGTTCTTTTGGCAACGTTTGAACAATACGCTGTGACATTTCATCAGCTATCACGAAGTCACGCCGTTGTAGGGGTCGTTACTACGCAAGAACCACATACGAAAAGATATCAGACAGTCGTCAGCCGTCTCGCTTTCCTTCAAAATGCTAACCTGCAAGTGAATTCACATCTCTCGTGCAATGTTTCACAAATGAGTAATAAGTTGTTTTAGGTCTGAGGGTAGGTTCAAATGGCTCTGAGCTCTATGGGACTTAATTTCTGAGGTCATCAGTCCCCTAGAACTTAGAAACCTAACTAACCTAAGGACATCACACACATTCATGCCCGAGGCAGGATTCGAACCTGCAACCGTAGCGGTCGCGCGGTTCCAGACTGTAGGGCCTAGAACCGCTCGGCCACTCCGGCCGGCAGGTCTGAGGGGACAAGGGTGCTAATCCCGACTGTTTCGATAGCGAGGTGGTGCATTCCCTTTACTTTAGTCTTCACATGCGCTCTGTGTTAAACGATGTTAAATGTGCGCACGGTAAAGATACACTTCTCAAACGAGAGTGTCCAATATGAAGACATATTACGAAATAATTTAAGTACCAAGAGCGTTACTAAAAAGCCGCATGTCCATAGCAACACGTTGTGTAAGTAGGCTGTTTAGGTTTTTATACTGGTAACGACGCCGCCACGTAGCGCTCTGTATGAAAATCACTATCTACACCATTATTTGCTGCCCGCTCCATTTCCCTATGCACAATTACGAAATTACTACTTTGAATGTCTGTTAATTCACTACACAGTGGTGCTGTAAAGCTATGCTTGTCGTCACTATTATTTCTCAGTTTACTTTGGAGCCTAGTGTTACTTTTTTTCACACGCCATTATTGTCACAATATTTCACACGATAACACAGAAAAGCACAATTTGAAGAGCAAAATAAGAAAACACATTAACATAGCACTGAAAATAATATCTACTTAATTGCAAGCGCAGCTGCGGAATACTTGGTGCAAACCTACATGCTTGCCACAACTGTTTTACTGTACAACAATGAAAAACTACAACTACAAAGGAAATTCTCTCTATAATTACGTGCTAGCAATAAACAGTAGCTACACTAATTACACAAACTACAAGAAAAAAAAATCAGAAGTTTCCAGTGAGGTATCCTCAGCTAAGGGTCGCCTTATGAAACGTCCCCTTTGAAATATTATACAGGACTTTGCTTAAGCTGACACAAAATATTTTTAGCGCAACGCAACCTGACTTTCAAAAACCCCTAAAAAAAGAATGGCCCTGACTAACATTAACCTATGCCTTTCATCAATCACTTACCTCACAAAAATCTTCGTTACTCGAACGAACTACTGCAATACAGCGAGCGCCACTACTGCCAGCCAAATAAGATTCAAACTACTGAAGGCACTAACTACTGATAGGCATAGTTAGCAAATGAAAGATTTTGATAGAGAACAAACAATGTATTTACCTTAATAGTGTTCAAAAGTCATAATATATGTAGCAGTTCATGACATGCAGTCTTACAAATGTACTGTCTCTTATGGACACACGTCCAGATCATCCGCTCTCACAACTCCGCCATTTCTCTTCCCACATCCACCACTGTTGGCGGCTCACCTCCAACTGCGCAACGCTACGCGCTGTTAACAGCCAACTGCCCAACACTACAATGGCGAATACTCGTATTACAACAATGCCAACCAGCCACAGACTGCACACAGCACAGCCAGTGATTTTCATACAGAGCGCTACGTGGCGGCGGCGTTACCAATATAAGAACCTAAACAGCCTACTTACAGTTGGTCTCTCTTTAAAAATGTTACATCGTCAGATTGTTCAACGACAGCGAAGCACAGTTTTCTCAATGAGAAGCTTATACAGTGTTCCTCCCGCGGCAGCGTGCTTAGCAGGGGTGTGGGCGTGCAGATTCCTGCGTGGGAGGGGCGCGGCATGCATAGGGAACAGCGCCTGCGACGGCGACAGCGACAGGTGCCTCGCAGCGTTGCCTCGTCTGCCTTCCTCTGAGTGGCACCTCGGAAAGAAAACAGTACGGCTCACCAGCCACAGTGTAGGAAAAAGTACGGCACGAGCAACTGTCGCCAACGAACGGACTAGACCTCATGAAAACTTCGCTACTTGAACGGAAGTGAATAAAGCAATTCACTTTGCTGTGCAATCCATGCAGTTCTTGGCCTTGAATCGTCCAATAAAAGCAGGTGAATTAAAATTTAAATACTACGAAAACATTTCGTTGTTTCAGCAGAAGCTGTCTTTTGTGAATAACTTGCTCGTCCCGCCAGGCACTAAGCGGACGGGAAGTTTCGCTTGGCAGTCTCCATCAGCGATCGGAGATTACACGCAATCGCACCTTTTGTATCCCGCGTGGGTCTGCTCCTGGAAACTGAAAGGTTGGCCGAATGAAGGAAGCGAGTAGGAGCAGGTGAAGTAAAACACGTCGGTACTGCGAGTGAGTAAAAGTGGTTTACTGGTGCATGAATATTCAGAGACATACTTAGCTTTGCAATGAGGTGCGAGGCTGAAGCGAAGTGTCCCGGCCGTCTGCTCTTTAACAAATGGGTAGAATCCGGAGCCGAGCTCGTAGAGCACAGCGCCGGGTAGAGGGCGCTGTCGTCGGTGTCTCGTAGTGCCAACCTACGCCGTGGCATCGTAGCTGTCGATACCACAACACCCGGTCGTCACAACTTGACACCAAAAAATTCACCTTAGCGCTGGTCACTTTGACATAATATACGGAAACCGTGATTTTCTCTTACAAAGCAAATACGTCTGCTCGTCGTTCATTGTGATCCCGTATCATTCTGTAAAAGTCGTTACCGTCATTTGCAACACCAGTGGAGTCAGAGGCTACGTTGCTATTGCTTTGAGGGCAGTGTACGTAATGGAAAGCGCGCTGTATATTCCTTCGTCTGGCACCGCCTGTGTCTCACGGTTGTCTTCAGGAAAGGAATCTCTGTCAACTGAATTACAAAAATGATTCAAATGGCTCTGAGCACTATGGGACTCAACTTCTGAGGTCATCAGTCCCCCAGAACTTAGAACTACTTAAACCTTACTAACCTAAGGACATCATACACATCCATGCCCGAGGCAGGATTCTAACCTGCGACCGTAGCGGTCGCGCGGTTCCAGACTGTAGCGCCTAGATCCGCTCGGCCACCCCGGCCGGCAACTGAATTGTTTTGTTCGCATGTTCGAGCTTGCCTGACAATGCGTTATAACCTTCGTACACAGTCTTATTGTTAGTTATGCGAGCTTTGTTGCAACAGTTAAATATAATAAAGACCTACCCGACTCGTGTCGTGTTTCTCACGTTACGTCGAAATAACTATCCGATGTTCTTCAACTCTACAATGCGACATGTCTCACAAGTTTTGTCTCATGTAATTGCCCTGTGATCCGTCTCTGCATTGCACTGTTAGGCTATCGACACAGTAAGATGGTTGGTTGGTTGGTTTGGGGAAGGAGACCAGACAGCGAGGTCATCGGTCTCATCGGATTAGGGAAGGACGGGGAAGGAAGTCGGCCGTGCCCTTTGAAAGGAACCATCCCGGCATTTGCCTGGAGCGATTTAGGGAAATCACGGAAAACCAAAATCAGGATGGCCAGACGACACAGTAAGAGGTGATGCAATTATTTATTTATATAGCGAATGGCACACAAGGTAAAGGAAAAAAGAAACAAGTAAAATATGCCAGAATGAGATTTTCACTCTGCAGCGGAGTGTGCGCTGATATGAAACTTCCTGGCAGATTAAAACTGTGTGCCCAACCGAGACTCGAACTCGGGTCCTTTGCCTTTCGCGGGCAAGTGCTCTACCAGCTGAGCTACCGAAGCACGACTCACGCCCGGTACTCACAGCTTTGGAAGGTAGGAGACGAAGTACTGGCAGAAGTAAAGCTGTGAGTACCGGGCGTGGGTCATGATTCGGTAGCTCAGTTGGTAGAGCACTTGCCCGCGAAAGGCAAAGGTCCCGAGTTCGAGTCTCAGTTGGGCACACAGTTTTAATCTGCCAGAAAGTTTCAAGTAAAATATGAATTATATGAGCTAAGATTAGTTACAGTTATCCACTGAGGTCACATGGGCGTTGGAACGAAGAACTCCGCTAATCGCCGTGGGAATGCTGTCAACTCAGTCTCCTGCAAGGTGTTGAATGAACTGTGTCGCAGCTCCATAGTGGCAGTCTGGTTCTGAAATTTTCTCCACTTGCATAGATTTTCTGCCAATTCTTTTTATACTTCACATGACAAGGAATTCATCATTTTTGACGCATCTGTTAGGTCCCATAGAGATCAGAAGGCGTTTTCTTTCCACAATTCTAACCATTTGGTACTGAGATTGCAGCTGTCGCTAGTGAGCTAAGATACCACGGTGGGTTTCGGGATCGTGGCTGATTTCTTGCCAGCTGGGGTATGTCGTGGCCGAGTGTTTGAGGCCAGTACAGTGGAGCAGATTCGATACAACCAGTAACCATCCTTTTTGACGTATGTAATTAGAGGCCTATCGTTTTGGAGTGAGTACTATTCAGCCAAACTGGTGCGCAGTATTCGACAATAGAAATGTCGTGTTGCAATAGAAATACTGCACTCTATTATTGTACTCTTCTCAATTCCAGTAAGCCATTCGTTAGAATGCGATTTCTGTGTGAAAATTGAATCATTGGCCGGTCTTCTCTGGGTTGGTTGTGTTGTTTTGGGGGAAGAGGCCAAACTGCGAGGTCATCGGTCTGATCGGTTTAGGGAAAGACGGGGAAGGGAGTCGGCCGTGCCCTTTCAAAGGAACCATCCCGGCATTTGCCTGGAGCGATTTAGGGAAATCGCGGAAAGCCTAAATCATGATGGCCGGACGCGGGATTGAACCGTCGTCCTCCCGAATGCGAGTCCACTGTGCTAGTCTCCTCTGGAAATTACCTTGTGCACAAAACATATCTCGCAGTTTTTTGTTTTTGTTTGGTGCCCATTCACAGCATGGTCGAATAATCGACATAAATATGAAGTAGATGGTACAGAGTGCAGAAGCATTGCCGTAGAGGTCGTAGTGATAATTATCTATTGATTCTACCACTATTCCCGTTAGACTACATTGGATTACGTTTATCATGTTCCATGGATCCCATGGAGAGTGCTCTCTTTTACTTGAGTGCGACAGAATGAAATTTCTGAATGCTATGAAAGACCGTTTTACTAGACTTATAATGTCGATCATAAAAAATGAAAAACATTAATTTTAAGAATTTATGTGAACATAGTCTTCAACAGAGCAGAAGGAACAGCGCAGAAGTAAGTCTCTTACTTGAGTCTTAAATTCCACCACATCATCTAAAAGACGTTTCATATGCTCTGGTAGGTTTGAATGTATGTATGTCCATGTATCTGACTCCTTTCTATAGTAGTATTAACCCCATGAAGTCTTCGTAAAAGTTGTCCGTTGCGCTAGTGTTATGTTCATGCTTTTCATTTTTCAGATAAAAGAAATACTGGCAATGAAAAAGACCATTAATCAAGACATATATTGTGAAGCAGCTGTACAAATTCAAAAGTTTCTGGAAGAAGTCTTTGCAGGGTGTTCTAAAACCAAAAAGACATAAAATTTCTACAATTTGCTTCTGTATCCTGAAAGTTCCTGTAAGCTGATTTCCCCAAAAACTGATTCCGTAAGTCACTATTGAATGGAAGAGAAAGAATAAACTAGTATTCTGTTCTGAAGAAGAATCTTAAAAAAGGACAAATAGCAACAAACTTTTTTCTTCAAAGACGAACTAAAATCACTGTTTGTCCTTGTATTTCCTGTCTCCAATGCTAATGTTGCATAATCTCTTTTACCTGATGAAATGGAAAGTCTTTCCGTAATAAACATGTGGTAAGGAAAAAATAGATACTACAGAAAACTAATAACCTGATCCATGAATTGGACATTCCATAAGTGAGCTCAAAATGGTGCTGTCTTACAAGCAAGTGGGCCTGATGCAAATATGGCGAGTACCTCAGAAGGTAAATTTCAGCTGCTTCTACACAGTTTTTCTCTGTCGGTTGACCGACTAATACAGCCATTCTAAGTGGAAAAGGTTCTGAAGTTAGTGAGGTGGTGTTTCAATGTGTGAACTGGTATGCCTGCACAAAAAATATCCAGTAAGCAATAACTGAACAAGTTTATTTATCAACGATTAATTCCACATCTACTCCGACGTGGACTGAAACAAGATATAAAATAAATCACTTCTTAACACAGGACAATAATTTCGACAAAAAACTTGTTTTAAGTGTGTCTGCGTGAGTAGGAATAAAATGATAATGTATTCATTAACGTCAACACTAATCATGCGTACTTATCCCATTTCGGTAAAAGAATCGTTCAGACAATGTCTGGAACACGTAACTAACTAGATTGTCACTGAGTCAAAATTCACTAAACACACTCTTTATAAAAGTCCTGTACGGTGCTCATTGTTAAAGTAAAACTGAATGAACAAGGTATAAGTCCCTTAGGGATGAAAATTGTCTAAGTGTGGTGTGTAGCCATTTAAAAGTTAAACAGGAATAAATTCACAAGTCCATAAGCCTACCATTACGACAGAGTCCCCATCTCCTTCAGCGGGGAAGCCAGAAACACACTTTTAGTTCACAGCTGGCAGCCTCCAGGGTCACAAAGTCAGATGTGAGTGGCAGTGATACCTAGGCTCTCTCAAGTAAGAATCCTGATATGAGGAATTCTTGTGGAAATGGCGCCTGGCACAGGAAAACTGAGAGCGAATTAGTGTGGTCTGGCCCGAGTGATGCCCTAAATACCACTTGTTGTCAGGATACAGCCGGGGCTACTTTCGATCATGTGTCTTGTGGGAGAGAATAGGTCCGAATGGCCTGCCGCCTCTAGTGGCGTTTGGGTCGCCTCCTGGTGGATGGGCAAGGCCTGACCGTCTCTTTTCTGGAAAATTATCCCCTGTGTGTTAGGCATCTTCTGAGCTCTGACGTGATGTTGGTTGCTGACAGTACAGGTGTACAGCCTTCATACAGCATAAACCAGTCTCACATTCAGTCTGTGAGTGTGTGTTCACAACATTGCGAAAAGCCTGCACCATGGTCTGGGCAAGGTCCTAGTGGGGGCGACCTGCTGTTACCTCTGTCCAGGCTGTTAGTAAGTGTGCAATTTTAATGTGTGTATGGCTGAGGACAGTGTTCCTCTGGTGTAATATTGTATATTTATGGGTATACAAGCAATGAAAGGAACGAACAGCACAAGGGAGCCGCGGAGCTTAATGCTCCCACCTGACGAGTTGTTGCGTGCCTTCGCCTCATGACACAATCTGGAGATGATTGGGTTGAACCAAGAAGATGGACATCAAGTCTTGTGATCAGGAACATTATGACACACTGTATTTATAGCACTTTACTGTAGCAGAGATGTCACTTTAGCAGTCCTTTTGTTCTTATTCTTGACTACACTCCATCTCAGATGTGGGTCCAAAGTGTGTGAGGGGAGGGGTGTGTTCGTATATGTGTCATGGTAACACAAACCCCCCCCCCCCACCCGAAAAAAAATCTAAAACACTGTACTAACTACTAAAAAATTTTATGTTTCAGTGTTATCTACATTAAAATCCCAAACACCTGTTGCATCTCAAATATGGGGACATGGGCGTGACAGGAAATTATAGTGGCATGAGAGGGGCCACACAGGGAAGAATTATCCTCCCATCCCCCACTCCCTTCCCCGGAACTGAACACTGAATCCACACCGGCTCCATCTGAATGTTGTTTTGGCTCTGTTTTCTTCTCATGTTTACATTTAATTACTGAACAGCTAAGAAATGTCGTTTTCAAAAGGAGAATGTTCAAAATTCTGTGATGACCATAATTTACGTGAGGTGCACCATTATCATCATTGAATGCTACGCGCTGTAAAGACAGTTTTCTGCTCTTATGAACTTGCTATTGTAATTGAAATAAACTTGCATTTACAGTTATCTTTTTAACCGTGCTAGAAATTGATTTGCATGTACGTTGAACAGCGATTTTACGTACATATTTTTCTTTGTTCCAGGTAATGTTTTCTTGCTGCATTATTCAGCCTGTGTTTTCGTGCAAGTCTGGTAAGTATTCTTCATTTGTAATTTTTTTCATTTGTCGGAACTCATCTTCTGACAGAGCCGCTTGAAGAATTTATACAAAGGGGATGCTTAACTTGCTTAATTTAACTTTCTGACTCTCTCAAGCAAATAAAGAGATTACACAGGGTGCCCCAGAAGGACTGGTCAATATTCAAATATATGACACCAACGCTCAATTGAAGCGAAAAACTTCATATGGAGGTATGTCCTATTCCGAATGGTTTCCGAGCTAGAACACATTTAATGTACGTACATTGTTATTTATGTTCTGTATTATTCAGTGCGTTTTCATTGTTTACAAGGTACCACATTAGTGTACAGGAAGTCGAAACGAACAATTTGGTGCGGAACACTTGTGCTCTATCATGTCGGGAAACTAACTCAAATTGGCTTACAAAAACTACCTAAGTTACAGCGTATACACGTCGCGCGAGATTTTCAAAGTCCTCTCGCCCTCTTCGCGCAGGCTATTATCCCTAGAGAAAAAATGACTATAATTTACGTGAGGTGCAGCATGATCATTATTGAATGCTATGTGCATTGAAGACAGTTTTCTCCTCTTATGAACTTGCTGTTGTAATTAGAGTAAAGTTCCATTTACAGTTATCTTTTAAATTGTGCTAAAAATCGATTTAGATACACCTTTTTTAAGAAATTTAATGTAGTTCATTTTCGTACTGCACGTTTTTGGCTGAGGCGACGGCTTTCGACTAATTCAAGAAAAAGTACAAAAATGACTTTAAATGTGCTCATCTTGCAAACCATTCGGAGTGGGGAATACGTCCATATGAAGTTTTTTTGTCTCAAATGAGCGTTCCTGTCATACTGTACCGCTGAAAATTGACCATTCCTCCTGCGACAACCTGTATTTAGTTGACGTTGCAAGGTCAGTAAATTTACAATACTAATCGAATTCCCAGGTAACTTCGACTGGAATCCCTGATGTTGACAAGCAACTAAATCAGCTGAAAACGAACGAGACTCCAGCCCCTGATAGACTTTCCGTTCAGTGTTACAGAGCGTGGTTGGGGCATTCACTCTTTTCTTAACTTGCAGTTATCGTGGAACCCTTACACAGCGAGCAGCCCCAAGCGACTGCAAAAAAGCATAGGTGACTCCTGTAAATAAGAAGCACAAAAGAACGGACGCACAAAATTATAAACCAATATGCTTAACTTCGGTCTGCTGTAGGATCCCTGATCACACTCTAAACTCAAACATAACTAAAGAAATCTTCTGTAGCATGGATTTAGAAAACATCACTCTGGCGAATACAAATTGCCCTTCTCGCAAACAGTATCGTGTGCATCGTGGATACAGACCCGTAGGCAGATTCTCTATTCCTATATTTCTGGAAGGCTTTGGACACTATACTACTCTGCAGACTGTTACCAAAAGTCCAAGCGTACGGAATAGGACGCCAACTATGAGACTGCCTCGAAGATTTTTGGTGATAGTGCTGGAACGAGCAGTAAAAGTTCGTTTCACCATTAACACGGCGGTATCATCTAACTGTAAATAGCGATGTTGTGACAGGAAGGTCAATCGGTCATAAAAAAAGTAAATGATAAATCCATAGCGGATGAATTCTCATTGTCGTCGGGGCCTGTGAAAAACAGAAGCAAGAACATCAACCATCCGGCCATGTCTGAGCTTAAATGGCCTGCAACCTGTTAGTATGCAGTTTCACACATCGTCTAGTAAGGTATGCTTCGATGCCATTCGACCAAGTTGGCTACTTCAACACTTCTCTCAGACCCAGAGTACTAAATGCAATCCTAATCTAAAAGCTACGTTTGTTCGGTATGGACAGATGACTGAAACTGTTTCTACGGATTGACTGGAATACGCTAGTTTTGTCTGATTATTACATATGCACCTGTCGTGTCAATTCTTTTACTCTTGTTCTTGACAGCTATTATTTCAGGAACAGCAGGTTAAATAACCACAGTACAGTTTAGGCAGCTCCGGCTATGACGTAGGTCAACAAGGGATTCGTCAGCAGGGACATCATTTTTATCGGGTATTGCAATTTGATGACGGAACAGAGGACCTTCTTACACAGTAGTAGGCTCCGAATTACGTACTCGAAGAACTGCATTTTCTCTATTGCAAAATACACATGCTGTCAAATATAAGATATTGAACGGTTACAAATAACAGATAGAAGGTTTATGAAACCGACTGAGTCTGTTTCGTCTACGGTTAAGACCCATGAAAAATAGTACCCACAATGTTGAAATGTAAGCTCCCGAATACAGCTACTTGGAAAATAAAATCAAAAGATATATATGGAAAGTGTCTTGACTGCATAATTATTACATTTACAGAATAAACATCGTGACTTAATGTTCCATGCTGTCAGATCAAGTCCCTAACGAAGTATTGGCGTTCTCCAGAAAACTGAAGACATAGTCTCCTCGTTAAAACAGAGGAGACTGAGAATGGAGAGTTCTGGTATTTGTCAAAGATGGAGGTTCAAAATGGCTCTAAGCACTATGGGACTTAACATCTGAGGTCATCAGTCCCCTAGACTTAGAACTACTTAAACCTAACTAACCTAAGGACATCACACTCATCCATGCCCCAGGCAGGATTCCAACCTGCGACCGTAGCAGCAGCGCGGTTCCGTACTGAAGCGCCTAGAACCGCTCGGCCACAGCGGCTGGCAAAGATGGAGGAAATAGATGTAATGGTTCTACCTATCGGAATTAATCGTTCCTCTGAAGTGTTTGAATGAATAAGAATCACATTCACAAAAGTAATATTACGAATTCCAAAGAAGAGAGTACGACACTTAACCATCGAGTTCTATTGCTCGGATTTAGATTTATGTTTTGCTAACTAACATCGGTGGCAACGGCCTTGCCGCAGTGGCTACACCGGTTCCCGTGAGATCACCGAAGTTCAGCTCTGTCGGGCGTGGTCGGCTCTTCGATGGGTGACCATACAGGCCGCCATGTGCTGTTGCCATTTTTCGGGATGCACTCAGCCTCGTGATGCCAATTGAGGAGCTACCTGACCGAATAGTAGCGGCTTCGGTCAAGAATACCATCATAACGACCGGGAGAGCGTTGCGCTGACCCCTCGCCTTTCCTATCCGCATCCTCAACTGAGGATGACACGGCGGTCGGATGGTCCCGGTAGGCCACTCGTGACCTGAAGACGGAGTGCTTTTTTTTTTAAAACTAATATCGGTATGGACAAATCAGTTTATGTCCCAGAGCAAAGGTGCAAACTATTAAGCACACTACTTTACATGCTAAAACAGACGGGTTCAAATTCCATTTGAGAAATCCTCTTGATTTGTTAGTAATTCCCTCCAATCATTCCCAGGAGAATTTCGAAATAAATTTGTGGTAAGATCTTATGGAACCAAACTGCTTAGGTCATCGGTCCCTAAGCTTACACACTACTTAATGTAACTTAAACCAACTTACGCTATGGACGACACACACACACACACCCATGTCCGAGGGAGGACTCGAACTCCGACGGGGACACAAGACAAAAGACGCCTCACACCCCGCGGCAATTTCTAAATAAATTGTTCATCTATCATGTAGCCGATTCGTTGTAACATTCTTTTAACGGAGAGACAGTGTATCTCTCAGAGGAACATAATCGATCGATCCTCTTCTACGGGAGTCATCCCAGTTGCTGTGTTTTGGTACACTATTTAAAATTAATCTGCTGAGAAAATATTCTTTGGGCTACGTGATTCCTATTGATTGATTTACCGCTCCTCCCAGTCCCAGTGCGGGGAACGCAATGTGCCGGAATGCCGTGTTATAACCTTCTTAATGGCAACACAACTCTGTAAATAAGAACCCCTACTACGTTTATGCTGTGGCTGGGTCTGAATACCAAAGAACCAGTACTCTGTTATGCCGGAGGACAGGGGACGGCATCCTGCAGCGTATTTACATACAGATGGCGAGCTGTCCGGCAGTATTTCAGAAAGAATCTTCCAGTTTGTTGTCGTGAAATAATGTAAACGTAGAACTGCGCGCCCCTAGCCTATAGCTCCGGCAGGACGGGGAGGTGCTGCCCCCTGGCGACGAATGTCTTAAGCAGAACTCCCAACTTTATGAGTCCTAATGGGCAGGCGTGAAGGCTGCTAAGCCACTTGAGGAAGGATGGAGGCGGGGCCGCGTCCGTTACACGGCTGTTCTGACGGAGATGTTTCTGTTATTTTAGAAACTGTTATTTTCTTCTAGGAACTGTGTTACTATGTTTCTGTTTTCCTCGAGGAAAATTACGGCACCACTGTTCCCTCATCAGAAGAAATTCACAATGAGAGGCGATTAGTTATCTCGCCAGGCGCGATGAAGGTCATGGGGCCCTCAAGAGTTGTACAACTTCCACCGACTTAGACAGTGAAATGTAATGTGAAATAAAAATTGCCGACTGGTGCATCAGATTACGTTGCTAGGTAATAAACAGCAATACCATAAATAGGCCATGAAAGTGATGCAACAAATCTTCGAAAGAGATTGTACGCTGATGACGGTAGTAGCGGAGTATAATTTGAACAGCTCCATAACAAAAACTAAAATCAGGGCATTCATAGGATGCACTAGTATGAGCTAAGATATTTACTAACGAAAAATAGCAGAGCGTATCAACACATTCTTATATCTAGATTGCGAGTGTGTTTACACGTACATTGGATAATCAGAATTTACCGGTATCTATGAGACAGAAAGTGAGGTGTGTTGGAAACATCAGAGGGAAGACATTAATTATATTCTATAAAATAAGAATAGAGCCAAAATTTCTTTGCGGAAGTGAATTTTGAACATCAATAAAACTGATATCCAAGAGAACAGAGAGCGCAGAAAAGAGATGATATACGTTGTGATTCAAAAAGAAAGAACACAATTCAGATGTTTATTGCAGACAAATTATAAAAGACAAAAACACACTGTGCATATCACTCGATAGAGTAGGATTCTAAGTTTTGTCACAGCTGCGCGTTTGCTTGGTTGCAGCAACATGGTGACTACACCACAAGAGAAACAATTTTGTCAGCTACGATTAGCGCGAAGTCAATCCATTGTTCAAGTGCAACGTACACTACTGGCCATTAAAATTGCTACACCAAGAAGAAATGCAGATCATAAACGAGTATTCACTGGACAAATATATCATACTAGAACTGGCATGTGATTATACTTTCACGCAATTTGGGTGCATAGATCCTGAGAATCAGTACCCAGAACAACCACCTTTGGCCATAGTAACGGCCTTGATACGGCTGGGCATTAAATCAAACAGAGCTTCAATGGCGTGTACAGGTACAGCTGCCCATGCAGCTTCAACACGATACCACAGTTCATCAAGAGTAATGACTGGCGTATTGTGACGAGCTAGTTGGTTGGCCACCATTGACCAGACGTTTTCAGTTGGTAAACGATCTGGAGAATGTGCTGGCCAGGGCAGCAGTCGAACATTTTCTGTGTCCAGAAAGGCCCGTACAGGACCTGCAACATGCGGTCGTGCATTATCCTCCTGAAATGTAGGGTTTGGCAGGGATAGAATGAAGGGTAGAGCCACGGGTCGTAACACATATGAAATGTTACGTCCACTGTCGGAAACGTGATGGTACACATTCTTCCTCCTTACACAAGGCATCACTAAAACGTTTCACCAGGCAACGCCGGTCAAATGCTGTTTGTGTATGAGAAATTGGTTGGAAACTTTCCTCATGTCAGCACGTTGTAGGTGTCGCCACCGGCGCCAACTTTGTATGAATGCTCTGAAAAGCTAATCATTTGCATATCACAGCATCTTCTTCCTGTCGGTTAAATTTCGCGTCTGTAGCACGTCATCTTCGTGGTGTAGCAATTTTAATGGCCAGTAGTGCACATTCCGCCGTAGATTCAATAAGAAGCCCCGTCAACACAAGCAGATTTATGACGAGCATACAAAATTTTGGGAAGTTGGTAACGTGTGCAACGGGAAGAGCACTGGTCGGTCCCGCACGTCTGATGAAAATGTTGAACGTATCAGCGTATCCGAGATGCGTTCACTCGGAGCCCTCAGAAGCCCATAAGATGGGTAGGCCAGGATCTTCAACTTCCTCAAACAACGATGTGACGTCTTCTGAAACGGCGCTTGCATATGAACCTTACAAGTTCCAGTTACTGCAGTAATTGCGTCCCGGTGACCATAACAGTAGGTACGAATTTTGCAGTTAAATTCTCCGGGGAATGACAGAGAGTCTTTTTCCGAACCACTTATCGTTCCAGATGAATCGACGTTTCAGCTATCGGGTAAAGTAAACCTCCATTCCGTAAGAAGTTTAGGGTCACAAAATCCTGGAGTAATAATCGAAAATGCCGTTTCTGTTCAGAAAGTTTTTGTTCTGCAGGAAACTGTGACAGGTACACTATGTGATCAAAAGTATCCGAACACCTGGCTGAAAATCACTTATAAGTTTGTGGCGCCATCCATCGGTAATGCTGGAATTAAGTATGGTGTTGGCCCACCCGTAGCCTTGATGACAGCTTCCACTCTCGCAGGTCCTAGAAGGTTTCTTGGGGAATGGCAACCCATTTTTCACGGAGTGCTCCACTGAGGAGAGGTATCGACGTCGGTCGGTGAGGCCTGGCACGAAGTCGGCGTTCCAAAACATCCCAAAGGTGTTCTGTAGGATTCAGGTCAGGACTCTGTGCAGGATAATCCATTACAGGGATGTTATTGTCATGTAACCACTCCGCCACAGGCCGTGCATTATGAGCACGTGCTCGATCGTGTTGTGCAATCGCCATCCCCGAATTGTTCTTCAACAGTGGGAAGCAAGAAGGTGCTTATAACGTCAATGTAGGCCTGTACTGTGATAGTGCCACGCGAAAAAACAAGGGGTGCAAGCCCCCTCCATGTAAAACACGAGCACACCATAACATCAACGCCTCCGCATTTTAGTGTTGGGACTACACACGCTGGCAGATGACGTTCACCGGGCATTCGCCATACCTACACCCTGCCATCGGATAGTCACACTGTGTAAAGTGATTCGTCACTCCACACAACGTTTTTCTACTGTTCAATTGTCCAATGTTTACGCTCCTTACACCAAGCGAGGCGTCGTTTGGCATTTACCGGCGTGATGTGTGGCTTACGAGCAGCCGTTCGACCATGAAATCCAAGTTTTCTCACCTCCCGCCTAACTGTCATAGTGCTTGCAGTGGATCCTGGTGCAGTTTGGAATTCCTGTTTGATGGTCTGGATAGATGTCTGCCTAATTACAAATTACTACCCTCTTCAACTGTCGGCGGTCTCTGTCAGTCAACAGATGAGGTCGGCCTGTACGCTTTTGTGCTGTACGTGTCCCTTCACGTTTCAACTTTACTGTCACATCGGAAACAGTGGACCTAGCGATGGTTTTGAGAATGGGAATCTCGCGTACAGACGTATGACACAAGTGACACCCTATCACCTGACCATGTTCAAAGTCCGTGACTTCCGTGGAGCGCCCCCATGCTGCTCTCTCACGATGTCTAATAAGTACTGAGGTCACTAGTATGGAGTACCTGGCAGTAGGTGGCAGCACAATGCATCTGATATGAAAAACGTATGTTTTTGGGGGTGTCCGGATACTTTCGATCACATAGTGCATATCATACCTGGAAATGCAGCAAAACTGTTTGTTTCCTCAACTTCACGAAAATTCCAATGATTTCATTAAGCATGTCGGCGCTCTACCTCACTTTCACCTTGAGGTGCGTCGTTATCTAAACAACACTATCCCACAATGTTGGTTTGGAAGAGGTGGACAACAAGATCTTGTTCTTTGCTTTTGGCCTTCCAGGTCACCAGACCTCACGCCTTGCGATCTTTTCTCTGTAGGGGTACATAAAAGACAAAAGACAAGAGTCTTTGTCCGACCCATGGCAGCTACTCTTCATTAGCTGAGAAATCTGATTGTTGAAGCTGTCGGTTCAATTGATTCGTGGGTGGAATGAAATGCACTACCGTTTCGACTTTTCTCGAGAAGCGTATGGTGTTCAAGCTGAGTATATGGGATAGTGTCTCTGCGAACATAAAACTTTGAACCTTCTTTAATCTCATGACACGCGCAACGTGTTTCTATCTCTCATGGTTTGTCGCTGGTAAACCATTGAAATCTCTTCTTTCTGTTTTGAATCACCGTGTAGTATAATGGTGAAATACTCACTGCTTTTGTTGACAGCAGTCAAGTAAGAACTAATGACGTTTCATCTGACTGAGGGAACAATAAAGTGGACTAATAAATTAAATTAACAGGTTTAAATGGCTCTGAGCACTATGCGACTTAACTTCTGAGGTCATCAGTCGCCTAGAACTTAGAACTAATTAAACCTAACTAACCTAAGGACATCACACACATCCATGCCCGAGGCGGGATTCGAACCTGCGACCGTAGCGGTCGCGCAGTTCCATACTGAAACGCCTAGAACCGCTCGGCCACATCGGCCGGCTGAGTCTTGTCAACATAATTAAAAATGGAGCAATAGCCAATTTGATAAAGTATGAGTGAAGGAAGCTTCTATATCTGACGTAGTTGAGAAAAACCTTGAAAATGTAGCTTACAACGGCCAGAGTGGAACTGAACTCCGACCTGCCAGTATACGCGTCATGTTTCTTAACTCCAACGTTACGTCGTTTGCTCACAGCAAATGGCAATTAGTTACGAGAGCCGCACTGAACATCATGAGTCATATCTAAGGTCTGTCTGTCGCATATCGAACATAGTGACGCAGTAGTTAGTCAACGGATTCGGATGATAGAGACACTGTATTCAAACCTCTGTCATACCAACCTGCTTTAAGTTTTTCGTGATTTCCCCTATTCACTTTAGTCATGTACTTGACTGTTTCCTTCACGAGGACCATAGAGGTTTTTCTTTCTCACCTCAGCTAAGCTAATGCCCTGTACTGAACAAGCACCCCCGATCTATTTATGGTGCAGGATGCCTGCGTACTTATACCATTCTTGTGCCTTCACCTGTGGCAGTAATGGAAACCTTTCGTGTCATCAAAGGAGCACTCTTAAAACGTTCTTTCCACGACCCATAACGTCTTGCTTTTGCTCTGATCGGACTGGTAGCGTTTCTATGAAATTCTGAATGCTACTAAACAAAGTGACACTTGCAAATCCTATGTGTTTTCACTTAGTTGGATGTGATGATGGTCCCGGACTAAAGAAAACTCCATCTCTTTCATGTTTGATGCTAGAGAATCCTTAAGCCTATAGATCCATCTCGGACATTTGAAGATGTTCGAATAGCTTTGAAAGCTCACCGTTACATCGTAACTTTAAGTTAAGTGAACATTTAAAGCGATGTTTAAACTGATTTCCAGCTATTTCGCAGGCAAGACCTGTGATAACGATATCTGAATCGAAATATTCATTCACAATGGTTAAATTTCCGCAAGTGCAACGTTAAATTCATTGGTTTGTATCTGAAGGAAACAGATTGGTTAACGAATTCTGCAAAGCTGATGACTGCTTTGTAAATGAGATGTGTCTTGTAGACGACCACTGGTGCAATGCAAGTGTCTTTTCCATCTGTACGATCTGAACCTAAATATGAAGAAAATGAACGAATAAAATATAATGCTTGTCGACGTTATTTCGTAGAAGACTGAGAAGACTATGTTACTACTGGAGGAACTGCAGGTATCAGTAGACTTAAAGTAAGAGAATAAAGCGTGGTGATACAAAACTAGTGCATGTCTTTTTGAAACAGAGACGTCAACTGAAACCAAGTTTTACAACACGAGCAATTAATATAAGGGGCAGTCCAAAAGTTGCAGATTGAGGGCATCGCTGCAGCGTATATGCAACGGAGCTCTATCCTGATGCTAGCATATGAACACCAACACGTAGGCAAGGGATTGGCATGTCATTCTTGTCTTTCGGACGAGCGTGCGGTAAATGTGGAAACGTTTACTATGACGACGTTATCACCGAATACCTCCAAGCAGGACGGACATACTGCTATTGTTTTCTTGGCTACCGAAGGACAAACACCAGTAGACATCCATCGGAGAACGAAGAACGTGTATCGGGCAGCATCTCTGTCGAAAACTACCGTTGCAGAATGGTGGCAAAGGTCGACACAAGACGCCGGTCGATGTGTGGGAGACACTCGAGCATCCGCCCTATAGTTCTGATCTCTCCCCATATTATCATCGTACCTTCGCTCGCTAAAAGAAAAGCCTTTAAGGATCGACGATTCCTGTCTCCGAGGATATGCAGCAGGCAGTTATGGACTTCCCCATGCAGCAGGACACGATGTTTTACCAAACGGGTATCTTCAACCTGGCGCGTCCGTGGGATGACCGCCCGAATGCCTATTTGGCTTACCGATTCTCTGGACTGTACGGCCCTCGGGTTGAAACTTTTTGATCGCACTAATAACATGAGCAAATCACTTTGCTTACTAATAATTGAGAGAGTGGGAAGGAGGAGGAGAGATAGGGAGGGAAGTAGTGAGGGAGATGTGTGAAGCACAGTAGGATATTGTTATCCACCTGGGCCCAAATTTCCAAACCGATCACAAAGAAATGTTGAATTCCATTTCAGCTTGAATAAAAAAATCAACGCGACAGTCTACACTACATGAACATGATTTGAAAAACAATAAACCCAGCAAAAGCAAGTGAAACACACGTAAGTGCAGTTCAAACCAAGAAGATTCAGCAGTCTAACCCAAATATATGAAGCAGAATGATGAAACTACAGACAAGTGCCTTGGGTCCGTACAATACAAAATCATAGCCCTGAGCCTTGCTGCTGCCTAGCTACGGTCTCGCCCAATCTCCTTGCTCTCGCCTGACTGAAAATTCGCGCAAGTCTTCTGATTGGCTCTCACAAGTAAAAGTCCCCGACTTGCACAAGATAAACCAGTACCACCCCTCACAGATTACGCGGTAACCAGACAAGTATCACAGCCTGTCAGAAATAAGACACTTTCGAAAAAGAGCAGACTGGCAAGCTACACATGTACCAGCTTATGAAACGAGCCACTACGATTAGCCGAAAGCTAGCTCAGGCAGAATGTATTTATATCAAAGTGTTCATTGTATTTTTCCTGGGTTTGTCTGAAATTTAAGAGCAAACAGGGAAAACTACGGTAGAAATAATCGATAGAATTTTTTGCTCACCTGATAACAGTTTCTCTTGTCCGGATCTGGACATTTGGTCAATACTAAGATGAAGCTTCATTCCCGATACCTTGAGAAGGGATGAAGAAATATTATTCCTCTTCCGTTTCAAAGCAAACGAGTTCTTGTGTTCTTTTAGCACAAGTTCTTGTCTCTTAGAGCTACATTGTCTCTATCTGTTAATCATGTAAAATTATAACTAATGAAGTTAGCATGGAGAGGAAATGAAGATAGAAAGTGAAGTCAGTCTCGAAATGAAGGGGCTGAATATAGCACTTTGGATTACATTCTCTTTAATTCGTTATACAGATTTCAGTTCGAAACCTCAGGTCGATTAAAATAAAAACATATCGTCATTATAATCAAGTTATTCATAGTCTGGCGACTTAGACACAGTTTATTTTTCTTACTGGAAGTACATAAACGCCGCAACGGCAACGTAATATCAATGTTGCTGGTTATAACATTCTGTCGAAATTGATAGCCATTTCACCTGTCCACTAACAAATATCAACATTGCGTGACAGAAGGTATAGGAGAGACGACCGCCGAGGTCATCGTTCGTCACGCAGTTATCGTTCGTGACGTAAGCTGAAACACGAAAATGGCAAACAAAGTGAATTAAATATGAACAACAGCGTAAGCATACGATTAGGAATATATATTGCCGCGAGTTGTGGTGCATGGCATAGTGGTGGTTATCGTCGCTGCGGGTGGCCGTCTGAAACCCGACCACCATCAATAATTTATTATTTATTATTTGGTATTTATCATTTCTGGAATATTCGATGTCTGTATAAATAGCAGCACTTTCCGTCCAGGTGTTCGTTTATGTTCTGGCAGTCCGTTGGTGTTCGCAATAAACATGCTTTCTCTGTTAGCTGCTGGACTTCACTGACTACCCTGATTTCGTATTTACACTCGAGTGTGGTGGAGTTGCCGAGTGCTTCAAAACATCGAACATTACCGTGGCTCCAATTAGGAAACATAAAGGCCATCGCCTTCATGGACAAGACCAGGATACAAGCAGTGAATCGTTCCTAAGATGCGCATGTGGAGCAGAAAGATCGATTCCAAAACAGCAGTAAGATAGTTGCATATGAGGCACCAATCGGTGTTTTCTGGAGACGGCAAATGAATAAGATCACAAAGAAAGATGTCTGACCCCTGCTGCGCATTGATGACGCCGTAGACCGCTTGAAAGGAGCAAAGTATTTATCAGTTATGGACACGCAGACTCTTTTCTTTCAACCGAAGTTGACGAGGCTAACCGGGAAAAGACTACAACTTCTGACACCCTCTAGGAGTTTAAAGTTGTGCCGCTTAGACTGAGTAACGTCCCAGCTACCTTCGAACGTATGAAGGACAATCTACTGCGACACCTTAAATGGATGGTGTGTTTTTGCTATCTGGCAAACATTGCCCCTTTTTTCGAAGACATTTGAAGGTCATCTAAGCCACCCGACATCGTTGTTGAAATGTCTACAGACGGCAGGCCTCCTCCTGAACCCGAAAAAGTGCCTCTCCAATGCCAAAAAAAAATACACATCTTGGGGTACGCAGTGAATGGCAGTAGCATCCGTCCAGATCCAGAGAAAATAAGAGCAGTCACGGTTTTTCCGACTCCTTGGCAAATCCGTGATGTGAGTAGTTTTCCCAGAGTGTGTACGTAGTAGTAACGATTTATAAGGGACTTCTGTGCCAAGGCACATCCCCTGCAAGAACTACTACAGGGAGACGCCAAATTTTCCTAGATGTAGTTGCAAGAAAGAGAGTTTTCTGTGTCCTTAAGCAGGCGTCAACATTAAGCATTGTATGACGAGAATGCCAAGGCAGCACTTCACACCGACAACGGAAGTGAGATAGGTGTGATTCTAGTGCAAATTCAGGAAGGTGCTGGAAAGATGATAAATTATGCTTCCAGATTACTCTCCTAGATGAGTTATTCTACACCACTGAAGCCGGCCGCGGTGGTCTCACGGTTCTAGGCGCGCAGTCCGGAACCGCGCGACTGCTACGGTCGCAGGTTCGAATCCTGCCTCGGGCATGGATGTGTGTGATGTCCTTAGGTTAGTTAGGTTTAACTAGTTCTAAGTTCTAGGAGACTGATGACCACAGATGTTAAGTCTCATAGTGCTCAGAGCCATTTTTGAACACCACTGAAGGAATGCCATGCAGTAATATGGACTGTCAATAAGTCCTGGCCGTATTTAATTGTCAAACCTTTCACCACTGTGATGAATCACCATTCTCTATGCCTGAAGGATATGTCGGGTCAAATAGCGAGATGGACAATGGGGCTTCAGGAGTACGACGTGCCAAGTGTATCAAAAGTGGCTGCAAACACAAGGACGCCGACTGCCTTCCAAAGAGTCCTGTGGAGGAACACAGCAGTCTGGATGAAACCTGAGTCATCGCGGTAGTACATGTCACTGCTGCTGAAGAGAAGGAATATCTCGCGCTGCTAAAATGCATAGAAGCCATACAGTTTTCAACCGCTCATCATTTCATGTGATATATTTGAAAGCAATTCCACATGTTTCCCACAATCCCGCATCTCGACACGTGAAAGAAATCATAATGCCCAAAAAATTGTAGTCCTAAATAAGCAGCTAAAATTGATCTAAAATGTAATAAGTTTCTGTCAAAGGTACATGCTCCCCGAGTGGTTTCATTTCGAAACCACCTGTAAAAGCAACAATATGAACTGCAATTTGTGTTACACTTACTGTAGATGTAGGTACATTCAATGTCAATTATCTCACTGTTGTTGTTGTTGTTGTTGTGGTCTTCAGTCCTGAGACTGGTTTGATGCAGCTCTCCATGCTACTCTATCCTGTGCAAGCTTTTTCATCTCCCAGTACCTACTGCTACCTACATCCTTCTGAATCTGCTTGGTGTATTCATCTCTTGGTCTCCCTCTACGATTTTTACCCTCCACGCTGTCCTCCAATACTAAATTGGTGATCCCTTGATGCCTCAGAACATGTCCTACCAACCGATCCCTTCTTCTGGTCAAGTTGTGCCACAAACTTCTCTTCTCCCCAATCCTATTCAATACTTCCTCATTAGTTATGTGATCTACCCATCTAATCTTCAGCATGATCTCACTATCATCACAAAAATATCACAGTCATCTACAACCACGCAACACAAATTTCGTGCCGACTGTTGCATTGAACGCTGTAAATGACTGTTACAATGCACTACATTCGTAGAAGTACCTCAGCGTACCACTAGATGTTCCTTTCTTGCAATAGCATCGGGAGTGACATGCGAAAGCCACTGGTAATTCAAAACAAACTTAATAAAATAGTTGTTCTAAACAAGAACCATTGATGTTCAAAGGACTAATGAAGAACAGATTCGTGTAGTTGAAGAACACATGAAAGTATCCGATCCCTCTAAGAACTAACCGCAAATTTCAAGACAACTTCTTCATGAAATTGCTTCTGAAATACTAAGTTTTCGAAAACTGTGTGCTCCTTGGAAGGCAAAGAATCTTACAGAGCAACACAACATACCGGGTTTGGGCAGGTCATTAGACTCCCTGACACGTTATAATAAAGAGAGTGGTGATTTTGTAAGTAAGATAATGAGACTTCGGCCCCTGAATAGAAAAATGATATTTCATGGCGTAGAGATACACAGTTTCACCAGCCAAGACTCAAGCCAAGGGAATCTTGTCAGCTCGAAGAGTCATGTACATGACTTTTGGGACAGACACAACATTCTAAGGTGCATTTCTTTACCGCGAGGGAAAAAACCAATGCAAATGTTTACTGTGAGACCCTTATGAAAGTGCATCGCGGAATACTCCATAATCGTCGCGGAAAGCTGAAGAACGGTAATGGTTTAATTCCTGACAGCGGCGACCTCATACTGCGAACAAGACGCGACAGTTCTTACAGGATTTAGGCCGGAGGCAGTTGGGCCACTCTCCGCATGGTCCTGTTTTAATCTTTTGCACCTGAAAATGTTTCTTACTGATCGAAAATTCAACAACGATGACAGGCTCAAAGCACAGGTTACCACTAGGTAAACAACACTGCCGGCAACGTTCTACGAGGAAGATATACAAAAACGTGTGCGACGCTAAGTGCCTACAGAATGTTGGGAACTATGTAGGAAGATAGTTTAAAAGCGTTAGTTTCTTTCAAGAAATAGTTTGTTTTTGTATTTATACTCGTATTTGTTTTTATTACGAAACAGAACTTTCATTCTGGATGCACCTCATTTGTTGCCCTCTTATTGCCACAGCACCCCTGAGCCAAATGAGGACCAGTTCAAATGGTTCGAATGGCTCTGAGCACTTTGGGACTTAACCGATAAGGTCATCAGTCCTCAAGAACTTAGAGCTACTTAAACCTCACTAACCTAAGGACATCACACACATCCATGCCCGAGGCAGGATTCGAAACTGCGATCGTAGCGGTCGCGCGGTTCCAGACTGTAGCGCCTAGAACCGCTCGCCCACACCGGCCGGCGCAACCTGTGACATGGCGCTTCTAATTGCGCGACCTCTCCGCGCGGCCGGAATGTCCAGGAGGTTATTGCTCATGACCACTATTTGGTCTAAATCAAGTGGAGAAAACTTTCTTCGTTAAAAGTAAAGGAATTAATGACATTAATTGCTAGTGGCCATTGATTTAAATCAATGGGAAAAGTCAAAAGTTTGTTCTGGACCGGAATTCGAAGTCGGTTCTGCAGCTTACTTGGTAAATGCGCTGACCAGTTCGCCATGGGGACACAGTAGTAATTGCAACTGCACAGACTACCATAGAGTGACTCCCTTCAGACCCAAATTTTCAACTTATCGGCACACTATTGATGTAGCACCCCTTCTCCATTATCTTCACTAATCGGGACATTTCGCCGGTTCCCGTTAGATGTAGAGCTTGGTATGCATCTGTTCTGAAGAGATCATTGACCGTCCGCACCTTATTTATATACATTACTGGCCATTAAATATCAACACCACGAAGAAGACGTGCTACAGACGCGAAATTTAACCGACACGATGTAGATGCTATGATTAGCTTTTTAGAGCATTCACACAAGGTGGGCGCCGGTGGCGACACCTACAACGTGCTGACATGAGGAAAGTTTCCAACCGATTTCTCATATACAAATAGCAGTTGAACGGCATTGCCTGGTGAAACGTTTTTGTGATGCCTCGTGTAAGGAGGAGAAACGCGTACCATCACGTTTCCGACTTTGATAAAGGTCGGATTGCAGCCTATTGCGATTCCGGTTTATCGTATCGCGACATTGCTGCTCGCGTTGGTCGAGATCCAGTGACTATTAGCAGAATATGGAATCGGTGGGTTCAGGAGGGTAATACGGAACGCCGTGCTGGATCCCAACGGCCTCGTATCACTAGCGGTCGAGATGATAGGCATTTTGTCCGCATGGCTGTAACGGATCGCGCTGCCACGTCTTGATCTCTGAGTCGACAAATGGGGACGATTGCAAGATAACATGCAAGATAACAACCATCTGCACGAACAGTTCGACGACGTTTGCAGCAGCGTGGGCTATCAGCTTGGAGACCATGGCTGCGGCTAGCCTTGACGCTGCATCACAGACAGGAGCACCTGCGATGGTGTACTAGAAGACGAAACTGGTTGCACGAATGGCAAAACGTCATTTTTTCGGATGCGTCCAGGTTCTGTTTACAGCATCATGATGGTCGCATCCGTTTTTGGCGACATCGCGGTGAAAGCACATTGGAAGCGTGTATTCGTCATCGCCATACTGGCGTATCGCCCGGCCTGATGGTATGGGGTGCCATTGATTACACGTCTCGGTCACCTCTTGTTCGCATTCACGGCTCTTTGAACAGTGGACGTTACATTTCAGATGTGTTACGACCCGTGGCTCTACCCTTCGTTCGATCCCAGCCAAACCCTACATTTCAGCAGGATAATGCACGACCGCATGTTGCAGGTCCTGTACGGATTTTTCTGGATACAGAAAATGTTCGACTACTGCCCTGGCCAGCACATTCTCCAGATCTGTCACCAATTGAAAACGTCTGCTCAATGGTGGCCGAGCAACTGGCTCGTCACAATACGCCAGTCACTACTCTTGATGAACTGTGGTATCGTATTGAAGCCGCATATACAGCTGTACCTGTACACGCCATCGAAGCTTTGTTTGACTCGATGCCCAGGCGTATCAAGGCCGTTATTACGGCCAGAGGTGGTTGTTCTGGGTACTGATTTTTGAGGATCTATGCACCCAAACTGCGTGAAAATGTAATCATATGTCAGTTCTAGTATAATATATTGGTCCAATGAATACTCGTTTATTATGTGCATTTCTTCTTGGTGTAGCAATTTTAATGACCAGTAGTGTATGTGGCGTCTGTTCTTTCGGACATGTCTCAAAGAACTGACACCACGCATTTGCATAAGCTAAGCAGTGGAGCGACGCAAGGACAAACTGAAACTATGAGCGATACACAGCTGGGGAGGCAGTCTGTGTTTAAGTTGAATCGCCAAAACCTCAGCAAACTCTAATTAGTAATCCTAATTGAGGACTCTACACTCGATGTCATTTCTCATGTTTGTACAATTTGTGATTTCGTCCTTACGAATAACTCCGATGTGTAATTTTGTAATAAGCTGTCGTGTATAAAAAATAATAACACGAAAAGAATGATGGCAGCAAGCTATGTTACCGCGTAGGAACTTCAGCACCTCCGCAATTCCCGTTTATTCCGTAACCGAACCTGTGACCCCCGATTTAATAAACGCGGCGCGTAATAACAGGTTCCGGTTGCCTCACACTGGCAGCCCGAAGTCGCTGCCGCCACAGCGGGCACGTACGCGGGCCGTCCGGAGGCAGAGGCTGTCGGCATCCCGATGGAACGTTGTTGGCGGCGGTGAGCGGTGGAAGCTGCCGGCGCGTCCCGGATGCAGAAACCAGATGGCCGGCAAAAAGAGCCGCGACCCGGACAGGGCGCGCGCCGCTTTCTAATTGCCGCCCCTTCCCCGGGAGCACCTGTTCTGTTCTGCTGCGTTCCGCCCCGGGGAGAGCGGTGCGCAGTGACACGACACGCCACGCCACGCCACGCACCGCGCCCGCTGCCTCCGCCAGTTCCGGGACGGTGGTCTGCGTGCGGGCGCGGCTCGCGGATCTGACGGCGCGGAGGCGAGCCTCCCCGCCGGCGTCCCGACAGGTTGCTGCGCGGCGTCTCTGTGGCCATTTGTACTCTGGTTGCGGTGCAGGCGCGCGGTACATCCTGTCTGCTTTTTGTGATCTGTGTAACGAGAATCGTTCTCTCGACAGCTCGTTGAAACTGCACTGCTCACAGTCAAGTCTCCCCCCCCCCCCCCGTCCCCCCTCTATGCCACCCTTTCCTGGAGGTTCTCTGTCAGATTCAGTTACTTATTAAATTACTTTATTTATTCAACCTGGTCTGATTAAACTCTCTGTTACATCGGACCAGGGTTTCACACATAAACCACCTTTTTTACATCATATTTCCATAAGAAATAACAATTTTAATACGAGAAATACTATTAAAATGATTTGAGTGTCTACAGGGTGGTCCATTGATAGGTCCGGGACAAATATCTCACGAAATAAGCATCAAACGAAAAAACTACAAGGAACGAAACTCGTCTAGCTTGAAGGAGGAATCCAGATGGCGCTATGGTTGGCCCGCTAGATGGCGCTACCATAGGTCAAACGCATATCAACTGCGTCTTTTTAAAATAGGAACCTCCATTTTTTGTTACATATTCGTGTAGTACGTAAAGAAATATGAATGTTTTAGTTGGACTAGTTTTTTTCGCTTTGTGATAGATGGCGCTGTAATAGTCACAAACGTATAAGTACGTGGTATCACGTAACATTCCGCCAGTGCGGACGGTATTTGCTTCGTGGTACATTACCCGTGTTAAAATGGACCGTTTACCAATTGCGGCCAGCCGGCGTGGCCGAGCGTTTCTAGGCGCTAAAGTCTGGAACCGCGCGACCACTACGGTCCCAGGTTCGAATCCTGCCGCGGGCATGGATGTGTGTGATGTCCTTAGGTTGGTTAGGTTTAAGTAATTCTAAGTTCTAGGGGACTGATCACCTCACAAGTTAAGTCCCATAGTGTTCAGAGCCATTTGAACCATTTTTTTAACCAATTCCGGAAAAGGTCGCTATCGTGTTGATGTATGGCTGTTGTGATCAAAATGCCCAACGGGCGTGTGCTATGTATGCTGCTCGGTTTCCTGGACGACATAATCCAAGTGTCCGGACCGTTCGCCGGATATTCGCGTTATTTAAGGAAACAGGAAGTGTTCAGTCACATGTGAAACGTCAACCACGACCTGCAACAAATGATGATGCCCAAGTAGGTGTTTTAGCTGCTGTCGCGGCTAATCCGCACATCAGTACCAGACAAATTGCGCGAGCGTCGGGAATCACAAAAACGTCGGTGTTGAGAAGGATTATTAGCATCCATTGCACCCGTACCATACTTCTATGCACCAGGAATGGCATGGCGGCGACTTTAAACGTCGTGTACAGTTCTGCCACTGCGCACAAGAGAAATTAAGGGACGATGACAGATTTTTTGCACGCGTTCTTTTTAGTGACGAAGCGTCATTCACCAACAGTCGTAACGTAAACAGTTATAATATGCACTATGCACTGACATCATACTCACCAATAAAAAGAAGAAATTAACACAACTAATCGAAATATCCATACCCAATACAACAAATATACAAAAGAAAACAGGATAAAAAATTGAAAAATACATCCAACTGGCTGAGGAAGTCAAGGACATGTTGCATCAGGATAAAGTTAACATTATACCAATTATACTATCAACTACAGGAGTCATACCACACAATATCCACCAGTACATCAATACAATACAGCTACATCCAAACTTATACATACAACTACAGAAATCTGTAATTATTGATACATGTTCAATCACCCGAAAGTTCCTAAATGCAATATAACATATACCGTACATTAAAAGGAAGTCACGCTTGATCAAGGTCCGCGTCACTTTCCATTTTTGACCATGCATAATGTCTGAGAAAAGAAAGAAATAATAATAATAACGATAGTGACAGATATAAAAAGAATTTATAGATGTACAAAACAGATGTTTTCTGATATAGAGAGTTCTGGGGAAAACGAGATTAAACGAGACTGCATCAGCTATGAATGCTGGAAAGTGAGGAAGGTCTAGTTGGTAGGATGAATGTATGGGATAACGACTGCGTACGGCGACAGTGGTAATCCTTATTGATGCTTCGGTAGATACGTCATTAACTGTCTTCTGAAGCTGGAGTTGTTGCTCAGTTCTCTAATATAATGCGGGTGGTTATTGTATAGTCGGGCGCCTGTTACTGAGAAGGACTTCGAGAAAGTGCCTGAACGATGGAATGAGACAGAAGGATTTTGCTCTGATGGAAGCGAGTGTTTGTCATGTTGTTCAGGTAAGAGCGTTAAGATCGAGGAGAGGTGTGAGGGACAGAATTTATGGATAAGACGGTAGAGAAGAGAAAGGCTCTCGAAACCTCTGCTGTTGTTTACGCGCACCAGGATAGTTGCGCATGTAGTGGTGAAATATGATCAAACTGTCGAACATCACAGATACAAAGAACATGGGCGTTCATAACCAGTTGCAGGCGCCGACAACTTTCCTGAGAAAGCCTTGCTGGATAACATCGCTGTAATGAATAATTAGAAATGTAAGTGCTTGTACAGGTTTTTTTCAGGTCAAGAGGCAAGAGATATTTATATTGTTGCAGGTCATGGAGAGATGCTCAGACCTTCTTGCTCACTGCATTTAAGTGCTCACCCTAATTTAGATTTTCAGCTATTATTATTCCTGGACTCTTTGGTGAAAAAAAAATGTTGATATTTGTCCCGTTTGGGGTTGAAGATAGTAGGGATTGCAGATACGCCTTCGGTTCCTCAAAAAAGGCCTTCAAGGGTTGACGATTTATTTCGACGAGGATGTTCAGCCGGTAGTTACGAACTGCTCCAAGCATCAGCACACAGTGTTTTACCTAACGGGTACCTTAAACCTGGTGCGTCGGTAGGGTGATTTTCGCAATGCTAACGATGATTTTACCTGATTTTCTTGCCTATTTTAGACCTTACGACCTTCGAACGGAAACCATCTCATCGCCCCCTACAGTTTTTCAGCATCTTGCACGGCAATTTGAATATGGCAAAGCCCGCCGAACACAAGGAGCAGCAGAAATTTTGCAGCTGTGTCAGATCGATGTGTAGCCGCCTAATCATTGTGGACGAGTACTGGTACCCGACCCCGACAGAAAGGAGAAAAGTGAGCAGTGGAAACATGTGGATTCACCACTGCCGAAAGAGGCGAAGGCCGAATCATCATCGGGGAAGGTGATGCTGGGTGTTCTTTAGGAATGCTGTGGTGTGGTGCTAACAGATTATTCTCGTAATGGCAAATTGTCACCGGAGCATGCTACTGAAATCACCCGACGAGTTTGTGGGAGGCTGTGGAGACGAATCCCTTTGAAGTGTGAAAATGTAGAGAACAAATAACATTAAGCTTCAAGGTCGTAGGTTAATACTTACAAGATGATATTTAAAACCTAATATACACCTTTCGTTATCTTCTCGACCTGTTAAGTTCCATGACGTTTATTCGACGCCGGGCCACAGCCGAAAGTTCTACGACCGAGAATTTTTTCTCCGTACTGGTTAATTGTTCCGTCCACTTTTCTTTCATTCAGCGTTTGATACAGCTTAGGATTTTCACCACAACTCAGCAAAGTACATCGTTATTGTTCATGTGACGCAACAATTAGGGAGTTTTACCATCTGGCAGTCCATCTATTGTTCAAATGCATTCGGCCTGTTTACGAGCGAAATATAAAGTTTCCAAGGCCTTTAGTTCATTCTCCATTGGCAATAACACCAAACACTTTAAAGACTCATCAGTGTTAAACGGGAAATTTGAGAATGGCTCCTTCTCCCTCTTACATTAAGGAAGAAACAAATCGCAACACCAAGAAGGAATTATGGGACATAAACGAAATTTGGTAGGCATGTTTCTACATCTTAAAGATGAAGTCTCTTCAGATTTCGCACCAGTCGCACAAGTATGGCCCTAGTAACGCCACTATGAGGATGCAAATCAGGTTTGTTTTAAATACCCACTCGGTGGTGAGCGTTAGTTACCTTTGAGATTGTACGCGGTGAATTGATGTTAATCAAGAATGCCTTTAAGACGACAAAGACGCCATTATCGATATCTCACTGAGTTTGAACGAGCTCGTGTAACAGGGCTACCGCCGCGTAGGATTAGCCGAGCGGTCTACTGTGCTGCAGTCATGGACTATGCTGATGGTCCCGGCGGAGGTTCGAGTCCTCCCTCGGGCATGTGTGTGTGTGTGTGTGTGTGTGTGTGTGTGTGTTTGTCCTTAGGATAATTTAGGTTAAATAGTGTGTAAACTTAGGGACTGGTGACCTTAGCAGTTAAGTTCCATAAGATGTCACACACATTTGAACATTTTGAACAGGGCTACCAGAAGCTGGATGTTCCTTCTGCGATACTGCAGAAACACTTGGTAGGAATGTAGGCACTGTACATGATTGGTAGCGGCGGTGGTGTCGAGAATGTACGTTCGCAAGGGGTTCATCCCCCGGACGGCCACGTGACGCCGTACTGTTCGGCTATGACTCTGGCGCATCATATTGCACCTGCACCAGCAATCTGATAAGCTGTTGGCACCACCGTGACGTAACGAACTGTTACAGCTCAATACTCCAAGGACGGCTCCGATTCAGACGTCGTGTAGCGTGCATTCCACTGACCCCAGCCCACCCCCATTTGCGACCTCAGTCGTGTCAAGCGAGAGCTCATTGGAGGGCAAGGTAGAGGTCTGTTGTGTTTTCTGATGGGATCTGGTTCTGCCTCGGTGTCAGTGAGGGCCGAAATACTGAATTCGATCTACAAAATTGTTTCACCGCGGAAGATCGTAACACAGTCCCTCCTTTCAGTCGCCGTTCGAACGTCGAAATGGCAGACATTGAGAAAACCGATCGCGGAACTGAAAGGAGCTACAATAGTATAGTAGTGGAAAGGCGTCAGGACCAGATGAGATATCTATAAGAGTCTATAAAGATTATGCGAAAGATCTTGCTCCCCTTCTAGCAGTAATTTTTAGTAGATCGCTTGAGCAACGAAAGGTACCTAACGACTGGAAAAAAGCGCAGGTCATTTACGTTTTTAAGAAAGGCCGTAAGACAGATAGATAAAATTATAGACCTATATCGTTGACGTCAATCTGTTGTAGAATTATGGAACATGTTTTATGCTCAGTTATGACGTTCTTGGAAAGTGAACATCTCTATAAAAATCAACATGGATTCCGGAAACAGAGATCCTGCGAAACTCGGCTAGCTCTGTTCCTCCATGAGATCCACAACATAGTGAACAATGGCGCTCAGGTTGATACCGTGTTCCTTAATTTCAGTGAGACATTTGACAATGTCCGGCATTGCTCTTTAATGAAGAAAATACAAGATTACGGAGTATCCGAGCAGACTTGCGATTTTATTCACGAATTTCTTGCAGATAGAACTCAACACGTCGCTAAAACGAAGCTAAATCGACAGGTGTAAAGTTAATATCCGGTGTACCACAGGGAAGTGTGATAGGACCGTTGCTGTTTACAATATATATAAATGATCTAGGCTCTTTAAGGCTACTAGCAGATGATATAGTTGTCTGTACCGAAGCAGCAACGCCAGAAGATAGTAAGAATTTGCAGACCGCGCGCAGAGAATTGATGAATGGTGCAGGCTCTGGCATTTGACCCAGGACGTAAATAAATATAACATATTGCTCATACATAAGAAAAGAAATCCACTACTGTGAAGCTACACTATTGATGACAAACAACTGCAGACAGCGTCTGCCGTAAAATATCTAGGCATAACTATCCAGAGCGACCTTAAGTGGAACGACCATATAAAACAGATAGTGGGAAAAGAATCTTAAGAAAATGTAACTCGTCTACGAAAGAAGTGGCTTATAAGGCGCTTGTTCGTCCGATTCTTGAGTATTGTTCATTTATTTGGGATCCATATCAAGTAGGACTGATAAAGGAGATAGAGAAGATCCAACGAAGAGCAGCGCGTTTCGTTACGGGATCGTTTAGCTGGCGAGAGAGCTTTACGGAGATGCTAAACAATCTCCACTGACAGACGTTACAAGAGAGACTTTCATCACGGGGAGATTTACTATTGAAATTTCGGGGCAGAACTTTTCAGGAGGAGTCAGACAACATGTTACTTCCCCCCACATACGTCTCACTTAGTGACCACGAGGAGAAAATTCGAGAAATTAGGGCCAACACAGAGGCTTACTGACAATCATTATTCCCACGCACTATTCGCGAGTGGAACAGGGTTGGAGCGAGCAGATAGTGGTACCGAAAGTACCCTCTGCCACACACCATTACGTGGCTTGCGAAGCATGATGTAGATGTAGATGATGTGGTTCGAAGAAAGCCAATTGGGGGCCTGCACCCAATCTGTCTCCGTGTAGGCGCACTGGACCTACACCTGCAGTTATGGTCTGGGTAGCGATATCTAATGACGGCAGGAGCACTCACGTGATCATCCCACACACCCCGATTACAAAATTATACGTCAGTCTGGTGATTCGACCCGCTGTCCTGCCATTCATCAACAGCATTCCAGGGGCTGTTTTCCAACACGGTAATGCTCGCTCCCATGCCGCTGTTGTCACCCAACATGCTCTACAAAGTACCAACATGTTGCCGTGGACTGCTCGATCACCAGATCTGTCTTCAGTCGAGCACATGTGGAACATATTTTTCTTTGCGTCATCATTCTTCTGACTGGTTTGATGTAGGCTGCCACGAATTCCCTTCCTGTGGCAACCTTTTCATCTCAGAGTAAGAACTGCACCATACTTCCTGAATCATTTGCTGGATGCATTCCAATCTCTGTCTTTCTCAACTGTTTTTACTGTCTACAATTCCCTCTAGAACTCTGGAAGGGCTATTTCCTTAACAGGTGTTCTATCATCGTGTCTCTTCTTCTTGTCAGTGTTTTCCATATTTTCTTCTACTGGCCCATTCTCCGAAGATCCTACTCATTCCTTATCTTACCCGTCCACCTAATTTTCAACATTCTTCTGTAGCTCCACATTTGCAAGCCTTCGACTCTGCCGTTCTGGTTTCCTCACAGTCTGTGTCTCACTCCAAACTTATATTCCCAGAAATTTCTTGCTCGAGTTAACACCTATGTTTAATATTAGCAGACTTCTCTTGGCCACGAATGCCTTTTTCGCCAGTGCTAGTCTGCTTAAAAAAAGCACACATAAAGTCCTCCTTGCTCCGCCCGTCAAAGGTTGTTCTGTTGCCTAGCAGCAGAAATCCTTAACTTCGTCTACTTCATGATCGCCAATTCTGAAGCTAAGTTTCTCGCCGTTCTCAATTCTGCTGCTTCTCATTACTTTCAAGTTTCTTCTGTTTACTCTTAATCCATATTCTGTGCTCGTTAAACTGTTCCTTCCAATCAGCACATCTCGCAATCCTTCTTCACTTTCACTCGGGATAACAGTGTCAGCGAATCTTATCACTGATATCCTTTCTGCCCGAATAATCCAAACTGATTGTCATTTAACACATCTTCAGTTTTCTTTTCCAGTCTTCTGTATATTATTCTTGTTAGCATCTTGGATGCGTGAGCTGCTAGATAGGCTCTTATTGGCTCTTGTTATATTTGGAATTGTGTGGATGATGTTTTTTCCGAAAGTCTGATGGTGTATCGTCATTCCCATACTTGGGACATCATCGGATGACAACTCCAGAGTCATCCACAAACAACATTAACCGTCACTGTATTGACCGACCAAGAGCAGCAGGCATGGAACTGTATCCCACAGACTGACATTGGTTACACGTGTTCTTAACGTACCAGCATTTCACATTTGTAATGACTTATTTCGCGCTTACATTAGCCTGTGATCCTACAGTTTTAAGTATGTTACCTAGACAAATGTATTTAAGGAATTTCATTGTGTTGCAATTATATTTTCCGTCAGTTTATATTACTAATTATATTTTCTTGGGTATCAGCCAAGCAACTGCTGCGTCTTGAATCAATGTTCTGATAAATTTCCTAAGACGAAACGTTGCTTCACTTATGATACTAATTTGCATTTCACAAACACAGAGAATTCACCAGTACTTCTAAGATATTTGAGTTTGTTAAGACGTGCTCGTATTTGATATTGGTTAGTCATTCAACTGTATAGCCGTCCAGATCGAAACCTCTATTTTACGCTGGTTATCATTTCTGTATTAAGCAAAATATGATTAGTTATAATCCTTATTCGCTGCGTCAGATCAATCTATTATAAACTGATGACCATTATAAACTGAGAAGCCAAAATTGCGAAAAGAATTGTCCCATTTAATACGATATTGCAGTGCCTGTGTTATTCTGATACGACCTTCGACCATAGATACTAATAGACTGGGCAAGCAGTGCAGCGGCTATACGTCTGGCGTGGCTGCAACATAGAATCACGTGACTGTTGGCAGAACGTCGGCGGGAGTTCAAGGCAGCATTCTGATTCCTGATTTCACTTCCAGTATTTCTCAGTGGATTACCTCCTAACTTCACCACATTAAATGTAGCTTATGTAAACACAGCTAGAAGTGATAAATTATTGCGTAACCGCTGTACAAATTTAGTTTTACAATGAACTGCTGAAACACTTTCGATGTTCGGCAATATTTTCGCCGCGAATATTTCAGTGTTACCGATTATGAGATGCATTCTCTACTCACAATACGCGTTATGCAGTGCATAAAATGTAAATATTGGGTGTGTGTCTTTTAGTGTCTTGGTTGTAGAAAGTGTTATAGACTTCATAAATCGGCATAAACAACAAAACCTGTAACGTAAACACACGTGTTCACATCAAATGTAACGAACTCAATTGTGTCGTTCACCCACAAAACGTAAAGCAGTTTCATTTGAAAGCTCTTTTTTGGTTTAAACAGTTTGTTTCGTAGATGTATCAAATAAGATACCTACAAAATCAGTACCTACTTACATGAATACTTGTTCCACAGATCATGAATACGATACTTCACAATGATGTGTCAGTTTAATGAAAGGTAGACCTATCATTACATGACAATTCTTCCAATCACTTATTTATACCTAAAAAATCGTCTACTGAGTAGGAGCTGTCATTCACAGATTCTTTTAGTTTGATTTTAAATGCTGGTTGGCTATCTGTCAGGCTTTTAATGCTTTTTGGTAAATGACCAAAGATTTTTGTAGCAGCATATTATTTATCCCATACATTACAGCTTATTATCTGGAAACTAACATAGGCCATACAACTACCTTTTTGCAAATGGTATTCAGTATTTGTTTCTGATATTTGTAGGAAGTACAAAATAAAACTAAATCCTGATGAGAAATCAAACCCCTAACTTGTTTTTGCAAATTGTTTTCTAAAATAATACCAGAATAATTCACCCCTTTTTGTACCAAAGTCAGATTTAATCCAGGATAGTAAAAATCATCCTTTCTTCTTATGTAGTAGCAATGCACATTGCCATTGCTTTTGGAGTGGGAAGGGTTATTGGTAATAAATCTCTCTCTCTCTCACGCACACACACACCCACACCCACACCCACACACACACACACGCCCACACAATATATCTTCTTCAAAGTGCTTCGAACAGATGCGTGTGTGCGCAGTAGGCTTGAAATCTTTTCGTTTCACTGCCTGTATCCACATCTGCCTGCGCCCTTCATCCTTTGGAAACCTATACGAAAGAGAAAAAGCAGCTTTGTAGCTTACCATTTCAAGAAATATATACGATTGCAATGTGCGCCTGGAAACACACACAGCACTTCAAACCGCCAATTTACGTAACTGTGGCGTTCTGGGTAAGGATATGATACACACAATAGTTTATCAGTATTCAAGAAATACCGTTAAATTATACTAATAATACTTACACCTGAAATTTAATGTTACTTCCCTTCACAAAACGCTCGGTACAACCATAAGCACAACAGGATACCACCATTGTTTTGCCAGTAGTCACGTGGTATAGCAGTAGAGATGTTGGTGCCACGAAATATACGTCATGACCAGTCTACCAATATCTATGGTCGAAGGATACGACGCAAAGTTGCTTTCAGGCTCTGCAGCGACTGCAGCCGTTATGAAATACATTACATGAATTCGCAACTGCGGATAAGGACAACCATCAGCTGTAGAATGGAATGAAAACAGCGAAAATTTGTGCCGGGACGCATGCCCGTGTCTTGCACGGATAGCCTAATGGTACGGCGATCGCTCGCGATAAGCGGGAAATCAGGCTTAGAGTCCGGGTCCGGCACAAATTTTCAGTGTCGTCATTCCCTTCCACAGCTGAAGGTTGTCCTTATTCGCAGTCTCGAATTCATTTAATGTATTTCACAACGGCTGCAGTCGCTGCAGAGCCTGTTCCTTTGGACATGCATGCATGCGAGTTTGGGTCTGGGGGTGAGTCGTATACGGATAAAAATATGATAAGGCGACCGCTCTTGATAAGCGGTAAATCCTGGTTCTGGTTCTGGTCCTGGTCTGACACAAATTTTCATTCGCCTGCTGATGGTTGTCCTTATTGGAAACTGCGAATTCATTTAATGTGTGTCCCATTTGAAGTTGTGCTGTATGTGACGTCTGAATATTGCGGTTAGATGCAGGGCATAGCGTGAGTGTAGACATGATGTCTGAGCAGGCAGTTACAGCTAAGTCAGTAGTTAACATGGTAGCACATCGCGAGTTAACGGTATTTGAGTGGGATGATAATCGTTGCAAAATAAGTGGGTCGTAGCATATCAGAGCAGAGGCAGGAATTCGGATTTCCAAGGTCAACAATATCTATGGTGTATCTTCAACATCGCGGAGGCGATGTTATGACAGGCATAAACCGACGCGCAGGACGACCACATGCGTTTCAGGGACGGATGTCACGTCACCCGCTTAGAGCAGTACTGTACGGTCGACGGTGTGCTGCCAGTCAGTTCTGCGCCGATTTTAACGTCGGACGTCAAGAACCCATTTCTGTCAGAGGTTTACGGAGACAAACTTAGTGCATAGGCCTCTGCTACCGGCGACGAATTCCTGCCCAAGTGCTTCCCCTTGACCTCAGCTGTCCAGTTGTCAGCGAGACACTGAGTGCCGGCCGGTGTGGCCGAACGGTTCTAGGCGCTTCAATCTGAACCGCGCGACTGCTACGGTCGCAGGTTCGAATCCTGCCTCGGGCATGGATGTGTGTGATGCCCTTAGGTTGGTTATGTTTAAGTAGTTCTAAGTTCTAGGGGACTGATGACCTCAGATGTTAAGTCCCATAGTGCTCAGAGCCATTTGAACCATCTGATACACTGAGTGGCCGAAGTTTACTTAACTGCTTTATCATAGTCTTAGAAATTCCGAAAAAAATAATTTTGTAGTATAATTTAAAGAGTGTTCAAGACAATATGTGTCCTTTCCTCACACATTTTAGTATTCTGGGTCTAAACTAATCTATATGGTTCCAGTTATTCCTTCATGTCTCAGTTTCGGCCGGCCGGAGTGGTCGTGCGGTTCTAGGCGCTACAGTCTGGAGCCGAGCGACCGCTACGGTCGCAGGTTCGAATCCTGCCTCGGGCGTGGATGTGTGTGATGTCCTTAGGTTAGTTAGGTTTAATTAGTTCTAAGTTCTAGGCGACTGATGACCTCAGAAGTTAAGTCGCGTAGTGCTCAGAGTCATTTTTTTTGGCAGTTTCGTTTGGCAATAAAGAGTGACTAAAATTCATCGGACAAACTCCTGCGCAGTAACTTGTGCGCCAGACTGCGTGGATGGTGTCCTCGGTGTCTGACGCGTAACCCCGCAGTTCACAGAGACTTTCAATCGGACTCAGATTTGGAAACTTGGTGATTCGCTCCAGTCATGTGATCTATCCATAGTGTTCCCGATGCGAGACAATAAAGTTTTAGTCGCGGAAACATCATTTTTGAATCACGGCTAGTAATATTATGATCCTTGTTGAGATGAGGGGCAACTGGTGAAATGGGCTTCTCTAGCAGCTCCTTGTAGCACTTTAGATTCAGTTAACTCGTTCATCGTAGCTCGTCCCAATGACTTATAATTATAACATGTCCACAACAGTTGTCCCTTTCATCTTACTCCGTGCAATCACTCAGGGAAGCTTTGAAAGTCTGCAAAGTGCCCAGCTCTGTCTATCATTCGTGTACATGTATAAACGGACCATATCCTTTCAGTGCTCCGTAGTAATGACATTTCTTTGCACACGGTGAACACACTACTTCGTGGGCAAGAGACAGCGAAGTTATTCAGGATAAGTAGTTCTCTCCGTAGTCTTCGTGTGAGACTGATTCAACATTCTACAGCAGTTCCTGCACCAATGGTAAAGTGACTTGTACGGACGCGTAGGGACACATTCCAGTGTCCCTGATCGACATTCAGACTTTTCGGTCGAATTTCTGACTTGAACTGCTTGTAGATCGGAATGTTTGGCACTCCTGATAACCCCCATACAACAGGGCACAGCGATGCATCTGCGAAATTCGTCAATCCTTCACAGGCAACGTTTGTTACGCGCGAAGACAATCGCATCCTTAAGCCATTGCACCCTCTATGTCTTGCTCACCGCGAACTACTTAACAAACAAGAGAGTCATTGTGTTGTACTAGGTAGCTTCTGAACAAGTCAGTTAGAGATAGCTTTTGAGCAATACAATTAGAGATGGCTAGCTGCTATTGCCGCAGCAAATAGAATAGTTCCACATATCAATTAATATGTCATGAGAGCCCGTGTTGGCCGTCGTAGAGATGGTCGAGGGCACGATGAGCTAGGTGCATTTCATTGGCGGCCACTTCTTGGGGGCCCACCCACCACTGGCCTATTCTCGTACCATTGTTTCAAAAACTTTGGCATGAGTACATTGATTCTGAAAAAACACCAACTTTTGGGTCAAAGAGTTCCTGGCAAAGAGAACACAGCATATCACTATCAATGAAGATGAGTCTATACACGTAAAACTAACTTCGGCCATACCCCAAAGGAGTGTTATAGGATCATTACGATTCACGGGACAAGAGACAGCAAACTGATTTAGAGTTGCGCTGCTAGGACCATAACTGCTCTGTCTATCGCATTGTTAAAGAGATTCTCAATGTGCTTGCATGGGGATCGCGTGCAATCCGGCAGGACCTGATTGGAGGGTTACATTTTTAGTCTTTTTTGTACATGCAGAATATTGTGTCTCACTGTTCAGAGGCACAAAACGCGTGAGTGTTTTCAGCTCGTTACTAAATGCAAATAAGTAGGAGACTGAGTTGATAGGAGCTGAAGGAGTCCAGGTTGCAATAATATGCGGTACGGCACACTGTTAGAGAGAAGAATTATTATTCAAGAAACACATAGTACAATGAAAATTACTTATCTTCAGTAATTTGTAGGACTGCAGCTGTGGCTATGAACTAACAAGCTCGAAACATAGAATAGAATGAGCAAATACAACATATTCTCAGGGACTAAGCCTGATGGGCCCTCCTCAGAGAATCAATGCAAACAGAACTGGCTGAGGGCCGATTATGATAGTGCGTCTGCCTAGGTTGAAATCTAGCTAAGAAGTGAACGAAGCACACTCCAGTTCCGTCGAGCTGCACAGCCCGCTAGAGTGCGCTGTGCTCGGCAGACGACGGGCTGCCAACCTTGTGTTAGCGCGGCGTTGTAGTAGTATCTGTGGCAATGATAGTACACAGAAGACTGTCTGGTCATTGTGCTGCCACCATTGTATATCTGGCGTAGGGATGTTGAGAATAAGGACCGAGAGATTAGGGCATGTACGGTGGTGCATAGACAATCAATATGCGAATGGAATAGGGAAGAAAATCGATAATATTGGTAAGATGTACCCTCCGCCACGCACTTTACGGTGGTTCGCATGAATATATGTAAATGTAGAGATTGAACACATGTATCTTTTAATAAATCAAGACGCTTGGCGTAAGTGCTACTGTGAGGTAGGAAGGTATTAACCGACAGGAACAGAAGAGTAAATCTTGGCGGGCCACAACAGGTCAGTTTCAAAACTGTTGGCACAGCCGCCGCCCCCCTCCCCCTTTCCTGCAGTTCTTTCAATTAAGTGGAACTCGCTCCTTGCGTTAGTTCGTAGAGACTGTCCGAGTGAACTTGCGGGAGCTACCGGGGGGTAAACAGGTGGAGAAGAGGCGAGGGGCACTACTCCCACGCAGAGCAGAGCAGGGCAGGGCAGCAGGACAAAAAGCGCGCCGAGCGCCATGTGCGGGCAAGGCCGCAGCGCGGGGGGCGGACCCCGGGAGCGCAGCGCCGCTCACACGTGCTGCCGCGTGTCGCAACCCACGCACGCTTGCCCTACGCCTCTGTTACCGGCTTCCTTACTGCGCGCTCGCCTCGCGTACCGACCGCCACCAGATGTACTGCACCACTGTGACACGAGCACGCGAACGAGACGAGACTGAAGTCGTCCTCTCACGGGGCGTGAAAATGCACGTGGACCAGGAGCTGGTGACGTCACAGCTTGGAATTCCACACTGCGGAGCGTCGAGTGAAGAATCTGGCATGTCAGATTTTCGTCTCGTGGAGAGGAACCTGGCCAGTGAGACGCCACTTTGTGTTTACGTCACAAGCAGAACTTACGCGCTGCCATATTGTATCGAAAAAATGTTCAAATGTATGTGAAACCTTATGGGACTTAACTGCGAAGGTCATCAGTCCCTAAGCTTACACACTACTTATACTAAATTATCCTAAGGACAAACACACACACCCATGCCCGAGGGAGGACTCGAACCTCCGCCAGGACCAGCCGCACAGTCCATGACTGCAGCGCCTTGGACTGCTCAGCTAATCCCGCGTGGCCATTGTATCGAGTTAAACTACACATTTGATGGGTTTTCTTTATCACAGAGAACGTGGTATGAAAACAAGCTGCTCCAAAGCATAATCAAATTGAGGCTCTCTCGAATTCGCGTCATTCTAGCTACGGTATGTCTTAATAAAGTGACAGGAAACTACATATCCGTAGATAAAGGCTTCCTGCATTTGATGTTTTTAGTATTATAACATGTGTACTGTGAAAGTATACCGTTTCAGTGCTATTGCACAATGATGATCTATCAAAAGCGCGTCGTTTTTATTCAGTTTAGTATAGTTAAATATCAAATAGCCAACGGCCTTGCCGCAGTGGTAACACCGTTTCCCGACATATCACTGATGTTAAGTGCTGTCCAGTCTGCCGAGCGCTGTTGGCAAGCGGGATGCACTCGGCCCTTGTGAGGAAAACTGAGGAGCTACTTGACTGAGAAGTAGCGGTTCTGGTCACATAAACTGACATACGGCCTGGAAGGTGGCCTGCTGACCACATGCCCCTTCATATCCGCATCTAATGACGCCTGTGGGCTGAGGATGACAGGGCGGCCGGTCGCTACCGGTAGGCCTTCTTGGGCTGTTCGAGCGGAGTTTAGTTTTAGTTTTTAAATATCAAATAATGTAATTTGTAGATACAGTTTATAGACGTTGTATACCATATATGGAGGCTTGGCTCCTATCTAGAATTGTCAGCTTAGCTTAGTTGTTAGAGTTGTGAGCTGGGACAAGAAAGGCAGCATGTTCACATCCACTTCGATCCATTTTTTCACCATTTGTTTTTTAAAAGTTTCTGGGTCTTTCCTATTACATTAATACAAGTATTACCTTCGATAGTCGATGTTATTTATTAACTATAAATAATGTATTTGCTGCAGTTCTTGTTGCAAAGGCCAACGACTGGAATGTTACCGTAATGGTCAGAAATCTTAAGCTGGAAGTATATGTTAGAAAGTAAACACAAGTTACATACTGGAAGTTTTTGCTATTATTAAACTTTGTGTAAAATCACTTGATTTTATGGACTCCCTCATGTTAGTATCTTAATGATAAATACCTTTTTCAGCGATAGTGAGCAACTTCGCAAAAATTTCCTCTTTCACTCAAATGAAATTACAAAACGAATCTCGATCGTGATATCTATGCGATGATGTGCGTTATTTCACAGCGACTGTAGATACGTCTGTGCAATATAGTGAATATGGATACCGTGCACGCGCAAACGGATATTAGACGCTATACTTTAACCATGTTCAATTTAAAATCGAAAAAGGGGGTGAATATGCAGCTCAGTCAACGAATAACTTCTCTGATAGTATGTGTGTCAGATCCTTACCGGCATTATTTGCTGCTCGAACCACCGACGAGTCCAAAATCTTCACGATTTCCGCCGCGTTTCTTCGATAATCACTAACAGTTTAACGCAGCTATTTTATGCGCGTCCATCTTTGTAAATAAACTATGTGATTTATGCACCAGATGCCGCAGACTCCAGCTGGAGAGCGCAAATCACAATGAGGAGCACGTTCCGTGAGTTGTAGGAGGTTGTTTCAGAGCGTGCAGCAACTGCGAAGGACAACGCGTCTGGCGTGCTTCGCGATGAAAAACACATCTCGTGTGAGGACGGCTTAACAGGACGTTCAAACTCGGCCATTACTTCGACGGGTACGTCTGTAATCCCTAGGCCACTGTACAATGAGTGGTAGCTTGTACACGGGGTACTCACATCAGTGTCTCCCTTGCCCGTGACCACACCGTCGGTGAAGTTGTCCGAGTTGTTAACCTATCAACGCGGACTCACCAGCGTATCTACAAGGAACGATGTAGTACTCACACCCATGTAACACGGTGTAAGAACACTGACTGTAAAAAAACATCCCAACCAACAAGCACCATAGACGAGTGCCAACACTTGTCAGTGTCAATCTGTTTGAAACTAGACAAGAATTGCTGCTTTCAACGAATGCAGGAGCATCTCAACCAGGTTTCGAGCAAACATTGCATGCAGTGGACATTTGGAGTCGGTTACCTCGCAAAAAGTTATTGTTGGCAGCGGCACATAAACTGCACGTCTTCACTGGGTCAAACAACACAGAAAACGAAAAGTAGCTGCCTAGATGCGTATGTTTTGGCCCGACGAGTTGCGATTTTGCCTCTTCTAAAAAGGATTCAAGGAGTCGAATGTACCGAAGGACTAACGAGGTGTTTAACCAGGCGTTTATGAGGTGTGTAATTAAGGCCAGACGTGGTTCAGTCATGTTTTGGGGCCACTCTTTCAGGTTACCGTGAACATGAACCAGGTGATTAACATTCTCGATAACGAAGTGATGCCTGTTGTTCTCCATCTTCTTCCTGAGTATAATGTGGAACTCCCGTCTTCCAAGATGACGAAAGCCGTATTCATAAAGCTACACGCCTTAGTTCCTGGTTTCACGAACCCTATGGCATTCTGTCGCACTACAACTGGCCCGCTAAATCACCCAAATAATAAAAAATCTAATGGTAATAACTGGCACTATGCAACCGTATTTCTGCCCTACACTCAGCTCAACAACGCGTTTCGAGACACAATGCTCTTATCATCAGCTTTCACAACTTAGCTGATGAGGTTAATGCACTAGAAAGTCTACAAAGACAGTTGCGGCTTTCATAAAATGAAATAGAATTTTCTTTGTCGAGAAGTCCACACTTTTTTTTGTTGAAACACGTTCAAGCGAATTAAATAGTGAACTTCAATTTCCCTACAATGAGTTGCGAACATGATGGAAGCTTGTCAGCTTCAGAGTTTCACACGAAGAGATAGTCCAAATCAGATGTGTTAAACAGAGCTCTCAAAACTGAACATATCTATTGAAAAAATTATTTGATGTGTTGCGCTAATTCATTGATATTGATATAATTCCTGGATTGATAAGGAGAGAATAAAAAGTTCTACAATAAAGAATGTGCTGAAATATACGTTTTTAACTATCTAATAAATGCCATGCAACATAACATACAAAATTTGTGACAGTTCTGAGAGCTCTATTCGAAAAAAACAGAAAACAAAACAAGAAAATCTTGCGTGTTTCAAATTCTAGAAGTGGCCTCATTTCCAACTACATTTCTAGGCGATGTCGTGGTCGCTGTTCAGTTCACCCGTAATGCTTTGCTGAAAACGAGATTATTCGAATTTATTATTTATTTATTTATTTATTGTATGCTTTTACAAGTACACAAAAGTATCTACAATCAAATGAAAATGTCCAAATGTGACAACCTTCAAGAGCACTTTGTCACTTGATGTAAAGTCCTCAGATCACCGTCAAATGCTTGAAGTGGTCACTCGTTAACGATGTGGTCTATTGTTTGCTCCTCCGCACAGAAGTCGCAGCAGATGAACGAAAACTCCACTTCTTCATGATGTAACCGTAACTTCCTTGGCCAGTCCTGAAGCGGTTCAGCCTCGACCAGATCTAGCGTACAATCTCTGGACCTTCTTTGTTGGATCTTGAACCAGGTGAGCGTTGTTGGGAGGATGTATGTTACAGCATTGTCACCATTTCGAGGTTACGTCAAAAGAAGCGATACTTTCTATATCCGCCCTGGATGGTTTTCGTGATTTCAAATGAGTTGTAGGTGGATCTTGTAGGGCATCATACAAGGGAGAATTCTTATGAGATGTAATCTCTTGAGCAAGTTTGCCTCAGCTGCTTTCCTCCTCAGATCTTTCGGAGGAATATTAACTAAGACAGGCAGCCACTGAGTGCGAGTAGACCGGACAGTGCCAATAATTACTTTCATGACTTCATTAAGCTGCACATCATTCTTTGTTATGTGAGTACTGTTTTCGTACATACGAGCGCAATACTCTCCAGAAGACAAGAGCGAGTGTTGCAGAGTGTGGAGTACTGGCGACCGCACCTCACTCGAAATAGAGTGGCTTTACCGAATACTATGCTATGACCATTGCGTCTTCCGCAGATAATTATCCTACCTTCAAAGTCGGCTAACTCGCGACTTGCTGCCATTTTAGGTATACACCTCTCTGTAACGGACTGCCGAGATATCGTATCTACACTCGCCACCGATAGCCGCAACATCCCGTTGTCATTTCTTAAGTCATTAGTCTTGGACTGGTTTGATGCGGCCCGCCACGAATACCTCTTCTGTGCTAACCCCTTTGCCTCACAATAGCACTTGCAACCTGTGTCCTCAATTATTTGCTGGATGTATTTCTGCCTCTGTCTTCCTCTGCAGTTTTCTCCCTCTGCAGCTTCCTCTAGTGCCATGGGAGTTATTCCCTGATGTCGTAACAGATGTCCTATGTACTGTCCCTTCTCCTTTTCAGTATTTTCCACATATTCCTGCATCTCCGATTCTACACCAAACCTCGTCATTCCTTACCTTATTGGTCCACCTAACTTTCAACATTCGCCTGCAGCACCGCATCTAAAAGCCTTTGATAATCTGTTGTTCCGGTCTTCCACCGTACATGTTTAACTACCATACAATGCGTTGCTCTAAACGTACTTTCTCAAAAATATCTTCCTAAAATTAGTGCCTACTAGCTTCTTTTGTCCAGAAATGCCCCTTTTGCCAGTGCTAGTCTCCTTTTGGTGTCCTCCTTGCTCCGTCCGTCATGGGGTATTGTGCTCTTAGGTAGCAGAATTCCTTAACTTCATCTTTCGTGATCATCAATCTTGGTGTCAAATTTCTCGCTGTTCTCATTTCTGTTATTTCTCATTATTTTCGTCTTTTTTCGATGTACTCTTAATCCGTATCCTGTATTCATTGGACTGTTCGTTCTCTTCAGCAGATCCTGTAATTCTTCTTCACTTTCACGCAGGGTAGCAATGTTATCAACGAACCGTATCATTGATATCCTTTCACCATGAATTTTAATTCCACTCTTGAACCTTTCTTTTATTTCCGTCATTGCTTCTACGGTGTACTGATTGAACACTAGGACTGAAAGACTACATCCCTGTCTTACAACCCTTTTAATCTGAACACTTCGTTCTTGGTCTTCCATTGTTATTGTCCCCCCTTGGCTCTTGTACACTCGACAGCAAAAAAACTGGGTCACGCCTGAATTCCATGTAGGCTGCATCTGAATGTATGCAACCAATATAGCATATCTGAGTTGCACATCGTCACAACCCTCCACACTACAGTCGTAAGATACACAATGGGTACCGCTAGAGACTACTAGAGAACACCAGTCTTTATGACAGTCCAAAAATGGTTCAAATGGCTCTGAGCACTGTGGGACTTAACATCTGTGGTCATCAGTCCCCTAGAACGTAGAACTACTTAAACCTAACTAACCTAAGGACATCACACACATCCATGTCCGAGGCAGGATTCGAACCTGCGACCATAGCGGTCACGCGGTTCCAGACTGAAGCGCCTAGAGCCGCACGGCCACACCGGCCGGCTATGACAGTCCATCCAGATGTAAAGAAACACCACGATAGTACAGAAGAGATTAGACAATCCTTAACGTTTGTAAACTAAACTTAATTACAATAAGTGACATTTCAAATGTAATGGGACAACTAATTTTGTCACATAAATCGTTCAGTAATCCTTAGGCACAATTAAATATTTGAGACAGTATATGGATTTATAAAGTTGTATGGCAATTGGAAACAAGTTCTTTCTGTCTAGAAGGTTTACCCAACACATGCTGAAGATCGTTCAACGTTCAATGGGGAGTAGTTTCGCATCAACTTTATGTAATAATAAGCAGTTAAAAGAAAACGTGATTAACAGCGACAAGCACTCTACGGAAATCCCAACATTAACAGAAAATCACAAGTAATATCATTGTTCACATTACTCATCAACAGTTACTTGTACACAAAGTTGAACTTTAAATGACATGACCAACGTCTTCGTTTTGGATCCGGATGCAAACCCAGAACGTAAAGCCATTGTTGACCAAGCAAAGCTTTGTGCCTTATCGAGACGGGATCACTAGGCAGAGAGAGACATCAAATATTGACGTTTGCATCAGTATCAGTTATCAATTCTCAACTTGAACGTAAATGAGGATCATGTTTGTATGGAACCAGAAACCCTAACATGATAATTACCTTCCTGGTAATTAACCTCGAAAGACGTTGTATATTGTTGCATTGTCAAGGTACAAAGGATGCACATGTTTAAAATTGAAATGCCATCATGTAATGCTGGTGACAAGGATGCCTACCCAGCACCTAATCGGATTGTTGAATAAGTACATAAAATCAGAATGTAGATATCACAGTTTGTCACCAGTAGTGAGGTTGGAACCTTAAATGACGACTGAAATTGTACTGCCTGACCGGGATTCGAACCCGGCGCCTACCGCCGCCGTTGTCTGACCAGGAACAGACGATAAATGTCCAATGCTGATCCACCAGTAGCGAGATGTGCGCACGTTTAACTAGAAATAAGGTGACTTTAACTAGAAATAAGGTGACGTAAACGCCGCACACATGGTTATGAAGACACGTTAATAATCAAATTCTTATTCATTAGTAGCTAGGAGTAGCATGTTTAGTTGCAAACCTTAAGGCCTTTCTCATTCCTAGTAACGTGCTGCTTAATATCTGCGATATCATGGTGTTAATTTACAAGTGGATTGACTGCCGTAAAGAGCAATGTTCTCTAGTAGTCGTTATCATGGAGATGTAAATGAAGTGCCTCAGCAGAAAGTAATTTCCGTCGTGCAGCACTTATTGTATGAGAGACACTGAGTACATGTTATAAGTGCACAAAACGTGTATTATATACTACGTATATACTATTATTTGGAGAAGCTGCCGCCAAACCTGTTTACTTTTACATTCCGCTTAGTTGTCGTGGTTGAATACACGTTTTCTTAACGCTGCATCTAATGCAGAGCGCTTACAAGAAAGAATAGTTTCCTGCGTCATGCCAGTAGTGAAATATTTTGTGGTAGCTATGTTTAAAATGAATGTATTTTTGAACATATTGTTCGTCAAACATTTGAAAGAATCGTCAACTGTAGGTGTGCCTGCACATGTTATAGCATAATAGCTGTAGCTGCGTTAGTTTATACTGCAGACTTGGGTAGGTTAGGTGTAACTTTTGATCCTTCAAGGGGTGATCGTGGCCTTGCGGCACAGGTCTGTATTAGCCACGGCTCGCGAGTAACGGGCCAGCCAGGCTGGCCGAGGCGAGACGGAAGTGAGCGAGATGGCGGTGGCGTTGGTGGGCCAACAGCCCGGGATGAGCCAGCACGGCAGCGCCGCATGCCTCTGCCGCTCCGTTTGACGTAAATATGTTTACCTCTTCTCCTGGCATCAGTATAAGAGGGGCAAGCAGAAATACACATCAGGCTGTCTGCCGTAATGGCTCACTAGGAGAGGTCTATTCGAGATAGAGTCGTCGCTCTCATTGAAGAAAGAGGATGTTCCATCAGAGGAGCTGACAGACGAAATGGCGTACCACATACCACTGCAACGAGATGGTGGAGGATCTGCCTTGAAAGAGGCACCACCAACAGGGCTCCTGGCTCAGGCAGGAAGAGAGTGAGCTCACAGGAGGAAGACAGGGACCTAGTGTCTAGGAGCAGAGAACATCCCTTTCTGAACGCGAAGCAGTTGCGGCGGGAGACCAACTTCCCCGGCTCCAGTGACACGATTCGCCGAAGGCTGAGGGACGCTGGACTGCATGCACGACAATCCGCCGTGAAACAAAAGCTCAGCGAAGACAACGTTTTATACCGGCTAGCATTTGCGGAGCTCCATCTGTGGGTGTCGTGGGACAACGTCATTTTCACTGATGAGAAGGTGCTTTCCACCAGTAACGACGGTCCACGAATCTTTTACAGGCCGCAAGGGACTCGCCATCGACGCGAATATGTAACCACGACTAGAAGAAGTGGCCGGCTATCTGTTACCTGCTGGGGTTGGATTTCTGTGAGAGGGGCGGGAATTTTTCACAGGGTGGAAGCAACTCTGGACAGCGAGCAGTATGCCCACATATTGGAAAATGTGATGCTTCCGTCAGTGCGAATGCTGTACGCAGAAGGGGACGTCACATTGCAAGAGGACCATTCTCCCATTCACAAGTCTGCATTTGTTCAGCAGCGGCTCTCCACGATTGGCGTCATGGACTGGCCGCCACGAACGGCTGATATGAACCCCATGGAAAAAACATGTGGGCTGAGGTCGCCAGAACATTAACAGAGAACTGGCCACGAAACCAACCAACTACTGCAGACGCTCTTTGGGACTGCGTCCTGGAAGCCTGGGAGGAAGTAGCTTGTTCAGGCTGTTACGTCCGACGGCTTATACATTCTATGCCAAGACGCGTGATAGAAGTACAAAATAATGAAGGATTCTGGATAAAATATTGGAGTCCTTAAAATGTTTTGTTATGTCTTCTTTTTCGACATTTTTCCTCGTTGGGAGCTAGTGGAAGATCGCGTGGCAACAGAAAAGATACGATATCGATTAGTCTTCCTTTGAGTTGCCTTTTTAATTCAAGTGGGTTTCTTTTGAATATACAGTTTGTTAAATATTGTATTTTGATTTCATTTATACCCTGCGTAGATACTAACAAATTAATCAGCGTAGATGGACTCTGTCACAGTAGTTTTTGTTATTTCAAATACATCTCTCTCTTCCCCTCCATCCATGAATACAGTCTCCGTCCACCACACAATACGCAAACAATTTCATATTATGTTTACTCGTTGTTAATATCTCCTCTATTCTCTCTCTCTCTCTCTCTCTCTCTCTCTCTCTCTCTCTCTCTCTCTCTCTCTCTCTCTCTCTGACACTATCGCCGCAAGTGCCCTTCTATTCCATTCCCCCAAAACTTTATAAACAAATCTAGCGGTTTCAAAAAATGGTTCAAATGGCTCTGAGCACTATGGGACAACTTCTGAGGTCATCAGTCCCCTAGAACTTCGAACTACTTAAACCTAACTAACCTAAGGACATCACACACATCCATGCCCGAGGCGGGATTCGAACCTGCGACCGTAGCTAGCGGTTTCCATAGCCGCTACATTTTCTCTTTTAATTGCTGCTGTCTTTACTCTCTGTCATTCCTCTCAACACCTATGGATCTCCCCTTCCATATAACCCATTCTTCGTTCTGAAAACAGTCCTTCCTTATCTCTTGGTCCGAAGATAAAACGAACTGTGGCACACATCTAAGTAAACAATACTTTGCAAGCATTTCACGCCTATATTTTGCACTTCTGCACTTCTGTCCATTCCCAGATCCCGCCCTCCTTCCTGTTACCCGTCCCTTGACATCTGCATCTACATCTAAACGAATACTCTGCAATTCATAATTATGTGCTTGGCAGGGGGGTTCTGTGGTCTGGTGGATTAATCTTGTATTGATGTGTAAAACGTGTAGGTTCACATCTCACGTCAGGCGTAGATTTATAATATACACAAGTAACTCTCCTGCACCCCTAGTAACACAAAGTGCAGAACGCCAGTAAGCTCCGTAGTTCAATATCCGCAGTAAAGATAACATCCCTTCGCTGCCGACTGGGGCAGAGCGGCATTCGTTTCTGCTGTGACAGATGGAGAAAGCCCGGAAGGCAGAGACTCTGTCACCAGCAAACCGTCGTAAACTAGAAAATGTATTTCATTTAATGACCCCAATGGCCATGTAAGTTCACAAGGCTGTTACTTTATTTGAAACTGAGACGTTGAAAATTGTGGTGCTGGACTGGGATTCGAATTCGATTTCACTGTGTTCCCCAAGATTGCAAACTCTCCTAGGCCTCCTCGAAAGGCACCTATCTGGTATCGAATCCTGATCGTCACAAAAATGTGCCACAAGCTCCTCTTCTCCCCAATTCTATTCACTACCTCCTCATTAGTTATGTGATCTACCCATCTAGTCTTCAGCATTCTTCTGTAGCACCACATTTCGAAAGCTTCTATTCTCTTCTTGTCCAAACTATTTACCGTCCATGTTTCACTTCCATACATGGCTACACTCCATACAAATACTTTCAGAAATAACTTCCTGACACTTAAATCTATACTCGATGTTAACAAATTTCTCTTCTTCAGAAACGCTTTCCTTGCCATTGCCAGTCTACATTTTATATCCTCTCTACTTCGTCCATCATCAGTTATTTTGCTCCCCAAATAGCAAAACTCCTTTACTACTTTAAGTGTCCCATTTCCTAATCTAATACCCTCAGAATCACCAGACTTAACTCGACTACATTCCATTATCCTCGTTTTGCTTTTGTTGATGTTCATTTTATATCCTCCCTTCAAGACACCATCCATTCCGTTCAACTGCTCTTCCAAGTCCTTTGCTGTCTCTGACAGAATTACAATGTCATCGGCGAACCTCAAAGTTTTTATTTCTTCTCCATGGATTTTAATACCTACTCCAAATTTTTCTTTTGTTTCCTTTACTGCTTGCTCAATATAGAGATTGAATAACATCGGGGAGAGGCTACAACCCTGTCTTACTCCCTTCCCAACCACTGCTTCCCTTTCATGTCCCTCAACTCTTATAACTGCCATCTGGTTTCTGTACAAGTTGTAAATAGCCTTTCGCTCCCTGTATTTTACCCCTGCCACCTTTAGAATTTGAAAGAGAGTATTCCAGTCAACATTGTCAAAAGCTTTCTCTAAGTCTACAAATGCTAGAAACGTAGGTTTGCCTTTCCTTAATCTTTCTTCTAAGATAAGTCGTAAGGTTAGTATTGCCTCACGTGTTCCAGTATTTCTACGGAATCCAAACTGATCTTCCCCGAGGTCAGCTTCTACTAGTTTTTCCATTCGTCTGTAAAGAATTCGTGTTAGTACTTTGCAGCTGTGGCTTATTAAACTGATTGTTCGGTAATTTTCACATCTGTCAACACCTGCTTTCTTTGGGATTGGAATTATTATATTCTTCTTGAAGTCCGAGGGTATTTCGCCTGTTTCATACATCTTGCTCACCAGATGGTAGAGTTTTGTCAGGACTGGCTCTCCCAAGGCCATCAGTTGTTCCAATGGAATGTTGTCTACTCCGGGGGCCTTGTTTCGACTCAGGTCCTTCAGTGCTCTGTCAAACTCTTCACGCAGTATCGTATCTCCCATTTCATCTTCATCTACATCCTCTTCCATTTCCATAATATTGTCCTCAAGTGCATCGCCCTTGTATAGACCCTCTATATACTCCTTCCACCTTTCTCCTTTCCCTTCTTTGCTTAGAACTGGGTTTCCATCTGAGCTCTTGATGTTCATACATGTGGTTCTCTTATCTCCAAAGGTCTCTTTAATTTTCCTGTAGGCAGTATCTATCTTACCCCTACTGAGATAAGCCTCTACATCCTTACATTTGTCCTCTAGCCATCCCTGCTTAGCCATTTTGCACTTCCTGTCGATCTCATTTTTGAGACGTTTGTATTCCTTTTTGCCTGCTTCATTTACTGCATTTTTATATTTTCTCCTTTCATCAATTAAATTCAATATTTCTTCTGTTACCCAAGGATTTCTACTAACCCTCTTCTTTTTACCTACTTGATCGTCTGCTGCCTTCATTACTTCATCCCTCAGAGCTACCCATTCTTCTTCTACTGTATTTCTTTCCCCCATTCCTTTCAATTGTTCCCTTATGCTCTCCCTGAAACTCTGTACAACCTCTGGTTCTTTCAGTTTATCCAGGTCCCATCTCCTTAAATTCCCACCTTTTTGCAGTTTCTTCAGTTTTAATCTACAGGTCATAACCAATAGATTGTGGTCAGAGTCCACATCTGCCCCTGGAAATGTCTTACAATTTAAAACCTGGTTCCTAAATCTCTGTCTTACCATTATATAATCTATCTGATACCTTTTAGTATCTCCAGGGTTCTTCCATGTATACAACCTTCTATCATGATTCTTAAACCAAGTGTTAGCTATGATTAAGTTGTGCTCTGTGCAAAATTCTATCAGGCGGCTTCCTCTTTCATTTCTTAGCCCCAATCCATATTCACCTACTACGTTTCCTTCTCTCCCTTTTCCTACACTCGAATTCCAGTCACCCATGACTATTAAATTTTCGTCTCCCTTCACTATCTGAATAATTTCTTTTATTTCATCATACATTTCTTCAATTTCTTCGTCATCTGCAGAGCTAGTTGGCATATAAACTTGTACTACTGTAGTAGGTGTGGGCTTCGTATCTATCTTGGCCACAATAATGCGTTCACTATGCTGTTTGTAGTAGCTTACCCGAATTCCTATTTTCCTATTCATTATTAAACCTACTCCTGCATTACCCCTATTTGACTTTGTTTTTATAACCCTGTAGTCACCTGACCAGAAGTCTTGTTCCTCCTGCCACCGAACTTCACTAATTCCCACAATATCTAACTTTAACCTATCCATTTCCCTTTTTAAATTTTCTAACCTACCTGCCCGATTAAGGGATCTGACATTCCACGCTCCGATCCGTAGAATGCCAGTTTTCTTTCTCCTGATAACGACGTCCTCCTGAGTAGTCCCCGCCCGGAGATCCGAATGGGGGACTATTTTACCTCCGGAATATTTTACCCAGGAGGACGCCATCATCATTTAATCATACAGTAAAGCTGCATGTCCTCGGGAAAAATTACGGCTGTAGTTTCCCCTTGCTTTCAGCCGTTCGCAGTACCAGCACAGCAAGGCCATTTTGGTTAATGTTACAAGGCCAGATCAGTCAATCATCCAGACTGTTGCCCCTGCAACTACTGAAAAGGCTGCTGCCCCTCTTCAGGAACCACACGTTTGTCTGGCCTCTCAACAGATACCCCTCCGTTGTGGTTGTACCTACGGTATGGCTATCTGTATCGCTGAGGCACGCAAGCCTCCCACCAACGGCAAGGTCCATGGTTAATGGGGGGGCACTCCGAACTACTAGTGAAAAATAGTTGAATTTTCAACGTCTCTTCGTGTGTTGTCAGTTGTAACGTGTTCGTTTCAATTCACAGCCACATGATGAGCTTTTTATCACAACATTACAAGATTAAACGTTTCCTTACATCTTTTCAAGTTCAAACATTCCTCTCCATCCTACTGGCGAAAACGGATTTGGGTTTGACGCTGTGTTCGTTGTGATCACCAACGATGATATGTTGTGGATTCAACTTCTAGCCAGCAGAGTATTTTCCATCACATCATTCAAAGTACAAACATGCCACTCCTAGCTATTATCAGAAAATAATTTGATAGTTAAAGTGTCTTCATGACCACGTGTGCGGGGTTTGAATTCCATTCAGCACTCGTCGCCTGATGTCTAGCTAAACATGCGCACATCTCGCTACTGGTGAACCAACAATAGCTATTTATCGTCTGTTCCTGGCTAGAAAACGACGGCGCTAGATGCTGGGTTCGAATCCCAGTCAGGCAAAAACAATTCTATCGTCATTTAAGGTTCCAACATCTCGCTTTTGGTGAAAACATTTGATATTTAACTTCTGATTTTACCTACGTCGTTAACAATCCGATTAGGTGCTCTGTTCGCATCCCTGTCACAAGCTTTACATGATGGCATTTCAATTTTAAACATGAGCATACCTTGTTCCTTGTTAATGACACCACATTAAGCGTCGTTGGGGGTAGTTCCTAGGAAGGTAACTGTTATGACAGGATTCCCAGTTCAGTAGAGACATTTTCGTCATTTATTTTCAGGATCTGAATTGATAACTGATACTGGTGCAAACGTCTATACTTCACGTCTCTTTATGCCTATTGATCGAGTCTCAATAAGGCACAAACAAAGCTTAGCTTAGTTAGCAATGGCTATAGTTGCTAGGTTTGAATCCAGGTCCAGAACGACGACGTTGGTCATGTCATTTAAAGTTCAGAATTGTGTACACGTAGCTGTTGATGTGTTACGAGAATGATATTACTTGTGATTCGCTGTTAATGTTGAGATTACCGTAGAGTGCTTGTTGCCGTTAATTGCGTTTTTTTACTGGTTCGTCCAATATCCAGTTTCCAGAACCACTCGCCGTTGAGCGACGTTCAGCACGTGGATGGAAAACTTTTTCAAGAGCGAAAAACTTTTTTCCAATTGCCGTACAGCTTTGTAACTCCATATATTGTCTCAAGTATTTAATTTTGACTAAGGATTACTGTACGATATATGTAACATAATCCGTTTTCTCAGAACTTTTGGAATGTCACTTGTTGTGATTAAGGTTAGTTTATGAGTGTTATGGGGTGTCTCATCGCTAAGAACGCATTTTCTAATATGTTTTGTATGACGATATTAGTTGACAGACTGACTGCCATAAAGACCTTTGGTCTCTAGCAGTCTCTTGCGGTACCCCTTGCGTGTAGCCAAACGACTGTACCCCACGGGGTTTTGGTGTTTAGAAGACCTGCAACACAGCTACGTTATGTTGTTTGTATTCGGCAATGACCCACTTTTATTGCTGTCAAGTGTACATATTGTAGATTAGCAGTATTTCCCTATAGCTTAACCATATTTTTCTCAGAATTTCAAACATGTTGCACCTTTTGACATTGCCAAACGCTTTTTCCAGGTCGATAAATCCTATGAAAGTGTTTTGATTTTTCCTTAGTCTTGCTTCCATTATTAACCGCAAGGTCAAAACTGCCTCTCAGTGCATTTACCTTCCCTTAAGTCAACTTACCTCTTAAATTTCTTTTCCATTCTTCTGTATATTATTCCTGTCAGCAACTCGGATGCATGGGCTGAGCTGTTCAGCTGATTGTGCTATAATCCTTGCAATCCTCAGAACTGTGTGGGTATTTTTCCGAAAGTCAGAACGCCAAATTCTTACCTTCTACACACCAACGTGAATAATAGTTTTTTTGCCAGTTGTTTGTACCTATGTTTTCCTTCCCAACTTCCGTTATTGCCCTTTTTAGAGATTTCCATGCCTCTTCAACTGAACTGCCTACTGAGCTATTCCTTATCGCAGTATCTATACACTCAGAGAACTTCAAGCGTACCTCTTCATTCCTTAGTACTTCCATGTCCAACTTCTTTGCGCATTGATTCTTTCTTACTTGTCTCTTAAACTTCAGCCTTCTCTTCATTACTGCTAAAGGTGATCTGAGTCTGTATCTGCTCCTGGATACGCCTCACAATCCAATATTTGATTTCGGAATCTCTGCCTGAACATGATGTAATTTAAATGAAATCTTCCTGTATCTCCCGGTCTCTTTCATGTATAACTCCTCCTCTTGTGAGTTTTGAACGGAATATTCGCTGTTACCAGCTGAAATTTATTGCAGAACTCAGTCTTTCTCCTCTCTCATTCATACTACCAAGCCCATATACTCCTGTAATTTTTTCTTCTACTCCTTCCCGTACAATCGCATTGCAGCCCTCTTGAGCATTAGATTTTCATCTCCCACCTGCTGCATTACACATTCATTATGCTCACATACGTTCTCTATCTCTTCATCTTCAGCTTACGAAGTCGGCCTGTACACCTGAGCTATCGTTGTCGATGATGATTTGGTGTCGAATCTGATGAGAACAACCCTATCACTGAACTGTTCACAGTAATTTACTGTCTGCCCTGTGTTCCTATTTATAACGAATGCTACTCCCGTTACACCATTTTCTGCAGCTGTTGGTATTATCCTCTATCATCTGGCCAGAAATCTTTGTCTCCTTTCCACTTCACTTCATTGACCCCGCTGTATCTAAATTCGGTCTTAGCATTTTCCTTTTTAGGTTTTCTAGCTATCCTGCCACGTTCAAGTTTCTGACAGTCCACACCTCGACTCATAGAACGTCATCCTTTCATTGGTTATTCAATCTATTTCTCTTCGTCACCTCCCCCTCGGCAGCCCCCTCACGGAGATCCGGATGGGGGACTAATACGGAATCTTTTGCCAATGGAGAGATCATCATGACACTTTTTCAATTACGGGTCACATGTCCTGTGGATACACGTTATGTGTCTTTAGTGCAGTGGTTTCCATTGCCTTCTGCAGCCTCAGGCCGTTGATCATTGCTGATTTTCCTCCTTTAGGGGCATTTTCCCACCACCAAGGGGAAAGGAGAGCTCTGAACCTCTCCCTGTTCCTCCGCCCTCTTTGACAAGGTCCTTTGCTGAATGAGGATGACTTCTTATGGCGGAAGTCTTCGCAGCCCTGCTGATGATTTTTATTCAGAATTTAAGAGGTTGTGGGGTTAGAACCCGGGACCTAGCACGTTTTGATTACTAATCAGTGACTTTACTCTATCTAAGATACCGCTACGAGACACTCGAGGCCTGGGCATCACGTGCCCACGCCCATGCAACATGTTCTAGGGTCAGGGAGAGGATTAAGCAGATAAGCAGACTATTTATTTACTTGATTATTTTATTAAGAAAAGATGCTATGACTGCCGTAGTCAGCGTCCGAGTCGTCTTCTCGTCTGTTGGGAGGGGTACTCCACCACTCCGTCCGTAGGGAATCAATATGCTCCAGGACTCTTCTTCAGTAACAGCGTCCCATACATGGAACTCCCTAATGAGCTGAAGGATCCGCATATAGTGACCCAAATAATTAGCGAGCGGTTGGACGAGTGCGGGTAAGGAGACAACCTCATGAATCCATGGATCCTGCATGTCAGCAGGGGACTGTTCAAGTTGGTGGAGGCTCTGTAATGATGTGGGGTTTGTGCTGTTGGAGTGATATGGGAGCCCCGATACATCTAGATATGACTCTGACAGGTGACACGTACGTTAGCATCCAGTCTGATACCCTGTATCCATTCATGTCTGTTGTGCATTCCGACGGTCTTGGGCAATTCCAGCAGGACAATACGACACTCCACACGTCCAGAATCGCTACAGAGCGGCTACAGGAGAACTCAGTTCAAACGCTTCAGCTGGCCATCAAACTTCCCAGAGAAGAACCTTATTGAGCATATCTGGGCTGGCTTGCAACGTGTTGTTCAGAAGAGATCTTCTCCCCCTCATACTCATACGGGTTTATGGACAGCCCTGCAGGATTCATGGAGTCAGTCTCCTCCAGCACTACTTCAGACATTATTCGAGTCCATTCCACGTTGTGTTGCGGCACTTGTGCGTGCTCGCGGGTCCGCTATGCGATATTGGGCAGTTGTACCAGTTTCTCTGGTTCTTCAGTGTAATTGCATAGGATGAGATCAGGACTATAGGACGGGTACTCGACTGTCTCCCACATGTCATGGCGTAATGGATGAGGCTGGCCTCCTAGATCCACCAGTGTTTTGTTTCTAATCGCGACCAGCACGGAACTTGGTATACCATTACAAAACGGTGGTTTTCCACAGACATGCTGCCTCATACACATTCTTCATTCTCCGATGAATGTCTGCCGGTGTTTATCTCTTGGCAGGCATGAAAAGAATAACAGCACTTTTTGATCCTGTTTGGACGCATTTGGTAACACCGTCGCCATAGTTCAAGTATTTGCATTTACTGCACGTTCGTCGAAAAGACAGGAAAGCCATACTAATTCCTTGCGTACATGTCGTTGCTTTGCACATAGGCTGCAATAATGCCCTCAAATGGGACATTTGATCACCCCTTATACCTTCAGATACGGTATAATGTTATTGAGTGCTTATGCGAGTGGGAAGTTGCTATTTATACTGGTGTCCAAAATTAAAGCAACGAACCGATATTTCCCCGTCTTGTGTCTAATTCAAAGTATAATCATACAACCTGTCAGCAGAAGTCCGTAAAATCGTGTTCTGCACAGAAAATGGCATTCTCGTCAACGGGCAACCACGTCAACGATGACGTCAGGGCACCAGCGTGGGTGTGTTTGCTGGGTGGTGCCACATCCACAACCGCTGTGTATACAGGCATCGACGGTGCAGTATAACACAGAGAAGACGCCTACCAGACTCTCTGCAGTGGAGAGCCATAGGAATAATGGAAGCAGGACAGTCGCAAACTCACGAACGCCGAAGGTTTACTGTGAATCGTTCTCTTTTTTTCTCGGATGTAGCAACAATTTATAGAGACCGAAACAGACCCAAAAGACAACGGCAGGTTCGGAAACGTGTGATATCAGGAAGAGAGGACCGTTATTTGGATGGAAGGGCCCGACGGTACCGCCTTAGTACTGCACAGCAACTGGCATCTGACCTCGCAGCATCCACTTGACATGTTGTATCGACACAAACGGTGTTCAGAAGGCTTCCGCAGAGTAGCCTTTATTGTTGGAGACCTGCTGTATGTGTACCTCTGATGCGTCTTCATCGTAGGGAACGTCTAGAGTGGACTCGCCAACATGGCACTTGGGCGGTCGAACAATGGGCTAATGTTCTTTACACAGATGAGTCCCGATTTGGTCTGGAGAGTGATTCTTAACGCATTCGCACCTGGAGGGAAACTAGAACATGATTTCGAGGCCCAAACATTATGGAAAGAGATCGATATTGAGGACGATCCCTAATGTTATTGGCAGGGATTATGTTGACCAATGGAATACCTCTTCATGAAATTGTATGGGTGAATCGGCAAGGTTTAACTGTTGTCAGGTATCGCGACGAGATGTTGGGACCTCATGTGCGGTTCTTGCGAGGTGGTGCGGGCCCAGACTTCGTATTGATGGACGATAATGCTCGACTTTGTAGAGCAAGAGCGGTTGACATTTTCTTCGAAACGGAAGACACTGCGCGCTTAGCGCGGAATGCTCGCTCTCCCGATTTAATCCCTTAGAATATGTCTGGGGTGTACTAGGGAGACAGATTGAGTCATGTCAGCATCCACTAACCACTCTCCAAGACTTGCGAACAGCTCTCCGGGGAGAATGACCGTTATTGCCTCAACATGAGCTTGATGACATCATTCACAGCATGCCCCGTCGTTGCCAGGCCTGCATTGCTGCCAGAGGTGGTCACACCCCATGCTGAGCACATTAACAGTTGTCGGAATGTGTGTGCAAATCCGTTAAGGTGGAGAAAATGAACATTTTTGTCTACCATTACGCATATTGCAGCTGTTTACGTTCTAAAACACAAGCTGCAAAATTTACGTTTGTTGTTTAATTTTGGTCGCCAGTGCATTAATGCAAGGTACGTTGTGTGCGTGTGTGTGTGTGGTTTGGAGGTGCGGAGAGAGGTGGTGGGAGTGGTGGTCAACGTTCGCCGCCAACGCTGATTTACACCTTGGTGAAATATATTCGGTAGGATTGTAGGGTAACCGTGGTCTAGGGGTAGCGTCTTTGATTCATAATCAAAACGTCTTCGGTCCCGGATTCGATCCCCGCCACTGCCTAAATTTTGATAAATAATCGGCATTGGCGGCCGAAGACTTCCGGCATAAGAAGTCAGCCTCATTCTGCCAACGGCCTTGTCAAAGAGGGCGGAGGAGCGGATAGAGGTTCAGGGCACTCTCTTGTCCTAGGGGTGGGAAATTGCCCCTAAAGGCGGAAGAATCAGCAATGATCAACGACATGAGGATGCAGAAGGCAATGGAAACCACTGCATTAAAGACACGTAACGTGTATCCACAGGACATGTGGCCTGTAATTGAAGAAGTGTCATGATGATCTCTCCATTGGCAAAAGATTCCGGAATAGTCCCCCATTCGGATCTCCGGGAGGGGACTGCCAAGGGGGAGGTTAGCATGAGAAAAAGATTGAATAATCTACGAAAGGATAACGTTCTACGAGTCGGGGCGTGGAATGTCAGAAGCTTGAACGTGGTAGGGAAACTAGAAAATCTGAAAAGGGAAATGCAAAGGCTCAATCTAGATATAGTAGGGGTCAGTGAAGTGAAGTGGAAGGAAGACAAGGATTTCTGGTCAGATGAGTATCGGGTAATATCAACAGCAGCAGAAAATGGTATAACAGGTGTAGGATTCGTTATGAATAGGAAGGTAGGGCAGAGGGTGTGTTACTGTGAACAGTTCAGTGACCGGGTTGTTCTAATCAGAATCGACAGCAGACCAACACCGACAACGATAGTTCAGGTATACATGCCGACGTCGAAGGCTGAAGATGAAGAGATAGAGAAAGTGTATGAAGATACTGAAAGGGTAATGCAGTATGTAAAGGGGGACGAAAATCTAATAGTCATGGGCGACTGGAATGCAGTTGTAGGGGAAAGAGTAGAAAAAAAGGTTACAGGAGAATATGGGCTTGGGACAAGGAATGAAAGAGAAGAAAGATTAATTGAGTTCTGTAACAAGTTTCAGCTAGTAATAGCGAATACCCTGTTCAAGAATCACAAGAGGAGGAGGTATACTTGGAAAAAGCCGGGAGATACGGGAAGATTTCAATTAGATTACATCATGGTCAGACAGAGATTCCGAAATCAGATACTGGATTGTAAGGCGTACCCAGGAGCAGATATAGACTCAGATGACAATATAGTAGTGATGAAGAGTAGGCTGAAGTTCAAGACATTAGTCAGGAAGAATCAATACGCAAAGAAGTGGGATACGGAAGTACTAAGGGGTGACGAGATACGTTTGAAGTTCTCTAACGCTATAGGTACAGCAATAAGGAATAGCGCAGTAGGCAGTACAGTTGAAGAGGAATGGACATCTCTAAAAAGGGCCATCACAGAAGTTGGGAAGGAAAACATAGGTACAAAGAAGATAGCTGCGAAGAAACCATGGGTAACAGAAGAAATACTTCAGTTGATTGATGAAAGGAGGAAGTACAAACATGTTCCGGGAAAATCAGGAATACAGAAATACAAGTCGCTGAGGAATGAAATAAATAGGAAGTGCAGGGAAGCTAAGACGAAATGGCTGCAGGAAAAATGTGAACACTTCGAAAAAGATATGATTGTCGGAAGGACAGACTCAGCATACAGGAAAGTCAAAACAACCTTTGGTGACATTAAAAGCAACGGTAGTAACATTAAGAGTGCAACGGGAATTCCACTTTTAAATGCAGAGGAGAGAGCAAATAGGTGGAAAGAATACATTGAAAGCCTCCATGAGGGTGAAGATTTGTCTGATGTGATAGAAGAAGAAAGAGGAGTCGATTTAGAAGAGATAGGGGATCCAGTATTAGAATCGGAATTTAAAAGAGCTTTGGAGGACTTACGGTCAAATAAGGCAGAAGGGATAGATAACATTCCATCAGAATTTCTAAAATCATTGGGGGAAGTGGCAACAAAACGACTATTCACGTTGGTGTGTAGAATATATGAGTCTGGCGATATACCATCTGACTTTCGGAAAAGCACCATCCACACAATTCCGAAGACGGCAAGAGCTGACAAGTGCGAGAATTATCGCACAATCAGCTTAACAGCTCATGCATCGAAGCTGCTTACATGAATAATATACAGAAGAATGGAAAAGAAAATTGAGAATGCGCTAGGTGACGATCAGTTTGGGTTTAGGAAAAGTAAAGGGACGAGAGAGGCAATTCTGACGTTACGGCTAAAAATGGAAGCAAGGCTAAAGAGAAATCAAGACACTTTCATAGGATTTGTCGACCTGGAAAAAGCGTTCGACAATATAAAATGGTGCAGGCTGTTCGAGATTCTGAAAAAAGTAGGGGTAAGCTATAGGGAGAGACGGGTCATATACAATATGTACAACAACCAAGAGGGAATAATAAGAGTGGACGATCAACAACGAAGTGCTCGTATTAAGAAGGGTGTAAGACAAGGCTGTAGCCTTTCGCCCCTACTCTTCAATCTGTACATCGAGGAAGCAATGATGGAAATACAAGGAAGGTTCAGGAGTGGAATTAAAATACAAGGTGAAAGAATGTCAATGATACGATTCGCTGATGACATTGCTATCCTGAGTGAAAGTGAAGAAGAATTAAATGATCTGCTGAACGGAATGAACAGTCTAATGAGTACACAGTATGGTTCGAGAGTAAATCGGAGAAAGACGAAGGTAATGAGAAGTAGTAGAAATGAGAACAGCGAGAAACTTAACATCAGGATTGATGGTCACGAAGTCAATGAAGTTAAGGAATTCTGCTACCTAGGCAGTAAAATAACCAATGACGGACGGAGCAAGGAGGACATCAAAAGCAGACTCGCTATGGTAAAAAAGGCATTTCTGGCCAAGAGAAGTCTACTAATATCAAATACCGGCCTTAATTTGAGGAAGAAATTTCTGAGGATGTACGTCTGGAGTACAGCATTGTATGGTAGTGAAACATGGACTGTGGGAAAACCGGAAGAGAAGAAATCGAAGCATTTGAGATGTGGTGCTATAGACGAATGTTGAAAATTAGGTGGACTGATAAGATAAGGAATGAGGAGGTTCTACGCAGAATCGGAGAGGAAAGGAATATGTGGAAAACACTGATAAGGAGAAGGGACAGGATGATAGGACATCTGCTAAGACATGAGGGAATGACTTCCCTGGTACTAGATGGAGTTGTAGAGGGCAAAAACTGTAGAGGAAGACAGAGATTGGAATACGTCAAGCAAATAATTGAGGACGTAGGTTGCAAGTGCTACTCTGAGATGAAGAGGTTAGCACAGGAAAGGAATTTGTGGCGGACCGCATCAAACCAGTCAGTAGACTGATGACAAAAAAAAGGATTGTAGGGAATTCCTGAGAAATATATGCCTATTCCTCTAGAAGAGCAATCTCAAGGTCAGGAACGGCTATGGGGGAGATTAGGAAAGGGGGGTTGAGTTACTGTCCTGCTACACAACGTCACCCAGTTAATTCCCAGACTTGTGCAAGAAGAGTCAAGTCGTAGTGCACTCTTGTTGTGTCATTCGTGAAACATTATCTTGAGCCGTATGGTCACTCATTGAGCTATGTAGACTAGCGTCATGCTTAAAAAGGAAGTAATCGTAAGTGGGACCTGTGCAGTCAAACTTCTGAATATTTCATTTCCTTACGCTCGATCTGTAAAAGAACTGTTTCTGATCTCATTAAGGTCCATCCTCTCTCCAATCTGATCGTTGGTTACATCGATCAGTTTCCACGGCATTAGACTGTTTCGGTTACATTTACGTAAAGTCTTCGGTAGTCAGGCTCTACATTACATCGTGTCTTTTTAGGGAACGGCAGTTGACTCCATTGCGCGTGTCTCCATCTAGAATATTTCTTCTTCATCCAGTATCTTCAGGCACTATGATGTGGTGTTATAGATCTACGAACGCAGAGGTCACCTTCACGAATATGGCTCCTTCAAAGAGTTCGGGTTGAGGTTTGGCATTTCCTTGCTGCTTGCATGGATCGCACCCACTTGAGTTGCATTCTTTCTCATATTCGACGAAATGCGGGCGTGATATAACAATGTTATCAGAGTGTTTTTGCTCGTTGACGTCCTCTCACTAATATTCTTTGTATAGTGCATCCTCAGATGAAATAACTAATTACTGCGAAGTGCAGCTCATCAGCAGGCCGAACAGGCGGTATGTGTGTTTACATTATGTTCCAAATCCGTGTGATTAGCTGAATGTGAGGTTTAAGAAAGCAGGAACATTGGGGTTTAACGTCCAATCGACGACAACAGTATTATAGACGGAAGACAAGCTTGAAAGAGAGAGGAATTAAATTGGAAGTGTGACATGTCCGTTTGACTGAAACCATCCCGGCATTCGTCTTCAGCGATATGGGGAAGCCACGGGAAACCTATATCTGGTGATTTAGCCTAACATACCTCACCGTTAATTGTATGTTAAGTGATTGACGTACATATTGACTTTAAGATGTCAGGGGCCGGTTTCTCAAGTACCATGACGTTTTAAATGCACTCGACTTATTGTGTTAAGTTGCAAATGGTTCAAATGGCTCTGAGCGCTATGGGACTTAACATCTATGGTCATCAGTCCCCTAGAACTTAGAGCTACTTAAACCTAACTAACCTAAGGACATCACACAACACCCAGTCATCACGTTTAAGTTGCAGATGCACAGGGAAATTATTGGTAAAGAGTGATCTTACTTATCGTCTGCAGCCATGCAGTTCTTCCAGGGATAGGGCGCAAGTATTAGATTTAATTGTCGTAAGAGAATAACATTCACATCACGACACGCTTGTATGGATTAGCGTTGTGGCCTTCGTGGTTTTCGCCTACCGCTAAGGCCAGTCGATGCAGCCTATTACATTAGAGGAGTGGTTACAACGGCTACGGCGGGTTGATGGACAGCGACAATGTAGGAAATGCGATGCGCCGCCGCCAAGACCTCATTGTACGTATGGACACTAAAGAGATAAGCAGAAAACTGGAAATGTGGTCAAACAGCATCAACTGACAGTCCCATACTAATAAAAAATTTTTTAAAAAATAAACAAAAATGCAAATATTTTTCTGCTAGCCTCTGACTGATGTGAGAGCATCGTGATGCTATATCTAGGCAATGTCAAAACAAAAAGATCTTTGGAATATTGGTGTATAATCTTAAATTTGTTTAGAAAACAAAGACGAAGATTAAAATGCTTTTAATCGTCAGTTTATGCTTTGAAAGCGAATTTCAGGGAGGCTCATTAAAAATTTCGAAATAATACTGAACAGTAGCTCAGGACGTCGAGCAGAGTATAGAAACAGGTTTAATGTCATCATAATCTTTCTAAAATAGGAGATTTTTGCAGTGAACCCAGATTCAGTAATTGATGATGATGTAAGTAAAAATTTTGTTTGACAGCGTCAGTGTGTAATTAAATTTACTGTTATGCGAGTAAAATTAAGTCATAAAATTGTTGTACGTACGCTGCAAGGCTGCCACAGTGTTTGAAATAACAGGGAGTCGTCGCGAAGACGCTATATTTCCTTATTCATTATGTTTTCTCACTAACTGCGTGGAGAAATACATTCATTTGCGTTTGCAATTGAGAGTTTATCTGTTGAACTGATCTCGTCGTAAGAGTAGCATACCTTTGTGCGTCTGCATCATAAACAGCGTTCGTATTACATTCCCCTCACATCAGAAGCAGCTGCACATAATCACACTGTGTACTCTGATAGTTCCACATTCCATATAAGACATATATAGCGTTTCAGGCTCTGACAGTGAGACACATTTTCTGCGCGGCAAAAAATAATGCCGTCTCTTGCATATAATTTATATTACTGTAACGGTGGTCGGGGCAGCAATTGATGCCAATAATTCTCTAAAGGAATTCCAGCTCTAACGAATGATACAGAGCTGTTAGCTGCATCAAAATGTGTAACACTCTGTTAGGTGCGCTGCAGAAATTTTTGTCATTAAGTTTCTTTTTCTTTCAGAAAGTATGAGTCGTTTTCAGTTAAGTAGGAGTCATTTTCTATAGAATACTTCGTGACAATACGATAACTGCTGGTTTTGAAGAATATGAGTGATAATACAGCACAGAAGTTACAGGCTAAATTAGATTAAGTGTCATGTAATTATGTGATGTGCGAATTCAGAGTTATTGTGATATATAATCTCAAAATAAATATTCACGGTTATTCTTCCACGAAATAAAACTATTTGTAGTGTTACAATGCTTCCATTTTTGTTATATCAGTATATTTTGCATAACAACAAAAATTACTTCGAAATTAGAATATCAACTTCAAACTGAGTCCACGAATCCCGACACCTACACCACTCGCCCAAGTGGTTACAGTCATTAGGCCTCGGGAAATATTGAAAACTTTTAAATCGATTACGTAAAAATAATTGTAGGAGCTTTCGATCCAAAAGTCGCAGTACATGTCGATTTTTTCAGTGAAAAACACATGTGTACAGCTTTTCCAGATCTGTGAGCTACAACTGCAGGCATTCCTTGTTACTTCACTGTCGTTGCCCAACATCCTCTCCCAAAAGAAAATAAATGCGCCAAAAGTTGTCAGAATAATTTATAAGTTATGTAGAAATTTAAGAAGTTGTTAAATACATCTGCGAGTAGCGCATGTTGACAATCCACAGATGTGCATCTCAGATGTGCCTGTATTTCATTCAGGCTACCATTGTGGAAGGTAGCTAAAGTTGCATGTACTTTCGGAGTCAATAATTCAAGTATGCTCAAAAAAAGACATCATTTTTCGACTTTAGAACAACATGTACATGAGAAAGATATTGTTTTTGTACATGATCACAGAAGAAATATTTGAGTTTAGCCCCTGTTGCAGAATTGTACGTTCTGTGTGAGAGCAAACACTACACCTTCTTCAGTTCACGCCTTAACAGTGTTAATTTTCTGAGGGCTATTGAATTCATACTGCGTCAATACAACGTTTCAGCTTTAATTGACGCATTCATAACGTATACACAAAAACATTATCTTGCACTTTACGCTGTAGCGTAAAATCACGTTGGTTAATCTCTATGACAACGGAGTCCAGAACAGGTCTTGGAAAACGAACAAACGAACAGAAAGAAGCGCTGCATTCCAGGAGCTATTCTAACTTCCAAATGGTCTAATAAAACTCAGTCATGTAGACTGTCTAACGCTGTTTGTTTTTCTGCGAGAAGGACGTGGAATTTGTTCTGTGTCGAAAGGTCCTGTATGTTACTCTCTGATGTAAAATTCAATGTAATCGTAATTTCTGATTTATTCTTATAATTTAATGCCCCAGTTAACTTAATAATTTCATATAAAATTCCAACTGCTAATCAGTGGAAATGGAAATCTGATAACCTTTCAAATCAAGAAACGTTATCTCTCCTTTTGTGCTCTGTGAGTGACATTCCAGAGGGTCCTTAACTGCACGTAATGAACTCCTTCTCTTTCATGTAACATAGAACTTTAGAAAATAACTTTATCTCAAACGTGACGCTACTTGGCTATTCACTCAATTCTGATAATCTAGTAATTTTCACATTTTCTCTTTGCTACATTATAGGGGGAGTTCTGTGAGGTGCGCTTGTCGTGTGGGATGTATGACCACTGTTTACGCTGGATGGCTGTAATGAGTGCTGCTGAAAGTGTAGTACGTATTGAGGATGAAGACTGAATTGTGCCGACACGTGATGACCTTCTATAGCAGTCGTCCGCTTGACCGAGGTTGCTGACGACAGCTGAAGCGGGGGTAATCGGTTCGAATCGTGGTAGTGAAAAATTTAAGATTTCCGGTTGCGTGCAATGCTAAATCCCAAACGTCTCTATGGGGTCTCATGGTATTATTGACTTCATTGGTGCTGACCCAAACCAGAACGTTATGCTATCTTGTCTCCACGTTGTTCTACAGACGGATAAATTAGGTGCTAAAGACGGTTTCCCTCACTCGTTCTGTCAGAAAAGACGCAAGCAGAATGAACATACTGTTCGCTTTCAGCACAATGAAGTGCATTAAACTGGTGCATAGAAGGCACAAAGCTCACATGCCCAAGGATATCGAGATGTATGCGTGGTAGTGAAGATGTCGTCCTCCGACCTATGAAGAAACGTACACACCCGGTTGCAGGTAGACCCACAGTTTAACGTGGAATTCGAAACATAGAGCAACTTGCCATTTTTCACAATAAAATTTCATCGCCAGAGGTGAAGGATGTGAACTGTAACAGAAAAAATCCTAGGACTGAATAGGATTGAACTTATAGATGTGTAGTCTGGCCCTTGCCAACTGAGCTGCCTAGTCGAGCGAGGGCTTTTTTTTCCGTAGTGTACTGAACAGACGAATGAAGAGACGTATTAAGGCCGGCCTCTGGGAAGATCAGTTTGGTTTCCGATGAAATGAAGGAATACGGAAGGCAGTACTGGCCCTACCACTTATCTTAAGAGAAAGACTGAAGAAAGTGAGACATATGTTTATAACAATTGTATATTTACAGAAGGATATTGAAAATGTTGACTGCACTACGTTCTTTGAAATTCTAAAGGTAGTAGGAATAAAATACAGCCAGCAAGAGTTTACCTGCAATTTGCGCAACAACCAGGCTGGCGTTATAAGGGTCGAGGTAATTGAAAAGAGGGCAGTGGTCGAGAAGGAAGTGAAACAGGTTTAAAGTCCATCCCCTATGTTGCTTAACCTCTATATTGAGGAAGCTGTGAAGCAAACCAAGAAGAAATTTAAAAACTGAATTTAAGTTCAAGGAGAAGAAATTAAGCTGTAGACATAGTAAATATGTCACATTCGACAAATGAATTGGAAGAAAAGTTGAACGCAATGAATGGTGTCATCAACAGGAGATACAAGATGAACATGCTATTTGGTCAGCACAGTAACTCCTGATGGGTGAAGTAGAAAGGATATAAAATGCAGAATTGCAATGTCAGGGAAAGCATTTCTAAAAGAGGTTAATATCTGATATCAACTTAAGTGTTAGGAATTCTTTTCTGAGGATACTTTGAGTGTAGCCTTTTAGGAAAGTGAAACGTGGACGAGAAACCGTTCATCCAAGAAGGAAGTATAAGCTTTTGATACATGCTATGGAAGAATGATGAAGTTTATGTGGGTAGATCGAATAACTTATGAGGAGATACTGAATCAAAATGGGGAAAAAATTGTGACACAACTTGGCTAAAGGACTTGATTGGTTGATGGAACACGTTCTGGGGTATCCAGGTAATGGAGGGAAGTTTGTCCGATAAAAATTGTAGGAGACGGACGATGTAGCAAAACATGTTGAAGAGGATGGAAGTTATAGTAGTTTTGCAGAGATAGGAGACTTACACAGAATACACTGGCGTGGAGAATTGTATCAAACCGGTCTTCGGACCGACGACCATACAGAAGACTGAACATCTCAAAAGCCGTATAACTATTTGTCTTATGAGACAAATTTAAACGGTTATCTGTGTCACTCACCTTTATTTATTTATTTATTTTTCATGACTCGTTTCACTCTCTTCCGCAGGCGAGTCGGATGTAAGCCCTCGAAACGATTCGTGGAAGGATGTAAAAGTGACATAGCTAATCGTTCTACTTTATTTTTATGTCATAAATAATCGCAATTTCATAATTACAATCCAATATCATACTACCAGCGTCGCTGTAAAATTTAGCAAGACTGTCGAATGAAATGAGCCTTAAGTGTCGCTTGTTTTCTTTTCATAGACTTCTATAGGATTCTGCCGAATGTTTTGGATATTACAAAATACAGTCTACTAATTAGAAATTTTATTCTGTCAACGGTCCTATTTCACCACCAAATTTTGATCGTACAAAGAGCAAGACAGGTCGTGTCTTAACTCTCTGTGAAAAGACACTTCCAGGTTTCCTGTGTGCCGGAATATAAACGCGGCTGTCTGTATCTGAGTGGACAGCGTAACTGCTAGGCGGAAGTTTAAGGTTATATTTCCGGTACCGTCATGGACAATAACTTGTGCTGTCAGACTCAGGAGGACAAGTTGGGTGCTGCATGAACTGGGAGTAGCGACTCGTGTTCGGAAAATACTTTAACGGCCGGGATAGCCCAACCGCTTACCATTCATTCTGACATCCAGCTGACGTCACAGGCATGTGGATGACATCATGGGCCTTTACGGGGCTCTATTTCTAGGCGTGGCTTAGTGGTTCTTCGGATAACGGTCCGTCTTTCCACTGCTAACAGATTGCAGCTATGTTTCTTTTCGGCAGTCGATTTTTACGTTCGCCATGTTTCACATATACGAAACGTTACCTAAATATATAACGGCCGCCAAATAACGTTAAATGGGAGATACCCCTGTAAGTGAATGAGTGTGTGGAATGTCAGGGCAGGATATTAACGATCTTATCATGTAACCATATAGGTTTGCGATTAAACATCTACATTGTCATGTATATCTCTAATATCAAACCAATATGAAGAGGACGGGAGAGAGTACTTGTCATTATACCGTATATTAGGTTTTCTTCTCACTCCATTTGCGTATGGAACCTGGGAAGAATGATTGTGTAAAAGCCTCAGTGTACGCTGTAATTTATCTAATCTTATTTTAGCGGTCCGTACGGGACGCTTTTGAGTAGGTTGTCGCACGAAGGTTAACGTGTATGTTCTAACGTCTCTAGGCAATCAAACATATCTAAGGCCATCCCTGCTGGCCTCCTTTGTACACATTCAGTATCCTCTACTAGGCCTATGAAGCCCACAAGCAGGGACGGTATTCTAGGATGGTTCTTCTCGGTTCGCTGACAGCATTTCCTCATTGTCCTGTCAATGATCGGTCATTACGTGTTTGTGTTCCCATACACTGCTGCACTCTGTATGAGTTACGTGATTCTTATTGTGATTCACTAATAATGCAATCAGATCATAGTATGTTTTTAAGTTTTATAGGGTTAGCAATTTTGCATTTGTGAACATTTAACGCAAGTTGCCAATCTTCGCACCATTTTAGATACTTGTCAAGATCTGACTGGATATTTATGCAGCTTTTTTAAATGATACTTAATTAAAGATAAGTGTATCATTTCCAAAAATCTTAAGTTACTGTTAATACTGTCTGTCGGTAACGCCATTAAACTATAACGTGAACAGCGAGAATGCCAGCACATGTCCACTGAGATCGACTGTTCTTTGTTCAAGATGACATGCTGTACCTTACCGAAAGAAAGATTGTCGATAGAGTCGTAAATTTGTTTTGATGACCATATGATCGCTGTATCGCGAATGGGTGCTGGTGTGGTCCTGAATGGAATACGTTTCGATGGATATACAAGGTGAGCTCTAATTCCACCGACAAAATTTCGAAGATTATTCAGAAATATTTTCTATTTTATGCTAAGGGACAAGGGGTGTTCGATGTGTCATTACACAGTAATTGCATTTCCTTTTATTTCTAATCCCTCATTATCTTTCTGTCTGTATTTCAGAAAAAAATACAGGCACTGGACAAAAATACAGGAACACTAAAAAAACACTATAGAGTATCATTTGTAATACGGCGTAAGAAACTCGTTAGCATTGTAAACAGCTTCCAATCGTCTCGAAATGGATAACTACAGGTCCTGTAACATTTTCAAGGGAATCTTAAACCATTCTTTCCGCAAAATAGTGACAACTTCAGATAACGATGATGACAATCAGTAGCGATCACGCACCCTTTTGGCCAAAGGTTCAACAGTATTGAGATCTGGTGAGTGTGATGTCCAGGGGATATGCGAAAACTCATCGTCGTTCGCACAAAACCAGTCCTGGATGATGCCAGCTGTGTGAACAGTTGCCCGTCGTCTTGGAACACAGATTCACCGTTGAGGAAAAAACATTGTGCCATGGGATGGACTTGATCAGTGAAAATGGTCACGTAATGCATTATGCAGTAACGCGACTTCACAGAGTTGCCATGGGACTAGTGGATACCACGATATGGCTGCCCAATACGTCACCGAATCCTTCGCACATAAGCTCGCCCGAAAGTTCGAAACAGTGTGAATCGAGACTAATTTGACTAATGGCGTTTGTGAGCGTATGGGTGCTATTCTGTCATTCTGCACAACGGATTAATCTGAGATGTACCCTTTACCCTGTGGCTCCTGCAAGATGCAATTTCCACCCCCACACTACTACAGAAGTCAGACAGACGCTCCTAACGTTCTAAAGAGAAATGCCTGAAAAAATTTCAGCAATAAATATCTTCTGGAGTCGTTCGCTGTAAGGAAATGACACAAAATTTCACAAAATTTCTTACGTAACTAGTGGGATACTCGGGTGCTGGAGTAGTGCTACTTAGTGTAAGAAATACATGAAACTAATGAAAATTATGATTTATTTTGCAAAAATTCTGAGAAATCACAATGGCACTTTTAGTTATGAACTGAACAAGTTATTTCCGGGTTCTTTTCAGAATGTGAAGTTACCTCTTAAGGATAGGATTCGCTATTGATATTTCTATACATATTTTAATATTGTTATTGACTTGGCAGAATGGCTGAGAGCCTCGCCTACTCAACTTGAATAATTATCCCTTATAATGTTGCTAGGTACGGTCGAGATTGCCGCATGTGAAATACAGTGAAGTGTACTCTCGTGGAGGAAATATGGGGCTCCCAAGAGCTGTAGCGTACAATACCGTAAGCTGCGATGACTGCTGTCTGCGCCACTCGCTCCTGACAAATAAGATAACTCTCGTTCTATCTGGATTGATCTTTGCCAATCAAACTCTCCCTATGCGTTGATGAAGTCAAGGACTCCTATTCGCCCCTACTCTAACTATTGGCGTGGTACACGGTCAGATAACCAGTCCACCGCGATGCCACTCAAAAATTCGTTCACAGGCGTTTAACTATAACTCTGTCCATTCACACTGCACAATAAGTGTGGCGACCAACACAGTGAACAACGCTTAATCGCAAGGACTCAATATAGAGTCGCACTCCGATTTGCTCTCGACAGAGGTGCTCTCCCAGTGAAGTACTGAGGAGAGACTTGTTCCTCACTCTTTGAGTACACGTACGAGCGCACACGCTCTCGTTACGTGTTCTCGCTCTAAGAGTGACAACGGAACGGCCCCTCTCCATGTCAGGCATAAAGGGGTATATCTTTTGGTCTCTTCCATTACTCCTTCACCTCAAGGCGTCAGGAATAGTCTGCGAATCAGCATTGCTCTCCTAAAACGGGAGAATGACGTTTCGTTTAAGGTGACCAATCCGGAAATCTGTAGCATCGGCATTTGTCGTTTGCTGTCTCCCTGTGAAAGCCTCTGAAACTGCGTGCTTGTAAAGAATGCGTAGGCTGGGCGCTCCCACACAATGTAGCGGAATTTGCTTTTAAGCCGAAAATGGGGTCATTCTCCCCTTTCACTCCGGCAAACGCTGTCTGCTCCACGGGCAGTCGCCGTAGATAGGCTGAATCGTCCTCTGAAGGGACTGGCCTTTCGACGTGCGGTCCGCCTCTCCCGAACTAAAAGCTCTTGTGACCGTCGTGTCTTGAATGTGTGTGTGTGTACGCCAGCCTCAAGTATCTCAACCCCGGTGCGCACTTGTTATTTGCGTATCGTTTACATGAATTCACACAACATTGACTCTATCTTATCGAGTTTGGGTTCGAATGAAGTGTCTTGATGTGCGGAATATGATTGTGAGGGCGGAATATGTAAGCAATGAAGGTCAGGAGACCACGGCATCTTACACGTTCTTCCATTGCTCCATAGTCCAGGTCTTATGTCTTCGCCACTACGTATTCCTGTTACGGTAATTTGCATCACTGATGGCTGGTTTTGGAATTACAGCTCGCGCTGCAATTCCCTGCTAAGGGAACTCTCTTCGCATTGTTTCATTACTGACAGGGTTCGCAAGTGCGATATTAGTTCTGCAGGGACTTCTTCCACTCTCGTCGTCTTATTCCTCCTGTTCGATGACCGTCCGTCACGACCTCTCAACAGTATCCAATTTTTGTCCACGTTGCGACATAGCGGATGATGTTTTTCCGCTTTCCCTGTACGCGGTATGAATCTTCCATACGGTTCCTCTTGAAACAATAAACACTTCGGGTCCATTGGTTACGGAGGCACCGACCATAAGAGCAGCAATAGTGCTCCCATGTTTGAATTTACATAAGCCGGCCGGTGTGGCCGTGCGGTTCTAGGCGCTTCAGTCTGGAACCGCATGACCGCTACGGTCGCAGGTTCGAATCCTGCCTCGGGCATGGATGTGTGTGATGTCTTTAGGTTAGTTAGGTTTAAGTAGTTCTAAGTTCTAGGGGACTGATGACCTTAGAAGTTAAGTCCTATAGTGCTCAGAGCCACTTTTTGAATTTACATAGTTCAAATATAATTCACTCACGACTGCACAAAATACGGTTCTGAACACGACTGACGTTTGCAACGTTTTGAGGACATTGCACAGGTGACGTTAGTGATCAACTACAGCAGGAAAACCTGCAGGCCTGGCTAGAATGCGCGTTTATCTTCAAGCATGCATTTCACTCGGTAAGTCAACGATATGTGCTGCGTGTCGTATTTGGAAACAAACGTGTTCCTTTCGCTCACTATACTTGGCTGTTGACAATAGTAATGCTCGCTTCACTTTTTACTCGCAAACTAGTTTAGTAATGCTCGCTTCACTTTTTACTCGCAAACTAGTTCAGTACTGCTCTATTCTCTCTCGGATTTGTTTTTCCGACGTTTTTAGCTAGACGCTAACTGTGATACACAGCAGTATAGACAGGTTTTCTGATGAACAGTTGGTCAAAATGCACTTTGTGTATCGGTTCACTGAATGCCGAGCGGTCTAAGGCGCTGCAGTCGTGGACTGTGCGCCTGGTCCCGGCGGAGGTTCGAGTCCTCCCTCAGGCATGGCTGTGTGTGTTTGTCCTTAGGATAATTTGGGTTAAGAAGTTTGTAAGCTTAGGGACTGATGACCTTGGCAGTTAAGTCCCATAAGATTTCACACACATTTAAACATTTTTTCACTGAATGCGGTGGAAGAGCAGCACAGCGACGCTGCGATGAGGTGTTCGAGCAGCGATGGCACTCACTTCACACTGAGTTTGCTTCTGTTTTAGAGTTCTTGCACTACGCCGTGTTTAGTGTTGTTGTTCTTGGCGACTGCATATTACAGGTTTATTCACTGCTGTGAGGTTTTTATAGAAACAAAGGTAACTGTGGCAGCAAATAGAATAAATCATAATTAGATTATAACTGTGGAATGAGCCATTAAAGACCTACGCGTCCCTTGTACTAGACTGCTTAGGAGATATCCCTCCCTGAATAGCCTCCTAAATTTGGTTGACCACAGGTTCATCCTTTATATCCTGAACAAGATGTAGCGCCACCAAATCCGTACCCAGTAGATACTGCCGTGCTCTCTATACATCAGTTCCCGCAACCAAAATAAATAGATGAAGTTCAGTCCTTCCGTAGTGTATCCAAGAAACAATGTACCACGTGACACAAGGTCAAGAGCTGAAATCATTAAGACAAAAATATAGATTCATGGGAAAATATCGCTTTTCACGACGTCTTGCTGAAGATGAACTGCCGGCCATTGTGGCCGAGCGGTTCTAGGCGCTTCAGTCCGGAACTTCGCTGCCGCTACGGTCGCACATTCGAATCCTGCCTCGGGCATAGATGTGTGTGACGTCCTTAGATTAATTAGGCTTAAGCAGTTCTAAGTCTAGGGGACTGATGACCTCATATGTTAAGTCCCATGGTGCTTAGAGTCATTTGAACCTTTTTTTTTTTATGAAGATGAACTTGGACTGAAGACATGAAGACGGTAATGGCAAATCGCTAATCGATAATCGTAGTGCTTACGTAACACGTATGTTAAGCGGCGGTGTCCAAATCCGAGTCTAGAAATCAGCAGATGTCATTACGAGCAGTTCCCACCGTCTCTCACCGAGAAATTCTCAAAACGGATACGGCATCCGAGAATGGTATAGGGGAAGGAGGGAGGAACGGAAGCACGTAATTCAGAGCGTCACAATCTATTTTATATGCCGGGCAACCGCAGCTGTCGAAAGGTATGATGTTAGGAAGAACCACGCTCACAGCTGATAATATTGTTGTTTGTTAAAACACGACCGGTTTCGCGGGTTTAAGCCGCATGATCAGGTGAACAATGTTAAAAGATCATAGGCATACCCATCGCTCCTAGTCAAAAGTTACTATTCAGAGAATATCGTAAGTATTATGGCGAGCGAAAGGAAGAGAAGAAGTGCCCCATTGTTTAAAATTTTCCTGCATCAGTATGTCCGGTAGCATGAGTCTCTCTTTGTCGTTCGTGCGGCCCGCTTCTGACTTGCCCTGCACTGAGCTATCCTGTTGTCACACTGGCTCATACTTAACCTTCTGCTCGCCATAATATTGACTATATTTTATAAATAGTAAGTTTCGCCTAGGAGCGATGGGTATGTCTTTCATCTTTTAACGTCGTTAACGTTGTTCACCCGATGATGCGCCTCAAAGCCGCGAAACCGGTCGTATTTTAACAAACAACAAAATGGTTCAAATGGCTCTGAGCACTATGGGACTTAATTTCTGAGGTCATCAGTCCCCTAGAACTTAGAACTACTTAAACCTAACTAACCTAAGGACATCACACACATCCATGCCCGAGGCAGGATTCGAACCTGCGACCGTAGCGGTCGCGCGGTTCCAGAATGTAGCGCCTAGAACCGCTCGGCCACTCTGGCCGGCAACAAACAACAATTTTACCAGCTGTGATTTCTTCCCAACATCAATTTACAGAGTGTCGATGCTAGAGTCAGTTTAGAGGACGCAACACCCGACGCAGATTTTTGAGTTACGCCTAACACAAATGTGTTGTACACTAATGCAAAAGAAGACTGTCCATTGCTGGTCTGTTGTTGTGGTCTTCAGTCCTGAGACTGGTTTGTTGCAGCTCTCCATGCTACTCTATCCTGTGCAAGCTTCTTCATTTCCCAGTACCTACTGCAGCCTACATCCTTCTGAATCTGCTTAGTGTATTCATCTCTTGGTCTCCCTCTACGATTTTTACCCTCCGCGCTGCCCTCCAATACTAAATTGGTGATCCCTCGATGTCTCAGAACATGTCCTACCAACCGATCCCTTCTTCTAGTCAAGTTGTGCCACAAGCTCCTCTTCTCCCCAATTCTATTCAATACCTCCTCATTAGTTATGTGATCTACCCATCTAGTCTTCAGCATTCTTCTGTAGCACCACATTTCGAAAGCTTCTATTCTCTTCTTGTCCAAACTATTTATTGTCCATGTTTCACTTCCATACATGCCTACACTCCATACAAATACTTTCAGAAACGACTTCCTGACACTTAAATCTATACTCGATGTTAACAAATTTCTCTTCTTCAGAAACGCTTTCCTTGCCATTGCCAGTCTATATTTTACTTCGACCATCATCAGTTATTTTGCTCCCCAAATAGCAAAACTCCTATACTACTTGAAGTGTCTCATTTCCTAATCTAATTCCCTCAGCATCACCCGACTTAATTCGACTACATTCCATTATCCTCGTTTTGCTTTTGTTGATGTTCATCTTATATCCTCCTTTCAAGACACTGTCCATTCCGTTCAACTGCTCTTCCAAGTCCTTTGCTGTCTCTGACAGAATTACAATGTCATCGGCTAACCTTAAAGTTTTTATTTCTTCTCCATGGATTTTAATACCTACTCCGAACTTTTCTTTTGTTTCCTTTATTGCTTGCTCAATATACAGATTGAATAACATCGGGGATAGGCTACAACCCTGTCTCACTCCCTTCCCAACCACTGCTTCCCTTTCATACCCCTCGACTCTTAAAACTGCCATCTGCTTTCTGTACAAATTGTAAATAGCCTTTCGCTCCCTGTATTTTACCCCTGCCACCTTCAGAATTTGAAAGAGAGTATTCCAGTCAACATTGTCAAAAGCTTTCTCCAAGTCTACAAATGCTGGAAACGTAGGTTTGCCTTTCCTTAATCTTTCTTCTTGCTGGTCTATATTTCTAAATTTGTATGTGGAGTTCGCTATCGCCGTGCACGGTAACAGAGCTACAACGGGTCACGGAAGCATTGTAGTCGGCTGCAGGCGCGGTGTACAACCGGCGGACGCGGCCGCTGCTGCAGAGGGGCCAGGCTGCTGCTGCCGCCGCCGCCGGCGCCGGCGCATTGTTCCTCTGCAGCCGCCCGGCATTATGCGAGATTTCGGCGGCCATTGTCAGCGCGGACACGCCGCTGTCCGGCAGCTGGCCTCGCCTGCGCCTGCGCCTGCGCGCTCCCTTTTCCAGATTTACATGTCAAGCGCAGCCCTTCTTCCCCCGTGCGCTGAGCTGGCTCTGCGGCCGCCGTTCGTTGCTCTTTCGGTTTGTTTAAACCTCAGACGAGGCTAGTTTCCTCCTTCAGGTCAACGGGCGTCATCGCTACAGTGCGCGCAGTACGTGTGCAAAGTGCTCACACGCTTACGTAATTGGGATCTGAGGCTTCTTCGGATACACACGAAAGGAACCTGTCTACGATTTGTGCAAGATTCGTCAGCCTTCTAACAGGACTAGGTGATTGTGTTCGCGATTTCCTGTCGGAAAGCCCACAATCCGCAGTAACTGACCGGAAGCCGTCCAGTGAAACACAACTGATACCTGCTGTTATTAATGTATATAAAAGAGTTAGGAGACACTCTGAGCAGCTCTCTTAGTTGGTTTTCAGATGGAAATGTCTTTTATCATCTAGGTCATCAGAAGATCAGAACGAATTGCAATATTATTTAGACCAGGTACACTAACTGAGCAAAAGTAGTCGACATTGATATGTGGTGTGTCCACCTTTAGCTTTTTTATTATGTCTTGAACTCTGCTGGGGCTACTTTCAAGGAGGTGTTTGAATCTCTCTGGAGGAATCGCAACCCATTCTTCCTCATTAGCCGAAACAAGATAAGCGGTCTTGGTGGACGCCGGGTTGGAGCTAAGTCGACGTTCTAACGTCTAACGTGTAAAGAATGGCAGCTAACTCTAAATAACGATACATGTAAATTAATGCACATGAATAGGAAAAAGAATCCTCTAATGATTGAATACTCCATTAGTAGTGTAGCGCTTGACACAGTCACGTCGATTAACTATTTGGGCGTAACACTGCAGAGCGATATCAAGTGGGACAAGCTTGTAATGGCAGTTGTGGGGAAGGCGGTTCATTGGTAGAATTTTGGGAAGATGTGGTTCATCTGTAAAGGAGACCGCTTATAAAACACTAATACGACCTATTCTTGAGTACTGTCCGTCCCCGGTAGCTGACTGGTCAGCGTGACAGACTGTCAATGCTAAGGGCACGGGTTCGATTCCCGGCTGGGTCGGAGATTTTCTCCGCTAAGGGACTGGGTGTTCTGTTGTCCTAATCATCATCATTTCATCCCCATCGACGTGCAGGTCGCCGAAGTGGCGTCAACTCGAAAGACCTGCACCAGGCGAACGGTCTACCCGACGGGAGGCCCTAGTCCCACGACATTTCATTTCTTGAGTACTGCTTGAGCGTTTGGGATCCCTATCAGGTCGGATTGAGGGAGGACACAGAAGCAATTCAGAGGCGGGATGCTAGATTTGTTAATGGTTGGTTTGATCATCACGCGAGTGTTACGGAAATGCTTCAGGAACTCGGGTGGGAGTCTCTAGAGGAAAGGAGGCGTTCTTTTCGTGAATCGCTACTGAGGAAATTTAGAGAACCAGCTATTGAGGCTGACTGCAGTACAGTTTTACTGCCGCCAGCTTACATTTCGCGGAAAGACCACAATGATAATATAAGAGAGATTAGGGCTCGTACAGAGGCATATAGGCAGCCATTTTTCCCTCGTTCTGTTTGGGAGTGGAACAGGGAGAGAAGATGCTAGTTGTGGTACGAGGTACCCTCCGACACGCACCGTATGGTGGATTGCGGATTATATATATAGATGCAGATGTAGATGTAACGCATCCCAAAAGTGTTCCACTGGGTTCAAGTGGGCACTTCGGGCAGCCCGTCCCATTTCAGAAATGTCATTGCTCACAAATTATTGGCTCATAGCTGTTGCTTTACGACTGGGTGCATCGCCATGCTGATACAATCAACTATCGTCTCTGAAGTGGTCATCTACCGTACGCAGTAGCGGTTACTTTAGTGTAATGGATCACACCCTAACGACATAAAAAAAAATGGTTCAGATCGCTCTGAGCACTATGGGACTTAACATCTGAGGTCATCAGTCCCCTAGAACTTACAACTACTTAAACCTAACTAACGTAAGGACATCACACATATCCATGCCCGAGGCAGGATTCGAACCTGCGAACGTAGCGGTCACGCGGTTCCAAACTGAAGCGCCTAGAACCGCACGGCCACTCCGGCCGGCTAACGACATAAAACATTGCAATACTGTAACACCATCTCATCCGCACTTCACTTTCGGAACTACACATGATGGCAGGTAACATTCTGCAGCCATTGCTAAACCCAGGTTTTACCATCGGATTGCCAAAGCGTATAACGTCGGTCCTCACTCGTTTCCTCTCATCCACTGGCCAGTGCCGTCTCTCTTTACAAAACCGCAAGCGTCGCTTGGCACTGACGGGGGAAATAAAGGTCTTATGAGGAGCGAATCGACCGTTGTAGCCCATTCTTTTTAACTCCCTACGCACATTGGTTGAGCTATCTAGACTGAAGGTAGCACTTCGGAACTCACGACTGACTCGTCCCTCTGATTTTACAACTACCCTCCGCAATGTGTCGACAGTGCGTGTCCCTCAGTACACGAGGTCCACCTGCTGTTGTTTTAGCTGTGGTTGTTCCTTTACGTGTGCAATAAACAGTCACATCACCACGACTCGCCTTGGACCGATGGATTTCTTCCTCAGGTGGCATCCAGTGACTGGTCCACGTTCCTAGTCACTGAGCTTCCTCACCGACTCTTTCTGCTGTTACTGCTCCTCAACTGACAACACAGTATTCTCCGCCTCTTTTTATACTGGCGGTCTACTTCTCACATCTAGTCGATGCAGTGTTACATAGGGGTGTCCGGATACCTTTGATCAGATAGCGTATCTGTGTGATGCGAAACGTGGCAACTGTCTGTATACAATAAAATGTGTGAGATGCTCCACATGAGTACTAACACAATTCATTCAGTTTCGGTTACACAGTAAATCACCCAAACTTAAATGTTGCCGATTCACCTAAATGACTGGGGATTACAGTTACGAGCAACTTAAACCCGAAACCATCATACAGAAAATGCTGTAGGAAGGGCAAGACAGAGACAGCGTTTTATTGTCAGAACATTTAAAACGTGCAACGAATCTACTAAATAGGAACCTACATTAGTCTTGTCTGACCTCTTCTGGAGTGTTGCTGCACGGGTGGGATCCTTACCAGATACGATCGACGGCATCTCGTTGCATATTGGAATATTGCTGCACGGCGTGGGATCCTTACCAGATACAATCGACGGAGGACATCTCAAAAGTTCAAAAAACGGCATCTCATTGCATGTGATCGCGAAGCAGGAGAGGGCGTGTCACGCGTACGATACGGGAGCTGGGGTGGTAATCATTAAAACACAAGAGTTACTCATTCCGGTGAAATATTTTCACAAAATTTCAGTCACCAACTTTCTTCTCCGACTACGAAAATATTTTTTTTACTCTCGCCTACGTAAGAAACGTGGTCATAGTCACAAAATAAAAGGATCAGAGCTCACCCAGCAGGTTTTGTGTGTTCATTTCCCCCATGTGCTATTCGAGAGTGGAACGATCGAGAAACAGCCTGAAGGTTATTGTGAGAACCTTCTGCGAAACACGTATGTGTGAACTGCAGAGTAATCATGTAGATACAGATGTAGATCACCAGCATCGTCTGAACACAGAAAGTGAAACTAACCGCCAAAAAGAGAAAATTTATGTTTTGAATTTTAATTATTTAGTCTCCTATTCATACTCCGTTCAAGTATTTTCAAATGGATAATGAGATAAAAAGAAGCACCAGATCACGTGTCAGACATGGCTCCACCCGACGTCATTTGAGGCTGCGGCAAGTGCGAAATGTATAAAAGTTTGAGAGTGATCAGATAAAACGCGAAATCGAATTTGTGGAAGGAGCAGTAATAAAAAGTCGAATAACTGCTGCTTATCGTCCTGCATTTCGTGCATCTTACTTTCTGTAATATGTCACGAAGTCTTGCCACAGGATAGTAACTACTCAGTAATATCTTAAGAAGGCTATAAATATACGTAGTCCACCGCTACGATATCAGCCCAGGATAAGTTTTATGCATTTCACAGCACTTCTTGACGCAGATATGAAGGTATTACCTGGTCATGAATTTCTCAAACATCCGTAATATAGACTTTCTATAGAACTTCTCCTGACCACTACAGAATCCGCGGCTGTATACAGATTGCTCAAGACGATGCTAACAGGCATTGGGAGATTTATAACCAGAAATAATGGGACATCTGGAAGAAAAATACACGTACTGATGATGTGACGAGCCGTAGACTACAGCATAAATAATTCAATGCACGTTATATACAGGTCCGCCTAACTTTGACCGGACCTAAATCATAGAAAGTGGTCAAGCTTTTGGCTAATAATGGGTAAATAATGTCTAATTACGTAAATAATATACATCATGGTCGATTTTAGCTATAGTCGTTCTCTTACTTCTGTTGTATTTTACAAACGGTGTGTATGTCACAGCACGCGACAGAACGTTCTTCTCACTTAGAAGTAACATCTTCTACTGAAATCGTAACATGTAATGTGTAGAACCTCTGTTTTACATATATCGTTTGTCACATTTCATTTCGACTCCTCTTCTTAAAGATATAAAACTGTACTTTTCATTTAACAATTGTTGTTGTGGTCTTCAGTCCGAAGACTAGTTTGATGCAGTTCTCCACTCTACTGTATCTTGTGCAAGCCTCTTCATCTCTCGATAACTATCGCATCCTACATCCATTTGAAAATGCTTACTGTATTCCCCCATAATTCCCTTTATTACCAAACTGACTATTCCTTGATCCGTCAGGAACTACTAATTGACCACGTTTCACTTCCATACAAAGCTACACTCCAGAGACATATCTTCAGAAAGGCTTCCTAACACTTAAACTGATGTTACATAGTAACAAATTCCTCTTTTTCAGATATTATTCTTCTTGATATTATCACTCTACATTTTGTATCGTTTTTACTTCGGCCATCATCTGTTGTTCTGCGGCCCAAACAGCAAAATACATCGACTACTTTTTGTGTGTAATTTCTTACACTATTTCCTTCAACATCGTTTGATTTAATTTCATTCCATCACTCTTGTTTTACTTTTGTTGGTGTTCATTTTATAGACATTTTTGAAGGCACTATCAATTCCGATCAACTGCTCTTCCACGTCCTTTGCCATCTCCGGCAGAATTACTAGCTCTTCTGCAAACCTCGAAATTTTAATTTTAATTCATTCTCCCAATTACTCCTTGGTTCACTTCCCAGGTCCTTCAATGTGCAGGTTGAGTAACATCCGGGATACACTACAGCACCATCTCACTTCCCTTCCCTACTACAGCTTCCCTTTCGTGTTCTTTGACTCGTATAACTGCAGTCTAATTTTTTTGTACAAGTTGTAAACAGCCATTCGCTCCCTTAATTTTATACCTGCTACCTTAAAAATTTCAAAGAATATAGCCACTCAACATTGTCAAAAGCTTTCTCTAAATGTGCAAATGTTCGAAACATAGAATTACTTTCCTTTGACGTATCTTCTACGGTAAATCGTAGGATCGCGTGTTCCTACGTTTCTGCGAAAGCCAAAGCGATATTACCCGCGACGGCTTTTACTAAATTTTGCATTCTTCTATAAATAGTTCTTGTCACTATTTAGCAATCATAACTTGTTAAGCTGATGGATCGACAGTATTCACACATACCAGAACCTGCCTTCTGTGGCATCTAACAATGCGCCTTAGACCGTTCGGCTACCCCGCGCGGCTAGACGTTTGTATTCCGTTTTATTTTACTGGACGGAATGACACTCGTCGGTAGAGTGATGGGTTCTCAGTTGTACTCCTTGAGGAGCCGAGATGATGCTACAACATATAAAATATCAGCTCACTGTATTACAATTTGAACAAGATGGAATATTTTACTTTGTTACAGTCGATGTCCACAGGAATGTCATAAGTATTACTGCCATCGAACATTAATGTGTCAGTTGGTACAGAACACGATACTAGTCTCTTCTCATAGAGTACAGTTGACTGTAAACGTTTACGCAGATTTCTGTCCAATACAACTGTCGCACTGCTGGCTCGGTAGAGAGCGCTGCTGTCATCTTCGGCGGTGGTTGCTGACTGGGCTAAACGGTACTGCGCTCGGACATAAATAAGAGTGTTGACGCGATTCGTGTGGAAACTCTTTACCGCGTGTCTACGCTACTGTCATTCGTCGTTGCTTCTGGCAGCGACTATGCATACTTCTGGTTCCGTCGCGAGGTACCAACCTTACCATGCTACCTCGTTTCGTTCCTTGGCGACACCACAACCTTCGTCCTTTTCAGTATCAGCATTATTATATTTCCTCCTTTCGTCATTTAAATTCAGCGTCTTCTGTGTTACACATGGATTTCTACTAGGCCTTGTGTTTTACCTCTTCCATCCTCCGCTGCCTTCAGCATTTAATCCCTCCAAGCTATCTATTCGTTTTCTGTTGCATTTCTTTCCCCTGCTTCAGTCCAACGTTACCGAATTCTTCCTGTGAAACACTCTAAAACCTCTGACACCTTCAGTTTATCCTGGTCTCATTTCCTTAATTTCCTGTCTTTTTGCAAGTTCACCAGTTTTCATCTACAGTTCATAACCACATCTGCCCCTGGAAATGTCTCACAGCATAAAAGCTTATTTCGAAATCTCTGCTTTATCATTATTCAGTGCATCTGAAACCTTACAGTGTCCCTAAATCTCTTCCACATATACAGTCTATGACGTTTCCCCGTCGACCATTCATCGTCAGTCACGGTATAGTCACAAAATATTATTTGAATCTCTTCTGTTACAAAGTATTATGACTATGTCGTGAACGTAATATAACAAAAGATACAGAATATACTCCTCAAGCAGAAATTTCAGGGTTGATTCTTAAGAGTGATCTGGCAAATAATATTATTCAGCCACATTTTCTTGTGTTACATACGATTTTATTGGCTTCACTTAGTGGTGGTTGTTAGCAAATGAGTCGCACTATTCTGATACTCTGATACTTAAGAAGGAAACAACCTTAAAGAAATTTTGGTCATCATATTGTGATGAAGTTTAATGTAGACATTCACCAAGGTTATCAAGTAATGGAATCTCCCGAGAATCTGGAAGAAACGGAACTTTCTGCATGACCAAACAAGAGTTAGTTCAAAAGTACGATATTGCAGTGCCTATCTTAATCAGAATTACGATTGCAAAGTACCTTCGGACATGCATAAATGCCGTGAGTTGTGCTCGAATAGCCAAATAGTTAAGTCTGTCTCTGGCAGTGGTGAGGCGCGCACGCCTTGTTTGCGTCTCGCCTGTTGTGCTGCGAGCGAGCGAGCGCACGTTTGTTTACTTCCGCGTAGCGCCTTGTCTTGAAACCGACTTCAACGACCATCATGGCGTTTTCTTATCGCCAAACCACAATAAAAATAACTTTTCGTGCGGATCACGAACTACTGAAGACATATGAAGTAGAACGTTTTATACGGAATGAAATGCGTCTCTCGCCACAGAATGTGATCGGAATTCATTTTTCGATCTACTGTACTAATACTACTGTGTGCATAAAGCTGGCGTATGTCGAGCTGTGCACCGGAGTTGTGCGGCGCCACGCTAACGCTTTCAAGTTCCGATACTCTGACGAATATATAGCGACTGCCGCGGTTGATTGCGTTTGTTTTGCCCTCCGAACGTTGCGGGTTTTCGGAATCCCGTTTGAGGTCCCGTCGGACGTTGTGGTGACCGTTTTAAACCTCACGGCAAAGTTGTCTGTCACGTTGATGGAATATGGAAGACGTTCGAAACATACCGTGTCCTCAATGGTGTCCGTCAGATAAAAACTGAAGTACAGAAACTTCCGTATTGGTTATTGCCGGCTGCAGGGCTGTCTTCATGTACAATGGCCAGCCACGCTCCTGTTCACATTGTGGCCGGGAAGACCATTTTCGTTTTGAATGTCTACGACGTAGACTGGTTCAGACACCAATCAAAGACGTCGCTCTTCCTGCGGCGCCCACTCTGTTACCCCTGTCTTACGCGTCTGCGGCGGTGCTGCCTGCTGCACACCCTAGGAATCAGTCGGTACCGGCGTCGACTCCTCTCGAGGCCTCTCTCCTACAGTCCTGCCAGAGGTAATACAAGTGAACGATGACTGTCAGTAGGCACAAGCTGTCTGTCCCTACACGCTACGGTCGCAGGTTCGAATCCTGCCTCGGGCATGGATGTGTGTGATGTCCTTAGGTTAGTTAGGTTTAATTAGTTCTAAGTTCAAGGCGACTGATGACCTCAGAAGTTAAGTCGCATAGTGCTCAGAGCCATTTGAACCATTTTTTGTCTGTCCCTACACCATGGATGTTGATCATGGAGCTCTACCGAACTCCGCTTTTCTGCCGTCTGGCAACATTTCGGGCGATAGCCGCCCGCCATCCGACACGGAACAGCATTTTAGGAAGCAACAGTCGCCAAGGAAACGGAAGGCAAAACGCCTTACCCCTTCTGACGACTGTTCCATCGGATGTGTGCACTGGATAAAGACCCTGCTACTGATGGTCTACTGTCGTCAGATGCCATGTCACCTGACGACGCGACGTCCTTCCCCTCCTCCATCTCCAATCAGCATCCACCTCCGGACACTGATCTTAACCCCCGCCTCCGTCAGATGCGGTTGCCTTCGCTTTTGTGTCTAAGGCTACCTGTGGGCGCACCTTGAAGTATTCCACTGAACCGGCCTAGTGAGACGTCTGTCTCCTGGGCGGACGACGTCGATGCTGACTGAGGATGGACATTCTGGGGGTGTACAGACCGATGGACCCCTGGTGGGCTCGTCTCCCTCCCCGTCACAGTAATGTGCCCTTCCACAGGGGCCTAACAGGGAGTTCAGTGTGCTTCCCCGATGTTTGAATCACCTGTTCTCCTGGTGATGACGGCTTTCCAGACCTATCGCTTAGCCACTGTCAATGTAAATACCTTTCGTGTACGCCTCAAACTGACTTTACTCCAGGGCATGCTGTATGCTACGGACGTTGAAATTGCTTTCCTTCAGAAGGTGCATATTGCAACTATTTGCGCTTCCCATGGTTTTGCAGCACATGTCTCTCATGTTTGCCCTATTGGTAATGGGGTGGCAATCCTCTTACGTGACGGTATCCTCGCTCATGCAGTTGCTTATCTCCCTGATGCCAGAGGTATGGTTCTCACGTTTAGTGGCGTTAGGATCGTCAATGTCTATGCGCCATCTGGTTCGAGTCGCCGCCTTCTTCTCAGAAACAGTCACGCCTCTTTTCCTGGGTTAGCAGGATGCATTGATGATGGGAGGCGATTTCAGCTGCGCTCAGGCACCCAAAGACCAACTACCATGATACTCCCCGTGCGCGGCGCTAGCGATAATTGTCCAGCACCTTAGCCTTGATTCTTGGGAGTATGCCCCGCGGTGTAGGCGAGCGGTCTAGGGCGCCTGGCGCCATGTCACGGTCCGCGCGCGGCTCTCACCCCCCCCCCCCCCTGCCCCTCCCCCCCGTCGAAGTTCGTCCTCCCTCGGACATGGATGTGTGTGTTGTCTTTAGCGTAAGTTAGTTGAAGTTGGATTGAGTGGTGAGTAAGATTAGGGACCGATGACCTTAGCAGTTTGGTCCAATAAGACCTTACCACAAAATTCTTCGGAGCATGTTCATGGCGATCGTCATTTCGCTAGCCATTCTTCCAGCCGCTTTGATCGTGTTTACATCTCCCGCAATGTTGTCAGTGGGGTGCAGGCTGCTGAAGTCTGCCCCGTTGCGCTCTCTGACCTTATAGCATATATCTGCGCAATCAGTCTCTGCTGCGAAGGGTGTGGCGCGGCCGGGGACCATGGAAACTGATTACGATCCGCCGTACTTCGCCTGAATGCCGGCAGCTCTTCGGGACCACGTGGGCAGTTACGTCGACGCCGTGATAGCTATCAGTCTTCCCTGTCTTGATGGGAGCTCTGTGCGAAGCTTGCCCTCCGCAAGGCCTTGATTGGGTATGGAATGGAGGTTGCAGCATGGCGGCGACGAACTCAGGAATTATATTTCGTCATTCTCCTGGTATGTACTAAGATGCCTTATTCGCCAGAGCTGGAGCTATGGTCAGGGCACGCACACACGCCGGGTTAGTGCAGAAGCGTCCATCTATGTGTCATGTCATAACGGAACTACACCACCATCAGAAGACTTTGATTAATGTCCATACGACCGATGATGGGCAGCGTTTTGATACCTAACGGGATATAGGGCTCGCCCTCCATGCACATTATGTTACAGTGTACTCTGAACATCATCACCACCGTGCCAACATTATGGCGGTCTCCAGACACTCCTTTGACTCGGTCCACGTGGATGCGACGATGGATCTGCTTGCTAACGTCACAGAGGAATCCAGGCGGATTCTACGAACAGGTCGCCTGTCCCTGACTGCCTTCCACTGGAGTTTTATCGAACATTTCGCCTCCTTCTGACGCCGGTGTGGGCGGAAATTTGTCAGGACCTTATGTCACCTTTCGTGCCGATTCCAGACTGTTTCCTCGGTGGTTTCCTCATTCCCATCCACAAGCCTTCGGGTACCCTATAGTTATGCTATTACTGCCCCTTGATGTTACTCAATGGCAACATGAAGATCTTTACCCGGTGTTCGCTGCGCGGCTTAAACGGACGGCTCAGTACATGGTTTTCCCTGATCGAACTTCTTTAGGAGGTGCCAATAGCATCCACACTCCTTCTGTCACTATCGGGACATAATCGCGGCTGGTCATGCTCGACGTGCGCCCGGACTTTCGGCAGCTCTTCAGCGAGGCGTTCGATCGGGCCGATTACGACTACCTGAAAGGTGTGCTCTCCAATATGTGATAGCCTGATAGTACCGTCGACGTCCTAATGTGCCTCCTTCGTGGAACTATGACTCATGTACTATACAGCGGCCGTCTCACTCCCACCGTCTCGATCAGTGCGTCTAGGCTGCCTGCTCTCTGCACTGTATGCTTTCGCCATGTCCTATTGCTGGAGGCTCTTGCTCACACTCTCTCTCTCTCAGCACTTATTGCGCTTTTGACCGTCCCGCCGCCCTTCTTTTACTTCCGCCGCTTTTTCCTCGAGATTAGCTACGTCCTTACAGTTGTAACCTCCCCACAATGAAATAATATGAATAATATTCACATTTAGCGTAACTACCCAAGAGTTAAAATATGTGTAGCATTGACATTTAGCGTAACCTCCCAAAAGTAAAAAATACGTAACCTACCAACAGATAAATTTCGTAACCTATCAACAGTAAAAACAATGTAATTATTTATTTCATTCACATTCAGCGTAACCTTCCAACAGTTTATTATTCCGTAACCTAGGAATAATAAAAATGTGAGTCACTTATAACCTTTCAGTAATTGACTGTGAATTTAAACTTGTAAATTTTGGACGTCAGCAGCGCTGCGTCATTGCCCTGAAAGATCATTCTGAATAAAAAATGAAAATTCTTACGTCAATGACGCATATATATCTGCTCATATAAGAAATTTTTCTGGCACAGCCGAGTGCAATGCTGGCCGACAGATTTGTCATGTATAAAAAGAAAAAACTGATTTTTCTTTTCAATAATCGGGATGACCAAGGATTGGAAAAATTAGTAAATTCTTTAAATTGAAGTGAATGATTGTCAAAAGTTACTTTTTACGAGATAGATTATTATTAAGAGAATTTTTTAAAAACATTTACATGGGACTTGATATTACAATAGTACACATGCGCGAGGTTGCTTTTACCTAATACTACAACGCTCAGGCTCCGCCATCGCTCCCCACTATCGGCCCAGCCAACTCCACACACACGACTGCTCGCTACTACTTACTCCTACTGACACACAGTTCCTACTGCTGACTCTGGTCTGAGATTCTCTTATAGCTTACATATCGCAGGCAGCGCGTGAGCAATCCATCAAAATTACATCTGCTCGAGTGCGCTAGCAACTAATTCCTTAATCATGGACCTCTTACACTGTGATAATGCCAGCGCTCTTGACATCCACGAAGGCGATCTGTGGCTTTCTTCAGCACCACCGGTCAGCGAATGTGCTTGAGGGGAAGCATCCCCACGTCGACTGGAGTGCCGTATGGCGGCCGGTGTGCGCTCCCTATCTTGACACTGACGTCCAGTCTGCATGTTACCTTGTAAGTAGGCTGTTTATGTTTTCTCTATGTAAGTAGGCTGTTTATGTTTTCTCTATGTAAGGAGGCTGTTTATGTTTTCTTATTGGCAACGTTACGTAGCGCTCAAAATGAAATCACTGGCTGTGTTGTATGCAGTCTGTGGCTAGTTTGCATTGTTGTCTGCCATTGTAGAGGGGCAGCTGGATGTTAACAGCGTGTAGCGTTGCGCAGTTGGAGGTGAGCCGCCAGCAGTGGTGGATGTGGGGAGAGAGATGGCGGAGGTTTGCAATTTGTCATGAACTGATATATATATTATGACTTGTGATGATATTAAGGTAAATACATTGTTTGTTCTCTATTAATATCTTTCATTTGCTAACTATCCCTATCAGTAGTTAGTGCCTTCCATAGTTTGAATCTTTTATTTAGCTGGCAATAGTGGCGCTCACTGTATTGCAGTAGCTTGAGCAGCGGAGATTTTTGTGAGGTAAGTGACTTGCGAAAGGTATAGTTTAACGTTAGTCAGGGCCATTCTTTAGTAGGGAATTTTGAAAGTCAGATTGCGTTGCGCTAAAAATATTGTGTGTCAGGTTAAGCACAGTCTTGTATAATTGTTCAAAGGGGACGTTTCATATGTCGACCCTTAGCCGAGGATACCTCACTGGAATCTTCTGACTTTTTCTTGTAGTTTGTGAATTTAGTGTAGATTTTGTTTATTGCTAGCGCGTAATTGTAGAGAAAATCTCCTTTGTAGTTGCAGTCTTTCATTGTTGTACAGTAAAACAGTTGTGGCATGCATGTAGATTTGCACCAAGTATTTCGCAGCTGCGCTGGTAATTAACTAGATATTATTTTCAGTGCTATGTTAATGTGTTCTCTTATTTTTTATCTTCAAATTGTGTTTTTCTGTGTTGTCGTGTGAAATATTGTGACAATAATGGCGTGTGAAAAACGTAATACTAGGCTCCAAAGTAAACTGAGAAATGACAGTGAAAATGAAAACAGTGTGTTAGCGCCACAGAGTAATGAATTAACAAATATTCAAAGTAGTAATTTGGTAACTGTGCATAGGGAAATGGAGCGGGCGTCAAACAATGGTGTAGACAGTGAAACAATTAGAGAACAGGGAAGTATTATCGATCGATCGGTCGGCAACAGCTCGCCTCAGGAATCCGAAATGACAGGAAACAATCTCCCAAATACTGTAGATTCAGGTTTTGGTTCCTCACCGTTTTCTCAAATAAGTCAAGACACATTTTCTGCTTGTCAAAATGTGAATGTTGCCGGTGCAAATGCACTGCCGAACAGCGTAGAGAAACAGATTCCAGACACTAATACATTATTATTGCAATTAATGCAACAAATGGAACAAAATCAGAGACAAACACAGCAACAGTTAGACACAATGGAACAAAATCAGAGACAAACACAGCAAAAGCTTCAAAAGTTAGACACAGTGGAACAAAATCTTAAAAAGTTAGACTCATTGGAACAAACACTTGAACAAACACGTGAAGATTTAACTACTGAGTTACATAACATTGAATCGAAATGTCAAAAAGTCTGTAATGACGTAAAAACACAAATTTGTGAGCATTTTCAACCTATTTTTTCGCGGCATGAAAATGCATTACAGAATCACGAAGCAGCCATAAAAGAACTGCAAATTATTGTTCATGAAAATCATGAGACCTTGCAAGCTAAATTTGACTCAGTTGCATCTACCGATTCGGTTACGCAACTTGCAAAAACTCAGGATAACTTAAAGGACACAGTAGATTCGATTTCAACACAAATGGACACTCTGAAACTTGGTTCAGAAAAACACACTGAGGAAATGTGTTCATTATCAGAGAAAGTAGTTGAACTTTCGGATCAGCTAAATAATTTATCTACGAAGGTAGATGATAATCTGAATGACGCAAAACCGGTAGCCTTTAATGACACAGAACAGAGCGAACAAATTAGGAAACTGAAACAAAATCTGAATCAAATTGATACGCAACACCAAAGAGAAATCCGGGAAGTACAAGATCAACTGACACAGTTAATACAAGAATTACGTATTTCAGAAGACACTCGCGCTCCAACACGGGAAGAGGAACTTAGAAATACGCAAAAGCCACAAAATAATAACACAGGGCATTTCGGTAATTATGAAAGAAATTGGCAAGGTACACCGAATTTTGAGATGGAACAGCCGACACGACCTAACAATGACCGATATGCGACTCGCCGACATGACGATTTTGACTATAAGCTGTTCATTACTACACGTAAATTCAAAACATTTAAGAATTCTGGCAACGACATTCATCCGCAAGCATGGCTCCATCAATTTTCTCATTGTTTTCCTCCCAACTGGTCATTGGAGCACAGATTAGAATTTATGTGTGGCTACTTAGAGAATGAACCAGCTGTAAGAATGTGGTCGGTCATTCACGATTGCCACAGTGAAGGAGAATTTTACCATGCCTTCCTCTCAGCATATTGGTCGCAAGCTACACAAGACCGTGTAAAACATGGCATCATAATGATGAAACATTTCGAACAATCTGAATTCTCCAGTCTTGTGAAATATTTTGAAGACATGTTGCACAAGAATCAGTACCTGTCAAATCCATACAGCCCCTCAGAACTCATCCGCATTTGCTTAATCAAATTACCTGAACATTTACGACACATTATTTTGGCAGGACGTTGCAAAGACGACATTGAAGCTTTTCAGGGACTGTTACAAGAATTAGAAATTGACACAGACAGTCGCGGGATGCGAAAACAGGAAAACAATCACTACAGGTCACATCTGTCACAATTCCGTGACGACAGAAACGATAACTGGACGCGACAAGGCTATTCTCACAACACAAATCGTGACCAAAATAGACACCACCCGTATGACAACCGTTGGCAGAGTAGTAATAACTACAGGGAAAGATCACCTCTCCGTGGTAATGACTATCACAGAGACAATAAGAGAAACAGACAATATGGGAACCAAAATAAATACTATCAAGGGAGACAGAATAACTTTAGACGCAACGGACCAGCGCGCAGTTACGATTCAGGGAGAAATTCTCCACCACATGACCGACAAACAAGAAACTATGTAAACTACCGACAAAACGACAGACCTGAATTGCATCAGAACTGGCGGGATTCAAACAGAGCAGGGCCCTCTCGTCACGGTGAATTTGTAGAAGTTAGGTCTCCAAATCCCAATAACGACGCGCGCCAACAAAGAGACAATAGGCAATGACTCACACCGCTGGCAGCCACAAAACGTTCTTATGACACTAACGACGCAGCTGCCGTAGCTAGTAATTACGTAAAAATGGAAGACATTAGGGACATCTTACTCCAGGAACACGACGTAAAACTTAACAACATTGCATATCCTGTGATTCACATTACTGTAAATGACGTAAAATTTACGGCAGTACTTGACTCTGGCAGTCCCATCTCAGTAATTAGTGAAACAGCCTTTAGCAAATGCAACAAATCGAACGATTGCCCCACACTTCCGTTACGTAAGATTAAATTACAAGGTGCAATCTTTGGAAAAAGTGTAGATGTACGCCAACAAACCAATTTAGAATTCTTTTGTCAAAGCCACAGCTTCTCTATGAACTTTCTCATTGTTCCACTATTGTCGACGGAAATTATATTGGGAGTAGACTTTTTGAATGAATGCAAAGCAATCTTAAACTTTCACGATGCTGAAATAAGTTTAGAGAAAGAAGGTAAGTCAATAGCTTTGAGATTTGAAGATTGGCTCTCAAACCATGACGAGGAAATTAATCGGCTTTACCTTCTGTTAGACAACAGTTCGGACTTTTCTACGGAACTAGACACTAACAATCACTCTGCAAGTACTGACAGGGAGGATATCGACGGCGCATTTGACTCTAATAAGTTAATTCAGAATAAAATTCAAACAATTGAGAATTGTAATGACAATGATAGGCAAGACCTTTTTGAGATTTTACAAGCACATTCCACAGTTTTTACTCACAAAACAGGAACAATCAAGGGATTTCAATACCAATTTCGTGTTCGTGAGCATACTAAATTTTGTGTTAGACCATACGTAATTCCGGCGCATCATAGGGACCGTGTTAGAACAGAAATACAATCTATGCTTGACGAGGGCATTATTGAGCCTGCAGTAAGCTCATACAACAATCCATTACATGTTGTTGAGAAGAAAAACGGATCGATCAGGCTTGTCTTAGATTCGAGACAAATCAATACGATCATTATTCCTGAAACAGACAGGCCGCAAACGTTAGAAGAACTTCTTCAAAATTTTAATGGTGTAAAAGTGTTGTCTTCCATTGATCTCAGATCCAGCTTTTATCAGATCGAACTTCATCCAGAATGTAGAAAATACACAGCTTTCCTTTGTTTCGGCGTTTGTTATCAGTTTCGGAAACTTCCCTTTGGTTTGAACATTTCTTCGGCAGCATTCATTCGTGGGCTAAATTCCATATTACCTGAATTCTTAAAACGTCACATCACCTTATATGTAGACGATATTCTGATAGCAGAAGCCTCATGGGAACAACACAATCGCATCCTCAACAGCGTGTTACATATTTTTGCAGAATCTGGAATTACAGTTAACTTGGAAAAGTCTGAATTCGGTAGGTCAAAGGTGAGGTTTTTGGGACATATTATTTCTTCTGAAGGCATTCAGCCGGATCCTGAAAAGTTAGAAGCAATCAGAGCCATTCCAGTTCCATCCACAAAAAGACAAGTCCGCAGTTTTCTAGGTCTCGTAAATTTTTACCGTCGTTTTCTGAATATGCAAATTCTTGTTACACCAAAACTTTGTTCTCTCACTGGAAAAAATACTATTTGGAACTGGGACGAACAAGCACAATTGGAATTCAATTCTTTGAAAGAAGCGTTACTTCACGCGCCAATCTTAGCTCATCCAGATCTGTCACAAGATTTCTGCCTTAGCACGGATTCTTCTAAAGTCGGTCTTGGTGCCCATTTATTTCAAGAAGCCATAGAAAATGACACTACCGTTCAGAAAACCATTGCTTTTGCTAGCCGAGTGCTAACAAAATCTGAAAAAAATTATTCCGTTACTGAATTAGAAGCTTTAGCTATCGTTTGGGCATTTAACAAATTCCGTTTCTTTCTTTCTGGTAAGCACGTAAAAGTGTACAGTGATCATCGTGCATTACAATTTCTTATGTCTTCAAAATTAAATCATGACAGGTTAAAACGTTGGGCATTGTTTCTACAAGAATTCCGCTTCACAATAGTCTACATTCCCGGCAAGGAGAACATTGTTGAGGACGCACTGTCACGCGCACCGGCTGGGCTTGAGAAAAGTAACACAGAAGGCAACCTCGAGAAAAATTTCAGTATTCTTTACATTCAGAAAGTCGCCTTTGAAAACTTCATCACCACATCTTTAAAGGACATTGCTCATGAACAAGATAAAGATCCGATTTGGAAAGACATCAAGAGCAAATGGCATGAAAAGACACACACACAGATTCGGCATTATTACCTGGTTAGAAACAACATACTCTTCAAACGCTGCACTGTTGATGACAAGCTATGGGTACTTTGCATTCCAGACGATTTTGTTAATAAGCTCATTTGGTACATTCATTTCAGCTACGCACATTTTGGTCCACGAAAATGTTATCATATTCTTCGAACGACTTGTTATTTTAACAATATGGAAAAAAGAATTCGAAGAGTCTTATCTATTTGTAAACTTTGTCAAAAGGCGAAACCATCTACTGTCTCACATCGTGCTCCGTTGTTTCCTATTATTCCTTCTAAATTAAAAGAATTTGCTGCTGTTGATCTCTTGGGACCGCTTGTCAGAACATCCAATGGATTTTCGTACGTTCTAGTCGCTGTTGAACTTACTTCAAAATTTGTTTCTTTCACACCGTTACGTAAAGCCACTGGACGGTCTGTATCCAACGCCTTTGTTAAAAATTTCTTACGTGAAGTTGGACACGTTAGCAAAGTCATTTCAGATAACGGACCACAATTCAGATCTGCTGTTTGGTCACGCATGCTTCGCAACCATAAAATCAAACCTGTTTTTATTTCATTGTACTCACCACATTGTAACCCCTCTGAACGGATTATGAAAGAAATCAATAAGCTTTGTAGACTTTATTGTCACAGAAAGCATCAGCATTGGGACAGATATTTACACTTATTTCAAAATGTGCTGAATGAAATGCCTCATGATTCCACTGCTTTACCACCTACTCTTGTACTAAAGAATGAAGAACCACCGAACAGAATCAGAGAGCTTGTACCTTTCCCAAATACACGTAAACTTCGACACAAAGACATAATTGATTTGGCTCTTAAAAATATAAAATCTGCAGCAGACAAAAGGAGAAAACTACACGGTAAAGCAAATGCAAAGAAGTTGTATATTGGTCAGAAAGTTCTCATTAAAGCTCATTCATTGTCACATAAGAAGAAACACTTGAGTCACAAATTCTTTCTAGTTTACAATGGACCTTACAGAATCCGACGTATACCACATGATAATTGCGTTGAAGTTGAAACTCTGCGTACTAGGAAGAGTAAAGGTTTACACCACATTTCACATGTAAAACCGTTTATTGAAAGATAATCTGCTTTTTAACTTAGTCTTTGTCATAAAATTTTTCGCTTCACATTACTAATATGCTTTGTCAGACTTAGAATCTGTTAACATTCAACAATGTTTGAAGTTAAATATCCAATCCAGAACCAAGAGAAGTTATTTAAACAGAAATGACGAATGCATTGTTATAGTGAACAGACGTCACAGTGTTATTGTGTGTGTACATTCTTGCTTGTTTGTTGCATGATTACGTAACGACTATAAGGCTTACATACTTAGGACACATACCAGTACTGCTAATGAGATTTTAATGCAACATTTTGTTTACCTGAAAATACATTCTGTATTTAAAGTGCTTTCTGAGAGATACCAGATGACACAGAGGTTAGTTTATGTGACAGCTACATGATTTTTATCACGACGCTACTAATGAGTGACAATTTACAATGTTGCTTTTGCAGTGTTTCTGTTTTATATCTGCACAGTTTTCTGTTTTATTCTGGAAAGTAAAACAGGTTTTAGTAGTAACTTTTGTGGTATAGCTACAATGAGACTGCCTTTTCCGTAGCACAACAATACGTTATAGCACAGTACTTTCCTCATCACGGCAATAAGCGTAATAACTAAGACATTTATACGCAAAGCATTTCACTTTTGTGTATTATGAGGTAAGTACATTGACTTCTGCAGAACTTAGCTTTCGGAGGACGATAACTACGACACTTCCACACAGATTATGTTGCAACAAGACGCACATTTAGCGCTACAGTACACGTATTTGAGTGATTAATTTTGTACTTAAAACATTTATTTTTAAAGATTTTTGAATTACAAAAAAAGTTTTCCGTGATATATTTCATTCCATTGGTGTAATCTGTAACACCTGAGGGTATAATTACATTAATCCTCAGGGGGGTATACGCCTACTCTGTGTACCATGTGTGTGGCAACCACAAGGAACCCTAGCTATTATGGTATTTGCTTATACAACTTTACACATCGGTACCATATTTCTCTAACACACAAATTACACAGCTATCTGATCATGTAACTGAGAGATAAACTTTTTTTATTACATCAGTGACAGATGTTTACGCAATTACACAGTTGGATAACTTCACACTTATGAAATTGTATTTTGTCTGTACTTTGTGAAATGCTCATATTTTTTCAGAACCATTGTGATACTATGAGAGCTTTGAATGATATATTTGGTAAGGGAGCATGATTTTAAAGTACGTTTGAGGTAGATGACACTATTGAAATGAGCAGAGAATCTTTTTTAGGTTTTGAAATTATTGGAGGAAGCTACCACGATTTTGAGAATTGACTGAGATGTTATGATATTATTACGACGACGATGTGTACTATGCTGTTGAGATATGTTTATGATCAATAAGATGATGCTACCGTATATGAGGAATAAGAAGTATGTTGGAAACCAAGAATCATAGTTTAAGAGTTATGAAATGTGCGTAAATGCGTGATAGTATCACAATGCTGACGAATATTTTATTTGGACACTTGTATTTATAGGATTTTCTTTCTACAGATTTGCAACGCTAATTCTTGACCTGTGAAATATTTTTATGTGAGACTGTCACTGTAGCGGAAACTGCTGTCGTAAATATTTCCGTAAGAAAGTTAAGTGACCACCTGCACGTAATGCGTCGCGGGCACCCACCTGGGTGACAGCTGCCCGAAAAAAAGCCATTAGCCTTTCAGCGGCACAGGTAGAAAAAAAGAAAGGGGAGGCCATTGTCCTCGCTATTGACATTTCCTTGTTGAAAGCATACTGTGGAGCTCATAATTTATGATATTTACTAAAATGCCTAATGAAATGATTAGAAACATTTTACATCTATTGTCTTTGTAGTTAAGAGATTGCTCATTTTGTTTAATATCTGGTTTCCAGCTGTGTTGCAGCATTTGTTTCATAAAATAAAATTAAATGCATTTGCTAATGTGAACACTTTCTGTCAACAGATCTATTAAATAATAATTTTGTGATCCACATTCTTCAAAAAAGGAGCACTTGGAAAGGAAAGAACAATAAGAAGGATCTAGTAACTGCATTCATAATTTTCTTTTCAAGTACATGGTAATATTTCTTTTTACAATCAGTTGTTGTGGTGCACCACTTTAATTACATAGACATTAAGATGTGATTATACACTTCCGTTATCTGCATTGTTGTTTTTACTGTAATATCTTTTCTGCTTGAGCTATGTCATGTTTAGATATAAGTTATTTCTGCTGCTATTTGCCAGGCATAGTGCTACTAAATTTCACTTTGTATTACTCTGTTAAGCTAGTTTTACTATTGATTTATTTTTATTTTTGCTGCTCATTGCATTATATCAGTTGTAATTTATGCTGCTTGCTTTGCCTTTTGTATTTTTTATCATTGCTGTTTGTGTTACTTATTTTGTGCTGCTGCATTGCCTTGTCCCTTAGTTTAATATCTGAGCTCAGTAGATTTAAGTTAGCTTAAGATGGGGTAGGCTATATGAGAGAACGAGTTGTGATGAATTGGAAGAAATGCATTGAGAAGCTGTAAGAAAATGGTTTGGCCAAAAAAAAAAAAAAAAGAAAAAAAAGTGTTTTGAAAGAGAATATGAACCAAAAAAGTAGGGTTTAGGGACAACAGGTTTAGGTAGGATTTTCTTGGAAATAAATAATGAGGTAAGAAATATGTGAACATATAAATACAGAAAGCATGCTGGGATAGGATTTTTTTGGTGGAAACAAATGTTGAAATAAGAGGAAAGATATATGAAGTTTTGGGTTGGACTGCAGTACCACATGTTACACTGAAAACGAACCCTGTCCTTTCCTATTGGTGTTATCCCACTATGTGTTTGTGTACCCTTGAGTATTTGTTTTCTTCCTGTCTCTGTGTACTGTTTCATAGAATTTTTTTTCTCTTCTAATACTAAGCTATATTCACTATGAGGAGGAATACTGTTATCCTCAAATATAAGTTGCATTAATAATATGTTATTTTCTTTGTAAAGTTGTTTACAATTCTGTTCTGTTTCAATGTTCATGTGTGAAATTAATGTTTCGAAAACTATTCTCATTATTTTATTTATGTACTCATGTCATAATTCCTGTAACACTGATGTATATGTTATTTCGATTCTTTTGTAAAGCCTGTACTACAGATGTTATCTGTATTATTATGTTTTTAATGATGTATTTTGTACCTTTGTTATTGTATTTTTATGTTACCAAATTGTAATTGTTACCAGTTCTTCAAATTAAGTTACATTTCACTGCACACGTTTCTGTTGGTCATAGTATGTGGACAATATGTGAGAAGTAGGGACTGTTAGTGTTTGCACGTGTGTTAATAATTCAGCAAGGGACTGGATAACAGCATTGCTGGTTCTAAGGACAATTTCAAAAACTTTGTGAGTGCACAAGTGGTGGTTTATGGACTTGCTATATTATCCGCAAGACTCTTCAATGGTGATTGTGCACCTGCACAGTCACAACAGATGGCTGCTGGCCATCTCTACAAGGACTACAGTGGGTCTGCATCTTTGATGGCCCACCAATACCGTAATCTCTACAAGGACTACAGTGGGTCTGCACCTCTGGTGGCCCACCAATACCACAATCTCTACCAGGACTCCAGTGGGTCTGCTCTGTGATGACCTACCTACCAATATTCTTCAAAACTTCGAATGACTCTGCTGTGGGTTTGCTCCATTGTGGCCCATTACCTGTCAGCATGTCAAGAGTCAGCACTGTCTTTCCATTGGAAGGACAACACTACTTCTTCAAGACTGCATGGAAATCCACTACTTCTGTGTGCATTGTCTTTTACTGCTCAGACTTTGAGAAAAGAAACGGCAGTTTCACTGTGATGAACAATGTGGACTGTCTTTATGGACTGTGAGAAATTTTTAGCTTTTGACCAACAATGTATCAATAAGTGTGTGCATTTTATATCTTTGTTACTGTAATTGTGAAAATTTTTTGTCAAATCTGTATTGGCCAGTGCCCAACACCATTTGTAAAAATTTTTGTGGGGAGCATGGGGGCTATGTAAGTAGGTAAGTAGGCTGTTTATGTTGTCTCTATGTAAGTAGGCTGTTTATGTTTTCTCTATGTAAGTAGGCTGTTTATGTTTTCTTATTGGCAACGTTACGTAGCGCTCAAAATGAAATCACTGGCTGTGTTGTATGCAGTCTGTGGCTAGTTTGCATTGTTGTCTGCCATTGTAGAGGGGCAGCTGGATGTTAACAGCGTGTAGCGTTGCGCAGTTGGAGGTGAGCCGCCAGCAGTGGTGGATGTGGGGAGAGAGATGGCGGAGGTTTGCAATTTGTCATGAACTGATATATATATTATGACTTGTGATGATATTAAGGTAAATACATTGTTTGTTCTCTATTAATATCTTTCATTTGCGAACTATCCCTATCAGTAGTTAGTGCCTTCCATAGTTTGAATCTTTTATTTAGCTGGCAATAGTGGCGCTCGCTGTATTGCAGTAGCTTGAGCAGCGGAGATTTTTGTGAGGTAAGTGATTTGCGAAAGGTATAGTTTAACGTTAGTCAGGGCCATTCTTTAGTAGGGAATTTTGAAAGTCAGATTGCGTTGCGCTAAAAATATTGTGTGTCAGGTTAAGCACAGTCTTGTATAATTGTTCAAAGGGGACGTTTCAACCTTACTGTCAATGGGAAGCAAGTATGCCGGCCACGCCTTCACGGAATTCACCTCGTAAACACGCTCTTGTGTGCCGCCTGTGATGTTTTGGACACAGACGAGCATCGCCTGGTGTGCATATCGGCAAGAGGTGTCTGGTTATTGGCACGACAAATGTCCTAATTACATGTATGATTGTTCATCAGATACCTATTCAACTGCTACTCTTTCCGGAGGTTGGATACTTCCCGGAAGCGAAGACGAATTCTGTGAAGTGGATTTGTGGAAACGCGCTCACTGCTTGTTTGCTGATGGCAAGAAAAGCGTCCTTGATTTTTGGCAGTTCCTTAATGAACGCCATTGTGCTGTTGTCCACAATCCAAAATACAAAAATTTACTTCGCAGTGTTTTCCTTAACCCGCCCCATAGCTGAGGTGTTCCTGCCATGAAGAGTTGATCCCCGTCCCTACCACAAAGAGGGCTGATATATTCTCTGGTCATCGGAATATTCTTCTCGGAAAAAACTATACGTCCATAGTCTCAATGAGTCTGACTCTTGCTGCTGGCTGCTGTGGCCGAGCGGTTCTAGGCGCTTCAGTCCGGAACCGCGCTGCTGCTGCGGTCGCAGGTTCGAACCCTGCCTCCGGGATAGATGTGTGTGATGTCCTTAGGTTAGTTAGGTTTAAGTAGTTCTAAGTTCTAGGGGACTGATGACCTCAGATGTTAAGTCCCATAGTGCTTAGAGTCATTTGAACCATTTTCTGATTCATGCTGAGCCCTGCTCCTCGCGACGCCGGTTTCCTTCTATTCTCGGTGGTATTAATGTTAATTAAAAGAAAAGGAAAATGAAATAAGTAAACCATTGATGTTCATTGTACCTCTATTCCACGTTCCCTGTGCTTTTCTTGGTTTCTGGAGAGTGGGAACGAGACATGGTTGCGACCCCTGCCCACTTTGCCCCCCACCACTACCTTTGGGCGCCAAGAAGGTTCCTACATTTAAAAAAAAGGTAAGGCGGCTGCTCGCGGTAAGCGGGAAATCCGGGTTCAAGTCCCGGTCTGGCACAAATTTTCATTGACGTCATTCCATTATACAGCTGATGGTTGTCCATATTCGCAATTGCGAATACATTTCATACAGTTCAAAAAAGCAGTGCGAAGGAATGACTACTACTTAGAAGCCTTTGGACTGAATTTTTGTGGAGTAAGCATCTGTTACAGTCCTCTCTAAAAAGCCGACCTTTCGTGCATCCCAGGTCACCATGCTGTACTCATTAAGAGTCGTGGCAGTAAAAACTACCCTTTCAAAGGCTCCAAAACATACCTAAAGGAAGTCCAAGCGTTATGGAGTTTGGTTCGAATCCTGCCTCGGGCATGGGCGTGTGTGATGTCCTTAGGTCAGTTAGGTTTAGTAGTTCTAAGATCCAGAGGACTGATGACCTCAGATGTTATGTCCCATAGTGCTCAGAGCGTTTGACCCAATTGAACTTCTGTTATCGCCCTTTATAGGGATGTCCATCCCTCTTCAACTGTACTGACTATGGAGCTATTGCTTATTGCTGTATCTATAGCCTTAGAGAACTTAAAGCGCATTTCGTCATTCCTTAGTACTTCCTTATCCCACTTCTTTGCTAATTGATCCTTCCTGACTAATGTCTTAAATTTCACTTACTCTTCATCACTACTATGTCATGACCTGAATCTGTAACTTCTCCGGGGTACGCCTTACAGTCCAGTATCTGATGAGGAGGTACTGAATAGAAAAGGGAAGAAAAGAAATTTGTGGCACACCTGACTAGAAGAAGGTATCGGTTGGTAGGACACATTCTGAGACAGCAGGTGATCATCAATTGAGTAGTGGAGGGACGCGGAGGGGGGAGGGGGTGTAAAAATCTTAGAGGGAGGCCAAGAGATGAGTACAGTAAGCAGATTCAGAAAGATATACAGTAGGTTGCAGCAGTTATTCGGAGACGAAGAGGCTTGTGCAGGACCGAGTGGCATGGAGAGCTCCATCAAACCAGTCTTCGGACGGAATACTGCAACAACAACAAGTGATTTGCTTGATGGTCACCTACAGTTTAAATCACCTGCAGCTAGACAACGTTGTACAGTGGAGACATGTAGGTTCAGTCCATGATGCTGCTCCTGATGCTGCCTAAGTAGTCGTGCCAATCTTTTTGGATTAGCGACCGACTGCTTACAAATATTTGTGTCCTCTTCCTTGTTGTTTTTCGAAAACCACCTGATCTTCGCTTATTGGCCGCTGTTCCCTGTTGTTTTTATCGTCAACTCCACGCGCTTATTAGTTGTCGTGATGTGTCGTAGTCTCTATCAACGCTGGACTGCGACGATTCCTTCTTGAAAAGATGCAAAAGAATTTGCTCGTATCAACCGAGTATTCTTTATGTTTTGACATTCCTCTAGTCGTCTCTACAAAAAATTCCTAAGTGACATTAGTTAATGAATGCCGTATCACCAAAGAAAATTCCAAATTACTTTTGACATAAAGGAATATGTACTAGGAGCGTTCAATAAGTAATGCAACATTTTTTTTCCGAAAACAGATTGGTTTTATTTAGGATTCCAGTACACCGTATTTTGGTTACATACCCTATTTTTCAACGCAATCTCCGTTCAATAATGACGGCCTTGTCCACCTCACTGAGGGGACCTGTATGCCACATGGTACCTCTCAACTGGTCGACGACGGAGCCAAAGCCTTGCTGCAACAGTAAGTAACCTCCCCATCATCTGCGTACTGCTTCCCGTTGAGTGCATCCTTCACTGGCCCAAACACATGGAAACTCATCATCACCTTTTGTAAGGCGGCGCGGAATTCAGCGGGCACACAGCTCTGAGTACCCCAACTGGTGCACCAGTGTGTCCGCACTACCAACAGAGATGTCCAGCTGTGCAGCGATGTGTTTAATAGTGATCCGTCGTCGTCTCGAATGAGACTGTCCCCACGTTCCAACACTGCAGGAGTCAGAGCTATGAGCGGCACACCGGCTCGCGGGAGATGGGACAGATTTGCGCGACCCTGTTGCGACGATAAAAGACGCTTCGCCGAGCGACTCACCCTGAATTTGTTCACTGTCACGTCTACGTAAACATTCTGCAAGCGGCTACGGAATGCACGTCCGTTACAGACGCCCCTTGAAAAGCTACGTACAGCGCCGCTACCTATCGGAAGTTCATGAAACTGTAGGGGCTGGAGCAAAAATACGCCACGATGTCCCACAACAAATTCCACATTTTTCAACGTAAACTGTCCGAGGGAAAAAAAACGTATTGGCTACTTATTGAGCTCCCCCTGTTACTTACATTTTTATTGTAGGGCCATGCTTGTTTACTGGATATACAGGGTGAAAAGTATTTAAACCAACAAACTCTGGGAGGTTGTAGGGGACATCAAAACAAATATTTTTCCCTAATGTCATTTTTTCCTACGAGGGTTATTTAAACCGTTGGAGGCCTTATTACGCTTTTCAGTTGTAGGCAACTGCTGTCCACCAGTGTAGTAGTGCATTGTCTCTGTTTACTAATGGAGCGATACACCTGGAGTGAATACACTGATATGGTTGGTGCGTACTACATAGCGCACCACAACGGACGAGCTGCACAGCGGGTTTATCAACAACAATATCCTAATCGCCGTATCCCGCATCATACGACCTTTGCTGCTGTGTACCAACGTCTGCGTGAGACCGGGTCATTTAGCAGATTACCTGGACAGGGACGCCGTCGCACGATAAGAACGCTGCAATTTGAGGAAGCCGTCTTGCAGCATGTTGAGCGGGATTCTTCAGTCAGCACTCGTGCAATTGCACGTCACATGGGGACGAATCAGACGAATGTAAGAACAGTCTTTAGAGAGCAGTTGTTACGTCCATTTCACTTACAGCGTGTCCCCAACCTGGAACCAGTTGATTATCCACCCAGGGCACAGTTTTCGCAGTGGTACCTGGAACAGTGCGAAATGTATCCGGCATTTCCATCCTCTGTGTTGTTTACCGATGAAGCAACGTTCGGGCGTGATGGAGTCTTCAACATGCACAATTCGCATGTTTGGAGTGAGGATAACCCATGTGCCACAGTTACTAGCGATCATCAAGTACGGTTCTTCGTTAATGTGTGGGTCGGTGTTGTTGGAGACTGTTTAATTGGGCCGTGTCTGCTACCTACTTGTTGCCTCTTGGTCATAAAAAAATGGAAAAGTGTTTGTTGGTTTAATTAATTTGCTGCCAGAGAAATCTTCCTCTACCGGTTTAAATACTCCTCATAGGAAAAAATGACATTAGGGAAAAATATTTGTTTTGATGTCCCCTACAACCTCCCAGAGTCTGTCGGTTTAAATACTTTTCACCCTGTATAACCATAGCGATGTGAAGGTGTTGATGCAGTGACACAGGTACATGCGTGGCTCTTTTGTGGCTGCATGCAAACAGTGCTCACAACATAAAATCGAAACAACAAAATATTTTTGAATACAGCTGTAGTGCACTTCATATCAGTTTGAAGTTTGTTGCATACTGCCTTCATCGTATTGCACTTTCAGTGGCCAGCATTGTAGAAGTCAGTTTAATCATATTTCTTCAGCTAAATATCTGGAATAAGTCTGTTTTCTTCATCAGATACGTAAGGGTTAGCTTCCGTTTGTTGTTGTTGTTGTTGTTGTGGTCTTCAGTCCTGAGGCGGGTTATGGAGCCCCTCAGGAAAATAGCGGGTAGGTCGGGGAAGAATGCCAGCGTGCACTCGGTGTGCTTGCCGGGGGGTCTCGTCCGTAATGTGGAGGAGGCCCTTCCGGCAGCTATTGAACGCACTGGGTGTGACCGGCTGCAGATAGTAGCACATGTCGGAACGAATGACGCCTGCCGCTTGGGTTCTGAGGCCATCCTTGGTTCCTTCCGGCGGCTGGCTGATTTGGTGAAGACAACCAGCATCGCACGCGGAGTGCAAGCTGAGCTTAATATCTGCAGCATAGTGCCCAGAGTCGATCGCGGTCCTCTGGTTTGGAGCCGTGTGGAGGGTCTAAACCAGAGGCTCAGACGACTCTGCGACTATAATGGTTGCAAATTCATCGACCTCCGTTATTGGGTGGAGAACTGTAGGGCCCCCCTAGACAGGTCAGGCGTGCACTACACACCGGAAGCAGCTACTAGGGTAGCAGAGTACGTGTGGCGTGCACACGGGGGTTTTTTAGGTTAGAGGGACCCCCCCTTGGGCGAAACGATAAAATATCTGACGGCTTACCAGAGAGGACATTATCATCGTTGATAAAGAATGTCCGTCCTCAGAGACCAAAAACAGGAAAAGTTAACGTAATATTGGTAAACTGCAGGAGTATCCAGGGCAAGGTTCCTGAATTAGTATCTCTTATTGAAGGAAATAGTGCGCATATAGTATTAGGAACGGAAAGTTGGTTAAAACCGGAAGTGAACAGTAACGAAATCCTAGACACAGAATGGAATATATACCGCAAGGATAGGATAAACGCCAATGGTGGAGGAGTATTTATAGCAGTAAAGAATTCAATAATATCCAGTGAAGTTATTAGCGAATGCGAATGTGAAATAATCTGGGTTAAGTTAAGTATCAAAGGTGGATCAGATATGATAGTCGGATGCTTCTATAGACCACCTGCATCAGCAACCGTAGTAGTTGAGCGCCTCAGAGAGAACCTGCAGAACGTCGTGAAGAAGTTTCGTGATCATACTATTGTAATAGGGGGAGACTTCAATCTACCAGGTATAGAATGGGATAGTCACACAATCAGAACTGGAGCCAGGGACAGAGACTCTTGTGACATTATCCTGACTGCCTTGTCCGAGAATTACTTCGAGCAGATAGTTAGAGAACCAACTCGTGAAGCTAACGTTTTAGACTTCATAGCAACAAATAGACCGGAACTTTTCGACTCCGTGAATGTAGAAGAGGGTATCAGTGATCATAAGTCAGTGGTTGCATCAATGACTACAAGTGTAATAAGAAATGCCAAGAAAGGAAGGAAAATATATTTGCTTAACAAGAGTGATAGGGCACAAATCGCAGAATATCTGAGTGACCACCATCAAACGTTCATTTCTGAGGATGTGGAACAAAAATGGAAAAAATTCAGAAACATCGTCCAGTACGCCTTAGATAAGTTCGTACCGACTAAGGTCCAAAGCGAGGGGAAAGATCCACCGTGGTATAACAATCATGTACGAAAGGTACTACGGAAACAAAGAAAGCTTCATCATAGGTTTAAGAGTAGTCGAATCATAGCTGATAAGGAAAAGCTGAACGAAGCGAAAAAGAGCGTAAAGAGAGCAATAAGAGAAGCATTCAACGAATTCGAATATAAAACATTGGCAAACAATCTAAACAAGAACCCTAAAAAGTTTTGGTCATATGTAAAATCGGTAAGCGGATCTAAATCCCCTATTCAGTCACTCGTTGACCACGATGGAACCGAAACAGAGGACGACCGAAGAAAGGCAGAAATACTGAATTCAGTGTTCCGAAACTGTTTCACTGCGGAAAATCGTAACACGGTCCCTGACTTCAGCCGTCGCACGGACGCCAAAATGGAAAATATTGAAATAAACGATATCGGAATTGAAAAACAACTGCTATCACTTAGTAGCGGAAAAGCATCCGGACCAGACGAGATACCCTTAAGATTCTACAGTGATTATGCTAAAGAACTTGCCCCCTTTCTATCATCAATTTATCGTAGATCGCTGGAAGAACGTAAAGTACCTAGCGACTGGAAGAAAGCGCAGGTCGTTCCCATTTTCAAGAAGGGTCATAAATCAGATGCGAATAATTATAGGCCTATTTCGCTTACGTCAATCTGTTGTAGAATAATGGAACATGTTTTGTGTTCTCGTATTATGACGTTCTTAGATAATACAAATCTCCTTCATCATAACCAACATGGATTCCGCAAACAGAGATCATGTGAAACTCAGCTCGCCCTATTTGCCCAAGAAATTCACAGTGCCGTAGACACTGGCGAGCAGATTGATGCCGTATTCCTGGACTTCAGGAAGGCATTTGATACGGTTCCGCACTTACGTTTAGTGAAAAAAATACGAGCTTACGGAATATCGGACCAGGTTTGTGATTGGATTCAGGATTTCCTAGAAGAAAGAACACAACATGTCATTCTTAACGGTTCAAAATCTGCAGATGTAGAGGTAATTTCGGGAGTACCGCAGGGAAGCGTGATAGGACCTTTATTGTTTACAATATACATAAATGACTTAGTTGACAACATCGGTAGCTCCGTGAGGCTATTTGCAGATGACACGGTTGTCTACAAGAAAGTAGCAACATCAGAAGACTCGTACGTACTCCAGGAGGACCTGCAGAGGATTAATGCATGGTGCGACAGCTGGCAGCTTTCCCTAAACGTAGATAAATGTAATATAATGCGCATACATAGGGGCAGAAATCCATTCCAGTACGATTATGCCATAGGTGGTAAATCATTGGAAGCGGTAACGACCGTAAAATACTTAGGAGTTACTATCCGGAGCGATCTGAAGTGGAATGATCACATAAAACAAATAGTGGGAAAAGCAGGCGCCAGGTTGAGATTCATAGGAAGAATTCTAAGAAAATGTGACTCATCGACGAAAGAAGTAGCTTACAAAACGCTTGTTCGTCCGATTCTTGAGTATTGCTCATCAGTATGGGACCCTTACCAGGTTGGATTAATAGAAGAGATAGACATGATCCAGCGAAAAGCAGCGCGATTCGTCATGGGGACATTTAGTCAGCGCGAGAGCGTTACGGAGATGCTGAACAAGCTCCAGTGGCAGACACTTCAAGAAAGGCGTTACGCAATACGGAGAGGTTTATTATCGAAATTACGAGAGAGCACATTCCGGAAAGAGATGGGCAACATATTACTACCGCCCACATATATCTCGCGTAATGATCACAACGAAAAGATCCGAGAAATTAGAGCAAATACGGAGACTTACAAGCAGTCGTTCTTCCCACGCACAATTCGTGAATGGAACAGGGAAGGGGGGATCAGATAGTGGTACAATAAGTACCCTCCGCCACACACCGTAAGGTGGCTCGCGGAGTATAGATGTAGATGTAGATGTAGACTGGTTTGATGCAGCTCCCCATGCTACTCTATCCTGTGCAAGCTTCTTCATCTCCCAGTACTGACTGCAACCTACATCCTTCTGAATCTGCTTAGCGTATTCATCTCTTGGTCTCCCTCTACGATTTTTACACTCCACGCTGCCCTCCAATGCTACATTTGTGATCCCTTGATGCCTCAGAACATGTCCTACCAACCGGTCCCTTCTTCTTGTCAAGTTGTGCCACAAACTCCTCTTCTCCCCAATTCTATTCAATACCTCCTCATTAGTTATGTGATCTACCCATCTAATCTTCAGCATTCGTCTGTAGCACCACATTTCGAAAGCTTCTATTGTCTTCTTGTCCAAACTATTTGTCGTCCATGTTTGACTTCCATATATGGCTACACTCCATACAAATACTTTCAGAAACGACTTCCTGACACTTAAATCTATACTCGATGTTAACAAATTTCTCTTCTTCAGAAACGCTTTCCTTGCCATTGCCGGTCTACATTTTATATCTTCTCTACTTCGACCATCATCAGTTATTTTGCTCCCCAAATAGCAAAACTCCTTGACTACTTTAAGCGTCTCATTTCCTAATCTAATTCCATCACCATCACCCAACTTAATTCGACTACATTCCATTATACTTGTTTTGCTTTTATTGATGTTCATCTTATACCCTCCTTTCAAGACAATGTCCATTCTGTTCAACTGCTGTTCAAGGCCCTTTGCTGTGTCTGATTAAATTACAATGTCATCGGCGATCCTCAAAGTTTTTATTACTTCTCCGTGGGTTTTAATACCTACTCTGAATTTTTCTTTTGTTCCTTTTACTGTTTGCTCAATATACAGATTGAATAACACCAGGGAGAGCCTACAACCCTGTCTCACTCCCTTCCCAACCACTGCTTCACTTTCATACCCCTCGACTCTTATAACTGTCATCTGGTTTCTGTACAAATTGTAAATAGCCTTTCGCTCCCTGTATTTTACCCCTGCCACCTTCAGAATTTGAAAGAGAGTATTCCAGTCAACATTGTCGAAAGCTTTCTCCAAGTCTACAAATGCTAGAAATGTAGGTTTGCCTTTCCTTAATCTTTCTTCTAAGATAAGTGGTAGGGTCTGTTGTGGATTGGCAAGACAGCCAACCCACTATGAGAGGAAGCCGAAAGGCACGCGTTTTAGCTCACGCAGGCTGGCGTGATGTCTGGAACAGGTCAAGGAAATGAGACTAGCAAAAAACGTACGCAGCTGCTGGAATACTTAACTTTAATCCATAATTGGTGAACATCGCTCTTGACTGTACATGTTTTACAGCATCAATAGTAACTGGTAATGGCGCCTTGCTAGGTCGTAGCAAATGACGTAGCTGAAGGCTATGCTAACTATCGTCTCGGCAAATGAGAGCGTATTTTGTCAGTGAACCATCGCTAGCGAAGTCGGCTTACAACTGGAGCGAGTGCTAGGAAGTCTCTCTAGACATGCCGTGTTGCGGCGCTCGGTCTGCAATCACTGATAGTGGCGACACGCGGGTCCGACGTATACTAACGGACCGCAGCCGATTTAAAGGCTACCACCTAGCAAGTGTGGTGTCTGGCGGTGACATCACAGGGTCACTATTGCCTCACTTTTTCCAACATTTCTACGGAATCCAAACTGATCTTCCCCGAGGTCGGCTTCTCCCAGCTTTTCCATTTGTCTGTAAAGAATTCGCGTTAGTATTTTGCAGCTGTGACTTATTAAACTGATAGTTCGGTAATTTTCACATCTATCAACACCTGCTTTCTTTGGGATCGGAATTATGATATTCTTCTTGAAGTCTGAGGGTATTTCGCCTGTCTCATACATCTTGCTCACCAGATGGTAGAGTTTTGTCAGGACTGGCTCTCCCAAGGCCGTCAGTAGTGCTAATGGAATGTTGTGCACTCCCGGGTCCTTGTTTCTAAAAAAAGAAAAAAAAACTTTCACGTAGCTGCGAAAACGCCACGGTTCCAGCCAGCGGCTACGGGATACGTGCAACAGAAACGGCGTTCAGCGGCAGCTCAGAGCGGCAGGTCCATCGTCGTTTGTCAGCTGTCAGCGAGTGCGGCCGTAAAGCAGCGGCAGGAGGGAGCGCCGCCCGGGGCCCGTCCCGCTGCGGCTCGCAGGCGTTGCCGCCGCCTTTGTGGCCGGCGCGCGGAGATGCCTGACTGATAGCCGGCCAATAACTGAGAAATATGAACCGTAAAAGCGGCGGATCGCGCGCCGCGGCAGCACCGCCACAATGCGCCATTACACCGCGGCCGACTCGGCCCGCCCACGCCCTGCGCGCCGGGAGTGGCCGCGCTGGTTTCGTCTCTCTCCCAGACCAGTTGTCGCTGCCGCGGGTAAACAGCTCAATCAGATCGAGGTGTGGCCGCTAGGGAACTTACCTCGCTACGGTTTCATTACAAAGTCGTCATCAACGCAACCTCGACTGTTGATAACCAAGCGTGGTTGCGCAGTGGTCAGCACACTGGACTCACATCGGGAAGGTGATGGCTCAAATCCGCGTGCGACCACCCAGACCTAGATTTCCCTGATTTGCCTGGAACTTTCCAGGCAAATGGCGGGAAGGTTCCTTTGAAATGGCACTGCCTCGTTCCTTCCCCATCCTTAAAGAAATAATCCGAGCTTGTGCTCCTTCTCTAACGACCTCGTTGTCGATGTAACGTTAAACCCTAATCTTCCTTCTTCCTACAAAATATTAGCCCCCCTCCCGTTTAAAAGAGCATACAGGCCGTTTTGGAGCACTGTGCATGGTGTAAAACTGGTGCTAGGCATTCATGTGACCCTGAACTGCTGAATTAAGATGATGATTGAACGAGGTCACCAAAAATACGGGATCCCCTATACCAGTTGCCTAGCCTAACATACATTCTTTTTGAAATCGGTAGATGAAATGTACAGGTACAGGCAAACTAGTGATTACAATTTCAGAAAAATTGAATGATTTATTCAAGAGACAGAGCTTCACAAATGAAGCATTCAGTAACCCATTCCACCAAAAAAATGGCTCTGAGCACTATGGGACTTAACTTCTGAGGTCATCAGTCCCCTAGAACTTATAACTATTTAAACGTAACTAACCTAAGGGCATCACACACATCCAGTCCCGAGGCAGGATTCGAACCGGCGACCGTAGCGGTCATGCGGTTCCAGATTGTAGAGCCTAGAACCGCTCGGCTACCCCGGCCGGCCCCATTCCACCACCTTCGGTTCTTACGTAAGCAGTTATTCGGCTTGGCACTGATTGGTAATGTTGTTGGATGTACTTCTGAAAGATGTCGTACGAAATTATGTCCAATTGGCGCCTTACATCGTCAAAATCTCCAGCTGTTTGTAGGGCCCTGCCCATAATGATCCAAACGTTCTCAGTAGGGGAGAGATCCGGTGACCTTCCTGGCCAACGCAGGGTTTGGCAAGCACGAAGACAAGCTAGAGAAGTTCTCGACGTGTGTTGCCGGGCATCATCCTGCTGAAATGTAAGCCCAGGATGCCTTGCTCTGAAGGGAAACAAAACGGGACATAGGCGGCCAAGGTGGCAGAGCGGTTCTAGGCGCTACAGTCTGGAACCGCGCGACGCTTCGGTCGCAGGTTCGAATCCTGCCTCGGGCATGGATGTGTGTGATGTCCTTAAGTTAGTTAGGTTTAAGTAGTTCTAAGTTCTAGGGGACTGATGACCTCAGAAGTTAAGTACCATAGTGCTCACAGCCATTTGAACCAAAACGGGGCATTGAACTCGTCGACGCACTCCTGTGCTCTAAAGATGCAGAGGTCCTGGTACGAAGGTTGGAACTTTAATAGTGCCAACATTCGCAACCTATACAAAAGAGTTAAGCGTTTGCACCTGTTACTGTCCTTCAGTAGTCACCTGCGTTGTGTAGAACCCGTTGCCAGCGATGTGGAAGGCATAGTATACCGTTAGCAGAGTCTGTTCTGTTGATGGCGCGAATGGAGCGGTCCACTGCCTGTCGAATCTCTGGAACAGTTCTGATGCGAATGCCTTGAAGTGGTTCCTTCATCTTCGGAATCAAATCAAAGTCACAACGACTGATGTCCGGGGAGTAAGGTGGATGGTACAGTACTTCCCAGTCCCATCGACCGAAGAGAGCAGCCACAGCTTGCGCTATATGCGCCCGCGCATTGTCGTGCAAAATGATGGGTGGGTTGCGCAGAAAGCGTCACTGCTTCTCTCGTAAAGCTGGTCGCAGGCGATGCCCCAAAATCGAGCAGTAATACTGTGCATTGACGATCTGCCGTGGAGGAACGTAATGCGTTAAGATAACACCATCACAGTCGTACACAAGAATCACCATAACTTTAGACCGCTCCATTCGCACCATCAACAGAACAGGCTCTGCTAATGGTATACTACTCCTTCCACATCGTCGGCAACGGGTTTTACACAACGCTGGTGACTACTTTGAAGGGCAGTAACAGATGCAAACATGTAAATCTTTGAAACTTCCTGGCAGCTTAAAACTGTGTGCCGGACCGGGACCCGAACTCGGGACCTTTGCCTTTCGCGGACAAGTGCTCTACCAACTGAGCTACCCAAACACAATTCACGCCTCGTCATGACAGCTTTACTTCCGCCAGTACCTCTTCTCCTACCTTACAAACTTTACAGAAGCTCTCCTGCAAACCTTGCAGAACTAGCACTCCTGAAAGAAAGGATACTGCGGAGACATGGCTTAGCCACAGCCTGGGGGATCTTTACAGAATGGGATTTTCACTCTGCAGCGGAGTGTGCGTTGATATGAAACTTCCTGGCATCTTCTGTAAAGTTTGGAAGGTAGGAGACGAGATACTGGCAGAAGTAAAGCTGTGAGGACAGCTTCGTGCTCCGGTAGCTCAGGTGGTAGAGCACTTGCCCGCGAAAGGCAAAGGTCCCGAGTTCGAGTCTCGGTCCGGCACACAGTTTTAATCTGCCAGGAAGTTTCATATCAGCGAACACTCCGCTGCAAAGTGAAAATCTCATTATGTAAATCTTTTGTATGGGTTGTGAGTAAATAGTTGCCACTGTTTAACTCCCAACGCTCGTATGATAGAAAATGGCACCCGAGAGCATCATTCCTGGCTGTCGGGCGATACGGGGGCGACGATCAGTTTGGCATATCACTGCTGTCCGGGGCGTCTCGACAACGTCTTTGGCCTGGAATCTCATTCACTGGAGTAGTCTTCAGTGATCAGTCCCGCTTCGAACTGAGCCCCGATGACCAGTGAAGAAGTGTCTGGAGGCGCCCTGGACAACGGTGGTATCCCAACCTGACTGTCGCCCGCCACTCGGCCAGACAAACGCGGGGGATGAACTGGTCACCATTTCTTTTCATAGCAGGATGCTTTTGGTTGCTATCCGCGGAACCTTTACAGCAAAGCGGTACGTCGACGATACTCTATACCCCGTTTTGTTGTGCTATATGGCAAGTCATCCTGGGACTACATTTTAACAAAATAAAGCCTGCCAGCCCACGGCGAGATTTTCTACTGCTTGTCTTGGTGTTTGACATACTCTGCCTTGACCAGCAACGTCGCTGGATCGCTCCCACATCCCTCCATCCGGGGCCCACGGGGTATCAGTACATCAGTGTTAGCCATCAAATGTTTCTACTTTGTGGTGTGTTAACGAGAGCCTGCATGTATTTAAATGCGCACTTAAGCGTACTTAAGAATTATTAAACTCGCCTAGGACGATAACTCGTTCTCCGCTGGGACTCGTAAGACTCGTAGTGTCACTTGCTGTGAGGCACACTGCAGGATCCTTATGTCTCGTTGGCCCCGAGGAATGAAGTGGCATGTATGTGCCAGCCGGTTGTATACGTTGTGTGCAGGTGAAATTAGCAGAAAGCTACTTTCGCATTGCGACGTGTCCAGAACCATGCTGTGAATGAAGTGTCCATATTTGTTGGTACGAGGCCTGGCAGAATGGACAGCAGGATTTGAGTCGCGTAATACGGCGTCAATGTCATGCTTGCGCTAAATAATTATGTGTTCGTTCCATTGAGGAAGGACTTCCATTTATGTTATTACGGCCTTGTGGTGTTCAGAGAGTCGAGAATTCGCCATAGAGGCGTATTTAAAAAATAACGAGTCTTCTATCCAAATTCAGCGGATCTCTCCTTACCATTTCAATCTGTAATGTCCCAGACCATCAGACGATTGTACGGTGGTGCAACAAGGACTACTGCATCTTGCGCAAAGAAGAAAGTTTCAAGTCGACAGATGACACAGTGGGCCATCAAGCTAGTGCAGGAGGCGCGTCAAGCGCTCATCCCAAGTCCTTACCATTCTACTGTCTTCTAATCATACGAAGTGCAGGTCGTACAGAAATTAAACCAACAGGATAAAGCTTCCAGACTAACCTCCGCCTTGCACTTCCTGGAAGTTTTAGCAGCCGACCCAAGGATGCGAAACAACACACTGATGCCGGATGAGGCTCATTTTCATCTAGACGGTGGTGTAAATAAGCAGAAGTACGGGTAGTGGGCGCCACGTAATCAACATAATCCTCATCAGCTGAGAAACTCTTGGATTGTCAGTGTGACTGTGGGGTGAACCGCTGCTTCGTTTGGTATCTTCGGCTCATGTTTGTTGTCATACTTAGATCCAAGAAAGGGTGATACAGGCAGTGGCATGTATTTTTCTTTGTTTCCATTATGTCTTTCAATAAATTTTGTCTATTTGTTCCGAAATTCTGTCCTGTTTATATCGTACTATTTATTCCGCTAGGCCCTATACACTGAGGTGACAAAAGTCATCGGAGATCTCCTAAAACCGTCTCGGGCCTCCTTATGCCTGCCATAGTGCAGCAGCTCGACTTAGTATGGACTTAACAAGTCGCTGGAAGTCCTTTGCAGAAATATTGAGCCATGCTGTCTCTATAACCGTCCAGAGTTGCGATAGGGTTGCCGGTACAGGATTTTGTACGTGAAATGACCTCTCCATTATGACTCATGAATGTTGGTTGGGATTATGTCGGGCGGTCTGGGTGGTCAAATCATTCACTCAAATTATCCAGAATGTTCTTCAAATCAATCGCGAAAAATTTTGGTCAGTGACATGGTGCATTGTCATCCATAAAAGTAAAGTCCATGAATGGCTGCAAATGGTCTCAAAGTCGCCGAAAATAACCGTTTCCAGTCAATGATCGGTTCATTTGGACCAGAGGACCCAGCCCATTCCATGTAAACACAGCTCAGACCATTATGGAGCCACCACCAGCTTGCACAGTTCCTTATTGACATCTTGGGTCCGTGACTTCGTGGTGTTTGCGCCACACTCCAACCATACCATCAGCTCTTGCCAACTGAGATCGAGGCTCATCTGATCAGGCCACGGTTTTCCATGGGCTAGGGTCCAGCCGATATGGTTACGAGCCCAGGAGCGCCGCTGCAGGCGACTTAGTGCTGTTAGCAAAGGCACTCGCGTCGATCATGTGCTTGACATAGCCCATTAACGCCAAATTTCGCCACACTATCCCAACTGATACGTCCATCGTATGTGCCATGTGATTTCTGCGGTTATTTCACGCAGTGCTGTTTGCCTGTTAGCACTGACAATTCTACGCAAACGTCGCTGCTCTCGGTCGTTAGGTGAAGGCCCTCGGCTACTGCGTTGTCGCTGGTGAGAGGTTATGCCTGAAATTTGGTGTTCTCGGCGTACTCTTGACGCTGTGTATCTAGGAATATTGAATTCCCTAATCATATCCGAAAAGGAGCGTGCCATGCGTGTAGCTCCGACTAACTTCGCTTTAGAAGTGTGGTAATTCCGGTCGTGCGACCATAATAACTTCGGAAACCTTTTCATATGAATCACCTGAGTAGAAATGACAGCTCCACCAATGCACTGCTCATTTATACGTTGCATACGCAGTACGACCGCCATCTGCATTGCCACCTCAGTGTACATCAGTGCGGCTGTCTGACAGGTGTGCAACGAATAGTGGACTACTCGCAGCCATATAATAAGGGCTTAAGAACAGGGGTCGTAAAAATAACAATGCCGATAGGGAATGGAGGCGAATGGCACGGCTAGTCAATGACAGTCGGTTAAAATAATAATAAGAGTGGTGCAGGTACATATCAACACGCTTCAGAGCGAACACTGCGAATGGAACTGCGTGGAATGGACACTGGCAAAATGCTAGTGCTCACAGCGACACTTCTTCGGTGGGAAAAACTACACATAAACTGGACTGTAGCTTGATCAGATTAGTAACGATTTTGCCTCTATAATGATGCAAGACGTCGAGTGTACCAACGTGTCAATGAGACATTTAACTTGTAGTTTGCTACGGGAAGGTGTAATTCAGGACGTATCTGGTGCTGTGATGTTTGGGAGAGTTTCCCTTGTCATGACTTGCGCGCACTGTCTCACGTTAGCGTGATTGCGAAAAACACGTTTATTTCAGTATTTCCGGTAATCAAGTGCTGCCCCTTCTTCTACTTTTTCATGATAAGTATCATTGTGAACACTCATGGTGTGTTCGAAGAGTGCTAATATTCGTTCCTGGTTTGGAAACACACTAACATTCTGCCGCACCTCCTCTCATCCGCGAAACCACTCGATCTTAACTTTACAGAAAACGGCTGGCAGTATTTGAAACAGTGGGTGAAACGTAGAAGTCAACATCCTCGCCATATGGCAACTCAACTGGATCTAATCGTCAATAAGTGGTTTCAAGTTGATATGGCATACCTGAAGAAACTTGCTGACAGTCTTCCTCGCCGAAGTGGGGCAATTATGGAGGCTAATGAAGTTGATCGACTGTGTCTGCATGATGGGTTATTAATTTTCTGTCCGGTGTGTTTACCTATATTGCCAGTGAGATATTGTTTACTCTTTGGCTGCAGTTTGTAACTAGTTCCTCTCCTTATCCAAACTCCACTGAGCCTCCTCTTCTGCATTGCTGCAGACAGTAACAGTTCCCTTATTTAGAGTAAGAGTGTCTTCAAAATCACACAGTTGTCACACGTTTTGCATGAGATGACATTAAATAAGATGAGGTACCGGTCCTTTTTAGTTTGGTAAACGACATATTCCTTTCCAACTTTGAATAAAACGTCCTTCTACCGCCCTGAATACCATTTTAGTACGCTTATTCGGTTTGGGACAAGTGATGCAAATTTCGCGCTAATCGTTGCAAATTCGATAAAGTTTTCTCAGACTATCAGTCATTGGTAACGGAGATAAGCTCTTCTTCAGATGAAATACCGGGATCCTGTGCGATGTCATCTGTTATAGCCTCTGTACCGAATACCCTCCATCCTTCCCTAGCTGTTCCTCTCTAGCGGGAAATTTATACGAAGTAGACACGTGTTATTTAAAATTAGTGTCCCGGCCGGCGATTAGGAATGTGGTAGTGGAGGGACCAGACTTCGAATACCGATGCCGCCAGCCCATATGGTTTGCTGCCCGACGATGCTCTAATGTGGGAGCGTTGCTGTCGAATTTGCTGTAACACAAGATTCCACGCACCTGTGGCAACCGTTCAAACATTACTGTGAAATTCTGCATTTGTGAGCAAAGTGAGGAACCAAAAAGCAACAGTGAAACACAGTGCTTATACTCAGCACGCTTCGTCTGTCGTTCTGTGGAGCTGTTTCGACAATTATAAGGAAGTGTACACATTTATCGCAATGAATACGTGAGATACGTCTTGATAGTCCTCAGATTTTCTCTGGAAAGCTAGGATCTTGGATAAAATCGTTAATTTGGCCGTCGCCTGACGAAATGATATTTTGTAACTAACGTTCTTCTTGTCAAACAAGGGCACATACTTGCGAATCTGAATGACACTCCCACGAAATGCCAGTCGAAGAGGACAGACGCCACTGCTGTAGTATTTTAAGTTATTCAGACACTTCTAAAATGAAGACTTTACAGGTTTTGAGTAAGATTTTATACAGCCTATATGATGGCTAGCAACGGCTGTCACCATTCGTCAGTTGCAGCCGTACTATTCGCCGTCGCGGAGAAGCCCGCCCACGCGAAATTAAGGGAGCACAGCAAAATGAATTATGTAGGTTGCATGTTCCGAATCACAGTTCGAAGCCTGATAGTAGTCATATAACTAGACGAGATGTGTCTGATAAAATTAATCGTATGGGCAAGCTATTCGACCTTCCCGTTACAGTGTATTATTAAATTTGTTTTTTTTTTCCGTTGCCGAGCGAGGTAGCGCTGTGGTTAAACACCGAACTCGAATCGAGAAAACGTTTTCAAATTCCAATCTGGCCATTCAGATTTAAGTTTCCTGCGGTTTTATAAATGTTATCTCACCAAGAAAAAGGGAGGGACTGTAAAACTACATCAGTAGAGTGGGTTTTGTTACGATAACTTACTATTTATTCATTAGTGTTTCAGAAGACGGTAGTAAATAGATCTGTTAATGTCAAAAGGCATTTAATGTGAGCACCAAGGAACTTGACAGAGAAAAATTAATAAAGTGATACCGTTCAAATATATCATTACAAGGGCGTCCCTCGTTGTGCTTAAAAAACTCTCAAATGACTAAGGGGGTGCAGTTAGGTAACGTCTTCGACTGCCGCCGATATTTCGATAGGTGTACGTCCTGTCATTTTCCAGGCCCAAATACAGCAAAAAAGCGCTATGCAAGGAAATTTAAAACCTCAGTATGCACAGCACATCCAGAAAGATAACACACACTGACGCTGTGAACGGTAGCGTCACCATGCAGCCAAAGATGTCCGACGTCGGAAGTTGTCGACAGTGATTTACTAACCATAGGATGAGGTAGCGTTAACTCCGGCTCCCTTTTCTTTGACCATGCAGAACTTAAGCAAAAACCTAGATCTCTTATTACAAGGCCACTTGCTAATTTAATTTCAGCTGCTTCGACGTTGACACTATCCCAGTAGTTAGAAGTGTATGCCATAGTACGACCAATGACAAGGCAATGTTCTACAATAGCCGATTTTCTCTGCTGTTATAAGCATTTGTGGCGTATGTGGTCAATGCACTGATCCTTTAACGTCCTGATGGTCTGACAAATACGTGACATGCCACGCAAGGAATACGAAATAACCCCGTTTATTCACTTCCAGATCATCTCTTACGGACGCTAAAACGACCGTTATCTTAGAATGTGGTCGAAAAACACATTTTACGTCATATTTGTGCAAAATACTACCAATACAGTTGGAAATGCTACCAGCGTAAGGTCGATAGCGCAACGAACGCCTGATCTGTCTTCCACTATAACCATTCTGAAGAAAGGTGACTTGGAGATGGCCAAACTGAACCGACAAACTCTAAGGGTCTGAGATGACGTGGATCCTGTGAACCAAACTACGAAGCACACCTTCATACTGAGCCGGATGCTGACAACTATCAGCCTGTAATTTCATTTCAGTCTCAGTTGACCGTATAAACGGCATTCCCCAACGTACCACCAACTCCGTCGTGAAATGAATATTCTAGTGGATTAAATTCAAGTGTTCTAAAAATCAATTTAAATTCTCTCATCCAGCAACAGTATACTACACGTATCTCAAAAACAGTAACGGCGCATCCTCCTCTAGAATTATTTTTCCTCATCGATAGTTGTCGATACCAGTATTGTTTTTCGAATTTTGGACAGGTCAGTATTATCTAAGCTGCTTTTCTGGAAACTTTCATATAATTTTATACACAGTATGACATATTTCAAGTTAAAATTTATGAAAAGGAATTACTTTATAAAAAGGTAAGTTTCGATGTTAAAATCGATAAGTACTAGAATGTACAATTAAAATTATTCTTTTTAGAAACATTTGAAATTACGAATTATTTGCACACTTAAAATTTCTATTATTAATTACGCAATTCTGTACTGTTTACTATGTTTATTTCTGGATTCATTTATGAAATGATAATCGAAATGTAACGAAAACTAGTTGGAATTCGTTTGTAGAGAAAAATTGTAAACGCTTTGGAATATTGTTATTTCCGCAGAGTGTGAAAGCTTGCCTCTGATGCAATCGGACGTATCTTTGTATAACACGTGCGAACAATATACTTTAGGCTTTGTTAAGGAGAAAAATCAAAATATTGTATGTTATACTAAAATGTGAGAAAATCAGTGGAAAAAATGTGCAACAACAATTTTCACATTTATTTAGTTCAAACCAACCGTGAGATTTTCATCTGGTTTTCAATAATAGGTAGAGTGACCCACGAGGAAGGTTTGTGTGTGTAGCTTACAAATATTTCGTGCTAATTCACTGAGATGCGATGAAATGAAGTCCCCTCTCGCTGTGAAAATGTGCTTCGCCATCTAGCGGTGATAGACATAAGGCCCTCAAATGGCTCTGAGCACTATGGGACTCAACTGCTGAGGTCATTAGTCCCCTAGAACTTAGAACTAGTTAAACCTAACTAACCTAAGGACATCACAAACATCCATGCCCGAGGCAGGAGTCGAACCTGCGACCGTAGCGGTCTTGCGGTTCCAGACTGCAGCGCCTTTAACCGCACGGCCACTTCGGCCGGCATAAGGCCCTCAACTAACTAGCATCTATACATACGCCACTACGGCATCTGTAATGTTTCGACGCAAAGTAAGACCAGTAATTGATGCAGGATTGCACATCCATTATTTGGGATGGGTTTCTGATAGCCTATAAAACTGAATCGCTCCGCAGAACAATCTGACTTTTGCCTAACAACAGTAGCCCTATTGCCTGCTGTACCGCTCCTATTGCCTGCTGTACCGCTTTATTCTCTGAAGACTTCTGTTAAATCTTACCAGTAATCGCAACAGGGAAGAGAGGAGACGAATTCACCGCATCTGGAATTGTCAGTGAACATAGCACGATAATATAGCTCCGAAATTAATTAAATAAATTAAAAATTACAATAGCAAATGTGAAATTATACAGCAAATTTGAATTTAAATCTTAGAATTAAAACGTTGTCGAAAGTCTTAGAATTCACGGGACCAATATGATGCCAGTATCGATATCGACAACAAGCGAGAATCGTTCAGATTCTCGTTTACGGTATGTATGAACTGTCTATGTACGTAATAAAGCTTGTACGGAAGGAAGGTAGATCGGATTGAAGATTCCGTTAACACCAAGGCCATAAGAGAAGGAGCACAATCTCGGATTGTGTCAAGGACTGGGAAGGAAATCGGCCATGCCCTTTTCAAAGGGACCGTCCCGGCATTTGCCTCGAGCAATTTATGGGAAAGACGGAAAACCTAAATCTGGATGGCAGGACTTGGGTTTGAACTGTCGTCCTCCCGAATATGAGTCCAGTGTGCCAGCCACTGTGACACCTCGCTGGGCAATTAGTACGGAACACTCGCTGCGCGAGTTCTCGAACGTATCCGGATTTTTTATTATGCACTTCGCATTCCGTACCATTTCCTTTCCACTGACAGATTCCATTTTTTTTTTGTGTTTTCTATGATGATTATCATCTGAATCTACTGCTCCCGCATAACTCTTTCCAGTTTATGACTTGTTCAGTCTATCTACAGTCCACTGATTACTCGCTTTGATAACTCGAACAGCTCGTACCACGTAGAATGCAGATGCACGCACACAATAGTGCTTATCAACACCGTTCACATACGACGCAGACGGACGAACCACCCTATTAATATATATGCACCCAACTGCTCGCGTTTGTCATTGGCCGTCCATACCGAAGCCGCCCGCGAACCTTCAGGTCGTTCTACTCGGCACGGCTTACTCACTGCGGACGCGCACCAGAAAATATCGACCATCTTGGAAACGGCTGACTGCAGTAATAATTCGTGAGCTGTAGCCAGCTACTGCAGGATCGCGGCAGCGGCGGCGACTGCGGCTCCCGTTTGATGCCGTGTCGGCAGAGATCAAAGCCGGCTCGCCCCGCGTGACTGGCCGCCGTGGCAAACGTACTAATGCTGGGCCTCGTCTTACCTGCCGCTCCGGACACGTCACTCTCTTCTGCCGGGCCAGAGCAAGCCATAGCATCCAGTTTCTCACTTCTCCAGGCTCCTGGTTCCAGTCGTCTTTCAATGCTCCGTCTTACAGTCTGGGTCTTTTTTTACGATTTAGCAACTATTACGCCAACTGTTGGCAGTGACGCTAACTGAAGTATATGGCCGGCTTCCACAGAGGGTAAAGTGTTCATACTGTGCTTTGACTGTGTCACGAAGCATGGGATCGCGCCTGAATTCGTCCTTGTCACTTTGCATACGCGTCAAGTACATCGCTTCCACATAGCCTGGTATGTCGCTGCGGCGTCCATGCTGCGCCCTGTCGTGCTGTAGGCTAGCCTTAAGGAGAGCGATTCCACGACAGATGAAACAAGCGCGGCGAGATACAGTACGTAACATGGAAACAAAACTGAAGGAAAAGAATCACATCACCAAAAAACAATCAAAGTAGAATAATGAAATATCGAGAATACATTTATCTGGGTAACGTTGTGCACTACTGGCCATTAAAATTGCCACACCAAGAAGATATGCAGATGATAAAACGGGTATTCATTGGACAAATATATTATACTAGAACTGACATGTGATTACATTTTCACATAATTTGGGTGCATAGATCCTGAGAAATCAGTACCCAGAACAACCACCTCTGGCCATAATAACGGCCTTGATACGCCTGGGAATTGAGTCAAACAGAGCTTGGATGGCGTGTGCAGGTACAGCAGCCCATGCAGCTTCAACACGATACCACAGTTCATCAAGAGTAGTGACTGGCGTGACGAACCAGTTGCTCGGCCACCATTGACCAGACGTTTCCTCTTGGTGACACATCTGGAGAATGTGCTGGCCACGGCAGCAGTCGAAAATTTTCTGTATGCAGCAAGGCCCGTACAGGACCTGCAACATGCGGTCGTACGTTATCCTGCTGAAATGTACGGTTTCGCAGAGATCGAACGAAGGGTAGAGCCACGGGTCGTAACACGTCTGAAATGTAACGTCTACTGTTCAAAGTGCCGCCATAGGGGAACAAGAGGTGACCGAGACGTGTAACCAATGGCACCCCATTCCATCACGCCGGGTGATACGCCAGTATGGCAATGACGAATACGCGCTTCCAATGTGCGTTCACCGCGATGTCGCCAAACACGTATGCGACCATCATGATGCTGTAAACAGAGCCTGGATTCATCCGAAAAAATGACGTTTTGACATTCGTGCACCCAGGTTCGTAGTTGAGTACACCATCGCAGACGCTCCTGTCTGTGATGCAGCGTCAAGGGTAACCGCAGCCGTGGTCTCCGAGCTGATAGTCCATGCTGCTGCGAACGTCGTCGAACTGTTCGTGCAGATGGTTGTTGTCTTGCGAACGTCCCCATCTATTGACTCAGGGATCGAGACGTGGCTGCATGATCCGTTACAGCCATGCGGATAAGATGCTTGTCATCTCGACTGCTAGTGATACGAGTCCTTTGGGATCCAGCACGGCGTTTCGTATTACCCTCCTGAACGCACTGATTCCATTTTCTGCTAACAGTCACTGGACGTCGACCAACGCGAGCAGCAATGTCTCGATACGATAAACCGCAATCGCGCTAGGCTACAATCCGACCTTTATCAAAGTCGGAAACGTGATGGTACGCATTTCTCCTCCTTACACGAGGCATCTCAACAACGTTTCACCAGGCAACGCCCGTCAACTGCTGTTTGTGTGTGAGAAATCGGTTGGAAACTTCGCTCATATCAGCATGTTGTCGGTATCGCCACCGGCGCCATCCTTGTGTGAATGCTCTAAAAAGCTAATCGTCTGCATATCACAGCATCTTCTTCCTGTTGGTTAAATTTCGCGCCTGTAGCACGTCATCTTCGTAGTGTAGCAATTTTAATGGCCAGTAGTGTAAATGATTAACATTGCGAAGTCACAGATATTTGTAAACGTGAGATAAGCCATTGTAAATGTGAAACGCTGGTAGATTAATAACCGGCGCAACCGCCAGAATCTTGAATGCGAGCACGCAAACGTGCCTGTACTGAGTACTACAGGCACCGGATGTCAGTTAGTGGGATGGACCTTTTGTACTTGGTCGGTGAATACGGGGATAGTTAATATTGGTTGTGTATGACATTGGAGTTTTCGTCCGACGAAGTTCCATATGTGCTTGATTGGAGACAAATCTCGGGTTCGAGCAGGCCAAGGCAAAATGTCGACACTCTGTAGAGCATGTTGGGTTGCAACAGCGGTACAGGGACGACCATTATCCTGTTGGAAAACAACTGGAATACTGTTCATGAATGGCAACTCAACATGTCGAATCTCCGTATTGATGTACAAATTTGCAGGCGGGGTGCGTGGGATAACCACGGGAGTGTCCCTGCTGGCATACGAATCGCGCTGCAGACCATAACTTCAGCTGTAGGCCCTGCTGTCATACGAAATCGCACCCCAGACTCTAACTCCACTGTGTCTAGCATGCAGGCAGGTTGGTTGCAGGTCGTCAACTGGCCCCTTCTAACCAACACACGGCCATCACTGGCACCGAGACTGAACCAGCTTTCATCGGAAAACACAACAGAACTTCAATGAGCTCTCGTAAACACCACTGAAATCGCAAATGGCGGTGATTTAGGGTGAGTAGAATGCACGCTACACGACGTCTGGTTCGGAGCTGTCCTTGAAATAACACATTTGTAAAAGTTCGTTGTGTCACTGTGGTGCCAACTGCTGCTCAAATTGCTGCTGCAGATGCAGTACGATGCGCCAGAGCCACAAGCTCAAAACGATGGTCTTCCCTCTCGGTAGTGGTGGCCGTCCGGAGCCCGGTCTTCTTGGGACCGTACATTCTCGTCACACCGCTGCCAGCAACCATGTGCAGTGGCTACATTCCTTCCAAGTCTTTCTGCAATATCGGCGAAGGAACATCTAGCTGTTTGTAGCCCTATTACACTACCCCTTTCAAATTCAGTGAAGTGTTGATAATAATATCTTTGTCGCGTTAACTGCATTCTTGACTAATATCAACTCACCACGTGCAGCCTAAAAGGTAACTAACGCTCATGACCGTCACAGCGTGCTTTTAAAGCAAACCTGATTTGCAACCTAATAGTGACGCTACTAGCGCCACTCTTGTGCGACTGGCTGCGAAATTTGAATAATCATCATCTTTCAGATATAGAAACAGGCCTACCAACTTCCGTTTACGTCGCACAACTCCTTCTTGGTGTTGCGACTTTTTTTCGTTAGTTTACATCAAGGCGCCAGTACGACGCCTATTGACGGTTGTTCGGTGTCCGACTCTGCCCGAACTGCCAGGAATCTCTCTCGAACGCACGCGTCCTGTGTAACCTCACTCTAGGCTCTGCGTGTTTATCGTAAACATGGACGAGGTTCAAATGGCTCTGAGCATTATGGGACTTAACATCTACGGTCATCAGTCTCCTAGAACTTAGAACTAGTTAAACCTAACTAACCTAAGGACATCACACAACACCCAGTCATCACGAGGCAGAGAAAATCCCTGACCCCGCCGGGAATCGAACCCGGGAACCCGGGCGCGGGAAGCGAGAACGCTACCGCACGACCACGAGCTGCGGACCATGGACGAGGAGCTAGTAATACTTGTTCAGCAGCATCCAAAACGCTGCGATTTGCCGCATAAAGATTACGACAGTACTTTTGTCAAAGACAGTATATGGAGCGACATCGGTGAGAAGCGTAACAAAGCCAGTAAGTACTGGTTTTGTTTTGCCGTTCGTGTTACCTTTCATTGTACTTGCTGGAGGTAACAGTGATAAAATTTTCCACATTCGGCTGTAATTTCGCTTACTCGTAGGTGATGAAAGCAGAAGGAAATGGGCGCTACTGAGGTCGTATTTTATTTGAGCAAGTGCTACAGGCAAACCACATCTGCCTAGGCTGCGAAGAAGATAAAGAAATGGGTACTGGAAGCTGAAAAGCAGCTTCTAATTCTGTTTCTTCAAAACCGTGAGACTTTTACCAACGTTCAAAGTTCCACATATGATGGTGTAAATGGAGGAGAAAACGAGGATAATGAAGTAGGTTCATCCCCGGTGGATCGCAGTGCTACCTCTCTTGGAAGTTTTACAACATTACGGTGTGCTGGCCAGATAAGCAGAAGCCAATGGTCTTCGATCTCTCATGGAAACACTGATCTGGAAACTAGACTGATTGGTTCTATAAGAGCTAGGTTAAGGCTCGCCTATCTATACAGTTAGGAAACTGCCACAAATCATCAAGTCCTCAGCAATTTTCTTCTACGCTGCCTCAGTTGGCTGCGGCATTTCAAAAGGCGACAGAAGCTTCCAGGTTATCTTACAGGTGGAAACTATGATCCTATGAACTGTTGAATGGGATATTCTGTAACCGAAGCTCATAGAAATTTGAGAAACTCCGCTAGCAAGACATATACGAAACAGGAAATTTAAACGAATGAACAGAGTGAACATAACAATAAGCAATCAGTGACAAATGTGTAAATGAATCATACGCAATTATGTAAAAAATTAATGGCAAGTGCAATTGGATCTTACCTTAGTGTTACAACGAGTCTTCCTTCAGCTGAAATACACGGTCTGCAAATTCGTGTTTATTTTTTCTGAAGTTCAAGAAGAAAGGACTCCAATAAATTCTTGAAGGTAATCAGACTCATTCTAAAATACTTTACGAATTTCATAGTGTCATCAGCGAGCCTAGTAAACATCGTAGTTCAGATTCAAATGGCGCTGAGCACTATGGGACTCAACTTGTGAGGTCATCAGTCCCCTAGAACATAAAACTACTTAAACGTACCTAACCTAAGGACATCACACTATCCATGCCCGAGGCAGGATTCGAACCTGCGACCGTAGTGGAAGAATTAGAAATTTTCATTCAAGGCAAAGTGCTTGGTAACACGTTACTGTATGATAAACTAGAAAGCAACAATATTAATTTCTTCAAAAACTTCTCCAGTGTTGAACCCTTGTTTTATTTAAAGATATTGCTTTGAAGAACAAACATGTCTTTACGAAGTAGCATATACTCTAATATATGTCATGATACAAATGCATTCACTGTACATTACTTTCTTGGCAACTGAAAGTAGTTTATCTTAGCAGTTAAGAATCGTGTTAACATTCGAATGCCCGCATCTCGTGGTCGTGCGGTAGCGTTCTCGCTTCCCACGCCCGGGTTCCCGGGTTCGATTCCCGGCGGGGTCAGGGATTTTCTCTGCCTCGTGATGGCTGGGTGTTGTGTGCTGTCCTTAGGTTAGTTAGGTTTAAGTAGTTCTAAGTTCTAGGGGACTGATGACCACAGATGTTAAGTCCCATAGTGCTCAGAGCCATTTGAACCATTTTTGAACATTCGAATGTGAAAATGATAAACTGTGACGTGTTCGTTACTGGTAATGCACTAATGAAATGATCTAACCATGCGAATCACTTACTATACACACTAAAGTACAGGTATATGCATATGTCTGTACGGAGTTGCATTTTGATATGTCACCTCGGTGGCACACACAGGAAGAGAACCTTGTCACACGTTAGATTAATATAATGCACATGTCGCTGTAATTCACCTGATAATGCCAGCATGCTTCCGTAAAACGTCGTGCTAATTAAATATTAGCAGAAAGTGGCTGAAGCAATACAAATTATTTCATAAATTTGCAACAGAGACGCAGTCCGCAAAACATTCCGTATAAAGTGGATAAATTTAAGTAAACCAGTGATTTCTGTCTTTCGGTTCTGAGGCCATCCTCGACTCTCAAGAATAGTTGCTTGGAGTGTCGGAGACAGTAACTCTCGCTCTCCAGGTGGAAGTACGTACGGCCCTACGACTGTAATGGCTGCATCTGGTGCGTAGTCGGAAACGAGACTTAAATCAGAAACTCTAGTCGAGTCCGTAACAAAGTAAGGTTGTGAGTTCCTCACCTGCACTTAAGAGTGGAGGTCACCGTACATACTGTACACTGAAGAGCGAAAGAAACTGGTACACCTGCTTACTATCGTGTAGGGCTCCCGCGAGCACGCAGAAGTGCCGCAACTCGACGTGACACGAACTCGACTAATGTCTGAAGTAGTGCTGGAGGGAACTGACTCCATGAATCCTGCAGGGCTGTCCATGAATCCGTAAGAGTACGAGGGGGTGGAGTTACCTTCTGAACAGCACGTTGCAAGGCATCCCGAATACGCTCAATAATGTTCATGTCTGGGGAGCTCGGGGATTAAACTCAGAAGAATGTTCGTGCTGGAGCCACTCTGTAGCAATTCTGGACGTGTGTGGTGTCGCATTGACCTGTTGGAATTGCCCAAGTCCGTCGAAATGTACAATGGACATGAGTGGATGCAAGTGATCAGGCAGAAAGCTTACGTACGTGTCACCTGTCAGAGTCGTATCTAGACGTTGTCAATGGATTCATGAGGTTGTCTCCAAACCTGTACACGTCCATCCGTTATATACAATTTGAAACGGGACTCATCCGATCAGGCAACATATTTCCAGACATCAACAGTTTTTGAATGTAGGTGGTGACGGGCCAGGACGAGGCGTAAAGCTTTGTGTCGTGCAGTCACCAAGGGCACACGAGTGGACCTTCAGCTCCGAAAGCCCATATCGATCACGTTTCATTGAACGGTTCGCACGCTGACACTTCTTGATGGCCCAGCATTGAAATCTGCAGCAATTCTGTTGCGTTGAACGATTCTCTTCAGTCGCCGTTGGTTCCATTCTTGCAGCATCTTTTACCGGCCGCAGCGATGTCCGAGATTTGATGCTTTCCCAGATCCCTGAAATTCGCGGTACACTCGTGAAATGGTCGTACGGGAAAATCTCCACTACACGCCACCTCGGAGATGCTGTGCCATTGTAGCAGCAGTAACATGCCGCACTCTATAAAAAAAATCACTGCGACTGAAAAATGCAGCTCATAGAGGGAGGATTATTTGTGATGTAGCCAACTTCACCTTCTTAATATGGAACACTAACACTCACATCACACATCCATACCCAGGGAGCCCCTTCCAAACACCGATTCACACAGACATTCACGCCCTAAATACAGCCCGGGCATGTGAGCCAAATATGGAGCAGTTTATTCTTTACAATCAGAGTTGGAGTGCTCTGCAATTAAATGCCAAAGATGTTACAACAATTTGAATCATTAAACTAACCTGAACTCACTCACACATGATACTATTTAAGTTAACAATCTCTTTTTGTGAGCTTTCAGAATCTAATTACAACCTCCGATTCATTCTGTCTCCCTGCACCAAGAATAACCTTTACAAAATGTACCCTGAACTGATGGTCCATTCACAATGACAGTGGTGGTATCTGCTTCAGTTTATGGGGACTTCAGGCAAACTGTTTGCATACACACAACAATAAATACAAAATACAAAAAAAACATGGTGTGGAGAACAATACAGTAATTTGTAATAAGAATTACAGTGTAAAACACAAACACATACAAGGTATAACATACATTACAAAAACAACACTAGAGAAAGAAATTTAAGAAAAAAAACAAGGTTCATGGGGCATCAAGTTGTGCATGCACAATACACAATGCACAATGTTCACGACTGTGCTGAGAATGAGGCACTAAATCACATTGTTAGAAATATTCGAAGCACTTCACAAATTCCACAGTACTGACATCACATAGGGCTAAACATCGGGTGTTGTTGCTACGTTGTTGCAACGGCAATAGGGTGTGCTCGAGCATCTGCAGTACTCTGTTGAGATTACACCAAGACCCACGCATATGATCACGGCAGTACGGTAGGAAGACCCAGTGATAGGCTCTCCTCACGTCGATTAATTGTCTCTGAGGTCTACTTGTTGGGATACATCATCACTAGTCTAGGTCTCTTCCCTCGCTGGACAGTACTTTACGTTTCCCAATATTGCAGTCCGACGAGGGATGATGGCACATGGAGTGACTCCACAAGTGTGTGAGGTCATCCATACAGGATCGAACTAGGAGCGACGATTGCTACAACTGCTCTCTAATAGAGAGGAGAAGATAGAAATGAGACCATTCATTTGTTAGAGTGTGTGGCACGATACTGCTTTGTGTATGCAGATCGGCCAATGCTAGTGAGTTGTAAAAACCCAAACAGGTGAGTATATAGCGTCCCTTTCTGTCCTGAGGCACATGAGGCGCAGGTTCTGACACGATATGTGATCTTTTTCGTGTACTCACGACAACGTGGTCTGCCGCAGGGAATCCCTCCAAACGGCTGCCGCGTCCGGAGAGCTAGCAGGCTGTCGCGTGTGGGTCGCGTTTCAGTGTCAACGGCCAGCCTCACTTTCGCTTGTGGCCCGGCGAGGATTGTCTGCCGCCTAATCCCTCAGGTATATGGCCCGGTGACTGTCAGCTTGTAGGACCGGATGCTCTCGCGCCCTTCACGTCAGGTGGCGCGCTGAAGCTCTCTTCTTGCAGGTAGCCGATGACCTCTTGTTTTTGCTCCGGCTGGCCTCTGCATTGCCACGATCCCCGTCATCTGCACAATTCTTACAAAAATCTTATGCCTAACTTTTTCCCATGACCTTCTGTGTTATAATAAATTTACATAATGACACATTGATGGTCTGTCATTTCAGACACTCTTATTTTACTTTTATAGTTATTAATCTATGGCTATCATTATAACAAAATCTTGGTGTATTGAATCTAGACATGGAAATATTTTATCTTGATATTTGTGTAGAGACCGATCTCACTACTGTACATGGTGTGTGACGCTATATTGGATGAAGAACTAAATGTGCGGGCCCGCACTAATATTACTATTAATTATATAGATCGACAGTAGACATGCTCAAGAATTAACTACCATTTGCCAACGATCTACATTCTATGTCTTTTAATTCAATTATGTTGTTATGCAGGTCTAAGTTTTAGTGTGCTATAAAGAACATGCGACTATGCTACTTTCGCTCGCCCGTCGTCCCTCCATCTCGGGTCTGTGGTTTGGTGACCTGAAAAATAGCATCTCAACAGGCGCGCGCCAAACACTTGTGGTAGAAAACCGCCACAATATTAAGGATCTAGTTATTGTAAAATCCTAAAGTTTAATTTATCCTAGTATATGGTACTCTCTCTATTATTATTATTTTTTTTTTTTTACCTTATACAACACTCTTACATAATTCCTGTTACACTGAGATGTCTCGCTGCTCGCCGCTATTGACGACAGTGATGTGCGCGCCGTACGACATGGCCTCCGAGTTCTCACTACGCCTCACTGAAACTCCAGAGACTGGGTTAGCCATGGCTATACAAGACAATAAATTTATATTTGCAACTTCTTTTTCTATGTTATGCAGTATTCGCGATCAAAGCACCCTTTCCAGAGGCAATGTAATATGACCAAGGCAGGACTGGTTCCTGTTGAGGATTCCGTCGCCCACCACACACCAGCTACACACTATGTCACGAATTTCCAAGTATAATTCCTTGGTTATTCATCTGTGACAGTCACAAGCAGCACGCTAAATCCCCAACCAGCACATTGGCATGGTAGGCTTTATGCCCGCATTTCTACCGTCTAGGCCCTAGGGCACCATTGGAGTCAAACGCTCACAGGTTCACCCCTACTTGCAAGACAACGATGCTGGCGCATCACTGTAAAAACTATACTGCACATGTTCATCCTCGAAATCACGCAATATACCACAATCTTGCAGTGCACTGACGCGTGCCTGCAAGCATTGGTATGAACGTCTCACGAACTGGTTGTGGCCGCTATGGAGCGTATCACGACTTCTCAGAACGCTTCTAAGAGCACGTTCTTGTATGCGCCCGTTTGTGCGACATCTCCTCACTCATCATTATCCCTCAACATGGACACCAGACAGGAAAGGACTAAAACATTGCATCATGGAAAGATAGTGTCTCCTACTCCACCGACATTGGAAGTCGCGAACAGCAAAAAAAAAAAAGGATAGCAGCAGTAAATTCTTATGCGAGACAACGCAGCGTGTTAATACTTTAGCAATCTTAATCTATTAATGCAACGATTATCGTTCCCCGAAGAAAGGTTCACATATTTGCCTATTCTACTATGTACACCACTTACACTACTACTATAGCAAGGTTCATGTATTTGCCCATTCTACTATGTACACCACTTACACTACTACTATTCCACAAACTCCTTTATGTGAGAGATGTGGTGGAGTCCTATGGACTTCTTTCCTTTCAGCGTCTCCAATTCATAAGCATTGTGGTGAGCTGCTCTCCTTATACGGTACGGGCCGTTGTAAACAGAATAGAATTGTTGGCATTTCATTTTTTGTTTGTTCGAAAGTCGGAAAGACTTCACGAGCACCTTTTGTCCAATTTGGAAGTGTCGTAGACGAGCTCCCCTGTCGGCACGTCTCTTCCTGACCTCTGCTGCAGCCCGTATCCTCTTGAGAGCCAAATCCACTATGGCTTGGTGCTGCGTTCGCGCCCTTGGTGGGAAGTTTACGACCTCGGTTATCAAGTCCTTAGGAATCCGGTTTTTCAGTATTGTAATGGGTGCCAATTTTGTTATCCCATGGGGTGCCTCATTGATCACCTCCTGGGAGTCTTTAAGGAAAACGTCCCATGTCGTGTGCTGTTTGTTACAGTACAACCGGCACAAGTTTCCGAGTTCCTTAATAACCCGTTCTGCAGCATTCGAGCTCGGATGATGTGAAGATATAAAAATGGGATCAATTTTACATCCTCGCAACATCTCCTTCCATGTTTTTGACTTTAACTGTGGCCCGTTATCAGAAAAAATTTTACTCACATGACCAACCTGTGGTAGGAAATCCCGGATTAGGGCTCGTGATACAGCTCGTCCTGTCGCCCTCTTCAGTGGCGTAAAGGTAACGTATTTGGACGTTAGTTCAACAAACACTAATACGTAAGTATATCCTCTTCTTGTTCTTGGCAAAGGTCCCATCAAATCTGTTGCTGCTAATTGTCTTAATTTGGTCGGTACGATTGGGTATAATGGTGCCTGCATGCTCACAGTGGTGTGCTTAGCCTTTTGGCAGTCTTTACACACCGACAGTACCCTCCGTATTCGACGCTCCATGTTTCGAAAGTAACATGCTTAGCTTGAGATTGCACTTACGTGGTCCGAAGTGTCCATAGCTGAGGTGAGTATGCCATACAACCTTGTTTATTAGGTGTTCAGGGATGCATACCCCCCATTCAGTGTCATTGGCATAATTTCGGTGGAAAATTATGCCTTTCCGCAAGAGGTAGAACTGCCTGATGGTGGCGTGTCTTCTGTCTATCCATTTCTGTTTCAATAACACTAGGACAGGGTCCTTGTCTTGCTCCTTCTTGATGTCCTGCATGCTACAGGTAATAAAATTTTCAGAGGCTACTTTCTGCGTATAGAAAAGGCAGTAGTGATTTTCCTCCAGATCTTCTTCCATGTTGTGCTCAAATCCGATCGGTGACCGTGATAAGGCGCTGCAATAATGTTCTGACTGCCGGGGATATATTCTATCGAAAAGTTGTACTGCTGCAGATATGATGCCCACCTAATGAGCCGCCTGTGATTAAGCTTTGCAGTCGTCAAGAACTCGAGTGCCTTGTGGTCTGTGTAGACCCTCGTCTTGCGACCAAACAGAAGGTATCTGAATTTTTCAAACGCCCATACAATAGCCAGCGCCTCTAACTCGGTTACTGAGTAATTCCTCTCACTCTTGGCTAGTACTCTGCTACCAAACGCAATTGTCTTCCACACCCTGTTTCCTTCATGTACATAGTCTTGGAACACCATGACACCCAGACCTGAGTATGAACTGTCCGTTACTATGCAAAGCTCTTCTGCTAAATTAGGGTGTGATAGGATGGGTGCTTGTAATAATGCGAATTTTAATGCTTTCCATTCCCAAGGAATCTTCTTTCCTGTAAGTTGATGCAACCTAGGACTGTTCTGAGTTTTGACATGTATAAAGCGGTTGTAAAAATTTATGATCCCCAAGAACCCCCTTAACTGCTTCTTTGTCGTAGGAATGGGAAACTTTTCAATCGCTTCGATCTTTTCGGGATTTGGCGCAATGCCCTCACCCGTGATGATATATCCTAGAAATTTGACAGAGGACGTCCCAAAATTCGATTCCTTGAATGTCGCAAGGAGTTCACCGAGGACCGCATTGTGCTCTCCCCAAGATTTCTCCGCGATCAGCAAATCGTCCACATAGCTGGTGACATGACGTTTCAAATTATCGCTTAGTATGCCGTCCAGCCCCCGAATGAATGCGGCAGACGAAATGTTCAAACCAAATGGGAGACGACGAAACCGGTAACATCTTCCAAATGCTAAAAAGGCTGTGTACTGTCTGCAATTTGGATGGAGCTCGATCTGCCAGAAACTCGATTTTAGATCAACTGATGAAAAGATTGATATTCCATGGAAGTTTTGTAAGAGTTCCTCTAATCGTTCCGGTCTGTCTGTTTCGGGTTCTATTATGGTACGAGGTGCGGCTAGAAAAAAACCGGACTGATGCTGGAAAAAACATTTATTTACAATTATTTACAATTTCATGTTATCTCCTTCAATGTACTCTCCTCCTCGGTCTCTACACCGCTCCATACGAATTTTCCACTGTTCATAGCAATGCTGCAGATCATTTTCGGTAAGTCCATACATTACTTCCGTCGCTTTTTCTTTTACTGCTTCAACAGTCTCAAATCTAGTTCCTTTCAAAACTGACTTGACTTTAGGGAAAAGAAAAAAGTCACAGGGGGCCAAATCAGGTGAGTAGGGTGGATGATCTAAGATGGGAATGTTGTGTTTTGCCAAAAACGTCTTCACTGACAACGCACTGTGAGCTGGGGCATTGTCTTGGTGAAGGATCCATGACTTTTTTCTCCACAAATCGTTCCGTTTTCTCCGTACTCGCTCACGTAGGGTAGCCAGGACGCTAATGTAGTAATGCTGATTCACTGTTTGTCCCTCTGGTACCCAATCAATGTGCACAATCCCTTTGATGTCAAAAAAAACAATCATCATTGCCTTGAATTTCGATTTTGACATTCGTGCTTTTTTTTGTCGTGGAGAACCAGGAGTTTTCCAATGCATCGATTGGCGTTTAGTTTCGGGATCGTAAGTAAAAAACTACGATTCATCGCAAGTAATAACATTTTGTAAGAAGGTGGGATCACTTTCAATGTTTTCCAGGATGTCAGAACAAATCATTCTTCGGCGTTCCTTCTGTTCAATTGTGAGACACTTTGGAACCATTTTTGAACACACTTTGTTCATGTTGAAACTTTCATGAAGAATCTGCCTAACACTTTCCTTGTCAACTCCTGTTAACTCAGACACTGCTCTGATTGTTAAACGGCGATCTTGTCGAACAAGTTTACCGATTTTTTCAATGTTTGCATCAGTTTTTGCTGACAATGGTCTGCCAGTGCGACTGTCATCACTGGTGTCTTCGCGGCCATCTTTAAATCGTTTAAACCACTCAAACACTTGTGTTCGCGATAAACAATCATCGCCGTACACTTGTTGTAACATTACAAACGTTTCACTTGCAGATTTTCCTAGTTTGAAACAAAATTTGATGTTAACACGCTGTTCTTTCTGTACGCTCAACATTTTCCGACGCACAGACAAAACGTCAACTACTTAAAACAGACGCCACGGGCAGACTGAGTGCAGGAGGCAGATGAAACTCGAGCAGTAGGCGGAGCGAGAGTCACGTGACAGGCTACGCGACTTTCAGCCTTATTGCATTCGTTTTATTGTTTCACCAGTACTAGTCCGGTTTTTTTCTAGCCACACCTCGTATTAATTTGTCGCGAGTCCAAGACTAAACGAATACTACCATCTGCCTTCTCGACTACTCTTAACGGGTTATTATAGGCTGAAGCCGTAGGTTCTATTATTCCTTCACTCAGCATTCGCGTAATTTCAGCTGCTACTTTCTGTCGATATGCCAAGGGGATTGGATAGGGTGGCACACGAAACTGGTTGTGCGGGCGTACACGAAATTCATATTGGAAGTTCTTTATTGATCCTGTCTTGGGAGGGAAGACCTCCGTATGTTCTACTAGTAATTTATGAAGTTCTTTGCGGTGGTCGCACCTTATATTCTTTATTGCTTCCACTTTTTCTCCTATTTTCTCCTTTATTTCTCCCATTATTCCGACTTCATTCTCATCCGTGTCCTCTCCCCTACCCGCAACGTCGACCTGTTCTTCCTTTCTGTCTTTCAGACACGCATAGGTTATCCGTACACAGTTAGACGGTAGTTGAGCTGGGATCAGCTGGTCGTCGAAGTTAATGTGGACGGGATTCCCTTTCCTCAAAACCACTTCACCTCGTCCTAGATCAACTATCGCTTCATGTTCATTTAGGAAGTCCGTTCCTATTATCATGTCGATCGCCAGATTTGGCACGATCCAGAAGTTAGACTCTATTTTGTGTCCTTGGCAGGAGAATTCCAGTCTTGTTTGTTGGGTGACCTCCGTACATTTACCCGCTAATGTCCCTTTTATTTTGGTTTTCGTAACCGATAGAACAGGCTAGTCCATCTGCTGAGAGCACCTCTTGTATGCTGCCTCAGATATTGCTGTTATGTAGCTTCCACTATCTATTATCGCTATTGCTACTGTGATAAGAGGCTGCCGATCTTGACGAGGAGTTGCTTTATGTTCCTCGAGCAGGATTTCTGATAAATCTTCGTAATGTATCATCCGTAGTTGGCCAGGTCCAAGATTACGTGCGAAATTCCGGCGGCCTGTGTTCGCACTAGTCTGGCGTCAATCCCTTGTTAAGTTCCCCCTCCTCTGACGTGCATTAGGATTTGCGGGTCTAGTTTCAATCTCCTGGTTCCACTGTTGTCCTTGGTTTCGCTCTCTCCAATTACGGTCGCTTTGCCGTTCGTTATTCCTCCTATCCCAGATTCCTTGTCTAGATTGACCCGGCTCCCTGACGTTCTGGTTTCCATGTCTTTGGTTTCCATAACCTTGTATAGCGTAACCTTGACTTCCGTAACCCTGGTTTCCTAACTGACCAGTGCGATTATGCGATCTGTTGTCGTCTTCCCTTCCTGGCCCGTGGTATTTGTTACTTTGCCCCTTCTTCCTGTCCTTTGCGTCTTGTTTATCAAAGACTACTTCGAGTTCGCGCAATAGACTCTTGAATGCTTCTATGTCAGATCCACACTTGTCGACAAGTGTCTGTTGGTACCTAACTGGCAATTTGGAAAAGCAAAATTTAATGATTTCTCCGTTGCTATATGGACAATCTAAAAATTGATTCTTCTTGAGTAAATCATCAAGAAATTTGATTGCACTCCTATGCCCGGACACTTCCAGTTCAGGACAAAATATTATTTCCTCTTTAATCCTGTCTTGCGTTTCCTTTGACCAGTAGGTCCGCAGGAATGCACCAACAAATTCCTGATAAGTCAGACAGGTCACTGCCACACCCCGCATCTTTTCCGCGGCTTGGCTTTTGATGTGTCCACACATGAATTCTAATTTTGCCGGGGTTGGCCATGATGCCGGTAATGAATTTGTAAACTGCATCACCCAGCTCTTCGGATGCAGCGACCCTCCATTTTCTTTGAACTTCTGGAATTTTAGTATCGACAGGAAGTGATTGTGATCAAAATCCTGTCTGATCCTCGCACTGGTGTTGTCACTCGTTTCCGATACTTGCACGTCTGCTGAGTGTCCTGTTCTATCTTGCTGATAACTGTGATGTGCTACCTCTGTATCACAGTGGAAGTGGCACTCAGAAATCACTCTCCTAAGTGGGCTATAATTATTGGAGCTATTACTCGCTGTTTTTGCGTGTGCATTGTTAGTTCCGCACTCTGTCACTGGGCTAGAGCACGGCGGGATTTTCCTCGGAGACACAATTCTGTGTACTCCATCATTGGTATCCGAACGCGCAGTGCTCGTGTGCCCGTTTCGCTCTAGTTTTGCTATCCGACTCTCTACTTCTTCCATTCGTTTCGTGGTGTTCGCAACCGCGATATTACCTTGAGTTTTTAAGAATGCTAGGGATTTTGAGTGGGATTGTGTTGTACGTCGCAAGCGCCCTGCGAGTTTAGAAGTTGCTTCCGCGACTTTCATTGCCCCTATTGCTGCCGTTTTGGCCAGGCCTGCTACTTTTTGTGCAGCCATTGACATTTGTTTTACTTCTCCATATTCTTTCTTTATTGTTAGTAATTCCCCACGAATTTCCCCTATATGCGAAATTATTGCCTCAGTGTCCTTCTTACGCTGTTCGTCAGCTTCTTCCTTCTCCTTCTTACGTTGTTTCTCCTCTTCTTCCTTCTCCCTCTTACGCTGTTCGTCAGCTTCTTCTTTCATTGATCGTAGGAAGCTCAGTATTGGTTTTACGTCATCTTTTTGATCCTCTTCAAACGTGGGAGATGTAACTCTGGACACCTGGGCGCTAAAGCTCTGACGTGGCCGAGTTAGCCCCTGTCTGCTCTCGTTCGTTTGATTATAAACTTCTGCTACCGTCTCGACCTGTGTGCCTGTCTCTGTTTCATCCTCTACTTCACTATCATAATCATGGCCGCAACGCTGCTCTGAGATCGCGTCCAAATCACCTTCCTCATCAATGACCCTGCCGTCCTGTCCTGCTAAAACTGTGCCCATCTCATCTCTGAACCTATTACCGTCAGTAAACTGCCCCTTATCCATTATGCTATCCTGTTTTGTTTTAGCTTCGCTCGATAATAGTCGTGCCTTACTTCTCGTTATCATTCATGAAAAACAAATTTATCTAAAATGCACAATAAAATTAACCTACTCCATATACTTTTTACACATAGACATAAAATTTCAACAACGCCTCTCCAACGCTGTAATTATACGCACGATTTGTTGTGGTACAAAAACCACACACAAACCCGACAAAGTGTGATGTGATACGGACACACCATCAAAGGAACACAAAAACAATGAACAAAAGAATATATAAACTGAAAACAAAAACTGTAATCATGCGCCGCTTCTTAAAACTAAACGCGGAACTACCAGAAAAAAAAAACTTGGGTATTAATCAATAAAAAAATTAAGCAAAAAAATTCTGAATGTCCCTACTACTAATAATACTTGCTTATCAGCGATTCACAGGAAAGATCCGAGGCTAAGGGTCGCCATTTTATGCGAGGTGCCGGGGCTAGCAGTGTATTTAACACTAAATTCTACTAGAATCTACATATGTAAATGATGCTCTAAGCCCCCCCTATTCTAACTCCGACTTTTGCTGTTGCTCAAGGATTAAAAAAATACGCAAACTGACTCTAATCAACCCTGCCAGTGGAGTAGAAGAGAGTTTGGCACCTGCAATAATTTAATTTGATAAATAAGTTAAATAAACGAAGGTTTCATTAACATAGTGAGGAATGATAGGGTTGCTCTACCGATTAGCAGAATGAAAGTTCTGTCCAAAATAACAGTATGATTTATTAAGACTAAACACAAAATAATAAACAAAAACACATGAAACATTTACAATACATCAAATTGGCTCAAATTGGATACTCAAACAAATGATGTGAATGTGAAGTTGTCCCTAAACTAGATTGTGAGGATTATGACGAAGTGGTATGTGGAGCCAATTCCTTGCAACTCAAATCTTAGGATAAAACACATAGCCAACCCAACATTAATTCCTGCTACCCAAGACAGAACAAAGTTAGAAAAAGACGAACAGGCGCGCTCTGCTGAGCTCTGATTATCACCTAGGAAAATCCCTGTCTGCCAGTGCTGCAGACATACATTACTAATCTGTCTTCTTAACTGCAAGAACACGATTTGGCGTACCGGAGGCGATGGTTGGTTGCTTCGACGTCCTCGATCGAAAGGCGAGAGCCGACTACTTAGAGCACCCGTACAGGCCGAACACCGAACATTCCCGTCCCCACGACAGTGGCCGTGGTTAAACGTTCCAATCAGCAACTCGAAAACCGGCGGAAAATTCCACTCTATTGCCGGAGCACTACCATTCCACCAATGGAGATTCTTGGCGCCAATTTCTGCGCCGATTTTGCTACGTCACAGAGCTATGCCCTGAGCAAGCCAATCACAGTTACTATTTTTCAGAAAGCGCGGGAATTTTCCCGCCATAACTACCTGGGTACACAAGTCATTCCCACGCCTCGCTGGTAGCCCGCCAGAAAGTGTTTTCGCTAAGTTTCTGCGAAGTAACGGAACCTCTAGCCCAGCCGCTACTTCAGGCCCCTCCGGGCGTGTCTCTTGACAATGTCGGCGTCTGGAAAGCATTCACTCGACTCCCTCACACCCTTCGGCTTAACCCTCTCGAGATCCGCAGAGCCCGCCTGTCACCGGACCACCTGGGTGACGAGAGACGCTGTGTGGGAAGTCCGCGTGTGAAGGAATAGCAACTTTTCACCGCATGCAATTAGAGACGAAAATCGTAAGATAGAAATATGAGAGGGGGCTCATGCGTCCTCTCAAGGTAACACTATTATTGACAATTACTTATGTTAGCAGCACGCAGACGATATAGGGGGATCTGAAACCAGAACCGAAAAGTAGTCAAGTCTTAAATTCCAAACTGAAGTTAGGCGGGGAAGATAAGCTAGACTCCAGTGACGGTGACGTTGACGTTTCAATTATCTTTTAAGATAAATGTGGAGTCATAGTGCAAGATAGTAGCATGAAGATCAGCGTCAAAGGTGAAGCAAAAATTAGTAATCAGATGTTTCCGTCGCCCACCCACATCAACTGTCGATATAGTGGAACGCTTAAGAGAAAGTTTGCAAAATGTCGAGCGTGCATTTCCAGATAGTGCCATAGGAACTGAGGTAGATATCTGTTAGGTAAAGACGCGGAGGTGACTGCTTTCAGAATGGGAAGCACAAGCAAAGATTCTTGTATTTCTACAATGGGAAGTCGCTGCATGGCGCCATTGCAAAACTCATAGTGTGTTCCTCATAGTTGTCCAACCTGATAGTCGTTATTTATTTTGCACAGACAGAGAGCAACAAAATGAATAGCGAAGTTTTGTCTTTTGGTGAAATCAACTGGACAAGGTAAAGGCGTAACGTGTAATTACTTGACATCACGACGAAAGGAACTTCGCCTGTTAGTACATAATTCAGGACATCTACTGTATTGACTGTCTTCGGCTATTAACTTTCGGCGAATTATTGGTGTCACGCTATACATTAATTTCGTTTGTATAAAACATTTCTGAACCTGAGATTCGGTCTCAGCCATTTTTGGTTCATTGAAGATAAATTGGACTGAATTGTATCTACTTTCTCTCTCTCTCTCTCTCTGGAATTCTCATGATAAACTGTTAAACATAGTGAACGAAGTCACTGAATATTCAGCAGGTGGCGATATACAGCGCTGGAAATGGAAATTGCTCCCGCACTTTTCGATATATGATGCTTTATTAAATCTGACGACCTGATATATCATGTTAAAATAGGGAATAATAAAGAACCAAGCCATAAATATCCTTCACGTAGCATCCGCATGTCGACTTCCTCGACTAATCACAAAAATGCGACAAGGATATCGGCACAGAGAACACAAAAATTGATCTCAAATGTATTTGACTATTTTTTCGTTAGCAGCATATTCAAGTCAACCAACGTTTGTGTGGACGATTAAGGCAGAGGGCTTGTCATCCCGTAACGCTTCAGATATTCTCTACAGGTGGAAAACTGGGAGACCTTATATACTGGATGGCGATAGCGCTAGTTCATAGAAAGACTATTGAAAGTTGCGTCTTTCAAAAGAGGCGAAAATTATTCATCTGCGGTGGGAGAGTAGCAACGGCAAATAACGGAGCAGCGTGACGTCACGGAGTTGCCGCTGCACTGTCATTGCACATTCATACAACGCGGGAGTCAAGCCACATCTGCACTGATAATCTGTGAACCGTTCTTTTTGTTGAGCAATGTGTATTGTTACTCCCTTGCGTGCAGCTTGGGAGAATTACCTCTGTGCGAGTTGTTATTAGTCCAATTGTCTTCACAAACCCTAGGGGATATATGCATAGTACAATGAAGAAAACGTGTAGTTATTTTCCCGGGAAATCGGTACTTGTACTTCAGATTTTCATGAGATATGCGGCGTCTTTATTACCGCACCTGCTAGTTAAGATGTTTCACTACTTGCTTTCCAAACTCCTGTCAGTTAAACAGGCCCGTAATCGTTCACGTCAACCTTCTTTGTATGCTCTTAGTTCGATTGAAATGGATTCCTCAGATCTGGAGAATGTTCTTGTATGGACAATAAAAGTGTCTGGTAAACTACCTCTTCCTTAAACTGCCATTTTGATATTCCAGCTACAAGTTGCGGTTCGCCGTTTGTGTAAGCTACGTCTGAGCTTAGCTGGTTTTTTCATTTTATATTCGTTTGACAGCAATGATTATTTCTGATTTATTAATTGTGTACTGCAAGGTTACTAAATTTTTATTTTTCACGAAACGTAAGCGAAGACTAATTCTGGTGGGAGCAGATTTTCCATTATTAGACATTATATGTCAAGCGTAATTGACACAGTGGCACACAGGGCCCATCTCTTTCGTTAAATCTCCGGACTTTGAGCAGTCTCATTCAGTGATCACACATGTGATCCTTCGTCGGATATAATGGGGACCGATTGGTGACGTGCCTGAGAAGTAGGCCTAGTCCGTTTAACGGAACCAGGTTTAACTACTTACTACTCTCTCTCTCTCTCTCTCTCTCTCTCTCTCTCTCTCTCTCTCTCTCTCTCTCTCTCTCTCCCCTCCCTCACACACACACACACACACACACACACACACACACACACACACACACACACACAGACAATACAAATATGAAACTGTACTCTAGGCATATTTGACCCAGTGACCTACACAATGCAGCTGTGCTGAAAAACAGAGAAAAAGTGGTCACTAGCTTTACAAGCTTTACAATAGAAGCGTTTCAGATTGTGTTTAACAACAGAGACATCACTAAGGCTCCTCCTGATGCATGAATTGGAATACAGTACATAGAACACATACTATTTTCCAGTACAGGAAAATGAATTCAACCTACTCGATAAAACGTAAATAAAAGATTTAAGTGGTAGATTCTAGCAATCTCACGTGCGACAAAGTGTGCAACACTTCAAGAAAATAGACCGTATCCCTGTAAAAGAAAGACTTCAAAGAACAGTACGGCCCAGAAACGGGAAAACGAAGCAATTAAACCTATGAAGGAGGTTTTACTGTTTTCGACGATCCATTTTCGCCATTGACCCGATTGCATCGACAGTAGGGTGACATCACATTCGTCACAGCTTATGTGCGCAACGTCGTTTATATTTTCGTCTGCCTGATGAAGTCTTCACTTCCTAAGTGTGTACCAAGGAGAGTCGCTTTTCGTCAAATATAACCGTCTGAAGAAATATGGCGTCATATCTTTCGAGTAGCAGCGCAATGCTTACTGTGAATCTAGTCACGAACACTTGTAACCATGATGTCCAGACAAGACTTTCTTGAGTTCATATAAAGCAAACGTTTTTTTTCTTTCTTTGAGGTATTTTCCTGTCATCTGCGTTATAAGAGCTGAAACGAATAGGCGAAATAATAGGCCATGGTTTTGCTAAATTCACCATCCGATGTGTTTCTATATCTACATCTACATACATATTCCCCAAATCATGTCACGGTGTGTAGCGGAGGGTACCCTGTAGCACTACTAAGTCATTTGCTTTCCTGTTCCAGTCGCACATGAGTCTAAGGAAGAACGACTATCTATACACCTCCGTATGAGCTTTAATCTGTCTAATCGTAATGGCCTTTACTCGAAATGTACATTGGCGGCAGTAGAATCGTTCAACAGTCAGTTTCGAATACTGATTTTCTAAATTTTCTCAACAGCGCTCCTCGAAAAGAACTTCGGCTTCCCTCCAGCGATTCCCACTTGAGTTCCCGAAGCATCTCTGTAATATTTCCATTTTGCCCGAAGCTACCTGTAACATATAATAATAATAATAATAATAATAATAATAATAATCCACAAGCCGAAACAACAATAAAAACTATCAACACAATCATACACAACAAAATAAATGAAAACACAACTATGGAAGAGTTACAACTACTGGTTTATATAGGAGCACTCACTACACTAAATATACACACTAGGAAGAGATCAGAACCAACCAACACACAGAAGAAACCCACAAAACCAGCATGGCAACACAGGCTACAGATCAAAATAGAAAAACTGAGAAAAGACATCGGACAGCTAACACAATTTATAAGAAATGAAATCTCGGAAAAAAAACGAAAAAAGTTAGGTAAAATCTCACAACAAGTAGCGACAGAGCAATTAGATGAAAAGAAGCAAAAATTGCAAGCATTAGCCAAACGACTCAGAAGATACAAAAAAAGTGAAAATAGAAGGAAACAAAACCAAACATTCAACACAAACCAAAAGAAATTTTACCAGACAATAGATAACACACACATTAAAATAAACAATCCACCAAACATAACAGATATGGAACACTTCTGGAGCAACATATGGTCAAACCCGGTACAACATAACAGGCATGCACGGTGGATACAAGCAGAAACAGACACATACAAGATGATACCACAAATGCCTGAAGTGATAATTTTGCAACATGAAGTCACCCAAGCAATTAATTCTACTCACAATTGGAAAGCCCCTGGAAATGATAAAATAGCAAATTTCTGGTTAAAGAAGTTCACCTCAACACATTCACATCTAACTAAATTATTTAACAGTTACATTGCAGACCCATACACATTCCCTGATACACTTACACATGGAATAACATATCTGAAACCTAAAGATCAAGCAGACACAGCGAACCCAGCTAAATATCGCCCCATAACATGCCTACCAACAATATACAAAATATTAACTTCAGTCATTAAACAGAAATTAATGACACATACAACACAGAACAAAATTATAAATGAAGAACAAAAAGGCTGTTGCAAAGGAGCACGAGGATGTGAAGAGCAACTGATAATAGATGCAGAGGTGACATATCAAGCTAAAACTAAACCAAGGTCGCTACACTACGCATACATTGATTACCAAAAAGCTTTTGATAGTGTACCCCACTCATGGTTACTACAAATATTGGAAATATACAAAGTAGATCCTAAATTGATACAGTTCCTAAACATAGTAATGAAAAATTGGAAAACCACACTTAATATCCAAACAAATTCAAATAATATCACATCACAGCCAATACAGATTAAGCGTGGAATATACCAAGGAGACTCATTAAGTCCTTTCTGGTTCTGCCTTGCTCTGAACCCACTATCCAACATGCTAAATAATACAAATTATGGATACAATATTACTGGAACATACCCACACAAAATCACACATTTGCTATACATGGATGATCTAAAACTACCGGCAGCAACAAACCAACAACTCAACCAATTACTAAAGATAACAGAAGTATTCAGCAATGATTTAAATATGGCTTTTGGAACAGACAAATGTAAGAAAAGTAGCATAGTCAAGGGAAAACACACTAAACAAGATTACAAATTGGATAACCACAGCGGCTGCATGGAAGCGATGGAAAAAACAGATGCCTATAAATATCTAGGATACAGACAAAAAATAGGAATAGATAATACAAATATTAAAGAAGAACTAAAAGAAAAATATAGACAAAGACTGACAAAAATATTGAAAACAGAATTGACAGCAAGAAACAAGACAAAAGCCATAAATACTTATGCTATACCAATATTGAGCTACTCATTTGGCGTAGTGAAATGGAGTAACACAGACCTAGAACCACTCAATAAACTTACACGATCACAATGCCACAAATATAGAATACATCACGTACATTCAGCAACAGAAAGATTCACATTAAGCAGAAAGGAAGGAGGAAGGGGATTTATCGACATATAAAACCTACATTATGGACAGGTAGATAATTTAAGAAAATTCTTTATAGAATGAGCAGAAACTAGCAAAATACACAAAGCAATCACTCATGTGAATACATCGGCTACACCACTGCAATTTCATAACCACTTCTACAACCCTTTAGATCACATAACATCAACAGATACAAAGAAAGTAAATTGGAAAAAGAAAACACTACATGGCAAGCACCCGTATCATCTAACACAGCCACACATTGATCAAGACGCATCCAACACATGTCTAAGAAAAGGCAATATATACAGTGAGACGGAAGGATTCATGATTGCAATACATGATCAAACAATAAACACCAGATATTACAGCAAGCATATTATTAAAGATCCCAATACCACAACAGATAAATGCAGACTTTGCATACAACAAATAGAAACAGTAGATCACATCACAAGCGGATGTACAATACTAGCAAATACAGAATACACCAGAAGACATGACAATGTAGCAAAAATAATACATCAACAACTTGCCATACAACATAAACTAATAAAACAACACTTTCCCACATACAAGTATGCACCACAAAATGTACTGAAGAATGATGAATACAAATTATACTGGAACAGAACCATTATAACAGGTAAAACAGCACCACATAACAAACCTGACATCATACTCACCAATAAAAAGAAGAAATTAACACAACTAATCGAAATATCCATACCCAATACAACAAATATACAGAAGGAAAGAGGAGAAAAAATTGAAAAAACATCCAACTGGCTGAGGAAGTCAAGGACATGTGGCATTAGGATAAAGTTGACATTGTACCAATTATACTGTCAACTACAGGAGTCATACCACACAATATCCACCAGTACATCAACACAATACAGCTACATCCAAACATATATATACAACTACAGAAATCTGTAATTATTGATACATGTTCAATTACCTGAAAGTGCAATGTAACATATACCGTACAGTCAAAAGGAAGTCACGCTTGATCAAGGTCCGTGTCACTTTCCATTTTAGACCAGACATAACGTATGAGAATAGAAAGAATAATAATAATGACTAAATAGGGGAAGTCTGCCTATATTGGACCATTTTTTATGTTGCAACCCCAAGCCATAATTATGTATCTAATTAAACCAAAATGTGCTGTACAAAAAGCTACATGTTGCACACTTTTATCAGGTGGTATTACATTTTGAATAAACAAATAGCATAAATGGATATTATTTCAAATTTAGGAATGTGTAAATGATCCGAATTAGGAGACTGGTTTCTTAATTTGGACTTTCAGTTGCTTAAAGTGGACCAGATGATAAAACAATGAGTACAAAGTGAATAAGAACTGTAATGTTGGAAATGAAGCTTCAGTTCAACATTTTATTAAAAAAACTCATTATTTAGGTACTGTGACTATATTATACAAAACAAGGAGTTCTGAAATGTTGGTCATCTTTAAGATTATAGAAAATTTTTGTAGTTGTAGCTATAATCGCTTCAAATCAAAGTAAAAAATAGACTATTATACTTATTACACAGAAAAATACAAGAAAACTTGGCACACTGAAATACACTAATGATTTCTGTTAACTGAGATTAAGAATTGCAAGTAACATTGAAGTCTCATTGCAGTCTGAACAGAAAAATTTCTTTATGCTGGGCTTCAAATTGGCACATCGTTTATGAACCAATAATTTACAGTACTGTATCATGTCATCTTTAATCTTCTTACACAAAACACGGAACCAGCTTGAATTTCGAACAGTGCCGTTTGTCTTCTGTTTTTTGGGAAAAAAGCTGTTTTAACAGTTTTTTTCTTTACTTGACTCTTCGACTGTTCTAATTGTTTCTTATGAGGGCTGCTAGTGATTGCGTGGTATTCTATGCTTTCCCTCTGCCTCGAATAGCAGGGTTGTTGAATTTCGAAGGGTTTACATCTTGTTCACGGTCTTCTTCAATTTCTTTGTGGGTGGCGTTGGCCTACGCTCGTCATCAGTTGAAATGTCTTCTGAAGAAGATTTCTTTATAATGTTCGTAGCAATGGGTTCCTCTAGAAAATTATCATCACTTTTCAAGCAATCAGCTGGTGAAAATTGATTACCTTAAAATACGTTCCTATTCACAGGCCACATTCCTGCTGAGCGGCAGGCACTCTCCGCTATTCCAACTGCTGCTGCTCGGCCGTAGGTTTCAATCAACAGTCCAGATACCTTAAACTGTGTTATAGTTTTACCTACGTTTTCATGCAACCACTTGTCCTAGGTTTGAATGAAGTAGGTTTGAAGAGGTGCAAAAAACGAAAATTTAAATGGTTGCAGTCTGTGGTAATTGCACCATGATAACACCATTACCAAGAACGTACTCAACAGCCTCTTGATATCTGATGTGTGTTGTGTAACCATCAAGTACCTGGAGCACAGGAAAATTTTTGCTACGGTTCACATGGTTTTCAAAGTGTTAGAACCACAACAAAAACAACTCAGAATTCATGTAGCCATTGTCTGAGATGTCAACTACTCTTCCTGATGAGCACCTATTTCAAGTTCTTGCAGCCTCCACTTACACTTGAATATGATCTTAGGTGTAATGAAGTATCAAACAAATCACTAACAACTGTGGTGTTAACTCATCGCTCCCCGTTTCTGATAGGTTCCATTTGGTGCTTGCCTTTTTGCGCTATGACTTTTTGTTGCCTTTTTTCAACGTTAAATATACTATTAGCTGTAACTCTATTTTCATCGACTGTTTTCTCAAGGTGGTCGAAGACTTGATTCATATTCTCTCTGTTAAACCCAACTGCTCTGGCCATTGACGTTCCTTCTGGCTGATGGGGGCGGGGGGGGGGGGGGGGGGGGGGGGGGCGGGGGGGGGGGGAAGTTGTTGATTTCGTCTCATAAATGAAAAATTCTCTTTTCACCCACCGTTTTCTTTTCTCCTTTAAAAGAATGAGGCACTTCACATTTCTGTGCTATATCGAGTGCAAGTTTACGAACATCTTTGATAGTAAATCCAAAAAACATCTCTTCAAATAAAAGGAAATTATCTGTGATAATTTTTTCCATCTCAGTCGAAAAAGTTATCTTCTGGATAACTTAACTTCAATCGAGAATTTGTTTTTATTATCAGCATTCTCTTTGTTGTAGATTTGAGTACTCCATATACACCAGCACAGTCGTTAAGTCCATGCGCCGTTACTGTCTGCTGCCACGGCGAACTTCAGCTAATCTTCTGTCCATGTCCCGTCCATTCCCCTTTTTGCCAACTCGGAAACCTAAAGAGATTATCCGTACCTATTACTTATTGTAAAAGCTTTGCCATCTTGGAAATCTAAAAAAATTACATATTGTAAAAATGCATTTAAATATTATTTGTTATGAGTATCTCCTGAGTTGGATAAGTCCGAGTTAGGAAACAGGCGTTTGTCCAACTTCGGCACCTGGTCGCCATATGATTAAAGATAACCCTACAGGAACACACAAAATTAAACTCTGTTTTTGCAATGTTTAATTATTAACTCATGAATGGCACTAATGAACTATACTACAGATAATTTATTTACTTACTCGTACTGTATAGAAAAGCTTGTGATTTTTAGCACAACACTTGCAGCAATAACGAAGAAAACACAAGAATGGCAACTGTTTTCGCTGCAGTGGCTATTGTCGACTGCTCGCTGTGCCACGTCACCTTGCCAACATTTCTCACCAACGGAGCCAACTTAAAAACTTAAGTTACCAACACACATTGAAATACGAAGGTGGTTCAACTTACGCAACGGTCCAACTTCGGCAACTATCCCCTACCATCAAACAAAATGTGTGTCTGAGAGACCGGTTGAAGCTGGAAATCCCGTTTTTACTAAATTCAAATCGCAGTCATCTAGTCTTAGTGAAGGCATTTTAGTTGCTACGTTCCAGATTTATTGTGAATCAAATTTGATTTTCTCTCCCAGATTAGCGGATTGTCTTGTGATTTTGAATGTGCCTGAATGATGCTAACACTAGCTAAACTATGTTTCACAGGTACAATAATCAGTACAATGTGCAGTAAGATCAATAGATACAGTTTGTGGTAAGAAGAAACATCACATACACGGATAACCATCGTAATATAGGAGTGCCTCGCTGTCAAAACTTCTCTCATTTGTCTATTTAAGATGATAAATATCGAGATGTGTGACCAAGAAACAAGTTTTCTGTACTCTATGTTCTAAAAATCGAAAGAAAAGGAAAAAAAATAATGCTACACAGGTATTTGAGAACGTATCAATATTCAGTTAATAGAGTGCCGGTCCACGCTTTAAACTGAAAACATCAGTCGTTCTTGAGGCAGGGATTCCACGTGTCCTTGGTACGAAAAAATATGTAACGTAAGTGCTCCACAATGTCTGGACTGTCTTAAAAACAAACTTACTTTGTGCACTATGGAGAAGACGTCGGTCCACTTTTCCACAGAAAGAACGAAAGAGCAGATCTGCGTCACGAAAGGAAATGGACATTCCATTTGCTGGAAAAGTTGTTGATCTGCTTATCAAGGATTTTTGGTATTGATTATCTTACAATGTGTAAAACGATATCTGCTGGATACTACGCAAGAAAACAGATAAAAAATATGCGACAAGGATCTTGGATAGGAAAAGAAAAATTATCACTTTTCATCCACATATTGCTTTTGGTCATGATTTCGCAATGGGCGAACTGAGAAATTTTGAAGTGCGAATTATTGGACCATCTGTCTTATGCACCAGATTTGACGTAGCCTGACTTACACCTATTCTAACACATGAAGAAATCCCTGATAGGGAAGAGTTTTCAAATGAAGAGGTTACGCCACTGTAGATGGTAATTTTGTAGGCATTTCAAGAGCGAAATCTACTCCCTCGACAAAGATTCTATGAAGTGCAACGACCTCAAGAAATAAGTACATTTTTTACCTGGAAAACGAAGTTTTAGTTGCCAGGCCAGCCAATTTTCTCCTTGGCCTCATAATAACGTGGAGGGACAGACTGAGCCTGATTTACTGATTGGTAATGAGGGAACGTCTTCTCCCTGGTGTTCTAAAGGTTTCGCTGAAGCTTTTTAGTACCAGCAAAGTTGCACCATTTCTTCTCGGGTAAGAAGTCATTGAAGAACGACGTGAAACCGGTCGAAGAACAGCCGCAACGGAAGCGTCCCGGCTTTCCGCCTACCGAGAGCAGCCCCGTTCCCAGAAGCAGAATTCGGACGGCAGCCACTTCCGCGTCCACTCCGGCCTCACCGCCCTGCTAATGGCCGCGCCCTGGACCGTAACCTGCGTCTCCACATTTGCATTTAAGGCTAATGAAGCGGAGCGCGTTCCATATTTCTGGACGTCTGCGCTGCTCACATAAATGTCATGTCACACGGTTCCGCTCCGCCATTACACACGCATAAATTCGTAATTGGTCGTATTTCATAATAAAGCAAATTATGGAACGGCAGCCAGACGAGATGTTTTAATTTGTGGGTAGGCCCACGAGGAGCCCGGGGGCAGCGACGTCATCCTGGCCTGGATGTGAACTGCCAGCACCGCGGCAGCCCTTGCTTCGTGGAGCCACAACAAGAGCTCCTGCCATTAAGTCTACGTACAATAATTTCGATCAAATCGCCTGTATGTCTCAAGGGTGACACTTTGGTTGTAAGCTCCACATGGAAACAAAGCCATTTATCACTCGTCATCTTTCCTCTAAGTCTGAACGAGGGGTTTACATCTCTTTCTCACTGAATAAACATACCATTACTATGTACAGTAACTTGCCTATGAACTCTCCTCACGCTGGAGAAGGGGGGGATAGTCCCTGAGGTTCCTGTAGCTGCGTTTAGCAGCACGCAATATTAAGCTCTAACAATTGTCACTAATCATGCCTTCTGAAAGTCGATTAATGACAGATGTGTGTCCAAATTGAATTTTCGCCCTTTTTGTACAATGTGTTTCAGAGTGAAAACATCGTCGGCACAGGACTTCCTTTGCGGAAGCGTTCTTGCTTTCCTAAGAAGATTGAATCAGATATGTTTCGAAGCCTTTCATTAATAATTTTGCTGTAGATTTTATAATAGGTATTTAGGAGACTGATTGCCCTATAATTGTGTTACTTCTGTTTTTTTTTTCAAATTATCAGTTCTGAGTTAATTCCATCTGATCTGAGTGCTTTTCAGTTTTTGGTTTTCTTGAATGCCTGTTTTCGTTCTGTCAAATCTATTAGATCTTTCCCTTCCTCTGCTTTCTCTTCTGTTGCCTCTTCTGCATTCGGATTATTCCACAATTTCAAGTAATTATTTATCTAGTCTTTTGAAGGAATGTTGCAGTATCTTTTTCTGTTGTTTTTAGCTGTCTGATCCGTTTATAAGCTATTTTCTGTCTACCGTGTATGTCTGTTCAATTCTGCTTATAAACATATCTGTTGAGGATCTATGTGCCTATCTAACTATTTTTTTGTTTCATTTCTGATTTCATTACTTTTTTTTCTTTATCTTTCTCAGTCTGTTTCTTTAAGCAGTCCCTATATGCTGTATTTTTCTTTTCTACGGCTTCTATCTCTTCTTTCCAAATCTTAATTCCATTTTTTGGTTTCGTTTTGGGTTTTTCACCTAGTACTTACTTAGCGGCCTCTATTACAGTATTTTTAATGTTTACGTATCCTTCAGTTAGATCTTCCACGGAAGGAATTTTTTGGAGTACTTTAGTTAGCCTGCACTGATACAGATTCCTTAAACTCTCTTCTTGGAGCAGATGCGCCTTAAAAGTTTTACTTGGGTTTCTTTCATTTTCGTCGTGTTCTATTTCTTCCACCTTTTCCACAATTGGGTTTTTGACTTAACAAGTTAGTGGTCCATACTCATGCACCTCCTCCTATATACTTGTATGTCTGTCACCTTTGAAGCTAGGATTTTATTTATCATTACGTAATCAGTAAGAGATCTGTGGCCTCGTGCCAGCTCATTAATTGCGACAAAGTCTTTAATTTTTATTCCATTGTTATTAATGGCATTTTGTCCGTTTTTGCCAATCAACAGGTGTAAACATTTTCATACTCACAAGCCTCAAAATAAGCTTCAAATAAGTTTTGTATCTGGATAGCAAAATAACTAATAATGATAGACGTAGAGAGGATATGAAATGCAGGCTGGATATAGCGGGAAAACCTTTTCTGAAAATGAGCAATTTGTTAAAATCTAATATAGATCGTTAACATCTAATATGGATAGATTTAAGTGTTAGGAAGTTTCTTCTGAAGGCATTCATCTGAGTGTAGCCTTGTACGGAATTGAAATCTGGACTATAAGTAGCTCAGACAAGATGAGAATAGAAGTTTCTGAAATCTGTTGCTGCAGAAGAACGCTGAAGTCCAGGTGGTGGATCGAATAATTAATGAGAAGGGAGGGGGGGGGGGGAATTGCAGCGGAAAATCAAGAAATGAATACAGCAAACAGGGTCAAGTGAATGTAGGTTTCGGTAATTATTTGGAGATGAAGAGGATTTCACAAGATAGACTAAGGTGTAGAATTTCATCAAACCAGTCTTCAGATTGAAGATAACACAACACACTGGGTTCCGCTCATACCACAAGAAATTTTAAAACTGTGAAAAAAGAAATGTTGACGTTGTCTTCAACTTTTTTTAATCCTGTCTTCCTCTGTTGCGTGTAAAAATTAACAATATAACGTTGACACTGTGGTTCATAACATTGTAGGGAATCGCAGGGGACAAAATAGAAGACGCAAATGCTAGATAAAGTTTTGTTACAACGCATATTAAACGTATTAGTCTCCCACGTAGTGATATTATTCCTCAAACACTTTAACAAGCAGAGAAAGACTAGAACACGGAACGAGCCCTTTATGCGTGTTTGCTGCTCGATACGCCGACAGTGTAGCTTGGTGGTATAAACGTCACCGTAATAAGAGTATGGTTAAGACGTAAATATCACTCCATTCATTTGAATGTGGGCGGGCCCATATGTAATCAAGGTTGTTTCGAGTACACTGCCGAAGTTTTGCTGGGAAGCCCTTACACATCCTCCATACAGTCCCGATGCCTTCCCATGCGATTTACATATTTTTGGAGGCCTGAGGAGAGACATTCGTTGCCATCGATTTGCTGCGGTGCACCCCTGGATACAGTCACGGTTCAGTAGGCAACCGCAAACAATTTTTCAAGAAGACATTGGCCGTCACAGCTAGATAAATCTCTCAACTGTTATGGCTATTACTTTTGAAGTAATAGACAATTTACTTACTATTTTTACATCTGCTATATTTTCATTTGACTGTCACTTACACAAGATTTTGAGTACCTGATTAGTTTTGCGCCTGTGTCGAAAATATCGTGACAAGCAAGACACAACAAATCGTTATGGATGGAGAGTCATCTACAAGCACTGGTGTTCCCCATGAGTATCTAACGGCGTTATTGTAGTTCATATCGTACAGTAATGTCTTAGCGGAAGTATTAATTACTGTCTGATTTTTCGCTTTTTATTTTGGCTATGTTTGAGAAAGTTCTGTCTTAAAAATATCTGTAAGTCTAGCTCGGCAATGGCGCAACTACTGGCAGTTATCTGCTAACGTAGAGAATGCTAAACTGTGTGATTCACGAAACTTTACAAAGTGGTAGCCTTTACGTACAAAATTAGTGACTCATAACTAGTTACGTAATAAAAGCACTGGGAGTAGCAATGTGTGGAGCTAAAAAGGCTCAAGATACTTTGGCCCAGTTGCAGGTAACGGACATGTGAGGCTACAATTCCTTGCTGGGACTTGCATTTGTCTACAAAGAGTGTGCGTGTAAAAATCTTGTACCGCTCACACGGGAGTACTGCTGAAGTCCAGGCGATCCTTACACGGACGGACTAACAAGGGAGACATGTGAATAGGGGCGATGCGACTGATCATAGGCATATTAGATTAGATTGAAGCGAAAGTTCAGTAGAAGTATTTAAAAATTAGAAGTGGTAGACAATCGAAGGAATACGCCTTGCGTTTCCCGGGAACTAGCTTAGAAAACTTCAAGAATCGTCTTTCTTTGCAAAAACTAAAAATATTCTTTAGCTCCCTACGTGTGTATCTCGTAGAAATAGCGGAGATATAATTGGGCAAATAACAGCTCTCTCGGAGGCATGTAAGCCGTAATTCTTCTGAAGCTCCAACAACGAATGGAACGATAACAATATTTAGTTCCAATATAGTATAAAGTGTTCTCTGCCGCGCACTTTACGGTCAAATACAGAGTGAATATGTGGATGCAGAAATTTTGGCACTTGTAATAAATTTATATAAGCTGTTCCTAGTGTACTCGTCAAGTTAATTCTCAAAGTAAATCTGAGTTTTCGACAATAACCACCATTTCCTTCGTAAGGAAAGCAAATAATGAAACCACTGGTAGTTGCTATCTAAATCTCAGGTTTTCATAGAGAATTAAAACGGAAGTGCGCCGAGAAGAGCTTATACAACTAATTCGTTGAGAAAGACTCCATTGTTGGTAATAACTTTATCAGCACACTTTCACGTTGAAACGTAAATAAACGTTGGCGATACTTTGCAATGCTCGATTCCAAGCTATGTTTTCTTACTGGATACACCTTGTCTTGTCTGTGACAGGATTGATCACACATTACTTCGTCCGTATTGACTATAAATTTGTTTTCCTTATCTTGCATTCTTACAACAGATTTTAATTAAATCTGTTGGTTGATATTTTATTCTTGAATTGTTTCTTTCACATATTTAGCCGTAAACAAAATTCCTCTTTCTGTGGAAAGCTTTCTACAGTACTTTTTAAACATTCCCGGCGCTCATTAACTAAGATGATACAAAAGAGGTACCGGGTGATTATAATTAAAGTGCAGCTACTCACTAAGGTCCAATGTGGGCTGCAATTATCGTATGTCAGTGAAACTTGTTAAATATTTTGATGCGTTAATGCGGAACCGATTTAGACTGGAAAAAAATTATTTCGAATTTTACCCGCCAGTTGCAAATCTGGAGCGGCAAATGCAACAAAGGCGTATAGAAATGTTTCCACATGTAATGGATTAGGAGTGGGACGTGGGCAGAAAAGGTCAAACAAGCGAGAAAGGCAGATTGCCGATTTTTTTTTTTTATTAACTGCCGCTTACACAATTTGTTCAGTACGATCACCGGAGGCGTCGACGAGACGCGGCATCCGTGAAACGAAGCGATAATGTCTTGCTCTCAGCAGTTCCTGTGGAATCTGAGCAACGTATTATTGTATATGCAGCACTGTACTTGGCCGCTGTTCACCTAAAACAGTTTTACTAACAGTGCGCGGTCCCTCTTCTTGATAGCCATGCTGTTCGCTCACGTCGTGACTTATCAAATGGCAGCGTGGATATCATACCCTAATACAAACAGTGTGCAGCACCTGGTAGTCGTAACTGGAACGAATTTTTTGTGCAGTATAAATCCATTCCGCATTAACGTTAGCATGTCTACCAAGATTCGTTGCCAGACGAGAATTACAGCCCACACTGGAACTTGGAGAGTAGCTGCACATTTCGATAGATCTTATTTCGGTTTAGCCATAAAGTTTGTCATTTTATAAGTATCGGAACACTGTGTGGGGAAAAATGCAATATAAACATGCCCGCGCCAAAAAGAGATATGTACGAAAATAATGATGCTCTTTTATCTGTATTCTGATGTTTCCTTAAGCCGATATCAAATTTTGCACTCTTCAGCTATCTGTCTCTCCCCGTCTGTGATTCTGGGTGGACGTATTGTGTGTATGTCAGACAAGATATTTGTGTAAAAGTTTTTACAATATGTATTCTGGAAAGGGAGGCAGTTTCTTTCATTTTCAAATAGCTTCATCCTGAAAATGATACCTGGATACACCATAACCTGCAAACTTCGGAAAACGCGGCGACATTATTTATGATTTATTATACTGGATTATTTATCAAAAAAATGGTTCAAATGGCTCTGAGCACTATGGGACTCAACTGCTGAGGTCATTAGTCCCCTAGAACTTAGAACTAGTTAAACCTAACTAACCTAAGGACATCACAAACATCCATGCCCGAGGCAGGATTCGAACCTGCGACCGTAGCGGTCTTGCGGTTCCAGACTGCAGCGCCTTTAACCGCACGGCCACTTCGGCCGGCGATTATTTATCACCGAGCTGGACGGTGCATCATTTTATTCAAAACAGAAGAGGTAAACATCACTATGTGCAAAGGAGAGTTAATATATCAATCAGTTCAGACTATTACAGTGGTTATCGTAGCGAGAGACTGTGGAGTTGCGAACTTAGACGCATGAACTGCTGCTGGTGAAAGTATCTGCCAGCCATACAGCTGTAATCGTACACACATTATGTAATTCCCGTACAGGTACGGACACTTTAAATGAAAGTTATCGGAGGATAAATACTATACTGCAGTGCCAACGTTGTTAGGTGGAACGATGCAATGTTCGTTCGCACATGCACGCATGTATCTTCATTCGTTGGGTATACCTTACTTGTTTTCGTTTATGAAAGTTATGTACTTGATCATTTCGTGTCTTGCAATTTTGTATTATTTTTACCTACAACGTATCCGCACTGGAACATTTCGTTCATACTAACCATTGCAAGCCCTTTATTACTTTTACTTCTATTTGTATGTTTCGAACTAGCTTGCTGCATCACATGATGCGGAATATTCCTTCAGTATTGTAGTTTTTAACCCTCAAATGCTATACAACATTCATTCGTGATAAAACTTACTTTTCGTTGAAAAGGCGTCTTAATGTTTATTCTTTTCTGATTGCAGTTCTTGTTGATGTTTTCTTACCTGTATTTTCAAGTTTAAAAAAAAAACTTTGCTATCAATTTGTTTCTTGTTTTATGGCGGCTGATTGTGCTTTCCCTTTGTTAACAAAATTTCAGTATTTTTGTCCGGCCAATAACACAAATCTTGCTTCTATTAGGTTTCTATATTTTACAACGTTTGATGTTGTCAGTACTCGTCCAATATTCTCCTGTATGACGACATCATCGTCCTTCCTTCAGTTTTGCGTGCTGGATCTAGTTTTGATATCCGTTTGTATCCTCTGTTGAAATGTTTTCTTTATTTCATATGGATTATCAGATGTGAAAACACGTTTTTCCTACTTGCACTGAATACTTCTCGCCTATGGTGGAGAGAATGTTACATCTTTATGGAGCATTTGCAGACACCATTGTGTTTAATCTGAAAAACACAATTTCTAGGTTGCAGAATTTACTGTAGGTAATTCTACATGATTTTTTCTACCGTCGTTGGCAGAGGTGTGACATTTGTCGAATCAGTAAATATCAGTCTCCTCCACTTGATTCGACTTTCTTATTGAGTAAGATACATCTATTGGTACAAATTACATTTTTATACATACCGGATTTTGCTGTAAAAATAAGCTCTGGAACTGTAATTGGGTGTAGCTGTTTTTCTTCTCAAACCCACTTTCACGACGGATGAAAATGGATACTTTATGGGCTAATATCACGAACTTTGAAATGAAGACCCCTGTCGGGTATCATGAGAAACATATGCAGAACATTATTTGTAATTGTTAAAACTGTGTTTGTTCAAGTGAGCAGCGAAGAAAGAATCCATTAATATAATTTTGGCTTTAATGTAAGATTAAAAATCATCGCCAAACAAATACTTGTCTGTGTCTTGTCTCTTAAGAATTAGTTGCTCAGCATGTACTAATTTTGCTCGATCACCATCGACAGAATGTTGAAATATAATATTCAGATGGTGATAGTCAGAAAAAACTGTGCGCAACCTACCATATAAATTTGTTCTCCTAACATAATCGGCTTACAGTAAGAAATGTTAGCCGGCGGACAGGATTCCTCATATGCGTAAAAACTTCTCATTGCTGTTAGTTCAAGTTGGAAGTCCAGCTCAATGGGAGGAATTACGCTTCCCACAGAACGAATGAAAACACATGAGTAGCCAGGTTCGTATTTTTACCTGCAGCACTGCTAATTTCATTCACATACAATGTAATTAATCTCGACCGTGCGCCACAGTGATACCCTCTAACCGCTTACTTGCACCGGTGATTGTGAGCTCATTTTGCACTGTCTTCGACTCATTATCTGATGGTGCTTAATATTAAGAGCTAGAACATATTACAACAAGGTGAGCAGCAATAACCCTGGGTACTTTGGCCATTACAACCGCACAGACTTGCGAAACGAGTTTAGTGCGCAAAGAGTGGAGAGTCAGAAGAGGCCATTCGTACAGCTGACGACCGCTTTTAAGACTCGCCGACGCAAACCTGTATTCTTTTTCAGCTCTCCTCTCGTCCGGCCGCTCGTACATACGGAAATAAAAAGCGTTATGCCGTTCCTTAAAGGAGGCCGGAGACAAGTCTCGTAGCGTTGTCCGGGCGCTGCGCCGGCCCCTAGCTGCCTCGAGCTCACAGCAGTTCCTTTGTCGACCGAAAAGCTGGGCTTTTGGCCTCGGTAAGAGGCCATGGAATTCCTTTCTAAAGCGTCATAGAGGCATAAATGTACTCGAAACTTTAATCCGGGTTAGAAAAGTTAGTGACTTTTTAGAAGACAATACGGGAGGGGAAGTTAGTCCTGTCGTACCGAGGCCCGGCCTAACCAAACTAGGGATTTCAGATTCATTTTGAAATAACATTCGCAACGAATCCCTCCTAGACGTAATGCGTGAAATATGTGCGTGTAGTTCAGCGGAAGTATCACACCATTTAAATTCCTCTTCCTGCAATCGCGATTTAAGGTTTTCGAGGTTTCGCATGGCCATTTCAGACATATGTCTGAAGCGTCCTTACACAAATCAAACAGATTCCTTTTCCATTAATGCCCAATCCGCTGCCGAGGGCGCCGTTTGTCGCAATCTCTACCTCAGTGTGGCGCTAATTCTCACGTCTCTTTTTCCTGCTGCTCAAAATAAGGATGAGCACATGATGTGCGATTCATTTTCTTTGTGCAAAACCGGAACGTCATCTTTATGTGGGACCAAAAAGCAGCACTTGGACACGAAAAGTGACGTGTTGTATAAATGAGACCTTGTGAGATCGACATACTGAACATATTCAGGGCTCAAAAAGCTTATGCAGCTGTTGATCACAGCTTGTAAATAAATATTTAATGAACACCATATTCACCAAGATAAACGGCTGACTGGACAAAAAAATTATTTATTTATTTATTGGTGTCGTCGTCATATGGCATCCTCAACTATCATGAAGCGCCAATCCAGTATTCTTACCTTAGATAATATTACGACGTCAGTTATAAAATATAAGTCATGAGGTTCAATTATATTCGTCACCGGCGAAACGTCGAATGGGAGAGTGCTCGTAATTGTGAAATTCCTGTATATTTTACGCGTATGGAATTTGATATTTGCTGCTAGTGAGAAGCACACTTGAGGTGCTCTCTGGAACAACGACTTAACTAAAGTATATTGACTTCAAGATATAGAACATCAAATGTTTGAAATAGTTCTTTTACCCATTTCAAACTCTACCACATGGACCAAATTTCTGGCAAATATAAACTAAATGCTGTAATTTAAGAATAAATGATGTGGTAGTGTAAATATGTAAGAATTACTGACTGATTAGAATTCCAGTTCAGTCGTTGTTCCAGTTTGTACTGAGCCCTACAGAATTTGTGGCCGAAGTCATGTAACTATTACAGCTGTGGTGTTACTTGTTCTTTTGTTGTGTATAACTATAACGGAACCCCATAGGTTATGTTTTATCGTTGATGTCATTTTTTCGTCTATCTAAGTATGAGGAATGACGTTTTTTGACTCTGATGATAACGTGCGCAACAGAAACTGGCAGCAAATATTTTTTTTTTTTTTATCCAGCGAACAAATTATTTTGATGAACATAACGCTCTATAACTATTCACTGTACAAATCCAGGCAATGTGGGGGAGGGGGTGGGGATGGAAACGTTGTGTCGCCATTTTCCTTCCCCCTCCCCCCTTTCCCCGCCCAACTAGTGTAGGGATGCTCTGCACACACACGCCGTCTGTAGTACTCATTTATTTGTTTAGTTATTTATTTATTTACGCTTTATTTCACCCTGGAAAGATTAGAGCCTTCAGGCCCCTCTCACTTTTAACCAGACGTCCGCAGTGAGTAAACATAACAATTGGCATGGTACTTTAGCATTATATAATAATAATAATAATAATAATAGTAATGACAATATGTATAGTGATGAATATATAGAATCTAAGAAATATCAGTGTGATTAACATCAAGTAATCCCTTGACGAATTTGAGTAGTAACTTCTAACAGAACTATGTGAACAGTACGGAAGGAATCACTGTGGAGAAGAAGTTGAATGGTCAGTGGAAGAGCGGTAAGTAATGGGTCCAGATTATCAGATGAAATGAAAGAAAGAAAAGAGAAACAGAAAGGGATGAGGAAAGCATAGAAGTTTAGTTTGTGCCAGACACAATGGTTCGCTGTTGGACAGAAATAAACCAGCCGAGATAAGCTGAGAGGGAAGCTACGACTGTGATAAAAGGTAAGGCTTCAATGTCCTCTTCAATAGAGAGTGATTTTGGACATCACGCAGGTTAGAAGGTAATTTTTAGCTGAAATGGAGATGGCTGTGGAAATAGATTTAGTGTTGCGCAAAGATACAGCGAAGATGTTGCAAGTATCCGAACTGGTGCAGCACTTATGGGTTGATGAAAGGTATTTTTTATGTGATGAGAGGTGCTGAGGACAGCAGTGAGTAATAAAGCGGTGAAGTGTACAGAGAATGTGAAAATCAAGCCACTATCCGGTCGCGTCCACCGTAACTACGTATAGAAAGGTTTGACATGATCAAACAACCGAATCTTCCACACATACCTAACACAATCATTCACTGGTAGCTGGAGTAGGCGGAATTTCCACCGTTTCTGCCGTGTTGCACTACATCACAGCGATAAAGAGTTGGCAGGGTTGAAGACTGGACTAATTTTTGTTTTATTTGATGTAGAAATATATGTATAAATGTTTGGATTGCATTTAGACGAGAGAGAGAGAGATTTCGTGCATGCTGCAACAGTCTGTTCTTCCCAATTTAGATGTCCATTCAATACGATACCAAGGTCTTTCACTGTTTCTTGAAACGATAATTGGGTACTATTGTGAAGTACTGGAGGTACTGATTCACTAAAATGTCCGTTGATCAACATTCGCCGTGATATGAGGATGAGCTATGACGTCTTCGGTTTTAGTTTAGGACCCTAATTTTGTGCACATCATGATGCAGAGCAAAGATCGTCATTCATACCTAACGCGGCAGCAGCAATGTTCTTAGGCCTGGCATGCAAGCATATAAGTGATACTTACAAGAGAGCACAGTTGATATATTATTGATGCACAACGAGAAATCAGTGGACCAAGGTCGGGACCTGGGAGACTCTAGAGAGTACTTTTTTCCATGATGACTTCTCCAACCCATGAATGGCATCTGCACTTGAGGTAGTTGTCGAACCACAGTATTTCACTGTTTGAGAATTTCAGTTGTTTCATTTTAATGAGTAATGTATCAAAATCAAATAGATCAAAAGTTGTGATTAATCACTGCTGAAATGGTGGCCTCACGTCTGTCTATGGCATAATTGATGTCATGGTCACTTTCATTAATGTAATTCCTGTACTATGCTGTTTTTGGACGCCTCATTAATATTTATCGTGCATGTTATACGTTTTAAGATAATCCGTCCGCTGTTCATAAACAATGTACTCTAAGACTTTAGATACTGAGAATAATAATTATAAATCGCCCTATGGCCACCTGATGATTTAGCGGTGTCATTTTGTATATTGATTGAATTAAGCTTTGTTTCAACGCAGCTGGATATGTACTATCAACAAGAGAGAGACTGAAGATGTCTGCGAGAACTGTAATAATAGTCTCGACATTTTTTTTAGTCATACCTATTGGCTGAGATGAAGTTCTCATAATTTCTTTCCGCTATGTTATGGCTGACCGTTTATCACAGCTTGACAGGTGACTGCTGTAGACATAAAAAATCACTTAATTAGTATAAATAATTTTGAAAAATAGTGTGAAATTTCAGTTTCTCCTCCAATGCTGCACGATTCGATACGCTGCATGCAACAGAACATCTCTGATTTTAATGTTGCGTTCGTTGTGCTTTTGTTTGTTTCTCAACACTCTGTACACTTAGCACAATTTAGGTGTCGGGTTTATCTTGTATCTTCTGCGTACAGAATCTTTTTTATTTATTATGTAGTGTATCTCGGTAGTCATCCATGGAGCTGGAGCTCCCTTTATTTTAACAGAACGTTTAGGGGCATGTTTTCCATACCGTACAACACGTCTGCGATTTAATTCCCAGGCTTTATCATCTAATGTTACCCTCTTTACCTACATCTTGCAATGGAATGTATAAACAACGCTTTTGTAACGTACCATGTGTCTCTTATTTTAAGTTTCTGTAGCGTGATAGGCAAGATTTTTATCTGGCCGTCTGCTCTGACTACATTACGAATATCAGGAGCACAACGCCCTGGAACAGAACTCTGACTGGTACGAATTGCCCTCTTTGTTGCTATTACATCTATAAGGGGGTGGCTGTGTGTTGTGTAATGAATCCAGAGCTTTTAATAATCGTATCATTAGAGTGAAGCAGTTTACCCAACTCCTCAGAGTCAGATTTTCAGTGCAGGTATCTATTTCTGTGACCCATAATGATTACATATTCGCGCTGTGGTACTAGCGAGGACAGTGTAGATTGAAAGGATAATAAAACACCGATTGTGAGCGGCTTATAGATTAGTTTTAATAAAAATTTGTTATTAGATACAGGGGCGGACAAAAATATGGGAGCTCCAAAAACACTACGTATTAGCATTCCCAACGTGGTGTATGGAACCGTTGGCAAACAAAACAACTTCCAGTCCTCTCGGAATGGATTAGTAAAGGACCATTGTGTTTATCAAGGAAATCTTAACCCGTTCTTTCTGTAAAATGGTGGCAAGCTCAGGTGACTTCTCTCCAAAGCAAATCGCAGAGGCTCCTAATATTGATGCTACAATTCATCCTCGCGCTGACAAAACCATTTCTGGACGATGCGAGATCTCTGAACAGAGGCTCTGTCATCTTGGAACACAGCGCCACTACTGCGAAACAAACATTGTTCCATGGGGTAAAGCTGGTAAACCACACAATCCTTGGCTATAAACCGATTTCGCATAGTAACAATGGCAGGACCCCTAGAATACCACAATGTGGTTTCCCAAATCGTCACCGAACCCCCTGCCATGTTTCACTCTTGTAAACTTGGCCAAAAATTGGAGAAATTGTGAAATGAGACACACATGACCAAATGACTTTCTTCTATTGCTCCATAATCCAGGTTTTACCGTTTCGGCACCACATTTTCCTGTTAGCGACATTTGCGTCACTGATGAGTGGTTTTGGTATTCCAGCTCGCCATGCAATTGCCTGCTTACTGAGCTCCGTTCGTCTTGTTGTGTTGCTGAAGGGTTCGCGGGTACTAAATTCAGTTCTGAAGTGCCTTTGGCAACTGTTATCCTCTTACGTTCCATCACAATGCTTTTCCATTAACGTCTGTCACGGTCACTCAGTACACATTTTTGTCCACGTTGTGAGTTAGCGTATGATGTTTTTTTCCAATTTCCCTGCATGTAAAGTGTAAAGTGTCTCTTGAGACAGCACTTCGGTTCCCTTGGTTTGGAAAGCACCCACCATACGAGCATCAAAAATTTGTCCACGTGCGGATTCACTGAGCCTACAACAGCACAATCTGCAGGCTTGGCTATCATTTGCGTTTATGTTCAAGCATGCATTTCTTGCGGTGTTTCCGTATTTTTGTCCAGTACATTTATTAGCACTTAATCAGATTCAAGTGCCTCATTGTAATTTTTTCTTCGCAACTTTATAGTTCGCTCATATATTGAACAAAGTTCGAATGTTTTGTTGCTGTTTTGGCTATCAGTGCTACATTATGGTAAGTTGAAACTAGCATGTAAAAGTTAACTGTTTAATATTTAATTGTTTTTTTTGTGCTAGCAGATACATTATTTTCGAAAGGTTTATTAAAGTAGTGTCTATCATTTTTAAAAAGAAAAACATCATGTTAGGTTTTCTTCTTAATTAAGTTTGAGAAACTTGTTTTACATCCAGCAGTTCTAAAATACATTGTTAATATATTTTAACCTCAGAAAAATACTTGTTTTGTTGGATATTATGAGAGAGGAAAGTAAGCACTAACTGTTTACACAAAATTAGTATTATATTAAGAATCTTTTGTAATGATTTTCTTTACAGTTTTAGTTTCCTAGGCATACATACATACTGAAATGGAGCTCTCCAGTTGCCAGTTATGCCGCAGTTTCATTCACACAACCGATTTTGGTCCATTTCTTGAGCCATTCTCAAATGTATTAAGCATTTATACTAAGGATAGCACTGTCATATACGAAAATATACAGATTTGAATAACATGCAATGTTGATACCAGATTTGTTGTGACCGTGCTTAACACGCTTGATGATGACTGATAACTGAGTCACAATTGACTGAGTGAATGAAACTACAACAAAATTAGCATTTCCAGTGTGTAACTTCATTAAACAGTTGTTGATGACTTCATGAAGGGAAATTCTATCATAATCTCGTGAGAAAGACAGTAAAGTCTTACAAATGCTGTTGTCAATATGCTTGACCAAAATAAAAAAAGAAAGAAAGCAGCAGAGAATAGCCAATGCAACTTAATTCTGACACCATTTCAAATATTTTTCAGTTGTTAATGTATGTTTTATAACGCAAACAATTTCAATTAGGAAAAGTTTGTCTATAATCAAGAACCATACATGAAATCCCACTGGATGCATTAGAATCAATAACCAAAAGTTATTTCTGTTGCAAGTTTAAACTGATATTAAAGCTTTGAGTTAGGTAAAGCATAATATTCTCATGAGAAAATTAAAATACTACAGAATAATTGGCATTGTAGGTTTAGCTAATTGGCAGGAATAATCTTTGATCAGTTGTATATCTATCATATGACAATAAGCAATCTAAATTTCAAGAAATTGGGTTTAGTAAACCATGGGTTCTATATTGATTTCTTTGTTTCTAAATGAATGACCTTTTACTTAAATTATAACAATGTACAGATTTTTGGGCTTTTGTATATGATCTACATATGGAAACAAATAACAGTACTGGTATGTGTGAATTCTTAAGGGACCAAACTGCTGATGTAATCACTCCCTAATTGTATTGGTTTGATTGAAGAAAGAGCAGACAGTAAACATAGGAAAAAAATCACCATATGGTTCAGTGAAAACAAATTATTAGTTTTAGATAACATGCTGCAGATACAGCTCAGTAACACCTAAGGTGCCTCTAAACCCATAACTAAAATCTGTTCGAACCATGAAATGTGAAAAGGACATTTTGTTCAATTTTTGCTCTGCAAAAGGATCTTTACTTGAAGTTAGTAAAAGGGTTGCCTTTTACTTACTGAATCACATACTGGAGTCATGTTTATGTACGCACAATTACCAATACAGATTATTTAAACGAAGAGAAATAAATTTATTCTGCGTATTTCCAATCACTCGTATGTTACAGAACTATACAGGATTATACTTATATATAATATAATTTTATTGACTGGAGAAGCGTGTTACAAGGTTCTTGTGGCTTTAGTATGAGTTTACCTTCAGAAATATGTTTTTGAAGCTTGATATTATGACACATGTTTCACAATAGAAATTTATAAGATTACAAACAAATATAAAAACAAGAAAACAAACAAATACAAATACAATAAAAAAGCATATAAATAAAACATAGATTGAACAAATACAAACACATATCACAAAGTATAAAAAAATTACTCATTTCTCAAATAACTGTACAGGTACTATATAAAGCCAGAACTTAAATAAATTTGGTGTAGATGTTAAGAGTTTAACATTGGTTCACGAAACTGATGTCTCTGTTTTGGACAACTACTGATATAAAATATTTTGTTCGATTTTATTCCTGTGATTGCTGTATGAATAAGAATTATTAATTCTTGAGTTTCTATAGTTGTAATACATCGAATATTCTCACTTTTATATGATAATATTTAATACACTCTAATTTGAATGTACTTTAAAGGAATGTATATTTTTGACTCCTCATAGGCTCATTTGAGAAGGACCTTGAGAATCATTATCACAAGCGTTTCGACGATCACTGGTGGATAAACTCCCACTCTACATCATTCAACATTTTACAGTTTTCAGCTCTTTGCAGCCATGTTCCTCCTGCAGGTTTCTAATATTATGTTTACACCTTCCTTATGTGATCACCCCTGTCGTTTCTTGTCTCCTAGAAGCCGGCAAAGACCTTCAGTTGGTTACATTCCTGCTAATCCTCATTCCTTATAATTACAGCCATAATTAGATTTTTCATTCCAGTATGGTACCTTGTCCATTTATTTGTTCCCTGTCTCTCCTTGCAGACCCTGACACACATGTCCCCATTGCCCATTGAGCAAATGTAAGTTTTTGCATTGAAAGTCCATATCTGACTGTCATAAATAAATATTGGTAATGCAAAGTGACTGTTAACTTTTCTTCTCAAAGGACATTACTTTTGAAATATCGTATTAAATTAGTAAATCCGTTTGTGGATATCTGTTTTTCTTATTTTTACTTATTCTATTGTCCATCCCGTTGTTCTTCATTTATTTCAGCTACAAAAACTGAACTGATTCTATGACTCTATTGTTAACATGTACTTTACTGTTGTGCAAAACTTACGGGCAGAAGCAACTTTCGCATGATGTGTCACTGCGAAGTAACACAGAACAATGAAACTTGTATTATACATAGAAACAACTGCTACACTATAGTACGAAAGATAAGTTAAAGAAATACGCTGGGAAACGAACAGAGAAGACACTTTTTTTTATGACAACAATTACGCTGAAATCACTGCGCATCGTGATCGTCCCCTGGATATTAGAAAAGTCGAGACACAGTTCTTAATAGGGTGTGTGATCACCACAGATGGCAGTGCATGCTCTGAGACCTGCTCCCTTTCTGGTCACATGGTTGGTGTTCTTGTGGTAGGGCATTCCATTCCACCACCAGTGGTGCTGAAAAACACTGAATGGTCGTTAGCGCATGTGAAGTGCTGTAATACGTTTCCGCAACACATCAGACACTTCTCGATGGGATTTACGTCGGGGGAACGGACCAGCCAGTCCCTTTGCTGAATATCATGTCGTTCCAAGATCTCCTCCACCTGCGATATTCGATGCCGTCGCGCTTTGTCGTCCGTTAAAATTAAGTCAGTGTCGAATGCAGCTATTTTCTCTCTCTCTCTCTCTCTCTCTCTCTCTCACACACACACACACACACACACACACACACACACACACGCAAATCAATGTATGCAATTGGGGACGAGAAATGAAGCAAAATAACCACATTTTGTTGCACCTTTCTGCACATTTTTGAGAGATTACCTCATTTTGCATCTTTTATTCTATTCCACGCTTAAGCACCTTCCCCCCCCCCATTTTTATTTTCTCTAGATTAGACAGAATTTGTTTTCTTTTCTTGAAGAAGACTTTAATATTTCGTAATCAGAACTTAACAATGTTCAATAAATGTTAAAATTTAATGTATGAAAAGAACCAGTAATTATTCACACCCCCAGCAACAATGGTCAACCCCAGCAACAATGGTCAACCCCAGCAACAATGGTCAACCCCAGCAACAATGGTCAACCCCAGCAACAATGGTCAACCCCAGCAACAATGGTCAACCCCAGCAACAATGGTCAACCCCAGCAACAATGGTCAACCCCAGCAACAATGGTCAACCCCAGCAACAATGGTCAACCCCAGCAACAATGGTCAACCTCAGCAACAATAGTCAGCCTCAGTAACAATGGTTAACCTGCAACTGTGAAAGCAAATAAAACTTAAACAATGACGCTGCAACAGTTGAAACTTAAATTCAGTTAGCATTTGCGTGGATTTCATGGTTCCTGTCTGTCGGTTTGTAGTGTATTACTAGAAAGGATTTTTCACAGCAGAACCATACCGAAGAAGTTATGTGATTTTCCAGGAGTATTTAACACTCAGTTCATCGAAACTGATGGCATAATTCTGCGCGTGCCACCTGCGAAGTAAATATTGCAATCAATGACAAGCATCAAGAAACATAATAAACAAGAACATCCAGAACAACAAACATTTAAAGAACACTGAACTTCTCAACTCGAAACCTAAAACAAATTACTCCAATACACGCCATCGCTTCAGGATCTGAAAAGCAGCAACCGTTGAAAGTTTAGTACGGATCTTGCTATGTCATAAACTGCTCAGGAATTTCAATCCACAAGGAAAACAGTCTTACATTCAAATCATTTCTTGAGAATTACACACAAGGTCAATACTGGATGAAAGCGCTCTGATTTACATGCAGCCAATTTATGAGAACGTTTTAGAGAAAATACAACACGAAAAAGTCAGACTTGTGGTTACTGATCAAGCACACTAGATGCTCTCGGCTTTCCAACAAGTGAAGGGCAAGTACCTCAACCTCAGCTATGTGACATGTGTTGCACATGGTCTACACATTGTTTGCGAAAGTATGATAGAGAATTCCTGCAGGGTAAATTACTTCATTGCTGCTCTGAAGAAGATTGTGGTAAAGGCTCTCAGTCATAAAGTTTTGAATGAAGAAACGCCAGGATTCCACCTTCCACAGTTTCCTGCCATCACAAAGTTGAGTCTTGGATGGATAAGATGCACTGTTTTCTTGCGCGTAAACTTAGATAAAATCAAACCTATCATGTGTGCCCTACACTCAATGGATACAGCAGCCATCAAGCATGCCTAACAATTAGTCAACAGCAACAAAGACCTAGAGTTGGAACTATTTACGTGTATGACTACAAGTACTTTCCCGATGTCTGTTGTGATTCAGATTTTGGAAGAAGGAGATTTGGGGGAGGGGAAAAGATTGAAGAAGTTGGTGAGTGTTGGAGACATCCTTAATGGATTTGCTAAAAACAAATTCGAAGTAAATTTGAAGAACAATCCAGATGTGGAAATATGTGCAATTTTGACTAAACATCCTTTACAGGTACTTAAAAGATATACTCAGTTGGTTTCTATCGATGTCAAACGGAGTTTCTCCATATACGTATAAGGATCTAAAAGCGCCAGCGACTTAGTGTCAAAAACATTAAAATTATGTCTGTAATCCTGTGTAACAGATCCCTGTAAATGGGAGAGAGAACGATATGTAACTGGTTTAAACCCAGATAAAATAATTTCATCAGCATATTTTTGTACGAGTTGTCGGAATCTCTGATTTTCTGACCTTAATTTGCACCTTAAAATCCTTTCAATACTGTTATCTGTAGACATGTTGTAATATGAAGGTACGTCAAAATCGCAGCTTTTTTTTTTCGTTTTCTCTTCCCTCATTATCTGTGTTTGCTTAGACAGACCGTTCAGTTATATTAAATATTTGATAGAAGTAGAGTTGCTTGCTTGAAAAAGAAATAAAATAAAATAAAATAAATAAAAAAAGTGCATGCAACAGTTCTTCAGTTTTGTATTCTGTAAGCTTTATCTCCATCCAACATAGTATATCAGCTTACATTGTTGATTACTTTTTGTAATTACCATTAGATGCTATAGTATCACCTAGTGCTTACTAACTGAAGGAAGAATGAAGTCAGAAATGTTGTGTCATACTTTTAATTTCCCTGAAATCTATCTGGTTTTCGTCCATTTCCATTTTAATTTTCGCTACCATTGCTCTTTATTAATTCTCAGCAGAAATTTAAAAATTGAGAAGTAGGGGACTACCCACCCGTTGACAGATGTCTAGAATGTGTCACCTCTGTCTCCGCGACTGCAAAGCATGCGTGGTAGTACCATCAGCGCACTATGTAAGTCGGACCGGAGAACGTCTTCGCCAGTCCTCGTTCGGCTCACCTGAAGATGGCTGGCAGTTGTCCAGCCGAAATATCGTGCAATGAAATTTACGACGACTGGCTGCAAGCCCGAAATCTTTTTGATCTGTGTCACCTCAATTAGTACGTTGTTCATGCTCCTCAGGATGTTGGTGACAGCCTCATATTTCACAGATTACATGGCTGTATAAGACGCGATGTATAACCGTGCCCAGGCATATCGAGGGTGGTGCTCTCTCTTTCTCTCTCTCTCTCTCTCTCTCTCTCACTCACTCACTCACACACACACACACACACACACACACACACACATACACAGTCATGTACAGGGACAATTAAGGTTTGTAAGAATCAACCCCTATTTAATAGTACTATGTCGCGTATTCATGTTAACCTCAATCCATGCAGTCCATATATACGATCCCCTCGCGAGTCCTCTGCTCCTCGTAAGTATTCAGTTGTCTGCGTCCCAGATCATCTCTCTGCACTAGTATATTAGTAGAATAATTTCCGATGAAGGCTGTCAACCCCACCATTACCCACTATACCCCGCGAACGATAGTTGAGAACTCACAATTCCAACACACCGGATCACTGCCGTGCCCTGCAGTTAGATTCTGAAACTTTCCAAGGTCCGAATACTACACTGAAAACATATAAAACTAACAATCTCTGTTTAATCTCTCCTCGGAAGATAAGGAACAAAAGCCTCAGCATATCACCTCGGAGAAGTAAAAGTGAGAAAGTCACACCAAAACCAAACACTCGGTTCGCACTGAAAAACTAAGATTCATTCCGATTCCGATGAACCTAAACAAGCCGGTTTCTTCGAACATCGCTTCCTCTAATTAACTATTAGCTCTGTTATCTTACAGAAAACTGTCGCGGTTTCATTAAATAACCATTAACTCGTTTTTGAAAGTCAGAATTATCGATCACCAGCTACTACAGCAAAGCTGGTCACCTAAAATCGCATGCACCGGAAGTAAATGATTTCAGCTCTGCTGTGAAACTCCTCGTCACGGTCGCGCAGGACCTGGCTGTTTTTTTCAACAGGGTCCATACACACTTTCAGATTTAGCGGGTTCAGGGCATTTTCTGAAATTTTTTAAAGACTGAGACTTCTTAACCAGTTAGTGATCTACCTGCAGAATGCTTGGTTTCTTTCTCGTATTCTCACTGGCTTGGTGGCAAGCTACAGCACACTGAGAAACATAGTTAGATAAATAACACCCATAAAAGTTTCCATATCATTATGGGAAACGCATATTCGTTGTGAAAGAAATCGCGAGTGACACACAACTGTAGTCGTATTTTGCGCAATCTTGGCAATCCGTCCAGCTGCCGACAAGAAGCCGCATTGTAGTTCGGATCGCCCTCTCAAATACCTAATGGCGGTCTGCAGCCTTGCAAGTGAAGTACCTACATTTTCTCTCCGACTTCACATACAGCGTGCTTCAAAAAGATTTATCCTGTTTCACAGGAGTTTGTGTATGGAGACAAAAACGTATAAGTTGAAGTTTACGCAGAAATAGAAAAACAACTACAATCGCTTTGTAGTGGAAAGGCATCTGGACCGGATACGATACCTGTGGGCTTCTACATAAATTATGTGAAAGAACCTGTTCCTCTTCTAGCAGTTATCGTAGGTCGCTGAAGTAACGAATGGCACGTAGCGACTGGAAAAAGCGCAAATCATTCCCGTTTCCAAGAAGGGTCGCAGAACAGATGCGCGATATTACTAAATTACTGTATCGTTGACGTCAATCTTTTGTAGAATAATGAGACATATTTATGCAGAAGATCTATGACTGTTTTGGCGAATGAAAATCAACATGGGTTTCACAAACAGAGATCTTGGGGGACTCAGCTCGCTCTATTCCTCCATGAAATTTACAGCGCTGTAGACATCGGCGCTCAGGTTGGTATCGTTTTAGTAAGGCTTTCGACACTGCCTCGCACTGCTCTTTAGAGAAAAGAAAGTAACGGACCAGATTTGTGACTGGATTCAACACTTCCTTGCAAACAGAACTCAGCACGTTGTTCTTAACGGAACAGAATCGACAGATGTAAAGGTAATTTCGGGGGTACCCAAGGAAGTGTGATAGAACCGTTACTGTTTACAATGTATATGAATGATCTAGTAGAATGCGTCGGAAGGTCTTTAACACTGCTCGCAGATGATGTGGTTCTCTAAAAGAAAGTAGCAACGCCAGAAGACAAAGACGATTTGCAGATGGACCTACGGAGGACTGATGAATGGTACAGAGACTGGCAGTTGAAAATGAACGTAAATAAATGCAAAATATTGTGCACAGATACAAAAAGACATCCACTACTGTAAAACTATAATATTGGTGACAAATTGCTGGAAACTATAATCACCGTACCACATCTCACCGTACCACATATGTAACTACTCACAGCAACCGTAAGTGGAATAACCACATAAAAAAATAGTAGGGAAAGTAGATGTCAGATTGAGATTCATAGGAAGATATTGGTGACAAATTGCTGGAAACTATATTCACCTGCCGGCCGCGGTGGTCTCGCGGTTCTAGGCGCGCAGTCCGGAACCGCGCGACTGCTACGGTCGCAGGTTCGAATCTTGCCTCGGGCATGGATGTGTGTGATGTCCTTAGGTTAGTTAGGTTTAAGTAGTTCTAAGTTCTAGGGGACTGATGACCACAGCTGTTAAGTCCCATAGTGCTCAGAGCCATTTGAACCACTATATTCACCGTACCACATCTCACCGTACCACGTATGTAACTACTCAGAGCAACCGTAAGTGGAATAACTACATAAAAAAAATAGTAGGGAAAGCAGATGTCAGATTGAGATTCATAGGAAGAATCTTACGGACATGTAACTCACCCTCGAAAGAAGAGGCTTACAAGGCGGTCGTTCGACCGATTCTTGAGTGTTGTTCATCAATCTGGGACCCACTCCAGGAATGATTGATGGAAAAGATAGAGACGATCCAACGAAGAGCGGCACTTTTCGTCACGGATTAGTTTAGTCGGTGCGAGAGCGTTACAGATATGCGGCTGGTAGACGCTACAAGAGAGGCGTTGTGCAACGTGAAGAGGTTTACTATTGAAAATTCGGAAGAGTACTTTCGGGGAAGTAGAACAACATAGCCTATTACTTTCTCCCACGTACTTCTCGTGAAATGACAACGAGAAAATTCGAGGAATTAGAGCTAACCCATACGTCATTCGTGAATGGAACATGGAAGGGGGAGCAGTTAGTGGGACCAGAATTACACTCCACCACTCATTGTTAAAGAGCAGCTACTCACAGAGGTCCAGTGCGGGCTATAATTATCATATGGCAGCGAAACGTGATATGTTGATGCGTTAATGCGGAATCGATTTAAACTTGAAAATAAATTAGTTCCAGCACTGGCCACCAGGTGCAAATCTGACGCCGTGACTAAAAGAAAGACCTCAAGAAATGTTTCTATACGTATGTAATGCATTAAGATCGGGACGCTGGCAGAAAAGGTCAAACAAGTGAAAAAGACATAACGTTGATTTTATTATCGACGACCTCTTAGACAGTTTGTTCAATATCACCACTGGAGACGTCGACGAGATGCTGCATACGTACAACGACGTGATCAACAACTGCTCGCAGCAGTCGCAGTGGAATCTGAGCAACGTATTCCAGGTACTTCTAGTGCCAAAAGTCGCATGGATTCAGATCAAGCTATTTTGCATGTCATGCATCTGGAAAAACCTCTGGAGATAACAAGTTCGTGGAAGGTTGCATTGAGCAGATCTTTAACTGGACGAGTGACATGAGGTGTTGTCCCATCTTGCAGTAAAACAGTGGTCTCGACACAGTTGCGCTCTTCCAAAGTAGGAATCACGTGCTGTACAAGGAAGTCTCCATAGTGTGCAGACGTCACGGTTCACCTGACAGCCCTCTGGATGTATTCTCTTCAAAGAAAAACGTGCCGAGAATAAAGGTGCTGGTGAATGCACACCACACGGTCACATAGGGGGAGTGCAGTGGCTCTTTGTGCACAATACATGGTTTAACAGTACCCGAAATTCGGCAGTTTTGTGTATTCACTGCACCTTTTAGTGCAAAATGTGCCTCATCACTGTGAAGAATTTTGGCCTGAGACAAGTCATCAATGTCGATCCATATCAGGAACCAAAGAACAAATTCAGAACATCGCTGCCCTTCGTGATGTTTCAGTTGCTGCACCATCTGGATCTTGTACGGATACCGGTGTGATATAGACCGTAAAGCTTTCCGTACTGCTGACCATTGGGTGGACAATTCCCGTGGCACTATACACGCACTAGCGCTCCGCAGAGCACGTGCTGCGCAGTCAGTTGCATCAGCAGCAACCTCATCAATAACTTCCCAGGATAGGACGCCTTCTTCTTCCAGGTGCCACAGCAAGCGCACCTGGTTTTCAAATTTCATTACCATCTCCTTTAAACCACTTCGGGCCTCTCCGGAGACAATTCAGTCGGCGATACTCTCTCAATGTAACACTGTACTTGCTGCCGTTCACTTAGAACAGAGCCAGTAACTTCGCACGCTCTCTCTTCTCAATAGACGTACTGTTCACTCATGTTATGGCTCGTCAATTGACAGTGTGGATGTCACGCCGTCAAACAAATAGTGTACAGCGCCAGATTTGCACCTGGTGGCCGCAACTGGAACTAATTTTTTCCCAGCGTAAATAGTTTTCGCATTAAATCATCAGCATATTTACCATGTTTCGGTGCCATACGATAATAAAGCCCACACTGGACCTCCACGAGCAGCTACGAAGTGGAGGCCACATTGAAGATTTTTATTAAAAATGAAACTCCTCCAGCTGTACTTTAGATTTCATATTTATTTGGCTACTAGTTTCGACGTTGCGTCAACGCTATCTTCAAGCCCGTACACTTTGATGATATCAAGTTGTGTGTAGCTGAGTACTAGAAGTTGTTCTCACCGCTGACTTCTAGTACTGAGCCACACACAACTGACATCATTAAAGTGTACAGGCCCGAAGATGGCGTTGACGCAACGTCGAAACTATTAGCCAAATAAATATGAAATCTTAAGTACAGCTGGAGGAGTTTCATTTTTAATAAAATACCAGCTGATGTCCCACCATCATCCAATTTAAATACGGATGTACGAAGTCACTGAAGATTTGTGAATGGTAAATAAAAACTTCGAATCAAAATGAAATTATAAAAATTGTCCCTAGTTCACTGCATGCATGTAAGCGATATACTCGCGCAAAATCGGATTCTTTTGAAAATACGTAAGTTAAAATTTACTCGCAGTTTTCTGCCTTCATTCATGTAGGAGATGTAGTCTTGTGAAATCGGATGACTGTTTTTGAAACACACAGTACTCCCTAGACAACCCATCTCTGTCGGCATGGAAAAGATACAAGTTCTCCTTGAGAACGTTGCCTAATATGCCCGCATCGGAACTAAGCCAGCTATCACTGCACACTTTTTGCTCGGTGCATATGTTTTACTCGCATCAGCAGACTGTCAAGAGCCCCATAAAGACGAGCACTGCGTACTATCAGCTCCTGCAGCTGCGCCAGCTTACGTAACTGGCTGCTCGTCTGCTTCGCGTTGTGTTGCTGTTCTACGTCTTGCCTAATCGAGTGTTTGCAGGCGCATTCAGCACGAAGAAGTAACGATCGCACGCGCATGAAAGTAAATTCTGGCGCCAAATGCCACAGATGTGGTAGTTGTTTCAGTCCCATGTAAAGATAACGCGTTTACCGAGAGCGCAGCAGGTCGTTCTAGGTAAAGCAGTGTACTTTCTCAACGTTTGATAATAGATATTAACGTCTTTCTCACTCGTCTTATCAACATAGCTGTTGTACGTATCGTTTTCACTATGGTAACACTTCTGTTTTTCTTCATAGGACGTGATCAAAATACTGAATGAGGCGCGCACTGGTACAAACACTGGTACACCATTCTGGTAAGGAGAGCTGTGCAAATACCTGTCCGGAGAGCTCAATTTACGTTTCAGATTATTTCCTTAAGACGTTTACGGCAAGTCCCGTGATCATCTCGTTAACAAGGTCAGAATATACCTTACTTTGACAGAAACAGTGGAAAACTCGCGGATGCGTCTCAATGGTCGTGGAAGCGCCGTTATTAAGGCATTCGACTGAAATTCAGGAGGAGCAGAAATAATGTCCCTGTCCGACCACACAGACTCAGATGGAAAGGCCGGGACGGTGCCCTTGACAACCGATTAGCCGATTTTGTTCCCTAATCCGTGTATGTGCTCCGTCTCAAAGATTTCATTGTCAATAGAACGTTAGTTGATAGTTTTCCTTCTTTTTGCTCCGACCTTCTGTCACCCATGACAACGATGTCGATGGAAGTTTGAAAGATGTTCAGTTTGTCCTCACTTCTTCATCCTTTAAGATGAATAGGCATGTAGAAGTTGTACGTAACTATGAAGGGAAGCGTTTCGCTGCTAAGCATAACTGAAAACTTACCTCTAATTCCCTTTCTTAGTGTACCATGAAGATACGAAGAAGAAACTGAAAAGCAACATGACGCGACCTAACGACTTAGAAGACTTTACCTTCTGTAGCAATGGCAACGAAAGTTTCAGGCTTGCATCAGATACTCGTATTGTTTGTTACTAGCAGACTTTCTTCGCATCTCATTCGCCCCTATGTCGGAAGATCGTCTGTACGCTGCCATAAGCTTACTGATTTGTACAATTCCAGCACTGTCGTTTTATCTAATTGTCACGCTTACCTGAACCCGAAACTGAAAAAAGTAACCCATTTCTCCGAACTTTTGGCTGAAGATTGAAGAAAGGAAGATTAGGGCTTAACGTTCAAACTACTAAGAGTCCCATTAGAGAAGGAATAGTTTTCTGTTGGACATTGAGAAATAAATAGTACACGGAAATTTCAAAGGAACCGTCCCAGGCTGATCTTAAACACCCAACGAAAATTTAGTTCTGGTTAGCCCAACGAGGATTTTCACGTTATTCCTCTCGAATCTGTCTGGATAGATTTCTCACTGAGAGAGAATTTGAGAAACATTTAGGGCAAGATTTCAGTGTAGACACAATGAAGTTAGTTAGATTTCGTGTCCATGTCACACTCAGAACTTGATGTGATGTTTGAGGTTTTCCCGACCTAATAACTGCTTGAAAGGTTCTCTGGAGTTACGTCGGACGGTGCTGTGGAAATTTCGCAATATTTCAATAAGGCAGCTGCTATTCATTTACTGGTCGCACTCAAGATGACGAGCATAAGCCTCGCCGAAATATTGTGCAACAGTGCTCGGCGCAACGCCCGAGAACCTTTCGCCCACTCTCAACCTCCTGTAAGAAGGCAGTTATCGTCTCTGGAATCCTTTTGTGGTGGTAGTGGTGGTTAGTGTTTAACGTCCCGTCGACAACGAGGTCAATAGAGACGGAGCGCAAGCTCGGGTTAGGGAAGGATTGGGAAGGAAATCGGCCGTGCCCTTTCAAAGGAACCAGCCCGGCATTTGCCTGAAACGATTTAGGGAAATCACGGAAAACCTAAATCAGGATGGCTGGAGACGGGATTGAACCGTCGTCCTCCCGAATGCGAGTCCAGTGTGCTAACCACTGCGCTACCTCGCTCGGTAATCCTTTTGTCCTCTCCCCTATGGTAAGCACCATAACAATACTTACAGAAGCGGCGCAACGTATAGAACATACCCACTACAATTTTCAGGTGGATATTGATAAGAAGTTATTACTTCAGTTTTCTGAATGCGGTAGCCCGCTTGCTAGCAATGTGAACGAAATTTTGAAGACAATGTTCCAATTTATCTTGCTACGTTTTAGGCTTAATTTACGCCTCACGCTTTTCTACTATTCACACGTGTGTGTTGTCTTCAGTGACAACATTATTATGTGGCTTGTAATTCTTGGAATCAGTTTTTGACAGACTTCTTAAACAAGCCCTCACCTTACAGCACTTCGCAATCAGATATTCATGGCTAACACTTAAGCCATCATGCGTCATATCGAAGTGAAAACTATCTAAATGTACACTGTATCTCTATTCGTTTGTCATGTTTTCTTTTCTTGATCCCAATATTTTGGTATATGCTATAATAATTATTCAGTTGAGTGACTAAGACAATAAAAAAACCGCGAGGGATTTTAATTTCGTAATTTCATTTATCCCTTACTCTGTATGTAATGCTTGGCGAAAATGCGCTATTGTTGCAGTATTTTCGCCTTCTAGTTCTTTTATATTAGAAACCACTTCTGTTTGGAACGTTAAATTTGGAACTAAACGTGATACTGTATTTTGTCATTTGTTATTCGAACAAAAAGGTAATTTTCAATATTGTACGTTAATGAATTGTCAATTTAGTCAACTACAACTGAATTATAGGTAACAAATGTGTTCATAGTGGGCAGTGGCCAATGATTCAGAGTAGTGTCAGCAACATAATGCGAGATGAACACCAATTTTCATCGTAGACTTTTGATTACGAATACAATTCAATGCCCTTGACGCACATAAGAAATTGAGAACAATTTTACGAACCTCTTCGACTACTGTATCACTCAAATGTGACAATAATAAAACCGTAGGATCAGCAACTCCTTGTAACTGCCTCATCTGCAATATCCAATCAGCCTATTCTTATTCCTCCACACAAGATGAAATAGTTCGGCTGATCGCTGTTATCGTTCTCATTCTTTTGCATAATTTCACTGCTTTTCACATACCATTCAGACTGTAACATCGAGACATTTCCTTTTTCTCTTAGTTTGAGTTATTGTCTCATGGAAAACGATTCCCGCCACAGAACAACGTTTTCAGTAATGTGGTGGAGTTTGTTTACGAATACGAGGAATGTTTCTACTTCTTCACTAACATCAAGCTTAATGATATTAATGATCTCTTAAAGATTAACATTTAGAAAATATTTTCTGCGAAAGTTAAGAATTTTGTGTCAAGAAGGTCAGGAACGGGAAAGACATAAGGAAGAATATCTATTCTGGCCATGAGTCAAACCTTAAGAGTAAGGCAGATATCTTTAAATTATTTGCTGAACGGGCAGAGTTATATAGAAATGATATTGTCAAGCCAGTATCTCGAAGTAGTGTGTAAGACCTTTGGAGTACAAGGTGCGTCTGAAAAGGTCCGTGAACGGTCTCGTTAAATAAAGGAAAATATGTTACGAACAAAATACCTATACTGGCTTCCAGAGTGATCACCATTAGTACAACACACTTCTGAATTCGGTTGTGTAGCTGCTGGGAACTGTCAGCGATGCTTCTTATGGAATCGATCGAAGCACTGTGGTTACGCGTTGCTGGACGTCAGTATCATTACAGGAGATGAGACCTCACGTCACCAATACGATCCGGAGACTAAGCGACAGTCAGTGGCATGGTTTTCGTCGTTTCCCCGCCTTCCCCTCCACCCTTCCCAAAAAAAGGGTCGGCTGGTGAAATGCAAGATTAAGACGACGTTGTCCTCCATTTCCGACAAAGTGCTTGATTCATCACGAATTTCTACCCGATGGAGGCGAGAATGACGCTGCAAACGGTGTCGTTGACTGTCGCTTAGTCACCGGATCGCATTGGTAGCGCCAGGTCCCATCTCCTGTAAGGATGCGGATGTCCTACAGCGCGTGACAACAGTGCTTCGAGCGATTCCACAAGAAACATTTGCTGACACTTTCCAGCAGCTGCACCATCGATGTCAGAAATATGTAGTAGCTAATGGTGGTCACTTTAAAGGCCAGTGAAGGCGTTTTCCCTATAACTCTTGTTTATTTTCTGAGACCGATCACCGAACGTTTCAGACGCACCTTGTATGTAGAAATTTTGAACGTATTGTTAATGAACGAAATACAGAGCTCGTATTCACCGATTTAATAAAGCCATTCCTGCCTTGAGAAAAGACCGACGGTGACGCCAGCAGGGACCGTTATATACACTACAAAAGTATCCGGACACTTGGCTGGAAATGACTTACAAGTTCGAGGCGGCCTCCATCGATAATGCTGGAATTCAATATGGTGTTGGCCCACCCTTAGCCATGATGACAGCTTCCACTCTCGCATGCATACGTTCAATCAGGTGCTGGACAGTTTCTTGGGGAATGGCAGCCCATTCTTCAAGGAGAGCTGCACCGAGGAGAGAAGGGGCCTGGCACGAAGTCGGCGTTCCAAAGCATCCCAAAAGTGTTCTGTAGGGTTCAAATCAGGACTTTGTGCAGGCCAGTCCATTACAGGGATGTTATTGTTGTGTAACCACTCCGCTGCAGGTCGTGCATTATGAACAGATTCTCGCTCGTGTTGAAAGATGCAGTCGGCCATCCACGAACCGCTCTTAAACGGTGGGAAGCAAGAAGGTGCTTAAAACATCAATGTAGGCCTGTGCTGTGACAGTGCCACGCAAAACAACAAGGGGTGCAACCCCATCCATGGAAACACGACCACACCATAACACCACTGCCTTCGAATTTTACTGTTGGCACTACAAACGCTGCCAGATAACGTTCACGGGGCTTTCGCCATACCCACAACCTGCCATCGGATCGCCACATTGTGTACCGTGATTCGTCACTCCACACAACGTTTTTCCACTGTTCAATCGTCCAATGTTTACGCTGCTTACACCAAGCGAAGCGTCGTTTGGCATTTACCGGCGTGATGTGTGGCTTATGAGCAGCCACTCCAAGTTTTATCACCTCCCGCCTAACTGTCATAGTACTTTCAGTGGATCCTGATGCAGGTTGGAATTCCTGTGTGATGGTCTGGATAGATGTGTGCCTATTACACATTATAAATGGCGTGTGACGAGGGCCTCCCGTCGGGTAGACCGCTCGCCTGGTGCAAGTCTTTCGATTTGACGCCACTTCGGCGACTTGCGCGTCGATGGGGATGAAATGATGATGATTAGGACAACACAACATCCAGTCCCTGAGCGGAGAAAATCTCCGACCCAGCCGGGAATCGAACCCGTGCCCTTAGGATTGACAGTCTGTCGGGCTGACCACTCAGCTACCGGGGGCGAACATTACACATTATGACTCTCTTCAACTGTCAGCTGTTTCTGTCAGTCAACAGACGAGGTCGGCCTGTACGCTTGTGTGCTGTACGTATCCCTTCACGCTTCCACTTCACTATCACATCGGAAACAGTGAACCTAGGGATGTTAAGGAGTGTGGAAATCTCGCGTACAGACGTATCACACAAGTGACACCCAGTCACCTGACCACGTTCGAAGTCCGTGAGCTCCACGTAGCGCCCTATTCTGCTCTCTCACGATTTCAAATGACTACTGAGATCGCTGATATGGAATACCTGGCAGTAGGTGGTAGCACAATGCACTTAATATGAAAAACGTACGTTTTTGGGGGTGTCAGGATACTTTTGATCACATAGTGTAGGTAATGGACGAAGTAGAAAAGCATAATACCTGTAGGATATTATGAATAATAGGAAATTTAACACAGATTACAGAATACAGTGGAGCCAGTAAACACCAAGTTCCTTCTGTAATTCTGTATTGATTGACTGATTCTCTCGGTTTCTTCCGTAGGACAGGGCATGTTTGGCGACAGATTTTTTCGCGTATTTTCCTGCAGACGTAGAGTTACAGTAATAGAGGGAACTTAATATTAAGGGAGCTAGTTGTTCACATTCTATTACCCACAAACAGTTGGAAGGCCCACTGTTGCTCGAGAGAGTGGCGAAATTGCGCTGGAGAATTGCTGGTGTCTTCACAAGAAGATGAGTTCTCGTGCTCTGACCATTCCGAGGAATGATTATGTAGTGTGAGCCGCCGCAGCGGCAGCGGCAGCGCCCGTCCCCTTTATGTTAAGCATTATGAGAGGGCCGTAGCATATTTGCAGTTGTCAGCGCGCGCCCGTTTAGCATAGCTGAGTGAGTCGGCGTGCCACGTTTCCCTCACGCGTGACTGCGGTCCTTCGGGCGCTTAACAGCTCTAGCGCACTGCGGTGTCAGCTGTAGGCGCGCCGTATGAATATTCACAACCTCCGCCCGTCACATTACCGCGAGCTTTTCCGTTCGTTCCGTGCGGCCGCTCCGTATCCTGATTACTGCTAACGAGACCCGCTGCTTAACAGTTGCGCGCAGTCAGCCAGCGGGGCTGCGACGAGTGCGGAAGGCGCCAGTAACATCCTCTTTATTTTTCTTTCTCTGCTTCCACTTGAGGCTCGTACTCCGAACATGTCAGGAGCAGAAGCTTTTCATTATGGTCGTGAATACGGCCGAACCAATGTCCTGCGAGGCTTCACGAATGTCTAAGTTAATTCACTGCCCTCTGAAGAGGCGTTTCGTGACGAAAAGAGTTCTACAGCTTGCAAACCGTTGAATTAGACTTCGGTTTCAAGTTATTGCCGCTCCCTGGTCTCTGTGGATTCCGGGCCGTTATTTGTTTTGCATGAAAGAACAGTTACGGGCCGGCAGTATAATGCATAATCCCTCAGTCTTTCTCCACCAAGAGATAGATAGAGAGAGAGAGAGAGAGAGAGAGAGAGAGAGAGAGAGGGGGTGAGAAGGACACACGCGCAAACACACACACACACACACACACACGCGCGCGCACGCGCGCGCGCGGGCGCACTAATGAAATGAGGGAGGCTGTGTTTCAACGTACTAGGAAACAGCTGTTATAAAAGAAAAGGATTGTACGGAAAGAAGTAGCAATTGTGACAACCATATTTCAGCTGTACGACGAAACTTCCAATTCTCCGAGTAATATTTGGATGATCACATTGTCAACTTCCCTAACTCCAGATCATCATCATCATCATCATCATCATCATCATCAGTCTGAATTGCTCTGCTTGATTAAAGCTTTATCTAGACTGTGTTAAGCATTACAGTCTTCAGATAAACATATCACCGCGTCTCCTGCATTTTGTCTGTCATTTATCCAACATCCATCAGCTCGTCTTTTTGGTCTTTTCTTATCTTCTGAAATCCAGCAAAGATGATTTTGGGTCCCTCTCCCATCGGTTAGGCAGCCTAGATGTCCCACCCATCCCTTCTTCCCTGAGCCACTTGTTTCTCTTTCTGTATTGCGGGCAATCACAACCGAATTTCCTCATTTTGACTGAAATGATCCGTTCTGGCTCTAAAACACTTTTATTCAAAGCCGTGACCTGTTTCGCGTCAACTGAAGACGTATCCTCAGGTGGTAGAGATTCTATTTGACGACTACTAGCGGAAAGGTAACTAACTGTCTTAAAACCACTCACGAACATATAGCGCGCTAAAAGCGGTAGTCCGTAGTTTAAACGAAGGGGATAGTATAGAACCATGCCAAGAGCAGGAAGGTGGTTGAGAGGCAGCAGACGAAGCAATACCGACCGCACTGAACGTAAACTTTCCTTTCCAAAGACATTGAAAATTTGGTCATTACAGCCTTGCCTGCTACCGCTCATTCATCTTCCTACTCGTGGACTATCGCTTTTAGCGCGCTATGTGTTTTTAATTTCACTTGAAAGACGGAAAGTGGCTATAACGTATTTAACTTTCGTCTTTGAGTTGTGAAATAGAATCTCTATCACCAAAAGATGCTTCTTCAGCTGACGGCAAACCTATCATAACTTTGAATGAAAGTATTTTACAGCCAGTGCGGATAATTTCAATCAAAGTCTCAAATAACTACCAGCATGGTTCCAGAGCAAACTTTATTTTTTTCAATGATATTTACATTAAACAGATTCATATTTTTATCGCGTAAGTGAATGCTGATAAAACATACTGAACGTAATTTATTCTTTCCATTAACATCGAAAAGTTCATTTCGAAAAGTCTGCTTAGCTTCTCGGAAACAACCCAAGCCACTTCCTCTCTTATGTTAATTTGTTCTGCTGTTTATCTAGTCCTAAATTCAACGAAATTGCCCCAATTTCGAAGCCATGCTAACTAAATTCGTAATATATGTATTCAACATCAGTTTACTTTTATTGGAAATGATTTTGAAGCATACCCTCAAACTTCGTTTATCACGGTCTTCCGTTCGATATTGAACTCAGTCTGCACTAGAAGCGGAAGTGCTATCTCACCACCAATACAAAGCTGTTTCAGGTACGCTCCATCTGGGTCTGCTCAACTATAGGATTTGAGTACTGCTTTTAGGCCTGCTGACGATGTTTCCGTTATATCGATTCTCTTTGCTTGCCTCCTCTAAGTATCCCTGAAAAGCCTAATTAAGTTGTAGAAATGACGTATTCATTATTCAGTAAGCTAACATACTTTGAATAATGACTTCTTCTTTTCTATTAGTAAAGAGTTTATTGGAATGTAGTGAAAAGCTTACAATGAATCCATAAATTTCAGACATAGGGTAATTCATACTCACTGCTCCTTTTATATAATTCCGTTCACCAACTGCCAACGGTCCATTGTATTATACCAACTTCCAAAACCAAATAGTTCCTTCGGTCAGTTAAAATACTTTTTTTTCTGTCTGGTATGTTGTAATTTTACTAAATATTTCATATCAACTGAAAATACAAATTGCTGTAGCCAGTGAAATTTATGTTTTCTGCTATGCGTATCGCAGGTTGTTAATTAGTAAGACGCGGATGTATGTTATGTTGAACGGCATTTAAGTAACCTTTAGTGCTGACACACTTCACAAATTGTGTGCCTTATTAAGTAATATAAAAATACCATAACTTGCAGTGGAAAGTACAAAACAATGACTGTGACTAGTTAGAGCAGTTTGTATTTTCTGTTGATTTTTAACAACAATCACGGGCAGGCCTAACCTAACATATTTGACTTTAAAGTTTTTTTTCTCAGGAGGCCGATATCAACATACTTCCAATCATGTGGCACTGTCTTTCTTCGAAAATATTCTTTAAATAATTTCACAAGTTTATTTTGTTTAGTTTGCCTCCAGTTTTAACCGTTTCTATTGAAGCACCATGATCTCCAGTAACTTCTTTCATCTTGTTGTATACTCAATTACAAATCTAGTATCACATTCAATTTTCAATCTATGGTTAAACGTATTAACATTCAATTCATGTGAAGCAGCTATTTCTGACAGACAAAGTAAATATACATGGTGTAAAAATAAATATTCCACATTGCTATTACATACGAGCTACACTTGTGAGACGCATGCTTCTGCGCGATATCTTTGAAAATCAAGCACTCTCTGAAGAATCCCAGGGTGGTCACTGGTGGATGGCTGCCACTGATCGCGCGTTCCTGTAGTGTTTGGTCATTTAATGAGCATTCATACACCAAAGATTTCCAGTTCTCCACAATCAAACATCCACGGGATCAAGATCGAGGGCCGGCTGGAGTGGCCGTGCGGTTCTAGGCGCTACAGTCTGGAGCCGAGCGACCGCTATGGTCGCAGATTCGAATCCTGCCTCGGGCATGGATGTGTGTGATGTCCTTAGGTTAGTTAGGTTTCATTAATTCTAAGTTCTAGGCGACTGATGACCTCAGAAGTTAAGTCGCATAGTGCTCAGAGCCATTTGAACCATTTTGAACCAAGATCGAGGGCACGAGCTGACCATCGTACTGGATCTCCCCGACCATTCCATTGTCTATGACACTACAAAATATGGTCACGGGGATTTCGGAGAAAATTGGCTTGTTATCCATCGTGCTTGAATATGTCTCCAGCCGCTGCTGGAATGGTACCTCCTCTGGCAAAAGTGGATCTTTCCCACATTTTTACACCAACCATTGTAGAACTGCATTCTGGCAAGCTGATCTCGTAGCCGAAGGGCTTGAACACGCTGCACACGATACGGGTATAGAACTGTTCACGCAACGTCGCCCATAATAGAGGATGACAAACTCCGACAGGCGCTGAGATTCTACGTACACTAGTTCCACGATCTTCTTTCGCACGTTGCAATAGCTCCTCCACAACAGGAGTACGAATGATGTGAGGTCTGCCACGATTAGCCCCGGTGTTGGAATTACGGAGCCTGAGTCTGGTAGTCACTGGAAAAGACGGCTGAATAATTGTGCGGATGGTACCCAAAGTTTTGATATTTCTCAGCATACAGGACAGAGGCTCCACTCTTGCTTCCATGTGCCAGTATAACAGAAGATCATATTTGGCATTACCTTGTGAAATAACAGGCTTACATTATACCAGTAAGTGCAAAGTGAAGGCATTTCACAGACTGGTTGCATTAGAACTAACATAACCCTTGCATTTACCCAGAATTTATAATGCGGCTTATAGTAACAGTACTGTAACAGATGTTTACTGCATACTATATATATCCACAATAGCAGAGTGGTATTTGCTCAGTTGTTTGCTGCGTACTGTAGGCGGCCGATGTGGCCGAGAGGTTCTAGGCGCTTCAGTCCGGAACCGCTTTGCTGCTACGGTCGCAGGTTCGAATCCTGCCTCGGACATGGATGTATGTTTTGTCCTTAGGTTGGGTGGGTTTAAGTAGTTCTAAGCCTATGGGACTGATGACCTCAGATGCTAAGTCCCGTGGTGCTTAGAGCCATTTGAACATTCTGTAGGTAATTTGTAATGTCAGAGACTTCAGATTGCAAATTGTTTTAGCCACACTGTATACTGAATATCTGCTTACTCGTTTCGACTTTATAACAAATATACAAAAGCCTTCCATATTAGAAACAAATGGTTCAAATGGCTATGAGCACTATGGGACTTAACATCTGAGGTCATCAGAGAACTACCTAAACCTAACTAACCTAAGGACATCACACACATCCATGCTCGAGGCAGGATTCGAACCTGCGACCATAGCAGCAGCGCGTTTCTGGACTGAAGCGCCTAGAACCGCTCGGCCACAACGGCCGGCCTATTAGAAACAGTGCGTTGCTCGCAACAGATGATTAGGTACTCTGTACCCATATGTGTAGTATGTGTAGTGTTTTTTCTACGGAAGGCTTTTATATATGCCTTTGAAAATGATGTGTAATGGAAACGCGTGAGGCAGCTCTAACCAATAAACAGTGTGGCAAAGAGAATTTTATATCTGCAGTGCAACATGGCGGTTACGTCTCATTGTACGTTATTTGCAGATCATTAATAATAGCAAAGAGCCTGCAGTAGAGGATGTGTTTCACAAAGATTAACAAGTGTTCATAGCTCTTAAGATAGGCAATCTAGAGCCCATGTTTAATGGAAATTTTTTCTTGTTTTGGTGCATACTAGCATATCTCAAAATATGGGAATTAAATTTTGTAACATCATGTATATCAATAAAAGCTAGACAACTATTAACTATCAAAAAAATCATGGGAAAGTGGAACTCAGAATGGAAAGAGCTTTCGAAGTAAAGAATATTCTAAAACAATTGCTGTTTTGGAGACTAGCCTCTGGCACGGAAGACGTAAATGCTTCACAATATTGAAGATCACTAAAAAGCCCCTGACTCTGAAACACGGTCTCTACACAAAGCATCTGCATTTTATTCGTTTGGTCTCCGCCTGCTTCATAAAAAAGGACGACGCCAGTCCCATTCTTTTTTCCCAAACTGATTTGATGCTACAGCTACTACAACGTTTTTTTCCCCCTAAGTCTGTAGCAGAGAGTTTGGTACAGCGATATTGATTTATTAATGGAAGATAACATCACTTTTTATGTAGATGGTGATCTAAAAAGGTGTGTGTGTGTGGTTCTTTTCAAGGGAATCATCCTGCAATTTTCCTTCAGCGTTTTGAAGAAACCACGAAAAACCAAAATCTGGATGGCTGGACGGGGATCTGAACCTCCGTCCTCCTGAATGTGAGTACACTTCGTCTCCTTCTTCGGTACCTCCTTCGGCACGATCGTTATTACTGGAGGCGATTTACAGCAACTGTAGTATAATATTCAGACTAGACGAGAATAAAAGCTTTTGAAATGTGGTGACGAAGAAGAATGATAGATTGGTTGAGTATATCCGACAGATAATAAGAATGTAAGTCATTTAATCGTATTGGGAGGCAAGTAAACTGTTGCTGCAACTAAAATAAGAACCAATTTACAGAACATATCATGACACATCAAGGAATTGGAAACCTGATTGTACTAACCACATTCAGTTGTGTGTAAGCTGTAGTAGTTATGCAGAGATGAGGAGGCATGCACAGAATAGATTACCGTGGAGAGCTGCATCAAACCATTGTTCAGACTGAAGACCATAGCGGCAGTTTAACGTCGACGGTGTAGCCGTTAGGCACTGAAAACAGTCTCGGACACGGGGACCAACCCAGCAAAAATGTGTCACAGTCGTTTCCAAGGAACCAGCATTCGGCTCTAGTGGTGTGTATAAGATAAACTTACTTCCGGTTCGCCGCACAACGTTCGAACCCCATTGCTCCCAAACTCTAATGAGCTTTACTCACAACATTCTGACAGCGCATTTTTCCCAGTGAGCGAAAAACCATACCTCTTCCAGCGCACTGTACTCAGGGACGCCGACAGTCTTTCTTCCCACGTACGACGCATGAATAGGAGTGAGTGAAAAACGAGGGGGGGGGGGGGGTGAGGGAGGATGAAACTGATACATTGTGTACCCTCCGCTACACACGGTACAGTGGTTTGAGGAGCACAGGTGTAGATACAGAAGCCGGAGTGTAGTTTCTTAACCAGGACAACACATCTGTCGGTTTCATCAGAAGACTTATTCCAGTCTCACATCTTTTATCGTACAGAGAACCGTTGCGTAACTTAGGCTACATACAATAAGATATTGCGACGGTGGCTACATCGTGGAAATGAGGACTCCTAGATGTCGCGGCGGGCGCATGAGGCCGTACAAAAGGTAGTTGCGCCACGCAGAGAGAAAAATGACTTTGCTGACTTCGTGAATAGGGACTGGGGAAAGCTGCTTATGTAAGACATTTTGTTAGAGATCAGGCAGTGATGGCCGGGTCGCTGCGAATGCTGTGGGTCGGTCCGTGTTGACCTCATTAGTATCCATCGAAAGCAAAACAATGGCGCAGAAAATGCTAGCAGGCTTCCCATCAGGATACTCGGCTTGTCCGCTTGATGAAGTGCAATAGCCGAGAATCTGTGAGGCAGTTACCAGCATCGTATGATGTTCAGAAAGGTACAAACGTTCAGGAAGACTTTTTTGCAAATGAGACTCCTTAGCAGAAGGCTTTACGTGGGTTAACTTACAACAGTCAAGAGCGCAGTGGCCGCAAGAATACCATGATTCGACCATGTATCAATGGAAACGATCTGTCTGATCTCATGTAACCGTACATTCTGATACATACGTCGCTGTTTTATCGAAGAAACTGCTACTCGACACACGCGTCGCGCGAGCAGTCCAGACCACTCGTGGTTCTGACAACCAGCGGTGGAACATTCTTCTCGGTCTCATTAGCTGTTGCACAAGGCTCCTCGAAGTCTGTCGTTTGGGTCAATGTTAATGCCGACCACTTGTATTTCTTCGTGTACAGAATTCTAATTCAAGGTACTAAAAGCAATTCTCAGAGGATATAGTTTTGTTAAATTAAAATAATCATTTCATGCGAGGGACAAAATATAGCAGCGAAGAGGAGAAACTATGCACTGGAAATCAATCGGACGTTTATTTACACGAAAAGCAGATTCACACATTTCGGTCGGTGAGCAGAATGAAAATGTGTGAGGAGTACTGTCAAACAAAAATTCTGATAAACGTTAAACTATTGTTAGACGTGGGTTGGTCCGTGACATTATTCTAATTGTAGGAATACCGGAGCGTATGTCGTTGTCTCTCTCTCTCTCTCTCTCTCTCTCTCTCTCTCTCTCTCTCTCTCTCTCTGTCTCTCTCTCTCTCTCTCTATCCCTCCCTCCCTCCCTCCACCCCTTTCCACTCTTACACTCTTACTACTACTACTACTACTACTACTACTACTACTGCCTACTATTACTGCCGGTACAAATTCGTTCGGCCATACAGATTTACCTTTTATGTCGCTTGAGGCAAATGCAGGTATAGTTATTAAGAAAATGACACGGCCAATTCTCTTCCACTTTCTGAGTTTAATCCTCCATCCATAACGAACTCGTCGTGCACAGGACCTCGAATTCTTATTTTCCTCTCTCTATCGGTGTTTCTAGTCATATCATCATTCTGCTGTGCCCAGGCTCGCCGATTGAGAATTCGGTTCTGTGGGAAAGTCGATGGTTCCATTTCTGCGCTTTCAAATAAAACTCTGTTAGTCTGATACCTAGAATTGTTCAAAAATGGTTCAAATGGCTCTGAGCACTATGGGACTTAACATCTGAGGTCATCAGTCCCCTAGACTTAGAACTACTTAAACGTAACTAACCTAAGGACATCAGACACATTCATGTCCGAAGCAGGAGTCGAACTTGTGACCGTAGCAGCAGCGTGGTTCCGGACTGAAGCGCCTAAAACCGCTCGGCCATTTCAGTCAGTTCCCTCTACGTGCGGGAATGTCGCTATTGCTATTATTGTCTTTCAGTGGAGGGTCTTTCCTTTTCTCTGTTGCCTCACTCACGTCCCTGTTTGCCTGTAAATGGACACGTTTGCGTAGGTGCAATGTTTTCTGCGGGCGGCGAGGTAACATCCCATACGCGTGGGGCACCTCTCAGATGAGCAGTTGCAAGGAATCCTGAGCAAAAGTGTCCAGTAACTTTTTGAAATAGCTTTCCGTTATCGAAACACTTCGTTTTCTTGCTATTTTATCCACCGATGTCTATGAGTAAGATTTAGAACTTCAGATTGAAACGTCCCCTTAGAAAAATTATAAATGACTGTGCTTAAACTGACACACAATATTTTTAGCGCAACGCAATCTGTCTTTCAAAAATCCCTACAGAAGAATGGCCCTGACTAACAATAACCTATACCTTTCATGAATCACTTACCTCACAAAAATCTTCGTTACTCGAACTACTGCAATACAACGAGCGCCACTACTGCCAGCTAAATAAAAGATACTAACTACTGAAGGCACTAACTACTGATAGGCATAGTCGGCAAATGAAAGATTTTGATAGAGAACAAACAATGTATTTACCTTAATAATGTTCCAAAGTCATTCTAATTGTAGGAATACCGGAGCGTATGTCGTTGTCTCTGTCTCTCTCTCTCTCTCTCTCTCTCTCTCTCTCTCTCTATCCCTCCCTCCCTCCCTCCCTCCACCCCTTTCCACTCTTACACTCTTACTACTATATATATAACAGTTCATGATATCCAATATTACAAATTTACTCTTTCTGATGGACACACATCCAGATCGTCCGCTCTCAAAATTCTGCCATTTCTCTCCCCACATCCACCACTGCTGGCGGCTCACCTCCAACTGCGCAACGCTACGCGCTGTTCACATCCAATTGCCCAACACTACAATAGAGAATATTTCAACAATGCCAATCAGCCACAGACTGCGCACAGCACAGTCAGTGATTTTCATACAGAGCGCTACGTGACGTTACCAACATAAAAACCTAAACAGCCTACTTACAAGATGAAATTCAGGTACGTAAAAAAAATGTGAAAACGGCTTTAGTGAAACCTTTTTTTTGGGGGGGGGGGGGGGGTAGGGAGGGGGAGTTGTTCATGAGACCAGTTCGCCTTGCCGCGAAATGCACGGCCCAGACACATTAATGTCACCACTGCCCATGTTCGAAGTCACCGTGCAATAACCACTCACAGACTGCACGTGCCATAACTAGTAGTGGAGAAAATGTAAAACGTGCCCAAGGGACGGGGAAAACAGTGCAGTTATTATCGTAAGGCGGAAACGGGGCGGTTTTTCTAACTTCCGAAAGGGCATGACCATTGGCTTTCGGGCCAAGGGTGGAAGAATTTTCGAAACAACTAGGTTTGTAAACGGTTCATGTCCGTCGTGGTTAAAGTATACCGTGAATGGCAAAATGGCGCTGTCAAAAACCACGGGCCATAGATGACAGGGGTGAGCGGAGATGTGTACGAGCGAATAGACGTGCAACTCCTGAGCAACTGATTACCCAGAAGAACCAAGGGGCTGTCACGAGTGTCTCCTGGACGGCCACTCAGCGAACGTTGCTGCGTATGGGCCTCCACAGCAGGCACCTTGTGCAAGCAGCCGGGCTGACTGCCGTTCATCGGCGAAGAAGGCTGGACTTTGCGTGCCAATACCGCAACTGGTCGAGGACTGAGAGGCAGCAGGGATTCTTTCCAGACGAATGACTTTTTATGCCAGATGGCTGTTGGCGTTTATGGCGTGAAACACCTGATAGCATCTACCCTGCATGAGTTACGGTCTGGGAATGTTTTCGTGACATTCCCTTGGTGGTCTCGTCGTTCTGGAAGGCACACTGGATCAGCACACGTATGCATCTATTCTTGGGGACCAGGGCCACCCTACCGGCAATTTGTTTTTGCTTGTCAAGAGAACGAAGGGATTGAAATCGAAGGAAAGAGACTGGCATACTTAGCCTATGCAGACGACATCTGTTTACTCTCTAGGTTGGAAGAGGAGTTGGAGCAAATGACCAAAGCACTAAAGGAGGCTACCAGCAAATTTGGCTCAAATGGCTCTGAGCACTATGGGACTTAACTTCTAAGGTCATCAGTCCCCTAGAAATTAGAACTACTTAAACCTAACTAACCTAAGGACATCGCACACATCCATGCCCAAGGCAGGATTCGAACCTGCGACCGTATTGGTCGCGCGGTTCCAGATTGTAGCGCTTAGAACCGCTCTGCCACCACGGCCGGCAGCAAATTTGGGCTAAACATAAACGAAGGCAAGACAGAGTTCTCGTTATGACGCGTGGTCATTGTCAGACTGCTGATCATCTACAATCACTGCAGGTTGGGGACCATTCCTACAAGAGAGTGCAAGAATTCAAATACCTAGGGGTACTTTTGACTGAGAACCCGTCATGTGAAGCAGAGATCAGTGCCAGAATACAAGCAGGAAACCGATCTTACCACGGCCTAGCACAACTGATTCGGTTAAGATATCTCTCCAGACAGTTCAAGATTCGACTGTACAAAACCCTGACCCAGCCCGTTGTTCTATATGGCTGTGAGACATGGAGTATCTGGAAACAGGGCTTCCATAAGCTCCTTGTTTTTGAGAGGAAAGTGCTTCGGAAGGTCTTCGGTTCGGTTCTGGATGCAGATACAGGGGAATGGAGGATCAGATGCAACCGAGAGCTTGAGGAACTATACCAGCAGCCCAACATAGCAGGAACTGTCAAAGCCAAACGAATGCAATTGGCCGGCCGTCTGGCCCGGATGGAGGATCACAGATGGCCTCGGAAGCTCCTGGATTTCACACCTACAGGAAAGAGACCCCCAGGGAGACCCAAGAAGCGTCAGAGGGTAATGGTACTTGAATTACGTAACCATTACGGCACCTCAACTCAACCTCTCGATACCAGCAATATTCTACTGTGTTTCTGTAAAGTAGTTAACATATTTCTGAGACAACATTCAGATTTGATTTCATTAATGTAGAGATACTTTGATGCATCGATATGATTATGTTGCAATGATATTATTCTTATGTGTATTCTTTCTTTCGTCACTATGATCTTTGACGTACTTGTAACTCTGACTTTTGGGCGCGTAAGCGATTATTAGTTAGTAGTTAGAGAGTCGGACCTTGAGAAAGTCAAGTCTTGGACGTCATGTTGGAAAGACGCATATTGTAGTCAGCTTATAAAATGTGAACTTTAACAGTGACTGTGAGGAAGATGTTTTCAAGTATGTTTTGTATTGTGAAGTGATGTTTGTGTGTCACGTGATATTGCAACAAAAGCAATTAAAAGGAAGTGTAACTTAAATTCGGAGTGCTGATTATTTTTTCTTACATCACTATTGTGCTAACTTTGAAAGGTTTAATCTTCAATAATGGTTTGTGAAGCGCATCTACAAAACTTTTGAATGTAGCAGAATAAAACCGAGCTTGGAATCATCACCACCTAGATTTTCGACGATTGAGCCATGATTTTACGAGACCAGCGTGGGAAACACGAAAAGATGAGTGCCTAGTTTATTCATTATTACATGAAATGACTTTATTAACTGTGCTCTAATGACACGTGCCACATAATAACTTCGTTGTGGCCCGAAAATGCAGTATTTAGCAGCGTGAACAACACCACAATGATTATTAAATTTTGACCTTTGTTGTGGTAAGGTTGTTAGAGACTCCATGAAGGTTTAAACCACTTGTCGATAGATGTGGACGGACTGATGACCACAGCTGTTAAGTCCCATTGTGCTCAGAGCCATTTGAACCATTGATAGATGTGGACGGATGGAGGATAGCAGCAATGGACAGAATACAGTGGAGGAGGAAACTTGTAGATGCGTGCGGTCCACTGGGCCTGATCACGTAGTAGTAGTAGGAGTAGTAGTAGTAGTTGTTCAAAATGGTTCAAATGGCTCTGAGCACTATGGGACTCAACTGCTGCGGTCATTAGTCCCCTAGAACTTAGAACTAGTTAAACTTAACTAACCTAAGGACATCACAAACATCCATGCCCGAGGCAGGATTCGAACCTGCTACCGTAGCGGTCTTGCGGTTCCAGACTGCAGCGCCTTTAACCGCACGGCCACTTCGGCCGGCAGTAGTAGTTGTCACTGTGCCATCTACCAGCCGGACAATGCAACGTGTCATACAGCTCGAAGTTCACTTGGGTGGTTCAGAGAGCACCAGGATGAGTTTACCGTACTCCCCTGGCAACCAAACTTCCCATATTTAAAGCCAATCGACAATCTCCGGGACCACGTCGATCAGGCTGTTCGCGCCTTCGATCCTCAACTGAGAAGCCTAGCGCAGCTGGCCACAGTACTAGAATCGGCATAGCTCCACCTTCCGGAATCTCACTCACTCTTTTCCTGCACATCTCGCGCTGCGGAAGTTGCTAATTCAGGCTTATGACAGGTGGTCACACAAATGTGACTGGGCGGTGTAGCATTGTTCGCTACGTTTCGTCCAGTGGTTTCGCTCGCCTCAAGATTTCTATAGGTCGTCCTCCGACACAAAAAAGGTGTCAGTAGCTCACCTGTATCAGCGGTTATTGCAGGCGACGTGGGGACGTCACAGCGAGACACTGAACACGCGAGCTGGCAGTGCGGTAAGGTTGGCGCCGAAAGAAGTGCGCGATTGCGAGAGGGGCCAAGAAAGTTTGCGGAGCAGTCGTTAAGGCCGCATTGTGTACGCATTCCGGGCACCAAGGCGCGGCGCAGCGTGCAACGCAGAATTTTTGAAAACTGCCGCACCGCACCGCACCGCACCGCATCGGTGGCGACGGCAAAAACGGCGCGGCTCGTGCACGCGGCAGGAAGCCGGCCGGGGCAGAACAACACGGCGGGATAAATTTGGCAGTTGCGCTGCAGCTGCGGTGCATTGCCCCCCTCCACGGCGCCGCTTCCGGTCTTTGTACTCCACATACGGCGGCTTCCGCCCTTCACACGTCCAGCGCCGCCATCGCAACCGCCGCACCGCCTCCGCCGCCGCCGCCGCCGCCGTCGCGCCGTACCGGCCGGCCTGACGCGCCAGGCGTCGCCAGTGCCGGCCATTGTGTGGCGTCCTCTCTGCTCTGTCACCCTGAAACGCGAAAAAAAGCTCTGCTCACTGCCTGTCGGCCATTCTGGGCCTCAGTTACGGGGTCACTCGTCTCTAATTTCGCGAAGCGTAAAATATTCTCAGTATTGGTAACACGTCATATTTCACTGAAAACTTGAGCCCCCTGTGCCCCTTGTGCTCCTTTTTATAAATGTGGTATCGATTCCGCCCAACTGATCGGTTGCCTCAGAGGAAACACCTTTTTAAAGTATAACACAAAACAGAGTGTGACAACTGTGAAGAGGTCCGTAAGGTATACACATTCTTTCCCAACATCAGGGAGCGACTGAGGATGAAACATGTTAATCCCAGACGTGGTCACGGTTCATTTCTTAATCGGTCATGGGCCATATTCCACTTACTTGCTGCGTGTCAATCTCGGTTTGGAGACTGATTGTGCCTTTGGGGAGAGGGGGACCCCAGAATACACACTTTTTTTAATGTGACCGATGGTCGCAGGAAAGACGACTAGCGTACTCACACAACGACATGACACGATCACTTAGAAAATGGCTCTGAGCACTATTTATTTATTTATTTATTGCCAAATTATAGACCTGTTACCTGATGTTTAAAACAGGTCGTACATCCTACAATTTTCGTTTTTCATATTTTTACAGCTTTTCAAAATAACAATAATTTAAGGTTGAAATATAAATAACATTTTTTTGTTTTTTAAGAAGAATATAAAAAGAGGATAGGATAGATGAGAGATTTGTTAGTACCATCACCGAATGTGACTGACGGTGAATACCTCGGAGTGGTTTCTTCGAGCCGTTGACCGCCAGTCACCCCCCCCCCCCCCCCCACACACACACACACTACACACACAAATGGTTATTAGTAGAGAAATAATGTTGCTTATCCTATTTATTACTAATCCTATGTATTAACTACTTTAGGTGCTCATGCATGTGCAGCATTTAGTGTTTTCTCGGCTAGATTGCCAGCACTTTTGCTTATTTACTGTCACATCTCAGCTTCCTCCTCCTGTTCCTCCTCATTGTCACTATTTTCGCTGTCACTGTGGGTATCGCTGTCCATCCTCTGGATATTGCTGTCACGCTGCACATAGGCATGTCTGTAATGTCGTGTCCGCATGTACTCCTCATGTGTTGTTTTTGAAGTACTGTTTGTCAGTGCGTTTAATTGTGCCCAGTGTTCTTCGTCTCTTATTGCTGTGTATATATCTATGTCTGTATCTGTGTAGTCTAAGTGTAGTGTATGCCTGTTGTTCGCGTATTGCCCGCAGAAAAAAAGACAGTGTGTTCTGGGGAATCTTCTTCCTCGCATGTGCATGTAGTTGTCTGCCTCAGACTCACGCGGTTTAAGTGCGTGGGATAAGGTCCGTGTCCGGTTAAGAAATGTACCATACCGCGGGTGGGATCGATATGTCTCATTCTCAACCGTTCCCTTATGTCAGGGAGGAAGTCGTGCAGTCTACGTCCCTTATCACTTACATCCCACTCACCCTGTCATGTATCCAAACGTCAACTTTTATGCTGACGTATCGTCTCTATGGGCACACCGGTTATTGTGTGTACCTTATCCAGTCTCCCCACCTTTAACCAGTACCTTCCAGCTCTGTATTTGATTGTGATATCTATGGGGCATAACACTATGGGGCTTAACATCTGAGGTCATCAGTCCCCTACAACTTAGAACTACTTAAACCTAACTAATATAAGGACATCACACACATCCATGCCCGAGGCAGGATTCGAACCTGCGACCGTAGCGGTCGCGCGGTTCCAGACAGAAGCGCCTAGAACCGCTCTGCCACACCGGTCGGCAATCACTTATAGATCAGACCTTGTACACCTATCTACATAAATACTCCGCAAGCAACATTATGGTGGGTGCCGGATGGTACCCTGTACCTCTGCTGGTCTTCACTTTATCTGTTCCACTCGCAAATAGAGTAAGGGGGAGAACGGCTGTCTTTATGTCTCCGTAAGAAATCTAGCAACCCGCCTCTGAATTGCCTCGATGTCTTCCTTTAATCCGACCTTCTGCAGATCCAAAACACACCCTTGCGGACCGATCACAACGACTGTGCAGACAGAATATCTAGAGCGCTTGCAGCAACGAGAGTACAGGCAGCAATGAGCACAGGAAACAAATGATTCCAAAGACAGTACTAGCAAGACAGATGGCAGTAGGAGCGGTAGCAGATCAGACAACAGCGGCGCTGTTGAAGACAGAAAAACATAGAATAAGGACTAAATGTGTAGTCACCAAAGCATCAAGAAAACAAGTGTTCATAACACATTAATATTACGTAGTAAGAGAAACGTAGAAATAGAAGACAGCACACGCTGCGCCATAAAGTAACCTAACGTAGATGTTCAATCATGCCATCTGGCCCGCATCTCGTGGTCGTGCGGTAGCGTTCTCGCTTCCCACGCCCGGGTTCCCGGGTTCGATTCCCGGCGGGGTCAGGGATTTTCTCTGTCTCGTGATGGCTGGGTGTTGTGTGCTGTCCTTAGGTTAGTTAGGTTTAAGTAGTTCTAAGTTCTAGGGGACTGATGACCATAGATGTTAAGTCCCATAGTGCTCAGAGCCATGCCATCTGAGGACCAGAGGCTCAAAGTATTACTGAGGCACTTCCTCCTGGAGAGCAAGGCTGGCGGGGTCCTATAAGTCTAAGGTCTATCTTCTTATTATTATTTTTTTTTTTTTACATTCTTCATGCGTAAATTGTTAACTTTAAGAACTTCCGGTCCATAATTAGTTTTAAGACTGCAGGTATTTAAACTTAGAAGATTGTCAAGCTTTGTTAAAATAAGAAGAAAACAAACGCTTCATATCCTGTACAAGTAAAATTATATTGTGAAAACACAGCTGCTCTTAGTAGCCACGTAGCAGATCATTTGTAAACGCAGATTTAAAAAAATTACGTAGTAAAAGTAGGTTCTGATATAACGTAACGGGTACTTTTGGCTACAACATAAAATTACTTGCCGGCCGGAGTGGCCATGTGGTTCTAGGCGCTACAGTCTGGAACCGAGCGACCGCTACCGTCGCAGGTTCGAATTCTGCCTCTGGCATGGATGTGTGTGATATCCTTAGGTAAGTCAGGTTTAATTAGTTCTAAGTTCTAGGCGACTGATGACCTGAGAAGTTAAGTCGCATAGTGCTCAGAGCCATTTGAACCATAAAATTACTTGAAACTGTCCGTCCCTTTCCATGTGCTCCTTTTTGCTTCTATTTACTTCATGGACTTTCTTTGTGTGCCTCAATTTTTCGTATTTGGTTTCTCGTTCACAAATTTCCCCAACCTGACTAAAATGCATTGGGATCAGAACCACCTCTTTCTTATTCGCAGTGACGTCAGTAATTTTTTGTGAGGTTGCTTCCAGGAACTAATTCTAACATACCTGGCAGGACAGCAATGCTCATCTGAATTTTGATAGTTTTTTTTCTTTTAAAAAACCTATTGCGGTACTTCATTCCAAGAGTAAATACCTCGATTCTGACAACTAGTTTCACTTTAATTATTATTAATTAATGAAAGCGTCGATAAAAATTCACTGGTAACTTTCGTATTATACTTTCCCGGACAATATCCAATGTCAGTTTCATAAAGCTCTGATCAAACTAAACAGTTTGACATACATCACAATATCATCTATTTGATGGTTATTTGAGCATTTTTCTCGTCATTTTTGTTGCTGTATGTTTTTATCCTACCACGAACCCTTTCATCTCAGTTCAATCAATACATTATAAACACAGTTTGCACGTGTTCAGATCTGGCAGTTTGTGAGGAACTCCGAATGCCATTTAGATGCACTAAATTATCCATATATTTGGCGATAGACATACCTTCAGATTGTATGAAACTTGATTTGATGCATAAGACGTGTCGTAATTCTGACGTAGTGCTTCTTTGACGCCAACAGAATGAAAAGGCACCAAAATAAACGAAGGTTGCTCAGCTGGAAGTGGGCAGTCACAGGCAGTAGTGGCGTTTGACGTCAGCCTTTACACAATATCGACTGGTCTAATAAACAGACGCACTGACCGTTGCGAATGTGCTTATTTTCAAGATGCCATTGTACTGTTTTGGTCTAGTGTGAAGTCGGCGAGACTGGGGCTGAGAGACATTTCACTGCATCTTACTCTTGTTATTGTTTTTATACTGCACAAAAGCACACAAACGTTACTCTAACTTATGATCACGACGAGATGGACCCGTGGACTTCCATCCTGAACAACTAACCATCACAAGATAGGTATATCCAATGGAGTTGCGGATTTCAGATTGTACTTAGTGTGGCCTCATATTATTGTCATTTCAAATAAGCGATAGGTGCAGATCTACTTTCGTGATCGTTACTATCTGATCCTTTTTTAAACAGCAGTTCGCTTCTAATTGACCGACGAATGTAATCGTCCCCTTTTCACACAACAAGGAATATAGGGCCTTTCAAACGGATCATCGGATTTCTCTACGCTAATAAAGGTAGAAGCTTTGGATGAAGTTTAATTTACGCGTAATTTACAAAGTTTTTAGTTTGGAAGGACGCATCCGATTTTACAAGGGTACATATTTTACGTAGACACACATACAACCTTGGGGTACTTTTTACGATTACACTTTGAATCAGATTTTTCATTTACCTTCTTTATATGTTCAGTATGCCCTCTGCCGGACGCACGACAAACATACAGATAATAGGCAGACTCGTCCCACACGTCCCACACTTTTGCGAGGATGGCTGCAGTTACTGCGTTCGCTGCTGTTGCGCGACGTCACAATTAACCCAAAGTGGTAATAGTTTTTTTTTATCGAAAGATCGCTTTTGGACATGTTTTGGCATTACAATTTAAGAACAACAAAAACAAAATAATTCACGTATGCAGACATATACAGACTTAAGAGTGTAGAATGACAGGGATGGGACAGGTAGTCAGCCGTGGCCTTATACGTAGAAGGGACCATTCCGGCATTTGTCTGAAATAACTTAGGGAAACCACGGATGGCTGGATGAAAATTGGAGACTATAAGGCCACTCTGTTTAATGCAATGCTACATCTTTCTCTTACCCCTAGTGTTCAATAACGTTTTAGAGATAAGTTATTCAATAATGATAAAAGGCTACACATAGTTGTTTCATAACACTGCACAATCTCAGTTGACGCCAGGACCATTTTGTGCACCACAACTTCCCATTTGATAGCCTGAAAAACTGAGGCAGCCTACCTGTACCAGTAGGACGAGTGAGATGTTGAGCTGAGAAAGGGGATATGGTGTTCCTATGATACAGTGCATAGATGTGGTAGTACATTTTCCAGAAAAGGAAGAAAAGAAGGAAGAATATAGTGTGGAAGTGTTATGTGGAATCTTATATGTTTCATTATAATTATTATTTTTGTTACAATTTTTACCAAACCCTTATTCTGTATCCTTCAGTGTATAAAATATTTGGGTCAACAAATACTTTCTAACTGCCTTTTTTTAAACAAGTCTTTTTTAGCAGTTTCTATAATCTACTTCGGTAATTTATTGAACAGTTTTATTCCTTAATAGAAAGTGCTGTTTTGAGTTTTATGTACATCCTTTACTGGTCAGTGCAAGATCAGTCAAGCTCTTGTTCCATGCTCATGGACAGAGCTGTTTGTGCAGTTATTACCGATGTTATTTTTGTTGTGTACAACTGTTTCATAGTTGTCTTCACATGGTGCAGTTGAAATTCTCAGTGTTTTGAATAGGTTTTTATAGCGAGCTCGAGTGCTATTTTCGGTTATAACTCTTTTCTGCAGTTTGAAAATTATGTTCATATTTTATGCATTTGATCTCCAGAAAAGAGTACCATAGCCAAGAAGTGAGTGTACGTGTGGATAGTATATAACTAAAAGACAGTGGTTTTTTCACATTTATGACCGGAATGTGAGGTAATAACGTGCTGATGACATTCTGTTTGCAAGTAACCTTGTGTGCTGACACCACTTTAACTGAGAATCAATATTCATTCCTAAAAATTTTGCGTTTGCTACACTGTCTGTAGAGGTGCCATCTATACTTAATTGAGCCATTTTCCCTCTTCAAACTGAAATCCATGGCATTTGTTTTCTTTAAGTTCAGTGTCACTTTATTGCTTATTGACCAATTGCAAACTTCCTTGCGGGTTTCATCTGCTTTCTCTCCAAGGAGTTCTCTTGTTTCCTCGATGACTATAGTTGCTGTCATCAGCGAAGACAATTTTTCCTTCACGGCTAACATCAGGGGGAAAAAAGTTGTTGAAGGGAGCGACATAGACGGAGCCTTTCACACGCAAAAAAGTTACATACCGTCAGAGAAGCGGCCCTGGGAGCCACTGACGCAACGTAAGAATCGTGCAGCTCTGAGCTGGGTTAGGTGCAGCACCACACTCTCGGCGAAATGTGTGCCACTATGTTGTAACCAAAAGGCACATGGTGAAACTGAGAACGCAAAACGCCATTTTTTTCCTGTGTCATGGCTATTTCGACTGGACGCACACTGCGTTACGAGCGAGAGAGGGAGCTAGTCATATCAGTGAGACCCCTAGCAGCAGCTAGTTGAACCTGCAACTTACTATTGTCACCCTGGTAAATGTATAGGAACGATACGTAAGTTAAAATAAACCAAAGGCTCTGTCTTCATTCATGTAGAAGATTTAGTCTTTTGGAACGAGGTGAAACACATTGTACATCTGCAGTACTATACCACTACCACTGCCCGCACCGTCATAGTTCTTGACGATGATGGAAGTCACCGTAGACACGAGTTTCTGCTAATTAACGCATGATAGAATACCGAGAATATTGTATACAAGAATTTTGTCGCGTATTACTTCTTTAATCTTTGCCAGAACTGCTTGCTGAACAATCTCTATTCATCAGGCAATGAAATCTGTTAGCGCGTGTTGCATTAAGACATCACAGGAACGGCGAAAGACAAAAAAAAATTTAAAAATATATTTCAAAGTGGAAGACGGAAGATATAGAATAGGGATGGGCCAAATTTGTGGGAAACATTTTAGCTTTGATGGAGTTACTGGGACGTGTGCTAAATCATCACGTAATACTTCAGATGGTAACGTAGAAAACTGTAAACGGAGAAAGGTGGTAGCAGGATCAAAGGAGCAGTAAATTAACAAAGATGAAGAGATATGTACAGTGTCAAAGTAAATGGAAGAGTTAAAGCATTCGCACGACTGTTGACAAGAGAAAAAGAGACTGGAAAGCATGATACGTACTTCAGAGCTGAATTTATTTACTTACCTCACTTCTTTAAATAGACATTAGCCTTTCTACTGACCTTACGTCACTCTCCATTTCTATCTGGCCGTACCAATCTCTCCCTCCATGCTTGTTTGCAGCGGTCAACGTCGGCAGACAACTCTTGACATGTTTTGCATTCTTTGCCGTCGTCTACGGTATTCGTCGCTGCTGTCGCTTTCAGCGCCACATAGTTCTACTTTCAAGTGCAAGTGTACATTAATTTTGTTTGGTCGCGTGATGCTTAGATTTTCTTCTTTCCCAATTCCAAACGGTGTATGCCTTTCATATCCGTCCTGCACTTTGTTTTAAAATTGTTATTAGATTCGTCTAGAAATTATGAATTAAAATTCAAAATAGTAGTTGCACCAGTATTATGATGGAAACGATCCGATAACAACACATCTAGAGTAAATGTTTGTTTCACACTGTATACTCGCTGAAATGGGAAAAAGAAAAGGGACCAAATAAATCCCCTGATGGAAATGCGATAATAATGTAATTGAAGATAACGCAGATGAAACAACAGATTACAGCTCTCTCTTTACAGTAAGGCACAGTGCACCTCTCCTTTTATGTATGTACCACTTTCCTATTTCCACGAGCCCTAGAAGCCATCTCTCGCATTCATAACCGGCAGTGTAGGGCCTTTGCCGTGCATGTAATAATGATTTCTTGGTGCCATCACGATTTAGAAGCACGACAATAGACTAACTACAATCCTACAATATACAGACTTGTGGAAGTCGTACGGTGCGGGTCTATATAATTGAGGTACGACAGGGTACGGAGCGATAATAATGCTTTATTGCGCTAATATTTTCACGTTAAAAGAATCAAGCCTGTCCTGCTTTAAAACTAATAACGCACTACGGTCTTTGGTCAAGTCACTTACAGCCAGTCATTTAGTACGTCAGCGATGTGTATCATAGCGGATGTTCTCACAAGTGCTATGAGTTCCTGGAGCAGGCAGTTCCTCCATGAAATGACGAATTCAAAACGTTCATGTCGAGTAAGGACGAGAACTACGCTTTGATTTCCCAGAGAAACCTATAACCTCCCTACAAACATATATTATATTTCTGTATTAGATTAAACTGAATGGAATGACGAAGATAAATATGACAACCATTATGAATCTCATATTAGATTGTTGATGCGAAGTTCAGTTTTCTGCTGGCAAACCACGTATGTGAATTGCATCATTGCAGCCCCTTACATTATTCGGTAAGTAATAGTGTGTTTATAGCCTCGCAGCGTTATGTGCCTATTTTTTTTATTTATTTAGGAGACTCTGTTGCCAAAATTAATGATTTGGGTCTCATAATTAAAAACTTAAGATCACCTTACTGTGGAATATTTTAAACATGAATTGCAGTGGATGCTCAGTTCCAGAATATACAAGGATTGATTAATGTGTGTTGTATGCCATCATTAAAGTGGTAGGCATTTACTTTGTATGCAAACAACGGTCAAGTTCAATATTTCCTTCCATCATTGTTCGCTTCTTCCAAATAATCCACAAAACTATATATATCGTAAATTACGTTTCCTGTTCCTACAGTTCTTCATCTATTAATATTTGGTCATGCCATCAGTTTTTAGATGGGTATTTTGAGACATGTAACAGAGGAACTGATGAAAGGGTTCTTGTTGATTCTATTCATGAAGCAGAAACGTTCTTAATGAAACAAGAAGCAGAATTAATGACTTAACGTACTATTTAAGAACGAAGCAGTTTCCTCGAGAAACAAACCAGTAAGGCGTTTGAGAGAAAACCAAAACTTTTAGAAGTCACAGTGATCGCTTCAATCGTCCTTACGAAATATATTTACTTATTTACTGAATTCAGGCATGCTGCTTCGGGACGGCAGATCCGCAACCGTATAAAATTTATGGCTGCAGTCGTTGCCGGTTTCGTGCTGACTATCCCATTCTCAAACCACACACACCTTGTCATCAAACCGTAACTAGTTATACAACTTGGTGCCCATAGGCACGAATAGTTTTGTAACATTAGACACGTGCTCTGCCTTACCCATGAGAGTACTTGTTGCTCACAGTTTGACTTTCTTGTACAGAGCTATTCGTACCTCTTAGCTCCATGTTATAGTTACGGCTGATAACAATGTGTGTGGTTTGAGAATGGTGGAGTCAACCAGAAACCGGTAACGACTGCAGCAATAAACTGTATATTCTTGCAAATGAGATGGACAAAATAAGAAAAAGTTATCAAATTTTCCTCAATATTTGCTTCTTTTACAGACAGTATTAATTTGTTTGAGGAGACATAGGTTATGGAATTAGCGTAGCCATGCATAATAATAAGCCCCAAACGAGTAACACCAAGATAGCATAAAAAGAAGTGCAAGAAACTGCCAGTGATTAAAGAACTTGCCTTCCGCGTAAGTCTTTTGAGAGAACACTGTGTACTTTGGTTGCACAAAAAATGACCTTATGTTCTCATTTTTATGAGAGGGCTGAAATGAAGAATGGTAGGCTCTCCAGTACATTCTAGGAGAAGCTGTCAATCGGAGCTTTGACAGAAAATCAAAATGGCCTCGGAAGAAAGGACTGAGGAAATGGAGGGATGATGATGCCGAAAAGACTGTAAAGGACAGAAAGGAGCATTAGCAAGATATCCGTCAACACGGAAACAGGAAGATAAAATAGAATATCGTAGGGAAAGAGCAAGCACTAAAAGAAAAATACGTGGAAAACACAAAGAGAGTTGGGAAGAATTTTTGGTCCATTCAGAACGTCACATTTACAGACCCCAACTGACCACGTTCAAAATTATTAAAACGATAAATAGTGATAGGAAAGTGAATGTGAAAGTGAATCGCATCGCTATCTAAATGGTTGCAGCATTTTCAGAATCTATCGCCTTAAAAGAGAGAGCCTCCTACAATCCAGTTTGGAGGGAGCTGTTCAGGAGAAATCATCCTTAAGCCTGAACTTAAAGAAGTATTAAAAAAAATAGAAATTATCAAATCCCAGGATAGGAGTCTATCAGTCTACAGTGTTTGAACATGCAAGCAAGTCATTTGTTAACAGATCGTTGAACTTCTTAAATATGATCTGCTCAGGAGGTGATGCGCCTGAGAGCTGGACTAAATCAGTTATTGCCATTCCTATCTTTAAAAAAAGGAACCTGAAAAATTATAATAGCCACCGTGAAGTAAGCTTCTTGAATTTAGCTTACAAAAACAGAATAAAAAAATAAACTGTACAGGCAGTATGAATTCGTTATGGATGAGGGGCAAAATGGATTTCTAGAAGGAAGCTCATGCTGTTATTGCTCATTTTCATTGAAAGTACTAAGAGAAAGACATAAAGAGAAAATCTAGAAACACGCATTGTCTCTGCCGACATGAAAAATTCTTTTGATAAAGTCAATAGAAACAAATTATTACAGATTCTGGTAGATGATCACGATCCCCAACCACTTATCGTTAACTTATACAGAATTTTACAGAACTTATTCAATTTGCAGCAAGAAAGAGGACAAATCATCAGATGAAGATGCGGCAATTCACCACTCTTGTTTATTATCTATATGAATAAAATCATCCGAGAGTGGAGACAAAGGTCATACGGCTTCATTCAAATCACCTAGTTGCACTTGTTATTTGGTAAAAATACGTTGCTCTAACCTTTCCTTTCAGCAGCTCCAAAAATTGCCATTAGTATTTTCTTTTAGATCATTTTCCGTGAAGCAGTCTGTTCAATAGTTACTTGCCCATACAAGTGAAATAAATATATAATTCAGGATAAATCACGTAATAATTGTTAAATCCAGGACAAATAGCTATCTGGTATTACACATCAAAAAATTCGTGAGTTACAAATATCATGGTTGTTGTGTTTATTGACGGCAGTTCATGTGTTATCTCAATTGTTGATATGACACTATTTGTTGTACAGGACTGGCCATGGTGTATTTTCTTAAAATTTAGAGAACAGCGGATGACTTGCCGCTTACTGTAAACAATTTACAGATTATATCCGAGAAGTACAGCTTGGACATCAACATCAAAAAAACAAAAACTGTGATCTTCTGCAGAAAATACCCAGTACAGTGTAATGTATGTTTGAAAAATAAAATTGTAGAAAGAGTGAACACATTCACGTATTTAGTCTATGAACTATCGTTTCTAGAGGAAACAGACCTAGCTGGAAAAGCCACCAGGTATACAAAAAACGGCGAGAGTCACCAATAATGTAGTGAAACCTTCTCCAATCCAGAAGCACACCAAAATACGCGTTTCACTACTAGAAGAGTATGTTTATATATGTAATATGTCTATTAACTGTAACTGATGACGAAGAACGCTGAAACTTGTCGCAGTAGATAATGACACATTGTGGAAGACGAGCAAAGTATTGGCGTGTGTATCTTTGGCCTTACATGGGTTCTGTATGCAGATAAGTGCGCCGTATATTTCGTATATGACACGCGGGTAGCGAAGAGGATAAGACATTAGCAAGAGCTATACTGCGTTGTGACCACGAAGTATGGAAATTAAAGTCATAACATGCGAAAAGCCTAAGAGCCCCGTGAAATAAAATTCTTGGGACGAACAGCTGATCACATCAAACACGATCTCAAAAGGAATGAAGGTGTGTTAAAGAAACTTAAAACCGAAACTGTCACACATTATATTCAGAACTACCAAGACAACTGAAGAAAGTATCTACAACGAAGAAGCTCAAGCAGAACCCACACCACAGATCTCCAAAGGTGTACGCTCGTTGGGTCGATGAACGCAAAGATGACAGGATATTTTCTCAACAACATCGTAAGAAATCAAGACGCGCAATATGTGTAAGGAAAATAATAATACTGATAATAGCAATAATAATAAATATGCTTGCAGTTTGTGTGGTCCAAACATCTAGAACAATATTAATTAAAGCGCCTGGGGAAGTTAAAGAACCTTAAAAAACTTCTAAGTGGCCCACAAAGTCTGCTATGTTATTATTTAAAATTTCGGACTGCAGTGTTTTCAGGTCATTTCCTTTCAACGTAAACCAGAGTGGTTTAGGTCAGTGATCGATTTCGAGGCGCATTAGTGAGTACAATTATGAACATGAACATGTGACATTTCAGACGGAATAGAACATAACTGTTAAATGCTTCAAACAAGCCCTTAACTGCATCACAGGTTTCAATGAAATTCCAAATCTCATCTCCTATGCGCCCATGAATTTTTTCTGTTCATTACATCTGAGTCTTCCTCGACTTGTTACCCTTTACAGGAAGTTTATTTGTTATTTTATGAGACATCGCCAGCGAGCATTTACAGTACCGGAACATGACACTCTGGTTATCAGTGGGCGACTATCTGGACAAGGAACTGTGAGGACAAGAAGTTGCGCAAACTATCAACGAGGCAAATGTAAATGTTCACTTTGTCCTTTTTTGTTGTAATGATGCGGAATGGTAAACTGAGCAACATACGACTCTCATAGACGTTCACTAGAGCTTGTAACGAATAAAGCGAAGACACGCCAAGGGCAGCGGTAATACAAACCAGTCATCATTCATAGGCCTACGTACTGAGAAACCTGTTTTAGTAAGCACACTCTGGTGTATCAATGGGATATGCACCTTCATGAGTATATGAACATGTAATTTACACTGTTAATGCCTTAAACCTCTAGTTTATACTTTTCCAGTTTTCTGTAGTATGGCTGTACTCATTACATGAGACAAAAAAGTTTCGTAGCTGAACAGTTAGCTCCATTCGAAGTTAGATTTATGGTTAAGTATTGCGTATAAATATAATTACTGTATGATACATTTTATCAACCTAATTTCCATCAGAGGTTATCAACATTAAATACGTGAGAAGAAATGTAACTCGGCCGCGTCTGAGCAGGCGTACTTTATTTCAAAATACTGCAGATTTTACAGCTACCAGAATAATTATCGTTTGCTGTTTGTTTTAATCGTACGTCATAGTTATTTTCTAGTGTTGTTAGATTCTCACTTTCCTTCCATGGTAACGCCGCTGGTCAGATTACTTAATCCTTACCTTCATATTTTCTCAAGAAATAAGTACTGCCGCTCTAAAGGAACACCATTGTCAGCGTTAAGAGAGAAAAAATAGATTTCGCGTGGCTGTATTCCAGAAGCAGTTGAACATCAGATAATTAATGCTCCTTTATTCGAACACTAGTGACATAATCCTCACACAAAAGTAGAAGAGGTGGGGGCTGTAGAAGATAGTGGACTCCGAAGGGTGTTTTGACATTGCTGAATGAAGTCTAATGACTTCATGGAAAACATATTCAATCTGTATGTTGAGCAAGCAATAAAGGAAACAAAAGAACAATTCGGAGTAGGTATTAAAATCCATGGAGAAGAAATAAAAACTTTAAGGTTCGCCGATGACATTGTAATTCTGTCAGAGACAGCAAAGGACTTGGAAGAGCAGTTGAACGGAATGGACAGTGTCTTGAAATGAGGATATAAGATGAACATCAACAAAAGCAAAACGAGGATCATGGAATGCAGTCGAGTGAACTCGGGTGATGCTGAGGGAATTAGATTAGGGAATGAGACGCTTGAAGTAGTAAAGGAGTTTTGCTATTTGGGGAGCAAAATAACTGATGATGGTCGAAGTAGAGAGGATATAAAATGTAGACTGGCAGTGGCAAAGAAAGCGTTTCTGAAGAAGAGAAATTTGTTAACATCGAGTATAGATTTAAGTGTCAGGAAGTCGTTTCTGAGAGTATTTGTATGGAGTGTAGCCATGTATGGAAGTGAAACATGAACGACAAATAGTACGGACAAGAAGAGAATAGAAGCTTTCGAAATGTGGTGCTACAGAAGAATGCTGAAGATTAGATGGGTAGATTACATAACTAATGAGGAGGTATTGAATAGAATTTGGGAGAAGAGGAGCTTGTGGCACAACTTGACTAGAAGAAGGAATCGGTTGGTAGGACATGTTCTGAGTCATCAAGGCATCACCAGTTTAGTATTGGAGGGCAGCGTGGAGGGTAAAAATCGTAGTAGAGGGAGACCAAGAGATGAATACACTAAGCAGATTCAGAAGGATGTCGGTTGCAGTAGGTACTGGGAGATGAAGCAGCTTGCACGGGATAGAGTAGCATGGAGAGCTGCATCAAACCAGTCTCAGGACTGAAGACCACAACAACAGAAAACATACTGAGACGAGTAGCACTTCGTAATCCCCGTAACATTCATTACAGATCAAGACTGAAGACGACAAATATCATTCAGCAGAACATTAAAGTAAATAGCAGACAGCAAGTCTCGGGATGTTCAGACGGCTTTTGTTAAGTAATTTTTTCTGACGTTTCCCCAGCACGAATAGCTGACATTTTAGAAACGTAACAAGGCAACTGATTAAACGCTCTGCGGTTTAGAGCTTAAAGACTCTAGTATCTTCCGAAATAGTTCGCAGCCAGACTTCTGTAAGTCGTAGCTTTTTGTACTGTTCAGCCGTATCGAAGTATCAGACGGGATGGGCGTTTACTTACTAGCGAGAGCTCTTCTAAATATTACGTCCGCACTTAAACATGGTACAACGATACATTACCTGCGCGAAAAAGTCCCCTGGCCACTGGCAGCGGGAAACGCTGTCGATGCATCTGGAGTTGTGTCACCGTCGAGTGGTGCTCAGCCTGCGTGCAGAATCGCCTCCGCCTCCTCGGCGTGGGTGGTCGCCTGGCGCCTCTCGCACGTTGCCAGCATTCCTGATGCGCTCATCAGCGCCATCTCAGCAGCATCTCGTGGTTCTCGCTAAGCATCCAGAATTAACCAGCCGCTGAGGAGTGGCGCTTTTGTTCCAGTGTGAAAACTTTCTTCTTCACTTCCCGGAACAAATGACGTAATACGGAAGGGGAAGAATAAGTGAAAATGCCGTCAACGGAAAATTCGACGTCGATAGCGGTAATAGAAATCTAATACGGATATTCCGTGAGACTCATTACCCGGGTTCCCGGGTTCGATTCCCGGCGGGGTCAGGGATTTTCTCTGCCTTGTGATGACTGGGTCTTGTGTGATGTCCTTAGGTTAGTTAGGTTTAAGTAGTTCTAAGTTCTAGGGGACTGATGACCATAGATGTTAAGTCCCATAGTGCTCAGAGCCATTTTTTTTTTTAGACTCATTCTACATATTAATCCAGTATCACTCCGCACGGAAAGCTTGCTCCGGATACTGTTTGTAGAAAGACGATTAGTACTATCTGCTAATTGCTAATGGATCTGAAACTTCCCGGCAGATTAAAACTGTGTGCCGGACCGAGACTCGAACTCGGGACCTTTGCCTTTCGCGTGCAAGTGCTCTACCATCTGAGCTACCCAATCACGACTCACAGCCCGTCCTCACAGCTTTACTTCTGCCAGTATCTCGTCTCCTACCTTCCAAACTTTACAGAAGCTCTCCTGCGAACCTTGCAGGTTTTAATCTGCCAGGAAGTTTCATATCAGCGCACACTCCGCTGCAGAGTGAAAATCTCACTCTGGGAACTAATGGATCTGTTTGAAATTCTGTCAAACAGAGTTTATATCCCAGAAACACTGCTGTTTCCACCTTGTTGGATTGTACTACATTCCCAGCTGAAGTCTCTTGTGCTTACGCAAATGCGACATGTGTGACAGTCCATCCTACTAATTGTTCCTCCTGTAAACGATTTCCCAGTCTCATATAAGGCAGTGCTGCGTGGTTATTCAGCAGACTTCAGTTCTTCCTTTCAAACGTTCTCTCAAGCTTGTGACACAACTTCCTGAATAGTGTGCCGGCCGAAGTGGCCGTGCGGTTAAAGGCGCTGCAGTCTGAAACCGCAAGATCGCTACGGTCGCAGGTTCGAATCCTGCCTCGGGCATGGATGTTTGTGATGTCCTTAGGTTAGTTAGGTTTAAGTAGTTCTAAGTTCTAGGGGACTAATGACCTCCGCCGTTGAGTCCCATAGTGCTCAGAGCCATTTTGAACCTAAATAGTGCGAAAAGCACCTTGGTCAGTGGGTCTACAGGGTATTGCAGAAATGTTAACAAAAACCTTATGGGAATAGCTTGAAGAGACCTGTACTGAAGAACTGTATTTCGTAAAATGGCATAAATGATTATCATTATCATAATCAACATCATCCACGTCGTAATCAACCGCTTGACATCTACTGTTCGATAAAATCTCCGTCCATGAAGTTGTACAGCCTCGCTACATGTCAGGACCATTCCACCTCCAGTGTTCGGTGAGCAACCCTCAGCTTCTTATATGTTTTTCGTGTTATGTCTATATCTCGCTGCCATAATTCAAAACTGGTAATACACATTTATTTCAATTTTGCTTTACATACGCAATGGAAACTTAGTTTTAAAAACCTTATTTTGTGCACCAAAAGGACTTAATGCCACTTTTGGTCTTCTGTTTATTTCTTTTGCTGCTTCTCGCCCATTCTCTTCATTAGCGCTAAATACTACGACGCCGCGTTGAAAAGTGATGCTTCCGAGTTGTTTATGTGAAAACGTTTACAGTTTGTTAAATAAAACAAGCTGTATTAACACTCTATATCTTCATTCTTTATACCTAAATACTTGCAGCCCTCTGCCGCTAGAGGGTTCCGAACTGCAGAGTGTGTGTAAAGTAACTACAACGAAGCGTGAGAAACAGCGTCCTGTAATCGAGTTTCGAGTTCGAGAAGTTCGTCCACAGATGGAGCACTCTCTCCTTCAGCATACAATGCCAGACCATGTACGAGCACTACGATATCTGCAACAACCCGACGCCATGGTTACTGTGTCATCGATCGTCATCCATACAGTTCCGACTTGGCCGCATCCGATTTCCATCTATTTCCAAAATTTAAAGAATTTCGTCAAGTACTTAACTTTGATAGCGATAAAACGGTGTAACCAGGGGTGGGGTTGTGGCTTCGTCAACAAAATCAAACATTTTACACTGACCGTCTCAAAAAAATGGTCTCTCGTTCGGAGAAATGTGTTCGTCGCCACGGTGAGTGTGTTGAGAAATAAATATGTAGACACCAAGAATAAAGACGCAGAAAGTTAACGATTGCTTTACTTAAAAAGCTTTAATAGTTTTCACATAAAAATTTCGGAGGCATAACTTTTGGGCACGCCCTCGTAAACTGATCAACTAGTTGTATGACTAATGTGGACTATTTTTCATTATGTTCAATCTCTATTAGTTTAGCCTTATAATAACTGATTTTCAAATATATTTTTAACCTTTACAAAGTTCTTCCGTTCATCATACGTAAAAGGAAGGTGGTTCCGACGTATTCCATAAAAACGTATTTCATCTTCGATTTGACTCGTTAAGGAAGTGAAACAAAGGGAAAGGCATCAAGGAATATGCAAAAATAGCGGAATTTGTATACAGGCAACCTGTTTTCCCATAATTAATATCGGCCTGTCAATGTTTCACGTCAGACACAAATTACTGTCACACGACAATGTTCGATACAGCGTATGATGGCAAATATAGTTAGTAACCATGGTGGATGTATATAGTAGCTGCTTAGAACACACTTCACACTTATAGCATTCGTTTTAAACGAGCGACTCGACCATTATAACGGATAATTGTTCTAGGTGAGTTTTTCACACTATCCAAGACCATTTCCGCTCTTCCAAAATTTAACTCTGTAGCCAACGCATATCTAAGAGGGTCATGACGCCGTCAACAAACATCTTAGTAAATAGCTCTAAATTCTTACTTATTTCAATTTGCAAGTTTCTTAGTCAGTTTCCGGAAAATAAAGTAGCGCAGAAACAGATTATAAATGGAAAGTAATTCTAGGAAATTACTAGCTATGTTCAATACAGTGCACTTTTAAGTTGCTCGCCTGGGACATTCAGCACTCGACACAGGTGAAGGCCCCCAGTCGCAGGCTGGCCACAGCAACGAATCTGACACGGTATTTGAGTCCACAGGTAAAACCAGCAAACCTTAAGCAGCTGGGTAAGCCAAGAAAACAAGAGAAAGGCCCTCAATTCTTGGCTGTAGACAGAGACGGCTGAAAGAAACCGCATTGTTTACTGGCACGCCTAACCATAGTCCGGAGACTCGTGTTCACAATCGCAGTGCTAAGTGGAGTAGCAGTAAGTGTGACTGCACACATCGATTTTGTATCGTATAAATTATTATTCTTGTGAGTATGCTAAAGCTACACACGGAGAGACGCTGGTCGTATGTAAAATACGCTAGTGCCAGTACGCAGTTAACACCAATGGTAATATTACTGATGACAGCGCCACTAGAGCGGAGTTATTAAACACACTTTTCTGAAACTCTTCCACCAAAGAACACGAAGTCAGTTTTCCAGAATTCGAATCAAGAACGACTACCAATGTGAGTCGCTTAGATGTAGATATCCTCGGTGCAGGGAATCAGCTTAAATCAATAACGGAGAGGTCACCGGTCCAAAATGTACACCAGTTAGGTTCTTTCCAGAGTATGCTGATCTAAGATCCCCGTACTTAGCAATCGTATACAACCGCTCCCTCGTCGAAAAATCCGTGCCTAAGGACATCACTACCCAAGAAAAGAAGTAGGAATAAGCCGATGAATTACAGATCCACATCGCTAACATCGATTTGCAGTAGCATTTTGGAACATTGACTGTGTTCGAACATTATGAGTTACCTCGAAGAAAACAATTTATTGACAAATACCCAACACGGGTTCGGAAACTATCCTTCTTGTGAAACACAACTAGCTCTTCAGTCTTAAGAAGTTATGGGTGCTACGACAGGGGATGTCAAATTGATTCTATATTTTTAGATTTTCTGAAGGCATTTGGCGCCGTTCCTCACAAGGGACTTCTAACAAATTGCGTGCCTATTGAGTGTCGCGTCAATTGTGCGACTGGATTCGTGACTTCCTGTCACAAAGCTCACAGTAGGTAGAAATCTACGGAATGTCATTCAGTAAATAGAAGTTAATCCGACGTTACGCAAGGAAGTGTTGTAGACCCTCCACTGTTCCTATGCCATATAAACGATTTACGAGACAATATGAGCAGCCATTTTAGATTGTTTGCAGATGATGCTGTCGTTTATCGTATAACAAAAACATCAGAAGTCCAAAACCAGTTGCAAAATGATTTGGACAAGATATCTGTATGGTGTGAAAAGAGGCAATTGTCTGAAAAAAAGGAAAGGTGTGAGGTCATCCGCATCATTACGGAAAGAAATTCATTAAACTTCAATTGAACGAATAATCATACAAATTTTAGGGCTATCAATTCCTCTAAAGTCCTAGGAATTACGACTATGACAACATAATTTTATCAGTCACATAGATAATGTCTTGGCGAAGTTTAGCCAAAGACTGCGTTTTATTGGCAGATCACATAGAAGATGCAACAGGAGTAACAAAGAGACTGCCTACTTTACGCTCGTTCGTGCAATTTCAATTTTGGCTTATGCTTGGTGCTGTGTGTCTGCGCTGCACTGTGTTCGAAAGACCGCCTGTCTGTCGTCAAGCGGATCGCTGTGTGGCTCGCCTCTAATCCTGGACCGTTGTCCTCCTCTGCAAGACACTTCCTGCCAGAACTGAGATTGAAGAGAATATTCTCTTGCACGCCGTGTACCAGGGATACACTAGTTCAACGTAGTTTAACCTGAGTTATGCATCCTTTGTGGACTCGCGTTTCCATACGTCATGAATCCGGGTAGTGCTTTCATTTTCGGAAACAAATAAATTTTGCGGCTGTAGTAGATTTTATCATTAACGGTGAATAACATTTCTGGATATCCCCTCAAGAGAAACGTGTGTGAATATTTTTATTAAAGAATAGGCATATGTGGCACGTTAAAAGTGGGAGTGACAGGAGGGGGAGGGTAAGTGGGGTTGCAAGGAAAGTAAGAAACTGTGAAAGCCCCCTCCCCTCCCCACCCAAAAATAACCATGAATCCGTGTCCGGTCTCTATTCTTGAATTGTTCGAGTCACTAATCGGATTTTCCTCAAAAATCTGTCGACAAAAAGGAATATGTAGTACGTACTTTTACTCTTATGCTTAGTGAGATTATTTGACTTTATCCGGAAAGATAATTTTTTCCGTTTCTTTACGCCTTACTCCGCCGGCCGCTGGTGGCCGTGCGGTTCTAGGTGCTTCAGTCCGGAACCGTGCGACTGCTACGGTCGCAGGTTCGCATCCTGCCTTGGGCATGGATGTGTGTGATGTCCTTAGGTTAGTTAGGTTTAAGTAGTTCTAAGTTCTAGGGGACTGGTGACCTCAGATGTTAAGTCCCATAGTGCTCAGAGCCATTTCAACCATTTTGCCTTACTCCCGACAGAGTTTTTTTTCTGTTTGAACTAACAAATTCTGATCTTCCGTGTCCTAGCACCCAGCGAGATGGCGCGAGGTGGCGGCATGTTTAGCGCACTGGGACTCGCATTCGGCAGGACGACGGTTCAAATCCACGTCCAGCCATTGAGATTTACGTTTTCCGTGAGTTCCCTAAATCGCTCCAGGCAAATGCCGGGATGGTTTCTTTGAAGAGGACACGTCCGATTTCGGTACAGATCCATTAGTCGCCCGATCTTATGCTGCATCTCTAATTACCTAATTGTCGACGAGACGTTAATCTCTACTCTTGCTTCGTTCCATCCGTGTCCTACGTCGACGCAGATATCTCTTGTGGTCAGCTACTTCCTTGGTTTTGACGCAAGGACTTAGCACATCTTGTGAGATGTTAGAGGTACTCAATGGGAAGGAACCACAATATTATGTGAGAGTTTATAAGATACTCCTAGATTTTCAAAAGAAGCTTAGTCAGTCGCAAGGCAAATAATTATTTAATCACCTTTATTTACGAAGCCTACTGAGAGTATTGCTTCTAGAAAATAAATAAATCTTTCTGGAGTTTTTGTGATGGTTAAAAATAGTACCAAATTTTCAACATTTAAATCTCTGTTTCTATTTCAAAAATCTCTTTTTTTTATCCGCACGGTGTGTGTTCCTTTTTATTATCTTTACTGTGTACTAGGCGATATTTGTTGCTCGTTTTCATTTGTTTGGATATATATGTTTTATTTTCGTTCTTTTATAAGCCACTGTGGTCAAGCGGGTAGAGCGCTAGACAGCGGACGTAGACGTCCTGGCTTCAGACCCGGGTAGGAGCAGGGATTTCTCCTCGTTCCAGTCCCAGCAGGACGAACCCAGGCCAATTCAGCCTACTATCAAATTTCCCTAGGTAAAAGGACGTCAGGGTGATGGACTCGCCACCCTTCCCCTTCGAGTGAATCAAAAGCTGCAGACTGCCTGCGGTAAGATCAGAAGCCCGCTCACGCGTTGTGGGCCACAGGCCATTGACATAGCAGTTCCTCTACAAGTCCATCGTTGCTGTTCATCGTTTGTTCGAATTTTTTGTTAATAGCCTTCTCTTCAGCATTTAGCTCGAGATATGAGAATATTTCCACACAGACTTTTTTTTAAAAGTGCCAGTAAATATCTCCAGGAAAATTGCAACCGAAGAACGCGTCATAAAGTCTCTGTCCGTATTGGCCGCTTGCGTCAAACACATGAGGTACACGTACCTGCCAGGAATGAGTCGGCTCCGCGTACAGCTCTATGTAAATTGCCGTGTGCCTGCTTCCTCAGATTTAATGGCTCAATGAAGACGATAACATATGCCGGTGTAGGCATTTATGCACTTTCGTCCGAGAGGGTAGTCCTGCCGGTAGAAGCATGCGTTGAGGAGAGTGTTCGGTCGTAATCTGGCGATTCCGGATCCTTTTGTGTGCCGTAACTGTCGTTCATCGCAAACGATGTTTACTGCAAGGAGCCATAAAGAAAGACAAAATGAGCGTTTCCTTTAGCATAGTAATGGAAAAATACTTGTCGACGTACTCTCGCGGAATGTCAGACGCGAGACGTGTTTACGGCCCCTGGAAGGGGAACCTCTTGCATTTGCAGGTCGTCAGTAGCAGCTTTACCACCTCCTAAGTACACCAATTTGTTTTTAACGGGTAACAGTATACATTCGGAAAGTGTAAAAGATAAAGATCAAAAAGTTTAAAAATGTAGCTGAAAGCTCCCATTACTCGGGTACAGTCAACAGTAATCCAATAATCTTTGGCTTTTAGAAATATACGCTTGGGAATGACGAAATAACACATAAGGTTCGTTGTGATGTGTTGGAACAATTACCTATGAAACATTCAAGCTTAAAATAAAATAGATATAGTGACCAAACTGGAAATCTACGGCTGCCATGTGTCAAAACACTTGCTGTGTAACACTCTCAACAAAAGAATTTACATTCATCGGTCAACGGAAGCCAACTATGAGCTGGTATTTAGCACTAGCAATTAAACTGTTGCTCTGCGATGTTGTAGACAAATTCCTGGATGATCAGACGAATTTTTGTCCCATTTCTATCTCACAAAATGATTGTTGGGTAATATTAAGCTCACGATTAGCTCTTATAAGTCTAAAAACAGAAGCTTTTTAGTGAATGAAATTAATCACTAGATATTTCAAGAATAAAAACCAGGTTTCACCTTTTTACTGCCGGATAAATTCAGTTACGTTTAACACGTCATTAGGGAGCGTATGTCGTAGAGTTTTGAATAACTGCCTCGAGATAGCGCTGCCACTTACGTTCGTTCCATTGTTCCGTCGTATTCCTACACCATCAAAGATGTAGTTTTGTGCGGGAGAACACACAAAAGTGCCTTTCAGCTATCAAGTTCAACATGATTTCCGTCTTCCGTTCGACGAAGAGATTCAGTGCCGTAAACTAATTTATCAGTGGTGATATATATTTGGTGAAGAAATGTGCATTTTTACGGGCGCGATAGCACATATAGTAATTGAAAACGTCGAGCCAATACCGAAAAGAATACTACTAGAAGTCTTCTGAAATCCACGTAGGAACTAGAATGGAACTTGGCTTTACAAAAACCTCAAGACAACGTATAAAGCCCAACAAATTGCAGTGCTGCAGTTGGGACTGCTAATCTGAAGTCAATAACAAGCGATTCGACTTTTGTGCTACGATTCGATGTGCGCTGGAGGGTAAAAATTTTTTCAATACTTTTTTAAGTATTTAAGTGTACGAACTGCCTGGCGTAATTGTTGAGCTTGACGAAATGAAACAAGACGTGTTTTTAGCCTTTAATGCTACTGTAGTCTGTGCATCTTCCTTCTTTGTTACAAACATGTTATTACCTCAGATTCTTATTCAAATAAATTTATTTTCATATGTGACGGGGCCCATCATCTTACCATCTAATGTACGGCCCTTTAACAACAGAGTGGCTGAGAGATCTTTGGATTCTGATGACCTTGGAGTCCACTTATACAATCATCTAACCAATATCATTTATATCTCTGGGACTACGTGAAGTGAAAAGCATTTACGCGAATATCTTCTCACTTTCAGAAATGGTATGTTGTACAGGAGCCGTTGTGAATTCAGTAATTCGTTACCATTTAACAGGGGAGATGAGTTCCAAGTATGTAGTGCTATCCGAGCACTCACGTACAGAACGTAAATCCTCAAAAAATAGAAAAGACTAGACCTCCTTATGTAATTTATATGTAAGCCATGCAGTTATTATTTGTACATGCTTCCGTAATATGTAAAGGAAACAAAGGATTGAGTTGGAAACGAAATAAAACTTGAGAGATGAGAAATAAAAAAAGAGCTCTTGAATGAATGGAGTGTGTTGTAAAAAGAGTGTATAAAATAAACATCAACAAAAGTAAAACAATGAATCAGGTGATGTTGAGGAAACTGAATTAGGAAATGAGACGCTAGAAGGTGCACGTAGGTCAGTTACGATACTTCAGTAGCAAAGTAACTGATGATGGCCGAAGTAGGGAAGGATATAAAATTCAGAATGGCAACAGCAAAAAAGTCATTTCTGTGGTAGAATTTTTTAACACGGAAAATAACTGTAAATGCTAAGAAGTATTTTCTGAAGATATTTTTCTGTAGTGTAGCCTTGTATGGAAGCGGAATGTGGGCGATAAACAGTTCAGCTAAGAAGAGGCTAGAAGTTTTTGAAGTGTGGTGCTAGACGAGAATGCTGAAGTTTGGATGGGCAGATCGGATAACTGATTAAGAGACACTGAACCGAACTGCGAAGAAAAAAAGTTAATTACTCAACTAGACTAAAAGAAGGGATCGATTCACACATTCACACGTGGCCTGAGACATCAAGGGATTATCGGTTTGGTATTGGAGGCGTGTGCGGTAAAAATTGTAGTAGGATACCAAGGCTTGACTACAGTGGGCAGGTTTAAATCGTTGTAGGTTACTAGAATTATGCAGAAATGAACAGACTTTCACAAGGTAGGTTAACGTGGAGGCCCGCATCAGAATAGTATTCGGAATAAAGACCACACTAAAAACATCACTGACATCATAGTAAAGATTGTAAATTTGTTCTTCCTTTTACACACTGTATTATGAAGGCGATACAAATAGAACATATGGATATTAAAGAAACAGCGCTTTAGAACACTTGTCAGAATTTATTAATTGTTTCTCCTGAGTTCCAGGACATGACTTTAAAAGATTTACCTTAGATGCTCGCATAGTGTTTCAGTAACAAAACTGGTGGGTGTTCCAGTAACCATTCAGTCTACAATTACAGAAAAAAATGGTTCAAATGGCTCTAAGCACTATGGGACGTAATATCTCACTACCTAAACCTAACTTACCTAAGGACATCACACACATCCATGCCCGAGGCAGGATTCGAACCTGCGACCGTAGCAACAGCGCGGTTTCGACCTGAAGCGCCTAGAACCGCTCGGCCACAGCGGCCGGCAATCACAGAAACCGAAGTCACTAGACTACAGCGACTTACCTAGCTGGTGCTGCCATGAGTTGCTTCCTTCAGAAGTCGCTTTCTTTTATCACTGCTGGTATTAACTTAAATGTATTGTCTTACAGTATTTATATAAATCGCACCGTAAGACAGACTGGCAAGACTTCTGATTCACCACTAATCATTGAAGCATTTATCTGGTTTCTTCACACTTGCTCGTTGTTCTCCTTGTTACTGTTATTTATCTACTCCTTGGAAGAGGACTTGTTTAACGTATTGTCAGCTTAATATTGTACTAAATACCACGACTATAAATGTTGTGGACAGTACTGAGGAAAAATCTATGTTATAAAAATCATGGAAAGCAGATTAGGAGGCTAAGTGGTGGTGTACGCTGCAGTGTGTGGGCAGGCAGATCACACTCCAGTCTGAACTGCCTGTGAGGCACGTAGATGCGAGCAGCTGTGTGGCTGCACACACCTGCTGGAATTACGGCCGCCTCACAAAACAGTCCCGCCACTTTCTTTTGCATTTTACGTTGTGCCTTTCTGTACCACACACTTCACATGCAACGGTCAACGAAAGCGCAACAAAGCACTCAAGCTATATCGGCGTTTGATGCATTTCCTTTTAATTGGAAGGAATTTACCGTCCAGAATTATTTGGTAGGCAGTTACATTTTATTTAATAGTATGTTATACTTTCACTTACTAAGTTTTGTTATCTCTCATAATGACAGTTCATTTGTTGTGCTTTGATGTTGTAGACTAACTCCCGGATGTTCGGATGAAATTTTGTTCCATTTTTTGCGCAACACTGCAATGGTTGCGTCTTGTTGCCTTACAAAATAACTGTGATGTAACCTACCTTTTTTTTTTTACTCAGAAGAAGTATTTGTTTCAGCCTATAACAGATATTTTTTATTCTGCCTTTTTGTCGAAAAGACATACAGCATCCAGCGGAATTAGCGTCGCAGAGTGGCTAAATATTACTCCACAACTGCCAGTTAACGATCTTTGACCACTTCTCCGGTACCATGTTTATCTCAACGTCTCAGCAAAATAATTTCGTGTTTCCAGTGTATAATGCTGTTACTAAAACAACACTTACTTTATTAGATGTTTCAGCGTCTTATCAATGTTTTAAAATGACATAAACAGCATAGAAACGCTGAATGTGATCATGGCTGCCTAGGTTTGCTATTTTGATTTTAATGCTTTATCACGGTGGGGACTGTTTTAATTACGAGATTTCGTAAATTTCATATTTAATGCTATTTTTATTGTTCAGATATTTTTGTAATGTGGCAATCTTTAAAAGGGAAAAAAAGTGATCTGTGTTCACAGGGGGCACTTCTATCGTTCCTGGCCCCAGTTTACTCCTATTTAGAGCCTGTTATTGGTTGGGACTTACTTTTAGTATTTGACTGCACCTGGGAAGCGAGCGTGACGACTGCACGCCAGGAGCAAGGGACGACCCATGTATTTTAAAGTTGCCCTCTGTGTATTACTTTTGCTATCATAAAGAGAGAATATTTTGTAAATGTTTCTTACATTATTATTTTAACTATGTACTATAATTTTTTGTTCGTGGGATGGCCTGAGGATGGTACTGCGCAACGAAGCCGGTAGCCAATAGGCAAAATAAAAAAAACTGCAACTATAGACTAAAACATGTACTTTTTTCTGATCGTGTTAGTCGCTGTTTTTACCGGCAGTTTGTCAGGCGTATGTATGATGTCTTATTTTTCAGTATGGAGAATTGCGCTGTATTGAACTTGTTTTTACACAGCAAACCTCACACGTATATTCTGTAACTTAGTTTGCGTCATTTTCTCATTAGCGTGAGAATAAATAAGACAAAAAGATTAGACTGACCTCGAATTCAAACTGAAATTCTTAAAAGTACTCTATTACTTAATTTCGGTCTGTTGTCCATTAGTATTCGTTTTCGCTGTTGACACAGTTTTTCTAGTGGTGTATTCCTGAATGGAAAATCGCTTTGAAGGCTTGTTTTATGGCCATGTTCTTACTAAAATGAACTGTCACAGGCTTTAGTTTCAGTTTTCCATGCTTTATGTACGATTTTCTGTGTTATCACAGTTGAGACGAGGACCGGAATACATTTCACTATGCGAACATGTTCGATATACTACTACGATTACCACCAAAATTTTTCATCAAATAGGCTATATTACAATACAAATTTCCAGTACTTTCAGAGACAATGTTATTTTATCAAAGATACATAAATTTCATTTGGTATATATGTTTTATGTGATTATATTTTATAAATGTTTCAATAGTCAATTTTAACTCTAAATGTAATTTTAGCAACGAAAAATGACGAAATCTTCGGAATTTTCTCGAATTAACACTATTTGCTTACAGGTACGGTCTACATATGTATTCTCACATTGATACATGTGTGTACTTTGTTTAAATTTCATATTAGTTACACCTTCACACAGGTGTAAAACATTGTCGTATGTGACGTTTTACTGGATCGTGCTGGATGCTAAATCAGTGTATCGCGTTCTGTGATAAATGGTGACTAATTTCATTACAGGGGCAACATTCAGATTAGATAAACTATAAGTAGTCTAAAAATGGAAGCTTTTTAGTAAATAAGACACGTTGTCCAAAAAAGTAAATAGCAGTTTTAGCATGTTTTTGCTAGAAGAATATATGTTTTTGAGGTATGTTTAATACAGCACTACATCGTGCTCGTTCCGATGTTTTACGAGAAACATCAGCGTTTCAAGTAACTGTCACGAAGTACGCTTATGTTTGTTCCATTGTTTGGTCGTGGTTCTGGCACCATGAGGGAAGTGTGTACCACACGTGAAAAGTGACTTTTAGCATTCAAGATCAACCCGAGTTCCGTCGCCCCTTCAACAGTGGTAAATAAATGATGAAGTGTACATTTTCAAGCACGCGAGTGCTCGTTCGGTAAGTGAAAACGTCGAACGAAAACCGGAAAGTGTGCACTAGAAATCTTCTGAAATCCACGTCTTCAGCATGAATGGAACTTGGCTTCAGCAAAACCTCAAGACAAAGTCGTGGTCTGTTCTTCGTTAACGAAAACATAAGAAGCCTTACAATGCTGCATTTAGGACCGATTTATGGAGGCAATAAGAAACGCTTTGGCTTTTGTAGTGCAATCTGTTCAGAGATGGAAGATAAAAATTTTCCCAATCTTTTTTGTTCAGGTGGAGAAGCTTTTCATTTATCGGGTAAGATCAAGCGACACAGTACACTTGTTCTATGAGTACTAGCTCCGTTTGTTTCGATATTATTTGTAGCTGTACTTTGGAGCACTGTCAGATGCTGACAATGCCAGTCATCTAAATATTTCAGTAAAAGCCGAATCAATAACTCGCCTGGACATATGGAAATACGTTTTTTTATCATTAATTTGTCATCTTTCAACGAAGAAAACTAGTTTTCATCTGCAGTTCTTTAGTTAGCTTTAAAGAATCGAACTCACATATATAAAACAGCTTCAGACTTCTGATTATCTTAGAATATATGAATTAATGTGTAAAAATTTCACTTTAAGGACGAGAGCAAGAAAAAGATAAGAAAAGATTTGAAATTATGTTTAACGTTTGTGAGAGGTCGCTAGGTACTCTCGTTATGAAACACTGGATGAATATAGTCTGGGAAATTTGCTCTGCGTTTTAAACAAAAGCTAGATTTTCACCCATCTCAATGTTTATGGCGTTGTTTCTCCTGAACTATACGTCGTACAATGACGTAGTTTTGCAGGTACGTTTAGTAGTATACATGGATACTGTCTGCAAAATGTATTGCGAATGAAGTTAATACTAAAGAAGTAACAAATTAAAACGTCGTGTCTGATGTCGAAGTTTTGCTGCAGGAACAGCGAAAACTTTTTCACTTTTAGTATTTTCTGGGGAAATATTTTCTGCAGAAGTAGTTTCGTAAAGGTTTATAATTATGTGTAAAATTTGTTGGAATTCGCTAAGAGCTCTCATTCTGCGCTACTGAACGAATAGGGTCTGGCTAATTTGAGCACCGTGAATTTCATTATCTGAAGATCTATGCATAGTTTCTAAATGTAATATTTGTCTTACTGTGTTATACATTTAACAGAAAATCATATTTCTTAGTGACTGGATTATGAAAGAATTCTAAATTTTGAAATTCGGCCAATAATTATATGAAATATTGAAAATCAAATTTTTGTTGCTCCTTGCAACTGGGACGGTGTGATCTTGCCCCGGATTAGCCTTTTAGTGAATACGAGTATATAATGTAATTAGTAATTACGTAGCTAAGTAATTACTAGCAATACAGTTGAGTACTTAAGCTAGAGTGCAGTGCATTTCATTCTGTAAGAGAAATATTTTACATTAATTAAAAAGATAATTTAACGTACCACACAATTACATCCGTTTAGCTAGTTCGAGAAATAAAATTTGATACTATTTGTGGTTGTCGGAGCAGTGATCGCTAGGAGACTGAAATTGAAGCCGAAAAAGAAAGAAGCTATGAATTCATCTAGAGCAGTGTTTCCGTTTTACCTGACTACATATCAACATCAACCGATGTGTGGCTGCTTAAAGATAATGACATTACCTCTCTTTAAGCAGGTCTCGTGTTAAATCAAGGGAGTAACTGGAGCTACGCACCTCATTATCATTGAAACTATATCAAGGAAAAGAAAAAGTATATGACTCAGTCTGGTGATCAAACTGTGAGGTGGTAGACAAGAGGGAGAGTTCTGACTATTTTATGCGGCTGCTCGAAAAAAATGTACGGAAGGAAGACTTCGTTGAACAACTCCGAAATCCAGTCGAGAACCCACCACATGTCCACTATTCCTTTCTTACCCTGGCTCTCGTCTTAAACTTCAAGATTTGTCTGCTGTCTCAGAAAATGAGATTTATGGCTCATAACTGCAAAGTGCCGACTAGTACGAGGTTTTTGGTAACAAATCGGCACTCACCATAATAAGGTCTGTAACTAGAAAACAATGTCGTGTAAGTTCTGTGAAAAGTGGCTTAGATATTATTAGAAGACACGATAAAATTAAATTTATTGTGGATGTACAAAGTGTTACTCGGCAGCACATATCTGGACAATATGCTTGCCTCTCTCACTACCGCCAACATGGAGTAGATAAGAAGACTGTCAACACTGATCCTGAAAAGGAAAGCAAATTAGGGATTAACGTCCCGTCAACGATGATGTCATTAGAGGCAGAGCGCAAGCTCGCTTTGGACAAGTATAGGGCCGAAAAGCGGTTGAGGTTTTCTCAAAGGAACTATTCCGTCGTACACCTTAAACAGTTCTAGGGAAATCACGGAAATCCTGACTCTTGATAGCCGGACGGGGGTTTGAATTCCGCTCGTCGCGATTACGGTCCAGTGCATCACTTCACTCCGTGCACACTATGGATGAGGACACTACCTGCAAGATGAAAAATATGTCTGCCCAGATTCGTTCCACAACTAAATCGTACTGATTACGGGAGAGAAAATTTGGAAAAAAACACAAACCTCATATACTGCGTATCGTACGAAATCTAGAATGGAAAAAAAAGGTATTGGACTAATCTGAAGTATTACTATCATATTTTTAAGAGTATTAGAGACAACTTAGGAGATCGTATTAATATTCCTGGGTTGTTTCGTGATACCGTGCTGCTCAAAACTACATGAACATCTGAAACCACTTCCACTTGACAGAAGGCATACTTTTATAATAAACTACAGCTTGCAGGCGACGCAAAATTAATCACATCAACGGAAGACATTAAGTATGCATCGAAATCGCGTAATGGTGAGGAAACCTTGACTCGTCGAAGGCTATAAGTCTTAGTCTGCATGTCAGTATTTATTCTTCTTCTCATATGTCAGGAGTATTACGTGCGACTTGATAATCACTCTATTGCACCAACTGGTTTCGGCAGTGTTACACTCCCAGTAGTCAATCTGCATACAGAACGGTTTCTGCAAAGTGGATGACAGGTGTGGTTCATATCCGCAGCTCTTGGAAATGTATGAAGTGAATGAGATATTTAAGGAACGTGATGGAATGCTTGATTCGTTTATTGTATGAACGTGATGAATAATTTTCTTCGTACTGTACAATGCAAATACAGTGCAAATGATTTGCTGAACTGTGAGTAACGGAAAAGATCGGAAGGCATGTAATTATTTCCATTTTCCAATTACGAAAATTAAAAATGACAGTCTTCTGAATCTCAGAGGTAAGGAAGAAGTTTTCTTATTTGTAAAACGACCATGTTGCTCTTACGAACCGCCGTATGTTATTCCAAATTAGATAAGCTGCCATTCATTCCTTGTACCTGACCATGTGCCTCTACTTAAGGGGGAAAATTTTTTCGAAAGATCTTGCTGCACTTAAAAAGAATATCAGAGCTCGAGAAAAATAAAAAAAATCTTACTGAATACCAGAGCATGTTCAAAGACAGTATCTCTGAGTGTAAGGTTTTACCTTGCAAAGATGAGCTGTTGGTATCCTGTTTGCTATGATAAACACCTGTTGGCGTGATTCTGTTTTGTTTGCCCGCTCCAGTAGGCCTTTTTCTCACACCAGCAGTTTGAAATGGCGGCAGGTATCTACACACTTGTAGAAATGATTTATTCTATGACATAACACATGCTTCTATTAGAGAAAGTAAAAGGATGGTACACAAAACTCAAAAGAATTTTTTTTCTAACATGCGGTTCTATATTTGATCTATTTGAAGGTGGCGTATCATTTTTAAGATGCTGAACCAAAAATTGATAACGTCAAAAAATGATGAAAAATTATTTTTTATTTTTCGTAAATTTCAAAATTCATAGAGTAGCAAACATGACTGTTTCAATTTCATATTGAGTCGCGTGACGGCTGATAATACTGCACTTCCATCATCTACGGAAGCATAGCTGCTTCCTCACATGCTTAAGCACTGAGTTACAACACTTGCGTGTCTCTCTCTTTCTTTCTCCTTTGCTTCGCTTTCTTATGAAATGCGATAGTTCTCATGGACATAGTACATGGGGAATATAAATGATAGATACACAGTCAGGATATTACAAAAGTAGTGCTGAAACCGCGTTAAGTTCATATATGCAGCTAAGGCCGGCGCGTAGTATTTGGGGTGCTCTCCCCTAGAGTGCTCTGTAGCGTCGCGGGCCCTGCTGCCACCTGGCGAACGATCTCGGAACCACGTGCAACCCTCGCTGTTGGGGTGGATTGATTTCTGAAGCGCCGCACGACGCATCGCATGATGCTGCATCATCGTGATGTGCATTAATGCCTCTCCTGTACACGTAAAAAAGCTACGCTGATGATATGCCTGCGCTGTTAATGCAAAATGCGAATAATTATTTTCGTAGTTAACCTTCGCTTTTTCGTCGTTAAAGCTTCACTGTTTCAGCTGAGTGCTGGCGATTTGATCTCTTCACAGATATATCTCATCTCAACTTCCAGTTTTTCAACTTACAAGATTTTGTGCTAGATATTATTAATCGGGAGACTATCGCTCTTTTACCTTACCACGGAGCAGACTAATTACGTTACTGACTGCCATCGTAATATTTCTTCTGTCTATACTGTAATGACTTACCACAATGCTTAGGAGTATACTTAAAGTAATTAGAATCCCGAAAGTTTGATTAAAAGGTGAATTACATAGCTGGGAGCTCATAAATTGGCAACTGCGTCCTTCTTGCGCAACTCATCTATGATTAATCACATTGTTGTTGACAGATTTCAACCATAGCTCATGCTGGACTCGTCCTTATGGAAAACTGTATTTGGCACCTACGTCTCTCTGATTCGCCAAGTCTACGTTCCGCGTTTCATCAGTTTATTGTTGTGTCGCAAATTTTACGCGTATACCAGCCACTTAAAACGGCACGCAGCGTAGCTCGTAATGCCAGCCAAGTAAATGTTTTATGGAGTTTCATGTCTTCAGTTCAGAAAATGTGAGTGCATTTCATTTGACAGATATCTGAACTAACGGAAGTACAGAAACAAAACAATTGGGACTTTGGTTAATTTGACTGTGATTTCTTGAGGTACACTGTTTGGGAAACACGGCTATTATTGCAGAAGAAATCACAACTTCGTCAGTGTTTCACGAACTTCTATTGTCCTTTACCTAAGTTGAGATTAGGAGCTCATCTGCGGTAGTACTATAGATGACGCGTCACATAGGTCATCATGTCTACCGGTGTTGGATACTTACCTCGCCAAGATATTCATCACATATGACCATAACTGAAATTACCTGCAACATGGCTGCCCCACCTGGGATAGTAGTGTGTGCGCACAGCGTACAGAGTGTCCGCAACTTGTAGGGCTTGTAGAGGGGAGTGAGTGCATAATATTATTCATAGGAGCACATGTTCGGAAATGTCATCCAACGACGCTACGAAGTGCCAAAGTTATAAGCGCCGGCTCCTGTAAATGTATGTATACACAGGCTGATTCCGTGATGATGTTCCCAACTATCTATGTTTATGGAGAAAGATGGATGCATCAATTTGAGGGAAGGGTCCCTGTAACGAACGAGTCGAACGCTATAAGCGAAAACCGTTGTGATACGTCTGACAGTGGAATACATATACCGATACTGTTTTTGTTAAAACTGTAGGGCAGGTAATTTTCACAGCTGGTAATATGGACCAAAACAAGAAAAAATATCCAGTAAACATGGGCTCTAAACCGCATACCTGAAGCAGGAGTACTTACTTGTTCATTTTGGCTACAGTGAAACACATCTCGTCTATTGAACTAGTGGTCATAGCTCTTAAGGTATGCGTTTTACAGCCCATATTTACTAGACTTTCTTTTGTATTGGTCCATTCTACCACCTCTCAAAATGGCCTACTGTCAAATCTTAGCAACAACAGTACCAGTACATCTATTCCACTGTCAGAGGCATCAGAACGGTTTTCTCTTATACTTTTCAACTCGTTCATTTCCGTTACACAGATCCTTACCTCAAATCGATACATCTATTCGTCTCCATCATCCGTTTTAGTTTGTAACGTCATCACAAATGTTCAAATGTGTGTGAAATCTTATGGGACTTAACTGCTAAGGTCATCAGTCCCTAAGCTTACACACTACTTAACCTAAATTATCCTAAGGACAAACACACACACCCATGCCCGAGGGAGGACTTGAACCTCCGCCGGGACCAGCCGCACAGTCCATGACTGCAGCGCCTCAGACCGCTCGGTAACGTCATCACGGAATCACCCTGTAGATACAAACATTTACAGGTGCCGGCGCCTGTAAATTCTACGCTCTGTAGCATCGTTTGATGTCGTTTTCGGATACAGGTTCTTATTCAAAACATTTTACTCACTCCTCTGTACAAGACCTAGAAGTTTGTAACAGGTATTTCCGAACACCTGTATAATTTCCTAGGAACACAGGGTGGTCGGAAATTCCCATTACAGACTTCTAGGACTTTTAGAGGGGAGTGACTACATCGTATTTTGAATAGGAACCCATGTCAGGGAAACGTCATCTAACGAGACTACAGAGGGTCAAAGTTATAGGTGCGGGCGTCTGTAAATGTACATATACACGGGGTGATTCCGTGATGATGTTACAGACTTTCTAGGATGATAGACAACGATAGATGTATTAATTTGAAGTAAGGATCCCTGTACCGGAAACGAACGAGTCGAAAGTTATAAACGAAAACCGTTCTGATACCTCTAACAGTTGAATACACGTACCGGTTCTCGTGTTGCGAAAGGTGTAGGGCTGGTAACTTTCAGTGGTGGTAGTGTGGACAAAAACGAGAAAAAAGTCCAATAAACGTGGGCTCTAAATTGCATACCTGAGGACCTATGACCATTCGTTCATTTTCGCTAATGTGAAACACATCTCCTCTACTGAGCAAGTGTTCATAGCTGTGTACGCACTTTAGAGCCCACGTTTATTGGACATTTTTTCTCGTTTTTGTCCACACTACCACCACTGATAGTTACCAACTCTACACTTTTCGCAACACAAGAACCGGTACATGTATTCAACTGTCAGAGGTATCAGAACGGTTTTCGTTTATAACTTTCGACTCGTTCGTTTCCGTTTCAGGGATACTTACTTTAAATTAATACATCTATCGTTCTCCATCATCCTAGAAAGTCTGTAACATTATCATGGAATCACCCCGTCTGTACGTACATTTACAGACGCCCGCACCTATAACTTTGACCCTCTGTAGTCTTGTTGGATTTGTTTCCGGACATGAGTTCCTATTCAAAATACAATGTACTCACTCCCCTCTATAAGTCCTAGAAGTCTGTAACGGGAATTTCCGACCACCCTGTATGTCAGAAATAATACACTGAACTATTGTCTTGATGTATCAGAATTGGTTTGCTCTGTAACTAAAATTAAGTACGAAAGTTTTTTTTAAATGGCACTGAGAATATAAAATCATCGGACAAAATGTTAGTCAGTCCCTCAAAATGGAATACTGGTTCCTTTGCCGCTATAGATGGTGTAGAAATGTCATCAGGCATTCATGTGACCCTGAAACTCTGACGTAAAGTGGTGTGTCTGTGCCAGTCGGTTGTAATGAATCAGCGCAGTAAGGTGGGTTGACGTGTAGACGTGCCAGAATGACGGAAAGAAACTGTCATGTCTGTATGTGCCACTTACCACGCAGTGAATGAAGTTGCCGGTTTGTTGGTGCATCAACGCGGGTGGTCAAGTGTGTCTGCAAGGAATGGTGTCACTCGCAGAGCGTCACACGGCATATGAACAGTGATCGTAGGAAGGTCCAAATCAACAGGGGCCGGAGATGCCACGCCTAGTCGATGATAGTCAGTTTCCAGACCCACAGGACTTGCTGCCGTCACTGAATGCAGCTCCATCTCATCCAGTTTCCTGGCGAACACTGCGAAGGGAAGTGCATGACGTGGACATTTGGAGTCGGATACCTCGCAAAAGGCCATTGTCATAGCCGTAGCGGCATAAAAAGCTGCACGCCTTCAGTGGACCAAACAACACAGAAACTGGACGGTAGATGACTGGAGGCGTATAGTGTGGTCAGACGAGTCTGGATTTCGCCTCTTTTCAAATGATCCAGAGTGTCAAGAGCCGCCGGCCGTTGTGGCCGTGCGGTTCTAGGCACTTCAGTTCGGAACCGCATGACTGCTACGGTCCTGCCTCGGGCATGGATGTGTGTGATGTCCTTAGGTTGGTTAGGTTTAAGTAGTTCTAAGTTCTAGGGGACTGATGACCTCAGATGTTGAGTCCCATAGTGCTCAGAGCCATTTGAACCATTTTTTTTTTTTTTTTTTTTTTTTTTTTTTTTCAAGAGCCTCAACGGTCCAATGAAGCGTTTCGCCCGTTGTGTGCGAAGTGTGTACAGTTTGCCGGAGGTGGTTCTGTAATGATTTGGGGGTTGCTTTTCTTGTGACGATTTAGGCCCACTCTTTCAGGTATCGTGATTATGAACCAGGATGATTACGTCAACATTCTCGTGTCCTGTCTTCTACATCTTCTTGAAGAAATGCTGTAGCCACTGTGGTCACTCCCCTCTTCCAAGATAACAACAGCCTTATTCACAGGGCTGCCTGCGTATGTTCCTATCGCACCTCGAATGACCTGCTTCATCACCCACCCTTAATCCTACAGAAAATGCCTGAGACTATTTGGAACAAAGGGTGAAAACTGGACATCAAAATCCCTGTAGTTTTGTAGTTCTCTGGGACCTAATAATCGACGAATAGCTTCAACTGGATATAGCATGCCTGAAGAAACTTGTGGACAATCTACGTCGCCAAACTGAAGCCATTACCTAGGCTTAAAGTTATGTCACCTGTTATTTGCATGAGGTATCCTGCCACGACTAATTTTTTGTGAGGTGCGCTTCTATCAACTCGTGGATGAGTTAAGGACAACTACGGGGCTACAGTGCAGCAGATCACGCGTCATTTAACACTGAACTATAGGTAAGCAATCCTACTACCCAGAACACAGCTTGGGAGGTGGGTTAGTGGTAAGACACTGCATCCATATTGTGGAGGATTGTGGTTCAAATCTCCGTATGACCACCGAGACGTACGTTTTCCTTAATTTCCCTATACCACATAAGGCACTAGCTGGATAGTTCCCTTCAAAGGGCACGATTGATACCCTTCCCCATCCGACATAGTGCTCGTCTCTAATACCGTCGTCAACGGAATTTTAAATTCTCTTCTTCCTTCTTCTTGTTTTTTCTCACTGTGGGCACCAAAGCCTTCTCAAGTAACCACTCGTCACAGTGCACAGTGACGATGGATGCGGGAACTCTACAGTAGCAACGTAGCATCATTGAGGAAGATTAGTTAGACTCATGAGTCGCAGCAGACGACCACACAACTGCGACGGAAATCACGTACGATGGATGGTTCATGAGACTACTTCGCCGCATACAGATCATGCCGATAGCCATAGTCTTGAATGAGTAATTATTAAACGGAATGGTTTCCAAACATCGTACGTATGATTTCATCACAAACAAATAGTAGCAGATCACAAGCATACGTATTCCACTGGAGAAGTCTACGGTCAGCAGGACATTACTGCCAACTGCTAACATATTGTACCAAAGTGGATCTATGAACGCACCATGGATATGCAGATGCTTGTACGTTTCCCGATTTCATCCGACTTTAATTTGGTTGTGCACATCTGAAATTCTGCCGAAAGAAAAGTAAGTGTCGTAGTCTCTGGCCAGAGAAATCCCCGGAAGATGTCGTGAGTCGTTCACCAGCCACGTGCCAGCGCGGCTGCACAACGCTCTCCGTATTACAGAAAGAGACTTGATATACGTTTTGAGAGGTGTGACTCCCAAAGTCCATTTATCGATTGCTCGTACATAAAATGAAATATTAATATCACTCAGAATTATAGTTTGTTGTTTTAAAGCAGTTTATATTCTCGAAGTGTAGTGAACTGGTCGACTTTCCTCACCAAGTGGTCGACAGCATTTGACTGAAATGATGACGAAGAGCGGGGGACTCTGAAGCGTGGGAGCTCAAATTGAAGTTATTTCACAGGTCTTAGGGGCTGCTACTCCAGAAAATATTTCTATAAACAGCACACTGTTAGCCCAGATTCAGTCACGCATAGGTGATTGTGGTAGAGTTTGAAACTGAATATCACAGGGTAGGACTGATGTACGAAAGTCTTCTGTAATTTGTCTAGACTCCCTCATTTTGCTCGGATTACGAAGGCTTCTCGGAATTAAACCTTCAAATAGATCCGTGAGACTGAGGGGTCAGTAGAACGAGATGAAAACGGGACCAACTGGTTTCCTGCCAGCGACGTTATTTCGCCAGCAGTGGGGTATCAACATATGCAGTCACCGTATTGTTAGCCTGGGAAGACGCATTCTTTAAATGGCCACCTAGCAGAAACGAGGCTGATTTGACGTTGGTACAGCTCAAAAATTACATAGAACTGGAGAACTGGAACGTGAACTGACCGATCTTGGTTGTACTCCGCGGGTTTAGTGGAACTGTGGAATGACGTTTTGTAGACCATCGGAATCCATTTCTAGCGTGCAACGCGGCACAGTACTATTAAGATAGCGTGAACTAGCGTGTTGACTGCACTTTCAACTGTACTGACTATTAATAATGAAAATAGTGAAGCTTCTATTAGGTGTATGTTAAGTGGGTATATTAAGTAAAATTGAGTAGACACCTATGAATTCAGTATGGCCGGTACAAAGCAATTAAACATTTTAAGGTACTCTTCAGTCAGATCTTCAGTCGACGTGCTGAGTCTGTACTGATATGAATGACATCAGTGCTGCATCAGTGAAAAGCCGAGCTTTCAAATGTGTCGGGCGACAGTTTGGAGCTGAATTTTTGAATTCACAGGATAGCCCTGCTGCAATGATGGTGAATTTCTTGCAAAATAAACACGTACGGCTCGAATAAGAAACGTAATTGTGTCTTGGAATCCTGCAGTATTCTCGTTAGATAGGGGGAAACGCCAACTAACGTTTTCCAAACCAATAACGAAGTAGTCTAAGATCTTCTCGTGGGACTGCAGTTTTCCTGGCGGGTATTTATTTGGGGGGGCCGTTTAAACCGTATTTTATGCTCCAACATTGGAATTCGCTGTAGCCGAAAGGCTCGGAATACCGCCTAGAAAGTACTCTTTGTGATGTCAGGTTAGCCATGTGAATATATAGAAGGCAGGCATAATTTTTGCACGAAACTCATTGACTTGTCTTTCTCAACAACTTTCTTTTCGTCAGAATGAGAAAGGAGTGGGAAGGAAAAAAAGAAAAAGAAAACTTGGTTCGCATGGATCATGGTTGTTGGTGAGGCCGTTCGTGGCTTGGTCATTCTGTCCGTGATTTCACAGAAGACGCGTATGCCAAGGTCCACCGTTAGCCATTTATACCTGAACTGTGAAAGCGAGGGAACTTGTAAACCCATCGTCGACTTATAAAGCGTCCTGTACTAAGGTAACTTCAGAGAGATGTTGGCTACTGTAGTGGACTTCTGTTGCAGTTTATGGAGAGATGGAAGCGGCAGAACGATTCGCAGAGAGGCGACAATACTATGTTTTCGTGATGTTGCTGTCTCCCAGAAGCCACTGTTCACAAGCACATTACGCCAATATACGATGTCTCTAAGCGTGGTCCAAACAACGCCGCCACTGGCCTGTGAATGTGGGGAGGAGGGGGGGGGGGGTGATCCACGACACTGGGTGTGCCCCACCCGAATGACTGTGTCAGGTCAACGGTCTCTGGGAATGGAACATTACTTTTCCTGGTTGGTGAAATGAACACTCCTGAACCAAAGCATTAAGACCACCTGTTTAATAGCATGTTGGTCCACCTTCGGAGCACAAGACAGTAGCGATTCTGCGTGACCTGTATTCAACAAGTTCTTGATAGATTTTCGGAGAGATGTGGCACCAGATGTCTAAGTACAGGTCACGCAGGTCCCGTAAATTAATTTCTGACCACCAAACTGGCGACCGATAACGTACCAAATTTGTCCAGTTGGGTTCAGATCACGCGAATATGTTGCCCAAGACGTCAACGTTAGTTCCGTAGCACGCTTTTCAAACCACTGTAACACGATTCTACCCTTGTGATAAGGGCAGTTATCCTGCTGGAAGATGCCAGTCCCATCGGCGACGACATAAAACGTGAAGATATTCAGGGAGTTCGCAGAAATGTTCATGCATTCCACAGTTGTCATGGTGGCATCGATGACTTCGACTGGCGCCATGAAATCCGATCCACAGATGGCCGCGAATCCCGCTTTACAGTGCCGATTATTGTTGAAAGGTTTAGAGCGAGGATTTGGGAATGGAATTCACCAGGTTAAGAAAATTATTTATTCCAAAAAATTATGTTTTAACGTCATTCTGCAGTCATGGACTGTGCGGCTGGTCCCGGTGGAGGTTCGAGTCCTCCCTCGGGCATGGGTGTGTGTGTTTGTCCTTAGGATAATATAGGTTAAGTAGTGTGTAAGCTTAGGGACTGATAACATTAGCAGTTGAGTCCCATAAGATTTCACACACATTTGAACATTTTTTAACGTCATTATTGCACCAAAACAATAAGTAAACCAAAAAATAATCTCGCAACAAAGTTATAGCCGGTAGTCTTAAAAATAAATACGTCGATTAATCACGTATCGCACCGGGACTTAAACAATTTATAAAGACATATTTTGATGGAGGCAAGTTACAGTCAGGAGCGCTCTGCCTGGAAGGCTTGACAACTTCACGCAGTACCAGGCCGTACATAATAAGTGGAGCATTTAAGACGCAGTTCTCACTAAACATGGTAATTAACGAAGGATAGACAATATAAAAATGTGAAAACAGGCTGCAGAAGATTAAACGAAAAACAAAACTAATCTTTAGAGTCGTGAATAAAAATTAATAAATATCTGATATTGAAAAAACCATTAACATTCAAGAACCATCCAACAGGCAGTAATTATCATTGATATCAGAGCACAGTCAGCTATACGTATATAAAACGCTTGTTAAAGGCTTTGTCAGTGACTACCAATCCTTTTTAATACTCAGGCAGAGGAGCAAATATCACGAGAATACGACAAGTAGGAGACCGCACTGCCACAATACTGAAATCAACAGAAGCCGGGCAAGTTAGATAAAAGTTAGGTAAAGTTCATCCTGTAACGAAACAAGAATGCAAGTGACTGGCTGTGGTTCACAGGCAACTTAAAGCGCGTGTTCTACAAGGCTTCTCACCACACTAATTGTCTTCGGTGGTCCTCCGGCGGTGCAAAGGACGAAGTCGCCAACAGCCAATTCCTCAGTTGCAGCCGGCTACGGTCTGTAGCTAGCCCGACCCGTGACATTACTGCAAGAGTTGAAGTGTAAAAATGCTAACTTCTCTTCGTCGTATCCATCTCACAGGAAATATACATTTGAGAAATTCCCTGTCAATAAGTTGAAATTGGGAGGGTGCCCCATCGAGTTGAAAGTGATAGTATTCATGGTCAAAACATCGTTCAGATATCAAGTTTTCATGTGCAACATTTCTAGGTAAGCGGTACCTGTGACAGCCACAACATACTGGTACTTCTAGTAGATTAACATGCCTTTCTTCGGTTACGTATGGAATTTTGTTAGCCCCGTGCACGCAGCTATGGCGGTTAATTGTTCGATTAAGTTTAAAGGTCGCTTAATCTCATCAAAGAATTAGACCCTGGAAACGTTTCTCTTCTTCACACATATTGACGAAACACTCACAAAATTCAATTCACCTATCGGGATCATACTCGTTCAGCGTATTGAGAAGTGTCCGAATGTAAGGCTTCCATCTGTGTTTCCTAAAATACTATCAACACCGGTTTTTCTGATCCCAGTCTCATGACAGTGTTGCCTTCTAGACTTCTTCCAAGATTGTGTGTACGTCTGAATCACTGCATCAACACTTCCGCCGTCTATTGAATGTTTCGTTCTTCCACAACGTTTCTTTTTCAGATTATGCACCGTTCCACCGGTTTCAGATTTGTCTCAGATTTTTGTAATTGTTAACCGTGAGGGTGGAAGTGTTCTAAATTCAACGCTATCTAACCTCAGTCATAGTCTCTGTTTTCGAGTTACGCTTTAGCACCCACGTCCGTTCTTGAAACGATAACGTCATGTTTACTTCCAGTCCTACAACAAATGGTAATGCTTTTAACTTCTCACTGCCTTTCCAATAATTTCCCACACTTTCATAGAGTGTATTCATTATTTTGGGTCACCCTCTACACAGCTTTCTGTACCAAGTATTACAAGTAGGCTGTTTAGGTTTTTATGTTGGTAACGCCTCGTAGCGCTCTGTATGAAAATCACTGACTGTGCTGTGTGCAGTCTGGGCTGGTTGGCATTATTGAAATATTCATTGTAGTGTTGGGCAGTTGGATGTGAACAGCGCATAGCGTTGCGCAGTTGGAGGTGAGCCGCCAGCAGTGGTGGATGTGGGAAGAGAGATGGCGGAGTTTTGAGAGCGGATGATCTGGACGTGTGTCCATCAGAGAGAGTAAATTTGTAAGACTGGATGTCATGAGCTGATAGATATATTATGACTTTTGAAGACTATTAAGCTAAATACATTGTTTGTTCTCTATCAAAAATCTTTCATTTGCTAACTATGCCTATCAGTAGTTAGTGCCTTCAGTAGTTAGAATCTTTTATTTATCTGGCAATATTGGCGCTCGCTGTATTGCAGTAGTTCGAGTAACGAAGATTTTTGTGAGGTAAGTGATTCATGAAGGGTACAGGTTATTGTTAGTCAGGGCCACTGTTTTGTAGGGATTATTGAAAGTCAGATTAAGTTGCGGTAAAAAAAATATTGTGTGTCAGATTAGTGATGATCAGAATAAGTAAAGAGAGAAAAGACTGAGTACGTTCAGTTTTGCTCAGCTGTTCGAAAATCAAATAACGTAATAGGTTTACCAGCACTGTCATTCATGGTTTTTCTGGGGGAGGTTTCAGTATATTACCAGGAGATTAGTAGAATGATAAGACAGTTCACATTAGAATATTTGCTTGTATAATAAGAGAACAGTACAGTATAAAAATGACCTAAGTCTGTCTCGTAATGAATCCAGCCAAAATGAGGTGGTCGCCTCTCTGTCATAATTATACTACATGCCCTGTGCGGTTCTCAGTGGGCGGATGTCTCAAATTCAGGTCTACCCTGCAGCTTGAACATAAATGCAGCAAAACTGCCTGTTTTGAGGAGCGACACCACACTTCAACAAAAACGAAAATAAAAGGAATTCAAGTTACTGTTAATAGCTCAGGATTACAAAATGTGTAACAGCGTAGGGGACTGCAGCAGTCTAGTTGATTAGAAACTCAGTGCCAGATACCGAGGTGATAATGCGTACCATATGAACTTGACGTAGAAAGCACAAGATCTACTAAATATCAGGTACAATTTCATCAATAAAACAAGACGTACGTAGTAAGTTCTCCGTTTGCTGTTGCACTTACTGAACCTGTAAAGCAAATATTTGTTCAAAAACTTGAAATAGAGTACAGCCAGAAATATTGATTTTAATTCAAAATTTCCGAGTTACGGTTTGACAATTAGCTGAATCTGTGAGTCTGACCTCATTTAGACCTGACTTTTGAAGTACACTGCCTGACAACAAAAGTAAAGCACTTAGGAGACACGGTCGGATTTCAATGTAGCTTCCTAACTTACACATCGTCGGTGGTTATGCAAATGATCAGAATTGCAATTTATTCTCTGTGGCAGGTAGAACGTCCAACAGAGCCCCTTAGTGTTGTTCGTAGTTAGTGTTGTGACCAGGCCTGTTACGGTGTATAAGGGTTGGAGACAGCGTCAGGCGTTGAGTGATCACTGTCAAGGACACGGAGACGCGTGTACTCTAGTGATACAGAGTTATCAGTATCTCACAGAGTTTGGAAGGGGCCTCGTAGTTTGTCTCCATTTGGCGGCCTGCTCTGATTCTTGGGACATCGGCATGTGACAGTGGGCCGATGTTGGGCAGCATCGTCAAGGTTCCGTTCGACCACGTCTGACCACCACAACACAGGATAACCGTCTAGTGCACCAAACACATCGTAACCCCTTCACATATGCGCCCGCCATCCTAGAACAAGGAATGGACCCTGTGCTACTAGCCGGAGACCAGCGGTAGCGCCACTAGGGAACCGCCGTCCCATGCTGTAGGCTGTCATTAACACCGGAACACACACGGCTGCGTTTGGAGTGGTGCTTGACTGCGAAGCGTGGACTGCTGATGAGTGGCGTCACAGTACATTCATTGAAGAATGATGATTGTACGCTATCCTGGATGGCTATCGTCGGGAAGTATGGCGGCGACCTGGGGAGAGATCTCATTCTTCCATTGTTGTGGAACGACACTTTGGTGTTACTCTTTGCATCAAGGTGTCGTTAGTCATCGGGCGTGATTTCCGGTCTTGACTATTTAGGGAACTGTGACGACACAAGATTACGTCACGGAAATCCTGCGTCCTCCTGTGCTACCTCTCGTGTGGCAATATCGTGGCGCCATTTTTGAACAGGCCATTGCTCGTTTACACGTAGCACGTGTCTGCCTTAGGTGCCTATGCGATGCTGAGGTACTCCCGTGCCCAGCAAGATCCTCGTACCTGTCTCCAATAGAACATATGTGGCAACAGCTCCGTCCCAGTGGCAGAACCTAGGATATGAAAAACCAATTACAACGGTGGTGGACCAACTTGTCTCAGAAGAGGATACAACGGCTTTGACAGCTCAACCAAATGAATGCGTGCGTCCAGGTCAGAGGTGGTGCAATGTCATACTGCTAAGTGACCTTATACTGCCAAGTTCTTTGTAAATGCGACTCGATTATGAAACCACTGCACTGATATCACATACCCTTTCAGCCCGTCAAGTTTCGTTTCCCTCTCCGCTTTTGGGTATTCTACTTTCTTGTCAGGTTGTGTATAAAACGTAAATGTTATGTTATATTGCATTATTTACAAAATAATGATAGCCAAAAGGGTCAAAAATCATAACAACGAATGTGAGCTGTTATATTTCTACTTTTTGTGTACCTAGTTTCCATTTTATACGTGTGGGTCCACTTCCCCATTGATAGAGCATATCGCGATTGGGCTCCCTTGTTTTTTAATACCGTCGATGTTTTAGCACACCCTGTGTGAGCTAAAATTGGAAACAAAGTGAGTTTAATCTATTAGCATGCGGACACACTCGAGTGTAAGCAGCTGGTGCACTAAAACGTCTCTTCTGAATATATTTTAAGTCGTATCGTGAAGTTCACGTTTTGTGCGAAATTGGATACCCAGGGCCACCTACGAAAGTTAGTCAGTAGATTCGGTTTCACACTGTATAACCTCATAGATGTTCCAATACAACGACGAAGACCACCATAGAGCATTTGATTAATCTCGTTGCACATGCAGCAAAAACAGTAAGTCTCCCCTTAAATCGAAGTAAGTACTTCGTTGAAACACTAGAATATCCACAACTTAAAACCATTTGTGTTCTAATTTCGCTGCGTTTATGGATCCCGTTGCGAGCTCCCTCGCTTGCTCACATCGGTGAAAATAACTCCGATCTTTGTTCAAATGGTTCAAATGGCTCTGAGCACTATGGGACTTAACTTCTGAGGTCATCATTCCCCTAGAACTTAGAACTACCTAAACCTAACTAACCTAAGGGCCGCGCGGGATTAGCCGAGAGGTCTCAGGCGGTGCAGTCATGGACTGTGCGGCTGGTCCCGGCGGAGGTTCGAGTCCTCCCTCGGGCATGGGTGTGTGTGTTTGTCCTTACGATAATTTAGGGTAAGTAGTGTGTAGGGACTGATGACCTTAGCAGTTAAGTCCCATAAGATTTCACACCCATTTGAACATTTAACCTAAGGACATCACACACATCCAAGCCCGAGGCAGGATTCGAACTTGCGACCGTAGCGGTCGCGCAGTTCCAGACTGTAGCGCATAGAACCGCTCGGCCACCACGGCCGGCTCCGATCTTTGTCGATTAAATATTGTTTCACTATTAATTTTATTTGCTAATTGCTTGGGTCGAGCTCAGTGGACTGAGTTCTCGCTATTAATGTCTTACATCGTTTTTAAAAAGATATTATTGATTCATGGTAACCAAATCATGCCACGAGATTCGAATAAAACTTCATCTTTCATGAATGCTTAAATCGTGGCCGACGTTCCCTGCTTCTGAATTACTGTTCAGTATATCCAAAATATACTACATTACTTGGCTGTCTTTCGAAACTTTCTCCGACCATTTCTTCACGACCGACTCCATCAGTCAACTCCTTTTTAATGACTGCCGTGCTGGTGCGCGCTCAAGAGCAAGGGACCATAGAACTCATGGATCTAGAGATGTTTAACCGCGTGTTGTCGCACCTTGCAGAGGTTTTAGTTATTCACTTATCGCTGAAGGTGCAACGATGGTGATATTACGCGGTATTGGTTTCTGATTACCCGTACACTGAGCTGAAAGTCGATATCCGCCGATCCGTCACCGTGCATACTGCCAGTGGGCATCTTGAGGGCTTACGAGGGCCGCTCAGTAAGTAGCGCAACTCTTGGTTTCTGAAAGCAGGTGGTTTTCTTCAGGATTCCAATATGCCGTATTATTCCCTATTATTTTGGCTACAATACCTTATTTGCGATTGCAGTCTTTCTCGGCGTATTCCACTGATGAATTCTTCTCGGGTTATCAGCCAAGTGGTGGCGTCGTCTTGTCGTAAGACGACGCCACCACTCGGCTGATAACCCAAGAAGAATTCATCAATACCTTATTTCTCAACATAACCCCCGTTCAATGCGACGGGATTACGCCGTCTTACTGGGAGGGCCTCTTTGTCCGCATGGTACCACTGTGCTGGTCGACGTCGGAGCCAGAGTCTTGATACATCAATAACCTCCGCATCATCCAAGTACTGCTTCCCGAGGAGTGCATCCTTCCTTGGGCCAAACAGGTCGAAATCAGAAGGTTCAACATCCGGGTTGTAAGGTGGATGAGGAAGATCAGTCCATTGAAGGTCTGTGTGTTCCTCTCTGGTGCTCATACTCGTGTGAGGCCTTGCGTTTTCATGGAGAAGGAGAAGTTCGTTTGCACTTTTGTAGCGACGAACATACTGAAATCGTTTCTTCAATTTGCTGAGGATAGCACAGTACATTTGAGAGGTGGTCGTTGCACTACAAGGAAGGACATCCAACAGAATAACCCCTTCGGAGTTCCGGAAGACCATCGCCATTGCTTCACCGGCTGAGGGTGCGGCTTTGAACATTTTCTTCGAAGGAGAGGCGGTGTGGCGCCACTTCATGTGTTGCCGTTTTGTTTCCGGTTCGAAGTGATGAATCCACGTTTCGTCTCCGTGACGATGTTCGACAAAAATTGTCACGATCAGCGTCGTAACACGCGACCAGTCCCGCATAGATTGTCCTTCGTTCCTCTTTATGGTGTCCTGTTACGCGGTGAGGAACAATCTTTCTTTCCACGAACAATACGGGACTGGAATAAAATGGCCGGCCGGTGTGGCCGCGCGGTTCTAGGCGCTTCAGTCTGGAACCGCGCGACCGCTACGATCGCAGGTTGGAATCCTGCCTCGGGCGTGGATGTGTGTGATGTCCTTAGGTTAGTTAGGTTTAAGTAGTTCTAGGTTCTAGGGGACTGATGACCTCAGATGTTAAGTCCCATAGTGCTCAGAGCCATTTGAACCATTTTTGGAATAAAATGGAGAACCGATAGAGCTACTCAAGGTAGCCTCCGCCACACACCGTCAGGTGGCTTGCAGAGAATGGACGTGGATGTACATGTAGAGGAACCAAGGGGCCACACACCTTTTAATACCCCCAACTGGTGGACGAGTGTCAGCGCTACCCTCAGAGACGTCCAGTTGAACAGCGCGGTGTTTAATTGTAATTCGTCGTTCCCCTCGAATGAGAGTGTGCGCACGTTCCATCATTGCACGAGTCACAGCTGTGTGCTAACGGCCGGCACGCGGGGGGTCGGTTAGGTTTGCGCGATATTGTTGCAATGACGACAGACGCCCCGCCCAACGACTCGCCGTGCTTCTGTTCATTGCTAGGTCTCCGTAGGAATCCTGCAAATGCCTGCGAATATCTGTGATAATCTGGTTTCCCGTCGAAAGAAACTCAGTGACAGCTCTCTGCTTGGGATGCACCTCCGCTACAGGCGCCATTTTGAAGACTACGTATAGCGCCGCCGCCTATCAGAACTTCATGAAAATACAGGGAAGAAGGGCGAATACCTGATGTCCTACAGCAAATTCCGTATTTTTTCAGTTGAAATTGACCGCGAAACAGAAGTGTTGCATTACGTAACTCGACGTCTTTTTTATTTATTTTGATGACTGCCACCGAAGAGCGATAGTAATATCGTAATAACAGTGACAGTAGGGGCATCTGCGAATGACGTCCTTGCGCAGGCCACGTGTGTGGACAATGAGGCCTGGCAGCAGCGCTGGAAGCAGAACAGGATCGGCTGGCGCCGGCCTCGTTCAGCGTGTACGAATCCGGCGCTGGCGCATTCCGGACACGGTGTGCTCGCTTCCGCCCTTCCGTTCCCTTCTGTCCTTTTTGCCATTTTTTCGCGCTCGCCTTTCCTTCCTTTCGCGGCCCGCATCCCGGCATCCCCCGACCGCCTCCTGCGCCCGAATTTAATCTCGTTGCGCCCGTCGTTCACCGCGCCGTCTGTCGCCGCTTATTAAATTCGCACGCTCCTCCAAGGATAAAACGCCGCGTAAAACTTTTCTCCGCAGTCCGCGTGCGCTCCTGCAGACAGCAGCCTAGCTAGCTACTGCTCCAGCCTCCTCTATAACGTTGGGCATGAACAGTATGAGCGACCACCGCAGTGCGTGAAATACCGATCGTTTAGAAAGATGCAGGTTTGTTCCGAATGCTGGACGATCTACTCACTGAAGCTTCACACGTATTAATTTCCGCCAGAGATATGCCGGAGCACTTCGTTTGACACGTGCAGAACTGCAGCCCTCGTCTTCAGTATGAAATCGTAGTCTACGATGACATCATCCTAATACATTCGAGTTCAAATAATTTTCTCTCCAGTCATTAAACTATTCACTAGAATTAATGGAAGTTCAGGTATGTTCTTACAGAAAGTAAAAACAGAAACAGTTAACAATGAAATTTATGAGGAACAAATAGCACCGTTTCCGGTTTGGAACCGACATGTTAATCTTCAGATTTATAATGTTCCTGGTAGTGGTGAAAGTTCCATACGGTGGTTGTATTCTACAGCTAAAAATGATTTTGGAAATAAGACTACATTGCTTCATAGGACCTTGTGCTGAATGGAAACCTAGCGCAAACAACTTCAGAAGATAAGAGTGAAGTTCGTTTCGTGGTACTTCGCAAAACGCCACTGCGCTACGGATAAACGTAAACAGTCCCTTTGATCTGAATAAATGAATCCGGTCGATATGCAGATCGCCTTCCTCTGTGTCAGCTGTATTTGATAAACTGCTCGCAATGGAAATGCATTTAAAAAAGGTTGGCCCTGACAAGTGAGTCGTGGGTGTGGTTGCTGCTGAAATTAATAGTGATACTCTACTGAAAGGTTGATATCTTAGACCATCGTTCATTACAGAACAATCCAAGGGAGGAACGGCACATTATAAACAAGCATAATAGTTAACCCCCTCACACACTGAAGACGAGTAGAAACTGGAACATAAAATCCGTATAACCAAACAGTTGACACAATCTGAGCAGCAAAGTATGTGGGGAGGGGAAAGAAATAGTCTGGTGTCTAACTCACGAGTTCATACAAGTAAATTAACTACACAGTTTCGCATCGGACATGGTTATTGCATTGTTCTGGTGGGGTTAGTTATTTGGGTTGCTGCACGTATTTTTCTGAGTCATGGTAATGCCATCGATTGCCAGAGCGTTATTTAAAACGAGATCCATCGAGATTTAACTGGAAGCGTGCCTTCTCCTGTCTCTTCACTAACGTCCCGCCTCGATTTGTTGCCATAAGTGACGAAAATTAAGAGAGTGGAAGATGGGCTGCTACTTCAGCAACTGCAGAAGGCATCTGCGCTGCAAGTGCTTCGTACGGCCAGCTCAACAGTTGAATTTCTCCGCTCGGTTAGCATCCAGCAGAAGGGGACTACTACGGCTCGTTAGCGACGAAGAGTACCGCTCTGCTTCGAGTCCTAAGATAACTTCTTTGCTCCGCGTCCTGACCAAGCGCCTCTCAACAACGACGGTTCTCTGAGCTCTCTCCGGAGAAACTGCAAAATTGCTGATTGTCTAATCAGAGAGAATGTTAGAAACACTTCCAATAAGAGCTCACGTAGCAAACATTTCCCTCTATTTTCCAACAAGTCTGTTATTACTTGAAGCAATCGTCTAATTTTTCAGTTTAAATGAATTTTTTAAAAATAAATTGTTGTGAGAGCCCTACCAGGGAAAAGCGGTGGAAGCGCTGACCTATGCGAGAGAACTTCCGTTTCCACCACTTTGGAAGGCGACGCCTGTTCCGCCAATCTGGCTAATCTTCAAATCAACGAGTGCTCTCCACTGAGGTGACAGAAGTCATGCGATAGCGATATACAAGTATACAGATGGCGGTAGTATCGCGTATTCAAGGTGCAAAAAGGCAGTGGAATGGCAAAACTGTCATTTGTACTCAGGCGATGCACGAGAAAAGGTGTTCGGCCGCAACACCGGAATTAACGGACTTTGAAAGCGAAAGGATACTTGGAGCTAGACGCACGGGACATTCCATTTCGTAGATCGTTAGGGAATTCAGTATTCCGAGAGCTACAGTGTCAAGAGTATGCCGAGAATACCAAATTTCAGGCATTACCTCTTACCAAGGACAACGCAGTGGCCGGCAGCCGTCACTTAATGAACGAGAGCAGCGGCTTTTGTGCAGATTGTCAGTGCTAACAAGCACGTAACACTGCGTGAAATAACCGCAGAAGTCACTGTGCGACGTACGACGAACTATCTGTTAGGACACTACGGTGGAATTTGGCGTTAGTGGGCTTTGGCAGCAGACGACCGACGCGACTGCCTTTGCTAACAGCACGACTTCGCCTGTAGCGCCTTTCCTGGCCTCGTGACCATATCGGTTGGATTCTAGATGACTGAAAAATAATGACCTGTCAGATTGGTCCCGATTACAGTTGGTAAGAGCTGTTGGCGGGGTTCGAGTGTGGCACAGACCCCACGACGCCATGGACCCAAATTGTCAACAAAGCACTGCGCAAGCTGGGGGTGGCTCCTTAATGGTGTGGGCTGTGTTTCCATAGAATGGAGTAGGTCCCCAGGCCCACCTGAATCGATTTACTGGAAGTGGTTGTACACTATGTGATCAAAAGTACCCGGACACGTGGCTGAAAATGACTTACAAGTTCGAGGCGCCATCCATCGATAATGCTGGAATTCAGTATGGTATTGGCCCACCCTTAGCCTTGATGACAGCTTCCACTCTCGCAGGCATACGATAAATCAGATGCTGGAAGGTTTCTTGGGGAATGGCAGCCCATTCTTCACGGAGTGCTGCACTGAAGAGAGATATCGATGTCGGTCGGTGAGGCCTGGCACGAAGTCGGCGTTCCAAAATATCCCAAAGATGTTCTATAGGGTTCAGGTCAGGACTCTGTGCAGGCCAGTCCATTACAGGGATGTTATTGTCGTGTAACCTCTCCGCCACAGGCCGTGCATTATGAACAGCTGCTCGATCGTGTTGAGAAAGATGCAACCACCATCCCCGAATTGCTCTTCAACAGTGGGAAGCTAGAAGGTGCTTAAAACATCAATGTAGGCCTGTACTGTGATAGTGCCACGCAAAACAACAAGGGGGGCAAGCCCGCTCCATGAAAAACACGACCGCAACATAACACCACCTCCTCTGAATTTAACTGTTGGCACTACAAACGCTGGCAGATAATGCTCACCGGGCATTCGCCATACCCACACCCTTCCGTCGGATAGCCACATTGTGTACCGTGATTCGTCACTCCACACAACGTTTCTCCACTGTACAATCGTCCATTGTTTATTCTGTTACACCAAGCGAGGCGTCGTTTGACATTTACCGGCGCGATGTGTGGCTTATGAACAGCCGCTCGACCATGAAATCCAAGTTTTCTCACCTCCCGCCTAACTGTCATAGTACTTGCAGTGGATCCTGATGCAGTTTAGAATTCGTGTGTGATGGTCTGGATAGATGTCTGCCTGTTACACATGACGACCCTCTTCAACTGTCGGCGATCTCTGTCAGTCAACAGACGAGGTCGACCTGCACGCTTTTGTGCTGTTTGTGTCCCTTCACGTTCTACTTCAATATCACATCGGAAACAGTGGAGCTGGGGATGTTTAGGAGTGTGAAAATCTCGCGTACAGACGTATGACACAAGTGAAACCCGGGTACATGAGTTCTGCAGAGCGCCACATTCTGCTCTCTCACGATGTCTAATGACTACTGAGGTCGCTGATATGGAGTACCTGACAGTAGGTGGCAGCACAATGCACCTAATATGAAAAACGTATGTTTTGGGGTTGTCCGGATACTTTTGATCACATAGTGATCATTAAAACAAAGACGTTTTTCGTTGCCACGGAATCTTCTCATGAAATTTCAATCACCAGTTGTCTCCTCCGATTGCGAAATCATTCTGTTGCCACCCAACTGCATGGGGAGAAATGATCATCACGATAAAATAAGAGAAATCAGGGCTCCCACAGAAAAATTTAAGTGCTCGTTTTTTCCGCGGGCCGTTCGAGAGTGGAACGGTAGAGAGACAGCTTCAAGGTGGTTCATTGAACCATGTGCCAGGCATTTTATTGTGCATAGCAGAGTAATCACGTAGATGTAGATAGTTTATTTCGGGCACTTGGAGACCATTTGCGGCCGTTCATGGACTTCATGTTCCCAAACAACGATATAACGTCACCGAGCCTCAGTTGTTCACAATTGGTTTGAAGAATATTCTTGACCATTCGGGAATATGTTTTGGGCACCCAGATCGTCCGACATGAATCCCATCGATCGTTTATCGGACATAATCGAGAGATTAGTTCATGCATAAAATCTTGCGTCGGCAATACTTTCACATTCATTGGCGGCTGTAGAGGCAGAATGGCTCATTATTTCTGACCACGACGAGCTGCTATATTACGTCGGGTAAAAAGAGGTCCGACACGATATTATTAGGTGTCCAATGACTTTTGTCACCTCAGTGCATTTCCTGCGCAGAAGGTCAAGTCGATAACCTCCAAGTATTGGCGGCAGTCCACACTATTGTCCAAATTTTTCAGAAGCAAATTCCAAAATGAGCGTAATGTGTACGCTATTGCCTTCCTGTCATCCTCCTCGGCCTGCACCCGGCACAACTGCCCAGAGTCTGCGGACACGTACTGTGTGCCCACCAACATGGCATTACGTGCGATACCGGAGCGAGCGGTCAGCATCCGTTTGTAGTGCCCGATACAGCGATGAGGGAGGCCAGACCACTGAAGGGCTGGCGACACGCTTATCTGCAGTGCGGGAACTCTCTGCACTCCAGTGCTGCCCAAAAAAGTACTAGCCAGATCCCACATGCAACCCAGTACGCAATTAATGGTAAACATTTATGTAGAAGTTGCTTCCCTATTGCTTGCCTCATGGGTTATAATGTTTTCCGCTTCATATTTTGGTGTACATTGGTCCAGAAAGAAAGAGAAAGAACGGTAACATCCCGTCGACGAAGATGTCATGAACGACAGAGCATGCGTTCTGATAGGAGGGTATTGAGAAGAAAATAACAAACTATCCCGGCATTCGCATTGATCGATGCAGGGAAACCATGGAACAGCTAAATGTTGGTGTGCTGAATGGGGTTTAAATCCTGCTCCTACCGAATGGAAGTCCATAGCCTAAATGTTTGCGAAGATACGTGTGCAGCATTGGGTTGTTTAAATCACAGCAGTCCTTTCTATGCCGTCGGATAGGTGATATGATTTTCGCACATACTGTTTCTTTCACTAGTTTCTTGGTCTTTCATGTCCTCAGAAAATGTCTCTGAGCACTAAGGGACAAAACATCTGAGGCCATCAGTCCCCTAGAACTTAGAACTACTTAACCTAACTGACCTAAGGACATCACACACATCCATGCCCGAGGCAGGATTCGAACCTGCGACCGTAGCGGTCGCGCAGTTCCAACTTGAAGCGCCTAGAACCGCTCGGCCACACCGGCCGGCCTTCATGTCCTCAGTACGCCTCATTGTATATTAGACATCCATAGTTATTTCACAACTGCACAAGTTCCCTGAAGCACAGCATCTTGGCTGCACCTGTGCAGAACACAAACACTACGTCTTTCTCCATATCCTTAGCAATTTCAGCCGAACGAGTCTGGAACAAACTATCTAGTAACCTGCGACTGACTCAAATCTACTCTGCCTTCAAGAAAGCTTTACCTTTCGTCACAGGCGTAGCTTCCCTCTTGCATATCCTCCCACAGCAAACCAGTATTTGTCACATTGTCAACACCATCCTAGCTTCCTTCACCCCGAAGTTGGTCTTTCTTGTTCCATCTCATCTGCCAACTTTACCATATTATTTTTCACTCTTCCCAAACCAGTCAAGTTCTCCAGATTTGATTCCTCTGCACTGCTGTCATACGTTTCTGTTACTACATCACTATCCTGATTCCACAGGAACGTTAATGGGAAAATGACTTAACACGCTGTTAAGAAGGGTGAAATTATTATAATATCACATATTCATTACGATATCTCTAATTATTATTTTTTGGCTCACTTATCCCTCCATGCCACTGATATAATGATAGTGGTTTAACGTCTTAGTTATCAACAGCTTTAACCGTTATGTAGTACTGGCACGTAGAGAATGCATTCACATCTTCAGTCCATTACATAGACACTAGCGGATTACCGCCTTAGTGTGAGTGATCTTTTGTTTCAAATCGAAACTGAGGAGTTTTCTCATGTGTCACTCCTAATCTGTCGAGGAGTTCCTTGAAAAATTAAGCTGATTCTTATTGTATTGTTGATTGCGTTTACTTAAACTTAGGGACTGACTTTTTTCGGGTTCATAAACATTTATTTTTATCTGTTATTACTTTTATGTTGTAATTTCATGTACTGACACGTTCCATGACCTTGGAGATTTGCTCCTCACTTTGGTCCTACAGAACTTGATGTGTGAGCTGGAATAGTTTGATGCTCTTCCTGTGTGATGGTAGCAGATTCGGATGACTTGATGCGGGGCCTTCTGGAAGTGTGTCAACGACTGTCAATCGAATACTGTAGCCCACAGCGACATCACCGGAGATGCCATGCCAATCACTGGCAGCGTCTTTCTTCCGAAGCTTCTTTTGTTATTTCCACTTGACTGGCTATGCTTTTTACACCTACTATCAGATATGATAAGAGCGCCGCTAACATTGGGATTTGACTGTAAGCTGTGATTCATCCACGTGCCTCACTGTGGAGTCCTGTGGTCTTCCTCTGCTGCTGGAGGTATTGATGAATGAGCGGTTATGGTTTTCTTTCGGGGATTCTCTTTCACTTAGCCGGTTGTGGTCGGCTCTAGGTATCCGACTTTCCCTATACCAACCATACACCGTCCGCACAAAAAAAAAGTCCGAGACTGATTTTTTTCCTGGGGTATAAGCGACGTCAGCTCAGTAGCTACGGTGGCACCTTGAATCAACAACTGTAAACAACAGACGTGCATTCGACCAGTCAGTTATGAGCAGTGTTAAGTAGCGAGCGTGCGACCGTAATGTGTCAGGGTTTTCTGTTACAAATCACAATGGAACAACAGCTTTAAATCAAGTGTTCACGAAATACCCCGGGATGTGCAAAGTCTGTCACGCACACCTTGATTTCTGAACAAAAACAACGACAAATGGACCGCTGCCGCGACTTTATTGAAATGCGAAACGTAAATAATTATTTTCTAAAAAATATAATTATAGGGGACGAAACATGTGTTATCAATACGGACATACCACATAAAGGGAAAGTGCAGTAATTCACATAAAGAGTGAACGCGTTGACGACATAACTATCAACCCAATGTGACGCCCGAGTTGAACACCTACCAAAGAATTACTTTTCTGACGGTGTCACGTGGTTGTATGAACGCTCTGTGCGTTGTACTCAAGTGGGCGGAGGCTATGTAGAATACCTAAACCATTAAAACCATTATCATAGCTTTTCTCTGTTTGTTATTAATATGGTTTCGAAACTTTTTGGACTGACGGGTACCTGGAAGACATATCTCTATCTGTCAAATGGAAAGGCCTCCAATGGGGGAAAGCAACTTAACACAGGTTTTTATTGTTCATAAAGCTTAAAGGCAGCGCGCTGGGTTGCGAGGCAGCGAGGTGAGTCAGAACCGAATAAAATGCCCGTGGCAGATCAACGATCATTGGTCTGCTACACTGGCCAGCCTGATTGTGATTTTCAGACGGTTTTCAAGCATGTGCAGGCAGATTTAGGGCTGGTCCCTAGTATCCCCCTAAAAAAATTTGACACACAAACATTTAAGATACGATAACACACGGTACAAAATCTACTCGGTTAACAGACAGATGGCGCAGACGACTCCCTTAGGTTAACTGACGGCAATGGCGACAGGAAGGGAATCCGACCTCGAAAATTAGAATGAAATCAATTAGCCAAATCACGAAAACAGCGGAAAGGCTGCAACGGGATGAGTGATAGGAAACAGAGATATTATTATTATTTATATTATTATTAATAGAGTTATTATTGTCATTATCATCATTATTACGTACCATGTGTCCGTAATTAAAGTACCTGTTTCAAATCACTGTAGGGACAGAACTACGGCTCAGAGCGTTTTTTCGAATTTGAACAGAATATTACTGACGCAACGGGGGCCAAGGAGCAAAATATTAACGAAAATTTTACCAATAGTTGGCGCTGTAAGCATCTTAATATAAATGGCAATGGCTACAAATGACAGATGAATCGCAGTACGACGGCTATGGTCTGAATTCCACATTACAGCATACTTACTGTTCAATGTGTTGAGTGCGCAAGTTCGGCAGTGAACAGTTTTGGAACTGTTATTTAGGTGAGCCCCTCCTCCGCGGGTAAGTCGAGCCACATAGGATGGGAAAAATCGGTTTTTAACTGTCCAGAGGCCAAAAACGGCATGAAAAGCAGAATGAAATCGGTTTCTGAGATTGGCACAAGACATGTTCAATACGCTGTCTACCGTTTTCTGCCACAAGTTGAAATCGAGAAACAGCAGTGTCTGGGGGATCACGTTGCACGGTGCGTGCCTTCAATTCAGCCGGCCGGGGTGACCGAGCGGTTCTAGGCGCTACAGTCTGGAACCGCGTGACCGCTACGTCGCAGGTTCGAATCCTGCCTCGGGCATGGATGTGTGTGATGTCTTTGGGTTAGTTAGGTTTAAGTAGTTCTAAGTTCTAGGGGACTGATGACCTCAGAAGTGAAGTCCCATAGTGCTCAGAGCCATTTTTGAACCTTAAATTCAGCTACGTTCGTAACTGGAGCACTGAACACAACATCTTTCAGATTACCCCCAGGCAGAAGTCACACGGATCAGGTGCTGCGGACAACTACGCTGGCGAGAAATGGCGGCTAATACTTCCAGCATTTCTGAAATGCCTCTGCAGCGGCCGCTCCACTGGCTGTACAATGCGCGGTGAAACGCCATCATGAATAAAAATTATCCTACCCACGCATCCACTGTTGAAGGACTGGAATGACGCTGGCGCGTAAAACTCTCGTAGCGTTTACCATGTAACAGTACCCGCAGGACTCATCTCGAAGAATTACTACCCTACAGTACACGTTGCCGTCAACTCGCACCACACAGCCACCTTTGGAGAACGAAGTCGTACCAGTTGACGTGCGGGAGGATTTTCCGTTGTCCATATTGTGCAATTCTGCGTATTGACATGTCACTGGAGATGGAAATGTGCTTCGTCTGTCCAAAGAATGTGCCACAGCAAGAAATTCGAGAGCAAACGTTTATCTTGCTGGCAAGTCAGCATGAACTCCTGAACATAGATGATTTTGTATGGATAGCATGCACGATGTTTCGTAGGATTTCATGCACCGTGCTCGCAGGCCTGTAGCGTTCGGGCTATTCTCCGTCCACTGCATGTTTGCACACCACCGCTCGACCCCTACTGCAGTGCTGTGACCACATCTTCGACAGAAGTCGGATCAACCGCTTTCCTCCCTCTGCCACGCTGCACTTCGAAAGTACCTTCCTTTTTCAAATTTTTTAATCATTTTCTTCAGACTCTCAGCAGTCATCACTCCTATGCCTTTTTTTTTCATACCCTTGAGTGTCGGGAACTTCTGCGGAGTTGCTGGCGCACAGTCACCGTTCTCGTAAAAGAGCTTTACCAGCGGCACACGTCTCTCATTGAATCATCTTCGGCGTCTCGGACGCAAACTGGGGAACAACCGTGTGCGGCGCGTCTCTTGCCATGCATATTCTGACACTTATAGAGCCATCTGTTGGTCAAATTTTCGTAAATTCCTTTTGTTCACGAATTTTCCCGCGGCGTCACTAATATGTTATTTAAATTTGACGTCATTCTAAGCAATGGTTCTCTTTCTGCAGCGTTTTGAAACTGGAACGGATGCCCTATGCAGTTCAGGAGATTGAAATTGCAGAAGCTGATGTACAACTTATGTACTATACTCATTGTGCTCGCCCGGCTAGCCGCGCGATCTAACGCGCTGCTTCCCGAGCGGGAAGGCGTGCCGGTTCCCGGCACGAATCCGCCCGGCGGATTAGTGTCGAGGTCCGGTGTGCCGGCCAGCCTGTCGATGGTTTTTAAGGCGGTTTTCCATCTGCCTCGGCGAATGCGGGCCGGTTCCCCTTATTCCGCCTCAGTTACACTATGTCGGCGATTGCTGCGCAGACATTGTCTCCACGTACACGTACTTCATAATTACCCTACCACGAGCCGGCCGAAGTGGCCGTGCGGTTAAAGGCGCTGCAGTCTGGAACCGCAAGACCGCGACGGGCGCAGGTTCGAATCCTGCCTCGGGCATGGATGTTTGTGATGTTCTTAGGTTAGTTAGGTTTAACTAGTTCTAAGTTCTAGGGGACTAATGACCTCAGCAGTTGAGTCCCATAGTGCTCAGAGCCATTTGAACCATTTTTTACCCTACCACGCAAACATTTGAGTTTACACACATCTGGTAAGAGACGTTCCTGGGGTTTGGCGGTGTGTGGGGCGGGAGGGGGGGAGGGGGGGGGGGGGAGCGGCGTTCCTCTAGGGGCCGAACGGCACAATAACCCTGGGTTCGGTGTGGAGCGGCGGTGGGGTGGGCGGACTGCTGTGGCCTGTTGTGGGATTGTGAACCAATGAGGGCTACGGCGGGACGAAGCCCTCAGTGGCCGTCGTTTCTAGGTCCCCGGTTTAAATACACAAATACATGCACAGTTCTCATTGGGGTGTTAAATTACTCACCACTTCTTGTTAGATGTACGACAGAGCTTGAAGGCTCTAATCTCACCAGGCTAAACAGACACGTACATAAATAAAATAAACCATCGGTGTAGGCCCTAAGGAGTTCCAGTTTGATGCTCCTTACCTTACTAATTACTTTTGCACCTTGTCGTTGTCCCTGTAAGTAGTACCATCATGACCGAAAGTCCCTATCTGTAGCAACTGACAGAAGATGTGTGGTTTAGCTTCATCGTGTTGGCAGTTATTTTCATACGAGAAAGCTGCATTAAAGTTCCGTAATCCACATATCATCGAGATACTGACAGAGAGAAGTCCAGAAAATGCGTCAACTATTATGTTCATACAACTTCACTCGATGCCTGCATTACACTTCTTCGTTGGAGCTGGTGTATGAGATTCCTGAGACACTGGATGTTTGGCTGGCTGGATAGAGCGCCCCTGCAAAGGGCCCGACACGCTCTGGCTGCGGTCGGCCTGCGACGGCAGCGAACATCTGCAAAAACAGCACAGCGCCACTGCAGGCGCCCGCTCCACCCGCCTCTGTTTATCAAAGGACGCACAGGCGAGAGTTAAATGGGCCGTGATGCTTTTATGATGACAGCAGCAATTACGGGACAAGTTTTATAGGAACTTCTAAAAGCGTCTCGCGTTTCGCGCTCAAGTCCGCTTGCAACTTACTTTTTTGTTCCGGGTGACTGGACGTGTCTCGGCGGGAAGAAGGGAGCAAATCAGACGGCATGTATTGATATTCCTTTACTTTCTCCATAGCGTAGAATATGTTCTGCATTTAATAAGATATGTGCTGAATTTTTTCGATTCCATACCACACCGGCGCATATCCATCCATTCACGTTGAGCTAGATTTAATGATGAGATTCGGGGAGCCATGATAATTACTGTTTTTTGTCATTAGTTTTCTTACTGGTCTAATTCGACACGCCTCAGTTCCTCTCCTGTGCCAAAATTCTCATCTCACAGTATCACTTGTATCCAGCGCCCTCAATTATTTGCTGGATGTATTCCAAACTATTTCTTTCTCCGTATTTTTTACGCTCTACAACTTCCTCTGATGCTATGGAAGTTATCCCTTATGTCTTAGCATATATTCTATCGCCCTGTCCCTCGTTCTTGTCGGTGTTTTCCACACATTCCTTTCCTCGGTGATTCTCCGGAGAACCTCCTCATTCCGATTCTCTTCTTTTTTTCTGTTTTCTCACACTCCATGTTCGACTACTATTCAATACTGTGCCCCAAAAGTACATTCTTAGAAGTTTCATCCTCAAATGAACGCCAATGTTCGAGTACAGTAGACTTATTTTGTCCAGCAATTTCTTCTTTGCCTATGCAACTCTGCATCTCACGTCCTTGCTTTCTTCTTCCTGGGTTGTTTTGCTTTCAAGTTAATAAAATTACTGTAGATGGTCTACGTTGTGATCCCCAAGTTTGATGGTAAGTTTATCACTCACTTCCTACTCCTCATTATTTTCGTCTTCCTTCAGTTTGTTCTCAGCCCATATTCCGTGCTTTCCGTGCTCAGTAGACTGTTAATTATGTTCAGTATGCCTCCGTTTTTCTGAAGATAGCAATGTCATCAGCGAATATTACATACATCAAAAAAAGTTTTGCATGACATCGATACGAGAGTTCCAGATCCGGTACAGAAAATTGAACTAGAGGTCAACATAAACCTCATTTCCGCCCTTTCTTTGCTCACGAAAACCACACATTGCATGTTGTACCACCATACAGCGAGACCTTCAGAGATTGCTGTACACACAGGCATCTCTAATACCCAGTAGCACGTCCTCTTGTATTGATGCATGCCTGTATTCGTCGTACCATACTATCCACAAGTTCATCAAGACACTGTTGGTCCAGTTTGTCCCACTCCTCAACGGCGATTCAGCGTAGATCCCTCAGAGTGGTCGGTGGATCACGTCGTTCATAAACAGCCCTTTTCAATTTATCCTAGGCATGTTCGATAAAGCCGGCCGCGATGGTCTAGCGGTTCTAGGCGCTCAGTCCGGAACCGCGCGACTGCTACGGTCGCAGGTTCGAATCCTGCCTCGGGCATGGATGTGTGTGATGTCCTTAGGTTAGTTAGGTTTAAGTAGTTCTAAGTTCTAGGGACTGATGACCACAGATGTTAAGTCCCATAGTGCTCAGAGCCATTTGAACCATTTTTTTGTTCGATAAGGCTCATGTACGGAGAACATGCTGGCCACGCTAGTCGAGCGATGTCGTTATCCTGGAGGAAGTCATTCACACGCTGTGCACCATGAGCGCTCGAATTCTCGTCCATGAAGACGAATGCCTCGCCTATATGTTGCCGATATGGTTGCACTATGGGTCGGAGGATGACATTAACGTATCGTACAGCCATTACGGCGCCTTCCTTGACCACCAGCGGCGTACGTTGGCTCCACATAATGCCACCCCAAAACATCAGAGAACCTCCACCTTGCTGCACTCGCTGGACAGTGTGTCTAAGGCGTTGAGCCTGACCGGGCTGCCTCCAAACACGTCTCCGACGATTGTCTGGTTGAAGGCAAATGCGGCACTCATCGGTGAAGAGAACGTGATGCCGATCCTGAGCGGTCCATTCGGCATGTTGTTGGGCCCATCTGTACCGGTGCCGGTGCATGGTGCCGTGGTTGCAAAGATGGACCTCGCCATGGACGTAGGAAGTGAAGCTGCGCATCATGCAGCCTATTGCACACAGTTTGAGTCGTAACACGATGTCCTGTGCCTGCACGAAAAGCATTATTCAACATGGTGGCGTTGCTGTCATGGTTCCTCCGAGCGATAATCCCTAGGTAGCGGTCATTTGCTGCCGTAGTAGCCCTTGGGCGGCCTGAGGTAGGCATGTCATCGATAGCTCCTCTGTATATCCTCCATGTCCGAACATCATCACTTTGGTTCACTCCGAGACGCCTGGACACTTCCCTTGTTGAGAGCCCTTCTTGGACCAAAGTAACAAAACGGACGCGATCGAACCGCGGTAAGGCGCTGCAGTCTGGAACCGCAAGACCGCTACGGTCGCAGGTTCGAATCCTGCCTCGGGCATGGATGTTTGTGATGTCCTTAGGTTAGTTAGGTTTAACTAGTTCTAAGTTCTAGGGGACTAATGACCTCAGCAGTTGAGTCCCATAGTGCTCAGAGCCATCGAACCGCGGTATTGACCGTCTAGGCATGGTTGATCTACAAACAACACGTGCCGTGTACCTCCTTCCTGGTGGAATGATTGGAACTGATCGGCTATCGGACCCCCTTCGTCTAATAGGTGCTGATCATGCATGGTCGTTTACATCTTTGGGCGGGTTTACTAACATCTCTGAACAGTGAAAGGGACTCTGTGATACAATATCCACAGTCAACGTTTATCTTCAGGAGTTCTGGGAACCGGGGCGATACAAAACTTTTTTTTGATGTGTGTAATATTGATATGCTTCCACTCTGAATTTTAATCCCAAATTGGAAGCTTTCTTTTATTTCCCGCATTACTTGTGTGTATAGATTGAACAGCAGGGGCGAAAATTACAGCCTTGTCTCAAGTGCTTTGTAATCCGCGCTTTTAGTTGCTAGTCTTACATTCTTATTTTACTTCTTGTACCTATTGTATAATTCCTGTCATTCTTGTAGCTTATACCTATTTTCCTGAAAATTTCGAACATATTGTACAGATTTACATTGTCGTACGCTTTTTCTAGGTCGACAAATCTTGTGAAGGCTTCTTGATTTTCTTTAAATCTTGCTTCCATTATCAAACACAACGTTAGAGCTACTCTTATGAAGGCTTTACCTTACCTAAAGATAAACAGTTTTTTTGAACTTCAGTATCTGGTCTGCTAGCGAGTAGTTTACCTTTTTGACTGAACAGATTCCTACTTAGTGTCTGGGCTATCTTGTGGTTGTTTTCAAGTTGTTGGGCCGTGGTACCTTCTTTATGTTTCTTCTTATGTCATAATCCTGTGTGCAAGCCTTATTGTTGGGAGTTTTTGAACATGTTCATAAAATTTTTATCTTCTTTTTCTATTGTCTGCTGCCAGGTCTGTAATTTCTCTGTCGATTTTAATCTGCATCCGTCATCCGTTTTTTCTGGCAAGAATTTTTCTCATAATCCTTTGTTATTCTTCCAATACGTTTTCCAGATCGCCGTATCTGTTGAGAATTAAAGTTTCGCTCGCGTAGAGGGATTCAAGTTCAATAAGCGCGCTGTGTTGTATAACTCTTTCTTTCGTACGCTGTCTTGAGTTTTTGTAATCAAAGTCCTTGTAATTCCTTTTCTAGCCTCGTTGGTTGTGTGAGCGCGCCGACCCTTTTGATTTACCCACACTTCTGAACGTCAAATTCTGCGCACATGAACTCGGTTTTTTTCTAAAGGTAATTGTAGGCTAAATTTTTCAGCACATTATTTGAATACTACTATCCGTTTAATTGCTGTGATTTCACTATCCGCTGGTACTGCTAAATTGTCTCTGAAATATAACTGTAAGCAATAGGTCTTAATGTCATCGTTCGTTCGTTCGTCCAACATGGATTTACTTTCCTTAATTATTGTTCCCATTCCCTAATAACTAAATCTAGGATGAGTACGAAAAGGAGTAGCAGTAGTCCATCTCTTGGGGAACACCGGCTTTCATTGCAAAGGACTCTGACATCTCCTCCACAAATTTTTCAGTGCTTTCGTGAGTGTTTGCTAGATGAGGCTCATTATATTTCAGTCAAGTCTCTGCCATTACAGTATTTCAGTAACAGTATTCACTGTACCGAGAAAATTTGAAGATTCACTATGAGGATAGTGTCGGCCATCCGGACATTCGCCTGGAGTGATTTGGGGAAACCAGGCAAAACCGGAGGCAAGTAGAAAGCCTTTTTCTAGTTCCTACTGATATTCGTGACTGAGTATATGTACTACGTAACGTGTCATATTTCACGAGCAGCTTAAGAAATAATACAAAGAAACGGGACTATGAATATATTTCAGAGCTCATAGTGGAAGTCTTTTATCTACCGAGACAATGAAGCAAGTATGGCCTCCTAGATCTATCTGACCTTTTTAATGTCTCTCGAAATGGGAAGAAGTGACTTTAAAAGAAAAGTGTACACATTCGCCATTCCAGTTTTTAACTAGAAGAGTATATCCTAACATTCTTTGTCTTTCTCTTTCTCTCTGTGTCATTCATGCTTGCACTTTTACGTGATTTATTTAGAGAATCTTGAGGATGGTACAGAAATAATGGTATAATGTCTAATTGCCTGAACTATTCATTGAAGTAAAGGGCTCAGAACAGTCTGATATAAACAGAACGCCCTCTAATATACAACGTATTAGCGCCTGGTCAGAATGGAGGAGGAGATTAGTGTTTATCGTTCCGTCGACAACACGGTCATTAGAGACCGAGCACAAGTGTGGGTTAGGGAAAGATGGGGAAGGAAATCAGCCTTGCCCTTTTCAAAGGAACCATCCCGGCGTTTGCCTGAAGCGATTTGGGGAAATCACGGAAAACCTAAATCAGGATGGCCGGACCCGGGTTTGAACCGTCAACCTCCCGAGTGGGAGTCCATTGTGTTACCCTGGTCAGAATGACGTGGTAGTATGCATTCTCTCAAAGAGTACACATAAAGAAGGGCAGTCGCAGTGGTCTTGTTTTGTTTCGCCTCGAATTTTGTTTATTTATTGCCAAATTAGAGACCTGTTACCTGATGTTTAAAACAGGTCGTACATCTTACAATTTTCGTTTTTCATTTTTTTACAGTTTTCTATTCTTTTGTTTTATCTACAACATTTACAAAGAATGATACTTTTTAAAGTAACAATAATTTAAGTTTGAAATGTAAATAAAATTTTGTTGTTTTTTTGAGAAGAATATAAAAAGAGGATAGAATAGATGAGAGATTTGTTAGTACCATCACCGAATGTGACTGACGGTGAATACCTCGGAGTGGTTTCTTCGAACCGTTGACCGCCAGTCACACACACACACACACACACACACACACACACACACACACACACACACACACACACAAATGGTTATTAGTAGAGAAATAATGTTGTTTATACTATTTATTACTAATCCTATGTATTAACTACTTTAGGTGCTCATGCATGTACAGCATTTGGCGTTTTCTTGGCTAGGTTGCCAGCACTTTTGCTTATTTACTGTCACATCTCAGCTTCCTCCTCCTGTTCCTCCTCATTGTCACTATTTTCGCTGCCACTGTGGGTATCGCTGTGCATCCTCTGGAGATTGTTGTTACGCTGCACATAGGCATGTCTGTAATGTCGTGTCCGCATGTACTCTTCATGTGTTGTTTTTGAAATACTGTTTGTCAGTGCGTTTAATTGTGCCCAGTGTTCTTTTCGTCTCTTATTGCTGTGTATATATCTATGTCTGTATCTCTGTAGTCTAAGGGTAGTGTATGTCTATTGTTCGCGTATTGCCCGAAGAAAAAGACAGTGTGTTCTGGGGAATCTTCTTCCCCACATGTGCATGTAGGTGTCTGCCTCAGACTCACGCGGTTTAAGTGCGTGGGATAAGGTCCGTGTCCGGTTAAGAAATGTACCATACCGCGGCTGGGATCGATATGTCTCATTCTCAAACGCTTCCTAACTCAATCTACGTCGTGCAGTCTACGTCCCTTATCACTTACATCCCACTCACCTTGTCATGTATCCAAACGCCAACTTTTAAGGTGACGTATCGTCTCTATCGGCACACCGGTTATTGTGTGTACCTTATCAAGTCTCCCCACCCTTAACCAGTACCTTGCAGGTCTGTATTTGATCGTGATATTGAAAGGTCTCTGTTGGCTTCCTTTCATGTTAATTTCTTAAATCTGTTGTCATTTATGGTATAAATTCCTCTTCTAAATTTACTGTGGTGTTTCTATCTGCGAGGAGACTGAGCAGTGAAACGTGTTACTTTTACACATAAACAAGAACGATCTGTCACACTACTACACTTTAAAACACAGTTTATATGTAATTCATGTCACACAGTCTCATACAGAACCTACGTGCGCTTTCTTTTATATGGTGTATATGATAAGATACTGTCATCCCCCTTCCCTTCTGTGTGAAAGGATGAATGAGCAAATGTATTTCTAGTTGCATGCTTGATGGTAGCAGACAAGCCTGTCTGTTAGAGAACAGTAGGACCAACATCAGAACAGGTAGCTACGCTTTCTAAAAGCAAAGAGGTTTCTATTCTTAGTATGGTCCTGTCCCTCCCTTGTCATGTTGGTATAGGAAGCTGCCTCTCTGGTCACTTCCGTTTGTATCTGTTAAGCACGCTCGGTAGGGGCCCAGGTCAGTCTGTCCGCGGCGAGCGTCTGAAGTGGTAAGATCTCCGGCTAAGCGCGTCTCTGCTAAGTCCGTAGGACAATGGATTTCTTAAGTTCAGCCTAACTGAAAATTTAATCACCTTTATTTCAGGTTTAGCTCTAAAATATCTAATGTTATCTTAAATTGCAACGCAGTGTAATTCGAGTGTGAAGTTCAGAATATATCTTCCGGTAGTTGCTTTGTCACTACTTTGTGAGTAAAGTGGAACCACGTGTTGATCAGTAACTCTAACTAAGATCATCAATCTTAAATGCGAATGTGCGTGAGATTATAACGTCTCGTCTTGACAATATTTTTCAATATAGCAACTTTTCTTTATGTTCAACGCACGTGGGGTGTACTTTGTGAGACCAGTACCACGTGCTTATACAGTTGTTTGACCCATCAGGTTAATATTAAGACGATAGTAACCAGTTCGAGGTTTTTCTTTTGTAAATTGCGTTTCGATGTAATTTATTTTAATTATCAAAATTATTGTGGAGTTACACTCTTTGTGTAAACCAAGTTGACCACGTGAAGCATGTGGTGTAAGCATCAAAGTAGCCCTCAGCTATTCTTTTCGGGAAGATTTCACACAGAGTTAGTATGAATTTAGTATAGCAGTGTGTGGTAATTTCATGCCGGACAGGATTGCGCTACGAACGTAACTTCTTTGGGTGAAAATTGAATCGGTTGGTTGTGGTTAATTTCCTCTTGCATATGTTTCAACGTTCTTCGTGTGTTATTTTATGAATGCAGTGTTGTATGTAGTCTCCCAATCTTGGCTCCCTATTTGATGCGTTTCGTAAGATTACAAACTCACATTTACACAGTCCTAAATAAGGCACCAGTTTAGTTATGAATCAAGTTTGATATGCTGAAATTTTAACGGAACAATGATCAATGTTAAAATAAATGTCCAAATATAAACTGATTTATTTCTTTTCATTTAAATTGTCTTTATATATATATATCACCGGTTATCGTAAGATGGGTACTAAAAGATTATAATTAATGTTAGTCTGGTTGGGAATTTGGTAAGCTAGACTGGATACCTGGTGAAACAGTTGCGCAGTAATGCAAGGTTAACTTCCTCAGATAGCTCACAGCTTTTAACCCACTTTTATGGTCTTGATATCAGCACCGCTTTCAGAGCAAATTAATGCAACAACATTACATTATCTATGGGCCATATTCCTAGCACCACACACAGTGCATCCGCTGAGGTGGTACCGAAGGCTCCAGATAGCCTAAGTAGGACACTTCGCTTCGAATGTGAGAAGTGCAGGAAACGGGGGTTGTAGCGATATACTCTGAAAAACCGAAAAATTATGACGACTGCTCACCGCGACGTTGGAAGCCATCTGTTGGCGTTGCGGGCACGTGACGCTGAAACAAAAGTACATAAGTGGAGCAGACTCTGACGGGGATCACCCTAGCAGAGATATGGGCTGCAAATGGGGAAATCCATTGAGATAAGCGACTTCGACAAAGGGCGGATTATTTATTATTAAGCACAGCCTGTGAACGAGTATCTCGAAATGGTGCACCTGGTCGAATGTTCACGTGCTACTGTCTAAGCATCTACGGAAAGAGGTAGGAGGAAAGCGAAACTACCACTAGGCGCTGAAACTACCACTACGCGCAAAATGGTTGGACGTCCACGAGTCTTCACAGAACGTAGGGTCCGGAGGCTTGTCTGCTCTGTGAAGTAGGATAGATGGTGATCTGTGGCTTCCCTGCCGAAAGGGCACACTGCTGGTGCACGCACAAGTGTACAGGGCCCACCATTCACCGTACATTGTTGAACATGGAGTTCCACAGTAGACCACACCTACGTGTTCATATGCTGACCCAACGACCTCGTCAGTTACGATTGCAGTGGGCTCGGAACCATCGGGATTCGACAGTCAGTCAATGAAAACGAGGCGGCTCCTCGGGTGAATCACATTTTGCTGCACTAGGTCGACGGTCGTGTCCACAGACACCATCATCGAGGTGAACGGTGGCTCGAAACGTGCAGCACGCCACGGACGCAGGCTGTGGGAGCAGTATTATGCTACGGGAGACATTCTACTGCGCTTGCGTGGGACCGTGGTAGTAATCGAAAACACTCTAACAGCTGCGAACCACCTGCTTCCCTCCATGCTTGATGTCTTCGCCAACGGCGATGTCATCTTTCAGCAATATAAATGTCCGGGTCTCAGAGCCGGAACCATGCTACACTAGTTCGAGGAGCATTATAGTGAAATCACGTTGCTGTCTCGGCGACCAAATTCGCATGATGTCAATCCTGTGTAACCCATCTGGGTCACTATCGGACGCCATCACCGCGTACGCAAATCTGTGGCCTGTTATTTACGCGAATCACATGACATGTGTGTAGACATCTAATGCGACATACCTCCACAGACCTACAAACACACTGTCGGATTCCTGATACGTAGAATCATGGCCGGCCGAAGTGGCCGTGCGGTTAAAGGCGCTGCAGTCTGGAACCGCAAGACCGCTACGGTCGCAGGTTCGAATCCTGCCTCGGGCATGGATGTTTGTGATGTCCTTAGGTTAGTTAGGTTTAACTACTTCTAAGTTCTAGGGGACTAATGACCTCAGCAGTTAAGTCCCATAGTGCTCAGAGCCATTTTTTCGTAGAATCAGGAATGTATTTCGTTCCAAATGCGAACAGACAAGCTATTAAGCAGGTGGTCATAATGTTTTGGCTCAACAGTGTACACGCTAAGAGAGGAAAGCCTTGGAAAAAAGATCGCGGTGTGGCGATATAATTGTCCATGGAGCCAAATAGAAAGACTACTATAACTGAGAGGCCGATCTACGTTACACGGTGATGCGACACCTCGGAAGTCTTACGTGAAACTTTCCGAAAAAGAAAAACAAAATTAATTGGGGCTGCCGCAGAACCCGATCTTACTACATTGGCAAAGCAGGTGAAACTCAGCTCTGACGGCTCTCCTCGCCTTCACATTCTCTCCGTTTCCCTTCTTTTATTTTTTTAACGAATAATTATGATGTATACGTTACCAGCATGGTGTCAGTACTCTCCTATGCTAGTATGGCGAATTATAAGAGTGCTCAGGCGTTCGCATTACTTATGAAGTAGTCGTGACAGCAGACATCGAACGAATTCAAAAAATGGTTCAAAAGGCTGTGAGCACTATGGGACTTACCTTCTGAAGTCATCAGTCCCCTAGAACTTAGAACTACCTAAACCTAACTAACCACATCCATGCGCGAGGCAGGATTCGAACGAATTCAGACGCACGCTGGTAGAACTGTATAACATCGTGAAAGTGGTTGTGTCCCATGCGGAAATGGAAAGAAAGATACTCGGGGACTTCACTGAGTATCTTTGGAAGAAAGGCTGTACTATTCTCATAAAATCATTTAGGGTAGATTATGCAGCCGGTATTCGAGGGAAAAAGAGGACAGTTCTGCTACCTTCATCGTTCGGTACGAGTATATCTCGTGTAGGGGTTATGAGAATATAGTAAGAGATATTAGGGGGCATACTGAGGACTAGTCGTTTTTCCCTCACTTTACATGAACAGAGTAAGACACACAACGCTCTTCTATGACTTGAACCTTGGCAGTCCAACACTTTTAGTTACAATTTCAAACATGTAAATTTTATCTTCTAAGATAATTAGCTAGTGTATCATCAGATGCTGTAAATATCATTTCGATATTTCAGCAGTTTATGAAACACTGGAGCTGTCCCATTATGTGGGACTCCCCTGTGTTATTCTGGCTTATATCGAGCGTCAGCGTCCGTATTATCTGATCGTCGACGCGGCATTAACCCCTAAGCCTCTTTCCTGCTCCCTTTTAGACGATCATCTTTCGTTTCAATTGTAGGAGTGTTAGAAGAAGGGGCAGTATTATGAGAATGACGGATAGGTCTAATCAGTGTCCCGGCGGAGGTTCGAGTCCTCCCTCGGGCATGGGTGTGTGTGTTTGTCTTTAGGATAATTTAGGTTAAGTAGTGTGTAAGCTTAGGGACTGATGACCATAGCAGTTAAGTCCCATAAGATTTCACACACATTTGAACATTTTTTTTTCTAATCGGTGTAGATGAAATTACTGCCAGTGCTCATTGGGCGAAGCATATCAGTGGAAAGAGTACATTTACCGTCGGGGCAGTGTACATTAGGTCTACTTAGTGATGTGACACCCGATAGATTGTAAGTGGGACGATTCGAAAAAAAGCCATTGACTGTCAAGGATTCCCATGAAACTGAAACTTCCTGGCAGATTAAAACTGTGCGCCGGACCGAGACTCGAACTCGGAACCTTTGCCTTTCGCGTGCAAGTGCTCTACCATCTGAGCTACCCAAGCACTACTCACGCCCCGTCCTCACAGCTTTACTTCCGCCAGTACCTCGCCTCCTACCTTCCAATCTTTACAGAAGCTCTCCTTGCAGAACTAACACTCCTGAAAGAAAGGATATTGCGGAGACATGGCTTAACCACAGCCTGGGGGATGTTTCCAGAATGAGATTTTCATCCATTCCCACCTTACTGCATGTGCAAATGAGGTAAAACTCCATTGTGAGATGCTTGAGGAAAGTGTTCCGACAAAATATACTTAGGGTTATGCTGAGAAAACGGAGTCCAGTTCATAAATAATTTGCAGATCGATTCACAGGCGGCTGGCCGTTGTGACCGAGCGGTTCTAGGCGCTTCAGTCTGGAACCGCGCGACCGCTACGGCGCAGGTTCGAATCCTGCCTCGGACATGGATATGTGTGATGTCCTTAGGTTTGTTAGGTTTAAGAAGTTCTAAGTTCTAGGAGACTGATCACCTCAGATGTCCAGTCTCATAGTGCTCAGAGCCATTTGATTGACAGGCGGGAGGAGAGGAAACGTAATTTAAATACCAGCACTGTATGTCGATAAACGTCATTTAGTTAGCGGTTTCAGCACCCGTAAAGCACTTCGGTAGCATATTACCCTCCACCTTATACGCATATCGCTTTGAACTGGAGTTCGGCCGGAAGCCCGCAGGCACATGGAGCCACTCGGCGCGCGATGGGATTGTGGCGCTAGTAGCGCGAAACGAGGCTGCACTAATTCGGGGCGAACTGTGCGCCTTCTGTTTGCTTTGCGCAACGGCCGCATCTGCTCGCTAACGACGTGCATAGCCGGCGGCCCGCTACCTGCCTGCACGGCCGTGCATATTCGTTGCGCGCTCGCGGCCGTGGGAAGCTGCCCCTGATAAATTGTTCTTAGCCGCGACGTCCCTAGCCGGGAAGACGGCCACCCATTGTCCGCTATCTCCCTAGCAGCGCTCCCGAGAAAGCCAATACTCGCCGCGCATATTCTTCCTTGCATAAATCTTATCGTCGGAGAGAAAGAAAGGGTTAGGTTTTCGGGTCGGGTCGGTTCGGGCGCCCGGGATGGGGCAGCAAGCAATCTGCATTATAAGATCGGCGCGGCCGTCTCCCCTCCGCTAATGGGTTTTGCTGCACGGGGAGCGAGGCTTTCTGGCGTGATTTATTGGGAATGTATTGGCGGTATTCAGATGCGCGTCACCTGTTCGGGAGCGGCGCTGGTGGACCCCTTCGCCGAATCTAGCCAGGTGGCAGCCCTCGCCGCCTTTGGAGAGATTCTCCAGGTAGAGGGCGCGCATTTCCCAGCCGTTGGCGTTCGGTTTCCTCGTTTCCTACGTGATTTACGGCGCAAACGTTTTAGACAGTTTTGTATCGCCTATGCGTGTTTGTCAGTAGCTGTCTGTTTTCTCCGACAAATAACGGAAATCAAATGCGATGCACAAACGTCTATTTAAAGTGGTTTCCAGTCATATTCAAGAGAGGAATATCTAAATGTTATTTACTTAATTGAGCTGCGATATCCTTAAGACCTACAGAACCGTTACAACACACCGTTACGCGTGACGGGGACACCGCCAACGTCGCAAACATTTCACCAACCGAACAATGTTTCCTGTAAATTTTACTTTTGCGTCGCTTAATGCTCCTACCTTCTTCTGTCTACCGCCCATTAAAGTTACTTTTATTTTGTACTTTCTATTGGCTTTCGAGAGCCACTGAAAAGAAGAGTATAGTAATACGACACTCGTTACAGACTAAGCGAAACTAACCACATCTGACTTTTGAAAATGTGGTCATACGGCAAATTGCTGCATCATGCTAAATGTTGCACGAATATTCAGTCATATCTTGAGACTATTTCACAGTGGTGCAACGCCGGCCGGAATGGCCCAGCGGTTCTAGGCGCTACAGTCTGAAACCGAGCGATCGCTACGGTCGCAGGTTCGAATCCTGCCTCGGGCATGGATGTGTGTGATGTCCTTAGGTTAGTTAGGTTTAAGTAGTTCTACGTTCTAGGGGACTGACGACCTCAGAAGCTAAGTCCCATAGTGCTCAGAGCCATTTGATTTGAACAGTGGTGCAACGTTTGCCAATGAAAGGAGAATCCGTACCAGGAAACGAGGGAGTCATCAGAATTGGTCACAAATTGATATTTATACAGGCATCGACGGAGAATACAGAACTGTAAACTTCGGAGGTCTGTGGCTGAACGTGCGACACTGCATTGCAGCTTCATCGCGCAGGTGGCAAAGATAATAAACAGGGACATGTCGGTACTAGGGCATAAAGTCTTTGCGAATTTCATTCCGTGTACTCAGTTGGACAGTAACTATGTCTCTCTGACAGGCACGTGAACAACGAACGCAGATGTTAGCATTAACAGAGGACGTGTATTTGGGCTCAAAGAAGCCGGTTGGAGTAATCGGCGAATCGGTCGGCATATGAATAGTACCGATGGGGCTACTCGTCGATGTTGGCAGCATTGGGTGAACCATGACCGACCATAGCGTCAAGAAGGAAGCGGTGGACCTAGAGAGACGACGGGACGTGAGGACTGAGCAGTCGTCAGAGTGGCACTCAGAGCCCCGGTTTCAACATTATCATCGATCCCACGTCCAACTGTTGCTTCAGTGACTGCTAGGACCATTAACAGGCAGCTGAAACAAAGAGGGCTGAGCTTACGGTGCCCCCCTTACGTCGACTATAATTGACCAAGAAACCCGATAGCAGTGGTATCGGGCACATTCGGGCTGGAATTTCATTGACTAGATTAGAATTGTCTTCAGTGATCAGTCTCGCTACGAACTGAGCTCCAATGACCAGAGATGTGTCTGAAGAAGCCCCGGATAGCGGTGGGATACCAGCCTGACTGTCGCCGGCCATACGGCCAGAGAACCAGGAGTGATGGTCTGGGGTACCATTTCATTTCATAGCAGAAGCACTTTGATTGTCATCCGAAGCACCCTTACAGCACAGCTGTACGTCGACGATATCCTAAGCTCCGTTTTGTTGTCCTTCATAGCATGCCATCCTAGGCTTAAATTTCAGCAGATAATGGTCCCCCCCCCCCTTCCCCTCCCTGCACACGGCGAGAGTATCTGCTGCATGTCTCTGTGGTTCGCAAATCCTATCTTGTCCCCACAAGGTCGCGGGACCTGTCCCCAACTGAGTAAGTTTAGAGCATTATAGGCATGGCCTTCCAAGCAGCTCGGGATTTTGTCGATTTAACACGGCAGTTGGACAGAATTTGGCATGGCATTCCTCAGGACGACATACAACAATTCTGTTAATCAGTGCCAAGCCGAATAACTGCTTGCTAAAGGACAAGAGGTGAATCGACGCGTTATTGACTTGCTGAATTTGTGAAACTCTTTCTGCTGAATAAATAATCCAATTTTTGTGAAACTGTGATTGTTTGTTTCTCTGTACATGTACATCACATCTACCTATGTCTGTGCAACGGATAATTAGTTCGTAGTGCGTGTTTTCTCTCTTTTTCTTCTCTTACAGTGTATTTTAAATGTTTGGAAGTGGAAAACTGCGCACTTCAAAACAGAAAAAACCACAGTTCTTGTGACTACATCATCAGTAAGTCGCAATTGGAGTCTGTCAACTAACAGAATTAGAGGTAAGGCAGGATAAAGAATTCCGTACAATGACAGTTTACTTGGAAACTGCTTACAAATTACTTGTGCGTCCTAACTTAGAGTAATGCTCAAGTGGGAAGGGGGGGGGGGGCGGAGGGGGCTCGAGTGAACAGTACTAACAACGGATATTGAATGTATATAAATAAGGACAGCACGAATGGTCACGAATGGTCACAGATTCAAGTCGCGAGAGAATGCTACGGCAATTTTGAAAAAACGTTCAAAATGGTTCAGATGGCTCTGAGCACTATGGGACTCAACATCTGAGGTCATCAGTCCCCTAGACATAGAACTACTTAAACCTAACTAACCTGCCCGAGGCAGGATTCGAACCTGCGACCGTAGCGGTCGCGCGGTTCGAGACTGTAGTGCCTAGAACCGCTCGGCCACACCGGCCGGCTGAAAAAACGTGATCTAACACATTTCTGAAGATAAATGCCAGTTATCCAAAAGCCTACTCCCAAATCTTCATTGACCAATATTACTTCGGAATCTAGAGATATTCCTCAGCTCCTTACGTGTCACAGCGGTAGAGATAGTGAAGACAAGATCAGATAATTACAGCACGCATAGACGCATCCAAGCACTCATCTTTCCCGCGCTCCATACGCGATTAGAACGGGGAGAAAACCTAGCATGTGTTACCATGCTAAGTATCCTCTGCCATGCACTTCGCAATGGTTTGCAGAGTATGTGTGTATACGCAGAAAGAAGCGCGTAATTCGCAAATGTAATGAAAATTTGCCTCCGAACATAATGAAGCTTCACTTGACGATCTTGCCTCTATGCGGATTCACCGCCCCAGTATATTGTTCGAAAGAAAACATTGTCCATTATTTAATGTGACCAGCGACTATGCACGTTGCGACTACGCACGTTGACCGTGCAGGTGGTAATACTGGCAGTCGAGGGTATACAAAGCGTGTCGAGGTGCAGTCGTAACACGGAAAGGGGGGGATAGATCTCACGTCCACAAGGCCATTATCATTGGCTTTCGGACACCGAGTGGAAGCATTTTCGAAAAGGGTAAGCTAGTAAACTGTTCGCGTGTCGTCGTGTTTAATGTGTACCGTGCATGACAAAAAGGCACTATCCAAAACCGGCGCAGAGACAACTGTGGTGCACCACGAACCGTAGATGACAGGGGTGGCTTCGGAGACGTGTACGGGCCAACATGTGTGTAAATGCTGAACGACTGACCGCTCAGATGAACCTTGGGGCCGCCGACAGCGTCTCCTCAAAGACCGTTCAGCGAACGTTGCTTTGCATGGACCTCCGCAGCGGGCAGCTGGATCACACACCCATACTGACTGCTGTTCACCGGTGACGAAGGCTGGGATTTACACTCCAATACCGCAACTGGACGTCCGTTGAGCGGCGACAGGTGGTCTTTTCAAATGAATCACGTTTTATGCTCCATCGAATAGATGGCGCGTACAGCGTGAGAAGTCCGTAACAATCGTCGGACGGGTCCAGGCCGGAGGAGAGAGCGTTATGGTCTGAGGAACGTTTTCGTGGCATTCCCTGAGTGATCTCGTCATTCTGGAAGACTCAATGGACCAACACCAGTATGCATCTATCGTTGAGGGATGCTCCCCTATTTACTCGTTACTACCCCATCCCCCCCCCCCCCCCCAAATATCTCTCAAGTCTTATATCGCCGAAGTGGCCGAACTGCTAAACACTTGTTCACCAACAATACTAACAATAATTTAGATAATTATTAATTAATCTTACAGACACTGACTAGCAGTTTGAATTGATTACATTTTGAGATTAAATTAAAATAAACAGTACTTATAATGTGCTCCATATAACACTTTTAATGTACACAGGATGTTTTTTGATTTTTTTTATGTGGGTATGTTTCTCTATGCTCGTACGTTGAACGGTACATGGTTCATTCATATGTGTTGTACTGTCCCATTGTCAAAGACCAATACCACTAGTAACGTGAAGTGATAGAAAACGAAATTGCTTAAATTTTCTGTCTTTCTTTTCACTTACAAACTCACGCATCTTAAAATTTTGGCGTCATAGGCCACTGGCGAATTTAAGTGTGGGATGGAGCTGACCCTGATTGTCTCACCTTATACACTATTATTGCTTCCGTACCTGTTCTCTCCTTTCCGTATTGTCCCTTGTTGAAAAACTTGATACGGTGCACGTATTAATGTCACAACATGGAATGTATAATAGTGCCACATATATAAATCCATAGTAATTTTCTCTGACAGCTAGCCATAGAGATTGTCGATGCTCATAGCCTCCAAATACAGACACTGTGTTATCAAAAGTATCCGTACACCCCAAAAACATACGTTTTTCATATTAGGAGAATTGTACTGCCACCTACTGCCATGTACTCCAACGACGTCAGTAGTCATTAGACATTGTGAGAGACCAGAGTGGGGCGCTCCGCGGAACTCACTGACTTCGAACGTGGCCAAGTTATTGGTTGTCACTTGTGTCATACCTCTGTATGCGAGATTTTCACACTCCTAAACATCCCTAGGTCCACTGTTTCCGATGTGATAGTGAAACAGAACGTGAAGGGACACGTAGACTACAAAAGCGTACAGGCCGACCTCGTCTGTTGACTGACAGAGACCGCCGACAGTTGAAGAGGGTCGTAATGTGTAATAGGCAGACATCTATCCAGACCATCACACAGAATTTCCAAACTGCATCAGGATACACTGCAAGTACTATGGCGTTTAGGCGGGTGGTGAGAAAGCTTGGATTCCATGGTCGAGCGGCTGCTCATAAGCCACACATCACACCGGTAAATGGCATACGACGCCTCGCTTGGTGTAAGGGGCATAAACATTGGACGATTGAACAGTGGAGAAACCTTGTGTGGAGTGGCGAATCACTGTACACAATGTGGCGATCCGATGGAAGGGTGTGGGTATGGCGAATGTCTGGTGAACGTCATCTGCCAGCGTGAGTAGTACCAACAGTAACGGGCGCTGATAACCTCGCTGTTGTGCGCCCTAAAACACTAATCATCATCATCACCAACAGTAAAATTCAGAGGAGGTGGTGTTTTGGTGTGGTCTTGTTTTTCATAGAGAGGGCTTGCACACTTATTGTTTTGCGTGGCACTATCACAACACAGAACTACATTAATGTTTTAAGCACTTTCTTGCTTCCCACAATTGAAGAGCAATTCGGGTGTGGCGATTGCATCTTTCAGCACGATCGAGCACCTGTTCATAATGCACGGCCTGTGGCGGAGTGGTTACACGACAATAGGATCCCTGTAATGGTCTGGCCTGAACAGAGTCCTGACCTGATTCCTATAGAACACCTTTGTGATGTTTTGGAACGCCGACTTCGTGCCAGACCTCAGCGACCGACATCGATACCTCGCGTCAGTGCAGCACTGCGTGAAGAATGGGCTGCCATTCCCCAGGAAACCTTCCAGCACGTCACTGAACATATGCCTGCAAGAGTGGAAGCTGCCATCAAGGCTAAGGGTGGGCCAACACCATATTGAATTCCAGCGTTACCGGTGGAGGGCGTCACGAACACGTAAGTTATTTTTTGCCAGTTGATCGGATATTTTTGGTCACATAGCGTATATAAATTTCGTAGCTTCTACATAGCATTTAAGAAAACTAGAGGCGTAGTTATTGATGTGTAAATCGCACATCGAAATGTAGCACACATCGGGAGACACGCAGTCACGTTTGCGGTGTGGACCATGTTCGCCGGGTTTCAAAAATGTCTCGGCCTTTAGGTAGTCATCACACTGCAGTAAGCAGAACATGCCGGCAGTTACAGGTAGCGCGCTGCGCGGTGCTAACCTTTAATGGGTGGAAGAAGAACACTACTGGATGGACACTATTGCGAAATCACTCACGCAAAATGCAGAAAAAGAGTAACAAAGACAAGATACGGATCTGCACCAGTTCTACATTTTCTCTTCTTTTCAGAAATTAGCAGATTTCTGTCAGAAATAGAATTCTGGTCGCGAAGCGGTATTTCATTTATAGATTTTCACAGACCAAATCCTAACTGATTTGACCATAGCGCTAAGTAAAGCGCCTCCCGACAATATCAGCGAAGAGTGCGCTTAGCGAAACGTCTCTTCCAAATCGGTATGCTTTGAAATGTTGTCTCCGAAACCATCTTAAGCCATCGTAGTATACAAACACCAAGGGTTAGCAAGTTATATTGTTATTTGCGCTCCATCCAAATACTGACGCGGGCAATATGCAGAGAGAAGAAGTGAAGCACATGTACTCTCTCTTTGACGAAGGCTATACAGGAATAATTTAGTTTCTCCGATAACCTGTTGGAAAATTGCATCTCATGAAGAAAACTGTTTGTAGGAACAGCTACGTGTCCTATTCTCAAATCCTGCAGTGACATGTTACGGGACATAAATCCTATCTCTACATTCCACGACGCCAACGGGTCGATAAACTCTATTCTGCCTCTTATCTACCGATAGTTATTTCATGCACTAATTTTACAGCGTTACACGAGTGATTCGCAGTGAAACTTGTGAGTTTTCCAAACAATACCGCAATACTCCTGCAATTTCTATGAAAAATTAACAAGCATCTTATCGACTATTCCATGAGGTTTTGGACTTGCAGCCGGGTGACTTGACATCTTCCCATGATATTTCGGCTGACAACCGTCCAACCATTTTCAGGTAAGATGCTGTCGGCCGAAATATCGTGGCAAAATGTTGACATCATCCAGCTGCTAGTCCGAAAATCTTAAGAACCACATTTTGTCAGCTGCCTAAATAGTGCCCTTGCAGCGAACATGATACCAAGGTTACATCAATTATTTCGTTAAATACACCGCATTTGATAGCATAAAAGTAAGTATTGCTCCAGTACATCATTCCAGAGTGGAATTAGAACCACCATACACAATACTGGTACATTAGAAGTAATATATGTTATTTGGCAGTATTTAGTAAATGAACCTGCCACTCTATCAAAAAATTCCTCAAAGCCTCACAGCGAGATGTAGATTATATTTCAGTACTGCTCGAGACCTTCACCAAAAGAAGGTGAGGCAATGATACACCTTTATTTCAACCATGTCATATGTACTACAAATACCTATGAATCGAAAAGAGGTTATTAAATGCATTCTACTTCTTCATTTCTTATCCCAGTTAAATTTCTCCCGTGCCTCCTGCACTCGATTTGTATTTCCCATAGGGCACTGTACACCGAATTCAAAGTTGTGTAAACGTTTAATGACAGCATAAAGTCTATAAATGATGTGTGTCACTTTATATCAGAAGATTGTCTCTGGTTTCGAGCGGCTAACAGAGGTGGTTCAGGCTGCCAGTCTTGCTTGGAAGACGAAAGCACAGCTGACCATTTGCAGCATAGTCGAGAGGACCGATTGCGGACCTCTGGTACAGAGCCGGGCAGAGGGTCTGAATCAGAGGCTCAGACGGTTCTGCTACCGTGTAGGCTGCAGATTCCTCGACTTGCGCACAAAGGGTGGTTGGGTTTCTGATTCCGCTGAATAGGTCAGGTGTCCACTATGCGCAGGAGGCGGCTGCAGCATAGCAGGGGCTGTGTGGCGTGGACTGGGCGGTTTTTCAGGTTAGAGGGTCTTGGGAATACAGAAGAAGAGCTTCAGTCACAAAAGGTGGAGGCTGAACACAGGAAGAACTTAGATACAGGAACCATCAGTACAACAGTTGTGAATTGCCGTAGCTGTGTTGGGAAAGTACCAGAGCTCCAAGCGCTAATACAAAGCACTGATGCTCAGATTGCTATAGGCACTGAAAGCTGGCTAAAGTCGGAGATAAGCTCAACCGAAATTTTTGCGAACAACCTAGCGGTGTTCCGAAAGGATAGACTAAACACGGTTGGCGGTGGCGTGTTTGTTGCTGTTAAAAGTAGTTTAACTTGTCGCGAAATTGAAGTAGATACTTCCTGTGAGTTGGTATGATCAGAGGTCATTGTTGGCGACCGGAATAAAATAATAATTGGAGCCTTGTACCGACCTCCCAAGTCAGATGATACAATTGCTGAAAGGTTCAAAGGAAACTTGAGTTTGATTTCAAACACGTTCCCGAATCATATGATTATAGTTGCTGGTGACTTTAATTTACCCTCGATATTTTGCGGAAATACTTGTTTAATTCCGGAGGTAAGCATAAAAAATCATCCGAAATTGTGCTAAACCCATCCTCTGAAAATTATTTCGAGCAGTTAGTTCATGAGCCCACGCGAATAGTAAACGGTTGTGAAAACACCTCTTAGCAACAAATAATTCTGAGTTAATAACGAGCATCAAAAGGGATACAGGCATTAGTGAACACAGCGTTGTCTTAGCGAGACTGAATATTGTAATCCCCAAATTCTCCAAAAATAAACGATAAATATTCATAAAAGCAGATAAAAATTCACTTGACGCCTTCCTGAGAGACAATTTCCACTCCTTCCAAATTAAGCCGGCCGAAGTGGCCGTGCGGTTAAAGGCGCTGCAGTCTGGAACCGCAAGACCGCTACGGTCGCAGGTTCGAATCCTGCCTCGGTCATGGATGTTTGTGATGTCCTTAGGTTAGTTAGGTTTAAGTAGTTCTACGTTCTAGGGGACTGATGACCACAGATGTTAAGTCCCATAGTGCTCAGAGCCATTTGAACCATTAGCCTTCCAAATTAACTGTGTAAGTGTAGACCAGATGTGGCTTGAATTCAAAGAAATAGTATCGGCAGCAATTGAGATGTATATAGCAAATAAATTAACAAACGACGTAGCTGATCCTTCTTGGTACACAAAATAGGTCAGGACACTGCTGCAGAAACAACGAAACAAACATGCCAAATTTAAGACGCAAAATTCCCAAAGTTGGCGACCTTTCACAGAAGGTCAAAATTCAGTGCTTATAATAGTCTCCACAACGAAACTTTGTCTCGAATCTGGCTGAAAACCCAAAGAGATTCTGGTGGTATGTGAAGTATGTTAGCGGCAAGAAACAACCAATGCCTTCTCTGCACGATAACAATGGAGATACTATCGAAGACAGTGCTGCCAAAGCAGAGTTACTAAACAGAGCCTTCCGAAATGCCTTCACAAAAGAAGACGAAGTAAATATTCCACAATTCGAATCAAGAACAGCTGCCAACATGAGTAACATAGAAGTAAATATCATCAGATTAGTGAAGCAACTTAAATCACTTAATAAAAGCACGTCTTCTGGTCCAGACTGTATACCAATTATGTTCCTTTCGGAGTATGCTGATGCATTAGCTCCATACCTAACAATCATAGAAAACCATTCGCTCGGCGAAAGATCCGTATCCAAAGACTGGAAAGTTGCACAGGTCACAACAATATTCAAGAAAGGTAGTAGGAGCAATGCACTAAATTACAGGCCCATATCATTAACGTCGATATGTAGCAGGATTTTAGAACATATATTGTGTTCGAACATTATGACTTACCTCGAAGAAAACGGTCTCTTGACACACAGTCAACATGGATTTAGAAAACATCGTTCTTGTGAAATACAACTAGCTCTTTATCCGCATAAAGTGTTCAGTGCTATTGACAAGGGATTTCAGCTTGATTCCGTATTTCTGGATTTCCAGAAGGCTTTTGACACTGTACCACACAAGCAGCTTGTAGTGAAATTGCGTGCTTATGGAATATCGTCCCAGTTATGTGACTGGATTTGTGATTTCCTGTCAGAGAGGTCACAGTTCGTAGTAATTGACGGAAAGCCATCGAGTAAAACAGAAGTCATTTCTGGCGTTCCCCAGTGTAGTGTTATAGGCCCTATGCTGTTTCTTATCTATATAAACGATTTAGGAGACAATCTGAGCAGCCATCTTAGGCTGTTTGCAGATGATGCTGTCGTTTATCATCTAGTAAACTCATCAGAAGATCAAAACAAATTGCAAAACGATTTAGAAAAGATATCTGATTGGATCGAAAATAGACAATTGACCTTAAATAATGAAAAATGTGAGGTCACCCACATGAGTGCTAAAGGAAATACGCCGGGCGCGGTGGTCTAGCGGTTCTAGGCGCTCAGCCCGGAACCGCGCAACTGCTACGGTCGCAGGTTCGAATCCTGCCTCGGGCATGGATGTGTGTGATGTCCTTAGGTTAGTTAGGTTTAAGTAGTTCTACGTTCTAGGGGACTGATGACCACAGATGTTAAGTCCCATAGTGCTCAGAGCCATTTGAACCATTTTTTGCTAAGGGAAATGCGTTAAACTTCGGTTACACGATAAATCAGTCAAATCTAAAGGCTGTAAATTCAACTAAATACCTAGGAATTACAGTTACGAACAACTTAAACTGGAAGGAACACACAGAAAATGTTGTGGGAAGGCTAACCTAAGACTGCGATTTATTGACAGGACACTTAGAAAATGTAACAGATCTACTAAGGAGACTGGCTACACTATGCTTGTCCGTCCTCTTCTAGAATACTGCTGCGTTGTGTGGGATCCTTACCAGATAGGATTGACGCAGTACGTCATAAAAGTTCAAAGGAGGGCAGCACATTTTGTATTATCACGAAAAATGGGAGAGAGTGTCACTGTAATTATACAGGATTTGGGCTGGACATCATTAAAACAAAGGTGTTTTTCGTTGCGACGGAATCTTTTCACGAAATTTCAATCACCAATTTTCTCCTCCGAATGCGAAAATAGTTTGTTGACACCGACATACGTAGGTAGAAGCGATCGCCGTGATAAAATAAGGGAAATCAGAGCTCATACGGAAAGATATAGGTGTTCGTTCTTTCCGCGCGCTATACGAGATTGGAATAATAGAGAATTGTGAAGGTGGTTCGATGAACCCTCTGCCAGGCACTTAAATATGATTTGCAGAGTATCCACGTACATGTAGGTGCAGATATAGATGTAATATTATTTGCTCTGTTTAGCTGTGTACTTAAATGAAGCCTCGTCCAGACAATCATTGCTTGGAAAATAACACGGTTGACTTCCTTTCGTGTGCTTATCTTACGTGCACTTGTCCTCATGTGGGTGCACTTGTCCTCCGCGCCGGCCGCGGTGGTCTCGCGGTTCTAGGCGCTCAGTCCGGAACCGCTCGACTGCTACGGTCGCAGGTTCGAATCCTGCCTCGGGCATGGATGTGTGTGATGTCCTTAGGTTAGTTAGGTTTAAGTAGTTCTAAGTTCTAGGGGACTGATGACCACAGATGTTAAGTCCCATAGTGCTCAGAGCCATTTGAACTTGTCCTCGGCGGCACGTTAAACTCCAGTGGGTGTACTTCTTGACTTAAGGTGCTCGTTGTGTTCAACGTTCTTAACATATAAAAAAAAAGCTGAATTCTGAGCACTACAGTTACTGATTCAGAAAGCCGTCCATGACCTCTATAGGAAGCCCTCTTTGTTTCCGAGCTCTATTGTTTACATGTTGCACAAAGTGTTTGTAGTACCAAGTAAGATATTTCACAGCGCAACAAAGCCACTGTGGACACATGAATAATAAAGAAGAGCAAGATCATTTTCCCAGTAAGTGCACTTTCTTATTCTTTTCACAGAGTCGACTTACAATCGCAAGTAGACACGTTGAAAACTAGACGATCCCCTTTCTCTCATCTTCTTTCGTGAACGAGATGGTATTCATTGGACTGGCTGTAATGTAACCATATTCACACACATTCTGAGTAACATACGACATCATCACATGCTCTTATATGACTGACTGATTATCAGTAACATGAGTTTACGATGACGCGTTTTGTTGTGACAGACCATCTCAGAAGCTTGCGCGATACAGTATTTTTATTTTGAATTGAGATTCACAAATATTTTGTTAAAAAAGCTGTCTTAGTGTTATGACAAACAACAGCGTTATTAAAACAGTTCTGGGAAATAAATATGGAGTGTTTCTGAAATATCTGGCAATTTACAGAAAATTAGTAATTCTTATGTATACAGTATGTAAATATGTGTTTGAGGGACGATTTACTAGAATAGAGAATGGGGATGGTGTCTAACGTGATGCATTTTGTTTTCTTGCAGGTAAGATGACGAGATGCTGTACGCCTGGTAAGTCGTCGCTGATTTGGATCGCACAATGAGCAACAAAGCTACATAATTGTATGTATTGCACATTTGACTGAATATACGTTTGGGACGCGCCGTGTGATATAAAGAGCTCTGCTGCTGGCGAATTTACTTTCTGTCCATCGGTGAGGTTGTTTCGTCCTTTGATATATATGCGTCAACACAGCTCTCTCCAGCTCTCGTACATGACAGTATAATGTCAGAATTGTCATTAAGTTTCCGAGGTATTGCTCCTAGTGTCTGTCTTCGAGGGATTCCCAATGCTGATTTACTTGAGGAGTAGTGTAAAATATGGTTCCACTTTAGACCCATGATGCATTATTATAAAGAAAAGAAAGATAACGTGACTACTTTCTTGAGGAATACAGGAATGTAGTTCTAATGACTTTTGCTTTTGTAGGGTAAATTAACGTAGTGAATTAGAGCTGAAATCGTGATTGCAAAAAGTAATTCGCCAGTATGAGGCAGAGGAAATTATATCAAAGATTTTTAATTGTGTGAAAGTACTGTTAAACAGAGCATCGGGAAGTGTGAGGCTACTTCTGAGGCAGAAATCGGCGAACTTCATTGGTATTGTACATCAGTGGCACAACCGTTGCCGGCCGCTGTGGCCGTGCGATTCTAGGCGCTTCAGTCCAGAACCACGCGGTTACTACGGTCGCAGGTTCGAATCCTGCCTCGGGCATGGATGTGTGTGTTGTCCTTAGGTTAGTTAGGTTCGAGTAGTTCTAAGTGACTGATGACCTTAGATGTTGAGTCCCATATTGCTTACAGCCATTTGAACCATTTTGCATAACCGTCAAAACTGTCTCAGGTGAAATTAACATCAGTCCTTAAACAACTGCCAAATGCGTATGACCAAGTTCACATGCCAGGTTTTTCAACTCCGTTTATCCATATTGTATAGAATCATAGGTCTGTCTCGTTGACATCAGGCAGCGTGCTTCGTTCGTCCACGAAATCCAGAAGGCCTGAAATAATGTCGCCCGACCTGATGACAATTTCTTTGATCTTTGGAAGGCAATCAGTACAGTTACTACAGTCGCGAGTGAACAGAATACGTATTTACGAAATATCTGACCAAGTTTGTGACCGAGTGCAGGACCTCATTTCATCTGGGAACCAACAGGTCGGTCTTAACCGGGAGAGGTCATAGAATGTAAACGTAGCTTCATGAGTGTGATAGCTGTTGTTCTCGAAGTATATAAATGGTCTGGTGGACTACGTGAGAATCTCGGTAAAGCTGTTCGTGTATAATGCTGATGCACAGTATCTGATCAAAAGTATTCGTGGGCGTTAATTGGGATGTGTCCAACCTTTGGCTATACGACGGCTTGAACTATGATGCGGACAGTTTCATTGAGGTATCTGAATGTCTGCCGAGGAATGGTAGACCATCTTCCTCACGAGTCGAAATCAGAGTTGTTGGACGCAGGAATCTGGAGCGAAGTTGACGATCCAACTCAGGCCAAAAGTGTTCAGTAGGGTTCAGGTCGAGACACTGGACAGGCCAGTCCATTGCAGGAATATTATTGTTCACAAACTATTATCTCAAAGATTCTGCTTTTTGACAAGGTACACCGTCATGCCGATAGAAACAATTACAGTCTCCAAACTATTCCTCTAATGTACGCAGTATACAATGTTGTAGAATGGGTTTGTATAATTCTGCATTTAGCGTTTTCTTTAACGCTATAAAAGGACCGCACCCTAACCAAGAGAAACATCCTCGTACCATAACACCACCTCCTCCGTAGTTAATCGATAGCACTACATACGACCGCAGGTAAAGTTATCCAGGCATCCGCCAAAACAAAACCTTTCTACCGGGTTACCACAGGGTATAGCGTGGTTCACCACTCCAAATCACTAGTTCCCAGTCATCCACTGTACAGAAGCGTCGCTCTTTCCATCACCTCAGGCTTCACTTAGCACTGAATTTGTGACATATGAGGAGCTGCTCGACCATTATACCGCATTCACTGTGTCAGCTGGGATACTGGTAGCAGTTTGTAACACGCGAGTGATTCCTTCGGCTGATTTCGTGCAACTTTTTACAAGTACCCTCCGTAATTGTAGTCTGCCGGGTCTTGGTTTAGCTGTGGTTTTACCTTCACGTTTCCGTTTCACAATCGCATCACCAACAATCGACTCGAGCAGCTTCAGAGTGGTTGAAATGTCTCTGGAGGATTTGTTACACAGGTGTCAGCCAATGACTAGTCCACAGTCTCCCGACCGATCCATCCTGCTGTTACTGCTTCCCTATTGACGATTGACAGTACCATTTCCGCGCCTCGTGTTACACTCGCGCGACCGCCTCTCGTGACATCTGCTGGTCAGTTCCGCATAGGCGATGATCATATAGTGTGCGTAGTTGTCCCGTAAATGGACACATTTGCTGGCATTAGGTATTGCTTCCAGTTCCTAAATAACAGTTACATTGCATTTAAGAAGAGTAACGAGAATCCAAAATCCAATCCCAAAGAAAGCAGGTGTTGACAGGTGCGAAAATTACCGAACTATCAGTTTAATAAGCCACGGCTGCTAAATACTAACACGAATTCTTTACACACGAATTGAAAAACTGGTAGAGGCCGAACTCGGGGCAGATCAGTTTGGATTTCGTAGAAATGTTGGAACACGTGAGGCAATACTGACCCTACTACTTATCTTAGAAAATAGATTAAGGAAAGGTAAACCTACGTTTATAGCATTTGTAGACTTAGAGAAAGCTTTTGACAATGTTGACTGGAATACTCTCTTTCAAATTCTGAGGGTGGCAGGAGTCAAATACACGAAGCGAAAGGCTTACAATTTGTACAGAAACCAGATGGCAGTTATAAGAGTCGAGGGACATGGAAGAGAAACAGTGGTTGGAAAGGGAGTGAGACAGGGTTGTAGCCTATCCCCGATGTTATTCAATTTGTATATTGAGCAAGCAGTAAAGGAAACAAAAGAAAAATTCGGAGTAGGGATTAAAATCCATGGAGAAGAAATAAAAACTTTGAGGTTCGCCGATGACATTGTAATTCTAAAAAATGGTTCAAATGGCTCTGAGCACTATGGGACTCAACTGCTGTGGTCATAAGTCCCCTAGAACTTAGAACTACTTAAACCTAACTAACCTAAGGACGTCACACAACACCCAGTCATCACGAGGCAGATAAAATCCCTGACCCCGCCGGGAATCGAACCCGGGAACCCGGGCGTGGGAAGCGAGAACGCTACCTCACGACCACGAGCTGCGGACCATTGTAATTCTATCAGAGACAGCAAAGGACCTGGAAGAGCAGCTGAACAGAATGGATAGTGTCTTGAAAGGAGGATACACGATGAACATCTACAGAAGCAAAACGATGATAATGGAATGTAGTCGAATTAAATCGGATAATGCTGCGGGAATTAGATTAGGAAATGAGAGGCTTAAAGTAGTATAGGAGTTTTGCTATTTGGGGAGCAAAACAACTGACGATGGTCGAAGTAGAGAGGATATAAAATGTAGACTGGCAATAGCTAGGAAAGCGTTTCTGAAGAAGAGAAATTTGTTAACATCGAGTATAGATTTAAGTGTCAGGAAGTCGTTTCTGAAAGTATTTGTATGGAGTGTAGCCATGTATGGAAGTGAAATGTGGACGATAAATAGTTGGACAAGAAGAGAATAGAAGCTTTCGAAATGTGGTGCTACAGAAGAATGCTGAAGATTAGATGGGTAGATCACATAGCTAATGAGGAGGTATTTAATAGAATTGGAGAGAAGAGGAGTTTGTGGCACAACTTGACTAGAAGAAGGGATCGGTTGGTAGGGTATATTCTGAGGCATCAAGGGATCATCAATATAGTATTACAGGGCAGCGTGGAGGGTAAAAATCGTAGAGGGAGAGCAAGAGATGAATACACTAAACAGATTCATAAGGATGTAGGTTGCAGTAGGTACTGGGAGATGAAGTAGCTTGCACAGGATAGAGTAGCATGGGGAGCTGCATCAAACCAGTCTCTGGACAGAATGGTTCAAATGGCTCTGAGCACTATGGGACTTAACATCTATGGTCATCAGTCCCCTAGAACTTAGAACTACTTAAACCTAACTAACCTTAGGACAGCACACAACACCCAGTCATCACGAGGCAGAGAAAATCCCTGACCCCGCCGGGAATCGAACCCGGGAACCCGGGCGTGGGAAGCGAGAACGCTACCGCACGACCACGAGTTGCGGACTCTGGACTGAAGACAACAACAACAACAACAACGAGAAGTATTACACACATCCCTATCAGGTATGCGGTGGGCCTGTAGAACGATCTACTTCAACCCTATATACCGTTTCCAGGCTACGTAGTTACCATGAAAGAGCCAGCTTTATGCACTTCGATGGCTTAAAAGTCTGAGATAAAACCTGATGGACAGTTGAAAATGCCATACCGTTGTAATCTCAAACGTTCTTTAAGCAAACAGAGTCGCGTCCCTAAATGGGCTTCCAGCTTGCAGCAGAAGAATTTGCTGAAGCCTCACATTCCATCACTTGGTTTGTCCACACCAAACATTTAACATGCTCGCAGCGTTTCTTCGTCGTCTGCAAATACAGTGCAGAAAGAAGTGGCGACCTGAAAGCTGGCTATTTGCTAGCCGTGGGTACCGAAGGCGTCACTTGGGCACGGACGTGGGAACGCCGCCGCGGCCGCGCAGGTACCTCGCCTCGCCTCGCCTCGCCTCGCTGTTTGTTTTCTTTAGGCGGCGCGCATCTTTTGAAGGCGGCCGCGCCTTTTCGAGTGGCGGGCCCCGCGGGCTCGCGACTATCGCCGCAAGCACGCACCCCGCTACCCTTTCATGCAGATTCAGTTCCCAAGCGAAACCCTGCCTATCGCGGCGCATTGCGACGGCACATATATCACGTGTGCAAATAGCGGGGCGGTTCGTTTCCATCACGGGGCGACGCTCTAACGGCAGTCCCGCGATCGCGGGCAGCGCATTAACATGGAGAAGGGGGAGAGAGGAGGGAGGAATATCGATAGCATAGCATCCTTGCATCCCTTCCTCACTTAACAGTTTCTTATTTGTCTAGATGTTTCTCCCAGGTTTTCGGAAGTTGATGGGCTGGGGAAAATAGCATTTTGTTCCAAATTGAGCATTTATACTCGTATTCGAAAATGCGATGGTGGTGGTGTTTGTGCTGGTCGTGGTGGTGGTGGTGGTGGTGGTGGTGGTGGTACACTGCTCTGTAATACGTAAGGACGACGTGGATAAGCTATCATAAAATTCACTAAAAAAAATCGACGCATCACGAAGGAATTATCCGAATGTAATCGGTAGACCTGATATACTCGTACATTTACAGCCAAATAAGTAATAAAAATTTCAGATAAAGTGGAAAGAGCTTCATAAAACTGAGTAAGTCATTGACACTTTGGCGCACCTCTGGCTCTTGTGGCAGCAGTTATTCGTCTTGGTATCGATTGATATAGTTGTTGGGTGTTCCCCTGGGGGATACCATGCCAAATTCTGTGCAATTGGCGCAACAAAAAGTGGTTCAAATGGGTCTGAGCACTATGGGGCTTAACATCTGAGGTCATCAGTCCCCTAGAACTTAGAACTACTTAAACCTAACTAACCTAAGGACATCACACAATCACACACATCCATGCCCGAGGCAGAATTCGAACCTGCGATCGTAGCAGCCTCGCGGTTCCAGCCTGAAGCACCTACAACCGCTCGACCACAGCGGCCGGCTGGCGCAACAGTTCATCAAAATCCAGAGCTGCTTTGAGGAGCCCTGCCCGTAATGCCCCAAACTTTCTCAATTAGGAGAGATCCGGTGTCCTTGTTGGCCAACGTTTGCCAAGCACGAAGACAAGCAACAGAAATTCTCGCAGTGTGCGGTTGTGCATTATTTTGCAGAAATCTAAGGCCAGGATAGCTTGCCATGAGGGCAACAAAACGGTGCCTACGATACCGCTGTACTGTAAAGGCCACGCGGATGACAATCAAAGAGGTCCTGCTCTAACAAGAAATGACGCCCCAGACGATTAATTCTAGTTGTTAGACTGTATGGCAAGTGACAGTCGGGTTGGTATCCCATCGCTGTTCGGGGCGTCTCCAGATACGTCTTTGGCCTGGAATCTCATTGACTGGAGTAGAACGATCTTCATTGATTAGTCCCGCTCCGAAATGAGCCACGATGACCAATGAAAACGAATCTGGAGACGCCCGTTTCGTTGACCTTCATGCCAAGCCATCCTGGATTTACATTTCACCAATATAATGCCCGCTCGCACACGGCAAAAATTTCTACCGCTTGTCTTCGTGCATTCCAGACCATACTTTGGCCATCAAGATCGGCGGATCTCTCCCCAACTGAGGACGTTTGGAGCATTATGGGCAGAGCCCTCCAATCTCAGGATTTTGACAAACGAACTTGCTAATTGGGCAGAATTTGGCACGCTATCTCTCGAGAGTACATTCAACACTGTCAATCAGTGCCAAGCCGAGTAACAGATTGCATAAGGACCAGAAATGTGCAAACGCCTTGCTCAATTTGCGAAGCTCTTTTTCTTGAGTAAGTCGTCCAATTTTCCTGAATTTGGAATCATTTGTTTGTCTGTTCGGATAATACCTTGATGGGTGTTTTTTAGTATATTAACAACTAGACAGAATTGAATGAAACTTAGGGAGCATATTTCCAGAGATCCCTTTAGACGTGTAGAAAGTTGGATCTCACATAACGTGAGGTCTGCGTGCCTTTAGATCCAAATAGGCTGGCTTCGCAACACGAGACAGTTTAAGGAACCGGAAACGACAGTGCGTGTCAATCAGCGAGCATTTACGGGCACTGTGATCATGTTTTTTGCTGTAACATGGCTGGGAGAGAATATTTGGATGACTTCACTCAGGGACGAATCGTCGGGATACTGGAAAATAGAGGAATTGTGATGAGTCTAGCCAAAGAATTTGGTGTTGCTCACTGCGTTGTTCCACGTGCGCTGGCCGGAGTGGCCGAGCGGTTCTAGGCGCTACAGTCTGGAACCGCGCGATCGCTACGGTCGCAGGTTCGAATCCTGCCTCGGTCATCGATGTGTGTTATGTCCTTAGGTTAGTTAGGTTTAAGTAGTTCTAAGTCTAGGGGACTGATGACCTCAGCAGTTAAGTCCCATAGTGCTCAGAACCATTTGAACCATTTGTTCCACGTGCATGGGAAGCGTTCCGAACCACAGGCACTGCTGCCCGAAGGAGAGGAGATGGCAGGCCGCGGTCTACTACAGAAGCAGATAACGGCTACATTGTGAGGGAGGATAGAAGGGACCTACGTCACATAGCAGGTGCAGCTGCAAATACATTTAACAGGAATACGTGGCGCACAGTCTCTCGCACGAAAACTGCCAGAGCGTGGTCTCTTTGCTCGACGACAAGTACGTTGTGTTCCGTTGATACCCGTACGTAGACGGCAACGTTTGATATGGCCCCAAGAGCGTAACGTCAAGACGAACGAGTAGTGTGTTCGCGTGCTCTTCTCGGATGAGAGCACATTATGTCTGAGTAGTGGTTCCGGACGTCCCCTCATATGGGGAAAGGTGAGAACACGTAAAACTCCCAGGATTATTGTCGAACAGGCTCGTTTGGTGGTCTAGGTGTTATGGTGTGGGGAGTTCACAGTTTTGCATGGGCGTACTGACCTCCAAATATTTGAACCTGGCACGCCCATCGTTCATCGTTATCGTGACATTCTACTCCTTCCCCAAGTGCGTCTTTACAAGGTTGCATTGCATTGGACTCCGAATTTATTCTTATGTGTGACAATGCGCGGCAACGGCCTTGCCGCGGTGGATACACCGGTTCCCGTGAGATCACCGAAGTTAAGCGCTGTCGGGCGTGGTCGGTACTTGGATGGGTGACCATCCAGGCCGCCATGCGCTGTTGCCATTTTTCGGGGTGCACTCAGCCTCGTGGTGCCAATTGAGGAGCTACTCGACCGATTACTAGCGGTGTCGGTGAAGAATACCATCATAACGACCGGGAGAGCGATGTGCTGACCCCACGCCTCTCCTATCCGCATCCTCAACTGAGGATGACACGGCGGTCGGATTGTCTCGGTAGGCCACTCGTGGCCTGAAGACGGAGTTTGACAATGCGCGACCGCATAGAACAGCGCAGGCAGAGGAGCTCTTTGAACATGGGGATATTCGGCGAATGGTTGGGCCTGACCATTGCCCCGCCTTGAATCCCATCGAGCGCGTTTGGGATGTATTGGGAAGATTTATTTGCAGCACGTCCGCATGCAACAATGACCATTCGTCAGTTGTCAACCGCGCTGTTGGATGAATGGAACGCCTGACGACAACAACTCTTTACCAACCTCGTGACCAGCATGGGGGATGTGTCAGAGCATGCTTTGCCATCCGTGATCATCACCCACTAAGAACCATTTCCCACCTTTTACAACGTCTAAGGTATCATCATGAATCACGATGGCTTCAGTGTAACTTTGAATAAAAGTGTCATTTCTGTTCGTCTCATTGCATGTTTCTTTCAGTTACGTCCTGTTACTGTACTGTAGCAGTTCTGATATGACCAAAGTTTCATCGAACTATGTTACGTTGCAGTGACACGTCATGCGAGAATTACTTAAGTCTTTAAGTTTTATTCATCTGTTATATCATTTACAAGAATACGTCGCTGTCTTACAATTTAAGTACAAGAAAAATAACATAATTCATATATATATAAATGCATTTATAGGTCTAGACTGATAATTATGGGAGAGATAGTCAACCGTGGCTTTATAGTAGAGCCGGCACGGTAGCTCAGTGTGTTCGGTCGGAGGGTTAGCTCCCTCTGTAATAAAAAAAACTGAGTTAATCGATAAACAACGAAATTAAACGGATGTCTTACGACGTCCGCCCCGAGCAGATGCAACGAACAAAATGAGTAAAAAAAAAAAAAAGCGGTTCCGACAGATAATAAGAATGTAGGTCATTTAATCGTATTGGGAGGTAAGTAAGTGTTGGTACAACTAAAAGAAGGGGCCAGTTTACATAACACATCATGACACATCAAGTGATCGGAAACCTGAGTGCTGCCGGCCTTAGTGGCCGAGCGGTTCTAGGCGCTTCAGTCTGGCACTGCGCGACCGCTACGGTCGCAGGTTCGAATCCTGCCTCGGGCATGCATGTGTGTGATGTCCTTAGGTTAGTCAGGTTTAAGTAGTTCTAAGTTCTAGGGGACTGATGACCTCAGAAGTTAAGTCCCATAGTGCTCAGAGCCATTTGAACCATTTTCGAACATTTTACTGAAGTGATTTAGGGAAACGACGGGAATTCTAAATCTGTACGGCCGGATAAAGATAGGAAGCTCAAGCCTCCTAAATACAAGGCCAGTCTGTTTGAAACCTCATTCAGTTTATACCTAGTGTACAATATTGTTTTGCAAAAAGGTCATTTGATAATGTGAAAGGCTCTGTTTATTTATTTTTCAGTCTCACTCATTACAGACACTATGCATCCATTATTACGTCATGTAAGATTGCACACACTATCAGCTGATATTAGGGCTATAGCGACGATGTTTGGTTTCCATTTTACGCATCCCAGCTTCCCATTTACTAGCGTGCAAAGCTAAGCATTCCTGTCTAATAAGTGACTAAGAATAAGGCATAGGTTTGGGAATAAGGTTTTTCGTAAAAGGGAAAAATAGAAAAAGGAAGAAAAAGTAGAAGCAACGAGTGGTTAAAAAGTCTGTATTTTTTTTTGCAATTAATACTGCGACTTGCTCGTTTCGTCTTTGTAGATACTTACAACCATGCTCTTCAGGTTTTTATGCACCTTATCCCAATTAACTTTGCAATAAACTTTCTTTAGAGCCATCAGAACTATGATATAAATTCATTGAAAGAACCGTTAGAAAATGTAGTCCACCCACAAAGGAGGTAATTTACGAAACACTCGTTCGACCAACACTCGAATATAACTCGTCATTCGGGGATCGGTACCATATAGGACTGATAGATGAAATACTCGAGAAAGAACAGCGCGTTTCGCCACGGGTTCGTTTAGTAAGACGAAAGTGTCACGGAGATGTTCATCCAGGTTCATTGGCAGGCGTTACAAGAGAGGCGTTGTGCACCGGTGCGTTTTACAGTTAAAATTACGTTAGCGTATTTACTTGAAGAGCCAGTCAACATATTGCTCCACCCCCCCCCCCCCCACCCCCCACGTGCATTCTCGCGAGAAGATCATGAAGGTACCATTAGGTAGATTCGACATGTCAAAAATTTCATTGCGAATGGAACAGGAAACAAAGGAACGAGACTGGTATGCCAAAGTACCCTACATCACGCACCATAGGGTGACTTTCGGAGTACAGACGTAGATGTAGCTCTTGATTGTTATTTATTCTTCCTTGAGTTAATAAGCTCAAGATCAGTATCGCTTCTCTACTACTTTAGCGACTTTTTTTTTTTAAGTAAAACAGATTTTCACCCAATACTTAAGTTACTTCGTTTTAGTTATTAAGTAACAGTCATAAAGTATAAAAATCATTGTCTGACGGTTTTCACTTTCGCTTCCCGTATGTGCTGTGGCAATGTGGCGATAAATTCTTCTTACAAATTTGTTGTACTGCCTTCTGTTTGGACAGATTCCCTACATCTCACGCTGATTTGAGTGGGTCTGAGAATCGTCATGTGTTGCTGATTTGAGCTTAAGCCATTCATTGATCTTTTCAACTCTGATCGCTTTGTTGGTTCGCCTACTTCTTCTACAATTACCTAATTTTATCACGCTACGGAACACGTATTCGAGTGTGTCCATCTTCAAGAATGATTTCCCTCTAGTATTTGTACATGCTTTACAGAGCAACATTTGGCTCCTAAATTTTACCTGTCCTTGATGTAGGCGATATCTTCGCCTGCTCCCGGACTTTTTCCAAGTCTACTCATGTCCGAAAGATGAACGTGAAAGGATGGGAGGAAAGCAAACAGAGAAAAGTTAAGTAAATCACTGGAGATCATAGTCAAGATTGTGGTATGAATATAGAGAAAAGAGAGCTCTCTGCTTCCATTAGGAACATTGTTCCATGGTAACAAAAAGCAGAGCATTAGAACCACATCATCTCAACCGTGTTTACACCTTCCTCGTGAGCATGCTGCTGCGGTCTCTTGGTGAAGACCTTAGTTTGCAGATTTTAATCGTCGGACTCTTTAAAACATATCAAACACTGCATGCAGTCTCAAAAGCTTTGAACGGGGCTCTCAGTAGGGTGTGAAGGGTTTGTCAATGTTGAAACTTTGTCAAAGTTTCCCAAACAAAGTTCATGTCGGCAGAGGTCAGTAAAGTGTAGACCAAGGTTGATCAGTCCACAACATGATTTATATTTAGCCTTCAAGAACAAATCCACCGTTGTCTGAAAGGGAGAAGTGTGGAGAATTTTGTCCCAAGAAATACTACATTTTGTCGTAGGAGATACAATTTCCCACGGAGATCTCTATCGTAGGCTTTAAGAGAGTAATATGCAAGGCAGACGCCTGGGCAGCAACTCCGAGGTTTGATCATAATCATTAATGTCCATCTCACGAAACCCACGCCAATTTGCAGAATAATTCTCGTCATACATTCTGTAAGTAGGCTGTCTAGGTTTTTATATTGGTAAAGCCACGTAGCACTCTGTATGAAAATCACTGGCTGTGCTGTGTGCAGTCTGTGGCTGGTTGGCATTGTTGGAATTTGCTAATGTATTGTTGGGCAGTTAGATGTGAACAGCGCGTAGCGTTGCGCAGTTGGAGGTGAGCCGCCAGCAGTGATGGATGTGGTGAATGATATGGCGGAGTTTTGAGAGCGGATGATCTGGACGTGTGTCCATCAGAGAGAGTAAATTTGTAAGACTGGATGTCATGAACTGATATATATATTATGGCTTTTGAACGCTATTAAGGTAAATACATTGTTTGTTCTCTATCAAAATCTTTCATTTGCTAACTATACCTATCAGTAGTTAGTGCCTTCAGTAGTTTGAATCTTTTATTTAGCTGACAGTATTGGCGCTCGCTGCATTGCAGTGGTTCGAGTAACGAAGATTTTTGTGAGGTAAGTGATTCATGAAAGGTATAGATTATTGTTAGTCAGGGCCATTCTTTTGTAGGGATTATTGAAAGTCAGACTGCGTTTTGCTAAAAATATTGTGTGTCAGTTTAGTGTTGATCAGAATAAGTAAAGAGCGAAATGTCTGAGTACGTTCATGTCTGCTCAGCTGTTTGAAAATCAAATAACGTAAGAGGTTTATCAGCACAGTAATTCATTAATTTTTCTAAGGGGACGTTTCAATTCTTCTGGAAGGAAACTGGCACCTAATGCAATCACAGGAAAATCGTTTTGAGATATGAGTCTTTTTTCCACATTTTTATTCGGTTGCTTTCTTGTCTGTCTGTCCCGTACAAATTTTGCAATTGATTTTAAGGTAACTTCTAGATGAGCTAGAGACTTGAAATTTCAAGTCACCTCCACTCACATAACTCGGAACAATAGCAATGTTAACTCTGTTTCTTGTCTGGTGTGTGGTGGAGCGTACTTTGTTTACGTGTTATTTCCTGTTGAGCTAGAGACTTCAAACATTCAACATTGAAAAATTTTGACAGTCACAAGAAAAAAGCAGAAAACAGTTATTTAACTTTTAACTACTATCGACCGTCTCTCAGACCGCTACTAATTTTTGTGTCGAGATGCGAGGGCTATCCACAAAGGCGCAGGCGGCCGAATTTTACGACGAAGGAATTTCCAAGGTCGTCCATCGCTACCATAAGTGCCTTAATTTAAATGGCAACTATGTAGAAAAGTAGTATGTAAGTGTGGCTTTCATCTGTATATAATTAAAAAAAATTCCAATACTTTATTTATTTTTAATTCCAAAACGTAATGTACTTTGTGGATAGCCCTCGTATTTCCCACACCCCTGCAAAGCCAAATGGTCTCTTCCATGTACCTTCCTATTGGCTGTCAAGCTACACGTGCCAGCATTCTTGCTTTGTTGCTGCTCTTTGTTTCGTAATTATTAGCCTTGAGAGGTCTCACAGACGTACCATAGTGTTTGCGTGCCGCGTTTTTATTGCATGCTATTGTTTCTCCATGGCGGGGGAAGCTGGGCCTTCTCTGCAACGTGTGTTATGTGAGACAGATGTCTTCACTTGCAAGATGAGCCTAAGACACCGAAAGGAGAATTCGAAAATCGAAAAACGTGCACCTTTTGCCCTCCTCGTCTGAAGCGGAAAACAAGGTATCCATGTCAACAGCGTGGTGTTCCGATTTGTTTGGAGTGTCTGCGTGAAGTGAAGTGTTTGCAGGTGGAAATTGACTAAAGTATGATTCAGTGGCACATGAGAACATGTATTTAGTTTTTACTTGTAATTTTAGAAGTAAAATGGTGGCAAAGTTTCTCCATTCGTAGACTTATGGACTGAAATATTCGCTCGAAATTGCAAAGTGAGTTGTAAACTGAAAGCTGACTTCGCACACAATTTATCGTAAGTCATGTCGGATTTTGCCACCTAGTTATATTGCCAATTTGTAATATAATCCCTCTGATGAAAATCTGTGTGTGAGTAGAGAGATAACTATTTGCTGTTATTTTCGTAACTCATAAAATAAAAATATACTCCAGATTTCGCTTTGTTTTAATTGTCGAAGTGTTTAAAATACCGCAGTGTTTAAAAAAAATCAAATTCCTACAAAAGCCACCTCTAAGAAGTGTAATGAATGACTGGAAGTCCAGAATTTATAAATATTCAGCAAAATTCTGGTTTGATATATAAAATAGAGAAATGCGGTCTGCGAGATCCCTCCATAGTAATTGTGTTCCTGTGAATGACCATAATAAATAAATGAATTTTTATTATACCACGTTTTTAAATTAGACTAAAACCATACCGTAATTTGTCGTAGCACCATACACGGATAGTCCTAAACACATGTGATTAAGAATTTTTAATAACTATGAAAATACTTGTGAAACTGTGAACTAAAAACGTGGGGCACATAGAACACATAACTGGAGATGCATGAATAGTTCTCCCTCTTACTATTATCTATTGCCGATATCCCACGTTTTTCCGTTTTAAATCTTACAAGTAATTTTATAGTTACTAACAATTCACAAGGTTTTTTCTGATATTCTGTCTTATCTGGTAACACAACGTGGTAACGCCCAAAAACTTAAAAGCGATACTCGAGAAGGCAACGTTCCACATTTCGCTGTAGGTTTTGAGGAGGCTGAAAAATTACATCAATACGCCTGCTAGGCCCGAATAGCAGCCTCGTGTGCGCCTCAGCATTCGGAGGCCTGGCCGACCGTAGCAGGTGGCGGCGTCCTGTTGGGAAGCGCCGCTGGAGAGCGACGAGGCTGGCGGACGCACGTGCGCTGCCACGCTGGACGCGCTTTTTGTCCGCGTGAGCCGCGACGCGGTGGCAGTCGCGAATAAACAGCGTGAAGGCCGGCATCCGGGCCGCGGGCGGCTGCGGCGCAAAAAGCGCATTAGCGGCCTCGCGGGGCTGGACGCGCGCCGCGCGGTCTGCGGCCGATAGCATCGCGGCCGGCCGGGCGGTTCACGTGCGCCGGCGGACTGAAGGACGGACAGGTGTTGGCCCGGCTGTGGCTCCGCGGGGCTCCGCCTGCACCTGCACCACCGGGCCGCTGGCTTTCCCCGCCGCCGGCGCCACGCCGCTTCCGCGTGCGCTTCTCGAGCTGCGGAAATGTACCTTGGCGCCTTTGCAAATGACTGACATCGTAATCACCGTCAGTGGCACGGCAGCCTTTGTGAGTCACAGAGGGAGGTGGTGCCATGGATAAGACTCTAGACTCGTATTCTGGAGGATGGAGGTTCAGTTCTCAGTCTGGCCATTCACATTCAGATTCTCCGTGGTTTCCCTCAATCGCTTAAGACGACTGCTGAGATGATTCCTTAGAGATGACGCGGCCGATTTCTTTTGCCCATCAGCAGTACGAGCTCCGGTTTAGTGCCGAACTCCTCCAGCATCAATTCCAAATTTCCTTACGTCCTTGACATGCTCTGCCTCCCATCTTAATTTTGTTCTTCCATCCCTCCTGCTTTTTTCAGAAACTGTGCTCAATATAATGTTAATACTCCCGTCAATAACTCTTAGTAGATGCCCCCTGCCCCAGTCCAGCCTTTTAATCTTAAATTGCAATATGTGTTTCATTATTCACATACGTACCCAAAACTGGATGCATGTATGCATGTGCTTATGTTCCCCACCTCCTCCTAAACCAGAGGATCAATTTCAACCATATTTGTCACACTTATTACAGCCGGTCGGAGTGACTGAGCGGTTCTAGGCGCTACAGTCTGGAACTGCGCGACCGCTACGGTCGCAGGTTCCAATCCTGCCTCGGGCGTGGATGTGTGTGGCGTCCTTAGTTAGGTTTAAGTAGTTCTAAGTTCTAGGGGACTGATGACCTCAGCAGTTAAGTCCCATAGTGCTCAGAGCCATTTGAACCATTTGAACACTTACTACATATTGTGTGGGTAAAAAGGGTTTGTAATTTCTCAGATGCAGGCTGCGTTGAGTGACGTGCTTGTTGTGTCGGTTGGGGGTTGTTTGGGGGAGGAGACCAGACAGCGAGGTCATCGACCTCATCGGATTAGGGAAGGACGGGGAAGGAAGTCGGCCGTGCCATTTCAAAGGAACCATCCCGGCTTTTGCCTGGAGCGATTTAGGGAAATCACGGAAAATCTACATCAGGAAGGCCGGACGCGGGATTGAACCGTCGTCCTCCCGAATGCGCGTCCAGTGTGCTAGCCACTGCGCCACCTCGCTCGGTGTGTTGTGTGGGTTGTATCGTAATGTGTTCCAGGGAGTGTTTGTGCGTATGGGCACAGCTGGCCAGGGAGAGGGAGAGATGGGAGGGGGAGGGGGATAGAAGATGAGGTGGACACAGAGGCGGGATGAGAAGATCGACAGATAGTGGAAGGAGGATCAGGTGTCATGAGGGAGACTCGGAGACGCAGTTGTACAGAGGTGGCATAAGGAGACGATCAGAGGGCGAAGGAGAAGAACGGAGGGAGAAGGGAGAGGTGGAAAAAGAAGTTGGGAAGGAGACAGAGAAAGGGAGAGGAGGAAAAGGGCAGATTGGGGGGAGGAGAAGGAAATGGACAGGGAGAGCGAGGAAGAGGAGCTAGAGAGAGATGGGCAGGAGTGGGAAGAACGAGATGGAGAGTGAGAGGGGGAGGAGGAGTTGGCTGGAGGGGGGAGGGGGAGGATAAGACGGACAGAGAGATGGAAAGAGGAAGAATGATGCGGGATAGACAGAGAAGGGGAGGACAAGACGCTAGCAATATATAGGTGCCACAGACGTATGCAGCCGAAGCCACAGGAAATATGCTAATACATTATATAATTCGTAGTTGAATCTCCTAACTTCGTTAGATTCCAATTTTCAGCAGCTTGTGTTAGCACTGGCATCTCTAAAACTTTATACACGGTAACTTACATTTTTCTGAACAGCGGCTTAGATTTCAGATTTTCTTCTGAGGCCAAGGTAGCATTTTTTGGCGATGGTATTGTTTCTGACTTTCAAAAGTGACATTTTCCTATAGTTTACTTGTAATCTAAGTTACGCAAGTGAAACTGCGCACAGCATCAGAACTACAGGAATTAATTTCTATGAATTAATTTCATTAGGATAATCTTTCATGGTTACTACCCGCCAGGATAGCCGAGAGCACTAACGGGCTGCTTCCTGGACTCGGGTAGGCGTGCCGGCTCCGGATCGAATCCGCCCGGCGGATTAACGACGAGGGCTGGTGTGCCGGCCAGCCTGGATGTCGTTTTTAGGCGGTTTTCCACATCCCGCTAAGTGAATACTGGGCTGGTCGCCATGTTCCGCCTCAGTTACACGCATCACAGACATTTGAAACACGTCCGCACTATTTCACGATTTGCACTAGACGCACACAGTTGGGGTACACTGATTCCATCCTGGGGGGTACGGGGTGGCGGCAGGAAGGGCATCCGGCCATCCCTAACACTAACACTGCCAAATCCGTTGTAACCATGCCGACCCTCCGATCGCTGCGAGACTATGGCGTAATCGAAAGAAAGAATCTTTTATGGTTACTGGCATACACTTAATTTCCCTTTTATATACTTGTAGATTCATCTTTCTAGCAGCTCTTTCATTGCTCGTGGTGTTCTTCCAGTTATACTAGTATTATCTTCATACGCCAGCACTTGAACCGATTTGTACGTATTAGTCCCCCTTCTATCAGTGACTGCATCTGTTACAACATTTTCCAAGGCTAGTATATTAAACATGAGACAGGATAGTGAATCTCCCTGTCGTATATCATTTTTTTTTTTTGGTCGCAACACTTAATAACATAGAGCACTTGCCCGCGAAAGGCAAAGGTCCCGAGTTCGAATCTCGGCCCGGCACACAGTTTTAATCTGCCAGGAAGTTTCACTTAATAACATGTTTTGTAATTTGAGTTGACTGCTTGTCTTTCCATAGTACGTATCACTAAGGCGTTGAATTTATAAGGAATCTCTAACTCTTCTGTCAACACTGTCATAGGCTGATCTGATGTCATTTCCAGATCCTTGCCATGTTTCTAGTATTTGCCCTATCGCGAAGATGTGATCAACAGAAAAGCCTACTAAAGAGGATGCCAGGGAATATCCTGTATGTAGTAGGTAATATGCAAATTTTGCAGTACGAAAATGATGCCATTTTTGTGTTGGGATCCGTACTGTTAATGTTGTATATTAGTGACCTGACTGACAATACTAACAGTAACCTCAGATATTCGGATGCACCGAGCGAGGTGGCACAGTGGCTAGCACACTGGACTCGCATTCGGGAGAACGAAGGTTCAATCCCGCGTCTAGCCATCCTGGTTTTGGTTTTCCGTGATTTCCCTAAATTACTCCACGCAAATTCTGGGATGGTTCGTTTGAAAGGGCACGGCCGACTTCCTTCCCCGTCCTTCCATAATCCAATGAGACCGATGACCTCGCTGTCTGGTCTCCACTCCCCACCCCCCATTCCGATGCAGTTATCTTCAGTGACATAAGTATTTGATTTTACTTCATGTCACGACACGATAGTATGGTTCAGTGTTGTGCTCTTCTCCTAAATACTAAGGCCCATCGACGCAGCCTCCCAAGACTAAACGCTTCATACGAAGAGTGATTGCCACGTTCATGGCAGGCTGGTGAACTGCAGTACGCTGTGTAGGAAGCACCATGCACCGCCGTCGTAGGCATGGAAACCGCTGGGATAAACAAGAAACAGCAAATGAGGCCGAACAGCGTCAACTGTCATTAGCGGAGTATCACATAGCCAGACTGCGCCACTGTTCCCCTGGATGTTGAATATTGTCTCAGTATAAATGATTTTGGTACTCAGTAAATAATGCTATTATTGTGGATAATACGTACTCGAAGTTTTATGACATGAACTGCATGTGAACATTAGATGAAAATATGTGTTGTTCTGCCTTTAATGTTTTATTAGAGTGGGGACTGCTTTATTCATTATGTTCTACGACATTCCATATTTTATGCGATTTTCAGTTTCATAGATATTTTGCATTGCGTCTCTTTTTAAGACACAAGGAAACACTTATCACTTGTGTCAGCGTCTGTTTAAACCATAACATTGACCTTTACTTTTTGTATATGATACACGTATCTCAGAAAGCGACCATAGCGACAGTGTACCAAGGCTAGGGGGGCTTTCTATATTTTAAGACTGCACTTTGTACCATACGTTAGCTTCTCATAGAGGAAAATATTCTGTAAATGTTTCCTAAAAAGTATTTTTACTACGCAATTTCACAGTTTTGGTCATAGGATGGCCCGATTATAGTAGACGGTAGTGAAACGGGTAGTCATTATCCAAAATAAAGGTGCAACTACAGACTAAAGCAAAAAAAAATAAATAAATAAATCTTTGACGAAGTACCATCTAAATAGAAATGCACAAATATTCACTGAAACCTTAATAAAATTTCAAAGTGTTGCAAGATCTTGTAACTTGATTTAAATTAAACTAAATGTAAAATTGTGCGATTTATCGAAGGAAAAAAAAGTGTCCGATGATTACAAAATCCAGTCACAAATGCAATTGATACAAATACCGGGGTGTAACGACTCATGATGATACGAAATGGAACGCTAATGTAGGTTCAGTTGTAAATAAAGCAGCTAGCACACTTTAGTTCACTGGCACGGGACTAAGGAAACGTCATCAGTCTACGAAAGAACGTGCCGACAAAACATCCGTGTTGACCTTTGTAGAATATTGCTTAAGTGTATGGGACCAGTACCAGAGAAGATTAGCAGGGTATATTGGATCTGTTCGATGAAAGGCAGCTTAGTTTGATCCACGGTAGACGTCACAGGGGTGACGGAAAACCTGTTACTTGCAGACGCTTGAATATAGATGATTTAGTCGGTGAAGGGCAGCTTCGTTTGACCCACGGGAGACATCAAAGGGTGACAAGAAACCTGTTAGTTGCAGAAACTTGAATATAGACGTCAGTTACCACGTGAAAAGTTTGAAACTTCCTGCAAGATTAAAACTCTGTGCGGAACGGTACTCGAACCTGGGACCTTTGCCAGTTGCTGGTAAGTGCTCCACCGACCGGGCTTTGAAAGGAATACTCACGACCCAACTTCACAGCTTTACTTCCGCCAGTACATCTCCTACCTTCCAAATTTCACACAAGTTCTCCAGTATACATTGCGGGACAAGCACTCCTGGAAGAAAGTATATTACTGAGACATGGATTGACACAACCGGGGGGATAGTTTCCAGAATGGACTTCCACTCTGTATCGGAGTGTGCGGTGATCTGAAAAAATGAAATGAGCTGATGGCATCGTTGGCCGGGAGGCCCCATCCGGGGAAGTTCGGACGCCAAATGCAGGTCTTATTTCAGTCGACGCCATATTGGGCGGCATGCGCGCCGGTGATGAAGATGAAATGATAAGGACAACACAGCACTCAGTCCCCGAGCGGAGAAATCTCCAACCCGGCCGCATATCGCACCTGGGCTAGCTTGCATGGGAGGCGAGCACGTTAACATCCACCTAAGCAGGCGGACGGTGATCTGAAACTTACTGGCAATTTAAAACTGTGTGTCAGACCGGGACTCGAACATGGGACTCTGTCTTTCCCGGGTTTTCTTCCACGAGTGCCAGTGCCTCACAAGATACGCATGTAAACTTCTGTGAAGTTTGGAAGGTAGGAGATCGGTTAGTGGAGGACGTAAAGCTTTGAGGATGGTTTACGAGTCGTGCGTGCGGAGCTAAGTCGGTAGAGCGCTTGGCAGCGAAAGATAAAAGTTTTGATCTGTCATTATCAAATCAGGACAAACTCCGATGCACAGTGAAAACTCATTGTAGTTTTTCCCACGAATACGTACTTACAAAGTTTCAAGAACCAGATTTAAGTATGAAATCTAGGAATTACTACAACCCGGTACTTATCGATCTCGTATGTATCACTATCACACCAATAACAGCGCGCATAGAGATACAGAAGAATTACTATTTAACCACGATACCTGCTGTTGAGAGCTCCCTTAGACATTCGCTTATCTGTATATGTCCAGCTTCTAACGTGTCTCTTCCTGTCTACTTGAAACGATAACAGAGTTGTAGCGTTACTCTTGCGTGCGAAATTGTTCATTATCTGTTGTGCACACTTGACTGTGCTATATCACATTTCAAGTTTGAGGACGGAGAGGCGTTGCTGGATCAAACTGTATTGTCAACACCGAGTACCGGGTGTTAATAGAAAAGGTTTCTATACAAACATAAACTCACCAGAAAAAAAATAATTATCCACTTAAAATATGATAATGGTCGTTTTGTAGCGTTGTAAATAGTATACACAATGGTTAGACACAAATACAGGAAAGTTACATGCTTGCACATAAATGCAGATGCTAACCAAACCTGCTGATCACACTGTTGTGTTTACGTACGATAGGGATGCCCTGTGCAGTGGCCAGAACAGTATTCTGCATAGCTGTGAGTGCATTATGTCGGAACTAAGTGAATTCGAGGGGCAGTGTATCAAAGGTTTATACCGCATACTGGGAAAACAGAAAAATATCATCCGCTACGTCACAACGCGGACGAGAGTGATGGTGACGGATGGTCATTCAAGAGGTTTGTGACGAAAAACGGCTGCAAAAGTCATTGCAGAACTGAATGTCGCAATCACGAACCCTGCCAGCACCAAAACAACGTGAAGGGAGCTCCATAAGCAGGAAATCGCAAGGCGAGCTGGAATTAAAAAGGTACTTATCAGTGATGGAAGTGCTCGTAACAGGATAACCTGGTGCCGAAGCCATAAAACCTAGACGATGGAGCAATGGATGGAGGTCATTTGATCGGATGAGTCTTACGTCACACTGTTTCCAGCTTCTAGCCGTATTTACGATGCAGACTGCTTGCTCCCAAGAGCGAAACATGACTGGTGTTCTGTGATGATCTGAACATCGTGGTATTCCAAGGGCCCCATGGATGCTCTGCAAGGTCGCATTCCTGCCAAAGGTAATGTGACCATTTTGGCAGGTCAGGTCCATCCCGTTGTCATGCTGTGTTCTGAGATGACAGGCTCCATGTTCACAGAACTCACATTGTCCAGGACTGATTTTGTAAGCACGAGGTTGATTTGTCTTATCTGCTCTGGCTACCGTACTCAACAGATCTCAGTATTATTGAGCCTTTGTGGTCCTCTTCGGTGGTAAGGCTCCGTGATCGTTATTCCCTACGATCATCGTTACCCGCCGCGCAGGATTAGCCGAGCGGTCTTAGGCGCTGCAGTCGTGGACTGTGCGGCTGATCCCGGCGGAGGTTCGAGTCCTCCCTCGGGCATGGGTGTGTGTGTTTGTCCTTAGGATAATTTAGGTTAAGTAGTGTGTAAGCTTAGGGACTGATGACCATAGCAGTTAAGTCCCATAAGATTTCACACACATTTGGACATCGTTACCTGAAGAAGCCTCTGGTTTGCAGGAAGAATGGTATACGGTTCCCTTTAAAACCACACAGGACCTGTATCTGCCCTTTCTCAGACGGTTTTGGATGCCAGCAGTCTTCCTAAACAGTATTAGGCATGGTAATATGTTAGCAGTGCTTTCTTATTTCTGATCATGCTCTTTAACGTACCAGGCGATAATGCGACTCTCCACAGCTGACGTGAGCCGTGGCATAGAAATTGTGTGTATTCGCCAGTCGGTTTTATGGAATCAGGTCTGTAAGATCTGCCCGCGTTTAGACGATAAAGAATAACTGAAAGGAGCTATCGTGTTTGGACTTGTCCGTGTGATTAAAGCTGCCTGTTTCGTTGGTGTATAAAGGCAGACGGTCTAATACATCTACGAGGAATAGCGTACGACTCGCAGCTGTGTTAAAAAGTGTAAGATCAGTAGCCGTAAAAAGATAGTAACCAGCAGGAACCGGAGACTTGCACCCATATGTTCCTAGTTTGATAGACACTCAGGCATCCCTTCACATCTTGACTGGCCCACTATGTCACCCGATCTTAACCCCACAGAAAATATCTGGGACCGTTTCGAATAACGGGTGAAATGTAGCGATCAACATCCACGCAATTTGGTATCTCTTTATGAGCTCATCATGAGTGAGTTGCTTCACATCGACGTCACATACCTGAGGAAACTAGTTGCCCCTCTTTGTTACCGAATTGAGACCATTAGCAAGGCTAGAGGCGTTGTTAAATGGTCTCCTCTTCGGCGTCCTTATACCCTCATTTGCTCTAGTGTGGAGGCATTCTCACTACAAGACAGTCACAAGTCGAAACCGAAGAAACTACAAGAGCATCCGTGGTAAGGTCCCAGAATTAATATCGCTTATTGAAGGTTATAATTCCCAGTACATTACGAACATGAAGTTGGTTGAAATGTGAAGCGAACAGCAACGAAATCCTAAATTTAGATTGGTAAATTTTTCGTAAGGATAAAGGTGGCGGCGTGTCTTTTGCAATACGGAATTTGTTAATATATACTGAGATTATCATGGATTCCTGATATGAATGAATCTCGGCGAAGTAACGCATCAAAGATGGGTCAAGAACGGTAATCAGATGTTTTTATAGGCTGCCTGCGTCAGGAGCTGTAGTGGTAGAGCGCTTCAGAGAGAACTGGCGTAGTAAGTGAATTATTGTCAGTGATGTTTTCTTGGCGCTCTCGAGCCCGTCTGGCTTTCTCCTGACAACCATAGGGGTCTGGGACCAGACTCCCATGTTACCTTTATCCCCTGTCTTACGGGGTCTGTATGTCAAGTTGTGAATTTCGCAACGTTAGTTGTAGAGAGTGGCCAGTTGCACCTTCTGTCGCCCCACCCTTCTCCATTCTTTTCCCTATGAGACAGAAGTTGTCTGTATCTACTGCTACCCACGTGAAAGCGTGCAAACGTTTTCTGAATGTTCGTGAATCGTACAACTGAGACGGTGCGTCTGCACCATCCTGGTATTCACCTAGACGGAAACTGCCTTGAAATGGCCAATGAAGTAGGTGCTAGTGGAGAGATAGGGCTAGACCGTCAAATAAACATCAATTGCAGAACAACAATTTTGTGAAAGTAAACTAGCATTGGGCTCATTAAATAACAAAACACAAATGGTTGCCCAAATGTTGACAGAACAATTATAAATGCTATTAGGTATCAATTAGCTTCCTTTTACAATCAGCCGAGTGTGGGAAGGCTCAAACCCGGCACCAGTTCATAGTGCAGGACGCACTGTTCTACAGATCGATGACCAAACAGTGCAGTCACTGATAATTTGAAAATATGTAAGCAGATTATATTTAACATCGCACGATAACCAGTTAACAAAAATGGGCGGCTTTCCAAAATTTCACAGGCCTAAACACTTTATTACGCGTGCACAGAAATATATCTAAAATAACCTTTCACAATACTAATAAATAATTTAAACCCCGGAAATAAGAATAAGGTGAAACAATAGTGGTTGTATCTAATGCTAGTTGCTATTAATTCTTGAATAATAAACCAACAGTAGATCCTTGGAAACCTAGTACAAGCGTAATACAGCTAGGCTGAAACTTGCAAGCAATAGTGCTGATGACGGAAGTCTAATCGAGTAGAATTAAGCAAGAGCAATGGACTCTGCACTTTTGTTGCCAGCTGGAACCTTCCTTCTTGACCTCCCCGCGAACCCGGTATGTCTGTAAAATGCTCAGAAGTCACTGCGCGCGTTCTCTCAGGCACAGTGCGCGAAGCCATTGCTGGGTAACAGAGAAAGAGCGTAATCACGTGCAATATCGACAAGAGTCGACACATCTCATGCCTAGAAACCATATCCTGGCTCGTCGGCAACCCGACGCTCGTCTTTGATTTGCCGGGCAGATTCGTTCCCCTGAATTGCGAAAGCGCGAGGCTAATGCTACATCGGGGAGGGGGATTTCTTTTAGTTAATTTTCCTTGTTGTAAGTAGGCTGTTTAGGTTTTTATGTTGGTAACGTCACCTAGCGCTCTGTATGAAAATCACTGACTGTGCTGTCTGTAGTCTATGGCTGGTTAGCAATTGTTGGAATTCGCTATTGTAGTGTTGGGCTGTTGGATGTGAACAGCGCGTAGTTGGAGGTGAGCCGCCAGCAGTGTTGGATGTGGGGAGAGATAGCAGAGTTCTGAGAGCCGATAATCTGGTCGTGTGTCCATCAGAGACAGTAAATTTGTAAGACTGGATGTCATGAACTGATATATATATTATGACTTTTGAACACTGTTGTTGTTGTTGTTGTTGTTGTTGTTGTGGTCATCAGTCCTGAGACTGGTTTGATGCAGCTCTCCATGCTACTCTATCCTGTGCAAGCTTCTTCATCTCCCAGTACCTACTGCAACCTAGATCCTTCTGAATCTGCTTAGTGTATTCATCTCTTGGTCTCCCTCTAAGATTTTTACCCTCCACGCTGCCCTCCAATGCTAAATTTGTGATCCCTTGATGCCTCAAAACATGTCCTACCAACCGATCCCTTCTTCTAGTCAAGTTGTGCCACAAACTTCTCTTCTCCCCAATCCTATTCAATACCTCCTCATTAGTTACGTGATCTACCCACCTTATCTTCAGCATTCTTCTGTAGCACCACATTTCGAAAGCTTCTATTCTCTTCTTGTCCAAACTGGTTATCGTCCATGTTTCACTTCCATACATGGCTACACTCCATACAAATACTTTCAGAAACGACTTCCTGACACTTAAATCTACACTCGATGTTAACAAATTTCTCTTCTTCAGAAACGATTTCCTTGCCATTGCCAGTCTACATTTTATATCCTCTCTACTTCGACCATCATCAGTTATTTTACTCCCTAAATAGCAAAACTCCTTTACTACTTTAAGTGTCTCATTTCCTAATCTAATCCCCTCAGCATCACCCGACTTAATTTGACTACATTCCATTATCCTCGTTTTGCTTTTGTTGATGTTCATCTTATATCCTCCTTTCAAGACACTGTCCATTCCGTTCAACTGCTCTTCCAAGTCCTTTGCTGTCTCTGACAGAATTACAATGTCATCGGCGAACCTCAAAGTTTTTACTTCTTCACCATGAATTTTAATACCTACTCCGAATTTTTCTTTTGTTTCCTTTACTGTTTGCTCAATATACAGATTGAATAACGTCGGGGAGAGGCTACAACCCTGTCTCACTCCTTTCCCAAGCGCTGCTTCCCTTTCATGCCCCTCGACTTTTATAACTGCCATCTCGTTTCTGTACAAATTGTAAATAGCCTTTCGCTCCCTGTATTTTACCCCTGCCACCTTCAGAATTTGAAAGAGAGAATTCCAGTCAACATTGTCAAAAGCTTTCTCGAAGTCTACAAATGCTAGAAACGTAGATTTGCCTTTTCTTAATCTTTCTTCTAAGATAAGTCGTAAGGTTAGTATTGCCTCACGTGTTCCAACATTACTACGGAATCCAAACTGATCTTCCCCGAGGTCCGCTTCTACCAGTTTTTCCATTCGTCTGTAAAGAATTCGCATTAGTATTTTGCAGCTGTGACTTATTAAACTGATAGTTCGGTAATTTTCACATCTGTCAACACCTGCTTTCTTTGGGATTGGAATTATTATATTCTTCTTGAAGTCTGTGGGTATTTCGCCTGTCTCATACATCTTGCTCACCAGATGGTAGAGTTTTGTCATGACTGGCTCTCCCAAGGCCATCAGTAGTTCTAATGGAATGTTGTCTACTCCCGGGGCCTTGTTTCGACTCAGGACTTTCAGTGCTCTGTCAAACTCTTCACGCAGTATCTTATCTCCCATTTCATCTTCATCTACATCCTCTTCCATTTCCATAATATTGTCCTCAAGTACATCGCCCTTGTAGAAACCCTCTATATACTCCTTCCACCTTTCTGCCTTCCCTTCTTTGCTTAGAACTGGGTTGCGATCTGAGCTCTTGATGTTCATACAAGTGGTTCTCTTCTCTCCAAAGGTCTCTTTAATTTTCCTGTAGGCAGTATCTATCTTACCCCTAGTGAAACAAGCCTCTACATCCTTACATTTGTCCTCTAGCCATCCCTGCTTAGCCATTTTGCACTTCCTGTCGATCTCATTTTTGAGACGTTTGTATTCCTTTTTGCCTGCTTCATTTACTGCATTTTTATATTTTCTCCTTTCATCAATTAAATTCAGTATTTCTTCTGTTACCCAAGGATTTCTACCAGCCCTCGTCTTTTTACCTACTTGATCGTCTGCTGCCTTCACTACTTCATCCCTCAGAGCTACCCATTCTTCTTCTACTGTATTTCTTTCCCCCATTCCTGTCAATTGTTCCCTTATGCTCTCCCTGAAACTCTGTACAACCTCTGGTTCTTTCAATTTATCCAGGTCCCAACTCCTTAAATTCCCGCCTTTCTGCAGTTTCTTCAGTTTCAATCTGCAGTTCATAACCAATAGATTGTGGTCAGAATCCACATCTGCCCCTGGAAATGTCTTACAATTTAAAACCTGGTTCCTAAATCTCTGTCTTACCATTATGTAATCTATCTGATACCTTTTAGTATCTCCAGGATTCTTCCAAGTATACAACCTTCTTTCATGATTCTGGAACCAAGTGTTAGCTATGATTAAGTTATGCTCTGTGCAAAATTCTACAAGGCGGCTTCCTCTTTCATTTCTTCCCCCCCAATCTATATTCACCTACTATGTTTCCTTCTCTCCCTTTTCCTACTGACGAATTCCAGTCACCCATGACTATTAAATTTTCGTCTCCCTTCACTACCTGAATAATTTCTTTTATCTCGTCATACATTTCATCAATTTCTTCGCCGTTTGCAGAGCTAGTTGGCATATAAACTTGTACTACTGTAGTAGGCATGGGCTTTGTGTCTATCTTGGCCAGAATAATGCGTTCACTATGCTGTTCGTAGTAGCTAACCCGCGCTCCTATTTTTTTATTCATCATTAAACCTACTCCTGCATTACCCCTATTTGATTTTGTATTTATAACCCTGTAATCACGTGACCAAAAGTCTTGTTCCTCCTGCCACCGAACTTCACTAATTCCCACTATATCTAACTTTAACCTATCCATTTCCCTTTTTAAATTTTCTAACCTACCTGCCCTATTAAGGTGTTGTGTCGGTATCTGGGCCGACACCGTGAAGTTGAGATGGCTGAAAATGCACGCTAGACTAACGCAGACGGCGTGAAGTACTGGAACAGGCTACGTAATTAATGTTAGGAAGAAAAGTACGTAGCTTGATTAATACTTATCTTTAATATCATTGTGGTACATCGATCTTGACTATACACAGGAGACTTTAAGTACAATCACTGTATGGCTAATGGCGCCTTGCTAGTTCGTAGCCATTAACTTAGCTGATGGCTATTCTGTCTCTCGGCTAATGAGAGAGAAAGGCTTCGTACATCTGGTCGGTAGCTAGGTCCTCGTACAACTGGGGCGAGTGCTCTCTCGTATCACGAGACCTGCCTTAGTGGTGGCGCTAGGTCTGCGATTACACAGTGGCGACACGCGGGTCCAACATGTACTAAATGGACCGCGGCCGATTTAAGCTACCACCTAGCAAGTGTGGTGTCTGGCGGTGACACCACATAAGGAATCTGACATTCCACGCTCAGATCCGTAGAATGCCAGTTTTCTTTCTCCTGATAACGACGTCCTCTTGAGTAGTCCCCGCCCGGAGATCCGAATGGGGGACTATTTTACCTCCGGAATATTTTACCCAAGAGGACGTCATCATCATTTAATCATACAGTAAAGCTGCATGTCCTCGGGAAAAATTACGGCTGTAGTTTCCCCTTGCTTTCAGCCGTTCGCAGTACCAGCACAGCAAGGCCATTTTGGTTAATGTTACAAGGCCAGATCAGTCAATCATCCAGACTGTTGCCCCTGCAACTACTGAAAAGGCTGCTGCCCCTCTTCAGGAACCACATGTTTGTCTGGCCTCTCAACAGATACCCCTCCGTTGTGGTTGCACCTACGGTACGGCCATCTGTATCGCTGAGGCACGCAAGCCTCCCCACCAACGGCAAGGTCCATGGTTCATGAACACTATTAAGGTAAATACGTTGTTTGTTCTCTATCAAAATCTTTCACTTGCTAACTATGCCTATCAGTAGCTAGTGCCTTCAGTAGTTTGAATCTTTTATTCAGCTGGCAGTATTTACGCACGCTGTATTGCAGCAGTTCGAGTAACGAAGATTTTTGTGAGGTAAGTGATTCATGAAAGGTTTAGGTTATTGTTAGTCAGGGCCATTCTTTTGTAGGGATTATTGAAAGTCAGATTGCGTTTTGCTAAAGATATTGTGTGTCAGTTTAGTGTTGATCAGAATAGGTAAAGAGCGAAATGTCTGAGTACGTTCAGTTCTGCTCAGCTGTTTGAAAATCAAATAATGTAAGAGGTTTATCAGCACAGTCATTCATAAATTTTTCTAAGGAGACGTTTATTGAATATAACCTTGATATCGCTACCCCTTAAGGGTGTGAAAGCACAGACTGGCAGGTTCAATTAAGGGGGATGGTTTGGTTTCTTGTAATTTGATGTTCTCAAATATAGCTGGCAAATATGGCTGGCCTCATAATCTAGGCACGTACTTAATCTTCTACCGGTCGCGCCGTGGTACTGTGTACAGCACCTGGCTTATCTGAAATGCCCGTCGTTTCCAGTAGGCTTCTTCGAATATTGACATTAGGTGTTTGTAGCGATAATATTCTTGCCGCCTGCCCCTCCCCGCCTCTTTGTTGCGGAGACGCAAGTGCGTCAGTATGCCTGGCTGTTGTACCGAATGCAGCACGTGACCGGTGGGGGGTTAAACTAACGATCCCCTGAAACCCTGAAGCGGGTGCTAACGAGGATGGATGTGGGGGGGGGGGGAGGAGGAATCTCTGGTTAATTCGACTTATTTACGGATTATAACGTTGATGTCCCTATTCTTTGGGGGTGTGGAATCACAGATTGGCAGCTTGAACAAAGGGAAGATGCTTTGCCTTCTTATATTGTCAATTTTTCAGAGATGACTGACGTAACTCTCGTTTTAACTCATAAGTGAGGGACGTACTTAACGTTGGGGAGAAAGCAGAGAAGACTGGCCTTACTTCAGTTTTGCCTCATAATCCGGCACTTCACTTTATCTACATACGGAAACCGGAAAATCTAAGTCCAGTTGGCCTGACAGGTTTTTATACTGCTGACCTTCCAAATGCGAATGCAGTGTGCTGACAACTGTGCGACGTCGATCGGTCCCAATAGAACTGTCCTTACTGTTGAGCGTAGGAAGTACTCTGAGATCTCGAAACGGGCCATATTGGTCCGTTTTTAACTCACATGGGAGGCATACACCCAACGGCCCAAGAATTTTACTCATTTTTCGTAGGACTGCTTACATCCTATAGATATAACAAATGCAGCTGTAGCAGGATGTGCTTCTAAAGAGTATTCGTGAAATTGGGGTTGGACGTTTTATCAGCATGTCGAATACTACGATGGGGTGCCAGGCGTCGAGTGCAGTAGTTTGAACAAGTGACCTGAAGTCTTCGCGTATGCGTTCGAGTAACATTCCCTTTTTTTTCTAAATTTCCACAAAACACTTGTTCGGGGAAAGGTGCTCTGAATATTTCTAGCAAGTCATTGACAGCTTGTTCTGTATACGGGGTGAACCAGAACTCTACCGGAAAACTTTCAGAAGTTGTTCAGAGATACATTGTGCATATTTTGATGTTAAGGACCCACGGTCTCTGGTGGCTCGTTGTATTAGTTATTGCATTTCGTTTGGTATCTTGCCCCAGTTATTTTTGTATCTGTATTGACTGAAAACAATGCACAACAGTGCAAATTTTTTTTTTTTTTTTAAAAAAAAGAAAAGGTTCAAATGGCTCTAAGCAATATGGGACTTAAACGTCTGAGGCCATCAGTCCCCTAGACTGAGAACTACTTATACCTAACTAACCTAAGGACATCACACATATCCATGCCCGAGGCAGGATTCGAACCTGCGACCGTAGCAGCAGCACGCTTAAGGCCTGAAGCGCCTAGAATCGCTCTACCACAGCGGCCGGCTGCAAATTTTGACGGCGCTTCTATGGATAGGGTTACTAATGAAGAGTCGAGCGATATGTATCGCTGAAGAACCGCTGAAAGTTTGTTGGTGGACATTCACTAGGGTTTCATATTTTTTTGAGTGGGACGTATTGTCCCATAAATAAATTAAAAACTGTTCCCATGCCCCGGTTATGAGCAAGTTTTTCGCGATGTTTCTCTTGATTGTAAGGCAAAAGTTGGAACTGAATACCCGCTCCCAAATATTCCCTACTGGAATTCCTGGGAGTTCCTTGCCCCATTACCAGTTGGTCTGGTATTTGAATCCAAAGCCCCTGACTCTCGAATAGTTCATAGGGACAGGGAATAAAAAGTAATAATAATAATAATAATAATAATAATAATAATAAAGTGTCGCTACAACGAATCACATGTCTACGGAATGCACGGTCTAAGGCGCTGCAGTCATGGACTGTGCGGTTGGTCCCGGCGGAGGTTCGAGTCCATCCTCGGGCATGGGTGTGTGTGTTTGTCCTTAGGATAATTTAGGTTAAGTAGTGTGTAAGGTTAGGGACTAATGACCTTAGCAGTTAAGTCCCATAAGATTTCACATACATTTGAACATTTTGAACGGAATGCAACAATAACAATAAAAATAACGATAACGCTAACCGTAGTGGTGGGTTCCTAGTGAAGTATAATCGAGGTATGATAAGGAACTGTGATGTAATGGACGTTAACTTACGGACACATTCATTTATTCATGAAGTCATACGTACGCAGTATTTGTGATGCACGCATGAATGTATCGGTAACTAAGCAACCATTTCGTCGTGACTCATTATTACAATAATGTCCGCTATTTATCCGTGTATTGTAGTGAAATATCGGAATGCACCTGTTTCAAATAATGTGGACCGTATTTAGAATACGTGCGTTAGTGTATCGATAAATAAATGTTCGTTTCATCACGATTCCTTATTATAACTCACTGCGAATGTACGACAGTGATTATTCCCTTCCGAAGAAGCGGGATTCGTTGTAGCTTTGTTAGTGTCAGTGGAGGATTAGGTTCAAATGGCTCTGAGCACTATGGGAGTTAACTGCTGAGGTCATCAGTCCCCTAGAACTTAGAACTACTTAAACCTAACTAACCTAAGGACATCACACACATCCATGCCCGAGGCAGGATTCGAACCTGCGACCACAGCGGCCTCGCGGTTCCAGACTGAAGCGCATAGAACCTCTCGGCCACACCGGCTGGCGGAGGATTAGGAGAAAAATGACAGTCTAGAACGTAGTACGTGCATACTTCCAATCTTTCACCTTCGACGGTTGTGGTAGCTCCTGTCCTCGATGCCCGGCGTTCTCGTATAGTTTCCGACAACATTATATTACAATGCAATGAACACCGTTAGCTGCTTACAGGCGTTGACATACGTCAACGGGGACAGATGAAAATGTGTGCCTCAACCGGGACTCGAATTCGGGATCTCCTGCTTACATGGCAGACGCTCTATCCATCTGAGCCACCGAGGAGACACAGGATAGCGCGACAGCAGGAATTTATCTCTGGCACGCCACCCGCGAAACCGACATTCTCATCGTATTGTCCCGCACTACATTCGTAGTGCCCCCGCCCATTATTCTCCTTACTCGCGGCGCGTTGCCGATTCCCGTAAGAGTTCGGGCACTGTTTGTGCATTCGCGCAGAAGATGAAGATAGTCAAGTGGCCGGTGAGCCGTAACTATATATATACTAAGATGGTATCTGTTCTTCCGGATATGTCGAAAAACAGATATCATCTTAGTATATATAACATTATATTAGTTTGAAACTTGAGTGGCGGGTAGTACTAGGGCAGCATTTATTACAGATACCCACGTGCTGCAGTCGTGCAAAAGACGAGAGTATTCGGTGACCAGTTGAGTGTATGTCTCGTTTGTCAGCGGGAGTCGACGGCAGACTATCGCCAGCATTGTGACTGCGGCCGCTAGTGGACGCCTGGACGGGTCAGCGATCAGCGGCGGCGGCGGCGGTCAGCGCGCGGCATCGATCGCCCCCCTTGGCTGGGCGCGTGCGCCTCTGCCTCCGCCTCTGTCTGGCACTGCCTGTGCCCGCGGGCCGGCGGCCAAATTAACCGGCGGGCCGCTAACGAGCTCCGGCCGGCCGGGCCCAGCCTGCGGACGCCCCCGCGTGACAGTGCCGCCCGGCGAGCCACGCGGGCAGGACGCCGGCGCCGCTGACGCCGACGACGCCGACGCTCGCCGGCCACCGGCCGCAGCTGCACTGCGCGACACCAAGCAGCGACGCCTCTGACGTGCGGCGCTCCGAACTACTGCTGTGTGCCGGCGCGTTAACAGTGAATGTGTCCACGGCACTGCGTCTCGATCTCGAATGGCTGGTCTTTACTGCAGGCTGCGGACTCCGATTTTCCAAAGCAGTGTCTCTTCATGTTCGAAGTGGCTGCTTTTCTGTTAAAAGTTACTGGAGTGATTTTGTTATTTCTTCTTTCGTTAGACACACAGATACAATATGTTGACACGTGCATTACTCTCTCGATGATCTGATAGCACATTCTGTTCTCTCTCTCTCTCTCTCTCTGTCTGTGTGTGTGTGTGGGGGGGGGGGGGGGGGGAGGGGGCGGCCGGAGTGGCTGTGCGGTTCTAGGCGCTGCGGTCGCAGGTTCGAATCCTGCCTCGGACATGGATGTGTTTGATTTCCTTAGGTTAGTTAGGTTTAAGTAGTTCTAAGTTCTAGGCAACTCATGACCTCAGAAGTTAAATCCCATAGTGCTCAGAGCCATTTGAACCATTTTGTGTGTGTGTGTGTGTGTGTGTGTGTGTGTGTGTGTGTGTGTGTGTGTGTGTGTGTGCGCGCGCGTATGCGCACCCGCGCGCCCGCGCGCGTGCGATTCTATTTGTGCGCCCTCCCCCTTGTGATTTTGTCTGGAAGGCACATCTTCGTAACTTCGAACGAAAACTTCCGGAATTAGTTTTGAATAACATTGGTACAAGATGGTATGAAGTAGGACTTCAGATAATGGTACAGTGTACATTATTTACATCAAGCTCCCGATTACACGCTTAGGTGTATCTGGTTTGCCGATCAACTGTGAATAGTTCGGCGAGTTTTCAAAACAGTAAAATAAAAACCAAACGAAGCCTGATATATTCTGTCACAATTAGATAGAATACTTTCATTGTTAGGGTACCTATTATTATGAATGTGACTCGCATTTACCACCCGAAGGCGATGTGAGCTCCAATCCCGCCGTTAGACATCCCCTCAAATAATTTCAAATATTTTCACTTTATTTTCCAGCTTGTGTCCAGGAAATTCTATCTTAGTGTCAGCGCCCGATTTCCTGTCGACATGTTTGCCTCGTCCTTTTCTTACGATACTAAGGTCGCTAATTACCAATGCAGCAAGGTTGTCATGCAAAATCTGTAAATAGCAATTTCCCCTAGAAGCATGTGTATTTTGGATTATCCGTGTTTTCCGGTTCTCCATGCAGCCTCAGGTCCACGTCAACCCCCATAATCTGGAGCTTGCTGTGCTTTTCTTAGAACTCTTGGTTTCGCTCTCTACGGTGAAGTTTAGTAAAGCCAAAGACAGTCCCGTTGTTAAATATTACTCGACAAATGAGGATGTGCTCTTGATTTTAGCAAGAACTTCCTTCATATCGTGGCTTAATACAAACACGTCACAGATAAGAAAATAATGCTAGTTGGTGTCCCTAACAGCTTTATGTAAATGCCATTAGGTTTATTCGCGGTCGAAATCAGAAAACAACGGCGGTATCGACGTTAAATGTAACGGAACGGCTGGCAAAATGTTTAATGAAGTGTGTGTATTTATGAAATCAGCGGCAAAGCGTTCATGATGCCAAGAAGAGGGGATTCAATAATTTGCTCCAAACAAGGAAGATTAAGGTGTCTATGTAGGAATTCCTGGGATACCAACTTTGTGAAACCATCACTCTATTTGCAGCAACTCTAAATTTCAGAACCAGAATCATGATTCTAGGAGTGTTCTTAAACCTTCCGTATTGAAAAGAAATTGCGGATTTCTAAGAGAGCATACTGCATCAGATTTTTGCTGGGAAATAAAACAGCGGAATTCAACGGGCCGGTGGTGTACTTACGTACACATGCACGCGTTATTCGGTACACGAGTATAAACGACAGCTTGGAACAGTTTTCGAGGAGTATTGTCAAAGCTGCCGATCAACGTTTAATATCTGCAGTCGCTTAGAACATGACTGTGCTGCACTTGTAACGATATTGAAGCATGCGCTGTCGCTATCGCCCCTCCCCCTCCCCCTCCCCCTCACTCTCTCTCTCTCTCTCTCTCTCTCTCTCTCTCTCTCTCTCTCTCTCTCTCTCTCTCTCTCTCACACACACACACACACACACAGGGCGCGCGCTTCCCCTTTCTCTCTCTCTCTCTCTCTCTGTCTCCCTCCCTTCCTCCCCTTCTCGTCCTTAAATACAACGGTGTGCCGCCAAGACGGGACTTCACTCGGCGCATTGGAAAATTATTTGAGACTGTTAACCTTCTTCTGCAATTTTCCTGGTTTTTGAAAAATGATTTCCGTTATGCTTCTTGAACTTCATGACATTATTTGCACTGTTGTCTGGTTGCGACCATAATTGTTGTCTTCCGTACGAGGGCTGGTTTAGTGCAGCTCTCCACACAAGTGTGTCCTACGTGAGCCTGTTCATTATTGCACCGTTCAGCTATTTGAACCTGCTTACTCTAGTCGGGTCTTGGTCTCCCTCTACAGTTTTCATCCCAACATGCCCCTCGATTATTAAATTAAACGTCCCTTTATTCTTCAGCACGCGACCTAATCAACGTATATCGGTACTCTCTTTTAGCCGGAGTATGCCATCAAGATGTTTTCCCTTCGACTCGATTCAGTACCCCTTCATTTATTACCGATCAACCCATCTAATCTTCATCATTCCTCTTCAGCACTTTATTTCAAACGTTTTTATTCTTTTCTTGTATGTGCTTATAATTCCTGAATTAAATTTGTCCACCACTGAGCGAAGGAAAACTCGAATAAGGCTAAGATACCGCTCGAGCAATCTCGTGTTGAAGCTTCCTAGACACTCACGAATTCTTTCCTTAGCTTTTGATTTTGATTTGAGCTGATCTAAATATTATTTTTAGTACGCTTTCTACGCTCGTAGGACTCACAGGTTTTCTCTTTTAAGTATCTACTATTCAGTAATTTTCAAAATGAAAAATGTTCTGGTGGCTTATTGTGTGCTATCAGTTCAACACCATTACGATTTTTTATTTCTATACAGTAATTTTGTAGTAACAAAAGTATGACAACGGACTCTTTATTCTTCTGAACACGTGCCATTCTCATTGCTGCAGATGTAACTTGAGGAACCTCGGCCTAAGCAATTAGTAATTGCTGTCTTTCGTCGGCTGGGCGCAAACATGGAATACAATTTGTGATTTATGTACATTCGCTGCCTTTGTCACTGCCGCTGAATTATAAGGAAAAAAAACTGTGCCGGCCGCGGTGGTCTCGCGGTTCTAGGCGCGCAGTCCAGAACCGCGCGACGACTACGGTCGCAGGTTCGAATCCTGCCTCGGGCATGGATGTGTGTGATGTCCTTAGGTTAGTTAGGTTTACGTAGTTCCAAGTTCTAGGGGACTGATGACCACAGCTGTGAAGTCCCATCGTGCTCAGAGCCATTTGAACCAAAAAAACTGTGGCGGGGGCAAGAGGCAGAGAGAGAGAGAGAGAGACAGTGGGGATGGGGGCACGGGAGCAGTACAGTACAATTTGCTAATACTTGCCGTCTTATTTGGCGGAGTGCGTCCGTGGGCTCTTTAATTTTGATTATAAAGTTTATATCAGACAAAGCTTACATAATGTTTAATGCTTGCTTATTAGCGGTATGGTTTCCGACTTTTCAGTAATTATCGATAGAGGATTCTAGTAGGAACCTTGAGGATATGCTCACTCCTACCACACTCCAGCGAGGATCTGTAGGGGGTGGGGGGGAGTGGTGCAAGGGGGTCACAATCCCTCCCTCGTAAAAAAGTATTGTGAATATATGACAGTATTTTATTGTTATTAAAATCTCGGGAGTTACTGGCACGTTAAATGTGGAGTGACGATAAATTATATTTGGGAGAGGGGAGGAGCGGGGAAGAGACAGTGGAAAACTGTGATCACCCACCACCACCTCCTTTGCGGTATCGATATAAACTTTATGGTCATAACAGAATATGTTCCATTGCTTTTGAAAACAAAACATTACTTCGAGAGACGTTCTTTCTGAAAAAAAAAATCATGTTTTTACGTCGCAGTCTTGCGACAAGAACAATCTTCTCTCTACATATCTCAAATATTTCTCTCGTCCTCGCTTCTATAGCAACCCGCGAACAGCATGTAAATTCATACCAGTCAAACAGCACGGGCCTAGGCTTTATGATTTCCGTCTGCATCTAAATTAAATGCATTTTCTTTGCTTCTCTCTCTCTCTCTCTCTTTCTCTTAGCATTTGGGAACTTTATTTTATCTATGTTGGATCCTGTGAACTCCGCGACCGTTAATGGTAGCAGGTGAATGACGCACGCAGCCACAAACACTTTTTAAATGTTGTATTTTTGTACCGTAAACGGTTTCGGGCTACCATGCTCTTCGTCAGATGGCTAATATTTTTCTTTACACAGATGTTTGGATCAACAGCTTGTCGTCTTCTCCACACTGCACAACAACATTTGAGTATTTAGTACGACTTTATAAGTTGTTTAAGTAATAAAAATAATGTGAAGTGCTTGCATTTTTCTACATATGATGCAAGATACTTGTGTTTCATTAGATACGTTCTACTGGAACGTATGTAAGTGAACACAAGTATGGCCGACCAAGGCCATATAACCCGGAAGAATTATCAACAACAGTACCATCCGGTCGTGAAAGCCTTCATTGTATACTCAAATATTGTTGTGCAGTGTGGTGCAAACGACATACTGTTGATCAAAACATCTGTGTAACGAAAAATATTAGCCATCTGACGAAGGGCATGGTAACCCCAAACCTGTTATGGCACTAAACTAAAACATGAGAAAGTATTTGTAGCTGGTTGCGTCAGTCACCAACCATTTTAAAATTGCTGCTATATTTGCTGTTTGGCTACTTCATAGACACGTAATTCGACGATTACACAGAAACGCTGGGTAGCGTAGGATACGTTCAACACGTGTAATGTCCTGCAGTTGCTACCCATCGACGCAGCGCGCTTACAACATACTGACCTCTTATTATAGCGTCAGCTTCTACATGTGGACGAAACTCTCACACGTTCCGCAATGAGCATGTTTATGCAGCACAAGAAAGGTAATTGCTGTATGCGACCATCTCTCAAATACCGTTTTCCTGTTTAAATTCGCACATTATTCTCATGCTTTAGTGTGTGCTTAAGAAAGTGGTATATGTTCACGGGTGCATTATGTCAAACTATTACTGGTCAAAGAAACTAGGGCACCAGATGTGAGTATGTGACTTAAAGCTGTGTAACTGTGTATTAATCGGGCTCTTTTCAGCCACATGTTTCAGAGTTGTAGATAATAAAGTTCAGGAGGAGCTCACTCGCCTAGCGTGCGGGCTGATTAAATGACTAAAAAATTTGTACCCTGGAAGAAAAGGGTTGAAAGTCCTGTTGACAATTACGATTTATGCTTCTTGTGTTTTCCGTAAATCACATAGCGCCATTGCCGGGATTCGTCCTTCGTGTCTTATCCTTATTCTATTCCACCTACTGGTCCGTCTACCATGCCCCGTCGATATGGATTCACCTTTAAAATTTAAACTTTATCTTTCCTGGCTTGATTAAGTTTATAATGGAACTGATTTTTAAAATATTCGTTGTTTAGGAGGATCTTAGGCTTCATGCGGATGTATGAAAACGAGAAACTTCGTTATAGGCACTAACCAAGAAAATATTTAGAAGAATGTTCCCGTTTGAAAAATTGTGTTTCTTTCCGATCTGAAATATTGGACATTTGTCTAATATTCAGCTCACGACCTAATTAAAAAACTTTAGTCCGGACATTGCCGAGCTGCAGAGATACCTCGTAGTGATAAATCTATGTTACTTTGAGAGGCACCCACATGCCTTGCTCATACTGTGGCATCAAGCAGTCAGGCCCGCAAGATGAGTGGTCTGCCAAGCGAGTGGATTCATTCTTATTTATCGAGTAACATGAACTCTCGTACTCACAATTAAGTCACTAATCAACCTCCTGTATGAATAATACGCAATGGAAACGCACATCTGACTATCAGTAATTTACAGAACTCTGACTGTTCACTACGCACTGGCAATACCACATTTTCTTTTTTCTTTTATTTAACGGCTTTTACCAACACGTGGCCACTGCACTGTATATGAATGGCGCACATATTATAAATTCGGGACATCATGACAACATACAACTCGAAGGAAAAGTCCACCAATCTTTTTCTTTTTAGTATCTTATTTATTCCGATAAATTCTATAACCTAAACACACAAATTCTATAACCTACAACAATAACACATGAGAAATTCCGCCCAGTGGGCATGGCTTTACATTGGTGATTCTCTACCTTATGGTCTCGTAATTATTTAACGCTACAGTGCACTTTCTGGATAGGATGGTGGATCTTTTATTATACCTCACACTTCGACTCTCACTATCATCATCACGAAACTTTCCTCCAGACCGAGCGGTACCGAAGGAACAAGCACAACCCACTAATCTTTTGAAACTACCTTGCTACTCTCCCATGCAAACCACACATACCCAAATTACATGACATACACCACACTACTACATAGAATACAATACAATGAATAGTCACAACACTATCACTTTCAGCTTTCCCACTTCAATTAGTATTTATCCCAGTTTCACACGACTCTGCCCCACTTTGTAATTCTACTTTCCTACTATGAACTCTGGAGATATATGCACGTCTTCCTGTGCAATGCAAGCCAAGTGGCGTTGCTGGATAGACGGCCGACTCACCTTGCTTCTCTCTCAGAGTTTGAATCTAGCGTCACACGGAATCATATCACGCAAAGTAATATTAAGAACATATTCATCACACACGCGAGTCCTCAACTGATACCATGAGCGAGTACTTCACTTTATCCTTTGTCTCATACACAGATTGAGACTCACACAGTACTCACCACGTGGAAGTACTCGTCTCTAATTAAAGTCCTGCACACGCCATTTCTTAAATATTTCAACTTATGGTACACACGCTAGTTCTTAAATATTTCAACTTATTGTACACACGCTAGTAATTCAGCTTAACTTAAGCACACGGAAGTATTTCAACTTATTGCTACACATGGTTTCATTGTGACCGTTGCTCACTTCCGAAGATTACTACGATCCCATTAATATTACTTGCCTGACATTTAATTCTCCCCACAAAAGTTCCTGAAATAGAGAAATTATTATTTCAAACTACTCTTAAATATTCCACATGCATACTATGTCTCCACTCTTTTGTCTTTATGGAGCACAACTAAGACAGGTCTTAACAGCACAAGATCCAGCGGCAGAGTACTGAAACATGGCCGTTCTTCAGGTCATCTCGCACCTCTGTCGAGGTGGGGGAAGACCATGCTACCGTATTGGTCAGCCACATTTCAGGCGCTCAAAGCTCAGGTAAATTTCATCTCTTTGGTCCCACCAAAGGTGGCCAAAGGATCGTCTCAAAGATGATCATATATTCACATTCACTATCTGTGGTTAGCAGACGACCATACCTTCATTCATTTCACAGATCTCACCAAACTGGATGTAGGGATTTATTTTGTGGGAGTGCACATGTGATCAATTAAATAAATAAATTGTCATTCTTTCCCACACTGGTATCCGGCTTCGCTGTATTAATTGAAATTGAGTTATTTTACAAAAAAATGTGTTGTTCTGACAAAAATAATGAAGTATGTTGTACCTATTTTCAATGTCGGGCGGTACTGTACCCTTTCAACTTCTTCGTGGTGACTAGCCCCATTATTCTGATGTAAGTGACGCAGTTCCCACTGCAACAAGGCTTATAAATGAGTGGAAGAGCTCCCTCCTTACTGATTACCAACGAGGCATGTTATACTGAGCCTCAAGCGTTTGAGGAGCTATTCAGAACTCGGCGGTTTGGCCTTGTTGTCAGCGACGCCCGTTCCAGTGATAACCAGTTGCGCTGGATGCAGACGTTTACCCTTGGGTGCAAAGCACATGATGGCCTTCAAACTAGAGATAAATTATATGGAACTTCTCGGGTTGTTCTGGTTTTACAGCATCCACTCGGGTTGGGGATTTTCTCTGCCCGGGGACTGGGTGTCTGTGTTGTCCTCATCATTTTATCATCGATATTCGTTACAGTGGCTAGATTAGACTGTGAAAGAACATTGGACTCTGTAAGAATTGGGACTTTGTACGGGCGCTGATGACCGAGCAGTTGAGCGCCCTGGAAACTGAACATCATCATCAGCATCCACTCTTATCTAGTGGAAGAAATCAGTGGGCGTGAACTGTTCCAGTGCCAAAAGAAGCAGAAAGATTAAGAAGTTTTCGGCGACGAGCTCATTAGAAATGTCGAATTTTCAAAATAAGTATCCTGACATTCGTCTTCATCGATTTAACGAAACCTCACAAAACCTAATTCTGAGTAGCTAGATTAGCGATCGGATCTCCTCTGTCCCGTCTTTTAGCCACTACGCTACCTTGCAAGGTATGTTTGTTATTTCATAGTCTCAACATTTTCTGAAGGACTGCAACTGGGACCTAACAAGTGAAAATACGAAACATAGGACGCAAGCCAAAAGAATTACCTTCTGTGTCTGATGTGTTAATAACCGTGGCTTCACATGGTTTCTGTTGAATTCTGACCCTACATTGAATTCAATACCAGATAATTCTTGTCTGTAAAGATAGATCCTGATTTATCTCGCTATAAACGCGATTCAGTCGATGTTTTACGTAACTGTATACTAAAGGGGAAGTTGTTTGGAAGGCAGGTAGCACTAACCATTCTTTTTTTTTGGTAGTTTGATTACTTGACATACGCGTAAATATTCAGATGGCTCTGAGCACTATGGGACTTAACATCTGAGATCATCAGTCCCCTAGAACTTAGAACTACTTAAACCTAACTAACCTAAGGACATCACACACATCCATACCCGAGGCAGGATTCGAACCTGCGACCGTAGCAGTCGCGCGGTTCCAGACTCAAGCGCCTAGAACCACTCGGCCACCGCGGCCGGCTAAATATTCAGAAACAAAAGATCTAACTACTAGTCTTGGTAGACTTGTGCTTTTTAAAAGTGACTGCCTGAGCTACTTATTTCTTCAATAACTATTAATCTAACCTTACTGATCTCGTCTCCTAAATTAGGTACTCCAAACAAGAGTAACTATTGTGCCTACCCAATGTGGGTGAGCGTAAGGCGTTTGAGAATAGGCTCGAAGGTTTGATCAACTACCGGAATTTTTCTCATTACTAATGGGAAGGTGTACGCTTTTCAGTATAATAATCGTCCCTACCCTTATCCTAAAATTATCACCAGGCATTAATATTTTCAATTTTTGTGGAGCTTGTAGTACCTTAATAAGTTGTATAACAAAAAGAGGAAGTTAAACTTCTCTTGATCTTACACCTAATTCACTTAAATGACAACCATTGTTGTCAACCTAAATAAGCAGGGGAGAAATAGGACTGTTGATCTTACGTAGATCCACAGCTCGCAAGTTCAACTGGCATGCGTTTTCCATAAATGGGGACCACAAACGCTGACTGATCGTTTATTAAAACAACGGGTAGTTTCTCTAAGACTGTACACAGAACTAAGATATCATTTTATAAATTCAGGTAGCATTTGCAGAAAGTAGTCTGTTTTCAGATATATTCGATCAGTATAAGTTGATGGATTACATAAATACAGTAGAGTGTCATATTCTTATTACGTTTACATTACGATATTGTACCGAACTATTGGGACAAATTGACTTACTTTCAGAAAAAGGACAACCGAAAGACTAGAGATAGGACGTTCATATTCACGGGACATGTACATCAGTATGTTCTGCAGATATGATTAGCATTTCTGTCACCTCGGATCAGCATGTGTCCTGTTTCCGAGTAGGCATAGGTTCCGCCACGGGCCCTGATAACTTGTTCCATACGTGATGGCATCGATGCATACAAAGCGCGAATGGCGCACTGTGATTTAGCCATCCATGCTGCATTCATCAGGCTGTCAAGTTTATCTGTAGTGTGGTGTCACAGTGCTGCACCCGTCGTTTCACCACACCCCACACATTTTCGATTGGCCACAAGTTTAGTGGTCTGGAGGGCCAGGGCAAAAGGCTGACATCCTGTGACACCGAGAAGACACTTGTTCGTGCAGCAACATACGATCGCTCATTGTCTTGCTGAAAAATGGCATATGAGGTATTGTGTAGAAAGGATATGGCTACGGATCACAGGATGTCATTCACATAGGTCACACTGTTCACAATGCCCTGGACATGCACCAAATGTGATTTGTGGTTGTGTCCAATAGCACCTTACACCATAAGGCCTTGAGCTGGTCCTGCATGTTTTCTGCGAATACAGTCACTGCGATGCCGCTCCCTCTCTCTGCACAGCGATCCACAATATGGCCTCCATTTTCAAACAAACAGAACCTGAAAACACTATCTGACGCCATTCCTCTCCCCAGAGACGTCGTTCCATACACCATTGCCATCTAGCATGTTTCTGCAAGACGAAGAAGTGGACGGCGCGCACGTAAACCATGCCGTAATAAACGGCGACGGACTGTCACCCCTGATAGTGTACGATGTGTTACACAGTTTCACTATTGCTCCAGAGCCGAGGAAGATGCATATCCGTTCTGCAATGCCTTTCGGATGAGGTGTCGATCTTCTCGGGTGGTGGTCTTGTTGGGGTAACCTAACCCAACTTCTCGTGTTCTGCGGCCTTCCGTGAACCGTTCTGCACACGCACGCTGCACTGCCGAAACACTTCGTCCCACGTGAAGAACAATTTCTCGGATGGATGCATCACATTCTCTCTTGCCTCAAACTCACTGATATGATACGATTAGCACATCCACTTCAAGTTACACTGATCCATTTCCTTCTATTTAAAGCGACGACGAGAGGTGCAGGCACATTTTACCGGTAGGTGGTGTTTAGCCGCAATATCAAAGTTGACCTTGAACCGGCGGGCCAACATGGTCCAAATGCTAATCATTTCTGCAGAACATACTAGTGTACATGTCCTGTGAATATCAACGTCCTATCTCTAGTCGTTCAAGGTGTTCTGTCTATTCTGAACATGAGTGTTCTATACATTCCTTGAACAGTTCCAGGTTCGTATGATTCAAATGGCTCTGAGCACAATGGGACTTAACTTCCGAGGTCATCAGTCCCCTAGAACTTAGAACTACTTAAACCTAACTAACCTAAGGACACCACACACATCCATGCCCGAGGCAGGATTCGAACCTGCAACCGTAGCGGTCGCGCGGTTCCAGACTGTAGCGCCTAGAACCGCTCTACCACCCCGGCCGGCACAGTTCCAGGCTTTGATATCTTGCTCCAGGCTTTTGTGAATAGGCGTACTGTTCACGCTTACCGGTAGTTAGCTTATATATAGCGGAAGTTCCATAACTGTTTCAATGGTAATAAGGCTAATTGACAATGTGTTGAAAAGCGTCATCACTGATTGAACACGCCAAATAAGCTCCGCACGGTCGAGTCGTCCACGGCCGTATGGAACTCATCCTTGAGGGACACGCGTAGGGACTCAGTTGTTCTTGCCGTCTCCGAATTGGACACACGCGGTTGACCCACAGCTATCTCCTTCGTCGTGAGAACCCGCCCAAGTGTCGCTGTGATGCAGGGCTGACAGTGGTCCATCTTCTGCTAGACTGCCCCCTTTTAGCCCCCTTGCGGCAGTCCTTTAATTTACCAGCTGCACTTCCTTTAATTCTAGGTGACGATGCCTCTATAGCTGACTCAGTTTTACGGTTTATCCTTGCAGCTGGGTTTTATCACTCGCTGTAGTGTGGGTGCTCTCGCATGCTTTCTCAGGCTACAAACACTCCAGCGACTTTTAATTGTGCCGTGGATACCAAAATAGTGTCTTTTATGGTAACAAGTTGTGTTGGTACCTCTATCAACGCTTTCCAGCTGGAGGTTCTTCATTTGTAGTTGAGAGGCTGACCTTTTACCTGATCCATCAACCACTGTATTCTGTTTTACTCTAGTCAACTATTTGCTCTGCTCCTTGTAAGTGGCCTCTATTTTGTGTTACTGCGGTGTTCATTTTAGCTCTGTACCCCTTGGTGCAGAGGTTACTCTTTTACTGTATAGGCCTTTTACAAGTATTTCTGTTTGGAACTGGGGAATGATGACTTCGATGTTTAGACCCCCATCAAACTCCAAAACAAACCAACCAACCAACTGATTTTCGCTAAAGAGAGATGATACCAGCGAATGGATCATTTTACAAGAATTTGTTGCGCAGTTAGCTTGTTGGAATATTGACACGTAAGGAGCCTGTCTCCAACGTGTTTTGTAGCTATGAACTAATTATTCTCTAACGACGTAACTGTCAAGGGGACGTCATGAACATCAGAAGATAACGATTGCCTTAAATATATACTTATATCTTTCCTAGTCATAATAATATTGTGCTGATTTGATAGAGATATCTAGGATTAACGTTCTCATCGAGTAACATTGTGTTCATTGTTATAACGGCGCTGGATTCGCATATAGTAGGAATTAGGTTTTAAACCCTTTTAGCGATCTCGAATTACGTTCTCCGTGAATTCTCTAACTTGCTTCAGGCAAATGTCGAGATATCTGGGTCGACAATTCCATGGCCTGTTCCTTCTTCTCTCCGGACCCCATTAAGATGGTGGGTGGTTCATTCCTCGCTGCCGACCAGGTGCCAAACGTTAATATACAGTGTAGTCAGAAACTGTCTGAGGGCATGTAAGGGTGTTACGAGATAGACTGTGCTGACAAATAATTGTTAAGAAAAAAATTCGATATGTTGCGCTGTTTCCGCGTTAATTAGCACTGAAGTTAGCCAATCACGCCGCTGCGCTGGAAATCTCAAGCAGCACGCTGGAGACTGTGTCGCCAAATGTGTGCTTCGTTTGGTTTTCTAAAACCGAACAACCGAACCATACAAAAATCGGACATATCAGAATAGCAAGGATCGAACCCGAGCCAAAGGCTGAGCAGTCTCGTGCGCCATCATCTACACTGTGCGACCTGCTGACACTATTTGTATCTGTCGGGCCGCTTGAATTTGCGCGCGCAACGGCTTGATTGGCTAATTTCAGTGCTGATTAACTCTGAAACGGCGCAACGTTTCGAATTTTTTCTCAACAATCGTTTCTCAGCACAACTTTCCCTGCAACACCCTTAGAAGTTTCTCAGACGGATTCTGACCACCCTGTACACGGTGGGAAAAATAACTATGGATAAAAACTTTGAGAGTGTTTAGAGAAGATAAAAAGAAAGACTTTTTTATGTGACAAATTGTCAGTGGTGGCACTGTTATCCTGCTAGGGGGTCCATGAAGATTTTTATATTAGTGATGCTCAGAGATAGTATTGAAACTGCCTTGTGGTGAATATTGTTTTAGAGATTTTGCTGAAAATGTCTTGCCATTACACTTATTGCACTACTGACATCTGTGTGCTAATGATTGTCGAACACGCTCAGAAGAGTCAAGTATTTCACGAATAAGAGCTGAAACTTTAGCCAAACGGGCAGCCAGTTCTTCTGGAGAGTTTATAGATGTTTCGTACAGAAATTCGTAGCATGCGACCCAAATCTGCAAAATAATAATCACACACGGTAGCGTGAACACGGTCTCTGAACCTCACTAGCTTCACACCCCTTAGGGACCATTAGTGGGGAAACGATGCACCTTGGCATTTTTGTCGCGTATAAGGGAGTTTCTTTTTATATGCTCTGAGGCGCCTTGTCACGGTCCGCGCGGCTTCCCCCCATAATCTTTACCACAAATTTTTATTTTTCTGAACATTCTAAAATTTTATATATGTTGTTTTTTTACATCTTATATATTTCCCCTTTGTGCTGTCAGAACATAGACAGTCATTGTTGTTATTGTGGTCTTCAGACCGAAGTCTGGTATGATGGAACTCTTTGCAAGCCACCTCCTCTCTGCATAAGTAATGCAATCTACATCCATTTTAACCTTTTCCTTACAGTCAAGCCTTGTTCTCCCAGATAATCTTCACCATTCATTTGCAGCACCGCATTTCAGAAGTGTCTAAGAAATTCTGGCAACATCTTGGAACTTTGGCGATATTTTGTTTATATAAGAGTAAATAATGTACACCGAAATATTTTTGCATAGGTAGTAAATAGAAAGTAGAATGGCTCTGAGCACTATGGGACTTAACTACTGTGGTCATCAGTCCCCTAGAACTTAGAACTACTTAAACCTAACTAACCTAAGGACATCACACACATCCATGGCCGAGGCAGGATTCGAACCTGCGACCGTAGCAGTCGCGCGGTTCCGGACTGCGCGCCTAGAACCGCTAGACCATCGCGGCCGGCAGAAAGTAGAAATATAAAAATTGCGACGTATATCATTACTATTTATTCTTATCAAAAGCTGCTGTTCCCTACTTACCTGAACTATTTAACATCTACGTTTCTATTTCGTAAGCGGCTGCACTCCGGAAAAAGGCTTTCAGCAAAGACACCCTAAACTACAGGAATGATTTTTAAGATCTAAATTTATATTCTATACTCACAGATTTCTGTTTTTTAGAAAAAGGTTTCTTGCTATGGCCAGTCCGCATTTTATATTCTCTCTACTGGAGTCATCGTCTGTTATCTTGCTGTGGAAAAAGCGAAACTTTTATTGTCTCATTTCCTAATCTAATTCCCCCAGAATCACTTAATATAATTCGACTAAATGTCATTCCCCTTGTTTTGCTTTTGTGGATGTTTGTCTTACAACCACTTTTCAACACAATATCTATTTCATTCAACTGTTCTTCCAATTCCTCTGTCATCTCTTTGTCCGAAGTGTAATTTCTTTTCCAAATTTCTCCTTGGTTTCCTCTACTGCTGGCTTAGTATACTGACTGAATAACATCGGCAACAGGCTACAGCCCTGCCTTACTTCCTCCTCAAGTACTGCTTCCCTTTCATGTCCTTCGACTCTTGTAACTGCAGTCTGGTTTCTGTAAAAGTTGTAGCTATACTTTCGGTCCCTTTTCAAGAATATATTGCGGTCAAGAATAATTTAAATCATATACATACATAAAAATAGATATATATGTGTGTGTGTGTGTGTGTGTGTGTGTGTGGCAAAAATGGCTCTGAGCACTATGGGACTCAACTGCTGAGGTCATTAGTCCCCTAGAACTTAGAACTAGTTAAACCAAACTAACCTAAGGACATCACAAACATCCATGCCCGAGGCAGGATTCGAACCTGCGACCGTAGCGGTCTTGCGGTTCCAGACTGCAGCGCCTTTAACCGCACGGCCACTTCGGCCGGCTGTGTGTGTGTGTGTGTGTGTGTGTGTGTGTGTGTGTGTGTGAGAGAGAGAGAGAGAGAGAGAGAGAGAGAGAGAGAGTGAGTGAGTGAGTGTGTGAGTGAATTGTCAACAACTGCTCCTAAACCACTGGATTGATTTCAACAAAATTTGGTACACAAACTACTTACAGGGTGTTTCAAAAATGACCGGTATATTTGAAACGGCAATAAAAACTAAACGAGCAGCGATAGAAATACACCGTTTGTTGCAATATGCTTGGGACAACAGCACATTTTCAGGCAGACAAACTTTCGAAATTACAGTAGTTACAATTTTCAACAACAGATGGCGCTGCGGTCTGGGAAACTCTATAGTACGATATTTTCCACATATCCACCATGCGTAGCCATAATATGGCGTAGTCTCTGAATGAAATTACCCGAAACCTTTGACAACGTGTCTGGCGGAATGGCTTCACATGCAGATGAGATGTACTGCTTCAGCTGTTCAATTGTTTCTGGATTCTGGCGGTACACCTGGTCTTTCAAGTGTCCCCACAGAAAGAAGTCACAGGGGTTCATGTCTGGCGAATAGGGAGGCCAATCCACGCCGCCTCCTGTATGTTTCGGATAGCCCAAAGCAATCACACGATCATCGAAATATTCATTCAGGAAATTAAAGACGTCGGCCGTGCGATGTGGCCGGGCACCATCTTGCATAAACCACAAGGTGTTCGCAGTGTCGTCTAAGGCAGTTTGTACCGCCACAAATTCACGAAGAATGTCCAGATAGCGTGATGCAGTAATCGTTTCGGATCTGAAAAATGGGCCAATGATTCCTTTGGAAGAAATGGCGGCCCAAACCAGTACTTTTTGAGGATGCTGGGACGATGGGACTGCAACATGGGGCTTTTCGGTTCCCCATATGCGCCAGTTCTGTTTATTGACGAAGCCGTCCAGGTAAAAATAAGCGTCGTCATTAAACCAAATGCTGCCCACATGCATATCGCCGTCATCAATCCTGTGCACTATATCGTTAGCGAATGTCTCTCGTGCAGCAATGGTAGCGGCGCTGAGGGGTTGCCGCGTTTGAATTTTGTATGGATAGAGGTGTAAACTCTGGCGCATGAGACGATACGTGGACGTTGGCGTCATTTGGACCGCAGCTGCAACATGGCGAACGGAAACCCGAGGCCGCTGTTGGATCACCTGCTGCACTAGCTGCGCATTGCCCTCTGTGGTTGCCGTACGCGGTCGCCCTACCTTTCCAGCACGTTCATCCGTCACGTTCCCAGTCCGTTGAAATTTTTCAAACAGATCCTTTATTGTATCGCTTTTCGGTCCTTTGGTTACATTAAACCTCCGTTGAAAACTTCGTCTTATTGCAACAACACTGTGTTCTAGGCGGTGGAATTCCAACACCAGAAAAATCCTCTGTTCTAAGGAATAAACCATGTTGTCTACAGCACACTTGCACGTTGTGAACAGCACACGCTTACAGCAGAAAGACGACATACAGAATGGCGCACCCACAGACTGCGTTGTCTTCTATATCTTTCACATCACTTGCAGCGCCATCTGTTGTTGAAAATTGTAACTACTGTAATTTCGAAAGTTTGTCCGCCTGAAAATGTACTGTTGTCCCAAGCATATTGCAACAAACGGTGTATTTCTATCGCTGCTCGTTTAGTTTTTATTGCCGTTTCAAATATACCGGTCATTTTTGAAACACCCTGTATTATCTGAGAAGAGTTACTGCGTGGGTAAGAAGCGCCTAGCTCACATAGGGGTGGCCTGAGGTCTGAGATAGTTTATTAAGAAATTAAATCTAGCCCCCCCCCCCCCCTTGCACGACAGGCATGCTGGAAAGGAAGTAGTGGAACGCATTCCAGGGTCGGTGCGTGCAGGTGAGCACAATGAACAGAGAGATGGCAGAGAAGGATAGTGAAAGGGTGTAGGAGGAAATAGAGAAAGGGGGGAGCAACAGACAGGGGGCAGGAAGAGATTGGCAGAGAAGGGCGATGGAAAGAAGGAGGGAGGAGGAGGAGGAGGAGGAGGAGGAGGAGGTGGTGGACAGATGGAGGGGGAGGAGCAGATGTTACTGAGGCACGTGTCATGTGCATAAATGGGCTAAGCCACAGGTAAAAGGCTAGTGTTTACTTCAAATGTCTTGAATGCAGGTTCGCTTTCTTCTAACATAAGCTGTAGGGTCAGTATTTTCTCGCATGTTCCTACATTTCTCCGGAACGCAAATCGGTCTCCCCCTAGTCGTCTTCTAACAGTTTCGTGATGTATCTACGTCCGGCAATCAGAGTATCGTCGTGTTATTCCTGCTAATCCCAGGGAGTGTTGAAGCAAGAAGGTAAGATTTACTCTCCTTCTGAGATTGAGATACTTCTGAATGCAACCAGTAAGATCTCCAGTGCCAAAGGTAGGGATCACTATATTTCAGTGGATGCAAAAATAACAGATGAGACGAAAATTTTTTGGAAAAAAAGGTGCTGTGATCATACCAAATAGCTAGTTCTATAGGATGGACTAATTTGAACGGTTTTAAAGATTACTGAGACGGGTTAGCCTGGAGAGAGTTGTCAGCCTCTCGTTGTATTTGTGTAATCTAACTGTAACTTGCCGCAGGATCTCTCCGAAGGCGATTTTCTTCCGCTGTTATAAGAGGCCGGGAGAAGTAGGGAGGCTGATTCCGTTCACGCCGCTGGAGGTTCCCCAGCTTGGAGTTTGTTGCGGTGGCGCCGTTTCCGAGACGCGGCAAGGGGTGAGGCGACAGGTACAATGGGCCGGGCCCACCTATGGCGCTTTGTTCGCCGCGCCGCCGCTTTCACGGAGAAAGGGGGAGGCAGATCCCTGCCTGCGTGCAGCCCGAATGTTGATCACTTGCAATATTTTACGGCTGTCGCGGACGATTGTCTGCCGGCTAAGAGGCAGTCCATCTTTCTTTTCCAACGCCTGCCCTCTTACTGAGATCTGGGTAGGTATTAAAATTGAAGGACAAGGGGGTGCCGCGTAATATTTCTCCTGCAACAGATTCCTTTTTTTCCGAGGCCTTGGCCCCAAGCTTACAGAGCGTTCCGGCGGTGTCTGACTGTGCATCTGCGAGCTCTCTGTCGAAAAATCTCCTCCTCCGATTTATCTTGATCGGATTGTGTCTCTGTCTCAGTGTGTGCTGCTCTTCCAACAGCAGACAGTTAAAAACCTAAGAGTGTCCGCTTAGAATCGTTTAAACAGTATATTACCAAACACACACATTTTGAGAGACAAAAAAGTTGGTAGGATTCTCCGCCACTAGAGAATTTGACCGCATTCACATCCTTCCCCTGTATGGAAAGCACTAGCCGCATATCAGTTAATGTATCGTATACACAGACATCAAAAAAAGTTTTGCATACCTCAGTACCAAGAGTTCCGAAACCTGTACAGAAAATTAGAATAGAGATCAACATAAACATCGTTTACGGCGTTTTTATTGCTCATGAAAACCACACATTACATGTTGTACCACCATACAGCGAGACCTCCAGAGGTGTTGGGCCAGATTTCTGTACACACCAATATCTCTTAACACCCAGTAGCACGTCCTCTTGCATTCATTTATGCCTGTATTCGTCGTGGCACACTATCTACAAGTTCAAAAATTGGTTCAAATGGCTCTGACCACTATGGGACTTAACTGCTGAAGTCATCAATCCCCTAGAACCTTAAACCTAAGTAACCTAAGGACATCACACACATTCATGCCCGAGGCCAGTAGTAGCCGTTGGGCGGCCTGAGAGAGGCATGTTATCGACAGTTCCTGTCGTCTGTATCTCCCCAATCTCCGAACATCATCGCTTTGGTTCACTCGGAGAAGCCTGGACACTTCCTTTGTTGAGAGCCCTTCCTGGCACAAAGTAACAATGCCGATGCGATGGAACCGCAGTACTGACCGTCTAGACATGGTTGAACTGCAGACAACACGAGCCGTGGACCTCCTGCCTGGTGGAATGACTGGAACTGATCGGCTGTCGGATCCCCTCCATCTAATAGGCGCTGCTCACGCATGGTTGTTTACATCCTGGGGCAGTCTGGCGCCGCGCGGCTGCGGGATGTTCGAATCCTGCCTCGAGCATGGATGTGTGTTATGTCCTTAGGTTAGTTAGGTTTAAGTAGTTCTAAGTTCTAGGGGACTGATGACCTCAGATGTTAAGTCCCATAGTGCTTAGAACCATTTGAACCATTTGAACATCCTTCAGCGGGTTTAGTGACATCTCTGAACTGTCAATGGGACTGTGTCTGTGATACAATATCCATACTCGACGTTTATCTTCAGGAGTTCTGGGAACCGGGGTGATGCAAAACTTTTTTAATGTGTGTATTTTCGTCGTGTCTGCCTATGAAACTACGCTCTCCCCTTCATCGAATCCTTTGGCAGTGAACACTATTTATCTTGATCGAGTTCTTAGGACCATTGTAATCTGTCTGTGCGTCCATGTGTGGTGCTCATCAACAGCTGACTGCTCAGCGGACTGGCAGTCCGTCGCTCATAAATTCTATCGCGTCTACTGACTGAGTAGAACAAATCATATTAACTACAGGAGGCAAAGTCTAGACTCAGTCCTCAACAGTGTAATAACACATTAGTATAAAAGGAATGATTGTCAAGGTTTCGAATTTGCATCTTGGAGCTTTATCTCTATTACAAATAGTCTGCAGCTTACTTTTTTATGCACGGATGAACGAAACATCTTTTTTATTTTGTAAGAGACAGCAAAGGACTTGGAAGAGCAGTTGAACGGAATGGACAGTGTCTTGAAAGGAGGATATAAGATGAACATCAACAAAAGCAAAACGAGGATAATGGAATGTAGTCAAATTAAATCGGGTGATGCTGAGGGAATTAGATTAGGAAATGAGACACTTAAAGTAGTAAAGGAGTTTTGCTATTTAGGGAGTAAAATAACTGATGATGGTCGAAGTAGAGAGGATATAAAATGTAGACTGGCAATGGCAAGGAAATCGTTTCTGAAGAAGAGAAATTTGTTAACATCGAGTATAGATTTAAGTGTCAGGAAGTCGTTTCTGAAAGTTTTTGTATGGAGTGTAGCCATGTATGGAAGTGAAACATGGACAATAACTAGTATGGACAAGGAGAGAATAGAAGCTTTCGAAATGTGGTGCTACAGAAGAATGCTGAAGATAAGGTGGGTAGATCACATAACTAATGAGGAGGTATTGAATAGGATTGGGGAGAAGAGAAGTTTGTGGCACAACTTGACTAGAAGAAGGGATCGGTTGGTAGGACATGTTTTGAGGCATCAAGGGATCACAAATTTAGCATTGGAGGGCAGCGTGGAGGGTAAAAATCGTAGAGGGAGACCAAGAGATGAATACACTAAGCAGATTCAGAAGGATGTAGGTTGCAGAAGGTACTGGGAGATGAAGAAGCTTGCACAGGATAGAGTAGCATGGAGAGCTGCATCAAACCAGTCTCAGGACTGAAGACCACAACAACAACAACATCTGTAATAATAAACCGTTACCACATCTTGTCCTGAGTCTGAGCTCGCTGCCATCGTATCGAGTATAACATAAATTTAAAATATATATGTACAACGTTCGAGTGTAACATGTAGTACACTGTTCTCTCCAAGCTTGAAAACGTGATTTACCGTTTCCGTCCCTCCAGAGTGGCGAGCGCATTTGCGGAACTGCATCCCACCCAGTGGGGAACCGATCAGCGATGTATATCATCTACCAGTTCCGTTCAAATGGTTCAAATGGCTCTGAGCACTATGGGACTTAACTGCAGTGGTCATCAGTCCCCTAGAACTTAGAACTACTTAAATCTAACTAACCTAAGGACATCACACACATCCATGCCCGAGGCAGGATTCGAACCTGCGACCGTAGCGGTCACGCGGCTCCAGACTGTAGCGCCTAGAACCGCACCGCCACTACGGCCGGCCCAGTTCCGTTGCGTTTTAATAGTTCCGTATGCGGACGGAGTGAGAATTACTCTTGGACTTCAGTCACAAGTGAGCACTACGTACATTTTCTGGAAATGTTTGACTTCACCTCTTTGATTTTGGCTGATGACTGGAAGGGTGTGTAACATGTTTTTACCGTTCCACAAGCTGCTGGGATTACTCCCACAATTAATGAGAACTGGACTTCAATATGGAAAGAAACAGCTTTTCGTCGGTTGCTTTAAGTCGTTCTCTTTCGTATTTAGTCATCACACTACATGCACATAACGTGTTTACACATGAGATTTGGTTTCTTCTAATTGTTTTTGTGGCTTAGAATTTAAGACTGAAAAATCGCTCTGTTCACAACAGGATCTTTTTTAATTTTTAGAAAGCCGTCATTCAGTGCTCCTCCTTCTTCATCTTGTTCTTCCATGCCTCTTGAGGTCACCCCTCCTAATCTCGTTACGCCACCTGAACGTATTTGCATCATTTCAGGATGCAGTCGAATCGTTGTGTGGTTTTTTTTTAGGGTCGTAGTCCACGCCTGCGTTTTCTCACTTCCAAGACTTCCGGTTGCCCACACCTGACCACCACCTGAGAACAACTAATGGACTCCCTGCAACATTTGGTATCATCCTGCACCACTGCTTGGAGGTCAGCAGCAGCCGGGCTAGGCAATTACCGTCCCATTCACAGTTTGCCATTAATACCACAACAGAACGGCTGCGTTTGGAGTGGTGTCATGACCGGGAAGCGTGGATCGCTAATCTTGGGTGTTGCTTTGTGTTCAGCGATGAACCGCGGTTCTGCACGTCCTCGGATGACCATCGATGGCGTGTATGGCGGCGACCTGAGGAGAAGTTCTATTCTTCCAATGTTTGGAGAGGGACGGCCGTCTTATGCCTAGTGTCATGGTGTGGAGAACCATTGGGTACGACTTCAGATTACGGCCGGTGGTGGCTGAGAAAGCATTGAAACCACAACGGTACGTCAGGGACATGCCCTCACGCATCTTCATGTTTTAACTCTCGTGTGACAATATCGTGCTGCCACTTTCCAACAGGACAACATTCGTCCAAACTTGGCGCTGGTGTTGATAAACTGTCTGCGTAACGATGAGATACTCTCGTTGCCAGCGAGAGTTCCAGTTCTGTCCTCTCGCCAGAATATACGCGAGGGCAACTCTGACGACAAGTCTGTCCCATCGTCATTGTCTAGGATATCAAGGACCGTTTACAATGATTGTGGACCAGTTTGTCTCAGGAGAGGGTGCAACGGCCTTACGAAATTCTTTCCCAGCGAATCAATTCATAGATTCGGGCCAGAGGGGTTGTGACGTCCTACTCGTAAGTGAATGTAACTCGGCTTCATAATCACTGAAATCACATCACACACCCACACAACCCATGAAGTGTCTGGCTCCATAGCTGAGTAAGCGTGGCAAAATACCACGTGAGGGGCACTGGTTTGATTCCCGGCCGGGTCGGACAAATGGTTCAAATGGCTCTGAGCACTATGGAACTCAACTTCTGAGGTCATCAGTCCCCTAGAACTTAGAACTAGTTAAACCTAACTAACCTAAGGACATCACACACATCCGTGCCCGAGGCAAGATTCGAACCTGCGACCGTAGCGGTCTCGTGGTTCCAGACTGTAGCGCCTAGAACCGCACGGCCACTCCGGCCCAGGGACTGGACGTTGTTGCATCTTCGTCATCATTTCACCCCCATCGACACGCAAGTCGCCAAAATTGCGTTCACTTTGACTTGCACTGGGCGACAGGCCTACCCCATTGGAAGCCTTAGCCACTCCCACACATCACAACTCGTGAAGTTTCATTTTGTTTCGTTTATCCTTCTGGATGGTTCAGTTCTTTTGTCAGGCGGTGTATATATTTCCTTTGAGTTCTGTAGGCATTTTCGTATGACCTCTGTATCAACCACCTGACTTGATAAGGTTATCAATTTTTACATCAGTGACAGCTGTGGATGTTATTAACTATCTGACGTAGCTGTTATTGTTACAAGGGAAATGTCTAGATTCAGTTGCGGATTCGAACTAGTTGCCGTTTTTCAGAAGTTGCACTACATAGCCCCGTTTTGGTCCTACTAACTCTATGTCCTCTACATCCTAGCCCAGGGCACCACTCATTACAGATTAAGCTATCTGAACTATCTCCTCAGCGTAAAAAAGTGCGCATGGAGCTGGTTTCTGTAGATTGTTACATAATTCAAGACCAAACTGAACACAACTGCGCGACTGCTACGGTCTCAGGTTCTAATCCTGCCTTGGGCATGGATGTATGTGATGTCCTTAGGTTAGTTAGGTTTAAGTAGTTCTAAGATCTAGGGGACTGATGACCGCAGATGTTAAGTCCCATAGTGCTCAGAGCCATTTGAACCATTTTTTTTTAACACAACTTCCTGTTCTGCACTCATCGGTAGCACCCCGCGCCTAGTACACGTGCAACGCGGCGCTCGGGGGCCACACAACCAAGCTACGACTCCTGAAGATCGGCTTATAAGAGCCCGACACCGGTCGTGTGATGATAAATGAACTTTACAACTGAGAAGAATTTTCAATCTGTGGTGAACAGCAATGGACTACATGCAAATGCTTGGAGGCTGCTGTACCGAGCGAGGTGGCGCAGTGGTTAGCACACTGGACTCGCATTCGGGAGGACGACGGTTCAATCCCGCGTCCGGCCATCCTGATTTAGGTTTTCTGTGATTTCCCTAGATCACTACAGGCAAATGTCGGGATGGTTCCTTTGAAAGGGCACGGCCGACTTTCTTCCCCATCCTTCCCTAATCCGAGCTTGTGCTTCGTCTCTAATGACCTCATTGTCGACGGGACGTTAAACACCAATATCCTCCTCCTCCTCCTCCTTGGAGGCTGCAAATTTTACCTCGATGTTTTAGCTGACACCTGCAAGGCTTCCAACTTTTGTGTAGATGTCCTCAAACATGTCTCTGAGAATACACACTAATGGCCATTAAAATTGCTACACCACGAAGATGACGTGCTACAGACGCGAAATTTAACCGACAGGAAGAATACGCTGTGATATGCAAATGGTTAGCTTTTCAGAGCATTCACACAAGGTTGGAGCCGGTGGCGACAGCTACAACGTGCTGGCATGAGGAACATTTCCAACCGATTTCTCATACACAAACAGCAGTTGACCGGCGTTGCCTGGTGAAACGTTGTTGGGATGCCTCGTGTAAGGAGGAGAAATGCGTACTATCACGTTTTCGACTTTGATAAAGGTCGGATTGTAGCCTATCGCGATTGCGGTTTATCGTAACGCGACATTGCTGCTCGCGTTGGTCGAGATCCAATGACTGTTAGCGGAATATGGAATCGGCGGGTTCAGCGGGTGTCACTTGCAATCGAGATGACAGGCATCTTATCCGCATGGCTGTAACGGATCGTGCAGCCACGTTTCGATCCCTGAGTCAACAGATGGGGAAGTTTGCAAGACAACAACCATCTGCACGAACAGTTCGACGACATTTACAGCAGCATGGACTATCAGCTCGGAAACCATGGCTGCGGTTACTCTTGACGCTGCATCACAGACAGGAGCGCCTGCGATGGTGTACTCAACGACGAACCTGGGTACACGAATGGTAAAACGTCATTTTTTCGGATGAATCCAGATTGTGTTTACAGCATCATGATGGTCTCATCCGTGTGTGGCGACATCGCGGTGAACGCACATTGGAAGGGTTTATTCGTCATCGCCGTACTGGCGTATCACCCGGCGTGATGGTATAAGGTGCCATTGGTTAAACTTCTCGGTCACCTCTTGTACGCATTGACGGCACTTTGAAGAATGGACGTTACGTTTCAGATGTGTTACGACCCGTGGCTCTACCATTCATTCGATCCCTGAGAAACCCTACATTTCAGCAGGATAATGGACGATCGCATGTTGCAGGTCCTGTACGGGCCTTTCTGGATACAGAAAATGTTCGACTGCTTCCCTGGCCAGGACATTCTCTAGATCTCTCACCAATTGAAAACGTCTGGTCAATGGTGGCCGAGCAACTGGCTCGTCACAATGCGCCAGTGACTACTCTTGAACTGGGGTATCGTGTTGAAGTTGCATGGGCAGCTGTACCTGTACACGCCATCCAAGCTCTCTTTGAGTCAATGCCCAGGCGTATCAAGGCAGTTATTACGGCCAGAGGTGGTTGTTCTGGGTACTGATTTCTCAGGATCTATGCACCGAAATTGCGTGAAAATGTAATCACATGTCAGTTCTATGAAAATGTAATCACATGTCAGTTCTAGTATAATATATTTTTCCAATGAATACCCGTTTATCATCTGCATTTCTTCTTCGTGTAGCTATTTTAATGGCCAGTAGTATAGATGTAGTACTGTGGGACATAGTGCGCTCGAAGAGCCTCTCAGACCTTCATTTAATATCAACTTAAAACGTCATAGTTATTGCGGTGCGTAGACAGACCCTTGTACTTGTTTCTTCTTGCCACAAGCGCGCGTCTAGGCCAAACGCTTTTCGATAGCACTGCTGTAAAGTGCTGGAGCTGACACAGCGTTTCCCGTTATGTTCATAGCGTCAACGCGTTAGGCAGTAAGAAGCTGCAGGTGCAGTCCGGTTATAAATCAGTGGATGGCCAGTGGCGCGCGAGACAGGGGGACCTTCTTATACGCGGGCACCGGCGCCCACTGTCCCGCGTGTTTCCAGTGAGCGGCGCTGCGTCCGACAGCCGGGATGACCGGCCGCCTGCCCGCTGAACACGTCCGGTAAATAATACCGAGCGCCGCTTCCAGGAAGGCAACCATAGCCGCCTTTTTGTTCGCTAACAGCTCCCTCACACCTGTCCCAGTCGCGCCGTCGCTTTCATTCTTTTTCTCCGCGTGTTCCTATTTTACTATTGAAAGCCGTCCGCAATTGAGCAAACAGAGGCGTCTCCTGTCCTTCCTTTTTGGTCATTTCACTCGCCCCGCTGACTGGACACCCCTGCGTGACGGCCACAGAATAGCCTCCTTAGCGCGGGCAGAGAACATGCTGGGCTCCAACATACTGGCGGTTTCCAATCAGACTGGCCTTCGGTGGCTAGTGCATTCTTGATGTCATTTCGTACTAATTTTAACACCAGTGTAAGCCCCTCCAAACAACCTGTTTCAAAATAAAATATTAGCTGCAAAACAGTGCAATGATCGACATGAACATTCCTGGAAGATTGCTGGATGTAATGAGCCAGATGTTGGGGTTTTGAGATCAGGACTGTAATAAACACATCGGACACAAAATTAGTCATCCCGCTAATGCCGTGTACACTGCCTCTATACCTCATAACAGTCACACGTTTCGTCAGGTATGTCATATCGCGCAGGAGCTACTTACTGGAGATTAGATCCCATAGAGCTACCAAACTGCGGCGATAATGTTACGTGTCATCGGTTGTTTGAAATGAGCCCAGACATTTTCTGTGGAACTGCGACCGAGTGATTTAACGGACCAGTCGACGTGTAATAGGGTGCCCAATTGTTCGTGCAACCAGAAAAGTGTGTATGCCTCAACACCGCTGTTATCATATTGGAAGACAGGAATGGCCACGGCATGCTAATCATTAACATGAACAAAAAGTCCAATACTTCTTTGCTGAGAATGTTGGAACAAACATCCTGGTTCATGTTCTTGATAACCTGAAAGAGTGGGTCTGAATGATAGTTCTAAAAGCGTCCCCAAAGCATTACAAAACCACCTTCGTCTTGGTGTACTCCCTTCACACACTACAGGAAAAACCCTTCACTGCGACAGTGGTGCTCTCGGCGCTTTGCATAATTTGGAAAGTGGTGAAATCGAGACTCGTCTGATCTCCAGTCAGCTACTTCCCAGTTAGTGTCTTCTTTGGGCCATTAAAGGCTTACGTGCCGTTGTGAATACCTGCATTTTGTAAGGTACCAGATTTTTAAATGTCCAATGCTCACTTGTTAACTGGATGAGATGAATATGCATTCAGAGCAGCAATTCCTGGCTGGTCTGAAACCGACGGGTAGTGGCTAGATGTGTCAATCGTCTCCGACCACTGTCGCTTATGATCATTTTACGACCTGTTGTCTTACGCTGTGTTACATGATTCATGATTGCGTGCGATGCTCCATTCCTGGACAGTCCGCGCTGATACACGGACTGGGCATCTTCATTAACTACATTGTTATGGGAACATTCAAATACGATATCTCGTGTCTGCCATTGTCTCTAAATCGACCCGCCTTACTTCGCTGATTCCATGTAACTGACACCACCATGGCTTGCGTCAGGATTGAAGGGTCGCATGAGCGCTTTGTACCAATTCTACACCATCTACAGCGCTCCAAAGCGATCAGTGTACTACTTTAAGGATGAGGGGGTGACAAATGTTTTGTACGGTGACTTTACGTAAGCTATCGAAGGATGGATGACTGTCCGGTTTTAACGACAGTTTACCAATAAAGGCTTAACAAAAAAGTACGACCAAAGTTTCTAGGTTCATTTCTCAACATAGAAGATAAAAAAAGTTAGGGAGTCCGGAAACTCTTTGTTTCTCTGTTACAACTCATTTTCCGCATTGTGACAATCACATTGGAACATAGCATAATAGTTTACCACAAGAAACCATTTCCTACATTAAATATTCAAAATTTCCCAAGTACTGTTAATACAAGTATCAATCCGCCGATGCGTTGTTCCCCAAATGGACTGATGCATCCTTGCTTGCAGTGTTATCGCGAACACCGGTAAATTAAGGGAAGCATCTTTCGATGTAGACTGTGCAACAGCGCTGCTTTTCCTGTCGCATATCTCGCGTAGGGATTATGAAAAAGAAGTAAGAAAGACAGTAGGAACAGTACGATGGCATACATAGTGTCGATGCGTATGTAAATGTAATAGGCTAAGAGGGCTAATGTTTATATTAAATACTCTTTACCATTCACTGCACATTGGCTTTCATTGTGTAACCGCAAATGTGTAGATATGGTTTTGTAACTCAGTTAGATGTAATGGAAAGGGAGATAAGAGCTTGATGTGACGTCGACATTGAAGTAGAGTTGGAGCACTAGCTCACTATAGGAATAGTGGGCTGTAGAAATCAGCTGAGGAATCATTTCATTCCACCTTTCGCCTACAGCAGTTTGGTGTTATTAAGGAAAGCCTACAGCAAAATGGCCTCAAGGATTTGGAACTACACGCCTTCCAAGTGCATATCGTGCTGCCGCATCATTTAGCTCAACGAGGCTCTTACTCATAATTTGCGAGGGATATTTTGCAGAAGTCGCTGATATTCACGTCTGGGCGGCTTCCGTTTCGGTAAAACTTGCAGGAATATTTTAAAGTTTAAACAATATTACGAACATGTTACAATTATCCGGTCTTGACTTGTTTCTATCCACTATCAGAATTACATTTCGAGGCTTTCTATACGGTTTGAGTGAATGAAGCACATGGGTTAGCCAATTGGCGCCCGAGCAATGTCGATTGTACTGCTGGCTGCAAGTCAGCTATTGCGTTTGATCGTGTAGACGCCGGCATAATTTACTGAGTCCACAGGCCATGCAGTCGTAAATAAGCTCCTCAGTGAACGTCTGTCATCATGTCATGATAGTCCCAAGTACCTATTTTTCGGTAATTACCTGAAATTGTCAGGAGAGCGATTTCTATATCATTGTAATAAAGCATTCAGACTAGACGTTTTATTGTCCAGGCCGCAGTTGATACGTATCCTGATTGCTAGTTTCGCTAAAATTATTATATTGACTGTTTTAAGTTATCATATACGTGAATTATAAAACCATATAATTCACGTGTCCGATGATCTGAAGATGACAATGTAACTTCCCGAAACTAGTAACTAGGATATGTAACTACTGCGAGCTGGGCACTAAAACTTCTATTTTGGAAGACTTTTTACACACCTATTTTTGTTGAAGATGTGAGGGCATGCTGAAAAATACTGTATCCGAATTTTTTATACGAAACAAAGCAAACGTTATTAAAATTCTACATTTTTATTCTTCTTCTTTACATATTTTCAGCCCTCTGCCGCTAGAGGGCTCAGGACTGCAGCGTATAACACGGCGGTGTGTAACGCTGCTATGTAGGTGTGGGGAAAACAGCGTGCTGCAAACGAGTTGCGAACTGGAACACATGGAGCACTCTATTCTTCAGCATGACAATGCCAGACCACACACTAGAACTGCGATATCTGCAACAGTCCAACGCTTTGGGTTCACTGACATCGATCGTCCTCCATAGAGTCCGGACTTGGCCCCATCCGATTTTCATCTGTTTCCAGAACTTAAAAAACTACTTCGAGGACTCCATTTTGGTAAGGGTGAAGCGGTGCAAGCAGGGGTGGGGCTGTGGCTCCATCGACAAAGTCAAACATTCTACAGCGACGATATCAACAAACTGGTCTCTCGCTGGGAGAAATAAATTTACAAACATTAAGAACAAAGACGAAGCGTGTTAATAGCGTTTGTTTTATTTAAAAGTCTGTAAGGGTTTTCGCATAAAACGTTTGGAGGCATTACTTTTCAGCACGCCCTCGTATCTTAATCGCTAACCTTGCCTTTATCCCGCTCTTTCCTCACATCTGTGCTTAAATCAAGCATGGTAAAACCATAAAACTGTCTTTTGTACATTTAATAGGTGGAGAAATATGAAAGGCCCTATTGTCATACAGCGTGGTAACTGATGTACGACAGGCACCCGAAAAGAGATGTTTACCAGGCGTCTTAAGCGGTTAGAATACTTCCGGTATTATGCTGACAACGCACACATTCTAGGCCAGCAAACGAAGAAATGTTATTAGAGGCACTGTACTGGTATTGACTTCTTCCAACTATTTATAAATAAAGCATAATAACGATTACTGCATTTATTTTCAGGTCATTTCCTTCCCACATCGGTGTGTGGTCATATCATAGTGCAACTTTGTGGCCGTAAGGTAACTATCCTTAGTAGGACTAGTTACCTTGTGGACTGCTTTGCCCAGAGCAGTTCATGTTCACAGGATCGTACAAATTACTCTGTGGTTTGTAGTAACAGGACTGCTGTAGCTTTCAGCTGTTCGTCGTTCGGAACATTACACGTGCAGTTAATTGCCAGTCGTCGTCTATATTTTTGTAAAAAGTATGTCGGACAGGTAAAATTTATTTTATTTCATTTCCCCTATATGTGGGAGCCTTCTTCTGTGCTTGATTTTCCCTCTGATCAGTCACTGTCAACATTAATGCACTACTAATTTCCAGTTTTCCACAAAAGATGTCTCTGTTATCAAGTGACAGTACTCAGCATTTTCTGGTTTCGGATATTCTACTTTAATAAATTCCTGTAAACTTTAATTTTTGCATGAACTTCTACGCACATATTAGTTCACCAAATTGTTTGACTAGCAGCAAGCCTCAGTAGACATCCACTTAAACACGAGAAACTTACGATTTTAAATACTTTGAACGTGTTTTTGGGTATCGTAAAATGAATGTCTTTTATCTTCTCAGCTGCATCGCGTTTTCGCCATCGACGACGGACACTGACTCCGTACGTGTTACAAAATTACGATTAATGTTACCATATTCTTTGCCGTTTTCGTATTTCGTGCTGTATGAAAGCACGTCGTCAAGTTTATAACACATACAGAAGGCGGCTATAAAATCACATACCTCCCGCTGATCGTAGCAGGCGTTGCAGTTCCATTAGCAATTACGAGTAATTCATTTCCCTGACACTTTAAGGCTTTCTACACCTGCCACCAGAGGTGTTTACAATCTATCTTGTGTCCAGTAACATTTCTCGAATTATTTAATGGCTATCTTTTTAATTACTTTATTGCATGGTATATTGACATCACTACTGCTAATCAGTGCCGGCCTGGGTGGCCGAGCGGTTCTAGGCGCTACAGTCTGGAACCGCGCGACCGCTACGGTCGCAGGTTCGAATCCTGCCTCGGGCGTGGATGTATGTGATGTCCTTAGGTTAGTTAGGTTTACGTAGTTCTAAGTTCTAGGGGACTGATGACCTCAGAAGTTGAGTCGCATAGTGCTCAGAGCCATTTGAACCATTTTTGCTAGGCAGTTTCCCCGCCCTTTCTGTGCCCTACAATGTCGGCCCAAACATTGCAAAAATGGTCCAAATGGCTCTGAGCACTATGGGACTCAACTTCGGAGGTCATCAGTCCCCTAGAACGCAGAACTAATTAAACCTAACTAACCTAAGGACATCACACACATCCATGCCCGAGGCAGGATTCGAACCTGGGGCCGTAGCGGTCGCTCGGGTCCAGACTGTAGCGCCTAGAACCGCACGGCCACTCCTGTCGTCCCAAACATTGCATAAACATCTTGGAACGGGCAGTGATACTTAGCGGCTTTCGCACTCTTCTACAACGACCATAAGGAATCACAAAAACCCAGCACACGTCGGTGAAGAGAAACCCACTCCTTTGATCAAGGTACCCTTGCCCACCCTTTTCGCGCCACCATTCTAGGGGTTTTATGACATTGTTTATAATGAATGCCTATAGTTCACCTGATTAATTCGAAGTTAGCGGCCATAAGCTGCTAATATCGACCGTGGGCGTGTATTCAAAATTTTGTCGGCGCTTGAATGTCCAAATGTCGCTGTCCTGGGCGTCATCTCAGCAACATTCTGCGCTAACAAACGTTCATGCCATAAAATGGAAACGTACGCTCCGTCTAAGCTTGAAATGATCGTTCGGGCGTCTTGACAGACAGAATAGTGGACACCGTCCTCATTATTCCGCTCACTATTGGAGAAAGGGCGCGCGCTGACAAAGTGTCAGTGCATCGATTTACCGTCGTGAAAAGACTATTGAGGAAGAGCTGCCAGATCAAAACAAACACAAACAAGTCATGTGAATACTAAAAAACTTTTTTCTGCCTTTTTTTATGAATTTCAGTGGTTTTCATGAAACTTGTCCATTTCAGCACCACACTGTGTAGTGCATTTTCACTGCAGCCAAATGAATAATATTAATTTCTTCCTTGCTTAATGTTTCTTCTTGTTTCACCCTTAGTGTCTCTTACACTTTACATTTTGCGGGGTGTCAGTTGTGATTTTTTGCATACTTCTATGATGCTACCGTCCGATCTCTGGGGACATACAGAGAAGGGAAGCGCCCCACATGTTCGTGCAAATTAATTGACGAAAATAGTAATACGCAACGGAAACGTGTTACTGAATGCACAAATAAGTGATCACTATAACAATCATTTATTTAGGCAAATTAGCACATCAGTTACTCACTGAGATAGGCAATTGAACATTACATACTTGGGCAAGGTGGTCTAATGGTGAACTATAAGCGTAGGACAGGTGGCTGAGACCAATAGCCGGCAGAAGTGGCCGTGCGGTTAAAGGCGCTGCAGTCTGGAACCCGCAAGACCGCTACGGTCGCAGGTTCGAATCCTGCCTCGGGCATGGATGTTTGTGATGTCCTTAGGTTAGTTAGGTTTAACTAGTTCTAAGTTCTAGGGGGCTAATGACCTCAGCAGTTGAGTCCCATAGTGCTCAGAGCCATTTGAACCTTTTTTTTTTAGACCAATAAACAGAAATTTATGTGAATAATACACGAATAGCACCAGTGACTGTGAGTGTGATCAATATATTCCAGGAAGACTGTAAAAAAGTAGGATTGAACACCAATGACATCGCCATAGTGCATTTTGAATGCAAACTAGCTGGTTGCGAAGCATAAAAACAGAATAGCTGGGAACTGAAGAGAGTGAACTGACATTGTGTCCCAACTGAATCGGCGGCCGCAACGATGGCCTGTCTTACCAAACCCGTAGCGCAATGCGGAAGACAATAGCTGTAGCGGTTGGAGACTCTGAATTCAGGCCTCTCTGTCCACTCAGCGCTCAGGTGGAAACTCCCTTCTGTGCGACTGCAAGGCTCATCTCATAACTCGTGCAGCAACAAGACTTTACTCTTCAGGTTCTCAACATGAAGTCATCCCCCTTCAAAGACCTAATCAGAAGTCATCACCCTTCCAGTTCCTAGTTAGAGGTCTTTACTTTGCAAAAGCCTATTGTGAAGGGCTATCGTCCTGGACACTGTGTAACTTCGCTGTTTCTGTACGAGCAGGGTTCTCACAGACCAACAGGGTCAGATATTGCCAGTTCAAGCCAGCAAAATATAAGTAAAGATGTTAAACAATCTCCTACTCTTTCTCATTTTTTTGCTGTTTGCGATCACTTGTTCTCAGTGGTAGGGAGGCAGACAGAAAATCACTCCTATTCCATGGTACAATTTTGAAAGAGACCTGTGAGACAGCTGACGTTTAGGGACGGGAAGTGCCTGCTCTAAGAGAAATAACAGTAAGAACCAAACGGAACAATGGATTCTAAAATGTAAACCGAATGTTATTTTGTGGTGTCGCTCCTAGAGTAACGAAGATTCGCACGCTAGTGTCTGGGTAGAGATTCCTTATCTTGCTAAAAGGCTGCTACGAATAACCTCGTCCTTTTTACACAAAAAACCGTCCCATGTCATGCCACGAGAGGGTGGTCTATCTACCTGAGGCTGCAAATTCGCTTCAGATTCTGAACATTCCTGTATAAGCAAACTCCCCTCAAAGGGACACTTATCTTTTGTTGGCCAGCTCGCAGGCTACCATCTGTCCAGACCATTCATCACACTACAAAACAAGTGGAATGAAGGCAGTAAAAGGGACAGTCACTGGAGGTACTGAATCTCGATTGCAGTTATTATGCAGTGTCAGTAATCGACTACTTGATCTAGAAAAGTGAGGATAAAAATATTCAGAAATAGATTTGATGACTGTTTCAGAGGAAACTGGCCACATAAGAATTTATCTAGTCAATTTAGTCTTCTGCTTTTGGGTTCTCGATTCATGCAATAATATAGAAATTGCTGCATCATACAATATTAGCAAAACAATGTGCAATGAAAACTTACTCAGGTTAGGAATCCTAATATTCAGGGAAGAAGAGAGTGAAAAGGAAGTAAAAAATTAATGGTGTAATTCGAGGTGTTCATCCGACTTGACGACCGACCCCCGCCCGTCTTCTTCGCGTACTGCGAGTTTTACTACTACGTGTACTCGCTGCCAGCACTCCGGTCAAACTGTGAACTATTGCTGGTCTCGCGCTGCTATTTGTAGCTGATTCTGAGGTATACTTCCGACTCTCACTGCACCATTCGATGATCTTTTTCTCAGATGTTGCACGCACAATCCTTGGAACACACACAATCTGAGCGTTTCCCAGCAGTTCTTTTTTGTTTATTTGTTTTGTTGTAGTGCGCAAAAACAACTAGGGTCGTACGCGCCCGTGTTAGAACATAAGAATACGAAGACAAAGAGAGGAGTTAAAAACGACTACACGTGAAGCCCAGTCGACGGAAGGAAAGACAGCTAAAAACAGGGACATGGAGAAAGGCCTATAAAATAAGCCATAAGGAAACGGAGGTCCTGAACTAAAGATAAAATGTTCTTCGCTACGACGGATAAAAACTAAGACGCGGTGGACATCCCGCCCATCGTTCGCTAACATTGATGATAACTCGGACGGCAAACACAAATGAGAACGTAAATGGTTAAGAAAAGGGGCGGACCGTCAAAGGTTGAGGGCAGTGAGCATAAAGTGGTGATGGTGGGGGGGGGGGGGGGGCGGCATCACATAACAAATGGTGACGGCTAAAAAGACAGTCCCCAATACGCAACCTAGCCAAAATGATGACCTCATAGCGAGAGGGCCGAGAGGAGATCGTGCAAGCCGCTGGGAGAGGCTTAATCCGCCGGAGCTTGTTCCCATGAGTGGAGGGCCAGTGGTGATGCCCAAGTGACACCACCTGCTGACAAACGGCAACAGAGAGATCGTTGGTGAGAGTGGAAGAACTAGCGGGCCGAGATACATGGACTGCAGCCTCGGCAGCAGCGTCAGCGGTCTCGTTTCCTGTCAGACCGACGTGACCAGGAAACCACATAAACATCACAGTGGCTCCATCAAGAGTAAACAAGTGACAGCTTTCGTGGACCCGTTGCACCAAGGGATGGACGGTGTACAGCACACAGAGGCTTTGAAGGGCACTGAGAGAGTCGTACCAGATGACGCAGTGACAGACGTGATGCCTAGGGAGATCTTACAAAGCTGAGGGTCAGAGTCCAAGCCTTGTTTGAATTCAAATATTCTTTATTGTTCATTAGGTTATCAGGCATATTTATTTCGATAGGCTCCCCAGTTACGCTCTTCCAGAATCTTAACGTTTACACGACGATACTGGTCTTATCATATTTCATTTTATGATTATTTTCGAGACATCACTTGCCGACAGCTGAGTCGCAAGGTTGTTTCGGTCGGGTGCGTCGCGATATTCTTGCCAGCCCTCCTAAACTGTTCAAATACTCTGCCAGAAATAAGACATGGAACATTCATCCGGCCGCGGTGGCCGAGCGGTTCTAGGCGCTTCAGTCCGGAACCGCGCGACTGCTACGGTCGCAGGTTCGAATCCTGTCTCGGGCATGTATGTGTGTGATGTCCTTAGGTTAGTTAGGTTTAAGTTGTTGTGAGTTCTAGGGGACTGATGACGTCAGATGTTAAGTCCCATAATGCTCAGAGCCGTTTGAACCACTTTTGAACATTCTTTCGGAATGGATTCACACTCGAGTTTGGGAGACCAAGGTTTGTTGTTCATAAAATTACAAAGAAGTCCTTTTATCTTCATTGACATGAGCGAAATATGCTGAATGCCATTTTTCCATAGTGGTCTACCAATCTTTTCCTGATACTAAGGCAGCGTAAGGTAGATCGATTCTTGATTGCTCTTCAAATGTGTCTGCCTCAACTTCATTCTCCGCAGTTCTCGATTTTAGCTGCAACGCCCGCTCAGTTTGCCGATCTGAGTAGTCCTTCTTCGGAACACAATTCTTAGATGCAATACTTTGTCGTGGCTCTCGTTTTCTGAGACCGAGCCCGCCGTGGAGATAAGGGTGGGTGTGCTTGGTTTTTCTATATGCACTGTACCCAGGGACCCGCCCGCCCAGGAAACCTGCGAGAAAACCAAGAACTGCAGCAACGTACGAGTGGCGTTGTTCTGCAGAGCGTGCGATGCAGCGGGGCAAGGCCTGTGAGGTTCCGAGGCGGATAATCCTCGCCGCTTCGCCGCACGCGCCATCGATTAGAAACTCGGCTGGCGGCCTGTTACCGCATAATCTCGCGGACGCGGTGGGCACCCGCCTGCCGTGTTTGCTCTGGCCGCGTGCCCGTCTAATGCTAGCACTATTTGTCTTGCTGAACACGGTAGTCTTAGGCCCCTATTAACCGAGGGACCTTGTGGCGTGACTCGTGACGTCACGATGGGTGCTAGAGAGTTTATGAACCAGGCATCTGTTGGCGCAAATTTTTAATAATCACTTCTTATCGGAAAATATTTTGTTCAAATAATGGGGTCGTATGAAGATCTACTTCTCCTCACTTTTCTGTTAAAAAAGATCAAAGCCACCAGTGGTAGAAAAATGAAATCATCCAATGTACACTGACGCGACTGAAGTCATGTGTTACTTCCTAATATCGCTGTAAGGTGCCAAGACATGGGCACTTACACGTTAGCTTATAAACGTTAGTATTAATAATAAAGGGAGTGGCAAGGGCATCAGATCATGACTCTATTGAATTATGATAAATATGAGGCACTCTCCAGCAGTATTCCCTGCATATCTGCCACTAACTTAAGGCCTTGGTGAAAAGTGTCGGAAGTTGATAATTGTGGAATATAAAGTCTGCAGATGGCCGTAGCTCGCCGGGCCGCCGTGGACGCCAGGTAGCGGTCACCGGAAACGCGGGACAATACGGCGCTTTTGGGGGTAACCCGGCATCCGGAGCCACCTGTGCTGAGCAACACGTGGCGAAGACGGGAGTTTCGTTTGCCTAGGGGCGTTATGACCTACTCGATCATTGGGTAGACCTCAGAAATGCCGTTGGAGGGATTTCGGCGATGATAGAGCGTTCGACATTGGCCGAAACTCAGTATTCTTGCGCCGCGTTTTCGTACGCGTGGTGAGACTGGAGAATTGTGGAGAGAGTGGACTTTGCCTTCAGCCATCGAGAGGTATGGACTTGGAGGTGGCGTCTTGGCCATCGCCTTCGAAGGGAGGTATACGGTCTGTGTCGCAGCACAGCACCAACGCGTGTTCCGTGCAGAGTTCTGCGGTTAGAGCTCTTTGTGAGCTCAGAAGCGAGATTTTCACCAACGCTGAACCACTTCCAACAACTACCTAATATTCTTGATCTGGTAGTTATCCTTGCGAGGTGCCGACTATTTATCAACGTAGCTGCCGGTAATAGGGGCGCGTAATTGCAAATTGCTAATGTGCCATTCTCAGGAGTGTGTGGGTGGACAAAGAAATTCACATTTTTTTGAAATTTTTTTCAGTTGTGGGGGATATCAAATTAAAATGCCAGTATTACAATCGAATTACCGACTATATTGTATCTATCATTTACCCTGTCCCAGTAAGCGTTAGACGTACTCTAGTCACTGCACAGCTTGCCCAGACGGGAAGGAAAGAAGGTTTGCGGTCTTCTATGTCAGCGACGGACAAATAAGCTTACATCGCGTCCGAACTTCTTTTGACCGGCTTACTGCAGCAGCTCGACGTGGAATGGACTCAACGGATGGTTGGAAGTCTCTTGCAGAAATACTGAGTCATGGTGCCACTATACCCGTCCATAATTGCGAAACTGTTGCCGGTGCAGGATTTTATGCACGAGCTGACCTCGAGATTATGTCGCTTCAATGGTCGGTAGGATTCGTATCGAGCGACCTGGATGGCTATATCATTCCCTCGAATTGTCGAGAATGATCTTTAAAAACCAATCGCGAACAATTGTGGCCCGGTGACATGGCACGATATGAAGTCCATGAATGGCTGCTAATGATCTCCACGTAGCCGAACATAACGATTTTCAGTCAATGATCGATTCGATTGGACCAGAGAACCTAGTCCAATCCGTGTAAAAACAGTTCACACTATTATGGAGCTATCACCAGCTTGCACAATGCTTTGTTGACAGCTTAGCTCCAGGGCTTCGTGGAGTCGGCATCACAATGGATCTCTATTATAAGATCTCACCAGGCCACCGTTTTTCTGTCGTCTAGGGTCCAACAGATATGGTCACTAACCCATGAGAGGCGCTGCAGACGATGTCATGCTGTTACGAAAGCTACTCGCGTCGGTCTACGTCTACGTCTAGATGGATACTCTGGAAATCACATTTAAGTGCCTGGCAGAGGGTTCATCGAACTTTCACAATTCTCTATCTCGTATAGCGCTCGGAAAGAACGAACACCTATACCTTTCCGTACGAGCTTTGATTTCCCTTATTTTATCATGGAGATCGATTCACCCTATGTAGGTCGGTGTCAAAAAAATATTTTCGCATTCGGCGGAGAAAGTTGGTGAACGGAATTTCGTGAGAAGATTCCGTCGCAATGAAAAACGCCTTTCTTTTAATGATATGCAGCCCAAATCCTGTATCATTTCTGTGACACTCTTTCCCATATTTCGCGATAATACAAAACGTGCTGCCCTTCTTTGAACTATTTCGATGTACTCTGTCAGTCTTATCTGGTAAGGATCCCACATCGCACAGCAGTATTCTAAAAGAGGACAGACAAGCGTAGTGTAGGCAGTCTCCTTAGTAGCTCTATTTCATTTTCTAAGTGTCCTGCCAATAAAACGCAGTCTATTGGTAGCCTTCCCCACAACATTTTCTATGTGTTCCTTCCAATTTAAGTTGTTCGTAATTGTAATACCTAGGTATTTAGTTGAATTTACGGCTACTGCCAACGCCAAATTTCACCGCAATGCCCTAACTGATACGTTCGTCGTACGTCCCACAATGATTTCTGCGTGTATTTCACGCAGTGTTGTTTGTCCGTTAGCACTGACAACTCTCCCAAACGCCGCTGCTCTCGGTCGTTAAATGAAGGACATCGGCCACAGTGTTCTCTCTGGTGAGAGGTAATGCCTGAAATCTGGTATCGTCGGCACAGTCTTGATACTGTGGATGTCGGGATATTGAATTCCCTGATGATTTCCGAAATGGAACGTCCCATGCATCTAACTCCAGCTACCACTCTGCGTTCAGAGTGTATCAGTTTCCGTGGTGCAGCCATAATAAGGTCGCAAAACCTTTCCACATGAATCACCTGAGCACGAATGACAGCTCCGCCAAGGCACTGCCATTTTATATCTTGTGTACGCGATACTACCGGCATCTGTATAGTTACAAATCGCTATCCATGACTTTTTCCACTTCAGTGTAAATTACTTGACTGACGTGAGGGTTGTGTTACACGCTGCGTGACGCAGAAAGCAGTGAACGTTTCAGTAGCTGTATGTAGAGAAGAGACAGGCAGAGACCAGTCGTTTCATCTACTGTGGTGCTCGTAATCGGGGAATATATTAAAAAGAAAAAAAATGGTTCAAATGGCTCTCAGCACCATGGGCCTTAGCATCTGAGGTCATCAGTCCCTTAGAACTTAGAACTACTTAAACCTAACTAACCTAAGGACATCGCACACATCTATGCCCGAGGCAGGATTCGAAGCTGCGACCGTAGCGGTCGCGCGGATCCAGACTGTAGCGCCTAGAACCGCTCGGCGGCATCGGCCGGCTATTAAAAAGAGAAACACGTGCTAAAATAACACAGTAATTCAAAGGCGAAAGCCGTGCAGAGTCTATTTTTAGTCGAAGTTTGCGCTTACACATTTATAAACAATAATGCGCGTGGATAGTCTATCCGGCGGCGGTGGTCGAGCGGTTGTAGGTGCCTCAGTCCGGAACCGCGCGACTGCTACGGTCGCAGGTTCGAATCCTGCCTCGGGCATGGATGTGTGTGATGTCCTTAGGTTAATTAGGTTTAAGTAGTTCTACGTTCTAGGGCACTGATGACCTCCGATGTTAAGTCCCATAGTGCTCAGAAGAATTTGAGCCATTTTTTGGTTAGTCTGGCTTGTTCTTTGTTACTACTGTTGCATAGTTATGTTCAACAAGCAAGTGATAGCAATGAAAATAATATCAAACTGTTCTCGAGATGACGTATTTAGGACTCAGTTCCTCGTTATCTCACGGTACGCTTCTGTCATGGAATCCTGGTCTGCAGGTTTCCTTACAGACTCAGAGATTATGTCTCCTGTGTTTATTGTACTTTAGAACGGTTTATTCGTTTCTCTCACTCCTCAGTCTACCTTACTTGATGTTCCCTTATTTAACTGCTACTGCAACAAACACACTGTTCACTGCGTTGTAGCAAAAAGTTATTGAAGGATAGTGTGGCCGAGAACATGTGCTCAGGTGACTAATCGTATGTGGTCGCAACTCCATCGCAGGAAGTGGAGCCACTATCGTCCCACGGCTACTGCGCTCCATATACCGCAGTACTCCGTGATGGTCTTGGGCACTTCCAAGTGGACAGAGCTGTCGCCGAACCCGGCAACTGGTGGATCAGTGGCGCCGCTAGTCACCGTCGGCCGATCATCTCCCGCCACCGCCCGTGTGATACAATCACCGAACTTAGACTGCCGCCACTAGTGTGCCTGGGCTAATAGGGGCCTCAAAGGGAATGGGACGTTAATTTTCCACTGATTACGAAAAACTAGACAGAGTAATTCTCAACAGCGTAAAGTGCCAGACAACGAAAATTGAGGTAGCTACTGCCATAGTAATGCTCGTAACAGACTGAGACTCTGAAGGGTATTTAACTATATGGAAACATGAGATAGCCATTTAGGAAGTTATCGTGAACTTTTATCAACTAGGAAAATTAAAGGTACCACTGTGAAACAGTGGCGATGGTGATGTTAGTACTTCTCTACATATTCACCAGTGCGACATATTTTTCCTGGTCATGAATAACTTGGAGGAGATCTTGGTTCTAGAAGCCTGCATTTAGGCTCTGCGGGAAACGTTCCAGCTCAAAAATCGTCTCTTGGTTATTCGTGAAATCAGTACCGCACAAAAAGGAAAAGTATTCGAGTGCCATGTCAGGAGAATAAGGTGGAGAGCAGGGGAAGGGGGCTGGTGTGGGAGAGGGGGTAGGGGGGGGGGGACAGAAAAAATTTATAGCGCTAAGAAGCAGCCTATGGTATCGTGTCCGCAGTTTTTGGCGGTGCTGAATCGGCATGCTTGCACTGCCTGGTTTGCTCCTTTGTCTCGGGGTCGTACTGATGAATTCAGCGCTCGTCCATACTGGCTGGCTAGGCGGCTAAAGAAGCCGACTGGACTGGCCTGACACAGATACAACTGGACACATTCCTGAATGCGAGTGGGCAGTCGAGAAACTTACATGGGGACTGCATGTACTCCTCGTCATCGATCTCGTCTAGATTTGTGGTGCCGGCCGCTGTAGCCAAGCGGTTCTAGGCGCTTCAGTCCGGAACTGCGCGACTGCTACAGTCGCAGGTTCGAATCCTGCCTCGGGCATGGTTGTTTGTGATGTTCTTAGGCTAGTTAGGTTTAAGTAGTTCTAAGTTCTAGGGGACTGATGACCTCAGACGTTAAGTCCCATAGTGCTCAGAGCCATTTGAACCATTTTGAACCAGATTTGTGGTGTATGCAGGGCTTGACCAGAAATGTAAGAGATAGAAGTGGTAGCTCCAGATGGCCGAGCGTTTAGAAGAAGTAGCACTTTTTGGCGGGAGGCACGAGCCACGAGCCAATTATGTGAGTGTAGTTGCTAGCCAACTCGTGGCGTAGCAGAAAGAGTACAGAACTGTAGCCCAAAGGTCGTGGCGCCGAGACCCTATGCGCAATTTGTACGTTGCTTACACTGCAAATAAATCGAAATATAATGTTCTGTATTTTGTGCTTATTAATATTTTCATAAAAGACATGAAAAGGAAGATCAAAGGATTTTTAACTCGAATTGGAGAGTACTTGTAATCGTTTTTGGGTTTTCTCTTTTGAAGCAGTCTCGCCAAAGGTTAATGACACATGTAGTTCACTGTAAGATGCAACTGTTCGATAAATATTGTACACTAGCACGTCACACGAACTACCCCTTTTATTTAAGGCGTTTATCGAATGATTAAGTTGTTCGCGTACTATGTCTTATGAACGCCGTTCCCTTAACCTGTTCCACTATCCGTCGAACTTTTCCCCTGAATTTAGTGTTTGAATTGTTATCAAAAACTTTTGAACAGAATGATAGATAGGTTTTGCACTAGAGCAAATGTGAATTTTATTGTAGTCTGTTGACTGTTAATAAAATTTTTGAAATAATTTTTGTGTTTGTTTTATTTATTTGTCATCGTTTTCAGTTTTTACCTATGAGTAAACAAGAATTTCTTTCTAGAGCAAGCCATATGCATGTATATGTACAGCAGTATGAATTCGTTTGCGGATAATTATAAAGGAAGAACACTGTTTTATGTGTAACCATCACAAAGCGGCTAAAACATTCATTGTTCCGCAACCAGTTTCAGCAGTGTGTCATCGTTATGTAAACTTCAGACTGATGGCATACCACCAAAACTAGTTAGCAGCTTTGTGATGGTTGCATGGAAAACTGTCTTATAGAAAGCTGCAGTGCGCCAATTAAGGAAGATTTTATTTAACAAAATTTCTTCAGTACATCATATGCCATAAAGGTTAACTTTAAATGCGAACATCTTTAGGTTAGGCTTTACCGTGACTATTATTGACATTAAATGAAACAACAAGTTTACTGTTACCAGTCACACACACATATATTCGACACCTCAATACAAACGCCTCCGAATGCTTTAAAACAATTATTCTGTAATAATGTTACGATGTATATTCTTTGCACTTTGCGATTATGTCTCCTTTTCTGTATACGAACCTTGCACCCAGCAGATCCCAGACGCCATATTTGTTTACAAATGTGACAGTATATATGTGATGTGTTACGACAGCGAAACGAACCTGTGACCACTGGAGGTATTCTAGTTATTTATGTTTACCATTAGACACCAGTTTAATTTTTGTCAGAAGAAATCCAAAACCATGTTCTGAAATAGTGTCTTGTTTCTCCACTAGGCAGTGCCACAAATTCCTCCAAAAAATCATAACACAACACGCACACAAATGTCATACTAACTATTGTAAATCCACCCGATGATGGAGGTTTAAGCTTTTGAAACGCGTCGTGGAAATAAATAAAACGGTGACTGGTAACAGTAAACGTGTTGTTACATTTAAAACCATAAAGGTTATGTCAGCATTTCAGAATAAAAGTTCCATCCCTTTCTTTAAAATATCTCATGTTTTATGTCGAAGTCGAAGGAAAAGCAAAGGACTATACACGTGCGATGAAGCAAATGAACGAGCCAACAGACTTGTTCACCTGCTACAGTTCTCTTTTCCACTAGGCAGAAAATAACAGTTTGCTGCCGGCCGCAGTGGTCTAGCGGTTCTAGGCGCGCAGTCCGGAACCGCGCGACTGCTACGGTCGCAGGTTCGAATCCTGCCTCGGGCATGGATGTGTCCTTAGGTTAGTTAGGTTTAAGTAGTTCTAAGTTCTAGGGGACTGATGACCACAGATGTTAAGTCCCATAGTGCTCAGAGCCATTTGAACCATTTGAACAGTTTGCTTACACGGCCGTCAACCCATCCCAAGTTACCCCCCCCCCCCCCCCCCCCCTTTCACAACCACTACCCCTGCCAGCAAAATATTATTTCGACTTTATTTTAAACCAACTATAAATGTTGCATGAACATCAGACTTCCGATGCGAAATACAGTACCTGTGCTGAAAAGACAGCGGCTCTATCACAGCACTGAACAGGACAGTGATACGATATCGGAACCCTGCACTAATTACCTGAGTCACAGATGATCAAATTTTGGCCGAGATAAGAGTTTCAGTCACTTGACCGCGTCCATAATTTGGGAGGCACTCATTACTGTAATAGCAGGCGCTGAAGTTTTCTCGGGGTACCGTCTCGCTATGACTACCCAGATTCTGTGCGAGCACACGTGTGGGTGACTGGGGTGACCGTCAGTAGCGTGTGGTTGAACCTCAAGGTATCTGATGACGCACCAGCAGGAAGCTGAACATCAACACCATGCGACCAGCTTACCTGTTTCAGAGCGATGCCCTCGTTTCGTGGTGCAGAAGCCGCCGCCAGGCACAAATACCTCTACTAGGCTGCTGATTGATCTAAGCATGGGTGGAGGTCACCTGGAGTTGCGGTAGGCGTTACCACGAGTGCTTCGAAAAGTGCGTGAGATTACATTCTTCTCTTGCTAACAGGGTACAGTTGAGGCTGGTAGTGGTCTTTCCGTTTGGGGTTTGTTGAGACCGCTGGCACGTCTGCATGCGATTCTCACACAAGGACAACACGGTGACGTTGTTCTCGGATAATTACAATCATTTGTTTGTCTCGAGCTTCCAGGTGGAGAGATGTATGTTAAATGAGACAGTGAACTCCTCTCTTGCCAAACAAACAACGTCACTTTCGCTAAGCACTCAAAGAACATGGAAGTATATGGCTGGCCTCCCAAGATAATCTAATCTTAACATAGTTGAACACAAGAAGTGCACTATCGAACAGCAGTTTTGTGCTCTGAAGCTTGCTGACGTTACGGACGGGCATCGCTTCTTACAAGGGAACCTCCCCATCGCACCCCCCTCAGATTTAGTTATAAGTTGGCAGAGTGGATAGGCCTTGAAAAACTGATCACAGATCAATCGAGAAAACAGGAAGAAGTTATGTGGAACTATGAAAAAAATAAGGAAAATACACAAAGTGAGTAGTCCATGTGAGATAAGCAATATCAAGGAGAGTGTGAGCGTAGGAGCGCCGTGGTCCCGTGGTTAGCGTGAGCAGCTGTGAAACGAGAGGTCCTTGGTTCCCTCGAGTGAAAATTTTAATTTTTTGTTTTCAGACAATTGTATCTGTCCGTCTGTCCGTCCGATGCGATCACTTTTTTGGGAGTGATAATCACATCCACAAGAAAACCTAAATCGGGCAAGGTAGAAGACTCTTTTTACCCATTCGCCAAGTGTACAAGTTAGGTGGGTCGACAACATATTACTGTCATATGACGCACATGCCGTCACCAGTATCGTATAGAATATATCAGACGTGTTTTCCTGTGGAGGAATCGGTTAACCTATGATCTTGCGATCAAATGTTTTCGGTTCCCATTGGAGAGGCACGTCCTTTCGTCTACTAATCGCACGGTTTTGCGGTGCGGTCGCAAAACACAGACACTAAACTTATTACAGTGAACAGAGACGTCAGTGAACGAACGGACAGATCATAACTTTGCGAAAATAAAGAAAGTAAATTTTTCGCTCGAGGGAGGACTTGAACCAAGGACCTCTAGTTCCGCAGCTGCTCACGCTAACCACGGGACCACGGCGCTCCTGAATTTCCGTCGTCCATGTTGTTGCCTGTGTTGCTCAAGGACTACTCAGTTTGTACATTTTGCTTATTTTTTTTCATAGTTCCGCACAACTTCTTCCTGTTTTCTCGATTGATCTGTGTTCAGTTTTTCAAGGCCTATCCACTGATCCAACTTATAACTAATTCTGAGGGGTGTGTGATGGGGAGGTTCCCTTGTTAGATATTTGAGTTTCTTGGAAAGTCAGTGTCGTAACGAAATATAAGTGTGCCTGCAATTTCAAGTTGCCAGTAAATTGTAATATCAAAACAGAACATTCGCAAATGACGTATTTTTCTACAAAGATAAATAACATTTTAGGACGTGTCCCATATTTGCCATTCATGTGACACAAATATATATTCAAATAAAGTAATAAAATTAAAATGGTAAAAGGTTATATGATATTTTTACACTTTAGAAACAACATATCTGTAATTGTTAGTATATTTATCTACAGAGAGACCATTAGCTGGGGCAGTGAAGTTGTTTCTTGAGTTAGGTGTAGACATTTTCGGAAAGAGTGGTCCACGTCATCTCCGACAGTGAACCACGGAGGAGAATGACAGACCAATTCTGTCAAAACGGAATGTAACATTTTCGGTGTTGTGTAATCAGTGAATGGATAACACAAAAGCATGTTTAAGTAACAAGTGTTTTAAGTAGTTTAAATTTTAATTGAGAGACTTTTAACACTTCAAAAACCTGTTTCGGTTCCTTAAGAAGGCACAAAATAAAAATGCTTTGAAACGACTACTGCAAAACGTCTCTGACGTCACAAAGCTAACTGCAGCTACGAGCGAGAAAATCTCGGAAATGTAAAAGAGAAATAGAATTCGGAAAAAAACTTAATAATGACACAGAAGCCTAATCGTACTTTTGAACTATAGAAACTTAAAAAAAACTGTGTGATGTTGGCAATTTTGGAAACTTCTGAATATGTGATGAAAACTAAAAGAACGTCTTACTTAATTTTAGTTGCACTTAAAGAACAAAATTAGATAAACAAAAAGAAATACGGCAGTAGCAATGAGCGTGCCTTTATTTCAGCAGTTGTTATAAAGAAGAAGAAAATGTATTTTCTGTAGTGTATAATCGCACTTTTATGTCGTCAAATGACTGCCGGTTTCGGTACCAAGTACCATCATCATCTTAAAATATGCGCAGCACCCTTACGACTGGCGCGCAGTCAACATACAGCTTTATCCAAGTAGGTCCATCACCTACACATATTATAAATTAAAATCCCCCGCTGCATTTTACTGACTGAATGTGAAGGTTAGTATCAGGAACTACTGTAGGGATTTCGACTGGGTTTTCAGTAATAAACAGATTGATGGGTGAGGAAGGGTTGTGAATGTAGCTTGTACCGTTACGAGAGACAAGTCGCCCGGTCAAAGGTACGCCGGGGAAGGTCGGTAGCTATACTAATAAGTGAAGGTCAATGCTACGCCTTAAATAAACGCAAATTGCCGCCAGACGGTATCCCCTGTGTCGAGAGTTTTGCTTTAAAAAGAGTACCAATGTAAATAGTATATAAAAACAAAACATAGCATAAAACATCATGTAAAAAGATAAATAATGAAACATTAAGGACAGGAGAAAATATGTAGAGATTGTTATAAAAAAAAAAAGATTTCATTGTTTTATATCTGGAAAAGCAACTGAAACTATTTGCAAGAATTTGAAGTTATGAACATAGTCTAGGTTCCCAGAATGATATTTCCACCCTGCAGCGGAGTGTGCGCTGATATGAAACTTCCTGACAGATTAAAACTTTGTGCCTGACCGAGACTCGAACATGGGACCTTTGCCTTTGGCGGGCAAGTGCTCTACCAACTGAGCTACCCAAGCACGACTCACGCCCCGTCCTCACAGCTTTACTTCTGCCAGTACCTCGTCTTCTACCTTCCAAACATTACAGAAGCTCTCCTGCGAACCTTGCAGAGCTAGCACTCCTGAAAGAAAGGATATTGCGGAGACATGGCTTAGCCACAGCCTGGGGGATTTTTCCACAATGACGTTTCCACTCGGTCCGGGACACAGTTTTAATGTGCCATGAAGTTGCATAGTCTAGGTTTTTTATGAGGTTGATTACAAAATGGAATGCAGTAAAATTTCTAGTAATTTCTTCTGAAAAAAAAAAACAGATTAGGAACACTGCAAAAGATAATCCACACTTGTGCGATGTGCAGTCTACATGGCTCACGGCTAAAGAATGAAGTACTCCTTGTTATCTAGAAGTACACTGTAAAATTGATGTCTGGATCAACGATTTACCGATAAAATCTGATACACGATGCTAGCTCCTCCATATCTCAAAGTAAGGCACTTTTTCGGTGAAACATTACTGTTTGGAAAAGCTGTAATTTGCGGTAAAGCCCGCAATTTATTTACAACCTAGAGACTTGATGTCTCGATAAATAAAACGAATGAATAGAATGTTGTTGTGAAGTAAACAATTCGTTAACACTCGTAGTAAAGAAGAATATCTGTGGTACATCTTCCGCCTCGGGACTGAAATGATGGTAACTAGAGCGTCGTTTGTACTTTAATGTCGTTTGATTTCTCGGCACCTTTGTGTAAGAATCCGCAGCCCGCACGATTGTAATTTTGCCGTTCCGTAGCCGCGCGTCCGCCCCGCGCCTCCTTGCGCGGGTGGAATTAATTTATTTTCCACGGCGGACGGCGCTGTCTGACGGCTCTCTGCTGACGGACTGTCCCCCAGGAAATCAGCCGGATCGGGCGGCGCCCCGCCCTGCTGCAGAGCCCGCCTGCGTGGCCCGGCTCTGCAGCTGGTCGACACCAGCCACCAGTGTCGCCACCACGTCTCAAGTGCGGCACGGGACGTAATGGCGACTAGCCGAAGGGGACGCCGTGTAAGACGACCCTTCCGATCACGATATTCATACAGCAAAACGCTCGAGAAGAGTATCACTGGAGCAATGTGAGGGAGAGACGTTCACCTGCACAGGTAAGAGGGGTAAGCGGGAGAACGAGAGAGAGAGAGGTGTGTGTGTGTGTGTGTGTGTGTGTGTGTGTGTGTGTGTGTGTGGAGAGAGGGTGGGGTTGGGTGTATATGGTTTATATGAGAGAGAGAGGGTGAGAGACTGGCCATCTTGAGCTTCTGTACGTTTTTTACTACTGTTCTCACTCAAAAAATGGTTCAAATGGCTGTGAGCACTATGCGACTTAACTTCTGAGGTCATCAGTCGCCCAGAACTTAGAACTAATTAAACCTAACTAACCTAAGGACATCACACACATCCATGCCCGAGGCAGGATTCGAACCTGCGACCGTAGCGGTCACGCGGTACCAGACTGAAGCGCCTTTAACCGCACAGCCACACCGGCCGGCGTTCTCACTCATTCAGGTACATTTAACACTGGATTGGAACAGGAAAGGGGTAAGCGAATGACAGTGGTACACAAAGTACCCTTCACCACACTCCATAAGGTGGACCGAGTATCAGTGTACAGAGAGATCAAAAAGTCAGTATAAATTTGAAAATTGAATAAGTCACGGAATGATATAGATAGAGAGTTACAAATTGACACACATGCTTGGAATGACATGGGCTTTTATTTGAACCAAAGAAATTCAAACGTTCAAAAAATGTCCGACAGATGGCGCTTCATCTGATCAGAATAGCAATAATTGGCGTAACAAAGGAAGACAAAGCAAAGATTATGTTCTTTACAGGAAATGTTCAATATATCCACCATCATTCCTCAACAATAGCTGCAGTCGAAATGGCTCTGAACACTATGGGACTCAACTGCTGAGGTCATTAGTCCCCTAGAACTTAGGACTAGTTAAACCTAACTAACCTAAGGACATCACAAACATCCAAGCCCGAGGCAGGATTCGAACCTGCGACCGTAGCGGTCTTGCGGTTCCAGACTGCAGCGCCTTTAACCGCACGGCCACTTCGGCCGGCTAGCTGCAGTCGAGGAATAATGTTGTGAACAGCACTGTAAAGCATGTCCGGAGTTATGGTGAGGCAGTGGCGTCGGATGTTGTCTTTCAGCATCCCTAGACATGTCGGTCGATCACGATACACTTGCGACTTCAGGTAACCCCAAAGCCAATAATCGCACGGACTGAGGTCTGGGGACCTGGGAGGCCAAGCATAACGAAAGTGGCGGCTGAACACACCATCATCACCAAACGACGCGCGCAAGAGATCTTTCACGCGTCTAGCTACATGGGGTGTTTTTTTTCGGTTCTAATAAAACCCCATGTCATTCCAGGCATGTGTGTCAATTTGCAACTCTCTACCTACATTATTCCGTGATTTATTAAGTTTTCAAATTTATACTTACTTTTTGATTACCCGGTACATGTAGACAACACTGTGGCTTCCACTATGCTAAGATTGTTTTACATTTGTAAAGAGAACTTCAACATGTTACTTTAGAGGTCCTTGTCCTCTTTAAACTAGACAAACTCGAGGATATATTACACTAGTTAAGGGGTAGCATTCGCAAGGAGCATGATTCAAGTTACTGTCTGTCTAGCCAATTTAAGTATTTCCTTGGATTCCTTAAATCGGTCTAGATGAATGCTGGGGTGGTTTCCTAAAATATTCCTGACCGATTCCACGCCCTATTATCGTCCAGTCTGAGAATTTTCTCCCTGCCGGTTCCCTCTTTGCCGATGGAATGTTAAACAGAAGTTTATTAATTTTATGATGCAGCCCAGCTAGACCTTGTTAGCTGTTTCTTGTTATTTTTAAGGTAAAACGCAAACATTATCTCAAAACTGCCGTTGAGGGTGTATCATCGGCGAAGCAGGCAGAAACAGAAAAAAGGTACATTATGTTATCCTGTGCACTTGCCTCCTCGTTAGGGAGAGGGATAGAGGAAAGATAAATCAACCCTTGACTCGGTAGATGCCAAATGAAGAAGTCTCACCTTGCTGTCCTCACCGCGACGATCATGGAGCCGGTAAGAAGAGCAGACAAGACAGGCAGGGATGAAGTGGCACTCACAAAATGGCAGTCAAGAGGTGACTTGGGCTCAGAGCAGCAACCGCAGAATTCCCAGATCTTTTTGTATGATCAAGCAAAACGTAGAGCGGGAAAGATGAGTCATCGATATTAAGACTAGACGTGGAACACTTACTCTCAAAGGAGGGACCATCTGTGAGACAGGAACCAAAGATATACAGAAGTATTAGTTTTGTCACACGTAGATGAGAAATCGTAGTGATGTGCAGAAAAGAGGGAACACTCTAACAACTATGTGCATCTTGTTTCGCCTTCTCCAAAAAATGGTTCAAATGGCTCTGAGCACTATGGGACTCAACTGCTGTGGTCATAAGTCCCCTAGAACTTAGAACTACTTAAACCTAACTAACCTAAGGACAGCACACACATCCATGCCCGAGGCAGGATTCGAACCTGCGACCGTAGCGGTCCTGCGGATCCAGACTGTAGCGCCTTTAACCGATCGGCCACTCCGGCCGGCTCGCCTTCTCCAAATCTTCGCTGTTTCAGGTTTGGAAACGCTTTCAGAAACATAACTAATGGCCAGTAACGGACTACAAATGTTTTATATAAACTTGTTTGTACGTTAGAGATGTACAGTAGCCCTCGCTAAACAGTTACACTCTGAAGTTGCACCAGTTCGTAATGGACGTGACCCATATATATGCTGGAATAAATATTTTTACACGCTTGTTCGTCTTTCATAGTTCTACTTTAGGTTCCCTGTAACCTTCTTAGTAAGTCATCTTACAGGTGAGAGGAAAACAAGGTCACACCACATCCAATATGACGATACCTAGTGAACCACTGTGAATTCAGACCGACCTTAGGGTCGATAACTGCTTTATTTATTACTGTTTTTGAAGGCATATTGCTTTGAGAAAATAAAAACTCATCTGAAAACTGAGAACAGCTTAAACAGGAGGAAAAAAAGCACAGGACATTAGTCTTAAAATTTCTTGTGTAATGCTGAGTTATATTATGTCATTCTGATATCTATTTCTGTACAGTATCTGAGACCGGACGCCTGTAGGAAATTGTTATAAAAGAAATAAAAAATGAAATTGGTTGTCAGTAGAACAAGTTCATGATGACCATGGTTGCTGATATGACATTCTAAACTAGTCAGAAGCAATTAACAAATGGTAGGGAGCTAGAGCCGGCCGTGGTGGCCGAGCGGTTCTAGGCGCTACAGCCTGGAACCGCGCGACCGCTGCGGTCACAGGTTCAAATCCTGCCTCTGGCATGGATGTGTGTGATGTCCATAGGTTAGTTAGGTTTAAGTAGTTCTAAGTTCTAGGGGGCTGATGACCTCAGAAGTTAAGTCCCATAGTGCTCAGAGTTATTTGAACCATTTTTGAGGGAGCTAGAATCTGGAAGTGGTAAGATGCTGAGCGTAAAGGAAAGAATCCAGTCATTATATTTATTTACCGCAGAGGCCAAATTAAACATAAACAGAGATGATCAATACCTACTCGCCACAGAGGCCAGGTTTAACATTAACAGTGACTAACGATTAAACTCAGTGGAACGATCAAAATAAAAAGACGTTTAAGTCAAATTTTCCCATAATGGTACAGACCGCTACCGTCGCAGGTTCGAATCGTGCCTCAGGCATGGATGTGTGTGATGTCCTTAGGTTCGTTAGGTTTAAGTAGTTCTAAGTTCTAGGGGACTGATGACCACAGCTGTTAAGTCCCATAGTGCTCAGAGCCAGCCACAATTCTTTCTCCATGTTACATAGCTGCATGTGGCACACTATTCGTGTTACAACCGTTGACTCTCCACCTTGACACACCAACAAATTGACCAACTTGACAAGCTGTGTGGTCATGACCGCGACTAAACGCGGTAGCTCGTTTCTGCCGTCCTCTCACATCAATCCATCTTACTGCGCTGATTGCACACAACCGACTGACACACACACACACACACACACACACACACACACACACACGCACACACACCACTGCGCTGCCGAAATATAGTGGTGGAGGGTCACTTGACCGTCTGGTACCTGTACAGAGTTCCGAGGTGACGAGTGTGCTTTTTGAGGTGGACGCTAATATTTTGTCCAGCAAGGGTATCTGCCAGGACATAGCGTTTCACTGGGAGACGTACGGAACGAGGCGGAGCAGTGGTTAAGGCATTTGTCTACATATACAGGAATGGAACAGGAAATGGGCCCAGTGAGTGCAGCGCGGCTTTTTAAAGCTTTTATTAACTACCCAAGCAATTAAACAATAATTTTAAAAAAAAGCACTCCGTCGTCAGGCCACTAGTGGCCTACCGGGACCATCCGACCGCCGTGTCATCCTCAAGGAGGATGCGAATAGGAGGGGCGTGGGGTCAGCACACCGCTCTCCCGGTCGTTATGATGGTATTCTTGACCGAAGCCGCTACTATTCGGCACCACGAGGCTGAGTGCACCCCGAAAAATGGCAACAGCGCATGGTGGCTGGATAGTCACCCATCCAAGTGCCGGCCACGCCCAACCGCGCTTAACTTCGGTGGTCTCACGGGAACCGGTGTATCCACTGCGGCAAGGCCGTTGCCTAAGCAATAATTTAAAACAGAGTAAAACTTAAGCATTCCTTTCAACCATCAATCAAATATTTACCAACACCGTTAGTGTTTATGTACGCAATAGGTAACTTGAATTAACCTCATGATCGTCTCGGGTAATGTAACGGTCCACGGACGCCGCCTGAACCAGGCTGATAGAAGTAACACGAGTGATACCACAATCTGCTTATCTGAAAGGGAAACTGTATAAAAGCATGACCGCAGAAATATAAAAAACAACTCCCTTTGGTCATAATGCCGTCACTTTCCTCTTTAACCCCGTACCTCAAAACCATGAAATTGAACAGTGCTCGGTTAAGAGTTAGTGTATGGCAGTGTAAAGCTGAATTCCGCCCACTAAGCGAGATACCAATGAATTAATCTGAAATCTAAGCTATACTAACCGTTATAACACTCATCCAAGAACAAAATCTTACGGAGAAGGGGCAGCACTAGATTTCAGCTTGTAGTCACAGTTCTTAATAGCCACTTGAAGCGCAGCAACAAACAGTTTGAGAAAAGAACCCGTGAAAGATGAGGTGAATTCACTTTGCTTTACTACAAATAAAGATACAGGTTTGGTACGAGGTTGCCTACACCCAAGTGCTTGCGTGCACACTTATATCTGGCCAGAAACGGCGTCTCAAGCACCACATCAAGAGCACGCACTAGTCACAACAAATTAGCGTAGTACAAGAACATACAGAGATTAAACCTACTGTCTGAAAACACTTACGTCAAATGAAAATTATATCCAGTGCCGGTAGGTCGCTAAAAACAGTCAACAGATGTTACTTGAAGTTCTTTATTACATTACGCATTTTGGACGTAGCCCACCATCACATAATCAGGTAACAAAGTTGATGAGATAATTGTAAACACAATCTATGCGGCACGCACAAAACCAGAGTTGTAAGCTACGAGTGGCAAGTGAACAAGAACAACGCCAGTACACATGTGTATTCTTGATCACATGGCACTAGTAGCTTACACCTGTGGTTTTATTCCTGTGTACTGACGTTGTTCTTGTTCACACGCCACTAAAAGCTTAGAACTATAATTTCGTACGTGCCGCATAGACTGTGTTTAAAATTATGTCATCAACTTTCTTACCTCATCATGGTGGGGTAAGCGCGAAACGCGTAATGTAATAAAGAAGTTCAACTAACAGCTGTCAACTGTTTCAGCAACATAGTAGTAGTAGTAGTAGTAGTTGTTGTTGTTGTTGTTGTTGTAGCAGTATGGTATTCTGCCTTGAGGTAGGTCTTGTCATGGGTTAAGCCCCTTCCACCTTTGTCTGGCCATAGCTAGTCTTTTCATTTATGAATATTTGTCTCCTTTGATATTGTCCAGCATTTGCTATCTTCTGTCTTCTTTTCCCCTTTTTCCCTCCACCATTCCTTCTATTCCTTCCTTTACTAAATAGTCCCTCTTCAAACAATGTTCAAACCAGTTCTGCTTTCTTTTTCTGATGATTTTCATGATGTTTCTTTCTTCTCCAACTCTTCTTAATACTTCTTCGCTCCTTACTCGGTTATCCCATTTAACTTTTTCCATTCTTCTCCATGTCCACATCTCTAGTGCCTCTAGTCTTCTTTCATCTTCCTTCCTCAATGTCCGGGTCTCAGCACCATACAGTGAAACGCTCCAGATGTAACATTTGGCAAGTCTTTTCCTCAGATCTTTGTTTAGTGATCCACAAAGTAATTTCTGTTTCCTCTCGATCCTTCGTTTGCCATTGCAATTCTTTTCCTAATTTCTGTTGAGCAATACATATCATCCATTATTACACTACCCAAGTAATTACAGTTATTCACTTGCTCTATTTCCTCTCCCCCTATTTTCATACTGCATTTTCTCCCCTTTCCTCCAATTACCATGCTTTTCGTTTTCTTCTTGTTAATCTTCATTCCAACATACCAGCACTGATTATAATTTTCATGTATTTCAACTTGGTGTCAAGCTTCGTGCACGACAAGCTGTCGTATTCAAAATACTTACAACAAAGACTGTCACACTTCGCTAACGATAACGTGGAGCTCAATTCAAATTGCGTGCAATGGCTCCACGTCGATTGGAATACAGAGGTCGTCTAACAAGACCAGGCAAAGTAACAAAAACAGTAATAATATTCACCGACAACTTTACTCGTACCATTTGCATTCCGTGTCAATCTGCACGCGTCAGTTGTGCAGTGTGGGAGCTTCATGTTGTGTCTAGACAAGACAGCCTAGACACAATGAGAGGAAGCCGAAAGGCACGCGCTAAGCTAAAGCTGGATGGCGAGAGGTCTGAAACAGGATACGTAATGAATGCTATAAAGAAAAGTACGTAGCTTCTGGAATACTTAACTTTAATCCATCCTTTTGGTACATCTGGAGATTGTGGCGATACAAGAGAGACTCTTTAGATACATGCAATGTTACTAACGGCGCCTTGCTAGGTCGTAGCCATTGACTTAGCTGAAGGCTATTCTAACTATCTGCTCGGCAAAGGAGCGAGGCTTCGTCAGTGTAGTCGCTAGCTACGTCGTCCGTACAACTGGGGCGAGTGCTATCCCGTATCTCGAGACCTGCCTTGTGGTGGCGCTCGGTCTGCGATCACACAGTGGTGACACGCGGGTCCGACATGTACTAATGGACCGCGGCCGATTTAAAACTACCACCTAGCAAGTGTGGTGTCTGGCGGTGACACCACAGCTTCAAGCATCAGTATATCCATCGGGCAAACCGTCATCGGATTTCAGCTATATGAAATGCTTTCAACACACAGGGCGTACCGTCAATTAGCCAGCTCCATGTGGTGCCCTTTTAACTGGTGTCCATCATGTCGTCGTAGTCGCTGCCGCCGGTTGCACATGTCATTCTTAAATATCTTCAACATTTCACGGCCCTGTCAGCAACTGTATAAATATTAATTGTAGTAATGAACTGCCTCAGTTGCACCGTTTACCTAGAATTTACCTAGGTTTCAGTCGGGATAACCCAACCTTCTTCAGAATAACAGTATCTATCGCTGTCCATAGTGGACATCGTCAAACTAAAACTACAAATACCACTTCGCGACCGCGATGCGGCAGCCACGAGTGCTGTACAGTTCCAGGTCGCGAAGTGGGGCCGAGGCAGTGCCAGATAAGTTTTACAGTTTGACGATAATTTATAGATTTGTAGTTTTAGCTTGACGATGTCCGCTATGGACAAACGGTAGATACTGTTATTCTGAAGAAGGTTGGGTTATCCCGACTGAAACCTAGGTAAATTCTAGATAAACTGAGGCTGTTCATTATTAAAATTAACATGTCATTCTGACCACTCGCTCCAACAGATTCCGTGCCTGTCCTCTCCACGCTCCACCACCTACCGATGGCGCTAGTGTCGGGACAGCCGAATGTGTCCGAATCCTCCGACACAAGCAGAGATGTGCCAACTCGCATCACGCAGTGGACTCCTGATCTTGAGGAGCGCTGATCAAGTTCCCGTCTGGTCATCCACATTGAGATTCTAACAATTTCCCTAAATTGTCTCTGTCCGTTTCGAAAGCAAATTGTTTTGTAATAGCCTGGACGCGGACAGTTGGCGGGGGGGCAGAGAGCGCTGAGGTGGTAGAGCCGGGAGGCTGGGTGCGAGCGCCTGCGCATGCGCGCGCGGTCGGCGCTGACCGCGGGCCGGCCGGCAGGTGCGCACCTGCCGCAGAGTCGACGACCCTGCGCGCCGAGCGGCGACCCCGCGGCCAGCGGCCAGCGGCAGCGCGCACCACGCAGCCCCCCGCGGCGCCCGGGCCCAAGGATGGCGCCTCCAGCGGCGGCCCTCATCCTCCTAGGCAGCCAGACGGACGTTAACCGTAAACTAGCCGTTCCTCACGAACCCAGTGTAATTATCACTACGGATTAAGTGTCACTACTATTCACAGCCATCGATCCGCCTTCTTACTGGTCTCCCCGGCTTTCCTCATCTATGTCTACCTCTAAATGACTTCTCCGCAATTGAATTAAGTGACTGGCTGAGGTTTCACCGAATAGTTTTGTATTCGGAGGAGAAAGCTTGTGACTAAATTTTCCTGAGAAGATCCTTCCGCAACGAAAAATGATATTGTTTTAATGATTGTCATTTCAGTTCGTGTATTATATCCGTGGCTATATACAATTTGTACAGAAGCATATGGCAGCTATAAGAGCCGAGGGACATGAAAGGGAAGCAGTGGTTGGGAAGGGAGTGAGACAGGGTTGTAGCCTCTCCCCGATGCTATTCAATCTGTATATTGAGCAAGCAGTAAAGGAAACAAAAGAAAAGTTCGGAGTAGGCATTAAAATCGATGGAGAAGAAATAAAAACTTTGAGGTTCGCCGATGACATTCTAATTCTGTCAGAGCCAGCAAAGGACTTGGAAGAACAGTTGAACGGATTGGTCAGTGTCTTGAAAGGAGGATATAAGATGAACATCAATGAAAACAAAACGAGGATAATGGCATGTAGTCGAATTAAATCGGGTAAAGCTGGGGAAATTAGATTAGGAAATGAGACACTTAAAGTAGTAAAAGAGTTTTGCTATTTGGGGAGCAAAATAACTTATGATGGTCGAAGTAGAGAGGATATAAAATGTAGACTGGCAATGGCAAGGAAAGCGTTTCTGAAGAAGAGAAATTTGTTAACATCGAGTATTGATTTAAGTGTCAGGAAGTCGTTTCTGAGAGTATTTGTATGGAGTGTAGCCTTGTATGCAAGTGAAACATGGACGATAAATAGTTTAGACAAGAAGAGAATAGAAGCTTTCGAAATGTGGTGTTACAGAAGAATGTTGAAGATTAGATGGGTAGATCACATAACTAATGAGGAGGTATTGAGTAGAATTGGGGAGAAGAGGAGTTTGTGGCACAACTTGACTAGAAGAAGGGATCGGTTGGTAGGACATGTTCTGAGGCATCAAGGGATCACCAATTTAGTACAGGAGGGCAGCGTGGAGGGTAAAAATCGTAGAGGGAGACCAAGAGAGGAATACACTAAGCAGATTCAGAAGGAAGTAGGTTGTAGTAGGTACTAGGAGATGAAGGAGCTTGCACAGGATAGAGTAGCATAGAGAGCTGCATCAAACCAGTCTCAGGACTGAAGACCACAACAACAACATCCGTGGCAATCTCTGCCCTGCTTAGAGATAATTGAAAACGAGCTACCCTTCCTGACATGTTCCTCATCCTATCTCATGTGGATCCCGCACCGCCCAGCAGTACTCCAGAACAGTACAGACTGGCCAGTCTCTCTAGTAGACTTGTTGCATCTTCTGAGTGTTCTGCCAATAAAACGTAGTCTTTGGTTTACCCCTCGCCACAACATTACCTGTGTGATCATTCCATCGTCGGTTGTTCGTAACTGTGACTGCTACGTATTTAGTTGAACTGACAGCCTCTTCTGTCATTTATCAGGTAGCCGAAATTCGGCGAATTCCTTGTAGCACACTTTTCATTATTTACAATCCACTGTCACTTGTCTAACTTATTTTGCAATTGGTTTTGATCGTCTGACTACTTTACAGGACCGTAAATCACAGCGTCATCTGCAAACAGTTTAAGACGTTTGGTCAGATTGTCTTATAGATCGTTTATATAGATCACGAATAGCACAGGGCCTATAACACTTCTCTGGGAAACGCCAGACATCTGTTTCACTCGATGACTTTCCGTCAGTTACCACGAACTGTGAGCTTTGTGACAGGAAATCACGTGTCCAGTCACACAACTGAGACGAAACTCCGTAGCACGCAATTTGATTAGAAGTCGCTTGTGAGAAACAGTGTCAAAAGCCTTCTGGAAATCTGAAATATGAAATCAGTTTGAGATCCGCTGTACGTAGCACTCATTATTTCATGTCAATAAAAAGCTGCAGCCTTTTTTGCCAAGACCTATATATTCTGAACTCATGTTCATTTGTCCATAAATAGTTTGTTTCGAGGTAATTCGTTATATTCGAACACAGTATAGGTCGCAAAAACATTTCGCCTGTAACTCAACAATCCAAAATGAAGAAATTCTCTAGTGACAGAAACTAAACTAAAATCCGCCCGAACAGACTATGAAGGCCCAACGGTACCGACCGACCGGCCGCCGTGTCATCTTCAGTCCACAGGCGTCACTGGATGCGGATATGGAGGGGCGTGTGATCAGCACACCGCTCTCCCGGCCGTATGTCAGTCTACGAGTCCGGAGCCGCTACTTCTCAGTCAAGTAGCTCCTCAGTTTGTCTCACAAGCGCTGAGTGCACCCCGCTTGCCAACAGCGCCCGGCAGACCGGACGGTCACGTATCTAAGTGCTAGCTAGCCCAAGCCGACAGAGCTTGACTTCACTGACCTGACGGGAACTGATGTTACCACTGTGGCAAGGCCGTCGGCTCACTAGTGACATAGTGTTTTGATTTAGTGACGTCTACTTATTTTTCTTTTGTCATATGACAACACAGCACTCACATCCAGAGGAATCACTCCAATACCGTGCAACACTTTTTCGACATTTGAAAATGGCCCATTTCAGCGAGGAAGAGGAATGGCATACCCAACTGAAGCCATTGTTTGTTGATTGCTAAATTGCGCGGATAATGATTGTAAAGTTTCACTCGGTTTCCAAATAATTCCAGACATTCTCTTTGAGATTAAAATCGGGCGACGTAACGGGCCAGTCAGGGGCGGCAGTATCCTCGAATATTGGTCAAACAAGCAACAAAAAAAATGGTTCAAATGGCTCTGAGCACTATGGGACTCAACTGCTGTGGTCATAAGTCCCCTAGAACTTAGAACTACTTAAACCTAACTAACCTAAGGACATCACACACATCCATGCCCGAGGCAGGATTCGAACCTGCGACCGTAGCGGTCGTGCGGTTCCAGACTGTAGCGCCTGTAACCGCTCGGCCACTCCGGCCGGCAAACAAGCAACATATACGTGGAGTCTTGTGAATGCGGCTGTTGAATTGTTGGAAGACGGGAGTCTGTACATCGTCGTTCATATTCGTAGTGATCATAATAAGCTGTTGAACCGCAGTACTAGCTTCCAGTTAGCTACATCCAGTTTCTGTACTGTTTTGTCCGTTGAAGAGACAGATTAATGCGCGGCTGTGCACAGTAGCATTTAGCGAGGTAGCCTGCGAGTGCCTTCGATCACTGAAAGCAGTACTTCCCGTCGGGTTAGCTGTCTCCGGCCGCTGTCGATTACGTCTTACGCCGTGTTAGATGGCTGCTAGTGATACACCGTTCCACATACAAACGTTTTGCAGTCTCTACTGATACATCAACAAAACTTGATACATCGTCCACGGTGTCGTCTTGGACACGTCCGAAGGCGATAACTGCTTTCTACCAGTCTGTCACGTGTATACGCTGACCCATCTTAATGTGGTCATTTCACACAACCACTTAGGTCAGACACGGAGGGTCACATGGCGGCCTGATACGACTTTCAGTCGATCTATATCGTACCAAAGCGACCAGTTTACTCTTTCTAGGAATGACTAATATTTTGTGACTAATATTTTGTGACTAATAATTTTGTGCACCTCCAGTCCTGATCGCAAATAATTATCTGTATGATTACTTTCGAGCTGTCGAGGCCTTCAGACGATCACCATTATTGCTGTTACAAATGAGAAATTAGATTAGTTGATAAATGATATTCGTGGCATAAGCCGGTAGTGCAGAGATACTCTTGGATGTGGAACATGTCAGAATAGCCCAATATAAAATACGTATATCCAGAAGTTTAACATGCTTACATTTAATGTTCATTCCAAAGATCCATTGTAAAACTGTCCTCAAGGATATGTAAAAAGTAAAAATTAAAATATTTTTGATTGAGAAAGTTACATGTACGCAGTGTGATCACCAAACAATGAAGTGTTGTCAGAAAAAAAAACATGTAAGTATGAATATTAGGAGTAGACCTTGTAACTTAGGTAGAGACGTATAGTGCAAGCCGCTTTCTTCAGTTCATTAAGAGGTCGTACTCATTGACAAAACCGCTGATTTCACGCTCAATGATTGCGAATTGGAGGTAAAAGGCGACGCTGTCACGTACAATCTGTAAGCAAACTGCATCATATCCCATCTATAGAGGACCTCAAACGTCAAACAAGAGAGAGTTCTAGAAACAGGGGAGATCTAGCCTGTACACTAAGAAGGACTTTGAAAGCTCCCCTGCATGTGTCTCTGGACTAGGTTATTCCATCGTACATTTGTCTACATGTACCTACGTCTACATGTCACTTTCACTGTGACTTGTACGTGAACGAAAGGGTTCAATTAGGGCAATAGATTCAGGCACATCCATGGTTCGCGGTCTGTAGTGCCAGAAATTACTGCGTATATCCCAATAGTTATAAAGTGAGAGGCCGAGGTGGTCACTTCTGGTAACTGGTAGAAGAACGTAGTATGCGTCATCTGTGTCTTATAAGCTAACGTCTGTGTTGTTCTGCTAGTTAATTGTACACACGTGAAGAAATAATAAAAAGCTGACCAGTGAACCAACTCAGGGTCTCATTTCCTTATCATCACCATGTATGTATGTATGTATGTATGTATGCATTGAACCGGGGACCTAGAAACGACGGAGAGGCTTCGTCCCGCCTCAGCCCTCAGTGGTTCACAATTCCACAACAAGCCAGAACAGTCCACCTACCACGCCGCCGCCCCACACCGAACTCAGGGTTAATATGAGGTTCGGCCCCCAGTGGAGATATGCTGAAGCTGCCAATAATAAGTACGTATTATACACACTTCAGCTAAGAATCATATCGATGTAAGAGAAGAAGTTGGTCATCAAACAGCTCTTAATGCTCCTCTTCATCTGTATTTAGCTTGTAATTGAACCGTCTAGATAGTTGGAAAGCTGCCGAAAACGAGAGTTCCTGAACAATGGACATCTTTTAGTACCAAAGAAACACCGTTAAGTCGAAGTACAAAATGTTCTTATTCCTAGTGCTGAATAAATGAACTGAGTAGCTGATTTCAGAAAAAAATCGTTTTTAGAATGAATTTTATTAAACAATAATTATACTGAGATGCGGTCTAGTACACCAGTTTCTCTGAGATATTTGCCCAGTAGTTATTGAATTCATAACGCAAAGAATTCGCATTGTACGCGTTATGAACTACGACTTAGCATCACTGAAAATGTGTGATATGAGAGTACGGGAAAGTCAATTAAAAATATACTTTGTAGGATATCTTTGTGGGTGATACTGAAGAGCACATGTCAGGTATGTAACATGACTGAAAGGAAATACCAGGTCTGGCCTCTGACTGTTCAAACATAGAAAAATCTCCGATCATCACTATAGTCTCCACATCGGATATTACTTCATACTGCTATTTGACCTTTGTTTGGCTACTGCATTCGAGAATGGAGCGTATGCAAAATATATGCTTCCGTATGAGCCCTAATTTGTATCTTGTTATTATAGTTCATACTTGAAACATTCTGCCCGCATCTCGTGGTCGTGCGGTAGCGTTCTCGCTTCCCACGCCCGGGTTCCCGGGTTCGATTCCCGGCGGGGTCAGGGATTTTCTCTGCCTCGTGATGGCTGGGTGTTGTGTGGTGTCCTTAGGTTAGTTAGGTTTAAGTAGTTCTAAGTTCTAGGGGACTGATGACCATAGATGTTAGGTCCCATAGTGCTCGGAGCCATTTTAACTTGAAACATTCTAAGGAGGCATTAGTCGTTTACCAGTCTGCTATTTTGTTGAAAACTCACATGATGCGACTGTGACTGTGTGAAAATACGGTTTAATTCTTACTATAAAATAAAAACAGCAACTAGCTACCGTTATAAAGTTATTTATTCGGAATAAGTAGTCCCATTACCGGTTTTTAACGGACAAGTTGACGCGCGGGATAGCCGCGCGGCCGTTGGCGCCTTGCAACGGTTCGCACGCGGCTGCCCCAGTCGGAGGTTTGAGTCCTCCATCAGGGATGAATGTGTGTGTTGTCCTTAGTTAGTTTAAGTTAGATTAGGTAGTGTGTAAGCCTAGGGACCGATGACCTCAGCAGCTTGGTCCCATAGGAACTTACCAACACAAAACGGACAAGTTCATCTTCAGATAGTTCTTCACGTTTAAAAAAATGGTTCAAATGGCTCTGAGCACTATGGGACTCAACTGCTGAGGTCATTAGTCCCCTAGAACTTAGAACTAGTTAAACCTAACTAACCTAAGGACATCACAAACATCCAAGCCCGAGCCAGGATTCGAACCTGCGACCGTAGCGGTCTTGCGGTTCCAGACTGCAGCGCCTGTAACCGCACGGCCACTTCGGCCGGCCACGTTTAAAAGAACGACATTCTACTCATGTGATGTTCACTGGTTGTGGCGAAGATTCCTTGTGGTGGTGGTGCACTGCAACAATCAAGGGGACCATTTTATTGTAAATGGACCTGTCCATGAAATACAATAACATAAACAACTTCCTAAAATAACCAGTAAATTGTTTTATGTTATTTAATCGTACCTTCTACGTCCTTTCATTGTACAACTGACTGTTTCTGAAGTAAGGCAAATTTCGCCGAATTTAGAGAAGATTTAAGTATTTCCTGGACTTCGAGCAAACAAAAAATGTAGAACACGAGACTTTCCACTAGCTGTCGCTTTGTTCATGTAGTACCTACGATCTCATAGCTGTATATGTGAAAGTGTGGCCGGAGCTGTATTTCTAATAAGCAGCATAATAACATTGGCTATTTCGTGGTTGGTTGGTTGGTTGGTTTAGGGAAGGAGACCAGACAGCGTGGTCCTCGGTCTCATCGGATTAGGGAAGGATTGGGAAGGAAGTCGGCCGTGCCCTTTCGGAGGAACCATCCTGGCATTTGCCTGGAGTGATTAAGGGAAATCGCGGAAAACCTAAATCAGGATGGCCGGATGCGGGATTGAACCGTCGTCCTCCCGAATGCGAGTCCAGTGTCTAACCACTGCGCCACCCCGCTCGGTGGCTATTTCCTGTTTTCACTTTATTGTAAGATTTAACATGTTTTCCAGTCTGTTCTGCATACACATCCTTACTGTAAAAAAGTTATCTTTCTTTTAAAGAATCTAATGTAACTTATGTGAGCATCTCCCCCAACATCATCTTTATGTCTAATATGATCTTCTCAAAGCTAGAAAACACGCATCTAAATTCCGAGAATTTTCTCATTAAATCCATCTGACACGGACCCCGAATACAAAATGAGATATTTCATTCTTTATAACAGGTGATAGCCTAGACGCTTTCTCTCATGCATGTAGCAAAGCGCCTATAGATCCACGACGCAGACACTCCCACTGTGGGAAACAGCAGTTCTGACAGTACTCAACATTCGGCTGAATTGTTGATATCGTCAACAAAGCGGCATATCATTACCGTTGTTTTCCATGTTACCGCACCTTTGTTTCAAACGCATCTTCGCTGTGCTGTGGCGGAACTATCTTCAAAAGGACCGCCGGACCGCTACTCGGTGGGAAGACCGACTCGGGTATTTACATTTAACATCTGCTGACCCGCCATAGTATTATTGCGCATCGCTGCCGCTGCACGCTCTTTTAATGAGTCTGCAGAGTTGCTGTTTCACCACACGGGCATCAGATAGTGATTTAAGCGCCGTTTCTGCCTTCGTTCATACATAGTAATGCGTAATTAAATTAGAAATGCTAAACAGGTGCACACTGATAGACGACTGTGGCCGCGACACCTGGATGGGCGTTGAAACTTTGATTCGCCCCTTGTTTCGTCGCCGCCTTGCTTCCTTTTTTTTTTCTTACGCTTTTTTTTTGTGGCCGACTGAATGATATGCAGCCGCTGGGAGCGACCGCGAAGCATTATGCTAATGACTCTGGTGAATGAGCGACGCTGACAGCGAGGCGTAAATATTGATTTTTATAAATGTTCCCAGAAGGTTTATTTCTAAGTATAGCCAGCGAACACGGAAGAACGTCCGCCATGTTTACACGTTATTTCGTATTAGGTTGGTGAAACTGCGAAGGAAAGGGAACAGATAATGCAAGGTTCTTATCATAAACAACTTTTCAGAATTTTCCATAGAGTATTTTTTACCCTGGTAATATCGATGTCCGTAGGGCTTTTACGCTGCGAGAAGAGGTAGTGACAAAGCAGAAATAAAAAACACATCATTAACTCATTTAATATGTCTGTCGAATTATGTGCAACATAGGAAGGAGTTCAAGTAATGTAATAGCTACTAGATAGATACATTGAAACTCAAACCAGTAATTTTACACTAACGCAGAAAATTTGAAAGTAAAGAAAAGGCCGTGAAAGCAGAAATGAAGACGGGGTAGTCGAAAACACAGCTAACCAGAGATTATACAGAAGAAATATAGCCAAAATATGATATACGGTCATGGACTATGCGGCTGGTCCCGGCGGAGGTTCGAGTCCTCCCTCGAGCATGGGTGTGTGTGTTTGTCCGTAGGATAGTTTAGATTAAGCAGTGTGTTAGCTTAGGGACTGATGACCTTAGCAGTTAAGTCCCCTAAGATTTCACACACATTTGAACATATATGATATACACGTACTACTTCATACATTTCCTTCGTACTCATCAGGGTAACTGCTTCAGAACAAAATATCCACATCACGACTGAGAAACTCCAAAAATCAGAGAGTCTCAACTGTAGTGTGTAAGATCTGCTCTTTCTTATTTTCCATTGGACTGCCACAACAACCCAACAGGCTGTGTTCACGATAAAAGAAGCTCCACCTCTAACAGTAACTACTCTGCACTAGCCCTCGCTATTAACGACTCCCACCAGCTTCCACGATCATTCAGTGCAGGCGTGGACAAGACACGATTTTTACGGAAAAGCTTCTGCCACTGTAGTATCACTTAATCCACAATAGGTGTAACACCCTGCAAGACACGGTTCCCGGGACTGTTTTAGTATACTAGAATCTGGTTACAAAAAAAATGGTACAAATGGCTCTGATCACTATGGGACTCAACTGCTGTGGTCATAAGTCCCCTAGAACTTAGAATTACTTAAACCTAACTAACCTAAGGACAGCACACAACACCCAGCCATCACGAGGCAGAGAAAATCCCTGACCCCGCCGGGAATCGAACCCGGGAACCCGGGCGTGGGAAGCGAGAATGCTACCGCACGACCACGAGATGCGGGCAATCTGGTTACATCCCGAGTTATTTAGACGGGGACCTACAGGAAGTAGTCATTCCGCAATCGACGTCCACCTCTGTCTTCAGTGTCAGCTAATGTTACTTTTGCATAAATATTACCGCACTACGGCCCGAAAGCCGCTGTTCGTCGCTGTTTGCAGGTCGCGTAAGATCAGATCTTTTACCGACGCAACCAATGAGCAAAATGTGGACCGACAGGTATTTCGCCAGTGTACACCACTTGACATACGTCAGGAACAGTAAACATCAACTATCTTATGTGGTAAAAATAAAATGACACAGCACTATATGTACCATAGGATCGAGAGAATGTTCGAGGTGCGGCTGTGGTGAATGCATAATAAGGCGTACAGGAAGCGACTAATGGCTTCAAATGGCTCTGAGCGCTATGGAACTTTTGAGGTCATCAGTCCCCTAGAACTTAGAACTACTTAAACCTAACTAACCTAAGGACATCACACACATCCATGCCCGAGGCAGGATTCGAACTTGCGACCGCAGCGGTCGCGTGGTTCCAGACTGTAGCACCTAGAACCGCTCGGCCAACCCGGCCGGTCAGGAAGCGACTAACCAAAACATATCATTAGTGGAGTTTCCTCAGAAATCCAATCAAGGAACTACTTAAATTATGTGAATAAAGTTAATAAAATGTAATTTTGTGGGTGTTAAGGCTACGCTGCAACATTTAGTTGGCTACCTCTCAAGTATGTAATCGTATGACATTGTTGACTGGGAGAGCCCCGAGGGAAAGTTCAACTGCCTATTTGGAAAGACTTGTCCACGATTGTATCTTTCCTCTGTGAAGTATCTTATGTTATCTGTCTTGTGTTTGTATGTGATGATGTGTGTCTGTGTGTCTGTGTGTGCGTGTGTGTCAGAGAGTGAGTGAGAGAGAGAGAGAGAGAGAGAGAGAGAGAGAGAGAGAGATGGAGGGAGAAAAGGAAGTGGATAATACCTGGTAACGCGTACGTCCTGCTCCTTTCGAATAGCACCAGACGAGCACACTAGATTTACTTCACCATGCAATGGACGGATCGCTATCAACAGGTCTCTTTCCTTGAGACACAGCGGAGAGGTTTGGTAATCAAGAAATGAACACTACTACGTCTTTCCCCTTAACCTACGAAATACTTTCACTGAAACTACATTTCGTACAGGCTACCATCTAGACTAGGAGCATCACACAAGCATGCATTAGCGACGTCAGCTGCGGATGTAAATACCTGAACTGCATAAAAATTGCTACTACTGTAATCTATCCTGATCTAGATCCCAGTAATAGGATGCTCATGGACAGCTCACGATGTACACTGAAGAGCCCCATAAACTGCTAGACTGCCTAATATCGGGTAGGGCTCCCGCGATCACGCAGAAGTGCCGCAACACGACGTGGCATGGACTCTACTAATGTCTGAAGTAGTGCTGGAGGGAGATGATACCATCCTGCAGAGCTGTCCATAAATCCGTAAGAGTACGAGGCGGTGGGCTTCTCTTCTGAACAGCACGTTCCAATGCATCCCAGATATGCTCAATAACGTTTATATCTGGGGAGTTTGGTGGCCAGCGAAAGTGTTTAAACTCAGAAGAGTGTTCCTGGAGCCGCTCTATAGCAATTCTGGACGTGTAGGGCGCCGCATTGTCCTGCTGGAATTGACCAAGTCCTTTGGAATGCACAGTGGACACGAATGAATGCAGGTGATGCTTACGTACGTGTCACCTGTCAGAGTCGTATCTAGACGTATCAGGAATCCCATATCACTCGAACTGCACACGCCCCATAACATTATAGAGCCTCCACAGGCTTGAACAGTCCCCTGCTGACATGCAGGGTCCATGGATTCATGACGTTGTCTTCGTACTCGTACACGTCCATCCGCTCCATACAATTTGAAACGAGACGCGTGCGACCAGACAACATGTTTCCAGTCATCAACAGCCCCATATCGGTATTGACAGGCCCAGGTGAGGTATAAAGCTTTGTGTCGTGCAGTCATCAAGGGTACAGGAGCGGGCCTTCGGCTCCGAAAGCCCAGATCGAAGGTAGTTTGTTGAATGGTTCGCACGCTGACACTTGCTGATGGCCCAGCATTGAAATCTGCAGCAGTTTGCGGAAGGGTTGCACTTCTGTCACGTTCAACGATTCTCTTCAGTCGTCGTTGGTCACGTTCTTGCAGGATCTTTTCCCAGGCGTAGAGATGTCGGAGATTTGATGCTTTATCGGATTCCTGACATTCACGGTACACTCGTAAAATGGTCGTATGGGAAAATCCCCCCCTTCACCGCTACCTCGGAAATGTTGTGTCCCATCGCTCATGCACAGACTATAATACCATGTTCAAAGTCACGTAAATCTTGATTACCTGTCATTGTAGCAACAGTAACCGATCTAAGAACTGCGCCAGACACTTGTTGTCTTATATAGCCGTTGCCACTGTAGCGCTGTACTCTGCATGTTCACATATCTCTATATTTGAATACGCATGACTATTCCAGTTTCTTTGGTGCTTTAGTGTAGTAAGTTACTGGCTGATGGAACCTCGCACTGTGCCTATTATTCATGTCAGGGCCGATTCGAGAAAATTTTTCCACGCAAGCGACATATTATTTGCTCCCCTCCCAACACCATTTTTCCACACAAGCGCCAAATCATTTGACGCCCTTGTTCCTTTGCCTCCACCCGCCACACATTAGTTGACCTGATTGCCTTTCCTCGGACTCCTGACTTTTCAAAATAAATCTAGATGTGGTGGGTATCAAAATTGGTTGTTATCGCTATTAATCATGATACACCCTATGTACACATTTTGTACCTGGAGTGCTTCTCTCAGCTTAACGCCGTATGAAATCTGTTATGTCGCTTGGGCCTTCAACAGGCGCTGGTTCACAGTAGGCTTTGCTTCTGAGAACTGCCGGTAACCGTAATGCGAGATCTCCGTCCCAAGCACCGCTCGTACCCTGTGAAATTAGTACCGTAAATGGATACTCCACGACGAAATCAAGATGAGCAGCTACATGGGCAATGGTTGTCTCTATTCTGCGGTGAGTCACATAATGGGGTAGATATCCGCCGGAATTTAGCGGTCATGAACGATCTCATGTGACTTTTAATTCTTGAACATTGCCGCATCGTCGACCAGTAATCAAAATAGGTCATGCAGAGAATTTTCACAAATATGTTACTCGTATTCTTATCTTCTCCCGTTTCTCGACGTGGTGAGCATTGCTATACGGCTTTTTGGCAACAATAGTGACAGTTGGTGGCTGGAGGCCACCTCTACGCCCAGGGACGGAGTCTATGTATCCCTACATCAAGAGTCCGCCTCTAGGAAAAATCTCATGTTCGGGTGCGGGAATGTTTACTAAAGCCGGCCGCGGTGGTCTAGCGGTTCTAGGCGCTCAGTCCGGAACCGCGCGACTGCTACGGTCGCAGGTTCGAATCCTGCCTCGGGCATGGGTGTGTGTGATGTCCTTAGGTTAGTTAGGTTTAAGTAGTTCTAAGTTCTAGGGGACTGATGACCACAGATGTTTAGTCCCATAGTGCTCAGAGCCATTTTTTTTTTGTTTTCTAAATGTTTACAGAGCATTTGCGAGTAATACAACATATTTTTCTGCATCAATTTGGTTAAAAAAAATTGTCGTGAACATCGTGTAATATTCCCGCTTCAGCCCCTAAAATTTCATGGTTCCGATAGGTGGCAGCGCAATACGTCACCTCCAAAATGGCGTCTTTAACGGAGGTGAGTTCTAAGCAGGTTTCTTTTGGCGGGAAACCAGAGCATCGCAGATATTCATAGGCGCTTGCAGAATGGTTACGGAAAACTGGCAGTGAAAGAAAGCACGGTGAGTCGTTGGGCGAGGCGTCTGTCATCATCGCAACAAGGTCGCGCAAACCTGTCCGATCTCTGCGTGCCGGTGGCCGCACACAACTGTGACTGCTGCTATCTTGGAACGAGCAAACACTCTCATTAGCGGTGATCGACGGATCGAAATCAAAGCGGACGTCTCTGTTGATAGTGCTGACACATCCGTCTACCATGTTCGGAACTGTTCTTCCTCATCTACCCTACAGCCGGGATCTCGGCCCTACACTCTTGCATCTGTTTGGGCCAATGAAGGATGCACTCCACGGGAAGCAGTACGTGGATGATGTTATTGACCAAGACACTGGCTCCGACATCGACCAGTAGAGTGGTAGCATGACAAAAAAAAAAAAAATGGTTCAAATGGCTCTGAGCACTATGGGACTTAACTCCTGAGGTCATCAGTCCCCTAGAACTTAGATCTACTTAAACCTAACTAACCTAAGGACACCACACACATCCATGCCCGAGGCAGGATTCGAACCTGCGACCGTATCGGTCGCTCGGTTCCAGACTGTAGCGCCTAGAGCCGCTCGGCCACTCTGGTCGGCGTAGCATGACACCACGCAGGTTCTCCCAGTAAGGTAGGGAAAGGCTGTCGCATTGAACGGAGATTATGTTGAAAAATAGGGTTTTGTGGACAAAGGGAAGGGGAGTAGTATGTTGTACTGGAATCCTGAATAAAACCAGAAAGAAAGTATTGTATCACTTATTGAACGTCCCTTGTACCTGAGGTGGGACGTGGGACCAGCCACTTTCCACCTAGTTGTACGTAGGAAACCACTTAAAAACCACATGAATGCTGGCCGGCTCACCAGCACTCGCCGATTCGAGGCTGGCTCGCCTGGCTGAATCCCGCAAGCTCTCGCATTAACCCGCCTTACTGTCGGACGGGTTTTCGCAAATACATTATTGGTTCGAGAAATATTTGATTAATAGTGGGCCGAGCGGTTCTAGGCGCGTCAGTCCCGAACCGCGCTGCTGCTACGGTCGCAGGTTCGAATCCTGCCTCGGCCGTGGATGTGTGTGGTGTCCCTAGGTTAGTTAGGTTTAAGTAGTTCTAAGTCGAGGGGACTGATGACCTTAAATGTTAAGTCCCATAGTGCTCAGAGCCATTTGAACCATTAATAGTGCTCAATATTTTCCGCAGAAACGAAAATAACATCGAGTGTGTCCCAATAACGTAGATAGCGATTTTAATGTTCGCAGTATATGTAAACGAGTTATCAGACAGGATCAGCGGCAGGTAAACGAGTTATCAGGCAGGATCAGCGGGACTATAACTGTTTTATCCTGTAGCGATGAGAGGACTCCAGGGCAGAATGCTGACAATGCTGTGGTGTACAGGGTACTATCGCCGATGGACGGTAGTAAATAGTCACAAATAGTTTTGAACAAAATTTCCTCTTGGTTTAATGAAAAATATTTCTGCGTAAGTGTACATAAATGTAAAATAATGCCCGTAACAAAGAGAAAAGAACACGATGCTATCTGCTTCCGAGAACGTCACGTCTTATAAGTATCATGTGATTGGAATACATCATCGCCGTTGGGGAACAAGTATTGTACCATGACTCGGACCTGAACAGCCGAAATCATGACACAACCCCTGGCAACAATGTGACCAAGAAGAATAAGCATGGGGCCCTTGGAATATCACAATATCATTGCCCGAATAATCACCGAACCCTCGTCGTGATAGACTGTTGGGACGTAAAACCGGCCAGAAGGTGAAAACAGTGTGAAACAAGACTCTTCTGACAAAATGACTTCCTTGTATTACTCCATAGTCCAGGTTATATGGCTCCGGCACTACTGTTTCCTGTTAGGGACATTTCCATCAATGATGAGTGGTTTTGGAATTCTAGCTCGTCCTGCAATTACCTTCTTCTGGAGCTCCGTTTGCCTTGTTTTGGCGCTGACAGGGTTCGCGAGTGCGACATTCAGTTCTGCAGTGACATTTGCTACGGTCGCCCTCCTGATTTTCACACACTCCTTTTCAATGAACGGCTCTCATGATAACTCAGCATACACTTTCGTCCGCGTTGTGACTTTGCAGCCGGTATTTTTCCGCTCCCCCAGTAAGCAGTATAAATCTTCCATAGCGTGCCTGTTGAAACACCAAACACATCGACTGACTTGGTTACGGATGCATCCACCATACAGGTACCGACAATTTGGCCACGATCGAATTCGCTTAGCTCCAACATAAGGCAGTAACAACTACACAGACATTTTTAAGCCGACGACTGTCACTTAACAACGTATTAGAAGACATTGTAGAGCTGCCGTTCGTCGTTAGCTCTAACAGCACAACCTGCAGGCTTGGCTAGCTTCTCCATTTATGACCAAATATGCATTTCTCGGTAAGTTTACATACTTTTGTCTAACCCTTGCAGTCTGATGTTGTTTCTAGCTAGGCACACGTAGCAAAGGCTGGAATGTGTTTTGTTTTATTTTATAAAAAATGGTTCAAATGGTTCTAAGCACTATGGGACTTAACATCCGAGGTCATCAGTCCCCTAGACTTAGTACTTAAACCTAACTAACCTAAGGACATCACATACATCCATGCCCGAGGCAGGATTCGAATCTACGACCATAGCAGCCACGCGGTTCCGGACTGAAGCACGTAGAACCGCTCGGCCACAGCGGCCGGCTTTTATTTTATGTGTGACTTGTGCATAGCTGCTCTAAATTCTGACCATGTAATCTTACGGTTCCTCAAAATTTCATTGTGATGAAGATATCCTTAATAGGGTCGAAACCTAGGTCAACCTACCAGACAATTATTTGCAACTGGTTGGCAGTGTAATCTTATGTTGGGACTAGTATACGGTTGCTGAGAAATTGCCGTATTTAAAAATGCCTTGCAAATAGGATAGAAAACCGATAATATTAGTGCGAAGTACCCACCACCGCCGACTGTGCGGTGGCTCTGGAAGTACCGGGTGATGAAAAAGTCAGTATGAATTTGAAAACTGAATAAATTACGGAATAATGTAGATAGAGAGGTACAAATTGACACACATGCTTGGAATGACATGGGGATTTATTAGAGCCAAAGAAATACAAACGTTCAAAAAATGTCCGAGAGATGGCGTTTCATCTGATCAGAATAGCAATAATTAGCGTAGCAAAGTAAGACAAAGCAAGGATGAGGACCCATAAGAGGGGTGGGTGGCAGACGCGACAGGGAGTGGGGTAGGCAGAGGAGGGGAATACAAAAGGACTGGGGGGGAGAAGGGAGGTAGGGAGAGGTTTAGTGGGGAGAAAAACAGGACAGGAGGGGGGGGGGGGGAGAGGGAGCCCAGGGAAAGGACAGAGGAAAGGAGGGGGAGTGAGGATCAGAGTTGATAGGAAGGATAAATGGAGGGAGAGAGGGCATCATCCGGGAGGGGGAGTTGACGGAAGCCACCTTGGGAAAGGAGATGGAGGGTGTAGAGATGGAGGGTAGGGGGGACACAACGGTGAAGACGTGGCAGGGGGCGGGGACGGGAGAGGAGCGGAGCAACCAAGGGGTGAGGGGGTTCAAGACGGCGGGAGGTGTAGAGGATGCGGATATGTTCGAGGAATAGGAGCAGATGGGGGAAAGGAATGAGATCATAGAGGATCCGCGTGGGGGACGGGAGGCGGATACGGAAGGCGAGGCGGAGTGCATGACGCTCAAGGATCTGGAGGGACTGATAGAATTTGGGGGGGGGGGCAGATATCCAGGCAGGACTGGCATAACAGAGGATGGGACGGATTAAGGATTTGTAGGTGTGGAGGATGGTAGAGGGGTGCAACCCCCATGTCCGGCCAGAGAGGAGTTTGAGGAGTCGGAGGCGGTTGTGGGCTTTGGATTGGATGGAGCGGAGATGAGGTATCCAGGTGAGGTGACGGTCAATGGTGAGGCCAAGGTAGGTGAGGGTGGGGGTGAGGCGGACAGGATGTGATTCTCTCTCTCATTACAGCTCCTTTTATACACGATTGTCATGCGCAGTCACTGACGTTTTGCTGTCCAGCGCCATCTCTCGGACATTTTGTGAACTTTGTTTTTTTTTTTTGTTCTAATAAAACCCCATGTTATTCCGAGCATGTGTGTCAATTTGTACCTCTCTATCTACATTATTCCGCGATTTATTGGGTTTTCAAATTTATACTGACTTATTGATCATCCTGTATGTATGTAGCTGAGGTCCATTTATTTTCAGGCGTTCGGTTAAACTATTGTTATAAGAAGAAGTGCACTCACCAATGCGTAACGAGTTTCTGGCGTCAGCGGCGTTGTCGCCGATGGCTGGGCTGGTTCTGGAAGCGCCGTCGCCTTCCACCTGCTGCTCTGCACGGGAGGCTACTGAGCGACCTCGCGTCTTTAATGTAATAACAAGTGGGAGCCGGAGCAGCCAATATGTCGCGCCGGTGGCTGCCTGCGGGCGGCGCGCCTCGGCTGCGCAGCCAGAAAACAATATTCCGATATTAAAAATTGATTGTCGGCGTCCCCGGCGGCGGCGGCGGCGGCGGCGGCAGCCGAGCGGAAAGCCGCGCCGAGCCGGGACGGGACGGTGGATCGCGGCCGCCTGCGAGCGGCGAGGCCCACACCACAGCCGCCAGGCGCCGGGAATTCGCGGGGCTTCCTGCGCCAGCACGCAAAAAGAAAATAAAAATCATTCTCGCTAAACGGCAAACTTCCTTGATGGGAAAACGAAAAGTCTTCAACTTTATGTTGCCGTGTATGTGAAAAGAAAAGAAAAATATTTCCCGCCACTGGCACTTGCCAGTTGGCTCTCTAGTCCTGCGCTGCTGCTGCAAAGAAGCTAAAGCGAGAGGAAATGGCGGACATAAGAAATTCTCGTAAATCCGCAAGTACATTATTTCTTTCTCTGCTCTACTATTCCCCTGTTTCTTTTATTCACCACCACCTTACTGGGCAATCTACTTCGCCATCTTCGCCTCTACTTACGAGGCATTCTCTGTTGGATAGAAAATACCTAACTGTTTAAGCCTTTAAATCTCTCCATCTACGTGATATTAAATGTTCTTAATCACCAACATGCATCTTGTGTTCTTCATACTTCAAATTTATGGCCATGCCTTTTCGCTTTACGCTAGATTTTAACAGCCTTAAATCACTGCGTTTTCCTTTTTATATACCCAATCATTCGAAGAATGAAGGACTAGAGGTGGACCAAAGCGTCGTTGTCTTCTTCAATTTGTGAAGCTGTTTCTCTTGAATAAATCACCCAAATTTTTAGAGATTATAATCTTTTCTTTGCCTGTACATGTACATCACATTTACCGAATTCCGTTCAATTCAGATAATTCCTTAGTGGTGCATCGTTTTCTCTCTCTCTCTCTCTCTCTCTCTCTCTCTCTCTCTCTCTCTCTCTCTCTTTTCACCCCCCTTAGAGTCGGGATTGACCAAGGTGAAGATACCTGGATTCAGTTACGAATGATTTTGCAGTAGTAGGCTTAACATCAGAAGAGGTACGAATGTTAGCACTGAATAGGGGATCATGGAGGCATTTTATAAGGGGGACTATGCTCCAGACTGAACGCTGAAAGGCATAATCAGTCTTAAATGATGATGATGATAATGACGATGTACATACGACCAAGTATTTCTATACAATACTTAGCTCGTTTTAGGTCCAAATTACTGTCTTATAGGTCTACATCATTTCTTTTTTTTTTGTCTTAGGCGAATAACAACATAATACAACCGATTCATGAAGTTGATACAGAAACGAAATATGTCGTTTCAAGAATGAATACTAAGCCTGTAATTGTTTGTAACTACACAAAATACTGCGACGACAAGTGTATAGTAGACGAATTGGCGTGGTTCTCTATCGGCTTACGTTAGCTACAAAAGATCGTGACGCAGTCGTAATGGAAGGTGATAGATGAGATAAAACATTCAGGAGCAACGTAGCTGAAAACAGTAATGCATAGAAAATCCTAGAGGAAGTCTTTATCCATTAATAGGGAGCTTATTAATTTGGAGTTATTTATTCACTGCCTTGCAGTACATTGCACCGGCGAAAATACAGCTCCACTGTGAATAGTGTCCTCGAAAGCAGCATGAGTTGGTTGACGTTCGTAAGCAGCTGTAAATCGCTCTGACTGTTGCTGCTAATCGGTATGATGGAAGAGCTCCGAGACTCATGTACTATACGTGTGATGCTGATACCAGAGGTATCTCAAGTACTGTCTTCTTCTGTGGATTCTGTCTCCTCTGTAGAAAGTACAGGATCTGTCATTATCTGTCCATTAGAGTGCGCGTGACGTGTCAATGGTAGACCTAGGCGTACTGCTCAGGGTTGATGGGGACAAGAAGAGGACTCAGGGTATTGTACCGATCTCCCTAACCGACAAATCTGAGGTGCTGTCTTTCACTAAAACTGAAACTGAGCCCATGGGACTCGCTTCACTTATTTTCCGGAAACATGTTTTGTCCGGTGTCAAGACGAGGCAAACACGAAAGGTTAGGGGTCTATTAATCGTCGGCAGTTCAAAAGTATGGCGAATGATGGTACCCCTTAGGGAAATGGCAGCAAGGGGCAAGAAAGGTCACCAGGTGCACTCAGTGTGCATGCCTGGGGGCCTCACTCAGCATGTTGAAGAGGCTATTCCAGCATCCATTGAGGGAACAGGCTGCAACCAACTCCAGATTGTGGTGCACGCTGGAGCAAATGAAGCCTGTCATCTGAGGACCGAGATCATACTTGGGTCATTCCAGGGACTGGCAGAGAAGGTTGAGAAGACCAGTCTTGCGCGCGGAGTTCCAACGAAGCTCACAATTTGCAGCATTGTTCCTAGAACTGATAGTGGCCTTTTCGTTCTGAGTCGAGTGAAAGGAGTGAACCAGACATTTCGAAGATTCTGTGACTTCTTGGACTCTCACCATAGGTTGAGAATTGTAGGGTCCCCCTAAATGCGTCAGGTTTGCACTACACGTCAGACGCTGCTACTCAGGCAGCTGACTGTGTGAGGGATGCACACGAGGGTTTCTTAGATTAGGCAACTCTCCATCTAGTCCAGACAACGATAGCTGTAAGGAATCCGGAAATATCGTAAGATGGAAAGAAAATCCTAATGGCAAACTGCCGAAGCATTCGCAACAAAAGTGCCAGAGTTTGAAGTGCTCGTGAAAAGCAGTGACGTTCAAATAATGCTGGTTGAAACCTGAAATGGCGACAGTGAGATCTTTTGGGAAAATTTAAGTGTACATCGAAAGGATAGGCAAGTGAGAAATGGAGATGGTGTATTTATCACAGTAGACAAGAAACTCAAATCTACCCAGATAGAAATTGAAGCTGCATGTGACATTGTTTGGGCATGACTCAGTATAGTGCGTGTGCATAAAATGATAATTGGATCCTTCTGCCGGCCGCTGTGGCCGTGCGGTTCTAGGCGCTTCAGTTTGGAACCGCGTGACCGCTACGGTCGCAGGTTCGAATCCTGCCTCGGACATGGATGTGTGTGATGTCCTTAGGTTGGTTAGGTTTAAGTAGTTCTAAGTTCTAGGGGACTGATGACCTTTGCTAGCTCGTAGAAAGTGCTGAAATCTGCTCTCTCGCTAACAGTATCAATACTGCATGTCTGGTTTCCTTACTAATTGGGTCTCTGCTTCCACTGTTCAGATTTAAGAAAAGAAGGAATTTTGTTGTTCAAAGACGACGAGATCTTTTCAGGAAGAGCGTGAGATCATGTTGCGGAAGGATATGAAAAGCAATCAGCAGTGTCCTTTCCCAATCCAATCCTTACAGGCATTGGCCGTAATAGTTTAGGGAACCACGACAAACCCACTTGGATGCTAGACGGCGTTCTCCTCCCGAAAGTGGGTCTAGCGCCTTACTACTGTGCCACTACATTTGGTGTTTAGGTTCAAGGCTTGAGGTAATTACCGTTTTTTATTCCGATAACGCAGAAACTGTTGTGGTTGGCAGGAGAGCCAACACCGTGTTACTGGAGGAGGCCGAAAGGCACGCGTTTTAGCTCACGCAGGCTGGCGTGAGGTCTGGAACAGGACAAGGAAATTAGAATTTAGAAAAACGGACGTAGCTGGAGGAATACTTAACTTTAATCCATTAATGATGAACGTCGCTCTTGACGGTACATGATTCACAATATCAATAGTAACTGAATATGGCGCCTTGCTAGGTCGTAGCAAATGACGTAGCTGAACGCTATGCTAAACTATCGTCTCGGCAAATGAGAGCGTATTTTGTTAGTGAACCATCGCTAGCAAAGTCGGCTGTACAACTGGGGCGAGTGCTAGGAAGTGTCTCTAGACCTGCCGTGTGGCGGCGCTCGGTCTGCAATCACTGATAGTGGCGACACGCGGGTCCGACGTATACTAACGGACCGCGGTCGATTTAAAGGCTACCATGTAGCACGTGTGGTGTCTGGCGGTGACACCACAGAAACTGTTAAAAATTCTACGCTCAGATTGCTCGAAATACCGTAGGTGCACTATTCCTATGATGTTTCCACTCTTCGTGTGGGCAACACACACACACACACACACACACACACACACACACACACACAAAAACTCAAAATGTTAATTTTTGACTGGAATAATTGGGATAATGGTCAATATTGCCTCAAGACTCATTTAGTTGCAAACACGCTGTTCTGACCAAGGTTTTCGGGAGATTATCCCTGGCTATCAGGCAAACGTTGAGTGTGGAAATCCCCTACCAAATATTCCCAATTAGGAACCTGTGTGCACCAGTCCCAATCTACTGGGATATTTGGCTAAAAAGAACAAAGTTCTACAACAGAGCACGCCCATCTTAGCACACATGAGTGTGGAATGACATATAAAAATAAAAGAAACCTCTTTGTATGCAACATCCACAACTGACTAAGATCTAAGCTACATCTATGCGTTTCCCCAATTCTGTGTAATTCCGTTTTTCCTCTAGCTAGCAAAGCTAGATAATAGTTGAAACTTCCTGGCAGATTAAAACTGTGTGCCGGACCGAGACTCGAACTCGGGACCTTTGGCTTTCGCCGAAAAGTGCTCTACCATCTGAGCTACCCAAGCACGACTCACGCCCCATCCTCACAGCTTTACTTCTGCCAGTACCAAGTCTCTTACCTTCCAAAAGGCAAAGGCCCTGAGTTCGATTCTCGGTCCGGCACACAGTTTTAATCTGCCAGGAAGTTTCATATCAACGCACACTGGGCTGCAGAGTGAAAATTTCATTCTGGAAACTTCCCCCAGGCTGTGGCTAAGCCATGTCACCGCAGTATCCTTTCTTTCAGGAGTGCTAGTTCTGCAAGGTTCGCAGGAGAGCTTCTGTAAAGTTTTGAAGGTAGGAGACGAGGTACTGGTGGAATTAAAAGCTGTGAGGACGGGGCGTGAGTCGTGCTTGGGTAGCTCTGATGGCAGAGCACTTACCCGCGAATGGCAAAGGTCCCGAGTTCTAGTCTCGGTCCGGCACACAGTTTTAATCTGCCAGGAAGTTTCATATGAGCGCACACTCCGCTGCAGAGTGAAAATATCATTCTAGATAATAGTTGACCGTAGCTCTAACGGTGTCGGTGTCATTGTAAGAAGGCAGGTAGTCCACACCCACAAGTACACATACATCTATTACTCGGCAAACAACTATTGAAAGGAATGGCAGATGGTACCACTTGTCGTTTCATTCACGTATGACGCGCGAGAAGAATGACTGTGTGCGCTGTTCTTAGTCCGATCTTACCTTCGCAATCCATACTGGAGCAGTACGTAGGAGACTGTACTATATTCCTACACTACTGGACACTAAAATTGCTTCACCACGAAGATGACGTACTACAGACGCGAAATTTAACCGACAGGAAGAAGATTCTATCATATGCAAATGATTAGCTTTTCAGAGCATTCACACAAGGTTGGCGCCAGTGGCGTTACCTACAACGTGCTGACATGAGGAAAGTTTCCAACCGATTTCTCATACACAAACAGCAGCTGACCGCCGTTGCCTGGTGAAACGTTGTTGTGATACCTCGTGTAAGGAGGAGAAATGCGTACCATCGCGTCTCCGACTTTGAAAAAAGGTCGGATTGTAGCCTATCGCGATTGCGGTTTATCGTATCGCGACATTGCTGCTCGCGTTGGTCGAGAGAGAATGACTGTTATCAGAATATGGAATCAGTGGGTTCAGGTGGGTAATACGGAGCGCCGTGCTGGACCCCTACGGCCTCGTATCACTAGCAGTCGAGATGGCAGGCGTCGTACCCGCATGGCTGTAACGGATCGTGCAGCCACGTCTCGATCCCTGAGTCAACAGATGGGGACGTTTGCAAGACAACAACCATCTGCACGAACAGTTCGACGACGTTTTGCATGGACAATCACCTCGGAGACCGTGGCTGCGGTTACCCTTGACGCTGCATCACAGACAGGAGCGCCTGGGATGGTGTACTCGATGACGAACCTGGGTGCACGAATGGCGAAACGTCATTTTTTCGGATGAATCCAGGTTCTGTTTACAGCATCATGATGGTCGCATCCGTGTTTGGCGACATCGCGGTGAACGCACATTGGAAGCGTGTATTCGTCATCGCCATACTGGCGTATCGCCCGGCCTGATGGTAAGGGGTGCCATTGGTTACACGTCTCGGTCACCTCTTGTTCGCATTGACCGCACTTTGAACAGTGGACGTTACTTTTGAGATGTGTTATGATCCGTGGTTCTACCCTTCATTCGATCCCTGCGAAACCCTACATTTCAGCAGGATAATGCACGGCCGCATGTTGGAGGCCCTGTACGAGCCTTTCTGGATACAGAAAATGTTCGAATGCTGTCCTGGCCAGCACATTCTCCAGATCTAACACCAATTGAAAACGTCTGGTCAGTGGTGGCCGAGCAACTGGCTCGTCACAATACGCCAGTCACTACTCTTGATGAACTGTGGTATCGTGTTGAAGCTGCGTGGGCAGCTGTACCTGTACACGCCATGCAAGCTCTGTTTGACACAATGCACAGGCGTATCAAGGCCGTTATTATGGCCAGGGGTGGTTGTTCTGGGTACTGATTTTTCAGGATCTGTGCACCCAAACTGCGTGAAAATGTAATCACATGTCAGTTCTAGTATAAAATATTTGTCCAGTGAATACCCGTTTATCATCTCCATTTTTTCCTGGTGTAGCAGTTTTAATGGCTAGTAGTGTAGATTGCTCACTTAAAGTTGGTTCCTGAAACGTTGTAGGTAAAGTTTCCTGGGATAGTTTGTGTCTATTTTCAAGCGTCCGCCGGCGCAACGTCCTCAGTATCTCCGGTGGGTCAAACGAAACTCTGGCCTTTCAATAAAACAGAAGTGTGTAGACCAGTGCGGTAATGTGAGACGGCGAGTATGGTCGCCGGTGTGAGCACGGTTCACCCTCCGGCCTACGCCCGGCCCGGCCCGGGGTCGATAGGGCGGGTCGTGCCGGTGCAAACAACTTGTTGTCCGCCGGCTGCCGCTGGGCCCCGGCCCCGCTACCTGATTTATTGGGCACACCGCCACTGCGCCTAATGGCGCCCCATGTTTTCTTTGCAGCCTCCTCCAGAGCCCGTGACGCAGGCGGCTGGAGCCTGCCTGCCACTTTGTGCAACGTCTCTGGGGAGCCAAGAGAGGGACTCGCTAGTGAGGTCTCTTTTCACTGTGAAGTGTTACTGAAAACATGGGCTTGGCTGCCAACAAGCGGGCTCACCTCCGCAGTGATTCAATGCCCAAACTGATTTATTTTATGATTCAGCTTTCCAGACAGAAGACCTATCGGGCGTCCATCTGTATTTGATAATAATTTATGTTTGGCGTATTCCACTCTATGGTCTTTAGTTGTGATATTGGTAACTACAGTTGATGGGTCTTTGGGCAGTCATACAAAGGTCTGACGATGGAGTTACATAACAACTGCTAAATCAATAATGCATGGTGAAAAGCATTTAAACAGACAAACTTTGGGAGGTTGTAAGGGACATCAAAACAAATACTTCTCCCTAATGTCATTTTTTCCTATGAGGATTATTTAAACCGGTGGAGGCCGTATTACGCTCTTCAGTTCTTAGAGGCCGTATTAGGATCTTTAGTTGTAGGGAACTACTGTCCGCCGGCCGGTGTGGCCGTGCGTTCTAGGCGCTTCAGTCTGGAACCGCGTGACCGCTCCGGTCGCAGGTTCGAATCCTGCCTCGGGCATGGATGTGTCTGACGTCCTTAGGTTAGTTAGGTTTAAGTAGTTCTAAGTTCTAGGGGACTAATGACCACAGATGTTAAGTCCCGTAGTGCTCAGAGCCATTTGATCCATTTTTTGAACTGCTGTCCACCAGTGTGGTAGTGCATTGTCTCTGTTTACTAATGGAGCGATACACCTGAGTGAGTACACTGATACGGTTGGTGCGTACTAGTTAGCGCACCACAAGGGACGAGCTGCACTGCGGGTTTATCAACAATAATATCCTAATCGCCGTATCCCGCATCATACGACCTTTGCTGCTGTGTACCAACGTCTGCGTGAGACCAGGTCATTTAGCAGATTACCTGGACAGGGGCGCCGTCGAACGGTAAGAGCGCTGCAGTTTGAGGAAGCTGTCTTGGAGCATGTGAAGGGGCATCCTTCAATCAGCAATTGTTACGTCCATTTCACTTTCAGCGTGTCCACAACCTGGAACCAGTTGATTATCCACCCAGAGCACAGTTTTCGCAGTGGTACCTGCAACAGTGCGAAATGTATCCTGCATTTCCATCCTCTGTGTTGTTTACAACGAAGCAACGTTCGGGCGTGATGGAGTCTTCAAATTGTTCAAATGGCTCTGAGCACTATGGGACTTAACATCTATGGTCATCAGTCCCCTAGAACTTAGAACTACTTAAACCTAACTAACCTAAGGACATCACACAACACCCAGTCATCACGAGGCAGAGAAAATCCCTGACCCTGCCGGGTATCGAACCCGGGAACCCGGGCGTGGGAAGCGAGAACGCTACCGCACGACCACGAGCTGCGGACGTGATGGAGTCTTCAACATGCACAATTCGCATGTTTGGTGTGAGGTTAACCCACATGTCACAGTTACTAGCGCTCATCAACTGTGGTTCTTCGTTAATGTGTGGGGCGGTGTTGTTGGGGACTGTTTAATTGAGCCGTATCTGCTACATAGGCCATTAAATGCCAGGCACTATTGGAATTTTCTCGCCAGAGCATTGCCAAAATTGCTGGAAAACGTTCCGCTCCCTACAAGACAACGCATGTGGTTCCAACATGACGGGGCGCCGGCACATTTCAGTCATCGTGTGCGTCGATTCCTGGACCGACGGTTCCCAGAAACGTGGATTGGCAGAGGCAGAGTGTTTATTGATTTAATTAATTTGCCTCCAGAGAAATCTTCCTCTGCTGGTTTAAATACTCCTCATGGGAAAAAATGACATTAGGGAAAAATATTTGTTTTGATGTCCCCTACAACCTCCCAGAGTTTGTCGGTTTAAATACTTTTCACCCTGTATAACGCAAGTACGAACATCATAAACAAAGAAAGTTGATTGGAATATTCGAACATGTACGCTGATGGAAATGGAATGCATTATACCGTGAATCACCAGTCAGATATTCATCAAACCTTGTAAGCGACTTCATCTAGTAAGGGGTATTAAATGATTAAATCTTGATTCTGTTTGCTGTTTGGAACTGGTATTCTTCATCAGCACCAGCATGAGTCACGATCCCCAAACGCATGAATACACTATTGTAGCGTGGAAGCAAGTTGCCTCTGAATGTTACTTTGTGTAATTTCTTGCCACTTTTGACGTACAGTCCGTGTCAGTTCATTAAGGTTGCTGTCTGGTGGCCAGAATGAAAGCGTACGTGTTCTCGTCGAATCTCAGACATGTTACGAGTCAAGGGACTGGGGAAGGCAGTCGAGGATCTGACTCAGTGCCCCACTTTTCTCTGGTTCTATGACACAGGGCCAGTGGTAAAGAATGTATGACAACTCGAAATCTCAACCCAGCTTCCAGTAACCTGTTCTCCAAAGTTCGCGATGACACTCTGACCTTAACCTCTGCCCGATTTCAGTTGTTGTCACTTGCCTGTTCGGCAGTCCCACGATCTTCTCGTGGCGTACTCCTTCTGGCCAGATCTATGCCTGTTTTTCCTGCTACACTGTCGTCCTGAGGCCATGTCGTCATCACTCGTCCTGTATTCATTGCACTGTAGTCAACTGTGTGTGTGTTCCGTGGTTACGACGTTCCCATGTGCCTCATACCAATTATTCAAACCTTTCTTCAAAACGATAAACTGCTCATGGACGTCCTATGTTGCAACATTCACTTGAAATATTTCAGTAACGTTAGGCAAACATAATAGCCGTCGTTTACTCACAAAATTCTTCATTTAGAAGGATAGTTTTTTTTTTTTTTGTACTGGAAATATCCTCCTGTAAGGATCAAATAAACATATACGTTATCAAAGACGTGGAAATACTGGAGTGTCTGTTTGGCAGCGTTCGGTCAGTGCCTTCAAGGTGTAACATTTTCCACTTACGTCACTGCGTTATAAGAATTTGAAGTTTTGAAGGTTGACGACGCTGGAGAAGGGAATGTTATGTGATTTAAGTACATCTCTTTCCCCATCGATTTACTCCCTCTCGCCTTGCCCATTATTGTTCGTGGTCTTCCATTCTTACATTTCCCTTTTGCTTGTTGTGTATATTGTACATTACCCGTCTTTCCTTATAGATTATTCCTATTTTTCTCGGAATTTCGAACACCTTACACCATTCTACATTATCGAATGCTTTTTCTAGGTCGACACTTCCAAAGAACGTTTCTTGATTTTTGTTAAGTCTTGCTTCCATTACCAAGTGCATCGTCACAACTGCCTCTCTCTGGAGCACTTACTTTCCCGAAAGCAAAATCGATGCCCATCTAACAGCTATATATTATCTTTTTCTCAGTAATTTGAATACATGAAATAGTAAGCTGATTGCCCGATAGTTCTCCCAATTACCAGTCCTTGCTGTCTTCGGGAGTGTGTGGATGACATTTTTCCGAAATTGTAATGGTATGTCCCCAGATTCTGCACATTTGCACTCTTACCGTTGAAGCCTTTACTTTTAATTTTAATGAAGGTATTTTGAATTTCTAGTACATTGAATCAATTTTCGACGACCATTTCTTTGTCTATTTCTTCACAATTTTCCTGCAGCCATTTGGCCATGGATTCAGTGTACTCTTATTTAATTCATTACTAAGTGACATACTGATGTATTCCTGTTTTTCACTGAAGATTTTTGAACTTCCTTCGTTACTCAATCAGTTGAAATATTTCTTCTGTTGCCCATAGTTTCTTCGCAGCTACCTTCTTTGTAGCAGTATTCACTGTCCTACTTTTGTTATTGCCCTTTTTAGAGATATCCATTCCTCTTCGCCCGAATTACATGTTATGGTATTCATTCTCACAGTATCTACAGTGTTAGAGACCTTCCTCACTACTTCAGTACCTTCCCTTTTCAGATTTTCTAGCTTCGATGCCATGTCAAACTTCTGACACTCCGTGCTCCAAATCGTTGTGTTACCCCTTCGTTGGTTATTCAATCTTTTCCTCATAGTTACCTCATATTTGTCAGTCCTGTCCCGGAGATCAGAATGGGGGCTACTCCGGTTCAAATGGCTCTGAGCACTATGGGACTTAACTTCAGAGGTCATTAGTCCCCTAGAACTTAGAACTACTTAAACCTAACTATCCTAAGGACATCACATACATCCATGCCCGAGGCAGGATTCGAACCTGCGACCGCAGCGGTCGCGCGGTTCCAGACTGTAGCGCCTAGAACGGCTCGGCCACCCCGACCGGCGGCTACTACGGTATCATTTGCTAACGGACAGATCATGACACGTTTCCTGTTAAGGCTACGTGTCCTGTGGATACACATTACTTGTCTTAAATACAGTGGTTTCCATTGCCCTCTGCATCCTCATGCCATTAATCATTATTGATTGCTGCTTTGGTCACTAATAAACTCTATTATCATTTCTAGTTCTTTAAATCTGTTGCTATATTTCGACATTTTGTAAGAAGTTGTCACTCGTACCCTCATTTTCGTCGTTCCGGTGCCAAAGTCACTCTTGTAACCGCGGCTTTAAGGAAGGGTAAAATTTCTTCTATTTCCAAAATTTTGATCACAGTCTCACAACGGTGACTACGTCACACCTAAATACACTACAAACCCCTATGAAGTGCATGACAAAGGGTACTTAGCGTGATACCATGTGTTAGGCTTTTTCTCGCTCCAATCGCGCATTTAGCGAGGGAACAAATAGCTGCTTAAATGTCCCTGTACATGCTATAATTAGTCCAATTTTATCTCCACGATCCCTATAGAAGCAATACCTAGGGAGCAGAAGAATATCTCTAGATTCTTCATTTAATATTAGTTTTTTGAGGGATTTCGCGGAGTAATTTTTACCCGTCTTAACGTCTGTTAAATCAGCTTTTCAACATTTCTGCGTAAGTCAAAAAAACCTGTGGCAACTCGTTCTTCTCTTATTTTTGCAATTTCAATATCCCCTTTTATTCCTGTTCCATATGGTACCCACGTACCCGAGCAATATTGTAAGGTGGGACCCGCAAGTGATTTGCAAACACTCTCCTCTATTGATTGACTGCATTTTGCCAGTATCCTGTCAATGAACCGTATTACCTGCTACTGAATCCATGTGATCATTTCATTTTATATCCCTACAGACTGTTTCATCCATGTGTTTATATGATTTTAGTGATCGTAATATGACTCAGTTGATGGGAGTTTGTAAAGGTTCGTAACTAATACCGACTTTTCGGAGTTAAGTATTAGTTCATCAGTAACGCTGCCGCAGCACCAGATTTCGGTATCGCCTCTCGGCGTGTGCCTGGGTCTGTATTACGGCTGTTGATAAAATATCGTTATATCGATATTTTCTCCAAAATGTTTCGATATATATATATATATATATATATATATATATATATATATCGCATATACTTTACTCCTGATGCATCGACATCGAAATGATAATATCGAGTGCTGATATTTTTATTTTATATTATTTTTTCTCATTTTTCGGTATAGAACTTAAATTGTTCTTTTGAAATTGTAGTAGAACATAATTTTACTTTCACTGTATTGAGAAGTTTCACTGTCTTTTGAGCTTTCATCACGGCAAGTATAGGTGACACAAAGAAGTAGTCCGAGTGCAGTGGGGGGGGGGGGGGGGGGGCGGTGTGAATGGAACAATAAGATTTCTGATGTGAAGAGACAGCACAACAGTTGCGTTAAAAACAATTCGCTGAAAATGACGAACAAAAATCTAAATGACATGACTAGTCTTTTCGGTGGGCGGAGAAATATGAGGCGAAATGTTGATGTTATCAGCGCTGGGTGCTACCAACAGGAATTGCAACGTTTAGCTTCACCACGCAATTTTGACGCTACAGTTGCTAGCTCGCTGGTGTTGGCAGAAATGAAAAAAAAAAAAAAGGGAAGTCGGCAATAAGTGTTCCTTACTAATCCGATATGTGGCGAAACCGAACTACGGACCCATCGGACACCTTTTATTGCACCACTTACATGCAGTTACCATTGTTAGCGAAGTGTTAATCACCAAGTGTGAACGTGCATCGTTTTACTTCCAATTCTTGCTCTAAGCCTTATAGGCAGGCTGCTAGCTTGTTGATGTACAGAATATCTAATAATAAATAAATACTTAAAAATACAGCCCTAAAACCGACACTATATTCACAATGTTCTGCCGATAGTCTTATAGGCCAGTACGTCAATCAATATATAAACCGATACTGTCTTGGATAATCGGTTGCAAATAGTAATATGCTTTTAAGTATCGATTTATCGGATTCCTGATATTTTGAAAAATTTCAACAGTCCTAGTCTGTATGTCGTTGTGGAGGAAAACACGAAGAGAGGTCAGCAAACGCAGCGTCGTGTATCGTAGCCTTTGCCGGTAATCCGCCGTGGCCGCCAGTGTGGCGAATGCCCGCATCAGCGCTCGCCTGCGCCGTGCCTCGCCGACACGCGGTTTCCTTTCGTGGACAACGCAGTCGTGTCGTGCGTGTCGGCGCGCCCTCCAAGTCAGGCGCAGGTATGAGTTCACTTAGAAAGTCGCCTCGCCGCGCCGTTAGCTGCTTGAGTTTCCAGCAGCGTTCGTCCTTCTGGCGTAACTGGCACTTCTGAACGACAGCGTGCAAATGATTAGGTTGACTGGGAAAATTCTGTAGAATCGTTCCTAAACTTTTCCTTCCCTATCAGGAGAAGGTTTCCCCAAAGACCCTATCAGAAGAAAGTTTCCGCAAAGATAACGGAGATATTCTCGTTGAAGTGTAGTTCGACGCACTTCTGAGCACACTTAATTCACCACGACATCTCGAATGTGCGTGACCAGGGTGTATGCTTTGTAACCAAATGTATTTTATTTATTTATTTCTCAAATAGGGGCGTACCCAGGGTGTATACTTTGTAATCAAATGTATTTTATTTATTTATTGGGGCCTGCAAGGACTGCATGTCGCTCGGCCAACAGTGGCCTCCTGCAGACCGACGCTTAAGGGACACCAAATACAAATCGACATCGAGAGGGAGGCCCTTTCATATGGCACTCGCGGTGTATACGCTGAAATTAACTGTAAATAATACGTCTTCTTTAGTGGGCGTCGCTCTACTGCAGTGTCACACATGATGAATAAACAGGAAAACAGTAGAACGTCTGTGTAGGGCCACGTTTTTACCTACAATTGTCACTTGGCTGAATGTGTATATCGCTGTTCGCCATCGTGCAAACACAGCCAGATCGTCACAGTAGCTGTGTATCTCTAACAAAGACGACGTTTGTCCTCACCTCGGTGACAATTAAAACGATTTCGCCCCCGGGTGGGCTCGAACCACCAAAGTTTCGGTTAACAGCCGAAAGCGCTAGCCGATTGCGCCACGGAGGCCTTCACTTTTACCAACTTCTGCTGTGTTTATCAGTGCAACTTGTATACCTTCTGCAGGTGTCCCGCAGAATGGTAGCATCTGCTTACGCCTCTTCACGTGGATAACGTGCATGCACACTGTAGCGAGGCTCATAAACCAAATACATCGCCAAGTACGACATTTTATTACAAAGTGCATACAAAACAGTGTTCTGCCTACGCATTCAGAAAACCTCCGAGGCAAGTAGAATACTTGCATAGCCTGTAGAACTTCCCTTTCATTCAGTGTACTGCCACGTGTTCGATGTTGCTCGAGCTAGCTCTGCTCTCAGCGGGAAGGTTAAAAAAATGAATGCATTCTGTGAGGGTCAAACTCACGACCCCTGGTTTACGAGACCACTGCTCTACCACTGAGCTAAGAAGGCGGCAGCTTTGCGTTTGTGAACCGAGCGAGGTGGCGCACTGGTTAGCACACTGGACTCGCATTCGGGAGGACGACGGTTCAATCCCGTCTCCAGTCATCCTGATTTAGGTTTTCCGTGATTTCCCTAAATCGCTTCAGGCAAATGCCGGGATGGTTCCTTTGAAAGGGCACGGCCGATTTCCTTCCCCGTCCTTCCCTCACCCGAGCTTGCGCTCCGTCTCTAATGACCGCGTTGTCGACGGGACGTTAAACACTAATCTCCTCCTCCTCCTTTGCGTTTGTGAGTTATCCCCGAATTGTCACATCATACTGAATTTTATAGCCCTCGACCAGATATCGGATTTGGCACACAGCTGCTGTTGGAGGTGTCCAAATTGCCGTTTTCCAACTCTCTTGACTATTTCACCCTTGCGATCGACGATGAGCGTCAAGCCTGGTGTACGTTGTGGGACTTTACATTTTATATTGTACAAATTCAGTTCCATTGCTAGTACATTTATTTGTTGAAAATTTTACAAAAGTATAAAACAACCACTCCGTCTACAGCCCACAAGTGGCCCGTCGGAACCATCCGACCGCCGTGTCATCCTCAGGGGAGGATGCGGATAGGAGGGGCGTGGGGTCAGCACACCACTCTCCCGGTCGTAATGATGGTATTCTTGACCGAAGCCGCTTCTGTTCGGTCGAATAGTTCCTCAGTTGGTATCACGAGGCTGAGTGCAGCCCGAAAAATGGCAACAGCGCAAGGCGACGCGGATGGTCACCCATCCAAGTGCCGGCCAAGCCCGATAGCGCTTAACTTCGGTGATCTGACGGGAACTGGTGTATCCACTGCGGCAAGGCCATTACCACAAATGTATAAAATAAAAAATATAAATAAAAAATATATAATAAATACAAAAGCATATGCATAATTTTGCTTAAGCTTGTTGCTGACTTAGATAATGATAATAAATACGCCGGACGGGGTGACCGAGCGGTTCTAGACGCTTCAGTCTGGAACAGTGCGATCGCTACGGTCGCAGGTTCGAATCCTGCCTCGGGCATGGATGTGTTAGTTAGGTTTAAGTAGTTCTAAGTTCTAGGGGACTGATGACCTCAGAAGTAAAGTCCCATAGTGCTCAGAGCCATTTGAACCATTTTTTTTTTTTGATAATAAATACGATACATGATAAGTTGTGGATTAAAATTAAAAGTATATTTAATGGAAGAGATGGCAATTTGACTTAGATATGATGTGACCTTCTGCTACATATGTTGTCTTGGTAGTGGTAATAAAAATTTAATGTATTGAGAAAAATATTGAAAACACAAGAGTCCCGTCTATAGTCGCGTCCAATAGAGGCCACCGATTTCTCCATTTACATTTGCACTACGAGTTGATTCAATGTCTCTAACCTAACAAATGCTTTTGGGATGTTCCCGGCCGCCTAAAATTACTCACGTACGATCTATCTGAATGCATGATTATGTGCAGAAAAGTGAATAGATACGAGCACATGTGGAGAAATTAAGCTTGGCGAGTCAAGATTTTGCCGTTGCTTCACTCTGCCCGTTTCATTAATTGTTCCTACAAAATATTCTGCCACGTTAAACTATAGAATGTTCGTGGCTGTAAACTGAAATTTAGGTTTCATAATGCTGGTAACGGGTGCAAAAACGTATAACTGTAATTTATGAGTATTTTAGAATTATACTTAATTCGTCACTCGACGTTTCTAGCGTGATTTCATGTATGATATGATGCCACAAGAACATGAAATAATAGAAAGATGTTTGTGTGCTGATGTTCCACTGTGTAGCAAATGTTGTTCTGAAGAAACTCTAAGTCTGAAAAATGTCCGCTGAATGTTGTCTACTGGCCTTTAGAATATCGTTAGAATATTTAGTTGGAGACCTCCTTGTGCGACACTCTTTCTCGTCAGACCATTAAGTTAAACCACTTGTATGTTTCTCGCAGAAATTTACGAGGACGCGCAGGTCCTACCACGAAGAATGCAACAAAGACTGCAGTTGTTTTTCTGCAGTATTCAGTAATTCTTAAAAGATGTCTGAGACCTAAACTCTCTTTCCTTATCTCTCTGTTTTCTCAAAAAAGAAATATATGTAATAAGTGAACATAAAGAGACATAAAAATAATATTAGAAAAATCAAGTTTTTGCTTTGATCAACACTACGTAATGAAGCAGTTGTCTGCCCTTTTTCGCAGCTCTGCGTATCCATTATTTCCTCATGAAGTGAGCATATTTGGAAAAATACGTTAACGTAATTTAAACAACAGTGGGTGACAACTTCCTGCACGTAGAAAGAAGCTCATGCAGTGCCCTTTTGTCGATAACTGTGATGTCACTGTGTGCACTTGATATGATTCCAGCATCTGGACAGAGGTAAAAGGAAAAAGGTATGCAGACTGTGAAGTATTGTCCCTCAGGTATCAAGTATTCTTGTCGCGTGACTGATGCTAATTGGCAAATGTTAGATAATTAAGCCAGCGCTGACTGACTAGGATATGGTTTGATGAAACATAATTTGCGGGTGGATCAGCGCCGCTATTCCTCCCTCAGCTTAAGCCTAGGCATTCAAGGCAACTAAGGATCGTTGTGTTTAGTTCAGAACCGATCCAGATTCATTAAAATAAGACTTTGGCGCTGTCTATTTCTGTGTGTCGGTATTTGTTGTTACAATTTTGAAATAGCCTTGATCAAATATTGCTTGAAAGTGATCAGGGTATTTGAGAAAGTAAAGAACACCAATCATTGAAATTCATTTTATTAATGGTTTATGAACAAAACTTGAAAAAAATTGAATAAAAAGTCAAATGTTTTGTGAAATGATTTGACTAAAAGTAAGGGGAAAAAAGTTAGAGAACCATTTAAAGCGCCTCAGATACTCTAAATGTCGACTGAGGATTTGAAGTTCAATGTTAAACTTAGAGGCTTATAATTTTAAAGAGTACTAGTCGTATTTGCTGTGCATTATTTAGAAAATATTTGATCATTTTTTTCAAGAATTTTTATTAGAGTTTTCAACAAGGTTCTGTCATCAGAGCTCCAGTGTACCAAACGGATGAAAATGGTTTGCTAAAATGTTAATAGTGTACGGTAATTGCGGATGTAGTACGGTTGCGGATAGCATTTATTTTATCCATGCAGACCTTTAACTATAGTTAACTGTGTTTAGGAATAGTTCGCATATTTCTGTCATGTACTACATCTTCTCTGCATATCAAATGGTTCAAATGGCTCTGAGCACTATGGGACTTAACATCTATGGTCATCAGTCCCCTAGAACTTAGAACTACTTAAACCTGACTAACCTAAGGACATCACACAACACCCAGTCATCACGAGGCCGAGAAAATCCCTAACCCCGCCGGGATCTCTGTATATCAACAGATGTCGTAACTACATGGGAATATAAGATGCGTTTGAATGTTTTTATACCAGTTTCACCGATATACGGAGTATAATTTGAATGTGTCGTACAGTCACTAAATTATGTGAAATTTCGGGATGTAAATTCAGTATCTAAGTACACGTTATTCTTGATGTTGTTGTTGTTGTCTTCAGTCCCAAGACTGATTTGCTGCAGCTCTCCATGCTACTCTATCCTGTGCAAGCTTCTTCATCTCCCAGTACTACTGCCACCTAAATCCTTCTGAATCTGCTTAGTGTATTCATCTCTTGGTCTCCCTCTACGATTTTTACCCTCCACGCTGCCCTCCAATGCTAAATTTGTGATCCCTTCATGCCTCAGAACATTCTTCATACTACAGTATTATTGCTGTGGTCTTCCGCCAGAAGACTGGTTTGAAGCGGCTGTGGCCGTTAGTTTATCCTGTGCAAAACCCTTCACGTCAACGTATCTACTGTAACCTCCTTCCGTTTGGACCTGTTTACTGTAGTGAACCCTTGGTCTCCCGCTAAAATTTCTAACTCCTACCCCTTCGACACACACACACACACACTCACACACACACACACACACACACTCTTCCCTACTTTACCAAACTGAAGAGTCCTTGAGAAATCGAGTTTCGTTCATGTTGTTCCGCGATATGGAAACTGTGACTATTTAAAACATAAAAGACCAATTAAAACAATTATCAGTCTAACTCACTTCTGGCCGGCCGAAGTGGCCGTGCGGTTCTAGGCGCTGCAGTCTGGAACCGCGAGACCGCTACGGTCGCAGGTTCGCATGGATGTGTGTGATGTCCTTAGGTTAGTTAGGTTTAAGTAGTTCTATGTTCTAGGGGACTCATGACCTCAGATGTTAAGTCCCATAGTGCTCAGAGCCATTTGAACCATTAACTCACTTCTATTTTCTTCGACGTGGTGTTTCAAGACTTTCTCAATGATGCACCTGAGTACTAGAAGTAAGCTGTCGAAAAGCGATGTAGAAGAAATTGAATTAGACTGACAGAGATAATTGCTCAAATTTGTGTTTTAGGACAAAGATCTGTACCGCTTTTAGGTTGATCAGTCTGTTGTTGTGTGGTCTTTCCGAAGACCTATATTTCCTTCTCAACTTTTACCCACTCCCGTGCCTCTCGCGCCACACACGTATTGAGCCGCGTGGAGCGATCAGCGATATTCCCGCCGCCTGTATGGCTCATGTTTCCGGTGGTGTGCGCAGAGCGCGCGGTGGCGCCACCTTCCGGCCCGATCGGGGAGCGAGGGGTAAGCTCTAGCAAGTAGCGAGGATTTTGCTTTGGGACGCCTGGCGGTAACGTCGTTTGCCAAGTCTGGAGGACAGTACAGGTGCCGTGCGAGGCAGCAGGAACAGCACATCTACTAAATGTGTAATAGGCCATAAGTGCCGTGGTTTATGAATGTTTAAATTTTGAAGTAACTTGCTGTCACCTAAATTGTGATTTTAAAAATGTGTTGATGGTTTTATTGGTAATTTGTCTTGTTTAAAATGGTTCAACTGGCTCTGAGCACTATGGGACTTACCTTCTGAGGTCACAGTCCCCTAGAACTTAGAACTACTTAAATCTAACTAACCTAAGGACATCACACACATCCATGCCCGAGGCAGGATTCGAACCTGCGATCGTAGCGGTCACGCGGTTCCAGACTGTAGCCCCTAGAACCGCTCGGCCACTCCGGCCGGCTATCTTGTTTAAATGTGCCAAATAAATGTTCAGTGCGTCTATGGTGATTGCCTGATCTGTTACTTGGTGCAGTCCTACCACCCCGGCCGGCCGGGGTGGCCGAGCGGTTCTAGGCGCTTCAGTCTGGAACCGCGCGACCGCTACGGTCGCAGGTTCGAATCCTGCCTCGGGCATGGGTGTGTGCGATGTCCTTAGGTTAGTTAGGTTGAAGTAGTTCTAAGTTCTAGGGGACTGATGACCTCTGATGTTAAGTCCCATAGTGCTCAGAGCCATCTGAACCTACCACCCCATAGCCTATTGTGCTGAGCTTGTGTCGCTGTATAAAAGAAGAATTCCATGCTGTGCTGACACATCACGTGTGTCTATTACCAAACAGACATTTTCTTGATGCTTCAGGATGTGTCCTACCATGCAGAGCTGGTTCTTTTACACATTGTATCACAATGTTTTTTTTTCTGCTGTGTAGCACCACATTTCAGAAGTTTCTGTTTTCTCCTCTTCTGTTCTATTTATCGTCCACACTTCACTTCAGTGCAAGGTCTTTTTCTAAACAATACTTGATACTCTTTTCCAACAAATTTCTCTTTTACAGAAAGTCTTTTCTAGATGTTGCCATTCTGCATTTTATGTCGTTTATAATTTTGGTCGTTGTAGGTTACTTTACTGATTAAACAGAAAAACTCATATACTGCTTTCAGTCTATCATTTCCTAACCAAATTCCCTCAAGCATAATCTGATTTCATTCGACTACATTCCATCACTCCCGTTTTATTTTTGTTAATATTGATGTTGAAAGCTCTTGTCAACACACTATCCATTCCCTTCAGCTGATCTTCCAGTCTCTTGACGTCCGTGGCATCGACAAACAAAGAGTTTATTTCTTCTTCGTGAACTGTAATTCCCATTCCAAATTCCTGCTTACTTTCCAGTAGAATATGCTTTTTTTTTTCACCATGCTCGATGAAGTTAATACACAACAGTTTTCAGAAGTAGTTAGTTGCAGTGCTGGAAGAAGATGGGAGTAAACAAGCATTGGGTACGTGGTTGCCTGCGCGCCAACAGAGCAGGTAGCAGGTTGAGCCAAGCCAGCCGATGCGGTGTGGTGCGGTACTGCGCTGCGAGCCACGGCGCGCTGCGGCTCCGTTCCCGTTCCACCCCGCCCCTTGCGCCGCCGTATAAATCAGATTCGCAAATGTAATTTAAACAGTTTTTCTGATATAAAACATGGCAGAGAGCGTGCGCGCGCTGGGCTAAAATCCACGGAGGCTCCAATTCATCTCGCGGCGCAAAGTTATTTTCTCTCCTTCTTTTCCTTCCTCGTCCTCTCTTGCAGCGTGGCATGTGCCAGAACCCTCGCGAGACGAATGAAGAAGTGACGGAACTGAAGTTTTCCTTTTACAGAAAATATTTAAAAAATAATCTGGAAGAGAGCACGTTGCGAAGTGAATACTGCCGCGCCGGTGTTCATAATATTGGAGTGAGCGTGAGTCCCGAGTCCGCCGGCAAATCAAACAGTTCGTCCACTGCCTCTCAGTTGCTGGCTGGCACAGCTCACGCGCTTCTCTGTCTTCGCCTTTCGCCGGCCGTGTATGGCAGGCTCGAGCAAAGGCACTTTTTTGTACGTTTTTATTTGATTCTCGAGCCTTGGAAATGGAAAAGACGTTCTGTCGATTGATGAACGTGGACTTTACTACAGTGGTTAAAAGTTATCCTCCACCAGTGACATCAGATCAATATATCTTCTTTCTTCAGAAGCGTGAAAGGTACAGCTCGTCGTACGCTGCACTGCCTTGTATCACCTCCAACACAAACACACACACACACACACCATCACGTTCTCACAAGAAACTGTACAGTGTGTCTCGAACTGGAGATAGTACTGATCAATAATAAAAGAAAATTTCCTGTAATTATGTGTCTGGAAACCAGCACCAGTTAACCCTTTCATGGATAAAATTCATTTTTTACAGATTTTTAAAATATTAGGGTGATAACAGTTTCTTTTCAGTCCCATTATTATATTTTCACCACCAAAATATTTATTAAGTTCTCCATTTTTTTCACAACAGGAAGTGGGACACACATGTCCCATGAACCAACGCAAGATACGTTTTATGCAGACTGACTGATTTTGTAATTTTATTTTTTTAGCCATAAACAGGAATTTGCAGAGAATAAAGTAACTACAAATTATACATGCATGTAATCTTTTTATTTGCGTAGAGCCAGTGTAAAAAAATAGTCGTTACATTTCAGTTTTCATGATACATGATCAATACTTGCAAAACTTTACATGCCATGAAACTTGGAAAAACATAGTGTGGCACAGAGTGGTACACCACAAGCAGCGCAAACAACTTTTGTTCTCTTCTCTTTAGAGTTTGTGCTGCAGAATCTGCATCGCTCCCTAGTGCCACTGTCTTTCGGTACATGTTTGCCTACGTTCACGAGCCGGACGTCATATGGCACACTAGAGACTCCTCTCTTTGCTGGGAAGAAAGTGGGCATTGATCCCCTCTTTTTCCTGGATGAATACCCATTAATCAATTGTCTTGCTAATCTTTACAAATAATGTCTGCTGGGACACATGTGCCCCACTAATTTTACTTCGATTATAAGATAGTACAGTCGCTGAGAAGTACATTCCACACTGTATTTGTAGTAAAAAATGATTATTAAGTTAATAATAAGATGAATTAATTACTTCAGACATCGCTGGAAAGTGAGAAATGATGAAAACTGAAGAATGACACAAATAAGTGGCGTTGCAGTGGCCACATATACACGCCAGCCAACAAAAGTAGTCACCGCTTCTCTATTGCCTTTGCAGTGCAGTCCCGATTTTTTTCTTACGTTCAGTACAGTCGTTCCTAGATGGCAGCACCGTGCAGAGCTGGGTAACATATATCCCTATACTCGAACTGGCGCTCAAAGTTAGTGGGACATATATGACCCATCAACCACGAAAGGGTTAAGATATGGACCGTTATACCGTGTGATCAAAAAGTCAGTATAAATTTGAAAACTGAATAAATCACAGAATAATGTAGATAGAAAGGTACAAATTGACACACATGGTTGGAATGATATATGGTATTATTAGAACTAAAAAAATACAAACGTTCAAAAAATGTCCGACAGATGGCGCTTCATCTGATCAGAATAGCAATAATTAGTATAACGAAGTAATACAAAGCAAAGATGATGTTCTTTACAGGAAATACTCAATATGTCCACCATCATTCCTCAACAATAGCTGTAGTCGAGGAATACTGTTGTGAACAGCACTGTAAAGCATGTCTGGAGTTATGGTGAGGCATTGGCGTCAGATGTTGTCTTTCAGCATCCCTAGATATGCCGGTCGATCACGATACACTTGCGACTTCAGGTAACCCCAAAGCCAATAATCGCACGGACTGAGGTCTGGGGACCTGGGAGGCCAAGCATGACAAAAGCAGCGGCTGAGCACACGATCATCACCAAACGACGCGCGCAAGAGATCTTTCACGCGTCTAGCAATATGAGGTGTTTTTTTTTTTTTTTTTTTATGGATCGTGCAACGGTACATGGTGAATTGGCCAAGAGCGATCGATAACATGGCCTTTGCGTTCGCCGGAACTGAGTCCTTTGGATTTCTGATATGGGAACATTTAAAGTCATGGCTAAACTCCCAACCCTTTGAAAATGTGCAGGCGTCACGGGAGCGTGAGACCAACGCATGTGATGCAGTCTGAATAGAGCCAAGTGTATTTGAAAGAGTGCGTCATTCACTGCGAAGAAGGGCTGAAGGATACGTCAGGGTGCGTGCCTATATGATTTCTTGTGTCATTGTCTCAACTTTTCTTTTATTAGCGGCAAATGCTACCTCCTGTAGGAGAATGTGACGCTTTCTTTAAACACTCTTTATCTCACTAGCTTACACATATGGAATCTTTATCGAGCTGCTGAACCCGACTGATGTAGCGCACGTTTTAATTTGACGGAATAGTAGTCAACATTTTCATTCTCTGTCGAAATTCGTCGGGCCGCGCGGGATTAGCCGAGCGGTCTAGGGCGCTGCAGTTCTTGACTGTGCGGCTGGTCCCGGGGGAGGTTCGAGTCCTCCCTCGGACATGAGTGTGTGTGTGTGTGTGTGTGTGTTTGTCCTTAGGATAATGTAGGTTAAGTAGTGTGTAAGCTTAGGGACTGATGACCTTAGCAGTTAAGTCCCATAAGGTTTCACACACATTTGAACATTTTTTTGAATGTCGTCGGTCTCCCGCCGTTACATAACTCGTTATTCGTGTCCTGTGTATCTGGTTTTCCGATGAAACCAGCACTTCCTTTTGATTCATTATTTTATCCAGTTCGAGTGCTGCGTATCTCTTCTATAGATACCGCTGATGTAGCACTTGAGGCTGCAGAGATTTACATATCCCTCCCAGTATAATAGCAACGCATGAACCAACCAACGTCCACGACCTCACACGTAATTTCTTTTATTTTTTCTGCTTCTCCTTCCTAAACTACCTTTTTTTCCCACTCGTACACTCAATCTTTGATTTTCTGGTATTCATAGGCTCTTGTTCCCTTCATTGTATCAAGAAACCGTCAACTGTTTAATACACATGTACAAACGTAGAGTTTCAGTCATCAAAAAATCTTGTTGCTACCACAGGGCTGGAAATTGAGGACGTCAGCTGTGATTTTTTTTAAATTGAGAAGAAAAAGGATATTCTCTACTTTTCGTCCTGACTGATTTCGTAGCAACTACTGCTTCAATGTCAGGCACTTTACCACTGTTTTTGATGTGATCTACGAGTCTTACAATTTCCGCAGTGGAATATGGTGGGGTTCATTACCTGAATATACGTAGTGTTGTTGTGTCTGTCTTCGTAGCCTAGTGATCAGCGCGACATACCCTCACGAGAGGAACCCGGGTCTGATGCCCGGTTCTGGTAGGAATTTATCCTTGGTGAGAGGGGTGGAAAGGGCTCCACTCAGCCTCGTGATGCTAACAGAACAGCTATCTGACTGAGAGGTGAGAGGTAGTGGTTCCAAGGCCGGGAGTGCTTACCCCGTGCTCCTCCATACCACATCTAATCATGAATGACTGAGGATGACACAGAGGTCGGTCGACTATCGCGTGGTCTTCTGGGCCTCATCGCGGGGTTTCCTTTTTTCTTTCTATTTTTTGTTGCATTGGTACATCACATCGACAACAGTGCTAAAGAGCCTAAAGACGAAGCCTAGCTGCTTCTAGATCGATTGCACATAGATTAAAACAAGAAACATGGTTGACTGGAAGCAACGTAATAAGAGAATATCCTTCTCCACATAAGATAATATTTTTATTTCTTCATTCATTCTAAACGCGGGTGAGAGATTCAAATATTAGAAAATTCGGATATTTCACGTCAGAGTCATTGTTTCTCGCAGCGTGAGATACATTTTGAAGTACTATTTCCATGAAGACTCCAGTGATCATAAATGTAATCATACACCGTGTAACTTACCTGCAACAAATAAAGCCTTTGTTCATTTGTGAAAATGGACTCGATAAGCAACCTGAGCTATCAGCCATCGGAATCTAACCTGCATAACACTGTGTGAGTGTTGTATGAGTGTCAGTTTCACTGTCATTTAAGCCCTCAACAAACCTTTACACGAAAAACTTAAAACTAACATTTGGATGAGCTATCTGACAGCGTATTCAAATGTGAAAAACTACAGAAACAAATGAACCTGAAACAATGAATACCTAAGCTATCGCCGACCGGAGTGGCCGAGAGGTTCTAGGCGCTACAGTGTGGAACCGCGCGACCGCTACGGTCGCAGGTTCGAATCCTGCCTCGGGCATGGCTGTTTGTGATGTCCTTAGGTTAGTTAGGTTTAAGTAGTTCTAAGTTCTAGGGGACTGATGACCACAGCAGTAAGTCCCATAGTGCTCAGAGCCATTTGAACCATTTGAACCTAAGCTATCTGACTGCGTATTTGAATAACAGTGCCGGCCAGAGTGGCCGAGCGGTTAAAGGCGCTACAGTCTGGAACCGCACGACCACTACGGTCGCAGGTTCGAATCCTGCCTCGGGCATGGACGTGTGTGATGCCCTTAGGTTAGTTAGGTTTAAGTAGTTCTAAGTTCTAGGGGACTTATGACCACAGCAGTTGAGTCCCATAGTGCTCAGAGCCATTAGAACCATTTTTTGAATAACAGTTTACAAGAATCTGGCTTGTACAACGGAACTTACTGGATTAGAGTACATGACATGTTGTGGTGCGTCAGTGTCTCTGTGTTGGCCCTAAGTGTTGCACTCACGTCTTTAGATGACTGCCCTTTTCCATGTGGTTTACAGCAATTCGCAGAAGCATGCAGCAGCAGCGGCTAAGCTTATTGTTACTAAGAATGAATTTAATAAAAAGGTGTTTCCTTGGGTCCTGTTAACTACTAAATAACTTGTATGAAGGGATAAGAAGGCTTCTTTAAATGATAAGCAAAACATGGGATTCTTGCAAACTCCGACTAGTAATCGCGAGCCTAACCCTACAATTGCGAATTTTACATTGAATTCCATCTTCAAGCGTAGCTAAGCCATCTAAATCTCTCCTAGCCATATAAATGAAATCGGGCCTTGAGTGTGGTAAGGTCTGCCATCACCGACGTGAGGGCAGCATGACACGTCTTCTGTCTCCGAGCTCTCGACCAACGCTACTGAAATTTTGCTCTCGCAGACAGACCTCGTATCACTACAATGTTTAGACTCGCGCTCCCATGTTTCGCCCTCAGATTGTTACTATCGATATGAGTGTTTAATTATCTCCTTAGAGAATCATAGAATGCAAAGAATAACATTAAATTGGCTATATTGTTTTCGATACTCAATGGAATATTTAATCATTGTAATGGGGAGTTCTGACACACTCCTTGCAACTGTCCATCCAGAAAGTTCCGAGACGGGCTTTTCTTCTAACGTATAAGCGACATCAGCGCAGTAGCTACAGTGGCAACTTGAATTACCAACTGTAAACAGTAAATGTGCATTCTAACAGTCAGTTGTGAGCAGGCGGTGTTAGACCCTAAGCAGTCGACGTGCAACTGTATTGTGTCAACGTTGTGTTACAAATCGCAATGGAGCAACGACTCTAAATCAAGGGTACAAGATACTCTCCAATTTGTTTTGAAGAAGAGAAAAATGAATGCAAAGTTTGTCCCGCCACCTTAACTCCCGAACATAAACTACGACGCGTGGACAACTGCCGCGACTTTACAGAAACGCAAAACGCGGACAATACTTACCTGGAAAAAATCATCAGGGTGGTATCAACACGAATCACCACAAAACGATGAAGTGCAGAAATTCACATGAAGAATCAATGCTTTGACCACATAACCGACATTCAAACCAATATGACACGCGAGTTGAACGACATCCGAAAGAAGGGCTTCTCACAGTTTCACGGTATTATATAAACGTTGTGTACGTTGTTCTCAAGTATGTGTGTGTGTGTGTGTGTGTGTGTGTGTGTGGATGGGGGACTGGGGGGGGGGGGACTATATAGGACACCTGAATTATTAAAATTACCACCTCAACTTTCCTCCATTTTTTTTTTCCACCCTCGAATCTTTTTCAACTGTCGGAGGTATTAACGCAAAAAGTGCTTCGCTTGAAGGATTAAGGTAAGCTGAGCGCTCCTAAAATAATAATATATTTGGTGTTAGGTAAGTGAAAACTTCACGAAACGGACAGTTGGTTTCAACTCTATACATTATTGCAAAAATGTTGTGTTGACAATCCATTAATAATTGTATGTAGTATTCCGACAGAAGCAATAATTATTCCTGTGTTGTGATTGTTGAAAACAATTTGCAAATGAAACAATACATAGGGCTGATAGTATAGCGGCCTGAGGAAACGAATGACGAAGAGAGAAAAGTAACCAAGTACTACTCAAAAGTGAATCCGGACGACGTTTTAGGTACAGATCAGGTAGCCGTTTCAGGCATAATAAGGTTGGTCTATAAAATGCTGTTGACAAAGCAAGACAGAATAAGTTATTAGTAGCCCTGAGACGAAAGGGAATATCATATAGACGTAAACAAGTAATTCTGTGTCTATATAAAAACAAAACAGGTACACTGTAAGTGGGAAACCAATAAAGGTGATGTAGCACTGAAAACGATGCAAGTTTGAGGTTGCAGCAAATCACTTGTGTATCACTAAATCAGAGCGAAAATCAAACAAGCGCAAAATGGTGTAGGAACAGAAATGTACAAGAAATAGATTGCATTGCTTACGTTATCAGCGGATTCTTGAATCTTAAATTCTACTAGATGCACCCTAATGTGTTGTTACCAACTGAAAAATACACCATCATCACGTGGGAACGAATGAATCTGATTGCAACATATTAATGTGCTCTGTCAAAGAATTGCTTCCTGGCTAACTACAGGCTAGCACGAAGGGCGAAAGACTTGTTTGAATCGTGGTAGCGTGTAATGAATCCTGAAAAATCTGAGCAGGCAGATACGTGAAGAAACTCTCGCCAAAACCTTCTTAGAAGAACTGGGTTTCAGAGCAGAAAGTGTCAACATGCAGAAACCCATATTCGGACAGCGCCACCGTAGGTCAGAGACACTTCGGTGCCGTTCTCCGCCTCCCAACCAAAGTAATTTCAAATTAATGTCAGCAAGACTATGCAGATAAGTTTAGACAGTTACCAACCAAATATTGCCGAGTTGTCCTTCCTACAATTCACCTACGGAATGTCGCTGTGTTATACAACAAAAAATATCCTCTGGCAAACGCTTTGGAGTGATCTACGGAGTGTACATTAATACACAGGCTGTTTCAAAGTCATTGCATCAAACGTCTGGGGGGTTATAGATCACGTCATGGAGAACAACTTTCGTCCAGGACAAAATGTTCGCTGACGCTTCCCTGTGACAGAAGGCCTCGTTTTGCACTCGTTATGCCCCTGAGAGGTGGCACAGCATAGGCACCCAACTGTGTCTGCATGCGATGTGTGTTGCCTACCATCCAGTCTTCCGGCCACTGTGAAAGGGTCTAGGCAGAGGAAAACTGAAGATCGTGATTCACTTCTAAAATATCTTTCTCCACTTAGACATACATGTTCTTGGGGTTTTCTCGTTGAAAATCACTCTATTTGCTAGGGTAGGCAGTAAGCAGCACACCCAGTTTGTAGATACAACTTGTTCGAGAAAATCACGTCGTCCCAGAGCCGGCAAATACTATATAGAACGCCCAGTGTAGCCAGAAAGCGTCAGTGAAGATCTTGTCTCTAGCAAAATTTATACCCCGAGAAGATATCACCCCGAGACGTTTCGTACAAAGACTTTGAAACACCCTGTACAGATTTAAGTGCGCTCTCAGTGACCTCTGGTCACCTAATGACAAACTAGTCAATATGAATTGTAGACAAGTAACACTGGGAACACCTCTCAAGAAAATAAGTGTTAGTCTTCGAATTCAGATCCGGAATGAAGTTTTAGTACAGACTGTTTCGAATGAAATTTATTGTTAATGTCGGAAAGGTAAAATAAGACTGGAGAATTGTGGACTAAGCAGCCTGTCAAGTGAACAACATTCTTCAGTCTGAAGGGCACTGTGGACAGTGTCCGCACTAACAAGATTCGTGACCAAGAGACCAGAGCCGCTCCTCCAGCCAGCCATCCGCAGTGCGCAGCGCCGTCTGCGGAGTCGTATGGCGGCCGATGGGGGCGAGCTATGGTAATAAGGCGGGCCGCCGAATAAAACGCTCAACACATCCAATAAGGCGGGAACCTGCGGGTCGCCATGGCGACGGCAGACGTAACCTCGTTCCACATTAGGTCGGGAAAATGGCTTTCCGCCCCGCTCCGCCCCCCACGTCGCCACTGCTGTTGAATATCAAATGCGAGGAGGCGGCGGTGGAGGCAGAGGCGAAGCGAGGCGAGGCTCCTAACCGACGCCGGGGGTGGAGGCGGGGGCGGGGGCGGGGCGGACGTCGCGGCGCTTATCGCGCGTCCGCCGGCGCGCTCGTTGCGACTGCGAGGTCGCCGACGCCGCCTCCGCGCTGCCGAATAAATTTCAGCGCGCGCCGTCCGATAAACTAAAAACGGGCCCGAGCGAGAGGCGTCGAAATGAAAGAACTTGGCTCTTCGCTTAGCGCTCGTCACACGTGGGAAAGTTTCTATGTTTTACCTTCTCTAATCTGCGTTCATATCTGAGGTCCTTTCTTACATTAGAGTGACGTTTTTCAGAAGCAAGGTAGCTCGTTCGAATCCCGGTGAACGAAGAAATTTTCATAACTAGCATTTGATGCGTGGGGGGAGAAGAGAGAGTAGCAGTTCCTTATACTATACGGTACGTTAATACCACAACTTAAATCCAAGATTTTTCTGATATTTCTCGAATACAGAGGACCTACACTTGTGTTGATGATGAAAGCTTTCGGTTTTCCAGCTGGATGGACTAACTTCGCCAGACGATGAGTTACTAGCAGCGTTCAGTAGGTAAGCAACACTTTTTTCCCTGGGGAAATTTCGGTTGAAAAAATGCAGAATTTCTTTGTGAGATCGTGGAATATCCGCCCTTCAGCCCCTATAGTTCAGTGCGAGGCGGCGCCATGCGTAGCCTTCAAAATGACATCTGTAACGGAGATGCGTTCCAACCAGAGAGCTGTCACTGAGTTTCCTTTGTCGGAAAACCACAGCACCAAAATATTCGTAGGCGCCTGCAGAACGGCAGTGGACAAAAGCACGTTGAGTCGCTGGGCGAGATGTCTGTCATCACGGAAACGAGATTTCGCAAGCCTGTCGTATTTCCCGCGTGCCGGCGCACACAGCTATGACTCCTGAAATGTTGGAACGTGCAGACACTGTGATTCCAGGTGATCGACGGATCACAATCACACTCTTCGCTGCTTAATTGGACGTATCGGTGGTACACAAAGGTGTGTGCCCGCTTGGTTCCTCCCCACGTAACAGAAGACTATAATGAGCAACGAAGGACCTTCTGCGCGAAATTTCTTGCGCGTTACGAGGCTGGTCGTGACAATTTTTTGTCGAACATCGTAATAGGCTCTGACGTCGACTAGTAAATGGGTACCATGATGGCAAACAGGCTCTCCCAGTAAGGTGGCGTAAGGCAGCCTCTTGGAACGGCGATTGTACTGAAAAGTAGGGTTTTGTAGCCCAAATCGTGTGGAATAATATGGTGTATGGGAATCCTGAGTTAAAGATGTGTTACATTCCTTACTGAACGACCCTCGTATGACCTCGTCGAAACGTCGACATGTCTCAACACAGCCACCCGGTTTGAAGCCCGAGAGCTTGTCACCGCAGTAAACGCAGGGAAAGTCTACGTTGTTAGTGGTTGGTAGGGAGCGTTCGGTTTGGCTTTTTCGTTGACGATGTTCGATAGGAGAGCCTCACATAGTGTCAATGGATCCACCTTTTCAATCATCCTTCATTCCATCTTTCAAGCCGGCCGGTGTGGCCGTGCGGCTCTAAGTTCTTCAGTTTGGAACCGCGTGACCGCTGCGGTCGCAGGTTCGAATCCTGTCTCGGGCATGGATGTGTGTGATGTCCTTATGTTAGTTAGGTTTAAGTAGTTCTAAGTTCTAGGGGACTGATGACCTCAGAAGTTGAGTCCCATAGTGCTCAGAGCAATTTGAACCATTTGAACCATCTGTCAACATTATAAGATACTCCATTCAAATCTCCACCCGATATTGTGTTCCAGTGGATTTCCTAAATCGCTACAGGTGAATGCTTTGCGGTTTGTTCAATAAGTTTCTTTTCTGTTTCCCATAATGGTTTCTTCGGCCATGCCCGATTTCATCTCTTACATTACAGCTCGGTCTGCAACAATGACCTTGACGTCGACGGAGCCTTACATAATATTGTTCACTCACTATTCGACATCCATAAAACCATCCCCTAACACTTCGTATACTATCCGAGTATTCGCCACAGTCTTCCACGCTGCCGATACAAGAATGAAGCTCTACAGTGAGGAAAATGGGCTGTGCTGTATAATTATTTAAATCTGTCATATAATTACTCATGGAAATTCGTCACAGCGTTTGGTCCCGAAGTAAGGAGTAGGCAGTATATTCTACCGGTTACAGCACGGTCACTAATGCGTAAACCCGGCTGCCGACAAACATTATCGCTCTTTGAACGTTGAAACAGACGAATTTGTGGGAGTACTTACAAATTGAATCTGAACAGCCGGTTGCTTTTGAAATCTGAGCTTTGTTCTGCTTTTGAGAATCATGTATTTCCCGACGCTGATATGAAACCAGAAAATGCGCTTAGTATTACGTATTAGGCTACTTGCAAACTCAATAGGTAGTGTAACGTAAGTCTGTTTGTAACCGTAACAATATCAAGAAAGTGGAAGGACACAATTTAGTTGTAGCATTCACTTTTAGTACTTCAAGGCCATTGATTCTTAAAAAAATTAAATTTAATCTAAATTTAAAGATTTTTTTGCATCTAAATTTCTTTTTCCTTCAGTTAGCATTCGGGTTCAACTCAGCAATAGGATGATAGGGTGTTATGTATCACCGTTTAACAGCAATTCAGTAGATTATTTGTGGTGCTACTGTAGCATGAGATGAATAATTGATTTGCGATATACCCCTGTAAAGTATAAATTCATTCAGCTGAATCAGATTACAACACCCTAAAACTCCATGTAACTTATTTAATCATTTTAGTGAACGATTCTCCAAATGCAGCGAATCTCTTGATACATTCCTCCGTTCGAGTCACACAACCTATCACGCACCAGCTACATAAACTATTTCTTTATTCAGAACTTATAGACAGTATCTGATGATCCAATCCCTGACCGTGATTTTGTCTGGTGTTGTCAGGAAATGGAGGAAAGCGTGAAAGTTGTAGACCATGGTCGCATCTTCTAAGTCGACATTTATCTTATTATCCGAAGGGTTAATGCTTAGGCGGTGTCTGTGGTTTTCCATTAGTTTGCTGAGGACGTTATTTCTGCTGTACTTCATGACACTGCGTGTCAGCTCCGGGTTTTAACTTCTCCTTCGCCTCAATTTCATAAATCAGGTAGACATACACTAGATTCAGCACGCACTTGTTATATGTTTGCTTCTTGAAGTGTGTTAAGTCCAAATGTAACTGTAAGAGAAATCTGAATTTAAAATGTTCTTAGAACATAGTAAGTCAAGTTATTCAGATAAAAATTTCCAGTAATCAAATTGATATTTCATATTATCTCTTCTCTTGACACGCAAAACAGGCCCCTAAAGTCAACACATGAACTTACATGGCTGACACTCCTCTTCTGTGAAGTTAGAATAAAACTCTTGCAGGATTCCCAAATACACGTCAATGTTCACTATCGTCTCAAAAGATAAGGGCCACATAACGCTTGCGGCGGAAATGGTACGCCAAACACCGTTCATCTCGTCATGCAAGGGTACCTGGTGGATCCCGTTGGATTTTCTGTCGACCAGCACCAGTTGGTTTGGGAATCTATGTACCCAGGCAGGTGGAACCACGCCTCGTCACTCATGATATGCCTTATTGGGTCCAAGACAGCAATAGCAACATTTGTCAAAAGGCGAGTAAAGAAATGCACTCTCTTACACAGGTCGGGCTCCATCAGTTCTTGCACAGCACTTATCCGGTACGGTTCTAACTTCAGTCCTCAAAAAAACACGCCTGCAACTTCTCTCACTCACATGGATATGTTGACTCAGTCTCCTGATTGACTTATGAGAACTTCTTGTCATTATCTCCTGTAGCTGCCTCTTTAATTCAGGTGTTCACACAAGTGGTGGTCTGTTCGTGGGAACATTTTGGACCGATCCTGTACGCCGCCATTTTTCAATCAATTCTTGTATGGTGCTTCTTGCTGGCACAGAACGTCCTGGAAATTTCTCCTGAAACAAATTCCTTGTTTTCATAAAAGATCCAGTGCGAATGAAAGCTTCATCACTGGCAACTCGCCCGGGTAACGAATACGGCATTATCAGACACTCACACTTTGCGGCCTCACACAAGGAGGCCTTTTTCTCAACTGGTTTCGACAACCTGCACTGGCTGCGGATGCGACTACGACGACAAAGATCCGTGCAGTGTCGGTACATCACAGGAAATTGTTAGCTCGTGCGCGTTGTGTACGACGGGCCGGTTTTACGTGCCGCGCCCTGTATATGCAAGGGAAGTGATAATATGAAATATTAATTTGAAAAGTGAATCCTAGGTGAAAAAAGAAGGGTGAAAGGAAGTGACCCGCCCAGGAATCGATCGCACAAGCTCTCGTTTCCAGCCACATGATCTACTGCCCGACCACCAAACAAGATGCGAATTTGATCGTGCTTGCTGCACTTTCAAGTCACTGCTGCTGGCAGGTCTTCGCTAGGTGGCACATTTTCACAACGTAACGAAGTGTTTATATATTACATACAAAATCCTTTCTGGTGAAGCAGTGTATCTATAAGTGAAAACCGGATCATAACCCTTCCATAGAGCAATTTCTGAAATTAGCTCAGGAACTGCTCTAGGGGTTACGATTCGGTTTTCACTAATAGATACACTGATTCACCAGAATGGATTTTGTATGTAATTTATCAATATTTCGTAGACATTGTCTGGATTCTGAAGAATTAAAGTTACGTTGTGAAAATGATGCCATTGCGACCTAGCGAAGAGTCGCCAACAGCAGCAGTGGCTTGAAAGTGCAACAATCATGGCCAGCCGGACACTGCGGCCGAGCGGTTCTAGGCACTTCAGTCAGGAACCGCGCAGCTCCTACGGTCGCAGGTTCGAATCCTGCCTCGGGCATGGATGTGTGTGATGTCCTTAGCTTGGTTAGGTTTAAGTAGTTTCTAAGTCTAGGGAACTGATGACCTCAGATTTAAGTCCCATAGTGCTTAGAGCCATTTTTGAACAAGCATGACCAAATTAGCCGGCCGCGGTGGCCGTGCGGTTCTAGGCGCTCCAGTCCGGAGCCGCGCTGCTGCTGCGGTCGCAGGTTCGAATCCTGCCACGGGCATGGGTGTGTGTGATGTCCTTAGGTTAGTTAGGTTTAAGTAGTTCTAAGTTCTAGGGGACTGATGACCACAGCAGTTGAGTCCCATAGTGCTCAGAGCCATTTGAACCATGATCGAATTAGTATCTGGTTTGGTGGTCTGGTAATAGAACATGTGGCTGGAAACGGAGGGCTTGTAGGGTCCAATCGTGGCCGGGTCACTATTTTTCACTCCTGGTCTTCACCTAGCGTTCACTTCACGATGATGTGGAGATTCGCCTGAAACGAAACGCGGATCGGATTCCACGTTACACCGTAGCTCCCCTTTCCCAGATTAGATAACTGATTTAGGGACATGCAAACCGCCTAAGTGACATCCATTTGATTGCAATCGTTTGAGAACAACTGTACAGCGGAAAAACGAGCGAATCCAAAACTTGTGATTTTGAGTTCTTTATGCATTGTATGCAGCTTTCCTTCATTTAAAGAAAGTTTTGCAGCAGTACTGAAGATTACTCAGCTTTCAACTTTCTGCTTTCCTTGAGTCAAACGTGCGAACATGATTCTTTACATGACGGCATGAAAGATATTTGTTGTGCACTTTCAAATTATACAGAACACTACTAAACACATTTCCACAGGCGAAAGCGATTTAGGCCTTTTAAAGATTGTGAAGGCAGGGGGCACGATCTTCTTGAATGGGATCCAGAAATTTCTTGGGGCTGAATTCACAAGATTTCGAAATACTTGGACAGATAGTATAAGGACACATTTCAAAATATGACGAAAATTTATGACTGTTAATTTCTGCTTCCTTCGAATTACTCCATGTGATCAAAAGTATCCGGACACCTAGCTGAAAATGACTTAAAATTTCGTGGCGCCGTCCATCGGTAATGCTGGAATTCAATATGGTGTTTGCCGACACTTAGCCCTGATAACAGCTTCCACTCTCGCAGGCATACGTTCAATCAGGTGCTGCAAGGTTTCTTGGGGAATGGTAGACCATTCTTCACGGAGTGTTGCACTGAGGAGAGGTATCGACGTGGGTCGGTGAGACCTGACACCAAGTCGGCCTTCCAAAACATCCCAGAGGTGCTCTATAGAATTCATGTCAGGACTCTGCACAGGACAGTCCATTACAGGGATGTTTTTATCATGTAACCACTCCGCCACAAGTCGTCCATTATGAACAGGTGCTCGATCGTGTAGAAAGATGCAATCGCCATCCCCGAATTGTTCTTCAACACTGGGAAGCAAGAAGTGCTTAAACCATCACTGTAGGCCTCTACTGTGATAGTGCCACGCAAAACAACAAGGGGTGCAAGCCTCCTCCATGAAAAACACGACCGCACCATAGCACCACCGCCTCCGAACGCTGCTGTTGGCATTACACAAGCTGACAGATGATGTCCACCGGGAATTCGTCATACCCAAAACCTGCCAACGTATCGCCATGATGTACCGTGATTCGTCACTCCACATAACTTTCTTCCACTGTTCAGTTGTTCAATGTTTACGCTTCTTACACCAAGCGAGGCGTCGTTTGGCATTTACCGGCGTGATGTGCGGCTTATGAGCAGCTGCTCGACCATGAAATATAAGTTTTCTCACCTCCCGCCAAACTGTCATAATACTTCCAGTGGATCCCGATGCAGTTTGGAATTCCTGTTTGACTGTCTGGATAGATGTCTACCTATTACACAATATGACCCTCTTCAACTGTCGGTGGTCTCTGTCAGTCGACAGACGAGGTCGGCCTGTAAGCTTTTCAGCTATACGTGTCCCTTCACGTTTCCACTTCACTATCACATCGGAAACAGTGGATGTTTAGGAGTAAGGAAATCTCTCGTACAGACGTATGACACAAGTGACACCAAACCACCTGACGACGTTCGCAGTCCGTGTGTTCGTCGGAGCGCCGCATTCTGCTCTCTCACGATGTCTAATGACTACTGAGGTCGCTGATATGGAGTACCTGCCAGTAGGTGGCAGCAAAATGGACGTAATATGACAAAAGTATGTTTGTGAGGGTGTCCGGATACTTTTGATCACATAGTGTCTCAACCGCAGTTCGGACTCTTAATTTGCTTTGCGTTCTTGGAACAACGGGGAGTGAAATACTCAGCGAGAAAGTCTAGTAACAAATATGACTAACAACGAAAAGATAGGCACCTCATCATTGACTGTGATGTGAGACTTACAATTTGAAATAATCAGAATTTTTAACCAATAGTTTGAGAACAAGTGCACTGCGAAATAACATGCGAATTCAAAATATGTGATGTTCTATTTTTTTTTTTGCATAGTACAAATGAAACGTTATGTGAAGAGCTACTTCAGAACTTTGTTTCTTTTACATACAGTATGTTCTTTCTGCAGCGCGGCGGGTGTCTGAACTTTTAAATTTCTGCTTTTTTCAATCAAAGCTAGACGTGGACACCTTTCTATGCGTGCTACAGAGAAGAAATCTGCCATAAAGAGTCCATGACAAAGATTGCGACAACTAGTCTAAACAATGGTTTACAGTGAGTACAAATCCTTACAATAGGAGTGTTGTAACACGAGTTAAACATGTACATCATGTGTGCTTTTGGTATTTCTTTCTTGTATTTGTGCCACTTCAGCCAACCTCCGAGCCATATTGAACCTCTCTCTCTCTCTCTCTCTCTCTCTCTCTCTCTCTCTCTCTCTCTCACACACACACACACACACACACACACACATGCATTAGCATACAGTACTTGTGTTGGTTCTAAATATACGACTTACATCACGATGTGCTCCCATAATTCCCACGCCGGCCGCGGTGGTCTAGCGGTTCTAGGCGCTCAGTCCGGAACTGCGCGACTGCTACGGTCGCAGGTTCGAGTCCTGCCTCGGGCATGGATGTGTATGATGTCCTTAGGTTAGTTAGGTTTAAGTAGTTCTAAGTTCTAGGGGACTGATGACCACAGATGTTAAGTCCCATAGTGCTCAGAGCCATTTGAACCATTTGAACCATAATTCCCACGACATGTCACTCCAAAGGCCATTTCAATATGGACTCATAACATTCATGGCCCCATACAACTTTCTTGGCGTGCCCTGTTTATATCGCGTAAATTATGTTAAAGTGATGCCATTCGTTTACTTAACGTTGTTCTCTGAATTTTATTCTTAACTCTACGCAGTATCGCGTAAACAAGTCGCCAGGCCATAGATACTTAATGCTACCCGTGCGAAACCTGGTGGGTTGGCAGTCTCTTACAAAGATGTTAAGTTTTTTCCTTATTTTGTAAACTTCTTTGGCATAATAACACGACACCTAAGTCGAAATAAGTCCTCTGGAGTGAACTTTATCCCATCAGAATTAATGAAATGCTTCCGCTCTAAGATATTGTGGAGATAGCAGGAGTAATATAACGGGACCGAAAGGGTCGAAGGACACGGAAAAGATGCAGGAGTGGAGAAGGGAATGAGACAGTGTTGTAGCCTATCTCGATGTATCTCTATATTGAGCAAGCTATGAAGGAACCAAGGAGAAATTAAGGAAGTGAATTAAACTTAAAGTAGAATTTTGCTGGTGACACTGTAATCTGTTTGAGACGGCAAAGCACTTTGAATAGCAGTTGACTGGAATGGTTAGTGCCTTGAAAAGAGGCTATAACTTGTACATGAAGAAGAGTGAGAGTAATGTAGTCGGATTAAATCAGGTGATTCTGGGGGAATCAGATTAGGAATGAGACACTACAAATAGTAGAAGAGCTTTGCTTTTTGTGCAGCAAAAAAACTGCCAACGGATGAGTTGGAGAGGATACGAGACGCAGACTGGCAGTGGCAAGAAAAGCGTGATTGAAAAATAGAAATTTTTTAATGTGGAACACAGAAGAATTATGAATATTAGATGGGTAGATCCGATAACTAGGCGCTACAGTCTGGAACCGCGCGACCGCTACGGTCGCAGGTTCTAATCCTGCCTCGGGCATGGATATGTGTGATGTCCTTAGATTAGTTAGGTTTAAGTAGTTCTAAGTTCCAGGGGACTGATGACCTCATATGTTAAGTCCCATAGTGCTCAGAGCCATTTTTTTGAAGTTATTCCCCGACGTCTTAACTAATGAAGAGTTAGTGAATGGAATTGGGAAGAGAAGAAATTTATGATACTTCCTGACTAAAAAGAGGGAGTGGTTGATAGAACTTATCATGAGGCAACAAGGAATCGTCATTTGGGCAGCTGATCGAAGCATGCGTGTGTGTGTGTGTGGGGGGGGGGGGGGGCATGCAATACCACGATAAGGTCACTGTACAGATTTCTTTGTTACTAATGACTGCAGATTGAGGCAATGAAGCTTCAGCAGTAAGAGGCCTGTCTGAGGCGCGCCCACAGAATTAGAAAGGCTGCGAGGCGGCCGCCGCCGCTCCCCGCGCGTGCTGTGTGCTGCAGGCGCTCTTGGCCGCGCCTGTAGCCGCTCCGCCGCTGGAGATAGCGCAGCCGGCGTCTTTTCCATCCAACACCGTCTCCTCGTATATATAAATTTTATTGCATCCATTCCTCTTGCCTGAAGCTCTCCTCCTCCGCCGCCGCCAGGCATCCCCCTATCGGCCCCCGCGCCTCTCTTTCTCTGTTTGTCCGCTTCTCCTTCGTCCTTGCTCCCTATTGCAGCTTCCAATTTTGGCGCCGAATCTGTCAGGATATGTGCAGCAGTAGCAGCGGCGGGGAGGCGGGCGCGCCGGCGCTCCACCATTATTTCTTTCGGGGAAAGCCTTTCCTTCCTCTTCCGCCGGCGGGAGCGGTTTCTTTCCTTTTCCCGGGCCCTGCCACCGCCCCGGGCTTGCGCAGAGCGCGCCGCCGCCGCCGCCGCCGCCGCCGCCGCCACTGCCGCGCCCTGCCCCGTCCATGTGTGGACGCGGGAGTGTGTGCGAGAGCGGAGGCGTGTTCGCTCACTTGCCTGGGAGAGGCACGGTCGCTGTATTGCCTCGAGTCTTCGCGCACATCTCGTGCCCGAAACTCCAGAGCAGCTACTGCGTCGATTTCGTCATTGCTCATAATGCTCTTATTGAAATTCTTATTTTATACACAGGCGTAAGGTTTACAGGAGGATTATATCTGCATATGCATGTACATCTACACTTCGAAAGCCATCTTACAGTGTGTTGCGGAGGGTACTTTGTGTACCACCTTTCCTGGTTCACGGGAAGAAAGATTGTTGGTAAGCCTCCGTATGAGCTCGATGCTCTCATTTTAATTTCATTGTTTTTCTCGCGAGGTATACGTAGGAGGAAGGAATATGTTGGTTGAATCTTTTGGGAATGTACGCACTCGAAATTTTAACAATGGATCCCACCATGACGCAGAACGTCCGATGAGCGTCTCTGTGACGTTTTCGTACTTACTAAATGAAGCTGTAACGAAACGCGTTGCTCTTCTTTCGACCTCATGTAGTCTCCCTGTCAACCCTGTGTGGTAAGGGTCCCACGCTGAGAATATGCAAGTAATAATCGAACGATGGTTTCTTAAGCTACCTTCTTCGTGGGTGGACTACACTTCCTGAGGAGTCTTCCAATGAATCTGTCTGGCATCGGCGTTACCTGTGATTAGTTATATGTGGCCGTTTCAGTTTACATTGCTCCGTGCCGGCCGGGGTGGCCGAGCGGTTCTAGGGGCTACAGTCTGGAACCGCGTGACCGCTACGGTCGCAGGTTCGAATCCTGCCTCGGGCATGGATGTGTGTGATGTCCTTAGGTTAGTTAGGTTTAAGTAGTTCTAAGTTTAGGGGACTGATGACCTCAGGTGTTAAGTCCCTTAGTGCCTTAGTGCTCAGAGCCATTTGAACCATTTGAACATTGCTCCGTTCGCATACAAAAAAAAAAAATGTTCATGTCGGAGGGAGGACTCGAACCTCCGCCGGGACCAGCCGCACAGTCCGTGCGCATACTCCTAAATATTTAATACATATGATGGCTTACAGTGGTAGCTTTGCAACCATACAACAGTTCAATAAAGGAACTTCCTGTCTATTTACGGGCGATATGTTACATTATTTATGTTGAGGGTCAACTGCCAATCATTGCGCCAAAAGTTTCTCTTCTCCACGCCTTCCTAGTATTGCCATTCCTCTGTGTAGAGCAGATGATCTTGGAACTTCCGGTGTCACCCACTAGATCATTTATAATGAATGATTCATATTAACATTTAAAAAACCCCGAAGCGGAGTAGATGACGCTGAGACAAGTAATTTGATAGACTCATGGGGTCGTAAATGTCGGGAAATACCCAAAAAAGGGGGGGGGGGGAAATGTTGAACGTGTGAGGTCACCAGATGACACACCTCGGCGCACGTGGAGCGGTTGGGCTTGGGCGTGAAGGGACGATTTGACGACACAATACTTGCAGTCCGACAAATGGTGCAAAATTTCGAACATCTTTTGTAAATGTGATCTGTTGTAAACGTGGAAGTTAAAAAATTATTTTCCTTGCTGTAACCAAGTAAAAGCTGTTGTTATTCTGCATGTCTTTCCTTTTGCTACTTCTTTCTTTTTTTCGGCAGTTTAGAAGCTTATCTTGTACTGTACTTTGTGATAAACCAGCGGAGACCACGAGACTGTTAAATAAATTTTAAAAAATCTTGCCTCAATGTAAAGACCTAATTGCTTAACGCAGTGAAAAGAATAGTGGCTGCCAGACTCAAGACTCCAACCCTGAGCTCTACACGCTAAAGTCGCGCACGTGGGCCTAGACACAGCGAAGTGAATACTTGAACTGGATTGGGATGATCAGGTGCGACAGACCAAATGGCTCAGCCGCTGCACATGCGACGAGGTACGACATCTGCCGACGTCACATGTTCAACATTTGTCAACCGCTTTTGGGGTATTTCGCGACATTTGCGACCTCATGTGTCTTATATCAGATTTGTTCTCTCAGCATTATCTACGTCGCTTCGCAGTTTTTAAACGTTAATAATAAGCACACTGTATATATATTGTGGAAGGTAATGGTCGTGTAACACTCCCTTAGATTACTTTGTAATGCATGTAGACATGTAGAGGAGAACTGCGTAATCTTGAGCCAGTGTCCTTTTTCTTTTCAATAGTTGATTAACATCACTGTTATCCTAGACCTGAGGCATTTGAGCCGCCAGTCTATCATTTTGCCGTCGGCCGAGGTGGCCGTGCGGTTCTAGGCGCTACAGTCTGGAACCGCGAGACCGCTACGGTCGCAGGTTCGAATCCTGCCTCGGGCATGGATGTGTGTGATGTCCTCAGGTTTAAGTAGTTCTAAGTTCTAGGGGACTGATGACCTTAGAAGTTAAGTCCGATAGTGCTCAGAGCCATTATCATTTTGCCATATGACAAGTTTCTTTTCCCATCTAGTCACTGGGTTGCGTATTTGCAGGTGCCAACTAATTCGGTGTGACAATATGGAAACGAGGGTTAACAATGAAACTTGGGGACAACACAACCTGCAGACGACATGTGTAATTATAAGAATTCAGCTGATCATTAGTAGGCTTCCCTTTACCAGTGAGACATTGACACAGAGCAATAATGTGCAACAGTTCTCTAACACCTGTCGTGGGACAAATACGTCCCGTTGGCAGTCACAGGGTTAGACATTCAGTTGACTCAGTTTGTTTACGGAAGATAGGGGTTGATACGAAATGTAGACCTAGAAATTAAAGGTCTGCCTTTTGTGAAATAAGGATTCTATAATTACCTTGTTTCTTGTGCCATGAAATGGTCTTCAGAACGCAACCCCTAGAAGACCATCAGAGTGCACACAGATGGGCTGCTTCCCTTGTATCTTGGGACATATGATGCTTCAGTAACTTTTGAGTGTCTCATCGGCGTTTACACCTGTCTCTTTTTCGAATCAAAAGCATGATTCGTCTGGTGCTGTACTGGCGCTCCACCCCTCTCTCCACCCCATCCCTCCCGCTCCCACTTGTTTCTTTATTTATTTCTGTTTCTCCAAGAGCTGGTTCAAATGGAAGCTTCACTTTCTTGCCAAAAATTGCAAGACGATTGAAATTTCGGATATTGTTAAACAGATGGTACGAAAGCAAATGCGTGGCGATCCGCCTTTGCGAAACGCAATTATAATATGAAATGGGAGAAGCAAAACAATTGCTCCGAGTCGTAAGACAGCAGACGGTACAACAGTCGGCGGCGGCGGCTTTTTCCGCGCGACATGGCACTGCGTCCTTGCCGCCAGAATTCCCTGGCGACGCGGCGCGTAAGCTCCTTTGCAGCGGGGCGCGCTGCGCGTCTCGCCAGTTCTCCTTTAATGAGGGACCCGCTCATTTAGCGGCTGGCGGCAGCGCCCATCTACGGCTTCGCCTTGTTTACTCGCGTGCTGTGCTGGCCGCTAGCGACCTAGCAACGTTCCTCTTTGTTTTAATAACACGTCTGCTCGGAACCAACTGCTTTCTCATCCGTTCATACAACGTAGGTGCAATATTAGCCTGTTAAACATACGCAAAATGAATCGCTTCTTTCTGTATACAATTGTTCAGTTTTATGTTAACTGTCCGGAATTGCGAAAAAAGGACTAAAACATCTGCACAAAACTGAATATTTAAAGAAGAAATAATAGAGTTACGTATTTGTATTTTCTGATACCAGTTTTATGTCAAATTTAACATATCGCAACTTGTTTTCAACATGTTCCGCTCATCCTTAGGCGTTTATACATGCAGAAAATCGTTACTTAAAAATAAAATGTCGTAAACTAAATTAACACAGAACTTTCTGTTTATTGTTCGCTACTGGTGTGACTGTAGGATTCTGTGGAGGGAGGGGCCAACTACTGCCCCGCCTCTTCCCTCCAAATTCCCCAACAGCCACACCAGTAGTGAACAATAAACAAATTCTCCTATGTTCGCGGGAAGAACGACTGCCAGAAAGCCTCCGTGTGCGCTCGAATCTCTCTAATTTTACATTCGTGATCTCCTCGGTATGTATAAGTAGGGGGAAGCAATATATTCGATACTTCATCCAGAAACGCACCCTCTCGAAACCTGGACAGCAAGCTACACCGCGATGCAGAGCGCCTCTACATCTACATCTACATTTATACTCCGCCAGCCACCCAACGGTGTGTGGCGGAGGGCACTTTAGGTGCCACTGTCATTACCTCCCTTTTCTGTTCCAGACTCTTGCACAGTCTGCCACCTGAGTTTGCTGAACATCTCCGTAACGCTATCAAGCTTACCAAATAACCCTGTGACGAAACGCGCCGCTCTTCTTCGGACCTTCTCTATCTCCTCTGTCAACCTGACCTGGTACGGATCCCACACTGATGAGCAATACTCAAGTATAGGTCGAACGAGTGTTTTGTAAGCCACCTCCTTTGTTGATGGACTACATTTTCTAAGGACTCACCCAATGAATCTCAACCTGGCACCCGCCTTACCAACAATTAATTTTATATGATAATTCCACTTCAAATCGTTCCGCACGCATACTCCCAGATATTTTACAGAAGTAACTGCTACCAGTGTTTGTTCCGCTATCATATAATCATACAATAAAGAATCCTTCTTTCTATGTATTCGCAATATATTACATTTGTCTATGTCAGGGGTCAGTTGCCACTCCCTGCTCCAAGTGCCTATCCGCTGCAGATCTTCCTGTATTTCGCTGCAAATTTCTAATGCTGCAACTTCTCTGTATACTACAGCATCATCCGGGAAAAGCCGCATGGAACTTCCGACACTATCTACTAGGTGATTTATATATATTGTGAAAAGAAATGGTCCCATAACACTTCCTTGTGGCACGCCAGAGGTTACTTTAACGTTTGTAGACGTCTCTCCATTGAGATCAACATGCTGTGTTCTGTTTGCTAAAAACTCTTCAATCCAGCCACACAGCTGGTCTGATATTCCGTAGGCTGTTACTTTGTTTATCAGGCGACATTGCGGAACTGTATCAAACGCCTTCCGGAAGTCAAGGAAAAAAATGGTTCAAATGGCTCTGAGCACTATGGGACTCAACTGCTGAGGTCATTAGTCCCCTAGAACTTAGAACTAGTTAAACCTAACTAACCTAAGGACATCACAAACATCCATGCCCGAGGCAGGATTCGAACCTGCGACCGTAGCGGTCTTGCGGTTCCAGACTGCAGCGCCTTTAACCGCACGGCCACTTCGGCCGGCCAAGGAAAATGGCATCTACCTGGGAGCTTGTATCTAATACAGTTAACGACATTTTATTTTTAAGTAACGATTTTCTGCATGACTAAACGTCTAAGGATGAGCGGAACATGCTCGAAACGCGTTGCGATATGTTAAATTAAACTTAAAACAAATAAAACTGACTGATAACAGAAAACACAAATAAGTAATTCTTCGAGAAAGTTGTGATTCCAAAATGTAGCCAGTATGTCGGCAGGACACGGATCCAAGGAGAGGAGATGGGGGTACGGGAGAAGGGCAGAGAGAGAGAGAGAGAGAGAGAGAGAGAGAGAGAGAGAGAGAGAGAGAGAGAGAGTAATGACGCCTCCTCCAAAGAAAAAGAAAAAAAAGTTTTAGTAGGAGCGTTTTTCTTTTTACGTACGTCATTTTCCTAATTTCGCAGTTCATATTCGGAGAAAAAAGACGCATCAAAATTAAAGGTCTAAAAATGGTAAGGAATTATAGAAATTACAAACAACTTTGAACATGGTTGACGTTTGCTGCAACCGCATACACCAATTTGATAAATATGTAAAAATCCCCTTGGTGGTGACGAAACCTGGTCGAAGTATATAGAAAACCTATGCAACCGGTTGGCTGATTTTTACATATTTTTCAAATTTGTGCATACGGTTGCTGCAAACGTCAGCCATATTCAAAGTTGTACGCTTTTTACCCGCCCATGTATCAAAGGCTGTCTCAAAGTACAAAGACATTAGAAAGAAGATCCTTACCTTCTGATGAAGTCACCCTTAGAGGTGACGAAAGCTGGTCAAGGTATATAGAAAACCTATGCAACCGGCTGGCTGATTTTTACATATTAAAAAAAAACGAAATCACGAACTATGTTTACACAGGATAATTTTCATTTGCTACCTGCCAAACTTCACAGAAGTGTACCTGCACGCAGAAGCACTTCTGGATGGTAGGAGATGTGCTGACGGAAGTAAAGCTTTTAGGACGGATCGTGAGTCGTGCTTAGATAACTCAGTCACTAGTTCATTTGCCCGGGAAAGGCAAAGGTCACAGGTTCGACCCTCGGTCTGCCACACAGTTTTGATGTGCCAAGAAGTTTCAAATCATTGCACACTCTGATGCAGAATGGAAATTCATGCGACAGTATCGTGATGCCATTTTCAAAAGGACAATTCTCGTCCGCATTGCACGTGTCTCCATGAATTGTGTTAACGTACTGCCATGGCCAGAAAGATCCCCAGATGTGACGCCGGACACGTTCGGCTGTCAGCTCCGTTCCAGTGACGGTATCAAGGATATCGAGCACCAGTTGCACCAGCCGTGGGCTAGCTTGCCTTAGGAGAGGGTACAACGGTTTCATGACACTCTTCCCACCAAAAACGTCCATACAGCTAGTCCATATGGGCTGTAATATCATACTGACAAGTGAGCTCATACTGCAAAGTTCTTGTTAAATTTGATTCGATATTTTAATCACTGAAATAAAATCACATACCCTCTCAATCAGTAAACCTGCACTTCATTTCCTTCTCCCCTTCTGAGTGCTTCACTTCTTTCCCCATGCAGTGTATTTAATTGTAAGTAAACAATTTGTTATTGTTATTATTGTTGTTGGATTAAAATGTTTTATATATTTTGTTATTATTAAAAGTATAAGCATCTGTGGCAGATTAAAAACGGTAATGCACTTTCATGTTCAAATCGACTCTGTTGCTGGCAACTGCTTTGTTCAGTAAATTCAGCTACTGCTGCTTGGAAGAGAACGGGTCGTAGCAGCTTCTTATACAGGACAACTCCACGACACTGCGGGAGTTTTGACGGGTTTTGCAGATGGGGCTGCTGTATTCCTGGTTACGCCGGTTAAGTATGACGCCGCAGAGATTCAGCATACATTTGCAAATAGTAGGCATATTTCTGTCCTCGACGATTCTGCGGAGACCCTTCTCCTTTCGTATCCATCCGGCAAAATTTTCAGCTTCCCTCTGTAGTACCACATCTCAAACGCTTCGATTCTCTTCTTTTTCATTTCCATCACCGTACATGTTTGACTTCCATCTAATGCTGAACTCCAGACATACGTTCTCAGAAATTTATGCCCATGTTTGGAATCAGTAGATTTTTTTAGTCAAGAATGCAGTCTTTGCCTCTGCTAGTCTGCTTTTTACGTCAAAAATGGTTCAAATGGCTATGAGCACTATGCGACTTAACTTCTGAGGTCATCAGTCACCTGGAACTTAGAACTAATTAAACCTAACTAACCTAAGGACATCACACACATACATGCCCCAGGCAGGATTCGAACCTGATCCGTAGCGGTCGCTCGGCTCCAGACTATAGCGCCTAGAACTGCACGGCCACTCTGGCCGGCCTTTTTACGTTCTCTTTGGTTCGTCCGTCCTGTGTTATTTTAGTTCCTGGGTAGGATAATGCCTTCACTTCATATACTTCGCAGTCCTCAGCTTTGACATTAAGTTTGTAGCTTATCTAATGAACGCTTCTTCCCATTACTTTCGTCTTCCTTAGATTTACTTTCAGTCCATAGAGGGTGCACGTTAGTTAATTGTGTTCAACAGATCGTACAAGAGTAATGATATCAGTGAATCCTATCATCGATTCCTTCAACCCTGAATTTTAATCCCATTCCTGAACCTTTCTCTTGCTTTCGTCATTGCTTTTCGATGTATAGATTGACAAGCGGGGATGAAAGACCACATCTCTGTCTCATACCCCATCTAAACCCAGGACTTGGTTCTTGGTCTTTCGTTCTACTATTCCTCTTGTTCTTGTACATCTTTCCCTATAGCCACCTCCTCATTTAAACTATTGTTCCGTCTCTTCTTGAAGTACAATTTCTTAATTGTAATTGAAGGTAATTCGTAGAACATCTACAATTTTTTGCGTCTCGATTATAATTACATATACACTCCTGGAAATTGAAATAAGAACACCGTGAATTCATTGTCCCAGGAAGGGGAAACTTTATTGACACATTCCTGGGGTCAGATACATCACATGATCACACTGACAGAACCACAGGCACATAGACACAGGCAACACAGCATGCACAATGTCGGCACTAGTACAGTGTATATCCACCTTTCGCAGCAATGCAGGCTGCTATTCTCCCATGGAGACGATCGTAGAGATGCTGGATGTAGTCCTGTGGAACGGCTTGCCATGCCATTTCCACCTGGCGTCTCAGTTGGACCAGCGTTCGTGCTGGACGTGCAGACCGCGTGAGACGACGCTTCATCCAGTCCCAAACATGCTCAATGGGCGACAGATCCGGAGATCTTGCTGGCCAGGGTAGTTGACTTACACCTTCTAGAGCACGTTGGGTGGCACGGGATACATGCGCACGTGCATTGTCCTGTTGGAACAGCAAGTTCCCTTGCCGGTCTAGGAATGGTGGAACGATGGGTTCGATGACGGTTTGGATGTACCGTGCACTATTCAGTGTCCCCTCGACGATCACCAGTGGTGTACGGCCAGTGTAGGAGATCGCTCCCCACACCATGACGCCGGGTGTTGGCCCTGTGTGCCTCGGTCGTATGCAGTCCTGATTGTGGCGCTCACCTGCACGGCGCCAAACACGCATACGACCATCATTGGCACCAAGGCAGAAGCGACTCTCATCGCTGAAGACGACACGTCTCCATTCGTCCCTCCATTCACGCCTGTCGCGACACCACTGGAGGCGGGCTGCACGATGTTGGGGCGTGAGCGGAAGACGGCCTAACGGTGTGCGGGACCGTAGCCCAGCTTCATGGAGACGGTTGCGAATGGTCCTCGCCGATACCCCAGGAGCAACAGTGTCCCTAATTTTCTGGGAAGTGGCGGTGCGGTCCCCTACGGCACTGCGTAGGATCCTACGGTCTTGGCGTGCATCCGTGCGTCGCTGCGGTCCGGTCCCAGGTCGACGGGCACGTGCACCTTCCGCCGACCACTGGCGACAACATCGATGTACTGTGGAGACCTCACGCCCCACGTGTTGAGCAATTCGGCGGTACGTCCACCCGGCCTCCCGCATGCCCACTATACGCCCTCGCTCAAAGTCCGTCAACTGCACATACGGTTCACGTCCACGCTGTCGGGGCATGCTACCAGTGTTAAAGACTGCGATGGAGCTCCGTATGCCACGGCAGACTGGCTGACACTGACGGCGGCGGTGCACAAATGCTGCGCAGCTAGCGCCATTCGACGGCCAACACCGCGGTTCCTGGTGTGTCCGCTGTGCCGTGCGTGTGATCATTGCTTGTACAGCCCTCTCGCAGTGTCCGGAGCAAGTATGGTGGGTCTGACTCACCGGTGTCAATGTGTTCTTTTTTCCATTTCCAGGAGTGTATTTTACTGCCGCGCGGGGTAGCCGTGCGGTCTCGGGCGCCTTTCCACGGTTCGCGCGACTCCCTCCGTCGGAGGTTCGAGTCCTCCCTCGGACATGGGTGTGTGTGTTGTCCTTAGTGTAAGTTAGTTTCAATTACATAAAATAGTGTGTAAGCCTAGGGACCGATGACCTCATCAGTTTGCTCCCATAGGAACTTCCCACACACATTCCTATCGATTTTCCTGATCGCTGCGAGCATCCAGCACCATTTTACGTTGCCGAATTGTTTTTATAGGGTGCCAAATCCTACGGACGTGTCTTTAATTTTCATAAGTCTTGGTTCCATTATCACGCGCAGTTAACACTCTGATGGCTTTACCTTTCCTAAAGCCAAACTGGTTTTCATCTAACAGGTTCTCACGTTTCCTTCACATTCTTCCGTGTATTACACTTGTCAGCATCTTGAATGCACGACCTGTTAAACTAACTGTGCAGTAGTTCTCACCCTTATTGCCCTTGCTATCATAGTGTTGATGTCATTTTTCCGAAAGTCTGACGGTACATCCCCAGACAGGTACGTTATTTAGGACTGTGCAATATCTGAGACTCGAAGTTGGGACACTGCACAAAGCAAGGCGAACATTCCAAATACAGGGATCTGCTAGCCGGTAAGCCAGCTCGTGATTTGAATGTCGAATGATCCATTGTGGGTAGTACCCGTACACGGTCGGTTACGTACTCTCACACTGCGGCGAGGCCCGACCAGGGCTGTGTACACACACTGTATATTGAGTGGGTGTGGGTGGCGAGGCTGACGTAGCGACGTCGTTTCCGGCGGCGGCGCACGTGCTGGGTGGCGGCGTCTCCCCTCGCCGAGACGACGCATGTCTGCCGGAATGCGCAGCCAATGGGCGCCGCCGCCGCCGCCACATGTGTGAGCCGGCGGCCAATCACCTGCGCCCGCGCCGGCTTCTTACGTCGCCTACGCATCCTGGCTGCGGCGGGCAGCCGGCGAACAAGCTTCTCTGCATTTCGTAGCGACGCCTTCTGCACTAGTACCTGCTGGTGCATATCTCCGTAGCAAAAGAAGCAAAGTCTCCCACTGGCCAGATTTGGCTTACCAAAGTAAATCTTGTGCGGCTCCGAATGTGGTGGAATCCTTTCGAAACGACGCCACTAGGTTGACTCACTGCTTAATTTCGCTGCTTAGAAGTCTGAACAGGTTTTGTGTTGGCTACAGAATTCTGACTGGACCACTACGTATCACTCGACTGACAAAATTTAGGAGCTGGTTCAAATGGCTCTGAGCACTATTGGACTTAACATCTATGGTCATCAGTCCCCAAGAACTTAGAACTACTTAAACCTAACTAATCTAAGGACATCACACAAACCCCAGTCATCACGAGGCAGAGAAAATGCCTGACCCCGCCGGGTTTAGGAGCTGATTATGGGATATTTCCTGAGTATTTTGGTATAAAGGGCCTGTAACCTCCTGTGGCTCCTTACACAGTGATTGCATTTCGCCTGTCTTCTTACTACTTTCTTGTTTGTACCTGTGTTGCACTGAAAATATCTACGCAACGGTGCAGATGTCGAACATATGAGCTGCGTATCTTGGTCGTAAATAAAATTATTCCATTCACTCACTGTACTTGGTACTGAAAACAGTAATGCCCACTATACTCCTGGCGCTCAAGCTTGCATTCGTACTGCTCTGTTTTGTATCGGGGTTGTTGTTTCAGCAATATTCGTTGTATGTTAAGTCATGTGCCGGCGGGGTGCCCGAGCGGTTCTAGGCGCTACAGTCTGGAACCGCGCGACCGCTACGGTCGCAGGTTCGAATCCTGCCTCGGGGATGGATGTGTTTAATGTCCTTAGGTTAGTTAGGTTTAAGTAGTTCTAAGTTCTAGGGAGCTGAAGACCTCAGTAGTTAAGTCCCATAGTGGTCAGAGCCATTTGAAACATTTTTTTGTTAAATCATGTGTAGCAGTATGAATAGGTTTAAAACGGTGGCGATACTGTACTGTGATTGCCGTCCCTAAGCTAACAGCTCAGTTTAGTATTGTTGTGCTGCTCTTCCACTGCTTTCATTTAACCTATACACGAGTTGCACATCGGCCAATCCTTGATCAGCAAGGGTCTTCATACTACTGTGTATCCCTGCTGCAAAAACAAACCCGAGACGGAACCGAGCAGCGCTGAGAACTAGCTTCAGGGGGAAGAGTAAAGTTGATACTACTAGTGTCAATAGCAGATACCATGACTGCATGGATGGAATGTGTTGCCAAACAAGACACAGCACATACAGTCCACATTTGCATTGTTTTGCAATTTTCAATGAATTACGAGTACAAGGATAAACTGGTCTAAGAAATCAACCGAAATGCCGTTACTCTTCGCGTGCAACCACTGTGCATTGTGCCAAAATACTCAGAAAATATCCCGGAGAAACTCCCTGATATTTGGACGATGCATGTCAGATTCAACCTATGTTTAGTTGACAAAAAAATTTGCAGCATTTTTTATGAGTTTATTAAACATAAGTGATAAAATCAAGAGTATAGTTAAGCGGTACGAATACATTGTCGTGCATCATCTACAAACTCTACGAATGGTGCGTCAGGTTTTAGATATCACGAGCGTAGTAACCTGCAGTTTTGGAACTTGAGAAGGCGTCAAGATAAGTTTATCGTACATTTTCTTCCAGAATGAAATTCCGTCGTAGACTGTTCGATAGTGCGTGATGAAGGCAAAAATCGAAGGGAGCAAGACCAGGAAAAGAAGTATAATGTGGATGACCAACCAAACCATTCTCCAAGATAGCTTCTACCCTGGTGGTAGCTGATTGCGGATAGCATTGTCGTACAGAAACAATACTTGATGTAGAGTGCTGACAGTATGATGTAGAATGTTGACAATGTACAACAGTAACCAGCCAAAACTTGGTTTATATCGTTATTGGTTTCAACTTTATACATAGAATGTTGATAGTGTGCAGCAGTAACCAGCCAAAACTTGGTTTTGGTTTACTTATTGACGAAGCGTCGTTAACTGTTTCGAACTTATACATTCACCACAAGATGGATTGCAAGGTTTTATCAAAATACTTTATCGAAACAGTTATCAGTTTCGAACTGACACATTCATCGTTAGACGGCTTATTTGTTTTTATGAAACCAAGCAAATAGTAATAAAGACCACTGAGGGACCGTGTGAGAACATAACGAACAAGATTATTATTCGTTGGAGAGAGACGACAAAATAAATGTTTAAGGAGATCTTTTCACGGCATCTCACTTGTAAACAGACGTACCATGCGTTTTGATAAAATGTTGCAAGCCATCTGATGATGAATGTATGAGTTCGACACAGGTAACGACGCTTTGTCAATAAGTAAACCAAAACAAAGTTTTGGCTGGTTGCTACTGCACACTATCAACATTCTATTCTGTATCACATAACAGCCACGGTTCTCAAATAATGTCGTTATAACGTCTAAATGGATTTAACACTTGATATAACCTTTATGTTAGTTTTTGATGGATTGTGAGCGCAAGCCGCCTCAGTTATTTGAAATAAATGTCAGCAGTGATGGTCACAATACTGGTAAATAATTTGTAGTAGACGACACCCTCTTTGCGCTACTGGATGAATAACTGTATCTTTTGTGATTTCTCACTGGCCTTTACACGAGGATATACTTTCTTTGTTACGGATCACACACTCATTTCTTTTTTCATAAAGTTGACAAATGATACTTATTATTCACGACACAACACTATTACATAGGAACAATCGATGCTTGTCGTGACCCATCCACCGACAAGCAGACAAAGATGAGGACACGAGCGCCTGCTGATTTGCCTTGTTTTTATCTTAAAACCTGCGATAGATCTCGCACAGTACATGAACAGTCACCCTTTGTTCATACTGGCCAATTCTTTGATACTTCGATGTTCATCATGGGACAAAAAAGATTACACAAGCTACCTCAAACCACAGCAGCCTCCTAAGAACATGTATAACGACTTACGTCAAAATAGGCACCTTGAAACGAGCAAGTCGTTTTCTTCAGGTCGCCTCTGCCCTTGCGTCGCATCTGAATTAATTCAGAGGGAAGAATGAGCCAGGAATGTTCTGCTTTCCACTTGACACTACATTTCCCTTCGTCCCGAACAACATTTACTACCTCCAATACTTATTGTCAGGAAAAATACAAATTGTAAACAAATAAATACACTCGCAGCAACCTGTGCACCTACATACCGAAAACAAACGTTACGACCTTACGCACCAGGCTAACACGTACGAGGTGATGCCTAGGACTCCAACCAAAGACACTAGCATCAGTGGTTAGCAATACTAGAACCCAGTCTACGAAGAAATTCATTGTACTGAATCTCTGTGATTTCCAAGTGGAAGTTGTTGTTGGCAACGTACGATTTTTGTTCTTAATGATTCTTTGGACTTACGTAACTATGTATGACATTCAAGGACGAAGGTTCGCAGAAGAGCTTCTGTGAAGTTTGAAAGGTAGGAGACGAGGTACTGGCAGAACTGAAGCTGTGAAGACGGGTCGTGAGTCATGCTGGGTAGCTCAGATGGTAGAGCACTTGCCCGCGAAAGGCAAAGGTCCCGAGTTCGAGTCTCGGTCCGTATAGCGCATATAAAGGCGGGAAGATCCTTTATTGTATGACTGCCGATCAAGCATTAAAATTAGTAACAACATCCGTGGAACTTCTCGTAAAACTAATCACAGAAAAGGTACATGCCGGATTTGAGTCATTTGAAGAATCATCAGGGAAAGTAGCTTACAAAAAACTCATTCGATGAGTACTTGAATCTTGCTCGTCAGTCAGGGATCCGTAATAGGTAAGACTGATAGCCGGCCGAAGTGGCCGTGTGGTTCTAGGCGCTACAGTCTGGAGCCGAGCGACCGCTACGGTCGCAGGTTCGAATCCTGCCTCGGGCATGGATGTGTGCGATGTCCTTAGGTTAGTTAGGTTTAATTAGTTCTACGTTCTAGGCGATTGATGACCTCAAAAGTTAAGTCGCATAGTGCTTAGATCCATTTGAACCATTTTTAAGATTGATAGAGAAAATAGAGGAGATCCAAAGAAGAGCAACGCGTTTCGACTCAGATTCGTTTAGAAATCGCGAAAGCGTCATGGAGATGCTCACACAATGCCTGTAGCATTGTTGTACAAGAGGTGCTGAGCATCGCACTGTGGTTCGGTGTTAAAATTCCGAGAATGTACATATCTTGAAGAGTCAGCCAATATAATCACTGCTTTGAGCAAATACATTTGGCAGGAAAAGAACCCCTCCACAGAAAGTAGTTGCTGTTATTGAGGTGGCTTACTGACACGCGAGTAACTAAACAATTTCGACACACGGCCAGCTAGGTTTGGGCCGAAATTGGCAACACACATTACACCACTTAACAAAATTTCATTTGCGGTCGTAAAATATCCAACAGTTGTAAAGAGCTGTCTCCAGTGACCGACGCCTACCTTAAGTAGTAGAATGTCCAGTCGGTATCTGTTGGCGATTAAGGTAGACAACTCTAGATGCTATCTTGAGGCACTGTCTGTTAACACACGCAGTTTGTGACACTTCGTGGATGCTCGGCGGATGTTGGCGGCACTGCGACACTGGCTGAGTGCTGCTGTCTGCAGATGATGGGGACCGCTACGCCCCCACCGCCGGTCTTCAGACTTCACAGTCATGCCTGCAATATGGAGTTGTTAGGTACCCTGACCCTTAGATAATTCAGTTATTTACTAACCTACGGAGTGACCCACCGCCTTGGTAACTATGTTGAGACGTTCCCTATTAAAAACCATAAACAAGCTGCAGAGATAGACTCTTCGTCTTTTTCTGCAGCTTCTCTCTGTGCTGTTATTTTTCCTGTTTTTACATAGTAACATTGTTAATTAAAAAAAGTGTGATATGTGTCTCACCTGAATTAGCGTATTGTGTTCTGCTTTAGGATTATGCTACATATATGTCTGTCGCGAGACAAGCTCTTCGTGTATGAGGTATGACAGTACCATTTGTTACTACAGTTACTCACTACATCTGTCGCGCCATAAGCGGGAGTGGGGCCTCGAACTGTGACCTAGAGCCTCGCCTCCCCGAAGGGCACCTCTTATCTGTATTGTACGCTCTTGTTTGTATAGTTGAGCCTTATTATAATGCATATGTATTTTTATGTACAGTCTTATAAAGTTCACACGTTTTACAGTTGCATCTTATATAGTTTACGTATTACACACTTACATAATACAAAATAATGATCTAAAGAACTAAAAATTACATGTTTTTATTTGTACAAAAAGAAAAATTCGTTCCTTTATTTCTTATTACTAACTTGAAACTTCCTGGCAAATTAAAACTGTGTGTCCGACCGAGACTCGAACTCGGGACCTTTGCCTTTCGCGGGCAAGTGCTCTACCATCTGAGCTACCGAAGCACGACTCACGGCCGGTCCTCACAGCTTTTCTTCTGCCAGTATCTCGTCTCCTACCTTCCAAACTTTACAGAAGCTCTCCTGCGAACCTTGCAGAACTAGCACTCCTGAAAGAAAGGATACTGCGAAGACACGGCTTAGCCACAGCCTGAGGAATGTTTCCAGAATGAGATTTTCACCCTGCAGCGGAGTGTGTGCTGATATGAAACTTCCTGGCAGATTAAAACTGTGTGCGGGACCGAGACTCGAGTCTCGGTCGGGCACACAGTTTTAATCTGCCAGGAAGTTTCATATCAGCGCACACTCTGCTGCAGAGTGAAAATCTCATTCTATTACTAACTTATTTCTGAATTCCATTTATGTGTTACCTGCAGTATTGTTGCTGTCGTGTGATCTTTTACAATGCCGTATATGTATCTGTAGGTGGCGATATTGGTGTGTTAATGTCATCATCTGCGTTTGTACGTTCAACTGTTTCTGTATCAGCGTTTGGATCTCTGTTGTCGCACGTACCGTGCTGTGACGTAGGGTGTGTGTCTGGCCGTGATGTTGTATATGGTCGTTACTGCTTTTAAGTCTTTTTGTAACGCTCTTGATAATTCATCCGTGATGTGATTAAGCATGCTCCATTTATCTGTCTCTCTTAAAATTTGTCCCATGTCTTCGATTTCTGTCATCGGTCTTACGTATCTGAGTGGGTAGTAGCATTGTAGTGTTACGTGTTAGGGGGACCCACGTTCCCCCTGCCCCCTCATTCAAACGTATCACTTTGGCTAAGGACAAAGCGGTGCAGTTGTGTAGGGTGAAGGCATGGCCCGTCAGGAAGTGTACCATACTGTGACTTTCGTCGTAGTGTCTGAGCCTCGATCTATCTGGATATCCGGGAAGAAGCAGAAGACTCGACGGCCCTGTTAGGTGTGTACCATTCTTTTTGCCACGGCTCAACCTTCCAACGCTTTAACTGACGTTAATCTGTGATATGCTCCCCTGATTTGCTTGCGTGTCCTCTTAGTCCATGGCATGTCGGCAACTCGTGCGTCAGGCAGAATGTGTGGCTACCGTGTGGTGTTAAGCCGCTGTCCTAGAGCGCGGATCTGTCTGTTGGGCGGCCGCGCAGTTCGTGCGTACAACACCTGCGCAGCCTGACTAAATCTCTGACGAAGCGGTAGCACCTTTGAGACCCTTGGGAGGTCGGCCGATGGAAAGTTTTACGGGAGATGCAACTCTAGATGAATAGCCCTGTTTTGGAGTTGCTGCAGACGTTTGACATGCATCTGCGCCGCACTGCCCCAGGCCACACTGATGTAATCGAAGAGTGGTCGCACTACAGTCGCAGGTTCGAATCCTGCCTCGGGCATGGATGTGTGTGATGTCCTTAGGTTAGTTAGGTTTAAGTTCTAGGGGACTGATGACCTCAGAAGTTAAGTCCCATAGTGCTCAGAGCCATTTGAAGAGTGGTCGCAGTAGACTGTTGAGAGAGAACGCAAGGTGTAGCTCCAACTCAGACGTTCGGTTTATTACTGGGTAGAATTTCGTCCAGCGAACTCTGTTTTTCTGATGATCGTGTCCACATGCTGTTCCCACGTGAGCCTCCTATCCAACATGTCTCGGGCATCGGGCAGTGCTGCCGCAAGGAACGGCAGACCCCCTTCTATATCTGGTGGCACAGGTCGTCTGGCTATGATGAGCACTACTTAAGTGAGGCCGTGCACTCCTTATGACCTTGACTGGCTGATGAATGTTCAATAGACAACTGTTTGTGTTCAGTCAGGTAAAAGAGTGATTTAGTCCGTTTCTTGAGCGCCCTCAGCGGTGTCGGACCATAACTATGACACAGGTTGGCACTGTTAAGAGTGAAGTACAGCGGAAGCATAATAATATAGTCCGTGTCATACGAGCCCTCTGTGACGTCTGACCGTAACTCTATTGCGCCACATTGCAGGCTGATATTGCCGTGTGGCGCCCCTTTGTTGTATGCTTTTCTCTTCTGGCGCACACGGGAATATTCCTTCGTCCTTCGTATAGGGGAACAATGGCCAGAAAGGGACTGCGTTGTGTTTATTTCGACTGGAGACTGCTGCAAGACATTGTAGTAGAGTGTAAATATGTCTCTGAATGGAAGATACGACAGCGATTTTTACGTGGTTTAGAATGCGACTTGTAAGTGAACTGCTGTCTTTCACGTTTGCAGTTGTGTTGCTTGTAACTTTTGATGAATTTCAACGTGAGATAATCCGTTATTTATAATTATACGTTCTTGAATGACATGTATTCTTGAATTCGTGCCATTCGCTATACCTTACTTCCGTAATATCATTAAATCCGTTAGTTATTATGGTCCATAAAAATTGTTAGGCAGAAAGGGCAGAAAGGGACTGGGCAGTATGGGGCAGCGTCTCGTTCTGCCTAGTCATTTTTGTTGCAAGTAGATTTCAAATGACGAATTTCTTTCTTTCTCCACGCTTTTTCAGATGGTGTGAACTTACATGAAACAGAAATGGTGTATCAAATTAATAGAAATGGCAGTTGTAGCCCTATTATCTTTTGAAATGGGAGTTTTAAAATCAGCCAAAGTGCATCCAAATCGCCTTTGGAAAGAAATGTTCCAAAAGCTGAGAATAATCGTAGCTACAGAGTCACAAAGCACGTGGGAAATTTAAAAAGGTCTTTAATGCCGAACAAGGAAATGATCAGATAGCATACCCGAAGTCGATGGAGAGCAGACTGTTTGGGACATCGATGAAACATTTAATTGATGATTAGGCATTAAATAGCAGAAAGAAATGGATTACCACACAGATATGAGAAAGAAACTTGTCACGACTGGGTTATAGCACTATATCAAGCATCCTATGTTGCCTATTCGCAAGTCGGATGGCATCTGACGCACGAGCGATGGGACTCAATAAAGTAAAAGTAACCGTAACAACAACAGCAAGAGCAGCTTGGTGTTCAGCATTGAATATAATTTTTGATTTTTCAAAATGTCATTAACATACTCGTATTTTCTTATTGTTAAACAACTTTATCTTAGTTTTAAGACGAAACGCTTAATAATTTTAACGTATATGCAATAACTGCCCAAAAAATAGCCTTATTCCATTTTGTAAGACACACTTGCTGTGCTGCGAAGCTGTAAGTATGGTTGGAAATGAGGAAAACAGTTCGTACCCCGCGATCGCAGTATAGACCCTTTTATTGTTCTTTCAAGATGACCGGTTTCCACAATCTTATTCTGCCATCATCTGATCTTATTAAGCTTGTAAAATTACCATTTTACGTTACATCATGTCAAAGCCTTTTACTTTGTGACTTAATGTAATCTGATGTGACTATTTTATAACAAGTTGCATAACGTCAGATGAAGGCAGCGTTAAACTGTTGAATCCGGTCATTTTGGAACAATCTGCGACCGCAGTGTACAAAGTGTCCCATTTTGTCCCCATGGGTGGAACTGGAAACACGCAACCTTTTCTTAAAAATGAGTAACATACAGTTTTATTTGATTTTCAGGTGATTTTCATACCTTTAAGAAGTGTTTTCTTGTGTAGCCTTTTATTTTTATAAATGTTAAACGTCAAATATCCCGTACCGTCCTCAGTTTCCTACACTACTGGCCATTAAAATTGCTACACCACGAAGATGGCGTGCTACAGACGTGAAATTTAACAGACAGGAAGAAGATGCTGTGATGTGCAAATGATTAGCTTTTCAGAGCATTCACACTAGGTTGGCGACGGTGGCGACACCTACAACATGCTGACATGAGAATAGTTTCCAAAAGATTTCTCATACACAAACAGCAGTTGACCGGCGTTGCCTGGTGAAACATTGTTGTGATACCTCGTGTAAGGAGGAGAAATGCGTACCATCACGTCTCCGACTTTGATAAAGGTCGGACTGTAGCCTATCGCGATTGCGGTGTATCGTATCGCGACACTGCTGCTCGCGTTGGTCGAGACCCAATGACTGTTAGCAGAATATAGAATCGGTGGGTTCTGGAGGGTAATACGGAACGCCGTGCTGGATCCCAACGGCCTCGTATCACTAACGCTGTAACGAATCGTGCAGCCACGTCTCGATCCATGAGTCAACAGATGGGGACATTTGCAAGACAACAACCATCTGCACGAACAGTTCGACGACGTTTGTAGCAGCATGGACTATCAGCTCAGAGACCATGGCTGCAGTTACCCTTGACGCTGCATCACAAAAAATTGTTCAAATGTCTCTGAGCACTATGCGACTTAACTTCTGAGGTCATCAGTCGCCTAGAACTTAGAACTAATTAAACCTAACTAAACTAAGGACATCACACACATCCATGCCCGAGGCAGGATTCGAACCTGCGATCGCAGCGGTCGCTCGGTTCCAGACTGTAGCGCCTAGAACCGCACGACCACTCCAGCCGGCTGCTGCATCACAGACAGGAGCGCATGCGATGGTGTACTCAACAACTAACGTGGGTGCACGAATGGCAAAACGTCGTTTTTTCGAATGAATCCAGGTTCTGTTTACAGCATCATCATGGGCGATCCGTGTTTGGCGACATCGCGGTGAACGCACATTGCAAGCTTGTATTCGTCATCGCCATACTGGCGTATCACCCGGCGTGATGGTATGAGGTGCAATTGGTTACATGTCTCGGTCACCTCTTGTTCGCATTGACGGCACTTTGAACAGTGAACGTTACATTTCAGATGTGTTACGACCCGTGGCTCTACCCTTCATTCGATCCCTGCGAAACCCTACATTTCAGCAGGATAATGCACGACCGCATGTTGCAGGTCCTGTACGGGTCTTTCTGGATACAGAAAATGTTCGACTGCTGCTCTGGCCAGATCTCTCACTAACTGAAAACGTCTGTTCAATGGTGGCCGAGCAACTAGCTCATCGCAATACGCCAGTCGCTACTCTTGATGAACTGTGGTATCGTGTTGAAGCTGCATGGGCAGCTGTACCTGTACACGCCATCCAAGCTCTGTTTGACTCAATGCCCAGGCGTATCAAGGCCGTTATTACGGCCAGAGGTGGTTGTTCTGGGTACTGATTTCTCAGGATCTATGAACCCAAACCGCGTGAAAATGTAACCACATGTCAGTTTTAGTATAATATATTTGTCCAATGAATACCCGTTTATCATCTGCATTTCTTCTTGGTGTAGCAATTTTAATGGCCGGTAGTGGACTTGGCGAAAATAACGTAAAGGTAAAATGAGAGAGATCCGGGCTAGCACGGAGGCTTTCTAACAGTCGTTGGTCTCATTCACCATTGGTGACTGGAAAGGAAGGAGGATAGTGGGTGACACGGGTACACAAAGGACTGTCTGTGTGGGGACATGCAGAGTACAGCTCCAGATATGAAGCTTCAACTGCATCTCTGTAGACCTCGACGTCTACGGGACTAAACAAAATGCAACCCGTTTTCCTGCTCGGTGTTGCTGTTGCTGCAACCCCTACCGTGCTGGACGCGTACGCTTGAGGAGCCTGAAGCAGCAGCAGCTTTGCAAAAATGTCTGCTTCTAGCAGCGGCTCCGGAAACGCGATGGGAGTTCCCGGAGTCATCGCAAGCTCGCCGGGCGTCATGTGTGCGCCGGTGCGTGGGACGGCGCAGCCAATGGGCGCCGCCTCAGCAGCATGTGTGGGCGAGGCGGCGGTGGTTGGCGCCGAGACGCTCTCGCTGCCTCCGGAGGTCCGTATTGACGGCGGCGTCTACGCAGGCGTCGTGCCCTCACGGCGCGCCGTGTGTTTGTGCCTGTGCCTGTGTGTGTGTGTGTGTGTGTGTGTGTGTTTGTGTGCGCGCGCGCGTGTGTGTGGGAGAAAGAGAGCCGGAGAGGCAAGGAGAGAAAGAAATTGGGTGGGGGCGGACACGAGAAGGGTCGCCGCCTCCGCCTCCGCCGACACACAGAATTGCTCCTTCGCCCAGCATAAAGGAAAAAGTCTCGGCGGCGGAGAAGAAAGCGGCCCCTCGCCTCGCCTCTCCTCTCCTCTCTCCTCGCCACAGCCGATATTGTGCGCCCCCAGCACACGGCGACGGAAAGGCCGCCTCTGGAAATACTCGCGGCTGTGTGCTCGCGCCAAAGGCTGGCGCGATCACCGGCCGGGTGACGTCTAGCAAGACCGAGGGGATTCCCTGCCAGACGGCCACTGTGCGGGGAGACCCGTTATTAACGTCGGTACTGCTCTTCAGGGAGCAGTGTCACTGACAGAATTGTCGAGCAATCTCTGTGTATAAGATCCGTCTGCATACGTAACTTCGGGCAGGAGGGTATTAAAAAAAAAGAACTTCTGCAAAGAAGGGATTATTTTCGCCACCTTTCTCCTTGCTGTATTAGAAATCTTAACAGTTTCACAATCACATCGCATGTTTCATTGGAAAGTCATTTTGACGGAACAAAAAACAGCGTCAACGAAGAGTTCTTTAAACAGGCAAATAACCTGAAGCAACAGTAAATCTTCTTAAGTTAGCTAAGCAATTTCACAGCCATGTTAAGGTACCGCTAAAAAAACGTAGAAAGTCGGTTGTTGCACTTACAACGCGTATCTCATTATAACTACATACTATCCCTGTTTCTTGCATAACTGCTATGAACGGATTTCAGAATGGAAGACGGTTTATTTTTCTCTTTTTTTTCAGCATGTTTTTATTAGGTCACATTCTTGTTTGGTTATGTGTTCGTTAAAAATTTTGCAATTGATGTTACAATAACTTCCCGGTGAGCTACAAGCCTGAAAATTTCAATATAGCTCAGAAGTGAATAACAGTGCAATAGCGACTCGCTCTTGTACCCGGTGTATGGTGGAGGGTACTTCGTGTACCACTAACATTGCCTCCTTTCCTGTTCCAGGTGCGAATGGTTCGCGGCAATGATGGTCGCTGTTAATCTCCGTGCGAGTTCGAATGTTTCTCATTTTCACCTTCACGGTCTCTTGGCGAGGTGTACGTTGGAGGAAGCAATATACTCGCTGACTCGGGCGAAGGGAAACTGAGATAAACCTGAAATTTACCATGTGTCACCGTTGTAATTTCAACAAAACAATTGCAATCGATTGAAAAATTTTACACACACATGAATAATAAGCAGAAAATATTTATTTAAATATAAATACGTTGTAATATAACACGTTTTTAGAATGTGGGACGGATGCAGCAGATAACAGTAAGGAGTTCAGAGAGTAGCTAGTATTGAGATAAATCATACAACATTTTATGTATTTGGAATGCAATAAAATTGTTGGGGACTTAGGTGAACTATTTATCCATCAGTTACGCATTGTATGCGCTTCACGTTTCTCATTTGATGCCTTACAAGTATTTTCATAGCTATTAAAAATTCACAAGCTCAAATTTTCAGGGCTTTCTGTATTCGGTTAGAAGTCTGTATGAAGATAGGAGGTTGCGGTTCTAGGCGCGCAGTCCGGAACCGCGCGACTGCTACGGTCGCAGGTTCGAATCCTGTCTCGGGCATGGATGTGTGTGATGTCCTTAGGTTAGTTAGGTTTAAGTAGTTCTAAGTTCTAGGGGACTGATGACCACAGTAGTTAAGTCCCATAGTGCTCAGAGCCATTTGAACCATTTGAAGATAGGAGGCTGTATGGGACTAGGAAAAATTATTGTACACTTTTAGCCCCTTTAAAAAAAGTGTTGTATTAAAAACTTTTGCGTTTAAACAATTATTTTACCTATTTGGTCAGTTTCTATTACAGATTGCCAAGGCCGTTCTTATCGCTACTTATCACTCTTTCAGATACCACGTTGCCAACAAATAGCGACATTACACTCCTGAAGCACTTTTTTCCATTGCCAGCTGCCGATTATTTTCTTCTCTTTAGTCATCAAGAATGTACCATCGATTCACATCGGTTGCTCTTGGTTACCATATAGCGAGGCGTTGCTGCTTCCGTATTAGAAATGCATTACCTTAACTAACTCACTCTGACATTGATAATATTATCATTTCCACACGCTCAAGGCGAGCCTTTTCAGCAACATTAACTAGCTAATATCCTTGACGACGGTGAGTGTGATTGGCTAGCTCTCCACGTTGCGTCGCTGTCCATCTAGCACCTGCCTGATATGCAAAAGTGGCTCTCATCGGGAAACTGCAAAAGCTTTTCTTCAGGTACGAATGCAACATTCCTGTGGGAGTGAGATAAACTGTGAAAAACTTTATACAAAATCTCAGGTGAAGTACGAACTGTATTTCAGCATCTTCTTCAGTACTGCACCGAACATTTTCCGTGCCAAGATTGGGTACGTCTATATTCTGAAAGAGATTCATCGGAAAAGTGGAGATTTTATAATGAAATTTGAACGCCTGTATTTGAGAAACAATTTTGTGGCGAGCCTGGATAGGATTACGAATATTTAAGAAGCCTTTGGTGTCATGAGATGAATTTCCAATACAAGTCACGTGGCAAATTTAGTAACTAAACTCTGAAGGAAAACATACCATGGCCTGTAGACTAGCCTTGTGAATGGAGACCTATCCGTTTCCTTTTCGTACCACTTTGGCCACTACTGTCCTCTCGTATCGTGCACGCTTACGCCCTACTGACAGGAAAGAAACACCCATAACATTAATTTAAAATTTTCCATTTCTCATTCCATATAAGAGCGCAGTCATTGCCGAACGTGTGCACGAGGAATAAAAGGCACACCAGAATTACCAATTCAATCAGAATGTTCATGAACAGAACCCCAGTGATTGACGTCTACAAAATCATCGTGGCGCACGGCAGTGTCTGTAGAACAGTCATTTCAACATGCAATACGCCTGTAACAACCAATTGCAAGGGCAAACTTCCTTGGTGCACCACCAACTGATTAAAACTCCCTGGGAGCGAACAGCGGGCTTTCATCTGCGCCAGTGACACTGGTGCCTATTGAATCATATCAGAATCGACTGGGCCTCTTATAGTACAAAGCTACACCAGTGGGAATGGAAGCCCTCTCCTCAATGTGATTCCAGCGAAAAATGTCATATACCATTTGAATGTTGTGAAGGACTTCCTCTAGGCGCTTCGGGGTGGAACCGCGCGACCGCTACGGTCGCAGGTTCGAATCGTGCCTCGGGCATGGATGTGTGTAATGTTCTTAGGTTTGTTAGGTAGTTGTAAGTTCTAGGGGACTGATGACCTCAGATGTTGAGTCCCATAGTGCTCAGAGCCATTTGAACCATTTTTTGAAGGACTTCCATGTTCCCTAAATGTATTCAGAGAGACAATAGAAGAACTTCGCTGTTTGTCTGCAGAAGCGTCTGTTATGATAACAAACCTGGACTTAGTGCTTCGAACACATTATGCACTATGTGTGTATCTGTGCAGAACTGTATATATTTGTTGTAAGTTGTTATTTGTACTTTGTCGTATCATGATACGATAAATAAACAACAAAATCTCCTTCCACTGGATAAACAGAGACTGTCACAGACAAGCAGATGCGACGTTAACTCACTAGTCATAGTCAAAGTCATCAGTATCATTTGGCTTTTCTCCTTTCAGGCAAAAGTTACAAATTAATTGGGAAGGGATTAAATCAGGAAGAGCTATCGCCATGGCACTTTACTAATAGAAATTTTACATCTGACGTATGTAGAAGTACCTTATGTAAGGGAAAATTCGTGACCGTAATTCGTAAATAAATATTCTCTTTCCATTTACTTTAGTCCCTGCACAATAGGTCCTTGTAGCTAGGATGCAAGTTAGTCTTTAAATTGCAAGTTTTATGTTAATAAACCTATAGGACGTAAAAAAATGTAAACACACGCAATCTGAAATAAATTTAAATTTACTGTCTGCAGTAAAGTCACTATTACCACAGAATGCGATTTAGGGACTTTTATTCATTTAACTTACAGAGAAACCCACCGTATAGTAGCTATGGTGGGTTGTACTGCTACTACAATATGTAGCGTTAGTGGCACTCATGGTCTCTTAGCCGGTGTGAGAACGTTTAGATGGTCATGAAAATTCTCACACCGTTGCCCGTCCCTAGCCACATGGAGACGGATCAGATTTCTTGCACCGTGTGCTACTAACCTTCCTCTGTTCATTATTCCTTTTTTTGTATGTATTGTTAATACAAAGAAACTCTAAAAAGAATTTAAAATGTTTGAAATTTAAGAAATATATAAAATCAAAGAAAAATAATTTGTGTACTAAAGATCTACTTCCTTAGCAGATAGGGCAAAACAAAAATGACTAAAAACTGAAAGCTCTGATTCCGCAGTGAGCCACACCCACACGAAGGCTTGGCAAATCTTCGAGCCTGTCATAGTGGGCGTGGCTTTTGTACATTTGAACCTCTATATATGATCGTTACACTACTGCGAACAAGAAGCACAACAACTATGTATGGAAAACCTAACTGTGATTGTCGATACGGGCATTTGAATCTAAGTGCCTCCAAATACAACTGCACAGTCTTTATTTACTGCGCCACTTCGATTAGTAATTTGATTTGTTTAGAAATCTTTGTCATGAACATAGCAAATAGAATACTTGGAAATTCTTTGAGTTATGAGTACAATATCAAGATGGAACACAGACATGGGAAATACGAAAAAGATTAAATATGCCGATCTCTGAAGTCAGAGAAAATACAAATGAAGAAATAACTAAGTAGACGCAATTTGCGAAGACTGAAATCTATGGAAAACAGTTAGTAATATAAGGGAGGAGTTGGTGAGACTTATTACTAAGTCATTAGGAGCTAGCCAGAAAAGTTTTCAAGAATGTAGAGGAAAACAGATTATCGCGACATTTGTATAAACAGTGCGTTAAGTCTGAAAGTGCAAGACTCTGATAGAAATGTTGGATGAAGTCGATCCAAACGAAATACTGACTCGGAAAGAGAGAAAGAAAACTGTGTACAATAAGCTGATTACAAAATGGTTCAAATGGCTCTGAGCACTATGGGACTTAACTGCTGAGGTCATCAGTTCCCTAGAACTTAGAACTACTTAAACCTAACTAACGTAAGGACACCACACACATCCATGCCAGAGGCAGGATTCGAACCTGCGACCGTAGCGGTCGCGCGGTTCCAGACTGTAGCGCCTAGAACCGCTCGGCCACACCGGCCGGCAAGCTGATTACAAAAACCGTAAATGTGTCCTTAATATAGAACTCAACTGCTCATTTTTTAACGATTGCTACTGGGTAATATATACTGTTCAACTATCCATTACAATAATTTGATGTCTTGATGTGTCTGTTCGTTGTCAATGAATGTGGTGTCCATTTCCCGACGCGCGCTGTGTGCGCTTCGCTGTAGTAGCAGACGGATAAAAGCCCCGTGTCCTGTTGACGACAAAATCGACGCTGACGTCACCGGTAGCCACCCTCAGCTCGGCGACGCCGGCGGCGGAGTGGCGGCTTCAGAGTTTGTGTCGCCGGACCGCGACGCTCCACCCCGCCTCTCCTTCTTCTACTTATTAAGAAGCTGCTCGCCGGCTCATTCTCTTTGCTTCCCCCACCCCGCCCGTCGCACCACTTTCCCTCTTTTCCTCTTTTTTTTTTTTTCGCCTGGCAGAAATTGGGGCAGTAAGCCAGCGTGCGACCTTGCCCCATCTATTTTCACCCCTCCCTTGTAAATGTCCCGGAGGTAATTAAAGAGGGGAAGCCAAGTCGAGGCGGGCCAGGCAGCACTACTAATTGATGCAACAGACGCCGAGGGAGGGAGTGGAGAGGCGAAGAAGCGGGAGAGCGAAGGCGATGCAGCCAGGAGGCCGCCGACACCCCCTCCATCCCTTCTCGGCCTGAGAAGCTTTCCCCCATCCCACCCCCGCCTCCGCCGCCCTCATTCTGTGAAATGACTGGGTCACGAGGGGCAAAATAATAAAGGAAGCGTAAAGTTAAGAAAGTCTTTAAAATGAGCGCGCGAGGGAGAAAGGCTGTTTAACCCTCTTCTTTGTCACCATTCATTACCGCTCCTAATAGAAATCTGCATCTCCTCTTCTCTCACCCACTATCTCCGTTTCTCCGAGTTCCTCCAAGAGTTGTCCGCGCGTATTCCGTGTTCCTTTTCCGTCCCGATCCCAAACTTGTATTCAGGGACACAGAAGGGTAGCCACTGTACCTTAAAGGATGGAAGACTCGCAGAAAAGTAAGACGTTTTTGCTAGTCTTCTGTCGCTTTACTTTTCGTCCAGTGCACAATGGTACTTAAAGAGTTGCAACATTGAGCCGTTCTCTATTCTCTTTGATAAAAACATGTTTAACTTTACTGATTGTTATCTTCAATTTGATCCCTGATTAGCATTTTTGTAGTTCTTCGTAATATAAACGTAAGAACTGCTACATTGTGCTCGTCAGCAATGTTAAATGATTTGTGGTGTCATGGTACAAACTTCACTCTCTGTAAAACTAACTAATGTATTGATGAAAACAGGAGTGAAGAACCTGAAACAGCAATGATCCATCAGCACATGGACGAGATTCTTTGCAAAGTAGTGCATAAGATCCAAAGATGGTAACTTAATTTGCCGAAACGAGTAATGTAAATAAACTAAAGAGCCAAAGAAACAGGTACACATGCCCAATATCGCGTCGGGCCCCCGCGAGCACGCAGAAGTGGCGCAACACGACGTGGCAAGGACTCGACTGAAGTAGTGCTGGCGGGAATTTACACCTTGAATCCTGCATCACTGTCCATAAATCCGTTACAGTATGAGGGGTGGAGATCTCTTCTAAACAGCACGTTGAAAGGCATCCCAGATATGCTCAATAATGTTCACGTCTGAGAAGTCTGGTGGCCAGCGGAAGTATTTAAAGTCAGAAGAGTGTTCCTGGAGTCACTCTGTAGCAATTCCGGACGTGTGGGGTGTCGCATTGTCGTGCTGGAAATGCCCAAGTCCGTCGGAATGCACAATGGGCATGAATGGATGCAGGTGATCAGGCCCGATGCTTACGTACGTGTCACCTGTCAGAGTCGTATCTAGACGTATCAGGGGTCCTATAACGCTTGAACTGCACACGCCCCACACCATTACAGAGCCTCCACCAGCTTGGAAAGTCCCCTCCTGACATACAACATCCATGGATTCTTGAGGTTTTCCCCATACCCCTACAGGTCCGTTCGCTGGATACAATTTGAAACGAGACTCGGCCGACCAGGAAACATGTTACCAGTCATCAATAGTCCATTGTCGGTGTTCACGGGTCCAGGCGAGGCGTAAAGCTTTGTGTCGTGCAGCCATCAAGGATACACGAGTGGGTCTTCGGCTCCGAAAGCCCATGTCGATTATGTTTCGTTGAATGGTTCGCACGTTGACACTTGTTGATGGCTCAGCATTGAAATCTGCAGCAATTTGCGGAAGGGTTGCACTTCTGTCACGTTGAACGATTCTCTTCAGTCGTTGTTGGTCCCGTTCTTGCAGGATCTTTTCCCAGCCGCAGCAATGTCGGAGATTAGATGCTTTACCGGATTCCTGACGTTCACGGCACACTCGTGAGATGGTCGTAAGGGAAAATTCTCACTCCATCGCTTCCTCAGAGATGCTGTGTCCCATCGCTCGTGCGCCTACTATAACACCACGTTCAAACTCATTTAAATCTTGATAACCTGGTACTGCAGCAGCAGTAACCGATCTAACAACTTCGCCAGACGCTTATTGTCTTACATAGGCGTTTCCGACCGCATCGCCGTAATCTGCCTGTTTACTTGTCTCGGAATACACGTGCCTATACCAGTTTCTTTGGCGCTCGTCATTGTCTGAAGCTTTTTTCTTCTGTTTCCGTATTAAGCTAGATCGCTCTCAAATTGGAACAATGTGAAGTATATATATATTTAATGAATTCATCTCTCAATATCATATTTTGATAGTAACAAAATCACCAAGGCTTCACTAGACTGTATACGGCAGTTGCTGTTATCAGTAAGTTCGAAATTTTCGTGAGCATGCCGCTCACTACTGAGAAATGTTGTCCTTTAATACAAGTCTTCTTATGGGTATTCTAAATGTAATAGTATTTTTGTCCACGTTAATTGAGGTCTCAGGGTTCTAGTTAACATCGTGCAGGCAGTGGAAAATGTCTTAGTTGTGCTGAATAATACCGGCATCCATGATTATTTGAGCTCCGCTACACTGTACGACACACAATATTATACAGGAGATACCTTCGTGGCCTAACTTCTACCCAAACGGTTCAGTCACATTAACACGAGTGGCGTTCAATAAGTAACATTACACTTTTTTTTTTTTTTCAAAAGGAGGTTGATTTTATTCAGGATTTCAGCACACCATATTACTGCCTACTCTTTTGCCTAAAGCATTCTACTTTTCAACATAATCTCCCTTCAGTGCGACAGCCTTAAGCCAACTTGCTGGGAGGGCCATTATGCCCGCATGGCTCCACTCTACTGGTCGACGTCAGAGCCAACGTCTTGCTGCGTCAGTAACCTCCGCATCATCCACGTACTGTTCCAACGGAGTGCATCCTTCATTGGGCCAAACAGATGGAAGTCGGAAGGTGCGTGATCTAGGCTGTAGGCCAGATGAGGGAGAACAGTTCAATGAGGATTGTGAGTTTCTCGCGTGTGCGTAGGCTTTAACGAGGCCTTGGTTGTAATGCAGAAGGAGACTTTCGTTTGCATTTCTGTTGCGACGAACACGCTGAAGTCGTTCCAATATGGCGGCAAGCGGAAGGTCGGATGTGTCGGCGCTATCTTGTTGCGATGATGGCAGACGCGTCCCCGAAGGATTCACCGTGCTTTTGTCCACTGCCATGTCTCCGAAGACATTCAGCAAGGACGTGCGAATATCTGCAATGCTCTGGGTTTTCGCTAAATGGAACTCAATGACAGCTCTCTGCTTGGAACGTACCTCCGTTAGAGACGCTGTTTTGGAGGTTACGTATAGCGTCACCACCTGTCGGAACTTCGTGAAACCGTAGGAACTGAAGCGGGAATATTCCACGATGTCCCACACCAAATTCCGTGTTTTTTTTTCAGTCGAAACGACAGCTAAGCGAATGTTGCTACTTATGGGCCTTCGCAGGAGGCGCCTTGGTCATGCATGCATGCTGACTGCTGTTCATCAGCGACATTTTCTGCAATTTGTACGACAATACCGCAACTGGACGTCCATTGAGTGGCGACAGGTGGCCTTTTCAGTTGTATCACGTTTTATGCTCCATCGGACTTTGGCGTTTAAGGCGTGAAACGTCTGAAGGGAACACTTTGCAACAATCGTTGGAAGGGTCCAGGCCGGAGGTGGGAGTGTTATAGCGTGAGGAATGTTTTCGTGGCATCCCCTTGGTGATATAGTCATTCTGGAAGGCTCAATGGATCAACACAAGAGTTAGTGAATGCTGTTTTTCGCTATCCCTATATAAGCTGTAAATCTTCGATACGGTGTCTCCTGAAACACCAAACAGTTCGGCTATCTTGGTTATGGAAGCACCCGCCATGCGAGCACCAGTAACTCGCCCACGCTCGAATTCACAGAGCCCCGACGTAATACACTAACAACTACACAGAACACTGTTCTGGCCACGAGTGACACTTGCTGGTTCAAATGGTTCAGAGCACTATGGGACATAACATCTGAGGTCATCAGTCCCCTAGATTTAGAACTACTTAAACCTAACCAGCCTAAGGACAGCGCACACATCCATGCCCGTCAACAAATACAATAGTGTAACCTGCAGGCTCGGCTAGCATCTGCGTTTACGTCCAAGCATGTGTCCCTCGCGACATATTTTCGTCCGACGCCTGCAGCACTTTACTGGCGAAAAATGAAAACTGGAATACTTGTTCTTCAATCTCTGGAATCCCTTCAAGATCAGACCTGTATTTACCGTTATATGTATCATTTCCATAAATAAAGAATAGATTTTTGCTATTTACAGCTTCATATAGCAACTCATGGAATACTTAAGTGCAGCGCGGGTTAGCCGCTCCGTCCAAGGCGCCTTGTCACGGTCCGCGTAGCTCACCCCGTCAGAGGTTCGAGTCCTCCCTCGGGCTTGGGTGTGTGTGTGTTCTCAACGTAAGATAGTTTAATTTAGATTAAGTGGTGTGTAAGCTTAGGGACCGATGACCTCAGCAGTTTTGTCCCATAGGATGTTACCACAAATTTCCAAATACTTAAATCCTTTCTCCAATTGGCGCATATTGGGCATCAAATGGAAACAACTTGACTGAACACACGAAGTTATACCATTGTTCTATCACGCCGAGATAACCTGAGAGATAACAAGTACAATGTATTCAGTAACCAACAGTTAATATCTGTCATGATGTGACTCAATCGTTATTCATCTGGTCATGCCACAGTGGCAGCTGCAGTGTTACAGAAGATACATTGTTTTATATATTACTTATGAAAAAATTCTTGCCGTAATTAGAGTAGATTCAACTAGGTTACGTCAGAGGGAACGAATAAGTTGGCTGGTCCCTATTTCTTTCTGACTGGTACGCCATTTTAGCCTTCTTGACTGCCTCACATATCTAAATGAAAATTTTACTCGAAGAGTGACTAGTCGGCTCTGTCCGAATGACATGTGAACTGCCATCAGTTCCCCTGGAACGTGATCTATGTGATATTTTGTCACATCATGTAGGATATCAACTACAATTCATAAAATACCGAGCGAGGGTCAATAATACCACTTAGCGAAACGCCATTAAAAAAAAAAAAACATTTCGACGTGTGATGGTGTCCATTAAAGAAGCCATTAAAGAAAAGCAGGTAACTTATTTGAAGTTCCTACAGACAAAAACGTCAGAGAGTTGGGAAATATATAAAATAAAAAGGAAGGTCGCGAAATGTTCAAGGCATACCAAGAGTCCGGGGGCACTTACATATATGTCTTAGAACACGACGTACACGGTAGACAGCAATGTGCGTACAAAACCATGAATATCCTGAACAAGAAAGAATAAGACACTGCCTCACCCAACATACTACCCTATGAATTAGATTCAGCTAATGTGGAGGAACTAAAAGACGCTTTGAAAGGCATGAACAACAGAAAAGCTACCGGAATAGATGGAATAAATGACGAACTAATTAAGTACGAAGGCTTATCACTAGACAGAAGGCTTTTACAATTAATAATTGAATGTTGGAGGAGTTGCTAGAACCAGACCCTTGTATAAGGCAGAAATAATCTAACACAGGCTACAAACTATACTTAACGATAATCAATAATCGCATGAACAATATGATAGAAACTGTTTCAGAGGAACAAAAGGGATTCAGATCAGGTCGTTCATGCACAGACAATTTAAGTTCGTTATAGAAAAGCACAGAATTCAATGTGGAAATCCATATGGCTTTTTGTGGCCCATGAGAAGGCTTTTGACAGTGTGAGCCGCGATAGCCTGTGGAAGATTATGTCTGAATGTGGATATTCTTATCACCTCATAGAGGTAGTGAAAATTCTTTACAAAAATAGACGCCGTGTAATAAACATAAGTAGGAATAGATTAGAACAGACAAACAGACGAAACACAAATGGCTGTATGTATGTATAACCGGTGATCAAAAAGTCAGTATATATTTGAAAACTGAATAAATCACGGAATAATGTAGATAGAGAGGTACAAATTGACACACATGCTTGGAATGACATGGGGTTTTATTAGATCCGAAAAAATACAAACGTTCAAAAAATGTCCGACAGATGGCGCTTCATCTGATCAGAATAGCAATAATTAGCATAACAAAGTAAGACAAAGCAAAGATGATGTTCTTTACAGGAAATGCTCAATATGTCCACCATCATTCCTCAACAATAGCTGTAGTCGAGGAATAATGTTGTGAACAGCACTGTAAATAAAGCGTGTCCGGAGTTACGGTGAGGCATTGGCGTCGGATGTTGTCTTTCAGCATCCCTAGAGATGTCGGTCGATCACGATACACTTGAGACTTCAGGTAACCCCAAAGCCAATAATCGCACGGACTGAGGTCTGGGGACCTGGGAGGCCAAGCATGACGAAAGTGGCGGCTGCGCACACGATCATCACCAAACGACGCGTGCAAGAGATCTTTCACGCGTCTAGCAATATGGAGTGGTTCTAATAAAACCCCATGTCATTCCAAGCATGTGTGTCAATTTTTACCTCTCTATCTACATTATTCCGTGGTTTAGTAAGTTTTCAAATTTATACTACCTTTTTGATCAATTCCTTTACTTCCAATGTATATCCTCGCTTCTTCTAACATTTCACGATTGTAAGTCAACGGCAAGTATCCTGTAGGTTTTCATGAGTGTCAGTTAGCGAATATCAAAATATGTGATATAAATGGCCGTATCTTTTGAAGCTTAAATTTTTCAGGTCACCGAGGGACCACAGATCTTAGTATGTGACGTAAATTTCTACATGGTACCTCTAATTGTTCACGAGAATGAGGTGTGATAACAGTCGGACAGGGAGACTAACGTTGAACAAATGATTGTGTAAGGGCTCGGTTTTTCCGAGTGAAATACGGAACCCTATATCCAAGAAAATGAAATTCAAACAGCAGAGATGAGGTTCCTAAGGAGTTCGAAGAGGTGCGCAAGAAGAGACATGATTAGAAATGAAGATATTAAAACAGAATTAAGTATGTTCAGTATGAATGAAAAAATTCAAAAATATCGTGAAAATTGGGGACAACACCTCATGAGAATGTGAGGTCACAGAATTCACCAGATATTGAACTGTAATCCGAATAGGAAAAGAGATATTGGAAAAAAATGGTAATAATCTTATTTGTGAATTCTGAATAGGCAACAGCTTAATCTTATGCAGGGACGATGATGATGATGATGATGATGGCTAGACCAGTACGATTGTTATAGGGTATCAAACAACATTTGATGTTTTGTTGATAGGTACGACGCAGCATATGATCGTGAATGGAGAGTTATTGACAGATGTAAAATTAGCTGTAGAAGTGACTTAAATTATGGCTCAGAGAAGTGTGTTAGGGTCCATTGCTGTTCATGTTGTCTATTAATGATCTGCCAGATAACACTGATAGACACCTCCAACTTTTTCGGATTATGCAGTTGCCTATCATGAAGTAGTGTCAGATATAACTAAAGAAACATTCAGTCAGATCTTGACAAGATTTGGAAGTGGTGAATTGGCAGTGGTCAGAAACGTAAAATTTTGCACTTTACAAAAAGTAACAAACGTAGAACGATATGACTGTAATACAGGTCAGTCAGTGACTACTGGAATCAGTCAACTCGTACAATTACCGGAAGGAATCAATTTGTAGGAATGGGCTGATAGGCTCAATTGTAGGCAAAGCACGTGGTTGACTTCGGGTCTTTTGTAGGATACTGGGGTAATGCAGTGTGTCTCCAAAGTGATTTTCCTAAATCGCTGCTGGCAAATTCCGGGATGGTTTCTTTGAAAGGGCACGCCCGACTTCCTTCCCCGTCCTTCCCTAATCCGATGAGACCGATGCCTCGCTGTTTGGTCTCTTCCCCCAAACAACCCAACCCTCTCCAAAGGAGATTGCTTACAAATACTCGTACGACCGATCGTAGAATGTTGCTCAAGTGTGTAGAGTCGGTGCCAGATAAAGCTAACGGTATATACTGAGCAAACACAGAGGGGCAGCAAAAATCGCGACAGATTCGTTCGACCCACGGGAGTGTAGCGTCACTGAGATGCTGAAGAACCTGATCTGGCACACGCTTGACACTACTCGCCTAATATCGCGCGAAAGCCTACTTGGAAATGTTTACTGTCTCTTCCGTCGCTTCTTGCTAGAACGACACAAATGTAAATGGAAAGCACAAATTTGTGAGTTTTCTCGAGTTTCTGTAGAACATTAGGAATTTTGGTCTACATAGAAAGTTTGAAGAACCATTCTTAAGTAAAGAATGTAGAAATATGCAGCAATTGGAAACACCGCGAGAAATGCATGCCTCAACATAAATGCAGATGCTCTCCAACGCTGCACGTTGCACTGTTGTGTTTCACCACGAACGGCATTTTCGCAATGTCCTCAATACGTTGCAAATGTCAGCTATGGCCGGAACAGTGTTCTGCACAGTTTTGGCTGCATTATGTCGAAGCTGAGTGAATTCGAACCTAGGAAAATTGCTGGTACTTGGATGGAGGGTGCTTCCGTAACCAAGATGGCCGAAGTGTTTGGTGTTTCAAGAGGCACAGTATCGAAGATATACACCGCTTACAGGGAAAGCGGAAAACCGTCAACCGCAAAGCCACAACGCGGACGAAAGTGTGTCTTGAGTGACTGTGGCAGACGGTCATTGAAGAGGAGTGGACGACAGCTCTGAAAGTCACTGCAGAACTGAGTGTCGCTGTCGCGAACCCTATCAGCACCAAAATAAGAAGGCAGCTCTAAAAGCAAGGAATTGCAGAGCGATCTGCAATCTCAGTACTACTAATCAGTGATAAAAATGCCCTTCACAGCAAAACTTGGAACAGAAGCCATAAATTCTGGACTATGGGGCAATGGAAGAAAGTCGTTGGGTCGGATGGGTCTTGTTTCACACTGTTTCGAACTTCTTGCCGAGTTTACTTCCCAAGACTGAGAGGTGGCAGAGATTCGGTGATGATTTCGGCAGCTATATTCCGGTATTCCGTGAGCCCCATGGTTGCCCCACAAAGGAGCATTACTTTTAGGGAGTTATGTGACCATTTTGGCTGATCAGTTCGATTCCATGGTAGAGTGTTTCTTCTCCAATGGTGATAGTGATAGTGGTGGTGGTGATGGTGGTGTGTTCGGTGACGGGAGAGCTGTGGTTCACACAGTTCCCATCGTCGAGGACTGGTTTTGTGAGAGTGATGATGAACTACCGCTTCTCGTAGCCACCACAAACACCAGACCTTTGAGGTCTGCTTTGGAGAGAAGGGTGTGTGGTCGCTATCCGCCTGCATCATAGATACCTGAACTTGCCACTACTGTACAGGAAGAACTAAATAAGATTCCCTTGAAACCGTTCAGGACCTGTGTTTATCCGCTCTGAGATGACTGGAAACTGTTTCGAACGCCAACACGTTTTCTACGCCTTCTTAGGCAAGGTAATGTGTTACTATGGCGTTTCCATATTTTTGTTCACTCCCCGTATTACAACATTCTTGTACATCACTTCTGTAGGAACCGCGAAGAGAAGAGTGAACTATTTACAGTGCACACGATGACATTTTAGGAATCATTCTTTCAGGGCTCCGTGCACGAATGAGACCGGTAGAAGCCCTAATATGTGGTACAATGGGCATGTCTCAGTTCTTTGCGGAGTATAGACGTTCGAGGAGCGTTCAATAAGTAATGCAACAAATTTTTTTCTTAACCAGTTTCGGTTTAAAAAATGTGGGTTTTGTTGTGGGACGTCTTGGGATATTCCCGCATCAGCCTCTCTAGTTTCAAGGAGCTCTGATAGGTGGCGGAGCTATAATTAGCCTTCAAAATGGCATCTGTAATGGAGATGCGTTCCAAGCAGAGAGCTGTAATTGAGTTTCTTCTGGTGGAAAGCGACAGCCCATAGATATTCACAGCCGCTTGGATTATGACTACGGAGACCAGGGAGTGAGCAAAAGCACGGTGAGTCGTTGGGCGAGGCTTCTCACACCATCGTAACAAGGTCGCGCAAGCCTTTCTAATCTCTTGCGTACCGCCCAGCCGCACATGGCTGTGCTACCGTCATAAAATTGAAGAAACAACTTCAGCGTATTCGTCGCCACAAAAATGCAAAAAAATTTCTCCTCCATGACAATGCAAGACCTCACACAAGTCCGTGCATCTTAGAGTTCACAAAATTTCATTGGGGTATTGTTCCTCGTGCACTCTGCAACACTTAATTGTATAGTGTTGCATTTCTTTTAAAGTCTATAAATCTTCTGGTCCCTTAGTGTTGTTCCGGGTATGACTACCTCGCGACTATAAAAATGCACAGAAATGATAATGTTTCTACCGAACGATCTCAAATAAATCAATCTGCTGCTCTTGTTCAAAATAATCCAACCAGGTATTTAATGCTCAACGTATGTTATAATATGTATGTCAACGTATGTCAACATTGTTATAAAAACAGTGTAATCAATCCTTGATTTTGTTGCCAAGTGGCCCACCATAATATTCACTTTTTCGACATTTTTCAAAAAATATAAAATAATTCTTTTTCTTTTCGCCCCCCAAGATCAACGCTACAATTCACCTGACCAAAAGTCTTGCACCTTCTGCCGCGGAACTTCACTAATTCCCACTATATCTAACTTCAACCTATCCATTTCCCTTTTTAAATATTCTAACCTACCTGCCCGATTAAGAGATCTGACATTCCACGCTCCGATCCGTAGAACGCCAGTTTCTTTCTCCTGATAACGACGTCCTCTTGAGTAGTCCCCGCGCGGAGATCCGAATGGGGGACTATTTTACCCAAGAGGACGCCATCATCATTTAACCATACAGTAAAGCTGCATGCCCTCGGGAAAAATTACGGCTGTAGTTTCCCCTTGCTTTCAGCCGTTCGCAGTACCAGCACAGCAAGGCCGTTTTGGTTAGTGTTACTAGGCCAGATGAGTCAATCATGCAGACTGTTGCCCCTGCAACTACTGAAAAGGCTGCTACCCCTCCTCGCAAGTAACGTAGCCTTAGATCGTCGAACTCAACCGAGGTTACATTTAAAAATTTGTTTGTGTACCCAAAAGAGTGTGAAATATGATGTATTGGAGACTTGAATAACACCAACCTGCTTTCAGAAAAGGAAGTATTGTATTTCTTATAGAACGACCCCCTTAGATGTACATAGACGACAGCTAGAAGGAGAATGGGAATCTACGTCTGAAAAAGAAGAGGCAGGAGAGCTCCACAGCGGCCTGTGTGGAGCGTAGCGCTGCCCTGATGCCAGGAGCAGCCTCGGAGGCTGGGAGGCAGGGCACGCCGCCAAGTGCGCCGCCGCCACCGCCCCCGCTCGCCGGCGTGAGAAAGGGGAAAAGAAAGAAAGGAAGGGCTGCTGCGGGGAGCAGCCAGCCATCTTGGATCGATGTGGGTGGTGGCGGGTGCTTATCTGGGGGCGGGGGCAGGGGGCAGCACGCGGCCCGTTGGCGCACACGTGCGCGAGGTACGTGCGGCCTGCGATTTCTAGCAAGCGCAACAGCAACTCCGTGTTGTACCGCCTGACAGGCTGGATTGTTTGACTGATACGTCATCACCTTGGGAAATTCTTGTCCGCGTACGCAGCAAAGGGGTACCCAGAGTCTTTTTGGTTATCAAACCAAGAGTGTGCGATGTATTCCTCCGCTTATCACCCTCTCGGAAGACTGTAAGACGCGTGCTGCGTGAGCCAGTTGGCGGAATATCAAATGTTAACAGTTCTGCAGGTCGACACTGCTCTCATCTGGACTTGCACCGGCGGAATATCGTAAGGCTGTCGCGTCTCGGATAAGAAACAGTGTTAAGACAGGAATAACACCCATCGAAGAATTAATGACGGAAATAAAAGGTAGTTTCAAAAGTGGGACAGTAGGTTTAAATATGAGGGTGATGAGATATCAGTGATAAGATTCGCAGCTCAAAGAGGGTAAGGAGGAATTGAAGGATCACTTCAACGGAATGAACGATCTAATGAGCACACACTATCGATTGTGAGTAAACCGCAGAAAGACGAGAGTAATGACGGGCAGTAGAAAAGAGATAGGCGATAAACTGAATATCAGAATGACGCAAATGACGTGAACAAATTATGATACTTTGAAAGCAAGTAACACATGACTATGGAATCAAGAAGGACTTGAAAGGCGGATTAGCACAGGGAAAGATGCTATTCCTGGTCAAAATAAGTATAATAGTATCAAACATCGACCTCAATTTGAGGAAGAACTTTTCGAAAATGTATGTGTGTACCAGACCACTGGCTGGAAGCGAATGATGGACTGTTGGAAAATCGGAAGAGAAGAGAATCGAAGTGTTTGAGATGTGGTTCTACGGAAGGATGTTGAAAACTGCGAGTTCTGGTAAGGAATGAGGTTCTGCACAGAATCTGCGAAGAGAGAAGCATGTGAAAACTTTGAAAAAAAAAAAAAAGAAGAAGAAACAGGATGGTAGGAGATATGTAAAGACAACAAGGAATAATTTCCACGGTACTTGATGAAGTTTTACAGAGTTGGGGAAGACAGAGATTGCAATCTTTCCAACAAATAACTGGGGACGTTCGGTGCAGTTGGTAATCTGAGATAAAGAGGTTTTTGTCACATGAGATGAAACTGTCGCGGATTGCACTCAGTCACAAGCCTGATGACCATATCGCCCCCCCCCTCTCCCCAAACCCCTCCCAAACAAAATGCAGAAGAGATTACAAATTGGTTTGACTGTTTAAACGTGGTTCTCTGTCGGAGACCATCACAGTGAGTTTTCAGCAGCCACTACTGATACAGCAAACGGCTTTGCCGCAGTGGTAACAACGGTACCTGTCAGATCACCGAAGTTAAGCGCTGTCGGGGTCCACTAGCACTTGAGTGGGTGACCCTTGGGTATGTCGAGTGCTGTTGGCAAGCGGGATGCACTTAGCCCTTGTGAGGCCAACTGAGGAGCTACTTGGCTGGGAAGTAGCGACTCGGGAACACGAACCTCTCCTCTCATCTGTTAGCTTTTCTGAAATAAAAAGATTGTTTTTGCTTTCTTTTCCGCAAATTATGTTCAATTTATACTAGTATAAACTTATTATTGTTAGTCTTGATTTTGCTCAAAACAAATTTTGTTATAAATATGGAACAACATTACATGGAAAAGTGTAAAAAGTGCGAATTCCTTTTAATATAGGCTGCAGTTTTTGAAATATGGAAAAAATTAAATAAAAAAAATGGTACCATTGGCCCTTCCGAGGCCTGTTTGGACGGAATATTAGTGGTATAAATTTTACCAGTGCTGGAGCTCGTACCACTGTGGTTACGAAAAGAAAAAGATTCCTGTTACTGAGTTGCTAACATGCTGATTTGGCTAGTTTCAGCAGTAAACTACAATCCTAGGAAATGCAGCCTTTACTGAATACTGCCCTCTTACGCGCGTAGTTATCAGTATAAGGAAAGCATGATCGTTACAGGAACCGAACGTTAGAGCTGTTTCTCACCCGTTAGTAGTAAAATTCGCTGCTGCGAGAGACTCCTGCTCTTAGCTCCAATCGCTCCATCTGTAGGTGGAGACTTGGAACGGCGGATAGCGGAGACGCGACGCGGCCGGGAGCCCATTCGCCGCCCGTCAGGTTCCTTCCGCCTCTCCGCCTGCGGGTGGAGGTTTATGTAGCCCCCCTGACCCTCTTTTCTATTTTTGAACATCTAATACTGGTGTAAAATATGTTACTAGAGGGCGCGAAATTTAGTGGCCCAAGAAATACATTATCTGAAAAAGTATCTGGACACGCCTATGTTGCCAGAGTCGAACCCGCCAGAATAGGAGGACCCTTTTAAAGTTTCCCAAATTGGTGACGTGATTGTGAAGTGGAAACGCGAAGGAGTAACCGCAGCTAAACCGAGACGCGGCAGACGTCATGTAGGAGGGTAATTCCAAAAGTAAGGTCTCATATTTTTTTATAAGTACAGAACTCTGTTTGTGTGGCAGTTGGTCACACTGTGATGAAGAGTGCTTCACGCGCTGTGTGTAAAGATGAGCACTACGCTCTGCGGCGCTCAGTCTTGGTTGGCAACCTTTGAGAATGGAGTTCTACTTGGATGTTACCGCCAAGTGCGAATTGCGCGCAGTTATTCGGTTTTTGAACGGAAATGGCACTGCGCCGATTGAAATCCGTCGCCAATTGACGGAAGTGTATGGTGAGTCGTGCATGAATGTCAAAAATGTTTGTAAGAGGTGTAGATAGTTTGCAGCTGGTCGGACCGAAATTCACGACGATCAAAGAAGCGGGAGACCGTCAATTTCTGAGGAGACAGCGTTGAAGGTTGAGCAAAGCATGCGTGAAGATCGGCGGACCACCCTGTATGATCTCTGCACGTTGGTTCCTGAGGTTTCCCGAAGCACCGGTCACTGAATTTTAACGGAAACATTGAACTACCGGAAGGTGTGCCCAAGATGGGTGCCACGCATGCTGCCTGAAGACCACATGCGGCAACGAGTTGATGCTTCCCGTGCATTTCTTCACCGCCCTGCAACTGAACGGGTCGACTTTCTGAACTCAGTTGTCACGGGTGACGAAAAAATTTGGCCGGAAAGCGATTAATCTCAGACGAAGAGGTGGAAGAAGGGGTTCATAACTTTCTGAACAGCATGGCGGCGAGCTGGTATGACATGGGCATACAAAAACTGCCACAGCGTCTACAAAAATGCATCGACAGAAACGGTGATTATGCAGAAAAATAGCTAAATGTTCAAGCTGTAAACTGATGTAAACCATTGTGGAAATAAACAGGTCTATGTACTTAAAAAAAAATAGGAGACCTTACTTTTGGGATTTCCCTCGTACTGGCGCACGGGGAAATCATCGGAAGGAATAATTTGTCAGTTTCAAAGTTCTACCAGCAGTCCAGGCAGGACAATGACTTTGCGTGGGGGGTTAAAAAGAATAAATTACACCCGTCCAGCAGCTCCTTATTGCCCACACATTTCTGTAGTCAGTGGTAAGTGACTCTTGAGGTGGCATAAAGGACTACTCCAATGGACAGTGGATCACTGGAAACGAGTGATTTGGGGTGTCGAATGACGTTATGACCTGTGCTAATCCGATGGGAGGGTTAGAGTTTGGCACATGCCTGGAGAATGTTAACTGCCGTCATGTGTATAGAACCAAAAATGTAGTGCAGAGGTGCAGAGGAGGTGGTTTTATGATATGGAGCGCTTTTCGTGGTTAGGACTTGGCCCTTTATTGCCCTTAAGGAAATACGAAGTGCGGGACTATAAGAACAGATTTTTAGTGTTATGAACTGCAGACAGTTGAGAAACAGTTTGGAGACCATGATTGTTTGTATCACCTTGACAATCCATTCTATCATAAATCAGCATCCGTCAGGTGGTAGTTTGTAGACAGTGACAGTACTGAAATGAACTGGCCAGACCAGACTCCTGTCTTGAACTCAATGTAACATCTTTGGCATGAGTTAGAACGTCAACTCAGCTCCAGGCCCCAGCGTTCAACATAACTACCTTCTTTAATTTCCGCTCTTGTGGAAGAATGAGCTGCCATTCCTCCCCTGGCATCAGACATCTCACTGAAAATATTCCCAGCAGAGTTCAAGCTTTCACGAAAGCGAAGGGTGGATGCTATCCATAATAATGCCCACTAATAGGTGTCCGGACACTTTTGATCGGTTAGTGTATTTCGTTTGCCTTTACGATCACACTGTAATCATGAAAAATAGATTTCACTTTCTCGATACACAGTTTGGCCCCCTCATTGTCAGATGGTGTTCCGGCGAGGAACTATGGAATAATTGCTCCTTCAGTTGCATTCTCCCACATGGACCATGAGAAAGAGGCTCTAGGGCGCTGAGCTTCCAGGTCACTGGATGCTTTCATGCCGCATTGTTTACTCACTGCACAATGTGAGTCAGTGATTTGACAGTGGCCTTCAAATGACCGTTCGACGACCCAAATGGACGTATTCTATGTAAATCACAAGGCTGTGACTGATTTCCTCCAGTATACTCATCGAAAGTAGAGGAGCTATGGGAACTTCTTTCACTTTTTTCAAGGTCACAGTGTAATCTGATACCCCACCAATGCCTGTCGGGCAGCTGCGTGTGGCCTGTCTCAAGACGGTAGGTGACGGTCATTTTCCTGTCATTTTTTACTCTCACAGTTGGCAAAGATGAATGAGTTGCACAGAGGTGGCTTTATCTTGGTATGTTGCTGGTATCAGGTTACATCCTAACTTTGAAAGTACCTCAAGCAAATGTTTGAGATACTTGGCAGAGGGGTGGTGGATGGGGGCCATTCCCCAATCACATCAGCACACCATGTAAGTTGTTAGAGTTCATAGAGCAACCTTCTTGGAGCACTGTTCCATACATATGAATCAAAGTGGTTAAGATTGGGATCATATGAGCATACAACTTGATACACCACCATGTGATGATGATGACGTCCCATACTCCGAGGAGCATACGGAACGATGCGGGAGACCCGCACCGCCGACTAAGCAAGGTCCTAGCGGAGGTGGTGTGCCATTGCCTACCTCCGTCCGTAATGCCGATGAATGATGATGACGAAGACGACTCAACAACACGTATTCATCTCGAGGGAAAATCTCTGACCCCGCCGGGAATCGATCCCGGGACCCTGTGCGTGGGAAGCGAGAACGCTACCGCAAGACCACGAGCTGTTGACACACCACCATGTACGAGTATGATATGCGGCATTCTGTGAAGACTGTATGAGAGGTAACGGGATCACCTCCAGGGGGCACAATGGGAGGTAGGAGCCACTCGAAACCTGCGTTTACAATAAAGGGGCAGTGCTCCCAGAGGTGGGCATTCTTAAACTTTGGGATCTTGTTTGCCTCGGTGTGCATTTTCACACGTACTGATTCCTATCTAGAGAAATCAGTTAGATGTTTTACTTAAAGTAAATGGCATCTAGAACGAAAATGTCGTGTGTTAATCAGTAATTTCCAAATTTTGACGGATCTGACCACTTTATACCTTACATCTTTGGTTTACTGTAAATTGTACCTTCTGTCTCCTTAGAACTGCCTTTCATCTACTGCCAGGCTATAAACACGAATTCAATAAAACAGTTTCTGCGTGCTAGATTTTGTTATGTCCTGGAGTTTATTGGGGAATGGGGCAAAATTAAAAGTATAATTCACCCACACTTTAGACTATGGTATGTTGCATTTCATTTGTAATTTTTGTCACAAGCCGTAAGTCACCAAGCAAAGCAAAATTCATCATGCTCAGCAGTATTTTGGACATTAATACGAGTCTGTTTAAAGACAATATCCCTTGCAAAAGGGATAAAAAGAGACCCCCCCACTCCATATACTGTATCACAGACTTGCGAGGTGGAGTACTTGGCTGTGAGACTCACCAAACCCTCTTCCCTGCTTTTCGAAAGAACTGTCCAGTGCGACACTCATGGTAAAAGTTCTGAACCACTTTGCAGCAAAACTACTCAATGGTACGGCACCACTACGACCATAAGTGGAGACAATGTTATTTTTCTCAGCACCATTACTATCTTCTTTCAGCGGTGCATGGGTTCGCAGCATAGAACTGCGCTGCATTTAATGGTTGTATTCTTTGGTTTATTAACAGTTGTGGGAAGCTCCCTTGCCAAAACAGGATGACGAACGTTATGGGAAGAGGAATGGTCTTGGTAGACTGCAGTTGGGTTATCTAAGTGGGGGTACGACATCAGGTCCCCAAAAGTGCTTGCAACCACAATATAGCCTAGTGTGCTTTAACAGAATGGGTCAGGGAGCTCCCTCTTGGTCAAGGATGAGGTTGTAATAGAACATATTAAAGGCTTTACTTTACCGAAGTATGTGATACCCGCCAAATTCAACCAGTTTAACGAGTATTTATGATTATAGAAAAGTTATTGCGTATGTTAACAATGATTGCACAACATGTCTCCATAAACAGTCAACCCATTAAATCATACTGAATAACTGACCCACACAAAAGTTAATATCACTTGATCACTGATACAGCAAATGTCATCATGTAAAAACACTAAGTTTATCTTAAATAATTAATATGAAGTACGAAAAATAGTAGCCAACTTAGGTATTTTGGATCTCCTTAAATAAAAATCACCCAGTGAAACCTATTTGTTCACTAGGAGTGTTTTCACTCAGTATTCACGTAATCAATCCTATTTTAGACGAAAACCAATGTAATTCTTAATAATTCATGTTACTTACTTATTTATGCAAATTAGAGAAGTCAATTGACAAACTTCAAAAAAATGGCCTTTTTGTAACAGAGAATTATTCTGTCAAGTCAACAAATCTGTCTGTCATTTTCATAACATGTTAAATTATGTCACTCGATGCAAATTAATAACTTATCTGCACAAATTATGATAACAGATGTACATGTGACTTATAAACTATATCTCTTTTTAGTAGTTCTTTGACAATGTTATAAATACAAGCAGCAAGAAGGGTCGAGGAGGCAGTCGGAATGTCACTCTGGTAAAGTGTGTTTGTGTGTTATTGTTTGAGGTGGATAAACAATGCAAAGATCATGTAATGGAAGTACTACTTTGTGTTGTGTCATGGTCTTTGGTAGACAGTGGAATTAAGATGGCCACCATAATAAATATTTGAAGGTTACATATTTGTTGGTTTCGCTCGTTCTTTATCATCAAAAGCACATAAAAAACACGGGACCTCATGTTTTTAACCCTAGACAACCAGATTTAGAGCCAGCATCAGCATCGAGACACAGCAGCGATCCAGCGAGCAGCAGCGATTACTACAACGCATTTTAATGGTGCCAACCTAACATCAAGTGCTAACAAGCTCCGTAAATGGGAGTGAAATAGTGCGATTACAGCAATTAGCTATATCAACGACTAGGCGACCATTACAAAAGTGGGGGCTCGTCCGGGATCTTTAAGTGCATCGATGATAATAGTGCAGCGATAAATTTCGTAAGTGCTTAGCACTTCAAAAAAAAAAAAGGTTTATTTGTGCAGTGTGGCAACAGTGAAGATATGTCAAAGCGAAAAACAAAAAAACGTGTGTATGTGAGATTACGAAAAACTATCATCACACCGCTCGGAAGATTAACGTCTGGATTGTCAATGGAATTCATCAATCAAGATAAAACCGAATAGATGTGAAAAAAGCCAACAAGAACACCGATCACATCAGAGTATAGCTACATAAAGCAAGGTATTTTGTTGTTGTCATTAAAAAAAAAAAATTTTTATAGTTAACATGTCTCTACCTGAGACCGTAGGAAATGTAAAAATTGAACCAGGGGATGGTGAACAATTAAACTTAACAGAGTGGCTAGCAGAGTTTGCAACTCAAATAAGCTCGCAACTTAAACAATCGAGTGAACAAGTAAGTTTGAAACTTAAAGAAAACACAGATAGACTGGGTAAGTTAAGTTTGAATTTTGATCTATTAACTACTCATCTCAATGAGAAGTGTGAGGAAATTAAAACTACCCTCAGTAAGGACACTAGCGAACAGCTGATACACTTCAGAAAAGAATTTCAAATTAAAGTTGAAAGTTTAAATGAAAATATACAAGCTAACACAGACAGTATTGCTGTCATCTACAACAGAGTAGATACTGAAGTTGAAAGATTAGATCAGAGAATAGACAAAACATCAGAAAACCTTAAACAAGAGTACAACCTGTATACCACTAATGTAGATACAAAAGTAGAAAAGATACACACTAAATATACACAATTGGAAGATGCATTGATGTCAAAACAAATGTTTTACAATCAAAATACAATGTATGGGCACATCCAAGTGAAATGCTTTCCTGGTGAAAATCTGCACCCTATTGACTTTATTCATCAATGTAAGGATATGTTTGTTGTAGGAATGACAGATAACATAAAAATTAAGTTAGTAAAACGGTTTCTAGAAGGGGAGGCCCTATCCTGGGCAAATGAGAATAATGATTCTTGGAATACTTTTGAAGAGTTTGAAGCTAAATTTATTTGCAAATTTTGGTCACAATCCATACAAGCCAGATTAAAGTCAGAATTTCTAAATGGACCAGTGTATAGAGGGAAAGTAGGGGGAATGCAAAAATTTTGCAGAGATCAATTGAAAAAACTTGCTCACTTGAATAACTCTTTTGATATTATGACACAAATTGATGTTTTAAAAAGAAGGTTACCAGAGAGACTGCAGTGGGAATTGGTCCATGGACCAGACGATTCAATGGAAGAGTTCCTGAAATTTGTAGATAGATTAGATAGGGCCTTGGAAAGAGAGAATAACCAAAGTTTTGGCTCTGGCAACAATCAGTATGGGGGGTGGAACAGGAATGTAAATAGAGATTATTATGGGAGGAGAGACTTTGAAAATTCTGGAAATAATGCTCCAAATAGGGGAGATAGGAGATATGAAAATGATTTCAGAAACAATACACAGGAGGGAGGATGGGGGAGAGATAACAGGAATGATAGAAATAGGTATTGGGGAAGAGAACAAGATAGAAGGGGGTTTGTTGAAACTAGTGAACAAAACAACAACTACGAACGGACAGACCGAGGGAACCAGCCGGGAAACGGTGGACAGTCCCACTAGATGTCCGTAGTTTTGGGGCTAGACAATATTATGATAGGACAACACATAACCGAAACTGGAAAAGGAGAGGATACAATGTAAAGAGTAAATACCATGAAAATACTGATGTTGTTAGAATGAATAAATTAGAATTTAATAAAAGGTTTTGGGATACTATGAGTAAAAGTGATACAGTTAATAAAAACAGTGTTCAAGCACAGGTAGTTAGTGAAAGTGCAGAAGTTGAAGGTATTGCAGAGTTCCTTAGTTGGGCTGAAAAAGATACTGGTGTTAATAACAAGTCAGACACACCACAAATAGAATCTATTTTGGGGGGTTTATTTGATAAGAAGGGGGATGCCGAAGTGTTTAATGGAGCCAAAGGCCCAATTGCTGAGATTCAGATACATAGGGGAGAAACTGAAGATGGGGTTGTTGTGGAGGAGGAGGAAGAAGTAATAGAGGGACATTTAAATAATGATCCTAAATCAAGTGATGTTATTGATGAGAGTGTGGAGGAAGAAATAAAAGTATTTGTAGAATTGAAAAGTGGTGATGTAGTAAAGGTAAGTGATGTGACAAACATGGGTAATAATGAGGTTAATTTAAGTGAAATGCAGACTAGGGAATGTGTATCTGAGGACAAGCTATTGCCTATTGGGAACTATGAAACACTAATCTATGAGAATGGTAATAATAATAATAATAATAAAGAAAATATAAAGGGATGGAATGTAAATGTGTGTTTTCAAGAAAAAGGGGAAAAGTTTTTAGAAGTTTTGTGGAACAACTATGGAAACTGTATAAACAAAGATGCCTTTTGGAAAGAATTAGCAAAGGTAAGTGCAACCTTGTATCCTACATGGTGGACAAGAATCCGTAGTGGATTTCATAAAAAATGGGGTGAAAACAGTAGTTTGTTAAGTGGCAACACAGTGTTAAGAGGGACAGAAAAAAACAAAGGTTTATGTTTAAATGTCAATGCTTTGCAAACAGAGAGGGATGTGTCTAAGTGTAGGAAAGAGACATTAGACTTAGGAACTAAAGAAATTGAAAATGATCTATTGTTTGAAAATACTGAAATAGACAAAGATGTTGAGCTAGGTTGTCCATATGTTAAAGTAAACATTTACATTGGTCCATTTGAAATAAAAGAAAGCCCACATCCTAATGCGTATAGACTTATCTTTCCCAGATCAAGAAGGTTATTTGGATTAAGAAACATCACTGAATTGAAACCATATAAACATGATTAAGCACATTTCCCTGTTTGAATACAGTTACTTACCCATTTTCCGTAAAGCATTTTATCAGCAAAGATTTTTACTGGGTGTGTCAAATAGCAACTACCACTCATCCTACAGACCCTGGAAAAGTTCCAGATCTCTGAGACAATGTTTTTATATTTTTATTGTCACTATTGAATATTAAATTTGGAGACATCTTCTTTACTTGCAAGGGGCAAGTTTAAACATGCACCCAAAGAGGTGACAAACATTTATTACTTTCTGTTTGTATTGTTGAATATGGGACATACTTGCACCAAATATAAAAGACAATGTAAAAATTGTTGTGCAAGACCCATCATTTTGTTACTATTTTCTTAAGCATAAGATTTGTGTACAATTTTCTACAGCTAATCAGATGTTCACCAAGTTTGATGTTTGTGTTATGTTGTGACCAATTTAAGTGTCCAATTTTAGTATTAATATGTTCTTGTACTATCTTGACTGTCTCAATGGGAGACAAGTTTTTTAAATATTTTCTTTTTTTAAAATGCATATTATATTCATACATGTGACTTCTCTAGTGTTTGTGTTTATATATCATGTCCATACTTCTAATTATGTTTTTTGTTTTCATTTCCTTTATGTGGCTCAAAAAGAGCAGACAGTTGCAATATTTTCCTATGGACATCTGACCTGTCCATCTATGTAATATATTTATGTTCCTTCTATTATCTTGATTATTCTGTGACTCAATGAGAGCTGGCTTTGAAATAATTTACATATATTTTTTTATATATCTTAAGATCGCATGTGATATATTTGTGTCTGTTTTTGATCATTTTCCATGTGGCTCACTGGGAGCAAAGATTAAGTTTTTTTTTTACTTTCATATATTACTGAATATTTTTATTATGCTGTCGTACTGAGAGCCATAACACAAAGTGCATTTGAAAGAACATAACTAAAATATTTGCAGGAAAAAGTCATTTTGAAACGGTGTAACGGTCATGGTATACATACACATTATGCATAGTAAAACAAAAAAAAATTATTAAAGTAGTACTTTTCCAAATTTTAAGCATTTGACACATTTGTCCTAGTCGGCTAATATCATTAACATTCTGTAAATGATATTACCCGAGGGGGGTATTGTAATAGAACATATTAAAGGCTTTACTTTACCGAAGTATGTGATACCCGCCAAATTCAACCAGTTTAACGAGTATTTATGATTATAGAAAAGTTATTGTGTATGTTAACAATGATTGCACAACATGTCTCCATAAACAGTCAACCCATTAAATCATACTGAATAACTGACCCACACAAAAGTTAATATCACTTGATCACTGATACAGCAAATGTCATCATGTAAAAACACTAAGTTTATCTTAAATAATTAATATGAAGTACGAAAAATAGTAGCCAACTTAGGTATTTTGGATCTCCTTAAATAAAAATCACCCAGTGAAACCTATTTGTTCACTAGGAGTGTTTTCACTCAGTATTCACGTAATCAATCCTATTTTAGACGAAAACCAATGTAATTCTTAATAATTCATGTTACTTACTTATTTATGCAAATTAGAGAAGTCAATTGACAAACTTCAAAAAAATGGCCTTTTTGTAACAGAGAATTATTCTGTCAAGTCAACAAATCTGTCTGTCATTTTCATAACATGTTAAATTATGTCACTCGATGCAAATTAATAACTTATCTGCACAAATTATGATAACAGATGTACATGTGACTTATAAACTATATCTCTTTTTAGTAGTTCTTTGACAATGTTATAAATACAAGCAGCAAGAAGGGTCGAGGAGGCAGTCGGAATGTCACTCTGGTAAAGTGTGTTTGTGTGTTATTGTTTGAGGTGGATAAACAATGCAAAGATCATGTAATGGAAGTACTACTTTGTGTTGTGTCATGGTCTTTGGTAGACAGTGGAATTAAGATGGCCACCATAATAAATATTTGAAGGTTACATATTTGTTGGTTTCGCTCATTCTTTATCATCAAAAGCACATAAAAAACACGGGACCTCATGTTTTTAACCCTAGACAACCAGATTTAGAGCCAGCATCAGCATCGAGACACAGCAGCGATCCAGCAAGCAGCAGCGATTACTACAACGCATTTTAATGGTGCCAACCTAACATCAAGTGCTAACAAGCTCCGTAAATGGGAGTGAAATAGTGCGATTACAGCAATTAGCTATATCAACGACTAGGCGACCATTACAAAAGTGGGGGCTCGTCCGGGATCTTTAAGTGCATCGATGATAATAGTGCAGCGATAAATTTCGTAAGTGCTTAGCACTTCAAAAAAAAAAAAGGTTTATTTGTGCAGTGTGGCAACAGTGAAGATATGTCAAAGCGAAAAACAAAAAAACGTGTGTATGTGAGATTACGAAAAACTATCATCACACCGCTCGGAAGATTAACGTCTGGATTGTCAATGGAATTCATCAATCAAGATAAAACCGAATAGATGTGAAAAAAGCCAACAAGAACACCGATCACATCAGAGTATAGCTACATAAAGCAAGGTATTTTGTTGTTGTCATTAAAAAAAAAAAAATTTTTATAGTTAACATGTCTCTACCTGAGACCGTAGGAAATGTAAAAATTGAACCAGGGGATGGTGAACAATTAAACTTAACAGAGTGGCTAGCAGAGTTTGCAACTCAAATAAGCTCGCAACTTAAACAATCGAGTGAACAAGTAAGTTTGAAACTTAAAGAAAACACAGATAGACTGGGTAAGTTAAGTTTGAATTTTGATCTATTAACTACTCATCTCAATGAGAAGTGTGAGGAAATTAAAACTACCCTCAGTAAGGACACTAGCGAACAGCTGATACACTTCAGAAAAGAATTTCAAATTAAAGTTGAAAGTTTAAATGAAAATATACAAGCTAACACAGACAGTATTGCTGTCATCTACAACAGAGTAGATACTGAAGTTGAAAGATTAGATCAGAGAATAGACAAAACATCAGAAAACCTTAAACAAGAGTACAACCTGTATACCACTAATGTAGATACAAAAGTAGAAAAGATACACACTAAATATACACAATTGGAAGATGCATTGATGTCAAAACAAATGTTTTACAATCAAAATACAATGTATGGGCACATCCAAGTGAAATGCTTTCCTGGTGAAAATCTGCACCCTATTGACTTTATTCATCAATGTAAGGATATGTTTGTTGTAGGAATGACAGATAACATAAAAATTAAGTTAGTAAAACGGTTTCTAGAAGGGGAGGCCCTATCCTGGGCAAATGAGAATAATGATTCTTGGAATACTTTTGAAGAGTTTGAAGCTAAATTTATTTGCAAATTTTGGTCACAATCCATACAAGCCAGATTAAAGTCAGAATTTCTAAATGGACCAGTGTATAGAGGGAAAGTAGGGGGAATGCAAAAATTTTGCAGAGATCAATTGAAAAAACTTGCTCACTTGAATAACTCTTTTGATATTATGACACAAATTGATGTTTTAAAAAGAAGGTTACCAGAGAGACTGCAGTGGGAATTGGTCCATGGACCAGACGATTCAATGGAAGAGTTCCTGAAATTTGTAGATAGATTAGATAGGGCCTTGGAAAGAGAGAATAACCAAAGTTTTGGCTCTGGCAACAATCAGTATGGGGGGTGGAACAGGAATGTAAATAGAGATTATTATGGGAGGAGAGACTTTGAAAATTCTGGAAATAATGCTCCAAATAGGGGAGATAGGAGATATGAAAATGATTTCAGAAACAATACACAGGAGGGAGGATGGGGGAGAGATAACAGGAATGATAGAAATAGGTATTGGGGAAGAGAACAAGATAGAAGGGGGTTTGTTGAAACTAGTGAACAAAACGACAACTACAAACGGACAGACCGAGGGAACCAGCCGGGAAACGGTGGACAGTCCCACTAGATGTCCGTAGTTTTGGGGCTAGACAATATTATGATAGGACAACACATAACCGAAACTGGAAAAGGAGAGGATACAATGTAAAGAGTAAATACCATGAAAATACTGATGTTGTTAGAATGAATAAATTAGAATTTAATAAAAGGTTTTGGGATACTATGAGTAAAAGTGATACAGTTAATAAAAACAGTGTTCAAGCACAGGTAGTTAGTGAAAGTGCAGAAGTTGAAGGTATTGCAGAGTTCCTTAGTTGGGCTGAAAAAGATACTGGTGTTAATAACAAGTCAGACACACCACAAATAGAATCTATTTTGGGGGGTTTATTTGATAAGAAGGGGGATGCCGAAGTGTTTAATGGAGCCAAAGGCCCAATTGCTGAGATTCAGATACATAGGGGAGAAACTGAAGATGGGGTTGTTGTGGAGGAGGAGGAAGAAGTAATAGAGGGACATTTAAATAATGATCCTAAATCAAGTGATGTTATTGATGAGAGTGTGGAGGAAGAAATAAAAGTATTTGTAGAATTGAAAAGTGGTGATGTAGTAAAGGTAAGTGATGTGACAAACATGGGTAATAATGAGGTTAATTTAAGTGAAATGCAGACTAGGGAATGTGTATCTGAGGACAAGCTATTGCCTATTGGGAACTATGAAACACTAATCTATGAGAATGGTAATAATAATAATAATAATAATAAAGAAAATATAAAGGGATGGAATGTAAATGTGTGTTTTCAAGAAAAAGGGGAAAAGTTTTTAGAAGTTTTGTGGAACAACTATGGAAACTGTATAAACAAAGATGCCTTTTGGAAAGAATTAGCAAAGGTAAGTGCAACCTTGTATCCTACATGGTGGACAAGAATCCGTAGTGGATTTCATAAAAAATGGGGTGAAAACAGTAGTTTGTTAAGTGGCAACACAGTGTTAAGAGGGACAGAAAAAAACAAAGGTTTATGTTTAAATGTCAATGCTTTGCAAACAGAGAGGGATGTGTCTAAGTGTAGGAAAGAGACATTAGACTTAGGAACTAAAGAAATTGAAAATGATCTATTGTTTGAAAATACTGAAATAGACAAAGATGTTGAGCTAGGTTGTCCATATGTTAAAGTAAACATTTACATTGGTCCATTTGAAATAAAAGAAAGCCCACATCCTAATGCGTATAGACTTATCTTTCCCAGATCAAGAAGGTTATTTGGATTAAGAAACATCACTGAATTGAAACCATATAAACATGATTAAGCACATTTCCCTGTTTGAATACAGTTACTTACCCATTTTCCGTAAAGCATTTTATCAGCAAAGATTTTTACTGGGTGTGTCAAATAGCAACTACCACTCATCCTACAGACCCTGGAAAAGTTCCAGATCTCTGAGACAATGTTTTTATATTTTTATTGTCACTATTGAATATTAAATTTGGAGACATCTTCTTTACTTGCAAGGGGCAAGTTTAAACATGCACCCAAAGAGGTGACAAACATTTATTACTTTCTGTTTGTATTGTTGAATATGGGACATACTTGCACCAAATATAAAAGACAATGTAAAAATTGTTGTGCAAGACCCATCATTTTGTTACTATTTTCTTAAGCATAAGATTTGTGTACAATTTTCTACAGCTAATCAGATGTTCACCAAGTTTGATGTTTGTGTTATGTTGTGACCAATTTAAGTGTCCAATTTTAGTATTAATATGTTCTTGTACTATCTTGACTGTCTCAATGGGAGACAAGTTTTTTAAATATTTTCTTTTTTTAAAATGCATATTATATTCATACATGTGACTTCTCTAGTGTTTGTGTTTATATATCATGTCCATACTTCTAATTATGTTTTTTGTTTTCATTTCCTTTATGTGGCTCAAAAAGAGCAGACAGTTGCAATATTTTCCTATGGACATCTGACCTGTCCATCTATGTAATATATTTATGTTCCTTCTATTATCTTGATTATTCTGTGACTCAATGAGAGCTGGCTTTGAAATAATTTACATATATTTTTTTATATATCTTAAGATCGCATGTGATATATTTGTGTCTGTTTTTGATCATTTTCCATGTGGCTCACTGGGAGCAAAGATTAAGTTTTTTTTTTACTTTCATATATTACTGAATATTTTTATTATGCTGTCGTACTGAGAGCCATAACACAAAGTGCATTTGAAAGAACATAACTAAAATATTTGCAGGAAAAAGTCATTTTGAAACGGTGTAACGGTCATGGTATACATACACATTATGCATAGTAAAACAAAAAAAAATTATTAAAGTAGTACTTTTCCAAATTTTAAGCATTTGACACATTTGTCCTAGTCGGCTAATATCATTAACATTCTGTAAATGATATTACCCGAGGGGGGTATTGTAATAGAACATATTAAAGGCTTTACTTTACCGAAGTATGTGATACCCGCCAAATTCAACCAGTTTAACGAGTATTTATGATTATAGAAAAGTTATTGTGTATGTTAACAATGATTGCACAACATGTCTCCATAAACAGTCAACCCATTAAATCATACTGAATAACTGACCCACACAAAAGTTAATATCACTTGATCACTGATACAGCAAATGTCATCATGTAAAAACACTAAGTTTATCTTAAATAATTAATATGAAGTACGAAAAATAGTAGCCAACTTAGGTATTTTGGATCTCCTTAAATAAAAATCACCCAGTGAAACCTATTTGTTCACTAGGAGTGTTTTCACTCAGTATTCACGTAATCAATCCTATTTTAGACGAAAACCAATGTAATTCTTAATAATTCATGTTACTTACTTATTTATGCAAATTAGAGAAGTCAATTGACAAACTTCAAAAAAATGGCCTTTTTGTAACAGAGAATTATTCTGTCAAGTCAACAAATCTGTCTGTCATTTTCATAACATGTTAAATTATGTCACTCGATGCAAATTAATAACTTATCTGCACAAATTATGATAACAGATGTACATGTGACTTATAAACTATATCTCTTTTTAGTAGTTCTTTGACAATGTTATAAATACAAGCAGCAAGAAGGGTCGAGGAGGCAGTCGGAATGTCACTCTGGTAAAGTGTGTTTGTGTGTTATTGTTTGAGGTGGATAAACAATGCAAAGATCATGTAATGGAAGTACTACTTTGTGTTGTGTCATGGTCTTTGGTAGACAGTGGAATTAAGATGGCCACCATAATAAATATTTGAAGGTTACATATTTGTTGGTTTCGCTCATTCTTTATCATCAAAAGCACATAAAAAACACGGGACCTCATGTTTTTAACCCTAGACAACCAGATTTAGAGCCAGCATCAGCATCGAGACACAGCAGCGATCCAGCAAGCAGCAGCGATTACTACAACGCATTTTAATGGTGCCAACCTAACATCAAGTGCTAACAAGCTCCGTAAATGGGAGTGAAATAGTGCGATTACAGCAATTAGCTATATCAACGACTAGGCGACCATTACAAAAGTGGGGGCTCGTCCGGGATCTTTAAGTGCATCGATGATAATAGTGCAGCGATAAATTTCGTAAGTGCTTAGCACTTCAAAAAAAAAAAAGGTTTATTTGTGCAGTGTGGCAACAGTGAAGATATGTCAAAGCGAAAAACAAAAAAACGTGTGTATGTGAGATTACGAAAAACTATCATCACACCGCTCGGAAGATTAACGTCTGGATTGTCAATGGAATTCATCAATCAAGATAAAACCGAATAGATGTGAAAAAAGCCAACAAGAACACCGATCACATCAGAGTATAGCTACATAAAGCAAGGTATTTTGTTGTTGTCATTAAAAAAAAAAAAATTTTTATAGTTAACATGTCTCTACCTGAGACCGTAGGAAATGTAAAAATTGAACCAGGGGATGGTGAACAATTAAACTTAACAGAGTGGCTAGCAGAGTTTGCAACTCAAATAAGCTCGCAACTTAAACAATCGAGTGAACAAGTAAGTTTGAAACTTAAAGAAAACACAGATAGACTGGGTAAGTTAAGTTTGAATTTTGATCTATTAACTACTCATCTCAATGAGAAGTGTGAGGAAATTAAAACTACCCTCAGTAAGGACACTAGCGAACAGCTGATACACTTCAGAAAAGAATTTCAAATTAAAGTTGAAAGTTTAAATGAAAATATACAAGCTAACACAGACAGTATTGCTGTCATCTACAACAGAGTAGATACTGAAGTTGAAAGATTAGATCAGAGAATAGACAAAACATCAGAAAACCTTAAACAAGAGTACAACCTGTATACCACTAATGTAGATACAAAAGTAGAAAAGATACACACTAAATATACACAATTGGAAGATGCATTGATGTCAAAACAAATGTTTTACAATCAAAATACAATGTATGGGCACATCCAAGTGAAATGCTTTCCTGGTGAAAATCTGCACCCTATTGACTTTATTCATCAATGTAAGGATATGTTTGTTGTAGGAATGACAGATAACATAAAAATTAAGTTAGTAAAACGGTTTCTAGAAGGGGAGGCCCTATCCTGGGCAAATGAGAATAATGATTCTTGGAATACTTTTGAAGAGTTTGAAGCTAAATTTATTTGCAAATTTTGGTCACAATCCATACAAGCCAGATTAAAGTCAGAATTTCTAAATGGACCAGTGTATAGAGGGAAAGTAGGGGGAATGCAAAAATTTTGCAGAGATCAATTGAAAAAACTTGCTCACTTGAATAACTCTTTTGATATTATGACACAAATTGATGTTTTAAAAAGAAGGTTACCAGAGAGACTGCAGTGGGAATTGGTCCATGGACCAGACGATTCAATGGAAGAGTTCCTGAAATTTGTAGATAGATTAGATAGGGCCTTGGAAAGAGAGAATAACCAAAGTTTTGGCTCTGGCAACAATCAGTATGGGGGGTGGAACAGGAATGTAAATAGAGATTATTATGGGAGGAGAGACTTTGAAAATTCTGGAAATAATGCTCCAAATAGGGGAGATAGGAGATATGAAAATGATTTCAGAAACAATACACAGGAGGGAGGATGGGGGAGAGATAACAGGAATGATAGAAATAGGTATTGGGGAAGAGAACAAGATAGAAGGGGGTTTGTTGAAACTAGTGAACAAAACAACAACTACGAACGGACAGACCGAGGGAACCAGCCGGGAAACGGTGGACAGTCCCACTAGATGTCCGTAGTTTTGGGGCTAGACAATATTATGATAGGACAACACATAACCGAAACTGGAAAAGGAGAGGATACAATGTAAAGAGTAAATACCATGAAAATACTGATGTTGTTAGAATGAATAAATTAGAATTTAATAAAAGGTTTTGGGATACTATGAGTAAAAGTGATACAGTTAATAAAAACAGTGTTCAAGCACAGGTAGTTAGTGAAAGTGCAGAAGTTGAAGGTATTGCAGAGTTCCTTAGTTGGGCTGAAAAAGATACTGGTGTTAATAACAAGTCAGACACACCACAAATAGAATCTATTTTGGGGGGTTTATTTGATAAGAAGGGGGATGCCGAAGTGTTTAATGGAGCCAAAGGCCCAATTGCTGAGATTCAGATACATAGGGGAGAAACTGAAGATGGGGTTGTTGTGGAGGAGGAGGAAGAAGTAATAGAGGGACATTTAAATAATGATCCTAAATCAAGTGATGTTATTGATGAGAGTGTGGAGGAAGAAATAAAAGTATTTGTAGAATTGAAAAGTGGTGATGTAGTAAAGGTAAGTGATGTGACAAACATGGGTAATAATGAGGTTAATTTAAGTGAAATGCAGACTAGGGAATGTGTATCTGAGGACAAGCTATTGCCTATTGGGAACTATGAAACACTAATCTATGAGAATGGTAATAATAATAATAATAATAAAGAAAATATAAAGGGATGGAATGTAAATGTGTGTTTTCAAGAAAAAGGGGAAAAGTTTTTAGAAGTTTTGTGGAACAACTATGGAAACTGTATAAACAAAGATGCCTTTTGGAAAGAATTAGCAAAGGTAAGTGCAACCTTGTATCCTACATGGTGGACAAGAATCCGTAGTGGATTTCATAAAAAATGGGGTGAAAACAGTAGTTTGTTAAGTGGCAACACAGTGTTAAGAGGGACAGAAAAAAACAAAGGTTTATGTTTAAATGTCAATGCTTTGCAAACAGAGAGGGATGTGTCTAAGTGTAGGAAAGAGACATTAGACTTAGGAACTAAAGAAATTGAAAATGATCTATTGTTTGAAAATACTGAAATAGACAAAGATGTTGAGCTAGGTTGTCCATATGTTAAAGTAAACATTTACATTGGTCCATTTGAAATAAAAGAAAGCCCACATCCTAATGCGTATAGACTTATCTTTCCCAGATCAAGAAGGTTATTTGGATTAAGAAACATCACTGAATTGAAACCATATAAACATGATTAAGCACATTTCCCTGTTTGAATACAGTTACTTACCCATTTTCCGTAAAGCATTTTATCAGCAAAGATTTTTACTGGGTGTGTCAAATAGCAACTACCACTCATCCTACAGACCCTGGAAAAGTTCCAGATCTCTGAGACAATGTTTTTATATTTTTATTGTCACTATTGAATATTAAATTTGGAGACATCTTCTTTACTTGCAAGGGGCAAGTTTAAACATGCACCCAAAGAGGTGACAAACATTTATTACTTTCTGTTTGTATTGTTGAATATGGGACATACTTGCACCAAATATAAAAGACAATGTAAAAATTGTTGTGCAAGACCCATCATTTTGTTACTATTTTCTTAAGCATAAGATTTGTGTACAATTTTCTACAGCTAATCAGATGTTCACCAAGTTTGATGTTTGTGTTATGTTGTGACCAATTTAAGTGTCCAATTTTAGTATTAATATGTTCTTGTACTATCTTGACTGTCTCAATGGGAGACAAGTTTTTTAAATATTTTCTTTTTTTAAAATGCATATTATATTCATACATGTGACTTCTCTAGTGTTTGTGTTTATATATCATGTCCATACTTCTAATTATGTTTTTTGTTTTCATTTCCTTTATGTGGCTCAAAAAGAGCAGACAGTTGCAATATTTTCCTATGGACATCTGACCTGTCCATCTATGTAATATATTTATGTTCCTTCTATTATCTTGATTATTCTGTGACTCAATGAGAGCTGGCTTTGAAATAATTTACATATATTTTTTTATATATCTTAAGATCGCATGTGATATATTTGTGTCTGTTTTTGATCATTTTCCATGTGGCTCACTGGGAGCAAAGATTAAGTTTTTTTTTTACTTTCATATATTACTGAATATTTTTATTATGCTGTCGTACTGAGAGCCATAACACAAAGTGCATTTGAAAGAACATAACTAAAATATTTGCAGGAAAAAGTCATTTTGAAACGGTGTAACGGTCATGGTATACATACACATTATGCATAGTAAAACAAAAAAAAATTATTAAAGTAGTACTTTTCCAAATTTTAAGCATTTGACACATTTGTCCTAGTCGGCTAATATCATTAACATTCTGTAAATGATATTACCCGAGGGGGGTATTGTAATAGAACATATTAAAGGCTTTACTTTACCGAAGTATGTGATACCCGCCAAATTCAACCAGTTTAACGAGTATTTATGATTATAGAAAAGTTATTGTGTATGTTAACAATGATTGCACAACATGTCTCCATAAACAGTCAACCCATTAAATCATACTGAATAACTGACCCACACAAAAGTTAATATCACTTGATCACTGATACAGCAAATGTCATCATGTAAAAACACTAAGTTTATCTTAAATAATTAATATGAAGTACGAAAAATAGTAGCCAACTTAGGTATTTTGGATCTCCTTAAATAAAAATCACCCAGTGAAACCTATTTGTTCACTAGGAGTGTTTTCACTCAGTATTCACGTAATCAATCCTATTTTAGACGAAAACCAATGTAATTCTTAATAATTCATGTTACTTACTTATTTATGCAAATTAGAGAAGTCAATTGACAAACTTCAAAAAAATGGCCTTTTTGTAACAGAGAATTATTCTGTCAAGTCAACAAATCTGTCTGTCATTTTCATAACATGTTAAATTATGTCACTCGATGCAAATTAATAACTTATCTGCACAAATTATGATAACAGATGTACATGTGACTTATAAACTATATCTCTTTTTAGTAGTTCTTTGACAATGTTATAAATACAAGCAGCAAGAAGGGTCGAGGAGGCAGTCGGAATGTCACTCTGGTAAAGTGTGTTTGTGTGTTATTGTTTGAGGTGGATAAACAATGCAAAGATCATGTAATGGAAGTACTACTTTGTGTTGTGTCATGGTCTTTGGTAGACAGTGGAATTAAGATGGCCACCATAATAAATATTTGAAGGTTACATATTTGTTGGTTTCGCTCGTTCTTTATCATCAAAAGCACATAAAAAACACGGGACCTCATGTTTTTAACCCTAGACAACCAGATTTAGAGCCAGCATCAGCATCGAGACACAGCAGCGATCCAGCAAGCAGCAGCGATTACTACAACGCATTTTAATGGTGCCAACCTAACATCAAGTGCTAACAAGCTCCGTAAATGGGAGTGAAATAGTGCGATTACAGCAATTAGCTATATCAACGACTAGGCGACCATTACAAGGTGATAGTCGATGCCTATCTGATAACTGAAAAAAATGGTTCAAATGGCTCTAAGCACTATGGGACTTAACATCTGTCCCCTAGACTTAGAACTACTTACACCTAACTAACCTGAGGACATCAAACACATCCATGCCCGAGGCAGGATTCAAACCTGCGACCGTAGCAGCTGAAGCGCCTAGAACCGCTCAGCCACATATCTGATAACTGATGTCAAGATAGTCCAGGGTGCGTGAATGGATCGTTGACAGCTCGGGCTGGAGTGACGTTGACAGCCGTGGCTGAGGGGAGCGCTTTGTCGACAGGTCTGCCCGTGCTGTTGTTGGTACAAACCTGCCTATGGACGGTTCCAGTACTCCTTCAGAGGAGAAACGATATTGATAAGTATCACATGTACATATACAGACATTTGTATAACAATAATTTCGAGTACTTACGTAGTATTTCATCAGTATCCGTATTGTTGAAATAAAGGCTCTTATCTCATCATCAGTCAGTGCCTCTTAGCAGCGTTTCCAAGTACAGAAGTCTAAGAGCAGCCACCACCAAGAGCACTACCCCTTTGTTGCGTACATAGATTTCGACTGCCTTCTACCTCCCGTGGTAGCCTCTCGTGCAATCTTCACAGAATGGCGTGTACTATATGTTGCCACATATCAAGCTGTAAACTCATACTATTCCAGTCTTAACACTTTTTGATTCGTATGAGGGGATAATGCTGTAAGATGGTAGATCTATGTACTCTAATAACTTGCATGGCATGTTGGTGTGATTTATCACAACGTCATTCCTATCACTGAATCGCAGGAATGTGATGTCTTGTACAAGAAGGCATTTGATTTTCATATTTGTCGGCTGTCGTTGGATAGGAAAGTGAAAACTCCACGTATAGACCACCGTTATCTAATGGGAAAGTTTCATGACAAAGCACACAGTGCATGCAACTTGAAATATCAGCTACTGCGACACATATCCATTTTCTTCCATAATTTGAGCGGGCTGATGCTTATTTCGTTGTTTAGCACTTAGGAGATTTCGGCTTGAAAGAAGATACGATCAGAGTTCTACCTGACACTACTGAAAACGACATTTCATTTTCCAAGCAAATCACGTCAAAAATTTCGTTCCGCTTTTTGGAATCATCACGTTTTATGACTATGTTTCAGGACGACATCGTGTCACTAGAGATGCGTATTCCAATGATCAAAATTGCAGCTTGTGACGAAGGAGGAGGTCTTTCCATACGAATACCCCGATTCAGTGGAGAGACTTAATGAAAGCATATTTATCAGCACAGCCTCTTTAACAGTAAACTTGCAGACCTGGCATAAAATTCGAAATATGGCCAACAGCTCAACATCTCTGATTTAGGACACATGCTAGTTTTTTTTTTTCTTTTGGTCATCAGTCTACTGACTGGTTTGATGCGGCCCGCCACGGATTCCTTTCCTGTGCTAACCTCTTCATCTCAGAGTAGCACTTGCAACCTACGTCCTCAATTATTTGCTTGACGTATTCCAATCTCTGTCTTCCTCTACAGTTTTTGCCCTCTACAGCTCCCTCTAGTACCATGGAAGTCATTCCCTCATGTCTTAGCGGATGTCCTATCATCCTGTCCCTTCTCCTTACCAGTGTTTTCCACATATTCCTTTCCTCTCCGATTCTGCGTAGGACCTCCTCATTCCTTACCTTATCAGTCCAGCTAATTTTCAACATTCGTCTATAGCACCACATCTCAAATGCTTCGGTTCTCTTCAGTTCCTGTTTTCCCACAGTCCATGTTTCACTACCATACAATGCTGTACTCCAGACGTACATCCTCAGAAATTTCTTCCTCAAATTAAGGCCGGTATTTGATATTAGTAGACTTATCTTGGCCAGAAATGCCTTTTTTGCCATAGCGAGTCTGCTTTTGATGTCCTCCTTGCTCCGTCCGTCATTGGTTATTTTACTGCCTAGGTAGCAGAATTCCTTAACTTCATTGACTTCGTGACCATCAATCCTGATGTTAAGTTTCTCGATGTTCTCATTTCTACTACTTCTCATTACCTTCGTCTTTCTCCGATTTACTCTCAAACCATACTGTGTACTCATTAGACTGTTCATTCCGTTCAGCAGATCATTTAATTCTTCTTCACTTTCACTCACGATAGCAATGTCATCAGCGAATCGTATCATTGATATCCTTTCACCTTGTATTTCAATTCCACTCCTGAACCTTTCTTTTATTTCCATCATTGCTTCCTCGATGTACAGATTGAAGAGCAGGGGCGAAAGGCTACAGCCTTGTCCTACACCCTTCTTAATACGAGCACTTCGTTCTTGATCGTCCACTCTTATTATTCCCTCTTGGTTGTTGTACATATTTTATATGACCCGTCTCTCCCTATAGCTTACCCCTACTTTTTTCAGAATCTCGAACAGCTTGCACCATTTTATATTGTCGAACGCTTTTTCCAGGTCGACAAATCCTATGAAAGTGTCTTGATTTTTCTTTAGCCTTGCTTCCATTATTAGCCGCAACGTCAGAATTGCCTCTCTCGTCCCTTTACTTTTCCTAAAGCCAAACTGATCGTCACCTAGCGCATTCTAAATTTTTTTTTCCATTCTTCTGTATATTATTCTTGTAAGCAGCTTCGATGCATGAGCTGTTAAGCTGATTGTGCGATAATTCTCGCACTTGTCAGCTCTTGCCATCTTCGGAATTGTGTGGATGATGCTTTTCCGAAAGTCAGATGGTATATCGCCAGAGTCATATATTCTACACATCAACGTGAATAGTCGTTTTGTTGCCACTTCCCCCAATGATTTTAGAAATTCTGATGGAATGTCATCTATCCCTTCTGCCTTATTTGACCGCAAGTCCTCCAAAGCTCTTTTAAATTACGATTCTAATACTGGATCCCCTATCTCTTCTAAATCGACTCCTGTTTCTTCTTCTATCACATCAGACAAATCTTCACCCTCATAGAGGCTTTCAATGTATTCTTTCCACCTATCTGCTCTCTCCTCTGCATTTAACAGTGGAATTCCCGTTGTACTCTTAATGTTACCACCGTTGCTTTTAATGTCACCAAAGGTTGTTTTGACTTTCCTGTATGCTGAGTCTGTCCTTCCGACAATCATATCTTTTCCGATATCTTCACATTTTTCCTGCAGCCATTTCGCCTTAGCTTCCCTGCACTTCCTATTTATTTCATCCCTCAGCGACTTGTATTTCTGTATTCCTGATTTTCCCGAAACATGTCTGTACTTCCTCCTTTCATCAATCAACTGAAGTATTTCTTCTGTTAGCCATGGTTTCTTCGCATCTACCTTCTTTGTACCTATGTTTTCCTACCAAACTTTTGTGATGGCCCTTTTTAAAGATGTCCATTCCTCTTCAACTGTACTGCCTACTGCGCAATTCCTTATTGCTGTATCTATAGCGTTATAGAACTTCAAACGTATCTCGTCATTCCTTAATACATCCGTATCCCACTTCTTTGAGTATTGATTCTTCCTGACTGTCTTGAACTTCAGCCTACTCTTCATCACTACTATATTGTGATCTGAGTCTATATCTTCTCCTGGGTACGCCTTACAATCCAGTATCTGATTTCGGAATCTCTGTCTGACCATGATGTAATCTAATTGAAATCTTCCCGTATCTCCCTGCCTTTTACAAGTATACCTCCTCCTCTTGTGATTCTTGAACAGGGTATTCGCTATTACTAGCTGAAACTTGTTACAGAACTCAATTAGTCTTTCTCCTGTTTCATTCCTTGTCCCAAGCCCATATTCTCCTGTAACCTTTTCTTCTACTTCTTCCCCTACAATTGCATTCCAGTCGCCCATGACTATTAGATTTTCGTCCCCCTTTATATACTTCATTACCCTTTCAATATCCTCATACACTTTCTCTATCTGTTCATCTTCAGCTTGCGACGTCGGCATGTACACCTGAACTATCGTTGTCGGTGTTGGTCTGCTGTCGATTCTGATTAGAACAACCCGGTCACTGAACTGTTCACAGTAACACTCCCTCTGCCCTACCTTCCTATTCATAACGAATCCTACACCTGTTATACCATTTTCTGCTGCTGTTGATATTACCCGATACTCATCTGATCAGAAATCCTTGTCTTCCTTCCACTTCACTTCACTGACCCCTACTATATCTAGATTGAGCCTTTGCATTTCCCTTTTCAGATTTTCTAGTTTCCCTACCACGTTCAAGCTTCTGACATTCCACGCCCCGACTCGTAGAACGTTATCCTTTCGTAGATTATTCAATCTTTTTCTCATGGTAACCTCCCCCTTGGCAGTCTCCTCCCGGAAATCCGAATGGGGGACTATTCCGGAATCTTTTGCCAATGGAGAAATCATCATGACACTTCTTCAATTACAGGCCACATGTCCTGTGGATACACGTTACGTGTCTTTAATGCAGTGGTTTCCATTGCCTTCTCCATCCTCATGTCGTTGATCATTGCTGATTCTTCCGCCTTTAGGGGCAACTTCCCACCCCTAGGACAAGAGAGTACCCTGAACCTCTATCCGCTCCTCCGCCCTCTTTGACAAGGCCGTTGGCAGAATGAGGCTGACTTCTTATGCCGGAAGTCTTCGGCCGCCAATGCTGATTATTTATCAAAATTTAGGCACTCGCGGGGATCGAACCCGGGTCCGAAGACGCTAGATTATACATGGACACAGATGTTTGCCTGTTTTCGGATACTTTTGAGAAATTGTGGAATGTATGCACGTATCACATACACATCTGGATCCTGCCTTCTATACCTTGGTATGCAGTGTTAGAGTATGTGTCAGCATCGAGCTATTGACTGATGTTATGGTGCTACTATGTTTTTAATGCGGGATTTGTGGAGGACTTTCCCAGTGTGTGCACAGGCAAACAGAGGCAGATAACACGTGAACGAGTTAAGAGAAGTACAGCGCATCTGGCGATTTGAGTTACATCGTGTTCTTGGATATAAACAACTTATACGGGCATGCCATCCAGCATCTATGACGATTGGAGAGTTTCACTGGCTGTCTGATAAGGAAATCATCAGGCTGAATGAGTTCAAAGATGTGGCTGCGCATTCTGATGTAGGAGATATCGCTGAAGCAGAACTACTGTACCTAGTAATTTGCATCTCACATCACACACACACACACACAGACGCTCACACACACACACACACACACACACACACACACACACACACACACACACACACACACACACACACACACAAACACAATGGTTCCGTCCCCAGGTTGATGAGGATGCTAGCGTATAAAGAGAAATATATTATGCATCACAGAAACCTCCACTAATGTTTCAGTTTGCGTATAAAACTTAATAGAGTCACCTGTGCCATCTCCTTCAACCAGTCACGCTGGCTGAAGTAGTGTACAGATGTCAATTCCGAAAAGAGAGCTCTCATGAAATATGATTTTGAATATAATTTTCCAAAATTAATTTGTATTTAAGTTTCCAGAAAAACTGTGGGGGGTTCAAAGGGCTCTGAGCACTATGCGACTTAACTTCTGAGGTCATCAGTCGCCTAGAACTTAGAACTACTTAAACCTAACTAACCTAAGGACATCACACACATCCATGCCCGAGGCAGGATTCGAACCTGCGACCGTAGCGGTCGCTCGGCTCCAGACTGTAGCCCCTAGAAACGCACGGCCACTACGGCCGGCGAAAAACTATGGAAAATTTAAGAGACCACTGGGAGGTTCACTTAGTTTACCACTGGGATGGGTGTTATAGTGCAAGTTATTATGTCGTCAGACCACATTTTAAGCGGGCCACTATCTCCAATCAAGGATAAGTAGCTCTGGAGATGGCGAAAGTTTCGGTACGAAAGTGGTCTGTGCCAGTATGTATACTGTACCTTTACAAACTTCACATCTACCAATTTTAGTATGAGTTTGTGAAACGTAACTTCACTGACATAAAGTTGCTCAACATAGATACAGACAATTTCCTCTATTGGGCAAGAGGCTGCGATCCATGTGAAGTAATAAGGTTCCACCCCGACATATTCGACGTGACTGTATGTGCGTCCGATAATCTTTATGAATTACACCTCAAAACAAAGAGGTTATTGGCCTGATGGAGGTCGTTGCGAATGGGTCGCAGGTTATGGAATTTGTAGATTTGTAGGACAGAGATCGAAAGTGTGCGCCTACCGTACGGATTCAAGCGCCATCCAAAGACGGGCTAAGGGTATGCATCATGCGGCCTCAGTGGCTCTGTCAATCGATAGCTGCAAGCAGTGCATGCTCAGTGGTATTAGCGGTTTTTCATCTGGACCTGGACATATGCTGCATTAAATCGTGTGAACATTTACGTACGGTATTGCAACTGAAAGTCGGTCTGTCTCTCCATGAGAACAGATGGTTCATTTGTGGGGACGGGATTGATTCCCTCCCGTTCTCACATTATTCACTTGAGTGACTGCGAGTCGGTGGGTATTTACAAGTAAATAGTGTATGTGTTCGCGAGCTTGTGCAGAATAGTGGTTTGTACCATTTGTCGTAGGTGTGTACACGCACGAGAGCCTGAGTTAATTAACTGCATATTGTGTTTGTATATTTTTGTGTGTATACACCTGTGTGTGTGCAGGTCTATGTGTGTGTAGTTTTTTGTTGGCTTGTTCCTAGTCGTATCAGTCTCGTTTAACATGAAAAAGCCTCTGTACATATTACATAAAAGAATGACAATTGTATAAAGTAATTATTGTTGTAAAAAGTAAATTGAGTTTTTTAAAAAAAGTATCTATAATTTAAATACCCTATCAGTAAAGAATTATTACAATATTTTGTCACTGGAGGCATAGCTTATAGATTTTATCTTTATTAGTATTAGTTTCGGGCGGTGATAACCTCGGTGTTGAGCGCCAGTAAGCCCCAAACACACACACACACACACACACACACACACACACACGCACACACACACACACAAAATCAGTTTAAATAGTAACTCTCTGAGCACGTAACAAGTATCACTGTACCTGATAGTACTAGTATAAAATTTTACATGCAGGGTGTAATGGGTATAAGTGCAGATTTATCTGTTGGTGAATGAGGATGGTGTGCTGAACAACATTACATCTATATATACTTCATTCTCAGAATGGAGAAAACATCAGTTCGTAAAGCTGGTGACATGTTTGGGGGAAGCATGTTCAACGCAGAGAAAAAATAACCAACACGCTTATGTGTGCACATATTAAGGTACCACATATAAAAGTGTTGGCGCTTTTACCCACTACACGCTATATTTATGGAAGTTTCTTCTATTAAAGTACAAAAAATTATGAATTTTAAAATAACATTGAGAAATATTGTTAATAAAACACAAATGTATTATTAAAAAATTAATAAACATGAAATTTGTTTGTTGTTAACTATTATTATTTACACAGAATTAACCATACCTAGATCCCAAACAAATCTGTTTCTCTCAATACGGTGGAGAGAACAAGAATGATGAGTCTCATGCAATTGAACTAGAGAGAAAATGGGGAGCGGAGACGGGAAACCCACCACTTTAAGCCATCCTTTGACCTAGAGGTATAAGAGGGGAGTGGAATCGTTTGCTGCCATCCTGTTGGCCAAGGTCAGTGACGGAAGGGTGACTACGTTTTAGATCATTCATTATCTGCACCAGAACTGACGCAGTGGATTGCTGTTCTTCATATTCCCGCCATTTTGCTCACACAGTCGCCCAAAATACATGGCTGACCTTGGAGGTGGGCTTGTCTTGACACGTGACTGATACCAGCACGGGCGTAGCCAAAGAGGGAGGGGGGGGGGAGACCAGGGAGTCTTTCCGGTGTACTTGCAGTGAATACGGAAACGGGGACTATGGCGACGTTATTACTGAATGCGACCAAACAGGATCAACATGGCTGCCGTAGGACAAACATTGGAAGACATCCATCGAAGAACGAAGAATGTGTATGGGGCAGAATGTCTGTCGAATTACTGCTGCTTCACGATAACGCACGCCCCCTATCGCAAATGTCGCAACGCGGAAGTTACGCCAACTGAAGTGGGAGCACCCGCCCTATATACCTGATCTCTCCCCACGCGATCGTTACGCCTTCGATCCCTCAAAAATAGCCTTGAAGGGTAGACGATTCGCGTCAGACGAGGAGGTACAGTTGGCAGTTACGGACTTTATCACGCCGCACGATGTTTTATCGAACGAGTGTCTTCAACCTGGTGCGTAAGTAGGATGACTGTCTTAGTGCCCACGGCGATTTTGCATGAGCGACGTACCGATATTGGACTGTACGACCTTTGAACGGAAAATTTTAGATTCCCCATTGCGTTTTGACGATCAGTCATACGACGAAAAAGGGCACCACTATCGATAATCAGCAAGGCTATTGATAGATTTAAACTATCACTATAGTATAATAGTACTATCGGCTATCGCCTGTTCCTACTTTAGCCTAGGCCAACTATTGTACATGTATTAATGTTAGCACTGCAGTCGTTACTTGGAGACAAGTATAACATTGGGGTTGCAATATTTCGGTATTTCACAACGCAGTGGAGCGGTAAACATAATTTTTGGAAATTTGTGGTAAGTTCCTATGGGACCAAGCTGCTGAGGTCATCGGTCCCTAGGCTTGCACACTACTTACTTTAACTTAAACTAACTTACGCTAAGGACAACACACACACACCCATGCCGGTCAGTGTGGCCGAGTGGTTCTAGGCGCTTTAGTCTGGAACCGCGCGAACGCTACGGTCGCAGGTTCGAATCCTGCCTCGAGCATGGATGTGTGTGATGTCCTTAGGTTAGTTAGGTTTAAGTAGTTCTAAGTTCTAGGGGACTGATGACCTCAGAAGTTAAGTCGCATAGTGCTCAGAGCCATTTGAACCACACACCCATGCCCGAGGGACGACTCGAAACTGCGATTGGGGTGGGGGCGCCGTGAAAAATAATTATAAGTAAGATTGAATTAAAATCAGTGCAAAAAAACACACTTGGATTTGCCTGTGTCACCCAGCAACCGCGCTGATCGACTAAAATGTCTCCCAAACGGCGATTTCATTTCTTTTAAAAAAATAGCTCAAAATTCTATCCTTGCTAGCCCAAGTGACAAAATACCGCCCTATCTGGTCACCTAGGTAAACTTCAGTTATGAAACTCGGTTGCGATACAAAAAGATTGTGAGGACTTTGCGGGAAGCGGAAGGAACATGTGGTGACAACACATTCTAATATATTTTTTCGGCTGCTTGAACTCGTCCCAACTGACTGCCCCCTGCATTCCCCCCTCCCCCCTTTCATCCAAAAACTATTTTCGCTGTTGCACCTAATACTATAGTAACTGAAGCCACGAATTCATGCATGCATCCATGCGCCATCATATAATGAAACATGCACAATAAAAGGAAGAACATGCAATATCAGAATTACATCTTTTGTTGTGATGCAGTTTATTTTATTTGAAAACAATATACAGCAACCACTTTTTTCCAAATTTTCCGCCGGCCGCTGTGGCCGACCAGTTCTAAGCGCTTCAGTCCGAAACCGCGCTGCTGCTACGGTCGCAAGTTCGAATCCCGCCTCGGGTCTGGATGTGTGCGATGCCCTTAGGTTAGTTAGGTTTAAGTAGTTCTAAGTCTCGGGGACTGACGATCTCATACGTTAAGTCCCATAGTGCTTAGAGCCATTTGAACCATTTTGAACCAAATTTTCCACTGACTGGGGTAGCTCTGCGTCTTGAGGCGATAAGCTAGCAGTCAACGGTTTTGAAAGGGGAAGTGGCTCGAATCCCTCCAATGGCAACCTTGCAAATTGTTTTCTGTGGTTTCCTTTATCAATTTAGGCAGTTGCTGGGGTTGGTCCCTTACTGTGGGCCACATAAAATTCGTTCCGAAATCCTTTCTTTCCTGACAAAATACAGTTTCCTTAAAGATGCAAATTCATGTGGAACGGAAATCGGTAGATGTGATGTTTATATATGGACAAACGAATTATTACAGAACAGTTGTACGATTTATTCAAGAGAAAGAGCTTCACAAACTCAGCAAGTCAATAATGCTTTGGTCCACCTCTGGTCCTTAACCAAGCAGATATTCAGCTTGGCATGGATTGATAGAATTGATGGATGTCCTCCTGAGGTACACCGTGCAAGATTCTGTGCAAGGCTCCAAACGTAGTTAGGAAGAGATCTGGGGACCTTGCTGGCCAATGTAGGGTTTGGGAAGCACGAAGACAAGCAGTAGGAGCCCTCGCCGTGTACGAGCGGCCATTATCTTGTTGAAATGTAAGACCAGGATGGCTTCCCATGAAGGGAAACAAACCGGGACTCAGAATATCGTCGACGTACCGCTGTGCTGTAAGAAGGCTGCCGCAGATGACAACCAAACGGGTCCTGGTATGAAAAGAAATGACACCCCAGACCATCACTCCTGGTTGTCGGGCTGTAAGGTTGGTATCGCATTGCTATACGTCGCTTTTCCAATGGTTCCAATGGCTCTGAGCACTATGGGACTTAACATCTGAAGTCATCAGTCCCCTAGACTTACAACTATCTAAACCTAGCTAACCTAAGGACATCACACACATCCATGCCCGAGGCAGGATTCGAACCTGCGACCGTAGCAGCAGCGCGGTTCCAGACTGAAGCGCCTAGAACCGCTTGGCCACGGCGGCCGGCGTCGCTTTTCTAGACACGTTTTCGCTGGTCATCGGGGCTCAGTTCGGAGCGGGACTCACACAGAAGACAATTATACTCCATTCAACCATACTGACAGCTGATGACGTGTCTGGAGACGCCCCAGACAGTTGTGTGTTTCCAACCTTAATGTCACCCGCCATACGAGCCGACAAAAACGTGTGATGATGTGTGATGCCATTTCTTTTCATTGCAGGACCCCTTTGATTGTTATCCACGGAACGCAGACAGCACAGCGGTACGCTGACGATGTTCTACTTACTCCTCGTTTTGTTGCCCTTCTGCCAGTTTGACAGAATTTGGTAAAATAACCTTCAGGAGGACATCCAACAACTCTGTCAATCAATGCCAAGCCGAATAACTGCTTGAATAAGTGCCAGAGATGGAACATTGCGTTATTGAGTTATTCGATTTGTGAAGTTTTTTCTCCTTAATAAATCGTCAAATTTTTCTGAAAGGGTAATCGTTTGTTTGACTGAACATGTACATCACGTCTACCAACGTTTGTCCCATCCGGATAATTCCTGAGTAGTCCAACGTTAATTATTATAGAGTGTATAAACGGCAACGTATGTTGTATATATCATAGAGGAGTTTATTAGCATCAAAGACCGTGTAAACATATTATCATGAATAAATAGAGACTCATTTATGATGTCGCATAAAGAAGTCTAGTTGATAGTAGAGCGTTAATCAATGTTAAGAAAATGGCTCTGAGCAATATGGGACTTAACATCTATGGTCATCAGTCCCCTAGAACTTAGAACTACTTAAACCTAACTAACCTAAGGACATCACACAACACAATCAATGTTAAGATCTGAAAACTGTAGCTCATAGTATTTGTGTGTACCGTATTCTTTTGTAAATAGATTTGGCTGTAATAGTTTCAGGTTGACTAGTAAATAATATGTTGATCACTTAAGCAAACTGAATAATTTTAACGTAAAGAAAGGTACATTAATAAAATTTGAGACTGAATTGACGAACTTGGGTTGTTTTAATACACTGAAGAAAGTCTGACTTTTTTCAGATAAGTCGTAAATTTAAATACAAGATTTAGGTAGGAGAAAGATAACTACCATGAAAACAAATTGGAACCCATTTAACTTCATAATTTATTCAACCCAACTTTAAGATTCCTGTGATCTGCGGTAGTGAATTTTAATTTGATTGGCAATAGAGAGAAGTTACCATATTTGCAAATAAAGGAAATATAGAAATATTAATTGCACATTTGGGTACCTCACACACACACACACACACACACACACACACACACACACACACACACACACACACAATAGCAGCTTTTCTTGCTCAGTTTTATAGAGCAAATGCTATTTGCATGAAGGCTTCCCGAAAGGCAATTATGTACATAAAATTATCAAATAAGTAAATATGTTTCAGAATAATATGAAAAACATAGGTCCTTTTTAATAATTCGGAACCTCTTCTCCTGGCTACGTCGTTGGTACCAGGCTACATTGCCACGTAGAAAGTTCCTCAAGCAATTTCACAAGTGCTCGAGATGGTTGAGCAGGGATGAGATGGGGTGGGTGTGGGGGGTGGGGGTGGGGGAGATAGTCCTGAACTTGAGATAAGCCACATGCAAATGCCCGACAAGCATTGACAGAGTATAAGAGTATAAGGTTATACTGTGGACTCTACTATGCCAAAGTAACGTAAATATTAAAAAATATGTTCGCAAATTGCGAATACGATTGTACAACGATTATACGAGTTACTAGTGACGTACGAAAATTTGTGCCGGACCGGAACTCGAACCCAGATATCCTGCTTTTCGCGAGTGGTTCCGTAAACTGCACCGGCCGTCCGAGCACGCCTCTCAGTATGTCCTAGTAGTGTCTGCCTACAAATCGTATGTTTACCGCACAAGACGAGATATTGTTTTGCTCGTCAGAGTGCCTTGCTGTGGTTAGACTGCTCGTCCGGCACAAGTTTTCGTGTTACCAGTAATTCGTGTAGTCGTTGTACAATCGTATTTGCAATTTGCGAATACATTTCATAATTTAATATGGCTGTCAATTGACAGCATTGTTTGTTCCTTTGTATACTTCGATGCAATGTTACTTCACAGATGCATGCATGTCCAGACTCTGTAAAATACTGACGGTGCCCTACTACAATATAAACATCATAAAATGAATTTTTCTCGCTGTTGGTCTCTGTATTGTTGTATGGAATTGAAATGAAAATAATAAACTTTTTTAATTTTCTTTTTAATTTTGAGAACGTCTCCGACCCGACCGGGAATTGAATGATAAATGGTTCATACAGGAAGAAAATGGTAATTATTGAAATTTTTGGCTACATAAAATGCTGAAACTTAGACTGCCAGACCGGGATAACTAATTAGCGATTACTGAATCGAAATGCGGAGGAACGAAATTTATGGCATAACTTGACTACAGTATAAGAAGCCGATCGGCTGGTAGGACACATTCCGAGGCGTCGAGAAATCGTCCATTTGGAAATGGAGGGAAGTGAGATCAAGGATGGACTACAGTAAGAAGATTCAAATGGATCTACATCTATACTTTGGAAACCACCGTGAGATGCATGGCAGAGGGTGCGTCCCATTGTACCAGTTATTGGGGTTTCTTTGTGTTCCGTTCATGTATGGAGCGCGGAAGGAATGATTGTATGAATACCTTTGTGCGTGCAGTAATTATTCTAATCTTCTCCTCACGATCCCCGTGTGAGAGAGCCGCCCGAAGTGGCCGTGCGGTTAAAGGCGCTGCAGTCTGGAACCGCGAGACCGCTACGGTCGCAGGTTCGAATCCTGCCTCGGGCATGGGTGTTTGTGATGTCCTTCGGTTAGTTAGGTTTAACTAGTTCTAAGTTCTAGGGGACTAATGACCTCAGCAGTTGAGTCCCATAGTGCTCAGAACCATTTGAACCCCGTGTGAGAGATACGTAGGGGTTGCAGTATATCCCTAGAGTAATCGTTTAAAGCCGGTTCTTGAAACTTTGTTAACAGAATTTCTCGAAATAGTTTACGTCAGTCTTCAAGCGTCTTCCAATTCAGTTCCTTCAGTATCTCTGTGTCACCCTCCTACGGATTAAAGAAACCTTGAGCAATACTACAGAACCGGTCACACGAGTAATTTTTAAGCAGTCTCCTGTGTAGACTGATTGCACTTGCACAGTATTTTACGAATAAACCGTAGTCTACCGCCTGCTTTGCCCACGACTGAAGCTATATGACCATTCCATTTGACATCCCTACAAAGTGTTACACCCAGGTATTTGAATGAGATGGCCGCCTGCAACAGTGATGATGATGTTTGGCTTGTGGGGCGCTCAACTGCGTGGTTATCACCGCCCGTTCAAAGTCCCAAATTTTTTTACCCAATACAATCTAGCCCCTGTCACGAATGATGATGATGAAATGATGAGGACAACACAAACACCCAGTCCCCGGGAAGAGAAAATCCCCAACCCGGCCCGGGAATCGAACCCGGGACCCAGAGATCCAGAGGCAGCAACGCTCGCCACTAGACCACGAGCTGCGGACGACTTCAACACTGACTCATCGATATTATAGCCGTAGGATACTATATTTTTAAGGAAGAGCCGTATTTTACATTTCAGAACCTTTAAAAGAAGTTGCCAATCTCTGCATCACTTTGAAATCTTATCATTACTTATGCAGTTTCTTTGAGACAGCACTGTATTATAGATAACTGCATCGCCTGCAGGAAACTTGATTTTACTATTAATATTGTCTGCAAGGTCATTAATTTACAACACGAACAGCAAGAGTCCCAAACACACTTCCTTGGTGCTGAGATAGTTATGTAGAGATAAAGAGGCTTGTGCAGGGTAGAGCAGCGTGGAGAACTGCTTCAAACCTGTGTTGGAATGCGAACTGAAGACCACAATAAAAATAACAGTTGTTTCTCGATATTTGGGCACTTGCTCCACCGTCTCTTATTTGTGAGCCTGTGTGTCGGTCAAACGCTGAGGTGGTAGGATCCTCGTCCTCAAATCAATTTCTAATGCGAATTTTAATGTTTTTGCTCCTATCTGCTGTACTAAGTTTCAGCACCTACATCCTTCACTTCACTAATTGTGCTACCATTGTAGAGGAGTAGAATGATACCGCCAACAGAATTATGTGTGAGAAACTGAATGAAATGCTACGGAGGCCTTTTCTCTGAAAATGTTCCATCTGTTATTCAGCATCGCTATTGTTCTCTCTCGCGTTTCACGTCCTTTTAGCGAGGCCCTACGAGCGGAGCCGCGGCGCGAGGCTTTCAGATTGAAACTGTACCTAAAATTCTCCCGCGGGGAACTGTTAGCACGGACGGGGTGTCGGCCGCTGCAGCATCACAAAAGATATTACGCGAGTGGCGGGGCGGGCTCTCGGCGCAGGCAAAACACGTGCAGCCCCGAACAATGAATGTGCTCCAGCCGGTCGCGGGCGCTGAGGACTTTAATGCGCGTCGCCTGGAACAAAGAAACGGCGAGGGTGCCTTTGTCTCAGCTCAGCTGGCTCGCCCGGCCGTTTTGTGTAGCTGCGGCGGCGGCAGCCAGCGCCGCGCCGCGCCGCGCTCGCTGCGCTGCGCGGAACCCTCGTAATGGCCGTAATTCGTCGGCGACGCCCGAAACCGCTCCTGCGGCCGCGGCCGCGCTCGGACTGACGCGTCGCCTTGCGGCGCCTGCTTTGCGTCCTGGCCGCGCGTAAAACCACCTCCCAGTGCCCGGGCTCCCTCTTTTGAGGGTATAATTTAGACGTACTAAACTCTTTCAGAAGAACTTGCCTGTGGTCGTGCGGTAGCGTTCTCGCTTCCCACGCCCGGGTTCCCGGGTTCGATTCCCAGCGGGGTCAGGCATTTTCTCTGCCTCGTGATGACTGGCTGTTGTGTGATGTCCTTAGGTTAGTTAGGTTTAAGTAGTTCTAAATTCTAGGGGACTGATGAACATAGATGTTACGTCCCATAGTGCTCAGAGCCATTTGAACTTGCCTGTATTGTCAGCCGGCAGAGCCACCGCTGCTTTCTTCGCGCTTCCTAGCAAAAGATGCCGTTTACGCTGCTTTCGTTCTTTACAGCACATGTGCTGGTAACAGCAGTCGCAATTAATTACTTGTCACGATTGTTAGAAACACGTATTCACATTATAAAACAAAAACACTGTTATGGATACTGAATAACTACAATGTTCTAATTGTTAGAAGGTTCAGTCCCGGCGTCATAACGCTGTAGGAACACGAGAGGCGTTAGTGACACTACGACTTATCTTAGAAGATATAGTAAAGAAAGGCACAACTTCTGTTTCAGTATCTGTACGCTAAGAGAAGAGCGGGCGCGCTTGTATACTGATTACCCCTCTGCGGAATTTCGTAATGCTGCAATGCAACGCAGAGCTCTGCAACGTAGCGGCTCAAAGTATTTGTTTAGTTGATCATCCTGCTGCTCCCCCAGCCCTCCACCATCCCTCTCCTTTCCTGTACCCGCCCCCTAGACTCCGTGCCCTCAGTATTGCCTTCCTTCGCAAGGGAAGCGGTAGTGGGACACTCACTATCCCGCATGTCCGCTCGCGTTTTTCTTGTCTTTTTTTCTGACAATTTTGACCGTGTGTGCCATTTGCACTTTATGCAAGCAAAGAATAGAACTATAACAGTACCTTTTCACGACAGTATCTGTTACAAGGATCGAAAAATATGTTGGTAGTTTGTTTTTCAATTTTTTCCGTGATGTAAGAGTCGTTGGCCAACAATTAATATTTTTTTGTCGATTGATTTATAGATCCAAACATCTAATAAAGCTTGAAGATATACCTGCATACCTTCAAGAATTCGACAGAGCCAAGGGACTTGCAATAAATCTTGTCTATATATGACGGTAGTATCTGTTCCCGAAAGAACAGTTACCGTTGATGACCATCCAGCTTTGCTAGAAATGAAATAATTAAATGGACACCCTAGCTGCAAACAGGCGTTGATGTACTACATTGGGGACATGAAAATGTGTGCCCCGACCGGGACTCTAACCCGGAATCTCCTGCTTACATAGTTAAAATATGGCTTCCCGGCCATTGACCTTCTTGTGCGAACGCACACGCTGTGCCCGAACTCGTACGGGACTTGGTAGATTAATCTGCCACGAGTAATGAGTATGATGGGCAAACATCTGTTAGGCGCACTACGAATGTAGTGGTGTGGACATGTTGGGAGTGTGGGTCTCACGGGGAGCGTGCAAGAGATAAGTCCCTGCAGGCGCACTATCCTCTATGCCCTCGGTGGGTCAGATGGATAGAGCGTCTGCCATGTAAGCAGGAGATCCCGGGTTCGAGTCCTGGTCGAGGCACACATTTTCAGTATGTCCCCAATGTAGTACATCAAAGCCTGTTTGCAGCTAGGGTGTCCATTTAATAAATCTTGTGCCCGCTGAAAGCGAAGATGATCTGACTAAGTAGTTAATTTTAGCGACCAAGACCATGAATCTAACTCTTAACAGGGAGAAGAAACTGACAGTGAGGAAGAGAGAAGTTCAGAAATCGGATTATCCTTAGCAAAGACAAACTATCAAAATGGAGGAAAAATTGGCATCTAAAATAAAAAATAAAAAAAATGCGCCAGAAAATATAAAAATACCACCTGGTCTCGCAAGCTATTCAGGCAATATTTATATTGAAATTGGCGCGTTTTTAAAGCTTTTTGGAACTGATGCAGTATTTGTGATAGTATCCCACCCCAAAAAATTTATTGAGACCCATAGAACAAACTATAAACTTTCAAGACATTCTAAAATTACGGATGGATATGAAATTGTGGCACTGTTAGGCGCTTTATTTGTGATAAGTATAAAGGAAGGTCAACAGGTAAATGTAAAATACCTTTGGGAGTCAGTCGTTAAAGGCGTAGATATACTGAAGGCCACAATGAGGTATAAAATATTTCTATTTATAATGCATTATATGAGGATTGTTGACGTTTCCACTAGAATCTAAAGCAAGAAGCTTAACAAATTAGCTGTTGTCAGAAAGCATTTACATTCCTTTACAATCAACCTGAAATGATCCTGTAATCTCACTGAATATCTGACGATCGATGAAATGTTGACTGGAAGGAATCGCTCTGTGATACTGCTATTCACAATGCACGATAAAGATGATGTCAACCCTGAAACAGGAAAGCCAACCATCATATTGATTATAATTGCACTAAGGGAGGAGTGGGTACTCTGAACAAAATGGTAGCAGGATATCCTGTTCCCAGAATTACAAGGAGATGACCTATGATGTTATTTTATGCGATACTAAATATACCAAGGATAAATCGCTAAATTTTACATTCACTTTCGATTCAGAAGGAACTGTCAAAATTCGACGTATTTACGTAAAGAATTTAGCATTTGCGTTGATGTACGATTACTTGAAAAATAGATCGAAAATTGCTAAGCAGGAAGTGTCCTTCAGAAGAAGTCACTGACACAGCAGGGCCGACAGTGAAGAGGAAGAAGAGGCGTTACCACGTGGTGGAAGAAAAACAGAAACCGCTTGACGAAAGTTTGTATGGTGTGCAATAAGTTTACTCGTCAAGCACATCTGATTACAGAGCCTGCGTGCGGCACATGTCATCAAGAGAAGACTGACTAATACATCCTTTTTTATATTTGTGAAACATTTATTGTAGGTACAATGTATATGTAAGGAGTTAACATAAAATAACTAAAATTAAGAGTATAGCCAATTTTTTTATGATTTAATTGTCTGACATACATGAATTAAATAATGTATTTGTTCCCTTTGTTATGTATTTGTATCATGAATTCGTTCATTCAGGTGCTGATTAAAGCTTCTGAACCAAAGACATAATAATATTACTGCAAATTATACATATTTAACTGATTCCTAAAGAAATTATAACTTATCATAGGAGTGGTACTGAATACGTCACAGGCCTACTAATAAAAAAAAAATCGGCGCGCACCTGCTCGAAGATTAAAGAAAGCTTTGAATAATATTGACTGAAAATCAGTTCTGCAGGTAGCAGGGGATAAAATCCAGGAACGGACGTTGGTCTACAACCAGGAACCAAACTGTGGTAATAAGAGTCGAAGGATGCAAAACAAAGGCAGGAGGCTGACATCATTTTCCAAAATTTTTGAGAAGGTGATATTTTCTACAATAATATCCCACCTGAGCAACAATAATATCCTCAGGAAATCACAGTTTGGATTTCAGAAGAGTTGATCAACTGAGAATGCCGTTCACTGTTCACCCGCCAAATTATACAAGCATTGAATAATAAAGTAGCGTTGGTTCTATTATCTAAAGAATTTGATTCCGTAAATTACAGTATTCACCCTCGTGTTATGGGATTGACGGTATAGCCAACCAGTGGATAACGTCATGTCTGTCCAAAAGAATGCAGGAAATTGTACTTGGTAAGACAAACAGAGTGGCCCAAGGACAGTATTCTGATAGGGAACAAAAAAAAAAATCACGTATGGGGTTCCGCAAGGCTTAATCTTAGGTTCACTATTGTTCTTCATATGTCTGAAATGATGTTCCGTCCAACATACAACAAACAGAATTAGTCCTTTTTACAGATGACGCAACTATTGTAATGAGTCTGAGCACACATACAAAAACAGAATAAACGGTTAACAATATTCTTAAAAGTATCATGGATTGGTTTTCTGTGAGTGGTTTCAGCCTCAATTTTTAAAAAGACACAACATATTCAGTCTCGATATCTAGGGGTACTACAGCAGTGATAAGGGTAACACTTGGTAGGGAAATAATAAATATTGTGGAAGCTTGAAAATTCTTAGGTGCTCATACTGATGAAACTTTAAACTGGGAGAAGCACATTTTGAAACAATTTAGTTCAGCCAGATTTGCACTTAGAATCATTGCAAATCTTGGGAGAGACAAATCATTAAGTTGACATATTTTACTTACTTTCATTGGATAATATCACATGGAATAAAGTCCTGAGCTAACTCATCTTCAAGGAAAAAAGTCGTCATTGTTCAAAAACGTTCTGTAAGAATGATATATGGTGCTCACCCATGATCACCTTGTACATCTGTTTAAGGAATTGGGCTTCTGACTACTGATTGTCAGTACATTTATTCCTTCATTAAGTCTGTTGCCAACGATCATTTGTAGCTCAAAAGGGGCAATGACATCCATAATTAAAATACCAGAAGAAAAAATAACATTCATTACTCCACATTAAGATTGTCTTTAGCAAAAAAAGGGGTGAACAGTACTGAAACTAAAATTGTGATAATTTATCCAGTGATATAGAACGTCTGATAGACAACAAAGTAAAATTTGAAAATGATCTGAGAAAGTTTCTCCTTGACAAATCCTTCTATACCGCGGAAAAATTTCTGTTGTTGTAATGTGTAAATGGTGGTGGGTTGGGATTGCCAACTCACATCTGTATATTAAAAAAAAAATCTTATAAATGTTCAGTATGAAACCATTTCGCGATGTGACTGTAAAACGCATCGTTTAACGTCATTACAATCAATCGCAAAAAATGACCCATAGAACATGAACCTAACTAACTAACAGAGAAAGGATTAAGACAAGGTTGTAGCCGATCACTGACGCTGTTTAATCTATAATTAATCGAGCAGTAAATGAAACCAATGAGAAATTTGGGAAGGGAATAAAAGTTCATCGTGAAGACATAAAGACCCCTAGATTTACTGATGACATTGTCATTCTGTCAGGAACAACAGAAGACTTGGAACATTACTTAAACGAAATAGTCGAATTTAATCAGGCAATGCTGGGACATTACGATTAGGAATTGAGACACCAAAAGTTGTAGATACGTTTTGGTATTTGAGCTGCAAGATAACTAATGACTGTCGACGTAGAGAGTAAATTTAAGTCTTACGAAGTCGTTTCTGAAAGTATTCGATACCTTGCACAGAAATGAAACAAGAAGAGCGTAAAATTTCTGAAAACTTTTTTTAGTAGTAGAACAGCTTTACTTCACATCACACAAAGTGCACAACAGAAACAACAAGCACTATAAGAAGAAACCACAAATCTGGTGCAGAAATAGACCTTAATATTGATTTCAGAACAATTAAGTTGTAACGTTCACATTTTTGACCGTTAAGCTGATATGTCTGTGTGTGCCCGGCAGTGCTTTTCAGTTTGACAAAGCTACTGTTGTGCTGTGGTGTTGGCTTGTGCTATATTAAACTTGTTGCCGATGGTTTAAAGTTGACAGTCAACAATTACTTATGAAATGTCACAAGACCACTAGAAACGCGAGCAGCCTTAGATCAGTTCCACAACGTTGCATTTTCGATGTAAGATTGTCTCGAAAATTTTGTTGTGACCTAATAAGCATTTTTGACACTGTGAATAATTCAGCTAATTTTCCTTGATATGAACTTTTTCAAATGGTTCAAATGGCTCTGAGCACTATGGGACTTAACATCTGAGGTCATCAGTCCCCTAGAACTTAGAACTACTTAAACCTAACTAACCTAAGGACATCACACACATCCATGCCCGAGGCAGGATTCGAATCTGTGACTGCAACGGTCGCGCGGTTCCAGACTGAAGCGCCTAGAACCGCTCGGCCACACCGGCCGGCTATGAACTTTTTATTCAGTCTACTATAATGCTGTTGGAGTATACATTGCCCCGTTATTGCCATTGTTTATAAGGTAAAAATTGATTCTGCCACTCTTCCTTTTAATTTGTTACTGAGTGTATTGTAAGAAATTTACTGCATGCTTTGTATAATACGGTATATTCCAACTCTGTGTGCCTGGTCTGCAACAGCGCGGAGTGAGGAACGTAAGAAATAGCAACTGCAAGTTGCATTTATGAAACGCGATTAATAGATTTTCACATGGTTATTCAGTCCGCTACTAAGGAAGACGTGACGACCGCATACTGTTCAGCATGCATCTAAGTGAATACTGTAACGCAAGATAAATTATTTAACCTATTATATATTTAATTCCCATGCGACGTTTCTCTGTCTGTAGGTGAAAAGTAATCTCAATAGCTAACGTAGGGATTTTGATACGATTTTCACTGACGGAATGATTCAGGAGGAAGTTTTGTGTATACAATTTACAGTAAGATGACAAAAGTCATATTGTGTCGGGCCTCCTTTTGCCCAGCGTAGTGCAGTAGTTCGACGTAGCGTGAACTCAGGAAGTCGTTGGAAGTCCCCGGCAGAAATCCTGAGCTATGCTACCGCTAGAACCATCCGTAATTGCAAAAGTGCAGGATTTTGGGCACAGACTGTCTTCTCGATTATGTTCGATATAATTCATGTCGGGCGAACTGGGTGGGCAAATCATTCACTCGAATTGTCCAGAACGTTCATCAAACCAATTACGAACAATTGTGGCCCAGTGACATGGCACATCGTCATCCACGAAAATCCCATCATTGTCAAGGAACATGAAGTCCATGAATGGCTGCAAATCGTTTCCAAGTAGTCGAACATAACCATTTTCAATCAATGATCGCTTCTGTTGGACCAGAGGTACCAATCCATTCCATGTAAACACACCCCACACCATTATGGGGCAACCACCAGCTTGCATAGTGCCTTGTTCACAACTTGGGCCCATGGCTTGGTGAGGTCTGCGCCAAACTCGAATCGCAACTGAAATGGGGAATCATATGACCAGGCCACGGCTATCCAGTCGTCTAGTGTCCAACCAGTGTGATCACGAGAGCAGGAGACGCGCTGCAGGCGGTGTCCTGCTGTTAGTACAGGCACTCGCGTAGATCGTCTGCTGCCCAAGCCTACTAACGCCAGACTTCGCCGCACTGTGCTAACGGATACTTTCCTCGCAAGTCCCACATTGATTTCTGCAGTTATTTCACGCACTGTTGTTTGACTGTTAGCACTACACAAACGCCGCTGCTGTCGGCCGTTAACTGAAGACCTTCGGCCTCTGCATTGTCGGTGGTGAGAAGTAAGGCCCGAAATTTGGTATTCTCGCCACAGTCTTGACACTGTGAATTCCCTAACGATTCCCGAAATGGAACGTCCCATGCGTCTAGCTCCAACGACCATTCTGCGATCAAAGTCTGTTACGTCCCGTCGTACGTCCATATCCACGCCAGAAACCTTATCACATAAATCATCTGAGTACAAGTAATAACTCCGCCAATGCACTGCCCTTTTATACCTTGTGTACGCGATACTACAGTATTACATGATTCTTGTCACCTCAGTGTACTGAAGACCTTCGGCCTCTGCATTGTCGGTGGTGAGAAGTAAGGCCCGAAATTTGGTATTCTCGCCACAGTCTTGACACTGTGAATTCCCTAACGATTCCCGAAATGGAACGTCCCATGCGTCTAGCTCCAACGACCATTCTGCGATCAAAGTCTGTTACGTCCCGTCGTACGTCCACATCCACGTCAGAAACCTTATCACATAAATCACCTGAGTACAAATAATAACTCCGCCAATGCACTGCCCTTTTATACCTTGTGTACGCGATACTACCGCATTACATGATTTTTGTCACCTCAGTGTATTACCGCTCCGCGAGACTACTCGTCTGGCTGTACTTACTTGTCAATACTACCATTGCGAAGCTGGGACGGATTGCTAAGCTATGTATTATTGCTGCTCCTGACACAACTGCAGCTCAAGTAACATTCAAGACGCATAAGTCTGAACGATAAACACTGTGGTAAGAAAAATATCTTTTCTATTCCTTTCTTGTGGTGATTCTCACATTTGTATTAACGATTGTCACATCTGGTATCAATATTCGGTCTGTGGTTACATAACAACTGATCTGAACAATGACTATGAATACTTTGACTAAAAACTAATACGAAGCGAACTGACGTATTTATTAAGGCATGTGTATTTAGGAGGAATGTGTTTCAAATTCTTTCATTAGCCCTCGACCAGTGTCTTTTCCCGTCATTTCTTGTGACTACCATATACTTCACCTGGCAGTGAAACGCTACATAATAGCCATACGAAAGAGTAAATTTCAGCGTACTTACGCCTTTATACCTTCGAAGCAACAAATCAATCCGAAAATATCAAATTTCTTTACCTACACACGAGCCAAAATACTGTAACAAACGTTGCGCATTGTGACGACCATCTGCAACCACGACAGGCTGGAAGTCTGTACCGATACCACTTCACTGTTGTCCGCAGCACTTTTAGAACGGCGGACCATGGGATATTGAGCTGTCGTGAAACGGGTTGTGCACTGCTTAAAGATCTCACTTTGCGTCCAGCGTTTACATCCATAACAACAGTAGGTTCAACAGTTCGTTGCGCAATTGGCCGTAGGCCTCTCCCAGGAGCAATTCCTACATGGCCAGCTAATTCGAAATTCCGAATCAGGTTGTTCTGGTGTGGAAGGGAATCTCTCCGTATTCCTTTAATGCATCGATTCTCAAGAAGAGCAGCATCAATATTGCTGCTGTTTCGATAAAACTGCTTTACGATTAAACTTGTGCTAACCGTGCCCAGACCCATGTGTCTGTCTGCAACTCTAATGCACACTGATGCTTGAGTTTCAACCCTCCGTCGCCGTACCAGTACCGGCGCTTAATGGCAAGTCAGGACACCAACACTACTAACAAGGGAACCTCCCCATCGCACCCCCCTCAGATTTAGTTATAAGTTGGCACAGTGGATAGGCCTCGAAAAACTGAACACAGATCAATCGAGAAAACAGGAAGAAGTTGTGTGGAACTACGAAAAAAATAAGTAAAATATACAAACTGAGTAGTCCATGTGCAAGATATGTAACATCAAGTATAATCTGAGGTCAGGAGCGCCGTGGTCCCGTGGTTAGCGTGAGCAGCTGCGAAGACAGAGGTCCTTGGTTCAAGTCTTCCTTCGAGTGAAAAGTTAACTTTTTTTATTTTCGCAAAGTTATGATCTGTCCGTTCGTTCATTGATGGCTCTGTTCACTGTAATAAGTTTAGTGTCTGTGTTTTGCGACCGCACCGCAAAACCGTGTGATTAGTAGATGAAAGGACGTGCCTCTCCAATGGCAACCGAAAACATATTGCCCACGAAATACATCTCACGTATTTAATGCACTCTCGTCCAAAGTAGCGAACAGTCAACTGCCAGCCAGGGAGCCTCGTTAGCAAGAATACTCCCTCTTCCGTGCGCTGTAGTCGACTGACGTCGAGTGTTTCGATGTTTGTTAAAGTGTAGCGTCCCCATACTACGGCGCAATTACCTCGCATCGGACGGACGGACGGACAGATAATATGTTGTTGTTGTTGTGGTCTTCAGTCCTGAGACTGGTTTGATGCAGCTCTCCATGCTACTCTATCCTGTGCAAGCTTTTTCACCTCCCAGTACCTACTGCAACCTACATCCTTCTGAATCTGCTTAGTGTATTCATCTCTTGGTCTCCCTCTACGATTTTTACCCTCCACGCTGCCCTCCAATACTAAATTGGTGATCCCTTTATGCCTCAGAACATGTCCTACCAACCGGTCCCTTCTTCTGGTCAAGTTGTGCCACAAACTTCTCTTCTCCCCAATCCTATTCAATACTTCCTCATTAGTTATGTGATCTACCCATCTAATCTTCAGCATTCTTCTGTAGCACCACATTTCGAAAGCTTCTATTCTCTTCTTGTCCAAACTATTTATCGTCCATGTTTCACTTCCATACATGGCTACACTCCATACAAATACTTTCAGAAAGGACTTCCTGACACTTAAATCAATACTGGATGTTAACAAATTTCTCTTCTTCAGAAACGCTTTCCTTGCCATTGCCAGCCTACATTTTATATCCTCTCTACTTCGACCATCATCAGTTATTTTGCTCCCCAAATAGCAAAACTCCTTTACTACTTTAAGTGCCTCATTTCCTAATCTAATTCCCTCAGCATCACCCGACTTAATTAGACTACATTCCATTATCCTTGTTTTGCTTTTGTTGATGTTCATCTTATATCCTCCTTTCAAGACACTGTCCATTCCATTCAACTGCTCTTCCAAGTCCTTAACTGTCTCTGACAGAATTACAATGTCATCGGCGAACCTCAAAGTTTTTATTTCTTCTCCATGAATTTTAATACCTACTCCGAATTTTTCTTTTGTTTCCTTTACTGCTTGCTCAATATACAGATTGAACAACATCGGGGAGAGGCTACAACCCTGTCTTACTCCCTTCCCAACCACTGCTTCCCTTTCATGTCCCTCAACTCTTATAACTGCCATCTGGTTTCTGTACAAATTGTAAATAGCCTTTCGCTCCCTGTATTTTACCCCTGCCACCTTTAGAATTTGAAAGAGAGTATTCCAGTCAACATTGTCAAAAGCTTTCTCTAAGTCTACAAATGCTAGAAACGTAGGTTTGCCTTTCCTTAATCTTTCCTCTAAGATAAGTCGTAAGGTCAGTATTGCCTCACGTGTTCCGGTGTTTCTACGGAATCCAAACTGATCTTCCCCGAGGTTGGCTTCTACTAGTTTTTCCATTCGTCTGTAAAGAATTCGTGTTAGTATTTTGCAGCTGTGACTTATTAAGCTGATAGTTCGGTAATTTTCACATCTGTCAACACCTGCTTTCTTTGGGATTGGAATTATTATATTCTTCTTGAAGTCTGAGGGTATTTCACCTGTTTCATACATCTTGCTCACCAGATGGTAGAGTTTTGTCAGGACTGGCTCTCCCACGGCCGTCAGTAGTTCCAATGGAATATTGTCTACTCCGGGGGCCTTGTTTCGACTCAGGTCTTTCAGTGCTCTGTCAAACTCTTCACGCAGTATCGTATCTCCGATTTCATCTTCATCTACATCCTCTTCCATTTCCATAATATTGTCCTCAAGTACATCGCCCTTGTATAGACCCTCTATATACTCCTTCCACCTTTCTGCTTTCCCTTCTTTGCTTAGAACTGGGTTTCCATCTGAGCTCTTGATATTCATACAAGTCGTTCTCTTATCTCCAAAGGTCTCTTTAATTTTCCTGTAGGCGGTATCTATCTTACCCCTAGTGAGATAGGCCTCTACATCCTTACATTTGTCCTCTAGCCATCCCTGCTTAGCCATTTTGCACTTCCTGTCGATATCATTTTTGAGACGTTTGTATTCCTTTTTGCCTGTTTCACTTACTGCATTTTTATATTTTCTCCTTTCATCAATTAAATTCAATATTTCTTCTGTTACCCAAGGATTTCTACTAGCCCTCGTCTTTTTACCTACTTGATCCTCTGCTGCCTTCACTACTTCATCCCTCAAAGCTACCCATTCTTCTTCTACTGTATTTATTTCCCCCATTCCTGTCAATTGCTCCCTTATGCTCTCCCTGAATCTCTGTACAACCTCTGGTTCTTTTAGTTTATCCAGGTCCCATCTCCTTAAATTCCCACCTTTTTGCAGTTTCTTCAGTTTTAATCTACAGGTCATAACCAATAGATTGTGGTCAGAGTCCACATCTGCCCCTGGAAATGTCTTACAATTTAAAACCTGGTTCCTAAATCTCTGTCTTACCATTATATAATCTATCTGATACCTTTTAGTATCTCCAGGGTTCTTCCATGTATACAACCTTCTTTCATGATTCTTAAACCAAGTGTTAGTTATGATTATGTTGTGCTCTGTGCAAAATTCTACCAGGCGGCTTCCTCTTTCATTTCTGTCCCCCAATCCATATTCACCTACTATGTTTCCTTCTCTCCCTTTTCCTACACTCGAATTCCAGTCACCCATGACTATTAAATTTTCGTCTCCCTTCACAATCTGAATAATTTCTTTTATTTCATCATACATTTCTTCAATTTCTTCGTCATCTGCAGAGCTAGTTGGCATATAAACTTGTACTACTGTAGTAGGTGTGGGCTTCGTATCTATCTTGGCCACAATAATGCGTTCACTATGCTGTTTGTAGTAGCTTACCCGCATTCCTATTTTCCTATTCATTATTAAACCTACTCCTGCATTACCCCTATTTGATTTTGTGTTTATAACCCTGTAGTCACCTGACCAGAAGTCTTGTTCCTCCTGCCACCGAACTTCACTAATTCCCACTATATCTAACTTCAACCTATCCATTTCCCTTTTTAAATTTTCTAACCTACCTGCCCGATTAAGGGATCTGACATTCCACGCTCCGATCCGTAGAACGCCAGTTTTCTTTCTCCTGATAACGACGTCCTCTTGAGTAGTCCCCGCCCGGAGATCCGAATGGGGGACTATTTTACCTCCGGAATATTTTACCCAAGAGGACGCCATCAACAACAACAACAAAATTTTTCACTCGAAGGAAGGTTTGAACCAAGGACCTCTCGTTCCGCAGCTGCTCACGCTAACCACGGGACCACGGCACTCCTGAACTCACATAGTCCTTGTTGTTGCTTATCTTCAACATGGACTACTCACTTTGTATATTTTGCTTATTATTTTCATAGTTCCACACAACTTCTTCCTGTTTTCTCGATTGATCTGTGTTCAGTTTTTCAAGGCCTATCCACTGTGCCAACTTATAACTAAATCTGAGGGGGGTGCGATGGGGAGGTTCCCTTGTAAGAACGCAAATCCTGCAGCACACAGTATGAACGTCCTATGAAGTTGGATACCCATACGGTAAATTGTTTTCCGTCTACAATGACTCACGCAGCGGAAGTGTAGTTATATCTAACCTATACACCTGGTTGTTTACAGCTGAACATCCAGCCTCCCTGCAAGAGGCAAAAGCATCGACACAAACACCGCTGCCATCGTGTCATTACGTAGTTTCCACTAGGCACGTGCCCCTCCCCGCTATACTTCCGTCGGACGAGTATTTAAGTCACTTCCCGGCAGTCACTTCACACTCTGGCTTTATTCTGACCGTCCCTAGCGGATCATCAATCGGAGTTCTTTTTCTGAGTGCACTCTGCGCTCCATACTCTACGCTGGCTGGGCCTAGCAGTCCATCAATCGGACTTCTTTCGCTGCTTACGCTTTACGATCCATGCTCAGCGCTGGCAGTATCTAGCAGTCTCCCCCATTGGAGTCCACCAAAACTCACCACTGTGCAGGACTTTGTCTTCTAGCTCACCACTTTCCGGGACACTACCATCGTCGACTTCATCTACCGACGCACATCCCCGTTCAATATGGGGAATTGCCTGCCTGACCTTCCAGTGCAACGTCTGTGCTCACATGCTAGTGCGTTCTAGTGCTATAGTGGTTGTCAGAAGGAACGGGGTAATGCCGACTCACATTACTGGGCATATCGAGCATAATGTTTTTTCCCTTCCGTCACAAACACTGTACTGGTGACAAGGATCACATTTGCTCTGCCCTCATCCCGTGCTTCAGTGGTGACGAGAATCACCACTTGCTCCCTCCTTGTCCCACATTACATTGGCGACGAGGGTCAACATTTTGTTCTTTTCGTCCCCACAGTGGCAATGGAATCAAAGTTGCTGCTTTTGTCAGCCTCCAGGTTTGAAGATCCAACTTCCTCTGATCCACTATAGTAGCGACATGGGTGCTTGGCTTAGGAATTACGTAGCCACAGCAATTAGCGTCCAGACTTTCAGTCTTAATGCGTTTTTGCGCTATCCGAGAGTAGCCTTGCATACATGTGCACTACTCTGGACTGTTGCTCATTGTGTGCTCTCAGCATCAGCTGTTTCTTTTCAGTTTCCCCTTGTTTATGTTCATACCTATCACATTCTTCAGTTCCGTATCTCAGGCGCAGACCTTGCTACCCTACCCTGTGTACACTTGCAGGACCCTTGCAGTACTTACACCGACAATTTCTATGCTTCCGGCTACACATTAAATTCTGCAGCCTCTTCCTCGCTTTATACCAACTGCACCTAGCAGTTCCTCAGTTGGATGGACTTCTTTTGCCGAGTGCACCCTGCGCTCCAGACTCTATGCCGGCTACGCCCAGCAGTCCATCAATCGGAGGTTTTCTTTTTTTTATTATTATTATGAGTGCACTCTACGCTCCGTGCTCTACGCTGGCCGCGTCTAGTGATCCCCAAATCAAAGTCCAAGACATCTCACGATTTCGCGGGACATTGTCTCCGACTCACTTCCAAGCTCTCTGTCTCACGTGACACTATCATTATGTCCACCCATGAACATCTCATTGCAACATCAGAGATTAACAACTACGACATCAGAGTCGAACGACAGTGCATACTTGGCGGGACATTCCAGTGCATCAGTGATTGACTATCAGACTGAACCAAGTTACGACTCACACTGCAGGTAACTATTATTGTATTTTGTTTATGAGACTCAGTAAAGTTTCACTGACATTGTCTACCTGGGCACATGAACTGTAGGGCTTTTTTCCTGTCGGTCACCAACACTGCGATAAGAGTAGAATAGGATTTACTCTGCCTGATGTGGACGTCTGAATGGGTATTAGAATGCGACTAGTTACGGTAATGATGATATAGGGAGACTGATTAAAGTGAGAAATGTGGTATGTCTTGAATGTCTACAAAACAATACAAACCAAAGCAAAGGTGATCACAAGAAACTTAACAAAAGAGCTGAACCAATTTTTCAGGTAAATTAAGCGGGAGAAATAAGACAGATTAAATTGAGAGGTAGAAAGCGATACTCGTGGCAGGCAAGAATTTGCATATAAAATTAAGCATTACTTGAATGAGGTCACAAAAGGTAACATGAACATTGAAGTAGTTGGTGAGTTACAATGAAGCTATGAAAAAAAGATTGTGAAGGAAACGAAGAAGAAGAAGATAAGCATTAAGTAAGTATAGACAAAATAGAAATGACAGAATAAGAGGACGCATGAAAAATTAAAAGCAGGAAGACAACAGGAAGCAAAGACACAGAATTGATCAAGTTTGTATCTCCTCTTATTCAATCTAGGTTCCGTTTCATCGCCAACAAATGTTGGACAATGCAAGAAATTCCGCACAGCTAGAAATTAACAACATTAAAAGTCATGTGTAAGAAAGGACGCAGGAGAATTATAGGGGCATTTACTTAAAACTTGACATAAAACATTTTCGAAGATAATGACACAGTTACCGTAATTTGAGAAAAATCTTGTTGGATGAGCAAACTAGGTTCAGTAAGAGTAGTTACCGTCCAGACAAGACATTTATCGTCAGAAAAATAATTGAAAAGGACGTAGAATATAACGGAGTAGCTACTGCTATTTATTTATTACCTAAAATCTTTTGAGAATATAGTCAGGAGAATATTATGGAAAACAGAACATTGCCGTAAGTTACAGTATTAATACAACTAAAATGAAGATTACGACGAGGATTCATTTTGTCTACGATATTATTTGATACCAATGTCGATGATCTATTGAGACAGCCGTGTCGGTCCCCGGCACGAATTCGCCCAGCAGGTTAGTGTCGAGGTCCAGTGTGCCGGCAAGTCTGTGGATGGTTTTTAAGGCGGTTTTCCATCTGCCTCGGCGAATGCGGGTTGGTTCCCCTTATTACGCCTCAGTTGCTCTACGTCGGCGATTGTTGTGCAAACACTATCACCACGTACGCGTACACCATAATTACCCTACTACGCAAACATTGGGGTTACACTCATCTGGTGTGAGACGTTCCCGGGGGGTCGACTGGGTGCTGAACCGCACAATAACCCTGGGTTAGGTGTGGGGCGACGGTGGGGTGAGTGGACTGCTGTATTCTGTTGTGGGGTTGTGCACCACTGAGGGCTACGGCGGGGACGAAGCCTCTCCGTCGTTTCTGGGTCCCCAGTTCCATTCAATACAATACAATATATTGAGACAGTGGCTAAAACAAATACACTCCTGGAAATGGAAAAAAGAACACATTGACACCGGTGTGTCAGACCCACCATACTTGCTCCGGACACTGCGAGAGGGCTGTACAAGCAATGATCACACGCACGGCACAGCGGACACACCAGGAACCGCGGTGTTGGCCGTCGAATGGCGCTAGCTGCGCAGCATTTGTGCACCGCCGCCGTCAGTGTCAGCCAGTTTGCCGTGGCATACGGAGCTCCATCGCAGTCTTTAACACTGGCAGCATGCCGCGACAGCGTGGACGTGAACCGTATGTGCAGTTGACGGACCTTGAGCGAGGGCGTATAGTGGGCATGCGGGAGGCCGGGTGGACGTACCGCCGAATTGCTCAACACGTGGGGCGTGAGGTCTCCACAGTACATCGATGTTGTCGCCAGTGGTCGGCGGAAGGTGCACGTGCCCGTCGACCTGGGACCGGACCGCAGCGACGCACGTATGCACGCCAAGACCGTAGGATCCTACGCAATGCCGTAGGGGACCGCACCGCCACTTCCTAGCAAATTAGGGACACTGTTGCTCCTGGGGTATCGGCGAGGACCATTCGCAACCGTCTCCATGAAGCTGGGCTACGGTCCCGCACACCGTTAGGCCGTCTTCCGCTCACGCCCCAACATCGTGCAGCCCGCCCCCAGTGGTGTCGCGACAGGCGTGAATGGAGGGTCGAATGGAGACGTGTCGTCTTCAGCGATGAGAGTCGCTTCTGCCTTGGTGCCAATGATGGTCGTATGCGTGTTTGGCGCCGTGCAGGTGAGCGCCACAATCAGGACTGCATACGACCGAGGCACACAGGGCCAACACCCGGCATCATGGTGTGGGGAGCGATCTCCTACACTGGCCGTACACCACTGGTGATCGTCGAGGGGACACTGAATAGTGCACGGTACATCCAAACCGTCATCGAACCCATCGTTCTACCATTCCTAGACCGGCAAGGGAACTTGCTGTTCCAACAGGACAATGCACGTCCGCATGTATCCCGTGCCACCCAACGTACTCTAGAAGGTGTATGTCAACTACCCTGGCCAGCAAGATCTCCGGATCTGTCCCCCATTGAGCATGTTTGGGACTGGATGAAGCGTCGTCTCACGCGGTCTGCACGTCCAGCACGAACGCTGGTCCAACTGAGGCGCCAGGTGGAAATGGCATGGCAAGCCGTTCCACAGGACTACATCCAGCATCTCTACGATCGTCTCCATGGGAGAATAGCAGCCTGCATTGCTGCGAAAGGTGGATATACACTGTACTAGTGCCGACATTGTGCATGCTCTGTTGCCTGTGTCTATGCGCCTGTGGTTCTGTCAGTGTGATCATGTGATGTATCTGACCCCAGGAATGTGTCAATAAAGTTTCCCCTTCCTGGGACAATGAATTCACGGTGTTCTTATTTCAATTTCCAGGAGTGTATAATTTTATGACGATAACTTAAAACGACGAAATTACCTAATACCACACATTCTTTGCTGGTGAGAAACTTCTTATAACTGACAATGAGGACATCCTTCAACAAGCCATATATAAGTTAAATATAAAAGCCAAGAGCCATAAGGCGACAGTCTCGACCGAAAAATCAAGAGTCACGGCTTTTGAAGGTCAGGATTCAATCGCGCCTCAGTCCACTGGTATTCCTCTAAACTCGAGCAACACTGTAGAGGTTGTCCAACTGTATTGAAATAGCAGCCGGCCGCTGTGGTGAGTGGTTCTAGGCGCTTCAGTCCGGAACCGCGCTGCTGGTACGGTCGCCGGTTCGAATCTTGCCTCGGTCATGGATGTTTGTGTTGTCTTTAGTTTAGTTAGGTTTATGTAGTTCTAAGTCTAGGGGACTGATGACCTCAGATGTTAAGTCCCATAGTACTCAGAGCCATTTGAACCATCCGAAATAACAACTCAGCATCGAAGGAACGTACAGCTTCCTTTGTGTAAAGCACCTATGCCTGGGTTTCAAGCAGGATCCTCCGTTTAGTTCGACGCTGAGGTGTTATTCAAATACAGTTGGAGAGCCTCTACTGTGTTCAAATGGTTCAACTGGCTCTGAGCACTATGGGACTTAACTTCTGAGGTCATCAGTCCCCTAGAACTTAGAACTACTTAAACCTAACTAACCTAAGGACATCACACACATCCATGTCCGAGGCAGAATTCGAACCTGCGACCGTAGCGGTCTACTGTGTTGTTCGAGTTTAAGGGGAATACCAGTGCGTTGAGGCATAAATGGGAATTTCTATTGGGGAATGCATGATAAGATAATCGGTGCAGCTGTGCAAAGTCACTGTGATAGGGCAGCACGGTGGTTAGAGCAGGAGATTTGGGTTAGAATCTCGGTGTTGGTACAAATTTTCGTTCGTCGCTTCAGTCTGCATATATATGTCACTGGCATTGCCATCTGCACCTGACGACTGTAGGAGATGGACAACATGAGCTGGTAATGGACGAAGAATAGAAATTACAGAATTTGTAAGAAGAGCAACTGGTTGTAGGATGGCAACGGTCAGAGAGAAACTTAGAGGCATGAATGAACAGACCAGCGAGTATAGAAATGAATAGAGAGGTCATGTCACGGAAATCAATGAAAATAGAATACCTAAAATGGTAATGAACTGTAGAGCAACAGGAAAAGGTCAATAGGTAGGCCACGAATGAGATGGAGAGATCAAACAGTAGCTAACAACTAACAACAGAAGCACTGAATAAGAGGACATAACAGGAAAACGACTAACATTTGAAGAAAAAAGAAGAACGAGAAGAAGTAGTGGTTCCGTTTTCGAAAACTGCATTAACAGCCGGGATAGCACCAGTGAAAGTGCCGTCCAATGAGAGGATGGAACAGCGGCCGCTCTGCGTCACGCATTGCCAACTGAAACCTTCCTTTCGTCCTCGCCTCAGAGCTTCCGCGATAGCGCGGAATCACACTTGCGGCCATAGCCAGAACCCACACCATCTTGGCGACAAGTGGCACGCGTCAAACAAATTACGCGACCTACTATACCGCGCATTCATTTGGAAATGCTTATTGGACGAGCTGAATTAATGCTCGGCAGTACTACACTACTAAATATCAGTCTAAAGAATAGTCGCCAACCTCGCTTTGATCCACGAGAACGAGTTAAGACTTCCCACTGCTCTAAAATAAACAATTAAAAGGCTTGTATCTATCTAATTATCCTCAGGAAGATTCCGAGTTCTGCGTAATGTACTGGAACGTGCATACCGCTAACAATTCACACACGGACTCCAACCAGCTCCTAGCAACATCTGCCTATAATCTCCTTAACAACAAAACAGGAATACAGCTCAAAGGCAACAAGAAAAGACTCACACAAAAATGTGACCAGGTGTTAGTAGGACTCGGGCGCTGAGGGCTCCGTACAAACTTAATTATAACTGTCTAGTTCATCCATTCTGGGAACCAAGGAATCGACGATTTGTGTCTATCATCGAGATCGATACTAAGAGGAGGCGGAGGAGGAGGAGGAGATTAGTGTTTAACGTCCCGTCGACAACGAGGTCATTAGAGACGGAGCGCAAGCTCGGGTGAGGGAAGGATGGGGAAGGAAATCGGCCGTGCCCTTTCAAAGGAACCATCCCGGCATTTGCCTGAAGCGATTTAGGGAAATCACGGAAAACCTAAATCAGGATGGCCGGACGCGGGATTGAACCGTCGTCCTCCCGATACTAAGAGGATATAGGTCCCAGAGATTTAATTTCAAGTTTGAAATCGGATAACAAATGACAAAAGAAATGTTTTTTCGTGTGATATAATTTAAAATTAACAATTGTCGGATTTTTTCCTTTGGCTTGCTGCTTGGCAAATTTCATGATTCTTGACGAAAGCGAAGTACCCTATAAGTTTTGTTAATGAGCCCGCGAATATCAAAATATGTGACTTCGATGGCTGTATCTGATTTAGAAGGTACACTTTTCTACATTGCCAAGGGGCCGTTGACTCAATATGTGATACAAATTTCGACTTTATACGTCTATCCGTTCCTATGAAAAAGGGTATTTAACAGTCGGACAGACAGACATACAGGCAGAAAGACAACAAATTGGTCTTATAAACGGTTAAGATATGGAACCCTAAAAACACCATCGTTAGGTTTTTGCCGAAACAAATAAATGTTATTGGTTCCTATTAAATCCCGCAGGTACATCTGATTCACCAAATACAACTGACCATGTACCCACTTGATTCCACAACCTTAGGGCTTTGTTTATTAATCGACTGCACATTCACTAATTGGCATGTCACTAGCCTAAGAAGAGCAGATATGACACTCGGTGTCCATGCCGTCGCACGGGAACTCACTTTCTGGTACTCTCAGTGTTCCGAATTGCAAGAGATAACTTTGTTGATCAAGAAGGATCACCTACTCTAGACTTCAGAAATGCGCTACGAAAACAGTACACCCGACCCTGAGGGCTTGCGAACCGTTACACCCCGCGAGTGCTGCTGGCCGACTCCTCGATTTCTGGAGTCATAAGCTGCTTCACGAACATCCCAAGTTTTTCAGCCATTGAGCTTTCAAAGTAGTTTGTAGGCACTTTTATCGGTCAGTTCCTGAAGCTGAAAAATAGCAGATCTGTAGAAGGTGCGCACCCTGTCAGGTGCTTCAGAAGTGTTTTTCGAACACTGTAACGTCCCCTTAGAAAAATTATGTGCTGGTAAACTTATACGTTATTTGATTTTCAAACAGCTGAACAAAACTCAACGTACTCAAGCAGATTTCTCTTTATTATTCTGATCATCACTAAACTGACACACAATATTTTTAGCGCAACGCAATCTGACTTTCAATAATCCTTACAAAAGAATAGCCCTGACTAACAATAACCTATACCTTTCATGAATCACTTACCTCACAAAAATCTTTGTTACTCGAACTACTGCAATACAGCGAGCGCCAATACTGCCCGCTAAATAAAAGATTTTAACTACTGAAGGCACTAACTACTGATAGGCATAGTTACCAAATGAAAGATTTTGATAGAGAACAAACAATGTATTTACCTTAATGTCATATCAATTCATGACATCCATCTGTACAGAGTTCCTTTTTCTGGCGAACACACGTACAGATCGTCCTCTTATAGTAACCTCTCAAAACTCTGGCATCTCTCTCTCTCCACATCCACCACTGCTGGCGGCTCACCTCCAATTGCCCAAAGCTACGCGCTGTTCACATCCAACTGCCCAACACTACACAAGCGAATATTCCAACAATGAGTCCAATCAGCCACAGACTGCACACCGCACGGTCAGTGATTTTCATACAGAGCACTACGTGGCGTTATCAACATAAAAACCTAAACAGCCTACTTACAACACATACTGCAACAATTGGACGGTCATCGCAAAATTAGTCGCCCTCGAATTCAGCCAAGTATGCTCAGACCACTACCGGTTTAGAAATATTAGGGAAAGACCGTGTCATCCCAGGTTGAACAAAACCTCCCCTGCCAACTGGAAACTGACTGTGGCTTCCACAATAGAGAATTGGACGAGCCCAGCGCCGCGGCTAAAAAGTCAAACCGGGCGGTTCTTACCAACATTTAAGAACACCGAAGGCGACGTAAATGCATACGGTCGCAAATGGCGAGAAATACCCGAAAGATGGATGGGAAATGTTGTACAAGTGACGTCATCAGATGACGTCATTTACTTGTGTCTCAGTACAGTAGGCCTCGTTGTACCGTGCTTTGCAATAAACCAGCGGAAACCGAGTGACCTGTAAATGAAATGATAAATTCTACCTCAATGTAAATACGTAACTGTCTCTTGCAATGAAAAAAATCCTGCGTACCAGATGTAAGATTCGAACCGTGAATTCCACACACTAAAGTCACGCGCGTAGGCCCAGAGCTACACCGATGTGAATCCTTGGGTTGTTATGATCAGGTGTGACACACCGATGGGCTCAACCGGTATACATGCAGCGAAGTAAATCATCTCCTCACGTCACATGTCGAACATTTCTCACCCGCTTTGGGGTATTTCCCGACATTTGCGACCCCGTGTGTCTTAAATTACATTTCTCAGCGTCATCTACGTCGCTTCGGAGGTTTTAGACGTTAGTAAGAATCATCCTGTGTGTTTATCTTTGGCCAAAGGGATGTTTATACACTACTGCCCATTAAAATTGCTACACCAGGAAGAATTGAAGATGATAAACGGGTATTCATTGGACAAATATATTATACTAGAACTGACATGTGATTACATTTTCACGCAATTTGGGTGCATAGATCCTGAGAAATCAGTACCCAGAACAACCACCTCTGGCCGTAATAACGGCCTTGATACGCCTGGGCATTGACTCAAACAGAGCTTGGATGGCGTGTACAGTTACAGCTGCCCATGCAGCTTCAACATGATACCACAGTTCATCAAGAGTAGTGACTGGCGTATTGTGATGAGCCAGTTGCTCGGCCACCATTGACCAGACGTTTTCAGTTTGTGAGAGCTGGAGAAAGTGCTGGCCAGGGCAGCAGTCGAACATTTTCTGTATCCAGAAAGGCCCGTACAGGACCTGCAACATGGTTCGTGCATTATCCTGCTGAAATGTAAGGTTTCGCAGGGACCGATTGAAGGGTAGAGTCACGGGTCGTAATACATCTGAAATGGAACGTCCACTGTTCAAAGTGCCGTCAATGCGAACAAGAGGTGACCAATGGCACCCCATACCATCACGCCGGGTGATACGCGAGTATGGCGATGACGAATACACGCTTCCAATGTGCGTTCACCGCGATGTCGTCAAACACAGATGCGACCATCGTGATGCTGTAAACAGAACCTGGATTCATCCGAAAAAAAATGACATTTTGCCATTCGTGCAACCAGGTTCGTCGTTGAGTACACCATCGCAGGCGCTCCTGTCTGTGATGCAGCGTCGAGGGTAACGGCAGTCATGGTCTCCGAGCTGATAGTCCACGCTGCTGCAAACGTCGTCGAACTGTTCGTGCAGATGGTTGTTGTCTTGCAAACGTCCCCATCTGTTGACTCAGGGATCGAGACGTGGCTGCACGATCCGTTACAGCCATGCGGATAAGATGCCTGTCATCTCGACTGGTAGTAATACGAGGCCGTTGGGATCCAGCACAGCTTTCCGTATTATCCTCCTGAACCCACAGATTCCATATTCTGCTAACGGTCATTGGATGTCGATCAATGCGAGCAGCAATGTCGCGATACGATAAACCGCAATCGCGACGGGCTACAATCCGACCTTTATCGAAGTCGGAAACGTGATGGTACGCATTGCTCCTCCTTACACGAGGCATCACAACAACGTTGCACCAGGCAACGCCGGTCAACTGCTGTTTGTGTATGTCAGCACGTTGTAGGTGTCGCCACCGGCGCCAACCTTGTGTGAATGCTCTGGAAAGCTAATCATTTGCATATCACAGCCTCTTCTTATTGTCGGTTAAATTTCTCATCTCTAGCACGTCATCTTCGTGGTGTAGCAATTTTAATGGCCAGTAGTGTATTTTTTTGGTTTTGATCTCAGTGGATCCGAGAAAATAACAGTGGAAAGCCAAAAAATTAGACACCCAGTGCGTAACACGACATCCCGATCCTTTCGACATACAAATGGCATATGACAATCTTCACACCCGCCTCCCGCTCTCCTTTGTTCCGCCTCGCCTCCCCGGCGGCCGCGCGCCGCCTGGCTGAGCCTTATCGCTTTGCGGGCAGAGTGACATTGGTAGGCGAGTGGCGGTGGGGTGTCGGCAGCATCAAAGCTGGGCGGCAAGTGTCTCTCACAAGAACCACGCCTATGCGCCGGGACAGCGGGCCGGGCCGCGGGCTCCGAATCGATAAGAAGCGGGCGAGCCGCAGCGCGGCGCGGCGCAGCGCTACCTCGCCCAGAACAGGAAGAAGGCGGAGGAGAAGAATGGGAAGAAAGGAGCAGCGGCGCTGGATGAGGTGGCGCCGCCGACGCCCAGATGATGCGGCGTTGCGGCGGGGAGCGGAAAATCTTTGTGCGGGCCTCGCTTCGCCTTGCCGGTCTGCGATATTATGTTTTGTCACAAGCGGCGCCGGTGCCGACTCCCGAGCGGAGGAGGTGGAGATGGAGGAGCAGGAGCAGGAGCGCGCGGAACGAGATGTGTCATTATGATCAATAATACATCCGCGCGCCGAGCCGGGCTCGCAGCAGGTTCGCGTGTGCGGGGCGGAAATATGAAAATGAAGAAAACAGCCGGCCGGATGACAATGGGCGCTTTTGTTGGCGCGTGACGTACACAGGGGCGGCCGCGCCCCGGGATGCTCCGGTGCCCTTTCCCAGGGGCAGCCGTCAGGCTGGCGACCCGCCGGGCACACACCACACGAGTGCGTGCGTGCGTGCGTTTTTCCTGCGGCCTCTCCGCTGATGAGTTCCACAGCTATGCCTGGCATTGTCGTCCAGGAGGGTCGATTCCTTGCTTATTCCCCACCTTGCGCGCTCCCCCCTCCCCGACCGTCCTCTGCTTTTATTTTGCCGAGACGGAGTTGACAGAAAGCTGTCGTGTTTGCCGGAGAAGTCGCGCGGCTATTATGCTCGAGTGTGGTAGCAAGTGGTGCGCCCGCCGCCGCCGCTGCTCTAATGATGAGTGCCCTCCAACATCTGTCTCGGGGCGAACCCCCAGGCAGCAGGCAGCCAGCGCCTTTTGTGTCGCGCTCTTGTTCCTTCCTTCGGTTAGGAATGCTCTGCGTCTGCTTATGAGGTGTATCTCCGCGAACCAGATGATATAATTTACTCGGTACAGTTCGCCCCGATTAAAGTCGTGCTTGCTTATCGGCCACTGGCAGCCGAGTGTTGAGTTCTCACTCACAACCCCAGACAGTAGACTTACTGCCAGACTAAATGTCGCGTCGTAAACTGAAGGTTGCCGATCACAGTTCCGTATCTGACATAACTACGAATTTAAATGTCCCGCTGTTGTTTCGTGTTGCGGATCCAAAAAAGAGGGGGCCGGGTGGAGGCAGAAGGGAGTCATGAGGGATGTAACTCCTCCCCAAAAGACTATTTTACTAAACTCGTTTATACATACATACTTACAAAGTCTACTAGAACATCACTGACAAACTTCTAAATGTCATAGTATAGACCAAAAGAAGAAAGCACTTTCGTAAAGATGGACTATCCACAGTCATCTTCACTACTCCGAGACACATCTCTTCTACTGCAATTGCTTTGTTTTCCATATTTGGGATGAGGTAGTATGGACCAAAACAAGATAACCATTTCAGTAAACATGAGCCCCTAAGTTCACACTTTAGGGGCTATGATCACTTGGTCATCTTCGCTACTGTGAAAAAAAAAATCAAATGGCTCTTAGCACCATGCGACTTTACATCAGAGGTCATCAGTCCCCTAGAACTTAGAACTACTTAAACCTAACTAACCTACGGACATCACACGCATCCATGCCGGAGGCAGGATTCGAACCTGCGACCATAGCGGTCGCGCGGTTCCAGACTGAAGCGCCTAGAACCGCTAGGCCACACTGGCCGGCTGCTACTGTGAACCACATCTCTTCTACTGAACAAGTGCTCATAGCTCTTAACGTACGCATTTCAGTTTCCATGATTACTGGACATTTTTTTCTTGTGTTGATCTATACTATTTCCTTCCAAAATAAGAGAAGCAAATTCGTACAGCAGAAGAAATGAGTTTTACACTATTGAAGGTGAATAAGTGCTGTTAGCCCTTAAGGTATGCATTTTAAAGCTCGTATTTATTATGTACTTTTTCTTATTTTGGTCCATACTTCGTCGTTGGATTCTGGTTCACCTTGTGTATCAGAAATTTTGACAACATGCTACAACTATCTAAACTTTTATTTTATATAAGAATAAGCAGCGAGGGGGATCCAAAGACAGCGTCTTTCACGGTAAACAAAAACCTCATGGGCCTCGGGTTGCAGCCCAGACACTGCATTCATTTTGAATAAGTATCATACATGGGCAATGGCGGACGAGAGACTTTCGGCTTAAGAAATCATCCTTGCTCTGCCAACGGCCTTGTCAAAGAGGACGGAGGAGTGGACAAAGGTTTAGGGTAGTCTCTTGCCCTTCGCGTGAAAAATTCCCCCTAAAAGTCGGCAGTATTACCAATGATCAACAGTGTAAGGCTGCAGCGGGCAATGGGAACCACTGCAATGGAGATGCGTGATATGTGTCCACAAGGCAAGTGGTTTGAGGTACACTGTGCCATGCTACAGAAGAATATTGAAAATTAGGTGGACTGACAAGGAATGAGGAGGTTCTCCGCAGAGTCGGCAAAGAAAGGAACGTATGGAAAACAGTGACAAGAAGAAGGGACAAAATAACAGAACATGTGTTGAGACACGAGGTTATAACTTCCATCTTTCATGGTACTAGAGGGATCTGTAGGTGGTAAAAACTGTGGGACAATACAAAGATTAGAATCCATCCAACAAATAATTCAGTACACTAGGTGCAGTTGGTACTCAGCTATTAAGAGGTTCGCAGTGCAGAGGAACTGGTAGCGGTCCGCATGAAACCAGTCAGAAGACTGATGACTAAGAAAAGAAGTATTAACAATCTAAATCGCAACATCTTTATTTTCATCCGCTATCTTTTGGTAGTATACAGTGGCTCCAAGCATTGGCTCCTGACCTGCGTTGATAACCGAAATCAGTCACCACCAAAGGGAGGAAAAGAAACTGCGTGTTAGACCTTTACTAGTTATTCTTATATACATACATCCGTCTCCAAATTGTTCAGCTAACATTTCGGGAACGAAGTAACGTGAAAATGGCAACCAATTCTATAAAAATTACAAGCAATTTTTCAGCCCACGATACTTTTCAGCTGCGTCCCTGAAGACTAGCCCCAGTGAATGGACTTGCTGCCTGTAGAAAATATTTCGTTCACAGGTTTATACAGGGTGTTACAAAAAGGTACGGCCAAACTTTCAGGAAACATTCCTCACACACAAAGAAAGAAAATATTTTATGTGGACATGTGTCCGGAAACGCTTACTTTCCATGTTAGAGCTCATTTTATTACTTCTCTTCAAATCACATTAATCATGGAATGGAAACACACAGCAACAGAACGTACCAGGGTGACTTCAAACACTTTGTTACAGGAAATGTTCAAAATGCCCTCCGTTAGCGAGAATACATGCATCCACCCTCCGTCGCATGGAATCCCTGATGCGCTGATGCAGCCCTGGAGAATGGCGTATTGTATCACAGCTGTCCACAATACGAGCAAGAAGAGTCTCTACATTTGGTACCGGGGTTGCGTAGACAAAAGCTTTCAAATGCCCTCATAAATGAAAGTCAAAAGGGTTGGGGCCAGGAGAGCGTGGAGGCCATGGAATTGGTCCGCCTCTACCGATCCATTGATCATCGAATCTGTTGTTGAGAAGCGTACGAACACTTCGACTGAAATGTGCAGGAGCTCCATCGTGCATGAACCACATGTTGTGTCATACTTGTAAAGGCACATGTTCTAGCAGCACAGGTAGAGTATCCCGTATGAAATCATGATAACGTGCTCCATTGAGCGTAGGTGGAAGAACATGGGCCCAATTAAGACATCAGCAACAATGCCTTCCCAAACGTTCACAGAAAATCTGTGTTGATGGTGTGATTGCACAATTGCGCACGGATTCTCGTCAGTCCACACGTGTTGATTGTGAAAATTTACAATTTGATCACGTTGGAATGAAGCCTCATCCGTAAAGAGAACATTTGCACTGAAATGAGGATTGACACATTGTTGGATGAACCATTCGCAGAAGTGTACCCGTGGAGGCCAATCAGCTGCTGATAGTGCCTGCACACGCTGTGCATGGTACGGAAACAACTGGTTCTCCCGTAGCACTCTCCATACAGTGACGTGGTCAACGTTACCTTGTACAGCAGCAACTTCTCTGACGCTGACATTAGGGTTATCGTCAACTGCACGAAGAATTGCCTCGTCCATTGCAGGTGTCCTCGTCGTTCTAGGTCTTCCCCAGTCGCGAGTCATAGGCTGGAATGTTCCGTGCTCCCTAAGACGCCGGTCAATTGCTTCGAACGTCTTCCTGTCGAGACACCTTCGTTCTGGAAATGTCTCGATACAAACGGACCGCGCCACGGCTATTGCCCTGTGCTAATCCATACATCAAATTGGCATCTGCCAACTCCGCATTTGTAAACATCGCACTGACTGCAAAACCACGTTCGTGATGAACACTAACCTGTTGATGCTACGTACTGATGTGCTTGTTGCTAGTACTGTAGAGCAATGAGTCGCATGTCAACACAAGCACCGAAGTCAACATTACCTTCCTTCAATTGGGCCAACTGGCGGTGAATCGAGGAAGTACAGTACATACTGACCAAACTAAAATGAGCTCTAACATGGAAATTAAGCGTTTCCGGACACATGTCCACATAACATATTTTCTTTATTTGTGTGTGAGGAATGTTTCCTGAAAGTTTGGCCGTACCTTTTTGTAACACCCTGTATACCTGTTGTCAACAATAAGTACACACGGTTCGTACTCAACAGGTACAAATTGCTTTCCACATAAAATTGACTCAGACAGAAGAGAAAAGACCCTCCGCTGAGAAAAAAATTGACAAAAAGACAGACACGGCTAGTCTTAAGCGGTAACAACCGAAAGAAAAAGAAATATAGTGTCCCATTTACGTGTTCGCATCGACATAGTCTGCAGATCTGTGCTCACAAAGTAGTGCTTAGAGAAATTCTGGTACTTCAACTGTACACATCAGTTTTATATCGTGCAAACTGTGACGTTGCCAAAGTTGTGAGAATTTGTCGCCATTAAATTTGATAAGTGAATACCATGACAGTTTCTCAACTTTTGTGATGAATGATTTTCAAATGATGCATTTTTCTGAACTGCAGTTTTTTGAAAGTTACATTCCAGTCATGTACCAAGTACTGACGTAGACAAATGATTTTATCGCATTAAAACATAATATGTATTTTATTGTTATTATCGGTATTGTTAAATTTTTAGATATCTCTCGCGACGATACAGTTTTGTTGGAGGGTGACATGGGGGAAGAGAGTGAGGGCGGGGGGAGGGGGAGGGGCAGCGCAGATAGCAAACCGTGACCCTCCCGGCTCCCAGAACACAAACGTGGATCCATGTTAGGGACTGTGCATGTCCTCTAAGTACAAGACAGTGTGATCCATAGAACTAATTAGATTCGAACTTTGTGTGCTCTCTCTTATAAGTACGTTCAGGATCCCACACACAAACGATAAATGGCCGGAATATAGCCTCGTTCGCTCGCTTAGACCACGAACACACTCGTGCAGTTTACCAAACAGTTTCCAGTATTTCGACCACCACTCTGTTGTGCAGTTCTGCTGTAGAAAATGAAGTCCTACGTTCAACTAAAGTTGCAGCTCATACGACTGTGTTGGCCAATCTCTCCAAATAAATAAGGGGGAATTGATATTTATTAAAATTGTTTCTGAACACTTTTCGTGAGGATTGTGCGCTGTGTAATGTTAATCACTTATAAGTGTCTTGTATACATCTTTCCAATGTATATTTGGCAAAAACGTTTGAAAGTCCTCAATTCCTTTTTCACTTTTAGTCTTGTAGTTTAATTACAGGTATTTACACAATGTTTCAAATGTTCAAATGTGTGTGAATTCCTAAGGGAATTCCTAGACTTACACACTACTTAAACTAACTTATGCTAAGAACACCACACACACACACACACACACACACACACACACACACACACACACACACACACACACACACACACACACACACACACCCATGCCCGAGGGAGGACTCGAACCTCCGACGGGAAGGGCCATACAATCCGTGACATGACACCACAAACCGCACGGCCACTCCGCGGGGCTACACAACGGTTTTGCAAATTCGATGTGTTTATATAAAAGTGATTATAGCAGCACTGCTGGTTTCATAATTATTGTTGTAAATTGTATGATAGAGTGATAGGTTACAGAAAATGGCAAATGATTTAATTATAGCTGTTTAGAAGTTTGAAACATTAGTAATGCGTCTAGTTGTTTAATAAATAATCAAAATCATCAGCGGGAGCCCAGTGTATTGTGAATATTAGCATGAACTACCCATGAATTTCTACTTCTACATCAAAAGCTTCAAAATTCCGCTCTTCTCAAAATCTACGTTTAGCAATGTTTGTAGATTTGTATTCCCACGTAACATAACTTACAACTCCGCCTTCAAGTTCACTTTCTAAAGTGGTTCGTGTTCTCTGAATGACTATGACGTGGATATCGCAAAGCGCAAAAAAAACGACACAACCACTCATAACAACTAGACGAACAAGTCGCAGCCAGGCAGACATATTGCCACACATGGCCAACTCGTCGCACGCGATTCATCAGGTTTCTTGGGAATTCCAAGCGGTCAGCGATCGATCGCTGCGATCTGCAATTTCCCGCCACATGTGCAATCGGCGATAGAACACGGCCATCGCTCCCTCCAGATGCCAAATTAAAGAAATTCCCTACACTTTTCAATAAAACATCATGCTGTTTTCTTCAGCCAACTTCAAGTCTTACGTCGCTGTTTCTCCTACCTATTGCTTTTCCTGGACGGAGACAACGTTGTTTGTGTTTTTGTTAAACATGGTCTGGCATCACCTCATAGGTTGCCCGTGTGGTCGTGTGCCACAAGATTCTGGTCTGTACTGACAGCTGTGCACTAAACCTAAAGGTTCTGCCCTGACAACGTAACCACACCATCGGACTCGCTCCTCTTTAGTTCTGTGTGTAAGTTGAGAGGTACCAAATTTGTAGCGGGTATTGCTGTCAGTGTCAAAACCAGGGGAACTGGTAGTTACGTAACAGGTCTTAAACGTTGCCACAGAATGGTGTAATCTTTCAGTGTCATGCAGTGCTTGCGTCTTGGCCTGAGGAACACTATGTAATGCGCCAAATTTAAAGCGCGGTGTTATTACGCCATCTTACTATCGGAGTTGACTGCTTTTTGGAAGAGTCGATATTTTATTTATGATTTTGTAAAGTTTTCTTATATGTGTTTATGTTAAAATGCTGCTGGTTTTGTCGCCTGATGTACGTGAAAATTACGAGGGCAGTTCAATAAGTAATGCAACACATTTTTTTTCTCGGCCAATTTTGGTTGAAAAAACCGGAAATTTCTTGTGGAATATTTTCAAATATTCCCGCTTCGTCTCGTATAGTTTCATTGACTTCCGACAGGTGGGAGCACTGTACGGAGCTGTTAAAATGGCGTCTGTAACGGATGTGCGTTGCAAACAACGGGCAGTGATCGAGTTTCTTTTGGCGGAAAACCAGGGCATCTCAGATATTCATAGGCGCTTGCAGAATGTCTACGGTGATCTGGCAGTGGACAAAAGCACGGTGAGTCGTTGGGCAAAGCGTGTGTCATCATCGCCGCAAAGTCAAGCAAGACTGTCTGATCTCCCGCGTGCGGGCCGGCCGTGCACAGCTGTGACTCCTGCAATGGCGGAGCGTGCGAACACACTCGTTCGAGATGATCGACGGATCACCATCAAACAACTCAGTGCTCAACTTGACATCTCTGTTGGTAGTGCTGTCACAATTGTTCACCAGTTGGGATATTCAAAGGTTTGTTCCCGCTGGGTCCCTCGTTGTCTAACCGAACACCATAAAGAGCAAAGGAGAACCATCTGTGCGGAATTGTTTGCTCGTCATGTGGCTGAGGGTGACAATTTCTTGTCAAAGATTGTTACAAGCGATGAAACATCGGTTCATCACTTCGAACCTGAAACAAAACGGGAATCAATGGAGTGGCGCCACACCCACTCCCCTACCAAGAAAAGGTTTAAAGCCATACCCTCAGCCGGTAAAGTCATGGTTACAGTCTTCTGGGACGCTGAAGGGGTTATTCTGTTCGATGTCCTTCCCCATGGTCAAACGATCAACTCTGAAGTGTATTGTGCTACTCTTCAGAAATTGAAGAAACGACTTCAGCGTGTTCGTAGGCACAAAAATCTGAACGAACTTCACCTTCTTCATGACAACGCAAGACCTCACACAAGTCTTTGCACCCGAGAGGAGCTCACAAAACTTCAGTGGACTGTTCTTCCTCATGCACCCTAAAGCCCCGATCTCGCATCGTCGGATTTCCATATGTTTGGCCCAATGAAGGACGCAATCCGTGGGATGATGAAGAAGTTATTGATGCAGTACGACGTTGGCTCCGACATCGACCAGTGGAATGGTACCGTGCAGGCAATGAGGCCCTCATTTCAAGGTGGCGTAAGGCCGTAGCATTGAATGGAGATTACGTTGAAAAATAGTGTTGTGTAGCTAAAAGATTGGGGAATAACCTGGTGTATTTCAATGCTGAATAAAACAACCCCTGTTTCAGAAAAAAAATGTGTTGCATTACTTATTGAACTGCCCTCGTAGATTCCAATCAAGTCAGCGAGTTTACTATGCCCAGCCTACCGCAGAGTCGCGACGTGCGGCAAAGATTACAGCTACGGAGTTGCTGGCCTGTGCAAGAATCACGCCAGCGGTTGCGAATAAGGGACACCTGTTGTTAAAGAGGGAATCAGCAGGATATGTTTGATCACTTTAAATGGTTCTTGGCTTGAGCCCTAAGAATTTTAGTTAGTCTCTCAAGAATTAGTCTCAAGACTTGGTCTCGAGAGTTAGTGTTGCAATGAGAGGGTCACAATGAGTTAGTCTGCCACGGGGTTTAGACTGGGGAGAGTTCAAAGTATCTCCTAAGTCGTTTAGGTAGATAGTTTGAAAATGTTATCGGCTTTATTGTAGAAAGTAATTGCTTCGCCCAGTTTGGTGGAGTTTTAGCTCACTGTGTGGAGGAAAAAGCAGAAGACACGTTGATGACGAAACGTAGAATTTTGTGGGTAACAGCAGTTGCGGCTACGATTAATTGATGTCTGAGATTGGTTTCTCCAGTTTGTTAATTTTGTGCGGAAGCTGTGGCTGAACGTTGGGTTGCTTGATAGCCAAACGTTTGTAGACGTACCATGCCTCATTTAGTTGGAGATTTTCTGTTGGCTTGCGGATGAGGAGAGACATCACATGAAGTCATTATACGATTTTGTGAAGTGGATTGTAACACACACTAAGGGAATAGTGGCTTTGCGGTAGTGTATTGTGATTATGGAATGGAAAGCAAGCACTTAGGAATAGTGGCTCTGAGCACTATGGGACTTAACATCTATGGTCATCAGTCCCCTAGAACTTAGAACTACTTAAACCTAACTAACCTAAGGACATCACACAACACCCAGTCATCACGAGGTTAGGAATAGTGCCTTTGGGATTTTGTGTTAGGGTGTATTTTGTGATTTCAGCGTGACTGCCGTTTATTGCAATAAATATTGGAAAACTCTGCACAGATACGCTGCAAGCGTAATTGTTGTTGTGAGGGGAGCGGACGTCCTACGTTGTTAGTGTAGTATTGAGAATCAATCGGAAGTTGTCGGAGATTTGCCTACGCGATCTCGGTTTTGTAGTTTTTCCCACGGTCCCTAAGCGACACAGCAAGAACCGTTTTTCCGAGGATACGCTAATTGACTCTTATATAACGAGAGCCATGTTTTTAAATATTTAAATGTTAGTGGGGTCGCTGAAAGTCAGGGCCTGAAATGATTAACATTTGTGCCCCACTTAAAGTCCACATAGTTTAAAGGTGGCGGTGAAAATCAGGTTTTTTGTTTGATTTTTTTATTACTACGTTTCCGGTTAGTGGATTTTTGTGTAGTTAAACAGCATTCGTAACAAAATATCCTGACGTGTATCTGTTCACGAAATAATAATAGGGAATAAAAAGAGAGATTTTATGTTTTAAACTATAAAAAGAACTCTCCGACTATCATTTATCCCCGAATTATTACTGGAAATTTTTTGATAGTAAAGTTCGATATTAAAGCAGATTACAAATTTGCCTTTATAGAAAAGTATTAAAGAGAAGCCACAGACAGTACAGAAAAATGTTTGCGTTGTGTCGAAGTAAGGTTCAGAGATATTAATCCTCAAAGAAAGTAAAAAATAATTTATTTTTATTAATTTTCATGCAGAGGAAAGATGTTAATGACTTAAGCAAAGGGAAAGATAGTTCACGCTTTATGAAAGATAATTATTTTTAAAAGAAAGGCTCTGAGCACTATGCGACTTAACTTCTGAGGTCATCAGTCGCCTAGAACATAGAACTAATTAAACCTAACTAACCTAAGGACATCACACACATCCATGCCCGAGGCAGGATTGGAACCTGCGACCGTAGCGGTCGCTCGATTCCAGACTGTAGCTCCTGGAACCGCACGGCCACTCCGGCCGGCCTTAAAAGAAAGGAATTTCATCTAGTTAAGATAGGCTGTGGGAAAACCGGGACAGAAGAGAATCGAAGCATTTGAGATGTGGTGCTATAGACGAATGTTGGAAATTAGGTGGACTGATAAGGTAAGGAATGAGGAGGTTCTACGCAGAATCGGAGAGGAAAGGAATATGTGGAAAACACTGATAAGGAGAAGGGACAGGATGATAGGACATCTGCTAAGACATGAGGGAATGACTTCCATGGTACTAGAGGGAGCTGTAGAGGGCAAGAACTGTAAAGGAAGACAGAGATTGGAATACGTCAAGCAAATAATTGAGGACGTAGGTTGCAAGTGCTACTCTGAGATGAAGAGGTTAGCAAAGGAGAGGAATTCGTGGCGGGCCGCATCAAACCAGTCAGTAGACTGATGACCAAAAAAAAAAAAAAAACACATAGGCTAAGATTTTTGAGAAAGAGTGAAGACGGTATTTTCGATTTAACCAATGATGTTGTTGCAGCGAGACGCTTCGTATATGGTCTATGCTACGTATAGACGTTATCGTTGACTAACAATGACTGATAGGTAAAGATTAAATTACGTCTTTGGAAGTTGAGCGTATACTTAATTTTACGTAAAGGTACTTTAAATCCGCATTGATTGGATGAGTTTACTTTGAAACTTTGATAGGAAAAGCATTTAAGTGGAATCAGCGGTTCAGACAACCACTATTTATTAATTTCATACGTTGGTGGTATATTTTGGTTACTCCGTTGCTTCGTCTTATTGTCAAATCATACACTGGAGATTTTAGTTTGTCGCTGCATGTGGAATATCTGATTTCTTTCCATCTTATACTCTTGTGCATAGTATTTTTCTTGTAACTGAGTTAGCTTTAGTGTTAATTAACATTATGAATCTAGTGATATCCTGTGAGTCAGAAGCGTTATTAAGAGCAATATCAATATATCCGGTAGCTACCACTAGCCTAATTATACACGAAAATAGTAACTGTGTCTATCCTTCAGTGCGTATCGTCGTCGTAGTGATATCTAGTGTTATCTGTAGTGAGAGAAAATTGACATCCAAGCTTACTTGTCATCGTTATGTCTGGATAGATGATCACTTCTGAATACACAGGTTACGTCATTCATCTTAGACACTGTCTCGTCTACACAGTTAAGTGATGTATTCCAAGTAGGAGCTTGCACTGTTCGGCGTTGCTTTCTCTCCTACGTGTAGCAGTGTTGCTAGCTTCTGCTCATACTGTGTTATTACTACGAATGGTCTGTGTCTAAAGGGTGGTGCAGTACATTTCGCACTCATTCGTCGCACAGGACCTCGATGAACTCTCTTCGTAGGATCCGGACGGTTTCCATCATAAGTGATTCAGCACTACTGTAATTTTATAAATAGGAAACAAGAGGTGGGATACCTGCTTTATCCATGATATTCCTATCACATGTTGGCAAACTGTCAGTTTCGTTTTATAGACGCCGAATGCGTATTTCACTGCGGTGATAATGTAGTCACCCGTACCTCAGTATGGAGTAATTGCATGAGACAGACGTTTTCCAATGCTTTCGGTTTTGATAGATTGACGTCCATTGCTGGAAAACCCTCCACTATACCCCTCCTGTATACCTGTTTATGCTTTACAGTCTTCATCTGTACGGATCCCTTCTGCTCCTGTGTGTCTTCCAACATATAACCTTCCTCCATTAGACAGTTTATCGTATCTCGTGAACTCAGTAAATAACTGCCTTGATCTATCTGCCAACCACTCACCTGGGTACATATTCGGACCTATTCTATTTAATTTTCGTGGAATATAATAACTAATAAATGTTGAATTGGTTTTTGACTTATGAAACCTAGTGCACTCTCCTCGACGAAAGGTTCATCAGAAATAATGGTAACACGATATGTGGCCGTGTCGGCGAGTTGGTAATACCCAGGTTCTCCTCATACTACAACACAGAGTGAGAAACACACTTACATTACTCTCTCGTGATACTTTTGCATACATATCTTCAGTGGACAGTTATATAGAAGTTCATGACTTAAACCCGTTTTCTGCCGGTTACAAGAAAAGAAAAGCGCCGTTAAAATGTGGATAAATTGAATAAACCTGCACCACACGGCGATAGAGACGCTTCTCAGGAAGAGACAACGTGTTTCATTCCTCTTGTTGCCTGACTGTATTATTAGCGACGACTGCAATGAACACAGGAAAATCGTGATTGGGCTAGATCACGGAACAATGGAATTTAGTTGCCTGATCCAATAAATCACCATTCATGTTACGTACCTTCAGTAGTCGTGGCAGGATAGTTCTCTTCCAGTTAGAAAACTTGCTAAAATATAAGTCGTGAACGTTCCCATGTCTGTGCTGGAAATATTATGCTACTGGGTCGTTTACCTTCTCATTACTAAGAACTGAAGCACTATAAATGCTTGCAATATTTCATGCGGTCCCCACCAGAAACGCCGTTTTACAGTCTGATAATGGTCCATGCTGCAATATCTCACTTGTGCAAGACTGGTTCTGGGGGCGTAATGAAGAATTATACTTGATGCTATGCCCCATGAATTGACTGATATGAATCTTACCTGACATATCTGTGGTATTATAAGATGCCAGCACAGGCTTCGAGACTACTCAGAGTAATCTACAAACTGTCGCTTATTGTCCATAGACAAAACCTTCCTGCGGAATATTGGCCTACCATATTGCTAGCCGTCTCACCACAGTGCTCATGTAGAATGGACTCTATGCTATGCTACATTTTTCCTCAGCAGCTCACTGTGAAGTCCTCAGTAACTCACTGGGAAATCCGCGCCACATTATCTCCGCCCGAATATCGAATTTGTAACATCACTGCAACGCCTACGATACGTCGCCACTCCTGTGGAACATTCGAATCTTGGCCGTGCAGTTTTCGCGTGTCATAATATTTATGGATATCTAGAGACGTCCTTGGTTTTTTCTATGTGACTACTTGATGTGGTGGAGTGTTTAGGACACTGGTCCTGCATTATAAAGCAGTCTTCTTCTTCTCTTTCTTCTTCTTCTTCTTCTTCCGTCATGCATTAGGCTTTCCCTCAGCCTGTTGCAGCTACATCTGGTCCTTCCATCGTTTTGCAGGTCTTCCAATGCAACTTTTACCTTGCGGAGTATATCGCTAAAAATGTAGTGTAATCTTGATTTGTCCATTCGTAACAGAAGGGATATTCATTTTTGTCAGTATTCGTCAACTTTACTGTTTATATCGAAAATATTTAATTCTTTCCTGATATCTGTATTTCTTTTCTAGTATGGCTTGGTGTATTCTGCTATGTACCTGAGGAATTTCATTTCATTGGCTTGTAATCTTATTTTATCTCTCATTTTCATTACCCAAGATTCGCTTCCATATAGTAATATTGGTACTGACATAACCTTATAAAATTTTAGATATGTTTCTGTTCTTACATTACGTTGGAAGCCTCTTCTGATAGTGCCATTTAAGTAGTTAAACTCCTCAATTTTGTTTTTTTGATCTAGGTCTTCCCTGTACGAGTGCATAGTTCCTAGAAATTTGAATCTATCTGTTTGCTCTATAATATTGTTGTCTATAATTATTTTTGTTCTTACTGGTTTTTTTTCACAGAAAGCCATGGCTTTTGTTTTTTGTATTGATATTGACATATTGTATATCTGACATGTTTGGTATAGTTCGTAGGCAGCTCTCTTCAGTCCATCTTCATTATTCGAAATTAACACTTCGTCATCTGCGAATAGCAAAGTCATAATGTACTCTTTTTGGTTGAAGTTTTATGTGTAGTTCTTCAGTTTCATTCTCCATTGCCGTATAATGTCGTCAATGTATGTATTAGAGCAGTGGAGAGAGGCTGCAACCTTGTCGAACTGCTAAATTAATAACCTTTGTTGTTTCTTCATTATCCCCAATTATTTGGATTCTTGTCTTAGCATAGATCTTTTAGACTACCTGTACAATGTGTATTGGTATACCTCTTCTTATTAAAATTTCCCACAATAGCTGTCTATTTATTTTATCAAAAACCTTTACATAAACGATGAAAAGGATGTGTGTTTCTTTATTGAATTCCTTATTTTTTTCTATAATTTGCTGTAGCATAAATATGTTGTCTGTACAGATTTTCCCCTTTCTGAGTCAATTTTGTTCTTCTGACAGCAGACACTCCATTATGGATTTTAGTCTTTCGGTTATTATTTTAGCATAGATCGGATACGCTGTATTTATTAGTAATTTTCTGGTTTTGATCTGTCTCCTTTTTTAAATATTGGTTTTATAAGTGAGATCTTCCATTCTTTTGGTATTTCCTTTGTTATCCAGCAAAGATTCAAAAATCTGAGGAACCTTTTTATAAATGCTACTGAAGAATATTTTATTAGTTCGCTGCTAATGCCACCACTTCCTACTGCCTTTCGGTTCTTTCTATATCTGAGAGCATGTTCTAATTCTTGGTACTCAAGATGATCTGGATTTGTTTCAAGATCTTCATCATTTTCTGTGTTCATTTCATTGGTCCACATTTCCTTGTAGTAATGCAGCCAGTCTTTGTTCTTTATTACATTGATATCTGCCACATCCTTTTCACTGTTATTCAAGTGTCTTACCATTTGATATGCAAGTGTTTGTCTCCTATGGACATCGTTTTTGATCCTGGCAACAAAGTTATCCCAACCTTCTTGATGGAGCTTCCTGCTTAGCTTTTTCACTTCTGTTGTCTGCTTCTTGTGTGCTTCATTATTTTCCTGAGTTGAGTGTTGTAGATAATTTTTATGTAGTTTACTCTTTATTTCAACAGCCTCGTCCAAATCATGTGGCCTTTTTTCTTCTTCCTGTGCTTCGTTCTATCTAAAGCTTCACCGGCTGTAATTCTTAATATGTTTTTAATCTGTTCCCACTCATTTTCAGTACTCTCTGATTCTGAAACTATGCCCATTATTATGTGTCTAAGCGTCTTTGATAAAGATTCTTGACTGACTTCTGTTCTAGTGGGTAGACTTTATATACCTCCCTTGGTTGTTCTGGGGATTTTTTACGTGTTTTATGCCATCTCTGCTTTAGGGCAACTTTTGCTTGTAGCAAGAAGTGGTCTGTGTTATGTTGTACCCTCTGTATACACACACATCCTGAAACAGAACAGCTGTTTTTTGGTTTGCTGCGAATAGTCAATTTTGGTTAATGTGTATTTGCAAAATCTCTTAACATGGTTCCATTGCTGTTGACTGTAGTCTCTCCAGCATAGCCAACTATGTTGTCTATTCTTTCCCTTACTATTCTTGAATTGCGGTCTCCGCCAATTATAATATAGTCATTCCTGTATATCCTATCTAGTGTTTTCTGTAGATCTTCATACAACGGCCGGCCTGTTTGGCCGTGCAGTTCTAGGCGCTTCAATCTGGAACCGCGTGACCGCTACGGTCGCAGGTTCGAATCCTGCCTCGGGCATGGATGTGTTTGATGTCCTTAGGTTAGTTAGGTTTAAGTAGTTCTACGTTCTAGGGGACTGATGACCACAGAAGTTAAGTCCCAGAGTGCTCAGAGCCATTTGAACCATTTCATAAAACGTCTCGCTTTCTTCGTTCTCCCTTCCTCTGAAGCATACACTGCTATACAGGTTAGATATTCTCTAGAAATCTTACATGTTATGCTGGATATCCGTTCGTTTATCCATATATAGCTTATGAGTCCGTTTGTCCATTTTTATTTATTATTATGGCGATCCCAGCTTGTGCTCTTTTGCTTTGTTCTACTCCACTGTATATCATAGTATAATTTCCTATATCTTTAGTTGCTTTCATTTTCTTCTAATATTTTATGTAGTTCTCCTTCCTTTGTCGATCTCCCTCTGACGTTCCATGTCATTAATTTTACATGTTCCGCTGTACCAAACTCTTTAACCTTTTTCCTTTTCCGGTTCGTCGTATGGTTTTTCGCCCGGCTTTCCCTATGTAGCTTGCTAGTAACTTTTATTTCGCGTGGTCGCCTTACGGGGGCTGCGCAGGTATAGTTGGAGAGTGGGGCTGCCACTTGAAGGCCTTTCAACGTGCCTGATTTTCTTGTAATGGTTTACTCCCCTAGGGAAGCTGGCCGCTCTACGCCTCTAGAACCCTCCCTGCCCTATGTTGTGGGACACACTTCGTCTGGCTCCTCCGTCAAGGCCTGTCCGACTTGGGTGGCCCTGCTGGTAGCTACGCTAACGTCGGCATAGCCCTTGACTTCATCGAAGCACGCAAACCCTCCGGCCCCGCTAAGGCGGTGTCCCCTGCGAGGGAACATAATCCCAGCCCTATCGTCGAGATTTGGGTTTTCCTGTTTTCCAAAAATGAATTAGAACATGTGCTGGGGTGATTCTTTTGAAAATTACACTGCCGATTTTCGCCCATCTCCCTGTATTATCAGAGGTTGCGATCAATGACGTTGTCCCATCCTTCTTTAGTGGGAGGGCAGTTAGTGATATCATCAATGAAGAAACTGACAGTTTGTGAACAAAGTATGTTGTGACAACTTACTGTGTGTTTATGACTTTTGTCAGCAAGCAAGCAATCCGAAGTGCTGATATAATGTTTCAGCGTCTCTCATCGTCAAGTTAAAACAGATTAAACCCTAAAAATAAGATCTGAAATAATTTTGCTGGAACCCAAGAGATGCGTAATGGCCTCCAGTTCAGACTCGTCACGCTAGTTATAGGAAATCAGTTTCTAAAATCACAAACTCCGTTGTACAATACACCCTCGTCCAGCTTCTGGCTATGTGCCACTCTCGCTCCTCCTCCTCAGTCTGTCTTCCACAACAGTCTTGTCTGTCGCTACGAGTCTTATATTTCGGAAATAAAGTTTCCAATACGGCGCTGCCCGTGTTTAATCAGTATCTTAGGAGCATAATCTGCTACAGGAAAAAACATCTAGGATAATCAGTGTAAGATCGCCTGTAGCCTGCAGCAACGGCGATGACGATTGGCGCGATCGAAACAAAAGACAGCCGGGCTGCCCGCTGGGAACATCTGCTGCCTCCCAGCCCAGCTGCCCGCGCCAGGACCACCGCAACCATCTCGAACGGCTCCTCCAAACTGTCGGACAACCTGAAAAGTGAAAAGTGTGTAGAAACTAACGCTTGAACGGAAATCAAGAATCGACCCCTGATTAGCATCAACTGTTCCAGTTTTTCTGCAACAGTTGTAACTGACTAATGCAAACTGTGAGAGGCTACGTTTGGGCATCGCAGGAAATCTCGTACAGGTTTACAGACTAAATTTTTATCACTCCGTCAGAGCGTGAACTCCACTATATAATTACATGATGTTCGGTACGGTTCGTTGCGGATAGCGAAGGGCATACACGAAGCCAGAGAGTACAGTTGTTAATATGATGTATTGTCTTCAGGAGGAGCAGCCTTGATACCTAGACATAAATTTACAGCATTTTCGTTGAATCGCTTATGGCAAATGCCGACATTGTTGTTTCGAAAGCCAGACTGCAAATTTCCACCACCTACCGCTATCCTGTCCAAGCTTGTTCTCGTTGCAGACGAACGTTGAACGTAAGCTTCCTTCCTTCCATCCATCCTTCTTTCCTTCTCGAGTGAAGGATGAGATTACTAAGAGGTAGTGAACACATTAACGTTAGAATATAATATGAAATGAAAAGAACTGCTCGGCTTTCGATAAATGATTGGTCGTTACGGGTTGCAAATCGTATTAGTTATAAGGTGACCATATTCACGGAGACCTCAGATGTCATCTCACGTTTTTATTAATGTACAGGTGATTAAATTCCTTTATACGTAAATGAATGTCTAAATTCTCCACTGAACTTAGTGTCTCTTTGCTGTAGCTGTTTGATTATAAAAGTACCTTAAAAAGTATTTCACTTCTTTGACGATCACTTGCAACGTGCATTTTTTTGTTTCTTTCAATCCCTGCGTACTGTTACGTGATCACAGCGTGAAAGACAAGTAGACATACCTGGTGGAAGGGACGCTAATTGTGAGTCTGGCGGTACCAGTAACGACGTGAGAGTGCGAGCACAGTATTGATAAAACTAAGATTTGGGACAGAATGTCGGGAATGCACGAAAGACGCGAGTATTACAAGTAAAGTAATGAAACAGGTACAGAAGGGAAGTCAAAGTGCGACGAAAATCTCTAATTTATTTAATCATTGTTGTGTGATAGATCTTAGTTTTGTATATTAACCGTTGGTGCCGAAAAGCAAAGTGAACAGTAATAATTTATACCGCAAAATGGCTGGTTGTGCGTGCCTGTTTATTTTAACCATTTTCCCTCAAAATGTCACTGTGAAAGTAGCGACGCAAGCAAACAGGACTCGCCGCCATGTTGCAGTTTAGACCACGTTATCGCTGTGCTCTGGAAACCACATCTTCTAGCGTAGACTACGGATCACGAGGCACTTTTTAACACAAAGACTATAGGGCTCACTGCTCAAGAATAAATACTGCACGTCGCAGATCCTGTCACTAACATTGTCTTTCGCAGGGCGCAACATTAATAGACAGCTCCTAAACTACTGAGCAGAAACCAGAAGTTATGCAATTAATTAACTATGCACGAACTGCAGAAACAACTACATATCGCAGAACAACAATCGTAATATAATATGAACAAATCAGATTCTTCACCCCATTCTTGCCCACGTTAACACTTCACAGTTATATAATGAGCTATTAATTGTTGTTACTTTAGCCGCTCCCTTGAAATTATAATACATAATTTTATAACAAAAACATATTTATGTAAATGCATTCTCGTAATATTTTACTTTAAATTGAGATTCATATACAGTCTGTTAAAAATGTTTGCCATACTGATATCACAGATAAATGTGCCACGATGAAACAGTCCTGGCAAACAAATTTTGAGAAACTCGTGGCATACATTGTCAATTTACAGAAAATAAATAATTCTTGCGTACACAGTATTTAAATATGTGGTTGAAGGACGTTTTACTGGAACAGAGCATGGGAATAGATGTAATTAGATTAATTTTGTTTTCTTGCAGGTAAGACCAAGAGGTGGTGTACAGCAAGGGACTGCAGGCAAGCTCACCTGGATCGAATAGTGAGCAAGGAAGCAGCAGGTAAACTGTATCTATTGCACGTTTGACTGAATATACAGATGTCAGGAGCGTAATTAAGTTTCCAAAGTATTGCTTCTAACTGCGTTGGAGGGATACGCAATCCTTATCCACTCCTGAATAGGGAAATTCCCCATTATTCACAGACATGATTCCCACTTCAGACTCGTGACGGCATTATTGTAGCGCAAAGAAAGGGAGCTTTGAAACTTCCCCTTAGAACAAATTATACAGGACTGTGCTTAAACTGACACACAATATTTTGTTAACGCAATCTGACTTTCAAAAATCCCTACAAAAGAATGGCCCTGACTAACATTAAACTATACCTTTCACAAATCACTAAATCACTTACCTCACAATAATCTTCGTTTCTCCCACTACTGCAATACAGCAAGCGCCACTAATGCCAGCTAAATAAAAGATTCAAACTACTAAAGGCACTAACTACTGATAGGGATAGTTAGCAAATGAAAGATATTAATAGAGAACAAACAATGTATTTACCTTGATATCATCATATATAAATATAGCAGTTCATGACAAATTACAAAACTCCGCCATCTCTCTCCCCACATCCACCACTGCTGGTGGCTCACCTCCAACTGCGCAACGCTACGCGCTGTTCACATCCAGCTGCTGCTGCCCAACACTACAATGGCAGACAACAATGCAAACTAGCCACAGACTGCACACAGCACAGCCAGTGATTTTCATATTGAGCGCTACGTAACGTTGCCAATAAGAAAACATAAACAGCCTACTTACATAGAGAAAACATAAACAGCCTACTTACATAGCCCCCATGCTCTCCACAAAAAATTTTACAAATTTTTTTTTGGGCAGTGGCCAATAATGATTTGATAAAATTTTTCATAATTACAATAACAAAGAAATCAAATGCACACACTTATTGATACAATGTTGGTCAAAAGCTAAAATTTTCTCACAGTCCATAAAGACAGTCCTGATCATTCATTACGGTAAAATATAGTGTTTTTCTCAAAGTCTGAGCAGCAGAAGAAAATGCACACGGAAGTAGTGGATTTCCATGCAGTCTTGAAGAAGTAGTGTTGTCCTTCCAACGGAAAGACAGTGCTGACTCTTGACATGCATACAGGTAATGGTCCACAACAGAGCAAACCCACAGCAGAGTCATTCGAAGTTCTGACGAATATTGGTAGGTAGGTCATCACAGAGCAGACCCACCGTAGTCCTGGTAGAGATTACGATATTGGTGGGCCACCAGAGGTGCAGACCCACTGCAGTCCTTGTAGAAATAATGGTATTGATGGATCATCAAAGATGTAGACCCACTGTAGTCCTTGCAGAGGTAATGGTATTGGTGGGCCACCAGAGGTGCAGACCCACTGTAGTCCTTGTAGAGATTGCCAGCAGCCATCTGTTGCGATTGTGCAGGTGCACATTCACCATCGAAGAGTCTTGCGGAGAATATAGCAAGTCCATAACCACCACTTGTGCGCTCACAAAGTTTTTGGAATTGTCCTTAGAACCAGCAATGCTGTTATCCAGTCCCTTGCTGAATTAGTAACACATGTGCAAACACTAACAGTCCCAACTTCTCACATACTGTCCATATACTACGACCAACAGAAACGTGTGCAGTGAAATGTAACTAACAAGTTAATAATATCATGAACTGGTGACAATTACAATTTTATAACATAAGAATACAATAAAGGTACAAAATACATCATTAAAAACATAACAATATAGATAACATTTGTAGTACAGGCTTTACAAAAGAATAGAAATAAACATATACATCAGTGTTACAGGAATTATGACATGAGTACATACATAAAAGATCAGAATAACTTTTGGAACATCAACTTTACACATGAGTATTAAACAGAACGGAATTAATAATGTCTAACATCTTTACAAAGTAAATAACATATTATTAATGCTAATTATATTCGAGGATAACAGTATTCCTCATCATAGTGAATGTAGCGTAATATTAAAAGAAGAAAAAATTCTATGAAACTACACAGAGACAGGAAGAAAACAAATACACAAGGGTACACAAACACATAGTGGGATAACACCAAAAAGAAAGGACAGGGTTCGTATTCAGTGTAACATTTGGTACTGCAGTCCAACCCAAAACTTCATATATCTTTCCTCTTATTTCATCCTTTGTTTCCACCAAAAAAATTCTATCTAAGCATGCTTTCTGTATTTATATGTTCATACATTTCTTACCTCAACATTTATTTCCAAGAAAATCCTACCTAAACCTGTTTTCTCAATGCATTTCTTCCAATTCATCGCAACTCATTCTCTTAGAGGCTACCCCCTCTTAAGCTAACTTAAATCTACTGAGCTCAGATGCTAAACTAAGGGACGAGGCAATGCAGCAGCACATAAAACAATTAACACAAGCAGCAATGACAAAAAATACAGATTGGCAAAGCTAGCAGCAGCAATTGTAATAACTTATATCAAAACATGACATAGCTTAAGCAGAAAAAAATATTACACTAAAAATGGCCATGTCTAATACCTATGTCACATCTTAACATTAGAGTGATGCATCACAATTTATTCTACAAAAGAAATTACCAAGTACTTGAAAAGAAAATTATGAATGCAGTTCCTGTGAAGGTAAATGTCGCTTTGTGCTCCCTCATTTTTTTGAAAAAAATTATTATATACTCGATTTGTAGACAGAAAATATTTATATTAGTACATCTATAAAATTTTATTTTAACCAATGCTGCAGTGCAGCTAGAAACTTGATATTAAACAAAATGTGTAAATAAATACATAAAGCAAGCCATATGGCATTTTTCTTAACTAGCAAGGCAATAGCTGTGAAATGTTTCTCATCGTTTCATTAGGCATTTCAGTAAATATCATAAATTACGAGCTCCACAGTATGCTTTCAACAAGGAGATGTCAGTAGCGCGGACAATGGCCTTCCCTTTCTTATTTTTTTCTACCTGGGCTTCTGACGAGGCACTCACACTAATGGCTTGTTCTCCAGGTGTCTGACACACCTGGGTGCCCACGACGCATTATGTGCAGGTGGTCACTTAACTTTCGTACGGAAATATTTACGACAGCAGTTTCCGCTACAGTGACAGTCATATATACAAAATTTCACAGGTCGAGAATTTACTTTGCAAATGTGTAGAAACAAAATCCTATGAATATAACAGTGTCCAAAAAAATTTTCAGTGGCATTGTGATACATTCACACATGATTCACACATGTACACACATTTCATAATTCTAAAGTACGATTCTTGGTTTCCAACAACCTTTTCCATAAGTCAGAGTCCCTAATCACTATTCATTACTCCTTACCTTATTACACATATTTATATTCGTCGACACGTCAACCTTGCGACGACACTTCAATATTTCATCATAATAAATACATAGCATAACCAAATTCCTCATATAGCACCAGCTGATTAATCATAAACATACCTCAGCAGCATAATACACATCGTCGTCGTAAAAAAATAACATCATAACACCTCAGTCAAATCTCAAAATCGTCGTAGCTTCCTCCAAGAATTAAAAAAAATTCTCTGCTCATGTCAAAAGTGTCATCTGCCACAAATGTACTTTAAAAATCATGAATCCATACAAAATACATCATTCAAAGCTCTCATAGTATCACAATGGTTCCGAAAAAATATGAGCATTTCACAAAGTACAGACAAAATACAATTTCATAAGTGTGAAGTTATCCAACTGTGTAATTGCGTAAACATGTGTCACTGACATAGTAAAAAGAATGTTTGTTTCTCTGTCAAATAATCAGATAGCTGTGTAATTCTGTGTTAGAGAAATATGGTACCGATGTGTAAAGTTGTATAAGCAAATACCATATTAGCTAGGGCTCCTTGTGCTTGCCAAACACATGGTACACAAAGTAAGCGTGTACCCCCCTGAGGATTAATGTAATTATACCCTCAGGTGTTACACATTACACCAATGGAATGAAATATATCACGGAAAACTTTCTTTGTAATTCAAAAATCTTTAAAAATAAATGTTTTAAGTATAAAATTGATCACTCAAATACGTGTACTGTAGCGCTAAACTGTGCGTCTTGTAACATAATCTCTGTGGAAGTGTCGTAGTTATCGTCCTCCGAAAGCTAAGTTCTGCAGAAGTCAATGTACTTACCACATGATAAACAAAAGTGAAATGCTTTGCGTATAGATATCGTAGTTATTATGCTTATTGGCGTGATGAAGAAAGTACTGTACAGTAACGTATTGTTGTGCCACGAAAAAGGCTGTCTCATTGTTGCTATACCACAAAAGTTACTACTAAAACATGTTTTTCTTCCTAGAAGAATTCAGAAAACTGTGCAGATATAAAACAGATACACTGCAAAAGCAACATTGTAAATTGTCACTCATTAGTAGCGTCGTGATAAAAATCGTGTAGCTGTCACATAAACTAACCTCTGTGTCATCTGGTATCTCTCAGAAAGCACATTAAATTCAGAATGTATTTTCAAATAAACCAAAATGTTGCATTAAAATCTCCTTAGCAGTACTGGTAAATGTTCTAAGTATGTGAGCCTTATAGTCGTTACGTAATCGTGCAACAAACAAGCAAGAATGTACACACACAATAACACTGCGGCGTCTGTTCACTATAGCAATGCATTCGTCATTTCTGTTTAAAAATGTTCCCTAGGTTCTAGACTGGATATTTAACTTCAAACATTGTTGTATGTTAACAGATTCTAAGTCTGACAATGCATATTAGTAATGTGAAGCGAAAAATTTTATGGCAAAGACTAAGTTAAAAAGCAGATTATCTTTCAATAAATGGTTTTACATGTGAAACCTGGTGTAAACCTTTACTCTTCATAGTACTCAGAGTTTGAACTTGAATGCAATTGTCATGCGATATACGTCGGCAAAGAATACTGGAATTTTTCTCAAGGTTAGCGTCTATGTTATTTTTCTCTGAGCCAGCCGGCGCACGTGGGTGCCTGCGGCGCGAGTCATTGTCTGTTTCTTTGTTGGCGCGCGTTGTTATTGGGATTAGGAGACCTAACTTCTACAAATTCGCCTTGCCGAGAGGGCCCAGCTCTGTTAGAATCCCGCCAGTTCTGATGAAATTCACGTCTGTCGTTTTGTCGGTAGTTTACATAGTTTCTTGTTTGTCGGTCATGTGGTGGAGAATCTCTCCCTGAATCGTAACTCTGCGCCGAACTGTTGCGTCTGAAGTTATTCTGCCTCCCTTGATAATACTTGTTTTGGTTCCCATATTGTCTGTTTCTCTGATTGTCTCTGTGATAGTCATTACTACGGAAATGCGATCTTTCTCTGTAACTATTATTACTCTGCCAACGGTTGTCTATTTTGGTCACGATTTGCGTTGTAAGAATAGACCAGTCGTGTCCGGTTATTGTTTCTGTCGTCACGGAATTGTGACGGATGTGACCTGCAATTGTTGTGTCCTTGTTTTCGCGTTCCGCGATTGTCAGTGTCACTTTCCAGTTCTTGTAACAGTCCCTGAAAAGCTTCAATGTCGTCTTTGCAACGTCCTGCCAAAATAATATGTCGTAAATGTTCAGGTAATTTGATTAAGCAAATGCGGATGAGTTCTGAGGGGCTGTATGGGTTTGTCAGGTACTGATTCTTGTGCAACATGTCTTCAAAATATTTCACAACACTGGAGAATTCAGATTGTTCGAAATGTTTCATCATTATGATGTCATGTTTTACGCGGTCTTGTGTGGCTTGAGACCAATATGCTGAGAGGAAGGCATGGTAAAATTCTCCTTCACTGTGGCAATCGTGAATGACCGACCGCATTCTTACAGCTGGTTCATTCTCTAAGTAGCCACACATAAATTCTAATCTGTGCTCTAATGACCAGTTGGGAGGAAAACAATGAGAGAATTGATGGAGCCATGCTTGTGGATGAATGTCGTTGCCAGAATTCTTAAATGTTCTGAATTTACGTGTAGTAATGAACAGCTTATAGTCAAAGTCATCATGTCGGCGAGTCGCATATCGGTCATTGTTACGTCGTTTCGGCGGTTCCATTTCAAAATTCGGTGCACCTTGCCAATTTCTTTCATAACTTCCGAAGTGTCCTGTGTTATTATTTTGTGGTTGTTCCGTATTTCTAAGTCCCTCTTCCCGTATTGGAGCGCGAGTGGCCTCTGAAATACGTAATTCTTGTATTACCTGAGTCAGCTGATCTTGTACTTCCCGGATTTCTCTTTGGTGTTGCGTATTAATCTGATTCTGATTTTGTTTGAATTTCCTAATTTGTTCGCACTCTTCAGTGTCAGTGAAGGCTACAGGTCTTGTGTCATTCAGATCATCATCTACCTTTGTAGATAAGTTAGTGAACTGATCTGAAAGTTCAGCTACTTTATCCGATAGTGAAATTATTTCCTCTGTATGTTTTTCTGAACCATGTTTCAGAGTATCTACTGTGTCCTTTAAGTTTTCCTGAGTTTTTGCAAGTTGCGTAATCGAATCGGTAGATGCAACTGAGTAAATTTTAGCTTGCAAGGTGTCGTGATTTTCATGAACAATGGTTTGCAGTTCTTTTATGGCTGCTTCGTGATTCTGTAATGCATTTTCATGCCGCGAAAAAATAGGTCGAAAATGCTCACAAATTTGTGTTTTTACGTCATTACAGACTTTTTGACATTTAGATTCAATGTTATGTAACTCAGTAGTTAAATCTTCACGTGTTTGTTCAAGTGTGGTGTCTAACTTTTGAAGATTTTGTTCCATTGTGTCTAACTGTTGCTGTGTTTGTCTCTGATGTTGTTCCATTGTGTCTAACTTTTTAAGATTTTGTTCCACTGTGTCTAACTTTCGAAGATTTTGTTCCATTGTGTCTAACTTTTGAAGATTTTGTTCCATTGTGTCTAACTTTTGAAGCTTTTGCTGTGTTTGTCCCATTTGCTGTATTAATTGTAATAACAATGCACTGGTGTCTGGAACATGTTCCTCAGTGCTTTTCGGCAGTGAATTTGCACCGGCAACATTCACATTTTGACAAGCAGAAAATGTGTCTTGACTTATTTGAGAAAACAGTGAGGAACCAAAACCTGAATCTACAGTATTTGCGAGATTGTTTCCTGTCATTTCGGATTCCTGAGGCGAGCTGTTGCCGACCGATCGATCGATAATGCGTCCCTCTTCACTAATTGTTTCACTGTCCACGCCATTGTTTGCCGCCCGCTCCATTTCCCTATGCACAGTTACCAAATTACTACTTTGAATGTCTGTTAATTCATTACTCTGCGGCGCTAACACACTGCTTTCGTCTTCACTGTCATTTCTCAGTTTACTTTGGAGCCTAGTATTACGTTTTTCACACGCCATTATTGTCACAATATTTCACACGACAACACAGAAAAGCACAATTTGAGGAGCAAAATAAAATAACATAGCAATGGAAATAATGTCTACTTAATTGCCAGCGCAGCTGCAAAATACTTGGTGCAAATCTACATGCATGCCACAACTGTTTTACAGTACAACAATGAAAGACTGCAACTACAAAGGAGATTCTCTCTACAATTACGTGCTAGCAATAAACATAAGCTACACTAATTACACAAACTACAAGAAAAGATCAGAAGATTCCAGTGAGGTATCCTGGCAGGGTCGCCATATGAAACTTCCCCTTAGAACAAATTATACAGGACTGTGCTTAAACTGACACACAATATTTTGTTAACGCAGTCTGACTTTCAAAAATCCCTACAAAAGAATGGCCCTGACTAACATTAAACTATACCTTTCACAAATCACTAAATCACTTACCTCAAAATAATCTTCGTTTCTCCCACTACTGCAATACAGCAAGCGCCACTACTGCCAGCTAAATAAAAGATTCAAACTACTAAAGGCACTAACTACTGATAGGGATAGTTAGCAAATGAAAGATATTAATAGAGAACAAACAATGTATTTACCTTGATATCATCATATATAAATATAGCAGTTCATGACAAATTACAAAACTCCGCCATCTCTCTCCCCACATCCACCACTGCTGGCGGCTCACCTCCAACTGCGCAACGCTACGCGCTGTTCACATCCAGCTGCTGCTGCCCAACACTACAATGGCAGACAACAATGCAAACTAGCCACAGACTGCACACAGCACAGCCAGTTATTTTCATATTGAGCGCTACGTAACGTTTCCAATAAGAAAACATAAACAGCCTACTTACATAGAGAAAACATAAACAGCCTACTTACAGCTTGAGTACCTTCCAGAATAATGCAGAAAAACGTTGTAACGTTCGCTCATGGAGACTAAAATAGCATAATTAAATAAGTTAAAACTGTGTTTGCAAAGAAATAATTTACCAGTGATGAGGCACAGGAGATTAAAATAAAGGATTTTAATTGTGTCAGAGTGTAGATAAATGGTGTGTCAGGAAGTGTAAGGCTACTTCTGATCTAGGAATCGGCGGCCTTCATTGGTGTTGTACGTCAGGACTGCCTCATGTGAAGCTGGCATTAGTCCTGTAAGAGCAGTAACCGAGTCTGTATGACAGCATTCACATGCCAGGAGTTTCAACTCAATTGATCCATAGTATAAAGTGTGTTATGTGTGCAAATGCAGATGTTCTGATCACTGGTATCTTAACATACACTAACTTCAGTATGTTAGTTGTTTTTTCTCTGCATCAAACAGCCTTCCCACAAACCTGTTACATAATTTACTACCTCATGTTTTCTGTATGGTCGTAACTTCACCACTGAGTGAACTACGCCTGTCAGTATAGAAACGGTTTTGCACCCACACATCCTCACTTCAGCACGTGACCTGCTGCCCCCCAGAGGAAAGTAAGCATTCATGGCTTGCTCTTGTCGTATGTACTTGGAGGTACTAATCAACCTAAGAACATACTACTCTTAATAGCTATGATTATGAGTCTGCAAATGAAATACAAACTGGTGCAATATTGTTCAGTACACTGTTCTGTCACCAATAAAAAAATACATGCACTCACACCCATCACACCCTGTAATATAACCGTAGGTCTAATTTGCTGAGATATGCCTGCAACTGTGTCATTCACGATTTAAATAACAAAACACTGCATCAGTTACGTATTTTTTTTACGCTTAGACGATTCGTTTCGAGACTTTATTCTGTTATTAAGTGCCACTATTACATAGACAGGTTTGTTTCATGTGATGTTTGAATGTGTTTTGTTGTACCCATCTTGCATTGCAGTCTTCTATTTTTGGTTTTACTGCAGTAAGAAGATAGCAAAATATTATGGTTTTCGTGTGCTAATGTTATGAAATAGAATTCTTTGATCTGTTCGCTGACAAGTTCTGTGCCTCCTTCACTGTGCAGAAATCCACACCCACATTACTCTTTACACATGTTGTTTGTTTATGTGAAATCAGAATATGGTGCAAAGATATTACGTTAGTATGTATCAAGTTGTCTCTTATAACGTCTATCGCAACACTACTGAATTTCTATTACACAGTTACAGGTCTTGTAAAGGGGACTCAGGACAGTAGCATTTTGTAGTAAACCCACGTCCGGAAGTGCGCCGTTGGAAGATAAACCATTCTGAGTGATGGAAAGCAATACACGTTGACAAAGACGAGTGCTTCGTGTCAGATGACTCTTGGGTGATGTTACGTAACGTGTCATTAGAGAACATACCAATGAATTGTAATGCATGTACGTCAGTTGGCACTGAGTGAACGAGAAAGACTGTGCTTTACTGAATGGCAGAGTACATGTTTTCCGAATACATCGACTTGGTGCTCATGTATGGTGAAAGTGGACGAAATGGTCGATTAGCACAAGGCCTGTATCACGAACGATTTCCGGCTCGTGCCCGTCCATTGCATGTAATTTTCGCAAGACTGCAACAATGACTTCGGGAAACCGGCACCTGCAATGCTAATAGCGCCGATTGTAATCCTGGCCGGACGGGCCGCACTGCTGACGTGGAGGGTGAAGTCCTCCAACTGCATGAACAGAACTCATCGACAGGTACCCACAACATCGCAGGTTCCGTTGATGTATCCCAGGGCAGCGTCTAGCAAGTTCTCCACTAACAGCAACTTCACCCGTACCATCTCCAGAGGGCGCAGGCAATGCGTCCAGCTGAATTTGCTCCAAGTGCCGATTGCAGCGCATGGTTCCTACACCGCTGTGACGACGTTCCATATCTTCCTCGGATCATTCTTTTCACAGACAGGAAAACCCTCACACCACACCAAGTATTTCAACATCGTTTCAGTATCAGTAAGGATGATGATATTATCCACAGTGGTCAGGTTGGCCTGTATATTCTACCAAACCGCCTAGCGGGTCACAGTTTGGCCTTACTGCAAAACATATTGGTGCAGCATTTGGAGGATTTGCCATTGCCTGTACATTTCTACATCTGCATCTACATTTACACTCCTCAAGCCACCCAACGGTGTGTGGCGGAGGGCACTTTACGTTCCACTGTCATTATCCCCCTTTCCTGTTCCAGTCGCGTATGGTTCGCAGGAAGAACGACTGCCGGAAAGCCTCCGTGCGCGCTCGAATCTCTCTAATTTAGTTCCAACATGATGACACGCGAGCCCACTTTTCTCGTGGCGTCCGTCCACTATTACGGAACATTCGGCGACAGGCGGGTAGGTCATGATGAACCGATTCGTTGGCCACCAGGATCGCCCGATCAAACACCCTTGGACTTTTTCCTGTGGGGTTACATGAAGAGCATTATTTACGAGCGTCCTGTGAAGTCACAGGACGATCTCCATGCCCGTGTCATGGCTGCAGCGGAGGTCATTCAGGACACTCCATGACTTTTGGGCGGTGTGTTTTAGAACACTATTAGCAGGTGCACTTTGTGCAACGAAACTCGTGGTTGCTACTTCGAGCATATGTTGTAGTTTACGGTAGTAAGGCTTCGTTGAACTACGTGCATCGTATCTTTTGATGTTTTTTCTGCGTCGTTATCTTCCAAACGCCGTATTTACGGTCATGGATTTCCTACCAATTATTGCTGTACTGAGTGCTCTCTACAGCACCTACAACTGTGTAACAGGAATTCAGAATAACCGTACAGGAGAAACATACGAAAAATTAATCGATTCACTAACTAGGTTGTGACTGAGAATTTTGTGTCCTTAGTTTTTGTGTCCAGCTCCCCCATTAAATCCATTGCGTGTTATTTCTGACAGTCGGTTTGCTCTGCTCGTTCCTGATACCCAGAGAGTCATAAATAGCGACGCCCAACCTGATGCAGAGCTCTGTGACGTCCGTAAGGCTTTCGCTACAGGAGCTGCCGTCGCGTAGTGAACATAATACGTGAAATTTCAGGTTGAAACTGTGTGCTGCATCCGGAACTGAACCGAGGACCTTTGCCTTCCGTGGGCAATAGAGCACATGCCCACGAAAGGCAAAGTTCGAGTTAGAGTTCCGGTCCGCCACACTGTTTTAATCCGCTTAAAAATTTCATATCAGCCCTCTCCGCTGCAGAAGAGAAAATTCGTTGTGGAAACAGGATACATGTTTACCGGTTATCGCACCAGCTTTGTTCGCTGGACTTCCATCAGATATAGCTAGACAGGTCATTCTTAACCAATCAAGGTTATGGGATATAAACATAAATTCATGAGTATGCTGAAGTCATTGCTATTCTTTGAATATAGAAATGTATTCGTGATAATGTCAGATTCTCCGTAACGCCGCTCGCGTATGATACTGATGTATATAGGAAAAATGACTGGCCAAAAAACCGTAGCGAAATTGTAGCAGTCTTGCAAAGAATCATCGCTTGGTGCAGGGATTGGCTGTTAACTCCCAACGCATATAAATGCAAAGTGTTGTGCATGAATGTGAGGCAAGAGCTGTTATTGTTCGATACAATTGATGACAATAAATCAGATAAATCGCTGATAATAGTAATTGTAAAATAGTAAGAGAATCCATTCTGATCGAGATGAAGTGGAACGATCACTTGGAACTAGTTGTAAGAAAATCAAATGCAGGTTGAGACTCACTGGGGTTAGTTCATCCACGAAATACAGTTTTCCGGCCGATTCCTGAGAACTGGTTGCCAGTCTGGAACCTTAACACGTAGAATAAACAAGGAGATGTGACGCGTATCATTACGGATTCGTTCGGTAACTGCGAGAGCGTTAGGAAGATGTTCAACAACCTCGATTGGCAGACACTGCTGTTACACCATGGAGGACGGCTGCCCAAAGCTGTGCCCAGCGAGCAGATTTCAATGTTCTGTGAGTCCCCGAAATCACTTAAGGCAAAGGCAGGCATGATTGCTTCGAACTGGTTCTTCCCCCGTCCTTCCTCAATCTTAACATGTGCTCTTTCTGTAATGACATCTTCATCGTTGGAAAAACGCTAATCTTCCTTCCTTCCACTGACAGAAGCTACAAGGAGGCATTCTGGGTCAGAGAGATGTTTACTATGAAAATTCCGCTTTATTCGCGAATGAAACAAAAAAAGGGTGAGGTAGTGTCTGCGGGAAGAACTGATAGTAGTATCATACGTATCCTCTCTCCATTATGTAAGGTGCCTTGTGAAGTGTAGAGGTAGATATGTAGATGTAGATATGTACCCTTCTATTCAAAAGAAGCAGTAGATAAGATACACAGAAGCAGTCCCCAAATTTTCTAAGAAAAATGGTATCGTTTTACTAGCAAATAGATTCATCTTTACGGTTCAAAACGAAAAAAAGAAGCCAAGAATGAGAAACGTTCGAATTCCTCTCTAGCAGAGAAAAATCCCCTTCTAGGAAGGCAAAGCTGAGGAAGTTTTTGATTGTCACTGTTTTTCCCTTACGGGCTCCGGCTTATACGGACGTAACACTTCTGCGTTATGAAAATATCGTGACAGTGCTACGCGAAGAGGTAGCAGATGCTCAGAACAACAGTAGGAGATGCTTGAATTCTCAGTAACAAAGACTGCACTGTAAACTACTAGTTTGTCCAATATATTCGTGAGACATTACAGTTATTTGTTTACTGATTGTAAAAACTTGTGCATATAAAGAACTTCTTCATTGCATACATGTTGTTTGCGGCACAGAAGAATTTATTTACAGGGTGTTTCAAAAATGACCGGTATATTTGAAACGGCAATAAAAATTAAACGAGCAGCGATAGAAATACACCGTTTGTTGCAATATGCTTGGGACAACATTACATTTTCAGGCGGACAAACTTTCGAAATTACAATAGTTACAATTTTCAACAACAGATGCCGCTGCTTGTGATGTGAAAGATATAGAAGACAACGCAGTCTGTGGGTGCGCCATTCTGTACGTCGTCTTTCTGCTGTAAGCGTGTGCTGTTCACAACGTGCAAGTGTGCTGTAGACAACATGGTTTATTCCTTAGACCAGAGGATTTTTCTGGTGTTGGAATTCCACCGCCTAGAACACAGTGTTGTTGCAACAAGACGAAGTTTTCAACGGAGGTTTAATGTAACCAAAAGACCGAAAAGCGATACAATAAAGGATCTGTTTGAAAAATTTCAACGGACTGGGAACGTGACGGATGAACGTGCTGGAAAGGTAGGGCGACTGCGCACGGCAACCACAGAGGGCAACGCGCAGCTAGTGCAGCAGGTGATCCAACAGCGGCCTCGGGTTTCCGTTCGCCGTGTTGCAGCTGCGGTCCAAATGACGCCAAAGTCCACGTATCGTCTCATGCGCCAGAGTTTACACCTCTATCCATACAAAATTCAAACGCGGCAATCCTTCAGCGCCGCTACCATTGCTGCACGAGAGACATTCGCTAACGATATAGTGCACAGGATTGATGACGGCGATATGCATGTGGGCAGCATTTGGTTTACTGACGAAGCTTATTTTTTACCTGGACGGCTTCGTCAATAAACAGAACTGGCGCATATGGGGAACCAAAAAGCCCCATGTTGCAGTCCCATCGTCCCTGCATCCTCAAAAAGTACTGGTCTGGGCCGCCATTTCTTCTAAAGGAATCATTGGCCCATTTTTCAGATCCGAAACGACTACTGCATCACGCTATCTGGACATTCTTCGTGAATTTGTGGCGGTACAAACTGCCTTAGACGACACTGCGAACACCTCGTGGTTTATGCAAGATGGTGCCCGGCCACATCGCACGGCCGACGTCTTTAATTTCCTGAATGAATATTTCGATGATCGTGTGATTGCTTTGGGCTATCCGAAACATACAGGAGGCGGCGTGGATTGGCCTCCCTATTCGCCAGACATGAACCTCTGTGACTTCTTTCTGTGGGGACACTTGAAAGACCAGGTGTACCGCCAGAATCCAGATACAATTGAACAGCTGAAGCAGTACATCTCATCTGCATGTGAAGCCATTCCGCCAGACACGTTGTCAAAGGTTTCGGGTAATTTCATTCTGAGACTACGCCATATTATTGCTACGCATTGTGGATATGTAGAAAATATCGTACTATAGAGTTTCCCAGACCGCAGCGCCATCTGTTGTTGAAAATTGTAACTACTGTAATTTCGAAAGTTTGTCCGCCTGAAAATGTACTGTTGTCCCAAGCATGTTGCAACAAACGGTGTATTTCTATCGCTGCTCGTTTAGTTTTTATTGCCGTTTCAAATATACCGGTCATTTTTTAAACACCCTGTATGTGCAAATACGAGATACGACGTGTCATACAATGCTTGAAAAGTACGTACTATCTGATGTGCACATCTAAATGCACTGGTCTTCTGCAGAGAGAGTCTAATAAGTAGGCACATCATACGAATATCTTCCGTTCTTCTGATTGAGGTGGCGGTGAAGAACCAGCCGGTTTCCTTCCCCTTCGTTCACCAGTCCGAGATTGCGTAATGTCTAACCTTCCACTGTTTCTAATAAGCTATGCAATATAACTCGAGCCTCCAAAAATTCTCATTGTCTGCTAGATCAGTTTATATTTCAGGAAAGTAGTTTAGTAGAGATGCAGCCTGGTTGTGAAGTGAAGCAAGCATCAAGAATAACTTGTGGTGTTCACCCGCAGTCGTCATGTAGTCAAAGAGTTAGGCAATTTTGCTGTACCGTCACAATACATATATTCGCTAATGAAATTCATCATATATAATCCGTCACAATTTGAGGAAAACAATGTTATCCATACTACAAAACTAGACGAAAAAATGCCCCTTATTACCCATTATTAAAGCTGTCAGTGGCTCCAAAACGAATTCAATTTGCAGCAAGACAAATTTTTATTCACTCACCCAATAATGTGAAACGCCTGACAATGCGAAATTTTAAAATCATTTATGCGATTAACTCCTTCCGTTCCTGGGAAAAAATTTCTTTTTAATTGTAATTGGGTGAGTAGGACTAAGAAATAATGTGTTCATTAATGTTAACACTAGTAATGTATACATCTCCCGTAAAGTGATTCGTTCCACATCATTTCGATACAAGAATCGTTCAACTGATGTATAGGAAATGCAACAAAAAACTAAACAGTTTTCGATAAAGTTATATCTTGTTTTGGAAGGAGGACACGTAATATGATGTCGATTCATGTTATCTTTAATGCAATGATGAAATGTTATGCAATGATACAGTATTGATATTACCCATATTGCCTTTAGCCATTCATGTATAGTATATTTTGAAAAAAGTTGAAACCACTGTAATGTTCTCATGGAACTGACGATGCAGTGAAAGGTTTTTTGTGGACCTAAATGCTATGACTGTGATAAGGTTGTGTGAATAGTCCTACGACACATTCCATGCAGCCATCGCACAATAATGTCAGATTTCCTAGAAACTGTGAATTGCTGTTTTTCGTCGAAATGTACCACATATAATCTGACTTACGACAGTTATCTGTGTTTGCACCTGTTTACTATAGTCCTGTGGACCACTCTTTGCAAAGTTTTAGTACCAGAGGTCATTAGACACCACTCTCCACAGCTGTCTTCACAGTATCGATTTTTCGATTATAATGCCACCTACTTGCGTGAATTGCAGAAAAAAACATTGTACCTCATTCAATACTCGCTGCTCTGTTGCGTCGAAACGACTCTGACGAACTGACAGGCTCTGTCGATTTCGGCATGAAGACACAACTTCAGGTAGGAATAGGACTTTTTCATTTTTACATCTCAAGTATTGACGGAGGAGTAACGACCAGCGCGCACTCACGTGCAGCACACGAGTGCCTCCTCGGAGAAACGCTCGTGGCGACGACGGAGTTAACTTCATTGGAGAAGCGCGGTTCAAGGCCGAGAGACGAAACGCGCGCGGCGTGTAATTTGCAACCATAACCGGCTTAACACTGCTGTTGTTAGGCAGCAGACTGGTATTTACTAGCACTTATGCCAAGTAGCAGCCGAGTGTGCATAATTTTGACGTATATGACTTCTTTCGCAAGGTTTAACATTGTTTTAATTTTTCTCTACTGCTGAGCACTTCATGAAGGGAGGAGGAGAGGAACCACTGTAGTCAAAACAACATTGGCTGGCGATGAATAAAATGTTTAGTGCTATTTTCTTAATATTGTCTTGTAATGATTTTATGATTGGTGTAATTCAAATAGATGTACCGGTATATGACAGATGTGACATAGGTTTGGAAGACAGTCAACTTCAAAACTTAGAAACTGTGGCACAAAAAAGAAACCATACGTAACTCAATCTGCAGAACACATAATATCACATTAAACTATGCATTAATCCATAAGTGAAAGTTGCACTTTCCACTTGCAAAGATTCCTCAAAGTTGGGACTGAGATTAGTTCTTTTAATATTCCACCGTTCAAAACTGCTTTACCTTGACATCACGAACTTATTTCAGGACAACTCCATCTTCTAGCGTCCCTTTCAAATTGTATGACTTCGGAATATTTCAATATGAACTACACTACTGGCCATTAAAATTGCTACACCACGAAGATGACGTGCTACAGAGGCGAAATTTAACCGACGGGAAGAAGATGCTGTGATATGCAAATGATTAGTTTTACAGTGCATTCACACAAGGTTGGCGCCGGTGGCGACACCTACAACGTGCTGACATGAGGAAAGTTTCCAACCGATTTCTCATACACAAACAGCAGTTGACCGGCTTTGCCTGGTGAAACGTTGTTGTGATGCCTCGTGTAAGGAGGCCGGCTGGGATGGCCGAGCGGTTCTAGGCGCTGCAGTCTGGAACCGCGCGACCGCTACGGTCACAGGTTCGAATCACGCCTCGGGCATGAATGTGTGTGATGTCCTTAGGCTGGTTAGGTTTAAGTAGTTCTAAGTTCTAGGGGACTGACGACCTCAGATGTTGAGTCCCATAGTGCTCAGAGCCATTTTTGAACATCGTGTAAGGAGGAGTGATGCGTACCATCACGTTTCCGACTTTGATAAAGGTCGGATTGTAGCCTATCGCGATTGACGTTTATCGTATCGTGACATTGCTGCACGCATTGGTCGAAATCCAATGACTGTTAGCAGAATACGGAATCGGTGGGTTTAGGAGGGTAATACGGAACGCCGTGCTGGATCCCAACGGCCTCGTATCACTAGCAGTCGAGATGACAGGCATCTTATCCGCATGGCTGTAACGGATCGTGCAGCCACGTCCTTATCCCTGAGTCAACGGATGGAGACGTTTGCAAGTCAACAACCATCTGCACGAACAGTTCGACAACTTTTGCAGCAGCATGGACTATCAGCTCGGAGACCATGGCTGCGGTTACCCTTACGCTGCATCACAGACAGGAGCGCTTGCGATGGTGTACTCAACGACGAACCTGGGTGCGCGAATGACAAAATGTCATTTTTTTCGGATGAATCCAGGTTCTGTTTACAGCGTCATGATGGTCGCATCCGTGTTTGGCGACATCGCGGTGAACGCACATTGGAAGCGTGTATTCGTCATCACCATAATGTCTTATCACCGGGCGTGATGGTATGGGGTGCCATTGGTTACACTTCACGGTCACCTCTATTTCGCATTGACGGCACTTTGAACAGTGGACGTTACATTTCAGATGTGTTACCACCTGTGGCTCTACTCTTCATTCGATCTCTTCGAAGCCTTACATTTCAGCAGGATAATGCACGACCGCATGTTGCAGGTCATGTACGGGCCTTTCTGGATACAGAAAATGTTTGACTGCTGCCCTGGCCAGCACATTCTCCAGATCTCTCACCAACTGAAAACGTCTCGTCAATGGTGGCCGAGAAACTGGGTCGTCACAATACGCCAGTCACTATTCTTGATGAACTGTGGTATCGTGTTGAAGCTGCATGGGCAGCTGTACCTGTACACGCCATCCAAGCTCTGTTTGACTCAATGCCCAGGCGTATTAAGGCCGTTATTACGGCCAGAGGTGGTTGTTCTGGGTACTGATTTCTCAGGATCTATGCACCTAAATTGCGTGAAAATGTAATCACATGACAGTTCTAGTATAATATATTTGTCCAATGAATATCCGTTTATCATCTGCATTTCTTCTTGGTGTAGCAATATTAATGGCCAGTAGTGTAATACACGCGAAACGCCTACATGCCCAGAGACTGTCAACGTTTTTGTATACGTGCTGTAAAACTGCTGTCTGTGAACACATCACAGTGTGGTGTCAGTCCTTCAGTGAACAGCGGTTTCAACAAAATTTCCAGACTATATTCTTGCCGATGTTATACGAACATCGACATCTTTCTGAAAAGTAAGCAAGGTAACATTTCATTTGTTTTACCTATCTGAGAGACGAAATAGGTGATTTTCTGCATTATCCACCTGCCACTCTATACCGTTACGATTATCACAGAGATCTACAAGTAAGCTGAAAGAAATCCTCATCGCTTAACATGTCCTACAAGACATACGTAAACTCTATTAGAGTCCGTAATTTACTAGTAAGTGTTGTTGGTTCAGGATTTTGTGCACGTACTGACTTCTAGATTATGTCATAAATGTTCGACGGAATTCATGTTGGGTAATATTGATGGCGATATGATTTGCTCGAATAGCCCAGAATGTTCTTCAAAGCGATCGCGAACAATTATAGACCCGCTGGCGTGGCGCATTGTCATCTATAAAAATTCCAGCATTGTTTGGGAACATGAAGTCCATGACTGGCTGCAAATGGTCTCGAAGACGCCGAACATAACCATTTCCAGTCAACGATCTGTTCAGCTGGACCAGAGGACCCAGTCCATTCCATGTGTATGGAGACCACTGCCAGTATGGACCTACCAACAGCTATCACAGTGCCCAATGGACAACACAGGTCTACGGTTTCACGGGATCTACGCCATACTCGAACCCTACCATCACCTCTTACCAACTGAAATCGGCACTCATCCGACAAAGGCCAAGGATTTCCAGGCGTTTAAGGTTCAACCGATACGGTCACGATCCGAGGAGAGGCGCTGCAGGTCGTGTCGTGCTGTTAACAAAGGCACTCGCGTCGGTCGTCTGCTGACATAGCCCATTAACGTCACGTTCCGCCGCACTGTTCTAACGGATATGTTTATCGTGCGTCTCACATTGATTTCTGCGGTTATTTCACTCAATGCTGCTTGTCTGTTAGCACTGACAACTCTACGTAAACACCACTGCTGTCGATCGTTAAGTGAAGGCAATCGGCAGGTGCGCTGTCGTTGGTGAGAGGTAATGGCCGAAATCTGATATTATCGGACGAGTATTGAATTCCCTAACGGTTTCCGAAATGGAATGTCCCATGCGTCTAGCTCTAACTACCATTCCGCGTTCAAAGTTTGTTGACTTAATTCGTCCGGCCATAATCACACGTGAAACCTTTTCACAAGAATCACCTGAGTATAAATGATACCTCCGCCAATACATTGCTCTTTTATACCTTCTGTGCACGGTACTACCGCCGTTTGTATATGTGCATATCGCTGTCCCATGAATTTTGACACAGTGAACTACACTATTGAGTACTACTGTGATTTGCAGAAACCAGCAGTTTTATTTTACCTAGGGACACGGTAATCAACACGGAACTTCATACAGTTACTCATATTATCTCATTTGTTGGAAGTTACGCAAATATTGATTTCTAAGACTGTATGTTGGCTGAAAGAGATTTTTAATTTGTATTTACGTTGAAAGTATGTGTGACGATTTGGTACCTTCATGTGCAGAGATTATAGAGAGATGTATCAGTGCTTTAGCACTTGTGTTCCTTGTAAAAGTCAATTCTTTTCAACCATCCAATATTGATGAGAGAAAATTCTCTCAGATACTTAACAGTACGCTGACTGGAAATATATAGAAGGAGCAACCAGATTTTTTTTTATTTTGTTTGTGTAAATTATATCATTGGTTTCAATCTGATAGTTTGTTGGAAGACATGATATTCAACAACTTTTTATTCTTTTTATTTTTTGTTGACAATTATAAACGTGCAGAACCACAGTTCCTCAAACCACCGTAAAGTAGGAAAAACTGTACCAGGTAATTTGTTTGATGTCTGTCGCTACATTTGATAATTTCCTTTTTTGGACAACGTGTACGACACTCACCTGCACTGAGGCAATTACCGAGTCTGCAAGTATTCGCCAGTCAACCGCGAAAGCGCCTTGTTTACCACCCTGTCTGAACCGAGACCGGCGCCTTCCTCTCTGGCTCCCACATTGCTTCGTCTGCTGACCGCCAGCCTTCCGCTTTTCCAGCATTATCAGTATCGACAGTCTCCGTTTATTACGTCCACTTCCTGATCGTTACGATTGTCCGCTCGACATCACGCCGTACTGAGGTGTTCATTAGGTGAACAGTGCGCGTTTGCGCCGATACTGATCTGAAATACTTGGGCCTACAACCTGCGATCAACGTTTGTGTGCCCCTTCTCCGGTTACACAAATTACGGTTCACCGCCGGTATTAGGTGCAGGCAGCTGTTATTGGCTGTCCTCACCTGCCAGGCTGTTTCACTCTCTATTCTGCTCTCCCGCTCACCCCCGTCACTTTCTCCCCGCTCCTCCAACACCTGTGTACGCTGGAGTCACCTGGCCCGCCCCAGACCCCCACCGCCTAAAGGTCGACGGCTGCAGCGAGTGACCGATACTTTTTTGTCCACTTGTGGTGACAATCCCACCGCACGACACCAGTGAAAGTCCTGGAAACATAAGTGAAACACTAGCTTTGAAGACAGGCACAGTAGACGTAATACGAGTGTAATAAACCTCTTATGTGCATCGTCAGTTTTTACTCAAGAAAGAAGGGATTCCATTAAATGAGCCACTTGCATGCACCCCAAGCACTCTTTAAAATCCTTTTCTCCTCTACCATAATGCACTCGTTGTGGCACAAATATGTTTTTCACAAATGTCTTTTTTTTTTTTTTTTTAAGGAATATCCAACTTACATAAGAACGCATTAGATTCCAGCGCCAAAGTTGACACCATGTCCCCTCCATTCGACTAATGAACAAGACAGTAGAGTACAGAATAATCAGTCCAGCTTTGTGACTGGATTAAAAAAAAAAGAGCTCGTAACTGTTCACAGATGCAGTTCTTAAAGTATAAAAGGGTTTAATCTAACACTACAGTGCTTTACTAGGCATCGTGGTCTTACTGGAGGTGGTATGTTTTTTGCGTCTTCGTCCTACCTGTGAACTGAGTTAACTAGCCAGTCACAAGGCTAACTACAATTTAAAGTGGACTCTGAACCCGATTGGGTCTAACACTACAGTAATTTGCTAGGCATCGTGGTTTTACGGGAGATAGCCGCGCGGGGTTGCCGCACGGTCTTAGGCGTCTTGTCACGGTCCGTGCGGTTGCCCCCCGTCGGAGGTTCGAGGCCTCCCTCGGGCGTGTGTGTGTGTGTGTGTATGTTGTCCTTACCGTAAGTTAGTTTAAGTTGGATTAAGTAGTCCGTAAGCTTAGGGATCGGTGACCTCTGCAGCTTGGTCCCATAAGACCTTACCATAAATTTCCAAAGAAGATAGCACCCTTTTTGTGTCTTTCCCCTACCTTTGAACTGACTTAACAATTTCAAGTGGACTCAGAACCAAGGTGCTACACGACATTTTTCACATTAACGAAAGGAATGTGGTGAAAGAAATGATGAGGGAGACACAAAATCATAGGACTGGCCGCGGTTCGTAATGGAGATAACTCTTCAGGCGCAAAAGTAGCATGTAGGGTACTCCAAGGGAGTGATATAGTTCAGTTACTGTTGAAATCACAGATCCTGTGAACGATGTTCTTGTGTGCAGAGAAATTGCGACATTAGAAATTACGAGGGACATTTTCTCGGCATACTGCTGTTGAAAAAAATGAGGAATTTGTTGTCGGACATTGTGGAATATTCCCACTTCAGCACCTATAGTTCCTTGGAGTTCCGACAGGTGGCGGCCCTCAAAATGACTTCCGTAAGGAGGTGCATTCCATGCAGAGAGCTGTCATTGCGTTTCTTTTGGCGGAAAATCAGCGCATTGCAGATATTCATAGGCACCAGCAGAACGTCTGCGGAGACCTATAAGTGAAAAAAATAATCTTGAGTAGTTCGGCGAGGCGTCTGTTACCATCGCAGCATCGCGCAAAGCTGTCCGATTTCCCGCGTGCCGGCGGAAACACACTGCTGTGACTGTTGCAATGTCGGACGTGCGGACACTCTCATTAGATATTATCGCCGGACCACCATCAACGATGTTGCTGCTAAACTGCAACGTCTTTGTTAGTAGTGCTGACACACTCGTCCACCAGTTAGGGTACTCAAACGTGAGATACCAGGGCTTAATCGCCTGCTAACCTGACCATAAAGTGCAACGAGGGACCATGTGTGTGGAATCGCCTGCGCATTACGAGGCCGATCGTGCCTATTTTTCGTTGAACATCATCACAGGTGATGAAACATGAATTCATCACAAAATGGCAATTCATGGGGTGACGACACACCACCTTTCCTCCAAAGAAAAAGTTAAAACCGCACCCTCAGTCTTCTGGAACTCCGAAGGGGTTATTCTGTTTGATGTCCTCCCTCATGGTGCAACGATCAGTTCCAAAGTGTATTGTGCCACCCTCAGGAAGCTGAAGAAACAACTTCAGCGTGTTTGTCTCCACAAAAATGCAAACGAACTTCTCCTTCTCCACGGTAACACAAGGCCTTAAGCAAATCTGCGCACCCGACCGTAACTCAGAAAACTTCATTGCACTGTTCGTCCTCATTCACCCTACAACCCGGATCTCGTATCTTCCGGCTTCCATCTGTTTGACCCAATGGCTCTGAGCGCTATGCGACTTAACTTCTGAGGTCGTCAGTCGCCTAGAACTTAGAACTACTTAAACCTAACTAACCTAAGAACATCACACACATCCATGCCCGAGGCAGGATTCGAACCTGCGACCGTAGCAGTCTCGCGGTTCCGGACTGAGCGCCTAGAACCGCTAGACCACCGCGGCCGGCCTTGACCCAATGAAGGGTGCCTTCTGCGGGAAGCACTATCTGTGGTAGTGGGGAGGTTATTGATGTAGCAAGACACTGGCTGCGAAGCCGACCAGTAGAGTGGTAGCATGCGGGCATAAAGTCCCTCCCCGCAAAGCTGCGTAAAGCCGTCGCACTGGAAGGAGGTTGTATTGGAAGAATGGATTTTGGAGCCAAAAGAGCGGAGAATAATATCGTGTAGTTGATCCTGTATGAAACCTACCGTTTTTCAGAAAAAAAGAACTGCCTCAATTATTGAACGTCCCTCGTAATTGTGAAATGCGGGAAGACCTGAATTGGTTTGGCAGTTAGTGCAAAAATTCAATCTTGTCGAAAGTTATTTTGAGAGCCGTTGGTGTAGTACAATTATAAGGTTTATGATAAAACGTTGATCGGCCCCAAATATCGTGTGTATTTTCACTGAACCATTTTCTGTTTCGGATTTGTTGCAAAACGAAACTCCAGCAGGAAAACAAGGAAATATGTAAGAGTCATTTGGAGATGGATTCGTAATAAATCCGAAACCCTTAATCACTCAGTTTAAATATTTTTTTAAATTATACTTACGGCTGGTTGCTGGTTAGTTATAAATCTTATAAATAAGCAAAAATTTACCATGATGCTTTTAATTTGGCTTAAGATCCATTTTTTTACACGCTTGGCGTTACAGAAGTATACAGAAAGTTTGTACAACAAATGTTTGTGAGAAAGCAAGAAGATTTTGCGTAAAATCCCTTTGTCTATCCGTCAGTTTAATGACAACGTTCACAGTATTGATACAGAAGTTTTCATTGCACAACACAGCAGAAAGATTCTGATCTCCGCCGTCACACTGGTGATACAAAAATACTAGCTGATAAAATGAAAAGTATGATTCTGAGTGCAACAATCACGTCATGAAGTAAAACGTAACAGTATTCAAAGCTAATATAAAATTTGGAGTAAGCAGACCATTACAATTTCTTCTAGTATATAATACTTTAACTTTGCATCGCATATGGCTTTCTCTGTTGATTAAAACTACTACAGTTAATTGTTCGGTTCAAGAACTCTGAAAAAGTTCAGAGCAATAGATCGTGATCCAAGTTCCTCAGATGCATATTTAGCTCGCTCCTACTGGAGTAATTGATTTATCGAGGTCTCTGACTTTCCAGTTTTGTAGAATAGTTCGCGACGCAACCACGACTGCACTGTTTGTGGGTAACGGACGTTATATTTCTGTACTTCGTTCTAGTGTTGTACCACACTGTTCGTGAAACGAGTTGTGTGCATTTGTGGGAAACGTCGCCTAATGATTTGTATACTGTTCCACACTTCAGAAGTTGTCACTGATGAATTTCACGACTGCGAATTTTCTTGCCGATATACAGAGGATTCTGAGCGCTTCTGGCTCGCCGATTCGTGCTGGTTGTTTTGCTGACTGATCTACCTGTACATTGGTGACGGAGTGTTGGACGTCCACTCCTTATCACAGAACGTGGAGGTCGGAGGCTAACCCGCTGTTGTAAAGCGCAAAAGGCGGCGACGTGTGGCACGTCTGAGAACAGAGTACAAAGCTCGGGCAGGAAGAAGTGTTTTGAAGCCCTCTGTTTAGTGCGCATTGTTGGGCTTGGGGTTAAGGGGCATATGACTCCTACGTGTTCCCATGCTGAACTAACGACATCGTCAGCTACGATTACGGTGGCACGAAATCGTTCAGACGGGACTCGATGGCGATCTCCCGCCTGGTAGGATAAATCACAGGTCGTGTTACCACTGGAGGGGGTCTGTCCGGAGACCTGTCACCAGGCGAACGACTGCTCCAATCATGCAGTGCGCCACAGTCGCACGGCGTTAGGTGCGCCATTGTGCTACGAGGGATATAGAGATCGGCTTCCTATGAGACATGTATTAGTAATCAAAGGCAGCGTGACACTCGTAGACTACGTCATCATTATTGCATTATTGAGGATCTCCTGCACCTCTTCAGGCTTGATGTCTTTCCCATCGGGGATGGCATCTTCACTATGATCTGTCGATTTTCACTGTGAACTCAGATAGGACAGTAATTTGCTACGGTATATGCTATTCCAACGACTAGCAGATATTCAGCAAATATTCGGATGTGCGTGGAAAAATCTGCACTTGTACCACGATTTATTCGTCAACTTTTCGCATTAATTTCGCAGTGGTGTTCGTCTGGTAAGTACTAAAAGCGCAGAAACGTGCTGTAGTGGTTTGAGGGGCATGATAGTGAACTCATGTCTTGGCCACCAGTTTCGTCTGGTCTAAAGCCAGCTCCGCGCCCGCAATCCTGTGGTACGAAATTTAAGGGAACTGCAAGACATGTGCATTCACATCGGGCTTGACAAACCTCCGGAAACCACCAAGAATTTTTCAAATCCATGCCACTCATATTCACTGCTGCACTGAGTTTCCAAAGCCATAGCAAGTCATGGACACTCTTCTGTGATAAGTAGTTTGTGATGTTTTTTATTGCTCAGGCCCGTAAAAAGATACTACAAGATTAAATCGATCTTGAGAATCTCCGGGATCTAGCACTAAGAAAGATCGCTTTATACATCTTCCGCAGGCAGACATTCTTTACACAATGTATCTTCCACATAAGAATTTCAGACGAATCGACAGTGCCATTTCTCCACTTTCTACCAACAAGAATTAAGTTCAAACAGACTTGATTAAATTTTCTCATTTTCAGAAGACAGAAGGAGCGATGTGTTTCATTTGATAAAACAATATTCTAAAGCCATGGCTTTTTTTAAATTTGAAATGGCTCTGAGCACTATGGGACTTAACATCTGAGGTCATCAGTCCCATAGAGTATAGAACTACTTAAACATAACTAACCGAAGGACATCACACACATCCATGCCCGAGGCAGGATTCGAACCTGCTACCGTAGCGGTCGCACGGTTCCAGACTGCAGCGTCTAGAACCGCTCGGCCACACCGGCCGGCCTAAAGCCATGATCGCGTAAATATTTCTTTATTTAAAACCACCGGTTTCGACAGACTTTGCTGTCATTTTGAGGCCTTAAAAATCTTTTTATCAAACTTTTTCATTTAAAGTTGGATCTGACGCGACATGACTACTTGGCGTGAAGTCCAACTTAAAATAAACACTTTTCATAATAAAAAGAATTTTTAAGACTCAAAATGCCAACAAAGTCTGTCGTAAGCGGTTGTGTTAAATAAAGAAATATTTATGCGGCCTTGGCTTTAGAAAGTTTTTTTATCAAACGGAGTTCGTTTCGCCCAGACAAGGGTGGATGTTGTTTTAAAGAAGTTATCTAACAACGTGCGGTCAGATTTTATATATCAAACATCTCTAATCAGCGCGAGATAGCATTTAGGGGCACACAGCTTTTCTGTCCTATTCCGCTGATATGCAAGCTGTTTCTTACAATTTTCTTCTTTTGCTACTGGGCCAAGAGGTTCACTAGTAGAAACATAAGACAACCTCAAAAGGAAACTTACCTGTGTATACTTGTGATGCTTCGACGTACAGTACCCTAGACCGAGGTTTCTCAACACTGATGTTCTGCGGGCAGTGAATAAGTGCTTCGCCCAAAACTATTAATAACCTGCCGTTGTTTTCGACATTTTTCTTTTAAAGATTATATTATGAGTTCTATGTAATTAGTTATGGGTTAAAATTGAAGTAACCTCTGAATTAAACAAGTTTTTCTTATTTTTTAAATCAATTATTGATTTAGTAACCTTAAAAAAAACGGTGTTCCGTCAAAGTAACAGGATTCTCAGAGTGCTACGTCAAAGAAATTTTGGGAAGCCATGTTCTAGACTAACGCTTGTAAAAGTTTCATTTCTGAAAACATATGAGTGAACTTTACACCACAGATTAAATAAATGGCATTACACAGCTTCACATGATCTACACGTACATCCATATTCTGCAAACCACTCCTCACGTTCATATATGGTGTGAGGAAAAAGTATTGCTTATAATAATCTGTGCGCACTGTTAGTTCGTCTAATTTTGTCTTCACGCTCTATGCGGGAGCGAGACATAGAGGTTTGCAGTATATTCTTAGATTCTTCATTTAATAATGGTTCTGGAAGCTTTGGAAGTAGGCTTTCAAACGTATGCCGTTTCGAGTGTTTTATCATCTCGCTGACGCTCTACACATTGCTTCAACAAATGTGTGACCTTTCGTGCTTTCCTTACTTGTATACTTTCAGTATGTTATTTAGTATGGGTCCAGCGCACTTGAGCAATATTTTACGATGGACCACAGAGTATTTTTTAGACAACCGCCTTCATAGACTGATTACATTTTCTCCGTATCCTACCAGTGAACCAAAGTATGCCCTACTTTACCTATTACTGAGCGTATGTGATCAATCCATTTCATATCCCCATAAATTCCACAATCAGGATGTTGTATGAATCGACTACTTCCAACTGTGTCTCACTGATGTTGTAGTCATAGGATACATCGGTTTTTTTTCTTTTTGTAAATTGCACAATTTTATGTTTCTGAAAATGTAAAACAAGTTACCACTTTTTGCAGAACTTTTAAACACTATGAAAATCTGACTGAACATTTGTGACGCGTTTTTCAGACAGTACACCTGCTTCATCTTTAAGAAGTCTGAGGTTGCTATTAATATTGTCTTACATGTCAATAATATATACCATGAGTAGCAAGGTTTCAACACACTTCCATGGAGCACGCCTGAAACTAGATCAATATTTATTGATGACTCTTAATCCAAAATAATATTTTGCTTGCTCAAACTGCTTTTCTACCTGGTACGAACGTACTTTCGTTCGAGAATACATTTCGATGTGACACTTCGATGTCTTGCAGAGCCGTTGACCGTAGTGGAGATGGAATCTAAGAAGACCTGGACATGTCCCTCCGGAATCAGTACCTGGAACAGAGCGTCAACAGTCGTTGTTGGAAGACTTTACGGACATGTTGCCCAGCAGCAAGTGTTTGATGGGCGCGTGTAAGGCAAGTGTATCCATTCGTTATTCGAAGAAAGTAAGCGTGTTCGTCACCACTTGTGACCTGGCGTTTTCCTGTCTGACGTATGGCTCGTAGATTTACCTGAAGGAAGGGTAAAATCTCGATTCGCATTTAACGTATCCACAATTTCTTTACAATAGATAGGGGACTGATGACCTCAGATGTTAAGTCCCACAGTGCTCAGAGCCATAACGCTTGTCATCCACCCGCCTTCTTTTTCTGTATGTATACATCATATATGCGTACATCATGTACATGTACTTCACCTGTTCTGCCCTGGAAACTGTAACTGAATATAAGGCTACAGAATGTGGAAATTAAATCTGCTGGCAAACGTTAGCGTTGCTTAACTCGTCCTGTGTTCATTTTTGTCGCCGACACACTCCCTTATACACAGATTCCTCCTTGTCTTTTCACATAAGCGTTGCCTATAATTAATTCTTCCAGAATAAGTTGCTTTTTTAAGGTCTAAATCATATAGTTAATGTAAAGTGAATTAATGCAACTGATGAATTCCCAAGTTTCATAGATAGGGTCGTTTTGTAGTCTGTTCCAAACGACGCAGGTAGTAAACCGAGAAAAGCTCTCGATATCCTCACGATGCAGCCACTGTCTGTCCTTGCACTCAGTCAGTCATTCCAGAATATCTTCCCTTAATCTCACGTCCGCAGTGTAATGGGTATAAGTGCATATATTTCTACTGGTGACTGTGGACAGTGTATTAAACAAGGTTACATCAGTGTTTACCTCATTTGCAGACTAATAATTTAGCTATCAGGAGTAGTATGTTTTTAGGTTGGTTAGTACCTCGAAGTACATGTGGTAAGAGCAAGACATTAATGTTTGTTCTCCCTTGGGCAGCAGGTCAGGTGTTGAATTGTGGACATACGGACACAAAACGGGGTTGTCTATGCTGACAGGTGTAGTCCCCTTAGTGGTGCAGTTATGGCCGCGTAGGAAACATCAGGTCGTAAAGTTTGTGACACGTTTGTGGATAGACTTTTCGACGCAGAGAAAAAACAACTAACACACTATTAACGTACGACATACGTGAGGTTCATTCTAATGAAACCTGGTCAGTGCGTCTACCTTTGCCTTACACGCAAGGTGGCACCACGTAACTGCGGGTATGGTGGCGCCATCTATTGGTAGAGAGACTGACGCGTGCGCACCGTTTGATGTTGTATAGCGCCAGTGTGGTTTCACGCCGAAGAGAAGGTCGTCACACAAAGTCATCGTCCACTACCGAACATGCAGGCTAGTAAGCACGAACAACGAGGAGTGATTCGATTTTTGGCGGCGGAGGGAGTTGGAGGCCGTGAAGTGTATCGACGGATGAAGGCTGTGTACGGTGAGTACAGTCTGAGTGTGGAATGACGCAAACGATTCCTTGAGGGGCCCGAGTCTCAGGAAGACGATGCTCGTCCTGGACAGGCTCATCGTGACATCACACCAGAAATGGTTGTGGAAGTGAATGTTTTAGTCTTGAACAACCGCAGAAACATCGTCGATAAGATCCATCGGTTACTGGGTATTAGCGTGGGCACTGCCCACACCACAATGCATCAACACTTGAACTTACGAAAAATCTGTGCGCAGTGGATTCCCCACCAACTGATCGCCGAACAGCGCAGTACTCGAATGGCGCTGTCTTTGAGTCATCTGCAACGTTATCATGAGGAGGAATACGGCTTTCTGTCGCGTATTGTCACAGGTGACGAAACATGGTGTCACCATTTTGAACCGGAAAGCAAGCGTCACAGCATTGCAGCAATTTCGGTGGGGTTCTAGGCGCTACAGTCTGGAGCCGAGCGACCGCTACGGTCGCAGGTTCGAATGGATGTGTATGATGTCCTTAGGTTTAATTAGTTGTAAGTTCTAGGCGATTGATGACCTCAGAAGTTAAGTCGCATAGTGCTCAGAGCCATTTGAACCATTTTTGAATTTCGGTGGGAATTGCTGGAACATCCACCGTACAGTCCCGACCTTTCACCGTGTCACTTTCATGTGTTTAGATCTCTAAAACAAGCTATTCGCGGACATCGATTCGCAACGGCCGACGAAGTGTGTGATTGGGTCCAGCAGGGCTGGATCCACCACTATCCAACTAGCTTCTTAAAGGATGGAATCGACCGGCTAATTTCGCAATGGGATAAACGTGCCAACAGTTTTGGCGACTATTTTTGAGTATGTGTACTGTGTATAATTACGTTTTTGAGTTAATAAAATCGTTACCGTTACTTTACACTAGTGACCGCGTTTCATTTGAATGTCGCTAATAAAAATATCTGCACTTACATCTTACACCCTGTTCAAGCCATTACTAGCATCAAATAAAAATAACTGCCATGCGTTCAATAAGTGTCTATAGCTGCGAAGGAGCGAGAACTTACATAGTCTAAAGACAGCTTAGAACACTGTTAATATCGACCGCTGCACTACAAAGTACTGCTGTCGCATTAAATGGAATGTGAGTAGTATTTTCAACTGACAATCAAATAAAATACACAGGCGGGTGACAGAAGCGACGCTATGACCATCTGTACTGTTCTTAAGAACTGACCAAAACTGAGCCCGTTAATATTATTGGGATGGTCCCTTTGTTTGGCCGACCGCCGATCTACGATTTTAGTAAATCCGTATATTTTATTTTCAGTGGTTGGAGAGAAAACCAGTCTAGAAGTTTGTTTTTCCGAGTGGTGTGGACTTTTGTGGCGACCACTTTTTGTGACAAGCCATCCGCTTCTGGTTTCTTTTGAGGCATGAGGCAAGTGTCTGCAGGTCTCTTTAGAATGCTATATTATTCGTGGTCTCAGAAATGCAGAGTGATTCTAAAGTCACTGTACATTTTGTGGTTCAAATGGCTCTGAGGACTATGCGACTTAACTTCTGAGGTCATCTGTCGCCTAGAACTTAGAAATAATTAAACCTAACTAACCTAAGGACATCACACACATCCATGCCCGAGGCAGGATTCGAATCTGCGACCGTAGCGGTCTATCGGTTCCAGACTGTAGCGCCTAGAACCGCAGGGCCACTCCGGCCGGCGTACATTTTGTACTTAAACAAATTTTATTAACCAATATGTAATGGCACTGCAACGTATGTTGCAATAGGACATAACTTCAGTAGATTACAATGTGACCACCTTGCATGTCTAGGCACACCCCCCAGCGCTCCACTGCAGACCGATAAACCTGCCCAAGCATATCTGTGTAATCTCAGCAGCTGCGGCTCGAATCCACTGGGTTAACTGTTCAGTGCTGCGGATCTTCACCTGGTATACCTTAGACTTGATAAATTCCCATGCAAAAAAGTCCGTGGAGAGGCACGACCAATCAATCAGCCGGGAAATCCTTGATTCAGATAATCCCGAACAACGAGGGTAAAATGGGGTAGTGCACCATCCTGTTGAAAAACAACAGTATCCATAATTCCATCAGATATCAACTGAGGCTCCAAAAACTGTTCCAACATATCTACGTGTGTGGTTCCAGTAACGGATTGTTCTGGGAAGAAGAAGGGCCCGTACACTGTTGACCTCGTTATCCCTACCACACATTCACTTTTTCTGTGTCCCGTTGCCACTCTTGCAGCACACTTGGTTGTTCTTTGCCCAGATCCTGCAGTTGTGTCTGCTCACGTGTCCACTGGTATGAAATGTAGCTTCATCACTGAACAAGACATTTTGCATCAAATTGTCATTTTCCACAGCTTGTAGAAGGTCATGACACACAGCATATCTGGATGCGTAGTCCTCCGCTTCAAGCTTACCTACGACCTGGATATGGTAGTACTCACGTTTGTACAGCTTGTAACGAAGAACTCTCCATACAGTGGTTTGAGAAATACCATGCTCCTTACTAAGTATCCTGGTAGATGCAGAAGGGTAACGTGTGATCGCATTCTGCACACTTTAAACGGTGTCTGGCGTTATGGCCTGCCTTCCTCGACGTTATTCATCTGCTGGAATTTATTGACTAGGGTCTTGATAGCAGGCCTGGTGGGGCCTGTTTTCCGGAATCGGCGGGCAAAGTCTGTCCGCATCTGTTCATACGTCATTCCACGAAGACGAGCAGAAACAACAGCGATTCGTTCTTCTTTGTTTAGCATTCTGTCGTAGTACCTGAAAGAAACAAATATTCCGTTACTATATCACTGAAATGTATAGTGACTTTAGAATTACCCTGTAATATGACTTCAAGCAACAATAGATATACAAGTGGTACTGTAGATGAAATCAGCAGGAAGGTGAGAAAATTTTGGATGATTTTTTTTTTCCACATTGCTGTATTTATGTTGCCATGAGGCCTCCGAAATATCTTGGTTCAGAATGGTTCAAATGTCTCTGAGCACTATGCGACTTAATTTCTGAGGTCATCAGTCGCCTAGAACTTAGAACTAATTAAATCTAACTAACCTAAGGACATCACACACATCCATGCCCGAGGCAGGATTCGAACCTGCAACCGTAGCGGTCGCTCGGCTCCAGACTGCAGCGCCTAGAACCTCACTGCCCGAAATATCTGTCGAACATCCAGGGAGTAAAAGTACCACATTATAGACTTGTAGAAGACCACAACTACGTTGCAAGATTTTCTGAGCTTGCCAGCTTTTGGGAAGGACGCTTATGGAGAATGCTCTATTGAGTGATGTAGCTAATTTTCATGAGCCTTTACCCATCTTTCAACAGAATCAATGGGTACTGTCTTTTCCACCCATTACCTCCGAAGATTCAGGCGAATAGGAGCTTCGTGCCATTTCGTGATTATAATCGTAGCTTTCGCTTCCTGCGTGCTGTGCTGGGACACGCAAGTCTCGCTAATGCCTACGTGGTGCGGTCCGTCCTGTCATCGAGGGCGCCACAAAAGGGAAGGCTGCGCCCAAGTGTAGGCCTGATCCGGCCGGAAATGTAGGCCACGAGTGGTGCTCCAGACGGCCTCCCCCAGCAGCAGGATTACGTCTCAAGGTCGCTGGGCGAGGGTAGGCCGCTCGCCCCACCTCAGGGGTGGCCCGCGGCTGCTGGCCGCAACCCGGCCCGTTGACGTCTTTCGTGTACGAAGAGCGTGGAGCGCGTCCAGAGCATGACTCGCTTGGTGAACATGTAAACGTTTCCCTGTTAAGATTGCTATGTCCCCATCATCAGGGAATGTCGCATAATGGAACGTAATCGAGTACTAGTTTCTTGAGGTTCTTGAGGTATGCTGTGTTTAAAGTGGTGGAACTGTGGTTGAAAATAAAAAGCATACGAGTAAGTACCGAACATGGAAGAACTAAAAGTCTCTCTCACCGCATTCGAATCTCCTCCGGATTCTTTTCTTTTTTTTTCCTAGGGAGAGAAGGAAAAAGTAAAGAAGGGAAGGTGAAGTGGAGGGTGTCTCATGTCGTGGGTATCATTTGTAAAGCTGTATCTAATACGTAAATCAGTTTACATCTTGTTACCTCTAAGACAGTCCTTGTGGTTGTGGAGCTGCTGATTGCCATATGACCATTAAATAAAGTCAGCTGGAGTCACCGAAAGTCTCATTTAGCTGTGTAATACTTAAGTTTTGACCAGCGGAGCTCAAGTTGCACAGTTCGTTACAAGTTCTGCATATTTTCCGGAGCAGTCATTGTTAACATAGCTGGATACTCCCAGCTTATTGCAATGTACGGGTATAACCAGTCAACGATATTTTATTGCAAATCAAATAAAGCGCTGCGTTTGCTTCGCGTAGTTGATTATGATGAGTATGTGTATAGTGTTGTCGAAGAAGATACGAGGAGAGGGAGAGAGTGAAACTGAGGGGCGGCACATAGTCTACCCCTCCCGCATAACACCAAGAGTGGCGGGGGGCGGAGGGAGCTTAAGGTCGACTCGTTCGACGGTTCACCGTTATAGTGACACTATCTTCATTTCAAGAGACAACGCAACGGTTAAAATCCCCCGAGCCTTCGATCGACCTCTCATCGGCCATAGTGAAGTGGTAATTGACTGATCTGTCACTTTGCATTTCCGATACACGAGGTGAACGTTAATAAAACCGATAAACTGCAGTATTGGGTTCCTGACTGGAAATGGTAGAGAAAATGTCCAAGGAATATATCTCCGGAAACACTTGGTTGCCACGGTAGATGGCACTGACAAATGGCAGCTCCTCTGACCACGTGCCATGTGTTGTGACTGTGTGATTGTCGCAGAGTACCGTAGGCAGCAGAATGGTCAGGCATTCATGTCGGGAACAACTCGAGATGGTGTTCGTTTGTGGCCAAGAGATGGAAACGTTCGAGAGGCAGCATGGCTATACGGAAACAAGTACCCTCAGAGACAACAACCACATCACACAACATATCAAGCACTTTTTGGGCGTTTTTGTGATCGTGGGTCCTTTCAGACAGGCGAACGTGCAGGGAGGTGACTGACTGTGCTTACACCAGATTTGGAGCACTGGGTCCTACAGGATGTTGAGACGAAACCTGGTACAGGGTCCAGGCAAGTGGCCCGCCAACATGGTGTAAGACGAAGTACGATTATGTGTATTCTGCACGACAACCATTACATCCCTGTCACCTGCAGTCACATGAAGGCCACTTTGAACATCTGTTGTGACGTGGATGCGATGCAGCTCTGTACCGTGTTCCGGAACGATATGTTGTCGTTGCACGCTCACCGTCCGTTTTCTGATACTTGTTCATAGGACCTTTGTTCCTCCACTTCCAGTCAAGACCCCGACCCTGCAGTTTGTCAGTTTTATTAATGTTCACGCTGTATAGCCCCGCAGCTGGCCGTGGCGTCACTGGTGCTCGATTCCACTCCAAATATAGTAATGCTTCCGTACCGCGTCCCTTACTGATGGTGTTTCCATACGTTTTTATCGCCGCGAGACGATGTATTCACACATTAACCAGGATGTTTGGTTGAAATAGCTCTAAGCACTATGGGAGCTAACATCTGAGGTCATCAGTCCCCTAGACTTAGAATTACTTAAACCTAACTAACCTAAGGACATCACACACATCCATGCCTGAGGCAGGATTCGAACCTGCGACCGTAGCACCAGCGCGGTTCCAGACTGCCCAGGATGTTTATTTCAGCTTTCTCGATTCCCAGTTACTATTCTGTCAACATTTTCATGATGACTTTGCCGTGGACACTCCCGCCTCGCAAGGTACGTGTTGACTGGCAACCTCACGTACCTGGACGTACCCGCTAAACTGGCTGATCTTGATCCCATAAAAAATATCTGGGACAGTTTGGAACAAGAGGTGAAACCTTGCAATGAACATTCTCCCAATTTTGAAGCACTATAGCAGGACGGACCACGGCGTGCCAAACCGCACGTGAGTCGGGTATGCAGGCAGCTTTGCTCGGTCGTTCTCGGAAGTAACCCGTACAGCGCCACATTTCTCTTAATGTTACGGTGTGGCCTTTTTCGGTCGGTGCAAGTGTCTTCAGTTCGGAAAAATCGTGGTGTCATCGCTATTTACACTCGCTGTTTCTTCATCGCGTAATCTAAGTCCATAGTTACAATGGCTTTTCGCCCTAAAAAGGTGCCGTCTATCAATCTATCGTCACTAGCACATCATTTTAAACTGCGATCAACCGGAGCCAAATTTCTACGTTTTGAAGGAAATGATCTGCACTGGCTGTAAAATACTTTTTGTTAAAAGCCGCGACTGGTTTCGCGTTAATTGAAGACGCATCCTTAGATGATACATATTCTTTTTAAAAAATCATAGCGGAAAGGTAACTGCCTTAGAGTCACTCCCCATCTTTCGTGTCAAGTTACAAACAAATAGCACACTAAAAGGGGTACTCCATTGTTAAAATGAAGAGGATAGCAGAGCTGTGTGCCGGCCGCTGTGGACGAGCAGTTCTAGGCGCTTCAGTCCGGAACCGCGCTGCTGCTACGGTCGCAGGTTCGAATCATTCCTCGGGCGTGGATGTGTCTGATGTCTTTTGGTTAGTTAGGCTGAAGTAGTTCTAAGTTCTAGGGGACTGATGACCTCAGATGTTAAGTCCCTTAGTGCTCAGAGCCATGTGAACCATTTTTTCGCAGAACTGTGCCACAAGCAGGAAGATGGTTTCTGAGACCGTGTGGCATTTCCGTTGCAAGCACCCCTGTGTATGTGCAGATGTAACGGATTGATCTGCATTGTAGTTCTTGTTTTAAAGACAAATCCATGTACGTTAAAATCGTCCAGGACGCCTACATTGTTTATCTGAGGTAGAGTTTCCACGTCTCCATAAAGAGGTTGCAAAAGTGCTGGAATACTTCAGTCAACATGGGTGTGTGAAAGACTTTTTTTCGGTTGTGAAACTGGACACTGTAATGGTAGTTGAATTACGTAACCATTGCGGCTCCTCACCTCCACCTCTAGATACCAGCAATATTCTACTGTGTTTCTGCAAAGTAGTTAACATATTTCTGAGACAACATTCAGATTTGATTTCATTAACGTAGAGGTACTTTGATACATCGATATGTTTATATTGCAATGATATTATTCTTATGTGTATTCTTTCTTTTGTCACTATGATCTTTGACGTACTTGTAACTCTGATTTTTTGGGCGCGTAAGCGGTTATTAGAGGGACTCAAGTCTTGGTCGTCATGTTGAAAAGACGCAAATTGTAGTCAGTTTATGAAAGGTGAACTTTAACAGTGAGGAAGATATTTTCAACTATGTTTTATATTGTGAAGTGATGTTTTGGAACGAGTTACGTGATATTACAACAAAAGTAATAAAAAAGAAGTATAGCTTAAATTCGGAGTGCTGATTACTTTTTTACATCACCATTGTGCTAACTTGCAAAAGTTTAATCTTCAAGAACGGTTTATGAAACACATCTATAAAACTTTTGAATATCGCAGAATAACACCTAGGCCTCTTTGCATCCGAGCTGGGAATCACCACCACCTAGATTTTTGACGATTGAGCCATGAGTTCACAACGAGACCAGCGTGGGAAACACGAAAAGATGAGTGCCTAGTTTATCCATTATTTCATGAAATGACTTTATTAACTGTGCTCTAATGACACCTGCCACATAATATAACTTTGTTGTTGCTCGAAAATGCAATATTTAGCAGCGTGAGCAACGGTACAATCATAATTAATTTTTGACCTTTGTTGTGGTAGGGTTGTTAGAAAACGTCACGGTTAAGTAGCACCTTAATTGCGAAAATCTGCGAAACTGTCTGTCTCTGTCAATAAGCCGACAGTTTGTATCAGAAAAAAATATTTTCAGCACGCCAAAAGAGAATTAAGTAACACTGAAAATTTGCTTGGTTTGCGATCTGTGTAGTCGAGAAATGTGAAATATAAAACCGAGACGTATGCAGTGCGGCTGCGCTGCCATTTAAATGCAGTGTATTCACAGTTCTCTCTTCCTCGCATTCAGACAGCGTACCGTGGTGGTGGGGGAAGGGTGCAGGCGGGCTGAGTGCCTCGACGCTCGTGCCAGAGCACGGCTCACGACCCGAATTATTGGCCGTCCCTGCTCTTCGAGATCTAATCATAGGTGTATGTATGGCTTAAGCTGAGAATGGTACGCCTGAAGAAACTTGTGTGCTGTCTCGCTTGCCGAATGTAGGCAATTACTGATGCTGGAAGTGATGTTGCATAGTATCGAAGTGGTGTCTCCTGGAGTGACTTATCTTCTGTACGGTGTACTTATGATCAGTGGATTTAGGATATGACGAAACTGATCTGAATTCTCTCCTTGCAAAACAAAACAGTAGCTGAAGCGAGTGACGTATTTACGCTCTCGTTTTGCGTGGCGGAATGAAGAATGTTTTGTCCGTTACGCGTGTGCTGCGCGACGCACTGCCACCGCCGGCGGTGTCGGCCGAGACGGCGACCCCGGCTCCAGCCCCGCCAGCTTGTTAGCCGCTTGTTTCCCGACCGTGCCCGCCTCGCCTCGCCTCGGCGCTGCCTCGCCCGGCCGTCATCTGGCGGCAGTCAAGTGGCTGGGGGCCGCGCCGTCTCCACTCTACCTGCAGCGGGGATTACACGACCCTCCACGCGCTCTCATTCTTCTCTAAATCCTGGAAAGTGATGCGCAAAGCCCCCTCCTCCCCTGATGCTCCAGCCCCCCCCCCCTTCCGCGAACGCCCGGGCGTCTGTTCTCTCTCACCAGGAATTGAAAAGAGATCCCACTCCCTCGTCTGCCGAGGAGATATTATCGTCTGTTTACCGAACGTTGACTCGGCGGCAAGGTGTCGGACCTCCGGCTGGGGCGAGTGACGACCGGGATCGAGTGGCCCGGTCGCCGCTTGTTGACTTTGCGAAACCGGAGGCCCGGCTGGTGGCCCACGGGTTTGGGAGGATCTTGTTGTTGTGCGCTGGCTCAAGCAGGGAGGCGGCGAGCTGTCAAACCAGCTGGGGTATTCACTCCGGGAACAGAGCGGACGAACTGTTCGGACAGGATTACAACTGGAAAATCAGCTCGGGTTGGAGTACGTAACTGTAATCTGTGGGTCTTCAGTCCTCTGACGGGGATTATGTTACCTCTCAGTAGAATGTCGAAATATCTTCTATGGTTGATGCACCACAACACTGAGCTTCAGTCTGGAACCGCGCGACCACTATGGTCGCAGGTTCGAATCCTGCCTCGGGCATGGATGTGTGTGACGTCCTTAGGTTAGTTAGGTTTAAGTAGTTCTAAGTTCTAGAGGACTGATTACCTCAGATGTTACGTCCCTTAGTGCTCAGAGCCATTTTTTTAACACTAAGTTGAAAATCAGATCATAGACTCACCAATTTATTGGTGGATATTGAACACTGGTCTTCAGAAATACCAGATCAGTGCTCTATTTATTTATTTATTTATTTGCGCTGGAAATATTAGGGCCATAAGGTCCTTCCTAACATCTAATGAGGCTTTCTACATATTTTAAATTATATTCGCGTAACGACATATCCATATACGACGTAAAGATCAATGTATGCATGGTCCACATCTCCTCCTGAACCACTGCCGATTTCAACAATACTTGGTACACATATCACCTAGTGTCTGGAAGTCATCTCTAACCACGTGCCTATCAAAGGTTCAAATGGCTCTGAGCACTATGGGACTCAACACCTTAGGTCATAAGTCCCCTAGAACTTAGAACTACTTAAACCTAACTAACCTAAGGACATCACACACATCCATGCCCGAGGCAGGATTCGAACCTGAGGCCGTAGCAGTCGCGCGGTTCCGGACTGAAGCGCCTAGTCCGCAGCTCGTGGTCGTGCGGTAGAGTTCTCGCTTCCCGCGCCCGGGTTCCCGGATTCGATTCCCGTCGGGGTCAGGGATTTTCTCTGCCTCGTGATGACTGGGTGTTGTGTGATGTCCCTAGGTTAGTTAGGTTTAAGTAGTTCTAAGTTCTAGGGGACTGATGACCATAGATGTTAAGTCCCATAGTGCTCAGAGCCATTCGACACATAGTTTGGGAGCTATGCCTTCAAATACTGAGATGCGTTACAAACTACAGCATCATGTATGACGTTTTAAGATGTTACTTCCGTACTACTTACTCTATTTACAATACATTTCCCAGACAATAGACACATATACCGCTGGATGTACCTGCAAAATTATATTATTGTACAACACATAAATCAGGAGCATAAACATTGTGCTACGTGAAAATAAAACACCAAGGCGAACGTCGTTAGAGACACACGTGAAATATGTATACAAATACTTGTAAAATGTGGTAAACATGTTTGTTTGGACGTTTTGTTTATTTTTTTATGCGTGAAATATATTTGACATGTGTGTGCATGGACTAAGCCGGAGTAAAAAGCTGTTTCTAACGATTTCAACCGAATTTGGTGGACATATTAGTTACTTTCTGGAAAGAGATGATGTGCGGATAAGAATCACCAGGCTGCTATTGGGGTGAGTGTGATAATGTGGAGAGAGAAGGTGGAGGAGGAGGTAGGCACTGATAGAGGAGGAGGATAGCGAATGGCGGAGGGGAAACAGGAAAAGAGAGAGGAGGAACTGCACAGAGGGAGCAAAGAGAAGGAGAGTACTATCTACATAGTTCGCTACATGACCACGGTGGCGCTTCGAGTAGTCCCCTGTTCGATGTGTCGGAGGAGTACAACGCTGCGAATAGGGTTCCCAATTAGATGTTATGAAATACTGGCCAGTCCTACCCTCGCAGTGTGGACATGGGCTCCCTTTTGCCATTGGTTATTCGAGGGCCACTGAGTAGCATGTCATAAATTACCACTGTGTACCCATTTCTATTCCTCCGATTACAGCGCCATCTGTGGGGAAACGAAGAAAATGCTTCAGACAAAACGTATGTAGATTTTGCCGTAGAACGGTAGCCTGCGGTAAAAGACGGTGGTTCCCACTGAAGATTTCAAAGTTGCCCGCCGCCACCCACGCATGGGGTGGGGTGGCGGGTCGAGTGCGGTATCGTTGGATGTCCCTCTCCGAGACAAACAAATTGGAATTATAACTTTTTCTGACCTGATGTATAGTTTTCGAGGTATTTCAATGTCTTCAATTGAAATGAGCACCCTAATGAATTGCCGTCAGTGCAAATATGACGGAAATTCTGAGCACTATGTGACTTAACTGCTGATGTCATCAGTCCCCTAGAACTTATAACTACTTAAATTTAACTAACCTAAAGACATCACACACATCCATGCCCGAGGCAGGATTCGAACCTGCGACCGTAGCAGCAGCGCGTATTCAGACTGAAGCGCCTAGAACCGCTCGGCCACTAGCGGCCGACAGCAGTATTGTATTCACAGCGAGAAGATGTGGGCCTTTTGTTCAGACAGAGGGATTTTTGAGCTTATAATTGAAGACATGCTTATAAGTCGTCAGATTTTGATATCTTTTATCCTCATGCTGGGGCATGATTACTTTCTTAGACGTAGGACGCCGAGTGACTGAGTTTTAGTTGGTTTTCATGCTTCACTCGTCTACTAAACCCTTTGTGAGTCCAAACAAAGGAGTCGTTTCATTTGCTTTGTCATGTCCATGTTTTTACTGCTGTGTGGTATTGATCAGGAAGGTGATCTTCGTATGTAGGGCGGTTAGCGTCGTATTGACAGACTCATGCCAAGTTGCACTGTGCTTCAGGATCCATGTTACCGCTAGCTGTGTAAGTCAGTTCAAAGGCCAGATTACGTAAAGACCATACAATTCCTGATAGGATCCTGCTTGGTGAAGCAGTGTGATGTTCAAACCAACCGCCTGCTTGTGTGCAATTTCACCTTTATACAGGGTGTCCCAGTAATGTTGTTGCAAACTTCGAGGGGTTTAGTGGGCGTCTGAGGAACAAATCGAGGATGGTAACCCATGTCCGGAAACGTCATCTGACGATGCTGCAGAGCGTCGAAGTTATAGACGCCGGCACCTGTCATTAGGCCACCCCTTCGGCAGCAAACATGGCTTTGTACGCCGAAGAACCGTAGGCGAGACGTCTCACAATGTCGTTTGTTACTCAGTGATCGCAACTTACGGCCACGGCCAGTGGAGAAGACAGAGCTAGCTGCTACGTAGATGGGCCTTGTCTCTTTTGAAAGCAATGCTCTGTTGCCTCGGTGGATGACGGTGTCGAACACGGGTTTTCATCAGCAGTTTATTTTTTCCTGGAGCCCTCTAAAATTTCCAATGTTTTTTAGTAAACAGGAGAAAAATAAACTGCAGTTGGAAACAGTCCAAAACCGTCATCCACAGAGGTGTTAGAGCATTGTATTCACAGGAGACAAGTCTGTCTACGCAGCAGCTAGCCCGTTATCCACTGGCGATCATGGAAATCAGTCGCCATCACTGAATAACAACACTGCAAGACGTTGCGCCTATGGTCCGGCGGCGTACAGTCAGGTTTGCTGGCGAAGGATTGCCTAGTGGCAGTTGATGAAGCCTGTAGCTCTGTAGCGTCGTTGGATGACGTTTCCGAATGCGGGTTCCTGTCTTCGATTTGATCCTCAAGAAACTCTCTATAATCCTTCGAAGTTCGTCGAAACATTTCTGGTACACTTTGTACATACTACGCTATGTTAAAGTTGCCACCTACGTGTTTTGTGTCACAGTTATGAATACTGAATTGATAAGAGCTTGATTATGTGTTTTTTATGCCCTTGGGCGGTATTATGTCTCTTTAATCTGATGTTTGTCTTTCACGCTAAGAAGCCTATCTAGGGAGTTTTAGAAACTTGCTTCACTGAACCACTAATCTCTGGAGAATAATGGAGGCTCTAAGAAACACTTCAAAATAACATGCATCAAGAGAGCTTAGTAACAACATTGATCTGAACTTTTCGTGATGTTTCCTCGACTGTCGCTCCTTACTTTTGAGACGAGGTTCCTACCTCTCGGCCAACTGAAGTTGTAATTAGTTTTACAGCTAGCCAGGTACAGGTCCAAGGAAAATTAGAAGAAGAAGAACTGGGTGACGTGTTACTACGGTCATGACGTCCCCCCCCCCCCCCCTCCCTCCCGCAATGAAATGAAACATTTTAGTAAAAGCGCTTATATTTTTACATGCAAATGTCAGTTTCCAAATTTGTCAGCTAACTTTCGAAGAATAAAGTAACATGAAGACTTAGTCTCTAGATTCGCAAGGATTCTAGAAAATTACAGTGTTTAACACTAAATACGTTTCCGTTGCGTTCGTATGGGTTTGCCTACTTCGATGAGACTGCCGCATGTCCGACCGCAGGAAACAACCCAGTCGGGAACAGCGCCCATTCGCAGGATAACCACAGTTGCCAACAACAAACAGGATGAGGTTCGCTGAGTCCACAAGGAGAATCGTAAACCACGTGATGTTGAGTAGGACGAGTCAGAAAGGAAAGATACTCTGCTAAGAAGAAAGACCTATCTCCACAAAATGAAGGCGGGAACGACTGAAAGAGACATAATCCCACAACAATAGTCTACAGACCGCAGTTCACACGATAGTGAGTGTACACTCGTTTCTGTATTTTGATGTTGTCACAGTTGTAGGAGATTCTTGTTGTTGCGGCCCTTAAACCAAAAGTGTATTTTTCTGAATTTTAGTGTTTGGAAAAGTTATGCTTAATTCTTCTACAGTGGAATCTCATTCACCCCCGCTTTATCCAGTACAATGATGTTGACGAGGTCCCATACTCCGAGGAGCGTAGGGGACGATGCGGGAAACCGACACCGCCGTACGAGGCAACGTCGTAGTGGAGGTGGTTTGCCGTTGCCTTCCTCCAACCGTAATGGGGATGAATGATGATGATGCAGACGACACAACAACACCCAGTCATCTCGAGGCAGGAAAAATGCCTGTCCCCGCTGGGAATCGAACCTGGCTCGGGAAGCGAGAACGCTACCGTAAGATGACGATCTGCGGACAATCCAGTACAATAACTGTACATTATTTGATACTCCCGAAGTAATGACGGCAACAATCGACTACGGCAGACATATCTAAATTCAGGCAAACGCTGTGCACGAATCCGAGCAAGGTATAAGTTAACAAGTTGACGCTGAGTTGTACAGTAGAGTATTAGCTCAGTTTGCTGCGAGTGTAAAATGGCATCATACAGAAAGAAAGTGGCAGTGTCCAAGGATCAAATTTAAATGCACTGCGGCCCGCCATTTCCGAGTCCACTGACGCAGTTTGCACACTGAATAAAGAAACAGGTGACAATGTCGACCAGTCAGAGTTCGTTAAGGCGTTTTCAAACTTACCGGGACGCCCAGACATAAGTGATAAATACGTGAATGACAGTGTTATTTGCAGTTAATGACGGTAGTGATGGTGGATTAGGTAACGGAGTTGACGCTCGATTTGGAGACATAATGACACATACAGAAGCAATAACACAATGGTTTATTTGGAACGCCTGGCGGAAACTGTGTCAGTGAAACATCTTCATGAGCAATACGAATCTGGCTAAAGACAAACCTACTCATTATTTCAGTGTGTAAAATGTCAACATCCGCTCACAATATGTGAAAATAATATACAATTTGTGTGTTTACGTGAAAATAAATATAACGAGTGTTTTTATCGCATTTAACCAGTTCAATCTAATGTTTTTTGAATTTCTGGATTATCCGCATTTGAGGTAATCTGCATTACCAACGATTCCACTTGGTCCATATACCCGACGGTTCGCTTTCCTAAAGCACCGATAGAAACAAATAATTATTATTATGACATAAAAGTTTTCTTAGTATGGTACCGTGTCATAATGTAAAAAACTCAACTTTTCAGCCACGGCTACAGTGGCCTTCTTCTGGGTCTACTGGTCTAGACCCAGAATAAGACTGTAACTGCGGCAGAAACGTTGGTTTGGTCAGTATATATTTTTAAATTATGACACAGTATCATAGTAAGAAAAGTTTTATGTCAACTAGCTCTGGCTGCGGAAGCCTACGCAATTATAAATAATTATTATAATAATAAAGTCTGTCTACACAGCGTGAAAAAAAGAGAAGCACCCAAAAGGGAGGGAGGAAACTATATAAAACTTCACGGATTGAAAGTGTGTGTGATTTTGTTGCATTGATTACAATATCGAGACAAATTTACAAAGAACTTAGCACTCTGAATGCACTTACCAATAGCCGGCCTGAATGGCCGAGCGGTTCTAGCCGCTTCAGTCTGGAACCGCGCGACCGCTACGGTCGCAGGTTCGAATCCTGCCTCGGGCATGGATGTGTGTGATGTCCTTAGGCTAGTTAGGTTTAAGTAGTTCTAAGTTCTAGGGCACTAATGACCTCAGAAGTTAAGTCCCATAGTACTCAGAGCCATTTGAACCATTTTTGAACCACTTACCAATATGGCTATGCACCCCCACTGACATGGATGCATGCACTGATTGAGTTACAAAGGGTGTCATGAAGACGATGTATTGTCTCCTGGGACAAGATGGACTACAACTGTTGTAATTGATCGTTGATATCCTACATACTGGCACTGGAATGAAACCCATGTCCGAACTGGTCCCATAAACGTTCTATGAGGACAGATCTGTGGATTTTACTGGCCACAGATTCCCTCAGCTTCATGCAGACAGTTCATAGAGAGCTGTGCCATGTGTGGACGAGTATCGTTCTGTTGCACCACGGCACCACGATGCTGTCAAATGAGGACGCACGATATCCGTGACGTAGCGTTGTGCCATCACAACAGTTCCGTCAGTGACTACCAGCTGCGACTTGACGTCTTACACAATGGCTCCGCATACCGTGTCGCCTGGAGTAACTCCGCTGTGCCTCTCCAAAACATTAGAAGAATGCGACCTCTCTGCAGGTTGCCATCACACACTCCAACGATGATGATCCGGGATAGTGCAGAACCGCAATTTATCACTGACCACAATGCAACGTCTTTCATGAAGAGTCCATGCTTCTTGGCCACTGAACCACTCTAGAGCGCCACTCATGTAGCGGCGTTAACGGCAGCCTACACGCGGGACGCTAATTCCCTAACCCAGCTGCTGCTAGTCTACGATGAACTGTACGGGATGACACAGAATGTCGCAAAGAGTCGATTGCTTGTTCCTGCATGGCTGGCGCAGATGTGAAGGGGTTATGACGTGTGTACAGTTTGTTGATCCATCCTTGTGGTGGTTAGATGTGGCCGATCGAAACCTTGACGATGAGTAGGTTTACCTTCACGTCCATAAGCAGCTCAACATCGGGACACTGTCACATCCAAATGTTCCACAAATCTGGATACTGGACGATTCGACCAGCTGGCCAAATGGAGACCTTCAATGAGGCACCCTTTCAAACTGTGAGGTGCCGATAACGACGTCTCAAACGAGAGCAAACCTTCAGTGTTCAGTGAACATGTGATACTATCCACGCTCCTTATACATCCTGCCAGCCTGGTAACAACACTAAATACGAAAAGCGTTAATCCACTTGGGTGGGCTATCTTCCTGTCACAGAGATTTGCAACTCTAATCATTTACATTCCCGCCAATGGCGTGTTCGTATGCAGAGTTACATTGTTATCCGACTAAGTCTTCTGGATGCTTCACATTTTTCAGCAGGTAGTGCATATTTTACCATTTTAATCATAGCCATATGTGGTACATTAAAAGAGGATTGACGACAAGTAAGTGTTGATGGAGCGAGGAGAGAGTGAGAGAGGTGGGAGGAGGGACAATGCAAAAAAACTGTGATCTCTTGCCTTGAACTGAATACTGGAACCGCGCTTGGAGCCAACAGATCTACGTCAAGAGTGATACAATGATGATCTTTGCCATTGCCTGTACATCCCAACTAATAAGAAAGGCGATTTCTTTCCGTTGGTCCAGATGAAGTTGCCACCATACCTGCAGTGATTGGTTCATACAAGTTCACTGGAATGCTGACGCTTGTCACTGCTTACTATGGCACCGAGGCTGGTGGAGATTCTCCGGGCTGAAACTCGACCTCATAAAGGCTGTCGTCGGCGGGGGCGGCGCGCCGGTTTTTTGAGGCGCTGCCCGCAGCCTCTGGTAACCCAAATCTCGCGGCACCCCTGCCCGGCCCCGGGCCCTCGGCCGGCGAGCCCCTCCCCCGCGTCGTTGTCGGCCTGTCTGGCCCGCCGACCCCTTTGTTTTAGTGCATCCTCCACCTGTTCCTCGAGATCGGCGGCGTTGCCTCATCTCCAAGGATCTCTTCCCGCGGCGAGAGAGCACCCTTCCAAATGGTAGGACACCTCACACAATTACCAAGCGTTCACTCGCATTCTTTAGGCGGAGACAGGGCAGCTTAAAACTCCACTATTAGCCATCTTCCCATCAGCTTGTTCTTTAATTATTCTCGAAAACTACGATAATAGTTATGCTCGGATGAAACAGAAGACAGGTGCAGCTTTAACGAAAAGATCGTCTAGTGTGCAGAACGTGTTACTACATACACACTTTGCAAACCACGTTGAAATTCATGGCAGAGTATTCTTCTAATTGTACAATTTTTCAGGGCTTCCGCTCGCATATGGAACGTGACTCCTTCAATGACTTTGTGCGCGCTATAATTAGTCTAATTTTATCTTCACGCTCCCTACGGGAGAGACGTATATCGCTAGAGGCTTCACTTAATACTGGCACTTAAAACTCTCTAAGAAAGTTTCCACAGGATAATTTGCGTGTGTCTTCAGTGTTTGCCACTTCAGGCTTATCTGCATCTCCGTGACATTTTACCGTTTGTAAAACAAACCTGTGACTGTACGTTATAACCTTTTTCGTATATCTTCAGTATCCCCTGTTATTGCTACGCGGTAGATGTTGTGGTCTTCAGTCCGTAGACCAGTTTGTTGCAGCTCTCTATGCTATTCTACGAGCCTCTTCATCTCTGAATAACTACGGTAGCCTACATATTTCTGAATATGCTTACTGTATTCATCTCTTGGTCTCCATCTACGATTTTTGTCCCCCCACAGTTTCCTTGTGACTCAGGACGTGTCCTATCAACCGATCCCTTCTTTGGTCAACTTGTGCGACAAATTTTTTGTCTCGCAAATTCTATTCAGTACTTCCTCATTAGTTACGTGACCGACCCATCTAATCTTCAGCATTCTTCTGTAGCGCCACATTTCGAAAGCTTCTATTCTCTTTTTATCTAAGCTGTTTATTGTCCATGTTTCGGCTGGTCCCGGCGGAGGTTCGAGTCCTCCCTCGGGCATGGGTGTGTGTGTTTGTTCTTAGGATAATTTAGGTTAAGTAGTGTGTAAGCTTAGGGACTGATGACCTTAGCAGTTAAGTCCCATAAGATTTCACACACATTTTTTTGGTCCATGTTTCACTTCCATACATGGCTACACTCCAGAAAATACCTTCAGAAAAGACTTCCTGACGCTCGATGTTAACAAATTTGTCTTCTTCAGCAATGCCTTTCTTGTCATTATCAGTTTACATTTTATATCCTCTCTTCTTCGGTCGTCACCAATTACTTTGCTGCCCAAAAAGCAAAATTAATCTACTACTTTAAGTGTCTCGTTTCCTAATTTAATTCCTTTAGCATCACCTGATTTAATTCGAAGACGTTTAGTTACCCTTGTTTTGCTTTTGTTGATTTTCGTGTTCTATCCTCCTCTCAAGACACTGTCCATTCCGTTCAATTGCTTTTCGAAGTACTTTGCTGTATGTGACAGAATTACATCATCATCCTAAAACCTCGAAGTTTTTATTTCTTCTCCTTGAACTTTAATCCCTATTCCAAATTTTTCTTTGGTTTCCTTCATTGCTTGTTCAGTTAACATATTGAATAACATTCTGGATAGGCTACAACGCTGTCTCACTCCCTTCTCAACCGCTTCTTTCCTTTCAAGCCCCTCAACTCTTACAATTTTGCCGCCTGGCTTCTGTATAAATTATTTTTCAAAGAGAGTACTACAGTCATTATTCTCAAAGGCTTTCTCTACATCCACAAAATCTACAAATGTAGGTTGGTCTTTCTTTAACCTTTCTTGTAAGATAAGTGGTAGGGTCAATATTGCCCCGCGTGTTCCTACATTTGTCCTAAAAACAAACTGATTTTCCCCGAGGTATGCTTGTATCAGTTTTTCCATTCTTCTGTAAATAATTAGTGTATTATGTTTCACACCTGTCAGCAGTTTCTTTCTTTGGAGTTAGAATACCAACATTCTTCTTAAAGTCTGAGGGTATTTCCTCTGTGTCATACGTCTTGCACAACCAGATGGAGGAGTTTTGTCATAGCTGGCTCTCCCAAGACTATTAGTAGTTCTGACGGAACGTCGTCTACTCCTGGAGTCTTGTTTCGACTTAGATCTTTCAGAGTTTTACCAAGTTCTTCTCGCAGTGTCATGTCATGTCATCTCATCTCATCTTCATCTACGTCCATTTCCCTTTCTCTTATATTGCTTTCAAGCTCATCTCTCTCATGTAGTCCCTCTATATACTTGTTTCAGGTTTCCCTTTTTTGCGTAGGGCAGGTTTTCTACGTGAGTTCTTGATTATCTAACAGAATGAAACTATTAACTAAATTCAGTTCTTTCATTTCACCTCGGAACTCAGTATACACTATGTGACCAAAAGTATCCGGACACCCCCAAAAACATACGTTGTTCGTATTAGGTGCGTTGTGCTACCACCTACTGCTAGATACTCCATATCAGCGACCTCAGTAGTCATTAGACATCGTGAGAGAGCAGAATTGGGCGCTCCGGGGAACTCACGGACTTCAAACGTGGTCAGGTGATTGGGTGCTTTTGTCATATGTCTGTACGCAAGATTTACACACTCCTAAACCTCACTAGGTCCACTATTTCCGATGTGATAGGGAAGTGGAAACGTGAAGGGACACGTACGACACAAAAGCGTACAGGACGACCTCGTCTGTTGTCTGACAGAGACCGCCGACAGTTGAAGAGGGTTGTAATGGGTAATAGACAGATATCTATCCAGACCATCACACAGTAATTCCAAGCTGCATCAGGATCCACTGCAAGTTCTGTGACAGTTAGGCGGGAGGTGAGAAAACTTCGATTTCATGGTCGAGCGGCTTCTCATAAGCCACACATCACTCCGGTAAATGACAAACGACGCCTCGCTTGGTGTAAAGAGCGTAAACAATGGGCGACTGAAAAGTGGAAAAACGTTGTGTGCAGTGACGACTCACAGTAGACAATGTGGCGATCCGATGGCATGGTGTGAGTATGGCGAATGCCCGGTGAACGTCAGCTGCCAGCGTGTGTAGTGCAAACAGTAAACTTGGGGGACGGTGATGTTATGGTGTGGTCGTGTTTTTCATGGACGGGCTTTCACCACTTGTTGTTTTGCGTGACCCTATTACAGCACAGGCCTACATTGATGTTTTAAGCACTTTCTTGCTTCCCACTGTTGAAGAGCAATTCGGGGAATGCGATAGCATCTTTCAACACGATCGAGCACCTGTTCATAATTCACGGTCCGTGGCGGAGTGGTTACACAACAATAACAGTCCTGTAATGGACTGGTCTGCATAGAGTCCTGACCTGAAACCTATAGAATACCTTTGGGATATTTTGGAACGCGGACTTCGTTCCAGGCCTCACAGACCGACATCGATACCTCTCCTCAGTACAGCACTCCGTGAAGAATGGGCTGCCATTCTCCAAGAAACTCTCCAGCACCTGATTGAACGTATGCCTGCGAGAGTGGAATCTGTCATCAAGGCTAAGGGTGGCGAAATATTAAATTACATCATTCCCAATGGAGGACGCCTCGAATTTGTAATTGAATTTCAGCCAGGTCCGCATATTTTTGATCACATATATAAATATATACCTTGTTATGGTGTGTTGACTTAAGCCCCAGGAGTTTAAAAATTATTTCTCATATGTTTTGTATAGAGTTAATAACCAGTATCCCCGATGCTGTTGAAAATACCGGAACAACTTCCAGCAGGTTCAAAATATGATTCAGACATCTTCAAAAGCGCCTAGAAGTAAACCCACCACTAACACTCACTTAAATACTATTATTTACGGTTGTCTAATCACGTATCTGACAAATAGTTCATGTATTGTTTGACGTGAAACCTAAGAATAATATGACAAGCTGTTGCGGTGTTAAGATTACTTCCACAACTGGAACTCTTCTAAGCAGAGTTAAACGATGACAAAACTAAAGTTGTTGTAGTCCACTATGTCACCACTATACTGTTGTTGCTTCTGATGGTTACTTGTACAGTTGCACGTTCATCGTGACCTGTTTAAGAGACGTAAGACAGGGGAGATTCCGCTCTGTTTACCTACATTTATTTCATCTATATTCTGCGACTCAATGCAAAGAGGATCTGCTTTTCATTGTGTTGCATATTAAGATTCCTTCTCGTTCCATTCATGTATGACGTGTGAAAAAAAAAAAAGGTTCAAATGGCTCTGAACACTATGGGACTTAATATCTGAGGTCATCAGTCCCCTAGCGCTTAGAACTACTTAAACCTAACTACTAACTAACCTAAGGACATCACACACATCCATGCCCGAGGCAGGATTCGAACCTGCGACCGTAGCGGTCGCGCGGTTCCGAACTGAAGCGCCTAGAACCACTCGGTCACTGCGACCGGCCGACGCATGAAAAGGCTGCCTGTTATGTTCCTTGTTGCCTAATTCTATGCGCGAAATGTCTGCGGAACAGATACAGTGGGAGCAGGAGATATTTCGTAGTTTCCGAACGATTATTTTTTTTTTTTTTTTAAGTTGTGTCATAGGTTCTTGTGAGATGAACGGTTTCTTTATTTTTTTTTCGAATGTTACAATTCAAAAGGGTGTTACATAGCAAAGCAGTCTTTCGTCTCTATCAATCTGTATATAGCATGATTCAAAAGGTGGCGCACAGATTCAAGGATCGGATGGAGGACTCTAAGCACAACTACTTTGAAACAGGAATTTGTGGTCTCGGGAAGTAATTCTGAACGCTGTAAAGAGACTGAGTGGAAGTGAGATACAAGGTCTTGATTGAACAGTTTCTTTTAGAACTGTTAGTGGACGTACCACTTAACATGCGTCGTCAGATGTGGATACAACTAGAAGGAGCACGTACACGCGTTTGTGCACAAGTACGTGACGCACTAAAGGATGCACATCCTAGGCGTTGGCCCGGAAAAGGAATTCCAACTGCTTGGCCACCGCGCTCCCCTGATCTCACGGCTTGATTTTTATTTTTTGTTTATTTTGTTTTTAAGGGGCGTGGGGTGGGGGGGGGGGGACATTCAAAAGACTCGTGTAGGAGACACCAGTAGACCACGAAGAATACGAGCAACTTGTCGTTGAGTATGGTAGCCACATTTTGAACACCTTCTGCAACAGTGCTGACTAATCAATACATTATCTTTAGTGTACGTGAGTCACTTGTACATTGATTGTTGTTCTTGCTGACAGTCCAAAGTTTTCACTGGCTACGGATTGCATCTAAGGCCATAAGTTCCTATTCCAAAGTAGTTGTCTTCTGACTCCACCATCAGTTACTTCAATTGTGCACAATGTTTGAATCAGCCCTTATTGAAGAGAAACTGACGGAAATAAAAGAAATGGGATTGAAATTTAGAGTGAAAGGATATCAGTTATAAGACTGGCTGATGATAATTCTGTCGTCAGTGAAAGCGATTAAGAAATACAGGGTCTGTTGGATAGAATGAACAGTCTGATAGTTTGAGTACAGAATATTCACTGAGATTTAAAAAATCGGAAACTAATCGGAAGTAACAGACGTGAGATTATCCACATATTTGACATCTAAGTTGGTGACCACGAAGCAGATGTGAAGAAATTCTGCAATCTCGGAAGCAAAATAACACGCACCAAGCAAAGCAATAAGGACATAAACTGAAGGTCAGCACAGGAAAAGAGGGCAGTACAGGCTGGAAAATATCTCCTAGTATCAAACATCGCCGTCAATTGGGAGAAGGTATAACTAAGAATGCATTGAAATATATCATGGACTGTGGAGAAAACGGAAAAAAAATCGAAAGGGTGTAAGAAAATCATCTTGTGATTGTTGCAGTTAGAGATGTTGCACTATAACAAAATGTTGAAAATTAGGTGGATTGATAAAATAGGAAATGAGTTTTTCCGCAGAATCGGCAAGGAAGGAAACACGTGGACAATACTGACATTATGAAGGGTCAGGATGATATGACATGCGTTAAGATACCAGGGGATAACTTTCATGGTAGGCCTACTAGAGAGAATTGGAGTAAAAATGTAAGGGAAGACGAAGATTGGAATTCTGTGTATGAATATATCCAACAAATACCTGAGGACGTGCTGCCCTGAGATAGCAAGCTGGGTCTGGAGAGGAAGTCGTGTCGGGACGCATCAAACCAGTCAGAAGACTGATGAATTAGAAAAGTGCCGCACGAGAATTCCTTTAAAATGTGCCTTCACGGTTACATACATCTACATCTATACCCCGCAAACCATCTTACGGTGGAGAGCGGAGGCTGTTCGCCGGCCGGTGTGGCCGAGCGACTCTAGGCTCTTCAGTCTGGAACCGCGCGACCGCTACGGTCGCAGGTTCGAATCCTGCCTCGGGCATGGATGTGTGTGATATCAGGTTAGTTAGGTTTAAGTAGTTCTAAGTTCTAGGGGACTGATGACCTCAGATGTTAAGTCCCATAGTGCTCAGAGCCATTTGAACCATTTTTTTGAGGCTGTTCAGCGTTTGTGCTACTCCCTCCCGCCAGTCAAACCTGTGACAACTCGCGTCACTCTTTTTTTATATACACTAGATGACCCCTGTTGCTCCAACCTGGTATGAATCTCGTACACTTGGCCAGTATTCAAATCTGAGCCGTAAACGTGTTTTGCATGGAATATACTTTGTAAGCAAAGTGCAGTTTCGCGATATCTACCAATGCATCGTAACCTGCCACTTACTTTTCCCACAACTTAAAGTAAGTGCTCATTTTATTTCACGTCTTTACTTAACGGTACAGCCATATATTTCTACGTCAATACTAACTCAAGCTGTAACGTTTTAATCCTTTAGTCAATGGTTACCACGCATTTAACTGTACAGCTTGCTGTTTCTCGACGACGACAGCGTTTTGTCGAGATCAAAAGCAACAAATAGTTGCAAAAAAATAGTAGTACCGTCGTCGTTCTGTAGATACCGAGGTTAACAGAGTTCGATTAGAGAGAACCAGTTCCAAGGCTGAAAAAGCTGTATCGGCAGAGTTTTACAAGTATCTGAAAATTCACCACGCAGTGCGAGGGAGGTTTAAACAAGGACTACGTAAACCCAAGGTTACGTGTTGAGAGACGTTACTTTGAGATGTATAGGAGTGGGATCCTTGGAGCCTTACATATGGCACTTCATGAGAAAAGACTGGCTTATAAACTATTTCACAACAATCGATTTGAAGAGAGATTAACCACTGTATGGAATAGAAATACAGAATGATGTTTTTCAATGTCACGTTGACGTTGAAGTCAGTAGAGACGAATCACCCATTCAACCGGGAGGCGAAGTAGAAAAAAAATCGGCTACTATCTTTTTAAATGAATGATCTGTTTCCTTTGGAGCCATAAGGACACAGCGGAAAATCTTAAACTAGATTGACGGATGGCAAACTAAACTTCTGTCGTATCTGGAGCGAGTGATTTGAATTAACGTCTCACCTCTCTGAGCCAAAACAGGGGTGGGGTTGGCAGGGGGGGGGGGGGGGGGAGGAAACACTCAAACGTTACCTCAGATTCTACGGCTACATGTTGAACAGACTGTGGTCGTCGATCGGTAGACATAACTAATGGAAGCAGTTTTAATCCCCTTTTCTATTGTACTAGTAACTTACAGAAAGTCGGATACAATCCTTGGAATACATTCAGATTCTGTCATTTAGGTTTGTGACCCCTATACTTCTCTATTTAGAACGAGTCCCATGAAACAGATGATTTATGGGTATAAGGAAGAGCACTGAATTAACACTGATGAATCTACTATACACTTTGTGTCTTATTCTCGTTCTGAAATGTCTTTTATAGGCAACAGAGGAAGGAAGGAAACTAGGGGATCAACCTCTCGTCAGCAAAGAAATCGTTAAAATCGAAGCGTCAGCACGGTTTCTGCAAGGGCTGGAAAGGGAATCCGACGTTTGCCTTCAAGATAAACAATACGATATTATCCTTAGATTATTTAGGAAAACGACAGAAAACCTAAAGCTAGGAGTTTACTGCCTTGCCACTGCTCCACCTCGCTCGGTTTTGTAAATCTAAGTTAGGCATACAGCATTAACGATAAACTACAACGTGCCTTGTATCATTATTACTACAAACTTATTTTACCCCTCTTATTACAGCTACTTCGTTTTAACGAACATTGTAGATTTCATCTGTCTGTGAAATTTGTTTTCAGTTACTCAGGAATTAGATGCACAAATTCTGATGCAGCAGTTTATCGTAGCTCGTTGGAACAAAGGATGGTATCATGTCGTTAGAAAAAAATCAAGTCATAAACGTAAACTGAAGGTGGAGACGGGAATACAGGAAAGGAAAGGGATGGGATCTCTACTGCCAGCTGGAGCGGAACATGAGGTGGAATCAGGAGTGAAAATGTGTACCGGACTGGGATTCGAACCCGGGGTGTGCGTTAACCACGGCGCCATCCGGGGCACAACGTTACTTCCACTACAGGGACTACCTCGGCACGCGTCACGGCCGATTCACAGTGCCATCGAGCACCACCTATTCGCAGTCCCTGTCCATGTCCGCTATTCTGAGATTCCTACAGGAGGTTGGACGTAGTGCACCCGCACTGAAGAAGCTGGATCCATTGCTCAGCTAGGCGTATCGATTTACATGTCCCGATGCAGCTGACAGCAGTGATCCCCTCCGTTTCCTTTCCTTTCTTCCCCTCTCCATCCTCAGTTTACATATACTGTATAACAGCTACGGATTCCGCGTGATGTCTGTTCTTTCGGACATGTCAGATATACATCACTGACAGTCTGTAGTAGAATTGCTCAGTATGTTTTATGTTCACGTGTCCCGACGTGATTGCAACGCGATAATTCTTGTATAAAAATCAACATGGATTCCGTAAGTAGACATCTTGCGCAACATAGTTCGCTCTGATCGTACATCGCAAGCTTTCACGGCCGGTTTTGCGTCATCAGTGGCATTTTTATGGCATTCAGGCCGTGGTATCTGTATCAGACTGCTTTCTGAGATTTTATAGCCTCGGATGATGTCTCCAGCACTGAGAGACGAAACGTTAGGCAGAGAAATGTGATTTCGGCCATGACCTACATCCCATCAAACAAAAGTCACCAATGAACCATCTCGCTCTGTACGTCCATGAAATCCAGAGGGCAGCAGACAAAAGGGCCCAGGTTGATGCCGTGTTCCTTGACTTCAAGAATGTATTATATAGATGTCAGCATTGACGTCTAGTGAAAAAAAATACGAGCTCAACGAGTATACGGCCGGATTTGTGACAGAGTTTAGGACTTTACAACAGGTAGAAATCAACATGTAGTTCTTAAAGGGATACAGTTAACAGATGCAGACGTTATTCGGGAGTACCCCACAGAAGTGTTACAGAGCCGTTACTCTTTACAGTATACATAAATGATCCAGTGGATAATATTTGCGGCGCGGGATTAGCCGAGCGGTATGGGGCGCTGCAGTCATGGACTGTGCGGCTGGTCCCGGCGGAGGTTCGAGTCCTCCCTCGGGCATGGGTGTGTTTGTTTGTCCTTAGGATAATTTAGGTTAGATAGTATGTAAGCTTAGTTACTGATGACCTTAGCAGTTAAGTCCCATAAGATTTCACACACATCTGAACATTTTTGGATAATATTTCTCAAGTCCAGGAAGCTGTTATCAGCTGTTGTTTATAGGAATGTTGCAAAGGCAAATGACTGTTGCGAAGTGCATGGGGCCTGCAGACGATCTGTCATTGGTGCAGGGACTGACATTTGATATTGAACGTAAATACATGTAATGTATTGCACGTGAACTAGCGAAGATATGCAGTAAGGGGTCGATTGCGCTGTTCGTGATTTAACGCAGAGAATTCTGACAGTCGTAACATAGAGTAGCTCGGAGTATTCGTCCAGAGCACCTAATGTGGAATGAACACATAAAACTAATTATTGACAAGATCCAATGTTGCAAGCCCAAGGCCATTACGCAGATACTCAATAGTGTCTAATGTCGGACGCTACAAGCGAGGCGTTGTGTTTCACAGAGAGATTTACTGTTGAAATTCTGAGAACGTGGATTCTAAGAAGAGTCGGGCAATTTTGTACTACATACGTCTCGCTAAATGACCTCGACGAGAAAAGCAGAGCTCATACGGAGGTTTGTCGAGAGTCGTTCTTTCCACTCCACACCAGCGATTAAAACAGAGAAGGGTGGGGTGGGGGGGGGGGGAGAATTGTACCCTCCAACACATCGTAAGATACCTTGTCCAGTGTAAAGCTGTTTCACAGAGGAAGACCGCACTGCAGTTCCTTCTCTAAATCCTCGCACAAACGAAAAAATGGCTGACATCGAAATAAGTGTCCAAGGAATAGAAAAGCAACTGGAATCACTCAACAGAGGAAAGTCCACTGGACCTGACGGGATACCAGTTCGATTCTACACAGAATATGCGAAAGAACTTGCCCCCCCTTCTAACAGCCGTGTACCGCAAGTCTCTAGAGGAACGGAAGGTTCCAAATGATTGGAAAAGAGCAGAGGTAGTCCCAATCTTCAAGAAGGGTCGTCGAGCAGATGAGCAAAACTATAGACCTATATCTCTGACGTCGATCTGTTGTAGAATTTTAGAACATGTTTTTGCTCCCGTATCATGTCGCTTCTGGAAACCCAGAATATAATCTGTAGGAATCAACATGGATTCCGGAAACAGCGATCGTGTGAGACCCAACTCGCTCCATTTGTTCATGAGACCCAGAAAATATTAGATACAGGCTCCCAGGTAGATGCCATTTTCCTTGACTTCCGGAAGGCGTTCGATACAGTTCCGCACTGTCGCCTGATAAACAAAGTAAGAGCCTACGGAATATCAGACCAGCTGTGTGGCTGGATTGAAGAGTTTTTAGCAAACAGAACACAGCATGTTGTTCTCAATGGAGAGACGTCTACAAACGTTAAAGTAACCTCTGGCGTGCGACAGGGGAGTGTTATGGGATCATTGCTTTTCACAATATATATAAATGACTCAGTAGATAGTGTCGCAAGTTCCATGCGGCATTTCGCGGATTATGCTGTAGTATACAGAGAAGTTGCAGCATTAGAAAATTGCAGCGAAATGCAAGAAGATCTGCAGCGGATAGGCACTTGGTGCAGGGAGTGGCAACTGGCCCGTAACATAGACAAATGTAATGTATTGCGAATACATAGAAAGAAGGATCCTTTATTGTATGATTATATGATAGCGGAACAAACACTGGTAGCAGTTACTTCTGTAAAATATCTGGGAGTATGCTTGCGGAACGATTTGAAGTGGAATGATCATATAAAATTAATTGTTGGTAAGGCGGGTACTAGGTTGAGATTCATTGGGAGAGTCCTTCGAAAATGTAGTCCATCAACAAAGGAGGTGGCTTACAAAACACTCGTTCGACCTGTACTTGAGTATTGCTCATCAGTGTGGGATCCGTACCAGATCGGGTTGACGGAGGAAACAGAGAAGATCCAAAGAAGAGCGGCGCGTTTCGTCACAGGGTTATTTGGTAAGCGTGATAGCGTTACGGAGATGTTTAGCAAACTCAAGTGGCAGACTCTGCAAGAGAGGCGCTCTGCATCGCGGTGTAGCTTGCTCGCCAGGTTTCGAGAGGGTGCGTTTCTGGATGAGGTATCGACTATATTGCTTCCCCCTACTTATACCTCCCGAGGAGATCACGAATGTAAAATAAGAGAGATTCGAGCGCGCACGGAGGCTTTCCGGCAGTCGTTCTTCCCGCGAACCATACGCGACTGGAATGGAAAAGGGAGGTAATGACAGTTGCATGGAAAGTTCCTTCCGCCACACACCACTAGGTGGCTTGCGGAGTATAAATGTGGATGTAGATGATACCAGCTTCGTCAAGGTCGAGAAAAGCTTTGAAGAATTTTTATTTCAGTTAAAAAAAAGCTGTCTGGTATCCTAAATGTTTTTGAAGCCACAGTGACCCTCGTCCAGTACCTATTCATCTGTTCTTTAGTAAGTCTATACTCGTACTACTCTGTATTATTCTGCTCAGAAATTTAGTCGCTCTGAATACCCGGTAGATTTCACATTGGTTTTCGTCGTACGTCTTCAGCAGTGTGGTGATAGTGCTTTTCCCATTTGATAAGAATTTTGGCTCAGGCTTAGACAACGTTTCCATACGTATACGTGCGACTGGTCAGCCACATTGAAACAAGTACGTGTTGACCGGAGCGGCCTATGTGGCAGGCGCAGGCCACTGGCGGGCAGCAGCAGCAGCGGCGACAGCGGACGCACGCGGCACTTGGCAACGGCGCCGCCAGGGCTGAAGGCCGGGCCGGCGCGGCGGCACGTAGCGAGCTGATAGCGGCCGCCGCGGGCCGGCTTCTGTGCTGTCGCCCGGCGAGTTACGGCGCGCCGCTCCGTGAGCAACAGCCTTCCTCTTCGTGTTTACTGCGCTCGAGGATAACAAGTTTGCGATCGACAGCTGTTGTCGCGGGCATCTGGGATCATTCTGTCGATGCCAAGTTGTGGCACCGAGATGGTAATTCCCGTCCTGCGCTTCTGTAGCGGCGCGGCGAGAGCCCCGAGCACCTGTCACTTTGCCCGTCCGCTCTCTTCCTGAATACAGAACTGGCCTTCGATAACATGTGGCTTGCCGAACTTTTTTTTGCGGTGACGATCGTTTGACTGCCGCAAGTGTTACCCAACTGAACGGACTGGTGGAAGCTGACCTCGGTGTGAATCGGTTTGGGTTCCTGAGGAATGTAGAAACATGCGAGGCAGTACTGAGCGTACGACTTACCTCAGACGACACACTGAAGAAAGTCAAACACCTGTTCATAACATTTGTAGATGTAGTTATTGAAAAATCTGAACAGAACACACTTATTGAAGTTCTGAGGGTAGCTGGGATAAATTACAGGAAGTGGAAGGTTATCTACAACTTTTACAGAAGACTGCAGGTATAGCCGGCCGGTGTGGCCCTGCGGTTCTAGGCGCTTCAGTCTGGAACCGCGTGATCTCTACGGTCGCAGGTTCGAAACCTGCCTCGGGCATGGATGTGTGTGATGTCTTTAGGTTAGTTAGGTTTAAGTAGTTCTAAGTTCTAGGGGACTGATCACCACAGATGTTAAGTCCCATAGTGCTCAGAGCCATTTGAACTATTCGAACTGCAGGTATATCAGACGAAGAACGTGAAAGGGACGCGATAGTTGAGAAAGGGGTGAACTCACCTGCTGCTACTGCTGCAAAGAAAGAAAGAAAGAACAGTGGTTATATGTGCTACGAAAAATAAAGATGGTTGCATGAACTACCTGATACCTGAAGCAGTGGTGATGTCACCTCTAATAATTAATCACACGATGTAGAACTGTCTATCCCCCCCCCCGTTATTCGGTTTGTATACTGAACAAGCAAAGGAAACTAAAGAGAAATTTGGAAAAGGAATTAAGGTTCAGGAAGAAGAAATAAAAACATTTATGTTTCTCGTAGACACTGTAATTCTGCCAAGATGGAAAAGAATTTGGAAGATCAGCTGGACAGAATGGAGACTGTCTTCAAATGAGGTTATAAGTTGAACATGAACAAAAATAAAAGAAGTGTGATGAAGTGTAGTGAAATTAAGGAAGATGATTCTCTGTGAATTAGATTAGGAACTGAGACATCGAAGTAGTCAATCAGTTTAGCAATTTGGGCAGAACTGATAACGGCAGAAATAGAGGATGTACAATGTGTATTGGCAACAGTGAGAAAATACACTCCTGGAAATGGAAAACAGAACACATTGACACCGGTGTGTCAGACCCACCATACTTGCTCCGGACACTGCGAGAGGGCTGTACAAGCAGTGATCACACGCACGGCACAGCGGACACACCAGGAACCGCGGTGTTGGCCGTCGAATGGCGCTAGCTGCGCAGCATTTGTGCACCGCCGCCGTCAGTGTCAGCCAGTTTGCCGTGGCATACGGAGCTCCATCGCAGTCTTTAACACTGGTAGCATGCCGCGACAGCGTGGACGTGAACCGTATGTGCAGTTGACGGACTTTGAGCGACGGCGTATAGTGGGCATGCGGGAGGCCGGGTGGACGTACCGCCGAATTGCTCAACACGTGGGGCGTGAGGTCTCCACAGTACATCGATGTTGTCGCCAGTGGTCGGCGGAAGGTGCACGTGCCCGTCGACCTGGGACCGGACCGCAGCGACTCACGGATGCACGCCAAGACCGTAGGATCCTACGCAGTGCCGTAGGGGACCGCACCGCCACTTCCCAGCAAATTAGGGACACTGTTGCTCCTGGGGTATCGGCGAGGACCATTCGCAACCGTCTCCATGAAGCTGGGCTACGGTCCCGCACACCGTTAGGCCGCCTTCCGCTCACGCCCCAACATCGTGCAGCCCGCCTCCAGTGGTGTCGCGACAGGCGTGAATGGAGGGACGAATGGAGACGTGTCGTCTTCAGCGATGAGAGTCGCTTCTGCCTTGGTGCCAATGATGGTCGTATGCGTGTTTGGCGCCGTGCAGGTGAGCGCCACAATCAGGACTGCATACGACCGAGGCACACAGGGCCAACACCCGGCATCATGGTGTGGGGAGCGATCTCCTACACTGGCCGTACACCACTGGTGATCGTCGAGGGGACACTGAATAGTGCACGGTACATCCAAACCCTCATCGAACCCATCGTTCTACCATTCCTAGACCGGCAAGGGAACTTGCTGTTCCAACAGGACAATGCACGTCCGCATGTATCCCGTGCCACCCAACGTGCTCTAGAAGGTGTAAGTCAACTACCCTGGCCAGCAAGATCTCCGGATCTGTCCCCCATTGAGCATGTTTGGGACTGGATGAAGCGTCGTCTCACGCGGTCTGCACGTCCAGCACGAACGCTGGTCCAACTGAGGCGCCAGGTGGAAATGGCATGGCAAGCCGTTCCACAGGACTACATCCAGCATCTCTACGATCGTCTCCATGGGAGAATAGCAGCCTGCATTGCTGCGAAAGGTGGATATATACTGTACTAGTGCCGACATTGTGCATGCTCTGTTGCCTGTGTCTATGTGCCTGTGGTTCTGTCAGTGTGATCATGTGATGTATCTGACCCCAGGAATGTGTCAATAAAGTTTCCCCTTCCTGGGACAATGAATTCACGGTGTTCTTATTTCAATTTCCAGGAGTGTAGTTTCTGAAATCGAGAAATTTGTTAGCATTGGATATAAAATTTAAATATTAGGACAACTTTTCTGTAAATGTTCGTCCGCAGCGAATGCTTGTGTGGAAATGAAACGTGGATGATAAGAAGTACAGAGGATAAGAGAGTAGAAGTATTGGGAATGTGGTGCTACAGAATAATGCCGACTGCAAAGAAGGGGTTGATTGATAGGACTTATCCTGAGGTATCAAGCAATCATCAGATCGATAATGTACTTAACAGTGGGGATACAAACTGTAGAGGGAGACCAGGCTTGTCTTCAGTAAGCACTTTCGTGTGGATATAGGTTGCAGATATGTAGAAGATTCCATAGAATAAACGTAAATGGAGAGACTCATGAAATCAGTCTTTGGAATGAAGACCACAACAACAACGAACTGGGCTTACTCGACAAAAAGAAACCTATCAGTTGTGTATTTTCCCACAACCAGAGTGTAAGGATTTGGGGCTGGCGTATACGGCGACGACACAGTGTTCAGATACCATGCTAAAATAACTGAGTGGTTCGAAAGGTCCAATGCAGAATACACAGAGATACTAGAACCGTGGTTAAACTCTCCAAATGTTCAGCTGAACTTTATAAAACGCTAACTGATTATGTTTCAACGTAGAAGGAGGAAGTTGGACAGAAACCAGAACGCAAAGAATCTGACAAAAAGATATAATACCAGGAAATCACATATAAATATACCACTAAGTAGGCCTACTTGAACGTTACTCTGAACAGGGTGCTCTTGTGGATAAACGACGTAAATGGTATGAGACAGAAAGTGTCACTCAAACTGTGCTCATAAAATTCATAACCGCGGAGGAAATATTTCAAATATTGTGTGCACCCCGAATACCTTAGAAAGCAGCTCCCCCGAACTTTGCCAGATGCTACCCAAGCGCTAGAGATTTGGAAAAGACTTTTTGTGTGTTCATCGGAACATCAAAGAGGTAATGCACGATGGACAAGCCAGAGAATAAAAAGACCTATTACGCAACAACACACTGGGTTTGAGACATTTACAAAGCATACACTACTAAGGAATTATTTGCAGCGAACTTTCTTCTCGAGTATGTGTGTCTTTTGGCTTGCGTATTATGCTAGAGCAAAATGCTAAAGAAATTATTCCAATTCGTGGGATGAAGAATTACAGGTGGAATATCAGATGTAAGTATATGTCCAAGGCGAAGTTTGCCGAATACCTTGGGAGACATTTGCTCCTCATGTGACATACGTTGCTACTGGTCCTGATGTGAGGCATGTGAAACATTAAAAAAAAAAAAAAAAAAAAAACGCACGATAGACAACGTCTTGAAACTGTTGTCATCTCATGCATACACCAATCTCTCAATGCAACCCCACAGCTGCAAGCTGCACATCCCATGGATAACACTCTGGAAAGTAAACTTGAGATAACTATTTATAATATAAGCACACTGTTCCTTTTTTAATCTTGGTCTGCGATACAAATATGTGATTTATTTCAAAATAACTTATTAAGAAATTCGAAAAGGATAATACAATATTTAGCTATGACTGAAGAGAGTATAAAGTCTTTAGAAATATAGTAGTTATAACGTATTTAGAGTGCATTCCTGCAGCTATTACAACTGTTGGCTTCTTTAGTTATCGATGGAAAATGCAGCACTAAGATAGACTGTCTGTAATTAATAATGCCATTCGTGTAAATTAGCTTATTAAAGTGAATTACATACCGCAGTAAATCCATCACCACATCAGTAACTTACGGAAGTGAACCGAACTTAAGTACTAATAAATAAACAGCCTCCGGCGCGCAGGTCGCCCAATGTGGCGTCGAATGTAATAAGACCTGCACCAAGGCGGCCGAACCTGGTCCGCAAGGGGCCTCCCGGCCAATGACACCAAACGCTCATTTCATTTCCAATAAACAGCCAACATGGGTGTTTATAAAAAATTGCACACCACATATAAAACGAGGGAAAACGAGGGTGCACTTAAAGTATCGCTTTGGATGGTTCTAGAATATGCGGTTATACGCTGGAGAGGGCACCACAAACAGTATAAGAAAGTCCTTTCTCGCTGAACTGTGTGGGTCCCACAAAAATGACAAGGAAACTCTATGCTACTTTATACAGAGTACAGCAATCAAACTGTCAATCACATTACCACAAGCTGTCAGTTTGTGATGCCTCACTCTGAAGACTACAGAAAATGAGACACTTGAGGATAAATATTGATCCAGAAACTTCACTAATTTATGAGAGGAAAAATTTGCGTATGAGTTTTACGTGAGGTGTGAGGACTGTCGAAAGATGATACACAAACAATGATGACTGTTACTAGTCGATATGCAATTGTATTATGAAGTTACTAATTATAGCCAGGATCGATACTTCCATTAAAACCAAATCTTTGTAGGAACTTGAATGCTTTCACACCTGCAAGGTAAAGTTGGCAGTCAGGAGACGCCACTGCCTGGCAAGTTTATGTCTCACAGTGTTTCTCTAGAATTGCTGCACAAGGCATAGTTAGGTTGACCATAAAGAGTAGTCCCACTTGTATCTCCCTACTGTTTTCTCTGGGAACTGAGGTTTTATAAAACACTCAGACTAGCAATGGCTGTCATTTGCTCACTTTTCGGATCTCCGTGAGGAAGTCCATGCACGCTTCCGTGATAGGTACAGTCGGCCTCCGGAGGGGAGGGGGGGTTGTTTTTGGGGAGGAGACCAAACTACGAGGTCATCGGTCTCATCGGATTAGGGAAGGATGGGTAAGGAAGTCGGCCGTGCCCTTTTCAAAGGAACCATCCCCGCATTTGCCTGAAGAGATTTAGGGAAATCACGGAAAACCTAAATCAGGGACTACATGTAATGTCATTGTGCGTGAGTGCAGAAGTCTCGGAAGTTGAGGGATGGCTGCCAGTTTTCTACGAGCAAAACTTTCAAGCATCTCATTACTTGTTCGCTGTGGCAACTTGAGTAACAATTATCACGAACATAGCTCGAAATTCCGACTGCAGTCGAATACTGCCGCTCATGTAACTCTAAAAGTTCTACTGCTTCTGTAGCACCGTTTTACAGTAACTGTCTTTCGGTCGCCTTCATTTTTCATATATTTAAGCATTTTTCCGCCCGTTGACGTGGCCGCGACTGACTACCCAGTAACCTATTCAAATTGAACAGTTTAAACATATTTTGCCAATCACTGCAAGTGCTATCCTATCAGTTAACTCCTATATTGATTCAACGTACATGTTTCTTTGAGTCTCTCTACGACTCTCAATTAGCTAGCAAGCTCTCCACGTGACGTTAACTTATATTACTCCTTGATAATAATCACAGTGATTATTCTGGAGGCCAAGGTAAACTGCGCCTGCAAGTACGAGAGGAAGCTGACACCTCACCTGGATCACGGCCAGGACAGGAAGTTTTAAGACGGGTGCTTATTTTAACCGACAGCAGTCAGCGTCAGCGGAGGCTATTACAAACTGACAGACAAAAGGAAAAGCTGACCTTGTTGAGCATTTCAAAATGTTTTCCTTCTGCATTATGATAAATACAGATCTAGTAACACTCTTCCGCCAGCGAACACGTGCTAAAAACAGAGAACAAGAAAGAACAACTGAACTACAAGCATAGCTTAGCTTCAGACTGCAAAGACCGAGAAGTAAAAAAATCAGCAAGTAACTGGTGCAGTAGTTAGAACACTGGCCTCCTTTCCACAAGAATCGAAGTTCAGATATTTAACTAGTTATTGTGATATAACTTTCCCAAGGCTTGCATAAATCATGACATGCGAATATTGGTATGGCTCCTTAAGCAGACCAAGACCGCTTACTTCTCTTACCCTCGATGTAGTCAGATACTCCTCGACATCAAATAACTAAGACTAGGAAATAAACCATAACTTTCCTTCTTTCAAATGTAAAGCTGTTCCTTAGCAGACCCACGAGAAGGGTCGGCAAATAAATTACATGGATGATACATATAAAACTTAGAAAACTAAGAGTTACACAAACATGAAACCTGTAACTCAGGTAATGGAAGTACTCTTGCGTGGGGGATGGTTCCGGGGGATAAAATGACACCCCTGGTAATCTGACTAAGTGTCGGTGAATGAAGCAAGAGTCTGCTGCTTAACCGTGTGCACTCTTTCGCACGTTTACGCGTCCCATAAGGCGACCTATATCTGTTTCACTGAGACAATCCATCATCCTACCGCTTCCAAATTCAGTTGTATTAATTTGTAGAACATATGACGAGGGGGCTGGTTCCACTCCGTTACGTCCCAAGGCCACCTTGCTCGGGTCATTAACGTATTTCTTATCCAACCGCATCAATTTTAGCCTGCAGTTGAAAGGTCGTGGTTGATGTACAATATTTCGGCCTCTCCACGGAGCCGATACCACGATGGACGATGTGCTTACAACTGATACTGATAAAGTGCTTTGATACTAAAATATTCATGTCTGTTAACGTACTCGATGCAGCCCAGCTGCAGTGACACATAGTATTTCGTTAGTGAGCGATGGTATTCATGAAGTGAATTCTGCAGCGAAGTGAATTGTTCGAAAGCCATATACTCACAAGTGTTAGACATCCTTCCAGAAAAACCGTTGTTAAAGCAAAATCGGCAGTTTGGATATGAATATGTAGTCACTGAAGAGTTCGATACCGCTTCTCCAAATGACAACCAAACTGTCATATTACTTCGATCTCATGCTACGCTATAGATCATTATGTCACCCTACCTAAATTCCAAAAGTTAGTACAGAGGGAAAAGAAATATTGTCAATGGTCTCTTTATGTTTGCACATATCCGGTATGAGAAAGTTCAGTTTGCTCATTGATCTTACGACGCTTAACGATCAGCTTCATTGGTCAGAAACGAATGGCTTGTTCCTATTTTTTTAAGGACGTGGGGGCCCTCGACGCCTACATTTGCATGATGACCATCAACAAAACCTCAACAGTCAGATCTGCGAAGGGGTTTGTATTTCTATGGAGGAGTCACATGATGCTGGACCGTGATGCCTGTACATCCGAGTGCAATCACCCTATAATACAGTCGCATCTAGAAGATAGTGGACAGAAAGTGGTTGAAGAAGAGGGCATGGAGGGGGGGGGGGGGGGGGGGAAGGCAAGCGCCTTAGGTGAAAAAAACCTCTGCGACTGTCTGGACGGGTAGTAGGGCTATGCCAGTAGCTATAGTTGATGCATGGGTTGGCTCTGAGCTCTATGGGACTTAACGTCTGAGGTCATCAGCCCTCTAGAACTTAGAACTACTTAAACCTAACTAACCTAAGGACATCACACACATCCATGCCCGAGGCAGGATTCGAACCTGCGACCATCGGCCACCCCGGCCGGCGATGCATAAGTGTAACGATATGTTAGAAGTGGGTATGTCACCGTTGTTGTTGAGCACTGGCGATGTCTCCTAGGGCAGCTTTTACGTCAGCGTAACTAACATGTCAGTGAGGTCATTAGACAGATCTGTTTGATGATAAAATCGAACGTGCAGTGTAGAAAGTGATGTGGATATTGTTTGCCTTTATATGTCTTCCACTCCCCTTCCGTTGTCGGTTGGTGGGCTGCATGAGCGCAGCTGGCAATGATAGTGAGGTTGGCTGTTATACAGGGTCTGGTCAATTTCGTGTTGTCTGTGTATTTCATTTAAGATTCCGAAAGGTGGTTACGAATCCCAAAGAAGAAAAGTTTTATGGCGGTTATGCTTCCACCTGTGCCAACGGCTTTGCCGCAGTGGTAACACCGGTTCCTGTCAGATCACCGAAGTTAAGCGCTGTGGGGCTGGGCTAGCACTTGGATGGGTGACCAACTGATCTGCCGAGCGCTGTTGGCAAGCGGAGTGCACTGAGCCCTTGTGAGGCAAACTGAGGAGTTACTTGATTGAGAAGTAGCGGCTCCGGTCTCGGAAACTGACATACGGCCGGGAGAGCGGTGTGCTGACCTCATTCCCCAACATATCCGCATCCAGTGACGCTGTGGGCTGAGGATGACACGGCGGCCAGTCGGTACCTTTGGGCCTTCATGGCCTGTGCGGGAGGAAAGGTTTTTTATGCTTCCACCTAAAGCTATAATCGTAGTTTCAGAAATTCAGGATGAAGGGGCTCATCGAATGTGTCGAATTACTTTACAGTCGTGCGGCGAGTTCTTGAATACCTACACGGGAGTCTCGAGGCGGAATTTATTGTGTAATCCTGCGGGCGGTGTATATGTGTCGTGAAGCATTGCTCATGAGTCTTAGAACTTCGCTGTGGATGACATGCAGGCGCCACAAATGTGTGGGAACTGTATATCCGAGAATGGAGCGCTGTATGTTATCTTTGGTCTAACAGGAGTCGTGTACATGGCTGCGTAGTTTTTGTACGACTGCGGGCTCTGTAGAGCACCGGGAGTAACTTAAACGGCCGCCTCACTTGCGTGCCGCGCTGTTTCCTTTCGCCAGCAGGTTTGTATTTGACGCACTGTCGAGACTGATATGCTGCGATGCTAAAATAGTGGTCTCTGGCATAATGAGTCCTATAAGACTGAATATAGTTAAGAGCAACGTTCACTCCCGTAGGAACCATGTCCGCATACTGAGCCTTGATAGCCGGCCGGAGTGGCCGAGCGGTTCTAGGCGCTACAGTCTGGAACCGCGCGACCGCTACGGTCGCAGGTTCGAATCCTGGCTCGGGAATGGATGTGTGTGATGTCCTCAGGTTAGTTAGGTTCAAGTAGTTCTAACTTCTAGGGGACTGATGACCTCAGAAGTTAAGTCCCATAGTGCTCACAGCCATTTGAACCATTTGAGCCTTGATAATCATTTTTGTTGATTAATCCACGACATCTAGCGAGCCATTCCACGTTACTGATTAACTCTAAGTCATTTGATCCGCCGCGCGGGGTAGCCGCGTGGTTTAAGGTACGCGTTGCCACGGTCCGTGCGGCTCCTCACGTCGGAAGTTCGAATCCTCCCTCTGGCATGGGCGTGTGTGTTGTCCTTAGCGTAGCAGTTTGGTCCCATAGGGACTTACCACAAATTTTGATCTGACCTACAAGTTACAAAGTGTGTCGACACCATCATCGAATGTTCTACTTTCTCGGAAACCCTAAAGGCTACGGGTGGTGTCACGAGCATGCACGTTTCCGCACGGGATGGCTTCGCAGGGGAAGCTGTGCGAGGGCGCGCGGCTTGACTTCCGCCAGACGGAAGAGGCGCGCGCGTCGCCGTGTGCAGCCGTGCGTGAGCACGCCTCAGCGCCCGGGGGCGGCGGCAGGTAGATGGGAAACCAGAGCTCAGCACGGCGCGGCGCGGCGCGGCCCGCCCCAGCGCTGCCCCGGCCGCGCGTATCGGGTGAAGCGCGGATCCGGTGTCGCAACCCGCGGGCGACCGACGCCAGCCACCACCGGACGCCGGACGCTGGGCGTCGCGCGCTCCGCAACAAAGCGCCCTGCGGCCACCGCAGCTGGCCGACCGGCATTTTCGCTAGCTCACCTCAGTCTTCAGCGCCCCCTCGCTGTGCGAGATATTCGGGACTTTGTAAACAAAGACAAGCACGTAGAGATCCTATTAACTTTGGAAACGGCGCCACATTGTCGGACTACGTGGTCGACTGGACTGCAGGAGGTCACGAGGTAATAAAGAAACTCACTACTGGACGCCACAAGGATCGATACGTGTACTTCATTTTTCTTGGATTGCTCTTCGACTGTGTACTTGTAACTATTACGGGTGTGGTAGGTCCGCTGTTGTTTTCTATCTACATAAATGATCTTTTGGGTAGGGTGGATAGCAACGTGGGGCTGTTTGCTGATGATGCTGTAGTGTACGGGAAGGTGTCGTCGTTAAGTGACTTTAGGAGCATACAAGATCACTTGGACAGAATTTGTGATTGGTGTAAAGAATGGCAGCTAACTCTAAACATAGATAAATGTAAATTAATGCAGATGAATTTTGGGAAGATGTGGTTCATCTGTAAAGGAGACCGCGTATAAAACACTAATAAGACCTGTTCTTGAGTACTGCTCGAGCGTTTGGGATCCCTATCAGGTCGGATTGAGGGAGTACATAGAAGCAATTCAGGGGCGGGCTGCTAGATTTGTTACTGGTAGGTTTGATCATCACGCGAGTGTTACGGAAAAGCTTCAGGAAGTCGGGTGGGAGTCTCTGGAGGAAAGGAGGTGTTCTTTTCGTGAATCGCTACTGAGGAAATTTAGAGAACCAGCATTTGAGGCTGACTGCAGTACAATTTTACTGTCGCCAACTTATATTTCGCGGAAAGACCCCAAAGACGAGACATTAGGGCTCGTACAGAGGCATATAGGCAGTCATTTTTCCCTCCTTCTGTTATGGAGTGGAACAGGGAGAGAAGATGCTAGTTGTGGTACGAGGTACCCTCCGCCACGCACCGTATGGTGGATTGTGGAGTATGTATGTAGACGTAGATGTACTTTCGTAACCTGTGCAACGGATTGCTTCCTCTTAAAAACCTAATACACTCTCGATCCTATGACGATTTTGATCGTCTCCGAAGTTGAGACATCGGCCTTGCAAGACGTTTCCGTGGTCAGACGATTGGAACAAGGTGCACTCAGCTCCGTGAGGCAAGTTGCGGAGCTACTTAAATCAGGAGTTGCAGCTCACGTCTGGAATGCTGACAATGCCTGGAGCAGCGGTGTGGTGACCCTGTGCCCCTCCACACAGGATCCAAATGTCGCCGTAGGGCAGAGATGAAACGGCGAACTGTTGGCAACGCTTTATCTTCTCGGTCTAATCGCAGAGCTACTTCTTTAGTGACGAGTGTGCTGCTCTGTGATTATCGTTGTTTGTGTCTGTATGCGCTGCGCTGCATCTTCTAAGATACATTTGTAATTAACAGGTATCTGTTCCAAAACAAAACAAATAAATGTATATATATATTAATGCTGGAGATAACTTGAATGCCACTTCAGAAGACAGTAATTTAAGAAAAGGGCATAATTTGAGGTACTGTGACAATAACAGTTTTAATTACGTGTTATACATGTATATCTACATACATAATCCACAATCCACCATACGGTGCGTGGCGGAGGGTACCTCGTACCACAACTAGCATCTTCTCTCCCTGTTCCACTCCCAAACAGAACGAGGGAAAAATGACTGTCTATATGCCTCTGTACGAGACCTAATCTCTCTTATCTTATCTTTGTGGTCTTTCCGCGAAATATAAGTTGGCGGCAGTAAAATTGTACTGCAGTCAGCAACAAATGCTGATTCTTTAAATTTCCTCAGTAGCGATTCACGAAAAGAACGCCTCCTTTCCTCCAGAGACTCCCACCCGAGTTCCTGAAGCATTCCCGTAACACTCGCGTGATGATCAAACCTACCAGTAACAAATCTAGCAGCCGGCCTCTGAATTGCTTTTATGTACACTCTCAATCCGACCAGATAGGGATCCCAAACGCTGGAACAGTACTCAAGAATAGGTCGTATAAGTGTTTTATAAGCGGTCTCCTTTACAGATGAACCACATCTTCCCAAAATTGTACCAGTGAACCGAAGACGACTATCCGCCTTCCCCACAACTGCCATTACATGCTTGTCCCATTTCATATCGCTCTGCAATGTTACGCCCAGATATTAGTCGACTGTCTGTGTCAAGCGCTACACTACTAATGGAGTATTAAAACATTAAGGGATTCTTTTTCCTGTTCATCTGCATTAATTTACATTGATCTATATTTAGAGTTAGCTGCCATTCTTTATAGCAATCACAAATCCACAAATCCTGTCCAAGTCATCTTGTATCCTCCTACAGTTATTCAACGACGACATCTTCCCGTACACCACAGCATAATCAGCAAACAGCCGCACATTGCTATCCACCCTATCCAAAAGATCATTTATGTAGATAGAAAACAACAGCGCACCTACCACACTTCCGTGGGGCACTCCAGATGATTCCCTCACGTCCGACGAACACTCACCATCGAGGACAACGTACTGGGTTCTATTACTTAAGAAGTCTTCGAGCCACTCACGTATTTGGGAACCAGTCCCGTATGCTCGTACCTGAGTTAGGAGTCTGCAGTGGGGCACCGAGTCAAACGCTTTCCGGAAGTCAAGTAATATGGTATCCGTCTGATACCCTATACCCATGGTTCGCAAGATATCATGTGAAAAATGAGCGAGTTGCGTTTCGCAGGAGCGATGCTTTCTAAAGCCGTGCTGATGCATGGACAGCAACTTCTCTGTCTCAAGGAAATGACGTGATCGACTGGACTGCAGGAGGTCGTGAGGTGATCAAGAAACTCACTACTGGACGCCACAAGGATCGATACAAGTACCTCATTTCTTTTTGATTGCTCTTCTTCTGTTTACTTGTAACTATTACGGGTAGTTTCGTAACCTGTGCAACGGATTGCTTCCTCTTTAAAAGCTCATACACTCGATTCTATGGCGACTTTGATCGTCTCCGAAGTTGAGACGTCGGCCTTGCAAGTCGTTTCCGTGGTCAGACGATTGGAACAAGGTGCACTCAGCTCCGTGAGGCAAGTTGCGGAGCTACTTAAATCAGGAGTTGCAGCTCACGTCTGGAATGCTGACAATGCCTGGAGCAGCGGTGTGGTGACCCTGTGTCCCTCCATACAGGATCCAAATGTCGCCGTATGGCGGAGATGACACGGCGGACTGTTGGAAACGCTTTATCTTCTCGGTCTAATCGCAGAGCTACTTCTTCAGTGACGAGTGTGCTGCTCTATGATTATCGTTGTTTGTGTCTGTAGGCGCTGCGCTGCATCTTCTAAGATACATTTGTAATTAACAGGTGTCTGATCCAAACAAAAAAAATATTGATACTGGAGAAAAATTAGAATACCACTCCAGAAGACAGTAATTTAAGAAAAGGGCATAATTTGAGGCACTATGAGAGTAACAGTTTTAATAACGTGTAGTTATTAATTAACCAGAAAGTAGGGACGGATTCAAATTCTTTTTTAGAGTAGATATGGAATTTTTCTTTTACTTAAAATGTGTAGTATACTGTAGAACGCGCGCGGAACACACAGAATGATCACGTGCATTCGATTGCTGGTCACTACCCACATGGTGTCCCCTGTTGTTCCGCTAGGTAATACTGAGCCTGGCTTCTTCACTTTGCATTCATTTCCGGTTTGATTGCTGGCCAACCTACCACTAAACGCGAATCTCAGCTCGCTCACTACACACAGTGTCTCATCTTGGCAACGCTCCCTCAACTTAATCGCTCGATCAGCAGCCAAGGCCATAGTCTTGTTTGATTCTTCACGCTTTGCTCTATCAGCTCGAGACCTTCTCCAGTGCTCCCCCCTTATCTAGCTCTTTTACGTGGGCTTCATTGCGAGATCGCATTTTTACAGTGTTTTTTTTTATTTTTTATTTTTTTTTTTTTTATTTTGTCACGACTTCAGCGTAACAGAATATGGTATACTAAACTCAGCAAGTTCTACACAAACGCTTGGAAATTACGTCTCTCTCGTTCTGAGCATCAACAAGTTCTTTGCTTGGCCAGAGAGCAAATTTATACTCCAGTTGTGGCACTGCCCTCTCAATGACTAAAGGGCGCAAGTATGCAGAACCCCCACTGAGAGAAGCAGCATTTTGTTTGTTATTAGCATATAAAAGACACATAGCTGCATGTATTACAATACATAATACATTACGAAAACAAGGTCGACGTAGTCTGGATAAACTCTGGGACAATTTCATAAATATTTCCACGTAAAAAAAAAAAGAAAAAGAAAATTTCCACAACCAGATCCAGAAGACGATGGGATGCTGACCGACTCTTCCTTCTTTCTCTATCCAGCGATCTTTGGACAGCTATATTGGAGGGGAATATGGACAGTGGGCGCTTCTCACAAGTGTTAATGAGCCCGTCACCCTCAGAGGGCACATTAGCTTCAGGTGGCTTCCAAAGTGTCAAACCTCTAAAGAAGCTCTGGGAACGTTTGCACTGAGTTAGATGATTGTATCTTCAGATGTGCAGAAAGATTAATCACGGCATGTTACAGGTTATATTGTGCCCAGTAGTATTTCTGTGTTCTCGAAAAGAACTGCGTTAAAGACGAGCTTATTTGTCCCTGCCGGCCGGAGTGGCCGTGCGGTTCTGGGCGCTACAGTCTGGAGCCGAGCGACCGCTACGGTCGCAGGTTCGAATCCTCCCTCGGGCATGGATGTGTGTGATGTCCTTAGGTTAGTTAGGTTTAATTAGTTCTAACTTCTAGGCGACTGATGACCTCAGAAGTTAAGTCGCATAATGCTCAGAGCCATTTTTATTTGTTCCTCTAGTTGTCTATCACGTACGTCGTTTACTGTGTTTGTCCATATTTACCTATTATGGAAGTTGCAGCGTTCGAAAGGGAGCCTTCCACCAAATAGTCCAGATGCTTATTAATTGTAGCAATCTTTCTCTATCGGATCTTTTTATTTTTTGTAAAGAACCTCGATCCAAGATTAACAAGCAAGATATCAGGAAAGAGAAAATATTCAGACGTTGCTTGGAGGCTTTTATAAAGGAGTGGTTCCAAATAATGAGAATAGCTCCACAAAACGAGGGATTTAGTGCTGGTCACTGCTCCTTGCTGAAGCCTGATAGCAAATGCAACGGGTGGTCTAACTTGACATTTTATGGTTAGACCATTACATATATCGCATATTTCAATTACCGCCAATCTGATTATTTACACTAATCTCATTAACCGTCTATATGGCGGCAGGTTTATGAATACCAACGAGAAGCGGCCAACGCCTTGCCCTGCCGGTAATCTGATAATTACTTGTAGCGGCGGTATCTTGCACCTGGATTCAAGGTACTCGTCGATTATGACACCTGACTTCCTCAAAGCAACGCTTGTGTGCTACATCTTCATAAGGGCACTAATTTTATGTTAGGCCTTGTCAGAGGTGAAAATCAGCGTTTACTTGATTTGAATATAGATGTCATTATTATAGCTGTGTGGGCTTCCACTGCTTTTGTTAAATGTTTCTAGGTTATTCGACGATATTTTCCCCAACGATTTGGTGGCTTTGAAAAGTACTTTCCCACTTTGTACACTACTGGCCATTAAAATTGCTACACCACGAAGATGACGTGCTACAGACGCGAAATTTAACCGACAGGAAGAAGATGCAGTGATATGCAAATGATTAGCTTTTCAGAGCATTCGCACAATGTTGGCGCCGGTGTCGACACGTACGACGTGCTGACATGAGGAAAGTTTCCAACCGATTTCTCATACACAAACAGCAGTTGACCGGCGTTACCTGGTGAAACGTTGTTGTGATGCCTCGTGTAGGGAGGAGAAATGCGTACCATCACGTTTCCGACTTTGATAAAGATCTGATTGTAGCGTATAGCGATTGCGGTTTATCGTATCGCGACATTGCTGCTCGCGTTGGTCGAGATCCAATGACTGTTAGCAGAATACGGACTCCGTGGATTCATGTGGGGTAATGCGGAACGCCGTGCTGGATCGCAACGGCCTCGTATCACTAGCAGTCGAGATGACAGGCATCTTATCCGCATGGCTGTTACGGATCGTGCAGCCACGTCTCGATCCCTGAGTCAACAGACGGGGACGTTTTCAAGACAACAATCATCTGCACGAACAGTTCGACGACGTTTGCAGCAGCATGGACTATCAGCTCGGAGACCATGGCTGCCATTACCTTTGACGCTGCATCACAGCCAAGGGGCGCCTGCGAAGGTGTACTCAACGACGAGCCTGGGTGCACGAATAGCAAAACGTAATTTTTTCGGCTGTATCCAGGTTCTGTTTACAGCATCATGATGGTCGCATCCGTGTTTGGCGACATCGCGGTGAAAGCACACTGGAAGCGTGTATTCGTCATCGCCATACTGGCGTATCACCCGGCGTGATGGTAAGGGGTGCCATTGGTTACACGTCTCGGTCACCTATTGTTCACATTGACGGCCCTTTGAACGGTGGACGTTACATTTCAGATGTGTTACGACCCGTGGCTCTACCCTTCATTCGATCCCTACGAAACCCTACATATCAGCTGGACAATGCACGATCGCGTGTTGCAGGCCCTGTACGGGCCTTTCTGGATACAGAAAATGTTCGACTGCTGCTTTGGCCAGCACACTCTCCAGATCTCTCACCAATTGAAAACGTCTGGTCAATGGTGGCCGAGCAACTGGCTCGTCACAATACGCCAGTCACTACTCTTGATGAACTGTGGTATCGTGTTGAAGCTGCATGGGCAGCTGTACCTGTACACGCCATCCAAGCTCTTTATGACTCAATGCCCAGGCGTATCAAGGCCGTTATTACGGCCAGAGTTGGTTGTTCTGGGTACTGATTTCTCACGATGTATGCACCTAAATTGCGTGAAAATGTAATCACATGTCAGTTCTAGTATAATATATTTGTGCAATGAATGCCCGTTTATCATCTGCAATTCTTCTTGGTGTAGCAATTTTAATGGCCAGTAGTGTTCTTAAAATCTACGTTAGAGTTGTTCGGTTTGTACAATGTACCGTGTCTGGTAAGTAATACACGATTTGTAACAAGTCGTTTCTTGTGGTGAAATGTACCGGATCGCAGAACGAGTACGCCAGAAGAAGCAGTCCCCCCCTCCTCGCGGCGCCTGCCCGCGTAATACGATTGTTGGCTCCCAGATCGGAGTGCCTGCCTCCTTGTATGCGACCCACGCCTTCTGACAGACGAAGCACGTATTAGCAGCCACCCGCCTGTCGATCTTAATATTCGCCTCCCTGCTCCACGCGTGATGGCACGGAAATGGGAATCAAATTGTCGTATCGCACGCGGTGCTCCGTTTGGCTTGCGGCCATGCCTTCTGCGGAGGGCGGAAGTGACTGACGGTTCCGCCAGAGCGGCAGACTTCAGTAGGAGGTGAAGCAGTTTGGCACGCTTGTGAAAGATTTGTCGCGTGGTTATTATAAACAGGTCTTTTATTTTAAGTGGTAGAAACGAAACGATTTTACGCTCATAAAGTTTTGAAGGGTAAGAACTAAAGAAAAAGTGTTTCCGCTCGAAATATTTGTATTTCTCTCAATAGTTAAAATACTAATTATTATTCTTTACCTATTCTGTAACTGACTGGTAGAATTAAGTGCGATATACAGGAAACTTTGTGTTATCATCATTAACAGGGTGATCATAAAAAGCCTGAAAAACTTGTAAGGCGTAGCAGGGTAGGTTGTACGGAGAAATGATTGTTATTAAAAAATGCGATACGGTGCGCGCTTTCCAAGTTAATTAGCACTGAAGTTATTCAATCAGGCTGTTGCGCGCGCAGTTTCAAGCGGCCTGCCAGAGACTGTTTCGCCAATCGTGTTCTTCGTTTGGTTTCTTAAAACCGAACAAGAGAGCTATACAAAAATTGGAAATGGGACAGGTATAAGAATCGAATCCGAGCCAGAGGTGGAGCTGTATCGGGCGCTATCATCTACGTTGCGAGAACAACTGACAGTTAATTGTATCTGACGGGCCGCTTGAATCTCCGCGGCCATCGACCTGATTGGCTAACTTCGATGCTAATTAACTCGAAAAGGGCACAACGTATCGAATTTTTTCCTAGCACTTATGCCGGCCGCGGTGGCCATGCGGTTCCAGGCGCTTCAGTCCGGAACCGCGAGACTGCTACGGTCGCAGGTTCGAATCCTGCCTCGGGCATGGATGTGTGTGATGCCCTTAGGTTAGTTAGGTTTAAGTAGTTCTAAGTTCTATGGGACTGATGACCTCAGATGTTAAGTCCCATAGTGCTCAGAGCCATTTGAACCTAGCACTTATATCTAAGCATAAGCTACCCTGCAACACTCTTAAATATTCTCAGACTGTTTCTGACCACCCTCCTTGAACTATTTACCAGGTAGGACGAAATGCACCGACGCTAGAAGAATGTAATGAAATGGAGAATGTTCAGTTTTTACACTTAGGACATTGCGTGGCCGTTCTCTTCAGATGCAGATAAATGCGGTAAAATTCCCATAAAGAAGAGAATGAGGCAGCTGTATGATTGCCGTATGTTGTATTCACTAAATACTCTTGGCATCAAACATATCAATAAGTCAAGAACAGAACCCCCTATCACTGCAAATAGCTGCTGTTATGAGGTGTTTACTGCACACAGCAGCCTCACAGCCTCGCCTCTGTGCCCAGTACGCCCTAGCAACAGCTGCGGCAAAATGATGGCTACTATTTCCAATAATTTTTTTAATAGATTCCTCAAAATCACTGCCCATAAGCAAAGGAAGTAGCTTACAAAACACTCGTTTAACCAATACTCGAATATTGCTCGTCAGTGTGGGATCTGTACCAGATAGGACTGATAGAGGATATAGAGCAGATCCAAAAGAGAGCAGCACGTTACTACCGGTTCACGTAGCAATTGCAGAACCGTCACGGAGATGCTCAGTTGTTTGTATGTTGCAAGAGAGGCTTTCTGCATAACAGTATGGTGTAGTGTTGAAGTTCCGGAAGCGTACGTTCCCAGAAGATTTAGCCAATATATTGATTCCTCCCACGTATATCACAAGAAAAGACATCGAGATAAAATTTGAGAAATTCGACCCCACAGGTAGATTTACCAGCAGTCTTTCTTTCGGCCAACCATACACAGCTGGAACGGGAAAACATAGAAGCGATACTGATGCAAAATGTACTCTCCACCACTTACGGTAAGGTGGCTTGCGGATTATAGATGTATACGTAGATACTATCGCAAAATCTTGTTGGATAATACAAAGAAATGATATTCGAGAAAAACTGTGTGACTGTTTCGTTGCTTCCATTGTACACATTGCGTCGGGACGACGAGAATAAGATACAAGAGATTATGGCGCTTGCATGTACAGTTATTTTTATCGCGCTTGACACCCGTGTGGGATAGCACAACCAGTTACTGATATTTGCATAAAACACTACCCACCATTCACTGTGGAATGGGTTGCAGAGTATTTATCTCGATACACATTTTGCGTGTTAGTATTGCTCATAGGTTTTCTCAAAGACCATGACTGTATATCACAGTAGTGATACAAAAGGACTTCAAAACGTAAGTGTCGTCCCGTGCTAAGGCCATTGCGCAACAAGAGTGGTGCATTATCAGAAGAGCGTGCGTGTTCTCAGTTTCCTGCAGTCTGATTCCTGCTCCGGTACGGTTAACAGTTGCATCATAGCACGGGAATGAGCTAACTGGAAACCGACTCTAAAATTGAAGTACACGGGACAGTTCAATTCTTGTAAGCAAAACGTCTAAATTCCACACAGGTTCATCGTGAAATTCTGGTGGTGCATGGACCCAATGCAATGCCGCAGCCAACCGTAGTCAAATGGTGGCAGCAATTTGACTGATGCCGCGCAGACGTGAGTGATGTTGAACGAGAGGGAAGGTCATCCCCATCGGCCACAGACAATGTCCAGATAGGCGAGGAACTGATACGCAGCAATAGCAGATTTTGAGACGGTGAGGACATTGACACATCGGTTCTCGAACTGTCCCACGATCAAGGAGCAGTTTCCTATCGTCGAGGAATTCAACTAATGGTAAAACCTTCCTACCGTTTTTACAGACGCGTGATGACTACGTTGTGCGCCGCTTTGAAGTATAGTGCAGAACATTCAATAATGTTAGTTAGTCTGTCATGATAATGTGTAACTGACTGTTCGAAGTCTCCTTGTAGTTAAAGATAGCTGTAAAGGACTTAATGAAAGATGTGTTTTTATTTTCATCAATTTCCAGCACATCCTCATAACTGGCTTACTGCGTACTTATTAAACCATGATGCTAGGTACTGGTGGTTTTTTCAATGTGGCATAAGAAATAATACGTATAATATGACGCCATTAATGATGATTATTGGTTATTTAATACTATAATGTAGGCGACCTTGATCTTATTATTGATATTATATCTTATCGGGATCTTCTGTTAGCACTGTCTTTCACACACGCTTGCGGCATTCCTTAGGTGGCTTACCTTTTCAGATTTGTTTTACAAGATCAAAGTCACAAATGGGTTAGCTGTCCGGTAAGATAAGATTTGGAAAGAAATTAGTAGTCACCTTGCTGAAAGAACCATTCCAGTGTCCAAATAAGAAAAACATATTGTTGATAATTAATGGAGGTGGATGGGGCTAGAACTACGGATACTCGGGTTGCTTCGGGCCACCTAGCAGCGTTTTATGGTTTTCACTCGTGTCCCTAGAAGGCAGAAGCAGCAAAATGTATTTTTATCATGAAGATTTAAGTTAATTTTTCTGCTATTTTTCCTTTACTAATTCTCAGTTGTATTTAGTATTAACTCTTTTTATTTACGTGCTATAGATTCCGAAGCAAATATTTCTTGATTGTCAGGCACTGTCACGGGTGTGACATACCACCGCAAAAACTTTGGTGTGCAAAACTTACGGACGAAAGTAACGTTCGCGTGACGTGTAACTTCCAAGTAACATAGCTGAACGAAAGTGGAAAGAACGGCTGAAGCATAATGTAGAAGGTAACTAAAAAAAATACGCAATGAGACGAACAGAAATGACACTTTCACTCAAAGGCAATATTTGCACTGAAGTCACCATGATTCACAAAAGGCGGGACATGGTTCTTAAAAGTGTGTGATCGTCACGGACAGGGATGAACGCACTGCAACGTGCTCCTATGCTGGGCATAAGGTAGGTGCGGCGTACCATTCCTCCATCAGCTCGGCTGACAGTTGCTGTACGCTCATTGGCGGATGTGGCCGTGCCCTAGTATGTCGCACCAACGCATCATAGACGCGCCAGATGGGATTTAAAGTCAAGGGAATGGGCAGACCAGTCCATTCACCGAATGTCCTCTAGTTCCAAGAGCTGCTCCACCTGCGCTGTTCAACGCAGTCTCGCATTGTCATCCATGACAATGAAGTCAGCGCAGAATGCATCCCCGAGGAGACCCACATGGGGAAGGAGCACAGTGTCACAAGAGCGTTGGTCGTTGTGCCCTATTCAAAGATCTGGAGATCAGTACGCCCACATAACATTATGCTCCTCCACATCTTAACACCTGGACCACCAAAATGATCATCTTCGAAAATCAAACTTCCTGGCCCCGAGTTTGAGTCTCGGTCCGGCACACAGTTTTAATCTGCCAGGAAGTTTCATATCACCGCACACTCCGCTGCAGAGTGAAAATCTCATTCTGGGTCTTCGAAAATGTTTCTGGGTGCATTAGGTGTTCCCACTTCTCGCCGTATAAGGGTTCGTCCAGAATGACTATTCAGACTGGATCTGCTCTCATCCAAGAGACCACGCGCCCCAGTCCTCGTTGGTCCAGTCCTTGTGTTGTTGGTAGCAGCGCAAACGGTGATCGGCGATGTGCGGTTGTCAACAGAAGACAACGCGCTGGTCGTCGAGCAAAGAGACCACGCCCCTGTGGATCGCGAGATTGCGTACCTCGCAGTCCTGTTAAATGGGGCTTCAGTTGCATCCCTGTTTGACGTGCGTTCATTCTTGCCTGTTGCAGATTTTAGCGATCATTTGTCGCTGTAATTGGCCGTGATCCATGATCTTCTCTCCTTGGGGGAACAGTGCCTGTGACCCTGAACGCTTCCCATGCGTGTAAAACAATGCTGTCAGCAACACTAAACTCCTGGGCTACATTCGTTCCGCATCGAGCACGATGCAATGTGTGGAGTCATGCAGGTCTTGTCTCCGGACTATGTTGTAATGAAGAACAGCTCGCTGCTTGACACACACCATCTTTTCCCCTTTCTTTAACGGCCTAATGTTGCCGGGCCAGCCCTAATTGGCTCTAAAGCCACGCCGACCTCAGGTTATGTGAGGTCGAGCTTTCTGGCAGACTGAGAGACCTCTGGCTAAATTCTTTTGCACTTTCTTTCATTTCCACATGGTTGTTAACAGATTATTTTATCTTGTCTTTAAGTTTTCAAGAACAGTGTGGATCTTCTTAATGTCCTTCAGCATCCTCTAGCGTAAAACGGCACCGACAAAAAAACTGATAGCGGTTAAATTATAAACAGAGCCGAGTGGAAAAAAAGAGTAACAGTCAACCTTTGTTGACTGTAACATAATACTGAACAGCTGATATTCTCATTTTCCAGCGCCGTGTAAGCAACAAATAAGCACTTTTAGGTCCTGCTTCTCTTTCATGCCCTTTGTCAGCCTTCACAATTCCGCGATAGCTATGTTCTATTATTTTATTTAAGGGCTACATGTAGGATTACTTGCTTGTGGTGCTGTTATTGTACGTGTCACGCGTTAAGAGGGATTGTGATGACCTCGGCATCTGCCCCATTGCTAAGGGAAATTACGAAGAAACCTGAGCAGAGACCAGGTATCTGGTATTTATGTTAATGAGACGCCTCAGTACGCCTCTACTAGGAAGGACAAGGATGGCCTGGGCAAAGTAGGATTGAACATAATTCGTTAATGTATATATGAACTACTATTTCTTATAATTATAAATTTCCAAAGTGAGAGAACTGCAAAGTAAAGAACTAGATATGATGAAATTCACCGAATATTCTTTACACCAGTGAGCATTTGAGAATAACGTTACGTAGGATTAACGTTGTAGGACTTTAAATAAAATCGAACAACAAGTTATTTAAAATCTTTTAGCAGTGCTACGTGAAATAATTTACATAAACTCACAGTAACACACAACTGAACGTTAACTGGACACATCAACATTTAAATGTTTTAAGAAAACGATATATACAGCAACTGTAACAAGAAATTTGAAGGCGAAACTTTTACGAAATAGTCTGAACAATCTCCTGGTTTTGCAATCGATTGGCCGGCCGCAGTGGCCGAGCGGTTCTAGGCGCTTGAGTCTGGAACCGTGCGACCGCTACGGTCGTAGGTTCGAATCCTGCACCGGGCATAGATGTGTGTAATGTTAGTTTGGTTAGGTTAGTTAGGTTTACATAGTTCTAAGTTCTAGAGGACTGATGACCTCAGATGTAAAGTCCCATAGTGCTCAGAGCCATGTGAACCATTTGCAATCGGTTGGTATTGGCCGGTAGAACGCGTGACACTCAGCATCAACACGAGCAAACAGCAAAAATTAACTGATTCTAAAACATACACAAGGCTAGGCAACAAATAGCTGAAAATCACACTTTGGGGATTACATTTAGGAATTAGATGCTCCCCTCCCCTCAATACCAGTCTGTTTTATAAAATAAGAAAGGACAAGTAAATATTTCTGGTACCTGGTGATATAACAGAGAACTACAATAAGTTAAAAAAAATTTGCTGCGTTTGCAATAAGTAGAAATTTTTTTTCTTGCAAAACTCACACTACGGGGCTTAATAAAGCAGTCCCATTAATAGCTTAGGGAGGCCCAGGCTGGCCCAACTCCATAAGAAGCAACCGCAAAAACACAGGCTGAGCGCTGAAAGTCACATCAAAACTTTACTATGTCCACAGCAGCAAAATTTACCAAATATAAGGGCTTATATTTTTATTCACAGGACCAACGCTACAAACAGTAAGCATGTAATTAGAAGAAATCTATACCACGGTAGGCTGAAACTTGTCAAACAAGTCAATTGATTTAAATAGCGAGATAATATTTAGCAAGTATCAGATTCTCTCATAGATCCGCTCAGTTAGCGAGCGTTAGCCAAATTAGCGCACCTTGCAAGGCACTCAGCTGGTGTAACGTATCGTAATCGCAATAACAATAGCAGTGCTCCACAGCTAAATGTCAGCAACCACTTCAAAAGCTTCTAACCGGGTATTAATGAAGAGACGTTAATATCCAGCTTGCTGCCCCATGGCGGCATGTACAGTAGAACTCTGGCACAGACAGCGGTGTGCAGATGGCTCAAATGGCTCTGAGCACTATGGGACTTAACATCTATGGTCATCAGTGCCCTAGAACTTAGAATTACTTAAACCTAACTAACCTAAGGACATCACACAACACCCAGTCATCACGAGGCAGAGATAATCCCTGACCCCGCCGGGAATCGAACCCGGGACGGTGTGCAAAACCAGTCCTTAGAACACGATGGGTAAGGCACCCTCCGCGCTACACCAACAGCTACGGCAGAACGTGGTCCGCGCGGGCGATGTCAAAAGCACAGCACCTACCTGGAACTCCGAGGTTCTCCGCATGCCCCACGAGTCTTCCTACAAGGCACCGCCTGCCTCCTCGACGGACTGTCTGCGCGAGAGCGAGCTCGCCAGAGGTTTCCTAGCAGCCGCCCATGAACATCCTCTAGCCAAGGAGAGGCGCGCACGAAACCCTGGCACGCTAGGTCAATTCACGATACGGTTCAGTTTATGTATTTTGTTCTGTGGTACTCATCTCGGGCTTGCAGCGAGATATTGGAGTAAAGCTGACGGTGTTTTGACGGTTTACCTGTCCATCATACTTAGGTGAGACGCTACTGTAGCTGTGTTCCGTTGAACTGAAACCTTACGAAGTCACATTACTTTATTCTGTTACTAGTTGTGGTCATATTCTTGCAAAATGTGTTGTGTTATAGATGCATTGTGTTGTAGGTCTTTCATCTTTTCTGTGCCCGGATATTGTACGTCTGTTATTGCTGATAGCATTTAAACTGGATGCTGAGAACCTTACATCGAGTATTAAGAGTTTTGTATCGATGTTTACATAAGTTCTTTTTTTAAGGGTACTGGTTTTCATTTCTTGTTGTTGTTGTTGTTGTCGGTTGTGACGTTAGTTGTCTTAGCCTTTGCCCTATTCGATTTACATGTGCCTTTTCATCTTGCCGGCCTGTGTGGACGAGTGGTTCTAGGCGCTTCAGTCTGGAACCGCGCGACCGCTACGGTCGCAGGATCAAATCCTGCCTCTGGCATGGATGTCGTTAGGTTAGTTAGGTTTAAGTAGTTCTAAGTTGGCCGCGCGGGATTAGCCGCGCGCTCTAAGGCGCTGCAGTCATGGACTGTGCGGCTGGTCCCGGCGGAGGTTCGAGTCCTCCCTCGGGCATGGGTGTTTGTGTTTGTCCTTAGGATAATTTGGATTAAGTAGTGTGTAAGCTTAGGGACTGATGACCTTAGCAGTTAAGTCCCATAAGATTTCACACACATTTGAACATTTGAACAGTTCTAAGTTGTAGGCGACTGATGACCTCAGAAGTTAAGTCCCATAGTGCTCAGAGCCATTTGAACCTTTTTTCACATCTTATTTCTCCATTTCCATATTATGTAGTTCGCAGAGCTCGCTCCGACTGTGCTGCACTTTATTAGTTTGATTAGGCCCATATTACATATCGCCTTGTTTACTATATTCTCCATCCGGTAACTCGAAGACAACGTTCTATTTGTGAGGTATCCTAGGCCCTGTTTGTCGGTCTTGGGGGGTGCTGTGTTCCCGATTGGTTTGATGGTCTTTGAGGGAAGTCCGTGTTTTCCAGTGTAAAGGATAGTCCACCGTCTGGCGTTTTATCAGTCCCCCGTTGACCGCGGAGGCTTAGGCTTGCTGCTGTGCTGCTGTATTAGCGAAAAATGGGTTGTACGGTCGGTTGTTGTTTCAGAAAACAGCTTGATTGCTCAGGATGAGACTTCGTTTACACCCTGGTTGGTTATGGTCTCCGTTTTCTTCTTTCTTTTTTTTAAAAAACTCTAGTCAACGAAAAATTGTGATAATTTCGATTTCGGTCTATGATGGTCATCTTCAAATCTGATTGAAACAGACGATGCCTTATTTTACCCAGGTGTTATTAAGCTAAATACAGGGTGACTCAGCTGCCCCTATCGATGCGTTTAGTGTAATCTGGTACGCACCCAACACCACGCACGAGATGTTCATATGCTCTCGCCCACTACGAACATTAGTAATACAGAAAAAAAAAAAATCAACAGGACTTTTTGCAGGAAATTTAATGCAATTAAATTTTGTTCCGGGACAAGTTTTCGCTGGAGACTGTAGTTTTCTAGTTATTCAGGAAAACCGTATACGAATGAGTTTTTCTTTAAAAACTCGAAAGCCGTGGCTTCCACAGGAAAAGTATCCCAGTAAAAATTTAACTACATTAAATTTCCTATTTAAAGGTCCCGTTAATTTTTTTTCTGTTGGAGCGATAATTTGCACGTGGCGAGTGAGAGAATATTAAAATCTCACACGTGGTTTTTAGGGGCAGCAAGGTTTGCATGAAACCTATTGGTAGAGGCAGGTGAATCAACCCGTGTATAATAATTTATAAGGCTACATCTGTTTGTGACATGTGTTCCAATGTGTGTTAGAAGGTTGAAAAACTGTGGGCAGTAAATTTTTGTTGATAATGTACTTTGCCTTGATCAGTTTCGGAAGCACACGACGATTCCTGTAATTTCCAACAGATTACAGCCGATGGTGGTCATTGTGGATTAAAATCGAAGTTGAGAACAAATTCTAGAGTTCTCGGGTTTGTTATTAGCGACTAAGCCGGAACTTGCAAGACTATTGGTAGTTGTACTGCCTCGAAACATTTTGCTACCACTGTTTCTGAAGGTGTTACCTGGCTGTGTGGAGGCGGACCGGAGCGCAGGTAGCGGCCGGAGCCCAGCGCGCGCCGGCCGGCGTCGGGTTTCGCGGTTCCTGGCGCGAGCCCCGCTCCGCGCCGTCGTCTTCTATATAGGCGGCGACAGCGCGCTGTCAGCCCCACCCGATGCCTCGGGGAGAAACGTGACACGACAACGAAAGAAGCGTTCGTCCTCGCGCTATATTAGTGGCGGCTGCTTCCCGCCTTTCGATAATTATACTCGCGTGAGATCCGAAACTTAATACGCGTTGAAGATTGTCTCCCTTCACGTCAGTTTGTGCACGCTAAAATGTATGTACATGTCGTCATAGCACCAAAACACCGAATTTTTTCTCAATAACTCCGTACGCAATTACTTTCGAGAAATATACCTCTTAAGCAAATCACCCCAAGGCGTACTGAGAGATGGTCCTTAAATCGGTTGTAATCTGTTGGAAATTACAGGTATCGTCGTGTACTTCCGAAATTCAAGTGGGGAAGTAATCCAAAATTAGTGTGGTGGAATAGTCATTTCAGGACTACTTTATGTCCGAATATTTTAATGTATTGAAAAAAAAAAAAGTTTCCCTCACTTCCTGTTTTCAACAGATATATTTATTGCCATTTGAAAAGAAACGAAAACAATATTTTTAAAGATCAAAAAGTTTATTGTCACGAACTAATCGAGGATAACGTCTTTCTCTGTTATCTGCTTACTTTCATAGGTGACCGAAAAGATTTAGACATTGTTCCAAGCAAGTTTCAGTGTGTGACTCGCACATTTCACGAAAGAATGGATATCTAGTTCGTTTCACGGTGAAAAGTTGTATGAATGGATGTAATATACAGTAAACAAGCGTGTTCAGCTGCACTGAATCGCTTTAGCACCTATGATTTAGTTACACGACCAACTGATTCATGGAAAATTTTGAGAATGCGAGTTAAACCGGCCTTGTGAGTAAAATACACTCCTGGAAATGGAAAAAAGAACACATTCACACCGGTGTGTCAGACCCACCATACTTGCTCCGGACACTGCGAGAGGGCTGTACAAGCAATGATCACAGGCACGGCACAGCGGACACACCAGGAACCGCGGTGTTGGCCGTCGAATGGCGCTAGCTGCGCAGCATTTGTGCACCGCCGCCGTCAGTGTCAGCCAGTTTGCCGTGGCATACGGAGCTCCATCGCAGTCTTTAACACTGGTAGCATGCCGCGACAGCGTGGACGTGAACCGTATGTGCAGTTGACGGACTTTGAGCGAGGGCGTATAGTGGGCATGCGGGAGGCCGGGTGGACGTACCGCCGAATTGCTCAACACGTGGGGCGTGAGGTCTCCACAGTACATCGATGTTGTCGCCAGTGGTCGGCGGAAGGTGCACGTGCCCGTCGACCTGGGACCGGACCGCAGCGACGCACGGATGCACGCCAAGACCGTAGGATCCTACGCAGTGCCGTAGGGGACCGCACCGCCACTTCCCAGCAAATTAGGGACACTGTTGCTCCTGGGGTATCGGCGAGGACCATCCGCAACCGTCTCCATGAAGCTGGGCTACGGTCCCGCACATCGTTAGGCCGTCTTCCGCTCACGCCCCAACATCGTGCAGCCCGCCTCCAGTGGTGTCGCGACAGGCGTGAATGGAGGGACGAATGGAGACGTGTCGTCTTCAGCGATGAGAGTCGCTTCTGCCTTGGTGCCAATGATGGTCGTATGCGTGTTTGGCGCCGTGCAGGTGAGCGCCACAATCAGGACTGCATACGACCGAGGCACACAGGGCCAACACCCGGCATCATGGTGTGGGGAGCGATCTCCTACACTGGCCGTACACCACTGGTGATCGTCGAGGGGACACTGAATAGTGCACGGTACATCCAAACCGTCATCGAACCCATCGTTCTACCATTCCTAGACCGGCAAGGGAACTTGATGTTCCAACTGGACAATGCACGTTCGCATGTATCCCGTGCCACCCAACGTGCTCTAGAAGGTGTAAGTCAACTACCCTGGCCAGCAAGGTCTCCGGATCTGTCCCCCATTGAGCATGTTTGGGACTGGATGAAGCGTCGTCTCACGCGGTCTGCACGTCCAGCACGAACGCTGGTCCAACTGAGGCGCCAGGTGGAAATGGCATGGCAAGCCGTTCCACAGGACTACATCCAGCATCTCTACGATCGTCTCCATGGGAGAATAGCAGCCTGCATTGCTGCGAAAGGTGGATATACACTGTACTAGTGCCGACATTGTGCATGCTCTGTTGCCTGTGTCTATGTGCCTGTGGTTCCGTCAGTGTGATCATGTGATGTATCTGACCCCAGGAATGAGTCAATAAAGTTTCCCCTTCCTGGGACAATGAATTCACGGTGTTCTTATTTCAATTTCCAGGAGTGTATATGCTAACATTGGTTGCGGAAGAACCATTCACTGTCTCCGTGAAATATTTTAGTGGCACATCCTTCCAAGCATCGTAATACGAGTACTTACAAACTTTCGAAAAAATGTTTTCTTGAAAGTACTTATAACATCTATTAATAGTAGTAACAGTACTATTACTTTTTTAGCTTCCGACCGGCTATCTAATCTAAAACTATTTAGCCATTGAAACAGCCACTAATATACATGACTCGCAGAAACCAAGTTAAAGAATTTAAGAAGGCAGTCACAAGAACAAGAGATGTGTGTCCACAAATATGTCGTTGATTACAGCGATACAGATTTTTTTTTTTTAAATAATGGTGAATCATCTACTTCGGTTTCAATATTTGTAATTCATCATTCATACTTCTCAGACCTTCCAGATGTGTAAAGAAAGTGGAACATAAGTCCCCTTTAAACTTTCTAAAATGAGTCACAATGTTATTTGTAAAAGGTACAGCGGAAAACGTGCCTGGATGTTGAGCGCGAGTGGCGTCCACGTCACCCTTCTTCCCCCCCCCCCCCCCCCCTGCACCCCCCACCCAACGATGACATGCAGTACATCAGTATGGGAACTGATGCCATCGCAAGGCAATGCAGAATGCCGGATGATTCCCATGACTTTTCCAGTGAAGACTCATATTGCCGGGGAAGCGTCTTCTGAAGGTCAGCAGTGGTATGTCGTAGCGATCTTAGGGTTACAAACCTCCGGCATACGGCAACACATATATGATCATCCGAAAGAAGCTCCTAGAGTCAGCTGACTATCTTAGACGCTTGGCGTTCTGATTTTACACCTTCTCATTCACCAGAAAATTCCTGTGTTGTCGTGCATTGTTTACAGGATGCTGAAATTTCGGTGGTTATTCAAGAATATTTTCTTAGTACTTCGGTATAAGGGACCAGTGATCTCCGATGCTTCATTCGGTTTGTTACTAAAATGACGTTTGTCTCTGTGAAAATATCTTCACAACAGTGTCGCAAAATACAACGTCCAATGAGGAGAGGAATACCGGACCTGGATCGCGGGCCTGAGAGACGACAGAAGGTGGCGTACAGAGCGTTAGAATGGGGCGTGATGGCCTCGCAAGACGATGCTCAGTGGCTTTCCGTACTTTCGATCAAGTCTGTCAGAACGGCATTACGTCAAGACTCTCACTGATGAACAAGATCCTTCTGGATGTCTGCGATGTTAGCGCTGCAAACCTTCCGTGTAGAACATTCCATGTAAGTCCAATCAAATAAGGTCGTTGGAGTGCGCTGATCAAATGAGAAGCATAATGTGCTCGCTCCGCAAGTAGTCGTCTACCACGCCATTATAAACCGCTAGATAGAACCCAGGTCCGTCTGCACTACAAAAATGGGCACGTCACACTGGACGATATCATCACTGTTACCCACAAATGCCACAGTACCCATGAGAAACAATGTGGTGCCATCCCGGACAAGAACACCGACGCCTAGATTTCCGCCCCTTTTCTTAATGTTGGCAGATTATGACTTGTCCCAGAGGCGCGCCAGACGAACAAGTGGACTTTGAGACAGTTGTGCTGAGTTTCGCTTTTATAGAGAAGGAATATGTTGACATTTCTGCGGTGAGCACGACACTTCAGGTAGTTTTCACTTTCACATTCGTTGGCTTCTCCAGCTTACAACCAAACTGTCACGTTCCAACCTAACCTAAGAGTCGGGCTAAGCTACGGATCAGTTTGTCAGCACAACATGGCTCTTCACTTTCACTTTCGTTCTCTTCGTCAGATCCCAACCAGACTATCACATTCCAACCCAATCTAGACTTTATCCGAAGGTGAGCAAATCAGCCTGAAACTGATCAAGGCAAAGTACATTATCAAGAAAAATTTACTGCTCGCAGGTTTACAATCTTACAACGTACACATGTTGGAAACTTCAGCGCGATGTGCCACACTGCCAGATAGGAAAAAAATTCTCAGTGTTCCTGTATGGTACCCACAAAAAGCCTCTTATCCCAGCAAGAACCCCAGGCCGTGCAGAAATGTCACTGTGCAGACTAAACCACGACTCTTCTGCAAAGTGGGCAGTACTTCACGGTGGGCAAGATGGTGGGGAAGACACCGTATTCATCAATCACCTGGTAATACTAAATGAGGGGAAATGCATTTCTATGGGTCGCTAATAATAAAGAGGAGATCTGACGATGTTACGAGGAGATTGTGATTCAGAGGTCTATAGGTCTGTGGGTGCTGAGACAGCTGGAGGTATTCGGTCTCTTATGGCGAGATAACGATCCTGGCACTCGATTTGTAGCTCATGGTCAACCTTGCCTCTACTACTGGGCCCGCCCGAGTACGTCTGGTGACGAATCGGACCTCGTGCGGCGAGGGCAGAGAAGTGCCCTGGTAAGGCTGTCAGGAGCTTTCAACACCACGTCAGTGGAATCACTCTGCGTTGTGCTTGGAATCTTCCCTATTGACATAAACATTCGGTTCCGGGCTGCAAAGTACTGGCTGAGAAGGGGGGAACAGGAGAAGGTAATCTAGATTACCGGACAGGACGTTACCGAGAAGAGCCAACTCGTTAAATGCCGAGTGGATACCTGGCAAAGGGAATAGGAGTTAAGCGATAAGGGCCGTAGGGTACATCAATTCTCTCTAGACGTAAGGGAACGTCTGAGACTGAGCAGTATCAATCCTAGCCGGGTTATGTTCACTTTCTGACAGGTCACGGCCCCTCCCCGGCGCACTTGTACCGCGTAGACCGCAGCCACAGTGCTACTTGTACATGTGGGGGACATGGATCCCCAGAACACGTACTTTTTCTGTGTTACCTATACAGAGCAGCGCTCCAGACACCAACGCAGTACAACAATGACATGATACGGGCAACAAGAGACAAAAACGAGTGGGAAATGGAAAATAAAATCGCTGATGATGTCTCAAAGACATTACATGACGAATATAGACAGACACGGCTGTGTAGCAGAACACTGCACCACACACGAAGCACTTAAGACATTAGCTCCAGTTTGTGCGTCAACACAGACAGCAGCACCAAAACACACACTCCCTCAAACAGCGAACACTTTCACAACATGTAAAACAAGTAGTCTGTATCAGAATAAACAGTGTAATGCAATCAACCCTGTACACCTGTTCTAGCTTAAGTATAAACATCAGGCATGTGCACCCCACTGTCATTATGTCGCTGTTAGGATGTAATTTTTGTAACTGAACACTTAGTATGTAGCAACATAACAGGTAAAATTCAAGGTACATAATATACGAACAGAAGGTTAATTAATAACCTCAAGAAATAACATATTTTACACTCACACAGCACTGCGCTTTCCACAATGTACATAATGGTTATAGTACGCAGCTCGTAGTCTCGCGGTCGCGTTCTCGCTTCCAGAGTACGGGGCCCCGGGTTCGATTCCCGGCGGGGGCAGGGATTATTCACCGAACTCGAGATGACTGGGTGTTTGTGCTGTCCTCATCATTTCATCATCATTCATGAAAGTGGCGAGATTGGACTGAGCAAAGATTGGGAATTTGTACGGGTGCTGATAACCGCGCAGTTGAGCGCCCTACAAACCAAACATCATCTTAGTAGTTATAGTGTTTTTGTAAATAGTCTTTGGAAATACTAATGCGTAAATTAAACTGTAACGAACCGGGACTGCAAGGCTGAAAGTAGTTGCGAAGCTTTCAGGCCATGTTGGCTCAGATAGAGTAACATCTCTCTCTCTCTCTCTCTCTCTCTCTCTCTCTCTCTCTCTCTCTCTCTCTCTCTCTCTCTATCCAAGTCTTTCCTGTAATCGATGATCATAATTTCTTAAAATCTGAATATTTTTGTATGTTATTTTCTTTCAATTTCTTGTGTATTTTTAATTTATTATTACTTCCATTGTAATTGCTGAAAACAATAATTGTTGTTTGTAATATGGAATAATTGACATCACAAGCTGTAAAATGAAGGACCTGTTATAAAATGTAAGGCAACAGATCTGTAAATGCGCAGTAAATGAAATCAAATCTACTGCTGTTGAAAGTGGTCCCGCTGATTGAATCTTCTCCGCAGCCGTGAAATGTTGCCATCGTGCACCCCAATACACGACTCACCGCGCGCCGACTGTAGTCAGTGTATAACTACGAGTGACTTTGCCACTGTTCACTGCGTCATCCTGTTCCCCTAAGATCTGAGTATTGTGTACCAGACCTGCAGCCATTTTACCTCTGCCTGCACGTATCGCTGCACGCACATTAATCTCGCCAAAGTTTTGTGTAAATGATATGGACCTGTCGCAGTGGTTTTCCTGTTGATCTCGAAAATCCATTAACTATTGATATTAGTGTAACACGACACAGAATTCTGAATGTGGTGCTTGTAAGAAATCTTATCTGCCTTCATTCCTAAGATTTTAAAATGTTTGACTGCAGTCGTTAATTGACCACCTTGCAATAATAAAATGTCTCTTTTTCGGAAATCTCAGCTAGAATCTGTATACACTATGTTTCGATACAAGTAAACGAGAAGAAAAGAAAAGAATAGAAGCTTTGACATGTGGTGCTACAGAAGAATGCTGAAGATTACACTATCTGATCAAAAGTATCCGGACACGTATTGGTGGATGTTAATGTGGGGTATGTCCAGCCTTCGACTTCATGAGGGTCTAAACTCTGCCGAGAACGATTTCAGTGAGATATGTGAATGTCTGTAGAGGAATGGCAGCGCACTGTCTCTCGAGAGCCGAAACCAGAAAAAGTAGTGGTGTTGGAGTTCGGGTCTGGAGCGAAGTCTCCATTCTAACTCGTCCCGAAGATGTTCCATTGGTTTCAGGTCTGTGCTCTGGGCAGACCAGTCCATTCCAGGAATGTTACTGTCCTCAAACCATTGCCTCACACATTCTGCTTTATGAAAGGATGTTTCATCGGGACAAAACCAGTCATCGTCCCCGAATTGTTCCTCTACTGTATGGCGTACAAAATGCTGTAAATGTGTTCATATCCTTGGGCATTTAGCGTTTTCTTAAGCACAATAAGGTTGCCACACCATAACCACGATAAACACGCCCAGGCTGGTCCCGGCGGAGGTTCGAGTCCTCCCTCGGGCATGGGTGTGTGTGTTTGTCCTTAGGATAATTTAGGTTAAGTAGTGTGTAAGCTTATGGACTGATGACCTTAGCAGTTAAGTCCCTTAAGATTTCACACACATTTGAACATTTGAAACACCCTCATATACATAACACCACCTTCTCCGTACTTCACTGTTGGCACTACAGATAATGGCACGTAACTTTCTCCAAGCATTCGCCAAATTCAAACCCTTTCATCAGATTGCCATAGGCTACAGCGTGATTCATCACTCCAAATCATTTGTTTCCAGGCATCCACTGACCAGTGGCGTCGCTATTTACGTCACCTCAAGCGTCACGTAGCACTGACTACAGAAATTTGTGGCTTCTGAGCAGCTGCTCGACCATTCTTTTTAACTCCCTGCGCACTGTAATTGTATTAGCTTCGCTGTTGGTGTCAGTTTCGCACTCTCGAGTGATTAGTTCCGCTGATTTCTGGTAATTTCTTACAGCCACCCTCCGCTGTCCGTCTATATCTGGGGTCGTCGTGGTATTAATTTAGAAGTAGTTGTCCCTTCGTATATGTACTTGACAGTCACATTACCAACAGTTGACTTGGGCAGCTTTTGAAGGGTTGAACCGTCCCTGATGGATTTGTTACTCAGGTGATATCAGTGGCTAGTCCACACTCGAAGTCACCGACCTCACCTGAGCGACCCATTCTGTTGTCACTGCTTCCCTACTGACAACACAGCACTCCTCTGCTCCCTTTACTCTCGCGGGTCCGCGTGTCGGGACGCCTAGTGGTCAATTCCGAATTACATGCGAGTGTCCGGATACTTTCGATCAGGCAGTGTATTTGAGTATACTGGATAACTCTTGAAGAGATATTGAACAGAACTGGAGAGAAAAGAGAGTCAAGGTACAACTTGACTGAAAGAAGGTATTGGTTCATAGGACGTATCCTGAATCCTGCAGGAACCGTCAGTTTTACAATGGAAAGAAGAAACCAAGGAACTGTGTCTGTGGTTGGGATGGGGGGGGGGGGGGGAGGGGGACGGGTCGGGGTTGACGTGGTGATGATTGAAAGGGGGGGGGGGGGCGCTGAAGACACAGACTGACTACAGTAAGCAGTTTTATGTGGATGTAGGTTGCAATACTGCAGAGATGAAGAGGCTTGTGCAGGACAGACCAGCATCAGACAGAGATGCATCAGACTAGTCTCTGGAGTGACCACATCTAGCAAGTGTTCTCCTCAAGACTTGAGCTAATGTTTTGTAGCTACTATAATTGCCAGAAGTTTTACGTTTCTTTTTGGGTCTCCACAATAGCACATTTTTTAACGGATCATTTCTGGCCTCGTCTATGTGGTCGTCGTGTTGGCTACGAGCACTACAGAAGATTTAGGGTGATAAACTTCTTGATTTGAACTCAAGATTATGGACCGGTGTATATGTAAACCTCCTAAACGGACTGTGCAGGGGCCTCCGAGTCTGGCTTAAGTAAGGGCTTGTGAATTTTCCGGGACAGCAGCTGTCATGCAGTAACTCTTGAAATGAAACTTCTGAAACTTTCAAACCTAGCTGGAAGAAGCGCTTTACAGAATAGAGTGGTTAATGGGAAACGTAAATGGCCAATTGAAACGCCAGATTTCTGCTCCTGAGGCTGACTGGCTGAAAGGGCTAAGTCTAAAACAATTTCGTGAGGAGGACTGTAGCTGACGAAACAGAGCAGTTGGCCATCGGCCATCGCCAGTGTAGGAGGAAAGTTTGTGCGCCCTCTGTGGCGAAGGTTGTGTTTTACAGTGCTTCACGTATCTTAAGTCGAGAGTGAGTGATTCTTTGTGATGGGCGAGTGTACTGTCATAGTACTGAAAATCTACGAGCATTCTAACGTGAGCGGGCATGGAATTCTACGTAGGTGCTTTTTGGGTGTCCAGGCGATTGTTGAAATTTAGTGGTCGTGCACATGCTCTGCAGCAGTACCCCTAGTAGACGCGCGTGAAGGCGTCAGCTATCTTTACGGTGGAGTTTCAGGAACGAAGCTGACTTGTTGAAGTCTAATGGTTAACAAATTAAATACTTTTGCTTCTGCAGAAACTTGAAGTGCGGTGTTTTTTGTGTGTTTTTAACCGACTGATTTTGAACAGTGTTCCTGTTTTTTTTCTGATTGAATCTATCAGCAGAAGCTGCTAGGAGCCAGCTATAGGCTGTGTATGAGGAGTTGGTGCTGTACGTATTCCAGTCCAATTGTCGAATCTCGGAATCTCTTTGAAAGTAGTTACATTACTAGGGCATTCATTATCTGCGGTAATTACCACTTGAGGAGTAAAATGCAGTTTTTTTATGTATAAAAAGAAAGGGTTCAATTGTCTTTTGCCTCGAAATTAAATTGTTTTTAAAATGTTACCACTGTTTCGAGAGATTATAATATTGCTTACGTATATTACCAACAATTACATTTTTTTTCAAATAGTAGGATTAAAGCATGATACAATTCCGTGGGTATTACAGCTTATGAAACGAATTTATGTATATCTCCGTCACGTAATTCAACCACTAAACAGTTAAACAGGTGCTGGGTAGTCTGTACCATGCATCTACGACAGTAAAGTAGAGACATAAACATCGTATGTTTTTAAATGTAGTATGGAAATGCCTCCTCCGAGTTGTTGTTCGTTCCGACAGTGGACAAGTAATTGCTTCATTATTCACTTGGCAACAGATCAACAAACTAATTGAGAGCACAACACAAGGTTAATTATGTAATGGCTACTACATAGCTATAGAGCCTACAAAGTATTAATGTTAGGGGCAGTGGTCGGACGTAAGGCATAGTCAGCCTGAAGTCTTCCAATTTCCGCCATTTCCGAAGTAAACAGAGCAGCAATCATATGATTTACAAACAGTGGGCCTAAATATAGTCCACACTTTATAATTTGGTTGTTTTTAAATGGGGATGCAGACTGTGGGCGAAGCAAGTGTCGCACGGAGAGGAGTGGTGCAGAAGGAAAATGTTTTGAATAAGTGTCTATCTCAAGCTGCGACATTGTCGCGAATAAAACATTGAGCGGTTTATACAATAAGTTTCCTTTAATTTACGTCTATGGTCACAAACTTTTTGTTAACAGATTACCGGTTTCGCTCTACAATGACCATCATCAGATCTGTTTTATAAAAACAAGAGTCCTAATGTATTGCAGCCACTATGGCTGCAATACATTAGGACTTTGTTTTTATAAAACAGAAGCCGGCCGGAGTGGCCGAGCGGTTCTAGGCGCTTCAGTCTGGAACAGCGTGACCGCTACGGTCCCAGGTTCGAATCCTGCCTCGGGCATGGATGTGTGTGATGTTCTTAGGTTAGTTAGGTTTAAGTAGTTCTAAGTTCTAGGGGACTGATGACCTTAGAAGTTAAGTCCCATAGTGCTCAGAGCCATTTGAACCATTTTTTTTATAAAACACGTCTGTGATGGTCATTATAGACCGAACCCAGTAATATGTTAACAAAACGTTTGTGACCATAGACGTAAATTAAAGGAAACTTAAGTGTCTATCCTCTATAGGGATAGTTCGCTTTCCTTTGTGAGAGGTGCTTCATATTCTGCAAAAAACAGGTTCTTGGAAGTAAGTTATACCAATTGTCCCATTGACTTATTAGTTCGTGTTTTAGCTAAACACCTGCAAAAAAAGTAAATTTTTATCTTTCGTTATTTTAAAAATGAAAGTGGTCAAATAAAAATGTATCAAGTGCTAATATTGATGACGATGGCGACGGGGTGATAGAGGGGATAGGGGGCAATACTGCGCTATATCTACATCGACATCTACATCTACATCCATACTCCGCAGTCCACCATACGGTGCGTGGCGGAGGGTACCTCGTACCACAACTAGCATCTTCTCTCCCTGTTCCACTCTCAAACAGAACGAGGGAAAAATGACTGCCTATATACCTCTGTACGAGCCCTAATCTCTCTTATCTTATCTTTGTGGTCTTTCCGCGAAATGTAAGTTGGCGGCAGTAAAATTGTACTGCAGTCAGCCTCAAATGTTGGTTCTCTAACTTTCCTCAGTAGCGATTCACGAAAAGAACGCCTCCTTTCCTCCAGATACTCCCACCCGATTTCCTGAAGCATTTCCGTAACACTCGCATGATGATGACGTGATATCTGATTGTATTCTGGGGTAATCGTATCAATAAGGTTGGGAACGACTGCATTAGTGGCGTATTACAGCAGTAGCGACAACTTCAATCCTGTCACGCCGGTGAAAGCGAGGCTGGTGCCCCTTGATATCATAGCAGTGCAGAGGGTTAAACCGAATCCGCCAGAAAGCGTTTCCGAGGAAATCTGTGGAGCACGTAGCTAAGAGTATGTAGATCCTGGCCGCAGCTACGAATGGGATCTCACGCCACACAGCGTGAGCTCCGAGGATGGAGGAAAGGAACATTTCTCCTTGTCGTTCGTAAACAATTTTTTTTTCTTAGAAGTCGTTGTGGCACAGTGCAGACCATTGATGGGATGGCCGTGCGACCCGAGTGGTGAGCAGAGAGTCCGGCAGCAGGCTCGGCGAGCCACCTGCGGGCAGGAGCTGGTAGCGGCGCAACAGAAGCAGGCCAGGCGCGGCGAGGCCGGCCCTCTATGGCGGTGTCCGCTCTGTGCGCCGGCATACAAATTGCACTCAAGCGGCGGCCGGTAGCCGCGGCTGTGGCTGCTGCCTGCTGGCTGCTGAGCTCTTTTTGCCCCCCTTCTGCCTTTCCCGCCAGCCTCTCTCCGCAGCACTTCCCAGCACGGCAACTCCTGTTGCCGAAACCTAGTTTCCCACACCTGCTTCTCGCAACAAATTAATTGCCACTCCTCTTCAGTACGTTGAATACGACACAGAAATAGCACCTTTCCTAGCTCATATTTGTCGAGGATCTGTTGCGCAGCAAGTAGTTCCAGGAGACTGGAAAAGAGCTCTGTTTACAAAAAGAAGGTTAATAGCTCGGACGCATAGAGTTATAGACCACTATTTCTGACGTTCGTCGTGGAGGAAAATAAGCTTCTCTCGAAGAATGAGCATGAATTCAGAAAAACACGACTCTTGTGAAAAACATCTTGCTTTATTCGTTCTCAATATCGTTAAAAGAATGAACACACTCAGAGTAGTACCAGCCAAGAAACAATCACGCAAAGAATCTGTGATTTGCTTGACGAACATTCGGCTAATAGAACCCAGTACTATACGAAGAACAGACACCACATGCCTGTATAATTGAGTCGCCTCGATGGGCAGTGAACACACAACCATCAGTGCGGATCAACATTTACGTACGATGTCCAGCGGGAAAGTAAAATTAGCGAGCATGGAGGACATGAAAGGGGACTGTGCGGATAGGTGGTGCTGGGTGGAGCCGCCGGGGTCGCCGAGCGGTTCTAGGCGCTACAGTCTGGAACCGCGCGACCTCTACGGCCACGCAGGTTCGAATCCTGCCTCGGGCATGGATGTGTGTGATGTTCTTAGTTTAGTTAGGTTTAAGTAGTTCTATTTTCCCATACTGCTCAGAGCCATTTCAACCATTTTTGGTGCTGGGTGGAGGCATGGAACGTCCCGAAATAATCCGCGCATTTGCGATAAACACAGTGTCTGGGTGGCACACTCGTTAACGTAACTGCCTAGTACGCATGAGATCCTTGGTTCGAGTCCCGGTCTCGCACGCATTTTCCGCATGAAGTCCCCATGCAGCTCATATGATCAGTTCCTTTCCTTTACTTCCTCGCCCCCCCCCCCTCCCCCACCTTCAAGTTTACATAAGAACCCACAGAAACTAAAGCAACATCGGGCGTGCCCAAGCAAGAATAATATGACCGCTAATGTAATTCTTGAAATTTTCCGGGTACAAAGAGTATTACATGAAGTTTCTGGATTGCAGCCTGGTTATGTCGCCTTCATGCCACTATATTTCGGCTGACACCATTCAGCCATGTACAGGTGAAGGCTGGCTGGCTCTGAGCACTATGGGACTCAACTGCTGAGGTCATTAGTCCGCTAGAACTTAGAACTAGTTAAACCTAACTAACCTAAGGACATCACAAACATCCATGCCCGAGGCAAGATTCTAACCAGCGACCGTAGCGGTCTTGCGGTTCCAGACTGCAGCGCCTTTAGCCGCACGGCCACTTCGGCCGGCACAGGTGAAGGTTTTACACTAAGATGGCTCAATGGTTTTCAGCCAAAATATCGTGGCAAGAAGTCGACGTAATCCGGCTGCAATAGTGAAACTTCGTAGTACGACCTCTGATGTCGCCAATACACGTAAAGGCTTTATTAGGTAGGATCAGCAGCACTGCAAGATTTCTCTCTAACGATGCAGCTGTGAACGGGCAAGTACAGTCGTAGAGCGATCGTAATGAACTGCAGAAAGACTTGTACAACATTTCTACTCGGTATATACTATGGACAGCCTCTTTAAATACGGGTAATACAAGATAGTGTCTGGAATAAATAGAAAGAACCCGATAGCATCTGATAACAGAATCAGTAGCGGACATCTTGAGCACATCACATCATACAAGTATTTAGGGATAACATTAAGGAGCGATATGAAACAGGAGGATCATGTAATATCAGTATTAGGGAAAACAATGGAAGACTTGGATTTCTTGGAAGGGTTTTAGGAAAGTGCAATGCATTCGTGAAGCAAGCCAAATGCTACCGAACCTAGCATATTTTTTCAGTGTTGGGAGTAGTTATCACTGTTAGGGTCGTAAAAGGTCGGTATGCTACACATAAAAGTGTAACAGAAATGTTACGGGAACTTAAACGGAAAACCCTGGAAGAAAGACGACGCAATTTTCGCGAAACGGCATCGGGTAAATTTAGAGAACCATATTCGAAAATTGTGCAAGCATTATTCTCCCACCAACGTACAGAGTTTGTACGAAAATTTGGAAACACCGTGAAAAATGTGTGTTTCAGCATAAGTGCAGGTGCAAGTGAAGCCTGCAGATTACGCATTTGTACTTGAGATTAAACGACATCTGCGAAATATCTTCATTACGTTTCAAGAGTCACTCGTAGTCAGGACAGTGTGTTCTAGGTAACTGTGAGTGTCTTATATCGGACCTAAGTGAATTGGAACATGGGAAGATTGTTGGTGCTCGTATGGTGGGTGGTATCGCAATCAACGTACGCGAAGTGCTTCTGTTTCAAGAGGCAACATACCGAAAATATGGGGTGATTTATACCGTATACAGGGAAATCAGGAAAAATCATCCGCTAAGTCATAACGCGGACGAAAGTGTGTGTTGAGTGATCGTGACAGATGGTCACTGGAGATGATCGTGAGGAAAAATAAGAGGGCGACAGGCTCAAAGTCCCTGCAGGACTAAATGTCGCACTCGCAAATCTTGTCAGCCCCCAAAAAACATGGAGCGACGCCCATCAGCAGGGAATTAGCGGGTGAAATTTAATTCCAAAACCACCAATGAGTGATGGAAATGCCCGTAACAGGACAACGTGATGAAGATACATAAAACCTGTCTATAGAGCAATGGAAGAAAATCATTTTATGGGATGAGTCTTCCTTCACAGTCTTTCCAAGTTTTGGCCGAGTTTGCATACTAAGAATGAAGCTTGGCGGGAGTTCGGTAATGATTTGCACAGCCATATCGTGTTATTCCGTAGGCCCCATTATTACACTGCGAGGTCGCATTACTGCGAACGATCTTGTGACCATTTCGGCTAATCACATCCGTACCGTGGTACAATGTTTCATGGGATGCTGTTCATATAGCTCGAATCGTCTAGGACTGATTTTGTGAGCAGGAGAATGGATTGTCGCCCCCCCCCCCCTCCTCCCTGCCCACCACAATCACCAGATCTTAATATTATTGTGTTTTGTGGTCGCCTTCTGGAAAGAAGGCTGGTGATCGCTATGACCTGTATTTATCCATTCTGAGACTAGAAGCTGTTTTGAACGCCAACAGTTTTCCTACACCGTACTGGAAATGGTAGTGTGTTGTGTTTGTGGTGTTTCCATATTTTTGTCAACCCCCTGTATAACTCGCGCAGGTATCATGAAGAAAAGACAGAAATTAGGCATATAACGTCATTCCTACCGGCCAGATTGGCCGAGCAGTTCCAGGCGCTACAGTCTGGAACCGCGCGAGTGCTACGGTCGCAGGTTCGAATCCTGCATCGGGCATGGATGTGTGTGATGTCCTTAGGTTAGTTAGGTTTAAGTAGTTCTAAGTTCTATGGGACTGATGACCTCAGAAGTTAAGTCTCATAGTGCTCAGAGCCATTTGAACCATTTTGTCATTCCTAATATAATGTCAGTCCTAATACTGATGTGTTTCACCCTCCGCCATTCCCTCGACAGCCGCTTGCGGTGCACATATGTTAATGTACACGCAGAATTATACGTTTCATTTCTTTATTGTTCGTTCCGTAAGCTGATCTGCAATACTACGGTGAGCATCCGATATCTTTCCATCTTTTTGTCTTTTTCTGCATGTCAATGTAGGTCGCACATTGGATATCAGTGATAATTTTATCTGTGTTTCTCAGTGGTTGTCTACGTCTAGTTACCCACCTCCGCTATCAACGTCGCTGACGCACGACTGTGCGATGGTACTTGACATGGAGGTACTCAGTTATCGTCCCGGTGTCAGAATGATTTTCGCCGTCAGCATTTGGCCGTCGAGTTTGAAAGTTCGTTTTCTCCGTCCTCGGAGCTTCCGTTGCTACAGAAGTCCCACTGGCGGCCGCATCGAGAATCCATGCGCTCTTACCGCGGTACTGCGCACCAGGAAAATTAGCCAACATATTGCACTGAAGATTTACTCGGAAACCTTTATTGGCGGGTTCGGATCAGTTCTATGCACTCGTACACATTGAAAATCAGTCTAAATAAAAGCCTGCCAGATAAGATTAAACCATCACTACAGTGAAGTAAATAATTAAAAGCTCTATACCAATGAAACTACTCTCACGGAGATTTCCTGATCAGAGCAGTGGACTGGAATATGCACACCGTTAACAGTTCATACACCTCCTCCATATTGTTCCTAGCAACCTTCGCTGACAATTTCCACAATAATACAGGAATACAAAAAAATGGTTCAAATGGCTCTGAGCGCTATGGTACTTAACTTCTGAGGTCATCAGCCCCTATAACTTAGAGCTACTAAACCTAACTAACGTAAGGACGTCACAAACATCCATTCCCGAGGCAGGATTCGAACCTGCGACCGTAGCGGTCGCGCGGTTCCAGACTGTAGCGCCTAGAACCGCTCGGTCATCCCGGCCGGCACAGGAATACAGTTCCGAGCCATTGGGGGAAAAAGTCACACAAAAATGCCACACTCAAATTTTCATGGAAATAAACAGAATTTATTGGCTTCAATTATAGTGTGTCTCTTCCACTGAACACCACCGCCCTGCTAACTACTTGGCTCCACAACTGTCTACATACTGATCGTGGACGCTCACTTTCGTCTACAACATAAAAAACTACTCAAACAAAAATTCACGCGCACATACGGAACCACGTTCTGAACGTCCCTGTTTTTCGTACAGCGAGAAAAATTTTGGTTGATTACGGAGGATCACTTGCTCCTGACTTCGGATATGCACTGCGAAACACCGCCATCGACCCAGACAGCACACGAGGGCTGCCGGCCATCTCTCCTGATTTTCCGAGCTCCAAATCGCTACACGAAATTCATGACCGTTCGGGCCTGTTCGTCAATCAGCTTCAGCAAAGGAATTCAGTCATTTCCATTGGCTGTTTCCTGTGCCTGTTGAAAGGGCTTCCTGCAAGTTACTGCATCCTGTCGCGACTTTCAGAAGCTCATTACCATTCGGTGCCGGAAAACACTAGTTTTTATGGGCAGTCACAGGCTCATAACCAGCCTACTCAAGATCCGACAACAATCCATTTTGGAGGTTATGGGAAAGACAAACTTATCATCTCCCGCCTGAAGGAAGCCTCCTCCCACAGGTACCGGAAACAGCCACAAGACGAGCACACATGCTCGGACAGGAAACTGTATGTTACAAGCGGCAGAGAGGAGGTAACGTTGAGTTCCTGAGCACTTGACTCTGCGTCAACATCCTGGGTTAAATTGCATTCTCCCTGTAGTGTGAAGGCATGTGACACTGTTGACAGTAATTCGCCTGTTATTGTGATTGAAGCATGAACCCCGGCGGTCCTCTTTCTGCTATTACAGAAAGAAAGATACATAGCTACCCAGGTTTCATGCCCTCCTCCCTCGGGCATGGGTGTGTGTGCTTGTCCTTAGGATAATTTAGGTTAAGTAGTGTGTATGCTTAGGGACTGATGACCTTAGCAGCTAAGTCCCATAAGATTTCACACACATTTTTTTTCACCCCCTCCCTTCTCTCACCATACAGCACAAGCGTGATACCTCATTATACGAACACTCATTACAAACATCTGCGTTCAATAGATACACTTAAAACACAGATCCCGTACACGGAAGGAGGTCATTGTGCCCACAGGCGGGGCACGCTCTTCATTTAAGTGATTAAACCTACTCTCGAGGTCTTCCTGCCAACAATACCAAATTTCCGTACACAACGACGTACAGAGAATGTTGTTCTCGTTTCCTCATGACTATGTAGTGTGCTTCCATAAAAAAAAATCGTCTGTTACCTTAATGATTTAGTGTGTATAGAGCAAGAGCGTTTGGCGCGAAAATGGTACGAGTATATTACGTAAGTTTTACTCACCTTCACATCCACTTGAAAATAGATTGAAGCCCAAATCTGGGGTACTAGCGGTGAAATGAATGCACTTATTGCTAATATTAATAGTATAGCCGTCTTTCCAGAATAAACTTTCACATAATTTTCTTCTCACCGGGCCGGTCGGAGTGGCCGTGCGGTTCCAGGCGCTACAGTCTGGAATCGAGCGACCGCTACGGTCGCAGGTTCGAATCCTGCCTCGGGCATGGATGTGTGTGATGTCCTTAGGTTAGTTAGGTTTAATTAGTTCTAAGCTCTAGGCGACTGATGACCTCAAAAGTTAAGTCCCATAGTGCTCAGAGCCATTTGAACCCTTTGAACCAATCTTCTCACCGGCTCTTCTAAGGACATGATCATTTGTGATATTATAGAGGCTTTTCAGTCTCAGAATTCGTCTCGAACAACACATCTAGAAGTAACTGTCTCTTCTTTTTTCTTCATTGGTCCCCTTCACAATTTTCTATTTGCAATCGAGGCGGATTCTTTATAATCATTGAATTATTCACGAATGCTGACGCGCTGGAATGTTAAAAGTTCTCATTTTCCTGCAGTCATTTTTCCTTGGTTGCTCTTCAGTTGTCCCCAGCCCGTGGTCGTGCGGTAGCGTTCTCGCTTCCGGCGCCCGGGTTCCCGGGTTCGATTCCCGGCGGGGTCAGGGATTTTTTCTGCCTCGTGATGACTGGATGTTGTGTGATGTCCTTAGGTTAGTTAGGTTTAAGTAGTTCTAAGTTCTAGGGGACTGATGACCATAGATGTTAAGTCCCATAGTGCTCAGAGCCATTTGAACCATTTTTTGCTCTTCAGTTCCCAGTTATTTCATTCGTAAGTTATTTATATTCCTGTATTCGTGTCTTAACCTGAATATTTTTGTACTTCCCATTTTCATCAATCAGCTGAAGCATTTTTTCTGTTACCCAACGTTTCTTCGCAGTTAACTCCCTTGTACCTATGTGAATGCCCTTTTGAAAGATACCCGTTGCTCTTCCGCTGAACTGCCTATCGTACAGTGTTCGGCGAAAAGACCTCCCTTACTTTTTAAAAAATAGTTACAAAGAGAAAAACTGATACAGAAAAAATACTTTTATTTGTGAACAACAAATAGTATACCATTTTCCATTAGCCGGTTTTAAATATTATGTTCGTAAGTGGCGTCCTCCGTTGGCAACACAATGACGAAGCCTGTCCAGGGAGTTGTGTACTGTTCTAAGTGCCATTTCCGGTGGAATGACTGCCACTTATTGGGTGATTACCTCAACCAGTGCTTGAAAGTTTGTGGGGCAATGTTTGTACAGTTTAGCCTGTAAGTGTGCCCAAAGAAAAAAATTAAAAAAAGAAACTAAAATCTTCCCGCACAGGCCATGAAGGCCTAAAAGTACCTACTGGCCGCCGTGTCATCATCTGCCCACAGGTGTCACTGGATGCGGATGTGGAGGGGCATGCGGTCAGCACACCGCTCTCCCGGCCGTATGTCAGTTTACGAGACCGGAGCCGCTACTTCTCAATCATGTAGCTCCTCAGTTTGCCTCACAAGGGCTGAGTGCACCCCACTTGCCAACAGCGATCGGAAGACTGGATGCTCACCCACCAAAGTGCTAGCCCAGCCCGACAGCGCTTAACTCCCGAGATCTACGGGAACCAGTGTTACCACTGCGGCAAGGCCGTTGGCAAAGAAAAAAAAATTACAAGGTAATAAATAGGGCTACTTTGGGATTGCATGTCTTCTAGTGAAGAGAGAAGACGTCTAGAAAACAACTCTCTCAAAATTTTTAGAGAATGCTGAGAAGTGTGAGCTACGATTCCGTCTTGTTGGAACCAGACTTCTCTCTCTTCATCGTCCCCAACCACCTGATTTAGCGTAGGTCGGAGCAAGGTATCATTTACGTGACAGTATCGATTTGAATTAACCATTACCGTTACATCATCTTCTTCGAAAAAATACGGTTCCCAATACCAAATTCAACGCTGCGCACTAAACTGTAGTCGTTGGTGAAATTCCTGGGGTTTTTCTGCTGCTTATTACCGGAAATTCTGTTTATTTACATTACTTGTAAATTGGAAATTGGCCTCATCAGAAGAAATCGAAACAGCGGTAGGAGGAATATTCTGAAGAATTTCCACATACATTCCCCTATGAGTTTCAGAATCTGTCTTACTTAATTGTTTTGTATCCATCATTTTGTATGGACACCTGTCTGGATGAACAGTTATCATACAAGGCTTGTTGATACCTAGCTGAATACGACAGTGCGCATAATATCTGGCGCAATCAGATCTACTCCAGTTTATTGGCTTCCACTGTTAACCGGTATAATGCCTCCTGATCTACGCAGATGTACTGCCCTTATGAGAGAATTCCACAAGATCTCCAGGAATTCTAAACTACCCGTGCATAGCGACCTGTCACTTTTAAATCGCAAGAGACTGAAATCACGCCATCCAACTCTGTGCGATGCTGCTGCTATGGTTACTAAGGATTTCAAACCTCTTGAAGAATGGAAAGGTCGATTGGAAACAGTGACAGATGTGCACCTGCATAACATCTTCTCAGGTGCTAAACTTCCAAGTGGATTCGACCTACCACGCAAGACCTGGACTACTCTCAACAGAATCAGTACCGGCCATGGCCGATGCAGGGATGCTCTCTTTAAGTGGAAGAAGGTGCCTGATCCAGCCTGTGACTGCGGGGCTCCATACCAGACTGTTCACCACATTGTCAGTGAATGCAGGATTCGAGCCTATCACGGCGCCAAAGAGGACTTGCTGCTAGCAACTCCAGATGCAGTGCGCTGGATTGAAGGACTGGATATTCAGTTGTAAAGACTAACTTAAGTTTCTGATATGTCAATATGAAAATATGTATATGTCATTTAATTTCTTGATACGTCTGTATTAGGCATACGCTAAATAAGTAAATAAATAAATAAATAAATAAATGTATGGACACATGTGAAAATCTCTGAGCAGCATTGTCTTTACACTCTTGCTGAAGAATCCCAGGGCAGCTGAACGTTCAAGTGCTGGACGCTTTCGAGGTTGCTGGACGGACGCTCTCACAAGCGCCTCGTTTTCCTGCGGTGTTACAGTCCGAGGCCGGCCAGCAGATTTTCTTTTCAGTGCAGAACCTGTTGCTCTAAAGTTTGATAGCGAAAATGGAATAGTTTTGCTATTAATAACAGAATCAAGTCATCTAATTTAGAATAGAATACGAAATGTTCGTTGAGTAGTAATCACAGAAACACCATTACGAATATACTGCCCCACAACAAACACGCATTGCTGCTCTAGCCAAACCATTGGGCGTACTGAAAATGATAGAGATACTGTCTATCGGTACCCAGTCTACATGAGTACCCCACCATAAGTCACACAGGTGCCTCTGAAAATTTTGGAGGTCTCTTTGCTGGACTCTCTACTATTAATTATCACAATATCTAAAGACTAATAAAACTTCTGAAAAATCTCATCATTTCTCATTTATTCAATATCCCAGTTTTTTTCAAGTTTATTCTTCCGGACGCTTCTCTTAAGCTGCTTTGTACTATTCACCACCACTAAATTGTGATCGAAGTGTATATTTGATTCTGCGTACGTCTTACAATCCAGTATCTAATTTCTCACCATGATGCAATCCAGTGGAAATTTCCCTACGTCTCAGCGTCTTTTCTAAATGTATCTTTTATTCTTGTGACAATGAACAGCGTATTTGCTATTTACAGCTGAAGTTGAATGCAGATCTCAGTAAGTCTTCCTTCTCTCTTACTCCTGCTACTGAAACCATCGCGTGTTATACCTCTGTCTTCTATTCCTATCCTTAAGACATCATTATTACATTATTATCTCCTTTTACATACTGAATTACGCGGTAAATATGCTCATTCACTTCGTCTATCTGTACATTTTCTACTTGTGACGTCGGTTTGTATACCAGAACTATTCTAGTTGGCGGTTGTTTGTTGTCGATTCTGATGAGAGCTATCCTGTCACTGAACTGTTCACTGTTACTCAATCTCTGCCGTAACTTCTTGTCCACAACGAATCCTACTCCCTTCATACCGTTTTCTGCTGCTTCTTTTGTTACCCTATATTCGCCTGACTAGAAATCCTTATCTGCTTTCCGCTATATGTCCACTATCTCTAAACTGACCATTTGCATTTTACCTTTAAGATCTTTTAACTTCCCTAACACGTCCATACTTCTGATATTCCATGCTCCGAATCGAAGAATATTATCTTTTAGCTGGTTATTCAGTCACTTTCTTATGGATTCCTTCTCCTTGACAATCCCCTCCTTGAGATCTTAGTGAACACTTAACTCGGAATCTTTTAGGAATGGAGAAGCCATCACGACACTTTTTCAATTATACAGGCGACATGGTATGTGGACACACATTGTGTTTTTAATGTAGTGCCTTTCTTTGCCCCCTTCGTCCTCGTGTGACTTATCGATCCTTACCTTCAGTCTTTTATGGGCAGTTTCCCACTCCTACTTTGAAGCTCTATCCGTATCTCCACCCTCTTTAACAACGCCGTTGGCAGATGTCTTCGACCACCATTACCTGTTGGTGGGATCGAACCCGGAATGCAGTCCGTTCTGATTCCTAGTCAAAGACCGTACCTCTAGGGCAAGTGTGTTATATTCATATGATGTAGAAACACTTAGGCATTAATAAAGCCCGAGTAGTTGGAACATCCATAATATTCACCACACTTCATTACCTCGTAGAATAGGTACCAACTACAAAAAAGTTAGTGGCTGGCAAAAGTTTGAGCTGAAAAAAGTTAAGCGCAAGCTCATTAACTTCTAGACCTTCAAGAAACAAACTTGAGCGATGGAATCTGCTCAATGGCAAAAAACGCTGGGACGCGAACTTTTTTCAGGATACTGTTTTTCACTGTCAGGCTTAAAAAATTCCATTTTAACACGAATAGATCAAAACCAATGGTATTTGCCCAGCAGAACTTATCGTTTATATGCTTGAAATTTTGCCGTGAACACCCCCGTCTCAGTAGTGTCCCCTGGAGGAAAGGACCGTACAATCTAGGCGACAAATCCTATATGACGAGTGTTCAGTAAACATCAAATCTTAAAAATATGGAAGTCTCTTGGAAACAATAACGAAGCAGCCGTCCATCCTTCAGTTAGTGTGGCGAAATGTGATGGTGGAGGAGGAGTTCGCTCATATACAGAAATTTCTTAGGTAAGTTGGCTGTCAGCCAGATGTTAAGTTTCGAAACCACGATGCTTAAAAAGTCACGTCTTATTAGAGATGGTACACCTTTGTTGCCACCCACCCGAGAACTAGTCCACCGAGCCAGTTAGAGACGCTTTTACAGTTTTTTAAGTGGAACTCCAGCCACGATCTGACTTCTTATCACAGTATGGAACGAGAGGAGACACTACATGGGACTGACCTTAATGGGTGCGGTTATCACCCTTACCTGCGTTCTTACAGTGATGGGTTTCTCCAATCTCGGTTCACCAGTCTCCTCCCTCCTCCGAGTTCTTAAGAAACTAGATAAGGTTAACAAAAAGAGACAATGAAGTTTTTCGTTCTGATTACCTTTCTTTTTTTCTACAGTGTTGTGGATAATTCTATCAACTTGAAGATGTGAACAATTTCCCCATTCCCCGTCAGAATAAGGAGGGACGAAAAAGCATTAAGTTACGTACTGTCATTAATCTATGAAAAATATGAACTTCTAGGAGTGGTGCACAATGCCTGCACAGAGATTCTTAAAAGAAATGTGTCGACGTGAACAAAAGACACTTATTCCAAGTAATTCTTTCGTTCAATGCAAGAACTGAAATCGCGGTTGGTAACTCAAACGGTTCAAATGGCTCTAAGTACTATGGGACTTAACATGTGAGGACATCGGTCCCCTAGACTTAGAACTACTTAAACCTGACTAACCTAAGGACACCCCACACATTCATGCCCGAGGCAGGATTCGAACCTGCGACCGTAGCGGCAGCGCGGTTCCGGACTGAAGCGCTCGGCCACAACGGCCGGCGGTTGGTCACTCACTACGTCAGGAAAGTTCCGCCTACAAAGTGATTCTCGGGGTAGAGAGATACATTATTTTTCAAGCACGCTATTCTCTGATTCTCATATATCATCGTCCACAAAACATGATTCAAGTACTCATGACATCTTCGTGATATTACGAAGACGTGCTGAAAAATAATGCCTCCGTATTTTTGATGTAAAAACTCTTAAAGCGTTTCAAATAAGACAACCGCTATTAACATTCTACATCTTTATTCTTCACGGCTGCATATTTGCAGCCCTCTGCCACTAGAGGGCTCCGAATTGCAGCATGTAACATGGTTGTGTGTAACGTAATTATGTCGGTGAGAAACGGTGAGCTGTAATCGAATTTCGAATACGAAGAGTGCGTCTACACACAGTAAACAATCTGCTTTAGCATGGCACTGTCACACCACCCTCAAGCGCTACAACATCTACAACAATCCGACGCCTTGGGTTCACTGTCTCCGATCATCCTACATACAGTTCGCATTTCGGCCCATTCGATTTTCATCTGTTTCCAGAACTTAACGAACACCTTCGAAGGCTTCACTTTGATAGTTATGAAGCGGTACAAGCAAAGCTGAGGTTGTGGCTTCGTCAACAGAGTTAAATATTCTACAGTGGCGGTACCACCAAACTGGTCTCTCTTTAGGAGAAATGTATTCGTCGGCAGGGCGATTATGTTGAGATATAAATGTGTAGACTTGAAGGATAAAAATGGAGAATGATAATAACGTTTGTTTTATTTATCAACCTTTAACAATTTCCTCCTAAAAAAATTCTGAGACATTTCTTCTCAGCATGCCCTTGTAGTTCATGCCTGCAGAGAGTCTGTCAAGTACTGCCCCAGCTTGAGGCACCCTCTTCACGCGTGCGTGATTAGTGATAACAGGCTACAGTTTCTCGCCAAATAACAATCGACTGATCTATTAATTCTCTCCACATGGCAGTGCGCCAGTTGCAAATGCTCGCTGTTGCCAAATGTAGGGCGCTGCGCACATGCTCGCACCAAGATTTCTGCATTTAATGCGACATATTGTGGATGCCAACCTTTTTGTAATAAGTTATTGTTACTGCCTGTGAACAACATTAGGGAAACATTCAACTACGAAATGTTGTTTGAGTTTGACCTTCCCTCGCAGTTCGACTGTTAAATGATGTCTCCACGGAATTGGATTAAGTCCGTTTTCCCTCTCTCTCTCTCTCTCTCTCTCTCTCTCTCTCTCTCTCTCTCTCTCTTTCGTTGTACCATCTGCCGTCCCATTCACTGATCTGCAATGCCTGTTATACTGGGTGTTAAAAATAAAAAAAAAAGTTCAAATGGCTCCGAGCACTATGGGACTTAACATCTGAGGTCATCAGTCCGCTAGAACTTAGAACTACTTAAACCTAACTAACCTAAGGACATCATACACATCCATGCCCGAGGCACGATTTGAACCTGCGACCGTAGCAGTCGCGCGGTTCCAGACTGGAGCGCCTATAACTGCTCGGCCACTCCGGCCGCCGTGTTAAAAATAAAAGTGTTGAATACTTTGAGAGGTGGTAATACTCACCGAAACGAGCAAAATAAGTCCAATAAACATGGTTCCGGAAATCTATACTTCGTGAGATAGATTCATTAAATATGGGTCCGGAAATGCAAACTATCTGCGATAAAGAAGTCTTATAGGATGTGTTCAACGTGGCGTCCTTTGATGATCCGTGCACTCCTCTACTCTCCGGCGTAAGGAGTGACGCACCCCTTGAAGTATACCCGGCTGTTGTTGTATCTGCTGGCACGAATTGAAGACACGACCCTGTAGTGTCCGCATATCGTTGATTGGCGTGGCGTAGACCAATCCCTTCAAGTGTCCCCATAACACAGAAGTCTACGGAACTGAGATCTGTGGGACGAGCAGGCATAGGTCTGCCCCTTCCCCACCCCCATCCCTCCCCCCAACCCCCACCCCCATCCCCCAACCCCGACCAATCAAGCGGTCCTGAAATGTCCAAATGTTGCATCAGATGAACGCGCAAATTGAGACGAAAGTGTATTGGTGCGCCTTCATGCATAAAGCACATTTGTATTTGTTGCTGCAATGGCACAGCCCAGCAATGTAGGCAATACGTAAAAGAGAAAATCGAGATAATGCGTCCCAGTTGACCTGTATAGTAGCACGTACGGTCCTATTAATCTGTCGCCAATTACGCCTGCCCATATGTTGATTGAGAATCATTGTTGATACCCCCTTTCTTGAATTGCTTGGGAATTTACATCTTCCCATACATGCTAGTTATGGAGATTGGCAACACCATCTCATCTGAACCCTGCTTCATCGGTAAATAAATTCTTGGATGTGAACATTGGATCTGCGGCACACTTCTGCAACGGCCACTGACAGAACGGCCGTCTGCCACGATGATGTGGTCTTAGAGCTTCAACGCGCTGTAGATAATATGGGTACAGCAATTTTTCATGAAGTACCCCCAAGGTAAGAGAGTGAGACACTCCTTCTGGTGCTACTAGTCGTCCCACAATGGTTCCGGGTGTTTCTTCCACCGTACGTAGTGGACGCTCCTCCATGTAAGGCGTTCGGACTGTGCGGGGCTTCCACTGTCAGTCTTCCGAGGTGGAAGCATACCTGTGTCCCTCAGACGCTGCGAAAGTCTGCCGAACAGCTTGTCAGAAGATACCCTGTGGATATTTTTCAGCGTAGAGGGCATTTGCTGACCCATAGCAGAACATCGCATCAGCTATTTTACTTGTTGAGCAGTAGGTTTCCATTGCCAACAAGTGGTGGAAGTGTGCAACACCATTAACAACAGTAAGCACCTAAGTGAATCCGCGTTTGGAAGAAGGTAAAACACCATGATACAAACCCAGGGTTGACAGTAGTCAACAATAAGGCACACGAACACGATGAAAACTAACGTAGCCTGCAACCCGACTCGAATCACGCAACTGACTGCAAATCACCTAATGGTAGGTAGGGTACTGTGAGCAAGGCATCATAATGTCCTGCCGGCACATTTGACGGAGCGCTAATGCAACGACTGTACTAATATCCGCAAGCAGGCGCCGCGCACCCCTTCCTGTAAACACGCTTTTATATCGGAAAGTATGCGTTCCCGGACCCACGTGTACGGGCCTTTTTTTTCTTGTTTCTATGAATACTACCACCTCTTAAAGTATTCGACACTTTTTTTAACACCGTGTATACAATAGACGCAAGAGAATTACAGCGCTACCGGTTAAAGTGTAGTATTTAATGTGATAATACTGCGGTAACAACTCACTGTCGACGGCGATAAATTTGGTCTCCAATTATGATTTAAACATTGGACTCGTTTTTGGGAGGAGTGTGTTTCGAACCCTGCTCCAGGTTAAAAAAAAATGGGTCTGAGCACTATGGGACTTAACTGCTGAGGTCATCAGTCCCCTAGAACTTAGAACTACTTAAACCTAACTAACCTAAGGACATCACACACATCCATGCCCGAGGCAGGATTCGAACCTGCGACCGCAGCGGTTGCGCGGTTCCAGACTGTAGCGCCTAGAACTGCTCGGTCAGTTCGGCCGGCCCTGCTCCAGGCATCCTGATTTTTTTTTCCCTGTGATTTCCCGAAAGTCCTTCGAACAAATGTCTGACTGCGTCCGAGTCCGATCACATTCTGACCCAAACGACATAGTTTTTCCCCCCTCTTCCCCCTCTTCTCACATTCGATCACTTAGAACTTTTGAATCTCGTAGATTTTTTTTTTTTGTAATAATTCTTGGTGTGTGCTGTGAACGCCGAAAGATATATCTACACGCTAGTATATACATACACACTAGTGTTGTCTGGGAGCAATATGCGCTGTTATGGTTATCGTAGTAATGCTGTCGCCGGAGCCTAGCGTAGGTGTTAAACTCGGGAGAACTGTTGTAAACAGAATGTCTGTGCAACGCCTTTAGACGTTGGAGCAGTCAGTACTCAACACCTGTCTACTGGAAGGATAACGGCGAAATTTTGTTCAAATGGCTCTGAGCACTATGGGACTCAACTGCTGAGGTCATTAGTCCCCTAGAACTTAGAACTAGTTAAACCTAACTAACCTAAGGACATCACAAACATCCATGCCCGAGGCAGGATTCGAACCTGCGACCGTAGCGGTCTTGCGGTTCCAGACTGCAGCGCCTTTAACCGCACGGCCACTTCGGCTGGCGCGAAATTTTGTGTGTCGATGTCCTGCGGTGGGGACACCTCTATTGTACCTGCTAATAGAGGAAGTCTTCGGAAAAATGGAAATTCCAAGGAAGCAACACTGAAGTTGAGTGTTTACGTATTTTCTGCCTTTGAGGATAAGCAAGTATACAAAAAGAAGTATGTAAACGTTGCAGAGGGACTACACAAAAAATTGAAGTCCTGCGTGGAGAATAATGCTGCCGGTGCTAATTGTTGAAGAGACAAGACGTGAAAATGAAAAGTTAAAATTCACGGGTCGAAGATCGACCGTCGCAGGTTCGACGAATCTGTGAGCAACACCTAGAAAACATGGAGTTTTATGGGCGAGGATCTCCCCTCGCAACCTTCCGTTAGGGTGGGGACAGACGGCGAATCCTGTTTGACGGCTTCCTTCGTGTGCCACCACGAGGTTTTTTGCTATAACTAATGTTAACAATATTGTCGCTGTGCACCGTTTCGTGGGAGCGTGGCTGACTGTTGTCAGTTCCCTTTGCCGGAGTGGATACCCCACGCTTGAATGCCTTTGCTCAGTCTTCCTAAACATAGAAGACTGCTCGCTGGGCTATGAGTTTGCATTAATGGAAGTTGGCATCTGCGTGTTTACAGCAGGCCTGATTCAAATATGTCACTTGAATGAAACCTCCACGTGACCAACAGAGGCCCATCGTTTAAAGTAACAGCTGTCTTCAATGGCTACGGCCGGTGTCAGCCGCGGAGTTCAAGGGGTGGAACTGTATGCGCTGGGACCCACAGAAAGAACGTTTCCTTTGAACCCTATCAGTTCGCGTTTGTGGTTTCCCTTCTAGGTTTCGTCCACGTTATCACTGGCTGCTGATGCCGCAGATCACAGCAGAATAATTACGTTTTCTGTCTCATAATTGCAGTCCGTATCGACAACCTTGGGTAACGGTTTGCTGGTGACGGTCGTAAGGTGAAATGAGGATACCAGTGGTGGAAGAATTTTTAACATTGTGCAGCCCTGTCAGCAGCTGTGATAATTGAACATGTAACGCGTCAGCCTCAGTCGCAAATAGGGTCAAATGGTTCAAATGGCTCTGAGCACTATGAGACTTAACATCTTAGGTCATCAGTCCCCTAGAACTTAGAACTACTTAAACCTAACTAACCTAAGGACATCACACACATCCATGCCCGAGGCAGGATTCGAACCTGCGGCCGTAGCAGTCCCGCGGTTCCGGACTGTGTTGAGGCACTTCTGCGTGCTCGCAGGAGTCCTACAAGGTATCAGGCAGGTGTACCAGTTTCTTCGGCTCTTCAATGTATTTCTGTTCTGAGGAATATGTCTGGGCATGTCTGTCTCGGCCATACTGACAACAGAGAACAAACTGGTTTTCAGGACTGACCTGTCAGCAACTATCACAGGGTTTAATTATTTGTGCTGTCCCAGAATAGACGTGATTCAATTATCCTTTCCTTTAATACAGAACAACCACACGCCCTTTCATGAGTACCCCACTACTGCTGCTATTCCATCCGAACTTCAGAATCTCTTCTGGTGTTTGTTGCTTTTTGTACTTGTTCTGTGGCTTGCTTCCGCAAACAGTTCCGTGTGGTCAGAGGCACAAGGACGCTGCGGAGAGCTGCCACCGGTTGCGCACGTCACGTTGTGCAAGAAGTAGCTGAAAACGGGCTGCAGCTCCGGGGAACGAAGATTCGAGTCACAGTCTATTTATCTCGTCGTTTATATAAGGAGCGTCAGAAGGAAACGTACATAAGGTCTTTTCGTTGTTTTTTTTTCAGTGATAGTGTGTGTCATTTCAAATGGAAATTGTCGTATAAACATGTACATCTTTCTCAACAGTTTCCTTTCCTGAAACACTCAGCCTCTTAAATGCATACGAAGCTTGCGCAAATATTGGTATACCGCTTGCAAGAAGGGTTACAGCGTTGATACTTACAGTTCTTAATGTATTAAATGGCAGGTGGCGAGTAGCCCCAAGACAACGTATTCACAGAGTCCGCCCCCCCCCCCCCCCAAAAAAAAAAAAGAGTTTATACACACATTAAGGAACGAAAATTATTTATTAAGTGTTTGTTTTACACTTGAATACTGATCATAGATATAGTACTGTCTTGAGTTAAGCACGTGGTTACATTACATGTTTAGCCGGCCGAAGTGGCCGTGCGGTTAAAGGCGCTGCAGTCTGGAACCGCAAGACCGCTACGGTCGCAGGTTCGAATCCTGCCTCGGGCATGGATGTTTGTGATGTCCTTAGGTTAGTTAGGTTTAACTAGTTCTAAGTTCTAGGGGACTAATGACCTCAGCAGTTGAGTCCCATAGTGCTCAGAGCCATTTGAACCATTTTTGAACATTACATGTTCAAAATATAGGCCATTGGTGACGAGACGGGCGCCACAGATACGTCAGCCAATGTTTCAATGGAGACCGCTGCACGTCCCGCTTAATCCCCTGGCAAAGCTTCTCCAACGTGCACCTGCCTCGAGATGACTGGGTGTTTTCGTTGTCCTCATCATTTCGTCATCATTCATGAAAGTGGCGAGATTGGGCTGAGAAAAGGTTGGGAATGTGTACAGGCGCTGATAACCGCGCAGTTGGGCGCCCCACAGACAAAACATCATCATCATCATCATCATCATCATCCAACGTGCACCGCTTATAAGCGATAGACTTCATCTTTCACAGTTCCCCATACGAAAAAGCTCATAGGGGTTAGATCTAGAGACTTAGGGGAAGGGGGGGGGGGAGAGGGGGAAAAGGGGCGGGGGGAACTCAATGGGTCCTCTTTATCCAGTCCAGTGTCATTGTAGACTGTCATCCAGGGAAGCTCGTACGGCTAGGTGATAGAGTGGTGTGGCCTGCCCTGTTGGTAGAACAACTCATCATCAACTCCATACAGCTCACGTACACTTGCTAAAACTAATTCGCCTAACTTTTCCAGGTACAGTGACAGGTCATCAAAGAAAAGGGGTCCCACCGTGCCTGTAGACAACAGTCTACACCACGCATGAGCAGTTGGTAGACTGACCGCCAATTCACAAATTGTTCAGCTTCAGTTACCATTTCCTGTAACTATTCGCAAAACTATATTCGACAATTAGGTTCGTTATCATTAATGGAGTGCGGTAATCTTAGAAAAAAACTTTTCACTTGGCAGCTTTTAGAATTCGTCGTATACTTTGTAAGGATGCAGTACCCTTACATAGCTATACCCTTACACAGCATCGATCATACGCTCTATGCAGCGAACATAAATTAAAGCAAAAACTGCAGTGCAGTCAACAGCGTGCGAGTGGGCGAGCGGGAGTCGAGTGTTGGAGTGCATGAGTGGAAGTCGGGTGTGTGAGAGGCTCGAGGCAGTTGCTCGGTAGCGAGGCCGGAGCTTACTGGCAAAATATAGGTGTAATGGCACACAGTATTTGGTTTCTGTTGGATATTTATAAATGTTGGTTTACAAAACGGTGTTTTAATTATAAAATCCAGTATGTAGAAAGGACATGTTATCATTTAGTAGTTTTCCTTAGATTTCGCAATAACAGAAGAGCACGGCAATGAGTTTGATGCAAAGTTAATTAAATATAACTTCATCTTAAGCGTAAGCGAATAATAAAGTTCGCTGCGAATCTGGGGGGAGGTTATATATTGTACTGCAGATTGTGTAGGAGACTTCAATGGGGAAGTAACAATTTTTTCCAACACGAGAGACGGCCAAGTAGGACTTGCAGGAGTACGCGGTCATCCAGATCTTCCTTCGTGAATATCCCAGATCGTTTAATTAGCCTCAAACATACCAATAATGCGTTTAACTCGTAGGCGGTTTAGCGGTTATGTTTCAGACTTCCGCCTCCAGTGACAAGGGCGTTATCAAACGTGATAAATCGCTTCAGAATGCATTTTCGCTGCCAGAAAATCACGCCTGCTCCAGCCATTTGGTTTTCTTAGTACCGTTACGAACGTACCCACGTCTTCAACAGCCGAAAGACAATACTACTACATACTCGTAGTTCAAATCCACTGACAATATCAGTATCCTGATACAGTCTGATAAACAGTATGTTTTACATATCTTTTTCATACACATATTGTCAATATGTTATCGCAACAATCTACACTACTGGCCATTGAAATTACTATAACAAGGAGAAATGCAGATAATAAACGGGTATTGGCTCAAATGGCTCTGAGCACTATGGGACTCAACTGCTGTGGTCATCAGTCCCCTAGAACTTAGAACTACTGAAACCTAACTAAGTAATCTAAGGACATCACACACACCCATGCCCGAGGCAGGATTGGAACCTGCGACCGTAGCAGCAGCGCGGTTCCGGACATAAACGGGTATTCATTGGACAAAGATATTATACTAGAACTGACATGTGATTACATTTTCGCGCAATCTGAGTGCATAGATCCTGAGAAATCAGTACCCAGAACAACCACCTCTGACCGTAATAACGGCCTTGATACGCCTGGGCATTGAGTCAAACAGAGCACGGATGGCGTGTACAGGTACAGCTGCCCATGCAGCTTTAACATGATACCACAGTTCATCAAGAGTAGTGACTGGCGTATTTTGACGAGCCAGTTGCTCGGCCACCATTGACCAGACGTTTTCAATTGGTGAGAGATCTGGAGAATGTGCTGGGCAGGGCAGCAGTCGAACATTTTCTGTATCCATAAAGGCCCGTACAGGACCTGCAACATGCGGTCGTGCATTATCCTGCTGAAATGTAGGGTTTCGCAGGGATCGAATGAAGGGTAGAGCCACGGGTCGTAACACATCTGAAATGTAACGTTCACTGTTCAAAGTGCCGTCAATGCGAACAAGAGGTGACTCAGACGTGTAACCAACGCCACCCCATACCATCACGCCGGGTGATACGCCAGTATGGCAATGGCAAATACACGCTTCCAATGTGCGTCCACCGCGATGTCACCAGACACGGATGTGACCATCATGATGCTGTAAACAGAACCTGGATTCATCCGAAAATATGACGTTTTGTCATTCGTGCACCCAGGTTCGTCGTTGAGTACACCATCACAGGCGCTCCTGTCTGTGATGCAGTGTCAAGGGTAACCGCAGCCATGGTCTCCGAGCTGATAGTCCATGCTGCTGAAAACGTCGCCGAACTGTTCGTGCAGATGGTTGTTGTCTTGCAAACGTCCCCATCTGTTGACTCATGGATCGAGACGTGGCTGCACGATCCGTTTCAGCCATGAGGATAAGATGCCTGTCATCTCGACTGCTAGTATTACGAGGCCGTTGGGATCGAGCACGGCGTTCCGTATTACCCTCCTGAACCCGCAGATTCCGTGTTCTGCTAATAGTCCTTGACTCTCAACCAACGCGAGTAGCAATGTCGCAATACGATAAACCGCAATCGCGATAGGCTACAATCCGACCTTTATCAAAGTCGGAAACGTGATGTTACGCATTTCTCCTCCTTACACGAGGCATCACAACAACGTTTCACCAGGCAACGCCGGTCAACTTTTGTTTGTGTATGAGAAATCGGTTGGAAACTTTCCTCATGTTAGCACGTTGTAGGTGTTGCCACCGGCGCCAACCTTGTGTGAATGCTCTGAAAAGCTAATCATTCGCATATCACAGCATCTTCTTCCTGTCGGTTAAATTTCGCGTCTGTACCACGTCATCTAGTAATTTTAATGGTTCAAATGGTTCTGAGCACTATGGGACTCAACTGATGATGTCATTAGTCCCCTAAAACTTAGAACTAGTTAAACCTAACTAACCTTAGGACATCATAAACATCCATGCCCGAGGCAGGATTCGAACCTGTGACCGTAGCGGTCTTGCGGTTCCAGACTGCAGCGCCTTTAACCGCACGGCCACTTCGGCCGGCTAGCAATTTTAATGGCCGGTAATGTACAAGGGAGTGCGAAAAAGTAATGCCTCCAAAGTTTGTACATTAAATCTCATAAAACATTTTTAAATGTCCACATGTTTGCAGCTCTCTGCCGTTAGAGGACTCCGAATTCTAGCTGTAAAATGGCTTTGAGTAGCGTTAACTACGTCGGTGCATCAGAAACAACCCTTCGGGCTGTAGCCGAGTTTCGAATTCGCAGAGTTTGTGCATCCTCTCCTTCAGCATGACAATGCCAGACCACTCTCGCACGCATCTGCAACAATCCAGTGCCTTGGGTTCATTGTTATCGAACATCCTCCATAGAGTCCTAACTTCGCCCCGTCCGAACTATTTTCAAAACTTAAAGAACGTCTTCAAGGACTTCACTTTGATAGTTATGAAGCGGTGAAAGCAAAGGTGAGATAGTGGTCGTGTCAACAAAGCTGTACATTCTACATTGACGGTTTCAATAAACTTGTCTGTCGTTGGGAGAATATGTTCTTCCCTATGGTGATTGTGGTACGAAATAAAAAAAAGCTTTAAAATATTTCGCACAAAAAGTCCTGTGACATTAATTTTCAGCACGACCTCCTAACATGACTTTATGTTAATAGATTAAAACTGCACGACTGGCTCATAGCATTCTACGCTTTGATTAGGATTGACAGAGAATAAGTTTTGTTTGCGAATCGTATTAGGTCCTATATCAATCAAGATCTAAACATCTCGCTTAATTTAACCAATTCTATGTTCACATTAATATAAGAGTAAAGATACAAGTTACAATATAACGATCAAATGTAGCTGGATCAGCAAGTTTCGCAAACAAGGAAAACTATTTAGTGGGTTTCTCTATGTGTTCGTTAAGTGTGCCACTCTTCGTCAGATGTTCAGTTTCAGTGGATTTCTACTGCACAATTAAATGATCCACAAACTGTAACCTTGACGTGAATATTACAGTCCATCAATGTACATATTTCTGCTGTCTTTTGAGCCGCAGTAAAGCTTAGCCAAGTAGGCATTGCTGACCTTTTTATTTGAAGAACGACGTTAACCCACAGTAATACGATGCTACTCAGTTCACTGTTCAAAACATGTTATTGCTTAGAAATTTGTATAGATTAACCTAGAAGAATGTCCGCACACTGACGAAAAGAGCGGCGCCAACAATTTGGTTTTTATGGGCCTAATGTGGAGTTTTAATTCCCCTCTATATGCTGATGTCTGCGCGCTCCCTGCAAAAGCCAAAAAATTTTCATCTAATACCTAGTCTTCTTCATTTCGGAAAAGCTGCCATTCAGTAGTGTGTGTGTGAAATCCTATGGGACTTAACTGCTAAGGTCATCAGTCCCTAAGCTTACACACTACTTAACCTAAATTATCCTAAGGACAAACACACACACCCATGCCCGAGGGAGGACTCGAACCTCCGCCGGGACCAGCCGGACAGCCCCATTCAATAGTAACAATATATTTCACCCAATAGATAATATTTACAGTTGAACAGGCCACGTCAAGTGCCCCACGAATAAAATCGAAAGGAGACATAAAATTACGTTTAGTGAAATCCTATGGGACTTAACTGCTAAGGTCATCAGTCCCTAAGCTTACACACTACTTAACCTAAATTATCCTAAGGACAAACACACACACCCATGCCCGAGGGAGGACTCGAACCTCCGCCGGGACCAGCCGGACAGTCCCATTCAATAGTAACAATATATTTCACCCAATAGATAATATTTACAGTTGAACAGGCCACGTCAAGTGCCCCACGAATAAAATCGAAAGGAGACATAAAATTACGTTTAGTATACTTGAGCACATATTACGGCTGTGCAACAAGCCAAGAAACTGGGCTGTACTCAGCGAATGTGCCTGTCTGAGCTGCCCATGATGACCGACAAAACTATTCGAGATGGGTTCATTTAATACAGTTCGTGACATTTCCTACACGCCAAAGGGCCAACTAGATACAAACGATCCAGCTTAGAGCACATGTCAACAGAATAAAGTTCCTACAAGTATTTGTTCAAATGTTGAAATGTGTGTGAAATCTTATGGGACTTAACTGCTAAGGTCATCAGTCCCTAAGCTTACACACTACTTAACCCAAACTATCCTAAGGACAAACACACACACCCATGCCCAAGGGAGGACTCGAACCTCCGCCGGGACCAGCCGCACAGTCCAGAGCTGCAGCGCCTGAGACCGCTCGGCTAATCCCGCGCGGCTCCTACAAGTATTTGCATCGAGCCATTAAGAGTAAATATGGAAACAAAATAATGAGGAAATTCGATCTTTACGAGAGCGTTTATAACACTGACATCTTATCCATGGCATCAATATCAATTTCTTCCATTAAGAAACAAAATAAGACTTAAATATAAGTCATTTATTTGACGTCGTATGAGTATTAGGAGTGGAACAAACACGAACTACGTTCTGCCCTGCATTTAGAGTTCAGAATACCGTGGCCTTCCGCAAGAGCGTGCCGCCTAGATGTGATTTGCGAGAATGAAGCCATCTTTCAACAGCTTTCTTACAATAGGCCTATATTCATCCTGGTACTGGTGCTTTTTCCATTTCCTCTGCTTGTACTAAAGGTAAAGCTTTCATTAATCGACGGCTAGTTTGGACACCACAATGCTGTGCTTGGCAGAGTCCTATTGGAGGTGGTATGCTCTTAGCTTCCTCCGACCTTTGAACTGAACTGTGGAACTTGGAATTTTTCACATTAATAAACACTGGCAGAGGTAAAAACAATTATAAGTGACGATAAATACTTTTGGACTAACCAAGGATCTAACATCAGAGTTATGGATCCGTTATCTGATACTTAACGACCGAGTCACACCTGTTCCTGTTATCGCAGCTTTACTTAAATGTACAGCGTTATTCATTTAGGGAGTGAGAGTTTCACATTACGGTGCTCGCAGCCGCAAGGAGAAATGTTTTCTGAACGATCAGTAGACAGGACGTAGGTGCGGCTGCGTTGACGCAAGCGGCGGCGCGGACGGACTCAGCAGTGCCAGTTAAGCGGCGGCGTTTTTCTGCCGCGGAAACGAGCTGTGGTGGTGACGCTGCACCACTGCCCGGAGGCAACGCGGGGGACCTCTGCTGCCAGCCACCACGCCACGACGCCCGCAAACGTTACCCCGGGGCGCACAATACGACCGTAATTTACCGACGGAATGTCAGGCTCGATGCAGAGGTTCATGTAGTACGTCAAAACCTGTGACCTCTGCTGTTTTTGTCAATACGATTGCCAACATTCGCTAACAGTTACCGGTGATCGCTTTAGAACAGATTAAAATGGAAAACAGAGATGCTGTGATCCATTTACAAAATGAAAAAAATACTGAAACAACAGCATCTCTTCAACAACATGGACTATATCTGAACATGGCAGTAAGGACATCAGAAGCGAAAGAAATATTAAAATGACTACTGAGGACAGTCAGAAAAATTCACACGGTTATCAACAACAGCGTTTTCGTCAAAGTTGCTTGACACTTTCGTTCTCCAACATCCACATGAAATGGCAGGTGCGTGTAGACGACTGCACTGCGTGCTATAAGTAGCCTGTTTCATGGAAGTATTCAAATGGCTCAAATGGCTCTGAGCACTATGGGACTTAACATCTGAGGTCATCAGTCCCCTAGAACTTAGAACTACTTAAACCTAAATAACCTAAGGACATCACTCACATCCATGCCCGAGGCAGGATTCGAACCTGCGACCGTAGTAGCAGCGCGTTTCCGGACTGAAGCGCCTAGAACCGCTCGACCACAGCTGTTGGCTCATGGAAGTATTATGATGAGACTACATCTATAGGGTGGTTCACAATTAATTTCACACAGTTCTAGAGATTGTAAATGGGACTTTGTAGATCAAATTTTACATAGGGACCCATGTCCGGAAAAGTCATCTAACAACGCTATAGAGTGTCAAATTTACAAGTACCGGCGACTGTAAATTTATGTACTAGGACGAATCAAGGAGTAAGTTACACTTCCACGTTATGGTCATTTATTAAACCACATACATACGCAACACGACTGTGACAACACACAACGTAAGTTCATTTTTCCACTTCGTCCCCAAGAGACTGTAAACATTTCTCTGAACGGGCAACGAACTTCACGATTCCAGATGAGTATAAATCACCTCCAGCGCTATGTAATCACCTCGATACAGCTGCTTTCATCTCCTCATCGTTTCGGAATCGTTGTCCACCGAGATCCTCTTTCAACTTGCCGAACACATGATAATCGCATCGCGTCAGTCTGGACTGTTGCCATACCTTACATTTGAATCGCTGCGACAGTTCGGACATTTGATGGACGGGCTGCAGTACTGCGTTATCGTGCAACAAAATCATACCAGCGCCCAATTTTCCTCGCCGCATTTTTTAAATTGCCTTACGCAACTGGTGCAACGTCTGACAATACGAAGCAGAGCTGATTGTCGTGCCCTTCAGCGTAAATTCCACGTGCACCACACCCTCCATGTCAGAGAACGCTGTCACCATCACCATTCTTGCTGAAGGTTGGACCCTGACCTTCTTTCGTTATGGTGGTGTGGCGTGCACCCATTCCATCGATGTTCTCTTTTTTTCGTGGGTGTAGCGGTGGACACACGTTTCATCTTGTGATGATTCGCCGCAGAAATTCGTTGCCCTCCACAGAATACGGTTCCAAAAATATCAGTGACGATTGGAAATGGGTCCCGCGGGTGCTCACCGATGTTCATAAGGCCGGCCGAAGTGGCCGTGCGGTTAAAGGCGCTGCAGTCTGGAACCGCAAGACCGCTACGGTCGCAGGTTCGAATCCTGCCTCGGGCATGGATGTTTGTGATGTCCTTAGGTTAGTTAGGTTTAACTAGTTCTAAGTTCTAGGGGACTAATGACCTCAGCAGTTGAGTCCCATAGTGCTCAGAGCCATTTGAACCATTTTGATGTTCATAAGGGACAACATGTGTCGCACAGTTGTACGATACCCAAAGTATTGGTGAACAATGGAGAAAACACTACCATGCGAAATGTTCAGCAAGCTGGCAATTTCTTGCAGTGTTATGCGCCGATCATGTCTAATGATCACATCTATACGGTCAATATATGCAACGGTACTGGATGTTGCAGGCCTACCTTCGCGACATTCATCAGTGAGATCCGTACGTCCGGCGTCAAATGGCTTACACAAATGCCTGGGCAAGAGATTGCACACACACCATACACAGCAGTGATTTGATCATGAATTTCGGTGGAATTGAGCCGTGTAGCCCATGGAAATTGATCGTTGCGCGCAATTCCAACTTTGAGTGAACAACCAGTTGACGCGCCATTGAGCCTAGCCGGCTCTGCACACCAAATATGACAGCATACCACATCTCCCGTTCTATCGGACATGTCAGCAGTGGCCAGGCGTAAATTGAGACGCGTATAGCGCGTGTGGCGGGAAGCAGCGCAGCGCGCTTTTTTGTAACATCACAGGTTCAAATGGAACCGCGCAAATTGCGACGCGACGCGACTGGGACGCGACACGCGCCTGCGCCAGGTCGCGCGGCGTTGTGGTTGAGGCACAGTTTCTCGCGCCGCGCGTCGCTCTTGCCTCGCTAGCACCGTGGGAAATTTGAGGCGGGGAGCGGAAAAGTAGCCCCGCCATATCCTCACATCGGAACGGCGCTTATGAGCAGTGGTAATATTGCCCATACGATAAATTTTGCCTTACTGTGTACTGAATTTTATTGCCTTTGGGTAGTGTTTCGTTTTTCACCATTTAAACGCTCCAGCTTTCATCGTTAGCACGTTATACTTTTCTGTTATTTATATCTGCATAGTTTTGTTTTGTTTTTCTTCTGTCAAGAAAAATGTATACTTCAGTAACTGATGAGCCACTGGCCGCTGGAATTGCACATATGCCTCCGCGATGTTTTAGATCGCAAGAAGGGACAGAGGGTAGTGAATAAGGAAGCAAGGAATATTATAAAATCATGTGATTAAGAATCAAGGCAGGAAAGTAAAGCAAGGTTATCTTCTCGCTGCCTAGTAAGCTAGCGTATCTGTATGATCTGTTACAAAAATTTAGAAAGGGATAATCTCCACAGGTGTGATCCCTTTGTGCTTCCGGTAAAAAGCGTCCAAGATCTGAAGTATAGAAGTTTCACTGTGATTACTCTGATATGAATGTAATAATGTAATACGACACACTGTACTACATGCATGTGAACAACATATTTCCACTGCAAGCTAGAAACAGTCGAAAGGCAGTCACAGATAACAATGTTTTAATTGGTTCGCCGTGACGAGAAAAAGTATTTCAATTGTTACATCGACATTATCAGCATTAATAAACTAATTATACAACAACAGGCAACTCAAATGAAGAAAATGGTCGGTATTATTACGAAAGTAGGAATATCCTAAAAGAGTGTTATGATTAGACATAATTAATTTGTTGAAATGTGCTGCTGACAAAGGCAGATCTACTTTCATGACAATGTTTTTCGAACTGCATCTCACAAGGCACGCCGGCCAGAGTGGCCAAGCGGTTCTAGGAGCTACAGTCTGGAACCGCGCGACCGCTACGGTCGCAGGTTCGAATCCTTCCTCGGGCATGGATGTGTGTGATGTCCTTAGGTTAGTTAGGTTTAAGTAGTTCTAAGTTCTAGGGGACTGATGACCACAGATGTTAAGTCCCATAGTGCTCAGAGCCATTTGAACCATTTCACAAGGCACATATGGCTAGCTTGTGCATTCCTGTCGCGCGCATTATCCTTCGCTGCTGACAATACACTGACCATTGTGTTGTGCCACAGATCAATTGTTTACTTTTCTCAATAACAACTATTTTATTCGCGATCACGCATTGTCAGTTTGGCAAGCCCTAGGTGAGTAAACAGTATCTGGCACGTGCCTATCACTCCGCCTGAAGGAACGCTCGTCATTATTTTAATACTGCTCAGATCAAGAGAAGGAATAAAATCCTTTGGTAAGTTTCCACTCCAGTCGCTCAGTGATAAAAATACGATGGATTACGGGGATTCCACCAAAATTCCAGCAGAATTGTCAATCTGTTTTTGTGTGAGTTGATAACCTTTTCTCATTCGAGGAAGCATCATTTATGAGTAAAATCCACATTTCTCTTGATGACTGGTTTAATTGTGCTTCCTTTGTCACAATGTAATTTGCCAAACTCATCTCACAGCAGCTATTGAGACAGAATTCCGAAACAGAGGGCCTCATTAAACAAGTAATTGGCAATCACAGAGCTCAATAGCTTACGAAAAACCTCATAGTATCGGTTTGCAGTAACATAAAAGAAGAAATTTCATTTTTGTTTTCATACTAGGAAGCTATTGATTCGCTAGCTGTCGATAACTATTAAAAAATTACAGTCACTGGAGTGAAATAAATAAAAAAAGAAGTATAAGTAGTGATATATCGCCATAGATAAGAAAGTTCCGTGTGTTTAATAATTGGCAAAACACTCTCTCCTTGTGTGCTATCATTCGCCAAACTTTCGTTTCGATGTCTCGAGCGGTTTAGGAGATACGAGAGATGTTGCGAGTATCTCATTCTCGCGGGCGTGAGATCGGAAGTGAGCGCGCTACATGGGATCCATTTTCTCGAGATCGGAGGCAGATAGAGATCTCCTCGCAAGTCTAAACAAAAATTCAGCATGTTAGCTAAATTTCATACGCAGCAACATACGGCGTAATACGCACCAAACACAAAATCATAGCGACCCCTAATTTTCGTTGCAAACTTTTTGAGTTTTGCGTAGTGTCTTACTAAAATGTGTACATCACAATAAGAATGATCATTAGCGAGGTGATGGGCACTTCGTCACGAAGCTGACGCTACAAGTAAGGCAAAGATCATATATTTTCAGAGAATAGTTTCTGTAAAATCGTTTGAGAAAGATAAGAGGTTGCGCGCGCTTTGGTTCAGTCAGCGCAGAGCGTCGCCAGTCGGCGCGTGCGAAGTAAACTGTGTACATGTCGCAATATGCGCTGGACCCGTGCGACCCGTGCGGAACGTGCGTGTCGCGCTGTATTGTCGTGCAACGTCACACTTGCTATACGCTTCTCAATTTTCGCCTAGCCTATACTGTCACCTGCTACGCTTTGGCTACGGTCTCGCAGCGAGCTAGTGTTACTTACTTCTTGGTTGGTTAGTTGGTTGGTGGGGGGCCCTTTCAAAAGAACTATCCCGGCATTTGCCTGAAGCGATTTAGGGAAATGATGGCAAACCTAAATCAGGATGGCTTGAGGCGGGTTTGAACCGTCGTCCTTCCGAACTTACTTTTTGATTCGCCTTCGAATGTACGTGGTGATTCCGTGATAATGTAACAAACTTTCAGTGGTAAGGGAGACGGGTAAACGTGTCAATTTGAGGTACGAGTCCCTGTAGGAAGGAGTCGAAAGCTACAAACGAAAATCATTGTGAGAGACTTGTACCGGTACTGTTGTCGCTAAGAACGTATGGTAAGCAACTTACAGATATGCTAGTGTCAATAAACTAAGAAAAAATGTTCGGTAAACTTCTAAAATTCATGTCTGAGGAGCTGTGAGCAGTTGTCAGCAGGTGCTCATCTTCGCTTGTGTGAAACGCATATCCTCTACTGGACAGGTGCTCATAGCTTTTAAGGTATGCGTTTTAGAGGTCGTGTTTACTGGACGTTTTTTACTTGTTTTGGTCCATGCTACCACCTATGACAGTTGCATACCCGATCTTCTTAGCAACAACAGTAACGGTACATGTATTGCACTGTCTGAAGTATCAGAATGATATCCGCTAGTATGGCCGAGCGGTTCTAGGCACTTCAGTTTGGAACCGCGCGACCGCTACGGTCGCAGGTTCGAATCCTGCCTCGGGCATGGATGTGTGTGATGTCCTTAGGTTGGTTAGGTTTAAGTAGTTCTAAGTTCTTGGGGACTGATGACCTCAGATGTTAAGTCCCATAGTGCTCAGAGCCATCTGATATTCGCTAGTAACTTTCGACGCGTTTCCGAACCAGGGAGCTTACCTCAAATTGATGCGTTTTTCTGTCTCCATCATCTTTGAAAGTTTGCACCATCATCACAGAATAACCCTGTATATAGGCGTCGTCGCCTATAACTTTGACGCTTTGTAGCGTCGTTGCGTCATTGGATGACGTTTCCGGACAAGTGCTACTATGTAACACCCTCTAGAAGCGTTAACAGAAATTGTGAAACGCTTTAGTCGGCGTTATACGTTTAACAGTGTTACACACCTCTACTCCCCGTCGAAATACACTAGCAGGTCTGGAAAAAAAGATTAGTTTCGCTTGTCTGCAGTAGTATGGTGCTGGTCCTCCTCCTGCGTTAGCAAGTTGAGGATTCTGGGACGGGAGGCAGTGATGGCTGATAGACTGTTGGTGCCAGTACAAGCAGGCGGTTTGGTAGGCAAGCACTTATGAAAAGCTATTGCGAAAGAGTCTCGCGAGGAATATCGTCACGAATAAACAAGAAGACGCCACTAACTCCTCGCTCATCGCTGATTTGTGCTGTGGATCCAAAGAGTTGCCTACGCTGAGTATATTTCAAACTTCCTGGCACACTGAAACTATGTGCGGGATTGGAACTCGAACCCGGAATTTGACTTTCGCAGGTAATGTTCTTATCGATTACATTATCGAGGTATGACCCTCGACTCATCGATTCTGCCAGTACCGCTCTCCTGTTTCCCAAATTTCATAGAAACTGTACAGCATACCTTGAGGGACTGTCACTCTTGGAAGAAAGGGTATGGCGTAGAAATGGCCTGTTTCCTTCGGATCACAACTCAGTATAATTACTGCACGAATGTTAAATATACACCGAGGAAATTGTTAGCGTACTGGACTATCAGTCAAGAGGAGTGGATTCTGAATTCCAGTCCGACTATCCAGATAAACGTTTCCCAAGAATTCCCTAGACTCGTTTAAAACGATTGCCTTCCCGAATTCCTCGTCCGTTAACCAGTGCGAATATATGAGGTTAAATCCAAATCTTCGTCCATTCTTCCTAAACCATGTGGTGTTTATTGTAATAACTCACTGAGTGATCAAAGTAAAAAAAAGTATTCAGAGGAGTTCTCCATATTCAGATCCGTAACACAGTTCTACTAGACGAAACTTTCGACTTGACTGCATACGGACCGGTTGTTTTAGGCGGTTAACTGATTTTGTCAGTACATCAGGCACCTGGATTATTCTATTCAACTGACACTGCATGTAATTGGATGTAAGTGAAATACAGTAAAACTGAAGGAGTTCACGACAGGTGGAACTTTGAAACGGGTCAAAAGTGCTTTGATATGTGATAGTGGTAACATAATCATTTTAAAGGCCTTCTTCTAAGGCTTTCTGCCGCGCCCGCATATGGCTTAGCGTACAAAAAATGTTCTACAGGCGTTATGCTATGAAGTGTCATATCATTAATCCAAAAGTTTTGATCTTGATCCTTCCGTGTGGTTTTTTTATTTGTTCGATCAATATTCTATCCGTGACGTAGAGGTAGATGTCTGTAAGGCAGGAATACAAAAGTTAAATCAGAAGGACGATAGATTTCTTAGTGAAGATATTGAGAAGTAGCTCAACATTTTATGTATCGGCTTTGACAAATATATCCATCTATGTTATATCATGTATCCAACTATAGACCACCTTCTTTCTATTTATAGCATTAGGGAAAAACAGCTTCAGAATAACGCTCATTTGCCGGCCGGTGTGGCCGTGCGGTTCTAGTGCTTCAGTCTGGAATCGCGTGACCGCTCCGATCGCAGGTTCGAATCCTGCCTCGGGCATGGATGTGTGTGATGTCCTTAGGTTAGTTAGGTTTAACTAGTTCTAAGTTCTAGGGGACTGATGACCACAGATGTTAAGTCCCATAGTGCTCAGAGCCATTTGAACCAGTCTCAGTTTCAAATAGAAACCAATCTTTACCCAGGTTTCAGCCAAAATAATTTGGCCTTCTTCATAATCCAGTGACACTAAACTACTGCTTGCCAAAGTTTGCCCATGTCAAGTATAAAACTGTAGCACCGTAGTAGCTAGTCACAATCTACATTACTTGGGCTTAAGAGAAACAGCAGGCGCATAGGGCTTCTGAAGAAGGCCACATTATTTTGACTGAAACCTGGGTAAAGATTGGTTTCTATTTGCGACTGGCCGGCCGCGCTGGCGATACTATTTCTCTGAATTCAAGCCACATATTGTCTACACTTACATTGTCAACTTGGAAGGAGGGGTTGAATTTTTATCTGCTTTTTTTAATAGATATATTTTTAGTTTGTTTCTGGAGGATTTGGGGGTTACAATGTTCAACCACAACCATGCAAAGATATTGGCTGCTAATGGCAACATGGGTCGGGACCGGAAGTATCCAATGATACGCACAGCATGAGGCTACAGAGTGTAGTTGATGGTGGTGGTGGTGGTTAGTGTTTAACGTCCCGTCGACAACGAGGTCATTAGAGACGGAGCGCAAGCTCGGGTTAGGGAAGGATTGGGAAGGAAATCGGCCGTGCCCTTTTCAAAGGAACCATCCCGGCATTTGCCTGAAACGATTTAGGGAAATCACGGAAAACCTAAATCAGGATGGCGGGAGACGGGATTGAACCGTCGTCCTTCCGAATGCGAGTCCAGTGTAGAGTGTAGTTGAAATGCTTAGTCGACGAGTAACTCAGAACAGTGCTACAGTGCTAGTGATGTTGGCACAAACAAGAGCAACGTCAATTGTAAACAAAGCGAAGATGATATTTCGACAGAAAGGAACCGAAGGAATTTCGCTGAGTGAGAAAGAGGTGGCAGCCGAAATATTTGCATTTCTGTAAGACGAGGCAGTGGTATTTTTGGTGTCGTATACGCTCGACTGTGTGGACATTGTACATCAGGAGTACGACGATGATGACACGTGTTTAACAAGCGAGTGTGGTATAGAAATAGGTATCGAGCCATGTAGTTCATAATCCTTGTCAGACAGGGAGACACAAATCCCATCTCCACTGAAATGAATTAAAGGACAATCGCTGCCCAGGAAACGGGTATTAAACATAATTACGTACACGCAAAATCATCCGCAGCGTATAAAAAGAAACAATTATGAACAGATTTCGAATAAGTCGGCAGAAGTATGAGCGCGTGGTGCATAAGAAAAACTACCGATGTTCATGGGAGGACAAGGCGTAAGTGTTACAAAATCTGGGGTTTGCACGTTCCAAGGATGGTCGATAAAATTTACAGAATGTCCATGATAGTGACCTGCAACGCTATGCAAATCGAACTTGGCATGACATAGATTACAGTGATTTCAATGGAAGCAGTGGATAGTTGCGTAACTTAGGCAGTACTACAGAATTGGAAGACGTAAGATAACGAAATTTCAAACAAAGCGCTAACTTGACGATGTACAACGAATTGTTGAATCAGCCTGAAAATTTGTAGATGAGATAAACGATCTTATCCCATCGTTCAGTAAGGAATTTGATTTCAGCTCCGACCACTCGGGATTTGACAAGGAAATGCGTATGAAAGCAACCCTGGATTTCAGAGGTACCAAGAGAATTACACCAGGATGAGTTAACGTCAATTTCTTAACGCATTCGTATAAAATTATGCCGACTGTTGATCTGGATGGTAGATTGAATGGAAAGTTATTTACCGTGCTGTGAGATGATGGAGCTACTCTGTCCCCTACGATTCTCTCTCGTGTGCGTGATCTTGCGAGGGCAATGGGGAACGCTAGCAAGCAAGAGTGAGAAAATGGCCGTAAGAGAACTGCAAGTACGCTATGAGCATTGCCTTTGGCCAATAGCTGGTCAAACTAACTTGCTTTCGCTTGATTCCTGGTTTGCGCATAAAAGTCATACTCCCTTACAGCAAACTGACCCTCCCGAAAAGTGTGTGACACTGCAATTTTTACAACCTGAGCTGCTGGGTTGGGAGGGTTTCAGCACCATCTCCAGGCCCCACTGAATTGGCTACCGCGCAGTCCGGACCGTATCACGCCAGTCGAGTCATTATGGGAAAATACCGAGTCCTCTCTCTGTCAATGACGGTTCAAAACTAGTGAAATTTGTGAGAAATTACTGAGGAAGGGTGTCGAAACATAATGTCCGAAATACTCTGCATGACCACGTGGAAGAGGCGTAGATCTCTATCTAAGCCACGATGGTGAACATACAGATCCGCTGCATTCATTCTTTTGTAGGTTACTATTCCAGTACTGGTTTGATGTAGGGTTTCGAGGACTAGATAATTTTGTTTCTCCACAGATTAATAATGTAAATGTTAACAGAAACCACCACAGCTGTTAGTACATGTACTTTTATTACGCCACAACAGGGTTCATTCTAAATGGGCTCAGTGCAGCACTGCTTTTTGTTATGTGCTCTGCGTGTCCTGTTGACTGTGTTTGTCGGACGTGGTCGGCGAAGTGAATCAGTGTGCTCAGCGTATTCTAGCATTTGTCTTTTAGCGCCTTGTCTGACTCAAAAAAGTTCAAATGGCTCTGAGCACTATGGGACTTAACAGCTGAGGCCATCAGTCCCCTAGAACTTAGAACTACTTCAACCTAACTAACCTAAGGACATCACACACATCCATGCCCGAGGCAGCATTCGAACCTTCGACCGTAGTGGTCGCGCGGTTTCAGACTGAAGCGCCTAGAACCGCTCGGACACTGTGGCCGGCCCTTGTCTGGCGATTACAAGTGTGGCTAATAAAGGCACAGACATCTGAGGTTGTTCTTATTGTGATTCGCAGGGGGCCTTCTCGAACGCATTGAATTTTCCGATTTTGTTTTTACATGCTAATTTACCGTTTTTGACAGTAAATAATTTTTTCGGTTTATTGGTTAATATTAATGTAAAAAGAGCAATCAGGATTACTATAGCACACCTTAAAGCAAAAAAAAAAAAAAAAAAAGGCACGCCACGAAGGGATTTTCCAAATGGGACGGAAATCGGCCGATGTGATGTACATGTACAGACAAACAAATAATATCAGAAACACTGGCTGATTTAATCAAGAGCAAAAAGTTTCACAAATTGAGCAAGTCAATAACGCGTTCTTCCACCTCTGGCCCCTATGCAAGCAGTTATTCGGCTTGGCGCTGATTACTAGGGTTGTTGGGTGTCGTCCCAAGTGATATCGTGTCAATTTCTCTTGGAGTAGCTAGTTAGATCGCCAACATCCCGAGCTGGTAGGAGAGACGTCCCCATAATCCTCGAAGCGTTCGCAATTGGAGGGAGCTCTGATGACCTTGCTGGCCGAGTTTGACAAGGGCGAAGGCAAGCAGCAGCAGGTCTCGCCGTGTGCAGACGGGCGTTATCTTGCTGAAACGTAAGCCCAGGATGGCTTTCCGACTTACTGCTGTGCTGTAAGAGTGCTGCGGATCACACCCAACGGCGTCCTGTTCTGGAAAGAGATGACACCCCAGACCATCATGCCTGGCTGTCGCGTCGTGTGGCAGCTGACAGTAAGGTTGGTATCCCACCGCTGTCACGGGCGTCTCCAGACATGTCTTCCGCCTGGAAGCTCATTGACTGGAATAAAATTGTCCTGATGATGAGCCCCGCTCCGAAATGAACCCCAGTGACAAGCAAAGGCTGTCGGCCGACATTCGGCCCGACAGCCAGGAGTAATGGTCTGGGATGGCATTTCATTTCATGGCAGGACCCCTTCGGTTGTCATTCGCGGCATCCTTGCAGCACAGCGGTACGCCCCGTTTCGTTGCCCTTCATGGCAAGCCATACTGGTCTTACACTTCAGCAATGCCCCCCCATGCAGGGCGTGAGTTTCTATTGCCTTCGCACTTGACAAACTATGTTGGCCACCAATTCCGCCGCATCCCTCCCTAAATGAGAACGTTTGGAGCACTATGGGCAGAGCCCTCCAAACAGCTCGGAATTTTGATGATCTAACGCGCCAATTGGACAGAATTCGGCACGATATCCCTCTGGGGGACATCAAACAACTTCAGCAGCCAATCCCAAGCTGAATAACATCTTGCTTAAGGGCCAGAGGTGGTTCCAAAAATGTGTGTGAAATCTTATGGGACTCAACTGCTAAGGTCATCAGTCCCTAAGCTTACACACTACTGAACCTAAATTATCCGAAGGACGAACACACACACCCATGCCCGAGCGAGGACTCGAACCTCCGCCGGGACCAGCCGCACAGTCAGAGGTGGATCCGCCCATTATTGACTTGATCAATTTGTGAAGTTCTTTCTCTTGAATAAATCATCCAATTTTTTCAGAAACTGTAATCATTGTTTTGCCTTTACATATTTATCACATCACCGATTTCTGTCTCTGTCAGTTCGTGGTGCGTCGATTTTTTTTTTTTTCGTTTTAGAGTGTGTTACAAGAGAGTGCTCTAGGAGTTAGGTAATAAATGAAAAAATAAATCTGTGTGAGCAGTTCTGTCTCGCGCCGTAACGTTGGAATAAAATCGTAACAAGTGTTTCATGTTAATATGCAACTTAATTATCACTCTCTTTAACAAAATGGTTGCACAAAGTAGTATTCTGGTTACCGAGTAGATAAATCACGGGCTGGACGCTGTTATATGTCTGATGGTCCAGCTACATAATCGTTTTGCGCCGTTTTTTCGTTTACTTTTCGACGTTGCCGTAGCCTTACACTCGCTCAGCATTGGACTTTTTAGGCTTTTTGGATACCTTTCGACGTGACCTTTCCTCTGACTTACGTTTTCTGTAATACCTAGAATATTTACGAGCCACAAGAGACATTTTTTCTTTTTTTTCCTAATTTTCAATTCAATACCGATTTTCGCTTATATTCCGACGAATATTTTTATTTTCTCGCTTTGTGTTCTAGTGCATCCTCACAAGCACTTCACAATGACACCCCTATCAATGACTGTCTATACGTATTTCCACGCTAAAGCAGTTTATTAGCATTGGGTGTTGAGGTTAGTGGGCTACGATATAAAGATATAGACAGTGTGAGATACGAAAATTTCGGTCGGTCCGGTGAGCGTGCACGGTTAGCCGAAGTCGTTACGGCGGTTGCTCGCGATAAACAGGAAATCCGGGTACGAATCTCACTCCGGCACAAACTGTCATATGTCACTGTTGGTTAGCATATCATACTTAATAAAGCTGATGTCTCGGAATTCACAGTTGCCGAATTAATTTCGAAGTATTTCGTACAGCTGAGGATAGTCAACGGTGTCTGTTCTTTCAGATATGCATGTAACCAATTTACTAACTCTATACAAACCTAATTGCTAAAAGTCACGCGCATACATATACGTTGGTATGAAGACGTCACAGCAAAAAAAAAATACTATGCCACAAAGAACTACAGATCTATCCGCTGAGGGCTAAACCTCTATTGACGTCGGTATGTTTCCACTACTGTATGGGCTTAAAGTTAGCAGAAACAGAAAAGCCAGGCTCGACGTTATATTAAATATCTTCGTCCGAACAGGCCTTGGAAGGCCCAACAGTACCGACCGACCGCCATGTCACCTTCAGCCCACAGGTATCACTGGATGCGGATATGAAGGGGCACTGGATGCGGATATGAAGGGGCATGTACTCAACACACCGCTCTCCCAGCCGTTGTCAGTTTTCGTGACCGGAGCCACTGCTTCCCAGTCAAGCAGTTCCTCAATTGGCCTCACAAGGGCTGAGTGCACCCCACTTGCGAACAGCACTCGGCGGACCGGACGGTCACCCATTCAAGTGCTAGCGAATCCCGACTGCGTTTAACTCCGGTGATCTGACGGGAACCGGTGTTCCACTGCTGCAAAGGCTTTGGTTATATTTAGCCAGACATTTCCCCGTAAAAATCGGGTAACCTATTTTAAAGAGGTAATTAGTCAATTGGTTATTTTTAGTCGTTTATTAATAACCAGTTACAGTCAATTTTTTTGCGAGATCACTCTTAAATGTGCTTAAACAAAAAAAGTCAATAAAGAGCCGTACAATTTTTCTGGCTAAGGGGCAGTGCAGACTAACTCTCGTTTGGACTTGGGTGTCTCAAAGCGTGTAGGAACGACGACGACATTGGCAAGGCGGGGTGGATTGGCAGCGGCTGCTCGGCAGATTTTACTTCGCGTCGGTCGCTCTGCGCGTAGCGTGTTTGTGACATTGTGTGTTAGGTTCGTTCGGTCTGCGAAGGAAAACATAGGACATATGCATAAAAATAATTGGGTGCTATAACTATTTAGCCTTATGATACAGGAGTGGACAATCTAAGTGTGGCCGTGCGGTTCTAGGCGCTTCAGTCTGGAACCGCGTGACTGCTACGGTCGCAGGTTCGAATCCTGCCTCGGGCATGGATGTGTGTGATGTCCTTAGGTTAGTTAGATTTAAGTAGTTCTAAGTTCTAGGGGACTGATTACCTCAGATGTTGAGTCCCATAGTGCTTAGAGCCATTTGACAATATAATAGGACACCATTTAATATAGTACAACTTGATGCAAGTTGGCACTACTGCGTAAGTGTAAATAATGCGACGCGGCTACAGCGCACAGTTGACGCTTCTAGTCCTGGAGGGTATCTCTGTGTTCTGTGACGGTTAACACAAGCGAGTGCTGAAATTTGTAAGTCTCAGACTTGCAAAAAGGGCAACACAATGGTGTGCGTTTAGCTGGAGCATCTGCGACGAAAACAGCTGAACTGTTTAACGTTTCACTAGCGACGTTATTCACGGTAATAAGAGCGTATACAAAACATAGTAAAGCACTGCGGAAGAGGAATAGTGGGCGAAAGCTGAAGCTAACTGGCAGATACCAATGAGTATCAAAAAGGGTTATGGCCAGACAACATAAAACTACGACGGCAAAAGTGACTGCAGTACTCAAAACTCTTTTGAGTAACACTACTTTGTCGACAGAAACAGTAGAGCGGGAGCTTCACAAGGCTAACATTCATGGAACGGCTGCACATGCGGAACCCTCAATAACGGAAGCCAACTCAAAGCTGCGAAGGAAGTGGTGCCACGAGCATAACAACTGAACACTTGATGACTGGAAGAATGTGGTGTGGTCCGACGAATCGTCGTTTACGTTGCTCCTTGCCAAAGGCCGGGTTTATGCTCGGAAACCCAAAAAGAAGGCTACAATCTGGCCTGCCTGCTTCCTACAGTGAAGCAAGAGGGTCGCCCCGTTATTACCGGGGCAGCCATATCACGCTATTCAGCTGGTTGTACCATTACGCTCACTAGCCGGATTACTGAGAATGAATATCTCCATATTCTCGACAATGAAGTGCTTACTATGTCTAGCGCATGGCCACCAAATACTTCCGTGTTCCAAGATGATAACGCGCTCATACAGACAGCCAAGAAAGTTCGGGTGGGGTTTGTAGAGCATCAGAATATGATCAAACATCTTCTCTGGCCACCATAATCGCCACAGTTGAACGACATTGGAACATTATGGGGAGTTTTACTTCGTAGCTAAAAGGCGTAACAAAAGCCGTACATGCCGGACTTGTATACCGTAAGAAGCCGGACGTTTCCGGCTAAAGCGGGACACTTGGTAATCCTAGATGCGACGGATCGTAGCCGCCCTCCCGGTTATATTCGGCGCCCGGGTCCTGTCCCCGCGCGCTGCGGGAGCATGCATGCACGCACACGCAGCGCAGCACGGCACGGGCGCAGCTGCCCGCGCCTGGCCGCAGCGCGCCGTCACACGCTCCTCTTTGTTCTTTTTCTTCATTCAACAACAGCGCACGGCTCAGCTCGGCTCGGCTCCCTGCCTCCCGCCTTTCCTCATCCTTCCTGCTGGCTCCCCGCTCCCCGCTATTCTCTCAACTCCCGAAAAAAATTCAAATCATTACGCGGCTCGGCTCGGCGCGGCGCGGCGTAGTCCCGCGGGGGGGGCGGCGCTCCTCGACCTCAGCCGCTGCCCTTTCCCCCTCCGCATCCTCCTCCTCCTTCTCCTGCTCCTCATCGTCGTCCTCCACGTCCACGACGCCGTCGTCTTCCTCCACCTGCTCCTCGTCCTCTTCCCTCGCTCCTTCCGCCCCTCCGCCGCCCCTTCCTACTCGTTGCCCGCTCCTCTCGTAACCCTTTGGATCCGGGGAACAAAAAATTCAAATGAGGGTCCAGGTCCAGGCTGGCGTCCCGCCGCCACGCTGTGGGAACCGCCGCACCACGCGCCAGCACGCAGCCCTGCTGCTGCTGCTGCTGTAGCCGCTGCCTGAGAGGGCGACATCACTTCGTCCTGGACGAGGTGCCAACTTAAAGTCTAGATGCGCTATGCTGTGAGTTCAAAACAATGCAGAATCCTACAGCAGAGACTCTGCTCGTACATAATGGCGCAGCTGGCGAGGGAAACGCTTTGTCTACAAACCACAGCGTCTAAAGGGAAGCATGCCACATGTAAAACACTGCTCTCACTTTCCCCATGCGACCATGGAACCATAGATTCCCGAAAGGCTTCGGAAAATGTAGAGCGACTTCAAAGGTATATACGAAAGCAATATTTCGGAAGTAGTTTTGACTTAGAGATTTGATAATTATACTGTCAAATCAAAATTATACGGAACCTATTAGTGGACAGTAATATGGTGTCCACCTTTCGCCTTTATGATGGCTTGCACTCTGCTGGGGACATTTTCAATTAGGTGTCTGAATGTCTCAAAAGTTAACAGGTGCCTATTCTTCCTTAAGAACCGAAACCAGAGAAGGTAGTGATGTTAGATGCTGGGGTCTGGAGCGCAGACGACGTTCTAACTTATTCCAAAAGCGTTCCTCTGAGTACAAGTTGCGACTCTGGTCAGAGTAGTTCTTTTCAGGAATGATATCGTCCACATAGCTGCTGTTTTATGGCAGGGTACAATGTCTTGCTGATACAATAGTCTGCTCCAAACTGTTCCTCTGCTGCAGACAGTATACAATGCTTTAAGATGCGTTCAGATGATTCCACATTTACCATTTTTTTGGCACAAAAGGAGACCACATCCTAACTACAAAAAACACGCCCTTATCGTATCACAACCTCCTCGGTACTTCACTGTTGGCACTACACATTTTGGCAAGTAACTTTCTCCAGGTCCAAGTCCTTCCATCGGATTGCCGCAGGATACAGCGTGATTCATCGCTGCAAAACACTCGTTTCCAGTCATCCAATGTTCGGTAGCGACGCTCTTTACGTCACCTCAAGCGTCGCTTAATATCGACTAAAGAAATGCGTGGCATATGAGGAGGTGCTCGACCAACGTACACTATTCTTTCAACTCCCTGCGCACAGTCATTGTGCTAGCTGCACCGCCGGGAACTCAGCAGTGATTCCTTCCTCTGACTTCATGCGATTTTACACAACCACCCTCTGCAGTGTTCGACGGTCCCTGACCTGTGCATGTGCTCTGCCTCGTCTTGCACTAGCGGCGGTTGTTCCTTCGCGTTTCCTCTTTACAATCATATCATCAACAGGCGACTTTTGCAGTCTTAGGAGGGTCGAAGTGTGTCTGATGGATTTGTTACTTGGCATCCACTGACTAGTCAAGGTTCGAAGTAGCTCTCTTCGCCCACCGATTGTGTTGCTACTGCTCCTCTGCCGACAGCACAATATGGCTCACCTCCTTTTATACTGACTGGTCCGTTTCTCGTGACTCCTAGTGGTCAATTCAGTATTACACGACTGTATCTTTGATCGAACAGTGCATCTTGCATGACAAGTTGTTATCACAAGTATGTCAGGAATCCCACAAAAAAAAGCTCATATGATCAGCGTAAATGTATTAATCAGGCGATGCCAAGGGAATTAGACGAGGGAATGAGACACTAAAAATGGTACATGGGAAGCAACGTCTCTAGTGGAAACTGTAGGAAAGATATTGTGTAATTCAACAATAACTTATCTGAAAAAAAAAATGCTTAAGGATAGCTATGCCTTTCAAACGATGAGCATTCTTAAGTGCAAATAATACGTCGTTCTCATCTTCTCCTCCAGATACTTGAATCACTTTCTTCATAAGAGAGAAGCTAAGACCTGTTTGACCAGATGGGAATTTTAAAGGGCCGATCTCCCATATACAAGACCAGTGTCTTCACAATGCGCCACCTCGCTCACAAATTTCTTCATACTACTGTGCTTTCGCGCTTATGTCATTGATTCTGTAGGGTGTGAGGCCATCATCCTTCGACGTGCCTATCAATAGGGCCATATTTTGAACTGAAGGAAAAACAAAATGAAATGTCTGATAAGCGGTGAGGTGACAAAAAGGCACGGGATATCGATACGCACATATACAGAGGACAGTAGTGTCACGTACACAGTGTATAAAATGGCTGTGCATTAGCAGAGCCGTTGTTTGTACTCAGGCGTTTCATGCGAAAAGATTTACAACGTGATTACGGCCGCACGACGGGAATTAACAGACTTTGAACGTGGGATGGTAGTTCTAGCTAGACGCGTGGGACGTTCCATTCCGGAAATCGTTAGGGAATTCAATATTCAGGGATCCGCAGTGTCAAGAGTGTGCTGAGAATGCCAGATTTTAGGTATTACCTCTCACCATGGACAACTATTGGCGACTGCCTTCACTTAACGACCGAGACCAGCGGCGTCTGCGTAGAGTTGTCAGCGCTACACTGCGTGAAATAACAGCAGAAATCAATGTAAGACGTTCGACAAACATATCCATTAGGACAACGCGGTGAAATTGGGCGTTAATGGGCTATGGCAGCAGACGACCGACGCGAGTGACTTTGCTATCAGGACGACATCGCCCGCACCGCCTCTCCTAGGCTCGTGACCGTATCGTTTGGACCCTAGACTACTGGAAACCCGTTGCCTATGCAGAAGAATCAATTCCAGATGGCAAGAGCTGATGGTAGCGTTAGAGTGTGGTGCAGATTCCACGAAGTCATTGACCCAAGTTGTCAACAAGGCATTGTGCAGACTGAAAGTGGCTCCATAATGGAGTGGTCTGTGTTTACATGGAATGGACTGGGTCCTCCGGTCCAACTGAACTGATAACTGTCTGGAAATATGATTACCGGGCGTGAGTCGTGCTTCGGTAGCTCAGATGGTAGAGCACTTGCCCGCGAAAGGCAAAAGTCCCGAGTTCGAGTCTCGGACGGGCACACAGTTTTAATCTGCCAGGAAGTTTCATATCAGCGCACACTCCGCTGCAGAGTGAAAATTTCATTCTGGAAACATCCCCCAGGCTGTGGCTAAGCCATGTCTCCGCATCTTTCAGGAGTGCTAGTTCTGCAAGGTTCGCAGGAGAGCTTCTGTAAAGTTTGGAAGGTAGGAGACGAGGTACTGGCAGAAGTAAAGCTGTGAGTACCGGGCGTGAGTCGTGCTTCGGTAGCTCAGATGGTAGAGCACTTGCCCGCGAAAGGCAAAAGTCCTGAGTTCGAGTCTCGGTCGGGCACACAGTTTTAATCTGCCAGGAACTTTCAAGAAACTTAAGTTTGTCTTTACAACTGAATATCCAGTCCTTCAATCTAGCGCAGTGCATCAGGAGTTGCTAGCAGGAAGTCTTCTTCAGCACCGTGATAGGCTCGGATACTGCATTCAAATGGTTCAAATGGCTCTGAGCACTATGGGACTCAACTGCTGTGGTCATAAGTCCCCTAGAACTTAGAACTACTTAAACCTAACTAACCTAAGGACATCACACACATCCATGCCCGAGGCAGGATTCGAACCTGCGACCGTAGCGGTCGTGCGGTTCCAGACTGTAGCGCCTTTAACCGCTCGGCCACTCCGGCCGGGGGATACTGCATTCACTGACAATGTGGTGAACAGTCTGGTATAGAGCGCCGCAGTCACAGGCTAGATTAGGCAGCTTCTTCCACTTAAAGAGAGCATCCCTGCATCGGCCATGGCCGGCACGGATTCTATTGAGAGTAGTCCAGGTCTTGCGTGGTAGGTCGAATCCACTTGGAAGTTTAGCACCTGAGAAGCTGTTATGCAGGCGCACATCTGTCACTACTTCCCACTGACGTTTCCATTCTTCAATAGGTTTGAAATTCTTAGCAACCATGTCAGCAGCATCGCACAGAGTTGGATGGCGTGATTTCAGTCTCTTACGATTTAAAAGTGGCAGGTGTGCAGATCAGGAAGCATTATACCGGTTAACAGTGGAAGCCAATAAACTGGAGTAGATCTGATTGCGCCAGATATTTTGCGCATTGCCGTATTGAGGACTTTGGCAATTATGGACGGGTATAGAGACAGCATGGGTCAATATTTCTACAGGGGACTCCCAACGATTTGTTGCGTCCACGCCACGTCGAGTCGCTGCACTAAGACCGGCCACAGGAGGTCCGATACGATATTAGACGGTATCCCATGAATTTTGTCACCTCATTGTATTCGATATAAAAAGTTCTTCAGGTACAGACGTGTTCAAATGCTGTAATTTTCTCTGAGTCGACTGTTCAGTGCAGCTTATACGCTATGTTGGTGTCCCATTGATATCTCAAATATTGACGCTGCCTCTGGTGATATACATCACAAACTGACAACATTAACTTCACATACTGAGTTAACTGATACTAAATTAATACCGCCCATGAAATCGTTCTAAATTTTACAGTAACTGCTGCACGACAACTGCGAATTCTCCAAACAAAATACCGAATTGCTACAGGGCACAAACATGAAAAATTAATATAAGGGCTGATCAAAAAGTTTCCGTTTGAGGGCGTGGCTGCACCGTATATGCAACGTAGCGCGACTCCGATGCGGGTATGTAAGTACCAACTTACAGGCAGGGGATTAGAGTCTCATTCGTGTCTTTCCGGCGTGCGTGAGGTAAATGCCGAAATGTGGACTATCGCGAATTTATTACCAAATACCTGCAAACAGGACCAACTTGCTGTTATTCTGTTATTGGCTGCCGAAGGGAAAACACCGGTAGACACCCATCAGTGAATGAAGAATGTGTATGGGCAGTATGTCTGTCGAAAAACACCGTTGTTGTGTTAAAACTGCGACGAGGGTTTCTTCTGCGCCATGACAGCGCACTCTCCCATGTCACAAATGTCGTGAGGCGGACGTTAAGCCAACTCAAGTGGGAGATCACCCACCTTATGGTCCTGATCTCTCCCCATGTCATTATCACGCCTCCGGTCCCGTAAAAAATGCCTTGAAGGGTCAACGATTCCTGTCGGATGAGGATGTGCCGCAGGCAGTCACGGGCTTCTTCGCGCAGCAGGACTTGGTGTTTCAGAAAATGGGTATCTTCAACTTGGTGCTTCGATGGGTTGATTGATCGCCCTTTATACCTCTGCCAAAGATGTCGTCTCGGAGAAAGCTCTGTCGGGCAGTACTGACCGCGCTGGGCACACTTTGTTACAGAGGCCCCTGTCGTACGAAGTAATCAAAGTACCTGGCTCACAAGCCTTCCTCGTTTCTGGCTGTCGGAAGTAATGGTTTGCTAAGTATGCATGCAGTCGCGAACTGACTTCTGCAGTGAATCTCAGAAAATATGCAGCAACCTATTTAGTGGCCAGTGTGCAGTGTTACAGTTATGATGCAGTTCTGCAATATAATGCGCTCCTTTTACAAAGAAATACATGAAAATAAAGTTTGAAACGCAGAAATAACAAATCTGCAACAATAACAATAATGGCAGGCGTAATTTACTCGCTTTCCACTCCCTCTCCACAATTCCCAATTTTCTCACACGTAGCGACTACATCAAAATTACGTAATTATATAGTTTGTGAATTATCAAATAGCTTATTTTAAATTGTTTCGGTAACTTTTGTTTTCACATGTATGGAAATAAGAAAACGCCTGATGATTATCAAAATATGCTCGTAACCTTTAACAGTGAATTACATTAAGAAAGCAGGAATGGTGACAGAACAAAAATAATTGTTCACGACAGTCATATACAAACGCTTAGCCACTACGGCCATTGTCAACATGAATGAGGGATTTATAACACACATCAGATAAATTCCCCTGGATATGTGAAGGTGTCACCGTTGTGTATTCAAAGCAGATGTTCAGGCTGCTGTTGCAGGCGGCATGTATAAGAGTGACGATGTGTATGCCTTGTTGCAGCTATATGTGCTATTAGATGTTTATCCCTCAATTTATCACGAGACATTTCTGTATTTATTGACCGAGTGATGCCGACCGGGGTGTCAGAGAGGTTCTAGGCGCTACAGTCACAGGTTCGAATACTGCCTCGGGCATGGATGTGTGTGATGTCCTTAGGTTAGTTAGGTTTAAGTAGTTCTAAGTTCTAGGGGACTGACGACCTCTGCAGTTAAGTCCCTTAGTGCTCAGAGCCATTTGAACCATTTGACCGAGTGATGAATACATCATAGGATCGCTCAAGGGGCTCACTCATCAAATTAATCGATTTTTACTCCTCAACTAAGATCACTAACGTTCGCTGGTCTGCGGTGCTCGAACCGCCAGTGGAAGAAGATATTTTCTTCTATTTGAGCATAAGTTGAAAAGATATTGTGGTGCACTGGCAACTTACTCAATGTTCAGCCATCCAGAAATACCGGTGGAATCCTGAAGAGAAGACGGATCGAAACACCTAGCTTTGAAAATGTTTGAAAAGGAGATTGTAACTTAACGTCTCAGACGATTTAACCATAAACTTACGATCATTACGAAAGTGGATTAACTGCCAACGTATTCACCAGAGCTTTGCAGGAAGTCAGGCCAGAGTACCTGCCAAACAGTACTCAAGGCAGTGCTACATCTGTGGGATGTTCTCAGTTCCTGTGGAAAATTTTACATCTGTAACAAAGACTGGAGTATCACCGACACTGAATGAAATTTTTTTGCCATTAGTCACATGACTAAGCCAACCTCTTCATCTCAGAGTAGGTCATATACCTATCATCCTCGCGTATTTGTTGGATATATTCGAGCCTCCGATAAAATTATCTCGATATTCCAGCCGCATAAAGTTGTGTGTCAACAGGCCTCTTGCCGAATGCCCCTTGGCCGTTGTCAAGTAGTGACTGTCGTGTGATTACTGTTCCCGTCCCCACACAATCTCTCTGCCTCTACGTCACTGGAGCTCAGTGAAGTGACATACATGTTAATGTTTTCGTTTCGCATCCGCCGCACCCACTTCAACATTTCGGTGGCCAGGTCCCCAGCTGTGCTTAGCCTCAGGCCGCCGTCTCTACTGGAGATGATGTAACAAAGTACTATCCCGTTCGCTTCCGTTATGACGCTATCCCTGAAACCATTTTTCGTTTCGTAACATATCTTGTCGAGTTCAATCCGGTGTCTGTTTTCCATAGCCTGTTCTGCTACCGCTGACTCCTAAGGATTCGGCAGAAGGAAACATCTCTCGTGTTCTACACAGCGCTGTTCAGTAGAACGCACACTCTGTCCTACATGAAACAGTCCTCAACTATAGGCTATTTTAAATACCTCTGGCGTTCGGAGGCCTACATCGACCCTCACAGGCCTCATGAACTGCCGAATTTTTGCTGGAGGCCTGAAGATCGAATTGATTTTACGCCTGTTTAACATCTGGTTAATCTTTCCTGGTAGTGAGCCATGGAACGAAAAAAAAAAACAGCTTCTTCGTGTCCTTCTCAGGGGCCTCCTGCTTACGTCGGGGAGATGGCTCGAGAATTCTATCGATTTTTGTATCCATTTTCCTTGAATACTTTCCGTGAATGTTTCAGCTCCTTCGGTAGGTTTTCAGGAGCTGAAACGGCCCATTGGCTCCATTTGTCCCCAACTAGTTTGTCGAGTTTTATGAGCATATCGCCTTGGACACGGCTCTTGCAAACGCTAATTCTTTTAATCGTCGCTTTAATGACGCATTCGTTGTCCGGCCTCATGCATACCAAAAACTGAGAGACGTTTTGGACCACTTCAGCAGCATCCACCAGAACGCGAATTTCACGATGGAAATCGTAGAGACAAATGGAGCCTTGCCGTTGCTTCCACGTACATTTCCGCCGAACGAGAAACGGGCATCTGATCCACAGTCTTAGCCAGAAAACCATCCACACTTACCTATATCTAGACACTACCAGCTACCCCCACCCATCGCAGAAATATTCTGTTTTGGGGCCTTGGTGTACCAAGCAGCAGACGGCCCAGCCAGCCACTGAAAGCCTGTTGAAGGCAATGAAATATTTACGAAAAGTATCCAAGGAAAACGACTACAACAGCCGATAAATTTCGCCAAAATGGACAAATGGTTTCAGAGATAATGTCATAAAAGGAGCGATGGAGATAAAAATTTCTTACAGCGCCCTCAGTAAAGACGGCGGCCAGCAGCTAATCACAGTTCAGGACCCGGCCATCAGAAGGTTGTAGCGGGCGTGACGTGTGGGCAACGAAAACATTAATAGACAAGTTGATTCAGGTGCCTCTACCGATAGGTTTCATGCGACCCATACCGGTTACAAAAACCACATGCGAAATTTTTATATTCTCTCGCTCGCTACGATGAAACTAAGAGTGCTACAGAAGAACTTAATGCGACCTTTTTGTAGGAAGTTTATTGCAGTTAAATTTTGTACTGAAGGCCACGGTTTTCGAGTTATTAGAGATAAATGCATTTGGTCACTTCTGAACGTTTTTCTTGAGTAATTTGCAAACGACAGCCTGCAGCGAAAAAAATTCTATAGGACTAACATTTTGCACATAGCGAGCGAGAGAATATGAAAATACAGGACGTGGTATTTGAAGGCGTTGCGGGTTGCATAAAACGAATGGGTAAGTGGACCTGAATCACCCTGTATGCGGCGCTGAAGTGAGCTCCAGTGACGTCACAGAAGGCAGCACGGCTATGACGGCACAGTCAACAACAGGCTCTCCATACGCACGCCGTGTCCCTTCCGGGGAGTGAATAAAGATGGAAAAAAAGCAGTTTGAAAATGGGTGAAATCTCGTGGACATCTAAGAACGTGATAAGGCAGGAAACCCGAGGAAACGTCTATATCGCCGTGAAACTATGCGCTCCTACATTCCAACCCTGTCTTCTCCTAAAGTTTTTACCCTCTACAACGCCATGTAGTACCATACAAGTTTTTTCCTGATATTTTAACACATGTACTATCATACTGTCGCTACTTCTTATCGGTGTTCACCACGTGCTTCTTTCCTCACCAGTTCTGCGGAGAATCTCCTCATTTCTTGTCTTATGAGTCCACTTTATTTTCAACATCATTCTACAGATCACATTTCAAACGCTTCGATTCGCTCGACTTCTCCGCAGTAGATTCTTAGAAATATCTTCCTCTAGTTAGGGGCAATGTTTGATAATGGTAGGCTTCTTCTGGCCATGAATGCCCTCTTTGCCTAGATAGTGTGCTTTCTGTGTCCTCCTTGCTGTTTCCTGGCGTATGTTATTTTACTTCTAAGGTAGCAGATCACCTGCACTCAGTGTACTCCATGTACCCCCATTTTGCCAGTAAATTTTGCACTAATCACAATTCTGCTGCTCCTCGTTACTCTCGTCTTCCTTTGGTTTACTCTCAGTCCATATTCTGTGCTGAGTAGACTGTTCATTCCATTCAGTACGTCCTGTAATTCTTCCTCTCCTTCACTGAATATAGCAACGAAAGCAGCAAACTTTATCATTGATATTGGATTACGCTGAATTTTCATCACACTCCTGAAAGACACAGTCCAGTTACATTAATGTGGCCACCGTCTCTGTGTTCGACGTCAGCTTGTAATAATCATTCACAGACGTCAGTAAATGGAAATGAGCGTACGGCGTCATTGGCCGGGTGGTCCCTTGCGGGGCAGGTCCGGCCGCCTTGGTGCAGGTCTTATTACATTCGACGCCACATTGGGCGACCTGCGCGCCGGATGGGGATGAAATGATGATGAAGCCAACACAACACCCAGTCCCTGAGTGGAGAATATCTCCGACCCAGCCGGGAATCGAACGGGGGCCCGTAGGACAGCAATAGATCACGCTGACCACTCAGCTGTCGGGGGGGACACAGACGGCAGTGTGGCAGCACTAGCAGCTAGCAGTGGTGAGTATATAAAGCGAGTTGGGAGGGGGGGGGGGGGGGAGTGGACAGTGGACAATAGTGCAGTCGTTGTCGTAATACGGAAACGGAGCGATCTATCTGACATCCGAAAGGGTACGATCGTTCGCTTTCGGGTCAAGGGTGGAAGCATTTCCGAGATGTAAGTTTGTAAACTGCTTGTATGCCGCCGTGGTTAAAGTATACTGTGCAAGGCAAAACAGAGCTATGGAAACTCTGGTTCACGCCCCCGTGCTGCCTGCTGTTCATCGGCAACGAGGACTGGAATTTGCACACCAGTACCGGAACTGGATTTCCATTGAATGGCGACAGGTGGCCTTTCCAGGAGAAATGAAATGATCACGTTGCATTTTTGGCCGGGATACCCTATGGGGGTGTTCGGCTGCCTGGAATAAGTCTTTTTGACGTCGCTGCGGCGTCCTGTGCGTGCGGTTGATCTACCAGTGCCGGCCGGTGTGGCCGTGCGGTTCTAGGCGCTACAGTATGGAGCCGAGCGACCGCTACGGTCGCACGTTCGAATCCTGCCTCGGGAATGGATGTGTGTGATGTCCTTAGGTTAGTTAAGTTTAAGTAGTTCGAAGTTCTAGGCGACTGATGACCTCAGAAGTTAAGTCCCATAGTGCTCAGAGCCATTTCTTGTGCGTGGACGATGTTGAAATGATGATGACAACAACAAAATACCCAGTCCCGAGATGAATCACGTTTTGTACTTCATCGAACAGATTGCTGTTGGCACCTACGGCGTGATACGTCTGTAAGCAAACAGGCTGTAACAGTCGTCGGAAGTTTCCAGACCGGAGGAGGCAGCTTTATGGTCTGAGAAATGTTTTCGTGGCATTCCCTGGATGGTCTCGTCTTTCTGGAAGGCACAGTGGAGCAACACAATTACGCATCTATCCTTGTAGACCATATACAGACCTGTGTGCAGTTTGTTTTTCCGCGGCACAGTGGCCTCTACCGGCAAGACAGTGAAATCTGTCACAGTCCTTCAGTTTACGTATGTCCACCCAGAATCCTGTATCATGTCCGTAACGCGCACTCCCCTATTTCTCGACAATACAAAACGCGCTGCCCTTCTTTGAACTTTCTCGATATACTCCTTTAATCCTACCTGGTAAGGATCCCACACAGCGCAGCAGTACACCAAAAGATGACGGACAAGCATAGCGTAGGCGATCTAGTAGACCTGTTGCATCTTCTAAGCGCCCTACCAATAAAGCGCAGTCTTTGGTTCATTTTCCCCACAACATTTTCCATGTGTTCGTTCCAATTTATGTTGTTCGAAATAGTAATTGCTAGGTATTTAGCTGAATGTACAGCCTTTAGATTTGATTGATTTATTCTGTAGCCGAACTGTAACGGATTCCTTTTAGCACAGCCTGCTTCCCAGGCTGTCAGACTCCCCGGATGAATCTGTGAGACCACCGCGATCGTGCTGTTCGTGCCATGGACCCTCAACTAAGAAATCTACCGCAGCTGGCCAAGGCACAGAGGTTGGGATGGATCCACACCCCAGTGCGTACTTTCCAGAATCTCATTCTGCGCTGCAAAAGGTGGTGATTCAGGCTTTTGACCGGTGATCGTATTAATGTATATCTTAATTACTTTTTGTTGCGAATCGCGTTGGCACGAGCTTCAAGTCCCGAGTATCTGCCAGCGATTCTTGTGCTTCTGACCCCTGCTGCACGTCCAGAGCGACTTGCCGAGTTCCACAGGTCCGGATACTCGGAGGCAGCCCCGCGCTGCTGCTGTCATTGGACAAGGGCAGGAGACGACGGGTGTCGGCTGCGGCTGCGGGGTCGCCGGCCGTCGCCGGGCGCTTGGCCTCTAACAGCCTCCGCTTTACGGCGGCCATAAAAATCGAGACACTTACCGGCAGTTTGTGTGTTCATTTTAACGTGGCCGGTTCTGCGCCGCGCTTTACGGCCTCACAACAAACACAGTTATCTCTGCCCGTAAAAGCGATTCCTCGGCCGGCCCTTTTTATTTGCCGTAAATTAGTGGCTGCGGTGCGTGCCCGGCCAGAGGGCCCCGTGCCTTCCTGGCCACCGGGCGCCAAGAGCCATCCCCGGCCCGGCCGCAAGTGTCGCCAGGGCGGCAGATTTACGGCTCCGCTGCTCGCCAGCGGTCAGCTATAAATCAAATTCGAGATGTGAACGGAAAAAAGAGCCGTAAACATTTACTCAACGCACCTGTAAAGCTTCCGTCGCTGGCGGTCTCAGCTGGAGCGCCTAGCACGGTGTTCTCGTAGGTATTTGCCTCGTAACAGCCAGTTGCCCTCGCAGGGTAGCCGCGCGCTGTGGGAGCGCGCGTCTTGGAGTCTTGTCTCCCCTGAAGAGTGCTCTGTAATCCAGTCCTGTGGAAGGGAAAGGAATTTTTTACTACCACTGTAACATCGCCTCTGCCCTTGATAATGGGACCAATTTGGGAAGAAAGAGAGTTCACAGTTTTCTTCGGCTATGCCTTATCAGGCAAAAACCATTCATTGATTTGAATCCGTAGATGTACCAGTACCAGCAGGACTGAAAAATTCAAATGGCTCTAAGCACTATGGGACTTAACTTCTGAGGTCATCAGTCCCCTAGAACTTAAAACTACTTAAACCTAACTAACCTAAGGACATCACACACATTCATGCCCGAGGCAGGATTCTAACCTGCGGCTGTAGCGGTCGCGCGGCTCCAGTCTGAAGTGCCTAGAACCGCTCGGCCAGTCCGGCCGCCTAGCAGTACTAAAAGACCAAGAAAAAAGAGCTCGGATTAAAGAACATATATGAATGTAATTTTTCACTACTTCTGTTCAACCCATGCATCTAAGACGCAATGACGGAAATAAAAGAAAGTTTCAAGAGTGGGATTAAAATTCAAAGTGAGATGGTGTGAATGATAAGATTCGCTGATGACATTGGTATCGTGAAAGTAAAGTGAAGAACAATTATAGGATCTTCTGAATGGAGTGAACAGTCTAATGGGTACAGAAAATGGACTGAGGGCAGATAGGAGAAAGACGAAAGTAATGAGAATCAGCATAAATGAAAACAGTGAGGAACTTAACAGCAGAAGTGCACATAACGAAGTTACGGAATTCTCCTACCTATGCTGGAAAAAAAAACTGACGAAGGAGCGAGGAGGATACAAAAAGGGATCCCTGGGAAAGAGAAGGCTGCTAGTATCAAACAAACGTATTAACGTGAGGAAGAAATTTCTGAGAATGTACGTTTCGACTAAAGCATTGTATGATAGTGAGACATGGACTGTGGGATAATCGGAACACAAGAGAATCGAAGCTTCCTGGCAGATTAAAACAGTGTGCTGGACCACGACTCGAACTCGGGACCTTTTGCCTTTCGCGGGCAAGTGCTCTACCAACTGAGCTACACAAGCACGACTCACGCCTCGTCCTCACAGATTTAATTCCGCCAGTACCTCCTCTCCTACCTTCCAAACTTCACAGAAGTTCTACTCCGTTGTAGAGTGAAAATTTCTTTCGAGAATAGAAGCGTTTGAGATGTGGTGCTACAGAAGGATAAGGTAAGGAATGAGGAGGTACCCCGTAGAATCCACGAGGAAAGGTATATATGGAAAACACTGACAAGAAGAAGGGACAGTATGATAGGACATCTGTTAAGATAGCAGGGAATAACTTCCATGGTACTAAAGGGATCGGTAGAGGGCAAAACCACGCCACAGAAAACTTTAACTTAAGATCTTCGCGAACCTTTACTTCAATTTTTAATTTAGCAAATTGCAAAAATATTGGCAAAGCTCGTTAAGCTTTAATCATTTAACAAGTTGAACCAACGTGACCGAGCTGTGTAGAAAACTTGAAATCAATAATCACAAGAGGAGAGACGTTAATCTGAATTTTTACACAATGTTGAATGAAAAGACTGTCATCACAGCAGTTTGGAAGGCAATTAAGTCTTCAGTGTCATGGGCACAACTGTTAAAAGTGTGGATATAGTTCGAGACAACTTTATACTGTCAAATAGTCACAAATTACAACTGATTAATGGAAGCGAACACGGAGCAAAACCACTGCTGACACTATATTAATCAGTTGACAACAGTACGATTACCCAAACAGAAAAATTATTTCATTTTAATACCTCCTTCAATCAACATGTGACTAACAATAGCCGGCCGCGGTGGTCTAGCGGTTCTAGGCGCTCAGTCCGGAACCGCGCAACTGCTACGGTCGCAGGTTCGAATCCTGCCTCGGGCATGGATGTGTGTGATGTCCTTAGGTTAGTTAGGTTTAAGTAGTTCGAAGTTCTAGGGGACCGATGACCACAGATGTTAAGTCCCATAGTGCTCAGAGCCATTTGAACCATTTTTTTTTTTACTAACAATAATACATTAAAGCAATAGCTTAAAACATTAAAGTCTTGAAAACATTCTAGTTTTGTATCAGAAATGTTAAACGCACTTAGAATAATATTAGTAAAACTTTAACTTATCAGCTAATGCACATAGTTAGCGCACTAACTGTTTTATAAATCTTTCATTAGAACAACGGGGAGTGCAATAGATGGCTCAAGGGCTAGTCACTGTGCGATACACTATTTACATAAAATTTTAATCTTAGAATCACTTGCACGAGAAATCATGAAACTGTGACTGATAATTTAAAAAAACCGTTTTCATAAAAAGTTTAAAGCAATTGTATCTAGTAGAATCTGGCTCGGCTGAAGAATTAACCTTTAGTTATTCTATAGCGACCAGTCACATTACTGACACCATCTGTCAACAGCCTGAATAACCATATTTTGCAGCACAGACCGCTGCGAAGCGTCGATGAAGAGAGGAAGTGGTGTTAAGGGAGGTACCGACAGGAATGTGGAGCCATGCGCTGTTCGCACCACGGATCCTAAACTGAGGCATCTCGCCACCAGTGCCTTGGCCAGCCTCGCTGGGTTTCTCAGTTGAGGATCCGTGGTGCGAACAGCGCGTTCGGGGTGGTCCCACAGATTCTCGATTGGATTTAAATCCGAGGAATTTGGTGGGCAGGGGAGTTTGCAGGGCAAGGAAGGACAGTTAACTGGTGCTGTTGCTCTTTGAATTACGCACTTGCACAGCGAGCTGTGTGACGTGTTGCATTATTCTGCTAGTAGATGCCGTAGTGCCGAGGGAAAACAAACTGCATGTAAGGGTTGGGCATGGTCGCGAAAGATAGATACGTACTTGGGTTGGTCCTCTCGCCTTCCAGAAAGGCAAGATCACTCAGGGAATTCCAAGAAAACACTTCCCAGATCATAACGCTTCCTTCTCCGGCCTGGACCCTTCCGATGACCGGAAATTTAGAAATTTGTGGTGAGTTCCTATGGGACCAAACTGTTACGATCAACGTTCCCCAGGCGTACGCACTGCCTTAATCTAACTAACTTACGCTAAGGACCTAAGAACAACACACACACACACACACACACACACACACACACACACACACACACACACACACACGCCCGAGGAAGGACTCGAACCTCCGATGGGGGGAACCGCGCGAACCGTTTCAAGGCCCCTAGACGGCGTGGCTAACACGCGCGGCAAAGCCGCTACAGAGCGAGGTTTAGTCTCCTATATACTCACTTCCTTTGAGTTTCTTTTTCGTTTTTGTTAGAACCACTACATCTCATTCTCTTTCTTTTAAATCTTTAGTAAGTTCTGTTTCCTTGTTAGCTAATCTACGAACTACTGGCTGGAAGTTGCGTTTGTCTAATGCATCCTATGGGGCTGTAGCTGGCGGCTGTCTTGCGAATAACTACTTTGTAGCTTTGACTATTGCGTTACTGCACTCCTATTTAGACCTTTTTCATTACTAAAATAAATTTTCTGTGTGCCAAGATACAGTCACGGTGGAATATGCAACTACTGTGATGGATCTAACTGATTTTACTAGGTTCGTTTTTTACAAACAGCATATACGAAAGTGAAAGTTTATTTCTTGAATTAAAGTGAGCAACCTACAATGTTTACAGCATTAAAGTTCCAGTTAACGCGATAATAATGGAGAATTTGGTCTACTTGTCTGCAAATACGAGTCTTACCGATGGATCTCTGGCGCAGATGTTTATCAGTGCGTACACCAATGACTTTCGCACAGTTCTCATTTTCTTCTGTTTATACCTCATGGAAGTTTTACTACCCATAAACCGGAAGAAAGTCTTAAATGTGATGCTAGATAAATGGTGCATTCCATTATCCGATACGTATCTCGTACTCTTTATGAGTAAACTTGCAGGACGGTAACGCTAAATTCGTAAGTTTCGGAAGGGCTGTCATAAACTCCAGAAAGCTAGCCTGTTTCACAAAATCTCCGAAGCGAAAAGGAACTGTTGACTGCTCACATTTAAACAGTTGTTTATTAATTTGAGGCATTGAAGACTGACATACAAATGCTGACCAAGTATTTCGTTTAGTATTTACTTCGCTGTTCTGTATTACGAACTATACTACAAAACAAGTAGAAACAAAAATCATTTTTAATATTTTTCGTCTTACTTACCGATGGTGAGTTTAGTAATTCTTATAGTGGAGCTTTCATACGTCCTTGTGTAGGGTGGCCAAAAGTGATCGGAAAAGCGCTTTAGGCATTTAGTATGTCTCCGGCATCTATTTATTCCGTTCATAGATCAACGGCCTTAAGACAATACGACAGTATATGCACATGGAAAAAAGGTCATGAGATATTCTGACAGAAGGGAGAATCAGCGAAGGCAAGCTGAAGAGCCAGATGCTCTAAGATGTCCTCCACACATCGAATGAATTTGATAAAGCATTGAAAATGTTACTGCAGTCAGTGGATACTGCTGCCGTTGTAACAGTTTGAGAAGCTAGACAGAGCGCCGCATCGGTGTTAACGACGGTTATTTCCAGCATTTTCTCTAAAGAGCAAGTCTCTTATTCATTAGCTTGGATAACATATTGACGTCCGATCTAAAGACGTTCGAAACCCTAGGACTGGTTACCGAAGGCATGAAAGGAATACCTGGCGCTTCAGTCGGAACCGCGCGACTGCTACGGTCGCAGGTTCGAATCCTGCCTCGGGCATGGATGTGTGTGACGTCCTTATGTTAGTGACGTTTAAGTAATTCTAAGTTCTAGGGGACTGATAACCTCAGCTGTTAAGTCCCATAGTGCTCAGAGCCATTTGAACCATTTTTTGAATACCTGGTCTGAAAGTCAGTTGTGTAACCAGTACTTCGTAACAAGTTTGCTTGTGTCGGTATACTCCTCAGCAAGTGCATAAATATTTGTCTTGTAAATAAAACCGCCTTTTCTTGCTGCATTGTATTTTATTTCTCCCGGACGCGTTTCGCCCCTTTTTTACTTTAAGGCATCTAAAGCCGGATGTTTTGTTTTGATATGTGTTATTTGCAGATTATAAAACAGTTCACATCTCTTTTTTTGTAAATAAGTTACTACTTAAAGTTTTCCGCGCATTTGCTTGGTATTTGCGTTTCTTCTCCTCTGGTCACTGCTGGAGGTCGCACTATAACTTCATTAACGGTGAGAGGAAACGTAGATGCCAACCAAAAGCTCGAAGAACTGTAAATAATCAGTTATTTACATGAAAAACGACACGTGAACTGTCTTATAATCTACAAGTAGCACCAAAACATAAATGTATCAGTCTACATCCCACTGAAGATTGCTTAAAGTAAAAAAGTTCTGGGAGAAATTAAATACAATGCAGCAAGAATATGCGGTTTTTTTTATAAAACAAAAAGTGTGTCTTAGTTTGTGTCATCAGGTCATGTTAAGGAAGTACTTAGACCCGTTCTCTCATCTCACTCTTCGCTGGCACTTTTCTAACAGAGCCTCTGAAGAAATTTATTTAGCAATGTACCTAGTTGTATCCCATACAGATAACGTTACAGATATGTTAGTTCATGCGGTCGAGCCGAAACATTTAGGAAATTATCTTACAGAAATTTAGGAAATTATCTTACAGAAGACCATTTAAAGAAATATCTTCTGGTTAAAATCCTTGTTCAAACAAACATCTAAATCACAGCTGCTGACATCTGTTTACTGCAGGATCACAGAGCATACGCTAAGCTCAAGCGTTATGACAGTCCTGAAGGAAAATAAGCTTCTCTCAGAGAATAAGCACAGATTCAGGAAAAACCATTCATGTGAAACACAGCCTTCTTTTCGCATACACGACACGATGCTAACAACGGATACAGGTGAACACGTACGTTCCTCCTTCCTAGATTTCTGAAACATATTCGACATTGCACTGCAACGTCGAGCACTGATGAAGATAGGATCACACAGAGTATCTTCAGAGTTACGTGTATGACTCGATGCATATTTGACTAATAGACAGTACGTCGTTCCGTAAGGGGAGTGTTCCACAGAAACGGAAGTAATATCCGGTTTTCCCCAAGAAGCGTGATAGTATTTTTAACATTTTGAGTGTGCATAAACTATTTCTGAGACAAGACCAGCAGCACCATAAGCTGGTTCACTGATGATGATGATGATGGTGATGATGATGATGATGATGATGTACACAGGAAAATGTCGTCGTTGGGCGGTCGTGAGGAATTACAGAAAGACTTGGACAAAATTTCCACATACAAGGTAGATTTATGGTATACGCAGAGCTTGACCAGAAATGAATGTACAAGAAGTGGGAGGTTCAGATGGTCAAGAGTTTAGAAAATTTCACGGTTCGTACGAAACGCGACTTGTTGGCACAGTTTGCAGGCAGCGGTTGGCGCTGCTGAAAAAATTTTACTCCCAGGAGAACTTCCATACGGTGACAGTAGCTGTAATAGTCACTTGGAGAGAAGTCGGCTGGAGACTGTAGTATTGTATAGCGACGTAATTTGTCCGTTGCATGGTCAATTTGAGTATGCTACGGTTACAGTAAAGTCGCAGTGGTGCATCGGAAACAAGCAACTTGACTCCCAGGAGCAGTTCCACTCGGTGAGAGTAGCCGCATTAGTCGGTTCAGTTTTGACATTACTTATACTGAAAATAAAACGAAATGACGTTTGATATATTGCGTTTACTAATATTTTTATGAAAGACATAAAAAGGAAAGACAAAGCAAAAATTGGGACTGCAAATAAATTTCCTGAAGGGATTGTAAGGCGTACACGAGAACTTCGTATACAAAATTAGATTCTCTTATTATTTTACAGTTGACGATTTACAAGTGCTGGGAAGGTATTCATCATGAGAACATGGGAACCTACTCTTCTCATGCAGCCGCCGAAGGGAGCTCGAAGGACAAAAGGAAACTAACAGAAGTAGTTCCAAATTTTCTTTAGTCTTTCCTGTTCACGCCTTTCTGAAGATTTTAATGATTTAATAGTGAGCATTATTTCGGTTTATTTGTAGCACAAGGCACGTAAAAACTGAAAATAGAAAACTTTTTAAAATAGGAACTCGGCCCGATGACCCTTCGATTACGGTTCTGTGCTCTTTCCGCTACGCCAACTACTGCGTGCAAACAAATTGGCTCATATCTCACAATACCCGCAGGATAAAATTGAAGTATTCTTTCTTTTTTCTAAAAGCTTGGCCATCTCGGGCTCCCACCTCTGTCACTTTCATTTCTGGCCAGGCCCAGCATACGCTATAAATTTGGACCGATTCGGTGTGGACAAGAATGGACGGTCCTGTTGTTAGTGAAATGAATGACATGCGTCTGTAAATGGAGAAAAATGTAAGATAATTCCTGTGACAAAGAGAAAGAATCCGATAGTACACAATTTCAAGATTTTTGGTGAACATCTTGATCACGACAAATTGTGAAACTATTTGTGGGTAATAATAGAAAGAGATACGAATCGAAGCGTTTACTTGAAATCATTATTAGATAATGCGAATCGAACACTTGAGGAGCTTAACGAAAGTGGGGTGCATCTGTAAAACCAATCACATAAAAGACGCTAATGCGATCAATTCTAGAATGTTTTTCAGTGTTTGGAGCCCTTTCCGAGAAGGCGCGACAGTAGAAAAAAGTGAATTCAGAGACGCGCCGCTAAGATCGTAACAAATAAGAACAGACCATACGAAACTACTCGTATAGCTGAAATGTTCGGGGAAGGGAATCCTTGGATTCCCTCGCAGGAGAGCTTCTGTAAAGTTTGGAAGGTAGGAGAGGAGATACTGGCAGAAGTAAAGCTGAGAGACCGGGCGTGAGTCATGCTTCGGTAGCTCAGATGGTAGAGCACTTGCCCGAGAAGGGCAAAGGTTCCGAGTTCGAGTCTCGGTCGGTCACACAGTTTTAATCTGCCAGGAAGTTTCACTGTCGGGTAAATTTGGAGAGCCCATCTTCGAAGACTGTGAATCCATTATGCCACCACCGACGTGCAGAATGACCCAAAAGTCGGTTAACGTTTTCAGATGCGCTAATTCACGGAACTATGTACGTAGAAAGTTAAAAAACGAGTGCGAAAACTGGTCACCAGAAGCAACAATTCAGTGATGCGGCACGAGAATCGTGTTTGAAATGAGCTGTAGTGACAAAGGAAATCAGGTCATCCTTGGCCTGGCTGACGACTTTTACGCAGGATGGTGCACGTTGTTCTGTGAGGATCGCATGCTGGGCCGCCACGACCGCAGTGCTTGGCCTGTCAGGTCCACCAGTCCGTGTGACTGTTGGTTGTAGTGTTACCTCGAGTCACAAGTCTACCACGATCGTCCGACATCATTAAGGATGCTAAAAGTAAGCATCCGATGGCAATTTCTCACCGTACAATTTCTCCCTGTACCTGCTGATATGCTATACAGTGCTGTTCACAACATTGTCCCTCGTCTACAAGTACTGTTTATGAATGGCGGCCGACTTGTTGAGCATTTGTTATAAAGAACATCGTCTTTGCTAAAATTCAATTGTTATGCTAATCATTGCTTTTGTATCATATGAAGCGCTATCTGTTTTGAGCACTTTGTTTTGGTTTCGAAAAAAAAAAGCCTCGTCATTTCAAGCATGTGTGTCAATATTTACCTCTCTACCTACACTATTGAAGTTTCAAATATTAACAGACCTCTGGGTCGCCTTGTATATCTCGTGCAGGGCTCACGAGGGTATAAAGAGAGAGATTAGGATCCATAAAGACGTATTTTCCGTCACTCAGTAAGCGAAAGAAATAGGAGTACAAATCGATAGTATTGGTACGATGCTCCTCCATATGCAGTGTGTAGTGACTTGAGGAGATTATGTAGGTGTAGATGCAGAGCTGTACATGCAAATGCTCGTCTCTAGGCTGCTTGGATATTTCAGAACTGAGGTAGACAAAAGTTTTATCATTTCAGTACACCAGGAGCGTGTTCAAGACGTTTCTCACTAGGGTCTTGTCATAACAGTAGACTGATACTCGTAGAATACTGGTTACAAATGGACACTTGGACGTTAACTCAATGATAGAGCGCTTGACGCTAATTACGGAGGATGGAGATTTGACAGGCCACTCAAATGTAGATTTTTCTTGGTTCCTCTTACATGTTTTTAAGTCCCATAGTGCTCAGAGCCAGAGCCATCTTACATGTTTAACGCAAACGCCGAGATAGTTCTTGTGAAGGATGAGGCAGACTTCTTTACCCAGCCCAAAATAGTGCTCTGATCCTGTACCACCATTTCGCCCTCCCCGCCCATTACCTCACCTCACTTTGTGATTTGACATTCGACCCTAGTTTAGTTTCCCTCTTTGTTCTTGCGTCAGTGCTTTAAAGCCAAGCTTCGCAGTGATTTCTAAATGTTGGCTAGTACTCCAAGAATTCCTATATTTCGTTTTTATATTCTGTTTTTCATTTAATGTCAGTTATTTGCACTTATATTTGAATCGGGCAATCTCTGTATCAAGTGACCTTGTAGACCGAAATGTCAGGTCAGCGCTGTAGCCTATAGGGAAAGAATATGGCCGCCATGGTCTGTTCCATACAGTTTCTCCTCCCCCATCCATTTCTGGAATTAAAATTTGTAGTTTAAAAAGATGGTCTATTGTGTTTTCCTGTAACTGAATGTTTAGTATACTTATTCCCCAAAGGGAATTTTTTGAGGTCTTCGTTTCTTTTTATTGACTAGGATAAGAAGATTCAGCTAAAGCACAGAATGTTCGAATTTGTGTAGAAACACACTAAAACAATAAGATAGAAAACTCGGTATGAAATGTCAGTAACGTCATCATCGGATTCCATGACCATTCAGCAATTAGCAGCGTCACTGGGAGCTATACGCATGCGTGTTGTGTTATATTGTAGCTTCTGAACAAGCTTCGCTCACCATCTGGCGCTTAAGCGTGACTAATTCACGGGCGCCCACTTCAGCCCCGTACTTACGCCGATAGGACAAAGCCCGTCGTACGCTTCACCCTGCACCGTATAAGAGGCTGTACATGTTTGATGTTCGCTGTTACCAGACACTTTAGGAAAGCTTCATTCCCTTATTTTACAAATTTCTAAGCCAAGCCTCATACTCCGATACACTATGCACTCATACGGTTTACGTTTACATCGGATAGTTTTTTCAAAACATTCAAACGGTTAAACACTGTAAGTATCTAGAAACCGATTTGTAAATAAAGTGAACTGTCGTCTGCAAAACAGAAGAGTCACAGAAAATCACAGGTAACAGTTTAGTCTGTAGGGTTTTTCAACGTGTAATGATTATCTAACGAGCGCTGCACCCAGTAATTATACACAAGAGGGACTGTATTATTTACTTCTTCATTACAGCTGTTACTTAAAACAATGTGATTCCCATGGGCTACTTTGAAATTCTACACATGTCCATATCAGCCGAAATATTTCAAGATTTCCATGAAGGCTCGGAACCAATACGGTGAACATAACACAACTTGCTTGGGGTAAATAAAACTCACAGCAGGCCTACATCAAGGTCCTCCATTAAAAGACAGTTTAAATGGTCAATTGTTGGCAGCTATTCCTCATCGACGGAAGGCTGTATTCCAACTAAAATAAAAACATTCGCGTTTAATTTAATACGTCCTCTTTCCTTTCTGCGATATTGTAGTGCCTGGACTACTGTGAATTACAAGTCCTCGGGTCCGGCACAAATTTTCACTGTCGTCATTCCATTATACGGCTGATGGTTGTCAACATTCTCAACTGCGAATACATCTCATGTATTCATGACGGTTGTAGTCGCCGCAGTGCCTATTCCATTGCATCATAATTGGGAATATCGTATTAAACCACCGACGCCGGGCAAGCATCTTTCAAGCAAAATGTCTCCCCTGTACGGGAATATGCATAATGGATGTATAAGTAGAGGTTCTAGACACATGATTGACGATCTCTGGAAGTTCGGGTCTGGCCGTGAATTGTGCTCTAATAGCCAAATGATAAGGCGACCGCTCGCGATAAGCTGGATGTACGGGTTCGAGTCCCGGCCCGGCACAAATTTTTACTGTCGTCATTCCATTATACGGCTGATGGTTGTCTGTGTTCGCAACTGCGACTACATTTCGTGTCTTTCTTTTCTTTCGTAATTTTGATTTTGGTCTATAACTTTTCGATCGTAAGCTAATTAGTATCTATGGTGATCCAAAATGTTACCACCAGCGCGAAAGAGCTTTTATCCACCTTCCGGAACGAAATAGAAAGGCGATTCTGCAAGCCATGAATTCATCAGTTCGTTGGTATGTTTGAACTGGTATGTGGCACCAGATGCCTACACAGAGATCACGCAATCCCTGTAAATTACGAGCCGATGGTTCGTGGGCGCGGAGCTGATACTCGGTGATTAGCAGAATTATTGAGGTGTGAAGTAAAGTCTATGATGTATAAGAAAGCACAGTTACCTGAGATATTCTTGAAATCGCCGGCCATGGTGGCCCAGTTGTTCTAGGCGTTCCAGTCCGGAACCGCGCGACTGCTACGGTCGCAGATTCGAATCCTGCCTCTGCCATAGATATGTGTGATGTCCTTAGGTTAGTTAGGCTTAAGTACTTCTAAGTTCTAGGGGACTGATGACCTCAGTTGTTAAGTCCCATAGTGCTCAGAGCCATTTGAACCATTCTTGAAATCGAGAAGATGACGATTTCATATGATTTTCGTGAAACAGATACACTATAAACAGACGCTTCCCCATTTGAGCGCTCACAGCTTTCTATATATGCACCCCATACTACGTGGTATTTTTCGCTAAGTTACGAATGCATCTCGCTACATGCTAGCACTAGACAGTTATGCCTTATAGACGTCCCTACGCTCAAAATTCATATTATTTTAGTGGAACATGTGTGTCCCTTGAACATAAAAAGGTTTAATGTAGGTAGCGGTTAGTTTTATGTCGCAAAAGCTCACATTGCTATAGACAGAGACAACGCAGCATTGCTTAAAACATGGTCATCAGAAAACGTACTACAATTGAAATAGACTCCAGACTTAGCATTTATCTAACTACTCCTTCAGATATGACCAGACCGCTTATATGCTCGAAAGTGAAATGTGGATTGCAGCAAAAATTGCGCGAAAAGGGAAAAACAGCTGTCACTGAACTCAAAAAAACTGCTGCGAAAACTAAGGTCTAAACGGCGATTACATTTGTCAGAACAACGTGAAACTTATAGGTTTTCCTGAGATTGGAACACACGGGGTAGTTACAGTTACACTTTCGCTACTTGAACCAGTGTAAACGGAAAACTATTTATATTTACGCTATGGGTACCAAACTTTATAGAAATGACGTTCAGACTGCACGCTGCAGGAGTTGCGTAGTTCGTAGTGTCAGTGTCACGACCTGCCAGTAAGTTCGTGTGCTGGTACGTAGAGTCGAAACATAAGCATTAGTGTGCATCACTGCTGCAGACAGTCAACATGGGTGAGCCGGGCTTCGCTCATAGAGCTGTCTTATCAAAACAACGGCAACAGAGCCGCTGCCCATCGTGAATAAGGGCGCATTAAAGGAGTAAAAAACGGTTCAAATGGCTCTGAGCACTATGGGACTCAACTTCTGAGGTCATCAGTCCCCCAGAACTTAGAACTACTTAAACCTAACTTACCTAAGGACATCACACACATCTATTAAAGGAGTACGGAGGGGTTCTCTTTCCGCACCGGGGTGGAAGCACACGATTTGGAAGTTCGAGTGAACTGGAGATTTGGAAATTGCTCCTGGGAGAGACCGACTGTCAATTCAGCCACGAATTGTTGGAGAAGCTGCTCTTACCACAGCCGAACATAGCGTGGTCCACCGTTCGAAAAGTGCTGCGAACAACTGTCTAATCGTTTCTGTAGTGCGGTTCCAGGCTGTCGTGGATGCAGGTGGACGTTTGTAACCTGAAACGTTGATATGGTACGCAATTAATTAATGTTACCCTCTTGTAGAAACTGAAATGTGTTTCTTTCAATGGTTTATTCGTTATTACTCTTCCACATGCCCTTACAAATGTTTCCACGGGGTTTCATTCACCTACGATCCCTGGATTTTCACGAGGGCCCTCTCAAGCTTAAAGTTGGATTATAACCATCCTGTATACTGAGAAAAGTTGAGATTGGGTAGAAACGATCTGAAGCGCTGTTTGTTTCTGATTAATACGTATTAAAAAGTGTTTGAATTTCCAAAATAAAAATAACGAAATGAATGAAGTCTTCGTTCTAATACCCCGTCTATATCAGTAAAGGGCTAGTACAACTGAATAACGGAAGATTCTTTGTTCACGAAAATGCTAAAGCCATACAAACAGGTCGCGCTGTGATTCATCTACATGAAGATGCGGTTTAATTGTAAAAAGTGGCTCAAATGGCTCTAAGCACTATGGGACTTAACATCTGTGGTCATCAGTCCCCTAAACGGCCGGAGTGGCCGAGCGGTTCTAGGCGCTACAGTCTGGAACCGCGCGACCACTACGGTCGTAGATTCGAATCCTGCCTCGGGCATGGATGTGTGTGATGTCCTTAGGTCAGTTAGGTTTAAGTAATTCTAAGTTCTAGGGGACTGATGACCACAGAAGTTGAGTCCCATAGTGTTCAGAGCCATTTTTTTCATCAGTCCCCTAGACTTAAAACTACTGAAACCTAACTAACCTAAGGATATCACACACATCCATGCCCGAGGCACGATTCGAACCTGCGATTGTAGCAGCAGCGCGGCTCCGAACCGAAGCGCCTAGAACTGCTCGGCCACAGCGACCGACTTAATTGTAGAAGTTCTGCTGGAATGTGACAGGATTATCTAGATGCAGTTGTATTATATACATAAGTTGTTATGCTTATGACTTGATGTGCGTGAAGAGCTGCATGAATGAGTCGGTTCAGTCACGACCCACAGTCAGATGCAAAGTTAATGCAAAGTGCAGTCTCCCAAGTCGACCACTGCCGAAGGTCAGCGAACTGAGAGAGGTCAACACTTATAAACGGAATGTTTGCAGTGTGGAGAGAACGAATCCTCTGTAAGACAAGCAGTGGACACTTTCACAGTAGTGGCGGTGCTTCAAACAGGTGTGGAGAAACGGTTGGTCTCGACCGGCTCCGAAGGATCGGCGAGTCATTCTGTTAGGATCCAACTGACAAGCTGACATAGTGTACTCCATAGCGAGTTTTTGTGAAAGTACCGTCATTATACCGCTACTTGCGTCTTGCCAGGCAAAGAAACACAGGGTGCGCTAGGAAGTTCGTCTGACCGTTGGACTTTCTTCCCTTAACTTTTTCTCGCCGTCTTAATGATATTCGAGGCTGATTGTGGGATTCAGACCGTTGGAAGCGAGAGACGGATTCTTAAATAAGAAGGGCAGTTCGCGGCGAACACGCATCAACCTTCAACTTCAGATGCTGCCTTACACCAAAACAGTAATCATGTTCACGTTACTCGTGATCTGTACGGGGAACCCGAACTGTGCCGACAAAAGTCGCAGATTGTTCAGGGATATTATCTGAGTGTTGCTGTACAGTGAAGAGCCAAAGGATCTGGTACACCTGCCTAATACTATGTAAGTCCCACGCGAGCACTTATAAATCCCGCAACACCGCGTAGCGTGGACTCGACGATGTCTGAAGCAGTGCTGGAAGGAACTGATACCAAGAATCCCGCAGGAATCTGTGGAGATCTCTTCTGAGCAGCACGTTGCAAGGTATCCAAGATATGCTCAATAATATTCATGTCTAGAGAGTTTTATGGCCAGCGGAAGTGTTTAAACTCAGAAGAGTATTCCTGGAGTCACTCTGTAGCAATTATGGACGTGTGGGGTGTCGCATTGTCCTTCTGGTATTGCCCAATTCCATCGGAAAGCACGATGGACATGAATGGATGCAGGTGATCAGACAGGATGGTTACGTACGTGTCACCTGTCAGAGTCGTACCTAGACGTATCAGGGGTCCCATATCACTTCAACTGCATACGCCCCACACCATTACACAGCCTCCACCAGCTTGAGCAGCTCCCTGCAGATATGAAGGGTCCATGGATTCATGAGGTTGTCTCCATACCCGTACACGTCCATCTGCTCGATACAATTTGAAACGAGACGCGTCCGACCAGGCAACATCAACAGTCCAATGTCGGTATTGACGTGCCCGGGCGAGGCAAAAAGCTTTGTGTCGTGCAGTCATCAAGGATACACGAGTGGACCTTCGTTTTCGAACGCCCATATCGATGATGTTTCGTTGAATGGTTCGCACACTGACGTTTGTTGATGGCTCAGCATTAAAGTCTGCAGCAACTTGCAGAAGGGTTGCACTTCTGTCACTTTGAACGATTCCTTTCACTCGCCGTTTGCCCGTTCTTCCAGAGTCTTTTTCCGGCCGCAGCGATGTCGGAGATTTGATGTTTTACCGGATTCCTGATATTCACAGTACACTCGTACACTCGTGAAGTAGTCAAACGGGAAAATCACCGCTTCATCGCTACCTCGGTGATGCTGTGTCCCATTGCTCGTGCGCCGACTAATAACACCACGTTCAGACTCACTTAAAACTTGATAAGTTGCCAATGTAGCAGCAGTAACCGATCCAACAACTGCACCAGACACTTGTTGTCTTATATAGGCGTTGCCGACTAAAGCGCCGTATTCTGCCAGTTTACATACCTTTGTGTTTGAATACGCATGCTTGTACCAGTTTATTTGCCGCTCAAGTGTATAAATGAAGCGGGGTATCCCGTGGGACGTTGCAGTGGAATGTATTTCATTTTGATAACAATGGGTTAATTGCAATGGTTTTGTTCCATGGCCAGCTCGGTGACCAGGCGTGACACCAAGACCTATGGATTACTACCTCTGGTGGTAAATGAAGGGCGTAGTTTCCGAGATTGCGGTTGATTCCCATTGGCCTTCTGGCTGGGATTGTCACAGCAACGGAAGTTGTAATTCTCGAGCATATAAGACGCCGGTGGTGCGTCGCGGTACGCTGTGCTGTGATCAAGTGGTCAGTATTTTTAAGAGAACCTCTAACGGAACAGTTTTGCATTATTGTGTACCGTACTGTTTACTAAAATACCAGGTTGAACACTCAGTGATAAGTATATGGATTTTGTCGGACGGTTTTTGCATTACCCCGTGTCTTGCATTTTACCGTTTGGTGGTTGCATATTACAAGGTTTTTCGCTGATGTAAACGCAGGCAGCTGTGGACGACGGGTTCTAGGCGCTTCAGTTCGGAACTGCGCTGCTGCTGCTGCGGTCGTAGGTTCGAATTCTGCCTTCGGGATAGATGCGTGTGATGTCCTTAGGTTAGTTAGGTTTAAGTAGTTATAAGTCTAGGGGACTGATGACCTCAGATGTTAAGTACCATATTGCTCAGAGCCATTTGATTTTCCTGTCACAATAGACAGGCCTCCCCCCCCCCTCCCCCCCACTCATAGAGGCCTTCATTGTACTCTTTCCAACTATTCGCTCTCTCCTCTACGTTTTAAAGTGGAGTTCCTTTGCACTCTTAATGTTACCGCCCTTGCATTTAAATTCACAGAATTTGTTGTGAGTTTTCTGTACGCTGAGTCAATCCTTCCGACAATCATTTGTTTTTCGGTTTCTTCTGTTACGGCCGTTTTGCTTCGGCTTTCTTGCACTTCCTGTTTATTTTATTCCTGTGTGATTTGGACTGCTGCAGTCCTGTCTTTCCCTGAACATTTTTGTTTCTTCTGTCGCCCAGAGTTTCGTCGAAGTCAGCTTTCTCTCCAACATGATTATCAGATTTTCATCTTCCTTTGCATACTGAACTACCAGTTCAGTATCGTCATATACTTTCTCTATCTCCTCCTCTTCTGCTTGTGACGTCGGGATTTATACCTAAACTTTTGTTGTTGGCGCTGGTATGCTTGTAACCTCCCCCTCACTTATCGACCTTAATGACAGTGAAAAATTAAACCGCGTGTACCTAATGGAAATTTGGGAAAAGCAATCGTCACCAAAGTTAATCTGTCGGTAAAGAGGGAGGAAAGGGTTACATCTAAATGAAAGGAAAAATGCCAATGAAACTGGTGGAAATTAATTTTGAAAAGGGGTAAAGTTAATAAAGAAAGTAAATGTGCGGCCGTTACGTTAACAGTTAACTAGCGGTAATTAGATATTTGAGATTTGGGGGAAATTACGGTCGCCAGTCCTAAGGACAATTACTACAGTAACTGAAAAAGAAAGGTTATTACACATATTATTAGCATTAGAAGCGTGGCAACTGAAGGTTGACACGTGTAGCGTGAAAACTGAAAGTTTGTCAGAAGTAATAAATTTCGCTACACTCTGACTTAATTTGGCAAAAGAATTAATAAAACCGGAAAATCGAAAGTTAATTTAGTGACTGAAGTTAATAGTGAGCTTTCTTTCTGAAGCACATCGAAATTCAGTAAAATACGGTTAGTCTTGGACTACCTCAACAACCATTTCAAAAGCTACTTGAATCTACGCAATTTAGAAATAAGAGATTTAACTTTGATCTTGAATTAAATGATTGTGAACAATTAACAATAGTAAAATTTAGTATGTACCAAGCTGAGCTGCAGTCACAGGTAAGCTAAAATACGGTAACAAAACTCGCACTCTTAATTTGTGACTGTGTAATCTAAATATTGTAGCCAGCTATGAATACCTTAACTGAACTTTGAAATTAAAGCAGTGAAATCGAATGATGCTGGCGTTTGAATTTCAACGACACTCGGGTTCATTCCGGAAAAGGAAGGGACCCTGCTTGGTAATGCAATTGGGACAATGAGCAACAAAGGTTCGTGCTACGTTGCTGTAATTTAGTTATGAAAATGGATCAGTTTGAAAAGCTGAGGTCTGCCATACAGTTCTAAAACTTTACGTGCTTCCAGTCTTCCTTGTTGGTTGATTGAAGGTTTGAAGCCGTCGATCGAGGAGGTGGCGACAGTCACCCATTGTCGGTCGTCGCTGTTGCAGAAGCTGGATGTTGGCGCGCCTTCTTCTCGACACGGTCACCAGGCGAAACGGGCTCTTGATATGCGCCAGCTAATGCTTCCCGTCCGCGACACCGTGTCAGAAACTATCATAGCAAGTCGAGCGCAATTACATGCTGCCCAACCCCGAAAGCGCGGCAACTCGCGGGGGCGTCACACAACACACCTGCTCCACTGCACTACCCCAGCCAGACTCTCCCTCTTCCCGCGCTCCACGCGACAGAGTTAACACTACCAAAGATCCTAAACACTTTTGTTCTCCACACGACCTATCGATGTATTCGTTCGATAGCATAGTTTTCCATAGGCCAGACCCAGCGTATAAATACAAATAATATTCACAAAACAAACCAACATAAATGCATATATATATAAACAGTAAAACAATTACAATATATAAAGACACAGAAATGTCATATCTTCAGGTAACAAAATAAGGAAAAAAAATTTATAGTGCAGCAGATGGAAATAGGAGGATATGCATTTCCGGCGTTACATGCTGTTGAGTCTCGTGAGAACAGCCCTATCACTGAACTGTCCTCTGTAAGTCATTCTCTGTCCTATCTTCGTGTTCATAACGAATGCTACTCACGTTATACCATTTTCTGGTGCTATTGATATTATGCTTATCTTCTTTCCGTTTCATTTCACTGACAGCAACTTTATTTAGACTCAGCCTTTGCAGTTCTCTTATCAGGTTTTCTAACTTTCCGATCAGACATGAGACATTCCCATCTGCGACTCGAAAGTTTTTGCTCATTGCTAGCTTTCGCTTGACTGTACCCTCCAGGATATCCGAATCGGGGACTAATCCGGAATCTCTTGCAAATGGAGAGATCATCATGACATTTTTTTTCAGTTACAGACCACATGTACTGTCGATACACATTATGTGTCTTTAATGCACTGGTTTCCAAAGCCTTCTGCGCCATCATGCCGTTGATCGATGCTGTTTCTTCCACCTATTAGGTGGCAGTTTCACGCATTAAGAACAAAAGAGTGCCCTTAATCTTCGTCCATTCCTCTGCCCTGCGTGACAAGGCTGTTGGCAGAACGAGGGCGACTTCTTATACAGAATGTCTTCTGCCTCCATTGCTGACGATTTTTATTTAAATGTTAGGCAGTGGCTGGGACTGAAGCTGCGAACCAGGATGTTTTGATTATTAGTCAAAATTGCTACTTCTGAACCTTATACTGGATTTTATGTAACCTGCAATGCCTTCAAAAACTACGGGCAATATTTTCATATTCTCTCGCACGCTGCACACAAACTGTTGGTCCTTCAGGAAAAATGAATATGACCTTTCTGCAGGGAATTTAACGTAGTTAAGTTTTGCACTGTTTTATATTTTCACTGGAGGCCACAGTTTTCGAGGTTTTAACGAAAAAAGCGTTTGAAGGTCACTTTTGTACGTTTAGCTTGAATATTTCGAAAGCTACGGCCTCGAGTGAGAACATATCCAAGTACAAAATTTAACTAAACTACACTACTGGCCATTAAAATTGTTACACCAAGAAGTAACGCAGATGACATACGGGTATTCATTGGACAAATATATTATACTAGAACTGACATGTGATTACATTTTCACGCGATTTGGGTGCATAGATCCTGCGTAATCAGTGCCCAGAACAACCACCTCTGGCCGTAATAACGGCCTTGATACGCCTGGGCATTGAGTCAAACAGAGTTTGGATGGCGTGTGCAGCTACATCTGCCCATGCAGCTTCAACGCGATACCACAGTTTATCAAGAGTAGTGACTGGCGTATTGTGACGAGCCAGTTGCTCGCCCACCATTGACCAGACGTTTTCAATTGGTGAGAGATCTGGAGAATGTGCTGGCCAGGGCAGCAGTCGAACATTTTGTGTATCCAGAAAGGTCCGTACAGGACATGCAACATGCGGTCGTGCATTATCCTGCTGAAATGTAGGGTTTCGCAGGGATCGAATGAAGGGTAGAGCCTCGGGTCGTAACACGTCTAGAATGTAACGTCCACTGTTCAAAGTGCCGTCAATGCGAATAAGAGGTGACCGAGACGTGTAACCGATGGCACCCCATCCCATCACGCCAGGTGATATGCCAGTATGGCGATGACGAATACACGCTTCCAATGTGCGTTCACCGCGATGTCGCCAAACACGGATGCGACCATCATGATGCTGTAAACAGAATCTGGATTCATCCGAAAAAATGGTGTTTTGCCATTCGTCATTGAGTACACCATCACAGGCGCAGCTGTCTCTGATGCAGCGTGAAGGGTAACCGCAGCCATGGTCTCCGAGCTGATAGTCCATGCTGCTGCAAACGTCGTCCAACTGTTCGTGCAGATGGTTGTTGTCTTGCAAACGTCCACATCTGTTGACTCAGGGATCAACACGTGGCTGCACGATCCGTTACAGCCATGCGGATAAGATGCCTGTCATCTCGACTGCTAGTGATACGAGGCCGTTGGGATACAGCACGGCGTTCCGTATTACTCTCCTGAAGCCACCGATTCCATATTCTGCTAACAGTCATTGGATCTCGACCAACGCGAGCAGCAATGTCACGATACGATAAACCGCAATCGCGATAGGCTACAATCCGACCTTTATCAAAGTCGGTGCTCCTTACACGAGGCATCACAGCAACGTTTCATCAGGCAACGGCGTTCAGCTGCTGTTTGTGTATGAGAAATCGGTGGGAAGCTTTGCTCATGTCAGCACGTTGTAGGTGTCGCCACCAACGGCAACCTTGTGTGAATGCTCTGAAAAGCTAATCATTTGCACATCACAGCATCTTCTTCCTGTCAGATAAATTTCGCGTCTGCAGCACGTTATCTTCTTGTTGTAGCAATTTTAATGGCCAGTAATGTAAATTCCTACGGAAAGGTACTGGTTATTTTTTCTGTACGACTAATAGTTTGCGCATAGTCAGCAAAAGAATATGAAATTCTTCAGCGTGGTACTTGAAGGCGATGCGGGTTACATAAAAATCAGCTGTAGGGGCAGCTGAATCATCGTGTATACAAACTTTGTGCAGCTGTGCTGAAATCCTGATCATTTGCATCATCATGCATACTCAACACTGTGTCAGTTTGACATTTGTTGCGTACTGACTTCACGGTGCTACAGTTTTAGTGGGAAGTAGTGTAGTATCCCCTGTAATAATGAACGAAGATTTTGACAGTGTTTATGACTATGGTTCAAATGGTTCAAATGGCTCTGAGCAGTATGGGACTTAACATCTGTGGTCATCAGTCCCCTAGAACATAGAACTACTTAAACCTAACTAACCTACGGACATCACACACATCCATGCCCGAGGCAGGATTCGAACCTGCGACCTTAGCAGTCGCGCGGTTCCGGACTGAGCGCCTTAACCGCGAGACCACCGCGGCCGGCGTTTATAACTATGTCATGTGTATGTGTATGGGTGGGTGGGTGGTGGGGGGAGGGGGGTGGGTGTGCACGAGCTTTGTTGTTTTCTAGGGTGCTAGAAGGTACGTGACTGGCGAAAACCTTTCAGTTTCGTAGGAAGGAGGAGGAATATTCACAGTACGCCGCGGCCGCCGCCCTAGCAGCAATGTGAGTGCCATGGGGAATGGTGTCGGCTCCGTGAATAGCGGCGCACCGAGCTCGGCTGTGCGGATTAAAGCGCGGCCGTGACAAAGGCGGACAAAGGGCGCCTCATCCGGAGACGCCAGCTCGGGGACATGCGCCGCGCTGCTCTCGCGGGAAATGAGGCCGGCGAGGCAGCTGAAGCTGAAGCTGAAGCCGCCCTGCTGCCGGACGTAGTGTGAGGGGCGCGTGCGGGCCAGAAGTGAAACCTGGCTCCCTAGTGGAATCGTAACATTTTTTGCTGCAGAGTGGGGTGTGCTTTGTACGATGTCCGGAGAACGGAGGTGCTAAGGCTTGGTTTGTACCTCGCTGAGAAACCACAAGTGAGCGTAGTGGCTGCGAAATGGAGTGAGGCATGAGGGCAGTCGGAGTAGATACGGCCAGAAGAGTTTCCTTACGCCACGACACCAGCTTGCTTGCTTCCTTACGTCTCAGCGCACTGCCACTCAGTGCCCTCTTCAGTCATCGTCGGCGACGACAGCTTCTTCTCTCTATCGTTCTCGCTTCCCACGCCCGGGTTCCCCGGTTCGATTCCCGGCGGGGTCAGGGATTTTCTCTGCCTCGTGATGACTGGGTGTTGTGTGATGTCTTTAGGTTAGTTAGGTTTAAGTAGTTCTAAGTTCTAGGGGACTGATGACCATAGATGTTAAGTCCCATGGTGCTCAGAGCCATTTGGACCATCTTCTCTCTATGTGCATAAATGTTTATCGTCAGTAGCACTTTGTGAGAAGAGACTATATATTGTTCTGCATCAAGTGATATGTTCATGTTCAGTGACGGCAATAAATACTCAGGGCATTCCTATGGACGTGGATTATTACGAAGTTAAATATTTCACCTTTCTGAAACGGCTCTGAGCGCTGTAGGACTTAACATCTGAGGTCATCAGTCCCCTAGAATTTATAACTACTTAAACCTAACTAACCTAAGGACATGACACACATCCATGACCGAGGCAGGATTCGAACCTGCGACCGTAGCAGTCGCGCGGTTCCGGACTGAAGAGCCTAGAACCGCTCGGCCACCGCGGCCGGCATATCTTTCTCAAGTTGTAATGAAATGACTTAACATTTTATGGGTTGTAGTATCAAGCCGGCCAGAGTGGCCGTACAGTTCTAGGCGCTACAGTCTGGAGCCGCGTGACCGCTACGGTCGCAGGTTCGAATCTTGCCTCGGGCATGGATGTGTGTGATGTCCTTAGTTTAGTTAGGTTTAAGTAGTTCTAAGTTCTAGGGGACTGATGACCACAGCAGTTAAGTCCCATAGTGCTCAGAGCTATTTGAACCATTTTTTTTTTTTTTTTTTTTTGTAGTATCAACCAGCCTCTTCCAGGAGTTCCGCTAAGAACATACCAACGTACCGACGAGTGTAATTTCGTTCGACACAACTCTTTTGGTATACTGTTTCAGTTTACACAGTAGGCAGGGAGAGCGTGGCGACAGCACAAGTGGGAGTTTTCACTACCGAATCATATACGAAGGAAAGAAATAGCTCCTTCACGTCATTCCACTTTCATTCTTTCTTTCTTCCACTGGTGTCATGTCCCGCGCTGACGCAGAGTCGGCATTGTTAGCAACAGATTTGGGAAGGTTAGTGGAAAGGGGTAGCCGGATGCCCTTCCTGCTGCCACCCCGTACCCCCCAGGAAGGAATTAGGAATTAGTGTACCCCAACTGTCTGCGACTAGTGTAATCCATGGAGTAGTGCGAAAGTGTTCAGATGTCTGCGAACCATGTAACTGAGGCGGGACGTGGGCTCAAATGGCTCTGAGCACTATGGGACTCAACACCTTAGGTCATCCCCCCAGGGGATCCACAACTCTTTTGTGGATACGTGTGTAGCGAGCACGGGACCCCGAGCTAATGTGGCCTTCCTTCCTTTCCGGGCTGCATACCTTCCCTTTCCGTATCCTTCCCCATCCCCCATCTTCGCCCCCCCCCCTCACCTCTGGCTCTTTCCTTCCCTTTCTCCCCCTCTGGGAGTATGGTTTGTGCCTACGTCCGGAGACGGACGCTTGTAAATGCACCGCACTCTTCGCCTTCCTTGCTTGTATGTCTTCATCTTTCTTCGTCCTTCTCTTTTCCTTACCTCTTCTCTTTACCTCTTCTCTTTACCCTTTTCTCCGCTGTGGCGTTTGAGACCTCTCTTCTTTCCTTTCCCTGTCTCTTTCTTCCTCCCTGTGCGTGTCTGAAGGCCGACCCACGCACTTCCATGCGTAGCCGGTGACGGGGTAACGCGTAATTCCCCGCCCCGGGTAGACAGGTAGGACACGTACGTACCCCCTGGTAACGGCCAGGCCCAGGGAGGGGTGATTACCCGAGCTGATACCTTCCGAAAGTGCCGATTGGTCCCTCCGTCCGTTTGTCGGGAGTTGTGACCTGAGGTATGAACAATCACCTAAGGCGGGTGTGCCCTCGGTGAGGGCCCCCACAAGGGAGGAGCGCGCCATCGGAGACGCCGGTAATCATGGGGGATTCTTCCGCAATGGTTTCCTCACCTTCCACTATGTCTGCTCACAAACGTAAGTTCACTGAGTCTCAGCCACAGACGGTTCTTCCATCGTTGCCACAGTTCCTTGTTGTTTCTCGGTCTGACGAAAGTCACGACTTTTCCACGGTCAACCCTTTCATTATTCAGAAAGGTGTCGACGCAATTGCGGGTCCTGTAAAGTCTTGTTCCAGATTACGGAATGGCACCCTGTTGTTAGAAACACACAGTGCCCTCCAGGCTCAAAAATTGCTGCGTACTTCTCTGCTCCACACCTTCCCTGTCCGGGTGGAACCACACCGTACCTTAAATTCCTCGCGTGGAGTCGTTTATACACGCTCCCTCGATGGATTGTCTGACGAAGAAATTCAGCACTACCTGTCTGACCAGGGCGTCACCGCTGTTCATCGGGTTATGAAAAGGGTTGACTCGAACATCATTCCGACCCGCACTGTCTTCTTGACATTTGACAAAGTTCAACTCCCATCAAAAATCAAAGCAGGCTATGAGATAATTTCCGTTCGCCCTTATGTCCCAAACCCTACTCGTTGCTATCGGTGTCAGCGGTTCAATCACACCAGCCAGTCCTGTTCCAATCCGGCCAAATGTGTTACGTGTGGCAGGGATGCCCATGAGGGTGCTTGTCCACCTCCATCCCCTCGCTGCATCAACTGTATGGGTGACCACGCTGCTTCCTCTCGAGATTGCCCTGTTTTTAAGGACGAAAAGCTGATCCAGGAAATAAGAGTGAAGGAAAAGGTGTCGACCTTTGCTGCTCGAAAGTTACTCGCCAGTCGACAGCCCACCGTGCCTCAGAAAGGAACATACAGCACTGTCCTTGCTTCTCCTCGGCCAACAAAGGAGGCGGCCACGCAGACTTGCGACCTTACATTTAGTACCACGGTCGTCAGATCGGCCAGCGCAAAGATCGCCCGTTCAACCTCACCTCTTTCGCCTGCCCACTCTATGGCTCACCCTTCGTCGGGTTCTGCTAAATCTCGAGCCCAAAAGTCAGACGCCAAGTCTTCAAAAAAAGAGCATTCTCGTGAAGAGTTTTTACGTACTGCAACTTCACAACCATCGGTTCCTCCTTCATCTAAACATACCTCCAAGAAGGCTACGAAGAAACACAGTTCCTCTCCTTCTCCGCCAAGGCGTGTCCCATGTACAGCACCACCTGGCGGAAATCGCCCTCGGCCATCTTCTGTGTCGCCGAGGCGCACTGTTGGTGGCCGGTCAACTGGCCGATCGTTGGTGGCAGGAGCTGCTCCTGACCAACCTATGGATCAGGATCTTCTGCCTTCGACTGAATGCCATTCCATGCTGTCGGTCGCAAGCTCTGAGCAGTCGTTGAGTTGACAGCACCCTTGGTCACGTTCCTCCATTTTCTGTTCACCCTATGTCCATTATCCACTGGAATATCCGCGGCATTCGCGCCAATCGGCAGGAATTGTCGATCCTCTTACGATCCTACTCGCCGGTCATCTTCTGTCTTCAGGAAACAAAGCTGCGTCCCCATGACCGCTTTGTTCTCCCTCATTTTCAGTCCGTCCGATATGACCTCCCCTCTGTTGAAGGCACTCCAGCCCATGGAGGACTCATGATTCTGCTCCATGATACTCTCCATTATCACCCAATCCCCTTAAACACTTCCTTCCAAGCTGTCGCCGTCCGTCTTTCCCTTTCTGGATACACGTTCTCTCTTTGTACGGTATACATTCCATCGTCTACACCATTGGCACGAGCTGATCTCCTTCATCTTCTTGATCAGCTTCCACCCCCCTATTTGCTGGTTGGGGACTTCAATGCCCACCACCCGCTTTGGGGATCTCCACATCCTTGTCCACGTGGCTCACTATTGCTAGACGTCTTCCACCAAGCGGATCTAGTCTGCCTCAACACTGGGGTCCCCACATTTTTGTCTGCCTCCACGGCAAATTTATCTCATTTGGACCTTGCGGTCGGTACTGTTCCGCTAGCTCGGCGCTTAGAATGGTTCGCCCTTGATGATACACACTCGAGTGACCACTTTCCATGTGTTCTTCGACTGCAGCCTCAACTGCCATATATGCGCTCGCGACGCTGGAAGTTTGCCCAAGCCGATTGGACACTTTTTTCGTCTCTAGCGACATTCGATGACCGTCGCTTTCTCAGCGTCGACGATGAGGTCACACATTTTACCGACGTTATTCTCACAGCTGCGGAACGTTCAATACCACGCACCTCCGAATTGCCCCGGCGCCCCCCAGTTCCTTGGTGGAACGAGGCATGCCGTGACGCAATACGTGAGCGGCGACGTGCTCTTCGCATTTTCCGTCACCATCCAACTTTGTCCAACTGTATCCGATATAAGCAGCTCCGTGCGCGATGCCGTCGCGTCATCCGCGATAGCAAGAAGGCAAGCTGGAAATTCTTTACTAGCTCATTTAACAACTTCACTCCCTCCTCGGAAGTTTGGAGTCGGCTTCGACGGTTCTCAGGCGCGCCTAGTTTCTCCCCGGTCTCTGGGCTCACTGTCGCGCATGATACCTTAGTGGACCCCGTCGCAATTTCTAACTCATTGGGTCAGCACTTTGCTGAGATTTCGAGCTCTTCAAATTACCCGCCAGCGTTTCTCCCGAAGAAACGTGCAGCGGAAGTGCGACATCTTGCTTTCTCCTCTCAAAATCGCGAAAGCTACAATACTGTTTTCTCCATGCGCGAACTCCATCATGCACTCTCTTCTTCTCGCTCCTCCGCCCCAGGACCGGATGGTATCCATGTCCAAATGTTGCTGCATTTATCAACCCATAGCCTGCGTTACCTCCTTCGCCTTTATAATCGAATTTGGACCGACAGTACCTTTCCCAGGCGATGGCGGGAAGCTATTGTCGTTCCCGTTCCGAAACCTGGAAAGGACAAACATCTCCCCTCTAGCTATCGCCCCATTTCTCTCACGAGTAGTGTCTGTAAGGTTTTGGAGCGTATGGTGAATTACCGTTTAGCTTGGTGGCTGGAGTCCCGCAGTCTTTTAACACCAGCCCAATGCGGATTCCGAAAGCATCGTTCTGCTGTTGACCATCTTGTTGCTCTCTCCACTTATATCATGAACAATTTTCTCCGGAAACGCCAAACGGTAGCAATATTTTTTGATCTGGAGAGAGCGTACGATACCTGTTGGAGGACAGGCATCCTCCGCACACTGTTCTCTTGGGGCTTTAGAGGCCGGCTGCCCCTTTTTCTTCGCGAATTTATGGCAGAGCGCACATTTAGGGTGCGGGTGAACACTACTCTCTCCCGTACTTTCTCCCAAGAAAACGGGGTACCCCAGGGCTCCGTGCTGAGTGTTGTACTGTTTGCCATCGCCATTAATCCAATTATGGATTGTCTCCTTCCTGATGTCTCGGGCTCCCTCTTTGTGGACGATTTTGCGATCTACTACAGCTCTCAACGGACCAGCCTTCTTGAAAGACGTCTTCAAGGATGTCTCGATCGCCTCCACTCGTGGAGCATCGAAACCGGCTTCCGTTTCTCACCCAGTAAGACCGTTTGTGTTAATTTTTGGCGACGTAAGGAGTTTCTTCCGCCCTCCTTACATCTAGGTCCTGTCAACCTTCCGTTTTCGACGTCGCTAAATTCTTGGGTCTTATGTTTGACAGAAAACTGTGCTGGTCCTCCCACGTTTCCTATCTTTCGGCTCGCTGTCTGCGTTCCCTTAACACCCTCCGTGTCCTGAATGGTACCTCTTGGGGAGCGGACCGAGTGGTCCTTCTCCGCCTCTATCGCGCCTTAGTGCGCTCGAAATTGGATTATGGAAGCATAGTCTACTCCTCTGCTCGGCCGTCTATTCTTCGGCGTCTCGACTCTATCCACCACCGTGGATTACGTTTAGTGTCTGGAGCTTTTTACACCAGCCCTGTGGACAGCCTTTATGCTGAGACTGCTGAACCTCCGCTGTCCAATCGGCGGGCAGTCCTTCTGAGTCGTTATGCTAGCCATCTGTCTTCCATGCCTGCTAATCCAGCCCATAACCTTTTTTTCGACGCCTCCTTTGATGTCGGGTATGCAGGCCGCTCCTCCTCCCTACTACCCCCGGGAGTCCGCTTCCGTCAACTGCTCCATTCTCTTTCCTTCCGCTTTCCTAAAACCTTCTTGAAAACTTGGGGTACAGCACCGCCTTGGCTCCGTCCCCGGATCGACTTGCTCAGAGACCTATGTCAATTTCCCAAGGATGGTACCCCTACACTTGTTTACCGTCGGGCATTTGCTGCTCTATGTGCACAAATGACGGAAGCCACATTTATTTACACCGATGGCTCGAAAACATCGTTAGGTGTAGGGAGTGCCTATATTGTTGGCGACACCCCAAATCACTTTCGGCTTCCCGACCAGTGTTCGGTTTATACTGCGGAGCTTTACGCTGTTCTCCAGGCTGTCCACTACATCCGCCGCCATCAGCGGATACAGTACGTAATCTGCTCAGATTCTCTCAGCTCTCTCCTAAGTCTCCAAGCTCTTTACCCTGTGCACCCTCTGGTCCACCGGATTCAGGACTGTCTGCGCTTGCTCCACCTGGGGGGCGTCTCAGTGGCGGTCCTCTGGCTCCCGGGACACGCTGGTATCTGTGGGAATGAGGCGGCCGATATAGCGGCCAAGGCTGCAGTCTCTCTTCCTCGGCCAGCTCTTCAGTTTCTTCCGTTTACCGATCTACGGAGCGGTTTATGTCGCCAAGTTACTCATTTATGGCATGCGCATTGGTCAACACTTCCCCACAATAAATTGCGGGAAGTGAAAGCCCTTCCTTGCGCTTGGACCTCTTCCTCCCGAACGCGTCGTCGGGAGGAGGTAATTTTAGCTCGACTCCGGATAGGGCACTGTCTTTTTAGTCATCAACATCTTTTAAGCGGTGATCCTCCCCCACTCTGTCCCCACTGCTCTCAGCTGTGGACGGTCAGACACCTTTTAATTGAATGCCCCTATTTTAATCCGTTACGCTCCCGTCTACAGCTATCGCCTGATCTATCGTCGATTTTAGCAGATGACACGCGCTCAGCTGACCGCGTTCTACAGTTTATTAGTGACAGTGAAATGACGTCAGTCATTTGAAGCTTTTTTTTGGGGGACAACCAACCCCTTTCTATAGTGGACTTTTAAGCATTCCTTCTGCCTTTAGTTTCTCAAATTTTCTGACTTTGTTTCCATTGCTGCTGATTTTAAATTTCGTTTTTTTCCTGTTTTCTACGTCACGGACTGGGCGCTAATGACCATAGAAGTTTTGCGCCCTAAAACCACAAACAAAAAAAAACAAAAAAACCTTAGGTCATAAGTCCCCTAGAACTTAGAACTACTTAAACCTAACTAACCTAAGGACATCACACACACCCATGCCCGAGGCAGGATTCGAACCTGCGACTGTAGCAGCCTCGCGGTTCCGGACTGCAGTGCCAGAACCGCACGCCCACCGCGGCCGTCCGGGACGTGGGGACCAGCCCGGTATTCACATTGTGTGATGTGGAAAACCGCCTAAAACCAACATCCAGGTTGGCTGGCACTCCGGCCCTCGTCGTTAATCCGCCGGGCGGATTTGATCCGGGGCCGGTGCGCCTACCTGAGTCCAGGAAGCAGCGCGTTAGCGCGCTCGGCTAACCTGGCGGGTTTGACGTCATTCCATTTTGTGTCTTCCTAATTCTCAGACTCCATTTAAGATGCATTGTATTGTGTTAATATCACCCGTTCCAGGACAGTTGTGGATCCCGGGAGGGGTGTGGGGAGGGGGGCAGGGTGCGGGGACGGGAAGGGGTGGGGAGAGGGGGCTGGTAATATCGTAACACCTCCATTCCCAAAAAAAAACTTTTTACCAAAAGCATTTATATTTCTTCGTATATAAATTTCCAAATTTCTCAGCTAATTTTCACTGAATAAAGTAACTTAAAAATAAAGATTTTCAGAAATAGTTACAGTTCTAGAAAAACTACAAGCTGCTTTTGAATTTCTTGCCTATAAGGTATTGACTGCAACCTCATGGCTAGTGCAGAACGTTCTGGCCATATAAAGACGCCCATTCACAGACAGACGGTATCCGCTACAAAATACAAACCCTACACAGATAGAGAATCTTTGGGGAGGTCTGGTAAATCACAGGACGTTGAGTAAGTTGAGACAGAAGGGGAAAGAACCAACCATCATTAAGGAAAAACTTACAGAAAAATCGAATTCCCGAACGTAGACGGAAATGACTAAACGAAACAGCATTGCCGTCATTTAAATGCTTCCATAATCATACTCTGTTGACTTTTTTTTGTAATTCCTGTGTTAATTTAAATGCTGATAAAAGTGAATATACACTACTTCATGTTGAGTAAATTTTAATGTTGTCAACTTGTAAAAGTTTCTAGCTATCGCAGATCTTAAATCAATTGCCTGACACGTACTCTTCTCAAACATGTGGAAGAGTGGTTGTCAGATGATGTCCTTCACTAAAATGGAATCTCTTAAAAGTTAGGCAAAAACGATGTACTCACTGTTGTAAGTATACACTCTAAGACAGAAGAAACGACGGAGCACGAAGGAATTGTCCGAATCGACCGGAAATCGGTAGATTTCATGTACACGTATACACAAACAAATGATTACAATTTCTTTAAAACTGAATGATTAATTCAAGTGGAAGAGCTTCAAAACTCTGCAGTTCAATAACGCGTTAGACCACCTCTGGGCCCTGTACAGTCAGTTATTCGATTTGGCATTGATTGATTCAGCTGTTAGATTTCTTCCTGAACGATATCGTTCCAAATTCCGTCCAATTGTCGCATTAGATCCTCAAAATCACGAGCTGGATGGAGGCCCTTGCCCATATTACTCCAAACCTACTCAACTGGGGAGATATCCAGCGACCCAAGTAGCCAAGGTACGGTTTGGCAAGCACTAAGAGAAGCAGTAGAAACTGCCACTGTTTGCGGAGGGGATTGGGGAATTACCTTGCTGAAATGTAATCCCAAGATGAGTTGCCATTAAGGGCAACAAAACGAGATGTAGAGTATCGTCGACGTACCGCTGTGATTTGACGATGATGTCTTCGGCCTGGAGCCTCATTGACTGAAGTAGAATTGTCTTCAATGATGAACCCACTCTAACTGAACCAAGATGACTAGTGGAGACGTGTCTGGAGACGTTCCAGACAGTAGTGGGATATGAAGCTGACTGTCGCCCGTCATACGGCACGGCAGGCAAGAGTGATCAACTGGAGTGTCATTTCTTTTCATTGCAGGACGCCTTTGGTTGTCATCCGCGGTACCCTTGGCAGCATTGCTTTACGTCAGCCATATTCTGCACCGCGTTTTGTTGCCTTTCACCGCAAAATGTCTTTAACGGCTCTTTTCATTACTCATTAGCCTGTTAGCAAATTTTCTCTTCTTGTGTTTGCTCTATGATGGATTTTGTACCCAACAGCTAGGCGTTGAAGCAACTTGTCGGGGGATGGGTAGAGGGGAGATGAGAGCGGGTGTCGCATGTGACTCGTTGCAGTTCCTCTATAGGGAAGTCCTTTGACGGGTGAACGCTTCTGCAAGCGCTGTTACCTGTTTGTGTGAGGACGCTGCGTCCCCACACAACGACTTCGTACCCCAAAACCATTTGGAGCTGCGACTTGTCCAGCATTACACCGAAGAGAGCTGTTAACGTTGATGTAGGATCAAGACCTCCAGCCGACTCAGAGTATTCCTGCGCAAATAATGTACTTCCTGTTTTATGTTGACTGAATCTCCAGTGTGACTCACGACGTAATGTGCTGTTCAGCTGCATCGCAGTGTACTTCCATGAACGTTGACTGTTACTGTTTTTTCCTGTTCCGACGGCTGTGTATATTGGCTTGATTATTGTCTGCGTTGAAAGCCAGACGGTCATTCGCCAATATGGCCAGTGTGCTTTCCAAATGGTTGAAATGGCTCTAAGCACTGTGGGACTTAACATCTGAGGTCATCAGTCCTAGACTTAGAACTACTGAAACCTAACTAACCTAAGGACATCACACGCATCCATGCCCGAGGCAGGATTAGAACCTGCAGCCGTAGCAGCAGCGCGGTTCCGGACTGAAGCGCCTAGAACCGCTCAGCCACAGCAGCCGGCAGTGTGCTTTCCGTTCATGCTCCGTTATCTACGTACAAAGTGAACCATTTAGTTTTAACAGTGTGAATAGATGGCCGTCATCTCAGTCTCTTCCAAAGCACAGGTTGCACCGAGGAAGACTTACTGCACAGAAATCCACACGTCCGCCTTATAAGACCATGGCCAACGAGACTGGAGCTACAGACGCTAATAGCATCAATCTCATGTCTGGTTTGATGCAGACCGCCACGAGTACCTCTTCTTTCATTTCTCCTCTTCATTTCAAAGTAGCACTTGTACACAACCTCGTTAATTATTTATTGGATACGTTCCAATCTCTGGCTTCCCCCACCGTTTTGAACCTCTACAACTCCATCTTGTACCTAGAAAGTTACTCCACTGTCCTCATATTATCCTTTCTTTTTGTCAGTGCTTTGCACTTTTTTTTCTCTTCCCGCCTATTCTGCCGACAATCCTTCACATTTCTTATCAGTCCATCAGTCCAACTAATTTTCAACTTCATTCTACAGCGCCATATCTCAAACGCTTATATTCTTTTTTCCGTATTTGCATAACTCATTACCAACAATCATGTGCTCCAGACGTACATTCTTAAACTAAGGCAGATTTTTGATACTAGTAGACTTTTTTTCCAAGGAGTGCCTCCTCCAGTGCTGTAGTCCACTTTTTATCTTCCTCTTGCTCCGTCTCTCAGGTGTTATTTAACTTCCAAGATAGCAGAATTCCTTCACTTCGTCTGCTTCGTGGTCCCCAATTTTGATCTAGAGTTGGTCGTGAACGTCATTTCCGCTTCTCCTCATTACTTTTCTATTTCTTTGTTTTACTTACAATCTGTAGTGAGTGCTAATTGACAATACATTCCATTAAATAGGTCCTATAATTCTTCTTCATTTTCACTGAAGATAACAATGTCATCAGTGTGTCTCATCGTTGAAATTCATTCACCATGAATTTTAATTCTGGTATTTAAAGTTCAGTTTGATAAGTGAGTGGAATTCAGAGTTTTGAATAGACGACTCATACAGCCAATAGTACTGTGCCGCCGTCCATATTTTCCAACCTCCTGACTAGTGTGGGAATAGGGCGTGCAGGAAGGATATTCCATGTCTGATGATGTGTGTGGTTCACACTATTGGCATGCCGTCAGCCTTTCTCCATCTACATCTTACGGTATGAGTACTTCTAGTTTCACTGTTGTCTCCCCCCTTTCCTTATCTAGTCGCAAAAGGCCCGTCAGAAGGCCAATTGCTGATAACCCTCTGTGCGCGCTTGAATCACCCTAGTTTTATCTTCATGTGCTTTCCGTGAAATATACACTACTCGCCATTAAAATTGCTACACCAAGAAGAAATGCAGATAATAAACGGGTATTCATTGAACAAATACATTATACTAGTACTGACCTGTGATTACATTTTCACGCAGTTTGGGTGCGTAAATCCTGAGAAATCAGTACCCAGAACCACCACCTCTGGCCGTAATAACGGCCATGATACGCCTGAGCATTGAGTCAAACAGAGCTTGGATGGTGTGTACAGGTACAGCTGCCTATGCAGCTTCAACATGATACCACAGTTCATCAAGTGTAGTGACTGACGTATTGTGATGAGCCAGTTGCTTGGCCACCATTGACCAGACGTTTTCAATTGGTGAGAGATCTGTAGAATGTGCTGGCGAGGGCAGCAGTCGAACATTTTCTGTATCCAGAAAGGCCCGTACAGGACCTGCAACATGCGGTCGTGCTGAAATGTAGGGTTTCGCAGGGATCGAATGAAGGGTAGAGCCACGGATCGTAACACATCTGAAATGTAGCGTCCACTGTTCAAAGTGCCGTCAATGCGAACGAGAGGTGACCGAGACGTGTAACCAATGGCATCCCATACCATCAAGCCGTGTGATACGCCAGTATGTCGATGACGAATGCACGCTTCAGAAGTGCGTTCACCGCGATGTCGCCAAACACGGATGCGACTATCATGATGCTGTAAACAGAACCTGGATTCATCCCAAAAAAAATGACGTTTTACCATTCGTGCACCCAGGTTCGTTATTGAGTACACCATCGCAGGCGCTCCTGTCTGTGATGCAGCGTCAAGGGTAACCGCAGCCATGGTATCCGAGCTGATAGTCCATACTCCTGCAAATGTCATTGAATTGTTCGTGCAGCTGGTTATTGTCTTGCAAACGTCCCCATCAGTAGACTCAGGGATCGAGACGTGGCTGCACGATCCGTTACAGCCATGCGGATAAGATGCCTGTCATCTCGACTGCTAATGATACGAGGCCGTTGGGATCCAGCGCGGCGTTCCGTATTACCCTCTTGAACCCATCGATTTGATATTCTGCTAACAGTCGTTGGATCTCGACCAACGCGAGCAGCAATGTTGCGATACGATAAACCGCAATCGCGACAGGCTACAATCCGACCTTAATAAAGTCTGAAACGTGATGGTACGCATTTCTCCTCCTTACACGAGGCATCACAACAACGTTTCACCAGGTAACGCCGGTCAACTGCTGTTTGTGTAGTGTTGGCAGAAGAGCCAACACTGTGTTTCTAGAGGAGGCCGAAATGCACGCGTTTAATTACACGCTGACTGGCGTGAGGTCTGGAACAGGACAATATCTTGAGAATTGCAAAGAAAGTACGTAGATGATGTAATACTTAACTTTAGTCCACAATTGTAGAACATCTCTCTTGACGGTACATGTTATCACCACAATATATATAGCAAAGGATTATGGCGCCTTGCTAGGTCGTAGCAATCGACGTAGCTGAAGGCTATGCTAACTATCGTCTCGGCAAATGAGAGCGTATCGGTGAGTGTAGCTTCGCTAGCAAAGTCGGCTGTACAACTGGGGCGAGTGCCAGTACGTCTCTCTAGACCTGCCGTGTGGTGGCGCTCGGTCTGCAATTACTGACGGTGGCGACACGCGGGTCCGGCGTATACTAATGGACCGCGGCCGATTTAAAGGCTACCACCTAGCAAGTGTGGTGTCTGGCGGTGACACCACAGTTTGTGTATGAGAAATCGATTGGAAACTTTCCTCATGTCAGCACGTTGTAGGTGTCGCCACCGGCGCCAACCTTGCGTGGATGCTCTGAAAAGCTAATAATTTCCATATCACAGCATCTTCTTCCTGTCGGTTAAATTTCACGTCTGTAGCATGTCATCTTCGTCGTGATGGATGACGACTATTCTATACCATCTGCCACGGGAATTATTTGACGCTTTCGCTTTCACTAATTAAGCCAAGAACTAAATTAGCTGCTCTTCTTTCGACATTCTATGTTTCCTCTATCAAGTTTACCTGGTACGGATACTAGACCTATGAACATTATACAAATATTGATTGCTCTAGGGTTTTGTAAGCTACTTTCTTTGTGAATGGACTATATTTCCTGGGGACTTTTCCAGTGGATCTAACTGGACATGTGCTCACCAGCGATTAGTTTTAATTGGTTGTTCTACTTTAAATCGCTCCGTATGTATACTTTCAGATGTTTTGTGCATATGACTGCTCAGAGTGGTTGTTCTGCAGTCATAAAATAAAACAATTTCTTCATCTTTTTGCGCATTGCGGTACGTTCGTTTATGTTCAGACTCAACTGCCTCGCACTGCTTCAAGCGTCGAAGCCCTGCAGGTTTTTCTGTATTTCGCTACAATTTTCTGGCTTTGTGACTTCTCTGTGTACAACACCATAATCCGCGAAAAGCCTCGTGGATCTTCCGACGTTACCCGTTAGCTCATTTATGTATATTGCGAAAAATAATGACCCTGTATCATTCTCCCTAGGAGTACTCCCGAAGTTACATTTACGTCTGAAGATTTTTCTCTGGTAAGAATGACATGCTTTGTTCTGTTTGGTAGGAAATATACTCTTCAGTGATATAGGTGATGTGATACTGCAGACGCTCTTTCAGGGTGGCGCAAAATAGGTGTTACAAAGTTTTTGTTTTCTACGAAATAACATGGGGTGATAGACTCTTGTTATCATAGTAATGCTGTAGCAGACAATGTGAAATTTAATGGAAACATTCCTGATTTCGAGTAACCTTCAAAATTTTCTTCATATGTTTATCCGTTTCCGAGATACAGAAGTTCAAAGTTACCCTACATGAACAAGTAAAATACACATTTAAAATGTGGTGTAAGGCTAAAATGTAGTTTATAAAGTAACGCAGTACGGAGAAATATGCTGCAAAGTGTCTCCGTTATTATTTTAAAACCTCATGTTGAAATACTGAAGCAAATGTAAATTTTTTTGCACATAAAATTCCGTCTGATGTGTAAAATTAGTATTGCGCTAATTCAGTGTCACATGCATAAGCTATCTACATTTTAGTTACGAATACTTTTTTTCATGTGAGTTACACGCGCTGCTGCGTCATGCAAGAGAAGGATACAAGCAGAAAATCCTGCTATTCGGGCGCAAAAAATACGAATATGTTTCTGTTTATTAAAAAGAATCTGACTGGAAAGTGGGGTACCAAGTACCTCTTTCTACTTTCTTCAGCACTTTTAAAAAATTCCCAAACTTTTGGCATGTGGACATATTCTCCATTTTTTTTTTATGCTGAGACAGGAGACGACAGTGACAGTGGCAAAGAGACGAGAAAGTAGTAGATACTGGAAGATAATAATGAAGTCCCATACTCTGTAATAGAGCGTAGGGGACGATGCGGGAGACCCGTACCGCTGTACTACGCAAGGTCGTATTGGAGGTGTGTTGCCATTGCCTTCCTCCGACCGTAATGGGGATGAATGATGATGATGAAGACGACACAATAACACCCAGTCATCTCGAGGCAGGTGAAAATCCCTGACGCCGCCGGGAATCGAATCTGGGACTCCGTGCTCAGGAAGCAAGAACGCTACCGCGAGACCATGAGCTGCGAACTGGAAGATAATAGACAGTGGTTATGTTGTAGAAAGAGCGAAGGAGACAGTGGCATTGTACGAGAAAGGGAGGGATACCGTGGCAGTGCAACATAACTGACAGTGACAGAACAGTGAAAGGGGGGGGGGGGGGGGAGATATTATAAGTAAACAGTGAAACGTCCCCTTTGAACAATTTATATATGACTGTGCTTAAACTGACACACAATATTTTGTTAGCGCAACGCAATCCGACTTTCAAAATTCCCTACAAAAGAATGGCCCTGACTAACATTAAACTATACCTTTCACAAATCACTTACCTCACAAAAATCTTCGCTGCTCAAGCTACTGCAATACAGCGAGCGCCACTACTGCCAGCTAAATAAAAGATTCAAACTATGGAAGGCACTAACTACTGATAGGGATAGTTAGCAAATGAAAGATATTAATAGAGAACAAACAATGTATTTACCTTGGTATCATCATATATAAATATAGCAGTTCATGACAAATTACAAAACTCCGCCATCTCTCTCCCCACATCCACCACTGCTGGCGGCTCACCTCCAACTGCGCAACGCTACGTGCTGTTCACATCCAGCTGCCGCTGCCCAACACTACAATGGCGAGTATTACAACAATGCAAAGCAGCCACAGACTGCACACACCACAGCCAGTGATTTTCATACAGAGGTGGCGTTACCAATAAAAAAACCTAAACAGCCTACTTACATAGAGAAAACATAAACAGCCTACTTACATAGCCCCCATGCTCCCCACAAAAATTTTTACAAATTGGATTGGGCAGTGGCCAATACAGATTTGAAAAAAATTTTTCATAATTACAATAACAAAGCAATCAAATGCACACACTTATGCAGATAAGGGAAATGTATAATCACATCTTAATGTCTAAGTAATTAAAGTGGTGCACCACAACAAATTATTGTAAAAAAAAATATTACCATGTACTTGAAAAGAAAATTGTGTGTACAGTTACTAGTTCCTTCTTATTGTTCTTTCCTTTCCAAGTGCTCCTTTTTTAAGAATGTGGATCACAAAATTATTATTTAATAGATCTTGGTATCATCATATATAAATATAGCAGTTCATGACAAATTACAAAACTCCGCCATCTCTCTCCCCACATCCACCACTGCTGGCGGCTCACCTCCAACTGCGCAACGCTACGTGCTGTTCACATCCAGCTGCCGCTGCCCAACACTACAATGGCGAGTATTACAACAATGCAAAGCAGCCACAGACTGCACACAGCACAGCCAGTGATTTTTCATACAGAGGTGGCGTTACCAATAAAAAAACCTAAACAGCCTACTTACATAGAGAAAACATAAACAGCCTACTTACAACAGAACGTGGATGTGGGTGAAAGCCAGTGATAACGAGAAACAGATTACATGGCAATGACAACATGGAAGAGAGATAGAGAGATAGTGACAGTGGGAAGAGACAGCATCAGAAGGAAGGAATGAATGCGACATTAGCAGGAAGGGCGAGCAAGGTAGAGACAGTTACAGTGAGGACGACGGTTCAATCCCGCGTCCGGCCATCCTGATTTAGGTTTTCCGTGATTTTCCTAAATCGCTTCAGGCAAATGCCGGGATGGTTCCTCTGAAAGGGCACTGCTGACTTCCTTCCCCGTCCTTCCCTAATCCGATGAGACCGATGATCTCACTGTTTGGTCTCTTCCCCCAAACCAAGCAAGTTACAGTGAGAGGAGACTATAATAGTAGGACAGAACGAAGAGGACTGCTGCTGTTACACAAGAGACAATGACAGAGAGGCACAAAGAGATAATGACAATGAATTGGGGTGAATGAGTGAGTGAGAAAGGGCAACTGGGAGTGGATAGGTGTGAGCGACTTGCTGCAGTAGACTAGTAGGTGAGAGTGAGTTACAGTTAGAGGAGCTTGAGGGAGTCTGAGGTGAGGTGCTCGTTAAAAAAAGCTCGAATATTTTCACATTCCAAAATTTTTGGGAAAATTTTTAATGGTGTTGGGGAAGGTAGAATGAGGCAGCTGGTACCTCATTTTTCAGTCAGAGACTTTCAAATAGACAAGAAGATATTCGCATTTTTTTGGCTCCGACAGGAGCATTTCTCCGCTCGTATTTACATGAAAGAAATTCCTTACTGCTGATTAACTTCTTTGACCATGACCCTTCATTTACACTGTGAAAACTTGAAGACGCACATTAAAGAGTACTTTTGAGTCCTCGGAAGACGTGTTTCTCTGTGGTTACCAATCAGTTTAACTGATTCCTGCAGTGGTGTTTCATATCCGAAGTGCTACGTTAACTCGGGTGTACCGTACGCTCCTGCAGCCACTGTACGTGGGTGTCGCGCGTCTGCTCGTCTCTGCCGGCGCTCGCGTTCGCGGTGCGAGGAATGCAGGCAGCAGCAGCAGGTTAAGTTGCAGAGCAGAACAATGGGCGGTCGCTAAGTGGGCGCGTTCCCAGCGGACGCTAATGACCGCCGAAAATGAGCGGGCCAGCCAGCAGCGCCAGGCAGCGGAACGGCTTCCGGGGAGACTGCGTAGCGCTGCCTGCCGCCACACGACACGCCGCGCGCTGCGGCCGAGCCGAGCCGGCGCCCGTTTCAAGGACGGCCGTTACCAGTCTGTTTACCTCGCCTCTGCCTGCGTGTCTGAGTTGTAAAATTTTCCGCGACTGCTGTACGTGCAAAAGCTGTCGCGTTTCCTTCGCCAAAAACTAAAGGACCTTTTTACTCGAGCGACCTTCTTCTCTTATTCGACTACTTGTGGCAAATACGCCTCCTGCTAAGTCTCCTTTATATTTTTATTTGTTTTGGCTTCAAGCAACGTCGACCATACAGCCAGTAGCACTTATAGCTGTACAGACTTTGCATAAAACTTAGAGCTGAAGTATGCTGACAGAATAAGTTCAGCATTGTGGACAATACACTTTACTAAAGAGATTTGGTTATACTTATTGTTAGTGTGAAACAACAAATTAGTAGGGAAACAGGAGTGTAAAATTTTCTCACTTCGAACAGCCAGTGTTAATCACGCGGAAATATCTACAGCCACCAGGCGAGAAGTATAATCTTTTCGGCACCGTTACTCGGTCAGGTAAACCGAACCTCCCCTCTCTTGAGCGTGACTGCGAGCGAGCCCAGCGTAAAATCTTTACAAAAGCACATACTAAATGTGGTGTCACAGCCAGACACCACACTTGCTAGGTGGTAGCCTTTAAATCGGCCGCGGTCCGTTAGTATGCGTCGGGCCCGCGTGTCGCCGCTCTCGGTGATTGCAGACCGAGCGCCGCCACACGGCAGGTCTAAAGAGATTCCCTAGCACTCGCCCCAGTTGTACAGCCGACTTTGCTAGCGATGGTTCACTGTCTACAGACGCTCTAAATTGCAGAGACGACAGTTTAGCATAGCCTTCCGCTACGTCATTTGCTACGACCTAGCAAGGCGCCATATTCAGTTACTATAATTACTTCAAGAATGTATTCTGAACAGATAATATTGTGAATCATGTACCATCAGGAGCGACGTTCATCAATAATGGATTAAAGTTAAGTATCAAACTAATTGTTGTGGATTGACAAGAGAGCCAACCCACTATGAGAGGAAGCCGAAAGGCACGCGTTTTAGCTCACGCAGGCTGGCGTGAGGTCTGGAACGGGACATGGAAGTTAGACTTTAGCAAAAAAGGACGTAGCTGTTGGAATACTTAACTTTAATCCATAATTGGTGAACATCGCTCTTGACGGTACATGTTTTACAGCCTCAATTGTAACTGGTAATGGCGCCTTGCTAGGTCGTAGCAAATGACGTAGCTGAAGGCTATGCTAACTATCGTCTCGGCAAGTGAGAGCGTAATTTGTCAGTGAACCATCGCTAGCAAAGTCGGCTGTACAACTGGGGCGAGTGCTAGGAAGTCTCTCTAGACCTGCCGTGAGGCGGCGCTCGGTCTGCAATCTCTGATAGTGGCGACACGCGGGTCCGACGTATACTAACGGACCGCGGCCGATTTAAAGGCTACCACCTAGCAAGTGTGGTGTCTGGCGGTGACACCACACTAATTACGTCCGCTTTCTGAATTGTCATTCCTTGTCATGTTCCAGACCTCACGTCAGTATAGTTCTTCCGTCCTCACGCTAGCCTGCTTGAGCTAAAACGCGTGGATTTCGGCCTCCACTCGTAACACGGTGTTGGCTCTTCTGCTAACACAAAACTAAACTCCATTCATTACTGTCGTAACGTAAGAGAGACTAGGTAGGACGCAACATCGCCTATCAGGGCTCGACTAAGCAGTGAAGACATAGTAAGAATTTTTTTAAGCAAACGTAGCGAAACTAAAGACGGCTGACGATTCGAGAAGAATGGAACCGATTCGGCCACTACGAATGACGTCGTAAAACGAAGTATCTTCTCGATGACATAAATACTCCATCCCCACTAGATCAGTAGGATCTATGTTTATGGCGTTCGCGCTCGGTTTTCTGGTTACGGTATGGTAACATCTTGTCTGTGATGCGTTTCTAACGTTGGTATTACATTTGCTGCTTTACGAGAAGATCAGAGATCGGTAGCAACTATAAAAGATAAGTATATTTTTGCTTTCAGATATTTTGCCTCCCTTGTGGGAGAACACTTGTACGAAAAATACGCTCTAAGACAAAAAAGACGCTCGACGAAGAAATTATCCGAATGGGACGGAAAGGAATAGATGTGACGTACGTGTGCAAACAAATGATTACAGTTTCAGAAAGACTGGATGATTTATTTAGGAGAAAGAGTTTCCCAAATTGAGCAAAATAACGTGTTGATCCGCCTCTGACCCTTATGCCACCATTTACTCAGGTAGTCGCTGATTGATACAGTTGTTGGATGTCCCTCTGAAGGATATCGTGCCAAATTCTGTCAATTGCCACGTTGTATAATCAGAATCCCGAGATGGTTGGAGGGCCCTGCCCACAGTGCTCCGTACGTTCTCAACCGGGGAGAGATCCGGCGACCTTGCTGGCCAAGGTAGGATTTGGCAAGCACGAAGACAGACAGTAGAAACTCTCACCATTCGATTTCGGGCCTTATCGTGCTTAAACGTAAGCCTAAGATGGCTTGACAGGAAGGGCAAGAAAACGGGGCGTAGAATATTGTCGACGTACAGCTGTGCTGTGAGGCGCCTCACATGCGAACCAAAGGGGTCCTGCCGCAGACCAGCACTCATGGTTGTCGGGCAGTATGGCGGGTGACAGTCGGGTTGGTATCCCGTCGTTGTCCGGGGTAGTCTTAGCTGGTCATCGGGGTTCAGTTCGAAATGGGACATCACTGACGACAATTCTATTCCAGTCATTGAAACTCCAGGCCTGACACCTATCTGGAGAAGCACCTGACTGTAGCCCGTCATACGACCCGACACCCAGGAGTGATGGTCTGGGGTACATTCTTCTTCTTTTTTTTTTCCACGGCAGGTCCCCTTTGGCTACTATCCGTGGCATCCTTACAGCACAGCGGTAAGTCGACGGTATTCTACGCCCCGTTTTGTTGCCCTCTAATTTTAGCGAGATAATGCACACCTGCACACGGCTGGAGTTTCTACTGCCTGTCTTCGTGCTTTTCAAACCCTAAATTTGCCAGCAAGTTTGCCGGATCTCTACCCAATTGAGAAACGTTTGGAGAATTATACGCAGGGCCTTCGAAACTAGCTCCGGATTTTGATGACCTAACACACCAGTTGGACAGGATTCGACACTATATTCCACAGGAGGATATCCGATTACTCTATCAGTCAATGACGAGCCGAATTATTGCTTGCGTAAGGGATACAGACTGATCAACGCGTTACTGACTTGCCCAATTTGTGAAGATCTTTCAACATTTGCAATGTGCCATGACGTCAAACAAACAAATAAGACTTAAGAAGCCAAAAAACACAAAATCCATTCGGCCTGCTGTAACACGAGTGAGCGCGCCGATAGTAGATTAACTTACGATGTTAGGAGACGACGCCACAGCCCCCCACCCCTTCTCCCCCTGCTCCCGTGCACGCGGATTCTACAGCAACCGCAGGATTTTAGGCTCTACAGTAAGCACAGTCAGTCGATCATGACGTTACTCATGATGTGGCTATCGGCTAACTTACACGCAAACACTGGACACCCATCCACCACCAGTGGAGAATTTTGATCAGAAAGTTACATTTGTAAATGGAGCCTAAAACACTTTTAAAGAACGTTCTAATTTTTCTTATGAAACCAAGTCCATTATTCTTCTGTACTTTGTATTCTTACCCTGTTAAAGTTTATGAAAACTTTAATGCCTTGTATCCTCGTCATCGTTAGAAGCTACTTAGTGGAATGGTCACTCATGTGGTCTGCTTTGACTGTAAGTGGTCAGATTACGAGACAAAATTCCTGGATTTTTCCGGCAACAGCGACCGCTGAACACAATACGCCCTTACATGGCTGATCATTTAAGAGTTTGGATTGGAAGACACATCGGAAAATCGTATTCTCGAGGATGTCTTCCTCACCACTGGGATACACTTACTATTTCATTTGCTACAGTCACTCAAGACTCGGAAACTAGGTGCTTCGTGTGTTTCTACGTGCTTGCCCTTTACTTAGGTCCATACATCTGCAGCTGTGAGCTGGTCGATTTCTCCTGATCTTGTTTGTAGTCCCACTCTATCGTCGGCAATGGCACTGCTGCCGTAGCCAGTGACTTGGTTGACTGCCAGACTGTAAGTAAGGTGAAAAATTCCTTGCTTAAATAATACGACGAGACAATATTACGAAAGTGTCGTGCTGGTTTAACAACATATTATCCTCAGCCCTAGTGGAACGTATGTTTACAGCTGAAGGTATTACCAAAACCGCTACATGTTGTGATCGTCGACAACTGACCATTGCATTAGCGATTAAGTAGAGCGCAACGTCTTTTCGTTCTGGGAATATTTATTGTTACGCTAGATCGAAATCCTCTGCGATGTAACTGTCGGTAAGCTTCTCTTCTTATGACACCTTTTCTTTACGGCTACTCTCTACTGACATCACTCCTGATCTATACGTTTCGTTCCCTGATTTGCTGCAGACAACGGGCTGTGTGAGACCTCGATCTATTGGCTCGGATCTTTTCAAACAGATCGCAGTAAACTGGCTTTGTGTAGGGATAGGGAGGGTCAATTGGGAGATAATTTTTAATTCCGGTAACCGGCCGGCGTGGCCGAGCGGTTCTAGGCGCTACAGTCTGGAACCGCGTGACCGCTGCGGTCGCAGGTTCGAATCCTGCCTCGGGCGTGGATGTGTGTGATGTCCTTAGGTTAGTTAGGTTTAAGTAGTTCTAAGTTCTAGGGGACTGATGACCTCAGAAGTTAAGTCCCATAGTGCTCAGAGCCATATGAACCATTTTAATTCTGGTATTTGTCCTTCTTTCAAGAAAAATCTCCTGGGAAGTTTACTTAGAAATAGGGGCTTGCTTCTGTTGCTAGTACAACGCTGTTCCAACAAAAGTACGTAATCCTAATAGATGCATATCTAACTGTTCGTATATTCAACACTTGAAGTGGATGAATTGCTGTGCATATGTTCAAGGGTTTTTATTTAAATGCAAGAGAAAAACAGACGCGGAGATAAACAATAAGGAGGTTTTGCGGACATAAAATCCGAGCCGAGATTTGAGAGAGACTATTTCCAACCGCACGATGTAAGAAAGTGCCCTGCAAAATGACGTAATCGAGCAGATTGCTGTCATAGTTCGACGTAATCGATGTATCACAATCAGAAACCTCGCTGCACAACTGGACGTCTCTGTTGGTAGTACTGGCACATTCGTCCACTGTTTGAGGTAATCAAAGGTTTTTCCCCCCCTAGGTTCCTCGCCCCCTAACAAAGACGATCAAAAGGAACGCAGAACCATTTCTGCGGAATTGTTTGCGCATAACGAGGCCGATCGTGACAATTTTTTGTGGAACATGATCACGGGAGATGAAACAAGGGTTCATAACGTCGAACCGAAAACAAAACAACAATCCATTGGGTTATACCAAACCATCTCTCCTCGGAAGAAACAGTTCGAAGTAGCACCCTCAGCAGGTAAGTCATGCCGATGGTCTTTCCTCATGGTGGAACGAGCAAATCATGTCCTTCCTCATGGTGGAACGAGCAACTCGGAAGTGTATTGCACTACTCTCATGAAACTGAAGAGACGATTTCAACGCGTTCGTCGCCACGAAAAATGGAAACGAACTTCTCTTTCTTCGTATATCCATATTTAAACTGGATGAAGTGGGACACAGCTGGTATAATTTTTATTAAAATGAAATTCCTTCAGCTGTACTTAAGATTTTTTATGTACTTCGCTACTAGTTTCGGCGTTGCGTCAACGCCATCTTCAGGCTATCGATGTGGAGCACGTGTTGACCTCACCGCAGACTTCTAGACTGAGCCACACACAACTGATTTCATCAAAGTGTACGGGCCTGAAGATGGCGTTGACGCAACGCCGAAACTAGTAGCGAAATAAATAAAAAATCTTAAGTACAGCTGGAGGAATTTTAATAAAAATAACTTCTCTTTCTTCAAGACAATGCGAGGCTTCGCACTAGTCTACACACCCGAGAGGAGCTCATGAAACTACATTGGACTGTTTTTGGTCGTCCAACCTACAGGCTGGATCTCACATCTTCCATCTTTTTGGCCACTCCGCGGGAAGTAGTATGTGGAATGATGGGGAGGTTACTGATACAGCAGAACGTTGTCTCCGACGTTGACCAGTAGAATGAGCAAACAGGCTCTCGCAGTAAGGTGACATAAGACCTTCTAATTGAACGGAGATTGTGTGGAAAAGTAGCTTCTGTGTAATGGGAAATAATATGGTGTAGTGGAATCCTGGCCAAAACCAACATACTTTTGGAAAAAAAGTGCTACATTACATATTGAATGTCCCTTGTACAATAAGTAAGAGCGCTGATGGTCGTGCTGTTGAGTGGCCAAGTCTAACACCATCATCGTCATGCAGGGAATGGGTCGAAGTGTACAGGTGAACGTAGTGGAGGTTGTGCTGGAGGTAGCAGCGACCGAGAGCACAACAAGGGAATTTTCCGGCATTTGCATGGCGGCGGCGGCGGGGGAGTGAATCAGAGCAGGGGAGCCGCGCCGGGCGGCCACCTGCAGCGGCGGCAGGAAGAGGAAGCGGCGGCTGCGCCCCCGGAAGCGGCGGCCAGCAGCCACGACCGGCGGCCCACAATTACGGCCCAGCAGAGCACGGCGGCCGCGCAGGCTCCGCGTCTCCCTGCAGTCGCCGCCACAGCTTACCTATGCAAATGCGTGTTGACTTTGAAATTAGCCGGTACGTACGTGCAAATGTGCTCAAGGTCTCGATCCTGACGGCTCGCCACTCCACTCCGTGCTCTGCCCGCTGAGTGTGGACACAGTAAAAAGCCGCTTTCAGTCCCATTTGCACACATATACGTGTCGCGCACTCAGTCGAGACTCGATAAAACAAAACCAAAATGGTTTCGTAGACCGGAGAAGCCAGTATATCCTGCGAAGTTACACTGATATTAAAATTACATCATCTACTTACATACTCCGTAAGCCACGGTGTGGCCCATGGCGGAGGACACCTTCTACCACTACTACTCATTACCTTCCCTGTTCCATTCGCAAAAGGAACGAGGGACGGTCTTTATGCCTCCGCAAGAACTCCAATTTCTCTTATCTCCGCCGTCCTTAAACGAAATGTACTTTGGCGGCAGTTGAATCGGTCTGCAGTCACCTGCAAACGGCCATTCTCTAAATTTTCTAAATAGTATTTCGCGAAAGGATATCGCTTTAGTGATTCCCATTGAGTTCACGAATCATCTCCGTAATACTCGCTTGCTTATCGTACCTGCCTGTTACTATTCCACGCCTCTGCATTGGTTCGATGTTTTCCGTTCATCCGACATGGTGGGGATCCGAAATACTCGAGCAGTACTTAAGAATGGATCGCACTTCTGTTCTGTTCGCCACCTCCTTTGCAGATGAACAACAGTTTTTCTAAAGTTCTCCTTATAAACCGGAGTTGCCCATCGACATCCTATGTGCTCGTTCCGTTTCCTATTGCTTTGCAACGTTACGCCTAGATATTTAGTCGACGTCACTTTGTCACACAGGGAACCACTAATATTGTATTCGAACATTGTAGGATTTTGTTTCTCCTATTCATCTGCATTAACTTACAAATTTTGTGGTAAGGACTATGGGACCAAACTGCTGTGGTCATCCGCCCCTAGGCTTACTCAATAATTAAATTAACTTAAACTAACTTACGCTAACGACAACACACAAACACACTCATGCCCGAGGGAGGACTCGAACCTCCGACGGGGGGCGCCGCACGAACTGTCACAACAATTAACTTACATTTTTCTACATATATAGCAATCTGCCATTCATTATACCGAATAAAATTTCTGTCTAAGTCATCCTGTATCCTCCTAAGGTCACTCAGCTATTACACTTTCCAGGACACTCCAGCATCGTTAGTAATCAGATGCTGCCTACCTTGTCCGCCAGATCATTTGTGTATGTAAAGAACAAAATGGTTCAAATGGCTCTGAGCACTATGGGACTTAACTTCTGACGTCATCAGTCCCCTAGAACTTAGAACTACTTAAACCTAACTAACCTAAGGACATCACACACATCCATGCCCGAGGCAGGATTCGAACCTGCGACCGTGGCAGCCGCGTGGTTACGGACTGAAGCGCCTAGAACCGCTCGGCCACTTCGGCCGGCTGTACTGAACAAGAGCGGTCCTGACACACTTCCCTGGGTCACTCCGTACGATATCGTTGTCTCTATCACTCATCCATGCAGGGCAACGTACTGGATTCTACACTTAAAAGGTCTTCTAGCCATTCACAAATCTGGTAACTTTTGTCAACATGTGTCAAAACCTTAACGGAAACGTATGTATGTGTAATCTACATATTGCCCTTCATCCATAGTGCACCAACTCGAGGAAGCATACCAAATAACTGTATTTTATTTATTGTGCATCTACAGTATAGTAGGAAGAACACTCTCTTAAATATTTAGGTGATTTGGAGCTATGTAAGATTCGAAATTCATTGCAAATAACTGCTACCTCTGACAGCAACAGTGCTCTTAATCAGACTGGAAATCGAATCGAACTGAACATGGACAGCAGATACTTGTGCGTCATTCCATCCTGCTTCAACTCCACGCGCCTATATAAGTAAGAGCATTTTAACTGCTTTAATTATTGATCGATGTCCTCTGAATGCGTCTCTAAACTTGGATCTTACGATAAGTGACTACTATAGTGAGAAATGTTTTTCCTGCACACCCACCGGCCGCTGTAACCATTTGAACGTGCACCCCCGGTGTAAGTTCTCCACAAAGATTGATCGCGACTCAAATACTCTAAAACAGAAATTTTCAGAAGTCACGCTTGAAGATATCGCTTTAGCTCCGGTGTTTTTATTTCAGGATCATGCTTTTTTCGTTACTGAATCATTGTTGGATCGATCTGAGACAAAGTTTTAGGTACAGTCTTTTTTGTTCCATATGATTGTAAAATTTATGAAATTAATTTAAATCTCGCAAAAAAAGGCATAAGGATTTAACATCCCGTCCACAGCGAGACGGAGCTTAAACTCGGATTGGAGAAAGATGAGGAATGATATAGAAGCGAACTATCTCGTTATTTCTCTTAAAATATTTTGGAAAATACGGAGAATTTCAGCGCCGCTCCTCACGAATGTGGATCGAACCATTGGGTCACTTGGTTATGTTTCAAATCTTATACGTTTGCGTAAAAGAAAGACAATATACAACCGGAAAACCAACGTCATTATTACTGGTATGTTAATGATCGATGGCTCTTCGTTGACCCGTAGGCTGTAAGCGCATGGATATGGAAAGCTTATTGTTTAATACGCCTTCTCAGTCTATCAGTGTAAAACGTGGTTCACAATAACTGCTAGCCCCTAGTATAACTATGCTTATCAATCCTTGCAAACGCATAGGTCAATGTTCCGTTATTTTTTTAACATTGAGGCAGTGTGAAATCTTATTTGCGCGGAGGAAATTGTCAAAGAAGAACACCGGAGCGTAAGTCGTTTTGAGCATACAGACCTTTACGTCATGGTACTCGAAGCTGCGATAACACGATGTCATCCTTTCTGAAGGACAAAGTTCCTCATTATTCTCGTGAGAAACAGTGCAGTTGCAGGATATGTATTGTTTAATCACAGCGTATGCTACAGATTAATGGGCAGGTCAAAATTAGAAAAATTAAGAAAAATTACACCTAGACCCGAACAGAATTGAATCAAGGTTCATGTCACACATCTGATTAGAGTGTTGCTAGATAAATTGTCTTTCTTTGACGTCCGTTGCCTACCGAAAACATGTACGGAATAAATTTTTTTCCGAGCCATTTTTGTGCTGATAGTATGCCATGAGTCGAATAGGTGGTTTTCCTGCTGTAAAAACACGGTTCGGATTGTTGCTATTAGGAGTGATTATAACATTCAGGCCCCATTTACGACCAATATTCTTACAAAATATCTATTATTTATATGTAATTAAGGCTTAAAAATTATTAAGTATCAAGACGTGGCCACGCGATCGAAAACGCTCTGTTATTGGCTGAAGCTCTGGTGACGTCACAGACTGGGAGTAAGACGAAGCTATACGTGTGTTACAGGAGTGTTAGTTGAATTTATTACGGTTTTAAGTACTTTTTCTTCAGATAGTTTAGGCTGTTTAGCGACGGAAAATTTACAACTTTTAAATAACAACAGAAAGAAATTTTGTGAACTCTGACAGTGGAAACCAAACTAAAGCTGATGAGTTTATGCTCCACTCATGTAGAACGGCGATATCTGCTATGACGGACATTCTTTTGTCTGTTCCGTGCAACATTGTCAAATTCGCTCAAAAATAAGTAATTGTGGAACTTTCACAAATGGGCCTCTGTCTTACTTCTAGATTGTCGGCTGTCAGTCATGAAATACATCCCAAACGACAGTAAAATTATTCTTGGCAAATCGTAGTGCTAATTTCCAGTTTACAAGATCCGTAGCAGAGGTAGCAGATTCAGTACTTGCTCTGTGGCGCAACGGATTGTGTATGCGACTACGGGTACGAAGTAAATAGTTTCGAATCCTGCAGGGAGGTCACAAATTTTTAAAAGTTTTGTACGAAGTATGAAAATTGCGTTAGCAAGAACTCATTGCAGCAGTTGTTTCGAAGGTGGGATGTGTTACATGCTTCACATTAGGCTTAGTCTGAGAAATGGATAACTGAGTATATATGCATATACTTCGCTTACAAAAAATTACCTTTGCTAGGAGTGAAGATACCACCATAAACCCACAGTACAACGAGATGTAGGACGGTGAGGTTTTTGTATGTGGAGAGATACACTGGTGATCAGAAGTATCCGGACACCCCCAAAAACATACGTTTTTCATATCAGCAGAATTGTGCTGCCACCTACAGACGGGTACTTCATATCAGCGACCTCAGTAGTCATTGGACATCGTGAGAAAGGAGAATGGGGCACTCCGTGGAACTCAAGTTCTTCAAAGGTGGTCAGGTGATTGAGTGTCACTTGTGTCATACGTCTGTACTCGAGACTTCCAGACTCATAAACATCCCTAGGTCCACTGTTTCCTACGTGATAGCGAACTGCAAACGTGCAAGGACACGCACAGCACAAAAGCGTAGAGGTCGACGTCATTTATTGACTGACAGAGACCGCCGACAGATGATAGTAATGTGTAATGGGGAGACATCCACCCAGACCATCACATAGGAATTTCAGACTGCATCAGGATCTACTGACAGTTAGGCGGGAAGTGAGAAAACTTGGATTTCATGGTCGAGCAGCTGCTCATAAGCCACACGTCACGCCGGCAAATGCCAAACGACGCCTCGCTTGGTGTAAGGAGCGTAAATATTGGACTATTGAACTGTGGAAAAACGTGTGGAGTGACGAATCACGGTACACAATGTGGCGATCCGATGGCAGGGTGTGAGTATGGCGAATGTCCGGCGATCGTCATCTGCCAGCGTGTGTAGTGCCAACAGTAAAATTCGAAGGCGGTGGTGTTACGGTGTGGTCGTGTTTTTCATGGAGGGGGCTTGCACCCCTTGTTTTGCGTAGCACTATCATAGCACAGGCCTACATTGATGTTTTAAGCATCTTCTTGCTTCCCACTGTTGAAGACCAATTCGGGGATGGGGACTGCATCTTTCAACACAATCGAGCATCTGTTCGTAATGCACGGCCTGTGTGTGTGTGTGTGTGTGTGTGTGTGTGTGTGTGTGTGGAGGGGGGGGGGTGTCATACGACAGTAACATCCCTGTAATGGACTGGCCTGCACAGAGCCCTGCCCCTCAGTGCAGCACAACGTGAAGAATGGGCTGCCATTCCCCAAGAAACCTTCCAGCAGCTGAATGAACGTATTCCTGCTAGAGTGGAAGCTGTCATCAATGTTATGGGTGTGGCAACACCATACTGAATTCCAACGTTGCTGATGGAAGGCGCCAAGAACTTGTAAGTTCAAAAATGGCTCTGAGCACTATGGGACTTAACTGCTGAGGTCATCAGTCCCCTAGAACTTAGAGCTACTTAAACCTAACTAACCTAAGGACATCACCCACATCCATGCCCGAGGGAGGATTCGAACCTGCAACCGTAGCGATCGCGTGGTTCCAGACTGTAGCGTCTAGAACCGCTCGGCCACTCTGGCCGGCAACTTGTAAGTCATTTGCTGGCTGTTGTCCGGATGCTTATGATCACGTAGTGTACGTAGATGGCTTGGCGGTCTTCGTACGGAGCATGAATGGAAAGCACACTGGCGATATTGGCGAATGACCGTATGGCTTTCAGCGCAGACCAAAGTCAACCAATTATACACAACCGTCGGAACAGTGAAAAACAGTAACTGTCAACGTTCATGGAAGTGCACTGCGATGGAGCAGAACAGCACGTTACGTTGTGAGTCACACTGGAGATCTAGTTAACGTAAAACAGGAAGTACAGGATTTGCGGAGGAATACTCTGCGTCGGCTCGAGGTCCTGTGTACGTTTGTGATCCCTGCATCAACGTTAACAGCTCTTCTCGGTGTAATTCTGGACATGTCGCAGCTCCTAATGGTTCTGGGAAGCTATCATCGAGGCAAAGGCTGGGCCAACACCATATTGAATTCCAGCATTATCAGTGGAGGGTGCCACGAACTTGTGATTTTCAACCAGGTGTCCGGATACTTTTGATCACACAGTGTATAAGGCACGTACAACATGGAGGTAACACAAACGTAAGGACTGTTTTGAAGCAGACTTAATTTCAGTTTGTGTAACAGGATGAACCTTCAAAAACTTAAATAGTGAGGGTCGTAGCTAGACAGTACCTAGATGAAAAAATGACATTGTTTCTAGTAAAGTAACAAGTATGTGGTCACATTAAATAGAAAATATATTTTTGAATGCGGCGTGTGTGAACAGGTATTGCAAATATAAGCGCATGTAAACGCCGCGGTGGTCTAGCGGTTCAGGCGCTCAGTCCGGAACCGCGCGACTACTACGGTCGCAGGTTCGAATCCTGCCTCGGGCATGGATGTGTGTGATGTCCTTAGGTTTGTTAGGTTTAAGTAGTTCTAAGTTCTAGGGGACTGATGACCGCAGATGTTAAGTCCCATAGTGCTCAGAGCCATTTTTCTTGTAAACGCCAAGAAAAACACAGTAATTCTCTGTTTGTAATCGGTGTGGTGAAGTTTTGTAATTGTGATTTGGTTTTCATATTAAAGGAGAGTCGATTTGTTTTATAAATAAGTTAAAATATCGTTTCACGCTAGATTCGAACCAGCAAGCTATGTATATCATCTTTTAATATTAGAGGGTCCATCGGTCTCCCAACCGAACTACCAATGATGTGCAAGGAAACAGGTATAACCATAATTTTTACTAAGAGTTTAATTTCGCCGACTGACGCTATACTTCTCTGTAACAGTGGGAAAGCGTATTTTGGAGGTAAATGAATGTTAACTTCAGAGTGTAAAACATTTTTATTTAAGTAAAGGAATTTGGAAATCGACATGGTGGCATTTTTCCGGTGCAGTGCAATCAATTTTCACGCACCTTCTTATTCTCTGAAACATTTTTGTAGAGTTTTTATGGATGTATTTATAGAGTGTGGTACTACACACCATTTGGAATCAATTTTTCGAAACATAAATTCCTAAACAAGACATCACTGTGGTTTAGCTTTATGAAAGAAGCCAGTGACGTCACATGACTTGAATGGAGCGTTTTAGCAGAATTTCAAATTATTTGAATTTCTTTACCGCTTTTTTAAAAGAACACTGAAATTCAGGAAGGAAAAAAAGCATGTTATGTTCATAAATAACAATTTAAGACGATTTCCAGAAAACAGTAAAAAACTCTATTCTAGCACGGAATGAGCGAATTTTGGTTCACCTTGTATCGACACTAGTGCGAAAAACGTAAGGACGAAAGTAACTTTCGCATGCTACGTCACTGACAAGTAGTGTAGCTATATAAAAGTTGGACCATACAAAGAAATAACTGCTACAGTATAGTACCGAAAGTAACTGTAAGAAATACGCGAAGAGACGAACAGAAATGAAGCTTTTATTCAAAGACAATATTTACGGTGAAGTCAGTCAGATTCATGTTAGTCTCCGGCCCATTGTTCTTAGTAGGGTGCATGATCATCACGGGCAGCAGTAGACGCTCTGCAACGTGCTCCGATGCTGGTCACAAGTTTGGTAAGGATTTCTTATAGTAGGGCTTTCCTATCGTCCACCAGCGTGGTTGACACTGAGGACGGTCGTTGGTGCACGCCGACGTGCAGCAGTACGTCTCGCCAACGCGTCCCATCGTGGTTGATAGGATTTAAGTGGAGGGAACGGGCAGGTAGTCCATTCGCCGAATACACTACCGTTCCAAGAGCTCTGCCATCCTTCGCCGTATGAGGATACGTAATGCACCGGAAACACGATAGAAGATGATGGTCCAGGTTGTATTGTATGAGGAGCCATCATGTTGCCTGGGTGTGCTGACCTTCATTCAACTCAGACTTCGTTTTTATCGACGACAATGCGCAAGCGCATCAAAAACTGCAGGTGGAGGACCTCTTGAATGTGAGGATATTCCGTGAATATGGAATTTTTGGAAATTTGTGGTAAGTTACTGTGGGACCAAACTGCTAAGGTCATCGGGTCCTAGGTTTACGCACTACTTAATTTAACTTAAACCCACTTACGCTAAGGGCAACACACACACACACACACACACACACACACACACACACACACACACACACACACACACACACACACATGCCCGAGGCAGGACTCAACCCTCCGACGGGGGGAGCCGAGCGAACTATGGCAGAGCGTCTCAGACCACGCGGGATTCCTGCCCATTCACATGACTTAAATCATATCCGCCACGTGAGGGGTGCGTTGGGAAAACGTACTGCAGCACGTAGACATGCACAAACGACTATCAAGCAGTAGTCAACCCCGTTGGTGGAGTATTGGAACGTCCTACCGCAAGGACTCCTTACCGACCTTGTGCCCAGTACGGGAGCAGCACTTCTGTCTGTAGTGATCACACACCCTATTAAGAACCATATCTCGAGGATCATCGTAAATCGGAGTGACGTAAGTGTAATTATTTCCTTTGAATAAACGAGTTGCCGGCCGGTGTGGCCGAGCGGTTGTAGGCGCTGCAGTCTGGAACCGCGCGACCGCTACGGTCGCAGGTTCGAATCCTGCCTCGGGTATGGATGTGTGTGATGTCCTTAGGTTAGTTAGGTTTAATTAGTTCTAAGTTCTAGGCGACTGATGACCTCAGAAGTTTAGTCGCATAGTGCTCAGAGCCATTTGAACCATTTGAGGATATAAGATGAACATCAACAAAAGCAAACCGTAGATAATGGAATGTAGTCGAATTAAATCGGGTGATGCTGCGAGAATTAGATTAGGGAATGAGACGCTTAAAGTAGTAAATGAGTTTTGCTACTTGGGGAGCAAAATATCTGATGATGGTCGAAATAGAGAGGATATAAAATGCAGACCTGCCATGGCAAGGAAAGTGTTTCTGAAGAAGAGAAATTTGTTAACATCGAGTATAGATTTAAGTGTCAGGAAGTCTTTTCTGAAGGTATTTGCTGGAGTGTAGCCATGTATGGAAGTGAAACATGGACGATAAATAGTTTAGACAAGAAGAGATTAGAAGCTTTCGAAATGTGGTGCCACAGAAGAATGCTGAAAATTAGATGAGTAGATCAGATAACTAATGAGAGGGTATTGAATAGAATTGGAGAGAAGAGAAATTTGTGGCACAACTTGACTAGAAGAAGGGATCGTTTGGTACGGCATATTCTGAGGCATCAAGGGATCACCAGTTTAGTATTGGAGGGCAGCGTGGAGGGTAAAAATCGTAGAAAGAGACCAAGAGATGAATACACTAAACAGATTCAGAAGGATGTAGGTTGCAGTAGGTACTGTGAGATGAAGAAGCTTGCACAGGATAGGATAACATGGAGAGCTGCGTCAAACCAGTCTCTGGACTGAAGACCACAACAACAGTGTAACTTAACAGTAACACATCATGCGAAAGTTACTTTCGTGCTTATGTTTTGCACAGCAGTGTAGCATAAGTTGAGTGTTTCGATAACGGCAATCAATTATTCAAAATTGCGGGACCTGTGTTCCACAGGATGCTTTTGATTTGCTTGCCCAAAGGCCGACGTATGTGGACGGATTTACTGTCTGGGCACTTGCAGAACACATTACAGCCACTTAAAGGCACCCACTCAGGAGTCCGCTACAAATGCGACACGATTCGTATGTGCGCTGGTAGAACTGATAAACCACAATACTGTGAGTGAGGCAAGAGGGAAAATTAACATAATGACTGACCTTCTCGACAGTAATCGGAAGGTACAGTGTTCCCTCCATTTACAAGTTCGCATATTGTCTGCGCACCTGTCTTCACTGTCATAGTGCTCATTTAAGCAGTGGAGAGCGCATATTTCGATTTCACATCGTATAAATTACAAGGGTTAGTCATAAAGTCTTAATGATTAACTACAAAATTTAGAGTTACATAGTTAATGTTTTCTTCATCTGCTGGTACACACTGATATTTGCGCCGCAGAACCGTACCACGCCATTAGACGAGCGGTGATTAATGGCGTAGCATATTGATAAAGCAGAGTGTAGCGGATTATTCGTTTTCGGTTGAAGCGAGAATGTTGCACCTGTATCAGAGCACTCAGATATCTTGTTAATGTTAATGCAGGAAAAACTGTAACCAGCCGTAATCAGTTCCTGGCCTAAGTCTATCATGAGGCGGCATCGACGATTCTTCTCAAAATTTCAAATTTTCGTCCTTAGGAAAGGTTTTGCTTTGTACAAGATGCGTCTGAAAAATTCGGTGAATGGTCTCAGAAAATAAAGGAAACAAAAGTTAGTAACAAAATACCTTTACTGGCCTTTGAAGTATTCGCCATTACCTACAACGCACTTCTGATATCGATTGTAAAAGCTGTTGGAGGCTGTCATCAAAAGCTTCTTTTGAAATCGCTCAAAGCACCGTGGTCACGCGCTTGTGATGTCCACATCGTTACAAGAGGTGAGACGTGGTGCTAGCGGTACGATATGGAGACCAAGCGACACTCAGTGGCATGATGCTCATCGCCTTCCCCACCTCTCTCGGTTAGAAATTCATGATGGATCAAGTCCTTACCGTCGAAGAAGGCAATCGACATCGACTTAGTCTTGCATTTTGTCAGGCGATAGTTTTGGGGGATGGGGAAGAAGTTCGACACCATGCCACTTGCTGCAGCATGGTCTCTGGACCATATTGTTGGTACCAGGTCCCATGTTCTATTACGAAACGAATACCCAACAACGACAGCTCACAGTGCTTCGAGTGATTCCACAAGAGGCACTTGTAGATAGTTTCGAACAGCTTTACAGCCTATGTCAGAAGTGTGTTGTAGCTAGTGTTGATTACCTAGAAAACAATTAAGGGTATTTTGTTTGTAACTCCTTTCTTTTATTTCCTGAGAACAATGATCGAACTTACCAGACGCGCATTTTACATAATAGAGATCCGCATGATTGATATGTTCTGAACTTCAGCTAGACTAATGACAAGATGGAAGTATAAAGCAAAACCTTTGCTCGAGGCAAAAATAATAAATTTGTACGAGTCTGACGATGGAGCCCAGGCCAGAAAGTGTTACGATAAAATAAATCGTTCATTTAAAAAGTTTGTGGTATGATTAGGCGAAACTGCTATCGCCCGGCCATAACTGTGGGTTCTTTCATTGCGCTGGGACGTGACTCATCGGAACTATAACATATGAAATATTAGTTGAGTTTACTAGCTGAATGATAAAAAGATTTATTTAACCTGATACAATCCTTTGACACAGGAGTGATTTATAAGTTCCAACTATCATTGACTATTTAAAGCATCACATGATGCACTAATTGACAAATAGTTCTCTTGAAGTACAATGTTCAGCATTTACAACAGTACCTTCCATCTGAGACTTGAATTACTATAGTCCTACGCGATGATGTTGACTACTGTAGCTGAGTTGACGAGTTAGGCTGAGCGCTTCCAGGCTGGGCTGTACATTGACTATTGTGTGAAAGTGCTGCCGTGTTGAGAGAGAGCACATATCTTCTTCAGCGTCTTCCATTTGTCGTTCCGGATTGCAGCGAGACATCGGTAATGCCTGTGGCATCGATGCGCGTTGCCGGCTGCAGTGTGCCACCGCGATATTTGGACGACACCACAGTTTGCGTCGTTGCAGCTTCAATGATTTTTTCGGAAACGCCTGTGCTATTCTCAAACCATCACGGATTAGGTAATGAACTTATTGTTACTATCAAAATTCTAGGCATGAGAGTGACAATACTTTATATCTGGGGTGGGGGGGAGACACTGTAACAATCTCCAACCCCTTACTAGCGATCAGAAACGGAACGAGTACGAGTTTGCTCCTGAGGACTGCATACATTAGAAATCAGGGCGCCGCTTTTACGTCAGTGCTACACTGGTTTCCTTCCTTCCTGCTGTAGTTGCGCGAGTATGACGAGTCTGATAGTGCTGCGGTTACTTCGTTCCCTTAGACTCGTTTTCTCATACTGGAGCATGCAGGAGTATAAGGCTGCTCATGACTTAGTAAGAAAGTTGAGTGCCCGATCTTGCTGTTGCAAAATTGGTCTGAAAGGACGAAAATGATCGATTCTCGGTGTCAGATGGTCTTTAACGAACCTGTGTTTTCTGAGCCTGTGGAGGATGTAAGAGGAAAATTAAGTGATGCATTTTGTACAATTGGAAATAAGCCTCATAAGAGGAAGGGCAATGTCTGGAAAAACTGTGATGCTCTAGTCCAGACTACAGACGAAAAACTTACGAGGTTCAATGCGAACAAAAGGTTGTGTTTTTGTTCACTCGACTTCCACCACGAAGAAAAGTAAGTGCCCACTGAACACAGAGCAACGTCACTTTTATGTCTCTGCAACCAAGAAGCGCTATTTTTGTATTCTTTTAGCTATGGCAACTACTGCTTATGGATTAATAGCGAGATGTGTAGCTTATCATTCACTTCTTTAACTTTTTCGAAGTGAATGATAAGTTACACAACTTGCTATTAACCCATAATCAGACGTTATGACAAAAAAAACCACAAATAGTGCCTTTCGGTCACAGAGGCATAAAAGTTACGTTGCTCACTGTTGTCTCTGCTGCAAAATGTGGCGCTACAGAAGAATGTCGAAGATTAGATGGTCAATCACGTGACTAACGAGGAAGTACTGAATATAACTGGAGAGACAAGAAATTTGAGACACAACTTGAACGAAAGAACGGATCGGTTGATAGGACACGTTCTGAGACATCAAGGAATCACCAGTTTAGTACTGGAGGGAAGTGTGGGGGGTAGAAATCGTAGAGTGAGAGCAATAGACGAATACAGTAAACAGAATCAGAAATTTGTAGGTTGCAGTAGTTACGCGGATATGATGTCGTTCGCACAGGATAGAGTAGCATGGAGAGCAGTATCAAACCAATCTTCGGACTGAAGACCACAACAACTGCAGCAACTATTTCGAAGACTGCTGTAAATTTATTTTAATAATTACTCATCATTTGGAAAATATAATTCGTCCTCGTATTCGCTTTTCTCGCACTGTTGCTACAGTGTTATTTAAGTGTCGAAAGTGAGTGTATGTCAACGTAACTCTTACACCCAAACCTTTAGATGTCAGACAGTCGGATGGGTACCAAACGTTGTATTTCGATAGAGTATCAACCAAAAGTCCGATTTAGTTCGTACTACGTCTGTCGTCCAGCTGAACGGGTGTAAACGTTGATTAAAAGTAACACCAGAACAACCTGGACGTAGGAAAAGTGTAACTGTAAGTAATCAATACATATTGCCGCTATGGGTGATTTGGTAGAGCAATAAGTCATCGTACGAGGGTACCGGGTTCAAATCCCAATGACAATAATTTCCTTTTACTGTATTATGCGTTTTCTGAACTTAATGTAATTATTACTACTATTAGTTTTATTATGTCTATTATTATTATTATTATTATTATTATTATTATTATTATTTTATTACTTCCGCACGTGTTATCCAATTGTTTCTTTATTTTTCTGTTCTGATTGTTATTCTGTGAGCGTACAAATGCTCTCTGCAGATTTAATACTTTCAAAGAAACAAAGCGAAGCAGACTGTAGAGAAGGACTTTGCTGTAAACTTCAAACAGCCCTTTTATATATGATAAATATGTTGCTCCATATAACAGTGCCGGCCGCGGTAGCCGTGCGGTTCTGGCGCTGCAGTCCGGAATCGCGGGACTGCTACGGTCGCAGGTTCGAATCCTGCCTCTGGCATGGGTGTGTGTGATGTCCTTACGTTAGTTAGGTTTAAGTAGTTCGAAGTTCTAGGGGACTTATGACCTAAGATGTTGAGTCCCATAGTGCTCAGAGCCATTTGAACCATATAACAGTTCCGCGCATAATACAGAAAAAAGAAGGAACGTTAGCCGGCCGCGGTGGCCGTGCGGTTCTAGGCGCCCCAGTCCCGAGCCGCGCTGCTGCTACGGTCGCAGGTTCGAATCTTGCCTCGGGCGTGGGTGTGTGTGATGTCCTTAGGTTAGTTAGGTTTAAGTAGTTCTAAGTTCTAGGGGACTAATGACCACAGCAGTTGAGTCCCATAGTGCTCAGAGCCATTTGAACCATTTTTTGAAGGAACGTTATGCCCTTTTCTTAACCAATGAAAACAACTAGGAACGGGAAAGGTGTAGCGTCGTCCTTACTAACCATGTCAGTACGCAGTTCACTTGCGCATGGTGCACTTGTTTACCTCAAGTCTCAGTCCCACAGTGCTTGTCGTAATTCACGGCACTACAGTGTTTTTACGTGAACAACGAACACAGTTTTGTGTAGTGAAAATGCCGCGGATCTTCATACATGCAGAGTATGCTGACATGGTGTTTGTCTATGGTTTGTCCAATGGGAATTCCAGAGCTGCTGTGCGAGAATACCAACAACAATTTCCGAATCGCAGAGTGCCAGATAGCAGGGTGTTTAGCAGGGTGTTTCACGGACTACGTGAGCGTGGTACGTTTCCCAGCGTAAATGTTGCTCTGAACGTCCCGTACAACAATCTCTTAATGAAGTTGAGAACGTTCTTCAAGTAGTGGAACGCAGCTCTACTACTAGCCCTAGAAGAATTGCTGCCCTACTTGATATTCCAGAAACACGAGTGACACGCACAGCACACGAGCACGGTCTGCATCCCTTTCATCGGCAGAGTGTACAACATCTGCATGCAGGAGATGCTGCCACCCGGCAAGAATTCTGTCAATGGATCACTGCCAATGAGCGAATAATTCCACGTAATCTGTTCACTGATGAGTCAACATTTACCCGCAACGGAAACAACACGCGCAACTCTGATGTATGGGCAAATGAAAATGTGCACGCTACTGTGAAAACGAATTTTCAACATTTCTGTCACGTGAGGTAGGGTATTATTGATCACCAGCTCATCGGTCCAGTTGTTTTAGATAACCGTCTTACTAGAACATGGTATCCTGAGTTTCTTCAAGATGTTTTACCAGAATACTTGGAGGATATCCCTTAGGCAACACGAGCTCGTTTGTGCTTTCAGTTTAACGGAGCTCCTACACATTCCGTACGGCCAGTGACACAGTATGTCAACACAACGTCACAGCGTACCCCGGTCGTTGGATCGGTGGCCTTGGAGTCAGAGTGGGCACAAGAGAGGAACTTCTCGCTCGTATTTTACATTCTTGCGCCCAGGTAAAAGAATGAAAAACTCAGCTCCGATTGGCGACACAAGACCTCTCTATAAGAGCAGCAACTTGCACTGAAGTTGACGGTGGACTGCTTGAACATGTTCTGTGAGAAAACGTACACATTAAACAAACCATAACGTAGCAGCGTCTTACCGTCAGCTGTACCTTTCCCGTTCCTAGTTGTTTTAACTGGTTTACTCGGAGACAGTTACACACACACACACACACACACACACACACACACACACACACACACACACACACACACACTAACACAAACACACAGATACATAAATTATCGATATGTACACACACACACACACACACACACACACACACACACACACTAACACAAACACACAGATACATAAATTATCGATATGTATCAACAGAAACAGTGAAACACGAAGAATAATCAGAATAACCAGTACTCGAGCAGCTATAGCGCTGTCCTGGCCCTTGCTGACTGCTACCGCCATGCAGCAGTGCTGCTCAGTCGCTGCTGGAGTACTGGTTATTCTTCATGTTTAACTGTCTCTGTAAATACATATAGAGAGAACAAACATCAGACAAGACTAATTTGGGACCGCTCTATCGGATGGGCATGTAAACATTTCACTTTGAAAATCATTTTGTTTCTGTCGACACTAGGCATCGTATGAAACACATGATGAGCATTATTTGTCTGGGCTGGCTGCAGCTACACATTGCAAAAACGAAATTGAAATTTGTGGAAAAACACCGGAGAAAATGCGCTTGACGACTCCTAGGTGGGACATCCAGTTCATAGAGTGTCACAAGGATATGACAGGAAAGATCAATTTAAGCAAAAGAGTTTAGTGAACATGGATTCTAAAATAAATATGTTTAATGTTACGGGTACTTGTTCGTCTTTGACACTGTGAGACAAATCTCTACTACAAGCTCTTTGCTTTTCATATTTTCAGAAGTGGTAGTACGGAGCGAAACAAAGAAAAAATGTCCAGTAAACACTAAGAGCTATGATCACTTGTTGAGTGGTAGATGTGTTTGACGGAATCGAAGATGAACAAGTACACATAGCGCTTAAGAGATGCCTATGCATTTTAGATCCGATGTTTGCAAGACAGTTTTTCTTATTTTGGACCGTCTGCCACCACTCGAAATATGAAAAGCAAAGTGCTTTCAGCGAAAGAGATGTGGCATAATATAGCGAAAATGGAGAAGTGCTCACAGCTGTTAAGATATGCATTTTAGGACCCAAGTTTACTAGATTTTTTCTTGTTTTGTCCACACTACCACCTCTAAAAGTTTGTCGGTGGAGTTCAGGTTCACGCCACAAATTTACTGCCAGTCAACAATGTGTACAACAATCGTCGTGCCCAGTGGCAGTGTGTGAAATGGCAATGCCGCAAGTCCACTGTTATACTTGCAAACTTGGGTACTCGCTTTCCTTCCTACACGGGTATAGTCCACTTGTATCCGAAAGCAGAGTAGAGTGACGAGCTTTCGGTTAAATACGCAGCAGCGGGAACAGGTGACTCGAGTCTGCGAGCGTACGGATACATCGAGTTCGAAGATTACGTCACGAAAAATACAGACACTGCAGCGTCACACTATTTGGTCTGTCCGCTACACTTTGCGGAAGTTCGGCTCCTAGCAGGACTCTGAGTAAATCTATATGTAGCTGAAAAGGTACTCGCTCAAGGTCTCAACTTTGTCGTATGCTATCGAATGCTTGCAAACATTTAAACGCGCAGCCAAGAATTATTCAACTCGTCTGAAATAGTCATTCGCTCCCCGTCGGAGACGGCTGCTGGCACTCGTATGACCTGCAGTGTCATGTGCTGTGACGTACGCGCAACAGCCTGTCTTTCTCGTGAGCCTCTATCGCCTGACTAGTTTAAAGCGAGTACACATTCGTGACCTCTTTCCCTCCCCCTCCCCCCCTCTTCTCCTCCAGAAGCGAAACCGCGCCTGGCAAGACGGAAGACGGCTAGCAGGCCCTGAGCTGAGCTGCAGGCTAGCCGCTTCTCTTGGCCCGCCAGTCAGCCGCCCGCCGCTGGCCAGCTAGCAGCTGTGCGACCGGCCGGCGCCGTAGACGCCTCGCCCACGCGACGGGCAATCGGCAGCCTTGCAGTTTCTCGGAGAGGAAAGTAGGGAGGTCTGTCGTATCCATTCCCTCCGCCCTCGCCTACGAGCCCAATTATATTTAATTGGCAACATCCAAGAGAACGAGCCCCGAACAATATTCAAGGGAGGACCCTGTTTCATTTTTTCCCTTTTTTCCCCTCGTAGTTACCTTTTGTGTGACGCACGACAGCGCAATGTAACGTGAGCCACATATGGATGAGCCTTATGGGTAAATACCACTATCGTGGTAGCCAAAGTTCTCGGTTTTAATGCATATTAGTAAATCAGTTTTAGATAATACTATACTTTTATTACGGCAAAGGAATCTAAATGTGTTCAACTTGTTTTCTTCGAAATTAACAATAAGAGTAGTTGTCACCTGCGGGAAAAAATGTATATGTGGGTCTCAAACCGTGCCAGGCCAGGCCAGAGGGGCAGAGTAACCGTCGTGTCCGGGCAGCGGTGAAACTTTGATGCGGCCTATGGGCAGGGACAGAGAGGCAGGAAGAGCAGGGAAGAGCAGGGCTGCCTGGTTCAGCGCCTGTCCGACGCTCTGCGACTGGACCTGCAGAGCGTTTCTCTTGTTGACAGAGGCGACTGCCAGTGTGAGGAAAATGAATCTCCTGGACATGTAGCTCTGTCATGTGAGCGGTACATCCACTTATATAGAAACTTACGAGTACTAGGGATTACCACAGGCGCACTACAAGAAACTCTAAGAGATGCAGACAAGTGGGAACTATTAAGGGGTAGGCCAGGGTGACGCTCGATTTTGTAACCGATAGTTATAATTTTTTCAATAACATAAAAATTATAAAACTCTATACTCTTAATATATGGTTTTTTAAGTAATTAAAAGACTTACACCCTCAGGACAGTAAAAGACATCGACGAATGGCCTTCGCGAAGTGCGAGGGCAGTTGGTGGCAGCTGTGAACGCCACAATTCTCAACTTAAGAACTTAATTTCAAAAACTGCTTTGAAATTGATGATATTGTCTAACGTAGTGCGTTGGAACATTTTTTTAAAGAAATGGTTTCTAACAAAGAGGCGCCGCACTCAAATAAAATTCAAGTTTTTCGACCCAAAAGTCGTTGAAAAAACTTACACAAAAACTGGAAATTAACGTATATCGAAAAAATTCTATGTGCTACAGAAGAAAAAATAGCTGACTCACAAGTTACAAAAAGGTATAGTGTAATTGCACGTATATTTCGTGAGTTATAGAATATGTTGTTTTAAAGAAACAAGCGTCTAACGTTTTAACTTGCGTTTTTTAATACTGAAATTCAACAAATCTATATAACTGGAATGCCAGCATCCTACAGTTGGCCTTTTTTTTCAGCGATGTTGAGACACTCTCATTTTGACGAAATTATATCGATTAACTGGCTTCCGCTTACCAAAGAAGCGCATTTTGGACGACTGTGATTACTTCTAGGATCTTTTCTTTTCATATAAATACTTTTATATTCATATAAATAAATATAAATAAATAAAATTTCTATTCATATAAATATGTGTCATTTTGAAACAATCACGTTTTACTTCGTATAAATAACAAGCGAAATGGCAGTTTAAGCAGACGCGAGACAAGCACATGCTTCCAGACTGTTTACCGTAAACGAATCATATTATGAAAAGAAATCCTATTGAGAATATTGTTTTAATTGAAACTAATGCCATCTGTGATCCTATCCGAAACCAGCCAACTCCTATTCCATCGGTAACTATTCGGCGCACTGGAACGCTCGTATGCGCCAGACCATCATGCAGTAAATCGCGGTTTTAACATATTCACGGCATACTTTATATAAATGAGTCTTAAAAGTAGACTCTCTAAGGAACATTTTAAGCCTATAAAAATTGCACTAAGAAAATTCTTTCCTGGTCTAACCACTTAAAAAAATACACAGATCAAATCTCCAACATTGAACACGCTATTTACAAAGAGATCGACTGTAGACGACACCGAGACGACTGGAAACATTGTATATTGAATCCATTTCCGTACATTATAATTTTTGAAGAGGTACATTTTAAAATGGTTTGTACCTCGTAACGTGGGTCAAGCATTTGCGGTGTATGTGTTGTATTGTTAACATGGATCTACGGAGTAGGCTGTCTTGCTTATGAGATGGTTCATATTATGTCGGATGAATGAGGACACTTGAGGATTTGAATGCCATGTTGTGAACATTATTTAAAATTAGGTAATCGTGTTCAACATTAAAAAATTAAGAAAAAACAAACTAAAAAAGAAAAAAAAGAGGAAAGAAAATAAAAAATAAACAAAAAAAATAAAACAAACAAAAAAAAGTGGGTTAGTTCAGATGAAACCTTCAACACAAGCACAACGGACTCCTCTGACACTAACATCAACGACGGAACAAACCGAGAATAGTATGCGCATAACGCGTGCACGATACTAAATAATGAAATAGTAGCATACATACAAATTGGAATGGAAAGCTCTTAATACATTAAGTAGAGCAGTTGGTGGTCGGTTATTGTACCAGGCACCACGTAAAACATTTATGTAGACGTGTAATCAGACTAAATTAAGTTAGAAAAATGCAACACCTGTCCTGCAGCAAATTTACACAAGTACAATCAAGAGCAAAAGCAACACTCAACACACACAAATAACGATATTAAACGTAGAAGTAGTAAGACACAGATGAAGTTGAATAGAAACCTATCAGTAGACTGTGATGTAAATCGTGGCCAGTTATTGTACCAGGTACCATGTTAAACTCGTGAGTGAACTAAATTTGCATATAATAACTGTAACGCATGTAATTTAGCTAATTAACACACGTATAGTATATGAACGCTATCAGAACTTATATATTAGAACAGCTATCCGAGAGGTGAATCGAGTCGTAACATCCGAGACGTGAATTCCCATGTGAATTAAGCTAACGATGGGATGTGCTGCCAGGGACATCGGGCTCGAGCACACATTCCGAGCGCCGGTGAAGGAACAGCTGTCTCCAGCACTAATCTGTTCAATCTTCTTTTTAGTCTCTTCTTAAAAATTAAAATTTGCATAATTTTGATTTTCAAAATTTCGTGTATTATAATTTAAGGAGGTAATCATAGATGTATCTTATTGTACAAAACGGACAAAATACCTCCAAGCAGCCCCAATTCGAATTGGCGCTGCATAGGCGCCGGCCGCAGTGGCCGAGCGGTTCTAGGCGCTTCAGTCTGGAACCGCGCGACTGCTACGGTCGAAGGTTAGAATCCTGCCTCGGGCATGGATGTGTGTGATGTCCTTAGGTTAGTTAGGTTTAAGTAGTTCTAAGTTCTAGGGGATTGATGACCTCAGATGTTAAGTCCCATAGTGCTCAGAGCCATTTTTTTGAGCTGCGTGGGCAACGGTGTCTGCAGGCCTCAACTCAGCAGTCAAATTTCGCTGCCCGGTGAGGGCCGTGGGTATCGGCTGAGTGGAGAACAATGGTGCGCGCAGAATTTATCAGGTGGCGGGCCCTAGTTATACGTATATATGCAGGCTTAGAAGAAGGTCTGCGACCTATGTCCCCATCTTACAGCTCTGGCCCAGCCAATCAACTGCTGCTCTTATAACCACATTGTTGCCCACCAATGCGGCGACCCTGGGAAGGGCAGCAACTAGAAAATTTTTACTTGTTATTCTTATAGCAGAAAGAATACTTGATTACATTTACAGATGATTTCGGGTTGTACAGGGTGCAAAATTGAGTACAGAGCAAACACATCTGACAGATATAACAGCTTAACTCAGGTGGACATCGAGTCCTACTGAGCTTGGATGACCGATTAGGATTCGTCATCCCACGATGCTTCAACTCCTTGCTCGCGTTAAAGAATCGTAGCGGATGGCGAGCGGTTGGAAGGTAACGTCTGGAAAGCCTCGAAGATAGGATGCTTCCACCGACCTTAACAGGTCAGAAATTTGACGGCTATTGTCAAAATTATGGGCTATGCGACCCAATGGCAGTTGTGTTGTGCACCCAGTGGCTCCCTCTCCACACCTTCACTGCTGGAGACGGGTCCTTTCGACGAAGAAGAATGAAGTCTGGTAAGGGTGTGGTCACAGTGACACCGATATCTGTGGATTTCGCCGAAAGCACATCGGCCGATCTTTCCAAAACAGTAAGCCATTTCGCCCACAGACACACTGTAGCCGATCTCATGGTCCGAACTTATAGACTATGGACGAAAATTAGTGAAAGTTAAGTCAGTTTGTTTTCTTCGATCAAATCGACCGACGTTCTCACGCACGAAATATGGACTGTGAGAAGCTGATAAGTTTAGTCCAAGAAAGGGTCAGTTCATAGGAATCTGAGGATGAGGAATTTTATTTTTGAGATACAATTTGGAATCTCTAGACTGAAATGGTGGGATTATTAAAAACCACAAGTAGGCAAAAATCTTCATCGGATATGTTAGGCGTAAATTATAACCTCAAAAAATAATTTGTTCAAATGAGAAGAATGGCGTATCTTATGCTTATAGCAACTCTCGTGGACTTTATTTTGGTTTTGGTAGATCGGTATTAGCAGTCTAAAAATTATTGTTGCCGTTTACTGTCGTTTTTATGCCAGTACGGTGGTCATTCTGTTACATGAAGTGGTTTGCAAATGGTTCAAATGACACTTAAGCACTATGGGACCTAACATCTGAGGTCATCAGTCCCCTAGACTTGTAACTGTTTAAACCTAACTAAGCTAAGGACATCACACACACCCATGCCCGAGGCAGGATTCGAACCTGCGACCGTAGCAGCAGCGTGGTTCCGGACTGAAGCACCTAGAACCGCTCGGCCAGAACGGCCGGCCAAGTGGTTTGCAACCGTGCTGCATGTGTTCCCACTTTTCAGTGCTTTAGGTATTAATATTATCTTATACTGAACTCTGTGCTTGTCTGGCACATGTATGCTGAATGACAGTTGTGAAGGTTAACCCTTTCATGGTTAATATTCATCTTGCACATAAATGATAAATGCTGTCTTCCTTTCTGAAAAACAATATGCTCTGTCTACCAAAAAATTTTAAGCTGACCGATTTTGAAAGTCGGTGAAATGGGACACATGTGTCCCACGACCCTAACTACAGTATATCCATATTTTCGTGTGAATCTAGGATTCTGAGAGGCACATTTTTAATTTAAGAATGATTTTATCATGTTGGGAAATATGGAAAACAAGTATAAGACATCAGTACAGAAGCTCATTTATTCTCTTGACAGTGAAAAAAACAAAATTCTGCACGCAAGGTTTCAACATAACATTTCAAGACGGCTTTGACATAACACACACCTATGTTTTTTACATTGTATGACATTACGTCCCACTACATAGAAACCAGCAGAATTACTGAGGTGTGTAGCAATGTTTCGAAACAAAGTCTGTAACGTATAACAAGACAGAGTTAGTTACTTCGGACATTCTTGGAATGGAGAAGATGGTGATTCGGTCTGATTTTTGTGAAACAAACGCGCAGTGCCACTTATAAAAACACGACCCCACATTTAATTACACACAGCCGTCTATATATCCATCCCATAGTCCGTAGTATTTTTCTCCAAGTTCCGAAAACATATCACTACATTCCAGCACTAGACAGATACTAGATGTAGATATCCCAAATTTTAACACTGCATATTGCTCTAGTGTTGCATATTTATCCCATCAACCGAGAAAGGGTTAATTGACATATGCTGCACAACTTCCAATACATTTGTGTCCAAATTTAAGGCAACAAACGGAAATTTTGCAAGGTTGCGCTTATTTTTCCGCAAAACTGTGTAATCAGGGTGATAGTAAGGTAGGAACAGTGTAATTAACACGGAACGTAAACAACTGCAACATGCATAACGGTTTTTCTAACTTACCGGATTTGCACACACATTCCGACAACTGGTTAATGTGCACAGTATGGGGTGTGACTACCTCTGGCAGCATTACAGGCCTGAAAACGACGGAGAATGCTGTGAATGATGTAATAAGCCTCATGTTGAGGCAATAACGCCAATTCTTCCTGCAGAGCTGCTCGCAGCCTTGGAGAGTGTTTGGTGGATGCTGACATGATGCAACCCGCCTCCCTAGTGCACTATGGAATTGAAATCGGGAAAGCGAGCAGGCCACGCCATATGTGCAATATCTTTCCAAGAAAACATCAACCGCCTTTCCTCTGAGGTCGAGCATTATCGTCCATCAGTGCAAAGTCTGAGCCCACGTCACAATTGCACGTGATGTCCCAAGATTTCGTCACAATACCTGACAGCAGTCAAACCTTATCGATTCACGCATACAATTTCGTGAAGAGGTGATCGAGTGGTCAACATAATCCCTGGCCATACCATTAGGTTCAAATGGCTCTAAGCAGTATGGGACTTAATATCTGAGGTCATCAGTCCCCTAGACTTAGAACTACTTAAGCCTAACTAACTTAAGGATATCACACACATCCATGCCCGAGGCAGGATTCGAACCTGCGACCGTAGCAGCAGCGCGATTCCGGACTGGAGCACATAGAACCGCTCGGTCACAGCGGCCGGCACGCCATTAGGGATCCTCCTCGATATTCGTCTCTTTCCACAATGTTTGGGGCCCGTAATGGTGTTCCACGTTCCCTCCAGATGCGAATCACTCTCCAGACCAAATCAGGACACATGAACATTGGCCTACTGTTCGATCGTCCAGTTGACATATTGACGGCTCCACTGTAGAAGTTCCCTCTTGTGAAGATGCGGCAACAAAGGCCACTCTAACGAAGCTTTATGTACACCGTTTGCCTCGATTTAACACGTCCAGTGGGTGCTGCGAGGTCAGATGTCAGTTGCTGTGCAGTACTAAGGCGGTACCGACGCGCCCTTATAGCCAAATAATGGTCCTCTCCTTCTCATGTCACTCTTGGTGGGTACTGACTTGGTCTTCGGAATACAATTTCGGTCTCTATAAACTGTCGCCACACCCGAAGAACAACTGAACGATTCACACTACACCATCGATCTACATCAATTGGTGACTGTCCAGCTTCCATTCTTCCTATGGCCCTCGGCCTCATAGAGTCTGGTAGGCGTCTTCTTGTGCTGTACTGCGCCATTTGTGACTATACATAGTTATTGAGGATATGGCACTACATGGCAAACACCTCGTTTCTTAGATGCCCTGACGACTCGTTGGCGTAGCTGCCCGTTGACCGGAATGCTATCTTCCGTGCGAAACACGATCGTACGGACATATGTTGACCGTTTGTATAATTACTCGTATATCGTGAACTAGACGAAGGACCAGGAAATAGCGGTTTGCTGCTTTTTTTGTAAATACAGCAAAAGAGTTGTCTTTGTAATCTTGCATTTCAAGATGACCACGAATTTTCCCGAGCGTGTAACAGAAAGTTTCTCCCTTCATCTCGTATATTTGTAAACCCAGTCTTATTATACCGATAACTAAAGTCAGAGTGTATAGTGCTCGCCTTATGTTTTTCGAGAAAGATACAGTTCATTCACTTGCATTTGGCGGGTTTTCAGTAGTAAAAGCTGCAATGCAATACTCGTCTCCAAGCACGGAGACGACGCGGTAGCCACATTACCCTAGGTTAAAATCGACCCTACTTGGTTACATAGAATAGATTCTAATCCAACATAGCTTCCTTGACCCCTCCAGAAACTGACGAAGGAGATGGAACGCACTGTGACAGAGCTGTCGGCTGATGTACTGAAATGCAGGAGGATCTGCAGCGAATTGACGCATGGTGCAGGGAATGGCAATTGAATCTCAATGTAGACAGTCGGTAAAGCAGATGCCAGACTGAGATTCATTGGAGGAATCCTAAGGAAATGCAATCCGAAAACAAAGGAAGTAGGTCACAGTACGCTTGTTCGCTCACTGCTTGAATAATGCTCAGCAGTGTGGGATCCCTACCAGATAGAGTTGATAGAAGAAATAGAGAAGATCCAACGGAGATCAGCGAGCTTCGTTCCAGGATCATTTAGTAATGGCGAAAGCGTTACGGATATGATAGATAAACTCCAGTGGAAGACTCTGCAGGAGAGAAGCTCAGTAGCTCGGTACGGGCTTTTGTTGAAGTTTCAAGACACCGAGGAGTCAAGCAGTATATTGCTCCCTCCTACGTATATCTCGCAAAGAGACCATGAGGGTAAAATCAGAGAGATTAGAGCCCACAGAGACACAAACCGACAATCCTTCTTTCCACGAACAATACGAGACTGTAATAGAAGGGAGAACCGACAGAGGTACTCAAGGTACCCTCCGCCACACACCATCAGGTGTCTTGCGGAGTATGGATGTAGATCTAGATGATGTTACCGGACGACTGTTGTCTGTGCTACTGTGAACGCAGCTTAACACGCTTCCCTGGAACACACCTGAAGTTACATAAAGCACCTTCTGCACGAAGAAATATTCAATCCAGAGTCGAATGAAATTTGGTTCCCCATTAGATCGCGCTTTCGTACTTGCGGACACTAGCGTAGCGCTGGTGGGTGAACACTGGCGCCAGCAGTGTGTATACGGGCGCGGGAAGACAGTGCGTGGGAGCGGGGCTATGCGGGCGGCGCACGACGCGAAGCCACTGTGGGCAGCGCCGCGCCGCACCGCCTCTCGCCGTATATTAAGTGTCGCTTCCGCCCCTACGGCGCGCGGCGCCGGCGCCCGGGGCGGGTTGCGTGCCGGCCGCGGCCGGCGAAATGGGATAGCCGGGGGCGCTGGCTGCGTTGTGTTATTACGGCCAGCCACACACACGCGTGCGCCACGCACGGCCCCGGGCTGCGGCGCGACCTTCTCAGGTTGACAACTGCGGCCAAATCCAGGGGACGGCACTACGAGGAAACTCGCCTTTGCGTGGGCCATGTGCTCCAGACGGAATCTCTCAACTGCAGCCTTTCACCAGCACAGACGCTTTAATCAGCGAAGCCACACATAGCACTGAGTAAAGGAATCGTACTGAAAAGGAAGCAATTTTCTGATTTTTCATGATCTTCTCCACTGCTTGTCAAGGAGAATTTTACTCGCGGGTACGTATCTATTAAAAGTATTTGCTCGTGACGTAGAAGTTCCGCAGTGCCGGGTCATCCTTGCTGCGTGTGCATCAAATGGTTGGTTCAAATGGCAGTGCCTAGAACCGCACGGCCACCGCGGCCGGCTTTGACAGCTGTTCGCAGCACTTTTCAAACGATGGAAGATCACACATCGCGTCAAGAATTCTCAGCCATGGCAAAGTAGCTTCTTCAACAATTTGTTACGCAATTGGCCGTCGGCCTCTCCCAGGAGCAACTGCCAATTCGAAAGTTAATTCTAACTTCCGAATCATGTTCAACACCAGTGCAGAAAGAGGACTTCTCCGTATTCCTTTAATGGATCTAAACAGAGCCCGCCTCCACGTGGCGGGAGACGGGCAACGGTGTGAGTGGGGACGGGAGCCGGTGTGGTGTTACTTTCAGTCACTGCGGACCCCGGACCCAGTCACAGCGGCTAAGTGGCAATATACGACCCACCATAAGAAATTAGACGGTGGGTCATAAAATATAAGCAGCTAGTGAAAAAAAACAAAGTGTGTATTCCTTTAATTCGTCGATACTCGCGAAGAGCAGTGGCACTATTGCTGATGTTTTGATAAAATAGCTTTACGAAAAAGCCTTGCTGAACTGGTCCAGATCCATGATGACCGTCAGCAACTATAATGCACACTGACGCTTCTGTTTAAACTGTACATCACCGGCGCCTAACGGCAAGTCACGATACTAACACTGGTGACGACGTCAATCCTGCAGCGCACAGTATGAACATCATTCCTGTAAAGTTCGGTACCCACGCAGTCCCCTATAACTTACAACTAATTAAACCTAAATAACCTACGGACATCACACACATTCATGCCCGAGGCAGGATTCGAACCTGCAATCGTAGCGGTCGCGCGGTTCCAGACTGAAGCGCCTAGGACCGCTCGACCACAACGGCAGGCTGTAAGTGTTCAGTTTGGATTTGTTTGTGTGTGTGTGTGTGTGTGTGTGTGTGTGTGTGATAGAGAGAGAGAGAGAGAGAAAGAGTGTGCGAAAGAGAGAGAGAGAGAGAGAGAGAGAGAGAGAGAGAGAGAGAGTATGTAAGTGTTTATTTTGATCTGTTAAAAATATGATTAAGCTAAGAGAACAGCATGTTGTTAACATCAGAGATCAATACATTTATTTCTGTGTTGTTCAGCGTGTACCTGCAATTTGCTTTAAATTTCTAAGAAATTCTATGTTTGGGCCGGGTATATGAGTGTCACCAAAGGCCAGTACATAAATTTGAAAACAATAGAGACTCGAGCCGTTTACCGGCGTACCTGGGAGGACTGGTATGGACTATGGAAGAGGAAGGCCACATGCATCTCGTAGCGAATGGACGAGCGGTGCGTGTTGATTAGCAGCGGCGGCGGCTTAGGAAGCCCTCGCGTTGCTGCCGGCCGCAGGTGACAACCGGGGCGGAAGTGGAGTCCACTGCGCGCTGCGCGGAACTGCCCGCGCGGCTCTGCTGCCGGCGTTAGCCCGCCACGCAGTACGGAAGTGATCGCTGCACGCCTTCTTCTTCTGTGTCGAATTTGCCAACTGGGAATCTCCAATCAACTTCGTTAGCTGTTGAAAATCGAACTCGTGACTGCGATTACAAGGAACAAAAATCGTCATGAATGAAAATAGCGGCGGGATTGCTCCAAGGTAGCGTTGTAGAACAGTTGCTGTCCGCGACTTCTGTAAAATATCCGCAGCTCCATTTTCCCCTGTATAGGCGGCGTTTACGGCTTAATACGTAGTCGCCACGGCAGAAAATTGTAGCAAAATATTAAGAAGACCTGCAGAAGAGACACGCGTCGTGGAAGGAGTGGCAGGCGACGTTCACATCAAATAAAACTAACACGTTGTGAGTAAGAACCTGAAAAACTGCCTCATCTAGGATCTCCTTCTCCGGTCAGATGAAGTTGCACACTGCCCTGTTACAGTAATGTAACCACCGCCAGTGTTCATTGTCAACGTGCAATACAACCACTCACAGACGGCAGGTGGCAGAACGAGCAGCGGAGGATACATAAAACACGTCGGGGAAACGCGGGAGCCGGCCGGAGTGGCCGAGCGGTTGAAGGCGCTACAGTCTGGAACCGCACGACGCTACGGTCGCAGGTTCGAATCCTGCCTCGGGCATGGATGTGTGTGATGTCCTTAGGTTAGTTAGGTTTAAGTAGTTCTAAGTTCTAGGGGACTTATGACCACAGCAGTTGAGTCCCATAGTGCTCAGAGCCATTTGAACCATTTGAAACGCGGGAAAGCAGTAATCGTCGTCGTAATACGGAAACGGAGCAATTTATCTCACGTCCAAACTGGCATGATCGTTGGCTTTCTGGCCAATAGTCGAACATGGGTTCGTGTGCCCTGTGGTTAAACTATACCGTGCATGGCAAAATGTCTCCATCCAAAACCGGCACCGAGGCATCCGTGGTACACCACAGGTCATAGATACAGGGGTGAACAACGGTTGCGGGGATGTGCACGGGTGAATAGACGTGGCGGTGGTGGTGATTAGTGTTTAACGTCCCGTCGACAACGAGGTCATTAGAGACGGAGCGCAAGCTCGGGTTAGGGAAGGATTGGGAAGGAAATCGGCCGTGCCCTTTCAAAGGAACCATCCCAGCATTTGCCTGAAACGATTTAGGGAAATCACGGAAAACCTAAATCAGGATGGCTGGAGACGTGATTGAACCGTCGTCCTCCCGAATGCGAGTCAAGTGTGTTAACCACTGAGCCACCTCGCTCGGTGAATAGACGTGCGCCGGCCATTGTGGCCGAGCGGTTCTAGGCACTTCAGTCTGGAACCGTGCGACCGCTACGGTCGCAGGTTCGAATCCTGCCTCGGGCATGGATGTGTGTGATGTCCTTAGGTTAGTTAGGTTTAAGTAGTTCTAAGTTCTAGGGGACTGATGACCTCAGATGTTAAGTCCCATAGTGCTCAGAGCCATATGAACCATTTTTTTGAATAGACGTGCAACTGTTGACCAGTTGACTGCCCAGGTGAACCAAGTGGCTACCAACGTGTCTCCTTAGAGAAACGTTGCCGCGTATGGGCCTTCGCAGTAGGCGCCTTCTACGTGCAACCATACTGACTGCTGGCGAATCTGTACACCAGTACCGCAACCACTGAATAGCGACAGGTTGCTTCTTCAGATGAAACACGCTTTATGTTCCATCGGACAGATGGCCGTTGGGCGTGTACGGCGTGAAACATCTGAAAGCAAACACCTTGCAACAATCATCGGACGGTTCGAGACCAGAAGAGGAAGTATTAATGTTTTCGTGGCATTCTCTGGGTGATCCTGTCATTCTGGAAGGCACACAGGAGCAACAGAAGAATGCATCTATCCTTGGGGACCTTGCCCTCAGCTACATGCAGTTTGTTTTTCCTCGGCACAATGGCATCTACCGGCAGGACAATGCAACGTGTCACACAACTCGCAGTGTACGTGCGTTGTTCAAAGAGCACCAGGATGAGTTTACCGTACAGTTCTGGCCACGCATCTCCCTCAATTCAAACCTAACCGAGAATCTATGGGACCACCTGGATCGGGCTGTATGCGCCAGCGATCCTCAACCGAGAAACCTAGCGCCGTCGGCGCTGGAGTCGACATGACTCCACATCCCTGTCGGTACTTTTCAGAATCTCGTTGGCTCTCTTCCTGCCTGTCTCGCAGCGGTCCGCACTCCAAAGGATGGTTATTCAAGCTTTTGACAGGTCGTCGCGTTAATGTGGCTGACCAGTGTAAAATTCACGTATAACAGTTCATTTGTGGAACGATCATATAAAATTATTGTAGTAAAGGCAGATGCCGGGCTGAAATTTATGGAATGAGTCCTTAAGAAGTGTAATGCGCGAAGTAGATAGTTTGTTTGGCCAGTATTTGAAGATTGCTCCACAGTCTGGGGCCGTTATCCTATATGATTAACGCAGGAGATAGAAGTGATACCTGTTACAGAATACTGCTCCAGTGAATGGACTCCTTATAATGTAAGGACAACAGAAATCGAATGAATTCCGAGACACGCTGCCGACATAACAGATCCCTGTAGCTCATACGAAAGTGAAATCCTAGGGGCTCTTAAATGGGAATCCTTTGAAGAAATACGACGTAGTTCTTCCGAAAACGTTTTACGTAAATTTAGAGCAACATGTATTCAAAGAAGAGTGACCGATATCTATGCTGCCACCATCGTATATTCCTGACTGAACAGTACTCTGCAGCTGTGGTATAATGCATGTGTGAGTAGCGATGGGTTAATGAACATGTGCATTTACAGATTATGTTGTTTTATGATGTTTGTATACGTGTGCTCGCACTGTGTAACGACGACACGAATGTATTTCACAGGATTGACAACGACACACAAATGTGTCAGCTTACATTACGTTGACATAGCTTAAAAGCCATAATATCAGCACCTGGTAATGGCCTAAGGCCAAAATTGAAATAGTCTAATAAAAACTTATAACAGTCACTGACGTAAAGATGATGTCCTTCAAAAAACATACGGATGGAGATCAAGAAACAGGGATCTGCATGGCGAACCGGAATTCCAAAACCACTCATGCAATGCCGAAGCCATGAAATTCGGGCTATTGAGAAATGGAAGAAAGCAATTTTCTCGGATGATTCTTGTTTCACGCTGTTCCAAACTTCTGACCATGGTTACAGTCCCAAGTGTGAAACATTGTGAAGGTTCGTTGATGATCTGAGTAGCTATACCCGCAGCTTGTGGTCTAGCGGTAACGTTCTCCCTTCCCAAGCAAGGGGTTCCGTGTTCGATTCCCGGCGGGGTCAGGGATTTTCACCTGCGTCGAAATGACTGGGTGTTGTTATGTTGTCTTCATCATCATCATCATTCATCCCCATTACGGTCGGAGGAAGGCAAACCACCCCCACTAGGACCTTGCCTAGTACGGCGGTGCGGGTCTCCCGCATCGTTCCCCTACGCTCTGTCAAGGAGTATGGGACTTCATCACCATCGTAGTGTGGTATTCCCTGGGCCCTATGGGTACTCTGCGAGGTCATTCTACTGCCGGTTGTTGTGACTGTTCTGGCCGATCAGGTCCATCCAATCATACAATGTTTGTTTCCCAATGGTGATGCCGTTTTCCAAGACGACAGCCCCCTGTTCACATTGCTCGCGTAGCCCAGGTGTAGTGTCGTCATCACAGTAACCAGGTCGCAACCATGCTGAGACTTTGTGATCTACTTTGGAGAGAAGGGTGCGTAATCGCGATCCACCTCCATCATCATTCCCCGAACTTTCCAATATTCTACAGGGAGTATAATAAAAGATTTTCTTGAAAACCATACAGGACCTGTATTTATCCATTCTGAGACGAATGGAACAGTTTTGGATTACCGTATTTTGTATGGAAAGGTGTTGTGTTTGTGGCGTTTCCATATTTTTGTCCACTGTCTCTATGTATATACGGAGTTTAACTCCTCTTGTCAAGGGTTAATTTATTCTTCATGATAACTAGAAGGAAAATTTCATCCAATCCGAGAGCCAGACGCTTCAAGACAGGCACTAACCTCTATAATAACAAAAGTCAAGCAAAATATTTCTTCATCCCACATACAGAGCGATTCAGCGGCCCCTACTGTTGTCGTTTTATGCAGCCCACAATGTTATAGCTGGTATTCATAAACCACGCGCGAGATTTTCATATTCTCTTGCTCGCTACGCGCGATCTATTAGTCCTACAGCAAAATCAGCAACCTTCTTGTAGGGCATTAAATGCAGTTAAAATTTGTTTTGGGATGCGTTTTCGCTGGAGGCCATAGTTTTCGAGTAATTCAAGAAAAACATACAAAAGAGACCTTCAAACGTATCCCTACTCCTGCACTCAGTCCCCACAGGTCAAGATTTCTAGTATGTTGTTCATGGCACTTTATTATACACTGTACGTTGTATTCCTTTAGCTTTCTCACTACGAATCTACTAAACTTGTAAGGGTTAAGTTTAGATCGAATTGTTAACGTAATTAGCTTTAGCGTAACGTTTACAGAAGCCTATTTCCATTGATTATTCACACGGCGTTTCAATTAATAATGTAACGCAGTAACCGACTATGGTGGTGGCGTAATAGCCCAATCAATAGAGACTACAAAAGATCGAATGTTTTGAATAGTTCGCGTAGACGGTAACTTTTGTACGGTGGTAGGAGAGTGTTCCACCGGCAACTTACTAGAAATCCCGACTTTTGAGCGATGGGGATGGAGTGGAGGTCCATTTAAGGTCACTTTTGTACGTTTTTATTGAGTAACTCGAAAACTACGGCCTCTAGCGAGCAGAAAATTTAACTGTACCAAATCCACAAAAAGGTCCTGCTCATTTCGTCTATAAGACTAACAGTTTATGCTCAACGAGCGAGAGAGTATGAAAATCTCTTGCGTAGTTTATAGTGGTCAGCTATAACACTGCGGGTTGCATAAAACGACAGCGGTAGGGACAACTGAATCGTCCAGCACACAGGGCAGCGGTACTATTACCGGTACTGTTGTTGCCGGGATTGTAGGGTAGGCAACTTTCAGAAGCAACAGTATGGATCAAAACAAGAAACAAATGTCTATTAAACATGGGCTCTAAAATGCATACGTTAAGAGCTAGGAACCCTTGTCCAGTAGAAGAGATGTGCTCATAGCTCTTAAGGTACGCCCTTTTGAAGCCCATAGTTCCTGGAAATTTTTTTTCATGTTTTGGTCCATAATACGACCTCCAGCAATGTGGAAACCAAAGAGCTTGCAGTAGAAGAGGTGTGTTTCACAGTATCGAAGATGAACAGGAGCTCATAGCTCTTAAGATATGCATTTTAGAGGTCATATTTACTGGACTTTTTTCTTATTTTGGTCTATACTGCTACTCCTGAAAGTTTCCTACCCTACTGTCTTAGCAACAACAATATCTTTACGTGTATTCTACTGTCAGAGCTATCAGGACGATTTTGGCTTATAAATTTCGAATCGGTCATTTCCAGACTAGGGTTCCTTAACTCAAATTGATACATCTATCCTTCTCCATCGTCGCACGAAGTTTGTAACAGGGAACACGATGTAAGGACCTGCCACGACAGACTGTAAAGCGACTGTTGGAATAAAAATTTAGCATACATAGGTTTCATTAGATAGGTCAAGTGTAGAAGTGTTCATTCTGATAAGATCTAAATGTTTCGAAGAATTTTCTCATAACTTTTTTATAATCTATAGTATTTTCATTTTATCTAGATTACATCTGTGCGTGCTAGGTTTTCTGTCCGTGGCTAAATACCTCTAATAAGTAGTACAAAGCATATACATGTTATTGAGAATGCTCTGACAGCAATTAGTCCAGGTGTACTTACTTCCAGAAAGTCTGTAATAAAAAACAAGTCGTCTGTTTCAGTATTAATAGACACTAAGGTAGTCTGAGAACGATGGATAGAAGAACGCCGAAGCGAGGGGTGATTGTGTTGTCTCCAGCTCCGAGATGTCACAGGATTGGTCTACATAACTCACTTCCGTCGGCACGCCAGCACAGGTGCTGCCGTCTGCTGGAAGATTGCGTCCACATATTCCCGCATGCTGTCGGGACCCCTTTTTTCTTTCTGTGTCTGTAATTAGCAATCAGCAGACAGCAACCAATATTTCTGGAGCTTGTAATGTGCAGGATTAGTGTTTCAATGTCTTAGTTTTCAGTTTTCAGACAAATCTATTGGCTGTATGAATGCAGAGTCTCGCGGCGATAACATTGAATACAATGTTCTCGCGTTTCCAACGCGCATCAATTGCTTAAAACTACACGAGCTTTCGGCCAAGCACTCCTTGGCCATTATCAAGTGGTATGACTGCCAGTGGGCTGTTGGTGCGCCCTAATATACGCTAGCTGCCGGTTGTGACGTGACTGAAGCCAGAGATAAATTCTGCCGAAATTTTTACAAAGGCACAGACGGTGTTTAGAAAGGATAGATTGCATGCAACCGGTGGTGGCGTGTTTGTCGCTGTTAGTAGTAGTTTATCTTGTAGTGAAGTAGAAGTGGATAGTTCCTGTGAATTATTATGGGTGGAGGTTACACTCAACAACCGAGTTAGGTTAATAATTGGCTCCTTTTACCGACCTCCCGACTCAGCAGCATTAGTGGCAGAACAACTGAGGGAAAATTTGGAATACATTTCACATAAATTTTCTCAGCATGTTATAGTCTTAGGTGGAGATTTCAATTTACCAGATATAGACTGGGACACTCAGATGTTTAGGACGGGTGGTAGGGACAGAGCATCGAGTGACATTATACTGAGTGCACTATCCGAAAATTACACTCAACAACCGAGTTAGGTTAATAATTGGCTCCTTTTACCGACCTCCCGACTCAGCAGCTTTAGTGGCAGAACAACTGAGAGAAAATTTGGAATACATTTCACATAAATTTTCTCAGCATGTTATAGTCTTAGGTGGAGATTTCAATTTACCAGATATAGACTGGGACACTCAGATGTTTAGGACGGGTGGTAGGGACAGAGCATCGAGTGACATTATACTGAGTGCACTATCCGAAAATTACCTCGAGCAATTAAACAGAGAACCGACTCGTGGAGATAACATCTTGGACCTACTGATAGCAAACAGACCCGAACTTTTCGACTCTGTAAGTGCAGAACAGGGAATCAGTGATCATAAGGCCGTTGTAGCATCTCTGAATATGGAAGTTAATAGGAATATAAAAAAAGGGAGGAAGGTTTATCTGTTTAGCAAGAGTAATAGAAGGCAGACTTCAGACTACCTAACAGATCAAAACGAAAATTTCTGTTCCGACATTGACAATGTTGAGTATTTATGGCAAAAGTTTAAGGCAATCGTAAAATGCGTTTTAGACAGGTACGTGCCGAGTAAAACTGTGAGGGACGGGAAAAACCCACCGTGGTTCAACAACAAAGTTTGGAAACTACTGCGAAAGCAAAGAGAGCTTCGCTCAAAGTTTAAACGCAGCCAAAACCTCTCAGACAAACAGAAGCTAAACTATGTCAAAGTTAGCGTAAGGAGGGCTATGCGTGAAGCGTTCAGTGAATTCGAAAGTAAAATTCTATGTACCGACTTGACAGAAAAGCCTAGGAAGTTCTGGTCTTACGTTAAATCAGTAAGTGACTCGAAACAGCATATCCAGACACTTCGGGATGATGATGACATTGAAACAGAGGATGACACGCGTAAAGCTGAAATACTAAACACCTTTTTCCAAAGCTGTCTCACAGAAGAAGACCGCACTGCAGTTCCTTCTCTAAATCCTCGCACAAACGAAAAAATGGCTGACATCGAAATAAGTATCCAAGGAATAGAAAAGCAACTGGAATCACTCAACAGAGGAAAGTCCTCTAGACCTGACGGGATACCAATTCGATTCTACACAGAGTACGCGAAAGAACTTGCCCCCCTTCTAACAGCCGTGTACCGCAAGTCTCTAGAGGAACGGAAGGTTCCAAATGATTGGAAAAGAGCACAGGTAGTCCCAGTCTTCAAGAAGGGTCGTCGAGCAGATGCGCAAAACTATAGACCTATATCTCTGACGTCGATCTGTTGTAGAATTTTAGAACATGTATTTTGCTCGCGTATCATGTCGTTTTTGGAAACCTAGAATCTACTCTGTAGGAATCAACATGGATTCCGGAAACAGCGATCGTGTGGGACCCAACTCGCTTTATTTGTTCATGAGACCCAGAAAATATTAGATACAGGCTCCCAGGTAAATGCTATTTTCCTTGACTTCCGGAAGGCGTTCGATACAGTTCCGCACTGTCGCCTGATAAACAAAGTAAGAGCCTACGGAATATCAGATCAGCTGTGTGACTGGATTGAAGAGTTTTTAGCAAACAGAACACATAATGTTGTTATCAATGGAGAGACGTCTACAGACGTAAAAGGAACCTCTGGCGTGCCACAGGGGAGTGTTATGGGACCATTGATTTTCACAATATATATAAATGACCTAGTAGATAGTGTCGAAAGTTCCATGCGGCTTTTCGCGGATCATGCTGTAGTATACAGAGAAGTTGCAGCATTAGAAAATTGTAGCGAAATGCAGGAAGATCTGCAGCGGATAGGCACTGGTGCAGGGAGTGGAAACTGACCCTTAACATAGACAAATGTAATCTATTGCGAATACATAGTAAGAAGGATCCTTTATTGTATGATTATATGATAGCGGAACAAACACTGGTAGCAGTTACTTCTGTAAAATATCTGGGAGTATGCGTACGGAACGATTTGAAGTGGAATGATCATATAAAATTAATTGTTGGTAAGGCGGGTACCAGGTTGAGATTCATTGGGAGAGTCCTTAGAAAATGTAGTCCATCAACAAAGGAGGTGGCTTACAAAACACTCGTTCGACCTATACTTGAGTATTGCTCATCAGTGTGGGATCCGTACGAGATCGGGTTGACGGAGGAGATAGAGAAGATCCAAAGAAGAGCGGCGCGTTTCGTCACAGGGTTATTTGGTAATCGTGATAGCGTTACGGAGATGTTTAGCAAACTCAAGTGGCAGACTCTGCAAGAGAGGCGCTCTGCATCGCGGTGTAGCTTGGTGTCCAGGTTTCGAGAGGGTGCGTTTCTGGATGAGGTATCGAATATATTGCTTCCCCCTGCTTATACCTCCGGAGGAGATCACGAATGTAAAATTAGAGAGATTCGAGCGCGCACGGAGGCTTTCAGACAGTCGTTCTTCCCGCGAACCATACGCGACTGGAACAGAAAAGGGAGGTAATGACAGTGGCACGTAAAGTGCCCTCCGCCACACACCGTTGGGTGGCTTGCGGAGTATAAATGTAGATGTAGATGTAGATGTATTCATTGCCATATATGGGCATGTTTGGAGTCGACGTTCGATGTGCCCTCTTCTACCGCGCGATCGTTGAAATCCCACGCAGCGTTGAGCTGGAAGCCACCGTCTCTCTTCAGTGTGTTTGCGGTAATTTTTATTTCAATAGCTTCCTTTATTAAACTGTCCCAGAAGCCGTTAGTGCGAGCCACGACAGAGGTATCGTCAAATTTTATGTGATGACCGTTTTCTAACGCATGCTCAGCTAACGCGGATTTCAAAAATGGCTCTGAGCACTATAGGACAACATCTGAGGTCATTAGTCCCCTAGAACTTAGAACTAGTTAAACCTAACTAACCTAAGGACATGACAAACATCCATGCCCGAGGCAGGATTCGAACCTGCGACCGTAGCGGTCTTGCGGTTCCAGACTGCAACGCCTTTAACCGCACGGCCACTTCGGCCGGCAACGCAGATTTCTCTGGATAGCGTAGGCGATAATACTTCTCATGTTCTTTCCTGCGTTGTTATACAGTGCGCACTGCTTGTCCGATGTACTTCTGTCCACACTCACAAGGTATTTCGTAGACTCCAGGTGTTCTGAGAACTACTGCGTCTTTAACTGGTCTCAGTAATTGACTGATTTTCTTTGGAGGCCTGAAAATTGATTTGATCTTGTGTCTTTCCCGACACAGAGCCAGAGAATCGCAGCAAAGTAAATTTCTTTTCCTGCTCTTCGTTGGTGGTCTTATTCCTTATATTTCCCAGAAATCACTTCTCTCACTTGATGGGCGCTGTAGCCGTTATTTCTGAAAACCTTGCGTAGGTGGCTCGGTTCACGGGGCAGGTTATCTTCGTCTGATATTACTCTTGCACGATGCGCCAATGTTTGTAATACTGTGCGCTTCCGTGCAATTGACGCGGCTGGAAACCCGATAACATTTTATTCAAATCTATTGGCTTTTCGTAATTCACTTGTCTCTATTATCTTTGCGATAAATCTAAGAGTTGGATGATTTTACGTAGGTATTTCGATTTAGAAAATTGAGTTTTCTTGCTTGATTGAGCCACTAAAATATAGTCGTCCATGTATCGTGAAGATTCTTTCATTTATTGTGCCTTCGTATATAAAATTTGGATATGAGTTCCAGTTGGAATTCGATTGGATTGTTGGAGAAAGTGGTTAACTTCTTGTCTGTCCTCGGAAAATCTTAGCCATTTCTATACAGCTTCGCCGTCAACTATGAAGTTAGGTAATTGTAACGATATAGTCTCGTATGGTGAATATTTTTACTATTATTCATCACAGGTCATGCAAATATATGTAATTATAACTTAGGATCACGTGATGTCGTTTATTTCTTTTTTTTTTCATTTTAGTAAATGTCACAAAGATAGTAGTAAACTCTTACAACAGATAGTAGTAAATTCGTATACCATGCGGCGCCAGCACTACCCCACATGAGGAACGTGCTTAAACTTAGAAGTCATTAGCAATAAAAATATATCTATTGCTAAACAACAATTAACCGCCCCGACAGCCGCGCGGGTTAGCACGTCGCTTACGGGATTCGGGGAGGAGCGCCAGTCCGGGATCGAATCCACCAAGCGGACGAGGACCGGTGTGCCGGCAAACCTGGAAGTGATTTTTAGACAATTTCCCACATCCTAATAGGTGAATACCGCATTTTCCACGCATCGCCCCACTCGATTCGCAAACATTTCGAACGCGTTCACACGGGCTAGCACTATACGCATATTGAAAATCCATTCCGGGGGGGAAACGGGTAATGTAATGTAAGGGGGGAGGGCGGCATCTGGCCACCCTCTTCCGCTAACATTGTCAAATCCGTATTAATATGTTGACCCTCGGCAGATACGAGATAAGACCAACAAAAAGAAGAAATTTCAAATGGTCGTAGAACTGAAACGGTACGTTTGTGGACATAGGTTGCAATTCAGGCTGTCATCTACTCACTCCCCTCTACAATTCCTAGAAGTTCGCAACGGAAATTTCCGAACATCGCGTAGAAGAATGGTTCAAATGGCTCTGAGCACTATGGGACTTAACATCTATGGTCATCAGTCCCCTAGAACTTAGAACTACTTAAACCTAACTAACCTAAGGACATTACACAACACCCAGTCATCACGACGCAGAGAAAATCCCTGACCCCGCCGGGAATCGAACCCGGGAACTCGGGCGTGGGAAGCGAGAACGCTACCGTACGACCATGAGCTGCGGACCCAGCGTGTAGAAACTGGTCACGGCATACACCGTCCATAACAATGATTACACTATGCAAACACATCGGTAAAATCCAATTAGGATATCAAACATTCCGAACATATGAGTTGACAGTAGTAGGAGGTTTTCAACTTTTTTTGATATGCTAATCGGATTTTTGCCTGTAAACACGTATAGTGTAATCATTTTTACTGACGGGGTGTGTTGCTAACAGTTTCTGTAATTTAAAGATGTCTACCACAGGCAAAGTCGTCACTGAAATTTGTAAATAAATACAGCCGCAACCACGAATCTATTTTTATCTCCAGTACGTATTATTTTGAAGAACCGTTGTGAGATAGACACGTTTTGTCACAGGAGAATGAGGGATTAAAATTAAAAGGAAGGTCAGCGTTGGTCGTAATATTGATGTTTTATTGATAGCAGAATCGATTTTCGATCACATAGCGATCACAAGTTATTGTGATCGCTTCTCAGTTTTGGTTATTGATAACTTGATCACCAGTGTCTGAGTTTAATGTGTACAGCACCGAAGATGATCACTATGTGATCGAAAATCGATTCTGCTGTCAATAAAACATCAATATTACGATCAACGCTAACCTTCCTTTTAATTTAACATATATGGTCGTTGTGCACACAGCACTCCATGGAGTCACCAATCAATATAATGAGGGATATTTTTAATTGTTTTGATGATGGTAGATAGCTATCACCTTTGCACGAGCAAATGACTAGGCGGCGTTGCCGATGCGCACTGCCTGACAGAAATACGCGAGAGGCGCCTGGGGCAGGTAGAGGCGGCAGGTGGCGCTGGGCAGGTGGTGCGGCTACGCTTGGCAACCTCGCCGCGGTGCGGCTGCACCAGCTCCAGCTCCAGCTCCAGCCAGCGCCGGCATTCCGGCGGACCCCGCCAGAAAGGGAAGGCGAGGCAAGGGTTACTGCTCCAGCCGCGGCTGCGGCGCTTTTTACTGCCGCCGCCTCGCCGCCTGCAGCGCGGGATGGGGGCGCGCTGCCAGCTGGCTCCTCTCTCACCGTGCACGCGCCCCCCGCTCTGCTGTCGATTCCGCTGTCCTTGCTGTTAGCCGGCCTCCCTACTCCTCGCCAGGTAGCGCGACAGCGCGGCTGTTTGCACTTGCTCATCTCTGCGAACAAACAGTGATCATTTGCCTCTGCACTGACAAAACAAAATATTGAAACTTTCTGTCAGATTAAAACTGTGTGCCGGACTGGGACTCGAAGCTGGGACCTTTGCCTATCGCGGACAAGCGCATTACCGACTGAGCTGTCCAGGCACGACTCACGACACGCCCTCACAGCTTTACTTCCACCAGTACCTCATTTCCCACTTTCCAGACCGGATCGCGGGTTGTACTTGGATAGTAGGATAGTTCAGTCGGTAGAGGACTTGTTTGTGGAAGGCAAGGGTCCCAGGTTCGAGTTACAGTCCAATGCACAGTTCTAATATGGTAGAATGTATCTACCTGGCGCAAATTCCGCTGCAGAGTGAAAATTCACTCTGGAAACAATCTCCTCCCGCCCCTCTTCCCTGGGGCTAAGCCATGCCTCCGCACTGTCCTTTCTTCCAGCAATGCTAGTCCCGAAAGGTATGTACTAGAACATCCGTGAAATTTGGAAGATAGAATGTGAAGTACTGGCGGAATAAGAACTGTGAGGGCGGTTCGTGCTTGGATACCTCAGGCAGTAGACCACTTGCCAGCGAAAGGGAAAGGTCGCAGGTTGGAATCCCTGTCCAGCACACAATCAGACAGGAAGTTTCAGATCAGCGTACGCGGTGCTAGAGAGTGAAAATTCATTCTGGGAACAAAATTTTGCTGCACCTGAGCTGCATGTAGTCGTTGTTGTCGTTCTTGTTATCTCTTCTGAAAACTAAACTAAACTAAAATATTTATGCCTTATTAATGAGAGCAATAGAAGATTGAAAACATCCATTCAAGAAAATATTTCTTCTTTATGTATTTTAATTGATACTAGACAACTACAGAAGGCCTTGAATAGCTAACATCCAGGTTAAGTAAGAATTGCGTTCTAATTTTATTTCCAAAATACGGTATCTTTATAATCTTCCACAAAAAAATAAGAAAACGAAATGGTGTAAATAGAATCACACAGGAATGGATGGAGTGTGTGTGTGTGTGTGTTTGTGTGTGTGTGTGTGAGTGAGTGAGTGTGTGTGAGTGTGTGTGTGTGTGTGTGTGTGTGTGTGTGTGTGTGTGTATGTATGTATGTATGAGAGAGAGAGAGAGACAGACTACGCCATTTAATCACTACCACCTAAATTATGAAACTGCGGTGCTTCGTCGTTCTGAAATGTGATCAACCCCAGTCCCAATAAGGATAATATAATTTCATCGTAATGCTAACCAGACGTGTTTCAAAGATATGTACCACGACAGAGCGGGGATGGGTATCGCGACACAGCCAGTCAATGCATTTGATACTCATCGATGAGCCGAAGCATTGTGAATACTGCCTGCAGGCGTTGCAGTAACGTGACTCGGTTACGGAAGTATAGAAGCGGAGCAGAGGTGAGTAGTTCATCATTATAGAGAGAACACGGCCGAATAGGGGAAAACCACTGACATAAGCGACTTTGACAAAGAGCATATTGTTATGGCCCAGCAACTGGGAACGATCAACTCGGGAACGGTCTGTTCCCGTGCTACTGTCGCAAGCATATACGGAAAGTGTTTGAAGGAAGGTAGAACCAGAGTAGACGACAGGGTGTTGTACATCCACCCCTCATCACAGAATGACTTTTCCCACTCCATCAGGTGACAGGAGGGTTACCCGCTCTGAAAAACAGGATAGGTGGCGGAATGTGGTAGATCTGACGACAGAAGGCAACGCTGGTGCAGGCACAAGAGTTTCGCAGCGCATTTTTTAAAATGGTGCTCCTCAGCTTGCAACCCCTACTTCTAGATCCTAAGTCCTCGTCAGTTACGATTGCAGTGGACACGTACTACAAATCCAAGGAAACGCGCGGCGTGGTCGGTCGTATGACGTTTCTTATTACCGGATATGCCATAATCCAGTCGAACGGCTTCTCGGAACATGTGCCGCCCCTCTCACGCAGGTAGCTGTGGGAAATACAAAGCTGTGGGGAACAATAAACGAGGACTGTACGGGCCCTGCGGTAGTAATCGAAAATATCGTGACAGCAATGGACTATATGAACATTATTGTGGCCCACCTGCATTCCATAGTAGTATCTTTTAGCAACGCAACTGCCCATGTCACTTTCCCAAATGATGCTAGTGGTTTGAGGAGCATGATACTATACTCTCGTTGATGTATATTGACCACTAAATTTATCTGATCTGAACCCGATGGCTTACATCTGGAGTTACGTGGGGCACCAACTCCTCGTCTACAAACCAGCGGCCCTTATTTTAGGGAAAATGTGTGACCTGTCTGTAGACGCCTGGTGCCACACACCCCTAGAAACTTACCAAGGACTTGCCGAAGTAATGCTGTACCCAAATGTGGAACAACACGCAATCAGTCAGGAGTCATAATGTCTTGGCTCATCAGTCTGTTTGTTACACACACGTATTTGTCCTTAGTAGAGTTCATCGAAGAGAGCCGAAATTCCTAATATGCTCCACTTACTGGGCTTCTGACAGCCGTAAAACACAAAAGATCTGCACGTAACTAAAATCTTTTCGAAGATGATTTCATTACAAACTCAGATGAGGGCAGGGATGTGGAAGGAAGTCGGCCGTGTTCACTTCAAAGGAAACATCCTGTCATTCATCTTCAATAACATGCGAAAACACTGGTTGTCAATGACGATTGAAACACTGCTCTGTTCGAATCTGAGTCCAGTGTGCTACCTGCCGTTCGACCTCACGGCGTACCAATCGGAGAAGCGCGATGTCCATCACCACTGGAGTTTGCAACGTCCCTCCGCCCTGAGGTCTGCACTCTCAAAAATATTCGTTGTTTGTTAAAATTAAGGCTGTTGGTCCGGCACTATTATGTGGTTCGTAGTGAATTCCAGGTACTTATTTGGTGCTGTTGAAGATGTTGGTGGCACTCTATCGGCAATGCCATCACTATCAGTTTCATTGGCCTTGAAAGTTTCTTCAGGGTATTCTGACCGAGCGAGGTGCCGTAGTAGTAAGATGCTATACCGGAATACAGTATTCTGGAGACCGGGGGTTCAGATCCCCGTCTTGCCCTCCAGTTTAACACTTACCGCGACCTCACTCTAGGTGAATATTGGGATGATTCCTTCGAAAAATCACGGCGGGTTTCCTCCCATATCCTTAACCAAACAGGGCTTGTGTTCTAACTCTAACGAACTCGTCGTAAGGGGGACGTTAAATCGCTGTCTTCCTTTCAGTGTCTTCTGCGAAGTCTCCAACTACCACGTCTTGCTGACAACAATATCCCTTTCACATCTTAATACATAGCGTTGCAAATCACTACAGAGTATGATATTAGCTACTTGATCTGGGTCAGCTGACATCAAGAGAATTTTTTAAATATTAAAGATCACCATTACCATTCAAACCATCTCTTAAATCGACGTATAAAATAACTGTGAATATAGGTAGACTTACATACTAAAATACAAAAAAAGAGTTTGTAACAGCGAACGAAAAGCATCCATATCTGGGATCACTAACGTACATCAGTATGATGGCACTCCAACCAGAGGTAACGGGTTCGAATTTAGGGGACTGGAAGAAATTTTCTGTACTTTTCCTAAATCATGGTGGGGGAAGGTTTTTATAACTAGACTGAGCGAAGATCTCATTAAATGCAGGAGTACCTCAAGGACTAAGGACAATGAACAGTAGTGAAGTTGATACATCTGTCGGAAGGGGGCGTTTGGCTATGGCTCTCTTGTTTGACGCTGTTCTAGAGGAGCAGGCAATAACCACACTTTAGGCGTCAACATTTTTCTCTTTCGAAGTCAAGTCAATGACATCATTGCTCTGTGATGAAAGCCACCTACATTTGACAGTAACACTATCACAAAACAAGGTGCTAAAGTGTGAGGATACTATAACAATAATGCGGCTGAACCAGTCACATGAAAACTTTCAAGCTTAAGCCACTGAACCTACGACAAAAAAGCTATGTGATCAGGTGGCTGTACCTAACTCACGAACCGAAGGAGGCGACACAGTGGTAAGACAGTGTTCTGGCCATCGAGAGAATGGTAGTTAAAATCAACACCAATTCATCGAAATAGGTTTTCCATAACTACACACAATTTCGTCAGACCGATGCTAGGATAGATCCTTTCAAAAGGAAGCGAGTGACTCCCTTCCGTACCCTTCCACAACCCGAGCTTGTGTTACGTCTCTAATGGCCTTCTCGTAGTCAAGATTTTAAATCCCATGCTCCTTCCTTTTCTACATCTCAATGTCTCTCATACAGTAGTCTTCAGAGCACAAATTTGAAGTTTACACGTTCTTCTTGTCAGAATATAAAAGACATCCTGAAGTAAGTACACCACACCTATTTCAAATTGTTCTCCTGCTAATGTAGTAAGCATTCATCAGCGGAAGTACGAAGGTCGGACCAAAATTACGTCATCAAATCAAAGCTTACAAGGAGGAAGTACAACGCTGGCAAATAGTGATGTCTCCAACTGAATCGACTAGTGCTTCATTTGTAGCCGTTATTGTTCTCACCTTAAACGACACTCTGACTGAGCAGCTAGGTAGGAGATCAAGGTAGCTCTCTCTACTTTGATCTGTCACTGACAAGAGAAGCCTTCACTGTCTCTCAGCCTGCAAGATCCGGACAATCACAGAGGGTGGGATTATTGGTAGTTGGGACCTTCAATGTTAGGCGTGTTATGGAGCCCCTTAAGGAAATGGCTGCCAAGAAGGGGAAGAAAGCCAATGTGCACTCCTTATACATACCGGGAGGAGTCTGTACCAGACGTGGAACGGGTCCTCCCGGATGCCATGAAGAGCACAGGGTGCAGCCCACTGCAGGTGGTGGCTGACGTCTGTATCAATGAAGTGTGTCACTTTGGATCGGAAGAGATTCTTTCTGGTTTCGAGCGGCTAACGGAAGTGGTAAAGGCTGCCAGTCGTGCTTGCGAGATGAAAGCAGAGCTCACATTTGCAACATAGTTGACAGGACCGATTGCGGACCTCTGATGCAGAGCCGAGTGGAGGGTCTGAATCAGAGACTCATACGGTTCTGTGACCTTGTAGGTTGCAGATTTCCCGACTTGCACCATAGGCTGTTTGGGTTTCGGGTTTTGCTGGATAGGTCAGGAGTCCACTATACGCGGGAGGCGGCTACACGGGTAGCAGGGGCTGTGAGGGGTGGACTCAGCGGTTTTCTAGGTTAGAGGGTCTCTGTGAAACACAGAAAGGGCTTCAGCCTCAATGGGTGCAGGCCGAGCATAGGAAGAACGTAGATACAGGAACTGTCGGTGTAAAAGTTGTAAATTGTCGTAGCTGTGTTGGGAAAGTACCAGAGCTCCAAGCGCTGATAAAAAGCACTGATGGTCAAATAGTTATAGACACTAAAAGTTGGCCAAAGCCGGAGATAAGTTCAGACGAAATTTTTACGGAGAACCTAACGGTGTTCCGAAAGGATAGGCTAAACACAGTTGACAGTGGTGTGTTTGTTGCTATTAGAAGCAGTTAATCTTGTCGCGAAATTGAAGCAGAAAGTTTCTGTGAATTGATATGGGCAGAGATCATTCTTGGGAACCGGAATAAAATAATAGTAGAATCATTTTACCAGCCTCCCAAATCAGATGATACAGTTGCTGAAAGGTTCAAATAAAACTTTAATTTCAAACACATACCCGACTCATGCAGTTATAGTTAGTTCAAATGGTTCAAATGGCTCTGAGCACTATAGGACTTAACTGCTGAGGTCATCAGTCCCCTAGAACTTAGAACTACTTAAACCTAACTAACCTAAGGACATCACACTCATCCATGCCCAAGGCAGGATTCGAACCTGCGACCGTAGCGGTCGCGCCGTTCCAGACAGTAGCGCCTAGAACCGCTCGGCCACTACGGCCGGCAGTTATAGTTAGTGGTGACTTTAATTTACCCTCGATACGTTGGCGAAAATACATGTTTAATTCCGGAGGTACGCATAAAACATCACCCAAAGTTGTGCTAAATGCATTCTCTGAAAATTATTTCGAGCAATTAGTTCATGAACCCAAGCGAATAGTAAACAGTTGTGAAAACACACTTGACCTCTTAGTAATAAATAACACCTTCCTCCACTCCTTCCAAATTAACTATGTAAGTGTAGACCAGTTGTGGCTTGAATTCAAAAAAGTAGTATTGGCAGCAACTGAGAGATTTATACCAAATAAATTAACAAAAGACGGAGCTGATCCCCCTTGGTACACTAAACGGGTCAGAACACTGTTGCAGAAATAACGAAAAAAACATGCCAAATTTAAACGTACGCGAAATCTCTAAGACTGACGATCTTTTACAGAAGCTCGAAATTTATAGCGAGATGCTCTTGCAGCGCCTCCCGCTAGAGATGGCTGAGCATCACTGTGACGCTTTCAAAATGAAGCTGTAACGAATCGCGCTGCTCTCCTTTGGATCTTCTCTGTTTACTCAGTCAGTCCTATCTCATGGTGATCCCATACTGACGTGCAATACTGAAGTATATTGTTCGAAGGAGTGTTTTTTTTAGCTTGTCGTAAAGGGTGTACGGCTCTCGCACTGGAGTCTCGACCTCCAAGTCGGCTGTTCTCTCTGTACATGATTTCTTTGTGGGGTTTGTGAAAGAATCCATATTTATGTCTTCCTTCCCTCAACTTCCAAGCTGCGTAGCGACAGCAATGAATGCAGTATCTCCAAACATGCTCACAAAGTATAAATTATGTGTCCCTTTGCAAGTCAGATCTGGAAGCTGGAGAGATCTGTAGAGATTGAATAAGAGTCTCTGACCGTTCTTTCCACCAAACTGTCGTCTTTATAAGATTTGTCCCCAGCGCAGAAGACAGCTCGTCTGTCGTGGGATCTTCTTCGTCGGAGGCTGATACGATTTCAATTCGAACCTGTGATTGTGCTTTTTGCGGGATGCCACTTGCCCAGGTTAGTCTGTATCTACAAAGGGCAGATCTGTAGTAATTACAGTGATGGTAGTCGACACTTCTCATTAATGGGCCGCTCCCGCCGGAAGTTCGAATCTTGCCTCGGGCATGGGTGTGTGTGTTTTTCTTAGCATACGTCAGTTTAAGTAGTGTGTAAGTCTAGGGACCGATGACCTCAGCAGTTTGGTCCCTTAAGAATTAACACACATTTGAACATGTCATTTATGTATCCTGTTTGGTTATTATTCAAATATTCCCACATTTACACTGTCTTAAACGACATTCGACATAGCTTTATTAATTTATGGTAACTTTTCCAACCAACTTCTGAAATATGGTACACATTGGCGGCTCTCCAGTACGCACTAAACAGAGTGAGTATTACATATTCACAACTAAGTTACAGAACACAACACGTCCACCACAGAAGAACACCCGAAACAGAGTGACTATTACATATTCCATCTAAGTACGCATGATACTGACATACGTTTCCGACCATCCAGAACGTCCGAAACAGAGATGTGTGTCCGGCTCTGAAGAACACCCGAAACAGAGTGACTAGCGCAGCCGATGTACTTCGTCTCCCACTCGTACCAAAGCGACCCGAAGGTGTCCGAAGCACTTCGGTTGTAGTATCATTTCTCTTATGTTATTCAAAACTAGTGAAAAAAAAACGATAGACTCGTAGGGTAACCAAGAGAGATTGTCATACTAGAAACTTGATTAAATAAAATGAAAAGTATATAAATAATTAATAAGAGAAGTTAAGGCGTTTTGTCACCTTGCACCCGAACGTGCCGACCAATCAGAAGCAAGCATCAATGGTCGGACTCTCCCACGGGACTGGTACATACTGTACCATCTATCGCTTGTACCTGACTCCACTTTTCTACCATATGCTACTTCATGTGTGTCAAGCTGCATCAAGGCGAGCTTCCAGGAAAAGAAAACACTGGCGGCTACAGCCAGGAACATCACAAAATGTATGGGACGAGTTTGAACATCGTCTGGTTAGAAGGCACGTTGAACGAGTGAAATGAAAACTTTGATCGTCAACGTTATTGTAAAAAGTACCCCAGATCTGCATGCGGATACAGACCCTTACAAAATTTGATGGTTCTTACGAAAATGAAAACTTTGTATCATTGTGCGTAAGTTGAAATTCATCCCAAGTTTCCTTGTTCATTCACATAGAAGATTCAGTCTCGCGAAATCGGATGAACCTGTTTGAAAGACACTGTATCTAGAGCGATATGGCCACTGTCGGTTAGGCGCCGAGTATCGCTTGTGACGCGCAGCCGTGGCAGGCGCCTCCAGAGTTGGTCCAGCGGGCGAGGGCTGCCTGTTGCCTGCTGCCTGCTGCCCGCCACGGCAGAGTCTCTGGCGAGCGAAGGGTTCCCGCCGCCGCCTCCGCCGCCGCCGCCGCCGGGGCTGGAGTTTTTTTCTTACCATTATTATTTGTGTCTGAGGCGGCCGCCAGACGTACAGCGCAGCGCGCCTGGAATGCATCACACACCAGCTCACGCCGCCCTTTCCCTTTCGCTGGACCACACCACACCTCGCTGCACGAAAGTGATGTCCCAGCAGGGGGCTATATCCTGCCGCTGCAGTTTATCAGGGACTTCTGAAAGCCTCAGTCGCGAAACGCAAAGTACTGTCCTGTAGCGTTATTGTTGCCTGTTCATTACGTGAGGTGTCTGAGAACAGTGACATTCGAAAAAACCTGCTCCAATCAAATTAAGTACCACTGACACACCTAAGGATGACATTCCAACACTGAATTTAACATACTTCTCTCGATCACCAGTCGCAAATAGTATCTTCGAAAACGCACGACGCGATGACCCGGAAAAAACACAGTAGAGTATGCCGTTAAGAAGAAATGTATAGTTATCTTCATACTTCCGCGGTGTATGAAATAGTGAAACACAGGAATCTGTGAGAATCATATACAGCTTCTCATAGACGGTATTGTGCTACAGCAGACAGGGTAGATTGCCTTTATTAATTTACTGTAACATCTGCTTTCGGCAGAAATAGGCCCTCTTCAGATACAAAATTAGAATAAACAATTAAGTATTGACTATTCTCTAAGTTATTCAAACTGGAAGATCAAATTGTGTGCTGGACCGGGAGTCGAAGCCTTGACCTTTGCATTAGAAGGCAAGTGTTCTATCGATTTTGTTTCTAGACTCGCCTCATCGTCAATTTTTTTGTGTGTTACGGTGTTTACTTGTTGAGATTAAATAACTTTCTATTGGTAAATCAAAAATAGGATAACAAAAGGAAGTTGCCTCTGAAGTACGTTGTAGGACCCTTCTTTGCCGCATTAAATTATAAAAATTGCGCCGGCCGGTGTGGCCGAGCGGTTCTAGGTGCTTCAGTCTGGAACCGCGCTACCGCTATGGACGCAGGTTCGAATCCTGCCTCGGGCATGGATGTGTGTGATGTCCTTAAGTTAGTTAGGTTTAAGCAGTTCTAAGTACTAGGGGACTGATGACCCCAGATGTTAAGTCCCATAGTGCTCAGAGCCATTTGAACCATTATATAAAATTGCAAAATAAATCGAAAGAAGTCCCTTCTCCTTAAATCATCTTTAGCGGCGTGATGCTTTTTTCTCATTATAGGAGAAAAAACGTCTTAGTACGATAGCTCTTGCTCGAAAGAATACTTCCTTCTTCGTTAAAGTAATTTGTTCTGTGTGTGGCATTTTGAAGTTTTTCTCTTGCTTTAATCTTACCTACGTCTCATTGAATTAGTATCTCTGAGTTATTTAACCATCAGGTTTATTAATAGCATTTCGCCGTTCATTTCTGTGTTCGACCTTCCTCTCGAGAGCGATATGGGTGGTGCAGCTGGTATCGTCCATGATCTGGCCGACGTATTCTAGTCTCGGTCCAGCGGTTGTATTTTTCCATTCTACTGCCCCTTCAATGATCAAATGGTTCAAATGGCTCTGAGCACTATGCGACTTAACTTCTGAGGTCATCAGTCGCCTAGAACTTAGAACTAATAAAACCTAACTAACCTAAGGACATCACACACATCCATGCCCGAGGCAGGATTCGAACCTGCGACCGTAGCGGTCACGCGGTTCCAGACTGAAGCGCCTAGAACCTTCAATGATACTTTTAATGATATCATCATGTGTCAGCAGATGGTCGACCCATGTCTACTCTATGTTCGGTTACTGTTCCTCTACTCTTCGTTGATATCTTGTCTACCCAGAAAATCTTCAGCATTCTGCTGTAACACTACATCTAGAAGCCTGTTATTTTATGTTTTTCTGATTCTCCAAGTGTCCATGTTCCACTTCTGTGCAGCAGCACGCTCCAAACCAACGTTTTTATGACTTTTTCCTGAGATGTTTATCTATACTGCTGGATGTGAAAAGGCTTCCCCTCTTGTTAAAAGCAACGTTTGCCTGGTGGACTCGACTTACAATATCCGCCCTGGACCTTCCGTTTGACGTAATGTTACTCCCTCGGTAAGCAAGGGATTCGATGGTCTCCAGTCGCTCATTGTTAAGTGAGCATTGGGTAACGGTGTTTCGCCAGCTCACCACTAAGATTTTTGTTTCACCTTTATTATATTTTTTTTACTACAGGAAAGCTAAGGGTGGTTTCCATCTGAGCCATCATCGCTTCTAATTGCTCTGCATCTTCACTTAATACTGCAATATCATCAGCAAATCTCAACATGTTTATTTTCTTACCATGAATCTTAATGCTTCCTATGTCTCCCAGTTTCTACCCAACTTCATCTATTGCCGTCTGAATGTATTTATTGAACAAGACAGGAGAGACTGAGCAGTCCTGACGCACCCCCTGCTTAATAATAGCTTCTTCTTGATGTTGTCCACATTTCACCACAGCCAGCTCTTCTCTATACAGTGTCTGCATTACTCTTCTGTCCTTATACTTTATGTCAATCTCTCTTAGCGACTTAAAAACTGTCTCCAGTTTACCCTGTCGAATGTTTTCTGTAATTAGATGAAGGCAATATATGTCTCTTGACTCTTCTTTTAGTCTTGTCTCAAGAATTTATCGTAAGATTACTGCTTCTCTTGTGTCCTATCAATTCTGTTCAGTACTTTCTCATTAGTTACATGGTCGACCCATCTAATTTTCAGCATTCTTCTCTAGCACCATATTCTGAAAGCTTCTGTTGTCTTTTTACCAAAACTGTTTGTCGTCCGTGTGGCCGCCCCCGTAGCTGAATGGTCAGCGTGACGGATTGTCAACCCTCTACTCACGGTCGGGGAATTTTCTCCACCCAGGGACTGGGTGTTGTCCTGTCCTCATCATCATCCTATCATCCTCTTCGACTGCAGGTCGCCGAAGTGGCGTCAAATTGAAATACCGGCACTCGGCGAGCGGTATGCACGACGGGCGGCCCTAGCCATACGATTAAAAACAAAAAAACAAAAAAAAAAATGTCCGTGTTTCGTTTCTATACACGGCCACACTCCAGAGAAATCTAACAGTTAAATCTACATTGATGTTAGCAAGTTTCACTTCTTCAGAAATGCTTTTCGTACCATTCCGAGTCTACATTTTATGTCCTACCTCTTCAGCCATCATCAGTTATCTTGCTGCCGAAATAACAGACCTGATCTGCTACTTTAAGTGTCTCGTTTCCTAAACTGATTCCCTTGGCACCACCTATTTAATTCGGATTCATTCCCGTATTCTTCTTTTGCCTTTGCTGATGTTCATCTTTTATCTTCCTTTCAAGACACTGTCCATTCCGTTCAACTGCTCTTCGAAGCCCTTTGTTGTCTCTGACAGAATTACAATGTCTTCGGCAAAATTCAAAGCTTTTGCTTCTTCTCCCTGAACTTCAATCCCTGTGCTTCACCCCTGCTACCTTCATAATTTCAAAGAGAGTATTCCAGTCAACATTGTCAAAAGCTTTCTCTAAGTCTACAAATACTAGAAACGTAGGTTTGCCTTTCCTTAATCTATTTTCTAAGATAAGTCGTAGGGTCAGTATTGCCTCACGTGTTCCAACATTTCTACGGAATCCAAACTGATCTTCCCCGAGGTCGGCTTCTACCAGTTTTTCCATTCGTCTGTAAAGAATTCGTGTTAGTATCTTGCAGCAGTGGCTTATTAAAATGATTGTTCGGTAATTTTCACATCTGTCAACACCTGCTTTCTTTGGATTTGGAATTATTATATTCTTCTTGAAGTCTGATGGTATTTCGCCTGTCTCATACATCTTGCTCACTATATGGTAGGTTTCGTCAGGACTGGCTCTCCCGAGGCTGTCAGTAGTTCTAATGGAGTGTTGTCTACTCCTGGGGCCTTGTTTCGACTTAGGTCTTTCAGTGCTCTGTCGAACTCCCATTCCATCTTCATCTACACCCTCTTCCATTTCCATAATATTATCGTCAAGTAAATCGCCCTTGTATAGACCCTCTATATACTCCTTCCACCTTTCTGCTTTCCCTTCTTTGCTTAGAACTGGGTTTCCATCTGAGGTCTTGATATTCATGCAAGTGGTTCTCTTTTCACCAAAGGTCTCTTTAATTTTCCTGTAGGCAGTATCTATCTTACCCATCCCTGCTTACCCATTTTACACCTCCTGTCGATCTCATTTTTGAGACGTTTGTATTCCTTAGTGCCTGCTTCATTTACTGCATTTTTATATTTTCTCCTTTCATTAATTAAATTCAATATCTCTTCTGTTCCTCAAGGATTTATATTAGCCCTCGTCTTTTTACCTACTTGATCCTCTGCTACCTTCACTATTTCGTCTCTCAAAGCTACCCATTCTTCTTCTACTGTATTTCTTTCCCCCATTCTTTGCAATCGTTCCCTAATGCTCTCCCTGAAGCTCTCTACAACCTCTGGTTCTTTCAGTTTATCCAGGTCCCATCTCCTCAAATTCCCAATTCTTTGCAGTTTCTTCAGTTTTAATCTACAGTTCATAACCAATAGGTTGTGGTCAGAGTCCACATCTGCCTTACAATTTAAAATCTGGTTCCTGAATCTCTGTCTTACCATTATATAATCTATATAACACCCAGTCATCACGAGGCAGAGAAAATCCCTGACCCCGCCGGGAATCGAACCCGGGAACCCGGGCGCGGGAAGCGAGAACGCTACCGTACGACCACGAGCTGCGGACTGTCTCTGTCAGATAACGTTGACCAACTGCAGTTCCTCCTGCATTTACTAACAATTTTTGAACGACGTCATCCCCTTGTTCACATCTACGAGACCACTTATTGTAGAAGCTATGCATGTAGAAAAGAGAGACATTGCTTACACTGTGTCATCGGAGCCAGCGGCTTGTTTCCGTCCGTCGTTCATTGCATCACACAGCAGTGGAAGTATGGTTGGGGAAAAAAAAGAATCCTGCCACGCGGGGTAGCCGCACGGTTTAGGGCGCCTTGTCACGGTTCGCGCGGCTCCCGCACAGTCGGGGGCTCGAGTCCTCCTTCGGGTATGGGCGTGTGTTGTCCTTAGCGTAAGTTAGTTTAAGTAGTGTGTAAGTCTAGGGACCGATGACCTCAGCTGTTTGGTTCCATATGAATTTAAACAAATTTCGAAATAAATTCCGTGCATGTAGAGCTGACGACTGAATTACTCAGTGAACCAAACCATGTGAGCCTATGAAATCGTGTTCATAATAAGACACTGTAATATATAGTGGAGGTCCTATGGTTCACTTTTTCACAAAAGTATTTGTTTCAGTGATTGTCCTAAGCAGATAAAGTAATTTTGGCCCTCCGTCTCCACTGAGACGCGCGGTATCTCAGGAGCAGTTCAGTTTGCGAGATATCGGGCCTAGTGGCCTACTGGTAAAGCGCGTGCTTGAAAATCGAGGGAGAGGGTATTTTAGCAAAGTAAACCTTAAACCTCCCGTTTATAGGACAGGAAGCGTTAAAAACTAGTTTGCCGAATATTAAGGAAAATTTCTGAAATGAGTGGACCACCACTTTTGTTTGGTATGAACCCAGTCTCGTATGTGTGGGCTATGGAACAAAGAAACATACACGCCGTTCGTTGGTTTGTGAAACATTTTGATAACTGCGTTCGAAATGATTTTTTTTTTTTGGTGTGGTATCAACACAGGGATACAAAACAAAATAATCCGTTATTTAAACTTTCTATCGCTAATGGGGCCGGAGGTAGCGCAAACATGTGATTAATTAAGGATTATAAATTGCACCAAACTGCAATTTAATACTCCTAATTTTGTTATACGACGGTAAATTTCGAGGCTTCTAGCCACTTTATTAGATTTTACTCATACATGCTTGTATGCAGCATGTTCATTTTAGGACAATGTCTGTCATAAATTATCATGCAAGTTATGTCTTACTCATCGTTAAAATTGTAAGCGCTTAATGTCTGATGCATATTTAATTGAGGTGGACAGTACCGATTTCACGTAGTGAGTGTTTGACGGTTTGAGTCTGTATGCTAGCCAATACCCTGTGGCTTGGTATGCGCAGTAGAACAGACAGAGTTGGGCCATAATGTAGGTCGGATCTGATATTTGTGTACATACATTCTTCATGTAACTGTACAATTTTTCAACATAAAACAGACTTATTTACATCAAGTAGCACACAAAAAAGTATTTATTATTCGTCACATTTGAAAGTTTTAGGTTTTTTATCACAGTTATAGACTAGAGATACAGCACAATCACCAACAACAGTTTGATCGCCTTCTTACTTTTTCTGTTCGTCTTCTTCTTGTATCTGTAGTTACAGCATGTTGCCAAAGCTTTCCGTTTATTTGGCATATATCGTTATTTTTCACAGTTCATTTCCAGTTTATGATAAATAGTCGAAGTACGTTGCTACTCGGTGACATTTTGTAGCGCTGTTGCCTGGAACATGGTCATCAGCTCTGAGCACTATGGGACTTAATTGCTGAGGCCATCAGCTCCCTAGAACTTAGAACTACTTAAACCTAACTAACCTAAGGACATCACACACATCCATGCCCGAGGCAGGATTCGAACCTGCGACGGAACATGGTCATCAAAGTACCTCAGATGTTGACAATATACTAACAGTGTCCAACATGCAATGGAGCAAAACATCAACAAAAGGCTTTGACGACTTGGGAACTTCGGTATCATTGGACGCAGCTGATTAGGCATTGGAGGTAACATCGGCCATGGGCTACTTGAAGGAAACACTGCAATGTTGGAACAAACAGCTGAAATACTGGAAAACCTATATGAAGATGAATCATTGAGCTACGAGTTGATTGTGACAATCATTCCGACACTTCGCATGGTAAACGTGGAATTCGTAACTATTTCTGTAGTTAGTTTCTGTGCCATTTAAACAAATTAAATAATTAATTAAAATAATTTAAACTAATTAAGTATTATACCAAACAAATATAAGTTTCAGTTACTCTTGTTTTCATTCGTTTCTCTTATAGAAGTCTTATCTTATTTACCCACATTCCTTCCGAATTCGTTTAGTGAACAAAATACGAGCTTGCTATGTATCTCTCCATATTTGTTACTTGCTGAGTACCTGGCTTTGTCCTGATATGTATTTATTTCAACTCTGTTAGCCCATCTCTCTGTTTACCTCCCTCATCCCCCACTCCCTGTCCATCTCCTCCTGCCCCTCTGTGTATCCATCTGCTACTCTCTCTCTCTCTCTCTCTCTCTCTCTCTCTCTCTCTCTCTCTCTCTCTCTCTCTCTCCCACCCATTACCTCCTCCTCCTCTCTTCCTGTCCACTTCCTCCTTCTCCTCCTCTTTCCTTTCTTTTTCCGTTTCATCTTTCCACCTCTCCCTATGCAGCTCCTCCTCTTTCCTCTCTCCGTCTCCTCCTCCCTCCCTCCCACCATCCTTCCCTCATATCTCATGAACTATGTGTCGTACAATGATATATTTTGGTGGGTACATACTACGTCATATGTGCAAATTGGCTGCTAAACGTGTTGCGAATAGTGTTAGTAGAAGAGTATAAATAAATTTAAACTTCATGACATCATGCCTGATGCGACAGTTTTACTGTGTGAACAGCAGAAGTGAAGCAAGCGATAAACGCTTCTGTTTTCCTCATTTTGTGGAGGTTGTCAGTGAAAAAAGATTTCGTAAGGGTTTGTATGATGTGTCAAGTTTGTTGCAAGTGATTAAGTGCTCTCGTTCTCAGTTACTGGATTAATAAATTCTGGGCATTCGCGCGTCGTGACGTACACTTCTGTTTCACCCCCATCTCACCCCTTTGATAGGTAACTGGTTCTCACCGCCACAGCGGTTCTTTCCAGACAGAAAGTGATATGTGTACGCAGTTGACTGAAATCGGTCCAGTGATTTCGGATTTGGTGTGGAACACATAGATACATTCGTAGTTGCATGCATACATTTTTGTAATATATATGAATATATTTTGACGCACATTGCTATCCTGAGTGAAAGTGAAGAAGAATTAAATGATCTGCTGAACGGAATGAACAGTCTAATGAGTACACAGTATGGTTTGAGAGTAAATCGGAGAAAGACGAAGGTAATGAGAAGTAGTAGAAGTAGTAGAAATGAGAACAGCGAGAAACTTAACATCAGGATTGATGGTCACGAAGTCAATGAAGTTAAGGAATTCTGCTACCTACGCAGTAAAATAACCAATGACGGACGGAGCAAGGAGGACATCAAAAGCAGACTCGCTATGGCAAAAAAGGCATTTCTGGCCAAGAGAAGTCTACTAATATCAAATACCGGCCTTAATTTGAGGAAGAAATTTCTGAGGATGTACGTCTGGAGTACAGCATTGTATGGTAGTGAAACATGGACTGTGGGAAAACCGGAACAGAAGAGAATCGAAGCATTTGAGATGTGGTGCTATAGACGAATGTTGCAAATTAGGTGGACTGATAAGGTAAGGAATGAGGAGGTTCTACGCAGAATCGGAGAGAAAAGGAAAATGTGGAAAACACTGATAAGGAGAAGGGACAGGATGATAGGACATCTGCTAAGACATGAGGGAATGACTTCCATGGTACTAGAGGGAGCTGTAGAGGGCAAAAACTGTAGAGGAAGACAGAGATTGGAATACGCCAAGCAAATAATTGAGGACGTAGGTTGCAAGTGCTACTCTGAGATGAAGAGGTTAGCACAAATGGTTCAAATGGCTCTGAGCACTATGGGACTCAACTGCTGAGGTCATTAGTCCCCTAGAACTTAGAACTAGTTAAACCTAACTAACCTAAGGACATCACAAACATCCATGCCCGAGGCAGGATTCGAACCTGCGACCGTAGCGGTCTTGCGGTTCCAGACTGCAGCGCCTTTAACCGCACGGCCACTTCGGCCGGCGAGGTTAGCACAGGAAAGGAATTCGTGGCGGGCCGCATCAAACCAGTCAGTAGACTGATGACCAAAAAAAAAAAAAGGCCTATATGGTGCCCCAAGCTATATTTATGGAAACCCCATGAAAATTCGTCTTATGGGTTCGAAGATTAGCGTGTTCAAAAGAGACAGACAGACATGACGGTTTCACGGATTTATTATTAGTGTAGAAGTGGCCAGTTCTTACAGACAGAATTCAACATGTCGTTTCAAACGAAACAATTTTAATAGATATAGAGCTAATTTTGGGAGTACCCCAAGAGAATATTATAGGGCCACTATTGTTTTCAGTAGATATTAGTGATACAATAGATAGCGTTGGAGTTCCGTGAGGCTATTCTCAGACAATGGTGTTGTTCTTCCGATCTTTCTAAGAACAACGCAGGAAGAACTGCAGAGAATCGACGACCCTCAACGTAAATCGATGCAACATACTCGCGAGTAAAGGGGAGAAGATGGTTCAAATGGCTCGAAGCACTGTGGGACTTAACATCTGAGGTCATCAGTCCCCTAGACGTAGAACTATCTGAACCTAACTAACCTAAGCACATTAAGCACATCCATACCCGAGGCAGGATTCGAACCTGCGACCGTAGCAGCCGCGTGGTTCCGGAATGAAGCACCTTGAACCGCTCAGCCACAGAGGCCGGCAAATGGGAGAAGAGATCCACTACAATTCGATTACACTCTTAGCGACAAATGACTGGAAACAGTAACTGTCGTAAAATATATAGGAGTAACTGTCCGGAGTGACGTAAAGTTGAATGACCTCATGAAACAAATTGTGGGAAAAGTAGACACCAGGCTGAAATTTGTTGAAAGAATGTTATGAAAATATAATTCATCCACGGAAGGAGTGGCTTAGAAAAACTTGTTCGATATGCTCTTAAGTATTGCTAATTATCTAGGATCCCTACCAATCTGGATTAATACAAGGGACAGCGACAGTTTCGTCACGGGACCGCCTAGTCGTCGCGAGAGCGTTGCGGAGATCCTCCAGCGGCTGACGCTTCGACAGAGACCTTGTCTACCACACCCCAGGAACTCTCGGGTGGTATTATGCTTCCTCCCAATTACGTGTCGCGAGAGGCCACGTCAGAGAAAATCAGAGAACTTAGAGCTCATATGAAGGTTGACTGACTGCCCATTCGTGAATGGAATAGGGAAGGGGTGAAAATAGCAGCACTACCTTCTGCCACACACCGCAAGGTGGCTTGCAGAATTTAGATGCAGATGTAGGACAACCTCACAACGGAACAAAATAAGACGGAATCAGCATGGCCTCCACTGCTTGCAGCCTTCACTCGATCGGTGATTGCAAAATCCAAGTTGATACCAACAGAGGAGTTGCTCGACCTCCGAAAACATTCTTCATAGTAACTGAGCGATATGGCTCTAGTAACTCAGGCAGTGGACAAGTAATCGGGCGAAGCGAGCATCAAATACATACAGGAACATCCAAATTTGTTTTCAGTTGTTGGCTAGATCACATAAGGTGAATGGATGGTTCTAGGCCTGTAACCTCCCCACCGCAATTTTTTAAAGAAAGAAAATATAGCAATACTTAATAGAAATGGGAGCCAAGTGTAACCTCCTCACAAAATTTTTAAAGAAAAGGACGATACTAATTACAAATGCTGATGGACATTACTCTATGCGTAACCTGCCTACAATCAAATGTACTGACAATGGCAACAAATGTGAAATTCGCAATCTGACTCAATTATAAATCCTTCAAAAAATTAAAGTCCATTCAGTGACAAGAAAATTCAATTAAACCGAAATATCGGTCTTTGGCCCTGTGTAAAACAATCAGAATTAAAGTCTTACCTCAGAATAAATCGATGTCACATATCTGCTCTTGTTGTTGCGCACCGCTTGGAGGAACTGCATTGCAAATAATAATATTCTCTTTTTTTGTGATTTTAGTGGAATTTTTCTTCAAAAGAAGTGGAATGAAATGGGAAGTGCAACGAAATCTTGAGTTCAATAAAAAATTAAACTTTTGAGAAAATGCTTTTGAAATAAAAAATTATTATTGGGAGACTTGTTGGAGAATAATTACAATAAATAAAATTTTTCATTATCTAATGATTATATTAATTAACAGTATACCTTATTCCTCATCTTGACCATTGTTGCCGACCGCCTACATCACACAACCGCACTGGGCTGCTACTACTGACCGACCGCTCTGCATGACGACTACAGACTGAGTACTGCTCTCAACTAGACAGAGCTACAGACTCGCAACGACTGAACTGACAGACTCGCAACGACAGACTGACTGCTACTCTGCATAGCGACAACTAACTCGCAAAGACTACTACAGACTGAGAACCGCTCGCAACACTCGCGCGGTCAAGCGCATACTCTCTGGTCACAGATGCTACAATGCCTCGCCATCGCTGCTGCGTTAGTGACAAGAAAATTCAATTAAACCGAAATATCGGTCTTTGGCCCTGTGTAAAACAATCAGAATTAAAGTCTTACCTCAGAATAAATCGATGTCACATATCTGCTCTTGTTGTTGCGCACCGCTTGGAGGAACTGCATTGCAAATAATAATATTCTCTTTTTTTGTGATTTTAGTGGAATTTTTCTTCAAAAGAAGTGGAATGAAATGGGAAGTGCAACGAAATCTTGAGTTCAATAAAAAATTAAACTTTTGAGAAAATGCTTTTGAAATAAAAAATTATTATTGGGAGACTTGTTGGAGAATAATTACAATAAATAAAATTTTTCATTATCTAATGATTATATTAATTAACAGTATACCTTATTCCTCATCTTGACCATTGTTGCCGACCGCCTACATCACACAACCGCACTGGGCTGCTACTACTGACCGACCGCTCTGCATGACGACTACAGACTGAGTACTGCTCTCAACTAGACAGAGCTACAGACTCGCAACGACTGAACTGACAGACTCGCAACGACAGACTGACTGCTACTCTGCATAGCGACAACTAACTCGCAAAGACTACTACAGACTGAGAACCGCTCGCAACACTCGCGCGGTCAAGCGCATACTCTCTGGTCACAGATGCTACAATGCCTCGCCATCGCTGCTGCGTTACATACGTGTTTCATAACCCTCCACTCGGGGGGCAAAAATTTGGCAGCGATGGTGAGTCATTTGGACTTGCCAAGCGCGGCAAAATTTTTCTTTAATTAACAAAATCCTACAACTTACAGAATATTTAAATGTTGTGCACACGCACTAAGTACAAAATATATCAGACAAGGACAAAATGTGAATACTAAACATAGTAGCAAATCAGAAAAAAGTATATACAAACTTTTTGACAGATAAAGTGCACAGGCACTGAAAAAATTCTTTAGGATATGCAGAACAAATAAACAGACTGGCAAGAATAATTAGATGTAGTACATAAAGTAAATGTTGTGCACACGCACTAAGTACAAAATATATCAGACAAAGACAAAATGTGAGTACAAAACATAGTAGCAAATCAGAAAAGTATATACAAATTATTTGACAGATAACAAAGTGCACAGGCACTGAAAAAATTCTTTAGCATATTCAGAACAAATAAACAGACTGGCAAAAAATATTATGTTGACAAGTGTACATGCACTGAAAAATGTCTTTAGCATTTTCACAACAAATAAACATAATGGCAAACATCATGTCGACCAGTGACATAAGTGTACTCACACTGGAGTTTAGCGAATCGAAAAATGTATAACCTATGAACATAAATGATGTTACCAAAAAAAAAAAAAATTTTTTTTTTTTTATGTGACAAGAATCAGGATAGGAAAGGGAAGGATTGCATCATGGTTGTAGCACTTTAGATTGCACACAGCTGCTCTGAAAGTCCATATCTTTCCACAGTAGTACAACACCAAGTGACACAACTTGAAGTTCTTTTCCCATCAGAATTTATCAGTGTAGCCAAGACACTGAACTGTCGTAGTAATGTTCCATGTTTTCATTTTGGCAGTACATTAGGTACACCAAACAGTGGGACCATAATAATGTCTTCATCGCTCATGGTGGTGGACAGCATGTCGTGTCAACACCACACTCTTACAAGGCACACCAACGTAGAATTAGTGCAAAACCAAATATAGTGCTCCATGATCACTGGGATAAACAGGACAAATGGACATTGCAGTAATTCAGGGTAGTCAGCTTATGAGGTGAAGGACATCAAGTCACATAATATTGACAATTACAGTCTTCATTGATAGTTCGTGGCATTCATAGCCCAGTTATTGAACATTTCTGTACCAAGTATGTAGTATTACAGAAAAATGTTCATTAATTGTTTTACATAGAATCAGTAGCCTTCTTTTCCTGGTTACAAAGCATTATGAAATAATCGCATTCCTTTCAGTTACAGAGTATAATCAAGAATCATTAACCTTCTCCTAATTACAGTTAATTAATCATTTGTCATTAATTAATCATTTGTCTAATTACAGTTAATTAATCATTTGTATAATTACAGTTAATTAATCATTTGTCGTTAATTAATCATTTGTCTAATTACAGTTAATTAATCATTTGTCGTTAATTAATCATTTGTCTAATTACAGTTAATTAATTAATCATTTGTCATTTCAATATACTAAGAATTATTAGCCTTAATTAATTACAAAGCATTATTAAACAGTACCATAGTTAATTAATTATGTGTCATTCCAATCTATTAAGTATCATTAGTCTTTTCCTAATTACAAAGCATTATGAAACAGTCACATTTATTTCCAATTACAAATCATGAACATTGAAAACAAGAGTTAATTAATGGCATAATTAATAACAATTTCGTTGATTGACATTAATTATTGGCACTCAGTGGCCATCAAGTATTGAATAGAATAAAACATAGTTCATCATTCAGTATTATTCAGATCATTACAAAGTCATTATTAAAAATCAGTTAATTACAGTCAAATCATTAGTAATCACAGGCATTACAATAAACAGTGGCAGTTATTAGCTAGTGACAAAGCATTATTTTGAATATAGTCTCATTAAGAGGTCATTACTCGAGTGACATGCTATTCAGAGTTGATCAGTATTATTCAGAATTATCATAAACTAGTGACATTATGTGGGACTGGTAATACATTTTTTTTGGTAGCAATGCATTGCGTTGGGATCGATAATTAATTGCTGAGGCATAATACTTTTTGCTTTTGACCTATTGCTGCAAATGAGGATAGGTAACGTCATTCGTCATGAGTCAGCTGTAGCAAGATTATGTAACAAGGCAGTACATGTGATCACATTTATAAATGATAAACACAAATGGGTAAAAAATATAAAAATGCAAGTACTAGAACAGGTATAATAAGTAACAAGTTTAGTAAGTGTCATGAAAAACTTCTCCTGGAAAAAATATAAAAACGGATTATTGACCTGAAAGAAGAAACGCACACTATGCTGAAAAGTAGTGAACTTCGAATTAACAAGTAGTGAAATGTGTATAAAATGTGTTCCATAGCTGTCCTTTCCAAAACTTTCCGTCATCCTACTATGCAATGTAACACCTGCTGTCAAAGCAAACCGCAACAAATACTTAAATAACTACGTGGCATAAAGAAAAAAACTTCATTATCCATATCATCATAACTTCACCATTATCATCACCTGTAAAGAAAAACTTCATTATTCATAATACCATTTCCTTCATCATTATTCATCAGTATTCACTATCATCTGCAAAAAATCACTTCATTACTCATTATACAATTATTCCTTATCTCTAGCATATTTCATCACTAAAACTAAGATGTGTAGTTCTCTCTGACAGCCTGCATCAATCACCTTGTATTCTGAAAGAAAAAATTAGTTAAGACTGCTATTCTGTGATGAGTATAGTATAGTCTTGTTAATGCTTGTTAATCCTGATCCATTTACTCTTCCTCATAAAGTTATTGCATCTCCTTTCGTTTATTCCGTAGGTGAAATTCCATTTATGTTAAATTTATTTCTTAGAATCATCATTCCTTTCTGAAATTGATGAACAAAGATTAATGTCTTGCATTTAAATCCTATACCCACTAAATAATGACTGGTTTATGGTGACACAATTAACCATACAGCATAACATGACAGAAAACGTAATATGTCCAAGACATTGACAGTGTTCGGATGCAAAAAATGTACACAGAATAATACAATGCAGTAGCAAAAAAAATGTGAAACAGTCACGATGTTGAGATGTCATAAGGCAAAAAAAATGTCAAAGTCGACTGGTGTGTGTTATATCTTAACTATTTCATAGTGCATACAAACAAAACTGGAGTACAGTCATATACACAAAAAAATGGAAAATGTGCACGGTCTGATGTGTAACGACAAGAAAAGCGACCTGCTAACCTTACCTTGCCGGGCACTTGCCAAGAAAAAAAATACGATAATCATCAATAAGTAGTCACATAAATATAATTGCAGAAATAGTCGTAAATGTGTAAATTCATCTGGAAAAATATGCACGGTCTGATGTGTAACGACAAGAAGAGCGACCTGCTAACCTTACCTTGCCGGGCACTTGCCAAGAAAAAAAATACGATAATCATCAATAATTAGTCAGGTGAATTAATTGCATTAGTAAATGGCATCATAGTGTGTTGAATCATACAGTGGTTTCACTCAATAAACGGTTTAATGTTTGAGATATGGTGATTGCCTTTCGATTTTCTGGTTCTCAAAGTTTCGACGTGTACAACATTGGGGTGAGGGATGCTGCGAATCCGATACGGACCTGCGTATAGAAGTTCAAATTTACTGCACTTACCTTTTAATTTGCTGGATAAATAGTGTGTACGTACTAATATCTTCTGTCCAACGTGAAAGTCGCGGCGTGTACAAACCTGTTTTTGCTGTCTTCTCCGGCGCTCTGCGGCACGTTTGATGTTGTTCAGCGCAATGTCAATTATTTCGTGGTGTCGTAGGCGACGATTTTTGGGGAATTCTATTAATTCTTTAATTTTGTTCGGTGGTTCAACGTTTTTCAGTATAACAGTCGGAGATAGCATAGTGGATTCATTTGGAATAGAATTAATTACATCTTGGAATGAGAGTATGTGTGTATCCCAATCAATATGTCTTTTGTGGCAGTATATTCTGCACAGCTTACCAATTTCTTTCATTAATCTTTCACAGGGGTTCGAAGAAGCGTGGTACTTGGATATATAGATCGGAGAAATGTTTCTAGCTCGTAACATGCGTGTCCATACACTACTACGAAATTGAGATCCATTATCAGAAATTACTTTCATTACATGCCCTACATGAAATAGAAAATGTTTTACAAATGCTTTCGAAACAGTTTTAGCAGTAGCTTTGCGTAACGGAGTGAAAGTAACAAATTTTGAAGTGAGCTCAACAGCGACAAAGATGTAGCAAAAACATGGTAGTGAGGTCGGACATGTTCTTTTGTGTTCCGATTCTACTTTGTTACTATCCGTAATAGTTTGCACGTGTCAAAATTAATCATTTGCTGAAAAACATTTGTTTGTGTTTTGTGAGTGTCGTAAATTGATAGTGACAGCAGAAGACAACACAGCTGACGGACAGAAGCATTAGCTCGTGCAGCTGACCAAAGCATGTGAAAGAAAAAAAAGAATACTATGTCTCGTAATGACGACGAAATGAAATTTTCAAATGCAACTTGTTGAATGTACATGACGCTGAAATTTGCTTTGCAGAAGTTGGTTGCGATGTCTTGCTGATTGTTGCCGAGAGAACGCGATAGTGCGTCTGCTATAACATTTTGTGTGCCGGGAATATGAACAATCGTAAAATTAACTTCTTGTAAATATAGTTTCCATCTACTTAATCTGTCGTGAGTAAATTTAGCTGAAAGCAAAAAATTGTATAGCTCTATGGTCTGTGTAAACGGTGGTATGTCTGCCATAAAGAAAGTGCCGAAATCTCGTGAAAGCCCATACAACACATAATGTTTCCAGTTCTGTGACGGAATAATTTCGTTCAGCAGGTGACAAAATGCGACTTGCAAATGCGATGTTTTTAATTACTGTAGAACCATCTTCTTCAATTTCCTGAAAAATATGTACACCTAAAGCGGTGTTAGAGCTGTCGGTAGCAATGGAAAAATTTCTAGTAAGATCTGGATGCGATAAAAGTGGAGCATTCAACAAAGCATGTTTCAAATAACATTCTCGTGAGCAAAATTCTGCGTGTCAAAAGTAATGTTTGCGTTACTGTATTATGCAATCTGTGCTGTATCTGGTTAAAATCTATCGTACGTCCTGTTATTTACGGGAGGATGCTATGGCATATCCACTATATGAACTGTTCTGTTATTTCTTACTGACGTGTTACGCTATGGATGACACCTATTGTCTGTTTCATTCATGATTATTTGTTGTTGCTGATGTTGTTGTTGCTGATAAGATCGACTGTTATTAAGTGTACGCTGAAAATTGTGCTCGTTATTTTTACGTCTGTCAAGATAGTAATTTCTATACGGCGTATTGCGATACGAGTTGAAATAGTGTGTTATCTGTACGTAGTTATTTCTTTGCTGCCATGCGTTACTATTTGTTGGAGCTGGGACTATACATGCACGCGGCGAAACATTAAAGTTTGGTTGACCTTGTAGACTGCATTGTTGGTTAGGTATGCTAAGCGGCTGACTTTCATGCTATTGTGGTGAAAAACATCTATTGTTACCAAAAAATGCGTTTGCTGTTAATTTTACACATACTGATGATTACGATTTTTATCTGTTATTAAAATTACACTGGTTCTGGAGTGCCTACTGAAAATTGTCACATTCGGTAAAATATTTCTCATATCCGGTTTCATTACATACGTTTCTTAATTCTACAAAGAGCAATAGTTAAAGAGCTGTTTGGATAGATATAAAGGATAGTAGAAGAGAAGGCAGCAGTGCAGAAAACTAAAGATGAAACAGCACTACTACAGCTCGGGGCCCTATGCTCGCTACGGCACATATTCATTAAAGCGTAATGAATCCCCTGAGGTCAATTACGCACTGCAAATAAATTTTAGCTTTTGCGTTACAGGCAATTGCGGTACAAATCCAGAAATAAGTTGCTGTCTGCATGCTAATTGTTGTTTCTTCATTACAGGCAATGCTGATGAAAATGCAATAGCAAATTGTCGCATCAGGTTCAAAGCTAGCTTCCGCATTACAGGTAATAGCGGTGAAAGTACAAAAATACATTGTCTTATACTGTGCAATTCGTGTATCTGTGGTCTGTCATTATTGAATTCCTTACATTTTCTTACAAATGCAAATTGCTCGAAATCTACGTTCTCGTCACTCAGTTTGATAACACGTTCAGGTTTGTGTGTGAATCTGATCGTCTGTGTCATTTCGGATTTCAAGTTGCATAGCTTTTCAGATTTTAAGTCGCGTGGCTTTTCGGATTTTACGTCTCGTAGTCTCTGTAAATTGCTCACATGATACGCGCTGCGTGGCTCTGACACATGTTCATAAAGTGGCGTCTGTTGTGGTATGTTATTAACTGACATGTTTTTCATCTCTGTTACTTCTTGTTGTAAATTTGATAACTTCCTACGTAACGTGTTGTTAGATGAATCGATCTCATTAATTGTCTGCTGTAAATTTTGAAATTCAGGCGTTTGGATAAATGAAACCGGTGCAGTATCGTCTGATTTATTGTCATTAGCATTTTCGATAACATCAATACGACTGGCCAATTCATCACATTTTTCAGTCAATATCTTAACCTGATCATCGGTTTTAGAATCAGACGCATTAATCTGTTTTTGCAACTTGCGCGTAGTTTCGCTCAGTTTTTTAACATCAGCTTTGATAACATCACAATCCTGTGTTAGATCTAACTGTTCGAATCTATCTGTCAGTGTTTGAATATTTACTGTGTGTGTATCTGTTTTTGATTTAAGGTCAGAAATTTCATCCCGTAATTCCGCGTTCAATTGTTCTATGGTATTAATTTTGTCGGACACTGTGGTAATATTATTGTCTACATACGTCTTCGCTTTCGCGAATATTTTACGTTTGTCCTCTTGTCTTTGTGCAGTGATTGTTTCCATGACTTGTCGTTTTACTTTGTTTTGATCCTGAATAAATCTGCGGAAACGCGTATCACTGTTCTGTATGTGCTGATTAAAGCGCTCGTTAATCTGAGTGTTCTGCTGTTCGAATTTCGTGTCTATCTTTGCGTCCATAGTGCGCGAAAGTTCTACCGTCATTGCTTTAAACTCGTCCCGTAATTGTGCAGCTTTTTCAGAGCATTGTTTAGCGACTCCGCTAATTTCGTCTCTGAGTGTTTCTGTTGCGACTGTTTGCATTTCTCTTAATTCTTGCGCAACAGATTTAATTTCTTCGCTATTTTTTTGTGAACACGCCTCAATTTCCGCGCGCAACTGTTCCTTAGTGTCATGGCACTGCGCGGCAACGTCTCTAATTTGTTCACTAAGTTTGTCTTGTTTTTTGTCATTATTGTCAAGTTTTTCGTTAATTTTATTAAATTTTTTATCCTGTTCACTAAATTGTTGTTTGTTATCTTCCCTAAGTTGTTTGAAATTGTTGTCTGTTTTCTCATTCTGTTGTTTGATATCTATCAATATTGCCATAAATTGCTCCAAGGTGACATTACCTACTCTATTCTCAGTACTGTTTGATGGTGTTTCTACAATTGTCGCGTTTTGTATGACCATTTGGTCATTCTGTAATTTACAAAAAGGTTTATCAGCCGTATGTATACTGTCGGTCACTATTTCGGAATTAAATAGATCCATCGTACTTTGTGTGATCTGTTCACATTCGTTAGACAAATTTGTCTGTTCGTTACTTGGGTTTTCCAAATCGGGTGTGTTAAGCTCTGCAGCGCTCATTACAATAGAGCGTTCTGCGTCATCAATTGTCGTCAAGTTAACAGACGAGACAATTAAGTTCGTTTGTTCATCATTAAGGTGAAAGTCATCATTAGTGGTTGGAATGCACTGATTGTTAGTGAACGCAGGATTGTCATCATTACGTTGCGTATCACAATTACTATCGGTCACGTTGTTTAAGTCGGTAATTTCATTCACAATACTTCGCGATACACTATTCACAGTCTTTCGCGGCATTTTTGCAATAGTCACAATTATTCACAAAACAAATAAGCACAATGCAAAAGCAACACACAAATACAACAAAGCAGCAAATTGCCGTTGACCTGTAGAGAGAAAGTCACAATATTATTAAAAGCGTTGCGCTAAATCCTAATTATATCTAAGCAAATAAGAGCAGATATCTGACTGTCGCTCAAAAGACTCTCAACGAAATACGATCCTGGCAGGGTCGCCAAGTGTAACCTCCCCACCGCAATTTTTTAAAGAAAGAAAATATAGCAATACTTAATAGAAATGGGAGCCAAGTGTAACCTCCTCACAAAATTTTTAAAGAAAAGGACGATACTAATTACAAATGCTGATGGACATTACTCTATGCGTAACCTGCCTACAATCAAATGTACTGACAATGGCAACAAATGTGAAATTCGCAATCTGACTCAATTATAAATCCTTCAAAAAATTAAAGTCCATTCAGTGACAAGAAAATTCAATTAAACCGAAATATCGGTCTTTGGCCCTGTGTAAAACAATCAGAATTAAAGTCTTACCTCAGAATAAATCGATGTCACATATCTGCTCTTGTTGTTGCGCACCGCTTGGAGGAACTGCATTGCAAATAATAATATTCTCTTTTTTTGTGATTTTAGTGGAATTTTTCTTCAAAAGAAGTGGAATGAAATGGGAAGTGCAACGAAATCTTGAGTTCAATAAAAAATTAAACTTTTGAGAAAATGCTTTTGAAATAAAAAATTATTATTGGGAGACTTGTTGGAGAATAATTACAATAAATAAAATTTTTCATTATCTAATGATTATATTAATTAACAGTATACCTTATTCCTCATCTTGACCATTGTTGCCGACCGCCTACATCACACAACCGCACTGGGCTGCTACTACTGACCGACCGCTCTGCATGACGACTACAGACTGAGTACTGCTCTCAACTAGACAGAGCTACAGACTCGCAACGACTGAACTGACAGACTCGCAACGACAGACTGACTGCTACTCTGCATAGCGACAACTAACTCGCAAAGACTACTACAGACTGAGAACCGCTCGCAACACTCGCGCGGTCAAGCGCATACTCTCTGGTCACAGATGCTACAATGCCTCGCCATCGCTGCTGCGTTACATACGTGTTTCAGGCCATAGCATATTCCCTGCTATATCTTTGGGGAACCCGAGCTTGTACTAACCGTCAGACTAAAACTCCCTCGTGGGTGATAAGCACACCGGACAAAAAGTTAGTCACCCCCAGGAGACATCACGATATTTCGGTGTAGCACTGCCTCAAGTCTTAATAACGGCCTCCATTCTGCGAGGAAGAGAGTCCACGCGTTTCTTCAGATAGGCCATGTCAGAGTCTGCTCCCATAGGCAGGTTGTAAGCGCAACAGACACTCAGGCAAGGGACTCTGTTTCGATTGTATTTACTGGAATTGAATTTTTCCTTGGTGGAAGGTCTGAACGAGGCTGCACCCATCCTCGTAACGCTGAGGAACTACGTGACTGAAAGGTAGCGGCCACAAGGTCTAAACGTCGACAACGACCGGGAGTGCGGTGTGCCCCTCAATACCGCATCCAATGGCGAGGGCCTGAGAAAGACACGGCGGTCGGTAGGCCATCGCATGGTCCTTAGAGCCTGACCGCGGTGTTTGCTCTTTGTATGGGCCATATCAAGCTTGAGCTTAAAAATGAAGATGAACAGTCACAACTGCAATAAAATTATTTTTTATATATACATAATGATGTTACCGGTTTGCTTTAGACCATCTTCAGGCCTACCACCATGATGGTAGACGGTGGTGCTGAACGGACCAGGCGCAATGATCCCAAGAACACTAACTTAGCAGTGGTGGTAGGTCTGAAGATGGGGCTGTTCACGTTCACTTTTAAGTTAAAAAAAAAAAAAGGAGAAAACGCAGTGAACTACTGCGCGTTGTCCGATTCCAAAAGTCCATTGCATGCAGTTCCCTCTGCAATGGTCGCTCGGGAACTGGTTTAGATGAACCTGCATTCTCTGAGAGCAGCTGTTTTGCTTCAAAACCCGGACAGAATAGAAAACAAAAGATGCACGTTTCGACTTTTGTCCCTCGAAATCTTTTATAGATTGCGCTGGCGCATACTACCCCAGTGCTGCGGTGTCACTCCAGTCTCAGGTCGATGTGACAGTTGACGGTAAACAGTGAACCGGACGACAACGTATTTTTAGATATTGTTTGTGTGGCTTGTTTGAACCACGATAGCGATCTTGCCTACTTGTCACGATAAAATAAGATCGGTAACGCTCCACACGGAATGTTTAGAATTTTTAACTGGTGTAATGACGTATATCGACTCCAAACTAAGCTATTACCGACATTATCCAAAATCATTGGCTATAAAATGTCCTCTGCGTTGCTCCACTTCTGTAAATGGCTCTCTTACTACCTTAATAATAGTTAACGACTTCAAATGTATTTGCGTTCACATATTTGCACGCCTTCAGTGGACCGTCCTTTTTCTACCGTACAGCAATGCCACACGTTAAAAATGGGTCCCTCATTATTGCAGTTTTCTCTTAAACTGCTGTCTGCACAAAAATATCTTTAGAGTTTTCCGTAGAATCCTTGGGGAGCTATTCGGAATTGCGGCCACAAATTTTTTTTCACAAATTGTCAAATACCTTTTTACAATAAAAAAGTTTCCCCGAGTATATTGTTCTTTTTTTCACGAAATGCTGCATGCTGCAGAATTACTCAAATTATATACAGACAACTCTAGAATTAAAACAAATGTATCAAGAACTCTGAAAAAAATGTTCATTTCTTGAAAGTCGGGTGCCAGGTTCACTGTACTCATAAAATTCTAGAACAATGCCCGATGCAGGCATCAGATCATATAGTTCTGATGGACGGATATACCATAATGGAAGCTACACCGTTGCCGATTGGTCGGTTGTCTGAGGATGCGCAGTGTGCTCGGACTAAGGATGCCAGACGTTACCGAAAAGATTTTACACGCAAATAACGTTGCATGTCGTATTCCATCGTCTTCTGGCTTCTTCGGATCCATCCATCTCGAGATTCGAGAAAATGACAGTTTGAGAAGATAAACAGAGGCTACCTGAGGTAAAAGATCTGCTTTTCGAACCGTCTCTCAGTGGACAACCGACAACGATCCTTCAGGAAGCAATAATGACACAAGCGACAAATGTGACTGTAATTTCGACTAAAAATTTAAGATATCGAGTAAACCATTTAAATAAGGAAATTTCGATTTCTATTTCGATATCAGCGACATCACAATACTTCATCCCGAAATTTTTCTCTAATACGTTAAATTTATAATTTTTCATCCGCCAAATTGAATCTGACGTTTTCGATTTTGTAATTCCGACATCTGATTCCTAATAAGCGATCCAAAGAATCTGGGAAGATCACAGTTTTGTAGGATTTTATTTCAGTTTTTCTGCTACATCCAAGTTTTGGAGCGAACTGGCCTTCTGTGCGCCGTACTAAATGGCTACAAGCGGTACGCCATTTCTTGTAGAGGCGGCGAACAGTCTGCATTATCATACCAGCAAATTGATGTGGTCATGGAAACGGCCATACAAGGCAGTGCTTTCTGCCATTCTGTTTCTTCTTCATGACAACCATCTTATTGCGCCGTTTCATACAACCGACTGTCACAAATATACTGCTTCACTGCCGTGACTGTCTTCAGCAGTGGAGGATCATGTGACTGCCTGATACCAGTTTTACACCATCTACTAGGCCTGATAACGATGAATGTACTCTTTTAAGGGGGTCACTAAACTTCTTGCAGTCAGCTTACAGTGAGTCATGGGATACATCTGTCGGACCTACTTTTGCTGGCGAAGTGCATCATCTCTGCGAGGCATAGACTCAACAAATCGTTGGAAGTCCTCTGCAGAAACACTGAGCCACGTTGCATCCCTAGCCGTCCATAATTGGACAAGTGTTGCCAGTGCAGGATGTTGTGCACAAACTGACCTCTCCCTTATGTACCATAAATGATCGATAGGATTCATGTTGGGCGATCTGGGTGGCCAAATCGAATTGTCCAGAATGTTCTTCAAACCAAACGCTAGCAATCGTGCCCCGGTGACATGGCACATCGTTGTTTGGGAACGTGAATTCCATGAATGGCTGCAAATGGTCTCCAAGTAGCCGAACATCACCATTTTCAGTCAATGATTGGCTCAGTTGGACCAGAGCACCCAGTCCATTCCAGGCAAACACAGCTCACACCATTATGAAGCCACCACTAGCTTGCTCAGTGTCTTGTTGATAACTTGGGTCATTGGCTTCGTGGGATCAGCGCCACTTACGAACTCTACCATCAGTTCTTAGCAACTGAAATCGGGACTCCTCTGACCAGGCCAAAGTTTTCCAGTCTTCTAGCGTCCAATCGATATGGTCACAAGCCCAGAGAGCCGCTGCAGGCGATGTCATGCCGTCAGCAAAGGCATTCGCTTTGGTCGTCTGCTGCCATAGCCCATTAACGACAAATTTCGCCGCGCTGTTCTAACGGATGTGTTCTTCGTACGTCCCATAACGATTTCTGCAGTTCTTTTACGCACCGTTGCTTGTCTGATAGCACTGACAACTATACACAAATACCGCTGTTCTCGGTCGTTAAGTGAAGGCCGTCGGCCAGTGCATTGTCCATGATGGGAGGTAATGCCTGAAATTTCATATTATAAGCACACTTTTGGCGCTGTTGCTCTCGGAATATCGAATACCCTAACGATTTCTCAAATGGGATTACACATGTGTTCAGCTCCATCAACCGTTCCGCGTTCAATGTCTGTTAAATCCCGTCGTGCTGCCATAAAGACGTTGGATACCTTTTCACATGAATCACCTATGCATAAATCACAGCTCCACCAAAGCACTGTCCTTTTATACCTTGTGTACGTGATATTACCGCCTCCTGTATGTGGGCATATCGCTAACCCATTACTTTTGTCACGTCAGTGTATATGGCAATGTGTAGGAGCGTAAATGTTGCTTTACATTTCGAGAAACGGACGTGGAGAGGACAAGACGTGGTTGGGACGCAGTGAGCTCGGCGCCGTGGGAGGGAAACGGCAGTGCCAGCGGAGGCCGGCACCGCAAGCAGGTAACGGGACGTGAGGCCAGCTGAGTGGCGCCAGCTCGTTATGCGGCGTGCATCTGCATTGCTAATGGCACTTCCCCAGCCCGCGAATACGTCAGGCACGCGCCGCCGCGCTAGACACGCACAGGAATGTCCCGCGTCTCGCTCTGGACTGTTCCAGGGCTCCGCCCTCCCAACATGCCGCCTGGACCTATCAGATTCTTAGGCCCACCAAAGTGCGTCAAAACAGAGGATCTGAATCCTTGATTTTGTCTTTCGTACTTGCTTCACGGGAGTAGATCCTGAAATAGTTCGTACATTTGATCGTCGGAAGGATTCGGAAATGACAGCTATAGAAGCAAGTGAGTGAGAATGTGAAAAACGGGTCCTTGATAGAGCACTGGACCTACATCTACATCGATACTCTGCAAATCACACTTAAGTTCCTGGCAGACGGTTCATCGAACCACAGTCACAATAATTCTCTATTAGTTCATTGTCGAACAGCGCGCGGAAATAGCAAACGCCTATATCTTTCTGTATGAGCTTTGATTTCCCCTATTTTATTATAATGATCGTTTCTCCCTATATAGGTCAGCTTCAGCAAAATATTTTCTCATATGGGGAAGAAAGTTAGTGACTGAAATTTCGTGAGAAGATCCCGCCGCAACGAGAAAGGCCTCTGTTTTAATGATTTCCACCCCAAATTCTGTATCATGTGCTTTGTACTCTTTTCCATATTTCTTGAAAATACAAAACGTGGCGCCCTTATTTGAACTTTCTCTATGTACTTCACCAGTCCTATCTGGTAAGGATACCGCAACGCACAGCAATACTCCAAAAGAGTTCGGGCAACCGTAGTTTATGCTGTCTCTTTAGTAGATCTGTTACGTCTTCTAAGTATTCTGCCAATAAAACGCAATCTTTGGTTCTCCTTCCCCCACAGCATTTTCTGTGTGTTCTTTCCAATTTAAGTTGTTCGTAGTTGTAATTACTAGTTACTTAGTTGAATTTACGGCCTATAGTTTTGATTGATTTATCATGTAAACGAAGTTTAACTGATACCTTTTAGCACTCATGAGGACTACCTGACACTTTTCATTATTTAGGGTGAATTGCCAGTTTTAGCATCAAACAGATATCTTTTCTAAATCGTTTTGCATTGGTTTTGATCGGTGCTGTTTTTCTCGGGGAACGCTGGGGGACGCGTACCCCTAAACTTTTTCGTCGACAAAGTAATTTTTTTACGATGTTGAGAACGTGGAACAGTCCCAAAGATTTATTTCACGGACGTAAATTTTTTGTTTCATTTTTTCGTGTTGGTAATTGCAATACGAACGATACCAGTGCAGTTTTTGGTGGAAAAACGGTGTGATTGACTGTTTCAAGCATTTCGAAGCTGCAGCAATCCTTCTCGACAACTGAATCGCTGGCAACCTGTTCGACCAGCATGTAATGCCTTCGCCCGCTAATAGTGAGCGATTGTAGTCCTAAACGGATATGCGTACGCTCAAATCGCATGCTTCATTTTGAGGTGTGTAAACTGAAGCGTTCGATACCACTTTATGTTGTATGTTTGTGTGTTTCTCGGTATCGCCTGCTTCATTTGAGCTGTAAAGTCAACTGAAGAGTCCGATGACATTGCTTTTGTATTTCGATATGTTGATACGTCATGGCTAAAAGCAGACGGGTGGTATCCCATGCTTCAGTTATAACTGATTTTCGCTGCATTATATCCCATTCGGAGTACCCCAAACTTTTTTTTTTAGAAAAAAAGCACTGGTTTTGATCTTCTGATGACTTTATTAGACGGTAAATGGCAGCATCATCTGCAAACAAAGTAAGACATCTGCTAAGGTTTTCTCCTAAATAGTTTATATAGATAAGGAACAGCAGAGGCCCTGTAATACTACCTTGCGGAAAGCCAGAAATCACTTGCATTTTACTCAATAAATTCCCGTCATTAACTATGAACCGCGACCTCTCTAACAGGAAATAAGAAATCCAGTCGCATAACTATGATGATATTTCATAAGCATGCAATCTGATTACAAGCCTCTTGTGAGATAGGGTATGAGAAGCCTCCTGAAAGTCTAGAAATGCGGAACAAATTTGAAATCTCTTGTCGATAGCACTCAGCACTTCGTGTGAGTAAAGAGTTACTTGTGTTTTAAAAGAGCCTCATTGCGCAACTGTTAGGTTATACCGAGAAACTCCCTTTTCTTTAAAGAATCTAACTTCCATGTACAAAACAGCTTCAAACTTTTGTTGAGTTAACGTGTTAATATTTAACATTAAGGATCTGAGCGAAGAAAAGCTTAGAAAAGGTTTGAAATTATGTTTAGAATTTGTTAGAAGTGGCTAAATGCTGTCAACATCAAAACTGGATGAGCATAGTCAATGTAATTTGCTCTCTGTTTCAAGCAAAGCTAGTTTTCACGAATATCAGTGTTTATGACGTCATTTCTTTTCACTAAGAAAATCAAAACGTTTCGTTACAGGTTCATTTAGCAATCACGAAAGATTCACGCTAATGTTCAATCAACTCCGGTGGCAGATTCTGCAAGAGAGGCGTTCGGCATCACACTGTGGTTTTCTGTTAAAGAGTTTCGAGAGCGTACGTTACTATAAGAGTGAACAGATGTATTACTTGCACACATATATCTCGCAAAAAGACAATGAACATAAAATTAGAGACATTCGAGCCAATACAGAGGGTTACCGGCAATCGTTCTTCCCGCGAACCATTCGCGACTGGAACAGGAAAGGGGGGAAATTACAGTGGTACACAAAGACCCTCCGCCACACACCGCAAGATGGTTTGCGCATAACAGACGTATATTTGTCGTACAATGATACAATTTTGCAAGTACATTTGGCAGCATACTGTCTGCAAAATGTGTTGCAAATAGTGTTAGTAGTAAATGCTTGATAAATTAGAACGTATTGCTTGATGCTGTAATATTACTGTATAAACAGCGAAAATGTAGTAAGCAATAAACTTTTTCCGTTCGTCTTTTTGCGGGTGGTGTCAGCGAGAAAAACGTTTCGCAGAGGTTTGAAATAATGTGTAAAGTTGGCTGGAAGTCACTATGTGTTCTCATTCTCAAAATACAGTGGTTAAATATGTCTGGGTTCATGCACTCCGTGAGTAACACTGCATTAAGACATATACACAGTTCTTTCGGTATTTATCTTACTGAGTTAAACCTTTAATGTAAGTTTATAGCTCTTAATGAGCTGCAAGAAAACATTTTAATTTTTTAAATTCTCCAAATAATTACATGAAATATTTGAAATCAATTTTTTTTTGCCGCTGGGAGCCTTTACATAGGCAACCAGTAACTAGAACCGTGCGCCATGAACTATGAACCGTTAACTATGACCCATCAACCGACCTACATATAACATGGGGAAGTACTGTTCCCTCGGCAGTGCACCGTCAGACAGCGGAGGTTTGCTGGAGGAGCAACTGTTCTGTCCGAAGAGTAACTTTATCTGCCTGAATTGCGGTGCCACGGATCGCTGTTTTCTTTAACACAAGCGAAATTCCCAGCTGGACTTTTATCAGAAGGCGTCACGAACTGCAAGGAAGCTAGCTGCTCCGATATTCCTTTGTCGGCATCCTAAGGGGGGGAGTTTTTTCCTGTAATCAGCGCGCAGTGGAGCACTGGGGAATGCCTTCGTTGCACGGGGTTCTCAGAGTACTTCCTGTGACGACACAGGATCTTTTATGGTCATTATTTTGCTAAATTTGGTCAAGAGTGAGGTTTCGTTATTAGTTGTAGACGTGGCTTGATCAATGAGAACGCCTGTAGTGGAGAAACAAGCCAAGCTGGTTAAGGAGCTTAATCGCTTAAAAATTCTCGATTATTGAAATGAGCTAGTTCCTGAATCGACAAGAGTATAAGAAGGTGACCTGGATACGAAATGCTATCAGCATTTCCAAGAGACGTGTAATTCTTAATAGTTTTAGTGACGAAGCTCGTGCTTTTACCGCGGCTGCTTTGGGTAGAAATAGCGGTTCGCTATGTGTGGGTTTTGCAGGAGAGTGTACAATGACTCAGTCCAAATTAGTGTTACTATTCGATAGTAATTGTGTGGTGGTGTAGGGATCTAATAGTTAATCGAGCAGGGACTAGTCGAAGAAACAGATCTAGTGTGGTTTATTCTGATATGAGAATTGAAGTGTTTGATTTTGATATTGCTCTCTGACCTTCGTATATATAAACTATCATCCCTTGATCATTTTTATTTGATAAGATTACTGGATAAGTTGCAAGTAGCTACCTGATGTTTGCGTTCCCAGTCCTGATATCAGACGTTTATATCTGAGTGCAGTCAGATTTCTAGTGGCAGTTATCAGTGACCAGCACTGACCAGCGAAACAAAGACTATGCAGTTATATAGCAGTTTTAAAGGCACACATTAAAGGCTCCTTTGCTGACACTGCTGCAGTTACGCTATGTAGCGGGACCGCGATTGTCTCATTGTCAGAAGCCTAGGCTGAGAGGACAACGGTACTGTCATGCTTACCAGAGGAGAAGCGGATCATTGCATCTCTTCTGGTAAGTTTGTTGTAGGATGTTGTATCCACGAAGCAACCCACTTGATGACAAGAATGTACAAGTTTTTCCAATCTTTAAGAAGGGTTGCAACATAGATGCGCTGAACTGTTGATCAAACTGAGTGAATTCAGAGAGCGAGATAGCTGTGTTGTTAGGACACTGGACTCATATTTGGATGGGAAGCGGTTCAAATAGCATCCGAGCCACCGGAATCAGGTTCCATTTGATTACACTGAATTGATTAAGTCGAATACCGAATTTTTTTTTCTTTCCTTTCTTTTTCTTCCCAAGAGAATGTGGCCAATTCCTTTCCTATTGCTCCCAATTCAGAGCTTGTTTTCCATCTCTAGTGATGGAACGTAAATCTGTAATGCTTCTTTTTCAGTGGTGTCGGTTTATTTTGGAATTGTGGAATAGGGCTGTAAAAGTAATGACTAAATTTTGTAACCTATGTATTGGATATTGTCAAGACACATACCCATTACAAAGTATTTATTACTCATTACTTTCATATCTGAATCTCATCACTGATGTAGCAATTGCACGTAAACATGTTTTTGGTAATCTATCAAATTACTTGTATAGCCATGCTGGTGAATGCGCCATTTGAGTAGGTTCTCTTTCCTACACAGATTTTTCTCTTCTTCATGTGGCTGTATGGGCATTTAGTACCAAGGTGCAAGAATTGAACTCATTGTCATCTGTTTCATGTCTACACAAAGCAGAGCAGATGTGTGTATGTCTGAGATCTCCTTCTAAACCTCTGGATCGATTTCACCCAAATTTTGCACAGAAACAGCAGACCTCATACCTATCAGCACTATGGTGTTTATAACTTCCTAGCTTCAATATGTGTGGAGATACGGAAAAAACGTATTTTTCCAGTCCCCCAGCATTCAGGCTGCCTTGCGCAGAAGGCATGTTGTGTGGGAACAGTATCGGCCTCCCAAATCGACCTGCTATGCAAGGCAGCCTATATGTCAGAGGGAAGAAATAGTTTTCCAGTCCTGACATGTTATCTGCCCTGTATGACAGATGTGTTGTGGAGTAGTATTGGCCAGATTTATTGAATTGTATTGTAGAGGCTACATGTGCCAATGAGTATGGCTGGGAACAGGTTGAGAGGGATAGAGGACTGGCGAGACAGAGCGAGGAGGAGGAGAAAGTGGACAGAGAGGTTGTGAGAGGGAGATGCATTAGGAAGGTGGAAAGAGTATAGGGTAGGTGGACATGTGGAAGAGGAAGAGGGGGAGGAATATATGGTCAGAAGGGGGGGGGAGGAAGGTAGACAGGTGGTGGGCAAGTGGAAAAGAAAGAAAGGGAGGAATATATGGTCAGAGCCAGAGGGAAGGAAGATATGGTCAGAGGGGGTGGGAGCAAAGGACAAAGAGAGGGGGGAAGGATATAAAGAGCAGAGAGAGTAGGGAAGAGGAGGAGGTACACAAAAGGAAGAATAGGTGGACACACAGAGGGGCAGGAGCACGTGTGTTCAGCATACGTATGAACACATGCCTTGGTGAAGCCACAGGAAAAAAGCTGGCATCAGGATAATTCCAAACTGAATCGGCCCGCTACTGCCTCGCTGGCGTATCATGCTACGCAACAGGCAGACACGGCAATCTGACGCACTGCGGCCGACCTCTGCAGCTGCCAGGCACGGCGGCATAACACCGTCGGACGACACTATCCGTGTTCCGGTCCCTTGCCGTAGCCTTGTTCAAATCCCCTTTTAAAGCTGTGGGACATTCAAATGCCGGCGATCTGCCGTACGGCGGTAGGGTGAAAGGTAGCATGTAGAAGAGAGGAACAGGAGGATTACGGAAGCTTCTAACTCCGGACGAGTCAGATGCGAATAACGTAAGGGGAAAGAAAACATGGCAAGTGACAAAATGTGTTAGATACTCCGTCCCGCAAACAATTTGCTCTGCAGAGAATAAAAAACTGGAGAAACGAGAAAACTACCGAGTCTGCACGAAAGAAGGCAGGCGAGTTACGAAACGTTTACATCAGTATGAGTCCGTCGGAAATAACGAATTGGATGAATACGAGAAGTAGCGGTTTGGGCCAAGTGGGGCACGACCTGCGTGCGGGGAAGACAACATGCGAGTAACTAAGCGTTTCAGGCGGTAATGAAATGGTTCTTCGGTTCTCTCGGCATACACTTTATTCAGTGAACAACACAAGGGGCAGTCAAATGTTCAAACGTGTGTGAAATCGTATGGGACTTAACTGCTAAGGTCATCAGTCCCTAAGCTTACACACTACTTAACCTAAATTATCCTAAGGACAAACACACACACCCATGCCCGAGGGAGGACTCGAACCTCCGCCCGGACGAGCCGCACAGTGCATGACTGCAGCGCCTGAGACTGCTCGGCTAATCCCGCACGGCAAGGGGCAGTCAAACGACAACGAGACAGTTGGAAGAAAGTAATTAAACTGTTCATTATTTCACAAGTAATTGCCGTAGCTGTTAATACAGTTATCCCATTGTGAGACTAGACGGTCAGTGTCTTCATTGAAATGTTTGCTGTTGCTTGGAGAACCGTTACTGAACCCAGGCGCGCACCTCTTCGCCCGAAGGAAATCAACGGCCGCGAATGTCTTTCTTCAGAGCTCCAAAAACATAAAAATCACGTGGGGAGGGATCGGGAATGTTCGGGAGATGTCTAAGGGCTTCATAATCAACGTTCGGCAGCGTACTCGAAACGGCCTTGACAACATGTGAGCGGGCACTATCCTGCAAAAGAATGATGCAGTCAGTCGTCATTCCTGGGGGTTTGGATTTGATGACGCTCTTCAATTTTTAAAGTGTCCACGTTCCGCTGTGCGTTAATTGTAGCGGCACGTTTCAGAAAATCAGTGAGCAGCGGGCCCTTCCAGTCAAAGAAAAAGGTCATCATGACTTTCCCGGAGCTAGCGTACCTGTTCTTTCGACTTGGCTGCAGATGTTTCGCTGGGAAACCCTTACACATCCTCCATACAGTCCCGATCTGTTACCATGCGATTTCCATATTTTTGGAGCCCTGAAGAAAGACATTCGTGGTCGTTTATTTGCTTCCATCGAAGAGGTGTACGCCTGTTTACAATCATGGTTCCGTAGACAAACAGCTGGCCGCGGTGGCCGTGCGGTTCTAGGCGCTCCAGTCCGGAGCCGCGCTGCTGCTACGGTCGCAGGTTCGAATCCGGCCTCGGGCATGGATGTGTGTGATGTCCTTAGGTTAGTTAGGTTTAAGTAGTTCTAAGTTCTAGGGGACTGATGACCACAGCAGTTGTGTCCCATAGTGCTCAGAGCCATTTGAACCATTTTGAACCGTAGACAAACAAATATTTTTCCATTTTTCCGTGAAGGCATTGACCTGCTTGTCTCAAAGTCGGATTATGTATTAACAGCTATGGCGATTATTTCTGAAATAATGGAGTATTTACTTACCTTTTTCCATCTGTCTAGCCGGCCTTTGTGGCCGAGCGGTTCTAGGCGCTTCAGTCCGGAACAGCGCTGCTGCTACGCTCGCAGGTTCGAATGCTGCCTAGGGATGTATGTGATGACCTTAGGGTAGTTAGGTTTAAGTAGTTCTAAGTCTAGGGGATTGATGACCTCAGATGTTTAGTCCCATAGGGCTTAGAGCCATTTGAACCATCTATCTAGTTTTCACTTGTCTGTGCCTTATACATAAAATATGTAACAACACAAATATATCACATATTATGTGACTTCCATCAAGAATACTGACGCGACATAAAAGAAACCGGGCAAGTGAGACTAGCACTTGCGTTTTCCGTACAAACTTAATTATGTGTATAGATAGTTGATGTGTAGATTTGGTGAGTGATATAAATAACCGTATCTTTGACTGCATTGGCTCAGAAGTTAAAACATTTTTACACCGCGAGGAGAACGTACTCTTTACTACTTGACATTAAGTTCAATTTGATACTTCAATTCATTCTGAGAAACAATAAGTCTTAATAGGTGGATACACAGAGGGGGGAACAGAGTGATCCTAAAAAGGATGTGTTTTTACCAATTGAGATACGAAACCATACGAAAGAAATACTTCACAGTCTGGCTGGATCGTAGCAATGAACACACTCTCACACACACACGAATCATCTGAAAAAGAAGGGAAGACCAGTCGGCGACATACTATGCGCGGAAATGAAATCACCAGATCGACTGGAACCCCGTCACGTGACATCGACTTTGACATTACACTACTGGCTACACCAAGAAGAAATGCAGATGATAAATGGGTATTCATTGGACAAATATATTATACTAGAACTGAGATGTGATTACATTTTCACGCAATTTGGGTGCATGGATCCTGAGAAATCAGTACCCAGAACAACCACCTCTGGCCGTAATAACGGCCTTCATACGCCTGGGCATTGAGTCAAACAGAGCTTGGATGACGTGTACAGGTACAGCTGCCCATGCAGCTTCAACACGATACCACAGTTCATCAAGAGTAGTGACTGGCGTATTGTGACGAGCCAGTTGCTCGGCCACCATTGACCAGACGTTTTCAATTGGTGAGAGATCTGGAGAATGCGCTGGCCAGGGAAGCAGTCAACATTTTCTGTATACGGAAAGGCCCGTACAGGACCTGCAACATGCGGTCGTGCATTATCCTGCTGAAATGCAAGGTTTCGCAGGGATCGAATGAAGGGTAGAAATGTAATGTCCACTGTTCAAAGTGCTGTCAATGCGAACGAGAGGTGACCGAGACGTGTAACCAATGGTGCCCCATACCATCACGCCGGGTGATACGCCAGTATGGCAATGACGAATACACGCTTGCAATGTGCGTTCATCGCGATGTCGGCAAACACGGATGCGACCATCATGATACTGTAAACCGAACCTGGATTCATCCGAAAAAATGACGTTTAGCCATTCGTGCACCCTGGTTCGTAGTTGAGTACACCACCACAGGCGCTCCTGTCTGTGATGCAGCGTCAAGGCTAACCGCAGCCATGGTCTCCGAGCTGGTAGTCCATGCTACTGCAAACGTCGTCGAACTGTTTGTACATATGGTTGTTGTCTTGCAAACGTCGCCATCTGTTGACTCAGGGATCGAGACGTGGCTGCACGATCCGTTACAGCCATGCGGATAAGATGTCTGTCATGTCGACTGCTAGTGATACGAGGCCATTGGGATCCAGCACGGCGTTCCGTATTACCCTCCTGAACCACCGATTCCATGTTCTGCTAACAGTCATTGGATCTCGACCAACGCGAGCAGAAATGTCGCGATACGATAAACCGCAATCGTGATAGGCTACATTCCGACCTTTATCAAAGTCGGAAACGTGATGGTACGCATTTTTCCTCCTTACACGAGGCATCACAGCAACGTTTCACCAGGCAACGCCAGTCAACTGCTGTTCGTGTATGAGAACTCGGTTGGAAACTTTCCTCATGTCAGCAAGTTGTAGGTGTCGCCACCGGCGCCAACCTTGTGTGAATGCTCTGAAAAGCTAATCATTTGCATATCACAGCATCTTCTTCCTGTAGGTTTAATTTCGCGCCTGTAGCACGTCATCTTCGTGGTGCAGCAATTTTAATGGCCAGTAGTGTATAAGCGTGCTGCGAACACGGCGCTACAGTTACCACGAACACTGGATGAAGGCGCTCGGTGACGTCACAGGTGGAACGTCGTTTGTCTCGGCGCCGTCGCCTGCTTCGGTGTGGCGGCGATGTCCACGCCTGGCGGGCGTGGCGGCCCCTGGGGACAGGTGGGAGGGCAGGCGTGCCGCACGCGACGCAGACGCCGAGTTGTCCAGCCGTCCGTATCTCGTATGGGGCTGCGAGGGCGCGGCTCCTGCGGGGAACACGCGCCACACTATGACACAGCACAGCACCAGGCGTTCCATTCTAGTGGTCATCACAACCACCTCCAATGCTAAAAGTCAAAGTAGCTGCCGCTGGTAGGGCACCATCACTGTTCAGTACATGATTATTAATTGAAACCCTCAGCCGCCGACAGGTGTTGCTGACATACCTGATGGGGACCGCTGAAAATGTGTGTCCCGACCGAGACTCAAACCTGCGTTCTCCTGCTTACATGGCAGACGCTCTATCCATCTGAGCCACCGAGGACACAGATGAATAGCGCGACTGCCGGCCGGTGTGGCCGTGCGGTTCTAGGCGCTTCAGTCTGGAACCGCGTGACCGCTACGGTCGCAGGTTCGAATCCTGACTCAGGCATGGATGTGTGTGATGTCCTTAGATTAGTTAGGTTTAAGTAGTTCTAGGTTCTAGGGGACTGATGACCACAGGTGTTAAGTCCTATAGTGCTCAGAGCCATTTGAACCATTTTTGAATAGCGCGACTGGAGGGACTTATCCCTTGCACGCTTCCCGTGAGACCCACATTTCCAACTGTACAAAATCTACATATGTAATGTTCCTAATAGATACTTTGCCCACCCACTCGTTACTCGCGCCCACTTAAGTTGACGATTCCCGTAAGAGGTCGGGCAACCTGTGCGCAGTCGCACAGACGTATGTGTCCGGATAGCATTTAACTATACATGAAGATAGTAATTCTTCTCGAAAGAACAGATACCATTGATGACCGGGCAGCTACTCTAGAATAAACAATAATTAATTGAAACCCTCAATTTATTCAAGAGAAGCTGCACGGTCATCAATGGTATCTGTTCTTTCGAGAACAGTTACTATCTTCATATACTGTTCAGTACGTTCCTCCCTTTTTCAAACTCTACCAGGGGCAGGGGCCGGTTTAAGACACAAGCGACAGAAGCCGGCACTTAGGCCGCCGATCTGAGAGGGCGTCAGGGGACCTAGTGCAAAATTTGTATAAACTGCGCATGACGGTTAGTTGCGAAAACTGGCACGCTGGACGTGCACAAGAAGGCGCCAAGTGCAGGTATTGTTGTATGTAGTACCTTAATATCTACACACACCTATGTGTCTTGTTTTTTCTCTGGGTCGAACAGTCCCACAAACCCGTCACAAACTTTACCAACTGACCTTTTTCTGCACGGTCATAGCTGCATCACTAAGTGGACTACCCATGTCAATATAGACTAACCACTTTGCGTCCATGCATGCACACTTCAGCCCGTGACCTGCTGCGCAGGGGAAATAAGCATTAATGACCTGCTCTTGCAACAGGTGCTTGGAGATACCAATCAAAAAACGTACGACTATAATAGCTACAATTTCTAGTGTACGAATGACGCAGATACCGATGTAATGTTGTCCACTACATCGTCATCAATCTCCGATAAAAACATCTGCACTTATACTCATTACACCCTGCAAACCACTACAAAATGCGTGGCAGATAAATGTATCACACTTTAATGTTTCCTCCCATTCCATTCTCCAGTGGATTATGTACTATTGGGTGGTTTCGTCACATGCATTATCTTACATTTACAAGACACCTAGAATTAATAGGAGCACCTTTTACTTACAACGTGCACGAAACAGGTACATCTTTCACAGTTTTACTGTCCTTCAGAGCTGTCACCACCATTGTGTATAATCCGTTGGCAGCGATGTGGAAGTCGTAGGATACACTTAGCAGCGCCAGCAGTGGAGCGCTCTATTGCCCGGAGAGTCTCCCTAACACTTCTAAAGCGAATACTATAAATAGATTCCTCCAATTTATAGTTCACTTTTTGGAACACAGCCAGCGACCAGCTTAGAGCAGCAGCGACTTTCAGCAAGACCAGCTCGTCATTTTGCAGGAGGATGCTCGGGCACATATGGCTGTGTGACTGATTTGTTCAGTCGGTGGGGCTGGGAATGCTGAATCACCCACGACACTTCCCGCACCTAAGCCCCTCTGACTTCAGCTCTGTTCGTACACAATGCTGGTGACTACTTTGAAGGACAGTAAAACTTTGAAACAAGCATCTATTTTGTACAGGTTATAAATAAATCACTGAACTCAGTCGGAACAGGACTCAGAAGACCCTAACGGTCCTGACCGACTTCCATGTCATCCTCAGACTGTAGGCGTCACTGGATGCGGATATGGAGGGGCATGAGGTCAGCACACCGCTCTCCGGCCGTTGTCAGTTTTCGTGACCGCAGCCGCTACTTCTCAAACAAGTAGCTCTTCAATTTGCCTCACGGGAGCTGAGTGCACCGCGTTTGCAAACAGTGCCTGGGAGAGTGGATGGTCACCCATCCAAGTGTTAGCGAAGCCCGACAGCGTTTAACTTCGGAGATCTGATGGGGACCGGTGTTACCACTGCGGCAATGCCGTTGCCGTGTAAATAAATAGTTGCCATTATTAAAGTTACAACCCCTATATATATATATATATATATATATATATATATATATATATATATATAAGTACGTTCAAGGTGTCAGAAGATGAATGTGCGAGAACTACAAGACATACAGAAGAATGACACACGTCAGTGATAGATCATGTCTCGCAACTTTCGATTCGTAATAAGCGCCGTAGCGTACTTGAAGAACATACCACTAGCGGGCAGGTATGTCAGAACAAGGCTTATAATAGAGTGATGCGTCGGATTTGTGTCTTCGAATTCGGTAAGTGTGATACAGTTGTGTCTGTTTAGTGACAATTTCGTACCGTTTAAGCTTCAACAGACGAAACAATCCATGGCACAACACATTTCGTCAAACTGCCTGCTTATGTGGTGCGAAGAAAACAGCCCGGCGAGGATGATCAGCAGATAAGGAGGAGTGTCTGCGGAAATCACTCGTCAACAGTCCGAACAAGTCGACGACACGTGCGAGCAGAGAACTGCAGATGCCGCGATCAACTGTCTGGTGTGTTCTACCCAAACGTCTGCGTGTGAAACGACGACAGCTGCAGTTGTGTTACGTGCGCCGACTATCTGGGACAGTGAGCTCCGTTCTGACTTTTGCAATCACTTGCAGCGGCTACAGGAGAAAGACGGTTTCTTACAGACGTTGTATTTCAGTGACGAAACCAGGTTCCATGTGTGAGTATTGATAGTGTGCGTGTTTGGGACATACAACGTGTGCACGAGGTTGTCGAACACACCCCCGATTCACCTAAAGTTAACGTATTTTGTGCCATTTCCTCTTCAAATGTTTATGGACCATTTTTCTTTGCGGAGAAGAGTGTGATTGCTCTCGTGAACGTGCATATGCTGCAGCAGCTTCGTATGCCACAATTACAGCAAGACAGTGGAGACTTCATTTAGCAAGACTACGCTGTACCACCATATTTTCTTTCAGACGTTCGTGATTTCCTTGATGCCACTCGGCCTCGGCGCTGGATTGGACGTCGTGTCTCTCCTCTGGCTCAGTACCGCTCCGCCCCCCCTCCCCCCCTCCTCGCTCTGGTTATCTGACTTAAATCGATGTGATTTCATCTTAGACGGTTGCCTCCGCAGTCACTTAATTTGGAAGAGCTGCAAGGACGGATAATTAATTAACGTAGGCGCTGGTAAACACGATGGCGTGTTTCATATGTATGGAGGACTTTGAAGTACTGGCGTTAGCTGCATCACAAACGGTTACCACTTTGAGCACCTGTAATTTGAGTTAAAACTCAAAAAGCTACTCTGTCCACTGATGTGTGACACTTTCCTGTATGTCTTGTAGTTTTTGCTCAGTCACCTCTGTTCAAACCCTGGAGGTACTTATCCACGACCTTTTGTTTAAAGAGCGCTCCCATTCAGTACTCCAAGTAAAAATTCTGTCCAAGTCTTTTTTACAATTCCTTACGGTCGTCCAACATTTATACTTTTCTTGACCGCAACGTAATTGTCAGCGAAGACTTTTGTAATGCAGCTCTGCTATCAAACAAATTTTGCTTATCACACTCTTATGAACACTGTTACATGTTTCAGTGGAATTACTACCTGCAGTCCGTGTACCACTCTGTAATTTACTACATGAGGTCTGTAATTACCTTTGTGCCGAGACCACAGAAGCCGCCCTTTTAGTCACTTCCCTGTACTTACACCCAGCTGAAGAAGAAGAAGAAGAAGAAAAGAGAATGCTTGAAGTATAACGTGTAAGGGATGGTAAGCTTGTTGAATAAATCTTTCAACTATCGCCTGAAGTTAAGTAGAATAGAGAGGGCATAGAAAATATAAATTTTGATGGATAACGGGCATTTTACTCAAGCAACTCCAGGTACAAGGCCAGTGTGTTACCTATCCTGACATCTCGTTCAGCGTCCGCTATCAACAGTACAGAGTCGCTGAAGAAAATAACGGCACTAGAACTCCTATTTACGAGAGCTCAAGCAAGAAGTCTTAATAATGTACCGTTGGTAACAGCTGATATATTAAACGTTCTTACCGTTAGTTCTGCTACTGACGTCACAACTGCAGACTTTGGATTCACTTAAGCGGCAGAAGAGCTGCCGAGAATCGTAAACACAGGATTTGAATGGACAGCGCAGGTATTTACATATAATTATTTAGCTGTAGCTGTCAGTACTGAGATGAAGCGTGTTTAATTATTCATTCGGCAGTCTGTGGGCGTGAGCACGAGTGGGAGAACCGAGAGTGGCAAGGTGACGTGCCGTTCGCCGCCAGCGGCCGACATAAAGTGTGAAACGGCGTAATTCCATTAATATTTAATGAAGCGCCGCTTAGGCCACTCCGGGCGACAACAGCGCCCAGTAAATCTTGCGCCGCTGACCGCTGTATCTGCCACCGCCTCACCCTTCCGACTTTCCGCTCGCCTCTGTCTCGAGACCTGTCACAGTCGGTCAGTCGTTAGGGCACTGAAGTCCCAGTCGGAAGGAGGAGGGTACAAATCCCTGTCCCCAACACAAATCGGGGTTTTCCCCCAACCACTTCAAGCAAGTGTGTAAGTCCTTTGTGCAAGAACGTGTCAGTCACTTCACCTAGTCTGCATCTACATGACTAGTTTGCACTCCACACTTAAGTTCCTGGCAAAGGTTTATCGATCCACCTTCAGATTATTTCTCTACCTTTCCACTCTCGAATTGCGCGCGGGAAAGACTAACACTTAACTCTTTCCTTGCAGACTATGATTTCTCTTATTTTATTACGATGATCGTTTCTCCCTATACTGGTGGGCGTTAGCAAAATATGTTCGCTTTCGCAGGATAAAGTTGGTATTTAAAATTTCGTGAAAAGATTTCTCCGCAACGGAAACTCCTTTAATTTAACGATTGACACCCCAACTCATGTATCATATCCTTGACACACTCTCCTGTATTTCGCGATAACACAAAACGAACTGCCCTTCTTTGATCTTCTTCGATGTACTCCGTCAGTCCCATTTGGCTAGAATCCCATTCTGCACATGAGTGCTCTAGAAGAGGACGGACAAGCGTAGTGTAGGTAGTCTCTTTAGTAGACCTGTCGCATCTTCTAAGTGCTCTGCCAATAAAACGCAATTCTTGGCTCAAATGGCTCTGAGCACTATGGGACTTAACATCTGAGGTCATCAGTCCCCTAGAACTTAGAACTACTTAAACCTAACTAACCGAAGGACATCACACACGTCCATGCCTAAGGCAGAATTCGAACCTGCGACCGTAGCACTCGCGCGGTTCCAGACCGCAGTTCTTGGTTCACCTTCCCCACAACATTAAATATGCGATCATTCCAGTCCACGTTGTTCGTAATTGTAATCCTTAGGTATTTTGTTGAACTGACAGCCTTTAGATTTGTGTTATTCATCGCGCTACCGAAATTCGACGGATTCCGTTTAGCACTCATGTGGATGATATCACACTTTTCATTTTTTAGAGTCAATTGGCACTGTCCGCACCATACGGATATCTTGTCTAAATCATTTTGCAATTGGCTCTAATTTTCTCATGTCTTTACTAGACGTTAAGTAACAGCACCATCTGCAGTCTAAGAGGGCTGCTGAGATTGTCTCCTAAATCGTTTATATGGATTAGGAACGCCAGTTGGCCTATAACACTTCATTGGGGAACGCCAGATATCACTTTTGCTTCACTCGATGACTTTCCGTCACTTACTGCGAACTGTGCCCTTTACGACTCGAAATCAATATTTCCTCTGTAACGTGATGGCAAAAAAAGTTCAAACGTGTGTGAAATCTTATGGGATTTAACTGCTAAGGTCATCAGTCCTTAAGCTTACACACTACTTAACCTAAATTATCCTAAGGACAAACACACACGCCCATCACCCATGCCCGAGGGAGGATTCGAAGCTCCGCCGGGACCAGCCGCACAGTCCATGACTGCAGCGCCTTAGGCCGCTCAGGCTAATCCCACGCGGCTAACGTGATTGCATTTGAGATAAATTACGTCTTTGACATTTACATATTTAGGAAATATTATATGTAATGCCACGATCCTACAAAAGGTTGTCACGCGTCGGAACACGCGCGTGTGTGTTTGTGACTGGTCATTAAAAGAGAAAGATATACCAGACGATTAAAAATCAGTAATTATTTTTGCGGATCCAAGTTTACTGTCTAGCTCACTGGTGAATTTGTTATAGCGTTATCGGTTTTGTTGCAAAGTTCCCCAAACATTAAGTACAAGTTGGCACTTGATTAAAAAATGGCTCTGAGCACTATGGGACTTAACTTCTTAGATCATCAGTCCCCTAGAACTACTTAAACCTAACTAACCTAAGGACATCACACACAGCCGTGCTCGTGGCAGGATTCGAACCTGCGATCGTAGCGGTCGCGCGGTTCCAGATTGTAGCGCCTAGAACCGCTCGGCCACCCCGGCCAGCACTTGATTAAAAATTGAGATGGAAGAAAGACTGTCATACTGCGAAACGGTATGATGGAATCTAAATTCGGATGCGATTTTTAGATAGTTTTATTATTTGCTAAAGTTGGCAGAAACTATTAAATTCAGACAAAAATTCTAACGGCTCTCATTCTTCATATAGTAGTCGCTGTGCTACAAAAACTCTGTGTTTCGACGGTATGAGTCCAAGGCAGGATGGGAAACATCTGTGTACAGAAGACAATGTATGTTCTCTAAGTCCCAGCAGACAGTGGTTGACTACTATGCCTCGCTGTTGGTCCGAGCCCTATTATTTGAGGTCGGAAGCTAACCGAAATGCTAGAGCTTCGAAGTCATAAAATCTCAAATTGCAGCCTCACCAGCCCCAGTTTGCCAGCTTCTCTTCGTAAAAATAGTGCTATAGGATCATTTCATTTCGTTTCTTCGGTTGCAGTAAGACCACACCCACGTGCACGCGATGTTCTCCAGGCACATGCCGCTCACATGAAAGTTTGACTGGACAGAATTAATATCGATCGCATATAGGCACTGCTGTCTGAAATAATCAAGCGTGACAACGTTGCGTTGTCGCCTTGAGACAGTGCACTCCACTATTTTGTGAGCAGTCCTCGTACCACACACTTCTGTCATTTCGATAGCTACCTCGTGGTTTCAGCTCTCTGTTATATGTTAACTCCTCTCAAATGAATTCAGCATGAAACGTCCCCTTAGAAAAATTTATGAATAGCTGTGCTGATAAACCTCTTACATTATTTGCTTTTCAAACAGCTGAGCAAAACTGAACGTACTCAAACATTACTCTCTTTACCTGTTCTGATCAACACTAAACTGACACACAGTATTTTTAGCACAACGCAATCTGACTTTTGATAATCCCTACAAAAGAATGCCCCTGACTAACAATAACCTATACCTTTCACAAATCACGTACCTCACAAAAGTCTTCGTTACTCGAACTACTGCAATATAGCGAGCGCCACATCTGCCAGCTAAATAAAACATTCAAACTACTGAAGGCCCTAACTACTGATAGGCATAATTAGCAAATGAAAGATTTTGATAGAGAACAAGCAATGTATTTACCTTAATAGTGTTCAAAAGTCATAATATGTATAGCAGTTCATCACATCCAGTCTTACAAATTTACTGTCTCTTATGGACACACGTCCAGATCATCCGCTCTCAAAACTCCGCCATCTCTCTCCCCACATCCACAACTGCTGGCGGCTCACCTCCTACTGCGCAACGCTACGCGCTGTTAACAGCCAACTGCCCAACACTACAATAGCATATACTCCAACAATGCAAACCAACCACAGCCTTCACACAGCACTGTCAGTGATTTTAACGTGGCGTTACCAACATAAAAACCTAAACAGCTTACTTACAAGCACTTTAAAATACGGGGGGCTTTTCTTTTGATAAATATGTATGTTGATTCCTTCATCCATTTATAACCATCTCCTTGGGTCTGTGGTTCATCTTGTCAGGGAATAATGCTTTCTGCAATATTTTTATAAACTCTAGAAGAAATGTTAAACTTCAACGTGTTTCTATTAGAATTGTATCTCCTGTCCAAGTTCCTCAGTCTCCTAATTAAATGAGGTCCCTTTCAAGTAGGAACGGTATGAATTGCCTTCGATGGTCGGAACTGAGTAAAATTCCGGAAGTTTGCAGATTTACAACCCAAGAGGCAGAGTTAGTTGCTACTAGAGGTAGAGAACTTTGAAGCGAGCCGTTTACGAGGACCTGCCTGGCGTTTTAAATGACACAGGAGGAGTAGGTCGGGAGCCACAATCACATTCTTCTTCAAGAAGCTTGCTAAGTAGGTGCGTCTTACACACACGCTTAATGTTTTCTAGAACGCGTTGGTCTATTGGCTGCAACACAGTTGTCACATTAGATAGAAATTTCACTCTGGTTCTACACTGACCTGTTCTACAATCGACTGTGAGAGAGTATCGTGACCAACAGTATGGTGTTCAGAGCAGACCTTCTTCTTACAGATTCGCTGTTACACTTGGCACAACTTCAGTGATCTAGTTTTTTAAAACAAACTATCCACCACTTCTTTCGTGATGGTGAAGGAAATCAGATTTCTCGGCGCTGTAAACCGGAATGGAGTCGTCAAAGAAAATCAGATCTTCGAATTTTTTGAAATTTTCAGCAGCTACTGACTCACCTGAGAGGCTTTCACCAGTCACTAACATCTGACACATTTTATGTCTATCTTTTCACCTTTGTAATGATGCTAGAATCACCATTAGAAAGCGTCTTGTTTAAATTCATCCCTTTTACTGCAGTATCGGGCCTAAATTGGCAGCCACCATCCCTATCTTCGCATTAAATCACACCATCGTCGTCTAGACATCCCTTATTTGCTGTTTTGTTTGTCCAGTGATTCCTTAAACCGTATTCCGTCATTTTTAAAACGAAAGTCTTCCAATTCTATCCCGTAATTCTTCCAGCCTGACCCCCTTAAAGTTCTAACACCGAACTCAGCAGCAATGTTTTTCAACAATTGTTCCTTATGCATCCTATGCTGTGGAGATAACTTTTTGTCTATCATCCTCCTACTCTTTGATGACATTTTACGCTCGCAACAAACAGGGGCAATGCTCTACAATTCAACTCAGTGTTAACTTGTCAACTGAGCCCGTTGCTGGAAACGTGTGTAGCGATTGGCTAGAATTAGATTTAATTGTTGTCGTAGTAGTTCGCTGCCGCTGTTAATTCCGCGGGATCAAATACTGTACAGTTACATTTTAAAAATAAATAAATACGCCAAAGGTGCGGATACTAAAAGGGGGATCCGGATTATTGAGTGCTGGATAAACGAGATTTTGAGGTTTCAGTGTACTGCTGCTACGATATTTACATAAATCCACGAATAACAGTATTTTATTCTTCCGTCGGTGTTTTTTCCACAGGATATAGTTCGTTCGTGATGCTTATCGTATCTTTTACCTCGCTTCTGCTTGACAGTGTTCTCCAAATTTCGTCCAGCATCGTTATTACTGTCACTGTTAATATGTGGCACTTGTGCCTGTCATTATAAATTTATAGCGAAGCGTAACAGACAAGTCTATCTTGTAAGTTATGTCTAATAGTGTAGCACTGGAAACCAAATCTGTACAGCCACTCAGACTTTTTGACTGTTATTTTAATACATAAAAACCAAGATGCGCTTGAACACCGTTAATTGCACCATAACTGAAATAATTTTATGTCTCTGGTGATGGACAGTCTGGTGATGGACAGTCTCCTCGGGCAAGATGACATTTCAAAATTCAAGCTCAGAGCGTTTTTATGAATTTAGTAATGCCCTTTGACTATTTCTTATACACTAATAAAATGTCAGACGTTTCGCCCTATAATTTTTCCACGAGTAAATGTCGCTTACAGTCACTCGTTATTCTTACCAAAATCTGCGTTTTTTCTGATGTGATCATAGGATTGAGGGCGCGCTTCCACTACAACCTTGAAAAATCGGTACAATTTTCATATTTCGTTTTTCGTAAGGCAAATATTTGAAACAGTCGACATAAAAGTTTTCTGGACATGGTAGCGCGTCATATTATGTAAACTACTGCTGGAGAAAACCAACGTTTCGGCCACTCAGAAGAAGGCCGCGGCAACCGCGTGGGTGGTGTCGCGTCATATAGTGTACAACTACTGCTGGAGAAAACCAACGTTTCGGCTGCGGTTGCCGCGGCCTTCTTCTGAGTGGCCGAAACGTTGGTTTTCTCCAGCAGTAGTTGTACACTATATGACGCGACACCACACCCAGAAAACTTTTATGTCGACTGATTCTGGTCGTGGATGCCTATGCAATTATGATTTGAAACACCTCACTACTAATCTGGCGAGAATGATTTTTTTCTGGAACAATTCGTTGTTGAGTTCTGTTGCTGTCGTGGATTCTTTGGTTGTATACACAACAGCGGTGTCTTTTACGTAGATTCTGTGTTTTCCCTCTTTCTCGTCACTTTTCTTTGCCTTTTTAAACTGTGATATTAAGTGACGTACACTGTTCGTCTTGCTAGTTGGTCTGGCTTTTGGTTACTTAGTGCCTTCACAGGTTTGAGTACCGCGTCCTGTCCACTGTATTTCTGTCTCCACACAATTTTGGAAATCCTCAACACGGTTTACCACGATAACCCATGAGGCAATTTTCTAACTGATTTATTTATCTGGAAAAAGTTGTATACACTGAAATGACACGCCACTGGTGATGTAATCACGAAACGATCATCATCCTACGCACATGATACTGACCGCTGAACTTTATCTGCATGACAGTAACAGATGATTGAGTTTCACCTAAACAACAGGGAAATCCATCAAGATAACTTGCCTTCTAATAGTGTTTGCTGTTCTTACCGGGCCTGATAATTTGTATAACCTGCATGAACAGCTTCGATGTCGAGTTATGACTATGAAGTACACAGAGATGCCGCGTGCTCTTGTGTGGCAGCGCTATCAACACATGGCAGAACCAGTGTGGGTCTGCGTTTCGCCGGCTGGTCAGATCGTGTAATACCCAGATTTCAAGGGGCGTTCAGAAGGTAAAGTGGCCCGAATGTGAGGGCAGGGATATTTTTCGTCAAGGTTCCGATCGACTAGGCCTGATCCCTCAAAGGAGGATCGCCATAATGTGCAATAAGCTCATCGTAAACTCTTTACACCTGCGCCTGCCATCCAAAAACAAGTAATGACTAACTGCAATATCCTGTGTCACTCTGTGGCATTGCTCAGAGCCCAGGAGCAGCCGAACTGTGCAATTACAGTGCCATGCGCAGGTTAGCCTTAAAACCACAACACAAGCGTTTGCACTTGGAGCGATGCCGTGACCAGAAAGCATGGCAATGCTGATGAATGCCGTCGCATTGTATTCAGCGATGACTCGTGGTTCTGCCCTACTCCGGATGACCGTCGTTTCAGTGTCTGGTGACGACCTGCGGAAAGGTCCCTTTCTTGCAGTGTTTGGGAGAAGCACTGCGGTGTTATTCCTGGTGTCATGGCGTGGTGAGCCGTCGGATACGGCTTCAGATCATGGCTGTTAGTGACCGAATGAACTCTGACGGGGCAACGGTATGCCACTTACATTCTGCGTCCTCACGTCTCATCTCTCATGCGACAGTTTCGTGGTACATTTTTCAGCAGCAGTATGCTGGATTACACAAGGCACTGTCTCTATGAACCGTTGTTGAATTACCTCTGTGGCTAGAAAGATCTCCAGATAGAACAAGAGTGAAACCGGTTTTGACGTCAACTCCGTCCCAGTGACAGTATGCGGGATACTAAGGACAAGTTAACAAAAGCTGTCAGGCAGCTTGCCTCAGGAGTAGAAACGATGACTTTCGGGCACACTAAGCGACCGTATCAGAACATGCATCTAGGAAACAGGGAGTGCAACGCCATAGTGATATGTGGGCTTAGTCTGACTCGATATTGTAATCACTGTAACAACTCTCTCGGAACCCATGAAGTACACTTCGTTTCCTCCTTCCCTACTGAGTGCGTCATTTTCTTGTCAGGTAGTGTATATCACATCGAACTACAGAAGACATTCAAAGACGGCCGATGGCATCGCATATGGTCGCAGACTTGTCTAACTGACGATAAAGAATAACGAAAATACTTAAAACGCTTAGTTGGCAGACATTCGAAGGAAGCCGCTCTGTGTCGCTAGAAAAATAGCTTGGAAAATTCCAACAACAGGAAACTAAAGATCTCCTGCCCATTTCATGTCAATATCGTAATGCACGTGAAACTACAAGCCGCAGAGATGAGTACCAGGAATCGTTCTTCCTAAGCTCCTTATTTGAACACATCGCCGAGAAGCTTTAATGCATGATGCAATAATAAGTCTGTCAAACACTCTGTAGCGACTTGTTGAGTGTAGGTGTAGGTTTAACGTGTTCAGCGTTTAAGCTCTTATCTGAGTGGGCGAGCACTGAGTGAGGTCGCCAAGTGCTTCGTCTGGCCAAGTTGCTTATCTTTTACAAGAGAAACGCCAGAATGGATCTTGGAACGAATTAGTCTGTCTGGACTAGCTCGCTATCTCTTACGAGAAATTCGCGGCAAGTGCCATAACCTGATTTCCCATAAATTTCGCTCAGTGGAAGAGGGCTCAAAACAAGCGAACACGTATCTCGGCTTATACGTAGATACTTGACATTTTCTGAGAAAATGACGGAAAAGAGTTTTTGAGGCGCTTTATGTGCCTTATAGAGAATAAACAGTACAACCGAAGGACTGGCGCAGAGGGTAGTATGACGGCTTCACACTTACGCCCTCCGTGTTCGAAACCCGATCATTATTTTTATTTTTGTTTTTCGTTTACCTACCCACATCCGTAGTAGATTACTACACGAATGTTGTCGAGTGTATACTGAAATCACGTTATTGTTGTTCGTCTACGAATTTTATGTCTACTGATTGAATTAAAAAACAATAAATGAATGAGAGAATTATTTGAAATCTTTTCCGGTGAAATTCCTATAATGTATCTTGATTCATAATTAATTGCAAGCGGCAGTTTTGGTTAAAGTGGTCCGTCGTGTGTGTTTGCTCCCAAATAATGCCAACGCGTGAAATATTCTGCAGTGTTAACAACGTTTTTTTTCTGAGTAACACTGATACGAGGAAACGTGACTGTGGTAAACCTGGCTTCGCTCGTACTGTCGGAATTTCTCTGTTTCGAATGTTTCTGCGATCGGTATCATCCAAGAGAATGCACCAAATCATCTTGAGGAATAAAATGTAAGATTTAAGAACTGATACAAGAATGAAATATAGGAATATAGGAATTTAAGAAGACTCTAAATCCTAAAAATACATAATGTATCAAAAAGAATAATCCGATTTGGACCGTCTATATTTCTGAAAACAATAAATGTATACAAGAATTTTGTATTTTGATGAGCGGGAAACTCAATTTTTTTCCATATCTCTTCTTAGGCGTTCAATATGCCCCCTTGTTCCCGCCGGAGGTTCGAGTCCTCTCTCGGGCACGGGTGTGTGTGTTGTTCTAGGAATAAGTTAGTTTAAGTAGTGTGTAAGTCTAGGGACCGACGACCTCAGCAGTTTGGTCCCTTAAGAATTCACACACATTGGAACATTGACCCTTGAGATGCGCGGCATATGTCAGTCCGGTATTCAGTTTGTTTCTACACTGCAGCGAGCATGTCTTGAGTTACAGCTTCCACAGCTGCTGTTCTGCGATGTCTCAGTTCATTCATTATTGTTGGTAACGGAGGCACATAAACAGTCTTTTATAGACCTCCACAAGAAATAATCACATACAGTCAGGTGCTGTGACCTCGGAGGTCAGTAATCTCAGGCTAAATGATTTGGTCCAGGGCGACCGGTCCATCGTTCAATAATCCTCTGATTTAAAAATTCCCGCACTTCCAGATGCAGGGTGGCAGTGCCCCATTCTGTTGGTAAATGAAGTCGTTCGAATCAGTCTCCAACTGTGGGAAACAAAGTTCTCAAGCATATCGAGATATGTGCTTCCTGTAACAGTGTTCTTGGCAAAGAAAAATGGACCATACGCCTTTTCCCGTGAAACTGCATAAAACATATTAGCTGCGCGGAGTGGCCACGCGGTTTGAGGCGACATCACGGATTGCACGGTCCCTCTCGCCGGAGGTTTGCGTCCTCCCTCGGGCATGGGTGTGAGTGTTGTTCTTAGCATAAGTTAGTTTTAAGTAGTGTGTAGGTATAGGGACCGATGACCTCAGCAGTTTGGTCCCTTAGGAATTCGCACACATTTGAACATTGTTGAAAACTTTGGCGAGTCCCTCTCGTGTAGTACAACTTCATGTGGTTGTTTCATACCCCATATTCTCACATTATGACGTTTCACCTTTCAAGCCGGCCGCTGTGGCCGAGCGGATCTAGGCGCTTCAGTCCGGAACCGCACTGCTACTATGGTCGCAGGTTCGAATCCTGCTTCGGGCATGGATGTGTGTGATGTCCTTTGGTTAGTTAGGTTTAAGTAGCTCTAAGTCTAGGGGACTGATGACCCCGGATGTTAAGTCCCATAGTGCTTCAGTTTTCAATTTAAATGGAATGTTGCCTCGTCACTAAGCACTACGTGTGGAAGAAAAGTGTTATCCTCCGTCTTGCCAAGAAAGAAATTACAGAACTCCACACTTTATTGTTTGTCATCTTCATGAGGAGCTTACAGTGTGGTTTCATATGAAAACGTCGACACAACACACGCCAGACGGACATAGGGGGCATGTGGAGCTGTCGAGCTGCACGGCGAACGGATTTCTGCGGATTCCTTGTGAAACTATGGCGGATGCTTTTGACGTCTGGATCAGAAACTCGGGAACGGCCCTGCGATTTGCCTTTACACAAACAAACCGTTTCTCGGAATTGTTCATGCCATCGTCTAGTGCTCTGTGCTATAGGAGGATCCACACCATACCTAGAACGAAAGTCTCGCTGAACAGTTATTACTGACCCGCACTGCGCAAAACGTAGAACACAAAACGCTCTCTTTTGTCCCGACACCATTTTCACTATAACTGAAGTGGGCGCACGCTGCTGCTATCTAGGGGGAACGACGTAAAACTCGTGAGTTTGCTCTTCCCAACAGTACGTTCTTCACCCACATATCTCAAATAACATAACACTATATATATATATATATATATATATATATATATATATATATATATATATATATATAGGATGATCCTTTTGATACATACGTACATTACACGTTAATAAATATATGACGCTTGCTGTGAAACCCAGTCGTGCTTTTACAATTAAAATAGCGCCATTGTACACTCTAACTTCATAAAAAACATTCGTGTAGTAACTTTCTATGGAAATACTAAGATAAATGAAAAAATAAAATAAACGAAAGTGTAAGTAGGCTGTTTCGGTTTTTATGTTGGTAACGCCACGTAGCGCTCTGTATGAAGATCACTGACTGTGCTGTGTGCAGTCTGTGGCTGGTTGAACTCATTGTTGGAATATTCGCTTGTGTAGTGTTGGGCAGTTGGATGTGAACAGCGCGTAGCGTTGGGCAGTTGGAGATGAGCCGCCAGCAGTGGTGGATGTGGAGAGAGAGATGGCAGAGTTTTGAGAGGTTACTATAAGCGGACGCTCTGGACGTGAGTCCGCCAGAAAAAGGAAATTTGTAAGGATGGATGTCATGAACTGATATATATATGATGACTTTTGAACATTATTAAGGTAAATACATTGTTTGTAGTCCATCAAAATCTTTCATTTGCTAACTACGCCTATCAGCAGTTAGTGGCTTCAGTAGTTAGAAGCCACCCGTGTGGCCGAGCGGTTCTAGGCGCTTCAGTCTGGAACCGCGCGACCACTGCGGTCGCAGGTTCGAATCGTGCCTCAGGCATGGATGTGTGTGATGTCCTTAGGTTAGTTAGGTTTAAGTAGTTCTAAGTTCTAGGGGACTGATGACCTCAGTTGTTAAGTCCCATAGTGCTCAGAGACATTAGAACCATTAGTAGTTAGAATCTTTTATTTAGCTGGCAGTATTGGAGTTCGCTGTATTGCAGTAGTTCGAGTAGCGAAGATTTTTGTGGGGTAAGTGATTCTTGAAAGGTATAGGTTATTGTTAGTCAGGGTCATTCTTTTGTAGTGATTATTAAAAGTCAGATTGCGTTGCGCTAAAAAAATATTGTGTCAATTTAGTGCTGATCAGAATAATTAAGAGAAAATTGTTTGAGTACGTTGAATTTTGCTCAGCTGTTTGAAAATGAAATAACTTAGAAGTTTGCCAGCACAGTCATTTTTAATTTTCAAAGGGAACGTTTCAAAAGCAATGATCGAGTTTCCACCATTTCGGCGGAGCTCATCCCGCGCCAAATGGCTTCTAAATTATGTCCAAAACTTTGACCATCGTTTTCTCAGAAAAGGACGAGTATCTACTGATAAGCTGAGATATGTATTCGTTTATTTTGACTCCTCTTCGATTGAGCGAAGTTCCTGGGAGGTCGCGTTGTGGCACTTGCCGAGTTCTCCTCGCGAGTTGTATATATTGTAAGACCCCAGCCGTCACTTATCTGGTTTTGGCGTGTGTTCGCCCCAACTAATTGACTAACAGATCAACAGAGAGAGCAAAACTGCCGCAATATCGGATAACGCAAAATAAAGTAATAAGGCCCTGTGACTCCTGATTGAACTGCGGTGGCAATGTTGACATTAATTGATTCAGGATTGAACACTTTTAATTAAAAAGGGGTGCACATTGATGTTATATTCAGCTATTGAACACCAGATGCAAATGTTGAACATAAAATTAATTAAGGAAGTGACTTGGGATTTCAACTACTTGATTGAAAACAGATGCAGTCGATTAGCACAAACTTATTTTAACTCCCGACCTTCAATCATCACATTACAAGACTCTCCTATCAGGCAGTGGTAATAAATTGCGTTTGCGTGGAGTAAAGCGCAATAACTCAAAAGTAATTCCTATCGACTGACCCAGGCGTAATGCGAAGTGCGAGAAGAATTCTACAATACATGGCCCATGAAACCCTCGAGGAAACCTTGGTGACGTTATCCAACAAATTAATCAGCGGCCGGAGCAGACGCAAATCACCGAATACAGCGTGGCAGAGCAGTGTCGTTGTGCGGACGTCGGCCGATCTCGTGGTGCTGCAAGGCTGCGCTCATCTATTCACTCCTTGCTATCTTGCTCAGTACATAGCTGAACCAAAACTTCCTATCTCCAACCTCAGTCGTTCCATTTGCTAAGTCCTAAACTGCAGAGATGCTCACTCTTTCTCAGGCAAGCTGAGTAAAGAACGCCACGTCCGCACTCTAAGCAAGCTCGGAACGGAAGACTTCCACGGAGACTTCTCCTAGTCTGCTCTTCGCCTCAGTTTCCCTTCCAGCAAAATTACTTACGCCAGTTGCAGCACAAGTCGCGTTAATTATGCGTCGCTTCCCACCGCTGACCAATGCCTGCTCTGGGAAGTGAACAAATTCCCACAAAATTTCCTTTCCTATTTAGCTCCTCCCAGGCCACCCATCAAGGTTAGCGTCTGCACAAATCACCAATTTTTTTGGAATTCTGACTCCCAGGAGAGTACTTCAAATTCCTCGGTCTACATTCCCAATGGAGGCCGGCGTATTTCATTCTGTCGCTCTTCGCCTGATTTTCTTCAGACTATGCGGACCGTGAATTCAGCGTGAAGTTGCTATAGACACAAACACGCATATTTTGGCCTCTGTTGACCGCTCCACCTTAGCTTTGTGCGGCTTTCTCGCACGTTTCACTGAAAACGGGACGACTGACATTTATCAACAGGCGTACAAGTTCTCCGTCTGCTTCCCGGTACACCAGCATGGGGTCAACCACCCTCTCACTGTCATTCATCTCAAGGCAGCTGGAGGCCGCGCCCCATTATCGCTTTCTCAGAGCTTGAGCCGCCCTAAGCTGCCTATTGTCGCTTCCTTTGAGCGCTCCCCAGCCAGCCACGGTCAACTCGAATACTTCCCTGGGATAAACTAGCCTCCAGTAAATCGATGCGTTTCCACAAAGTTTTCATGTCGTGTGAATTACTTTAAAATTATCACCTGACATTAATTATTCCAATACGTTCATACTATACCCTCTACAAGATGCATTGTGCATTGTCAGTCATTTTTGTTCGGCCCTGCTGTTCACTCAACGTGAGTTAGGTGATTTATAACGTCTTCATGTAAAATGGCTCTGAGCACTATGGGACTCAACTGCTGAGGTCATTAGTCCCCTAGAACTACTTAAACCTAACTAACCTAAGGACATCACAAACATCCATGCCTGAGGCAGGATTCGAACCTGCGACCGTAGCGGTCTTGCGGTTCCAGACTGCAGCGCCTTTAACCGCACGGCCACTTCGGCCGGCTGTCTTCATGTAAGGGGCATAGTTCTTGCCATCTTACAATATATTTAACCTTCCTTGCTTCCTTCTTCCACCTGGCAAGCATGACAGAGAAGTCACGAGGGGGTACGAAGGACAGTCACCTAGTTTCGCCAACAGGTGAATCTGAGCTGGAGTCGCGGGAAGCGACCCAGTGCGCGGCCGCCTTCCAGGAAGTGGAGCGCCACAAGCGACGTAGAGCGCCGCTGCCGCTCGTCGGTATTTACGGAAGGAGCGGTTCCCACGACCCGCTTCCCAGTAGCGGCGGGAGGCGAGTCGCGGCCTTCCGCGAAGTGCTCGCCACTTTACGCGCTCTCGTTTTGTTACACCGTCTGCAGCCAGTCATTTGTTCATGTTCTCACAGGTAGCGCAGAAAATGAAGGCCTTTAACGTTGCGAGCTCGAGGGAAAAGCTCGCCGTTGGCGGGGAAAAGGAATTCGTGCGTGTGCTGAAACTTCTTTCGACGAACGGGTAATGAATGTAATATCCGAGTCACCGTAGAGTGAAGTTAAGGTAGCCATTACTGTTTCTCAGAGTTAAGAGGGCAGTGTTCATGTGGACACACTTTCTCCTTCGCTTTTCTGAAGTATATTACAGCACCTAGGGCTTCATTTGACTGGTGTTATAGCAGATATCGGAAACGTATGTTTTTTAATGGGCCGGCCGTAGTGGCCGAGTGGTTCTAGGCGCTACAGTCTGGAGCCGCGCGACCGCTACTGTCGCAGGTTCGAATCCTGCCTTGGGCATGGATGTGTGTGTGGTCCCTAGGTTAGTTAGGTTTAAGTAGTTCTAAGTTATAGGGGACTGATGACCAAAGAAGTTAAGTCCCATAATGCTCAGAGCCATTTCAACCATTTTTGAACCATCTGAACTATTATTTTTTTTTAATGGCACATCTGCATGAATAAGAAAGCTTGACAACTGCGCAGCAGAGCGTGGCCTTAAGATGATGACACTTGGTACCGGAAGCGGTAGTGACTGTACAAAATGAAAGTGTGACTGTTCTTTTCTCAACGGATCATTCTGCTAGACTCTTCTTCAGTTCTTACTGCACTGAGTTTATAAACTTATCAACATTTCAACTATGCCAATTAATCACGCCAGTTGTTTGTTATAGTCGCTTGTAGCGTAGTTGCTATAATTTTTAAAGAACAATGAGCACCTTCAAAAATGTTACAAGTACAGTAGAAATTACACGCATCCTGACACCCTATGAAAAGTGGCATTGACCTCTGCGTGTCGGAACAGCAGACCCGCCAGTAAAAAAGGCGGTAAGCGCTGCTGCAGTTGTTAGAGAAGCAGTGACAGTAGAAAGAGTCGGTGAGGAGAGCTCAGTTGTTTCGAACGTGGACCAGGCATCGTCTTGTCACATGAGTAATACATCCACCAGGGACGTTTCAACCCTTCCACAGTTGCCGAGGTCGGCTATTGATAGTGTCATTTTGAAGTGGAAACGCGAAGGAATGATCACAGCTAAACCGATACCAGCAGACGTCACCCATATACTGATGACAGGGACAGTCACGCATTGCGAAGGGTTTTTGTAAAAAAAATTAGGATGAGATCAGCGGAAGGAATCACTCTTGAGTTTCAAGTTAGTACTAGATGTCCAGGTAACACATTTACTGTGCGTAGAGAGTTAAAATGAATGGGTTACAATGGTCGAGCAGCTCCTCATTAGCCGCAGATTTCGGTAGTCAGTGCTTAAGGTCCAGGATGAAATTTTCACTCTGCAGTGGAGTGTGCGCTGACATGAAACTTCATTGCAGATTAAAACTAAGATTCGAACTAGGGACCTTTGCCTTTCGCGGTAAGTGCTCTGTCACTGAGGCACCCAAGCACGACTCTCGACCCGTCTTCTCAGTTTCAGTTCTGCCCGTATCTCGTCTCCTACCTTCCAAACTTCACAGAAGCTTTTCTGCTGCAGAGTGAAAATTTCATTCTGGAAACACCCCCCAGGCTGTGGCTAAGCCAATCCTCCGCAATATCCTCTCTTCCAGGTCTGCAGGAAAGCTTCCGTTAAGTTTGCAAGGTAGGAGACGAGTGCTGGCGGATATAAAGCTGTGAGGACCGGTCGTACGCCGTGCTTGGGTAGACCAGATGCTAGAGCACTTGCCCGCGAAAAGCAAAGGGCCCGAGTTCGAGTCTCGATTCGGCACATAGTGTAAAGAGCGACGCCGCTGGATAGTGGATGACTAGAAATTATTGATGAATCACGCTATACCCTGTTGCGAACCGATGGAAGAGTTTGGGTTTGACGGATGTGTGGAGAAAGTTACCTACCATGAGGTTAGTGTCACCAGTGACGTACGGCGGAGGTGCTGTTTTGGTAGGAAGTATTTTGATGGTTAAAGTGCAGTCCTCTTATTGCGCCAAAGATAATGCTAACTGTGAAATGATATGAATATATTGTACAGCACTGTGCACTGCGCACACTAGAAGACAGGTCCACAGACGATGATTGTCTCATCATGGCAATTCACAGCGTTCTAAAACATCATCTTTGAGGCAATGATTTGGGAATAATAAATTTCCCAGAATGGGCTAGCTTGCCCAGAGTCACAAACAAAACCGAATGCAACAGCTTTGAAATGAATTAAGAACGTCGCTTTCGGTCCAGATCTCAGCTTTCAATGTGATAAGCTTCCCTGGTTTCGGCTCTTAAGGAAGAATGGTCCGCCGTTCATCCATAGACATTCAGACACCGCCTTGAAAGTGTTCCCAGAAGAGTTCAATCCGCCATAAAGGCGAAGGGCGGACACAGCCATTATTAATGTGCACTAACGGGTGTCCGAATATTTTCGATCAGATAGTATAGATTGAAATCCTCGTTCCACAGTGGAATAGCAAACTGCTAGAGGAACCAAAGCAATGTGGCAGAGTCCTTCATAACGGTGAATATTGTGCGCTGAGTTATGGAAGTGCTCAGCAACAGTGTTTTGTACTCGGCAAGTGGCACAGACGCTTCTCCAGTTGTCAAACAGGTAGGAATGACGAAGAACAAAATGGCAGACCATGTTCCTGAGAGGACCCGAGAATCTCAAGAAAAGTGTTGGCCGTGGTGCTCGAGGAACAAACGATTACAATCTCGGAAAGAGATCATCCTTTGGGAAACATGTGCCGCAATGAAGGATGAATATGTAGTGCAGGTTCATCAGATCTCCATCTGATCCATAGTCGTTGTTTTTATTTGAGATTACATTAAAGCTGTAGGGCAAAATATGTTACATGCTTTAGCGGAAGTTCACCATCATCAGTTGGTTTCCTTCATGGTTCTTAATAGTACAGACTGTTGGTGGTATAGCTGTAAGTCAGCTTAAGTACACATGATATTTCGGTACTATTTGTCTTATGCAAATGTTGTATGCTGGATGTCATGCCTCTATGAAACTTCATTTGCAAACACAAACAGGTATCACTGATCGCGTAACATTAAGCTGTTTCGCCATCTTGTTTCGTACTGCAGATGGCTGCTACATAAGTATCGGTATATGCTATTAATAAAAGCAAAGGGAACCCACCGATGATGTTGAAACTTAACTAACTCTTGTCTGGCTGAGAAGAGAATAAAATTGTCATTGGTGAAGACATAATCGTTCTCCAAAACGAATACAGGTATATTCTCCACATTTGCACTTGCCAAAACTAATATGTTTTTGTCTTAGTTTTTACCACAACAGAAGTGCTGCTTTGAATATCGCTACAAGAAAGTTACACCAGTGGCTCACCAATAATAAACTGATAAATTGCTTGGTTTGGTAGCAACAAGGAACGTGAGACCAGGCTGTAATGCCGTCTTCGGGCGGTACACGTTTTGCATCGCGAAGCACTCCAGACACGGTGCCTGTCCTGCGCGCGCTCTGAAACGCCCTGCCACATCTCACGGAATGTAGCGTGCTCCTCACCGCGAATTACGACAGCAGCGCTCTCCAGCGGCGGTTCTCATCTGCATCCGGCGCACAAACCACACGGTTTTTTTTTTTTTTTCGGAAATGAGCGCGCGTAAAATAGCTGCACTAACTTTGCGACGAAAATTCTGGACTCGTTGCTGGCTTAAACAGCGAATTACTGGTACATCACATAACACGGTACAACATTGACTGTTGTAGCTAGTACTTATATTTAATTAATAAGACAGACCCGGAACCTTAAAATAGCCTGACGCGAACCCGCTACCTTTCTCTTTACAGTTCACGACACTAACAACTACCCTGTGACGTCGACATTGCAGTTGTGTCAAGCTGTAACAGCTGTCATTACTTTTTGTTTAATAATGGCAAATTGTACCAAAGGTGACACGCTTTTGACCGGTCCTCATTGTGCCGTAGCCGTAAAACACTTTACTTTCATAGCACTCAGGTGGTAGCACTAAAAACATCAGTTACGGGATGGCCTTTTGACCACCGCCTATGTTCGATGTCAACATCCAATAACCACCCACAGACGGTAGGCAGCAGAGCTGTATAAAGCGTGATAGTGCTGTCGTTGTCGTAAAGCGGAAACGGAGAAATTTATTCGCGTCCAAAAGAGCACGATCATTGGCTTTCGGGCCTTCCGAAACAGCTAAGTTTCTAAACGACTTGCGGGCCACCGTGACTGTGTGCATAGTAAAATAGCGCTATCCAAAACAGCGCCGAGGCAACCGTTGTGCACCGAGGGTCATACATGACAGGTGTCAACGACAGCTGCGAAGGTGTGTATGGACGAATAGGCCTGCGACTGTTGAGAAACTGACTGCCGAAGGAAAGCAAGGGGCTATCAGCTGTGTCTCGCCAACGAATATTCAGCGAACGTTGCTGCTTATGGGCCTCGGCAGCATGCACCTATACTGACCATTGTTCAACGACGAAGAAGGCTGGAATTCGAAAGTCAATACCGCAGTTACACGTAACGACAGATGTCCTTCCCAGTTGAATCACGGTTTTTGCTCCGTCAGCCAGAAGGCCGTTGTCCTGTACAGCATGAAACGCATGAAAGCCAACTCTTTGCATCAATTGTCGGGAGGCTCCAGGTCGGAGAGCATTCCCTGGGAAATCTCGTCATTCTGGAAGTCACAGTGGATTTACACAAGTAGAGATCTATCCTCGAGGACCATGTGGACTTCTACTTGCACTTTGTTTCTCCTTGGCATGATGGCATCTACCAGCATGAAAATGCAACAAGTCGCACTGCTCGCAGTGTGTGTGTGTCGTTTGAAGAGCACACGGAGTTTACCGTATTCCCCGGATTTAAACAGAGTCGAGAATCTGTGGGACCATCTCCATGGTGCCGGCCGGTGTGACCGAGCGGTTCAAGGCGCTTCAGTCTGGAACCGCGCGACCACTACGGTCGCAGGTTCGAATCCTGCCTCGGGCATGGATGTGTGTGATGTCCTTCGTTTAGTTAGGTTTAAGTAGTTCTAAGTTCTAGGGGACTGATGAGCTCAGACGTTAAGTCCCATAGTGCTCAGAGCCATTTGAACCACCTCCATGGTGCTGTTGGCACCACGGATCCTCAACTGACAAACCTAGCGCAATCTGCCCATGGCACTGAGGTCAGCATGGCTCCAAATCCCTGTCCGTACCTTCCATACTCTCTTCCCGCACGTCCCGCAGCAATCCGCGCTGCAAAATGTGATTATTCCGGCTTTTGACCTGTCATGTTCTGAGGTTTTGAAACAACGTATAGTCTCTACTCTCTACAAAGAAATTAACACCGAATACGGAGTTTAACGCCATACAATGTGGCGTGTCCCCGGTTCTCTTGATAACGTAAAACTGGTCCATCTCTTTGGCTCATTGGCCACATTCGTCCGCACTAGGCAAATATCTGAGATGACAGCTTGTTCCTTTCACACTTTGCGATTTGGTGGAACGTGGAATTTCACGCTGTGACGTCACCAGCTCCTTGTACATGTATGTTTTCGCGTTCCGTGAGAGGACGGCTTGATGCGTGGTAAGGAAAAAAAAAAAAAAAACTGTCCCTTGGAAGTCAGAGATGCTAATACGATTGGTGATCGCACTCAGACTTTTAGCCAGTCGCGGATGTCTGCTTGCTCCTAACACGGAGGCCCGCCGCCCAGCGCCTGCTTCAGCCGCGCGTTCTCCAAGACGCCTGGCGCAGGACCCTAGAGCGTCGCGTCGCCGGCCGTCCCCCGCGCCCGTTTCCTAACAGCTTGTTCTGGCGCTGCGCCGTCCCCTCGTTACGGCTGCTTTACAGCTGCCAGTTAATGACGGGCCATAAAGCGGGGCCCCCTCCACCCGCCCGCCGCCACCGCCCACGCACATGTTGTGCCGATTGAAGTAATGTGACACCGGCCCCTGCCCCGGCGGCGACTAGCGAGCCAGCAGTAACCCGCCGCCGCCGCCGCCGCCGCCGCCCTCGCCCTTATGTAATGTGGCGCCATAAATTTCTTTTATACTGAGCGCCCCCGTGGCCCTGAGACGCTGCAGGTCGCCGCCCTGCACCGCAGCGACGAACTCTCGCCTCCGCTTCTCCGACAACTTCTACCCCAGCTGGGCGACTCGGATACGCCCTCACCGCGCTGGGCGATTTACATGTCGTGGTGGTGGCCTTTTCTGTGTAGCGCCTGCCTAAAGACAATGAATTAAAAAACCAGAAATAACCCAGAAACCACAAAGCAACTGACAGAAAAACTTGTTAGCACTTAATGCAGCACAAAATTAGCATACGGAGTAGTTCATTTTTACCATTCCTGTGTTTCACAACTCCAGTTTCAGACACTGCAAGAGAGGCTTTTTGCATCACGTTATAGTCTACTGTTAAACTTCCGAGAGAGTACGTTCCTGGAAGAGTCAACCTATTTATTGCTTCCTCCTACGTATATCCCGCTGAAAGACGACGAAGATAAAATTAGAGGGATTCGAACCCACACGAAAGCTTGCGAGCAATCGCAAACCATACGCGACTGCAACAGGAAATGAAGGAATTGACACTGATACACAAATTACCATCCGCGACACACCATAAAGTAGCTTGCCGATTATACATGTAGATTTAGACAGATTTGACAAGGGGTGGCAGTTTGTGCTGCGATGGTGAAAAATTTTACCTGGGTCATCCAATCGAGTCGATTCATTGTTTTCCGGGGCAGCTGCGAAGTGACAGTAGATGTCGAAAATACATTTCCCGTATTTGCCAAAGGGGAACATTGTGAAGTTTCACAATACTTCTCTGAAGGAACTGTCCCACATTTTCAAGTGCTAACAGTACTTATTGCTGAAAAATGCCACTTCCGTCTGTTGATGTAGAACAGCTGCTTCGGAAAAATACATCCCTTATGATCAGACAACAATTGCTGTGGAGGTAAGAACCTCCTACCTGTTATAGTCAGGAGATATCACATCATAAACAATGAGATGCTAGAAAAACTGCCGCGCCATGCATAAAGTTTTAACAATTTATTCTTTACTACTAACCCACTCCTTCAGTCGAGCGAACTTAAGGAATTCTCTGACACCAGGTAGCACTTTTGACAACTTTTAACTGCGAAGCGCAAATGACTGCAGCCGAAGACATTAATCATCTGTAGAGCTATGTAAAGACGTTGCCTGGGGCTACCTCACACCGAGTGTGCCGCATAATTTCAAAGGTGTTTTTGCGAATAAATGGAAATGAGACTTTTTTCGTTTTTTTGATATTACACTACAAACAAAGCTCATTTTTGTTCTCGTTTCTAATAGAAAACCGGCAAAATGAATTTCTGGGTAATACCGTACGTATACGACAAAAATATGAAAGTGTGACAAAAGTCCATCGAAGTTTTGACGCAAGCGATGTTCATAAACAGTGTTCAGATTGCCGTGTGATGAATATCATTTTAAAGGTATTGTTGAAATTGTCATCCGTTTACATTAAAGCAGAAGTGGCATTAGCCTGCTGAATGAGCGTCTGCTGTACGAAATACCGATACATACATCAGAAGAGTTGGTTGGCCGTTTGGCAGCAGCTGCATTCATTTTGCGTGGAACACCTTTCGCAGATGAGACTGAAATCTCAATTTAAGAATCTCTGCTTAACCTTTGGACTGGCCAATTTACATTGTACCTGCGGAAGGCAAAGGAAGAGAGTGTCACAGCATAAATGCAAGCTCCATCACGGGAATGCTTACCACCAGAGCACGAACCACGACTGCATTTGCGGAAATCATTGTACAAGCTGTTTGTAGATATTGGCAGATGCAAATACAATCGAAGAACGTGGGCATCCGCTGTGGATCGAAATCTCTGTCGATGGGAAAGAGACCATCACATATAGTCTCGTATGCACACTGCGTGCCTAAGAGTCGTTCACAAAGTTGTCGTAGAAAGCGAAACTGCTGTACATGTGGTTAGTGGGTGAACAAAAATACCCGGACACTTGTATGTAATGCGGAATGACCACTAGCTGTCGCGAGAATCGGACCCGTCAGTGTAAAAATAGTCGACGGCTGGGGGCGGAAGGTGCACTATGTTGACAATAGAGAAGCAGAACAGCAGAATGGGTCGGCCAAGATAGCTCAGTGACTTCGCTCGTAGACCAGTCATTGGATGTGCCCAAGTACCAAATCAGTCAGGGACATTTCAACCTTCCCAAAGCTGCTCAAGTTGACTCTTGGTGATGTGACTGAGAAGTGGAAAATCGGAGGACCAACAACAGCTAAACCAAAGCGTGGTAGACCGCAAGGAATGACGGATAGACACCGTCGAGCACTGCGGAAGGTGGCTGTAAATCCCGCATGGAATCACCTGAAGGCAACAAGCGAATTCCAAAGTGCGACCAGTAGTACAGCTAGCGTAAGAAATGACAATGAGAAGGGGTACAATGATGGAGCAGCTCCTCAACAACCACATATTTCTGTTGTCACTGCTAAGGGACGCTTGCGGTTGTGTAAAAAGCGATGCCATTGGACAGAGCGTGATTGGAAACGAGTCGTTTGAAGTGGTGGAGCACGGTATATCTTGTAGCCATCCGTTGCAAGGGTTTGAGTTCGGCGAACATCGTCATCACGTATGGTACCTTGCTTACTCGTCACCATGTATGGCGGTACCGTATCAGGGACGTCCAGAAGAGGTGGAGTTGCTGCTGTATGGTGGTGTTTTCGTGGTTGGGTCTGGTCTCTTTACTGCGTTCAACAGAACGTTAAATACGGAAGGATATGAACACATATTACAGAATTATGCACTGCGTACGGTAGGGAAACAGTTCGTAGAAAATGACTGTATCAGCATAACAATACACGCTGTCACAAAACAGCATCTGTGAGGAAATATTTTGGGCACAATAACTTAAAGGTAATTGAGTGGTCTGCCTAGAGTCCCGAGCCGAACCCGATGCGGCACCTTTGGGATGATTTACAACGTCTACTCTGTCTATAACTCAGCGTCCAAGATCGCTACCTTTTTTGGTTTCGGCTGTTGAGCTACCATTCCTCCACAGACATTCGAACACCTCATTGAGAGGCGTTATAAAGGCTAAGGAAGAACAATTCTAAATTAATGTCCAGTAATAGGCGTCCATATACTTCAGATCAGGTAATATAGCTCAATATAGTCGAATTAAGTCGAGTGATGCTGAGGGAATTAGATTAGGAAATGAGACACTTAAAATAGTAAAGGAGTTTTGCTATTTGGGGAGCAAAATAACTGATGATGGTCGGAGTGGAGACTGGCAATGTAGACTGGCAATGGAAGGAAAGCCTTTCTGAAGAAGGGAAATTTGTTAACATCGAGTATAGATTTAAGTGCAAGGAAGTCGTTTCTGAAAGTATTTGTATGGCGTGTAACCATGTATGGAAGTGAAACATGGACGATAAATAGTTTGGACAAGAAGTGAATAGAAGCTTTCGAAATGTGGTGCTACAGAAGAATGCTGAAGATTAGATGGGTAGATCACATAACTAATGAGGAGGTATTGAATAGAATTGGGGAGAAGAGGAGTTTGTGGCACAACTTGACAAGAAGAAAGGACCGGTTGGTAGGACATGTACTGAGGCATCAAGGGATCACAAATTTAGCATTGGAGGACAGCGTGGAGGGTAAAAATCGTAGAGGGAGACCAAGAGATGAATACACTAAGCAGATTCAGAAGGATGTAGGTTGCAGTAAGTACTGGGAGAAGAAGCAGCTTGCACAGGATAGAGTAGAATGGAGAGCTGCATCAAACCAATCTCAGGACTGAAGACAACAACAACAACAACAACAATATAGTTTAAATTCTATTTCCCTTTCTTGTCTGTCTTACTCATAATCCAATGATATCGTTATTTACTCAATTTTTCTATTTTGTCATTTTTTTGTTTTGGCCATTTAAAGAAACGAGTTTCAGTTCTTTCACCTCGAGGTGTTGACGTAGTTACTTACTTCGGCGAGCGGCGTGTGGTTTCTTCGCAGTGCCTTGTGCTAACCTGTTCGGTGTTTCGGACTCCAGGGTCGGTTTCGAGTAGTTGCAGGAAGGAGACTTTTGTTTTGCATGGAGTTGACGGATCGGTCTCTCCATGGCAGGTTTTGCAACGCCTATTAGGCTGGATGAAGGACTTGTGAGCTTCCCATGAAAGCATGTGTTTCTCAGTACCCCTGGGAAAGAAATTTCGGAGAGTCCTGATACTAAGCACCATTTTACAGAGTATTGGTATGAGTGAGTGCAGGAAATGGCTAGATGAATTGAGAATGTATTCGGCTACTGAGACTGAATGGCTAAAGTGCTAAATTTTGATTTCGTGGCAAGGGGTACAGGCAGGTACGAGGCAATCATGCTGCCAAGTCCGGACTGTGTGGCGGATGCTCGATGACAGTGAACCCAAGTCGTCGGATTGTCGCAGTGCTCGTGTGTCGTCTGGCATTCCCATGCCGAAGGAGAGGGTGCTCCATGTGTGGTCGAACTGTTTGAATTCGAAAATGTTTGTGTCATACCTATATAGTTACGTGAGACACCGCCATGATAGACGCTACAATTCGGACCCCTCTAATGGCAAATATGTAGATATGAAGCTTGAACAGTTTTCACATGTGCCCGATAAGACCACATGTGAAACTTCCTGGCAGATTAAAACTGTGGGACGGATCGAGACTCGAATCTAGAACGTAGAAGAGAAATTGTGAGAGCGGGTTGTAAGCCGTTCTTGGATTGCTCATTCCGTGGAACACTTGCTCGCGAAAGGCAACGGTCCGGCACACAGTCGTATCTGCCAGGAAGTTTCAAATCATCGCACACTCCGTTGCAGAGTCAAAATTCGTTCTAGAAGACAATATACACTGAGGTGACAAAAGTCAGGGGATACTCCCTACTATCGTGTCGGGCATCCTTTTTACCGGCGTAGAGCAGCACACGACGTGGCATGGGCTCCACAAATCTTTGGAAACACTGAGCCATGCTGGCTCTATACCCGTCCATAATTGCGATAGTGTTGCTGACGCAGGATTTTGTGCACAAACTGACCAATCCATTACGTCCCATAAATGTTCGATGGGATTCATGTCGGACGATCTGGATAGCCATATCTTTCGTTCGAACTGTCCAGAATGTCCTTCAAGAACCAATCGCAAACAGTTGTGGCCCAGTGATACGGCACAAATTGCCATTTATATATAAAGAGGGTGGTCAGAAAATGTGTGAAATGCTTGTAGGGATGTTACAGGGCAGGTTGTACTGAGACATAAATGTTAAGAAAGAAATTCGATACGTTGCTCCGTTTCCGAGTTATTTAGCATTGAAGTTAGCCAATCGGGGCGTCGCGCGCTCACATTCAAGCGGCCTGCCTGGGACGGTGTTGCCCAACGAGTGCTTTGACTCGTTAGCTGAAACTTGAATTTACGCGCGCGACGCCCTGATTAGCTAACTTCAATGCTAAATAACTCGGAAACGGCGCAACGTATCCAATTTCTTTCTTAACATTTGTGTCTAAGTACAACCTGCTCTGTAACATCCCTACAAGCACTTCACACATTTTCTGACCACCCTGTATATAAAAATTCGTCGTTTGGGAACATGATGTCAAAGAGTGATTGCAAATGGTCTCCAAGTACCTGAACAGAACCATTTCCAGTCAATTATAGGTCCACTTGGACAAAAGGACCCAATCCGCGCCATGTAAACACAGCCCACAAGCTTGCACAGTGTCTTGTTGACAATTTGTGCCCATGGCTTCGTAGAGTCTGCGCCACACGCGAACCCTGTCATCAGCTCTTATCACCAGAAACCGGGACTCGTCTGACCAGGCCACGGTTTTACAGTAGTCTAGGGTACACCCGGAAAGGTCGCGAACCTAGGAGAGGCGCTGCAGGCGATCTCGTACTTTTAGCAAAGGCATTCGCGTTGGTAGTCTGCCAAATTTCGCCGTACTGTACTACAGGTACGTTCGTCATACGTCCCACATTGATTTCTGCGGTTATTTCACTCAATGTTTCTTGTCTATTACGACTGACAAGTCTATGCCAACGCCGCTGCTCTCGGTCGTTAAGCAAAGACCATCGACCACTGCGTTGTTCGTGGTGAGAGGTGATGCCTGATATGTGGTACTCACGGCACACTCATGACACTGTGGATCTCGGAATATTGAGTTCCCAGACGATTTCCGAAATGGAATGTCGCACTACCAGTCCCCGTTCAAAATCTGTTAATATCCCTCATGCGGCCACAGTCACGTCGGAAACTTTTTATCATTAATCACCTGAGTACAAGTGACAGCTCCGCCTTTTATACCATGTGTGCATGATACTACCGCCGTTTGTATACGTTCATGTCGCTATCTCATGACATTTTCATCTTAGTGTATGTTTCCAGTCCCTGTGCTGAAGCCTGTATCGTGGTTTCTGATACTTCTCGACTATCACATTGGGTGACATGCTTTCTTCTGGCGTAGTTCGCGCACGGAGAAGATCGCGAAGGCACCTTATCTCGAGGATGTGGTCGGTGTGGGAGACGTACGGACGGCTGTTTTCCGCAGTGAAGTGCGCGCCCCGTCGTGTTTGTGTGGCGCGGCCGTCTCCGTCATCGTTGATGGATGCCCGCCGGCAGCGCTTCCTAACGATGCGCCATCGATCTTGCGCCATCAGCGAACTGTGCCGTGCCGTGCAGCACCCAGGGTGCTCTTCTTCTTTTCTTCTTCTTGTATCACGTCATCCCTGATGTCTGCACAATTTCCATTCTGGAGTGTCCAACACAACCAGGGTCCATATATCCCACCTCTAGACAAAGTGCGATCAAAAACTATTATTAAGAGGTACTCCCCACATATAGCTTAAGTGTAGTGTCAGTAAGTTGAATGTGCTGCTGTTATGGCTGGATGCCATAGACAGTTCCAGAACAACTGCCGGCCGAAGTGGCCGTGCGGTTAAAGGCGCTGCAGTCTGGAACCGCAAGACCGCTACGGTCGCAGGTTCGAATCCTGCCTCGGGCATGGATGTTTGTGATGTCCTTAGGTTAGTTAGGTTTAACTAGTTCTAAGTTCTAGGGGACTAATGACCTCAGCAGTTGAGTCCCATAGTGCTCAGAGCCATTTGAACCATTTGAACCAGAACAACTTTAAGCGACTTTCCAGAAATCATAGAACATTGGTAGCGAGGAAGAACCCACCCGGAAAGGCGCGCGTGTTAGTACGCCGATTCTGGAATCGGGGAGCCGCACCGCCACCGCAATGCCCGATGGATTAACGACGAGGCTCGGTGTGCCGGCTAACCTGCATGTGGTTTTTCGGCGGTTTCGCACAACCCAGTAGGTGAACACTGGGCTGGAATACACGCCCCGCTTCAGTTACGTGATTCAAAAACATTTAGAAAACGTTCCCACGTGGTATTACACTGGAGGCAAACAGTTAGGGTGCACAAATTCTGCCCTTGGAGGGGAAGGGGTGGCGACAGAAAGGGCATCTGGCTACCCTCTACCATTAATATTGCCAAATCCACTAATTAACTCGCCAACCCCGTGAGGATACGGGATAAAAGTCAGGAGCAAGAAGAAAAGAATACTAGTAGGGACAATCTGAAACTGCTTCAACAACAATAACGGATAAAAATATCGAAAAAGTACGTAATCTGATTCTACGTTATCACCGGGTGACTATTCGATCGATTGTTCAAGCTGCAGGAATTGACAAAGAATGCTAAAGGTAAGTATTACATAACCAAAAATGGTTCAAATGGCTCTGAGCACTATGGGACTTAACATCGATGGTCATCAATCCCCTAGAACTTAGAACTACTTAAACCTAACTAACCTAAGGGCATCACACAACACCCAGTCATCACGAGGCAGAGAAAATCCCTGACCCCGCCGGGAATCGAACCCGGGAACCCGGGCGTGGGAAGCGAGAACATTACCGCTATTACATAACCAGTTTAACATGAGAAAAGTGTGTGCGAAACTGGCACCGAAAATTCTCACGATCGAACAAGAAGAAGCTTGTGAAAATGTCTGTACTGTCACTTTGAATACCATTGAAAGTGACCTTAATTTCCTGGAAAGGGTGATGATATGTGACGAAGCTTGGTTTTTCACTTACGATCCAGAAACTAAGCACCAATTCATGCACTGGAAGAGCCCAACTTCACGAAGAGCGAGAAAAGCTCCAATGTGCAAATCAAGATTCAAAGCGATAATGGTTGTTTTAAGTCATGGGTTCTGCATCAAGAGAACGCATGTGCTCAAACTGCTTTGTTTGTTCAGAGGTTTATAGTGAAATACAGCGTTACAGTGTTAGATCACCCACCTTATCCGCCTGACGCAGAACGACGTGACTTTTCCCTATTCTCCAAGGTCAATGCTCCATTAAGAGGAACAAGACTTCAATCATCAAAGAGCTCAAAGACTTTCAGCACTGTTTCCATCAATGGAAAATTTGCCTGGAACGTTATCGGAGAAGGAGGGGGAAGTATGTTGAGGGGGGAAATAACTAAACATGTATGTTTCTGAAATAAAATATTTTACAGCGTTACTTTATAAAAAAATGGTTCAAATGGCTCTGAGCACTATGGGACTCAACTGCTGTGGTCATAAGTCCCCTAGAACTTAGAACTACTTAAACCTAACTAACCTAAGGACATCACACACATCCATGCCCGAGGCAGGATTCGAACCTGCGACCGTAGCGGTCGTGCGGATCCAGACTGTAGCGCCTTTAACCGCTCGGCCACTCCGGCCGGCGTTACTTTATAACCACACCTCTTACAGTGCTGTGCTCCAAACGTATTTTTTCAACAATTTCTTACTGACGTTAAGGTCCGTGGCTGATACTAGTAAACCCTTCTTGGCCAGGAATGCCCCTTTTTGCCTGTGCTAGTCTGCATCTTATGTCCTCCTTATTTCGTTCGTCATGGGTTTTGTGCTTCCAAGGAGGCAGAATTCTTAAACTTCGTCTATTTCCTGACCATCAATTCTGATGTTAAGTTTCTCGCTGTTCTCATTTCTTCTACTCCTGCTTTTGTCTTTTTTCCGGTTTACTCTAAATCCATATTCTGTACTTAATAGACTATTCATTCCATTCAACAGCTTCTCTACGCCTTGTTCACTTTCACTTTCACTGAGACTAGCAATGTCATTACTAAGTCTTGTCATTGGTATTCTTTCGCCCTGAATTTTAATCCTGCTCTTGAACTTTTCCTTTTATTTCCGTCATCGCTTCTTCGACGTATAAATTCAACGGTAGTGACCAAAAACTGCATTCCTGTCTTACATCGTATTTAGTGAAATCTTAAAAGTATGAAGAAAATCGAAGACGGCTGTAAGGTCTGCTTGCGAGGAGTGAGGTTGAAGCGGAAGAGGAGCCTCTGCGTGTGCAGTGGGGAAAGTTGTGAGTGGGCAGCAAAACGTGGTCCAGAGCGACGGCGGGAGCGCTATCTGGCGGCGTCACGAAGCAGTAAACACGCAGCGCTAGTGGTGTGGTCGCGGCTGATACGGCAGCCGGCGTGTTGCGCTAATGGCGGCCGCGCTCTGCCCATTACTTACAGGTAGGCTCCGCCGAGCCGCGCCGTTGCTAACGACCTCTGCCTGTGCATCTCAGCGCCCACCTCGGCCCAGTCGCAGCTCGCTCAACGAGAGCGGCATTGCCTCCCTGTCCCAGGGCACCGATCACATGCACAGGCCGCATCGTAACTGTCACAACAGGCCTCCATTCCAGATACATTATCTGATAAAAAGTTCCCAGACGCTCCTATGTGATGCGGAATTGGCTACCAGACGTCACGATAGGCGGATACGCCAGTATAAAAAGAGGTGGAGGCTATTGTGTTGTCAGTAGCGAAGCAGTGACAGCACAAAAGGTCAAAAGAGATTAATGACTTGGAATGTGGATTAGTCACTGGATGTCACCTGAGAAACAAATCCATCAGGGACATTTCAGCCCTTCTCAAGCTGCTCGTGTCGACTGTTGGTGATGTGATCGTAAACTGGAAACGTGCAAGAACGTCCACAGCTCAGCTAAGACTAGATAAATCTCGTGTACCGACGAATAGACAGCGTCGAGTATTGAGTATCGCATCAAATCATTGGAAAGAATCACTCATCTGTTTGAAAGTGCTACCAGCAGTCCAGTTGGCGTGACGACTTTGTGGGGACCGCACAGTATCTTGTTGAGAGAGAACGCCGCAGAGATTTCTATCACAGCCACCAGCTTTGAAATGACAGAAACAAAACGCTTTTTGTCAAAGTTACCACCTATGGGATCAGTGGCGACCATGTTAGGTACCTAGTGGCACTCATCACTCCAGACGCTATCTGGCAACAGTCGTTCCATTGCATCCTCCACACAAGTGTATGATTACCGTAACGCCGTCGGGACGTAACTGGTTAGTCACATGTTGCTAAGCGATCATGAATGTAATTAATACTGTTGTATTATCCGAAATTTTCTGGATGGAGAAACAGGACTTTTGAAGTTTAAATTCCCTGTTGTTGGAACGCAGTGATAAATTCCAGCTGCAAGTCTAGGACGTCGGGTGGACGGGGAGCAGATCTTCAGGACCGCCAAGGACACTAGAGCGGCCTCAGAAAACTGGCGGAGGTAAAGCCACCCGTTCCCAGGCCAAGTAGTTGGCCTATCCCCTCTGCTGAGGTGGTCTACCCCAACGCGTTCGCCTTTGTACGTACGATTTTATAGTGGTCTGGTTCAGGTTACGGGTGCGTCGGCTCCACCAGCACACTGCTACCTCATGGCCCCAACATCTACCTGCCACCTCACACTCTGTCCTCATCGCTCTTGTTTTGGCATGGTGAAAACTGCTACGCAACTGGAGGCAGGTAGCGTCCGCCACACAGTCGCAGTGTGCCCACGCACAGTCAGACTGCCGGCCGGAGTGGCCGTGCGGTTCTAGGCGCTACAGTCTGGAACCGAGCAACCGCTATGGTCGCAGGTTCGAATCCTGCCTCGGGCATGGACGTATGTGATGTCCTTAGGTTAGTTGGGTTTAATTAGTTCTAAGTTCTAGGCGACTGATGACATCAGAAGTTAAGTCGCATAGTGCTCAGAGCCACTTGAACAGTCAGACTGGCTGGCTGATGGCACAGCGGAGGAAGGACGACGTGGCGGACTCGTCGACCTGGCCTACAGGATACCATAAGGAACTGTAAACAATTGGTCTCTGAGGGGGAGGGGGTATATATGAAATGCCCTTGGTCTTTTCTAAAAGCATTTGCAGAGAAAGACCCACCGTCATATTACGGTACGCAGCATGGGAACGAGCTGTATTTTGCGCTCAGGCAAATTTTCTGCCTATCAGGGTGAAAGCCCATCCAGTACCATCTTGTAGTCAGTTTGTGGAAATACAAGTAGCCTTTTTGGAGAAAATTCTGCAGGCTGTCACTGAATCTTGAAATTGAGGGAAAATTCTCTGTTATCTCAATGGTAAAATTCGGGATTCCTCCCCCCTCCAGGAGCATAGACGAGCAGTGAGGAACATACGACAGGACAGTCAAACGGAGTCGAGTTAGAGATCGTGGGATGTCTCATCGCCGAGATATCGCGAGGCTGCGGCGCAGGTGGCGCTTCTTTTGCTGTTACTTTTAAGTAAATGTCGCTGTTAGCATTTGCTCTACTTTCCCTCAGAGCAACTCACAATTTGCGTTCTTATTTCACATTAGTTTCTTTCCTGTAGTGGCTTTCTTGTGCTGGGGTGGTGAATAGATCTTCTCCAGTATTATTGCATTTTCGAGATGCTCAGACTTTGAAAGGTTATTGGCCTGTTGACTAGCAGTCTTTCACAAAGCATTCAGGTGCCTTTAGCATTTATTCAGTGCAGTCAATCTAGACAGGAATTTAATATCATGACTGAGTAATTTCTTTCTGTTTGTACCTCTATGGGCAGTAATATTGTTTTCCATCACATGGTGAATTGTTACATAGTTTCCCTTCATTTTTGAATCAATAAACTTTAACGAATGTAATTGTTCATTCTGACATTCAACCATCTGATGAGCTGATCATTTCTTCTGTAAATACATATCATCATACAGCTCAATATATGTGAATTGTGCACTCGCTGTGACAACGTTCCGGAGTAAAAAAAAATGGCTATTATCTGGAACATTCTTTTATTAATCAGAAAAACATAATTGTTTCATTCCTTTCGTTTTTTGGATTTTTGGGGTGTGTTTATTGGTAATTAAATATCACCTGCATCTGCACTGAGTAGCATCAGTGTTTCCGTTCTGTAGTGGTGTAAATTTACAAGATTTCGAACATCTCCTACAATGAAAAGTGTTTTGAGTTAGCAAGTGTGGCAGGCAGATTTTATTCACTACTGCCGAACCGCAGACGGCTCACACCAACCTTGAAGCACTACACACACGCAGAGATTCTAACATTACAGTGTACGTAGAACTAGGACTAGTCTGTAAAGATGATATGGTGCCAGTGCTGTGTACAGTGTCACGGGTGGGCATACCATTGTTGGTAGACCCCTCTGCGTCCAAGAAAGCCCTAACAGTGCTCGCTGTTCTCCTGACACTGTCGCCATACTGTCCGTGCGGATAAGTGTCTTGCTGCAAACAAATCCTTATCCCGATACATAGTGCATGACGTGGCTGTACGATTCAGATGATCAAATGAACATTAGGTCTACCCTATCGGGCGCAAGTTCGGTGTGATCTTACTCGAACCCGTCGATTCGATATTCACACTACAGTCCTCAGCTCCCAACCAAAGCGACCAGAAATATCATGGAGCGATATACTCCAGTCTCCATAGGCCACGATTCAACTGCTGTCGAATTCCGACAAGTGCTAGTAAACGTTTCTACACTGATGAAAAAAAATTAAGATACCAAAGAATTATTAATGTACAGTAATGAAATTTCGGGAATACGTTTGTCTAGGTAACATACGTATTTAAGTGATTAGCATTGTAAGATCACACGTTAATGGAACTATGTGATAAGCCATTGCAGATCTGAAACACTGGTACATTGATAACCGGTGTAGCAGACAGAATGATGAATGCAAGCACGTAAACTTGCATGCATTGTGTTGTACATGTGCCGGATGTCAGGTTGTGGGACGTAGTTTCATGCTTGTTGGGCTTGGTCAGTCAATACAAGCATGGTTAATGCGATTTGTGGATGACGCAAGAGTTGTCGTTCGATGATGTCCCCTATGTGCTCGATTGGACACAGATCTTGTGATCGAGCGGGCCAAGAAAACACCCCCTGGAATGCTGTTCATGAATGGTAGCACAACAGGTCGAATCACCACACTGATGAACATATTTGCATTCATGGCGCGTGCGATAACAACGATAGTACTGCTGCCGTCATACAAAATCGCCCAGACCCTAACTCCAGATGCAGGTGCAGTGTGCCTAGCAAGTAGACAGGTTGTTTGCTGGCTCTCGACTGGCCGCCTTCTTACCAACATATAGCTATCACTGGCACCGTGGCAGAGCCAACTTCAGTAAAAAAAAACGCTATAGACCCCCACCCTGTCCTCCAATGAGCTCTCGGCTGACACCACTGAAGTCGCGAACGGCGGTGGTTTGGGGTCAGTCGAATGCACGCTACAGGGCGTCTGTCTCACGTCTTTTGCTGAAGTAACCACTTTGTGACAACTCACTGTGTCATTGTGGTCCAACTGATGTTCCCATTGTTTCTGCAGATGCAGTACTATGCGCCAGAACCATCCACCGGGCACGATGTTCTCTCCTCGCGGTAGCGTTTTTGGCCATCCGGAGCCCGTTATTATTGCGACCCTACATTCTCGTGACTAGCACTACCAACAGTCATCTACACTGCTTGCATTCCTGCCGAGTCTTTCTGCAGTATCGCAGAAGGAACATCCATCTTCTCGTAGCCCTATTACACGAGTCCTCTCGAACTCGGCGAGGCGTTGATCATGGCGGTTTTGTCGCCTTCAATGCATTCTTGACTAACATCAACTCACCACACCCGGTTACGAAGCTATCTAACGCTCACGACCATTACAACGTGTATTTAAAGCAAACCTGATACGCATCCTCGTAGCGGCGCTACTAACGCCACTCTTACGCGACTGCCGCGAAATTTGAATAGACATCATCTTTCAGATATAGAAACACGCCTACTGCCGCACAACTCCTCCTTGGCGTTGCTGTTTTTTTCCGTCCGTGTAATTGCTGCACGAGGTACAGCACAATCTTTTCGCAATCAGCCAACACTGAAATGCGATTTCTGAATGAGAAAGCCACTGCGTGATCTTTCCTTGTACAGAGAATGTAGATATCCATACCCTCCCCACCCCCGTCCACCCTACTTTGTGTGGTTGCGCATATATTATGTCACAGTAGGACAAAAAAATGGTTCAAATGGCTCTAAGCACTATGGGACTTATCATCGAGGAACTACCTAAATCTAACTAACCTAGGGACATCACAGACATCCATGCCCGAGGTAGGATTCGAACCTGCGACCGTAGCAGCAGCGCGGTTCCGGACTGAAGCGCCTAGAACCACTCGGTCAGACGGTCGGCTACAGTAGGACATTATGCAAAAAATTGGTAGAGCAGTATGCTGCTTCATATTTTATTTTAGTATTTAAGTTTATTTCAGACTTATTGGCTTCATCAGTACATCTGCAAACAATCGCATTTACTTATAATCTACATAATACATAATTTATAAAGCTTTTGATTTTATATTCACGTTCTGACGTTGTAGATGGACATATGTCAACTTCGAGTAAACTATTGCTGTCTGTTGATGTTCGACGTAATATTTCTTTCAGTGACGTTTTAAAGTTGTTGCTTGTATGTTATAATATATTTTTTATTATTAATTTATTAACCCAGCGTTATTGTGCGGTTCTGTCCCCGGTGGTCCCCCCCAGGGAACGTCACACACTAGATGAGTGTAACACCAATGTTTGCCGGCCGGAGTGGCCGTGCGGTTCTAGGCGCTTCAGTCTGGAACAGAGCAACCGCTACGGTCGCAGGTTCGAATACTGCCTCGGGCATGGATGTGTGTGATGTCCTTAAGGTTAGTTAGGTTTAAGTAGTTCTACGTTCTAGGGGACTGATGACCTCAGGTGTTGAGTCCCATAGTGCTTAGAGCCATTTGAACCATTTTTTCACATCCAAAATCTCAGAAATGTGTATTCTTTCATTCCTTGATTAACAGAATCCTAAATCTGCCACTGTAACAAGAGGCCATACATAAAGAAATAACACTACAGTCATCGCATACAAGAGCAAGTACTACCCTGGTGTGGTTCTACAAGTATAAAACAAAGAAATATATCCTAAAAAAGACGCCATAAATAAAAAAAAACATTAATGAGAGAAACTGCATTAAAAAGGAAGTCCATATACGTTTCAAAAAAATCATGGCAAAACTATCTGATAAAATAAATGCCATACTAAAAAATACAAACCTGAAATTAGCCTTCAGAAAGGCAAGTAATATTAACAGGAAACTAAGTTCAGGAAAAGCCATACTCCCGTAACACTTAAAACCTGGAATCTAGAAAATTAACTGCAATAGCTGCACAAAATTTTATATTGGGCAAACGAGAAGAAATTTCATCGTTAGATTCAGGAAACACACGAGAGAAGCGAATAAGAACTAATCCACCTTCTTTACACACCTCGAAAATGAAAAACTCGAAGTTGACAACACTGAAAACGCAGCACAGATCCTGCACAAAATCCCAAAAGGTCCAATTACATACACTATGGCGGAATTAGAAATATACACGCACACCAAGGATCATTCGTACTATATACAAAATGAACAAACCGACTTCAGTTACGCACAGTTTAAAAAAAATTGAAATTTTGTTTATGGATAACGGGTAACCAAAACACCAGAGGTAGAAACATATCAATAACATTTTTACAGGTACACGACCGACATTAACATAAGCATCTCTGAGTAAACAACTAGCTGTCCAACTTGAATTTCTACGACTTTTAAATAATAAAAAAAACATAACACAAATGCAACGGCAAGTTGTTGAACAAATGTAAAACATCGCTGAAAGAAATATTGCATCCAATAACAACAGTCAGCAACAGTTTACTCAAAGCTGACATAGGTCCATCTACACCGTCAGGACACGAGTACAATATCAAATGTAAAAAATATTCATAAATTATAAAAAACATATTATAACAGAAATGCAACGGCAATTTGTTGAACAATTGTAAAACATCGGTGAAAGAAATATTGCATCCAACAACTACAGTCAGCAACAGTTTACTCAAAGCTGACATAGGTACAACATCTACACCGTCAGGACATGGGTACAACATCAAAAGCAAAAATCTTCATAAATTATATATTATGTAAATTATAAATAAATGCTATTGTTTGCAGATGTACTTCTTCTTCTTCTTTCGTTTTGGCCTCCTAAGGACCACGTTAATTCGCTTCGGCTTCGTTTCTTCTGGTCTTTCTTCTTTCCCAGTATTCTTTCATTCTCATACTTTGCAACCTTCTTCGTTCTTCTGTCCAAGATGATTTTGTTCTGAGTCTTGTTCTGTCCTCGAAAACTTTGAAGGCCTGAATGTTTGATTTAAAAATCACTCTGTTCTATATCTCTGGTTCCTGTATTCTCATTTCCTCCAGATCTCTCTGTATCTCTTGCATCCATCGTACTTTGGTTGTCTTGTTCATCAGAAATTGTGCGATTCGCCGTCTTAACCTCCCGGTACAGTAGATGTACTGATGAAGGCAATACAGCCGAAATGAGTCTACATACTAAAATAAAATATGAAGTTGCATACTGTCTACCAATTCTTTGCTGGTTACTTTATTTATTCTTTGTGTCCACCTCCGTAACTGAGCGGTCAAAGTGTCTTGACTGTTACACGGAGGAACCAGTTTTATTTCCCGGTACTGCCAAGCATTTTTCGTTGGTGTGAGGCATTGAAAGGGGTTCACTCAGCCGCATTTGCTAACTGAGAAGCTGCGTGGATGAGATGTATCGTCCCCAAATTGCTGAGAAACCAGTGTGCTAATTCCATGTCTCTCCGTACGGCTTCAAGTTGATGTTGTTGGCATGGGATCTACATGGCGACAAATCAACATCACTTTGTTATCAGTGCCTGATCACGGAGTTACTTCTTTATCTGTTTCTTCTTATTGTTTAAAAAAAGATAAAAACAACTTTCATTTCCGTTCACCAGAGGAAATAAACCTCAAAGAATGAAACAAAATACAAAAACGAACAAAACTTTCAGTATAGTTGTAAATTTCATACAGACTGCCCATGCTGTAAGGTTAAGCATATCGCTTTTCCTCTTCGTACGGGTAGCTTATAATTAAACTTTTGCTTCTTGAGCCAGCGTGGACGGAGAGACCGTATGGGTACCTAATTTAGTAGGTGTGATGTTCAGACTGTGCAGAATTGGCGTTGATAGTAGTGGTAGTGTCATGATTGTCGCGAGGCGCCGGTACTGGTACGGCGACGTAGGGTTGAAACACAAGTATCAGTGTTCGTTACAGTTGCAAACACTCAACATGGGTCTGGATAAGGTGAACAGGGATTTACTCCTAAAGCTGTTTTATCAAATAAAAGCAATACTTCTGCTGCTCTTCGCGAGTATCAACGAATAAAAGGAATACCAAGAGTTCCTCGTCCCCAGCGGGATTGAAGAACGTGATTCGGAAGTTCGAATTAACTGGCGATTTGGGAATTACTTCTGAGAGCGGCCGACAGCCACATACATGCGCCACAAGTAGTTGGAGAAAGTACTCTTTTCTTCGGTGAGAATGCTGGACGCAATTTGCGATCTTCAAGCAGTGAAGGAGCTGTGACACACCACCTGAACATTACATGGTCCACCGGTCGTAAAGTTCTACTGTGAAATGGTATCTGTAGTGCGGTTCCAGGTCGTCGTGGATGGAGATGGTCGTCACATTGAGTGAAGTTTGTAACGTGGATCGTAAATGTAGTATCCAATTAACCTTATCGTGTGGAAATTGTTTCTTTCGGTGGTTGAATCGTCATTTCTCTTCCGCTTGCCGCTACAAATGTTTCCACAAAGTTTCATTGCTCTGCGATCATTCGTTTTTAATGGGGGGGTCCCAAGGGGGGGGGGGGGGCTCCCAAGTAGCGAAAGTTTTGTTGTGACTACTCCGTACTACTCATTGTCAACTTCGACTTACCTTTGGCTACCCTTAAGAGGTTTTCAATCAAATACATAGTTATTCCATTCCATTCAGTTGGTGTAAGTCTTTCACTGCCACGAGGTCTGTGACATCAGGAATCTTGAGAATAATATTTGTCTCTAGTGACTTTGACCTTTCAGCGGTTAGAAGGTGCAACGTCACCTTGGACCTTACTTAACACGGATTTGTGTTTCTCAGTATCTACCTTCTGTTGCTTCCATTATGTATTGGAAGATGCTTTAGACTACCCTATTCCTCAAATTAAAGCCGATGTTTTGGTGCTAACAGACTTATTTTGGTCAGGAATGCCCCCTTTGCTTGTATTAAACTTCCTGTGATGTCTTCCTTGCTTTGTCCGTCACGTGTTATTTTGCTTCCAAAATAGCAGAATTCCTCCGTGTAATTCGTGGCCCCCAATCCTGGTGTTGGGCTTATCGCTCATGTGTACTGTTCCTCATTACTTTGATCTTCCTTACGCTTACTCTCAATCTATACAGTGTGCTCATTAGACTGTTCAACAGTTCCATCAGTTCTTCCACACTTTCTCTGAAGATAGCAGTGTTCTCAGCGACTTTCACCATTCATACGCTTTCACTCTGAATTTTAAAACTATTTCTATACCTTTCTTTTATTTCTGTCATTGCTTCTTCGATGTATGGATTGAAGAATAGAGGCGAAATACTGCATCCCTGTCTTGTACTTTTTCTAATCTCAGCACTTGCTCTCGGTCTTCCATTTTCATTACTCCCACGTGGTTCTTGTATAAATTGTATATTACCAGTCTTTCCCCATAGGCTGTACCTCTTTTCCTGAGTACATCAAACTTCTTGCCCCATTTTACATTGCCGAAATCTTTTCTCAGGTCGACAGATCCTATGATCTTGTCTTGATTTTTCTTTAGTTTTGCTTCCATTATCAAGCGCAAAGTCAGAATTGCTTCTCTTTTGCCTTTATCTTTCCTAAAGTGAAACTGATCGCTACCTAGCACGTATTCTTAGGAATCACGAAGAAAAAATTAGACTAATTGTAGTTTGCAGAGAGGCGTTTATGCGATCACTCTTCTCGCGCTTCATATGCCACTGGAATGTGAAAAATCCCCAATTACTGTTGCTGTAGAAAGTACCTCTCATACGTTTCACAGTGATTGGTAGAGTATGAATGTAGATGTAGAGCCTCAATTTTCTTTTCCGTTCTTCTGCAATTTATTCTTACCAGCCACTTGGACACATGAGCTGTTAAGCTGATCGTGCGATAGTTCTTGCACTTAGTTGTCCTTGCTACATTGTGTACTGTATGGATGGTTTTCCGAAAGTTTGGCAGGCGACGAAGCCTATAACATCGACGCTCTGTAGCGTCGCTGGATGGCATTTCCGGACACTGGTTCCTATCCTCAATTTATTCCGCAAGTCACCCTCTACAACCCTTCGAATTTTGTCGATATAATTTTGTAACACCATGCATACTGTAAAAAAGTAATGGGCCTATAACAGTCCATTTGTGTGCCTCCAAACTTACTAATACGTCTGAATACTCCTCTCTCTTAAGAATTACATGTTGTATTCTGTCTGCTAGAAACTCCTCAGTCCAGACACACAGCAGGGCTATTGGATGCGCTAGTAAGTTATTCACTACGCCATAACGTGGAACTGTATCGAAGGCTTTCTGCAAATCGAGGAAACAAGATACATGGTAATATGAGCGTATAAAACTTGTAGGAGTGTTTGGTAATGCAACAGGTTCTTCTGTGGATCTAAGTCGAAGTCTCCGTTAATTTCAGTGCTGCTAATACCTTTCTGTGATGAGAAATAATGCTAGAAACCTTTGTCACTACATACTGGACGATAATGAGTCTCAGGTCAAATGAGAGCATTTCTACACTTAAGCGCCAGAGAAATTGGTACAGGCATGAATATTCAAGTAACAAAGCTTTACGCCTCTCCTGGGAGCGTCAATACTGTCATTGATGACTGGAAAGGTGTCTGACCCGACGAGTCTCGTTTCGAATTGCATCGAGCGGAATGACAACCTCACACCTCAACACCAAAAAAGGGTGCAAAAAAGGGCAGCTCGTTTTGTATTATCACGTAATAGGGGAGAGAGTGTGGCAGATATGATACGCGAGTTGGGATGGAAGTCATTAAAGCAAAGAAGTTTTTCGTCGCGGCGAGATCTATTTACGAAATTTCAGTCGCCAACTTTCTCTTCCGAATGTGAAAATATTTTGATGAGCCCAACCTACATAGGTAGGAATGATCATCAAAATAAAATAAGAGAAATCAGAGCTCGAACAGAAAGGTTTAGGTGTTCGTTTTTCCCTCGCGCTGCTCGGGAGTGGAATGGTAGAGAGATAGTATGATTGTGGTTCGATGAGCCCTCTGCCAAGCACTTAAATGTGAATTGCAGAGTAATCATGTAGATGTAGATGTAGATGACTCCATGGACCCTGCTTGTCAGCAGACGGCTGTTCAAGCTGGTGGAGCCTCTGTAATAGTGTGGGGCGTGTACAGTTGGAGTGATATCGGACCCGTGATACGTCTAGATACGACTCTGACAGGTGACACGTAGCTAAGCATCCTGTCTGACCACCTGCATCCATTCATGTCCATTGTACATTCCGACGGACTTGGGCAATTCAAGCTGGACAATGCGACAGCCCACACGTTCAGAAATTGCTACAGAGTGGCTTCAGGAACACTATTCTGAGTTTAAACGCTTCCGCTGGCCACCAGACTCCCCATACATAAACGTTGTTGAGCATAACTGGGATGCCTTGCAACGTGCTGTTCTGAAGAGATCTGCACCCCTCGTACTCTTTACGGATTTCTGGGCAGTCCTGCCGGATTCATGGTGTCATTTCCCTCCATCCCCGCTTCGGACATTGTACGATTCCATGCCACGTCCTATCGCGGCACTCCTGCGTGCTCGCGGGGAGGCCCTACACGATATTAGACAGGTGTACCAGTTTCTTTGGCTCTCCAGTGTAGAATAAGATAATGCGAGATCTGGGTTTCGTTGCCCGGCGAGCCACTTGGCGTATTTTAAGTCGTCACTGAAAACCTTGTCTCTCGTTGTGGCTGCTGAGGCTTCAAGTCACCGATGCTGGCATGCAGCTCTGCACGTGCAGACGTGCTTCGGGCTGCTTTGAGTCGGATTAACGGCGGCGGGCTGCAGCGGCTGCGCCAGCGCCAGCGCCTGTTGTCGGCGCTATCTCGACGCGGACGTCCCACAAATCGCGGGCGCGGCAGCTCGGCCTGCGGGGCGGCTAGCTACAAGCGACCGGCGCTGCCAACGTTGTACGCCTGCGAAACTCGTGTTGCGTACTGGCCAGCGGTATCGCGGCCGCTAATCCGCGACATGATCAGCCGCGTGTGTCTGGCTACCAGTTGCTACAGCTCAGGCAACAGGCCAGGAGGTCACGGGGGGGATCTCGAGTAGAGAGGCGATTTTTCTCGGCCAGACTGTGTGTACACGATACTGACCTATGCGCTATCTGATCAGAAGTATGCAGACGATTATTAGTGGACTTTAATATGGGTTGAGTCCATCCTTCACCTTTATGGTGGCTCGAACTGTGGCTGGCTCAAATGCCTCTGAGCACTATGGGACTTAACATCTGAAGCCAACAGTCTCCTAGAACTTAGAACTACTTAAATCTAACTAACCTAAGGACACCACACACATCCATGCCCGAGGCAGGATTCGAACCTGCGACCGTAGCGGTCGCGCGGTTCCAGACTGAAGCGCCTAGAACCGCTCGGCCACACCGGCCGGCGCTCGAACTGTGCTGGGGACACTTTCAATGATGTGTTCTGAATGTCCTTGGCGGAATGGCTGCTCACACTTCAACAAGAACCGAAAGCAAAGAGGGCAGTGATGTCGGACGCTGCAATCTGGAGCAAAGGCGACGTTCTATCTCTTCCCAAAGGTTTCCCATTGGATTCAGGAAGAAATTCTGGACAGGTCAGTCCATTTCAGGAGGAGAATCTGGCTGAATAGCGATTTGGAGCACAGGCACAAGAGATGCAATAGGATTGCCAATTTTGGGTTGGGTTGTTTGGGGAAAGAGACCAGACAGCGAGGTCATTGGTCTCATCGGATTAGGGAAGGACGGGGAAGGAAGTCGGCCGTGCCCTTTCAAGGGAACCATCCCGGCATTTGCCTGGAGCGATTTACGGAAATCACGGAAAACCTAAATCAGGATAGCCGGACGCGGGATTGAACCGTCGTCCTCCCGAATGCGATTCCAGTGCGCCACCTCGCTCGATGCGAATTTTGGGAGAGAGTATTATTGAGAAGGGAACAGACTTATAAACGTGTTTCATACTGTGAAAAAGGCCTTTGATAATGTGGCATGGTATAATCTTGCAACTATAATGAAGGAAAATAGGGTGGACTGAAAATCCAGACGACTTATCAAATTATTATATATAAATCAAAAAGCATTAATGAAAATGAGAGGGGAAAGTACTAACTGTCTAGAACTAGGAAAAGGAGTAAGACAAGGATAAGGACAAGCATAATGATAAGTCTCATTTTCAATCTGTACTTACAAGATGTGGTTGAGTACTGTGCACTAGATGATGAGGGGGTAAAAACTGGAAGAAGAAGAAGAATATGGTGTGCGAGGCTTGGAGACGACATGGTCCTCCTAGCAACAGGCTACAGTGAATACCACTGAAGCTAAAGACAAGATTTATGGAATGAAAATCAGTACAAAGAAAACAAAACGAATATCAGTAGGAGCAAATAAAAAGTTTAACATAATGCTGAATGCAGAAGGGTTAGAACATTTGCAAAACTTTAGCTACATCGGAAGCAGGATAGAAGCTGAATGGAAGAGCAGCACAGAAATAAAAACTGAATATCAGTGGCGAAGGAGGCGTTTTATAAGAAGAGGAGAATTTTCTGCAGCAATATGCACAAAGATTTAAAGAAAAGGCTAATAAAATATTTTGTAATGGCTTGTGCTCCAGTATGCTGCCGAAATGCGGACATTCAGAAAGAAGGAGAGAGCAAGGCTATGTGGACACGGTGGCGGATGGTAAGACAAAGTTGCATGGAGTGAAAAACGAAGATTTACGTAGAAGAGTGGGAGAGCAAAGAAAATTACTGGACGTAATAAAAAGAACGAAAAGAAGCTGGTTTGGAAATACGTCAAAGAGATGGAGGGGCCTTACGAAGACAGCCTTAGACGGGTATGTAGAAGGAAAGAGGAGAACTTTCTCCGAATGCTGAGACTAGCTTTTAACAACCCGCTAGACTTTTTTCGCCCCCATATTGAAAAAGAAAATCTATTTCAATTGCTCAACGATTATGTATAACTTTGAATGGTTCAAATGGCTCTGAGCACTATGGGACTTAACATCTATGGTCATAGTCCCCTAGAACTTAGAACTACTTAAACCTAACTAACCTAAGGACATCACACAACACTCAGTCATCACGAGGCAGAGAAAATCCCTGACCCCGCCGGGAATCGAACCCGGGAACCCGGGCGTGGGAAGCGAGAACGCTACGGAACGACAACGAGATGCGGGCTAACTTTGAATGGCTAGCAACTGGAACAGTTCTTGAAAATGCCAAAATTTTGTTCTGCTTTGTACACTCAGTGACATTATTATGGAAACATGAGAAGTTATAAATGATTTATCAAACGATAAAATTTGTAAAATTTCGGTTCATTAAGGTATTACAACTTGGGAACATACAAATAATTGATGGAAGAACCGGACACGTGATTTCATAATTTCGTTGGACACCCACTTATACGTCATACTTAGAAAGTTATTTTGATTCATTATGTCTTCCTTCTGTGATACATGTACCATTTTTGTAATGGCCTATTATCTTCTTTCCTTGTCGCATTGTTTTACTATTAGTTTCCACAACTGTGGGAAATTACGATACATCGATCTGAACTACAACACAAATACTTTCTCGCTCAAGTTGTGCGCCGAAACATCAATATGCGTACGGTCCGACATCTCCGAAGTCTGTCGAGCAACTGGCTTTTGTTTGACAAATTCAAGCGTAAGTTTTATTTGAAATCGGCCACCAACCATAATTTCTCGCAGACACGTCGACCACACACTTCATTAGACGAACAAGTCAAACAGAGCAGCACATTGCCAGTTAATTTGATAAACAGGCGAAATTAAAAAAAAAAAAAAATCGTTTGATCGTGTACATGGGCCTTTACACACTATGCGAATGTGAGTGAGAAACGCTCTGTTACACTGGTTGTACTCTTTGTACGACCATAATCACCGTTTTTTATTCGTGTCACGAGCATCAACTTAAAGAAACACAAAAAAGAAATTACGGAATACGTAAAATAAGTAATTTAAGCATATCTGATATAATTGCATGGAAGATAACACCATGGATGATCGAAAGCATGCAGCCTAAAGAGCATTTTTTGGAATACAGCCTACGTCCAGCTTAGAGATAGAAGTGATGACACATTCTGCAGGTCCTGACCATCATTTTGCAGGACAATGCTCAAGCACGTACAGTGCAAGCTGTTACTGATTTGTTTGACTGATGGGGCTGCTAAGTACTATACCATCTACTGCACTCCTCTGACTTAAACCCTCGTGAGTTCAACTCGAGTTCTAAACTAATGGAATCACTTCGCCGGCCGCGGTGGCCGAGCGGTTCTAGGCGCTTCAATCTGGAACCGCGCGAACGGGACGGTCGCAGGTTCGAATCCTGCCTCGGGAATGGATGTGTGTGATGTCCTTAGGTTAGTTAGGTTTAAGTAGTTCTAAGTTCTAGGGGACTGATGACCTCAGATGTTAATTCCCATAGTGCTCAGAGCCATTCGAACCATTTTTGAAAACATTGAAACATGTGTCTGTTTTGTACGAGCTGTAAATAAATAGTTGCCACTATTAAAGTTCCAACCCTCCTCTATGTGCTTTTAGGAGAATACCGGCCGCACCACTGCGAATTATTCGAAGATTCTTTACGTCGCGTAAAGTTCACGAGGAGAATCGCGGTTATCATTCTAATCGTTTCAGTACTAGAGACGGTAGTGGAGAGCGGGACTGGCAGGGTATTAGATTCATTTTGAAATGGATTACGACACAAACGAATTACCGACATTTGCTGTGAGTGGCTGTTGATTGAAATCAACGGGGAAAGTTGAAAATTTGTGGCGGATCGGGATTCGAACCCAGGTCTCCAGCTTAGTAGGCAGACGCTCTGACCACTAAGCCATCTGGACACAGCGGTCATTGCATCTGGACAGACTATTCTGTCACCCCTGCCGTCAGATCCAAACTCTGAACTTATCCACACGCTACTGACATAGTACCCCTTGCCCATTATCGTAATTACTCGCTGCATTTTGCCGATTCCCGTAAGAGTTCGAGGCTGGCGTGCATCCGCAGAGATCAATGAATGTCCTCGTCTGAATTATATATATATCTTGAAATGGATTAAATATCCTCATGTTGATGTTTATGTGCCTATTTGTAGGCGTAATCGGGTCGTTTCTTGCTTGATGCACTGCAATATCTACGTTTGTGTGTTGGTTGAATCAAAATGTAATGAATGTTGTGTCGGGGCACGCCTTAGCCCGTGTGTACACAGTCTACGCGCTCTTACGATGCGAACTCACAAGTCAGTCACCTGTTCGGTCAAATCGCAGGTCACTCCAAGGACCACGATGTTGCGATTGCTTTTCTATTGATGTGATTGCATACTTATACACTAATCAGCCAGCACATTTCCTAACAGCCGGTATGTCAACCTTTGGCACGGATAACAGTGGCGGCGCGTGTGGCTTGGGAGCAATGGAGGGAGTTGGAACGACATCTCCACACGCAAAAATCCGGGCAGGGGGGCGTTGAGCTCTGTCGCCAGGTTCAGTCACATTCCTGTGTTCGATCGGGTTCACACCTAGCGAGTTGGGGGGGCCAGCACATCAGTTGGAACTCGCCATTGTGTTCCTCGAACCATTCCATCACACTCCAGGCCTTGTCACATGGCGCATTATCTTGCTGAACAATGCCACTACCGTCAGGGATCAGCATCGTCATGAACGGGTGCACAACCAGTGCACGATATTCCTTGCCCGTCATGGTGTCTTGCACGAGCTCAACTGGACCCATCCATGGGATATTCCTCAGAGCATAATGGAGCCGCCGCCAGCTTGCCTCCGCCCCGCAGTACAGCTGTCAAGGACTCCCGCCCTTCCATCGCAATGATGAAGAAGGTAGCGGGATTCTTCGTGTCTGCCGTTGCGCCAACGTCCAATGCCGATGCTCATGTGCCTATTTCAGCCATAGTTGCCCATCTTGTGGTGTTGACATTGACACATACCTGCTTCGTCGGTTGCGGAGGCCAATCGTTAGGAGTGTTCGGTAGACTCTGTCTTCAGCACACTTGTACTCGTCCAGCATTAAAATCTGATGTTAGCTCCGCCACAGTTATCCGCCTGTCCTGTTTTACCAGTCTCCCAAGTCTACGACGTCCGGCATCTGTAATGAGGGGTGGGCGCCCAACCTCACGACGTCCGGAAGCGGTTTCGCCAAGCGTTGAAGACACTCATCACAGCACTCGTCGAACACGTAACAAGTCGTACAGTTTCCAACATGCTCGTGCCGAGCTTCAGAGCCGTCACACTCTGCCCTCGGTCAAACATAGATAGATCGCGCGCCTTCCACATTGTACAACGGACAGCATGCATGCTCACTGATAGTACTACATGCATCGTGAGTGTGGCTGACAAGTTGTCATTCCTCACCAGGAGACGCTGCTATCGCTTTGACGGGTTTATTTCGATAGTAGGTCGGAGGTGATAATTTTCTGCTGATCAATGTATTTACTGCATCTGTAAACTTGCTCTTCACTTTGGAAATACCGATTCGTTACGGTATGCCAAGAATATGTTATTAGCAAACAAAGATGCAATGAAAAATTAAATCCCCGCTCTACACAAAAACGAGCGAAGCAATTTATTCAACAATTACGGATGGATGTGCAGCTATAGCGATAGGCTCACAACTTAAAACTAATTGCGCTCCATTAATGGAACGCCCTTATATATGCCACACATAAATCTGTGTTTCAAGCTTCTTTAATGTGTGTCGTTGTTATTTTATCTTCCCAATTTCCTGCTCGCTCTAGCACCCTACCCGCATTCCATCAATGTTACTGCTACAATGTCCGCTACAGCACGTGAAATCTGATGATATATAGCATCACATTGTTTCTGTAGTTCACGGTCGCAAAGTTTCCTGCGTGAACGTAGAGCCTAGGGACAGGAAAAAAATAAAAAAATAAAATAAAAGCTGTTTATGCCTTGGTGGCGTAGATAGCCATCTCCTTTTGTTTCTTAATGACTGACCTTTGTATGGCCAGCGATAGCTGTGGACTCTGCTGACGTCAACCTGGAATTTTCCTCGACACACTGGCTGAGCACACAGGCCCTGCGGCGCCTGCAGCGCATCACAAATGGCTGTCCCCAAGACACGCTACGTGGCGCTCTGTTATGGGAAACCGACACTCTCCAGGTACTCCCCTGCAAGGACGCTCGAGTAATACGACATTTTAGTCACATTACGAGGCAGTTCGAGGGCAAGTGTGGATCCAATATACGATAATGCACTAGCTCTTATACAAATGTGGTGCGCACCGAGCAAATGAAAAATAACCATCCCTAAGACAACGAACTTTTGGAGATTTCGCTGGCTAGAACGGAAATGATTACCTTGACAACACATCTGTAAAACACACGACGGTAACTTCACCCCGCCAGTCCAAAACCTTTCAGTGCAGGGTTAATAAAAAAAGAGGAAAGTTGAGATGGTTCCCCCCGGGCCCCGCACTTGAGTACAACGCACATACTGCCCATAAAATCGCAAGAAATTGTCAGAAAAGTCCTTATTTGGGTTAGTGTTCAATTCACGCGTCACATTTGCTTGAATGTTAGTTATGTCGTCAGAGTGTTGATCTTTCATGCAAATTTCTGTCTTCGATCGTTTTGCGGAAGCTTCGTCTTGATGATAACACCAAGTCTTCGTCACCGTGACGAACTTTTTCAGAAAGGAATTATCCGGGTCTTCCATTTAAATCAAGCCGCTGAAGGCGTGTACACGTTGTTGCTTTTGTTGGGGGCAAGGTGTACGGTGCAAGCTTTGGACACACTTTTCCTCTTTTCCAAAACATTCTGGAGAATTTCAACACTTCATTTAGAAATGTTGCTCCATAGTGACTCGTAACGCAACAACGCTGACACGCGACTGCCGCACGTCCGCTACTTGGCGTTGCCAGCTCGCAACTGATTCGTCGAATGCACACTTGCTGTTTGCAGTTGTTAGTTCAAGCTGCCACCGTAGTGCCAGCAATAATAAAATCAGTCTCGGAACTTTCTGCATGGTCAGTATATATTTAGCGCGAAATAATGTGCTTAAGCCGGTCGCGGTGGCCGTGCGGTTCTAGGCTCTCAGTCCGGAGCCGCGCGACTGCTACGGTCGCAGGTTCGAATCCTGCCTCGGGCATGGATGTGTGAGATGTCCTTAGGTTAGTTCGGTTTAAGTAGTTCTAAGTTCTAGGGGACTGATGACCCCAGATGTAAAGTCCCATAGTGCTCAGAGCCATTTAATGTGCTTATCATAACATGAGGGTCTTCTGAGGGCCTGCCTCGTTTTGTGGTGTCAGTTGCTCTTTGATAGCATGACAAATGGGTGAGTTTCTTGATTTATTTTTCAAGCAGAATAAACAGTAACGCTAAATCAGATGACACAGTTCTATTCCTTACATGTTTATCTTTAAGAAATCATTTTTTGTATCCACATAGGACGCTTCCTGTAACCGATGCACCAGGTGGAAGAACCCCTCGCAGCCGGAACACTGGACACCGGCGGGAAATCCGGAAGCGCTCCTATCGCACATGCATAAAAATATATTTTTCGGTATATTTTCTATGAGCATACATACGATAATTGAAAAACAGTAAGTTCTGACTAGATGGTGATGTGGTGAAAGAAACGTCATTATCTTAGTCAATTTGAGAAATATGATTTCGAGAAAAACGGATTTAGGGTTATATTTTTTGTAGGTAAGTTAAACATGCCTCTGGTTAGCGATTCCTAGATCATAAAGCAAACCTTCCAGATCCAAAAAGAGGTCCTTCTCCATCTTCTTTTATAAACAACCCCTTGAGTGCGAGGTCGCAAGTGTAATCTTTAGTAAGGCTGATTTGAAAGTGTTGTGTTAACAATTATGACAGGAAAAAAATTAGCTGCTAACTCATCATGTGCTTGAGGAGGGCGACAGAAAATGAGTCTCCAGGAGGTGGAGAGGTCAACCTTCTACGCGAGGTACGTATTACACTTCACAAAGTTGACAAAGTTGACATCGTCGACATCCAAGAAATGTTTTAAATAAACCATTAACTTGCACCATAAACACCGAATGAAAAATGGCGGGCCACAGTGATCACAAAGATTCGCACCATCAAGATCGAAGGCGAACTCTTTGGGGGTAACAAACCGGGAAGGACGTTCAACTAGGTGGCCACTCTTAAAAATTGCATATCGAATCTTACTGGTGTTACGGGTTGATGAGAACTGATGGAATGTGACGGCATTCAACCAAATGCGAACAGTGTGCCTTGGAGCTTATAGTGAAAGTAGCTGCTGCCCTTTGAGGCATAGCTGCAGAATTCAGAGGCTAAATTTGTCCAGTGGTTCCAGGTGATAGGAACTGCAATGTGATACACTTTTCAGGACTATAATTTTTATAGGCAAATCAGAATTCAAGCAAAGCAAGTTATTTTAAGTAGCTGCTGGCGAAAAGCAGTGCTCATACGGTAGTTATAGTTCTCTGAAGCCTATTTTCCACAGCCGGCAGAAGTGGCCGTGCGGTTAAAGGCGCTGCAGTCTGGAACCGCAAGACCGCTACGGTCGCATGTTCGAATCCTGCCTCGGGCATGGATGTTTGTGATGTCCTTAGGTTAGTTAGGTTTAACTAGTTCTAAGTTCTAGGGGACTAATGACCTCAGCAGTTGAGTCCCATAGTGCTCAGAGCCTATTTTCCACTCTTGCTTGCTGCGACGTAAATATTCCCTACTGTTCTTGCAAGATCACGGACACGAGAAAGAATTGTAGAGGCAGAGCACCTCCAACGTTTCACAGCACAATAAATAACTTTCCAGCCAGTGTGCCATCCAGATGAACAGTCGGCATAATTGTATACGAATGCGTTAAGGCACTGATGTTAACTTATCTTGAACAACTCTCTTTTTACCTCTAATTTCCAGGGCTCCTTTCATATGCATTTCCTCTTCAAATTCCGAGTGGGCATAGTTCAAAACAAATTCCTTACAGAACGATTATGCAAGTTTGTTTACGTCATTTACAAATTTTCCGACCGATTCCGCACTTTGTTGTGCATCGTCAAACCTGCGCTTTGTTTCAAATTTCGTTATCTTACGTCTTCCACTTCTGTAGCACTGTTTCAAGTTATGTTTTCATCGACTCCTTCCCTTGAAATCACTGTAATGTATGTCGCGTACAATTTGCTGAGCATAACGTAGTAGCTCACTATCATGCGCGTCCTGTAAATTGCATCGAGCATCCCTGAACGCGCAGACATCTGTTTTCGTAACAAGTGAGCCTTGTCCTCCAGTGAATAGCCGTAGTTTTTCTTATGCACAGCGCGGTCATATTGCTGCAGACCTATTCGAAATCTGTTCATTATTGTTTTTTTTTCTATACTTTAGATGTTTTTCCATGCACGTAATTATGTTTGATACCAGTTTCTTGGATAACGGCTACCCTTTACTACATTTCAGTGGAGACGGGATTTATCTGACATGGTTAATGAACTAAATGGATCGATTCCTGTTACAGTACCACATTCATTTGTTAAGCACGTGTCGTCGTCATCGTACTCCACATACACAATGTCCGCACAATCGAGCGTATACGACACCTCACAGTCCACTGACTCATCTAGCAGAAACGCCAGTATTTTATCTGCCACTTCTTTCTCACTCAGCGAAATTCTTTGAGTGCTTTTCTGACGAAATGTGTACTTCGGCAACTGTTGTTATAGATATAATGCAATGTTTGCTATGTTCATCGTTGCCATTGCTCTGCTTTGTATCAACACCACTAACACTGTAGCATGCTGTGAGTTACTCGTCGACTAAGCAGTTCAAATATGCTCCGTAGCCCCATGCTGTGCCCACCATAGGATATTTCCTGCCCCGCCCCCTGTTGCCGTTAGCAGCCAATATTGTAGTTACATGGTAGATGCAGGGCGTTGGTGCCGTAAACTGTAAACATCACTGGCCCTTGTTAGTGAGCATGACGGCCCTGCGGGCCTCTTTGGCAGCTTCTGTCATCCACTGCATTGCTCACTCGATGCGCATTCGTCCGCTTTTGTGCAGAAGAAGTGACAGGCTGATCTAATCTCAAGTTCCAGCAAGCTCATAATTTCCATAATCTCTATTAGGCAATCGCTGGAATTACATGTTGACTATTATTTTACCCGCTATAATCGTTTTCGGAGAGTGTTTTTCACAAATCGCCTTGTAACTCGATAACAGACTTTCTGGCGAACTTGGAATGAAGACTACAATAAATTAGCCATCCTAGATCTCGATTTAAGCCAAAAATTAATAAAAATCAACGTTCTGAAATTTTCAAACGGGGCTACCCCCTGAAGCCCCCGGCAAATACATTCAGACACAGCTGCGCACAAAATACAGCGGGAGTAACTCCTAAGCCTCTCAGAGACAACATTCGAAGCACTTCTTGCGATTCTGTGATGCTACCATATTGCCCTAGTAATCAGAAAGCGTTGAGTAAAGAACTGGCTGCCTGAGATAAAGAACTGCCTGTCAAGATAGACATGGATATAGCGAAAGCAGTCTCTGGACAGAACCCCACCGATAACAGGAGTAAATGTGCCGACAATGATACACTTCATCGCTGTTCATTGCCGACAATCCAACGCACTTGCCTAAACTAAGTTGACTTTCGTTAAAACGCTGACGTCGAAACATGAGAGAGCACGGTATTTCAGTGTAACGATCACAGTGTAACTGCTTTGACGGAGTAGGATTAGGATTTCGTGAGAAGCAAAAGCCTATACAACATTCTGCGTCAGAGTGAACTATGCGAATTGTTAAGTGTTCTAAGAAATAGGAATTCAAATGAAGAGCTACAGCTGCGCTTGTTAGCCTGCACAGAGACGGTAATGATTAACTACCGCAGCTGCGTGGATCGCAAATCACCCAAGAACCGACAGTCACAACCACGCCTCACGCAAGAATGCAACACCAGACAGGGACAGCGACGGAGGAAAGTCTCTTACATCAAGTGAAAAGTCAGTACCGCCGAAGTAAGCAAATAGGAAATGAACTAGGGCCTATGTAATTTTAAATTTAGGGCAAATTTAAGTTTTATAGTGAATGTATGATGAATATTAATTTAAGTATAATCCAATAAGCTGTGAAAAGACGCAAATGTGTCTCTCCTGATTGTACGAGGGTTGGTACTTATATAGGGGCAACTATTTATTCACAACCGACACAAAGGAGTTACATGTTTGCACCTGTTGCTGCCCTACAAAGTAGTCACCAGCGTTGTTTAGAATCCGTTGCCAGCGATGTGGAAGGCGTAGTACACCGTTAGCAGAGTCTGTTCTGTTGATGGTGCGAATGGAGCGGTCTACTACCTGTCGAATCTCTCCAACAATTCTGAAGCGAATGCCACGAAGTGGTTCCTTCAACTTCGGAATCAAATTAAAGTCACAATAACTTAGGGCCGGAGATTATGGTGGATGGTACAGTACTTCCCAGTCCCATAGACCGAACAGAGCAGCCACAGCTTGCGCTGTATGCGCCCGCGCATTGTCGTGCAGAATGATGGGTGGGTTGCGCTGAAAGTGTCGCCGCTTCGTTCGCAAAGCTGGTCGCAGGTGGTTGTCCTAAAACGAACACTAATACTGTGCATTGACGGTCTGCCATGGAGGAACTTAATGCGTTAGGGTAACATCACAGTCGTACACGAGAATCACCATAACTTTAGACCGCTCCATTCGCACCAGCAACAGAACAGTCTCTGATAACGGTACACTACGCTATCCACATCGCTGGCAACGGGTTCTATACAACGCTGGTGACTACTTTGAAGGACAGTAACAGGTGCAAACACGTAACTCTTTTGCATCGGTTGTGAATAAATAGTTACCACTATTTAAGTTCCAACTCTCGTAATTTTAATACCAGTTAGTGAAGAACTGCGAAGTTCTTTAAGGAAGTGTCGTACTATGTAACAGTAAATAGATTGCAAGAAAACTGCTTCGTACAGCTAGTCTGACAGTTTATACGCGAAGTGAATGTCTTAGGTGTCCCAGCCATAAACAGACCCTACCTTTTCGAGAGCATCACCTGTCGAGAGAGACCGCTATTACAAGGACGATAGTTAGCAGAAGCAAAAAAGGTCATCAGGAAAGGTCATCCATAGCGACATACTTGTAAGAAGAACAGAAAACATTTTTGCTACAAAAAGAGACTACAACGAAACTTATCTAGAAATGTTAATAGCAACTCGTGCATCGGTAAGAGGGGCTGTGCGCTAAGTCTACTATAATTTATATGTTAATATTGCGGCGAAACATCTATCCGAAAATCCTAAGCCGTTCTCGTCATATATAAAGTCAATGAACCGAATCCAAACGTTCTATTCTATCCCTCTTGGATAAGACAGGTACTGAAACTAAAGACACCTCACCGAAAGCCCAAATACTAAATTTATACATGATAATTTATTCATATATGAGAATACTGCCATGCCCACATACAACGGGCAGTCAAAAGAAAACCGAACACCCGCCGCAAAGGGATCATGGAATTTTTTAATCCAAAAGCAATCACCACGCGCATTAAGATACTTATTCCGCTGGAAGAAGAGACGATCAATTCCTGTTTGAAGGCGGTCGGCTACTGACGAATCAACAATCGCACCCAGTCTTAAACAATTCCTCGTCCGACTGAAACAGACATCTACGCCTGTATTTCTTCTGGTCGCCAAAGATGTGAAAATCTCACGGTGAATGATACGGGCTGTAGAGAGGATGTAGCAGTGTTTCCCAAACAAACTACTCAAGCCTGTAGCCGACCGGAGTGGCCGAGCGGTTCTAGGCGCTTCAGTTTGGAACCGTGAGACTGCCACGGTCGCAGGTTCGAATCCTGCCTCGGGCATGGATGTGTGTGATGTCTTTAGATTAGTTAGGTTTAAGTAGTTCTAAGTTCTAGGGACTGATGAGGTAAGACGTTAAGTCCCATTGTGCTCAGAGCCATTTGAAGCCAGTTCAAGCCTGTTCCGTTTATCCGACTGGCAGTGTGGGGGCGGGCATTATCGTGCAACAGGATGATTCCGTCCGACAGCATTCGTTTGCGTTTTGACTTTTTGGCGCGTCACAGTTTCTGCAAAGTGTCTTCATTGCATTGCGCATTGATTGTGGTTCCACGATCGAGGAACACGACGAGCAGAGGACTTCTGTCAGCGATTTGGTAGGGAAACACTGCAACGTCCTACGTACAGCCTCGGATCTTAGTCCGTGTGGTTTTTACATCTTTGGCGACCAGTAGAAAGTCACGTGTGAACGCCGGTTTCAGTCGGACGAGGTGGTGCAGAAGTGGTTGCGGTTATGGATACGTCAGCGGCAGACTGCGTTCGTTCTAGGAATTGACTGTCTGTTAAGGAATTGATTGTCTGTTGTCCCAGTGAGATAAATGTCTTAACGCGTGTGGTGATTATTTTTGAATGGAACCATTCCATGGTCTCGTCGTGTCTCGGGTGTTAGGTTTTCATTTGACTGCCTCTCATGCATATAAGCAACCCGTCCCACTCCAGTATTGAAAAATAAAGCGAGAGAGCCACTACTCGCTGGTGGAATTCCTAGCATATTTCAGATGGAGTCCTTTTCGGCCCATAATATCGAGAATCTCTTGCGCAGCGTGATTCCAAAGAAGCGCAGTTCACTCGCATTTTAAAAAAGGGCAAAAGAACGGATATAGAGAATAAAAGACCAATATTGCTAAGTCCAAATGTTGCAAGATTTCAGAGCATATTCTGAGATCAAACATTGCGACATTCCCGGAGAGAAAGAAATTTCAGAAATGAGTAGGAATACAGTGCAAACCAGTCGCGTGAATAACAGCTTGGTTAATACATAAACGATGCCTTGCAGCACTATATTCGGGTGAATAAGTAGACTTAGTCTTTCTAGATTCCGCAAGGTGTTCGACACTGGACTAGCAACTTAGATACGATCATATCGAACTATTTCAGATCTATGCTATTGGCATGATGAATTTTTGAGTAACAGAACTGGGCGGCGAATGTTCAGCAGAATCCAAAGCAATGACGGATGTGCTCTACGTCTGACGGGATGTCTACTGACCGCAATACAATACAACTTCTGAAATAGAGTAAGCGGGCAATCACATTGTCTGTAAGAAAGTACTGTCGTTGGACGAGCACATGGAAATGCAGAAAGACTTGAACAAAACTTTCACTTCGCGTAGCTAATGGCAACTGTCTTTAAAAGTAGGTAATACAAGATAATGCCAATAAAAAAGAGACAGAATCGAATTATAAGATTAGTGGTGAACATCTTGAACATGTCACATTGCATAGGTATTAGTATCAGGGGTAACATTAAGAAACTATAAGAAATGCGACTTTTCATTCTTTCTCCTGGTCTTTATCCTCATCTTCACGCGGTCGACTTGTCATTTATTGGATGTGGCAATGGTAGTAGTAGAGACAGGGTGGCCGAATGTACTTTCTGTCGTCGTCGTCGTCGTTGTCGTCGTCGTCGCAGTCCCCCCCCCCCCCCCCCTCCTCCCCGAAAGCATCCCTCTCACCCGTCGCGTGCAGGAATTTGTGCACCTTATGTGGCTGCATCTGCTGTTGTCCCATGTGAAAGTGTGCGAACGTTCTCTAAATGTTTGCTAATCGTGTAATTGAGACGGATCGTTGGTAGAAGCCGTGTATTCACCGATTAGGATGTGGGGAAATTGTCTAAAAACCACATCCAGGTTTGCCGGAACACCAGCCCTCGGTGTTATTCCGGCTGGCGGATTCAGTCCGGGTCCGGTGCGACTCCCCGAAACCCGCAAGAGGCGTGCTAACGCGCACGGCCATCCGGGCGGGTCCGATAAGAAATCGATCACGTATAGATCAGTAGTAAGGAAGCCGAAAAAAATGTATTGGAAGAATGATCGAAAAGTGTAGTTAATCACTAAAAATAAAACGGAAGGAGGATAATACTTTACGGTCTCGTTGGCAGCGGGGTCATTAGAGACGGATAACAAATTCGGATTACAAAACGCTTTAGAACGAAATCGGCCCCTCCCTTCTCAAAGGAATCATCCCTGCGTTTCCCTCGAGTGATTTAGAGGAATCACAGGAAAGAATATCGCTGAACGGATGCGGAATTTAACAGTCGTCCTCTCGAACGCGAGTTCAGAGTGATAACCACTGCGCCACCTCGCTCGGTGTTTTAATATCTCAAGAAAATGTATAACACTCCAGTTCTGTAATATGTTCCAGGCTTTGAAGTCCTTATTAAGCATGATAACACAACTCGAACAATTCTGAGAAGTGCTGTCAGCATCATAACAAGTTTGCATAGCTAAATAAAAGTATAAAATAAGATCCTCGGAGAACTTAAATAGGAATATTTGGAAGTAAGCCGACATAACTGTATCTAAACCCCTTACCGGGAAATATCCAGAACCGGTAATCATGAAGACTATGTAGCACTTCTACTGCAACCATCATATATGTCGCTTACGGACTATGAGAATACAGTAAGAGAGATTAGGGTTCAAAAATGGCTCTGAACACTATGGGACTTAACTTCTGAGGTCATCGGTCCCCTAGAACTTAGAACTACTTAAACCTAACTAACCTAAGGACATCACACGCATCCATGCCCGAGGCAGGATTGGAATCTGCGAACGTAGAGGTCGCGGGGGTCCAGACTGTTACGCCTAGAACCGCTCGGCAACTCCCGCCAGCAGAGATTAGGGTGTTTACAGATATACGCAGATGTTCGCAGATGTTACAGATACTCGCTCAGGTCACACATGGAATATAACAGAAAATCGATAGTATTGGTACGAAGTACACACTACATTGACTTCAAAGTAGGTATGTACTGTTAGGTGTAGATGTAGAAGCGTCTATTTGCTGTAAATCACCAGCTTACGTCACAATAGCTTGTACAACGCGGTGCGGCATATCCCTAATGTAAACAGAGAAATGAAATAAAAAATGATATTAAACGTGCTTATTTCATCACAAACTGGAAGAAAAAAATTCTTTAGCCTGGCGGAAAACTACGCAGACTTATAGGATTCATCTCTGGAATCTTTGAGAAAGTAATTGTCGCTTTCATAGTATCGATGGTTTTTCTTCCTTATGTGGGCTTGGGTACACAGATTTATGTGGTCTACCCGTGCGGAGGGTGTGCTGGGCTTGTGGGAACGCAGGCGCCGCGAAGCGCCGCTGCTGATGACCGGGTGCGCTTCTTCACAATAGCCACTCCACTGCGTCTAATTCCATTCCTGCGTTGCATGTCTTGCAGATAGGGAAATATCGCCCGGCGCCCATCCGTCTCGTCTCGGGGAGGCGTCCGCCGACAATGGGTCCCACCCCGCGGCGTTATATATGCGACCGCGGCCCCCGCGGGTCAGCTGGATAGGGAGGCTCGTGCCATACGGCGGCGGTCTACGCCAGATCATTACGGCGGGACAGTTGCGATAAAGAAAGTCTCGGGACCGTGGTGCACTTGGCATTCCGTGTGTGCTGCTGGCCACTAGAATAACAGCACCATGAAGATGGGGTGAGACGGACGTGACAGTGTCATGACGTACATTTAGATTTAATGTATATACATATGGGCTGAAGCGACGAATGAAAATTTGTAGAAAGGCCGGGGTACGAACCTGAGTCTCCTGATCACTAGGCAGGTGCGCTAAGCACTACGCCACCCTCGCTTGCCTAGTTCGTCGCTTCAGTAAGCACATATATACATCACAAATGTTTGAGACTTGAGAAACATCTCTGGAACAATAGAGTTTCACTCATTTAGATTTATTTAATCTTACGTTAGTTGCTCGCATTTAATTTGACTTTGAATCTTGTGACTAAGGCAGGACCTATTTTCACAATATTAAATGATACACGACCATAAAACGAAGATTATTTCGTATCGTAGTGTTTTAAAATGTTTTCCCAAAATTGTGCATTTATATACTTGGAAACATAAAGCTAATTAAGAAACGTTAACGCTTAAAAATCAAGAATTTGGGTACTAAGCACACAGGAAAATAGGAAGAGAGAAAAGAGTGTAGACGAATGATTCAAATGGCTCTGAGCACTATGGGACTTAACTTCTGAGGTTATGAGTCCCCTAGAACTTAGAACTACTTAAACCTAACTAACCTAAGTACATCACACACATCCATGTCCGAGGCAGGATTCGAACCTGTGGCCGTAGCGGTCGCGCGGTTCCAGACTGTAGCGCCTAGAATCGCTCGGCCACAACGGCCGGCTGTAGTCGCACGAAATGAGCGCAATCGCAAACCGTAGGTATAAGTAACGCCATCTACATTCTGTGTACAAGGGACGATTATGCAGCGGCGTTCTCATTCGGAAACCTCATTTGAATGTTGGTTGTTTTTGGGAATATTGAGGCATGTTCGCGTAAGAAAGATAAGCGTCTACTTACACCCTACAGTGGCAGGATCGTAAACAACCGGGACTGCGATGTAAAGATCCGCGATGTTGCTGCTCGTGTTTCTCTGGATCCCACGACTGTTATGCAGAAAGGCAGCCGACGTGTCCAGGTGGGCGATACTCAACCCCATGCAGGATCCCGAGGCTCACACCAGCATCCACGAGGAGAGACTTACTGTTCACTCGGCCGAGCAAGACCATATAGCCACTTGATGTACCTGAATCAGGAAATTGGCTTGTATGCAGCAAGATACGCGCAGTACGACGACGTCCGGAGTACAACGAACAGTCAGCACGGCAAACATTGTAGCATTTTGTGACGGACCTCCTATCTAGGGGTTCTCACTGTCCTCGGGGTTAGCTGTTACGGTCACCAAATAGCCCACCAGAATCTGAGAACACTAAGATCACGTTATCGTCTCTGGAAGATTCCACGCGTTAGGATATTAATATATACCATTTAAAAGTAGCTACCTTTCATTAGTTGTGAAGGTCTGAAGAAGTTATCGGAACCTGACTATTCAGAAGAACGGCGAGGGAACTCGTAACTATCACTGTTACTTGAGAAATTGTCAAACTCTCAGAACTTATGTAAAATTCAACAAAGAAGAACCTCAACATTTGCTTAAACATTTCGCAAACTCAGTTTTAAATAATCGGTCCCACCTTACTTCTTCACTCATTCTCAACTAACATCACAAACACTTTGATGACTCTAGCTGCATGTCAGAAACACACAATCCTTCATTTATTCTAAATCACAATTTGCAACTGATGCGTGATTGTATTCCCTATTTGTGTGAAGTTGAATTAGATTCAATGCATGGCACAAAGATCTTGCCTCAATATAATAAAAGCATGAAATGAACTTTATAGCAATATGTATTCATAATAGCATTTTTCAACCGGCGTAGGCGGATATTCTTAGATACCTGTTGTATTATCGCCTCGCCGTTACCTGCCTTCTTCTTTTCATAAAATTAGTGGTAATTCTGAAACATTTTCAAACCTCTTAACATATTGAAATCCCCTAGTTAGGACGTTCAGTGTTTTCTCTGCAGTCCTCCTTCTTTCCAACATCGTCAATGAAGTTGTGCTCTTGGCTGGCCAGTGGAGCAAAACCCTAACGATTGCTGTAAGCGAATCGTCAACAAGTATCTCTTAACACGGCAACAGAGAGGAGCGCATAGTCAATGGTACGCCCAACAACAACACTGCCCACAGACGAGTCCAGTGCGTCTGCTCGGATTCCAGCAGCAGGGAAAGCAGCAGAGCAACGAAACCAGGCAGCAGTCCGCCCGGCCAGTGGCCTGCCAGATCAGCAACATCAGCTGAGTCGGCCCTTCCGCAAGTCAACCAGGACGCCACGGGGGCCCTCGCTGCATGACTGACCGACATACTGGTTACGCCACGCCTGGCCATCGACCCCGCTCCAGACATCTCATCGTGGTCGCGAGAAATGGGTCTTCCGCAGCTGTCAGCACATGGAATCAGGGATTTAAACAGCAGGGCCAGCCCATGTTGGTGTCGCGAAGGCAGGGCCGACGCACAAACCGTGCCAGTCGCGGCCCTATCTATAACACCATCTCCACCGGGTAGCGAATCAACGACTGGCGCCTGAGCGTCCAACCTAGGCACATGGACGTCGCCTTGCTGCTACGTCGCCATCCAGTAGTCATGTGCCGCCATCTGCCATCATGTTGTGGTAGTCGGGACACCATTTCCATCCACGGGGAGCGCCCGCGTCAGCTCTTCAGTACCGGCGTGCTGGAACTGGGGATGACCTCCCACCGCCTGCAGTCTGTACGTTCGTGTCTGTCAGCAAAGTATTCTAACAGTCGATTACCTGCATTGATCACCCACTCCTCCGCCAAACACCAAGAGAAAAATACACGACCAAGCCATTTACACATGTTACACCAGGTTCTACCTACAGATGTGGCCATATGTGGAAGTTCTGAGCAGAACGAACGTTGCCAGATTGTATTCGTCATCGTTATACGAGCCGTCTCGTGGCGTGATTGCATGAGATGCCATTGGGCTCGCAACAGCATCACCTCAGGGTCATGTAGCCAGTACTTTGGGGATCCGGCAGTACAGTACTAATGTTTTAAAGCCTATGGTGATGCCCTATCTTTCAGATTTCAACAACGTAACGCAAGACCACATGTTGACCATGTCATCCTGGTATACCCTGATACAGAGGGTCTCCTGTTCAGCATGTCCTCCTTATCTCTCGTCCATTGAACATACACACATAAGAAAAGTTTTGCATCACCTTGCTTCCGAGAGTTCCAGAACCTATGTAGAAAACTGGAATAGAGATCAACATAAACATCGTTTCCGCTCTTTTTATTGCTCATGAAAACCACACATTGTACGTTGTACCACCATACAGGGAGACCTTCAGAGGTGGTGGTCCACATTGCTGTACACACCGGTACCTCTAATATCTAGTGGCACGTCCTCTTCCATTGATGCAAGCCTGCATTCGTCGTGACATACTATCCACAAGTTCATCAAGGCATTGTTGGTCCAGATTGGCCCACTCCTCAACGGCGATTCGGTATAGATCCACCAGAGTGGTTAGTGGGTCTTATCGTCCATAAACGGCCCTTTTCAATCTATTCCAGGCATGTTCGATAAGGTTCATGTTTGGAGAACACGCTGGCCACTCTAGTCGAGCGATGTTGTTATCCTGAAGTCAGTCACAGGATGTGCACGATGGGGGCGCCAATTGTCGTCCACGATGTTGCCCGTATGGTTGCACTATCGGTCGGAGGATGGCATTCATGTATCGTACAGCCGTTACGGCGCCTTCCATGACCACCAACGGCCTACGTTGGCTTCACATAATGCCAACCCAAAATAGTGGGGAACCTCCACCTTGCTGCCTGACAGGGTTGCCTCCAAACACGTCTCCGACGATTGTCTGGTTGAAGGCATATGCGACACTCATCGATGAAGAGAACATGAAGAGAACACAAGATTGGTGGGAGATGCCGCGCAATTCCCTACATGACGCCTGCGTGTCTTTGCGGGAGGTACCGTTACAGAAGAGCGGTATTACAGGTAGATTACTCTGGATCATGTCCATGTCTGTTTAGCGGTGCGGTAGGTCCCCGATTTCTGTTTATGGACAACAATGCCCGCCCTTTAAGGACCGCTGAGGTGTCGGACACACTGGAAAATAGAGATATTGAAGGTATGGAATGATCTGCTTCTTCTGAGGACGTACACCCCATAGAACAGGGCTAGGATGCTCGTGGCAGGTGTGTTTCTCAACAACTCAATCGCCGAACCGTGCAAGAACTCTTGAGAGATGAGGGGATAATAATCCTCCAAAGACTCCTTAACAGTTTGGTAACCAGCATGAATAACAGATGCAAAATGTGCATCAGTGCCCGAGGAGCGCGTGTTCCTTACTAAGAGTGCGTTGTCGACCTTTATGATGGGAGTTTGACCTGCGTCTAACATGAACTTTATTTATGTCTGCTCTCCTGTTTTCCCTTGTAGTGAAACGTGTAACTTTTTCACTATAAACATACCACTCCACCTCTACTATCTATGTCCTGTGTTTCACGTCGTCCATCATTGTCTGCGATTATTCCTGCCCAACAATGTCCCTGTTGGTTATCAGCAGTCGAGCAGTGTAGTTTGTCTTTATTGTTTCGACGTAAACGGAAGTTAAACACTGACCACCACTTGTTGCCTTCCAGATATCTGCAGTCCTGTAAAAGGATGTTATCTTTACCACGCGCAGATGTTATGTGTGGCCTTTTCTGCTTGCTTATTTGGTCCGGCTGTTAATGTATTCAGGCCAGAACCATTACTGAACTTCGGAGAAACGCATCGGCAATCAGGGTTAACGTGATCGCTGATGTATATGTTAGTTTAGGGTCTGCGTTGATTAGCTGGCCATTTCAGATGTAACATTTCACTTTGTGGTTTAACTTTAAAGTGTTGTCCGCCTTTTCTTCACTTCTGAATCAGAAGGAAATCGATTATAAGGAAACGGCACGCCAACTACTGCGGTCTCTCCCTTGCGCTAAACGCTGAATTTTTTACGGCCCTACTTTTGGCTTGTGGCGCAGTAACCTCTTGACGCCTGTCCAGGTAACTACCGTCCACCGTCGACAGATGAATACTGAGAAAGATCTGTTATACCTCGCATGCAATCGGACGCTTTTGGCACACGCGAGCCTCGCAGTGACCGTCACATAAGTTTCACTCGAAACGGCGGGAGAAAAAAAAAGTGCTCAGGGAACCGACACTGTAATGAAGAATCTGGAAGAGTGGTAGTGAGAAGAGAACAGGCAGGGAGAGAGGGAAAGAGATAACGATGAGGGACATGTCAGTGCTGCGACAGGAAGTGCGTGCCCAGATATGCGAGACAGGACGGGAAACGAAAACAGTGTTATGCAAATGAAGTTCTTTGTATAAGCCGAGAGGAGGTGTTTCAGGGATTTGGGAGGAGGGGGAAACGAAAACAAAAATAAAAAAGAAGCAGAGCGGAAGGTAATGTAGGTGGAGGCAGCTCACCCGCCGTTAGTGCTGGCGCCCGAGATATAATGTGTGTGTGTGTGTGTGTGTGTGTGTGTGTGCCGCTGCGTCCAATCACGGTAGCCAGGAGGCTGGATCGATAGCACGTGTGAAACTCGAAGTTATTTAGTAAAAGCCACTGGTGTAGCTTATTTTAATAGACAGGATTTGTTGACATTGAAGGACATATCATGAACTACGCTTAAAAATGGAGTGTAAAATTTAATATTTACATGAAAATGGATTCGTCACATAAAAAGTGGGGGGAGACGGGAGGGGGAGGGATGCATCTTCCATAATTGATGCTCCTAATCTGTGACGTCACAAAAAGTGAGGAAGGTGTTAAATTTCAATTTGTGCATATACATAAGCTCCCATCCACGTCACATACACTGCGTTTTCTGCTTGCATTTCCGATTGATTAATATTCTCGAATATGGCCCGTCAAACAGGACAATAATGATTTTGCACGACGGATAACTGGAATCTAGCGGAAGGTAGCGTGTAGGCGAAGGTAACATGCAGAAGCTGCATTATAATTGACTTCATGGCACATCTCTTTGTCTGAATCTTAGTTTCTATGAAGACAGCTCTACAGTTCGTATGCATCGATCTTTCGGGGTTAGGTATGTGGTGGTGGTGGTGGTGGTTAGTGTTTAACGTCCCGTCGACAACGAGGTCATTAGAGACGGAGCGCAAGCTCGGGTTAGGGAAGGATTGGGAAGGAAATCGGCCGTGCCCTTTCAAAGGAACCATCCCGGCATTTGCCTGAAACGATTTAGGGAAATCACGGAAAACTTAAATCAGGATGGCTGGAGACGGGATTGAACCGTCGTCCTCCCGAATGCGAGTCCAGTGTGCTAACCACTGCGCCACCTCGCTCGGTGGTTAGGTATGTGTAAGTGGTTAGAAATCGCAATGGGTCGTTCAAATCTCGTTTGAAAAGGCGAAAAAATAATTTGATAATGAACGCTGACAATTTAAAAATGGTTCAAATGGCTCTGAACACTATGGGACTTAACATCTGAGGCCATCAGTCCCCTAGATCTTAGAACTACTTAAACCTAACTAACCTAAGGACATAACAAACATCCATGCCCGAGGCAGGATTCGAACCTGCTACCGTATCGGTCGCGCGGTTCCAGACTGAAGCGCCTAGAACGCTGACAATTTATTTAAAACGATTATCATTGTCGCCGAGAAACACACAAAAAACTCATCTGTGGTACAAAATATTCAAGTCAATGGAATTACAAAGCCAATTCGACTTTGGAGCTATATATTAAATTGAGAGTCCCTTAGCACATATCAAAATGGGTATCATACAATACTTTCAAGTCGTGAGACAAGACTCATGTAATCCCCAAGCATTCTTACAGTGAATAAATGGGCAACCTTTGATTCTACAATCTACTCCCATTAATTCAAGGAACGCGGGAACTGAGGGGACAGTGAGTGGTATATCAAGGACGCATGGCCATCATAATTTAGTTAAAAATCAAGTAATCGTTCATAAAAGAATATTCCTTGCATATGTCAGTGTTCACTGGGCACATAATTCTACGTTCTAAAAAATGCATAGCGACTTTAACTGAACGCTATGATACCACGATCACGTGGTCACACAAACGCAATGGCATCAGTTAAAATAACTATGATACTTAGACGTTCTTCGCCATTTAATTCATGTGGTAGCACATAATCTAATTGGCATGAAGGATGCAAAGCATCTTTGGACATGCATGTATGTCCAAAGGAATAGGCACTGCGGCGACTACGGCCGTGATGAAATACATTAAACGCATTCGCAAATGCGAATTAAGACAACAGTCAGCTATAGAATGGAATGACGACAGTGAAAATTTGTGCCGGACCGGGACTTGAACCCGGATTTCCCGTTTATTGCGGGCGGTCGCCCCACCATTTTGCTACCCATGCACGACTCACGGCCAGACCCAGACTTCCACATGTCGTAAACAATCCGTCTACGATCCATACTCGTACAACTGTTATGTACATTCCCGTACAGGTCAGAGGTTTTAGTGGAAGTGGCTTACCCGGTATCGGCAGATAAATGCATGCATATCGAAAGGAATTTTTCATCGTAATCAGAATAACACAAGCACTGCAATATCGTATTTATCTGCCGATGCCGGGCAAGCGACTTCCAGTACAACGTCTGACTTGTACGGGAATATGTACAATGGAAGTACGAGAACAGGTCATAGACGCATAGTTGACGACATATGGGAATTTGGGTCTGGCCATGTATCGTACACGAAAAGCCAAACGGTAAGGCCACCGCTCGTGATACGCGGGAAATGTCACTTCGAGTCCCGGTCTGGCACAAATATTCATTGTCGCCATTCCATTCTATAGCTGATGGTTATCCTTATTCGCAATTGCGAATGCATATAATGTAAGTGTATATGTGGTGGCAGTTTGTAAGGAACAAAGCGCACAGCGTCAAGCTAAACTTCATACATGAAACTAAATAAATGATTCACAAAAAGGGCATCGTGCACTTTTCCCTAACGAAGCTGAAATGGAATGGATTAGGCACTTCTACTAATTGCGCTACCACATTCAAATACTTGTTTCATTAACTACACAAGTCTGCTCAGGAGAACTTGCAAAGTAATTTGCATCGTGAATTTAGCACCGTGAGCACGCTAGACGCTTTCTAGACGTGAGGTTTATGAAATGAAACTGACTGATCTGTTTCACACTGATACACAAATTTATTGGAGAGCTCGCTCAAGTATTTGGGATCCCCACAAGCTTGGATTAAAGGAAGACATCGAAGCAATTCAGAGGCCTGCTGCAATATTTGTTGCCGGTAGGTTCGATTAGCAGGAGAATATTATAGAAATGCTCCGTTAACTCAAGTGGGAATAGCTAGAGGGAAGAACACGTCCTTTTCCCAAAAGGTTATTGAGAAAGTTTAGAGAAGACCAGATAAGAGATGGACAATCGTCTCTCCCTCGTTCATTTGCAAGTGGAATAGGGAAGGTAACGTCTAACGGCGGTACAAGGTAGTCTCTGCCACGTGCCGTATGGTAGCTTGCCGAGTATGTATGTAGCTGTAGATGTAGAGTGTAGGATCTTCCACGGACTGAGAAAGTTTAGAAATCGGAGTTCACGTCAGCGTCTTAAGAGACGAAAGAACACTCTCGCACTGAACAAACGTTCTCTCACCTTGTACTCGTTCAAGGGAAAAGGAAGGAAAGAAGGACGTTATCCTTATGAATTAGGGTGACGCCTTTAGCTGCATGTTTGCGTCATATTTTATTTTTAGCCAATGTCTGTATTACATTACAACATTTCTAGGCCCCTCTATAATACCAAGTGAGGATGTGGATACAGGTATGCACATGATCAATAGATATCATAGAGGCATATGATGTAATTTAACGCTGAATTCGATTGCGAAGAAAATAAGAGTTATAAATACAGCTATAGGTGTTGTGCAACATCAAGATATAGTACCAGCTGTCGACCATGATCTGACGCAAGCTGGATGTAGGGAGGTTAGATTATCAGAAAAAGAAAGGGTGGTTAGAAGCTCTGTTGTCTTCGAGGTCATTACGAAAGGACTTTTTGCTGAATGTAGGGTTGCTCCCTTTGTGTCTCTAGTTCTGCCCAGGTTTCCATCAGGGACTCCTCTGCTCATAGCACCGTAAGAGCATCATTCTCTTTCAGTGCAATGGCTGTTGGTCAGGATTTACGTGAAGCCCTAGGCGGGGTCTTTACCGGATCTCCATGAATCCTTTTTTACGAAGTTGTTACTCCTTGCCCTCCTTTTTCTCGTCGTTAAGGGCCTGCATTTTTGATCAGCAGTGAAAGAGTTACCATACAACTAGAATCGTACTATCAGAATTTCTAATGTACCTATATGAGTAGTATTAGCTCTGTCTCGGGAGTGACCTTCGATCAAAGGTTGAGCTTCCTTACCCACATAGATGAAGAATGTTCGAGATACTTCCGATCTGCGACTAAAATGTACGTATTGCTTTGTTTATGTCGGAAGTTACTGGCAGCCTTCAGACATTCGTTCCAGCAGTGCATGCTAGTCTGTACTTGGTTTCTGTAAACGCCGCTACACGCATTCCAGCATACCTGTCAAGAGTGTCTTTACTGGAGATAAGGCCTGCGTGTGCCAAGAAAACTGCGCATGCAGGCGCGATTGTACAGTCGACCGGAAAAAAATCGAAACTCGAATCTTTCTACCTGTGCAGTTGTGCGGTCCACAGCCTGTGTTCGGTGATCTATAGGGCAATCTTTGTTTCGAAATAATATGTTTATATACATACAAGTCAGACTGTAAGAGGAACAGGATCACTCAGGAATTCATTGAAATTTAGAAGTTACAATCTTGTTTCTAAAAAGAAAGACGCAAGAAGTACACTGAAACGAGAAAAGCGGGAGGCTACTTATACATAACTAAAAGAGTCACAGGACGGCAAGTACAACATTATTAAAACGGTAAACAGTTTGAAAGGCAAAATTCACACTGAGTAAAATTTAAAATTTACTAAGCTTAACTGAAAATTGGAACACCTCCATATAAATATGTAGTCCATACTGGACTGTTCGTCAAGGGCTGCGAGTGATTAGTAAAGTTAAAAAAGGGATGCTGCATCTGTCACTATTATTTGTACTTCTAACCACACCACGCTCTTCCACTGTCACCCCAGCACTTTAAATTAAAAAATGAAATTGTTATGTAAGTTAGTAGTTTGAATCTACTAACTTTGGAAGGTTTATGTTATTGCATCATGTACTTATCACATTTACAAACATTATCTCGTGATCATTAGAAATAGAAGTGGCTGTTTTATCTAATCAGTCACGTGACAGGCAGTATATTATGGATGATATATTAAGGTATGGACCATGTGAGTCAACGAAAACGCTGGGAGATATAAGTACTAGAAGCTGAATGTTTTTGAAATCATTGCGTAGAATAATTCGAACAATGATTAACAATTGCATGGACAAATTCCTAAGTAGATCAAAGTTAAAAATCATCCAGAACTCAAATTATGCCAACATAGTTCGTAAAACTGTAGAGAAAGTGTGGTTAAATACAGAGATTTAAGCACTTTCAGGAAAAGAAACATACGCTGGAGAGGTAACTGTACAATGAGCTAGCAAAAAATCTGCCTAGATATGCTTCTAATCATATCTTGTAAAAATAAGAAGTGAGATTAGCTGACAGTATCTGAAAATTGTAAATAGGCAGGCAGACACATTTAGTACATTGAAATGTAAACACAGCAGACATATACACACATTCACTAATAGTGTTGTAAACTTTACAAATACGTTTAAAAAGGAAGACTAAAATTACTCTGTACGAGACTAAAGTGCAGTCGAAAACATATCGCTAGTACTAGGCACGTAAAGTACTTAACAATTGCTACCAAACTGCAACAGATGACATCAGTTGCCGGCCGTGGTGGCCAAGCGGTTAAAGGCGCTACGGTCTGGAACCGCGCGGCCGCTGCGGTCGCAGGTTCGAATCCTGCCTCGGGCATGGATGTGTGTGATGTCCTTAGGTTAGTTAGGTTTAAGTAGTTCTAAGACCTAGGGGACTGATGACCTTAGCAATTAAGTCCCATAGTGCTCAGAGCCATTTTTGACATCAATTTAGAAAACAACACAAAGACTGAAAAAGTTGGTAATGAGAACAAAATTTTCACTCTGCAGCGGAGTGTGTATTACTGTGAAACTTCCTCGTAGCTGTTATACTAAAAAGGTTTCCAAGAACAAAAAACAAGATGGATAATACGTACCACGAAGTAAGTGTAAGAAGCTCCTTCTTGTTAGATAGTGACCTAAAGAAGGTTCGTGAATTAATACCTTACATGCGTCGACTGGCTTGCGTTAGCGGAGAACAATATTACAGTCGCAATGTTGCGTTCCCGTGCGTGCCGTCCACGACAGCTTCTCTCCCATCACGAATGCCAATATTCAAAATTCGTCATTTTACTAATCGTAGTACAATTGTAAGTCGGAAGAATATCATCCTTGACATTATGTGAGGAAACTATGACCGCTCTTGCTACTGTAATTTCTGCTTGTAACGCAGGAGCATTGAATCCAAGAATATCTAACCGACCATATGTTTCGTTACTGCTCCGATTTGACAGCGATATATTAGGCCACCAACTCCTAATTGACTATCGTTCTGACGTGAGCCTCCATCAGATGCGGACTTCAAATACCTGCTCCAGCAGCCAGATAGGCGATACAATCTGGCGCGCCGGGAACTTACTTATTAATCTACAATCGGCCATAAATCATTATAACATCGATATGAGGTCGAAATTGTTAATTAGCCGCTGAATGGCTGCTTGTCTGCTGTAAGAAACCCGAAGCCTATTGCGAAAAATTGCTTTCGCACATTTTCTACGCACCAGGCATTGATTATGGGACAGGCGTAAGAATTTTTTGTCAAGTTCTTCCTCAGCAACAGCCTTATAACTATTCTCCTGAATGTAGCAATCAATAACCAAAGCGTTCACCACTTCAAGGATATCCAGTATGTAGAACATACTCTAGCGTCTTTGAAATTAACTCGACAGAAATTTGTAGAGTAGTTTCTTTATCGCAGCATCGTTAATATGACAGTGAAATATGTGCGAAGTCAGACTGCATCTGTCAGTTCAGCAGGAAAAGAAAGAGAGATACTGGCAGATTAAAACTTTGAATTACGCTATAGTTTGTGTATGAACCTCAGTCGTGAATTGACTCTAGTCCCATTCCGAGATAAAGTCGTAAGGTGCCCAAAAATTTCCAGTTGCCGTTCTTCAGTAAGCTAATTTCCCTAAGTAGAGTACTTACATAATAGTCATTTAAGATTGCGCTGACGTTCTACATTTACATCTACATCTACATCTACATACATACTCCACAATCCACCATACGGTGCGTGGCGGAGGGTACCTCGTACCACAACTAGCATCTTCTCTCCCTGTTCCACTCCCAAACAGAACGAGGGAAAAATGACCGCCCGTATGAGCCCTAATCTCTCTTATCTTATCTTGGTGGTCTTCCCGCGAAATGTAAGTTGGCGGCTGTAAAATTGTAGTGCAGTCAGCCTCAAATGCTGGTTCTCTAAATTTCTTCAGTAGCGATTCACGAAAAGAACGCCTCCCTTCCTCTAGAGACTCCCACCCGAGTTCCTGAAGCATTTCCGTAACACTCGCGTGATGATCAAACCTAACATTAACAAATCTAGCAGCCCGCCTCTGAATTGCTTCTATGTCCTCCGTCAATCCGACCTGATAGGGATCCCAAACGCATATCTAGCTCACCACTTTCTCCATTCTTCTTGATGCTACGGGCGTCGACTTTCTTCTCATCAACATGTGTCATGCCCATTGCGGTTTCAGTTGTTTTAGATTTGAACAATCCGTCATTTACTTCTGTTTTGTTTCTTATGTTTTTATTTTAAGTTTTATATTCACCATTCTTTTTTCCTTTACTTTCTTACTTTCCCTTTTTTCCTTGCTCTGTGCTGACGCCTATTCCCGCGATCTGTCTAGGAGGTACAGTTGATATAGGCACTAAACATTGTGCCTTTAATATGTGTTGGTCACCGTTTATGTAAGTTTCAGTTGTATACAGCTAGAGGCCAGACAAACATGTGGTTCCTGAAGAGGGGCAGCAACCTTTTCAGTAGTTGCAGGGGCAACAGTCTGGATGATTGACTGATCTGGCCTTGTAACATTAACCAAAACGGCCTTGCTGTGCTGTTACTGCGAACGGCTGAAAGCAAGGGGAAACTACAGCCGTAATTTTTCCCGAGGACATGCAGCTTTACTGTATGATTAAATGATGATGGCGTCCTCTTGGGTAAAATATTCCGGAGGTAAAATAGTCCCCCATTCGGATCTCCGGGCGGGGACTACTCAAGAGGACGTCGTTATCAGGAGAAAGAAAACTGGCATTCTACGGATCGGAGCGTGGAATGTCGGATCCCTTAATCGGGCAGGTAGGTAAGAAAATTTAAAAAGGGAAATGGATAGGTTAAAGTCAGATATAGTGGGAATTAGTGAAGTTCGGTGGCAGGAGGAACAAGACTTTTGGTCAGGTGATTACAGGGTTATAAATACAAAATCAAATAGGGGTAATGCAGGAGTAGGTTTAATAATGAATAAACAAATAGGAGTGCGGGTTAGCTACTACAAACAGCATAGTGAACGCATTATTGTGGCCAAGATAGACACAAAGCCCATGCCTACTACAGTAGTACAAGTTTATATGCCAACTAGCTCTGCAGATGATGAAGAAATTGATGAAATGTATGACGAGATAAAAGAAATTATTCAGGTAGTGAAGGGAAACGAAAATTTAATAGTCATGGGTGACTGGAATTCGTCAGTAGGAAAAGGGAAAGAAGGAAACATAGTAGGTGAATATGGATTGGGGGGAAGAAATGAAAGAGGAAGCCGCCTTGTAGAATTTTGCACAGAGCATAACTTAATCATAGCTAACACTTGGTTCAAGAATCATAAAAGAAGGTTGTATACCTGGAAGAATCCTGGAGATACTAAAAGGTATCAGATAGATTATATAATGGTAAGACAGAGATTTAGGAACCAGGTTTTAAATTGTAAGACATTTCCAGGTGCAGATGTTGATTCTGACCACAATCTCTTGGTTATGAACTGCAGATTGAAACTGAAGAAACTGCAAAAAGGTGGGAATTTAAGGAGATGGGACCTGTATAAACTGAAAGAACCAGAGGTTGTAGAGAGTTTCAGGGAGAGCATAAGGGAACAATTGACAGGAATGGGGGAAAGAAATACAGTAGAAGAAGAATGGGTATCTCTGAGGGATGAAGTAGTGAAGGCAGCAGAGGATCAAGTAGGTAAAAAGACGAGGGCTAATAGAAATCCTTGGGTAACATAAGAAATATTGAATTTATTTGATGAAAGGAGAAAATATAAAAATGCAGTAAGTGAAACAGGCAAAAAGGAATACAAACGTCTCAAAAATGAGATCGACAGGAAGTGCAAAATGGCTAAGCAGGCATGGCTAGAGGACAAATGTAAGGATGTAGAGGCTTGTCTCACTAGGGGTAAGATAGATACTGCCTACAGGAAAATTAAAGAGACCTTTGGAGAGAAGAGAACCACTTGTATGAATATCAAGAGCGCAGATAGCAACCCAGTTCTAAACAAAGAAGGGAAGGCAGAAAGGTGGAAGGAGTATATAGAGGGTTTATACAAGGGCGATGTACTTGAGGACAATATTATGGAAATGGAAGAGGATGTAAATGAAGATGAAATGGGAGATAAGATACTGCGTGAAGAGTTTGACAGAGCACTGAAAGACCTGAGTCGAAACAAGGCCCCGGGAGTAGACAACATTCCATTAGAACTACTGATGGCCTTGGGAGAGCCAGTCATGACAAAACTCTACCATCTGGTGAGCAAGATGTATGAGACAGGCGAAATACCCACAGACTTCAAGAAGAATATAATAATTCCAATCCCAAAGAAAGTAGGTGTTGACAGATGTGAAAATTACCGAACTATCAGTTTAATAAGTCACAGCTGCAAAATACTAACGCGAATTCTTTACAGACGATTGGAAAAACTGGTAGAAGCGGACCTCGGGGAAGATCAGTTTGGATTCCGTAGAAATGTTGGAACACGTGAGGCAATACTAACCTTACGACTTATCTTAGAAGAAAGATTAAGGAAAGGCAAACCTACGTTTCTAGCATTTGTAGACGTAGAGAAAGCTTTTGACAACGTTAACTGGAATACTCTCTTTCAAATTCTGAAGGTGGCAGGGGTAAAATACAGGGAGCGAAAGGCTATTTACAATTTGTACAGAAACCAGATGGCAGTTATAAGAGTCGAGGGGCATGAAAGGGAAGCAGTGCTTGGGAAAGGACTGAGACAGGGTTGTAGCCTCTCCCCGATGTTATTCAATCTGTATATTGAGCAAGCAGTAAAGGAAACAAAAGAAAAATTCGGAGTAGGTATTAAAATTCATGGAGAAGAAGTAAAAACTTTGAGGTTCGCCGATGACATTGTAATTCTGTCAGAGACAGCAAAAGACTTGGAAGAGCAGTTGAACGGAATGGACAGTGTCTTGAAAGGAGGATATAAGATTAACATCAACAAAAGCAAAACGAGGATAATGGAATGTAGTCAAATTAAATCGGGTGATGCTGAGGGGATTAGATTAGGAAACGAGACACTTAAAGTACTAAAGGAGTTTTGCTATTTAGGGAGCAAAATAACTGATGATGGTCGAAGTAGAGAGGATATAAAATGTAGACTGGCAATGGCAAGGAAATCGTTTCTGAAGAAGAGAAATTTGTTAACATCTAGTATAGATTTAAGTGTCAGGAAGTCGTTTCTGAAAGTATTTGTATGGAGTGTAGCCATGTATGGATGTGAAACATGGACCATAACCAGTTTGGACAAGAAGAGAATAGAAGCTTTCGAAGTGTGGTGCTACAGAAGAACGCTGAAGATAAGGTGGGTAGATCACGTAACTAATGAGGAGGTATTGAATAGGATTGGGGAGAAGAGAATTTTGTGGCACAACTTGACTAGAAGAAGGGATCGATTGGTAGGACATGTTTTGAGGCATCAAGGGATCACAAATTTAGCATTGGAGGGCAGCGTGGAGGGTAAAAATCGTAGAGGGAGACCAAGAGATCAATACACTAAGCAGATTCAGAAGGATGTAGGTAGCAGTAGGTACTGGGAGATGAAGAAGCTTGCACAGGATAGAGTAGCATGGAGAGCTGCATCAAACCAGTCTCAGGACTGAAGACCACAACAACAACAACACAGCTACCATATGTGTATTCAAGTGGGGTACTATTTAACTTTTATATTGGCTGTATTAATTCTTGATAGTGCGGTTAAAGCGACGATCATCGTGTTTATTCATTTTGTTATGTTTCTTCAACGGTTCGCTTAAAGTATCTACATTGCCTGTTAACAGGACAGTGTTACAAAATCTCTTCTTACGTCTTATTTCCAGTTTAGAATCAGGGGCTTGCAAAGATACTCGACAATGTGGCCAATTTTTCACATATAATTCAATAAAAATTAATTTTATTATTTATGGCTGTGATTTTTGTCAAAGATGCACAGTGTATATCGACCTACGGAGGTGCTTAACATGTCTACTTTATCACTGCTTTAAACAGCATTTTTCACTTTTCCACTTACACGGTTACAAGCTAGTCCCAAGCCGATACAATTAAAATACAACTGATTTTGTAAAAGCTACTTAGTGGTTCGAGAGGCAGTTGTACAAACTTGAGGCAAAGATAATCTGAATTTCAAAACAGAGGTGATACGTATTACAGTGGACTGCTCGCACATGTAACGTGATAAAAAATGGAACCTTATCAGAGAATACCTTCACGCAAAGCTATTTCTTTTTTGTATTAAGACGTTTTCATCGACAAGATGACAGCATTCTGAAAACTCCAGTAGTCCCCGCGTGCTGTTCATGGTGGTTGTTGTTGTTGTTGTTGTGGTCTTCAGTCTTTGGTTTGATACAGCTCTCCATGCTACTCTACCTTGTGCAAGCTTCTTGATCTCCAAGTACCTACTGCAACCAACATCCTTCTGAATCTGCTTAGTGTATTCATCTCTTGGTCTTCCTCTACGATTTTTACCCTCCACACTGCCCTACAATACTAAATTGCTGTTCCCTTGTTGCCTCAGAACATATCCTACGAACTGATTCCTTCTTCTAGTCAAGTTGTGCGACAAATTCCTCTTCCCCCCATTTCTATTCAGTACCTCCTCATTAGTAACGTGATCCACTTATCTAATCTCCAGCATTCTTCTGTAGCACCACATTTCGAAAGACTCTATTCTCTTATTGTCTAAACTATTTTTCGTCCATGTTTCACTTCCATACATGGCTACACTCCATACAAATACTTTCAGAAAAGACTTCCTGACACTTAAATCTATTCTCGATGTCAACAAACTTCTCTTCTTCAGAAACGCTTTCCTTGCCATTGCCAGTCTACATTTTATATTCTCTCTACTTCGACCATCATCAGTTATTTTTCCCCACAAATAGCAAACTTCATCTACTACTTTAAATGTCTCATTTCTTAACCTAATTCCCTCAGCATCACGTGATTTAATTCTACATTCCATTATCTTCGTTTCGCTTTAGCTAATGTTCATGTTATATCCTCCTTTCAAGACACCGTCCATTCCGTTCAACTGCTCTTCCAGGTCCTTTGCTGTCTCTGAGAGAATTACAACGTCATCGGCAAACGTCAAAGTTGTTATTTCTTATCTATTGTTTTTAATTCCTACTCCAAAGTTTTCTTTTGTTTCCTTTACCACTAGCTCAATATATAGATTGAATAACATCGGGGAGCGGCTACAACCCTGTCTTACTCTCCTCCCAACCACTGCTTCCCTTTCGTGTCCCTCGACTCTTATAACTGCCATTTGGTTTCTGTACAAATTGTAAATAGCCGTTCGCTCTCTATATTTGACCCCTACCACCTTCAGAATTTGAGAGACAGTATTCCAGTCAACATTGTCAAAAAATTACTCAAAGTCTGCAAATGCTAGAAACGTAGGTTTGCCTTTCTGTAATCTATCTTGTAAGATAAGTCGTAGGGTCAATATTGCCTCATGTGTTCCAACATTTCTACGAAATCCAAAATGATCTTCCCCGAGGTCGGTTTCTACCAGTTTTTCAATTCGTCTATAAGGAATTCGCGTTAGTATTTGGCAGCCGTGACTTATTAAACTGATAGTTCGGTAATTTTCACACCTGTCAACACCTGCTTTCTTTGAGATTGGAATTATTATATTCTTGTTGAAGTCAGCGAGTATTTCGCCTGTCTCATACATCTTGCCCACCAGATCGTAGAGTTTTGTCATGGCTGGTTCTCCCAAGGCTATCAGTAGTTCTAATGGAATGTTGTCTACTCCCGGGGCCTTGTTTCGTCTTAGATCTTTCAGTGCTCTGTCAAACTCTTCACGCAATATCAAATCTCCCATTTCATCTTCATCTACGTGCTCTTCCGCCTCCATAATATAGCCCTCAAGTACATCAGCCTTGTATAGACCCTTATATACTCCTTCCACCTTTCTGCTTTCCCTTCTTTGCTTAGCACTGGTATACCATCTGAGCTCTTGATATTCATACAAGTGGTTCTCTTTTCTGCAAAGGTCTTTTTAATTTTCCTGTAGGCTGTATCTATCTTACCCCTATGCCTCTACATCCCTAAATTTTTCCTCGAGACATTCCTGCTTAGCCATTTTGCACTTCCTGTTGATCTCGTCTTTGAGGCTTCTTATTCCTTTTTGCTTGCTTCATTTATTTCATTTTTATATTTTCTCCTTTCATCAATTAAATTCAGTATCTCTTTTGTTATCCAAGGATTTCTACTAGCCCCTCTCTCTTTACCTACTTGATCCTCTACTGCCTTCACTATTTCATATCTCAAAGCTACCCATTCTTCTTCTGCTGTATTTCTTTCCCCCCGTACTTCTCAGTTGTTCCCCAATGCCCCCTCTGAAACTCTCTACAACCTCTGGTTCTCTCCTTAAATTCCTACCTTTTTGTAGTTTCTTCAGTTTTAGTCTACAGTTTATAGCGGGGTAGGCGTGGGCTTCGTTTCGATCTTGACTACAATAATGCGTTCACTATGCTGTTCGTAGCAGCTTACCCGCGCTCCTATATTTTTATTCATTATTATACTTAGTCCTGCATTACTCCTATTTGATTTTGTATTTATAACCCTGTATTCACCTGACCAGAAGTCTTGTTCCTCCTGCCACTGAACTTCACCAATTCCCACCATATCTAACTTTAATCTATCCATTTCCCTTTTTAAATTTTCTAACCTACCTGCCAGATTAAGGGATCTGACCTTCCACGCTCTGATCCGTAGAACACCAGTTTTGTTTCTCCTGATAACTACGTCTTCTTGAGTCGTCCTCTCCCGGAGATCCGAATGGGGGACTATTTTACCTCCGGAATATTTTAACCAAGAGGACGCCATCATCATTTAACTATACAGTAAAGCTGCGTGCCCTCGGGAAAAATTACGGCTCCTTATCTCTGAATGAGAAGTGTGAGATCGTTTCAGAAACATTATAAATTCTGGAACTCAGGGATAGTTAGGTTGCTTTATCTGATAATATCTACTCTTTCGTTTATAGGGATGTTTGTCAATAAAATAATACTGAATGTGACGAACCTTGCCTGTCTTGAGGTTTTGCACCCATTTGAATTCTGAAGCTAGATTTGTCGATTTTAAAGTGTTTCTGGAGGCTGGGAGCTGTGGGTTCGTCATAGTTTCTTATCTATTAATTTTTTTAGCAATGTAGCCATATTTGTATACAATTACAGTTCATTTCCCTTTGTCAGCTTTAACAATCACAGCATTATGTTATTTGAATGTCTGGTTAAATTTCAAATACGAGATTGTTGTCTCATCAAAGTTTGAATTTGATGACTGTTTGACATGTTTTTCTTCTTGCAGGATAAACTCTGACAATGCGTGCTAGACAATGTGTACGTTATCTGTAAGGTTGATCATCATAGCAGCTTACTTCGTGCGTATTAGGCTATGTGCTGTTCTCGCTGTATAGGTTTTGCAGGTGTGTTTTATACCTTTGGTTAGGGAGCCTAGTACATCCACCGATCTTGTTGGAAAGTAAAAAACTCAATGTATTTCTGTGAAGTCAATCTCGAGAGTTCACATCCATGAAACTTTAAGAATGTAGTTAGTGTGCTGGTTGAAGTAGTCATTGTTGCATAGTCTTCTTTCCCCTGCCTTCGTGATTACGGAATCTCAGTAGGTTAAATACTTGTGACAAAATATTTAAAATATTTGTTTTGTCTAACATAATTATAAACCTGTTTCAAGGGTGTGCAGAGCAGCTACTGATATAGATGTAGAAGTAAAATCAGATGTGCCCCAGGGAAGTGTGTGAGACCCATGCTGTTCGTGTCCAAAATATTAATAATAACCTCAGACTTTTCACAGGCGATGCCATTATCTGTATGTAGGGAAGCAGCCTACTCACGCCGTAATAAATTCACATCGGCTTTCCATTGTGTGCCAGCCAGTCCGCTGTAACTAGCTCTGACGTCATAAATGTTGCGCAATACTTTTAAAATCAAATAAATAACCTGAAACGGTTCTAGCATATCAGGATTAATACTAAATCAACATGTCACTTCAATAACTTTAACCATATTCGAAATTTGGACGTTTTTCTGTAAAAATCATTGGCGCAACAGAAAAGAGCTACAGATTTAAAAATTTATACTTAGATTCCTTTTCAATAATTATTTAATAGAAACAGTCTTCTGGATCTCACAAATTAAGATTTTAGTTGAAATTCATAATTTTCTGGTTTTTGTCTTAAAAATTAGGGAAGCAAGATAGATTAAGTAGGCTAATAAATAAGGCTAGGATGTTTATATTTAAGTAGAATGGAGATCCGCTATAACCATAAAGATGTGAGAAGTTTCATTTGAATAACTATAAAACTATAGCGATAGCGTATCTCAAAAGGGCAAGTTCAGAGCTCGTCTACTGCGTGTAGTGTAATTAAATTAATTCTCTCGCCCAAAATATTTAACTTAGCCACGTCAAAGTTATATTATGATTACTTACCTGTGTGCTGAATGCACATTTAAATTGAGAGCTTCATCGGCCATCAGCAAAAGGAGCTATGATTTATTCAATAACTTAAAGTGGTGCATTACTAGCCCAGCGGCTAGTCGGAAGACCCGATTTGATCAGGCGTTCCCTTAGCCGTCCTCACCGCGGCTTTATATATAAGAACGCTGCGCGAGGAAGCAAGGCCCCAGTTCTCTCCAGACGCTGATTAGCACTCCATCTGTGTCGGGAGTCGCGTCGCGTCGGTATCATTGCTACAAACAGCCTCGGATGCCGTATTAAGTTACTCGGGATACGCGTAACCATGAAATCATTTTCGAGTGAAGGGTTAATTCTGGGATGACTTTAATTATCGATCTTCAGTTTGCGTATTGTCGTATTTTCACGTGCCGCCACGGGACAAACATTCTACCATTATTTAGCGTGGCGTTTGATGAACCTAATCATCAAATTATGGCGAGCATTTATTTAAACATTTAATTTGGACATTTATAGTTGCATCAGCGCATTAGACTCTGAACTGCTCTGTTAGTCAGATTGTGTGGATTCTTTTGTTTTCATCTGTGACTTTCAGAATACAGAACGTTTTTTCACGACCGTTTTTGATTATAAATCCCAGACGATCTCCTAATTCCTCAGAGCTATAAGCTGTAACTATAAGTGTATTCTCAGATGAAGTGGGCACTAGGAATTCTAATTACAGGCTTCACGTTTTGCTAATCACTTTCTGGTTGCCAATATTGTAGTTAGAGAGCCAGTATTGAGAACGGCGAAAGACAGCATAAATAACATTCTAAATAATATGATCTGGTTTAGCATTCTACAAACCTAACATTTATATAAACAACATAAAATTGACATAATTCCACCCGCCGCCCCACATGTATAATTAAATACTGTCTGATAGAAACATAGCAAATATTCAGTCAGATCTTAATATGACTTCAAAATTCCAACAAAGATGGGAAACATGCTTCAAATGATCAGAAATGCTTTACAAAACGAAATCTGTGAGTCACAGATGGAATCGGCTATTTCATACAAATACCTAGTTGTACCAATCGGTAGGGATGTAAAATGGAATGATCACATAGCTTGAGTCGTAAATAATGTTATCGGCAGACTTCGACTGAAATTTCCAAGCAAGACTCACGACTCGTCGTCACAGCTTTACTTCCGCCAGTAGTCATCTCCTACTGGCTGAAATAAAGCTGTGAGGACGGGTCGTGGCTCGTGCTTACTGCGAACGGTAAAAGTCCCAGATTCGAGTCCCTGTTCGGTCTACAGTTTTGAAACTTGACAGGAAGTTTCAAATCAGCACACACTCCTCTGCAGAGTGAAAGGTTGTTCTGGAATGTTATTGGAAGTTTCATGTGCCGAACCAGGGCTAGTTTGTTCTGTGGTGCAATATTTAGTGGGCAGTTGGCCGCTGATTCAAGACAATAATGTGAGTTTGTTGTTCAGGCAATGGTTTATGCAGCGATACGACAGGACCGCACTTTTTCTTTACATGCACAAACGATCTGATCGTTAAGGTGAGCAGCCGTCTGAAACTGTTTTCTGACGGCACTGTAATATACGGGACAATTTCGTCTTTAAGTCACTGTAGGGGGAAGCAGCACGGCTTGGACGGAATTTCTGTTTGGTGTGATGAATGGAAGCTTGCTCTAGATATGGAAAAATGTAAATTAGTGCAGATGAGTTGGAAAAAAAATCCTATAATGATTGAGTAAAGTATTACTGGTGTGCTACTTGACACAATCAAGTCAGTTAAATATCTAGGCGTAACTTGGCAAAGCAACATGAAGTGGGACAGCTTGGAAGGTCAGTTGTGAAGTAAGCGAATGGTCGACATGGGCTTATTGGGCGTGTTCAAGGAAAGAGTAGCTCGTCTATAAAGGAGATCATGTACAGAACATTTGTGCGACCCATTCTTAGGTGTTGCTCGAGTGTTCGGGCTACCCATCTGGTCGGATTAAAGAAAGACATCGAAGCTATTCAGATAGGTGCTACTAGATTTGTTGCCGGTAATTTAGATCAGCACCTTTGTCTTACGGAAATGCTACATGAACTCAAGTGGGACTTACTAGTGGGAAGATGAAGTTTTTTCACGAAACAGTATTGATAAATAGTGATTTTTGAGCCAGAATGTGCGACAGACTGCAGAATGACCCTACTGCCACCAACAAACATATGTCATAATTATCGCGAATGCAAGAGAAAACCGAGCGAGGTGGCGCAGTGGTTAGCACACTGGACTCGCATTCGGGAGGACGACGGTTCAATCCCGTCTCCAGCCATCCTGATTTTGGTTTTCCGTGATTTCCCTAAATTGTTTCAGGCAAATGCCGGGATGGTTCCTTTGAAAGGGCACGGCCGATTTCCTTCCCAATCCTTCCCTAACCCGAGCTTGCGCTCCGTCTCTAAAGATCTCGTTGTCGACGGGACGTTAAACACTAACCACCACCACCTACAAGAGAAATAAGAGCTCATAAGGAAGCATATATATAGTCATTTTTTCATCGCTCCATTTGCGAGTAGAAAAATGAGTAGTAGTACTAAAAGATACCCTCCGACATTCACCGTATGGTGGCTTGCAGAGTGTGTGTGCAGATGTAGACGTAGATGTGCACACTGCTGTGCAGCACACTCTCTACTTTGTAATGAAACTTCTAAATGGAACGTAGAAAATTATTTAGAACACGAAAGCAGACGGACGCTTATTGCTCTTGTTTCGGTGCATATGGGAACTGGTGCATCCGTAGGTACCGCGTGACCGCAACTAGAGAGATCTGAGTGATCCACGGAGAAGATATGTAAAACGACGGCCAAGCCGCAGTTTCTCGACGTCCACCCTATTAGAGCGTGCCCAGATGACGCGTAAAAGGTTGCAACACACGTTTCTCCATACGCAGTGCTGTAAAAAAATTAGTACACGTGAAGGACGGCGTCGATTTTCATCTGATGACGTCATATGCCAGCTGGGGGTTAGTAGAAGTACCGATAACAGTTCCAAAGTTGCCCGCCTGCAAATATGCCCGAGCGCCATTTGCAAACGTGTGAAGCAAGGAGGCAACCATGCTTTCTACAGCCAAATGAGCGAGTCCCGGTGGCAGGGTGGTCCTTTCGAAGAATTATCACACAAATTGGAAACATGAACATTTTCACTCTCGCAGACAAACGTTCAGTCAGCACAGACCCCCGCTGGGACCATTGTATTGCAAGGGCAGCAGCGGCATATCGTACAGCTACCAAAGCACAGGTAAGAGGGCTTGTGAGCCCAGCTGTGTCACCTTGAACTGTTGCGAACCGCTTACTAACAGTGGGACTAAGGACACGCACACTTCTATCCCGTCTTCCGCTCGTCTTCCACTCACACTACATCATCGACGTGCGCGACTTAACTGTTGCCGTCAGAGGATCACCTGGAATGACGCTGCCTTGTCTTCAGCGAAGAGAGCAGATTCTGCTTGCATACAAGAGATGATCCACTGGGGGCCGAACAGCACAATAACCCTGGGTTCGGTGTGGGGCGGCGGTGCGGTGAGTGGACTGTTGTAGCCTGTTGTGGGGTTGTGTACCACTGCCGGCTACGGCGGGGACGAAGCCTCTCCGTCGTTTCTAGGTCCCCAATTCCATACAATACAATAGAATAAGTATTGACAACACTGAGAATATTTTGATGGCTACCAGTACTGGTCGTCAATATATTTAGTGCCGACAATACGTTGTGTTGACACTGGTTTGCCACATGCTGCTATCTGACTATATATATAAGCTAGCAGCATGTGGCAAAACAGTGTCATCAGAACGTATTGTCGGCACTAAAAAGATTGACGACCAGTACTGATGGCCATCAAAATATTCCTAGTGTTGTCAATATTATACGAGAATATATATATATATATATATATATATATATATATATATAACCACAATACAACATAAAATTTTATAAAAAAATATTCAAATGTGTGTGAATTCCTAAGGGATCAAACTGCTGAGGTCATTGGTCCCTAGGATTGCACACTACCTAACAATTTTAAACTAACTTATGCTAAGGACAACACACACACACACACACACACACACACACACACACACACACACACGCACGCCGGAGGGAGGACTCGAACCTCCGGCGGGAAGGGCCGCGCAATCCATGACTTGGGGCCTCAAACCACGCAGTCATGGTGTCACAAAAAGGTACGGCCAAACTTTCAGGAAACATTCCTCACACACAAAGAAAGAAAATATGTTAGGTGGACAAGTGTCCGGAAACGCTTATTTTCTATGTTAGAGCTCATTTTATTACTTCTCTTCAAATCACATTAATCATGGAATGGAAACACAGCAACAGAACGCACCAGCGTGACTTCAAACACTTTGTTACAGGAAATGTTCAAAATGTCCTCCGTTAGCGAGGATACATGCATCCACCCTCCGTCGCGTGGAATCCCTGATGCACTGATGCAGCCCTGGAGAATGGCGTATTGTATCACAGCCGTCCAGAATACGAGCACGAAGAGTCTCTACTTTTGGTACCGCGGTTGCGTAGACAAGAGCTTTCAAATGCCCCCCCAAATGAAAGTCAAGAGGGTTGAGGTCAGGAGAGCGTGGAGGCCACGGAATTGGTCCGCCTCTACCAATCCATCGGTCACCGAATCTATTGTTGAGAAGCGTACGAACACTTCGACTGAAATGTGCAGCGTGGAAAGTGAGCTGCATTTATCACCAACTGTAACCCGAGGGCAAATACACTGCCAACTTCAGCTTGTTAACAGAGAATACAACAAATGCTGAATGAGAAAATTCCGCAGTCTGTCCTTGTACGCAGAAAGAGAAAAGGAGGTTTCCAGCTCTCACTGTGGCAAACTTCGCAGGTTCCTTCCCCCCTCAGGTAATTTTGTGAACTGCTTGGGAGACAGTCTTGTTGGTGTTCGCCTGGTGCGAGGAGGTGTCGATTTCTGGGCGAGCACAAGGCAGCTGCTCAGTGGCTCATTGTTGGAGAGTTGCTGTTTGGTGCACGGCTGGAGTTTGGCGCACCTTTAGTAGTTTCCGAGTAAGTGTCGCGTTTAGCATTTGCATTTGTCTTCCCACTGTATAGTTCACGATTTGCGGGTCTGTTTTGCAGCTAGAGTGTGCGTTTCATAGTCATTTCTTTATCGCACTGGGGTGTAGAGTTGATGCTATCCAGCATATTCGCGCTTCATGAATTGCACAGACTTTGGAAAGTGATTTGCGTATCTATCTACAGTCTTCCACAGAGTTTTAATGTGCCTTCTGCTCAGATGCAGTTTTCATTAATTTAAATAATACCATGTTAGTGACCCAGAGCAACCTAGAAGTTGTTAATGTATTGCTATTACGTTTATGATTAAAGTATTGTGAATCACTTCAGCTTCAGTTTAAATCATAGTACACTACTGGCCATTGAAATTGCTACATCACGAAGATGACGTGCTACAGACGCGAAATTTAACCAACAGGAAGAAGATGCTGTGATATGCAAATAATTAGCTTTTCAGAGCATTCACACAAGGTTGGCGCCGGTGGCGAAATCTAAAATGTGCTGACATGAGGAAAGTTTCCAACCGATTCCTCATACACAAACAGCAGTTGACCGGCGTTGCCTGGTGAAAAGTTGTTGTGATGCCTCGTGTAAGGAGGAGAAATGCGTAACATCACGTTTCCGACTTTGATAAAGGTCGGATTATAGCCTATTGCGATTGCGGTTTATCGTATCGCGACATTGCTGCTCGCGTTGGTCGAGATCCAATGACTGTTAGCAGAATATTGAATCAGTGGGTTCAGGAGGGTCATACGAAACGCGAGCTGGATCCCAACGGCCTCGTATCACTAGCAGTCGAGATGACAGGCATCTTATCCGCATGGATGTAACGGATCGTGCAGCCACGTCTCGACCCCTGAGTCAACAGATGGGGACGCCTGCAAGACACCAACCATCTGCACGAACAGTTCGACGACGATTGCAGCAGCATGGACTATCAGCTCGGAGATCATGGCTGCGGTTACCCTTGCCGCTGCATCAAAGACAAGAGCGCCTGCGATGGTGTACTCAACGACGAACTTGGGTGCATGAATGGCAAAACGTCATTTTTTCGGGTGAATCCAGGTTCTGTTTTCAGCATCTTGATGGTCACAGCCGTGTTTGGCGACATCGCGATGAACGCACATTGGAAGCGTGTATTCGTCATCGCCATACTGGCGCATCACTCGGCATGATGGTATGGGATGCCATTGGTTACACGTCTCGGTCAACTCTTGTTCCCATTTACGGCACTTTGAACAGTGGACGTTACATTTCAGACGTGTTACGACCGTGGCTCTGCCCTACATTCGATCCGTGCGAAACCATACGTTTCAGCATTTCAGCAGGATAGTGCACGACCGCATGTTGCAGGTCCTGTACGGGCCTTTCTGGATACCGAAAGTGTTCGATTGCTGCCCTGACCAGCACATTCTCCAGATCTCTCACCAATTGAAAACGTCTGGTCAATGGTGGCCGAGCAACTGGCTCGTCACAATACGCCAGTCACTATTCTTGATGAACTGTGGTATCGTGTTGAAGCTGCTTGGGCAGCTGTACCTGTACACGCCATCCAAGCTCTGTTTGACTCAATGCCCAGGCGTATCAAGACCGTTATTACGGCCAGAGGTGGTTGTTCTGGGTACTGATTTCTCAGGATCTATGCACCGAAATTGCGTGAAAATGTAATCACATGTCAGTTGTAGTATAATATATTTGTCCAAAGAATACCCGTTTATCATCTGCATTTCTTCTTGATGTAGCAATTTTAATGGCCAGTAGTGTAATTAGAGACCGTATAAATTAGCATATCTGAAATAACTTTTGTCCCTTCATTCTTTCCTCCCACAACATTTTGATGAGGGGAGCTACACAAACAAAGATCGTCAGTAGATTGTTACTCATTGCAGTCTCTCTATGGTAGTGTTTCCACTCTTACACGAGTACCATAACGAGAAACTTATTGTTTTCTCTTTATCGTCATAATTAGCTGGGTCATTTTTAATTATATGAATTTAACTGAAGTTTTATTTCGTTGATAATGAACTTTCAGTTGCATTAGTACATAACAGCGTGCACAGTTATCAACTTAACAGTTGTACGATCGTGTTGGATTCTTCCTGGGCACAGAATCGGTTGTTTGATCTTTTGCGATTTAAGTTCGCAACTGTGGCAGGCAGCTTGCACTAACGAGTGCTGACCACATGTCGACTCTCGCACACGTACATACAACAGCAGATGTAGCTGCAAAGTATCAACGTCAATACTCGTCCTCAGACAGTCAATATATTGACGGTAAGACGATATTGTTGAACGTGTGAGGGGCCCCCCTTTGGGAGGGACACCCGGTATACACGCCCTTTGGACAGTGTGAGGATGGCTGCTGTAGAAGCGGAGAGCATGGCTGTGACTCGCGGCGCCGGCGGAGTGTGTCGGGGTGACCAGGAAGAGCAGCGGCGGCCGCGGCTAGCGCTGGCAGCCAACAGCAGGGGCGGTCGTCCTTGGCGCCTCGCCGCCGCCGCCGCCGCTTCCTGGTCTGCTGGGGGAATGCGCGTGGGCGCCGCACCGCCAGCCGCGCACGCCACTCTCCCTGGCCGCTCACTCACTACTCGCGGCTCATCGCGCTTCGCGTTTTCTGCTGCGTCGGCTCGGCAAAATACAACGTACCTACACCGCGGTACGAGCAACTCGTCTGCCGACTTAGCTTGCAGCGCAGTGCTTCCACCTCGCACAACAGTATCTTCGGAATTCTTCTGATCCACCAGTATGTCTGTGATTTGTCTTGTTCGACCTTGCCAGACTTGCAGCAAAAGCAGCCTGTCGCTATACTCTTCACTGTTGCAGCCGTTGAGAAGCATAGTTAATCTCCTGTGGTTATCACGACAACATACAGAGTTAATGGACAGACTACTCACTCTGAAGAACCAAAGAAGCTGTCACACCCGCCTAATATCGTTTAGGGCCCCCGTGATCACACAAAAGTGCCGCAACACGACCTGGTAAGGACTGACTAATGTATGAAGTAGCGCCGAAGGGAACTGACACCATGAATTCTGCAGGGCTGTCCATAAATCCGTAAAAGTACGAGAGGGGTTAGATCTCTTCTGAACAGCAGTTTACAAGGCATTCCAAATATGCCCAGTAATGTTCATGTCTGGGCCAACGGAAGTTTTTAAGCTCCCAAGAATGTTTCTTGAACTACTCTGTAGCAATTATGGACTTGGGGGGGGGGGGGTCGAATTGTCCTGCTGGACTTGACCAAGTCCGTCGGAACGCACAATGGACATGAATGGATGCTGGTGATCAGACAGGATGCTTACCTACGTGTCACCTGTCAAACTCGTATCTAGACGTATCAGACGTCCTATATCACACAAACTGCACACGCCCCACACCATTACAGAACCTCCACCAGCTTGAACAGTCCGCTGCTGATGCTGACATGCAGCGTCCATGGATTCATGAGTTTGCCTCCATACCTGTCACGACCATCCGTTCGATACAATTTGAAATCAGACTCGTCCGACCAGGAAACATGTTTCCAGTCATCAACAGTACAATGTCAGTGCTGACAGGCCCAGGTGAGGCGTAAAGCTTTGTGTCGTGCAGATATCAAGTATACACGAGTGGGCCTCCCGCTTCGAAAGCCCATATCGATATTTCGTTTAATGGTTCGCACGCTGACACTTGTTGATGACCCAGCATTGAAATCTGCAGCAGTTTGCGAAAGGGTTGCACTTGTGTCATATTCAACGATTCTCTTCAGTCGTCTTTGGACCCGTTGTTGTAGGATCTTTTCCCGGCCGCAGCGATGACGGAGATTTGATCTTTTACTGAATCCCTGATATTCACGATACACTCGTAAAATGGCCGTACAGGAAACTCCTCACTTGATCGCTATCTCGGAGACGCTGGGTCCCATCTCTCGTGCGCCGACTATAACACCACTTTCAGATTCACTTAAATCTTGATACTGTAGCAGTAGTAACCGATCTAACAACTGCGCCAGACACTTGTTGTCTTATATAGGTGATGCCGACCGCAGCGCCGTATTCTGCCTGTTTACATATCTCCGTATTTGAATACGCACGCCTATACCAGGGCGCTTCAGTGTGTATTAAACACACTAAGGAAGGGAAACTCGTATGACCGAGAAAAATGCAAGTAAAACTTATCCCTAGACAACTGCCAAGAAAGAAACTGAGCTGAAAAACCGGAAACGCACAGAGTATGTTGCATGCGACTCAACTTGCAGAAAACGAAAGTCAAGTTTCAGAAATCAATTTTCGCTGTTGTATTCACAGTCCATACCTGAATCGATTTTCTCAGTCCATCAGTTTTTCAGAATATCTGTTGTGTTACTGGAATGCTGCCTGTAACTCAGCTGTTCTGATTTCGTAACCACCATGAGGTGAGGTTATCAGTAAGTAAGTACTATTTTTTAATAAGAATATAGTACAATTTCCGAATAGATTTCAGTGAACTGATCAGGAGGAGGATACTGTACAAAAAGAGGTTTAAAAATCTAATTAACATCATTTAACGAGTACGAATCTTCTATTATGCCCATCTAGGTCACGCCCGTTGTAGAGAAAAGTGCGTAGTGGTCACTAGTGGAACATTACAATACTGCAACATTTTGGGGACTTCAAATAGATGTAAAACGTTCAGAATGGTCAGACACACTTTAAATGCCGCGCGGAGTGGCAGAGCGGTTTGAGGCGCCATGTCACGGATTGCGCGGCCCCTCCCGCCGGAGGTTCGAGTCCTCCCTCGGGCATGTGTGTGTGTGTGTGTGTGTGTGTGTGTGTTTTTGTGTGTGTGTTGTTCTTAGCATAAGGTAGTTTAAGCAGTGTGTAAGACTATGGACCGATGACCTCAGCAGTTTGGTCCCTTAGAAATTCACACCCATTTGCACATTTTGAACACTTTAAATAGATGGAAAACTTTCCGAATGGCCAGACACACATTCCCGCTACTGTGCAGAGAATCACTGAATGTTTTGTCACCAACCGTTGATGGTGTAGGAGACACTTTGCCACTACAAGAGAGAAAAGAGAGAGTTAGTACAGCTGTGCCGAATATACCGTTGTTGCCAATCAGTTTGGTTTGCAAATTCGGGAGATGCGTCAAAATTTATTTAACTGTTTCGCCTAATAACGATAAAATGTTCTTCTGTTCAAATAAACAAATAGAAATGAACAATATTCTGCAGAATTTAATATCTTTTCATTAGCTGTAAATAAAATCGCTTCATTTGGTTACCCGACAATGTAAGCAGGTAGCAACCTGAAAACCTAATCATTACACGTATGCGGTTGAATGTGTATGGTCCGAATAACGATTATTGCGAGCAGAAGTCCAGTAGGCATTTCCAGATTCGATATTGGAGTGTTTGCCTGACCAACCTGAGGCGGTATTGTGTAATCTGCTTACGGAAAACAGAATTTTGGATCCAGTGTAATGGTTATGATAGGGATCAACTAAAACACTAAGATGTAAAAATATCGAAACAGAACAGTTGTAACTAAACCGTAGTTGGTAAGACTCATTTGAACCAGCTGAATGCACAAGAGAGGATTCAATGGCGCAAGCAACATCACATCTGGATTTCCTATCAACGGAAACTCGCAGAATGGTTCCATAACTCACTTTGATGTTGTCTAAGTATTTACGAATCTAGAAGATAGTATGAAGCGAGTCATTTAAATTTCTTCTTGTAGCTACATAGCGTGATGGACGTTCTGCTATTCTTTAAACAAGTATATAGTCTAATTTCTGTGTTTCTGATCCCCACAAATTAAAGAGAAGTTACATATTGAGATTCATCACATTTTTTTAGCTGTGTTATCATGTGAGGCAAGCACTGGAGTCTGTAATACATTATATCTACCAAGAGTAACAACAAATTTATAGTCCGTCTGATCTGGTAGCTATATTTCCTAACCATCACAATACCAGCTTATTATCCATAACGCACATTAGCAAGCGGGGGGGGGGGGGGGGGGGTGGACTTCATTATAAGAACAATTCGTCATTTGTTGTTGACAAATGACAATAACATAGATTTTACAGAGATACTCATGTGTAAACAGGGCCCAGAAACTGAAAATATCTTTTAGCACACTCTTAGCAAAAACAACGCACTTTCTTTTACATGAACTACCGACGGATGGCCAGGGAGGGGGAGTGGGGGAGGACCCCATGCCCACGCAAAAAATTTTGTTAACTGTTCCTGACTTTTACTCGCAACATACTTCTTAAGCAGAAACTGATGTATATGTAAGGAACTGAAACTGAAAATAATGAATATGCCATTCATCGGAGAAAGTGACATCCGCTACTAAACATAAACTTTTGGGTTAGATTTAACTGAAAAAATTAAAACATTTATGGAATCTGGCGGGAGGATTCACTAAAAATACTAGTTTTTTAATTTTAAAATATAAAGTATCATATTATATTCCAATATTTTCAAAAGGTGGACACGAAGTGCAAACCCCACCCCCATCACCTTTGTACTGCGAGGGCTTCTCTTCTTGCTGATTACTGGGAGGATAGAATGACGCCATCCTGTGAAATACAACACCTCGTATAACCTCTGAATTTTCTCGAACCCCAAGTGAACGAAGTTCTCATTACTACATTTACAGACAGATAATTCTTTTTTTTTTTCTTCTTGATGATAACTCACTTTGTTGTGGAGTTTTGTTGTGAGGTTTTAACTGATTGTAGTTCTGATATGTATACCACAGAGGTCGATAAAGACCCTCCATAAAATAATAATAGCTACTAGCACATCTTATACCATTATGCATAAATACATATTCTCTGTAGGCCTGCCTAAACTGTCTTAAGAACTGTTCTAAATTAGGTTTGTAGTACCACAGTTCTTCTAATACAATAACTGCCCCAGACGAATTTATTTTGTTTCCATAAAACGTATTTTAGGATGTCAATTCGTGTCTCCGTGTCAGGTACCAGGAACGCAAGCCGGAGTGAATCAGGATAGTGTCTGATGTGCTCCCAGTTTTCGTAAAAAAATAATAACACCGACAGCAGCTGGAACAATACGCCTTTATTTAGAAAGATACATTTCGGTTTCATCGTACCGTTTCAGAATTTTGGTGGGGGTGGTGCAGGAGATGTTTGAGATAAAAAAAAGGGTCCATATCTGTACCAAGATGATGATGATGATGAAAGAGAGCCTTACTTGGATACATCTACAAGAGGATGGCTGCACTTTTCTGAAATCTGATTCCACGAGAAGTTCTTTTGGTACTCCCGGCTGTATATTCTGGACATTCTCACCATAATTTTTAAATGATTTCATTTTCCCTGAGAAGATAGCAAAAACGTAATTTTACTTATTGTGCTTATTCAATATAGCAGGAAGAACAAATGATTAAATTTTCAGTTGCTTTGAGGGCACACATGGTGTATAATTCAGTGCCCCGAGCTGCCGCCTCTGGTATCAACAACGGCTGCTAACCAGCTGTGCGTCGAATCGAACTGTACTTGGCTGACCGATCCAGCTACATTCCAATGTGCTTGCCTCCATGACAGAGTTCATGAATCGTGATGGTTGGCTACCGGTGGCGAGCCATTCGCTCGGTAACCTTTGACCGGATGTTTTCAACACGTGAGAGGACAACGTGATTGCCAGGCTGACAGACGAACACCGTGTCTATCTTTATTGAGGCAGGTTATGACAGTACAGTAAACACGCGGCCCTGCGTTATCCTGTTGAAAGATAACGCCACGGAGATCTCGGAAATAGCGTACCGCTACTGGCCTTAACAGTAAAAAAAGGGGGGGGGGGGGAGGGAGTTGTTGTGCAAATGAAGCTACGTGATCGTGTTGCTTGCTCATTCGTACACGACACTGTTAGTGGCAGGTGCTTGGGTCTGTATGATGGTGATGGAACGAATCTGGCAACATTCTTTCTCCTCAGAACCTTCACGCGAGAATGCGTCCATCATCACACTGTACACAGAACTGGAATTCTTCTGAACCGACGAAGTGGTCCCACTCCTCTGTCCAGTGTTGTCGTTGGTGTCATCAGGGCCGGCGTGCCTCTGCTCTGTCTGCTACTGCGACACAGCAAGCCGCAACACACGTCGTCGTGCTGACGGTTGTGAAGGGACACCTTCCTCCAGCATTACTTTTCCTCAACAGAAGTAGTCGACACCAGAAATATTTTAGAATTTTGAACAGGTTAATATTATCTCAGCTGGTTTTCTAAAAAAAATTGATATATTTTTGTACATTATGTCTTATATTTCAAGGTAACATCTATAAAAAGAAATTACTTTATTTTCTTTGTTACAATATATTTGTAGTAACTCGGAATGTACAGTTAAAATTAGTTTTATTAGAAACATTTGAAATTACGAAATATTTGGCACACTTAAAATTTCTATTATTAATTACGCATTTGGTGCTATTTATTATGTTTATTTTTGGATTTATTTATAAAATAATAATATAAATTAATAGAAATTCATTTGTCAAGAAAATTTGTAAAACCTTTGGAATATTATTATTACCGCAGAGTGAAGTAATAGTGGGCATGCCTCTGATGTGACCGGACGCGTTTTTGTATTTTGGAAGAACAATGTAATTTCGGCTTCGTTGATGTAAAAATTCAAAAGACAGTGTGATATAGAAAAATGTGAGAGAATAAATCATAGCGAAAACAAAACATTTGCACAGTCATACTTCAAAATCATTTAAGTCTTATGCAACCTCGAGAAGCTAAAATATCAAAAAATGCAGCTTCAAGACTCACCTTCTAGACATCAACAACTCGAGCCAACTACGAGAAAAGAAGATAAGTAAAAAGTTTACCGTAAATCTTACTCCACTCGTATTTTTGAAAAAAAGAGACTTTACCATTACAATAGTTGAGACAACAACAACAAATTATGGGAGGGGGAGATTACACAGTCCATGCAGCTCCAGACTTCATCGCACTTGTGAAACCATAATGTAATTAAATATGGAACATGAGTGGAAGTCCTCCCATATGCGAAGGGAGAGCTGGTGCGCAATCCAGTAGAGACATCACAATAATTAACGAACAAGCGGTCAGGAAGATTAGGACCGGGAAAACTGAAAGAGACCTCACCACGAATGAGCAGAACGATATAATCTCTAATTGGCTCTTGCGGACATGAATTCACGGAAGACGTTACATTAAAGACGTTAAATACATGGTACTATATAAGGAATGCCGATTGGAACCATCTGAACAGTATTATCCACTGTCCGGAGCCGATGGAAGCAGGTGGCAACATGGGGAGAAATGCTCAAGAACTCGTCACCGCAATACAAGACACCGTGAAAGGTGCAACACTAGTCAAAAGACTAAATGGCTGGAGTTCACAAGTACCATGGCACGGGAGTACCCAGACTGAGAATAGAAGCCAGACAGGCAACCAGAGCCTACCAGAGAGGCTGCACAGCGGAAGAAAGAGCTCACCGACTGGGGAGAAACAGGGACCTTAAGTAGCAGTAAAAAGGCCACCTGCGACAGGTAATAATACAGAACTGGGACCGATTCGTAGCATCGAACCTCCATCTTGGCCGATGGGGTATGCCATATAAAATCGTATGTCAAAAGACAAAATTTCTGACTATGTTATTAACTGCAAAACGAGTAGACGTCAGCATGACAGGGAAATGCGAAAATCTGCACAATTACTGATGGACACTCACTTTCCAGGCGACACTGCAAAGGACGAATTTGATGAACACAGTGAAATGTGGAAGAAAGGTAATGAAACATACTATGGAGACGGGATAGTTTTCTGTTTTCGGAGGGTGATCTGAGTAAATAAATCCTGAAATTGAAAAGAAATGAGGCACCTGGTACTGACGGCATCCTTGCTTAAGTTCTACATGGCCACTATATGTACGTAAGGCTACATTTGTGACAACTTTATTGCAGGGAACAATACCAGACACATCTAAGAAAGCAAATTTGAGGCTCACCTAGCTCCAAAGTCCTACATACTAATTTGATTTGTCGATACATGAGGTATAGAACACCAGAGAAAAAACTGTTCATAGAGTGAACTCCCATCAGTATGCATACATTAGTCATAGCTCAACAGAAGACACTGTAAAGGAGACGATGAGACTTGAAAGTAGCTAGAACTTCCAGAAGTAACAACTACATTAGTGTCGGAAAGGAGTTTGTGTATTGCGCCTAAAAATATTTCCTTTTAAGAGACCCGATCATGAGATTAAGCCAACAGGTCCATAAAGAGAAAGACCGTCATCAGGTAGCAAGGCGTATTCTTGGACTAGCGACAAAATTGTAGTGCACATATTGAAGTGATGAGCTAGAGAGGCAGGAAGATGATGAAGAAAATTATTAGTCTAGGCAACTACGATAATTAACTACCAATGCAAAAAAAACAATAAGAATGTATCATAACGTTATCCTAACAGCGATCATGGAATACTGTGCGAGTCCCTGGCCACAAAGGCTTCAGCACGTAACACTAGCACGGGTAATTAGCAGGATGCAACGTGAATACTTCTTCCGTTGATGGGATCTTTAGGTATTGTGTCAGTCGAGACGCTGCAGATAACAAATGGAATACGCCCACATGAAAAACAGAAGTAATGTATTGGCTGAAGAAAGAAAGACGTCACGAAGTGCGTAACTTAGTAATGAAGGTCACAAGCGAGCAGAAAGCGCGTGAATTAGAACCGAAGTGCCATTGGCCGTCATGTGGCTACGCTCCTGAATGGCAACAGCGGTACTCTCCCGGAACAGAGTAGTCGCTCCGTGCAACAAGTGAGCCGACAGAAAATGGAAGACGCAGATGCAACTACAGCGCCTGTGGCAGCGTCCAAGGACACGGCAGGGTTTGGTTCAAAAGGCTCTGAGCACTATGCGACTTAACTTCTGAGGTCATCAGTCGCCTAGAACTTAGAACTAATTAAACCTAACTAACCTAAGGGCATCACACACATCCATGCCCGAGGCAGGATTCGAACCTGCGACCGTAGCGGTCGCTCGGTTCCAGACTGTAGCGCCTAGAACCGCACGGCCACTCCAGCCGGCCGGCAGGGTTTACCTAATGTCGTGTGGCTGGGGCCACCTGTCGGGTAGACCGTTCGCCTGGTGCAAGTCTTTCGAGTTGACGTCACTTCGGCGACCTGCGCGTCGATGGGGATGAAATGATGATGAGGACAACACAACACCCAGTCCTTGAGCGGAGAAAATCTTCGACCCAGCCGGGCAATCGAACCCGGACCTTAGGATTGACATTCCGTCACGCTGACCACTCAGCTTCTGGGGGCGGACAGGGTTTACCTACGGCCAGGGAGGGGGGGGGGGGGAGGGGCATTGTAGAATGTGGCAGCCAAAACCTGTGTTATTACTACATCTACATCTGCATAATACTCCGCAAGCCACCTAAAGGTGTGTGGCAGAGGGTACTTCCGGTACCACTAACTGATCCCAATCTTCCTGTTCCACTCTAGAATGGTGCGTGAAAAGAATGCTGGTCGGTAAGCCTCTCTATCAGCTATCATTTGTCGAATTTTCTGGTAGTGGTCATTTCGCGAGATGTATTTGGGGGGAAGAATTATTTGCTATTAACAATCTGTTGTACAGTAGTGACAGATCAGAAAAGAAATTAAAGGGCAACAACAGTGGCGAACATACATATGGTAGCAGGTGGAGTCTTCATCAATAGTAGAAATAGTTACCGTAGTGGGAAGCAGTATTTTGTCGGATGTAATAACGCATACTGTTTGATTATTTGCGGATGTATAGGAAAAAAATTGTTGTTGATTGTAACAATAGGCGTAAGAACGAATGCAGCCTGCGTTCAAATTTTAGGTAACAAGCTACAATGTAATAAATAAAGTAAAAATAAATGATTACCTTGCTGCAAATAAGTCCATTTTTTTAATTCAAGGTACACGTTCCTGCACTGCATAGCGAACAATATGCCTGTCCTCTCGGGCGCTAGTCGTGAGAGGATGCTGAGATCATACATGGTACTGCCTAAAGGCCTCCTGAGACCATCGATTCCATGGCAGCCTTGGGATCTCGACCAATGCAATTAGCGGTTATCACGGATCGAGATATCACTTTCTCACCAGGCTACGATTCTCCCAATGACGAATTCAGACACGTGCCGGTACGTCTGGAATGAAATCACAAAGTCTACAGGTTCTTTTTCACAATCGCGAAAGAGGTGTAGGAATTAGTGACTAACTCTCGGCTGGCACAATGAGTAGACTTCTCTTGGCATTTCAGTATTCGTCACACGGCCATCTACGTAAGTGAATCATAATGACATATAACTGGGAGAGATACAAAACCAAATTGACAAAAACAAACACCAGTGATCATGACGTAAAATAAATATGAAAGCAACTTGAAATAACATTCTAAGTTTACACAAAATTACTTAGTTTACGTGAGTTAGTTTCTATATCTCTTTTAGCTTCCTTTGGAAAAAAGTAAAGTTGTTTATACACTGCAAAGTCTGTGGTTGCCAATAATGTTGGAACAGATGGTAACTTGCATTTCTTGCTCACAACATTCCTTAGCAAATTTGATGTGATGTCCAACCGACTGACCATCCAAATTTGTGCCTCTTGCTACAAGAGGCTCAAGATAATCTTCTGAGAAACAGTCAGTAGACTATAGCAATTTCTGAACAAAAAATCCTCTCCGAAATCTTTATTAAAAATGAAATTCCTCCAGCTGTACTTAAGATCTTATATTTACTTCGCTACTAGTTTCGACTTTGCGTCAACGCCATCTTCAGGCCCGTACACTTTGATGAAATCAGTTGTGTGTGGCTCAGTGTAGCATCCCGCGGTGAGACCAACACGTGCTCCACATGGATGGTTGGCAGTAATTTTCCTCATATACAGAATGTCGATAGCGTTGCTGCTACCTACCGTGTGTGATTGCGTTGAAATGCTAGTCAGTTGCGAGTGCGAGCACGTCAGTTCGTCCCAAACCGCTTTCATGGTTTCGCAGTTTTAACGGCAAGCAGTGTACTAATGGGTAGGTGGAAATATCGGTCGTCTCGGTTGTCAGTTGGCAGACCTGTGTCCACCTGTCCATTCTTCGAGGCTACAGCAACCTCGTGCACGCGAGTACGCCTGAAGGAGTGGCTAGGCGCGGGCGGTTGCCCAACCCGTGGCGTCACGCAAAACAAATGTGCTTCCTTTCTCCTCTCCCGCAGCCGGCACGTGCGCTGCGCGCGGACGTACGTGGAGGAGAGGCGGTGAGCTTGCAACATGCCACGGGCCGCCCTGCCCACCCACACATGGCGACGCCCGCGGCAAATGCCGTACTGTGCTTCACCCATTGCGGAGCGCCGTTTCCTCTGTTCCGTGACGTCAACGGGTACATTGACCGCTCCAGTGAAAATTGATACGAGGAACAAAGTGTCGGTGACATGAAATAACTACAATTTCTAATGTGTACTGTACAGGTCGTCCGTTGTCAAAAGACTACATCTTCTACATGAATGAAGACAGAAACTTGCAATGTATTTTAACCTACGCATCGAAACTTAAATATTAAGTTTCGACTCAAGGTATTCAAGGTAAATATTACCTTGAGTTGAATTGCAAGTTGTCGGTTCACATGATTAGGGGCAAGGGTCTCCTTGGTGTAGTTAGCTCGTTGGTCGTGTTTAGGATACGGTAATACATTCTACGGATCGGAGACGGGAACCGTACTATAAAAACTTACACGATACAATACAAAGAACGTAGAATATGTCTTGGTACCAAGAATGGAACATCAACTTATTTGTGGAAAGTAAAGAACCGCTCCTACACTTGCGGCGCAAATATCTAAGCATAAAATTTTCAATGTGGAGGGCTACATTTTCAGAGGACGCCTTATTATCTTGCATCCGAAAACTTTCTGTACTGTCTTACACGTCTGCTTACTGGTTGTGTGAGGATCTGCCAGCAGTAGCAAGGGAATATGTAGGGGCGACACCGGACATTTTATTAGGCATCTCTACACGGCGATTGCTCATGTTTGAATGAAGCTGTTTATGTACCGTCGTTGATCCTGACGTGCGATTTGATCTGCCAGTACCAGCCGATGTGGCCGAGCGGTTCTAGGCGCTACAGTCTGGAACCGCGTGACCGCTACGGTCGCAGGTTCGAATTCTGCCTCGGGCATGGATGTGTGTGATGTCCTTAGGTTAGTTAGGTTTAAGTAGTTCTAAGTTCTAGGGGACTAATGACCTGAGAAGTTAAGTCTCATAGTGCTCAGAGCCATTTGAACCATTTTTTGATCTGCCAGTCTCTTCTACTATTTAAAATCATGCCTTACAAGAGCTCAGAGCCAAATGTTCACAACCGAGGACACTCTGCACACACGGCTAAAAGAACCAGTAGCGAACAGGATACGCGTTTTGGGATACTTACGTGCAAGCAGAATTTAAGTATAAGCTGCCAAGGGAAATGTCAGTAATGACGGCAGAGTTCACAGCGATCTAAATAAGCCATTAAACACAGCTATGCGGCGCGCGAGGAAAACATTGTCATCTTTTCGAACTCCCAACCTGCACCCTCTCTCCTTAAATATTTTCATTGAGCACATACAAGCCACCCGATAGCCCACGAGATGGGGGCATACGTAAACAAACTGGGAGGGAAGAATCGTAGGGGCTCCATGTACCGGATTAAAGCGCACGACAGTGTCCTGGGCAACGAGATCGCAGGAAGTCTTGCTAAGGAGACGGTAACCACCGCTTTAGAAGACTGTACGCAAATTCCGGCAGAGGATCTATTACCGTCGTACAGGAAGAGAATTCGAACTGAGCGGAACAAAGAATGGCAAGCTTCCCAGAAAAGTACAGGAAAATACTGTGTGGAAATAGCTCCAGTGCTACCAATCAGGCGTCGGTGCAATGGACTTAGGTGCACACCTAAATTTGCAGTTACCATAGCGCTGTTGAAATACAGCCACTCTCTAGATATGCACGGCTCCTTCCTCGTCTACGCAATGTACCATCTCTACTTTGTGACCATGGCGAAGAGGAGGGCAAAAATTGTATATTTTTTGGATGGTCAGTCGTTGGGACATCACATCAGATTTGCTAAGGAATGTTGTGAGCAAGACATGCAAGTTACCAACATCTGTTCCAACATTATTGGCAACCACAGACTTTGCAGTGTATAAAGAACTTTACTTATATCGAACGGAAGCTAAAAGAGATATATAAACTGACTCACGTAAGCTAAGTAACTTTGTGTAAATTTAGTATGTTATTTCAAGTTGCTTTTGGATGTATTTCACGTCGTGATCACTGGTATTTCTTTTTATCAATTTGGTTTTGTGTTTGTCCCAGTTATATGTCATTACGATTCACTTACGTGGATGGCTGTGTGGGGAATACTCACGTGCCAAGAGAAGTCTACTCATTGTGGCAGCCGAGAGCTAGTTACTCGTCATGTATGTGGGACATCTACGTTTCAGCCCATACAGAATTCCTACTGCTCCTTCATCATTGTGAAAAAGAACGTGTAGACTTTGTGGTTTCCTTCCGGACGTGGAGGTAAAAGAAAACAATTTCCTTCCATGTGTAATGTTTAGTGCTAGGGCAACTTTCCGTTTAAGTGGATAAGGCCACCTTCACAACGTAAGAATTTGGAAGAGACAGTAGCCAGACCCAACAGTTGAGATTAGGGGAGACTCTCCGAAGCTTTGTTATTTTCGCCGTTGCTCGAAGGAAAAAAAGGAAGTGCCGGGTTGGTCTTTTTTTCGGAAGTAATCTTTACATTTATCACTTACAGTTGCGATAAAATTAAGAAAAAGAAAAGTAGTGGAAGATAATCTTTTAACAATGCTGCGACTCAGTGATGGATCTGCGGTAAGGGACATGCGGACCTCGCATTTCACCATTGGCGTGTAAGGGCACCTCACGCTTATTTCTTTTATTTTATTAATTATTTATTTATTTTTACTTTTGGTAGTGGCTCTGAAAGACTCCATTTATGAACCTCACCCCCCCCCTTTTTTTTTTTTTTTTTTTTTTTTTTTTTTTTTTTTTTTTTTTTTTTTAGCGAAACGTGATCCTGCATAGCAACTATAGTCAATGCATTAACTCAAGACATGCACAGAAATGTGATTACTTTGACTATCAAATTGTAGTGCGTTCGTAGGAGAGCACATTGAAAATGTGTGGATAGTAAATGAAAACTTATGCAAAAAGTACTCCAAGGTTGCGTGTACGTGCATATAGAAGAGTTAACCTAGCAAAATCATATGGTTTTTCCTTTTTTTTTTTAAATGTTTGGGTAAGAAAAAATTTAACCGGTTTTATTCATATAAGAGATATAGTTTTAGTAGCACCGCGCGTCGTCACAGTGTAACATGTTCTACTGGTCCTAAGATATATCAAATGCAAAGGAGAGATGGAATGATCGGGAAATGTCATCATTAACACTTGGACGTTTTCACGGAAAAGTTCTTCGTTTTCGTGTCTATAGTGTCCAGTATGATAAGGAATTGTGGTCGGTCAGCGTTTGACAATCGTAACATGTACGCACAGCGACCAGCGCACTGCAGAGATACGCATCAGTTTTGACATCCTAGAGATTTTATAACTGAGACGCATGTCAGTTTACATGGATGTGCACAGTATACCCTACGGATGATAGTCTCTATGCTGAATCCCGGCCTGGCAATTAAATATTTTACATGCCGCTTACTGTGTGCAGCAAGAAATCTTTTAATGCATACTTGCAGGCTGTGGAACACCAGGCATACTAGATTTTCAAAAGTCGAAACTTCGGCGTTGCTCTGGGAAGAGTCGATTTCTTGTTGAGCGGAGAAGGCGGAATTTAGTCCCACCTCCATTTGACTATCCCATTATACTGTATATCATACATTACAACTAGCAAGCAGTTTGCGTTTTCTAATGTATGAATCAACTGACTGTGTTCTCCGTCATCTCTGCCTTATTTAATGCTAAGTATCTGTAGCAGATAGGAACACCAGGGTGTTAACGCGAAACGTAGTGTAAGACTGCTGACAAACCACACTCTACTGCCCTTATGAGCCAATGACTGAACGCTTTCTCGCCTTACTTACACATTTATTTCGATTAGAGTGGCTTAACGCAATATCTTACCAGAGAAAGTGCGACTGCTAACTAGTGTGAGTGGCGTAACTCCAAATTCCCTCGTCTGTCACATTTCCCATCAGGTTGTAGCTGAAAGGAAAAGTATTCTCAATTCTTGAATAACTGTGTATTAAATGTGTTTTACTGAACGAAATTAGAGAAAGGTTAGATTCTTGACGGGTCAACGGTATATCGTCCTCTCTTCACATTTGAGAAGAATAGTAAATCGTCAGATAAGCTGTTCTACAGCCATAATTGGTTTTTGGTACGTGACTGATTCTCAGATATCTCTGCAGTAAATTAATTCCACGTGAGAAAATCGCCCAAGAGAAATTCTGAATGTAAAAGTAAGGAATCTAGCAAGCTAACCTTTGTTGATGTGAGGATGGGAATGGTTGTGCGTGTATAGTAATGAGATGACAGGGTCTGAAAATTAGGTGAAATAAGTGTAAGACGTCAATATTTTATAATCTGATGGCTTCCAAAAAGCAACAGTCGGAATCCATGACCTCACCCCAGATGCGTCATTGAAATGCGGAGTGGTTCCGTTAATGTCTATCTATTCGATTATTTGAAGATACAAGGGCGTACTAAAAAGTAATTCACATTTTTTATGTGAAAGCTCTTAAGACTTTTAAAATAAAAACAAGCCTTATTAACATTCAACATCTTTATTCTTCATATCTACATATCTAGTTCTCAACATAGTCACCCTGGCGACGAACACATCTCTCCCATGAAGAGACCAGTTTGTTGATACCGTAGCTGTAGAATGTTTATCTTTGTTAACGGAGCTACCTCTGCTTGCACTGCTTCATTACTATCAAAGGGAAGTCCTCGAAGGAGTTCTTTAAGTTTTGGAAACAGATGAAAAGCAGATGGGACGAAGTCGGGACCCACGGCGTCGGACTGCTGCAGATGTCGCAGCGCTCACGTGTGTTCTGGCATGGTCATGCTGAAGGACAGGGGGCACCATGTCTGGACGAACTCTTAAATTTCGTGCTTTCAGTTAGAAACTCGATTACAGCACGCTGTTTCTCACGCAACGACAAAATGTAATGTATTGCGAATACTCAGAAACAAGGATCCTTTATTGTATGATTATATGATAGCGGAACAAACACTGGTAGCAGTTACTTCTGTAAAATATCTGGGAGTGTGCGTGCGGAACGATTTGAAGTGGAATGATCATATAAAATTAACTGTTGGTGAGGCGGGTGCCAGGCTGAGATTTATTGGGAGAGTCCTTAGAAAATGTAGTCCATCAACAAAGGAGTTGGCTTACAAAACACACGTTCGACCTATACTTGAGTATTGCTCATCAGTGTGGGATCCGTACCAGATCGGGTTGACGGAGGAGACAGAGAAGATCCGCGCGACTGCTACGGTCGCAGGTTCGAATCCTGCCTCGGGCATGGATGTGTGTGATGTCCTTAGGTTAGTTAGGTTTAAGTAGTTCTAAGTTCTAGGGGACTGATGACCACCGATGTTAAGTCCCATAGTGCTCAGATCCATTTGAACCATTTCTGAGAGAAGATCCAAAGAAGAGCGGCGCGATTTGTCACAGGGTTATTTGGAAAGCGTGATAGCGTTACGGAGATTTTTAGCAAACTCAAGTGGCAGACTCTGCAAGAGGCGCTCTGCATCGCGGTGTAGCTTGCTGTCCAGGTTTCGAGAGGGTGCGTTTCTGGATGAGGTATCGAATATATTGCTTCCCGCTACTTATACCTCCCGAGGAGATCACGAATGTAAAATCAGAGAGATTCGAGTGCGCACGGAGGCTTTCCGGCAGTCGTTTTTCCCGCGAACCATACGCGACTGGAACAGGAAAGGGAGGTAATGACAGTGGCACGTAAAGTGCCCCCCGCCACACACCATTGGGTGGCTTGCGGAGTGTACATGTAGATGTAGATGTAGATGTACGTTACATATCGCCATGTTACACGTTATAATTCGGAGCCTTATAGTGGCATAGGATTGCAACGTCAGCGAAGCAAGAAAGTTGACCGTGTAATGTGCATGACATGTAATTCCTCAACCGATGTTGAGAACTGAATAGAAAATTCGGAGGCGTTACTTTTCAGCACGCTCTCCTAACATCATACAGTTAGCTTGTAGGGCGCAAAGTAACCTGATTCATCTATTGGACCTAACTGAATGACGAACATTTGCTTCAACGCTTCTGTTTCGTGCTTCAGACGTTTCTGAGCTCACTAGGACATACAGATGCGTGCATTTCTCTTTCTGCCTATTCCTCCCCCCCCCCCCTCCCTCTCTCTCTCTCCCTCTGTGTGTGTGTGTGTGTGTGTGTGTGTGTGTGTGTGTGTGTGTGTGTGTGTGTGTGTGTGTGTGTGTGTCTGTGTGTGTGTGTAGTGGGTGCGAGTGTAACAAAAAAAAGATATAAACGAAGCTGTGCAGTTATTTGTCCCGCACGTTAAAACAGCATTTGTCTTGAATAAACTATTCAGTTGCAGATGCAGTTATAACTACAAAAAGGAATCGATCTTCGATAAATGTCATGTGAATAGTGACTTGAGATAAAACAACTTGTTTAAGCGATTAGCACAGTAACCGGTATTAAGAGTAGGAGAGAAATGAACCCAGTAAGTCAAAAATATGTAAATCAAGCACACACGTGACGAACGACAGGTAAATGCCGTTTTCGTTTCTACGTATACGTTGGTGAAAATTTTCTGAAAGTAGTTACTACCTGAGACAAATACGTCATTAAGATGTGATGGGGATCGGAGGAGATACGTTGACGCGGTTCTGATTAAATGCTGATTAAATTCCGGCCGTGTTAGGAATGACACAATTCAGTCTCAGCCATTCACTTACTTCGAGGTAAGCTTTTCTTGTCAATGCTTCTGTCGGATAAAACTGCTTACTGAGAAATGGAGATTGTGGTAGATTATTAGGGTACATCTTGCATCATTAGTATTATACACTTGTTCTTATGAATTCATTTTGCTTATAGTAAAATGTGTTATGCTTTTCCAGCATCTCTAATAACAGCTATTAATATGAAATAAGGCGAGATATATAAATGCTAATTAACTACTTGTCAGGAGACATCGGTTTTGCCATAATTTATCAGCAAATTACCTTAATTACAAACTGATGTACGACGATAATTATGAGAATGTGTGTTGCATATTTTTAAAAAAAAGCCTTGCCTGCTAAGAACGTTTACTTGTGCATAAAATTATTCAGTGCTTACTAAGTACCGAGCGAGATGGCGCAGTGGTTAGCGCACTGCAGTCGCATTCAGGACGACGGCTCAAACCCGCGTGCGGCCAAGGTTTTCCTTGATTTCTCTAAATCGCTTCCGGCAAATGCCGGAATGGTTCCTCTGAAAGGGCACGGCCGACTTCCTTCTCTATCCTTCCCTAATCCGATGGGAGCGATGACCTCGCTGTTTGGTCGCCTCCCCCAAATAAACCAAGCTTCCCCAGTCCCACTCATTCAATACTCACAAATAATTGTCAAGAATGTATCTTATTAAAGTCTTGGCCAAATGATGGTTACATATTAGTCGGTGAATTGAAATACTTGATAAATATGAAATCTAAAAACATTATCCCAAGTATTCGCATTCCCAAATCAGCAAAGTCCACATCCAGCCTGCTGTACGCGTAATTCGTTTGGAAATAATCCAGCGTTCTACATCGACCCTACAGTCCGAGTTTGGGCAAATCCAGATAAGAGTGAAATACAAAAAATATTCGTTTCCCAGTGTAGTAATCTTAGAAGTAACGGTGACAGGGCGTATTATCGAACATTTCGTACAGTTCTTATTAAAGAGCACAGCCTCCATAAACATTGCAGCGAGTCAGGGATCTATAAGATATAGATGATGTGTTGGAGCCTCATCTGAAGATCGGTTTGACGCAGCTCTGTACGCTACTCTATCACATGCATCTGTGTGTATCTTTTGCAACATACATCCTGCCGGCCTCTGTGGCCGAGCGGTTCTAGGCTCTTCAGTCCGGAACCGCGCTGCTGCTACGGTCGCAGGTTCGAATCCTGCCTCGGGCATGGATGTATGTGGTTAGGTTAGTTAGGTTTAAGTAGTTCTAAATCTAGGGGACTGGTGACGTCAGATGTTTAGTCCCATTGTGCTTAGAGCCATTTGAACCATTTTGAACATACATCCTTTTGAACAAACTTACTAAAGTTAAGCTTTGATCTCCTTCAGCAGCCCCTTCCCTCTTCACAAATTCTGTTAAGTGACCAAATTGACTATTCCTTGATGACTCAGTGTGTACCCCATCGGCCTGTCTCTTCCTTTAGTCAAGTTGAGCCATGAATTTCTGTTCTCTCCAATTCGTTTTAGGACCTCATTAGTTATCCGATCTGTACCTCTTATTTTAAGCTAGCACGACGCTGGGACAACGGCCTTGCCGCGCTGGTTGACACTGATTTCCATCAGATCACCGAAGTTAAGCGCTGTCGGTCTTGGCTAGCACTTGGGTGGGTCGCGGTCCGGGTCTGTCGACTTGGCAAGCGAGGTGCACTCAGCCCTTGTGAGGCCAATGGAGCAGCTACTTGATTGAAAAGTAGCGACACTGGTTACGAAAACTAACAACGGCCGGGAGAGCAGTGCGGCTCACCAAAGGCCTCTCCGTATCATCATCCGGTGACGCGTAAGGGGTGAGGAAGACGCGGCGGCCGGTCGGTACCCTTGGGCCTTCAAGTCCTGTTCAGACGGTGTTTTTCTATTTGAAGCACCACATTTCAAAACCTTCTGGTCACTTGTAGTCTGAAATGTGTATCGTCCACATTCCAGTTGCGAACATGGTTACAGTTCGCATAAAGACCTTCAGAAAAGATTTGCTAACACTTTAGTTTATGTTTCACTTTAACAAATTTCTCTTATCTGAAACGCTTTTATTGCTATTGACAATCTTCGTTTTATATCCTCTGTACTTCAGCCATCATAAATTATTTTACTGCCCACATAACAGATGTCTGGTACTTTCAGTGTCTCATTTCCGAATCTAATTCCTTCGTCATCGGCTGATGTAAGATACAGACGACACATATTTATATATCAAAGGTGGTACTGATTATAACCTCACTTATAATTCATCCAAGTCTTGTGCAAAAGCCGGCCGTTGTGGCCGAGCGGTTCAAGGCGCTACAGTCCGGAACCACGCTGCTGCTACGGTCGAAGGTTCGAATCCTGCCTCGGGTATGGATGTGTGTGATGTCCTTAGGTTAGTTTTTTTTTTTGTAGGGTTTAAGGGCGCTCAACTGCTGAGGTCATTAGCGCCCTTTAGGTTAGTTAGGTTTAAGTAGTTCTAAGTGTAGGGGACTGATTATTTCAGATGTTAAGTCCCATAGTGCTCAGAGCCATTTGAACCATTTTTTCTTGTGCAAAATATTAAAATGTTCAGCACTGACTGAAGGCCTGGAGTCGAGTAATACATTATCAAACAGAATAAATGATATGCTTCGGAACATATAAAAATAACAGCCAACTTAATAATACCTACACTGCCCGTTGAGCAGCTACGTAAACGAGCCGACAATAATGAAGAGAGAGTCATTCTACGTTCTCGTACATACTAGAGCGTACTAGACTAACACACGACGACTATACTGTTTGTTATTTCAAAGAGATATAAGGGGCGACGAAAAAGTTTCCGTTCGAAGGTCGTACAGCTCAAAATCGGTATACCAATCAGGCAAAATCGCTTTGAACATTGAGGCAATCGTCCCGACAATGCCCCAGGTTGAAGATACCTGTCTGATAAAAATCTTGTCGTGCTGTGTGATCAAGTCCGCATATGCCTACTGTACATCTTCACCCGACAGGTATCGTCGACCCGTCAGGGCCTTTTTTAAGGGTCGAATGCGTGATAATCACATAGGGAGAGATCAGGACTATAGGACGGGAGCTAGAGTTCTCCCACTTGAGTTAGCTAACTTCTGAGTTACGATATTTGCGATACGGGGACGTGTGTTATCATGAAGCAGAAGCACCTCTTATTGCACCATTCCACAAGATTCCACAAGAGTGGTTTACAACAGAAATTCTGCCCCATACACAGTCTTCAAACTCCGATACGTGTCTACCGGTGTTTGTCCTTAGGCAGCTAAGAAAAGAATAACAAAGCTTTAGTCCTGTTTGGAAGCATTTGATATTAATGTCGCCATAGTTCACGTTTCCGCATTCACCGCACGCACGTCTGACAGACACGAATGCCAAACTAATCCCTTGCGTACATGTCGGTGCCTATATACCCACATCGGAGTCTTGCTACTTTGCATATACGATGCAGCAACACCCAAGAAAACCGAAACTTTTTGAGCACTCCTTGTATTTCACATTAAATCTACATTTTGGTAAGCTAGGGGAGCAGTTATGACTTATGTCAGTGAAAGAGAGGGTGCAGCCGTATGCGACTCTCCGTGTGTGTGTGTGTGTGTGTGTGTGTGTGTGTGTGTGTGTGTGTGCGTGCGCGCAGGTTTTACCTGAGGCAGATTTTTTTTGGAAGTAATCACGGACAGGACACCAGGATGCACCTAGCTATGAATTTACTTTGTTTGATAGTGTAACTCGTTGTCAGCATCGCCTATCGCTAGCAGAGCGTCTGTGTAAGGAGAACGGTGATTTTGCACCTTAAAATAGGCTTGTGGGTAGCCACTGGAAAGTGCACCTACGGGAAGCATTAATTGTGTAACTGACCTGATTTTATCGTAGAATAATATTTACTGCAATGTTCTAGTGGTCACTATTTACTACTACTGTAATTTGTGCCTGGTCGTGTAGGAATATGGGGCAGTGAACAGGCCGATCGGGCTGCCAAGGAGGCCTGCAGAGAGCAGGATGTGGTCCAATGTCCTATTCCCTTGCAGTCTGTCATCTCTGCACTCCACAAGAAGTGCATGGAATTGTGGGAGGAAGAATGGCTTGCGGTGACGGCCAATAAACTGCGGTTGATGAAGTCAACAACTCGGCCGTGGCGTTCCTCCTGCCGGTTGCTCAGGCGGGAAGAAGTGACCCTCAGGCGTCTTCGGATTGGTCACTGTCCTTTCGCACGCAGCTTTCTATTACGGCGGGAGGATCCCCCGTTTTGTGATGCTTGTGGTGTGCACATCTCTGTCCGCCACATTTTAACAGACTGCACTTTATACCGTGATGCAAGGGCAGAAGCACAAGTTGATGGGGATCTGCCCTGTGTTTTAGCTAATGATGAGACGTGTGTGTCTAGAGTTTTAAAGTTTTGTGATGTGTCTGGACTCTGGCTTAAACTTTTAGGCTGGAGGTTTTAGTGTATTGCAAAGTGGCTGGCTCCTCCCTCGTTTCCTTGCGGTCAGCCAGCCACTTCCATCTGCTATATTGTTTTAGCTCCTTCAATATTTTTTTTTGTGGATCTAAAATTTAAAAAACCTCTCTCACACCGGCCTGATTTAGCTTCACTGATCAGGATAGTAAAAACATGCGTATATTAAGGGAATTTTCATTCACAAAGCAGGCTTATCACATTCACACAGTTCAATACTGTTCTATCCTGATTAAATTGAGCTTAACTTAAATTCCATAAGGCAGTGAAGCAATTTCGAAGTCTCGGTGCGACGAAAATTGTCAGTGGGTCTCCTGAAAACATTTGTAATAATTATTAACTTTCGGTGACCACATGGGGAAGAGCGGAGATCTGCTGGTAAGACCGTGTTAGCCTATTTATTTGAAGTAATAAACTGGATATCTTGAGCATACAAAACGGCAGGTTCGTCCAGTGTAAATTAGACGTTCCCCACTGATCCCGTGCAACACAGCGTAGTAAGCAGACACTGTCAATAATAATCAGCTAAATAATACGCGAACACACTTACTTTAGTTTAGATCATGTATTTAAATTCCTTCTCATACAGAATCTCATCAAGATGGCGACTAGCTCAACAATACATACATATACATCTTCCTTCTTTCACGGCTAATCGGCAAGATCCCCTTCATTCTTTTCACAAGAAAAAGCATAGATAGTAGAGAAGCTATTCCATGGAGTAAATGGACGCTCCAAGGAATAATAGGGCTTGAAACTTCTTTGCATTGATAATCATCGTATATTAAAGTTTAGGAATCGGTAAGATAAGAAGAGATATTTCGAGATATGTACTGAGTTAAATAACTTATAAAATTTCTGAAAATATCGCGGAGAGACCGCTGCAAGAGACATTACACTCCCTCTACAACTTTCTTCCTTTGTTGTCCATGTTTTACTGCTGATGGCATGCTTCCTCCCACGTTTCGGTGTGGGTAGATACATATTTTTCCAACCTTGTTACCTGTGTTTTACGTTCTGTTTTATCTTACTGTTCAGAGTATTTTCTTGACACCTGTCTCAATCTGTTACTGAGCGGGTGCTGAAGACCTTGCCGTCGTGCGCCCATACAGCCCTTTCCATCCATCCATCCATCCATCCATCTTAGTGTCTTCAAGTGACGATGGTTCTACTGTCCTCCTTACTTTCCGCGGTCACGTTACGTACCGCCTGCTCAGCCTTCCCGGCATAAGTGACCACGTGTTGGTTCGGTGTTTTGCAGGGTGACGAGCACGGAGCCGTACTTCGTGAGCGAGGCGCTGTTCTGTCCGGAGGCGCAGCTCGTCAACTCGCGGCCAGTCCGCCTGCACGTCGCCACGCTCGGCCGCTGTCTCGAGCAGCCTCCAGAGGTAAGTGTCAGCAGCCGCCACGAGTCCGCGACAGCGATGCCCGTCTCTAATACTCTGTGAGGCCGGGCGGTGCAATTAGTGCGTGCTCTCATTCCCTTCAGTCCACCACTGCAGCTGGCTGAGCATCACCTGGAACTAACTAAGTACAATGTCCCAATAAATGTGTTCTTGGCGAGTGTGACAGCGTCAGATTATTAACGACAGTTATCACTACTGCAAGTGGTCCCAGTCAGGTTGGTGGTGTATGCATAGTGTCCGAAACGTCGTCAAATGTTACAAAATGTCAACGTCACTTACTGAAGACGACTTTTTTGACACTGACAATGATCGCAGATACAAACCTCCTGCAAGGTGATATTCGTCAATTCTGGTTTATAAAATGTGAGGCCTTTCTCAATTCATTTCATCTGCATCTACATCTGTACTCTGCAACGCATGTTACGGTGTATGACGGAGGGTACGTTGTATATCATTGTCGCTTCTTCTCCTTTCATGCTGCAGTCGCTAATGGCCCACGGGAAGAAAGATCACTGAAAAGCATTCCCGTGAGCTCGGTTCTCTCTTAATTTTACCATCATGACCTTTTCGCTAGAGTTACTTAGGGGGAAGCAATAGAATAGTGACTGTTCTAGGAATTTAACGCTCTGGGTATTTTAACAGTAAACTACAGTGTAATCTACTGCGCCCCTCTTGTAGAATCCATCACTGAATGAATTTATCACGAAACGCGCTGCTCTTCTTTGGATATTCTCTATTTCGTGTACCAATTCTGTCTGCTGCGGACTCAGAAGGACGAGCAACATTGAAGTACTGGTAGAACGAGGATGGTGTAAGCTATTTCCTTCCTGGTTGGACTCCACTTCATGTAGATTCCTCCCATGAACCTCATTCTGGCATCTGCCCTATCTGCGAATAGATGAATGTGGTCGTTCCACTTTAAACCACTCCGTACGCATACTCCCAGACATTTAATGGATGTGAGTGAATCTGGTTACTGTTCTACAATAGTGCAATCATGCAGTGAGAGGCTTTCTGTCTATTTATGCGTAGTACGTCACATACGATTATGTTGAGGATGAACTGCCCATCCCAGCATCAAGCGTCAATTCCTTGTAGGTCTTCCTGCATTTCACTACAATTTTCTGATATCGCGACTTCTTTCTATACAACAGCATCATCCACGTTATCCACGTGGTCATATATATAGCAAAAAGTTATGCTCACACAGACGCTCTCATCACACCCAAAGGAGGAAATACAGAAAGGAACTAGGAACTGGCTTTAGATTTCGTTCACAGCAGTTTGCCTATCAAAATACGGATGTGGCGCGGAGGTGGGAGGTTGGGGAGGGGGGGGGTCGGGGGAGGGGGGGTTAGAAGGGGAACAACTGAGAATGACACTTTACTTCAGAAATAAAATGACTTTCCACCCTTGGTATCGATCCCCCGTAGTCAGCTGGTCTTGCTGCTTCACAAACCAAAAAGTTAGCTGTTGATCTAAGGCTTTTATACCTTGCAAGGCTGCAATTTGCATGGTGGCACATTCCGTACTCATTTACACATGCAGTGATGGGAAACTACTGGTCTACATCTCTCGATCTACGTACCTGATTGTATCCTTACCGTTCTTGGTAATGGCAGAATCGTATTACTATCTGTCACAAACACTATTTCCTTAGATATAGCGTACTGAATTTTGGGAGAAGAAAATTGCCGTAGCCTGAATGTACATCAGTAGTTTCGGTATCAGTTTTCAAGACGTGTGAGAGGAGAATGGACTATGTTTGATAAACATGTACCAAATTTTTTCCGACGAAAATTGTTTTATTCGAACCTGGAATATCTTTCTGCGTCTCACACCAGACCGATTTCATTAATATAGGCCTGTAATGTGTTTCATCTGTTATTTCATCATCGTTACGCACAGGGGGATCAGCTTCGGTATCTTGTCTGATTGCCACATGCAGCGAAAGAAGCATAAATCAGCGGTCAGTCTGCATAGTGCCCTCAGCTGGGGGTGATCCCAGAGCTTGGGAACAGCTTCATACCACGTCCCGTCACCCGAAGCAGGTCATTGTGAGATGAACTCAAACATCAGCTTGTAAGAGCTGACTTAAACGTGGATCTTTTTATGAGCTTGGTCTCTTACCTATTCCACCAAGCAGCTTCGAGCACCTTCTTTGATTGAGATGCTTCGCTTCCTCCTTTTTTTCTGGTCGTCTCCCACTTTTTTTAGGGTGCGTATACAATTAGTCTTTGATCACCAGGATTCCGGCATTTGAGTCTAAGGTGGGATTTCCATCCTGAAACCACAGCGTCACTTTAACGCGAGAGGTACTTCACTAAAAACCGCACAAATTCCGTTCTCCTTGTTTTGGTATATTATTTTTTTGTGTATTTCTGTATCATTTATGCGGGAATAGTCAGACATTCACCTAAACAGATTTGGAATACCACCTAGTATCCACAATCTGATTGGCTCATGTATTGCTCACAAGCAATTTTTTAACACTCAGATCAATTTTTTTATTTTTTATTTTTTTAAATATTAGTTCATGGCTACGAGTTTTTAGTTAAATGTAGATCACAGTAGAACGCTAGATTTACTGTATGCTGTCTGGTAAGTTGGTTTAGGTCAATACCGTTAACCGTTGACGTCAGACTGTCTTCAATCGGTTTTACACGGCGGCCGCAGGGGTAATAAAAGACGTGGCAGATCTGATGTGGGAAACTATTATTTTCGTAAAATTCATCTTATGTGGCACCAGTGTCTGTAATTTATGTAGCGAGATGATCTGTGAAATCCTCAGTTGTTGAGAAGTTGGAAATCGTTTATCTGACTCCTCTAAGAGTGGGTACGGATGATCATTATATTCTGTCCGTAAAAGGAATACTATGTGATTCTACCGGCTTTTCACCAGCATAGTTGCTAGGGTTATTGACAACAGGTGAGCGTCACTTCAGTGAGTGGCTAGTTGGGCCACGGTCAGCTAGTGCGGGGTGACAATAGTTCCCGCGGCAGCAAGGACGTCTTCCTTTCCTTGGCATGTTACCATCCCACGGGCATTGTGTGCTGAAGGACACACGATAAGCGTACCTTAGATGTGCATCCACTCTGCATAAAACATGAGCAGCTTAAATGTCATAAAGTTCTTTTCTGCTGAAGTACGTTTCTTGCTTCAGTACTGTACAGTCATCTGTTTTGCTCACATTTTCTACTGTGTCTTCAACAGTTAGTCTCATCTTTACAGCTAAAAATTATCTGCGTCGTCTTTAGTTTATTCTTGAACCAAATTTTGTACCTGCGCTATCTGCGTTTATTAACTTTTCTGGTACAAAAAAAAAAATACTGAAGAACATTTATCGCCGTTTACTGTCTGAAAATAAATGAACTGACGCATACTTCATATCGAAGAAACCTACAGCTGCCGATCGACGCCTTTTGTAGCGGCAGCCGTAAAAAAAAAAAAAAAGGCGACTCGTAATGTATCACAAAGGACACTTTGTATTTACATCAGTGTTAAGCAGTTTGTAGCAATTCTTCTACTTGTGCTGGTGTTACTATTAATTATCCCCAAACTAATTTCATAATTCCAAACTACCCTAAATTTCTTAAGTCCATTTTCCTTCTCCTTCCGAGCCTCTTCGCAACGCTACCTTCTACTCAGTCTGATGTTTCATTTGCTATTACTTCTGTTCAAAATATCGCTAGCTGCTGACCCGCTTTTGCACATAACTTGCAGCGTTTAACGTCGTTGCGCGATTTCAAATGGTTCAAATGGCTCTGAGCACTATGGGACTTAACTTCAGAGGTCATCAGTCCCCTCTAACTTAGAACTACTTAAACCTAACTAACCTAAGGACATCACACAACACCCAGTCATCACGAGGCAGAGAAAATCTCTGACCCCGCCGGGAATCGAACCCGGGAACCCGGTCGTGGGAAGCGAGAACGCTACCGCACGACCACGAGCTGCAGACTACGCGATTTCAATGGCTCTACAAATACCACTTCGATACTCTGTTCTTTCATTTTTTTAACGTGTACAGAGCAACAAGGACATCTTCCTTTTCTCAGAATGTTACCATCACACAGGTATTGTGAGATACATAAATGATTTTCCATAGAAAAAAAAAAGTGCTGGTGTGTACTACGACCTTAACGTGTGAGTTGCATGTTACATTGCAGCTTTCGTATTTCATTTCGCTATTTTTCGTATTTTAATTATTTCACTTACTTTTAACCGTAGGGCTACAGCAAAGATGCCACATGTACCAAGTGACGTCTGCGAACAGCTTGGTCACCTATGGGCCAGTCCGCAAGATTTACGTAAAGTATGCTTTGGGTTTTTTGAAGAATAAACTAACCACATCGCAACAACGCGCTAGGAACGCTGGGCTTCAGTTTTGAATAGACTACGCCTGTGTTCCATTGCGTAGGTAGAGAACGTGTTTTGCGTGTCGAATGTCACGTGTCGCTGGTCGGTGAGGTAGTGAAATGTTGCTAGGCTGCGTACACAAAATTCGCACTTGCTATATCATCTTATGTGGTTCGTGATAAACTATTTTCTTGACTCGCTTAGCGAAAGTGCTTCAACTCTCACGCTTGGACTCGTAGTCACACCTCTTTTGGTCAGCTCTTAATGTTTTGGTGAGGCCAGTTCATTTAGAGGCTCGATACAGAACCTGCTTGTTATTAATTCATTGCAATGGTAATACGGTCAGTTTAGTCGCTCTTTCTATGAACGAATCTTTGTAAATACTTTCCGATCTATGCTGTATCATACTTCGTTCAGTTCTCTTGCACTTTAGATATCTGTGTGCCATGCGACCTCCATTTACAAATAAATCTGTATTGTTGTGAATTATTCACTTCGCTGAGTTCACTTCTATTAATTTACATGTAAAGACTCTATACAATCATTCTCTTTGTCAGGCATTTTCCTTTGTAAACGAATTAGGCCGATTAGTATTCAACAGTTGATACACTACCACCTGACCTAAAAACGTGTTGCTTGGCTACCTCCAGCGATAGAACTTCATCGTTTTTTCATTGCAGTTTGTGTCAACACTAATAGTAGTAACTGCGAATATTATTATTCACATTTATGCGTATGTCTTTCAGCAAACAAAGTAGGTTGTGGAGCTGATGCAGGAAGCAGACATGGAGTGACTGGACTACAGAAAGTGTGCTTATTTCATGTCTCGTGTTTTCTATGTTGTTAACATACGGGAAACACATTCCACTGCGCCGCAAACGGCTATGAGCCACCTTGCTTAAACACTTTTGGCCGGCCGCTGTGGCCGAGCGGTTCTAGGCGCTACAGTCTGGAACCGCGTAACCGCCACGGTCGCAGGTTCGAATCCTGCCTCGGGCATGGATGTGTGTGATGTCCTTAGGTTGGTTAGGTTTAAGTAGTTCTAAGTTCTAGGGAACTGATGACCTCTGAAGTTAAGTCCCATAGTGCTCAGAGCCATTTGAACCATTTTTTAAACACTTTTGTGCTTGCGAGGCACACTGTTGAGCCAAAACATTATGGCCACCTGTTTAATATCTTATTTGTCCGTCTTTGGAACGAAATACGTACTGATTCTGCGTATCAGGGATCCGACAATTTGTTGGTATGTTTATGGAGGTATGTCTATGCAAATGCCGTGTAATTCGCCTAAATAACGGGTCGCTGATCTGTGTACGCGGTGGTGGCGCCCGGTAGCGAGCCAGATGGCTTTCATAGCGTTTACATCACTCGAATTTGGTCGCTGAGACATCAACGCGATTCTTCTCAAACCACAGTAGCACGGTGTTGGCTCCAAGACACAGACGATTATACCGCTGAAAGATGACATCACCGCCGGGGAAGACTTTAAACATGAAAGAATGCAGGTATTACGCAGCTGTCAGTGTGTCTTAGACCACTACCACAGCTCCCATATAAGCGCAGGAGAATGTCTCCCACAGCATAGTACTGCTCCCAGCAGCCTGCGTCCGTGACACACTGCGCGTTTCAAGCCGCGGTTCACCTCTTGTAGGACGTCTGTGGAGACGACCATCAACGTAGTATAACAAAAACGCAATTCACCTGGAGAGCCAACACGTTTCTATTGATCGACTGTCGAATCCCGATAATCCCATGGCCACTGCAATCGTAACGGACGATGCCTTGGGTCAACATGTGAACACGTAAGGGTGGTCTGCTGCGGACATCCAGTGTTTTGACTATATACGATGAACTGAGTGCTCCGAAACATTTGTGCGTACACCAACATTGTGCTCTTTTGGCAGAAATGCCACAGATCACCATCTAGCCTATTTTACAGAGCAGACAAGCCTCCGAACCCCCGTTCTGGGAAGAGTCGAGGACGTCCAACCATTTAGTGCCTAGTGGTAGTTTCACTATCCTTCCACCCCTTCCGTAGATGCTCACGAAGATGCTTGAACATTCGGCCAGCTTCTCCGTTTTCGAGATACTCGTTCACAGGCTCTGCGTAATAATAATCTGCCCTTTGTGAAAGCCGCTTATGTCAGTGGATTTCCCCATTTGCAGTCCATATCTTCGCTAGGGTGATCCCCCCTCCGTGGCTGCTCCGCTTACACACTTTTGCTATCGCGTCCCTGTCCACAACGCCACCAGGTGGCGTCCAACGTCACGGTGGACAGTGGTCATAATGTTTGGGCTTATCAATGTATTTGTTGGGACTGCTCATACCTGAATTCAGTTTTATTTTGCTACGCCCCTTATAAATCATTGGGCTCGTAAAGTAGTGTTTACTCGCTAGGTAATTTTCCATAAACTCTTTCCGTCAAATTTCGACAATAAACTTAATTCTTAGCTCAAAAATGTATATATGAAGGGGTATAATTTTCAACTCGGTGCTTATGCGATTTACTCGCACTGGTAGTCCCGTTATCTAACCTAGCAGTAACGTTACAAAATAAAGAAGACATTTTAACATTATCTATCGGGAATACAGTCTCATAAGTGGACGCGTCGATTGTTACTCCCACGTATAAAGATCTTAGATAAATACTTCAAGTGAAAAATGTTTGATAACCGCGCTGTTTAGCGCTCACATCAAAAACATTCTGTAGAAGACTAGGTGGATACCCCATATAACCGCTTCCAAGAAAACCTGAACTCACAGTTGCAGCTGTAGCTAAGTTCTGAAACGACGGAAAACTTAAATCAGAATGACTGAACGGGAATTTGAACATCACCTACACAATCTGAGTTCGGTGTCCAAACATCGAGCCGGCCGGTGTGGCCGAGCGGTTCTAGGCGCTTCAGTCCGGAACCGCGCGACCTCTACGTCGCAGGTTCGAATCCTGCCTCGGGCATGGATGTGTGTGATGTCCTTAGAGCTACTTAAACCTAACTAACCTAAGTTCTAGGGGACTGATGACCTCAGATGTTAAGTCCCATAGTGCTCAGAACCATTTGAACCATTTTCTCAAACATCGACATTGCCACAATATACGATGCCAACAGAGAGACAAACTGGAAAAAATTACGCGCCACCTCGTACAACAATATTGCTGATGAATTGGGTGGGTTATTCTTGCAACCGATTTGTGTTCAGGTCTGAAGAGAGTTCGTCTGGAACCAAAATAGGCCATAATTTTAAAAATACATGCTGTCCAGACGGACAATAAAATACGTTGTACAGCTACTGAATGCGAAGTTTCGGCGAAAAAAATATGCTAATTTTTGCTGTATTAAGAAGTGATATGAAGAGCATTTTTCAGTTTTGTCACGTAAAATCAGGGTTAGGGGAGGCAAATAGAAGACTTAGATTTAGTAGAAGTTTTCTAAGAAAATGCAATAATTTGTAAAAGAAATCGACCAGTTTTAGAGTATTCCTCCAGTGTTTCGAGTCCTTATCAAACCGGCATGACAACAGACGTCAAACGAATTTAGAGTTGTGCATGAAGGTGATGTAACAGATCGATATAGCCAATACGAAAGTACAACATAAATACTCGTGGAACTTAAACGGGAATTCTTGGAAGAAACACGACGTAGAATTCGCGAAAAGCAGTTTAATACATGTACATAACCTGTGTTAGAATGACCCGCCCGGATAGTCGCACGTGTTAGAACGCCGCTTCCGGGATTCGGGGAGAAGCGCCGCCCGGACCGAAGCGGCCCGGTGAATGAACAACGAGAGTCGATGTACCGGCCAGCCTGGATGTGTTTTTTAGGCTGTTTCCCACATACGATTAGGTAATACTGAGCTGGAACCCAAGTCCCACCTCAGATACACGATCCATAAACGTTTACAAACAGTCACACACTTTCACGTGGGATAAAACTAGACATAGACAGATGATAGGGTACAAAAATTCCAGGGGGGGGGGGGGGGGGGAGAAGGTGCGATGGCAAAGGGAAGGGCTTCCAGCCAAACTTCACCACTAAAATTGCCAAATCTAGTAATTAACATACCGCACCTGTTGAGATACGGGATAAAAGGCAGGAAAAAGAATAAAGAAATAACGTGCACTCTAATATCACTTGTCGTCCATTATGCTTTCATCATCGTATACACGGTTCAAAAATGTAACAAAAATGGTTCAAATGGCTCTAAGCACTATTGGACTTAACATCTGAGGTCATCAGTCCCCTAAACTTAGAACTACGTAAACCTAACTAACCTAAAGACATCACACACATCCATTCCCGACGTAGGATTCGGAACTGCGACCATAGCAGCCGCGTGGTTCCGGACTGAAGCGCCTAGAACCGCCTGGCAAAAATGTAACAGGACGTAGAGAATGCTCCACTGAACAATTTGAGGTAGGGAACCCGGAGTAAGAGGATATGGAAGTAAACTTGGCTACCGCTTTGTCTAGCATTACAGTTTGCCAACTTATTTACAACTAACATACGTACAATTTTACAAGTACTATGCTGTTTATTTACTAGTACATTCTTTATTTCCTGTAAGGAAACAAGAAGAACGAGCCTGACTACCAGGAAATCATGATGCAGGTTTTTTTACTTTGCTTGTCCATGAGGTGGTTGTGTTGTATCGTATTTATATTGTCCGGTGACAGAACGTGCTATGAATCTACGACAGACCCATTCCTTATCCAATGCTATTCAGAGACGTACGGTACAGTACGGTGAAGCAGCACCGGTACAGTTTCGCTGAGCTCACTGACATGCATCTTGTATATGGGGAAGTACGTTGCAATGCTCTCGTTGCTGAAAGGCTGTAGAGGGAACGATTTCCTAACAGGCATCATCCGTAACGACGAGAGTTTATTTCTCTTAGTCGACGAATGCAGGAGACGGGTTCATTGGAAAGAAGAAACAGTGACCTCGCAACATGAGGACCACTCGCACACCCGTTTTTGAAGCGGATTTTTTTATTTTTATTTTATTTATTTATTTTTTGCACTATGGGACTTAACTTCTGAGGTCATCAATCCCCTAGAACTTAGAACTACTTAAATCTAACTAACATAAGGACATCACACACATCCATGCCCGAGGCAGGATTCGAACCTGCGACCGCAGCGGTCGCGCGGTGCCAGACTGTAGCGCCTAGAACCACTCGGCCACTCCGACCGGCCGAAGAGGATTTGCTGGAACATGTTGCACCGGACCCCACTACATGTACTCGTCGTGTTGCACGTGAAATGGGCGCTGCACGTACTAGCGTGTGACGAGTACTCCTCGAACAACAATTATATCCATGTCAGCCACAACGAGTCCCGGCAATACTTGGACTGACCTTGTTCCAAGGGTCGCATTTGTCTGTGGTTGCTCCAACTATGGATTGATCGACCACATTTCCTCCAGATTGTGTTGTTTACTGACCAGGCCTCATTTGATCGTGATAGTATTTCGAACAGCAGGAATAGCCATGTGTGGGATGAGGGAAACCTCATGTTGTAGTAGAGTCATACCATGAAGTACGTTTCGCTGTGAATATCTGGGCTGGCATTACAGGCAGCAGTCTCATTTTAAATAGACACCTGTACTTGAGGTTCGTGCAAAAAGTTCTACCCGAGTTAGAGAACGAACCCTTGACTGTTCGTGAGAGGATGTGGATACAACATGACGGTGCACCGCCTTACTTCCATGCGAATGTCCGCAGCCATCTTAGTACTGTATTTCCTGGTCGCTGGATTGGAAGGGGTGGTCCTATTCCATGGCCTGCGAGGTCACATGGCGTGAATCCCCTTGATTATTTTCTATGGCGATATTTACAGTCACTTGTTTACGAGACCACAGTGGATACGGAGTTGGAATTAGTTACCAGAATTGTAGCTGTCTGTGGTGTGATTCGAAACACACCAGGGATATTTTCCAGGGTGCGTCAGAAATCTTGTTCGTCGATGACATGCTTGCATTGAGGTTAATGGCAGTCAATTTCTGCTCATTTTATAAGATACAATAGAAATGGTACGTTCATTGTGTCAGTGATGGTGTTTGCAGTTAACTGTCGCTAATGTAAATAAACAAGTACACAGTAATTCGATTTTATTCCCATTATCTCCTTAAGCTGGCTTCTCTGATCCCAGTTTCCCTATTTCAGATTGTTCAGTGGATCATCCTCTGGTCCTGTTAAATCTTTGCACGCTCTTATGGAAACAGTCTGTATATCGATAGGGATCAAGGCAATAAGTGAGAGAGATCTATGAAAGCGATAATATTGATACAATGTAACCTTCACCACGCACTTTACAGTGGCACGCAGATTATATACGTGGAAGCAGAGGTTACGTAGCTGCAGATTTCGGGAAACGGGATGTTCGCAAGGAGATTTGAATCTCGCTCTTGCCAAATATTTGCAAAGTCACATTTTCAGCAAAGTACATGCCTCGCTGGCCACTCAGAGCTGCTTTCAGAAGCAACCTGCTAAAATACGAACGTGCCGAGGAACTCGCGTTCTTGTTTGACGTGCGCTGGGGCGGTGCGACGACGAGCGCGCATACCCGGAGTTCTGTACGCACGAAAAAACTCGCGCGGAAAACGCGCGGCTGGTGAAAGCCTCGCTTGTTAAGTTTCTCGGAGAATTCCAAGGAGACACCGGAGGAAACGGCATCTGGGAATGTCGGCTTCTGTGAATGGAAAGTGCTGACCTAATAAGGCTGGTTAGTGGCAGGGAACGCAACGCCTGGGTGAAGGGACAAGCTGCAGAGGCGCGCCGTAGCACCTAACCATATACGCCTGCGGACGTCTCGTGGGGGGCCGTGGAGTGTCTCCACGAAACCGTGTACGCAGGCACATCTACTTGTTTAATCATAAATGTTACTGCTGCATGACACAACTACATGCTTAACAAAAAAAATTAGTCACACCTAGGAGAGAGCACGACCTTAGCCTCCAAATTGGCCTCAGCTGGGCGAGGGAGAATGCCTACAAGTTTCGTCAGGTTTGTGATATCTAGTTGAAGCTAATCGTTGATTAGACTCCGCAGCGCTACCAAATTTCAAGCATTTGTTTGCTAGGTTTTACCAGCTGATCAAAAGAGTTCCAGACACTTTCTGTAGTATTAATGGGACGGTTTGTTGGGCCAGTCAAGTTGCGGCATGATACCTAAGCGATCATTAAAAGTAGAAACGTATGCGTGCATCCCTGTGAACACGGCATTAGGAATCTTAGAAGAAGATAGCGTCCAAGGCCTTCTCATCGTGAAGATGTAGAAGATAGGGCAACACTTGGTCAATGAGAAAGATGAAATAGACGTTCCGGATCGTGTTCTGGTACTGTAAATGAACGATTCCATGTCGTGTTCAGAAAAACCGCCGTAAAATACCAGAGAACCACCTCCGGCATGCCTCACTGGTCATTCGTGCCCTCGACGCCCTGTTTCGTTTGAAGAGAGGCAAAATCGCGACTCGTCAGACGACGCTTCCCGCCTCCAGTCACCTACTGTCCACTTCTTGTGTTGTTTTGCCCCCTGAAGAAGAGCAGCGTTATATGCTGCTGTGACCAGTGGCCTTTGCGAGGTACCCAAGTCCAAATGTCCATTGCACTAACAAGGGCAGGCCACGACGTTGGGATCACAGATTTACTTCAAACTTTGTACACCTTTAATATGCCAATAAAACAGCATAACGAGTAGGTAGTAAGGTGCACTACTCTGGCAGTTCTGAGAAAATCGCAAGAGAAGATTTACGCGTCTATAATATGACTAATGTATCTGTGCGTAGGAGCCGGACGTTGGAGTTCATGATGGTCAAGTTAGCGTTCGAGCTAAGTAAGACGAATGTGTATGAGGCGACGGTTCGATTCCCAATGAAACTTAATTAATCTATTTTTTCATCACTGATCATATTATTTAATTTATATTACATTTGAGATGTAATATAATGAAAAAAAAACACTTAGATTTGCATGAAGTTTCAATTTATGTTTTCCCTGTCTGTATGACAAATACCAGCCTACAACGTGTGATGTCGAGAGTTCATCCGAGGGTTAATTGTACATTACTCTTGTGGTCTGACACATTGTGATTTGCTATATTACTGATTGTGAATAATGACATTCGCGTCATTATTTATCGAGGTTTGAGTTGGGCTTTCCAAGCCTACCCCTCGACCTTGAAAATTTAATTACAAATAGTAAATAGTCAAATTACATATGAAATTCACTACAACTATATGAAAATGACATGCGTTTTTTTTCATTATATTACCTACGGATCGGAGCGTCGAATGTCAGATCCATTAATCGGGCAGGTAGGTTAGAAAATTTAAAAAGGGAAATGGATAGGTTAAAGTTAGATATAGTGGGAATTAGTGAAGTTAGGTGGCAGGAGGAACAAGACTTTTGGTCAGGTGAATACAGGGTTATAAATACAAAGTCAAATAGGGGTAATGCAGGAGTAGGTTTAATAATGAATAAAAAAATAGGAGTGCGGGTAAGCTACTACAAACAGCATAGTGAACGCATTATTATGGCCAAGATAGACACGAAGCCCACGCCTACTACAGTAGTACAAGTTTATATGCCAACTAGCTCTGCAGACGGCGAAGAAATTGATGAAATGTATGATGAGATAAAAGAAATTATTCAGGTAGTGAAGGGAAACGAAAACTTAATAGTCATGGTTGACTGGAATTCAAGAGTAGGTAAAGGGAGAGAAGGAAACATAGTAGGTGAATATGGATTGGGGCTAAGAAATGAAAGAGGAAGTCGCCTGGTACAATTTTGCGCAGAGCATAACTTAATCATAGCTAACACTTGGTTTAAGAATCATGAAAGAAGGTTGTATACATGGAAGAACCCTGGAGATACCAGTAGGTATCAGATAGATTATATAATGGTAAGACAGAGAGTTAGGAACCAGGTTTTAAATTGTAAGACATTTCCAGGGACAGATGTGGATTCTGACCACAACCTATTGGTTATGAACTGTAGATTAAAACTGAAGAAACTGCAAAAACTTGGGTAACAGAAGAAATATTGAATTTAATTGATGAAAGGAGAAAATATAAAAATGCAGTAAATGAAACAGGCAAAAAGGAATACAAACGTCTGAAAAATTAGATCGACAGGCAGTGCAAAATGGCTAAGCAGGGATGGCTAGAGGGCAAATGTAAGGATGTAGAGGCTTATCTCACTAGGGGTAAGATAGGTACTGCCTACAGGAAAATTAAAGAGACCTTTAGAGAAAAGAGGAGCACTTGCATGAATATCAAGAGCTCAGATGGAAACCTAGTTCTAAGCAAAGAAGGGAAAGCAGAAAGATGGAAGGAGTATATAGAGGGTCTATACAAGGGTGATGTACTTGAGGACAATATTATGGAAATGGAAGAGGATGTAGATGAAGAAGAAATGGGAGATATGATATTGCTTGAAGAGTTTGACAGAGCACTGAAAGACCTGAGTCGAAACAAGGCCCCCGTAGTAGACAACATTCCATTAGAACTACTGACAGCCTTGGGAGAGCCAGTCCTGACAAAACTCTACCATCTGGTGAGCAAGATGTATGAGACAGGCGAAATACCCTCACACTTCAAGAAGAATATAATAATCCCAATCCCAAAGAAAGTAGGTAATGACAGATGTGAAAATTATCGAACTATCAGTTTAATAAGTCACAGCTGCAAAATACTAACGCGAATTCTTTACAGACGAATGGAAAAACTGATAGAAGCCGACCTCTGGGAAGATCAGTTTGGATTCCGTAGAAATGTTGGAACACGTGAGGCAATACTGACCCTACGACGTATCTTAGCAGATAGATTAAGGAAAGGCAAACCTACGTTTCTGGCATTTGTAGACTTAGAGAAAGCTTTTGACAATGTTGATTGGAATACTCTCTTTGAAATTCTGAAGGTGGCAGGGGTAAAATACAGAGAGCGAAAGGCTGTCTACAATTTGTACAGAAAGCAGATGGCAGTTATAAGAGCCGAGGGGCACGAAAGGGAAGCAGTGGTTGGGAAGGGAGTGAGACAGGGTTGTAGCCTATCCACGATGTTATTCAATCTGTATATTGAGCAAGCAATAAAGGAAACAAAAGAAAAGTTCGGAGCAGGTGTTAAAATCCATGGAGAAGAATTAAAAACTTTGAGGTTCGCCGATGACATTGTAATTGTGTCAGAGACAGCAAAGGACTTGGAAGAGCAGTTGAACGGAATGGATAGTGTCTTGAAAGGAGGATATAAGATGAACATCAACAAAAGCAAAACGAGGATAATGGAATGTAGTCAAATTAAGTCGGGTGATGCTGAGGGAATTAGATTAGGAAATGAGACACTTAAAGCAGTAAAGGAGTTTTGCTATTTGGGGAGCAAAATAACTGATGATGGTCAACGTAGAGAGGATATAAGATGTAGACTGGTAATGGCGAGGAAAGCGTTTCTGAAGAAGAGAAATTTGTTAACATCGAGTATAGATTTAAATGTCAGGAAGTCGTTTCTGAAAGTATTTGTATGGAGTGTAGCCATGTATGGAAGTGAAAAGTTGACGATAAATAGTTTAGACAAAAAGAGAATAGAAGCTTTCGAAATGTGGTGTTACAGAAGAATGCTGAAGATTAGATGGGTAGATCACATAACTAATGAGGAGGTATTGAATAGAATTGGGGAGAAGAGGAGCTTGTGGCACAACTTGACTAGAAGAAGGGATCGGTTGGTAGGACATGTTCTGAGACATCGAGGTATCACCAATTTAGTATTGGAGGGCAGCGTGGAGGGTAAAAATCGTAGAGGGAGACCAAGAGATGAATACACTAAGCAGTTTCAGAAGGATGTAGGCTGCAGTAGGTACTGGGAGATGAAGAAGCTTGCACAGGATAGAGTAGCATGGGGAGCTGCATCAAACCAGTCTCAGGACTGAAGACCACAACAGCAACAACCTCTCAAGTGTCATATTAATTGAATAATGTGTCCAATGATGAAAGTAATATAGATCAAAAATAAGTGTTAACGGGATTCGGACTGTTGCCTCGTCCACGACCGTCTTGCAAAGCGCGAAAGCTAACCACGTAACCACAACGACTGCTTACAGCGAACACCTTCGCGCAGATACATCAGTTACATAATAGACGCGCAAAACTTCTCTTGCAATTTTCTCGGTATTGCCAGATTAGTGCACCTTACTTCTTGCACATTATGTTGTTTTACTGGACCACTAAAGGTGTACGTAGTTTGAAGCAAATCAGTGATCCCAACGTCGTTGCCGTCTCTTGTAAGTTCTCCACGAAATGTTCGCTCGGAAACTGGTAGGGATGGACCTGCATTTACTGACAAGAGTGGTTCTAGTCGAATTTCAAACCAGTTGTCACTGACTATGATGATGATCGATAAAGATGTTACTGACACGACGTGACACTTGTCTAGGGTTCGAGTTGGTTAGGGTCATATCACGAAGAGCCTTTGTGCCATTCTGTCATCTGTCCATGCCGATCCATGTTACTGCGCTAATTCGACACAAAAGACTCACACACTGACGCGACTTCATTGCCATGACGCACGTCACTTATGGAGAGCCCAACAACCGCGGGGTAGCAAAAAAAAATGGTTCAAATGGATCTGAGCACTATGGGACTCAACTGCTGTGGTCATCAGTCCCCTAGAACTTAGAACTACTTAAACCTAACTAACCATAGGACATCACAAACACCCATGCCATAGGCAGGATTCGAACCTGTGACCTTAGCAGCAGCGCGGCTCCGGACTGGAGCGCCTAGAACCGCACGGCCACCGCGGCCGGCGCGGGGTAGCACTTCTACACCATCTACAACGCTCCAAAGGCGCCTAGCGTGCATGAGTTTAGTGCATTCATCACGGACAAAACGAATCACACATTTTTCGTGCAACTTACCGACCATCAGCGTCGCTTTGAATCTGTAAAGTTGGCTGATATCTCTCAATTTGGAGGAGATACATGTCTCTCAATATGTGTTCATATTTCGGCGAAGCGTTCCTATCGCTTAATATGTTGGCTTGGAGTGCTCATATTTTTCCATCTTCTTGCCTCTTTATGTCATGCCCCCCCCCCCCCCCCCCCACCCTGTAATACTACTTCGAGCATCAAGTTCTTTTTCTGTAATATTACTAACGTGTCGCCTCTTCTGGTATGGGCCTCCCACATACTTTTGCACTTCAACTATCCACTTAATTTTCAATGTTCTACGATAGTATCAAATTTCAAACGATTCCAGTTTTTTCTTCTCTGCATTTCCACTGATCCACTTTCCACTTACATAGGAGAGACCGGGACGGAAAGGCCTGCCTAGCATTTAGAGCAAATTTTTGAGGTCTCAGCGATGACAAAACTTCTTATAAAAATTAGGAACCTGTTATTCAAACATTTTTGTGTTCCGACATGCAAATGAAGACAACATAAAACAGTATATTTCGTTTGTCATGTCAACAAACTAGTAAAGTGTCGGTAAGTCCGTTCCGTTCCGTACACGTGGCAGAATGGACCCGTTTTTTTTTCAATTTTTTTACTTATTCGATGATACATCTTAAGAATAAGCTCGGCTTCATCGTTCTCACTATCTATGCCAGCATACGAGCTACGATGCCAGCACTTGCACTTCTGACGTGAAACCAACCCTTAGTTGAAGTGGAAAAACACTTAATTTAGAGGCAACCGATCCATCTCTTAATGGAATCGCGACGAACTAGATGAAATGTCCCTACCGACCAGTATCACTGACCCACCCGTCTAACGGTGATGTGTGATGTATAGCGGCGAGCACTACTCCAACTCTGCAGTGGTCGAGAAAGTTACGGTATTATGCATGTAATCCTCTCTGACCCGGTAGCTGGCAAAAAAGGCACTGCTACCATATCAGGTCAGGCGAAAGAAACTTCTTCCCACGTAATAATGGCAAACAGATCCAACATATCGGTAGAAATATCAAATACTGCTACAAAAAGACGCCTAGATTACGAAGATTTCCCCCAACCCCCCCCCCCCCCACCCCATCCCCCAAATAATTATTAGAGAGTATGTGACTTTGCTAGAACACATGTAAAAAAATTCGAATAATATTAGAGCTATCAATTCTGTGAACATGTCACTGGTATCGATAGTCTGAATTTCTTTCAAATGACGGCAGGACTGGCACAAATTAGACATTTTTACATGAATCAACTGATTACAAATGTCAGTTCCGCCAATACGCTGCCCTTTTATACCTTGTGCACGCGATACTGTCGCCAGCTCAAGAAATCTTCCCATTCCTGGACTCTCCGGGCCTCGGTGTTTATGGTGACGGCGATTTAGCAGCTTCGGGCATACGGCGACGTCTGTCAGGTATCACGGTAGTCGGTGGATGTGCGGCCCCACGCCTTTCGCCGGGCCCGTCAGATGAGAGCGTGGCCGCGACTGCGTCTAATTGCTGTCGTGCTGATTGCGACGCGCCTAATTTGCCGGCGAGGCATCGCTCGGCGTTGCGGTGCCGGTGGCTGTGGCGTCGGTGCGGGATTGGCTCCGCCGGGGCCTCCGCTTCCAATTACCAGCCTCCGCCGCCTTCCGTTATTTTACTCCCATTTTCTCATCTTTTCCTCTTTTATATCTGTCTGTCACCGCGTAAAGGGAATCCGCGGGGATATCGCAGCGGCGTGAGATTGAGAAGAGGGTACTCGAGGGGGCGAGAGGGAGCAAATGGAAGGGTACTACGGCGGCGCGGCAACTCAGCTGAAAACTGCCGCTAGAGTGAAATCCGGATGGGGGCGGAACTTTTTCACCTTGTTTCCCCATGTTAGGCAGATCCCCACAAGTGGGATTTGGGGGCAGATTGCTCGCCGCCGAGCCCTAACGAGCGCTTGATTGCGGCGTCCGCGGCTGCAGCGAGAGGCGACCATCCAATCCGGCCACCAGCGACTCTGAGCCCTAGACAGGCACCGTACATCTACATCTAACGCCCCGCATCCTGCGCTTCCATCAGGCCATGTCGCCACCGCACCAGAGCAGAGTATTGAGAGAAAAACTGACTCCCGTCTTCATTTCACGCGCTTCCCTCCATTATTTAGTCCATCGAGATGGACATCAGCCAGTACCGACATGCGTATGTTCTATTACACTGAGGTGACAATACTTATGGGGACAGAGATATGCACGTATGCATATGGCGGTAGTATCAGATACACAAGGCATTAAAGGACAGTGGTTTGGCGGAGCTGTCATTTGTATTCAGGTGAATCATGTGAAAAGATTTCCGGCTTGATTATGGCCGCAGGACGGGAATTAACAGACTCTGAACGCGTAATAGTTGTAGACATATGGGACATTCCATTTCGGCAATCGTTAGGAAATTCAATTTCCGAAGTCAACAGTGTCATGAGTGAGCTGAGAATACCGCATTTTAGGTATTACCTCTCACCATGCATAACCCTGTGCCCAACGGCCTTCAGCCGCGCGGGATTAGCCGAGCGGTCTTGGCACTGCAGTCCTGGACTGTGCGGCTGGTCCCGGCGGAGGTTCGAGTCCACCCTCGGGCATGGGTGTGTGTGTTTGTCCTTAGGATAATTTAGGTTAAGTAGTGTGTAAGCTTAGGGACTGATGACCTTAGCAGTTAAGTTCCATAAAATTTCACACACATTTTTTGTCCCATGACTTTTGTTCAAATGGTTCAAATGGCTCTGAGCACTATGGGACTTAACATCTATGGTCATCAGTCCCCTAGAACTTAGAACTACTTAAACCTAACTAACCTAAGGACAGCACACAACACCCAGCCATCACGAGGCAGAGAAAAAAAAATCCCTGACTTTTGTCATCTCAGTGTAAACCGAAGAGGGAGGCCATCAAGAACGATAGTGAACCAAGGTTGGTGACTTGTCTGGAAAATGTAGAAAATTGGGAATTCTCAGGGAAGTTTAATTTACTGCAAAAGTCAACAGAATGTCACGGAATTATGAGAAACTCCAATAGTTACGAGGGACTGTTCGTTAAAGCAAAGAACTTTGCATCAAATCTCTCTCTGAGATTTTGATTAAGAAAAAAATTTTGAAGTCGCGTGAGGAAAGGTGAAGGGCGGCCGATCGCGGCTACCTTTTGCACACTCATCGAACTCGAGACTCTAAGCTACTGTCCGTTGCTGCTCGGACACTTGGTCCGTTTGTTATTGCATGATTGTGACTTCGATGGAATATAATGTTCATGTAGGAGTCTGTGACGTAACGTTCAGTTTGTTAATCGCACAGAAGCAAAGGTGAATTTCTTATTTATAAAAATTATTAGTTCAGATCCATAACTTGAATAGCAAAAGTGTAGATCTGTGTTGTATACAGGGTGGTCAGAAACAGATTGGAAAGCTTGTAAGGTTGTTGCATAGTAGGTTTTGCTGGGATATAATTGTTAAGAAAAAAATTTCATATGTTGTGCCACTTCAGAGTTAATTAGCATTGAATTTAGCCAGTGAGCAACGCATGCAAATTCAAGCGGTCCGATGGAGACGGTGTCGTCAACCGTGTTCTTCTTTTGCTGCAACTCTCTTACATGCTTTGCAGTCGCTTTATGACCACCTGTATACGGGTATCTGTTCTTAGTTTTCGTAAAATGTAGTTCTTTGCATATCTTCTCGCAGTGTAATGCCTCAAGTTAGCAATGACGATACTTTGAAACGTGATTTGACGTTGTTATCAAAGTCTGTTAATATTACACTGCAGTCGGAATAGTTCGAAGCGCGTTCTCACGAGTTCTTTTCTACTTACGGGTATCGCACGACGACTAGACATGGCGCGGAATGGTGCCGGTCGTATTTCTACTGACGGCAGAGAACTTATGAATTAAAGAATTGTTAGAAAACTGTAAATCGTAGTTCAACTTCGGGTAACCGCTAATAAAGGACATGGTAACTTATAAACTTTTATTTGCAGGCGTGGAAATGAGTAAAGTAAAGCTTTCTGTCACTTAACGACAGTAACGGGATCAGAGGCATATGGAATTAGGATCTGGAAACCTTGGAAATCTCGGGGAAAGCTTGCACGTACCATTAGAAAGCGGGTATTATATCAACTGCGATCTTTATGTTTATCATTCTATGAGCAATATTCGCTTACAAATCATTGTCTCCAGCCGTCAATTTATTTTATTTTATTTTATTTTTTTTTAATTTCAAAGTACTCCGAATAGTGGTTCAATTGTTACATATCACGCCATAATTCTCAGGTCGTATTTCATAGTCTCTTCGGGTAATGCCGATATGGTACCATCTACACTGAAGAGCCAAAGAGACTAGTACACCAACTTAATATCGTCTCGTGATGACTGGGTGTTGTGTGCTGTCCTTAGGTTACTTAGGTTTAAGTAGTTCTAAGTTCTAGGGGACTGATGACCATAGTTGTTAAGTCCCATAGTGCTCAGAGCCTAATATCGTCTAGGGCACCCGCGGGTATAGTTCAAATGGCTCTGAGCACTATGGGACTTAGCTTCTGAGGTCATCAGCCCCTAGAACTTAGAACTACTTAAACCTAACTAACCTACGAACATCACACACATCCATGCCCGAGGGAGGATTCGAACCTGCGACCGTAGCGGTCGCGCGGTTCCAGACTGTAGCGCCTAGAACCCGGGGGGCATGCAGAAGCGCCGTAACGCGACGTGGATTGGACTCGACTAATGTTTGAAGTAGTGCTGGAGGTAACTGACTCCATGAACCGTTGGGGAATACTTGCAAGGAGTGTTTATCTCAATGGAAGGCAATTTGAGCCATAAGTGAGCTGAAAAGTGCGATACGAGCAAAGTACGCGACAAGTTCACTGCAACAAGAGAATTTTTGAAGAATAAAGAACAACAGAGACTGGACAAAGTGCTAACAATACAATAACACAACAGCACAATCAGAGCCTTTATACCAATTTGCATCCAGAAAATGCAACGCCTTATTTTGTCACTCGTATTATGAAAGGAACTATGTAATTTCACATGATTGTTCATTCCTTGTTTACTAATTTCATAATAAATTCGATACAGCATGCAACAGACATTTTACTATTACTTTCGTAGGGACCCTTTCTTCAGACTGATTTAAAGAACTGTACCTGGAATAATAGCCTTAAAATGGAAGAAGCATGTTCCTGTTCTTCTCATACAGTTAATTTCAGCTACTTTTGCTCTTCGTAAAATTATTGCTAATCTTCGACGTTTCAACCTCCTGACATATTTCGCGAATTTCCACTTAATAATGTTGGTTGGTTGGTTGAAACAGCAAGCTAATCGATCCCGTCGGATTAGGAAAGGATGGGGAAGGAAGTCGGCCGTGCCCTTTTGCAGGAGTCATCCCGGCATTTACCTGAATCGATTTAGGAAAGTCACAGAAAACCTAAATCAGGATGGCCGGACGAGGGTTTGAAACGTCGTCCTGCCGAATGCGAGTGCAATGTGTTAACCGTTGCGCTACCTGGCTCTGTCTCAATAATGTGTTACGGAATAATTTTCTAGGTTAACTCATCATAGAAAGAAAGAAAGTACTGACTGCGCAAATGCGAGCAGTAAGAATAACATGGTGTCCACCCATGGACGTCGTCTCGGTACCTCTTCAAGAAGCCAAGTATGTAATTGCGCCATCACACTCCTTGTGCAAAATTCGCCGATGCAATTTGTCATAAACAATTTTTCTCTATTTGAGAACAACAGTGATGTCTCTTCCTACAACATTTAAGCATACTTTCCACTGTGAAAGCGGTGAGTGTCTAAGAAAGGCGTTCAATATGCACCAACAAAAAATTTTAATTATATGCCCAATAACCTAAAATGCCCGACAGCTAGTCATCCAATTTTTAAACATAATTTAAAATAATTTGTCATCGACAATTCCAATTTAGCCAGCGGAGAAAAGGTTGTTGCATGAGTAGAACTAAAAATGAAAGTGTTCGTTAATGTTAACATTCCAGAATGAGATTTTCACTCTGCAGCGGAGTGTGTGCGCTGATGTGAAACTTCCTGGCACATTAAAACTGTGTATCGGACCAAAACTCGAACTCGCGATCCTTGATTTTCGCGGGCAAATGCTCTACCATCCTTCGCAGAAGAGCTTCTGTGAAGTTTGGAGGGTAGGTGACGAGGTACTGGCAGAAGTAAAGCTGTGAGGGCGAGTCATGAGTCGTGCTTGGATAGCTCAGATGGTAGAGCACTTGCCTGCGAAAGGCAGAGATCCCGAGTTAGAGTCTCGGTCCGGCGCACAGTTTTAATCTGCCAGGAACTTTCAATGCCAACATTAATTATGTATACATATCCTCTAAACTGAATCGATCCACACACTACTTGTGCAAAATGCATGCAAGACTGTGCGCTATAAACCATACGGTGTTTATTTTTTGCTTTTATGATTCTTTTGTGTGAACTTTAAGCCTAAAGGCAGTCATGTCTCTACAGGGATAACATAAATCATAAAGACCTGCAGTGCGCATCATACACTATATTGTTGTATTATTTAACATCAGTGATTTACATCTCTTCCAAAGAAAGTGCGATCGCAATATTATGTGAACTGAAATGTATCACTTCCATTTTTCTCTGGCTTGTATACCAGTATTGTGAATTCTTGTGTTGCCAATGCTACTGCTTAGTGACTAAGCAGCAGCTGTTCCTTTCTTCTGTGAACGGACAGTACCCAACAAATTACTAATGTGTAATGGAAGAACATTAATTATATCGACAGCGTATTACGTCGGATGTCAGGTGCCCAATTTACATATCTGCTGTCGTTAATTCACCAGTCACAGCAGTGACGCGGGCTCTATTCTTCTGTACGCTCCCTGCTGACAGGTTTAAATGACAGAGGCTGTATCACGTACAATGTTAGATCATTTGGAGGTGAGATAGGTGCCAGCATTAGTCAGGTGAGTGTCAGTTCAGATTTTTATGACAGCGCTTTACAAATTATGCGATGGAACGAGCAGAGGTTTTTAAATTAGTATTTTCTCGTGCCCTTGGTGCACGTATAGCGTAACATATCAAGGCTTCATATTTTCCGTCACAAGTTATACCTTGCAACGCCAAAATAGTAAGGAAAATATCTGTCGCGTAAGAAAATCGCTACACTAATCTTCCACTACATTAAATGGTGTAACAGTATTTTCAAATGACATTCACATGCTGTGTTGTGGAAAATCTGCATATAAAGACATTCAACAAATTCGGTCGTACAGTTTTTGTAACGACAGCTGACACTAGAGGTCTACGTACTCCCCTCCCAACCGCGATGAACCACTACCAACAGGACATACGTTATACTCCTTTAGATCATTGATGTTTTTCTTTTCCGCACGTACAAACACACACACACACACACACACACACACACACACACAAACACATGAGAGCTCCGCCAAAGCACAGCCCTTTTACACACATCCAAAAAAGTTTTGCATCGCCCCAGTTCCCAGAACTCCTGAAGATAGATGTTGACTGTGGACATTGTATCACAGACGCAGTACCTTTGACTGTTCAGAGATGTCACTAAGGCCTCCCAAAGATATAGCAGCGCCTATTAGACGGAGGGGGTCCGACAGCCGATCAGTTCCAGACATTCCACCAGGAAGGAGGTACTCGGCTCGTGTTGTCTGTAGTTTAACCATGGCTAGACGTTCGATCGCGCCCGCATTGTTACTTTGTGCCAGGAAGGGCCCTCAACAACGGAAGTGTCCAGGCGTCTCGCAGTGAACCAAAGCGATGGTGTTCGGACATGGAGGAGATACAGAGAGTCAAGAACTGTCGATGACGTGCCTCGCTCAGGCCGCCCAAGGGCTACTACTGCAGTGGATGACCGCTACCCACGGATTATGGTTCGGAGGAACCCTGACAGCAACCCATCACGTTCAATAATGGTTTTCGTGCAGCCACAGGACGTCGTGTTACGACTCAAACTGCGCGCAATAGGCTGCATGATGCGCAACCGCCCGCATCTCGTGGTCGTGCGGTAGCGTTCTCGCTTCCCACGCCCGGGTTCCCGGGTTCGATTCCCGGCGGGGTCAGGGATTTTCTCTGCCTCGTGATGGCTGGGTGTTGTGTGCTGTCCTTAGGTTAGTTAGGTTTAAGTAGTTCTAAGTTCTAGGGGACTGATGACCATAGATGTTAAGTCCCATAGTGCTCAGAGCCATTTGAACCATTTTTTTGATGCGCAACTTCACTTCAGACGTCTATGACGAGGTCCATCTTTGCAACCATGACACCATTCAACGCTGTACAGATGGGTCCAATAACATGCCGAATGGACCGCTCAGGATTGGCATCATATTGTCTTCACCGATGAGTGTCGCATATGCCTTCAACCTGACAAACGTCGGAGATGTGTTTAGAGGCAATCCGGTCAGGCTGAACGCCTTAGACACACTGTACACCGAGTGCAGCAACGAAGAGGTTCCCTGCTGTTTTGGGGTGGCATTATGTGGGGCCGACGTACGCCGCTGGCGGTCATGGAAGGCGCCCTAACGGCTGTACGATACGTGAATGCCATCCTCCGACCGATAGCGCAACCATATTGGCGAGACATTCGTGTTCATGGACGACTATTCGTGCCCCCATCGTGCACATCTTGTGAATGACTTCCTTCAGGATAACGACATCGCTCGACTGGAGTGGCCAGCATGTTCTCCAGACATGAACCCATCGAACATGCCTGGGATAGATTGCAACCTACCAACCACTCTGCGGGATCTACGCCGGATCACTATTGAGGAGTGGAACAATCTGGACCAACAGTGCCTTGATAAACTTGTGAATAGTATGGCATGACGAATACAGGCATGCATCAATGCAAGAGGACGTGCTACTGGGTATTAGAGGTAGCGATGTGTACAGCAATCGGGACCACTATCTCTGAAGGTCTCGCTGTATGGTGGTACAACATGCAGTGTTTGGTTTTCATGAGCAATAAAAAGGGATGTTTATGTTGATCTCTACTCCACTTTCTGTACAGGTTCCGGATCTCTCGGAACCGAGGTGATGCAAAACTTTTTTGATGTATGCGGTATTACTGCCAGCCTTGTATGTGCATATTGTTTTTCCATTACTTTTGTCACATACATGTAGGAATTTGAAGGCTGTGACTGATAGGACTACCAGTTAAATGTTTATGCTCTAATTCAGTGGATGTCGATTCAAGTATGGTTTGCCGATCTTCAAGCGCTCACGCATAGAAAGATGGCAGTAATACCGCTTATTCCAAGATATAAAAGGGCAGTGCATTGGCGGAGCTGTCTTTCGTACTGAGGTGATCCATGTGAAAAGGTTTCCGACGTGATTATGGCCGCACAACGCGAATCAACAGACTTTGAATGCGGAGTGGTAGCCGGAGCTAGTCGAATTTCGGAAATTATAAGAGTTTTCAATACTTCGAGACACACAGTGTCAAGAATGTGCCGAGGATATCACATTTCAGGCATTTCCTCTGACCAAGGACAACGCAGCCACCGACAACCTTTACTTAAAGACCGAGAGTGGCAGCGTTAGCGTGGAATTGTCAATGCTAACAGATACGCAGTGCTGGGAGAAATAAACGCAGAAATCAATGTGGGACGTACGACGAACGTATCCGTGAGTATAGTGCGACGAAATTGCGTGCTAATGGGCTATGGCAGCAGATAGCCGACGCGAGTGCCTTTGCTAACAGCACGACGTCCGGCGCCTCTCTGGGCCTCGTGACCATATAGGTTGATCCCTAGACGACTGGAAAACCGTGACCTGGTCAAATAAATCCCGATTTTAGTTGGTAAAGGCCGATGGAAGAGCTCGTTCGTGGGACAGACCCCACGAAGTCATGGAGCCATGATGTCAACAGGGCATTGTGTATGATGTGGTAAATGGAAATGCCGTGTGGCTAGGGCCTCCCGTCGGGTAGACCGTTCGCCTGGTGCAAGTCTTTCTAGTTGACGGCATTTCGTCGACTTGCGTGATGATGATGATAAGGAAAACACAACACCCTGTTCCTGTGCGGAGAAAATCTCCGACCCTGCCGGGAATCGGACCTGGGCCGTCAGGTATGACATTCCGCCGCGCTGACCACTCAGCTACCAGGGGCGGCCCAAGCTGTGGTGGTGCCTCCGTGATGGTGTGGACTGTGTTTACATCTAATCGACTGGGTCTTCTTGTCCAACTGAAGAGATCATTGTTTAGAAATGGTTACGTTCAGCTACTTGGAGACCATTTACAGTCATTCATATACTTCACGTATTCAAATAACGATGGGATTTTTATGAATGATAATGCGCCGTGTCGCCGAGCGACAATTGTCCGCTATTGACTTGAAGAACATTCTGGACAGTTAGAGTGAAAGATCTGGCTACACAGAAGGCCCGACATGAATTCCATCGAACATTTAGAGACATAACCGAGAAGTTACACTACTGGCCATTAAAATTGCTACGCATAAATAGACAGAAAGCCTATCACTGCATGATTGTACTATTTTAGGACAGTAATCGGATTCAGTCACATCCATTAAATGTCTGGGAGTATGCGTACGGAGTGGTTTAAAGTGGAACGACCACAGATACGGCAGATGCCAGAATGCGGTTCATGGGAATAATCCACATGAAATACACTACACCAGGGCTTCCCAACCTGTGGTCCGCGGACGCCTTAGGGGTCCGTCGGCTCTTTCTAGGGGGTCCGCGGCCACTTTTCACCAAATCGTGTAAAATAATTAGTAATATTATTGAATGAAAATGTGAAAATCTAATTCATCACTGTTTTTTTCGTGTGAAAAACATGTGTACTTTAACTTCAAGTCGTATCCCCAAGCAGCCTTTGCGGTTCCTAAGTGAGAACGTATACGCAGTTTAGTGCCGGAGAATGCGGCTTCTCTGATCGACTGTTTAGCAACAATACGGGGGTCGTTTGTGTCCCGGCTCACGGCGCTAGATGCGCTGAAACCTTTAACGCATGCGCGGAGCGAGGTTTGTCGACCAATCACAGCGCTCGCTGGCACGTATGCGGCCCCAGGCATCATTAAATGTTAAACTTGCTTTGTCAGTGCACTACCTATTTCATAAGTCGATTTTTTACCAGTTTATTACTTCTAACATGGATCGGTGGCTGAAGTCAGGATCATTGAAGAAGGGTGCAGTTTCTCCATCGCCTTCACAACAAGGGAAGTTTCCAGTTGAAATGAATGAGGAGGGAGGACGACCAAAGGAAGACTTTACATACACTCGAACGTTTTTCTTCGGATTTCACGAAAAACCAAACACACCCACACCCACCCAACCACACCCACCCACCCACCGACCCACCCACCCACCCACCCACCCACCCACACACACACACACACACACACACACACACACACACACACGACTGTTACGAAATATGCATGTTCCTTACACAACAGTAGCCAAATAGTGGAAGTGAACAGATCATAAGCGGCAGCTTGTCAACAACGAACAGTTTGGACGTGACGTTGATTGCTCTTGGAGGAAGACAGCTCCATTGCATGAAATTTCAATTACCAAGTAATTTTAATCAGGCTATAGTGTGTTGAACAAAGGGAGTAAATCCACTAGTAAGTGTCTGGATACAGTGGGAATTCCAATTGGATCGTTAATTTCAAGTTGTTTTCATTCATCTCTAAACCAAACACTTCGGGGAGGGGGGTGGGGGGGCAGGAGGGATGGTCATTGGGAACATGGCACTTCCATTAAGAAGCTTTCAGTTCCCATGGGTTTCGCTCTGAAATTTAAAGTTACTGTGCTCCTGACTGACTAGGGGTCCGCCATGGATTTTCGACTGAAGAAGGGGTCCGCCAGCTGAAAAGGTTGGGAAGCCCTGCACTACACTATACTATACAAATGACAACATTAATTAGCTGCAGCCTCACAAAATTGAAATGAGGTACAGAGCCAAAAAATATTTATGTCACAGAGCGAAAAACGTTCTAGGTCAGTGTGGCGTTCCAGAATGAGTGCCTTACATTTACGAAGAGTATGGTGTCCAAAATTCTGGATAAACTGCCCCTGGAATATTCCTCTACGATGGACATTCCTTGTTTGGACCCAAAAGTTACGTTAACGTTATCTCACTACCTTAAATCCCTTTGGTGGCCTTGAGGTTGATGCCAGTGTCCATGAATTCCAAAATCTAGTAGAAACCGCGATAGTAAAGGAAATCCTCAAAGCACTAGAAGAAGATCGTGTTCGCATCAATCAATTCTGGATGATGCTCGCTGGGGTGAAGTGTGGTCATGAAAATATGAAAAGATTTATCACGGTTACTCGTAGTCTCTTTCATGGCAATTCCAACTGTGAAAAAGGTTTCTCTGACAACTTTATTCTCATCAAAAATTTGACTGAAGCTGCTCTCATAGCCTTTCGTGCCATTCGTGGTGCGGTGAAGGTGATAGGAGGTGATGTAACGATCACAAAGCAGTACATAGAGTGGCGTGCTGACCTCCACGTCCTTCCATACTGCATTCAGTGATGTCTTTGGAAGATGACACGGCGGTCGGTCGGTGCCGATTTACCCGGCAGGGTCTGTGGACGGAATTTACGTTTATTCTTTTGATCGACAGCATGCGTTGAGAACAATGAAGACTCTACAGGAAAAGAGAGTTTCGTTGTCGCGGCGAATATTTTCCGGCTTGTCTTTCTACGACGTCGTGACGTGGCTGGGGCGCCTGTGGGCTGCCGTTCGCTGGCAGGTGGTCCCGCAGTGCGCTGTCCGGCCGCAGATGCCGGCGCCGCCGGCGGCCATCGCCCGCTCCACTAACCGGGTATTTATGCCCGGAAACATTAATTCGTCGCCATATACGAGCGCGCCGCCGCTGCGCCTCGCCTCGCGCTGGTTCCGGCGGTGGGGCCTGCTGGTTTCTCCGCAGCTGGCCGCTGCAGCCCGCCGACATCTGCCGCCCTCGTATGAGCGCACTCGTAACTTGCCTTCTCCTAGCCTTGTTAAAATGTGTCAGTCAATAACACCACTTAAGGCAACCATTTGTGCAGTTACATCTATATACATACTCTGTAAACCACCGTACAGTTCACCGGAGGCTATCAAGTTCCACCATTAATGATTTCCTTTCCTGTTCCATTCGCAAACAGAGCGTGGGAAAACGGCGCTCTACATGCCCCCGTACGTGCCCTAGTTTCTCTTGTCTTAACGTTCGTGGTCCCCAGGTGACATGTATGCTGGCGGCAGTAAGATCGCTCTTCAGTCGGCCTCAAATGCCGATTCTCTAAATTCCGCAGTAGTTACTCTCGAAAAGAGCATCGTCTTCTCTTCAGTGATACCCATTTGAGTTCCCGAAGCACCTACGTAATAACTGCATGTTCTACGAACATAACGGTGACAAATTTGGCAGCACATCTCTGATTTTCTTAGCTGCCTTTCTTTTATCCGACCTGCTGACGATCCCAAACAGTCGAACAGTTCTCAAGAATGGGTCGCACTGGTATTCTACGTGGCGTGTACTTTACGGATGAGCTCCACGTTCCCAAAATGCTCTCAATGAAACGAAGTCGAGCATTTGCCTTGCCTACTACCAACCTAAAGTACTCATTCCATTTCATATCGTTTTGCAACGTTACACCTAGACACTTAATCGATCTGTGTCAAGCAGCATTTTGCTAATGGAGTATTCCAACGTTACAGGATTGATTTTTCTACTCAAATCCATTAACTTGTATTATTATTCATTTAGAGCAAACTGTTATTCATTACACAAATTCAGACGCTCAGAGGCGACACCTTCCCGCATACCATAACGTCATCAGCAAATAGTGGTAAATTGATGCTCACCCTGTCCATCATATCATTTACGTACGTAGAGAAAAGAGCGATCCCAACACATTTCGCTGTTGGCCCTCCTGACGATACCATTGTCACTGACCAACACTCGTCGTGTGGGAGAACGCACTGGGTTCTACTACATGAAAAGCCTTCGAGGCACTCACATATCTGGGAATCTAAACCTTATGCTCGGACCTGCGTCAACAGTCTGCTGTCGGGCACCGTGTCAAGCGCTTTGCGAAGTTTAGGAATATGGACTCTGTTTGCTGTCACGTCTTTGTATGAAGCATTTCTATAACGATTTGAATTCGCCATATCCAGTGTTTATGGCTCTATGCGATAAGTTCATTTATTTAGATAAATGCGTATGGTGCCTGAAGCTGGCAAAATGAATGGTCGAAAGTGGTTGCTTTCAGAATAAAATAAAATATCTTTAATTATACGGCCGTTGGTGAAGTGCATTAACATTGAAAAGTACTTACCAGCCGCTGTCCCTGGCCATGACGGATCAACACACAAACTTTCATATGTCGTCAGCTATATGTCTGGAACCTGTACATGCATGTCCGAAGGAAGTTAGCATCGTATTTCGCAAAATGTCTCGTGTGTAAAAGAATATACATATTGTATGTGGGAGTACAGGCTCTAGACACATAGATAACGATACATGGAAGCATGGATTTAGCTGTGAGTCGTGCACGAGTACCCAAATAGTAAGGCGACCGCTCGCGAAAAGCTGGAAATCCGGGTTCGAATCCCGATCCGGCACAAATTTTCACTGTCGTCATGGAGCTATACAGATGAAGGTTGTCCATATTCGGAACTGCGAATACATTTCATATATTTCGTAACGCATCGTAATTCCGAGTAACATAGGCACTGCTATAACGAAACCATTATTTGTGAACAGACTATTCGTCAGACACCTCTCGAAAGCTGAGGAAATTTACATGTAAATTCATTTATCATATACCTATTTAAAATTAAATTTGCAGTTTTAAGTATGTTTCAGAAGTAGGAAGTGTGTGAGTTGAGTCATAGCCGGCCGAAGTGGCCGTGCGGCTAAAGGCGCTGCAGTCTGGAACCGCAAGACCACTACGGTCGCAGGTTCGAATCCTGCCTCGGGCATGGATGTTTGTGATGTCCTTAGGTTAGTGAGGTTTAAGTAGTTCTAAGTTCTAGGGGACTAATGACCTCAGCAGTTGAGTCCCATAGTGCTCAGAGCCGTTTAGTTGAGTCATATGAATGTGAGCGTTTAAATAGTGGCAGCCATTTTTGGCAAGGCTTTTTGGTTTTTGGCATTCGTCTGGCAGTCACAGCTTAGATCTAGAGCAGACAATGAGTATGTGCTGCAGTAGGTCGCCTCGCGAGCGAATCGGAGTATTTGGTCGTAGACTTGTGACATTCGCGTGTGTCGATAGTCAACACTCCAAAATATTTTCAGCTAGGGAACTTAGAAGATTTCGTTGGAGGCAAACTGATCGTGTGTCGCTGGTGAATGCTCTAAAATATTTTTAACATTTGGATTTCGAATATTTCACGTTAAGTGATTTAGTCTCAAGTTTAAAACCTTTCTGCGGTTAATTCTGATAGCGATCTGCATTCGGAATTTAGTTAGTTCGCAGTTGTGGAACTTTTAACTTTAGACTTGCACTAAAGAAACTTTAATAATTTTTGCGTGCTTTTTCCTACGCTTACGCAAGCGTGAAAACTGTTCTGTTTCATTTGAGTCCTCACTCAGGCGGTCATTATTACTGTGGCACTCCATGTAGGACAGTGGGACAGCAGTCGAAGTGGAGCTACGTGAATAACGAAAATTGAAACCAGCAACGGTATTGTTATCCAGCGTCGTTTATTTATATCAAGCTACCCGTTTCGACTCCAAAAAGCATTGTCTTCAGGCCCCAAGCGTAATCCGCCATCAACGAACGAACCACAAACACAGAGACCAACGGAGATGTCGTCTGATCATTGATGGCTTGTTACTGCAACGATGATACGGAATCCAGTTGGCTTTGGCCCCTCTGCACTCGACTTCGTTGGTTGCACATGCTGGGGTGACGTGCTTGATAACTTGTACTGTTTCCAGATTTGAACACTCCGTTAGTCTTTGCCTTTGTGGTTCGTACGTTCATGGCAGATTAGGCTTGGGGCCTGAAGACGACGCTATTTTGGCGTCGAAACTGGTAGCATGTTTTGAATAAACGTCATTGGTTTACAAGACAGCTGTTGGTTTCAGGTCATTATTTTGATGATGAACGATTATTAACTGTGCTAACTGTTACTGTATTCCAAATAAAAGCAGTTTTATAAAATTTAAAACCCTTTACCACTGTAAATTCATGCCTAAGTTTATTTGAACTTGTGACTCAATTTTCTTAGGGTTAATGTGACAGGTGCGTTGGTTAACGCCTAGACTTTAGTGTAACTCACACTGAATAACGGAGCCTCGCGTTTCGGCGGCCGTATAAACTTCTTTATTTACAAGATATACGACTTATTATTCATGCAGGTGCACATGGGGGCTCACGAATTACTGAATGAACACTGCTTTGGTGGAAGCAACAAATTTTAACTCCTCCATTCGTTATCTATTTATTCGACGAGTCGCGTATTTTGGTCTCGTCCGGGAACAACAAGAGTTAGCAAAGAACACAATTTTTTATCCATATATCCCAAAATGAGCTTTGCTTGTATGACGTAACTGATTCTGTTTGTAACTGATTAGCCCCGTAGCCAAGGGATACGTTTCGTTCAGTGTACAACTTCATAATTTTCTACGTTAAGACTTACTTACCAGTGTCTGCTCCAGGTTGATATTTTTGCGGCTACCTAACTGCGTTTCACAATTATTTTTGTTGGATAACACTTCGCATTATTTCCGAAAACTATCAGACGTTAAGTAAATGAAACGGAAATGAACAGTAATGGTTCCATTACACTTCCTTGAGGTGTCCGAGACGTTACTTGCATGTCTGTAGCTAATACCCATAAAAGACAACGTATTACGTCAACTTTTGGAATAGCGATACTGCGTGATATGGTTTCCGCGAGGCCATGGTGATTTCCCGGAGGTATGTAATGCCAAATGTCTGACAACAACTCATACAATTCCCATAAATTACGGGCCGGTGCTGTGTCATTGGCGGGCTGGCGCCAGGTAGTTTCCTACCGGATTCAGTTAAAGCGAATCTGGCCTGAAAAACATCACCCGCTGTAGCACGACTCTAGTCTTGTAAAATGGTTCAAATGGCTCTGAGCACTATGGGACTTAACAGCTATGGTCATCAGTCCCCTAGAACTTAGAACTACTTAAACCTAACTAACCTAAGGACATCACACAACACCCAGTCATCACGAGCCAGAGAAAATCCCTGACCCCGCCGGGAATCGAACCCGGGAACCCGGGCGCGGGAAGCGAGAACGCTATCTGGTCTTGTAACATGAGCAGTTATCCCATTGGAAGCTGACATCGTCATTGGTGAAGACATCAAACATGTAGGGATACAGGTCATCGTCAATAATGTTCATGTAGTCCTTATCATCAAAGGTGTCATGAAAGCAGAGGCAAATGCACTCTGTGGAATAATAGGGCCCCCACCGGGGCCTGCGTCAGTGGCGCAGTGAAGGTTTCAAGCAGAGGATCACCTGGATGTTGACATAACCGACAGAACGTCGACCTGGTGTAGCAAGAAACGTGATTCAACCATCCAGGTGACACGTTTCCACCTATCAATGATTAAATCTCGATTATTCCTCGCTCGCTGCTGTCTTTACTGGCAACGTTGTTGGATGAACATAGGAACATGTATCGGGTCATATGCTATAACGGCCCATGTCACAAAATGTATGCTAAGTGGTCAGTTACGAAACACTTACGGCTACATCAGTATTATAAGTACTTTGTAATCAGATCTTCCACGGACCGCCGACCATCCTGCTTCATACAACAGACAAGCCTCCTTCCTGCACGTTCTGTAATCGCGTGTGGATGTACAACTCCTTGTCGGCCTGTTAGTGGATTCGCCGTCTTTCAACCACTTTGCACAGATGCTCACGACAGTAGCACACAAATAGCGGACCAGCTTCGCCGTTTCCGAGATGCGTTTCCCCGGTGCAAGGCGATAACAGTCTTCCATTTTTCAAAGTCGCTTATATCAGTGGATTCTCTTTTTGGGGCTTTGTATATTAGCTAGGATGGCAGACAATGTTTTAAGATCTCTGAGGCCATTTGCAGACGATACTGACGTATACAGGTATTGTTACGAAATGCTAGAACACGTGTAGATGATAAGCGCTTTGTCTAAAGGCTGGCACGAAAACAAAGAGACTCGATATCGCTTTACTACGCAGTCGGCGCTGCGTTACCAGAAGGAGTGAACCACTCTGAAGTATGTGACAGAGCGATTTAAGCTGCAATACTCACGAAAACTAGCTTTGAGAAAGGCAGAGACCTCATTGTCACCTGTCAGAGGAATGCAAAATGGCGTCTAGTAAGTGGGTTGCATAGTGTTTGAAACTATAGAGTAATCGCTGGACGCATAGTCTGTTAAATACGTCTAGAGCGATTTCTGGTGCTAACAGAGTACCTGATTTATTTTGATTAGGTCTCTGCTTCTGCATTCACGCGTCCGTAGACAATAGGACAAAGGATCCCAATCTGTGGAGGCATTATAGTATGCACACACTATTCTCTGTGCTTCACAACAGAAAAAAAGAAAGGAAAGGGTTTTGTTCTTGTCATTCGATCGTACAAAAGCAGCGGAAAATAATAAAGAAAATGACTGAATGATGGAAGATGAATTTTATACCTAAATAATTGAAGTTAAAAAGCTGCGAACTAATCATCAGTCCTCTACGTCCGCAGTTCGTGGTCACACGGTCGCGTTCCCTCTCCCGAGCACGGGGTCCCACGTTCGATTCCCGGCGGGGTTAGGGATTTTGACCTGCCTCGAGATGAGTGGGTGTTTGTGTTGTCCTCATTATTTCATCATCATCCATGAAGGTGGCGAGATTGGACTGAGCAAATGTACTGAATTTGTATGTGTGCTGATAACCGCGCAGTTGAGCGGCGCCCCACAAACCAAATTTCATCGTCATTAGGCCTCTATAATACAAACTTGACAGCCTGGCAGTTCACCAAGTCAGCGTTATCCCGATATCATGTTTCAGCAGGACTGAGGGCCATCCTGCTGGTCTATTTCGAACAATACCTGTAATGGAACCCTTCTATATTTGTTACGTTCTGTTCCACAGGCTGAACACAGTACGATGAAAGTGTTTCTTCTGAGAGTTGTTTTAATATTCTGTTTTTCGTGTTGTATATTTTGCTGATTGTATGTTACAGGGTTATTCACTATTGTGAAGATTTTTTGCCAGAAATAAAGATAAGCGGGGTAACAAACAGGATAAATCATGAAACTTTCTGGTAGATTAAAACTGTGTGCCCGACCGAGACTCGAACTCGGGACCATTGCCTTTAGCGGGCAAGTGCTCTACCATCTGAGCTACCGAAGCACGACTCACGCCCGGTACTCACAGCTTTACTTCTGCCAGTACCTCGTCTCCTACCTTCCAAACTTTACAGAAGCTCTCCTGGTCCCGAGTTCGAGTCTCGGTCGGGCACACAGTTTTAATCTGCCAGGAAGTTTCATATCAGCGCACACTCCGCTGCAGAGTGAAAATCTCATTCTAGAATAAATCATAATTACATTATTAGTCTGGTTCCTTACACTAAAATACTCCAACAATACCCCTCAAAAGAATTCTCACACCTTATCAGTGGAATTGGATTTCACCCTTTGCACTTTACTATCCACCAGAAGTGTGCAGGTGGAGACGTTCTGAATGTGTTGTGCAAAAGTCCCGCTTGTCGTTCGAGGGCGTGCTAAATAGCAACGCACCGGAATTTTTTATGTGAAATCTACTCCGTAATTTTTAAATAAAAGAAACATTATTAACAATTGACATCTTTATTCGTCATGTCTACATGTTTGCAACCTTTCGCCCCCTAGAGGGCTTCGAACTGTAGCATGTAACATAGCAGTGTCGTTGTGTAAGAAACAGCCTGCTGTAAACGAGTTTCGAATGAAAAAAGTTCGTTCGCACATTGACCACCTTATACTTCAGCATGACAACGCCAGATTACACACAAGCCTTACGACATCTACAACAATCCGCCGCCTTGGGTTCACTGTCATCGACCATTCTCCATACAGTCCCGACTTGGCCCCATTCGATTTTCAACTATTTCTGAAAGTTAAAGGGCAACTTCGAGAACTTCACTTAGATAGTGACGAAGCGGTGCAAGGAGAGGTGAGGTTGTGGCTCCGTCTACAAAGTCAGACATTCTACAGTGATGGTATCGGAAACTGGTCTCTCGTCGGGAGAAATGTGTTCGTCGCCAGGGTGACTACGTTCAGAAATAAATATGTAGACATGAAGAATACAGATGTGGAACGTTAACAGTGTTTGTTTATTTAAAAAAGCTTTAAGTGTTTTCACATAAAAAATTCGGAGGAATTATTTTTCAGCACGCCCTAGTATATGATTTACCAATAAAATATCTGTTTTCCCCGTCATTGTTCACATTTTACCGAGAGAGACACTTTTATACATTATTTGTGGAGAGCTTGTGTAATAAAGACCGAGGTAGCGAGGTGGTTAGGACACTGGACTCACGCATTCAAAAGGACGGCACTTCAAATCTGCGTCCGACCATCCAGATTTAGATTTTCGGAGGATTTCTTTAAGTCGTTTAAGGAAAATACCAAGATAGTTCATTTGAAAGAGAACGGCCGATTTCTCTTCCCATACTTAAATCAGTGCGAGCTTGTGCTGCGTCTCTAACGTCCTCGTTGTCAATAAGACATGAAACACTAATATTCCTTCCTTCGGTTTTTACGTAAGAAAGAGTATTTGTGTTGGGAACATAGGTCATTTGGTAATAATCCTTGATGTGTTAAGTACTTATATAGTATACTGTACCCCCTCCTCCACCCCACTCCCTGAATGGGAAGGTTGGAATATGACAATTTGCTTATGATTTGGCGAAACTAGCGAATGTGAAGGCGAAAGACTACCTGAACAGTCCTAGAGTATGTACAAATGTCAAAACATTGCATATCCGCATAAATATTACATTGCACAACTGTCACAAACTCTTCTGGGATCATCAGTGACGGTACGGTTACAATATCTATGTTTATGCAGTGTTTGTATCTTCACAATAGATTGTATAAAACACAGTCATTGTAACCTTCAATGATGCATCCAAGCCTCTACGGGCTAAAATGGCGGTATGATATTTGTCTCTCCGTGTGGGCAGCATGAACTGTGCGAGCGCAACGGATGTGATTACGTGAGATGTGGAAGTTTGTATCGGTGCTAGAGGCGTGCTGGGATAGCCGAAGAGGTCAGGGCGACCGCTCGTGATAAGCGGAAAATCCCAGTTCGAGTCCCGTTCCGACACAAATTTTCATGTGCCACGAACAGCTAAAGTCAATGCGTAGTCTCAGAATGCGACTTTATTTCGTAATAATCTGGGATCACTTGCAAGGCTGACGAGCAAATGGTCCAATCAGACATATCAAAACCTACTCTGAAATTTTTGCGGCCCGCTGTGGCCGAGCAGTTGTAGGCGCTTCAGTCCGGAACCACGCGGCTGCTACGATCGCAGGTTCGAATCCTGCCTCGGGCATGGATGTGTGTGATGTCCTTAGGTTAGTTAGGTTTAAGTAGTTCTAAGTTCTAGGGGACTGATGACCTCAGCTGGTAAGTCCCATAATGCTCAGAGCCATTTGAACTATTTTTTGAAATTTTTCTCTCGGGAAGAAAACACAGAAAGAAATACACTGACAGAATTTTATTTGCTAAGGTGCACTGCAAATATTTTTGAAAAATGTTGAAGTCACTCATTTTTCCCGCACGAAGGACCGCTTGCAACAACAGTTCGTTGAGACTTTCCTGCCTGACGCGAAGGTCGGCGAATAAGTAGACGCTGCCGTGACAAGAGAACATATGGCCGCATAGCGCGAAGTCCAACGTGGAAACCCGCAAATTTTAAACACTTAAACTATACTAAAAATCTTTGATTTTTTAATAACTTGCACACCACTCGTCAGCTGAGCTGTTGCAGATGTAATTGTTACACAAGTGACTACAAAATCAAGGTATTGTCTGATGTTCCAATTACAGACGATATCCATCAATCAGGACTGTAATCTGTTGACATGAAATATTTATACCAGTTCCTATAGGACAGTTCCTAAGACAAATTTTGTGTAATGTATATTTTACTAACAATAAAACAGTTCCTTGTTTGTTGCCTACAGTCGTCACAAAACGCGACGTGTCTACTGGGTGACGAAAACAAACGTTTTCCTTAAATCAGGCCTGGAAACAGAAAAATTAATGCGTTCAGGCACATCACTGTAATTATTACTTTTATTTTGGTAGAACTGAGATGCAGGAAGAAATGGTGATGGCAGTTCTGCGTGTATTGCTGCGTATCAGGCATACTGGATCAAATTCAAAAAACGTAGTGACGCCAACTGACAATGCACAAATGACTGAAGTTTAACAATATTATCGAAAGTTATATTTGTCCGACAATTTTATAAAAGACTGCTTTACACTGAGGAAACTATTCTTTACCGACAAGCTGAATTGCACTACTGTTTCCGGGTGGAATCCAAATTATATTAACGGTCTTTTCGTCATCCATCTAAAGACAAAGGTGAAGTTATGCCCAACAAAAGCAATGAACTGATTTCTACTTCTGGTAAGAAGACGGTTCGACTGTAATATTGCAAATTATGCTATCCCATTTTCCAGTGTTTGCTACGTCGATTATAAATTTTTGTAACTACACAGCCCTTTTCAAAATTTTTACTCCTAATGTGCCTTGATTCGTGAATACAGATATAAAGCTGCGGAAACATTAAGCCACTGATACTTATCACTGGTATTGTTGTATACGAATGTGTCATAGCATTCATCGACTGCACAAGCGACTCTGCGTTTTATTCAATCTAAATAATAAAGTGCAGTTTGCACGTAGTTCTTGCTCGAAACCTGTCTGATTCCCTTTATTGACAACATTTTAAGAGACAAAAGGAAGCTTTGTCTTGACGTCGGCTACAAATTTCTCTATAGTGTCACCTATTAATGACGTCTCCTTTACCTTAAGTAAACTTCGTAATTTTGCGATTTCCTCTTCCGTATAATTTCCTGCATCTGTGTAAACAGAGGGCACAAACTCGCATCTCTCCCTCGGTAACGGCGCATTGACTATCACGAGTAGTTCTAAATCATTCGAATACTTCTTCTTTCACGCTTTTGCGAGTTTCATGAGGCATATTTCATACTTCGTATAAATTTTTCTTCCATTTATACTACTTACGTTTAGGTTTTACGAAAGGAAACCTTTTTAAACACTGCTTAACTTTAAGCGCTTTCCCTCCCCTTCCTCGTTTAACCAAAAAATTCACAGCCTTTTATTTTCCGCAGAAAGCTGTTACTCTACTTGTTTTCTTTGGGCTTGGAAGGTATTTTATTTTTTATAGACATTAATTAGCACAATAATCGTCGTTCGAAACGCAATCCACAGTATCGTGCGAGGTATTCCTGTTTCTTGTAATGTTTACGTAATTTGTATCGAAATGTCGACATCGTTCGAATGAATTTCCAAGAAATCAACGAATAAATAACACATATGTAGCTGTTCAGGAGAAACAGGTTATTTCGATTGCATACTATGTGCTTCACATTTCATCTTCTCAAGGTTTGAAAGATTATTAGATTTCACATTACTGTGAAACTCTGGAACCTGCAGAAAGACAGATGCTATCAGCAAGCGGATGCGAAAAAAATCAAGAAGGCAATTAATTTAGTTTCATCTCCATTGTTAACACTTAGTGAAACCGCAAAGGGAACTGCTAATTATTGTGGATATTAAATGAGTTGCGAATTTTGGTGATAGTAACTGTGAACAGTTGCGACTGAGAAACTATCAACGGAAACTGAAATACGCCTTACGAATTACGATCAGCCGTACCGTGTTATCCGTTTAGCAATGTGCCGACAACCAAGGATATGCGCGTGCAGTGTTGCGCATGCGCTGTGTGCTACAATTATGGTATGAGTGTACATTTCTCCAACCGCCTGGCGAACTACGAATTTGGCGATTTTCAGAATTAAAAAAAATACTTGCAGTATGTCTTAGCAGCTAAAATTTTTACGCTGTTTTTCTTTCGGTGTAATCTTCCTGTATAAAAAAAATTACAGGGCAGACTTAGACACGTCGGACTGGACCGTTCCCTTGTGAGATGTTTTCCTAATCGTAGCTGAGGTGCTAAATGTTTCGATCGGCAGGACAGGAATAACCACCAGCCGCTGAGCCTTTTGTTTTGCAAGTGGATCTCAGTGTCGTCACTGAAACCGGCAACTGGCTGAGCCAGCCTGATGAAATAGCGACACGAATACCGAATAATATCCGGGCGGCGGGCCCGCCCGGAGGCGGCTGGTGCGCCCGCCGCATTCCGCCGCCGCCGCCGCATTTCTTCCCCCGGAACGCGCGCCCGCCTCCCGATCGGATAAAACACCCCGCCCAGGCCGCTCCTGCGAGGTTTTATTAGCAGCGGAGGAATTCATTCCATTTGCTCGGATTACGCCTGCTCCTCCCCCTCCCTCGGAAATAGCAGGTATATTGGTTCAAGGCGGCCGTTCCTATCACGGACTCATTTAAAATATTCGAGAATGCGGTGTATCTTTTTTATTTATTTTTTTCTTTCGTATCAAGAAGCGCCTTACAGCTGACTGCCGTTACTGGTCCTGTGTCACTGCGGTCAGAATACCTGATACAGTTGTTTTCTAGTTAGCACATTGCTCGTTTTCCCTACCCTCCTTTCTTAGGTTACTTGAAGCTTTCTCTTTTCTTTTTCCTAAGTGCAATGTCTCGGTAAGAATACACGAACTTATGACTGGCAGCAAATTACTATTACCAGTACTGTCTTCTTTAAGATGCGTATTCACACAAGCCGCTGCCTCCGCTTTGACAGCAGAGCGGGCGGAATGGAAGAATTATTTAAATAAAAATAAATATAGACTTTTTTAATGCTTTATAAAAAGTTGAAGATAGCAAATGAAGTTTTCCGGCAAGTATTCTCTACTTCTCCAACGCTGATTCGTGGCATCGTGGAAAACCTTCTGACTTAACGAGGTTCGGCTGTTTGCGTGACATATTTGTGATATTTGCTAGCAGATGGTATGATCATCTTCCTGTTTCCGAGACAATGAGAGGAAATGGGAAGGAGGGGGGGGGGGGGAGGGAGGGGGGAGACCTGTCCCTGCGCAAAGAACTGCACACCGTCAACGGCAGTACATGTTTTCATTCACTCTATGATACGCTAAGGAAAAGCTTGCATTTAAGCCGGAACACTGGTGCACTGTCAGTTGTGTACCGTTACATCTGGGAAAGGATCTTCAGCCATAAGGATTCGAACCCGCTACCTCCGGATCGGACGATGACGCTCTGGAAAGAGAGTATTTGTTTCAGTTATACATTCGAGAGTTTTGAAGATGTAGTGCTGGAAGACGGAAATGGGAGCATTTTCCTGTTGAGTTAATAACTTTTTTAATACTGTAAACCCACGAGGGATTAGCCGAGCGGTGTAAGGCGCTGCAGTCATGGACTGTGCGGCTAGTCCCGGTGGAGGTTCGAGACCTCCCTCGGTCATGGGTGTGTGTGTTTGTCCTTACGATAATTTAGGTTAAGTAGTGTGTAAGCTTAGGGACTGATGACCTTAGCAGTTAAGTTCCATAAAATATCACACACATTTGAACATTTGAACATTTTGAATACTGTAAAAGATATAAGGTGCGATTAAAAAGCTTCCGTTCGAAGGCCGTACAGGGGAGAATCGATGCCAATCAGGTAAAATCGCCGTGAGCATTGACGCAATATCCCACCGGCTCACCAGGTTGAAGATAACCGTTTGGTACAACACCGTGTCCTGCTACGTGAAGATTCCGACAGGAATTTTCGACCCTTCAGGACCGTTTTTAAGGTACCGAATGCGTGATAAATGCATGGTGAGAGATCAGGTCTATACGGGGGTCCTCGAGTGTCTCCCGCTCGAGTTGTAACTCCTCCTTTACGACTATGCTACATGGGGACATTCATTATCACGGAAAAACCGCACCACTTGTCGCTGTTTCCGTAAACGTTTCGCCTTAATTTCACGCCGTAATTTCTCCACCTTTGCATAGTACGGTTCCCCAGTGATGAAGACACCAGGGTTCTTGAAATCAATAAGGAATGGGTCCTGGTAATCACTTCAGGGGCTTAATGCAAAATTAGCTATGTGAGTATTTCATTTCCTCTTTTTAATGTTTGCGTTCCTCACATTTTGGTATTAGTAGTATGACCCTAATGCACACTTTATGTTTTTGTAGATTTTTTCACCTTATGATGCGATCACAATATTGCGAAACCGGTCGTGTATGCTCTTGGAATTCAGTTTTTTGTACAGCTCATGCGCCTTCCAGAAGTTTTTTTAGAAGACTTTAACAAAATTCTGTAAATTACTTCATTCACCATTGTCGTTTCCCAAGACTTGCTCTTTCCTCTACATGCAGTGACGGAAAAAAATCGCAACAGTAAAAAATAATTAACCTAGACTAATGCAATTTCAGGCAAGAACACAGGTTAATGTACGCCCGAGAAAAACCAATGCAAATGTGAAATGCTAGTATATTAATAGCGGCCGGCCGGGGTGGCCGAGCGGTTCTAGGCGCTTCAGTCTGGAACCGCGCGACCGCTACGGTCGTAAGTTCGAATCCTGCCTCGGGCAAGAATGTGTGATGTGTGTGATGTCCTTAGGTTAGTTAGGTTTAAGTAATTCTAAGTTCTAGGGGACTGATGACCTCAGAAGTTAAGCCCCATAGTGCTCAGAGCCATTTGAACCATTTATATTAATTGTAGGGTAACAGCCATAATGTTGAATGCAAGCGTGCAACCGTGCATGTATTGCGTTGTACAGATGCCGCATGTCAGTCTGTGGAATGGAATTGCACGTCTGTCGCACTTGGTCAGCCAGTACAGGGATGGTTAACTCTGTTTGTGGATGACGCTGTAGTTGTAGTCCGACGATGTCCCATATGTGCTTGATTGGAGATAGATTTGATGATCGAGCAGACCAAGGGAAAGTGTCGACACCGTATAGACGGTTTTGGTTTTAAAAAGTGGCATGGGACAGAGCGTTGTCCTACTGGAACACGCCCCCTGGAGTGCTGTTCCTCAGTGGCAGCCGAACAAGAACAATCACCACATTGACGTTCAGCGTGCGTGGGGTCACCACGAGAGTGTTCCTGGTGTCACACGAAATCGTATCCCAGGTCATGACTCCAGGTGTACATCCAGTGTGTTTAGCACGCAGACAGGTTGGTTGCAGGCCATCAGCTGGCCTCCTCCTAACCAACACCAGCACCGAGGCAAAACCAGCTTACATCATAAAACACAACAGATCTCCACCTGCCCTTGAAATGGGCTTTGAAGTCACAAATGGCGGTAGCTTGGGATCACTGGAATTCACGCTACAGAGCGTCTGACTCGGAGCTGCCATTGAATTAACCGATTTGTAACAGCTTCTTGTCTCACCGTGGTGCCAACTGGTGGTCAAATTGCAGCTGCAGATGTATTGCAATGCGCTAAAGCTATACGCCGAAAACGACGGTCTTTCCTCTCGGTAGTGTTACGTGGCCGTCCTGAGCACAGTTCTTATGAGCCCGTACTTTCTCATGGCCACCTCTGCCAACAGTCATGTACAGTGACTACATTCTTGCCAAGTACTTGTGCAATATCGCAGAAGGAACATCCAGTTTTCGTAAGCCTATTACATGGCTCGTTCTAACTCGCTGAGGTGGTTGATTAATGCGTCTTTGTCGCCTTGAAAGCATTTTTGGCTAACATCAGATCACCACTGCCAGTCTGGAAGTAACAAACCTTGACGATCGTTTAAGCGTCTATTTAAAGCAAACCTGATTTCCATCCTAATAGCAGCGCTAGTAACGCCACTCTTATGATGTTGGCGCGAAATTTTAAAAGTCATAATCTCGCAGATGTGGGTTGACTTCTACTAACTTTCGTTTACATCGCACTATTCTTTGATGTTGCCACTTTTTTCCCATCAGTGTATGTATTCATTTCACAGTCATGTCTTCCGAGATGGCATCTACTGTGTTCACGGGAGTGCCCTTTATATGTCTCTATCGCACTTCGACCGGGCAGCTAAACAACCCGATGTTAATCCCGCAGAAAATAATATCTAGGACTATTTGGAGCAGCGGTGAAACGTACACTACTGGCCATTAAAATTGCTACAACAGGAAGAAATGCAGATGATAAACGGATATTCATGGGACAAATATATTACACTAGAACTGACATGTGATTACATTTTCACGCAATTTGGGTGCATAGATCCTGAGAAATCAGTACCCAGAACAACCACCTCTGGCCGTAATAACGGCCTTGATACGCCTGGGCATTGAGTCAAACAGAGCTTGGATGGCGTGTACAAGCAGATCTGCCCATGCAGCTTCAACACGATACCACAGTTCATCAACAGTAGTGACTGGCGTATTGTGACGAGCCAGTTGCTCGGCCACCATTGACCAGACGTGTTCAATTGGTGAGAGATCTGGAGAATGTGCTGGCCAGGGCAGCAGTCGAACATTTTCTGTATCCAGAAAGGCCCGTACAGGGCCTGCAACATGCGGTCGTGCATTATCCTGCCGAAATGTAGGGTTTCGCAGGGATCGAATGAAGGGTAGAGCCACGGGTAGTAACACATCTGAAATGTAACGTCCACTGTTCAAAGTGCCGTCAATGCGAACAAGAGGTGACCGAGACGTGTAACCAATGGCACCCCATACCATCACGGCGGGTGATACGCCAGTATGGCGATGACGAATACACGCTTCCAATGTGCGTTCACCGCGATGTCGCCAACCACGTATGCGACCATCACGATGCTGTAAACAGAACCTGGATTCCTCCGAAAAAATGACGTATTACCATTCGTGCACCAGGTTCGTTGTTGAGTACACCATCGCAGGCGCTCCTGTCTGTGATGCAGCGTCAAGGGTAGCCGCAGCCATGGTCTCCGAGTTGATAGTCCATGCTGCTGCAAACGTCGTCGAACTGTACGTGCAGACGGTTGTTGTCTTGCAAACGACCCCATCTGTTGACTCAGGGATCGAGACGTGGCTGCACGATCCGTTACAGTCATGCGGATAAGATGCCTGTCATCTCGACTGCTAGTGATACGAGGCCGTTGGGATCCATCACGGCGTTCCGTATTAGCCTCCTGAACCCATCGATTCCATATTCTGGTAACAGTCATTGGATCTCGACCAACGGGAGCAGCAATGTCGCGATACGTTAAACGGCAATCGCGATAGGCTACAAATCAAAGTCGGAAACGTGATGGTACGCATTTTTCCTCCTTACACGAGGCGTCACAATAACATTTCATCAGGCAACGCCGGTCAACTGCTGTTTGTGTATGAGAAATCGGTTGGAAACTTCCTCATGTCAGCACGTTGTAGGTGCCGCCAACGGCGCCAACCTCGTGTGAATGCTCTGAAAAGCTAATCATTAGCATATCACAGCATCTCTTCCTGTCGGTTAAATTTCGCGTCTGTAGCACGTCATCTTCGTGGTGTAGCAATTTTAATGGCCAGTAGTTTAGCATCCATACGTCACAGCAGTTTGGTACCTGTGAGGGATCTGATGATCAGTGAGTGGGTTGTGTATGACATATCTGAAAGAAAACTCTTGCGGGCTCTCATTCCCGCCATTATCAAGGCTAGTGGCGATATTACACAGTGTCGTTATGACGTCTCGCGTGGATGTCCAGTTGTTTGTCACCCTGCTTGCTTATATACAGCATTAGGTGATAACATTTTAAAGTTTCTGGTCTTCGGCGTCTCCAGGACGGACGCAGCAACGCGCGCCGGCGCTGCGCACGTATTTGCGCAGGTGGTGCGGCACCGAGTGCGCTCGTCTCCGTAGCGAGCGGGCGGCCGGTTCGTGCCGCCGACGTCACCGACGCTGCCGCTGACGCAGCGATTCCCGCGCGATAACCCTTCGGCTCGGCCGTCGCCCACTCTGCTCTCCGTCAAGCCGCACTCTCTGCACGGCACTCCACATTATGCAGACGAGCCATACCGCCGAGGTCAGAAGTCGTTTAGCCCCCCGTCATTAAAAATGCGAGATGTGCAGCTCGTCAGCGGCCATACACATGCTGCCGGCAACATCGAATCCCTGTCACTCCCAAAAGGGACAGTAAAACATGTTCGTTGTGTCAAATTCAGAAAAAAGTGTACAAATTGGAACATTTCCTTTACTTCCTGAAAGCAGAGTACTAGGTACTGCAGCCCGCAATTTCTATAAATTGTGGAAGCAGGAGTCTCGACTAGTTTGTCCTGACCCATACTCGAAGTTATTATTACCTTTTCACTGGCTTTGCCGGCATATTTCGCCTAAATTAATTTTATGAAAATAACGTTATCATTCCTCTGCGACCCTTATGGATGACGTTAAATAGCCGGTCAGCTGTTATTGTCACATATCATCACATGGTCATCTATCTTTAACTTTTTTTTTCTTTTTGTGGCTTCAGTCTTTTATGAAAATAACGTTATCATTCCTCTGCGACCCTTATGGATGACGTTAAACAGCCGGTCAGCTATTATTGTCACATATCATCACATGGTCATCTATCTTTAACTTTTTTTTTCTTTTTGTGGCTTCAGTCTTCTGACTGGCGTCATACGGGTCGCCACGAATTTCTCTCCAGTGCTAACTTCTAAATCTGCGAGAATCACTTCTACTCAGCGTCCAAAATTATTATAACCAGCAATAAAGAAACTAACAGCCGTATTTTCGTCTTTGATTTATTCCAGAGGCAGTGTTGGTTTATTTATTGCTGGTTTATAAAAAAAAAATAAGTCACAGCTGCACAATACTAACACGAATTCTTTACAGACGAATGGAAAAACTAGTAGAAGCCAACCTCGGGGAAGATCAGTTTGGATTCCGTAGAAACACTGGAACACGTGAGGCAATACTGAACTTACGACTTATCTTAGAAGAAAGATTAAGGAAAGGCAAACCTACGTTTCTAGCATTTGTAGACTTAGAGAAAGCTTTCGACAATGTTGACTGGAATACTCTCTTTCAAATTCTAAAGGTGGCAGGGGTAAAATACAGGGAGCGAAAGACTATTTACAATTTGTACAGAAACCAGATGGCAGTTATAAGAGTCGAGGGGTATGAAAGGGAAGCAGTGGTTGGGAAGGGAGTAAGACAGGGTTGTAGCCTCTCCCCGATGTTGTTCAATATGTATATTGAGCAAGCAGTAAAGGAAACAAAAGAAAAATTCGGAGTGGGTATTAAAATCCATGGAGAAGAAATAAAAACTTTGAGGTTCGCCGATGACATTGTAATTCTGTCAGAGACAGCAGGGGACTTGGAAGAGCAGTTCAACGGAATGGGCAGTGTCTTGAAAGGAGGATATAAGATGAACATCAACAAAAGCAAAACGAGAATAATGGAATGTAGTCGAATTAAGTCGGGTGATGCTGAGGGAATTAGATTAGGAAATGAGACACTTAAAGTAGTAAAGGAGGTTTGCTATTTGGGGAGCAAAATAACTTATGATGGTCGAAGTAGAGAGGATATCAAATGTAGACTGGCAATGGCAAGGAAAGCTTTTCTGAAGAAGAGAAATTTGTTAACATCAAGTATAGATTTAAGTGTCAGGAAATCATTTCTGAAAGTATTTGTATGGAGTGTAGCCATGTATGGAAGTGAAACGTGGACGATAAATAGTTTGGACAAGAAGAGAATAGAAGCTTTCGAAATGTGGTGCTACAGATGGGTAGATCACATAACTAATGAGGAAGTATAGAACAGGATTGGGGAGAAGAGAAGTTTGTGGCACAACTTGACCAGAAGACGGGATCGGTTGGTAGGACATGTTCTGAGGCATCAAGGGATCACCAATTTAGTATTGGAGGGCAGCGTGGAGGGTAAAAATCGTAGAGGGAGACCAAGAGATGAATGCACTAAGCGGATTCAGAAGGATGTAGATTGCAGTAGGTACTGGGAGATGAAGAAGCTTGCACAGGATAGAGTAGCATGGAGAGCTGCATCAAACCAGTCTCAGGACTGAAGACCACAACAACAACAACAACAACAACAAAAAATGGCTCTGAGCACTATGGGACTTAACCTCTGAGGTCATCAGTCCTCTAGAACTTAGAACTACTTAAACCTAACTAACCTAAGGACATGACACACATCCATGGCCGAGGCAGGATTCGAACCTCTGACCGTAGCGGTTCCAGACTGAAGCGCCTAGAACCGCTCGGCCACAGTGACCGGCACTGAGCCATTGAACATACGGCACAGCCACTGGTGTTAACACGCCAGAAATACAAAGGCTGCTGTTGCGTAGCCAAAGGCACCACGAAACGTCATGCCAAGTGACGGACCTGTGTGACCAAGATGAATGAAATCTCGAAACGTCCGTTTTCCTCGCAGCCTCCACGTATGGATCAGCCCATCGCGAGACTATATTCAGAACCAGAACTCAGTGTTGTTGAGTGGGCACTCCACTGTAGCAGCAGCTCTCTTCGCTGCCTCGTCGAAGGAAGACGCAACAATAGACGCCAAGCTGTCCGTTAAAAAACAATATTAAAAAAAGCACCTGTTTTCTAGTCCATCGTAAGTGGCGTGCCTGTACGATCCTGTACTGATGAGCTAACAACGTGTCTGTTCTCTCGGGTGTTAGTCTGGAGGACCTCATCATATCGTACGTGTTGTGGGCCGGGTGTGCGAGCCACAGCGTTGCTCGGTCCTTCTCGGAGCTACTCGCTACAGAGCGACACTTCATTTACTACTGAGGTAAGGAATTTTTCGGTCAGTACAAATCTCTTCATTTTGGGCAGAATGGTGGTGTCAGCGCCTTTTACCCTACGCTGGAAATTTGTGGCAAGATCGTATTGCACCAAAGTGCTGAGGTCATCGGTCCCCTAAGCTCTCACACTACTTAATCTACCTTAAACAAATTCACGCTAAGGACAACACGAACACCCATATCCGATGGAAGGGTCGACGGGGGAAGCCGCGTGAACCGTGACAAGGCGCCTAGACCTCGTCGCTTACGCTTCACTGTTTGTTTATTCTGTCAAGGAAGTTCACAGATGTAGTGGCTGTTTGCAGTTGTAGAGACAATCTAGCGATCTACCGTTACAAGCATTTAAAATTAAACAGAAGAGAGGGATGAGAATTCTCAATTCCTATTACGCAGTCGTATGAGCGACAGATAATGCAAATTTGCTACGTAACGGTATTACAGTACCTTTCAGATAATTGACAATGAAAAAGCAAAGGATTACAACGAACTCTAGACGGGATTCATTGCTCTGCACATCAAGAAGCTCTTTGAGCTGAATTTTCAAGCGTGAAGGACGTGAAAAATTGGTGATAACGAATAGTAAAATTTCTAAAGTCGTACGTATTACTCCAATGTCAGTTGCTACAGTTTTCGACTTGTTTGAACGAAGAGTATGGAACTTTATACATACATACTGAGGAGCCAATGAAATTGTACACCTGACTAATATCCAGTAGGGCCCCCGCAAACAGGCAGAAGTGCAGCAACACGACGTGGCATGGGCTCGATTAATGTCTGAAGTAGTGCTGGAGCGAACTGACACCATGAAACCTGCAGAGCTGCCCACAAATCCGTAAGACTACGACGGGGTGGATATGCCTTCTGACCAGCACGTTGCAAGCCATCCCAGATATGCTCAGTAAGGTTCATGTCTGAGGAGTTTGGTGGCCAGCGGAAATGTTTAAAGTCAGAAGCGTGTTCCTGGAATCACTCTGTAGCAATTCTGGACACGAATGAATGCATGTGATCAGACAGGATGCTTACGTACGTGTCACTTGTCAGAGTCGTATCTAGAGACGTATCAGGGGTCCCATATCACTCCATCTGCACGCGCTCCACACCATTACAGAGCCCTCACCAGCTTGAACAGTCTCCTGCTGACATGCAGGGTCCATGGGTTCGTGAGGTTGTCTCCATACCCGTACGCGTCCGCTCGATAAGATTTGAAACGAGACTCCTTCGACCAGACAACATGTTTCCATTTATCAACAGTCCAGTGTCGTGCAGTCGTGGAGGGTAAACGAGTGAGCCTTCGACTCCGAAAGCCCATAGAGATGGGATTCCGTTCCATGGTTCGCACTCTGTCACTTGTTGATGACCAAGCATCGAAATCTGCAGCAGTTTGCGGATGGTTTGCACTTCTGTCATGTTGAACGAATCTCTTCAGTCGTCGTTGGTCCCGTTCTTGCAGGATCTTTTCCTGGCCGCAGGGATGTCGGAGATTTGATGTTTTACCGCAATCCCGATATTCATGGTACACTCGTGAAATGGTAGTACGGGAAAATCCCGAGTTCACCGCTACCTCGGACGTTCAAACTCACTTAAATGACGATAAAGTACCATTGTAGGAGCAATAACCGATCTAACAACTGCGCCAGACATTTGTTGTCTTGCCGGCCGGAGTGGACGTGCGGTTCTAGGCCTACAGTCTGGAACCGAGCGACCGCTACGGTCGCAGGTTCGAATCCTGCCTCGGGCATGGATGTGTGTGATGTCCTTAGGTTAGTTAGGTTTAAATAGTTCTAAGTTCTAGGGGACTGATGACCACAGAAGTTAAGCCCCATAGTGCTCAGAGCCATTTTAGAAATAAATTCCACACCCACCACACTCCATTTCCCTAAGCTCACTGACGTTAAAGAAAGGCGAAGTATGAAGAATTCATTGTGACCGTGAAAAAATTACAAGGATAGATTTCTCAACGTTTTGAGGACACTGCCAATCTTACGTCTGATTCCGAACTGTTTTCGAGACCGTTTGCTGATTCAGTTGAAAACGCCCCTATGCATGTGCAGATGTAACTAATTAATGTGCAATGTAATTCCCATTTTAAGACAAACCCACGTCCGCATGATGTTACAAAAGTGCTACAATATTTCGATCAATATACGTGTGTGAAAACCTTTCTTAGATTATGAAATTAAATAAATCACGATGTGGTAACCTGAGTGCAAAAGTCTGTGAAACAGTGCACACCTGCCCATATGCCGACAGTTTGTAGCAGGTAAAAATTATGTTATGTCTTCAGCACGACAAAAATAATTCAATAGTCCTGAAAATTTGCTTTGTTTGTGATCTGTGTTATTGAGAAATGTGAACTATAAAACCAAGTCCTATGCATTGCGATTTAAATGTGGTGCGTTCCCAGTCTCCCCCTTCTCACACTCAGACAGCGTTCTGTGGCAGTGGGGGAAGTGTGCAGCTGAGCTGAGTGGTATGGCATTCGTACCAGGGCTCGGCTCGCGGGCCGATGTTGCGTATGGCCCTCCGGAAGCCATCGAATCCATGTTCTCATGCGCCGGCCGGTGTGGACGAGCTGTTCTAGGCGCTACAGTCTGGAACCACTCGACCGCTACGGTCGCAGGTTCGAATCCTGCCTCGGGCATGGATGTGTGTGATGTCCTTAGGTTAGTTAGGTTTAAGTAGTTCTAGGTTCTAGGGGACTGATGACCTTAGAAGTTAAGTCCCATAGTGCTCAGAGCCATTTGAACCATGTTCTCATGTCAGTCTGGCATCTGCGCCAACACAAGCGACAGTATCACGGAATGATAAACAGCATTCTTGGTACGCCACGATGCTGCCGCTGTCAATTTTCGACAAATGTTGGCAGGCGTTTCTACTTCTTGCACCAGGAGTGACGTGATCTGGCTCAAATGGCTCCGAGCACTATGGGACTTAACATCTGTGGTCATCAGTCCCCTAGAACTTAGAACTACTTAAACCTAACTAACCTAAGGACATCACACACACCCATGCCCGAGGCAGGATTCGAACCTGCGACCGTAGCAGTCGCGCGGTTCCGGACTGAGCGCCTAGAACCGCTAGATCACCGCGGCCGGCTGACGTGATCTTGTCACAAACAAATTCAAATGGGATTTCTGAATGAGAAACTCTGTGTACCCTTTCCTTATACGCAGAAGTAGATAGCAGTACTCCAACTTGCTTTGTGCTGCTGCAGTGAATTGCTAATCATTTTCGTACTCCATGCCAATTTGTTCCATCGCCCTTCATGGTTTCGCAGTTTTAATGGCTGCATTTTCAGAGACAAAGCAGACAATATGCCCTGTGGCATACTTTTGTTTCTAGTAGGTCGATTCAGCGGAGGCGTTCAAGAACTATAATGACCCGACATCCGGAAGAACGTCCCACGGTGGGAAGATGCAAGCGGGTGTTGGTCACGCGGTGATTACGGGAGGCGTGTGCTGGTGCACGTGAAGACGTTGATTGGTGGCAGGTCGTAAAGAACAGCAAAGAGACAAAGAGCTGGCTGCCGCTGTCAGGGTGTGGCCTCTTGAAAGCCGTCCAAGTGTCCGGAGGCTCGGCGCTGACCTTGCGGAGCGCCGCCTGCCCACCACTGTCGGCATAGACACCTGCCGCTGGTGCTCGCCTATGCGGCGCACGTCGTCGCCATTCGCGTCACCACACCACACACCGGCCGCTCACTTGCAAATCTCCTCCTCTGCTGAGATCATCCTAGGTGACACATCTTCATTTTACGTTACAACAGTGTTAAAATGACGTAGCGACTGACGCTCGTCTCCCCGTTTTGCTCAGCATGTTGGCTGATAACGTTTATGGAATCGTTTCACTTACGACATGGAAAGCACTCGTGTGGGCCTATCTCAGCAGTACTGGCGAGACTGGAAGGGGTACGTCTATGAAGTGGGCCTCATATTTTGGACTACGAGTAGAAAGCCACTGGACTCACACTCGAGGCGACACTGGTTTAGATCCTTTCCGACCATAGAGGTTTTTCCTGTCTTACCTAAATCGCTAAAGCAGAATTACCCGGTAGGTTTGTTTGGAACGTCCCCTTTGAACAGTTATACATGACTGTGCTTAAACTGACACACAATATTTTTCTTAGTGCAACGCAATCTGACTTTCAATAATCCCTACAAAAGAATGGCCCTGACTAATATTAACCTATACCTTTCACAAATCACTTACCTCACAAAAATCTTCGTTACTCGAACTACTGCAATACAGCGAGCGCCACTACTGCCAGCTAAATAAAAGATTCAAACTACGGAAGGCACTGACTACTGATAGGCATAGATAGCAAATGAAAGATTTTAATAGAGAACAAACAATGTATTTACCTTAATAGTGTTGAAAAATCATAATATATATATAAGTTATGACATCCAGTCTTACAAATGTCCAAACTCCGCCATCTCTCTCCCCACATCCACCACTGCTGGCGGCTCACCTCCAACTGCGCAACGCTACGCGCTGTTCACATCCAGCTGCCCAACACTACAATAGCAGACAACAATGCAAACTAGCCACAGACCGCACACAGCACAGCCAGTGATTTTCATACAGAGCGCTACGTAACGTTGCCAATAAGAAAACATAAACAGCCTACTTACATGTCGAAAAAACACACCGGTAATTTTCTTCCCCGACATTTACCGGTCCAGTGTTGTTCTTGGGCAGATACTAAACTAAACTCCGTCCGAACAGGCCTTGGAAGGCCCAACGGTACCGACCGGCTGCCGTGTCATCTTAAACCCACAGGCGTCACTGCATGCGGATATGGAGGGGCATGTAGTCAACACACTGCTCTCCTGGCCGTTTTGTCAGCTTACGAGATCGGAGCCGCTGCTTCTTAATCAAGTAGCTTCTCAGTTTGCGTCACAGGGGCTGAGTGCACCCCTCTTGCCAACAGCGCGCGGCAGACTGGACGGTCACCCATCCGAGTGCTAGCCCAGTCCGACAGCGCTTAACTTTCGGTGATCTCACGCAGACACGAACTCCTCAATTCAGAAACATCTGAAGAAGGTTCCACACTTTCCTAGTTACTTCCAAGTTCTTTATTAGTTTCAGGTGAAGTCCGTTGCACCAGGTACAATTACGTCACATAGTGATACAAACAAGACATTCGTTTGATCTGATTACAAAATATAAAATACAATTGTAACTTTCCTCTCCCGTGCCAACCTCTTCATTTCAGAGTGGCAAGTGCACCTAACGCCCTCAATCATTTGTTGTATACAGGGTGGTCCACTGATCTTGACCGGGCCAAATATCTCACGAAATAAGCGTCAAACGAAAAACTACAAAGAACGAAACTTGTCTACCTTGAAGGGGAAACCAGATGGCGCTATGGTTGGCCCGCTAGATGGCGCTGCCATAGTTCAAACGGATATCAACTGCGTTTTTTAAAATAGGAACCCCCATTTTTTATTACATATTACAATCAATGGACCACCCTGTATATTCACAATCTCTGTCTTCCCCTGTAGTTATTATCCTAAAGTTCTCTCTAGTACCCTGAAAGTTACTACTTGATCTCTTGAAATATATACTGTTAACCTATCTCTTCTTCTTCTGAATGGTTTCCACACCTATTAACATGTCCCTTCTTCTTCTGAATGTTTTCCACGCGTTTCTCTCCCCTTAGAATCTGTGAAGACCCTCCACGTCCCTTATCAGTCTGCCTAATTTTCAACATCCTTCCATAGCATCACATCTCAAACGTTTCGATTCTCTTCTTTTCTGGTTTTCCCACAGTCCATGATTCACTACCATATAATGCTGTGCTCCATACCTACATCATCAGATATTTCTTCCTCAAATCAAGGCCAGTGTTTGATACTAATATACTCGTTTTAGCGATAACTGCCCGCTTTGCCCGTGCTAGTCTGGTTTCTGTGTCCTCCTTGGTTCTTCCGTCATACGTAATAAAACTACTGAAATAAGAAGTTACTGTAAAGTGATGTGACGTATGCTCTCCGGTTTACTGGCTGTGCGAAGTGATCGTCTTATATAGCCAATGGTACCCCATACCACGACCCTACCTTCTGGGCCAGTATCACAGTGATGAATGCAATCTTCTTCTCTGACCCCTTTTTTGTGGCTCCGTACACAAGCATGCCCATCGTGATGCTCTGTGCAGAACAGGAATTCGTCTGAAAGAAATACTTGGTGTCGCTCCTGTGCATACTGTTCCCTTTAGCCGCCCCATGGAAGGCGCGCTTGTCTGCTTTTCGCCACAACAATGGTGTCTGTACTAATTGTGATGCCACTGACGTCGTCGCATCATCTGTATGAGTAAATGTTTTCCTGCAAATAAGATCAGTTCCCAAAGCAAGGTACGTGCCATGTTTGTACGATCACGTACGGCTGAGCAAATAATATATCTATCCTCTCGCATGCTAGTCGCTTGTGGCGCTGAAATCCTACGTGGCGTTGATTAAGACACTCCTGAACAAATATTCCGCTAAAAGGCCCTGTGTACAAAACAAACGGTACTAATATTCCACATCTTTATTTGCATCGCTTTGCCGCTAGAGGGCTCCGATATTGTAGCGCGTAACATGCGGGTGTGTAACGTAACTACACTCCTGGAAATTGAAATAAGAACACCGTGAATTCATTGTCACAGGAAGGGGAAACTTTATTGACACATTCCTGGGGTCAGATACATCACATGATCACACTGATAGAACCACAGGCACATAGACACAGACAACAGAGCATGCACAATGTCGGCACTAGTACAGTGTATATCCACCTTTCGCAGCAATGCAGGCTGCTATTCTCCCATGGAGACGATCGTAGAGATGCTGGATGTAGTCCTGTGGAACGGCTTGCCATGCCATTTCCACCTGGCGCCTCAGTTGGACCAGCGTTCGTGCTGGACGTGCAGACCGCGTGAGACGACGCTTCATCCAGTCCCAAACATGCTCAATGGGGGACAGATCCGGAGATCTTGCTGGCCAGGGTAGTTTACTTACACCTTCTAGAGCACGTTGGGTGGCACGGGATACATGTGGACGTGCATTGTCCTGTTGGAACAGCAAGTTCCCTTGCCGGTCTAGGAATGGTAGAACGATGGGTTCGATGACGGTTTGGATGTACCGTGCACTATTCAGTGTCCCCTCGACGATCACCAGTGGTGTACGGCCAGTGTAGGAGATCGCTCCCCACACCATGATGCCGGGTGTTGGCCCTGTGTGTCTCGGTCGTATGCAGTCCTGATTGTGACGCTCACCTGCACGGCGCCAAACACGCATACGACCATCATTGGCACCAAGGCAGAAGCGACTCTCATCGCTGAAGACGACACGTCTCCATTCGTCCCTCCATTCACGCCTGTCGCGACACCACTGGAGGCGGGCTGCACGATGTTGGGGCGTGAGCGGAAGACGGACTAACGGTGTGCGGGACCGTAGCCCAGCTTCATGGAGACGGTTGCGAATGGTCCTCGCCGATACCCCAGGAGCAACAGTGTCCCTAATTTGCTGGGAAGTGGCGGTGCGGTCCCCTACGGCACTGCGTAGGATCCTACGGTCTTGGCGTGCATCCGTGCGTCGCTGCGGTCCGGTCCCAGGTCGACGGGCACGTGCACCTTCCGCCGACCACTGGCGACAACATCGATGTACTGTGGAGACCTCACGCCCCACGTGTTGAGCAATTCGGCGGTACGTCCACCCGGCCTCCCGCATGCCCACTATACGCCCTCGCTCAAAGTCCGTCAACTGCACATACGGTTCACGTCCACGCTGTCGCGGCATGCTACCAGTGTTAAAGACTGCGATGAAGCTCCGTATGCCACGGCAAACTGGCTGACACAGACGGCGGCGGTGCACAAATGCTGCGCAGCTAGCACCATTCGACGGCCAACACCGCGGTTCCTGGTGTGTCCGCTGTGCCGTGCGTGTGATCATTGCTTGTACAGCCCTCTCGCAGTGTCCGGAGCAAGTATGGTGGGTCTGACACACCGGTGTCAATGTGTTCTTTTTTCCATTTCCAGGAGTGTATGTCGTTGCATGAGAAACACCATGCTGTAATCGAGTTTCGCATTTGAAGAGCTTAGCCTTAATAATTGAACTCTCTCAGTTTACCCTTCTAACCCTCATTTTGTGGAGAAGAAAGTATTATGTTTGTACTAGCATTCTTAACCATTATGATCAAATTAACGACGTACTTCAGTTACGTATTCTGTTGGGTAACTTGCCTACAATACAGAAATGTTACAAAGAATTACACTGAAGAGCCAAAAAACTGGTAAAGGCATGCGTATTCAAATAGAGAGATACGTATACAGGCACAATACGGCGCTGCGGTCGGCAACGCTTATACACGTGTCTGACGCAGTTGTTAGTTCGGTTACTTCTGGTAAAATGCCAGGTTATCCAAATTTAAGTGACACTGAACGTGGTATATTCGGCGCACGAGCGATGGGACACAGCATCTTCGAGGTAGCGATGATTTTTCAGTACGACCATTTCACAAGTGTACCGTGAGTACCATGATCTGGTAAAACATCAAATCTCCGACATTGCCGCGGGCGGAAAGAGATCCTGCAAGAAAGGAACCAATGACGACTCAAGAGAATCGTTCAACGTGACAGAAGTGCAACCCATCCGCAAATTGCTACAGATTTCAACGCTGGGCTATCAACAAGTGTCAGCGTGCGAACCATTCAACGGAACACCATCGATATGGGCTTCCCGAGTCAAAGGCCCACTCGTATACCATTGATGACTGCACGACACAAAGCTATACGCCTCGCCTGGGCCCGTCAACAACGACATTGTTCTGTTGATGACTGGAAACATGTTGACTGGTCGGACGAGTCTCGTTTCAAATTGCATCCAGTGGAGGGACGTGTACAACCTCATGAATCCATGGACCCTGCATGTCAGCAGTGTATGTTCAAGCCGGTGAAGACTCAGTAATGGTGTAAGGTGTGTGCAGTTGGCGTGATATGGAACCCCTGATGCGTCTAGAAACGACTCTGACAGGTGACGTACGTGAGCATCCTGTCTGATCACCTGCATCCATTGACGTCCATTGTGCATTACGACGGACCTGGGCAATTCCAGCAGGACAATGTGACACCTCACGCGTCCAGAATTGCTAGAGAGTGGCTCCAGAAACGCTCTTCTGAGTTTAAACACTTCCACTGGCCACCAAGCTCCGCAGACATGAATATTATTGGGCGTATCTGGGATGCCTTGCAACACGTGGTTCAGAAAATATCTCCATCCCCTCGTACTCTTACTGATTTATGGATAGCCCTGCAGGTTTCATGGTGTCAGTTCCCTCCTGCACTACTTCAATCATTAGTCCAGCCCATGCGACGTAGGTGCACCAGTTTCTTTGGCTTTTCAGTGTATTTCAACTGCTTTTATTACGCAGTCACTCATTTTTTCCTTGTTTATCTCAGATGGAACAAACACACACACACTCCGGGGCCTTAAACCATTTTGCGCAGCAACCGCCCCCCCCCCTTTAGCTAAAACATAAATTTCTCTACAACTAATAGACAGGGCTAGATTTTGGATGCATTATTGGTAATACCCCAACCGATAACTTCAATTTGGAGTAGCGGAAAGATCTACCCCTCGTTGACAACAATATTAGAAAAACTGAAAACTGCGGGGATTAACCTCCACCTATTCTGTTATTATTTCTCGTTCGATCTGCCAGATACATTTTACAAAGAACAGATAAGATTAATGTAAATCACAATAAACGTATGGAACTTACAATGTGGAAAGGAATTATATCAGTTATTACATCACAATTATGTCAGGGAAGCTACATTATTACAGTAAATGGAACAAAAATCACATAAATTGAAGACAATTAATTGCACAGTGTCCGCAGCTCGTGGTCTCGCGGTAGCGTTCTCGCTTCCCGAGCACGGGGTCCCGGGTTCGATTCCGGGCGGGGCAGAGATTTTTGCTGCCTCGAGATGACTGGGTGTTGTGTCTTCATCATCATCATTCATCCCCATTACGGTCGGAGGAAGGCAATGGCAAACCACCTCCACTAGGACCTTGCCTAGTAAGGCGGCGAGGGTCTCCCGCGTCGCTCCCATACGCTCTGTAAAGAAGTATGGGACTCATCATCATCATCATCATCATCATCATCATCATCATCACTTACACAGTAACATTTCCTGGCATTGTCCGTTAAATTGTGGAGCGACCAGAGAGCCGTCTCTGAAACCATGAATGTTACAAACCAGAAGATGGTCCATTGTTTGTACCTCGCCACAGTCACAACACGAATCGTCTGTATAGCCCCATTTGGTTGTTTGCTGTCTGCATTCGTCCAACTCCTGTGCGAAACCTGTTTAGAGCCGACCGGTGTTTTCTGTCGAGATTGAAGACTTCAACCCTTTTGGTTGGGTCGTAGATTAGGTGATGGTTTTCCACGACGCCTCTTCTCAGACCCTGCCATGCATTCTTCCCTTTAGCATCGAGACCCTCTGTGCCCAATGTTCTGCTCCAGACGATAGGTTTCCTGCCATGTCGGCTTGTATGGGTAGCCTTGGGTTTGCTTCAATTTTTTCTACTATGTCCTGGGTTGCTTTCTCTCTACGTTTGGAAGCAGGAGCGGTATTTGCCAACACCAGAAGCCACTCAACGGGGGTTGGCGTGAGAGTGCCGGTGACGGTTCTCAGAGTGGCATTTAGTTGTACATCCACTTTTTTGTCGTGCGGGCTTCTGCACCAGACTGGGGCACAGTATTCTACCCTAAGTAAAATTTCGTTGCTTGCTATCCTTATTTCAAGTAGAGTAGCCGGCGGTGTATTTGTGTGCTGGGACGGTGCGTGTACTGACAGACTGCTGGGCCTGCTGAGAAACGGCTCCCGCGGCTCGTCGCCCGCCTCTTCCCTGTAAGGCTTTGCAAACGGCACGTCGTGTGCGTCCGCCAGCTGTTGGCAGGTGCGGCTGACTCGGGATGCGGAACGCGATAGCGGAGCGGCGCTGAGCCGGGGGCAAACACGGCCGCGGCCACGTTTCGCGGAAAGCGCTCGGCCGGCCGTGCTTTGTTCGCCTTTTGCGCCGAGCGCGCCTTCTGTGAACACGGCCTGGCCCGAGCGGGTCGCCGCTCCTGCTTGTGCCCCGGAATCGCGGGCACGCCGCTTTCTACGCGTGCTCTGACGTCGGGCTTCTCCCCACTCTTTGTTCTCAGAGAAATGCAGCATTGCTCTCTTACGATGTGCGTGTACGCAGTGTGGGCTTTACGTGGTATATTTCCCCAACTAAATAGGTAAAAAGACGAGGGCTAGCAGAAACCCTTGGTTAACAGAAGAAATATTGAATTTAATTGATGAAAGGAGAAAATATAAAAATGCAGTAAATGAAGCAGGTAAAAAGGAATACAAACGTCTTAAAAATGGTATCGACAGGAAGTGCAAAATGGCTAAGCAGGGATGGCTAGAGGACAAATGTAAGGATGTAGAGGCTTATCTCACTAGGGGTAAGATAGATAGGGCCTACAAGAAAATTAAACAGACCTTTGCAGAAAGTAGAATCACTTGCATGAATATCAGGAGCTTTGATGGAAACCCAGTTCTAAGCAAAGAAGGGAAAGCAGAAAGGTGGAAGGAGTATATAGAGGATATATACAAGGGCGATGCACTTGAGGACAATATTATAGAAATGGAAGGGGATGTAGATGAAGATGAAATGAGAGATAGGATACTGCGTGAAGAGTTTGACAGAGCACTGAAAGACCTGAGCCGAAACAAGGCCCGAGGAGTAGACAACATTCCATTAGAATTACAGACGGCCTTGGGAGAGCCAGTCCTGACAAAACTCTACCATCTGGTGAGCAAGATGTATGAGACACGCGAAATGCCCTCAGACTTCAAGAAGAATATAATAATTCCAATCCCAAAGAAAGCAGGTGTTGACAGATGTGAAAATTACCGAACTATCACTTTAGTAAGTCACAGCTGCAAAACACTAATGCGAATTGTTTACAGCCGAATGGAAAAACTGGTAGAAGCCAACCTCAGAGAAGATCAGTTTGGATTCCGTAGAAATGTTGGAACACGTCAGGCAATACTGACCTTACGACTTATCTTAGAAGCTAGATTACGGACAGGCAAACCTACGTTTCTAGCATTTGTAGACTTAGAGAAAGCTTTTGACAATGTTGATTGGAATACTCTCTTTCAAATTCTGAAGGTGGCAGGGGTAAAATACAGGGAGCGAAATGCTATTTACAATTTGTGCAGAAAGCAGATGGCAGTTATAAGAGACGAGGGACATGAAAGGGAAGCAGTGGTTGGGAAGGGAGTAAGACAGGGTTGTAGCCTATCCCTGATGTTATTCAATCTGTATATTGAGCAAGCAATAAGGGAAACAAAAGAAAAGTTCGGAGTAGGTATTAAAATCCGTGGAGAAGAAATAAAAACTTTGAGGTTCGCCGATGACATTGTAATTCTGACAGAGACAGCAAAGGACTTGGAAGAGCAGTTGAACGGAATGGATAGTGTTTTGAAAGGAGGGTAGAAGATGAACATCAACAAAAGCAAAACGAGGATAATGAAATGTAGTTAACTCGGCTGATGCTGAGGGAATTAGATTAGGGAATGAGACACTTGAAGTAGTAAATGAGTTTTGCTATTGGGGGAGCAAAATAACTGATGATGGTCGAAGTAGAGAGGATATAAAATGTAGACTGGCAATGGCAAGGAAAGCGTTTCTGAAGAAGAAAAATTTGTTAACATCGAGTATAGATTTAAATGTCAGGAAATCGTTTCTGAAAGTATTTGTGTGGAGTGTAGCCATGTATGGAAGTGAAACGTGGACGATAAATTGTTTAGACAAGAAGAGAATAGAAGCTTTCGAAATGTGGTGCTACAGAAGAATGCTGAAGATTAGATGGATAGATCACATAACTAATGAGGAGGTATTGAATAGAATTGGGGAGAAGAGGAGTTTGTGGCACAACTTGACTAGAAGAAGGGACATGTTCTGAGACATCGAGGGATCACCGATTTAGTATTGGAGTGCAGCGTGGAGGGTAAAAATCGTAGAGGGAGACCAAGAGATAAATACACTAATCAGATTCAGAAGGATGTAGGCTGCAGTAGGTACTGGCAGATGAAGAAGCTTGCACAGGATAGAGTAGCATGGAGAGCTGCATCAAACCAGTATCAGGACTGAAGACCACAACAACAACAACGTTTTCCCAACAGCTGGCTGTTGCAGCGCGTAGCACAGCAGAAATCGACATTTCAGTTCCCAAACAGAGGACGGACGTACAGAGCTACGAGCGTCATTGACGTCCTGTATCTGCTGAAGGTGTGGTCACACTGGCCATAAAAAATTGCATAATGCCAACAGTAGTTCCCGACAATGTTGTTCAGCAACATTACGGCCCCACGAATTGCAGCCATTATCTACCTCCGCAGTTTTTACCTTCCCAGTCTTTCCTTCACTGCCAAATTTATTATTCTTTGTCGTCATGGTGTGCCCTATCAAACAGTACCTTATAAGGGCGTAGGCTTGTACAGAAGTCAGATGTGGACGATAAACAGTTCAGGCAAGAAGAGATTAGAAGTTTGTGAAATGTGATGTTACAGAAGAATGTTGAAGGTTATTTGGCTAGATCGAATAACTAATGAGGAAGTACTAAATCGAAATAGAGAGAAAAGAAAAGACACCCTGAATCCATTTGAACTGCTCTTTTACGACCTATGCTGCCTCTGACAGAATTGCAGTGCCATTGACAAACGTCAAAGTTTTTATTTATTCTTCCTGAATTTTAATTCTGTGTCTCAGTATATCCTTGGTTCTCCATTACTGCTCGTGTACAGACATATACACATTGAATAACAACCGGGATAGGCTACAACCCTGTCTCACTTCCTTCGCTGGTACCTTTCGCTGTATTTTATCCTTCATAATTTCAGGACTTCAAAGAGTGTACTAGAGTCAACTCTCAATCTGCCCGCCGCTGTGACCGAGTAGTTCTAGGCGCTTCAGTCCGGAACGGAGCTGGTGCTACGGTCGCAGGTTCGAATCCTGCCTCGGGCATGGATGTGTGTGATGTCCTTAAATTAGTTACGTTTAAGTAGTTCTAAGCATAGGGAACTGATGACCTCAGATGTTAAGTCCCATCTTACTTAGAGCCATTTGAACCATTTTTTACTCTAAATCTACGAACTCTGTAAATATGGAGTTGCCTTTCTTCACACTATCTTCTAAGACACGAGGGCGTGCTGAATAGTAATGCCTCCAATTTTTTTCTGTTAAAACTCTTAAAACTTTTTAAACAGAACAAACGTTATTAACATTACACGAATATATTCTTCGTGTTTATATATTTGCAGCCCTCTGCCGCTAGAGCGCGCCGAATTGCAGCATATTACATGGCGGTGTGTAACGTATTGATGTCGTTCCGTGACAAACAGGGTGCTGTAATCGAGTTCAGAATTCGAATGGTCCGTCCACACATAGAGCACCCTCTCCTTCAGCATGACGATGCCATAACATATTCGAGCGCTGTGACATCTACAATAACCCGACGCCTTGGATTCACTGTCACCGATCTTCCTCCATACAGTACGGACTTGGCAACATCCGATTTTCCGCTTTCCATCTGTTTCCAAATTCTAACTAATACCTTCGAGAATTTCTTTGAAAGTGATGAAGCGGTTCAAGCAGTGATAAGGTTTCAGTTTATAGCTTTTTCATGAAAGGACCAAATCTATAGTGACAGTATCATCAAACTAGTCTCTCATTATGAGAGCCGACCTCTGTGGCCGAGCGGTTCTAGGCGCTTCAGTCCGGAACCGTGAGACCGCTACGGTCGCAGGTTAGAATCCGGCCTCGGAGATGGATGTGTGCGATGTCCTTAGGTTAGTTACGTTTAAATAGTTCTAAGTCTAGGAGACTGATGGCCTCAGATGTTAAGTCCCATAGTGCTTAGAGCCATTTGAATCATTTGAGCCACCTCATTGGGAGATGTGTTCAAAATGGTGCAAATGGCTCTGAGCACTAAGGAACTTAACTTCTGAGGTCATCAGTCCCCTAGAACTTAGAACTACATAAACCTAACTAACCGAAGAACATCACACACATCCATGCCCCAGGCAGGATTCGAACCTGCTACCGTAGCGGTCGCGCGGCTCCAGACTTAAGCGCCTAGAACCGCTCGGCTACCAGCGGCCGGCTGGGAGATATGTATTGGTCGCCAGAGTGACTATGTTGAGAAATAAATACCTACACATGAACAATAAAAGTGTTGAATATTAATAACGTTTGTTTCATTTAAAAAGCTTGAAGAGTTTTCCCATAAATATGCGGAGGCATTATCTTTCAGCACGCCTCGGTTCGCGGCATATTTGTTCTACGGTTGTAGAGAAAAAAGCGGACTAACACTTCATTACTGCTTTTTTAATGTACTAAAGTAGCTTTCTTGCCTTAAATTAGATTCACCGTAATTTTCAACTCCTATCTCGATTACTATTTTCTGCTGTTTGAGTTGAAATATGGTTGTTGCGCAAGAACGGCTCAGCGTTAATGTAACGACAGTCCTATTGCAGAGAGGGATATTGTAACACAAGGCGTCTGTGAAAGTTTATGTCGCATGTTTAGCGGTAAATAGCGATAAATGCATACTCACATGTTTTTCTGTGTTGTATTTATGGAGATTGCCCAAAGAAGCTGTGCAAACGTTCGTCCCATATTTCTCTTTTGGCTGATACATTCACGATTTTTTTGGTCATGTTGATCACTTCGTTATGGATCCTTGTTCTTTACGTTTTTCACAGGTGCACAACCTGCCGTACATGTCCTTCTTTGGACACATTTGCGATGGCTTGTTGCATACCGCGCTAGTTGAACTGTGTGAACCTCGACGTTACAGCACACGACTGTATCGTTGCGGAGATTGAAACGACGCAGCCCCCAGTAACACCGAGGTCCGCTAAATAGGCAGCGGTGTCGGCAGCTGCCGTGACCCCGGTAGGAGCGAACTCCCACGCGACGCAGGTAAACGCGACCCTACACACCTTTGCTTTTAACTGTTGTCGCTCGGGTAGCCCCTATGCCGGCAATCAGTCACTCTCCTTCTCCGTCATGGACGTCACTCTGCCGGGACACTTGGTGTCAAAAGCCGCAGTTCCATTGCATTTCCTGGGTGGCGAGCATGGCGATTTCTTCACTTACGCGTACTGCGAAAGCTGTATGTGGATGCGTAGTCAGTTGTACAGGATGTTAAGAAGGGTGTCCCGTTTTCTTACAGGAGCCAATAGATCAGAAAAAAAATCCTATAAACACATATCCGGAGACATGTACTTGTGGAGGTGTGCGCCATTTTACTTGTGTCACCATTGAGTGGTGTAACCTGTCTTGCTGTTGTTCGTTGCTGGGCTGTCTATCACCCGTTTCGAGTGACTAATTACATGATCTGTTGGAGAACGTTTTCTCGTATATGGTTTCTATACGATGGGATGGCATCCCATTTTCTGTATCTCATGCGGCAGTACTTAACATAAACAGTTAATGACCGGTGGATTGGTCGCAGAGGTTCAGTAGCATTTTCTCCACGTTCACATGGATTCAGTAGAGAAGGTTTCTCGCTGTGGGACATTTAAAAGCATTGGCATGTTTGAAACGGCAGGAAGTGTGGGAGTAGGGTAGTGAATGGTGCCTGTGGCTCTACTGGACAAATTTCAGTTCATCACTTTTTAATAAAAGACCAAATCTAAACATTACACATAATTATAAGATCGACTTCACGCTGGTTAATCAGAACAGTTTGATCTCAAAGTGCGCTCTATCACATTTGGCCACAAGACAAGAAATATTAACAGCACAGCTTCAAGACGAAGTATATTTAATAAGCTTTTGTTCTTGTGGGGGTCCACAGCCTCGACATGTTTTAAGAAAGAAAATATGGTCCAAAGAGGCTGTAACATACGTATTGCCCATGTTACTAGCTAATAATTAGTAATACTCGAAATTAGCTAATGACGCGGACAGTAAATATAGTACAGCCTGTTCGGACCATGTTTTCTGCCTTAATACTTAATGACACTTAACCAACAGAAAATGAATATTTGGCCATACAACTGGCAGCAAAACGCGCGGCTGTAGGTCCTCATACACATTACGCAGAAAACATAGCAAACTACGGACAATGATTCACCAAAGGTGATGACGAAACTGGATGAAAACAAAGACTGTCGTGACAAATATTGAAATTCAAAGTTACTGCAGCTTCGCAACCAGTCGTACTTTCTGCTAGTGAATCGTGAAAGGCATGTACAAGCAATCTCAAAATTCTTTAAACTAAATTTCACGGTAAAACTATACAGAATAAAACCATACATAACCCATAAACATCAGTTATATTAACCTTAGCTCATCTGGCGCACTAAACTTTATAGAATCAGGAAGTGACACATCCATATGTAGACAACAAGTTCTTTAAAATAAATACCCAACAGAAAACTCTGCAGAGAGAACATATACACTGACGTGACAGAAGCCGCGTGACACCTTCTAATATCGTGTCGGACCTTCTTTGGCCCGGTGTACTGCAGCAATTCGATGTGGTAAGGAATCAACAAGTCTCTGGAAGTCCCGCGCAGAAATATTGAGCGATACTGGATTTTTTTTTTTTTTTTTTTTTTTTTTTTTTTTTTTTTTTTTTTTTTTTTTTTTTTTTTTTGGCGAAAGTGTTACTGGTGCAGGATGTTGTGCACGAACTGACTCCCTGATTACGTCTCATAAGTGTTCGACGGGGTTCTTGTCGGACAGACTGCGTGGCCAAATCATTCGTTCGAATTGTACAGACTGTTCTTCAAACCAATCGCGAAAAGCCCCAGTAACATGGCGCACTGTTATCTATAAATATTCCATCGTCGTTTAGTAGTATGAAGTGTGTAATGGCTGCAAATGGTCTCCAAGTAGCCGAACTTAACCATTTTTAGTCAACGTTCCATGTAAACACAGTCCACACCATTATGGAGCGACACCAACCAGCACAGTGCCTTGTCGACATCTTGGCTCTATGGCTTCGCGCTGTCTGTTGTACGCTCGAACTTTACCATCAGCTCTTACCACCTGAAATCGGGACTCATCTGACTAAGCCACAGTTTTCCAGTCGTCTGTGTCCCAACTGATATGGTCACGAGCCCAGGAGAGTGCCGGCCGGAGTGGCCGTGCGGTTCTAGGTGCTACAGTCTGGAACCGCGTGACCGCTACGGTCGCAGGTTCGAATCCTGCCTCGGGCATGGATGTATGTGATGTCCTTAGGTTGGTTAGGTTTAAGTAGTTCTAAGTTCTAGGGGACTGATGACCACAGCAGTTAAGTCCCATCGTGCTCAGAGCCATTTGAACCATTTTTTGAACCCGGAGAGTGGCTGCAGGCGATGTCGTGCTTTTAGCAAAGCCATTCGCAAAGGTCTTCCACTGCCATAATCCGTTAACACCAAGTTTCGCCGCGCTGTCTGAATGGATACGTTCGTCGTACGTCCCACATTTATTTCTGCCGTTATTTCACGCAGTCTTGCTTGTGTTTTAGCACTGACTGCTGTACACAAATGTCGCTGCTCTCGGTCGGTAAGTGAAAGCCGTCGGACACTGCGATGTCCGTGGTGAGAGATAATGCCTAAAGTGTGGTATCCCTGGCACACGTCTGACACGTTTCTTTCGGAATATTGAATTCTCTAACACTTTCCGAAATGGAATGTACCAAGCGTGTAGCTCCTACTACCATGCCAAGTTCAACGTTTGCTAACTCCCGTCGTGCGGCCATAATCACTTCGGAAACCTTTTCACATGAGTCACCTGTGTACGAGTGACAGCTCCGCCAATACACTACCGTTTACGTACCTTGTGTATATCTCCATATCTCTATGTCTCCTGAGTGTGTGACATGTACATCAGTTAGCTGACAAAGAGCCTCATCAGTGTTCTTTGTAGCACATAAAAACTCATTTAAGCCTTCGCGTAGCCTTGGCGCAACTGACGCTTTAAACCATAAAGAATCGAACGGTAGTCACCCGAGATCAGTTGCTTCACATATTTGGAACCATCTAACAAATAGCCTCAGCGCTATCAGCGCGATAAATATTCAAAGATATTGGAATTGCGGGAAGCTTCGCAGTTTAACCTCTCAATAAAACATGAGTGTCCTTTGTAGCACACAAAAACACATGGAAACAGACACAGGTTGACATATAAAAAATGAGGCTGAACACTTAATTCAGCCAACAGGGGCAAACGAGAAGAAAGCTCCTCAGTCGAAAACAGACCACTCACTTGCAGCAGAGCCGACGGAGCTGCACAGTTCAGGCGTGGCAGCCAACACAACTCGATAACTAGACAAGCATGACGTCAGCGACACCAGAAAGAAACACAACGCCACAAGAAACAGAGTGGGCGACAAAACAACGTCGCTCCCGCACGTGATCGACTTCTAGTAGACGCAGCTTAGCACCATTCTAATGTCCCCCAGGCACCGTTCTCCAGACACGCATAATAGCGATAAGATGGCAAGCCGACAGCTTACACCCATTGCTAGTAAATGCACAGCGTACATCTGGCAGCCGTATTCGGTACAGTGCACCGAGGTAATGACAGGCTGACAGCCTGTACATGATGCCGGTTACTCCGCAACATCTATCTGACCCCCATGCTCTGTGAATGACACCGAGAAGTGGCAGACGAAGACACAGCCTGCAATCGTTGCGTACAACTCAGGAATTCCATCTGTGCTCAGTGGTCGCGGGTACAATACATATGCCGGACGATACCCAAGGCACTGCATCAGACCCTGTGATCTCTTCTTTGTTCGTTGATTGACTCCAGACTGAGAGATTGCACCAGCCAACACTACTGCATTTTGCTTTGGCTGCAGCTAACATGCCGCGCAGTACACACGCAGCAAGGCTATCTCATTCTGATACCCAGAGACATCCTGATACGGCTCAATTTTGCTATGCCAGTCGACGACTTGCGATGTAGGACAGTGTATCCCATACATGTGACAAAATATGAAGGCATCCAGGTGTGTTCGATTGAGTTCATGATTCTCTGAGAAGTAGTGCTGAAGCTTGTGTAAGAATGATTGGTAAACACGTTTAGCATCTCCCACGTGTCAACAGACAGACGGTTATCATAGAGCTTTTTAAATAAAACAAATGTTATTAACATTCTACTTCCGTATTTTTCATGTCTACATATTCGCACCCGTCTGTCGCTAGAGGGGCTCCGAATTGCAGCGTGTAACGCGTGGGTGTGTAACGTATCCATGTAGTTTCGTCACAAACAACGTGCTGTAATCGAGTTTCTAATTCGACCTGTTCGTCCACATTCTGAGGACCCTTTCCTTGAGCATGACAATGCCAGACCACACACGAGCTCTGCAGGATCTGCAATAATCCGACGCCTTGGCTTCACCGTCATTGATCATCCTCCTTACAGTCCCGACTTGGCCCCATCGGATTTTCATCTGTTTCCAGAACTAAAAGAACACCTCCGAAGGATTCACTTCGATCACGTGGATAGTAATGAAGCGATGCAAGCAGAGGTGAGGTTGTGGCCAAGCATTCTACAGTGACGGTATCAACAAACTGATTACTCTTTGGGAGAAACGTATTCGTCGCCAGGGTGACTACGTTGAGAAATAAATATGTAGACATGAAGAATAAAGATGCAGAATGTTAGCAACGTTTGCTTCATTCAAAAAGCTTTAAGAGTTTTCATTCAAAAGTTCAAGGCGTTACTTTTCAGTACGCTCTCGTATTTGTTTCCGGACATATTGGTCTAGGAACTTCTTGTCTAGTTTTTGTCAGTATTATTTCGTTGAAAACAACCTGTTGGTCCGTGGTTAAGAGTGCACGTCTGCTGTCCATGTAACTGCTGGATAAGTCACCTCGAAGATCGAAGAGAGACAATGGCTTTGCACCCCGATAGGACCCCTCTTACATCGCACCAGGGTTTCACATATACAGTAAACTTTTTACGTCATAGTTACCTAGTTCATCTACACCCTGCAAGCCGCCTTAAGATGTGTAGTGGTGGATACCTTCCCCTCCACACCCATCCCCAGCCCCGTTCAGTGTGACATTCGCCAACGCCGCGTCGGATGAACACGTGTGTCTGAGCTCTGATTTTCTCTTCGTGATCATTTTGCAAGCCATATGCATAGAATTAAATAGGAGGGTGTGCTGAAAAGTAATACCTCCGAAATTTTTATGTGAAAACTCTTAAAGATTTTAAAAAATAAAACAAACTCTGTTAACATTACACATCTTTGTACTTCATGTCTACATATTTATTTCTTCACGTAGTCAACCTTGTGTCGAACATATTTCTCCCAGCGACGCATCAGTTTGTTGATACCGTCACGTCGCACTTAACTGATGTGGATACAGTCAATCTTCTGTGGGTTTCAATTGGAGGAACGTTATCTCCAGTTAAAAATCGGTTGATTTGTTCCTCGTGCACCGACATGGTTACGCTACGCACGCTATCTACATCTACATCTACACTCCGCAAGCCACGTGACGGTGTGTGGCGGAGGATACTTTGAGTACCTCTATCGGTTCTCCCTTCTATTCCAGTCTCGTATTGTTCGTGGAAAGAAAGATGGTCGGTATGCCTTTCAAATAGTTCACATGGCTCTGAGCACTATGGGACTTAACTTCTGAGGTCATCAGTCCCCTAGAACTTAGAACTACTTAAACTTAACTAACCTAAGAACATCACACATATCCATGCCCGCGGCAGGATTCGAACCCGCAACTGTAGTGGTCGCGCGGTTCCAGACTGTAGCGCCTAGAACCGCTCGGCCACTCCGGTATGCCTTTTTGTGGGCTCTAATCTCTCTGATTTTATCCCCCATGGCCTCTTCGCGAGATATACGTAGGAGGGAGCAATATACTGCTTGACTCCTAGGTGAAGGTATGTTCTCGAAACTTCAACAAAAGCCCGTACCGAGCTACTGAGCGTCTCTCCTGCAGAGTCTTCCATTGTAGTTTATCTATTATCTCCGTAACGCTTTCGCGATTACTAAATAATCCTGTAACGAAGCGTGCTGCTCTCCGTTGGATTTTCTCTATCTCTTCTATCAGCCCTATCTGGTACGAATCCCACACCGCTGAGCAGTATTCAAGCGAACAAGTGTACTGTAACCTACTTCCTTTGTTTTCGGATTGCATTTCCTTAGGATTCTTCCAATGAATCTCAGTCTGGCATCTACTTTACCGACGATCAACTTTGTATGATCATTCCATTTTAAATCACTCCTAATGCGTACTCCCAGATAATTTATGGAATTAACTGTTTCCAGTTGCTGACCTGCTACATTGTAGCTAAATGATGAAGGATCTTTCTTTCTATGTATTCGCAGCACATTACACTTGTCTACATTAAGATTCAATTGTCATTCCCTGCACCATGCGTCAATTCGTTGCAGATCCTCCTGCGTTTCAGTACAATTTTCCATTGTTACAACCTCTCGATATACCACAGCATCATCCGCAAAAAGCCTCAGTGAACTTCCGATGTTATCCACAAGGTCATTTATGTATATTGTGAATAGCAACGGTCTATGACACTCCCCTGCGGCACACCTGAAATCACTCTTACTTCGGAAGACTTCTCTCCATTGAGAATGACATGCTATGTTCTGTTATCTAGGAACTCTCCAATCTAATCACACAATTGGTCTGATAGTCCATATGCTCTTACTTTGTTCATTAAACGACTTTGGGGAACTGTATCGAACGCCTTGCGGAAGTCAAGAAACACGGCATCTACATGGGAACCCGTGTCTATGGCCCTCTGAGTCTCGTGGACGAATAGCGCGAGCTGGGTTTCACACGATCGTCTTTTTCGAAACCCCTGCTGACTCCTACAAAATAGATTTCTAGTCTCCAGAAAAGTCATTATACTCGAACATAATACGTGTTCCAAAATTCTACAACTGATCGACGTTAGAGATATAGGTCTATAGTTATGCACATCTGTTCGACGTTCCTTCTTGAAAACGGGGATGACCTGTGCCCTTTTCCAATCCTTTGGAACGCTACGTTCTTCTAGAGGCCTACGGTACACTGCTGCAAGAAGGGGGGCAAGATGGACATGGCTATAATTCGGAGGCCTCTAGCAGCTGAGGGTTGCAACTTGCGTCAGCGAATAGGGTTAGTCGACCAATTAATACACGTGACATGTAATATCTCAACCAATATTGAGAACAGAATAAAAGGTTCAGGGGAAATACTTTCCAGCATGCCCAGGTGTACTGTTCGCTCGGAATTTCAACAGTAAAGCTCCTCGTGATGCACAGCGCCTCTGCAATTCCCATTGACCGTAGTCCCAACCAGTGCCATTTCGTTCGGACGACCAAACTCAAACCGTCTGCTGGCAGATACTATAGTGAGATGCGACGCGCTCATATTGTGACGTGGGAATCACGACTTTCTCTTGAGTTTCGACGGTTCACTTGTAGCTGATTTGCTGAAAGTTACTAGGAGGGCATTCACGCAGTGAGCGAGCAAAGGAACGTGCGTGTGGCTGGAGCGACACTTATTGATTGGGCAGTGCCCTCTGTGGGCGACCCGTTGCAAAGGAGTGCCTGTCAGCGAGAGCGCCTTCTGTCGGGGAATCGCGATGACAGGGCGTGGGCGGGGCGGGGCGGGGGAAGCCCCGGAGCGGCCATTGTGGCGCGGCCTTTTGTCCCCAGACGCGGTCCCAGACCTTTGTCAGCCGGCCTTGCTGACGGGGGGTCGCGCAACCTGTCGCCCACGACCGACGCAATCGCCGTTAATTCACGTCCACTACGGCTCCCGCAACCGCATAATGAAGATCGAGGCGCTAACACCCACACCCACACACACACACACACACACACACACACACACTCGCGCGCGGTAGCGTGGCTTGGTCTAGATTTAAGTCTAAACTCCCTAACCCGGATATATGAAGATCTACGCAGTCAAATTTGCACCCGTACAGTAGTATTGCAGTATCGCTGGAAACTACCATCTCACTAAAGACGCCCATTCACAAGCGGACCGGTCGATCCATCAATGGGTTCTCTGTATGTCCCTCTTTCTACAGATGGTTGCGGGGCCTTGGCTGTTCAGTACAGAATATCAGATCAAAACACCTTTCAGCCGTCTAAATTTTCAGATTTATATTTTATTGAGCTACCAGTTTCGGTGATATATTACGCCACCTTCAAGCCCTCTGACCGACGTGTAGCAAGATTCCCATCGCTGGTCCAGTAAAATTAGAGGCCAGTATTCAGTGATGGTATCCGTAGGTTTTTGAGACAGCGATCACCTCAGTCATCACCGGCCAATTAGGCTAAATAGATGGCGTAATGTATTGCCAAAACTGGTAGAACAGTAAAATAATACTTTGGAAATTTAGAAGGCTGAAAGATGTTCTGTTTTGGCATTCTGCATCACTGGGGTGTAGCTGGGTTGGCTGATTACGTCAGGCATGAGCAAGTCCGCGGACGCCAATCTTGGTTCCCTTGTATGGCACGTGTACAGTGGGCTGTTGGACCACTATTTGCCAATATAGAGGCCTGATATCGGTGCAGTGGACCGCCGAAACGGGTCGAATTTAAATAAGTAGATACGGAGAGATGGCTGATGCTGTTGTCAATACTTCTTGTATGTATATCAACTGTTGCCACACTATCCATCTTACGTTGAGGATGGAAGTACAAAAATTGTCTGTTGTTTACAGTTATTTGCTCAGTCTTCCACCGCTGTTTCTGCATCGACGTAGGTTATACGCTAGGAATAAAATTAATCTGGAACTTTTTGGCCCGACGGTGTTTATTGAGTTATAGTGTGGTTCGTCCTGAAAGGAAAACATCATACAAATATATCCTTTGTGTTCAGGTGCTTCTAAGGCATATATAAGGGGCGATCAAAAAATTTATGTTGGAAGACCGCACAGTGCAGATTCCCTATGCCAATCGGGTAAAATTGCTGTGAACAGAGAGGCAATCATCCCACCAATGCACCAAGTTGGAGATACCCGTTTGGTAAAATACTGTCCCCCGCTCCGTGAAGAATTCCACAACTGCCTGCGGCACATCCTCATCCGACAGGAACCGTCGATCCTTAAAGACCTTTTTTACGGGACCACAGGTTTGATAATGACACTGGAAGAGTTCAAGACCAAAGGGTGGATGCTCGAGCGTCTCCCACTCAAGTTGACATTACAACTTCTGCGATATGGGAACGTGCGTTGTCATGAAGCTGAAACACCCAGAAGGTAACTCGGCGCACAATTAAACAATGATGGTTTTCGACAGATACACAGTGTTCATTCTGCGATGGATACCTACCGGTGCTTGTCATTCGGCAGCCAAGGAAAGAATAACAGCACGTTGATATTTTCTGGACGCATTTGGTAACAACGTCGTCATAGTTCATGTTTCTGCATTTACTGCATACACTTTGGAAAGACACGAATGCCACACTATTTCCTTGCGAAACAGTCGATACTTATATACTGGCATCCGAGTCGCACTACTTTGCATATACTCTTCAGGAACTCCCTAAAACGGAAACTTTTTGATCTCTCTCTTTATATTTTTGGACGTCAGATAATTACTTGTGGCATTTTAATGTCCGTAATGCAATACATCTCATTAAATGTGCGAGCGCTAACTTAAATACATTTTGCGACTTATAAATACAATGTAGCAAAAGATATTCTACAAGTCAGTGCTGGTATCTTCAGTCTATAGAGTGCGCAAAAGAGACCTCGCTCGCTGTGCAGCGTCACAGGTGTGCCACGTGGAATTCCAAGGACGGATTTCAAAACAGTTCTGTCCCAGTGCTAGAAAGGTATGTGCAAGGACCCCACCCTATTGTAAACACTTGGCAGTCCTTGTTCCCAACAGACTTCCCACGTACTACTCTGGCAACAGTATCTATACAGTCATCATTGCCAACAGCTTCCAAACGGTAGCTGTCGGCCCTGATGAACAGTTTAATTAGACACATGCAGTGAGTAGCGCTCCCAGTACTGACTGCGTCGAATCGTGGTATGGACTCCATGAGCCACAGAGACATCACAAGTTTTGGGAGGCCACGGTTGAATGACGTACTGCATGTGTGAGGCTTTCTGCATAAAGAAGAACCCAGAGTAACCGTAATGACATACACGAAGGGTTCTATTTTATAACATCAGCATCAGCATTTTCCGGTTCTACCAATTGCAAAAGGACCATAAAAAGACAGCTGCGAGGAAAGAAAGGCATAACAACTCGGACATCTCGTACGGTATTCATGTAAATTCTCACACCACTTGAAAATTGTGAAATGCGCCCTTAAACGCGTGAGAAAACGTAACTGGTGCCCTATTTCATTACTTAAATCGTTATTGACGAAGATTAAGGCTTTCGAAAAGACCTCGTTTATGACATGAGATCCATATCACTAAACGGCTAGCCCGGTGCACTGTTTCAGTTGCAGGTTGCCTATCTAACGGCTTCCATGGCCAAAAAAGCTCGATTTTCAGGGTTTCATATAAGTATTGACTGAATTTAAAATTTTAAACTACTGTCATAATCACTCATTCTCGTTAAGAGGTATAATCGTCCGTGAAAACTCTAACACAGTAAGACAAGTATTGCAGTTAGAAACAGTGTATACGTTTCGAGGTAGCGTAACGTAACGGCCTGCAGATTGCCCAGACTTTTTTTACCCAGTATTTGAGACTGAGAGCACTCGGCGGTTTCCAGTGAACTTGACACATAGTTTCAAACCAGTACGAAATTTCTTTTCTCACGTACACTCCCCACAAACGATGTAAGGAAAAAAGTTTATAGATTTCGATCTTAATGGAGCAAAACTTCAGCACCAGGTATGACGTATTAATTTAGCACTTCTGTACTGCTAACTCTGCCAACGATCTTGACATTATGGCAACAGCGGTTCCGTTATATCGCCGATGTTAAGCGCTGTCGAGTTTGGCTAGCATTTGGATGGGTGACCATCTGGGCTGCCGAGCGCTACTAGAAAACGGGGTGATCTCAGCCCCTGTGAGACCAGATGAGGAGGTGCATGACTGAAAAGTAGCTGCTCAGGTCACGAAAACTGACAACGGCTGGGAGAGCAGTGGGCCGACTATGTGCTCCTCCATACCCGCATCCAGTGACGCCTATCGGCTGAGGATGACACAGCGGTTGGTCAGTACTGTTTGGCCTTCCGAGACCTGCTCGGACGGAGTTTAGTTTCATTCAGTACTAACTCTGTTCACAACACGTTTTGGAGGCAGTATCCACATACCCCACTGAACATACTTGCACAATCATGTCACCGTACGAAACTTAGAGATATGACGTCATAAACATTGAGACGTGTGAAAAATTAGCCGTTGCTTAAAAGGGATCGCAAATTAACCAGACGATTCTCATACATTGTTTGGTAATGAGAGTACTCAGCGACATTCAACAAACCTTACACATTCTACATCTACATACATACTCCGCAATCCACCATACGGTGCGTGGCAGAGGGTACCTCGCACCACAACTAGCGCCTTCTCTCCCTGTTCCACTCCCAAACAGAACGAGGGAAAAATGACTGCCTATATGTCTCTATACGAGCCCTAATCTCTCTTATCATATCTTTGTGGTCTTTCCGCGAAATATAAGTTGGCGGCAGTAAAATTGTACTGCGGTCAGCCTCTAATGTTGGTTCTCCAAATTTCCTCAGTAGCGATTCACGAAAAGAACGGCTCCTTTCCTCCAGAGACTCCCACCCAAGTTCCTGAAGCATTTCCGTAACACTCGCGTGATGATAAAACTACCAGTAACAAATCTAGCAGCCCGCCTCTGAATTGCTTCTATGTCCTCCGTCAATCCGACCTGATAGGGATCCCAAATGCTCGAGCAGTACTCAAGAATAGGTTGTATTAGTGTTTTATAAGCGATCTTCTTTACAGATGAACCACATCTTCCCAAAATTCTACCAAAGAACCGAAGACGACTATCCGCCATCCCCACAACTGCCATTACATGCTTGTCCCACTTCATATCGCTCTGCAATGTTACGCCCAAATATTTAATCGACGTGACTGTGTGAAGCGCAACACTACTAATGGAGTATTCAAACATTATGGGACTCTTTTTCCTATTCATCTGCATTAATTTACATTTATCTATATTTAGAGTTAGCTGCCATTCTTTACACCAATCACAAATCCTGTCCAAGTCATCTTGTATCCTCCTACAGTCACTCAACGACGATACCTCCCCGTACACCACAGCATCATCAGCAAACAGCCGCACATTGCTATCCACCCTATCCAAAAAATCATTTATGTAGATAAAAAACAACAGCTGACCTACCACACTTCCCTGGGGCACTCCAGATGATACCCTCACTCCGATGAACATTCACCATCGAGGACAACATACTGGGTTCTATTACTTAAGAAGTCTTCGAGCCACCTTTTCTAAATTTGTTCTCTCTTACGTGCTTATGGTTAAATATTTAACGCGTTAACTCACTTGTGATGTAATCGGACATTTGAATCTTTTTTTGTACAAGGAAATTTGATTTGTTAAAGAATCAGTGATGGTAACTCTTAGTGAAGCGGCTAGTCCGGGCAGAGGTTCGAGTCCTCCCTCGGGCATGGGTGTGTGTGTTTGTCCTTAGGATAATTTAGGTTAAATAGTGTGTAAGCTTAGGGACTGATGACCTTAGCAGTTAAGTCCCGTAAGATTTCACACACATTTGAACATTTTTTTCTTAGTGCAGACGTGGAATGGAAACTTCAAAGAAAGCAGCATACGCCGACGACGACGGGAGAGATGAGGATAAAGAAGAAGACTGGTGTTCTTATGATGACGATAATGAAAAGCCGGGTATGGTCTTGTGACTCATTGGTCAAGTGACAGACAGCTGATCCAAATGTTCGATTCTCGTTCAGCCCTAGACAGTGTCAGTTATCAGCGTGGCAATGCTTATGAATGTGAAAAATCCGAGCTGCACCGTGGTTCCAAACACACGTTGAAATCTGCTTTCCCTATTTTTGTGGAAGAACCAGATAGGGCTGGATGAGTTAATTCAAAGGTCGGAGGAAGGTAAGGTCACACCACCGCACGCTTACTAAAGAACTAAACTTCGAGACGATGACAGTTTCCTTACTTACTAATCAACAATTTGTAGAATAGCCTATTAAATAATGGTGCATTATGCACATTCCAAAAACGAATTGTTCTAAGAAGCAAAGTAAAGGAAATATTCATCGAATGTTTTGTTTTGAATTAACTCAAGATGTAAACTTTGACATCATCTCTGGATAACAAGAAAAAGGAAAGAGTATCACGATTTAATCTTACGTCAAGTATGTGGTCCTCGGAGGTGGAGCTCAATCTCGGCATGACAGCCAGGGGAAAGGAAATCGGAAATCCCACCATGATTTAGGGGAATAGTGGCACAACCACTGCGCCACCGTTCTCGGCCTCAGGAGGTTTGCAGCCCAATTTCTAAGCAAACGAACAGGTTAAAATTGACTGCATATGAATCATCTGTTATGTTAATCTGTTATCGACTATAATTGTTTACAGTTCACAGGTTGTAAGGCATATATTAGTTCACCTGCGTGTTACCACTCGTCGTCACATATCCAAATCGTGTCGTCATCCTTCTGCATTCATGGCATCATCTCCGTATCATGAGGCCTACCTCTAAGCTTTAATAAACACATTACAGCTATGGTGGAATAACAGCACTTTCAAAACGTATTATGAACAAACCTATTTCGGACTGTTTTCCAGGGAAGCATAGTTCCGAAGTACGTATTACACTGAAGCGCCAAAGAAACTGGTACAGGCATATGTATTCAGATACAGAGATACACTCCTGGCAATGGAAAAAAGAACACATTGACACCGGTGTGTCAGACCCATCATACTTGCTCCGGACACTGCGAGAGGGCTGTACAAGCAATGATCACACGCACGGCACAGCGGACACACCAGGAACCGCGGTGTTGGCCGTCGAATGGCGCTAGCTGCGCAGCATTTGTGCACCGCCGCCGTCAGTGTCAGCCAGTTTGCCGTGGCATACGGAGCTCCATCGCAGTCTTTAACACTGGTAGCATGCCGCGACAGCGTGGACGTGAACCGTATGTGCAGTTGACGGACTTTGAGCGAGGGCGTATAGTGGGCATGCGGGAGGCCGGGTGGACGTACCGCCGAATTGCTCAACACGTGGGGCGTGAGGTCTCCACAGTACATCGATGTTGTCGCCAGTGGTCGGCGGAAGGTGCACGTGCCCGTCGACCTGGGACCGGACCGCAGCGACGCACGGATGCACGCCAAGACCGTAGGATCCTACGCAGTGCCGTAGGGGACCGCACCGCCACTTCCCAGTAAATTAGGGACACTGTTGCTCCTGGGGTATCGGCGAGGACCATTCGCAACCGTCTCCATGAAGCTGGGCTACGGTCCCGCACACCGTTAGGCCGTCTTCCGCTCACGCCCCAACATCGTGCAGCCCGCCTCCAGTGGTGTCGCGACAGGCGTGAATGGAGGGACGAACGGAGACGTGTCGTCTTCAGCGATGAGAGTCGCTTCTGCCTTGGTGCCAATGATGGTCGTATGCGTGTTTGGCGCCGTGCAGGTGAGCGCCACAATCAGGACTGCATACGACCGAGGCACACAGGGCCAACACCCGGCATCATGGTGTGGGGAGCGATCTCCTACACTGGCCGTACACCACTGGTGATCGTCGAGGGGACATTGAATAGTGCTCGGTACATCCAAACCGTCATCGAACCCATCGTTCTACCATTCCTAGACCGGCAAGGGAACTTTCTGTTCCAACAGGACAATGCACGTCCGCATGTATCCCGTGCCACCCAACGTGCTCTAGAAGGTGTAAGTCAACTACCCTGGCCAGCAAGATCTCCGGATCTGTCCCCCATTGAGCATGTTTGGGACTGGATGAAGCGTCGTCTCACGCGGTCTGCACGTCCAGCACGAACGCTGGTCCAACTGAGGCGCCAGGTGGAAATGGCATGGCAAGCCGTTCCACAGGACTACATCCAGCATCTCTACGATCGTCTCCATGGGAGAATAGCAGCCTGCATTGCTGCGAAAGGTGGATATACACTGTACTAGTGCCGACATTGTGCATGCTCTGTTGCCTGTGACTATGTGCCTGTGGTTCTGTCAGTGTGACCATGTGATGTATCTGACCCCAGGAATGTGTCAATAAAGTTTCCCCTTCCTGGGACAATGAATTCACGGTGTTGTTATTTCAATTTCCAGGTGTGTATGTAAACAGGCACAATATGCCGCTGCGGTCGGTCGGCAATGCCTATATGACACAACAAGAGTCTGGCGCAGTTGTTAGATGGGTTATTGCTCCTACAATGGTAAGTTATCATGATTTAAGTGGGTTTGCACGTCCGAGGTAGCGATGAAGTCGGGATTTTCCCGTACGACCATTTCACGAGTGTACTGTGAATATCGGGAATCCGGTAAAACATCAAATCTCCAACGTCCCTGCGGCCGGAGAAGATCCTGCAAGAACGCGACCAACGACGACTCAAGAGAATCGTTCAACGTGACTGCACTGAACCCTTCCTCAAATTGCCGCAGATTTCAATGCTGGGCCATCAGCAAATGTCAGCGTGCGAACCATTCAACGAAACGTCATCGATATGGGCTTTCGGAGCCGAAGGCTCACTTGTGTTCCCTTTATGACTTCACGACACAAAGCTTTACCCCCTGCCCTGGCCCGTCAACACCGACATTGGATTGTTGAAGATTGGAAACATGTTGCCTGGTCGGACGGGTCTCGTTTCAAATTGTATCGAGCGGATGGACGCGTACGGGTTGGTGGAGAGACAGCTTCATGAAACCATGGACCGTACATGTCATCAGGGGACTGTTCAACCTAGTGGAGGCTCTGTAATGGTGTGGGGCGTGTGTAGTGGCGTGATATAGGACCCCTAATGCGTCTAGATACGACTCTGACAGGTGACACGTACGTAAGCGTCTTGTCTGATTATCTGCATGCATTAATGTGCATTGTGCGTTACAACGGACTTGGGCAATTCCAGCAGGACAATGTGACACTCCACACCGCCATAATTGCTATAGAGTGGCTCCAGGAACACTCTTCTGTGTGTAGACACTTGCGCTAGCCACCAAATTCCCCACACGGGAACATCATTGAACATATCTGGGATGCCTTGCAACGTGCTGTTTCAGAAGAGATCTCCACCCTCTTTTACTCTTACGGGTTTATGGACAGCCCTGCAGGATTCATGGTGTCAGTTCCCTCCAGCACTCCTTCAGACGTTAGTGGAATCCATGCAACATCGTGCTGCGGCAATTTTGCGTGCTCGCGGGGGCTCTAACAGTATTAGGCAGGTGTACCAATTTCTTTGGCTCTTCAGTGTGTATTTTTTTCAAGAACTGATTCCTCAGAATGATATGTCTGAACTGTAACCAGTCATGGAAAAGGAAACTATAAAGAAAGCAATGAACAGCTTAAACAGTTTATAAATCATTGATAATTTTGAACACCGCTATTTATGGATGCAAATGTTAGCACGACTGCAAGTGGAATTGAAAACTCGAATGAAACAGAGCAGCCAACAGACTTTTCTTTTTTATAAAAGAAACTTGATCTTCAGTCGAGTTTCTCTGTTTTGTTGTTACAATTTCGCTTAAGGAGAGTGTACAGGCAAATAACTGTCTACATTTCGCCTCTCGTTACTCAGTCATCGCGTGTGTGCTGACGTGACGAAACAACAAATTAAATTCGCGCGAACCGCACCACATCAGACAAAAACTGTTGCGTGAGTCACAGACGACACGTGCGAACTTTTAATTAATGAAGTGGGGGAAGCGCCAGTTGCCCGACGACGGCAGCTAACTTCCGTCGTGCGCTGCGTCGCCATTTATAGCCGTGACGTCAACCAACAGTTTCTCGTAGATTTCCTGTTCAAAGTCAAGGCCAGTTTGCACTCACTCCGTGCATGCATCTGCTACTGCCCGTAGTTGGAGATGTCCGTTTGCTTTCGTGTTGCTCTGTAATAGCGTTGGTTTGAATGCAGACATTACAGGTTAGGTTGTCTGAACGGCAGTTGGTAAACGAACGAGCTACATCTATTAACTTCATCGTTTATTTATTCCCCGACAGATCACGTCTGTTGAGCATAGGTGATGATATATCGTTGTGTGAGGAGTTATAATGGAATCATGGTGTGTTCAATGAACTGACACTTTCTGCTGACCCCTAACGTGTTGTGTTTTGTTCTTAGTGACTTTTTTCGGACTATGTTTCGTATTTTTCCTTACAAAGTGTTTTGTTGATCACTCCCTTTTTGAGAAAACGGCGACACAGTTCTCTTTTGTACAATTCATTTGGCCACTTAATTTTGTGCTTATTGGAATGTTATTTTGATTAACAGATTTTCAGAACTTGTGTACGAGTATGATTTAGCATCCTCAATTCTTCTCTGATTCATGATGTACGGTTCTGGCGCTGCAGTCCGGAACCGCGGGACTCCTACGGTCGCAGGTTCGAATCCTGCCTCGGGCATGGGTGTGTGTGATGTCCTTAGGTTAGTTAGGTTTAAGTAGTTCTAAGTTCTAGGGGACTTATGACCTAAGATGTTGAGTCCCATAGTGCTCAGAGCCATTTGAACCATTTTGATTCATGATGTAAACTATCCATATCTCCTTTTTAGCTTTCGTAAGATTCTACTTGTCTTCATTTCCACACAAACACAGAAGTCACAGGAGTATTGACATGCTTCTTGTAACGAAGGTCAGAGTCAACAAATATGAATAGACATCTTTTATCTAGAAATTAAGACCCACCGTCACAATTTTATTGCCCAATGTGTGCGCAAAATACCGACCTTACAAAACTGTAACGCTGGACTTGCGTTCTGAAGGGTGGAGGCTGAAAGTCCAGTTACACTGATTTCGCTTTTTCCGCGGTTTCCTTAAATCACTTACGGTGAACACTGGGGTGGTTCCTTTGAAAACGACGAGCCCGATACCGCTGTGTGATGTTTCAATTTCACCTGACGTAATAGTTCACAGGTGAACAGTGGTATGTTAGCGTCCAACGGGCACGATATTTCGGCAAGCGGACACTGACATCCGGCCGTTCACCAGTGAACTACTCCGTCAGAACCGTTATAATTTCCAGTCAGAGGCACAGATATATTTCGTAACTTATATTACTGATCAATTGTCCAAATCTGCTCCAACTTACGGCTACGCGATATAATATAAATAATGGGAAATGACTGATATCATCTACGTACCAAACACTAGAAGAAACACTAGAAGACAATTCTTTCAAAGATGATCTACAATGGTGTGCAACCCCAGTGGAAATACAAGTTACGAGATCACAGCTGTTTAGCTTTATAGCCCTAATAAGCCGAAGCAATTAGCAATATCACCATATGTACTGCGTCCGGTGCGTCTGAGTGAAGGTTCTCGTACATGTCCGCGACGATGGAAGAACTCCAGCCACAAAATAAAAAACTCTTTCAAACACTAGGGCGGCAGAAGACGATCCTCCGACTAGTATGATCTAATACTGTCTTCTCCTCTCTGTGTTCTTCAGACAAGAAACGCGAGCTCCCAGCCACAAGGGCGGAATTGAGATAACGTCTGTACGTGAGTATAGACAGAGGAAGTGCTCTCAATCACTGAACGCTGCATACTCAATGACGACTACCTACCCGGAGGCGAAGTCCAGAATTGCGTAATTTTGCAACAGTACAGTGCCTAACCGTTCTAACTATAAAATCTCCTGAGAGCAAAGACAGCAAGTCCGTCTGTACCATAAAAAGCTTGTTGATCGTATTACTTTGGTTAATTTAATGTCAGGATTTATTCGGAGCTATGTGACATACTGCCGTATTTGCTATCATGTCAGGGTTTTCATGGAAGGTGTTGGATTTGCCTGACACCTTACATCGTCTCTCGATGCCGACACGTTGAGTCAAGTGTGGGGTGAGTCATGAAGTTGGCAGTGCACTCTGCCACGGAAGGAACCAGCAAAATGTGCACTCTTCCAGCAAGCGCATCCAGCCAGCTGCCGAGGATGCGAAGACACAGAAGTGCATGTCGTCGTTAGCGTGGTCTCCCACCACTCCGACAGTCTACGAGAAATGCAGCACCAAACGGCCGCCGGGCTGAAGTGCCACCCCCGCCGCCATCTGCAGAAACTGCTCGGCTGCCGGCACAACGCCGTCTTCGAACAGTAAGGGACAACCATCGATATTCCGATGTTCTTCTCGGACGGGAGCCACCGCCACGACTGGTACGCAGTACTCGTGTCAGGCTGCCTGTGCTAGGAAGCACAGGGCCAAACGGAGATTGAACATCATTCGTGTCGCGAGCTTTCTCTTTGTTTTAACAGAACGCACCAACTTAGGTTTATTAAACATCTATTGGAAAAACACGTCGAGTGGTAATGACTAATAATAAACATAATAATTTACAAACATAAAACTGTACCAGACTGCTTAACAGCAAACAGATTAAATACAATAATAAGAACTGGAACAGTACAATAAAAGAGTTAAAAATTCTTTCTCGAAAAAAACTTTAAGATTTACAATCCAAAATATAAGTATAGCCCGCACATAAGCACCATATAGGAAAATTACTATATCGCCGGAGGGCAGAGGTGCGCAAGAAAAATAACCAGAAAAAATTAATGTTAATAATGCGTCCTGCTTGGTATAAATAGTCAGTGAGAACCTTCTTGAAATTAACAGAGTTTAAATCTCCTAGTGTTCGGCCAGTTCAAAAAACAACAGTGCATACCAGGAGTAAGATAAACAACCATTCAGTTAGTTGAGCTACACTTGCACAAACACATTTAAGTAATAAATCTAGTAATTACTCACTCGGCAAATTACCCGATTTACAGTACAACAATTTACGTGAGCTAGAAATAAAAAAAATTCAAAGGACAGCTGCAGTAGGAGTGCAATGATTTCTTTCTTTCTTTCACTTACGCCATAGTCCCGCAGCGATCGCAGGGTCGGCGTGGTTACAACGGATTTGGCAGTGTTAGGGTTAGGGATGGCTGCCACCCCGTACCCCCCAGGGGTCGGAATGAGTGTACCCCAACTGTCTGCATCTAGTGTAAATCGTGAAATAGTGCGGACGTGTTTCAAATGTCTGCAACCCGTGTAACGGAGGCAGAACGTGGGGACCAGCCCGGTATTCACCCGGCGGGATGTGGAAAACCCTCTAAAAACCACGTCCAGGCTGGCCGGCACATCGGCCCTCGTCGTTAATCCGCCGGGCGGATTCGATCTGGGGCCGGCGCGCCTACCCGAGTCTAGGAAGCAGCGCGTTAGCGCGCTCGGCTACCCTGGCGGGGAGTAGGAGCGCAGTGATTAAGACACAAATAAACACATCGACATGCTACACAACCCTGTCTTCGCAAGGTGTAGTGGACTCTGAAAGTGGTGCAGGACCGCCTGCACCCTGCTGGCCATTCGGTCAGGGGCGGTGCCAGCTAACTTCCCGTAGATGTTCGGGCGCACATGGGCTTCCTCTTCGTCGAAATGTCGGCTCAAACTCGCCTAGGTGTTGAACCGCACGTGTTGCATCACACGCCGCAAATTAAACACTTGTGACCCTTCGGTTGGATTGTCTGGCTAATGGCAAGTTTGCGAAATACAAAGTTAATATAATGTGTAGTAACAGTAATAATAATATCGGGAACTAAATTAACGACCCATAAATGAGGAAGGCCACACAGTTGCAATTTGGTTAGAATAATATTTATTCAGAAAGCAAACTAATAGCGAAAGTGGTCGTATTTAGAATTACTATTACACTCGAGCGCGTATCTATTTGACACAGTTCGATCATTCAGAATCTCATCGCGAAATACAAGTCTAATATTCCACCTCGTTATCTTCATGAAAAGTTGGAGTTCACACCAGGTGCGCGGCTGCTCACCGCTCAAAGACTAAGTCCCGCGATACCACACAATGCGACAACGCGAATTTTTCTAATTCGTTTCACTTCCTAGTTACCTAAAGACAGAACGTCCGCTTTCACGTCTCCACCAGCACTGTCCCGCTTGGTGTCTCCAGCCGAACTGCACTCTTTGGTGTCTAGACCAGAACTGTCCCTCTGCCCTTATCCGGCCGCGTCCCCCGCGTGCCGAACATTGTCGCACAATTGACTAGGGCAGTTCCCTTTCCTGAAGCCGACCATCTTATTGGCTATTGCTTATTCTACATTATTTTACGTTTTAACACATTTAAATAATCATGTTCTAAATAAAGTAACAATAATATCCATTACATATTAAACGTTACATTCTTTTACATAAAACCAATACAATTTCCTTCTTAGCTTAAAATGCCACGACCAGTAACCTTGCACCAATGTGCTTCCTGATAAATAAATAAAGAACAAAAGTAACTATTATACACTAAATTTTACAACAAATATTCTATTACCAAATGATTCAATAAGGAGGCATGGTGTCATCGTTAAATGTGCTTTGTGTGGAGGAAATGATGATCTGATGCTTAACGGAAAATACTGATAATTTACATTTACCATATCTTTCAAACAAAGAAAGTTACAGAGTTGATATTTACAACATTTGTCGTTTTAATGATGCGCTTCTATATGAAATGTCGATCGTTAAGATCGACCAAAGCGTTCAGATTTTAGCATTCAGGTCTTTGTTACAAAAATTGTTAATTTCACTTTAACAAGTAAATCTTTAACTATTATTTATTTTATTTTATTGGCATCACCATGAAATTTTATGGAGGATGGCAGATTAAAATTATTGTGGTGTGATTCGCTGCATTACTACAGAATTAAATAGTTTTCATAAATGTTTCCCTTTATGGCCCATCTTAGGTCCGCCATATTTAACACTGCTACGTCTCCTTGGCCGCAAAAGGCTGGGTTTCCCTATGACGTGGGTTCTCGTCTGTCTCACTCGCACACTACAGCACTCAGGTCTCAAAAGACAATAGACGCCTGTGAGTTTCACCATCTCGTGGTGAATCTGCGCCCTTTGTGGGACGCGATTCTGGACGACAGGTTTCGTTCCACAATTCCTGTTGGCTGACTCTTTCGGCCATATTTTTAAATGAGAGCGCAATGCTCGTTAACTCTCAGCGGGTTTGGCTCCTCTTTTGGGCACTACGCTTGCTCTATCAACCAAGCCCCACCAACAGAAAGACAGATGGTAGCCCAATTAAAAGAGAAATGCAGAATTTAGGACAGGAATTGGGTCAGGCCTCTACTTCAGACCGAACGCCGCTGCACGACAGTGAAAATTACATCAACAGGAAAAACCAGTAAGTAATTTTTCAATGAGTTAACGGAGTCAAATCAACGAAACTTATAAGGCGGCCAAAATCTAAGTACAGTTACCGAGTAGGAAGTTCGACTGCCAATCACAGAATGTACCAAACACGCACCACATGGTCGAGGGATAAACAAGTAACCGCCACGCAAAACGGAACCCTGAACCCCAGTCTAACTCATTCGGTTGGCTAACGAACTCCTGACTAAAAGCACCTAGAACATAACCTTTTGAATAACATTACAGCCACGTATAATATAGTAGCAACAAACGCAAGACAAAGTCCTCATGAGAGAGAGACTTAATAAAGAAGATGCCTCACCCTTACAGACAATTAAAAAAAAAAAAACACAGTCAAACTGGGTAGTATAAACACCCAATAAGACAACAGATGAACTTGTGCGCTCCAGTAATAGTACATGTAGTACGTGGCACAGGAAATGAACCCACATGCACGCCCCCACAAATCCGACGCCTTACAGCTGCCAAATAGGAAGCTGGGACCGCAATTGGCAAGTAAAATTCAGACTGGAGTGCACACACAACTTTCCTGCCTGGAGACAGGAGCAGGTTCAATAACCAGAAGTCTGATATGAAACCGGACGTGAGCTTTGAACTAACGACCAGAGAAATACTGAACTAAACAGTGACATTATTGGTTCAGAAAAAGGCACTCGCATCCGATAAACCAAATAGGAAACTCACCGGACATACCCGTACAACGGTCCAGGAGCGACAGCGTGGAGTCGACACACAACTTCAACACAGCGGCGGTCCGCCGTCCGCCTCTAAGTCCGATCTGTCGCTGAAGTCTACAACGGGCTCCTTCCCTCGGTACGCGCCCCACACGTCCAAAGGTTTGCAGCCGGCCACAACCGAGGTGATAATGGTTCGCAATCCAGGAACTGGCCTGAGTGTCGCTTGTATCGCTGCTACGCTCATAGCTGGTGACTGTTAACGCGTACCAGCCATCAACTGCCGGCACAGTACACACCTAACCGCCAGGTTCCAACTCGATCGCCGCACCCCAAGCGAACTATTCCACCTTCCTGCTCTCACTGTCACCTCCCTAGCCTCCAATCCTCGCGAACCACGCTCTCCTAAGGAAAAGACGTTCTGCTAGAGACCGTCACGCGACCTATTCATCGCGCAACAGTTCAACGACCCACCGCAGCTAGTGCTCCGTAACAAGACAGAAGTCCAGACCAGGGACCAGCCCACTCTTTTGACATGGCGGAAATCGCTACTTTACTTGAAGAAGTCCATGCCACGTTCTTAATGTTAGCAACTACGAGTACATTGCCACATCTCCCCGCCACCATCGTCGAAGCTGTTCAGGTTGCCTCCAGAGACGCACCAGCAGCACAACCAGAAAATCTATCAACCTAACATGGCATACTCTAGGCGAGTTTCTAATCTTATAACAGCGACTTGGAATGCTAACGGCATTTATCCGTCATTACTGGAATTTCGACACTTCGTTTAGGCACATAATATCGACGTTTGTCTCGTAAGTCAACCGCACTTTAAGCCAAGTTGATGAGCCATTCTGCTTAACTTCACATGTTACAGACATTGTAGTCTGCAACGGGTGGAGGGACAGCCATATTTGTGAAAAACAAATTTCTCGCTACAGGGTCCCCTCGCCTCAATTCGATGCTGCTGAAGCTACAGCCGCAGCAGGTAAAACAACTCAGCCCGTTATTAAATTGGTCGCAGTTGACAGCCCTCCGAAAGAACAACTCAGTGACAAGGATACAGAAAGTCTGCTACAATTGTAAGGCAAACTACACTCCTGGAAATTGAAATAAGAACACCGTGAATTCATTGTCCCAGGAAGGGGAAACTTTATTGACACATTCCTGGGGTCAGATACATCACATGGTCACACTGACAGAACCACAGGCACATAGACACAGGCAACAGAGCATGCACAATGTCGGCACTAGTACAGTGTATATCCACCATTCGCAGCAATGCAGGCTGCTATTCTCCCATGGAGACGATCGTAGAGATGCTGGATGTAGTCCTGTGGAACGGCTTGCCATGCCATTTCCACCTGGCGCCTCAGTTGGACCAGCGTTCGTGCTGGACGTGCAGACCGCGTGAGACGACGCTTCATCCAGTCCCAAACATGCTCAATGCGGGACAGATCCGGAGATCTTGCTGGCCAGGGTAGTTGACTTACACCTTCTAGAGCACGTTGGGTGGCACGGGATACATGTGGACGTGCATTGTCCTGTTGGAACAGAAAGTTCCCTTGCCGGTCTAGGAATGGTAGAACGATGGGTTCGATGACGGTTTGGATGTACCGTGCACTATTCAGTGTCCCCTCGACGATCACCAGTGGTGTACGGCCAGTGTAGGAGATCGCTCCCCACACCATGATGCCGGGTGTTGGCCCTGTGTGCCTCGGTCGTATGCAGTCCTGATTGTGGCGCTCACCTGCACGGCGCCAAACACGCATACGACCATCATTGGCACCAAGGCAGAAGCGAATCTCATCGCTAAAGACGACACGTCTCCATTCGTCCCTCCATTCACGCCTGTCGCGACACCACTGGAGGCGGGCTGCACGATGTTGGGGCGTGAGCGGAAGACGGACTAACGGTGTGCGGGACCGTAGCCCAGCTTCATGGAGACGGTTGCGAATGGTCCTCGCCGATACCCCAGGAGCAACAGTGTCCCTAATTTACTGGGAAGTCGCGGTGCGGTCCCCTACGGCACTGCGTAGGATCCTACGGCCTTGGCGTGCATCCGTGCGTCGCTGCGGTCCGGTCCCAGGTCGACGGGCACGTGCACCTTCCGCCGACCACTGGCGACAACATCGATGTACTGTGGAGACCTCACGCCCCACGTGTTGAGCAATTCGGCGGTACGTCCACCCGGCCTCCCGCATGCCCACTATACGCCCTCGCTCAAAGTCCGTCAACTGCACATACGGTTCACGTCCACGCTGTCGCGGCATGCTACCAGTGTTAAAGACTGCGATGGAGCTCCGTATGCCACGGCAAACTGGCTGACACTGACGGCGGCGGTGCACAAATGCTGCGCAGCTAGCGCCATTCGACGGCCAACATCGCGGTTCCTGGTGTGTCCGCTGTGCCGTGCGTGTGATCATTGCTTGTACAGCCCTCTCGCAGTGTCCGGAGCAAGTATGGTGGGTCTGACACACCGGTGTCAATGTGTTATTTTTTCCATTTCCAGGAGTGTATTCATCGCCGAATATCTAAACGCAAAGATCCCGGTGTGGAAACCATACACGACAAACATCGCAAGAAGGAGGACACTGAACGCCGCAGAAAGGGCTCGTCCTTTTGTTTACGACCCTGATAATTCGGCCAGCTACCCGTTTCGAGGAGGTCGACCAGATGTACTCGACGTCGTCATCGTCAAGGGGATTACCTGATTTGTAGCCACCTAGGAGCTCCATGAACTGTCGTCAGACCATCTGCCGGTGCTATTTAGACTAAGACTAACTGGGACCTATTTCCGCCCAGATTATAGTAGCTCCGTGGACGTAAATACCACGGACAAAGCGAAGACAGATCATTCCATCAGCACCACCTGATGATGGCGGAACGGTTATTCGCCGAAATATCGTGGAACTACGACGATCGGATCCGGCTGGACACCCGAGAACCTTCGATACAGCACATTCGCCGGGAAAGCCTCAAGATCACAAACCCTAATCTTTCTTCCTTCCACGTGAAGTTAATGGCGTAAATCTGCAAGCGCGGTCCCCGTTTAAAGAGAACACTCTGGTGACCGGTGGTGTGGCTGTGCCACCCGGTTAGCCTAGCGCCCAGCGCCCTGTGCCTGGTGCCCAGAGCCTGTGTGCAGCTAGCGGCTGGGCAGTGCGTTGCATTCCTGCGCGCGCCGGCGCTGCAGCTCGCTTCCTGCCGTCCAGGCCGGCCGCCGGCTCCCCACACCGCGACTACTAATCACTCAGCATTGTATGGAAATGCGGCGCGGTGTGCAGTATGAATAATCTATCATGACTTTTGTCGCCGGCCCAGGGTCGCGTATGGGTGGAGCCGGCCGGCGCGGCGTCTGCACGCCGACTGCGGACGCGTCGCGTCGCGCCACGCCACCCTGCACGTGGACACATGCGCTGCTTGTGACGTCACGGGAGGCGCAAAGTGCCGCCCGCCTGCGCCGCCAGTTGCTTCTGCCTTGCCCGTGGCGTGCACCCGCGCTGATTCCGTCATCATGTTACAAACTTCCAGGGATGATGGAGAAGGAGAAACGTACCAATTTGAGGCTAAGGGACCGTGTAGTGTTGGCTGAAGAGCCAACACCGTGTTACTAGAGGAGTCTGAAATGTACGCGTTTTAGCTCACTCAGGCTGGCGTGAGGATGGAAGAACTACACTGACGTGAGGTCTGGAACATGACAACGAATTAGAATTCAGAAAGCGTACTTAACTTTAATCCATTAATGATGAAAGTCGCTCTTGACAGTACATGATTCACAATATTATCTGTTCAGAATAGTAACTGAATATGGCACCTTGCTAGGTCGTAGCAAATGACGTAGCTGAAGGCTATGTTAAACTGTCGTCTCTGCAAATGAGAGCGTCTGTAATCAGTGAACCATCGCTAGCAAAGTCGGCTGTACAACTGGGGCGAGTGCTAGGGAGTCTCTCTAGACTAGACCTGCCGTATGGCTGGGCTCGGTCTGCAATCACATAGTGGCGACACGCGGGTCCGACGTATACTAACGGACCGCGGCCTATTTAAAGGCTACCACCTAGCAAGTGTGGTGTCTGGCGGTGACACCACAGACCGTAGTCCAGAAATGAACGAGTCGAAAACTATAAACGAAACTCGTTGTAACACCTCTGACAGTGGAAACGCGTACCAGTACCGATGGTTCTGGGACTGTGCGGTAGACAGCTTTCAAAGGTGACAGTACGGGCCGAAACAAGGAAAAAATATCTAGTAAAAATGGGATCTGAAGTGCATACCTTAAGGCCTATTTGCACTTGTTTATCTCTGCTACTCAAAAAATTTTCAAATGTGTGTGAAATCTTACGGGACTTAACTACCAAGGTCATCAGTGCCTAAGCTTACACACTACTTAGCCTAAATCATCCTAAGGACAAACACACACACACATGCCCGAGGGAGGACTCGAACCTCCGCCGGGACCAGCCGCACAGTCCATGACTGCAGCGCCCTTGACCGCTCGGCTAATCCCGCGCGGATATCTTTGCTACTGTGAAACACATCCCTCCTACTGAACAAGTGCTGATAGTTCTTAAGTTACTCATTTTAGAAACCATGTTTTGGTCCACGCCGGCCGGGGTGGCCAAGCGGTTCTAGGCGCTACAGTCTGGGACCGCGCGACCGCTACGGTCGTAGGTTCGAATCCTGCCTCGGGCATGGATGTGTTATGTCCTTAGGTTCGTTAGGTGTAATTAGTTCAAAGTTCTAGGGGACTGATGACCTTAGAAGTTAAGTCCCATAGTGCTCAGAGCCATTTGAACCATTTTTTGAATCCCAGCGAAAACTTTACCGGAATACGTATTCCACTGTCAGAGGTATGAGAACCGTTTTCGCTGATAAATTTCGACTCGATCATTTCCTTACCTTAAATTGATACATCATCCCTAAAAGTTTGCAACATCATGGCGAAATCATCCTGTATTTTCTGGCTAACCGCATATAGTCTCCAGCAATTAATTTCGAAGGCTACAGTATTCTGATATCTTGGAAAGATTATTAATCTACGACCACATACCTGCATACACACTCCGCAAATCACTGCAATTGCATGGCAGAGGGTAGTTCGCATCTTATAGATTGGTTCACATTGTAGAGCATGCTAGGGTTTATTCCCTTTCCAATCCTGTATGAAGCGCGGATAGACCAACTGCTGAAATGGCTCTGTGCGCACTGTAATTGGTGTTGTGTATTCACGGTCCCTACGGGAGCGATACGTCGTTGACTGAAGAATATGCCGGAAGTATTAACTAAAAAAACGCCTTCAGTCACAACTTTTCGTGTTTTATTAAGTTAACGATGCATTTCGGACCCTGTGGGTCCATCATCGAATGTAATTTGTCTTAATACATGCTTTATTTTTTCTCTTGAGTGAGGTGAAATGCGTGTTCCTGTCATTAAAAGGTTTGATGTTAGGTTATGAATTTTTTAAGTCAAACGCGAAAAATATGTGCGAAATAGTGGAAAAGATGAACATTGTAAACTTACCACATAATCTAAAAAAAGCATTTTTAACGTTTTGCCACCAGCATTCATTCTTTTCTCCATCATTTTCGCACACATGAACCTCAGACTTTAGGTTGATAGCCTCCTACTAGTCGATTGAGCCACCGTGACCCGAGATTTATATGTTACATGCGTTAGGTTGTGCTCTAAGGCGCGTTTCTGTGTCAAAATTTTCGTCTCCTAGCGCTGGACACTTCCTCAGAGGCTATAAAAACCAAGTTAGTTAATTTTCAAACTTAAACGAGCTCAGCAGGCTGAACTGTTTATTGTAATAGTGCAACAGCTGCATGGTGATGACAACGGTGAATCGTTCTGTCTTGTGTCGTGGAGCTTGTAGAGGGGAAGAGTTGGTGCCATTTCCTTTTCTTAGCTATAATGCCTTCTTTACTGCTAAAGTTCTTTTTGAGGATATTTTTAAATTTCTATGGCATCTCTGTACACCATAGGGCAGTAATAATTTGAACTTGCTAACACTACAGTAGCGGAGAATCTAATTTGGGTGGTGCCCTGATGCCAAACACGATCTTCTACTGTCAGTTTTTGCTTGTTGTCCAGACGACAGTTGCTACTGTGTTCTTTAAGCCAAGTGTTGACGCTTCTTTTAGACGTTTCTGCGTAGACTTGACCGCAACTGCAAGGGATTACGTACACTCCTAGCGCGGTAAGCGGTAGGCGTTAAGTCCTTTGCATTATTCAAATATTCACACACCTTTCTTGCCAGTATAAACAGTGCGTCAATACGATGTCTCCTCAGTTCTCTGTTGATGCAATGTGTGACTGTTTTTACGAATGGGCTCGTGAATATTTGAATACCACAAAGGAGCTGCGCCCAGCGCTTGCTAAGGCTCACTCTGCCACGTTTCTTCACTGCTCAACCATGCACGAGAAGACCGAAATCTATTTCTTTCTTCTTGAATATAGACATCTCTATTCTATGAATTGGAATCAGTTGTATTTAACGCGTAGTTTTTACTTTATTACACTACACAGCGCTGCATACATGCAGCAAATTCCATGTACACTGTTTTCCCCCCGTAAAGCTGTAATTCTGAAAACGTACTGAAAACAAATCGGCCGCTCGTAGTTTTTATTTGAACTATGTAGTCTGCACTGTAATCTCAGGGTGTACGTGTTTACCTTCCGTGGAAATAATCGGAACAAACACTATGTGCAAGCTGCATTAAGTTATATCTGCTTCTCTGAGAGATTTCTCTGTTAAACTGTGCTTTTGTGTCACCATTGTGTCACTAACGATCGTTCAGCCTCGTGCAGTACAGTGCTTTGACGAGGATATAAGCCCTGGTGAGACACTTTAAGACTGTTCCAGGAAAGGTTTCCTTAACAAATTATTGCGGGATTCCACCTACAGCCAACTCACGACATACATGGTGATTATAAAATTAAACTTTCGCTACTTAAGCCAGTGTAGAGAGAAAAATATTTACCGTATAGGTACCCAACTGCATAGTGATGCTGATCAGACTGTGCGCTGAAACATTGGCGTTGTTTAATGGGGTTAGTCTCACGAAAACATTGGTTACAGAATATGAGTCATATGGTATGAATATATTACCGTCGTAAGTAAATGTGATGAATAGTGAGATCTCTCACAGAAACGAAAACAACAAACAAACGGGTGGGAACTGCGAGGAGGTACGTACGCTTGTAGGTCCCTTCCTTACACCTCGTTTTTGGCAACGGACATTATATAACGATGCCGACCGCGGTGGCCAAGCGGTTCTAGGCGCTTCAGTCTGGAACCGCGCGGCTGCTACGGTCGCAGGTTCGAATCCTGCCTCGGCCATGGATGTGTGTGATGTCCTTAGGTTAGTTAGGTTTAAGTAGGTCTAAGTTCTAGGGGACCGATGACCTCAGGTGTTAAGTCCCATAGTGCTCAGAACCATTTGAACCATTTTTGACATATGCATTCAGGGTGACAAACAGAACTTACTATACATTAAGTACCTTGTTGTTTGTCAGATAAATACGGATTCAAAACGATTCACATTATGGCAAGGGGAAGCCACGACGTTGGTATCACGGATTTACTTCAAAGTTTTTTGAATATCACAGAATTTACACTTGTAATACAAAATTCATATACGTTCGTCTTACGTTGCTCTAACGTTAGCCATTTCACCACCATGAACTGCAACGCCCGGCACTTATGCACTGATACATCACTTACGTAATAGAGTAAAACTTCCCTTCCGATTTTCTCGGAATTGCCAGGGTAGTACACCTTACTGCTTGCAGATAATGTTGTTTTAATGGCCTACTGAAAGTGTGCAAAGTTTGAAGTAAATCTGTGATCCCAATGTCGTGGCCTTCTTTTTAGTATAAAGTGGCAAGTAGGGGAGCAAAAAAATGTTACCTACTACATAGTAGTATTAAGTAAGGTGTTCGTTAAGTCGAAGAATTACCGCGACTGTTTAACTACGGAAACAGTGCTATGAATAGCTTCGACAGAAAGGAATATCGTGTGGAAAGAAAAAGAGGAGCACTTGTCTCCGTATTATACCCTACATCTGTTGCAAAAGATGTCACAGAGAAGAATGGTTAGAGCATGACTACTGCTCGAATTCGGACACCATTACCATTTAGGGAGTAACTGCCGCTTTGCATCTTGCCACGTCATCAAGACTTGGGTTAAGTATTTCGAGAAGACAGAGTCAGCTCTAGTAAAGAATGTGCCAGGACATCAACGCGCTCCATGATCCCCAGAAAGTGCTGCAGCACTTCGGGCGTCCTCAGGGAGGAGCCCACGGCCACCGGCAGGAAAACATGCGGCAGAATTTATGCAAATGAAGCAAATGCGAAATAATGTTCGTTGGAATCTCTACAGTGAACAGAAGTTTCGCTTTTGCAAAATTCAAGTTGCCCAGCGATTGAAACCATGAGACCACATGGCGCGACAACACTTCTGTGAAAAAATGCTGGTGAAGATCAATAACGAATCTAATATTGCTGACAATCTTGTCATATCGGGCGTGGCTCAATTTCGTATCAGCATATAGACAAACAAGCGAAATTTCAGATACTGGGCTCATGAGAACTGTCTCAAGTGCACGAACGACAATTAGCACATAGGTTACAGCTAGATGTGCAATACAAACTTGAGGTGTGTGTGTGGCCTTCCTTCTTTCAGGATGTAAGAAGAAATGCAGTGACAGTAAGGTGTGAAAGATACTTGGAAACCCTCGAGACGTTTGTAACAGGTCGATTTCAAAATTTTCCTGCTCGTCATAGTCCTTGGTTTTAGCTGGATGGAGCCACGTGCGTTTCTTCCAGAGCCTCAATGAGTCATTTGACAGCTCTTTGGCGACCATGTACTTTCATGGTTTGGCGATGTTCATTGGTCCCAAGGTTTACCAGATAAATCGGTGTGCGATTTCATTAATTGTGTTGACACCTCTGTAAGAAAATTGTACAACCCTGACCGAATGACAATTACTGACAAGGAGACCATGCGTCAATCGGATTTTTGTAAATTTTTTATATTTCTAGTACTTATTCAGAACTCAAATATCAATCAGAACTCAAATATCAGTCCGAGAAACCTGCCCCATGCAACTCTCAAAAATCCTCGAGAAGATCGACTTTGAAGTTTTTCCGAGCCTCTTTAGTACTCTGAAGCGAGACAGAATTTTCAACAGGCAGTATGGCGCTGTCGTAGAATACTTGCCCTCCCCGTGGGCGACTTCGTTTCTACCCCTGGCTGTGGCAAATTTTTAAATAAAGGTGCAGGTTCTACATGCACTTCTGTTGAGAGTAAAATACACAATGATGAAAAAAAATAATAATTTGTAGTGTTTTTTCCTTCTGTGAATCGAACTTTATTAATATAATCTTTTATAAAAGTTGAATAATTAAGAATATTTGCAATGAAAACTGGATTTTTGTGTGCGACAGGTAGTTAGGAACAAATGGACGTACATTTTTCATAAAAAAGACAAACTAACATAAATTTGTTGAATATTATATTTAAGTTGAAGTGTACGGAATAAAGCGGGTAAAAAACAAAAAAAGATACTCGAACCAGTGATCACCAGTCTGGAGCGTTACCGACTTGTTTCCATCTTTGTGTTTTTCACTTCACGGAAATGTGTGTAGGACATGAAACTTAGTTTAAAAATTTGCATCGGCTGGGAATCGAACCCAGACCGTCTATAAGACGACCAGTCTGCCACAGAGCCGTACTGGCCGTTAAAAAATATGTTGTGGACTGGGGACGTCCACTTTGATGAAAACCTCGCTGCAGCTGAAACAGACCAATAAAGGTATCCTGGTAGGACGGATGTGTGGGTTGTAGGGCAGCACACATATACATACACAATGAAAGTAACACAGATTAATGAAAAGTGAAATACATTACTCAATTTCCGTAACGCTGGTCACAGCAGTTGCAGAATGCGGGTTTAGTCTATCTGTCCATTGACTATAGTTCCGTGGACACAAACTAAATAACGTTATCTGAACTAAAGCCAGAAAAAGACTAATCTTCTGTTTCGATTCGAAGAACAGTTCGAAACTAACAGTACGCAGTTAAATTTCTGCGCAGGCGGTCTCTGTCCATACACGATAATTCTGTTCACTGTTCTGTTTCTACAGAAGATGAACCACTGTCTACTGTTGGCCACTATCTCTATCTCACTCGACGAAGACTTGAAGACACGACGAACGTTCTGGTGGAACTCCCTAGCAAGACTCCGACTGAATTATAACTTGCAGCTCACAACTTTAGGTAGCTAGTGCACGGTTACTTAAGCGCGCTTCTCGCTTCCTGGTGGCGCTGTCGCTACAGGGGGCGTGGTTGGTTTGAGCGCAGCGATGTTTTTGCTGCGGACGGCCGTCCATGGTATTTCTGCTTACAAAACTTCAAAGTCTCTGCTTCGACTAGTGTCAGAAGTAGTACTGGAGGGAACTGACACTATGAATCCTGCAGGGCTGCCCATAAATCCGTAAGAGTACGAGGAGGTGGAGGCCTCTTCTGAACAGCACGTTGCAAGGCATACCACATATGCTCAATAACATTCTTGTCTGGGGAGTTTGGTGACAAGCGAAAGTGTTTAAACTCAGAAGGGTGTTCCTGGAGCTACTCTGTAGCAATTCTGGACGTGTAGGGTGTCGCATTGTCCTGATGGAATTGGCCAAGTCTGTCGGAATGCAGAATGGACATGAATGGATGCAGGTGATCAGACAGGATGCTTATGTACGTTTCACCTGTCAGAGTGGTATGTAGACGTATCAGGGGTCCCATTTCACTCCAATTGCACACTCTCCACACGATTACAGAGCCTCCAGCGTACTGAATAGACCTCCGCTAACTTTCAGAGTCCATGGATTCATGAGAGTGTCTCCATACCTGTACACGTCCATCCGCTAGATACAATTTGAAACGAGACTCGTCCGACCAGGCAACATCTCTCCAGTCATAAACAGTCCAATGTCGGTGTTGACGGGCCCGGGCGAAGCGTAAATCTTTGTGTCGTGCAGGGTACACAAGTGAGCCTTCGACTCCGAAAGCCCATATCGATGATGTTTCGTTGAATGGTTCGCATTCTGACACTTACTGATAGCCTAGCACTGAAACCTGCAGCAATTTGCGGAAGGATTGCAATTATGTCACGTAGAGCGATTCTTTTCAGTCGACGTTGGTCCCATTCTTGCAGGATCTTTTTCCGGCCGCTGCGATGTTAGAGATTTGATGTTTCGAAGAATTCCTGATGGACGCGCGGGATTAGCCGAGCGGTCTAGGGCGCTGCAGTCATGGACTGTGCTGCTGGTCCCGGCGGAGGTTCGAGTCCTCCCACGGGCATGGGTGTGTATGTTTGTCCTTAGGATAATTTAGGTTAAATAGTGTGTAAGCTTAGGCACTGATGACCTTAGCAGTTAAGTCCCATAAGATTTCACACACATTTGAACAATTCCTGATATTCACGGTACACTCGTGAAATGGTCGTAAGGGAAATGCGCACTTCATCGCTACCTCGGAGATGCTGTGTCCCATCGCCCGTCCGCCGACTATAGCACCACGTTCAAACTCAGTTAAATCTTGATAACCTGCCATTGTAGCAGCATTTCCTATGTAACAACTGTGCCAGACACTTTTTGCCTTATACAGGCGTTGTCGACTGCAGCGCCGTACTGTGCCTGTTTACATATCTCTGTATTTGAATACGCGTGCCTATACCAGTTTCTTCGGCGCTTCAATGTAGATTTTTTTGTTTCGTTTTCCCTTGTTTTATTGCGATAGTTAACGGGAGGGAAATTTGCTTTGAACAATAAAACATGCAGATCCAGTTTCTGTACTTTTGCAAGAGCTACTTCATTGTTCCCCGCTTCGTTATTACCGTTGTGCACTAGACGTGTTCAGTAGCTACACGGTTATCGGACAAGGCGCGCATGGAAGAGACGTCGCGGTCGTACCCGTGTGGGGAACCGGTCGGTGCCTGGCGGCTGGTCCAGGAAACGACCGCTCTGTGCCGTGTTTACGACCACCGCCGCCGCCGCCGCCGCCGTGCGCCGTGAGCGACCCGTCCCGGTTGCGACACCTCAGCCTGACCTTCACAGCCGTCCTCGTCCCCGTAGCAGTCTCCCGGCAATGCCTGTAACACGCGGCTGCGTACCCGGCCACAGCGTTTCTACTCTTTCCCGAAACGTCGCAGATACCGATACTTCTGACCGACATTTTGGCCGCCTGGATGTACCATTTCTGGGCATATATTGAGGTTTTTTTTTATAGCAATGTAGATTTCAATTTGAACAATGGTTACAAGTATTTAGACTGGGATAACAGAGACTGCTGCAGTTTGAGAAGTACGCTACTGGCCATTAAAATTGCTACACCAAGAAGAAATGCAGATGATAAACGGGTACTCATTGGACAGATGTACTAGAACTGACATGTGATTACATTTTCACGCAATTTGAGTGCATAGATCCTGAGACATTAGTACCCAGAACGACCACCTCTGGCCGTAATAACGGCCTTGATACGCCTGGGCATTGAGTGAAACAGAGTTTGGATGGCGTGTACAGGTACAGCTGCCCATGCAGCTTCAACACGATACCACAGTTCATCAAGAGTAGTGACTGGCGTATTGTGACAAGCCAGTTGCTCGGCCAACATCCACCAGACGTTTTCAGTTGGTGAGAGATCTGGAGAATGTGCTGGCCAGGGCACCAGTCGAACATTTTCTGTATCCAGAAAGGCCCGTACAGGACATGCAACATTCGCTCGTGCATTATCCTGCTGAAATGTAGGGTTTCGCAGGGATCGAATGAAGGGTAGAGCCACGGGTCGTAACACATCTGAAATGTAACGTCCACTGTTCAACGTGCCGTCAATGCGAACAAGAGGTGACCGAGACGTGTAACCAATGGCACCCCATACCATCACGCCGGGTGATACGCCAGTATGGCGATGACGAATACACGCTTCCAATGTGAGTTCACCGAAATGTCGCCAAACACGGATGCCACCATCATGATGCTGTAAACAGAATCTGGATTCATCCGAAAAAATGACGTTTTGCCATTCGTGCACCCAGGTTCGTCGTTGAGTACACCATCGCAGGCGCTCCTGTCTGTGATGCAGCGTTAAGGGTAACCGCAGCCATGGTCTCCGAGCTGATAGTCCATGCTGCTGCAAACGTCGTCGAACTGTTCGTGCAGATGGTTGTTGTCTTGCAAACGTCCCCATCTGCTGACTCAGGGATCGAGACGTGGCTGCACGATCCGTTACAGCCATGCGGATAAGATGCCTGTCATCTCGAGTGTTGGTGATACGAGGCCGTTGGGATCTATCACGGCGTTCCGTATTAGCCTCCTGAACCCATCGATTCCATATTCTGCTAACAGTCATTGGATCTCGACCAACGTGAGCAGCAGTGTCGCTATACGATCAATCGAAATCGCGAAAGGCTACAATCCGACCTTTATCAAAGTCGGAAACGTGATGGTACGCATTTCTCCTCCTTACACGAGCCATCACAACAACGTTTCACCAGGCAACGCCGGTCAACTGCTGTTTGTGTATGAGAAATCGGTTGGAAACTTTCCTCATGTCAGCTTGTTGTAGGAATCGCCGCCGGCACCAACCTTGTGAGAATTCTCTGAAAAGCAAATCATTTGCATATCACTGCATTTTCTTCTTGTCGGTTAAATTTCGCGTCTGTAGCACGTCATCTTTGTGGTATAGCAATTTTAATGGCCAGTTGTGTATTTTCTTGTCACTGTTGGCATTTCCGTAGACTATTCGCGCTTATGAAAGCTCTTCTTGTGATACGTGTCTCCATTGTCAAAACACAGACACATTCTGACGAAGCAAAACATTGTGCTTTATAGCGTGATGATCCCTACCTCGAATGCAGTATAACACAGATTCCCCGTAGCATGGATTCGAAAAGACCTTGATAGGATTCAGAGGCATGTCGCACAAGATGTTGGCGCGCAAATCACGTTATTCATAAATTGTGGGCCTGCTGGTTGTGGGCGCGGATATGTGGTCTATCAGGCCCACATCAGGCGAATTAAAATGGCCAAAAAATCAGGGTGAGCTCACTATCATGTTTCTAAACCCACTGTAGCACGATTTGAGCCTTGCGACACGGACAGTTCAAAAATGGTTCAAAAGGCTCTGAGCACTATGGGACTCAACTGCTGTGGTCATAAGTCCCCTAGAACTTAGAACTACTTAAACCTAACTAACCTAAGGACATCACACACAACCATGCCCGAGGCAGGATTCGAACCTGCGACCGTAGCGTTCGCGCGGTTCCAGACTGTAGCGCCTTTAACCGCTCGGCCACTCCGGCCGGCGACACGGACAGTTATCCTACTGTAACATGCCATGAGACATGGTGGGTGCAGATGATGCGCATAATATCCACATAGTCCACAGTCGGCACGATGCTTGAATTATTACCAGATGTCCCGTGTAACCCCAGACAAATGGCCCCCCATAGCATAACACTGCCCCAGTGGCCTGCGTAGGTGTCGTGGTGCATGTTTCGAGCAGCCATTCGCTTGGGTGACGACACGGTCTTGGTCATCGACTTGGTTTAATAAGAAACGTGATTCGTGCTACCGAGTGACACGTTTCCTTTGATTCACGGTCCAATCTCGGTGAATCTATGCCCACTGAAATTATAAATGACAATGTCGTAGGGCTAACATGGGAACGTGTAGGGGACATGTAATGCGGAGTCCCATGTTCAACAACGTACGCTAACAGGTGTACTCCTAAACAATTTTGCCGGCGCCAGCGTGACACACTGTCGTTAGATCTACCTCTTATCGCCGCCTATCCTGCATTATAGAGCGGGGAAGCCCCCGATGTCAACGTTTGGTGAAGTGTGGTTTTCAAATGGTTCAAATGGCTCTGAGCACTATGGGACTCAACTTCTGAGGTCATTAGTCCCCTAGAACTTAGAACTAGTTAAACCTAAGTAACCTAAGGACATCACACTCCTCCATGCCCGAGGCAGGATTCGAACCTGCGACCGTAGCAGTCTTGCGGTTCCAGACTGCAGCGCCTAGAACCGCACGGCCACTCCGGCCGGCAGTGTGGTTTTCAACCAACTTGTCGCTTACTCGTGGTTTCGTCGTTCTTCAAGCACTTTCAGTAGACACTCAAGACTGCAGCACGCGAACGGTCGACCGTCTTCTCCGTTTCCGAGGTGGTCGTTCCCAATCTTCCGACCACATAAAATGCCCTTTGTCAAAGTCGCTTATGTCAGTGGATTGCCCCGTTTGCGGCCCGTATCGTCGCTAGAATATTCCCCATTCGTCTCTGCACCGTTTATGTACTTTCGGAACCGCGTCATGTGTTGGCAACGACATCAGGCGGTATTCAGTCTAGCTGTGGCAATGGTTTGGCTCATCAGTGTAAACTTAGCGTTGGGGCGAACTTTCCGTGATGCCAGCATCAGTGAACTTCTTAATGCTCACTGAGAGCTTTTACCAGAGTTTCTGAACAACTGAACAAGCCTAATATACTGAGGGTTTTTCATGAAATAAAGTGACCATTAGAAATGTAAATAACAGTATGAACTTTGAATTATTTCATTAAAATTGAAGTTGGGATGTTTTTGTTGTTATAATGAAGCAAGTACTAGAGTAAAAATAAGCCGGCCGCTGTGGCCGAGCGGTTCTAGGCGCTTCAGTCCGGAACCGCGCTGCTGCTACGGTCGCAGGTCCAAATCCTGTTTCGGGCATGGATGTGTGTGATGTCCTTACGTTAGGTAGGTTAAAGTAGTTCTAAGTCTAGAGGACTGATGAGCTCAGATGTTCAGTCCCGTAGTGCTTAGAGCCATTTGGACCATTTGAAGTACAAATAAACCATCTTAATCGCATATAATGTTCATTAGTTCCATCGCCAGTTTCAAGATGATATTTTATTTATAGATGGATCCGGCACAATATATGAAGTCAGAAATACAGTTTCCATTACTTGTCCAACGTTGTTACTGTACAACGTTCCAAGCTACCAAAACGATAACATTCGATAGGAGTTGGTAATGCCATTTCACAAATTCTACAGACGACGGCTCAAATCCCACTCCACCATCCAGCGTAGGTTTTCCTTTCTTTCCGTAAATCGCTTAAGGCAAATGCTGAAATGGTTCCTTTGAAAATGGAGGGGCTTATTTCCGTTCAATAAGAGTTTTACTTCGCCTGTAATCAATTCGTTGTCGACAGGAATTCAAATTCTAATATTTCTTCTTCTAGTTCAAAAATCCGAACACGAAGCTAAGTTATGTTCTGTACACGGAGCCCCTTTGTTTTTTTTTATGTAATACAATGTATTAGGTACATAACAAAACTGGATACACTGGCTATATAGACGCGCTTTGAAATTAAATTATGCCTGAAGCCGGAATTAGAATAAACAGCTGAGGTGGCATATTAAAGTTTTGGCACTTAGTGAATGGTCTGAGTGGCCCTGCCAGAATCGGGCCGGCCAGGGTGGCCGAGCGCTTATAGGCGCTACAGTCTTGTACCGCGCGACCGCTACGGTCCTTAGGTTAGTTAGGTTTAAGTAGTTCTAAGTTCTAGGGGACTGATGACCTCAGAAGTTAAGTCCCACAGTTCTCAGAGCCATTTGAACCATTTGAACCTGCCAGAATCAACACCAGAGAAAGGAGGGGCGGTACCGAGAGAAATGCTACAAACAATGGTGACTCTCGTTACTGGAGATAAAGCCAATCAATCTGTAACATGGCTTAAATCGTGGAGGATACGTTTAAGCGGTACCACAGGACGCAGAATGCGGTCATTATTTTCTGAGGGCGGAAGTTGTGGTCCGTAGGGATGATCAAAGTAGTGTTTAAAGTGTGAAGAGTAATCCCAAAATGTCATTTACATTTGCTTTCGCTAGCTTCTATCCATAGTTCAGAGTTTGGAACGCGAGTGCGTCGTGATTCAGCCCAGGCGGCTGCCATTCGCCGGCAGCCTTGTCAGATTATGAGACTAGCAGGTAGCTAAAGGAAGGATTGGTCAAAGGAACCAACCTGGAGAGGTTGGTTGAAGTGGAATCAAGTCTTTCGTTCATGTACTCCGTGTGTCGGGTCTAGCCTTGTTATACTCGACAGGAGAATATGTTTTTCCCGTGTGGTACCAATCCTGCCACTCGAAACATGTTGATATTGCTTCGCCGAACTTGTTGCCAGGCGACAGGATGCTTGAAATCAACACCAGCCGAGAAGGTTCAGGTTCTGGCAGGAATAGCTCCAACCGATATTAGGCCGATAGTAACAGTGAAATCCGAAAGGAGAAGACTCGACACTTATGAGAGTGAGAGACACCCACTTCATGGGTATGTAGCTGTGGTTGGACGTCTTTTCTTGAATAATTCGAGAACTACGGCCTCTAGCGAAAATGCATCACAGTACAAAATTTAGCTACCTTAAATTTCCTACAAAAAGATCCTGTTCATTTTTTTCTGTAAGACTAATAGTTTGCGTGTAGAGAGTGAGAGAGAGGGTGAAAATCTTGTACGTTGTATTTGGAGGCTTTTCAGGTGGCATAATACCCAGCTGAATAACATTACGTGTATATGGAGATGCGAGTGTTATCAGTGATAAGATTCTTTGATGACGTTGGTATCCTTCGTGAAAGTGAAGAAAAATTATAGGATGTCCCGAAAGAAATGAGCCCTCTAATGTGCACGGATGAGGGTAAATCGAAGAAAGACGAAATAAAGGAAGTAGAAGAAATGATAATTGTGTGAAACTTAACATCAAAGTTGAAGATGGATGGAGCAAGGAGGACATAAAAAGCAGACTAGTACTGGCCGAGAGAAGTCTACTACTACCAAACAGAAGCCTTAACTTAAGGAAGACATTTCCGAGAATGTCTGCATGGAGCAAAGTATTGTATGGCAGTGAAACGTGGACTGTGTGCAAATTGAAGCAGAAGAGACTCGAAGCACTTGAGATGTGGTGCTTCAGATGAATGTTGAAAATCAGATACACTGATAAAGAAGGAATGAGGAAGTTCTCCGCAGAGTCGGCGACGAAAGGAATACATGCAAAATACTAACAATAAGGAGGGTTAGGATGATAGGACATTTGTTAAGACGTCGGGGAATAACTTCCATGTGTATGAGGCGTAGCCATCTGCCTCAATCACAACTGCGCTTCCACCAAAGGCAAGGTATTTGGATTCGAGTCCCGGTCTTGAGGCATAGTGTTTACTTGTCACAAACGTTGCATCCAATGTACACCTCAAAACGGAGAAAGAAAGAAATCAGCTTTCTTTCTGTTCCGAGAACGTAGTGGATCAGTGTTGTCATGTAATGAGTTATTTTTCGGTTTTTATTGTAACTCATTTACTTAATTTCCCTTATATTCTTCCAGGTTGTAGCCTCTTTACAATAAGACACAGCCTACAACCCAGAAGACTTTTGTAGAAACAATTTGCGGTAGTGAAAAATCTACGAACTTAAACCATTTATTTAAGTTTACACAGTTTACAACATATATAGTAACTAAAGAAACTACACTAATTGTGTGCCAAAGATCGACTGTCCGAGACGTTTTCCTCGAAAACTTTTCGTGTGAAAAGCGTTTCGGGTCAACCACTAGCGACGAATTCAGTGGTAAATCTCATGTTGCCTGGTTCATGCTGCAAATTTAGGAAACGTGATCAGCTCTTCATTATCAAATGGGAATGGATACAAAATTATTACAGTAGAACAGAACTACCAAAACAGTACATTTAACGTATAAAAGGTTTTTGGTAAGTAGCCTCGATTTGACGATCACCATCAAAACAGTCTTCCTGGAACTGATGAGTTAGAAAATGCTTAAACTGAGAAAATTCCGTTTGTATTGTCGTGGTAATAAAAAAATACTTTTTACACTCAATATTTCAAACAAAATCATTTTAAGCTTTTTTCAAAATGTAATTTTCGTCGTTTTAAACTGTAAATAATCTTCTTGCATGGAAATTATGACAAGAAATTCATTTGCCTGTCTGTACTTCGCTATAACAAGTACTTAAAATTCCTTACAACTTGTTCTAATTATGTTCATGTCCTGTCTTTATCCTGATTAGGTTGCTGAGGTACGTTTGTTTGCAAGTCGTAGTCGTCAGAAACCTACACGGCTCGTTCTACAATTTCATGTTTAGTTGTAAGTCGCTGGTGGTGCGATTTGTCGTTCATATGTCTCCGCAGAAGAGTCAGCACCAGTCAGACAAATGTGTGGCACCCTTTCCCAGTCCAGCAATGAAGATGCAACTGTCACGAAAGGACACATATCTGTGCACACCAAGTGAGCTAAAGTGTGATTTCCTAAAAATATCAAAGCAAAAGGATTAGTTCCAGCTGAAAAATGATAAACCTTCGACTGTAAAAATATTCAAACACCGTTTATTTGAAATGTCTAGTAAAACTGTTTTCATCGTTCCAGTGTTAATCATGTGTTTATAAGTAAATAAAATACTCAATAAAATTTCTATTTCTTGACCTAGTTCATCCTGTCGACGCCAGGAAATTTGTTTGGATGATACCATCGAATGGGAACAACATTGTAAAAAAACTTCCTAAACATAAAATGTTTACGAACTTAGTGATTTCTTACCGTCAATTCACTAAGTCTTCAATCTTTCTCTTGTCGCTCACTAGAATCATTTATTACAAAAGTATATTTCGATACTGTCTGCACCTCTAATACCGAAGTTGCGCACTCTAGACAAAGTCCCATGTGTTTTCTCAACGTGCCTCTATTTGTCTTTGCTGTCTATTTTGTACTGGGAAATTCACTGCCAGCAATTTATATCGCGTCCCGTATTCAATCTCATGAAGGACGTGTAACTGCCATGCATGCCTTTTGAACAAACCGCCCTGCCGTTCTTTTTTAAGCAATGCTGCTTAAGTACTTGGACACGAAAGAAAAACAAAAACCCCGTTACTTGCGTGCCGTTTACAAGTCTACAAGGCATTTAGCTCTAACGTGTGCTTAAGCTCGTACAGCAAATGTATTCTTTCGGAGTCTGCAGTACAAGGTATTCATAAAACGAAATTAATATCCCTACAGCTGAAAAATGTTATTTAGCTACCCACTTATCTCTTAACAAGGTTTATACGCTTCAGCTGTTGGAAAATATAAAGTAACTATATTCTTCACACCAATTTACGCGTTACAACCTTGATGAACGAGGCTGCATGTACGTAAGCAATAAATCACTGACATATAAGCAGCAAGTCAGTATCGTTTTCTTCTCTTTACCCTTTGAGCCTTATACATATTTTCTGAAAACGTTTTCTTTGGTAGTTGTCGTTTCGTCAATTAGCACCAAGTGAGAAAGTACAGTAATTCGTTAAAATAAGTTCATTTACGAGCTCGAGCCCTCAATGGCACACTGAAGGTCTAGGTGCGATTTCCGGCGCCGCCTGTTAAGTTTACGTGGTGGTACGGCAGGAAAGGATTCACTCTTCTCGTGAGGATAACTGAGTCGCTGGCAAGGAGGAACAACATCTTTGATTTCTAGTGCCGATTTTGCTGGTTGGGAGAGCGATCTGGGGACCATACAATCTTGCGCAATTGCCAACCGATATCGCCTTAGCCTGAGGATGAGGCAGGTTTCGATCACAAGACTAATGTCTTACAAGTACAGTCACTTCATGAAGTTATAGTCATGTACTTTGTCAACAGTCCCATAATATGAAGACAAGTTGTAAACAGTACAGATTACGAATTTTCTTTCTGGAAAATATATGCTCAAAGGCTAGGGATTAGTTAACAGTTGTATTCCATTTCAGTCTTCATTTACAGGTACTATTGCGGTAAGGCTTCATATTCATCAGTACAAACATCTCTCACAACAGACGGTGTAGGTCACATACTGTCCTTCGTGAACAGACACACACAAGTCGTGTCGTAGTAGTCTATCTTGTCACCCCATAAACCTCTGCCGTAAACTAGAGAGAAGTAATGCTCTGTAGTGCACCTTATGTACTTTACGCTGTATCGAGTAGGTCGTTCTACGGTATAATACCATTTGAGACAAAATAAACGACGCACCACGGAGGAATTATCCGAATGGGACGGAAATCGGTAGATGTGATATACATCTACATACAAACAAATGATTATAATATCAGAAAAAACTGGATATTTATTCAAGATAAAGAGCTTCACAAATTCAGCAGTTGGTCCACCTGTGGCTCTTATGCAAGCAGTTATTCGGCTTGACACTGCTTGATAGAGTTGTTGGATGTCCTCCTAAGGGATATCGTGCCAAATTCTGTCCAATTGGAGTGATAGATCGTCAAAATCCCGAACTCGTAGGAGGGCCCTGCCCATAAAGCTCCAAACTTTCTCATTTGGGAAGAGACGTGGCCACCCTGTTGGCCTAGATAGGTATGGAATGCATAGTAGAAATCCTCGCCGTGTGCAGGCGGGCAGTATCTTGCTGAAATGTAAGCCCAGAAGGGCTTGCCATTAATGACGACATAAAGGGGCGTAGATTAATGTCAGCCTACCACTGTGCCGTAAGGGTGCCGTGGTTGGCAACCAAAGGAGTCCTGTTGTGAAAAGAAATGGTACACCAGGCCATCACTCTCGGTCGTCGGGCCGCATGGCGGGCAACAATCAAACTGGCATCCCACAGCTTCCCGTGTGCCTCCAGACACGTCTTCGGACTGGAATCTCATTGACGGGAGTAGAATTGTATGCAGTAATGACTTCCGCTTCGAACTGAGCCCCGATGACCAGCAAAGACGTGTCTGGAGACGCCACAGACAGCGGTGGGATACCAACGTGACTGCCGCCCGACAACCAGGACTGATGGTCTGGTGGGTCCATTCTTTTCATGGCAGGACCCCTTTGGTTGTCATTCCCCACAGCCTTACAGCACAGCAGTACGTCGACGATATTTCACGTCCCGTTTTGTTGCGATCCTGGGCTTACATTTCAGCAAGATAATGCCCACCTGCACACGGTGAGAGTTTATACTGCTTGCCTTCGTGCTTGACAAACACTACCTTGGACAGCAACGTCGCCGGATCGCTCCCCAGTTGTGAGCGGCTGGTGCGTTATGGGCATGACCCTGCAACCAGCTCGGGATTTTGACGATCTAACGCGCCAATTGGACAGAATTTGGCACGACATCCCTCAAGAGGCTACCCAACAAGTCTACCAATCGATGTCGAGCCGAATAACCTCTTGCACGAGGGCACGAGGTGTAGCAACGCGTTGCTGACTTGCTCAGTTTTGTGAACTTCTTCCTCTTGAATAAATCATCCAATTGCTCTGAAATTGTCATCATTTATTTTTATTTTTTTCAGCCTTAGAGCGTAATTAGCATAAGAGGAACTTGGTCACTGTTGATCACCAGGTCACCAGCCCACTAAAGTGGTTTCTTACCCTGCAGATGACTAGTGGAAACTGCATTTCTTCAGTCAACTACAGCTGGACGAGGGCTCGAGCAGACGTTGACATACAGGATATTTGATTCAGAGTTAATGTGTGGCCTACTAGTGGCGTTTCTGGGTGTTCGTCGAAGTCTTCAGACATCCGCTTAGTGGTTCTCAGATTGAATCGTCCATTCAACTGCAGTTTATAGTATTTTAAAATAGCTTGAAATATACTGGCATCCCGGATAGAGCTGGAACCCAACCAGTTAATCTCATAGTATTTTATACACAATGTGAGACACAGTTCTGAGTTGAAATTTTTGCCCGTTAAACAGTATGAACTCTTAGGAAATGTTACTGATGAATCAGCTGCAGTCATAAAAGTTCTAAATCTGTCGTTCATAACGTTTTTTGCACGAGACACAACAAATGTGCTTGAAATATGAACCGTCCCCTTTCGAATTCGATAGACATCGCCTGTATCTTAGACCCAAAATAGGTGGTGTAGTGATCGGGAAAGTGCACACTTCTGCAGAAAAAGTGGGATTTAAATCCTTGTCCAATCAACACAACTTCTCCCTAAACCATATGAGGACACAACTGTGAAGTTCACGTCCACGAACAATTTACTCCCTTATCTCTGCAAACTAGTGGTCCGCATCTACGGACATCGGTGCTAATGGAAAGATCAATTGTATCCTTACTTTCTTTTTCACATTTCGGTCACTTTAGAGTTGTCTACTTTGAAACGAAACTTAGTTATGGGAAAACATTGATGATATCTATCAATCCTCATACTGTATAGAAAAGTGAAATGCGGTTTCAATTCCAGTGCCATTTTAATCCCTAAAAAATTCATTCGGTTTCCAGTTAATACGAGTACTTGTTCGTGAATGAATAATAAAATATTCGGTCCAGTTTGGGTAGTCTTTGCTAGTTTGATGGTCAAATTACAATTAGATTTCCAAGCCACGGGCCAAACTTAATCATAAGCATTAAAAGAAATGTAAACTAATTTAAAAAAAGATCTTTCACAAATGTTGTTGCCCGGTCTTTAGTTCAGGCAGCTACATGGCGATTTCTGCCATATTTTGAAATCTTATTTCACAATTTATTGCTTCAAAATATTTTTGTTAGACATCAAATTTTCAGCCATCGCACAGACTTCCACAACCATGCCAAAGCTGATGCTCGAACTTGTGATCTCATCGTCAAGACGCAATGAAGCTACCTCGAGACATAGCATGTCAATATTATATTGGGGCTTCACACTTTCATCATTTACAACATAATTTTGGTAACTAATTTTCGTTAAAATTACGATATAATGAATGAATAATTTAATTTGAGTTGTCACACGTTATTCTTGTGCAAGTTATTTGTCTACTGTAAGTTTCAAAAATCTGATACATTTGTGTTGCTGAAAAGACATACCTAGTATTTATTTCGGGTAGAGTTATGTTCATACTTTCGTCTTTCAAATTAAATTTTTAAAAAGTATGTCAGTGATGAGCGATTAGGTACTAAATCCGTCGGAAGATCAGCAAATTCCATCTCTTCATTTTCTGGGCTATTTTCTACGTTATTGAACAGCCAAATGTACGGAAAGGGGAGTCGTTATTTTATCAGTAAGGAAACGTTGCATCAGAAAGTTTTCCTAACTCCCCCAAGTCACAAGAAATATTTTATGAGTTGTTACAGGAGGGAAATAACAATTTTAGCTCTTATCTCACGTTTCACCAACACAGTTTTAGGACAGAATGGTATGACATGTCCATACACTTTATGAACTACTTGCTTTTATTTCTGCAATTTAAGAGTCAGTTCGTTTAAGTATCCATTCACACCTACAGAAAACCACACACCCACACCGAATCTTTTACTTGGCTAGTTATGTTTCTTTTCATGTTGATAAGACCCGCAATTTCTTCTCTCAGAACACAAAATCAAACGTTTCACATCAACCCTACTACCTAATAACAGCCTATGTCAAAAATTTGCATATAGCTCCGTCGAATTTCTTGAATTAGTGACTTAATAAACTTAATGTTAATAGTTTCAACTTTCACAAGACTGTGAAGCTATTTCTTTCTATAGCTCTTTCATTAATTATTCAAATTCTTTCCGTGACTGTGTAAGGGGCTTGATGGTTGCCCATATGCGTCTCGTGTAGTCTCTACCACTAGAATTCAAGGAGACGTGGAGCTAGAACAGAAAACAAATTTAGAGAAATCTGTAGTTATAAAACCCGCAATAAGACTAAAGACGTCGGACCTCTCCCGTTAGAAAGTAATCGCACTTCGTCAGAGAAATTCCATACTATTGATGAAAAGCCGACGAGAAACGAGTCCACTGATAACTGACTGTCAAGCATGAAGCGTAGTTGCGTCGTAAAACGGAAGTTATGGAGTCCCGAGTCATTTTCTTTTTTTTCCACCTGCATCGATTACACGATATGAGGCTAGCCGCTCTCCATTGCAGCAGGATGTTAATCGTTCGCTGTTACCAACGGCTGTGGTTCCCTTGGCATAGTCGGAGAACGCAGGGCGTGTCTCGGTGCACTCGGCAGCTGCAAGGGGTGGGAGAGAGCCGAAGCTGGCCGCCACCTTCTGCCCCTGCTGTGGGAACTCGCTGCAAGTTCTTGAGCATCTGAGCCAGACGCAAGCTGCTCCAGGGAGGTTAGGTTAGGTTAGAGTTTTTTTTTAACGTCCCGTCGACAACGAGGTCATTAGAGACGGAGCGCAAGCTCGGGTTAGGGAAGGATGGGGAAGGAAATCGGCCGTGCCCTTTCAAAGGAAACGATTTAGGGAAATCACGGAAAACCTAAATCAGGATGGCTGGAGACGGGATTGAACTGTCGTCGTCCCGAATGCGAGTCCAGTGTGCTAACCACTGCGCCACCTCGTTCGGTGCTCCAGGGAGGCATAGCGGTATCACAGGTGGCTGCGAGAGTGTAGAGCGTAAGGGCATTATTTGTCCTAACATCTCCTTGGATCCTTAAGTGGTTCTCAGCTACTGAAATGTTTGGGAATCTGAAACCAAATACATCTACGGCGTGGTTCGGACTCTACGTTAACGTCCTGAATGACCCGTCTCCCATTTTGAGTAAAGCAAGAGTGTGCCACTACTAATAGAATCGTGTCCAGTAAAGTATTCTGAATTTAAAACCGGCTTCAGGTTGGCAGTTGCTTTACTTCTTCCAGACTAAGATTTCTTGGTGGTTGCTTTGAAACACATTTTTCCCCAATGAGCTTCCGGAAGAGATGCCGAATACGCCAGGCAATTGAGTTATCTATCAGTTGCACAATATAGACCCGGACCTGACAAGACTCACCCAGTACATTTGTCTTGGATATTAATAAACCGTTCCAACTGCTTTTAGTCCTTCATTCTTAGATCTCTATCGGCTTCATTGCGCCAAGAGTCACATCTTAAGCTGAACATACAACTAAAACATTATAGATAAAAATCTTGGAACTTAGTAGCCAACATTCGTTGTCCGTCAAAATGAAACACCACTAAAAGCCGGTACGTCGTTGAATAAAACAGGCGGATGCATAGATTTTAATCTGATAAGATGAACGGTGCCGCTTCTCCAGTCTATATGCAATCGGGGGAGCAGGGGTCGGACAACGAACGCTGTGGTTGCCCTGTCTACAAGGTTGTTCCAAAATTTTGATCGAGAGAATTGTAATTAAAATTTAAACGCTGTGACCACAGACCGGAAAGTGTGCTATCTAATCCGCATGGTGGGATAAAAGCATACTACTTTGTCTGCAGTGGTTTTTGCTAAATACTACCTTATCTACGAACATTGGACACTAAGAAAATAGTTCTGACGTTGTTAACCAGTCGATCTTCATTGGGACACTGTTTTAGCATCTTTAGCTTTATTAAGGGGATTAACAAAATAGTACGATGAGAAAAGCGTCCACAGATAACAGACTGACGAGCGTGTACCATGACAAAAGCGTCCACTGATAACAGATTAACGAGCGCGAAGAGGGTCTCGATTAAGCGTAGGTGCCTGATACAGCTGAAGTTACGGAGTCCTGCATCTGATATGGGTTTTGGTTGTTTTTATTTATTTATTTTCGTTAACTTGCTCCTACACTGAATTTCCTCTATTATAGTTGCAAGAAAGTAAATAGGGCGACTCAATAACAAAGTAATAATTGACTGAATGGTTCAGATGCCAAAAGGCAGCTTTAATAAAAACAGTACGGAAAGCAACTCCAAGATGCACTGGTGCAACACCGGGTATGTTACCAGTTTAATTATTCACTGTTCCAATAAGCAGCACTACATGACATGTATGTGGTACAGCTGTCGCGCAGTCGAAAGTAATCAGGACAGGCACCACACTGCTGGATTATATTGCATGACATCTAAACAACGACGTAATATATAATCGTAAAACAATAAACTTGTAGCACGCTCTGTAAGACTTTGTCAAAAAAATGGTTCAAATGGCTCTGAGCACTATGTGACTTAACATCTATGGTCATCAGTCCCCTATAACTTAGAACTACTTAAACCTAACTAACCTAAGGACAGCACACAACACCCAGTCATCACGAGGCAGAGAAAATCCTTGACCCCGCCGGGAATCGAACCCGGGAACCCGGGCGCGGGAAGCGAGAACGCTACCGCACGACCACGAGCTGCGGACAAGACTTCGTCAACACTGTAAAAATACTATGCCAATTTTATGCTTCAAATTTGTACTTTTCTTTGTTTCTTACCACCATTAATTAGGAAAAACGACGGAACACCTCGGAAAGCCATTTCATCTCAAGACATCCTAGCTTTAACTTAAAGATTCTTAGGCACAGTTGATATCTGCACAAACTGCAGTATTTATTTAATTTTGCAAGCAATCTGTTAGTACTTTTACAGAAAGTGTTATCACTTCTTACTCGATGCTGTTCATTTTTAGAACACAACCTACGACCAGCTTAGAGAGAGAAGTGATGACACTTTCTGCAGCACCTGACCATCATTTTGCAGGACAATGCTCAAGCACGTACAGGGCAAGCTGTTACTGATTTGTTTGACTGATGGGGCTGCTAAGTGCTGTACCGCCTACTGCACTCCCCTGACTTAAGCTCTCGTGAGTTCAACTCGATTTCGAAACTGAAGGAAACACTTCACGGCATTCGCGCCAGAACCGCTACAAATCCGTCGGGCAATAGACCGCGCCTCTCGAACTGTCAACACAACTAGCACTGCTAAGAGTATCCTACGACTTTCACATCGCTGGCAACGGGTTATACACAATGCTGGTGACTACTTTGAAGGTCAGTAAAACTTCAAAACACGTATCTATTTAGTACGAGCTGTAAATAAATAGTTGCCACTATTAAAGTTCCAACCTTCCTATAAAGTAAAACTGTCCACAGCCCGGAGAGACACCTAAGTGCTCTACTAGGCACTATATAAAATCGTGAAAATTTTCGTTTCCTCATCGTGATCCATCTGCATAATCTACAAAATACCATGAAGTACACCACAGAGGGTACTTCCCATTGTAGCAGTCATTAGTCCTCCTTCCCATTCCTTTCACTCGTGGAACTCGGGAAAAATGACTGTTTAAATTCCTCTGCGCTTGCTGTAATTAATTTAATCTTGTCATCAAGAACTCTCTGGAGGTGACACCAAGGAGGCCGCGGTATATTCCCAGAGTCATCATTTAAAGCTTGTTCTTGAAACTTCGTAAATAGGCTTTCCCGCAATAGTTATCGTCCACCTTCAAGTGTGGGCCAGTTCAATTTCTTCAGCATCTCTGTGGCTTATCTGTATCCGTTAAATATCCCCTGTTAGTCCTATTTGGTACAGATCCCACACACTTCAGCAGTTTTCTGGGATGACATGCACGAGTGGTTTGTAAGCAACTTCCTACGCGGACTGACTGCATTTTTCTAGTGTTCTACTAACGAACCGAAGTCTACCACAAGCTTTACATACGACTGTGCCTATTTGGTCATTTCATTTCATATCCTTCACCGAGGTATTTATATGAGCTGAGCGATTCCAGATGTAACTCGTTGAAACTGTAGTCATGGATTATTCATCATTTGGATTCGCAGCTCTTGTATCTTTCGTGTCCGCCAGTTATGCAAAACACCGTTTTTTCAAAGTTCCGAAAAATGTTTCAGCACCTCTGTGTCATCGTCAGTGGGTTTCGGTTTTATTTATTATGTAATATTAACATTTTTTAAATAAATGATTTCAAAAATCCGGAAATACTTAGTTCAAATAAGTATTTGTTTCTGTTAGTTAATACCTTTACACTCGGTTTGCATGTTTTTGCAGGACCATTTGCGTATTATTTCGTACTGGTAGCTTGTCATCTGCAACCAAACGATGTTGATGAGAAATTTTTTTTTGCGAGTTAAGCTATCATTCTATGCTTTAAACATAATTTAGTTTGTTTCTGAATCCATGGTGGTTCGCGTGGAAGAGGTCACTGTGTTTGAGATACCTCATCACGTTTGTGAACTTTCAACTAAAGTCCCAGCTAGTGCTTAGTTTGTAAATATTTAAGGAGACGGAAGCCTCTTCCGTACAGTCCCTCCCCCCTCCCCTTCCGCCCCCTCCAAAGACATAAGAATCGATTTTGAAAACGTGTGATAAAACTTGCAATTATATATGTTTTTTTTACAAAATACTGTTCTGGAATTCAGGTTTATACCATCTGTGTCCATAGTAGTGTACTTTGGTCCCTAGTCAACTAATCAACTCACATGTACCGATCACAACTTCGGAACGAAGTTCAACTTGCCGGCCGCGGTGGCCGAGCGGTTGTAGGCGCTTCAGTCCGGAACCGCGCGACTGCTACGGTCGCAGGTTCGAATCCTGCCTCGGGCATGGATGTGTGTGATGTGCTTAGGTTAGTTAGGTTTAAGTAGTTTTAAGTTCTAGGGGACTGATGACCTCAGATGTTGAGTCCCATAGTGCTCAGAGCCATTTGAACCATTTTTTTTTTGAAGCTCTACTTGACTTAGGTATACTGTAAACACGTAAACAACACACACACACACACACACACACACACACACACACACACACACACACACACACACACACACACACAGACTGGACCTTGTGCTACCACCTGACCGCCGCATCACGTTGGTCACCCACTGTCACGTTCATTCGTGCAGGTGCAGCGCAAATTATAGGTACTTTGCGATTTAATGCATGTTTACTGTTTTAAATCTAAGGTGCCGACTTGTTCCAGAACAATTCCTTGGGAGGTGCCGCAACGCCGCTCCGGCGCGTTCTGCCCGAACTCAAGCCCTTGTCGCAGCTTCCAAAAATGGTTCAAATGGCTCTGAGCACTATGGGACTTAACATCTGTGGTCATCAGTCCCCTACAACTTAGAACTACTTAAACCTAACTAACCTAAGGACATCACACACATCCATGCCCGAGGCAGGATTCGAACCTGCGACAGTAGTGGTCACGCGGTTCTAGACTGAAGCGCCTAGAACCGCATGGCCACATCGGCAAGCCGTCGCAGCTTCTGATGTGTCTTGCTGAGTACATTGGGAGTTGCCTGTACTGTCTCAGTATTAGCACACGTAATACGACAGTTTCTAAAATGTCCGCTTTCAAAAGGATTGCAGGCTTTTATCCTTTTTATCCCTGTTTATATGGTCCTGCACATTATCTTTGCAGAACTCCATCACGAGTGGAAAACCAGCAAGACACTTTAGCCAGAGGCGAACGAGCCACGCAGCAGGCGGCTTTTGCTGTGACACGCCGCTACGTCTTTTGAACAACTAATAAATTTTGCTCGGCTCGACAGCGTCGAATATGAAATTTGGAGGCGAGCAGCGGCGGAGAACCCTCGTGTTTAAGACGAGAGCCGGCGATAGCCTAATAACGCGCCAAGTGCGCCAGCTTGTTAGCGGGGAGCCCCCTTTCGCCTTTCTCTCTCCTCTCCTCTCTGGCGCCCCACTGTCCCTCGGCCGGCGGCCGGCGCGGCGACAGAAAAGTCTGCGGCTCGTTTGGCGCAGTTATCTCGACTCGCACGCCGTCCCTTTGTGCGCGCCGAGCAGTTGCGCTCTGCCGGGCGAAAAAGCGGCTCACGTGCCGTTCTCGAGAAGGCGCTTATCTCCCACTTCCGACTGAAAGCTGCCGAGGTTTCGGCGGTAAATGCAGCGCCGCCGCGCCTCCTTCGCGCCTGTGAGCGTCTCAGCGAACAACAGCAGGGGACGACGTTAGCGCGAGCGGCGATTATAAACATAAAGCCACCACACGCGGCGCACGCGGTCTTCTCGGGACGGACTGACGTGCAGTGCTTTCTGTTGCGTGGGACTGTTGTCCTAATTACATGGCTGTCACCTCTCGTGCAAGGAACACTTCCGCTTGTCTCTATACCGTCTAAAAATTTCAGCCAAAATATTGTGAACACATGTTGTCGAATTAAGTCGGGTGATGCTGCGGGAATTAGATTAGGAAATGAGACAGTTAAAGTAGTAAAGGACTTTTGCTATTTGAGGAGCAAAATAACTGATGATGATCGAAGTAGAGAGGATATAAAATGTAGACTGGCAATGGCAAGGAAAGCGTTTCTGAAGAAAGGAAATTTGTTAACATCGAGTATTGATTTAAGTGTCAGGAAGTCGTTTCTGAAAGTATTTGTATGGAGTGTAGCCGTGTATGAAAGTGAAACATGGACGATAAATAGTTTAGACAAGAAGAGAATAGAAGCTTTCGAAATGTGGTGCTACAGAAGAATGCTGAAGATTAGATGGGTAGATCACATAACTAATGAGGAGGTACTGAATAGAATTGGGGAGAAGAGGAGTTTGTGGCACAACTTGACTTGAAGAAGGGATCGGTTGGTAGGACATATTCTGAGGCATCAAGAGATCACCAATTTAATTATGGAGGGAAGCGTGGAGCCGGCTGCGGTGGCCAAACGGTTCTAGGCGCTTCAGTCCGGAACCGCGCGACTGCTACGGTCGCAGGTTCAAATCCTGCCTCGGGCATGGATGTGTGTGATGTCTTTAGGTTAGTTAGGTTTAAGTAGTTCTAAGTTCTAGGGGACTGATGACCACAGATGTTCAGTCCCATAGTGCTCAGAGCCGTTTGAACCATTTTTTTGGAAGCGTGGATGGTAAGAATCGTAGATGGAGACCAAGAGATGAATACACTAAGCAGATTCAGAAGGATGTAGGTTTCAGTAGTCAGTCGGAGATGAAGAAGCTTGCACAGGATAGAGTAGAATGGAGAGCTGCATCAAACCAGTCTCAGGACTGAGGACCACAACAACAACAACAGCAACAACAACAACAACATGTCAAATAGCGTGTCGGTCCACTTTGGAAAACAATATTGATTTGACGGATCTCAGTAACATGTCCGAAGTTAACTGAACTATATTAAGTAATATCGTCATAAATTATCAACGGTTTGCATGTGTGTATTAATTCCTAAGGGGTCAAACTGCTGAGTTCATCGGTCCCTTGACTTACACGCTATTTAAACGAAATTGCACTAAGGACAACACGCACACCCATGCCTAAGCGGTGACTCGAACCTCCGGCGGGAGGGGCTGCGCAGTTCGTGGCATGGCGCCACTAAACACACTGCCTCTCCGCGCGACTATGGTTTGCGTTAGGACGTTCAAACTGCACAGTTGGCCGCGGGGCGCAATGGGAATTGTATGCGCTGCTCGATTTGATTAGCGACGAAGTTCACTTTATTTGGATCGGTTTGTCAATAAGCAAAACTGGCGCTTTTGGGGGACTGAGAATCCGTATTTCGCGATCGAGCAGTCTCTTCACCCTTAACGGGTTGACTGTGTGGCGTACAGTGTCCAGTCACGGAATAATCGGTGCCATTCCTTAATGGCACGGTCGCTACCGAACGGTACGTGAAGGATTTGGAAGATGATTTCATACTCATTATTCAAAGTGACCCAGAGTTCGAGAAGATGTGCTTCATACAAGACGGAGCTCGACCCCATCGAAGCAGAAGTGTGTTTGATGCTCTGGAGGAGAACTTTGGGGACCACATTCTGGCTCTGGAGTACGCAGGGGCCCCGTTGCATTCAGGTTTTTAAAGCATTATTTGTTACACTCAAACCAATAAAACCACAAGATTTAATACAAAGAACAAATGCTACCATCTGTGATCATAGCAGTGTACTTTACTCCCTAGTTCTACTCGGTTCAAAAGACAATCAACACGAAGGTTTCAGAATGAGATTTTCACTCTGCAGCGGAGTGTGCGCTGATATGAAACTTTCTGGCAGATTAAAACTGTGTGCCGGACCGAGACTCGAACTCGAGACCTTTGTCTTTCGCGGCAAGTGCTCTACCGACAGTCGGAGCTTCTGTAAAGTTTGGAAGGTAGGAGACGAGGTACTGGCAGAAGTAAAGCTGTGAGGACGGGGCGTGAGTTGTGCTCGGGTAGCTCAGTCGGTAGAGCACTTGCCCGCGAAAGGCAAAGGTCCCGAGTTCGAGTCTCGGTCCGGCACACAGTTTTAATCTGCCAGGAAGATTCAACACGAAGGTTACTGGCGTGTACCGATCACAGCTTCGGAACGAAGTATACAGGGTGGTCCACTGATAGTGAGCGGGCCAGGTATCTCACGAAATAAGCATCAAACCAAAAAATTACAAAGAACGAAACTCGTCTAACTTGAAGAGGGAAACCACATGGCGCTGTGGTTGGCCCACTAGATGGCGTTGCCATAGGTCAAACGAATATCAACTGCGTTTTTAAAAAATATGAATCCCCATTTTTTATTACATATTCGTGTAGTACGTAAAGAAATATGAATGTTTTAGTTGGGTCACTTTTTTCGCTTTGTGATAGATGGCGCTGTAATAGTCACAAACGTATAAGTACGTGGTATCACGTAAAATTCCGCCAGTGCGGACGGTATTTGCTTCGTGATACATTACCCGTCTTAAAATGGACCGTTTACCAATTGCGGAAAAGGTCGATATCGTGTTGATGTATGGCTATTGTGATCAAAATGCCCAACGGGCGTCTGCTATGTATGCTGCTCGGTATCCTGGACGACATCATCCAAGTGTCCAGACCTTTCGCCGGATACTTACGTTATTTAAAAAAACGGTAAGTGTACAGCCACATATGAAACGTCAACGACGTCTTGCAACAAATCATGATGCCCAGGTAGGTGTTGTAGCTGCTGTCGCGGCTAATCCGCACATCAGTAGCAGACAAATTGCGCGAGAAACGGGAATCTCAAAAACCTCGGTGTTGAGAGTGCTACATCAACATCGATTGCACCGGTACCATATTTCTATGCACCAGGAGTTGCATGGCGACGACTTTGACCGTCGTGTACAGTTCTGCCACTGAGCACAAGAGAAATTACGGGATGATGACAGATTTTTTTGCACGCGTTCTATTTAGCGACGAAGCGTCATTCACCAACAGCGGTAACGTAAACCGCCATAATATGCACTATTGGGTAACGGAAAATCCACGATGGCTGCGACAAGTGGAACATCAGCGACCTTGGCGGGTTAATGTATGATGCGGCATTATGGAAGGAAGGATAATTGGCCCCCATTTTATGGATGGCAATCTAAATGGTGCAATGTATTCTGATTTCCCACGTAATGTTCTACCGATGTCACTACAGGATGTTTCAATGCATGACAGACTGGCGATGTACTTCCAACATGATGGATGTCCGTCACATAGCTCGCTTGCGGTTGAAGCGGTATTAAATAGCATATTTCATGACATGTGGATTGGTCGTCGAAGCACCATACCATGGCCCGCACGTTCACCGGATATGACGTCCCCGGATTTCTTTCTGTGAGGAAAGTTGAAGAGTATTTGCTATCGTGATCCACCGAGAACGCCTGACAACATGCGTCAGCCCATTGTCAATACATGTGCGAACATTACGGAAGGCGAACTACTCGCTGTTGAGAGGAATGTCGTTACACGTATTGCCAAATGCATTGAGGTTGACGGACATCATTTTGAGCATTTATTGCATTAATGTAGTATTTACAGGTAATCACGCTGTGACAGCCTGCGTTCTCAGAAATGATAAGTTCACAAAGGTGCATGTTTCACATTGGGACAACCGAAATAAAATGATCAAACGTACCTACGTTATGTATTTTAATTTAAAAAACCTACCTGTTACCAACTGTTCGTCTAGAATTGTGAGCCATATGTTTGTGACTATCCAAATCGTATGGTTTATCACTCCGGTTACCTTACCGGTTAGGGACCCAAAGAATGTACGTATTTTTAGAGTTTGTACCTCTCAAAATAAGCCTATCTGAAGGAGGGCGTTTCTTGATATTACTAACAAGACGACCACACCTACTCGTCGTGACCGATGTCGTCAAGATTTGTGGTACATGAACGGCTTGGCCAGAAATGAAAGTGACAGAAGTGGGAGATCCAGATGGCCAAACGCCTAGAAAAAAATAATAATAGAATTTCTGGCGCCGGCCTGGAGAAGTATGAGTCATTTATGTTAGCATCTGCTTCAGGCACCGTTTGACGCAGCGGAAAGTTAGTAGAGCGCTAATACGAGGAACATGGGTCAGAGTTCCTATGATGAAAACCTTTTTAATTTAGTTTTTACGTTACTTCAATTGTAAATAAACCAAAATAATCCTCAATGGATTGTATTAATATTTTCATAGAAGGCATGAAAAGCAAAGGCAAATAAATTTCTGAGAAAGGGTTGTACTTACAGCGTCCACGAGGACTCTGCGAATAACATTCCAAGAAGGGATGGTAATTGAAGCGTTCACGACTTCGTATTCCGTGGCAGGAATATCCATATGTGGGATAGATTCGAGAAGTCCTTGGTTGGTCCCCGGAGGAATGTGGCACCAAATATCTAAGTACAGGTTCAGTAAATTACGGGGCAGGGGTTTGCGGGCGCGGTGCTGGTGTCCAATAGAGTCCCAAATATGTTCCATCAGGTTCAGACGGGGTGAATCTGCCGATCAAGGCTTCAGCATGAGTTCACTATCATGCTCGTCAAAACGCTGTTGCACGTTTGTGGCCTTGTCAGACGCACAGCTGTCCTCTTGCAAGATGCCATCGCCGTTGTGAAAGATACAAATCATGAGGGAATGCACGTGCTCCACAATAATGTTTCGGTAGTCCATAGGTGTTTGGTAACTCCAGTTACTACCACCAGTCGATGATAGTGTGCGCACGGCGGTCGTAACTGACTATGTCGTTGAGTCAACGTCGGGACCGTGGCAGCTGCAGAGCCATATCTGCTGCAAACCGCCGAGCGGTGTGCTGCGTAACATTTGTGCCTGCACCGCCGTTGTATTCAGATCTGCCGCGGATTGCCGCCTATCCTGCGTTAAGAGAGCTGGAAAGTTACCGACATTCATGTTCTGTGATGGGGCGTGGCCGTCCAACGCCTTGTTGCCCCCTCGTTGCTTCACCGTCCTACTACCTACTCACAACCAATCTGACATCTGAAGTACTCACTATGCTTACATGGCGCTCACGAAACCGGATTTCGTAAACCGATCTCCCAATACCACTTCTGCCTGCTCATGTAAACACTCCATAATCGATTCAGAAAATTTGATTTTAGATGCCAATTTTCCACTTCCACAGTCGATTTTCGCTCCCATGTAAACGCACAACCAGTTCTGAAGCGTGCTTAAGTTGTCAGGTTATGTCTTGTTTTTAAAAATTTTCGGCTAATCGCACGGAGCGACTTTTTGTATAGTGATGGAGAAGGATAAATATTAAACTGACCATAAGGCTATCTACACTTCAGATATATGATTGAAGAGAAATAGCGGTGGTCTTGACTAAATCAGAAACCAACATCTGTTTTCCAGACGCCATATTTGTTTCGTCTAGCAAATACGCTTCGCGTCCTAACATGTTAACACAATAACGAAAAAGCATTTCTGAAATTCGGTTTTCGGCTTCCGGAAGTTGTGTCACATGTAAACGTAGTGATTGACGCATTATCCGTTTTTCATATGCTATCCTCCACGCCTGCATTCCGTATAGGAGGCGGGGCTATGGCGGTTTCGAGGAGGATTCTACTCCGAGCGCCGACGCTTCATAATGAGATTCATGAGATTCTTCACTATCGTAGATCAAATTATCGTATGTAATCAAGCGCTGACATACAGAGCCAACAGTGGGAAAAAAATCACATAGCTTTGCTTTGATCTCTGAAAGCATCTACCACGGCAGATTGTCTCTGTAGAAGAAGCGAAGTAACCATCTTGTGAGGTTGTACGATAAGTAATGCACTGTACTTATATTCTGGACTGAAATCCCCATTAGCCATCCTAATTTAGGGTAACTGAGCTCTTCTTTAATCACGTGAAGCGATTGTCTCGACGGTGCATTTGTTAAGGAAACCCCAATTCAAATGGTTCAAATGGCTCTGAGCACTACGGGACTTAACATCTAAGGTCATCAGTCCTCTAGACTTAGAACTACTTAAACCTAACTAACCTAAGGACATCGCACGCATCCATTCCCGAGGCAGGATTCGAACCTGCGACCGTAGCAACAGCGCGGTTTCGGACTGAAGCGCTTAGAACGCCTCGACCTTTGTCTAATGTAGAAAGAGTTCCATCTCTTATGACACTACTGTCAACGAGTCGTTAAACGAAAACTTCCCTTTCTTCGAAGTGGCTCCGACTCGATCTCAGTTTATGATACACACGCGTTAATACACTCCACGTAAAAATAAAGTTAAAGTACGAGGGTTGAATGAAAAGTAATGCCTCCACCTTCGTCAACTGGATTTGAATAGGAATATTTTAATAAATCAAATGAAGAAATAATCTGTAGAATGTGATCTTCAATTATCAATATTCACTTTTCCACATAATCACCAGCCAATTGGATACATTTCCACCAACGATGAACAAGTTTTCTGAAGCCGTCACGGAAGAAGTCGACAATCTGTTTCCGCAACCACAGTCTCACTGTTCTCTCAACGCCTTCATTAGCAGCATAATGATGTCCCCGCAGATCGTCTTTCATTATCGGGAACAGATGGAAGTCAGACGGTGCTAAATCTGGACTGTATGGAGGATGCCGTACGGTGGTGAGATTCTGGGGTACCATCGTGAACAGGTCTTTCGATAGCCAAGCAAATGAATAATGTGACCCATACGTTCTTCTGAAGTGCCGATTGTGCTTTCAGTTTCTCTCCGAGTGATACGACAAAGTCCTGAATCAGTCTGTCAACATTTTGCTTGTGAAACTCGGTAGTTGCTGTCTCAGGACGTCCAACTCTTTGTTTGTCACGCAGGTCAGATGTTCCCGCCTCAACATCTTTAAACTTACTCGACCAACGACGAACAGTACTCACATCAACACAATCACCATAAACTGCTTTCATTCTCTGATGAATCTCCTTTGGGGTGACGCCTTCCGCTGTCAAGAATTCAATGACTGCACATTGCTTAAACCATATTGACCTTCCGACTGCGCAGGGTTCCATACTTTACACTGTAGCAACACAACTGTTCAATGCTAAGGCTTCCCGCCAACTGGAGCTATAGAGAAGAGGCTGCGGAACAAGCCAGTACCGTACCCGCCGCATACCAATGCTGCCAACTGTTGAAGAGTTACGAAGTTGGTGGAATTACTTTTCAGTCAACCCTCGTAAAACGAATTAATGTTTTTGTAAGCCTGATTAGGTTCGAAATGCTCCTGGCTCAGATCCCACAATATTCAGGATATCTTCAGTATTTTCGCACAGGCAGGCGTAGTTCCTTCTCTTTTCTGTCTTTACGAACAACGTTTGACTTGATTGTTCTGGACGATGCAAATATATGTCTCCATACAAACTCTAAGGCAAAAAAAAGCACCGTGAAGGAAATGTCCCAATGCTACGGAAATCGGACGATGTGATGTCCTTGTACAATCGTAATTCCAGGACAATTTGACGATTTAGTTAACAGAAAGAGCTTCACAAATTCAGCACGTCAGTAACACCTCTGGCCTTTATGCAAGCAGTTATTTGACTTGACATTGATTGACAGAATTGTTGGATATCCTCAGAGAGGTATCTTGCCAACTTATGTTCAAATGCCACGTTAGATCGTCATAATCCCGATGTGGTTGCAGCACACTGCCTATAATGCTCCAAACGTTCCCAATGTGGGGAGGGATCGATGATCTTGCTGGCCAAGGTAGGATTTGGAATGCACGAAGACAAGCAGTATAAACTCTCGCCGTGTGCGGGTGGGAATTAGCCTGCAGATAAGTTAAGACCAGGATGGCTTGCCATGAAGAGTAATGAGATTCCAGGCCGAAGACGTGTCTGGAGACGCCTCAGACAGCAGTTGGACAGCAACTTGACTGTCGACCCCATATGGCCCAACAACTAGGAGTGATGGTCTGGTCTGCCATTTCTTTTCATAGTCATTGGTCCTCGCCTGCGGCACTCTTACAGGACAGCGGTATGTCGACGATATTCTACACCTCCGTTTGTTGCACTTCATGCAAGCCATCCTCGGTTTACATTTCAGTAAAATAATGAATGCCCACCGGCACAAGGCGACAGTTTCTACTGCTTCCCTTCGTGCTTGTCAAACCCTACCTTGGCCAGCGAGGTCGTCGATCTCTCCCCACACTGAAAACGTTTGAAACACTGTGGGCCGGACCCTCCAACCAGATCGGCATTTCGACGATCCAACGCGCCAAGTGGACAGAACTTGTCACGATATCACTCAGGAGGACATCCAACAACTTTGCCAGTCAACAACAAGCCGAATTACTGCTTGCATAAGTGCCACAGGTGGACCAAGGCGTTATTGACGCGTTGACATTGTGAAGCTCTTTCTGCTGATTACATAATCCAATTTTTCTGGAACTGTGATAGTTGATCTGTACATACACATCACATCTATAGATTTTCGTTCCATTCCGATAATTCCTTCAAGCTGCGTTAGAGTACATACACTATTGGTCTTTAAAATTGCTACACCACGAAGATGACGTGCTACAGACGCGAAATTTAACCGACAGGAAGAAGATGCTGTGATATGCAAATGATTAGCTTCTCAGAGTATTCACACAAGGTTGGCGCCGGTGGCGACACCTACAACGTGCTCACATGAGCAAACTTTCCAACCGATTTCTCATACACAAACAAAAGTTGACCGGCGTTGCCTGGTGAAACGTTGTGATGCCTCGTGTAAGGAGGAGAAATGCGTACCATCACGTTTCCGACTTTGATAAAGGTCGGATTGTAGCCTATTGCGATTGCGGTTTATCGTATCGCGACATTGCTGCTCGCGTTGGTCGAGATCCAATGACTGTTAGCAGAATATGGAATCGGTGGGTTCAGGAGGGTAATACGGAACGGCGTGATGGATCCCAACAGCCTCGTATCACTAGCACTCGAGATGACAGGCATCTTATCCGCATGGCTGTAACGGATCGTGCAGTCAAGTCTCGATCCCTGAGTCAACAGATGGGGACGTCTGCAAGACAACAATCATCTGCACGAACAGTTCGACGATGTTTGCAGCAGCAAGGACTATCAGCTCGGAGACCATGGCGGCGGTTACCCTTGACGCTGCCTCACAGACAGGAGAGCCTGCGATGGTGTACTCAACGACGAACCTAGGTACAGCATCGTGATGGTCACATCCGTGTGTGGCGACATCGCGGTGAACGCACATTGGAAGCGCGTATTCGTCATCACCATACTGGCGTATCACCGGGCGTGATGGTATGGGGTGCCACTGGTTACACGTCTCGGTCACCTCTTGGTCGCATTGACGGCACTTTGAACAGTGGACGTTACATTTCAGATGTGTTACGACCCGTGGCTCTACCCTTCATTCGATCCCTGCGAAACCCTGTATTTCAGCAGGATAATGCACGACTCCATGTTGCAGGTCCTGTACGGGCCTTTCTGGATACAGAAAATGTTCGAGTGCTGCACTGGCCAGCACAGTCTCTAGAATCTCACCGATTGAAAACGTCTGGTCAATGGTGGCCGAACAACTCGCTCGTCACAATACGCCAGTCACTACTCTCGATGAACTGTGGTATCGTGTTGAAGCTGCATGTTCGGCTGTATCTGTACACGCCATCCAAGCTCTGTTTGACTCAATGCCCAGGCGTATCAAAGCCGTTATTACGACCAAAAATGATTCAAATGGCTCTGAGCACTATACGACTTAACTTCTGAGGTCATCAGTCACCTAGAACTTAGAACTAATTAAACCTAACTAACCTAAGGACATCACACACATCCATACCCGATGCTGGATTCGAACCTGCGACCGTAGCGGTCGCTCTGTTCCAGACCGTAGCGCCTATAACCGCACGGCCACTCCGGCCGGGTATTACGGCCAGTGGTGGTTGTTCTGGGTACTGATTTCTCAGGATCTATGCACCCAAATTGCGTGAATATGTAATCACATGTCAGTTCTAGTATAATATATTTGTCCAATGAATACCCGTTTATCATCTTCATTTCTTCTTGGTGTAGCAATTTTAATGGCCTGTACTGTAATTCCAGGAACTGGAGTTGTCAACGTTTTTAGAATAATACATTACAACTGGTCCATTATGCATGTAATTAGTGTCAGCGTCTCTTATATGTAGACACATCGTTACTAGATTGGAAACAGCTGAAATAAACTGTGTTGGAGCACAACTGGAGGCATCGCGGCTCTGTAACATGTGTTCGAACGTAATCGGCACTATCACGCACTTGAAACCTAAGGGTGTATTTGTGGCGCTTCAGCTGCCCACTTGGCATTTCACATTCATCTTCACGGACATGTGAAGACATACGCGAGCAGCTTTTAAGGGCCAGCCGAAGACGAATGGCCGCCTCGTTCCGGATCGACACGTCACATTGTATGCAGAAATTCCAGGCGCACGGCCCGGCAATTTCTGTCAGAAACCGGTCAGCGATTTCGATGCAGGCAAAGTATCTGATGTTCCGAGTTCCGGAGTTACAACTTGATGTAGTCAGATCGTCAGGAACCGAAAGCACCATTCCCGACTTCAAAACGAATACGCGCGATCCTCCTGACATTTGCACTTTTAAGCAGCAATTACTATGGCAACAATAACATGCCTGATTGTGCTGTTGCCCTTCTTCGTATGTGCGCATCCATCTTCATACCTCCTTCGCTATTTGGCATTTCAAGGCGAAAGGCGGTATTGAGAGCACTCAATTCCTGTCGAGCGTAAGAATCTTTCCTATGCGCTTGCGACAAAGGAAATTTTAATTCAGTTCCTGTATTATGATTCTGATTCTACTACTTAGTGTTAAACCCATTGACACACGCCCCCCCCCCCCCCAAACACACACACACACACACACTGTCATCGAGTTCACAGACACTCTTTTTAATACATCTAGAGTAGCAATCGTAAATTACAAGAAAGGCTCAAGTGACTTACACGCACCGCCAGTCACAATATGGTTGTTTAGCATAACAGTTCCGTTGTTAGCACCTCTGTTCCTTTTCAGTCACCGCGCGGGATTAGCCGAGCAGTCTAAGGCACTGCAGTCACGGACTGTGCAGCTGATCCCGGCGGAGGTTCGAGTCCTCCCTCGGGAATGGGTGTGTGTGTGTTTGTCCTTAGGATAATTTAGGTTAAGTAGTGTGTAAGCCTAGGGACTGACGACCTTTAAGTAGTGTGTAAGCCTAGGGACTGATGACCTTAGCAGTTAAGTCCCATAAGATTTCACACACATTTCCTTTTCAGTTTTCGTGTGAAGCAAGTGAAATTTGTCACACTGTCTTTATGTTTCTGAAAACACTATGACTTTTTCAGGAAATGAGGTAGCAAGGAAGAGCTATGTCGTCAGTGGCAGAGAGTGTAGGACATGGAGAGAAAAATCTGTGCATCTACGAATCCGACGTTGGAGGAGTAAAGGGGTGCTCAGTTAAGATGAAACAGAGAAGAGCTTCGCATTTCGTTATAGTTGCGTCTAGTAAGTGGGAAAACGTCACGTCGCTGCTCAGTCAACTCTAGTGGCAGACACTACAAGAAAAGCGTTCTATGTCATGGTGTGGTTTGCTGTTAAAATTCCGAGAGCGTGCGGCTTCGACAATTGTAGTGCTTCCCGCTACGTATGTCTCGAGAAATGACCTTGAACATAAAATATGAGAGATTCGAGCTCAAGCGAAATCATACCTCAATCGTTCTTCTCGCGAACTTTTCACGACTGGAAGAAGGAAGATGGGAAGTGGCTGTGGTATACCCAACCACACGCTGTAAGATAGCTTAGGAGTATAAATGTAGGTGCTGAAGGAAAAGGAGGGTTTAATGTCCCGTTGACAGCAAGCCGTTACAGATGGGGAACATGCTCCAACTGATTTAAGGGTGGGGAAAGAAATCGGCTGTGCCCTTTCAAAGGAAGCATGGAGAGATTTAGGGAAATCATGAAAAACCTGAATCTGGATGGTCGGACGCGCATCTGAGCCGTTGTCGTCCCCAATGCGATTCTAGAGTGGGAACAACTTCGTCACCTCGCTCGCTTGTAGACGTAGATGTTAATTCCTAAGCAATGATTATGATATGGCCACTCCTGGCTGGGACATAAATATTTTCCTTTAGTTTCGCGGTTCATGTGATTATTATTACTATTATTATCGTTATTATTATTATTATTTGGCCCACTCAGCACCACGTGAAACAGCTGACTCATGACATTAGGTCATTTTCTTTTTTCTAGTTTCCATGTACTGTGTTGTCTTCTTTTTTTCTTTCCATGTCCCTACTCTCTTCTTTTGTGTTTTCTTCTAGAAAACCTTTTCCCTGAATACATATCTGTTTTCTACGTCTTTGTTATTTCCAACTTCTGTAGAGCTTTCTTAACTCTATAAAACATGAAATTTGGTTTACTGGAATTTTGTCAAATAATCTGAATATTTTTTGTCAGCTTATTGTCACCCATTCGTTTTAAGTGGCCATTAAACATAATCTTCTGCTTTTTCATTTCAACTGTTATACTTTCAGTTGTGTCACACACTACCTTTCTGCTTCTGTTTTCAAATCCCACTTTCATGCTTCAAACCCAACGTTTTTAGAATTATTCTTCTTTATTTCTTTCTTCTTCGTGTTATTTAATTGTTGGGCTGTGTTTATGATGTGGCACTCTGAAGCATAGAGAGACGGTTTTAATCACCACATTGTAATGCACCCTGGGACGTAGAATACCAATTTTATGTTTGGAATTGGTTTATAACAGTTTCCCCAAAGATAATTTAAATAGCTCATACATATGGTTATTATTTAATTATTTGGATTTTAATATGTTTTTGCTATTGTTCAGAGAAATATATTTGTGTCAACATCGCTGTTGCTCATTCCACTACGAGCTGTCACAATGAATGTGAAAGCTGACAATTCAAACAAGAAATCTTTTAACATATTTGTACCAAAGTAGTCTTATTGGCTACATGATATACTCTATTTTAAAGACTTTTCCTCAGATGTTATAGATTTCTCATGTCGGAACTATCGAACGACATTCATCTCAATATGTGTATGAAGGAGTACATGTATGTAGCCAAGTAGTCGACGAGCGACAGTTCAGAGAACCGTAATCTTGAAAGTTTTTCATATTATCGAATGAATTTTGACAGTATGACTTGAATTTTATGCATTTTGTTAATCTATGTAAACTTCGTTGTTCACTTAAAATGACTTGCGAGAGTCAACTGTTTTGGGACTGGTGAACATTAAAATGTAGGAAGGGCCGAATATTAAGAATTCTGTTGAGTAGTCTGCAGAAGAATCACGAAGTGGGCGGCGGTATTACAAGATCTTCGATAAAAGTTCTTGTCACTCCGACAGAACGTGGAATGCACGGTCAATCAGCCTTGTCGTTTTTTCCCCTTGGTCTGTTCTCGGAATAACTGGCTTGTTAGCCATAAATCTTGACGATTGCGATTATATTCCTGGCACGTAGTTGATTGTACATGTTATCCTGAAGCCCCACTTAAATAAACAACATAATCTTCTAATCTTGATGTATCTTCCTCGTTCTTAACAGGAACTGTTGGCAGTCAGGAGCTGAACAATTGCTGACGACTAGAATGCTCAGGAAATACAGAAATGCTTTTACAGTGGTATTTTTACCTCTTCGTCAAAATTTTATGCGTTTCTTCTCTCATTTTGTTCGACATTCCGCACTGAGTGCGGACATCGAGACGTGTTTGAGGGTCAAATTTCGCGGATATTCCAGTTGACTACTGTATATCACTACTGATTAAAAAATATGATCGGTGTTCAGCAGGAGTGATCAGGTTTCTTGAATGCCCAGACTGTGTTGAGCACTCTGAATTTTCTTACAGTAGGGGTACTTTCACACCATAATATTATCTGCTCTCACTACAGTAAATTTGTAGATCTTACGCGATGTCCCTTTCCTTTGGGTGAAGGGTACCAGTCGGCTGGATAAGAATTGGTTACGAGGTTGGATTTATAGGAGAGACAGAGAACACTCAACAAAGGGGACTGGAATGTTGTGAGCGAACAACACTGCCTGGTCGGCGAGAGCCACACTGGAGCGGAACCAATGCCGCGTGTGGCTCGTAAGCCGCTTTGTGGTCACTCCTGGTGTACAGAGATTTGTGTCGTGGAGTACGGGGATTGAGATCAGTCGCGACGCTAGGTGCTGTGACGTCGTTCTGTGTTTGTTGCACTGCAGGTCGTTTCACTGACCGCTTCCGCAAAAGTGCAAGACGAAACATCATTGTGACAGTAAGCATTTAATTTTCTGACGTTTCTTCAGCAATAAGGTAGCAAATGGTTTATAGTGCCTTTATGAGGAATGACATCCGTTTATGTACGTAATTTTCGGTTTTTACACAAAATAAATCTTCATGATTGATGAGTCTTATTTAATCCATCACAGATATCGAAACAATATCAAGATAGGATGCATAATATATTACAAAAGGTTAATTACACAGGAAACTCTTATGGAGAGAAAGATATTACGTTCGGTCGTATCAAAATCTAAGTCATTCATTGACTTTTACACCTGAAGAACAAAGTCTTTTCGCAAGATAGATACATAAAGACCCTTATCATTTCAGTTCGTAATACTTTTACACAAATAAATAGCCTTAAATGGAAAGCCACTGGCACCTGCCAGCCGACGATATCACTCCTTAGCTTCAACAAATAAATTCGTTAACATAATTTGGAAAAAAATGCTTTCGCATTTTTTTTCGTTTTTAAAACAACTTTACTTGTGGAACTAAATATTACTTCCTTTCACATACAATAACTGATCTAAGGTATCGGTGCATCTGTTGGGGGGGGGGGGGGGGGGGGTAGGGGATGTCCGTCCTTCGCCTTTAAGACGGTTTAAACTCTACTGTGGACACTTTCAAGTACGTGTCTGAATGTCTGTGGGAGAATGGCAGCCCATCCATCCGCAAGAGCCGAAACTAGCGAAACTAGTGATGTTTGATGTTAAACGCTGGGGACTGTGAGGCGCAAGCGGTTTGTTTTATTTTGCCTGTTGAGTGGATGGAGATCTTTAATCGGAAACCTCAATTAAATAAGTGAATTTGACCTGGCAATATTTGATACAAGTAAATTATCGCTCATGAAATCAATGATTAAGGACTGCATCTGACTACTAAATCAAATAATGACCGCAATGAGCTCAGTTTATTATTCTCAAGTAATCAGATTTCAGAAGAAATTCATTTAATATCAAATAAAATCAATAAACTAATGCCTTGGCTAACTTGGAAAACGGATGTGCAGTGATAATTCAAAGCTAATACGTGTCTGAATAAAACATTTATTTTCACAGAGGTTGTGCTGTGACTGCCATTGTTAGTATACAGATATCAAAAATACAACAGAAGAATATGCATGTGCACATACAGCATGTAGAATTTCTAACTGCAAATCTGCAAATAAGTCGTCGAAAATAAGATTGGAATTATCGAACATCGTTATGTAAACTTCGCCTTTCTATGTGGTCCGCTTTGCTGTGTTTCAACATACATACAATCTGCAACTGGTTGCGGCGTTGGCTGCTAAATTAGTCATTGGCTCGGTACCAACAACTAGTCTCTGCCTGTATCCAAGTTCAACTTCATACCGAAGAGAGAGACCCTCGCTTCTGATCAGCAGAAGTTTAGCTTAAGTCTGGAAGTGGAGGTCTGGCTTTGAAATCTACAAGTGAAGGTCCGGTAGAAAAGTGACTACCTGCAGAGCACTGCCGGGGAAAACTTTGAGCTCTGTGTTTTTCGGTCTTCGGTAATTTTCATTAGTAGAATACCGGTATTCGTTGAAAACGCCGACCGCTAAGACGTTGTCTTACAAGATACTGGCCGACCTTCCTTACTCGAATTTCAGATTGTTAACCAGCTAAAAAAACTTGACAATATCGGGGCTTCAAAGTGTGTACGATTTAGTCCCTCCCTCTGCCATCCTACGTGGCTGTCCAAAACAGTTAGATCTCTGTAAGCATAGTTGCACTGTCTCCTCTCACTCATGTATTACTTTTCTGAACCAATAGGAGCTGTCTTTACGTTTCTTTAAACATTCATTCAGTTTGGCATCATCCGGATAGGTGTCGTCATCTTATGCACGACAAAGGAGTCCCATATTCCTGTTGCCGTTCCACCCCCTAAGGTGTTACCGTAACAGCCCGAATTTTTCAGTGAAGTTCGCCTTCCGATTGTTCCTTCCAACACAAGCAGTTCTTCCAATACTCTGGCCATTAGGCGGCATGCATCCCGAGGTCATGGCTTGTTAAAAACAAACTCTGCTGTTGTCCTGCGCATTCCTGAGACGTACTCTGTATTGTCAGACAGCCGACGCTCGGCGGGCGCCATCTTTGCCGGTGCTGCGTTTTTTTTTTCTCTTTCTCAATAAAACACTGCTTCGGCAGATTTCAACAACCTCGCAGGGAGGTGAGCGGCGTCTCTGTGAATAGTGCAGGAAAACATCTCCCAGGGATTTCATGAGTTACATCAAGTCCTTCTCATTTAGCTTCGCATGCAATTTAACGTTGGAACCTAAGTAGTTTTCTGTTTGAAATCACTAGTACTGACTCAAATTTCATCATTTGGTGAGGATTAGTTTATTCCAATTTAATTTGATTATCTCTTACAGATTTTACAAAAGTTTCATGACTGTTTGGTTAAAATGGTCGCCTAATATCTGGTGTGATGTGGGCGTAAGCCATCCCAAAGATACTCCACTCGGTTCACGTCAAGACTAGGTGCAGGCCAGTCCATTTTAGGAATGTTATTGTCCAGTATCCATTGCCTCACAATTGCTGATTTATGACAACTTTTTGATGTGCATAAGGGGACCACGCCCTCCCCATGAGAAATACCTCCATATCATAACACCATCTCCCCCCTGGTTCATTGTTGACATTACACATGCTTCTTGGCATTCAACAAACCAAAATACACTACTGGCCATTAAAATTGCTACACCATGAAGATGACGTGCTACAGACGCGAAATGTAACCGACAGGAAGAAGATGCTGTGATATGCAAACGATTAGCTTTTCAGAGAATTCACACAAGGTTGGCGCCGTTGGCGACACCTGCAACGTGCTGACATGAGGAAAGTTTCCAACCGATTTCTTATACACAAACAGCAGTTGACCGGCGGTGCCTGGTGAAACGCTGTTGTGACGCCTCGTGTAAGGAGGAGAAACGCGTACCATCAAGTTTCCGACTTTGATAAAGTTCGGATTGTAGCCTATCGCGATTGCGGTTTATCGTATCGCGACATTGCTGTTCGCGTTGGTCGAGATCCAATGACTGTTAGCAGAATATCGAATCGGTGGGTTCACGAGGGTAATACGGAACGGCGTGCTGGATCCCAACAGCCTCGTATCACTAGCACTCGAGATGAGAGGCATCTTATCCGCATGGCTGTAACGGATCGTGCAGCCACTTCTCGATACCTGAGCCAACAGATGGTGACGTTAGCAAGACAAAAACCATCTGCACGAACAGTTCGACGACGTTTGCAGCAGCATCGACTATCATCTCGGAGACCATGGCTGCGGTTACCCTTGACGCTGCATCACAGACAGGAGCGCCTGCGATGGTGTACTCAACGACGAACCTGGGTGCACGAATGGTAAAACGTCATTTTTTCGTATGAATCCAGGTACTGTTTACAGCATCACGATGGTCGCATCCGTGTATGGCGACAACGCGGTGAAGGCACATTGGAAGCGTGTATTCGTCATCGCCGTACTGGCGTATCACCGGGCGTGATGGTATGGGGTGCCATTGGTTACACGTCTCGGTCGCCTCTTGTTCGTATTGACGGCACTTTGAACAGTGGACGTTACATTGCAGATGTGTTACGACCCGTGGCTCTACCCTTCATTCGATCCCTCCGAAACCCCACATTTCAGCAGGATAATGCACGAGCGCATGCTGGAGGTCCTGTACGGTCCTTTCTGGATACAGAAAATGTTCGACTGCTGCACTGGCCAGCACATTCTCCAGATCTCTCGCCAATTGAAAACGTATGGTGAATGGTGGCCGAGCAACTGGTTCGTAACAATACGCCAGTCACTACTCTCGATGAACTGTGGTATAGTATTGAAGCTGAATGGGCAGCTGTACCTGTACACGCCATCCAAGGTCTATTTGACTCAATGCCCAGGCGTATCAAGGCCGTTATTACGTCCAGAGGTGGTTGTTCTGGGTACTGATTTCTCAGGATCTCTGCACCCAAATTGCGTGAAAATGTAATCACATGACAGTTCTAGTATAATATATTTCTCCAATGAATACCCGTTTATCATCTGCATTTCTTCTTGGTGTATCAATTTTTATGGCCAGCAGTGTACTTCCGTTGAATTGCCACTGGAAATAGAGTGATTCGTCACACAAAATTACTCCTTTCCAGTTACCCACTGACCAATGGCGTCGCTGTTTACACCACCTGAGGCATAGCTTGTCACTGACTACAGAAATGTGGAGCAGCTCACCACTGTAACACATTAGGTGTATATAACGCCCTACGCACGGCCGGTGCGCCAGCCCGACTGTTGGTGCCACATTGGAAATCAGGAGAGAGTCATAGCACTGATTTAACACGTTTTTTTACAACCACATTCCGCAATGATCGACGATACCTGTCCGTCAGTTCATGACGTCTACCTGGTCTTAGTTTATCTGTGGCTGTTTTTCCGAATATTCACTTCGCAGTCACATCACCGATAGTCGACTTGGGCAACTTTCAAAAAATGTTTCAAATGGGTCTAAGCACTATGGGACTTAACATCTGAGGTCATCAGACCCCTAGAACTTAGAACTACTTAAACCTAACTAACCTAAGGAGATCACTTACATCCATGCCCGAAGCAGGATTCGAACCTGCGACCGTAGCAGCAGCGCGGTTCCGGAACTGAGCGCCTAGAACCGCTCGGCCACAGCGGCCGGCGGGCAACTTTAAAACAGTTTGATGCCGCTGATGTATTGGTTACTTACGTGACATTCAATGACTAGTCCGCGTGCAAAGTCACTGAGATCTTCTGGATGGTTCATTCTGATGTAAGTGCACTCTTTACTTGCAGAACAATACTCCCCACCTCCTTTTAGACTGGCAGGTCCGCCTCTCGTGACATCTAGTGGTTAATTCCGCTCTGCTTAGGGATGTCCGGATGTTTTTTTGATCAGATAGTGTTTCTTTCGGTATAACCAACCTCTGCATAAGATTTCACCATTGTAATAAAGAAACTTTTATTCAAAATACGACAGTAAAGATCACTGAGGTGTCCTAAATCATGGGATAACGATATTCACATATACAAATGACGGAAATATCGCGTACACAAGGTATAAAAGGGCTGTGCGTTGGCGAGCTGTCCTTTGTACTCAAATAATTCATGTGAAAAGGTATCTGATATGATTGTGAGCGCAGGGCGGGAATGAAGAGACTTCCAACGCGGGGTAGTAGTTGTAGCTGGACGCATGGGACATTCCATTTCTGCCTCGGGCATGGATGTGTGTGATGTCCTTAGGTTAGTTAGGTTTAAGTAGTTCTAAGTTCTAGGGGACTGATGACCTTAGCAGGTAGGTCTCGTAGTGCTCAGAGCCATTTGAACCATTCCATTTTGGAAATCGTTAGCGAATTCAGTATTACGAGATCCGCAGTGTCAAGAGTGCGCCGAGAATACAAAATTTCAGACGTTACCTTTCGCCACGGACAACACAGGGGCCGACAGCCTTCTCCAACGAGAGAGAGCAACGGCTTTTGCGTAGAGTTGTCAGTGCTAACAGACAAGCAACACTGCGCGAAATAACGGGAGAACGTTCGCCGAACGTATCCGTTAGGAGACTGAGGCAAAGTCTGGCACTAATTGTCTGTGACAGCAGACGACCGACGCTAGTGCCTTTCTGACATAACGACATCGTTTGCATCGTTTCTCGTGACCGTATCGGTTGGATGCTAGACGACTGGAAAACTGCGGTCTCGTCAGATGAGTCCCGATTTCAGTTGGTAAGAGCCGAAGGCAGAGCTCGAGTGTGGCGCAGACCCCACGAAGCCATGGGCCCATGTTGTTAACAAGCCACTGTGCAAGCTGGTGGTGGCTCCGTATTGATGTGGGCTGCGTTTACATGGAATGGACTGGGTCCCACGAAGCCATGGATCCAAGTTCTGAAAAAGGCGCTGTCCAAGCTGATTGTGACTCCATGGAGAGGACTGGTCCCTGGTTTTGTTGGATACTTAAAGAGACCATTTTCAGCCATTCAGGGACGTCACGTTCCCAAACAATCATGGAATTTTTATGGATGACAATGCGCCATGTCACCGGGCGACAGTCGTTCGCGATTGGTTTGAAGAACATTCTGGACAAATCGAGCGAATGATTTGGTCACCCATCTCGACCGGCATGAATCCATCGAACATTTATGGGACGTAATCGAGTGGTTAGTGCGTGCATTAACTCCTGCACCGCCAGCTCTTTCGCTATCTATAGAGGCAGCGTGGCTCAACATCTCTGCAAGGGACGTCCAACGACTTGTTGAGCTCATGCCACATCGAGATGCTGCACTAAGCCGGGAAAAAGGAGGTCCGACACTACGAGGAGGTATTCCATGACTTTTGTGTCAGTATTCCAGAAGTCGACTGTAAATTAATTCCACCACTAGTCAGCTGATCGAGGTGCTGGTTTCAATGTAATGAGGTCACGCACTGTCTGAATCAGCTGTGGTTCGAGGTAGTGTAGATGTGCAACCAGCCGTGCAGCAGGCAGCAGGCGGTCGCGTCATGTCCGAGCGCGTCCAGTTTGGGTCCCGGGGGCGGAGGGCAGCGCCGCCCTAATTGAGGCGGTTTTTTGCGGCGACGGCGGCGTCGCTAACGAGGCGGCAGCGTCCCAGCGTCCGCGGCGCGCCGCCAGATAGCATCTGCCCGCCGCCCGCCGCCGCGGCACACAGGAAGCGCTACTTTAGCGGCCGGCTCCGCTTACCCGGGAATTGCCCTTGTGGCCAGGGGTCGGCCACTCGCTGTCACCGCTGGCGCTGCCAACTGGGCGCTCGCTGCTGCCACCTCTAGCAAAAACATTCGTCTCGGTGCCGAACTGTCTGCGTGTCTGTAAGACACACCCTGCAGTCAAATGCACATTCACACGAAAGGAACTGCAAGTATTTCTGCTGTGGACTTACAATAATAGGCTTCGTACAGTGACTGGCATTAAGAAAAAAAGTACTGTATTACCACGAACGGCAGGCAAGAGAGAGGGGTTTTGTTCATCAGAATTTTTGCAGCTTAAAACTGTGTGCCGGACCGAGACTCGAACTCGGGACCTTTGCCTTTCGCAAGCAAGTGCTCTACAATCTGAGCTACCCAAGCATGACTTACGCCCCGTCCTCACAGTTTTACTTCTGCCTGTACCTCGCCTCCTACCTTCCAAATTTTACAGAAGCTCTGCTGCGAACCTTGCAGAAGTAGCACTCCTGAAAGAAAGGATAATGCGGAGACATGGCTTATCCAGAGCCTGGGGGATGTTTCCAGAATGAGATTTTCACTCTGCAGCGGAGTGTGCGCTGATGTGAAGGTTCGCAGGAGAGCTTCTGTAAAGTTTGGAAGGTAGGAGTCGAGGTACTGGCAGAAGTAAAGCTGTGAGAACGGGGCGTGAGTCGTGCTTGGGTAGCTCAGATGGCAGTCTGCCTTACTGTACAACACCCGCCGGTACGGTAGCTCAGCGTGTTCGCTCAGAGGTTTTACCTACCCTCTGTAATAAAAGAACAGAGTGAACGATTCAACGAACAACCTGAACGGGTTGTATGAAAAATATACAGAACAAAATCAGATTAAAAAAAAAAAGATGGTAGAGCACTTGCCCGCGAAAGGCAAAGTTCCCGAGTTCGAGTCTCGGTCCGGCACACAGTTTTAATGTGCCAGGAAGTTTCGTATCAGCGCCCACTCCGCTGCGGAGTGAAAATCTCATTCTAGAATCTTTGCTGATAACAAGTTTGTAAATTAACGAACATCAAAAATAAGTTCTTGATAGGTTAACTTAAAATGCGAACGTTTCAGTTAGGCCTTATTGTGGCTGTTATTGATATCGAATAAAACTACACGTTTATTGCTACCAGTCAAACATTATTTATTTCCAAAACGCGTTTCGGAGACTTAAACCTCCATCAGGGGTTTTATATCAATTAATATGACATGTATGTGTTATATTATGGCTTTCGGTAGCCTATATATTAGAAGACGACAGAAGCGAAACACTTTTTCATGGCCCAGAGTTTTGTGGAGGTCATCGTAAGGATGAAAAAAATATAAATGTAAAAGCAGTGCTGACAACCTCCTATTTATGTTGTGTACACAATTGCATTTTGTAAGCACTGAAGGGATCAAAGATGGCGTCAATAATTTAATAAGTTAGAAGAACATACAACAAAGCTAGATATAGTTTTGGAACAAATCTCAAAACTTTGTGGTTCAAAGGCAGAAAGGTTGATATCAATGAATTAGACCAATTCTTCAAGAGCATCTTCGAAAATTTAAAGTTCCTGTTCGGTACCAAATAGATGAAAGCATAAGCTCTGACATAGCATTCGCTGCAGAAGAAGAGGTGTTACTCACCGAAGGATTAAAACACAACTTTCAGGTTCCACTGGCGCAAAAGAACGGACGGAAACTCATCGCTAGTCTCACACAGACTTCAACCACGATCTTTGACAAGAAATATGACAGGATAGCAACCTGACACAAAATCTACGAAATCGTATGGAAGGAAATCGTTAAACCACTTCCTGTATAAGAGAAAAAGAAAACCCTCACACGTAACATAAAGACTACTACAAATAACCCGATAACTGCAAATGCTGAAAAACGCAGTACAGCTGAAATTAATAATTGGCAACCAATGTTGTACAATCGCAATAAAGTCATGAGATGTTCAATTGACTCTTTTATTAGAACATGTTACGCGTTTCGGGATTACGCCCATCTTCAGACATCACAAACTTCAATTCCTTCCTAACCAACCAGGCATACAGCCTTGACAACTCAAAGAAAGTGTAGAATAACATATGACTGCGACACAAGCAATCTGGAAGCAGATTGCTCGTGTCGCAGTCATATGTTATTCGACACTCTCTTTGAGTGGGTTGCTGGTCAGTCTTTTTTATGGACAGTCGGTCTCAAAAGGCCATCATGCGTGGACTGATACCGGTAGGACGGTCTTTGTGGGGTGAGGGGTAAGGACAAGGGGATCCGGGATTTCGCAAGTAACCAGGGAGAAATGTTTGTTTGTTTTGTTTGTGTGTGTGTGTGTGTGTGTGTGTGTGTGTGTGTGTGTGTGTGTGTGTGTGTGGTATTCCGTTCCCTTATTATCGGCTAAGATTCCACGTCTGTATTTTAACCTCAGAAATATAATGTTAGTGCTTTCGAAATCAATATTACCTTCGTGTATTTGCTATCCTTTTATTGGTAAATCGGTGTACTTTGCAATATTTTCGAAAAGTCAGAGGTTATAAAACAAATTATTCAAGTACTGAGAGATACTTCTGGCAAATCAGCATCTCCCGTCGCTACAGTCATGAATAGATCTTTCCACGGGTAGAGTTCTATCATAATGTCCGAATTGAAAGGTGCAAATGTATTTCTATGGTCGAGGAATCTTCCATAAACCGCGTGGAATGACAACTAAACTAAGTCTTTCTCTAAATGCATACAGGTATGGAAAGACGCCACAGAACTGTACAAGAATGGTAAAATAGTATTACTATAGATTGGTCGGCTCGTACCAAGGAATCCAGCTGGTCTAAAGAACACTCTGGCTAGGGAGCTACAGAGGGGTTCTTTGTAATGGAGAAGCGGAGGTATCTCAGTGTCACCGGCGAACATTGCTGGGATACCCCACCACGTAGCAGCTCTCTACTGTGGAAGTCTCTCATAAATGACCAGATACCGTTTACAAATGAAGGACGAACTGCACATGCAGCATCTTTTTTCAGGAATGAGTCATATAATGATGAACGATGCACCGGTCGCTGAATTACGTATGTGGTATTTCACTTTACAAGGTATGACTGAGCATTTGAGAGCTGTTTTAGAGCGTCGAAATCCTGCTAGACGAAATTAAAAATGGCTCTGAGCACTATGGGACTTAACATCTATGGTCATCAGTCCCCTAGAACTTAGAACTACTTAAACCTAACTAACCTAAGGACATCACACAACACCAAGCCATCACGAGGCAGAGAAAATCCCTGACCCCGCCGGGAATCGAACCCGGGAACCCGGGCGCGGGAAGCGAGAACGCTACCGCACTAGACGAAATCAGTACCCACCAATACTACAGATTTCCTCATAGAATACGCAAATATTCTTCATAAAACCTTTAAGTACTTCATGTAAAATTGGATGTTGCTACAAAACTAAAGGATCGATTATCGCCACATTAAGAACAGAGAAAAAGTCATCTAATAATGGCTCAAAATGGTTCAAATGGCTCTGAGCACTATGCGACTTAACTTCTGATGTCATCAGTCGCCTAGAACTTAGAACTAATTAAACCTAACTAACCTAAGGACATAACACACAACCAAGCCTGAGGCAGGATTCGATCCTGCGACCGTAGCGGTCGCTCGGCTCCAGACTGTAGCGCCTAGAACCGCACGGCCACTCCGACCGGCATCAAATAATATATGGGGTATAGGATGTGACGGTGTCTCCATATCATTTGATGAGTTTTGTATGTTGCTACTTCTGAAAACGGATTACTTCCAAAATAACGTCAGAAATTAGGAGATTGTCGACGACGGGGTCACTGGAGACAGAGCCCAAGAAAACAGACCGCGTCTTTCTTAAATGAAACACAATTTACCACAAAAAACATATATCTGGATGGGAAGACGGGGACTGCACTTCAACCAGAAAGCGAGTCAAGTGCTCTAAACCCTATGGCAACTCATACAGTGCCGTGTATTCTAGGTGCACAGCGTACGTCGTCGTTGCCTGCAAATGCGGGTCAGTCTCCTGTCCCTTCTCGATTAGAGGAAGTCGCACCCCGATGCTTTAAGTTAGCTAACTTTTCAGTTACTTCGCAATGGTGACGAGGCACTGGAATCCCGCATTGGGTGCAACAGAGGTTGAAAGCCGTCCGGGCGAACCTGCGGGCACAGCCACCGCCGACAGTAATCGGGTCGGCTGTTTCCTGCGCTCGCGCCTCGCCAAAGCTCGCGGCTAACAATGACGTAACGGAGTGATTACCGAGAAGCTTGCGTTACAACGGCAGGCGATTGCGCCGCCGTTGTTGTTGCGAGAGAACCAGTCTGACGGCCTGCAAAAGGCGCGCCCGCCGGTCGGCCTGTCATTGCCGGTAGCAGCGAGCGCCTGTCGTGGAGAAGCCGCGGTGCTGCCTGCAGACTCCAGGTGCTACCAGGAGCCTACTGCCTGCAAAACAGAAGTACTGGAGTTCTTTTGGATTTCATCCAATAAGCAATTAGGGATGAATACCGGTGCAAAGGTTCCCAAACAGCAGACCAAGAGATCTTCTCGCTTCAGGAAACAACGACAATATAACGCTATAAGAACTGCAAAAGCACACGTGTAGAACTCTCCTAACGTTCCAATCTTTGCAGCATTGAAGTATTCCCGTGCTTTTATCTAAATGGCCTTGACTATTTACCTCTGGCAATATCTTCCTACATCTCAATTCAGATTCCATGTTAAGCAGTGCATCCTCGCACTATCAGCTGCCTTATGCAGAATGCCGGAAGAACAGTAGCTAACCCTCAGGAAATCTAACGCTAATATCGTGTAACTCTGCAGTAGAGACACCAGCCTCAATTCTGTGAGAAATGAAGTCCACGGGTTTCTGCAGACGTGCCATAGCTAACTGAGACCACTCCATGACGATCAGGTCCCGTTGAGCTACGAGATAGCGGGGAAGTTGACTGCTGTGTTTAACCCTTCGTTCTGAGTACACTACTGGCCATTAAAATTGCTACACCAAGATGAAATGCAGATGGTATACGGGTATTCACTGGACAAAAATATTATACTAGAACTGACATGTGATTACATTTTCACGCAATTTGCGTGCATAGGTCCTGATAAATCAGTACCTAGAACAACCATCTCTGGCCGTAATAACGGCCTTGATACGCCTGGGCATTGAGTCAAACAGAGCTTGGATGGGGTGTACAGTTACGGCTGCCCATACAGCTTCAACACGATACCACAGTTCATCAAGAGTAGTGACTGGCGTATTGTGACGAGCCAGTTGTTCGGCCACCGTTGACCAGACGTTTTCAATTGATGAGAGATCTAGAGAATGTGCTGGCTAGGGCAGCTGCCGAACATTTTCTGTATCCAGAAAGGGCTGTACAGGACCTGCATGATGCGGTCATGCATTATCCTGCTGAAATGTAGGATTTCGCAGGAATCGAATGAAAAGTAGAGCCACGGGTCGTAATACATCTGAAATGTAACGTCCACTTTCAAAGTGCCGTCAATGCGAACAAGAGGTGACCGAGACGTGTAACCAATGGCAGCCCACAACATCACGCCGGGTGATACGCCGGTATGACGAATACACGCTTCGAATGTGCGTTCACCGCGATGTCGCCAAACACGGGTGCAAACATCATGATGCTGTAAACAGTACCTGGATTCATCCAAAAAAAGACGTTTTGCCATTCGTGCACTCAGGTTCGTCGTTGAATACACCATCGCAGGCGCTCCTGTCTGTGATGCAGCGTCACGGGTAACCGCGGCCATGGTCTCCGAGCTGATAGTCCATGCTGCTGCAAACGTCGTGGAAGTGTTCGTGCAGATGTTTGTTGTCTTGCAAACGTCCCCATCTGTTGACTCAGGGATCGAGATGTGGCTGCACGATCCGTTACAGCCATGCGGATAAGATGCCTGTCATCTCGACTGCTAGTGATACGAGGCCGTTGGGATCCAGCACGCCATTCCGTATTACTCTCCTGAACCCACCGATTTCATATTCTGCTAACAGTCATTGGATCTCGACCAACGCGAGCAGCAATGTCGCGATACGATAAACCGCAATCGCAATAGGCTACAATCCGACCTTTATCAAAGTCGGAAACGTGATGGTACGAATTTTTCCTCCTTACACGGGGCATCACAACAACGTTTCACCAGGCAACGCCGGCCAACTGCTGTTTGTGTATGAGAATCGGTTGGAAACTTTCCTCATGTGAGCACGTTGTAGGTGTCGCCACCGGCGCCAATCTTGTGTGAATGCTCTGAAAAGCTAATCATTTGCATATCACAGCATCTTCTTCCTGTCGGTTACATTTCGCGTCTGTAGCACGTCATCTTCGTGGTGTAGCAATTTTAATGGCCAGTAGTGTAGTTCCAGGCATTGTCTATAGCATTAAGATCGAGTAGGTTAACGGACTGAGATGCGATAGATGCCTGAGTGCTCGTCAAAGCACGAAAGCATGCATGCCGCCCTGTGAATATGACTGTTGCCATTATACTGGAAGACTGTTGTGTCCACAGCATACTTACTGTGGTATCGCCCAAAGACTGTGGGCGATCTATACCACAGCCGTTAATGAAGCCTCGCTGCAATCCCCACAACGAGGAATTGGAGGCACTCCTGAAGACACACCCTCTCTCTCAGCCCCACAGCCACATCACACGAAGGTCGACATAGACCCGAGCATGAACTTGTTCAGCAACAGTTCGTGAGTGAACAAGCAGTCAGCTCCATCTAGTTAGAACACTAGTGCTGTTCGAGTCTCAGAGGAACTGTACTTTGTAAATGTTGAACCTGTACTTCAAGAGGAGACTTTGTAATTGTGTGCATCAAGTGATGCTTTGCTGTTCAAAGACAGCTGTAAATATTCAGCTCATTCCCATGACGATGGATTGTACAAAGTCAAGTACATTTCCTTATCATTCTTGTAATAAAGTAAATTAATGTTTCATATGTTGTAGTGCAGTTGGGCCATCTCCCAGACTAATCAAAGAGCCCACAGCTGCGATTGAAGGATTGTAGTTTTCCCACCATGAAGATGTACAAGACAGGGCAACACTTGGTCATTGAGAGCGTCGAAATAAACCTCACTGTTCATCTTCATTGTAATATGAAGTAATGGTACGAAATCTTCCTCAAGACATCACGGAAACACCTCCGAACTGAACATATTGGAGGTTAAACGCCTCACTGGGGCACTGGTGCACTCGACGTCTGTCCTCATTTGAAACTCGCAACTTGGCGGACCCACTACACACCTCCAGTCAGCTACTGTCGAATTACTGTATTGTTTGGCTCATCGAAAATGTGTAGATTTATGCTACGCTAGGAGACATGGGCTTTTGCGAGTTACTCGACTCCGTATGTGGTGCACTATATGCACTTTCCTTCATACTGCTCGCTGGGGAATGGTTGGAAGCGTTTCCTGTCGGCTTTAAAACCGATAGCCGTTGACAAGATGCGACACTCGTCTCTGGACCCTGACGTTAAGATCATTCTGTGACCACTCTTCTTAAGCCGTGTTAATGCCTGCGAGTGGCATGCCGTTCGTTGTAGATACACTGAGAAGTCCGCTTTGACAGAGCATCAAATTAAGCCTCTTCATTCACCGTGTGGTCATATGCACGTCCAAGCAGATTAGCTTCTTACTTAAATTCCGTCACGTCTCCACGACATCTCATCTTTTTCCACTGAGTCTTTACAACCAACTGACATATACACTACTTTTTACTGCCTTGACTTACGTCAGCAGTTAAGGGTCACTTGGGCGCCTGGTACCAGCTCTACACCATCTACAGCGTTCCAAAGTGATCAGTGTGGGGGTGACTAATATTTTGTCTGGTCAGCTCCTTTTTTCAGCGTCTGCTACCAATCCGAACATCCTCGTGATTCCCCTTCATAGTGACGATCGACAAAAATATGGGATCACCACGGACACAACACATCACCATGCCTTCTACAGTGTATGGAAAGCACTGGTATTCGAAACAGCTTTCAAATCCTTTTCATTCTTTCTTTATTTCTTCTTCTTCTTACCTTTCGTAGTTCCCCCATTCTACTTCTTGTTTTCTTTACCCTTTTTCATTTTCTTAACCTATGACAAAAACAAGTCCAAATGTGTGTGTGAAATCTTATGTGACTTAACTGCTAAGGTCATCAGTCCCTAAGCTTACACACTACTTAACATAAATTATCCTAAGGACAAACACACACATCCATGCACGAGGGAGGACTCGAACCTCCGCCGGGACCAGCCGCACAGTCCATGACTGCAGCGTCTTAGACCGATCGGCTAATCCCGCGCAAGAACAAGTCCTCAAGGAAATGACGCCCGGAGCACGTGTTCAGTCTGACATCCTTAGTTATGCCACTGGACCCATGTAAAGAAGGTAAATGATTCGCAGATCATACCTTCTGGAATATTTCCAGAACCATCTTTCATAATTTCAACACAGCAAAACACTTCATTTGACTTGTCTCTTTTACTGTTTTTTCTATTTCTGATTCCTTGACTTGCGCCATCGACTGGTGGGTTTCCGGGTTCTGCTTAATAAGTCAGGAGTCCACTACACACAGGAAGTGGCTACACGGGTAGCGGGGGTCGTGTGGGAGGGACTGGGCGGTTTTTTAGGTTAGAGGGTCTCAGGGAACCACAGAAGAGACGTCCGTCTAAAAGTGGGCAGGTAAAAAACAGTAACGTAGTTGTAGAAACGATTGGTATTGTAGTTGTAAATTGTCGTAGCTGTGTTGGGAAAGAATCAGAGCTCCAAGCCCTAAGAGAAAGCACTGAAGCTCAAATAGTTGTAGGTACAGAGAGAGTTCAGCCGAAATTTTTTCAAACAATCTAACAGTGTTCAGAAAGGTTAGATTAGATATAGTTGGTGCTGGAGTATTTGTTGCTGTCAGAGGTAGTTTGCCTTGTAGCGAAATTTGCCTTGTAGATAGTTCATGTGAAATAGTATGGGTTGAGGTTATACCTGACAATCGGACTAAACTATTAATTGAATCGTTTTACCGACCCCCCCCCCCCCCAACTCATAAGACATAGTTGATGAACAGCTCAAAGAAAATTTGAGTCTTATTTCAAATAACTACCCCGCTCATACAGTTATAGTCGGTGGTGACTACAATCTACACTCGATATGCTGGAGAAATTATACGTTTAAAGCCGGCGGTAGGCATAAAACGTCATCCGAAATAGTACTGAATTCTTTCTCAGAAAATTATTTTGAACAATTAGTTCACGAGCACACTCGAAGCGTAAATGGTTGCGAAAGCGTACTTGACCCCTTAGTAACAAATAATCCTGGACAAATAGTGAGTATTGTGAAGAATACAGGGATTGGCGGCCACAAGGCAGTTGCTGCTAGGCTGAATACCATAACACCTACAATGATCAGAAAGAAATGCAAAGTACATCTATTTAAAAAAGCTGATAAAAATGCTCTTAACACCTTTTTAAGAGACAGTCTTCACTCCTTCCGATCTGATCATGTAAGTGTAGAAAAGTTGTGGAATGTTTTTAAAGAGATAGTATCGACAGCAATTGAGAGATATATACCACATAAATTAATAAATTATGACACTGATCCCCCATGGTACACAAAACGGGTCAGATCGTTGTTGCAGAAGCAACGAAAAAAGCGTTCTTTTAAGAACGCAAAATCCCCAAGATTGGCAAAGTTTTTCAGAAGTTCGAAATATAGTGCGTACTTCAATGCGAGATCCTTTTAATAATTTCCACAACGAAATTCTGTCTCGAAATCTAGCAGAAAACCCAAAGAGATTCTTGTCATACCTAAAGCACACCAGTGGCAAGACGCAATCAATAACTTCACTGCGCGATAACAACGGTGAAGTAACCGATGACAGTGCCACTAAAGCAGAGTTATTAAACACGGTTTTCCGAAACTCCTTCACCAAAGAAGACGAAGTAACTATTCCTGAATTTCAATCAAGAACAACTGCCAAGATGAGAAACATAGAAGTAGATATTCTCGGTGTAACAAAGCAGCTTAAATCACTTCATAAAGGCAAGGACTCTGGTCCAGATTGTATACCAGTCAGGTTCCTCTCAGAGTATGCTGGTAAAATGGCTCCATATTTAGAATTATATACAACCATTCGCTCACAGAAAGATCCGTACCTAAAGACTGTAAAATTGCTCTAGTCACACCAATACCCAAAAAGGGAAGTGGGAGTAATCTGCTGAATTACAGACCTATATCACTAACGTCGATTTGCAGTAGGGTTTTGGAACATCTACTGTATTCGAACATTATGAAGTACCTCGAAGAAAACTATTTATTGACACACAGTCAAAATGGTTCAAATGGCTCTGAGTACTGTGGGACTTAACTTCTGAGGTCATCAGTCCCCTACAACTTAGAACAACTTAAACCTAACTAACCTAAGGACATCACACACATCCATGCCCGATGCAGGATTCGAACCTGCGACCGTAGCGGTCGCGCGGTTCCAGACTGTAGCGCCTAGAACAGCTCGGCCACCCCTGCCGGCCGACACATAGTCGGCACGGTTTCAGAACATATCGTTTTTGTGAAACACAACTAGCTCTTTATACTCATAAGTAATAAGTGGTATCGACAAGGGATGTCAAATTGATTCCATATTTTTAGATTTCCATAAGATTTTCGACACCGTTCCTCACAAGCGTCTTCTAACCAAACTGCGTACCTACTGAGTATCGCCTCAGTTGTGCGACTGGATTCGTGACTTCCTGTCAGAAACGTCACAGTTCGTATTAATAGACGGAAAGTCATCGAGTAAGACAGAAGTAATAAATGGCGTTCCCCGAGGAAGTGTTATAGGTCCTCTGTTGTTCCTGATCTATGTTAACGACGTAGAAGGCAATCTCAGTAGCGGTGTTAAATTGTTTGCAGATGATGCTGTCATTTACCGTCTTGTAAAGTCATCATATGATCAAAACGACTTGCAAAATGATTTAGATAAGATATCTGTATGGTGCGAAAAGTGGCAATTGACATGAATAGGGAAAAGTGTGAAGTTATTCACATGAGTCTAAAAGAAATCAGCTAATTTCGATTACGCGACAAGTCACACAAATCTGAAGGCTGTAAATTCAACTAAATACTTAGGGATTACGATTACAAATAACCTAAACTGTAACGATAACATAGATAACATTTAGGGTAGAGCAAACCAAAGACTGCGATTCATTGGCAGAACACTTAGAAGGTGCAACAGGTCTACTAAAGAGACTGCTTACACCACGCTTGTCCGCCCTATTCTGGAGTACTGCTGTGCGGTGTGGTATCCGCATCAGGTGGGACTGACGGATGACATCGAAAAAGTACAAAGAAGGGCAGCTCGTTTTGTATTATCGTGAAATAGGGGAGATAGTGTCACAGACATGATACGTGAATTGGAGTGGCAATCATTAAAACATAGGCGTTCTTCGTTGCGACTGGATGTTCTCATGAAATTTCAATCACCATTTTTCTCCTCCGATTGCGAAAACATTCTTTTGGCACCCACCTACATAGGGAGAAATGATCATCTCGATAAAATAAGATAAATCAGGGCTCGCACAGAAAAATTTTAAGTGCTCGTTTTTCCCGCGTGCCGTTCGAGAGTGGAACGGTAGAGAGACAGCTTGAAGGTGGTTCATTGAACCCTCTGCCAGGCACTTTATTGTGAATAGCAGAGTAATCACGTAGATATAGATGTTTATTTTTTTCATTCTTTCTTCGTGTGCCTTGTCCCCGACATCCCTCCGATGCCGTAGGATAGGTACAACCTGCTGCTATTGCCAGACCTCTCGAATTGTGCGGTGATTATTTTACGCATGTGCTGCTCTGAGAGTAAACAGATCGCTACGAGACGAAGCTCTCAACAATACAGGTGCCACTGCAACCCATGTCGTTGCTTAGCACCAGTTTGAGACGGGACGACTAGTTAGCAACATGAGCGTGTACGTCAACAGCCAGCAAAAGATTAATAAAGGCCTGAACTGAAGGAAGAGCACGGGTCAACGATAGCAGTCAGAAGGTAAGTCTGCAACATACATCAGACTTCTGCCAGTTACTGACACCCAAAACACGGGAGTCAAATAGCAAAAAAAAGTTCTCGCAGCTGTATGTGTGTAATTTACATGGATATGTTCAACATTGCAATTACTTCCAAAATATCTTGTAATTACAAGTAATATCGGAGTATTGCAAATTATTCATTCCCCTCCGAAGCTTCCGTACCAAGTGCACTTTGCATTCGTTCGAGCAGATAATGATCGACAAGTCGAACGTGTCGCCATGGCATCTTGAAATACGTGTTTTTGTTGAATATATTGTGAGAAATAATACATTTTACAGGAATTAATTACGCCTTGTAAACTGATTATGCATTCAGATTTTTCTGTCAGGAAATTAATTTGCCATTTAAATCACAGGAATCTTAAAAAGTTTGGACTCTAGCCAAATGAAATGCCATTTGAAATTATTTCTGCTGTCGTATAATTAAATCAGGCGGATCAACTTTATCGTCTTTGGGCCAATGGAGTTCGTATCCTTAGCCTCAGTAACAGTGCTAGCATATATACTTGGCCTCTCGTCTCCCTAACATTGCATCCGTAGAGATCGTTAGCTTTAGTGTCTTTAGCGTTACCTAGGAAATAATCACAGAACAAGTTTTTAAATCCTACCAACGCAGCTTCATATGGCGAAAACATTGTTCAGAAGTTGTCAGCTGTTTCGAAATGCAGAGATGTTTGTTCATTAGCCTCTGTAACATTTTAAGGACTAAATTTAAATGGTGACTTGATTTCCTCTCACCCTCTTTGACACTGTACCACACAAGCGGCTCGTAGTGAAATTGCGTGCTTATGGAATATCGTCTCAGTTTTGTGACTGGATTTGCGATTTCCTGTCAGAGAGGTCACAGTCCGTAGTAATTGACGGAAAGTCATCGAGTGAAACTGAAGTGATTTCAGGCGTTCCCCAAGGTAGTGTTATAGGCCCTTTGCTGTTCCTTATCTATATAAACGATTTGTGAGACAACCTGAGCAGCCGTCTTCGGTTGTTTGCAGATGACGCTTTCGTTTATCGACTAATAAAGTCATTAGAAGATCAAAACAAACTGCAAAGCGATTTAGAAAAAATATCTGAGTGGTGCGAAAACTGGCAGTTGACCCTAAATAACGAAAAGTGTGAGGTCATCCACATGAGTGCTAAAAGGAACTCGTTAAACTTCGGTTACACGATAAGTTAGTCTAATCTAAAAGCCGTAAATTCAACTAAGTACCTAGGTATTACAGTTACGAATAACTTAAATTGGAAAGAACACATAGAAAATATTGTGGGGAAGGCTAACCAAAGGCTCCGTTTTATTGGGAGGACACTTAGAAAATGTAACAGACATACTAAGGAGACTGCCTTCACAACGCTTGTCCGTCCTCTTTTAGAATACTGCTGCACTGTGTAGAATCCTTACCAGATAGGACTGACGGAGTACATCGAAAAAGTTCAAAGAATGGCAGCACGTTTTGTATTATCGCGAAATATGGGAGAGAGAGTCACAGAAATGATACAGGATTTGGGCTGGAAATCATTAAAAGAAAGGCGTTTTTGGTTGCGACGGAATCTTCTCACGAAATTCCAATCACCAACTTTCTCCTCCGAATGCGAAAATATTTTGTTGACACCGACCTACATATGGCGGCACTATCACCACTATAAAATAAGGGAAATCGGAGCTCGTACGGATAGATATAGGTGTTCATTCTTTCCGCGCTATACGAGAATGGAATAATAGAGAATTGTGATGGTGGTTCGATGAACCCTCTGCCAGGCACTAAAATGTGATTTGCAGAGTAGCCATGCAGATGCAGATGTAGATACGACCATCGTGATGGATTCTTCGCTAGAGTCTTGACCACTACGTTTGCTCACATCTAGGCCTTTTCGATCTATTTATTCAGTTAATTGACATTCGGGTCCAAATGCAGATTGTTTTTTGGCCTGAGTAAAGAAAGTAAATGATTTATTTTTTATTTACACGCCACGTTCTGTAGGACCAAATTGAGGAGCAAATCTCCAAGGTCGTGGAACGTGTCAGTACATGAAATTACAACATGAAAGTAATAATAGATAAATAAAATATTTATGAACCCGAAAAAAGTCAGTCCATAAGTTTAAATAAACGCAACGAACAATACAACAAGAATGAGCTTAATTTTTCAAAGAACTCCTCGACAGATAGAAGGAGTGACCCGTGAGGAAACTCTTCAGTTTCGATTTGAAAGCGCGTGGATTACTGTTAAGATTTTTGAATTCGAGTGGTAGCTTATTGAAAATGGATGCAGCAGTATGCTGCACACCTTTCTGCACAAGAGTTAAGGAAGTCTGATCCAAATGCAGGTTTGATTTCTACCGAGTATTAATTGAGTGAAAGTTGCTTATTCTTGGGAATAAGCTAATATTGTTGACAAGAAATGACAGTAAGGAATATATGTACTGAGAGGCCAGTGTCAAAATACCCAGACTCGTGAACAAGGGTCGACAAGAGATTCATGAACTTATACCACTTATTTCCCTAATCGCCAGTTTCTGAGACAAAAATATACTTTTAGAATGGGAAGAGTTACCCCATAATATAAGTGAATGATAATTAGCAAACTAATTTTCGTGTCGAACGATCACTCACTTCAGATACCGTTCGAATAGAAAAAATGGCAGATTAAGTCTTTGAACAAGATCCTGAACGTGGGCTTTCCACGACAGCTTACTATCTATCTGAACACCTAGGAATTTGAACTGTTCAGTTTCAATAATCATATGCCCATTCTGTGAAATTGAAACGTCATGTTTTGTTGAATTGTGTGTTAGAAACTGTAAAAACCGAGTCTTACTGTGATTTAGTGTTACTTTATTTTCTACAAGCCACGAATTTATGTCATGAACCGCACTATTTGACACCAAGCCAATGTTGCACACAACGTCCTTTACTACGAAGCTAGTGTCATCAGCAAACAGAAATAATACTAGAGGACATATCATTTGCATAATTAAGGAACAGGAGTGGCCCCAACACTGATCCGTGGGGCACCCCCCACTTGACTGTACCCCACTCAGACCCCACATCACAGCCATTCTCAACATTGTGAATAATGACCTTTTGCTGTCTGTTGCTAAAGTAAGAGTTGAACCAATTGTGAGCTTCTCCCCAACTTATGGAGCAATATTTTGTGATCAACACACTCAAACGCCTTAGTTAAATCAAAAAATATGCCTAGCGTTCGTAACCTTTTGTTTAACCAATCCAGTACCTCAGAGTGAAAAGAGAATATAGCATTTTCAATTGTTAAACGACTACCAAAGCCGAAATGTACATTTGATAACAAATCGTGCGATATAAAATAATCAATTATCCTTACATATACAGCCTTTTCAATAACTTTAGCAAACACTGATGGCGTAGAAATAGGTCTAAAATTGTCTACATTATCCCTTTCTCCGTTTTTATAAAGCGTCTTTATTACTGAGTACTTTAATCGTTCAGGAAACTGACTATTCCTAAAGGAAAATTTAAAATATGGCTAAATACAGGGCTAACATGTGCAGCACAGTACTTCAATATCCTGCTAGGCACTTCATCATATCCATGAGAATCCTTAGTCTTCTTAGTCTTCAGTGATTTAATTATTGAATCAATGTCCCCCTTCTCTGTATCAAAGAGGAGTACTTCAGACATCTGTATCGGAAAGGCATTTGTCAAGTAAGTTGTATGATTTCTTGTAGAAACTAAATTTTTATTTAATTCACCAGCAATGCTCAGAAAATGATTGCTAAATACTGTATATATATCTGATTTATCAGTAGTAGAGATATTTTTACTACAAACTGATTGCTTCCTATTAAGGACTGATTCCTCTTAAGGACTGATTCCTTCCTGTTAAGGACTTCCGGAATCAGCGTTGACTATTTCAGTATAGCGTTGTTCCATTTCAATACTCTTTCCTTTCTATAATTCCTGACAAAAAAAATAAAGCAACCAGCGTATGTGACTTTGTACATGTAGACCTCATAGGGGCGGGGGATGGGTATTCAAATAATAAGAGTTGCAGTGACAAGTAGAATGGCCATCAAAATGCATTTGGTGTTACCCGCGTTTAAGGGTATACAACGGACGTGAACGGTGTCAGCTGCTGAGTGATCACTATGAATGACACAGAGATGCCGCATACTTGTGCTTTACACAGCGCCTGACAGTTTGAAAGGGGCCTCATTGTGGGTCCCCATTTGGCCAGTTGGTGGAATTTTGAAATACCAATATTTGTCGGACATTTAGATTTGACAATAACCGGCCGCCGTAGCCGAGCGGTTCTAGACGCCTCAGTCCGGAACCGCGCTACTGCTACGGTCGCAGGTTCGAATCCTGCCTCGGGCATAGGTATGTGTGATGTCCTTAGGTTAGTTAGATTTAAGTAGTTCTACGTCTAGGGGACTGATGACCTCAAATGTTAGGTCCCATAGTGCTTAGAGCCATTTGAACCATTTTTTAGATGTGACAATGGTCCAGTTCTGGACTGCATAGGAACACGAGGGTAATTCTACTCGTCGTCAAGATTTCTGTCGACCATGCCTGAAGAACACAAGAGGGCACTGCCATATTTGCCACTAAGCACATTGCTACCTCTTCTCATCTCCACTGTAAGTAACGAACCCCCTCCAACATTCTGTGCCATCGCGCACCGTTGGTCGGAGGCTGTCAGCATCCGGACTAGGGAATTACAGGGCCATGCGTAGGCTGCCGTTAACGTCACAACACCATCGACTGCGTTTCCTGCAGTCATGATGTGGGAAGTCATCGCGTATGACTTCAGATTACTGCTGATAGTGACTGAGGGAACTCTGATGGCACAAGAGAAAGTCACGGGCATCCCGCATCCTTATGTGTTATCTCTCTTATGACATTATCGTGGGGCCATTTTCCAACAGGACAGTGCTCATCCACTCATGACACGCGCCTCTGTGAACTGTCTGCATGATGGTGAGGTAGTGTCGTGGCCAGAAAGAGCACCATAGCTATCCTCGATAGAACATGCGTGGGACAAGCTTGAACGTCAAATCCACCCCAGTGGCAGTATCCTGCATAACAAGGACTAGTTACGACAACAATGTGTTCCCTGGCCTCAGGAGAGGATACAACGGTTTACGTCATCCCTCTCAACCCGGATCAGTGCTTGCATCCAGGGCAGAGAGTGTGTAACGACATACTGATAAGTGGGCTCACACTGCCAAGTACTCGGTTTTCTAAATAATGAAGTAACGTGACATACCTTCTCAACCCATTAAGTTTTGTTTAATTTTCTCCTACCTCTCTGGGTGCTTCACTTATTTCAGACTGTCTATTTTAATTTTTCCTTATTTGTTCCTTCGTGTGCTATGTACCCTTTGTCATCGGATCCTCGGGAATTTCCCCGGTTGTCCAAACGCAGTAAAGGCCGTGCGCCAATGTTGGCTAACGTGTCGCTCATATTTCCTCCAGGTCTGGTTAGCTCCCTATCTCGCAAGCTTCCACACTGTGGTTTAAGCTGTACGAGCAGGGTACCCACACCACTTGTAAATTAATAAATACGGCACTGCTGTGATTATGTACCAATATGTTACAATATTCTTATCGCAGTTGCTGGATGAAACTGAAGCTACGTGAACTATTATGAAAAGCAGCACGCTCTTTTAACACCTAAACATAAAAGCCGATAGACAAATATGCAATTGTACGCTAAAACAAGTCCGTTAGCTTGTTGGGTGCTTGAAGAAATCCGCGTAGCCGGCCGCGGTGGCCGAGCGATTCTAGGCGCTTCAGTCCGGAACAGCGCGACTGCCACGTCGCAGGTTCGAATCCTGCCTCGGGCATGGATGTGTATGATGTCCTTAGGTTAGTTAGGTTTAAGTAGTTCTAAGTTCTAAGGGACTGATGACCTCAGATGTTAAGTCCCATAGTGCTCAGAGCCATTTTTTTATTTTTTTTTATTATTTTTTTTATTTTATTTTATTTTATTTTATTTTTTTTTTTTTTTTGCAACAGGATAACAGCATTACGATGTAGGACGTTTCGTTGAGTGCCATATTCATCGTCTTATAGCGAAGCCAGATGACGATGGAAATGCCACACTTCGAAACGCCGCGGTATCTCAATGTTACCATCCGGCTGAAAGCCCGAGATTTGGATGCAGGTTATATGTTATAGGCACCCCGTCGGATAAGTTAAGGAGCCTGCCAACCTATACTGCCATTACATGAAACATATTCATAGTTTTCTAGATGGAGAACCATCAGCTGTATAATGGAATGACAACAATGAGAATTTGTTTTGGACCGGGACTCGAACCGGATTTCCTGCTTATACTGGTCCGGCACAAATTTTACCTGTCGTCATTCCATTGTACAGTTGAGGTTATCCATATACGCAACTGCGAATACATGTTATGTACTTCACAACGGCACTCCAATATAGTAAATACTTTGTAATAATTCTGCAAACTTCACGCTCAGCCAAATCTAAGACATTGATTCATGAAAGTATATAAGATAGTATTAGATTTTAAGATACTGACACTTTCGATGAGTAGTGTCTTTTCGGAATGAGAAAAATACCATTAGCAATATGATAACTATAACTGTGTTTGTTGCTTCCTTACTGAGTATTGGTTTCACGTAACTTAGCTGAAACACAATTTTTTTTATCTTTATCGGTACTCCGACATTCATCCTATTGTGCTTGGCGTAGAGTACTTCTGGTACACTATCATTTTGCCTCTTTCCCTGTTTCACTCGGGAATATCAACTGTCGCCAGTGTCCGTGAGGTCACCGACGGTCATTCTTCATCTTCAGATTGCTCTGGATGTTTATCCTTCGACATCCTCCTGCACTTACTGTTCCCAGTGTTTTGTCGCCAACAGTGTAATGGAACGATAGTGAGTTTCTTCGTCTGTTACTCGCAATACGTCAAATATATTTATGTATAGGATCCATTGCCAATATCTGCAACAAATCTGTGACATAGAGGGTGAGCCAGAACACCACCGACAAACTTTCAGAGGTTGTTCAGCGTTATATTTTACGTACTTTGTTGCAAGGGAACCATGGTCTCCAGCGGTTCACTACAGTGGAGTAATGTATTTATAATTTATTCGACTAGTTACCCCAGTCACCTTTGTTTCTGTTCAAATGGTTCAAATGGCTCTGAGCGCTATGGGACTTAACATCTGAGGTCATCAGTCCCCTAGAACGCAGGACTACTTAAACCTAACTAACCTAAGGGCATCACGCACATCCATGCCCAAAGCAGGATTCGAACCTGCGACCGTAGCGGCCACGCGGTTCCAGACTGCAGCGCCTAGAACCGCTAGGCCACTTCGGCTGGCTTTGTTTCTGTGAAAAAACCTCCATGTCAAAGAACTGACTACAATACGCGATCATTCTAACTCGTAGGCGCCTGTGTACTGTGACGTGGTTGAGTTCTCTGCAGGAACAGCTCAGCATGGCGTTGCCGTGCCGCTCTTACGCACACGAAGTCTACTTTTCATTGTAAAATCTGTCGCTACTGTTGTGTACTACTGTTAAAATTGCCGGAATGGCAAACGCAGGACAACCGAGCAGTGCTGGCGTAGCCGGGCGCAGACTAAAGTGTTCATTACTTTTGTATCGTGAGTGAATGCAACAACTTTATTTCCAAACAAGACCGAGAGCACAAACCGTCGATATTTGGACTGTTGTGCACTATTTTCAGTTCAATACAGATACAGAGCTAATTGCGGGAAGAAACGTAACGAAATGCAATAACTCGTAAACGAGCCATCACAGGCCGTGCGTGTCAAACACCTAAATACTCAAAAGGTAACAATGAACAACCCCTGAATTTTGTCTGTGGAGTTGTGCTTCATCCTTTACATCAAACTAGTTACAATGTTGTGTTCGACATGTTCCGCAATGTACCTTCACCTGCTGATCGTTCATTTTGTGAGTGTAATATTTCGCAGTATTACGGGGATTACAATTTTCCTGAAGCTTGTTTCATTCAAAGCGATTATTTCATTTTCGTATTTGCTGTGCGTGTCTCGTAATTCTTCATGTTGTTCGTTCCATATCTGACCTTATTTTTACACGACGCCTTCACAGTGTGGGTTCCTGGTAATCTGATATGTCCTGAGCATGCCTGCCGTTAGGGGAACAGCTTTCAGTTGGTGCCGGTAGATGGCAGTTACCTCACTTACGTTACTTTCCCTGCAACCACACCACCTTGATAAGGAGCGGCTAGCTGCCTGCGTAAAAACTTCCAGGAAATTCAGAATTTTTTTTAATTCGTTATATAATTAAAAACTTCCTCCGTAGTAACAACAATGCTGTTTTCTGTAGATTACAAATTTCTCATTCAATTCAAATCGCGAGAGATCTTCCAGGGAATTATGCGTTAAAGTGATGGAGAATGCCTCCAGCAGGAAAAATAACCATTTCTCATAAATGAAACACGAACAAAGAGGTATAATTAATTGAAGAATAAAGATACAGTGCCACGCTAACACTCCAGGAGGAAAGCGAGAGCTGGTGGAGGATGAGGAGATTAGTGTTTAACATCCCGTCGACAACGAGGTCATTAGAGAAGGAGCACAAGCTCGGATTATGGAAGAACGTAGAAGGAAACAGGCCGTGCCCTTTCAAAGGAACCATTCCAGTTTTTGCCTGGAGTGATTTAGCGAAATGACGGAAAACCTAAATCACGATGGCCGGACGCGGATTTGAACCGCCCTCTTCCCGAATGCGGGTCCAATATGCTGACCACCGCGACACCTCGCTCGATCGAGAGCTGGTCCCACGATGTATACAGCACAACATCTGTGAAATCTGGAAGGTAGTAGATGAGGTACTAGTTGAAAGGGAAAATGTACTGGGTTCGAAGCCCCGTCCCGGCTTACACTTTTAATCTGCCAGGAACGTTGGGATGCTGTATACAGTTACGTGTAGAACGAAAGTTTTCATTAAGCATTTTAGAAATGTTTAATGACGCCTCCACGGGACGCACGAAAAAACTCCACACTTTTGCGAACGTTTCTACAGTTACGCCATTCACTGCTGTTGATATATAGCGTCGCATTCGCCCAGAGTTGTAGGAAAGGGAGGCCCATAGATGGAGTCTTTCACACACCCAGTCCACTCTCGGAAAAAAAAATCACGTGGCGTGAGATTAAACCAAGCAGGCCTACAGTGCAAAGCGATTGCGATACTCCCCTTACGGTCGATGCGTCCACGAGGTAGCTCACTGTCGAGAACTGCTCTTACAGGCAGATACTAGTACAGCAGCACCCCGTCCGATTGAAAAATGAAATTTTCAACATGTTATCGCGATGGGCGAGAAAGCTAGGTTCACCCGAGAACTCTCTACCGGCAACCACTTGACCTTAAAACGGGTTCCAAGGTAAAGGTTAGTTTTGATGCGTAAGTTAAAATTCACCTCAAGTTTCTATCTTCATTATGAAGAAGATACGGTTTTGTGAAATCGGATGGGTCGTTCTGAAATGCACTCCAAAAATAAAGTAAAATAAAATAAAGTAAAAAATGTCTTCGCTGATCATCCAGGCTCAGATCGAAGCAGGACTCATCATTGAAGACAATTCTACTCTAGTCAACGAAATTCCAGGCCGAAGACGGTTCTGGAGGTTCCCCGGACAGCGGCGGAGCCGGCCGAAGTGGCCGTGCGGTTAAAGGCGCTGCAGTCTGGAACCGCAAGACCGCTACGGTCGCAGGTTCGAATCCTGCCTCGGGCATAGATGTTTGTGATGTCCTTAGGTTAGTTAGGTTTAACTAGTTCTAAGTTCTAGGGGACTAATGACCTCAGAAGTTGAGTCCCATAGTGCTCAGAGCCATTTGAACCATTTGAACAGCGGCGGAATACCACCTGACCGTTGCCCGCCATACACCACGACAGCCAGGAGTGATGATCTGGAATGCCATTTCTTTCCGTAGCAGGAGCCCTTACGTTGTCGTCCTCAGCACTCTTATAGCATACCGGTACGTCGATGATATTCTACGCCGAAATTTGTTGCCATTCATGGAGAGCCATCCTGGGTTTACATTTCAGCAAGATAATGCCAGCCCGCACACGGCGAGAGTTTCTGCTGCTTGTTTCGTGCTTGCCAAATACTATCTTGGCCGGCAAAGTCACGGGATGTCTCCCCAATTGAGAACGTTTGCAGCAGCTCGGAATGATCTTACGCGTCAGTTGGACAGAACTTGGCGCTATATTCCTCAGGAGGACATCCAACAACTCTATCAATCAATGCAAAGCCCAATAACTGTTTACATAAGGGCAAGAGGTGGACAACCCATTACTGTTCTGCTGAATTTGTGAAACTCTTTCTCTTGAATAAATCATTTGATTTGTATGGAATTGTTGGTTGGTTGTGTTGGGGAGGGAGACCAGACAGCGAGGTCATCGGTCTCATCGGATTAGGGAAGGACAGGGAAGGAAGTCGGCCGTGCCCTTTGAAAGGAACCATCCCGGCATTTGCCTGGAGCGATTTAGGGAAATCACGGAAAACCTAAATCAGGATGGCCGGACGCGGGATTGAACCGTCGTCCTCCCGAATGCGAGTCCAGTGTCTAACCACTGCGCCACCTCGCTCGGTTATGGAATTGTAATCATTTGTCTGTGCATGTACATCACATCTACCGATTTCTGTCCCATTGCATAAATTCCTTCGTGATGCATCGTTTTTCTTTTTTTCTGTGTGTACCTTACGGTGCATACCTTCAAGTTTGAGACCGTTCTGGGATGTATAACACTCGTGGAGAAGCCTTCGCAGTTGTACAGGCCGGTCCCATACGAAGAAATACTCTCGTATTAGGTAAAAACGTGCTTCCAATCACAGATTAATTACGACTGCAGTTATAATAAGCACGATCCTGTTGCATAATTAATTCACAGGCAGAGAAACTTAATTGGCAAACTGATAGTTTAATATCAGTTTCCCTTATACAACTGGACGCACGGTGTGTTGCCAAGGGAAAGGATCATCGGAATGTGGGGGCGGATCATTTTTCATATTCTCTGATGAATTAAATTCAGAAAACTACAAGATGGCGTAAATCGGTAAGGTTGGGAGCCGTAGCGTTCAAAATGTTGCCTATAGGAACTAAGTTTTTGCAGAGCAGGCCTCCTCCTGTGCTTTGTCCGAGTCCACAAAAACACGGAGAGACGCTCTCCGAATCCCTTGCCATTGAAGGTATGACTTCGTTATGGACATTAGCGCGGAAGCTGCCGCCATATTTATTTTATATGTACTGGCTTCCACCATCTCAGAAGCAATCTTATTTAAATTCAGAGTAGCAACAATTAGGTCGCGTCGCGATAGCATGCTCGTGCCTATTTCGTGCGCCTTCATTTCGCGAGTACACGGCTTGCCCTGCAAGCTACCAGTACCATGCATTCAACGACGCTCACGTGATAGGAATAGTGTGGCGCTGTCGCGTTTGCAACCGTATCCGATATTTCTCATTCTCTCGTGATATTTATGGTACCTCCAATGGTTCATCTCATTTCAGTGAATACAACTGTCTAGGTACTGGAGGATCTCATATTGTTATTTTATAGTCTTTCTTACGTTATTATTGTTGATTCATAATATTTATTATGATATTATGCATTTGGAAAGTGGTTCTATAGAATAATGCCGAAGATCAGAAGGGTGGATAATACGGCCAATGAGAAGGTACTGAACAGAATTGGGGAGAAAAGGTGTTTGTAACATAAGTCGACTAACTAAAGGAATCGGTTGACAGGACTCATTCTAAGACATCAGGGGATCACCAATTTAGTACTGGAGAGAAGGGTGTGCTGTAAAATCTGTAGAGGGAGACCAAAAGAGGAATATAGTATGCAGGTTCTAAACGATGTAAGTTGCAATAGTTACTTGGAGGTGAAGCGGCTTACACAGGATAGAGTAGTGTAGAGAGCTCCATAAAGCAGTCTACGAACTGTTGACCACAACAACAACCATGTTATGTTATTAACTTTCCCAACCGAGGAACTGCATACTGGTGGTTAATCCAGAATTGTAAGTAGATTTAGTTCCACAGTGTAACAAGGCTACGGCACATTTAATTTGTTTTTGACAGTCAGTATATACTGTCTGTTGTTACTTGTTTGTAGCTACTCCCCTGTGTCCGTTTTTTAATAGAATTTACTGTTGGAACAGATACATCTCCTTAAAGAGAAGGAGTCAGCTGTCGATACAGTTAGTGATTTATACATAGCAATTCTTTTACCTGCTTACAGGCAAACTGTAACAGTCAGTATAGCTGATACGGTACTTATTTATATCTCTTCAAGAATCGACATCGATACCTACCGGAGAATCTTTCCTCTTGAAACGTCCTCTTAGAAAAATTGATGAATTACTGTGCTGGTAAACCCCTTACGTTATTTGATTTTCAAACAGCTGAGCAAAACTGAACGTACTCGGACATTTCTCTCTTTACTTATTCTGATCATCACTAAACTGACACACAATATTTTTACTGCAACGCAATCTGACTTTCAATAATCCCTACAAAAGAATGGCCCTGACTAACAATAACCTATACCTTTCATGAATCACTTACCTCACAAAAATCTTCGTTACTCGAACTACTGCAATACAGCGAGCGCCAATACTGCCAGCTAAATAAAAGATTCTAACTACTGAAGGCACTAGCTACTGACAGGCATAGTTAGCAAATGAAAGATTTTGATAGCGAACAAACAATGTATTTACCTTAACAATGTTCAAAAGACATAATATAAATATCAGTTCATGGCATCCAGTCTTACAACTTTATTCTCTCTGATGGACACACGTCCAGATCATCCACTCTGTCTCCCCACATCCACCACTGCTGGCGGCTCACCTCCAACTGCGCAACGCTACGCGCCCAACACTACAATAGAAAAAATTCCAACAACGCAAACCAGCCACAGACTGCACACAGGACAGTCAGTGATTTTCATACAGAGCGCTACGTGGCGTTAACAACATAAAAACCTAAACAGCCTACTTACACTCTGAACACTGTACTACCGTCTTACATTCCGGTCGTTGCCCAACGCGAGATTCTGCTGTACCACTAGTGACCTTCGTCGACAGTGTGTTAAGCTGTCATTTTCCTTTTTGTGTCGAACAACTTTCGCATCAGTTCACTTATCTTGCCTTGAATTAATGGCCTATATTCCGGTTTATAGAAACGGCAGTGTTTCACTGCCAGCTGAGATTTCACACACTCGGTAGTGAGACTGATAAAAAATGGCAGTGCTTATGCCAGGGAGACAAGAAGCCTGCAGAGGGCCATACAGACACCAAACATCTCCGCAGGAGCTGCTGGTCGACCTCCCACAGCTACTAAGTAGGTTATGGTGCCGCGAGGGGAAAACAGACACGAGGCATCGTTCTTGATAACGCGATGCGCCGACGTACGAGCCGAGAAGGGGCTACAGCGGACGCGTTAGCAGATTTCTTTCCTCGGAGGCCCCAGAGACGGCGCCACCCCCTCTGGCCATTTCTTACGATTACCCGGCCCCGCACCCCCGCGCGGGATTTGTGTGCCGGTAATTCGCTCGCACCTCATATCCGGCGACTGCAGCCTGTTCTGCCTGCCCTGCCTGCTGTAGTAAAGCCGGCTCCCGGCCCCGGCCCCGGGAGGCCCACACGCGGCGCCCGACTTCGCGGGAGGCCTCCGGCTTGCTGCAGCACGCCACACGCCACAAGGCAGAGAGCTGCCTCCAGCCAGGCGTTCGGGCCACGCCGCGGCAGCTCGCTAACCCGCGCACTGTCAGAGCGAGTTGCTAGAGCTGTGAAACACCTACTTATACTGACGTGGCAGAAGTCACGGGATAGCGATTACACATACAGGGTGGGCCATTGATAGTGACCAGACCAAATATCTCACGAAATAACCGTCAAACGAAAAAACTACATAGAACGAAACTCGTCTAGCTTTTAAGGGGGAACCAGATGGCGCTATGCTTGGCTCGCTAGATGGCGCTGCCATAGGTCAAACGGATATCAACTGCGTTTTTTCAAAATAGGAATCCCTATTTTTATTACATACTCGTGTAGTACGTAAAGAAATGTGAATGTTTTAGTTGGACCACTTTTTTCGCTTTGTGATAGATGGAGCTGTAATAGTCACAAACGTATAAGTACGTGGTATCACGTAGCATTCCGCCAGTGCGGACGGTATTTGCTTCGTGATACATTACCCGTGTTAAGATGGACCGTTTACCAATTGCGGAAAAGGTCGATATCGTGTTGATGTATGGCTGTTGTGATCAAAATGCCCAACGGGCGTGTGCTGTGTATGCTGCTCGGTATCCTGGACGACATCACCCAAGTGTCCGGACCGTTCGCCGGATAGTTACGTTGTTTAAGGAAACTGGAAGGGCCGGCCGAAGTGGCCGTGCGGTTAAAGGCGCTGCAGTCTGGAACAGCAAGACCGCTACGGTCGCAGGTTCGAATCCTGCCTCGGGCATGGATGTTTGTGATGTCCTTAGGTTAGTTAGGTTTAACTAGTTCTAAGTTCTAGGGGACTAATGACCTCAGCAGTTGAGTCCCATAGTGCTCAGAGCCATTTGAACCATTTTTGAAACTGGAAGTGTTCAGCCACATGTGAAACGTCAACCACGACCTGCAACAAATGATGATGCCCAAGCAGGTGTTTTAGCTGCTGCCGCGGCTAATCCGCACATCAGTTGCAGACAAATTGCGCGAGACTCGGGAATCTCAAAAACGTCGGTGTTGAGAATGCTACATCAACATCTAAATGGCGCAGTGTATGATGATTTCCTACATATTGTTCTACCGATGTTACTGCATGTCAGAATGGCGATGTACTTCCAACATGATGCATGTCCGGCACATAGCTCGCGTGCGGTTGAAACGGCATTGAATAGCATATTTCATGACAGGTGGATTGGTCGTCGGGCCCGCACGTTCACCGGATCTGACGTCCCCGGCTTTCTTTCTGTGGGGAAAGTTGAAGGATATTTGCAGTCGTGATCCACCGACAACGCCTGACAACATGCGTCAGCGCTTTGTCAATGCATGTGCGAACATTACGGAAGGCGAACTACTCGCTGTTGAGAGGAATGTCGTTACACGTATTGCCAAATGCTTTGAGGCTGACGGGCATCATTTTGAGAATTTATTGCATTATCGTGCTATTTACAGGTAATCACGCTGCAACAGCATGCGTTGTCATAAATGATAAGTTCACAAAGGAACATGTATCACATTGGAACAACTGAAATAAAATGTTCAAACGTCCTTACGTTCTGTGTTTTAATTTAAAAAACCTACCTCTTACCAACTGTTCGTCTAAAATTGTGAGCCATATGTTTGTGACTATTACAGCGCCATCTATCACAAAGCGAAAAAGGTGATCCAACTAAAACATTCATATTTCTTTACGTACTACACGAATATGTAATAAAATTGGGGGTTCCTATTTTTTAAAAACGCAGTTGATATCTGTTTGACCTATGGCAGCGCCATCTAGCGGGCCAACCATAGCGCCATCTGGTTTTCCCCTTCAAGCTAGACAAGTTTCGTTCTTTGTAGTTTTTTCGTTTGACACTCATTTCGTGAGATATTTGGCCCGGTCACGATCAATGGACCACCCTGTATACTGATGGCGGTAATATCGCGTACACAAGGTATAAGAAGGCGGTGCATTGTCGGAGCTGTCATTTGTACTCAGCTGATTCAAGGGAAAAAGTTTCAGATTCGATTACGGGCACGCGACGGTGATTAACAGACTTGGAATGCGAAATGGTAGTTGGAGCGGAATGCGTAAGACATTCCATTTAGGAAAGCGTTAGGGAATTCAATATTACAAGACCCACAGTGTCATGAGCGTGCCGAGAATGCCAAATTTCAGGCATTACCTCTCACTACACACAACGCAGTGGCCGACGGCCTTCACCTAACGACCGCCAGCAGCGCCGTTTGCTCAGTTGTCAGTGCTTATAGACAAGCAACACTGTGTGAAATAACCGCAGAAATGAATGTGGAACGTACGAGGAACGCATCCGTTAGGGCAGTGGGGCGAACCGGCTGGAGTGGCCGAGCGGTTCTAGGCGCTACAGTCTGGAACCGCGCGACCGCTACGGTCGCAGGTTCGAATCCTGCCTCGGGCATGGATGTGTGTGATGTCCTTAGGTTAGTTAGGATGGTTGGTTGTTTTGGGGAAGGAGACCAGACAGCGAGGTCATCGGTCTCATCGGATTAGGGAAGGACTGTGATGGAAGTCGGCCGTGCTCTTTGAAAGGAACCATCCCAGCATTTGCCTGGAGCGATTTAGGGAAATCACGGAAAACCTATACAGGATGGCCGGACGCGGGTTTGAACCGCCGTCCTCCCGAATGCGAGTCCAGTGTCTAACCAGGTTAGTTAGGTTTAAGTGGTTCTAAGTTCTAGGGGACTGATGACCTCAGAAGTTAGGTCCCATAGTGCTCAGAGACATTTGACCCCCTTTTTTTTCGCAGTGTGGCAAAATTTGGCGGTAATGGGCTATGGCAGCAGTCGACCGACTCGAGTACCTCAGCAAACAGCACGTCAACGCCTGTAGTGTGTATCGTGGGCTCGACGCTCGTGACCATATCGAGTGGACCCTAGACGACTGGAAAAGCGTATCCTGGTCTCCTGATTGCAGCTGGTAAGAGCTGATGGTATGGTTCAGGTGAGGTTCAGACCCCACGAAGCCATGGAAACAAGTTATGAACAAGGCACTATGCAAGCTGCTGGTGGCTCCATGATGGTATGGGCTGTGTTTACATGGACCGATCCGATCATTGTCTGGAAATATTCGGCTGCTTCATGATCATTTGCAGCCATTGATGCTCGTCATGTCCCCGAACAATGAAGGAATTTTTATGGATGACGATGTGCCATGTCGCCGGTCCACAATCATTCGCGATTGGATTGAAGAACATTCTGGACAATCGAGCGACTGATGTGGCTACCGATATGAGCCGACATGAATCCCACCAAACACTTACGGGACATATCGAGAGGACACTTCGTGCACGAAATCCTGCACCGGCAACACTTTCGCAAATATGGACGGCTATAGAGGCAGCATGGCTCCATATTTCTTTAGAGGAATGGTCGAGTTTCTGCACTACGCCGGTTAAAAGGAGGTCCGACGCAATATTATGAGGTATGCTGTGACTTTTGTCGTCGCAGTGTACTTCTCGTACTCATGAAGTCACGGTGCTGGGAACTGGCATATAGCGTCGTGTCAGATTATTATTACCACCTGCCAGCACCCCGGACAGCTGTCGTCCAACTTTTAAGAGCCAATACCGAAAAGGTGTGGCGGCACCTCTGGTCGCATATGTACCGAACTGACTTCTAATTGGTAACCTGCATAATTGGCATGTCATTAACCTCCTAACACAATAGCTATACTACAGATGCGGCAAGTTGCCTGCAGTACCATTCGGAGCAGTTCGTCTCGACTGTCTCCTGTTTGACATTGTTACCATCCTTAGCGTAACCCAGCGTTGTGACACTTTTATTGCCTGGTGAACTGTTGTGTTGTTTTTGTGAGCGGATTTTTAATTGATTAATAACAGTCATTATGCGAGGACTCTTTGCTTATTAAGGTCCGATCGGTCGCGAGACGGAAACCGCAGTGAGAATAAAAGCTTCGTTGGGCAGTGTCTCTAGTATGTTTGTCGATGCATCACATCGCTCTTTGCAGTTCTGGGCGCACATCGAGCATGTTAAGATGCCTAGAAAATAATCGCTCCCGCCAAGCACGAGTGCTTGTGAGAGATTTCGCCTTATTTCATACAGCCCAAACAACGTAACTGTCATGCACTTCCTTCTTCATAACAATTCTCGGCCACCACGCTGCAGGGGCAATGAAGACTCTCCTGCAGCATTTTCGATGGGCAGTGTTTGATCACGTATCATACAGCCCCGAACTTGGCTTCCTCTGAATTTCATCTTTGCTCACGTGAACCGCTGGCTGTTGTTGTTGTGGTCTTCAGTCCTGAGACTGGTTTGATGCAGCTCTCCATGCTACTCTACCCTGTGCAAGCTTTTTCATCTCCCAGTACCTACTGCAACCTACATCCTTCTGAATCTGCTTAGTGTATTCATCTCTTGGTCTCCCTCTACGATTTTTACCCTCCACGCTGCCCTCCAATACTAAATTGGTGATCCCTTAATGCCTCAGAACATGTCCTACCAACCGATCCCTTCTTCTGGTCAAGTTGTGCCACAAACTTCTCTTCTCCCCAATCCTATTCAATACTTCCTCATTAGTTATGTGATCTACCCATCTAATCTTCAGCATTCTTCTGTAGCACCACATTTCGAAAGCTGGCTATGAAGACAATATTTTGGCACAGACAGCGAGAATTGGAGGAAGGCCCATGCCGCTGCCATCTGTGTCGATGGTACTGGAAAGTTGGTGCAACACCATGGCAGATATCTCAGACCAGTGAATATGTTGAGCAGCAGCTGAAAGATACAGCTAACTGTTGCAAATAAAACATTTTTGAATTTCACTGTGGTTTCCATTTCACGACCGATCGCATCTTAATAAACAAGTAGCCCTCATACTTACATTTAAATGCATTATACAGTATGAGACACAATCACTGATAATTACTGAACGTTTTGAATGTATCTACTTCCAGTCATTGCATTGTATTACCACAGCCTCAATTAACAGAATGGTCCATGTCTTTGAAGATGTCCGTCTCTGTAATGCGCATTCACGACTCCATATTACGTCCATGTCAAAATTTATACCGTTGCAGTTGATTGGTAAGAGTCTCGCATGCTCGTGATTTGTCAGCACTGAAAGTCAAAGAATAAAATATTCTCCTGTCACATCTCTTGACCTCGCAATGGCCGCTGATACAAAAGGCTAACTTTCTCATCTCACGCCCGAATTCACCAACGTCAGTTATGATTGAGCTTATCATTAAATATTACTGTCTCTGTAACTATTTTTCTTCGTTATTGGTCACTCTTATGAGTCTCCTAAGGATAGTCAACGTTTTTGGTTTCGGGTGTTAGTTGTTAGCTATGCAGTAATACTGTTCTAATAAACGAGAAACTAACTCTGACACGATATTACGACTAAACTGCTGAAACGATTTTGATGAAATGTGGTATACAGATATCTTGAACGCTGATGACGAACATAGGCTGCATCAGAACGGGTATAGCACAAGATATCTATTGATTTTCTTAATACAGCGCGAAATATGGATCAATTATTACTGTTTGTAAATTCTGTTTAGTCTTTGACTTTGGAACTTTATCGTATTTGCGAAAATGAATTTATTGTTTGAAATGATGTACGTAATAAAAGTCGATGTAGAGAATACAGTGCTTATATAGTCCTCAAATAGCTTAGTACAGTCTTTAATACCAGCATCAGTCACAAGCCCACCGCATTGTAGCCACGGAGAGTGAAGCGGCTATTATAGCTTCTCAGGTACTTGAAGACTCACAACGACTGTGTCATTCAAATGCTGTACGACAAACAGAGAGACGTCGTCACTTTACATGTGGAACGTGGGAGGCTTTTAGCGAACTTGCATTTGATTATGATGTGCGAGTGGGGGTGACGCAGAAACACGTGAGCGCAGCTGTCAGCCACGTCAGATTTTCTCTGCCCTGGACTGAATGTTTGTGTTTTGTCCTCGTCATCATTTTATCATCATCGACGTGCAAGTAGTCGAAGTGGCTGATTATCCAGAATGGGTTTTCCCAGCCAATAAATCCATACACACATTTCATTTCGTTTTACTGGTACGCGAGCATAGCGTAGGGTAACAGGTAGAATACAGTGTCTATACAACCCCCAAAATGTTAAATCTATACTTCCATACTAATATCATTAAATGCGAATCTAACTGTGTCACTTACTTCCCCGCTGAACTGATTTCGATAAAGTTTGGTTTGGATATAACTTGAAGTCTGAGGAAGAACGTCGGCTACTTTAGTAACACAAAAAAATCGAGCGCTAAGAGGATTAAGTAAGAAGTGGGACATCTTTTTCTTACATCAGTGAACACGAACCACGTTGAAAATTACTAAAACTGTTGCATAATTTACGCGTTCTATAATGTATAAATTCCCACGCCCCTCCACATGCAGTTGGGCGAGGGTGTACATCACGAGCTATATCTTACCCAAACAGGCAGACACATGAGGGTAGCTGACGTTATTGCATGTGCACTAACTTACTTATCACCATTGTTATTATAACAAAACTACTGATATGTGAGTGCAGCCGCAGGTAACAGCTAGTATTATTATAAAATATGGTTCAGGTATTGTTTAAGAAGAGATTTGTCAAAGCGAATTACTAAGAAGGTGAAATAGAGGAAGAAAGGTTTTTTGAAAATATATCATTATTATCACAATTTTGAAGCTAGAACTACGAAAACTGGTCTTTGGTTTCTCGGTCAGAAGAAAAAAAATACGTGTTCCAGTATTTTTGGAAATTTAGCCCGTATAGAGGTGAAATATTGGTAGAATTTTTTTTTGAAAATTCATTATTATTAAGTTACTATTAAAGCTTTTTAAGGCTACATCTACGAAAACTGGTTTTTGACTTCTCGGTTACAAATAAAGAAGACGATTGTCAAGCCTTGTCAATGACAACGTATTTCAAGCTGGACAAGAGTTAATGCAGGTGCATCTCAACCAGTTTCAAACTGAATTTCCAAGGATTAATGGATGCAATAAGCATTTTGAGTTCCTCACATTAGCACATAAATCTGCACATCTTCGATGGTCCAAATGACACACAAACTTGACAGTAGCATTCCCGATGCTCGTAGTGTGTCTGAGCTGCGACTTTTACCTCTTTTCAAACGCTGCGAAGCGTTTATTTCAGACCGAACTAGGTGGTGCAGTGGTTAGCACAGTGGACTCGCATTCGGGAGGACACCGGTTCAAACCCGCGTCCGGCCATCCGTGATTTCCCTAAGTCGCACCAAGCAAATGCTGGGATGGTTCCTTTGAAAGGGCATGGCCGATTTCCTTCCCCATCCTTGACGCAATCCGAGTTTGTGCTCCTTCTCTAATGACCTCAATGTCGACGGGGCGTTAAATCCAATCTTCCTTTCCTCTCTTCGTTTTTTCATACCAGAGGTGGTTCTGTCACGTTTTGGGAGTGTTTGTCGCAGCATGACTTGGGACTACTCACCTCAGTCTACCGCGAGCATGAACCAAGAAACTTTCTTGATGGTCAAGCTTTGCCCTTTCGTCTAAAGCTTCATGATGGTGTATTTACCATATGAAGATGATAACAGCCGTGTTCTCAAGGCTGCAAGCATACACTTCTGGTTTGATGAAACTCAGTGCCCCTATCGCACCTCGGCTGGTCCGCTAAATGAGCCGATCTTGATTCTGGGACCATTTGGAGCAGCGGATGAAACACAGCAATCACCATCACCCAATCTGGTAACTGTACATAATATAATCATCAATGAGGAGCTTCAGTCGGATATCGAAAACCCCTAAAAATTCTAGACACTCTTCCTTGGAAAATGACATGAACAAGGCAGATGAGGAGGGGTTTCACGATATTAGCGTGATGTATCCTGGGGTATTACCATTTTGTTCCGCTGTGCTTATATGGAGGTACAGACATGTAAGTAACATTATCGCCGAAAGACACGGTACTTCGCAACAAAACAATCATTTTGTAGGGAAAGTCATGTGTGGAGATTTATAACTAGTCTTTTCTTGTGGGCCTATGATCCTAAAGGCGCCCTGCAAAGTAACTTCTCAAACATTTTTAAATAAAATAAACGTTGTTAACATTCTGCACCTTTATTGTTGATGTCTACATATTTATTACTCAACATACTCTGGCAACGAACACATTTCTATCAACGACAGACCAGTTTGTTGACACCTTTAGTGTAGAATGTTTGCCGGCCGTTGTGGCTGAGCGGTTCTAGGCGCTTCAGTCTGGAACCGCGTGACCGCTACGGTCGCAGGTTCGAATCCTGCCTCGGTCATGGATGTGTGTGATGTCCTTAGGTTGGTTAGGTTTAAGTAGTTCTAAATTATAGGGGACTGAGGACCTAAGATGTTAAGTCCCATAGTGCTCAGAACCATTTGAGCCATTTTTGTAGAATGTTTGACTTTGTTGATGGAGCCACAACCTCGTTTGTCAGCACCGCATCAAAGTTGTGCCCCGAAGATGTTTCGTAAGTTCCGTAAATAGATAAAAATCGAATGGGCCGAAGTCGAAACTACATGTAGGGTGATGGATGGCAGCGAGCCCAAAGCGTCGAATTATGCAGGTGTCGCAGCACTTGTGTATCATCTGACGTTGTCATGCTGAAGGAGGAGTGTGGACCAACACTTGGAATTCGTGCTTTCAATTTCTCACGCACCGACATAGTTACTTTAAACGGCAGCATTTTATGAGGTACAATTCAGAGTTCTTTAGCGGCAGAGGGATGGAATTTGTGTCAGCAAAGCAAGAAACTACCAAGTAATATGCATGACTGTCAATACCTCAACCGATATTGAGAAAAGAATTTAAAAAGTCCGGAGGCGTTACTTTTCAGCAAGCCCTTGTATTTTCATATCAAGCTTTCTTTAGTCAATCTTCACTGTTCGGGATGAAACTCGATCATCTGCATATAGCGTCGTTATTACGTAATCTTGTTGGTTAAATGATATGTGTAATTCTGTAGCTTCATTTTCCATTGCCGTATAATTTGGTCAGTGTATAATAAAAGAGTAGTGGCGAAAGGCTGAAACTTTGTCAAAAGGAGACCGCTTATAAAACACTACTACGACCTATTCTTGAGCACCGCTCGAGCGTTTGGGATCCCTATCAGGTCGGATTGACGGAGGACATAGAAGCAATTCAGAGGCGGGCTGCTAGATTTGTTAATGTTAGGTTTGATCATCACGCGAGTGTTACGGAAATGCTTCAGGAACTCGGGTGGGAGTCTCTAGAGGAAAGGAGGCGTTCTTTTTGTGAATCGCTACTGAGGAAATTTAGAGAACCAGCATTTGAGGCTGACTGCAGTACAATTTTACTGCCGCCAACTTACATTTCGCAGAAAGACCACAATGATAAGATAAGAGAAATTAGAGCTCGTTCAGAGGCATGTAGGCAGTCATTTTTCCCTCGTTCTGTTTGGGCGTGGAACAAGGAGAGAAGATGCTAGTTGTGGTACGAGGTACCCTCCGCCACGCACCGTATGGTGGATTGCGGAGTATGTATGTAGATGTAGATACGCCTAAGTTACCATTCTCCGTTCTCACCTCATTATTACAAATTATTTGGATGCTTGAATTTTTGCAGATAATCTGAATTATCGGTGTAATGTGAGTTGGTATGCCTGTTCTTCTTAATATCTCTCATAATAGCTGTTTATTTACTTTATCGAGGACGTTTATGTAACCTGTGAAAAGGACGTTTGTTTCTTTGTTGGATCCCTTACGTTTCAATGTAATTTGTTGTAGTATGAACTCATTATCGTCGGCTGTGTTCTTTATACTGGTAAATCTCAGTCGAGAGAAATGCAAGGACCCGACTCGCTTTCGTGTAGAGGGGAACGTTGCGTCACTGTGGCACAACCTCAGGTTAGTCTGCAGTGTGGGAACCGGCACCCTCGGGCCTAGCTGCCGCGTCGTGCAACCATAAACTTCGCCGTGCAACCTGACTGAGGGTCGCTGAGCGGACAGCAACCTGCCGAGCTGCTACCGGTCAGCCGCGTCAGCTCGACTCGACCTGTGAGGTGAGGCGAGGCGAGGCGAGGCGATTTGTCGTCGCCCAGTTGCAGCGGCAGCAGTGGCGACGGCGTGCTAGCGCGGCGAGTGTGGGGCGGCGTGCTGAGCCGGCGCTCTTTTAGATGTGGCATCATGGCAGCGCCAGACCTCCTCTGTGCCGCTGATGTCATCTCGTAAAAACATCGTCGCCGCATCCTTCCCTTCCCTTCCCTCTGCAGCAGGCGACAGGCCGCCGCTGCCGTCCTACGCAGCCGTCTGTCGAATGCCGCGTCTCCAGCCAGAGACCAGCGTTCACCAGAGACTTGGACGATGGTTGTGAGAACTTAACGGGTACTGGGAACATTTTAACCGAATTTGAGGCCTTTCGATAGATTTTGAGGATTTGAACTATGTTGCGTCCTTTTAATGGGCAGTGGAGATTTGAGCAGATGGAGGAGAATTTGAATGAACTTTGTTAAATATCTACCTAAGACGGTGACCAGAAGGATCGAAGATAGAGGTTTTACTGCTGATGGACCGAGGATCGTAACACCGAACTGAAATGGCAGAGAGGTAGGATTTGGAAGTATTAAGGTGTTGAACATAAAGAATAAAGCACTCACACGTACTTACCACAGTGGCCAAATTTTAAATTAAATCAACCAGGATGAGCAATAGTTGTTCGCTACAGAGCGAAAGGTGAGTGGTATCTGTTGCAGAAATAGGTTTGCAGAGAGTTTACGAGTACTACTGTGGAGATCCTCGTAGGTTTGCTGTTCGAAAGGCTGAGTGTTCTCCGATATGAATATCGAGAGGAGTGACATCTAGCAACTGGACTAACCATCGAACTGAATCAAATCCGCCGGCCGCGGTAGCCGAGCGGTTCTACGCGCTTCAGTCCGGAACCGCGCGACTGCTACGGTCGCAGGTTCGAATCCTGCCTCGGGCATGGATGTGTGTGATGTCCTTAGGTTAGTTAGCTTTAAGTAGTTCTAAGTTCTAGGGGACTGATAACCTCAGATGTTAAGTCCCATAGTGCTCAGAGCCATTTCAACCATCTTTTTGAATCAAATCCAGGTGTTGGGTAGTCATACTGTAATATCATTATAACTTTGACGTGGTCGTCAAATACTAATTCTTGATTTACCGTTGACTACATCTTCAAACATCTTTTAACTACTTAATCATCTTAAAGGTTATAATCTAAACAAAAATTCACTCGGGACGTTGCCTTAACACCCGTGCGTTGCAGATGACATGATGTATAATTTAGACGTGTGGCTAATTACTGCTTACAGACACAAGGAATACATAACATAAAAAAGTAAAGTAATATGTAACATAAACAACAACAAAAATCTAATGTCAGTATAATATGTCCGCCTCCGTAACCGAGTGGTTTCAGTGTCCTTCATAACCCATCCCGCTGTTAGGGTGTTACTGCTTTGAGGAGTTGATCCACGTTTTTTTCCACGCTTCGTACCAGTTATTTTCTGGGCAGTGGAACGTTCCTCTCCGTAAAATTATACGTCGATAATCCCACCAACTGAGGCGCGACGTCACTTTCCTGCTATGTTCTGTGTTGTAAAAAAAGTCTCATTGATGTGCGTTGTATTTTGTACCTCTGTACCTCTACTCTACTTTCGCTCTGCCAACCATGGTTCTATCTACCCCTCCTCTTAGGCGCCAGGAAGGTCCCATCGAAAAAAAAAAAAAGGGTCAATGCGACAGGCCCTCATGCGGAGAACCCTGGTTCGATTTCTGGTACTAAGAGGAATTTTTTCTTGCTGGGACTACCGGACCGGGATGCACTCAGCCTCATGATGCCAATACAGGAGCTGCCTGATAGAGAGGTAGTTGCTCCAAGGTCCATCGGAGAGTGAAGAATGTGTATGAGGCAGCATGTTTGTTGAAAAACACTGTTGTAGAGTGGTGCGCCAAGGCGTGTTGCACGTCCACATATAACAAATGTCCCAACACAGAAGTTTCTCCACCTCAAATGGGAAACACTCGAGCACCCGCTCTATGCAACTATCACGCCTTCGGTCCCCTGAAGAAGTCCTTGAAGGGTCGACTATTCCTGTGAGACGAGGATGTGCAGCAGGCCGTTCCGGACGTCTACACGCAGCAGTATACGGTGTTTTACCAAACGTGTATCTTCAATCTCGTGCTCGTGGATAGGATGATTGTCTCGGTGCTGAAGGAGATTTTGCCTGATCGCTGTACCGATTCTGGATTGTACGGCTTCGAACGAAAACTTTTTTTATCGCCCTTAATATTATCGTTCAATTATTCTAATTCTTTTAATCCAAGATACGGACACTGATCATTATCCTTTGCAGTGTCGCATGTTTTACAGTCGCCGTGTGAATTCCGTTCTTCTGTCACTCGTCTCGTACAGGGCAAACGTTCCCACAAATCATTTCCATAGAAAACTTCATCTTCCGCAGACAGAGCCCCTGACACAATCCTTTGTATGAACCAAAGTCTTCAATATTTTGTAGCTGGTACACGCGAAGTCCTTAACTGCTGTTATCGCACTCAACACTCTCTTGCCTATATTGTATTTTTCGTGAGAGTTTGCAGTTTTTCCGCTCTGTTGTTTCCCATTTTCTTTGTAGTGTGTATACTCATGCAAACCTAGAAGAGAAAACGTATGGTACTACAAATTTTGCCACACGACAACCTTCAGCCAGTTGATAGCTCCTTAAAATAACTGTCGTAGCGACTCAGGATTTTGCAAAGCCTGTGCATGCCAGCTACAATTTACTTCTACTCCTGACGTCCATTCTGTTGCTTACACTGAAGAATCGAACCGATTGTTCACATACCAGGCGGAGAGACATCTCAACTCGTCTTTTGCACAGAAGACTTGTGTGTCAAACTTCTTTCTCTTGGTTCGTGATATATAAAGGATCCATGACACCGTTAAATAAAGCCTTTCTTTCTAATAGCCCACTGCACAATTATTATCATTGTCATTTATCTTCTTTAAGTAAAACAGCAATAGATATTGCCATCCCTTACTGTAAATCATGTAGTATGCTCTATTAAACATGCAATTCGTATTTTTTTTTTAATGAGAAGTTGGAAATTTGAAGAGGCGATTGGCACTTGAGCTATCCGGAAAGATCCGTAGCAATACTTTCAATGAAAGCTTGCAGCGTGCTGGTAGACACAACTTTTTCTCATCTATTTCGTTAACATCTTTATAAACAGTCGTAGAGTTTCATCGAATATTGTGTATGACTGTCTACTATGAAATATACATAAGAGAGCTCTATACCTCGTCAAAAATAAGTTGCCAAGTTACAGAGTTGCAATTAAGCCTTCGTGAAAGTAGCATGCCTCATTGTAATATTGAAACCGCTACAAAACGAAGTGCAGCTACAATGACAAATGCGTGAAACCGAGGAACGTGGTACAATGATTACTACACTGCGCTCGCATTACCTTCCTAACCTGAGTCTCTACTCTGTCTCTGATGACCTCGTCGTCGACGTAACATCAAACCCTACTCTTCCTATCCCTTCTTTTTCTTTATCTCTGTGAAGGACACGAGCTAAAAAGTTGTGAGTGTTGCAATAGACACACGTAATGTGAGGCCAACGCAAGGTGATGGTCAGTTCATCTGCATGGCTGTAAAGGATTGTTAAGTTGTATCTCGAATGCAGGCACGGTGTTTCAAGTGCTGCTGCAGGCGTGCTCCAGCGTTCCGTGTCGAGCCGTCTGGTACGCCATAAACTGCGTCTTTGTACGCTTTCAGTGTAGCGCGCTGTCGGTTCCAAATGAAAGACAACTTCGTCTGCAACTGGTTCGTCGCAGAAAAATAACATACCACCCGGCAAAAAATCATCACTTACTGCGAGTCTCGCAGCACTACACTGATGACCGATTACGCAAGAGATGTTGCATGTGTCCAAATTCATTCAGTCTTTTTCTCCGCTGTGATTTGGAAGTGCTCCCATTATTATATGAATAAAATTTTGAATAAGCTATGAGACATGAATATCAAGTGACGAATCGTTCGACTCAAATTTTACAGAGCAGAAGAATTTACCAAATATAAGCTAATACACTACTGGCCATTAAAACTGCTACACCACGAAGATGACGTGCTACAGACGCGAAATTTAACCGACAGGAAGACGATGCTGTGATATGCAAATGATTAGCTTTCCAGATCATTCACACAAGGTAAGCGCCGCTGGCGACACCCACAACGTGCTGACATGAGGAAAGTTTCCAACCAATTTCTCATACACAAACAGCAGTTGACCGGCGTTGCCTGGTGAAACGTTGTTGTGATGCCTCGCGTATGGAGGAGAAATGCGCACCATCACGTTTCCGACTTTGATAAAGGTCGGATTGTAGCCTATCGCGATTGCGGTTTATCGTATCGCGACATTGCTGCTCGCGTTTGTCGACATCCAGTGACTGTTAGCGAAATATGGAATCGGTACTTTCAGGAGGGTAATACGGAACGCCGTGCTGGATCCCAACGGCCTCGTATTACGAGCAGTCGAGATGACAGGCATCTTATCCGCATGGCTGTCACGGATCGTGCAGCCACGTCTCGATCCCTAAATCAACAGATGGGGACGTTTGCAAGACAACAACCATCTGGACGAACAGTCCGACGACGTTTCCAGCAGCATGGACTATCATCTCGGAGACCATGGCTGCGGTTACCCTTGACGCTACATGACAGACAGGAGTGCCTGCGATGGTGTACTCAACGACGAACCTGGGTGAACGAATGGCAAAACGTCATTTTTTCGGATGAATTCAGGTTCTGTTTACAGCATCATGATGGTCGCATCCGTGTTTGGCGACATCGCGGTGAACGCACATTGGAAGCGTGTATTCGTCATCGTTATACTGGCGTATCACCCGGCGTGATGGTATGGGGTGGCATTGGTTACACGTCTCGGTCACTCTTGTTCGCATTGACAGCACTTTGAACAGTGGACGTTACATTTCAGATGTGTTACGACCCGTGGCTCTACCCTTCATTCGATCTTTGCGAAACCCTACATTTCAGCAGGATAATGCTCGACCGCATGTTGCAGGCCCTGTATGGGCCTTTCCGGATACAGAAAATGTTCGACTGTTGCCCTGGCCAGCACATTCTCTAGATCTCTCACCAATTGAAAACGTCTGATCAATGGTGGCCGAGCAACTGGCTCGTCACAATACGCCAGTCACTACTCTTGATGTACTGTGGTATGGTGTTGAATGTAGCTGCATGGGCAGCTGTACCTGTACACGCCATCCAAGATCTGTTTGACTCAATGACCAGGCGTATCAAGGCCGTTATTACGACCAGAGGTGGTTGTTCTGGGTACTGATTTCTCAGGATCTATGCACCCAAACTGCGTGAAAATATAATCACATGTCAGTTCTAGTATAATATATTTGTCCAATGAATACCCGTTTATCATCTGCATTTCTTCTCGGTGTAACAATTTTAATGGCAAGTAGTGTAAGTTTCAATCAATATTTTTGAATGAACGTTCGTAACCTATCCAAGCGAAGGTCGAGAAACTGTAATCGCTGCAGCATTTTAGTTCGGTTAAGTCCATCGCGATGGACGTACAGGAACACTTTGGCTAAGAAAAGAGTAGGTTGAGTCCAGTCATACCAGTCTCCATGCACGAGCCATCACCTCGCTACATGGAAAAGTTCCGATCTTTGGACACTGTTCCTCAGAACACGAACGCTGGCTGGCAAAGAGAGTGTAACCGAAGAACCATGACTTCTCAGAGATGTTACGGGTACCAGTCCTTCGCGTTACACCACACAAGTCAACAGAGCTTGCAGAGTCGCACAGCTAGCAGGTCCAGGCACAGTCTCCGATAAGATCGGGTGAGCAGTTGGAGTATGTGGTTTCCTATGAATATCGATGCCTCCCACAAAACTATGTCTGCTGCACGTCATTGAAGCCAAAAAGAACGACTGGAAAAGACCATAGTTTCCCTTTTTTACAATATTAAAAGAAGAGGTGTTAGACAAGGGTGATGTATATCGCCAACGATTTTCAATATTTATGCTGAGTAAATAACGGTCAAAGGATTAGCAAAAGCAAGAGGCATAGTAGTACGAGGAAAAATGATAAAGAGTATTAACATGCAGATGATCAAGCAGTGCTGACTGAATCAGAGGAAGTACTACAATTTATGATGGAGAGGATGGTACAAACGGGGAATGTATGTAGAATTAGAACAAATAAAGGAAAGAGCAAAGTCATCAGAATCAGCAAACACCAAGATTCTACCAAAATACGAGAGAGCACAAAAAAGTAATGCTTCCTGTGTCACAAAAACTTAATAATGAACATATAAAAGCTGAATTAGTACAGATCGTAGCCTGAACTTTCCTCTACACGACACTACTTCATCATAGTCATCATGCGTCTGAACACATTTCTATCATTGTTGAATCCAAACATCAAAGCCAGTTTGGAAAAAATAAGGGCTTTGTTTCTTGATACACGATTTTAGGGCTGTTTTAACCTCATTCATGAAGAAAGCATTTGAGGATGCTGTAATGAACATCAGCAAAGTGCGGCATTAGCTGACAGTATTTGGTAACGGAGAAACTGACATGACAGATAAGTTGCGCAGCTACCGCCTGATAACATCTGTCACAGATGCCAATCGAGGACGTGCTGATTGGAGGAGACAGACGCGTTACAGTTCTCAATCAACAGCGAGAGCTATGTAACTACTTTTCAGGAACTTACGGAGCAAAACCCAGAATTTTTTAAAACTGGTTTTGATGCCTGGGTTCAAGGCTTGAGACAAGAAAATTCTTTTATGTACTTAGGAAGTTTGGTGACAGAAGACTACAGTTATGTGGAGGAATTAACAAGTAGAATATGTATGAGTAAAACTGTTTTTTAGAAGGTGAAAGGTTTATTGATAAGAAAAAGAATTCCGACAGAATTGGTAAAGAGACTGTTTTGTCTTTAGTGTAGTATTGTAAGGCAGTGAATCATGGACGATCAAAAAATAAAAAATAAAAATAATTCACTGTGATTAAAAATTATGACATGGTAAGAACGAGGAAAATATGTTAGCTTTGGCACATACTGCGAAGAAATCGCCTGCCACCAGGAACTATTGTAGGCAAGATTGCAAGAAGGGAGGGAGAAGAAGAAAGAGACTTGGAATGATGCCGACACTAAAAAAGAACGTGACATCAGATTATTGAAGAAGCACAGAATGGGGGAAAGTGTAGAGCGTCGAGCCGGCACCTATGGTATGGTAACGCAGCAATGAAGGATAAAATGAGGTCGTTTAGTTCTAGAAGCATCACAATATTTTTTCTATCTATTTTCCTTCCTTTACGTAATCATTTCTATTTTTAAATTAAATTTTTCGTCTTTTTATTACTTTTATGCTAATTTCTTACATAAAAAACACTCCATACTTAGAATTTAAGCCAGGCAGAAAGTCTCCGGGCACAGGAAGGCTGCTTCCAGTTACACGGAGAGGAAAGTGTTTCAGGATAACCAGAGAGAAATAAACAGGCAACATGTCAAAAATGTCTTACATTAAAACTTTAGTCACCATATATAATTATAAATGTGTGGTCTCCAGTACCATCAAAAGTGCAGAATATTTAAAACTACGTTGCTATACCAGTCTGTTATGTAAAACATGTAACTGTAATTTTGAAAAAGTACTATCCTAATGATAAAATAAATCTCTTCATTATCGGGTATAAATATATATTGTGCCAAAGTGACATGTTATGCGTTGGTCAAACAAACGTTGGTCGAACAAGAACGTTAAAAGAACACCAGTGTTACATCCGACTCAAGCAGGTAAGTAAATTAGCTTTCGCCGCACGCTGCCGAACCTGTAGCAAATGGATGCCGATAGTAAGCTTCTGGGGTAATGAACTGAAGAATGCCAAAGATACCAGGAAATAAAAGTTTAAGTAGAAAACATTTTAGTGTAACACATTTTTGAAACGCACTGAAAAGTATAAAATAATCTCTCCTGGTCCCATATAGATCCATAACCTCAAAAACATACTCCTGAAAACTCGTGTTTATGGACTTTTAGTAGCTACAAAAATACTTGCAAGATTTAAAACGAAAAACGTGGGCACATGCAACAGATATCTGATAAATGAAAGGTTTACCAAGTCACTAACAATTTTATTTCACAACAAATAATATGAACTGTATAAGATTTTCCCTAATGACAGTTACTCTCAACACTCCTTACTATTACCTACTGCTTGCACCCCACGTTCTTCATTTAAATATCACAAGTATTGTCACAGACATTAAAAATTCACAAGCACAAATTCACAGGACTACTTGTATGAGGTTAGAAATCTGTTTGGGCTAGGAGAAATTATTTTATACTTTTAAGTCCGTTTCGTAAACGTGTTACATTAAAATTTTTTTATTCGAATAATTACTTTCTGCTACTTAGTCTTGTGCGTATGAAATTTTTCAATCGATTTCAAACATTTTGATGAGATTGTAACAGAGGCATGTTGTATATTTGAGGTTTATTGATTCCTCCTACGTACATCGCGCAAAAAGACAGTGAAGGTAAAAATTAGAGAGAATCGAGCTCACACGCAGGCTTACCTACTGTGGTTCTTATCACGAATCTTTCGCGACTGGCACAGGAAAAGGGGAATAGCAGTGGTGCACCAGCTATCCTCCGCCGCACGCCAGGCAAGAAACTGAGTTAGTATTGCATTGTCATCCAGTTCTGAGCTATGTTGAAAATTTCAAGTCTCTAGCTCATCGGGAAAATCTAAATCAACCGAAAACTCTGCACTGAGCAGACAAACAGACAAGAAAGCCACCTGGTAAGAACGTGTTATAAAGCTTTTGTTGGAGTACAGACAGAGGCCAACAGAGATCTGCCCTATACACACCTGAAAAATAACTCCATGCAAGCTGTCAGAATATCGTGCGAAACTGCAACATTAACACACTCGACACTGTTATCTCTCGTCTTCGATTACGTAGATGAACTGGCGATTTTCTAGCAAGTTTAAAGCATAATTACGCAACAGTCACGCATCTTAGAGGGACATGATGGTGGCGATGAGGTTATATACTCCGAGGATTGTAGGGGACGATGCGGGAGACCCGCACGGCCGACTAGGCAAGGTCGTAGCGGAGGTGGTTTGCCATTGCCTTCCTGCGACCGTAATTGGGATGAATGATGATATATTTTTTATTTATCTACTCGTCAAGTTCAGTAGGACCAAATTGAGGAGCAAATCTCCAAGGTAATGGAACGTGTCAATACATGAAATTACAACATAAACGTAATGACAGATAAAAATAAATGTTCATGGACCTTAAAAAATCAGTCCATAATTTTAGTAAACGCTATCAGCAATACAATAAAAATCAGCTTAATTTTTCAAGGAACTCCTTGACAGAATAGGAGTGACCCATGAGGAAACTCTTCAGTTTCGATTTAAAAGCGCTTGGATTACTGCTAAGATTTTTGAGTTCGAGTGGCAGCTTATTGAAAATGGATGCAGCAGTATACTGCACACCTTTTTGCACAAGAGTTAAGGAAGTCCGATCCAAATCCAGGTTTGGTTTCTGCCGAGTATTAACCGAGTGAAAGCTGCTTATTCTTGGGAATAAACTAATATTGGTAGCAAGAAACGACAGTAAGCAATATACGTATTGAGAGGCCAATATCAAAATACCCAGACTCGTAAACAGAGGTCGACAAGAGGTTCGTGAACTAACACCACTTATTGCCCGAACCGCCCGCTTCTGAGCCGAAAATATACTCTTAGAATGAGAAGAGTTACCCCAAAATATAATACCATACGACAATAGCGAACGAAAATAAGCAAAGTAGACTAATTTTCGCGTCCAACGATCACTCACTTCTGATACCGTTCGAATAGTAAAAATGGCAGCATTAAGTCTTTGAACAAGATCCTGAACGTGGGCTTTCCACGACAGCTTACTGTCTATCTGAACACCTAGAAATTTGAGCTGTTCAGTTTCACTAATTATATGCCCACTCTGTGAAATTAAAGCGTCAGGTTTTGTTGAATTGTGTGTTAGAAACTGTAAAAACTGAGTCTTACTGTGATTTAACGTTAGTTTATTTTCTACAAGCCATGAACTGAAGTCATGTACTGCACTATTTGAAACCGAGCCAATGTTGCACACAACATCCTTCACTATTAAGCCGGTGTCATCAGCAAACAGAAATATTTTAGAGTTACCCGTAATGCTAGAGTGCATATCATGATGATGAAGGCGACACAACAACACCCAGTCATCTCGAGGCAGGGAAAACGCCTGACCCTGCTGGGATTCTATCTCGGGACTCCGTGCGCGGGAAGCGATTTATACTTCATACTTTATAGATTAGGAAATAAGCTTGCTTATTTATATGTTCGCATCAGTACTGGTGTATTAATGTTGCAACCGCCAACTGATTTCTTTCCTGATCTGCTTGCCAGTCTCTTTCTTTCGTTTGTCAGAACAAACTTCGCACTAGCACGTGGCGTTCACGCTTTTGTCAGTGAGTGCTACCTTTCCTGGAAAATGGCGACCAAAGTTTGTATCTAGGCTAGCGGCTGGTGTTGGTTTCAGTGATCGAATATCTCCTCCTGCAGCTACCGAGTTCACGCCAATTTATTTATTTATTTATTATAATGCCCTTACAGATCCTTAGTGACATCCTTGTACGAAATAAAACGATTCGTATTAGTCATTAGGGAAACACAAAAGAAAAGTCTTATCCACCACGTCATTGTCTTGTTTAGAAATGGTTAATAGCTGTAAAGATAACTGATATCGTCAACGCCAGCCGGAGTGGCCCGTGCGGTTCTAGGCGCTACAGTCTGGAATCACGCCACCGCTATGGTCGCAGGTTTGAATCCTGCCTCGGATATGGATGTGTGATGTCCTTAGGTTAGTTAGGTTTAAGTAGTTCTAAGTTCTAGGGGACTGGTGACCTCAGAAGTTAAGTCCCATAGTGCTCAGAGCCATTTGAACCATCTGAAGATCGTCAACACCAGTTTTGTTCGTGTCATAAACTATGACTATGTTCGGGTTTATTGTTCTTGTAAAACCTCTTTTTGAACATACAGAAACCTCTCGACTGCTAATGTTCTGTGAAGAACCAATACATAAGCGACGTTCAGTTTTCCATTTGAGTGCCAGAATAGGAGCCTTCCTCAGAAAAAAAAAAAAATTGCTTCAGCTTCTTTGTTTTTGAAGCTTGACGGTAGGACTTTTCTGTTCTTCATCACAGTTCTGACGGACAGTCTCTGTCGTCCCTACAAGATGTTCAGTTTTTGGCGCACTTGTAAATCGACTCCTGCTGCATCTAGTGAACGAAATATGAACAGTCACGGCTGCCTCACAGCCAGTAATCGCGTAACTTGCAGGAAAACACATTTTAGGGAATGGAAAAGCTGCACCCGTACGGGGCACGGGCACCGTCCACGCGGCCTATACATACGCACGGAGCGAGATAGCGCAGTGGTAGCACACTGGACTCGCATTCGGGAGGACGACGGTTCAATCCCGCGTCCTGCCATCCTGATTTAAGTTTTCCGTGATTTCCCTAAATCGCTCCAGGCAAATGCTGGCATGGTTCCTTTGAAAGGGCACGGCCTACTTCCTTCCCCATCCTTCCCTAATCCGATGAGACCGATGACCTCGCTGTTTGATCTCTTCCCCCATACAACCAACCAAACCAACCATACATACGCGCCCTTATGGCGTATGGGCTTAGTGCTTAATGTGTTATCTCAGTTCGTAAATGAAATGAATAGGCAGTAAACTACACATCAGTAGGAACTGGCGTCCCTGTGGGACAAGAGAGTGCCAGCGACGGCTCGTGCCCGCGGTAGCTGGTTGCGGTTCGCGTGGCGGGCCCGCTGCCGCAGCCGGTGCCGATGGCGGTAGCGGCGCATTCCTGGCCGCGTCGCTTTCTCTGCATTCCGCTGGCGGCCGCGGCTGCCGTGACGTAGGTCCAGCGGCGGCGGTCGGCGCTGCTCTACTGGTGTAGGTGTGCCGGGGAAAGCGGCCTACGTGACGCGGCAAGGACAGCCGCAGCCGCCGAGCTGCCAGCTGGCGTGTCGTAACCGGGCGGCGCGTGTCTTCACCGCGCGTTCCGCTCTTACACCGTTTGGAACACCATCGACTCGACGGACGCGGGTTGCCTCTTTCATTCCCGACCTCAGCCAAAGTTTCCTCCTCCGTTATGGAATCACTAACGGTCTCGAGTCAGCGAGGAACCGTATGCAGCTGAAGCCTCTCTTTGGTGACTAGATTCCGCAGAGCTACCAAATTACGGGGATGTTGATTGCTGCATATCATTTGCAATTACAGATATTGCCAGATATTGATATGCTTTGTGCTGACTTATGTCTCCGGTACGGCCGACGTTTGTTTCACATAATCTCTGACGTTTCGCCAGCACGAGCGGCTGGCACTGTCAGAGCTTCACCTTCCATTGGAAATGAGCGTTTGGCGTCATTGGCCGGGAGGCCCCTTGCGGGGCAGGTCCGGTCGCCTTGGTGCAGGTCTTATTATATTCGACGCCACATTCAGCGACCTGTGCGTCGGATGGGAATGAAACGATGATGAACACAGCACTACACCCAGTCCCTGAGCGGAGAAAATCCCCGACCCATCTGGGAATCGAACCCGGGCCCGTAGGACGGCGCCGGCCGGGGTGGCAGAGCGGTTCTAGGCGCTACATTCTGGAACCGCGCGACCGCTACGGTCGCATGTTCGAATCCTGCCTCGGGCATGGATGTGTATGATGTCCTTAGGTTAGTTAGGTTTAAGTAGTTCTAGGGGACTGATGACCTCAGAAGTTAAGTCCCATAGTGCTCAGAGCCATTTGAACCCGTAGGACGGCAATCCGTCACGCTAACCACTCAGCTGTCGGTTAACCTTCCATTGCTGGCGATCGATCGTCTGGATTCGAGCTCGGGGCCTCAGATTATACACGGTCCTGTCAAATTATTGTGAGCAACGCCAGTGTTCGACCCCAACGTGCAATATCCACAAACACGTAACGCAGCACCACTAGCTATAGAAGATATATAAAGTGTGTCGGGGAATACGGAAAATAGCGCAGATGTTGTAATCCGGAAACGGTGCGATTTATCTGACGTCCAAAAGGGCGTGGTATTGGGTGTCGGGCCAAGGATGGAAGCGTTTCCGAAACGGCTAAGTTTGTAAACGCTGGCGGGCGTTGATATATACCAACAGGGACAGGTGAAAATGTGTGCCCCGAAGGGGACTCGAACCCGGGATCTCCTGCTTACATGGCACACGCTCTATCCATCTGAGCCACCGAGGACATAGGTGAATAGCGCGACTGCAGGGACTCTCTCTCACACGTCTCCCGCGAGACCCACATTCTCATCTTGTATATCCACACACTAGATTCGTACTGTCCCATCCCAACACACTCATTACTCGTGGAAGACAGTCTCACCAAGTCTCGTAAGAGCTCGGGGAATATGTGTGCATCTGCATAGAAGAAGGAGGTCATGGCCGATATTGCCTGAACTACATACTTATGTGGTATAAGAATAAAGTTTGTAAACTGTTCGCATGCCGCCGAGGTTAATGTATATCGTACATGGCAAAATGGTGCTATTCTAGACCCGCACCTAGGCGACTGTGGTGCACCACGGACCATGGATGACAGAGATGAACGACAGCTGCAGAGATGTGTGCAGGGGGGTAGACGTGCATCTGTAGAGCTAATGACCGCCCGGATGAACCAAGGTTCAGATGGCTCTGAGCACTATGGGACGTAACATCTGAAGTCATTAGTCCCCTAGAACGTAAAGCTACTTAAACCTAGCTAACCTAAGGACATCACACACATCCATACCCGAGGCAGGATTCGTACCTGCAACCATAGCGGTGACGAGGTTCCAGACTGAAGCTCCTAGAACCGCTTGGCCACACCGGCCGACTATGAACCAAGGGCTACTAACATCTCGTTAACGACCATTCAGCGAACGTTGCTGTGTATGGGCCTCCGCAGCAGCCGCCTTGTTCGTCCAACTTTACTGAGACTGCTGTTCACTGGCGACGAAGGCTGGAATTTGTACACCAATACTGCAATTTGGCGTCACAGAGAGGGGAGAGGTGGCCTTCACAGATGAATCAGTTTTATGCTCCATTGGACAGGTGGCCGTTAGCATGTACGACGTTAAACATCTGAAAGCAAACCGCTTCCAAAAATCATCGGAAGGGTCCAAGGCGGCGGAGGGGGTGTTATGGTTTTGGAAGGGACAATGGATCAACACAAGTATGCATCTATGCTTGGGGACCATGTCCACCCCTACATACAGTTTGTTTTTTCTCGACACGATGGCATTTGCCAACTGGATACTGCAACGTGTCACACAGCTCGCAGTGTTAATGCGTGGTTCGAAGGGCAACAGGATGAGTTTACCGTACTCCCCTGGCCACCAAACACCCTGGATTAAATCCCAGTCGAGAAACTTGGGTATCACCTTCTCAGTTGAGAAACCTAGTGCAGCTCGCGACGAACCTGATTTTGCATGGCTCCACATTTTGTCGGTACCTTCCAGAACCTCACTGACTCTTTTCATGGACGACTCACAGCGGTCCGCTCTGCAAAATATCGTGATTCGGGCTTTGGACAGGTGCTGACATTAATGTGAGTGGGGAGTGTATGTACGTGTAGCGCCAAGGCCTGATTAAGTATCACTGTGCCTATCCCCCTGCCATCTGTAGCGGTCTCTCTCGCAGCACAGGAATCAAGCATCCATTCACGTCGAGGCTTTCCTCTTTGTCGTTGAGGCGGTTGTCATGCTTGCTGATTCCTGTGGCTTTCCTGTACAAGCGAACGTGGTATTTCTTCTCCACAGCAAGAACTTCCGTGTCGGCGAATTTTATTATATGGTCGTCTTCATACAGCGCCTACTCTCCCACCGCCGATTTCTCCACCTGTCCCAACCTGTGATACTGTTTGTGTTAGGTGATCCTGGTTTTGCTGGATCGTCCGGTTATCCCAACAAAGATTTTTTCACATCTACCTGATGTGCGACGCATTCCCGACATTCTGAGTGGACTCTTAGCGACCTGAGACACAGTTGGATCTTCACGCCGTGTTTGCAAAATATACATGTGATTCTGTCCGTCACGCTGGGGATACCTGACAGGAAGGCCATACCTGAAATTTCCTGTTGCGACGTGTCGCATCGCCGAGTATTAGTTTCTGTTACTCTTTTTATGCATCTTGTAGATTACCCACTATTTCTCCTAACGCTTTCCAGGTGCAGCATCCAGCGTCCGAGATACTGTAGCTGACATTCGTGTTGTGCGCGTTATAATCATATTAATCAACTCTCTTTTCTGGCTCGGGTGATGATATGCCAGTTTGTGCATGTATCCGTCCGTGCGTTTCGGTTTTCGATAGACTCTGTATTACAGATTTTCGTCCTTCTCCGTAACCAGCGCTTCTAGAAAGGGTATCACTTGATGTTTTTCTACGTTCATAGAAAATTTTATGTTGGCATGTAAACTATTCAGATTTCTTAGTAATCCGCCGACACGGAAGTTCTCGCCTTGTTGAACAGAGACCACGCCTGCCTGCTTGTTCAGGGAAGCCGTAGAAATCTACAAACATGACGTCAGCTTCAACAAGAAAAGGGAAAGCCTCACGGCAAACGGATCCTGGTTTCCCGTGCTCTCGAGAACGACGGTTGCAGCAGAGAACCACAGTGGTAATGACCAGGGAAAAGCCCTCAGAAAGTGGTGCGACAAGTACACGTAACCTGCCGCCGCGAGCTCTACTCCAGTCCGCCACCAGCGATGGCAAGAGGAAACAAACGTTGGCCGAAGAGCCCGAGACACAAAATATGTCAACAAGTGGCCAAGAAAGCCTGAGCAATTTCGTATTTTATATGTAATTAGGATCACGTGATTAAGTGTGTCATTCGAGATGTGATAGAGAGCCCGAGAGTTTGTCCAATCAGCAACTCCGGGTACGTGCGCAGCCTTGTAAGCATGGCTGTTGTGACCTCGCAAGACAGTAGTGTAGAAGAAAGATGTAGAAGAAAGGGAACAAATGAGTCATGCATAATGTCGAAATAAATTTCGTGGTTCATGTTCAAATGTGAATGAGGGGAGTAAGTTACTGTACGAAAAACACCCACAAAACACTAAAGAACTTCACCGTGTACATCTCCGGCAATGCGGTCCATACTTACATCATTTGGAAAAGAGACAAAATAGCGATCACCAAACCACACTATATTTACATCTACACTGCGCAAGCCACCTTACGGTGTGTGTATGTATGTATGTATGTGTGTACTACACCGGAGACCTAGAAACAATGGAAAAGCTTCGTCCCGCCGTAGCACTCAGTGGTTCACAGCCCCAGAACAGGCCACAGCAGTCCACCCACACCACCGCCGCCCCACACGAATGTCTCATACCAGACGAGTGTAAACCTAAATGTTTGCGTGGCAGAAAGTATGGTGTACGCGTACGTGGAGACAGTGTTTGCGTAGCAATCGGCGATATAGTGTAACTGAGGCAGAATAAGTGGAACCATCCCACATTCGCCGAGGTAGATGGAAAACCGCCTTAAAAACCATTCACAGGCTGGCCGGCACATGGGACCTCGCCACTAATCCGCCGGGCGGATTCGTGCTGAGGACCGGCACGCCTTCCCGCTCGGGAAGCAGTTCGTTAGACCACACGGCTAGCCGGGCGGGCCGTGGCAAACGGTACTTCGTTTATCAGTAAGGACGAGCGTCAACTGTAGAGCGTCAATGAACAGGGGCCCTGTTGTCGTGGAACACAGCATCACCAGTGGTGAACAAACACTGTACCATGGGATGGACTTGATCAGCCAACATGGTCACATAATCCTTGCAGAGTAACCATGGGCCCATGGAAAACCACCATATGTCTGGCCAAATCATCAACGAATTTACTCCATGTTTCACTCTTGTGACATACACTCGGCCAGTAGTTAGAAACGGTGTGAAACAAGATATATCCGACCAAATGACTTCCCTCCATTCCTCCATAGTCCATGTTTTATGGCTCCCTCCATCTGCGTCACTGATGAATGGTTTTGGAATTTCAGCTCGCCCTGCAATTCTGTTCATAATGAAGCTCCCTTTCCGCTGTGTGGGTGACAGCGTTCGCGTTTTTGACATTCAATTCTGCAGTGACTTTTGCAGCTGCTCTTACTTTTCCTCTTTAGTGACTGTCCGTCACAGTCACTCAGTACGCGCTTTTGACCGCACAGTGACTTAGCGGATGATGTTTTTCCGCGGTACAAATATTCGATACAGTTAATCTCGAAAGACTTCGACTACCTTGTTTACGGAAACGCCCACCATACGAGCACCAAAATTTAGCCCACGTTCTAATTCACTCAGCTGTGACATAAGGCACTCGCAACTACACAAAACACTGTTGTGGTGGCCATGAGTGACGCTTGTAACTTACTGAGGGGATTGCAGAGGCGCACTTCGCAGACAAATACAACAGCGCAACTGCATTAATGTTCAAGCATGCATTATCGGCGGTGAATCCATGTTTTTATCCAACCCCTGCATGTCACCGTTGATGGTGAGCAGTTCTTTCCATAGGGATATTAAGCTCGGAAAGGAGAAAGCTGTGTGTCAGCAGCTAGTTTTACCTCTACTTTTCCCGCATCGTCATCGGGAGCACGAAGACGATCGTGCCGTCTACGAGCAGGCATCACAGTCAGGCTTGTTGGACAATAATACGTCAAGCAAACAACCTAAACGGTCTCAAACACCGCACCTCGCTCCTGCCATTCTGTGAAGTCTCCAAGCTGACCCATCTTGCTGCTCTGATCCCGCAACACCGACTGGGACGTACACACCACTTCAGTGCTATGACTAACTATAGCGGTGGAGGGTCGTATAGCCGCCTGGTACCTGTTCAACATCATCTACTGCGCCTCTGACCTACTACTGTGCTGTTTCTGTGGGTGACCAACATTTTGTCTGGCAAGAGTAATCATAATAAGACATGATGTGGGTGCCAAGATACTTCACCTGAAGTTGGGACGACAGTACTAGTTAGTGAGACTTTCCTCCATACTACTGTACAATCCTCTCACTCCTATAGGAAATAAATATTCGGAAGTAGTATAACTGCACGATGAGAAATGGCGAGAAAATCAGATACAGTCCGTCTGACATATCAGTGATCAATAAAGTTGACAAAGTCACCTTCCTCATAGACATTGCGCTACCCAGCTTAACTTGAAAACCACTACAGTGGCCAAATGGCCAAGCATAGGGGTGTGACAGACGACGTAGAAGCCTTGTTGAAACATAGTTCAGTCCGCATTACTCATTAGTAATAATGGACACAGCTGTTATCACAAAACAAATGGTGAAGGGTCATCAGGATTTAAAAATGCTTCCTCAGCTCTGTTTGCATAGACAGAAGTCATTTGTGCTGAAGACTCACAGGATACTTCGTCAGATTCTCGGACAATATAGTCGACTTAATTATAACCATTATTTAAGCAAGTATAATATCAGTAACACATAAAATGAGTTTGCCAACAAATAATAATAATAGTAAAAATAGTAATTACAATTAGTAAACGTAATTATTGTAATAACTTCAAAGCTATTGACATTCTGACTTGATCCATTATAAATGGTTTCTGAAAGCCTGCGACTGTTAAAACTATAGTTTTGATTATAAATAAATCTTCTGCTACCAGTAACAATTTTTTTCCTCATTTTACTTTTGGCACCATGCGTTTCCATTTTCAAGTGCGCTTTTTGTGTGTATTAAGCCATTTCTATTGATGTTGCCAGTGTGTGGAAGTCTGCTTCATTTCGTTGACTTTTACTGCAATATATAAGAAACACTCAATTTTTTAGTTGGGCGTCGATTCTTTTGGTGAAGTTAGTGGCGAAATTTAGATGAATTTGTAGTTTTCCAATGGTCCATTTGTGCAGAGCCTCACACACACTAAACATCACACACAACTTGTTGTACACTCTACACATCGAAAATATAAACGAAACAGTTACAAAGATATTCTTACAGATAGTCCACAGAGATAACATTATAGGTCTTCCACAGATTATGATATGATTTTGTACAGAGGTTATTTATCTTAACAATTTGGCTCATAAGTTATTTATATCGATTTTACAATTGTGCTTATTTCTATGTTTTACTATTTTTATTTAAGTACTATACTATCGAAACATCTGAAGAAATTCACTGATTCACTTTCAAGTTTTTCGTTTAATATTTTATCTTCATATTTTCTGTAATGTGAATATATCTCCAGTTGTTCTAGCAAATCTCAATGTTAACCTTAAGCTCCGCCTACAAAATTCTGTCTATCCAATGAGGAACGTTATTCTTTTCGTGGTGGGGCAATGTTTTTAACGTTTGCAACGTAACAGAGACGCGAAAAAGTCTCACGCTAAAACTTGCAGCTGGTGTGGCCCTTTTAGTGTTATCGTAAGATCTATACTGTTCTTCTGGAGGGCTCTATCTTTTAACATGGGCTGGGGGGGGGGGGGGAGGGGTTTGGCGATCAGCTGGCGACGTGGGTGTCCGTCCCTTACCGTAGGGCCTCCTAGCCTACACGATTCTGCTCTCGGCTTCTGTTCTCGTTTCTCCCCTCAGAACTGCGTCTGCTTCACGGTGGGAAGGTATGACATGCATTGAGGCGTTCTTGTGTTAGTCTGTGGTATTCCATTTGCTCACTCGTTGATCGCATTACTTTGGTTAATTTAATGTCAGGATTTATTCGGAGCTATGTGACATACTGCCGGATTTGCTTATCATGTCAGGGTTTTCATGGAAGGTGTTGGATTTGCCTGACACCTTACAGTGTCCTGTATTATGTATGTGTGTTGCTGCTATTGCTGACGTTGTGTGTTTGTTGTGTGTGTAAGCTTTAATGTGCTCTGTTTACCCTGTGTCGAAATTTCGGCCTGTTTGTCCTAGATAGAACATGGAGCATTGCTGGCATGTTACCTCTAACAATTCATAAATATCACTCTACGTATTTCACCGAAACGATGTGACAGAAAGAGAAATCACAGGCACTGTGCCTACGCTTTAGCCACGAAATTAAACTTGAACTACGAAAAAATGTTTCTCCCCTCACATTATGCACCCAAAAGTGTCTCTGTTCTTTTCAGAAATGAATTTTGTTTGTTTCGTGCTACCAAAATTTAATTTGCAATTTCAGGAAAGTAACAAATAGCACGCAGGTCCTTCTTTTGTTAGTACTCCAGTGTTTTGGAAACGCTCTTCTGAAAGTTATTGGGCACTGAAGGTACAGTTTGTTTCTTGTCTTCCTGATGCACGGCGAGAAATTCAATATTTTTGCAAAGACTCAATTTACACACAACATAGACGTTGTGTGGGGTTCGAGGTAATATCTTTGAAAATGGCAGTGCAGTAAATTAAACTAATACAGCTTTGTCGAGAGGAGTATTGTTATTCCGGTACAGAAACGACTGAGATGCAAAATGCTTCAAAATTACTTTATTTATTTATTTATTTTGCATTTGCTATTGCTGATCGTTTGTCGAAAATCGGGACGAACAGTTGCACTGTATTTCGCTCCCGCCACTAACAGTCAACTAAATGTCCTGCAGACGAACAGCTGAAGGTCTGGCACGGAATTGAAGGCATTGGTACAATAACCAGGTAGTCACGTTTACATATTTTCGAGTAAAAGACAGAAAACTGTCCAGGAATTAGGAAATTTTATGGCTCGCTCATGTCTTTTCCCCACCTTTGTTTAGGCCTCCAACACATCGTAGTAGCTCATTGCATAACCAAACAAACAAAGATTACTGAATTAAAAAAAAAAGGGGGGACTCGTCTTGCTCTTGCACCAAACACCTTTGTTTTTTCAATATGATGTCAAAAAATAAACAAGTAACTAACAAAACAACAACTATTAGGACTTACTGAATTCATTTAGGAGTCTGAGAATTACAACAAAAATAATAAGTGTGGAAGGTTATTAAGAAGTTCATTGTGCTTTTCCTTCTGATGAACTATACGTATCATCCGTAAAAGCTCGATCACAGACCACCTTGTTATAAAATTCCACGTCTTTGGCTGGCACATACTTACTAGCAAGATGCAAGGCATCTTTTTATTTGCAGATTTAACTGGCAGAGGCGCATTATAAAGTTTTTCTTCTGGAAAAGTCAGAATAGTCTGGGGCTTCTGAATGACGAAATCATGACAAATAAGTTAAGAAAATAGCTCGCTATAGTGTTTCATTATTTTGAGTGCAGTGTAGTACTCAGAGAACTTATACTTTGGAGGAGTAAACTTTTCATTATCAGCACTCTTAATGCTACACCGTAACAGCTTTGTTTGGGTGTAATCTAACTACTGTTTCATGCAATGAAATCTATATTATTCTGAACCGGTTCCATGGACAGGTCTCATTTTTGCATCACAATATAGAGCAATTTTAGAATTATGTAATGATAATAAAATCTCACTTTCGGCCAAAAGTGAACGTACCTTGGTATTACAAGAATGACCTTAGTTTCATTTGGGTTGGCATATGGTTCGGCATATGTAGCTGCAGTGTTTCTGAGCAGATTACTTCGACATTCTTTCCTGCCCTTTAATTTCACCGATTTCATCCTCACTGATTACACACATTTCATTTCAGTGAATTTAGTTAATATGACAAAAATTCTTCGTCAGAACAATACGATGCCGCACACGCTCATTTGAGTAGCGCATGGCGTACTGTGTGTGACTCACCATCCAATAAAAACGTCTTCGACGATTTCACAGCCAGATGACGGCGTCGTTTGCACCACTCTGAGCAACGCCGCAGAGTCGTTTGCACGGTCACTGGCTTCTGGCAGCAGAGCAATCATAAAAACCGAATGGTATCACCTGCTTTGTCACTGGCCTTTGCACTTGAGCAGGGCGAAGGCCCCTCCGTTATTTAGATACCGTGTCTGATACATGGTTCGCACTGTACGCTTCGGAAATAGGCCTTTTTTAGCAGTTAATTCTCTAGGCATAGCAGTGAGATTGTTAGAACTAGCATTTCTCCGCCGTTTCCAGATATTCTTCGCTTCATCTGCAGCTACATGCATATACTGCAAACTAATGTCAAGTGCATGGCTAAGGGGATTTCCGATTGTACTACTTACGAGGTGCATTCAAGTCATACAGTCTCCAATTTTTTCCTCTCAAACTTATCATACGAAAACAGTGAAAAGTGAGTCAATTGTCGATCTGATCTCCCTAGTGCCGTACTCATTTTTCACAACGTCGACACCATGACTCCAAGGCCGCGGCGAACGCTCCTTTAGGAGTCTGGTTCGATCACTGGCAAATCGCTGCTACAGTATCGACACCGCCTCCAGCGGCGACGCGGCTCGGAAGCATGTTAACGTCCACGGCGCGGAGCGCTGCGCGCGCGAGATTGTTTACCTCTTGTGCTTCTTGCGAGTAACTGCGCTATAAGCACAACATGACTCACTCCTATAGAAAGTCAACCATTAAGATCAGCTTAGCTACTGGATTCGCACGACCCGAAGCCTTCGAAATCGAACGCTTCGTAGGAGAAGAGATCAGAATAGATCCACAGGACCTGCTTGGCATCCACAAATGGCTCTGAGCACTATGGGACTTAACATCTATGGTCATCAGTCCCCTTGGCATCCACATCTCTGTTACTGTACGTGACCGTACGAATGGGCTACAATTCACACATTCTGATGGCAACGTGGGGACGGTGTCAATCGATCATGTGGGACTTCACTCCGCACTATTTGGGTTTTTGAACTTCCCTTCGAGTCCGGAAGACGTCGTGGTCAATGCTTTACAACCATACGGAAATGCCCTCAGCCAAGTCGTCGAAAACTGGACCGCTTTTACGACACGTCCCGTTCTTAACAGGGTGATGTAAGTTCCGACCGAACATAAAAAGCATGTCCCATCTTACCTTCATATTGGTGGCTGTAGAGCGATAATTATTTACTACAAGCAGCCCAAGACCTCCTAGGGTTGTGGTAAGGAGGGCCACGTACGCTTGGAGTGCGTCAAAAAGAGAATAATTCAAGTTACGATGGGTATACACTCAACCACGACAAGATCCATGCTTGTTTCGTACTCTTTCCCCTTATGAAAAGAGTGCCCATTGCACGTTCCACTGTACCAAATGACGGTTGACCTCACGGAATAGACGACACAAGTGTATGACGATGCGTCCAAGATGTCAAGTGAGGAACGCAGGTCTCTGCAACATAAGCCCGACGTCGCGAGAAGGGAGACGAGTATGGAAATCGGCTGGCTGGTGGCACCGACTCCCGCTATTGTCCCCTACTTCCAAGACGACGGGGCTTCCAGACAGCATTCGGATATGGAGATGGATGTACGACAGCGCATACAGACGTCAGTAAACCGGCGAAAGAAAAAACGTCGCACACCATCGGGCGACTGCTTTCTCCGTACGGGAGAAGATGACGAAACACACAGATGATGACAACGTCACAGTACAGATTTCTGGGGTCTTCGACGACGACCGACGTTATGCCATCGAATGCGAAAGTTTTCTCTCCACCATCGAGTCCTTTCAGGCAGATCCCCTGGATGTCCCAGAATTCGGCACAGTAGAGAAAGACATGGCCATAACAGCAGAGGCTGAGAAGGTCCGCTCGCAGGAGTCGTCTTGGCAGAACTGGGCCTATGACAGTGAGGACATCCAGCCGCCTGCAATTACCGGTGTCACGATTGAGGCAACACCCCCCCCCCTCCCCCCGCAGAGCCCAATTTATGACTGATGACGACCGACACACTCACGCCACCGACGTAGAGCGCACTGGCAAGGAAAATGTGCACCTAACATGCACGCCCCACAACACACAGGATCTCAATAGGCATTCCACATCGGATCCATTAATACTGATACTAATGCCATACGATCATAGGTCAATATGATCTGACTCGCAGACACCCTGCATGTGGCAGATATAGATATCGCTTTTTTACAGGAAGTTCACGTCGATGAATTGCCGTCCCTCTATGGCTACGACAACTTGTTGTCACGAGCTTCAGAAATCAGTAGTGGCATAGCGGTACTTCTTAGGGAAGGCATCGTAGCGAAGAACGCCACCTGTCTATCATAAGCACGGAGAATGGCTGTGACTGTACTTGGAGTTCGGCTTATCAATATCTGCGCACCATCAGGCATGGACAAATAAAGAGAACGATCACGCTTTTTCGCTGAAGAAATAGCCCTATTCTTTTTGCAACGGCACGCTCATTACACCTTACCGAGCGAGGTGGCGCAGTGGTTAGCACACTGGACTCGCATTCGGTAGGACGACGGTTCAATCCCGTCTCCGGCCATCCTGATTTAGGTTTTCCGTGATTTCCCTAAATCGCTTCAGGCAAATGCCGGGATGGTTCCTTTGAAAGGGCACGGCCGATTTCCTTCCCCATCCTTCCCTCACCCGAGCTTACGCTCCGTCTCTAATGACCTCGTTGTCGACGGGACGTTAAACGCTAATCTCCTCCTCCTCCATAACGCCTTCGGCAGCAACTTCAATTGTGTGCTGGCGCCGGAGGATCAGTTCCCGCTTTACAGTCCGTGGCCAGGATTGAGAACATTAGTATAAGATCTGTTGTTGGTAGAATCGTGGGAACATATCCACGGAGATGGAACCGGCTATACGTACGTAACTAGCCGCTCCGCCAGCCGCATCGATCGCGTCTGCATCACGCGCCACCTCCTACATGCCGTCCATGATGCAAAACTATGGCCTGCAGCCCTCATCGACCATTCCGTATATATCTGGACGATCGCCCTCAAAAGACAGCAGGTGTGGGGAAGCCGAGGCCTATGGAAAATGAATTTAGCCCACCTTAAAGCTCCAGAGTGTCACCAAGTTATTGAGTAAGTCTGGCGATCTTGTGACGAGCGACGACGGATATACCCTACGACTGGAACATACCAAACGGGCGAACGGCGTTCGTTGATTGCTTTGGGACACACTCACGGTGGAGACAGCAGACTTCGAACTTCTATTTACAACCAGGCCCCCCTCTCCTGAGCGACAGGTGGTGGCACATCGAGCAAAGGCAAGAATCAGTGTAATCATGCGTTCTTATCTGGAAGGAACGGCGTTCCGCGCGAGAACACTAGACCGGATCGTGGGCGATCGCCCATCGATACACACTGCGTTAATGAACGTAGTTAGCCCCGCAGAGCCCTAATAGGCGCTACTGACACAGAAGATGGCGCACATCTGACGACACAAAATGAAATAGCAAATGCCTTCGATGACCATTATACCCGTTTATTCACCGAAAAAGAGCACGACAGGACGGTCCTCCAAGATGGTACTTACACACTTTTTGGGATGCTCGATCACGAGGCGGAGGCTGTACTACTGGAGATAATTAACGAGGACGAAGTGGTAGAAGCCATAGGCAAGAGGACGCCCAATAAGTCCCCAAGGCCAGACGGAATATCCTTGGAGTTCTATCGCAACTTTCAGCGCTTGGTAACTCCCTGTTGGACTGAAATCTGCCGCGAACTAACGTCTGCCGACGTGTCAATTCCGTCTGACTTTGCCGAGGGTCTGATCATCCCAATACCAACACCTTCAGGCGGCACAAGACTTAGAGACTACCGCTCAATAACAAGAATTAACTGTGATTTTAAGATTTTTAACAGGCTGATGGCGGCACAGCTTACAAGTAAACTGTAGCGCGAGGTGTCACCTGGGGAGGCGACGATAGCAACATCCAAACGGCACTCGGAGTTCGATTGTACCGGCGAAAGCATGTCGACTACGCCGAGCTCTGCGTATCATAGACTTCGGCCCAGCCTTTGATAGGGTCAGCCATACCTGTGTTACGGAAGTGCTGACATAAATGAAGTTCCCACAGCCCTACATCGCCACGATGATGCGGTTACTATACGGAGCCACTTTTGAAGTGTTTATTAGTGGCTAATTGGTGAGGCCCCTTACTATTAAGAGATCGATACGACAGGGGTGTCCCTTAACCACGATCATTTATGCACGCCAAAGTTTAACAGGGCTTAGCGATATGAGGAAACACTTTTCGGTGCAAGGCGTATGAAGACGACCTATTACTGGTGGTGCGGACTGGAAACGACACAGTTGCGGCATTGGACTGAATCAGTAGGTATGGCGCTGCTAGGGTTTGCCGTATAAACATATAGATATCGGTCGCCCTGAATATTGGCGCTGGACTACCTACTGACTGCGTTGCACCCTTCCAGATATGGGATAGTATAAAATGTTTGGGGATCGTCTTTACAAATGACGTGAGACGCACTGCGGTGATCAACTCCAAGAGGTTGCTTCAGGCTGTCCGGAATGGTGCCAAAGAGAACGGCTTGCTCTCCTTAGACATGATTCAACGTGTCACCAAAATAAATACCTACTTGGCTTCGAATGTTTCAAATGGCTTTGAGCACTATGGGACTTAACAGCTGAGGTCATCAGTCCCCTAGAACTTAGAACTACTTAAACCTAACTAACCTAAGGACATCACACACATCCATGTCCGAGGTGGGATTCAAACCTGCGACCGTAGCGGTCGCGCGGTTCCAGACTGAAGCGCCTAGAACCGTTCGGCCACCCCGGCCGGGTACTTGGCTTCGAGTATCCCCCACTACACACAGATTCTTCCGATGCTGAAGACGATCGCTCGACGCATACTGCAGCATTTGGATACTTCGTCAGCGCCTTGACCCTATCCTTTAATAGAGAAAGACTCGGGCTCGTACACATTCACGATCGTACGGTGGGCGCATTTCCGAAACGCATAAGTCGCGTGTGGCCGTGCTCAGACTGTACCGTGCACGACAAAAAGCCGCTATTAAAGACCGGCGCAGAGGCAACTGTGGTACACCACGGACCATAGATGATTGGGGTGAACAACGGATCCGGAAATGCGTACTGGCGAATGTACGTGCAACTGTTGCGCAACTCACCATGCAGATGAACCAAGGGGCTAACAACAGTGCCTCCTCAACGATCACTGAGCGAACGCTGCAGTGTGTGGGCCTCCGCAACAGGCGCCTGTTCCCTGCACGCATGCTGACTGCTCTTCATCGATGGCAAAGGCTGGAATTTCCACGCCAGTACGGCAACTCGACGTCCGCTGAGTGGCGACACGTAGCCTTTTCAGATGAATCACGTTTTATGCTCCATAGAACAGATGGCTGTTGGCGTGTGTGGCCCTGCGACAATCGTCGTAGGGATCCAGGCCAGAGTAAGGAACGTTATAGTCTGAATAATGTTTTGTCACGTTCCCTGGATGATCACGTCATTCTGGGAGGCACAGTGGATCAACACAAGTATTCCATTATCACTGGGTACCATGTACAACCCAACATGCAGTTTGTTTTTCCTCCGCACGATGGCATCCACTAGCACTACACTGCAGCATGTAGTACAATTCACAGTGTACGTGCGTGTTTCAATGAGCACGAGTATGAGTTTACCGTACTCCCCCGGCCAACAGACTCCTCGGATCTAAACACAGTGGAAAATCTGTCGGATCGCCTCGATCGGGTTGTTAGCGCTATGGATCCTCAACCGATAAAGCCAGTGCAGACGGCCGCAGCACTGGAGTCAGCATGGCTCCATATCCCTTTTCGAGTACCTTCCAGAAGCTCATTGACTCTCTTCCTGCAAGTGTGGCAGCGGACTGCGCTGCGTAAGATGGTTAACCAGGCTCTCGACAGGTGGTCACATTAAGGTGACTGCATACTGCAGAAAGACGTGCAGTAGTCTACCGGACTTCCCAGAAGGAGTTTTCGGGCCAACAACGCCACACGCACCTTTTTTTACAAGAGTCTGATGTTACTGTTAGCATTGTATGTCGCAACATTAGTAATTTAAAACGCGGACAGCAAGTGACCCAAGGCACTTCCGTTCCAAAATCTGTAGATGAATGTCAGGTACCATACTGCGTCGTCCTTACAAACAAAATCTCAATACAGTCAAGAAATTTGCTTGGTATCCCATATAATAGTACTTTTATTAATAAGCATTGTTGTGGTACTGAGAAAATAAGTGTCCGAAGTCGAGAAACAGTGGAGCCACCTGTCTGCTTAGACCCGTGGATTTCAGGATGTCATTTGAGAAAAGCCCGAGATCGTTTTGGCTTAAGGTTCAAATGGTTCAAATGGCTCTGAGCATTATGGGACTTAACTGCTGAGGTCATCAGTCCCCTAGAACTTAGAACTACTTAAACCTAACTAACCTAAGGACATCACACACATCCATGCCCGAGACAGGATTCGAACCTGCGACCGTAGCGGTCGTGCGGATCCAGACTGTAGCGCCTAGAACAGCTCGGCCACACCGGCCGGCTTGGCTTAAGGAAGTTTTCAAAATATTTAATGGTTAACATAGAGAAATTTTGGAAATTTGTCGGCCGCGGTGGTCGAGCGGTTCTAGCCGCTTCAGTCCTTACCTCGCGACTGCTACGGTCGCCTCGGGCATGGATGTGTGTGATGTCCTTAGGTTAGTTAGGTTTAAGTAGTTCAAAGTTCTAGGGGACTGATGATCTCAGATGCTAAGTCCCATAGTGCTCAGAACCATTTGAACCATTTTTTGAAATTTGTGGTAAGGACTATGGGACCGAACTCCTGAGGTCATCGGTCCCTAGGCTTACACACTAATTAATGTAAGTTAAGCTAACTTACGGTAATGACAACATACACCCCCGTGCCCGAAGAAGGACTCGAACCTCCGACGGGGGTAGCCACGCGAACCGTGACAAGACGCCTAGAACGCGGGGCTACCCCGCGCGTCTGACATAGAGGGATCAATTCTTTTAGATACCCTATGTCGTTTGATCTCAGCGAATGTTCTAAGACTCTACAACTGATGGATGTCAATGAGACTAGACGATAATCTAGTAGATCGCTTCCGCTACCTTCCGTGAATACGGGTGTGACACGTGCTTTCTTCCAACTACGAGACACAGTTTTTTATTCGAGATGTCTACGGTATATTATTGTTGAAAGAAGGGCACACAGTCGCAAGTTCTCTATAGAATTTCACAGGGATTTCATTGCGCCGTGGATCGTCATTCAATTTTAGCAATTTCGGCTATTTCTCAACGCCACTGAACTGACATCCGTATCAAGTACCTTTGTGGTGCGAGAGTTAAACTAGGACGACATTCCTGGAATTTCCCGTATACTAGACGAAAATTAATGGCACCTAAACCATTTTTCGACTGACTGAATAATTGTCACAGACGTATTTATTACGACAGTTGAATGTTAAAGCAGGCTACCGCTTCAGTTTCTGTTCAGTGACTCAGACCTGCGTAATACAAGGAGGCGACTCAGTGCAGTTGCGATACTGCTGGTGTTTAAAATATGTGCTCAAGTCTTTGTTTGGAGCTGGTCGACATGTTACGACATGCCATAAATTGCGGGAGAACGACCGCGTGACGCAGGCAGATATCGCGGCCCGTGGCAGCCTTCCCGTCGCGGCGCTTCGTTGCGCAGAGCCGTAACACAGTGGCAGTGAACTGTGGAACAGAGCCGGCAGTCACGTGACGCTTGCAGCAGGTGCTCTCACCTCCGCTACACACTCGCTGCAGACGCTGGGCAACACGAAATACATCTTTCAAGGTTCTCTGGTGTACTGCCGGATCGAACCGTGGAAGGTCCACGATATTTCGGCTAAGAACTGTTCCGCCACCGTGAGGTGGTGCTGATAGAATGATGTGTCTTCCCAGTGCTGGCGATGTTTATACCTGCCGGTCCAGAGTTCGGGCTTCGTCGGCAAGTCCCGAACTCGGGACTGACAGGTATAAACATTGCCAGCACGCGGCAGACACGTCATTCTGGCGGAACAATTGTTCGCCGAAATATCGTGGACCTTCCACGATTGGATCTGGCAGTACACTCGATTACCTAGAAAACAGCATATACGCCAGGAAAGCCTCGGATCACCTGAAATACTTAATACTTTTGCCAAATAGTGATGGAATGTCCGGCGAAACAATCATGATGAGCCAAAACCTTATCATCACGTGTTAAACAACGTATCGGACCACTTTTGGAACGCAGTGCAGTGTCGATTTTGCATGGCGTAGATTCGACTAGCCCTTGCCAAGTTTCGGAGGTATTTGGCACCAAATGTCTACACACAGGTGACGAAAAATCCAGTAAATTACGAGGAGTCGGTTCGAGGGTGCGGAGCGCGTAACTGACACCCAGTAGCGTCCCGGATGTGTTCCATCAAGTGAATTTGGTGGCTAAAATGTCAACGTGAGTCCACTATCATTTTTTCCAAACCACAGAAGCACAAAGAATGGCTCTGAGCACTATAGGACTTAACTTCTGAGGTCATCAGTACCCTAGAACTTAAAACTAATTAAACCTAACTAACCTAAGGACATCACACACATCCATGCCCGAGGCAGGATTCGAAACTGCTACCGTAGCGGTCGCGCGGTTCCAGACTGTAGCGCCTAGAACTGCTCGGCCACTCCGGCCGGCACAGAAGCACAATTCCGGTCTTGTGGCACACACTTTTCTTGCTGAAAAATGTCGTCACTGTCGGAAAACACATAATCAATGGATGCCGGTGGTCAGCAATAATGCCCGCGCGGTTCACACTGTCTTCGATTACTGCCACAGGTAGCATGACTCCACAGCCGGCCTACGTTCATGTTGCAGTACATGCTCCATCAGCCGTTCTGCTGGATGAGAGCGTGTCTGAACACGACCATCGACCTGGTGTTATAAGAAACTTGATTAATATGACCTGGCGACACATTTTCATTGATCTCCCAGCCGCTGAAGTCGTACTTAGCGATTTCGTTGATCCAAAACGCAGGGGTCGTCTGCTGCGGAGACGCTGAAGGTCGTGCTCTGAAACACTTGTGGCTGCACCAGCGTTGTACTCTGTCATCAGGTCTGCCACGGATCGCCGCTCATTCTGTTCCAGCGAGCAGAAAATCCTCCAATCTTTCGTTTTGCGATGCATGGCCGTCCATCCTTCAACCACTTTCCATGGATACTCACGACGGTAGCACGTGAACAGCTGCCAATTACTCTCTTTCCGAGATGTTTGTTCCCATGCAAGGAGCCGTAACAATCTGTTTTTGTCAATGTCGAAAAATGTCACTAGATTTCCCCGTACGCGGCTTTTATCGTGACTACAGTCATTTAAAATTTTAGAAAGCATTCTGTGATTGGAGGAAAGCAGCGATCGGTATAAAATGCTAAAAATCAAATAAAAACAGCCTCGGTGGCGTGTTCAGACTTTTATTCGTTAGCAACCGGTTTCGGCCCTTTCCTCAGACCGTCTTCAGGCTTTTTTTCCCTCCATTATTGTTGCCAGTGGCGGCAGACGGAGCGAGATCCACAGATTCAAGTAGAGCAGTGATATCCTTACTTCTACGGATCTAGCTCCTGCCGCGGCACCAGCAGCCATAATGGAGGGGAAAAACTTGATGATGGTCTGGGGAAAGGTCTGAAACCGGTTGTTAACGAATAAAATCTGAAACTCCATCTGACTGTTTTCATTCGATTTTTAGCTACAGTGATTTCCCGTTTCTCTTTGCTTCGCTTACACCATTTTCTTACCCCGCCATGTGCCAGCTACGCCACGTGGCCATATCTTTTGTCTCTTGAGTGTATATACAGTATCTCATAAAAAAGTATCTGCTAACCCTTATGTAAATCTGAATTGACCATTAGGTGTCACAAGTGGCGGAGCCGCAGTACAAAAGGAGATAGAGAGTATTGCATTGTCCGTAAAGGAGTAGTAACAGTAGACTGGGTAGGTCGAGAGAGCTCTGTGACTTGAAATGTGGACTAGTGATGGGATGTCACCTGAGTAAGAAATCCATCAGGGACATTTCAACCCTGCTAGTGTTGTTCAAATCGATTGTTGGTGATGCGACTGTGAAGTGGAAACGTGACAGATCAAACACAGTTTAACCAAGGTCTGGTAGACCTCGTTTAGTGACAAACACGAACAGTCGAGTACTGCGAAGGGTGGTGTAAAATGTTGCATGAAGTTAGCACAATGATTGCGGGAAGGACGTTAAAAGAATGGTGGTAAAATGGTCGAGCAGTTACTCATAAGCCACACATCTCTGTGATCAGCGCAAAACGACGGTTGAGGTGCTATTAAGGGCGATGCCACTGGAGACTGGATGACTTGAAACGAGTGATCTGGAGTCATAAGTCGCATTATAGCCTGTAGCAATCCCATGGATGGCTCTGAGTGTAGAGTCGAATATGTAGCGCAAACAGTGAAGTACGGAGGAGGTGACGTTACAGATGGGTGTCTTTTTTCGTGGTTAGGGAGTGATCCCAGTTTTAGATTAAGAAAACGCTAAATTCGGAAGGACATGGACGCATTTTACTGCATTACGTACCGAAAAAAGTAGAGGAACAGTTCTGAGAACACGATTATTTCTATGGGCATGACAATACACCCCGTCATAAAGCAACATTTGTGAGGCAATAGTTGGTGGGCAATAACATTTCCTGAAATGGATTGCCCTGTCCAGACTGCCGCTCTGAACAGAATGGAACATCTTTGGGGTGAGTGCGAACGTCGACTTCGCATCCGGTATCACTACTTTCTCTGGTTTCGGCTCTCTGCCACTGTTCCACAAACGTTCTGACACCTTACTGAAAGTGATCCCAGCAGAGTTAAGGTATCATAAAGGCAAAGGGTGGAAATAGCCCATATTATGTCCACTAGTAGGTGTCCGGACAGCGTATACAAAAGGTCATAGCAATGCGTCGAATTGAGCAATATTTTTCCTGAAAATCATATGTCGGAATAGCAGCTCTGTGAGTTACCGGCATAAAATGACAGCTATCAGCAACTAGGGTGCAGAATTCTTTCCGGTAAGCAATCGGTATGAATGTCTCTAGTAATGCGGTTCTTCATTTTTTCAACGGTGACAATTTTCTATCTATGTTGGAGTTTGAAATTTCGAACATTTGCTGTAAAAATGTGATTCGGGAAAAAAGAATGCTTAAAACTAAATTTCGCCATACATTTACTGACCCACTCTACTAGTTAGAATAAAATTTCAGTAAACTCTTTGTATATCAGCAAAAATTTAAACATCTGGCCTTTACATTGTCTCATTAAGAACATTGTACTCCACGTTAAGTTATGTCAACTGTCTCTATCCATAGTACACTTTCTTATCCTAACAGATTAATTTCATTTCGATACTTTTAACGTATCTGATTTACGTTACTAGTCAAGCTTTACCCAAAAACGCAACAGAAAATTCACGAGTAACTGTGAACCAGCCATGTTTAGGAATTTAATGTTTAATTATCTTCGACTGTTCATTTTAACCATTTATCTGTGCAATTTAATCTTCACCTAATTTAATTGATAATTGCTTCCTTTAGCATAACAGGTATTATCTGGGGCAAGTTAGTTTAAATGTAGCCATTTGCGCTCGCTAGTCGCTGACTGGTTGTTATTTAATTCCCATAGTTACACAACGGTGCCTTTCCGACCTATGTGGTTTTCCACTACTGGTGGTTACCGGTTCCATATTTTCATCCATCTTCCACTTCTCTCGGATGGCAGTGGTAGGCTATGTCAGCCTCTTAGTTTCTAGCCTGTCCGTTACGTCTCTGAACATATTCCGTCATGTTTTCCTGATCTTATTTGGTATATTCAGCACTTATCTCTTCAGCGTTTTTATTTTGTTCGCCGTATTTATTTTCTTCGCATTCCTACATTGCGGAGAGGCTTTAACGATTGGAGGGGTAGATCTACCAATAGAATACGAGAACCTATGAGACATAGTTTTTTGGCTCTGATAGTTGCTAAAACTGAAGGTAAGTAAACTCGCCCAAGATGTAGCCGTATGGCATGCGGACTGGCTTGATCTGCGCGCTCGTTGTTCTAACATGACAGAGTTCTGGCTCACTTTGCGCACCTTTGTCAGATATACCCTGAAATATGGTTAGGTAGAGACTGTTGACTTCCAATTACTTTTTGCGCAACGATAACCCAACATGCCTTGACGGCTCAGCTCTGCGGTTTTACCACTATAAACGAGTGTAAGCTTGTAGCAGAATACCGCTACTGCGCCAGTGTTACCTTCAGAATTAACAGAGATAACCACAAGGGGCTGTTTGCTATTTATTTTGCCTTTTAGTTTTCTTGGTAGTCATCGTATGTACTTCATCGTAGATTTATTGCAAACCAGTCATTTCCTGGCTTGCGTGCAACGAGAATATCGAGCCGGCAAGCATCAAAATTACTTCCCGCTACTTCTCTGCTTCAGAATATTAAACCAGTGAGCGTGGACTTCACTTTCCGTGTGACTTAAAGTTATTTGTGTAAAGCCCCCAAAAGCTGAAAATAACGATCTCACTGAATTCTGAAAAAGTAAATTGCTATGGAAAACTTCTGTTGTGCATAGAAAAATGGGTTTTACTGTCAAACGTTCTGGGGAGACAATTTTACTATTAGGATGGTTGCGTTTTTTTTAAATCGCTACGTCTCTAATTGCAAGCTAAACATTTAAGTAACACAGTTTCCCGATCTTAAGCCTCAGGTCTCTTTTTTTAGGCTGTTGTTGTATGTTTACGTGGTAATTTTTCAAGTATAATAATAATAAAAAAATTGCTTTTAAATACATATAGTTTATTGAATAAGCTATTTACATGTGTTGCATTGCCTTCTGAGTTCCTAAGTTGAAATAAATTTCGTTTTCACTTTACCCTACGGCCTTTGTGTCCACATTCGCTACAGAGGAATAGCAAATGGAAGCTGCCACTTTTGTCCTACAAAACACAAATTACGTCTGATCCGTTTCAGGCGCAATCTGGTTACTCATAAGGGACACCTTTGACCTCGAACACTCGCAACCGCACGAAACCATGCTTACACTAACACTGAATATATAAAAAAAAAGACAGTGCTCTGTGTCATTTTCACGCAAAATGTTTCAGTCCACCACAAGTGACATTTTATTAGAGAGAAACAAAGGAACAAGAAGTCAGTACCATAGGAGAGAAACTACACTTAATTCTATGACATCAGTGTATCATTACATTTCCAATCAATGGTGCCAAAAACCCTAAATATAATAGCACGAAACACTCGATGCTCCTCACCTGATAGTGCTTATGTTAGTCCTCATAGTGCAGATGCAGGGTTTCGATGAAGTGGCTAATACAAAGTGGAAGAGAACGATGTCCACACCTCATTACAGCCACATCTTTAAGTACAAAATCGCTTTCGCATTCAAGGAGTTCCATATCAAAAGACACACTACTTACATTTTAAAATGATGGTATGGGTATGTCAATGTCATGAACAGCCTTTCGCCAAGAATACTGCAACACAGGCGTATACTTTAGTGCAGAAAATTGATTGTGATCATAAGTGAAGTTTGATGATGAAAGAACGGACATGTATCTTCACTTGTGGTGTGGCACAATGAAGTCTTACAATATCGGCAGTCCTTCGGATTTAGAGCTTGTATTGCCGAAGGAAGTAAAAATCAACGGGTGTGCAATATTTTGTCGTTATCGGTGGCAATATTTTCAGTATAACATCTTTGTTTGGAAAACTTGCATCTAGAAGGGTACAATCTCTATGACAAGACCAGGCATCACACAACGATAGGTTCTTTTCACTTGTTACACGTTCGCCAAGGGCTGAAGGTAGAAAACGTTTCATGGTATTCTTTAACCGTGCTTTCCCGCTTATGAATATTTCGTGGACAGGTTGTTTCAAGTTTCTTTGAAATATTTGAGCCGAAAGTGCCTTGTGCCTCTTGAAAACAGATGTACAGCTTGTTTGCTAGTTTGCCTGTCACTGATAAAGCCACATCAATTATGTAGCTGTGGGTAGAGCTATGTACAGACTTCAGGTTACTAGCTGTAGTTTTCTCTTCTTTGCGAGACAGTGTTGATGATAAAGGCACTTCAAACTGGAATCGACTTTGGTCGCTGTTCCAAATACTTGTTTTCTCCACATCCTGCTCTGTCATAAACATGTTCACTTTGTCCACAAACTGTTGTGCCTCGTGATGTATACTATTATCATCTTCTATGTCCTTACTTGTGACAAATAACGTAATATGCCTGGGTGAAATGCCATATTCATGCTTAAGATTATCGATAAAAGAAATCGAAGCTTTTAAATCGTCCTAGTCAACCATTTTACACACTTCCATTGCCCATATCTGCAGATGCCAATAGTTAACTGTAGACCTTGTTCCATCAAATTGCGATATTAGATGCTGTTTTATAGTTGGTAATTGCGACAGTCTGTTTCCTTTGAAATGAGCAGCTGCTCGTCTTTTGCTGAACTTACAATTTAGAATTAATCTGTAATGTGATTTGCCGCGCGGGATTAGCCAAGCGGTCTGAGGCGCTGCAGTCATGGACTGTGCGGCTGGTCCTGGCGGAGGTTCGAGTCCTCCCTCGGGCATGGGTGTGTGTGTTTGTCCTTAGCATAATTTAGGTTAAGTAGTGTGTAAGCTTAGGGACTGATGACCTTAGCAGTTACGTCCCATAAGATTTCACACACATTTTTTTGTAATGTGATTTAATTTTAATGCACTTATAACGCCTCGTTAGCTGGCTATAAGAATTGAAGCCATGATTGCAATAATCTTCATAAATATTCTCTAGTACGCTGTCGTCATTTCTTGTAATACACTGGGCCGCGACTGTTTGTGTGGAGACAGTTCGTACTTACACTGACTGCCGCTCTAGAGATGAACATCGTGTACAGCTTGAACATCCACCTTCAGATTCAGGTTCTTCCTGTCCTTCAGAATCAGTATATCTGTATATTATAACGTCGTTTATTTCTGTGTCATTCCCATTATTTTTCTGAATTATTATGTTATGTAATATATCCGCGACCTGTCTGTCCTCGATTCCGATTTGATTTCCATATTCAGCATGTCGTAACTTTGTCACTGACATTTGGACCACATTCGTAGGACTAATTCTCTACATGATATCACTGTACACAGTTTAAATATTAACTCGCATGCGAACACTCCAAGAGATACATTCGTAGTGCAGATACACCATTCACGCTGTTCGAGCACTTGTTAGTCTAGGTACTATATGCCACCGTCTAATGGCGATAGCAGACAAGTGCGGAGTTTCGCGTGGAACTGACACAGACCATTGTTTATTTTTATGATTGAGCCTTAGCATAAGCATGGTTTCGTGCTGTTCCGAGCGTTGGAGGTCAAAGGTCTTGTCTATTCTGCCCTACAGCGACACACCTCTTCCGTACACATCAAACAACTCAGACGCTATGCCCTCAACTTAGGCAAGAAGAAACGCTATAACTTACCGTAATACCTCTAGAAGGTGGATTCTCTCTGAAAATGTACCCATTCTGAACAATAGGTAACAAAGACTCCAAGTTTCATCAAACAGACAAAGGAACGACGATTTTTTTCCGTACACTGATGTTAGACATTGTTGCATATGCATATAAATACACAGTTCTCTGTTAGTGGTAAGCTTTATTATTTTTTCGCCCAGTTCGATACTTCATTGGAGCTCGCGTCGTAGCTTAGCTGCGGCGAATTCCATGAGGTATCACGCACCTCACACTGATTGATCTGGATGGGTCCAGAGTTGTCACTTTGCACGTGTCTCGGATCTTGAAATTTTCACTTACGTAACACAGAGTAACCGAAGAGCTACATAAGCACACCGGGCAAAAATTATTCACCCGTAGCAGACATATGCCAATATCGTGAAACACCGCATCTAATCTTAACAATGGCCTCATTACGTCGAGAAAGAGGGCCCACAAGTTTCTTCAGGTATGACGTATCGAGCAGTAGCCAATCACTGATGAGTAAATCCAGTCAGGGCCAGCAAACTGAGGGTATATTGACTGATATTCATCTCTTGCTATTGCAAGGAGCGGGTCAGCCTGTGTGCGATAGGTTGTCCGAGTGTTCGTCAAACCAGGAACGGATGAATACGGCTGTTGTCATCTGGGGAGTGTCCGCAGCATACTCATCGTGAAGACGTAGAAGAAAGGCAGAACTTGGGTACCGAGAATGTAGGAATAGCTTCCAGAGTCATGTTGACGATAGCCTGAATGATTAGGCCCAAGCAACGGTGCAAATAACACCAAAACTTCACCGAACCACTTACATCCGGACGTACACCCTCTACCTACTGCGGGTCAAACACTTCAACGGGCCGTTGATGTGCACGTGACACCTTGTACCACTAGAAAGAGGCAAAATCGTGACCCTTTGCGCCACACTATACGCCTCCACTGTCCAGTTTCTGTGTTGTTTGGCTCCCTGAAGAGGTTCAGGCATGTGTTCCGCTGTGGACATTAGCATTTGAGAAGCATCCAGCCCCAAATGTTCATGTAGGCAGTTCCCTTCGGAATTTTTGCTCGAAAACTGGTCGATACGGACCTGCAGTGACCGACAGCAGCAATTTCTGTCGTATTCAAAACTGATAGTCGTTGACAGGCGTGACACTTCTTTTCAGTCCATTCCGGTTAGCGTCTTTTTACGACCTCTTGTCTTACGCGGTGTAACATAACTGTAAATGGCACACCAGTCCACGTCAATACGTGGTCAGTCGGCGCTGGTGTACCACAAAACCGGGCAACTTCAAGTGTGGTCATGGGAGCGTCCAAACACCAGTTCATTTCATCCTCCTTCCTGTCTCCAAATCGACCACTCGTATGGTACTGATTCTATACAACTGCCTGGCAGATATACAAAGCAGATACACATCAGATCCCATATGCCTCAGTGATGAATAGTCAAACGACGGCCTGCTACCATCTTTACAGCGTCAACAGCGCTTCCAAGCGACAAGTATGCTCCTTTTTTGGCGGTTGGAGGGTGCTATATCTGTGTATATATATTAGGGGCTATCAAAAATTTCCTTTCGAAGTTTGTACGGTCCAGAATCAATAACCGGTGTGCCAATAAGGCAAAATCGCCGTGAGCATTGAGGCAACCATCCTACAGACGCACTAGATTGGATATACCCGTTTGGTAAACCACCGTGTCTTGGTGCGTGAAAAAGTCTGTAACTACCTGCTGCACACCCACGTCCGACAGGAATCGTCGACGCTTCAAGGCCTTTTTTAAGGGACTGAAGGCCTGATAATTACATGGGGAGAGACAGGGCTTTAGGTCAGGTGCTCCAGTGTCTCCCACGTTAGTTGGTGTAACTTCTGCGTTACGTCGCCACAGTTCACGCTTCCGCATTTACCGCACGCATGTCAGGATGAAATAAATACCACATTAATCCCTTGCAACATGTCTGTGCTTATTCATCCTACACGCTACGTCGTGTATACTCTGCAAAAATGCCCTCAGAGACAATCTTTTTGATAGCCTCTTACATATAAACAATAAATATTACTCAAAATTTATGCATTCTCGTTTGGACCGCTTGGTGCAAACAAAACACTGGAGACGTCCTACAGCGCAAAATGGCCTTTCTAGACTCTGAGAAGTTCATCTGCAGAAACCAGTACGGTTTTAGGAAACAGCGGTCATGCGAGACACTGCTGGCCCTCTTTGTGCATGATGTACATCAGGCTCTAGATACCGGCTCCCAGGTTGATGCCATAAAAAAAAATGTTCAGATGTGTGTGAAATCTTATGGGACTTAACTGCTAAGGTCATCAGTCCCTAAGCTTACACACTACTCTACCTAAATTATCCTAAGGACAAACACACACACACACACACACCCATGCCCGAGGGAGGTCTCGAACCTCCGCCAGGACCAGCCGCACAGTCCATGACTGCAGCGCCATAGACCGCTCGGCTAATCCAGCGCGGCGTTGATGCCATATTTCTCGACTTTCTAAAGGCGTTCCACTCAATTCCTCACTGTCGCTTGCTCCAAAAAGTGCGTGCTTACCGTCTATCCGATGACATACGCGGTTGGATAGACAGTTTTGTAACAAACAGGGAGCAATATGTCGTCCTGAACGGGGTGACTTCAACAGAAACAGGTGTAACTTCAGGTGTGCCCCAGGGCAACGTAATAGGTCCGCTGCTTTTTACGATTTACGTAGACGATTTGGTTGATGGTATTGACAGCGGCATTAGACTGTTTGCCGATGATGCTGTAGTCTACAGGAAAGTAGTATCACACGAAAGTTGTGAACAAATCAATGACGAGTTGCAGAAAATAAATGAGGGGTGCAATGACTGGCAGTTATCTCTCAATATTAATAAGTGTAACCTACTGCGTATAACAAAGCGTAAATCCCCATTAATGTATGAGTACAAAATAAATGCCCAGTCTTTGGAAGCGGTAACATCCGTCAAGTACCTGGCTATGACTGTTCGAAATGATCTTACATGGAATGATCAAATTACACAAGTAACGGGTAAGGCAAACTCTAGATTGTTGTTTATTGGTAGAATCCTGAAGCGATGCAGTCCTTCAACAAAGGAAATAGCTTACAACACGTTAGTTCGTCCAGTCTTAGAGTACTGTTCGTCCGTATGGGATCCTTACCAGTTGTGTTTGATGCAAGAGATTGAGAAGATCCAAAGAAGAGCCGCAAGATTCGTGACTGGTACATTTAGCCACCGCGAGAGCGTTACACATCTCATAGAAAGTTGAAGTGGGACACACTTGCAGATCGACGGCGCGCTAAACGGAAGGGGCTGCCCACTAAATTCCGAAATTTGATCTAGACCGAGGATGTAGACCATATATTATTACCACCAATTTTCAAATCGCGCAATGATCACCATTCAAAGATAAGGGAAATTAGAGCTCGTACTGAGGCGTTCAGACAGTCGTTTTTCCCTCGCGCCTTCCGCGAGTGGAACTGAGGGGAGGGGGGGGGGGATATGACTTTGGCGCGAATTATGCCCTCCGCCACACACCGCTTGGTGGCTAGCGGGCCGGCTGGAGTGGCCGTGCGTTTCTAGGCGCTACAGTCTGGAACCGAGCGACCGCTACGGTCGCAGGTTCGAATCCTGCCTCGGGCGTGGATGTGTGTGATGTCCTTAGGTTATTTATGTTTAATTAGTTCTAAGCTCTAGGCGACTGGTGACCTCAGAAGTTAAGTCGCATAGTGCTCAGAGCCATTTGAACCATTTTGGCTAGCGGAGTATATATGTAGATGTGGATATGTAAACGGAACGTACCAAGACACCATCATCTTACTCGAAAATATTTCTGCAAAGGTTTTCTACCGCTTATGGGTTTTTATTTCAGTTGCTCAGCTTATAAAAAAGGAAGAGTAACGTTTAGCACTGCGTCGATGACAGGATGAGGAAAGAAATACGCCATTTTTTTTAAACCACGGAAAATGTTTATGGCCTGCACGAGAGTTGAATCTTGCTCCTCCTGAATATATGTGCGTAGTGTTTTACTCACTGCCTGTAAATGGATTTGGCAGGGCTATGAACGCTGATTTGCGTCATTGCTTTGCTGTAAAATCGAATTTCACTTACGGCGCCACTGTTGATCATATTCACCTGTCGGCGGACCGAATATTGAGTGATAGCAATCAGAAAACATGCCACTGGCGAACGAACAGTAGTGGCTACAAGGGAGAGGATAAACAATTAGCGCCCAAACTTTCCACTGCCAGACCTTGTACAGCTGTCAGTGTGCCCACGCAACTTTTTCGTCGTTTTTTTGCTTCTCCACAGCGTATGCTAATCGCTCACCTGGACGAAGTCGCCGCAGTTTTTGCAGTGACGCAAAAAATTCCGGCGTGTTTGTCAGAGCGAGCGGGATGGTTCTCCGCCTATTCATATCGTCCCTTTAGCGGCCGCGCCTGCAGAGATCGTAATAACTTCCGGCTGTGTCGGCTGGCGCCCGTCTCACACAGCTGTGAGCCGTCTGCCCAATGGGTAATCGCCGGCGCGCTATCTGCATACTTCACCCCTTGGCCGTCCTTTGTCTTTTAGCGGGTTCTTCTTCGCTGCCCCACCCTCCGCGGGCACCCCCCGTCCTCGGCGAGGATGTCGTTCTGGACCAGTGAGCGGCGTAACTAGCTCGTGCCTCGACGCCAGCCTCCCATATTGCCACTTGAGCAGAAAATGTGAGGACATCTTTCATGCTCCTCTGATGAGAAGTAACTGTCGCAATAAAAGAGAAACAGCGGCAGCCTCTGGATGGCGTGTAGAGGCAACTTACGGGTGCGTCCAGAAACGGAAAATTGCCGTTACGTTATAACAGCCTATTACCTGCACGCCGTAAATAAAGTATCGCAAATCGAGGACTAATAATTCCCTCGGCTCCCATTTCGTGACTCTCCTTGCCTATATCACACATAATAAATGATCAGTTGTTCTTGGGAGGGGTCCTCATAATTTTTAGAGTGCATCCAGTACAATATGATCTTAACGATTGCTGGCACACCTAGGACATCAACAGAGGCATTTCTTTTTCTTATGAATTTAGGTCTTTTAGATTTGATAATTAGACTCGAAAAGAAAACTCTCCTAGCTCACAAACACCTGTCATTTATCAAGTTGCGCTTGATAATAGAAGCAAAACTTAAGAAAAATCAAGACACATCGATAGGGTTTTTTTTACCAAGAAAAAGATTTAGATAACTTAAAATGGCACAAAATCTTCGATATTTTCAGAAAAATAAGTAACTTACAGGCTATAGGGAAAGACTAGTAACATACTACATGTACAACAACCAAGAGAGAACAGTAAGAATGGAAAACCAAGAATGAATTGCAGGAATCCATCTAGATGTAAGACAGGAATATAATCTTTCTCCTCTACTGTTTCATCTGTCCATCGAAGAAGCAATAACGAAAATAAAAGTGTAGGATTAGAAATCAGAGTGAAGAGATATCGTCGATAAGACACTTTGACGCTATTGGTATCCTGAGTGCAATCGACAAAGATTTATAAGACCCGTTGAGTGCAATGAATATCCTAATGAGCACAGAATGTGGGTTTAGAGTAAACTAAAGAAAGACGGGAGTAATGAGCAGCAGCAGAAATTGGACTGAAGATAAACTTAACGTCAAAATTTGGTTGTACGGAGTAGAGTGAAAGAATTCTGGTACCTTGGAAGCACAATACGAAATGACGGACGAAGATAAGGAATTACTCGCTAAGAGAAGTCTGCAGGTACCAAATATACGCCTTGATTTGAGGAAGAATTTTTCTGAGAATGCCCGTCTGGAGCACAGCTTTTTTATGAGAGCGAAACATTAACTGTGGGAAAACCAGAAAAGAAGGAAATCGAATAGTCTGAGATATGCTGTTGCAGAAGCGTTTAATACTGACTAGAATAAAGGATAGAATGATATATGTGTTTGGTCACCGGAAAGAAATCTTCCATTGTTCTACAGGGAGCTCTAAAGGGTAAAAGCTGCAGGGAAGACTGGAATATTTTATTCAGCGAATAACTGTAAGATATTGAGTGTAAATGCTACTCTAAGATGATGATGGTGGCTTAGGAGAGGATATCCTTGCATTCCCCACAGTTCTTACCTTCTACGGCTCCCTTTAGCAGCATGGATGTTATTCTCCGCGGTCTTATCATCTTATCACATGTCCTGTCGTCTTGTCTCATATTGTTGTCAGTTTTTTCTATATATTCCTTCCTTCGCCGATCCCGCGGACAACCACCTCATTTCTAATCTTATCACACGACCTAATTTTCAACATCCTTTTGCAGCACCACGCCCCAAGCGCTTCGATTCTCTTCTTTTCCGTTGTTACCACAGTCCATGATTCACTACCATTCTGTGCTTCAAACGTATATTCTCAGCAAGTCTTCCTAAAGTGAGGGCCTGTGTTCAGTTCTACCCTTTGCCCAGTATTGTCCTCTTGCTTATGCCAGTCTTCTATTGTCCTCGTCATTTCGTCCGTGTTGTGTTATCTTGCTCCCAAGGTACTAGCAGAATTACTTCGCCTCCTTCTTAATCACCAATTTTGATTTTAACTTTACCGCTAGGTTCTTTATTTCAATCTTTCTTCCGTTTACTCTCAGTCCACATTCTGTACACAGGACCTACAATTCTTCTTCATTTCCACTGAAGATAGAAATGTCATCAGCGAATTTTATCACTGATATCTTTTCACCCTAAATTTTAATCCCACTCTTTCATCTTTCTTTTATTTCTGCCATTCCTTCTTCGCTGTAAAGACTGAACAATAGGAGCCAAAGACTGCACCCGTGTGTCGTGCGTTAGGCCTCCTTTTTAGCCAGGGTACTTCGTTCTTCGTCCTGCAGTGTTATTGCCTCCTCTGGGTTCTCCTGGACATTCACCTTTCATCGATCAGCTGAAGTGTTTCATCTGTCACCAGTGTTTCTTCACAGTTACCTACCTTGTTAAATCACCTAGTGTGGTATTCATTATTACCGCATCGACAGCCTTAGAGAACTTCAAACGCACATCACCATTCCTCAGTGGTTCAGTATCTCACTTCTTCCCACTTACACTTCAGTCTGCGCTATATTATTACTTGATTCTGATTCGAATCTATACGTGCTTCTGGATAAACCTTACAATCCAAGATCTGATTTCGGTATCTTTGTCTGATCATGAAGTAATCCAGGTGGATAGTTCTCGTATCTCCAAGCCTTTCTCAAACATAGCCCCTCCTCTTGTGATTTTTGAATGGTGTATCCTCTGTCATTATCTGAAATTTATTGCAGAATTCAGTTAGTCTTTCTCGTCTCTCGTCCCTACTATCAAGCTCATATTCTCCCGTAGCTATTCCTTTAGCTTCTTCCCCTCCTACGGCATTCCAATTCCTCATGATTATCAGAAAACCATCTCCCTTTACATACTGAACTATCTGCTCAATGTCCTCGTATGCTTTCTTTATTTCTTCATCTTCCACTTTCGACGTCGGGACTTGACAGCTGACCTATTATTTTTGGCGCTGGTTTCCTGTCGATTCTGATGAAAACAACCCTGTCTCTGAACTTTTTATAGCACCTCACTCTTCGAACCACATTTCCGTTCACAACGAATCCTACTCATTTTCTGTTCGTGTTGATGTTACCCAATGTTTGTCTGACTAGAAATTCTTATCTTCTTTCCACTTCACATCACTGCCCCCATAGTGTCTATAAGGCACAGTCAAATAAAAACGAGACAGATGGAAAATAGTAAGCAGACTGTTTATTATTTCAAAGATAACAGTCATAACTGTTACTATATTTAATCCACTGTGGTACAAGATGATCAGGTCAGTGCCTTCATGGAAAAAAAATGTTGGCGGTTCCCTACGGAACCATGATTGTACCCAGGCGCGCACCTCGTCGTCCGAAGCAAATCGACGCCCACGCATGTCTTTCTCCAGGGTTCCAAAGCTGCGGAAATCGCATGGGGAGAGATCGGTGTTATGGAGGATGTTTAAGGGCTTCCCAGTGATAGTTCTGCAGCGTAATCGAAGCAGCCTTGGTAACATGTGGACGAGCAGTTCGTTGGCAGGTTGTATTAACAGTTATGACGATTACCTTTCAAATAATAAACAGTCTGCTTACACCTCCTTTTGTTCATCTGTCTCGATTTCGTTTGACTGTGCCTTGTAGATTGACTGTTTCCATTAACGTTTTTCAGATTTTCTACCTTTCCCACCATGTTCAAACTTCTGACATTCCACGCCCTGATTCGTTGAACGTTACCCTTTCGCTAGTTATTCCATCTTTTTCTCATGGCCATCTCACCGTTGGCAGTCCGCTTCCGGCGATCCGAATGGGGGACTAATCCGGAATCATTTTCCAATGTAGAGGTCAAAAAAATGTTCAAATGTGTGTGAAATCTTATGGGACTTAACTGCTAAGGTCATCAGTGCCTAAGCTTACTCACTACTTAACCTAAATTATCCTAAGGCCAAACACACACACCCATGCCCGAGGGAGGACTCGAACCTCATCCGGGACCAGCCGCACAGTCCATGACAGCAGCGCCCAAGACCGCTCGGCTAATCCTGCGCGGCTGTAGAGGTCATTATGACACTTTTTCAACCACAGGGATGGACGGGGGCGTTTTGTGTGTAACATCGCTGTGACTGAATGGTCCACACATGAGCGACCGCCACAGTACGTGTTCCCTCGTGCTGGAAGTGCCACGACACTGGACTGCCAGCGGTGCCTAAGCATAAACAAGAAGAGTCAGTCTCTGTATTCTTATAACGTGCTGTGATCTGTATCGGGATATATGGTATTCTTAATATGATCAAATTCTGTGTTGATGGTCCTGACGATTTGCGAGTGGCAGTAGCTGGGTGGCCACCGCCGTGTATACCCTGAAATTAATAAAGAAATAACAGCCTCACCAATGGCGACCAATCGTGTCGAATCCCGAGACCTCAAATAGGAGCCTCACTGTTGGCTTCACGGTAGACGATGAAAATACGTTCACCCTCGAGGGGAATAGTATTTGTTCAACCTTTATCTAACTTTAATCGTATAATTTATTTCGTTACTTATAGGCGTTCTCCAGAAACCGTCTGGAGGAAATGCTTTACTGAAGACTAGGCGTTCCCAGAAAGAGTCTGGACGAAATGCTTTAATAAAGACTTGACGTATGAGTAATACCACAGACATTTGCCGGGTATGAAGACACGCCATTCTCGTTACGTGTCACGGAAGAGTGCTCTGGACAGAGGCAAGTCTGCAAGACCCCTACAGCACCTGTCGCAGCTGACGTTAGGTAACGTGCCAAACACGGTCTGGCTTTACGCGCAGCCTCTCGGCTGGCTCGGTAGTGATACAAGTGAAATTATACGTTCTGAAAACGTTCTTGCTAGACACAAAAAACGAAAAATCTTATAATAAAGCAAATTAATTGAGACTGATCGTGCCGTACTCTCCATCAAAGGGAAGACCACTGTGCGTCTGGAACTGTTTCAGATCGTAGCAATGAAAGTTCTAAGACATTCCAAAGTCTATCGTGCAGCCGGCACGGTAGCTCAGCGTGTTCGCTCAGAGGGTTACCTACCCTCAGCGATAAAAAAACTGAGTGAATGGATCAACGAAGAACCTAAACGGGTGTCATCGGACTTCCGCCCCGAATAAATTCAACGAACAATATAGAACAAAATGAGATTTAAAAAAAAAAGACATTCCAAAGTCTATCGTGAAACGCCAATTAATATATTGCTGCATTATATATTTGTCAGAAAATCTACTGGTTCCTTCATATTTGCTATTTACCTTGCATTCCATCCTCATTGTTGGCAGTAGTTACACGTTCGCCTTCCTTGCTTACGTGTTATCCAATTTGCAGTCAAATTGAGAAGATCAAAATTTCTGCGCTGTGAATGATAACGCTAAAAGCGATGGTAAACACGATTTTGGAAAAGATGATTATCGGTTACCGAAGTTAGCACTCGCGCGCCAACCAGAGGAATTACAGGAGACCTGGGCGAATGTAGTGGAAATTAACTTCACGGTTTAAACTGTATTAATGATGATGATGCTTATGGTGCTGAGGTGATGATGGTAAGGTGATTCATGCTTTTTCCTCTGGCCGGCCTGGGTGGCCGAGCGGTTCTAGGCGCTACAGTCTGGAACCGCGCAACCGCTACGGTCGCAGGTTCGAATCCTGCCTCGGGCATGGATGTGTGTGATGTCCTTAGGTTAATTAGGTTTAAGTAGTTCTAAGTTCTAGGGGACTGATGACCTCAGATGTTAAGTCCCATAGTGCTCAGAGCCATTTGAACCATTTTTTGTTTCCTCGAATAGTAAAATAGATTACATCGTGTACTGAAGTATATTTATTAATAGTGTACCGTAAATATTGATGTACTTAGAGAGTTTTGTATATGATTCATTTGTATTTCGTTCTGAAGCAGACAGTTGGTCAGTGGTAAAAATTTTTAATGTATTGAATGCTGGGTATGGCTATATTTGATTATGGCAATAAATGTGAATTTATACCGTTACCTTTAGTAAAAGTAAACAGGCTACTCCTGTCGAATGTATGTATTTCGAATATCCCGTGAAGTTAAGGTGAGATTTTTCACGGCACTAAGTCTTCCAAAGTTCCAGATTAAGTCTGTGTGTTTGTGTGTTCCTATAGCTCTCGCGCTACGTGTGCCAGATATAAACCTGGAGCCGCTTCGTGTATAGCATGTGCGTGTCTGAACCGTGAATGGCGCGAGGGGATGGGAGAGCACTGTGTCAAGCATCTTTTGACAACATGCCACTTGCCTTATGTGTGTGTGTTGGCCTAGCTGTGAACGAGCGTGTGTACATTTATCTCTTGAAAATGTTAACTTTCACTACTTTATATGTAACAATTAATAACATGTTTAGGGCTATTCATCTTAAAATCAACGTTTCTTCCACATCTGCAGAGGACATTTTCAAGGGGGATCGTAGCTTCTTTGAATGTCCGATCGGCGAAGGATACTCGCCAGCTGCTGCAAAAAGCAGGTGAGGAGGTGTACGTGACTGCTACAGAAAGAACAGTCAGAAAACGACTAGAAGAGCACAAGGGAAATTGCAGATCAGGGGATATTGACAGATCAGCTGTTGCGGAACATGCTTTTCAGCTAGGAAACGACCACATTTATTTTGATAGGACTAAGTGTGCTGGGAAACACTAGCGGATAACATGAAAGTCTATACAGAGAGGCAATGGAGATTGTGACACACCCCAGGAATTTCAGTAGGAAAGAGGATGGCGTGGTACTGAATGACATCTGGATTCCGAGGCTGAAGAAGATGTGTACCAGTCTTCTTCCTTGGGGTGACGACAGTCGGAAACGGCCAACTGCGCTCAGATATTCAAAATATTTGACGTGACGCCAGTGCGGACTTTGCTGTAGCCAGTAGCGAACCGGGGTGTGAATCGGACATTCAACAAAGCTACGATCCCCCTTGGAAACGTCCTCCACAGATGGGGACGAAACTTTGGTTGGTTGGTTGATTCGGGAGAAAGAGACCAAACAGCGAGGTCATCGGTCCCATCGGATTAGGGAAGGATTGGGAAGGAAGTCGGTCGTGCCCTTTCAAAGGAACCATTCCGGCATTTGCCTGAAGCGATTTAGGGAAATTACGGAAAACCTAAATCAGAATGGACGGAGGCGGGTTTGAACCGCCAATCTCCCGAATGCGAGTCCAGTGTGCTAACTTCTGCGCCACCTCGCTCGATCGAAACATTGGGTTCTAAGATAATAGCCCGAAACATTTTATTAATTGTGACATCTCTCTCTCTCTCTGTGTCGCTGTGTGTGTGTGTGTGTGTGTGTGTGTGTGTGTGTGTGTGTGTGTGCGTGTGTGTGTGTGTATGACTGTCGTTTATGACGGCACCAATAAATTCCTCTTTTCATAATTGCAATTTTATAGTTGACGATGAGGACTCAAACAAAGAAGAATTTTATTGAGTGTGGTAAACTTTCTGTAAACTACTGTTCTTCTCCTCGCTCGCTTAGAAACACACATCTTTCAAGGAAGAACAAACGTAAATACGTGTATACTGCCTTACTCAGTGGTCAACTTTCTCCTGAAGTTTGCATGTGATAAACTATTTATGTCCAAAGATTGTATGTGACTCTTCGAGCCGGCCGTTGTGGCCGAGCGGTTCTAGGCGCTGCAGTCTGGAACAGCGCAACCGCTACGGTCGCAGGTTGAATCCTACCTCGGTCACGGATGTGTGTGATGTTCTTAGGTTAGTTAGGTTTAAGTAGTTCTAAGTTATAGGGGACTGATGACATCAGATGTTAAGTCCCGTAGTGCTCAGAGCCATTTCCATTTGACTCTTCGAGAACAGAAGGCATTGATCGTGTAAACATCGGCCTATCGAGTGAAATGCGACTCGAAACAGTAAAAAAATCGAATGCATTTCGGAGAAGATCATCCAAGGTACAAGGGGTATTCCAGAGATGTTTCGAGAAACTTCGAGAGGTTATAAAGGGTGTCTTCAGAAACTAATTGAGGATGGGGACCCGTATCCGCAAACGTAACTGAACGAAACTACAAAGTGTCAAAGTTATGGGCGCCAGTGTCTGCAACTAGGCCATCCCTTAGGTAGCAGACGTGACTTTCTACGCTGATGGTCTGTAGGCGGAACGTCTCGCAATGTTGTTTGTTATTCGGTGATCGCGACAGATTGCTATGATCGCTAGTGGAGAAGCAGGAGCTCTGCTACGTAGAAAGACCTTGTTTCCTATGAATTCGATGGTCTCAGCGTACAAAGACACGTTGCTACCAAAGCGGCAGCTTAATGGCAGCCGCCAGCACCTGTAACTTCGACACTCTGTAACGTCGTTGGATGATATTTCCGGACATGGATTCCCATCTTCGACTTTGTTATTCAAGACACAATCTACAACACCTGAAAGTTCGTCGCAACATTTATCGGACTCATTATATACAGTGTAAGTAGGCTGTTTCAATGGCTCTGAGCACTAAGGGACTTAACATCTGAAGTCATCTGTCCCCTAGAACTTTAGAACTACTTAAACCTAACTAACTTAAGGACATCAAACACATCCATGCCCGAGGCAGGATTCGAACCTGCGTCCGTAGCAGTCACGCGGTTCCGGACTGAAGCGCCTAGAACCGCTCGGCCTCTTGAATTACTAAATATTTCGGTTATCTTGGTTGCGATACCACCCAGCATACGAGCAGCAACAATTTGCGTACGTTCGAGTACTCTCCTACATAATGCTCTCACAACTACACAGAACTCTATTCTGAGTACGGCTGACACTTGCTACTTATTGAGAGCATTGCACGGCTGCTATTCGTGGTCAAATACAACAGCGCCAGCTGCAGGCTTGGGTAGCATCTGGATTTATGTTTAAGCATGCGTATCTCGCTGTGTTCCCACAGTTTTGTCCAACCCTTCAATCTTGAATACTAGACGGAATACGCAATTTTGTCATATGATGACATGATGGAGACCGTGGCTGTTGTTTGAAGACAAATATTGATGGTGTTGGGACAGCAACCAGCCACAAATTTACTTTCAGTTCCTTTATTCAAAGGGTACCGTTACCGGTTTCTAATCGTTGTGATTCATCCTCAGACGGTTTACACGCTTTCTTTATGACATGTGGTGTGTTTTTACAGATTATTTGTCCTAAAATATAAATAATACATAACTATAAACACGCCACACACAGATGGTTACGTTACAGATTTTCGTTGCGTGTGACTTACGTGAAATGTCGGTTTGGAGTGTTTGTTTTCATAACATTCGTGCAACAGATGTGAAAACATTCCCACTGCATTCTTATTGTTGCACACGTAAATTTTTCTCACTAAACACTTTAGATTTGTCACTGAGATGATTTCTACCACGCACCACATGTTTTGATACATACAAAGAGCTTACAAACATATGAGTATCAAAGATGCTATGATATATCGTAACATTTGACGATGATGTCCTATGTTTGGAGAAGCTCATATATTCATTCAAGCAACTGTAATGCCTTTTACAATAGTACAGAGACATTGATTTTTTTAGTTGATATTGTTACATTAATTATAAACTTGTATATATACATATATATATATATATATATATATATATATATATATATATATATATTACTGTATAGGTAAAATAGTACATTATTTAATTACATTTAGCATCATGAGAATTACAGTAACATATAAACTTGCTACTTGATCTGCAGATAGGCGTACTAATATTATTTGCTTTGGAGGTTGGAAAATAATTTTTCGAAATTTTTCAAGAAAGGGGTGTTAGCTAATTCTGTTTGTTCATTAAGGATATAGTCTGGGGTGCTGTTTGTACGTGTGAGTGAGTATTTCTGTTTCTTCTAATACATTCATAGTGGCTCCTTTTTCTGCTAGATGTAAAATTTTTAAGTTGTCCTCAATGTTTCCCACTGAATGGTTTTCAACATTTGATTAGACGGAGTAGTTTTGTGGTATTATTTTCTCCCTTGGACCTGAATAATTCTGAGAGAATTGTCTTCTGCTGTACGTTAACTGGGTGTAATGAGTGATGACATCTAATTTAATGCTTTGCGAACTCGCTCGTAATTACAAAAACGGCGCTACGTATACAGACAGTGTGCATTACGCGGACGGTAATTCGAGAACACGTGAAGTAGTGCAGCAAGCAGTTGGCCGCCTGGGAGCTGGTTTGAGGCGCACAGAGCGGCGTTTGTTGGGCAGACCACGGCTCTGGATGTGGGCCCGGCTGCGGCTGCGGCTGGACGATAACCCTGAGTCGGCCAGCCGCCGCGCCGGCCGCCGGCCACGGATAACGGAGCGCCTCATTAGGGCCGGGCTGGCGCGGCAGGTTCTCAGCGACACAACACTCGCGTCATCCACACCCCGGCCCAAAAGTTCTCACACTCGCCGTCTGAGCGCGTCGTCCTCTGCGCAGAAGGCGCTGGAATCTTCCGAAATATGGTCCGCTGTAAAACCGACATTCGCCGTTCACTGCGTGTTGGCTGTGCCGCCAGATTACTGATTTCTCTGTTGGCGGCAGTGTGGGTAGTGAAGAGCTGGGCAAAGTGGCAGTGGGGGGCAAAGTTGTTATTGGGATACCCGAGGCTACCGCACCGGAAAAGCGTCCCTGAAGTTCCCTGTCACCCAATGAAATCCAACCCGTTGGCTGTGGCGCTCCTGGGGGTTCGTGAGGTACCTCTTCTGTTCAAGACACTTTTTATTTCGATATTTTCCAATTTTATAATTTTGTATCGCGTCTGCAGATACACTATTGGCCATTAAAATTGCTATACCACGAAGATGACGTGCTACAGACGCGAAATTTAAACGACAGGAAGAAGATGCTGTGATATGCAAATGATTAGCTTTTCAGAGCATTCACACAAGGTTGGCGCCGGTGGCGACACCTACAACGTGCTGACATGAGCAAAGTTTCCAACCGATTTCTTATACACAAACAGCAGTTGACCGGCGTTGCCTGGTGAAACGTTGTTGTGATGCCTTGTGTAAGGAGGAGAAATGCGTACCATCACGTTTCCGACTTTGATAAAGGTCGGATTGTAGCCTATCGCGATTACAGTTTATCAAAATGGTTCAAATGGCTCTGAGTACTATGGGACTTAACATCTGAGGTCATCAGTCCCAAAGACTTAGAACTACTGAAACCTAACCAACTTAAGGACATCACAACGCCCATGCCCGAGGTAGCGACCGTAGCAGCATGGACTGAAGAGCCTAGAAACGCTCGGTCACAGCGGCCGGCGGATGCCTTCGGACCTAGTTCTGTTGTAAGACCAAGCTCTCAGGAAATTGTTAGTTTTCAATTAACAATTCTTATTTGTGTCGATATTATCAGTTTTTTTCTGTCTAATAAATAAGTACATCATAGTGGCGTCCCCTTTGAGCGTTATTCCGAATAATATAGCTTCCTGTTTCATCACTTAGACTCACAGGAAGTAGAATTGTACTTTACAGAGAACCCGACAGTGCTGTTCTGCTTATGCGTGGGACTTGAACTCTAGAGTTTCTCGGAAAAGCAATTAGAAGGAATCATACTCGACGATTCAGTAAAATAGTCACAGGACGGATTGTCTTAGTCTCCGGAAAACTCGGATGAAAGAGCACGGTCAGACATGCCGTGCGCCTTGTTACCATCTTTTACGGACTCACCGGCTATTGAGACATTCGTTGGGGTTTAGTACAAGTGGTGGGTTCTTGCAAGATATAATTAATATTGAGGGTTTTAATTATCCTGATGCAAGGTAAATGGTCTGATTGTATATTTATTATCTAGAGGAATTGAAATTGTATTCAAAGCGTCTTATCTTGACTCAATAGTCCTACTTTAGTTACTGAAAGTTCGGTAATGTAATTAGAGATTGTACTTATTATCGTCATTGGGGACAAAATGAGCATCTCGGTAGTGCCTTCTGGCCCCTTTATGTAGAGGGACAGCCTAAGAGCATCGACCGAAAGCAGGGCCACCAGGCGGTAGTTTGCAGCGAGTCCTTATAACAGTGACCTAGAAGTGGTCAATTAAGAAAGAGAATAAAAAGAAAGTAAAAAGAAAGAAAGCAGCCCTTGAGAAAAGAGACGGCAAAAAGAAGAGTGCGAACTGCAGGAAAACCAACCCTACAACAGTTGTTTTTGACTACAACGTCGAAGGCAGAGAGTGCATGTAGTGCGAAGAAAAATTTTCAGATTCAAGACCAGAGGAACAGAGGATTAAGTACCAGTTACGCTTCCTCTGGGCTCGCGAACTCTGTACAGGAGTTTGACTTTCATTTGTGAAAAGCGTAATCGATTCATGTTTCACAATAAAATATGTTTAGTTCTTTGTTAAAACAGTTTTTCTGAGTTTAAAGCAAAGAGCCATTTTGGCACTTTGTGAAAATTGAGTTGCTTCAAATAGTTAATTTGATTCTAAGACAATTAAACTAATTCATATTATACTCCAGTTGCTGCAGATTATAATCACTCATTTTCACGCGTTTTTCGTCAACGCTACTTAGCGTCAAAATAGGAATTCCTTAGCGTGGTTACTCTGCACAGCTCTCCCCTACCCATTTTGAGAAGGTGAATAACAGGTTGTACACGGCTGTGTCGTGAGATTAAATCAAACTGGATAAAATGTGATGCGAAGCGAAACGACGTTAGTAAACTGTCTGCCGCTAATGCTTTATTAGCTGGAAAATTAACTTACATCTGACATTTTTTTATTCCCTCGACGGTGGTGACGTAGGACTTTTTCACATCTTGCGGGGGTTTCAGTAGCTAAATGAAATATTTTTTGAAATAGGGAATCAGGGTAATGGTACAGACCAGCAGTCAGACATGGAAAATAATTCAGATATATTCACCATACAGCATATAAAATGTGATATAAACTGTTACATTCTACAAGAGATAGATCCACTTAGGTGCTGATAACGCTGTCTGACAAGAATAAGAGGCATCTGCGTTGAAACGTCCCGATTGAACAATTATACATGACTGTGCTTAAACTGACACACAATATTTTGTTAGCACAACGCAATCTGACTTTCAAAATTCCCTACAAAAGAATGGCCCTGACTAACATTAAACTATACCTTTCACAAATCACTTACCTCACAAAAATCTTCGCTGCTCAAGCTACTGCAATACAGCGAGCGCCACTACTGCCAGCTAAATAAAAGATTCAAACTACTGAAGGCACTAACTACTGATAGGGATAGTTAGCAAATGAAAGATATTAATAGAGAACAAACAATGTATTTACCTTGATATCATCATGTATAAATATAGCAGTTCATGACAAATTACAAATCTCCGCCATCTCTCTCCCCACATCCACCACTGCTGGCGGCTCACCTCCAACTGCGCAACGCTACGCGCTGTTCACAGCCAGCTGCCTAACACTACAATGGCAGACAACAATGCAAACTAGCCACAGACTGCACACAGCACAGCCAGTGATTTTCATATTGTGCGCTACGTAACGTTGCCAATAAGAAAACATAAACAGCCTACTTACATAGAGAAAACATAAACAGCCTACTTACATAGAGAAAACATAAACAGCCTACTTACATAGCCCCCATGCTCCCCACAAAAATTTTACAAATTTTTTTTGGGCAGTGGCCAATAATGATTTGATAAAATTTTTTATAATTACAATAACAAAGAAATCAAATGCACACACTTATTGATACAATGTTGGTCAAAAGCTAAAATTTTCTCACGGTCCATAAAGATAGTCCTTATCATTCCTCATAACAGTAATTACAGGTTTTTTTTCACAAAGTCTCATTAGTAAAAGAAATTGCACACAGAAGTAGTGGATTTCCATGCAGTCTTGAAGAAGTAGTGTTGTCCTTCCAACGGAAAGACAGTGCTGACTCTTGACATGCTGACAGGTAATGGACCACAATGGAGCAAACCCACAGCAGAGTCATTCGAAGTTTTGAAAAGTATTGGTAGGTAAGTCATCACAGAGCAGACCCACTGGAGTCCTGGTAGAGATTGTGGTATTGGTGGGCCACCAGAGGTGCAGACCCACTGCAGTCCTTGTAGAAATAATGGCGTTGGTGGGTCATCATAGATGCAGACCCACTGTAGTCCTTGTAGAGATAGCCAGCAGCCATCTGTTGCGATTGTACAGGTGCACATTCACCATCGAAGAGTCTTGCGGAGAATATAGCAAGTCCATAAACCACCACTTGTGCACTCACAAGTTTTTGGAATTGTCCTTAGAACCAGCAATGCTGTTATCCAGTCCCTTGCTGAATTATTAACACACATGCAAACACTAACAGTCCCTACTTCTCACATATTGTCCATATACTATGACCAACAGAAACGTGTGCAGTGAAATGTAACTTACAAGTTACTTAATTTGATGAAGTGGTCTCAATTACAATATTATAACATGAGAATACAATAACAAAGGTACAAAACACATCATTAAAAACATAACAATACAGATAACATTTGTAGTAAAACAGGCGTTACAAAAGAATAGAAATAGACATATACGTCAGTGTTACAGGAATTATGACATGAGTACATACATAAAAGATCAGAATAACTTTCGAAACATCAACTTCACACATGAGCATTAAACAGAACGGAATTAATAATGTCTAACTTCTTTACAAAGTAAATAACATATTATTAATGCCAATTATATTCGAGGATAACAGTATTCCTCATCATAGTGAATGTAGCTTAATATTAAAAGAAGAAAAAATTCTATGAAACTACACAGAGACAGGAAGAAAACAAATACACAAGGGTACACAAACACGTAATGGGATAACACCAATAGGAAAGGACAGGGTTCGTTTTCAGTGTAACATTTGGTACTGCAGTCCAACCCAAAACTTCATATATCTTTCCTCTTATTTCATCCTTTGTTTCCACCAAAAAAATTCTATCTAAGCATGCTTTCTGTATTTATATGTTCACACATTTCTTACCTCAACATTTATTTCCAAGAAAATCCTACTTATACCTGCTTTCTGTACGTTTTTTCGTATAGATTCTCAATGCATTTCTTCCAATTCATCGCAACTCATTCTCTTCTATAGTCTACCCCCTCTTAAGCTAACTTAAATCTACTGAGCTCAGATGCTAAACTAAGGGACGAGGCAATGCAGCAGCACAAAATAAGTAACACAAACATCAATGACAAAAATACAAATGCCAAAGCAATTGCAATATTACAACTAATATAGGGCACTGTGCAGCAAAAAAAAAAATATAAATCTGGCTTAGCAGAGTAACACAAATTAAAGTTCAGTAGCACTATGCCTGGCAAACAGCAGCTTATATCGAAACATGACATAGCTCAAGCAGAAAAAAATATTACACTAAAAATGGCCATGTCTAATACCTATGTCACATCTTAACACTAGAGTGATGCATCACAATTTATTCTACAAAAGAAATTACCAAGTACTTGAAAAGAAAATTATGTGTTACTGTTACTAGTTCCTTCTTATTGTTCTTTCCTTTCCAAGTGCTCCTTTTTTAAAGAATGTGGATCATAAAATAATTATTTAATAGATCTGTTGACAGAAAGTGTTCACATTAGCAAATGCATTTCATTTTATAAAAGCAATGCTGCAACACAGCTGGAAACCAGATATCAAATGAAATAAGCAATTACGCAAACCAAAGCATAAAAATATCATTCAATAGTCATGTGGCATTTCGTAAGTCAGTAGCTCTCAACTCTCATAGAAAGACACTTGTCAAAATCAGGTGTGCAGATGTACGAATATTTCCCATCAATTCATAAGCATTTCAGTAATTAGCACAAAGTGCGAGTAATCATATGTTTTCAAGTAACGAGGGTGTCGCATTAGCGATGAAAGGCACACCCTAATGGCTTGTTCTCCAGGTGTTTGACACAGCTGTGTGCACACAACGCATTACAAAAATCATATGTTTTCAAGTTCGACCGTGTCGTTTTTGCGATGCTTTCTACAAAGGAATGTCAGAAGCGAGGTTAATGGCGTCCCCTTTTTTTTCTACCTGTGCCGCTGAAAAGGGCTCGCAATAATGGCTTTTTCTCCAGGCGGCTGACACAGCTGGGTGCCCGCGACGCATTACGTGCAGGTGGTCACTTAACTTTCTTATGGAAATATTTACCGCTACAGTGACAGTCTCATATAAAAATATTTCACAGGTCAAGAATTTGCGTTACAAATCTGTAGAAACAAAATGCTATTGATATAACAGTGTCCAAAAAAATTTTCGTCTGCATTGTAATACATTCACGAATATACACACACATTTCATAACTCTTAAAGTACGTTTCTTGGTTTCCAACAACCTTTTCCACAAATCAGAGTCACCACTACTCATTATTCCTTACCTTATTACATATACATATTCGTCGACACTTCTTCAATATTTCATCATGAGAAATACGTAGCATAATAAACATTCCTCAACAACATAATACACATCGTCGTCGTAATAATAACATCATAACACTTCAGTCAAATCTCAAAATCGTCGTAACTTCCTCCAATAATTTCTAAGCCTAAAAAGAATTCTCTGCTCATTTAAATAGTGTCATCTACCTCAAACGTACTTTAAAAATCATGATCTCATACCAAATACATCATTCAAAGCTCTCATAGTATCACAATGGTTCCGAAAAAATATGAAGAGTTCACACAGTACAGACAAAATACAATTTCGTAAGTGTGAAGTTATCCAACGGTGTAATTACGTAAACATCTGTCACTGATATAGTAAAATAAATGTTTGTCTCTCTCAGTTACATGATCAGATAGCTGTGTAATTATGTGTTAGAGAAATATGGTACCGATGTGTAAAGTTGTGTAAGCAAATACCATATTAGCTAGGGCTCCTTGTGGTTGCCACACACATGGTACACAAAGTAAGCGTGTACCCCCCTGAGGATTAATGTAATTATACCCTCAGGTGTTACAGATTACACCAATGGAATGAAATATATCACGGAAAACTTTCTTTGTAATTCAAAAATCTTTCAAAATAAATGTTTTAAGTATAAAATTGATCACTCAAATACGTGTACTGTAGCGCTAAACTGTGCGTCTTGTAACATAATCTCTGTGGAAGTGTCGTAGTTATCGTCCTCCGAAAGCTAAGTTCTGCAGAAGTCAATGTACTTACCTCATGATAAACAAAAGTGAAATGCTTTGCGTATAGATATCGTAGTTATTATGCTTATTGGCGTGATGAAGAAAGTACTGTACAGTAACGTAATGTTGTGCCACGAAAAAGGCTGTCTCATTGTTGCTATACCACAAAAGTTACTACTAAAACATGTTTTTCTTTCCAGAAGAATTCAGAAAACTGTGCAGATATAAAACAGATACACCGCAAAAGCAACATTGTAAATTGTCACTCATTAGTAGCGTCGTAATAAAAATCGTGTAGCTGTCACATAAACTAACCTCTGTGTCATCTGGTATCTCTCAGAAAGCACTTTAAATCCAGAATATATTTTCAAGTAAACCAAAATGTTGCATTAAAATCTCATTAGCAGTGCTGGTAAATGTTCTAAGTATGTAAGCCTTATAGTCGTTCCATAATCGTGCAACTAACAAGCAAGAATGTACACACACAATAACACTGTGACGTCTGTTCACTATAACAATGCATTCGTCATTTCTGTTTAAGTAAGTTCTCGTGGTTCTTGATTGGATATTTAACTTCAAACATTGTTGTATGTTAACAGATTCTAAGTCTGACAATGCATATTAGTAATGTGAAGCGAAAAATTTTATGGCAAAGACTAAGTTAAAAAGCAGATTATCTCTCAATAAATGGTTTTACATGTGAAATGTGGTGTAAACCTTTACTCTTCCTAGTACGCAGAGTTTCAACTTCAAAGCAATTATCATGTTGTATACATCGGTAAAGAATGCTAAAATTTTTCTCAAGGCTAGCGTCTTATGTTATTTTTCTCGGAGCCAGCGGGCGCACGCGGCTGCCTGCTGTGCGAGTCATTGTCTGTCTCTTTGTTGGCGCGCGTCGTTACTGGGATTAGGAGACCTAACTTCTACAAATTCGCCTTGCCGAGAGGGCCCTGCTCTGTTTGAATCCCGCCAGTTCTGATGCAATTGACGTCTGTCGTTATGATCATATCGTCTGTCGTCATTTCGGTAGATTCCGTAGTTTCTTCCTTGTCGGTCACGTGGTGGAGAATTTCTCCCTGAATCGTAACTCCGCGCTGAACTGTTGCGTCTGAAGTTATTCTGTCTCCCCTGGTAATAATTGTTTTGGTTCCCATATTGTCTGTTTCTGTGGTTATCTCTGTCATATTCATTACTACGGAAATGCGATCTTTCTCTGTAACTATTATTACTCTGCCAGTGGTTGTCATATGGGTGGTGTCTGTTTTGGTCACGATTTGCGTTGTAAGAATAGCCTTGTCGTGTCCAGTTATTGTTTCTGTCGTCACGGAATTGTGACGTATGTGACCTGTAGTGATTGTTTTCCTGTTTCCGCATCCGGCGACTGTCAGTGTCAATTTCTAATTCTTGTAAGAGTCCCTGAAATGCTTCAATGTCGTCTTTGCAACGTCCTGCTAAAATAATATGTCGTAAATGTTCAGGCAGTTTGATTAAGCAAATGCGGATGAGTTCTGAGGGGCTGTATGGGTTTGAAAGATACTGATTCTTATGCAACATGTCTTCAAAATATTTCATAAGACTGGAAAATTCAGATTGTTCGAAACGTTTCATCATTATGATGCTATGTTTTACACGGTCTTGTGTGGCTTGAGACCAATATGCTGAGAGGAAGGCATGGTAAAACTCTCCTTCACTGTGGCAATCATGAATTACCGATCGCATTCTTACAGCTGGTTCATTCTCCAAGTAGCCACACATAAATTCTAATCTGTGTTCTAACGACCAGTTGGGAGGAAAACAATGAGAGAATTGATGGAGCCATGCTTGTGGATGAATGTCGTTGCCAGAATTCTTAAATGTTTTGAATTTACGTGTAGTAATGAACAGCTTATAGTCAAAATCATCATGTTGGCGAGTCGCATGTCGGTCATTGTTATTTCGTTTCGGCGGTTCCATCTCAAAATCCAATGCGCCTTGCCAATTTCTTTCATAATTTCCGAAGTGTCCTGTGTTATTATTTTGTGTTTGTTCCGTATTTCTATGTCCCTCTTCCCGTATCGGAGCGCGAGTGTCCTCTGAAATACGTAATTCTTGTATTACCTGTGTCAGCTGATCTTGTACTTCCCGGATTTCTCTTTTGTACTGTGTATTGATTTGATTTTGATTCTGTTTGAATTTTCTTATTTGTTCATACTCTTCTGTGTCAGTGAAGGCTTACGGGTCTTGTGTCATTCAGATCATCATCTACCTTTGTAGATAAGTTAGTGACCTGATCCGAAAGTTCGGCTACTTTCTCCGATAGTGTACTTATTTCCTCCATGTGTCTTTCTGAACCAATTTTCAGGGTATCTACTGTGTTCTTTAAGTTTTCCTGAGTTCTTGCAAGTTGCGTAACCGAATCGGTAGATGCAACTGAGTCAATTTTAGCTTGCAAGGTCTCATGATTTTCATGAACAATAGTTTGCAGTTCTTTTATGGCTGCTTCGTGCTTCTGTAATACATTTTCATGACGCGAAAAAATAGGTTGGAAATGCTCACAAATTTGTGTTTTTACGTCATTACAGACTTTTTGACATTTCGATTCAATGTGATGTAACTCAGTAGTTAAATCTTCACGCGTTTGTTCAAGAGTTTGTTCCAATGAGTCTAACTTTTGAAGCTGTTGCTGTGTTTGTCTCTGATTTTGTTCCATTGTGTCTAACTTTTTGAGATTTTGTTCCACTGTGTCTAACTGTTGCTGTGTTTGTCTCTGGTGTTGTTCCATTGTGTCTAACTTTTCAAGCTTTTGCTGTGTTTGTCTCTGATTTTGTTCCATTTGTTGCATTAATTGCAATAATAATGTATTAGTGTCTGGAATCTGTTTCTCTACGCTTTTCGGCAGTGCATTTGCACCGGCAACATTCACATTTTGACAAGCAGAAAATGTGTCTTGACTTATTTGAGAAAACGGTGATGACCCAAAACCTGAATCTACAGTATTTGCGAAATTGTGTCCTGTCATTTCGGATTCCTGAGGCGAGCTGTTGCCGACCGATCGATCGATAATGCTTCCCTGTTCACTACCTGTTTCACTGTCTACACCATTGTTTGCAGCCCGCTCCATTTCCCTATTCACAATTACCAAATTACTACTTTGAACATCAGTTAATTCACTACTCGGTGGCGCTAACACACTGCTTTCGTCTTCACTGTCATTTCTCAGTTTACTTTGGAGCCTAGTATTACGTTTTTCACACGCCATAATTGTCACAATATTTCACACGATAACACAGAAAAGCACAATTTGAAGAGCAAAATAAAATAACATAGCAATGGAAATAATGTCTACTTAATTGCCAGCGCAGCTGCGAAATACTTGGTGCAAATCTACATGCATGCCACAACTGTTTTACTGTACAACAATGAAAAACTACAACTACAAAGGAAATTCTCTCTATGATTACGCGCTACCAATAAACAAAATCTACACTAATTACACAAACTGCAAGAAAAAATCAGAAGATTCCAGTGAGGTATCCTCGGCTAAGGGTCGACATATGAAACGTCCCGATTGAACAATTATACATGACTGTGCTTAAACTGACACACAATATTTTGTTAGCACAACGCAATCTGACTTTCAAAATTCCCTACAAAAGAATGGCCCTGACTAACATTAAACTATACCTTTCACAAATCACTTACCTCACAAAAATCTTCGCTGCTCAAGCTACTGCAATACAGCGAGCGCCACTACTGCCAGCTAAATAAAAGATTCAAACTACTGAAGGCACTAACTACTGATAGGGATAGTTAGCAAATGAAAGATATTAATAGAGAACAAACAATGTATTTACCTTGATATCATCATGTATAAATATAGCAGTTCATGACAAATTACAAATCTCCGCCATCTCTCTCCCCACATCCACCACTGCTGGCGGCTCACCTCCAACTGCGCAACGCTACGCGCTGTTCACAGCCAGCTGCCTAACACTACAATGGCAGACAACAATGCAAACTAGCCACAGACTACACACAGCACAGCCAGTGATTTTCATACTGAGCGCTACGTAACGTTGCCAATAAGAAAACATAAACAGCCTACTTACATAGAGAAAACATAAACAGCCTACTTACATAGAGAAAACATAAACAGCCTACTTACAGTGTGTGCTTCACAATGATGGTTCAAATGGTTCAAATGGCTCTGAGCACTATGGGACTCAACTGCTGTGGTCATTAGTCCCCTAGAACTTAGAACTACTTAAACCTAACTAACCTAAGGACATCACACACACCCATGCCCGAGGCAGGATTCGAACCTGCGACCGTAGCAGCAGCGCGGCTCCGGACTGGAGCGCCTAGAACCGCACGGCTACCGCGGCCGGCGCTTCACAATGATGATTCAACATCTAACGCTGTTCACTCTCCTTGTATTCCCTACCATGCATGGTAACAACCCTAAAGATGACGAAGAATGACGTACTTTAGTGGCTGTCCTACTTGCGACAGAGAATTGCAGTTCTGGTGCTTCACTTTATCACTCAGGCAGTGTATCTAACTCGGCACAGGAAGCAGCACTGAAGCGGGAAAGCCGTTGGGACAGACTATGACTGAAATATGCACGGTAGATAAGAGACGATATTGGTTCAAATGGCTCTGAGCACTATGGGACTCAACTGCTGAGGTCATTAGTCCCCTAGAACTTAGAACTAGTTAAACCTAACTAACCTAAGGACATCACACAAATCCATGCCCGAGGCAGGATTCGAACCTGCGACCGTAGCGGTCTCGCGGTTCCAGACTGCAGCGCCAGAACCGCGCGGCCACTTCGGCCGGCAAGAGACGATATTGAGTGTAGTAGTTAACGCAGAGCTCGGATCGTTATCAAGAGAGGGAGACAAGACTAAACTAGTCTAAAGACTGATGACAGAAATGTTGAAAAAACTCGTCTTAGAAGATACGTACTCAGTAAACTAGAAACGATTCACTTGTCTATGGAAGACGAAGGAGAGTGGAAGATTTCAAAAATGACATGTTAAAACGTTTATCGGAGATTTTTACGTGTTGTGCTGATGAAAATATGGCGCAAAGCAAAGATGGAGGACAAGGCCGTACATCTGAAATTTGTAATGACTACGAACGGAAGTTCATCGGTACACTACTAGGTAGGTTTTAAGTGGCCAGTATTGACCAGTTTTAGCTGACACATACACTTTTTCATCAAAAGTATCCAGACAATGATACGTAATGCGGAACTGACCACTGCGTGTCACAAGAGGCAAACCCGCCAGTATAGAAAGAGGCGAGGAGTATTATGTTGTCAATAGACAAGCAGAATGGATAGAATAGGAGAGCTTTCTGACTTAGAACACGGATTAGTTGTTGGATAACAAATGGAAATTTGTGGTAAGTTCTTATGGGGCCAAACTGCTGAGGTCATCGGTCTCTAAGCTTACGCACTACTTAACCCAACTTAAACTAACTTACGCTAAGGACGACACACATACCCATGTCCGACGGAGGACTCGAACCTCCTACGTGGCGAGCCGCGCGGACCGTGGCAAGGCGCCTAAGACCGCGCGGCTACCACACGCGGCTGTTGGATATCATCTGAGTAACAAATGCACCAAGAGCATTTCAACCCTCCTAAAGCTGCTTAAGTAAACTGTTGATAATGTGATTGTCACGTGGGAATGTGAAGGAACAACCACAGGATATTATACAAATCGAAGGTGGAAGAGGGGATAAAGGGAAGGGAAGGGGGGATGAAGTGAAAGGGAAAAGGGAAGGCATAAGGCAAGGCAAGGCGGTGTGCTGACCACAAGTCCCTCCGTATCCGCATCCAGTGACGCTCCTGGGCTGAGAGGATGAAACGGCGGCCGGTCGGTGCCGTTGGGCCTTCCTAGGCCTGTTCTCACGGAGTTCAGTTTTTGGCAGTATTACCCACTGCGCCATCGGGACACAGTGTTTATGGCAATTGCTTTGTCTGTCTCGACACGCCACATTCCAACCCGCGTCACTTATCCGTAGTCCCCGTTCATGTCCTCCATGCTCGCTGTTTTGAGATTCCCGCAGGAGGTTGGACGTAACTGTACATCCGCAATGAAGGCGGTGGATTCATTGCTCATCGAGGTGAGTCAGTTACATGAATTCGTAGTCTCTGTTCTCTCGGAAGAACAGAAGCCACGGATTCATTTAACCGTAACAATGGCAAGACCAATCTGAGCCGGCCTGAGCGGCCGAGCGGTTCTAGGCGCTACAGTCTGAAACCGCAAGACCGCTACGGTCGCAGGTTTGAATCCTGCCTCGGGCAAGGATGTGTGTGCTGTCCTTACGTTAGTTGGGTTTAAGTAGTTCTAAGTTCTAGGTGACTGATGACCGCAGATGTTAAGTCCCATAGTGCTCAGAACCATTTGAACCATTTTTTGAACCAAGCTGACCTCTTGTAGCGATAGTCAGGGATCGTCGGGCATTGCGAAGGGTGGTTGTAAGAAATCGCTTGACGTCACTGGAAGGAATCGCTCGTGTGTTGCAGAGTGCTACCGACAGTGCACCTAGCAATAGACGGTGCTTAGTGAGTTAAAAGAGTGGGATAGAATGGTCGAACATCTCCTCATAAGCCACATATTTCTGTGCTCAGTGCTAACCGACGGTTGAGCAGGCGTAAAGAACGACGCCACTGGACCTTGGATGACGGACACGAGTGATTTGGAGCTATGAATGATGCTATACTCTGTGGCAACCCAGTGAAAGTGTTTGGATTTGGCGAACGCCTGGAGAACTTTACCTGCTATCATGTGTAGTGTCAACAGTGTGGTATAGAGGTGCTTCTCGTGGTTAGGGTCTGGTCTGCCCATTGGGATAAGAAAACACATTTTACTGCATTGACTACTGTGTATAGGCCGGCCGCAGTGGCCGAGCGTTTCGAGGCGCTTCAGTCTGGAACCGCGCTGCTGCTACGGTCGCAGGTTCGAGTCTTGCCTCGGGCATGGGTGTGCGTGATGTCCTTAGGTTAGTTAGGTTTAAGTAGTTCTAAGTCTAGGGGGCTGATGACCTCAGATGTTAAGTCCCATAGTGCTCAGAGCCATTGAACCATTTGAACCGCTACTGTATATAGTATACAAACAGTTCGGAAACGATGATTGTATTAGCATGACAATTCACGCTGTCGAAAAGCAGCTTCCGGGATGTTAAAGGTTTAAGAGCATATGGACTGTCAGAGTAATTATGTGATTGGATGGAAGAGTTCCTAGATAACACAACGCAGCATGTCATTCTCAATGGAGAGAAGTCTTCCGAAGTAAAAGTGATTTCAGGTGTCCCGCAAGGGAGTGTCGTAGGACCGTTGCTGTTCACAATATACATAAATGACCTTGTGGATGACATCGGAAGTTCACAGAGGCTTTTTGCGGATGATGCTGTGGTATATCGAGAGGTTGTAACAATGGAAAATTGTACTGACATGCAGGAGGATCTGCAGCGAATTGACGCATGGTGCAGGGAATGGCAATTGAATCTCAATGTAGACAAGTTTAATGTTCTGCGAATAAGTAGAAAGAAAGATCCCATATCACTTAGCTACAATATAGCAGGTCAGCAACTGGAAGCAGTTAATTCCATAGCCGGTCGGAGCGGCCGAGCGGCTCTAGGCGCTACAGTCTGGAACCGCGCGAGCGCTACGGTCGCAGGTTCGAATCCTGCCTCGGGCATGGATGTGTGTGATGTCATTAGGTTAGTTAGATTTAAGTAGTTCAAAGTTCTAGGGGACAGATGACCTCAGAAGTTTAGTCCCATAGTGCTCAGAGCCATTTGAACCATTTTTTAAGTTAATTCCATAAATTATCTGGGAGTACGCATTAGGAGTGATTTAAAATGGAATGATCATATAAAGTTGATCGTCGGTAAAGCAGATGCCAGACTGAGATTCATTGGAAGAATCCTAAGGAAATGCAATCCGAAAACAAAGGAAGTAGGTTACAGTACGCTTGTTCGCCCCCTGCTTGAATACTGCTCAGCAGTATGGGATCCGTACCAGATGGGTTGATAGAAGAGATACAGAAGATCCAACTGAGAGCAGCGCGCTTCGTTACAGGATCATTTAGTAATCGCGAAAGCGTTACGCAGATGATAGATAAACTCCAGTGGAAGACTCTGTAGGAGAGACGCTCAGTAGCTCGGTACAGGCTTTTGTTGAAGTTTCGAGAACATACCTTCACCGAGGAGTCAAGCAGTATATTGCTCCCTCCTACGTATATCTCGCGAAGAGACCATGAGGATAAAATCAGAGAGATTAGAGCCCACACAGAGGCATGCCGACAATTCTTCTTTCCACGAGCATGCCAGACTGAGATTCATTGGAAGAATCCTAAGGAAATGCAATCCGAAAACAAAGGAAGTAGGTTACAGTACGCTCGTTCGCCCCCTGCTTGAATACTGCTCAGCAGTTTGGGATCCGTACCAGATGGGTTGATAGAAGAGATACAGAAGATCCAACTGAGAGCAGCGCGCTTCGTTACAGGATCATTTAGTAATCGCGAAAGCGTTACGCAGATGATAGATAAACTCCAGTGGAAGACTCTGTAGGAGAGACGCTCAGTAGCTCGGTACGGGCTTTTGTTGAAGTTTCGAGAACATACCTTCACCGAGGAGTCAAGTAGTATATTGCTCCCTCCTACGTATATCTCGTGAAGAGACCATGAGGACAAAATCAGAGAGATTAGAGCCCACACAGAGGCATACCGACAATCCTTCTTTCCACGAACAGTACGAGACTGGAATAGAAGGGAGAACTGATAGAGGTACTCAAGGTACCCTCCGCCACACACTGTCAGGTGGCTTGCAGAGTATGGATGTAGATGTAGATGCAGATGTATGGACATTCTTGAAGTAGATAGGTCTGCTCAAAGTCTCGCCCTGAACACAATGGAACACCGTCGGGATGAGTTAGGTCGCCGGCGTCGCTACAGACCCTAGCGTCAGACATTACTACCTACTCTGGTCTCAGCTGTTGGGGAAGAATGGTCTGCCATTCCTCCACGGCATTCAGACAGGTTACTGAAAGTGTCTCCAGCCGAGTTCACGGTATCATGATGGCGAAGGGTGGACACTTCATATATCAATGTCCACGGTTACGTGTCCGGATACTTTTGATCAAGTAGTGTAAGTGTGTCCGTATATACACAGACACACACACACACACACACACTCACTGGTCATACCGGACTTACCGCAGAACGTATTTTCGCCATCTGTCCCTGTCTTGGGCTATTTCCTTCCATTCACCTTGAATACCTAGGCTCCTCAAATCAGCCTACACATTGTCCTCCCATCTACGCCTCGGTCTCCCCACAGGGCGTTTTCCCTCTAAGTGCCCTACCAGTACTCTGCGCGCTGCCCCGCCCTCATCCATTCGAGCTACGTGACCCGCCCATCGCAGCCTACGTCATTTAATAATATTGATTATGTCAGGGCTTGAATAGAGTTCGTGAACCTCTTCGTTATGCAGATTTCGCCATTGTCCGCTCATGTCATCCTTTTTTGCTCCGAAAATTTTCCTCAAAATTTTGATTTCAAATACTCGAAACGGCTTTTCATTTTGCACAATGAGAGACCAAGTCTCACACCCATACAGTATAACTGGTAGAATAATAGTTTTGTATATTCTAATCTTTAAATTCCTAGACAATATCCGTGATGAAAGTAATCTGTTCAGTGAGAAGTAGCACGCATTTCCCGCCCGTAATCTCTTCTTCAGTTCGGATTCATTGTCATTTCTCGAAGTGATGTCCACGCCTAGATACTTAAATGTGTTCACTTTTTCAAACTGCATGTCTCCAACTCTTAACATTTCCTGATACACTGCTGTTGTCATTCTAGTAGTAACCAGGCATTTAGTATTGTTGCCGGCCGCGGTGGCCGTGAGGTTCTAGGCGCTACAGTCCGGAACCGCGGGACTGCTACGGTCGCAGGTTCGAATTCTGCCTCGGGCAAGGATGTGTGTGATGTCCTTAGGTTAGTTAGGTTTAAGTAGTTCTAAGTTCTAGGGGACTGTTGACCTAACATGTTAAGTCCCATAGTGCTCAGAGCCATTTTTTTAGTTTTGCCTTCACTTATCCTTAGACCTACATCTTCACTAGCCTTGATTAACGCATTCGCATTTGCTGTTACAGATTCTTTCCTGTCGCTAATGATGTTTAGATCACCTGCATACCCTAATATCTTAATATTTCCATTTAACTCCACACCCTCTGAAATTTCTGCTGCCATGCGTACAATATACAGGGTGTTGCAAAAAGGTACGGCCAAACTTTCAGGAAACAATCCTCACACACAAATAAAGAAAAGATGTTATGTGGACATGTGTCCGGAAACGCTTCCATGTTAGAGCTCATTTTAGGTTCGTCAGTATGTACTGTACTTCCTCCATTCACCACCAGTTGGCCCAATTGAAGGAAGGTAATGTTTACTTCATTGCTTGTGTTGACATGCGACTCATTGCTCTACAGTACTAGCATCAAGCACATCAGTACGTAGCATCAACAGGTTAGTGTTCATCACGAATGTGGTTTTGCAGTCAGTGCAATTTTTACAACTGCGGAGTTGGCAGATCTTCATTTGATGTATGGATTAGCACGGGGCAATAGCCGTGGCGCGGTACTTTTGTATCAAGACAGATTTCCAGAACGAAGGTGTCCCGACAGGAAGACGTTCGAAGCAATTGATCGGCGTCTTAGGGAACACGGAACATTCCAGCCTATGACTCGCGACTGGGGAAGACCTAGAACGACGAGGACACCTGCAATGGACGATGCAATTCTTCGTGCAGTTGACGATAACCCTAATGTCAGCATCAGGGAAGTTGCTGCTGTACAAGGTAACGTTGACCATGTCACTGTATGGAGAGTGCTACGGGAGAACCAGTTGTTTCCGTACCATGTTCAGCGTGAGCAGGCACTATCAGCAGCTGAATGGCCTCCAGGGTACACTTCTGCGAATGGTTCATCCAACAATGTGTCAATCTTCATTTCAGTGCAAATGTTCTCTTCACGGATGAGGCTTCATTCCAACGTGATCAAATTGTAAATTTTCACAATCAACATGTGTGGGCTGACGAGAATCCGCACGCAATTGTGCAATCACGTCATCAACACAGATTTTCTGTGAACGTTTGGACAGGCATTGTTGGTGATGTCTTGATTGGGCCCCATGTTCTTCCATCTACGCTCAATGGAGCACGTTATCATGATTTCGTACGGGATACTCTACCTGTGTTGCTAGAACATGTGCCTTTACAAGTACGACACAACACGTGGTTCATGCACGATGGAGCTCCTGCACATTTCAGTCGAACTGTTCGTACGCTTCTCAACAACAGATTGGTGACCGATGGATTGGTAGAGGCGGACCAATTCCATGGCCTCCACGCTCTCCTGACCTCAACCCTCTTGACTTTCATTTATGGGGGCATTTGAAAGCTCTTGCGTACGCAACCCCGGTACCAAATGTAGAGACTCTTCGTGCTCGTATTGTGGACGGGTGTGATACAATACGCCATTCTCGAGGGCTGCATCAGCGCATCAGGGATTCCATGCGACGGAGAGTGGATGCATGTATCCTCGCTAACGGAGGACATTTTGAATATTTCCTGTAACAAAGTGTTTGAAGCCACGCTGGTACGTTCTGTTGCTGTGTGTTTCCATTCCATGATTAATGTGATTTGAAGAGAAGTAATAAAATGAGCTCTAAGATGGAAAGTAAGAGTTTCCGGACACATGTCCACGTAACATATTTTCTTTCTTTGTGTGTGAGGAATGTTTCCTGAAAGTTTGGCCGTACATTTTTGTAACACCCTGTATTCTCCCTGCCTAACGATGTACTCGAAATAATATGGGGTGAGTATGAGGTGATCAGGGAGTATTCCGCTCGTGAGCTGTGCAGGAGTCACAAGTGCAGAGCAGTGCGCAGCTCGGGCCGGCGCTGTAGCGTGGCAGCCAGCAGGCAGCGGAAGGCGGGCCTGCCCGCCTGCCCCTGCCGGCTATCAGGCGTGCGCTTATCTGCCGCCGCCGGCTGTCCAAACAGCAGCCGGGCCCAGCGCGCTCCTTACGTAACGCGTCGCGCGCCGCACCGAGCTCTCAAATTTCGCTCAACTTACACGGGCTTCTTTTGGAAACGTGAGACACACAGAAGTGTTACTTCCTGCGTCACAAAGCCACTGTGCCTCGCTTTTCTTCTGTCGAGGCATTGTTATTGCTGTAGTCGACTGAAGCAGTGGTTACTGAATAGTTGAGGCATGTGGGAAGACAACGGGTGAAAAACGTGATCGTTCTCAGAGATCGAATCGAAAGACTGAATATTTATCACGCTACCCAGCACTAAGCCTAGTGTATACCCTAAAACTTGCACCCATTTTGTCATGTCACCCTTCAAGATATCGAAACGATGTACGCAGAGAAACACATAATTCTGCAAAACTTCCAAGAATGAAAGTAAGTTTCACATGACGTAACATAACTCTGTGAAACTTCGACCACACATAGAAACTACTCTGTGCTACAGAAGGTAACTGAAACAAATAGGCCGGCTGGGTGGCCGAGCGGTTCTAGACGCTACAGTCTGGAACCGCGCGATCGCTACGGTTGCAGGTTCGATTCCTGCCTCGGGTATGTATGTGTGTGATGTCCTAAGGATAGTTAGGTTTAAGTAGTTCTACGTTCTAGGGGACTGATGACCTTAGAAGTTAAGTCCCATAGTGCTCAGAGCCATTTGAACCATTTGAAACAAATAAGCAGTGGGACTAACAGAGATGACACTTCGATTCAAAGACAAAAACGCTGAACGTAGTCTCATATGACGAGAGATGGGAAAACATAATGTACCCTGTGACATTGTCGAACATGATAGTTTTGGTGGTCAGTGAGTTATGTTGTGGGGAGGCATAGTGATGCATGGGAACCTCCAGATCTTTGAAAGCGGAACACTCTACAGTTAGCATTATTCTGATATTGTACTCCTTCCCCATATGCGACTTTCAGAGGTGCACTTGGCTACGACTTCAGTTTTTTGGATACGGTTGTGCGACAGCATCGGACAGCGCAGACAGAGGAGCTCTTAAGGGGACTGGCCTACCCTTTACCCTAACTTAAATCCTTGGGCACGAATGGGATACGTTGGGAGCACGTATTGCAACACGTCGACATGCAGAAATGACCATCCATCATTTGTCAACAGCTCTGGTGGAGGAGTGGTCTGACTTACTCCAAGAACTCCTTACTGACCTAGTGGCCATTACTGGAGCACGTTGCAGAGTATATCTTGCCGTCCGTGGAATATCGTCAGATAAAAAGTCTATAGTTTTCTACACAGAACTGCCAAAGAAACTGGTACACCTGCATGATATAGTGTAGAGCCCCGCGAACATGCAGAAGTGGAATCGACTTGTGCCTGAAGTAGTGCTGGAGGGAACTGACACCAAGAATCCTGCAGGGCTGTCCATAAATCCGTAAGAGTACAACGGGATGGATATCTCTCTGAACTGCAAGTTGCAACGCATCCAAAATATGTTCAATAATGTTTATATCTGGGGAGTTTTGTGGCCAGCAGACGTGTTTAAATTCAGAAGAGTGTTCCTGGAGCGACTCTGTAGCAGTTCTGGACGTGTGAGGCGTCGCTTTGTCCTGCTGGAACTGCCCAAGTCCGTCTGAATGCACAATGGACATGAATGGCTGCCTCTGAGCACTATGGGACTTAACTTCTAAGGTCATCAGTCGCCTAGAACTTAGAACTACTTAAACATAACTAACCTAAGGACATCACACACATCCATGCCCGACGCAGAATTCGAACCTGCGACCGTAGCGGTCGCGCAGTTCCAGACTGTAGCGCCTAGACCCGCTCCGCCACCCTGGCCGGCTGGACATGAATGGATGCAGGTGATCAGACAGCATGGTTACGTACGTCTTACCTGAAAGAATCGTATCTAGACATACCAGGGGTCCCATATCACTCCAACGGCACAGGCCCCATACCACTACAGAGCCTCCACCAGCTTGAACAGTCCCCTGCTGACATGCAGGGTCCATGGATTCATGAGGTTGTCTCTACACCCGTACACGTACATTCGCTCGATACAATTTGAAACGAGATTCGTTCAACCAGGCAACATGTTTCCAGTCATGAACAGTCGAATTTCGGTGTTGACGTGCCCAGGCGAGGCGTAAAGCTTTGCGTCATGCAGTCATCAAGGGTACACGAGTGAGCCTTCGGATCCGAAAGTCCATATCGATGATGTTTCGTTGAATGGTTCGCACGCTGACACATGTTGATGGCCCAGCATTGAAATCTGCAGCAACTTGCGGAAGGGTTGCACTTCTGTCACATTGAGCGATTCTCATCCGTCGTCGTTGGTCCCGTTCTTGAAGGTTCTTTTTCGGGCCGCAGCGATGTCGGGGATTTGATGTTCTACTGGATTCTTGACATTCACGGTACACTGATGAAATGGTCGTACGGGAAAATCCCATGAGAAATTACAAGATTACAGTGATCTCTGAATGACACGACTGAAAATTACTACGAGTAAAAGAGTGCAATATGATGCTAAAGTAAGCTAGGATAGCAGTGACGAATAAAGGTATGCAAAACATACTGCAAAATGAATTTATTCGAGGAATATTACAAACGAGTCAACGAGCATATCAGTACTGAATCATGCTGAAGAATTTACGTGAAATTTGGTCTTGTACTGGAGATGAGAGTGATATGAGGAGAATGTATTAGGCAGGTAGCAGCGACGACCCATAACAAATATTTTTTTCGAAGAGAGTCATGTACTAAAACGCAATCTCTATTCGAATCTGGCATCAAGGTAGAAGCGGTAAGAGAAGATGCTCGGGAAACGATCAACTATTAGCTATCAACGAAAGATCAGCAGGTACGCTTAATGTTGGTCTTGTACATGGGGCAGAAGTGGTGGGAAGCTAAACTGCAAAGATTTATGGCGGCTGAATGAGCGGTTGCATTACGTAAACAGTAATAATGTAAAAACAGAATAATATAGCCGATTTAAACTAAAATTTAATAACGGCGTGTGTGAGTATTTTTAGAAGTTGCATACGCACTTCCACGGTAGCGGAAAAGCGAGGATATGGCCGGCTGTAAACTTGTAACTGATGCTTATTTCTGACTGGAAAGTAGTAAAATTACACAGCCGAGATTACTGCATCCTGTGCACGGAAGCAAAAGGCGCGCTTTCTTCCTCGTGCTGGGATTGTTTGCTGTGTATGCTTGCGTTCGTTCCTGGTATGTCCGCTTCGGTACTTGCGCAGCCACGGACTCGACCAAATAAGAAGGCAAACACTCGTAGGTGTATGAGGATTTACAGAACTGCAGCGTATTTTACGCGCGACGTCTCCGGACGCTAACTACTGCGCAGAAGAGATAACGGACACCGTTTTTGCCTGTCGCAAGTGTGTGGAATCGACTGCCGACTCGGAACGAAGGCGAGCCCGTAAAAAAAGGGCCGTAAAATACGCCAGCGACGAAGTTCTGCGAGCCAAGTGATAACGAGGCCCGCCACGGCCGCCCGTTAAGTAATGCCGCAGTGGAAAAGAGGCGCTTCGCGAGAAGCGAGCAGACAGCGCACAGCATTGAAGCCAACGATCTGGGAGGGGGGGGGGGGGGGGGGATGTCGGCCGCCTCCTCTGCACTCACGAGCAATCAGGACTCGCATCTGCGAACACACACACACACACACACACACACACACTCTCTGCGGGTGGAATTCCGAGACAAGGAAGCGTCGTATTTGCGTGTAACATCCCACTTACACCCAGCCGCAGGGTGTGGTGGTCATTGGCGGAGGGAGAGGGGGAAGGGGGAAAGGCCTGAATCTTCCGAAACAAAGTTGTAATAAATACTACTACTACTACTACTGTAAGACGTCGCGGTCTCCTGACCTTCATTGCTTACATGTTCCGCCCTCACAATCATATTCCGCTCATCAAGACGCTTCATTCGAACCCAAACTCGATAAGACAAAGTCAGTGTTGTATGAATTTATGTAAACGATATGCAATTGACAAGTGAGCGCACCGTGGTTGAAATACTCGAGGCTGGCGTGCACAGAAACATTCCAGACACGACGGTCACTGAGGCTTTTAGTTTGAGAAAGAAGCCGCATAGCGGGACGCCAGACCCTTCAGAGGACGACCCAGCCCATGTCGGCTGGTAACCGCCCGTAGCAGACAGCGTGGGCCTGAGTGAAAAGGGGGAACGACCCCGTGTTCGGCTTAAAAGCAAATTCCGCTACATTGTGTGGGAGCGGCCAGCCTACGCATTCTTTATACATAGCACGCAGTTTCAGAGATTTTCACAGGGAGACAGCAAACGCCAAACGCCAAAGCTATAGGTTTCCGGATTGGTCGCCTTAAACGAAACTTCATTCTCCCGTTTTAGAAGATCAATGCTGACTGGCAGACGATATTTCTGATGCCTTGAGCTGAAGGAATAATGGAAAAGACCGAAAGATATACACCTTTATGTCTGGCTTGGAGAGGCGTGGTTCCGTTGTCGTCCTTGGAGCAAGAACATGTAACGAGAGCGTGCGCGCTCGTACGTGTACTCGAAAGAGTGAGGAACAAATCTCTCCTCAGTACTTCACTGGGAGAGCACCTCTGTGGAGAGCGAATCAAAGGGCGACTCTATATTGAGTCCTTGCAATTAAGCGTTGTTCACTGTGTTGGCCAACACACTTATTGTGCGGTGTGAACGGACAGAGTTATAGTCAAACGCCTGTGAGCGAATTTTGAGTGGCGTCGCAGTGGACTGGTTATCTATCCGGTGTACCACGCCAATAGTTAGAGTAGGGGCGAGTAGAAGTCCTCGACTTCATCAAGGCATAGGGAGAGTTTGATTGGTGAAGGTCACTCCAGATAGAACGAGAGTTATCTTATTTGTCAGCAGCGAGCGACATAGACAGCAGTCATCGCAGCTTATGGTATTGTGCGCTACAGCTATTGTGAGCCCCATATTTCCTCCACAACAGTACACTTCACTGCATTTCACACGTGACAGCCTCGACCATACCTAGCAACATTCTAAAGGATAATCATTCAAGCTGAGTATCTGTGCCTCTCAGCCATTCTGCCAAGTTAACTACCATCTTAAACTTTGTGTAGAAATTTCATTAGCGAATCCTATACTTGAAAGGTAAAAGAACGAGGATATAACTTGTTCAATTCATAACTAAAAGTGTCGTTGTGATTTCTCAGAATTTATACAAAATAAATAATAACTTTCGTTAGTTACATGCTTTTCTTACACTACTAGAACTACTCCAGCACCCAAGTATCCCACTAATTACGTAAGAAATTTTGTGAATTTTTGTGTCATTTCCTTACAGCGAAAGACTCCAGAAGATATTTATTGCTGAAAGTTTTTCAGGAATTTCTCTTTAAAACGTTAGGAGCGTCTGTCTGACTTCTTTAGTAGTGTGGGGGTGGAAACGGCATTTTACAGGAGCCACAGGGTAAAGGGTACATTTCAGATTAATTCGTTGCGCAGAGTAACAGAATAATAGATCAACCCCACACTTCAGACTACTGCTACTACTACTGCATGCATCTACAAGTTTCCTCCTCTACTGTATTCTGTCCACTGCTGCTATCCGCCGTCCGTTCACATCTATTGACACTTGGTTTAAATCCTCATGGAGTCCATCCCTCCAAAGTTTTTTGGGTCTCCCTGGCGGTCTCTTTCCTGTAGGTGTGAAATCCAGGAGCTTCCGAGGCCATCTGTGATCCTCCATCCGGGCCACATGGCCGGCGCACTGCATTCGTTTGGCTTTGACAGTTCCTGCTATGTTGGGCTGCTGGTATTGTTCCTCAAGCTCTTGGTTGTATCTGATCCTCCATTCCCCTGTATCTGCATCCAGAACCGGTCCGAAGATCTTCCGAAGCAGTTTTCTCTCAAAAACAAGGAGCTTGTGGAAGTCCTGTTTCCGGATACTCTATGTCTCACAGCCATATAGAACAACAGGCTGGATCAGGGTTTTGTACAGTCGAATCTTGAACTGTCTGGAGAGATATTTGGACTGAAGCAGTTGTGCTAGGCTGTGGTAAGATCGGTTTCCTGCTTGTATTCTGGCACTGATCTCTGCTTCACATGACGAGTTCTCAGTGAAAAGTGCCCCTAGGTATTTGAATTCTTGCGCTCTCTTGTAGGAATGGTCCCCAACCTGCAGTGATTGTAGATGATCAGCAGTCTGACAATGACCACGCGTCATAACGAGGTACTCTGTCTTGTAATAAATAGTTTTAGATTTTTACGTCTATTAATTTTCGTATACTTGAGGTGACGATTGAAGAATACATTTCAGTTGCGTTCGTCGGAAGGAGTGGCTGTAGGAAACATTCCAGACGGGAAAAGGCTCCACTCGCGGACTCACCATACCGGCCACCAACTACAGACTTGACACGGTTCGTAAATCCACAGGTGGTCCTGACAAACTGTTGTGGGAAGGCAAGATAGAAAACCGAAGATGTTGAGCTAAGAAATCATAAGAGAAAAAATGTTTTTCCTCAACGTAAGTGAAGACGATATAACGGTGCAAAATTTCTTTTATTAAATAGTCGCATTGTCATATTCTGCAGACCTGTGTTCGCAGTCGTAGTGCTAATTGAAGTACTGGTAACGGGACTACAGACTTCGATTTTATGTCGTATGATTGTGAAGTTGTCAGAGATGAGAAAAAAACAGTTATGCGGCACACGTATTTCTCAAATTTTCCACGTTATGCATTTATCTGAATTGCAAAAGCAATGTACTAAGCGTTGATGTAAACAAGTTCTGTCAATTGTTTTAATATAATTATCATAACACTACGCGTGACAAAAAAAAGTGAAGTACGCAGAAGACATTGTAAGATGTAAGTGTAATTTCGTACACACACAAACACACACACACACACACACACACACACACACACACACACACACACACCAGTGGCGGGTGTGTGAATAATTAGAGCTGCAATTCTGTGTGACATGTAAAAAAGGCATCAGAGCGCACTAGTGCTGGTCATGTTTAGTGTTTTTATCAGGCTTGGTAGGATACATAATGAGAGTGATCAGCGTCATATGTTGACTGACCACTGTAATTGACACAGCAATGGGTCAAATGGTTCAAATGGCTCTGAGCACTATGGGACTTAACATCTTAGGTTATCAGTCCCCTAGAACTTAGAACTAGTGAAATCTAACTAACCTAAGGACATCACACACATCCATGCCCGAGGCAGGATTCGAACCTGCGACCGTAGCGGTCGCGCGGTTACCGACTGAAGCGCCTAGAACAGCTCGGTCACACCGGCCGGCGACACAGCGATGCCGCGCACAGATATGACGAGGCTTTATCAGCACCTGACAGTGTTTGAAATGTGCCGCATTGTGGGTCTCCAATCTACTGGATAGTCGAATCGTACAGTATCCGATTTGTGGGACCCGGATGTGACAGTCGCACGATGTTGGACTGCTTGGGAACGTGAGGACAGATATTTTCAAGGTTATTGAAAAAGACTGTTAATGAACACAGTAATTTCTACGCAGCATTCGCGATCAGTATTGTATTAATAAAATATCGATGATATAACAGATAGGTTATACATAGCCGAAAATAATTAGTACACCTTTCTAGAAATTTCCAATTAAGTGACGATTAACTGTCGTAACAGTGCATATGGAGTAGATAAAATGATTACATTTACAGATCAATATCATAAGTAGTTCTATGATACGAGGTATTGACCCGTGCTGAAACATCTATATTACTACTTGGTGTTGCCGCTACGAGGGGGGGGGGGGGGGGGGGGGCAGGCGGACGGGGCAGTGTAGGCGTTGACTCTAGTACTCAGTCGATTGTACAGGTTGCGAATACTTTTCTGGGATACGTTATGTCCCGCCTGCTCGACCTTCTCACATAGTTCTGTAAAAGTTGTTGGTGGACGAGTCGCATGAGTCACTTATTGTCGCATCATATCCAATACGTGCTTCATTGGAGACAAGTCTGGAGATCGTGCTGACCAGGAAACATTCTGCACGTCTTGCAACACACATTGAGTTTCTGGAGCAGTGTGTGTTTGTGCGAGCATTATCGTGTTGGAACAACACATCACCTTCCTGCTGCAAGAACGGCAAAAGAACGGGTCTAACAACGTTCTAGACGTACCGAGCTCTGGTTAAAGTCCCCACCAGAAATATGAAAGACGAACGAATGTTGAAGCTTATCGCACGACAGACCATGAGGCCTGGGTTGGGGCCACTATCCCTTGGACGAATGCACTCTACAGGACAGTGATCACCTCATCTAAGTCGTACGCGCAAACGACCATTACTTACGTGCAGGCAGAAGCTGATTTCATCGCATAAGAACACGACGTGCTATTCTATCTTCCAAGTGATCCTCTGACAGCACCAGTCAAGCTGTGCACGTCGATGATGTTGGGTGACTGGAAGAAGGGGATACTACAGTGCATGCCCGTAGTCCCACCGCTAATAACCAGCTCACAACAGTTCGTGTTGACACATTTGGGCTCACAGCCTCTCGTATCTGTGCTGCCGTAGCTGAACGCTTAGCTGTACGATCTGCCCCTGTTGCCCATTCAATACGGCGATTCTGGCAGGCATCTGTGCTTTGTGGACCTCCAGAACCTCGTCCACAGGTGTGAGAATGTTCACATGGTTACTGACACCAGTACAGTTGCATAACGAACGCAGCATCTCCAACCTGTGTGGCAGTTCTCCGAAAGATATATCGACCCACTCGGAAGGCCACAATTTGACCCCTTTCAATCTCGCTCATTTGGATGTAGGAAGCATGAGTGTGTGTCTGGCATGGTTGGCTGCTTGCTTCACGTATCTGCACTGCACTGAGCCTTCTAGCTGTAATTATTCCCTCTTAAAGGTAGACACAGATGACGCTCTGGTAGCTATGTCCCTACGCTATCTGTTGGCGGACGACGTTGAAACCGTTAGCACCCTACACCCACCATCCCTTAGGTGTCATATCCTGTCATTGGATCAAAATTGACGTCTTCTTTCGAGGTGTACTATTTTTCCCCGGTAGGGTATTTGTCTTACATTTAAGTTGCTCCATCCGTTGTAAGTGTTAATACTAGTGGACATGGCAGTTAGAATGAAATTGTCACTTTCCCGATAATCACAAGCGACCCGCCAAGTCAAACAACTATCGTTTTCCTAGCACCTGACGGAGCCCCCTGGTAGAAACTTCCTCTCGACCGGTCTGTAAATAGTTAATAGTGTGGCTCTGTGGCCTGTAGCTATTTGAAACAAAGAGTGTAAACAGAAACCCTCTTACCTGTCCCACCAACCACAAAGCGCTGTTACTACTACTCCAGCTTAAACGTTTGACAATCAGTTTCTGGATCTTAGTCCAATTACAATGAGACGTATCATGTTTCTCATATAGATATAAAATCATATTAATACCGATAAATAAATCTGCTTACGGATTTTGCTTCATCCTTTTCTGAAGTTACCACTATCAACACCTTACCGGCCCACTGAACGTCCGTTTCCTTGATCTGGTGTGATGAAGGTGACAGAAACTTTGACGTACTATGAACTGTCGGCAGTTTACAGCGTCATCTAATTCACAGACTTCCATGTAATGTAAACATCGATTCATTCTGATGTGACAGAGATGTCCCAACTGCGGCATCTCAGATACTACTGCTCTCTTCATTCATTGAAATTGCGATGAACGGGATGCAGAAAAGTATTTGTTAGTCGTGAACAGTTTAAAACGCTATCGGACAAAGAAAATGAAGATCACTTGACAAATCAGTTTACGAGCTTCGCATAATGTCATACAAAAAAAGCGCACTTGCTGAACACTGGCGTTACTACTGGCTTTGATGCTCGTAGATGACTATTCCCTTCCACGTTTTGTTGGAGAAAGAAATTGATATTTCTGTTAAACCGTTTTTGCTTTTGTTTCGTCTTTTGTTAACACCTTCCTTCGATCCAGCTGGTATCTCTCTTTCTCGTATAAGCTACAGTAGGAACACATGTGAGTTAGCAGTAAGTTGGTAGCACTGTGTCTCCTTTCCTGTTATGCAGTGTAACAGGCAATAAAGGTTTGCAGTTAAGCTTAACGAAAAGGCGATGGGTCTCGCGAATTGTGTCTCCGATAGTACCTGCAAACAAACACATAGCGTCTTAACATTTTGACTACTATCAGAACGTATGTGTCCCAAGATATGTCAACAGAGAATCAACTGAAATTTGCTGCATGTTACTGCCATGTATCTGTGTCCCACTGGTAAAGGGGAGCCTACTAATAGTTAGCAGAATTCTTATAATTACATATTGCAACTATAGCGTGTGCTGTTCTCATGTTTTAGTGTTAATCCTCGTCTCTGTATTGTTACGAGGGTTATTTGGAAAGTAAGGAACGATCGGTCGCAAAATGGAAAATACATTGAAAATCTGATGAACCTTTGCACAGATGCGTTTGGCACTGTGTCTAGTACGCCCATCGATCGCACCATGTTGCTCTTTCCAGATCTGAGCTCACAGTGAGAACGTAAAGACGGCTACAAATTAGCGTTTCTCGCCAAGTAAGAGGGCCTGGCGAAAGATTTCGCCTGGAGCTATGCAATCCATATAACATAACTGTCATGCGGTTCGTTCTACACGAAAATTCTCGGCCGCACTCTGTGGGGGCAATGAAGATGCTCCTGCAGCGTTTCCAATGGGAAGTGTTTGATCACCCACAATACAGCCCGTAATTGGATACCCCTGAGGTTCATCTCTGCTCAAATGAACCGCTGGGTATGATGACAATATTTTGACACAGACAACGAGCTGCAGTCCAGAGTAGAAAATTGTCGAAAAGCACTGGCAACTGCCTTCTATAACGAGGGAATTGAAAAGTTGGTACAACGCTACGACAGATGTCTTAAGTCTGAGCGGCGACGATGTAGAGAAGTAGCTGGAATGTGTAGCTAACCGTTGCAAATGAAACAGTTTTGATTTTCACTACGGTTTCCATTTCGCGACCTATCGTTCTTTACTTTCCGAACAGCCCTCGTACATCGAATTAATTTGCACGTACAAATAGACATCCCAGTTACCAGATTCGCAAGGCGGGCTGCCTTAGATCCTTCCCGAACACCTCGTGTCAACGACTTGCGCCCACGGATTGATGCTTGCCACACCACAAACGAAGCCCATATTGAGCACTTGTAGTGTGAGTTACAAACTTGGAGAGACGCTCTGCCCACTGGTGTGTGTCTGTTTTCAGCATGTCTTGTAGTTCTTGTGCCGTCGTCTTCTGAAACCCAACGGAAGTTTTGTTAGAGGAAGGAGGAGGAGATTAGTGTTTAACGTCCCGTCGACAGCGAGTTCCATCCATAATGATGGAGCACAATCATTGATTAGGGAAGGAAGGGGCAGTCAAGTGGCCGTGCCCTTTCAAAGGAAACATCCCGGCATTTGCTTGAAGCGATTTCGAGAAATCATGGAAAACCTACATCAGGATTGAAAATTCCTGGGAGAGTAAAACTGTGTACCGGACCGAGACTCGAACTCGGGACCTTTGCCTCAGTTGGTAGAAGACTTTCCCGCGAAAGGCAAAGGTCTCGAGTTCGAGTCTCTGACCGGTACACAGTTTTAATCTGCCAGGAAGTTTCATATCAGCGCATACTCCGCTGCAGAGTGAAAATCTCATTCTGGATACATCAGGATTGCCGGACGCGGGTTTAACCGTCGTCCTCGCCAATGTGACTCCAGATTGCTAACCACTGCGCCACACCGTTCGGCGGAAGTTTTATTGCCCCAAACCCATTTGATACATATCCTGATTACTAGTTTCAGTAAAGTTTCGTTCCCATCTTCAGGTCATCGGGTACGTGAATTATAACACCAGTAGGTGTGGTACAGCCATCTGGCCATTGAAACATATAGGTAAACTCACAGAAAACATTTGTGTATGTTGAGTATGGAGTCGGTTATCAACATACAAACATCTGACAGTAGCGTTTATGCACTATTTGATGTATTTGACAGCTATGTGCCTTGCTCATACAGTTCTTATTCTTCTGTAGTGGTCAATCCAAGGATTGGTTTTAACAGCTACAATGGCAGCTTGTCTCCATTCTGTGCGTCTTTCAGCTTTTCTCTTCATTTCTTTATAGGTGTTACATCCCACATCTTTCACGATTTGATCCACGTACCTCAGCCGTGGTCTTCCTCTTGGTCTTTTACCCTCTACATATCCCTCTATGATTGTGTTCAGGAGTTTTTCTTCTTGTTAAAAGCAGCCTTTGCTTGAGCAATTCTACTTTTTATTTTAGTGTACTTAGTGTTTCTTGGGAGTATCTTTGCTGTGAGTTTACGTCCATGGTTTTGTTATTCAAGTATCCGATGACCTAAAGATGGCAATCTAGCTTTGCTGAAACTAGTAATCAGGATAAGTATCAACTGAGATCTGGGAAATAAAACTTTTACTTTGGAAGCATTTTGACACTGATATAGAGGTCACTCTCCTTCTGGCTGTGTCAGGCAATTACAAACGAATATTAATTACGTGTGCTTTACTGTATAGACGTGATGATTAAAGCTTTATGAGTACGCCTGCGCTGCTGAGCCGCGTGTCGTGTGCTCTCCAGGAGGACGACCTCGCCGGGCTGGAGGCGTCACTGCGCGGCTACCTGCCGCAGGCGGACGCACCCTTCATCCTGGACATAGACCTCGACTTCTTCAGCACGCGCAACCCTTTCCTCGGCCTGTACGAGCGCGCTGGGCTCTACCATCGCCTGCGGCACATCTACCGCTTCGAGAAGCCCGACACCACCGACACCGAGGTGAGTACAAGCCACATTTCCGACCAAATTCTCTGTACAGGCTACCGCACGAGAAGCCGCAGCATGGGCTGCTGGACATGTCCAGTAACCTAGCAACGGGCGAAGTTAGTTATTCGTTCGGAAATATGGTGACTAAATTGTTCGTTTCTTGGTCAGTTGTCCATACTATCAGTAAATCAGACAACAGTAACTGTAGAGGCGAAGAAATTGAGGATAATTTGATGGTATACTAGGAAGTTAGTAAGTCAATGAAATGGGTCTTTCAAAAAGATTCGTCCCATTTCACAAGTCATTATTTTTACCACGAATGCAGACAGAAGCTTGGGATGAATTTCACTTGAGGTAATAACACAAGGTTTTTATTTTGGGACGAATCGCCCGATAACAGAGGGGTAAGTCTTTTACGTACATGTATATACAACCTTGTGATACCTTTTACAATTACGTTTGGGATAAAAGTTGTCATTCACCTCTGACAAATATTCAGTAAGCCTTCCACCAGACGCACAACAAACATGAAAACGATAGATTCGCCCAATATTTTTGCAAGCATGCCTGGAGTTACTACACTTACGATTGTAGCTAGGCTACGCGGTGTCGCAGTTCACCCACAATTGTTGATGGGGAGACACACAGACAGACTCTTTAATGAACAGCGTGTTTCAGAATCTTGGCGACAGAGGTCTAAGGTTGATAGCTCACGTTTGAGGAGCAGCTGTTGTTACAGACTAAATGTTCTGACACTTCCCATTGATGTTAGGCGTGCTTTAGTACTCGCCAGCCGTGAGACGACGAGATGTTACCCAACAAGCAGGGTCTACTAGCCGCGCGAGCTGTGTACTGTCTACCCCAGCAAATTAACATATCGACAGAGTGGTTTTCAACAGGAAAATCTTGGAATCAGTGCCTGTAAGAGTTGTTGTTGTTGTTGTCTTCAGTCCTGAGACTGGTTTGATGCAGCTCTCCATGCTACTCTATCCTGTGCAAGCTTCTTCATCTCCCAGTACTGACTGCAGCCTACATCCTTCTGCATCTGCTTAGTGTACTCATCTCTTGGTCTCCCTCTACGATTTTTACCCTCCACGCTGCCCTCCAATACTAAATTGGTGATCCCTCAATGTCTCATAACGTATCCTAACAACCGATCCCTTCTTCTAGTCAAGTTGTGCCACAAGCTCCTCTTCTCCCCAGTTCTATTCAATACCTTCTCATTAGTTACGTGATCTACCCACCTTATCTTCAGCATTCTTCTGTAGCACCACATTTCGAAAGATTATATTCTCTTCTTGTCCAAGCTATTTATCGTCCACGTTTTTTCACTTCCATACATGGCTACACTCCATACAAATACTTTCAGAAACGACTTCCTGACACTTAAATAAATACTCGGTGTTAACAAATTTCTCTTCTTCAGAAACGCTTTCGTTATCATTGCCAGTCTATATGTTACATCCTCTCTACTTCGACCATCATCAGTTATTTTGCTCCCCAAATAGCAAAACTCCTTTACTACTTCGAGTGTCTCATTTCCTAATCTAATTCCCTCAATATCACCCGACTTAATTCGACTACATTCCATTATCTTCGTTTTCCTTTTATTGATGTTCATCTTATATCCTCCTTTCAAGACACTATCCATTCCGTTCAACTGTTCTTCCAATTCCTTTGCTGTCTCTGGCAGAATTACAATGTCATCGGCGAACCTCAAAGTTTTTATTTCTTCTCCATGGATTTTTAATACATACTCCGAACTGTTCTTTTGTTTCCTTTACTGCTTGCTCAATATACAGATTGAATAACATCGGGGATAGGCTACAACCCTGTCTCACTCCCTTCCCAACCATTACTTCCCTTTCATACCCCTAGACTCTTATAACTACCATCTGGTTTCTGTACAAACTGTAAATAGCCTTACGCTCTCTGTATTTTACCCCTGCCACCTTCAGAATTTGAAAGAGAGTATTCCAATCAACATTGTCAAAAGCTTTCTCTAAGTCTACAAATGCTAGAAACGTAGGTTTGCCTTTCCTTAATCTTTCTTCTAAGGTAAGTCGTAGGGTCAGTATTGCCTCACGTGTTCAAACATTTCTACGGAATCCAAACTGATCTTACCGGAGGTCGGCTTCTATCAGTTTTTCCATTCTTCTGTAAAGAATTCGCATTAGTATTTTGCAGCTGTGACTTATTAAACTGATAGTTCGGTAATTTTCACATCTGTCAACACCTGCTTTCTTTGGAATTGGGATTATTAAATTTTTCTTGAAGTCTGAGGGTATTTCGCCTGAATGATAGGCAATACGCATTGCATACGAACGCCGCGAAGTGCCTATGCCCCGTCACCCCTCAGGGGCATAACGAGTCTTAAAAGGTTCCTAGAGTCGCTGGGAAGCGTCAGCAAATATTTTGACTCTAACAAAATTTATTCCCCATCACGTGACCTATCACACCTAGACATCTGTCTCAAACACCTTTGAAAATAATGTGTGTGTCGAAGACTGTCTATGAGTCTACTTCCGACAGCTTTGAGAGAACACTAACGCTGATGACAGGGTAGCTAAACTCAGTTCTCAGTTTGTGGTTACAGTTTCAATAATGCCACATTTATATGAATGGTACACTGTTATACGTTATTGAACAGGTCTTAAGGAGAGAAAGTGGATTACCAAATAAAAACACTGGGTTCTGTTTTAAAAAAAGATGCATTGCTATCTTATCTTTGTAGCAAACAAAGTTACAAGAAAGCTGATCATGGTACTTAATGTTTCATATATTTTTTTTATTTTGCTTCTGGATAAAGGACTGTTTGGGGCAGTGAAGGTAAATGGGACATCGTGTTTGCAGGGTGTATCATAATTAATAGCGTAAACGCATACAGTTGAAATTACACGATATAGAAGCAAAAGAGTCTAGTAAAAATGGAATTTGAAGTACATACATTAAGAGCTATGAGCACTTACTCAGTCGAAAAGATGTGTTTCACAGTAGCGAAAATGAGCTCTTAGATATGCACTTCAGAGCCCATGTTTCCTGGACGTTCTTCCATTGCTTTGGTTCGTACTACCACCTCTCAAAGTATGGAAAGCAAAGCGCTTGCAGTAGAATATATAGAATATGAAGAAGTGCTCATATCTCTCAAGGTATGCATTTTAAAGCCCATGTTTACGGAGACTTTTTTACTTCTAGTATCGTGTAGCTTCCACTGTATACGTTTGCGACAATAAATATGATACATCATGTATATTGCATACAATGAAAGCAGACTATCGTGGAGGCCAATGGTGCAATACGAGATCCATACGCCTCTTAATTTGTAGGCAGTGCAGTGCTGAACTCTCTATGAAAATCACTCCTCTTAGTTCAGAAATGCTCTTGCATGCTGTTGCAACGTAGAACGTCAAACGCCTTTTGTTGCTGTATTATCATCATCACGACTTGTCAGTTCCATCAGGGAGACCTCTACCGGTAACCATGTGAACTGGTAACTTACAACGGTTCAGAGGTAAATTTTCAGTTTAGAATTGTTGAAACTCACCCCATGTTTCTATTTTCATTGATGTAGAAGATATAGTCTTTTGAAATAGGATCTATCTTTTTGAAACACGCTATACATCTGATTGAATTTAGGTATAGGATTTTAACGTCCATATCTGCTAGACATTGTACCCAAGAAAGGTTAGTAAGCTGACAGCTAAAGGTAGAAGCAGAAGAAGAAATTATCATCCAGGTCCTCAGCAGTCATTTTCTGGCAGCTACCTGAATTCAACAATAATCTACATTTATGATGTTCAGAAGCTGCTGCTAAAGTTTGTAAATGCGAATCTTTCAGTTAAATTTATTTTGTCGTGTTACTACATTCTCTTAAAATAGTATCTAGAAGATATTATTGAAGTGGGAGCTTTCCAGACCGGATGTACATTAAATAGATAATATTACCAGTCATGGGTCCTGTTTCCTTGTTAATGTAGAGATGAGATGAGTTTTGAGGATTTATACACTTTCATGTATTTTCATTCACTGATCTCGTGAAAACAATGGGCCCATTTTTGAGCTTGATTCTTTTCAGCCAAATGCTAGCGAACCGAAGTTAAGCAGAGAGGTTTTCGATTTCAAGACGTTGGAACTGATAGGCTGGAGTTAGTTTAATATTGTTAATATAACTTGCACAATAATGTTATTTCGATGTGCATTTGCTTACATGTGTAACAGAGTAAAGTTGGTGACTTCCTCGACACGTACAGCTGTGATATGTACGACAACTAGGCATAAATTTAGAATTATTTTTAGTACTTGATATTCTTTATTCTGAAGCAGAGAGCGACATTTTCGATGGATGAATGGCTAGTTTGGGTTTGGAGGCCTCGGAACCACCGAGCTGGACCTAATTTTAATTATTTTGTGGCACAAAATGGTCCAGACCCACAGGAAAATACGTATCTTCAAACAATTATTTTGGGAAATTTGCTGTTTACGTGTGATGCTTCCAACTCTTTCCTTTTGGACGTCATTTCTTATCCCTAAACATAACTCTGTTATCTTGAAAATCTCAGCTTGTGACAACTCTTGTTTTGGTATCTGTCACATTAAGAAGTGCTGTTCTGAAATGAAGACGGCTGACATTATTTGAGTCAGAAGCTTGTTGTACGCACACCAAAATGCGATACGTATTACACCGAAAGTACTTGTAGCGTTCATTCCTTAGGGCTGCTACGACACCACTCTCCTGGCCAGTCTTCATACACAATCATGAAGTCGCAAACGACATTCCTACTTAATTCTATCGTACAAAACAGCTGAGGTAAAGAAGATTTCATCACCCACAGTATACTGCAGGATAACAAGTAGGGTAATAAATATCGCATGAGAATATAACTTGTAGCCATGCGATACACTTGGTACTAAAGAATACGAATGTTCCAGTTGTGAAGAAGCCGTTTTTAAATAAACTCTACCGATACATACGGTGATAACTATTGTTATTGTGATCTAAAGGTGACGAATGTTGCTTCAAAATAATATGAGCCAAATCTGCACGTACGAAAATATTTCTGCATTCGTGTAATGATGAATTCATTATTCAAAGGCTCGTTATTATGGAAGGAAACAAAGATTAGAATAGCGATATTATGAAGTTTTATTATCTCTGAGAACAGTACACTTTCTCCATTTCTTATTTCTTTTTCCCGTCGTGTTTTGGTAAATGTGCAGTTTTCTTTTGCAAACAGGAGATACTTAGAGGATGTTCACCTACATCTTCATAATGCTTCATGAAACTACGTTAAATAATTAGATGATGCCGATAGTAAGAAGGTGATGTAATCTGATCTGATAGTCATAGCTGGGCGTGAATTTACTCGTAATAGTAATTTCACAATAACTCAATAATTTCATAGTATAAGAAACTGGACAGAGGTTAAACGGCTATCACAGTTGCTTCTTACGATTAGATGTGGGCTGAAACAGCCATCTGCAGTGACGATGCTCCCTTAATCGACACACAACAGGAAACAAATATCATAAAATTAGAACGTACAAGAACAGGGTAGTACTCGATTAAAGGGTTAGTGTTAGACTGCCAGTGACGTGCTGTGCTTCTTATCGTCCAGTAAAGTTTCAAATTTCCTAGTTTTTATTTCACTAAATTTTAGACTGAAGTAGACGAACGCGAGAGTTGTCAGTTACCATGTTCCACACTGTATGTACCGCCCACCTTAGTCACGTGTGCGGGTTTCTCTCCAGTTGACCCACTCATGGCACCGACTGCATTTTTTTATCTGTGTGCCAAGTGACGGCAAATATATGGCAGGATGGAACTTCAGATATAGAGACTTAATTGGTACCTGTCGTCCTACTATAAGACAACGACTTCGCACCTACAATTCCTTGCTGGTAAAAATGCCAAATCTTTATTCCACAACATCTGGTGGGTTATTTTAGTTTAAAGAAATCGTGTGTTTCAATAGATTTGTTATTGGTATTTCTTATCCCCTTGTTTATGCCCTGCCTATCGCTGTGAATGCTAAAAGATGGTTCTGGTCGCAAGAAATGGTCTGATTCTTTCACCTTCAGCTGAGTATATGCTGTTGTGAAATATCCAGAGGAAAGAGTGTGTGGTCGGATATCGGTTGATCACACAGATTTAACTTTCCGGAAGTTCCTGTTTTCATCGCAACTACGAGTGTCATAATGTTGATAGTGGCAACTATTTATATACAAATTACTCAAAATAGATACATGTTTCTAAGTTTTACTGTTCCTCAGAATAGTCACTATCATTGTATATAACTCTTTGTCATTAGTGTCGAATTTGCAGGATATTCTTAGCAGCGCCAGTTGTGTAGATAGTTCGAGTGGAGCGGTCTATTGCCCAAAGAATCTGTTACAGTGCCGAAGTGAATGTCATGAAGTGCGATCTTCAATTACGGAATCAAGTTTAAGTCAAAGAGGCTTAAATCCAGGGTGAGCGGTGGATAATAGAGCATTTCCCAGCCCCATCGATCGAACCAATCGGTCACAACTTGCGCCACTGTTCACCCGAGAATTCTCGTGCAAAATGATGTGCGGATCCTCGAGAAAGTGTCGCCTCTTCTTTTACTAAGCTGTTTATTCTTGGAACACAGTCTGGGATTATCTTAGACCAGGACCAGTCAATCGTTTTTTGGACAATTCTCGGGTGTACAAAGGCGCAACTTGTGAGCGATTAGTTCCATCGATGGAGCTGGAAAGAGTTGTACGCCACAGCGCAATTCCCGGGCTTAATCCGTTGTGATTTGAACTTGATTCCTAAAATGAGGGAAGCACTTCATGGTGTTCGCTTCAGAACTGTTACAAAGATTTAACTCGAACTATCAACAAAACTGATGCTGATAAGGCCACGATTTATGCACGGATTATATACAATGCTGGTGACTACTTTTAAGGATAATAAAACTTTGAAAGATGTATCTATTTTGTACGGGGTGTTTCAGAACAGAGGTTACGAACTTTGAGGAGAGAAGGAGTACACCTAGACATAGCAACTCATTGTCGGGGAAACTTTCCTGGCGCTGTAGAGAAGACACAAAACAGTAAAGGAAGGACGCGAACGGGATGAGGAAACATGTTTATTATGCTTTAGTATAGCAGATACGGAGAAATACGAAGAAAAGCAGAGATATCATCATCCAAGAAGGTATTCGAAATTACGACTACGCTCCTCGAGGCAGGTCTCAAGTCTCCAGGGCATGGAAGCGAGATCACCAGGCATCACTTGCTTGACTGCTTGCTCTGGGGATACGTCAAGACACTGCTGAAAGAACTCCCCACCCCCTTTTAACAGTGCGGAGGAAGTTGCACGCACCGTGACAACTGCTGGGAAAGATCGGGACCTGCCCTATATTTTTCAGACCATCAGATCTTCCATGCGCCGGGGATGTGAGATGCTCGTCATCGCCAGGGGCCGTAATTTCGAACACCTTCTTTGATGACGATTATTGTTTGTTTTTGTTCGTATTTCTTGGTTTCTGCTATACTTAGCATAATAAACATGCTTTCTCACCCTGTCGTGTCCTTCATTTCCTATGTTTCGTGTTATTACTGCCGCGCCAGGAAAGCTTTTCCGAACATGTAGTGCTATGTGATTTTCCATCGTCTGGGTGCACTCTATCTCTCATGAAAGTTTGTAACAGCTGTGCTGAAAAACCTGTATAAGTTATTAATAAACGATGGTCACTAATTAACTTTCAACTGTCGTACATGTGTTATTATAGGTACCTAATGATTGCCTAATTTCTTACGTTAGTATATTATTCGAAAACGCAAGGTTACCTCACATATCGATCATTTCCAACTATAGTCCGATCCACAAAAGATGGTGGTTCGCGCATGTCCAGTCACTGAGGAGGAGAGCATTGTTGACAATTCCAAGCGACACTTGGGGTACGCGCATCCGCGTGCTTTTCACTTGAGGAAAGCGTATGCCGTGCAAATTATGTCTCCCGCTTTCGTATGCATAATTTATCAATTACTACCACAATCAGCGATGACAAGTCGCGACAAATGGAATCGAAATTCACTAAACGACTCATTATGATGTCTTTTAATGCTCTCAGTAGCTAAGGAATTCGCGGCATAGCGCTCAGAACATACTGAACGGTCATTGGCTGTCGTAGCATACATGACATACACTATGTTATCAAAAGTATCCGGACACCCCCAAAAAAATACTTTATTCCTACTAGGTGCATTGTGCTGCCACCTACTGACAGGCACTCCATATCAGCGACCTCAGTAGTCAGTAGACACCGTGAGAAGACAGAATGGGGCGCTCCGCCGAGTTCGCGGACTTGGAACATGGTCAGGTGATAGGGTGTCACTTGTGTCATACGTCTGTACTCGAGATTTCCTCACTCCTAAACATCCCTAGGTCCACTGTTTCCGATGTGATAGTGAAGTGGAAATGTGAAGGGACATGTACAGCACAAAAGCGTACAGGTCGACCACGTCTGTTGACTGATAGAGACCGCCGACAGTTGAAGAGGGTCGTAACGTGTAATAGACATATATCCAAACCATCACACACGAATTCCAAACTGCAGTAGGATCCACTGCCAGTTCTATGACAGTTAGGCGAGAGGTGAGAAAACTTGGATTTCATGGTCGAGCGGCTGCTCATAAGCCACACATCACGCCGGTAAATGCCAAACGACGCCTCGCTTGGTGTAAAGAACGTAAACATTGGACGATTGAACAGTGGGAAAACATTGTGTGGAGTGAAGAATCACGGTACACAGTGTGGCGATCCGACGGCAGGGTGTGGGTATGGCGAATGCCCGGTGAACGTCGTTCTGCCAGCGTGTGTAGTGCCAACAGTATAATTCGGAGGCGGTGGTGTTATTGTGTGGTCGTGTTTTTCATGGTGGGGGCTTGGACCTCTTGTTTTGCGTGGCACTAACACAGCACAGGCCTTCATCGACGTTTGAAGCAGCTTCTTGCTTTCAGCTGTTGAAGAGCAATTCGGGAATGGCGATTGCATCTTTCAACACGATGGAGCACTCGTACATAATCCACGGTCTGTGGCGTAGTGGTTACACGACAATAACATCCCTGTAATGGATTGGCCTGCACAGAGTCCTGGCCTGAAACCTATAGAATACCTTTGGGATGTTTTGGAACGCAGTCTTCGTTCCAGGCCTCACCGATCGATATCGATACCTCTCCTCAGTGCAGCATTCCGTGAAGTACGGGCTGTCATTCCCCAAGAAACCTTCCAGCACCTGGTTGAACGTATGCCTGCTAGAGTGGAAGCTGTCATCAAGGCTAAGTGTGGGCCAACACTGTATTGGATTCCAGCATTACCGATGGAGGGCGCCACGAACTTGTACGTAATTTTCAGCTAGGTGTCCGGATACTTTTGATCACACAGTGTAGGTGCGCAGAACAAGCCTATACTCGGCTGCCACCTTTCGTGACTCCAACTGCAGCTAATACGAACTAGACTCGAGGAAGAAAGAAATTTGAGCATTCGGCAGCGTGCGCTCCCGTACCGATCTTCGCCTGCGTTAAACGCACAGAGAGGAATCCAGTAACGCGGGCTGGGAGCCGCAGCCGGCGAGCACAGAGCGGCGCTTGTGCGGCAGATAGGCTATCGCGGCGCGCCCACCGCGATAGCGGCCAGCTCGGTTCGGCTCAGCTCAGCGCTATTCTGGGGATATCTGCCACCAGCTGCCCCACTCGCTGCCTACGCTGCAGCCCAACGCCCGCAGCCGCGTTTTCCCACGCGTCGGCTTACCAATACAGCTGCGCATTTTCTTTACTGTCGTCAGGCATCTCGTTTGATGCGGCCCGCAACGAATTCCTCTCTTGCGCGAACTTCTTCACCTCGGGAAAGCACTTGCACCACACGTCCTCAGCTATACAGGGTGCAACAAAAATGTACTGTACAAATTGCGCTACACGTTCCTCACACGTAGACGAAGAAATTACGTTACATGAACATCGGTCTGTAAACGATTTGTTTCCGTGTTGCAAACCGTTTTATCCAACGAGTTTCAGGGACATCAGGTTGTAAATTTTCACAGTCTGTATGTATTGGCAGACGCCAGTCCTCAAGCACCTGTTGAAGCAAGTCACCAACAAAGATTTTCTGTCAACGCTTTGGCCAGCATCGCTGGTGACTTTGGTAAGGCCTCACTTTTCTCCACCCAGTGTCAACGGACAAAATTATCGTAATTTCGTAGAGAATGGGCAACCTGATGTGTTAGCAGGTGTGACGTTAGCTGTACGAAAAAAACATGTTCTTCATTCACTGTGGAGCACTTCCTTATTTTACTGTTAATGTCCGTCGCCTTCTTAATAACAGTTTCGGTGACAGATGGAAGGTAGAGATGAACCACTTGCCTGTCCTGCACGCTCTCCGGACCTAAACCCACTGGACTTTTATTTGTGGGGGCATTTGAAAGCTCTTGTGTATGGAACCCGAGTCCAAGATGTTCAAAGTCTCCTTGTCCGTATTGTGGAGCTGCAGAACAATACACGATACTCCAGGTATGCATCAGCGCATTTGAGATTCACTACGTCGGTGTATTGACGCACGTCCACCGGAGACACACTGAACATATTCTGTGGGAAAGAGTTGCTTATGTTATGCTGGTGCGTTCTGTTCGTGTGTTTCCCATGAGTAATGACTTGAAGAAAATGAGTTGTAACATCGAAACAAACCACATTCACATAACAAATTTTCTTCGTACACGTCTGAGGAATGTGTCCTGCAAATTTGTGCTGTACATATTTGTTACACGTGTGTATTGGATAAGTTCCAATCTCTTTCTTTCTCTACCATTTTTACCATCTAGCTCCCTCTAGCACCAAGCAAGTTATTCCCTATGTCTTAACACACACCTGTCACACTGTCCTTTCTTCTTGTCAGTGTTTTCTGCGTACAGCTCTTCATTCCTTACCTTACCAGTCCACCTAATTTCCAGTAACATTCTATAGCACCACGTCTCAAACGTTCGACTTTTTTCATTTGCAGTTTTCCCACAGTGCCTGATTTACTTCCGTACAATGCTCTGCTCCGAACGGCCATTACTAGAAATGTCCTTCTCAAATACTTCAGATAAGACCAATGTTTCATACTACACTGCTCTGCAAAGCTTAACAGTGGCATGGCGACGTCATGGAGGTGGTGTCATGTCCGACAACCAGTATACTGTGTTCCGTTGACACCCACCTGTCGGCGGCACCAAGAGCGTCGAGATTGAACCAACAGGGAATGGGCCCGCTTGCTCTTTTCGGATGAGAGCAGATTCAGTCTGAGTAGCGGTTCTGAATGCACCCTCATGTGGAGAGAATAAGAACACTTACTAATCCAGGAAAATGATCGAACTTAATTGTTTAGTTCGTCTGGGTGCTATGGTGTGTGGAGTCATAACTTTGCTTGGGAGTACTGGTCTCGAAATTTCTGAAGCCGATACTCTGACTAGTCAACGTTATAGTAACACTGTACTACTACTCCCTGTGCGTCTATCTAGGAATGCATTCAGCGTCGACACTATTTTTATGAATGATATTGCGCAACCAAATCGAACAGCGCAGATGTTGAAGCTCTTGAATGAGAGGATATTCAGTGGACGAACTGGCCTGCCGCTTTCCCCAACTTAAATTCCATGGGATGCGTTGGAGACACGTATTTTGTTCAATAGGCGGCAGTGCAGCAATGCCTCGAACGCCGTCCGAAAGTCAAGGAAAACGGCGTCTGCCTGGAAGTCTGCATCTACTGCTTTCTGGGTCTCGTGGACGAATCGAGCGAGCTGGGAACCCATGTTTCCTACAACCGAGTTTTTCGGTCTCCGAAAATGCCAGTCTTCTATCCGAAATGATGCCTCTCTCCATGCTAATCTATCCTGTGCGAGCCTCTTCATCTCCTAATAACTACAGCAACCTACATCTTTCTAAATCTGCTTACTGTATTCATATCTTGGTCTCCCTCTACGATTTTTACCCTGCACACGTCCATCCAATACTAAACTTGTGATCCCCTTGACGCCTCAGGACGTGTCCTCTCAACCGATCCCTTCTTTCAGTCAAGTTGTGCCACAACTTTCTTGTATTAAATTCTGTTTAGTATCTCCTCATTACTTATGTGATCTACCCATCTAAACTTCAGCATTCTTCTGTAGCACTCCAGTACAAATGCTTCTATTCTCTTATTGCCCAAACTTTTTGTCGTCCGTATTTCACTTGCATACATGGCTATACTCTACACAAAAACTTTCAGGAAAGACTTCCATCTGTATTTGATGTTAAAAAATATCTCTTCTTCAGAAAAGCTTTTCTTACCATTTCCGCTCTACATTTTACATCTTCTCTACTTTGGCCATCATCAGCTATTTTGCTACCCAAGCATCAAAACTGACCTGCTACTTTAAGTGTCTTGTTTCCTAATCTAATTCCCTCGGCATTACATGATTTAATTTGATTACATTCCATAACTGTTACTGATGTTCATCTTGTACCATCCTTCCAAGACACTGTCCAAGTCCTTTGCTGTCTCTGACGGAATTACAATGTCATTGGCAAACCTCAAAGTTTTTATTTCAACTCCCTGGACTTAAATTCTTACTCCGCATTTTTCTCTCGTTTCTATTACTGATTGCTCAATATACGTATTAAATAACGTTCGGGGATAGGCTACAACCCTGTCTCACTCCCCTCTCAACCACTGTTTTCCTTTCATGCTCCTTGCCCTTATAACTGTCATTTGGTTTTTGTACAAGTTGCAAGTAACCTTTCGGTCCCTCCATTTTATCCCTGCCAACCTTAGAATTCCAAAGAGAGTATTCCGCTCAACATTGTTAAAAGCTTTCTCTAAGTACACAAATGATATAAACGTAGGTTTCCCTAACCTCAAGCTATCTTCTTGGAGAAGTCGTACTGTCAGCATTGGCTCGCGTGTACTTACATTTCTCCTCAATCCAAACTGATCTTCCCCGAGGTCGACTTCCACCAGTTCTTCCACTATTCTGTAAAGAATTCGTGTTAGTGTTTTGCAACAATGCCTTATAAAACTGATAGTTCGGTAATATTCTCACCTTGTCACCACCTGCTTTCTTTGGAAGTGGGATTATTACACCATGGACCCCTGGCTGAAAATTACACACAAGTTCGTGACGCCTTCCACCGGAACGCTGGAATTCAGTATGGTGTTGGCCCAGCCTTAGCGTTGATGACAGCTTCCACTCTTGCAGGCATACGTTCAGTCAGTTGCTGGAAGGTTTGTCGAGGAGTGGCAGCCCATTCTTCACGGAGTGCTGCACTGAGGACAGTATCGATGTCGGTCGGTGGGGCCTGGCACGAAGTCGGCATCCCAGTGGTGTTCTATAGGATTCAGATCAGGACTGTGTGCATGCCAGTCCATTACAGATCTGTTATTGTCGTGTTATCACTCCGCCACAGGCTGTGCATTATGAACAGGTGCTCGATCGTGTGAAAGCAAGAAGGTGCTTAAAACATCAATGTTGGCCTGTGTTGTGATAGTGTCACGCAAAACAACAAGGGGCGCAAGCCTCCTCCATGAAAAACATGGCCACACCATAACGCCACCTCCTCCGAATTTTAGTGTTGGCACCACACACGTTGGCACATGACGTTCACCGGGCATTCGCCATACCCACACCCTGCCATCGGATGGCCACGTTGTGTACGTTGATTCGCCACACCACACCACGTTTTTCCACTGTTCAATCGTCCAAAGTCTACGCTCCTTACACTAAGCGAGGCGTCGTTTGGCATCTACCGGCGTGATGTGTGGCTTATGAGCATCCGCTCGACCATGGAATCCAAGTTTTCTCACCTCTCGCCTAACTGTCATAGTACTTGCAGTGGATCCTGATGCAGTTTGGAATTCCTGGGTGATGGTCTGGATAGATGTCTGCCTATTACACATTACCATCCTCTACAACTGTCGGCGGTCTCTGTCAGTCAAGACACGAGGTCGGCCTATACGCTTTTGTGCTGTACGTGTCCCTTCACTATCCACTTCACTATAACATCGAAAACAGTGGAGCTAGGGATGTTTAGGAGTGTGGAAATCTCGCGAACATACGTATGACACAAGTGACACCCAATCACGCCTTGTTTCTACTTAGATCTTTGAGCGCTCTGTCAAATTCGTCACGTAGTATCAACTGTCCCATCTGATCTTTATCAACGTTCTCTTTCATTTCTAATATTGCCCACAAGTACATCTCCCCTGCATAGACCCTCTATATACTCCTTCCATGTTTCAGCTTTCCCTTCTTTGCTTAGGACTGCTTTTCCATCTGAGCTCTTGATATTCATACAAGTGGTTCTCTTTTCTCCAAAAGTCTCTTAAATTTTCCTGTAGGCGATATCTGTCTTTTCCCCTAATTAAATATGCTTTTAAGTCCTCACATTTGTCCTCTCGCCACCCCTGCTTAACCATTTTGCACTCTCCGTCAGTCTCAATTTTTAGACGTTTGCATTCCCTTTCACCTGCTTCATTTAACCAAGGATTTCCACTAGTCCTCGTCTTTTACCTCCTTCATCCTCTGCTGCTTTCACTATTTCATCTCTTAAAGCTACCCATTCCTTTTCTGCTGTATTTCTTTCCCCTGTTCGTTTCATTGTTCTCTAATGCCCCCTCTGAAACTTTCAACAACCTCTGGTTCTTTCAGTTTATGCAGCTCCCATCTTCTTAATTTACAACCTTTTTACAACTTCTTCAGTATTAATCTACAGGCCATTGTCAATAAATTGTGGTAGAGTCCGCATCTGCCCCTGGAAATATCTTACAATTTAAAGTCTGGTTTCGAAATCTCTGTCTTACCATTACATAATCAATCTGAAACGTTCCTGTGCCTCCAGGTCTCTTTCACGAATTTTTCCTTCTTTCATGATTCTTAAACCAAGTATTAGCGATGATTAAATTACGCTCTCTGCAAAATTCTGTCAGAGGCTTCCCCCAGGCCATATCCACCTACTATTTCTCCTTCTCTTCCTTTTCCTACTATCGAATTCCAGTCCCCCATGTTTATTAAATTTTTGTCTCCCTTCACTGTCTGAATAATTTCTTTTATCCCGTCATACATTTCTTTAATCTCTTCATCATCTACGGCGCAAGTTGCCATATAAACTTTCACAGTTGTGATGGGTGTGGGCTTTGTGTCCATCTTGTCTACAATGATGCGTTCACTATGCTGTTCGTAGTAGCTTATCTGTTTTCCTCTTTTCTTATTCATTATTAAACCTATTCCTGCATGTTTCATACGATCTCCTTAATTACATTCTTTATAGTTTCACTACATAAATTTGTGGCCAACTGAGTTCATGGTTTGCATGTAATAGCCTCAATGTTGGCGGGACGTTAGACCAAACATCTACATCTACAGGATTACTCTGCAATTTACACTTAAATGCTTGCCAGAGCGTTCGTTGAACCACCTACATACTACTTCTCTACCTTTCCGCTTTCAAACAGCGTGTGGGAAAAATGAATACTTAAATCTTCTGTGGTAAAAGAGAACGAGCTGCCCTTCTCTGAACTTTTTCGATGTCCTCCGTCAATCCTATCTGGTAAAGAGCCTATGCGGCACACCAGTTCTTCAGCAGAAAACGAACAATCAAAGTGCAAGTAGTCTCTTCAGTAGACCTGTTGCATCTTCAAAGTGTTCTGCCAATAAAACGTAGTCTTTGGTTTGCTTTCCCATCATCATCATTGTGTGATTGTTCCAACTTAAGTTGTTCGTAATTGTAATTCCTTGGTATTTGGCGGGATTGGCAGCCTTTAAATTATTGTTAGTTAACGTCTAATCGAAATTTAGCGGATTACTTTTTTTACTGATGTGGAAGACCTTACACTTTTTCTTATTGAGACTCAATTTCCACTTTTAGCACCGTTCGCGTATCGTGTCTAAGTAATTTTGCAATGGTTTTGATCTTCCGGTGAAGATAGCAGCAGCTCCAAGCAGTCTAAGAGGATAGCTCAGACTATCACCTAAATCATTTATGTAGATGAGGAACCTTCGCTATTTCGTTGGCTTATTTGACAGTCGAGGTGTATGTGATTTCAGCTTTATTTCTATACAGTGCACCGTCCTCGCTGACTGCGGCTCTTCCTATGGTAGGTCGATCGTCACCCGGCGGCCAGTATTTCCCAGGCATATTATCGGTTCTCTCATACATAGTAGATCCTTCACCATTTAATGCGTTCTTCGCTCGTGAAGTCGCAGTTGGCCGTTAGCAGGTAAGAAATGGAAGTGATTTTGTAGTGCAGCACCGTTTCCTTGTCCCGACTAAATGACTGGGCGTCGCAGAGGCGACGATTGTCCACGGTCTCCGTGGCTACCTGCGCTCGCACCTGGCGGATGCTGGCGACGCATTGTAGAGCGCGACCAGTGCATCTGTCCAGGCGGTATGCAGACGAATAGCCGGGCCGGCGGCGGCCTTCCCACGGGCCGTCCAGAAAGGGGTGCGACGCCCGGCCGCGACAACCCCCAAAGAATTTTCGGCCGGCCCCTAGCCGGAGCGCTTCCTTCCTGCGCTTTGGTTTTCTGATTTGAATATATGCAGATAGTTTTGCATACGTTATATTCAGAGCAGCGGCGCTGAGGGACTCTTTTATTTTCATCTCCCTCGGCCGCCCTCTTTTCCCCCAGGCTGCCGTGACCCGCACTTACCCCGCAGGCCCGTCTGAAGGGTTCAGGGCGGAGAGGTTAATATGCAAAGTCACCGCGGGACGCCGCGCTGTGGGAAAAACCTTCTCCGGCGCCCAGAGCGCGCCCGCCGTAGTTTCTCATGCGGCTCCCAGGAGCACCGTGCCTGCCCACAGCTGCCGAATCCTTCTCCGCACTCCTTCCGACACCTTCTTATGCAGATCTGCCTCAGTTCGGCGCCCAGAATATTTATTGAAAGATTCGGCGGTGCCGTTGCTGCTGAATTCTTGCAACAGTGGTGGTGCATTCGGGGGAAAAAAATCGTTGTCATTCATTTACTGCAGTCCCTTAATACCGTTGCGCTTCAGATACCGTCCTGTGTGTCGGTTGCAGGTAATGTATATGAGAAGAGACCTGAATTCGTATTACTTGTTGCTCTGCGACCCTTGCTGAGTTGAATTAATAAAGGGGATACAGAAATTCGAAGGAGAGAGGTGTGATTTGTCACGTATCAATGTGAGAGCACAGGATGTTTCTAAAAGAATGACCTGATTTCAAAACTCCAAATTTATTGATAAAAACATACTACAAACAGCGGATGGACTGCAAATTACTCAAAAAATATTGAAATATTAGCTGTGCTATCACAAATGCTCTATTTGTTCACCAGCAGCAGCACTAACAACATCTTTTTACGTTTTTACCACGGTTAACTTAGAGACGAAGCAACATTTCGTGTTATCATTAACGTGCACATATGCTGGCTCCAGAACTCTCGTGACGTTATTGACTACGAAAGAGACTGACCTAAGGTGAACGTTTATTGTGGCATTTCTCGTGAGAAGGCATACAGTTTCTTCTTTCTTGAGGAAAAGACACTAACTGGAACGAGCTATCTTCAGCCGGCCGGGGTGGCCGAATGGTTCTAGGCGCTTCAGTCCGGAACCGCGCGACGGCTACGGTCGCAGGTTCGAATTCTGCCTCCGGCATGGATGTGTGTGATGTCCTTAGGTTAGTCAGGTTTAAGTAGTTCTAAGTCTAAGGGACTGAGGACCTCAGATGTTAAGTCCCATAGTGCTCAGAGCCATTTGAACCATTTGAGCTACCTGTAAGTGTTGCAGAATGGGCTTTTCCCCACAACTTCAGGAAGACTCTGATGAATTCATTTTCCAACAAGATGAAGCTCCACTAGACTGGCTCAACAACGTACGTCAGATTCTCAGTGACACCCTGCCTCAACGCCGGATAGGGCGCGGGACCCCCAGAGACACTGTCTTGCATTCTTGGCCTCCAAGATCACCATACATGACCCTATGCGATTTTTTCTTGTGGGGATATGGGAATGGAAGTATGTTCATCTCCCGTTTATCTCGTGACACAGAAGATGTCAAGAAAAGAAGAACAGCCCCCATAACTTCTGAAAAGCAGATACAGTGTGTAAAATTAATGACGAATTTAGCTATCGTCTAGATGTTGTTCATACGTTTGTAATATCGTAGTTAACACTTGAAGGTTTTGTGAATATTTTGCAATCCATTCCGTGCTTGTAGGACGTTCTTATCAATAAATGGAATTTTGAAATGAGGTCATTCTTTTTGAAACACACTGTAGTACAGGAAAAGTCAGTCACGTGGAGTGCATGAGGTTAGGGATGGATGCTATGAGTTACTCTAAGCCTTACATCTGAAATTCCGAGAGCGATCATCGGTAGCCACAAATAATTATTTCCTCTCACATTGGTCTTGTGTACGTCTATATTTGTACACCACAAGACACCACACGTTGAGTTCGTTCATGGGTGTATGGTGTACCAGAATCATTTTCCACTGGCCGGAGTGGCCGAGCGGTTCTAAGCGCTACAGTCTGGAACCGCACGACCGCTACGGTCGCATGTTCGAATCCTGCCTCGGGCATGGATGTGTGTGATGTCCTTAGGTTAGTTAGGTTTAAGTAGTTCTGAGTTCTAGGACACAGATGACCTCAGAAATTAAGTCCCATAGTGCTCAGAGCCATTTGAGCCAATCATTGTCCTCCATTTAGTGCTCCACTTGCACGAAGAAAGACTGTCGGCAACATTCTGTACATGATCAGGTTCTCTAATTTTGCGCTCGGAATCATTGTGTGAAATTCCAGGTGCAGGAAGCGAACCTCTTCCTACAACAGCATTGAAACATCGCCTCTCGGGATAATGAGAGTAAGACTGTCCGTGATGCACACTATATTTCTCGCGGCGTCTTCGATTGTACTTTGATAAGCATTGCTGAGACGCACTCGAACTAATTAAACAAACCTGGAACGAAGGGCTTTGAATCATTTCTCTCTCTACCGTCCGTCGTATTTTGACAATGTCGCAGATCGACCAACAAAACGCTGGAAATGATGTAATGAGGTTTTCTACGCCACGTGCTTCGTCGAAGAATTACACTTCTTTAGGATTATTTTGATGAGTCCGTCCGAATTTGCAGTTCCCAATGGTGTAGTAATACAGTGATTGCACCTTACAACGTCCTAGTCAGATACTCTGATATTTCAATGTTCACATTTACATGCTCTGACAAGAAACAGTGAAGCACCCAAAAGGCATGTTCCAATATCAATGTAACTTGGTACACGTAGACACCATCGACGAGTATGTACAATTCTCTGTGGCAAGTAGAACAGACACAAGAGTGCATTAGTGTTGTTCGTGTTTAGAGTTGCCACCAGGCCGGTTAGGGTATTTAAGAGCCATGAACAGCATCACATGTTGAGTGAGCGATCACTGTGAAGGACACGATGTTGCGCACTCATGGGAGTTGTTCCTTGTACGACTAATGATCAGGATCCCGTACCACTAGCGCAACACCGATGAGCTTTGGTAGTAGTGTGTCAATGAACGTGTGATCCCATTACGAAACAATGAAAGCCCCTGGTCGTTGGAGGGCACGCAAAAGAAGTGCCATAATGACTCAAAAGTTAAGAAAACTAAGTTATTCTTAATTCTCGGTGTCACTGGACTGCTTGTATTTCGAGCTAGGGCCGAAGTAGACCATTACGTTGCGGACATAACATATGTGTACATAAACGTACAAGACATCATTAAAAGCAGAAACAGCGATGGTAAATTGATGACGTGACAGTAAGTCTTCGCTGAGTTCTGTGAAGTAATGATTGATTAGCATCAGCGTGAGTCCCACTCTGTACGTGTGTAGTGTAGTGATTCTCACATGCGACTTAGCGACAAAGCTTACAGACTCAACACCTCCGTGTGAAACGTGCATACTGGCGTTCGTGCGTAATGCTCTCGCTGGCTGCCAGGATAGCCTACAGAACGCCACAAAGCCACTGAGGCAGGTTTGTGTGTTTTACACTGCATGCGCTGTCACGAGGCTATTCCTGTCCTTTACGTTAAAGAAGATACATCGCGGTTACAACATGTGACACCTGGTGACAAGTTTCCGTAGAAACACGGCGTGCTTTAAAACAGATCCATTCACGAAAAAAGTCATCGACTAAGCTTTGTGGCCGGCCGCTGTAGTCGAGCGGTTACAGGCGCTTCAGTCCGGAACCACACTGCTGCTACGGTCGCAGGTTCGAATCCTGCCTCGGGCATGGATGTGTGTGATGTCCTTCGGTTAGTTAGGTTTCTAGGGGCTGATGACCTCAGTTGTTAAGTCTCATAGTGCTTAGAACTATTTGAACTATTTTTTAACTAAGCTTTGTGACACTACGGGGGGCATCCTTCTAGTTGGTTTCCTCACTATGGGAGCAACAGTAGATGCTACCAGCTGTAGTGTTATGAGAACTGCTCTGACGGCGCAGATTACAGAAGACCACCCGAACTTGTCTCATTCACCGTGTCGCTACGAAAGCTCACTCTCGGCCGGCAATATAACTGAATTGTTCTGTCATTCCGCTTGTAAGCTAATGTGTCATCCTCCTTGTATCTCTTATCAGTAATCCAGTAGCTTTGAGCTCTTTCAAACAATAAACGAGCATGAGCTATTCACCGCCGGTAACGGATATCTACATGCAATGTGGTTCAGCCGTCAGCGGTACAAGAAACATAGCATGTGCAATTTAGCATTTCAGCACTGTAAGTGTCTTGTGTTGCTCTGCCCTGCACGTTCTCACCAAATTAACTAAGTGCATACGTTTCTCCATGGAGGCATTGACCGTCTTGTCCCACAGTGGAATAAATATATTTACAGTTTTGACGATTACTTGAGAAATAATAAAAAGTTTGTTTACTTTTTCCCCATCTGTCTCGTTTTCATTTGAGTGTTCCTTATATTTCTTATATAGCCAGCGGTTTATGCAGGTAAAATAAAGTCATTTCAAGATATCAAGTAGGATTGGTATCTCCATCCATTTGCGCAACGGAAGTACTGCAATACAATTCAGTGTCGCACATTTACTTACCGAGAATGTCTTTCTGGCATAGTGAATCCTTTGTGCTCCAGAACACAAGGCAACTGTGGTGGCGCGGTACGAACCTTTTGAAAACAGACGTTGTTCTGCACCTGTGGGCCTCTCCCCCTTATAAGAGACATTTCATCCGCTGAATATCCTGGTCACATGAGTATATATAAACACAGTTTTCCGTGTTGCGTTAGTGGAACTAGCATTACAAAGAGTGCTCACACAAGTTGAGAATTACATCGTCGCTTAGTCGTAAAGTATGTCGGGTTCTTGTAATTCGCTATAGACCCAGTAAGACAGCAGTTGTTATGTGCACACAACTCTGGTCACCTTGCAAGCAGTTCTTTTTCCTGACAGTTAATCTAGATGGCTGTGACAGTAAGCCAAATTACAACTGACAAGGAAGCATCTGTATTCAACTGAATCTACGTTTTTGCAAGGATGAAGCGACGCCTGTCAGTACCATGAATTATACCATGAATTACATGAGCTGTTGTCGGAGAGTACACAGACTTTCTGCCAGTGACAACTGCAGCACATTAATTTCAAACGAAGCGTTTCGAGCACTCTCACTTAGTGTCAGACTAGTTGTATACACTCCTCATCGTGTCTTGGATACATAAATAATGTAGAGATATTTTCATTTTCTGCTACTACAACTACTCGCCGAAACCAGTAACACACTGGTCTATCGTTTGAGTAACTAAATTTGCATTCGCCACTTAAGTACTATAATGAAACTGTAATACAGTACATATTGAATAATCTTCCGCATTGGCTGTTAAATTAGTGTTATTAAAAAGTTGCGACCTGTTTCGCATCTGTGGAGATGCATCATCAGGTGGTAAGTTTCTTTACTTTTTTAACCAGTCATGGTGCGGCAAAGTAAGTTCCATCGTTTATCGTTAAGATTAAACTAGTAACAGGGTAAAAACTATTGTCTGTGATCGATTTGACTAGGATTGCGCTGCACTAAGCCCGAGACATAATAAAAGTGTGCATGGCGCCGGCGTAAACAATACTAATGGGTCAGTGTTAGTAGTCATGTATGTTTAATCATGACGATGAACGATGGGACTTGGCTCGTAGCATTTACTTTGCCGCGCCATGAATGTTAAGAAAAATAAAGAAACTTATCACCTGAAGAAGCATCTCCACTGATGCAGAAGAGGTCGCGACTTTTTTTTAATAAAAGTATTTTAACAGCCAGTGCATAAGATTATTCACCATGTGCAACTTTAGCTGCGGTTGACCGACCTCTAAAATAATATGTAATACACTAGTCTGGAAGGAAAATGTCATATTTTCTGAGCTTGAATCATTAACTTCACGAAACGGAGCAGCGTAAGTTTCAAATAGATGTGTTCTGAAAAAAATTGAGAATAGAACAGCCCCCTCCAGAAAGGTCCATACTATCACCTATTGTGAATAGGTCAGCCTTACTGGGGTAAACCTGTTGCGTTACAGCATGCATACGTCCTATGAGACTGCGTTTCAAACACGAACTACAAGCGACGGGAAAAATCACTTAACGGCTAGATGATAGTATGGACCTTTCTGGAGGCGAGCTGTTATATTCTAAATTTTTTTCGGAATACATCTCTTTGAAAATTAAGCTGTTTGCCATGTTGGCAGCTTGAACAGATAATTATTTCATCAATCTGAGGATGTTCCTTTGATAAAAATGTCTACAGAATGCTTGCAGTAATATGGGGCCTTCGCAGATTCCTCACAACCAGTGGCGCGGTACATCACTGATACCTGTTCTGCGAGTTGAATAGATGGCGGCAAGGGAACTGTGTGGCTGCCAAGATCATCTGACCTTGTCTTGGCGGGACTAGTCAAAGCGCAAAGTCTAAATGTGTGAAGCGCAAAGGAGCAAAGCACTGCCTCGTCGCAGTCTGAACACTCCAGCTTGCGTTTAAGTAGACTACGAATGCCAGCTCCGATTAGGAACATAGCGTCTATTTATGCCAATCCCACAAGTGCACTGAAATTAAGTTTATCTTTTCTTAACTACACCTGTGTACAGCAATTGACGATAAATACAACGTGGAATGATCTGTTAATTTTATTTCACTCGCATAGTCCTAGATTCCTAATTTTTTTTCAAGCCCCTATACCCTGAATTCTATACATTATAAAATGTATTATCGACTTTGTTGTCTTCAGAGGGGTGGGTGTGTAAGATTATTGTCTAATAATTCTACATGTACTGTTGCACTCCATAAGACGGAGGATACTTTATGTAAGTTCCTATTCCTTTCACGTTCCTTTAGTGAGTGGGGCAGAGGAAGAAAAACTGTCAGAAAACCTTGGAATTGCTCTGATTTTACAGTCATGGTCATCTCGCGAGGTAAGTGCTTGAGAGACCGTGCGTTTGTAGAAATAAAATGTTTCTTGTTGTGACCTGGCAAGACAGCCAAGCCACTATGAGGAAGCCGAAAGGCATGCGTTTAAGCTCACGCAGGCTGGCGTGAGGTCTGGAACAGGACAAGGAATTTATAGTAGCGAAGAACGTACGTAACTACTGGAATACTTAACTTTAATTCATAATTGGTGAACATCGCTCTTGACGGTACATGTTTTACAGCATCAATAGTAACTGGTAATGGCGCCTTGCTAGGTCGTAGCAAATGACGTAGCTGAAGGCTATGCTAACTTTCGTCTCGGCAAATGAGAGCGTAATTTGTCAGTGAACCATCGCTAGCAAAGTCGGCTGTACAACTGGGGCGAGTGCTAGGAAATCTCTCTAGACCTGCCGTGTGGCGGCGCTCGGTCTGCAATCACTGATAGTGGCGACACGCGGGTCCGACGTATACTAACGGACCGCGGCCGATTTAAAGGCTACCACCTAGCAGGTGTGGTGTCTGGCAGTGACACCACATTTCTTGGCTCTACTGGAATGTGGATTGTCAAAATTTTGTAAATTAGCTTTCCCGTTATGTACAACGACTCTCTATTAGCTTCTGCTACTGTGGATGGATGAGGATACTCTTCACGCTGTCGTGCCAAATGAATTCGTGACAAAACGCACAGTTATTATTGGAAAATTTTCCTTCACAGTTTTATTACTGCCCGGTAACAGTCCCCGATTCACAAATAATATTTAACGATCAGTCCAACCTATGTCATGCAAGCTATACGAGGTGCGGCTAGAATAAAACCGGACTGATGCTGGAAAAAACATTTATTTACAATTATTTACAATTTCATGTTATCTCCTTCAATGTACTGTCCTCCTCGGTCTCTACACCGCTCCATACGAATTTTCCACTGTTCATAGCAATGCTGCAGATCATTTTCGGTAAGTCCATACATTACTTCCGTCGCTTTTTCTTTTACTGCTTCAACAGTCTCAAATCTAGTTCCTTTCAAAGCTGACTTGACTTTAGGGAAAAGAAAAAAGTCACAGGGGGCCAAATCAGGTGAGTAGGGTGGATGATCTAAGATGGGAATGTTGTGTTTTGCCAAAAACGTCTTCACTGACAACGCACTGTGAGCTGGGGCATTGTCTTGGTGAAGGATCCATGACTTTTTTCTCCACAAATCGTTCCGTTTTCTCCGTACTCGCTCACGTAGGGTAGCCAGGACGCTAATGTAGTAATGCTGATTCACTGTTTGTCCCTCTGGTACCCAATCAATGTGCACAATCCCTTTGATGTCAAAAAAAACAATCATCATTGCCTTGAATTTCGATTTTGACATTCGTGCTTTTTTTTGTCGTGGAGAACCAGGAGTTTTCCAATGCATCGATTGGCGTTTAGTTTCGGGATCGTAAGTAAAAAACCACATTTTGTAAGAAGGTGGGATCACTTTCAATGTTTTCCAGGATGTCAGAACAAATCATTCTTCGGCGTTCCTTCTGTTCAATTGTGAGACACTTTGGAACCATTTTTGAACACATTTTGTTCATGTTGAAACTTTCATGAAGAATCTGCCTAACACTTTCCTTGTCAACTCCTGTTAACTCAGACACTGCTCTGATTGTTAAACGGCGATCTTGTCGAACAAGTTTACCGATTTTTTCAATGTTTGCATCAGTTTTTGCTGACAATGGTCTGCCAGTGCGAGTGTTATCACTGGTGTCTTCGCGGCCATCTTTAAATCGTTTAAACCACTCAAACACTTGTGTTCGCGATAAACAATCATCGTCGTACACTTGTTGTAACATTACAAACGTTTCACTTGCAGATTTTCCTAGTTTGAAACAAAATTTGATGTTAACACGCTGTTCTTTCTGTACACTCAACATTTTCCGACGCACAGACAAAACGTCAACTACTTAAAACAGACGCCACGGGCAGACTGAGTGCAGGAGGCAGATGAAACTCGAGCAGTAGGCGGAGCGAGAGTCACGTGACAGGCCACGCGACTTTCAGCCTTATTGCATTCGTTTTATTGTTTTACCAGTACTAGTCCGGTTTTTTTCTAGCCACACCTCGTATACTTGTTGAACGGTTACATTTCCTTACGAGTCTTCAATGAATATGAGCCTGACGTCTGCCTTGCCTAAAACTAGCTTTTTGTGACTGTTCCACGTTAACCGACGGACATGAAAAATTCTGGATATTTTAAGACTGTGATTGATTCTAGTGATTTCCGCAAAACAGTAATTGGCGTTCCCTACTGTTCATTCGCAACATGTTATATTTGTTTATGTTGAGGGTCAATTTCCAGCTGTTGCGTCAAGTGTCACACACCTACGGGTCATTCTGCACTTAGCTTGGTGATTTTCGAAAATTTTACTTCGCCCAATATGCTTCGACATCATCCGCGAACGGTATTATGGAGCTCCTGACATTACCCATCGGTTCATGTGCGTGTACTGTGAACAGCAATGCTCCTGAAACACTTTCCGAAGATATTCTCACACGTGACGATTTATGTCCGTGAGAAAGTCGTACTAAGTTCTGTTTGATAGGATGTCTTCAACACAGTTCCGCAAACTTGTATTTTATTTACTAGGCGATGGCACAGAGTTCCGTCGAATACCTTCCGGAGATCAAGGAACATGTCTTCCGGCGCTATGTTCTGCCCCATGGACCTCATGGGCAGACAGATCGAGTTGAATTTATATAAATATTGTGGTTTTGAAGTTCAGTGTTTTAACTTCCCAGTGGTATTAACAGAAATAACATGTACAGTTTTTCTGTTCCTCCATCTGCAAGCGAGGGACATTCATGTGACAACGAGATAGACATGCTATATGACCATTTAACGAAGGTCCCATAAAATCTTAGTTCTGAAGACTCAATAAAATATGAGACTGATGATGATGGTACGAACGGGCGAAATGTGTGTGGATAATAGAAGGGCCGATCAAAAAATTTCCATTTTAGGGCATTTCTACAGCATATATGCAACACATCGCGACCCCAATGCTACCATATAAGCACCAGAATGAAGGCAAGGAACGAGTGTGGCACTCGTGTCTTTGCGAAGTGCGTGCGGTAATTGCGACGTTATTACCAAACAGGACCAAACAGGTCCAACCTGCTGGTATTCTTTTCTTGGTCGACGAAGAACAAACACCGGTAGATATCCAATAGAGAATGAAGAACATATAAGGAGCAGCATGTCCGTCGAAAACAACCTTTGTGGAACGGTGCTGGTCGCACGTCCCCATATCGGAAATGTCGTAACACAGATGTTACGTCACCTCAACTAGGACACACTCGAGCACCCGCCCTACACTTCTCATCTTTCTCCATGCGATTTTATCTCATCTTCAGTCCCTTAAAAAAGGACTTGAAGCGTCGAAGATCGTTGTCGGTCGAGGATGTGCAGCACGCAGTTACGGACGCGATGTTTTACCAAACGCGTTTCTTCGGTCTGGTGTGTCGGCGGTGTGGTTGCCTCAATGATCACATGATATCGCCTGATTGGCATACCGGTCTTGGACTGCGCGACCTTTGAAAGGATGCTTTATTATTGCCCCTTATAAGAAGAATTTGCTGTTCGCGTAATCTGGCGGCACCCACTTCCCAAAATTTAGTCTACACGCACGTCGGTTGTTAGAGCATCAAAAACCAAATGTCGATGAAAGATTTGTTCAATAAAAGACCTCTAATGGTAGCAGATATTGTTATTGAAATGAACAAGTAGTTCCTAAAAGAGAACGTGCGCGCCTCCGCATTGCATGCAAGTGTAACCTGGGACCGTCGGAAATTTGGAGAGGAAGAAGTTACGTAGAAAAATTTGAAATGTGGCGCTTTCGACGAAGGTTGAAAATTAAGTAGCCAGATAAAGTACGAAATTAGACATCCCCCCCCCCCCAAAAAAAAGAGAAAAAAAACGTGAGGAAAGTAATCTGTGGACGACTCATACATACGAACTGGGAGATCTGTGGTGTATCTACTGCGTCTGCAACATATCATTTCCCTGCCGCCCCTGTATGTTTTTCCTGTGGGTATAGTGTATGCTGGAGTCGGTATTGGGGGAAAGAAGTTCTCTTATCCGGAGACAGTGTGCTAATGTCCCTTAATCCTCTTAAACGGGTTGTATTAGAAGCTTTCGAGTCTGACTTAAGGAGCAGTTGATTTTCCCAGGATGCCAGGTGTTTCCATGCAGCTGGTGGGAATACTCTTCTGAAAATCCCTGGCAGTAAGCGGTATTCTGCAGTGGACTGGTTGGTGCGATCGGGAAGTGCCTAGCGAAATTATCTGCATTTGCCTGCAAATGCTGATTGACTGAAAGGCTTTTGAAATAATTTCGACGAGAGTTTTCGGAGTTCCCGAAATCTGCGGATCGGCGGGCGGCCCACGTGTTGTTCAGGTGGCAAGTCAGGGGCCGTATAGAACGGTATTGGCCTTTAGGAGTGTTTAATTGCAGCCGTAAGTTACTCATTCATTCATTTCCGTGTCCGGTCAGCATTTACAGACCACATCAACTCCAGTGGCATTGTTATTTGCCGCGATCAAGTTCCGTGTTGCGCAAGGTTGTTCTGTTAGAGGCTATACGAGCAAGTAGCCCAGATCTTGTGGTGTTCCGCTCTCGTAGGATACGTCTTCATTAGCTGGAAGGATACCCAATTTTTACAAGTTCGTTTTCCATCGGATGACACCGACCCTACGACGACTGAATGACCTCCAAACAGTGTAGGGCAGATCGCTTCCTAGGCCTAACAACTCTTCCTTTGCAGGGATATCCGGCGGCAGCTTACTCTTCCATTTGGTAATGCAGTTCGACTCAGGTGTTCCCTGTCGAGCGCTAGTGATGAAGCTCTTTCTAGATTTCAGTCGAAAGACAACAGGTAGATGACGAGGCTCATTGATCTGCTATGCCCTCTCAGCAGCGACTGCCCTTCCGACAGTGGGAGGAATTATTCCAGTAGCTGGGCAGAGTTTGCCGACTGGAGTTGGCTTCGTACATCCCGACAGGACTTGAACAGTCTCATTGACGGCTGGACTGCTGTGTCAGTGTGCTTTGTGTGAGCAGATGCACACAGGTGGGGCGTACTCAGAAGCTGACACACATGAAGCAAGAGCAGAAGTTCTCGGGAGGTGAAGACTAGCTCCCCAGGTGGGGGCTGAAATATTGCTCCCGGCGCTCACCTTCAACCTGCACTTATGACAATGTTTCTTGAAAGACAGTGAACGATCAAGAGTAACACCAAGATATACAGGTGTTGGACAGCGTTAATGTCGTTTACCTTGCAATTTGGTGTCCGTTTCGCGCCGAACTTCTCTGTTCCGTAAGTGAAATTCACACACCTGAGTTTTTTTGGGATTCAGCTTGAAATGATTGACATCATTGTAAAGGCCAAGCATATCTAATGATAAAGTCAAACTTTTTGACTGATGGCCGCACTGTTTAGTGTCACCTTTTCTTCTACCTCTTCATATGTCTTCCCTTCAGCAGCCACCGCTGTATTATCAGCATCGATTAAATTCCGGGACTTTTCTGTAATGAGCTGACATTGGTGTTAGTATTTAAAAGCAAAGGAGCGAGCACACTGCCTTCCGGTAAGCTGTTCCTTTGTACGAGTAGCCCGTCCGCTCTTCTTACCCTGGATAAAACCTGGAATCTTGTTCAAATGTTCAAATGTGTGTGAAATCTTAGACTCAACTGCTAAAGGCATCAGTCCCTAAGCTTACACACTACTTAACCTAAATTATCCTAAGGACAAACACACATATCCATGCCCGAGGGAAGACTCGAACCGCCGCGCGGGATTAGCCGAGCGGTCTGGGGCGCTGCAGTCTTGGACTGTGCGGTTGATCCCGGCGGAAGTTCGAGTCCTTCCTCGGGCATGGGTGTGTTTGTTTGTCCTTACGATAATTTAGGTTAAGTAGTGTGTAAGCTTAGTGACTGATGACCTTAGCAGTTAAGTCCCATAAGATTTCACACACATTTGAACATTTTTGAAGACTCGAACCTCTGCCGGGACTAGCCGCACAGTCCATGACTGCAGCGCCCAAGACCGCTCGGTTAATCCCGCGCGGCTGGAATCTTGTATTGTGCAGGAGAGTGCATGCCTATGAGAAATGTTAGCTGGCAATCGCCAGTGAGATGGTGAAATTTCTTCAGCAACTTTCTGTGGCTGGTAGCTTCGTAGACAGTTGTTGAAGTCGACATTGTGAGTTATTGATCCTTGGCAATCAAGAAAGTTACGTGTAAAATACGGAAAGACTACAAGAATCGGTAGTGCGTTCCCTCGTGCAAGTTTGCAATTTTGTTCAGACCTTTTCCGGTTTTATAGGTGAGTGTTATGTATCAGGGAGCGTATAGGTTCAAAAACGGTTCAAAAGGCTCTGAGCACTATGGGACTTAACATCTATGGTCATCAGTCCCCTAGAACTTAGAACTACTTAAACCTAACTAACCTAAGGACATCACACAACACCCAGTCATCACGAGGCAGAGAAAATCCCTGACCCCGCCGGGAATCGAACCCGGGAACCCGGGCGCGGGAAGAGAGAACGCTACCGCACGACCACGAGCTGCGGACAGCGTCTAGGTGCTGGAACGGAAATGTTATGTTCATCAGAGTGTGGAGACGTTAGCTTCTAGGAGGTAGTATTCCCTGAACGAAGTGCGCTTGTCGAGGTTTAATAAAACCAAATAAATTCGTGATGCATATGTGCAGACTGAAGCAACGAATGAAAATTGGCGGGAAGGTCAGGATTCGAACCTGTGTCTTCTACTCACTAGGGTGATGCGCTAACCACTACGCCACGCTGGCAAGGTCTTCTCAACAACAGCACTCATTACTCCAGCACGCCTCCCTCCCCAATCCAAATTCCCTTTCATGCCCAGCCCCTTTGACATCTCCCCAAACTCAAACAGCGCTGTTTACATGTACTCATCCTGACAATGTTGTAATTAGTGAGAAACTGAAATTTGATATAGAGTTGTCATTTCTGGGTGGAGCCATCAACTAACTTGAATCAAGCACACCACGTTCCATGTTTTATATGCGGTAACTCTCATCACTTAACATTTCCGGGCTGAGATGCCGTGGTCCGTACATAAGACTCTCCCCTGACGTTTCGCCTTCGACTGCGGAAGGCACCCTCCGAGGACAATCGGCGAACAATCAGATGCCGATCGTCCTCGGAGTATGCCTTTCGCAGTCGAAGGCGAAACGTCAGGGGAGAGTCTTATGTACGGACCACGGCATCTCAGCCCGGAAATGTTAAGTGATGACAACACCTGCCGTGAAAGCCTTCATTCTATGATGCGGTAACTCTGTTTCTCATCGAGTATCTCTTATCACTGGTTCATCCGAGGTCTGAAATGTAGAGGATACATGGAGACTTTGTAACAACCCCTGTTTTTAAAGCCGATATTAATGGCCAAGGATCAGTGTGTTGGTCAGTCCGCCAATCCACTATCACCTAAATAAGAGGACGAAGGTGCGAACAAGCGGCACCTTTGTGATGACACCCAGAAAAATATGACTAACCTTAAATTTGCCGTTAGAGGTTCCCAAAAATATCTTCTGCTGATCTGAATCTTTGCACTCCGGTTTTAGCTGCATTTCATTCCGGAACATCCTGTACTAGCCGAACGAAAACGAAGATCTGGCTGAAACGATGACGGCGCGCATTACAAATTTCTTCAGACACACAGTACGAATGTTTGGGTGTACCCCAGCCTCGAGGGCGGGAGAATCGCCGAAACGTCGAGAACGGCTGTACGTGGTGAGCAGTAAATTGCTGTCAAATTGTTCTCTGGCCACACGGCGGACGCTGCTGAATTATGCATGACGGCATGCGTGCCTGTGGTAAGCTCGCCGGCTATTATTAACCGAGCACATGGCGTAAGGAGTCCGCGCCCGTGGCACTCCGCGAGGCGTCACTGCCCGCTTTCCGTGAATCACCGCGCCAAACATATTGTTCGCTGCGTAATCAGTGGAATAGATTCGATTTGAAACTGTTCTGGAAAACGCCTGAGCTGCAATTTGGCGCGGCAAACAGCAACGGTGTTCCATGACGCGCTCGCCCGGAGAATCCGACTGAATCATCGCCCGTCCATTGTGTTCGGGAGATGGCACCCAGCAAATCAGCTAACAGTACTGGAGGAAATGGCTATATGGCTATTTTGCAGTGCCAACTGAACAATGAAGAAATCTGCATAATTGTAGCTGTGCAACTATGTTTCTCACCTCGCCCAAGTCGTATTCTCTCTCTCTCTCTCTCTCTCTCTCTCTCTCTCTCTCTCTCACTCTTTTCTCCATCCGCCCTCTATCTTTTTCTCATTTCTTTCAGTCTCTCGCGTATACATATGCTTCCTACGCATCCGTCGACTACGATTGCGCGCGCTTTCGTACATATACATTGAAGAGCCAAAGAAACTGGTACACCTGCCTAGTATCGTGTGGGGCCCCCGCGAGCACGCAGAAGTGCTGCAACACGACTTAATATGGACTTTCCTAATGTATGAAAGTGCTGGAGGGAACTGACAACAAGAATCCTGCAGGGATGTCCATCAATCCCTAAGAGTACAAGGGGGTGAGGATCTCTTGTCAACAGCAAGTTGCAAGGCATCCCAGATATGCTCAATAATGTTCATGTCTGAGGGATTTGGTGGCCAGCGGAAGTGTTTAAACTCAGAAGAGTGTTCCAGGAGCCCTGCTGTCGCAATTCTGTACGTGCGGGGTGTTGCATTGTCGTGCTGGAATTGCCGAAGTCGGTCGGAATGCACAATGGACATGAATGGATGCAGGTGACGAGACAGGATGCGTACGTATGTGTCACCTGTCAGAGTCGTATCTATACGTATCAGAGGTCCCGTATCACTCCAACTGCACACACCCCACACCATTAGAGAGTCTTCACCAGCTTGAACAGTCCTCTGCTGACATGCATTGTCGTTGGATTCATGAGCTTGTCTCCATACCCGTACACGTCCATCCGCTCGATACAATTTGAAACGAGACTCATTCGACCAGGCAACGTGTTTCCAATCATCAACAGTTCAATGTCGGTGTTGACGGGCAAGGCGCGAGGCGTAAAGCTCTGTGTCGTGCAGTCATCAAGGGTACACGAGTGGGTCTTCGGCTGTGAAAGCCCATATCCATGATGCTTCGTTGAATGGTTCGCACGCTGACGCTTGTTGTTGGCCCAGCATTGAAATCTGAAGCAATTTGCGGAAGTGCTACACTTCTGTCACGTTGAACGATTGTCTTCAGTCGTCGTTGGTCCCCTTCTTGCAGAATCTTTTTCCGGCCGCAGCGATGTCGGAGATTTGATGTTTTATCGGATTCCTGATATTCCCGGAACACTCGTGAAATGGTCGTACGGCAAAATCCCCACTTCATCCAGAATGAAGGAGAGCTTCTGTAAAGTTTGGAAGGTAGGAGACGAGGTACTGGCAGAAGTAAAGCTGTGAGTACCGGGCGTGAGTCGTGCTTCGGTAGCTCAGTTGGTAGAGCACTTGCCCGCGAAAGGCAAAGGTCCCGAGTTCGAGTCTCGGTCGGGCACACAGTTTTAATCTGCCAGGAAGTTTCCCCACTTCATCGTTACCTCGGAGACGCTGTGTCCCATCGTTCGTGCGCTGACTATGACACCACGTTCAAAGTCACTTAAATCGTGATAACCTGCCATTGTAGCTGCAGTTACCGATCTAACTACTGCGCCAGACACATGTTGTCTTATATAGGCGTTGAAACCACAGCGCCGTATTCTGCCTTTTTACTTATCTCTGTATTTCAGTAAGCATGTCTATACATTTCTTTGCCTGCGTGTGTGTGTGTATGTGTTTGTGTGTGTGTGTGTGTGTTTTGTCCGTGTGCGTGTTTTGTACGCCAATACATACCACACTACTCTTCTCTCACCTGTCGATGTAGTGTTTGCCACGCTAAACGGTGTGCCTCCTGAATGAGAATAGACGCCCTCAGGCAAAAACACGCATACAAAAGTTTCTGCTTTGTCTGAACTATGGGCAACTTTTTTTACCGTGTTCTGTAGTAGCGTTCCTCCTTGCGAGAAGAATCTTTTGCGAGGTGCAAGTAATTTGCGTTTATCTGTTGTAGCCGTCATAGTAGGAATACGTTTTTTGACTGGATAGCAGCCTCCATACAAATACACAACAGATTACTATGAGTATATTCTTTAGGAATCCTGTTCAGAATATTTCATTTTAATGGTGTAAGACATAAAATCCCTGTAGACATCAGCTATCATTATAATATGTACTTAAATAATTACGGCAAAGTCTTGATCGCACAATAAATTTATTAAACATCACATCACGCATAGCAGTGAGGTCACACTCGTACGATTCTGTGGTACTTCGAAACAATTCAGTGCAAAATAGCTTCGTAAGAATCAAGAATTATGAAAAGTAACGTAAATGAACACTGGGAATAGCATCGATTTAAAAAAAAAAAAAAGATATTAGGAACGGTGCACGAGACAAGATATTCACCCCATGTTGCGCTTAACTACTCGTAGGAAAGAATACATGTAATTAGAGTGTGCAACCTGAATGGAACAGAAGGGCTATTATCTTAGCATAGCGTAACATCCAGATGGAAGACTCTGTTTTCCACTAGATAGCACACCGGATGTCAACTTATCAAAAGAAACAATCATCTCAGTTTCAAAAGAAGTAATTAATCTAGGTACTCTTACAAAAAAATTGCAAACGAATAAGTCAGACCTATTGATCGCCTATTCAGTACAAGCTGTGCATGAACTACAAATGACTGAAACGCACTGCTATAGCAACACTTAAAAAGTTTATTATTCTCTACTGCGACAAACGAGAACTAGGCATGTCATTGTCAGTACAGCGTTGCTTCGCCGAGGAAGCCCACATTTTCATCCATTGATTATTGAGTTCGTCCAGCAATCAGAACCGGCTGCCAGAGATACATGATCTTCTAGGAGGGCAAGATGAAAAGTTACGCTTCCGATTTATTTACGTGAAAACTCTTGAAGCTTTTTTAAAATATAACAGTCTTCATTAAAATTGTATATCTTTATTCTCTATGTTTACCTATATATTTCTCAACACAGTCACCCTGGCGACTAACACATTCCTCACACGGAGAGACCAGTTTATTGATACCGTCACTGTAGAATGTTTGACTCCGTTGACGGAGCCGCAACCTCACCTCTGCTTGCACTGCTTCACCACTATCAGAGTGAATCCCCGAAGCTGTTCTTAACGTTTTGGAAAGAGATGAAAGTAGGATGGGATCAATTCGGACCTGTATGGAGGATGATCGATGACAGTGAACCCGAGGCGTCGGACTGATGCAGATGTCGTAGCGTTCTTGTGTCGTCTGGCATTGTCATACTGGAGGAGAGGCTGCTACACGTGTGGACGAACTCTTCGAATTCGAAACTCAATTGTAGCACGGTGTTTCTCACGCACCGACGTGGCTACATCACACACCGCCCTATTACACGCTGCAATTCGCAGTCTCTAGCGCCAGAGGGCTGCGAATACATATGTAGACTTGAAGACTAAAGACGTAGACTGTTGATAAAGTTTTTTCCGTTCATAAAGCTGTAAGAGTTTTCACGTATAACATTCGGACGCATTGCTTTTCAGCACGCCCTCGTATATCGTTAACTCGGAACTCGATACCGATTACAGGTTGCCTATCCAACGGCGTACAGGGCTACAAAAATTTGATTTTCAGTATTTCGCGTCATTATTGGCCGAATTTAAATATCTGAAATGATGTCACCATCTACTTATTAAGATGTACAGTCATATGTTAGAAGTTTGTTACAGGAAGACGAGTGTTACAATTACGAATGTGTGTTTGTATTGAAGCAGCGTATCTGATGCTGCGCAAGTACCCCGACTCTGTTTATTCAGTATTTAACAATGAGAGCACATAGCGAGTAGCAACAGATTTTGCACATGATGTCACACCTTTATGAAACTTTCTCTTGCTGGCGCCCAGCACAAAATGATGAAACGCCGAAGTTTTATTGGTTACTACACTTTCGCTGTTCATTCAGTAAAATTTCAGCATAATACATGTCATTTTAATTTATTATTTCTGTATTACCGAGTCTATTTGCGACACAGTTTGCAGACGGTATCTAAATTTATCACTAACTGTTCTTACAAAATTATATCATTGTAAGAAACATATTTGAGAGGTAAGAAGCCGGCCGCGGTGGTCTAGCGGTTCTAGGCGCGCAGTCCGGAACCGCGCGACTGCTACGGTCGCAGGTTCGAATCCTGCCTCGGGCATGGATGTGTGTGATGTCCTTAGGTTAGTTAGGTTTAAGTAGTTCTACGTTCTAGGGGACTGATGACCACAGTAGTTAAGTCCGATAGTGCTCAGAGCCATTTGAGTTTGAGAGGTAAGACTTCGTAAACATCGAGAGAAGACGAAACCTAAAATGGAGCGCAAATTATCCAGTCTGTATTCAACCAGAGTTTCATAACGAGAGCACTTAGCAACTTCCAGGAAACTTGAAATATAATTTCAAACCTTTCTCACATTTTTTCGCAATTAGACGCTTAAGTTCAAATATTCATAACATTAACTCAATCGTGAAGTAATTAGACATTTGAAGCTGTTCTATGCATTCTTTAAAGAATGGGGTGCTTAATGGTACTACTCAAATCACTTGGCGATGTTACAGGGTACTGTCAAGAAGTAGCATCGCCAGAAATTGCCAAAGAGGAGCTTTTACTCCATGACGCAGACCCAGCTCATTGCGCGCAGTATTGTTATTCATGCGGCTTCTTTGGTCTATCAAGTTTTATCTCTCTTCCCCCCCCCCCCCCCCCTGTATTCTTGTGATGTGGCCTGGTGATTTCTTTCTGTTTCTAGGGTGAAGAAACCATTGATTGGCAGGCTTTTCGAGAATGGGGAAGATACGATTTTCTTCATGAAACTTTTCCTGGCTTCGGGAATCAAGGTGTCTGCCAAGTCGTCCATCTTTGGGCAGGTCGTGTCGCATTTAAAGGTGAATATGAAGGGGAGTAGCACCACCACAAAGTTGCATGGGCATAGCTTGAGTTTTTTCGAAGTGGTAATCAAAACTTGATGGTGACCCGTCGTAATAGATAGTCTCTATACCTTGTATTGTTATGTTTTGCTGAGATTTCAGAAGAGGTAAGAATATGGGCAGATTTATGTCGAAAGAACCAATAACGTTTCTGAAAGGTAGAACGCTTCAAATGACCGGAAGACCAGCATTTTTTTTGCATTGACAGAGGGGATGTGTGACCTCATGCACCTATAGGTGTGGACAAAAATATGGAACCATGACGAGAAATGCATGCTTGAACAAAAATGAAGACGCTACCAAAACATGCAGACGGCGCTATTGCATTTGACCACGAACATCACCTGTGCAATCTCTCAATACGTTACAAATGTTAGTCGTGGTCAGAACAGGGTACCTTGTACCCGTAACCGGGCTATGTCGGAGCTACGTGAACTGGAACGCGGGAAGTATGTGCGTACCCGTAGGATGGGCGCTTTCATAAGCATGGTAGCCGAAAAGAGGCACCGCTCAAAGACTTACACCGTATACAGGGAAAGAGGAAAATCATCCTCTACTAAGTCACAACACGGACGAAAGTATGTGTTCAGTGATCGTGAGACATTTTCACTGAAGAGTATTGTGACGAAAAATAAAAAGAACAACATATCAGTGACGCAAATGCCCGTTATAGAAAAATGTGACACCGAAGCCATAAAACATGGACTAAGGGGAAATGGAAGAAAGTCATTTGGTCGGATGGATCATGCTCCACACTGGTTCCAACTTCTAGCTTAGTTTACGTCTGGCGCTTGCCGTCCCAAGCCTGCGATTGCTTGCTGCCAAGAGTGAAACTTGGAGGAGGTTAGCTGATTACTAGGCTGCTGCATCGTGCTATTCCATGAGCCCGACGGTTACACTGTAAGGGTCAATTACTGGCAAGGACTCTGTGACCATACTGCCTGATCAGCTCCATTCTATGGTACGATAAGTGTTCTCCGTTGGTGATGCTGTGTACCGAGACGACAAGGTCCCTGATCGCGCAACTCGCATCCTCTAGGACTGTTTCATAAGTACGAGGATCAACTTTCGCAGATCCCCTGGCCACCACTGTCGCCCGATCTCAATATTATTAAGCTTTTCTAATCTACTTTGGGGAGAGAGGTGTGTGATAACTATTGACTTCCATCGCTCTTACCTGATCCTGCCACTATTTTGTGGACAGAATCGTATAATATTCGACACTTCCTGGCAAATTAAAACTGTGTGCCGGACCGAGACTCGAACTCGGGACCTTTGCCTTTCGCGGGCAAGTGCTCTACCAACTGAGCTACCCAAGCACGACTCACGCCCCGTCCTCACAGCTTTAATTCCGCCAATACCTCGTCTCGTACCATCAAAACTTCACATTCTTCGTATAATATTCCTTCAAAACCGTGCAGGAGCTGTATTTCTTCTCCGATACGACTGGAAGCTGTTTTGATTGCCAACTGTTTCTGTACACCTTATTAGGCCGGGTGCAAGTCTTTCGATTTGACGCCACTTCGGTGACTTGCGCGTCGATGGGGACGAAATGATGATGATTAGGACAACACAACATCCAGTCCCTGAGCGGAGAAAACCTCCGGCCCAGCCGGGAATCGAACCCGGGCCCTTAGGATTGACATTCTGTCGCGCAGACCACCTTTTTTTTTAAGCTGCTGGTACGTGGTAGGCAAGCACTTTTTTTTCTTTTTTTAGAGTAGAGTGGTCAGTTACGAGCAGGTGGAGACAAGGCGGGCAGGGGTCGGAACCCGATGCCTGGCCGCGATGCCTCCCCTCTCCCATCCCTGAATTACTCACTCAAAGTAGCTTTTTGATTTTTTTAATTCTATTTTTTTTTTTTTGGTACTAGGAACAGGGTAAATGAACAAAATATGTTTATTGGTACAAGCCTAAATGCAACAGGAATGCCATCCTTCTGGCGGAAATAACACTAGACATTACACTCGTACAAGGTGAGCATTTTTTTTATTAACAAGGTGTAGGAAAAAAAAATATACTGGTGTAAGCTAAGAGGTGTGAAGCAATAGACAATAGAGTTGGGGGGGGGGGGACCAGCGTGTTCTGGTATAGGGCATAAAAGAAAGGAGGCGCGTTTTCATGCGCCTACTCCTCTGTGGGTACCACTCAGCTACCGGGGACGGACATTAGGCACAGTGATGTGATTTGTTGTGTTTTTGGTTCAAAAATGGCTCTGAGCACTATGGGACTTAACTTCTGAGGTCATCAGTCCCCTAGAACTTAGAACTACTTAAAACCTAACTAACCTAAGGACATCACACACATCCATGCCCGAGGCAGAATTCGAACCTGCGACCGTAACGGTCGCGTGGTTCCAGACTGTAGCGCCTAGAACCGCTCAGCCACCCCGGCCGGCGTGTTTTTGGTGTTTCCGTATTTTTGTCAGCGCCCTGTATATCATTTCTTAGTATCCCGGTAGCTGAGTGGTCAGCGCGACAGACTGTTGTTCCTAAGGGCCCGGGTTCGATTCCCGGCTGGGTCGGAGATTTTCTCCGCTCAGGGACTGGGTGTTGTGTTGTCCTAATCATCATAATTTCATCCCCATCGACGCGCAAGTCGCCCAATGGCGTCAAATCGAAAGACTTGCACCCGGCGAACGGCCTACCCGACGGGAGGCCCTGGTCATCCGGCATTTATTTATTTAGTATCCCCGTAAAATGTCGTCCTGTTAGTCCCACAACTTGGCGCAGTGAGCTCGACTCGATTACGGTTAAGCCGACGGGAAGACAGTTCAGCAGAGGTGGGCAGGTGAGGCCGCTTCGATAAGGAGTATCCTTCCCACGATTTGAATCACAGATAAGAGCAGAGGACGCACTGCCGCCTTACGTAATTCCCGGGGCCGGTAGCGCACACGAGACACGGCGGCCTCCATCGCGCCACACTCTCTGCCGCACGTCGCCCCGTTTTTCACGCGGCCGAGTCGTGGCGGAATAAAAATGAGCAGCTCGTCGCGCGGGTCTGAGAACTCTAAACGCGGCCCGGTTTTTGTGATTGTGTGCCTAACCGATGATGTGTTTTTGTAGTGCCCTCGCCGGCGCGGCCGTTCCCATGGTCAGGTAGCGGCAGCGCTGTATGCAGATGAGCGGCCGAGGGCAGGGCAGGCGACGCTTTGCATACGCGCAGCCAGCCAGCCAGCCCTTCAGCCCTTCCTCTCGCTACCCTTCCGCTTGCCGCTGCCCGCCTCCTCGGCCCGTATTTTCGTTGAGCGGCAGCTGCGCTTCGGTTATACTCTGGAGCCAGCCGATGTCTTCTACTGGCCGCCAACAGGCCTGGACCGGAGCATTAATCCTGCCGGGTGATCGGCTCTTTCCTCGAGCGATTGTCTGCTGCCTGTGGTGGCTAAAGTGAACACCAGCAGGAGACACGTCCTATATGCTCAGCGCTACTTCAGACGCAACAAGGATTTGTGTGATGTAACTCTCACTGAGTCACTGAAGGAATTTTAAGAAGAAGAAAGGTTTTCCTGCGCGCGATAAATTAAATGTTACATTCTTCTCATTGGAAAGGCAATATAAAACCACTTTCATCTACACATATCTACATGCAGGCTGACAGTTATTGAACTATTTGAAATAAAGTCGTCGTAACTTCTGAACGGTTTGTGTTAGGACGTTCAAACTGCACGATTGGCCGCGGGGCATGATGGAAATAAGTATGCCTGTGGATCGCTTTGTTTAACGACGAGCCGGCCGAGGTGACCGAGCGGTTCTATGCGCTACAGTCTGGAGCCGCGTGACCGGTACGGTCGCAGGTTCGAATCCTGCCTCGGGCATGGATGTATGTGATGTCCTTAGGTTAGTTAGGTTTAAGTAGTTCTAAGTTCTAAGGGAGTGATGACCTCAGAAGTTAAGTCCCATAGTGCTCAGAGCCATTTGAACAATTTTTTAACGACGATGCCACTTTAATTTGGATGGGTTCGTTACTAAGCAAAATTGGCGCAATTCGGGGACTGAGAATCCGCATTTCGCGAACGAGAAATCTCTTCACTCTCAAGGGGTGACTCTGTGGTGTGCAATGTCCAATCACGGAATAATCGGTGCAATATTCCTTGTTGGCACAGTGACTACGAACGAACGGTACGTGAAAGGTTTTGCAAGATAATTTCATCCCCATTATTCAAAGTGACCTTGATTTCGACAAGGTGTGGTTCATGCAAGACGAAGCTCGAACCATCAAAGTAGGTGAATGTTTGATGTCCTGGAGGAGCGCTTAGGGGACCGCATTCTGGCTCTGGGGTATCCAGAAGGCACAGGCGTGGGTCTCGATTGGCCGCCATATTCTCCGGATCTGAACACATGAGACTCCTTTTTGTGGGGCTATATTAAAGACGAGATGTACAGCAATAAGCCATTCAGAAGGTCATCGACAGCACCGATGTTCCGACACTTCAGTCGGTGATGCAGAATTTCGCTATTCGTCTGCGCTACATTATCGCCAATGATGCCAGGCATATCGAACAAGTCATAACCTTAATCTCAATATCTGTAGTGTCCCTTACATGTTGAATAAAGTACTTTGTAACTAATTTACGTTTTTTTCATATAATTCAATAATTGTCACCCTGTGCACATTCCACGAGCCACCATATGGCGCATGGCGGGAGTACCTTGTTTCGCTACTTGTCATTTACTTCTCTGTTCCACTCACAGATAGAGCGAGGGATAAACGGCTGTTTATATTCTTCCATACGACCCTTACTTTCTCGTATCTTATCTTTGCGGGTTCTTTATTGGAACTAGGTAAAGCCCCTAACGGCAGATGTGAAACAAATGATTGTACTGAGTGGTGTTGTCTTCGTGTTATTATCAGTCATCACAATAAACGATATGGAGATAGTGATACGCAATGCTTACATATGGCCTTCCCTCCTCCAAAGGAGCCGCTGGCTCTGGCGTTCCTACCCAAAGGACGCATCACCGTTAGCAACGTCATATGCCCTCACTCCACGTGACAGCCCAGGGCCGGCTGGCCGCTAGCACAGCACACTCACACACAGTCTGATGTTCAGGAAGACTACCCTCCCTCCTCCTCTTGTTGCCCCAACACTTTGATGAAAATCTGTTCAACCACCATGGACTACGAGGGCGTGGTGAAAAGTAATGCCTTCGAATTTTTTATATGAAAACTGTTCAGCCTTTCTAAACACAACAAACCTTATTAACACTCTACATCTTTATTCTTTATTTCTCAACGTAGTCATCCTGGCGACCAACACTTGTCCCAGCGAGACACCATTGTATTGATACCGTCACTGTAGAATGTTTCTCTGCTGACCTCTGCTTGCCCAGCTTCATCACTATCAAGTAAAGGCCTCGTCTTTAAGTTTTGGAAACAGGTGAAAAAATGGCTCTGAGCACTATGGCACTTAACTGCTGTGGTCATCAGTCCCCTAGAACTTAGAAATATTTAAACCTAAATAACCTAAGGACGTCACACACATCCATGCCCGAGGCAGGATTCGAACCTGCGACCGTAGCGGTCGCGCGGTTCCAGACTGCAGCGCCTGGAACCGATTGGCCGCTCCGACTAGCGGAAACAGGTGAAAATCGGATGGAGTCACGTCGAGACTGTACGGAGGATGACCGATGACAATGAAGTCAAGGCGTCGGATTGTTGCAGATGCCGCAGCGATCATGTGTGGTCTGGCATTGCCACGCTCAAGGAGAGGGTGCTCCGAGTGAGGACGAACTCCTCGGTTTCGGAAGTCGATTGCAGCACGCTGTTTCTCACGAACCGACATAGTTACGTCACTCAGCGCCACGTTACACGCTAGAATTCAGACACTTCTCTCGCCTTGTTGCCCTACGTGGTCCGTCTTGAGTGTCTGCATGATCGCATGATCCTGCTCCAGCTCTTTATTTCTTGCCGGTACAAACTGTGCTCGAAAGCTCTCCGCACAAATCAAAAATATACTTCCGCCTGCTAAGTCGCTTACCAGTCATTTCCTTATACAACATCCACGAATTTATAGTAGCCAAATCAAGAATGTTGTAAAATACATGCACTGGCCAACGTCTTGTCTCGGATTTTTTGGAGTACATCCTCTCCATTTGACCCCCAACCTCTACCACAAATTTTGTTTCATTGTAAAATTGCACTGTTTCAAGAGACTTTTTCTGACTTTCGGTCAGAGATACGTGAGAGTGAAGTGAACGCAATAACAAAACATTCCTATTTTGTTTTCCCTTGATAAGCTGTTAGTGTTGTTCCATCATCATTTTTATACGCAATAGTCGAGTGGAGTGGTTGTTTTCCTGTCTTTGCAGTAGGTGGCACTTCCCATCGATTGTGGTTCAAAGAACCTACTAAAGTTGTGAATGCTTCCCTCAGTAGGTTTGCAAGGCTGAGCGAAATAAAGTGACTGTCAGTAGTGACACTGAAACTTTTGTCTCAGAATGTTTCCATAAGCCTAAGAGCAACATTTTCACCTACGGCTTGGTCAGCTGGTCGTAGGGGATCACCACCAATGTATGGGAATCTATTCAGTATGTATTTGCTAGAAACATATACAAATAACCAGAACGTTATGCCAACCATGTCTGCCTTGCTTGCAATATATTGTGAATGGGCATCTTCCTTTAGACGACAAAAGTTTTTCATGCCTTGTAAAATAAGGTTCTGCTTTACAGCGTGACGCATTGTTTTATATGAAAGTATACCATATATCTGAAATAAGAGCAAATTTGTCAGTTCTGATACGTTCAGATCTGGTGGACTTGGAGTCAACCACATACACTTCATTATTTCAATAACTCTTTTTCCCCCATAATTTGTCTAAAAATGGAGGACCCCTTACTGTTAACCACAGGCCAAAGGAAACTTCCTTGCCCCTTACCTCTTCTTGCATACATTATGGTGACAAAAGCATCCAATTCTTGAGTGTGTACTGTCCAGGAATCCTCTGGCGTTCGACGACGAACCTCAACTGCGGTTCGGTGCTTGATGTGGCGCATCATGGAAGCACTGAAAACTAACCGCGAAGCACTAAGAAGGTTCCCACTTTAAATCTTCCTTTTAGCGTATGATGTTGGTCCTGGGCTGCCCTGCAAAATGTTATGACTTTTCAGGCGACCTGAAAACATATGACAAAATGACTGTATTTTTATAACGTGTATTGTACTGAGTATATCTGTTATGGTATTGTATGGCGTTATACGATAGCATACTATTTATTATACTATCTTCTTATTGTGTTAGTTTTTATTTTAATTTTACAAACTAAAAGTCCACACAAAGAGCAGAAATATTACTGATCTGCATTAGAACCCACTGGTACAATTTGCCACACAGTCCCATCTTTTGCTGTTTCTTTTTTCTCGGTGGTTTTTGTTGCCCTGAATCAGACTCCCTGGAGAAGCAACACTTGTCCGGGTTGCTCATCTTATAAAGCTATAATTTGAAAAATCAGGAGACCTACTGGATGTAGAAACTTCATTTTTCCCAAATTTAACGAAAAACTACCCTGGACCGCGTTGATATCCTCACTTTCGTTGCACGAATCACTTTCTTCATCTGCAGACACTGTAACTGCTGCACTTTGTTCATTCTCCTGATCGTTGTCAGGAAACTCATAATCGTCATCTGAGCTTTCACATTTAATTTTTCTGAGTTATTTTAGTTTTTCAGCGTCTTTTAGGCGCTTCCCATATTCACAGCTCATGGCTGCGGGGACGACTGTTAGATACCGTCATAATATATAATATCTGAAATCCTTGCTTCAACTAACCAACAGACGGCGCTGGATTGAATGTCATTGCTGTCGTATGTTTGAACAAGAAAGGGACAACAGTTGATGTGATTTCATACCCAAGTCTGCAAGAAAATATCCTACAAAATACAGAGAAATGCTGTGAGGGTCCAAATTGGCCCACAGTCAACCTAGGAAGTAAGCTTCATATTTCAGAACTTTATAAAAATAGAACACTCCAAAGAATGGTGGTTAATATTACATATACGAAAAGGGACTAATTTGGCCCCCAGGTCCTTTTAGTGTTTAGCAGTCCTCTCCTGGGACGTGAAAACGTGCATGAACGAGGAACTGAGGACGTTACATTGTCGAATTACACTTTCGACTACATTGGAAAGCGAGAAATGAAGAATCTTACAGAGCAGATTTCGCCTCGTGGAGGGAACGTGGCCAACGAGATACGGCATCGCTTTTACATCACAAGCAGAACTTAGGCGACGCCATACTGTCGTAAGTAATATGGAGCTCAACTCCGTATTTTGTGGTTTTTATGTTATAGCGTAGTTTGTATCAGATGTTTCAAAGCATCATCAGCACATTAAGGATCTCTCGCGAACGCGTCGTGTTAGGTATGATTTATTATAATAAAAAGACAGGAAATTACATATCGGTAGTTACAGGCTTTTCGTATTTGATTCTTCGTCAGGCTCTCTACGTCAGAAAATGAACACAAACTACACACTGGACGTTTTTTGCTATTATGAAACTTTGTGTGAAATATATGTACGTATCTCTTGGTTTTATGGACTGAAGCTTTGTTCAAATGGCTCTGAGCACTATGGGACTTAACATCTGTGGTTATCAGTCCCCTAGAACTTAGAACTACTTAAACCTAACTAACCTAAGGACATCACACACATCCATGCCCGAGGCAGGATTCGAACCTGCGACCGTAGCGGTCACGCGGTTTCACACTGAAGCGCCTAGAACCGCACGGCCACACCGCCCGGCGACTGAAGTTTTGTGTAAAATATTTGTACCTATCTCTTCGTTCTATAAACTGCCTCGTGGTTATATCTTCCTGATAAATATCTGTTTCGATGATGGTGGGCAGCTTGAAAAAAACTCTCATCTTCCATTCGTATGAAATTATGAAACAAATCTCGATCTTGAACCTGTGTAAAGTACGTTACTTCAGAATGACGGCAGTCAATACATCATCTAGAATGTGGATGTTATGCATTTGAAAACTGACATCAGACGCTACACTTTAAGTGTATTCCGTTAAAAACCTAAAATAACATGAACATTCAACTCGTTTAACGTATAGCTCCTACCAGTAAATATCTCAGATCGTTGTACAGCATCATGTAATGTTCCTCTGTCAGAAATTCGCTGTTCAAGCCGTCAACGAGTCCAGAACTTTCTTCACGATTTTGTCCGTTCTTCTTCGTCAGTTGCTAACATAGTTAACGCAGCTAAAAATTGGAGACGAATTGCATCTTATGTTAGACACCGTTCGACGTCTTGCATATGGTGGAATTCCTCTCCCCCTTTTCTTAGCAAGGACGGATGTAAGAAGAACTACATTCGCAAGATGATTATTAATTAGGGATAGGAAAAACCGACCCGTTAAAATCTATACTGGTGTTTTAGTTCTGAATAACTGATATTTTTCGGTATTTAGAGTATTTGGTCTTGGTTATAATAGATATTTTTCTTTTTTACGAATAACGATGTATAACGGTAGTACTAAAATTTTTGGTTTTGGATAATTTTTTTTCAAAAACCAATTTTGTAAATCGTTCTGTTGATTCTGAAAGATTCATATCGTCATCGAATGGTATTGTATCTGATGAAAGGAGTCAACTTACAGATCAACGCATTATACGGAGATTGAGTATTGATCAACAGATTGGACAATTAATATTCGCCGTTGGATTAATTCATTACAGAAATTTGAACTATTGCTATATAATTATTGTCGATAGATGTTATATTTTGCCCACAATCTAAATTGTTCATTTGAAATTTTTGAAAGACCATTTTTGGTTTTGCCAGCAACAAAACTATTCTATTCCAATTCCCTTTAAAAGTAAAGATATGTATATAGGAGCAGAAAACGACTCTTCATTCGGATAATCGAAGAAAATGAATGCTACAAATTTTATACAAAAGCTTCTTGCTTGCCTGCGATTTCTATGAACTAATAAAAGAGAAAGATCTTATAGCGAAAGTAATAAACTAAAAACTTAATATTTTATTCATAGTTTATAACAAAAATAGAAATTATCTGATAGCTGCATGTGTCTAAATAACAAGCCTTTATCTAGAAACGGGGAACTTATGAAAAACAGTTCTTCAACCTCATTTTTCATCCTTTAGCACTGACTATTGGTAATGCCCAAATAGTGGTATGATTCTCAATTACGAAGTCATTTTTAACAGAGATTTAGCCGGCCGGGGTGGCCGAGCGGTTCTAGGCGCTACAGTCTGGAACCGCGCGAACGCTACGGTCGCAGGTTCGAATCCTGCCTCGGGCATGGATGTGTGTGATGTCCTTAAGTTAGTTAGGTTTAAGTAGTTCTAAGTTCTTGGGGACTGATGACCTTAGAAGTTAAGTCCCATAGTGCTCAGAGCCATTTGAACCATTTGAACAGAGATTTAAAAAATTCAGTAAAAGAATACTGGTGAACTTTTTGTAGTATTCAATCTCTTTTTAGTTCTTGAGAAAAGCGGCGAACGGTGGACGGAGTAAGTTAACTTTTATTAACCTATTGTATTTGATATTTCGATTCAGTGTATCTTGAAATGTTTTACGCAAAAATCTGAGCGATCGTAGAATTTTTGAATCTTTGTGCGATGTGTACATTTATAGCTGGAAATGATAGTAATAGAATCCAAAAGTCGTTTATTTCAGAAAACGGTTATTTTGAACAATTTTACCACTCAAGTCTAACTCGAGATGGAGAAAACCGGTGTAACCGAAAAACTGTTGTTCCAGCGATAGCCGCCATCCCTATTGTTAATGCAGCTATTCTACGCGCGTCCATTTTCGTAAAGAACCTGTGTGATTTTCGCGCCGGATGCAACTCACGGTGAGAATGACGTTCCATGAGACGTAGGAGGTCGTTTCAGGGCGTGTAGGAACCACGGCGGACACGCCGTTTGGGGTGTTTCGCGATAAGAAACACGTTCGGTATGAGGACGGCTCTAGCCGTGTTATCTGAATCAAACCGGGACAGTCTAAAGTCCGACAGACCCCTCCTTTCACATCTGGAACATTACTTCATAGAGTTCTAAAGCTACGTTTTAGTGCGTCCTGATCGGATGCACAAGTGGGCGAACTCGGTGTGTCAAGCTGTCGTGACGGAAGCGAACTCCATTACGGAATAATGGTCGGCGTGAACGAAGAGGGCGCATGTCGTCTGAGTAAGCGAGTGACGGCCTCCAGATGTGCAGAGCGCCGGCACGTGGCCGGCTGAATCAGCACGGAGGCTCGTGTGCTCACCCAGGCCGGCCTCAAGTGCCTCCTGTGCGAGTCACATGTCTTACACAGCACCGCCGAGGTGACCCACAGTCATTACCACAGTCTATCCGCTTATTTACGGCCTTACACCAGCGGTCGGGTCTCCTTTAAAAAAGCCCTAACTCTTCCATTGTTACTCGACACTGGAGATTTATCACCAATTATTGCTAACCTGATTTTGCACTGCTACTTCTTTCCTGAATTCGTACGTTAACTACTTTCAAATTTCCACCCATCCTTATCATTATTTGGATGTTGTAACTCTTCTTATTTCCTGTGCTCGCTGCGAAAGAGTGGAGAGAAATTCTGCGTTATGCAAGACATCGTTTATTTAATTTTGTTTTATTCAAACATACTGTGATAAGCCTGAACTTTATGAGCTACTCCTTACACTGTCCAGTCACATTAATGTAACCACCGCCTACGTTTGACGTCAACGTCCAATAATCACGTACAGACGCCAAGTGGCGGCACTAGCAGTGGAGGGTATATAAAGCGTGTCGGGGAGACGCGGAAAACATTGCAGTTGTTATCGTAAAGCGGGAACGGGGCGGTTTATCTGATGTCCAAAAGGACATGATCGTGTCTGTCAGGCCAAGAGTAGAAGCACTTCTGAAACGGCTAAATCTGTAAACTGTTCGCCTGCCCTGTGATTAAAGTATACCGTGCATGGGAAAATGGCACTATGCAAAACCGGCACCGAGGTAACTACGGTGCACTGCACCACAGCCGATACATGACAGGGGTGAAAGGCAGCTGCGGAGATGTGTACGGGCATATAGAGGTGCACCTGCTGAGCACCTAGCCACCCAGATAAACCAAGAGGATACCAACACTGCCTCCTTAATGACCATTCACCGACTGTTGCTGTGTATAGGCTTTCGCTGCGGGCACCTGGTTCGTGCGGGCATACTGACTGCTGTTCACTGTGGATGGAGGCTGGAATTTGCACGCCAGTACCGTAACTGCCGGCTGGGTGGCCGAGCGGTTCTAGGCGCTACAGTTTGGAACCGCGCGACCGCTACGGTCGCAGGTTCGAATCCTGCCTCGGGCATAGATGTGTGTGATGTCCTTAGATTAGTTAGGTTTAAGTAATTCTAAGTTCTAGGGGACTGATGACCACAGTAGTTAAGTCCCATAGTGCTCAGAGCCATTTTTTTTATTTTTTATTTTTATTTTTATTTTTTTTTTGTACCGTAACTGGACGTCCACTGAATGGTGACAGGTGGCCCTTTCAGATGAATCATTGTAACCTCCAAACAGTCAAATTCCGTTACCTCCCAATAAATAGTGTCTCATATATAACCTTTCAGCCGGCCGGTGTGGCCGTGCGGTTCTAGGCGCTTCAGTCTGGAACCGCGTGACCGCTACGGTCGCAGGTTCGAATCCTGCCTCGGGCATGGTTGTGTGTGATGTCCTTAGGTTAGTTCGGTTTAATTAGTTCTCAGTTCTAGGCGACTGATGACCTCAGAAGTTAAGTCGCATAGTGCTCAGAGCCATTTGAACCATATAACCTTTCAATAAATAACTGACTGTGAATCTAAGCTGGTAAATCTGGACGTCAGCAATGCTGCGTCATGGCCCTGAAAAATCATTGCGAATAAATTGAAAATTCTTACCTCAGTGAAGTCGCCGGATAACGCGTATACATCTGCTCCTATAAGAAATTTTTCTGGCACAGACCAGTGGAATGCTGCCCGCTTGATTCGTCATGTATAAAAAGAAACAACTGATTTTTCTTTACGATAATCGGGATGACCATGTGTTGTGTACATAGTTCCGCGTAGTCAGCGCGTACACAACTTTCCCAATAGAGCGCGCCCCGCTAAGCACAACAGCGCAGGCGCAGCGCTCGTCCGTCTCCGCACTACGAGATGGCGCTGTCTTAGAGACGGACCAAATTCTGCTTCCGCCAATCCGCGTATTAATATGTAACGCAGACAATGAGATTGCTGCTAACGTAGAACCGTTTCTCCTCGCGGATCACACTCGCGCAGCATATTCGAGGTATTATAACGAGTGTACAGACCTCCGATTAGTCAGTCTGCATTAGTCTGCACCAGTCTGTACCAGTCTACATTAGTCTGTACCAGTCTATAGTCAAGTTTCAGTCTGCGCCTAATAAGATTACCATATTCCTGTACATAGCCATGAAGATAAATGAATAGACACTTTGTCAAGTATCAGAGATATGTGAGAATAAGATTAACGTACCAAGACCAAAGGAACATCAGATTGTCAATTGTAAATAGCATCCAGAACCAAATTAAGTTATTTTTATGTTTGTTATTATTTTAATAAATGTGTGTGAAAATTAATCAAGTTCTGTTTAAAGTCGGTCGCCGTCAATCTGCTACTCTAAGCGTGCAAGTGGCATTTCTATCGTCTGACCTAGCGGCAGAAGATAAACACGCCACGATAAGACCACGAGACATATTGCTGACACTCGCCTACTTCGTTAGAGCGACAAGTCAAATAATCTGATGGTGTGTGTACCGAAGGTCTTACAGTACGCACACCACACCATGGATAGGAGAAATTAGTGAAATCTTTAATTCAGGTGAATGATTGTCGAAAGTTATTTTTATAAGAAAGATTATTATCAAAAGATTTTTTTAAAAACATTTACATGGGACTTGATATAACAATAGTACAAAATCAGTTGTTACAAATCACATATGCGCGCGGGTATAAGTAGTAATTTTTGGTTTTACCTTATACTACATCGCTCAGGCACCGCCACCGCTCCCCACGACCGGCCCCGGCAACTCCATACAGGACACAAGTGCTCTCTGTGAGCTATACACTCAACAACTGCTCTCTAAGAGCGACCTGACCCAACCGCCCGACTGCGAGCTACTACTCCTACTGCTACCGACGCTGCTCTCTGGTCTGCGATTCTATTGTAGCTTACACATCAGAGGCAGCGCGTGAGCAATCCATCGAAATTACATCTGCTCGAGTGTGCTAGCAATAAATTCCTTAGTCATGGACCTCTTACATCATGTTTTATGCACCATCGAATAGATGAGCGTTGGCATGTACGGCGTGAACCGCCTGAAAGCAAACACCGTGCACCAATCATCGGAACGGTACAGGCCTAAGCAGGAAGCCTTTTCGTGATATTGCCTGGGTGACCTCGCCATTCTCGATGGCATAAGTATACATCTATCCTTGGGGACCATGTTCACCCCTAAAACACAATTTGTTTTTTGCTCAGCATCATGGTATCTATCTGCAGGACAATGCAACATGTGAGTCGCCCGCAGTGTACGTGCGTGGTTCGAAGGGCACCAAGATGAATGTAGCGTACTCCATTGACCATCAAACTCTCCGGATTTAAACCCGGTCGAGAATCTGTGGGACTAGCTCGATCGGGTTGTTAGCGCTATGGATCCTCAACCGACAAACCTAGCGCAGCTGGCTACGGTACTGCAGTCGGAATGGCTCCGCATCCCTGTCAGTACCTTCCAAAACCTCATTAACTCTCTCCTTACAGGTTACTCAGCGGTCCGCGCTGCGAAAGGTGGTTATTCAGGCTTTTGACAGGTGGTCACATTCATCTGACTGGACAGTATAATAGCATATTGGCCCACCTTTGGAATGCAATACAGCTTCAGCGTGCGTTGCGTGGATTTGACAAGTCCTTTGTCGGTTCTGGAGAGATGTGGCATAAAATATCTATACAAGGGTGACGCTACTCCCCCGAAATTACGGACCGGTGGTCTGGACGCTAGAAGGTGGTGCCCGATAGCGCGCCAACTGTGTTACATCAGGTTCAGATCAAGCGAACTTTTTGGCCAAGACATCAACGTGAGTTCATTAAAACGCTCATCAAACACGGTCCTGACGTAGGCTCTTACCCTACGGGAAGGTGCCATCACCGTTTTGGAAGACATCAACCATGAAGGGATGCAGGTGATCGTCTGCGCGGAACTCCGTGTTCGACAACATGTACTGAATGGTGTGCTCCGAAATATTTGTTCACACAAGAGCATTGTACTCTCTAGTCACATCTGCCACAAATCGCAGCCTATCTTGCTTTACAGAGCTGGCAAGCCTTCAATCTTTAGTTCTGTGGTGAGGCGTGAACGTCCAACACCTGATCTACCCTTTGTCAAAGCCGTTCATATTAGTATATCTCCCTATTTGTGGCCCACAACTTCGCTAGAATGATTCCTCATTCGTCTAACCTCCATTTATATACTTCCCTTACTGCATCATGTACCGTCAGCGGCACGAATCGTCATTCAGTACCTTGCTGGACAGTCATCACAGTGTTTGGTATATGAGTGTATTTACAAATAATATGAAACGTACACCTGTGCTATGAATCGGTCTGCCGAACTTCCTGCATCCCTTCATGCTTGATGTCTTCCTCGACGGCGATGGCATCTCCCAGTAGGATGAGAATCTACATCAGATATCAGAAGGCCAGTGTTTCAGGAGCGGGTTAATGAACTCTTTCGATGTCTCGTCCACCAAAAGTGAAGACTCTACGCTGTGAGAACCAGCCACGAATGCTTATGTGCGTTACACCTGCAATATCCGTCTATTTGATTATGATAGTGCTTCACAAGCCCAGTTTAGATGGTTGCGGCCAGACAGATTACGCAACCTTCACAAAATATATTATTAATGACAAGAATGTGTGTCTACTTTACCAACTGCTCACTGTGCATGCACATATCGCGCATCAGATTTCAAGCACGTGTAGAGGCAGAAGATGGGCACAGTGTGCCATAAAGGTCAATACTTCGCTGCGGTCCAAACGGTAATTAGAAGCACCCCCCTCCCCCCTCCCAGCTTTGGAAATGTCAGAGCGGTTGGAAGCTGATAAGTACAATGGTACCAACACATACCAACCTCGGTTCAACTCCTTATCTCTTACATAACATTGGCGTAAAGGATAACACTTTTTGCGAATCTCAGAATAAAGAAGAAGGTGGTGACAACCACTTGCAGTTTTCCAGCAGTTTCTTCGAAGCACAGCAAAACCACGTTCTGCAAATTATGAAATTGAAGGTGTGCCTTCTAACAAGTGCTCCTGTTTTATTAAGTCATGGTGATCATCAAATATTCAGAGGGGTTTTCTTGTTTTCTACGAGACAGTAACTCGTTTATATGAAATTTGGTTTTTTATCTGTGGTTGTATAAGCACTCTAATCTCCAGACGTATGGATCCTTATCTGTACTTAGTTCTTTTTGTTTCATATTTTGTCTCGAGTTAATAAGTCAAATTTCCATAGCTGTGTGTTCTGTACCAGTGGGGAGAGCGTAAAGTAATTTTAAATCAGTGTTCTAACTTTTTATATTGTGATTTGTGTGTCTTTAAACCGACAAACTCTGGGATGTTGTATGAGGCAATAAAAAAGCTTTTTCTAATGTGTTTTCCTGTGAAGACAAAAAGTAACACAAACAAGTTTTAATTCTATATTACCAAAAGAAACAATACAATTACTTCAGTTACAGTAGAGGTTCAAAAATGCCTCCTTTGTAGCAGAGGTTACACCGAAGGGTCATATTCCGCCTAACATGGTCAAAGACTGCAGGAGTGTCCTTAATCCTTACTGCTGCAGCTGCTATTATCCGGGAAGCATGATCCTGCTCTGATTCAACAGGGCTTTTGTAAACAAGATCGTACATCTCTCGTCACTCCAAAAGCTGCATAGCCGTCAAATCAGGGAAGCAAGTAGGCCACTGTACAGGACGACCTCTGACAGTCCACTTTTCTGGTTCAAAAATATACGTACAGGATGAGTGAAATGTGTGGGCACCCTTTGATGCTGAACCACACGTGCTGTCTTGTAGCGAGTGACACGTCATCCAGCAATTCTTACAACGCTATGGCGAGGGAACTGTAATGCTGCCGGTCATTCAGTGGCCTAGGTAGAAGACATAATCGAAGTAAACAGTCATCAGCATCATCTACCCACACATTCACGTAGAACCGCAATTGGTGACTGCGAGTAAATGTGCCATGTGGATTAACCTTACTCAAAACATGCTAGCTACAGTTGTTGAAGATCCCATCACGCATGAACGTTGCTTCATCTATAAACAGCACAGAGAACGGACACGTAGGCTGCATTTAAGTCTGTTCCACGTATCACTGTGCTCTGAGAGGGTAGTCATCTGATTCCAGGTTGGGTACGTGCTGTAAGTGAAATGGGTTACCAGTTGCTCACGAAGCACGTTTTTTACGTTCGTCGAATTCGACCCCGTGTTATGCGCAGTTGCGCGAGTGCTGAGAACGATTACGCCCTGCACCTGATTAAGAAATGCTCACAGGTAATTATGACATTAGACAAAGGAGTTTATTTTGGTGTGCCGTGCAACCTCCCAGAGTTTGTCGCTTAATTTTCACCCTGTACATGTTTTACATCCGTACCAAGCCGTTGGCTGGACGGTTCAACAAACCAAAGCCATATTAAAAAAAAAAAAAAGGGAAGGTACCGCGTGCAGTGCTGTGCTGAGGCGGCTCGCTGGTGCAGTGGAAAGGCAACGCGGAACCGTGGCGTCACGCCGGCCGACGTTGATGATAGACTCGCTGTCGGCAGCGGCAGCAATGGGTGACTGTCGGCGTGGTACCTCCTGCTACCGAAGCGAATGTTTTATATCCCCCTAATGTTTGCCTTTCAGATGCACAGCGAATACGGTGTCGAGAGAAAAACAAGGGAGACGTGTCACGACACACAGAGTTTCGATGTGGTCGTTCGTCGCGCGGTAGAAAATAAAATGGAGGGGACGGGTGGTAAATTATCCTTTAAACAGGACTGTCATAAAAAGTGGAAGCTAACTGCTGTAGGAAGCAGCGTTCTGTAATTATATTTAAATTCATATGATTAGGAATAAAGCTAGTTAACACGCATGCAGGTTGCAATTTAGAAAGTAAATGTGCGGTGTGCAGCTGTTGAGGATGTTTTTGGGGGGGGGGGGGGGGTTCAGGAGCTACAGAGATCGAGCGGCTGCGATTTGAATCTCATTCTGGCTCTCCGTGGTTCTTCACTCAAACAGTCACGGTCTGTCGTCCGTACGTAGAGTAAAATAACTGACATCTAAGAGCGTTAGCAGAGTTATTTACTACCCCCAATACAACACCAAGCTTATCTTCACTGAGAGAGATGTGTGGCAGTAACAGCTTAGATATCTTTAGAACGCTTCTTTGCAACAAATGGTTCAAATGGCTCTGAGCACCATGGGACTTAACTTCTGAAGTCATCAGTCCCCTAGAACTTAGAACTACTTAAACCTAACTAACCTAAGGACATCACACACATCCATGCCCGAGGCAGGATTCGAACCTGCGACGTAGCGGTCGCGCGGCTCCAGACTGTAGCGCCAAGAGCCGCACGGTCACTCCGGCCGGCGCTGCTCTGCAGATAATAAGATAGTAATAATGACGAAAGGGAGTCTTCAAAATCTGTTTCAATGGCACCCATTGTAATTCGTAATTCACGAGAACGTTGTCAATAGCGCACGGTTCCACCTGTCATAGCATACTTTTTTTTTTTTTTCAAATTCTTCCTGGCACATCACTGAATCGCCGATGCCTAAGACTGTGTGTGTGTGACTCAGTAGATGCAATGGCTTAAGGGTTGACAGTCTATATTTCCGGGAAGGACATCGTAGGTTAAAGTTATCGAGACATTTATCAGTGAAAACTTTTACAAAGATCGAGCGTAAAGGATGTCTCGTTAAGTGCGTTTTCAGAAACAAAGTACCCAGATAACAGAGACTCCGTTTGTATTGTAACGCGGAATGAAAATTATCCTATGCGACCCCAATTTCTACAGCACGATCACGTGAGGCTCTATTCGTTCACGAGATTCAGAAAGGTGCAGATAGCGGAGTCCAAGTTGTTGTTATTTCTCTTCTCGTTCCAAGAACCTTCCCTACAGCTTAGCATCGCTGCAAGTAAACAAAATAATTAGTAATCACTACTATAGGAATCGGTATGCGACAGGACTGAAGACTTGCAAAAAGAAGGAATCTCTTTGTTACAAAGCAAACAGTGACAGAAGCTAAAGCAGCGTCCAGATAGTTTCACGTAAACGTGATAGAGATGTTTATGTTTACAATATTCATAGTAATGGACGTGTCAGACAAGGTGCGTTGCCGTGTGAGTTCATATGAAACGTAGGATGGCTTGTAGACGTTTATCGCTTGGTGCATGGACAAACAGTTAGCGATCAACGTAAACCAATCTAAAGTAAAGTGAGGAAAAAAGAGGAGGAGAAGCGATGTTCCACTAGACAATCGGAATCAGTCGCTGGAAATAGTAACATGTGTATTTTTTCAGAGCGATTGTAGGTAGGTCGAGTCGTAAGGAAGACATACAATGTTCTAATATTTATCAGCGGGCGAAGCTTTTTGCGAAGCACTAATTCTTGAGTGCCTTTTATTGCTCTGGAACCTCCCACCAAGTTTGATTATCGGAAGAGAGAGGTAAAATTCGAAATATGTCTCCGCAGTTCACCCCACTTACAGAAACATTCCACAAATTACAGTAGAAGACGGCACAACAAACGCGCTGTACACTGCGTAAAATTTTAGTCTTAGGATTCCGAGAGACCACACCGGTGTGGCCGAGCGGTTGTAGGCGCTTCAGTCTGGAAACGCGCGACCGCTACGGTCGCAGGTTCGACTCCTGCCTCGGGCATGAGTGTGTGTGATGTCCTTAGGTTAGTTAGGTTTAAGTAGTTGTAAGTTCTAGGGGACTGATGACCTCAGAAGTTAAGTCCCATAGTGCTCAGAGCCATTTGAACCATTTTCATTCTTTCCTGTACTGTTTATCGTCCGTGTACCACTTCTGCATACTGATAAACTCCAAATAAATACCGTCAGTGTACACAGAGTCCGCCAGAAAAATGTATACACACTTTAAGGAACAAAAAGTACTATATACGTGTTTATTTTACATTTAATAATTAATTACACACGTTGTACAACCTTCAGTTTAGAATATGGTCACTTTAAACGTTCAGAATGTTCACCTTTGGCGGCTATACACATAACACAACGACGAGCGGTCGCCGCAACTACGTCACTCAGTGTTACAGTGGAGATCGCTGCACATATCGCCGTAATCTCCTGGCGAAGTTCCTCCAGCGTGCGTGGCTTTCGTCGATAGACGTTGTTTTTCACAGTTACCCACAAGAAAAAGTCCATAGGTGTTAGATATTGCGACAGTGGAAGGAATTCAATGGGCCCTCTTCGTTCAATCCAATGCCCCGGAAAATTGTCATCAAGGAAAGTTCGTATGACTAGGTGGAAGTGTGGTGGCGCCCCGCTCCAGAAAGCGCACGTATACCTGGCAAAATTGATGTGCGTAAAATTTCCAGGTACACTTCTCCAGTTACAGTAGCATCAAAGAAAAAGGGTCCTACGAAGCTCCTAGGTGATAGTCCACACGACGCGTGAGCCCCTGGTATTTCGACCGCTTTATCCACATAAACATGTGGACTTTCTGGTGCCCAGTACACATTGTTATGCCAATTCACGGTTCCATTACGTTTAACGGTGCCTCGTCACTCCACACAACCTTCGTCACAAATTGTTCATCATCAGTCACCATTTGCTGATACCATTCGGAAAATTGCATTCTGCGATCAGGATCGTCATCATTAATCGCGTGCAGTAATCGTGGAATGTAAACTTTCCACTTTGCAGCTTGCAGAATTCTTCGTACACTTGTACTGCTAACCCTCGCTTCACTTGCGCATTGCGCAGCAGACTTCTGTGAAGGATTAACAAACGTTTCCAGCACGAGAGTCGACGAAGCAGGACTTGTAGCTGTACGCTTCTTCCTGATCTTCCTTTGTGAATATCGCAAATCGTTCCATGCGATTCAAACTAATCAATGACGCGTTTAATTGTTAGGCGGGGTCCCGGTTCTGTTTCAAAACTCCCTCCTCCACTGACGTTGGAATTCAACGGCATTATCAAACTTGAAAAACCACTTCACAATACATTAAAATACCGAGATGAAAGTACTAACGTCTGTTGAGCCAAAGACCATACTACAACACACTCGTAACTCCAATCAAACGACAATATTGGTATCCGAATAGAGCCTGACAAAGATTGAATACATTTTTCTGGCGGACTCTGTATTTCCTAATACTGGCACTTTCACGTTAGGTATTATTTTCTTGTTATTGCCAGACTACATATTATGCCATTTTTACCTCTTCCATCGTTAAGCGATTTTGCTGGCCAAATAGAAAAACTCTTCAACATTTTTAGTGCCTCACTTGCTCGTGTAATTCCCTCAGCATTGCTTGATTTAATTTTGACTACACTTCATTACCATTGTTTAGTTTTCTTGATATTCATCTTTCAACTTCCACTCAAATGATCTTCCAGATCCTTTCCCATCTCTGGCAGAATGTCGTCAGCAGCGCATTCCTCCTCAACTTTAATTCCCTTTCCAAATTTCTTCTTAGTATTCTTCACTGCTTGCTGATTGTGCATATCGAGAGATGTGGAGAAAGGACTACAAACCTCAGACCCTTCTTAAGTATTGCCTCTGTTTCATGTTCTTCGAGTTTACTACGCAGTTTCTTTACAAGTTTACTAGGGCCTAAATCGTTCATAAACTTCTCCCAAGTCTGACCTACCTGTCCCTCCAGACTTCTAGAAATAATTCCTGTCAGTATTTTACAAAGATGACTTATTGAACTGATGGTTTACAGCTGCCAACGCCTGCTTTCGTACTGAGATTACTAGATTCTCTTGAAGTCTGAGAGCATTTCCCTAGTCTCATATTTCTCGCTTGTCAAAGTCATAGTTGGTTCCCCTACGATATTAATAGTTATGAGGGAGAGTCGCCACCTCTAGGTGCCTTCTTTCGGTTCAGTTCTTCCAGTGCTCTGTCAAATTATTCTCGCAGTGTCATATGTCCCCTTCTGGTTGACATTACTGTCATTTTCTAGGGTTTCGTATCTCAATCAGTAAAAACGAAACACTTACAGTATCAATTAGTTGTGTATCAATTAGTTGTCTGTGCGTCTGTCTGCCTGTCCGTCCGACCGATTGCTAAAACTCCTTTTTTTCTGAGGTACAGTTAGACATATCAAGTTGAAATTTATTTCACACACTCAGGTCTATGGTCCCTTGGCGGTGTGAAACGTTGAAGCCTCTGAGTTAATGCAACCGAAGGAAAACATCTGAAAACTGTAAATTTTTAATTATGCAACAAGAAAAAACTTCTTTTGTCATTTGTTATCCGACGTCAAACTTGAAATTAAAACAATCAGTACCTCTGCATTCAAGCTGACTGGGTCGTAATGGTAAAAGTCAAACATCAGGCAAGGAATGACTTTATTGCTCATATGACGCCGTTTGGTATTTATCCATCATCAGATATCCAGCAGCGATTATTGCACGTAGATGTGGCGTTTCAAATTGTGTGTGAAACAAACATTTCCAGACTAATTGGAATGGAGAACTACTGATTATTATAATTATGGTCACTTGCCTCCTACATGACTTTATGTCAAATTTGTTACTGTTGTTGTTGTGGTCTTCACTCCAAAGACTAGTTTGATGCAGCTCTTCACGCTACTCTATCCTGTGCAAGTCTCTTCATCTCCGAATAACTACTGCAACCGATATCCTTCTGAATCTACTTACTGTATTCATCTCTTGGTTTACCTCTGCGATTTTTACCCCTCTCACACTTCCCTCTAATTCTAAACTAGTGATACTTTGATGTCTCAGAATGTATCCTATCAGTCTGTCCCTTCTTTTAGCCTAGCTATGCCACAGATTTCTTGTTCTTCCTAATTCCATTCAATAGCTTCTCATTCATTAGGTGATCTGCACATCTAATCTTCAGCATTCTTCTGTAGTACCACATTTCAAAAGCTTCTATTCCCTTCTTGTCTAAACTGTTCATCGTCCATGTTTCACGCCCATACATTGCTACACTCCAGAGAAATATCTTGAGAAAAAATCTCCTAATACATAGATCTATATTCGATATTAACAGATTAATCTTCTTCAGCAGCGCTTCCCCTGCCATTGCCATTCCACATTTTATATCCTCCCTACTTAAGCCACCATCAGTGATTTTAACGAAATTTTCTCGGGCTTCCAGCCGCGTGAGGTGGTTAAAATCCCACGTGCTTTCGACCGAGCTCTCCTCAGTCATTTTCAAGTGGTAAGAATGACTCGTGGGATTTTAACCACCTGACGCGGCTGGAAGCTCGAGAAAATTTTATTAATTCATTTAGCCGCGAAACCATGCATTCATACATCAGTTATTTTGTTGCCCAAAGAGCAAACTCGTCTACTACTTTAAGTGTCTCGTTTCCTAATATAATTCCCACAGCATCACCTAATTTAAACTGACTACATTGCATTATCCTTGTTTTTCTATTGTTGATGTTCGTCTTACAATCTTCTTTCGAGACGCTGACAAATTCCATTCAGTTGCTCTTCCAAGTTCTTTGCTGTCTCTGACAGAAGTACAATGTCATCGGCAAAACCTCAGAGTTTTTATTTCTTCTCCCTGAACTTCAATTTCTACTCCTAATTTTTCTTTGGTTTCCCTTACTGGTAGATGTCGCATTTATAACATTGAAATTAAAACGTACTCGAAAATCATGGAATTCCTGGGACTGATATCTTGCCGGTATCGGTGTCGATAACAGACAAAAATTGTCGAGATTCTCGATTCCCGGTATGAATGAACTGTCTATAAATATAATTAAGTTTGTTTGGTACCCTAAGTGCTCGAGTTCCACTCGCAACTGGCCAGTTTTTTATTCTTATGTGTCACGGCTGTTATAGCTCAGCTCACTCAGATGACAGTAGGGGAATTGTGGAGCGCAGCCCGGAAGGCAGGTGAGCGCGACGCGTTGCGTATGCAGCACATCGACACGGAAGTGTGGCCAGCGCCTGTCTGAGCGGACGGCCAAGTAAGGTGCGAGTGGCCGCGTTCCTGCCCTGCCTTCCGGACAGAACCCCACACGCCTGCGACTGCCACCGAGTCCGGGCGCGTGACGCCGGACACACCTCATTCCCCTGCAGCCTGATGACGGGCCGCACCACTTGCAAGCGTCGAAACGGCGAAGAAAATCTACATTGAGAAACATATTGCTTTAATCTTATTCATTTCATATACTGAAGAGCCAAAGAAGCTAGGTACATCTGCCTAACATCGTGTATGGCCCCCGCGAACACGCAGAGGGGTGCTGGAGGGAACTGACACCATGAGTCCTACAGGGCTGTCCATAAATCCATAAGAGTAAAACGGGGTGAAGATCTCTTCTCAACAGCACGGTACAAGGGATCCCAGATATGCTCAGTAATGTTCATATCTGGGGAGTATATTTTGCTTATTTTTTTCATAGTTCCACACAACTTCTTCCTGTTTTCTTGATTGATCTGTGTTCAGTTTTTCAAGGCCTATCCACTGTGCCAACTTATAACTAAATCTGAGGGGGGTGCGATGGGGAGGTTCCCTTGTGAGAGATGTTTGACGCCCTGATGCTTATCTGGGGCTCAGTACGAAATTCCTGGACGTAGATTGGTTTTAAAGGTTTGATTTCTATAACGTGATGGATTGGTAGACCTGTCGACGGTTGGTCTGATGCAATTATTTGGGTTCTGTCTGATGATTCGTGTCGTCTACCATACGGTGTATTTGTGGAGGTGTGAAACCATTGGATAAAAGTTGTTTTTAATGTTTCTGTTTTTATTCTCATGATTTTATGAGCATTGACGTCAGTCTTCTTAGAATAACAAATTAGCCGGTTACACTAAGATGGCGAAAAGTAGTCAAGGGATATTTAGATAGCAAGAAAAATTTTAATATTATTTTATAATAAAAATCTGTCATTTTAATAAAAAAAAAAATATGTTCAAATGGTTCTCAGCACTATGGGACTTAACTTCTGAGGTCATCAGTCCCCTAGAACTTAGAATTACTTAAACCTAACTAACCTAAGGACATCACACACATCCATACCCGAGGCAGGATTCGAACCTGCGACCGTAGCGGTCACGCGGTTCCAGATTGTAAAGCCTAGAACCGATCGGTCAATCCGGCCGGCTGTCATTTTACAGCAAACTTACGTAGTTTGATGGTTCTCAATGGAAAAACCTATGGGCCAGGATTTGTGATGGATAATTCAAATCTTTTTATCCACTTCCTTGAGCTCAACATCTGATTCATTGGTACTGACTCAACGTTTCAAACTATATCACACAAATTGTAATGTTTACTCATAAGGAAGTATGTGTAGATAGATGTAAGAGAGGGCCAGGAGGCCATAATCTTGTCAGGCGAAATATATGCACGATTAAATAAATATGAAAGCTGCATGTAGACTGCTGGCGAGGACTCCTTAGGCATAGTGTTTGTAATTTTGTCCGTGAGCGCATAACAGCGTATAGCTGGAAAAGTGGGGCAGGAGTGGTGCAAAAGTATAACCGCAACGCAAATGCGGATCGCCTACGCTCCTCTGCTTTCATGCTTAACGGAAATCTCTGACGTGCTTTGCGGCCGAGTGGGCGTCCAAGGTTGCTTACAGCAGCGGAAGCATGTGGTTTGCGTATCCGCCGTCACGCTTCTGTTAGAACTAGTGGGTTTCAGAAAAGCTTTTGCAATAAATTGTAATTCTGTACACCCAACAGAGAGAGTTGCTGTGTGTTCCAAATGCAGTAACAGCTGGAGTCGTGTAATACTATATGCTACAAGCAAAGCATTCACGCATAAGAATAAAAAAAATGAGTATTAGATCGTTTTTTACTCATTTGAAATATTATTCCATTTGTCAGCTGCGCCCAATGTTGCTAGTAGTGTGTAACTTTGGACTCTCGGGCTCAAGTTCTAATACATACGCAGGTTGGATTTTTATTTACAAGTCTGTTGTCTAATTTATGTGATGCCTTGTGATATCTTCCGGTAGCAGCAAGCCTTTACAATCGTACCGTAAACTCATATACCTGTACTGCCTCTGTCCAGAGTGATTTCCAGAGAACCGAGATAGCTGATAAGCATACGGCACATACAGATTATTTACGCTGATGGTAAATGATAACATGAGCTGCAGATGGATAGCTTCTTTCGCAAATAATTTTTCTTGCCATCGCATTCTAGTTCAAAAATTGTTCAAATGGATCTGAGCACTATGGGACTTAACATCTGAGGTCAACAGTCCCATAGAACTTAGAACTACTTAAACCTAACTAACCTAAGGACATCACACACATCCATGCCCGAGGCAGGATTCGAACCTGCGACCGCAGCGGTCGCGCGGTTCCAGACTGTAGCGCCTAGAACCGCTCGGCCACTCCGGCCGGCCGCATTCTAGTCTTTCAGTTCATTCGAAAGGAAAAAGTTTCCACTTTCATAGTCAGTGCATTTTAAAACACGACTATAGCAGTTCCTTGGCGCTCAGAACTGTGTAGCGTAGGGACTACAAAGGACCAAGCTACTGCGAGTCTCCTGTCTACTTGTTCTCTCCCAATCTGAGCACTGTACGAAACGTACGTTTTATGAATCTGATTGTTCCGATTCCAGTGCTTTCCTTAAAACAATGCAGTCGAATGCCGAGATGGTGACTTAGAATCGGTTGATTTCCCGTCACTCAGCCCCTCTCCTAATCCCAGGTACTTAATGATCCACTCCTCAACGGAACTTTAATTCCAAGCCTTCCTTTGTTCATTCAGACCTTATAAAAGACACTGAGAAATTGCACACAATTTTTTTCCAGTATTTAGATGACCAAACCGTCCTGCTTAACCCTTTTGTGGTTGATGGGATGCATATGTCCCACTAAAATAATACGTAGGTTTAAACCTTGGGACGTGTTATCTCTCATGTCTGTCTAGTACTAGCATGTAGTGAGGTGCTTTCGGATCTTGGAGAAAAATACTAAAAATACTGCGGAGCACGGGATGAATATATAGAAGGCTTTGAGCGACCGAGGGGGGGGGGGGTGTTTGCTTTTAGGTGGCACAGAGCTTCTGCTTCACGAAAATCGGATCATATCAACACCTTCCCTATTCCAAGAATGTCTGAAGTAACTGCGTTTCCTTATACATCATAAGCATTGTTTTGAAACATTACTATTAACTTTAGTCATTCTTCTTGTCTGTGCGTAATTTGCACATATTGGGGCGCATATGAACCAGAAAACTTAACAAAATGTAGAAAACATTGGTGTGTGTAGTATGTCAAAGCCATCTTCAAATTTTATGTCCAGAACTTGTGTGCGATATTTCGTGTTTTTCATTGTCAGTAGAATAAAAGTGGTTTGTTACTGGTTTGTTAAACTTTTTTCCATAACTGCCATTTGATAAAATCATTCTAAAATTAAAAGTTTAGCTCCGAAAATCCTAGGTTCACATGGAAACGTGGGACACATGTATCCCACTTCACCGATTTTCAAGGTCGGTAGGCTTCAAGTTTTTTTCGGTAGTGATGTGTATTTTTTATCATAGAACGAGACAGATTTTGACCTTTTAGTTTTCAAATAAATGCAAGATAAACTTTAATCATGAAAGGGTTTATCGAAGTACGATTTGCGTCAGAAGGGAGGGGGAGGAGATCATCAACCAAGCTGTATCACCGTTCGTAATCTCCTGGCGAAGTTCCTCCAGCGTGCGTGGCTTTCGTCGATAGACGTTGTTTTTCACAGTTACCCACAAGAAAAAGTCCATAGGTGTTAGATATTGCGACCGTGGAAGGAATTCAATGGGCCCTCTTCGTTCAATCCAATGCCCCGGAAAATTGTCATCAAGGAAAGTTCGTATGACTAGGTGGAAGTGTGGTGGCGCCCCGCTCCAGAAAGCGCACGTATACCTGGCAAAATTGATGTGCGTAAAATTTCCAGGTACACTTCTCCAGTTACAGTAGCATCAAAGAAAAAGGGTCCTACGAAGCTCCTAGGTGATAGTCCACACGACGCGTGAGCCCCTGGTATTTCGACCGCTTTATCCACATAAACATGAGGACTTTCTGGTGCCCAGTACACATTGTTATGCCAATTCACGGTTCCATTACGTTTAACGGTGCCTCGTCACTCCACACAACCTTCGTCACAAATTGTTCATCATCAGTCACCATTTGCTGATACCATTCGGAAAATTGCATTCTGCGATCAGGATCGTCATCATTAATCGCGTGCAGTAATCGTGGAATGTAAACTTTCCACTTTGCAGCTTGCAGAATTCTTCGTACACTTGTACTGCTAACCCTCGCTTCACTTGCGCATTGCGTAGCAGACTTCTGTGAAGGATTAACAAACGTTTCCAGCACGAGAGTCGACGAAGCAGGACTTGTAGCTGTACGCTTCTTCCTGATCTTCCTTTGTGAATATCGCAAATCGTTCCATGCGATTCAAACTAATCAATGACGCGTTTAATTGTTAGGCGGGGTCCCGGTTCTGTTTCAAAACTCCCTCCTCCACTGACGTTGGAATTCAACGGCATTATCAAACTTGAAAAACCACTTCACAATACATTAAAATACCGAGATGAAAGTACTAACGTCTGTTGAGCCAAAGACCATACTACAACACACTCGTAACTCCAATCAAACGACAATATTGGTATCCGAATAGAGCCTGACAAAGATTGAATACATTTTTCTGGCGGACTCTGTATTTCCTAATACTGGCACTTTCACGTTAGGTATTATTTTCTTGTTATTGCCAGACTACATATTATGCCATTTTTACCTCTTCCATCGTTAAGCGATTTTGCTGGCCAAATAGAAAAACTCTTCAACATTTTTAGTGCCTCACTTGCTCGTGTAATTCCCTCAGCATTGCTTGATTTAATTTTGACTACACTTCATTACCATTGTTTAGTTTTCTTGATATTCATCTTTCAACTTCCACTCAAATGATCTTCCAGATCCTTTCCCATCTCTGGCAGAATGTCGTCAGCAGCGCATTCCTCCTCAACTTTAATTCCCTTTCCAAATTTCTTCTTAGTATTCTTCACTGCTTGCTGATTGTGCATATCGAGAGATGTGGAGAAAGGACTACAAACCTCAGATCCTTCTTAAATATTGCCTCTGTTTCATGTTCATCGAGTTTACTACGCAGTTTCTTTACAAGTTTACTAGGGCCTAAATCGTTCATAAACTTCTCCCAAGTCTGACCTACCTGTCCCTCCAGACTTCTAGAAATAATTCCTGTCAGTATTTTACAAAGATGACTTATTGAACTGATGGTTTACAGCTGCCAACGCCTGCTTTCGTACTGAGATTACTAGATTCTCTTGAAGTCTGAGAGCATTTCCCTAGTCTCATATTTCTCGCTTGTCAAAGTCATAGTTGGTTCCCCTACGATATTAATAGTTATGAGGGAGAGTCGCCACCTCTAGGTGCCTTCTTTCGGTTCAGTTCTTCCAGTGCTCTGTCAAATTATTCTCGCAGTGTCATATGTCCCCTTCTGGTTGACATTACTGTCATTTTCTAGGGTTTCGTATCTCAATCAGTAAAAACGAAACACTTACAGTATCAATTAGTTGTGTATCAATTAGTTGTCCGTGCGTCTGTCTGCCTGTCCGTCCGACCGATTGCTAAAACTCCTTTTTTTCTGAGGTACAGTTAGACATATCAAGTTGAAATTTATTTCACACACTCAGGTCTATGGTCCCTTGGCGGTGTGAAACTTTCATAGTCAGTGCATTTTAAAACACGACTATAGCAGTTCCTTGGCGCTCAGAACTGTGTAGCGTAGGGACTACAAAGGACCAAGCTACTGCGAGTCTCCTGTCTACTTGTTCTCTCCCAGTCTGAGCACTGTACGAAACGTACGTTTTATGAATCTGATTGTTCCGATTCCAGTGCTTTCCTTAAAACAATGCAGTCGAATGCCGAGATGGTGACTTAGAATCGGTTGATTTCCCGTCACTCAGCCCCTCTCCTAATCCCAGGTACTTAATGATCCACTCCTCAACGGAACTTTAATTCCAAGCCTTCCTTTGTTCATTCAGACCTTATAAAACACACCGAGAAATTGCACACAATTTTTTTCCAGTATTTAGATGACCAAACCGTCCTGCTTAACCCTTTTGTGGTTGATGGGATGCATATGTCCCACTAAAATAATACGTAGGTTTAAACCTTGGGACGTGTTATCTCTCATGTCTGTCTAGTACTAGCATGTAGTGAGGTGCTTTCGGATCTTGGAGAAAAATACTAAAAATACTGCGGAGCACGGGATGAATATATAGAAGGCTTTGAGCGACCGAGGGGGGGGGGGGTGTTTGCTTTTAGGTGGCACAGAGCTCCTGCTTCACGAAAATCGGATCATATCAACACCTTCCCTATTCCAAGAATGTCTGAAGTAACTGCGTTTCCTTATACATCATAAGCATTGTTTTGAAACATTACTGCACTCCTGGAAATGGAAAAAAGAACACATTGACACCGGTGTGTCAGACCCACCATACTTGCTCCGGACACTGCGAGAGGGCTGTACAAGCAATGATCACACGCACGGCACAGCGGACACACCAGGAACCGCGGTGTTGGCCATCGAATGGCGCTAGCTGCGCAGCATTTGTGCACTGCCGCCGTCAGTGTCAGCCAGTTTGTCGTGGCATACGGAGCTCCATCGCAGTCTTTAACACTGGTAGCATGCCGCGACAGCGTGGACGTGAACCGTATGTGCAGTTGACGGACTTTGAGCGAGGGCGTATAGTGGGCATGCGGGAGGCCGGGTGGACGTACCGCCGAATTGCTTAACACGTGGGGCGTGAGGTCTCCACAGTACATCGATGTTGTCGCCAGTGGTCGGCGGAAGGTGCACGTGCCCGTCGACCTGGGACCGGACCGCAGCGACGCACGGATGCACGCCAAGACCGTAGGATCCTACGCAGTGCCGTAGGGGACCGCACCGCCACTTCCCAGCAAATTAGGGACACTGTTGCTCCTGGGGTATCGGCGAGGACCATTCGCAACCGTCTCCATGAAGCTGGGCTACGGTCCCGCACAGCGTTAGGCCGTCTTCCGCTCACGCCCCAACATCGTGCAGCCCGCCTCCAGTGGTGTCGCGACAGGCGTGAATGGAGGGACGAATGGAGACGTGTCGTCTTCAGCGATGAGAGTAGCTTCTGCCTTGGTGCCAATGATGGTCGTATGCGTGTTTGGCGCCGTGCAGGTGAGCGCCACAATCAGGACTGCATACGACCGAGGCACACAGGGCCAACACCCGGCATCATGGTGTGGGGAGCGATCTCCTACACTGGCCGTACACCACTGGTGATCGTCGAGGGGACACTGAATAGTGCACGGTACATCCAAACCGTCATCGAACCCATCGTTCTACCATTCCTAGACCGGCAAGGGAACTTGCTGTTCCAACAGGACAATGCACGTCCGCATGTATCCCGTGCCACCCAACGTGCTCTAGAAGGTGTAAGTCAACTACCCTGGCCAGCAAGATCTCCGGATCTGTCCCCCATTGAGCATGTTTGGGACTGGATGAAGCGTCGTCTCACGCGGTCTGCATGTCCAGCACGAACGCTGGTCCAACTGAGGCGCCAGGTGGAAATGGCATGGCAAGCCGTTCCACAGGATTACATCCAGCATCTCTACGATCGTCTCCATGGGAGAATAGCAGCCTGCATTGCTGCGAAAGGTGGATATACACTGTACTAGTGCCGACATTGTGCATGCTCTGTTGCCTGTGTCTATGTGCCTGTGGTTCTGTCAGTGTGATCATGTGATGTATCTGACCCCAGGAATGTGTCAATAAAGTTTCCCCTTCCTGGGACAATGAATTCACGGTGTTCTTATTTCAATTTCCAGGAGTGTATTAACTTAAGTCATTCTTCTTGTCTGTGCGTAATTTGCACATATTGGGGCGCATATGAACCAGAAAACTTAACAAAATGTAGAAAACATTGGTGTGTGTAGTATGTCAAAGCCATCTTCAAATTTTATGTTCAGAACTTGTGTGCGATATTTCGTGTTTTTCATTGTCAGTAGAATAAAAGAGGTTTGTTACTGGTTTGTTAAACTTTTTTCCATAACTGCCATTTGATAAAATCATTCTAAAATTAAAAGTTTAGCTCCGAAAATCCTAGGTTCACATGGAAACGTGGGACACATGTATCCCACTTCACCGATTTTCAAGGTCGGTAGGCTTCAAGTTTTTTTCGGTAGTGATGTGTATTTTTTATCATAGAACGAGACAGATTTTGACCTTTTAGTTTTCAAATAAATGCAAGATAAACTTTAATCATGAAAGGGTTTATCTGAGTACGATTTGCGTCAGAAGGGAGGGGGAGGAGATCATCAACCAAGCTGTATCAGGAAACCTACTCACCGTCCGAAACTCAGTATAAAATACAAGGAAGGATGAAGCGACAACTCGCTTGTGATGGTTAGGAATTAGAGTACTTCAACGCTCATGCCATTGATATGTCAACAACGGGAGTCTTTCACCGCTGAAGCGAATCAGATCTTCATCAGCATGGGCTAAAACGCTGTTAGCGGAACTGAGATTCCGAGAAGATGGCGCCTTATATTTAACGCCAGCCAGGCTGGTCAGCAACGAGCCGGGCATGTGATTCGCTCGGCACTGCGCGAGCCTTTGAGCAGTGCAGTCGTGCCCACGTCCTGCTGAGTAATGGCGCACTGTTGCTGAACAAGTGTGGAAGTTAGCGTCAGAGACCGCAACCTGTCATCCGACAGGACGACCCCGTTTGTCACGTAGCGAATGCGTCAGAGTGTAAGCGACGCGACGCCCTGATGAAATTCGTGACTCACCTTCCTGGGCGAGCCTTCCGCCGCGGCCATTGTGAATCGCGGCGGCGAATTGCACAAAGAAAGCCAGCGTGCGCTGTCACGCCTGCATGCCATGTTTGGCCGCCCGGCCTGGGCTGTGTCACGAGTGCGATGAAGACGTTGACCGCCCGCGGACCGACAAGTCGCTGCTGAGTCACCGGCTTCCTCCTGGGCGCATTACTACACGCTTGTAGTTGGTCAAGGAAGTTGCCAGAGGGCTCCCAAACGTAGCGGGTCGGCTAAACTTGACTGTCGTTCACTTCGAAGAAGAGTATCTGCTGCTGTAAGGTGAATGCGGTATGCAGTCATCCTTCCAAATTCCTTCATGCCTCAAGGTGATTCCTATCAACCGCGCCCTCCTTTCCAAATTGTGCCGTACAAGTCTTTTCTCGAATCAGTAACTCCTCATTATCATTTCTACCCATGCAACTTTTAGCATTTTGTGTAGCACCGCGTTTCAAAAGGTTCTGCCCTTGTCTGAACTGATTATCGTCCACATTTCACTTCCATATAAGACTACACTCTACTCAGATGGCCACAAAACAGATGTCCTAACATTTAAATTTTTATTCGATATTAAAAAACTTTTCATTTTCAGGAATACTTATCTTGCGTTTGCCAGTCTGCACTTCATTATCACTCTACCTCGGCCATCGCCATTTTGCAGCCCAAATGACAAAACTCAACTACTATTTTTAGTACCTCATTTCTTAATCTAATTCCCTCAGCACCGCCTGACTTAATTTGACCACATTTCATTGTTTTTTTTAATTTATGTTAATATTCCTCTTATACCCTCTTTCCAAGACGCTATCCACTCGTTACGAACATTCTGCGCCATGCATTAATGCCAGCTGTTTGTGACATGTGAAATATTTGCGCCAGACGGGGACATGAACCCAGATTTCGCACTTACCGCGAGCAGTCGCGGCTCTCAGATTACGCCACTAGGATCGATCTAAACTACCACACGCCACGTAGTCACAACCTTTATGCTCACAAAATTCTTGATTCCCGCACTAGAAGACAAATATTATATCGTCATTTTAGCCTGTCGAGGCTTGGAGATATCATAGATGGTTACAATGTCTTTGTTTCTATAGTCTCTGCATCTTCACAATACAGTGTCCTACAGACACGCATGGACATTTTATTGTGAAGATACAGCACTCCGTCTTCAGGCCACGAGTGGCCTATCGGGACCATCCGACCGCCGTGTCATCCTCAGAGGAGGATGCAGATAGGAGGTGCGTGGGGTCAGCATACCGCTCTCCCGGTCGTTATGATGGTATTCTTGACTGAAGCCGCTACTATTCGGTCGAGTAACTCCTCAATTGGCATCACGAGGCTGAGTGCACCCCGAAATTGTGAAGATACACACACAGTGTAACTCAAACTTAGTAACCATTGACGATTATCCATTTCATTTAAGCACTTCTCCAACTCCTTTGCCGTCTCTGAGAGAATTACAGTATGACATAAGTTCAAAGGTTAAGTCATATCTCCCTAAACTTTTGTTTCCTTTCAAAATTTCTTCTTGGTATTCTTCATGCTGGGCATGGTGCAGAGAAGGAGTAATATCGGAGATTGTCTACAAGGCGGCCGGTGTGGCCAAGCAGTTCTAGGCGCTTCAGTCTCGAACCGCGCGACCGCTACGGTCGCGGGGTCGTATCCTGCCTTCGGCATGGATGTGTGTGATGTCCTTAGGTTAGTTAGGTTTAAGGAGTTCTAAGTTCTGGGAGACTGATGACTTCAGAAGTTAAGTCGCATAGTGCTCAGAGCCATTTGAACCATTTTTTTTTTTTTTCAGGCAAAGCCTTCAGTATGTCATGTGAGAAAAGTTCGAGTTGGGTTTCACATGACCATTGTTTTCGGAATCCATGCTGATTGCCATTCAGGAGGCCATTACGTTCACGAAGCCTCATTATGTTTTAGTTCAGAATATGTTGTAAGATTATACAACAGATCGGTGTCGAGGATATTTGATGGTAGTTTCGTGGATCACTTCTACTAACCTTCTTGTAGACAGATTTTTTCCAAGAACTGGGCACGGTTTTTTGTTCGAAGAATCTACGATAGATTATATTTTTAAAAAGGGCTAACTCAGCCGCCAAATCATTGCAAAATCTGACAGGGATTTCATGGGCCACTGGGGCTTTGTTCAGTTTTAACGATTTGAGCTTTTTCTCAACACCACTGACACTAATGATTATTTCATTCATCTTTCCGGTGGTACGAGGATTAAATTGGGGCAGTTCTCCTGGGTTTCCCGTTCTAAAGAAACATTGTAAAACGGAGTTAAGCATTTCAGCTTTTGATTTGCTACCCTCAATTTCAGTTCCTGTCTCATTTGCTGGGGACTGGACACTAACTTTTTTTGGACTGACAGCCTTTCCACACGACCAGAATTTCTTAGGGTTCTGTGAAACATTATTTGACAATATTCTGCTGAGGTAGTCACTGAAAGCAACACGCATTGCTCTCTCGACAGTCAAACGCGTTTTAGTCAGCATTTCTCTATCTCTAGCGCTACGCTTTGTTTTATTCCTATTGTGTAGTAATCTCGGTTTCTTTAAAAGTTTCTTTACCGTGACTGGATATCATGGTACGACGTTTGTTCGCCAATGTTGATGCTGTGTTTCAAGACGACAGGGCTCCTGTTCACACAGCTAGCATAAAAAAAAATGGTTCAAATGGCTCTGAGCACTATGGGACTTAACATCTGAGGTCATCAGTCCCCTAGAACTTAGAACTATTTGAACCTAACTAACCTAATGACATCACACATGCATGCCCGAGGCAGGATTCGAACCTGCGACTGTAGTAGTCGCGCGGTTCCAGACTGAAGTGCCTAGAACCGCTCGGCCACAGCTAGCATCGTACACGACTGTTTCTGTGAGCATGACCTGAATTTGTCACTATTTTGCAGGAAGAATGGGATAAGATTCCTTTGAAAAAGACACAGGACCTGTTTTTATTCTTTCTGAGAGAACTGAAAGCTGTTCTGAATGCCAACGGTTGTATTAAGCTTGGTAATGTGTTGTATTTTTGGCATTTCTACATTTTTGTGCACCCCTTGTACTTATAGAGTGTAATTGCCATATGGATCGCTTTCGTTGGACAGCTATGCCAAAAAAAATGCACATTTCTTGCTGAAATTGAAATAGTTTTTTGTGTAAATCACTCCACATATTAGTCTATATGGAACCATCATCCGAGAGTATTATTCAGGTCGTTTTATTCTTTGCGAGTAAATTTTCATTCGGGTTATCAACAACACTACTTGAACTACTTGCATCTCAATCACTGTACATGAGTTACACAGCAATCTCGGAGATTGCAAAAGTTTCTGCAACAGTTTACGCTTTGTGTCGACAACGCAGTTGTTATACACTGTCAGTTAAGTTGCTTAGCGGCGCTCCAAATCACTTTTACAACTGCACTGAGATACGTCCGGTCAGTCAGGTTCATTTGAATTTCGGGGTGAATTAAATAAAGACGTTAGTGCTGGACATGATATACATTTACGACTCGCGTGAGAGGATGTGGCTGCCGACGAGGGCGTCTCGCAATTATCTTCTTACTAACCAATAAAATTTTAATGTTGCGGTTGGCTTCTTTAGTGTCGTTTTGCCTTTTTTGTGCGACTGACAGCGCCACACTGGCGGCTGCGTGCTACAGGTTGTCTGTCTGTCTGCCTGCCCCTGGCACGACAGGGCCCTATATCCCGCCACACCGCTCCGAACCGTGCCTGGCCTAAATGCGAGCGGCACGCTATACAAATATTAACTCGCGGCGAAGCTGACCGATTGACGGGGGCGTCTGGCATCCACGTGACTTTCTAGCTGCAAATCTCGAGTATAGCATTACGAGTGCTAGAAGAACAGTCCTCGGCCTGACAGTCGAAGATTCTTTTTGTTACTCAAAAGGGCAATTTCTTGTCCCATATTAAGCCATGCAATTTGCGCGATGTTTTTCCAGTGCGCAGATGCAACACCTGAAGTGATATTCTTGAAGATTGGGAAAGTACTCAGCTACATCAGCCGTAACTTTTCATCGATCTCAATTTGACATACAAAAACCATACGAAACTAAAATCAGCATAAGAAGAGCAATATAAGAAGGTTAGAACTAACCTGAAATCAAAAAACAATTGCCAGGCGACCTGACTGAAGATTATAAGAAATTTTTGTCGTATGTAAAGTCAGTAAGCGGATCGAATTCATCTACCCATTCGCTCAGTGACCATACTGGCTTCCAAACGGAAGATGAAAGGGAAAAGGCAGAAATACTGAATTCGACCTTTCGAAACCATTTCGCTGCGGCAGACGGTAACGCGGTTTCTCCTTCCACCCGTTGCACGAACGCCGCAATGGCGGAGACTGAAATCACCTGATAGTGAAACAACTGAAACTGTTGATAGTCGAAATGCATATGGATCAGATGAGGCATCTGCGAGATTCTAAAGAGATAATGCGAAACATCTTCCTGACATTCTAGCAGCAGTTTATCGTAGGTCGCTAGAGCAACGAAGGATATGTAGCAACTTGACAGAAGCACAGGTCATTAACATTTCCACGAAGGGTCATAGGACAGATTTACATTTATCAAATAACGCTTACAGGAAGTTTAGAGGCAGTGCTTAATTTCGTTGAATTCACAGTTTTCCCTAAGGTAACAGAATTTCAGTCAATGTTTTACATGATGCTATTGCAGTTCTGGTTTTCGGGTTTTCAGTTAAAACTTCACTGCTCTGGCTCTAAGACTGTTGGAGATCTAATGCTTTTCCGTTTTGTGAAAATCGCTAAAAATTCCCTTTTTCCGAATAAAATGTTTCCTTTTCTGAAAACTGCTAGTCCTGCAAATTTTTTCTGCCGTTTTATTATGCAATAGTAATCTTACAAGATGGGGATAAAAATCCTACTCATTTGGTCGCCCCTCAAGCAAATTTTTTGTCCCAATGAAATTCGTTGGCAAAATTTGCGTATCGTTACGCGATAACACCAGTTTGGCAACACATAAACAAGTACTGACTGCGCATTTGTTTTCTCCGTATCTTGTTTATGGTGGATCCGCAGTCACAATAGGCCTAAATGTTGGCAATCGGGTGTTACCGCAGGACGAAATTGCCCTGTTTTGCCATCCAGTTTATTGGGGCGGAATTTTGATTGAGAGGCGACAAAAACAGTAAGATTTTTTTATTGTATATCATTTTTATTATTGCTAGGCTGTAATAAATTGGAGGAAAAATTTCAGAGCTGTAGGACTAACGAAATTTAAGCTAATAAACCATTATTAGGGCGTCCAACTACATTATGTAAAACGACGACTGAAATCCTATTATATTAGGGATACACGCGGATTCAAAGAAAATTTGATCTGTCCTGAAACTTCCCACAAGCATTGTAGGCTTATACAGCTATAGCTGACTTCATTCTCTTATAAAATTATGCGATGTGTTTTACGATCAAGTAGTGTGATGTTTATAGAGAACGAAAATACTCTCTGTAAAAGTCAAATTGAAGCCAAAAATGGAGGTCTTGCGAAACAAACTCGATCTGTTCGTCCATGAGCTTCAGGGCGCCGTTAACAATGGCTGGCATATCGATGCCGCGTTCGTTGACTTCAGGAAGGCACTCGATACTGTTCCCAACTGTTATTTAGAGAACAAATTATGAGCTTATTGACCATCGCATAGAAGTTGTAAATGGCTTCATGACTTGACAGCAGTCCTTGACGGTCCCCGTCCGTCAGTGCATGAGACCTGCATGTGCTTGGTTTAGCTGCAGTCAACTAGGGCAGCTTTACAAACGGTGAAATGCCCCTTACGAGCGGAATCCATTCCACGTTCGATGTGACTGACCTCTCCTGGCCGACCCATCCTTTGTCACCGCTTCCCTAATGCCAACAAAATACTACCCGCCTCCTTTTACACAGGTGGGCTCGCCTCTCACGACATCTGTGCTTAGTTCCACATTACAAAGTCGTGTACGATACATTTGATCACTTAGTGTATGTATATATTACAGCCACCCCATCTGTAATAAAACTTCACTGTTTTGCCAAAATATTCAATGAGATTCACCGATTTTAGCACGTATGTAGAACGGAAGTTTTCAGGTCACTACTCCGTGCTCCGAAAGACTCTTATTGTGCACAACTCCGCCGGCATGGGTGGCCGAGCGGTTCTAGGCGCTACAGTCTGGAATCGCGTGACTGCTACGGTCGCAGGTTCGAATCCTGCCTCGGGCATGGATGTATGTGATGTCCTTAGGTTAGTTAGGTTTAAGTAGTTCTAAGTTCTAGGAGACTGATGACCTCAGAAGTTAAGTCTCATAGTGCTCAGAGCTATTTGAACCATTTGTGTACAACTCCATTGTAAGTCGCAACGTGGAGTCTTACAACTCAGCAATTTTTATGACCTTATTTCACAGGCGATCAACAAGTAAGGCCACACTTTTCTTTTCTGAAGGCAGATGTGTTTTATTCTGGATTTCAGTAGCTCATTATTTAGCTACATTATCCTATTTTTCAATATGACCTCCGTTCAATGCAACGGCCTTAACGCCTCCTTTCTGGGAGGTCCTGTATGCCCGCTTGGTACCACCCCACTGGAGCCAACGTCACGCTGGATCGGTAACCTCCCCATCATCCACGTGCTGACTTCTCGCGGAGTGCATCCTTCATTGGACCAAACAGATGGAAACCGGAAGGTGCGAGATCCGGGCTTGCAGGGTGGATAAGGAAGAACAGTCCAATGAAGTTTTCTGAGCTCCTCTGGGGTGCGCATACTTGTGTGAGGCCCTGCGTTGTGTTGGAGAAAGAGATATTCATTTGCATTTTTTTGGCGACGAAGACGCTGAAGTCGTTTCTTCAGTTTCCTGAGGTTGTGCGCGGCCGGCTGGCACGCGGGAGAGCGGATGGGTTTGCGCAACGCTGATGCCCCGCCCAGCGACTCACCATGCTTTTGTTTGTCTCCGTAGACATTCTGCAAGTGCCTATGAACATCTGCGATGATCTATTTTTCCGCCTAAAGAAACTCAACGGCAGTTCTCTGCGTGGAATGCACCTCGTTACAGACGTCATTTTGGAACCTACAAATAGTGCCGCCACCTATCGGAACCACGAAACTATTTAGGCTAAAGCGGGAATGTTCCATCATGTCCTACAACAAATTTAGCATTTTTTAGACTGAAGTTGGCCGAGAAAAAAAAGTTGTATTACTTATTGAACTCCTTTCTTACACAGCCAGACTTCCAACAAAGTGTACGTACGTCTAGATGAAGGCTAAATTAATGGAAGAAGGTTCAAGGACAGGGCAGCGTGCATATGAGGACGCAGCATGGCCCAGCTTTCTTTCAGTAACCAACCAGGAGGCTCGTGAGAGAGGCTTTCTAAGCGTCTCACACCTGTACCTGCAGAGATACTCCTCTGAATTACACTCTATGGTGTTTCAGCTTTAACTCCAGGCCAGATACCCTTGTACTGTAGCCTCGCCAAATACAGGCGGTTCTATACGGGCTGCTCGACATCTTTTATAGCAGGCTTATGGTAGTCAGTGCAGATAATATTTCCTTGCGCTTCGACACGACAATTTAATGAGTTGAGTTCTAGAACAAGTTAAAATATTATGTCCAGTATATGGCCCTGGGGAACTGCTGTACATCTACGGTATAAAGGAAGTTGCATACGATTACAGAGTACACCTCCGATGTTTAGAACCAAGTAGGCGTAACTGCAGACATCGAACGTAGTCAGTGGCGCATTGCCAGGTTCACAACAGGTTAGTATTGTCCATAAAAGTGTGTAACAGTGATGTTTAGGGAACATAACCTGTTGGAAAATTTAGATATCCTGTGTTCGAAGAATACTGTTCATCTCAACGATGCCAGGACAGTTAAATGACGCAAATAATCGACATTTCATCACACCTCAGTGTTCTCAAGTGACGTAAATAAACAAAAACTGGTTCACGTCAGTTTCGAACTTACTTTCATTCATATGAGTATATCTAAGACTCTCTACGATTGTCTATGCTGGGTAGTTTTTGATGAATGGTTTCTGTGAGGTTGAATTCCGTTAAACATTTCATAGAAACAACCGAATCGTGTAAACAGAATTCAACAGTATGCTAATATTATGAAAATCGAGGAATAGCTCTGCAAAAGAACTTCTACAGATAATATTGATAGCAGTGGATGGCGTATCATAAACGCAGTAATACAACAATTGCATTATTTGACTTATTGTGGCTTTAGAACACCACGGCTGATATCGGAAATGTCAATGAAAACTGCAACCAGCCACACTGTTTTTTAATAACTAATTTACTTCTCCGTTACTAGTTTCGAGCAATTACCCAACGGCAGCGAGGATTTCGCGGGCTGGCTTCTTTTCTTCCTCGCTGGTAATAAAACTGTTGATAAACGGAAAGAAAATGGCGTAAGTATTGCCAGTGTTGAGCAAGTTATAGTAAGTAATTCGTTTGTAGAGACACTAAGAAAACGTAAAGGGGGTAGCCCTGTTGATAGGCAAAATTTTTCTTCTTCAGGGAACATATGTTTGCAGAATCCATTAATAGAGGTAATAGTGAAGCTATTTCGTGCAACTCTGTCATTAACAGCTGTTGGAAGAGTCAAATTTACTACTTTCGAGTTGTTGCAGGGTTTTTTCTGTCTTAAAATAAACTACGGTAAATAAAATCTACAGATGTACTCACCACTTGGACTTATTGTATACGAAATAGTTTGGTCTGGCAGTAATACGTTTTGTAAATTTTGATTCTGTGACGTGGTCTCCAAGTGAAAACTAATGATAATTTGCATATGTTCACAAAGTAGTTTTCAGCCTTGAACATTTAAGTAAGACACGATGCCACTTTTCGAGCAGAAACAATACACGTCAAAAAAGCTGTAAATGTGTAAGATCTCAAAATGGCGAGTGAAAATTGGCCCACAATTCTAAATTTGAAACTTTCTGGTAGATTAAAACTGTGTGCTGGACTGCGACTCGAATCTGGGACCTTGGTCTTTCATGCTACCATGTGAGCTATACAGGCATGATTCAGTGTATAAAAGTAATGCTCACGTCAGGTAAAGCTCCGAATTCGAGTCGTGATCCGGCAGACGGTTTAACGCACACTCTGCTTCTGACTGAAAATTTCAGTGTAGAACACTAAATGTGATTTTATAAAATTACCAATTTTACGTCCTATTAACCTCGCTTCTCTGCTTAAAAATTAATTAATTAATTTAAAAAAGGTTGCCTGCTGTTGATCATATTGTTCCGTAGCATTTTGTCGGCCTTGCTGCAAACAAGCCAGGCGCTTTGCACCCGGAGTTCGCCCTAGCTGTCTGAGTCACTCGCATTTTTGTTGTATCTTTTCCTTCCTTATCATTTTCAGAAGCAACTGTTACGAATTACTCGTTGCATCACTGCATGACCTCATGTGTGTGCTTACAAAGCTCACTCACATGACAGCATCTCCGTGGTGGACAAAATCTGTATTTGTCGCCACTTGAAACTTCTCCAATACCGATATAACACTTTGACGCTCATTCTCATTAGTTTCGCAGAGTGGAAGTTTTATACCAATAAAAAATTGATTAATGTCAGCGACAGAGCAGATTCACAGTTTACGTACTTCGCAGTTGGTGTATCAGGTTCCTTTTAATTTTCTTTCTCCTTGAGACTGGTGTCCACATACACTACTGGCCATTAAAATTGCTACATCAAGAAGAAATGCAGATGATAAATGAGTATTCATTGGATAAATATATTATACTAGAACTGACATGTGATTACATTTTCATGCAATTTGGGTGCATAGATACTGAGAACAATCACCTCTGGCCGTAAGAACGGCCTTGATACGCCTGGGCATTGAGTCAAACAGAGCTTGGATGGCGTGTACAGGTACAGCAGCCCATGCAGCTTCAACACGATACCACAGTTCATCATGAGTAGTGACTGGCGTATTGTGACCACCATTGACCAGACGTTTTCAATTGGTGAGAGATCTGGAGAATGTGCTGGCCAGGGCAGCAGTCGAACATTTTCTGTATCCAGAAAAGCCCGTACAGGACCTGCAACATGCGGTCGTGCATTATCCTGCTGAAATGTATGGTTTCGCACGGATCGAATGAAGGGCAGAGCCACGGTCGTAACACATCTGAAATGTAATGTCCACTGTTCAAAGTGCCGTTAATGCGAACAAGAGGTGACCGAGACGGGTAACCAATGGCACCCCATACCATCAAGCCGGGTGATACGCCAGTATGGCGATGACGAATACACACTTCCAACGTGCGTTCGCCGCGATGTCGCCAAACAGGGATGCGACCATCATGATGCTGTAAACAGAACCTGGATTCATCCGAAAAAATGATGTTTTGCCATTAGTGCACCCAGGTTCGTCGTTGAGGACACCATCGCAGGCGCTCCTGTCTGTGATGCAACATCAAGGGTAACCGCAGCCATGGTCTCCGAGCTGATAGTCCATGCTGCTGCAAGCGTCATCGAACTTTATCAAAGTCGGAAACGCGATGGTACGCATTTCTCCTCCTTACACGATGCATCACAGCAACGTTTCACCAGGCAACGCCGGTCATGTGCTGTTTGTGTAAGAGAAATCGGTTGGAAACTTTCCTCATGTCAGCACATAGTAGGTGTCGCCACCGGCGCCAATCTTGTGTGAATGCTCTGCAAAGCTAATCAATTGCATATCACAGCATCTTCTTCCCGTCGGTTGAATTTCACATCTGTAGCACGTCATCTTCGTGGTGTAGCAATTTTAATGGCCAGTTGTGTAAATCCTAGTCGTGGAAATTAGTTATTTAGAATGTTACTCAACTTACTTTCACTTGGTCATCGCCATCACGTGATTAATACCTTTGTTAAACGGCTTTTCGCCCTAAAAACACATCGAATCCTTTCCACTATTATTCGGTCACTTGTGTTGTGCATGCGCAAAACAAGAGACGAACCACAGTGTTGCCACGATTCATCGACGAACCGGACTCCCTCGACGACCTGTCTTACTAGTGAATATTTTCTTCCACGCACGTGTTTTGATAGAACAAGAAGCCGTGGGCGTGCCCAAGTGCCTGCATTCGACAGGCCGTCTATCGTACCGCGAAGGTCAGCCCTTGAGATGGACGCGCTCATCGCCGGCAGTCCTCTTACATCACGGACTACCTGGCCTGAGTTGGCACTTCAGACCCACTCCCGCACCACACCCTCTTGCCGTCAGGTAAATGGACGACTTGTGTGGTCCCATCGGCCGTAATTAACGGCCAGTACAATTTGCATGGCGTAATTAATCAATTAAAAATCGATCCTGCTGCTCCACCTACCACGCTAATAACTGATTCCTCGTTACACAAAAAAATATAAGACGGACAAAAGTAATGGTACCGGGAGCCCCGTGGCGACGTCGGCTGACTTCCAGACAACAGCCACTGCCTCCACGTTCGTGCCGCCCTCTGAGTCAGTTAATGATGCAGCAATGGTGCAGTGCCAGTCCAACCTCCCGGCAACATCTAAGAAAGCTCTCCACATATTTCTCTCTCCTTCATAGTCTATCGACCTACGTTGCTTAAAAGGAGGCGACACTTTTTTCATAAAATGTATTAGAAAATTTTCGCATCTCCTATCGTTTTTCATTGTTCAACTAAGAACAGTTTATTACTTAAGAAGAAATACGAAGCTTTTTTTTATATTGACAACGAAGCCTTTCGTTGCGGCACTGTTGCATAGAAACGTTCTCCGAGTTCTTGCCGCGTCAATTCAGGGTAAACCTCGAGCTATCTACGACCATCGTCAGGAACACCTGATTGTCAGAACTTATGCTGTGGTGGCCCAAAGACGATTTCTGAGTGGTCAATAATTACGTCGTCGTTGTTGTTGAGGTCTTCAGTCCTGCGATTGGTTTGATGCAGCTCTCCATGCTGCTCCATCCTGTGCAAGCTTTTTCATCTCCCAGTACCTACTGCAACCTACATCCTTCTGAATCTGTTTAGTGTATTCATCTCTTTGTCTCTCCTTACAATTTTTACCCTCCGCACTGCCCTCCAATACTAAATTGGTGATCCCTTGATGCCTCAGAATATGTGCTACCAACCGATCCCTTCTTCTTGTCAAGTTCTCCCACAAACTCCTCTTCTCCCCAATTCTATTCAATACCTCCTCATTAGTTATGTGATCTACCCATCTAATCTTCAGCATTCTTCTGTAACACCACAATTCGAAAGCTTCTATTCTCTTCTTGTTCAAACTATTTATCGTCCATGTTTTTACTTTCAGAAACGACTTCCTGACGCTTAAATGTATACTCGATGTTAGCAAATTTCTGTTCTTCAGAATCGCTTTCCTTGCCATTGCCAGTCTACATTTTATATCCTCTCTACTTCGACCATCATCAGTTATTTTGCTCCCCAAATAGCAGAACTCCTTTACTACTTTAAGTGTCTCATTTCCTAATCTAGTTGGCCGGCTGGTGTGGTCGAGCGGTTCTAGGCGCTACAGTCTGGAACCGCGCGATCGCTACGGGTGCAGGTTCGAATCCTGCGTGGATGTGTGTCATGTCCTTAGGTTGGTTAGGTTTAAGTACTTCTAAGTTCTAGGGGACTGATGACTTCAGAAGTTTAGTCCCATAGTGCTCAGAGCCATTTGAACTATTTGAACTTAATCTAATTCCCTCAGCATCACCCGAATTGATTCGACTACATTCCATTATCATTCCATGCTTTTGTTGATGTTCATCTTATATCCTCCTTTCAAGACACTGTCCATCCCGTTCAACTGCTCTACCAAGTCCTTTGCTGTCTCTGACAGAATTACAATGTCATCGGCGAACCTCAACGTTTTTATTTCTTCTCCATGGATTTTAATACATACTCCGAATTTTTCTTTTGTTTCCTTTACTACTTGCTCAATATACATCGGGGACAGGATACAACCCTGTCTCACTCCCTTCCCAAGCACTGCTTCCCTTTCATGCCCCTCGACTCTTATAGCTGCCATCTGGTTTCTGTACAAATTGTAAATACCCTTTCGCTCCCTATATTTTACCCCTGCCACCTTCAGAATTTAAAAAAGAGTATTCCAGTCAACATTGTCAAAAGCTTTCTCTAAGTCTACAAATGCTAGAAACGTAGGTTTGCCTTTCCTTAATCTATTTTCTAAGATAAGTCGTAGGGTCAGTATTGACTCGCGTGTTCCAACATTTCTACGGAATCCAAACTGATCATCCCCGAGGTCGGCTTCTACCAGTTTTTCCATTCGTCTGTAAAGAATTTGCGTTACTATTTTGCAGCCGTGACTTATTAAACTTATAGCTCGGTAATTTTCACATCTGCCAACACCTGCTTTCTTTGGGATTGGAATTATTTTATTCTTCTTGAAGTCTGAGGGTATTTCGCCTGTCTCATACATTTTGCTCACAAGATGGTAGAGTTTTGTCAGGACTGGCTCTCCCAAGGCTGTCAATAGTTCTAATGAAATGTTGTCTACTCCCGGGGCCTTGTTTCTACTCAGGTCTTTCAGTGCTCTGTGAAACTCTTCACGCAGTATCATATCTCCCATTTCATCTTCATCTACATCCTCTTCCATTTCCATAATATTGTCCTCAAGTACATCGCCCTTGTATTCACCCTCTATATACTCCTTCCACCTTTACGATTTCCCTTCTTTGCTTAGAACTGGATTTCCATCTGAGCTCTTGATATTCATACAAGTGGTTCTCTTTTCACCAAAAGTCTCTTTAATTTTCCTGTAGGCAGTATCTATCTTACCCCTAGTGAGATAAGCCTCTACATCGTTACATTTATCCTCTAGCCATCCCTGCTTAGCCATTTTGCTCTTCTTGTCGATCTCATTTTTGAGACGTTTGTATTCCTTTTTGCCTGCTTACATAATTACGTCATGCTGTCGCAAATGGTGTCAATGTCTGCGCTGGTGGCGCCCCCGCTACCGCCATAACGTAAACATTGCGACGAATATCTCTGGCTCCTCTCTGCATCGAGAGCTCACTTCCATGTACCGCTAAGATCATATCCACTGCCGAGGTAGAAGATTTTCTCTCACATTCTTATTTCTACAGCCTCTTTAATTACAGAATCCCTGTATGTCGGAGCCTGGGACAAAACTTTTGTCTCGTCAAACAGTATTTTACATTTGGTTGTGAGGCTGTGCTCAGCAACTGAAGATTTCTCCGGGTCTCGATTTTTAATACGCCGTTGATGTGCGACACAACATTCGGAAACAGCGCGGATGAACTGGCCGATCTAATTGCTTCCGGACATCAGGGATGTTTGTAAATCGCGGGGAAACTGAGGCCGACACTGTCCTGAAAAGGACGTAGCATCTCGTTTGTCCTCTTAGGAGGTCGGAAAATAGATCTTATATCTGGTCTTCCCAGGACTTTGCCTTTTACTGCTGGCTGCAGCGCCGCAGAAGGGACGGAATGCAATCAGTGACTCATGACGTGAATGTTCAACGTTTTTACGTTTCCTTGTCTTGGAGAACGCTGACTTCATATTACGTGGCTCACAGTCTTTCTATCGGAACACATACTTCAGTTGACTAATTTCGGAAGCCAAGTGATCGTCGTCAGAAACAGCTTTGGCTCTGTGTATTTAAAGCTGATCTCTTATAGACTGGATGGTCAAAACTCTGGGATCTAAGATACACAGCAGAGCAGCCTCAAAAACAAACTGGGCGATGAACAAGTGTCAGCGTGCGAATCATTCAACGAAACATCATCGCCGGCCGCAGTGGCCGAGCGGTTATAAGCGCTACAGTCTGTAACCGCGCGACCGCTACGGTCGCAGGTTCGAATCCTGCCTCGGGCATGGATGTGTGTGATGTCCTTAGGTTAGTTAGGTTTAAGTATTTCTAAGTCTAGGGGACTGATGACCTCAGAAGTCCCATAGTGCTCAGAGCCATTTGAAACATCATCGATATGGGCTTTCGGAGCCAAAGACCCACTCGGGTACCCTTGATGATTACACGACACAAAGCTTTACGTCTCGCGTGCGCCCGTCAACACCGACATTGGACTTTGGCCGACTGGAAATCTGTTGCCTGGTCGAACGAGTCTCATTTCAGATTGTATCGGGCGGATGAATGTACACGGGTATGGATCCATGGTACCTGTATGTCAGTCGGGGATTATTCAAGGTGGTGGAGACTCTGTAATGGTGTGAGGTGCGTGCAGTTGGGGTGATATGGGACCCCTGATAGGTCTAGATACGATTCTGACATGTGATACGTACGTAAGCTTGCTGTCTGATCACCTGCATCCATTCATGTTCATTGTGCTTTCTGACGAACTTGGGCAATTCCAGTAGGGCGATGGGACACCCCGCACGTGTAGAATTGCTGCAGAGTGGCTCCAGGAGCACTCTTCTGAATTTAAATACTTCCGCTGGCCACCAAACTCCCCAGAGATGAACATCATTGAGCATACCTGGGATGCCTTGCAACGCGCTATTGAGGAGAGATATTCAACCCTTCGTATTCTTACGGATATATAGACAGCCGTGCAGGATTCATTGTGGCAGTTCCCTCCAGCACTGCTTCAGACGTTAGTCGAGTACATGCCACATCGTGTTGCGGCGCATCTGCGTGGTCGCGAGGGCCCTACACGGTATTAGTCAGGTGTACCAGTTTCTTTTACTCTTCAGTGTATGTAATGTATTACGACAGAGAACGGAGCCTGTAACCACTGGAGACAATACGATAGGTTACCCCAAAATCGTAACACACCGCATACGTCGTACTGCATGTGAAAATTCACTTGATGATGGAAGAAGTACACTGCTGGCCATTAAAATTGCTACACCACAAAGATGACGTGCTACACACGCGAAATTTAACCGACAGGAAGACGATGCTGTGATATGCAAATGATTAGCTTCTCAGAGCATTCACACAAGGTTGGTGCCAGCGGCGACACCTACAACGTGCTGACATGAGGAAAGTTTCCAACCGATTTGTCATACACAAACAGCTGTTGACCGGCGTTGCCTGGTGAAACGTTGTTGTGATGCCTCGTGTAAGGAGGAGAAATGCGTACCATCACGTTTCCAACTTTGATAAAGGTCGGATTGTAGCCTATCGCGATTGCGGTTTATCGTATCGCGACATTGCTGCTCGCGTTGGTCGAAATCCAACGACTGTTAGCAGAATATGGAATCAGTGGGTTCAGGAGGGTAATACGGAACGCTGGCTGGATACCAACGGCCTCGTATCACTAGCAGTCGAGATGACAGTCATCTTATCCGCACGGCTTTAACGGATCGTGCAGCCACGTCTTGATCCCTGAGTCAACAGATGGGGACGTTGGCAAGGCAACAACCATCTGCACAAACAGTCAACGACGTTTGCAACATCATGGGCTAACAGCTCGGAGACCATGACTGCGGTTACCTTTGACGCTGCATCACAGACAGGAGCGCCTGCGATGGTGTACTCAACGACGAACCTGGGTGCACGAATGGCAAAATGTCATTTTTTCGGATCAATCCAGGTTCTGTTTACAGCATCATGATGGTCGCATCCGTGTTTGGCGACATCGCGGTGAACGCACATTGGAAGCGTGCATTCGTCATCGCCATACTGGCGTATCACCCGGCGTGATGGTATGAAGTGCCACTGGTTACACGTCTCGGTCACCTCTTGTTCGCATTGACGGCACTTTGAACAGTGGACGTTACATTTCAGATGTGTTACGACTCGTGGCTCTACCCTTCATTCGATCCCTGCGAAACCCTACATTTCAGCAGGATAATGCATTACCGCATGTTGCAGGTCCTGTACGGGCCTTTCTGGATACATAAAATGTTCGACTGCTGCCCTGGCCAGCACATTCTCCAGATCTCTCACCAACGGAAAACGTCTGGTCAACAGTGGCCGAGCAGCTGGCTCGTCACAATACGCCAGTCACTACTCTTGATGAACTATGGCATCGTCTTGAAGCTGAATGGGCGGCTGTACCTGTACGCACCATTCAAGCAATTTTTTAATCAATGTCCAGGCGTATCAAGGCCGTTATTACGGCCAGAGTTGGTTGTTCTGGGTACCGATTTCTCAGGATGTATGCACCCAAATTGCGTGAAAATGTAATCACATGTGAGTTCTAGTATAATATATTTGTCCAATGAATACCCGTCTATCATCTGCATTTCTTCTTGGTGTAGCAATTTTAATGGCCAGTAGTGCATAAACCTTCTAAACGCGTTGTGGAAGAAAAATAAACATTGACTGACAGCAGTGAACTGTTGAACCATGCTATATCAATAACAGTTACGGTGAAACCTGAAATAATTTAGTTCGCATTTAAAGAAATTTATCGGATTCCTTGATGCCCCCTGGATGTATCCTATCATGAGATCTATTTTGTTGGCGATGCTGTACCACAAATTAATTTTCTCTTCGATTTCTTATGCGCCAGGTAACGCACAGTTTATTACCCTCTGACTTGCTGGTGAGTGACACATACATCAGTAGGGGTAGCTCACTTGTCCATTCTGAGCAGAACTCGGCACTGCATTGCCTCCCTGCATGCCACGCGGGCTTTCGCAGCTACCGGAGCCCATCCGCCTGCAGCCGAGACTGCTCGAGTGTAGTGTGACGGTGGCGCCACGCCGCGTCGTCTGAGACGCTGCTGCCTGCACGCGGCACGGCGGGACGCTGCAGCTTGGGGGAATATTTAAATGTGGGCATGCATTTGGCGGTGGGCGACCGCTTTAGCATGACAATGGCCGGCCCGGTGCGGCGCGCTCTTCTCAACGACTCATCGCCCGCCAGAGTGCCTCTCCCAGGTCGCCACCGTGCCATCTCCGCGCTGCTGCTTTACACAACAGCCGCTTCTGCACCAGCTTCCCCACTACCAAGTTACGGTCGCTCTGCTACCTTGCCCGCAGTGATCTGTTTTTTACATGCTACTATAGGGTGAACACTCATTCCTCCAACAAATTTTCTGAAGTATTTTCTGAGTATTTTGGTGTAAGGGGGTCGTAGTCTCTGGTGGCTTGTTACTGAGTAATTCCATTTCTTTTGATTTCTTACCCCCGTTTACCTTTGTATATGTACTGCGCTGATAATGTCTGTGCAGCAGTGAAATGTCAGCGGTACGCGTTGTGTACGTTTTGTTTGGAAACAATTTTGCTCCATTTACTCACGGTATTTCCTATTGGCAACAGTAATCCGCACTTTATTCTTCGTTCTCAAGCTTTCATCTAGCACTGCTCGGTTTGTGCCGGGTTTACTCTGTACGGCAGTGTAAGCTGTACGTTAACTGTTATAGACTGCCGTATCAGTAGTTTACTGATGAATAGTTGGCCGATAAGCATGTCGTGTATGGCTTCAGTAAATACACTGTCCAATCACATTAATGTGACCACCTCTCAGAAGCTTGAATAACCACCTTTTGCGGCGCAGACCGTAGTGAGACGTGCAGGAAGGGAGTCAGTGAGTTCTGGGAGGAAGCGACAGCTATGTGGAGCCACGTCAACTCTTGTACTGTGGCCAGCTGTCTTAGGTTTCTCCGATGAGGTTCCATGGCGGGAACTGCTCGACAGAGGTGGTCCCACAGATTTTCGGTTGCAGGGAGTTTGGTGGCCAGACGAGAACGGTAAACTAATCGTAGTGCTCTTCGAATCACGCACATGTGGCAATTTCCTTCTGGTAGATGGCATCGTGCCAGGCGAAACTCACTGCTTGCACGGGTGACATGCTTCCCACTGGTAGAAGCATACTTACGTTGATGCTTTGTGGCTTCCAGAATGACGATATCACCCAGGGAATGCCACGAAAGCCGGCCGTTGTGGCCGAGTGGTTCTAGGCGCTTCAGTCCGGAACCGCGCTGCTGCTACGGTCGCAGGTTTGAATCCTGCCTCGGGCATGGATGCGTGTGATGTCCTTAGGTTAGTTAGGGTTAGTTAGATTTAAGTAGTTCTAAGTCTATGGGACTGATGACCGCAGATGTTAAGTCCTGTAGTGCTTAGAGTCGTTTGAACTAATGCCACGAAAACATTAACCAGACCATAACCCTTCCGACAATTGTTGCAGCGTGTTTTCTTTCAGACGTTTTACGCGGTGCACACGAACGGCTAATCTGTCCAGTGGAGCATAAGAGGTTATTAGAACCATCTGTGACCACTCAGCGGGTGCCCAGTCGCAACACTGACGTGCAATTCCAGCATTCGCCGCCGACGAACAGCAGACAGCGTGGTTGCGTGATCTAGATGCCTGCTGTGGGGGAGGAAACGTTCGCTGAACGATCGTTGAAGAGACATTGTTGGTACCCCCTACGTTCATGTGGGCGGTCCATTGCCCAGCAGTTGCACGTCAGTTCGCCGGTACACATCTCCGCAGCCTTCATTCACCTCTGTCAACACCTGCTTAGGCGCCGGTTTTTTATAGCGCCATTCTGCCATGCACGGTGTACTCCCACGACAGCCGCAGCAAACAGTTTAGAAACTTAGGTGTTTTGGAAATGCTTCCGTCCTTGGCCCGAAAGCCAATGATCATCCCCCTTTGGACGTCAGATAAATTGCTCCGTTTCCGCAATAGGACGACGACGGCATTGTTGTCCGCGTGCTCCTGACACGCTTTATATTCCCTTCGCTGCTAATGCTGCCACCTGCCGTCTGTGAGTGGTTAATGTACGTTGACGTGGATCGTAGCTGGTGGTCATATTAACGTGACTGGCCGGTGTATGATGTAAGGACAGCACAACGATCGTCCGCTAATCCGCTCCCGCAGTATCGGCAACAATATCACAGAATTTTTGCAGCTGTACATAGGCACCTACGACAAATTGGATCTTTCTCGGTTATGGCGATTGCATTCGACAGGTTGCCATGGTTACGAAGGTGTTTTCACAGAAAGAAAGACAATTCACCTTACAGACTGGATGACTCATAATTGCCGCGGGGGATTAGCCGAGAGGTCTAAGGCGCTGCAGTCATGGACTGTGCGGCTGGTCCCGGCGGAGGTTTGAGTCCTCCCTCGGGCATGGATGTGTGTGTTTGTCCTTAGGATAATTTACGTTAAGTAGTGTGGAAGCTTAGGGACTGATGAGCTTAGCAGTTCAGTCCGATAAGAATTCACTCACATTTTTTGACTCATAATTACAACATTACTCTGTAACGAGCCACCAGAGACCACCTGTACCTTCTACCGAAATGTTCAAAAAATATCCCTGAAGAATCTCGTATTGATTTTATGATGAGTGTAGGTTCACTCAGTATACGCTATAGATGTGAAAACATATTTCAAATTGTTATATATATGATATTATCTGTGTGACTGAAGTATATCACCTTTTTTTGATTATGTTTTGTCCGTCACGGTCTCTTGTGTCTTTCATATTCTAATAACAGGCCATAAGTAGCTTTTCTCTATAAGCCTTTCGCACAGTATTGTGTGTTAGGTCACAGAGGAGGTCAAATGAGCTCTCGATTTGGCTTCCGGGTGAGCAAATAGCATAGCTCAACAAAGAACGGAACAGATGTGTTATATACTAATGCAAGATGAGCTAAATAATTCTCTCGATAGTGTTGACGTACAACGACAGAACTGTTTGTCTCGTGTTCGTATTTCAAGAGATAAAAATGCATTTGAATTCCATGAAACCTAGAAATGTCAAAAGAGCTTACGAGTGTTCCTGTGCACCGCATAAATCAAATGGAAAGACATGGAAGGCTGATGTTTTAGAGTCTACGTCGCATATTATCATGGAAGGATGCAGCTTCTTGCGGCTGTCTGCGCGACTCATTGTGATAGTGTCAACTCCATTGTCTCTTTTTCTTCAAACAGTGTTGTGAATCGGAGAGATTTTTGATGAGTGAACGAAACTGAGAGGAAACAGTATTCTTGTATATGCCTTATCGTAGGTTTCTGTCGGAATTCATTTTGAAGGTCAGGTTGTAAAGAATCACTGTGCCAAAATACGAACAATGATTTATGCGTCGGTGGAACCAAATTAGTGCAATAAAAGTGTAAAAACTGAGAACAGAAGTACTAGACTTTAAGCTGAATTATCATCATCAGACCTCTGCCCAAAGGCAGATTTCCACATGATAACTCTCCATGCTTTTCTTTCTTCTGCAATTCTATTCACGTCCGCGTAATTATAGGTTCGTTGATGTCGCCCGTCATCTTGTATCTTCTCCTTCCTCCCAATCTCCTCCCACAAACTAGAACTTCGAATCCGTCTGTTAGCAAGCACTCCCGTATCAACGAATGTCCCATCTATTTCTCTTCCTTTCTCTTATAAACTGCAGCATTCTCCTCCTCTCACCTACTCTTTCCATCATACTGTCGTTACTCATTCTTTCCACCTAGCTTATCCTCTTCATTCTCCCCCACATCCATATCCCAAATGCTTCTAGCCTTTTCTCATCGCCTCGTCTCAGTGTCCATGTTTCTGCCCCATAGAGTGCTACACTCTAGACAAAACATCTGCCAAGTCTTTACACAGTCCTTTATCTAGTGTGGCACATAATATTATCCTCTTTCTATTGAATGCCTACTTCCCTACAGCAATGCGAGTTGTCACCTCCTGATAGCATTGCAGGTCTCCAAGATATTTAAACACTCTTGCTTGGCCATTAATAACTTACTCTGTCTTAATATTTGCCAGTATTCCTTTGCTGATTACCATACTCCGTTTCTGCTGTGCTGATTCTCATCTCATATTCAAAACTAACATCATTCAGATCTTTCAGCATTTTATTTACAGTTCATTCACTTTCTGCCACTAATCATGTCATCGGCAAATCTTATACACTCCTGTTTTTCCATCTAAGCCTTCCGCAATAATCTCTTCCAGATGTGAGTTGAACAATAAAGGGAAGAAACGTAGTGAAACGCCCGCCTCTTCGCAGAAACTGTTGTTTGGCATTATCCATCATATGTAGTTCCTTCCGCTTAATTTCACAGTCTTCCTGTATTTTTTTCTGCATGCAGAAGTTGTCAGAAACATCTTCACAATAAGGGATATCGGATGGCGCCAAAAAAAGGGACAGTATATTCGACCATTTCGAAGAAAAGGATCTTTCCAGATGATATCGCAATATCGTACAGAAGTGAGGAAGATCTACTTCATGCACGAACCACACATTCGTACTATAGGCCAGACCCTTTCAACAGTTCCAGTAAAGAACCGGCAAGTCACTCAGATATCGTTCTCCAGCCCATCTGCTTGGTAGCGCACGTAGCTCCGTGAGGCGATCGTCCGGAACGCCACACAGGGTTTTGGAAGCGTATTTTTGTTAGTGCCTCCGCACGTGACTTTTGTGAAGGTGTACTTCTGCCCACTCATTCATTTTATGAGAATTCATTATAATCTCCCTCGTGAAATATGACTTTATCGATAAAAAGTTCTTACAAAATAATACGACTCTTGCATTTCAGGACTTATAATGATGACTCCCGGCAACTTCATTTGCACATTCTGCAGGCAGCGGAACTTTATGATTGTTGTGCTGATAGATGTATAATTTTGTTTTTCAGTCATTCACAACAGTTTCCAACAAATTCTCGTCCTGATACGCACTCCGCGTCGGTGGTCATTACCGATCGCTAAATCATAGAGTTGCCAGAAATGTATCCGGGTCTCTGAGGAATTTATCCATTGTGTAAAATGCTTCCGCTGACGGGAGGTATCAATAGGGAAAAAGTTTCTTGGTACAAATGTCGTACAACTTCTGTTTTCCTATCTGCAAGTCCGTCAATCATGTACATGTACATGAGGTGCGTATCCCATGTGCGTAACAGTTTCCATGGGAGTAACATCGACGCCACGCCGTTCGTGACAGGACATACATGGCGTATTCCTTGTGCCATCTGTCACTTTTATAGTTTATAACTTTGAAGTTACGTCATAGAAGATTCTACACACTTCCATTCGCAATAACATGTGGTTCAGAAGATCTTGTACATTTTTTACGCGTCTTTTGCTTAGGGGTTCATTTTCGTCCGTATCTCCCGAATGCTGACACGCAAATTGGGAGATTTGCGTGTCACGTACAGCATGAGATAACAGTGGGCTGTAAAATGTTTTTTTTTTAATTCCGTGAAGAATAAGTAGACGAGAAAGAAATTAGCAGTTAGTCTACATTTGGCAGACACAGCAACTCCCAATGCTGAGAATGCTCCTTGTCATTTGTGGCTCATACAGTATTCTCAATGGTTACCGAGTTTCAGCTATCTGAACTGTCCGGAACGATTTTGATACGCAGGAAACTTCCGGTTTTAGGCAGCAAGAACCTAATATTTGCTGTCACCTGCACCTTCAATGCAGTTTCAAGTAGCCGTGTCATGAAAACGATATAGAACAGAATATTCGTGTATACACCGTTGTCATTTTGGTAGTTTCCGTGTAAACACATTCATACTTTCTATGGTGGAAACCTTGTATGCAGAAACGTCATCGTTCACATGAAAATTAATGCGTTAATGGAAATCAGTGGAGATAATTTTCAGTTAACTCTAGATTGTAAGAACAGCATCGCACCAATCATCTGAAGTATATATTATTGGTGAATGCGTTTTATTTCTTGACTATTTAAATAGTGTCCCGTTTTACAATTTCGTGACGTGGATACAATTTCAAAGCAGTTAACAGTAGGTGCATAACTGAGCCATATTTGTATGTCTACCATGTGATGCGCACCATGTCACAGTGACTGTATTGTATTTGTAACTTGCATGAAAAAAATATCTTACTGAACAACAAGCGAAAGAGAAACCTATACTGTTCGTGTGTCATGTAGCCCATCAAGGAACTAAATCGCAAGCACTGTTTGTAGAGGAAAGGGAGGTAGGAAAGAAGGAAGGAAGATTGGGTTTAACGTCCCGTCTATATCGAGGTCCTTAGAGACGGAGCACAAGCTCGTATTGTGTCAAGGACGAGGATGGAAATCGGCCGTGCTCTTTCAAGGAGCCATGTCGGCATTTGCCTGGAGCGATTTAGGGAAATTGCGGAAACCTAAATCTGGATGGCCAGCGAGGGTTCTAACCGTCACCCCCTGAATGCAAGTCCAGTGTGATAACCACTGCGCCATCTCGCTCGCTGGTTTGTAGAGGAGGAAGCGCCTCCTGTAGCATTCGTGGATACACATTTCTGTCATATCTTCATATAACCACGAATTTCCCTACTTTTACTTCGTGGACATTACGGGAGACGTGTGTTCGAGGCAGTAAAAGGTTTTGGAACGTAAGCTCACGAAATGGCTAGAATAACACACAGTGGCTTTGCTGCAGGATCTACTACTGGAGTTCGTTGAGCAGTTCTGTGGCACTCTCCCACTTAATAAACAAATCTGCGAGAAATAATATGAACGAATAGAAAGCGAGAGACGTGGACACGTAAAGCTCGTTTCAGTATGCTGAAAATGTCACTGTTGGACATAACGGTACAACAAATGATAGGGGTCTACTATGAATCTTATTTTGCTAGAAAATATTTCTACCAACTTCCATTCTCATCATTTTCTTACATTTTCTGCACGTGTAATCAGTTAAAACAGAGCAGATGGACTAAATTTGCAGGTTAGTGTTTCTTATCGGGATTATATCAATTTAATTGATGTTAGAGTGGGTTCTTGATGAGAATGTGTAATTACACTTTGTAGTAATACTCTCAAAATTGAAATATCACCTGAATAGCGGAAAAATTGCTGGACTTCACACGCCCAGCGTTCGTTAGTAAACAGCACTCAGTTGTCAACAGAACGTAGCTCTATCCTTTTGTGTTGAGCTAGTATTGAAGTTAGACATGGCAAAGTGAATGTTTCATGTACGGCGTGTTTGGAATTATCATTTGATATAGTTGTTGTCTTTCTGTTTGGTGCTGCAACGGAAATAATTAATATCATAAACATACTAGTCGTGGCCGGACGGAGTGGCCAAGCGGTTCTAGGCGCTACAGTCTTAGTTACGTTTAAGTAGTTCTAAGTTCTAGGGGACTGATGACCTCCGAAGTTAAGTCCCATAGTGCGAGCCATTTGAACCATACTAGTCGTACTGTCATACGGGAACTTACTTATGATCTTCTAATTTATTATTATTATTACTATATTTCAGCCTAAGTTCACACAAATGGCTTCATTACCAGTTTCGACTTGTTACCTAATTATCATCAGATAAACTGTTTAGACAGAATGAAAGAGTAGGATGCTATAATAATAGGAAACTAAAAGGCAAAGCGAACGAATATCTGTACACACCGTAGTACGTCGATACGTTGCATAGAAGTCGTCAAGTGAACAGAGTCATAGGAGCTCAAAATGCACATCTGCAATATGAATCACCCAGCATTGTGAACGCTTCTGTTGACCTGTTCACTTGATGGCTTGCTCCAGAACGTACTGAGTACGTATAGTGGTGTATAGGAGTTAGTATGATTTGCCATTTTATTTCCTAGTATTTTATTACCCTATTTTTCTTTATTTTTAAACATACTGCGTGATGATGACTTGGTAACAAAAAAATGGTTCAAATGGCTATGAGCACTATTGGACTTCTTTCACCCTGAACTTTAATCCCTCTGTTAAATCTTACTTTTATTTACGTCATTACTTTTTCAGTGAATCGACGGAAGGGCAGGGACGCAAGACGTAATCCCTGTCTCACACGCTTCTTAATCCGAGGACTTCGTTCTTGGTCTTCCAGCCTTATTGTTCCCTCTCAGTTCTTGTACACATTGTATATTACTCGCCTTTCCCTATAGCTTACTCCCGTGTTTCCTCGGTATTTCGCACATCTTGCACCATTTTACGTTATAGAATACTTTTTCTAGATCGACGAATACTCTGGTTGCGTCTTGAAATGACTACAATGAGAAATTGTGGTTCATACTGAGGCCTGTCGCGTGATTGTTGCCACGCGCCATTCACAAATCTAACAGGGATTGTGGACAAAATACAGTGGTACCAAAAGTGACCTCCGCCACACACTGTGAGGTGGTGTGTAAAGTACAGATATATATCCAGGTGTAGTTGCAGATGTTGTGACCAGTCAAAACTACTTTCCTTTAACTGCTTTGGGAAAAGGCTCATCAAACTAGAACTCTTGAAAGATTCGTTCAAATGGTTCAAATGGCTCTGAGCGCTATGGAAGTTAACATCTGAGGCCATCAGTCCCCTAGAACTTAGAACTACTTAAAACTAACTAACCTAAGGACATCACACTCATCCATGCCCGAGGCAGGATTCGAACCTGCGACCGTAGCAGTCGCGCGGTTCCGGCCTGAAGCGCCTAGAGCCGCTTGGCCACCGCGGCCGGCCACTTGGTAACAAGTGGAAACTAGCAGTACAATCATTTGTGAGGCCTGAGACTGAAATATATAACATTATAAGAAGTAATAACACCTTAGCAACAGTGTAATACGACAACGTGGCCCCCGAAATCGTAATGTAAGACCTGTACGCTTTTTAATACTTTAAAAAGTGGGTTTTTTCGTTTAACAGCGGCGAATGTACCAATCTTCACAACAGTTTCCGCATACTGACGCTGAGTAGGAATGCTGCAGACTTAAGCCCGTGTTAGATGACACACGGCCGAGTGAATGATCGACTAGTTCGCAGTGGGTACTTTACCTGGCTTGCAAAGCTCTCTGAAGCAGGCATAGCACCCAGCAGCAGTTAAGTGCGTCTTTCGCTCTTTCGCTCGCCGCCTAACACGGGCTTTAGCGGCCTGCCTGTTGGTGAGGAGGAGACGAGGTGTCGGCAGTGCCGGCGCGCACGTGTCGGAGGGCAGCTGCGGACTGGCCGCGGGCCCGCACCACGCCCTTCCGCCGCGCGCGCTCGCGCGCTGACGTCACGGGTCAACCAAGATGGCGGCGGCCGGGCGCGCGTGCGCGCAGCGTCGCGACGCCGGGTGGGGGCTGGCGAGGGTGTGGTGGCTGCAGGGTGGGGAGGGGCGGGAAGCGGAGGGGAAGGAGGCGCCGCGGCGCTCGGCGTCGCCGCCAGCGCCATCTGCCGCTCGGCGGACATCGATTGCGGCCCGGCCGCAGTCGTTCCGAAGCACGCCGCCGCTGCGGGTCGAGGTCGCACCGAATGTGCGCCTCCAGAGACCCTCAACCAATGACTCAGTCGATTACGATATCGCAGTATAGTGACTATTACTAACAAGTGCTAATTTAGTGTTTGGCGCAGCACTGAATGGACTAAGTGCGTCTCCCCCGTTGTTTGATGCAGATGTTTGTTTAACCTCTGCTCCATTGAAATATTTCGATCTATTATGTCATTGTCCCAAAGAATCTCTTGTAAAATCTTTGAGATTAGACCCTGTGCCTGTGGAGGCCATATTTAGGAGGTCGTAGCTTGTATGTAGATCGATGCATACTGTGGTTCGTTACTGACTAAAGTGAGTTTATACGAAGCACCAATATCGAAATTCAAGCGGTATTTGATTGTTGTCATTTCTTCTTGCAGCAAGAATTATTGTCCCACCGTCCCACCGTCCTGTCGCACTGACCTTTAGGTATGAAGGCCGGTTAAAGTTATTTTTTATTGATGGAAAGTCCCTAAAAACGTTTAGTAACGAATGGGTACTCTTTTAGCTGAAGTGCGAAAGGTGTTAGAACATTAAGGAGAGCCTGCAAGTGCCTGTAAAAGCGGAAGTACGTTTAACTTTCATTAAAGATGACGCTGACCACGTAGGAAAGAGTTGAAAACCAGAAAAAACGCACAACGTGTAGGTTGGAATATCTTATGTTGGCAAAGGACAATCACCAAACCACTGAAATACTGAAATCCACATAGATTGAGTCAGTATCCTTAGTTGATAGGCACGTAACACTGGAAAAACAGAAGATACATAGAGGTTAGAGCAGAAGAGGGGAAACAGATAAATCACTTACAGTTCGAACACTTTTTGTAACAGAAAAAGAGTAAAATTTTGTGTGATGAGATCCGACCACGAACGGATAGCGCAATTGGTTCAGGCGATAGAGATTTCTCGACAAGAAATAGGGAGGAAGATTAGATGGTTCAAATGCCTCTGAACACTATGCGACTTAACGTCTGAGGTCATCAGTCGCCTAGAACTTAGAACTAATTAAACCTAACTAACCTAAGGACATCACAAACATCCATGCCCGAGGCAGGATTCCAACGTGCGACCGTAGCGGTCTCTCGGTTCCAGACGAGGAAGATTAGAGTTTAGCATTTCGTCGACAACGAAGTCCTTAGAGGCGGCTCATAACTGTAGCCCAGACGCGCACTACCAAAATATTGCCAGGAATAGATACCCATTCCCACAGACTATGAAGGTCCGCGTGATTTCGCAAATAATTCAGTGCATACTGTTGTAATTGCAGAATAATGAAAGCGTAGATTGCTTAAGTAATTCCTGTGATTGTAAGAGCGATTATGGTTGAAGCACCCGCGCGTTAGTCGAATGTTAGACCTAGTCTCTTAGCACCAGTTCCTAGTCTTCTGTAATGGTCAACAATACGTCAACATCATTAGAGATTGATCACTAATTCAGATGGTCAAGAATGATAGAGCAAATTGAGCGGAGCTGTGTTGAGGGAGCTGTCCTGTCTTAGGTGCGAGTCCATGGAAAAATCTGTAATGATGGACTTTCGGCACTCACACACACACACACACACACACACACACACACACACACGAGCGCCGCGCATTCAATCCCGCAATGCCCGTATGACATTTTCCCACGCTTACTGGTTGGCTTAATGGGAGACTTATTGTATACCATGACTTCCAACAAATTTTCTGCTAACAAATAACTGCATGTTTTTATTTCTCTGAAGTTGTACGCCAACAATGTTAAATGCTTGTTTCTTATGTGCTGAAATGAGATACGTGAGCTAACTGTGGCCGGCCGGAGTGGCCAAGCGGTTCTAGGCGCTGCAGTCTGGAACCGCGCGACCACTACGGCCGCAGGTTCGAATCCTGCCTCGGGCATGGATGTGTGTGTTGTTCTTAGGTTAGTTAGGTTTAAGTAGTTCTAAGTTCTAGGGGACTGATGACCTCAGAAGTTAAGTCCCATAGTGCTCAGAGCCAGCCAAGCTAACTGTGAACTGCTTCCCCATGTTTTTCGACGCTACGCAAAATACGGTTCCGAAGAAAGCAGATATGTCAAGTCTTGATACAAGTACAATGATACTTTGTTGACTGCTGTATGCATCATTTGATTTCCAATTACTTTATCGTCTTCACATCCAGCCACTTCAATAAAGAAAAACATATGGTGATGATAGTGGCCTCTATGGACATCAAAGAAAGCTTGAAAACCTTTTGAAGTTTCTAGTATTTCATCTAAGGCAGAGTATAACATTTTTGGGTGCAAAAAGTGGGCCGCGCGCAGTGGCCGCCGGGTTTCAGGCATCATGTCACAGACTGCGTGGCCCCTCCCGCCGAAGGTTCGAGTCCTCCCTCGGGCATGGGTGGGTGTGTTGTTCTTAGCATAAGTTAGTTTAGTGTGTAAGTCTAGAGACCGATGACCTAAGCAGTTTGGTCCCTTAGGAATTCACACACATTTGAACATTTTCGAGCAAAAAGTGGAGCGCTTTACCATCTGAGCTACCGAAGCACGACTCACGCCCGGTACTCACAGCTTTACTTCTGCCAGTATCTCGTCTCCTACCTTCCAAACTTGCCCGCGAAAGGCAAAGGTCCCGAGTTCGAGTCTCGGTCGGGCACACAGTTTTAATCTGCCAGGAAGTTTCATATCAGCGCACACTCCGCTGCAGAGTGAAAATCTCATTCTGGAAAAAGTGGAGCCATTGATACACAATTCAGGAAGTTTGTCATTTTTAATGTAACTTCTCACTTAGGTGATTGAAAATCGAACGAAATGGAACTTACAGCTAACGAATGGGGTAAATGTGGAATTAACTAGGAATGTGGAACTAATATCTACTAGAATTGTTAAAATTTTCCTGATGGCACGTTAGCAACGACTTTACAAAGTAGGTACATCCAGGAAAACTCCTGAACTTTCTTTCTGGACCAAACAAAGCGGCGGTAATTGGATCATTGGAAAAATAGTGAGCTTTTGTCTAGTGCACTAAAAAATAATTGCTCCTATGTACTTTATGTAACTGCACGGCATTGTCAAGTTACTTCAGAACGAAAGTGAAAATGTGCAGAACCGATTCCGTTGAATTATGGATATTGTCATGTCGACAAAGATATTAGCGGCTTCTTCGTATCCACAGTCAGTCAGTCAGTCAGTCACATACGTGGGCAATGAGCGTTACGAATAACTTTCGGACTCCGCATTACGGTAGTGCTGAGAAGACCATGGAGCAGGTGGTTCGCCATTATTAAGGTTTGTCGCCACATCTTTTAGACGATCAGTGTGTACACAGTGTACTCTCGCATTTGTCTTTCATATGAGTTAAAATGAACGGTTGAGAATGTATTGTGTCACTTATCCTCGCGCCTTGAGAACTCGGATGTCAGGAACGCCACACCACCAGCCTTTGCCCCCTTCTGAATTCTTCCATGGTTGTCCTCCTATTACTCCAGAGTTCTAAACCAGATTTTTCTGCTCATTGTCACATACCTCAAATGTTGAGATTTTTGTGCGTATCTCGATATAAACTAGATATAAGATTCGCTGTAGAGGTCCAGCAAGACTTTAGAGGGTCATCATCGGTAACTATTTATGTAAGCAGGTAGGGAAAACAAGATTCAGAATGACAGCAAAGTTGATTATCCGATATTAAGGCGGCTAGGACCAATATTCTCTTTGATTTACGTCGTGCCAGGGATAATGATCAGTGCGTAGCGTAGTCCCTGTCATGAAGCTGTTAACAGATCAAATAACTAAAAAAAACTGTTAATTTATTGGTGCATCGACTACCTCAGAAACGACTTCTCGTTTTCCTGTCTTGCCGTCGTGTTGCGCAGACACAAGTATCAAATTAAGACATGCTGCGTGATTGGAGCTAGCCAAGTAATTGGTACTAGCCAACACTGTCAAACAGGAAACTCACCAGGCCGGTTGTACGGGTGAATATATAACACATTGCAGTAACATGTACAGCGTAAACGCATCGACATCTACTGCTGTAACATCGCTAACTTGCGAGACCAACCTACAGATCAGAGCACCTTTAGTGTGTTCACCGCCCAGCCTGGATCTGATAGTTAACTGATTTTCTGCGCCCATTTAGAAGAACATAGGGTTGAGTTCCCACTTCCGCCTCAGAAACAAAAGAACAGTTGGACGGAAACTCAAACCACTCGGAACAGGATTTATCCATATACGGGTCACACGGCGTATACACTTCACCTCTTAAATAAGGTGAATCACACAATCATAAATTTCAACTAGTAGCTACGGAGCAAACGAAGGTAGGTTTAGATTAAGAAAGGTACAGTCAGTGTTGTGAATAAAATATGTGTGTAGGGGGAATATGACTCATCTTGCATCTGAATGTAATGGTATCTCCATTTAGCTTTGAATTAATATACGTCACAATTCCAAGGAGATGCACGTTTGGATTCTAGGCAGGCAGAGACTTTTCGATCTGCATTACAAACTTTAGGCTTTACCATGGAAAAAAAATGTTCTCATTGAACTTATTAACTAATGATGTCTTTGCTTAAAGCTGTTATAGGGCGATGAATGGTTCTCGATTTTATTGAAATCCATTTATAAAGATCTCCCCCAAGAATCCGAAAAGTAGAGTTGTAAATTATCGCCACAATTATTTTTCGTTGTGAAATATCGTCAGCGTAAAGTTGCGATGTGGCGTGTATGCATGGAAGTAATAGAAGCGCATCATCCAAAAATACACAGTAAACTGCACGCAAGGCGTAGTTACACTTGCATTAAAATAAATAAAGAAAAAGAAGTTAGCTGTTTCTCAGTGCTCGCATTACCGTTCTGGTTATGAAAGTTTTTTAGTAAAGCATACCCAGAGAATGTCTCACATTCTCAGTTGAACGGAAAAATACATTTGTGTGGGTAAAGCTTTGTGAAAATGAGATTCCCTCTCCTCTAGTGTATGGAGAGCTGGTTTGGTGGTAATTTGGTTCAAGTGGTTCAAATGGCTCTGAGCACTGTGGGACTTAACATCTGTGGTCATCAGTCCCCTAGAAGTTAGAACTACTTAAACCCAACTAACCTAAGGACATCACACACATCCATGCCCGAGACAGGATTCGAACCTGCGACCGTACCAGCTGCGCAGTTCCGGACTGAAGCGCCTAGAACCTCTCGGCTACCGCGGCCGGCCCTTCTTCCGAAATTTGAGCTGACTGAATCAGCTAGTTATATGGGGACCTATGTTTTAACATGGAGCAACGGTGCATCTCGGAAGTTTTCACAATAATAAAACCCCCAGAGGCGAAATAAGTGACAACTGACAGATGAAAATCTTGATAAACTTCATTTATAATATTTATAATTAAACTAATAAAACAGTATGCAGTCACAGAACATGGGCGGCATTGCTGCAGTTACATTTATTTTTCTTCGTAGGTTCCTTAAGGTATTGTACCGGTCATGTTGTTTCTCTTTACTATGTTTTGTGCTCTTTTAATTTGTGTTCGAGGTACTTTATTTTATTATTATTTAGCTCATTGTGTAATTATTGGAACTTCTTGTTAGGTATTCCAAAGCCAGACATGGCAGACGAACAAATAAATCGATACTACAAGAAATCGCATTTACTGTTTAATAAGTTTTTGGTAATAAAGAATTATCTGCCCTTAACAGCTTGAGGTCAGGACTAGACCTCAATGTTTGGAAAATTTTGCTCCAGGGTGTATCTAACAACAGATATTCTTTGGGAGAACGTTTCTAAAACAAGAAAACAATGTATTACAGTATCTGTTTCTAACAAGGGAGGAGTCTTAATGCCACAGCTACTGATCTGTTTGGGGACAGCAGAATATGTTACTCTTTGCGCACTAATTACGAGTAATGTAGATGATTGCATTGTGTTATATGTTGCATTTCAAAGGTTTTCGTATGTGAAAAGAGACATCTGGATCCACTGTTTGGCACTCTACCACTGGTCCACCGAACCTCCTACTTGTCAATATCCATTACGTGTTCTGAGTTTCTTCAAACTGATACTGAATTTGGTGGGAGCATGATGGCTGTTGAGTTATGCGTTTCAGAGCCCATGTTTACTACACTTTTTTGCTTCGAATGATCGTTCCTGTCATCTCCCTGAACATTGATTATTTCTCCTGGGACATCCTGCACAGAGAGGTGTTTGTAGCTGTTACCATGAAAACCCCTACCCGATTTCTTTATCCCTTTTTGCCCTTCCTGTGTTAGCAATGGTTGACCCTGCAACAGGACATATACTGTTAATGATATTAGTTGTATGGGCATTTTGGCATAGTCTAAGGCATTTTTCTGTCCCCGTCCTCAGCTCGTGGTTTAGTGGCTAGCATTTCTGCCGTTTGATTATGGGGTCGGGTTCGATTCCAAGGCCAGGTCGGAGATTTTCGTTGTCTGGGGACTAGGTGTTTGTGTTGTCGCCATCATTTCGTCATCATTCGTGAAAGTGACGAGACTGGACTGTGTAAAGATTGGGAATTTGTACGGGTGCTGATAACCGCGTAGTTGAGCGCTCCACAAACCAAATATCATGATCATTAACATCATCATCTTTTCTGTCTCTAACATTACGTCTCCTAATGTTAGAGGCACCCACAGAGGTTATAAAGACTTCGTTATTTAATTTCCGAACTCAAAAAAGCTCACCGAGTTAGTTCAGTGGATTGTCAACCGACGAAATCTTTTTAGTGTCTCCAGCATCAAGAGACGAGAAATTAGCCGCAGAGACATGCCTTCCAGCTCAGTCCCTCTTCGTCCATGAGATCCAGATCGCTGTAGACAACTGCGATGATGTTGATATTTTCTACGATTTCAGGATGGTATGTGATTCAGTTCCGCACTGTCGATTAGCGAACAAAAAACGAGCTTACTGAATATAGGACCCTATTTAGAACTTCCTTACAGATAGTACACAACATGTCGTTCTTAACAGAAGAAGATCGACAGATATAGAAGTTATTTCAGGAGTGCTCCAAAGGAAGTGTGATATGGCCTTTAATATTTATCGCATACGTGTATGGATACAGTTGTGCGCTCCATGAGGCAATTCGCGAACGACGCTGTTATCTTTAGGAAGGTAGCAACTTCAGAAGGGTGTAGCGAAATGCAGGAAGACCTGCAGATGATCGACGACTGGCAGTTGACCCTGACCTCTGTCAGTACAAAATGTTTCGAGACTGGTTTAAAAAAAATTGAGAAGTGTTAAGATGGAGGTTTTAATGTCTGAGGTGTTCTACTTGGTCTGCCGCCACCAGAGTGGAACACACAGAACGATGATACAACCATGTGAAACTGTCAGAAAAGTCCTTCAAGATGTTCAACTCGCATGTACAAAGGCTTGAATGACGTTTATGTCGACAAACCGCTGACCCTTCATGTGAATTTGAGCACTTCGTTGTTACGTGGCAGGTTCGTATTGCTCCGTCAAGTACAGTCAAGCGTGGTGAATGTTTCCAGGAAAGATTTATCCGCGTTTTGCATTTCAGTCAACTCCGATAGACGTCCACACCTCGTTGTCTTTGTTCGGGAGCCAGGATGTACGGCACAAACTTTGCACGCACTTCTCTCTTCATCAAAACATTCTGGAGAATGTCTTGAACGCTAGATATAGAGAAGTTATTCCATTGACAATTGTGTCAAAATGACGTTGACAAATTACAGCCGCGCCTCCACTACATACCTGTGGCTGCTCAGGACTGACTGGTCAAACGCACATCTGCTGTTTGCCTTTGTTATCTGAAGCTGCCACGGTAGTTACTGTTCTCACTTCACTTAAACTCCAGGAATAAAATCAGTCTCGAAACTATTTGGACGGATAGTGTACATAAACATGCGAGGAAATTCACTACTATTCAATTAAACTTCTAGTGACAGATCACTGCAAAAAGCGTTACCGTAAAATACCTTGGGGTAACCATCCGGCGCGACCTAAAGTGGAATGACCAAATAGAACAAATCGTAGTAAAAGTAGATAACAGGCTCAGATTAGTTGGGAAAATCTTAGGAAAATGTAATTCATCCACGGAAGAAGCCTGATTCTCGAGTACTGTTCCTTAATTTGGGATCCTTACCAGGTTGGATTAATTGGAGAGACAGTGAATATCTGACCACTCGTGAACTGATTTCTTTCAGTCAAGAACTTCTGATTGAAACGATGCGGCCTGCCATGAATTCGTACCCTACGCCAACCTCTTCATCTCACACTAGCACGTCCAAAATAATAACTCTAAGCACTATGGGACTTAACACCTGAGGTCATCAGTCCCCTAGACTTAGAACTACTTAAACCTAACTAACCTAAAGGCACACACATCCATGCCCGAGGCAGGTATCGAACCTGCGACCGTAGCAGCAGCGCGGTTCCCAACTGAAGCGCCTATAGCCGCTCGACCACAGCGGCCGGCTATCACTTCCACCCTAGGTCCTCAGTTATTTATTGGATGTCTTCAAATCTCTGTCTTCCGTTATAGTTTTTACTCTCTGCAACTTCCTCTAGTAGCATGGAGATTATTCCCTGATATCGTAACATATGTCCCATCATGCGGTCAGTGTTTTCCATATGTTACTTTCTTTGCCGATTCTACAGAGAACTTCCTCATTCTTTACGTTGTTCGTCCACCCAGTTCTCAACGTCCTTCTGGAGCATGGCATCTCGTATGCTTCGATTCTCTCCTGTTCCGATTTCCCCATAGTCTACGTCTCGCTGTCATACAGTGCTGTGCTCCAAACGTAAATCCTCAGAAAGTTCCTTCTCAAATTAGGGACCATGTTTGATACCAGTAAATATCTCTTGGCCAGGAATGCTCTCTTTGCCTGCGCTACTGTACTTTTAATGCTCACCTTGCTTCGTCTGTCGTGGATAATTTTATTTACGGGACAGCAAAACTTCTTAAGTAACCTGAAGTTTCTTGGTATTCTAATTTTTACTACATGGCATTGTCTTTGTCTTTTTCCTGTTTACTCTCAGTTCATATTCTGTTATCAGACTGTTCATTCCATTCAACAGGTCCTGTAATTTTTACTCACTTTCTTTGAGGATGGCAATGTCATGAGCGAATCTTATCACTGATATTCTTTCACCCTGAACTTTAATCCCACTGTTGAATCTTACTTTTATTTACGTCATTGCTTCTTCAGTGAATCGACGGAAGAGCAGGTACGCAAGACGGAATCCCTGTCTCATACGCTTCTCAATCCGAGGACTTCATTATTGATATTCCAGCCTTATTGTTCCGTCTCAGTTCTTGTACACATTCTATACTACTCGCCCTTCACTATAGCTTACCCCCAATGTTTTCTCGTAATTTCGCACATCTTGGACCATTTTACGTTATCGAAAACTTTTTCTAGATCGACGAATACTTTGGTTGCGTCTTGAAATGACTACAACGAGAAAATGAGAGAAATTGTGGTTCATACTGAGGTGTGTCTTGTAACTGTTACCACGCGCCACTCACGAATGTAACAGTGACTGTGGAGAAAATACAGTGGTACCAAAAGTGCCCGCCGGCACACACTGAAGGTGGTGTGTAGAGTACAGAGGTAGATCTAGAAGTAGTTGTAGATGGTGTGACCAGGCGAAACTACTTTCGTCCGATCATAAGTGTGGGTTCTTTAACTGCTTTGGAAAAGGGCTCATCAAACTAGAACTCTTGAAAGATACGTTCACTTTATTACATAAGTGAACAAACGGATTACTTCACTTTGATACAGCTCATTGTCACAGGAGCGCTTGATAATTTACAACTGTCACTGCCTGTGAAAGCATCACTTGATACACTAAGTAACCAACTGTTCTCACGAAGTACAATGTACAACATTTACAACTTTACACTTCATCTTGTAAGTAGGCTGTTTAGGTTTTTATGTTGGTAAGCCACGTAGCGCTCTGTATGAAAATCACTGACTGTGCTGTGTGCAGTCTGTGGCTGGTTTGCATGGTTGGAATATTTGCTATTGTAGTGTTGGGCAATTGGATGTGAACAGCGCGTAGCGTTGTGCAGTTGAAGGTGAGCCGCTTGCAGTGGTGGATGTGGGGAGAGAGATTGCAGAGTCTTGAGAGCGGACGATCTGGACGTGTGTCCGTCAGAAAAACGAAATTTGTAAGACTGGATGTCTTAAACTGATATATATATTATGACTTTTGAACACTATTAAGGTAAATACATTATTTGTTCTCCATCAAAATATTTCATTTGCTAACTATGCCTATCAGTAGTTAGTGCCTTCAGTAGTTAGAATCTTTTATTTAGCCGGCAGTATTGGCGCTCGCTGTATTGCAGTAGTTCGAGTAACGAAGATTTTTGTGAGGTAAGTGATTCATGAAAGGTATAGGTTATTGTTAGTCAGGGGCATTCTTTTGTAGCGATTATTGAAAGTCAGATTGCGTTGCGCTAAAAATATTGTGTGTCAGTTCAGTGATGATCAGAATAAGTAAAGAGAGAAAGTCTGAGTACATTCAGTTTTGCTCAGCTGTTTGAAAATCAAAAGACGTAAGAGGTTTACCAGCACTGTCATTCTTAATTTTTCTAAGGTGATGTTTCATATGGCGACCCTGCCAAGATTCGAACCTGGAATCTTGGGTTTACCGGCACCGTCATTGCTAATTTTTCCAAGGGGATGTTTCAATCTGAAACTCTTAACAACTGTCACTGTCACAACACATGGTGTTTACTACTGTAGCTGAGGTCACGAACTGGACTGAGCTCTTGCATACTGACCTCAAGGTGAGGGCGCTGGTGTATTGAAGGAGGGCGTGTCTTCTAGAGTGTTTCCCATTGGTTGTTGCCGGTTGGAGCGAGCTCTCGGTAATGTCTGTGGTATCGATTCGCGTTGCCGACTTTGGTGTGGCATCGCGATCTCTGGGCGAAAGCGCAGTAGAATTCCGATGCTTGCGACTTTATCAGATTCGGCCCCAGTGTAGTGTGGTAGGAACTAAGCAGCACCGATGCAGCAGGGGAGTGCAGAAGGCGTGAGTGCGGAAGCAGAAGCCAGCAGCAGCGGCGGCGGCGCTGGCGCAAGCGAACGCCGTGTGGGCGAGCGCGGGTCACGTGCTGGTGACGGAGGAGGCAGGCAGGCAGGCAGGCAGGCGGCCTTGGGCCCGGGTCGCAGCGGCAACGGCGCACTCCGCGCCCGAGACTGTGCTGTCCTGTCCTGTCCTGGGCCTCAGCCCTTGCCTGCCAGCAGGGCCGGCCGCGAGACACGCCAAGGACGGCCGCCGCCACCGCGGAAATGTCACTCTTCCTCGTGCCTGCCGCGCCACGCACCGCGCCGAGTGCGGCCACCACAGTACAGCAAGTGGCTGACCGAGAAGGCGGAATGCGACCTGCCGCCACCCTCCACGTTGCAGTGTCACTGTACCGAAACTTCTAAAGAAACAGTGGCCTACTGCATAATAAGTACACTACTAGCCATTAAAATTGCTACACCAACAAGAATTCATTGGACAAATATATTATACTAGAATTGACATGTGATTACATTTTCACGCAATTTGGGTGCATAGATCCTGAGAAATCAGTACCCAGAACAACCAACTCTGTCCGTAATAACGGCCTTGATACGCCTGGGCATTGAGTCAAACAGAGCTTGAATGGCGTGTACAGGTACAGCTGCCCATGCAGTTTCAACACGATACCACAGTTCATCAAGAGTAGTGACTGACGTATTGTGACGACCCAGTTGCTCGGCCACCATTGACCAGACGTTTTCAATTGGTGAGAGATCTGGAGAATGTGCTGGCCAGTGCAGCGGTCGAACGTTTTCTGTATCCAGAAAGGCCAGTACAGGACCTGCAACATGCGGTCGTGCATTATCCCCCTGAAATGTTGAGTTTCGCAGGGACCGAATGAAGAGTAGAGCCACGGGTCGTAACACATCTAAAATGTAACGTCCACTCTTCAAAGTGCCGTCAGTGCGAACAAGAGATGACCGAGACGTGTAACCAATGGCACCCCATACCATCACGCCAGGCGATACGCCAGTATGGCGATGACGAATACACGCTTCCAATGTGCGTTCACCGCGATGTCACCAAATACAGATGCGACCATCATGATGCTGTAATCAGAACCTGGATTCATCCGAAAAAATGACGTTTTGCCATTCGTGCACCCAGGTTCGTCGTTGAGTACACCATCGCAGGCGCTCCTCTCTGTGATGCAGCGTCAAGGGTAACCGCAGCCAGGGTTTTCGAGCTGATAGTCCATGCTGCTCCAAACGTCGAATTGTTCGTGCAAGTGGTTGTTGCCTTGCAAACGTCCCCATCTGTTGACTCAGGGATCGAGACGTGGCTGCACGATCCGTTACAGACGTGCGGATAAGATGACTGTCATCTCGACTGCTAGTGATACGAGGCCGTTGGGATCCAGCACGGCCTTCCGTATTACCCTCCTGAACCCACCGATTCCATATTCTGCTAACAGTCATCTCGGCCAACGCGAGCAGCAATGTAACGATACGATAAACCGCAATCGCGATAGCCTAGAATCCGACCTTTATCGAAGTCGGAAACGTGATGATACGCATTTCTCCTCCTTACACGAGGCATCACAACATTTCACCAGGCAAAGCCGGTCAACTGTTGTTTGTGTATGAGAAATCGGTTGGAAACTTTCCTCATGTCAGCACGCTGTAGGCGCCAACCATGTGTGAATGCTCTGAAAAGCTAATCATTTTCATATCACAGCGTCTTCTTCCTGTCGGTTAAATTTCGCGTCTGTACCACGTCATCTTCGTGGTGTAGCAATTTTAATGGACAGTAGTGTATAAAAGAAAGCGTTCTGCTACAGATAGAGAGACGCCGAATGAGACACTGTAACCTCCCCACACGAAATAATGTTAAATAATAATGTAGCCAAGTGTAACCCCCACAAAAAAATAAAAATGTTAAATATAATCATGAAAATGAGCAAAATAAAATAATTGAAAAATGTGAGCCAGATGCAAACTCCCCACAAAATATTGTTAAATGGAAATGGAAATGTGCCAAGCGTAACCTCACCACAAAATAATAATTAAATGAATTTTAAATATTTTGACCTCCGAACAAAATTGGATCCGATTTATAGTCTGTGTGCAGATATGCATTCACATTTAATGTTACCACAAAATTCTTTTCTCATTTAATGTCAAGTTCGAAATAGAAAAATTCCTAAACACCAAAAATAATAAAAAAGTTTTGTAACCTGTTAAATTTATAAGGACAGCAGCGCAGACGTTCGGCCCTGTATTCTGAATAAAAAAAGCAAAAATTCTTACCTCAATAAAACTGCAATTATATCTGCTCTTAATTAGTCATTTTTCGACACAGCTTCGTGCAATGCTGGCGTATATTTTTTTTGTTTCTTGGATGCAATGATAATGCATTGGAAAAATTCTTTAAATTGAAATGAATGCTTTTCTTTAAAAGAGTTGCTTTATATTATAAAAAATTATTATTGGGGCATTTCTTTGAACAAATTAAATTGAAATTAACATACATTATTAAATATGCGCAAGGCTGCTTCTTTACCTTCTACAACAATACTCATCCTCCAGAGTCCTGACCAGAGTCGCGAGCAGAGCGCACAGCCGACGCATGCCGACTCCCACCGACTCACGCAGACTACCCAAGACTACTACCCACTCGCTAATAAAGCCGACCGACTACTACTGTCGACTCGCGCAGTCAAGCGCAGACTAGCGACAAGCAACAACTAACGATAAACAACTCTCTGGTCAGAGATTCTGTCATGCCTCGCCCATCGCCGGCAAAGCATACGTCTTACATAACTCTCCACTGGGGGGCGGGGGCGGGGGGGGGGGGGGGGGGGCAAAAATTTGGCATCGATGGTGAGTCAATTGGACTTGCCATGAGCAACAAATTTTTCTTCATTAACTAACTTTACAATCACAGAATATATACATATACATAGGTGCAGAACATGAAATAAAATATAGTGCACATGCACTGAGTACAGAACATATCAGGCAATGCCAAAATATATACACAATGAGTACAAAACGTATTAACAAATGCCAAAAGTGCACACGCACTGTAACACTCTTTAGCATTTTTACAAGAAATAAACATAATGAGTACAAATGACAAAAGTGCACACGCACTGTAGTTCAGAACATATCAGCAAATCATAAAAAATGTATATGCAATGAATACAGATCATGTTAACAAAATGACGAAAGTGCACACGCACTGTAGCACAGAACATATCACAAAATGTATACGTAATGAGTACAAATGGCGTAAAGTGCACACGCACTGTAAAATTCTCTAGCATTTTTATTGCAACTAATCTTGTTAACAAATGAAATGAAGTGCACACGCACTGTATATGTCTTTATCATTTTACAAGAATTTAAACGCATTGTATAAGTGTTTACCATTTTACAAGAACTAGGAAAGGAATGGGAAGGATTGCATCAAGGTTGTAGCACTTTAGTTTGCACGTAGCTGCACTGAAAGTCCATATCTTTCTATAGAAGCACAACACCAAGTCAGACAATCTGTAGTTCTTTTCCTTGAAGTATTAATCAGTGTAGCCAAGACAATGAAATGTAGTAGTAATATTCCATGCTATCATTTTGGTAGTACACTAGGTACACCAAACAATGGGACTATAATAACATCTCCATCGCTCAAGGTGGTGGACAGCATGTCGTGTCAACACCACGTTCTTGCAAAGTACACCAACGTAGAATTAGTGCAAAAACCAAATATAGTGCTCCATGGTCATGAGGATAATTAGGTCAGAAGGTGAAGGACATTAAGTCACATAGTAGTCTTCATTGAGAATTACACTAGTCTTAACAACTGATTTGAGTAATTGGTGGCACTCATCGCCCAGTTACTGAACATTTCTGTACCATGTATGAAGTATTACAGAATAATGTTCATAAATTATCTGAATATAGTAATTATTGGCACCCATTGGCCAGATACAAAGCATTGTTTTATGCATTATTCAGAAGTCGTCATTCAAAATGAGTTAATTATTGGCATAGCATTTGTACATAATTAATCTAATTATAGTAATCATTGGCATCATAGGTCATCTTATTACAGTAATCAGTGGCATTCATTGGCCAGTTACAAAGCATTTTTTTTATGCAATATTCAGAAGTGATCATTGGCATAGCATTAACAAAAATATTATTTACAGAAATTATGCGCATAGTATTTATGCATTATTACAAAGCATCATTCAGTTTTATTCGGAAGTCGTTATTGAAGTAACATACTATTCAGAGCTGATCAGTATTACTCAGAACTCTCTTAAACTGGTAGCATTATTTGGGACTGGTAATACATTTTTTTTGTGCTAGCAATGCATTGCGTTGGGATCGATAGTTAATTACTGGGGGATAACAATATTTGCTTTTGAGTTATTGCTGCAAATGAAGATGTGTAACGTCATTCGTCATGAGTCAGCTGTAGCAAGGTTATAAAACAAGTAGAGTATATGTGATCACATTCATAAATGACATAGGTTTAATCAACAACTGCTTATAGCACATTAATTTCATGAATAATTTATCCTGCAAAATATACAAAATGGATTACTGAACTGAAAGAAGAAACGCATATTATGCTGGAAAGTAGTGAACTTCGAATTAACAGGTAGTGAAATGTGTATAAAAAATATATATGTTCTCTAGCTGTCCTTTCCAAAACCTTCAGTCATCATACCATGCGATATAAGACATACTGTCAAAACGAACTGCAACAAATACTTAAATAACTACATAGCATAAATACATAAACTTCAACATTATCCTCATCTGTAAAGATAAAAAATACGTATTAACCATATCATCATAACTCCATTATTATCATCACCTGTAACGAAAAAACTTCATTATCATAGTAGCATATTCTTCATCATTATTCATCACCATTCATTATCATCTGCAAAAAAGTCACTTCATTATTCATTATACAACTATTCCTTATTTCTAGCATATTTCATCACTAAAACTAAGATACGTAGTCCTGTCTGACAGCCTGCATCAATCGCCTCGTATTCTGAAAGAAAAAATTAGTTAAGACTGCTATTCTACGATGCGTACAGTATATTCTTGTTAATGCTTGTTAATTCTGATCCATTTACTCTTCGTCACGAGGTATTGCATCTTCTTTCGTTCATTCCGAAGGTGAAATTCCCATTTCTGTTTAATTTATTTCGTTTACACGTTATTTCTTTCTGAAAATGATGAACAAAGATTAATGTCTTGCATTTAATTCATATACCCATTAAATAAAAACTGGTTTATAGTAACATAATTGAGCATACAGCATAGCATGACAGAAAACGTAATATGTCAAAAACATAGACAGTGTTCAGAAGCAAAAATGTACACATTGTATCACAATGTAGCAGCAAAAAAAAGTAAAGTAGTCACGATGTTGAGATATCGTATGGCAAAAATGTTAAAGTCAACTGGTATTTGTTATATCTTAAATATTTCATAATGCATACAGACAAAACAGTAAAACAATCATACATACATAAAAAATGGAAAATATGCACGGTCTGATGTGTAACGACAAGAAAAGCGATCTGCTAACCTTACCTTGCCGGGCACTTGCGAAGAAAAAATACGATAATCATCAGTAAGTGTTCATGTAGATATCATTGCATAAGTAGTCATAAAAAAATTAGGAAATGGCATTACAGTGTGATAAATCATAAAGGATGTTCATTCAATGAAAGGTTTGATGTTGGATATGTGATGGTTCCCTTTGGTTTTTCTGGTTCTCAAAGTTTCGACGTGTACTACATTGTGGTGAGGAATGCTGCGAATTCGATATGGACCTGCGTATAGAAGCTCAAATTTACTGCACCTACCTTTTCCTCTATTGGATAAATAGTGTGTACGTATTAATATCTTCTCTCCAATGTGAAAGTCACGGCGTGTACAAACCTGTTTTTGCTGTCTTCTCCGGCGCTCTGCGGCACGTTTGATGTTGTTCAGCGCAATGTCAATTATTCCATGGTGTCGTAGTCGACGAGATGTAGGAAAGGTTACTAATTCTTTAATTTTGTTAGGTGCTTCAACATTTTTCAGTATAACAGACGGAGATAGCGTAGTAGATTCATTTGGTATGGAATTAATTACATCCTGGAATGAGAGTATATGTGTGTCCCAATCGTTTTTTATGGCAGTATATTCTACACAGTTTACCAATTTCTTTCATTAATCATTCACAAGGGTTCGAAGAAGCATGGTACCTGGATATATAGATCGGAGAAATGTTTCTAGCTCGTAACATACGTGTCCATATAGCAGATCGAAACTGTGATCCATTGTCGGAAATTACTTTCAACACATGCCCTACATGAAACAGAAAATGTCTTACAAATGCTTTCGAAACAGTTTTAGCAGTAGCTTTGCGTAACGGAGTGAAGGTAACAAATTTTGAAGTGAGTTCAACAGCGACAAAGATGTAGCAAAAACCTCTATTAGTTCTGGGAATCGGACCAAAAATGTCTACAGCGGCCATATGTCTCAATTTAACAGGTACAATGGGATGTAATGGAGGAATATGTGAAGTCGTGTCTGATTTAGCTTTCTGGCAGATTTTACATGACGCTAAAACTCGCCGAATACGTTTCTCCATGTTGGTAAAATAACAGTTCTGTCTCAGTATAAGAAAACATTTTCTGGCTCCGTAATGTGCGTAACATAAATGAGTATCCCAGATTAATTTGTTAACAAGTTTTTTTTTTTTTAATGGGCCTCCTTCCTCCCCTATAGCCCTACCTTTTCCTCTCCAAAAATGCCGCCATCCTCTAGTGTCGACGCAGCACGTAAAGTATGGTGCTGTTAGTAGCAAGACTTATTGTCATAAACCGAAAATAAAAGCGGAGGCATACTCTGCTTCAGGAATGCATAATAACCAATTGTTGCTGTCAGGATGAGAGCGACGAAACAGAATGTCATTGCGTACAGTGTAATGGTTTCTAATGGTAACATTATTCCTATCTTGCCAAAGGTGTTTGATTTCTTTCCATACGTTGTCTTTACTCTGCTCTTGTGCTATGTTTTGTAATGACGACGAAATGAAATTTTCAAATGCAACTTGTTGAATGTACATGACGCTGAAATTTGCTTTGCAGAAGTTGGTTGCAATGTCTTGCTGATTGTTGTTAAGAGAACGGGATAGTGCGTCTGCTACAATATTTTGTGTGCCGGGAATGTGAACAATTGTAAAATTAAATTCCTGTAAATAAAGCTTCCATCTACTTAATCTGTCGTGTGTAAATTTAGCGGAAAGTAAAAATTGTATCGCTCTATGATCTGTGTAAACGGTGGTATGTCTTCCATGAAGAAAATGCCTAAATCTGTTAAAAGCCCATGCAACACATAATGTTTCAAGTTCTGTAACAGAATAATTTCGTTCAGCAGGTGACAGAATGCGACTTGCAAAAGCGATGTTTTTCATTACTGTACAACCATCTTCTTCAATATCCTGAAAAATGTGTACGCCTAAAGCGGTGTAAGAACTGTCGGTGGCAACGGAAAAATTTCTGGTAAGATCTGGGTGCGATAAAAGTGGTGCATTCAACAAAGCATGTTTCAAATAACATTCTCGTGAACAAGATTCTGCGTGTCAAAAGTATTGCTTACGTTACTGGAATATGCAACCTGTACTGTATCTAGTCAAATTCCATCTGACGTGTCATTATTTTCGGGAGGATGCTGTGGCATTTCAACTATTTGAACAGTTCTGTTATTTCTTCCTGACGTATTACGTACTGGATGATATCTACTGTCTGGTTCATTCATGATAATATGTTGTTGCTGATGATCTTGCTGCTGATAAGATCGACTGCTATTAAATGTACGCTGAAAATTGCGCTCATTATTTTTACTTCTGTCATGATAGTCATTTCTATACGGCGCATTGCGATAGGAATTGAAATAGTGTGTTTTCCGTACGTATTTATTTCCCTGTTGCTGTGCGTTACTATTTGTTGGAGCTAATGCTATACGTGTACGCGGCGAAACATTAAACCTTGGTTGACCTTGTACATTACATTGTTGGTTAGGTATGCTAACCGGCTGGTTTTGATGCTGTTGCAGAGAAAAACCTCTATTGTTACCAAAATGCGTTTGCTGTTGCTGATAATTTTACACATACTGATGATAACAATTTTATCTCTTATTAAAGTTACGGTGATAGTTGTCATTTTGGGAGTGTCTAAAGAGAACTGTCACTTTCGGTAAAATTTGTCATATCAGGTTTTCTTTACACGTTTCTTAATCCTAGGTAGAGCAATAGTTGAAGAGCCGTTTTGATAGATATAAAGGATAGTAGAAGAGAAGGCAGCAGCGCAGAAAACTAAAGATGAAACAGCACTACTACGGCTCGGGGCCCTGTGCACGCTACGGCACATATTCATTAAAGCGTAATGAACCCCTGAGATTAATTACGCGCTGCAAATAAATTTTAGCTTTTGCGTTACAGGCAATGCCGGTGAAAATTCAAAAGTAAATTGTTGTATCCAGTCCAAAGCTAGTTTCTGCATTACAGGTAATGGCGGTGAAAGCACAAAAATAAATCGACGTATCCAGTTCAATGCGTGTACCTGTGCTCTGTCATTTTCAAATACCTTAGATTTTTTTACCGATACAAATTGCTTATAATCAACGTTCTCGTCACTGAATGTGTGAACAGGTTCACGATTACATAAGAATCTGTTTGTCTGTATCTTTTCGAAATCTAGGTCACGTACTCTCTGTAAATTACCTAAATTATACTGGCTGTGTGAATCTGACAAATGTTCGCAAAGTGGCGTCCGCTGTGATGTGTTAAACGCTGAAACATTTTTCATCTCTGTTACTTCTTGCTGTAAAGTTGACAATTTTCTACGTAATGTATTATTAGACGAATCTATCTCACTGATTGTCTGCTGTAGATTTTGGAATTCAGGTGTTTGGTTAAACGAAATCGGTGAAGTATCGTCTGATTTGCTATCATTATTACTTTCAATAACGTCAATACGACTGGCCAATTCATCATATTTTTCAGTCAGTATTTTTACCTGATCATCGTTTTTAGTGTCACAAACATTAATCTGTTTTTGTATTTTACGTGTGGTTTCGTTCAATTTTTTAACGTCAGCTTTGATGATATCGGAATCCTGTGTTAGTTCTAATTGTTCGAGTCTGTCGGTCACTGTCTGAAAGTCTACTGTGTGTGTATCTGTTTTTGATTTAAGATCGGTAATTTCATCACGCAATTCGGTGTTCAACTGTTTGATAGTGTTAATTTCGTCTGATACAGTAGCAATATTGTTGTCTACGTATGTTTTTGCTTTCGTAAACAATTTACATTTATCTTCCTGTCTCTGCGCGGTAATTGTTTCCATGACTTGTCGCTTTACTTTATTCTGTTCCTGTATAAATTTACGGAAACGCGTTTCACTGTTTTGTGGGTGGTGATTAAAACGTTCGTCAACTTGACTGTTCTGTTGGTCGAATTTCGCGTCTACTTTTGCATCCAGTGTGCGCGAAAGTTCTGCTGTCATTAATTTAAACTCGTCGCGTAACTGTGTTGCTTTTTCAGAGCATTGTTTACCGACTGCACTAATTTCGTCTCTAAGAGATTCTGTTGCAGCTGTTTGCATATCCCTCAATTCTTGGGCGACAGATCTAATTTCTTCACTACTTTTCCTAGCACAAGCCTCAATTTCCACACGTAATTGTTCCTTAGTATCATGACACTGCGCGGCAACGGCTGTAATCTGTTCACTAAGCTGTCTGGAATTGTTGTCTAATTTTCATTAAGGTTGTCATGTTTTTCATTAAGTTGTTTGAAATTGTTATCTTATTTTTCATTAATTTGATGTTTGAGACTTTCACTAAGTTGTTTGTGATTGTTGTCTTGTCTTTCATTCTCTTGTTTGGAATTGTTGTCTAATTTTTCATTAATGTTGTCATATTTTTCACTCTGTTGTTTGAAATTTTCACTAAATTCTTGTCTGAGATTCTCGTTTGCCATAATTTGATCCAAGCCAGTACTACCTACTCTATTCTCTGTGCTGTTTGATGGCGTACCTGCAATTGTCACGTTTTGTGTAACCATTTGGTTATTCTGTGATTCTTGAAAATGTTTGCCGATCGGATGTGCACTGTTAATCACTACACCGGAATCTAATAAATCTGCCCTACTTTGAGTATACTGTTCATTTTCATTAGAAAAATTTGTCTGTTCGTTACGTAAATTTTGCAAACCGGGTGTGTCAAGCTGGGCAGCGTTCATTGTAACAGAACGTCCCGCGCCATCAATTGTCATTAAATTAACAGACCACACAACCGAATTCGTTTGCTCATCAGTAGGATCAAAATCAATATTAGTGGTCGGTACGCACTGATTGTCTACAAATGGAGGATTGTCATCATTACACTTGAGTGTCGCAAGTACTATCGGTCATATTATTTGAGTCGGCTATTTCACTCATTACACATCGCGATGTACAGTTAACAGTTTTTCGCGGCATTTTTCACAAATCAAAATTATTCACAAATGAAACAAAGACAATGCAAAATGCAACAAACACAAATACAACAAAGAGCAGCAAATTGCCGATGATCTGTGAAAGAAAAGGTGACAAATTAGTAAATGCGTTGCGCCAGATGCAAACTACATTTAACTAAATGAGAGCAGATATATGACTACTTCTCAGAAGATTCACAAAGAAATACGATCCTGGTCCGGATGTCGCCAAGTGTAACCTCCCCACACGAAATAATGTTAAATAATAATGGAGCCAAGTGTAACCCCCCCGAAAAAAAAAATGTTAAATATAATAATGAAAATGGGCCAAGTGTAACCTCCCTGCAAAACATAATAATTGAAAAATGTGAGCCAGATGTAAACTCCCCACAAAATATTGTTAAATGGAAATGGAAATGTGCCAAGCGTAGCCTCACCACAAAATAATAATTAAATGAATTTTAAATATTTTGACCTCCGAACAAAATTGGCTCCGATTTATAGTCTGTGTGCAGAAATGCATTCACATTTAATGTTACCACAAAATTCTTTTCTCATTTAATGTCAAGTTCGAAATAGAAAAATTCCTAAACACCAAAAATAATAAAAAAGTTTTGTAACCTGTTAAATTTATAAGGACAGCAGCGCTGACCTTCGGCTCTGTATTCTGAATAAAAAAAGCAAAAATTCTTACTTCAATAAAACTGCAATTATATCTGCTCTTAATTAGTCATTTTTCGACACAGCTTCGTGCAATGCTGGCGTATATTTTTTTTGTTTCTTGGATGCAATGATAATGCATTGGAAAAATTCTTTAAATTGAAATGAATGCTTTTCTTTAAAGAGTTGCTTTATATTACAAAAAAATATTATTGGGGCATTTCTTTGAACAAATTAAATTGAAATTAACATACATTATTAAATATGCGCAAGGCTGCTTCTTTACCTTCTACAACAATACTCATCCTCCAGAGTCCTGACCAGAGTCGCGAGCAGAGCACACAGCCGACGCATGCCGACTCCCACCGACTCACGCAGACTACCCAAGACTACTACCCACTCGCTAATAAAGCCGACCGACTACTACTGTCGACTCGCGCAGTCAAGAGCAGACTAGCGACAAGCAACAACTAACAATAAACAACTCTCTGGTCAGAGATTCTGTCATGCCTCGCCCATCGCCGGCAAAGCATACGTCTTACAACACATTTGACTGTCGAGAGAGCGTGACAGGTGAGGTGGCATTGCCTGAAGCCTTCAGTGACTGCCTACCTCACCGTAATACTGTCGAAAGATTTTCCACAAAAAGCAGAGAATTCTCGGATGTAAAGATTGTTAGTGGCACCAATGTTAGTCACGGACGAGACAATAATTGAAATTAAGGGTATTAAAATGAAAGAAGAAAACTCTGTTTTCAAATGCTCCGAAAACCCAGGAATACTTAAATTCTCGAACCATTTGAAAAGACTAATGAAATACCCTGACGGAAAAAATCGCTGAAATAAAAGTTAATGGACAGTAATCTCATTTCGGGAATACATTTGTCTATGTAAGATATTTCCGTGATTAACTTTGCAAGATGACAGGTTAATGTAAGCACGAGATAAGCCAATGCAAATGTGAAATGCTGGTATATTGATAACCGATGTAACACCAGAATGGAATGCAAGCACGCAGACGCGTTTGCTTTGTGTTCATTGTTTTGTACGCGTGGAGGATGTCAGTCTGTGGGGTGGAGTTCTATGCCTGTTGCACTCGGTCGGTCAATACAGGGACGGTTAATGCTGTTGGTGGATGACGCCGACGATGTCCCGTATGTCCCCGATTGGAAGATCTGGTGATCAGCAAGCTAAGGCAACATGTCGACACTCAGTAGAACATGAGCGAGCGTTATCCTGTTGGAAAACGCTCCCAGGAATGATGTCCATGGATGGTAACGCAACAGGTCGAATCATCAGACTGATTTACAAATTTGCATTCAGGATGTGTGGGATAACCTCGAGAGTGCTACTGCTAGCATATGAAATCGCATCCCAGACCATAACTCCAAGTGTAGGTCCGGTGTGTCTAGCACAAAGACAAGTTGGTTGCAGGTCCTCAGCTGGCCACCATCTAACCAACATAAGGGCATCACTGGCACCGAGGCAGAGACAGAATTCATCAGAAACCACAACAGCCCGTACTGCCCTCCAATGAGCTCTCGCTTGACGCCACTAAGCCGCCAATGACGGTGGTTTGGAGTCAGTGGGACGCACGCTACTGGGGGGGGGGGGGGGAGTCTGGCTCAGAGCTGTCCTTGAAGCCAACGATCTGTAACAGTTCGTTGTGTCACTGTGGTGCCAACTGCCGCTCATATTGCTGCTGCAGATGCAGTACGATGCGCCAGAGCCATACGCCGAACACGATAGTCTTCCCTCTCTGTGGTGCTATGTGGCTGCCCAAAGCCTGGTCTGCTTGGGACCGTGTGTTCTCCTGACCACTGCTTCCAGAAATCATGTGCAGTGGTTACATTCCTGCCAATATTTTCTGCAGTGTTGCAGAAGGAACGTCCAGGTCCTCGTAGCCCTATTACACGATCTTAAAAATGGTTCAAATGGCTCTGAGCGCTATGGGACCTAACTTCTGAGGTAATCAGTCCCCTAGAACTTAGAACTACTTAAACCTAACTAATCTTAGCGGTCGCATGGTTCCAGACAGTAGCGCCTAGAACCGCTCGGCCACTCCGGGCGGCTATTACACGATCTCGTTCAAACTCAGCGAGTTGCTGATAATGGCATCTTTGTCGCCTTAAAGGCATTCTCAGCTAACATCAACTCACCACTTCTAATCTCAAAGGTAACTAACGCTCACGAGCTTTACAGCTCATATTTAAAGCAAACCTGACTGGCATCCTCATAGTAACGCTACTAACACCACTTTTATGCAACTGGGGTTAAATCTGAATAGAAGTCATCCTACAGATTTATAAACACGTCTCCCAACTTGTTTATGTCGCAGAACTCCTTATTGGTGTTACGGTTTTGTATCTGTCAGGTAGATATTAGCATAGTAACGTTGAGAAACAACAGAAATCGTTAAAAGCTCCAGGGTTCGCTACAATCTTATAATATTCTATACCCAATTTGCAATTGAATTAGCCCTTCTGCCAACTATACTCTGTCGTAGATCTTCAACAAAAAGCTGTGTCCAGTACTTGGAAGTAACGAGAGGTCAGAAGAGGGGTGGCAGAAGTGATCCACAAAACTACCGCCAGTAGTAGGGCTACCTTCGTACGCGCACATTTTATCAGTGTGGGCTGCCTACATCAGGGGCAGGCATGCACTCACACGAAAAGGGGGTCGCTATACTTTCGACTACCTAGTTTCAACTACTTTTCCAGGTCACCCAACTACCCACTGCTTAGCAAGAACACCTTACTTTCCCAAAAATCGATCAACAGTCTTCTATTTACGATAATCCACTCTCGTCTTTTGCATATTTATAGTGTAAAACAGCAAAAACATGTAGCTGGGTGACCTGGAAAAGTAGCTGAAACTAGGTAGTCTAAAGTATAGCGACCCCCTTTTCGTACCTATGTGAGTGCATACCTGCCCCTGATGTAGGCAACCCACACTGATAAAATGTGCTCGTACGAAGGTAGCCCTACTACTTAGATAAAAAAGGAAAAATAATTTTGTATTAATGTATTTTAAAATAAATTACGTAAATGACTAGAAGAGAAATTTAAAGATAATATAATACGTGAATACTGGTGCCTCCAATGAATACACAGCTCCCAATTAATTTACTGATTTTGTACATTTATTGGAAAAATTAGATTCAATAAATCCTTTGAAACACAAATAAATTTAAAAAAGGAAAGGAAAGTGTTCGTAAATTATGCTGACTTTTTAGTCACTTAACTGTGCCTGTTGAACGATGCCTTCCAGCGACGTCTGCTGCCAGGTGGTCGTGGCTACAGTGCAGTATACCCATAAATACTTAAACGCAGTCATTATATTCCTCGTATCGTAAGTACTGCCGATTTGGCGTATGTAATACTTCTATGTCTGTCTCCGCTGGAGACACCCAGGCTGGAAGAAAACACTGTCGTTATCTGTTTACTCTCGTATTAGCAAAATACACTCCTGGAAATGGAAAAAAGAACACATTGACACCGGTGTGTCAGACCCACCATACATCTACATCTACATCTATACTCCGCGAGCCACCTTACGGTGTGTGGCGGAGGGTACTTATTGTACCACTATCTGATCCCCCCTTCCCTGTTCCATTCACGAATTGTGCGTGGGAAGAACGACTGCTTGTAAGTCTCCGTATTTGCTCTAATTTCTCGGATCTTCATTACGCGAGATATATGTGGGCGGTAGTAATATGTTGCCCATCTCTTCCCGGAATGTGCTCTCTCGTAATTTCGATAATAAACCTCTCCGTATTGCGTAACGCCTTTCTTGAAGTGTCCGCCACTGGAGCTTGTTCAGCATCTCCGTAACGCTCTCGCGCTGACTAAATGTCCCCATGACGAATCGCGCTGCTTTTCGCTGGATCATGTCTATCTCTTCTATTAATCCAACCTGGTAAGGGTCCCATACTGATGAGCAATACTCAAGAATCGGACGAACAAGCGTTTTGTAAGCTACTTCTTTCGTCGATGAGTCACATTTTCTTAGAATTCTTCCTATGAATCTCAACCTGGCGCCTGCTTTTCCCACTATTTGTTTTATGTGATCATTCCACTTCAGATCGCTCCGGATAGTAACTCCTAAGTATTTTACGGTCGTTACCGCTTCCAATGATTTACCACCTATGGCATAATCGTACTGGAATGGATTTCTGCCCCTATGTATGCGCATTATATTACATTTATCTACGTTTAGGGAAAGCTGCCAGCTGTCGCACCATGCATTAATCCTCTGCAGGTCCTCCTGGAGTACGTACGAGTCTTCTGATGTTGCTACTTTCTTGTAGACAACCGTGTCATCTGCAAATAGCCTCACGGAGCTACCGATGTTGTCAACTAAGTCATTTATGTATATTGTAAACAATAAAGGTCCTATCACGCTTCCCTGCGGTACTCCCGAAATTACCTCTACATCTGCAGATTTTGAACCGTTAAGAATGACATGTTGTGTTCTTTCTTCTAGGAAATCCTGAATCCAATCACAAACCTGGTCCGATATTCCGTAAGCTCGTATTTTTTTCACTAAACGTAAGTGCGGAACCGTATCAAATGCCTTCCTGAAGTCCAGGAATACGGCATCAATCTGCTCGCCAGTGTCTACGGCACTGTGAATTTCTTGGGCAAATAGGGCGAGCTGAGTTTCACATGATCTCTGTTTGCGGAATCCATGTTGGTTATGATGAAGGAGATTTGTATTATCTAAGAACGTCATAATACGAGAACACAAAACATGTTCCATTATTCTACAACAGATTGACGTAAGCGAAATAGGCCTATAATTATTTGCGTCTGATTTATGACCCTTCTTGAAAATGGGAACGACCTGCGCTTTCTTCCAGTCGCTAGGTACTTTACGTTCTTCCAGCGATCTACGATAAATTGCTGATAGAAAGGGGGCAAGTTCTTTAGCATAATCACTGTAGAATCTTAAGGGTATCTCGTCTGGTCCGGATGCTTTTCCGCTACTAAGTGATAGCAGTTGTTTTTCAATTCCGATATCGTTTATTTCAATATTTTCCATTTTGGCGTCCGTGCGACGGCTGAAGTCAGGGGCCGTGTTACGATTTTCCGCAGTGAAACAGTTTCGGAACACTGAATTCAGTATTTCTGCCTTTCTTCGGTCGTCCTCTGTTTCGGTGCCATCGTGGTCAACGAGTGACTGAATAGGGGATTTAGATCCGCTTACCGATTTTACATATGACCAAAACATTTTAGGGTTCTTGTTTAGATTGTTTGCCAATGTTTTATGTTCGAATTCGTTGAATGCTTCTCTCATTGCTCTCTTTACGCTCTTTTTCGCTTCGTTCAGCTTTTCCTGTCGCTCCGGACACTGCGAGAGGGCTGTACAAGCAATGATCACACGCACGGCACAGCGGACACACCAGGAACCGCGGTGTTGGCCGTCGAATGGCGCTAGTTGCGCATCATTTGTGCACCGCCGCCGTCAGTGTCAGCCAGTTTGCCGTGGCATACGGAGCTCCATCGCAGTCTTTAACACTGGTAGCATGCCGCGACAGCGTGGACGTGAACCATATGTGCAGTTGACGGACTTTGAGCGAGGGCGTATAGTGGGCATGCGGGAGGCCGGGTGGACGTACCGCCGAATTGCTCAACACGTGGGGCGTGATGTCTCCACGGTACATCGATGTTGTCGCCAGTGGTCGGCGGAAGGTGCACGTGCCCGTCGACCTGGGACCGGACCGCAGCGACGCACGCATGCACGCCAAGACCGTAGGATCCTACGCAGTGCCGTAGGGGACCGCACCGCCACTTCCCAGCAAATTAGGGACACTGTTTCTCCTGGGGTATCGGCGAGGACCATTCGCAACCGTCTCCATGAAGCTGGGCTACGGTCCCGCACACCGTTAGGCCGTCTTCCGCTCACGCCCCAACATCGTGCAGTCCGCCTCCAGTGGTGTCGCGACAGGCGTGAATGGAGGGACGAATGGAGACGTGTCGTCTTCAGCGATGAGAGTCGCTTCTGCCTTGGTGCCAATGATGGTCGTATGCGTGTTTGGCGCCGTGCAGGTGAGCGCCACAATCAGGACTGCATACGACCGAGGCACACAGGGCCAACACCGGGCATCATGGTGTGGGGAGCGATCTCCTACACTGGCCGTACACCACTGGTGATCGTCGAGGGGACACTGAATAGTGCACGGTACATCCAAACCGTCATCGAACCCATCGTTCTACCATTCCTAGACCGGCAAGGGAACGTGCTGTTCCAACAGGACAATGCACGTCCGCATGTATCCCGTGCCACCCAACGTGCTCTAGAAGGTGTAAGTCAACTACCCTGGCCAGCAAGATCTCCGGATCTGTCCCCCATTGAGCATGTTTGGGACTGGATGAAGCGTCGTCTCACGCGGTCTGCACGTCCAGCACGAACGCTGGTCCAACTGAGGCGCCAGGTGGAAATGGCATGGCAAGCCGTTCCACAGGACTACATCCAGCATCTCTACGATCGTCTCCATGGAAGAATAGCAGCCTGCATTGCTGCGAAAGGTGGATATACACTGTACTAGTGCCGACATTGTGCATGCTCTGTTGCCTGTGTCTATGTGCCTGTGGTTCTGTCAGTGTGATCATGTGATGTATCTGACCCCAGGAATGTGTCAATAAAGTCTCCCCTTCCTGGGACAATGAATTCACGGTGTTCTTATTTCAATTTCCAGGAGTGTACATTTCCACCATGTGAAACTAATACTTTAGTCACAAACATACTTTAGTGCATGCCTAATCACTTTAAGTTGTAGAAAATTATACGGTAGTCATTGGTTTATTTCGTCGCGTGTGTCACATCTTAGAGCTAAGCCTGCCTCTCTCTCTCTCTCTCTCTGTCTCTCTCTCTCTCTCTCTGTGTGTATGTGTGTGTGTGTGTGTGTGTGTGTGTGTGTGTACACATACTCCCTCTTTCACAGTGTGTTACGTCCAACAGTGGACTACCTATAATTTACCGAACATTCTTCATCGCATACCAGTTTTACGTACACTGATGAGAAGTAACATTATCACCGCCTACAAAACAACAAAATGGGAACTGTGGATCAACCTTGATGCAAAGCACTTTTGTTATTTACTCATCTATTCTCCAGACTAGTTTCATCGACAAATATCGCTATCATCAGCGAGTTCTTTGATTCTAAAAAATGCAAAAATAACATAGTTATGAAACATTATTACATGTGCACTGCCCCTTTTTTAAATATTGTTTTCTGTGAGTACTTTCATAATACCTTATTTACTATACGTCACAGCGTAGTTTTAAGATTGTTGTCGCTGTTTGCAGCATATTTTCTGTGTTTTTCTATTGCCGTTTTTGTTCGACGTATACAGGGTGTTACAAAAAGGTACGGCCAAACTTCCAGGAAACATTCCTCACACACAAATAAAGAAAAGATGTTATATGGACATGTGTCCGGAAACGCTTAATTTCCATGTTAGAGCTCATTTTAGTTTCGTCAGTATGTACTGTACTTCCTCGATTCACCGCCAGTTGGCCCAATTGAAGGAACGTAATGTTGACTTCGGTGCTTGTGTTGACATGCGACTCATTGCTCTACAGTACTAGCATCAAGCACATCAGTACGTAGCATCAACAGGTTAGTGTTCATCACGAACGTGGTTTTGCAGTCAGTGCAATGTTTACAAATGCGGAGTTGGCAGATGCCCATTTGATGTATGGATTAGCACGGGGCAATAGCCGTGGCGCGGTACGTTTGTATCGAGACAGATTTCCAGAACGAAGGTGTCCCGACAGGAAGACGTTCGAAGCAATTGATCGGCGTCTTAGGGAGCACGGAACATTCCAGTCTATGACTCGCAACTGGGGAAGACCTAGAACGACGAGGACACGTGCAATGGACGAGGCAATTCTTCGTGCAGCTGACGATAACCCTAATGTCAGCGTCAGAGAAGTTGCTGCTGTACAAGGTAACGTTGACCACGTCACTGTATGGAGAGTGCTACGGGAGAACCAGTTGTTTCTGTACCATGTGCAGCGTGTGCAGGCACTATCAGCAGCTGATTGGCCTCCATGGGTACACTTCTGCGAATGGTTCATCCAACAATGTGTCAATCCTCATTTCAGTGCAAATGTTCTCTTTACGGATGAGGCTTCATTCCAACGTGATCAAATTGTAAATTTTCACAATCAACATGTGTGGGCTGACGAGAATCCGCACGCAATTGTGCAATCACGCCATCAACACAGATTTTCTGTGAACGTTTGGGCAGGCGTTGTTGGTGATGTCTTGATTGGGCCCCATGTTCTTCCACCTACGCTCAATGGAGCACGTTATCATGATTTCATACGGGATACTCTACCTGTGCTGGTAGAACATGTGCCTTTACAAGTACGACACAACATGTGGTTCATGCACGATGGAGCTTCTGCACATTTCAGTCGAAGTGTTCGTACGCTTCTCAACAACAGATTCTGTGACGGATGGATTGGTAGAGGCGGACCAATTCCATGGCCTCCGCGCTCTCCTGACCTCAACCCTCTTGACTTTCATTTATGGGGGCATTTGAAAGCTCTTGTGTACGCAACCCCGGTACCAAATGTAGAGACTCTTCGTGCTCGTGTTGTGAACGGCTGTGATACAATACGCCATTCTCCAGGGCTGCATCACCACATCAGGGATTCCATGCGACGGAGGGTGGATGCGTGTATTCTCGCTAATGGAGGACATTTTGAACATTTCCTGTAACAAAGTGTTTGAAGTCACGCTGGTACGTTGTGTTGCTGTGTGTTTCCATTCAATGATTAATATGATTTGAAGAGAAGTAATAAAATGAGCTCTAACATGGAAAGTAAGCGTTTCCGGACACATGTCCACATAACATATTTTCTTTCTTTGTGTGTGAGGAATGTTTCCTGAAAGTTTCGCCGTACCATTTTGTAACACCCTGGATAATATCTTCTGCAAATGTGTGAGTGCTGTTAGTAAATAGCCGGCCGAAGCGGCCGTGCGGTTCTAGGCGCTGCAACCTGGAACCGCGAGACCGCTACGGTCGCAGGTTCGAATCCTGCCTCGGGCATGGATGTGTGTGATGTCCTTAGGTTAGTTAGGTTTAACTAGTTCTAAGTTCTAGGGGACTAATGACCTCAGAAGTTGAGTCCCATAGTGCTCAGAGCCATTTGAACCATTTTTTTTGTTAGTAAATAAATAAAAAACGTGAACTTATATGTGTCAGCGTTATACAGTTGGGATTACGGTAGTGTGTGAATACATGTAAATACAGTTTTGGTGTATACCAGAATGTTACGTAGCTTGTTGTATACTGACGTTCGCTGAAACTTGCAGCTACTTTTTATACGCAGTAGCTGCAAGCCGTCCAATAAACTATCTAAGAATCCAGTACACACCAAAACTGTACCCATAACACTACCAAAATCCCAGTTGTATAACGCTGACATACATAAGTTCACATATTTTATTTGTTTTCTAAGAGCCACTCACACGGTTTCAAATGATATGATGTATGCCGAGAAAAACAACAACAGAAAAACACAGAAAATATGCTGCAAACAGCGACGACAATCTTCAAACCATGCTGTGACATATAGTAAATAAGTTATTATGAAAGAATTCACAGTAAACAATATTTCAAAAACAAACAGTGCACATGTAATACTGTTTACAATGTTTTATAACTATGCTATTTCTGCGTGTTTTAGAATTAAGGAACCCACTGATGACGGCAATATTTGTCGTAGAAACTAGTTTGGAGAATAAATAAATAACGAATGTGTTTTGCAGCAAGGCACAATTCCCATAAATGTTGTTTTCTGTATGCAAACACGGACCAATGCAGAAGTTCCAAGATAAAATTATTGTTATCGCCATCTGCTAGTAGCGTATTGATCCACCTTTGGCATGCAATACAAGAGCATGGCTATGGTAAGTCTTTTGAAGATTTCCAGTGGCACCAGATTTTTAAGAACAGGTCACGCAATTAGCGTAAATTACGGAACTGCATAGGAAGTAAATACATGCCTACTTGTAAAGCTGCTCGCGGTGCGTTAAGTGTCTGGGATGGAGGATGGAGAGCAACAGTTACACTCCGTCTTCAGGCCACAAGTGGCTCATCGGGACCATCCGACCGCCATGTCATCCTTAGCTGAGGATGCGGATAGGACGGGCGTGTGGTCAGCACTCTGCTCTCCTGATCGTTATGATGGTTTTCTGTGACCGAAGCCGCTACGATTCGGTCGAGTAGCTCCTCAATTGGCATCACGAGGCTGAGTGCACCCCGAAAAATGGCAACAGTGCATGGCGTCCCTGATGGTCACCCATCCAAGTGCCGGCGATGCCCGACAGCGCTTAACTTCCGTGACTCGAAGGGAACCGGTGAATCCACTGCGGCAAGGCCTTTGCCCAGCAATTACAGCTCTTGAAAGATTCCGAACCTTGTGCGGGATTCAGGTCGGGAGATAAAAATGGGCAATCCCTGCTCCTAATATTTTAAGAATCATGAAAGAAGGTTGTATACATGGAAGAACCCTGGAGACACTAAAAGATATCAGATAGATTATATAATGGTAAGACAGAGATTTAGGAACCAGGTTTTAAATTGTAAGACATTTCCAGGGGCAGATGTGGACTCTGACCACAATCTGTTGGTTATGAACTGTAAATTAAAACTGAAGAAACTGCAAAAAGGTGGGAATTTAAGGAGATGGGACCTGGATAAACTGAAAGAACCAGAGGTTGTACAGAATTTCAGGGAGAGCATAAGAGAACAATTGACAGGAATGGGGGAAAGAAATACAGTAGAAGAAGAATGGATAACTTTGAGGGATGAAATAGTGAAGGCAGCAGAGGCTCAAATAGGTAAAAAGACGAGGGCTAGTAGAAACCCTTGGCTAACAGAAAAAATATTGAATTTAATTGATGAAAGGAGAAAATATAAAAATGCAGTAAATGAAGCAGGCAAAAAGGAATACAAACGTTTCAAAAATGAGTTCGACAGGAAGTGCAAATTGGCTAAGCAGGGATGGCTAGAGGATAAATGTAAAGATGTAGAGGATTATCTCACTAGGGGGATAGGATAGATACTGCCTACAGGAAAATTAAAGAGACCTTTGGAGAAAGGAGAACCACTTGCATGAAAATCAAGAGCTTTGATGGAAACCCAATTCTAAGCAAAGAGGGGAAAGCAGAAAGGTGCAAGGAGTATATAGAGGGTCTATACAAGGGCGATGTACTTGAGGACAATATTATGGAAATGGAAGAGGATGTAGATGAAGATGAAATGGGAGATACGATACTGCGTGAAGAATTTGATAGAGCACTGAGAGACCTAAGTCGAAACAAAGGCCCCTGGAGTAGACAACATTCCATTAGAACTACTGACAGCCTTGGGAGAGCCAGTCCTGACAAAACTTTACCATCTGGTGAGCAAGATTTATGAGACAGGCGAAATACCCGCAGACTTCAAGAAGAATATAATAATTCCAATCCCAAAGAAAGCATGTGTTGACAGATGTGAAAATTACCGAACTATCAGTTTAATAAGTCACGGCTGCAAAATACTAACGCGAATTCTTTACAGACGAATGGAAAAACTAGTAGAAGCCGATCTCGGGGAAGATAAGTTTGGATTCCGTAGAAATGTTGGAACACGTGAGGCAATACTGACCCTACGACGTTTCTTAGAAGCTAGATTAAGGAAAGGCAAACCTACGTTTCTAGCATTTGTAGACTTAGAGAAAGCTTTCGACAATGTTGATTGGAATACTCTCTTTCAAATTCTAAAGGTGGCAAGGGTAAAATAAAGGAGCGAAAGGCTATTTACAATTTGTACAGAAAGCAGATGGCAGTTATAAGAGTCGAGGGGTATGAAAGGGAAGCAGTGGTTGGGAAGGGAGTGAGGCAGTGTTGCAGCCTATCCCCGATGTTATTCAATCTGTATACTGAGCAAGCAATAAAGGAAACAAAAGAAAAGTTCGGAGTAGGTGTTAAAATCCATGGAGAAGAAATAAAAACTTTGAGGTTCGCCGATGACATTGTAATTCTGTCAGTGACAGCAAAGGACTTGGAAGAGCAGTTGAACGGAATGGACAGTGTCTTGAAAGGAGGGTATAAGATGAACATCAACAAAAGAAAAACGAGGATAATGGAATGTAGTCGAATTAAGTCGGGTAATGCTGAGGGAGTTAGATTAGGAAATGAGACACTTAAAGCAGTAAATGAGTTTTGCTATTTGGGGAGTAAAATAACTGATGATGGTCGAAGCAGAGAGGATATAAAATGTAGACTGGCAATGGCAAGGAAAGCGATTCTGAAGAACAGAAATTTGTTAACATCGAGTATAGATTTAAATGTCAGGAAGTCGTTTCTGAAAGTATTTGTATGGAGTGTAGCCATGTATGGAAGTGAAACATGGACGATAAATAGTTTAGACAAGAAGAGAATAGAAGCTTTCGAAATGTGGTGCTACAGAAGAATGCTGAAGATTAGATGGGTAGATCACATAACTAATGAGGAGGTATTGAATAGAATTGGGGAGAAGAGAAGCTTGTGGCACAACTTGACCAGAAGAAGGGATCGGTTGGTAGGACATGTTCTGAGACATTGAGGGATCACCAGGGATTGGAGGGCAGCGTGGAGGGTAAAAATCGTAGAGGGAGACCAAGAGATGAATACACTAAGCAGATTCAGTAGGTACTGGGAGACGAAGAAGCTTGCACAGGATAGAGTAGCATGGAGAGCTGCATCAAACCAGTCTCAGGACTGAAGACAACAACAACAATATTTTGCTGAAGAGGATATTCAACCATGAGAGCGGCCGCAGTTGTCGTCTTGTGGAATTAATTACAACCTTGTGCGCCGGCAAGTACAATGCGTGTCTAAGGATCTCCAGGTACAAAGCTTTGTGGAACGGATGTCTGTATTCCTATTTACGGTTGTATCAGCCAAGGCGAATGCCACGGAATCAAGGCTTTCATGGATGTCTGGTGGATTATAAGCGGTTACGTGTTCTTCCTGAATTAATAGCTTTGGGAGCTGAATCGAAACGGATGTGATTCTTCTTCTCAACGAGAATAAGGCCTTCCAGATTTTCGAATTTTCCGTTGAGTTGTTTTTCCACGATATCTCGATAGCAACTTAGGTGTGTCGAAATCAGATTTCTGTTGCTCGTTGCCAGGACTCTACCGAAAGTGTGTGTGATCCCCAAATATCACGGTCGTTCCCAGTACGTGCTACGACTGCTGACGTTACCCACTCTGACGCCCAGAGGGCGGCACGTGGGTAGCTGTTGCCTCGCTTACACACCGCTTTTATTAAGCACCCCGTGAGTTGCACCTGATGACATCACCTTCACCAGTGGTTGCGACAAGGAAGGGCAATACTTGTGACTAGGTCGGTGTCCTCATCCATCGAATGTATTACATACAACAAGCGGATTGCACGGTCTCTAGCTTGCGTATGGTAATTTCGTGTAGCTGCAGAGCAATACCAATGCAAGTGTCAGTTATTGTTCGTTTTCGTCACTTATTGCTTGTTATTTAGACGAATAGCATACAGAAGAACAGAAAGGAAAAATGAGGTTGTGTTTGATGACGAAAAACAAACGCTCTGACGTTGCACTGGATGATGGAAACAAGACTTAAGAAAAATCATGACACTTTCGTTGGATTTGGTGACCTATAAAAACTTCCGACAATGTAGAATGGGGCAAGTATATGAAATTCTCAGAAGAATCAGGTGTAAGCTATAGGCTGTGACAGGTAAAACACGATAGTACAAGAACCTTGAGCCAAAATTGAGATCTGAAGACCAAGAACGACATGCTCCATTTACAAAGGGTGTTAAGACACGCCCTCGCGTTAAATTTATCCATCGAAGAAGCAGTAGCAGAAGTAAGAGAAACAGGTCGGATTGGGATTAAAATTTAGGGTGAAATGATATTAATGATAAGATTCGCTGATAATATAGCTATCGTCACCGAAAGTAAGGAAGAACTGCAGGTCGTGTTAAATGGAAACAACAGTCTAATTGGCACGACTGTTGATTGAAAGTATATCTCAGAAAGAGGAAAGTGATGAGGAGTAGCAGAAATTACGTTAGGAATGAACTTAACAACAAATTGGGGTCACGAAGTGTAAGAAGTGGATTAATTCTACCTTGGAAGCAACGTAACACGTGATGCACGAAGCAAGAAGGTCATAAAAAGCAGCCTAGCACAGGAAAAGAGGGCATTCCTGACGAGGACAGTTCTAACCGTATCAAACATAAGGCTAAATTGGAGACATAAATTTCTGAGATTGTACTTTTGGAGCACAGCACTGTATTGTAATGAATCGTGGACTTAATAAAAGTTCAAATAAAACAGTAACTTTAATCATTAACTCTTTTTTGTTTCCTCCCACAACGCATTTCGTGAGTTTACACTCCCATCTTCAGTTGGAACAATGATATTATGTTACATATTTGATAGCTGAATGCAGGCAGTTGTTCGTTGTGGTTTTATTTTGCTACAAAAACATATAAGCATTTGTTAGAATAATATGGCACTAAGATTATAACTTTTAAACGGTGACAGAGTTACTTACAGTCTGTTCCAGTACACAGAAACCTGCGTTTCGTCTTAAATATACATTTTAACTTAATTATTCTCACAGAACGCGAACCGATAACAAACAAACCAAAGATCATAACGATGTGAAGATACAGTGCCTTACCTCAGAGATCATTTATTACTAACTTAAATTGTGGACTATAGATACATACAACAGTTATAAAATTCTTTCATTCTTTACAACAATTTGTTAAAAGTATTATTATTGCAAATACTTCACATTAAAGACACAAATAAAATTAAATAAAAACAAAATATATAAAACAACTGCAGATTTAGTATCAACATAATCTAATTCTTACTGTCCCTGTACAGTGTTTTGGGAATGATCTTTTATTAAGGTCACTCAGGCAATAGAAAGTGGAAAGAGTTACAGTGCATCATCTTGTATATCTGCGGAGCTCTTAAAGAAGCTCATTGTCAGTCGTTTAGCCTTTTTATTTGTTGTACTCTGTCCATATCATCTATTGTGAATGAAAATTTCCAGTTCCGCGTAAAGATTGAGTCTATGGCCATTGTTTATTTTGTGAAGTATTAATAGATTGTCCTCTCTGTTATCAAAGGAATGTTCTGTGTCTTGGATGTGTGTAGGTGTGGCAGATTTGTCGTGTATGTTGCACCTGAATGCATTAATGTGTTCTTTGAATCTTCGTCCGGTTTGACCGACATAGTGTACGGGGCATTGATAGAATTTTATCGTGTATACGCTTGTGATGGAGAATTTACCTTTATTGGCCTTGTATTGTGTGGCAGTTTTCATTTAGTGTGTGCTGTCCATGTTTTCTATTGCGAATGAAAATTTCAAGTTCTTAATAAAGATTGATTTTGTGGCCGTTGTTTATTTTTTGAAATATTATTTGATTGTCCTCTTTGTTATCAAAGGAATGTTCTGTGTCGTGGATGTGTGTAGCTAAGGCAGCTTTATTAGGTGTGTTATATCTGAATGCATTAATGTGTTCTTTGAATTGAGTTTGAAATCTTCGTCCGGTCTTATAGACATACTGTACGGGGTACTGACTGCATTTTACCCACGTGCTTAGTATTTACACAAAAACCACAATTACATATGTAAATATCCATGCTTCCTCATGCCTCCCACTCAAACACATTAGCAGCTTACAGATCCATGTTGCCTAATTTATTATTGGTGGAGAAAGCAACTCTTACATTGAATAGTCTCCATACATTAGCAGTTTGTTGTTCAATATTTGCAAAGTAGGGGAAGCACAATGTCCTGGTGTGTGTCTGCATGTTGTTGTTATTTATGTCTCTGTCTCTTCTTTTCTTAACTTTCTTAGACATTTTTCCTACGAGTGTAGGTTGCAAATCACTTCCACCTACTATCTGTTTGATGACCTCAATTTCATTTTGGCACCTTTCATTGCTTAATAACATTTTGTGTGCTCTATGCAACATGGATCTGTAAGCTGCTAATGTGGATGAGTGGAAGGCATGATGAAGCATGGATATTTACATATGTAATTGTGGTTTTTGTGTAAATACAAAGCACGTGGGTAAAATGCAGTCAGTACCCCGTACAGTATGTTGATAAGACCGGACGAAGATTTCAAACTCGATTCAAAGAACACATTAATGCATTCAGATATAACACACCCAATAAAGCTGCCATAGCTACACACATCCACAACACAGAACATTCCTTTGATAACACAGAGGACAATCTAGTAATATTTCAAAAAATAAACAACGGCCAAAAACTCAATCTTTATTAAGAACTAGAAATTTTCATTCGCAATAGAAAACATGGACAGCACACACTAAATGAAAACGCAGAAACACTGACAATGAGCTTCTTTAAGAACTTCGCAGATGTACTAGATGACGCACTATGCCTCTTTCCACTTTCTGTTTCCTGAGTGACCTTAATAAAAGATAATTCCCAAAGCACTGTACAGAAATAGAAAGAGTTAGATTATGTTAATACTAAATCTGCAAGTTATTTGTATATTTTTTTAATTCAATTTTATTTGTGTCTTTTTGTCATGTATTTGCAATAATAATACTTTTAACAAATTGTTGTAAAGAATGAATGAATTTTATAAGTGTTGTATGTATCTATGGTGCACAGTGTAAGTTAGTAATGAATGATCTTGAGGCAAGGCACTGTATCTTCCCATCGTTATGATCTTTGGTATGGTTATGTTATAGGTTCGAGCTTTGTTAGAAAAATTAAATTAAAATGCTTGCTATATGCTTCTGTAGCAAAATGTAATAACAACAAACTGGCTGAGTCCAGCTAAAAAATATGCAATACAATATCAATTTTCACCTGAAGATCTACATCTACATCTACATGGATACTCTGCAAATCACATTTAAGTGCCTGGCAGAGGGTTCATCAAACCACCTTCACAATTCTCTATTGTTCCAATCTCGTATAGCTCGCGGATTGAATGAACACCTATATCTTTCCATACGAGTTCTGATTTCCCTTATTTTATCGTAGTGATCGTTCCTCCCTATGTAAGTCGGTGTCAACAAAATATTTTCGCATTCGGAGGAGAAAGTTGGTGATTGGAATTTCGGGAGAAGGTCTCGTCGTAACGAAAAACGCCTTTCTTTTAATGATGTCCATCCCAAATCCTGTATCATTTCTGTGACACTCTCCCCCATATTTCGCTATAATACAAAACGTGCTGCCTTTCTTTGAACTTTTTCGATGTACTCCGTCAGTCCTATCTGGTAAGGATCCCACACCGCGCAGCAGTATTCTAAAAGAGAACGGACAAGCGTAGTGTAGGCAGTCTCCTTAGTAGGTCTGTTACATTTTCTAAGTGTCCTGCCAATAAAATGCATCTTTGGTTAGCCTCCCCCACAACATTTTCTGTGTGTTCATTTCAATTTAAGTTGTTCGCAATTGTAATACCTAGGTATTTAGTTGAATTTACGGCTTTTAGATTAGACTGATTTATCGTGTAACCGAAGTTTAACGAGTTCCTCTTAGCACTCATATAGATGACCTCACACTTTTCGTTATTTAAGGTCAACTGTCACTTTTCGCACTATTCCGATATTTCTTCTAAACTCTCGAAACGCGTCGTGGAACGAAATAAAAAGAGTGACTGATGAAGATAACTGTTTTATTTCAACTTTCACTGCGATAATCGGGCATGGATGTGTGTGATGTCCTTAGGTTAGTTAGGTTTAAGTAGTTCTAAGTCTAGGTGACTGATGACCTCAGATGTTAAGTCCCATAGTGCTCAGAGCCATTTGAACCATTTTTTGGACTGCGATTAACAGTCACAGTTCTTTGCAACAGCCCAACTTGGATGAGGTAAAAACATGGACTGCAGCATGAAAACATAAAAAAATAGAAGCGTTAGAGATGTCGTGTTATAGAGTGATGTTAAAAGTTAGGTGGTCTGGTAGATTAAGGAATGAAGAGGTTCTCCACAGAACCGACGAGAAGAAGAACACGAAGAAAAAATGAAAGAAGAAGGGACACATGACAGGAAATATGTTAAGACATTCAGCAGTAGCTGCCACGGTGCTAGACGGCGCTATAGATTGTAAAAGCAATACGGAATGACAAACACTGGAACACATCCAACTAATAATTGAAGATGTAGTGTGCAGGCACTGCTCTAAGATGAAGAGGTGGGCACAGGAGAAGAAGTCTTGGCCGGTTGCATCAAACCAATCAGAAGACTGATGAAAAAAGAAAAGCACACTTGTTTAGTGTCTGTGAAACTCATACCTACCTCATGAGGTAGGGATGTAAGATGTCAGAGTGCTCCTACCTCAGAGAAGCCCGTCCGCTTGTGTTGTGTTTCAAGTGCCTGACACACTGCACTGCCTAGTAAATACTTTCACACACTTCGTTTGGCGGCTGCAGCGCGACCCGCTGGTCATGCCATCAACTGGCCCGTGGCGGTGTTGCATTACCAGAGAGGCTGTTGACGTGCAAAGACGACGCCTGTGGTTCTTCCCGGGCTTTTAATGTAGCACGTGTCACTCTGCTAGTTACTAATTACACTTCTTTATGATCCACGAGGAGACCCAGGCGTTCAGATGCAAAGTAATACAGAGTGTTGCTACTACTATTTCTGTTGTCGTGTTCAGTCGAAAGACTGTTCTGATGCAGCGTGTGGTATTAATAGCTACGATGACACAGTGTAGGTACAAGTTATTAGGTTGGTACTACGACACCGACACCGACGACAGCGCCCTCTAGCCGGCGCTGTGCAGCTCTACGAGCCCCGCTCCAGATTCTGCCCATTTTGTTCGTGAGCTGACGACCAACCAACATTGTTTCATCTTCATAGTGCGCGAGCCACTACGGATTTTGCATGTGTTAGCTTTGATACATCCGGCTTCGCACCTACGTGCTCATCTCCACCAAAAGTTACGTATATGTCATTGACTAATATTTTCTATTAAATGCACCGAGAGGTTTTTTTACCTTACCTGCTCCTACTCGCCTCCTACATTCGGCCTATCCTTCAGCTTACAGGAGCAGACCCACGCTCTGCCTTCCAGGCGGGATACAAAACAGCGTTCCACGCTAGAGTATTCTATGCAAGTGTCTTGACTTGTGCACAACAATTGCAGCCCAAACCCAGTCTGACTTGCATATTATGTTCAAGCCGTGGTCTTCTTCTATAGTACTACACAAAGTACACTCCTTCACACAACGTAAGGTGCTCTGTGGCATATAGGTGTAACTGTAGCTGTAGCTCTTTACTATAAAGTATCAATAAATATTAAACATTCATTTATGACCATTAGTTCCTTATGTCAAATTATTCAGTTTAGCACTCATCTGTCTAAATTTGATCAGACACACCCTGTGTAACCAGCTTGTCAGTTTAGTTTTCAACTTCACACAAAACTCAGTTTGTATCCCAAATTTAGCTCATCGCTCTTCAGCTCCAATTCTGGTGTCAGCTAGGTGCTCGACTGATATTATTGTAATTCCTGGAAACCATTTCTTCGATACTCATTGACACGAACCTATATCTCTCTCGTATATAACATTTATTACATTATTCTCTACGTGTTGATACGTTTACAAGTAGAGAGGACAAGTAAATTGCGATTGTCAGTTACACCTCCTAAACCAGTGGAATAATTTTAGGGAAACTTGTATTTATTTACTACTTAATAGTAGTAAAGCACGAGGAACATAAACTACTGCACTTACAAGAGCTATAAAACGTTTACTAGTATCCTAACACAGCCAAAACAGAGCTACAGTCACATGACAAAACTTTTACTCACATCCCAATACCGCCCGAAGCGGGCTGCAGCTACCTGGTTCAATGTACAAACCAACACAATTAAATTGTAATTTGCATGAAACCAGTAAGCAAAAGATACCCATAATTTTATAAGCAGTTAAACAGCAATTAGAAACCCATATATAGGAGGTAAAACAGCTGCTCACAGCGGAACAAAGTATATCTAAGCAGATCAGCTGCAACTACATCCACCCTGAGCGCAACCATAAAATAAGTGGTCTTTGACCATTCGCAATCACGCTGTCTCCTTTCCAGCGGTTCTGTTTCACATAATTTTGTCGTTACCTTCTTCTTGCCAATTTCGGCAGAAAAAAGTTTCTACCGCTTAGCAAAGTTCACTGCTCAGAGACTTGGTGTGCAACAACGGAATCAAAGCTACCCTGCTTACCTCCGTTTAAAAACTGGCGTAATTACTACAAATTGCTAAGAGAGGAAACTCAACTACTATTACCAGACTTTTCTCCAACTATAAAAGTCTCCTTCGTCTTTTAGAGTCCGAAGAACTTAATAATGTGGACTGAGCTATGAAACCTATTGGCACATTAGTGACCGACGCGTTTTAAGACTGAAGTTGTAAAGTTACTCGTAACAAAGCCTGCGAGGTGCCGGGGCTGGCAGTGTATTTAACACTAAATTCTTCTAGAATCTACATATGTAAATGATGCTCTAAGCCCTCCCTTTTCTAACTCCGACTTTTGCTGTTGCACATGGATTAAAAAATATACGCGAACTGCCTGTAATCAACCCTGCAAGTGGAGTAGAAAAGAGTTTGGCACCTGCAATAATTTAATTTGATAAATAAGTTAAATAAAGGAAGATTTCACTAACGTAGTGAGAAATGATGGGTTGCTCTACCGATTAACAGAATGAAAGTTCTGTCCAAAATAACAATATGATTTATTAAGACTAAACTCAAAATAATAAACAAAAACACATGAAACATTTATAATACATCAAATTGGCTCAAATTGGATACTCAAACAAACGCTGTGAAGGTGAAGATGTCCCTAAACTAGATTGTGAGGTTTATGACGAAGTGGTATGTGGAGCCAATTCCTTGCCACTCAAATCTTAAGAGAGACACTCAGCTAACCCAACATTAATTGCTGCTACTCAAGACACAACAAAGTTAGAAAAAGACAAACAGGCGCGCTCTGCTGAGCTCTGATTATCACCTAGGAAAACCCCTATCTGCCGGTGCTGCGGACATACATTACCAAACTGTCTTCTTAACTGCCAGAACACGATCTGGCGTACTGGAGGCGATGGCTGGTTGGTTCGACGTCCTCGACCGAAAGGCGAGAGCCGACTACCTAGCGCACCCGTACAGGCCGAACACACAACATTCCCGCCCCCACAACAGTGGCCGTGGTTAAACGTTCCAATCAGCAACTCGAAAACCGGCGGAAAATTCCACTCCATTGCCAGAGCACTACCATTCCACCAATGGAGATTCTTGGCGCCAATTTCTGCGCTGATTTTGCTACGTCACGGAGCTATGCCCTGAGCAAGGCAATCACAGTTACTATTTTGCAGAAAGCGCGGGAATTTTCCCGCCACAACTGCCTGGGTACACAAGTCATTCCCACGCCTCGCTGGTAGCCCGCCAGAAAGTGTTTTCGCTAAGATTCTGCGAAGTAACGGAACCTCTAGCCCAGCCGCTATTTCAGACCCCTCCGGGCGTGTCTTTTGACAATGTCGGCGTCTGCAAAGCATTCACTCGACTTCCTCACACCCGTCGGCATAACCCTTCCCAGATCAGGAGAGCCCGCCTGTCACTGGACCACCCGGGTGATGAGAGACGCTGCGTGGGAAGTCCGCGTGTGAAGGAATAGCGACTTTTCACTGCATGCAATTAGAGAGGAAAATCGTAAGATAGAAATATGAGAGGGGGCTCATGCTACCTCTCAAGCCAAAATCTTAATATAACATAACGAGTTAAATAAACTGGAACTGATGCAAACGCCCACCAGAAAACGAAAATTTAAACCGCATTTATGTACCACTGTTTTGTATACACACGTGTGTGTGTGTGTGTGTCTGTTCTCTCGGACATGTCTGACAGACCAGACATTACCATGTGAAACAGTGGCTGTTAATTTTATGAATTAAGAGAAACCAACAACATCAGCCGCATTCAGGCTTTGAAATAAAAACAAAGATGACAAGTGAAAATTTATGCTGGACTGGGACTCGAACCCAGGTTTCCCACTTAATCCGAGCACTTGCCTTAACCATCTTGGTTATCCTGGCTTGCCTCCCATCTGACCAAATTCCCACCTTGTCGTAACACAACTGGCGTTCCTGTCCATTCTCCTCCTGTTGGCAGCTCATCCCGATTCCCATAGGAGTTCGGACGTAATGCGAGACTGCAGTGAAATGATTATAAGAGCCCTCACCCCCAAAGACATGAAGATATACACATACATACATATCTGTCCGACAGAACAGAAACTACGCATATATGTATGTGTATATCTTCATGTTTGTAAGCGCAATGGCTCTTACAGTCGATTTGATGTGGGTGCATATTATGCCAAAACTCCTGTGAAATCAGTGTGAGCTGCCAACAGGAGGAAAATGCAAAGGAATATTGCTTGCATATGACAAGATGGGAATTTGGGTCGGATGGGAAGCATTCCAGGATGGTCAAGGCAGTTAAGGGGACCACTCGCGTTAAGCGGGGAATCCAGGTTCGAAGTCCAGTCCAGCACAAATTTTCACCTGTTGTCTTTAGAATCATTTAAGATCCTGAATAGAGCTAATGTTGTTGGTTTCTTTTAATTCATATTTTATACATATATCATATACATGTTCCAGGTTTTATGGATGGCTTGGAAGGCTTCAAGTCTTGCTACTCTCTTTCCTTTCATCCTAATTTAAGTAACTACACTGTACTAGTAATGCGACATTGGAAGAGCTAGCTCAGTCTGCACTGTTGGCAGGTATTCCCTACTATCCGCTTCCCCCTCCACCACCATCATATTTCTAGTGTAGTGAACATGAGAATAATACACTCCTGGAAATTGAAATAAGAACACCGTGAATTCATTGTCCCAGGAAGGGGAAACTTTATTGGCACATTCCTGGGGTCAGATACATCACATAATCACACTGACAGAACCACAGGCACATAGACACAGGCAACAGAGCATGCACAATGTCGGCACTAGTACAGTGTATATCCACCTTTCGCAGCAATGCAGGCTGCTATTCTCCCATGGAGACGATCGTAGAGATGCTGGATGTAGTCCTGTGGAACGGCTTGCCATGCCATTTCCACCTGGCGCCTCAGTTGGACCAGCGTTCGTGCTGGACGTGCAGACCGCGTGAGACGACGCTTCATCCAGTCCCAAACATGCTCAATGGGGGACAGATCCGGAGATCTTGCTGGCCAGGGTAGTTGACTTACACCTTCTAGAGCACGTTGGGTGGCACGGGATACATGCGGACGTGCATTGTCCTGTTGGAACAGCAAGTTCCCTTGCCGGTCTAGGAATGGTAGAACGATGGGTTCGATGACGGTTTGGATGTACCGTGCACTATTCAGTGTCCCCTCGACGATCACCAGTGGTGTACGGCCAGTGTAGGAGATCGCTCCCCACACCATGATGCCGGGTGTTGGCCCTGTGTGCCTCGGTCGTATGCAGTCCTGATTGTGGCGCTCACCTGCACGGCGCCAAACACGCATACGACCATCATTGGCACCAAGGCAGAAGCTACTCTCATCGCTGAAGACGACACGTCTCCATTCGTCCCTCCATTCACGCCTGTCGCGACACCACTGGAGGCGGGCTGCACGATGTTGGGGCGTGAGCGGAAGACGGCCTAACGGTGTGCGGGACCGTAGCCCAGCTTCATGGAGACGGTTGCGAATGGTCCTCGCCGATACCCCAGGAGCAACAGTGTCCCTAATTTGCTGGGAAGTGGCGGTGCGGTCCCCTACGGCACTGCGTAGGATCCTACGGTCTTGGCGTGCATCCGTGCGTCGCTGCGGTCCGGTCCCAGGTCGACGGGCACGTGCACCTTCCGCCGACCACTGGCGACAACATCGATGTACTGTGGAGACCTCACGCCCCACGTGTTGAGCAATTCGGCGGTACGTCCACCCGGCCTCCCGCATGCCCACTATATGCCCTCGCTCAAAGTCCGTCAACTGCACATACGGTTCACGTCCACGCTGTCGCGGCATGCTACCAGTGTTAAAGAGTGCGATGGAGCTCCGTATGCCACGGCAAACTGGCTGACACTGACGGCGGCGGTGCACAAATGCTGCGCAGCTAGCGCCATTCGACGGCCAACACCGCGGTTCCTGGTGTGTCCGCTGTGCCGTGCGTGTGATCATTGCTTGTACAGCCCTCTCGCAGTGTCCGGAGCAAGTATGGTGGGTCTGACACACCGGTGTCAATGTGTTCTTTTTTCCATTTCCAGGAGTGTATTATGGAGATAACGGTGTGCACAGAGCCTTATAGGCAATATTTTTTCTTGATCATGAGATTGAAATAGGGACGAAAACTGATAATACAGATACGATATTCTCTCCCCCATGCGTAGTACAGTAGTTGTAGATGTAGGCTGTTTCTGGATGGGACAGCTGTCTATAAGACGATAACAGTACCAAAAGACAGTAGCGAATTTAAGGAAAACCTGTGAAAGATCTGTGATCGGTACAAGGTTTGGGGTTGACCTCTAATTTAAGTAAATATGGGAGAGTACACACAAAAAGTCCTAGACAAGTTGGAGCTTGCTCAAAACCAGACTGTGCACTCCTCCACACAATGTCTATTGATGTGAATGGTACACAGCCCATTAATCTGGAAAATCATTAAACTGAAAAATTGCAGATACCTTAAGAAGTTGTGTTGACAGTAAACACTTGGCTGAGGGGATGGCAGACAAGTCAGAGGTTGCTCGTGACCAAGTGACCTTTGCTGAGAGACAGTGAGTTATGCTACAAAGCAAACTTCTTGGAAATTCATTAAAGTGAAAACATGTAACCATCAGAGTAATATGTTGTCACTTGAGAACTCTGTCTAGTAGGGTGATCAACTAGAGTGACATTCTACACAATAGTTTTCTGTAAATTCAGCTCTGGTATGACATTCCCATGACACATATTTATGTGACGTAAGCAGACATTGGGTAGGCGTGATCTTACCTGCTGTAAGGAGTGGCAGTGCTAGCTCGAGGGTTGTGAGCCATGGATTGGTTTTCTTGTCATGTGGAGACTCAGGCAAGTGGGAGGGGAGTAGAGCAAGGCACTGTGTTCGGCGCAGCCCTCAAGTGCATACCTCCCCAATTCCAGTTCCATCCTTCCCACTATGCTGGATGATACAATGCAACAATAAAACATCCTGTTTTGAAAACATAAAACGGGTGATAGTATATTGAACTTTTTGAATTTCATTCCATTTAAAACTAGGAATTACTGTTTAAGACTGGCATCAGTATAATTTAGCATGTTCTTCACATTACATTGGTAGATACATATTTCATGTTTGGTGGTTGGCATTGTAGACCCTTGTTTTAGAATATAAAACTAATGGATTATCTGTCACCCATGCAGGCTGCTCTTATTCCCCCAATCAATAGAATAATGTGTGATTGAATTTCTCACCACAAGGGTAATAAATTACAGCAATTAAATAGAAAGAGACATGGGTAAACGTGACAAATCATAGATTTAGTATAATTTCCAGTGTAGCTAAGCTAATAAATTACACTATCCAAAAAATCTGGACCTTAAACTTCGGCTCTATTTATCCATCTTGGTAGATCAACTGGCCTATGTGTAGATAAACCAGGCAATGATAAGTTTCCTAACCAGTAGGATAACGCACCGGGGCATTCCCCATAATATTTAATTCACTCAGTTTTCATAGACCCATCGGGGAGGGGGAGAGGAAGGAGGGGTGACAAGAAGGTGGGGAGGGGAAAGGCAACAGTATAGAGTGTGCCAGTTCTTTCAATGTCCCATTATTTATATCGAATCTGCTCTGTAACTTCCACCTGTTATGTGTCTTGGAACTGCTCTTGTCTTCGAAAGTTCGTGGAAGTTACTACTGTTGGAATTCAGATACTGTCTTACACAGTTTACATAACACTGTATAAAACAGTCAGTTGCATATTGATAAGCTCTAAATATAAACTAACGTCGCTGGAAGGAAGTCAATGAAGGAAGATGTCACATATTTTTTAACTGTGTACGTTACTTGGTCGAGTGATGAATATCGTTCTTATACTGTTAGAAAGTCATACAATTCCTCCATAGGAAACTGCTCCCTGACATCTGCCATAATTTGTCAGACTAATACTTACATGTAAGCGTAGATTTCCGCGGCCATTGTCACAGTCAATAAAATTCTTCTAGGTGTGTGACCGCATTGTCAGTGTGTAAAATTCTCCGACGTTTTGGCAACTGTTGCAAATGGCCTTCCTCATAGTGTTTTTGCTAACTGTCGAATGGGAAAAATTTTGTTCTTATATACTGGCAGAAGAGGTTTTTATCGTAATCTGATAGGGTACTGAGGAGGAGGATGGCGCACTTGACCCAGCACTAGACAGCATGTAAACAATGTTACGTCACAACTGCGACACGCTTCTCATTCAGATATTTCCACCAGTGGTATGCAATTAAACAAACAACAATCAAGAGCGACTACTTCCACCAGGGACAAGAAATAATGTAAACACCAATAAAGGATGTCTAACACTGATCCTCAGTATCCTATCTGCACGCGAAACAACCTCTTCCGCCTGTATGTAAGAACTACAGATTTTTTTCATCCTGAGGAAGGTCAGCTGGAACAGTAGCCGAAACGTCGAAGAATTGACAATGCGGTCACATACCCAGAAGAATTTTATTGACTAATACTTATATGCTTGGGAGATCCGACGTGTCCATAGACAGAAGCTTCCGAGAGTCATTTTTAATTTTTCAACGAATATATTACAGATAGAGACCATCACCACTAATACCTTGCTCTCACTTGGGTTAAAATGTTTCAACGCTAGCCTCTCTCTCATATCAAGGAATGTGCCCTGAAGTCTCCTAGCTTTCGTAAGCTTTTCCCAGTCACACAGCCATTCTTTTGTCTTCCAGGGTTTTAGGCTGCATTTGTTTCATTATTCTGCAAATCGTAGTTTCGAAGACACTGTTTCTATCTCCATGCTCAAGTATGCTCCATCCTAATTGCCTTGTTTTCACGTCACGCTACCTTCGTTATAGGTAGATGCCCCTAGCCAGCTCAGTCATGTTCAAGTCACACTGGCTGTTTAATTTGTTGGTAAAACGTATAAGGTACTCAAAAGTGATGTCATCAGCTCCCTTACTAAGCTAATTGGAGACGAAAGCGACTAAAATACACTCAGGAACATTTAAAATAGCGCACGCAGAGGGAAGAAAGTACAAACACGAAACTTCACAAATAATTACAGTGAGATCCGATATGCAAATGATCCAAGTGTAGCACGTATGCGTAGGCCCACAGACCCTGCACTGGCGCTGCAGTCTCGCGGAGGAGACCCTACATAAACAGTGCATAGTGGACGGGACATACAAGTGACGGTCACATCAAGACTAGAGGAGGATATTAGCAGGCGCAGAGTGCCAGGTGGATTTGTTAGACGAAATTTATCACAGTTAAGCCAGTTTCAGAAGAACCTAATCATTGGCACGAGAACCGGAGGCTGGTTACACGCCGTGTGGCTCGCCAGGTCGATTGTTCGTAATATTCCCTCCGACGATGTTGGGAGCAATGGACACGAGATGACGCCCAATGCGACGTACCGCGTCTTTAGCGGCCAGGAAGATGACGAGGCGAGATGATCGAAGGATCGTGCACCAGGTGACTAGGGATTCTGCAGTGACTCGCTCCACGATACATGGAGGGATATGAGTGGCAGTTGTTCCACAGGCGATTTCCAGGCGCCTTGCAGATGCGAATTTGCAATACAGACACCCTTGTCGTGCACAGCATCTAACACCGAGACATGGGCGACTCCGTCTACCGTGATGCCAACACGGAATGATATGGACTGCCAAAGGCTGGCAAAACGTGGTGTTTACTGATGTATCCCGATCCATTTTGGGGTTGGTTAAATGTAAATGTCGTGTAACTAGGGCCTCCCGTCGGGTAGACCGTTTGCCGGGTGCAAGTCTTTCGATTTGACGCCACTTCGGCGACTTGCTCGTCGATGGGGATTGAAACGATGATGATGAGGACAGCACAACACCCAGTCCCTGAGCGGAGAAAATCTCCGCCCCAGCCGGGAATCGAACCCGGGCCCTTGGGATTGACATTCTGTCGCGCTGACCACTCAGCTACCGGGGGCGGACTAGGTTTTGATGATACTTAGACACAGGTGTGGAGGCAGTCTGGTGAACACCACCCACGCCTCCGGGTGCAACACCGTCCGCACAGTCTGTGTAATTGTCTGGGGTGCTATAGGCTAAGACAGCTGGTCCCCTCTAATTGTGGTACGAGAACGTTAATGGGCCAGCTTTATGTTGATGACGTTCTTCAACCCCACGTATAGCCTATCAGGAGCAATTTCCCTGTATAGCCTATCAGGAGCAATTTCCCAGCAAGATAAAGCTCGATCGCATGGAGCTCGACTTGCTCAAGATTTCCCACGTTATGTTCCGACTATTCCGTGGCCGGCCTGCACCCTGGAGTTGTACCCTACGGAGCATGTGTGTGACAACCTGGAACACCAAATAACGCCTTGTCGCTCTGTGGGTGCTTAAGATTTGTGAGCCAGTTTGCCTCAGGACAACATCAGACGTCGAATCAACTTGTTGCCGGACCGTGCTGTGGCATGTATTGCAGCAAAGATTGACCCAAGGCATTGTTTAAAACCGAGCGAGGTGGCGCAGTGGTTAGACACTGGACTCGCATTCGGGAGGACGACGGTTCAATCCCGCGTCCGTCCATCCTGATTTAGATTTTCCATGATTTCCCTAAATTGCTCCAGGCAAATGCCGGGATGGTTCCTTTGAAAGGGCACGGCCGACTTCCTTCCCCATCCTTCCCTAATCCGATGAGACCGATGACCTCGCAGTCTGGTCTCCTTCCCCACAAAACCCAGCCCAACTCATTGTTTAAAACCTAACTAACCTAAGGACATCACACACATCCATGCCCGAGGCAGGATTTGAACCTGCGACCGTAGCGGTCGCGCGGTTCCAGACTGAAGCGCCTAGAACCGCTCGGCCACTCCGGCCGGCTTTGTTGCACTCGGACGGTCAATAGAGGGACGGCTAATGCTGTTTGTGGATGACGCTGGGCCTGTCCTCCGATGATGTCCCTCGTGTGCTCAAATTGGCACAAATCTTGTGATCAAGGTAACATGTCGACACTGTCTAGAGCAGTTGGGTTACAACAGCGGTATGCGGGCGCGCGCTATCCACTTGCAAAACACACCCTGGAATGCAGTTCATGAATGGCAACACAATGGGTCGAGTTACCAGAAAAACGTACAGATTTGCAGTAAGAGTTCGTGGGATAACCACAAGAGTGTACGTGCAGCCATACGAAATCGCACCTCAGAACATAACTCCAAGTGTAAATCCAGCGTGTCCAGTAAGCAGCCCGGTTCGTTGCAGGCCCTAACTGGTCTCTTTCTAACCAACACAAGATCATCATTGACACCGAGGCAGAACGATATTTCGTCAGAAAACAACAGACTTCCACCCTGCCTTTCGTTGAGCTTTCGCTTGACACCAGTGAAGTCGCAAATGGCGGTGGATTGGGATGAGTGAAATTCAGGTCACAAGGTGTATGGCTCGGAGCTGCCCTCGCATTCGCCGATTTGTAACCTTCGAGGGGGCACTGTTGTGCCAACTACTGCACAAGTTGCAGCTGCAGATGCATTACGATGCACCAGACTCATTCGCCGAAAACGGTGGTCTTCCCCGTCGGAGCCCGGTCTTCTTATGGCCGTACGTTCTCTCGACCACCGCTGCCAGCAGTTGTGTACAGTGGCTATATTCCTGTCACCTCTTTGTGCAACAGCGCAGAAGGAATATTCAGCTTTTCGTAGCCCTATTACAGGACCTCGATGAAACTCAGTGAGGTGTTGATAATTGCTGAAAGGTGTTCTTGACTAACGTTAACTCATCACGTCCGTTGCCAAAAGTAACTAACGCTCATCACCGTTACAGGGTGTATTTAAAGAAAACTTGATTTGCATCCTCGCAGTGGCGCTACTAGCGCCATTCTTATGCGACTGGCACGAAATTGGAATTGATATCTTTCAAAATGGTTCGAATGGTTCCGAGCACTTTGGGACTTAATTTCTGAGGTCATCAGTGCCCTAGAACTTAGAAGTACTTAAACGTAAGTAACCTAAGGACATCGCTCACATCCATGCCCGAGGCAAGATTCGAACCTGCGACCGTAGTGGCTGCGCGGTTCCCGACTGTAGCGCCTAGAACCGCTCGGCCACCCCGGCCGGCAGATATCTTTGAGATGAAGAAACACGCTACCAACTGAAACATCCTGGCAGATTAAAACTGTGTGCCGGACCGAGACTCGAACTCGGGACCTTTGCCTTTCGCGGGCAAGTGCTCTACCAACTGAGCTATCCAAGCACGACTCACGCCCCGTCCTCAGAGCTGTACTTCTGCCAGCATCTCGTCTCCTACCTTCCAAACTTTACAGAAGCTCTCCTGCGAACCTAGCAGAAATAGCACTCCTGAAAGAAAGGATATTGCGGAGACATGGCTTCGCCACAGCCTGGGGGATGTTTCCAGAATGGAGGAGAGCTTCTGTAAAGTTTGGAAGGTAGGAGACGAAGTACTGGCAGAAGTAAAGCTGTGAGGACGGGGCGTGAGTCGTGCTGGGGTAGCTCAGTTAGTAGAGCACTTGCCCGCGAAAGGCAAAGGTCCCGAGTTCGAGTCTCGGTCCGGTACACAGTTTTAATCTACCAGGAAGTTTCATATCAGCGCACACTCCGCTGCAGAGTGAAAATCTCATTCTGGACCTTACCAACTTTCCTTTATGTCGCACAACTGATTTTTGGAGTTGTGATTTTCTTTCCTTCAGTGTATCAGCATAACAGTCAATGATGATAGCACAGCTCTGTCGAAACCGGTCACACCTTACATTGCTTTTTACCGATCTTGGTTTGTGTAACAATCCTTTAGCACTGTCCTAGTAAATTCCATCCTTCAGCATGAGTAAATCTATCCGATCCTGCCACTTTAAATCGCTCCAGATAAATACATTGAAATACTTGACAGTCATTACGTATCAAAGCGTATGTAGTCAAAGGGTATTGAGTCATTATGTATATTTATGCGCATGTGGTAGCATTTATTTGAGTACAGACCCACCTGCTCGTCTTTGCACCGGGTGCTGCTACTTTTCATGCATATCGCAACAGTTTTCCAGCGTCGGAATCCGCCTGTATGCAGCAGCAGGTGGCGCTGTGTGCGTGCGATCGGCACAGGTCGGTTCTGGTTTTTGCCTGGAGGCTGTCACGCAGCATAATTACGCCGTCCGTGACTTTAATTGAGTCACCGGCGGGGCTCGCCCGCGGCGGCATCTCCGGCACGGGGGCGAAATTACACGGCATTAGCTTGTTGCTCCCAGGTCGTGTGTGGACGGGCGGCGCCGGCCCGCGACCTGCGACGTCGTAATTACCTGCTGTCGTTCTGCCCGCGCTGCGCCCGCGCCCGGAACAAAAGGAGACGCGGTCTGTGCTCCGGCTCCTTTTGTCTCCGCAGCCGTTCTCCCCGGGGCGCCTGCACTTGTTATCTGCTCTGACGTTCGCCGGAATGATGGGGATTGAGGGCTTACGTACGCCGCGGGGGCGACCTGCTCTGAGGGTCCCGTACTGCGTGTTACGACGGGGGAAAATATCCGCTTTCCTCAGAAAGAGTAGGCTCGCAGCGCTGGAAAACCGATAGAAAGAAATTATGCGCGAGTCCCTAGCGAGGCAGACGGAGTACAGTCGACACTACTGCCCCTAGGCTCCACGACATAAAGACGTATCCACCTGCTGTAGCCGGCCGGAGTGGCCGAGCGGTTAAAGGCGCTACAGTCTGGAACCGCCCGACCGGTACGGCCGCAGGTTCGAATCCTGCCTCGGGCATGGATGTGTGTGATGTCCTTAGGTTAGTTAGGTTTAAGTAGTTCTAAGTTCTAGGGGACTTATGACCACAGCAGTTGAGTCCCATAGTGCTCAGAGCCATTTGAACCACCTGCTGTACTCTTTCCTAGCAATCTGTGAAAGTGCATACAGTGTACAGATACACTGCAGGAAAGCAAATTAGTGCACCCTTCTTGAGGTTTCCAATTCGCTCGAAATTTACTGTTGCAATAGTGTAAGTGGAGTACATGAAGTGATTATCTTTACAGTTCAATAGCACAAGAGGTTCAGATCACTGATGAAACGCCCATATTAGTATGTGGTGTAGCGTCCGTGGGTGGCAATGCTGCTGCTGACTCTGGCATCCAGTCGATTGCACAGATGGAGAATAATGTCCCAGGATACGTTATGCCACGCCTGCTCGATCTGTTCAGTACTTCTGTAAGAGTTGTTGGTTGACGATTCGCACGAGTCACTTCTCGTCCCATCATACGAAGGCCGTTTGAAAAGTCCGTGCAGAGTCCGAGAGATGGCACCACCGGCGCGTATCGAGGTCATGTTTAGTTTGTAGCATCTTTGGAAAGAACACAAACCAAGTTTCAGCCATATTGGTCTATTTCTTTGTGTTTGGCATTCGTGTGAATCAAGGAAGTCGAGTGATTGTCAAAGAATGGACGAAAAAGAATTTCGTGTGGTGATGAAACATTACTTTAAGACAGGTAAAACGCCTCAGAAGACTAAAGAGAAGCTTGATAGTGCCGCGCGGGATTAGCCGAGCGGTTTGAGGCGCTGCAGTCAGGGACTGTGTGGTTGGTCCCAGCGGAGGTTCGAGTCCTCCCTCGGGCATGGGTGTGTGTGTTTGTCCTTAGGATAATTTAGGTAAAGTAGTGTGTAAGCTTAGGGATTGATGACCTTAGCAGTTAAGTCCCACAAGATTTCACACACATTAGATTTTTTAGAAGCTTGATAAACATTACGGTGACTCTGCACCTTTGATTAGAACAGTTTATAAGTGGTTTCAAAATTTTCGGAGTGGCCATATGGGCACAAGTGATGCTGAACGTTCTGGACGCCCTGTTGAGGTTGCGACTCCAGAAAGCATTGATAAAATACATGATATGGTGATGGATGTCAGAAGAGTTAAGGTGCGTGAGATTGCTAGTGCCGTGGGCATCTCTAATGAACGGGTATATAATATTTTGCATAAACATTTGGACATGAGAAAGCTATCCGCAAAATGGGTTCGGCGATTGCTCACGCTTGACCAAAAACGGAATAGTGTGAAGTGTTGCAAGGATGGTTTGCAGCTCTTCAGGAAGAATCCGTAGAACTTTAAGCGTCGTTTCGTCACTGTGGATGAAACATGGATACATAAGTATACTCCTGAGAGCAAACAACAATCTACAAAATGGGTTACCAAGGGAGAATCTGCACCAAAAAAGGCGAAGACCATTCCTTCGGCCTGAAAGCTTATGGCGACTGTCTTTTGGTATTCGCAAGGGATAATCCCCATTGACTATCTGGAAAAGGGTAAAACTATTACAGGTGCATGTTATTCATCGTTATTGGACCGTTTGAAAACCGAGCTGTAAGAAAAACGCCGGCGATTGGACCGCAAAAAAGTTCTTTTCCATCACGACAGTTCATCAGCACACACCTCAGCAGTTGTGGTCGCAACATTAATGGAAACAGGATTCCAATACATTTCAAGTCTCCCCTATTCTCTGGACTACTATTTGTTCCCCAATTTGAAGAAATGGCTGGCGGGACAAAGATTTTATTCAAATGAGGAGGTGATTGCAGCAACTAATAGCTATTTTGCAGACTTGGACAATTTCTATTATTCGGAAAGGCTCAACAAATTAGAATAGCGTTGGACGAAGTGTATTAGTCTAAAAGGAGACCATGTCGAAAAATAAAAAAAGATTCACCCCAAAAACGTAAGTGGTTTTTATTTTTGCACGGACTTTTCTAACGCCCCTCGTATATCACACATGTTCGATTGAAGACAAGTCCGGGGACTGAGCTGGTTAGGGAAGTTGCTGCACGTCATGTAGGGCACGTTGTGTTTCATGGGCAGCGTGTGGGCAAGCATTATCGTGTTGGAACTACAAATCACCTTCGTGTTGCGAGAATGGCGTAAAACAGGTCTACCAACATTCTGCACCTATAGAGCGCTGGTTAGCGTCCCCTCCAGAAACACCAAAGGTGAACGAGTGTTGTGCTTATTGTACCCCAGACCATAAGGCTTGGGTTGGGGCCACTGTGTCTTGGACGAATGCACTCTACGAGACAGTGCTCACCTAGCATATGTCATAAGCGCAAACGATCATTACTTGCGTGCAGTCATGCTTTCATCGCTGAAGACCACGGCGCGCAATTTCACCTTCCAAATGGTTCTGTGGCGGCACCAATCGAGCCGTGGACGTCGATGCTGTGGCGTGGGTGGAAGATGGGTTAGAGTTGTGCGGGCCCGTAGTCCCACTGGTAATAACCAGTTCGCAACAGTTCGTGTTGACGCGTCTGGACTCACTAGCCCTCTTATTTGTGCTGTGGTAGCTGTACGTTCTGCGACAGCTGCCCTTACAATAATACGATCCTGGCGGGCATTTGGTCTGTGCTGCGTGGAACCTCGTCTACAGGTGGCAGAATGTTCTCACGATCTCTGATACCAGCACTGTTGCACAACTGACGCAGTACGTTCAACTTGTGTGGCAATTCTCCGAAAGGACCAACCAGCAATTTCACACGTTTCATACTCGTTCAATTGGCTATAGGAAACACCGAGTGCGTCTCCGTGGCGTGGTTCAAAAATGGTTCAAATGGCTCTGAGCACTATGGGACTCAACTTCAAATGGTTCAAATGGCTCTGAGCACTATGTGACTTAACATCTGTGGTCATCAGTCCCCTAGAACTTAGAACTACTTAAACCTAACTACCCTAAGGACATCACACACATCCATGCCCGAGGCAGGATTCGAACCTGCAACCGTAGCAGTCGCGCGGTTCCGGACTGAGCGCCTAGAACCGCGAGACCACCGCGCCCGGCCGGGGACTCAACTTCTGAGGTCATTAGTCCCCTAGAACTTAGAGATAGTTAAACCTAACGAACCTAAGGACATTACACACGTCAATGCCCGAGGCAGGACTTGAACCTGCGACCGCAGCGGTCTCACGGTTCCAGACTGCAGCGCCCGGAACCGCACTGCCACTTCGGCCGGCTCGTGGCATGGTTGCATACTTGCTTCATACATCTGCTCCACACTGAGCCTTCTGACTGTGAACATTCATTATTAAAGCATAGATACAGATGGCGCTCTGGTAGCTACGTCACTACGCTATCTGTTGACGGAAGACGTTGAAAACATTGTCAGTACATCTACTGTCCCACAGGTGGCACATGCCGTCATCGGATCAGTATCGACGTCGTCTTTTCAGGTGTACTAATTTTTTTCAAAAAATGGTTCAAATGGCGCTAAGCAGTATGAGGTCATCCATCCCCTAGACTCAGCATTACGTAAACCTACCTAACCTAAGGACATCACATATATCTATGCCCGAGGCATGATTCGTACCTGCGACCGTACCAGCAGCGCGGTTCCGGACTGAAGCGCCTAGAAGCGCTCGGCCACAGCGGCCGGCTATTTTTTCCGGCAGTGTATTTACACCACATTTTACCAGAACGCGTTTTGTAACAAGGTACGAAGGCTGCAACGAGCTTACCAACTGTTGTGTCCTCTATTTTAGGTGACGATGAATCGAATGTAGTTCGTGTTTTAAGATACTGTATAATGTCTGACCTTCTACACAGTTTATTTGGTAAAAATTTTTAACGTGTTTCCAGACTAATTAATTCATCCTTCGTTTACCATTGATGAACCAGTTCCAGTTCCTTGTTTCATTATTATAGAGATTTTATATATGTAGTCTGTGTATTTTAACAACAGATCTTGCAAAATGTGTTTTGTCTAAGGTATTTTGCTCTTCTGAGTGAAAGTGTGAGTGAGAGTAGAGCACGGTGTCTGAGATTTACATTTCCTATTTTCCCTTGGGATACGTATTTTGGAATACGCTAAGCAGTACTGAAAATAGTGGATCAAGCCGGGGCCATCGGAAGCAAGTGAAGTTTATTACACGTAGTAACACAGATGACAGATTCATTTGATCCCACATTCAAGACATCTAACCAAATACATTGAGTACAAGTAGACAAATACAGTGCAAAGTAAATAATGCCGCCGGCCGGAGTGGCCGTGGGGTTCTAGGCGCTACAGTCTGGAGCCGAGCGACCGCTACGGTCGCAGGTTCGAATCCTGCCTCGGGCATGGATGTGTGTGATGTCCTTAGGTTTAATTAGTTCTAAGTTCTAGGCGACTGATAACCTCAGAAGTTAAGTCCCATAGTGCTCAGAGCCATTTGAACTACAAATTGACATCCAGCACCTGTACGACACAATCCGTGCACATTTGCATGCTTATATTCAAAATACTGACGGTTACGCGGGTGATTAATGTACCAGAATTTCACATTTGCAATGGCTTATCCCGCCCTTATACTAATCTGTGATCTTGCAATGTTAATCCCTAAAATATGTTACCTAGACAAACGTATTTCCGAAATTTCATTTCTCTACAGTAATTAATTTTTGGTGTTGCAATTTTTTCCGTCAGTGTATGTTGTAAAAATTCAAAAGCATGAGATTCGATGATGACAGCATAGCTCTGTAGAAACCTCTCATCCAATAAAATATTTTTATAACAGTCTTGGCTTGTGAAGTTTCCTTCAGCTACCCAACAACCCTAAAGGACATCACTTAAAAACCCTTGTTCGGCTAGTTCTTGAGTATTGCTCATTGGTCTGGAACACTTACCAATTTAGATTGATGAAAGAGACAAAGAATTCATGGACGAGCTACTTCTAAATGTGCTTTAAATGTGAAAAAAGTTATTTAGTGCACATGATCAGGAAAAATAATTGTGTAATGTTCGAACGCAGTGTCGGTGGTGGTCTGCTTGACGCCGTCACGCCAATTAGCTGTCTAGGCGTAATGTTGCAGACCGACACGAGAAGGAAGCACAATGTGAGAGGTCCGTTGTACGGAACGCCAATAGTCGACTCCAATTTATTGGGAAAATTCTAAGAGGGTGTAATTCATTTTTAAAGGGCACCAGTACAAAAGAATTATCTGATCCGTTCTTGACTACTGTTCGAGTTTTTGGGACCCTCACCAGGTCGGAGGAAAGGAAGACAAGTTTTGCTGTATACTGCTAGATCGATTATCGGTACGTTAGGTCAACACGCGAGCGTTACGGAAATGCGCTGTCTACTCAAATGGCAATACCTGGAGGGACGAAACTGTTTTGGGTAACAATTAACTTGGTATGTGGGGCAGCCGCATCTATGATAATACATTTGTTTTGATGGAAACCGCCACAGCTGTGTCAAAATGATTTATCAATAACGACTAGTTTGGTGGCATTATAGTTACGTCTTTAGGTAACAAACTGTTGAGCTATGTATTGGAAGGAAAATTAGAGAACCAGCATTCCTTACACATAAATATAATTATACAGGCTACTGCTCTTACTGTGACTCTTACTGTGACTAAGTTTAAACGTCGAATAATTAAGTCTTTGCAATCAGTCACAAAATTCTGATAATTATTTATTACGACATATTTATGAAGATCTTCTCCATCATCAAATGACAATTTACATTCTTAGAACTCGGAAAGTAAAATATGCCAGAATTCTATAAATAATTGAAATTTTCTTTTTAATTAAAACAGATTTTGGCCAGTTAGCTAAATAACATGCTTTTTAGAACTGTTGTTACTTACAAGTAGTCAAATAAGAGATTCAAGGGTGGCTGTTTGCCTGTAAGTGTTGTACACCGACTGGTAACTTAATAGGCAGGAAAATATTACTGAAATTACTGTTTCTAATGAAACTGTTAATGTCGCGGATATCTCTACCCTAATACTGGCAGCATCCTGCTAGTGTTGCCTCTGGTCCCGGGGGAGGTTCGAGTCCTCCCTCGGGCATGGGTGTGTGTGTTTGTCCTTAGGATAATTTAGGTTAAGTAATGTGTAAGCTTATGGACTCATGACGTTAGCAGTTAAGCCCCATAAGATTTCACACACATTTGAACATTTCAACAAGTGTTGCCTCTCAGAACCTCTCCAACAAACACCACTGTGTACTTTGAAATGCTACCTTCAGATGTGTCGGCGGGGAAACGCCTCGACTCCTAAGCTCCAGGACGTTGTTTCATAACCGTCGTAAAATTACGGTTTAGCGTCTCATTCCCAACAAGGTCATTAGTGACGGATCGTAAGTTCGGTTTAGGAAAGGTTGGGGAAGGAAATAGACCATGTGCCCTTTTGAATTCCACGGATAAACTAAATCTGTATAATGGGACGGATATTTAAACCATGGTTCTCTCAAGTCTGATCCGTCTTAACCACTGAGCCAACTCGCTAGGATTACAGCTGTCAAAATACTGATGACTGATAGAATATGGATGACGGTAATGAGTTCGTCAAGATTGAAGTGATGGTGTTTGTGCTTTGACAGCAGTGAGAGGAGAGGAAATGTGCAACTCGGTGCTGGTAAATTGTCAGATATTCTTGAATGTTGATGCTATCTTCCTCTAAGAGGGCGTGCCGCAAAGTAATGCCTCCGAATTTTTTATGTGAAAACTGCTAAAGTTTTTGAAATAAAACAAATTTAATTAACATTATACAGTTACGGCAGTTCGCCGCTTTACCTCCGAGGATGTCTCCCGCAGTCGGAGACGAAACGTCAGGAGAGAGTTTTATACTTCGACCACGGCCTATCAGCCCGGAAGTTTTAAGTGAAGACAATACCGGCCGTGAAAGCTTACATTGTATAATTGTACATCTTTATTTTTCATTTCTACACAGTTATGCGACAGCTACATTTCTCCCAACGAGTGACCAGTTGGTTGATTAAGTTTTCGATGAATATCAGGCTGATCGTCTTCTGGCGAAATGTTGGAACATGCAGGAGGAAGTGGCCCTAATTATACGTAAGGTATGCCTGCCCCTTCCCTTAGTTCAAGTCCCAGGAGTCCAGCGTGGGGGTTAATTGATCTAATATTATTCAGCTCCAATTTCTTCGCCTGGCCTCCTGACAGTCTTCCAGAATTGCTGAACAGTTTTCACCCGCACACCGTTTCTCTATCTCGCTATGGGCAATTGAGATTCAGTCCCTTCCGTTCACAGCTGTGTGCTGTCGGTATGCTTTTATCACGTAGCAGGAACTGTGCACCCTTGCAAACTAACCGGCCGCAAACCTACATACTTTACTCCATAAGCACTGTGGAGAGGTCTGTGATGTAATGGGGAATCTTTGGTTTAAACGACTGCCAAAGAGCTTAGCCTTTCAATGTTTGTATGGACTGATGACCGGCTACATAATTATGGGTTAAATTTCGTTTGCTAACAAAATTCCAGATAACTTCTTCTGGAAGGTCCACCAGTGCGCTAATTCGAGTTAACAAACACGGGTACAAAGGCAGGACGTAGGGATACTGAGATCCACCACACGATCTTGGCCCGCCAAAGCGACCAACCATTTGTGCTCTTCACAGGCGTCATCAACACCCAATTTACTGCGGGGGGTGGGGGGGGGGCGGGGGGGGGGGGGCGCCTCAGTAGATAGGGTATAGATCACAAGTAGCTTTAAATGGGAGATACCATTGAAAAATTGAAAAAAAGTACCTAAAACAGTTTATGGAGCATTCTGGCTGCCTGAACCCATATATTTCATTGTCACATAAAACTCCTAGAGCGTGCCAATTTAAACCTGGATTAAAACGTATTTTGCGATTACTGAGTATTACAGTAACAGAGAAAGACCTGTACATTTTTAAAAACTTTATTAGTTTAATTATTAAAAACTGTTTAAGAAAATGAAAATAATTTGCCAGGAAAAACAATATATTCCGTGGTTCAAAGTACAGGCCCATGCTTTTAAAATTGGGAGAACGTTGGAAAACTATTACTTTATAAGAATACCCTCCAAAAATTCACATTGTGTAGTTTCATTTTACTGAGAAACTTGGGCAAGGCCACGATCGGTAAACTGCTAATTTATTGTAAAATTTTTTGAAGGGAAGAAACAAGGAACGTAATAGGCTATATGCTTTAATTATATGTTTAAAACTGGGTGTTCTACTACACTGTAGTGGTAAAACTGAGTAAATTGGAATATAATTTGTAATAAATTTTTACTTACCGTCATTCATTTGCCTATTAAAAAAAGGACTGTGTTGATGAATTGCCTTGAACTCTCTTCATAGGTATCCCTCTTGACAAATCCACTGACAATAGCTTTATTAAGTTCCATTGTTAGCCGTCTGCCTCCTACTCACCCCTCTTCCAAGCAGATTTGTGCTTATCTGCCTCAGTCTTTCATCCCTATAAGCCAAACCAACACAGTTCATTAAAACTTACGATATTGTCCTTTTAGTGAATAATGTAAGTGGATTTGATTTAATGGCACGTTTAGTAAATCCTGCACACCATTGTTTCTTACTGCACAAGGGGTTTTAGTACACGTAATTAGTTTAGCTTGGATATTTCCGTTCAACGGTGTCAGTTTTTGTCAAATAAGACTCAAAAAATTGAAATTGGTTTTCATTTTTATTTTTTTATTTATTTATTTTTGGGGGGGAGGGGGGAGTGGACATGTTCCCCTTGTACCCCAGGCGGTGACGCCCATGGTGCTCTTTACGTACAAAATGCTCCACACAGTTTACTTTGGACCACGCTTGTTCAGCGGTGCCCTGTATTCCACTTCGTCGGTATGAAGTGAAGTGACGATGTGGTTTTGTAACGTCCAGGCGCGGCATTGATGCTTCGGTTAGCAAAGCTCGTGCAGCGCTGAGTCAGCGGCGCTGCATGCTCAATAGCTGCGCAATGAACTGCACGCTTGCCTTCAGCGCTGCGTCAGTTGCCTTCTTGTAATGCTACGCCAGTGTAGCGTGTGCATCGTGGGCGAAAATTCAGCAAAGGCAGGTCGCATATTGCGACACAGGCCAGTAACCGACGTCCGGAACCCAAAGCGACACACTGCGGCATCAAAGTAACTGTTGACAAATTTTCTTCCACAATAAATTCACGGCAGGCCACTTTAGTAATTCAGGTAATCCCTTAGCAGCTTGTATCCAGTGCAGTTCATTGTTCCGGTCTTCCTGATAGGAAAGGCGTTAATCCCATCCTGCCCAACATGACTTAAAAGTACCATTCATTTTCTACAGTTATAAAACGGGATGGAGCTGAATTCATGCACCGGTATCCTGGTGGGACGCATGTGTACCCATGTACCTCTGCTGTAGCACAAGAAACTCTTTGGCTGTAATAGTCCAATATATCTGCGCTCAAATGACAGGAAAAAAAACAACAGACTGTCGTAGCGCAATGTTCCTCATTTCTTCATAAGAGTTTTCGGGCCCTGCTGATGCGATGTTTATAATTTGGTTCCCTGATGTCTTAGTTAATGTAAACTGATATTGGTAACGCAATTACTAAATAACCGATGGGATCAGATGAATATATGCTGGCGAACTCTCAAGTCCCACTTATGTTTTGCACATTCATTAAAATAACTACAGGTATTACAATGGACTACTCTGGTTTCAGTCCTTCTTCTTATTCTTCTTCTTCTTGTTCTTGTTTCGAATGGACCTGCTTGTTCAGCTGTTGGGCATTGGTCTTTGCCCAGTACTGTCGCACCTCTGTCGGTGTAACTCCGTCCTTTCTTCGGGGCTTTTCCTGAAATCCTCGGACTTCCTTCAGGGGATTCAGTTCTTCTGCTAATATCCTCTCCAAATGTTGGACCGTTTGGTGCAGCTTTTCATAGTTTAGGCAGGAAAGGGTTATCAAGGGGACCACACGGCAATCGGATTTTGTACTTGAATCTCAGGATTCAAATGTTATCCCCCCAAATAATTCGATGCATCTCTCAAAAATTCTTGAGAAAGTCGACTTTAAGAAGCTTTCCGACCGTTTGGAGTATCCTAAAGAAAGATCGATTTTCTCGCCAGGCGGTGCGGTTGTATGGTAGAATGCTTGCTTGCCGCTAGCGGTCTTAAGTTCGATTCCCCGCTGAAACAAAATTTTTAACTAGATGTGTCTATCCTATTAGCAATTCCGCTAAGTTTAAAATACATAAAGATGGAAAAGAGGAAAAGAGTCAGTAGTGTTCGAGACTGGTAGTCGCAGTTTGGAGTCTGTTTCGGTCATTATTCTTTCTTTTTCTTTCCGTTCGGTTCGAATACTTACGTCATGGAAATATGTAATTCATCAAACATATGCTAACTAACCGATACTTATTTGCTATTTTTATGAAAAATGCACATCGTCTTATTTCTAATTACATATCCCACGCAAGAATTCAGCTTTAATTGAAAATGTGCATTCTTAATTACTGATATTTTAAGAAGAGTGAATAAATTAAAAAAACATAACACATTAAATTATTTTTCGTCTTCATGTATTTTACGCTTTATGGAACACGCACTTTTGTTTAACATTATTGCACGGCAAGGAATCGATTCTTTGCCACACTCGTCGTAGTCGAACATTTTACCAAAAAGCCGCGCTACCTGTCGAGAAAAACTGACCTAGCATTATTAGCGTGTTGGGAACGGTGATAGTTACATTGAAAAGCTTTTGCTGACTGATATTTGAGTTCTGAACTTCATGCAGAAAAAAATAAAAAACAAGAAATAAAATAAAAATACAAAAATCCGATTGCCATGTGGCCAGTTGTAAGCACTTACGTAGTGAAGTAATTCTCCAGTATCATGAATACTGTGGGTGGACCACATTTTATAGTTCAAAACTGCGTTTCCCTGGGCACAATAAATTTCTTAATGTCGTAAAACCTCGTTTAAGAGACTTTGATGTTTCAAAAACTGTGTATTACAGTGAACGTGTTGTTCTGGATGAAGATTTCCTCCCAAGGAACTTTTTTTCTACTTTTTGTATACATTTAATTTTCATTTCCTTTTATTGATTCCTCTAAAACATACGTTGAATAGAGGGAGTGATAACACTGCGCCCCTAATGTAGTTACACGTCTATCCTCATATTTTTATTGATTAAAGCGTTTCTGGTAATTATGTAACATTTCGTTAATAGTCTTCACTTACACACAAGCTTTCCTCGTTCAACACTAGCTTCTTTAGTGGAGACTTTTCTATTCTGATTGCAGATATTCGTAATGTTTGCTGTTCTAGCATCCAGTAACCGTGAAGCAGTCATCAATACGATGACTTTTTTGAACCCACCTGTGTTTTGCTACACATGGTCCTGTTGGCCATGGTATGTCGTTGCTTTCCTCTGACCTTTGAACCGACGTACCCAACTATTTATAGGGACACCTGCAGTTTAACGTGGATAACAAACGGCGGTGCAGCTCGGCATTTTTCACGTCAACGAACATCGCCAAAATGAAAAAAAGTGACACATGACACCTAAAAACCTCTAATTGTCCTGGGATCGAACCTGAGATCTTTGGATTTGTAGTGTGGCACTTAACGACTGAGCCACCGACTCGCACATAGCGTCTATCATATAGACACTTTGTTACAATTTGTTTGTAATATGGGGATTACTTCTTTCTGCGTAAGGACACAATGCAATTTCTTCTTGTGCAAATTGAATTTGTTATTGGTAAAGAGCAATTAAAGGTTCAAAGAATTACACAGTAACCGATAGTAATTACAAATTTAGAACTTTATGAAAATGTTTCAGTGATAATATACGCAACGAATCCCGTACATTCAGTGGAATATGTGAATTCTGTCAGCAAAAGGCGTTGTAAATAGAAGTTTTACTACAAGAATACCGAAAACGTAGTGTGCCATAAACGTTTCAGTTTTCATCATTCCGCGAGGGGGTCAGCGGGGTAAATTCTCGTAAAGTTTGAAATTATATGTGAAGTTTGTTGCAAGTCACTAAGTGCTCTCATTCTCAAATACTGCATTAATAAAGTCTGGGTGTTTCAGCGTCGTTTGAGAGGTGGTTCTGACCGCACAGTGGTCCTTTCCAGGCAGTGTGCCATATAAGTGATGTGTGTGCCAAGTTTGGTTGAAATCAGTCCAGTGGTACAGGAGGAGGTGTGGAACATAGATACATACTCGTATATCCATTTTTAAAAGATATATGGATAACAGTGAAAGTAACTATGTCTTTTGCGTTTCGACAGACTAAAGCGCTTGGCTAATTTCGATGAAATTGTACGGAGATGGCTTGAACCTTGAGAAAGAACACAAGTTACTTTAGCAACTAAAAAAGATAAAAATAGCGTTCCCTAATAGCGTAAAGTATGGAACAGAGCATCTTTTTAATATCAGTGAACGGAAAACAAGATAAAAATTGTTAAAATTTTTGCATAATGTACACTTTGTATAATGTATAGTTACTTCAATAGCACACTGCACAGATGCGGGCTCCAGCGCATGTCCCTACACACGCGCAGCTCGACAGTGAGGCTGCGTGTGTTCGGACAGCTGGCCGGGAAATACACATCACGAGTTATGCTTACCCGAACAGGCTCAATCGTCATAACAAAACTCCTGTTAAGCGACTGCAACTGCAAGTATCAGCTAGTATTTTTATAACGAAATTAGAATTGTATTAATACCTTCAGCTGCTGACGGGCGTTTGTATATATCAACGGGGACAGGTGAAAATGTGTGCCCCGACCGGGACTCGAACCCGGGATCTCCTGCTTATATGGCAGACGCTCTATCAATCTGAGCCACCGAGGGCACAGAGGATAGTGCGACTGCAGGGACTATCTCGCGCACGCCTCCCGCGAGACCCACATTCTCACCTCGTGTGTCCACACTCTACATTCGTAGTGTTCCACCCCAACACACTCATTACTCGTAGAAGACATTCTTACCAAGTCCCGTAAGAGTTCGGGGAATATGTGTGCATCCGCACAGGAGAAGGAGGTCATGGCCGGTGTTGCCAGAACTATATACTTATATGGATATGGCGTCTATTCTTTCGGACATGTATTCTGTGTTGACTAACGAATCACAAACATTATGCACATTTCAAGTTCGAAATTAAAATTGTCTCAATCATCTCATATGGACCTGTAGCACTGAACAAAATGAGTACAAAAAGGATGACTGCCTTCACTGGTTCAAATGGCTCTGAACACCATGGGACTTAAAATCTGAGGTCATCAGTCCCATAGAACGTAGAACTACTTAAACCTAACTAACCTAAGGACATCACACACATCCATGCCCGAGGCAGGATTCGAACCTGTGACCGTAGCGGTCGCGCGGTTCCAGACTGTAGCGCCTAGAACCACTTTTTTTTCAAAAGAAAACAAAGACTCCAATTATACTGGTTTCTCCTTCCAGTAAACAAAAATGAGTCTCCTTCGTCTTGTTGGCGAAGAAGCAATCTTTTGGAGCAAAAAAAGAAAAAAAAAGTTTCTCATAGCCAAAATCAAATTTCTTTTTCCTTTAAGAACAAATTATGAGGAATAAATAAGGAAAAGTGATTTTTTTTTAAATTTAAAGTCGTCGTGCGACTTGTAGTTAAAGTGCAGTTCTGAAAGGAGCTCCTGAAGTGTATCCGCCTACAGCATGCCAGCTCGTCCAAACGTGTCTTCTCATGGCGTAGGCGTGGATTCTGGGTAGCAGATCTATTCAGTTCGGTTCGGTTTATACAGTTTTCAGCTTCTCAGGGCTTGGACGTTCCAGCTACTAGGTGGGTCATCGAAAGTGCTCCGTAAGAAATTGGAAAAATATTGTTTATAGCGTGGGTTGCGTATCAGGACGCAGTGTCGTTCGTTGAGATAAGTCCAATATCCTAGCGTAGACTTGTCGCCAGAAGTAAAAAGATAGCGGATCGTGTGGCCACAGATTCAATTCACAGAGTGAGTTTTGGCGGAGGGGTAGAAAGTCTTATCGGGGTGCAAAAGCATGTGGACGTCGATCTGAGCCGGTGTCTGGCGAGTAAGAAACGCCAAAATTCGCCGCGCAAGTGTCCAGTCGTCGAACGCTGTGCCACAGTGGAACCGGTGGACATCCGTGTCATCCACTCCACAGTGGGTGCAGAGGGATGAATCGGCGAGATGGATGCGGTGCAGACGATCTCGGTTAACTTGTTTGCCATTCACGGTGATGTACCACGCTGATTGAACGTCTGATTCGAGAAAACGCGCATGGATCGCCTTCCATATGTGTCGCCACACGTACTGTGGATACTTACGTTCGATGGGGTTGGACGGGCGGCACTGTTGTAACAATTCGGAGACTGTTTTCGTGAGGTACAAACGTGTAAGTGGTAAGGACCGGTAGATATAACTGAACTCCAGGAAAAATCGTTGGATGTAATAAAAGGGGGTTGGAATGGTCGATACCAGTACTGGGGCGGACAAGGAGGCCGGTGCAAAGTTGTGAAGCAGGAGGCTAGTAAGGCTCTGCGGGCAACGATGCCAAAGTTTTAGTTGGGAGCTGACGTATAGTGCCTTGACACGAGTCGGCACGTGGATGAGTCCCACCCTGCCACGATCCCGTGGCAGTGCAAGGGATTCATACTGCACCTTGAATAACATCCCTGAGCTGACGAAGGAGCCGAAAGCCATCAACAGTCGTCGCGCCAGGAGATTTGGGACTGTTAGTACTTGAGCCACGTGTGGTATACGGGAAGCATGATACATGTTCACGTATTGCGGGCGTTGGATAACGTCGAGAGCTCGTAGCCGGTGATCTGCGAGATTTGCTCTGATTGTCTGTAGCAAGCGTCTACCATTGATAGCCGCTGAGCGGCGCAGGTCTGCTGTGAAATCAAGTCCAAGACACCGTATGGTGGCGGCGACACTAAGGGGAGCAGCGCATCCCTCCGGCAAGCCCTCACCAATGAGCAGGACCTTGGATTTTGATACGTTGAGGCAGCTCCCCGAAGCTTCGCCTTAAGTCGCCACCCATGTCAGTGCTGCTCGTACTTCATCTTCACTGTGCAGATATAGTACTATGTCGTCTGCGTAGGCTGTACAACAAAAACGGTGGCCTTTCACAGCCATGCCTTCCAAACGTTGGCGCATGCCCTGGAGCAGGGGTTCCAAGGCGAAAGCATACAAAATCGTGGAAAGAGGGCAGCCTTGTCGTACAGATCGTGCGATGACCAGGGACGGTGTAAGGCGACCATTGTACATGATTTTAGAGGTTGCACTACTCAACAGGCGCATAACCACTGTGACAATACCGCCAGGAAAACCCATATGCTGAAGAACTGTCCGTAAATAGAAGTGGTCAACACGGTCGAAAGCCTGGCTAAAGTCCAGTGAAGCCAAGGCGCCAGGGAGACGCTGATAATGCGCTAATGCTACCATGTCTCTGTAACGGCAAAGGGCCGTACGGATGTTGTTGTCGCCTCCTAGGGAAGTCCGGTCGCAGGATGTGACGTAGCGGGCGACCTTCTTGAGTCGCGAGGCCAGTAGCCGTGTGAATATTTTCATGTCGCTGTTGAGGAAAGTAATTGGTCGATAGTCCTGGATCCTCGATAACCCGCGCGGTTTATGTACGGGGATAATAATGCCTTCTAGAAAGGCGCTCGGGACCACAGTCATCGGTGACATCAGCTCTTGTGCGATTGCCGTCCACGTGGAAGCCAACAAATAGTGAAAACTTTTATAAAATTCGATGGGTATACCGTCAGGTCCAGGAGATCTGTTATCGGAACCCGCCTTGATAGCATCTACCACTTCATCTGTGGTTACGTCGTCCTGGAGGTCATGCACTGCATCCTCCGGAAGAGTGTTCGTAGTAAGCTGAGCGACTTCTGTGATCAGTGCTGCAGAATGCGGTACGGCTGCGTATAGCCCGGCAAAATGAGCATGGAGAGTACGACCGATGCTTTGGTGGGTGTCGTGCCGGCGCCCTTCCACATCAGTGAGGACTTGGATCAGAGCTCGTCGTCGTCGTTGTCTTTCCTGAAGGAGGTGGGACATCGACGGACGTTCTTGAGGGATGCGATTAGAAGCTCGAGAACGGACTACAGTGCCTTCCAAGTTACGCCGCATGATCAAGGAGATCTGCGCCTTCGTGCGATGGACCATCGACTGCCGGGCTGGCGAGAAAGGCATCGTCGTACAGTTACGTAGAATGGTGTAGTAGAATTGCAGGGTATGAGTTTGCCACGCCTTTAATTCCTTCCCATAACTCATCAGAGTCTTCCTGAGGGTCGGCTTTGCACAGGAGAGCCACCATGATAAGGTGGAGTCATAGGCTTCGCGACGATGGTGGCAGCGTGCCCACGCTTCTTCGACCATACGGCGACAGTCTGAGGAGGTCAGGTGAGCGACATTGAGTTTCCACAGACCACGACTATGCCACACTTGCTGTCGGGCGAGAGTGACGTCACAGAGGTACGCATGATGGTCTGAAAAGGACAAGGGCCAGACTTCCGCATGACGTGTGCCATCAGCAAGGGAGCGGATAACGTAGATGCGATCTATGCGGCTTGTCGAGTGAGAGGTGTAGAATGTACAGCCCGGTTGAATTCCGTGGAGCTTCTTCCATGTGTCAACAAGTCGTAGACGGTCGATGACCACTGAGAGAGACGTACAAGGGGAATGTCGCGGGAGTTGGTCGGCGGGTTCTTGTGTCGAGTTAAAATCCCCACCGAGTACCAAATCGTCCTGCGGACCGGTGAAGAGGGGTGTGACGCTTTCGGCAAAAAAAGTTTGTCGGTCATGACGGCGGCCAGTGCCGGACGGAGCGTAGATATTAATAATACGCACACCGAACAGTGTGAGGGCCATACCTCGCGGAGTGGAGAGGTAGATGACGTCCTCTGCAGGGAGTCCGTCGCGTAGCAGGATGGCGACGCCGCTACCGGTATCGGATGCGGGGGAAACATGGGCGTTGTATCCGGTGGGAACTAGGAAGTCAGCCACAAACACCTCTTGTAAAAGTGCTATATCCACATCCGCAGAGTAAATAGTGTCTCTGAACATGGGCAGTTTATGGGGGGCACGAATGGTGGCAAGATTCATCGTAGCGATACGATATTGCTGTGTACGGCCACCCTCAGTATTTGCAGAACGTGCGGTAGAAGTAGCCGGCAGGTGGAGACCCGCCGGTGGTCCCGCAGTGGTGATAATTACTGGCGGGGCGCCAGCCCCAGTGTCGCCGAGGTGGACTCCTGTGCAGACACGCTGGCAGCCTGTTCCACTTCTTCTTCAACGTCATCGGCCCAGGAAGCTGACGACGTGGACATGTGACGGTCACGTACTTCCGGAACGGGTGTTGTGGATTCCGCAACATGAGTGTCAGGGGGACCGCCGTCATCGTTCGTTGACAACGGCGAGGACACGTCCCTGGCTGGGAGAGTAGGCGTCACAGGAGGGGCGCCTGTTGCTGCCACATCGCGTGACTGGACGCAATGTGGGAGATCACCGTCAGGCATCAGGTCGACATCTCGCGGGGCCGTCTGAGAAAGGGCGTCATCGGAAGGCGTTCGTCGTCGTTTCCTGTGTTTGCGAGGCGACCGTTGTTTTCTGATGTGGCCTTCTGAATCAGAATGTGGTCGCCCGTCGTCGGACGCCGAACCCGTCTGGACAAAGGCAGACGTCGGCACGACACCGAGGTCGACGTCCATGGTTCCAACAGGAACATCGGTTTCGGTCTGCAACCCGGACGGTCCTGAAGCGAGCACTGGAGGCGACGCCGTGCTTGTGTCCTCGGCGCGTTGTGCTGCGGCGGGTGGCGTTGACGATGCTGCTGGCGCAATCGAGATGGGTACGACGGGGTCCTGTGCAACCTTGGCGTAGGTGATGGGTAAGGACGTGACCGTCGAAGCCTGGGTCTCTTCACGTAACGGCGTCTGTATTAAACGGCGGTGTAAGCGTTCGGAACGTACATGTCCCTCCTGGCCACATCCTGCGCACGTTCGTGGCTATCCATCGTACATGACGATGGCCCTCACACCGCCAATCAGCAGGTACGATGGGACATGTTTCGTCAGCTCAGTTTTTACTTGCCGGACGCCATTTAATACGGGGTAGGTCGTAAATGTTTGCCACTTCTCCGCGACGTGACCCAAGACGGTGCCATATGGTTGGAAAGCGGCAATGACCACATCCTGAGGCACCTCGAACGGGAGCTCAAACACCCGGAGACCGAATCCAGCATGGGCGACTGTGACAGCACCCATATGTCCATCAGAGTGTTTAAATTTCAGTCCGGTGGCATGACGTTGAATGATGTCATTGCAAATTTCCTCCGTCGACATCTTGATGTAGACAACACTTCCAGTGATGGAAAAATGTATGCCGATTACGTCCTGGGGGTTCAAACGTAGATCCTCAAGCATGAACTGTTCGACTGCGAAAGCTCTGGGTCGTGGATGTTCGGCCTGAAACGTTACTTTGATCGTTGCACGGCGGTACGAGTGCGCCATGGTGTACGTTAGTACTGGACTCGATAGACACAAACACCGCGACGCGGAAGTAAACACCGCCGAGAGCGGAGCGTCACACGGCGCGCGGAGCAGCTCCGCACGCTAGCACGGCTGCGAGCCGACTGAACCACTCGGCTACACAGGCCGGTGCCTTCACTGGATATATATTTGAGGGACTACTGAATGGAGACTCGAGCTTCAGCCAAAAACTAAACATAGCTGGACTTCCATACGTCAGACTCAGCAGTGACCCACGTGAGAGGTATGTGATGTACAGGCTGATCAATAGATGTGAAATCATTCTTCTGACACAAAAACGGATGGATAAACAGAATTTTAAAGTTAAATGGCTCTGAACACTATGCGACTTAACTTCTGAGGTCTCCAGTCCCCTAGAACTTAGAACTAATTAAACCTAACTAACCTAAGGACACCACACACATCCACGCCCGAGGGAGGATTCGAACTTGCGACCGTATTGGTCGCTAGGCTGCAGACTGTAGCGCCTAGAACCGCACGGCCACTCCGGCCGGCTTTAAAGTTAAATAGTAAGAGATACGAGAGGAGTAAAACTCACTAGGCTAGGTTACCAGCGTAAGAGCCCGGCTTCCAAAATGGCAACCATGTCGGTAACATAACCTCACACGTTGCCCCCTTCCCACCCACCCCCTCTCCGTTCTCATACTATTAAATTGATATCTGTTTATCCACGCGCTTCTCGTTTTGTGAAGGTGATTCCACGTCTATCGACCACTGTTTAGTGTATTTTAGTTAGCGTTTCCATGCGGTTACGAGGCTCCGCAAAGTTCCTGCGGGCCAGGAGAGAACGGTGCGTGTGCCTTCCTCCGTAGGCCATGTGGTGAGTGGCGTGACCTCGCGGCCGGCGGCAGCGGCCAGCGGCCAGCGCGGACGTTGATCCTGCGGAGGGCCGAGGCTCTGGCTGCTGGCTGCTGGCTGCTGGCTGCTGGCTGCTGGCGTGTGCTGGTGCCGTCTCCGGCTATCTCTCGGGAACCTCCCTGCCCCTCCCCCCCTCCCCCACCTCGACAGATAACGGTACAGGCTGGCTCTGCAGTCGCCAGCTAAACGTACACTGTCCCTAGAATTCCTCTACACTGGCAGCTGCAGTAACCTCTGTCTACCCGAACGTCACTGATATGACCCCTTCGCATTACAGAGGTTTCCCTAAACGTAGGAAAAACAGCGCAGATGCTCTTAACGTTTGTCAAAAATTGCGCCACCGCGAAGGATTACGTAGTTGCCAATACGAGTCCCTCCTCCTCTCTCCACCCTTCTCCACCTTCTCGACAAAATATGTGCCACTCCTGAAGATAGCTTACTGATCACTTTGTAGCACTGTCGACTGCGTGGAGTTGGTATTGGGCGCTCAAAGGAATTGCCACCGTTGACGGGGGTCATGGTAGTGAAGCTGTGTGTAACTGCCAGTCGCTTATGAAATCAGCGCAGTATAGAACTGACATAATGACGAAAAGCTGCTATCGTGTTTGTGCGTGCCCATGTGCAAACGGGGAATGAAGTTGCTCTTTTTATTGGTGTATTAACGCGGAAAGTGCATTGCCTGCAAGGAATGGTGTACTACCTGCAGACATGTAATTAGGCATAACAATGGTGGTCGTAAAATGATTTTAATCAACAGGCCGGGAACTAGTGCCTCATTTTGTTATTGACAGTCAGTTTCAAATCCGAATGGAATTGTTGTTGTCAGTGAATGCAATTCCACCTCAGTAAGTTTCCGACCGAAATTTGCGAAAGTAATTGCATGCAATCGCCATTTGGAGACGGATACTCCGCAAAAGCCGTTACGCACAGCGACACTTCACGTGACACGTTTTAAAACGACGAAATAACCAAAACAGTGGGCAGTAGCTGACTGTACACCTCTTATGTGGTGCGGTGCGTTGCGATTTTCCTCTTTACAGATTGCACAAGATCTCGAGAGCAAAATGAGCCGTTTAACCCACAGTGTGTGGAGAGTGCAGTTAAAAAAAAATAGCTCTAAGGACTATGGGACTTAACATCTGAGGTCATCAGTCCCCTAGACTTAGAACTGCTTAAACCTAACTAACCCTACACACACAGCCATGCCCGAGGCAGGAATGGAACCTGCTACCGTAGCAGCAGCGCAGTTCCGGACTGAAGCGTCTAGAACCGCTCGGTCACATCGGCCGTCTTTGTAGTTCAAGCTGGAAGTATTATGTCATGTTGTTGGCTTATTTTTCTGGTCATGATTTGGGTCCACTCATTCAGATTGCCGTGAACACGAGACAAGATGTTTTTTGAACGTTCTGGATGAGCAAGTTTTTTCGTCTGTTCTACATGTTCATGGTGAGTATATTATTGAAACTCGCGTCTTCCAAGGCGATAGAGCTGGGGTGGTTCCTATGATAGGGCACGGCCGATTCCCTTCCCAGTTCGTGTCACAATCAGATTTGATGCTTGGTCTATGATCTCAATGTCAACGGAACGTTAAACCCAATCTTCCTTCCTTCTTTTTTCCAAGACGATAACAGCCATGTCCACAGAGCTGCAAGCATACTACCCTGGTTTGGCGAACACCCAGGCACGCTATCACTCCTCGAATGGCCCGTTGTATCAGCCTATCTCTATCCCATAGGAGCCAACGACCTTGCCGCAGTGGTATCACCGATTCCCGTCAGATCAAACGAAGGTAAGCGCTGTCAGGCTGGACTAGCACTTGGATGGGTGACCATCTACTCTGCCGAGCACTGTTGGCCAGCGGGGTGCACTCTACCCTTGTGAGGTAGACTGAGGAGCTACTTGACTGAGAAGTAGTGGCTCCGGTCTCGGAAACTGACGTACGGCTGGGAGAGCGGTGTGGTGACCACATGCCCCTCCATCCAGTGACGCCCGTAGGCTGAGGATGACACGTTGGCCGGTCGGTACCTTTGGGCCTTCAAGGCCTGTTCGGGAGGAATTTAGTTCTTTTCTAGTTTACTTCTATCCCATAAGAATTGTCTGGGGCTGTTTGAAAGAACGGATGATACATAGCAATCAACATCCCCGTCATTTGGTAGCGATTTGTTGATTAATCAGTCAGGAATGTCTGCAAGTGGATGTGTCATCTCTCAAAAAACCTGTGGACTCGCCGAACTGAAGCCATTATCAAGGCTATCGGCGACATCGTACCCTATTAACGTGACATCTGTTGCGGGATGTGCAGTGTGAGGTATAAGACGTATATTGTGCGGTGTACGTACCAATGATACGGACAGCTAACGTTGAGAATGTAGAATGCTGTAAACCCCACCAACATCTTGCAGTATTAACGTCTTGTACCTGCAGCGTGATATAAAGGAGAACCTGGATTTGTAGCTGCAGAGTCATCCATCTCGATTTTTGTATACCAGACATTACTGAAGGACAGTGGCGGAAACATTGCCCACCAAGCATTTTCCAGAAACTGTGGATAAGCATCATGTGAGGCGAATATGCGCGCAAGGGAAGCGGTGGTATCTGACGTTTTTCAAACATCACTTAACAAATTTCTTTCCACGTGTGATATTGCGCGTTGCTAACTAGATTTGGCAGCCTGAGGGAACAGTAGCACCTAAATTCTAAAAACGCTCTAATTAGCGATTGCTGTTTATTTTGTCGCGATCGCATGTTGTATCCAAAGATGTTGTAACCCATTACACAGGTGTTTAACTGCTATTACTAAATTTACCGCAGTTGCGAATATTTTTGTCATCAGCTATATTAGGAATGTAAATCATACCTATTGGTGACACATGAAAATATTTGCCGCATCGGGATTCGGCTATTCGTGCACGCTCGCAGAACTGATCCACACCCCCATATGCCACAGTGTCTACGCCCCATTGCTCGCAGGTTACATAGGTTCTCGCAACAGGGTTAACGAGACAAACGTGTTCAACGTAGTATTGTCGCTGTCTTGCCGGTCTAGGGTTTAATGCTTGTTATCACAATGTCTGTTCCTTCAGACATGCGTGCACGAACTGAAATGTAGTGGTATGCGACCATACTGCTCTTTCCGAGCAGATAAGCTGCCATTTATATATTTCACGTCAAAAAGGCTTACTGACAATTCCCTCAACGCTTCCACTTCATTCGACATTTTCAGTAGTTGAGCTAGACAAAATATTGACGTTTCTAGTAACACACGGCGGGCGCGGGTGAGCTTTCGTGTACGATCTGGCAATAGGAGGGATTAAGCAGTCCGAAATAGGTTTGGTATGCAGAACAGTCCTACGACAGTAATATTGTCACAGAGGGAAGCTCGTCGATAACAGCCACTGTACTCATTGCGGGTGATTCGGATATCAACAGCTTTCGTGTACGATGTCGCATATAGACCAAACAAGGTGGCGCAGTGATTAAGGAACTGGACTCTCATTTGGAAATAACTGAATTCAGAACCTCAGCAGGGCATTCAGATTTAAGTTTTCCATGGATCCTCTGTATCGGTGGAGATGGACATGGTTCTGTTGAAAATGTCAGGGATAAATTCTGCTCCATTCGTGTCCCATCCAAACTTGTAATCTGTAAAATGTCTCGTAGTCAATGAAATGCTGTACTCTGTACTTTCCTTTGTTCCATATGGGGTAGCCTATGTTGGCATACCACCTGGCAGTACGGGACGACATAATGGACATGGTGAGCTTAGAAACAGTTAAAATACGATCGTCGGAGGCAATGGTACTTTACTCACTACAGCCGCGCTACCATCCGGAGGAAGCCAGTCACCTTACGTAAGAAAATTTCATCCCATTTCCTGTCTTAATACCAGGTCATCTCCTGCTACGCACATATATCACAGGACCGCCGGAAACAGCATTGAGAGTGACAGTTATTCGGATAAGAACAGGGCCGGCCGGTGTGGCCGTGCGGTTCTAGGCGCTTCAGTCTGGAAACGCGTGACCTCTACGGTCCCAGGTTCGAATCCTACCTCGGGCATAGATGTGTGTGATGTCCTTAGCTTAGTTAGGTTTAAGTGGTTCTAAGTTCTAGGGGACTGGTGACCACAGATGTTAAGTCCCATAGTGCTCAGAGCTATTTGAACCATTTGATAAGAACAGGTAAGGACGCTACTATCACAGTAAATAATACGATACTCTATCAGAGAAAAGCAACTTTTGGTTAACCCGTATATGTTGCTTAGGGTGCTGCACTGTACGAAAAAAGGTGGCTATAGCATGGAATGTACGCATTTCATGTCGTATGTTATCTTCATCTTCTCATTACGGTAGCTTTTGCTCAGATTGCCCTGAATTTTAATTTTAGAAGATCATAACTGACCTCAAGTGTACTACACGCTAGTACATGCAAATTATTAGCATTGCAGAACAACTGCAAAAAGTATACAGGAGTACAGCTCAGTGAACAAAAAGATAATCATTCCAGTGCGCAAGCACAGATGCATCGTTAAGCCATTACAGATGGCGCAACGATCGAACACGTTTTCAACCGCGTGCGCACTGCCTCTACGTGGGCATAAGGCGGTAGCGGTCAGTGAGAAAATTATGTTTCCAGCGGACACTGTACGTAAACATAAGTAAATGTAAGGAAGTTGCATAGTGGCAATCGTGTTTGGCCGTGCTCATGGCCATACGAGGTGTGAAGTTGCTGGCTTGGTTGGTGTTTCACGGAGGATTGTTCATCGTGTTTACAAGTAGTTGTGTAACACATGTGGCCGTGAAACAGAACGTCAGAATTGTGGCCGGAAAGATGCTGACTAATGTGGACGTTTCACAGCTTCTGAAGCGAAATCGCTTCCAAACCAGACAGCAGTTGATGCAAGCATTGAATTAAGGTCCACCCCAAAAACTGTTAGCGAGAGAACACGGCAACGAGAACTGCATGCAATGAACATTTCGAGTCGGTCACCACGCAAGAGGCCATTTGCTCACCCCTATTTTTCAAGATGACAACAGCAGTGTTCATCGACCTGGACTACTGTGTGACTGGTTTTCTGAACACTCCACCATCCTATTATATCTCGACTGACGTGCAACATCACCTGACTTGAACCCCATAGAAAATTTGCGGGAGATATGAACAGCGGGTAAAACGTCGATAGTCAGCATCTTCGCAGTTTCCTGGAATTTCGCGAGTGGCTTAACCTGGATGCTATGTACCTGCAAAACCTTGTAGACTCACTTCCTATCCGAATCGAGGCGGTTATCAAGTCCCGAGGCGGAATTACACGGTTCTGAATGATGCTTGGAGTGATTTCTCTAGGGGTGACAAATTTCTTGTCCAGTGAGGTTACTTTGTACTTAAAGAAACAGTAAATACTGGGTTTTTGTATCAGCAAAGCCATTTGAATGTTGTTTGTTCGTGAGAGGATGGTGTTATGCTTCGTGTAAGAAGGAGAAGCGTCTACCAGCACGTCGCCGGAATTCGACAGCAAAAGGATCGTAACCTACCAGGACTGCAGGACTCGATATTGCCGCTCGCGTTGATCGAGATCTCACTACTGTCATGCGAAAGTGCAATCGATGGGTTTAGGAGCGCCATACTCGACGCCATACAGCAGCTCAATGGTACCACACGGCTAGCTCTGCGACGAGTTGCGGAGCACCACTGACTGTCAGCACGATGACCATTGGTGCGGGTTCCATTGATGTGGCAGCGTCTTTTCAGAGGAGTACCGGTTCTGCATACGGCATCGTGATGAACTTGGCCATTTCTACAGGCTTCAAGAACAAAAAAACTTTTCCAGATTGTTTTTGTCGTTGTCATTTGGTTCCAGCACCTGTTGTAGTGGCAAGGAGTGCCACTGAGTACACAAGATCACATCTAGTTTGCTACCCGGTATATTGATACAGCATGCGTTACAGTTTGTGCTTGTTAATGCCAGTGGCTGTACCCCATATCTGAGGTCTTCGTTGCGTTGTCTTCCAGCAGGACAACGCAAGGTAGCATATTGCCCGTCAAGTCCAGACCTATCTCAATCTAGAGGGTGTTCGACTGTTGCCGTTGCCAGCACGATCCCCAGATCTCCCACTTAGTGAAAACATCTGGTGAAAGGTTACCGAGAGAGCGGTACGCAACTGCTCATCAGTAACTACGACTGATGAACACAGATTTGAAGCAGCATGGAATAGCTGACCCGCATCTGTCATCCAAGCTCAGGTCAACCCAATGCTCAGCCGGATTAGAGGCATTGTTGCTGTGAGAGGCGACAGCTCTGTGTGCTCAAATTCGCGTCCTATATACTCGAAAATTACCTAAGAATTTGATGTGACTCATAAATTTTTCCAGCCGGCCGTGGTAGCCGTGCGGTTCTAGGCGCTTCAGTCCGGAACCGTGGGACTGCTACGGTCGCAGGTTCGAATCCTGCCTCGAGCATGGATGTGTGTGATGTCCTTAGGTTGGTTAGGTTTAAGTAGTTCTAAGTTCTAGGGGACTGATGACCTAAGATGTTAAGTCTCGTAGTGCTCAGAGCCATTTGAACCATTTTTTTTTTTTAATTTTTCCGGAACACTAATTCGTTATACTCTACCGTGTTCTCAGTCGGATCATACGGTCATATTGAAAAATAAGGTTTTAAAAAGATGTAATATTAAAAGTGTGTCTCGTCCGCAGCCAAGATTAGAGCCTTCGTTGGTTCGATTACACACAGTCCAGACTTACTAATATGACCACCACGTACGTTCAACGTCAACGTGCAATAACCAATCACAGACGGTATGTGGCAGGACTGGCAGTGGAGGATATATAAAGCGTATTAGGGGGGAAGGGCAAAACAGTGCAGTCGTTGTCGTAAGACAGAAACAAAGCGATTGATATGACGTCCAAAAGGGCATGATCACTGGCTTTTGGGCCAAGGGTGGAAGCATTTCCGAAACGGCTAAGTTTGTAAACTGTTGGCGTGCCGCAAAATGGTTCAAATGCCTCTGAGCACTATGGGACTTAACTTCTGAGGTCATCAATCCCCTAGAACTTATCACTACTTAAACCTAACTAACCTAAGGACTTCACACACATCCATGCCCGAGGCAGGATTCGAACCTGCAACCGTAGCGGTCGCGCGGTTCCAGACTGTAGCGCCTAAACCGCTCGGCCACCCCGGCCGGCCGTGCCGCACTGTTAAAGTATAATACTATGCATGGTAAAACAGCGCTATCAAAAAGTGGCTCAGAGGGAACCGTGGTGCACCACTGGCTATAGGTCGACAGGGATAAATAGGGATAAATGTCGGCGCCGGAGATGTGTATGGCCGAATAGACGTGCAACTGTTGAGCAACTTACAGTCCAGATGAACCAAGGGGCTACCAACATCTGTTCAGGGAACTTTGCTGTGTGTGGGCCTCCGCAGCAGGTGCCTGTTTAATGCACCTATCCTTACTGCTGCTCATTAGCGACGAAGGCTGCAATTTGCAAGCCGCAACTGGACGTTCTGTGTGGTGACAGGTCGCCTTTTCAGGTGAATTATGTTTTATGTACTATCAGCATGAAACGTCTGAACATCCTGGGACAACCGTCTGTAGGGTCCAAGCCAGAAGAGGGAGAATTTTTTCGTGGCATTCCGTGGGTGATATCGCCATTCTGGAAGGCACAATGGTACAACACAAGCATTCATCTATCATTGGAGACCATGTCAACCCCTACATGCAGTTTTTTTTTTTTTCTTGGCACGGTGGATTCTACCAGCAGGACAATACAATGCGTGAGCAGCATCAGACGTTGACCACTGAAGAGCCAGTGAAACTGGTACATCTGCCTAATATCGTGTACGGCCCCCGCGAACACGCAGAAGTGCCGCAACAAGACGTGGCATGGACTTGATGAATGTCTGAAGTAGTGCTGGAAGGAATTGACACAATGAATCCTGCAGGGCTGTCCACAAAATCCGGAAGAGTACGAGGGGGTGGAGGTCTCTTCTGAACAGCACGTTACATAGCATCACAGATATGTTCAATAACGTTCATGCCTGGGGAGTTTGGTGGCCAGCGGAAGTGTTAAAACTCAGAAGAATATTCGTAGAGCCACTCTGCAGCAATTCAGGACGTGTGAAGTGTCGCATTGTCCTGTTGAAATTGCCCAAGTCTGTCAGAGATGAATGGATGCAGGTGGTCAGGCATGATGCTTAAGTATTTGTCACCTGTCAGAGTGGTATCTAGACGTATCAAGGGTCCCATAACACTCCAATTGCACACGCCCCACACCGTTACGTCCGCAGCTCGTGGTCGTGCGGTAGCGTTCTCGCTTCCCGCGCCCGGGTTCCCGGGTTCGCTTCCCGGTGGTGTCAGGGATTTTCTCTGCCTCGTGATGACTGGGTGTTGTGTGATGTCCTTAGGTTAGTTAGGTTTAAGTAGTTCTAAGCTCTAGGGGACTGATGACCATAGTCCATAGATGTTAAGTCCCATAGTGCTCAGAGCCATTTGAACCACACCGTTACAGAGCATCCGACAGCTTAAACAGTCCCCTGCAGGCTACATGGATTCATCTACATCTACATTTATACTCCGCAAGCCACCCAACGGTGTGTGGCGGAGGGCACTTTACGTGCCACTGCATTACCTCCCTTTCCTGTTCCAGTCGCGGCGCGTATGGTTCGCGGGAAGAGCGACTGTCGGAAAGCCTCCGTGCGCGCTCGAATCTCTCTAATTTTACATTCGTAATCTCCTCGGGAGGTATAAGTAGGGGGAAGCAATATATTCGATACCTCATCCAGAAACGCACCCTCTCGAAACCTGGACAGCAAGATTCACCGCGATGCGGAGCGCCTCTCTTGCAGAGTCTGCCACTTGAGTTTGCTAAACATCTCCGTAACGCTATCACGCTTACCAAATAACCCTGGGACGAAACGCGCCGCTCTTCTTTGGATCTTCTGTATCTCCTCTGTCAACCCGACCTGGTACTGATCCCACACTGATGAGCAATACTCAAGTATACGGGGAACGAGTGTTTTGTAAGCCACCCTCTCTGTTGATGGACTACATTTTCTAAGGACTCTCCCAATGAATCTCAACCTGGCACCCGCCTTACCAACAATTAGTTTTATATGATCATTCCACTTCAAATCGTTCCGTAGCATATTCCTAGATATTTTACAAAAGTAACTGCTACCAGTGTTTGTTCCGCTATCATACAATAAAGGATCCTTCTTTCATGGGGTTGTCTCCGTACCCGTACACGTCCGATACAATTTGAAACGAGACCCGTCCGACCAGGCAACATATTTCCAGTTATCAACAGTCCAATGTCGGTTTTGAATGGTCCAGGCGAGGGGTAAAGCTTTGTGTCGTGCAGTCATGAAGGGTACACGAGTGGGCCTTCGGCTGCGAAAGCCCGTATCTATGATGTTTCGTTGAATGGTTCGCACGCAGACGCTTGTTGATGGCCCAACATTGAAGTCTGCAGTAATTTGTGGAATGGTGTCACTTCTGTCACTTTGAACGATTCTCTTCAGTTGTCGTTGGTCCCATTCTTGCAGGATATGTTTCCGGCCGCAGCGATGTCAGAGATTTGATGTTTTACCAGATTCCTGATAATCACGGTACGCTCGTGAAATGGTCGTACTGCAAAGCCCCCACTTCACTGCTACCTCGCAGATACTGTGTACCATTGTTCGCGCGATGACTATAACAGCATGTTCGAACTCACTTCAATCTTGATAACCCGCCATTGTAGCAGCAGTAACGGATCTAGAAACTGCGCCAGACACTTGTCTCATATAGGCGTTGCCGACCGCAGCGTCGTATCGTGCCTGTTTACATATCTCTGTACTTTGTTACATGCCTGTACCACTTTCTTTGGCGCTTCAGTGTATATGCGCAGAAGAAGTAAGATTTACTTGGTTATCTTCTTATACAGGGTGAAAAGTATTTAAACCGACAATCTCTGGGAGGTTGTAGGAGACATCAAAACAAATCTTTTTCCCTAATGTCATTTTTTCCTATGAGGATTATTTAAGCCGGTGGAGGCCGTATTACGCTCTTCAGTTGTTGGAGGCCGTATTATGCTCTTCAGTTGTAGCAAGTGTTGTCCACCAGTGTAGTAGTAAATTTTCTCTGTTTACTAATGGAGCGATACACCTGGAGTGAGTACACTGATACGGTTGGTGCGTACTACGCAGCGCACCTCACTGGACGATCTGCACAGCGGGTTTATCAACAAAAATATCCTATCGCCGTATCCCGCATCATACGACCTTTGCTGCTGTGTACCAACGTCTGCGTGAGACCGGGTCATTTAGCAGATTACCTGGACAGGGACGCTGTCGCACGGTAAGAACGCTGCAATTTGAGGACGCTGTCTTGCAGCATGTGGAGCGGGATCCTTCAGCAGCACTCGTGCAATTGCACGTAACATGGGGAGGAATCAGATGAATGTAAGAACAGTCCTTCGAGAGCATTGTTACGTCCATTTCACTAACAGCGTGTCCACAACCTGGAACCAGTTGATTATCCACCCAGAGCACAGTTTTCGCAGTGGTACCTGGAACAGTGTGAAATGCATCCTACATTTCCATCCTCTGTGTTGTTTACCGATGAAGCAATGTTCGGGCGTGATGGAGTCTTCAACATGCACAATTCGCACGTTTGGAGTGAGGATAACCCACATGCCACAGTTACTAGCGCTCATCAAGTGCGGTTCTTCGTTAATGTGTGGGTCGGTGTTGTTGGGCACTGTTTAATTGGGCCGTATCTGCTACCTAGGACATTAAATGGCAGGCACTATTACAATTGTCAGAGAATTGCCAGAATTGCGGGAAGACGTGCCGCTCCCTACAAGACAACGCATGTGGTTCCAACATAACGGGGCGCCGGCACATTTCAGTCGTCTTGTGCGTCGATTCCTGGACCGAAGGTACCCAGAAACGTGGATTGGCAGAGGTGGTCCTGTACCACGGCCTGCTCGATTCCCAGATATGTCCCCTCTGGACTTTTTGTGTGGGGAGAGATGTGCAACCTTGTTTACGCAACTCCTGTTGCATCAGAAGAGGATCTGGTTGCCCGGATAGTAGCAGCAGCAGGAACAATTCAGGATACTCCTGGGGTTTTTGCCCGTGTCAGACAGAACATGATCCGACGGTGTAACCTTTGTTTACATGTCAATGGAGGCATTTTTGAAAATCTACTGTAATTGAAATTGGGTTGTGTTAATGTGTTGTCTCTTGGTCATAGAAAAATGAAAAAGTGTTTGTTGGTTTAATTAATTTGCCGCCAGAGAAATCTTCCTCTACCAGTTTAAATACTCCTCATAGGAAAAAATGGCATTAGGGAAAAATATTTGTTTTGATGTCCCCTACAACCTCCCAGAGTTTGTCGGTTTAAATACTTTTCACCCTGTATGATGCTGTGTGGCCCATGATCCACGTTGCAGCGTTATTTTTTGCTCGTGGATATCTCAGTTTTTGTGGCTGGATGATCTCTAAAAGGGCTGCACTGTTGGGCGTCGTACGGTCTATCACCGACAATCGTTGACGAAGAAATGTGGTAATGGTTCTGCATGTGCGCACGTGAGCCTATGAATAAGCGTATCGACTCTTCCGCATGCGTCACAGTTGGGCGTCGAATGAAGGCCTATCTTATGTAGCTTTTCATTCGTTGCTACTTTATCGTCGACTGTTAGATACCAGACGACTACGACGCGTGATGGTAACATGTCGCTGTGCACATTCCGCCATACTGTACTCCAATGTGTATGTGGATGTTTTTCATCGAGACGATTTCTGTGGTTTGCTGTAGTGAGAAGGTCATAAAGTTTACTGTTCGTCAGGCTTCCGTTATCGATGATGTTGGGTCGAATGTAGCTCATTTCCATGTAGTAGTGTCGCACATGTCGGTGAGAAAGCGGAATGCCGGTGATATCAACGGGTGGCTCAAGGCTACGATGCTTCCACCGCTGGACGAGGGTTGTCATGATACTGCTCCTCTGGGTACGAAACTCCTTCCTGATGCGATTTAGGAGCAGGGTTACACATCTTTTGGGTACCTTAATGAGGTTAAGACCACCTTTGGACGAAGGTAAAGTTAATGTATCAGGTTGAACTTTGAAAATGTGCCCTCTAAAAAGAAAACAGCATAGCGCTTGTTGTATACTCTTTCCTAGATGGTCGGAGATAGGAAGAATTTGCGCCAAATAATTCATCTTGCTTCTAATGGCGGTCCCCATGGTCTTAACTTTCTGTAGTATGTTCAAGTCACGGTCGGAGTGAAGTATCAAGGCAGCTCGTAATTAAGCATGTGTGACCAGTTCTTCGTCAGGAATTTGTCTGGTTTGGCCTCAAAGGTAACACCGAGAGCTTTGTGATAATCCTTTATCTTGCACCAGGTAACATGGAATATATCTGGATACCGCCTTCGATGTGCAAAACTATGGTTTCAGTCCTATTTAATATTGGTCCTGAAAGAAACGTGAATGCTTGCATATATCATCAGCATACGCAATCCATGGGATAGTAACAGAATCGATGCTAAGCCCGATCCCACTGTGCGCTAAGTTGTTCAGTAGCGGCTCTACTGAACTGGCGTACAAAATCATTGACAGAAGACATCCTTGTTGGATGGATTTCCCAATGGAAAGTTCTTTTGTAAACGGCCATTAATGAGAATCCGTGAAGAGACGTTTGTAGTTAGTTACAACCTCCCAGAGCTTGTCGGTTTAAATACTTTTCACCCTGTAGTGGGTGACAGTGTAAACGGAAACTGCTGGGACGCGTGGCAGCGCCGTGCAGCGCCTCCGGCTGGAGGGCTGTCGTGCCCGGGCGAGGCGCCTGGGTAACGAGCCCTCGAGGTGAGCCGTGCCGAGGCGTCGGGCGTCGCGACGCTCCGCGCCGCGGAAGCTCGCGTGGCGCGCCGTGCGGCGAGTAATGAGCGCTGGATGGTTCTCGGCTAGTGAGACCGGCGCGCCGCCGCTCTCAGCGAAATAACAAGGCCGCCCCCGGCCCCGGCCCCGGGCCGCGGGCCTCGCTCCGCACTTGGATCCACTCGGGCTGGCCGAGGGGTCCACGCGGCTTTGTCTCTGCGCGTCCCCGCCTCGCGTAACCCCGCCCGCCCAACGTGCGACACGCTTGTGCCGAGTGCGTATCGCCGCTAAGAAGGGGCCTAAGAGCTATGTTCCGAAATTACTCTCACACGCGAGCGTCGTGTACTTCGTGTGTCGTTCGTCCCACCCATCTTCACAAAAGCTTACACTTACGCATGCAGTCCGCAACCCGCCGTTCTGTGTTTAGCGTATGGTACGTAGGCTCACGTGAGGGTGTGTAAAGGAAGGACGGTAGGTGGTGAAAAGAAGGAAATTAGGCTGGCGTTTCCCCGCTGTCGGCCGATTGCCGTAGCACATGTGATACCTGAACAGCCATATTTAAAGCTTTAACCGTACGAAGACTCACGTTACCGTATTCCTGACTAATAACATTTATATAATTATACTGTAAAATACACTATGTGAGAAGTTTCTTGGTATCCTGATTGATGACAAGCTGAATAGAAATTGATCACAAATAAAATAAGCAAACAGTTTGGTTCGGCATGTTTTGCACTTTTGATGTACTGTTTCACAAAAGTGACATGCTGAGATGCATACGAGGCATACTCATAAAATTTTAATTCTCACCTGGAGGAAACAATTTTTTATTTGTTGCGGGAATGCTCCAGATTCCACGTTTTTAGGGAAACTTTCACATTGCCGTACTGGGAAATAACTTCGCAATGCCGCAGAAGCGTAATTGATAACAACAGAGACGCAGCTAAACGATATAGAGATAGCAGTGGACATACCTTCTATTCCTATAACGAAAAATAGTGACATTTGAACTTTTCATAAACAAGCAAAGTGCTCCTACGTTCTGTGCTGGCGTAAGCTGACGCCAGCACACCAGTCGGCCAGTGTGGCCATGCGGTTCTAGGCGCTTCAGTTGGAACCGCGTGACCGCTACGGTCGCAGGTTCGAATCCTGCCTCGGGCATGGATGTGTATGATGTCCTTAGGTTAGTTAGGTTTAAGTAGTTCTAAGTTCTAGGGGACTGATGACCACAGATGTTAAGTCCCTTAGTGCTCAGAGACATTTTTGAACCAGCACACCAGGCGGCAAAGGGGTTGCAAGAAGATCGATAGAGGCCAACGACAGACTCGCAGGAAACGCGCCGCCAAGGGCCTGCCGCCCACCAGCATTTAGATCACCGCCATGGACCGGAGGGTCAGCCTGTCGCAGTCTGTCATTAGTCGAAGCCGAGTCGGAGCTGCAGTCACAGCCTCTAGCTCAGAATCAGGCAATCCGTTGGACTATAATACGGGGCGTATCAAAAAGAATCATCCGCCTTAAAAAAAATCGTAACTATTATGTTAGTTGACATTTGTGCGTTAACAACGTACTATACAGTAAGGGGCCGATACTGAATGGATTTATTAATATAAAAATTTGATTTTTATTTTTCCACTTTATGTTCGTCAGTGTCTTCCGCCTGGCGGTAAGCTGCAGCGTCTCAGTGACGTTGCCCAGAACCCTGAAACTCACGTGTTAAACCATCAGCAGCTAAACTCACGTGTTGCTGACGAGGTAACGCTATCGAACTGCGCGTCTTACGACCTGACCGACCAATAGGGAGGCTTGGAGGTGGTCAAGTGGGGTGGAACCGCGGCTGGCTGCCGGGAGCGGACACGCCGTTCGCTCTCTTCTGCTGGCAGCTTCCAAACCGATCAGACGCCTCCTCACCTGCTCTATTGGGCGGCTGCCCATTCAGTCTCGGCGGCTTCTCCAGGCCTGCCATTCTTTACGGCATTAAAACTTCACATGTTAAACTACGTTTTATTCTTCACCTCAACGGGTGCCTACCGATTTCCCCTCTTGGCCAATCCGGACGCATTAACAGTACTGTTGGAAAGAGCACATTCTCGAGTTTTACATGGTTCCCGCTAGGTAGCAGCAGTGTGCACCCACTTCAGTTATAGTAAAAATGGTGTAGGGACGACAGAAAGCGTTTCGTGTTCTACGTTCTGCGTAGTGCGGGTCAGTAATAACTGTTCAGCGTGGCTTTCGTTATAGGTATGTTGTGGATCCACCTACAGCACAGAGCATTACACGATGGCATGAACAGTTCCTAGAAAGAGGTTATTTTTGGAAAGGCAAATCATCGGGCCGTTCACGAGTGTCTGACATAGACGTCGAACGCATCCCCCATAGTTTCACAAGGAGTCCGCCAAAATCCGTTTTCGGTGCAGCTCGATAGTTCACCATGCCTCCGGTGTCCGTATGGTGCGTGTTGCGTCGACGTTTACATATGAAATCGTACAAAATTCAGCTACTGCAAGTTCTTGGTGTAGGTGACAAACAGCAACGTGTGGAGTTCTATAATTTAGTTCTTGGCAAGATGGAGGACGGTTACATGGTATTACCGAGAGAAAAGACCATCGTGTTCGGCGTATTGCTCTCGCGCATCGTACTACATCTGCAGCAGAAATTTTAACAGTACTTGGCACCACAGTGACACAACGAACCGTTACAAATCGGTTACATCAAGGACAGCTGCGAGACAGACACCTTGTGGAGTGAATTCTACTGACCCCAAACCACTGCCGTGTGGTACTTCAGTGGTATCAAGCTAGAGCCAATTGAATGGTTGTATGGAGGTCTATTGTGTTCCCTCATGAAACATGGTTCTGCCTCGGTGCCATTGGTGGCCGTGTGTCGGTCAGGAAGAAGCCAGTTGAGGGCCCACCCTGACTGCAAATCTGTCCGTCAATGTGGTGATTCGACCTCTTGTGCTGCCATTCATGAAAAGCATTACATCAGGATGAAACTCACCCACAAACCACTGTTGTAACCCACCATGCTCTACAGAGTACCAACATGTTGTCTTGGCCTGCTCGATCACCGGATGTGTCTCCAATCGAACACATACAGCAGATCATCGGACGACAACTCCAGCGTCATCCACAAACAGCATTAACCGTCCCTGTATTGACCGACGAAGTGCAACAGGCATGGAGCTCCATCTCACAAACTGACATCCGGCAACATAATGGATGCGCTTTTGCATACCTGCAATCAACGTTCTGGCGGTTACACCGGTTATCAATCCAACAGCATCTCACATTGGCGATGGCTTATCTTGCGCAGACCTTAACCTGTCAACTTGCAATGTTAATTACTGAAGTCTGTTACCTATACAAATGTATTCACGAAATTTCATTACTATATATTAATTATTTTTTGGTGTGAGAGGCACCCACATGCCTTGCTCATACTGTGGCATCAAGCGGTCAGGCCTGCAAGATGAGTGGTCTGCCAAGCGAGTGGACTCATTTATCGAATAACATGAACTCTAGTACTCACAATTAAGTTACAAGTTATTCTCCTGTTTGAATATTACGCAACGGAAACGCACATCTGACTATTAGTAATTTACAGAACTCTGACTGTTCACTACACACTGGCAATACCACATTTTCTTTGTTATTTAACGGCTTTGGTCAACACCAGGCCATCGCACTGAATATGAATGGCGCACACAATATAAATTCTGGATATCATGACAACATACAATTCGAAGGAAAAGGCCACCAATCTTTTTCTTTTCACTATCTTATTTATTCCGATAAATTCTATAACCTAAATACACAAATTCTATAACCTACAACAATAACACATGAGAAATTCCGCCCAGTGGGCATGGCTTTACATTGGTGATTCTCTATCTTATGGTCTCGTAATTATTTAACGCTACAGTGCACTTTCTGGATAGGATGGTGGATCTTTTTTTTTGCTATATCTCACACTTCGACTCTCACAACCATCATCACGAAACTTTCCTCCACACCGAGCGGTACAAAAGGAACATGCATAACCCACTACCTCTGAAACTACCTTGCTACTCTCCCATGCAAACCCCACATACTTAAATTACATGGCATACATCACACTGCAACATGGAATACAACACAAGGAATAGTAACAACATTATCACTTTCAGCTTTCCCACTTCAATTAGTATTCATCCCAGTTTCACACGACACTGCCCCACTTCGTAACTTTTCTTTCTTACTACGAACTCTGGATGATATATGCACGTCTTCCTGTGCAATGCAAGCCAAGTGGCGTTGCTGGATAGACCGCTGACTCACCTTGCTTCTCTCTCAGAGTATTATAGTTTGAATCAAGCGTCACACGGAAACATAACACGCAAAGTAATATTAAGAACATATTCATCACACACGCGAGTCCTCAACTGATACCATGGACGAGTACTTCTCTTTATAACTTTGTCTCATACACAGATTGAGACTCACACAGTAATCACCACGTTGAAGTACTCGTCTCTAATTTCAAGTCCTGCACACGCCATTTCTTAAATATTTCCAACTTATAGTACACACGCTAGTAATTCAGCTTAACTTAAGCACTCGGAAGTATTTCAACCTATTGCTACACGTGGTTTCATTGTGACCGTTGGTCACTTCCGAAGATTACTACGATCCCCTTAATATTACCTGCCTGACATTTAATTCTCCCCGCAAAAGTTCCTGAAATAGAGAAATTATTATTCCAAACTACTCTTAAGTATTTCACATCCATACCATGTCTCCACTCTTTTGTCTTTACGGAGCACACCTAAGACAGGTCTTACCAACACTAGACCCAACGGCAGAGTGCTGAAACATGGCCGTTCTTCAGGTCCTCTCGCATCTCTGCCGAAATGGGGGAGCACCTTGCTACCGTATTGGTCAGCCACATTTCAGGCGCTCAAAGCTCAGGTAAATTTCATCTCTTTGGTCCCACCAAAGGTGACCTAAGTACCGTCTCAAAGATGATCATATATTCACATTCACCGAGCGAGGTGGCGCAGTGGTTAGCACACTGGACTCGCATTCGGGAGGACGACGGTTCAATCCCGTCTCCGACCATCCTGATTTAGGTTTTCCGTGATTTCCCTAAATCGGTTCAGGCGAATGCCGAGATGGTTCCTTTGAAAGGGCACGGCCGATTTCCTTCCCAATCCTTCCCTAACCCGAGCTTGCGCTCCGTCTCTAATGACCTCGTTGTCGACGGGACGTTAAACACTAACCACCACCACCACCATATTCACATTCACTATCTGCGGTTAGCAAACGACCATACATTCATTCATTTCACAGATCTCACCAAACTGGATGTAGGGATTTATTTTGTGGGAGTGCACATGTGAGCAATTAAATAAATAAATTGTCATTCTTTCCCACACTGGTATCTGGCTTCGCTGTATTAATTGAAATTGAGTTATTATTAGAAAAAATATGTTGTTCTCACAAGAATAACGAAGAATGTTGTACCTATTTTCAATGTCGGGCGGTACTGTACCCTTTCAGGTGTTGCGATTTTTTTTATCGTCGGTGTGTGTTGGAGCATGCTTTGATAGAGATCTGAAGTGGAACAACAACATAAAATTAATTGCGAGTAAGGCAGACGCCATACTGAGATACATTGGAAGAATTCTCAGGATATGTAGTCTATCAACAAAGAAAGTAGCTTACAGAACACTCGTTTGACCAGTAATTGAATATTGCTCATCAATTCTGGAACTATACCAGATGGGACTGATAGAGGAAATAGAGAAGATCGAAAGAAGAGCAGCCAGCGCGTTTCTTTACAGGTTCTTTCAGCAAGTGCGAAAGCATCACGGGATGGGTCAGCCAGTTCCAATGGCAGACGCTGAAAGATAGGCGCTCTGCATCACGTTATGGTCTGTTGTTACAATTCCGAGAGCGTACGTTCCTAGAAGCGTCGACCAATGTATTGCCTTCTCCTACGTATATCTGACGAGAAGACCATCAACACAAAATTAGTGAGATTCGAGCCCACATGGAGACTTACCAGCAATCGTTCTTCCCGCGGACCACGCGCGACTGGAACGGGAAAGGGGCGAAGTGAAACTGTTACTCAAACTAGCCTCCCGCACACACTGTGAGGTTGCTTGCCGAGTATAGATCTGGATGTAGATTGACAGAATATTGCTAAAGAGGTACGAGACAAACATGCGTACCGCTTGTACATGTGTCGTGTGACCAGGAGGGGGTGGGGGTGGGGGGGGGGGGCAATCATAGAACATTTAAGGGTACACAAGGCAAACCTGTCGAGTTTACGGTTCTTTTCATGTGTTATCATATTTTTACGTGTAATACTGTGGAAAATATAAAGCTTTCAAAAGAATGCATTTTTCATAGTAGGCCTCCGCAGACGTCATGTCCCCAGTTATACAGGGTGTTTGGAAATTTCGTTACAAACTTCTAGCACTTGTAGAGGGGAGTGAGTACATAGTATTCCGAACAGGAATCCATGTCCGGAGACGAAGTCCAACGACGCTACAGAGCGTCGAGTTTATAGGCGCCGATGTCTGTAAATGTATGTATATACAGTGTGATTCAGTGATGATCTTACAAACATTCAAGGTTATTAGAGACGAATAAATGTATAGATTTGAGGTTAGGATCCGTGATTCAGAAACGAACGAGTCGAAGGTTGCAAGCGAAAATCGTTCTGACACCTCTGACAGTGGAATAGAGGTACTGGTACCGTCATTGCTAAGAATGCAGGGTTCAAATGGCTCTGAGCACTGTGGGACTTAACTTCTAAGGTCATCAGTCCCCTAGAACTTAGAACTACTTAAACTTAACTAACCTTAGGACATCACACACATCCATGCCCGAGGGCAGGATTCGAACCTGCGACCGTAGCGGCCACGCGGTTCCAGACTGTAGCGCCTTTGACCGCTTGGCCACTCCGACCGGTAAGAATGCATGGTATGCAACTTTGTAGTAAGGATCAGAATAAAAACATAGTCCAGTAAATATGGGTTCTATAATGCATACCTGAGAAGCTGTGAGCGCTTGTCCATCTTCGCTAGTATGAAACACACCTCCTCCATTGAACAAGTGCTCGTAACGCTTAAGGTATGCACTTTATAGCCCATGTTTACTGGACATTTTTTTCTTGTTTTGGTCTACACTACCACCTACGAAAGTTGGCTATCCTAAAACCTCGGCGGCAACAGTACCGGAGCATGTATTCCACTCTGACAGGTATCAGAATGCTTTTGGCTTATCAGTTCCGACTAGTTCGTTTCCGGTAAAGGCACCCTTACCTCAAATTGATACGTTTATCATTCTCCACCATCCTTGAAAGTTTGTAGCGTCACTGCTGAATCACCCTGTATATACATTCATTTACAGGCGCTGGCGCCTATACTTTTGATGCGCTGAAGACCCCCATCCCCGCCGCAGGCCTACGGTGTAGGTGTAGTTGCGCCTGCAGTGTGCCAGCGGGCGGCGTGTGAGACGCTAGCCTAGCGTGCACAGGCACCGCGGTATCGGCGACGCCGTATCAGAAGCGCGCCTTATCTCGAAAATAACAGTGGTTATCGCAGCGGCCATTAGCTAATTAAGCCGGGCAGCAGGTGACGGCCCGGAGACGCCGCCGTCGTAACTCGTCCTGTAATTGCCGCTGGACATTACGAGCAGATTATAGCAACACAATGCGATTAGTTGAACGAGCATACAATTTACGTCATAATTATCCACGAGGAGCCCCATAGATTTCTCCCGCACGATAAGAGCCGGGAATTAAAGCGTCATTTCCGAATCAGCGACCACAAAAAAAGAAAATCATAAATTGTGCTCGAAATGAAAAATGGGATCGGGGAGGAAGGAAATAGTCGGCGTCGTCGATGTAGAGTCAACTGTAGCAGGTGATGGGTCCGCCTAGGGCCAGAGCATTTGTCACCGGAGCGGCGCCTCTGAATTCTCCGGACACAACGCCACCATCGGAGTCTGTTTTTAGACAGATTGGATACAACGTGCTTCACGCAAATATGATACCGCGTTTACAACGGACAACATAAACGGAAATTACTGTCTCGGGCACTTGTAACAAAAAAAAAAAAGGGCCGCCGCGCTCTCCCATCGTCGCGTTGTTCTTCTACGCTACTGGCCATTAAAATTGCTACACCACGAAGTTGACGTAGTACAGACGCGAAATTTAACCGACAGGAAGAAGATCCTGTGATATGCAAATGATTAGCTTTTCAGCGCATTCACACAAGTTTGCGCCGGTGGCGACACCTACAACGTGCTGACATGAGGAAAGTTTCCGACCGATTTCTCATGCACAAACAGCGGTTGACCGGCGTTGCTTGGTGAAACGTTGTTGTGATGCCTCGTTTAAGGAGGAGAAATGCGTACCATCACGTTTCCGACTTTGATAAAGGTCGGACTGTAGCCTATCGCGATTGCGGTTTATCGTATCGCGACATTGCTGCTCGCATTGGTCGAGATACAATGACTGTTAGCAGAATATCGAATCGGTGGGTTCAGGAGGGTAATACGGAACGCCGTGCTGTATCCCAACGGCCTCGTATCACTAGCAGTCGAGATGACAGGCATCTTATCCGAGATCTCGATCCCCGAGTCAACAGCCGGCCGCGGTGGTCTAGCGGTTCTAGGCGCGCAGTCCGGAACCGCGCGACTGCTACGGTCGCAGGTTCGAATCCTGCCTCGGGCATGGATGTATGTGATGTCCTTAGGTTAGTTAGGTTTAAGTAGTTCTAATTTCTAGGGGACTGATGACCACAGTAGTTAAGTCCCATAGTGCTCAGAGCCATTTGAACCATTATTGAATCTGAGTCTATAGATGGGGATGTTTGCAAGACAACAACGATCTGCACGAACAATTCGACGACGTTTGCAGCAGCATGGACTATCAGGTCGGAGACCGTGGCTGCGGTTATCCTTGACGCTACATCACAGACAGGAGCGCCTGCGATGGTGTACTCACCGACGAACCTGGGTGCACAAATGACAAAACGTCATTTTTTCGGACGAATCCAGGTTCTGTTTAAGGCATCATGATGGTCGCATCTGTGTTTGGCGACATCGCGGTGAACGCACATTGGAAGCGTGTATTCATCATCGCCATACTGGCGTATCACCCGGCGTGATGGTATGGGGTGCCATTGGTTACACGTCTCGGTCACGTCTCGATCCCTGAGTCAACAGTTTGCAAGACAACAACCATCTGCACGAACAGTTCGACGACGTTTGCAGCAGCATGGACTATCAGGTCGGAGAACGTGGCTGCGGTTATCCTTGACGCTACATCACAGACAGGAGCGCCTGCGATGGTGTACTCAACGACGAACCTGGGTGCACGAATGGCAAAACGTCATTTTTTCGGATGAATCCAGATTCTGTTTACAGCATCACGATGGCGGCATCCGTGTTTGGCGACATTTCGGTGAACTCACATTGGAAGCGTGTATTCGTCATCGCCATACTGGCGTATCACCCGGCGTGATGGTATGGGGTGCCATTGGTTACACGTCTCGGTCACTTCTTGTTCGCATTGACGGCACTTTGTACAGTGGACGTTACACTTCAGAAGTGTTACGACCCGTGGCTCTACCCTTCATTCGATCGCTTTGAAACCCTACATTCCAGCAGGATAATGCACGACCGCATGTTGCAGGTCCTGTACGGGCGTTTCTGGACGCAGAAAATGTTCGACTGCTGCCCTGGCCGGCACATTCTAAAGATGTCTCACCAACTGAAAACGTCTGGTCAATGGTGGCCGAGCAACTGGCTCGTCACAAAATGCCAGTCACTACTCTTGATAAACTGTAGTATCGTGTTGAATCTGCATGAGCAGCTGTACCTGTACACGCCATCCAAGCTCTGTTTGACTCAATGCCCAGGCGTATTAAGGCCGTTATTACGGCTAGAGGTGGTTGTTCTGGGTAGTGATTTCTCAGGATCGATGCTCCCAAATTGCGCGAAAATGTAATCACTTGTCAGTTCTAGTATATTTGTCAATGAATACCCGTTTATCATCTGCATTTCTACTTGGTGCAGCAGTTTTAATGGCCAGTAGTGTATTTTTTTTTTAAGTTGTTATCTTCGCACGTTATCCACTCAGCCTCCAATACGGGACAACCGGTCATATTACGCTTGCGGAATTGGAGAATGCTACACAATGAAAAACTTGTTCAAACACCACTAATCTGATAATCATGTACAAAGGGCGTTCAAAAAGTTTTGCACTGTCCTCTCTTAATTCTTTTTATTTTTTGCAGGAGGAGAATGAAATTTTTTGTGAACATACTTGGAACTTTTAGCTATACATGGAACTTACTCAGCCGGCCGGGGTGGCCGAGTGGTTCTAGGCGCTACAGTCTGGAACCGCGCGACCGCTACGGTCGGGGGTTCGAATCCTGCCTCGGGCGTGGATGTGTGTGATGTTCTTAGGTTAGTTAGGTTTAAATAGTTCTCCGCCGTACCAACCAGGAGGAGAGCCGTAGCGGCCTCTCCGTCACCATGGTCAACCGAACTGGGACAGATGCGCCAGTCGGTCAGGAGAGCCAGGAGGTACTACCAGCGGAGTGTCGTCTGGGAAGAAAAGCAACGTTGGCTGTTGAGATATAGAGAGGCTAAGGAGCACTTCCAGCAAGAGCTTAAAGCTGTGAGGCTACAGAGCTGGGAAAAATATGTACAAACGCAACTAGCTACAGACCCATGGGGTGTACCATACAAGTTAGTACGGGAAAAGATTAGGTCACCCATGGTGTTGTCCACCGTCAGGGATCAGGGCAGGATGACGGAAACCTGGCAGGAGACTGCTGAGGTCCTCCTCCGTGTCCTGCTGCCTGACGATGGCGAAAATGATGACTCTGCAGCACAACAGCAGATTCGGAGACAAGATCTAGAGGAATACCGAAACAACAATATGGTATATCCCTTCTCCGAGGAAGAAGTAGCTACACTAATAAAAGCCCTTAAAAGAGGCAAGGCTCCAGGCCCAGACGGCATCACCGCAGAGGTGGTGCAATTCCTGGCTCCCCAATTGGTGGCACCTCTCACAAAGTTGTACAACGAGTGTCTGCGGCTCGGGAAATTCCCCCAAATATGGAAAAGGGCTACAGTTGTAATAATCAAGAAAAGTCCAGACAAAGATCCACGAGAACCCAAATCCTACAGGCCCATCTGTCTATTAGACACACTGGGGAAACTTTTTGAGAGGTTGCTAGCAGACAGACTGGCAGCACATCGAGTTTTGTGCGGGATGAGTGACAGACAATTCGGCTTCAGGACCGGGAGATCGGCGTCTGACGCCATCGCCCTGGCTGCGGAAGTCTGCGCCTCTACCCCGCACAAATACGTGGTCGGCATCATGGTGGATATCAGTGGCGCCTTTGACAACCTGTGGTGGCCCTCGCTCTTCTCTCGACTGCGAGAGAAGGAGTGCCCAGGGTCGCTATATGGCTGTCTCAGGAGCTATTGTGAGAATAGGGAGGTCTGGCTATCGTCCCCTAGCGGAAGAGTAAGCAAAAAGATCACCAAGGGGTGTCCACAGGGGTCAGTCCTGGGGCCACTCTTTTGGGATGTTAACATGGAACCTCTTTTGGACAACCTTCAGAACAGCGACGATGTGCTAGAGGGCATAGCCTACGCGGACGACCTCCTCCTGCTGGTTGGTGGCCGTAGCCGCGAAGACTTAGAGCCGAAAATTGAAAGGGCCATAACAATCCTAAGTACATGGTGCCACTTGTCCAAAATGAAGATTTCTCCAACAAAATCTACATATCTACTCCTAAAAGGACAACTAGTTAGGAATCCAACTGTGAGGATAGACGGCTCACCAGTTCTTCGACGCCATGAAGCGCGATACCTGGGCGTAGTTGTCGATGAGAGGTGGACTTATGCATCACACATAGACACTGTCACACAAAAATCTTTAGAAACATTAAATCATCTCATTGCAATTGGACATAAGCGATTCCACTTACCACCAGAACTAATCAAATTATACCATAATAGCATATTGACTTCAATTGTAGGATATGGTTCAGGAATCTGGGCCCACAGACTCACGAGGGTTATGCCTGCCATGGCTGTGAGAAGAGTGCAGCGGAGCATGTTACTAAGATCAGTGGGAGCATACAGAACTACACCTGGAGGAGCCCTAACAGTACTGATGGGGCTCTGCCCACTCGACATTAAAATTCGGGAACAGGCCGCATGGTACTGGATAAAAAAGGGAAACAGGGACAAAGTAGTTGACTTGATGGGGATATATGTGGGGAACAAAATTGAAATCAAACGAAGGGGGGAAGAACTTTGGCAAGAACAATGGGATAACGAGGAAACCGGTCGGCGAACACATGAACTGCTGCCCAATATTAGGGAAAGGTTACAACTAAAACACTTCACACCATCACGAGGACTGCTGCACTTCCTCACAGGTCATGAACCCTACCCGGCATACCTATGCCGGTTCGGGAAACGGGCTACACCAGCGTGTGACTGTGGGGCCACACCAGGCACCCCGGAACACGTGGTGTATGAGTGCCACCTCTTCGACGATGTAGCCGCACAATTTCGTCAGCAATTACCAAACCATGACACGTATCACCTGCTCAGGCATGAGGACCACTTTATAATCCTGAATAAATTAGCCAACGAAATATCACTTAAAGTGATAAGGGACTATTTAAGGAACAACAATTAAGATCTAACTATTCCCAAATTAGACTCCGCGCACCTGACCTGTTCCGCCGAGGCGAGGACTTGGCCAGCCGCTTTACGGCTTGAATCCGCCATGCCTAGGATTAGGAGGTGGGGTGCGCCCAACTACCGATTTGAGACACTCACTAACTTTGACACTAGGTTAAGATAGAGTAGACGTAGGATAAGCTAGGATAGAAATCATTAGTATAGTACTGCAGCGTACCATAACTCCGGCCAGCCCGGTGCCAGGGGCACGTTCACCGGGATTAGCTCGGTGAACAGGGCCAACAATGTAGGTTTATACTATTCTGGCACAAATGTAAACGCTGCAGGTAGAAGTAGCTTAGCATAAGTAGAATAAAACAATGTAGGAAGATAGACAGAAGTGCCCATAGTGTGAGCAACAGAGAAGTAATATATTGTGTTAGCTGTAGTACTAATATAAAATATAAATGTATCAAATAGGACCCACTAATTGCATAAGGTGATGGGTTGTTTGTATCACATAAAATATTGAGAATAAAGATTTTTTTTTTTTTAAAGAAAAAAAAGTTCTAGTGGACTGATGACCTCAGAAGATAAGTCGCATAATGCTCAGAGCCATTTGAACATTTTTTTGAGCCTACTCATTGTAGCCTACATCAGTTGTGACGCATCTGGCCCAACGCTCTTTCCATGATGTAAATGCTCTTTGATAAAATTCTAGGCATTGATTCTTACACCATCGCTTGTCGCAGGAAATAAGGCCTTTCTCATTATCAAATGTTTCACCGCGCGGTCTTCAGACGACCAAAGAGGTGGACAGAGCCAATTCCGGACTGTAGGGAGGATGAGGAACAGTTTTCCAACCCATTTTCCTGATTTTCTCCTGCGTCATTAGGACTGTATGGGATTTGGCATTGTCATGGTGTAGTCTGATGAACTGACCCTGAAGTTGTGGTCTGTGGGTCTTGATGGCACGTCGCAGCTTGTCCAATGACAAACAGCAATGGTCCCGGTTGATTGTGGAGCCAGGTTCCATAATGTCAATGAAAATGACACCACACTGATCCCCTGCTGCTCATGAAAGTCTTGGTTTCTTCTTCCCAGGGTAACCCGGATGACTCCTTTCCATGGCTTGGATTTTGCTCTCACGCTCAGACAAAAACAGCCATGTTTCATCCTGGGTAATGAAGCCGTCAAAACACTGTTTCCACTTTTCAGTATATGTCTTTATGATACCCTCGCACATATTCTTCCTCATCGTTTTCATTTCTCTAGTCAATGATCTATGCACCCAACGTGCACAGATTTTTCTGTACCCTAGTGACTGTACCAGTGATACCACAATACCCAATAACAAACGAGTCATTTCAGCAATCTGTCGTGTCGTCACACATCTATCATTTTGGATGATTTGATCAGTGGTCTCCTTCACACCACTCACTGCCGTCAATGGTCTATCGCATCATGGATAGTCCAGTAGAGAGAAATCACCTTCTTTAAACTTCTGCAACCACCACTGGATACTGCTGCTGTGTCCTCCCCATAAACAGGGAGCAACTTCCTCTTCATCGATGTGGCAGAGTCATCGCCGGTCTTGAAGAGGAGCTCCAACACCGACCGTTGTCGCAACCTGACATCTACTTCATGGTCCATTATGGCTCACCTGTAAATAAAAGAAAATACTTTTGTGTACCAACTTATAGCTAACTGTTCCAAGTATGTTCACAAAAAATTTCATTCTCCCCCTGCAAAAAATAAACAAAATTAGAGACGAGTGTGCAAAACTTTTTAACGCCCTTTGTACTTAAATGCCTATAGAGTATGCATGAAAATTGCATTATTTTCAACATTTTCGGTATAGAAAAATACAATTCCTACAGATGAAGAATGGTGTGAGTATATGATTGCTATTGGGTGTTTCTAAAGGTCCACGGTAGGAGCTAACATGGTTTCCTTAAACTACGATCGTGGGGAATCAATCTTGCTCTATTCTTCTGCGTGACGCACAAAGTAATAAATGCTGGCGCTGGGGTAGATACCGCGTTCCTTGACTTCTGGTAGGCATTCGGTACATTTCAGCACTCCCATCTAATGAAGAAAATTCGAGCGAACGGAATACTGGACCAGCTGCGTCACTGGTAAGAAGAGTCTCTAGCAAACGGAACACAGCACGTCATTTTGAATGAGAGAAGTGTTCAAATGTAAAAGAAACTTCGGGCGCGCCCGAGGGGAGCTTCACAGGACCATTACTTTTCACATTCCATATAAATGACGTAGCAGAAAACGTTGGAAGTTCCATGACGCTTTTCGCGGATAATAACGTTGTCTACAGAGAAGTCGCACCGCTAGGAAATTGTAGCGGAATGCGGGAGGACATGAGAGGATCGACGCTTGTGGCAAGGAATGGCAGCTGATCCCCAAAATAAAATAAAAATGTAACGTAATGCGAATATATAAACAGAAAGATCCTTTATTTTATGATTACAAAATTGCAAAACAATCACCTAGGAGTAAGCTTACGGGGTGATTCGAAATCGAACGACCACATAAAATTAATCGCGAGTAAAGCAGGTGCCAGACTGCGAGTCATTGGAAGAATTCTCAGCAAATGTAGTCTATCAACAAAGGAAGTGGCTTGCAAAGCCGGCCCTAGTGGCCGTGCGGTTCTGGGCGCTACAGTCTGGAACCGAGCGACCGCTACGGTCGCAGGTTCGAATCCTGCCTCGGGCATGGATGTGTGTGATGTCCTTAGGTTAGTTATGTTTAATTAGTTCTAAGTTCTAGGCGACTGATGACCTCAGACGTTAAGTCGCATAGAGCTCAGAGCCATTTGAACCATTTGAACCATTGGCTTGCAAAACACTAATTTGACGAATACTTGAGTATCACTCGCCAGTATGGGATCCGTTCCAGATAGTACTTATAGAGAAGATAGAGAAGATCCAAAGAAGAGTGACACATTTCGTTACAAGGTAGTTTATTAAGCATGAAAGTATCACAGAGATGATCAGCCACCTCCAGCGACAGACGTTGTAAGAGAGGTGCTCTACAATACAGTGTGGTTTAATGTTAATGTTTCGGGAGCAGAGGCTTACTGGTAACCGTTCTTCCCCAGAACCATGTGCGACTGAAACAGTAAAGCGTGGAAGCTAAAGTTCTACGCAAAGTAACTTGCGGAGTATAGATGTAGATGTACTGCAACTTTTCAGATACACATAGCAAAACAGCATCCCCAAGGACAAGCACATGCTGTTTATTGATGTCTCTTGGACTTCGAGATAGGTCGAACCGTTGTTTTCTGGTACACGGGAACATTGTACCGATATATCGCAGAAGCAGTTGGCTGTAAAGCAATGACTGCAGCATGGGTGGTGTCGAGATGGACTCAAGACAACTGCGTGGGAAGAGGCGGAGACACGGGTCTTCCAGAACGATTACACCTCGAGGAGGTCGTAAGGCCATTCAACTGGCCCTGACGAAAAGCTAGATGATAACAGCTGAAATACTGGCAAAGGTTACAGCCAAAGTGTCACCACGAATTATCAAATACAAATAGTGGAAACTGGGTTGAGATTTCGAGTTGCCATATGTCGTTTAGCACTGTCATCATGCCGTACACGAGAGACTGCCTTGGTGGAGAACCTGAACAAGTGGATCACTAAGTGGTACTCTGTAGTATACAGCGATGAGTTTCACATCTGTTTTTGGCGGTCAGATCGACAATAACGTGTCCGTAAAAGAACTGGTGAAAAGTAACGCGACGCACAGATTATCGAGACTCATAATGCTATAGGAAGCTATATATGACAATTTGGTAATTGTTGAAGAGAGACTGAATTCTGCCAGTAAGTGGCAAAAATTATAAAGCCTGTTCTCATACCTTTTACTACGAGGGTACCAAATCGCATACTACGGCAGGGTAATGCAAGGCTTCACATTGAAGTACACACCACAAATAACTTTACTAATGTATGAATTCTTGTCTAGTCTGTCCAGTTACCTGATTCGCTGCCCAGTTTAAGGTACGATTGGGATACGTACACGTTCATACCAGCATCCAGCTAACGGTCTTCTCGAATTGACAAAACATGTTTCACGCATGACAATAAGTTCGGCAGGGTGGAATTCAGAGTTTGTTTGCTTCGAAGCCACAACGAATATGAGTGTCTTCGTTCCCATGGATGTCAAATTTCATATTTAAGTTGATAATGGACGTCTGTGTCGAATGTAATTAAAGTTTAATCATTTGATATCCGTTATGCAATGTATCTCTCCACAAAGTTCGATTGGTGCCTCGTGTATTAACACTGCTCATTTCAGTCACTAACGTCGATTTGCAGTAGGATTTTCGAACAAATACTGTGTCCGAAAATTATCAATTATCTCGAAGGAAACAATTTTTTGAGAAATAACCAACACGGATTCAGTCTTGCGAAACATAACCAGCTTTTTATTCTTATGTAGTAACAACTGCCGTCGACGGATGATGTCTAATTGATTCCATATTTTTTGCATTCCAGAAGGCTTTTGATTTAGTTCCTCACAAGCGACTTAACGGAGTGTCACCTCAGATGTGCGACTGGATTCGGAATTTTCTGTCAGAAAGGTCACAGTTAGTATTAGTTAATGGAAAGTCACCGAGTAAACAGAAGTAACATCTGGTGCTCCGCAAGGAAGTTTTATAGTCATGCTATTCCTGATCTTTATAAAAGAATTAGGAGACAATCTAAAGAGCCATCTTAGATGGTTTGCAGATGATGCTTTCATATTCCTTCTTGTAGGCACATCAGATGACCAAAACCAATTGCAAAATAAGACAAGATATCTGTATGGTGCGAAAAGTGGCAATTGACTCTTAATAATAAAAAGTGTGAAGGCGTCCACATGAGTGCTAAAAGTAATCCGCTATATTTCTGTTACACGATAAATGGCTCTGAGCACTATGGGACTCAACTGCTGAGGTCATTAGTCCCCTAGAACTTAGAACTAGTTAAACCTAACTAACCTAAGGACATCACAAACATCCATGCCCGAGGCAGGATTCGAACCTGCGACCGTAGCGGTCTTGCGGTTCCAGACTGCAGCGCCTTTAACCGTACGGCCACTTCGGCCGGCACACGATAAATAACACAGATCTAATTTTGTGTTAGCTTTTGACGATGCCACTGTGGCTCCAGTATATTAGGACATGTTTTTATAAAACAGATCTGAAGATGTTCATTATGGACCGAAACCGTTAGAATGATGACCAAAAATTTGTGACCATAGATGTGAAGTAAAGGAAAATTATTTTTACAAATCTAAAGGCTGTGAATTCAAAAAATTACATAGCGATTACAACTGCGAATAACTTACACTGTAACGATGACTTAGATAACGTTGCGCGGAAAGCGTCAGGAGTGTAATGGAATAATTCGAGGAACACAGTGGCGAGTTCTAATTGATGTGCTGGGCCCCCAATTCGCCAGATATGAAACCGACCGAACGCATCTAGGATGCGATCGAACGCTGCGTCAGAGCTCATCTCCCACTTCCCCGAAATTTACGGGAATTAGGCGACTTGGATGTGCAAATGTGGTGCCAACTCCCTCCTGCGACCTACCATGGCCTCATTGCTTCCGTGCTACGACGGTCACCACTGTTATCCGTGCCAAAGGTGAACATACTGGCTATTAGGTAGATGGTCGCAATGTTCTGGCTGAACAGTATTAATCAAGTCGTAATATGTCCAGCCGCTAAGGAGTTAATTATGTGTTCACATATGGACACATCGTTTGTTATAAGTGGTGTCTTCTCTCTGCTAGGTAGTAATTGCCCTGGAAGCTTCCGTGGTTAAAGCGGAGACGAAATATTGTGGGGAAGAAATTTTCTACACTACGTAGAAATGTATCGCTTTACTTTAAGGCCGAAGTAGATTATGAGAGACAGGCAAATGGGTGTAGTTTACTGTCTGTTGTACAATGAAGAGCCAAAGAAATTGGCGCACCTGCGTAATATCGTGTAGGTCCTCCGAGAACACGCGGAAGTGCCGCTACACGACGTGGCATGGACTCGATTAATGTCTGAAGTAATGCTGGAGGGAACTGACACCATGAACCGAGCACGGCTGACGATAAATCCGTAAGAGTACGAGGGGTTGAATATCTCTTCTCAATAGAACGTTGCAATGTTAATATCTGGGGAGTTTCGTGGCCAGCGAAAGTGTTTAAATTCAGAAGAGTGTTCCTGGAGCCACTCTGTAGCAGTTCTGCAAGTGCGGGGTGTCGCATTGTCCTACTGGAATCGCCCAAGTTAGTCGGAATGCACAATGGACATGAATGGATGCACATGGTCAGACAGCATGCTTACGTACGTATCACATGTCAGAGTCATATGTAGACGTATCAGGGGTCCCATATCACTCCAAATGCACACGCCCCACATCATTACAGAGCCTCCACCACCTTGAATAGTTCCCGGCTAATATACAGCGTCCATGGATTCATGAGGTTGGCTCCATACCCGTACACACTCATCTGCCCGATACAATTTGAAATGAGACTCGTCCGACCAGGCAATATATTTCCAGTCGTCAAGAGCCCAATGTCGGTGTTGACTGGCACAGGCGAGGCGTAAAACTTTGTGTCGTGCAGTCATCAAGGATACGCGAATGGGCCTTCGGCTCAGAAAGCCCACATCGATCATGTTTCGTTGAACGGTTCGCTGATCTAACAACTGCGCCATACACTTGTTGCCGACTGCAGCGCCGTATTCTGCCTGTTTACATCTGTCTATATTTGAATACGCATGCTTATAACAGTTTCTCTGGCGCTTCAGTGCAAGGCCCTGCTTAGCCTTTCAGTTTTGACCGACCGCCGTGTCATGTTGTGGCAATTGTGTCATAGGTTACGGCATGGAGGCACATGGGATGACCACACCGCTCTCATGCCTGTTGTCAGTTTTTGTGCCCTGGATCCGCTACTAGTCGGTCAAGTACCTCCTCAGTTGGTCTCACGAGGCTAAGTGCACCCCGGTTCAGTCCTTCCGTTCGTGTTAAATCGCTATCAGTACTTGGAACTGAACCCTGGTCTTATGCACAGCAGTCAGCCGCACTGATTACTCAGCTGGGAACTCGGACATACTGTCAGTTAATTCAAATTAAATCGTAAAAGGAGTACTAGAACTTTTACTACGGGTATAACGCGCTCTAGTCACATTAATGTGACCACCACCTATGTTCATCGTCAGACAGCGGGTGGCCACATAAACAGTTGACGCCATATAAAGCGTTTTCTGGGCACATGGAAAATATTGCGGTCGTTGGCTTAATGCAGAAACTGAGTGTTTTACGCAGTGTCCAAAAGGGCATGATTATTGGTTTTCAGGCCAAGAGTGAAAGCGTTTCCGAAGCGGGTAAGTTTCTAAACTGTACACATTTTGCCTTTGTTAAGGATTACCATGCATGGTAAAACGGCGCTATCCAAAACCGGCGCCGAGGTAACTGTGGTTCACCACTAGGCTTATATGGCAATGGTGAACGACAGATATGGAGATGTGTACATTCGAATAGACGTGCAACTGTTCAGCAAATTACCACTCAGGTGAACCAAGGGCTATCAAAAGTGTCTCCCCAACGACCGTTCAGCGAACGTTGCTGCGTATGGGCCTCCGCAGAAGGCGCTTCTATTTTGACTGCTGCTCATCGGCGACGAAGGCTGGTACGAGGGGCGTTTGAAAAGTCCGTGCAAAAATAGGGACCGCTTACGTATTTGGGGGTAAACCTTTTTTATTTTTCGGCATAGTCTCCTTTTAGACTTATATACTTCGTCCAACGCTGTTCTAATTTGTTGATCCTTCCGAATAATAGGAAATGTCCAAGTCTGCAAATAGCTATTATTTGCTGCAATCACCTCCTCGTTTGGATAAAATCTTTGTCCCGCCAGTCATTTCTTCAAGTTGGAGAACAAATAGTAGTCCGAGGGAGCCAAGTCTGGAGAATAGGGGGGATGTGAAACGAGTTCGAACCCTATTTCCACTAATTTTACGACCACACTGCTGAGGTATGTGCTGGTGCATTGTCGTGATGGGAAAGGACTTTCTTGCTGTCCAATCACCGGCGTTTTTCTTGAAGCTCGGTTTTCATACGGTCTAATAACGATGAATAATATGCACATGTAATAGTTTTACCCTTTTCCAGATAGTCGATGAGGATTATCCCTTGCGAATCCCAAAAGACAGTCGCCATAACGTTTCCGGCCTAAGGAATGGTCTTCGCCTTTTTTGGTGCAGATGCTCCCATGGTAACCCATTGTTTAGATTGTTCTTTGGCCTCAGGAGTACAGTAATGTATCCATGTTTCATCCACAGTGACGAAACGACTCTTAAAGTCCTGCGGATTCTTCCTGAACGTCTGCACCACATCCTTGCAACACTTCACACTATTCTGTTTTTTGTCAAGCATGAGCAATCGCGGAACTCATCTTGCGGATAGCTTTCTCACGTCCAAATGTTTATGCAAAATATTATGTACCTGTTCACTCGAGATGCCCACAGGACTAGCAATCTCACGCACCTTAACTCTTCTGTCATCCGTCACCATATCATGGATTTTATCAATGATTTCTGGAGTCGCAACCTCCACATGACGTCCAGAACGTTCAGCATCACTTGTGCCCATATGGCCACTTCGAAAATTTTGAAACCACTTATAAACTGTTTTAATCGAAGGTGCAGAGTCACGTATGTTTATCAAACTTCTCTTTGGTCTCCTGAGGGGTTTTGTCTGTCATAAAGTAATGCTTAATCACCACAAGAAATTCTTCTTCGTCCATTTTTTGACAATCACTCGACTTCCTTAATCTACACGAATGCCAAACACAAAGAAATAGACCAATATCGCTGAAACTGAGTGTGCGTTCTGTCCAAAGATGCTGCTAGCTAAACATGACCTCGATACGTGTCGGTGAGACTTTCCACGGACTTTTCGAACGCCCCTCATATGTGCGCGGCAATAGTGCAACTGGACGTCCAGTGAGGGGCGACAGATGGCTTTGTCATATGAATCACATTTTATGCCCCATCGGACAGATGGTCGTTGGGATTCATGGTGGGAACCGTCTGAAAGGAAACACTCTGCAACAACCGTCGGAAGAGTCCATGTCCGGAGGAGGCAGCTTTATGGTCTGGGGAACGTTTTCGTGCCATTCCCTGGTTAATCTCGGCGTTCTGGAGCGCACAATTGATCAACACACGTATCCATCTGCCAATGGTGACCATGTCGAGCCCTACATGCAGCTTGTTTTTCCTCGGCACAGTGGGATCTACCGGCGAGATAATGCAACGTGTCACACAGCTCGCAATGTGCATGCGTGGATCGAGGAACATTAGAATGAGTTTACCAGACTCCTTGGATCTAAACCGTATCGGCATTCTGTGTGAGCACTTCCATGACGATGTTCGCGCCACGGATCCTCAACCGAGAAACACAGTCCAGTTTGCCACGGCACTGGAGTCAACAAGGGTCGTCGTTGAGTGGCTGTAGGAGGATACAAGATGACTTGGACAGGATTTGTGATTGGTGTAAAGAATGGCAGCTAACTCTAAACATAGATAAATGTAAATTAATGCAGATGAATAGGGAAAAGAATGCTGTAATGTCTGAATACTCCATTAGTAGTGTAGCGCTTTACACAGTCATGTCGATTAAATATTTGGGCGAAACATTACAGAGTGATATGAAGTGGGACAAGGCGGATAGTCGTCTTCGGTTCATTGGTAGAATTTTGGGAAGATGTGGTTCATCTGTAAAGGAGACCGCTTATAAAACACTAATACGACCTACTCTTGAGTACTGCTCGAGCGTTTGGGATCCCTATCAGGTCGGATTGAGGGAGGACATAGAAGAAATTCAGAGGCGGGGTGCTAGATTTGTTGCTGGTAGGTTTGATCATCACGCAAGTGTTACGCAAATGCTTCAGGGACTCGGGTGGGAGTCTCTAGAGGAAAGGAGGCGTTCTTTTCGTGAATCGCTACTGAGGAAATTTAGAGAACCAGCATTTGAGGCTGACTGCAATACAATTTTACTGCCGCCAACTTACATTTCGCGGAAAGACCACAAAGATAAGATGAGAGAGATTAGGGCTCGTACAGAGGCGTATAGGCAGTCATTTTTCCCTCTTTCTGTTTGTGAATGGAACAGGGAGAGAAGGTGCTAGTTGTGGTACGAGGTACCCTCCGCCACGCACCATATGGTGGATTGAGGAGTATATATGTAGATGTAGAAATCCCTGTAGGCACCTTCCAGGTCACAATTGGCACTCGTGCTTGCGGTGCGCGCTGCAAAACGTGGTTATTCAGACTTTTCACAGGTGATCACATTAATGTGACTGGACCGTGTACATTTACCACCACCAATCTTAATATGAAAGCTGTCGTCAGCATTCAGGCTGGTTGAAACTCCGTATACAGTCTCTGTAAAGAAGCTAAAGAAACAGGGAATACTGCACAAGAGCTGGAAAAGAAAGCAGGAGGCTATAGCTGCAGAAATGTTAAATGAAATGTTTTCACCGTTAAAAGGGCAACGAGCAAAACCTTCAGTGAGTACTTCAGCACAGTCTTATCTAAAGACGTCTCGCGAAACCCAAGAAAGTGAATTCGACGTAACGTGAATATTGTGAAGCCAGAAACGATGATCGCAAAACGACCTACATGGTGACAAGCCTTTTTCGCTCACTGTTGATTTTGTTAAACCATGTATTCGCGCCGTATCCGCTTGAGTTCGACAGTGGTCTGGCATAAAACGCTGGCGTCTGCAGTGAGTAAAAAGGAGTGGGAGATGTATAGAACCGGTGGCACGCAGTGGACTCCGTCCAACAGGCCCAGCAATTTGCGTAAAAGCTGCCACTGCGCGGCGCGGCGCGGCGGCGTGTTTGCGCTCGGCGTAGCGCTAAAATATTGCCTTATGGCGGGCCCGCCGCGGCCTCGGCCACGCCCCCGCCGTTGTGTACGCACCCGCGTGGGCGAAGGCGGTCTCACCTTGGCAGGAGGGCCAAGCACCGCGGTCTCGGCCTGTGTGTCAGTCAGGCGGCATTCTTGTCGGAACGCGCTGCCGCCAGCTGCCCACTGGCCATTTTATTTAAATTCGGCTTTCATTTCTCCCACTCAAGATGTTGTGCAAGAGTCGGCAATTTTGAGCACGGCATTCACAATGCTGAATCCTGGCAGCCTTCAGTTGATCGTTTTTGCTCGGATGAAAATAGGTGGCCGTTGTAACTGCCGGGCGCAAACCATGGCAACGTATCTGACTTACTTCTCACGGACGTCGTCCATCTACGCTGTTACAGTTGCTTCGTTTATCTGCATCAATAGGCACATTGTCCTTGATCTAAAAATCCACTAACCTAATAGAACCGGCAATAATTTTTTCATTGACTTTCAACTTTAAACAAAGATTTATCCTAGGCGTCGACCATACCGTGATAAATGAGTGGGAGGACTTTCCTACATTTTTGAAATGAAATGATCCACATTGGTCAAGTAAAGAAAGTCTTCCGACTGGTCTGTGGCCTGCGACGATTTTCTATGAGGGAGTGCTGAAAAGTAATACCTCCGGAATTTTTTAATTGTTTTCTCAATATCAATTGACGTAAGAGAGTAATCCCAAAAGTAAGCCGGCCGGGGTGGCCAAGCGGTTCTAGGCGCTACAGTCTGGAACCGCGCGACCGCTACGGGCGCAGGTTCGAATCCTGCCTCGGGCATGGATGTGTATGATGTCCTTAGGTTAGTTAGGTTTAAGTAGTTCTTAGTTCTGATGGCGACTGATGACCTCAGATGTTAAGTCCCATAGTGCTCAGAGCCATTTGAACCATTTGACAATGCTCGCCCACACATCGCTCGGCAAACCGTTGCTCTCCTGCAACAGTTTCAGTGGGACATAATCACCCACCTACCCTATAGTCTGACTTGGCTCCCAGTGACTATCACCTGTTCCCTAGGTTAAAAGAACATTTGGCCGGAAAGCGATTCAGCTCCGACGACGAAGTGAAAGAAGTGGTTCATAACTTTCTGAACAGTATGGCGGCGAGCTGGTATGACATGAGCGTACAAAAACTACCACAGCGTCTACAAAAATGCATCGACAGAAATGGTGGTTATGTCAAAAAATAGCTAAATGTTCAAGCTGTGAACTGATGTAAACCATTGTAGAAATTAACAGGTCTATGTACTTGGGATTACCCTCGTACTACATGTCATGCATATTACTTGGTCGACTTTGACTCTTCGCTGACCCAAGTTGCAATCCTCTACAACTAGAGGACTCCAAATTGTTGCGTGTAACATTGTGACGTGTAACATAACTACGTCTGTGCATGGGAAACAGACCCTCAAAAAGCTGAAAGCACGAATTCGAAGAGTTGGTCCGATCATGTAGCAACCTTTGCCTCACCTTGACAATGCCACATCACACACGACCGCTGCGACATCTGCAACAATCCGACACCTTGAGTAGACCGTCATCGGTCGTCCCGACTTTCTTCATTTGTTTCCAAAACTTAAAGAAAACCTTCGAGGACTTCAGGTTGGCCGGCCGAAGTGGACGAGCGGTTCTAGGCGCTTCAGTCTGGAACCGCACAACCGCTACGCTCGCAGGTTCGAATCCTGCCTCGGGCATGGATGTGTATGATGTCCTTAGGTTAGTTAGGTTTAAGTAGTTCTAAGTTCTAGGGGACTGATGACCTCAGATGTTAGGTCGCATAGTGCTCAGAGCCATTTGAACCATTTTGAACTTCAGGTTGATGTCGATGGAGCGGCGCATGCAAAGGTGAAGCTGTGGCTTCGTTAACAAAGTCAAACATTCTACAGAGACGGTACCACCAAACTGGTCTCTCGCTGGGTGAAATGTATTCCTCCCCATGATGACTATGTTGAAAGAAAATGTTGGCACTAATAACGAAGTTGTAGAATGTTCAAAAAATGGTTCAAATGGCTCTGAGCACTATGGGGCTTAACATCTGAGGTCATCAGTCCCCTAGAACTTAGAACTACTTAAACCAAACTAACCTAAGGACAGCACACACAGCCATGCCCGAGGCAGGATTCGAACCTGAGACCGTAGCGGTCGCGCAGTTCCAGACTGAAGCGCCTAGAAACGCTCGGCCACCTCGGCCGGCTGTAAAATGTTAATGAAGTTTGTTTTATTTTAAACGGTCTGAGTGTTTCCACATTAAAAATTCGGTGGCATTCCTTCTCAGCATGTCCTCGTATCTTGTGTCAAACTCATCTGAGAGTGGCACTTGCACTCAACGTCCTTACACTGTCAGGAGCCAGAAGTCATGGAAAGACACGGACATGTCAAACCAGTCAGAGAAGTACTGGGGGAAAAAATAGATTCCAGGAGGATCCTCCCCCCCCCTCCCCCCACAGAGTACTGCAGTGAAATTATTGACGATGAGAAGTGAAGTGAGAGCCGGCAGTAGAGACGCGGCGTGGCTGTAGTCGGGGAGACTGCACACCTGCTATCGGCGTGGCTCCCAGGCGTGGGCGGTGCCCCGGGAAATGAGTGTGGGGCTCTGCGGGGAGGCGCATAAACAGCGGGGTTTACGCACAGTGATAGGAATGCGTAGGCAGGCGGCAGATGAGAACGTAGCCGCGCAGATAAAGGGGCTGCGTGGTCGATGCAGCGACGCCCGCACTCTTCGCTTTGAGTCACACGCTTTGTCACCGGTGGGAGATTCCTGCTCCCGATGAACTACGAAATATTCTCTGTGGGGAGGCAGACTGGGGAAAACCACATACTGTCTTGGGGAGTAGGCAACTGACTCAGTTCTTTTATTTTTGTGGTATTTTTTACCACAAAATTGTAAGTGATGCCGTTACATCTGGACATCATGACAAATGCAGCGCTACCCACCCTTCAGCGTGAATCTCATTCATTTTCAGTATTGGTTAAAAACAGTCTTGGTTGCAATTTTAGTTTTTTATTTTTCAACGACGCGTTTCGCCTTATTTAGGCATCTTCAGGTTATCTTTTGTAGATGAACGCGAGAGGAACCAAGATCTGCATAACGCGTTCCCGTTCACAGGAGCGAGTAACAGAGTAAGATGGGGCCTGAGGTAGTAAGCATAATCAAGCATTATGCGGCTGCTACGGTCGCAGGTTCGAATCCTGCCTCGGGCATGGATGTGTGTGATGTCCTTAGGTCAGTTAGGTTTAAGTAGTTCTAAGATCTAGGGGACTGATGACCTCAGAAGTTAAGTCCCATAGTGCTCATAGCCATTTGAACCTTTTTTTTTTTTTTTTTTTTTTGTTAAAGACTCACTGGCTGGTATGTACCACGACAGAAAGAAAGGTAGTGGAGGATCATTTCGAAGGACTGCACGTTCTATCGACCTCAGTCCTTTGTATCTCTGGGGGCGCCTTAATAAACTGAATCATACAACAGTCAACCCGGATGAAGCAACTCGTCGATGTGTCACGGAAGCTTGCGAAACCGTTCGATACCGTCAGGAAACGGTGTGGCAGTGTGCTGTTCGAAGAGCGGATGCGTGGGTAGAAGCTAAATGAAGAAATTTTGAACATGTATTATGCGTTCCTGAGTTAATGACACTTTCAAGCTGACAATGTGTAACGGATGTGTTGAACGTAAAATTTCATTAATATACTAAGTATTTTTGGGCGTACATTTAAATGAACTGTTTTCTATTTTCGGTGCAAAGCAATTTGTGAAACTATTTTTGAATAACCCTGTAGACACTTATCAATAAACAAAGCGAGGATTTCATTCCACGTACAAAAACTCGACCTCTACGGATTGCTGCCTACTGTATTGTTGACAACGCTAACGGAGACGCTTGTAACATCAGACTTAAAACATAGTTTCATTTTTTATCATCATTTAAGCAGTCACTTGGGATATTTTATAGATTATACAAGGATTCCATGTTACTTCTTATTGTTTAACGACAGTTCGAAAACCGGCTCTGTTTGGTCGAAAACAGGAAACTAAAAAAATAATTTAAAAATTCACCTGATTGTGTCGTAAAAAATGTAAGAGAGAGGATGTCTGCCAGCACTGATAACTGTATGCACCGTCCACCTTCTCGAACGAAATAATCGATTTTGAGAATACGGTCGCTCTGAGAAAATTTATTCCACTGACAGTTAAAATGATGCACTGTACAAAATTAGAAAGATAATTAAGAGTTGAAAATTATCAATGGCTCACAGCTGGTCTTCGCCATTAACATAATATAATGTGCATAAATCGACGAAATAGCCCGACAGTTTATAGCCACGCTGTCGGCGATAAATCAGAAGAATTAGTCAAGGCCGTTAAACACTGGGAAATATCAGCCTTGGAAGGATTTACCAGGCTGATTGTGAGAAGGGAAAATGCCACAATGAATTTCTTCGGCCGTGTAATTCGCTTCAATGGAAGATGGACTACCGTTTTTTTTTTTTTAGTATTGTTTTCAGTCCAGTGTCGATAGTCACTTGCGCTAAAGAGAGAGGTAGGACTGAGGCAGAGAACAGCCCTGCGCTTCGTCACGAGTCGCTAACCGTTAGTCGACTCGAGGATGTCAGGGGAACGTTGAAGATTTAAACCGACAAACTCTGGGAGGTTGTAGGGGACATCAAAACAAATATTTTTCCCCTAATATCATTTTTTTCTATGAGGACTATTTAAACCAGTAGAGGAAGATTTCTCTGGCGGCAAATTAATTAAACCAACAAACACTTCTTCATTTTTTTATGACCAAGAGACAAAAACTAGGTTGCAGATACTGCCCAATTAAACAGTGTCCAACAACACCGACCCACACATTAACGAAGAACCGCACTTGACGAGCGCTAGTAACTCTGGCATGTGGGTTACCCTCACTCCAAACATGCGAATTGTGCATGTTGAAGACTCCATCACGCCCGAACGTTGCTTCATCGGTAAACAACACAGAGGATGGAAATTTAGGATGCATTTCACACTGTTCCAGGTACCACTGCGAAAACTGTGCTCTGGGTGGATAATCAACTGGTTCCAGGTTGTGGACACGCTGCAAGTGAAATGGACGTAACAATTGCTCTCGAAGGACTGTTCTTACAGTAGTCTGATTCGTCCCCATGTGACGTGCAATTGCACGAGTGCTGACTGAAGAATCCCGCTCCACATGCTGCAGGACAGTTTCCTCAAATTGCAGCGTTCTTACCGTGCCACGGCATCCCTGTCCAGGTAATCTGCTAAATGACCTGGTCTCACGCAGACTTTGGTACACAGCATCAAATATCGTATGATGCGGGATTAGGATATTGTTGTTGATAAACCCGCTGTGCAGCTCTTCCGTTGTGGTGCGCTACGTAGTACGCACCAACCATATCAGTGTAGTCACTCCAGGGGTATCGCTCCATTAGTAAACAGAGACAATGCACTACTACACTGATGGACAGCAGTTGCCTACAACTGAAGAGCGTAATACGCCCTCTAACTACTGAAGATCGTAATACGGCCTCTATCAACTGAAGAGCGCAATACGGCCTCCAACGATTTAAAAAATCCTCGTAGGAAAAAATGACATTAGGGAAAAATATTTGTTTTGATGTCCCCTACAACCTCCCAGAGTTTGTCGTTTTAAATACTTTTCACCCTGTATAGATACTGCAAAAGGTTTACTCTTAACATTCGGAGACAAAACTTTCAAGTTATACTGAAGAACACGTTCTTGTTGAACCATCCTCCATTCCCCCCCCCCCCCTTTTTTCCCTTTTCCAATTATAATTTAATGTCCTGTCATCGGTGACGAAACCATTATAGACAAAGCACAAGCTTAGACTGGGGGAACTCTGCTGTACCATCCCAGTACTCGCGCTAAGAAACGACCCTCGCTCCTCCAAAATGAGAAGCCAACGGCTTAAGAGGTAAGGGAGTGGGGAGGGGGCGAGAGTGAGTGCGTGCTCTCCGTTACTCACAGAGCGCCGCCATGCACCTCACAGATGTCTGTATAGCGTGAATTTGGAAGTCATCGCAGTAAGATGTGCCCCCATGCTTGTCCAGTGTTTCTGCCTATCATTAATTTTGGTTGTTTAGACGAGAGTCCAGCGCACAGCATTACTGAGCAGCTTGTTAATCCACCTTTCTAATGGCCTAAACATGTTAACAAGGTGGAGAATATTATTAAGAATATATTTCTTGAGAGGCATAGGAAACATGGAAAATTACCAATGTGCTAGGAAAGTGTGTCAGTTCTAGTTTCCTTCCATATAGATTATCTTTTCCATATTTTTTACAATATCTTCTGTTGAAAGTAAAGCTTATTACCAGAAAGCTATGAAACTTAGAATAGCTTTGACAAAAAAAGTGTCTCATACAGATACTGTTGAAACAGCTCGCTGCTCCACATTTCCACTCAGGAGACTTCTCGTAAATTTTTAGCGCAGTTAAAATGTACTGTAATGAAAACTCGACTAAGCGACAAGGGAAGAAAAACCTCCATACATGAGTATGGAGAAAACATGAGTCCTGTTAAAACCCAGCTCTGGACATAATTCTAACTTCCAAGAACTTTCCCAGTCCAATTTGTTGACCTTTAAAGACTGTCAGATACTGTACAAGCGAGTGAGGGGCACAGAGGCTACGAGGTGCATTCAAGTTCTAAGGCCTCCGATTTTTTTTCTCCGGACTGGAAAGAGATAGAAACATGCGCATTGTTTTAAAATGAGGCCGCGTTCATTGTCAATACGTCCGAGAGATGGCAGCACCGTACGGCAGATGGAATTTTACCGCCAGCGGCGAGAATGAGAACTGTTTTCAATACTTAAAATGGCGACGTTTTCCTTACTTGAACAGCGTGCAATCATTCGTTTTCTGAATTTGCGTGGTGTGAAACCAATTGAAATTCATCGACAGTTGAAGGATACATGTGGTGATGGAGTTATGGACGTGTCGAAAGTGCGTTCGTGGGTGCAACAGTTTAATGAAGGCAGAACATCGTGTGACAACAAACCGAAACAACCTCGGGCTCGCACAAGCCGGTCTGACGACACGATCGAGAAAGTGGAGAGAATTGTGTTGGGGGATCGCCGAATGACTGTTGAACAGATCGCCTCCAGAGTTGGCATTTCTGTGGGTTCTGTGCACACAATCCTGCATGACGACCTGAAATTGCGAAAAGTGTCATCCAGGTGGGTGCCACGAACGTTGACGGACGACCACACGGCTGCCTGTGTGGCATGTTGCCGAGCAATGTTGACGTGCAACGACAGCACGAATGGGACTTTCTTTTCGTCGGTTGTGACAATGGATGAGACGTGGATGCCATTTTTCAATCCAGACACAATGCGCCAGTCAGCTCAATGGAAGCACACAGATTCACCGCCACCAAAGAAATTTCGGGTAACCGCCAGTGCTGAAAAAATGATGGTGTCCATGTTCTGCGACAGCGAGAGCGTAATCCTTATCCATTGCGTTCCAAAGGGCACTACAGTAACAGGTGCATGCTACGAAAATGTTTTGAAGAACAAATTCCTTCCTGCACTGCAACAAAAACGTCCGGGAAGGGCTGCACGTGTGCTGTTTCACCGAGACAACGCACCCGCACATCGAGCTAACGTTACGCAGCAGTTTCTTCGTGATAACAACTTTGAAGTGATTCCTCATGCTCCCTACTCACCTGACCTGGGTCCTAGTGACTTTTGGCTTTTTCCAACAATGAAAGACACTCTCCGTGGCCGCACGTTCACCAGCCGTGCTGCTATTGCCTCAGCGATTTTCCAGTGGTCAAGACAGACTCCTAAAGAAGCCTTCGCCGCTGCCATGGAATCATGGCGTCAGCGTTGTGAAAAATGTGTACGTCTGCAGGGCGATTACGTCGAGAAGTAACGCCAGTTTCATCGATTTTGGGTGAGTAGTTAATTAGAAAAAAAATCGGAGACCTTAGAACTTGAATGCACCTCGTATATTTCCGTTGGGGACGGTCAGAGGTTCGAAATTACGTCCTGCAGTCGAGATACAATTTTCTGTGATTTTGGTTTTTGGGACCATCTCTGCTTTCTGCGAGCATTTACTCCGTCTCTATAGAACATTAGGTTGTCCGCATATTGAGACCTTAACTTTTTACCCTCAAACACAGAATACTGAGAGAACAGGAGATGATATGACACTGAAAGAAAGAATAGTCAATCAAGATACTCGCCAACATTTTTTTCCTTCATTTAGAAAACTGGACATCCGGTACAAAGGGATCACGGAAGTAAGTAATCATCTAAGACTTACAGATGTCATTCTGCTGTTTGCACATAACCCAAACTACAGAATATTGTTTGATGAAGTCGTAGAAGTGAGTATTAATCATTCCGACGAAAACAAAACGTATGATATACCACGACACGGAAGAAGAAGTTGCTTAGGTAAACAAAACCAATCTTGAATACGCACTACATGTTATACACGTTTGGCGGTTCCAGCCATCCACATAACTCTCAAGAGATTGACATCGGGCATAAAAACTGGAGGTAACGTATCGAAGTCACATTTCCTGTTTTCATTTTCTTACTCTGGGCACTAGGCATGTTTCGTATATAGAGGTATAAATCAAAACTTTCGCCACATTACACCCTGAGAAATGGCGTAGCATATTCGGAAACGCGTATTTATCAGTCGTTTCCGGTCGCGGAGACCCACAACCGATAACTTTGCTTCTCACATCCGCGGCCGTCGAATGTAGCTGAACTCTCTCTCAACCTCCTATAAACCGATTACATGTTGGAAAGAATGAAGATTATGGTTTAACGTCCCGTCAATGACGAGGTCATCGGAGATGGATTAAACAGAAGAATCATTCATATGAAGTAAGAGGAGTAGCCATAAAGTTTGAATTATAGTATTGAAAAAATAAAGCTATGTAATTAATGTTTGCTTTGCCTGCAGGTACGTATCTATAGTCTCGGTACAGGGTCCAAAATAAGATGTGGCAGCCCACTGATAAAGTGTAGGTAGACTGCATCATTTTCTCTTACCTCCCCAAGCCGCGTTTTACGGTTACATTTCAGTGGCATTTCAGTGGATACCAAGACTACAGGTACGTACCTGCAGACAAATCGGACATTAATTACGTAACTTTGGTGATAATTAAAATATTTTACTGACTTTATTGACTATTTAAATTCTGACCCACTTATAGAACACAAGTTTTAAATGAAAATATCGTAAGTTCTTTTTGCTGCAAATAAAACGAAGTGTTTGATCGCGTCATTCGTCCTGTTCATGGATCCACTAGTTCCGGAAATGACTGGCATATTTCTTACTTGAAAAAAATAATGCCGAAAGTTGTGCTAACCGATTCCAATAATCCTCAGAGGTCCATTATACTGAGGTGACAAAAGTTTTGAGATACCTCTTAATATCATCATGCTGGCCTTCCTTTCGTCCGGCGTAGTGCAGTAAGTCGGCGTGGCATGGACTCAAGTCGTTGGAAGTCCCCCGCAGAAATATTGAGCCATGCTACCTCTATAGTCGTCCATAATTGTGCAAGTGTTGCTGGTGCAAGATTTTGTGCAGGAACTGACCTATCGATTGTGACCCAAAAATCTTCAATGGGATTCGTGCCGGTCGACCTGAATGGTCAAATCATTCGCTCAAATTGTCCAGAATACTCTTAAAACTAGTCGCAAACAATTGTGCCTTGCTGACATGGCCCTTCCTCAGCCATAACATGAAGTCCATGAAAGGCTGCAAATGGTATACAAGTAGCCGAATATAAGCATTTCCAGGGAATGTTCGGTATAGTTGGACCAGAGAGCCAAGTCTATTCAGTGTAAATATAGCCCACACCATTACAGAGCTTCCACCAGCTTGCACAGTGCCTTGTTGACAAAGTGGGTCCATGACTTCGTAGGGTCTATGCCACACTCGAACCCTACCATCAGGTCGTACCAACTGAAATCGGGACTCACCTTACCTGAACACGCCACGGCTTTCCAATCGTCTAGGGTCCAAGCGATATGGTCACCAGCCCAGGAGAGGCGCTGCAGGCGATGTCGTGCTGTTAAAAAAGTTAACTCCTGTCGGTCGTCTGTTGCTGCAGCCCACTAATGCCAAATTTTGTCGCACTGTCCTAACAGATACGATCTTCGCACGTCCCACATTGTTATTTCACGCAGTATTGCTTGTCTGTTAGCACTGACAACACTTCGCAAACGCCGCTGCTCTCGCTCGTTAAGCGAAGGCCGCCGGCCACTGCGTTGTTCGTGGCGAGAATTATTGCCTGATATTTGGTATTCTCGACTCACTCTTGACACTCTGGATCTCGGAATATTGAATTCCCTAACGATTTCCGAAATGGAATGTCCCATGTGCCTAGCTTCAACACCATTTCGCTTTTAACCAGCTACCATTTTACTCGAAACGAGAGCTTGGATTAGTTTTCCTTGATATTGTTGTTATAGGAAACGAGTCATCAAGTCAGAGAACAGTAACTGACTTTCTTCACCGGTTGGCTGACTAATTTTATTACGCTTATTTGCTTGCTTTAACCTTCAGAAACACTTTTTTATCCTCTTTTATGCTGCAAAAAGTGCAAGAAGAGACACAGAGAAGAATAGGGAGGATTAGAGTTTAACATACCGATGAGAACGAAGCAATTTGAGATAGAGCACAAAGGTGGATTGCACTTGGGTGGGCTAGGAGAGTTCTTTTGAAAGAATCCATTTGCCTTAAAAGACTGTGGGGACCCAAGTAAAATGTAAATCTTGATGGCCGGACGGTAATTTGATTCTCGCTCCTGCCAAAGGCGAATCTAGTGCCTTAAACACTGTCGCCACGCACATAAGGAAGACAGCGAACGAGGTTGGAGGAGTGACGTATTACCGAGGCATTAAATTGGACTAATGTGTTTAGTTTTATTGACTGCCATGTTGATTCTTATTAAATTTAAGCCAGCTAGCTATTTATTTCTCCGTAAATGGCGAGCAAGTAGTCATACAAACAAATGATGTACACCTAGCCTGATCACATCATTTCAATTAAAATCGTGATTAATTTCATATCTGTTTTCTGTATGAAAAATTTTCGATTTAGGGACTAACGAGAGGAACGGCAAATGCCTAACCCGATTTCCCAGAAATTTCGCTCAGTGAAGAGGAGTCAAAATAAGCCAACACGTGTCTCAGCTTATACCTAGATACTCGACCATTTCTGCACAAAACGACGATCAAAGCTTTCGACTTATTTTCCAGGTACTGTCAGTGCCTTGCTCCTCAGACGCTGTGGTGGCGCGGTGGTTTATTAATTATGCGCTCCGTGTTTGAAACCATACTATTATTTTCATTTCTGTTTTTAATTTATATATCCACCTCCATAGAAGATGAATGTTTTCCAGCGCATCTACTAATTATATGTCAGATAAATGAAATTTAAAAAAATGAGAAAATGGTTCTCGGTAAAATCCCTGTAAAGTTCCTTGATTCATAGTCAGCTGCAAGCGCCAGTTTCGGAAAGGTGATCCGCTGTGTATGGTTTGCTGCGAAATTATTGCCAACTCACGAAATCGTCACCAATGTTAACGACGTTTCTTTCCCGGTTGAGATTCATACGAAGAAATGTCACTGTAGGCAACTTGCCTTCGTGCGATGCTCATGGTGTTGGGAATATCTCTGTTTCGAATGTTGCTACGATCATTATCAGCCAAAGGAATTCACCAAATCTTCCTGAAGAATGAACATATGTATAAAATATAAGAATTAATATAAGAATTGATTTGAAAATGAAGTAGCAGAATATCAGTATTCAAACGGATTGCAACCCCTCAGCATACCATACACACGTACATTATATAATAAATGTTTGACGCTTATTGCGGAATCCAGTTGTGTAATTTTAGTAGAGTTTAACGCCCTTATATCCCATAATTGGTTAATTCGTGTAGTAACCTTCTACGGACATGGGTAGATAGATGAAGACAATAAAAAAAGATAAAATAAACAAAAACAATCATCGGGTTTCTAACAGGAGCGCAGTATTAAGAAGCGGCGACGCTAACCATTGAGTCACCATTTTGTTTGAGGGTATTGTTCGGTAAAAGGCACATAAAGCACACCCGAAAATACCTCAAAGACTTTGAGCGTAGTTTATTCAGAAACGGTCAAGTATCTCGAGTGTCCGCTTATTGTGACTCCTCTTCCATTGAACGAAGTTCTTTGGAAATCGGATGTTCTCGTCGTAAGAAAATGAACTATAGTAGAGATTTATGAACCGTGAATTACGTGCAGCAAGATTTGTGCTTCTTTTAATTTTGCTTGGCAAATCGGTATGCAAGAATATTAAGTTTAGTGGCTCGTGTTGCGATAGGTTTTCCAACATACTCATCAGACTGTGATACACATGTAGTCTGGCTTGCATGTAAGTGCCAGAATTGCGTTCATGCTGTGCGGTTTCGGGATTAAACGCGAGATTATAATCGTCCAGAAGTACAGATAACTTGTTTCTCCGTCAGCAAAAGCCTGACATTAAACATTCGCTGCTGTGGAACGTAAATCATATTTTCGAATATGTTATTGGCTTGAAGAATTCCTATCGGATGGAGTCACCTAAGGTATCCAGTATAGACAGTGTGAAACAGAAACAAAGGAAGCGTTAATATGCACTAATAAGTCGTAACATACTCAGCAGTTCTAGCGCTAGTAAGAGCTGCATTCCTGCCCTCCTACGCGAATCTTCCCAGAGACCTGTTTCAGGTTTTCAGCAAGGCGATATAATGCTGGAAAATTCATATGTAAAGGTGCTGAATGAATGCACCATTGATCAAATCCGTTTCGAAAAAAGTTTAGTAATACCACTATCACTTGGGAAAAGTGTGTCTTGTTTCTGAAGAAACTCTGCTTCAACATACTTGAATGCTCAAAGGGTTCTTCGTTTTCGATAAACTTTTCGCTAAGAAATCTTTGCCTTTGTTTATTGCTTAATTTCGCTCATTATATTCATAGCTTCTATGGTCTGTCTCTGTAATTTAGAACAGGTAAAAGTATCAAAGCGATTCCTCTGGTTCTAAAGCAGTTTTCGCGGCTTTGAAATATGAGTATGTAACGCAAAATTCCGCTGTAATTGAGCGAATATCCAATTATGACGTGTGGAATTTCACTGCATTTGCTAATCATATTGTAATTTTAAAAACTCATATTTCTGCAAAACACAATGTATTTTTTATGCTTTACTTGAATGTGTTACAACTCTTCTGTGTATCTTCAATAGGCTTTGTCTTATTACTATAAAATATTATACAAAACTCGTTGTTAGCTTTCTATTTTAGGCCTAAAAATTATAACGTGTGCATTTATACTTTTTGCGATTGCTCACCTGAAACAGTAGTAACTGTAAAGATGGAATTGTACAGACTGTCCTGATTTAATCGATTTTGTGTCTTAATAACATATCTGCAATGTAGTCGGAAGACCATCTTTCTTTGTTCGAAGAATGGTTATTTTTGAATATTTCTTGCGATCATGATAGTGGTGCATGTTCTTTACATAGGTACTCTGTCGTATTGTAAATTTTTGATGTAGTTCTTTGGGGACTGCGATTATAAACATTGGTTTCCACACGCTTTCCACCTCACTCTCATTTAATTAACGCAAAAGCGATATTTAGAAAAAAATCTCACGTCGACACACGCATCGAGAGATGCTGTGTGTACTGTCTCTATTCACTTGTTCATCGTTACGTTTTTTCCCAGTGTGGAGATAGTTTTGGATGTTTAGTCCGAGCTTTTAAAATCCCAAATTTAATCCACAAATACCGTTAAAACGTCAACAGGAGCTTCCAACACCACCAAGATGATTATTGTCATGTTTTTGTATCGTCACCTTGCTGTTTTCACTTCCTTTTCCGTAATCGCTCAAACAATATTCGATAAACAAACAGCACTAGGGAAAATATTTTGAAAGATCAACTCTTCGATTTTTTGCAACAGGGTAGGTATATTATTTTATGGAGAAACTGACAGAAGGCGACCTCGGGGAAGCTTAGTTTGGATCCCGGAGAAATGTTGGAACACGCGAGGCATTACAGACCTTACGACTACCAATAGAAGATAGATTAGGGAAAGGTGAACCTACGTTTATAGCATTTATAGACTTAGAGAAATATTTTGTTAATCTTGACTGAAATATTCTTTCTCAAATTCTAAGGTGGCAGTGAGAAAATATAAGGAGCGATAGGCTATTTACAACTTGTGCAGAAAGCAGATGGCAGTTATAAAGAGACGAAGGGTATGAAAGGGAAACAGTGTTTGTGAAGGGTGTGAGACATGGTTGTAGCCTACCGCCGATGTTACTCAATCTGAACATTGAAAAAGGAAACCAAAGGAAAATTTGGAGTAGGAAGTAAAGTTTAGGGGGAAGAAGTAAAAACTTCGAGGTTTGCCGATGACACTGTGATTCTGTCAGAGGCATCAAAGGACTTGGAACGGCAATTAAACGGAATGGACAGTGTCTTGAAAGGAAAATAAAAGAAGAGCATCAGCAAAACCAAAACAACGATAATGGTATGTAGTCGAATTAAATCAGATGATGGTAAGGTAATTAGGTTGGGAAATGAGACACTTAAAGTAGTAAGTGAGTTTTGCTACTTGGGCAGCAAAATAACTGGTGATGGTCGAAGTAGAGAGGATATAAAATGTAGACTGGTCATGGAAAGAGAAAGCGTTTCTGAAGTAGAGACATTTCATAGAGTCTAATATAGATTTAACCGTCAGGAAGTCTTTCGTGAAAGTATTTGTGTGAAGTGTAGCCATATATGGAAGTGAAATGTGGACGATAAACGGTTTAGACAAGAAGAGACTAGAAGCTTTTGAAATGTGGTGCTACAGAAGATTGCTGAAGATTAGATGGGTAGATCACGTGACTAGTAAGGTGCTACTGAATAGAATTGGGGAGAAAAGAAATTTGTGGCTTAACCTGACTAGAAAAAGGGACTGGTTGAGGGGACACATTCTGAGACCTCAAGGGATCATTAGTTTATCACTGGAGGGAAGCGGAGGGGGGCCGGGGGTGGGGGAGGAGGGGGGTAAAAATTGTAGAGGGAGACTAAGGCATGAATATAGTAATCACATTCAGAAGGATGTAGGTTCAGAAGTTACTTGGAAATGAAAAGGCTTGCGCAGGATAGAGTAGCATGAAGAGCTGCATCAAACCAGTCTTCGGACTGAAGACCACAACAACAAAAACAACAACAAGTATATTTAGAAGTATTTTTATTGTAACGTAATATTTTGCTCAACACAAAAAAGACTTCAGAATGTTCGGAAACAGTATAAAGTAGAAGAGAGTCTTCGACACGCTGTTTGTGTCAGATCGTTAAATGCGATTCTGACCTCTGGTGACCTCGTGCATTGCACTCTGGAGGCCTTTAGAACGCAGCGAGTGTCGCGTAGCGGTCGCTCCTTACCCGCGACCAGGAAGCCATGACTTACACGGGTGACCTGGCCAACAACTTCCGCTCGCCTATAAGACCAAAGGAAGTTCGTCACTTCCTCTCACTTCCCGACAACGTAGTTACATAGTCGTGTCACATTTACTTCTACTCGATCATTCAACGACTCTCGGCTCTTTCGGAAGCAGGGTAATATTACTTTCGTACCAAAATATTATTGCAGGAGCTCTCCAAAAAAACATAAAATTTTTACTCCTATGTTGAGGTTGTCAATAGCACAAAAACTTATTGTCCAAATACTTGTTGACGAAACAGGGACCGAATAAGAAAGTAGCAAATTGAAAGAAAAAGATAATAATGTCTTATAACGTGCATTTACAAAGGATTCATTCCATCCTGCAATTGCCGTAACACTGCAAAGTTGAGTGCCACAGTTCACTGCTAGTGGTGTTAGAAAGAAGGAGTTGGCCTCAACAGAGCACTTGTCAGGTTCCTGAAGCGGAATATGCGAGTAAATCAGCTCCAATCAAGACCATAATTAACCAAAGATACTGTGAGCAGCGATGCGCTCCCAGCGACTGGAATGTAGCAAGGCTACATTCATCTACGGGAAGACAGCTGAGTTGATTGAAAGAACTACCGTGCAATGCTGTTTTTCTGTTTATAATCGGATTCAAGAATACGGTTGTGGAAATCGGTATAAAGGTAGGACTCCTATGAAAATACTTTTACAGTGTCTGTAGCATACTGTATCAAATTTACCACGAAAATGTTAGATACATATAAGAGAGAACAGTCATGACGGTATTACATAGTTTCTTTCATAGCATGGGTAACAAAATAAGGCGTTTTCATTTTCTAGGCGAAAATTGGTATAAAGGCACTCACTGTCATCTTGTATTACCGCACCGTTACTACTTTGTCCAGCCTCCGTTCTTCCTAATTACCTCAAACATTCTTCGACATTGATTTTGATAGCATTTGTAGTTCTTGTACCGAAATTGCCCATTCTTCTCGTATTGCACTTTTCAGCTCACATATGACGTCAAATTGCCTTCCATTGCGATAAACACGCCTTGAAAGTATTTCCCAACTGTTTTTCATGGGGTTTATATCCGAACTACGTGCAGGCCAGGGCAAGATATCGATATCTTTATGTTCAAACCACTTTTGGTTATAGCAGAAACATGCACAAATTCTTTATCTTGTTGAAATATTAAACTTTCGTCCCCTAGGTCCTCATACAATTTTAAACAATTCTGTCTCTAGCATCTCAACGTACATGTTAGAGTTCATTATGGTGTTCAGTCAAGTAATGCGTGATTCACCTTTAGCACAGAAGACTGCCCAAACCACAACATTATCACCACAAAAATTTCTACTTATTCTTACCTCTGCTCTGTTTTCAGAACCTGCCAGTAATATTGAATTCCATACGGCCCATCTATATTAAACTTTTCCTCATCACTGAAGATCGCTTTATCCCATTCTGAAGTCGACGACATATGTTTTACAGCAAACCCCAACCTAGCATATTTGTGCTTGGGTGTTAGAGCACGTTCGTACAATCGTTGCTAGAATTCAAGATGTTTGTCATTGGAGAAAATTTGTCGTACATGTCTGGCGATTACTAATAATTATAATAATTATAATATAATAATAATTGATAGAATAACGGTTTGTGTCCTTCGCTTCCGCAAAAGGAACCGTTTCAATGCCTCAAATAATCTTCTACTTAATCAATATTTTACGTTCTGTCCATATCGTCCGCCCAATGTAACAGAATTGTCAATCACCGTACTAGAATGGTTCAATTTATTGGCGATTCGATGATTAGAGCATCCTATTTACTTGTGCACAACAATTTTTGTTTTTCCATCTTATTGTATACGTTTTCCGGATGGCATTGCCACAATAATGGTTTATGAACACAACACGTACTGTCACTAATGGTGTCTGTTTCCTGTCTGCAGTAAAGGCACATACGCACACACTACCGTCACCACACATAGGCGACTGACTTTATACTGGCTTCCACACTCTACCATCTGAATCCCGAGTATACTGTACTACTGATATTAAAAGCGATCAGCCGCTGTGGAGGAGCGGTTCTAGGCGCTTCAATCTGGAACCGCGCGACCGCTACAGTCGCAGGTTCGAATCCTAGGGCACAAACGTAGGTGACTGGTTGAGATTTACCCACATTCACGGAAAGCAGCAGTTTCTGTCGGCTTTGAAACTGGTTGTTACAGACAGTGCATGCCTACGCTGTGTTACATGGTTGTGAGTGGTACATGTTGAACAGGAGTTGATAGACCATGGAATCGAACCCCGTCATTCAGGTGTGGTCATGATGAAAGTTCAAACATGGTAGGCCCTTCTCCCACTCTGTTACGTCTCCACATCGATCCATCTTACTGCGCTGATTCCGTACAACCGCCTGGCGCATATACACTGTATCACTACTATGACACTGGACTCGCATTCGGGAGGACGACGGTTCAATCCCGCGTCTGGCCATCCTGATTTAGGTTTTCCGTGATTTCCCTAAATAGCTCCAGGCAAATTCCGGGATGGTTCCTTTGAAAGGGCACGGCCGACTTCCTTCCCCGTCCTTCGCTAATCCGATGAGACCGATGACCTCGCTGTCTGGACTCCTCCCCCAAACAAACCAAATCAACTACTATGACAGCCGCGCGGGATTTGCCGAGCGGTCTGAGGCGGTGCAGTCATGGACTGTGCGGCTGGTCCCGGCGGAGGTTCGAGTCCTCCCTCGGGCATGGGCGTGTGTGTTTGTCCTTAGGATAATTTAGGTTAAGTAGTGTGTAAGCTTAGGGACTGATGACCTTAGCAGTTAAGTCCCATAAGATTTCACACATATTTGAACATTTGAACTACTATGACATACTTTAGCTGCGGAGAATTACATTACTGCCTGGTACCAGTTCTGTACCACCTACAGAGCTCCAAATCGATCATTGTGCTCTTCCATAATATTTTATGTGCTTAGCCTATAGTTATGCACTTCTCTAGAGACATGTCTATTTATGGTGATAGCGTATCTCGAATGAATCTGTCTCTCTTCAGCAGAGTGTAGGCTGTAGCCTGTTAACAAGATGGCTCCGTCGCCCCTGTGGTCTAGTTTTTGACGGGAATACAGCCGCGTGATGTCGTCGAGAACAGCCGATATTTGCTTTCGAAGCAAAACAGCAGCAAGTAAGCGCTGTGCAGATGAATTTAAAAACTCAGTTTCCAGAGCAATTCCGGAAAGATGTGTGAATTCCTAAGTGACGAAACTGCTGAGGTCATCGGTCCCTAGACTTTCACCAGCTTAAACTAACTTCTGCTAACAACAACACACACCCATGCCCGAGGGAGGACTCGAACCTCTAGCGGGAGACCTTTAACCGCGCGGCCACTCCGCGCGTCTCCGGAAAGATCACATACAGACACACACACACACACACACACACAAACACACACACACACACACACACACACACACACACACACACACACAATAAATAAAAGTACTGATTTTGCATAATATTTTACGTTACATCTGTACACACAAAATTATTATAGTCCAAGATAAGGAACGTTAAAACAGAAAAGAAAGAAAATACAGAAAAGAATACATACGACTTCATTAACATTTGACAAAAAGACAAAGATCAGTAGTAATAGGTGTACAATATATACTGAAGCGCCAAAGAAATTGGTAGAGGCATGCGTATTCAAATACAGAGATACGTAAATGGGCACAATACGGCGCTACGGTCGGTAACGCCTATATAAGACAACAAGTGTCTGGCGCAGTGGTTAGGTCGGTTATTGCTTCTACAATGGCAGGTTATCACGATTAAAGTGAGTTTGAACGCAGTGTTACAGTCGGCGAAAGAGCGATGGGACACAACATCTCCGAGGTAGCGATGAAGTGGAGATTTTCCCGTACGACGATTTCACGAGTGTACCGTGAAAATCACGAATCCGCTAAAACTTCAAATCTCCGACATTGCTGCGGCTGGAAATAGATGCTGCAAGAACGGGACCAACAACGACTGAAGAGAATCGTTCAGCGTGACAGAAGTGCAACCCTTTAGCAAATTGCTGCAGATTTCAATGCTGGGCCATCAACAAGTGTCAGCGTGCGAACCATTCAACGTAACATCATCGATATGGGCTTCCGGAACCCACTAGAGTACCCTTGATGACTGCACGACAAAAATCTTCGCGCCTCAACACCGATATTAGCCTGAAGATTATTGGAAACATGTTGCCTGGTCGAACGAGTCCCGTTTCAAATTGTGTCGAGTGGATGAACGTGTACGGATATGGAGGCAACCGCATGAATCCATGGACTCTGCATGCAGCAGGGGACTGTTCGAGTTGGAGGAGGCTTTGTAATGGTGTGGGGCATGTGTTTTTGGAGAGATATGTGACTTCTGACATGTCTAGACATGACTGTAACAGGTGAAACGTATGTAAGCCTCATGTCCGATCACCTTCATCCATTCATGTCCATTGTGCATTCCGACTGACTTGGGCAATTCCAGCAGAACAATGCGACACCACACACGTCCAGAATTGCTACAGAGTGGCTCCAAGAACATTCTTCTGAATTTAAACACTTCCGCTGGCCACCAAACTCCCCAGACCTGAACATTATTGAGCATAGCTGGGATGCCTTGCAACGTGCTGTTCAAAAGAGATTTCAATCCCCGCGTACTCTTAGGATTTATGGACAGCCTTGCAGAATTCATGGTGTCAGTTCCCTCCAGTACTACGTCTGACATTAGTCGAGACTATGTCACGTCATGTTGTGGCACTTCTGTTTGCTTGCGGGGGCCCTACGCCCTACACGATATTCGGCAGGTATGCCAGTTTCTTTGGCTCTTCAGTGTAATAACATAGACCAAGTAAGACCGTTTCACTGTCGGAAGACTGATGACGAGAAATAAGTATTTTTTTTGGCAGTGGACTGGCATATGGACTGATTAATGTGACGCCATTCATGAGCAGTCCGTACTTCCCAATCATGGCACCACTGCAAAGGTAGTAGTTTGTGTTATGATGTTAAAACCCACGGAACCGTAACTACACAGTCTTGTTGCTGCTAGTTTTCCGTCAGTGTTGCAAGACGTTACAGCGACTCCATTACTTCTAGTCAGACGGTAGGCGTAGTTGTCAAAGTATTACAACATACTTGGTGCACAGGACAGCGATCCTCGCTTGATGTGATCAGATGAGTTCGACCGGAGCCTTGACAACGAGTAACACTGCCCTCGCGTTCCCATTTAGCCAAATACCGGGCCACTGTCAGATTCCAATCCCCCACAAATCTTCAATTCGATCAGCCAACTAAATGGAGACCCACAGTGATCCTTCTTTCAAACTATATCAGGTACTGATAACTGTGTCTCACACGAGATAGCGGCACCTCCGTGTCATGCATAGTAATAACTCTACATATCACGCTATTTACAGCCTTCTATTCACTATCAGGCCTGGAAACAACTCTAAACACGAACAGTACTACTGCATTGTGGTAACCGTCCTATCTCTCACAGAAAGTGCTACTCTGATCATTTACATACTCGCCAATGGAGTGTACTATAGGAAGCTACTCTGATATCCGACCATGTTTTCTGGGTGCTTGATTTTTTCTGTCAGGCAGTGTATACTCTAATGGTACAGGCTTTCATGATTCTACGAGTACTAACTGACGCATCATAGTATTGCTTAGTGTGAAGAATGTTCCGATACGACCTCCATAAAATAAATTCTAAGAAACATAAACTACGCACGACGAAGTGAGGCGTAGCGCCGTATAACGATCCTGCCTTGGAGGCGATTAAGTGGGAGATGTGTCTCAGAGCTGGATAGTGACAGATGGTGACGCGAGACTGGACGCGTACGTAGTTTATGTATCAGCCGATAGAGGACAATATTCGATAAGGGGACTGTGATTTTAGTTTTCATTGTGCCCACTAGAGTGCACTAAAATAATAGAATGTTTTTCATAAACTGTTCTAGTATTTTCATAAAGTGTTGTTATGTCTTTTTGTGTATGTAAAATATTATAAATATGTTTTAGCAGTATGAATGATGCGTGAGTGTGGTTTAAGGTTAATATGAAGATAATTGTTTAATGAATTATGTAGTATGATTTAGTGTGGGAACATTTCGAAGAAGTATGGATATGGACAAAGGGGATTTTTGTAGAATAGATTTGTAAAGTAAGTTTATGGTAAAGGGAAAGTTAATTCAGGTATAAATAACAATAGTAAATAACTTTATGCATAAGCAAAACTACAGCATATTAGATAATTACGTCGGTAAAAAGTGCAGTCGTGAGGTTTACTATTTTGCGATTGGCTATGGGTGAAAAGCGCGGACTGACGCGGGAGAATGTTGTTTTGCTATTGGCTGTTGAGTAAACTGACCAATGATAAAGCAAAATTCTCCCCGTGCCTTTCTCTGCTGGTAGAGAAGACTTAGACTATTCTAGAGAGGAGTGGGAGCCTAGCCATGAAACAGTTCGGAAGTGTGCAGTAGTAGTTCCGATGGAAATGATAAGTTGCCCGATCTAGCAGTGTTTCATACATCAAAAGTGTTGTGAAGTGACGGCATAATTATCCTGATGTGTGTATAGAAATTTCGGAATTTTTAAGTGAATTGTGACGAGAAAAGACATAAATTGCGCTTGGCGTATTGAGCAGGTCGGTGGCTGAAAAACTGTGACTGCATTAAGTACTGACAGACTTAATATTCGGCGAGCATTCTCAACCAAAAACAATTCGTATTTTTGTAGCTATTACGTTTTCGGGAAATGCAACACGATAAACTTGCTAACGTGAGTGAAAGGGATAGTGAGTGACTGCGTTAAGACCAGCATGGGCTTGGCAGTGATACTTGTTCACCCAAATTTCAGAATATATTAATTAAGGACAAAATTTGCAACCTTTCATTTCGTGTGAAAACTTTCTCCCTAAATGTAGATTTAGTGACTTTAATTGCAGCCTGGTTCACGTCGAAGTACGGTAGGTTTCGCTCGGCTTCCCTACTGATCATCTGCTGAGACAATGTTCACAGGTAGGTGTAGGTTCGTCGTAAAGGGACGGAAGGAACCGCGCCGTCGCAGAAGGAATTATCCGAATGGGACGGACATAGGTATGATCGATGTCATGTAAAGACAGTGCGGTAGCGTTCTCGCTTCTCGCGCCCGGGTTTCCGGGTACGATTCCCGGCAGGGTCAGGGATTTTCTCTGCCTCGTGATGACTGGGTGTTGTGTGATGTCCTTAGGTTAGTTAGGTTTAAGTAGTTCTAAGTTCTAGGGAACTGATGACCATAGATGTTAAGTCCCATAGTGCTCAGAGCCATGTAAAGACAAACAAATGATTACAGTTTTTGAAAAATTGGATGTTTTATTCAAGAGAAAGAGCTTCACAAACTTACCAAATGCGTCGGTCCACCTCTGGCTCTTATGCAAGTAATTATTCGGCTTGGCATTGATTGACAGAGTTGCTGGATGTCCTGGTGAGGATTATCGTGCCGAATTCTGTCCACCTGGCGCGTCAAAAACCGAACTCCACCCGGACCGACCATGAAGGCCCAACGGTACCGACCGGCCGCCGTGTCATCCTCAGTCCACAGGCGTCAATGCATACGGATTCGGAGGGGCGCGTTAGATCGTCAAAATCCCGAGCTGGTAGTAGTATCCTGCCGTGATATTCCATAATTCGCAATTGGGGAGTCACAGGGAGTCACAGGGAGTACGAAATACAAGTCGTTCGACGCCCACTGAGGGCTTACAAACGTGTTCAGACAGGTGTAATTATGCCCAGAATGAGATTTTCACTCTGCAGCGGAGTGTGCGCTGATAACGAAACTTCCTGGCAGGTGCGCAGGAGAGCTTCTGTAAAGTTTGGAAGGTAGGAGACGATGTACTGGCAGAAGTAAAGCTGTGAGGATGGTTCGTGAGTCGTGCTTGGGTAGCTCAGTTGGTAGAGCACTTTCCCGCGAAAGGTAAAGGTCCCAAGTTCGAGTCTCGGTCCGGCAAACAGTTTTAACCTGCCAGGAAGTTTCAGGTGTAATTGTGATTTGTGGTTTGCGCTGGCAGTGAGATGGCGGCTGTGGGGCTGGCGCCGCGGTATGCCGCCAGTGATAGCGGCGCGGCAAGGCGCCAGGAAACGCGGCAACAGCGAGCGCCGGCCACGGACGCCCATGTGCCGAGCGTGCGGCGCCAGGCAAACACGCTGAGCCCTTTGCGTGTTAAGCTCTACCAGCCGCTCCACACTATGCTACAATGTACCCGCAAAATGTCGTGTGTATACAGTGTGGTTACAAAACTCGTGGAATACCTCCGTAATATCCTGCCAGACCTTTTTTTTGCCGGCCGTGGTGGCCGAGCGGTTCTAGGCGCTTCAGTCTGGAACCGCGCGACCGCTACGGTCGCAGGTTCGACTCCTCGGGCATGGATGTGTGTGATGACCTTAGGTTAGTTATGTTTAAGTAGTTCTAAGTTATAGGGGACTGATGACCTCAGATGTTAAGTCCCATAGTACTCAGAGCCATGTGAAGCTCCTTTTTCCTACGTAGTGCGGCATCTCGACGTGGCATGGACTTCACAAGTCGTTGGAAGTCCCCTGCAGAAATGGTGAGCCATGCTCCCTCTATAACTGCTCATAATTGCGAAAGTGTTGCCTGTGCAGAATTTTGCGCACGAATAGACCTTTAGTTACGTCCCACGTCGGGCGATCTACGTGGTCAAATCGTTCAGAATGTTGTTCAAACCATTTGCAAACAATTGCGGCCAGGTGACATGGCACTTTGTCGTCCACAAAAATTCCATCGTGGTTTGGGAACTGAAGTCCATGAGTGGACGCATATGACCTCCATGTCAATGACCGGATTAGTAGGACCAAAGGACCCAGTCCATTCCATGTAAACACAACCCACTTCATTATGGAGCAACCACCAGCTTTCACAGTCCCTTTTGCAGATGAGGTGATTATCTACGAGGAAATATTGTTCGATCCAGTCTGCCTTCTCTCTTCTTTGTCACGCCTTAACATTACGAGAATTATTTATTTAAACACATTTTGAGAGAGCTAAAGATCAGACTGTTGTAGTTTACACGAGGAAGTATTGTTCGATTCAGTCTTTCCTTGGCTGTTCTGAAGACTGGGAACTGGCTCTTACTGCAACGAACTGTAAAGTTACACGCTTCGGCGAAAGTAGAATTGTGGTACTCTTTGACTTCACGATTAATGATTCACATCTGTAATCAGTCATGTCATAAAAGTACCAAGGAGAAACTACGAGCGGAGGCATTAAATGGAATGATTACCGAACAATCAGTTTAATAAGTCACGGATGCAAAATACTAACGCGAATTCTTTACAGACGAATGGAAAAACTGGTAGAAGCCGACCTCGGGGAAGATCAGTTTGGATTCCGTAGAAATATTGGAACACGTGAGGCAATACTGACCCTACGACGTATCTTAGAAGCTACATTAAGGAAAGGCAAACCTACGTTTCTAGCATTTGTAGACTTAGAGAAAGCTTTTGACAATGTTGACTAGAATACTCTCTTTCAAATTCTGGAGGTGGCAGGAGTAAAATACAGGGAGCGAAAGGCTATTTACAATTTGTACAGAAACCAGATGGCAGTTATAAGACTCGAGGGACATGAAAGGGAAGCAGTGGTTGGGAAGGGAGTGAGACAGGGTTGTAGCTTCTCCCCGATGTTATTCAATCTGTATATTGAGCAAGCAGTAAAGGAAACAAACGAAAAATTCGGAGTAGGTATTAAAATCCATGGAGAAGAAATAAAAACTTTGAGGTTCGCCGATGACATTGTAATTCTGTCAGAGACAGCAAAGGACTTGGAAGAGCAGTTGAATGGAATGGACAGTGTCTTGAAAGGAGGATATAAGATGAACAACAACAAACGCAAAACGAGGATAATGGAATGTAGTCGAATTAAGTCGGGTGATGCTGAGGGAATTAGATTAGGAAATGAGACACTTAAATAGTAAAGGAGTTTTCCTATTTGGGGAGCAAAATAACTGATGATGGTCGAAGTAGAGAGGATATAAAATGTGGACTGGCAATGGCAAGGAAAGCGTTTCTGAAGAAGAGAAATTTGTTAACATCGAGTATAGATTAAAGGGTCAGGAAGTCGTTTGTGAAAGTATTTGTATGGAGCGTAGCCATGTATGGAAGTGAAACATGGACGATAACTAGTTTGGACAGGAAGAGAATAGAAGCTTTCGAAATGTGGTGCTACAGAAGAATGCTGGAGATTAGATGGGTAGATCATATAACTAATGAGGAGGTATTGAATAGGATTGGGGAGAAGAGACGTTTGTGGCACAACTTGACTAGATGAAGGGATCGGTTGGTAGGACATGTTCTGAGGCATCAAGTGATCACCAATTTAGTATTGGAGGGAAGCGTGGAGGGTAAAAATCGTAGAGGGAGACCAAGAGATGAATACACTAAACAGATTCAGAAGGATGTACGTTGCAGTAGGTACTGGGAGATGAAGAAGCTTGCGCAGGATAGCGTAGCGTGGAGAGCTGCATCAAACCAGTCTCAGGACTGAAGACCACAACAACAACAACAACAACAACAACAATAATAACATACGCTCTGCTGTGAGCGAAGAAAATGACTAGTTAGAGCTTCCGGTTTGTTGTCGGGATAGCGGGAAATCGCAGTTCGTCTGCAAAGCAGATTAGGTTACTAGGACGTTTATTGCAGTGTTATTCAAGATTTGTGGGCAACTGCCTTGCCGCAATGGATACACCGGTTCCCATGAGATCACCGCAGTTAAGCGCTGTTGGGGGTGGCCGGCACTTGGATGGGTGACCAACCGGCTGCCATGCGCTGTTGCCATTTTTCGGGGTGCACTCAGCCTCGTGATGCCAATTAAGGAGATACTCGACCGAACAGTAGCGGCTTTGGTCAAGAATCCCATCATAACGACCGGGAGAGCGGTGAGCTGACCCCACGCCCCTCCTATCTGCATCCTCCTCGTAGGATGACAGGGCGGTCGGATGGCCCTGGTAGGTCACTCGTGGCCTGAGGACGGATTGCTTTATTGAAGATTTGCGGGGTTCATAGGTGTTCCGATAAACACGGAACATCGCGCATTTATGTGATGGTAATAGTCTTGCTTCAGTGACAATAGACCGTAAAAATAATGTTGCCACTTGTAAAATAGCATATTCTTGAGGAATAACGTCGCATATTTCGCGAAAATCTGCTCAGGAAATTCCCGTAATGTTACCGTCCGGAATAATGAACGTTGAACAGCTGTTTACATGTTGTTCTCTTAGAGAACGTAAATCTAAACATTGATTAATAACAATTCGCTTAGAGGCATATAAGCAGTCATTCTTCTCCGGGTATATTCGCCAATGGAACGGGCAGAAACTCTAAATAGACACAAAAGTACAGCTCCTTATCAAATGTAAATTGTTTTCGGGTTTTTCTGTCGTCTCTCGGCAGATATTTATCGGCAGCTGCTCCGTAGACTGGGCCGTCTAATGCTGCAAGTACAGAGCTGAGTTCTTGAGTCAATAGTCTCTGAGAAGTTGTGCTACGCAGACACGCAGCTGCATACTCTGATTTACAAGCCTTATCTCAGTCCTTCGAGAGTAGAAGAACTCGTGTATTGTCCCCGTGCGTAGTAGCGTCCCTTACTGTTGAGGAAATAAGCGGGCGTGCGTCTGCGGCTGTTCCCGTGGAAGTAGCTTACACGCGCTCGCTAAATAACAGTGTTTAACAACTCGTCATGGAGTAATGCATCGGCTTTTACAGAGAAAAGAAATTCGCGCTCGGTCCGTTCCGTAAATCTCGGCCGGCGCTCTTTGTATTCCAGCAGCGGAGTGGTGCAGACTGGAGAGGAGCGGGCGGTAATTTGAGTCCGCGGGCTGTAATGACGCACGGTGGCCGGCCGGGGACGCTCACGCGAAGCACCGACAGCGCGCCCCGGCCGCCGCCGCCAGCAACGCGTCTTTCCGGCCGCGCGGCTCTTGCGTGCAGACGCCGCTGTCGTCCCGCGAGTTCCGTTGGGCGCTCGTGAATTGCATCGTAATCGTGTGGCATTTCAGCGCAAGTATCCTCACACCGATACTTCGCTGTCGCCGTGACTTACGTACAGTATTCTCAGATAAGTAGAATCTTCACGGATACTACATTACTGGCCATTAAAATTGCTACACCACGAAGATGACGTGCTACAGACGAGAAATTTAACCGAAGGAAGAAGATGCTGTGATATCCAAATCATTAGCTTTTCAGAGCATTCACACAAGGCTGGCGCCGTTGGCGACAGCGACAACGTGCTGACATGAGGAAAGTTTCCAACCGATTTCTCATACACAAACAGCAGTCGACTGGCGTTGCCTGGTCAAACGTTGTTGTGATGCCTCGTGTAAGGAGGAGAAATGCGTACCATCACGTTTCCGACTTTGATAAAGGTCGGACTGTAGCCTATCGCGATTGCGGTTTATCGTATCGCCTCATTGCTGCTCGCGTTGGTCGAGATCCAATGACTGTTAGCAGAATATGGAATCGGTGGTTTCAGGAGGGAAATACGGAACGCCGTGCTGGCTCCCAACGGCCTCGTATCACTAGCAGTCGAGATGACAGGCATCTTATCCGCATGGCTGTAACGGATCGTGCAACCACGTCTCGATCCCTGAGTCAACAGATGGGGACGTGTGCGAAGACAACAACCATCTGCACAAACGGTTCGACGACGATTGCAGCAGCATGGACTATCAGTTCGGAGACCATGGCTGCGGTTACCCTTGACGCTGCATCACAGACAGGAGCGCCTTCGATGATGTACTCAACGACGAACCCGGGAGCACGAATGGCAAAACGTCATTTTTTCGGATGAATCCAGGTTCTGTTTACAGCATCATGATGGTCGCATCCGTGTTTGGCGATATCGCGGTGAACGCACATTGGAAGCGTGCATTCGTCATCGCCATACTGGCCTATCACCCGGCCTGATGGTATGGGGTGCCATTGGTTACAAGTCTCGGTCGCCTCTTGTTCGCATTGACGGCACTTTGAACAGTGGACGTTACATTTCAGGTGTGTTACGACCCGTGGCTCTACCCTTCATTCGATCCCTGCGAAACCCTACATTTAAGCAGGATAATGCACGACCGCATGTTGCAGGTCCTGTACGGGCCTTTCTGCATATAGAAAATGTTCGACTTCTGCCCTGGCCAGCACATTCTCCAGATCTCTCACCAATGGAAAACGTCTCGTCAATGGTGGCCGAGCAACTGTCTCGTCACAAAATGCCAGTCACTACTCTTGATAAACTGTGGTATCGTGTTGAAGCAGCATGGGCAGCTGTACCTGTACACGCCATCCAAGCTCTGTTTGACTCAATGCCCAGGCGTATCAAGGCCGTTATTACGGCCAGAGGTGGTTGTTCTGGGTACTGATTTCTCTGGATCCATGCACCCAAATTGCGTGAAAATGTAATCACATGTCAGTTCTAGTATAATGTATCTTTCCAATGAATATCCGTTTATCATCTGCATTTCTTCGTGGTGTAGCAATTTTAATGCCCAGTAGTGTACATATCTACGTAAATACTCCGCTAGCCACCAAGCGGTGTGTGGCGGAGGGCACAATTCGCTCCAAAGCCATCTTCCCCTCTCCCCCCCTCCCCCCTCTGTTCCACTCGCGGATCGCTGAACACCTCAGTACGAACTCTAATTTCCCTTATCTTTGAATGGTCATCATTGGGCGATTTGAAAGTTGGTGGTAATAATATATGCTCTACATCCTCGGCGAAGATCGGATTTCGGAATTAAGTGAGCAGATGAAGTCATTGCGATTATAATGACGACGATGATGTGATTATGATTTGATTATGATGATGGTGGCAGAAAATAGGAACCTAATTTCAAATCTAATATTAAGAAACATGAAACACTTTCACTATATACACGTACTACACAGGTATGCAAAACTTAAGACGAAAGCTACTTACATGTGATGTGTCACTGCCAAATAACATATTAAATTGGTGCACAAGTCCATAGCGTTTTTGTTTTGCATGTCGGCATTCTACATCTCGTACATCTACATCTACGTGATTACCCTGCTATTCACAATAAAGTGCCTGGCAGAGGGTTCACTGAACCGACTTCAAGCTGTCTCTCTATCGCTCAACTCTCGAACGGCACGCGGGAAAAACGAGCACTTATATTTTTCTGTGCGAGCCCTGATTTATTTTATTTTATCGTGATGATCATTTCTCCCTATGTAGGTGGGTGCCAACAGAATGTTTTCGCAACCGGAGGAGAAAACTGGTGATTGAAATTTCATGAGAAGATCCCGTCGCAACGAAAAACGCCTTTCTTTTAATGATTGCCACTCCCATTGTGACACTGTCTCCCCTATTTCGCGATAATGCAAAACGAGCTGCCCTTCTTTGAACTTTTTCGATGTCATCCGTCAGTCCCACCTGACGCGGATACCACACCGCACAGCTGTACTCCAGAATAGGGCGGACAACTCGTCGTCGGAGCTGAATCGCTTTCCGGCCAAATGTTCTTTTAACATAGGGAACATGTGATAGTCACTGGGCACCAAGTCAGGACTATAGGGTGGGTGGGTGATTATGTTCCACTGAAACTGTTGCAGGAGAGCAACGGTTTGCCGAGCGATGTGTGGGCGAGCATTGTCACGGAAAATGTGTACGCCCTTGCTCAACATTCCTCTTCTCCGGTTCTGAATTGCCAATTTGAGTTTTTTCAGAGTTTCACAATACTTGTCAGCGTTAATTGTGGTCCCAGCGATTCATCTCCGACGACGAGGTGAAAGAAGAGGTTCATAACTTTCTGAACAGCATGGTGGCGAGCTGGTATGACATGGGATACAAAAACTGCCACAGCGTCTACAAAAATGCCTCGACAGAAATGGTGAATATGTCGAAAAATAGCTAAATGATCAAACTGTAAACTGACGTAATCCATTGTGGAAATAAAAAGATCTGTGTGTTTAAAAAAAATAGGAGCCTTACTTTTGGGATTACCCTCGTACGTGATCATACGCATTGTAATAAAAAAGATGTATGGACTTGATGTGTTTGCTTCTTTACATCTAGGAAAACGGTCACATGTAGGAGTGTCGCTAAAGTTCATATCGTGTCTTGGTGTGCCCCAAAGAGAAAAATGTTGAAAAACGTGACTGTAGTACCATGAAGTTATTCCCTGATGTCTTAACGCGTGTATTATCACCCTATCTCTCCTACTTATTACGCCACGAAGCTCTGACGACAGGCTGAGCCCAAAAACGCGTCAGCAAACATAATTTTTAACTACAAGTGTTGTGTTGATTTTAGCGACATAATGAAGCAGTGTTACAAGATGTTCGCAGAATTTACGTAATGTTTGCAGGCTTGCTGTGACACTTTAATGTCGCTACTTTAGTAGAATGCCCCGCGTCAGACGCCGCATAATTCTCTGTAGCGTTCACTTCGTGTGACTGAGCTGGCTTTTTCATGCATTCATTGCATTTCATTATTGACGACATTCACCGTGGACCGATTGCTTGTGGATGATGGTTGTGTTGTAGACGAAACTCATCACCCGTTGCTCAGGGATAAGAACGTAGATAAACATTGTCTTTGTAGATCTATCTGCTCATACTTTAATATAAAGGCATGCAGAGATCTGAGTGCTCACTTAAAGTTATACTACCAAATCAGAGGTACTGAATCACGTGCAATCGCCTCTTTTACGACCTTTGCCTGAATGATAGCAGATTCAAGTTTCTCTCTAAATCTAGACACGTGATTTGCTGTTGTACAACCTAAAACACGGATTCGTCGATAAGGAGAAAGGGTCTCAGTTGTTCTGTAGTAACGTGTGCACGTTGGAATTACTATTGCGAAGACTTTATACGGCGCCAAGCGGTGATAGATACGTACGATGCTGTTCGCCTCACTACTCCATCGTTCACTCCCCTGCACATGGCACTCGATGGCCGCATGACTTGTCGATTCGGAGGTGAAAGGTCTTTCATTTTTTTCGATGTCCGATATCCTAATAATCTGGCGCCACTTCCATTACCTCTTCGGCTCAATGCTTACTTCCATATGGCCCTTTCAAATAACATAATAATCAATCCATCTAGAGGGGTGCCTACACTGACCTGAAATGGACGTGTGCCAACGTATGAGTTTGCTACGTGTGCAGTTCCTCTTTGAGACACTTCTGGGTGAGCCGCGAGTGAGCCGCTAGGTTCAGAAGGTCGACCGTAAATAGAACCATAACATCAGTATTTATTTTCCACAGGAAAGTTTCTTGATGTCCATTAGCTATAACTGCATTATGTTAGGCTTGTATCATTGCAGTCGGACAGGTAATCGAACTTCTGCGCGCTCATACAGAAAGCGTCACATATCATGCAAAAACCGTAGGTCCTGTGTAAACAGTAAATCAGTCTTCTGCAATCAAGTACCCCAATATTTCATTTCGTCCAGTGCTATCAGATTGACGTTGCACATTACTTTAAGAAAGACATACGATACTTGAACCTGTTTGACCTCAAAAGAGAAAATGAGTAGCAAGAACGTTATAACGTTATCTCCGCAGTGACGTAATATGTATACTTTGCTTCAAATCTGTTATCGGTTTTCTTCCACTTAGTAAAAGATTTGTGCCAAATGCTTGCGTATTACGAGACTAGATTTCGATAAAGGGAATATATTACAGTTTCTGTCTTCTGCAGCAATTTGCTTGTTTTCATCCCGAGGTTGTGGTAAAACAGCTAGTTAATTAATATTTTTTAGACTCTTTGATATTGATGCGGCAATGAACTCCAGCACTAACCTTGACATCAGCTGAACGATAACTTTCGCTGCCTGCGTCAGCACCCATCTTTGGAAATTATGTGCAGCTTAAACACCGAGTGATGAACTCCAGTCACTGTTTCTCAGTTTCTGCACTCGGAAGATTCTAGACCGTAGTCGTGATTTCAGCTGCTTCAGAAAAGTTTTGAAGTGTTAAGAACAAATGTATAGTAAAATTATGATTTAGTACTGCATATTTACTACGAGAGTAGCAACTAGAATGTTCGTTCTTAGATTTCAGTCTTTACAAAGATGATGACAGTTATTGAACTATATGACTGCGGCGTGCACACACTTTATTCAACATGTAAATGTCATTACAGGTATTCGGATTTAGTTTATGACATGTTCGATAAGCCTGCCATCATTGGCGATTATGTAGCGCAGACGAATAGCGAAATTCTTCATGACCCACTGAAGTGTCTCAACATCGTTGCTGTCGATGGCTGTTTTCAGCTCAGCAATGGTTTTGAGGCTGTTGCTGTACACCTTGTCTTTAATATAGCCCCACAAAAAGGAGTCGCATGTGTTCAGATCCGGAGAACATGGCGGCCAATAGAGGCCCATGCCAGTGGCCTCTGTGTATCCCAGAGCCAGAAAGAGGTTCCAAAAGTGCTCCTCCAGAACATCAAACACTCTCCTACGTCGATGGGGTTGAGCTCCGTCTTGCATGATCCACATCTTGTCGAAATCAGAGTCACTTTGGATATTGGGGATGAAATCCTCTTCCAAAACCCTTTACGTACCGTTCGGTAGTCACCGTGCGACCAAGGGATATCGCACCGATTATTCCGTGGCTGGACATTGCACACCACACAGTCACCCGTTGAGGGTGTAGAGAGTTCTCGATGGCGAAATGCTGATACTCAATCCCCCAAAATGCTCCAATTTGGCTTATTGGCACGCTCTACCGTGACATTTTCACATGTAAATGGACGACAACAACAAGGAGCGTGCGCATGCGCACACTAATTCCCATCGTGCCCTGCGACCAACCGTGCAGTTTGAAAGTCCTAACGCAAACCATTTAGAGGTTATGACGATTTTATTCCATATAGTTCACCCTCTATATTATTTTATGTGCCTTAGCTCGGGGGTTAGATGTATTGGGTGATCAAAAAGTCAGTATAAATTTGAAAACTTAATAAACCACAGAATAATGTAGATAGAGAGGTAAAAATTGACATACATGCTTGGAATGACATGGGGTTTTATTAGAACCAAAAAAAAAAAGTTCACAAAATGTCCGACAGATGGCGTTGGACAGTAAAACGTCAGTGACTGCGCATGACAATCGTGTATAGAAGGAGCTGTAATGAGAGAGAGAATCAGATGCGCCAGCAGTCGCAGCATGTTGACGTTACCTGAAAAGGCGCTTTTAGCGAAGTTGTATTATCGGAATGGGGAATGTGCTAGTTCAGCGTTACGATCCTATCGCCATAGGAAGGGGATTCAAACGGGTGAAGGTCCGTTGACAAATGCAGCTGTGGCGGGAATGATTTCGGAGTTCGAAGCCACCGGTTCTTTAGACTATAGATCCTGTAGTGGCTGACCGAGCACAAGGCGTAATGCTGCTGAGACAGTTCGGGGAGAAATGGAAACTGTAGCGGGTTCGTCTATGCATGGGGAAGTCAGCGCTCGTGCAGTCGCACGTCGCACCGACATTCCATACACTACTGTTTCGTTGGCACTGAGGCGTACCCTCCGATGCTATCCGTACAAAATCTATCGGCATCATGAACTGTTACCTAGCGATTTAGTGAAGCGGAGGGTATTTGCGGTGTGGTCGTTTCAAAAGATGGCGGAAGATGACGATTGGTTGAGTAACGTGTTGTGGACCGACGAAGCTCATTTCACGCTCCGAGGGTCTGTCAACGCCCACACGTGCAGAATTTGGGCTACCGAAAATCCTAGAACTGTCGTGGAAACTCCATTGCACGATGATAAAGTCACGGTATGGGTTGGATTTACCACATCTACCGTTATCGGGCCTTTTTTCTTCGAGGAAATGCGTGATTCTGATTTTGTAATTGCTACCGTGACGGGTGAGAGGTACGCCGATATGTCACAGAATCGCATCATCCCCAGCCTGGCTGATAAACACATGCTGGAACGTACGATGTTTATGCAGGATGGCGCTACACCCCATATTGCTAGACGCGTAAAAGATCTCTTGCGCGCGTCGTTTCGTGACGATCGTGTGCTCACCCGCCACTTTCGTATGCTTGGCCTCCCAGGTCCCCAGACCTCAGTCCGTGCGATTATTGGCTTTGGGGTTACCTGAAGTCGCAAGTGTATCGTGATCGACCGACATCTCTAGGGATGCTGAAAGACAACATCCGAAGCCAATGCCTCACCATAACTCCGGACATGCTTTACAGTGCTGTTGACAACATTATTCCTCGACTTCAGCTATTGTTGAGGAATGATGGTGGACATATTGAGCATTTCCTGTAAAGAACATCATCTTTGCTTTATCTTACTTTGTTGTGCTAATTAATACTATTCTGATCAGATGAAGCGCCATCTGTCGGACATTTTTTGAACTTTTGTATTTTTTTGGTTCTAATAAAACCCCATGTCATTCCAAGAATGTGTATCAATTTTTACCTCTCTACGTACATTATTCCGTGATTTATTCATTTTTCAAATTTATACTGAGTTTTTGATCACCCGGTATGTATCATATTTGTGGAATTCATGGTTGTCCCCTTTGCCCATGACTTCATTCTTCTATACGGCAAACAAATCGAATACCTTTACATCCACGCGCCACCTTTCGAACTGAAACGGAGAAAGCACTCTCCTCTGCAGAGCTTAAGTACGAGGTAGACAAGAAAGACAACATAACATATTAACTACTCGGTTAAAATGAATGAAAGTGCTAGAGGTCTAGCAGTCTGACCCAGAAAGCTGGACGTCACAATGCGTGAGGTCAGTGTGACTATAGTGCCAAATGAGTCTGGCCCTACAGCGGGAGGCAGCTGAAGTAACCGGAAAATGACCGCTACGGTCGCAGGTTCGAATCCTGCCTCGGGCATGGATGTGTGTGGTGTCTTTAGGTTAGTTAGGTTTAAGTAGTTCTAAGTTCTAGGGGACTGACGACCTCAGAAGTTAAGTCCCATAGTGCTCAGAGCGATTTGAACCATTTTTTAACCGGAAAAGACAGTTTGTGTAAGTGAGTGAGTAGTTACAGCGCACTGTGGTCGTGTTCTTCATGACAAGATGGCTCGGAGACAACACTGGGATGACTTCACACAGGGACGAAGGACGAAATGTGACAAGTATAATCCCACGTGCATGGCGAGCGCTCCGAACCACAGGCTCTGCTGCCCAAAACAGAGTAGATGGTCGACCACGGTCAACGACCTTGCCCGACGGCACCTTGGCGCCACCGTTTGCGTTATAGCTATGAGAATAGGGACTGGGCCAACAAGGAGTGGCCCTGCGTGGGTATTCGGCAACTGCTTGGCCTGCCCGTTTCCCCGATTAAAATCCCATGGACCACTGTGGGATGGGTTGCGAAGACGTACTGCAGCACATAGGCATGCATCAACGACGGACCATCAATAGTCAGCCGCGCTAATGAAGGAATGGAGCGTCCTACCACAAGAACTTGCCAGGCTTGTGGCCAGCATGGGAGCAAATTGCAGAGCATACTTTGCCGTCCGAGGTGGTCACACACCCTGTTAAGAACCATTTCCCGCCCTTTGTAATGTCCGGAGGACCATCATAATCGAGGTGAATTACTGTATGAAGTTTGCTGTTCATCTCGTTGCTTACTTCTTTCAGTTTTATTTAACCGAATTTGTTTTCGTAAATTACTCTGTAAGAAATACTGCAACCAGCCATAAGTTTTCTTGAAATGATTTCATTGTGCCATTACTGGTTTCGTTCCTGAGCCAAAATCAGCAGTCGACGTGAACAAATGTATCCGTCATCTTATTTTTAATTCAGTTAATTCATCCGTATGGATTGTACAAGATTATCAGATCTGTCCTATAATATGCAAAGGAGGGCTTTTCAGGAAGTAAGTTCGATATACAGGGCATATATATCTGTAAAGCTATAAAGTCATAAAAACTTCGTTAAATTTTAGGACGCAGGCGTAAAATCTTTTTTAATTTATTTGTCACAAAAATTGTGTTATATTTTGGAACACAAAGGTAAAATTTGCAAAGAAGTCAACGTCACCATCTGACGATGGGCTTAGGCCCGAAAGCTTTTGACATTGGTGACTGGAATACTCTCTTTCAAATTCTGAAGGTGGAAGGGGTAAAATACAAGGAGGGAAAGGCCATTTACTGTTTGTACGGAAACCAAATGGCAGTTATGAGAGTGGAGGGGCATGATAGGGAACCAGTGGTTGAGAAGTGAGTGAGGTGGGGTTGTAGCCTATCCCCGATGTTATTCAGTCTGTACATTGAGCAAGTAGTAAAGGAAACAAAAGAAAAATTTGGAGTAGGAATTACAATCCATGGAGAACAAATAAAAACTTCCAGGTTTGCCGACGATATTTTAATTCTGTCAGAGACAGCAAAGGGCCTGGAAGAGCAGTTGAGCGGAATGGGCAGTGTTTTGAAAGGAGGATATAAGATGAACATCAACAACAGCAAAACGAGGATAATGGAATGTAGCCGAATTAAGTCAGGTGATGCTGAGGGTATTAGATACGGAAATGAGACACTCGAAGTAGTAAATGAGATTTTTTTTTTTTGGGAGCAAAATGACTGATGATGGTCAGTAGAGAGGATATAAAATGTAGACTGGCTATGGCTAGGAAAGCCTTTCTGAAGAAGAGAAATCTGTTAACAAGTGTCAGGAAGTCTTTTCTGAAAGTATATGTATGGAGTGTAGCCATGTATGAAAGTGAAACATGGATGATAAATAGTTTAGACAAGGAGAGAATAGAAGCTGTCGTAATGTGGCGATACAGAAGAATGCTGAAGATTAAATGGGTAGATCACGAAACTAATGAGGAGGTATTGAACTGAATTTGGGAGAAGAAGAATTTGCAGCACAACTTGACTAGAAGAAGGGATCAGTTGGTAGGACGTATTACGAGGCATCAAGGGATCACCAATTTAGTATTGGAGGGCAGCGTGGAGGATAAATATCGTAGAAGGAGACCAAGAGATGAATACACTAAGCTAATTCGGAAGGATGTAGGTTGCAATAGTTACTCGGAGATGAGACTTGCACAGGATTGAGTACCATGCAGAGCTGCATCAAATCAGTATCTGTACGGAAGATCACATCAGCAACAAAATCATTTCAAGAAGCCGGCGGCAGTGCCCGAGCGGTTCTATGCGCTTCAGTGTGGATCCGCGCGACCGCTACGTCGCACGTTCGAATCCTACCTCGGGCAATGGATGTGTGTGAAGTCCTCGGGTTAGTTAAGTTTAAGTAGTTCTAAATTCTAGGGGACTAATGACCTCAAATGCTAAGTCCCATAGTGCTCAGAGCCATTTGAACCATCATTTCAAGAAAACGTTGGGCTGGATGCAGTATTTCTGGAGCGTAATTTCTTTCGATTATCTTCTGTACTATACTGTAGCAATTCTTTCCACTTACGTTTCAAGTCCCATCGAGATGTGTGTAGTTGTCAGTGGCTCAGTATGCGAAAATTTCTTCGAGCTTAAGTTTTGCACAGCAGCATAGCTTCACCTCTCAGAGTAGGTGACTTAGCACTGTACTGTTGTCGGCGTAAGGAAGAAGCAGCAAAGGTGAGAGTAAGAGGGAAGCATTTACATACGAGGAAGAGGTGGATAAGGCCCGGCCATACGAAATATTCTCTTCCCTTACTGAAAAACACAGGAAAGACGTCGATCAGCTACCTGCAACAGTCTGCTTCAACGGCTATATTGCCCACATTACCATATTTTGTAGCGGCATCGTAGTAATGTTGACGGCTAGACGAGTGTGTCCATTCATTGACGTAAATATGGCTCGTTTAAATGGAACTTACGATACATTGTCGTTCCGCGACGACATTACCCAAACTCGCACTAGCAGGTCAAAGAAAGAAAAAAAGATAGACAGCCTCACCTCGGCCAAAAGCGTGTCTGTTGAGCGGCTGTTGAAAAGAGGTACGGTCCTGCGGTCAATTGCAGGTAGGTGCGGTCGTGGTACGACAGCGTACGTCATCAGCGCCCTCGACCTGAGTCTCAGTTGTTGAGAAGGAATAGCGTGAAACAGCTGTGGGGCGGTCGAATTGGCGGCCGTGATCGGCGCGGTCCTGTCAATATCGGGGCACGGCCGCACAATGGCGGCGCTAATCCGTCCATACAAACTGCGACCCGAGCTTAGCGCGCGCACGCACTGAGGGGAGCCGCGTCGAGGGCCGGATTATGTAAAATAAAAGCCAAATAACATAACACGCCGTTAACTTATGAATTACGAGCAATAATAGTTGTGATTGGCTTTGAATTAGTTCGGCGATCGACACAACAGAGGCGATCGGTGATTTTTCAGCGCGGAGAAGTGTCGAGGGGTTGTCGCCCTTGCAGCTGCCTCCACTTGGCGAATTAGCAGCCCAGAGCGGCACGTGGGACTGCGACTCGGGCGAACGGAGAAAGATATGTCAGTACGGAAAACCCTCAATCATCTCAGCCCCTCCGGGTAACGCGACTATTAGTCAGAAGTTAAAATCAAGTTTCTGATTTATTATGTCCTAAGTGTGTAGAATATGTTGCTTGGTCCAGTATTTTCCCATTTTTTACTATTTTGGTTCTAATTTTGTCGTACTCGTAAATAAACTCCGTTTTGTTATCATATATCTGCAAGCTGTAAGAAGGAAAGATACTTTGTACGAGGGTCACTCCAAAAGAAATGCACACTATTTTTGTAAAAATACAGTTTTCATTCTGCATGTGTGAACGTTTTACAGTGTGTAGATACATCCTTCCCGCTTGTTTTCAAACTTAGTTCAACCTGTTCCCGTGAGTGGCGCCGTCACAGCATGTCTTCAAGATGGCTGCTACACTTGACGTTCGTCAGAAGCAACGTGCGGTCATAGAATTCCTGTGCTGTGAAAACGAGACAGTGGGAAACATCCACAAGAGGCTGATAAAGGTGTATGGAGATGCTGCTGCCGATCGCAGTACAGTTAGTCGGTGGGCAAGCAGGTTACGTGACGAAAGTGGGCACGGCAATATTGAGGATTGTCCTCGCAGCGGCAGGCCTCGTACTGCACACACTCCAGACAATGTGCAGAGAGTTAACGAATTGGTGACTGGTGACAGACGCATCACAGTGAACGAATTGTCACGCTACGCTGAGATAGGGGAAGGAAGTGTTTGCAGTATACTGAAAGTGTAGGCGTTAATAAAGGTTTGTGCCAGGTGGGTTCCCAGGATGTTGACAGTGGCTCACAAAAAAAACAAGAAAAACGGTATGCAGCGAACTTTTGGAAAAATACGAGAATGGTGGAAATGAATTTCTTGGAAGAATTGTGACCGGTGATGAAACATGGATCCATCATTTCTCACCAGAAACGAAGAGGCAATCGGTAGAGGTTGGTCCAGAATTTTACCGTGCGGGTATACAGGCGCTGGTTCCAAGATGGCGTAAGGCAGTTGAGAAGGATGGAAATTATGTGAAGAAATGGAAATATTGTTCCTAAAGGATGTATCTACACCCTGTAAGACTTTCAAACATGTAGAATAAAAGATGGATTTTAAAAAAATAGTGTGCATTTCTTTTGGAGTGACCCTCGTAGTTGATGTGCTGCTCTTTACAGATTATTCTCTCTATTAGAATTTATTACCTGTCCACCTGCAAACAACAACGCCAGTACATATTATAGATTTTTAAGATTAAAGGAGTAAAGAAGTAGTTCATTTATCTGTCCCAAAAGTGTTCGTTTATGCGCATCTTCATCTACATGACTACTCCGCAGTAGGGTTCTTCGAACCGCCTTCAGACTGTTTCTCTACCGAGTCACTCTCTAACAGTGCCAAGGAAAAATGAGCGTATAAGTCTTTCTGTACGGGTACTGATTCCTCTTATTTTATTATGATGATCATTTCTCCCTAGGAGTAGGTCGGCGACAGTAAAATGTTTTCACATCCAGAGGAGAAAGTTGGTGAAGGAAATTTCGTGAAGACATCGCCACTGCTAAAGACGCGTTTGTCTTAATTATTACTATCCCAAGTCGCTTATCACATCCGTGACACTCTCTCCCCTACTTCGCGATAATGCAAAACTAGCTCCCTTTATTTAAACATTTTTGATGTCCTCTGCCAATCGTATCTGATAAGGCTCTCGGGCCGGAGTGGCCGTGCGGTTCTAGGCGCTACAGTCTGGAGCCGAGCGACCGCTACGGTCGCAGGTTCGAATCGTGCCTCGGGCATGGATGTGTGTGATCCTTAGGTTAGTTAGGTTTAATTAGTTCTAAGTTCTAGGCGACTGATGACCTCAGAAGTTAAGTCGCATAGTGCTCTGAGCCATTTGAACCATTTTGATAAGGCTCTCTTACAGCACAGCAATACTCTAGCACAGGACCAAGAAGAGTAGTGTAGGCAGTCTCTTTAGTAGAATTGCAACATTTTCTGAGTGTTCTGCCAATAAAACATAGTCTTCGGTTTTCCCTCACCACAACATTTTCTATATGATCGCCCGCCCTTGAGCTGTTCATACTTGTAATTCTTAAGGTATTTAGTCGAATTGACAGCCTTTCAATTTGTGTGATCTATCGTGTAATCGAAATTTAACAGATTTCTCTTTGTACTCATGTGGATGACCTCACACTTTTCCTTAACTGGGAGACAATTTTCACTCTTCGCACTATTCGGATATCGTATCTATGTCATTTAGCAATTCGTTTTCATCTTCTGAGGCCTTTACTAGACGGTAAATGACAGCATCATCTACAAACAATCTAAGAGAGCTGCTCAGTTTATTTAATAAATCGTTTATGTAGAGCAGAAACGGTACAGGGTCTATAACACACTCTTGGGCAACGCGGAATGTCACTGTTTTACCTGATGATTTTCCGTCTATTACTTTTTAAATTTTTTTTATTACATACCTCATGTTCCATAGGACCAAATCTAGGAGGTATATGAAGTTATAACACAATAGTAGTAATAGATAAAATGAAATGTATATGAATCCTATGTAGGCAACAATTAACTGAACGAAAACTGCTCTCTCTTGGGAATAAGCTGATTTGTCAACAACAAACGACATTAGGGAAAATATGTTTTGAGAGGCCAGTGTCGGAAATCCCACACTACTGGACAGGAGTCGCTTGGGTCCTAAACCGGCCGTGCTCATCAAATCTCTGGCTTCACATGATGAATTTATAAAGTGGCTGTACAAAGATTTGGGGATAGTGCGTATGTACGATTTTTGTATGTTTAATGGCTGGTGGTATTCTCACATATCTGATCGTACAATCCTGATAGACAACTTGAACAGTAAGGATCTACAGCAAGCCATTTTTATTCGGTATTAGATAATTTCAGATAGAAAGTCACTGAAAATAGATTTTGATTGGTGTGTCATAATATTTCAGCAGGATAACGGACTACTTCACCTTAGAGCAGTCGCAGTGGAGAAAGGATCAACTGGGATTCGAATATATCACAACATAGTTTATTCTTCCATGGAGCCTCCAAGTAATTTTACGCTATATGCCATTTTGAAAAGGCTTTCCATGCTATTCTACCCTGTGCAAGTCTCTTAATCTCCGAATAATTGCTGCAACATACATCTTTCTGAATCTACTTACTATATTCATATCTTGGTATCCCTCTACGACTTCTGTAACCCAAACTTCCCTCCAGTATTAAAATGGTGAGCCCTTGGTGTCTCAGAATGCGTTCTATAAACCGATCCCTTCTTGTAGTTAGGCTGTGGCACGAATTTTTTTTTCAACTCAGTTCAATTCAGAACCTCCTCAATAGATGCGTAATCAACCCATCTAATCTTTAGCATACTTTTGTACCGTCACATTTGAAAAGCTTCTATTCTTTTCTTGTCCAAACCGTTTAGTGTCCATATTTCACTTCCTTACGTGGCTAAACTCCATACAAATACTTCCAGAAAAGACTTCCTAACACTTGAATCTATATTCGATATTAACAAATTTTTCTTCTTTAGAAATGTTTTCTTGCCATTTCCAGTCTAGATTTTATGTCCTGTCTTCTTCGGGCGTCATCAATTACTTTTCTGCCCAAACAACGAAACTGATCTACTAGTTTAAGTGTCTCGTTTCCTAATCTTATTCCCTTGACATCACCTGATTTAATTGTATTATATTCCATTATCCGGGGATTTGCTTCTGTTGATGCTTATCAAAGTAAAAAGGCAGTCACCTCTATATCCAAATATTTCGAAGAATCTGGTGACACATGCTCATTTGATGGGATGAAGACGGGTAGCTCGCTCCATTTAGTATATTTATATTGTTGGAGACGATGAAAATTAAACGTGTTTCTAAAGCATCTGTACTCTTATCATCACAATTGTCTTGTAAATCGTTGTAAGTGGGTATAGTCGGCCTGAATCTCGTTGGTCGAGAAGTGTTTCATCATAAACATTAAGGCAGCCTACAGTACGTGATGGCCAGATGTTGAGCCAACATCCTTGACCAAATTCTACACTTCTTGAGCACGGAGTGTAGTCTAAGTTTGCAAGGGATAGCCCTGGTAGGAAATTTTCGAAACGAATGCAACGAGTTTAGTTTCTTGCATCGCATGGCCAAGAGTGAAGGGCGCAGTTTATCGTGTACTCAGCGGTTTAACTACTCCAGGAAAGAAATTAAATAATGATTGTAGAACGCAGATTCGAACTCACGTCATTTCAAGCACGTCGGCTTTTAATGATAGGAAAAGTACCTTTTAAGATGAGACAATTGTGTCGTGCACATATACAGTCGTAATTAATCATAAGAGGACTTCCTATACTGCATTCCGTGTGCATTGCGCTAACCTCGACACTTGTATTTAGGTGCCTTCAATGTTTTTTAGCCGTTTGTACATTCCGCAGGGGTTAAGTACGTGGTTAGCTTCTACTTCTCATTTACAGATAACAGGAAAAAGTCTATACTGCAGTTATTCACATCATTAAAAGATGTTTGCTGTATGCTAGTCTGGTTGACATTTCTTAGAATGAAAAAAGTTGGTGGAATTTTCTTAGATTTCCTTTGTGAACAGTTCTCAGGTGGATAAGCATGCACCATTCACATACCACCTATCAGCGGCCGTTAACAACACGGGCTGTTAAAAAAAAGTAGAGTTAACAATCTTGATGTGTGCTGCCGTTACGTAAGCGCAGTATTTTAATTAGGCGCAGCAGACTTCCGGCTGCCGGCACGTGTGGAAGCCACGTGTGCCTTCTGTCAAGAGTTTCACTGCATATATTTCACTGTAGTTAACGTTTATGCACAGGAAACTAGTATCTTGCAGAATATCTTAGGCTCTTATCACTGAGTGCCTTCTGTTCTTCCGGCGTAGTCCTTCAGTGGGAGCAGCCAAAAAATGTCTTAAGCAGTAGGGAACAACTGTGTCTATCAGGGCTCTTTGTGAACCTCTTGTAACTGATTTGAAAAGGTAGGCTAGTATGTGTAGCCTCGCGGTTATTACGGTGATTTTAAAATCATCGCCATTAGAAATGAGCTTAAGCGCTGTGGTCTATACTGAGAACTTAATGTAACGTAGCAACAAACAGCTGACATAAAACAGAGACAAGGACAGTTTTGGATCGTAGTGCACCTACACTGATGTCAAATACGTACGAGTTCGACTCCTTTGTACGTGAGGTTGTACTTAGATGCTTTTAATAATCAAATATCATTTTATACAGCAGTATTTTCAAACGTTGGGCGTCATAGCAGCTGCGATTTTTTAGTAAAACTACTGGTCCTGTAAGGAGAAGATTTTTGTAACTGCTTTTCTGCGTTAATGAGAGGTACGCTGTAGTCAGTGTACAGAGCCTAACTGTGATCCAATGTCTGACTTCAGCAATGAGTACCGGATGGTGAGGAATATTCACCTAATATACGATATAAGGTTTCTTTGTCATTATTATGTTCATCGAATCAAAATAGAGAGAAAGCAGAGGATGGACTAGTTCAATGCTCTGTGAATATTGCGAGGGCGTACTGAAATGTCTCTCATTTTTTTTATGTGAACGCTTCTGAAGCTTTTTAAATAAAACAAACGATATTAACACTCTGCACTTTTATTCTTCATTTCGACATATTTCCAGCTATCTGCCGCTAGAGGGCTCGGAATTGTAGCGCGTAATATGGCAGCGTGTAACTACACTTATGCTCATAAATTAAGGATAATTGCAGAATGTGGTGCCACACAACGTGGCACTACACAAAACTGGCCCTAATAGCATAGGCACATAGGGAACACACACGACACAGATCTGTAAGTCCACGGTATTGGTGATAAGTTGAGAAACCGTCCCGAAACACATGTGCTACAAAACGCCACTGTTTCTTGCGCATGTACCCCGACATCAATATGGGATGTGATCACCATGCACACACGTACACAGGCCGCATAACGGGTTGGCACACTCTGGATCAGGTGGTCGAGCAGCTGCTGGGATATAACCTCCCATTCTTGCACCAGTGCCTGTCGGATCTCCTGAAGTGTCGTAGGGATTTGAAGACGTGCAGCGATACGTCGACCGAGAGCATCCCAGACGTGCTCGATGGGGTTTAGGTCTGGAGAACAGGCAGGGCACTCCATTCGCCTGATATCTTCTGTTTCAAGGTACTCCTCCACGATGGCAGTTTGGTTGGGCCGTATGTTATCATCCATCAGGAGGAAGGTGGGACCCACTGCACCCCTGAAAAGGCGGACATACTGTTGCAAAATGACGTCCCGATACATCTGACCTGTTACAGTTCCTGTGTCAAAGGCATGCTGGGGTGTACGTGCACCAATCATAATCCCACCCTACACCATCAAACCAAGACCCCAGTCCGCAGCTCGTGGTCGTGCGGTAGCGTTCTCGCTTCCCACTCCCGGGTTCCCGGGTTCGATTCCCGGCGGGGTCAGGGATTTTCTCTGCCTCGTGATGACTGGGTGTTGTGTGATGTCCTTAGGTTAGTTAGGTTTAAGTAGTTCTAAGTTGATGATAAGTCCCATAGTGCTCAGAGCCAATCCAAGGCCTCCAAACAGCTCCCTTTCAAGGACATTAAGGGGTTGGTATCTGGTTCTTGGTTCACGTCACATGAAAAGCCGGCGAGAATCACTGTTCAGACTATACCTGGTCTCGTCCGTGAACATAACCTGGGACCACTGTTCCACTCACCATGTACTGTGTTCTTGACACCAGGCTCTCCTGTGACCAGGGGTCAGTGGAATGCACCTTACTGGTCACCTGGCGAATAAACCATGTCTGCTCAGTCTTCTGTAGGCTGTGTGTCTGGAGACAACTGTTCCAGTGCCTGCGGTAAGGTCCCAAGCAAGGCTACCTGCAGTATTCTGTGGCCGTCTGCAGGCACTGATGGTGAGATATCAGTCTTCTTGTGGTGTTGTACACTGTGGACGTCCCGTACTGTAGCGCCTGGACGCGTTTCCTGTCTGCTGGAATCGTTGCCATAATCTTGAGATCACACTTTGTGGCACACGGAGGGCCCGTGCTACGACCTGCTGTGTTTCACCAGCCTCCAGTCGCCCTAGTATTCTCCCCTCATAACGTCATCAATATGTGTTCTTTAAGGCGTTTTCAACACACAGTCACCATTAGCACGTCTGAAAACGTCTGCACACTTACTCGCTGCACTGTACTTTGACATGCACCAACACACCTCTGCGTATGTGGACTGCTGCCAGCGCCACTGTGTGACGACCGCAGGTCAAATGCACCGCATGGTCATACCCCGAGGTGATTTAAACTCGCAAACTGCCCACCAGAGCGTTTTTTTACCATGTATCAGCATTATCCTTAATTTATGAGCATGAGTGTATGTCGGTGCGTGAGGAACAGCGTGCTGTAATCAAATTTGGTGGTGATAGGATCAAACTGCTGAGGTCATCGTTCCCTAGGCTTACACATTACTTAATCTAAATTAAACTAACTTACGCTAAGAAAACACACACAGACCCTAGCCAGAGGGAGGACTCGAACCTCCGACGGGGGGAGCCGCGCGAACCGTGGTAACGCGCCACAGATCGCGCGACTACCTAATCGAGTTTCGAAGAGTCCGTCGACACATGGAGCCACCTGTCCTTCATCATGACACTGACAGACCTCACACGAGAGTTGCGACGCTGCAACGATCTGACGCCTTGGCTTCACTGTCGCCGATCATCCTCCATACTGTCCCGACTTGGCCCCATCCGATTTTCATCTGTTTCCAAAATTTAGAAAACACTTGGCAGTGCCGGCCGCTGTGGCCGAGCGGTTCTAGGCGCATCAGTCCGGAACCGCGCTGCTGCTACAGTCGCAGGTTCGAATCCTGCCTCAGGCTTGGATGTGTGTGATGTCTTTAGGTTACTTATGTTTAAGTAGTTCCAAGTTCTATGGGACTGATGGTCTCAGGTGTTAAGTCCCATAGTGCTTGGAGTCATTTGAACCATTTGAACACTTGACAGTCATGCAGCGATGCAAGCATAGATGAGGATGTGGCTCCGTCAACAAAGACAAACATACTGTAGTGACGGTATCAACAAACTGGTCTCTTCTTGGGAGAAATGCATTCGTAGCCGGGGTGACTATGTTGTGAAATGAATACGTAGACATGGAGAATAAAGATGTAAAATGTTCATAAAACTTGTTTCATTTAAAAAACGATTAAGAGTTTTCACATAAGAAATTCGGAAGCATTACTTTCCAGTACGCCCTCGTAGACTGAAACCCGAAAAGTGAAATTACTGTTGTTATTTTTTTGTATGGTTGGCAGTAAATAGTTTTGGTCCCGGCGCAGGTTCGAGTCCTCCCTCGGGCATGGGTGTGTGTGATTGTCCTTAGGATAATTTAGGTTAAGTAGTGTGTAAGCTTAGGGACTGATGACCTTAGCAGTTAAGTCCCATAAGATTTCACACACGTTTGAACATTTGAACAGTAAATAGTTTCTTAGCCAAGGGGCTGCTGGAAGCAATATTTTCATGGAAACAAACGGAATTTTCCTCGACATGACTAATAGGCGGCTTGTTGTCTGCGTCCAGCCAAGTTTCTGATTCCACTTTTGCTTGCTTTGACGACTGACATAAGAACCATTGCAGTACAAGATGCGAAAGCACATAGTACCACAGCTCGGAGGATTTAAAACAAATGACGTATTGTAAGCGAAAAGAGATACCCGAAAACATTCGGTTTACCAATAATTTGAGATATAATGTTTATGGAACTGCACCGATTCCTATGCCTTCATTAAAAAAGATCTCAGTTACCTTTCATTGTTAACGTTTTCTGTCAGTAGACCACCGTCAAACTACATATAAGACAGCGGTAACATGGGCTTCGATGTGATACGGAATGTATCAGTCACATGCTGACCACTGATCAGAATAGCAGCCCTCTCTTCAGTATGCGATTGGCACCTCTCCGAATTACTTCGAAGCCCACGTTACCTCTCTCTTAAATGTAGTCGGATGCCATCCAGGATCCCAGTACCAGCTGTAGTGGAGAGAGAACAAAAATTCGATTTTCAATGTAGGGGCAACCAAAATTCGAATTTCAATACTTCGCGTAGTTACTGATAGAATTAAAAAAATTAAAATGCTGTCATAATCTTCTCATTACGAGGTATAATCCCTAGTTAAATGTTTAACACAATAAGACAAGTATTACGATTAGGAACTGTGCGTTTATATTGAGGCAGTGCAGTTCTATCTCCTATGTCAACCCAACCTGGTACTAATCCCACACTGATGAGCAATACTCAAGTATAGGTCGAACGAGTATTTTGTAAACCACCTCCTTTGTTGATGGACTACATTTTCTAAGGCATCTCTCAATGAATCTCAACCTGGCACCAGCCTTACCAACAATTAATTTTATATGATCATTCCACTTCAAATCGTTCCGCACTCATACTCCCAGATATTTTACAGAAGTAACTGCTACCAGTGTTTGTTCCGCTATCATATAATCATAGAATAAAGGATCCTTCTTTCTATGTATTCGCAATACATTACGTTTGATAATAAGAGCTCTTCGCGACTTTCAACGAGTTTCACTCATAATTTCAAACATTCACGAAATTTGCTGGCTTACCCCTCTCCCAGAAAAAACGGTGAAAGCATAAACGTTTATTGCTTAAAATATTTTCGCTGTACATTTAGTAAAACTTCAGCATCAGGCAGGGCGCTTTAATTTATTACTTTTTTACTAACTCTAATCGTAATACAGACAGTATCCACAGACATTATCCACATATGCTGATAAATGGACCAGAAAAATTATACCACCATCCTTGTATACCAAAGAATGTACACGCAAAATTATGTCATAGTACGACTCATAGTTCACGATATATGACGTCAAAAACATTGAGATGCGTGAAAAAGTAGCTTTCGCTTAAAGTGAGGAGCAAGTTATCTTGCGTCTATTCAACCAGTGTTTCATAATAACAGTGCTTTGCGGCTTGCAACGAAGTGGAAGCATAATTTCAACGCTTCTCCATACTTTTTCTTGCTTCCATCTTAAAGGCAAATATGAAGGGTTTATTTCAATAGTGGTACAAGTCCATTACTCCACTTTTCTGTCTACAATGCTTTTGAAATTAATGATCCAAACAAACAGAAAGAAAGGGTCATCCCTAGCAAGAAGCCATATGCTTGAATATTTCTGGTATCTCAACTGCAGATTTTTCAGCGCTCATTTAACTTTAGGACTCTGTATCTCAAAATGAACAAAAATGGACTTTTACCACTATTGAAATTAGCCCTACATATTTAAAAGGTTAACTTATTTGTAAATTAATCAGACGTTTGAAGTTGTTTTATACATGGGAATTCGATGTCTTAAAGCGACGAAGTTTTATTGGTTAGCAGTAATCCACGATTGAGATCGTTATTTTATAATAAATACTGTTTACCGGTGAATCGTACATTGTTTTCCTTGTTATTGCCACATCTGAAACATAAGTAATGTGTTCTAGTTGTTTCAATTGATTCGATTGACTGCCGACTGCTAAATAAACACACAGTGCTTTGGTTATTAGTCACCATTACCATCATCAACATCATTATCATCAACCAGTATAAATCCACTGCTCCATAAACATTCCGATGTGTTGGTCTTCAGCTATACCCATCCATCTAACTCGTGCGTATTTACTGGTAGCTGTTGTGGCGTAACAAGCTAGCTACGCCGCACTGAGAAGGGAGCCGAAAGGCACGCGTACACACACGCCGACTGGCGTCAAGTCTGGAACAGGATAAGTAGTGAATTCTCATAAGAAAAGTATGCAGCTCCTCGAATACTTATCTTTTATTTATCCTTGTGGTACATCGCTCTTGATAATACAAATAAGACTATCTTCAGATACGGTTAATGGCGCCTTGCTAGGTCGTAGCTATGGACTTAGCTGAAGGCTATTCTAACTGTCTCTCGGCAAATGAGAGGAAAGGCTTCGTCCGTATTGTCGCTAGCAATGCCGTCGTACAACTGGGGCGAGTGCTCTTCCGTATCTCGCGACCTGCCTTGTGGTGGCGCTCGGTCTGCGATCACACAGAGGCGACACGCGGGTCCGACATGTACTAAATGGACCGCGGCCGATTTAAGCTACCACCTAGCAAGTGTGGTGTCTGGCGGTGACACCACAGTAGCAATCATCGATTTCCCAATGATATGATTTGATTTAGCCAGGGAGAAAAAACAACAATGGTCCTTGCCCTTGTTGCCCACAACGAAACTGGGTTTATTGTGAGATATCTCTCACTGTCATTTTAAAAAAGCTAACCAGTACTCTTAAAAGTAGTAGGAGTTCCTTTACTAGATCTCTGTTAGCAGCAAATTTTTGAGGAATTTGTGACCCAAATATTTCGTGTGTTTCTGCCTCGAGTGCTTCGTGCGGAACGAGGCGGAGCAGTGTTTAGCATAACGGACCCGCATTCGGGAGGACGACGGTTCAAATTTGCGTCCGGACGTCCAGATTCAGGTTTTCCGTGATTTCCCTGAATATCTCTCCAGGCAAGTCCCTGGATGGTTCCTTTGGAACACCACGGCCGATTTCCTTGCCCATCCTTGGCACAATCCGAGTTTGTGCTCCACCTCTAATGACCTCGATGTCGACGGGACGTGAATCCTAACCTGCTTTCTTTTTTACATCTACATCTACATTTATACTCCGCAAGCCACCCAACGGTGTGTGGTGAATGGCACTCTACGTGCCACTGTCATTACCTCCCTTTCCTGTTCCAGTCGCGTATGGTTCGCGGGAAGAACGACTGCCGGAAAGCCTCCGTGCGCGCTCGAATCTCTTTAATTTTACATTCGTGATCTCCTCGGGAGGTATAAGTAGGGGGAAGCAATATATTCGATACTTCATCCAGAAACGCACTCTCTCGAAACCTGGACAGCAAGCTACATCGCGATGCAGAGCGCCTCTCTTGCAGAATCTGCCACTTGAGTTTGCTAAAAATCTCCGTAACTCTATCACGCTTGCCAAATAACCATGTGACGAAACGCGCCGCTCTTCTTTGGGTCTTCTCTATCTCCTATGTCAACCCGACCTGGTACGGATCCCACACTGATGAGCAATACTCAAGTATAGGTCGAACGAGTGTTTTGTAAACCACCTCCTTTGTTGATGGACTACATTTTCTAAGGAGTCTCCCAATGAATCTCAACCTGGCACCAGCCTTACCAACAATTAATTTTATATGATCATTCCACTTCAAATCGTTCCGTACGCATACTCCCAGATATTTTACAGAAGTAACTGCTACCAGTGTTTGTTCCGCTATCATATAATCATACAATAAAGGATCCTTCTTACTATGTATTCGCAATAGATCACATTTGTCTATGTTAAGGGACAGTTGCCACTCCCTGCACCAAGTGCCTATCCGCTGCAGATCTTCCTGCGTTTCGCTGCAGTTTTCAAATGCTGGAACTTCTCTGTATACTACAGCATCATCCGCGAAAAGCCGCATGGAAGTTCCGACACTATCTACTAGGTCATCTATATATATTATGAAAAGCAATGGTCCCACAACACTCCCCTGTGGCACGCCAGAGGTTACTTTAACGTCTGTAGACGTCTCTCCATTGAGAACAACATGCTGTGTTCTGTTTGCTAAAAACTCTTCAGTTCAGCCACACAGCTGGTCAGAAATTCCGTAGGCTCTTGCTTTGTTTATCAGGCGACAGTGCGGAACTTTATCGAACGCTTTCCGGAAGTCAAGGAAAATTGCATATACCTGGGAGTCTGTATCTAATATTTTCTGGGTCTCATGAACAAATAAAGCGAGTTGGGTGCTTTGTAATGGAAGATAAAAATGTGGCGTATTTTCATCCTGCATACCACACAGTCTGCACTTAGCGGCTTCCTTCTCTATACCCAAAGTATGTAGGTGTTACCTGAAGTTCCCATGGACAGTCATTAGACCATGAACTGCGTGGATTATGAGACGCTGCCCAACCATTATACCACATTCATTTTAACTCCCTACAGAGAGTCGTTTTGCTAGCTGGACTGCTGGTAGTGTTTTGGAACTCAGGAGACATCCCTCCCGCTGATTTAATGCGATTTTTTGCAACCACCCTCGGCAATGATCGACGGTCCCTGTTCGGCAGTACATTAGGTCTGACTGGCCTTGGTTTAGCTGTGAGTGTTACTTTGCGTTTCCACTTTACAGTCGCATCGCAAACAGTCGCTTTGACAGCTTTAGAAGGTTTGGAATGCCCCGATGGGTTTGTTAGTCATGTGGCATCCAATGTCTAGTCCACGTTCGATGCCACTGAGCTTTCCTGACTGACCGCATCTGCTGTTACTGCTTCTCTATTGGCAGCAAAATACGCCTCGCCTCCTTTTACACTGTTGGTTCCTACTTTCATTACATCTAGTGGTGAAGTCCGCATTACAAACGGGAATGGGGAGAGATTTGATCAGATAGTGCAGTAAGCGACCTGCAACGCCAGCACACATGTTGATGTCCATGTCACGCTGAACTGACTACCCAAAAATATTCGCGCAACATTTCCTGAATAATTCTTTCTCTCTTTCACAGAGTCCGTAACGTGTTTGGCGAACATTGTGGTACGACACGCAGCATCTTCTGGAGGCTTCCTGGTTTTATTTCTCCCTTCGTCAGTTTGTCACAGACTGCGGACTTTCATTCATTCTGCGAAACCCGCCACCGACAGAGAGCGGTCACGACCCGTCTGTCGCGCTCCACTTGCCCGAGCGTTAATCGATTTTCCCACGTTGGTTTTTTAAGCCGAGGTATAGATTACCTCATAATTTCGGCGGCCAGCCCATGTTCGGTAAACGGTTCCTTCTCTTCCTCCCGTTCCGTGCTAGCAGTTCTTGAATTATTAGCTGTCTCCCAAACCTAGTTTTTTTCTCCTTCATTCTCGACGTAACTCTACGCCTAAAACCGTGGAGGAGGCCGGGACGCAAATAATTAGTATCCGCGTCACGTACGCGATAATGATCTTCCATATGGGGAGGGAGCCACGTCCGGCTCTTTTTATTATTAGGACCTTTTTTGAGTCAGACTGGCGGTAGTTCTCCCCGTGGGTGTAGCAGCGCCCGGTAATCGCCCGGCCGCGCGGCCACTTAAAATTAACTCGGCTCCGGTGGCCCTGCCGGCCGACCGCGGCTTTAGCGGGCGTCGCGTCGCCTCGCCTCTCAGCGGCCGGACATCCGTGTCGCCGCCTGCCACTTGCCACACGCTCTGCTCCTACCCGTTTATTCAAATCCTGGCCGTAAATTCCCTCGTCCATCTCGAGGCAGATTTGCATAAACAATTTTGAGTGGGTACGCTAATGGTTATACTCGAGCCTTACGCCGGAGATCTATTACCGGATCTTCTGAAGCCGCTGCGTTGAGGCGATATGTCGACTCTGAAGGCATCTGGACAACTGTCGTGTCGCGTAACCCAGCTGAGGGACGTAGCGGATAAGAAAACCAAACAGCACATCACAAATTTATAGTAATTTCTCCCAACTTGCAGCTTCAGTTATCTACTTTGTGTAACTCATAAAATGGATTCCCAATTGCGAATAAGGACTACCATCAGCTGTAGGATGTAATGATGACAATGAATGTCTGTGCCGGACCAGGACTCGAACCCAGATTTCCCGCTTCTCGCGAGCGGTCGCCTTACCATTTGGCTACCCGTGCACGACTCACGGTCAGACTCAATTCGGCATATGTCGTCAACCATGCGTCTACGACCTGTACTCGTAACAAGAATAACACAGTCACTGCAGTATCGTATTTGTCTGCCAATATCGGGCAAGTGAATTTCAACTACAACGCCTAACCTGTATCGGAATATACATAATGGATGTACGAGTACAGGTCGTAGACGTATGGTTGACGACATATGGAGGTTTGGGTCTGGACGTGAGTCGTGCACGGACGTGCAGTAGGGGGAGGTGTTCCGCATAGGCTATCACATCTAGCACGTCCTCTCTAAGTTGTAGTTTTTCCGGCAAGGGCTCCGTCTTATTATCCCAAAAGAGTGGCCCCAGGACAGAGCCCTGTGGACACCCCTTGGTGATCGTTTTACTTCTTTTTCCGCTGGGCGATGATGACCAGACCTTCCTTTCCTCACAATAGTTCCTTAGACAGACACAGAGAGGCCCTGTACACTCCTTCTCCCGCAAGCAGGAGACAGGCGAATGCCAGCACAAGTCGTCAGAGGAGCCACTGATATCCACCATAATGCCCACCACATATTTATGCGGGGCTCAGCTGCAGACCTCGGCCGCGAGGGCGATTGCGTCATACGCCGATCGCCCCGGCCGAAAGCCGAACTGCCTGTCGCTCATCCCGCACAGTACCCTGCGTGGCGCCAGTTTTTCAGCTAATAGCCTCTCAAGTATTTTCCTCAAAACATCTAGACGACATATTGGTCTGTAGGACTTGGCCTCCATTGGATCTTCATCTTTTCCCTTCTTTATGATGACAACATTTGCCTTCTTCCAGGTTTCTGGAAATTTTCCAAGCCTCAGGCATTCGTTATTAACCCTAGTAAGAGGTTCAGTTAGCTGGGAGGAGAGGAACTGCATGGTTTTTACATGTGCCGCCACTTCTTCCTCAGAGAAGTGGTACACCTCGGAGTTGTTGGTGTACTCAGCAAGATCATCCCTGTGGATCTGACGCTGCATTTCCGTGTCTACATGCTCGTCATCATCTGGTAGTCGAGTCCGAACGAGGACCTGAGCAGTCTCCTGCCAGGTGTCTGTCACACTGCCGCCGTCCCTGATGGTCGACCTACAGATCCATAGAAGGCGACAGGTAATGTGGATTTTTCTCTGACCAACTTACAAGGGACTCCCAAAGGGTCAGTAGCTAACTGATGTAGCATATATTTTTCCCAGAGGTTGATTCTTACCTCCTTTAGTTCCTTCTGGAACAACTCTTTGGCGTCACGATACCTTTGTAGACAGAACTGCTTTTCCTGCCAAACAAGACTTCGCTGATAGTGCCTCCCCGCCCTTCTTACAGGCTGACGCATACGTGCGAGGTCGGCCGTCCATGGGGATGGGGAGGCCGCAACGGCTCACCTGTTTGGTACAGCAACTTTCTCCGCACTAACTATTGATCCCACCAGCTCCTCGGCGTATCCATCCACATTTTCGTCACTTTCTGGCAATGGAGAAGCTTCACACTCCCGAGCTAGTCGTTCCCAAACGGTTTTGTTAAAGTTAAATTGAACCTCCCACCCCATGTTCCTGCGGCACAGGGTGAACACAAGCAGGTTGTGCTCACTTGTGACCTAATCAAGGACTCTCCTAATATTACCGGTTCCACCCTTATAAGTGCCGGGGATTCTCAGGTCTGTTTGCAACAACTAGTTGTGAGGCCATTATTAGTTCTTCAGCTCTCTCACCATTTGCGACTCGAGTGCCACTGAACCATAGGGGGGATTTGGCATTCATGTCAGATGCTATAATAACCTTCGCCCCCGCAACGCCGTGGCGACTCGTGTGACGTGATCTAGGTGATCTTCAAACTTACCTCCACATTGGAAGTACATATTTACGATGTAAACGAGTCCGGCAGGTGACTGAAGCTCCACGACGTTGCAGTGGCTGTCTGGCAGTTGTGACAGGACTGTGACACGTAATGCCTTATTAACTACTATTAGAGCTGCTTTCGGCTCATCCCCGATACTTATTACCTGCCTAGTGGCAGCCCTAAAGGAAATTTGCCCAGCTTGTGAGTATAGCTCGTGCAGGCAGATTATATCCAGCCTCCACTCCTCCACCGCCCTTCGTAGCTCCTGCGTCACCAAACAACTGTTGTGTGTATTTTTTTGTCCAATGTTTATTTCTAGATGCATTATGGGAAATCAGTGTGTACATTGCACTCAGGCCAGCTCTTTTTCCAGTCTAGCGCAATGCGCCCATTAGCTAGTACAGACTGTATATAAATTTCGCCTAGGTCAAATCTTTCGTCTCTTCTTTCAAAAACTTTTTTTAGCAAGGTTACGCAGGGCCCCGAAGTCAGTGGGGAGATTCATCGACTTTAACTGTATTCTGTCCACAGCCTCCATTGTCGAGAAGGTGACTTTTCTTCCGTACTTATATCCTAAGCGAACGACATGTCTTGGTGCAGTTGTCAGGACAGCCGGCTGCTCCAAGTGCATGGCGTGTTCTAAATTGGGGTATACCCTTCTTGGTTCTGCCCCGAAGCTCTCACTTGTGGCACTTCCTGTATTGGCATCGTGCTGCTTACAGTACTACCTTGAATTCGTTGCTGTAACTGTTCCATGGGCGCAGGTAGGGTACTGCTCATTGTGCCTGCTCGCGGGCGGTTGTCTAAAATTTTGCTGCCCTGAAGTACCACTGCCCGGCCAACCACCACTGGTCACCCCCACATGTCTCTCGGCTTCCTCTGTCTGGCTCTGCCGTCGGTTGCGGGAGGAGGAGGAGACGCTTGGAGGAACCTGAGCCACTGGCTCAGTCTCAATGCAGTCGTCCACCATTATTGCTCTTTGAGCTCTCACTTCTGACGCTGACTTCAGAAATTCTTTTAAAACTGCATGCCATCTCAGCATCTCTCCTCCTTTTACCCGGGAACTTAAAAAATGGTTCAGATGATGATGTTCAGATGTGTGTCAAATCTTATGGGACTTAACTGCTAAGGTCATCAGTCCCTATGCTTACACACTACTTAACCTAAATTATCCTAAGGACAAACACACACACCTATGCCCGACGGAGGACTCGAACCTCCGCCGGGATCAGCCGCACAGTCCATGACTGCAGGGCCCTAGACCGCTCGGCTAATCCCGCGCGGCTCAAAAATGGTTCAAATGGCTCTAAGCACTATGGTACTTCACATCTGAGGTCATCAGTCCCCTAGATTTAGAACTACTTAAACCTAACTAACCTAAGGACGTCACACACATCCATGCCCGAGGCAGGATTCGAACCTACGACCGAAGCGGCAGCGCGGTTCCGGACTGAAGCGCCTAGAACCGCTCGGTCACAGCGGCTGGCTCTCGGGAACGTCCTCTTCTTTACCATACTGGTCTCGATGATGGCCTCAGCCATAATCAATTCGGGATATTAGACATTGTTCCAATATTTTATATGTGGGCCAGGTTCTTCCAGTGGCACCGCAGGTCTTTTTGCCTCTGCGCGTACACGGAATGCAAATACTTGATTTGTTGCAATCCTCTCTTATGTGGTCCTCAGCGTTCACCTTCAGTTTATATAATGTTTATCACAGCTGCGTATTCAGTGTGTTGTCTGTTCTTTTGATCATGTCCGAAAGGACTGTAAGCCGGGCAAGAGTCACCATAATTAGGATTCCCTACAAAACAGTGAATCAGGAAGCTTATGACTATTAAGTGGGACAAGAATCACAATTACTTTGATTTATTCTGATAAAATTATTGACTAAACGTGACAAACGGTGAGAACTCACTACATCAGATAAGGTTTTATTATATTAAAGACCTTGGCATGCCTGACACTGGGATCGGGAGAAGATGCTAATAATCTCGCAAGTGATGTAATCTTGAAGAACACCGCGATTCTCCTGACGTTTATTGAAAACAGATAGTACTACAGAATGGTATAATTACACCTGTGTTTGAAGTTCAAAATCAAAATTTCACTGATTAAAACGGCAAGTCTTCAAAGTGAAGCTTGAACTGATTGAAATGTTATAAAATGTCATTAGTTTCTCTACACCTTGTCTCGTGGTTGAGGCTTATAGGTGGAGGTTGAAGTGGCTGTAATATCATTCATTGCCGGGACCGACAATATCGCCGACAGAAAAGTGCAAATCAATCCTAAATGTCTCCAAGCCCCTCACTACATCAGCTCTGGTGGTGGCAGGCCAGCGAATGTGCCATGTAGCAATAGAATTGAAGATGAAGTTGACAATGAAGTCCAAGATGAAGACAAAGATAATGTGATTTCTGCTTTAAAGTTCACTTCAAGGAAACCTCACCTTGATGCATTTAGCATCTGTAACTGAATTTTGGTTAGCTGGTCTCCGGATCTTACGAGTGCTGACTGATAAAAATGGTTCTTACAACACACTAGACCCCTTCTCTTGGCTCTCTTCTACTTAGTTAATCAACAATGTTCGATGTACCATTTTACGCAGGAAAAAGTCGCTTCAATTTCTTTCTCTCTCTCTCTCTCGCTCTCTCTGCCTTTTTCTGTGACCAACGACGCGAAATTTTTCGGCACAGCAGAACTTCTCTAACCTGTAGTTTATGTCAGTGAGCCAATCCCTGTGATTCTTACATTGCATAAACATTTGTCTTCAGGAAATCAACGCCCAGCGGCGTCTCACACATTCAAAGGCCCAAAACTGCCGGTCCCCATTCCATTTTCAAGATGTTTATCTCTGGTGTTCGATGCTTTCTGGAAAAAGAGACAGGTTTCTACATTTGAGTACATTGACTCCCGCTAACAGGCGTTCCTTCTCACTCCACTGCCAGGCTGTAACATGTTTTCGCCTGGGGCTTGCGCCACAGGAGATCCTATATATGTCTGATCACTGAGCGAGGCACTCCAGGGCAGCGTCACAAAGAACTGCCTGGCCATGGGGTATGGACGAAGACAATAAGAAATTGTCCAATCAACATAGGCTCTAAATTGCACGCCTTAAGAACTACGCACACTTGTTCAGTAGAAGAGATGTGTTTCACAGTAACGAAGATGAACAAGTGCTCGTACCTTTTAAGGTATAGACTTTACAGCCCACGTTTACTGGACTTGCTTTCTTATTTTGGTCCATGTTACTACCTCCCAAAAAATGGAAAGCAAAGAACGTGTAGTAGATGCGATTTATTTCACAGTATCGGAGATGAAATAGTGCCCGTTGTTCTTCAGGTATGCATTTTAGAACCCAGGTTTACCAATCTTTTTTTGCTTTTAGTGCTCTGTACTTTCAACTTATGCATTTTCACCGCTGATTGTGATACATCATGTACATGCGGCAGTATAGCCGCATGCGTTAGCACCCCGCTCCTGGAAGTCAGGGAGATGTGCTGGCCCCGGAACAAATCCACCTGGAGAATTAATAAGAGGACGGGAGTCTTAGCGAGCCTGGATGTGGCTTTTAGGCGGTTTCCCACGTCCGACTATGTGAATACCAGGTTTTTAGCCACGTACCGCCTCAGTTAAACGATTCACAAACATTTCGAAAACATCCTCTCACTTTCACATGGGATAACACCAGACGCAGACAGTTGGGATACACAAATTCCATCCTGCGGAGAAGGGGGGTGGTCGGAGGGAGGGGGGGGGGGTGGATGGCGACACCCAGGACATTGTCAAATCCAGATTAACATGCTGACTCTGTGAATATGTGAGATGAGGGTGGGAAAATGAAGAACACTGGCTGCGCCTGTATGGCTCAAATAAATGCATAATGTATGGCTGAAATATATGTGTAATATATGATTGTCAGATTAATCTAACTCTACGTTTCCTCTGGAAGAGTAACCACGGACATTAATCGGAACAGAAATGCTCTGGATCAAAGGCCATCGATGTGGTCCTATTTGCGGCGATGGAGAGGAGTAATCCTTCTTGGGTTCGATTCCAGAGCTGCAAAGTGAATGGTAGTAGCAACACAAAATCTATTATTCGAGCATAAGGTAAAAGAATTTAAAAACACAGGGATCCTGAATATTTCAGTGCACAAATCATAATGGAAAAAGAGCGCAGGAGTCCAATGAAAATGGGAGAAAACTGGGGAACAGTTGCGTCAAGTTTTTGCCACGCACTGAGAGTTCGCCTGTATACTGCTCACAGGTCCCTGCGGCGACAGTGAACTCATTGGCTCAAGGATCCGCCCTCCGAAACAAACGCTCATCTTCGATGGAGACGGCTGCATGGCATATTTCGCCTCTAAACAAACTGTCTGCGATCAGTCTTGCTCCCTCTTGAAAACCGTTGCCCTTTCTTCGGTGACTGGCTTCAGATAAGCTCCTGCACTCGCTCCTGCCAGGTAGCCAAACCAATATTGGTATGGTAGGTATGCTCCATGCACAGGAACGACAGAAGACTCTGTGAAGTTTCCCAGAAAGGCGGATTTTCTACGAGGCCTGAAACTGACAATTTATCTGTCATTTCCCTCTGGTTGGAACACAACGGCCTCGCTCTCCAAGAAACAGCTGTTGTGCAAAATCCACTGAACATGCGACCATCAGCTATATTCACCAAATGTACTCCACGCTCTTCCTGCGCTGCCAGCCTCTCTCACATCATTCATGTCTAGAGCGACCAGCTTTGTGGTGACGAATAAAAATATTCGTATCACTATAAGTCGTGTGGCATGTTGCTAAGTCAGCACAGCACCGCTGCAAAAAATATGTAGTCCTTATTAAGCAGTCGTTGGGAAAACAGTGTAGATGCTGTGGGTGTGACTTCTGTGGTGGAGGAAAGCGCTGGGCGAAGGTCAGGAAGTAACGCATCCTCCTTCCCCGGGACCAGAATTGAAACTGGAGGTGGAGATTGGAAGCGAGCGGGGGACCGCAAGTATGACGTCCCTGGCTGAATTAGAATTTTATTCGTGTCGGGTATAGAGATGTGGGCGTGGTCCACACTGGAGGAGAAGTCGTTGATCCCGGCGTGAAGTAGTGGGCTACAGAGCTCAGCGAGCCGTCAGCAGGTACGCCTGGACACTGGCGTGCATAAGCAACGTCACCAGCTGAGGTTAGTGGGACGGCCATAGCTGGCCACAGCCAGTGTATGACGGCTGTTGCCCCGCCCCGGGCCGCGAAATAAGTTGGTATTCGAACTGTACCCCTAGCACGGTCGACGTCGAAGGCGTGTGCCGGCAATGGCCGGTGATCAGCGTCAGTGAAAAACTTTAGCAACGAGTGTACGGCGACAGAGACGGGGCTGTCCGCTGTCGAAGCTAGAACAGGCGTCCCACTAGAAAGGCGGCTGCCAAGAGTAACTAGTCACCCAGAGGGAGACCCACAAGTGCGATAGAGCTAAGTCGTCTGCATACGGTCACTGTCACCGGCGCTTGTCTGCCACAACTGAAGTAGTCCTTGGTAGATTACTGGTTCAAATGGCTCTGAGCGCTATGCGACTTAACTTCTGAGGTCATCAGTCGCCTAGAACTTAGAACTAATTAAACCTAACTAACCTAAGGACATCACACACATCCATGCCCGAGGCAGGATTCGAACCTGCGACCGTAGCGGTCGCTCGGCTCCAGACTGCAGTGCCTAGAACCGCACGGCCACTCCGGCCGGCGGTAGATTACTGGATACTTCTTCTGGATACTGCATCTGCCACTGCACCAGTTTCCACCTCGGAGCCGGCCGGTGTGGCCGTGCGGTTCTAGGCGCTTCAGTCTTGAACTGCGTGACCGGTACGGTCGCAGGTTCGAATCCTGCCTCGGGCATGGATGTGTGTGATGTCCTTAGGTTAGTTAGGTTTAAGTAGTTCTAAGTTCTAGGGGACTGATGACCACAGATGTTAAGTCCCATAGTGCTCAGAGCCATTTGAACCATTTGAACCACCTCGAAGTCAGTAGCTGATAGAGATGGCTGTTGTTGGAATCACGCACACAATCCAATACGGTCATGTACAAAGGACACTGGCGAGTATCTGAAAATGAGGATCTGATCTGGGAGGGGGAGGGGGGCGATGTTTATAAGAGTTGCTGGCCAGTACTCCATCAACAGCAGCAACCCCACCTCGGTAGAGACAATAGGCCGTAGCAGCTGGATTCGCCAAGGGATGGTGATGACTTAATTCATTCTGCTCTTCTCGTTTAATCAGTCTCTGAAGAAGCCCAGCTAGAGCTGTAATGTAGCCCAACTTCATTCTTGCTGTTTAGCTGTCAGCTTTGTAAATAAGCGCTCTCGCACTCTGAACATTTCTTCTTGCTTCACAGCGCGTCGTCAGCACAATGAGTTGTTTCGCTGCGTTTGTGCCAGGCAGTTCAGTGCTCCAGAAGAGGGCGTGGCACAGCAACAGAAAACGAATGCTAAATACAGAGTTTGAACCGAATGGACTAATTTGGTCTAGGATCTTCCTTTTTTCATTTTTATAACAGCGTGAATCCTCCTGCGAAACAATTTTCAATGGGTGTGAAAGATGCGCATAAATTCTAAACAGTGGATAATGCGCTTTTCGTCCACTTCTCGTACAGAACTTCTCTAGTTCCTTGAGACACGCAAGAGCCCTTAATTGTTTTTTGCAATATACACTAGTAAGGTTTGACTGTATTTACTTCGAATTAGCTGCAGATCTCGTGCTACAAATGGTTGGATGGCCACATTTGAAAGACTCCCACCCGGATATCAAAAACTATGGTCAGTAAGGCAGTTCATTAAATGGACTAAGATCTTGAGTTGTGTGATCCAATACAAACAAAAAGATATTGCAGCCACTGCTCTTAGCGGTACAGTGTTTCTGTACTTCTAATAGACATAATGATAGGTTTGATTTAAATACGAGTGCGTGAAATGTATCTAGCAGATATAGCTACGCAGGTATAAATAACATTAGCCCCCTCAGGCGACTTGAACGCAATAAAACGGGTGAGATGCTAGACAGAATGGGAACAAGTTTAAGGATTAGGTAATGTAGTCTGCCGTTAAGGTTTCCACTCTATCATTGTTGGAGTGGAACTCTTCATGCTTGCTACCTTTTTCTTCCTTCTTCCACCTGGCAAGAATAAATAAGACATCTACGTAGGGTCAGCATGGCTACTATTGAATTTGGCATGGTTAATTTATGGGGTGGCCGGATGTTCTTCCTTTCGGTACTTTGTTTTCTATGTGAAAGAGTGGGATGATTTTCTAAATATTTGCGTATCATGTAACTGAAGCAGAACTCGCGCACCAGCCCAGTATTCACCTAGTCAGATGTGTGAAACCACCTAAAAACTCAATCCAGGCTGGCTGGCACACCGGCCTTCGTCGTTAATCTGCCGGGCGGACCACGACAAATCCTAGAAGCGGTGCTCTGACACACGTGGCTATACGAGAGGACAAGATTTCCATTATGATTAAATTTCTATTTTTGGTGCTATTTTTCGATTTACGCCTACTGGGGGTTTTGGTCCTGTGTTTCGAATATAATTAATTTACCGTTTTTTATTTATTTTTGCTATTTCTGTAGGATTTAGTTACTTAAGTTTCGTAGCTCTAATTTCCATATTATAACTAATTTCAAAGAAGTTTACAAATTCAAGGCACTCGCATTATAAATACCATGTGACAGATCTAAAGAAAAAGTTTAATAAATAAAAGAACTACGTCTGTTATTGTGAGGTAACTACAGAGCCATTTAAAAATGTAGTTAAGGCACCAACAATCGTCGTGACTCCACTAAGTACTGTTTTATGAGATCCCCCTCTTTTGAGGGCTATGACGTTTTTAAAGTATCTATTTAGTATAATGTACGCATCCGTACATACGTTTTACATGTAGTGATTATGAGCCCGCATCTCGTGGTCGTGCGGTAGCGTTCTCGCTTCCCACGCCCGGGTTCCTGGGTTCGATTCCCGGCGGGGTCAGGGATTTTCTCTGCCTCGTGATGGCTGGGTGTTGTGTGCTGTCCTTAGGTTAGTTAGGTTTAAGTAGTTCTAGGGGACTGATGACCATAGATGTTAAGTCCCATAGTGCTCAGAGCCATTTTTTGTAGTGATTATGATATGTATGTAAACTACAGTAGGTCGCACTAACACCTTTGTATGCAAGCTTTATGACATCAGGCACGCGTAAATTAGTTTTAAAAAACTTATATATAATTTTCTAGACCAGCTGAGACATATTGTTTCACATTCATGCTAATCAGACCGTTCGTGGACATAGACAGTCAGTCATTTGGCTGGGAGAATGATCGTGTTGTAAAACGAATTCTCATAAAACGAAGTCTCATGCAGTGAAGAACACCTGCACCACTGACTGACTTAGTCAACGAAAATGTACCTTTCCTTTCACTGTGACCAGTAAGAACACTATAGGACGGTCTGAATTATTACAGGACCCTTATCACGCTTCACAGTTGGAAGAACGCAGTCTGGATTGTACACCTCGCCGGATGTTCTTCGTGCATACAGGTCTCACTCAGGAGGAAACAGTTCAGATTTCTCAACAGTGCTGCAATTAATTCTCTACTGTAAATGTTTCGTTTTTGCAGTTCGTATCGCTCTACTTTCGTTGTCGAAAAGATCTCTAGCGCTATATAAAGGTCAGAAGACTTTTTCTCACAAGTTAGAAAAAGGAGGGAATTGAAGACAACTTACAGCTCTATCAGTAAGTCTTATGCTTAGTAGATCACGTTTTCCCCTGAATTCTGTACGATGTTACGACATATATTAGATTTGCGGTTATTCTTATGTATCAGCAACACACCAACTAAGCGGGTACAGACAAATTTCTCTCGTCTGTAAGAGCCAACGTGACAATGAATCAAAAGAACAAGTACGTGTAGAGGTGTTATAGCGCGAAAGGAAAACAAAATACATTAGCACTTACAGGTAAGTCACATAAAAAAGTTTGAAAAAAATACTTTATACAAGAGTGACTGCATCAGTTTTTTCAGTGATTGTATGTACTAATACTTTTACAACAAGAAAAATGCGGAAAATTGTATTACTTGACAGAAACATGCTATTGAAAATTCCAAAATATTCAAGGGTGTTCAAAGACAGTCCAGTGTTTTAAAATTCATTAATGAACTCTGACAAGAGCCTGATCAACAGATGTAGACGTTCGGGGGCATGTAGAACAACTCCGAAGTACTGCATCGATAATGGCTGGTTACTACCCAAAATCTGGATCTGCTTTAATAAAACTAGAACGGAAACACCGACTGCTTGCTGCTCTTTACCATTTTGAAAGTTGTAACACAGTTGTGCAGCGCATTCCACTTTCCTAATGGAAGGTAATTTGATGGAGACCAATATTTGACATTATGCTAAAACCTTAAAAACCGTCTCGAACTTAACTCAAGCATATCTCCTTCCCTTACCGCTCAAATACTGGTGGTGACCATTTCTTCCACCACCAGGATTCGAACCGGCATACCCTCGAATCGAACCTCACCTCACAGGCGTGCGTTAGCTATTCGGCTTCTGAGATGGGTTCTGGTGGGTGGTGGGGGGGGGGGGGGGGATGGCATCCCGTCACATTCTTGACATGTTATGAAGCTTCAAAAGTATATACGATTCTTGAAGAACTACGGTAAGTACTTACACAGTTGAATGTGTTGTTTACGCCGTGGATATCTGTTTAATCGAGGGGAGGAAAGGAGGTTGGTTCAAATGGCTCTGAGCACTATGCGACTTAACTTCTGAGGTTATCAGTCGCCTAGAACTTAGAACTAATTAAACCTAACTAACCTAAGGACATCACACACATCCATGCCCGAGGCAGGATTCGAACCTGCGACCGTAGCGGTCGCTCGGCTCCAGACTGTAGCACCTAGAACCGCACGGCCACTCCGGCCTGCAGGAAAGGAGGTGATTTTCAATGCAGTCACACAGGCTGCTCCTCTAGAATAACATAAAGGAGGCTGCAAAACTTAGCATCTCCATCCAGTGGACAGAGATCTGTTTGCTTATCTACCATTCGCCACTAATGATCTGATCGCCGACGATACGCTAAAATGTAACCTTGTTGTTTTTGTCGACTAAACGTTCATCAGCCAGCATGATTCGATGCAGTTGCTTCCTGGTAGAGCAACGTTGGACCAGCGTGCGTTAGACTGCGGATACGAACCAAAGTGGGGTATCGCACTTACGTTATTAGCATTAAAAAGCAAAGAGATGCAGAGCAGCCCTCTACAAACGGCAGGATTGGAGGTGTAAGTAAATGACTACGCAGGAGCGTTAAACGTTGTGTATAGATCCTCTCCCGCCGTAGGCGTTGCATGAGAAATTGCTGCGCTCGTTAATATGAAAGGGTGCTGTTAGAGAGAAGTGCAAAATTTAAAATGGGCAAATGATGGATCGATTTGAATATAGCTTATGGTATATAGGAACTGTTGGTGATACAGGATACAGATAAACTTTAATAACGGCATAGCATAGATTTCTCTCTAAGAGTGGCCTTGAACCAGAGATGTGGAGTCTGAAGTGTGTGATAAATACGTCACCCACAGAGCAATGACGGACCATACAGTTTCTTCCCGATACTGGCATACTCTTACAGGCGTGTCATTTTGTACCTTGACAGTTCACTGGCCTCTTCTTACGTCGTTCGTCGATGTATTCTTAATGCCAAGCCAAACGCGTTTCCGGTTACAGTGGGGTCCTCAGTATTGACAGTGGTACGCTGCTTGGCAACAATTTTTTTTTTCTTTCAAATATTTTCGCTTCAGTGTGGCCTTCCGAGATGGTCGAGTCGCTTTCAATACACATTTCATCTCTGCCAGGCAGGTGAGTCAGTCATTCTATAGTAACCCTACACATCTACACATGCATCACTAAAGTAACGTTGTGTTTCGTAGGGACTGCAATCTCGCGATGGATTGAAACTAAATTTACGAAAACTATAAATTTCCCATTCGATAGATCCACGACGTGGCAGCCCACAAGGCCTGTTGAGTATAATGTTTCTAACTCACAGTCCAAGGTACACAACACGCTTCTTGAATCCATTATGTACACGAATATTGGCCGTCCTACACCCGAATAGCAACAATGAGACGGCAGAACCATTCAGTCATATGGCTTCACTTCATGAGTCGCTGTTTGGGCTTAATACAGACATACCACACCCTTCATAAAATGTCATATTATTTGCATGCTTCTCTAAGGGTGTTGATAATATCGGAAATAACAGTACATAGTCTGACCAAATGGGATTTGTGCCTGGTGATGAGCGCTATAGTGTGGAACTGCGTTGAAGAAGTTCCTATACGTATAGTGTATGAGAACTTGTAAACGGTACAGAATAATTTGTTTCATTTTTTTGTAATTTTCCTCTGGAAAGAATAATACACCCATGAGCAACTGAATTAGAGGTGTCTGATAAGCTGGGAACAGAGCGCATCCTGTCGTAACACCCACTGAATTTTGGACGTGTGACGTGACTTTGTACTGGTCATCAATATGACAGCCGAGCAGAGGATGGGCAATACTTCTGATCGAGGCAAGATCGTAGATTCGCAACTCGAGGGAACCTTGCTGTGAGGTGATGTAAGCATATGGCGTTTCAGCTATCGCTGTCAACTGCATTCCTTTAGTATCTCGATTCGGGGAAAACTGCTGCCACCAGAGTCGACTGCAGTGGGCGACAACGCGTTGGTGACGGGGATCGCCGTTGACCATCGCGGATCGTGACTGCAGGTAGACCAGTCACTATGCCACAAGCCACTTGCCACTTCAGTGCTGAACAGCAAAAGCTGGAGAGCAGCTGCGTCATTCACAACCATCTCCTCCATATGTGGTACTAAACCCACCGCCCGCTACGTTAACATATACCCACCACACGACACAGGGCAGTGAGATTAACAGGAACAAGTTGCTGAATTGGTACACATTTGTACAGGGGAGAAATGCAGGGTATGATTACGCGAAAAGCCACATTTAGGCAGGTGGTGTATGATTTCTCGTGTGGGACATGTTTACAAGGAATAAAATAGAGGTCTGCCATCGTTCCCCAACGACACAGGGAACTGTTGTCCGATCTCGTGCACCAGAAATTTCGCCTTTTCACCATGCACCACGCCATCGCTCCTGAGTTGTTTCTCTAAGGTTTGAAAGTGCCTGTGTGGCTCATCAGGTCACTAGCTATCGATCCTATGGGGCACATTAGTGACGCTACCGCGCAAGATATGTACACATTGGACCACGATCTGACAGCTGTCGCTCACTTGGTGTAGTGTGAGCAGACCTCCGGATAAGGTGGCGGCAGGATCGTCAATTTTATCGATTCGTAAGCGAGTGCAAATATCGATTATTTAGAACTTTCGTTCCGCATTTTCAGTTGCGGATTCACATTTCTTGGTTTCGCACTATAACTGAGCTAAAATCTACTCCAAATGAAATTATCTGAGACGGTTGCACACTATATCACAGAAACACTAGAACATTTGAAAAGAGAAGAGAGCGGGGGTGTGGCGAGGGGGGGGGGGGGGGAGGGCTCCTAGTGATAAGCTGCTTGTGTGGAAAAATGTTTTCAAACCGGCCCTACTCCCTTAACATTGTTAGGAGATTTCGGTAGCGTGCCTCTAAGAAGCATACTTTGTTAGCATCACATTATGTAGTGACTAAGCGTTCACCCTTTTCAGCGATTACGAATCCACATGTTTCTCCCTTGTACCGAGGTCATAGATGTATACACAGCACTCTTTCTCATGGATACGTGGCTTAATAAGTCGTTTTGACTGGTCTGAAGCAGCTGTAGTATATGTATGTAAACACACTGTATTTCACGAGTTCACGTCGTAATAGTGAAATATGCAGCTAGACTTAATAAAACTGAAACATGGACGTGACAATGATAACAGGTGTGCAACTAACTGCAGAAACAGTCACCACAGCGTAATTATAATAATGATGCTTCATCTTTGTATAAGAACAGATATATTTTCGATAAATGCTGCCTTGATACTTACAATTGTTCCACTTGTATCCGTTTAGTCACCAGCATATAATTTTTTTGTGTTTGTACAGTAATCTCCAGCAACATAAACATGTACATGAATGTATAAACACCTGAGGATGGGTACAAGCCCGAAACCGGTCGTGTGACGAATAAATAATCTTTTTTTGTGACTGGTAGTGTAAATTTTTCTAAACCCTATAAAGGAACAGTCACGGAGTTCAACAACATGCCCTACGGATAAAATTCACTTCATGTAATATTTCCGCTGTTGTCTCGGTTCGGCAGACTTTTTGTGTTGTTTGATCACTCGAGGAACCTGGTGGCGATCTTTGTCATGTTCAGAATGTAGTTCAAGATATAGAAAACTAATTTATGTCTCATTTTCGCATTTTCAGCTCTCTGATCAGTTGCGGTACACAGGACATCGAGTATCAGCCCCCCCCCCCCCCCCCCTCATCTTTCTATAGACTAATCAGACCTCAGGGAAAGCATCTGCTCCGCCTAACCACTGTTTTGTATGATGTGTAACTTGACTGCTACAGATCGCTTCACGATCCTGTGTCATTTCAGTTACATTCGTCTCCTAAATTAAAGTGAGAAATACACGCTGAATGGTGATGGCTGAAAGATTCTCATCCAAGAAAGTGGATTCCGGGACCACCTGTGGTCATTGTCATTTACGACAGAAAAGTTTTGCTTAAGAGGTGGGTGGCATCTTGGAGTGGCTCCCAGAACATGCTCAGCTTATTCTGAAGTTGCGGGTTCCTGGAACTAATCCCTGACCCTTGACCACAAAGGTGCCTTAAGCCCCAAGTGCCCACTTGTGATGTAGCAAGCATGTATTAAGCGTGGATGTCAACAAGAATCCCTGCCTTTCCGTTTCCATAAAACGAGGCAATTTACCACCTTCTCAACAGTAGTTTATGATCTTCCAATCATTTGTATTGCCTCCCCTTCCACACGCAGTGTACACTTCGTCTACCAAGAGAAAAAGACCATTCAAACTTGGTATCAACCTATGCTTATTTATACTTATTAGGAAAACTTTTGCAGCGTTCCTGTCTATTTTCATGATTTGAGGCAAATTTAAGTTCATTATATTGGCTAAAGCTCGTTGCCACCCCTCTAGAGACAGTTTGGGCTGAGTACATGGAACTTCTTATCGTTAGTTTCCTGATAGCCAACTATCATTCACTTCCCGTCTGTCGTCCCGTGTTGACTGTGCAGTTTGGAGATGTAAGTGTCGCTTTTTGCTATACTATGAGGTGTTAATTTCATACCAGCATTGCCGGCCGAAGTGGCCGTGCGGTTAAAGGCGCTGCAGTCTGGAACCGCAAGACCGTTACGGTCGCAGGTTCGAATCCTGCCTCGGGCATGGATGTTTGTGATGTTCTTAGGTTAGTTAGGTTTAACTAGTTCTAAGTTCTAGGGGACTAATGACCTCAGCAGTTGAGTCCCATAGTGCTCAGAGCCATTTGAACCATTTTTTCATATCAGCATTCGGAGCAGTTCACGATTTAAGTGATCCTTTCTGCATCGTGGATGTGAGGTTCATCAGTAATTTCACTTCTTTATTTGAAAATAGGAGTTGCGCAGATGATAAACTCTGAATTGTTTCAATATTTCCACTGATGTTTGTCAGAGACCGACATAATTAATTTCAGTGTTTCATGTTAGTTTTCTGTGTATTTGTTTTTCAAGATTCATTTGGCAGTAGCATTTTATGTTGCTTTTGAATTTGAAAAAGTACTTGATTATTGTGAAATCGACTTCCACTTACGAGCCCCACTTCTTACAACCTCTCCAATGATTAGGCGACGCTTTTTCGTCAAATACAACCAGGAATGCACTAAGGTGTTGTTTTCAGTGTGATGGTGCTTTCCTTTGTCCGCAGTGGCCAAATTGTTAATAGAATGATCCATGACATGCAAAGTTATTTATTGTGGTGATGAGTGGGTAGCATTCGCAGGTTTCTGTTTCGGAGCTCAAAGCGTTACAAAATGGGGTTTAGTTTCAGGCGGTGTACTTTAGTTATTCACTTCCACCAACTCAGCATGAATTTTTGCAGCGTTGTTCCCCTTCAAATGGAGGAAACGAACTACCGCACGATATTCCATTTTATCTATCATTTTAAATGGTCTAGTCACGTTAAAGTGACGACCTGTCAAAAACATGAATAACCACCTTTGGTTGGTTGGTTGGGTTAAAGATTGAAGGGACCAAACTACAAAGGTCATCGGTCCCTTACCACCTTTGGCAGGACGGATCTGCAGGAAGAGAGTCATTGAGTTTTAAGAAGGTACCGACATGGAAGTGGAGCGATGTCGACTCTAGTGCCGTGGCTAGCTGCGTTAGATTTCACAGCTGAAGATCCAGGCTGCGAACTGCCCGGTCAGGCTGGTCCCACGCATACTCCACTGGGTTTTGAACAGGGAGGTTTTGTGACCAAGGGAATACAGTGAACTCATCCTGGTGCTCTTCAGATCACGTAGGTATACTGCGAGTTGCATTTCCTGCTGGTGTACTTCATTGTGCTGAGGAAAAAAGACTGTATTTAGGGTTGGACATGGCCCGAAGTATAGATGGATAGTTTTGTTGATCCATTGTGCCTTCCAGAATGACGAGAGCAGCATCGTGATGTCACGAAAACATTTCCCAGATCATACAGCTCCCTCCTCCGGCCTGGACTCTTCCGGCGATTATAGAGTGTTTGCCATCTGGCCGACGGAGCAGAAAACGTTATTCATAGATAAAGGCCACCACTCGTCGCTAGGTGGACGTCCAGCTGCGGTATTGGGGTGCCAATTCCATCCTTTGTCGCCGATGATCGCAGTTAGTTGATACATGAACCAAGTGCCTGCTGCAGAGGCTCATGCGCAGCAACGATCGTTGAGGATACACTGTTAGTGGTTCACCTGCACGGCCGGCCGAAGTGGCCGAGCGGTTCTAGGCGCTACAGTCTGGAACCGCGCGGCTGCTACGGTCGCAGGTTCGAATCCTGCCGCGGGCTTGGATGTGTGTGATGTCCTTAGGTTAGTTAGGTTTAAGTAGTTCTAATTCTAGGGGACTGATGACCTCAGAAGTTAAGTCCCATAGTGCTCAGAGCCACTTGAACCATTTTTGTTCACCTGCACAATCAGTTGCTCAGATGCACGGCCGTTCGCCAGAGCACATCTCTGTGCAGCCATCATGCACCCCTTCATCTATAGTCCATGGTGCGCCACAATTGCCTAGGCTCCGGTCCTGAATAGTGCCATTTTACCATGTACCATTTTACCATGTACGGCATACTCTAGCTATGGCGGCACGCGAATAGTTCACGTACTTCGCCGGTTCGGAGATGCTTCCATCCTTGTTCCAAAAGCCAGGCCGCATTACCACAACAAATCCACTGTTTGCCACGTCTTTCCCTCTCCTCCCCCACACTTTATATAGATTTCACTGTTAATGCTGTCACCTGGTACTTATGAATGGTTATTACCCTTTGACGTCGAATATAGGCGGTGGTTACATTGATGTGACTGGACCGTGTATTTTAGGTCTGGTGGCGTTTGACGGTAGTGTTGACCGGCCACTTTTATGTGTTCCTGTACTGCAGATATGTATCTTGTAAACAAAGGAAGAGTTAATTATCTAATTTCATCTTGTCAAAATAATAATTAAGACTTTTTTAAAAATTTATTGGCTTTTGCAACGTGCCCATACAGCCATCTCAACACAGGAAATGTTACGTTAAAATTCGTCGTGACAAGTCATGGGTGACATTATTTTAAGTTGTACCCTGGTACGATGTAACAGTGGGTTAACAAAGGACTGATTCGATATAAAACAATATTTACAATAAGAATGTACTAAGCAAGGAAATAAGACGAAACTGGAACACATGATACACAGTTGTAGTACACTATAAAAGTCCTACTGGTAACACAGTAAGAAATGATAAAACACCGATGGTGCGCAATTAGGATGTTCCCAATTCAGTCTATATTATGAGTACATTTCTAAATTAACAGTAAAATGTTCTGTCCTGTGAAAATTACACTACTGGATATTAAAATTGCTACACCACGAGGTGACGTGCTACAGACGCGACATTTAACCGACAGGAAGAAGATGCTGTGATATGCAAATTATTAGCTTTTCAAAGCATTTACACAAGGTTGGCGCCGGTGGCGACACCTACAACGTACTCACATGAGGAAAGTTTCCAACCGATTTCTCATCACAAATAGCAGTTGCCCGGCGTTGCCTGGTGAAACTTTATTGTGATGCTTCGCTTAAGGAGGAGAAATACGTACCATCACATTTCCGACTTTGATAAAGGTCGGATTGTAGCCTATCGCGATTGCGGTTTATCGTATCGCGACGTTGCTGCTCGCATTGGTCGAGATCGAATTACTGTTAGCAGAATATAGAATCGGTGGGTTCAGGAGGGTAATACGGAACGCCGTGCTGGATCCCAGTGGCATCGTATCACTAGCAGTCGAGATGACAGGCGTCTTATACGCATGGCTGTAAAGTATCATGCAGCCACGTCTCGATCCCTGAGTCAACAGATGGAGACGTTTGCAAGACAAACAACCATCTGCACGAACAGTTCGACGTCGTTTGTAGCAGCATGGACTATCAGCTCGGAGACCATGGCTGCGGTTATCCTTGACGCTGCATCACAGACGGGAGCGCCTGCGACGGTGTACTCAACGACGAACCTGAGTGCACGAATGGCAAAACGTCATCTTTCGGATGAATCCAGGTTCTGTTTACAGCATCATGATGGTCGCATCCGTGTTTGGCGACATCGCGGTGAACGCACATTAGAAGCGTGTATTCGTCGTCACCATACTGGCGTATCACCCGGCGTGATGGTATGGGGTCCCATTGGTTACACGTCTCGGTCACCTCTTGTTCGCATTGACGGAATTTTGAACAGTGGACGTTAGATTTCAGATGTGTTACGGCCCGTGGCTCTACCCTTCTTTCGATCCCTGCAAAACCCTACATTTCAGCAGGCTAATGCACGACCGCATGTTGGAGGTCCTGTACGGGCCTTTCTGGATACAGAAAATGTTCGACTGCTGCCCTGGCCAGCACATTCTCCAGATCTCTCACCAACTGAAAACGTCTGGTCAATGGTGGCCGAGTAACTGGCTCGTCACAATACGCCAGTCACTACTCTTGATGTACTGTGGTATAGTATTGAAGCTACATGGGCAGCTGTACCTGTACACGCCATCGAAGCTCTGTTTGACTCAATGTCCAGGCGTATGAAGGCCGTTATTACGGCCAGAGGTGGTTGTTCTGGGTACTGCTTTCTCAGGATCTGTGCACGCAAATTGCGTGAAAATGTAATCACATGTCAGTTCTAGTATAATATTATTTGTTCAGTGAATACCCGTTTATCATATGCATTTCTGCTTGGTGTAGCAATTTTAATGGAAAGTAGTGTATTTCGAAACCTGCAGATGGAGAACGCAATCTTTGTGCAGCGCTGTAGACAGAACAGTTGTATGTTACATCCACGCGTATGAATACACCGGTTTTTTTAAGAGTTTATGAGTACCTGTAGTAACTCTAGGCTGCGCCTCTGTCCTTCCAGCCACACACAGTTCTGTGGAAAGGGCTGTGAGCACAACACCTTGATAGCACAAAACAGTGATAACAGTGGCTGGCAGCAGAGAGAGCCGGTGTCGCGGGCCAGTGAACCGCGGCTGGGGCAGGCCTGGGACAGCGGCGGTGTGCGCAGCGCGCCGGCCGGAGGCGTCACTTGGGCTGATTGCCGGAGCGCGGGCCGCAATGAGGAAGCGGGGCCCACGCGGCCGCTGGCGGCGCGCAGCGCGTGCCGAGGGCCGCGACGGGGACGTCGGCCGGCCGGCCGGCCGGCCGTTCCATTCACTCGCTGCCGTTGCACAACCCGCCGGTCCACGTACGTGCGGCAGCAGGAGCACACTCCCTTCGAGAGCAGGCCGTCCTGAAGAGGGTAATACGGTGCATAAGTCCCCTCCTGAACTGTGGGGTATACACTGAAATGGCAAAGGTCTTGGAATACCTCCTAATATCGTGTCGGACCTTCTTCCGCCCGGTGTAGCGAAGCAGCTCGGCGTGGCATGGCTTCAAAAGCCTCCTGCAGAAATATTGACCCATGCTGTCCCTATAGCCGTCCATAATTGCGCAAGCGTTTGCCAGTACAGGATGTTGTGCACGAACTGAGCATGTTGAGCGATCTGCGAGTCCAAATCGCTCGCTCGAATTGCCCAGAACGTTCTTCAAGTCTGTTGCGATCAATTTTGGCCTAGTGACATCGCGCATTGTCATCCATCAAAATTCCATCACTGTTTGGCAACATGATGTCCAATTGCCGGCCGCGGTGGTCTAGCGGTTCTAGGCGCTCAGTCCGGAACCGCGCGACTGCTACGTTCGCAGGTACGAATCCTGCCTCGGGCATGAATGTGTGTGATGTCCTTAGGTTAGTTAGGTTTAAGTAGTTCCAAGTTCTAGGGGACTGATGACCTCAGATGTTAAGTCCCATAGTGCTCAGAGCCATTGGAACCATTTTTTTTTTTTTTTTGTCCTTGAATGCCTGCAAATGGTCTCCAAGTAGGCGAACATAACAATTTCCAGTCAATGATCGGTTCAGTTGGAGCGCAGGACCCGGTCCATTCCGTGTAACCACAGCCCACGCCATTATCGAGCCACCACCAGCTTGCACAATGCCTTCTTGATAACTTGGGTCCGTGGTTTCGTGGGATGTAACCCACTCTCGAAACCTACCATCAACTCTTACCAACCGCAGTGGGGACTCATCTGGCGAGGCCTCGGTTTTCCAGTGGTATGGGGTCCAAGAGATATGGTCACGAGCCCAGAAGAGGCACTGCAGGCGATATTATGCTGTTAGCAAAGGCACTCGTGTCGGTCGTCTGCTGCCTTAGCCTGTTAACGCCAAATTTTGCCACTATCCGAACAGATACGTTCATCGTACGTCCCACAACGATTTCTGCGCTTATTTCACGGAGTGTTGTTTGTGTGTTAGCACTGGTAGCTCTACGCAAACGCCGCTCTTCTCGGTCGGTAAGTGAAGGCCGTCGGCCACTGCGTTGTCCGTCGTGAGTCGTAATATCTGAAATGTGGTCTTCTCGGCACGCTGTTGACACTTTGGATCAGAAGATAACTGAAGAAATAGGCAATGAGACGAGCAGAAATGATAGTCCTATTCTAAGAAAATAATTACTCCGAAGTGACTATGATTCATGATGGTCCGCTGCACTTTACAAAAGGCGGTACATGATTCTTAATTGGTTATCTGATCACCAAGGACAGCAAAGCATCGTCTGCAACGTGCTCCCACCCTGACCAGAAGGCTGGTAAGGAATTCTTGTGGTAGGACGATTTATTCCTGCACCAGCGAGGGTAAGAACTGCTGGATGGTAATTTCTGCATCTGATGTGTTGCAATCCATTCGCCGAATATCCTGAAGTTCCAGGATCTCCTCCAACTGCGTTGTTGTACGCGTCACGCATTGTCATCCATAAAACTGAAGTAGGGGTCGAATGGTTCAAATGGCTCTGAGCACTATGGTCATCAGTCCCCTAGAACTTAGAACTACTTAAACCTAACTAACCTAAGGACAGCACCCAACACCCAGTCATCACGAGGCAGAGAAAATCCCTAACCCCGCCGGGAATCGAACCCGGGCGTGGGAAGCGAGAACGCTACCGCACGACCACGAGCTGTGGACGGGGTGGGGGGGGGGGGGGGGGTCGAATGCAGCCCTGAAAAGACACATATGGGGAATGAATACAGTATCAAAATAACGACCGCCCGAGGTAGCTGTGCGGTCAAAGGCGCCTTGCCATGGTCCGCGCGGCTCCCCCCGTCGGAAGTTCGAGTCCTTGCTTGGGCATGGGTGTGTGTGTTGTCCTTAGCGTAGGTTAGTTTAAGTTTGATTAAGTAATGTGTAAGCATAGGGACCGATGACCTCAGCAGTTTCATTCTACAGAACTTACCACAAATTTCCAAAATTTCAAAATAACGTTGACCAGTCAATGTACCATGTTCAAAGATTTGGAAGTCAGTACGCCCATTATGCCTCCTCATACCAAAACACCTCCATCAACAAAACGAACATGTTCACCAATATTCCTGGGAGCATTACATGTTCGTACCTCTTGCAATACGAAGGTATCTCAGAATCACTACTCAGAATGAATCTAATCTCATTCTAGAAGACAACGCAACCCACTCCTCGTTGGTCTAGTCCTAATGCTCTTCGCACTATCGCAAGCGGTTCCGCCGATATGCGAGTGTAACAGGACACAACGTACTGCTCGTAGGGCAAAGATACCACCCCCGTGCAGACGTGTCCCACTGTGCAGCGGGAGCTTGCGTACTGCTTAGTCCTGTTAAATGTGGTTGTAACTGCACCCGCTGTTTGACGTTATCCCTTATTGCCTGTTACACAATACTGCGGCCATCTGCTGCTGTAGGCCGACCGCTTTGGCCGAGTGGTTCTAGGCGATTCAGTCCGGAACTGCGCTGCTGCTACGGTCGCAGGTTCGAATCCTGCCTCGGGCATGAATGTGTGTGATGTCCTTAGGTTAGTCAGGTTTAAGTAGTTCTAAGTCTAGGGGACTGATGACCTCAGATGTTAAGACCCATTGTGCTTAGAGCCATTTGAACCATTTTCTGCTGCTGTAGATATCTTGATCGACTACCTCCTCTCCTTCGGGCAACAGTGTCTGTGATTCAGACGCTCTCCAAGCACATGAAAGAATGCTGTGAGCAATACCTAACTCCTGATCTAAATTCGTCACACTTCGTCCTTCTTCCTGTTTTCCAGTGAATCTTCCCCGTCTGCAGTCTTTTAAATGTTGTCCACGGGCCGTGCTGTAATGAAGAACACCACAGTGCGCTGCAACTTCTCGCTTATTGACAGACACTGTCTTTTCTCGTGCCCTCAACTGCCTCGTCTTCCGGGGCCAGCCTCATTTGGATTTATAATCACGCTGACCTCATGCTATATGTCATCCAGCCTTCTGTGCACGGCGGGGAAGTCCTCTGACAATATTTTCCCACATTCTCATTGATTTCCACCTAGTAGTTAATATCTTATGGTACTTTATCCATTTTGTCTTAAGTTTTGCACACCAGTGTATATATACAAGGTGGTTTTGCTAAACTGGAACACGTCAATGGTGAATTATTGTTTTAAGCTTGAGTCACAGTTGTTCTAGATACTCCTGTACCGAGCTCATTATTTCAAGTTCCTGACTGACGTATGACACTACTGCCTCTTTATTTAGTTTGCTGCACATATAAATCTTTCTACTCGTTTTAGTTGCTCTTGGTGTTTTCATAACCGGTGTTGCTTCAACTGCCTCATGCTCATTGGTGACATTTTTGAAGTGGACATCCTCAAAGAGGTCTGGTGTAGCTCTTGTTATTAGATCCAATAAATATTCAGCATGAGCAGGCTTCCGAAATATTCGTTCTAGGTAGTTTTCAGAGTCAGTATTTAGTAATGTTTCGCAGAATGTTTCCCACGCCCAACACTTTGAGAACTGTAACTATACGGTTTGATTGCTGAATGATTAAAGCCTCTTTCAACGACGACAGTATGACTGGGCAATTAAATTCTACAAAACTGAGGTTTCCTCTACATATTTCGGTTACATCCGGGAGTGTGTCTGGTGATCGCTAGAAGGATCCGAATACAGTGTCACTGAGTTTCTTTTGGCCCAAAAACAGAGCATCGCAAATATCCATAGTTGCTTGCAGAATGTCAACGGAGATCTGGCACTCAACCCGCGGGAAGCAGTATGTGGATGATATGGAGGTTATTGATGCAGCAAAACCTCGGCTCCGACGTCGACCAGTACAGTGGTACCATGCGAGCAAAGAGGCCCTCCCAGTAAGGTGGCCTAAGTCCAGGCATTGATAGAAGATTATGTTGAAACATAGGGTTTTAGTAGTGGAAAGAGTGGACAATAATATTGTATAGTGAAATCCTGAATACAACCAACCTGCTTAATTGCATTACTTATAGAACCCCCTCGTAAATATAACACGCACCTTAGTCACAATGTATACTACTGTCACTAAATCACACACCCCGATTTACTGCGAAATATGTTATGCACAACATTCACGACTTCTGAAAGTTCTCAAAAACATACGTTTACTCAAGAATAAGAGGAACGACTTTTTCGAAAGGAGCCGGCCGTGGTGGCCGAGCGGTTCTAGGCGCTTCAGTCTGGAAACGCGCGACCGCTACGGTCGCAGGTTCGAATCGTGCCTCGGGCATGGATGTGTGTGACGTCCTTAGGTGGGTTAGGTTTAAGTAGTTCTAAGTTCTAGGGGACTGATGACCTCAGATGTTAAGTCCCATAGTGCTCAGAGCCGATTACCAATATTTTTCGAAAGGAGAGACTACTGCTAAAATAGCATAAAACACAAATGTAGATTACAATTCATGCAACAGCAAAAAATATGTTTTTCAAGGCACTTAACGTTCAAAAATACGCAATGTATCCGACACTCGCACTAGTTTTAGTACAACATATGCAAAGCACGTTTAACATTTACCTGAGGTTTTACTACCTAGGTTTTCAAAATAAATTATTTTACTTTTAACTGGGAGACAAAGGAAATGACGGAATTCGGCTTATATACGTAAATGTAAATAAATACATGAGAAAAATGCATGGATTTCATAGTTACATGGTTTCACGACGCCTTCTACACTAGCATGTCAAAGATGAACACTGCAGCGTCAGTATATCTCGCTACAACAAGGTAACTCTGTGGAGCACAACAAAATAGGGGTGGTAAAAACGGACCGGTTCAGCCGATACGGATATTTTAGTTCTGAATAATCGATATTCTTCGGTACTGTTTGGTCTCGGTTAATATTTATTAATAACTGGATAAAAAACCGAAATATAAATTAGCCACAGCACCAGTGCCAAAATTTTTCGTTCGTTCAAAAATGGTTCAAATGGCTCTGAGCACTATGGGACTTAACATCTGAGGTCATCAGTCCCCTAGAACTTACAACTACTTAAACCTAACTAACCTAAGGACGTCACACACATCCATGCCCGAAGCAGGATTCGAACCTGCAACCGTAGCGGTCATGCGGTTCCAGACTTTTTCATTCGTAAATAAACATTTTTTATAAGAACGTCTAACTTTTATTCATAAAATCTGCATTGCTTTGAAAACTGCATTATTGTTAAAAAATGGGAAAAGCGATGAGAATTTTCACTCTGCAGCAGAGTGGGCGCAAAACTGAATTTCCTGCCAGATTAAAACTCTATACTGGTCCGGTACTAGAACCTGAGACCTTTGATTTTCGTTGTCAATTTGTCTCCCGACTCAAGAACGTAATCAAGATTCCCAACTCGCCCCCGCAGCTTTACTTCCGCCAGTAACTGATCTCTTACGTATCAGACTTCGCAGAAATTCTCCAGCATACACCATGCGGGACTAGCACTCCTGCAGGAAAGGGGCATTGCGGAAACGTGGCTTATCCACAGCGTGGAGGTTTGTTTCCAGAATGAATTTTTACTCTGCAGCGGAGTGGGCGCTGAATTAAATCTCCCTGGGAGATTACAACTATTTGCCGGACCGGGACTCATTTCTTCCAAGAGCGCTAGTCCTGCAAGGTGTGCTGAAGAACTTCTGTGAGGTCTGGAAGGCACGAGATGAGGTACTGGCGGAAGTGAAGGTGAGAGGACGGATCGTAAGTCGTGCTTGGATAGCCCAGATGGTCCTGCACTTGACCCCGCAACGGTAAGGTCCCATGTTCGAGTCCCGGTCCGTAGTATTGCATTTGCTTTCCGCAATGTTGATTTTTCTATTTGTAGGCGTCATGTTACATTTTTTCACTCTTAAGGGGCTCCGGAAAGGCTCAAAATCATGAAAAGTTCAATTTTTACTTTTTTGCGTTTTCTGAATCTGCAGACTATTACCTTTTAATAGATATATAATTTATTCAATTCAGAAGACTACAACTATTTTAAAATTTTTTTTTAAATGTGTTCTACATGGGCGTGACCCACTGTGTCGCTGTTAAACTGCTGTCAAATGGTGTTATTATTAACGTCCGTGTTCATCAGGTACATTTTAGTGATTTGAGATAAAGTATGTGTTGTGGCTAACCTGTGATGGTTCAATATATATCGCTGGTGTTATTGTTCGTAATTAATTCTGTTTCTTGAGTCCCTGTTTTGTTGAAGTATAATAATGAGTAAAAGTAAAGTTATTAGAAATCCTCTGAAGGCTTTTAAGAAAAGGAGAAATGTTGGAAAGCCAAAGGTATGTGTTATTACTGTAAACAATAAAGACGATAACCAAGTGAGTGAACCTAACCTCTCAAGTACACCTGCCCAGAGTCAAAGTGGGAAAGAAAATACTTCACAGAAGAAGCTTGGTTCAATAAGTGAAAACTATGAATGTTTTATGGGCGAATCGGATGTGAATGAAATATTTGATATGTCGGTTCTCAAAGGAATTTTTTGAAACTGTGTAAGATATATTCATTGTAGTGAAGTTGGTCTGGAACTCTCCATAATAAAGCACGTAGGACTTGCTAGTGAAATACAACTGAAATGTGATAAGTGTTCATACATGACCACCTTTTGGAACAGTGTTGCAGTAACTGCAACTGAAGAAAATGGTAGCAAAATCTACGAACACAACAACGAGCGATGCTTGCTTTAGACAAGGAACGCCTTCGGGCTGCAGACAGGGTTGTAAAGAGTCTAGAAATACAAGCAAGAGTAAACAGGAGGAGGAACAAGAGGAAGCTGGAGGAGGAGTTTGCAGAGGATGAAGATAATCCATCCTATGGACCTGGAATGCACTAGAAAGTTAATCCAATCCTTGTCGCTCGATTCCCAAAACTTTTATTTTCTCATACTAATTACATGTTTTCTAAGGATCTTCCAAACATATTTGTTTCAAACTTTCAGTAAATGTTACACAGTACCTTCTGCATAATTTAACACAGCCTTTTTCCAAAAAACTGTGTATTTTTGAATATATAAATAAAAAATTGCAAAAAAATGTTGTGAATTTTCATTACAATTGAAAAAAAATCATCTTTAATAACTGAACTAAAATTTTGTAAAATCCCTGTGTTAAGTTGTAGCCCATATTCCAATAAATAATCTGTAAAAAGTTCAACTTCCTACCTCAAATACTTTGTGAGGAAAGATGTAATTTATAAGCGTTATTTTAACATTGCAAGTATAGGGCGTTCCGGAGCCCCTTAACGAGAGCTGTCACGCATTGTACCAAGTGGACTTTTTGTCCAAGTCCTTCCGCATTTCCTTGCGATGGTCCAACGACAATATTGGCTCGTATGGAACCTTAGGGTCACGAGAGACTCACTGAGCGCCGTAGTGGATGAGAGCAGAGACTGCGTGCGTGCTACTGGGAGTGCGTGTGGCAGGGAGAGACAGAGGCAGACACGGGGGCTGCACGCGGGGCTCATTGCCATGCAGATGCGCGGAGACTTTTTATAGCGGCAGCCGCCGCCGCTGCAGATGAGTCGACACAATCTGGAGAGGAGGAGGCGCGGACAGCTGCCAGCCGCCACCCCAACCCGGCTCCAGCTACGTGGCTCCAGCTCCAGCTCCAACTCCCCATCGCCCTGCAGACTGGCTCTGCAGCGACCCGCTCTGCAGACCAGCACGCAACGCCTAGCCAACCGGTACTTCGGGCTGGGATACACGTGATAGGCATCTGCTCTCAGACATTTCGGAAATCTTTGATAGTACTCGCAGTATTGTTAACACTAGGGGAAAGTTTCCGCTGATAGTCGCTGATAGTTACTGTCTGATAGTTACTTGCGAGAACTTTCTGTACGTGTCCTAGTCTTGTGAGAGCAGATGTCGGAAGCGTTTACACACAGCAGGCTGCGCGTGTCTGTGAGAGCTAAGCTGTCGTAGTTCTGTGGGTGAAGGAACAGGTGGCGATGCAAGAGCGTCGGGCTGCAACTGCACTTCTAATACATTTAGTGGCGAAGAAAAAGCGTAAACGACCGTGTTCATGTTTGATAATAGAAAGTATTAGGCGGCGGGATGATTTTGGAGCTTGCTAGAATCTCTACGTAAAGCTTCTGATGGGAAGTCCACAAAAGCACAGAAACTTTTCGAGAATGACAGCAACGGAAGAAATACTGTTTATAACTGGACCCGAAATTGCGGTTCTAGATAATACTACGCGTTAATTCATTAGTGTTAAAGACACACTGCTGGTGACACTAACCTTTCTTGCATCAGTTAAGTTTATTCTGATTAATATTTGGTAAAATAACAATTACGATGGCATAACGTTACATCAGTTCCATCTTGATATCCTCAGGCGTTCAAAAGCCAAACAGGGCGGATATGTGATACTTGAAGCATTTTGGATGTTTTTACTTGCATTGACTTAATGAACCATTTGTAAGTTCCTGAAGGTCTGTTTTTCAACACCCAATATAATAATATAATCAATAAATACCACTTCATATAAAATTATAGCTATAGCTGTTTTTCTCGAAGATAAATGGCAATTTTCACAGTTCCAAAACTATTAGTTCCAAACATGTTTCTCTAATTAATCTATGCTATATCTGCTTCTGCTGATTCTTTGAATTGTTGATATTCTGGTAAACTTCTGGTATGGGAATGTTAAAAAACTGTATCCATTTTTGCTAATAAACTTTGCTTCTTACCTCATTTCCTGTATTCTGGTAACTGAACATTCCATAACGCTGGCCTTTCCTCGTACAAACCAATTAAATGCACAATTTCGTCCTGAGTCCACTTGTCGACAGCTTTCTTCAGTAACTTTCTTGCCCACACATCGTTGACATTCCCTCAGAATGCGTATCCATCGCGACAGTAGTTTCAACTGCCCCGAGAATGCCGGAAGAAGTTAGTAGAGCAAATCGTTGCAGTGGCGATGTGGTGCCAGTCTTTCACTTATATTTTAACATTAACGAGGGATCGTATCTCTTCCGTGGCAGTTTTCTATTTTCATTTGTTAATTCTGTATAATATGGCTATGATATTTTTATACGCTACTTTTGATCAACATTGTTTAAGTCTAGAACTTTCAAAATAGGCTAAATGATCGTGCTGTTCTTTTAGGAGGTAAAACGGGCGATTTATTCCCTCAGAATGCCACGGCCATGTCTCATGGCTCAAAACACGCTATTCGTGGCTACTTTTATTTAATGTGTGCATGGGTACGGCAAAATATTACCGAGACGCGGTAGTGTGTGAACTATGAAATACGGTACAAATGTGGCCTATGAAATGCGGCGCAAACCTGAGACGCAATACGGCCGTTCGGCATTTCCCATGTACTCTCAGCTCTCCCGACAATGCTGGTACAGCTTTTCTTGTCTGAGAACTACGGTGAGCAAAAAAATGGTTCAAATGGCTCTAAGCACTATGGGACTTAACATCTGAGGTCATCAGTCCCCTAGACTTAGAACTACTTAAACCTAACTAACCTAAGGACATCACACGCATCCATGCCCGAGGCAGAATTCGAACCTGCGACCGTAGCAGCAGCGCGGTTCTGGACCGAAGCGCCTAGAACCGCTCGGCCACAGCGGCCGGCTACGGCGAGCAGCGAGCAGCTCTCGATAGATGGAGGTTGCCGTCCACAGGAGAGGTCTAAACTCGCAGAACGCGACCATTGAGATCTCGCCACTCTCTCGGTCACTGCCGGTAAGCCGACTCTCGGCGCTGTTCACATGACACGTATTATTCGCAAAAGCTGTCTGAGAGTGCAAAGCTCTAACGTGTGTACCCATCTTTAGCCTAGCTGTAGCTAATTTCTTCCACAATTCCCTAAATAGCTTGCGACAAATGTCGGTATGGTTTATTTCAAATCCATATCGCTCTCTAGCTCTACAAGATGCAAAAGTCAGTAGACACTGGCGCCCTGATTGTTGGCTTGTCCGTTTGCTTCCGGAAGGAGATCGATGCAGTTCCGCGCTGTCGTCTAAAGAAAAAATACTAGAGCACGGCGTATCAGACCAGCTTACTGACTGTAATGAAAATTTCTAACAGGTACAACACAGAATTGGAGAGGAATCTCCTGACGCAAGATTAACTTCGGTTCTGCCCTAGGAGAAGCTTCTAGAATCATTACTGTTCATCACATAGAGGATGTAGGAAAGTCTGAATCAGACGTCTAAGGGCTGATAGATCAGTTCATTGGGAACAACGTTTGTTAGAAATAATATGTTCGATGACGCTTTCCGGCGAAAACAGGCATCCTTTAGGATTCGCCGGCCCTGGGACGACGAGTTTTCACTGAACTAGCCGGAGGTACAAACCGGGTGTGCTGCATACTAGCTATCCCTGTGAGTTGACAAAGTGATTTTGATCAATAAAACCTTGGCTCTAAGCTGAGAAAGAAATTTTAGAACAGAATTTTAATTTTGTTGTGCCTGCCGCCTTTCATAAAGAGTAGATAAGTGGGCTGTGTGTAAGAAAATTACATACGCACGTCTCTGTGCCCCGCGTCCTTATAGGGGCGTAACCAACACAAAAGACGCCTAATGTCACCGGGACGAGCCAGACACCACTTTGTCTCTAATAAAAGTGTTTCCCCTGGAAGTGATCTATCATCCTTACAGAATTGATGCAAGGACATGGAAACACCCTGTATATAGATGACCCACGGGACAATGTCGGAAGCTCCATGCAGCAGTTCGCGGATAGTGCTGTTCTACACAAGGTGTCCCTCCTAAGAGTCGTCAGGCGAATTTTCTCTGGTGTTTCAGCAGATATTTGCAACGTGCAGCTAGAGTCACCCAAACAACGAGTGCTCGTCACGTCTTTCCTGTGATGCACAGTATCGACGAAAAGCGTCCGTTTGGTTCTCGTTATACCGATGCCTCCTCTTTAGTCTTCTTCTTGTTTCTTGTGTATCCCGGCTTCTTAAGATCTCTTGTGAATAGGCACGATACAACACGTTCAGTAGTGGCGTGGGGCAATCAACACAACAGTTAGTAATGCAACTTTTGAAACCGCCGGTTTATTGGAATTCCTGGAAATAAAATCACTCTCATACTCTCATGCGGTCAGAAAATTTCGTGTAACAGGTTATATGTGTAATGGGACTTGGTACGTCGCAAATCATTGTAATGAATTAATTAATCTGCATTACAGTGTTGCTAAGCAACGTGATCAACAAGGTGATATGTGTCTCAATTAAAACAGAACCTCGATATTTAGAACAAACTTTCAGCTCATTTTTGTCAAAATAAGTACTTGTCTCAAAATAAATTTCCAACTTTGTGCATAAATTCCAAGCGCGTTTGCTACTATTGTACCCGATTCACTGGACAGCTCAATCACGCACTAGCGTGTATCGTATTTCAAATCAGAGCGTAGGTTTCAGTTTTCCCTAGTAGGCTTCAAACGCTTCAAATGCCTCCGAGCACTGTGGGACTTAAAAAAAAATGTTCAAATGTGTGTGAAATCTTATGGAACTTAACTGCTAAGGTCATCAGTCCCTAATCTTACACACTACTTAACCTAAATTATCCTAAGGACAAACACACACACCCATGCCCGCGGGAGGACTCGAACCTCCGCCGGGAGCAGCCGCACAGTCCAGGACTGCAGCGTTTTAGACCGTTCGGCTAATCCCGCGCGGCAGTGGGACTTAACATCTGAGGTCATCGGTCCCCTAGAACTTAGAACTATTTAAACCTAACTAACCTAATGACATCACACGCAACCATGCCCCAGGCAGGATTCGAACCTGCGACCGTAGCAGCGCGGTTCCGGACTGAAGCGCCTAGAACCACTCGGCCACTGCGGCCGGCTTCTAATGGGCTAATCGACTCTTTTGTAATAACGTGATGTGTCTATCTCACGTAGGGTCGAAATGAAACTGGATTTGTCTCCATTCGGGTCAAAATCACAAAAAAATAAAATTCACCGCGCAGGTCAGCGAACTGTACACGCCCACTTTTAGCACTCTAAGTGATAACTCGTCTCAGAGTAAAAGCCGCACATAAATTCACACTTTTTCATGCACACAAAATTCAAAACACCTTTATATTAAACAGATAAATTATGGTCTGCAATTACTAATTAATATTTTCCATTCTGAATAAACTTAGAGAACTTGTGTTTCATAATCAATAAAATTTTATCGCCTGAAAGAGACTATTGCTAAACGGATTCAGATTACAGTCAACTCGTGTCTAGACGATGACGTCACGAATCGATACTTGCTTGGAATGAACGAAATACCTGTTCTGAAAAATACTGTCCGTTGATTAATAACAAATTTGGTACCGCTCGCATCGCTACGCTGTTACAAACAAAATTATTTTTAAATCGAACTTTTACGTGCCCATGTGATAGAGCGCTCCAAAATTAGTCTAGTTGGACACTTGTTTTGTCGATATGTATTAACAAGGACAGCAAAACTCGAAGAATAATGGGTGCTCCAGCAGCGACACAACGCCATACCCCGCGGTGACTGCGTGCAGCGCTACTGAGTCGCTGCCAGATTCCTATTTATTCTTTGTGTTACTGTCGCTGTTAATACTGATCGATAAAACAAATATCGGACTAGACTAATTTGGCAGCGCTCTATGGAGTAAGATTTCGGATTTAAAAATAATTTTGTTTCTAATGGGAAACAAACCGACGATTTTCGTTGATACTAGGCGTCGCACGGAAGACGTGAAGAGCAAGAATTGTTTGGACTATCTCCAGGTACACAACACGAAAACGAAATTGCAGATACACCAGAGGAAATGCGCATGACGACTCGTAGCAGAGACACAGGGTTCACTGAAGTCGCAACGCTATACAATTGTATTTCCCGACCTCCATATTATTGCACATGACCTCCCGTGGCCGTTATCGGAAACACGTGGTAATGTTACAGTAAAAAAGTACAGTGGTGATTAAACAAAATGCATTGTGAATGTCGTGTGACTGGGGCCTCCCGTCGGGTAGACCGTTCGCCGGGTGTAAGTCTTTTGGTTTGACGCCACTGCGGCGACCTGCGCGTCGATGAAGATGAAATGATGATGATTAGTACAACACAACACCCAGCCCCTGAGCGGAGAAAATCTCCTACCCATCCGGGAATCGAACCCAGGCCCTTTTTTATCTCATTTTGTTCGCTATAGTTCGTTCCATTTGTTCGGGGTGGACGTCCTATGACGTCCGTTTAAGTTCTTCGTTGATCCATTCATTCAGTTCTTTTATTGCAGAGGGTACTTAACCCTCTGACCGAACACGCTGAGCTACCGTGCCGGCGTACTGCTTAAATCTGATTCAAAAAATGGTTCAAATGGCTCTTAGCACTATGGGACTTAACTTCTGAGGTCATCAGTCCCCTAGAACTTAGAACTATTTAAACCTAACTAACCTAAGGACATCACACACATCCATGCCCGAGGCAAGATTTGAACCTGCGACCGTAGGGGTCGCGCGGTTCCAGACTGTAGGGCCTAGAATTTGTAGTTATTGACCCAGGTGCAAAGTCGGCCCGGTACGGGCCCTTAGGATTCACATTCTGTCGCGCTGGCCACACAGCTACCGGGGGCGGACATTGCGAATAAATTCAAGCAATTGAGCATATGTTATCAAGTGTTTCAGCGTGTCTCGTGAAATGTCACAACAAAAGCTCACGATAAGTCGACCGAAGCGCCCTCACTCACAGATGCAGTATTATTACGGTCGACAAACACCAAAGTATAGGGAGACCATTAGGGGAGTGGCACTTGGTACAGGTATACGCAGTTGGCATTCAATGTAAACAGATGCAACGAACAGCGAATAAAGAGGCGGGAAAGCCCGTACAGTATGATAGCGCAGCTATCGAACACTAGCTGGAAGCCGTCACACCCATTAAATATCTGGGAGCATGTACAGAGAGTGATGTAAAGTGGTAAGACCACGTAAAACTAATCCCAGGTAAGTCAGCTTTCAGGCTGAGATTCATTGGCAGATTCCTTTGAGTACTGATCGTCAGTCTGGGGTCCTTGCCAGGTAGGGCTGTTAAAGTAAACAGAGAATATCCAAAGAAGGTCGTTTAATAAGCACGAAAGCGTCATGGAGACACTCAACCAATTCCAGTTGCAGGTGTTACAAGAGAGGCGTCGTGCGTTTACTGTTAAAATGCAGAAAGGATACGTTCTAGATAACGCAACAAATATATTGCTTTCTCACATGCAGATATCGCGAGAAGGGCATAAAGATAATATTAGAGACTTATATATTCCTGACATGGTCTCTCTGGCGGGGTCTGCAATATATGGTAACCGAAGAAAACTTCACAAGCCAATATCGCTATAAAAGCATTTTATTGGATGACCAGTTTCGATAGAGTTATGCTATATGAGAGGATCTTATGCTTGAAACGTTTACAACATATTGTCCATCAGTGTTTCAAGTCGCTTCACACTGCATACGCACTTCCCACTACCATGAAGATCACTACACAGTGGCATGTCAAATGTATGAGTATAAACATAGACATAAATATACTGCGCCTATTGTAAGTGTTCATATTCACTACCAGATGTTTGTACATAGAGCCTGCAGCGGTGGCCGAGCAGTTTTAGGATTTTCTGTCCGGATCCGCGCGACTGCTACGATCGCAGGTTCGAATCCTCCCTCGGGCATGGATGTGTGTGATGTCCTTAGATTAGGTACGTTTAAGTAGTTCTAAGTTCTAGGCGACTGATGACCTCAGATGTTAAGTCCTATAGTGCTCAGAGCCATTTGAACATTTTTTTGTTTGTACGCAACACTCTTATATTTGACATGCAGCTGTGTAGCGATCTTCATGGTACTCATAAGTGCACATGAAATGTGAAGCGACTTGCAATACTGATGGACAATATGTTGTAAACATTTCAGGCCTAATATCCGATAATGACGGCATAGCTTTATCGAAGCGGGTCATTCGATAAAACGCTTCTTTAGCGATCTTGGCTTGTGAAGTTTTTTTCAGTAGCCAAACAATAGAGGCTTTCGAACTAAGGCGGAGGCCTACCAACTATCGTTTTTGCCTTGCACTGTTCGCGACGGAAACAGGAATGGGACAAAGTGACAGCAGTGCCCTCTACGACAAACCATAAGATGACTTGAGCAGGCTATAGATGTTGATGTAGACGTAGTTGAAAGGGCACAGCCTAATTCCTCTTCCATTGTTTCCCTGTTGTAGCTTCTGGTGTATCTCTAATGATCTCATTGTCGACAGACGTTGTGTCCTAAGCTTGCTTCTTCTTTCGTATGAGCAGTGCTGTACGGGACGTCTTTGTAAAATGTTTCTTAAGGAGCAATTGGCTGCTTTATCGACGCTGGTGGCGCTACTTTGCAAAATTATACTCCATCGTCCGTGAATTCTGCATGGTAGAGTTTACGACTGTTTTTAGTTCACTATTGCTTATCGGAGGTGAGGCATTGCTCGTTACAGGAACTTACTATTGTTCCTAGCAGTCTCCATTAGCACCGCCGACTGTTGGAGAAGGTACACTGGCGACCCAAAGCATGACCGGTACCCAACGTGAAATCTAATGCTGCCTGGTGGCGCTGCCGACTCGTGAAGCGGTAAGGAAAGTATATAACCGAAGTAGAGACGAATAGGGAATGATACTAGCTACGATATGGGTCGAAAAATGGACAAATTCACTAGCATAAGCGACTTTGACAAAGGGCAGTTTACTATGGGCCGACGCCTGGAATGGAGCATCTCGAAAACAGCTGAGCTTGTCGGCTGTTCGCATGCTATTGGTGTGAGCATATATAGAAAGTGGGACGGTGAACCCGCGAGTAGGCGACAATGTGCTGGACGTCCACCCCTCATCGCAGAACGTGGAGTTAGAAGGCTAGTCCGCTCTGTAAATCAAGGTAAACATTGATCCGTGGCAAATCTGACGAGAGAATAGAGGCCCGATGGAGGAAAAGGTGTTTTGGTGCGCACTGTACAGGGCACTTCATTGAACATGAGGCTCCACAGCAGACGACACCTACGTGCCCGCATTTTTACCTAAGGATACTGTCAATTACGATTGCACTGGACACAGGACAATCGAGATTGGACAATGAATCAATGGATACGAGTCACCTGGTCGAATTAATCACGTTTCGTGTTACATCATGTCGACGATGCATACGAATAGCTGATCGACAAGTGCTCCGTGCTACAGACGCCAGAACTTGCTGTGCTGTATGGAGCACATTAACCTGGGCTCTCATGAGAGTCTGGTACTAATCGAAGGTACAACGACTCTTACGGAGTACGTGAACAGTTTTGCAGGCCATGTACGTCACTTCATGCCTGATGTCTTCTCCGACGGAATCTTGCACCCCGATAGCTGTCTGTGTCACGAGGCCAGACTTATGCTACTGGCTTGAGGAGCTCAATAGTGAACTCATTCACCTGATACATTCCCTGTGGAACACACATACGATGCTGTCGAGTGCCAACTCCGTGCACACAAAGCATTGGAACGTAATTCACCATAATTGCGTGACCTGTGCATAGACGTTTGCTGCCACATACCTTCGGAATCTACCAAAGGACTTATCGAGTCCATGCCACGCAAACTCTCTACTTTATTGCATTCCATGGGTAAGCCAACACGATATAAAGCAGGTGGCCACAATGTTTTGGCTCATTAATCTAAACATGTATAATAAATAACTTGATCAGTTTCATAAGTAATGCTCAAAATGGCTCTAAGCACTATGGGACTTAACATCTGAGGTCATCAGTCCCCTAGACTTAGAACTACTTAAACCTAACTAACCTAAGGACATCACGCACGTCCATGCCCAAGGCAGGATTCAAACCTGTGAACGTAGCAGCAGCGCGGTTCCGGACTGAAGCGCCTAGAACCACTCGGCCTCAGCGGCCGTCCATGAGTAATGATTCCAATATTCTAACACGAATTAATTACAGATTAATGGAAATACTGACAGAAGCCGACGTCATTCAGATCATTGTGGATTCCGGATAAATGCAGGAACACCCTATGACGCAGCTTAGAAGATAGACTAAGAAAACACAAACCTACATTCATAGCATTTTTAGATTTAGAGAAAACTTTTGACGATATCGACTGGAATGCACTTTTTTAAATTCTGAATACAATTGGTGGAACAATGCAGGGAGCGAAAGGTTAGTACAAATTGTACAGAAACCACACTGCAGTTATAAGAGTCGAAGGTCATGGAAGGGAAGAAATAGTTTGAGAAGGGGTTGGGACAGGGATTCAGCCTATCCCCCATGTCAATCACTCCGTGCGTATAACAAGACGTAAAGGAAACGAAGGAGAAAACTGAATAGAGAATTAAAGTGCAAGTAGAGTAAATAACAATTTTGACGTTTGTCGATGACATTGTAATTCTGTCAGAGATGTCGAAGGCGTTGAACGATCAGTTGAACGGAATGCATAACATCATGAAAAGAGGTTATAAGACCATGATCAACAAAAGTAAAGCCCGCCGGAGTGGCCGAGCGGTTCTGGGCGCTTCAGTCTGGAACCGCGCGACTGCTATGACTGCTACGCTCGCAGGTTCGAATCCTGCCTCGGGCATGGATGTGTGTGATGTCCTTAAGTTAGTTAGATTTAAGTAGTTCTAAGTTCTAGGGGACTGATGACCTCAGCTGTTAAGTCCCATAGTACTCAGAGCCATTTTGAACAAAAGTAAAACAATAGTAATAGAATGCAGTCGAATTAAATTAGGTGATCCTAGTGAATTAGATTAGGAAATGAGACACCTGAAGCAAAATAAATGAAGTTGACGGAAGTAAATTAGATGTAAAGAGCAGATTTGCAACAGAAAGAAAAGTTTCTCTGAAAAAATGGGATTTGTTAACAACTAATAAAAAATTAAGCACTCGGATGGGTTTCCTGAACGGTTTTGATAGGAGCGTACCATTATACATAGTAAAACCTGGACTATACACATCAGACAAGAAGAGAATAGAAGCTTTTTAAAAGTGGAGCTATAGAAGAATGCTAAAGATTTACGCAGAGGTTGGATAACTAATGAAAAGGTACTGAGTGTAATAGGGGAGAAAGAAAATTACGCCAGTTTATGGAGGCATGATAGGCACCCAGTCGCTTTTTGAATTTATTATATTTTGTTATACTAATACTAATTTTCGAGCCACTGCTTGATGATCTTGTAACACCAGCTTCTGGTGATGAGCCTGCAATGGCTCGAAAACTAGTTAATGGAGTAATAAATATTGTCAATTTCAAAAAACGTGTGGTTGTGTAACATACCTACATAAAACACGAAATTAAATCACAGTTGCAGTTCCTCATTTTTAACGAATGCAATGAATTTATGGTACAAATTAAATGAAAGGAGGGGTCGGTTGATGAGACACGTTCTGAGGTATCAATCATTTAGCAATGGAAGGAAGTGTAAGCGGTAACAGTTGTAGAGGATTATCAAGGCCTGACTTCTATAGCCAAGATTAAGTGGATGCAAGTGGCATTAGCTTTGCAGAGACCTGTACAGGATAGTCCGACGTGGAGAGCTGTACCAAACCAGTCTTCGGACTTAAGACCAACAACAGTAACACAGCTCGTCTTGGTTTTCGGTACTTTGTCCCTCCCTTCAAGTACTACCTGCACATTAAAAATTGAAATAAACACTATAGCTCATTCAATTCATTCGGTTCCTGTAAGTTTGTGTCTTAAGTAATGTGTCGCTCGTTCTAGTTTGTACAGGAACTGTGTGAAACTTTGTGAAACAAACGGTCAGAAAGCGTCGGAAACTATGAATAGTTGGATAATTTAAAATAATGGGGCACCATCAACAAAAGACAGAGCCTGTTTTTACGTTTAGGCTGAAAAACAAGCGAGCGAATAAAAATAAATCTTTCTTCCGTAAGACAGAATTTTCACATCACTTTTAATTCCATTATCGTTCGTCAATTTCTTTGCTCATAGTAAAATAAACCTCACGGAGTCTTCCAAAGTTCAGGATTAACCTTTGAAGGTTTTAAAGCCATATATTGCATATCTAGCTTTTCAGAGGCACTAAAATATTGCTTTTGGTTAAAATATTAACTAAAAGTATATCATATAATGAAGAAACATGTCGATAAGATTCATATGTTACAAGATGAGTAATCATTTTAAGCCTAAATTACTTTGTCACGTACTGATATTTTTCAAGGTTATGCAACTACTTGGTCACTTCATCCTGCTTCGGACAACTATTCTTCTTCAGCGACCAAGGTATTGCGGTAGTATGTACATGCTAAGTTGCATGAGAATGCGCAGGAAAACGTGTAGTCATTTCATCCATTGTTATTCTCTGAGACTGAAGGAAAAACAAACATGAAGATGCACTCTCACAAGCTCTGCCACTACATATCTCTGCATACTTGTACTTAACATTTAACAGTATAAGTTCCAGGACAACGGTATGCCGTATCATCCTGAATCATTTGCTATCCATTTCGATTGACCATAATGTAGTTCAAACCATACATTTCCCTCTGGCTTATTAGTTTCTTGATCATATTTTTCACTCAGCCGTTAGTATTGGTCACTGTGGCCAGTCACAAAACGTCGATACGAATCCTCAAGATTTTATGGAGCAATTATTCTGTAATAATAAAAGATGCATGCATTATGAAATAAAGAGACATTCATCAACCACAAAAGATATGTGTGAATATATTGCTTAATCGCCTCAGCCCGCAGTCGAAACATGTAATCTTAGTTTCACGCAAAGCGATAAAAACTCCTTGAAATATACATCAAATATTTGTGCAAGGAAATTAATATTTGGTTTTTAATAAGATGCATAACGTGACGCACCCCAGCTGTTGATTATGGAGAAAGACAGTGAAGATTCACTCACGAAATCTTCTTCGAAATTACGAGCTCACGTTTCGTGTGTCTTAATAAGACATGGCCTTCTTATCCAACAGCATGTAGATGTGTTGTTTAGTGAACTATTCATTGTTTTTTTAGGAAGTTAAAAGAGTGAGAAGAATGGAATTGTATTTGTTTCACAAAATGTTTGCTGTGGTTTCAGTGTGCTTATAGAATACAGTAGGTATGTCTTCATTCATGTCAACTGTTGGCAACAAAATTCCTTATACTGAAAGAAAAAAGCCATTTCTTTCTACTAATATAAGGACCAGTCAAATGAAATCTAGAGATGGACAAAAAGTGAGTAAACTGTTCATCATTTCAAAAATAATCGTCATAACTCGTGATACATTTATCCCACCTTGAGACAAGAGAAAGGTCGTGGATTGTGTGGAGAGAAACTTCTGCAGCGTAGTCAAAACAACCTTGGCAACATGTGGATCTGTAGAAGCTTTGATGGAAAGCCCTTATACATCATCCATACACTCCTTATCTCTCCCAAGCTATATCCGTGTTTTTGGAGTCCTGAAGAAAGATATTCGTGACCTTCGATTCGCTTCGGACGAAGACGTGGATGCCTTAATACAGTTATGTTTCCATAAGCAACCGCAAACATTTTTTCGTTAAGGCATTAACAATTTTGTCTCACGGTGGGATAAATGAACTAATGGTTTCGGCAATCACTTTTGAAATAGTGGTTTACTTTCTTTTTTCCATCTGTCTCGTTCTCATTCGACTGCCCCTTATACATTAGTACTGTTATGTACGTTGCTGTCATTATCAACAAATGATCAGGTAGCTGTTAGTCGAAAATGTTTGAATCCTTGTAAGTGAAGCTCCACATTCGGTTTCCTATGCTGCCTTCAGAATACTCTCCGCTGTCACCGATAATGAAGCGTGAAAGTTTATTTACTTCACTTACTTTCTCTCAGTTGTCTTGTGTGGTATCAAAAATAGTCGTAAATCTGTGCAGAACAAACCGTGTGTCTACTCAACAAAAAGGCCACAAGGCAACCTCCTTATTCAGTTCAGTAAATTCGTATAAGTAATTGTTCAAGCGCCTAGGAATTGTTATACTTCCGCCCTAGCACGCCATTTTCAGGTAATAACGTCGCTTTCTTCAAAAAATATCTAGACAGTGAAATGATTTGTCACTGAATAGCACTTATCCAGTTTTCAAATCTGAGTAAAATTTTGTTTGCCACACACTTAATTTATTCTATAACTTAGAGCAATGCATTGTAATTTAGTACGCGTACACATGTACTACGGCCAAAGTCATCTCTACTTTCTAATTACTTCTATACAAGTGCTGCTGATAGTTCTGGTAGTCATCCGTTCCATGACGAAGTAACTCTGCCTATGATAGTCTCACAGAACGTGAGAAAGTAAATTCCTCCTCCCAGTTATTGAATTTGTTCTAGACTGTGTGCATAATATGTTAGTGAGCGGTGAACATTTAAAATGTGATCATAGAACTACGGGAGTGAATGGAAATAATCGTCACACGGAACATTCGAGTGAAATACCAGGGAATTTCGTCTGTAACTTGTAACCATCAAAGAAAATACAATTGTAATTAAGATATAAAAATAAAAGATACATTTCTGTGAAATGTATTAGCTGCGGATTATTTCTGAGAAAGAAAAATCGAAAAACGTCGCCAGTGAGCTCCGTCTTCGCAGAGCAACGTCTTACATTAAAATTTAATTAGATAACACTTCATTCAAGCCACGAGAGACTTTCAAGTATAATTTACACGTCAGCAATTTTCGTATTAACTCTCCTTTTTCTTCTTTGTCTCATTATTAGGCAGACATATTCTTAACTGCAATGTTCTGAAGGCGGCGGCGGTTGTTCTGTTTCGGCGTGAAGCATTAAACTGGTCCTTGTGGTAATCCCACGCGGCTTTGGAAGTAAAATCGATGTAATAATGCGAGTTCTTTATCACCTCGAGTTTGTTTCGTAATCGTCTTGAATATTGAACAGAGCCGGTTCGTCCGATATTTACCTGTCTGGCTCGAGAGTTAACGAGTGTCCGTAAGAATTTGCCGCCGCTAATGAATCGATACTCGGCGTGGCGGCGCAAGCAGGATGGTGGAATAATGATTCGGAATTCTAACTTGTTAGCCCCTGCGACATCAGTAATGACGAAACACAATATTTGCCGACGACTGCTATTTGGGATGGTAGTTTTGGAGGGACCCGTCGTAGGACTACTTTTCAAATTACATAATAAATATCGAGTCAGTCTCATCAAGATGTAATACACAGCAAAGGCTGCCGGCGCATACCTCGCACGCCAGGTAATTCAGGCCTTCGTCAAGAATTACTTTGTGATTGACCGTAATACAACTGAGAGAAGTTTATCAAATTCCAGCTGCTACGTCGTGGTCGTTTCAAGCAGTTCCCCGCAGAAGCCTTATACCTAGAGCATAAATATTTCACAAGCAAACAGCAGCATAAAAAAGTTCTGAATCCAATAACGCATCGCTCTAAACGAAAGAAGGAAGTACATTATGGCGGTGTTTGGAGGTAATTTCTTTGATTTCCGTAGGCGTTATATCGCGACTCTCGTGTACGTTGATAGCCAAGACGTATTGTTATAAAAACCAATTTATATGGTCACTCATATTCTTGCTTAGCAAGCTTCAAACAGAATAAGAATTTTACTGGTTTTTGTCGATAGCTTCAGCAATGTCGCGGTTATCTTGTAAAATAGTAGGTTAATCGAAAAGCTCTATTTATAATATTTAGACCGTAACTCAGTACACGAGTTTGTGCTTCACAACTTCCGAGAAATCCTTCAAAGATGACCGATAATTGCTACATTTTACTAGCACGCTACCATACGCGATGATGTTGACTTAACCAAGTGTGCCATAAGACGCAAATATGTCTCAAATATGCTTCAGTGAATATCATTGACTTTTTCGTTGTAAGTAAACGCTCTAGTTACCATTGCCACTTCACAAATAAAGCATTTGATTTCAATCTACATGAAATCAACAGCTGTGGAAGAACTCTGGCGCTTCGAGAAGTGGCCACTCAACCCTCACTGACGATCAACACAAAAGGCACAGGCTTTGTTAACAATCAGCAGTTTTCGATCTATAAAGGTCTTCATGTCACCATATCCTGAAGGGTTTGTATGAAACGTTTCCTAAGATTCAGATAGTATGAAGAAGCTTGACGTCCCACCAAAGAACGAGTTCAATGTGATGAGTTGAAGGAGATAACGAATCAGTCCCGGACGAAATGAAGAAAGGCAGATTTTCGAGGATTAGCTATAGTGATACTGAGAAATTTACAGGAAGATTAATGGATTGCAGGTTAACATTCTGGGTCTACCTTCATCGTTCGCTGTTAACTACTTAAGGGCCACTTAATTAGAAATGTATTTTATTGACTCATCTTACGAGTGAAATAATCCACACTGGGCAAAAACCAGGCGTAAATAGCAAAATGGTTCAAATGGCTCTGAGCACTATGGGACTTAACTTATGAGGTCATCAGTCCCCTAGAACTTAGAACTACTTAAACCTAACTAACCTAAGGACATCACACACATCCACGCCCGAGGCAGGATTCGAACCTGCGACCGCAGCGGTCGCGCGGTTCCAAACTGTAGCGCATAGAGCCGCTCGGGCACTCCGGCCGGCCGTAAATAGCACTCTTGAAATGGTCAAAACGAGTGAAATAGGCGAAAATAGCATGGACGAAATGGAAAACTGGGCAAAGATTAGGCAAATATAATGCTTACTAGATAAATAGTCACAATTGGACAGAAACAATGCGAAATACCACTTACGAGCGAAGTGGTAATATATGAGCAAAACTGGTGAAAATAGCACTTATGGGCGAAATGATAAGAACGGATGAAGATACTACTAATGAGCGAAACGGGCAAAACTGGGCTAAAGAGGCGAAAATTGCACCATATAGTTTTCATTCAGTCGACCTGTAATTCTTTCCTGTGTGACGCTTCTATTCCAAAATTTAGTTCACGAACCTGCTGTAGTGTCTACCAAATTTCACAACTGTTTCAAGTAGCGAGCACTACGTCATTCTGTACATTCTCTAAACCCTAGTGTATGTGCTTTTTGCTGACCCGTTAATGAGACACGATATCTGAAAGTACCAAGCAGCGATCCTAGTAGCAGGGCTGGGATAACTGATGTAGTAATATGAGAATGAGCACAGCATTCATGGGCAGCGAGTCATTTTCACTGCTCCAATTTATCAAATACGTTGCTTGTTGGTGGCAGAAACTGGAATCTTTCAACAGCTGTCTTCAGAGGAATAATACGAGAAAGTATGTCAAATTAAACACCTTTCAACCGTCTAGTTTCCAACCTTATTTCATTTGGCTACCAGTTTCAGCGTTTTACTACGCCATCTTCAGGCCCCTGACCAACGTTTAGGAAGAATCTACCTTGGTTGTGATCAAAACAGGAACCAGCAATACTGGTATTAGTAGACTTTTGCTATAGCGATCACTTCAACCATCATCTGCCGACTGTTTTGATGACAACCGAGGTAGAATCTCCCTACAAATCGGTCAGGGGCCTGAAGATGGAATAGTATAACGCTGAAACTGGTAGCCAAATAAAATAAAGTTGGAAACTAGACGCCTGAAAGGTGTTTCATTTGACACTCTGTATCGAACAGGCGAGCCTCGCAACCATCTCTAAACAGATGGACATGCAGAGACAATGCGGGAAAGGTCACCGTCCTCATGGTGCCTGTTTGTTATGACTTGATGTTACAATTTACCTTTGCGGATCCTGTTTTCATGTCCGTAAACCAGGAGCATTTATGCTGTCGATTGGTTGCAGCACGCCTGTAGAATTTTAATCGTTTTAACTTTATTTCATTGCGCGCGGGGTACCATGCAGGAGGTTATCAGCACTTCGGTCATCCGTAGCAAAGAAACGAACGGGGAGCCGCACTGGTTAGAACACAAGGAGAACGTAGAACTAAATCATCGTCCGGTCATCCAGATACAGGTTTCCTGCAGTGTTCCTAAATCGCTTCAAGGCAAATGTTATTATGGTTCCTTTGAAAAGGGCACTGTCGATTTCTTTCCACATCCTTCGGAATCGTGGCTTGTGCTTTGTCCCTAAGAACTTCGACGTCGACGGTACGTTAATCTTCCTTCCGCCCTTCCTCCCTTCTGTGGGAGAGGACTGAAGTGAAAACAAGTTTTGATCCGTGAGAAGAACTAAGGACTGTCTAGAGCTTATTTACACCTTGGGAACACAGTCTTCAATCCACTCAGTGTGTCTTAATGTTTCGGAGTCTTTAAAACTTACGGTGTGGATAATTCGTAAACACGTTTTTCACATGGACTTTGGTGAAGAGTGATTCCGTAACAATGTAAACTTTCAGGTGATGGATAATTGTAAATGTGTCAAATTGAGGTAACTGACCCTGGTCAGTTTAACCGAATCGGAAGTTACAAGCGAGAATCATTCTGACACCTCTTACAGTGGAACTCTTCTATTGGCAGCTCTTTGCTTTCCATATTTTGGGAAGAGGTAGATGGACCAAGACGAGAAAATTTTATCCATTAAACGTGGGCTCTAAAATCTTACGAGCTCGGGCCACTTGTTTCGTGGAGGAGATGTGTGTCACAGTAGCAAAGATGAACAAGTTTTCATAGGTCTTAAGTTATGTATTTTAGAGTCCATGTTTACAGGACATTTTTCCTTGTTTTGGTTCATACCATCTCCTCCCAAAATATGGAAAGCAAACAGCTTTCACTGTAGTACGTGTACTGTCAGAGGTATCACAACGATTTTCACTTACAACATTCGACTCGGTAGTTTCCGGACCACGCTCCAGTACCTCAAATTTAATTAACCTTTCTTCATCACCCCTGAAAGTTCGTAACATCGTAACGGAATCACCTGCATAACGTATCTCCAAATCAGGCAGGGTGAGAGAGAAAGTTTGTAACGGAAATGTTCCTCACTATGGAGCAAGTTCGACTCTGTAGTTACAAGTATAGCAATAATCTGCGGTTAGAATTTGATTACTGTTGTCGTTGTATGGCATGATTTTTCTATTCGTCGGTAATATCAGTCTGAAAATAATTCGCCGAGAGACGTCGTGGCATAAAAGGTGCTTCTCTTAAAGCTCGTGGACTCTGCCAGTGAAAGCGTATGTCGCTGTTAGTGTCGACAAATCCTTATAAATAGCTCATGCCCCGTTTCGAAGTTGCCATAATAATTAGGGATTCCTCACGGTCGCAGGAGATGAGAAATGGGATACAGATTTTGACGTCACAGTTCTATTCTATTCTAGGCTCAGTTCGAAAAATCCCACTTATAACAAAATTTATAGTTGAGACCATGGCCAGCTCGCAGAGACTCAAAATGAACGCATCAAAATACGCATACAGAGCTGCACAGAAGTGCGCCTTTCCGCAATGCACTGTTAGATCGTCATCCACTTCTTTATATTTACTACGGACGATAAAAAAATTTCCTTTCGAAGACCGTACAATCCAGAATCGGAATGCCAAGCAGTCAAAATCGCCGTGAGCTTTGAGGCAATCATCCCCCAGACGCACCACGATGAAGACACCTGTTTGGTAAAACATCGCGTACTGCTACGTGAAGCCGGCTGGTGTGGCCGAGCGGTTCTAGGCGCTTCAGTCTGGAACCGTGCGACCGCTACGGTCGCAGGTTCGAATCCCGCTTCGGGCATGGATGTGTGTGATGTTCTTAAGTTAGTTAGGTTTAAGTAGTTCTAAGTTCTAGGGGACTGATGACCTCAGAAGTTAAGTCCCATAGTGCTCAGAGCCATTTGAACCATTCTTTGCGACGTGAAGAAGTCCGTAACTGCCAGTTGCACATCCTCGTCGAATAGTAATCGTCGACCCTTCAAGGCCTTTTTTAAGGGGCCAAAGGCATGATAATCGCCTGGAGAGAGATCAGGACTACGTTACGGATGCTCTAGAGTCTCCCACTAGCCCATAATGCATGAGGCTGTCCACCCAGGCCGATTGGCGTCTTGTGTCGAAACGCGACCAACACGGAACGTGGCGCACCGGTCCAAAACGGTGGTTTCCGACAGACGTGGTGCTACATACACATTCCTCATTCTCCGATAGGTGCCTACCGGTGTTTGTCCTTCGGCATCCAAGAAAAGAATAACAGCACCTTGTTCTTGGTTGGACGCATTTGGTAAAGATGTCGTCATTGTTCACTTCCCTCATTTACCGCACGCACGTCGGAAAGAAACGAATGTCACAGTAGCAAATCCCTTGCCTACATATCGGTGCTTTTATACCAACATCGGAGTCACTCTGCGTTGCACATACGCTTTAGCAACACCCCTAAAGAAAACCTTCTGATCGCCCATTATACTTCCGCACGAAGTCTTCTACCTTTTTGGAGTCCAGCCGCAGTATTCGACTGGCGGAGTGCTTAAATGCCTCTGTGCTTGCTCTAATTAGTCTGATTTTGCCTTCGCCATCCCTACGGGAGCGAAACATTGTGGGCTGTAGTACATTGCAAAACTCCTCGCTTAGTGCTGTATAATTCTTGAAACTCTGTAAGTAGCTTTTCGCGGGATATTTGACGTCTTCCTACAACCGCCTGCCTTCCTGTTTTTTAGAATTTCTGTGTCGTTCTCCCGTAAGTAAAACAAACCCCTGACCATTCGTGCTGCCCTTCTCTATATACGTTCAGTATTTCTTGTTAGTCCTATTTGGTACGCGTACCATAAACTTGAGTCTTATTCTAGGAATGTTCGCACGAGTATTTTGCAAGCAACCTCCTTTATAGATGCATTTCCCCGTTACACTGTCAGTCTGCCATGTGCTTACCTATTACTGAGCCTATGCGATCATTCCATTTCATGTCTCCACAATTGTTACATCCAATTATTTGAATTGTTGGCTAATTGCAGTCGTGAGTCATTGATATTGTAGTCAGAGTATGCTACGTTTATGCGGTTTGTGAAGCACACAGTATTACATTTCTGAAAAGGTTTACAATCTCTCCATGACCGCCGGCCGGTGTGGCCGAGCTGTTCTAGGCGCTTCAGTCTGGAACCGCGCGACCGCTGCGGTCGCAGGGTCGAATCCTGCCTCGGGTATGGATGTGTGTGTCGTCCTTAGGTTGGTTAGGTCTAAGTAGTTCTAAGTTCTAGGGGGTCCTCAGATGTTAAGTCCCATAGTGCTGAGAGCCATTTTTTCTCCATGACCTTTAAGTCTTACTCACATCATGCTGGATATTTGTGCAGTTTTTTCACGTAGTACTCATTACAAACAACTGTTTCAGCTACAGAAATCCGAAGTTATTATTAATCTTGCCTACCAGTTCGTTAATATACAACACGAAGAAGTCCTAATACACTTCCTAGAGGCTCACCTAAAGTTACTTCTTTATCTATCGATGATTCTCCATCGGTGGTACATACAGGAAATACAGGAAATCCTCAGTCCTACCCAAATTTCGTTTGACACACCATAGGATCGTACATTCGCAACGTAGCATTGCAGTGGCGAGCAAGCATATGTTTTTCGGAAGCGAAGAAATACTTCATCCAGCTAATTCATTTGATCCTTGGCTTTGAGAGTGTTACAGAAAAGCGCAAGTTGTGATTCGATGCCTTAGCTGACTGGCACGAGGGAAGTCATTCTGTATGACAAACTTCTTTACATTTGAGCTCAGAATATGTAGTAAGATTCTATGATAGATGAGTGTTAGTGATAGTGGACGATATTTTTGTAGATCACGCCTTCTACCCTTCTTGTTGATGGAATATCTTCTAGAGTTCAGTCCGCCCCGATAGCAGAGTGCTCGGCGTGACAAATTGCCGTCCTACGGGCCCGGGTTCGATTCATGGGCCGGCCAGGGTGGCCGAGCGGTTCTAGGCGCTACAGTCTGGAACCGCGCGACCGCTACGGTCGCAGGTTTAAATCCAGCCTCGGGCATGGTTGTGTGTGATGTCCTTAGGTTAGTTAGGTTTAAGTAGTTCTAAGTTCTAGGGGACTGATGATCATGATGTTAAGTCCCATAGTGCTCAGAGCCATTTTTGAATCTTAGAAAGGTTTGACAGTTGTAACTGTCTTAAACCATCTCACGTAGAGAAAGGTTTTAATGTGATATCGGTTCAACGTTTCTGATCGGTTTTTGCTGACATCATTTCATATCACTACATCTTTGATTCGAAACTAGCAGTCATTCATTTCATTTCAATCTGATTCAATTGACAGACAAGATAAGTTTCAAATATCACAGACAAATCGGATTACATAGTTTACCATGAATTAGTGACGTGGTGCAAGGGATTGAAATTGGGCAATCACTACAGAGGACCGAATTCATAACCGATGCCCGCGTTCGCAGCCTGAGACTTCTCACGGTCCCTCTTGGGCTGATTCAAGAATACACAGCCAATTTTCTCCCGTGAAGGACGCCTACCTTTCTATCGGACTTTTACTGTCTTCCATATTCCACGGCCTTCGTTGAACTATTTGCTTCTATATTCAAAACCCCTGCAATCTCTTTCTTTTGTACTCTAATTTTTGTCTGTGCTTACAGTCATGCATCTATAGTGCTGCTTCCAGCGATAGATTAACTATTTCTGCACTCCCGAGCAAATGAAACATTAACTTTCCTCCGTTTCCTGTTACGTATATTCCATGGAATTGTTTCCACTTCTGTTCTTTCCATGCCTTTTCGTTTCATATTCGGCATGTACATTTAATATTTGGCATACTTATGTAATAGTACATTTCGAATGCTTTCAGTTTCTTCCTGTCCATTTTTTCCATTGACTTGTTTGATTTCTGACGTACAGTTTCAAGATATCTGTTCCTAACTCAGAAGAGACTATTTGACACCATCAGAGCTCTTTCGACGAAGAAAGCTTTTTTCACGTGTGTTAATCAGCCCTTCACTTCGGCCATTATGTGTAATCTTACTTAAAAGACTGAGGAATTCATTCACTAATTCTTCTAGTCTGTCCTAGACAATTTTTGTGTTTAAGCACGCTGCTTAACCTCACATTAGCATTATTAGCTTTGTTTGACCGTAGTCAATATTCTGTGCTAAATCCGCATTCAGTTCTATTCAGCGAGTCTTCTGACATGAACACGGGACATCCATATTAATAAACAACTATCACGGACGTCTGAATCCAGTAACAGTTGCAGGTGACCTATCTAACTGCTTCCAGGGGCAATACAAATTTGATTTTCAATATGTCGCGTATTTATCGACCGAATCTAAAAATTTGAAGCAATGTCACAATCTCATCATTAACGGTATAATCCTATGTTAAAACTTCAACACAGTAAGACAAGTATTACAGACAACTGCATGTTTGCCTGAGGCAGCTGTCCGCAGCTCGTGGTCGTGCGGTAGCGTTCTCGCTTCCCACGCCCGGGTTCCCGGGTTCGATTCCCGGCGGGGTCAGGGATTTTCTCTGCCTCGTGATGACTGGGTGTTGTGTGTTGTCCTACGGTTAGTTACGTTTAAGTAGTTCTAAGTTCTAGGGGACTGATGACCGTAGCTTTTAAGTCCCATAGTGCTCAGAGCCATTTGAAGCATTTGAACCCTGAGGCAGCTCAACTGACAACGAGCAAATACCCGGAATTTATTCAGCCAGTATTTGAGAATGAGTGCACTGAGCAACTTCCAACGACATTTACACATAATTTCAAACGCTTACAATTTTTTTTTTCGCTCTGACACTTCTCATAAAATGATGAAAAGGGAAACGTTTATCGTTCCTGCACATTCGCTGTTCACCCAATAAAACTTCAGCATCCGCCATGCTGTTTTAATTTATTATTTCTTGACTACGGACTCTATTCGAAACACAGTTTGCTGACAATATCAAAATGGTTCAAATGGCTCTGAGCACTATGGGTCTTAACACCGGAGGTCATCAGTCCCCTAGAACTTAGAACTACTTAAACCTAACTAACCTAAGGACATCACACTCATCCATGCCCGAGGTAGGATTCGAACCTGCGACCGTAGCAGTCGCGCGGTTCCGGACTGAAGCGCCTAGAACAGCTTGTCCACCGCTGCTGGCTTGACAATATTCTGATATACCACTGAATGTACTTGAAAAATTACATCACTGCACGAGAAATAGTTCAGGAGATATGACGTCATACGCGTTGCATGCATGAACAACTAGCATCTGTTAAGCAGCGCGCAGTGAAACTTCTCGTATCTCGTTGAACATAATGTTTTTAATACGACAAATGAATGGTGCGTTAGATTTAAAGTGCGACAGACGTCATTCTTATGATCGTGACTGTCGAAATTACGAGACACAAGAATATTTGCTTTCTCCACAACCCCGTCACTACCCTGCAGCTTTTTCTGCGAACATGGAACTCTGAACGGATTAGTAATGACTATTAAATGATAAAGAGAAAGCTTCCTTTGCCATTTTTGGTATCTTTTTTATTCTTCTTTTCAACACTATAAATTTTCGATTGCCAACATTCGTTCATATACACCACTTCATGTGCTAAATACGTTAGAAGCAGGTTCCTTCATAGGAGCTCTAAAATAATCATGAGATGTTATAAACTTCAGCATCAAGCGTGACCTTTTAATTCATTACTTCTTTACTATTACCTCAACTAACAACAAACTCTGCACACAGTTTCTCCACATAGCACCGAATGTACCTTTAAAAGTATATCATTGTACGATAGATACTTCACGAGATATGACGTCATAAGCACTGATATGCTTGGGAGACTTGCTTTTGCTTGAAATGAAGCGCAACTTAGCCAGACAATATTCATACAGTGCTTCACAATAAGACCACTTAGCAACTTCGATCAAACTTCAAACATAATTTCAAACCTATTCGAAAAGGTTTTTTCGCTTGCATGCTCAACGTCAAATATATAGCACACTACCTCATTTATAAAGTAACTAGATGTTTTAAGCTATTTTAGGGTGTACAGGGAGCGAAAGGCTATTTACAATTCGTACAGAAACCAGATGACAGTTATAAGAGTCGAGGGGCACGAAAGGGAAGCAGTCGTTGGGAAGGGTGTGAGACAGGGTTGCCTCTCCCCGATGTTATTCTATCTGTATATTGAGCAAGCAGTAAAGGAAACAAAAGAAAAATCCGGAGTAGGTATTAAAATCCATGGAGAAGAAATAAAAACGTCGAGGTTCGCCGATGACACTGTAATTCTGTCAAAGACAGCAAAGGACTTGGAAGAGCAGTTGAACGGAATGGATAGTATCTTGAAAGGAGGATATAAGATGAACATCAACAGAAGCAAAACGAGGGTAAGGGAATGTAGTCGAATTAAGTCGGGTGATGGTGAGGGAATTAGATTAGGAAATTAGACAAAGTAGTAAATGGGTGTTGCTATTTGGGGAGCAAAATAACTGATGATGGTCGAAGTAGAGAGGATATAAAATGTAGACTGGCAATGGCAAGGAAAGCGTTTCTGAAGAAGAAAAATTTGTTAACATCGAGTATAGATTTAAACGTCAGGAAGTCGTTTCTGAAAGTATTTGTATGTAGTGTAGCCATGTATGGAAGAGAAACATGGACGATAAATAGTTTGGACAAGAAGAGAATAGAAGCTTTCGAAATGTGGTGCTACAGAAGAATGCTGAAGATTAGATGGGTAGATCACATATCTAATGAGGAGGTATTGAATAGAGTTGGGGAGAAGAGAAATTTGTGGCTCAACTAGACTACAAGAAGGGATCGGTTGTTAGGACATGTTCTGAGGCATCAAGGGATCACCAATTTAGTATTGGAGGGCAGCGTGGAGGGTAAAAATCGTAGAGGGAGACCAAGAGATGAAAACACTAAACAGATTCAGAGGGATGTAGGCTGCAGTAGGTACTGGGAGATGATGAAGCTTGCACAGGATAGAGTAGCATGGAGAGCTGCATCAAACCAGTCTCAGGACTGAAAACCACAACAACAACAGGATGTACATGGGAATCGTATTCTTTAAAGATAAGTAGTGGGTTTACTGGTGGTACGAAATGTATTTGATAGTTTTTTACTGGTTTAGTGGTTAAGTTCTAACTCTTTTCCAGGCTAGTCGTCAAGACAGCGTACGACGAAGGTCGTTTGATTACATGCAGCGGGTTGCTGGTGACAGCCGCCAGAGAGAGAGAGAGAGATTGTGTCGTCAGATTTGGCAGGCGAGTGCGGCCAGGTGGACGGGCGGGCGCGTTAGCCGCTGTTTCACGGCTGAGCCGTCGCGCGGTTGAACGCCAGCCACGGTGGCTGCCCGCGCCGGCTGCGGCACCCTCTCGTGCGAGGGGCGTTTTTATTTATTACTGGGTCAATGACCTGAAAAGCGGCGGTCGTTGTACCGAGCGTATGCCCGTTCGGAAGGTAATTTCCGCGTGGGCGGGTTGGACGGGATAGGCTGGGACAGGGGAGGCCGGAAGCGCGCGCTGCCCCAAGACGGCCCGCAGGCCACCCGTCGCCGCTGCGACAGCTGGGTTGCCGCGGCCACAGTGCGACACTGCCGCTCCGGAAACCTAACTCCCAACGTGTCCACCCGTGAAGACGCAAACGCCTCTTTACGAGTGCCAGACGTGTAGATATTTCATTCTTCTCTACATTCACCCCCCACCCTTTCAAAGAGGAAGTGACCGCTGCCGCCTTGCCGCCATACAGTCGTACCAGAGGCCATTGACACTCGTTTCATATTCGCAATCGCTAGTTGATAAAGAATCCGCCTCGATTGCAAATAGGAACCGGATGTTGACCTAGGTTTCGGCGCGGATAACCACACCTTCTTTGGAACACACTAAAACTATAAACTGCCTAAAGAGGCATGGTCCAACATCAATACAGAACGCCCAAAAGGTCTTTATTAATGTTGTACCATCCAACATAAATACCTTTACTGGTTCGGCTCATGAGGTATAATGGGCTGCAATTCCTCTACTGGCATTCAGACACATTATTGAAAGTATCCCCATCAGAGTTCAACCCGCCATAGGGGCAAAGGTTGGCTACACCCCATAGTAATCACCAAATGTCTGGATACTTTGGATCACATGCTGTGGACAGGCTACATTTTCCTTGATTTCTCCTGATAAATCGAAGACAACCATTATCCGCCTTTTCGATGACCAACCTTATGTGCACGTTCCATTTTATGTCGCTTTGTATTGTTGCATCTAAATATAACTGATGAGACTGTTTCAAGTTGCACACCACTATTACAAATTGTCCTCATGAAACCTCCCTGATCTCCAAATGAATTTGGAAAGAAGTACAGGACAGGCTCGTTTAGCAATCTATGGAACGTCCAGCCGACACTGTACTCGGACCCATGCGCGCAATGGTGATGGAGCGTATGATATATCGACAATTCTTCTGCTCGGACCGTCAAGGAAACTTACAGGCGGGACATACGCAGTGTCTTCCATATAACGCCTCCAGCAGGAAATCCATAGGGGTTATGTTCGGATATCGCAATGACCACTTGATTGGTCCATCACGTCCTATCCATCACTGAGAAATGTTCGGTCCAGGAAGTCACAAGCATGTAAACCCCAGTGCGGTGTTACGTGATCGTGCTGCGAGATCTCATTTGGCTGAAAGGGAAGAAGCTGACGGATGACAAATTTCTCAATCATGTCCAGATAAACAGTCTTTATTAATGTTTGCTAGATGAAGAAATATGGTCCATCTGTGCTGTCTTTCGTCAATGCACACCATACATTCCCATTTTCGCTGTCTCTAACCTTTTCTCAAAAAGTGTGAGGGTTTTCCGAACCGAAGATGCGAATATTGTGCCGATTAACCTTCGCACGTGTGTGGAAGGTTGTTAAGTCGTTTCTGCAGCACCTTGTGAACTGCTGAGCTAGCGATGTTTAACTCACGTGATGTTCGGCTAAATGGCTTTGACTAGCTTCTTTGGAAGGTCTCTCTGATCTTCTCAACCATTTCTTCAGATTTTCGTTTTTTTGCTAGAATCTGTCTGTGTGTTTACACTTCCAGTGGCAAGGAACCTGTCGTACCGCGCCTTAATCGTCTTACTTCTGGTGTCTGTCTTCGAAATCCACACCAGCAATTTCTTAGGGCAGCAACAGCTCATTTCGTTCCCGTGTACCACACCACGTACTGGGTTCTCTCATCTCTTTTTTCAGGTATAGTCATTCCTGATAATAGCTCAGCACCTGTAACAAAACAAAAAGAATAGATTAGAAAAAAAGTTACACAAAACTTTTTGAGTTTCCTCGTACGATGACGCAAACCAAAAGTATCTGTATTACATAGGTGTACTTTTCTGTTTTTAACTGTATTTGGAAATCAGGAGGTTTCATGCGGACACCCTGTACCACATTTGAACATTACATAATTGTTTCCGCTACTCATCTTCATTAACTTACATTTTCTCGCATTTAGAGCAACCTCCTGTTCATCAAGCCAAATCCAAATTCTATCCAAGCCATACTGAATTCTTTAAAAGTCACTCAAAGATGACACTATCGCGAATACTACAGCTTCGTCAGAAAGTGGTCGCAGATTGCTAATCGCCCTAGCCGTCGATCGCTTATGTGTTTTGTTAAGTGTTTTGTGTTATGCATTTTTACGTGTATAATTACATTCCGCCTCCACAGCCAGTAATCAAGAAGACCTCTACTACTTTCTTAACATAACAACTGAATGGCTTACAAGTTCTTGGGATTGCAATCGAACTGTCGATTTCTTGATACGAATTTTCGACAGCATCTCTTGTTCTCTTCTTCATGCGTCGAGCATGGATTTCGTTGCTTATACTCCAACAGCCAACAACAAAATACACTCTCGATGTCTGAAGAAAACAACTAGGGATGTTGTCAAATAATGCGTTAGGAAAATGATAACTTTAACCAACGTCATTAGTCGGTTTACTCATTGCCAAGCGTCGTGAACTCATTTCTTCATTCATTTCTTAAGTAATGGAATCGTCTGCAATCCATCTTCCGCCACTGCGACCTTCAGCTCTTCTTAGTATAATGTGAAGGCGTAGGCCGGTAATCTTCTTCGGCTGTTTCAACTATCTACTTGCTACTCTTCTTCGTGGTCTTCTGCCTTAGATTTTGCCAAGCAAGGTGGTCTTTTCTAAATTATTTCCTTCTCTTCACAAACTGTGCCGAAGGAACTGGGAGTATCTTTGGCTGACACGGAGAAGATAAACTTCTTGTGACACTAAGTTCTTCTAATGAAAGGTTTGGTTCTTCTTTTTCTGTATGGTACGTGTAACATCCTCGCTAACACCTAATCTCAAAGACATTAATTCGGCTCTTGACACTAGCTTTCACAGTCCAGGTACAATAACACAGGGAACACCAACTGTTCCACCAAGCGCATGTTCCATTGCGGCTCGGCCAAGGACGATTCGTCGTTTAATTATGTATCACGCTTTCCTTTGTCCTTGTCCAGAAATTGTTGATATGAATATACAGAATCGTTTACTACCTCCAGATCCTTAAGCAAACACAAAAACGTTTCCTTTTTTAATATCCGTCATCTGACTGGTTTGATGCAACCCGACATAAAGTTCTCTTCTGTGCCCGCCTCTTTATCTCGAAATAGCACTTGTTGGACGCAACTTTCTCAGTTATTTGTTGGATACATTCTAATCTCTGTCAGGGATTTTCTCTGCCTCGTGATGGCTGGGTGTTGTGTGCTGTCCTTAGGTTAGTTAGGTTTAAGTAGTTCTAAGTTCTAGGGGACTGATGACCATAGATGTTAAGTCCCATAGTGCTCAGAGCCATTTGAACCATTTTTTTTCTAATCTCTGTCTTCTCTTACACTTTTTCTTCGCTGTAGCTCCCTCTAGCACCACGGGAGGTATTTCCTCATGTTTTAACTCATGTGTTGTCATCGTGTCCTCTCTTCTTTCCTTCTTATCAGTGTTCGCCATTTGTTCCTTTCCTCGCCAGTTCTTTGGATAACCTCCTCATTTCTTATTTTGGCAGTCCACCTAATTTTCAACATCATTCTACAGCATATCATTCGAAATTCTTAGGTTCTTTTTTTCTGGTTTCCGATAATTTGTAAATTATCCTAAATACTTGTCAGACGTATTCACTGTCAACAAACCATTACTTTTGCGTCCTAACAAAATAGCAGAAGCATTGTTTGATGTACAGAACTTATAATTTTAGAGAACAATCAGGTTAGCGGTAATATTTGTAATTTGATGATGTGGATCTAGACGTTGAACGAAAACCGTTTCTTTGTCTACATTCTACTCCGCCTCCAATATATTTTTCAAAGGTGCTGTTACCATCTACTAGCCAGCGTCGCTTTACTTACGCAGTCCATAGCGATGCAACGTTTCGAACAAGTCCAGTGTCCTGTTGAAATATACATTAAATGAATTAATAGTCATTACCTTGAGGAGGCGACGTTCCAGTACAGACGACAGATACATTAAAACTAGAATACAGATCTGTTCCTTTCCTGCTGAACTGGCAGATCTTTTGTCAGGCAGTGAGGGAAGACAGATATGGCTCGAAATCTTGAGAAAGTGAGGCACGTCAGTCAGAACCCAGCAGTAGTCTAATGAGAACAAACAAAGATGAAGCAATACATACATTTCTTCTCCTACACTCACTTCTCAGATGAGCTGCGTTGATGGTTACTGTTTTATCCCTTTTAATGTTATCAATTGTGACCGTGGTGTTCTTGCGGGTAGACCAGTGGACTCCCTCCCTGAGGTCCCAATTTAAGACCCGGATAGGACGGGTGGTTTTCCCTCGCTCCAGTCCCTCCAGAATTGCCTGAGGCCCACTCAGTCTGCAATCAAATGAGTACTGCGAGGCGACCGTTACTATGGACGTTCCTAGTACCGCGGTGAAAGAAGTCTGCAGTCTTCCTGCGGGCAAGCCAATAGCCTACTAACGGCGTTGCGTCACGGACTTCACCCTTTTCATGTTATCAATACGACGAATATTTTTTCCATGTCAAAAGGCCCTAGCCAAATGCTTTACGGCAGAAGACATCCCCTTCACTTCTTCCGGTGCTGAGCCATTGGCTTTCGGCCGTTGCTTAGACTGCTGTTCCTTTCCTGGTGTTTTGAAATTGATCTTTTCGTATAACGGGCAATAAATAATTGGCAAAAAGTCGTTTCACCGAACTTTATCGGTATTTATCTATGACTCCACTGTTAGGGGCTCTATTACGTATATAACCTTCAAGAAAAATTCTATCCCTGATACACAAGAATTTCGAAGGTTATATGTCAGTCAACTCTGTCAAACGCTTTCTCTAAATTTATGAACTCAGTACATCTACATCTACATCTACATGGGTACTCTGCAAATGACATTCAAGTGCCTGGCAGAGGGTTCATCGAACCACCTTCACAATTCTCTATTATTCCAATCTCGTATAGCGCGCGGAAAGAATGAACACCTTTATCTTTCCGTACGAGCTCTAATTTCCCTTATTTTATCGTGGTGATCGTTCCTCCCTATGTAGGTCGGTGTCAACAACATATTTTCGCATTCGGAGGAGAAAGTTGGTGATTGTAATTTCGTGAGAAGATTCCGTCGCAGCGAAAAACACTTTTCTTTTAATAATTTCCAGCCCAAATCCTGTATCATTTCTGTGACACTCTCTCCCATATTTCGCGATAATAAAAGACGTGCTGCCTTTCTTTGAACTTTTTCGATGTACTCAGTCAGTCCTATCTGGTAAGGATCCCACACCGCGCAGCAGTATTCTAAAAGAAGACGGACAAGCGTAGTGTAGGCAGTCTCCGTAGTAGGTCTGTTACATTTTCTAAGTGTCCTGCCAATAAAACGCAGTCTTTGGTTAGCCTTCCCCACAACAATTTCCATGTGTTCCTTCCAATTTAAGTTGTTCGTAATTGTAATACTTAGGTATTTAGCTGAATTTACGGGTTTTAGATTAGACTGATTTATCGTGTAACCGAAGTTTAACGAGTTCCTTTTAGCACTCATGTGGATGACCTCACACTTTTCGTTATTTAGGGTTAACTGCCACTTTTCGCACCATTCAGATATATTTTCTAAGTCGTTTTGCAGTTTGTTTTGATCTTCTAATGACTTTGTTAGTCGATAAACGAGAGCGTAATCTGAAAACAACCGAAGACGGTCGCTCAGATTGTCTCAAAATCGTTTATATAGATAAGGAACAGCAAAAGGCCTATAACACTACCTTGGGGAACACCTGAAATCACTTCTGTTTTACTCGATGACTTTCCGTCGGTTACTTTGTCCTTCTTCAGTTAAGAAAAGTCCTAGGGCCCCTATGGCCCCGCGTGTCCCCACATTCTTCTGAAGCCAAACTGACTTTTCCCAGGGACAGTCACTGTCAGCCTCTGATCAAGACCAACAATACAATCCAGTTATACAAATATAACTTTTGACCGCTACAACTCACTTCACGTGCATGTAATAATTTGAAAAGCCGTTTAAACACATTTATTCTGAAGATAATATTGGCCACTTACAATATTGTGCAATATGAGTCAACGTAGTATCGAAAACGTTTTGTTGATATCCACGTCATTTTTGTGCCAGGTCGAGAATTTTTCACATTTCCCTTGCGTGTAACAATGAGGCTAGCGCCGTAGAAGACACTCAGCGCCTTTCATTGGATGCCGCCAATCAGTAAAGTGCCGGGACAGAGCGGCCACACGCAGCTCCCGGCGACGCCGGCCTGGAAGGTGCCCGCGACCAGAATAGCGGCACACGGCGAGGCGCCTAGCTGCTCGTTGCTATTTTTAGCCACCATCTCACACTCTCCTTCGGAGCTCCTCTCTCACCGCCATCCTTTAGGACAGGTACTTAACGCAGCCACAAACAGTCATTTCTCCCTGTGTTTTGAGGGATGCATTTTGGTTCTTTCAGATGAATCACACCAGTAGTCAGCTGAGTAGTTTTAGTTGCGCATGTCTCTGCGTTACACTTAGTTTGAAAAAAACTGGCAGAGATCGGCCTCGGGAAAGATCAGTTTGGGCTCCGGAGACATGTGAGAACATGTGAGGCCACACTGACCTTACGACTTTTCTTACAGTCAAGAAGGGCAAATCTACCTTTATAGATTTTGTAAATAAAGAGACAGTGTTGACTGGAATACACTCTTTGAAATTCCGAAGATATCAGGGATAAAGTACAGGGAGAGAAAAAGAAAGTTATCAACAACTATTAAGAGAGTGAAAAGACATGAAAGAGAAAAACTAGTTCAGGAGGGAGTCAGCCAGGATTGTAACCTGTCACCAGTATTATTCAATCTGCACAGTGATCAAGCAGGAGAGAAAACCAAGGAAAAATTTGGAGAGGGGATTGAAGTTCAGGAGAAAGAAATAAAAATTTTGTAATTTGCCAGTTACGTTGTGATTCTGTCGTAGAAGGCAGAGTAGTTGGAAGAGTACCTGAACGGAATGGATAGTATCTTGAATAGAGGTTATAAGATGAACGTCAACAAAAGTAAAACAAGAGTAATGAAATCTTGTTGGATTAATTTGGGCAATGTTTAGAAAATTACACTAGGAAACGAGACAGTAAAAGTAGTGATCGAATTTTGTATTGGAGAAACAAAATAACTGCCGACGCTCAAAGTAGAGAGGATATAGAATGCAGTAACAAGGAAAGCTTTTGGGAACAAGAAAAAATTTGTTAACAGGAAATACAGATTTAAATCATCCACATGAGTGCTAAAAGGAACTCGCTAAACTTCGGTTACACGATAAATCAGTCTAGTCTAAAAGCCGTAAATTCAACTACATACTTAGGTATTACAATTACGAACAACTTAAATTGGAAAGAACACATAGAAAGTGTTGTGGGGAAGGCTAACCAAAGACTGCGTTTTATTGGCAGGACACTTAGAAAATGTAACAGACCTACTAAGGAGACTGCCTACACTACGCTTGTCCATCCTCTTTTAGAATACTGCTGCGCGGTGTGGGATCCTTACCAGATAGGACTGACGGAGTACATTGAAAAAGTTCAAAGAAGGGCAGCACGTTTTGTATTATCGCGAAATATGGGAGAGAGTGTCACAGAAATGATACAGGATTTGGGCTGGAAATCATTAAAAGAGAGGCGTTTTTCGTTGCGACGGAATCTTCTCTCGAAATTCCAATCACCAACTTTCTCCTCCGAATGCGAAAATATTTTCTTGACACCGACCTACATAGGGCGGAACGATCACCACGATAAAATAAAGGAAAGCAGAGCTCGTACGGAAAGATATAGGTGTTCATTCTTTCCGCGCGCTATACGAGATTGGTGTAATAGAGAATTGTGAAGGTGGTTCGATGAACCCTTTGCCAGGCACTTAAATGTGATTTGCAGAGTATCCATGTAGATGTAGATAGAAGTGTTTGGAAATCTTTTCTGGAGGTGTTTGTATGGAATGGAATCTTGTACGGATGTAAAACATCGACAAGAAGCAGGTAATACAGGAAGAGAATACAAGATTTTGAAATGTGCGGTTGTGTAAGAAAGTTGAAAATTGGATGAGTAGATATGAATAGTAATGAGGACGTACTGTATCGAAGTAGGAAAGAAAGAGGTTTTTGGAAAAAATTGACAGGATACTGAGGCATCAAGGAATCTTCAATTAGGTAATGGAAGAAATCGTCAATTTTGTAATGGAAGGAAGTGCGGAGGGTAAAAATTGCAAAGGGAGACCAAGGGCCGCGCCGGATTAGTCGAGCGGTCTGAGGCGCTGCCGTCATGGACTGTGCGGCTGGTCCCGGCGGAGGTTCGAGTCCTCCCTCGGACATGTGTGTGTGTGTGTGTGTGTGTGTGTGTGTGTGTGTGTGTGTGTGTGTGTGTTTGTCCTTAGGAAAATTTAGGTTAAGTAGTGTGTAAGCTTATGGTCTGATGACCTTAGCAGTTAAGTCCCATAAGATTTCACACACATTTGAAAATTTTTTGGAGACCAAGGCTTGATCAGAGCAAGGAAGTTCAAATGGGTGCAGGTTGCAGTAGTTACCCAGAGATGAAGAGGCCTGCAGAGAACAGTGTAGCGTAAGGAGCTGCATCGGGCTAGTATTCTGACCGAAGACCACAACAACAACGACAACAAAACAACATCTCTCCTGCAATGCAAGAAGTATACCTCAGGTTAAAGCTCGTGGCGACTCCTACAGACAGTTCATTCGTCCACTGTGTATCTTACTAGTAGTGTTCTTTTTTAATATTATTATTTGCTTCTCGCTTCTAAATATTGCCATTGGAAGACGTGCCAACCTCTTGAGCAAAAATTTTTGTGATACAGTAGCGGTTACAAGTTGTCATCTCGACATTTCGTTGTTATGTTTAGTTTCGACTTTTCATCTTTCTTCAGTCGACATATTATCTTCGACCTTTCTCTTCCCTCACTGCTCTTTTCAGCGCCAATTTAGTTATTCATTGAGACCGTAATGCATAACTCGCTATTTTCTGTCCTTTCACCTAGGAACAGTTTATCGTACACACTTTTCCTTATCTACATTTCGTTATACCTTCTGCATTATGTGTGTGTGTGTGTGTGTGTGTGTGTGTGTGTGTGTGTGTGTGTGTGTGTGTGTGTGTGTCTGCGCGCGTGCGCGTTCGTGTGAGCTCGCCCATGTGTACGTATCGGCGCCCAATACTCTATTCCTCCCCTGTCTGCTGGATATGTGTTTGTAACCAGTTGTTGATCAGATGTCTGTGGAGTGGTACGTATCTTTGCTACTTGTAATGTTTGTAGTATATCCACTACCGATGCTCTAAAAAGATAAAAACAGGTTGGCTGGGGTGAGGAAGCACGCTTCTGCCGTTTGAGCTAAGTACAGCTATTGACATGGTACACACGTACCGTTTATTTTACAGTTTATGCGAGTCTTTTGCCCTTTTGAGCGTTCTGTATTAATGTTGGACCATGCCTCTTTAGGCAATTTGTAGTTTTAGTGTGTTCCGAAGAAGCTGTCAAAACGGATCCTTCCTGCTGGTAGTATAGTCGAAACTTGGTAGCAACAAAGAATATGTCTGGAAGTTCTGTGACCGTTGAGTTACTTCCTGAATGGCATAAAACTATGCTGCTAAATTCACTTGAATTTTCTTGTCGTGTCCATTGAATAATCTGAGTGATTTTCGCTTGAAGTGTGACACTGGGTTATCAGCCCATGGATTTGAATCCAGAAAGGTTGTTCCATGCAGAAGCTGCAACTAATCTTGTCTTTTACGTTAAGATTTATCTGTCCCACCCACCACTGAGGCAATTCGCAAGTGAGAGGTGACTTCTAGGGTCGTGATCTTAAGTGAAGGTTGCGTCGGCTCTCCTTTGCAATCTCAATGGAGGCTAGCTTTTTACCCATACTGTGGCAAAGATACAAGCAGACAGGTCGCAACACAGTAAAAAGACTTCTCCATCGTAAGTCTTCTCACTTCTTGTAGTATCCTATAGTCTAACTGCGAAAAAAAAAATGATAGTGCACAATTGAATACCTTCTTCTCCTACTGCTGAGATAGTTTTTGGTTTTAGTAAATACACAATTTTCTTTATGAAATTATGGCACTGAATAATTTATTACCTGGGTTTCCTTATCAGTCAGTTCAAACTGCCACATATCCGTACCACATGAGTTTGGCACAGGACAGCACGCAAACACAGATCGTTTCAAAGTCTAAAGCGCTAAATATCTTACTAATTCGTATCGATTTAGGCACACACACATGTTGCAGACACCTTATGTTTTACCTAAATCGACTTTCGTCGTGAGGTTCTCGTGGTAAGTTGTAATTCGTTTATATCAGTGCAGTGCATATTTTGACATCGTTTTTCTATTAGTCGTCGTATAACGTTCTAGTCGACACGGTCCTTCCCTAGTCAGTGTTGCACAATCTTGAAGCACGTTGCAGACTACGTAATAGTACTGAAAATCACTAACTTCACAGAATTTTAAAATACAATAGCCATTATGAATATTTAATCCTTAAAAAATCACTTGCGGTGTTGGCATTGTTGTCATAATGAGCAAGAACTACCCAGTCACAATTCGCGTAGTTAGTTATTTCTACCCTATGTCATTTATTTTATCCTTGGCTACAATTTTCTAGTTCCAAATGGCAATGGCAGTAAATAGCATATGTCGCTTGATTACTGTCAATATTCGAGTGGAAGGACCTACATCTTCAAGCACATTCATAACAGTAAGAAATGTCTTCCCCTTTAGATTACAATTCTGTCTACAACGAGCCTTCTTCTATGTCTGCCGCGGGGTGTAATAAAATTCATTCCTATTCTCTAACCCTCAGACAGCTTTTAACTTACAGATTTTTTGAAGTCTAAAAAAGATGGAGCAGTGCTTTTCCTTATTTCTGGTATAGAAGTTCCTGATGATGATATCGTAGACGTATTCAGCCAAGTGTGTTGTCATTCAGGTGCACAGTCTCATAAATATTACGTAGCTCATGCTAACACCGCGTTTTATCTCCGTGGAATCGTCCCGATGCCCATTGCCCTCATCCGATTTACTCTGGGAACCAACTTCACTATCATGAGTACTTAGCGCCTGGTGGTTTGTTAATTTTTACTCCCATCGCCTTACATAGATCGACATCAGAAGCTGAATTAATTCCCTGCGTGTTTATAACGAAGACTTGTAACTGTCATTGTTATCTACGTCCCTGGTGATTAAGATACACAGACGGAAAAAAATCCCACCGCCAAGAAGGCGTTGTGCGAGGTAAATGAAAGTTAGTAGGTGTGTTCCTACAGCCGAAAGGTGACGTCTGTTCATATTTCACACCAGTCGCATAAGGCTGGCGCTAGTAGCGTCACCACGATGATGCAAATCAGGTTTGCTTTAAATACACGCTGTAATGGTCGAGAGCGTTGGTTACCATTCAGACTGAGCGTAGTGAGGTGATATTAGTCAAGAATGCCTTTAAGGCGACGAAGACGTCACTATCAATAGCTTACTGATTTCGAAAGAGGTTGTGTAATAGGGCTACGAGACGCTGGATGTTCCTTCCACGACACTGCAAAAAAACTTGACAGGACTGTAGCTACCGTACATGACAGCTGGTACCGGTTGTCACGGGAAGGTATGGTCCCAAGATAAACGGGCTCCTGACGCGGCCACGTGGGGAAAGACCGTCGTGTTCGGGATATAGCTGTGACACGTCGTACTGCATCTGCAGCAAGAATTCAAGAAGCAGTTGACGCCGCAGTGTCAGAACAAACTGTTAAAAACCGGTAATTTTAAAGACAGCTCCGAGCCAGACGCCCTGTAGTTTGCATTCCACTCATCCAAAATCACCGTCGTCTGCAGTTTCAGTGGTGTCAAGCGACAGCTCATTGAAGGGTGTGGTGGAGGTCTCTTGTATTTTCTGATGAAAGCCGGTTCTCCCTTGCTGCCAGTGATGGCCGTGTTTTGGTTAGGAGGAGACCAGGTGAGTTACTGCAACCAACCGGTCTGTGACTTAGACGCAAAGGACCTACACCTGGAGTTATGGTCTTGGGTGCGACTTCGTATGAAAGCAGGAGTACTTTCGTGGTTATCCCACGCACCCTGGCTGCAAATTTGTACGTCAGTCTGATGATAAGACCTGTTGTGCTGACACTCATGAACAGCATTTCAAGGGATGTTTTCCAACAGGATAATGCTCGCCCCCAATCCGCTATTTTAATCCAACTTGCTCTACAGGGAGTCCACATGTTGACTTGGCCTGATCTGTCTGTCTCCAATCGAGCACATGTGGTACATCATCGGATGACAACTCCAACGCCATCCACAAACGTCATTAACCGTCTCTCTACTGACCGACGAAGTGCAACAGACACGTAATTCCTTTCCACAAACTGACCTACGGTACCTACACGACACAATGCATGCACGTTTGCATGTCTGAGTTCATCATTCTGGCGGTTACAACGGTTAGTAATGTACCAGTATTTCATATTTGCAATTGCTTTTCTCGCGCCTACATTAGCCTCTAAACTTGCAGCTTTAGTCACTTAATTAGGTCGCCTATACAAATTTATTCCAGACATTTACTCTACATTAATTTTTTGTTGATGTTGAAATTTTTTCAGTTAGTATATACTGCGTTAATATAGCTCACAGTAACTGAATACAAAATTATCAAGTTAAATTGTAACAAGTTTCTTGGCTTAAAAATTCCGTTACACATTCAACCAAATTTTGTGTCCTTCGGTATAGTCAAACAACAACCCGCAAAACAAAAAATTATACAATATTTCCGAATGGACTTCCGCGGTAGGTAATTTGCCATGACGTTAATCAAAAATAACTATAAAATCATTCTGCAACTTCCATCGGTGTCTTCCAGATACGAGTAACTGTTACTGTATGCTGTGGTAAAAAAGGGTTTGGGGTAATCCCTATTTATTATTCCAACTTATCATTCCATCACTAACTCTTGTCTGTACCAGTAACGGGCAACCGAGCGGGGTGGCGCAGTGGTTAGACACTGGACTCGCATTCGGGAGGACGACGGTTCAATCCCGCGTCCGGCCATCCTGATTTAGGTTTTCCGTGATTTCCCTAAATCGCTCCAGGCAAATGCCGGGATGGTTCCTTTCAAAGGGCACGGCCGACTTCCTTCCCCGTCCTTCCTTAATCCGATGAGACCGATGACCTCGCTGTCTGGTCTCTTTCCCCAAAACAACCAACCAACCAACCAGTAACGGAGTCTCACGAATATTAAATTTTGATCGTATATTTTTCCGTTATTATTTAATTGTCATATCGTTACCAATATTTCTCTGGTAATTACCATATGGCGTCGAAAGCTTCCTTGCCTACCTCGTTAACTCACCCTGATCAGATGTTCGTTTTGTCTCGACTTGAAGGTATATCTGTTGGTGATAAGGGACATATTTTCAAAGGAAACAATTTCATCGTCATTTGATGGAATGGAATGTCGTGTGGCTAAGGTCTCCCGTCGGGTAGACTGTTCGCCTGGTGCAGGTCTTTCGATTTGACACCACTTCGGCGACCTGGGCGTCGATGGGAATGAAATGATGATGATTAGGACAACACAACACCCAGTCCCTGAGCAGAGAAAATCTCCGACCCAGCCGGGAATCGAACCCGGGACCTTAGGATTGACATTCCGTGACGCTGACCACTCAGCCATACCATTATCAGACTGATACCGGTACGAGTAGAGACGTTGCGTATCAGTCAGCTACCGCTAGCAGAATGAGTGCTAACAGCACATAAGAAGGACGGGTAAAATATACCAGCATTTGGTAACGCAGTTCACCAGCGTTAGAGAGACGTTGGAAACCGCAGTAGTTTTCGTAGGCTCGAAGTATTTATATTTCTGTTCGAAATAATAATGATAATAATAATAACTATTATTATTATTAACAATTATTAGTAAACTGTCGTGTTCGCGCAGAACTAAAGGAATAATAATAATACTTAAAGTCATTGTTATCTGTATCCCACTAGATTACACTGAAGAGCTAAAGAAATTGGTACACGTGCCTAATATCATGAAGGGTCCCCACGAGCCCCCAGAGTACCGCAAGACGACGTGGCGTGACTCGACTAATGTCTGAAGTGGTGCTGAAGGGAACAGACACCATGAATCCTGCAGGACAATCCATAAATCCGTAAGAGTACGAGGGGTGGAGATCTCTTCTGCACAGCACGTTGCAAGGCATCCCAGATATGCTGAATAATGTTCATGTCAGGGAAGTCTGGTGACCAGTGGAAGTGTTTAAACTCAGAAGAATGTTTCTGGAGCTACTCTGTAGCGATTCTGGACGTGTAGGGTGTCGCATTGTCCTGCTGGAATTACCCAAGTACGTCGGAATGCACAATGAACGTGAATGAATACAGGTGATCAGACAGGATGCTTACGTACACGTCATCTGTCAGAGTCGTATCTAGACATATGAGGAGTCCTATATCACACCAACTGCACACGCCCCACACCATTATAGAGCCCTCACCAGCTTGAACAGTCCCCTGCTGACATGCTGGGTCCATGGGTTCATGACGTTGTCACCATACCCGAATATGTCCATCTGCTTGGTACAATTTGAAACGAGACTCGTCCAACCAGGCAACACGTTTCCAGTCCAATTTTGGTGTTCACGGGCCCAGGCGAGGCGTAAAGCTTTGTGTCGTGCAGTCACCAAGGTTACACGAGTGGGCCTTCGTCTCCGAAAGCCCATATCGATAATATTTCGTCGAATGGTTCGCATGCTGACACTTGTTGATGGCCCACCATTGAAATCTGCAAAAATTTGCGGAAGGGCTTATAACGCTACCGCGGAATGTAAATTGCCAAATATGACATGCAGTAAACGTTACCCTCTGAATTTTGAAAAGTTTGACCGTGCGTTATCTTAACTGGTAGAGGATATCGAATGTGAGCTTCGTATTGTGGTAATTTGTAGAAAGCAGGAAGACTATAATTTAGAAAATAGTGAAAGTAGTAAAAATTTACATAAATTTTACAAAAAAACCGTCACCAGCCTAATTACGCATAATCTTATTGTCAATGGATATATATATACATTCTTTCAAAAGGGACTTTCGTAAATTCTTTCTTAGTAAAGTGCAATGGACACACACACACACACACACACACACACACACACACACACACACACACACACACACAACCACCAGCCGAACTGCACAGTGGGTAGCAGTCGTTATCAACTGCGCAGATAATCAGTTGCAGCAATGTAAATGAAATTTTCCCCTTATTAATAACAGTCATTACCTCAACCTTTAACTAATGTAGCATTAAATGTTCTCAAAGACCTCACGAGACTAAGTGGCACCAGACAAGAGTTCAAGTTGGACCAACACATACACATCACAATTGCAATAAAGTAACACTATACTATCACATTTCATATTCATTTCATTGTAGTAATGTTTCTTTTTTCAATAGCAAAAACCGAATTGAAATTAACCTTTTCTTACTAGCAAAGAATAAAGTGGGCCCTTAAACTGTCTCTTCCTTCATAAACAAATATGCACACATTTCAGCAACAATTTGCATCAAATAAATGCTGAATTACAACCCCATTTATGATTATTTAGCCCTCAATGCTTTATAACAGTTTACACTAGCAATTTTCTTATTTAACTTCGGAAATAAATTCAAGCTAAAGTAAAGTTTCAAAAAGGTTTAGCATTATGTGCCTTTTACATTACTTGAGAAGCAAGTGATTTTATTTATCAACATTTATACCCTTTAGAACTAAACTTTGGCACAATCAAAGTAGTAGCAATTCAAAGCAAATTAAAGCTTTTTAACAAGTTTAAAACAATGTGCCTCTCTCTTTATCTATGAAACAAATGGCTTAACTAGCAACTTTTATATACTTTAAAACTGAAACTTAGGCGCATTTAAATAGAAAAAAATTTGCCTTTCTTCCTAAACAGGATACTCGGTCTTTAGCAATTGTAGGATAGGACCCTGCTTGGCATCATGAAGAGGACAATTTCAAAGTTAAAACACAAATTTTGCAATACTTGATTTATTGTTGCGAAAGCACACACAAGCACACTGGCTCATACTGGCATACATATCTTTTTTCCAAAGCTGGTGAAACAGTGGCGCAATAGAGGTTGCAAACACGTGGTGGCTGTCAGGTCTCCTTCTGGAGGTTTTAAGTTCTATTTAATTCTTCTTGGCGACGTATTCGTCATCTTTACAGCCTTTCCAAATGTGGGAGCACCATTTTACAGCCGGAACCACCTCCGATGCCATTCCATCACACATTTGGTTTCAGAATGCCTCACTTGGCACCTGCGGTGTTGACTATGCGACTACTGGCCAGTGACAGCCTAACGTGCCCTCTCTCTCGCCGCGCAAATTGACCACCACTTCCACCTTTTCTCGCCCTTCCGTAGCTGAGAGGGCTCCCTATGTCTTTTCTATTTCACAATAAAATATCCCTAAGTATGAACCAGTTTTCTACATACAATTTTGTTTTTACAAACAGACATATTTTATAAAATTCCATTACTTAAACACACAGTTAAATATTTACAAAGTATACATCACAAATTTCCCATTCCCTCCAACAATTCAAAGATCTTAACTCATACAGAATAAACACTTCATACTAAAATTACACTGTAGCAATTACTCACAATCGATAATTGTGTTACAGGTTGCACTTTTGTCACGGTGAACGATTCTCTTCACTCATCGTTGTCCCTTCTTGCAGAACCTTTTCCCGGCCGCAGCGATGTCGGAGATTTGATGCTTTACCGGATTCCTGATATTCACGGTACACTCTTGAAATGGTCGTACGGGAAAATCCCCACTTCATCGCTACCTCAGGAATTCTGAGTCCCATCGCTTGTGCGCCTACTATAACACAACGTTCAAACTCATTTAAATCTTGATAACCCGCTATTGTAGCAGCAGCGGTCTTGGGCGCCGCACTCATGGACTGTGCGGCTGATCTCGGCGGAGGTTCGAGTCCTCCCTCGGGCATGGGTGTGTGTGTTTGTCCTTAGGGTAATTTAGGTTAAGTAGTGTGTAAGCTTAGGGACTGATGACCTTAGCAGTTAAGTCCTATAAGATTTCACACACATTTGAACTCCTTGAAGAGTCGACGATTCCTGTCGGACGAGAGTGTGCAGCAGGCAGTTACGTACATCTCCACACAGCAGGACACGGCGTTTTACCGAACGGGTTCAACCTGGTGCGTCGGTGGGACGATTTCCTCAATGCTCACGGCGTTTCTACCTGATTGGCATACCGACTCTGGACCTTACGACCGTCGATTGGAAATTTTCTGCTCGCTCCGTATATAATGGAGTTTGTGTAACCTTATTGATTACTTTTAAGCCATAATCGATGGTACTTTTTTTCTAATTTAACGACCTGTTTGCGCTTTTGGAACAAAAAATATTCTCACAAAATCCCAATCTCGCTGTCTTGGAATCACTGTTTAGAACTCACACTGCAGAATGTGCTGTAGTTACGAATAGTCCTAAAGCCAGGATTCATCTGTCACTTTGTGGATTGCTCGTCCTGTATATGACAGAAAAACTCAGTTTATAGTTTGAAAATGTGTCCTTGATATTCTTAGATGTATCAAAGACTTCATGGTTACAACGACTGTCATTTTTTACTATTTGCCCCTACTCTGCCCCACACCACTCATTGGTTTCGTCTGCAGGCTTTATCCATTAGTTTTGGCAAAAAGTAATTACATATATATGAAGACATGTCCGAAAGAACAGATACCATCTTCATATACAGTGTGTTACAAAAAGATACGGCCAAACTTTCAGGAAACATTCCTCACAGACAAATAAAGAAAAGATGTTATGTGGACATGTGTCCGGAAACGCTTAATTTCCATGTTAGAACTCATTTTAGTTTCGTCAATATGTACTGTACTTCCTCGATTCACCGCCAGTTGGCCCAATTGAAGGAAGGTAATGTTGACTTCGGTGCTTGTGTTGACATGCGACTCATTGCTGTACAGTACTAGCATCAAGCACATCAGTACGTAGCATCAACAGGTTAGTGTTCATCACGAACGTGGTTTTGCAGTCAGTGCAATGTTTACAAATGCGGAGTTGGCAGATGCCCATTTGACGTATGGATTAGCACGGGGCAATAGCCGTGGCGCGGTACGTTTGTATCGAGACAGATTTCCAGAACGAAGGTGTCCCGACAGGAAGACGTTCGAAGCAATTGATCGGCGTTTAGGGAGCACGGAACATTCCAGCCTATGTCTCGCAACTGGGGAAGACCTAGAACGACGAGGACACGTGCAATGGACGAGGCAATTCTTCGTGCAGCTGACGATAACCCTAATGTCAGCGTCAGAGAAGTTGCTGCTGTACAAGGTAACGTTGACCACGTCACTGTATGGAGAGTGCTACGGGAGAACCAGTTGTTTCTGTACCATGTACAGCGTGTGCAGGCACTATCAGCAGCTGATTGGCCTCCACGGGTACACTTCTGCGAATGGTTCATCCAACAATGTGTCAATCCTCATTTCAGTGCAAATGTTCTCTTTACGGATGAGGCTTCATTCCAACGTGATCAAATTGTAAATTTTCACAATCAACATGTGTGGGCTGACGAGAATCCGCACGCAATTGTGCAATCACGCCATCAACACAGATTTTCTGTGAACGTTTGGGCAGGCATTGTTGGTGATGTCTTAATTGGGCCCCATGTTCTTCCACCTACGCTCAATGGAGCACGTTATCATAATTTCATACGGGACACTCTACCTGTGCTGCTAGAACATGTGCCTTTACAAGTACGACACAACATGTGGTTCATGCACGATGGGGCCCCTGCACATTTCAGTCGAAGTGTTCGTACGCTTCTCAACAACAGATTCGGTGACCGATGGATTGGTAGAGGCGGACCAATTCCATGGCCTCCACGCTCTCCTGACCTCAACTCTCTTGACTTTCATTTATGGGGCATTTGAAAGCTCCTGTCTACACAACCCCGGTACCAAATGTAGAGACTCTTCTTGCTCTTATTGTGGACGGCTGTGATACAATACGCCATTCTCCAGGCCTGCATCAGCGCATCAGGGATTCCATGCGACGGAGGGTGGATGCATGTATCCTCGCTAACGGAGGACATGTTGAACATTTCCTGTAACAAAGTGTTTGAAGTCACGCTGGTACGTTCTGTTGCTGTGTGTTTCCATTCCATGATTAATGTGATTTGAAGAGAAGTAATAAAATGAGCTCTAACATGGACAGTAGGCGTTTCCGGACACATGTCCACATAATATATTTTCTTTCTTTGTGTGTGAGGAATGTTTCCTGAAAGTTTGGCCGTACCTTTTTGTAACACCCTGTATATATAGTTAAGGCTCACCGGCCATTTGACCATCTTCTTCTGTGCAAATGTACAAACAGTGCCCGAACTCTTACGGGAATCGTCAGTAAAGCCGCGAGTAATGAGTATAATGGGCAGGGGCACTATGAATACAGTGCGGGACAATAAGCTGCGAATGTGGGTCTCACGGGAGGCGTGCCAGAGATAAGTCCCTACAGTTCTCTGTGTCCTCGGTGGTTCAGATGGATAGAGCGTCTGCCATGTAAGCAGGAGATCCCGGTTTCGTGTCCCGGTCAGGCCACACATTTTCAACCGTCCCCGTTGACTTATATCAACGACTGTATGCAACTAGGTGTATTCATTTCATTGTAATTTCAAAAACTACTTATTTCGTTTCTAGTTCCTTCTTGGTCTACTTCGTTTTTCCTGGTGTTATACCATAAAACTGCGCTCTCTCAGTCTACAAGATTATTGTACACAAGTACCTGCTGTTGAGGGGCGTGTAGGATAACTGCACTAGCGTTACTTAGCTCCGAGGTCCTTTCATACGAACTAATTAAAAACACATCGTCTTTGTCGTTATTATTGGAAATGTAGTGATTTCTGATATTGACTGTAGAGTTTACTATCGTTACGAAAATGTGACAACTGCCAGTAACGAGTGTGCACGGTCATTTATGCAAGTCGTATTCGTCCTCCTAATCATCAATCTCTCTGTCCTGTCATCTTTCGTTTGCAGATTTTTTTTACTCCACTTTTTTCATCTTTACGTTAGTGACGTCTGCCTAAACTTGGTATTCCAGATTTCTTGAGTTCTGATTTTACGATTTCTCCCGAGGCAAGTGAGCCACTTCCACCGTGGTTTTGGCACAGTTCCATGGAAGTTAGTTCCGTTTTAGTCTCCTATGGACATCCACGTTCATCGGACTGTGTCTCAATTAAACGACCACAAAATTGTAGGAATCGAAGTCATATTCGAAATTCCATTCAATACAACACAAATTCTCCTAAAAATAAATGTTCAGTGTCCAGAGGAAATAGTCTCTTTTTTTTTCGAAACAAAGAAATACTGCCATCGGGGTCACATTCAGATCTATCAAAACTAGTTGCTCAATATCACAGACGGCGAGGATCTACATGATTGCGGTTCTATCCAGGCTGATCATCTAATCGTCTTTGATTCTGTTCTCTGGCAAATAAATATCAACTTGATCAAAACAAAAAAAGTAATCTGATTCCAAAGAGAAACTTAAGAAGCGTACTGCGGCAGACTGCATTGCCCATAGTAAGAGATTAACACTAAGATTTCATATCATTTGAATTATTCGCCAGCGGAAATATTGAATATGTTACAAGCGTTTACGAAAACTGTCCGGGAGTGCGCGTGGTACGTATGTACTGTGAATTATCATGAAGGTTTTAGGTTAGGTTAGTGTGTTTAACGTCCCGTCGACAACGAGGTCATTAGAGACGGAGCGCAAGCTCGGGTTAGGGAAGGATTGGGAAAGAAATCGGCCGTGCCCTTTCAAAGGAACCATCCCGGCATTTGCCTGAAACAATTTAGGGAAATCACGGAAAACCTAAGTCAGGATGGCTGGAGACGGGATTGAACCGTCGTCCTCCCGAATGCGAGTCCAGTGTGCTACCACTGCGCCACCTCGCTCGGTTATCATGAAGACCTCCGCCTCATGCAGATCTGAGAATAGATAAATAGCTTCCTTACGAGTGGATTAACCCACTCGGATAAACATATATTAAAGAACTGAAAATCTATGTTGTTGACTACGATGTTCGTTTCAGTATTCTGCAGTTGTGGACCACATTAGAGAGAAGATGGCAGGACAAGAACGTACTCTACGAAAAAGAAAAGCATAATTGCACTAAAATTATTAGTCGGGCTGTGTTTTCATTCTATTACTTCAAGAGTTCTCTCTTGTGATTCAAGATAATCTAGAATACTTCCTATAGTAAACGTAAACAAGCGTATAATGTGACTTAGAACTACGAGAATAACTACTAATCTTAGCTTTGGGCAATATATTTCTGGTTTATTTTATTCCTGATCTGTTTTGCTAACAAGTAGTCTTTGATGATATTATTAGAGACCGAGAGTCACTATGCAAACTCTTAAGATTCGCTGCGTTCCGTTATTAGCGATCCTGGCTGCAGGCTAAACTGACATGTTTCCGTAACATGAGTTGCGTGTTCTCCTTTTGATTCGCAGTACTGCTTCTGGCAGCATCCTCCGACTGCGTGTACAGAGAAAGGGGGCCGTGTTCTCTCGTCGGAGACTTAGCTGACGTCTTCTAGTATAATGAAGTGGCCTGGTGTATGCGGTACTCCATAACGGAACCCGTAAAGCACGACTTCTACTCGCTACGACACAGTACAATTACTATCCTTCCTCACTTATAGACTTTGCTTGCACAATGGATGCAAATATGTGCTTGTGTTCTCGATTAGAAAATCGCTATTTACGAAGCAGTAGGTTTTCGACGCAAGAAATCAAATGCTGTACAGCTGTTCATTAAGCATGGACGAACCAATTGAACTGGAACATTACATACAATTAATGATTTCTTATCGAGCTTTAGTACACCCCAATGCCAGCGGAAGCAAAATAAATAAAATTCAGCCATTGTAACAACGAGAAATAAGGGACATATTCCTGTAAATCATAAACTACATCTCAAAACTATTGTCTGACAGACCGGTATTCAGACACACAGCCCGTCATCAGTGGCATATACTGTGTCGTACTTCGTACGACGTGTGTTTATCAAGTACGAAATTTTTACACTCCTGGAAATTGAAATAAGAACACCGTGAATTCATTGTCCCAGGAAGGGGAAACTTTATTGACACATTCCTGGGGTCAGATACATCACATGATCACACTGACAGAACCACAGGCACATAGACACAGGCAACAGAGCATGCACAATGTCGGCACTAGTACAGTGTATATCCACCTTTCGCAGCAATGCAGGCTGCTATTCTCCCATGGAGACGATCGTAGAGATGCTGGATGTAGTCCTGTGGAACGGCTTGCCATGCCATTTCCACCTGGCGCCTCAGTTGGACCAGCGTTCGTGCTGGACGTGCAGACCGCGTGAGACGACGCTTCATCCAGTCCCAAACATGCTCAATGGGGGACAGATCCGGAGATCTTGCTGGCCAGGGGAGTTGACGTACACCTTCTAGAGCACGTTGGTTGGCACGGGATACATGCGGACGTGCATTGTCCTGTTGGAACAGCAAGTTCCCTTGCCGGTCTAGGAATGGTAGAACGATGGGTTCGATGACGGTTTGGATGTACCGTGCACTATTCAGTGTCCCCTCGACGATCACCAGTGGTGTACGGCCGGTGTAGGAGATCGCTCCCCACACCATGATGCCGGGTGTTGGCCCTGTGTGCCTCGGTCGTATGCAGTCCTGATTGTGGCGCTCACCTGCACGGCGCCAAACACGCATACGACCATCATTGGCACCAAGACAGAAGCGACTCTCATCGCTGAAGACGACACGTCTCCATTCGTCCCTCCATTCACGCCTGTCGCGACACCACTGGAGGCGGGCTGCACGATGTTGGGGCGTGAGCGGAAGACGGCCTAACGGTGTGCGGGACCGTAGCCCAGCTTCATGGAGACGGTTGCGAATGGTCCTCGCCGATACCCCAGGAGCAACAGTGTCCCTAATTTGCTGGGAAGTGGCGGTGCGGTCCCCTACGGCACTGCGTAGGATCCTACGGTCTTGGCGTGCATCCGTGCGTCGCTGCGGTTCGGTCCCAGGTCGACGGGCACGTGCACCTTCCGCCGACCACTGGCGACAACATCGATGTACTGTGGAGACCTCACGCCCCACGTGTTGAGCAATTCGGCGGTACGTCCACCCGGCCTCCCGCATGCCCACTATACGCCCTCGCTCAAAGTCCGTCAGCTGCACATACGGTTCACGTCCACGCTGTCGCGGCATGCTACCAGTGTTAAAGACTGCGATGGAGCTCCGTATGCCACGGCAAACTGGCTGACACTGACGGCGGCGGTGCACAAATGCTGCGCAGCTAGCGCCATTCGACGGCCAACACCGCGGTTCCTGGTGTGTCCGCTGTGCCGTGCGTGTGATCATTGCTTGTACAGCCCTCTCGCAGTGTCCGGAGCAAGTATGGTGGGTCTGACACACCGGTGTCAATGTGTTCTTTTTTCTATTTCTAGGAGTGTATAATGGTTATAAATAGAGAAATGTAAATAATTCCTTTGTAACGTTGAAGAAGAACCATGTCCATTAAATTCTTCGAATAAGAGATAAATCGATACAGTTAATCATTTACCAAATATTTTCTAAAAATTTGTTTTGGTGAAAGAAATTCACCATTTCACCGGCTACAAATGTCGACACATCTACATCCAACACAATTTTTTAATTTCCATCTTATATATACGGAAGTTCATGCATGCACAAGCTAAAATATAGGCACAAAATAATAGTAATAGTAAAATATATCCGCACGGAAGTATGCTCACACTTCGATGTATGAGTCTCGTAAGTAGATTGCTTGTTACGAGTCGTTGTCCTCGGTGCTGAGTCTCATGACCCCATAAACCAAGAGTCTCCATCATGGACAGTTACCAGCTTCTCGTAGAGCCTGGTGAAACAGTAGACCGGAGATAGTGATTTGATCTAGCCACCTGCTCGGTGCTTTTGCCCTCGATCTTTCCTCTCCATGGTTATTCTCTCTAGATTTTCTGCCTCTCCTCTCGGAATATCGCCAAGGAGCTGGAGAATTGTTTGGTTCAAACGGGAAGAAAAGCGCCTGGTGATACTGAGTTGTTCTATGTTCGACGCATGTGTTCTTCTTTCGGTCCATTTTATGCGCAGCACCTTGCTCCAGCACCAAAGCTCAAATGCCTCAATAAGCTGATTGCCTTTGGTATTAAGGTTCCATGTTTTGCAGCCATAAAAGAACAATGCTTCGACAAGCCAGCCGCACCTTTGTACTGTTCGTTATCGCCTTCCAAATCTTGGTGACCTGCTTCATAGCCATGCGCTCTAGTGAGATCCATCTTCTTATCTCATCTTCACAGCTTTCCGTGTTGCAGATGGTTGACTTAAGACACAATGAACGACTTGCAATTCCTTTAATCGATGTGTGAGTTGGACCTGTTCTCCTCGATCAAGGACTATTATCATTTGATAAATCATTACATCGTTTATACTTCAGAAAGCTGTAATGGAGGCAGGTAGTGCAACCTTTAAGAGGAGGAGGAGGAGGAGATTACTGTTTAACGTCCCGTCGACAACGAGGTCATTAGAGACAGTGCACAAGCTCGGACTAGGGGAGGTTGGGGAAGGAAATCGGTCGTTCCCTTTCAAAGGAACCATCCCGGCATTTGCCTGAAGAGATTTAGGGAAATCGCGGAAAATCTAAATCAGTATGCTAGATGGGGATTTGAATCGGCGTCCTCCCGTATGCGAGTCCAGTGAGCTAACCACTGCGTCACCTCGCTCGGTGCAACCTTTAACTGATTTATGTTGAAGTAAAAGATTGTTTACTGTCCAAAGTATTTAGTGTATGCCATTTGTTTTGGGAATAACCATTTCACATGAGCACTTTTTTCCTTTTATGTATTTATCTTCCGCTCTTTGCGACTAATTTCAGAGTCGCTGCCACATTCTCAAGCAATTAGTTCTCACATCAGCCAAGCTGTCAGATAGAAACCCAGCATCGTCAGTGGTCTCATGCTGTTATTATATTGTTTGAATCGGTTTCTTTTTCACCATCATGAGCGCATACTGTGGCGTCTAAAACCATTTTCGGTTTTTCCTCATTCATATTACGGATCTTCGCTGCATTGTACTCATTTTCACTCCGTCAATCCACGTTTACCTTGTCACGTCAGGCTATATACGAGCACAGAATCTCTCTTTCCCTTTTTCGAACACGCTACATTGCGTTTTCAATTTTTCCCTGGTATGTTGACATTTCCTGAATGTAATCACTACATCAGGTTGTAGTATTTTATTTAGCGCTTCAGTAGGCTATTTCGTTGCCTATGACACCCGCATATCTTTTGAAGTACACAAAGCTTTGCGGTATGAATCAAACTCAGTATGTCATTACACAGCCAGGAGTAACGGCATTCCGACTTGGTATTTCTGTGCGCTACAAAGTAGTTTCGGAATATGTTCTTGGAAACCGTTCATTATGGCAAAGGTAATGCATTCTCTAATTGATAATACTTCAGCTTCCAATTGCTCGCTTCCTTATGTAGAGCTACAGTATCTGAAGTACAGTAGCTCTCTTTAAGTGTGGATAATTGTAAAAAAATTTCTGTAACGTGGAGTATTGTACTGTATGTTAACTAGGGACCTAGAAACGACGGAGAGGCTCCGTTCCCGCCGCAACCGCAGTGGTCCACAACCCCACGACGACTACCGCAGTCCACTTCACCCCTCCGCCTCCCCACACCGAACCCAGGGTTATTGTGCGGTTCGGCCCCCGGTGGACCCCCTCCCCTCCAGGGAACGTCTCACACCAGACGAGTGTAACCCCTATGTTTGCGAGGTAGAGTAATGGTGGTGTACCGTACGTGGAGAACTTGTTACGAAGCAATCACCGACATAGTGTAGCTGAGGCGGAATAAGGGGAACCAGTCCGCATTCGCCGAGGCAGATGGAAAACCGCCTAAAAACCATCCACAAACTGGCCAGCTCACCGGACCTCGGCACAAGTCTACCGGGCGGATTCGTGCCGGGGACCAGGCGCTCCTTCTCACTCCGGAAAGCCGTACGTTAGACCGCTCGGCTAACCAACATGGAGTAAAGTATCTGATAGTATCCGATTACAAGATTCGTGGTGAATGTCTGGAGGAGGACGCACCATACAAGTACACTATGTGAGCAAAGGTATGTAAATGCCATATCGGCCACTAGATGTCACGAGAAGGGGACCCGCCGGTCTAAAAGAAGACGGTGAGTATTTTTTGTCGGTAGAGAACCAGAAACAGCAGAATGAGTCCGTCAGGACAGCTCAGTGAGGTCGAATGTGCTCGTTGGATTTCACTTGTCTAACCTATCCATTAGAGACACTACAACCCTTCTAATGTTGGCCAGGTTGACTGTTGATTATGCGACCCGTGAGATCACCGAAGTTAAGCTCTGTCGGGGGTGGCCGGCACTTGGATGGGTGACCATCCAGTCGCCATGCGCTGTTGCCATTTTTCGGGGTGCACTCAGCCTCGTGATGCCAATTGAGGAGCTACTCGACCGAATAGTAGCGACTCCGGTCAAAGAACGACCGAGAGAGTGATGTGCTGACCACATGCCCCTCCTATCCGCATCCTCAACTGAGGATGACACGGCGGTCGGATGGTCCCGATGGGCCACTTGTGGCCTTAAGACAGAGTGCTTAAGACGGATGTGAGTACGCGAGGGAACAACCACCGATAAACCAAGTCCAGCAGACCTCATGTACTTACGGACAGGGACCGTCGAGCATTACGGAGGGTGGTTGTAAAAAAATCTGGGGGAGGAATCACTTGTGAGTTCCAAAGCGCTACCAGCGGTTCAGCTAGCACACTGACTGAGCGTATGGAGTTGAGGCAGGATTGTCGAGCAGCTCCTCATAAGCTACACGTGTCTGCGGTCAGTGCTAAGCGGTACGTGAGGTGGTGTAAAGACGAACGCCACTGGAGATTGGACGACTGCAAAGGAGTGATTCGGAATGATGAATCACGTTATACAGTACGATGGAAGGGTTTGAGTTTGGGGCATGCCTGGGGAGGTTTACCTGCCATCATGTATAGTGCCAATGGGGAAGACGGAGGAGGTAGTGTTACGGTATTTGGCTGTATTTCGTGGTTAGTATATTGTTTTCGTATTGCACAAAAGAAAATTTTAATTGCGGCAATATATATTGATCAGCCAAAACATTATGACCACTGGCCACTGGAAGGCTGGATGCCTCCTGGTGCGTTGCGAGCACGTGACGCACTAAGAGAAGTATGTAAGCCGAACAGATACGCACTGCAAATGGAGAAATCCACGGAGGTAAGCAACTTTGCCAAAGGGCAGATTATTATTATGCAGAGGCTATGAACGAGTATCTCGAAAACGGCGAAGCTGATCGAACGTTCACGTGCTACTGTCGTGAGCACCTACGGAAAGTGGTAGAAAGGCAATGAAACCACCATGGAGGCTAAGAGTTTGGACGTCATGACTCTTCACAGAATGTGCGGTTTGTAGGCTTGTCTGCTCTGTAAATTAGGATACACAGCGATCTTTGGCACCAATGGCGAAGGAGCACAATGCTGGTGGACACCCATGTGTTTCAGAGAACACCATTCAGAGCACAGTGTTGAACAAGTGGCTCCGCAGCAGTCCACCACGGCCTGTTCACGTTTTGGGCCAACGATATCGTCAATTACGATTATAGTGGGCTCAGGTTCATTAATATTGGACCGTGTTATCACTGGAAACGTGTCGGCTCGTCGAATGAACCACATTTTTGCTACACCAGGTCGCTGATCGTCTTCACAAACGCCGTCATCCAGGCGAACTCCCGCTCGAAACGTCACTGCGCCACGGATGCAGGCCGGTGGGAGTAGTTTATGCTGTGACAGACATTTTAAAGCGCTTGCATGGGGACCTGTGGTAGTAACCGAGGACATGATAGTAACCGAGGACACCATGTCAGACAATCTCCAGCGCTTACATGGGACCTGTGGTAGTAACCGAAGACACCATGCCAGCTGCGAACCACCCGTATCCCTTCATGCTTGATGTCTTCCCTGATGACTATATCATCTTTCAGTAGTACAACTGTTCGTATCTCGAAGCGAGAATGGTCGTACAGTGGTCCGAGGAGCGAGATAGTGAAATCACGTTAATGTCTTTGCCACCAACTTCTCTTGATGTGAATCCGATGGTTCCCGTTTGGGTTGCTATCGAGCTCCTTCACCGCGTACACAAATCAGCGGTCATTATTTACGGGAATTACATGACTTGTGCATAAACATCTGGTGACGCAAAGCTCCATAATTCGACCAAAGATCTCTAGAATGAACGATGCATTGCGCTAAAAAGATGGCTCAACAAGGTATTAAGCAGGGGGTCTTTATGTTTTGGCTCGTCAGTGTATGAACACTTTTATAGCAATGTGTACTGCGTGTAGAAGAGAAACAGTCTGGAGATGATGATGGGTTTTGTCATCATGATAGTGCAACCTGTTATAAAACAACGTCTGTGAAGCATTCGCTTGTGCATAGTAACATTCCTAAAATTGACTGCCCTTTCTAGAAACGGACAACCTTTAGGATGGGTTAGAACGTCGGCTTCGCTTCAGACACCAGTGCCCAGCATCACTATCTCCTCTGGTTTTGGATCTTAAGAGAGAATGAGCTGCCATCCCTTCACAGACATTCACACATCTCAATAAATGTATTCCCAGCAGAGTTCAAACTTTCATGCAGACGAAGAGCCACATTAAGGTCCACTAGTACGTGTCGGCTACTTCTGATCAGTTAGCATATCTTCCTGTAGCGTATTTAAGTAACAAGCGAAAAGCAGGAGTATTGGATATGTCCGGATAGATTTGAACGTAATTTTCTCAGTTATATTCTGTAACGGATATTACCTTCTGGTTGTACTCTGCGAGAGCTAAATACACGACTGGCCATTAAAATTGCTACACAAAGAAGAAATGCAGATGATAAACGGATATTCACTGGACAAATACATTATACTACAACTGACATGTGATTACATTTTCACGCAATTTGGGTGCATATATCATGAAAAATCAGTACCCAGAACAACCACCTCTGGCCGTAATAACGGCCTTGATACGCCTGGGCATTGAGTCAAACAGAGCTTCGATGGCGTGTACAGGTACAGCTGCCCATGCAGCTTCAACACGATACCACACTTCATCAAGAGTAGTGACTGGCGTATTGTGACGAGCCAGTTGCTCGGCCACCATTGACCAGACGTTTTCAGTTGGTGAGAGATCTGGAGAATGTGCTGGCCAGGGCAGCAGTCGAACATGTTCTGTATCCAGAAAGGCCCGTAAAGGACCTGCAACATGCGGTAGTGCATTATCCTGCTGAAATGAAAGGTTTCGCAGGGATCGAATGAAGAGTAGAGCCACGGGTCGTAACACATTTGAAATGTAACGTCCACTGTTCAAAGTGCCGTCAATGCGAACAAGAGGTGAGTGAGACGTGTAACCAATGGCACCCCATACCATCACGCCGGGTGATACGCCAGTATGGCGATGACGAATACACACTTCCAATGTGCGTTCACCGCGATGTCGCCAAACACGGATGCGACCATCATACGCCTTCCTCCTTACACAAGGCATCACAACAACGTTTCACCAGGCAACGCCGGTCAACTGCTGTTTGTGAATGAGAAATCGGTTGGAAACTTTCCTCATGTCAGCGCGTTGTAGGTGTCGCCTCCGGCGCCAACCTTGTGCGAATGCTCTGAAAAGCTAATCATTTGCATATCACAGCGTCTTCTTCCTGTCGGTTAAATTTCACGTCTGTAGCACGTCATCTTCATGGCGTAGCAATTTTAATGACCAGTAGTGTAGGTGTTGTTTGCAAAGTGGTGGTTCTAACAAACTCAATCCAGTGGTCACAGGAAACTCCGAGTGACTATAATGGTTACGCAGGTAACGAACACAAGTTGGTTGAAAACACCTATTTCTTTCTGTCCATTCCTCCATGTCCTTGAACTTTTCTGGTAGACGGTACAGGAAATATTATCCTGAACAGGAATTTACAGAACAAACGCTGTCTGCTGGAAGACTGCGCGATATATCAGGGTACCCCAAGTGACAGCCAGGAGCCCATATTTCGCAGGACCAGTTTTTTTGTGCTGCAAGCGAGGCTGTTCCTTTTAGCGGGACCGGTTAGAGCGCGCGTCAGAATTGCGAGAACACACTGGCAGCTGTCATATGTTTACAGACTCCGCGCCGCGCTGGCCCGCGCCTGACTTAGAAACTGCGGCGACTCGCTACCAACCGTGGCCGTTTCTTAACAGCCTCGTCGAAGCAGCGATTTGAACCACGGCCAAAAATGTCGCCGCGAAGTGCTCGGGATCATGAAGTGCCAAACAATAAAGAGCAAAACAAGTTGGGCGCGCTACGGCTTTTATCGTCACTGCGCTAGTTTCTGCCGTCTCCTACATTTGTACTTGGCGTTCGCCCAATTCGGGCGTAAACTTTTCTATCTTTCAAATCATCTCACGCTTTATGTCTCGTTACTATCACGTGATTCCTGCGAAGCCAGCTGCTGACAATATTTTATAGTGAAAAGTGACCGGATGCAAATGTGCTTTTAAGCTATTTTCCGTAAACATTTATTTATTCATCATTATTTACGTGTAACCTACTATCTACAGGATGAGAGATGTCTGTTATCACGATTTCAGTTTTTAAATGTAACATTCAATCCACGTTCGGAAGGAGCCTCTCCTTCTGTTCATTCTTTCTTTGTTTACTTTGTTTTTTACATGTACACAATCCGATGGCAACTGCAGTAGTGTAAGTACTGCCAATATTAACTTTATTTGTTCACGGTTAGTATTATTTACGCACAGAGACTGTTGAGACACTCAGATCATTTTAATACTAATTGTCATATTAAGAGTGTTGTTTCTTAGATAACTATGACGTAAAATGGTGCTGTATGCGTGAAACCCTAACCTAATACAAAAGAGAGCCAGATGGCGCTAATCAGATCAGATTAAATAAATAAATGACAATAAAATATTTGGGGAAATCTCTTTTGTCTACAATTTTCCAAAGCATGCTCTAAAAATCTCTGCAATAATCTAGAAATACAATAAGAGTGCTACATTTCGGTCATCTCAATTCTCATTGATCTCTTTCTTAAAGAAAACGGTCCAGCAAAATTTTCCCAACGACATTTTCGATGATTGCATGGAAGCTACTGTGAGTAATGTAGTATAAAATTTGCATCCGAAGTTGAGATCAGTTCTTTACTCTTTATAGAAACTGGTTCTGTCTCCAAAAAGACTGAGTCATGGAAACGAAGAGCGCTGATTGCATATCATCCTTTGTTTCACGCATCTTCTCAGAATTCTTAGCAGTCTCCCCTTTGCGTTTTTACATGCGTGCCAAAGAAAGTTATAATAGATTAATTCCAGATCTCAGAGTTACTTTTCTTTTACTTTGACTTTTATTGAGCGCAACAAAAAATTCTCTGTTGCTGTTGTGGTCATCGATTCGAGGAATGATTTGATGCAGCTTTCCACACTAATCTACCCTATTCTAGCATTTTCTCTATGCATATACACTATGTGATCAAAAGTACCCGGACAACCCCAGAAAGACACGTTTTTCATATTAGGTGCATTGTGCCTGATACTCCACATCAGCTACCTCAGTAGTCATTAGACATCGTGAGAGAACAGAATGGAGCGCTCCGCAGAACTCACGAACTTCGAACGTAGTCAGGTGACTGGGTGTCACTTGTGCCATACGTCTGTACATGAGATTTCCACACTCCTAAACATCTCTAGGTCCACTGTTCCCGATGTGATAGTGAAGTGGAAACGTGAAAGGACACGTACAGCACAAAAGCGTACAGTACGACCTCGTCTGTTGACTGACAGAGATCGTCGACAATCTATCCACACCATCACACAGGAATTCCAAACACCATCAGGATCCACTGCAAGTTCTATGACAGTTAGGCAGGAGGTGAGAAAACTTGAATTTCATGGACGAGCGGGTGCTCATAAGCCACACATCATGCCGGTAAATGCAAAACGACGTCTCGCTTAGTGTAAGGAGCGTGAACATTGGACTATTGAACAGTGGAAAAACGTTGTGTGGAGTGACGAATCACAGTACACAATGTGACGATCCGATGGCAGGGTGTGGTTATGGCGAATGCCCGGTAAATGTCATCTGCCAGAGTGTGTAGTGCCAATAGTAAAATTTGGAGGCGGTGGTATTATGGAGTGGTCGTGTTTTCCATGGAGGGGGATTGCACGCCTTATTGTTTTGCGTGGCACTATGACAGAACAGGCCCACACTGATGTTTTAAGCACCTTCTTTATTCCCACTGTTAGAGAGCAGTTCGGGGACGTCGATTGCATCTTTCAACAAGATCGAGCACCTGTTCATAATGCACGTCCTGTGGCGGAGTGGTTACACGACAATAACATCCCTGCAATGGACTGACCTACACAGAGTCCTGACATGAATTCTCTAGAACACTTTTGGGATGTTCTGTATCGCCGACATTGTGCCAGGTCTCACCGACCGACATCGATACCTCTCCTCAGCGCAGCACTCCGTTAAGAATGCGCTGCCATTCCGTAAGAAACTTTCCAGCACGTGATTGAACGTATGACTGCGAGAGTGGAAGCTATCATCAAGACTAAGGGTGGTCCAACACCATATTGAATGCCAGCATTACCGATGGAGGGCGCCACGAACTTGTAAGTAATTTTCAGCTAGGTGTCCGGATACTTTTGATCACATAGTGTAACTACTGCAAAGTACATGCATTTGAACCTACTTGCCCTACTGAATTCTTGCTCTCGTTCTACATTTTTACCACCACCCCCCATTTCCCTCCATTAACAGAATGACAGTTTCTAGATTCTTCAGAACGTGTGCTATCAACCTATCCCTTTACTTACTCAATTTGTACCACAAATTTATTTTCTCCCTAATTTGATCAGTATTCTCATACTGATTCTAACTCTTTAAAACTCTGCTAAAAATCATGTTGTTGTAGTCAGGGAAAATACCAGTATCATGAACAGTCGTTGCTAAAGGGTGAAAACAGGCTAAAGAAGTCTATTTTTCATGTAATTTCCCCTTTTTCAAGGGCTACAAACTGGTAGACGCATATTACGTAGACGCCGGCAACAGATCAGCTACTTTCTATGTGTGTTGTACATTATGAATAAATACTTGTTAACTTTTTAATTCATTATTGGTACCATGCTCTCCTTCTTCTTTTATTATATCATAGAACCGGCGCACAAATCCGTAATCTTTTAAAGCAAATGAAGCATTGTGCTTCATTGTTACGTCGCTTCGTAAAAGTATTCCCGAACTGCGGTTGGTACTATTCTGTAATACAACATATGTCCGGTGAGGACAGCGAGAAACTGTCGTGTAGACCAGGTGGGGGCAATTCTCGTACTCTGCACGTACCAGCGTACCTTAAACCACGATCCACGGCAACAGGGAGACATTAATGTCTCTGCAATACTAGAGCAATTCTTTTCCCACGTGTTTGTTGCTTGTTTCTCTCGGCACTGTTATAGCTTTTCCCATTTTCTATAACAACACAATATTTCAAACTAACGCATATTTTACGTATAAAATTCACTTCCTTTTTAAGAATGATTTATTTACAAATGAAAATTTATAGCACTGTTTCTATGGCTAACTGATATTTCGATTTTTTACTCTGTTATTACGAAGGTGAGTCAAATGAAAACCTTAAATTTGTAATAACAAATCGAAATTTCGCGCCGTTATCGTGTAAGTTGGTAAGCGTGGTACAAACAGCATGCAGAATGGCCTGTATGAGGCAGCATAGTGCAGATACACACATACCGACGCAGTATCAGTATAAAGATGGCCGCCCCACTTGCGACTTGCACCAAGGAAGAACAGCGTTCTGTTAGTCGGTTTTTGCGCAGTGAAGGTGTGAAACCTATTGAAATTCATCGACGAATGAAGTTTCAGTACGATGATGCGTGTTTGTCACTTCAGCAAGCTTACGAATGGAGTAGGAAGTTTGCAAATGGTGTGACTTCAGTGGAAGGTGCTCCTCGTCCAGGTCAGGCACAACGAGTTGAGACTCCACAGAACATTGCAGCAGTTGAAGCCATAGCGAAGGAAAACCGCCGAGTGGCATTGAATAACTTTGCAGCATGCTTACAGATTAGTCATGGGTCAGCACACCACATTGTGCATGATGTGCTCCAGTTTCACAAAGTATCTGCAAGATGGGTGCCACGGCAGCTGACTCCTGAAATGAGAGAACGACGTGTTGATGCTTGTGAAGAACTTCTTCGGCGCTTTGAAGGAGAAGGTGATGGCTTTCGTGCAAGAATCGTTACTGGGGACGAAACCTGGGTTCATTTTCACCAACCGGAAACAAAGAGAGAGAGAGAAAGGAATGGCTCCATTCCTCATCACCAAAACCAAATAAGTTTCGAACAGAACCGTCAGGAGGGAAGGTTACGCTGACTCTCTTTTGGGACGAAAAAGGCGCCATTTTGAAGCATTACATGCCTAGAGGGACCACTGTCACCAGTGCATCATACACTCATCTCCTAAAAAATCTTCTGCGGCTTGCAATCAAATCAAAGCGACGTGGATTGCTGTCAGCAGGTGTCCTTTTGCAACATGACAATGCAAGGCCCCACACTGCCCGTACAACAGTTGCAACAGTCACAGACCTGCATTTTGAGTGTCTTCCTCATTCACCATACTCACCAGATCGTGCCCCAAGTGATTTCCATATGTTTGGACCACTCAAAGGCGCACTGGGAGGAAAGAAATTCCGTTGTGATGAATAGGTACGCCACGCGGTGCATGAGTGGTTGCGCGGACTACCAAAATAATTTTTGCTAAAGGAATTTATGCACTTTGTAAGCGCTGGATAGTTGCATTGAGCGTGGGGGAGTTTATGTTGAAAAGTGATACAGCTTTGTACCACTTCTGCACAATAAATAACATTTAAAAAATATTTAAGGTTTTCATTTGACTCACCCTCGTAGTAAAAAATAAAAAACACCTCTTATAACCGAGATAAATAAATATCGAGAAATGTCGGTTATTCGGAACTAAAATACCGGTCTCGCTTTTAACCGTTCGGTTTTTCCCTTGAGGACAGTGCACATGTACCGTTCGTTGTCTATTGCAACAGCGCAACCTGCCAGTGGGCTAGCACCTGCATTTATGATCGAACATGCATTTCTCGCGGGGTTTTCATGTTTCTGTCCAACCCCTGCGCGCGCAGCACGTATCGTTCCACACTTCACTGCCTCTCTTACTGTTCTCGCCTGCCTCTCCCGACAGAGATGTGCGCCGTGCCTGTGGAACTGCCGCGGTGCGTGAGCGCCAGCCAAGGCCTCGCGTGCCGGAATGTTTTTTATGAAACTGCCGGCTGGCACACGGAAGAGGCGCGCCGCTGATGGCGGCTTAGCGGCCGCTGATCCGCTGATCTCTGCGACTGATGGGGCGCGCCACCTGCGCTGCGCCCTCCTCCGCAGCCCTGCTGCTCCAGCACATTGTCTCCCCGCGGAATACCGCCCGCCTCGTATTCCAGTAACGTCAGATGATATGCTTAGGCGTTACTGGTTTCCATTTCTTTCTAGCACGCCGTCGTGAGATATTACGGGAAACACGCAAACGTGGATTTTGTAATATGTATGATATATTTGAGCTTCCCTTTGTTATTATACGAGATACCGCTACATTGGCGGTCTCGACGTCCCTTGCGATAACTGTAGGTTTACAGTGCGTGGCTTTATGTCTACAGTGTGAACTCTAACTCCGTAGAAAAAAAATCGAAGCTTGTTCGGGGACTTTTTGTTTCATCTTTTTGTTATAGAGCACCCTGATCTCTGGAACACAACAGTGCAAACGTCAACTTCATGTCCTGTCTGTCTTGTCTGGAAACGAACTAGTTCTATTCATTTATGGCACTTACTGTTCTGTCGACAACAACTATACTGAAACTTCCTGCCAGATTATAACTGCGTGCCGGTCCGAGATTCGAACCTCGGACTTTTGCTATTCGAAGGTAATTTCTCTACTGACCGAGCAATCCAGTCACGACGCAACACCCTCAATCACGCGTTTACTTCCGCCAGTAACTCTCACCTAACTTCCAAACTTCACAGAAACTCTCTTGCATTCCCATAGAACATGTGTATCTATGGAGTGAGCAGTGAGCGCATGTTCTCAACACCAGACCGCGCTAGTCACACGATTTTGGGACGACGTTCCTTGTCTGAAATTTGCGGTAATAGTGAAATTTGAATGTTACACGTTTCTGTCGTGTCGCACGGTGGTATCCTTACAGCCACATGATTTTCATTTGTTCTGAATTCTTGAGGGGAATCAGGTGGGAAAGTTATGAGCGACTTGTGAAGCGCGACATACCGGTGTACTGTAGCGTTTACGACAGCAGGAGCGTGGTGGGCGGTGTGGCACTGGTACCAGGCATCTCTATGTTCCTCCATCATTGACGAAAGTCGTGGAAGTGGAGTGGTGTGTACGTACCAGCTGGATGTATTCAGTCAGCGCACTATAGAAAGGTCGACGCGGGGACCAGACAAAATGACAGAAAGGAGCACTAGTGTTTGGACGACCAGAAACGACACCGTGAGTGAAGTTCTCCGAATTAATTAATCAAAGCATACTGTACAAGTGCCTAAAAGGAACGCAGCCATATACAGCAGTGTAAGCAAAGTAGTCACAAAAAGATCTTGACAGACAGCGATCAGAGACGAGCGCCCCGCCTTGTCAGTAAGAATCGGCAGGAAATCCGACAGGAAGTATTGCTGTCAGTGTATGCTGGTTCATCTCGGTTTCCGAGAGATCTTTGCGAAGGAGACTGCATGCAGAGGTCATCTGGAATCGCATACGTAACAAAAGGCTCTTATACACAACGATACATAAAACTGCACGTCTGCAATGGGAGACACGACGCGGGATCTGGATATTAGCTGACTAAAGTCGTATGGTGTGGTCCGACGAGTTGCAAGTTTTCGTCTTTTTAAACGATTCAGGGCATTTAATGAAACGACCGTCCAATCAGGCATTTAAAGCTCAGCGCGTGGAGTGTGAAATTCAAGCCCGACGTGGTTCTGTGGTGGTTTTGGAACGTCTTTCGTGCTGTGAACTGAGGCCACTTATTCGTGTTCACGATATACCTGCAACAGGCCAGGTTGTCGTTCAAACGAGCAAAAGATAAGTCAAGTTTGGAAATTTTTTTGAGACAATGAAAAGACATACTAAAGATGTGTTTAGGGATTACGATTGATCGTATTCTGAACTTTATTTGAGAATTTCAGTAGAAAAAATAACAAAATGACTTTCGTAATTATCGTTTGATCAAGGGCGTGCAGACTGATTGCAGTGTAGCCTCCCAGAAATTATTTGAAATAAAAAATAGATAACATCAGTCCATACTACATTAAATTTATGGGAGCTTATACCTAACCACAATGAAGTAACCTTGAATTTAACGATAATTTTTGGGTTTTCTGTCATTCTTTATGGCTTTACAAAAAGTAGTTAATATTAACAAATTTCATATGTTATAGGTATAGACTCCGCGTTTTTACTTTATGCTGAACGCAGTTTTGAAAAGTCGTTTCTCGAGAAAAACCGGTTTAAAGTATAAAGAAAACTTTTATATATATTATTAGTTCAATCTGAATAGAAACTACATGTAATTATATACTTTTGATGTCTCTGAACACAAATCTGAAATTAGATTCTGAAAATGCAAAATGGCTAATTCACTATGGCGCACCGGCCAGTGTAGCTGAGCAGTTCTAGGCGCTTGATTCTGGAACCACGCGACCTCTACGGTCGCAGGTTCGAATCCTGCCGCGGGCATAGATGCGTGTCATGTCCTTAGGTTAGTTAGGTTTAAGTAGTTCCAAGTTCTAGGGGACTGATGACCTCAGATGTTAAGTCCCATAGTGCTCTGAGAGCGATTTGAACGATTTTGAACTATGGCGGATCTAAAACTATGTTTTGACCAGTTTTGACCAAAACTGACAAAAAATGTGTTTTCGTTACTTGATTTTAGTCTGCGGTACCAAGATCGTATATCAACCCTTCTTCTAATTGGTATTGTTCCTGGAGAGCAATTCGTGGCGAGAAAAGCCGATCTGGCTGAGCTGCATAGGCTGAGTTCGGCCGCGTGCACACTTTGTTCGTCAGCTTTTTCGGCGAATGTTTGCATGCTTACTGCAATATGAACCATTTTGTGAAAGTGCGTCACGGCACGACAACTTTTCTACCTGAGCCGGGCGTCTCCGGCAGAGGGCGTCGCACGGCGGCCGTGGCACTGCTCCAAACAATGGGCTGCAGAAACTTTTGCAACGCACTCATTAAAAAACCTTTTCGTCCCAACATTCTAGACACATATACCTTTCAAAAATGCAATAAAAATAGAATTTTCGACCATTCTGAATGAGAACCTGGCCTTAATTTGTCAGTGATGTAGTGTTGCCCTTTATCGTACATCTTCACGCTGAGTATGATGCGTACTTCCGTCTTCTAAGCTCAGGAAAACCGTGTTCTCAGGCCTGCGAGCCTACGTTGCTGGGTAGGACGTCGGCTGTCCTATTAAATCAGCTGATCTTTATAAAAGGTAAACACCACTAACGGATTAGGCCCTAGGCCTGTTCCGACTGGCCTACAGCGGCCTACAAGGCCGGTGGATGAGCAATCCATGATCGTGGGACATGTGATCAGCATGCCGCCAACCCCTTCAGTTGCTGTTGCCAGTAGATGAATCCCAATGATGCTTCTGCTTCTACCGGGTGTACCAGTATGAAATTAGCGTTTTTTTGTGAAAATGAAACACTAATTTTGAATTAAAAAGTAAAAACATTTTTTTTCGAAATACTGACCATTGCTTTCTATACATTTTGACAACCTTTCTGGCAATTTGTGGACACCATGCCAATAGAAATGTTCGTCTTTTGAAGCAAACGAATCAGACACCCAATTTTCGACTTCTTCGCAGGAATCGAATTGTTCCTCAGCCAATGCGTGTCCCATTTATGAAAACAAATGGTAGTCGGAAGGGGCCAAGTCTGGTGAATACGGCGGGTGGGGTAGCAGCTCCCAGCCAAATGTTTTGATTGTATCCCGAACCAGTTTTGTTCTGCGTGCAGGTGCATTGTCGTGTAAAAAAATGTCTTTGCCATGTCTTCTGGCCCATTCTGGTCTTTTTTCGATCAATGCATAGTTCAAATTGATCATTTGTTGTCTGTAGCGATTAGTGTTCACAGTTTCACCGGGTTTTAGAAGCTCACGATACACCACACCTTTCTGATCCCACCAAACACAGAGCATTGTCTACTTGCCGAATCGATCTGGTTTAGCAGTCGATGTTGATTAACCCATGATTTTTCCCGTTTAGGATTCTTAAAATAAATCCATTTTTCATCGCTAGTAACAATTCGATGCAAAATTGATTTTCTTTCATGTCTTTGAAGCAAAATTTGACAAATGGTTTTTCGGTTTCCATCTCTCTTTCATTCAGTTCATGTGGCACCCATTTTCCACACTTTCCCATAGCTTTCAAAGGGTCAGAAATTGTTTGTTGTGCAACATTTAGCATTGTTGCCATTTGCTTCTGACTCAAAGTATCATCTTCATCCAATATTGCTTGCGATTCGGCGTCTTCGAACTTTTTTGGTGGTTTCCGCGTTCTTCATTTCTTATATCAAAATCATTATTTCTGAACCGTTGAAACCATCTTTTGCATGTTGCTTCTGATAGAGCATGATCACCATATGCCTCGACAAGCATTCGATGTGACTCTACGGCAATTTGTTTCAAATGAAAACAAAAAAATTAATGCTTTCCGCAAATCATCACTTTCTGGTACAAAATTCGACATTGTTAACATGATGAAAACATATGATGTTGTTTGTTCCATGACTTGATGTATATTAAATATCTTTGCCAGTTGTCATACCAACCGAACAAACAAAAATTAAGACTCTTTCACAGCAAATGTTCCCTATCGACACAACTGTATCTCAACGCTCATTTCATACCGGTACACCTGGTATATTCAAGCAGCTCCTCATTTGGCCTCACGAGTCGAACTGGACCCCGTTCCAGAACCCCCTCTCCCCTTACTTCAGAAAAATCAGGCGCTGGGGATCGAACCCACGTAGTTCCTCACCAAAGAAAACCATACGGCTTCAGACACAGTCGCATGTCTTACTTCTATAGAAAATACTTGAGACTGTTAGGAAAAGAGGCTGAAGCGAAGCAACCAGCTACCTCGCAGTTTGGTAGCTCTGCGCGAGCTGACGAACAGTGAGTAATTTCAGCTGGGTATGACCCCTGTGATGAGGATCGCGGTCTGTCATGCTCGTCGAATCAAGACCATTATTAAGGTTAGGCGGTGTGAGACGCCCACCTTGAACGACCTTGGCAGCAGTCGTCAGTCGGGGAGGCGGTGGACGTCACCTGCGCCGTCGCGTCGCGCCGGGACACGTGATTGCCTCAGCGGCCAGCACGTGCCCGTCCATCCCGCTGGCCGCTTCTGCACCGGAGGCCGATTTGCATCACAAAGTGCTTCGCGACGTGGGCGCAGCCGGCCTGCCGGCATTGCTCACGAGTTTATAATGTTCCGCGGCGGGAATGCTATTTGCGCGCTCCGAGAAGGCGGCGAAAGGATCCTCGCTGGAACCTTTACGGAGGACATAGCACGTCGGGCATTCCCGGTTGTCCGCTCTGCATTAGAAAAGCGACAAGCGGTCGGGAATGCAGCCCGTCTTAAATAGCTACGCAGTTCTTACGTGACTGATGTTACGGTCACTGAATGTCAGACGAGACGAGTTGTTAATGTCAATAACGGCTTTGACGCAAGCACCAAACGCAAGCAAAAACTTTTGTTCTTCAGCGGTCTTCTGACTCGCTTTTCTGCCACCCGCCACTAATTTCTCTCCAACGTCTTCATCTCGGAGTAGCATTTGTACTCAAAGTCCTCAGTTATTTGTTGGATATTTTCATGTATATGTCATCCCTTACAGTTTTTATTCTCTACAACTCACTCAAGTGCCATGAAAGTTGTTTCTTGAAGTCTTTATGCATGTCTTATCACCCTGTCCCTTCTTCTTGTCAGTGTTTTCCACATATTTCTTTTCCCATCTATTATGCGGAGAACCTTTGTAAGTAGGCTGCTTAGGTTTTTATGTTGGTAACGCCACGTAGCGCTCTGTATGAAAATCAGTGACTGTGCTGTGTGCAGTCTGTGGCTGGTTAGCATTGTTGAAATATCCTATAATTGTAGTGTTGGGCAGTTGAATGTGAAGAGCGCGTAGCGTTGCGCAGTTGGAGGTGAGCCGCCAGCAGTGGTGGATGTGGGGAGAGAGATGGCGGAGTTTTGAGAGCGGATGATCAGGACGTGTGTCCATCAGAGAGAGTAAATTTGTAAGACTGGATATATATATATATATATATATATATATATATATATATATATATATATATATATATATATATATATGTGATGACTTTTTAACACTATTAAGGTAAATATATTGTTTGTTCTCTATCGAAATCTTTCATTTACTAACTATGCCTATCAGTAGTTAGTCTCTTCAGTAGTTAGAATCCTTTATTTAACTGGCAGTATTGGCGCTCACTGTATTGCAGTAGTTCGAGTAACGAAGATTTTTGTGAGGTAAGTGATTCATGGAAGTTATAGGTTATTGTTAGTCAGGGCCATTCTTTTGTAGGGATTTTTGAAAGTCAGATTGCGTTGCGCTAAAAATATTGTGTGTCAGTTTAGTGTTGATCAGAATAGGTAAAGAGCGAGAGGTCTGAGTACGTTCTGTTCTGTTCAGCTGGTTGAAAACCAAATGATGTAAGAGGTTTATCAGCACAGTAATTCATAAATTTTTCTAAGGGGACGTTTCACCTTCTCACCTATTATCAGTCCACCTAATTTTCAACGTCCTTCTTTGGTATCACAACTCTGACGCTTCTCTTCTCTTCTTTTCCTGCGTTTTTTCCACAGTCCATGATTCTGTTTCATACACTGCTATGCTCCAAACGTGCGTTTTCAGATGTTTCTTCCTCATATTAAGGCCGATGTTTGATATTAGAATTGTCAGGAGTCCTAGTCTGCTGTTTAGGTCGTGCGTGATTCACTCGTTATGTATTATTTTGCATCGTTAGCCACATGTTGCTTCTACCAAGTTCGGCCTGCTGTCAATACTGCTGCTACTGCTTCGTGACTTCGGATGGCGGGGTGGGTGACTGCTGGAGTGATTGCAGGTCGATGTAGAAGAAGGGCTGTTGTAGGAATCATATCATGCAACAATCCGCAGCGCGGTTCCTGTTTCGTCATAGTTCACTTACCTCGATAAGCTCCAGAAATCCATTACATCGTCTAGGATAAGGAACAATTTTTACCTCGGTCAGTAAAAGCTGTAAACATCGAAAGTATTGGGTGTGTCCGTAAAATGCTCTCTGTCGAATGTTAATCTCCTGTAAGTTCGTTCTACACTTCAACCCTAGTTCACAAGATAAAATACAGGGTGGCGCACGAAATGTGTTACCAATTGTTTCTTTCACAATTTACGACGCACATTAGATATCCCGCTGGGATCTCTACAGCAGTACCAGCAGAGCCTTGAAAAACAAATGAGTTACGAAATGACTTGTAATTCACGATACTGCCACCAGGAGACTTGTAAAGAGCAATGGCTGACAATGGAAGACTGACGACACAGCAACGATCGGCAGTTGTGTTACTTTTTCATGAAACGAAAAGCCTTGTTGTGACTCAGAGGCGTTTTCGACAACAGTTTAACACACGATGGGTCCCTTGCAAGAAGACCATCCACAGGTTGTACGGTAAATTTGTACAGGAAGGAACAGTATTGGAAGCGAAGCGACCTAGGCCTAAGTCTGTTTGTTCGCCGGAGAATATTGAAGCTGTACGAGTTGCTGTACAGTGAAGTCCCGGGAAATCGTGTAGAAAGGCAGCAGTGCAACTGGGAATATCCAGACTCTCCGTTAAGCGCGTTCTTAAAAGTGACCTCCGTATGTACCCATACAAGATGACCTGTGCACAGAACCTCACTGAAGAACACAAGCAGCAGAGACTACTGTTTGCTCAGTGGGCGGAGGATAGGGAAGAAACTCTCAACAACGTTTGGTTTTCAGACAAGGCGCATTTTCATTTAGGCGGTGTGGTTAACAAACAAAATGTACGCTTTTGGGCCACTGAAAACCCACAAGTGCTTAATGAATGACAACGTTAAGCTCCGAGGATTTCAGCGTGGGCAGCAATTTCCAGTCACGGATTTATTGGACCCTTTTTCTTTGAACAAACTGCGAACAGCGAGCGTTATTTGAGCATGCTTCGCAATAGCTTCATTCCACAGCTTCTTGCTACTGCCTTGCCCTTCAACACGCAGTGGTTTATACAAGATGGAGCAAGGCCACATACTGCAAACACTGTGTTGGAGTTTTTACACGAACATTTCGACATGCGGATCATTTCACTCAGGTTTCAGGTCGCTTCGATGACGGACAAAATTGGCCCCCCAATAGTCCAGACCTCAATCCATGTGATTTTTTTCTTTGGGGTACCTAAAGGAAAAAATTTTCCCGAAACGTCCACGTGATTTAATGGAGCTCAGAAGACTTATTCTTCAAGCTTGCAGTGAAATTACGGAAGACATGTGCCGTAGGATAATCACTAACTTCAGTGTTCGTTTGAAGAAAGTAAGGAAACGAAATGGTGGACATATTGAGCATGTACTGAGTTAGTACAAATCTCCATGGACGGCTCTTCATTGTAGTATATGTTCCTTTCAGATTGTATTGACAATAAAGTTTATATTCAAAAACAAAATGGTAACACATTTCGTGCGCCACCCTGTAGATACGGTCAGCTAAATTTGTAGGATTCAGGTCTGCCTCCTATGCACACAACTGTTGTTTATAAACGCCCAAACATTTTTCAGCACTTTTGAGCAATCATCAGTGGGTTCTTTTAATCAGTTCCGTAAAATACAGACTTGTTTTAAGTACTAATTGCTCTAATGACATTAGATTTAAGAACAGTTTAAGTCTGTTGTGGCTTTCACTTTATTTTCTGCATTGTTGAGTTCTGTAGGATCCTTTTCATATTACTGTATACTCTTCACTTGGCATCTTCAGTTAAATGATGTTATTCTGACTGCTGCCGGTGAGTTACCACATTACTTCATAGACGTAATTTTGTTGCGAGAAAATATTTCGGGACTGTATTTTGCTGTAATTAAAATGTATTCGCGAAGAATTTTCACCCACTGATAGCTGCCGAATTCCTTGAGTGTGGCTGTACTGCTCTCAGGATGGTACCAGTCACGTTGCATGTTTACTGCATCATCATATAGAAATTTCAACCACAGTAAATAGTTTTCGTGAAGAAATAATAAACAGACAATAAGTCACAAAATGGAAGGCCTATTTACAACACTTGACCATGATTTCAACGCTTATAAAAACGCCACGTCATAATTTTAAAAAGTTTAGCGTAATAATGTTGATTCATTACCGCGCATCCTCGTCGCTCTTACCACTACTGCTGCCTCTCGCCGGAAGCTTCCCTTAGCCCAAGCGTTACGTACGCGACGCTAGCAGGGCATTGGCTTAAGTTGGTGAAGTACTACACAATGACGACCATCACGTTGTGCATGTTTTTTAATATTATGGAGGTGAAAATTTATATTTTACTGACGCCTTTCGGTTATGTTGCAGCGTACTTCCGTTACAACATCTAATCCAGTAAATTTGAATAATTTTGTATTCCCAACCAGTTATAATTGTTACCCGCACATACAGAGTAATTGGGTAATTTAAAAGGGAAGAGCGGATTTTAGTTGCTTATTACAGAGCGACTATAGCAGATAGAAACACATTCCGGATGTCACTGGAGAAAAGGTTCAAAGTTTTATGTTCGCACAGACATCATACCATACACCCAACGTAAACACCATACGTTGCTCCAGAAATTCCATAGGGTAGTCAATTTCATTCCATATTCGAATCAATAGGTCGCTGTTTACTGAATTAAATAAGGCAAATCATCATGTTAGCAAGACCGGTCAATAAACATTCGATCATTTCAAGTTAAACAACTGCAGCATGGAGTGCGGCTCGAAAAGTAGTACGAAGTCGGCAGATGCACTGACCTCACCCGTTGAGGGTCCACTCCTTGATCACAGCTGATTTCAAACCTCTTAACGTACACTAGTGGCCATTAAAATTGCTACACCACGAAGATGACGTGCTACAGACGCGAAATTTAACCGACAAGAAGAAGATGCTGTGATATGCAAATGATTAGCTTTTCAGAGCATTCACACAAGGTCGGCGCCGGTGGCGACACCTACAACATGCTGACATGAGGAAAGTTTCCAACCGATTTCTCATACACAAATAGCAATTGACCGGCATTGCCTGGTGAAACGTTGTTGTGATGCCTCGTGTAAGGAGGAGAAATGTGTACCATCACGTTTCCGACTTTGATAAAGGTCGGATTGTAGCCTATCGCGATTACGGTCTGTCGTATCACGACACTGCTGCTCGCGTTGATCGAGATCCAATGACTGTTACCAAATATGGAATCGGGTTCAGGAGGGTAATACGGAACGCCGTGCTGGATCCCAACGGCCTCGTATCACTAGCAGTCGAGATGACAGGCATCTTATCCGCATGGCTGTAACGGATCGTGCAGCCACGTCTCGATCCCTGAGGCAACAGATGGGGACGTTTGCAGTACAACAACCATCTGCACAAACAGTTCGACCACGTTTGCAGCAGCATGGACTATCAGCTCGGAGACCATGGGTGCGGTTACCCTTGACGCTGCATCATAGACAGGAGCGCCTGTGGTGGTGTACTCAACGACGAACCAGAGTGCACGAATGGCAAAACGTCATTTTTTCGGATGAATCCAGGTTCTGTTTACAGTATAATGATGGTCGCATCCGTGTTTGGCGACATCGCGGTTAACGCACATTGGAAGCGTCTATTCGTCATCACCATACTGGCGTATCACCCGGCGTGATGGTATGGGGTGCCATCGGTTACACGTCTCGGTCACCTCTTGTTCGCATGGACGGCACTTTGAACAGTGGACGCTACATTTCAGATGTATTACGAGCCGTGGCTCTACCCTTCATTCGATCCCTGCGAAACCCTGCATTTCAGCAGGATAATGAACGATCGCATGTTGCAGGTCCTGTACGGGCCTTTCTGGATACAGAAAATGTTCGACTGCTGCTGCAGCACATTCTCCAGATCTCTCACCAACTGAAAACGTCTGGTCAATGGTGGCCGAGCAACTGGCTCGTCACAATACGCCAGTCACTACTCTTGATGAACTGTGGTATCGTGTTGAAGCTGCATGGGCAGCTGTACCTGTACACGCCATCCAAGCTCCGTTTGACTCAATGCCCAGGCGTATCAAGGCCGTTATTACGGCCAGAGGTGGTTGTTCTGCGTACTGATTTCTCAGGATCTATGTACCCAAATTGCGTGAAAATGTAATCATATGTCAGTTCTAGTATAATGTATTTATCCAATGAATATCCGTTTATCATCTACATTTCTTCTTGGTGTAGCAATTTTAATGGCCAGTAGTGTAGTTGCGGGCAGATAGCTGCAGCTGTAATGAGGTCTCAGTTTTGAAGCACTTCTGCCGTTAACAGACTTCAACTTTCTCTACTGAACCATCTCAGGCTCCGTCTGTAGATTCGTCCCAAAACAGAGTATCTAAAATTTGGCACTTTATCAGTGCTCCAGCTCTGTGTTAACGTATACATAATTTTATGACTCTGATAGTGCATTGCAGAAAAACTGTTCTTTGTTAGTTTGAATAATATTTTATAACTGTTCCGTAGAATTAGTTATGAGCAAAGAAGGTAGAATGACATAGAATTATAGTAAAATAAGGAATTGTACCAAAAATACCATACCCAGTTATAATGTCTTTTACTGTACACTCTGTGTACCCGCTATTCAAGTAATAATTTCTGTCAACCGAACTTATACTTCTGTTTATTGCGAATATTATCCACGCATTCATGTTACTTTTCATTTAAGTATAATGAACAAACAAAGTATGTGATTGTGTCTGAGAGTCCGTTCTACTATGAGGAGGCGCAATGTGTCGTCTGCAGTAACCGAAGATCTCTGACTGGCAGAAACTGTACTTCGACAGGACGTTAAATTCCAACATTCCTACCTGTTTTGCTAGTGCCTACTATACAGATTCCATTCCGCTACAGTTTCTTCCTCAGACAGCATCCCTCCGGTACCAATCAAATAGATGAACGTAACTGTGTCAGATCTCGAAAGGACAAATTGCGTAGTGTTTCCGTAAAGAAGTCTATGAAATTCTGGGACTGATGAGAAAAAACAGCAGCATCTTTAGATTCTGCACAGGAGATTTGCCGACACAAAGTCTGAATACACTGTCGCATGAGTCTCATACCGACACACACTGTTGGCAGCATTGCCGGTGGAATCTTGCCAGTACACTGTGATGCAACAACCCGACAAAAACTAAGTACAGAGTTCCGCGTAAACAAGTACACCTGTACGAAGAAACCTATCGGTGGAAGACGAACCATCAGACGTGTAAGGGTGTAACTCTCGACCACTATTCATCCTATAAATAGATGTCTTATAAGAATTCACTTCATATGAAACTAGCCCATAAATATTGAGTGTGTATCAGCTGCCACTTGTATAGCTCCTTACGACAGTTGCATTTATTACTATTATTATTATTAATATGAAACTAGCCCATAAATATTTAGTGTGTATCAGCTGCTACTTGTATAGTTCCTTACAACAGCTGCATTTATTATTATTATTATTATACAGGCATATTGACACCAGAATTGCATTATAAGAGACAGATGTATCTGACTTTTGTGACATGCCAAATATATAAACTACCATATTATACAACGGAATACTTAACTTTTAGCCGTCCTAATATGTGCGATAACAAATAAACTGACTTAAACACCTACATATGGCAGCGTACTACCTAACCACGTCACGCTAGTTTATCGGATGCAACAACAGTTAAATAAGTGCGAGTGCACTGTTTACTAACCTTCTTGTGAATGATCTTTTCTTTCTCTGTACAAAGCAAAGTTCATAAATCACTGGAACTTCAAAACGAGCTAAACTCCTGCGTACAAATAAGAACGATGACTTACTCGGTATTGTACAGGTTCTAGGACACGCTGTCCGTACAAAAGAGAGTTACAAAAACAAAACAAAATACTATTTTTGCTTTTACCTTCCGCAGGCACGTCTTCACATCACGTGCCACGATACGCTGAATGTTGAGGGATACATTTCGTATTAGAATGATATGTCACCTTCATTCCTCTTCAGCTCACCTATAAACATAGAGAGTAGGATTGCCGCTAAGTTCATAAGCCAGAATTTCTATAATTTTACCGTCATGATCTTTGTGACTGGCTTGTATAGTAGCTTGCACTCATGGAGTTATGGGAGTAAGGTTCTCCTGCTGACTAAGTGACGAGGAAGGTACACCCACTTGAAGGTGGAGGTTTTGTTGATAGTGTCGGTGTCAGTGATGCAAAGCAAATATGAGAACATGCCAGCAAGGCCTGTACTAGTGCTTCCGTGGTAATATGACGGCGAACCATCAGTACCGGTTCAGCCTGAATGTGTGGGAGGGTATACTGGCGACTGCCTCACTGGACCAGTCTTCCTTACACAACGCCTCACAGGCGAGGCTTATCTGCAAACGAAACTCGAACACACAACCGCCCCCCGTACACCCCCGCAACCCGAGATCATGGTGACTGGAAAACGTAGAAGTAAAGGTGAAGTTTGTTGTTTATATTTGTTGCACTTGTGACTCAAGACTGACAGACACGTCGATATCACACCTTCTAGCCCTACTGGACGAGCCGGTAAGCAACGATGTACAGACACACACACACCGTAAACCCATATGAAAGTTTAAAAAAAAGTCTTTTAAACTGTTAAACTGTTTATTGCTTTGTAAATGGTACGAGTCACTCAGTAGTTCCTAAATTTTTTCTTAATTTCAAATTAATTAGTAGCCTCACTGCGTGTTTACTGATGCTGTTCGAACCTGAAAGCGAGGTAGACTGCGTTCGGCTGTTGACAGCTCGAGCTGCAACGGAGGCGCGAGTAACGGTAAACGCCTTTATAAACGTATCACGCTCGCCTAGCCCTGGAAAAGCCATTAGCGGCGCCCGGCCGGCCGAGTGGTAGTCGTCACATTAACGCGGAATGACTCGTAATGACCACGTGCCAGATCAGATAGCGCGGGGCTCCCGCGAGCCTGCACTCGCATTCCGTGTGGACCGAGCCTCCCATTTTCACTTCGTCTCAGGAAATAACAGCACCGACTGTGGGGCAGCGTTTTAGTGACCGGAGGCGACGCGATTGGCCGCTGTTATTGGGCGGCGTTATAAATAGCCTCGCCGCGCGGTGGCTACTGCTATTAGGCGAAACGTCGCGCAGCCTCTGGTTTTTCACTCGGTAGCTGCGGATCACCTGTTAGTCGATCCTGCTATCAGCAGCCGGTGTCCACTTGTCTGTTTTTTGTAACATCCTACCCCTTCGATGTCCACGGCAGCTACCGTACATGCAGCAATGCACCACTTCCGATTGTCGTATAACCTGTTCTTGACAATTAGCTTCGGACAACTAAGAAACGAAATCCATTTCTGAGAGGCTTGTTCCTTCATGTTGGTGAATCTTAGCAGTAAACGGTAACTGATTGCACGGACAGGTATGACATCAGGAAACGAAACTGACTGGCGATATTGTAGTGATTGGAGTAATCGCACAGCAGTACGTCCGGCTCGATCTGAACCATGATTACCAGCACGGTATCAAGCCTATAGAGATCCTGGGAAACTTCGTTGCTGGTCATCAATATTGCAGCAGCATGGAGGTGGTATGCAACAAACGTCAAGCGGCATCTTTGAATACGCAGATCATTAGCATTTCAGCACATCCGCACAAAGCAGAGAGGAGAATCGTCATCTATTTCAACGCGTAAGTTAAGATTACGCTGTGGGTTTCTCATTCAGAAATCGCATTTGAATATCGTATCCTATCATGTCTCGTTTAAGAAGGAGAAACAGCTTTCAGCACGTGACACAATTCGACAACGGGAGGATCATAAACTATCGAGACTGTGGTTTATCTTTTCGCAATATAACAGTTCCCATTGTTCGACATCGCCCGACTGTGGTGCGAATGGATTCAGGAGGCCCATACTCAGCGACATGTAAAATCTCAGCAGCCCCACGCGCCTAGCGCGTGAGAGGACATACATATTGAGCGGTCTCAGGCGCTGCAGTCATGGGCTGTGCGGCTGGTCCCGGCGGGGGTTCGAGTCCTCCCTCGGGCATGGGTGTGTGTGTTTGTCCTTAGGATAATTTAGGTTAAGTAGTGTGTAAGCTTAGGGACTGATGACCTTAGCAGTTAAGTCCCATAAGATTTCACACACATTTGAACATTTGACATACATATTGTTTGCTTGGCCGTACATGATTGCACAGCCAAGTCACGTATTTTCAGTCATGAAATAGGCTTGTTCGCTGGAAGACAAGTGGGATGAAGTCTGGAACACCACAGGCTGTCAGCACGGCGACCTGTGTAACGGCTTCCCTGGATGTGGCAGCAGAGAGACAGAGAGAGAGGTGAACGCACGGTGGTGCAACCAACGACAGTAGCTCCATGTCAATCATTCAAATGAGTAATGGTTCTCAGTCTGCATCACGACTGACGTTTCTGTGTGTGTAGCCTCCAAGGAGAAAGAAAACTCCTAGACTGCTTTGTGTGTGTCATATGAGCCAACAATCCATGCTATGGTGTGGGGTGCTGTTAGGTACACAACACGATCACAGCTCATTCGCATAGTCAGTAATTTGGACAGCAAGTGTACTTTTCTGATGTGTTAAGGCTGGCAGTGGCGGTGTCATATCTTCGAGTTCTCCATCATGCTACCTTTTAACAAAATAACACAAGACCCCCATGTTGCCCCTGACGTTCTGATCTACTTAAACGTAGCCATGATTCGACTGTTGTCCCAGCCAGAGCTCTCAATCGTTGAAAGCGTTTAGTCATAAGTTGCTCAGATACTCGTAAGGCGGCAAGATTTTGCCACCATACGTGAATGAATAATTTTGACAATTCATATTTCATGTTTACTTTGTGTGGTATTACACTTATTAGTTCGGGTTATCGATTTATCAATCATTTATTGATTGATACTAGGTAGCCTCATATTAATTTTTGTGTAAAGTTACATGTTTTGAGGATAATTTCGTACTGGCTCTGACAGCAGGGAAAACGAGCACCTCTGTGGTCTTTGAATGCAACACAGGCCGAGAGCTGGAGGCAGGGTAGTTTTTATGACTCTGAAAAGAATTGGACGATGGGGGCGTTTACTGCCTGGGACCGCAGCCCATCGACAAGCTGGTGGAACGGCGTCCTTGCAGCGGCCGTGCCACTGCTAAGAAAGACTCGGAGGCGAGATGATGCTCAGAGCTTAAGGTCTTAGAGGTAGCACCTTAAAAGCGCCGCCACCAGCCTTTTCAGCACGGAGTTACGTGTGAGAAATGCTTGCAACAGTCCCGCATAAGGCAGTGAAATGAATCTGACTGGCTGAATTTATAGTCGGAGGAGGAGTCACAATTTGTTCTAGAAGTTCCTACCAAAATGAGTATAAGCCTAAGGCAATTGCCTGACTGCTTCTTGACACGTAGAGTGGGAAGTATTCCATTTGTAATGGGCCCAGTGATTGGCTGCATGAAGAGTGCATGTCCATGAGGCAAGGTCTGCTCTAAACTAGGGAATCCTCAGCAAGGGGTTCTCTCGGGCGTGTCAAGAGGACTCACATCACTGATACGCTGCTGGTAAGACGCCACTAAACAGTTTCTCTATTAGGTTTGCTAAAGTGCTGATTTCGCCCCCTAGGAGCGGCATCATTCCTTTCTCTGTCAACAGTGATGTACGCACCATGGCTCGGCAGATGGGGAATATTTGAGAGTAAATGTGTTAAGTTCCATTGGTTTGATCACATTGCTCTTTAATATCAGTGCCACTCAGAGTGGAGGCTTAGTTAACTTCGTTATTAATCAATATCAGCCATCTAGTGTTACCATCGAATAGATGGGGGTGCCGGTTCCATCCAGGTCATAGATGTTTTGCGGGTCTAAAATATAGATTAATGAATAGGAGTTAACATCCTAAGTTAATGCAAGTTAAATACGTATATTTTTCTTGGGCGTTGTTTTTACAATAAATATCTTGTCAGTATCCAGCTGTTCCACTTTTCCTAGGATTAGATTCCAAATACAGATCCTAATTAAGTTAAAGTAGAGTATTATCACAACTGGGGAACTAATTCACATGTTGCAGCTTGTCAATAGCAGGGCTAATTTAACTGACTTTTTGGCGTGACCACTCCATTGTGAACACAACAATGGCAGCCATTACACACTGCACAGCCGCGTAGCATAGGATACTGACGCACTACGACTCGCTAGCCAATGAACTGTGGTGTAGAGTTGAAGCAACATCAGGTGACGTACTCGCATCTGTCATCCAAGCTCAGTTTGACTCACAGCCCAGCTGGGTTGGAGCCATTGTTATAGCTAGATGTGAAAATCTGTGCATTAACTTTCCCAGCCTATATACCCCCAAATCACATACAAATTTTATCGTATATTCTTTCTATTATACTGTATAAGCACCACAACTACGTGGTAGTGCTGAAAAGTAATGTCTCAGAATTTTTTATTCCGTTCTCAGTACCGGTTGAGGTATTACATGTCACGCATTATAGTCGGTCGACTATTGCGTTTTGCTGACTCATGTTGGAGCCCTCTGTCGCTAGGGGGCTCAAAATTGTTACATGTAACATGACGATATGTAACGCACCATGTCGGTGCCTGAGAAACCCTAAGAAAACTGAAAGCACGAATTCGAAGAGTCCTTCAGCATTACGATGGCAGACCAAACACGAGCGGTGTGACATTTGCAACAATCCTGCACCTTGGATTCACTGGCAACTATCGTCCTCCACACGGTCCTGAATTGACCTCATTCGATTTTCATCTGTTTCCAGAACTTAAATAACACCTTCGAGGTCTTCACTTTGATACTCATGAAGCAGTGCAAGTCGAAGTGACGTTGTGGTACCGCCATCAAAGTCATTGTACAGTGACAGTATCAACAAACTAGTCTGTCGTTGGGAGAAATGTGTTCGTCGCCAGGATGACTGTTTTGAGAAATAAATATGTTGAGTTGAAGAATAAAGATGCAAAATGTTAATAACATTAGTTTTATTTAAAAAGCTATCACAGTTTTCACAAAAAAATTCGAACACATTTCGTTTCAACAAGCCCTCGTAGCACTGAATTTAGGGCGCATAGAATGTCATACACTCTTGTACGTAATTCTCATCCCTTACAGAGGGTATTTACTAGACTAAGAATCGGAGAATGAACTACAATACAAATTGGTCATACACTTACCACGGTTACTTCACTGTAGGGTCATAAACGAGCATCAACGACTGGTTTAACTGGTCTCGTAATTGTTACGAATAGGAAAACACTTACTGCGGGCCACGTGGTGAAATCGTTACTCTTCCGTGGACGGAAACGAAGAAACCTGAAGATCTGATTTATAAAGCTGAAGTCACCATTCTTTCTCGCTTTGATTGCCGCTTATAAATATTTCTAAGCCCCTGGTTTCGACGGGAAAGAACAAATAAAAATCTTCAGCATCACATTGCTGCACCTTCCTTTTCTTCTTCTTCTTCTTCTTCTTCTTCTTCTTCTTCTTCTTCTATCGTGTACCATTCGATTCCGTTAGTACTATCCTGTCTCTTCTTATATTGCGCTAACAGGAGCCCTATATCCTTGGCTGTCGCCTTTACACGTTCTAATCTGAATCTGCACATATAGATTTTCTATCTTCCTTCTCCTGACATTGGTAAGAATGGATTCGTATTCGAGAAGAGGGCGCTTCAAATCCATGATCGACCATCCGGTGTCTCCCGTGATTTTTTAGTAAATCTCTTAAGGCAATGCCGGTATGGTTCCTTTGAAAGTTGTGACGAGTTTACTGGTGGTTGTGAAGACGATGCATCACAGAAAGCTGGGTATCACAATGGCCCAGCTTAGGATACAGTCGCACATATTGCTTCTTTGGCTGTCAAAATTTTCCTCATTCTCCATATTCTCCTGACATAGCAGCCATTGACTTCTTTCTCTTTCCTTCTTTGAAGGAACAGCTGCGTGGCAGGAGTTTTCAGAACGACAAGGAGATGATTTACGAAATGGAACCTTTCCTGAGCAGCTAATAGGCAGACGAACAATCACGATCTAAACCAGGTCACTCATGGTTGGCCAAATTTGTCGCAGTGAAGGACGAATATGTTGAGAACGACTAACACAGTTATTAACCATCATAGTTACAGATCGCTCTTTTCGAGCTATTAATTACAACTTTGTGGCTACCCCGAAATATGGTACTTTCATAGTATCTTTAAAGCGCGGAATAACTAAACAGAAACTCATACCATCAAGTGAAGACATCATTGTAAGAAACTGGTATATATAAACGAGGCAAGGATCGTAATCGGCGGGACCGTAACGTTGTTTACAGTCATGATCATGGCATCGGAATATAAATTTCAATGAAACGCTTTACGTGTTTTCTTAAACGACGCGAATATCACCTCGTTCGTTAATGGCCGTGGTACATGAGTAAACATTCCAATGACCTACGTAAGTTCACCGGACGAAAAATTAGTCATCCCTAGAGAAATCATTACAAGCATCATTTAGTACAGTATAATGCCGTCCCTGATTCTGATAACCTCTTGGATTCGGTTTGAAAGTGAGTCCATAAGGCTATGCAGGTTAAGCATTCTCTGATGATTTGATCGCACAATTCCAGCAAATTGCGGGGATTCTGATGTCGGATTCCAAAATGTCCCACAGATTTTCTATGGGCTTCAAGTCAGGCGATTTTTCAGATCAGTCGAGATGTAACAGAGTGGGAGTATGTTCAGAAGACCAGTAACATATTCTTCCAGTCCTATGAACTCTCCCTGTGTCGTCTTGAAAAATTGATCAATAGCATACTCATCATACTGACTGAAAGGCAAAATTTCATCATTCAAAATGTTTAAATAAACATTCTGGTTCATGGTAGTAGGCGCCTCAGTGACTCGGCCCAATTCACGATAATAAAAAAAAACTCTTCCCAAATTATCACAGACCCACCTCTGGCTAGAACATGACTTTGTACACGTTTGAGATGAAATGCTTCATATGGCCTTCGGTGCTCTCAATGACGTGCGTCACTTTAAATAGTAAAAAACGTGACTCGTAGGGGTACATTACGTTCCGTCAGTCAGCTACTGGCCACGTTCGATGAGTTCTCCTCAATGAAGACGCGCAGCTTCATGTGCCTGTGTGAGCAGCGGCCTCTTGCGAGGTGACCGACTGCAAATGTTCATTGCATGCTGTTCCCGCCGCATAAGGTTTTATTTAATCACTGCTTTTCCCAGCTAATAATGATTATTTTGTTAAAAAAATCTCCACCTGGGAACGTGTAGCACTTTGTCTGTCAAGCGATGTAAATGGCACTAAGTTCATTCACAAAAGTGATCATATATAACCAGCAAAGAAGCTAAGTGTATGATAAGTAATCTCAACTATGCAAGAGTAATGATTTTTAGCGATTTTCAGTGCTATTGCATAATACTCTCATTACTAGTTGCAGATCGTCTGTCGAATTTACCACTACTTATTTTCTTTAAGCAAAATGAACAGTTTTGTCACACAATATCGCACGCACAAAAAACTAATGTATTTTTCCTGTCAAAATATTTCATAAAAGTTGTTACGAAATACAGGGCTTCATACATCAGCATATTATAATTGGTATCACGTAAGATGCTGTTTGCATTGACATACGTTCACTATATTTAGAGATTTTCTCAATCTAAGTGGAATTTATTATCACAGAGTGGCACAGAGTGGGTTCTGGGCCACTAATATACAATTATTATCGCAAGAATGACCAACAACATTTATGTCTGCTTAAAAATTCAATTTAAAACTGCCGCTGCAATATTTCACTAAGATGGCGTCTAACGTAAGACAATCACTTATCGATTCTCCTTCAGGCACTGTTTTACAAATAATATATATTAAATCTTTTTAGTGCCTTTACTATACACATTAACATTTGAAAATATTTCTCAATGTTAGTCGCATATTATTCAGCATTTACCAATATATTCTATAAGAATCATAGATAACAAAAGATGGAGATTTTCATTATCTTTTTCCATGAGTATTGTCTGAGATATAATTTCTGACAGAATATTAAATTATGTCATTGCCAATAATTATTTATTATTTTAGTAACTATGAAGTCCTTTTTATTAATATCACGAGAATGTTCATTCTCATTCCGCACACAACGCTATCGTGAATATGATTCGGAAAAATGTAGGCGTGGATATTAAAGGGGGTAGACCTTCATTCACTATTTGCAGCAATTCCCGTCGTGTTTGGAACGATTTTGATTCGCAAGCCGCGAAACACCTCTATGGTCCCCCTCAGTCAGGACCCTTTTCCGACCACAATTCTGTCGCCATATTTCCTGGACGTCCGCCGCGGAAAACCAACAAAACCAGAAACTTCACATACCGTATGGCTATGGGCACGCTCAAACACGATTGTCCCTTTTTGCCCCTCTGTCACGTTCTTAAATTTACCCACATGTGCGGTCAATGTCCCCTTGAAAAATTAACGTCTCACCGATCGCTCCTTTCTTGTGCTCACGTAGAAGCAGTGCGGACGCTGCTGAGTACGTCACTCGATGGATGCGCCATCTGTAGGAGCTTAACAATTCATCTGTGCATGCGCACTGGTGTGACAAATTTTTTGTCCGGTTACCTTATCAATGGAAAGTGAAAAAAAAAAAAAAAAAAAGATCAGGAAGTCCCTTCATCGTAGCTTGCCCCTATACTACCTCTGCAGCAAAACAGGAGGGGGCAAACAACGTCAGTGCTGATAAGAGTATAATGTGTCAGACGATACTTGAACTTCTGCCACCTTGGGGACGCACGGTTACCTGGCGGCCACCGCAGCACAAGCGCCTAGGCTGGGTCCGCACGAGGCGGCAGATGGCAGGCACCTTGACTGGCACGCTGGAGTCGCCTGGATTCCAGCCGCCGGCTTTCCAGGCGGAAGCGGTGACCTCAGCCAACAGAGAAAGAAAGTGGCGGAAGAATGCAGAAAATTGCGCGCCCGTGTCGACAGCAAGCGGTGATTCGCAGTTGCGAAACGGCTAGGAACGTTGGGCAACTGGAATCTGGAGACCCAGATAGCAGGAGCAGCGGTGAGTGAAAGCAGGGGCGCGGCCGCTTGGGCAAGGGTGGTGGGGTCAACCAGCGCCGGCCTGACCGACGACGCACTGCCGCCTCTGGGCTGCACACATTCCTCGCCACGTCGCAGCGGTTTGGAGACCTCCTGTCTGCAGACATCTGAGGAGTAAGAGGAGGAGGAGTGGGAGGAGAAGGAGACAAAAGATAAAAGAGAGCCCAATGTCCCTTCGAGATCAGTAGAGGTGAAAAACTGGCTCAAGAGGAAAGGCTGGGATGGGCCACGAAATTTGACATTTTCAAGTTGGAGCATTGGATATATTTTGAAAATACTTTTTAATTCACAATTTTTTGGCATTAAATGGACTTGCAACCATTCACCAGTTTCGACTATAATGATTCATCATCAGAACCAGTGCCTTGTTCGGAAAGTAACACGATAGACATCTTGATCACTTGAAATCGACTGCTAGATGATAATTTGACGTGTGACTTTCGAAACAAGATACTGGTTCTGATAATGACGCATAAAAGTCGAAACTGCTAAATGGTTAAAAGTCCATCTTACGCCGTAAATAAAATCTTGAGTAATAAAAATCAGGATCCAAGTTTCAACGACAGTAGAGGATCCTAAACTGAGCCATCTGAGGAACTAATGGTCGGAAAATAACATTTAGGTTCTTATTTCAGGCGTGGATCCAGGGTTCGGCTCCTGTGGTACGGGGGAGGGGGGGGCCGCAGATTACATTTTGTACTGTTCATTCCTCCTCGCTCCCAATAGAATATGTCTTTACTCCTATGTCACACATAGGAATGATTTTAATTACAAAAACAGTAAACTATATACGAGTAAAAGTGTTTCCACATGGTAATGACTTGTTTAGATCAGTCCTTCGTACACTGCTTTGGCACAACTTTCAAGAAACAGCTGTGCAAAGAAATATGTAAGTTTCAAAGCATTCACTCGAAAAATTGAAATCTACATGTGTCAAGCAGCTGATTTAAGAACTATGATAGCAACAACTCTCACAATTTCGGTAATGTATTAATAAACTAGATGTAATGGCGAAGTGTGCTTTCAGAATTATTGGTACTGCACTATGCTCTACGGTAGTGAGTACAGGTCTGCAGCTTGCCGGCGACCGCTACGGTCGGAGGTTCGAATCCTGCCTCGGGCATGGATGTGTGTGATGTCCTTAAGTTAGTTAGGTTTAAGTAGTTCTAAGTTCTAGGGGACTGATGACCTCAGAAGTTAAGTCCCATAGTGCTCAGAGCCATTTGAACAGGTCTGCAATCTATGGTTGAGTGAGCGCGTAAATGTGACAAAAGCTGTTATTTTCAGTCGTTTTCGCGTGTATTTGAGAAAGTCTTTGTTATTTTTTTGTTATTGTGCGACCTTTTCCTTTATGTTCTGTCTTACTAAGTTACCTGAGATTTGTTGTTCCTACCTGGAAACTTCAATTTTTTTATTTACTATTTTGTTTTAGTCTGTTACGTATACACGAGAACAGACAAAATGTTGCACATGAACTGGTATGAATATCTCACACAATATTTTAACGAAACTGTTAATATGTTAGTTTAACCAAGCATTATGGTATTTAAGGGGCAGATCTACATAAAATATCAACAAAAAAGTAGTGAGTTTAAGAAAAGGTCTCTGTGCTACACATTAGCCATCTGGCGCACAGAAACGTGTTCATCCGAAATCCAGAAGGCACATGCTATGCTGTATCATAAATTTTGTAATTTATAATCTAGGTCTACACTGCTGTACAACACTACACTATTCAGCACTACATTACAGTACAATATTATACTTACTATCACAACCTAGGTAGATTTTCTCATTTGACTGGTTAGTTAGCCCTGGCGCGCTGAGGCACAACTCAAGTTTAGTACTGGCTGTGCTGGCGCGCCACCTTTGATGTAGGAACTGAGAGACGGCCGTCATTATCTCAGGAAATCCTTCCTGTTCCTCCCCGAGGCTCCTATCCTCTCTGCTTTCGGATTTTATTGTAGGTGGATGCTCTGCCGTGGAGCATCTCCTTGTCACGGTGTGTGTCATTATCCTGGTTGGCTCTTGGCCGCATAGGCTTGCAGTTTTAAGCTCATATTTTGGCTGTCAATGAGTTCAGCTCGCACCAGTACTTCTCACTTCTTATTACGTTACAGACTGGTGACTTTCCAATGACGTTCGTGTTCAAGTCTGTGACATCTTGTGATCCAGGGTGCCGATTTCTCCACATTCATAAACGTCTGTTGTGCGTTCTCGTATTTCCAGAAAGTAGCTGGGATACTGACCATGTCCCTGCAGGTTCTATATAGCTCCCTTGGTCGGAAGGAAGCATGACATTCTGAACCTTTCTTCTGTATTAAGAAGGAACTGCGATAATGAACACCGGAGCAGCCAGTTCAGTTGAAGAGTAGTGGCCACCTCTAGAAAGAACAATCACAGATGTTGGACAGTCAAACATAGGTACAAGGAAGGTAACTGCGAACAAATCTTGGATAATAGAGGAAACTTCAATTGATCGACGAAAGAAGGAAGTTCAAACACGTTCAGTGAAAAACAGGAATACAGCAGTACAAATTCCTGAAGAATGAAATAAATATGAAGCGTAGGGCAGCGAAGGCGAAATGGTTACAGGACAGATGTGAAGAAATAGAAAATGAAATTATCGTCTGCAGGACTGACTTTGCGTATAGAAAAGTCAAAGCAGCCGTCGGTGAAATTAAAAGGGAGGATGTTAAGAGCGCAATGGTAATTCCACTGCGAAAAGCAGAGGAGATAGTATACTGAAAGCCTCTATCAGGGGGAAGACTTGTATGATGACGTGATAGAAGAAGAAACTGGAGTCGATATGGAGGACGTAGGGGATCCAGTATTGGAGTCAGATTTTAAAACTGCTCTGGAAGACTTGCGATCAAATAAGGCAGAAGGCATAGACAACATTCCACTGGAATTTTTGAAATTATTGGGAGAAGTTCCAAACAAACGACTATTCATGTAGGTATGTAGGATCAGTGAGAATGACGACGTACCAAAAGACTTTCAAGAAAATATCCCCACAATACCGATGAGAGCAAGGGCAGGTATGTGCGAGAAATATCGCACATTCGGCTTAACAGCTAATGCATCCGTACTGCTGACAAGTATAATACACAGAAGGAAAAGAAATTTGAAGATCTGTTCGATGACGACTGGTTTGTCTTTAGAAAAGGTAAAGGCACCAGAGAGGCAGTTACGACGTTGCGCTTGATAATGGAAGCAAGATTGTACAAAAAACAAGACATGGTCATTGGATATGTCGATATAGGAAAAGCGTTCGACAGCGTAAAATGGAGCGAAATGTTCGAAATTTTGAGGAAAGACGTGTGATACACAATATGCCCAAGCACAAGAGGGAAATATAATACTGGAAGACAAAGAACAAAGCTTTCGAATTACAAAGAGTGTAAGAAAGAGATGTAGTCTTTCACTCCTACTGTTCAATATATACAAATAAGAATCGAAGACGGAACTAAAAGAAAGGTTTAAGTAGTGTTAAAATTCGGAGTGAAAGAATAGCACTGATAAGATTCGCTGATGACGTTGCCATCCTCAGAAAATTTGAAGAAGGATTACAGAATCTGTTGAATGGCACGAAGAATCTAATGAGTACAGAATATTGACACAAACCAGAAAAGGAAGAGGGTAGAAAGAAGTAGCAGAAATGAAAAAAGCGTGGAACTTAACTACAAAATTGGTGATTATGAAGTAGACGAAGTTACGGAATCCTATTAACTTGGAACCAAAATAACACACAGAGGAAGAGGGCATTCCGGACCAAAAGAAAGCTACTTGTGTCAAACATTGGCCTTAATTTGAGAAAGATATTTCTGAGAAATAGCACTGTATGGTAGTGAATTATGGCCAGTAGAAAAGGCGAAAGGAGATGTAATGGTACAGAAGAATTTTGAAAATTAGGTTGCTTCGTAAGACAGGGGATGAGGATGTTCTCCGCAGAATCGGCAAGGAAAGGATATGTTGAAAACACCTACAAGAAGAGGGAACGGGATGATAGGACATGTGTTAAATCGTTGGGGAGTAACTTCAAAAAAATGGCTCTGAGCACTATGGGACTTAACATCTTAGGTCATCAGTCCCCTATAACTTAGAAATACTTAAACCTAACTAACCTAAGGACATCACACTCATCCATGCCCGAGGCAGGATTCGAACCTGCGACCGTAGCAGTCTCTAGGTTCCGGACTGCAGCGCCCAGAACCGCACGGCCACCGCGGCCGGCGGGAAATAACTGCCATGATACTAGAGGGAGCTGTAGAGGGTAAAAGTATAGGGGAAGACAAGAGACTTGAACGTGAGAAAAAGGAGCTGTTAAGTTCTCCTCGCTGTTTCTGCCCTGTCCCAGACACCTTGCCATTTTCTATCTATGAATTTCTTTAATACTTATAAGATGTAGTTCTGCTGCCCTGTACCTACTTCACCTTACCAGTGGACACACGAATTGTATCAAGTTCGTCGTTGGCTCAGCCTGCGAATTTGCGCCTTTATCTGGCTGGAATGTTTTCTGCAGCCCAGCTAGTAATTTCCTAGAATACTAGTCATTTTCCAGACTTTTACTTTTCAGGCTACTTCATACTCCGAAAGTAGGTTGAGAAATTTGGAAATTGATACACGTGAAATATAAAGTCTCGTGGTTAAATTTTCTTTAGTAGACTTGTGGAGGCTTGGGGGAAAAAGCAGTATAATCCACTCTATCGATGGGATACGACATATTGCTTTGGTTGCCCTTCACCGTGCCGTGGTACTGTGCAACGGGGATTTCTGTGTGTGCCATGAAACCAATTATATAAATGATAAAATATTTAGTTTTATTTACACAAACAGATCGTCTCCGTAACCAAATGGTCAACTTCGCTGCCTTCAGTATGGAAGGACCTGAGTTCGATTCCCCGTACCTCTGCAGATTTTTCTAAAGGTAGAGAGTTGTGAAAAGATGTCCACTCAGCCTCGTGATGCTAGAGGAGCTGTTCAGTAGAAAAGCAGATGCATCGTAAGGATTCATCCATCGGTACGAACTGCTGGAGGGATTGGCAACATGCTGTCCACATGCCACAAGGTCGTAGATCACAGATCGCTTCCCGTACTGCCTTATAGCCAGCAGTCGACCAGTCGGAACAGACCTAAAGCCTAATCCTTGAGTGGCGTCAAAAAATTACGTAAACACTTCTCGCCTATAGCAACAAATTAAGCACTTAGCAGTTGTTCCAAGTTACGACCTGAAGTCATGCTACATCATTAAAACATAATCCCTGGGCTGAAAGTCATTTGGCTCCATTGCTTGCGCTTGTTGTTTAGGATTGTGGTGTAACTGCTGCTCCGCCAGTAGTATCCAAACTGTATACATTGAAGTGCTCTTTCCTCAGGCAATCTGAATAGTGATTATTGTTGAATCTCTTTACGCGGGAAACAATACCATCTGCTCAGATTCTACTGTGCGACAGTTCTTTCTCGAAACGCTTGTACAGTTTTTTACGGCCTGAAATGTCCACTTCTTAGAAGTTTACACCCCTGGCGATGAAGTTGTTCTAATTAGGATGGCCCCCATTATGAGACATTTCTCTTTACATTCGTTTGCCTTACTGCGAATTAAACCCAGCTGCGTCGTACATTAAATACGTGCCTGCAAGTTGCTGCTCTGACTTCGACAACCAGTCGAAAACGATAAATAGTGGCGAACTCCGCAGTTGGTTCGTCAGTGATGACTGCGTAGAATTTTTCAGTGTAGGGTCGTCAAGGTTGCTACAGTAGACAGTTGTTTCTTTCGAAACAAAAGCAACTCACGCAAACTGTTCATTCAAGGCCACGTATCTTATGCTTCCCTACCTCAAAATATTAAGTTTAACTCCTTCTTTTATTACTCTCCTGTGTCAACGTCTTCATCTCAATGTAGCATTTGCACTCAAAGTCCTCAGTTATTTATTGGATATATTCCAATATCTTCCTTGCCCTAAAGTTTTAACCCTTTACAGCTCCCTCAATTACCATGGACGTTACTCCTTGATGTCTTATTACATATTAGATAATTCTGTTCCTTTTTCTTGTCAGCGTTATAAACCATAATTCTTATCACTCCATCTAATATTCGACATCCTTCTCTACTACCTCCTATCAGTCGCTTAGGTTCTCTTCTTTTCTGGTTTTCCCACAGCCCGCGAATCAGTTCCACACAATGCTGTGCTCCACACATCCATACTCAGGACTGCATTCCTCAAATTAAACCCTGTGTTTGATACTAGTAGACTTCTTTTAGTCGGGAATGCCCTTTTTTCCTGTCCTAGTCTTCGCCCATCATCTCTCATTTTGCTTAGAAGATAGCAAAATTCCTTCATCTCATGTACTTCGTGGTCCTCTATTTTCATGTTAATGGTTTCTAGTACTCCTGACTAGTTTCGTCTTTCTTCTGTTTATTCTCAAACCATAGTGTGTGCTCATTAGACTGTCCAGTCCGTTGAACAGGTCCTGCAATTTTTCCTCCATTTACTGTAACAGAGCACATCATAAATCGACCACTCCGTTAGGACTTGAGAGATCACACACTCGCAACGACGTAACTCTTTCCGTTAGTTCTGCGGTTTTATTAACATTTTCGTCGTATTTTACTCTGAAGTGTCTTTTAATATTCGTTAGGCGCTCACTTTATCCATGCTGACGTCTGATTTTTCAGCTGCCTTGAAATAAATGAAAAGAGTGAGAGATATCTGTTATTTGTCTTCCCTGGTAAAGGTGAAGCTGACCGTTCGCAAAGAGAGGAGAGCTAACATTTTTCTATAATATTTGCTAAAATTAAAAGTGAGTATTAGAAATACGTGTCGTGGACGACACTGTTCATCAAACAACTTAATTCTTTTATATTTTATAAAAAAAGATGATAGAGAGAATGTTGACGTAAAGTAAACAAAAGACTGTTATTAACATCTTTTCATCCTGGATTTTAAAACCACTGCTGAACTTCTGTTTTATTTTCGTCAGTGCCACATCTATGCAGACCTATAGATTGCACAGTATGGTCGGAAGTCTTCATCCCTGTTTTCTAACCTAAACACTTCGTGTTGGTCTCCTATTATCAGCCGGCCACTGTGGCCGAGCGGTTCTAGGCGCTTCAGTTCGGAACCGTGCTGCTGCTACGGTCGCAGGTTCGAATCCTGCCTCGGGCATGTGATGTCCTTAGGTTACTTGGGTTTAAGTAGATTTAAGTCCAGGGGACTGATGACCTCAGATGTTAAGTCCCATAGTGCTTGGAGCCGTTTGAATTCTCCTACTGTCATTTTTCCCATTTGGTTGTCGTACGTGTTGTACATTACCCGCCGTTCCCTATATCTTACTCTATTTTCCTGAGAATTTCGAACATGTTGCGCAATTTTAGATCGTCGAACGTCTTTCCTAGGTTGACAGATCATATGAAAGTGTCTTGATTCATCTGAAGTCCTAGTTCCTTTATCTATAAAGAAAGTCGTATGGCACGAATGGCTGGGAGACCCCGGAGGACAGATTCAGCCGCCTAATTGGAAAGGTATTTCCGATACTTCGCGTATGTTTTGTGCGTTGTGTAGCGTAGTGTTCGTGTTGGAGATGACTAGGAAAGGGAGAAGGCGAAACCACTACCACCACCCAAAGTGAGCAACCTGTTGCCGGCACGAGCTTAACATCACCATGCGGCGAACGCATCGCCGTCAACAGTGTCACGCGCCCTCACTTCACGAGAAACTGCAGAGAGGTTTGGAATTTAATCCAGGATGTTGGTGTAAGGACTGGTGATCAGAAAGGTTACATCACCACCTCTCCTCCCCTTGCCAGTCAAATATTCGAAGTGAAAATTTAGTTCGTCATCAGGATTCGAACCGGTTTACCTCTGAGTTGGGCGCCACCGCACAAGAGTGCGTTAGTGACGTCGGCTGCAGAGGCGGCTTCCATTATCTACGCGATACCAGAACTTCCACTGTGTTGTTTTTAGCTTTACTAAAGCCAAAGTGATCGTCTAAAATATTCCCAGTATCTTTTCTATTTTTCTGTACAATCTTGTCAGCAACTTGAATCCTTGATCCGTTAAGCTCACTGTGCGATAGAACTCCCATTTATCTGCCCTTGCTATCTTCAAGATTGTGTGGATGCTGTTTCCCGAAAGGCCGGATGATATGTCTCCAGACTCATACGAGGATGTGCTGTAAAGTAATGCCTCCGAATTTGTTATGTGAAAACTCCTCTGTCTCTTTAAGTAAAACGAACGTTATAAACATTCAGCATCTTTATTCTTCATGTTCACAAATTTGCAGCCCTCTGCCGCTAGAGGCCCCGAATTGTAACGTGTAACACGGCGGTGTGTAACATAGCTATGTCGGTGCCTGAGGAACAGCATGCTACAACAGAGTTTCGAATGTGAAGAGTTCCTTCAGCATGACAACGAAAGAGCACACGCGAGTGTTGTGACATCTGCAACAATCCGATGTCTGGATTCACTGTCATCGATCATCGTCCGTGCAGTTACGAACTGACCCATACGAATTTCGTTACTTTCCGGAACTTAAAGAACACCTTAGAAGACTTCACTTTGATAAAGATGAAGTGGTGCAAGTAGAGGTAAGGTTGTTACTCCGACAACAAAGTCAAATATTCTACTGTGACGGTATCAACAAACTGGCCTCTCCTTGGGAGAAATGAGTTTGTCACCAGGGAGACTATGCTGAGAAATAAATATATAGACATGAAGAATAAAGACGTACAATGTTAATAACTTTTCCTTTATTTAAAAAGCTTTAATGGTTAGCTCGGAATAAAAAGGGTGTAAGACAGGGATGTAGTCTTTCGCCCCTACTGTTCAATCTTTAAATCGAGGAAGCAATGATGGAAATCAAAGAAAGATTCAACAGTGGAATTGAAACACAAGGTGAGCAGATATCGATTATGCGATTCGTTGATGACATTGCTATCCTAAGTGAAAATGAAGAAGAATTACATGATCTGCTGAATGGAGTGAACAGCCTAATGAGTACAGAATATGGATTGAAAATAAATCAAAGAAAAACGAAAGTAATGAGAAGTAGCAGAAATGAGAACAGCGAGAAACTAAATATCAGGATTGATGGTCACAAACTAGATTAAGTTAAGGAATTCTGCTATGTAGACAGCAAAGTAACAAACGACGGCGGAGCAAAGAGGACATCAAAAGCAGACTAGCACAGGCAAAAAGGGCATTCCTGGCCAAGAGAAGTCTACTGGCATCAAACATAGGCAGGAAGAAATTTCTGAGAATTTACTTTTGGGGCACAGCATTGAACGGTAATGAAACATAGACTGTGGGAAAACGGGAAAAAGAAGAGTATCGAAGCATCTGAGGTGTGGTGCTACAGAAGAATGTTGAAAATTAGGTGGACTGATAAGATAATAAATGCGCAGAATCAGAGAGGAAAGGAACATATGGAAAACACTGACAAGGAGAAGGCACATTATGATAGGGTATCTGTTAAGACATCAGGGAATGACTTCTGTGGTACTACAGGGAGCTGCAGAGGGCAAAAACTGTAGAGGAAGACAGAGATTAGAATACAACCATCAAATAATTGAGGACGTCGGTTGTAAGTGCTACTCTGGGATGAAGATGTTGGCATAGGAGAGGAATTCGCAGCGAGCCGCATCAAACCAGTCAGAAGACTGATGACTCGTGACATAAAAAATTTGGAGACATCACTTTTCAGCACGCTCTCGTAGATTCTCCAAAAAATTTAAATAGACATTTCGTTGTCATCTCCCCATACGATTACAGAAATTCCGAAGAAAAGTTATCTGTCCCTTCTCCCATATTTGGTGGCAAGTCTTCCTCAACTCTACCAAACTCTGAATATAATACCTGTCTTCCATATCTCAGTTATTCCTTTATGTGTGAAATTTTGATGGTAAATGTTTGGGATAGTCTATACGTGCCAGTTTATGAAACTGTGTGCCGGGCTGGGTCTGGGACCTAACCACTGGCGGCCGTACACCAGCACGAGCTCTTCGCAGACCGACCCGTTCCTCAACTTGCCAGTGGCTCGACAAAGAACTTGTCTACGCTCACCATAAGTAACTTGTCTCTTACGAGTGGAATATGCTTCACATATACCACGGACGTTATCGGTAGACGTGAAACGTGGCGTCCAAAACAGTCTTGTGCGTATCAGTTGTAAGTCACAGTTAAACTGTATGCCGTTCCAGCTTTGCCTGTATTTTGGGGTCTGTGTATTTTATTATTTAAGGGATCTTTTATTAAGCCTTATACGAGGGCTATTCGGAAAGTAAGGAACGATAGGTCGCGAAATGGGAACCACAGTGAAAATCAAAACTGTTTTATTTGCAACAGTCTGCTACAACTTCCAGCTACTTATCTCCATATTCGCCGATCCGACTTAGACATTTGTCGTAGCGTTGGACCAACTTTCCAATACCCTTGTCATAAAAGGCAGCCACCAGTGCTTTCCGCCAATTCTCTAAGCTGGCCTACAGCTCGTTGTCTGTGCCAAAATGTTGTCTTCATAGCCAGCTGTTCATGTGAGCAGAGAAGAAACCCAGAGGGAGGCAATTAGGGGCTGTAAATACACTATGATAATTGAAAAAGGGTGCAGGAGCATCGTCATTGCCCCTGCAGAATGCGGCTGAGAGTTGTCTTGAAGAAGAAACCGCACGACAGTTATATAATGTGGGGTGCATAACTTCAGGCGAAATTTCTAAGCAGGCCCTCGTACTTGGCGGGATACACTATTTTCTACACATCTTTACGCGCTCACTGTGACCTCACAAATGAGAAGAGCGGCGTGATCCTATCTAGGGTCATACTAGAGACACTGCCCAACACATCTGTGCAAAGCTTTATAGGATTTTCATAGCCGTTTCCATTTCGCGACCGATCGGAACTTACTTTCTGACACCCCTCGTATGTGACCTCTGATACGTCTGGATACGACGGTGACAGGTGACAGTTACATAAGCATCTTTTCTGATCATCTTCACCCATTTATGTCCTGTGTGCATTCCGACAGACTTGGACAATTCCCAGCAGGTCATTGGGATACCCCATACGTCCAGAATTGCTACAGAGTGGCTCCAGGAACAAACACTCGTCAGAGTTTAAACACTTCCATTGGCCACTAAACTCCCCAGACATGAACATTATTGAGCGTATCTGGGATGCCTTGCGACATGCTGTCCAGAAGAGATCTCCACCCCCTCGTACTCTTACGGATTTATAGATAGCCTTGCAGGATTCATGGTGTCAGTTCCCTCCAGCAACAATTCAGACGTTAGTCGAGACCACGCCACGTCGTGTTGCGGCACTTCCGCGTGTTCGCGGGGGCCCTACGCGATATTAGGCGGGTGTACCAGTCTCCTTGGCTCGTTAGTGTGTATTCTAACAGTATTCGATTTTGCCTGTTTATGTACAACACATTACATTTATTTACGATATTCTGGGTCAACTGTCAGACCCTGCACGATTTGGCGGTCCTCTGCAGGTCTTCCTGCATTTCGCTACAGTCTTTTTGTGATGCAACCTTCCCATAGACGACAGCATCATCAGCGAATAGCCCCAGCATTATTGACTAGATCATTAACTTAAATTGTAAATGGCTGATGTCTTGTAACTGTCCCTAGGGGACTCATGAAATTGCCTTTACATCTATTGATTTTGTTCCGCTAATAGCGATGTGGTGAGTCCTATCTGCAAGGAAGTCCTGAATCACAAATTTGGTTCGAACAAATCTGATCCAGAAACACGGTATCAACCTGATGGCTTTTGTCTGCGGCGTTCTGAATCTCGTGGATGAAGAGAGTGAACTGAGGTTCCCAACATCTCTGTTTGCAGAATCCATCTTGATTTTTATACAGGAAATTTTCGTTATGCAAAAAACGTCGTAATGCCTGAGCGTAAGACATGTTCCATAGTTCTACTACAGTATTGCTATAGTAATTTTGTATGGTTACAGATCGGGATGTCAACCTAAAACTTTACCGGGTATCTGATGGCGTCATGGTGTATAGTAACAGTCACTAAATGGATAAAACCGACATTCAGATACAGTTGCATTAGCCTTTCTCTGGGTATAATCCACTAGCCATTGCGAAAACTGTTTTCTCTGTCTAGTGACAGTTATTTTGCAACATGATGTCGCCCTACACGCGATAGCATTTATACTAACTGACTCTTGTCGTGGAAGCCTATGCGCATACATATGTAGGGATGATCGGATCGGGGTACCCTGCAGCATTTTACCGTAGCACTCGATGAGGGGACGCTCAGAAACTAGCGAACGACAGGTTACACACACACACACACACACACACACACACACACACACACACACACACACACACACACACACATGCACGCACACACAAACGCATCATTACCAACCCTTTGTATCGTCAACAAATCGTTTACGCATTCATATATTTCCCATGAACTGTCCTTCGGTTCATACGTGCTAGTAGACTCCTTGGGATGACTTCAGTCTTTTTCGCGTCTACTGTCAATCGGCCTTCCAAGAGTGTTAAGATGACTCAACAGAAAGACAGAATTCACAAAACATTCACACGTCGTTGCAGTGCCTATCGGCATCTCCGGTACGGGCTGAACCAGAGGTGGGTCGTTCACAAAGGAACGACTCCAAAGAACAGTCCATTAAACTGAACGGAAAGACCGAGGAGCGACATCTAAGAAACGGTCGTTCCATGCTCCCTTCATTTCGATTTTGTTCGTACCTTGACCTTGTTCTTTGATGGGCAGTCACTTGTTACTCATTTCAGTTCTGCGGTTCCTCGTCCCCAACTCAATTTCGTTTGGTCAGTCTCGTGTCTTTTTGGGTGGTCTTTCGTTCGTGGTTCCATTTCCTTTGCTCTTCGTTCATTGCTGAGTTTTAGTTTCTGTCATTCATTTCCTTCACACATTCAAACCACTCTGTCTCGACTTCTGGTTCTTCGTGAATGCTGCTCACCGTCCATGACAGGTAATTTATACATAGCTTATTGTAAGTATATATTAAAATTAAAACGAGATATTCCGAATCGTTGGAACGACGTATTAGACCTTGTTTTTACGACAAAGTGCCTGGAATTTCCTCTTTAGCTTTCGCAAATAATATTTATCAATGGCAATGTTTATCATCTGAAGGCCTTAATGGGCAGTCCGACTTCCTGAAATACGATTTTAATATCAGATTCGCTGGATCAACTCACCATCACTTTTAGATCGAATTTTGAAAATTTCTGATTACGCTTGAGATGAACGTAACCAAAGATTTCAATTTCTAAAATGACAACTTTTATTTTACCTATAAATACGTTCTTTTTGGAATGGAGAACGTGTCGAGAGAGAAAGTGTTTTCATTTGAAACGCTTTGTAAATTTTTATTTTTATTTTTTTAGCATGGACGTGCGTAGCATTTGGGGGGCCACCGTAATTCCTTCTTCCACACTCCACGTCCTGTCCCCACCTATCGCCTCCCATGTAAAAGACTGATCTTCAGAAAATGAAGTCATATTATGTCCTGCCATTCAAATATTAAATTTGGTATCAGCCTGAAGAAAGGCAGAATATGTAATAGACACTGACTAGCAGCAAATCTACTGAGAACCGTTTGTCATTAAATCTCAAAACTATTTTATCGTTCATCGCGAAACTAATAAGTTACACCACTCTCCCCCTAGCTCCTCGTTTTGCATTTTGGCTTAAAAAATATAGAGGTAGAAAATGAAATGAAAAAGAAAAGGAACGGTGAACGAGGAAAAAGGAATGGGTCCCAAAAAGAAGTTGTCACCAGTGAACTAATTCCCAAAGCTGAACTGTGGCGAACGTCTGCACATGTAGGAAATGGTTCAAATGGCTCTGAGCGCTATGAGAGATAACATCTGAGGTCATAAGCCCCTAGAACTTAGAACTACTTAAACCTAACTAACCTAAAGACATCACACACATCCATGCCCGAGGCAGGATTCGAACCTGCGACCGTAGCAGTCGCGCAGTTCCGGACTGAAGCGCCTAGAACCGCTTGGCCACTTCGGCCGGCGACCGGAACTGCGGGACTGCTACGGTCGCAGGTTCGAATCCTGCCTCGGGCATGGATGTGTGTGATGTACTAAGGTTAGTTAGGTTTAAGTAGTTCTAAGTTCTAGCGGACTAATGACCTCAGATGTTAAGTCCCATAGTGCTCAGAGCCATTTGATGCGCCTAGAACCGCTTGGCCACTTCGGCCGGCGACCGGAACCGCGCTGCTGCTACGGTCGCAGGTTCGAATCCTGCCTCGGACATGGATGTGTGTGATGTCCTTAGGTTAGTTAGGTTTAAGCAGCTCTAAGTTCTAGGGGACTGATGACCTCAGATGTTAAGTCCCATAGTGCTCAGAACCATAGAACCATTTGAACTATATGAACCACAGCAGCCGGCTCTGGACATGTAGAGAGTGGAATGGTAGAAAGACAGAGTGAAAGTCGTTCGATTAACGTTTTGCAAGGTACTTGAGTGTGAATTAGAGAGTAGTGGCGTAGATACTGTTGTAAATGAAGATGTACATGTCAGCAACAAAAACGTTCGTCTTAACGACTAGACCACAGTATAAAATTCTGAATGTTGTGATTCGGAGGAAGCTGCCACAAACGTCGAACCTAGGTAAAGGAAAAAGTGTCTGGGTGTCACGTTCCTTTTTGTTCGTCGAGAAAGCTCAGGTTTCTTGTACGATTGCTTTTCTAGGGAGTGCTCCCCTTGGAAAGAAGGTCCGAAGCCGTTGTGGAACAAGGGGCGGCTGTGTGAGGTTCTCCTTATCACAGCGGACCGGGTCGGGGCCTTCGCCGTTGTGTAAAATATTTATCACACATTTATAAATACCGGGCGCCAAGGCCGGTGTATTTATAAATCAGCGCGCCTCCTCCCGGCAGCCACGGCAGGAGCGGCGGCGGCGGCGGCGGCGGCGGCGGCAATTGTAAATTCCGGACGACAAATTTACGGCGTTGTTTTGTTCGCAGCTACCGGGCTTGGGGCAGCGGGACTCTTTCTCGCCCGCTTGCTCCCTCGCCGGCCGACATAATGGAGCGCTCTGTTTGTACCGCCGCGCCGAGGGCCCTGATTATCCGCGGATGTGGAAACCGAATTAGGCGGGCGCGGGGGGAGCGGCGCGCTTAAAACGCCGCAAAACTGCGAAAAGAGCGCCCCGTCCGGGCGCGTGCCCGCCCGCCCACGGCAGATAAAGTGCAGCGCCAGACGCGAAAAACGGAGCCACTTCCTCCTTTCTTCGCTTCCGTCTGTTCTCTTTTTAAGAAAAGGAGCGCCCTCCCTATTTACTTTAACAAGGAGGCTGCGGCGGCACTGGTGTTTACTCACAAAGGGCCGAGTGCGAGGAGCCTCTCGTATCGAGGATCAAGAGTTTGTTCCTGCACGTCCTTCGCGGCGTCCGTCTTGTGAGAGGAAAGCCGATTAGGACCAAATTAGAGAGTATTTGCCGGCGCCTTCCCCTTTCTTCTTTAGCTCGAGGTTTGTAACTTGAAGACCCACCGCACTGCCGACGAAAATGGTTTAAATGCGCGAATAAACAGTTGGAAGTAAGTAATAACTACGACAGTATTGGGGTGTTCAATAAATCTGCTTTCAGTGACTTGATTTGTTCGTAAACCCGAAAGAGCTGTGACTTATTCGAAAAGAGCGTGTTATATTTTCTATGATTATTTCAAATAACTTCGTACTTCATAAAAGATTCTTTAAATTGTGACACACTTACGCGATCACAACTGCGAGTTGACTAACCTAGAACTACACTCGTGAGCCAAGCACTATGACCACTACCCACGGTCAGATTAAACGCCGCCTGCTGGCGCTGTAAGGCAAGTATACAGGGTGGTCCATCGATAGCGACCGGGCCAAATATGTCACGAAATAAGCATCAAACGAAAAAACTACAAAGAACGAAACTCGTCTAGCTTGAAGGGGGAAACCAGTTGGCGCTATGGTTGGCCCGCTAGATGGCGCTGCCATACGTCAAACGGATATCAACTGCGTTTTTTTAATAGGAACCCCCATTTATTATTACATATTCGTGTAGTACGTAAGAAAATATGAATGTCTTAGTTGGACCACTTTTTTCGCTTTGAGATAGATGGCGCTGTAATAGTCACAAACATATAAGTATGTGGTATCACATAACATTCCACCAGTGCGGACGGTATCTGCTTCGTGATACATCACCCGTGTTAAAATGGACCGTTTACCAATTGCCGAAAAGGTCGATATCGTGTTGATGTATTACTATCGTGATCAAAATGACCAACGGGCGTGTGCTATGTATGCTGCTCCGTATCCTGGACATCATCCAAGTGTCCGGACCGTTCGCCGGATAGTTACGTTATTTAAGGGAACAGGAAGTGTTCAGCCACATGTGAAACGTCAGCCATGACCTGCAACAAATGATGATGCCCAAGTAGGTGTTTTAGCTGCTGTCGCGGCTAATCCGCACATCAGTTGCAGACAAATTGCGCGAGAATCGGGAATCTCAGAAACGTCGGTGTTGAGAATGCTACATCAATATCGATTGCACCCGTACCATATTTCTATGCACCAGGAATTGCATGGCGACGACATTGAACGTCGTGTACAGTTCTGCCACTGGGCACAAGAGAAATTATGGGACGATGACAGATTTTTTGCACGCGTTCTATTTAGCGACGAAGCGTCATTCACCAACAGCGGTAACGTAAATCGGCATAATATGCACTATTGGGCAACGGAAAATCCACGATGGCTGCAAGTGGAACATCAGCGACCTTGACGGGTTAATGTATGGCGCGCCTCATTTTATCGATGGCAATCTAAATGGTGCAATGTATGCTGAATTCCTACGTAATGTTCTACCGATGTTACTACAAGATGTTTCACTGCATGATAGAATGGCGATGTACTTCCAACATGATGGATGTCTGGCACATAGCTCGCGTGCGGTTGAAGCAGTATTGAATAGCATATTTCATGACAAAATGGTTCAAATGGCTCTGAGCACTATGGAACTTAACATTGGAGGTATCAGTCCCCTAGAACTTAGAACTACTTAAACCTAACTAACCTAAGGACATCACACACATCCATGCCCGAGGCAGGATTCGAACCTGCGACCGTAGCGGTCGCGCGGTTTCAGACTGTAGCGCCTAGAACCGCTCGGCCACCCCGGCCGGCATTTCATGACAGGTGGATTGGTCATCGAAGCACCATACTATGGCCCGCACGTTCACCACCGGATCTGACGTCCCCGGATTTCTTTCTGTGGGGAAAGTTGAAGGATATTTACTAACGTGATCCACCGACAACGCCTGGCAACATGCGTCAGCGCATTGTCAATGCATGTGCGAACATTACGGAAGGCGAACTACTCGCTGTTGAGTGGAATGTTGTTACACGTATTGCAAAATGCATTGAGTTTGACAAGGACATTATTTTGAGCGTACCTACGTTCTGTATTTTAATTTATAAAAAACTACCTGTTCGTCTAAAATTGTGAGCCATAAGTTTGTGACTATTACAGCGTCATCTATCACAAAGCGAAAAAAGTGATTCAACTAAAACATTCATATTTCTTTATGTGCTACACGAATATGTTTTAAAAATGGGGGTTCCTATTTAAAAAAAACGCAGTTGATATCCGTTTGACCTATGGCAGCGCCATCTAGCGGGCCAACCATAGCGCCATCTGGTTTCCCCCTTCAAACTAGACAAGTTTCGTTCTTTGTAGTTTTTTCGTTTGACGCTTATTTCGTGAGATATTTGGCCCGGTCACGCTCAATGGACCACCCTGTATAAGCGGAGCAGAGACGAATGAGGAACCGCTCTAGAGTAGATACGGGACATAAATCGGGAAATCGACTGACACGAGGAATTTGGAAAGAAACGCCATATTTTTATGACCCGTCGCCTGGGAAAGAGTACATTCAGAAACAGTGAACCTTGTCGGTTGTTGCGTGCTACTGTCGTGAAAATCTATGGAAAATGTTTATAAATGACTGACCATTCACAGAGTGTAAAGCTGTTTAAGTGAAAACTGAATAAAATGTGGGGTGCATGTGAACCACACGTAACGAGAAACATAATATTCTCTTCCTTCTTTAAACATTTTTTCCTCAGCACTTGGATACCTCAGACAGTTTCATTTCCCAAGCACCAAATTAGTATTTTAAAAGAATTCTGCACAGATATACACCAGAAGATGCAACTTAAAAAGTTGTTAAATCCGTTGTGTGAGTTCGATTCGACTTCAATCCATACGCTACTGCGGAGTATTGGACTTTCCGCGCATAAAAATTTCTCGTTTCACTTGCCGCGTCAAATTTGGATAAAATTCCAAGCTTTCGATCATCGTCGTCTTCGTCAAGAGCTAAAACTGTCTGTCGTCAGCTAGCAAGGTGCCTGAAAGTTTTCTACGAAACTTCGTAAACGTATTGGTCTTTTCATTCAGTTTTATATTTTAGTAGTTTTAAGACCTGTACGTAAACACCTGTTATACTGTATGAATGGTCAATTAGTTACGTATAATTAATTTAGCTGTGGCCGCCCCTGTAAAGTGTAAGAAAGTGAAGGACGGTGAAACAGGAGAAGACGGACTAGTTGCTGGACCTCCAAGCCTCACCACAGAACGTGTAGGTCGGAGGCTTCGCCGTCCTGTAAAATTGGAGAGGTGGTGATATGTGGCAGCTCTGACGACAGAGCGGAATCCTGTTGCCCTCACAAGTGTTTCGGAACACACCGTCCAGCTCATGTTGTCGAAGCTGAGACTCCGCCGCATACGACATCGCCAGTTACGACTGTAGCGAGCACAGAATCATCGAGATTAGACCACGGACCAATAGAAATGTGTCATCTGTTCGGATGAATCACGTCTCTTATTATAACAGGTTCATGGTCGTGTCTAGATAGGCCGGCATCCAGACGAACGGTACCACCTCAAAACAAACACCTGGCCACATGGCCGTTCGGCGGATGGTAACTGAAGGTATCACACAGCAGTAGACTAAGTGTACATCACTGCGGACCATCTGCATTATTTCATACGTGCTTGATGTCTTCCCTACCGTGACGGTGTCTTTCAGTAGGATATCTTATACTGAACTCACGTTGATATCCTGGTCACCAAATTCGACTGATCTGAACCCGATGGAACATCTCAAATGCATTATACAGGGTGTAAATTTTAAGTTGACAAGCCAGAATAACTCGAAAAATAAGGTTCACACGAGAAAATGTGTAGACTCCAAAGTTGATTATTTTCTAGGGGACATCTGCTGGTGCTGAAATTATCCCGCCACCCCCTGGGGGTGGGGCGGGAAGCAACTCTAAAATTTCAAATGGCAACCCCCATTTTTTATTGCAGAATCAGATTTTACATAAAAAACTACGTACATTTTCTCTGTCCCCAGAGGGTGGGGTTTGAGAGAGAGGAATTAAAAGTTGTGTGGCCTCATGGCCACGAAACAAACAAAACTTTTCCGATTGTGCGGAAAAAATTAATATTTGGATCAACATTTGTAAAACTCTAATTCCTCACTCTTGAGAGAGGGAGAGTTAAAGATTTAGCGCATCAAAATGTACGAAGTAAATAAGCATATTTTATTTATCCGTAACCACTTTCCACGCAAAAATGAGAACATGGATTTTCTTGAATTACAGCGCCAACTACCAAGAATCAAAACAAATGTTTAAGACAAAATGTACATAGTTTTTTATGTAGAATCTGATTCTCCAATAAAAAATGGGGGTTCCCATTTGAAATTTGAAAGTTGCCTCCCGCCCCACCCCCAGGGGACTGGGGTGGTGGGCTAATTTTAGGACCAGCAGATGTCCCGCTCGAAAATGGTGAACTTTGGTTTGTGCACATTTTTTCGTGTGTAGCTTATTTTTCGATTTATTCTGGTTTGTCAACTTAAAATTTACACTCTGTATAACGGGTGGTTATTATTACACTTTCCCTATTTAACACGTTATAACACGGAAACTACGTACCGTACGAGTACCAAACATGGTAGCGCTAATGTCCAGAGTATGAAGTGCATGATTTCCACGCGTCACATCGCCACCGTCCAGCTCCAGCTGTGGCCACCAGGTGCCGTGATCAGTCATCGTGATTCATAGCCCCACACACCTGACCGGTCGCAGTGCGCTTGTTGACGTGTCAACATGAGCTTGGACAAAAGGAGCAGGTATTATTGGTGAAGCTCTATAATCAAAACAACAGTAGTGCTGCAGCTACACCTTCAGAATATCGCCAGTTGAAAGGATTACAGAAGGGTCCTCTTTCTCCACCTGCTGTGCGGAGCGTGATGAAGTTCGAATCAACTGAAGAACTGCTCGTCGCTTGGGAAGAGTCCGACGACCGGTTGCATTACAGGTGGTTGATGAAATCGCTGTTGCTATGGCAGACAATGCTGCGCGCAGTTCCCGATCGTCAGGCAGTGCGCGTGCTGTGTCGCGACAATTGAACGTCCCGTGGTCCACTGTACGGAAGGTGCTCCGAACCATTCTCAGACGGTATCCGTACAAGATCCATATCGTACATCAGCTTGCACCACAGAACGCGCAATGACGTGTTAATTTCGCTCTCCACTTTCTCGCAAGGAGTGAAGTTAACGAGGGCTAGCCCTGGACCAACCGATGGACAGATGCTCATTTTTCTCTGACGGGTGAGGTGACACACAGAATCGCCGAGTGTGGGGATCTTCACCTCCAGTCACTGTGCACGAAGTTCCTTTTTAGAACAGGTTGGCGCTCAAGGATGAAAGACGTGCAATGACTGGCCAGCTTTACGGCGATATGCTTCTCCAGCATGTCATACCCGCCCTACAGGAGAGATGCGCATTGAACTCAACAGTTTTCATGCAAGATGGGGCCCCACCACACATCGCTCGTGAAGTTCACCTGCTTCTCCGAAACACATTTGGAAACGATCGAATTGTCATCCGATCGTTTCCAAATGTTTGGACGTGATGATCACCTGATCTCACTCCCTGTGCTTTCTGGTTGTGGGGCTACTTGAAGGACAGGATTTACCAGGGGAACATAGAGATATGTGCTGATCTGAAGCGTAGCATATCAAGAGAGGTAGCCAGCATACCTATGGACATGCTTCGTTCTGTTGTGCGCTTTCAGACTCTTCTGGGCATTGATGGGCGCCATATTGAGTCCTTTTTGTAACAGTAATGGTACCGGTAATGGAATGCTGAACCGTAGCAGCACATTAAAAATGTTTTAATTGGATTGATTCTGCATTATTTCTCTTCCCCATGTCTTTGACATTAATGCTACCAAGTTTGGTACTCGTACGGTAATTAGTTTGCGTGTTATAACATACCAAATATGAAAAGTTTAATTATAACCACCAGGTATATGATGTCCTTGCTAATAGTCATTAGGTGGATTTTCTCTCGTGATTCGGCAGATATTTGCAATTTCTTTTTTGAAGTGTGTAGCTGGAGTCAAAAATGGCCCTGAGCACTATGGGACTTAACATCTGTGGTCATCAGTCCCCTAGAACTTAGAACTACTTAAACCTAACTAACCTAAGGACATCACACACATCCATGCCCGAGGCAGGATTCGAACCTGCGACCGTAGCGGTCACGCGGTTCCTGACTGAAGCGCCTAGAACCGCTCGGCCACACCGCCGGCAGCTGGAGTCAGCCCAAACAAATATTGCTTCTCATGCCCTTTATGCGATGCCCAAAGTTGACGGAAAGTTTTTGTATGTTTCACATTACGCAAACTGTTTTTTTTTTTTTTTTTTTTTTTTTTTTTTTTTTTTTTTTTTTTTTAACGAGGAATTTTATGTACCCATTCGAGAGAACGGTCCCAAGTTAGGTTATATGATATTCGTTTCATCGATATGTATTAATAGGGACAGCAGAACACGAAGAACAATCAGTACTTCCGGAGCAGCTGAACAGCACTGCTACATTGCGGTAGCAATCAGTGCCGGCCATGGCCGGTGCTGTCGCTGCTGTTATTCTTCACGTTTTACTGTCTCTATTAGTACACATCGAATATCATAATAGCCTAATTTGGGACCGTTCTATACAATGGTCACGTAAAACTCCGCTTTAAAAATCATCTTGTTTGTAATGGGAAAGAAACCGACGATTTTCGGCAAAACTGGACGTCGCATGCGTATATAGTGGTATAAATAAGTGAAGTTGAGAGCACATCTCCAGGTAAAACGTTGAGCTTGGGGGCACACTTGGTATTAATTCATTACAACCAGGTAAAACGTGTCGACTTTATTGCCGATCTGAGATTTGAACCACACGCCTTGTAAGTAGGCTGTTTAGGTTTTTATGTTGGTAACGCCATGTAGCGCTCTGTATGAAAATCACTGACTGTACTCTGTGCAGTCTGTGGCTGGCTGGCATTGTTGGAATATTTGCTATTGTAGTGTTCGGCAGTTGGATGTGAACAGCGCATAGCGTTGCGCAGTTGGAGGTGAGCGGTCAGCAGTGGTGGATGTGGGGAGAGAGATGGCAGAGTTTTGAGAGCGGGCGATCTGGACGTGTGTCCGTCAGAAGAACGAAATTTGTAAGACTGGATGTCATGAACTGATATATATATAGATATATTATGACTTTTGAACACTATTAAGGTAAATACATTATTTGTTATCTATCGAAATCTTTCATTTGCTAACTATGCCTATCAGTAGTTAGTGCCTTCAGTAGTTAGAATCCTCTATTTAGCTGGCAGTATCGGCGCTCGCTGTATTGCAGTAGTTCGAGTAACGAAGATTTTTGTGAGGTAAGTGATTCACGAAAAGTATAGGTTATTGTTAGTCACGGGCATTCTTTTGTAGGGATTATTGAAAGTCAGATTGCGTTGCGCTAAAAATATTGTGTGTCAGTTTAGTGTTGATCAGAACAAGTAAAGAGAGAAATGTCTGAGTACGTTCAGTTCTGCTCAGCTGTTTGAAAATCAAATAACGTAAGGTGTTTACCAGCACAGTAATTCATAAATTTTTCCAAGGGGAGGTTTCAAAAATGTTCAAATGTGTGTGAAATCTTATGGGACTTAACTGCTAAGGTTATCGCTCCCTAAGCTTACACGCTGCTTAACCTAAATTATCCCAAGAACACACACACACACACCCACGCCCGAGGGAGGACTCGAACCTCCGCCGGGACCAGCCGCACAGTCCCTGATTGCAGCGCCTAAGACCGCTCGGCTAATCCCGAGCGGCTAACGGGAGGTTTCAACCTTCCGAGTATATGTCCAGTGTCTGGGTCACCTTCCGCTCTTCTCCCATCTCCTCCCTAATTCCGAAATAATCCTTCCATATGGTAGCAGTATACTCATTTACACTGAAAAAATAGCCTTAGCCGAAAATGCAACGGAAAGCTGACAAAGCACTAGGATAAAAAATACTATTTACATTTAATCGGTTTAACCATACGTTTTAGTCCCCTAATCTCTGTTTTACTTTATCACTCTACTAGTAAGCGATCGATATTTTGCCATTTAAATCTTTCAGTGTTTCTGTTTCTCGTAGTTTCCTATCACGAATTGGAATTCACATTTTCGTTTGAACACCGATTCTTTTCGTCACTGGACTTCCGTCTACGTGAACTGAAACAATTTATTTCCCTAGTTTATATTTTAGGGAAACATATATTTACGGAGAAAATTGTAGCAGTTATCAGATACATCACTTATTTATACCAGTTTATATACACGTAAATGTGATTATGACTATCACCTCAGCTTCAAGCCGGAAATGGGAAGTGAAAAAAAGAATGGTTCAAAGGGTCTGAGCACTATCGGACTTAACTTCCGAGGTCATCAGTCCCCTAGAACTTAGAACTACTTAAACCTAACTAACCTAAGAACATCACACACACCCATGCCCGGGGCTGGATTCGAACCTGCGACAGTAACGGTCGTGCGGTTCCAGACTGTAGAATGTAGAACCGCTCGGCAACCCAGGCCGGCGGTGAAGTGAAAATTTTGACGGAAAACTTCTGTCTCGGAAGGGATATTGCAGACCTAATCTTTCAGCGCAGGTAGAAAACAACATTCTGTAACAGGGTTGTCTCCTTCCGGGGTCTCTTAGTGTCTCCAGTGTATTCCTGCGCACGGCTTAACGTGTTATTTGTTTATTAAACGGTTGTACATGTTAAACTCGTATACGTGCCATTTTAAGATCCGCCCTGGCGCATATGATACTCGTATATTATTTTGCATGGTTGGTATCCTAAGAGCTAAGATGCCTTCCTGTACCGTGTTAGTGTGAACGAAGAAAAGTTTAGTTTTTTCTGTACGTTGCACTGATACAGAATACAGAGAGTGATAGTCAAGATACACAGCATGTTTTGAATGTGGAGACGCCTAAATAAAACTGGAAACAAACTTGCGGGGAGGTATGTACCGCGTCCAGGACGAATTTCTGCATGGCGTGGTTGTGTGGTATTATGTAGAGAAACGAGGATGTGCTATACGCCCCGGTGATCACTTGACATTACCAAAGTCTATAATGAAACTCGTGTCCGATGGCTGGCTCTCGCTGCCAGCAGCGTGTAGACTTGGAACCGAGCCAGACATGCCGTGTTTCACAAGCCGCCTGCACAAGTCCCCGTTGGTGACTGGGTCCGCTGTGAACCACCACGGCTGCCGGCGAGAGCTTCGCTCACTTCCTGTGCAGAGTACCAAGCTGTGTTCTCCAACATTCTACATCTGCGTCCTCACTCATCTAATGACAGAGCACGGAGTGGGCGGCTGGGAGATTGCGAAGCACACCTAAGCAAGAAAGCACTTCTACGTGACATGGGGGTGTGCAGCAGTAAATATGTTCAGGCAGGGCTGCTCCTTCTGTAAACGGCAAGGCCAGTACTGCTGCTCCAACTGTTAAGGACAAGGTCTCCACGAATCACATGAACAATTAGAATAACAGTTGAGCGTTTTATTAATCTGGTAACTCGTTCTCTTTACTTACACTGAAGACGGGAGCCCAAATTCTCCAAATGGGTTGCGTGCCAACATTCGTGTCGTACAGCGCTCTTTTACATATCTGTTTCTTATTACGTTGCATTCCTTGTTGCAAGAGGACGGCAATGTCAACTTTATGCTTACAGCATCATTATTCATTTCGTCGAGTGTACGGATAGCTTCACCCTTTTGTTTCGAGAAGCAAAAACAGCGCTGTCTCCATCGTAAGCGAAACAGACAGGGTTTTATCTGAGGAAAGGTGCCATAAAATCAACCAGTTTCTGGATGTACCTTGACGACAGCCGCGCGGGATTAGCCGAGCGGTCTAAGGGCGCTGCAGTCCTGGACTGTGTCGCTGGTCCTGGTGGAAGTTCGAGTCCTCCTTCGGGCATGGGTGTGTGTGTGTTTGTCCTTAGGATAATTTACGTTAAGTAGTGTGTAAGGTTAGGAACTGATGACCTTAGCAGTTAAGTGCCATATGATTTCACACACATTTGAACATTTTGAACCTTGATGACATCTTTTTACTTGGTTACATGGAGCCGAAAACCTTACCCTTTTTTTGGGAGGTTTTAATTCGCTTTACTCCAGCGTTAGGCTAACAACTGAAGAGGAGATTGCTGGAAAGCTCCAGTTTTGGACGTTCTCGTCTACAAACGGGAGTGGTGGCAGTCTGTGGCATAGCATTTGCCATAAACCTACGCATGCAGACCGGTACCTCCATACGACTAGCTGTTAACCACCATACCAACGCATTAAACACGCCATGCCGAGAAACATATGATGCAGAATGTTAATGATGATTTGAGGCTAAGGAATCCCACAGCGGTAGAGCATAAAGTGGTCAAACTGTTCGTACTGTTGAGGACAGGTGTGCGGAACATCGCCGCTACACAAGGTTACAACAACACGAAAAATCCGCGCTGGTGGAGCATTGCTTGGCCGGTGGGACATGTAATGAAATATGAAACAATACAATTTCTGTTGCGTTTAGTTGCATTAAATCACAATGTTCTGTCAGTCAATGGGCAAAAGATTTTGACGGTTAGTTATGGCAGAGATAACTTGACCAAAAGTACTGGCCGTACCCTTTGAAGCGGGAAGAGCATTCGCGGCGAATAGGTCTACAGTCTGGTGGCCTATAAAGAAGCTGCAGGGTGTCATCTGTTACCCGACACCCAGCAACAACGATGTCTCACCTGAACATAATGGTCAGTCGGACCACTGAGATATTTTGTCATCTTGAAGATAAAGCTGGAGAGCCGAGCAGAGTATCACAAATACAGGGGCAGTCGTAAAGTCTTAGCAAATACAGGCATCGCCTGCAGCAGACACAGCGACAATTGTAATTAATGCAGAGGGTGATAATAGTTAAAGTTCCAGTTTTAAAATGTTGTAAAAACCGAACCACCGCGCAGATGGTAAACGGCAAATACCGAAGAAGGTGCAAACGTTATGTAAACAGAAAAATATTAAATAAAATTTTCCAACGAGATGGCTGTGCGAGTGTCATAGCGTAAATGGTTCGCCTACAAATGACAGATGAATCGCAATACAGTGGCTATAATGTGAGTTGCGAATTAAAAAGGTCACACTGTGTAATTTGTATGGCCACATAAGTTTGGCATCTACGTCTACACACATATTCCGCAATCCACCATACTGTGCGCGGTGGGTACCTCGTACCACAACTAGCATCTTCTCTCCCTGTTCCACTCCCAAACAGAACGAGGGAAAAATGACTGCCTGTATGCCTCTGTACGAGCCCTAATCTCTCTTATCTTATCTTTGTGGTCTTTCCGCGAAATATAAGTTGGCGGAAGTAAAATTGTTCTGCAGTCAGCCTCAAATGCTGGTTCTCTAAATTTTCTCAGTAGCGATTCACGAAAAGAACGCCTCCTTTTCTCCAGAGACTCCCACCCGAATTCCTGAAGCATTTCCGTAACACTCGCGTGATGATCAAACCTAGCAGTAACAAATCTAGCAGCCCGCCTCTGAATTCCTTCTATGTCCTACCTCAATCCGACCTGATAGGGATCCCAAACGCTCGAGCAGTACTCAAGAATAGGTCGTATTAGTGCATTCAACGGTTGTGGCACTGTTAATTAGATAGACTAGATTGTACCACATCGGAAGGGAAAAATCAGTTTTTAATTGCCCTGAGGCCAAAGCACACATAAAAAGCAACAATAGCATAGATCTTCAATAGTCCTGATTCCAAAAACTCCACAAAAACCAAAAATGACATTGGTATTGTCTAACCTGAGGCCAAACACCGCATAAAAAGCGACAATGACATCAGTTATTGTCTTGTGGCCACAAACCGCATAAAAAGCAACGATAAAATTGATTTTAACTGTTGTGAGATTGGTGCAAGACATGTCCAATATGCTGTCACCGTTTTATGTCACAGGTTGAAATCGAGAAACAGCATCTTCCACAAGAGATCGGAGTGTCTCAAGTGTCACATTCAGAATGCGTCACACAATGCGTGCCTTCAGTTCATCTACGTGTGCAGTGGAGCACTTAACACGGCATCTTTTAGACAGCCCCACAGCCAGATGTTACACCGATTCTGGAGAGCCAGGCTGTAGGGGAATGATGGCTGATAAGTCTAGCGTATCAAAATGGTTCAGCCCGCATCTCGTGGTCGTGCGGTAGCGTTCTCGCTTCCCACGCCCGGGTTCCCGGGTTCGATTCCCGGCGGGGTCAGGGATTTTCCCTGCCTCGTGATGGCTGGGTGTTGTGTGATGTCCTTAGGTTAGTTAGGTTTAATTAGTTCTAAGTTCTAGGGGACTGATGACCATAGATGTTAAGTCCCATAGTGCTCAGAGCCATTTTGAACCAAAATGGTTCAAATGGCTCTGAGCACTATGCGACTTAACTTCTGAGGTCATCAGTCGCCTAGAACTTAGAACTAATTAAACCTAACTAACCTAAGGGCATCACACACATCCATGCCCGAGGCAGGACTCGAACCTGCGACCGCAGCGGTCGCTCGGCTCCAGACTGTAGCGCCCAGAACCGCACGGCCACTCCTGCCGGCCTCTAGCGTATCCAAAATGGCTCTGCAGCAGCTGCTTCAATGGCTTTGCAATGTGCGGAGGAGCGCCGTCTTGCATAAAAATGATCCTACCTACGCGCAGACTCTGTTGATAGGTTGGTTGGTTGTTTGGGGAAGGAGACCAGACAGCGTGGTCATCGGTCTCATCGGATTAGGGAAGGATGGAGAAGGAAGTCGGCCGTGCCCTTTCAGAGGAACCATCCCGGCGTTTGCCTGGAGTGATTTAGGGAAATCACGGAAAACCTAAAACAGTATGGCCGGACGCGGGATTGAACCGTCGTCCACCCGAATGCGAGTCCAGTGTCTAACCACTGCGCCTGTTGATAGGTTGGAATAACGTTACTGCGAAGAAGGCCCTTATAGCGTCTGCCATTGACTGTACGTAAAGGCCGGCCTCGGTGGCCGATCGGTTCTAGGCGCTTCAGTCTGGAACCGCGCTACTGCTACGGTCGTAGGTTCGAACGGGCATGGGTGTGTGTGGTGTCCTTAGGTTAGTTAGGTTTAAGTAGTTCTAAGTTCTATTGGACTGATGATCTAGATGTTAAGTCCCATAGTGCTCAGAGCCATTTGAACCATTTTGTCCAGGTAAAGAATCCATATTATCGACAAGATATCGCCGTACGATAAATGATGCCGTCAACATTCATCACACAGTTACCTTTGCGGAATGAAATAGTACCGGTTGGTGTGCGTGAGCAATTTTTCCGTTGTCCATATTCTGCAATTCTGTGCATTGAGGTGTCCTTGGAGATGCCCAAGAGTGTTCGTTCCATGGTCACTCATTGCCTACTTCCACGCGAGCAAGAAATTCTAGAGCAAACTTTTATCCTATTGGCAGGTCAGCAGAAAACAATTCCTGAGCACGGGTGATTTTGTAGATAGCAATGCAGGATGTTCCGTAGAATTTTATGCATTGTACTCGTAGGTATTTTCATAGTTTGGGCAATTCCCCAGGCACTGCATGTTTGCACACCTTCGCTCGACCCCTCCTGCAATATTGCGGGCACGTCTTCTTCTTAAATCGGATCAATTGTTTTTCTCCCTTTGCCGCACTGCACTGAAAAACATTTTTTCTTTTTTTTTTTTAATTTCTGAATCACTTTCTCCAAACCGTCGTCAGACATCGGACCAACGACTTTTTCCATACCCTCAAAGGTCCAAAACTTCTGCAGAGCTACTGGAGCAGTCATCGCTCTTGTAAAAAGGCTTTACAGCAGCGCGCTATCCTGCATTGAGACAGTCATTCCGAGCGTCTCAGACGCAAACGGAAGAACAGCCTTGTACCCCGCGTCCTTTATTTTGTATATTACACTGCTTACAGCGCCGTATAATGTTTTTTTTTTTTTTTTTGCTTCATATCGTTTCCACCTTCTTCGATAATATTCTGTCAAATTTGACGTGATTCCGAGCAGTGGTTCGTTTTTAATAGCTTTTAGAAACTGAAACCTTAATTGTAATCACAGTCCTATTATTTCATTCACTCTGATCGGTTTCGCTCGTGAGATTCGGGCTTCCTCAGATACTTATTTGCCTACGACAATGAATATCTGAATATCTTCAGGTCTGATGAGCGAAGCACATCAAAATGAATCAAATATTACGCAAACTGTGGCTATGTGTCTGTACACGAACGAAAAACTTTTAATCATCATCCCGAAAAAATAAAATTACATAATCGATTTAATGTTTGCACTCAAATGTCTGCAGTCATAGTACACAATGAAATCCTTGTGCCACAGTTTCCTAGCACGCCGCTCGAGCAGCCGAAACACAATGGCGCAGTGCATGTGCACTTTACCAGTGACTGTAGTTATCTTAAATCCGTCTTCGCAACCACAAAAAATGTGTATTTTTGACAACATATGCGTTGTGTTTTTCTGAAGTAAAGTATCATCAGTGGTCTGTAATGAAAGACATTTACAATGTGGCTTGCTTTCTGCATCGAAATACAGATAGTCACAGAACTTTTGTTTTTACTTACAGCGTTTTATAGCTAGTTTTCCCTCACATCTGGAAACGCCGACTGCTTGCAAGTTTTTGAAACATTCCTTCGTTTGGAACTATTGATTTTGGTCTAATACCACTCTGATTTGCAGAACTATGCCTTTTTATGTGAAACACGAGACAGTTTAGCGCCACTACTGTTTGTTTGTATCTTTCAGGGTAAATATGTCTTGCGTTTTTTGTAGTGTTACCTACCACCTTCCCCGCTGGTTTTTCCTTTGATCTCTGTTCCTCTGCGATCCGTCATATGTGTGCTACGTTGTTTAATAATGTTACTGTGTATTTTAATGTGTATAAGATAAATGAAGAGGTAGTGAGTTCTTGTGTTTTTCAATCTAGAATGCATGGAACTGCAGATGACGGGGATAGTAGCGGTTGTCACGCAAGATACGCATAATCGTACTTTGGCTTTCACCATACTGGTGGGCCACTTGCCTGGAACTTGTACTAGCGTTCGTCTCAATATACTGGAAGACTCGGCCCTCCAAATCTGGTGTACGCACAGTCCCCCGCCTCCCTGCACGTTCGTCTGTCTGAAAGGACTCATGGTCACACAAAGGCCCGAAAAGAGCTTGAAATGTTGTGTGTTGTGGTTGGCGTCTTTGAGGGTACTTGTTTTGGTACAGCCGTGGTGCCTCTCAACGGTTTCTATCTGCTACACACACACACACACACACGCACACACACACACACACACACACCATCGCCGCTTGTTCCCGACATGAAGACCGCACCATTTTTCTGCTTACAGTACGCTGCGTCAGTCACACAGCCAAGAACACACGGCACCTTGGCCAGAGGAATTGTTAATCGTCTGCGTCATATACCGTGGCAACAGTGCATTTCTGGACACATGTTTAGAGGATCGTAGGTTGTGTTCCGAAAATGAACAGCTTAGAGACAGAAGTGATGACACTTTTGCAGGACCTGACCATCATTTTGCAGGACAATGCTCAAGCACGTACAGTGCAAGAGTGCAAGCTGTTACTGATTCGTTTGATTCCTGGGGTTGCTACGTGCTATTCCACTTACTGCACTCCCCTGACTTAGGCTCTCGTGAGTTCAACTCGATTTCTAAACTGAAGGAAACACTTCACGGCATTCGCTTCAGAACTGCTCCAAATTCGTCGGGCAATAGACCGCGCCTCTGGAACTGTCAACAAAAAAATGGCACTGCTAAGAGTATCCTACGACTTCCACATCGCTGGCAATGGGTTATACACAATGCTGGTGACTACTTTGAAGGTCAGTAAAACTTTGAAGCACGTATCTATTTTGTACGAGCTGTAAATAAATAGTTGCCACTATTAAAGTTCCAACCCTCGTATCTTCTTTAAAGCTTCCTAACATTTCGAGAGCCGGCCGCGGAGGCCGAGCGGTTCTAGGCGCTTCAGTCCGGAACCGCGCGACTGCTACGGTCGCAGGTTCGAATCCTGCCTCGGGCATGGATGTGTGTGATGTCCTTAGGTTAGTTAGGTTTAAGTAGTTCTAAGTTCTAGGGGACTGATGACCTCAGATGTTAAGTCCCATAGTGCTTAGAGCCATTTGAACCATTTGAACATTTCGAGAGAAAATCATAAAGACAATGCACAAAAAAATGTCGCACTCACAACACTAGTGTACGGGTGGACGATACGACCCGTATTTCCGAGAAAACTCTATACATTTCTGCATCTCGTTAAAAAATTCTATAATAGCCTTCTAGTTGCTGTTTTCTAGACATTCACTAAACTGAAAATTTCAGACACATTTGCCTCGTACATGAGTTACGTAATTAACTTCTCAATGTAATTTTACGGAATAAGTTGTACGTTTATAATGTCAGAAGAACGTTTGCCCTTACCTTCCTTTCTAAATGCGATTACCTCGCATTGTCCGTGGACATTTATGAAGTTTTCTGCGCAAAAAATACCACACATCACTGGCATCCTGCCCAGCTTTCCCGTATATATCTCATTCCGATTTTATGATTTTCTTCTTTAAAATAAGGTTTGTCATACACAAGAGAGCGGAAGATGTTTGAGAGTGCGGAACCGTGCAGTTTTACCTGGTCAGTATGGATCGTTACATTGTTTCACGTCTGTTGTGAGCGTGACTTTTTTTTTTTTTTGCACATTCTGTATAATTCGCTCTTGAGATGTGTCGAAGCATAATTTGCCAAATTTCGGTAAATACTTCCTTCCTTCATGATGTCATCGTAATCGTATCTGGCGGAATGATGCAACGAGTTTCAATAAGGGTAACTATCGATTCAGGAATAGTGTCTGGAATCTGGAAAGAGCAAGACGAGAAGTAACAGATTGCCACACTAGAAAAGTAAAACCGGCAGAGTGATGTTCCGTACCATAAATATACAGTCTGAAACTATTTTATAAATATAAAACAAACAACAAAGGAAATCTTACTGGAGTCTTTCCAAAATGAATATGTAAGAATCTGCTGGCTCAATGCGAATTTTGGCAACAACGGAACGGAAACAAACTCTTCAAAATCCTTATCTAATAAAAAGTTACAAAAAATAAGAGACAAGGTCTCATATTTTGCCCTCAAAAAATCGCAAAGGAACAACAGTGAAGGTCTTTAATTCTCTCTGAATGTCAGCTTGGGAGTTGGGAATGCATATCGTTAAAAATAGCGTTCTGTAGAATTGCTTAAACCTAGTCATCAACAACAGTATTACTACCATAAGCAACATTATTAGACAGTACCTTCTCATTGAAATAATAATTCTCTGCAGAAGTAAAAATCCGACGGTCGCATTGACTCGGCTGTTACATAAGGTCACAGCACTTTATTGAACGCAAGCTGTCGTCACGACGTCAGAGTACCTTTACGCAAGACATACTGCTGAATGTTTCACTACGGTATTACTTGGTTCGGAAACGTGAATGGAGTCAGTTCGATACGACCGAGAAACGGACGAACAGTGTCATGTGCGCCAAAGAACTCCTGATAACTTCCTACCTACGTGTTTACTTCTACTCACACGTTGGTGCAAGTAGTCTGAGAGATGTTACGGCAGTTATTGCAATTTGAAAATGCGTTAGATGAAGCACTAAGTTTAAGTTACCCATGAGCATGACGATAATATAAAGGAATAACAGTCCAGATCTATAGCGTTTATTGTAATTAAATGCGAAACCTGACACGAGCGAAAATACACGCTAATACAAACAAAAAATTTCGAGCATACAGTAGCAAAGGAGTCGTTGGCGAAAGATACCTGTGAATGTGTGTTTACGAACTGCCTTGACTTCTGTATGAAATAATCTCCTATTTCATTCTTGTCAGGTTTCGCATTTAAGTATAATAAACACTATAGAAAAAATTAGGAAATCCTTGGTAAGGTCTTATGGGACCAAACTTCTGAGGTCATCGCTCCCTAAGCTTACACACTGCTTAATCTAACTTAATTTTACATACGCTATGGACAACACGCACACCCATGCCCGAGGGAGGACTCGAACCTCCAACGGGTGGGGGTGAGCTGCACGGACCGTGACAAGGCGCCCCAGACGGCGCAAAACGATATAGATCTGAACTATTATCCCTTTATATCGCATGTATTTGAACCCAAACATTCACAAGTGTCAGATTTCGCTGTTTATTATGTTAAGTCTTAAAGCCGAATATCTAGCATAGAGCCACTACATTACAACACTGCTAAAGGCTGTAAGGGGAGTCAATAAACGTAATATAACTGGAGAAAAGTGAAACCGGCCACCTTCCTAGTTGCCTGCCATGGTTCATGTATTGGCTACAGGCGCCGGAGGAGTAACTGTCGTATACTATACTTGTTCGTTCAGTGTCATACGTAGCGAACGAACAGACCGGGAAAGAAGAACCATTGGCTGTGCTTTACAGAAGAGTTGTACATTCCAGAAATGTTGTGAATAGCTGTTTCCTGTTGGACTATAGTGATCTGTGCATGTGAAAGTGGACTTCAATCAGTCTTCTTAACAATCATTAACACAACCGTCTTGTGAACAGGATGCTGTAATTTTTAGAGACTCCAACCACCGCACCCACTACGCGTAGAGTATAGAGTATCAGAACTGTAACAGAAAATATCGCATATATAACAATCTTCTTCTTTTTTGGAGGTTCCCTGCCTCAGTCACTAGAAGCGGACCCTTACGGCATCACTTTGTTGTCCGCCTGCTGTCTGTCGGTCTGTTAAGAACCATTTTTCTCAGGAACGAGGTGATGGGCCAAGCTGAATTTCATGACAAATTTCATGACAGTCCCCTGGCGGTGCAAAAAATTAAGGGTTGTAACTCAACGCAATCAAAAGATACTCGCAAATTCACTCATCAGAATATACAGGGCTATTACAAATGATTGAAGCGATTTCATAAATTCACTCTAGCTCCATTCATTGACATATGGTCACGACACACTACAGATACGTAGAAAAACTCATAAAGTTTTGTTCGGCTGAAGCCGCACTTCAGGTATCTGCCGCCAGAGCGCTCGAGAGCGCAGTGAGACAAAATGGCGACAGGAGCCGAGAAAGCGTATGTCGTGCTTGAAATGCACTCACATCAGTCAGTCATAACAATGCAACGACACTTCAGGACGAAGTTCAACAAAGATCCACCAACTGCTAACTCCATTCGGCGATGGTATACGCAGTTCAAAGCTTCTGGATGCCTCTGTAAGGGGAAATCAACGGGTCGGCTTGCAGTAAGCGAAGAAACGGACGAACGCATGCGGGCAAGTTTCACGCGTAGTTCGCGGAAGTCGACGAATAAAGCAAGCAGGGAGCTAAACGTACCACAGCCGACGGTTTGGAAAATCTTACGTAAAAGGCTAAAGCAGAAGCCTTACCGTTTACAATTGCTACAAGCCCTGACACCCGATGACAAACTCAAACGCTTTGAATTTTCGGCGCGGTTGCAACAGCTCATGGAAGAGCATGCGTTCAGTGCGAAACTTGTTTTCAGTGATGAAGCAACATTTTTTTTTAATGGTGAAGTGAACAGACGCAATGTACGAATCTGGGCGGTAGAGAATCCTCACGCATTCGTGCAGCAAATTCGCAATTCACCAAAAGTTTACGTGTTTTGTGCAATCTCACGGTTTAAAGTTTACGGCCCCTTTTTCTTCTGCGAAAAAAAACGTTACAGGACACGTGTATCTGGACATGCTGGAAAATTGGCTCATGCCACAACTGGAGACCGACAGCGCTGACTTCATCTTTCAACAGGATGGTGCTCCACCGCACTTCCATCATGATGTTCGGCATTTCTTAAACAGGAGATTGGAAAACCGATGGATCGGTCGTGGTGAAGATCATGATCAGCAATTCATGTCATGGCCTCCACGCTCTCCCGACTTAACCCCATGCGATTTCTTTCTGTGGGGTTATGTGAAAGATTCAGTGTTTAAACCTCCTCTACCGAGAAACGTGCCAGAACTGTGAGCTCGCATCAACGATGCTTTCGAACTCATTGATGGGGACATGCTGCGCCGAGTGTGGGAAGAACTTGATTATCGGCTTGATGTCTGCCGAATCACTAAAGGGGCACATATCGAACATTTGTGAATGCCTAAAAAAACTTTTTGAGTTTCTGTATGTGTGTGCAAAGCATTGTGAAAATATCTCAAATAATAAATTATTGTAGAGCTGTGAAATCGCTTCAATCATTTGTAATAACCCTGTGTAAATGAACTAACTATATACATCATTAAATTTGAACGGAATCCTCAGAGCAATGTCCTACTCGCACTTGACCGTTTTTATTTTTCTTTTTCTTTCCAGAGAACTCGCGTGTGCTCACATGTAACCTGAGGTACCGCCGTTGCAATATCAATCCTACATGAGCATCTGCGAAACAACGAAGGAAAGGAAGAATAGAGTTTAACGTTCCGTTGACAGCGCGGTCATTAGAGACGGAGCACAAGCTCGGATTACGATTAGAAGGGGAAGGAAATCGGCGGTGTCCTTTCAAATAAACCATCCCGTAATTTGCCTGGAGCGATCTAGGGAAGTAAGATGGAGCCACATTGTAAGATGAAATGGCGCCATACCTGCAGCTCTCTTACGATGTTTCCGTAATACTGAAGAGTGTGCCGCGAAGTTCATTACAGCCGTGCAGATAAAATCTTCATCTGCATTCGAGTTGCCGTTACATTTCATTGACCACTACTGGCTTTTCAAAATGCTTTGACTATTTCAAGTCTTGTGCTTCCATGAGCGACACGTGGTCGTAGGGTCATGTGTGTCGTCAAGACGCCAAAATCTTTGTCGAACCAATTTATTCAGCAAAATTGTGTAGTTTCATTATTCATCGGCTTTCGACGTTTTATACACACACTACTGTCGCAATATGGTTCGGTACATCATTTCCCTTGCTTTCTGTAACATCGTAAGTTCATTTAGTAATCTATGAGGTGTATGACCTCATATGTCATAGCTGCGCAGAGTGTTTGTTTAACTTAATTCTGTTTTACTGGTTTCTTCTACACTATTATAATTTTCAGAAATGTTCATAAAAAGTCAGCTTTACATAATTTACATATATTATGCTCCAAAGGATTTCATGATAAATTTTACTTCATAGCAACGTTAGTTACACCAGATCTTATTCCATTCACCTTTGTAGGAGGGTAATACAAAGTTATGCCTCTGTACGCATCCTAATCCCTCCTCTTCTCCCGACCCTTACACGAGACAAACAAACAAGACAATAGAATTGTTGATCAGTCTGTCTTGAATACAGTTTATGAAAATTACTCCCGACTGGGTTTTACGGGGACATTCCGTTTCAGGTTCTAAAAGCAGCTTTGTTTCAATATCGTGTGGACAATACTGCCACATCGCGGTTGTACAATCGACCTTCTGAATTCCTTCGACGTCTTAAGTCAGGCTAGCATTATAAGTGATAAGCATCTCAGACATTGAAGCCATGCTGCAGAACTGCTCCCATTAATCTCCTTAGTTTACACTTTTCCATAGGCGCCGGCCGGGGTGGCCGAGCGGTTCTAGGCGCTACAGTCTGGAACCGCGCGGCCGCTTCGCTCGCAGGTTCGAATCCTGCCTCGGGCAATGGATGTGTGTGATGTCCTTAGGTTAGTTAGGTTTAAGTAGTTCTAAGTTCTAGGGTACTGATGACCTCAGAAGTTAAGTCCCATAGTGCTCAGAGCCATTTTTTTTGCTTTCCCATACTAGTCCTAAACAAACTTGAGTCTTACATTCGCATTTCACATGACCACTCGACTTCCTATGAATTCATAGGATCACCCTTAGGTAGTAAAACGACGCGGCAAGCTCCAGAACCTAACACTGGTACCCTTGTTGTTCACGTTGTACATCAGCCACCTTGCCGACAATATTACCAGTAAACTTAGATTTTTCGCAGATAGTGCAATTATCTACAACAAAGTTGTCTGAAAAAAGCTGCACAAATATTTAGTCATATCTTGATAAGATTTTAAATTGGTGCTTTGAATGTTCATAAATGTAAAACTGGACATTTCACAAAACAAAAAAACCTAGTATCCTTTGTGCACAACATCAGTGAGTCACAATTGGAGTCAGCCAACTAGTACAAATACCAGGGTGTGATTGTTTTTAGGTTTGTTTAAGCCACGAGAAATTTTCACGAAGATCCTGAAAGAACTGAGTTGGTATTTACTCGATGAAAGCCTACTTAGAAAGTTTGAAGCCCTATAATGGGGTGTACCCTCTGTCATGCATTTCACTGTGGTCTGCAGAGTGTAGATGTAGATTATTGTTATTATTATTATTATTATTATTATTATTATTATTAGTCAACTTCTGACATTCTGACAGATTTGATGCGGCCCGCCACGAATTCCTCTCCTGTGCCAATCTCTTCATGTCAGAGTAGCACTAGCAACCTACATCCTCAATTATTTGTTGGATGCATTCTAATCTCTGTCCTCTTCTACAGGTTTTGCCCTCTGCAGCTCCCTGTAGTACCAAGGAAGTTATTCCCTGATGTCTTAACAGATGTCGTATCCTCCTGTCCCTTCTCCTTGTCAGTGTTTTCCACGTACTCCTTTCCTTTCCGATTCTTCGTAGAACCTCCTCATTCCTTACCTTATCAGTCCACCCAATTTTCAACAATCTTCTGTAGCACCACATCTCAGATGCTTCGATTTTCTGCTTTTCCGGTTTTCCCACAGTCTATGTTTCACTACCGTTCAATGCTGTGCTCGAAACGTACATTCTCAGAAATTTCTTCCTCATATTAAGGCCTATGTTTGATACTAGTAGACTTCTCTTTGCCAGGAATGCCCTTTTTACCTGTGCTAGCCTGCTTTTGTGGTCCTCTTTGCTCCGTCCCCGATTGGTTATTTTGCTGCCTAGGTAGTAGAATTCCTTAACTTCATCTACTCGGTGACCATCAGTCCTGGCATTAAGTTTCTCGCTGTCCCCATTTCTAGTACTTCTAACTAGTTTCGTCTTTCTTCGATTTACTCTCAGTTCATATCCCGTACTCATTAGACTCTCATTCCATTCAGCGGATCTTGTAATTCTTCACTTTCACTCAGGATAGAAATGTCATCAGCGAATCGTATCATTGATGTCCACTCACCTTGAATTTTAATTCCACTCGAACCTATCTTTTATTTCCATCATTGCTATATAGATTGAACAGTAGGGGCGAAAGACTACATCCCTGTCTTACACCCTTTTTAATATGAGCACTTCGTTCTTGTTCGTTCACCTGTATTATTCGCTCTTGACTCTTGTATACATTCTATATTACCTGTCTCTCCCTGTAGCTAACCCTCCTTATCTCAGAATTGCGAACATCCAGCACCATTTGAGATTGTCGAACGCTTTTTCCAGGTGGACAAATCCTATTAACTTGTCTTGATTTTTCTTTAGTTTTGCTTCCATTATCAACTGCAGCGTCACAATTGCCTCTCTGGTGCCTTTACCTTTCCTAAAGCCAAACTGATCGTCCATATCGTCGTCCATAGATGTAGATATACACACTGTAATGTGACACTTCAATTTCCTTTCCATTCTTTATGGACATGATCTTGCAGTCATGCATAATAACAACAGTTACCATCCATAATACCATGAGGAAATACAGAGTCTTCGTTAATTTTCTCGTAGTCATATAGGGAGGGTATTCTCTTGGAGATACTGCAGATGACTTGTGAAATCCGACTGGCGTGATGCTGTCTGCCGCGAATTTCTCTCCTGTTTCTTTTCCTTCATCTCAGAATAGCACTTGCACCCTATGGCCTCAGTTGTTTGTTGGATATTTTACAGTCTCTGTTTCCCGCAACAGCTTTTACCCTCCAGAAAGGGTTTTTACACTCTGCAGCGGAGTGTGCGCTTATATGAAACTTCCTGGCAGATTAAAATTGTGTGCCGGACTGAGACTCGAACTCAGGACCTTTGCCTTTCGCAGGGAAGTGCTCTACCGACTGAGCTGTCTCCACAGTATCCTTTCTTCCATGCAAGGTTCGCAGAAGAGCTTCTGTGAAGTTTCGATGATAGGAGACGAGGTACTGGCAGAATTGAAGCTGCGAGGACAGGTCGTGAGTCGTGCTTGGATAACTCAGTCGGCAGAGCACTTGCCCGCGAAAGGCAAAGGTCCCGAGTTCGAGTCTCGGTCCGACGCACAGTTTTAATCTGCCAGCAAGGTTCAGCTTTTAGCCTCTTCAGCTCCCCCAAGTACCATAGAAGTTGTGAAGTTATTCCCTGATGTGTTATCATAACGTCTCTTCTTCTTGTCATTTTCTCCCTATGTTTCTCTTTTCACGAATTCTGCAAAGAGGCTCGTCATTCCTTAACAGTGAACCTAATTTTCATCATCCTTGTACATCACCATATTTCAAAAGCTCGCATTCTCCTCTCTCCCGCTTTTATCGGCCTCTTCAAGGAAGAGAGTGAACATTAGGGGAGAAAGAACGCATCCCTGTCTTACAACCTTTGTAATGCGAGCAGTCTTCTCTTCTTAACTTTCCTTCTTGGCTCTTGTACATATTGTATATTACCCGTCTTTTCTTATAGCTTACCCATATTTTTCTAAGAATTTCGAACATCCTGCACCATTTTACATTGTCGAATACTTTTTCTAGGTCGACAAATCCTACTAATGTGTCTTCACTTAAGTCTTGCTTCCATTATCAAGCACAGTGTCACACCGGCCTCTCTCTGTTATTTTCACCTTCCTGAAGCCAAGTCCTGAAATCGGGACTCATCCCATCAAGCTACGGTTTTCCAGTAGTCTAGGGTCCAACCGACATGGACACGAGCCCAGGAGAGGCGCTGCAGACGATGTCTTGCAGTTAGCAAAGGTACTCGCATCGATCATGTGCTGTTATAGCCCATTAACGCCAAATTTCGCCGCACTTTGCTAACGGATAGATTCGTCGTACGTCCCACATGCAGTGTTGCTTGTCTGTTAACACTGGTAGCTCTAGACAAACATTGCTAGTGTCGGTCATCAAGTAGAGGCCGTTGGTCAATGCGTTGTCCGTAGTGAGAGGTAATGCCTGAAATTTCGTATTCCCAGCATAGTTTTGACACTGTGGATCTCAGAATATTGAATTCCCTAGCTCCAACTACCATTCCACGTTCAAAGTCTGTTCATTTTCGTCGTGCGGCCATAATAAAACCGTAAATCTTTTCACTGAATCACCTTAGCACAAATGACAGCTCCGGAAATCCACCGTCTTTTTATACATTGTGTACGCGGTACTACCGCCATCTATATAATATGTGCATATGGCTATCCCATGACTTTTGTCACATCAGCGTCAGTGTGACGAAGATTGGATTCAACACTCTGAGGTCTGCATTGTTTGAAAATATTGCACAGAACATTGAAATTACTGCACTTCTAAACTACGTGTATACAGGATCATACTGGGCACTTCTAGACTGAACGTAAAGACTGATTGTCGGTAAACCTTTACATTAGCTCTAATTTCCCCTATTTTACGAGACATTTGTAGAAGTAATATGTTCCCCGACTCTTCTTGCCTTGTAAGGTCTCGAATGTTCAACAGTAGCAGTAGCCCTCCTGTAATTCGCAACGCTTCTCTTGTAGCGACTGTCACCGTAGTTTAATGCTTAGCATCTCCGCAATGTTCTCACAGTGACTAAACGAACGCGTGCGTTCCGCTCCTCATTGGATCTTGTCTGTCTCTTCTCATCTAACAGATCATCCTTTTTGTTTTCCATTCTTCTGTAAATTATACTTAGCAGCGGCATATTGTACTTTTCCTCACTCTGGACCGTCTTATCTTTCTGGGGTATTGTGTGGATTAACGTTTTCCGAATGTTTGATTCTGTCTCCAAGCTCATATAATGAGCGATCAAAATGTTTCCCTTAGAAGACTGTACAGTCCAGAATCGGTACAACAATCAGACCATTGAGGCAATCTTCCCACTGATCCACCAGGTTGAAGACACCCGTTTGATAAACCATCGTGTTCTGCTGCGTGAAGAAGTCCGTCATTGACTGCTGCACACCCTCGTCCGACAGGAATTGTCTACCCTTCAAGTCCTTTTTAAGGGACTGAAGGCGTGATAATAGTACGGGGAGAGATCAGGACTGTAGGGCGGATGATCCAGTGTCCACCACTTGAATTGGCGCTTCTTGGCGCTGCGACATTTGCGATATAGGGACGTGCCTTACCCCCTGGTCGCGCATCATTCCACAACAGTGGTTTCCGACAGACATGGTTCCCCATAAACGTTATTCGTTGGCCGATGGATGTCTACTGGTGTTTGTCCTTCGGCAGCCAAAAAAAGAATAACAGCACATTAATCTTGTTCGGACGCAGTTGTTCACGTTTCCGCGTTTACCGCACGCACTTCGGAAAAACACGATTGCCACACTTATTACTTTCCTGCATGTCGGTTCTTATGCACTGAAGAGCCAAAGAAACTGATACACTTGCCTAATATCGTATAGGGTCCTCGCGAGCACGCAGAAATGCTGCAACACGACGTGGCATCGACTCAACTGCCTGAAGTAGTGCTGGAAGCAATTGACACCATGAACCCTGCACTGCTGTCCATAAATGCGTAAGAATTCGGTAGTTGGAGGTCTCTTCTGAACAACATTTTGCAGGCATCCCACTTATACTCAGTAATGTTCGTGTCTGGGGAGTTTGGTGGCCAGCGGAAGTGTTCAAACTCAGAAGAGTGTTCCTGGAGACACTCTGTAGCAATTCTGGACGTGTGGGGTGTCGCATTGTCCTATTAGAATTGCCCAAGTCCGTCGGAATGCACAATGGACATGAATGGATGCAGGTGATCAGACAAGATGCTTACGTGCGTCTCACCTGGCTGAGTCGTATCTAGACGTATCATGGATCCCATCTCACTCGAGCTACACACGTCCCACACCATTACAGAGCCTCCACCAGCTTGAACAGGCCCTTGCTGATATGCAGCGTCCATGGATTCGTGTGGTTCTCTCCATACCCGTACACGTCCATGCGCTCGATACTATGTGAACAGTGACTCGTTCGGCCAGGCAACATGTTTCCTGTTATCAACAGGCCGATATCGCTGTTGACGGCCCCAGGCGAGGCGTAGAGCTTTGTGTCGTACAGTCATCAACGGTACAGGAGTGGCCTTCGGCTCCGAAAGCCCATATCGATGATGTTTCGTTGAGTGGTTTACACGCTGACATTTGTTGATGGCCCAGCTTTGAAATCTGCAGCAATTTTCAGAAGGGTTTCACTTCTGTCTCGTTGAATGATTCTCTTGAATCATCGTTGGTCCTATTCCGGCCGCAGCGATGTCGGAGATTTGATGTTTTACACGATTCCTGATATTTACGGTACACTCGTGAAATGGTCGTACGGGAAAATCCCCACTTCATTGTTACCTCGGAGATGCTTTGTCCCATCGCTCGTGCACCGACTATAACACCACGTTTAAACTCACTTAAGTCTTTGTAAGTGCCATTGTAGCAGCAGGAACCGATGTAACAACTGCGCGAGACACTTATTGTATTACATACTGTAGGCGTTGCCGGCCACAGTGACCTATTCTACCTGTTTACATATCTCTGTATTTGAATACGCATGCCTATATCAATTTCTTTGGCCTTTCAGCATATAACCTCATCGGAGTTGCGCTATGCTGCATATACTCTGCAGAAAGGCCCTCAAACGGAAAGGTTTTGATCGCTCCTAATAGATTCTACAAACAAACTTCAGTACTCGTTTAGTGGCCACTATCACCGAACAATTTTAAAAATTCGGGAGGAATATTAAATATTATCTATTCTCACCGCCCTATTTGATAGCAAGTCTTCGAAAGCTCTGTTAATCTTTGACTCCAACATACCTCTTCAATAGGACCATGCCTGGAAAAACACTATGGACTGCAGTTTGCAGTGTTCAACAAACTACAGGGCTAAAATTTTATTTTATTCTTAGTAGCTGGTACTTTTCGAAAATGAAGATAAAAGCACAATGTCTTCTAAATAGGGGAATATGTGTTCTGCCTCTCAGATGTGGTATTAATTTCTGAGATGAACAAGGAAGCTGATATTATGGTCGCTGCTATGAGATTAATCATCTCTAACATTAACTATGTTTACCTCTTTATTTTACAACTACAGCGTGATAGCAGTAGTTGTAGATTGTGTTGACGACGAGTAACCATCATGTTTGTATGTGGTGTAAGTGGTTTCATTATGACAGCCCTCTTATTACTATAGCGTTGTACTGCGTCGTTTAGGAACGTAGCATCGAAAGGTAAAGTGACAACAGAAAATGGCTTGGCCTGTTATCGCATCCCCGTTAATGTGGCAACTGGCAACCCGGTGTGGCTTACACCACAACCGCTTCCTGTGGAAATACATGGCGGCTCTTGCGGAGGAACGCGGAAGGCGTTCGGCAGTGTATTTGCAATCCATCTCTACTCTTGCGTATTTTGTGGGCCTTCCTCCTCAATTCACAACCTCTTTGACCGTTGCAAAAATGTAGGCACTTACAACTAGAGTTAATTTATCATCTTGATTCATGTCATTAACACCGATTTGCTGAGACACACTTTTAAGCTACTGACAACAATAAGAGCTGGAAATTATAAACTGATAAACACAGTGAAATAAAAAACAAAAAAATACAATTTATTCAATTCAGAAATGATTTGATTCGCCATTGAATTTTGCGGGTAGATTAATTTTTCGTCAAAAAACGTTCTTGATTAAACTGTCGAGTGTAGAGTAACGAGTTAAATATGTTACTATCAGAATCAATTAAGCATTTGAGTATGTTCAGTAAGAAAATTCCTATCAACATTAAATATTACTGCTAAAGATCACCAAAAGATTGAATGTGCCAATTTTTCATTCGTTAACATGCAAATAGCATCTATATAATTACTACTTTTTTGACCATTGTTTCTGAAGTTAATAGCCTAACGTCATCACTCTGCTAAGCAGTTCCTAGGTGTGTCGAAAATTTTCTGCTCAGGTGTACACAAACGGAGTTTTCATTAGTAACAATCCCTTCTTCCCTAACGTACGTAAAACTCAGAACTTATCCAATCACATTAAAAACGTCGTTCGGTACAGATTACATATCAGTCGGCCAGTACTTGTGAGAGCGTTTAAAATCCAGATCTTTGAATAGAAAAATTAGAGAAATTTCGAGCTTTAAGCACTCACAGTATATTAAAATAATAATTCACGATCATTCAAAACGTAACTGTTATGTAAGTTGCTAGGATGAATTATGAAGATAGAGAACTAAGAAGCGCTCTTCATGTACCCGACTCGCGTGATATTTGCAAGCAGAGCCAGAACGAAGGAAGTACGTGGGTAGATCTATTAATGGCATATTGGCACCTCTAAATTGGCCCTACTTCTTCTACCATAGCAATTACCTAATCATTTACCTACAACAATCATTAAATGTATAATACTTCAAAACAGCAATAATTTGGCAGTCCTTAACATGCTATTATACACATATATCACCAGTGTGACGCCCATTTAAGATTATACAGAGAGAAAACGTCGCCTTTGATACTAACTCGTTTAAAAACCAAGAGTGTACAGAGACGATTCGCACATCTCGAAAGTACTCATTTTTTTAAATATGCTTACGAAACTGCACTAATGTTTTGCGAATTTTCTTTCCATTTTAGCCTTGTGATAGGTATCTTTTATTTTTATGTTTTGTCATATAATACGAGTACTCGCCGGCCGGTATGGCCGAGCGGTTCTAGGCGCTTCAGTCTGGAACCGCGCGACCGCTACGGTCGCACGTTCGAATCCTGCCTCGGGCATGGATGTGTGAGATGTCCTTAGGATGGTTAGGTTCAAGTAGTTCTAAGTTCTAGGGGACTGATGACCTCAGATGTTAAGTCCCATAGTGCTCAGAGCCATTTGAACCATTTTAAACGAGTACTTATCATACATTATAGATACGTTCCACCCTGTCATTATTTCAAGATTATTTTTTTCAGAAACTGTGTTGAAGATGTTTGTTTCTATGGTTAGATCACTCATTTTCTTGTCGTACATCTCTTGTCGTACGCAACATTCCAAAATTTTCTTCTTTACTTATCAACAAAAAATTATGCTGAACTCCTAGAACATGCATATGTTCTGTTATATTAACTTAGTGATATAAAGTACGCCTTCGGTATTTATTTCATCCGCTTTCTTTCTACACATGACTTATCATCACAGAAATTTGGTAGTGTTGCTACGGAGTACCTTCTGCCGTGCATATACTACGGCATGCGTAGTGTATATAAATTTGAAGATAACAGATGCACTGTATGTATTTCCTAGTAGTAATATATATTTTTTGTTTTCTTTCATAAGAATAATCACGTTGGAAAGTCCCAGCGTTAAACATAAATTAAGTGGCGATTTCTTACGTAACAAATGACGCAAATGAGAATACTCTCTCGCACTTTTCCAGCTGAGGAAAGTTTAACGTCTCGTCGCCGTCGATGTCAACGGTAATGAAGCACTACCTCGCTTGTAGAAGTTGTGGAAATAACATGGTTCGTGGCATTAGCGATGAAGGAACTACGTAATGATTCAGTCTATGTGAGCCTCTACACTTAAACTTCCATCTACATACAAAGTTCTCAAGCCATCGTGCGGTGGGTGCGTGACGGACGGTACACTGTACCACTCCTAGTCATTTCCTTTCCTGTTCCATTCGCAAATAAAGCGAAGGATACTGACTATCTATATGCCTCCGTACGAGGCCTAATTTCTCTTATATTCACTGCTTGGACCTTACGCGAAATGTACGTTGGTGGCAGTAGAATCGTCCCGCAGTCGGCTTCACAAGCTGCTTCTTTAAATTTTCCCAACAGTATTCCTCGAAACGAACATTTCCTTCCCTCCAGGGATCACCATTTGAGTTTCCGAAACGTCTCCGTAATATTGGCGTGTTGCTGAGCCTTGTACTCAACAACAGGTCGCACTAGCGCCCTGTATACGGTCTCCTTTATGGATGAACCACCCCGCATCCAGCCATCCTGATTTAGATTTTTCGTGATTGCCCTAAATCGCTTCTGGGAAATGGAACCTTTGTAAGGGTATACGATCGACTACCTTCCCCAACCTTTCTCTAATTCAGTGGGACCGATGATCTAGCGGTTTGGTCCTCTCTCCCAAACCAATCAACCAACGGCTGAACGACGCGTTCCAAAAAGTCTCCCAATAAACCGAAGTCGACCATTCTCCTTCCCTAATATAACTTCTCACATGTTTCTTCCATTTCATATCACTTTTGCGACGCTACGCCTCGATATTTAATCGACGTGATCGTGTCAAGCAGCACACCACGGGTTTGTTTTTCCTACTTACCTGCATTAACTTACGTTTTTCTACATTTCTAGCTAGCTGTCACTTATCATACAAAGCAGAATTTTTGTTATCTTGTATCCTCCCAAGGTCATCTTCCCTTACACCACAGCATCATTAGCAAACAGCCGCAGATTGCTTCTCACCCTACAGCAATCCTCTCACACTTCCCTGGGGCACTCCTGACGTTACCCTCCTGAGTATTATTACTTAAGGAGTCATCGAGTCACTCACATATCAGGGAAGCTATTCCATACGCCCGTACCTTCGTTAGCAGAGTCCAGTTGCGCACCGTGTCAAATGGTTTTCGGAAATCTAGAAATATGGTATGTGCCTGTTGCCCTTCATCCATAGTTCGCGTTATATCACGCGAGGAAAAGGCAAGCTGAGTTTCGCACGAGCGATGCTTTCTAACACGGTGCTGATTCGTGGACAGAAACCATGGAAAACTGTAAATATGGATGTTTCGGTGGTAACCTGTTCCCACCCTTGAGGCATGCGCGTCCAGCGTCAAGACTAGTGTGCCGCCTCTTTCTGTATGGTATCCCGATCCTATCCCACTGGGTTCCGGCTTAAAAGAGCCGAGATTTCTAACACAGTCCGCAAAACGTTCATCCGGTAAAAAATACGCAATAAACAGTTTGGAAAGGAAAAAGGACTGACTGGTTTCTAGAGCAATTAACACTTGAATGCAATTTTTACTGTGTGGGCGGCCTCTTAGGACATTAGTGATCACCATTAATTGACTCTTTTTTTCATAATAATGAATAGTAGTTCGCTGTTGGTTAGAAACCAACAGGTCATATCAGAAATAAGTTCTAGTGCTGTCGTGTGTTAATCGAGAGACAACTGTTCGGAATTTTAAGTCGCAAACGGATGCTGAGACGTTTCGAACGGAATGGCGAATCCGAGCAGCAGCACATTGTTACGAGATGTGTCCCAGTTACTTAACTTCCCTCCAGACAGAACGTGTGGACGCAGTTTGTCTGACCAGCGATACTTGTTGAACGCCAACTTACTTGTTACCCAAACTGCAGCTTGAACATAATTATTGGTATTTCTTAAAGGGTCAAGTTGGATGTAACTTGTTAGATACCCCTCACTTGCTCTTAGTCTAATGTGAAACTGGAAAACAAATGAGAAATAAGTTTTTAGGTATCACGACCATCCATAAACATTGTGTCGCAAGTGCTTTAGGGCTGCTTCGTGATAACAAGCCTATGGTGATAATTTACTCGTCTAAGCTCCACATTACGGCAATATTTTGTTCAGTCGATAGTACTGGATTGTTGTATCGTGCTATGGCATCGCTGTATTACGTGTGACAGGCTTTTTGTTTTTGCTTCTTTGGTTCAGTGGCGTCGCGTCGGATAATGTTGTGGAAGCTGCATAATATTTCGACGAGCCATTTTCAGTTGCTGACTGACGTGTTGCTGCAATGGGAATATATACGCTGGCTCACTAGAGAAGTGCAGGCGCCAATGGTTAAAGCTATAACGTCATCGTAGAAAAATCATAGAGCACGGCAACGTCCAGTGCCCCCAGCCGTACAAACGGGCCACGGACTTCTTCTTCTTTCTGTTTTTACTTTAAAACTTCGTCGCGTCGCATATGGCCCCTCGGGAGCTGCTTATCATGTTTAACAGTTGAACGCAAAAGTAGACAATTTTAAGTTATCAAAACAAGTGGCATGGACCGGTGATTGAAAGAATCGAAAATCAATTGTGGTTGCGTCGATTTCGGTTCAGATTATACGTTATTCTCCTGTGTTATTCCACATAAAAGATAAAAGATATCTTAAACAAGACAATATCATTCAGTATGCTATCTGAACGTGCTTTTCCTTGAATCATTCTGTTATCGATAGATGAAGAATGCGCTCCTATGTGTAAAAAAAACATGCGCACCCGATATCCTTTTCTTCCATATTAATTTCGCATTTGCAGCACATTGTAAAAAGAAGAATTATGACAAAATGGCTTACGCAGATAAATTTATAAGTAATAGGTACAAATTTTAGCAACGATCTTATCTAGGCATCCTGCCCTCAGTCTTTCGATGTTCTATTCTATTTAGACTTCGTTAAACTAGAACAAATGTGAGTGGAGATTGTGTATAGCTATCGTCGCTCATATAACGTATTTTCAAGTAATGAGCATGGAGCCTTTATATGCAGAGAGGAAATTGAGAATTTTGAATTAAAAGTTTTCATGATCATGACTTCGATACTGAATGGAACAAAATTACGTATCTTGGGGTCAGCAGTGCACTTATTGGGTTAGAAAGAGCAGAAATCAGTCGTGGAATTAAGTTGCTTTAATATTACATTTATAGTCACAATGCAGATCAGATTTCGACCTGTGTCAGGTCAATATCAATGCAGTGCGGAATTGTAGCAGTTGTTCGTGCTCAAGTGAATGCTTACATAGTTCAACCATTATTTGAAATGTCATATTAAAGCAACTTAATTCCGCGACTGATTGCTGCTCTATCTAACCCAATATAACCACAGTCTTTGCGTGCACCCACCCCATGGAGGGCAACCTGATGAGTGCACTTATTGTTAGCTGTACAAGGACTATTCCAAATTAATCTGACAAAATGTTTCCAGACGCTCTTTTATGTACTTTTCAGATACGTCAGTTATGTAATTAACTGAATTAATACTCCACTCTGCAGTGGAGTGAGCGCTCTTTGCCTGCAGTCGAAACTAAATTCTTGACTTTCGCGAACAATGCTTTCACCAACTGAGCACTAGCCGAGAAAGGCTGGGCTCGAGTCTCTGTTTAACACCCAGTTTAAATCGTCAGGAAGTTTCGTGTAATTAATAAAGCAGAATTGATTGGATGATAGAGTGGTAAAGTGTCAGGCAACGGATCCACAAGTTCTCTGGTTCGATCCCCGATTAATCCTAAAAAAATATTTTGATACAATCACTGCATTTCATTTTGAGCAAAGGCTTTCCACTGATACAGTTAAACCTGCCCAGTTATTACGGAGATACTGAGTGGGATTCTTCGGGTCTTTGAGAAGATCAGTCCTGAAAATCGATCTGATTTACTTCTAAGCTCGATGCCATTTCATTTTGAGCAAAGGCTTTCCACTGATACAGTTAAACCTGCCCAGTTATTACGGAGATACTGAGTGGGATTCTTCGGGTCTTTGAGAAGATCAGTCCTGAAAATCGATCTGATTTACTTCTAAGCTCGATGCCATTTCTTATCACGTTGCCACAGAGAATGTCTTCAGTCCAAACTGTTGGCGTGGTACGGGAAGCGAACTATCGTCTAACATTCACTTTTCTATCAAACAAAACTAATGGTTCGAGTACAGACAGGGAAAGACTGCTTCAGATCACGTACCATTGCGATGGATTTCTTTGTCCTTAGAACATACTCGGGAAAGTAGCATTCGTCAAGAATCAGCAGGGTTCACACACCCCATTTTAGTAAGGATCATGTACTTTCTTCCGTCTTTCGAAATCACGTTTCGGTGCTCGACAATCCTTGTCAGTTTCTTCGGTTGCAGGGCTTTCTCTACGTGGGCACTTCCACAATGAGGTTGCTGAAAGTGGACCAGGGCAAATGCAAATATCTCTCAAGGGAATCCTGATTTGCGGGCACTATTACCACTCTCATTTCTCTCTGCCTTGCAAGAAACACGTCTGTGACGTTGACACATTGTGGCTACACACAAATCCTCAGATTCAAAGCCTGACAGCACAAGGATTACTTCGGCCAAATAATGCAACTGCGGCTTGAAATATGTTCAGGAACAGTGTAATACATTCCACGCTCAGCTAATCTTTTTAGGGATAGTATTTGGTTCTGAATAACACTAATATTACCTGCATGCACTATTTTTACATTTTTATCTTTTTCTGCTTTCGTTGTGCTGTAACGCCTTGATGTCATCGAGATCACCCGATATCGGACAATAAATGGAGAAAGGTAAACGACTGTTAAAGCTCTGAAGAAGACCACCTAGTAATCGGTGGCTATAATTCATGAATTCCATAACAAAACAAAATCGAAACTTCAGATCCTATATTTCACCCAGTTCCTTCCGAATACCAGTTAAATGTTCTGTCAAAATGCCGTACAGTGTGTAATTCAATAAGTTGGCCAACTATACTGCCAAACGAGTTATAAACTGTGGAATGGTAGCGTGATATGTCACGTATGGTATGACGGTGTTAAATGAGGACATGTGCTCATATTACCATAGGGATAACTAAGATCTCAACGGACCAGATATGTTTACAAAAAGTTAGAATAGTATTTCATCCAGAAGTGATGACCCGCGTAGCGATGGTCCATTTGTAAATAATTTCTTATTGTGTTGCTTTTCCTGGTAATGGGAACACCAATGTAATGCGGACTGCGAGTATTTTGTGTTATTTTTCAGTCGTTAATGCATGGATGCGAATGATGCCGGAGAAGCCTAAGGATCATAGACAAGAAGTAGAAGTTGCGTCAGTGACAATGTTTCATGTAACTCTTCCGTACTGGCTATAATTTGTACAAAATTATAAAATGGAAGGACTACATAAATTATTTTGTATTTCAATAATGCTCTCTGATGCTTTCTCCCTTTTCCGCGCGTTCATTTCCCTTCGTGTTTTTTTTTACTTTTTCTCAACCACGTCAGAGTGAATTAATCCTGGATTACACACTAAGCTCCTTCGTTTTCTATGTCTCAATAGTAAAGCGGCGGTGAATATTTCTCAGAAGACGCTATGCCTTGATTGTCTGCGAATTTTCCACACTAACGACCTTACTGTTGGATTAGATTTGAGTGTGGAATAGAATTTTCCGTCGGTGCTTGGCAAAATATGGTGACAGGTAAAAATGAAAACACCACATTTATCTTGATGTTCTGCAGTAATTTTATTTGTTCAAGAATCAAAATTCGTCTCTTTGGTGCATCACCAGCTGACTATTGCTTCTGATACGACAACTGTTATCATTAAGAAAATTATATGTTTTAATTGCTGTTTTGTGATTGTGTACAGAGAGCGGGGAACGAGTCTCATTACGGAGATCAGAAATATTGCTCTATCACTAAAATTTGTTGAAGAAATTTTCGATGAACTTCGAAATGCCTGAAAACACCAAACTGCTCCATTTACCACTGATTTTCCCAAACTGATTCCCGCAGATTTTCGGTGTCTTATTCAGAACTACACGATTCGATTTCCGAAACATAGATTCTCAGACGCTCAGTAAAGAAAATTAGGTTGTAATGTACTCGGCAATACGAAGCACTCAATATCATAGCTTAGCGTACGAGTGTATGATGTATACATGAGTGGCGAGACGAATAATCTGCCACTGATGTGTTGCTTACATTATCGTCGAGCATGTGAAGTTCAGCAGTTTCTTTTGTGAGCGTGCGCGCATGAATCAGAGCAGTGACGTAATCGTGAATTCCACGCGTAAGAAAGCAGTTCAGGACAAACACGTAGACAGGCGGCGCACATTGCTTGTCAGATGCTCCGTAACCACTAACATTGCCACTCTTATGTTATTGTACAATGTCTATGTTGACAATTCACGTTATACAGTGTTCTTTCAGACATGCACGCAAGTCTGGAGAAACATTGTATGACGTGAATTGTCAACACTGGCACTGTACAATAACATACTAAGTATTACTTGCCTCAACAGGTTAAGACGACTATCACATCGAACGGTCCTCTCTGGCGGGAATCACTTAGTGTGTGTGCGAGCAGAAAGAAACATGAACAAATGTGGCTTATGGAGGCGTTCTCGGATAGCCAAAGTAGTCAAGGCAACCACTCACGTTAAGCTGGAAAGCCGGGTCCGAATCCCTTCCTGGCGTAAATTTTCATATTTCACCGATAAAAGAGGACAGCTGAAGTCAATTTAGAGTCGCAATTTGCCAATCAAATTTCGTAATAACGTTGACATTTGTTTCTTTCGTCCCTTGTTTAAGAACACCACGTCCTATATATCGCTGTTGATCTGATCTTCAGTCCAAAGACTGGTTTGTTGCAGGTCTCCATGCTACTCTATCCTGTGCAAGCCTCTTCATCTCCGAATAACTACAGTAAGTTACATCCTTTTGAATCTTGGTCTCCCTCAACGATTTTTACCCCCTCACCTACACTTTCATCCAGTAATAAATTGCTTATCCCCTGATATCTCAGAATGTGTCCTATGAATTGATCCCTTCTTCTAGTCAGATAGTGCCACAAATTTCTTGTTTCCCTAATTCTAATCAGACCTCCTCATTAGTCACACGGTGCACCCGCATAATCTTCAGCATTCTTCTGTAGCACCACATTTCAGAAGCTCCTATTCGCTTCTTGCCTAAATTGCATAGCGTCCACGTTTCACTTTCATACATGGCTACACTGCATAAAAATATTTTCAGAAAAGACTACCCAACACTTAAATCTATGTACTGTGTGAACAAATTTATTTTCTTCAAAAATGCTTTTTTTTGCCATTGTAGTCTACATTTTATATACTCTGCTTCGGCCATCGTCAGTTATTCTGCTGTCCAAATAAGAAACTCATCTACTATGTCTCATTGCATAATCCAATTCTCTCAATATCACCTGGTTTAATTCGAGTACAGTCCATTATACCCCTGTCATCTTCGTCTACATCTCTTCCATTTCTAAAATATTACTTCAAGTTCATCTCTCTTGTAAAGACCCTCTAAATTCTCTTTAGAACTTTCAGCTTTCCCCTTCTTGCTTAGGACTGGTTTTCCATCTGAGCTCTAAATGTTCATGCTGCTGTTTCTCTTTTTTCCAAAGGTCTCTCTAATTTTCCTGGGGGCGGTGACTGTCTTTATATGCTTCTAAATCCTAACATTTGGCCTCTAGCCATTCCTGCTTAGCCAATCCCATATAGCAGCGGACAAATGAGATGATGCATCTCCATCCCACTACTGTTATCACGCCACACACCCGATGTTTTAATATGCGGCGTTAGCCACTGACTGTCAAACGAGGAAACGTGACTTACGTCTTCGCCCTTTTCTACGATGACTGCTTGTTTTTAAGACAGAAACTAAACGTTAACTAGAAATATGATCCTTATCGCAATCGTTGTGGTTGCGAGAGGCATTTACATAAATTTTCGAGTTCTACCAGGAAGATTTTTGGCAAAGTACTTTTGTCATTTTATTTTCATCATTTCCTTTTTCAGTTTCTCACTTTGTTCACACTGGCTATTAATTCTGATTGACAAGGAGGGGTCTCCAGCAGTGCGATAGACTAGCTATACGGTGATGCACGTTAAGATCCCAGGTATCACACACTCCAGCTATTCACCCTCTTGGGCCTTTGTTTGCGAGTAATTGACGAAAAAACTTCGTAATATTGCTACACTCAATAGCATTGAAAAAGATCCGTTAAATAGTCTGGCTGAGTGGTATAATGGACAGGATAATAGCTTCGCATGCAGGAGCTTGTGTGTTTAATCTCGTTAGGTGCAGTAAGTTCCTTTTCAATTTTTAAACCTTTATCGAAACTACTTTTATCGTCATTTTCATTCAATTAATTGATTTCAATTTCATTTTTTTATTTCTATTCCTTTTAACCATCATTTTAATCACCGTATTAACTTTTTCATTTGTTTCATTTTTTCTTTATATCATTCTCTTTCAAATCGGAATTTTTGTGAGTATGAATTTAATTATTTTTATCTATTATAATATTCAGTTATGTGAAAATTCCGATCCATCAGTTGAAAAATAAAAGACGAAATAATATTTCTGCAAAAGTGTGAAAAGCGTACTTATGCTGCCAGATGTGCAATTTCTTTGCACGGTAATCGTCATATAAACATTCAAAACATAACCTAAATACCTATTTCACTGTGGGGAAACTAACATAGACGAAGATTCAAATGAAAGGCAGATTTCAAGCAAAATGAGAAATAGATATAATGAACACAATACTGTGGACGAAAAAACAGGGTGGTAGAACAAAGGAATTAAATTGAAATTGATATGTAAAATTAATTAAAATCACATGAACTAAGATATCATGTGGAGAAAGAATGATAGGAAGAAAAATGAGAGCAAATGAGGAAGTTGATATTATGATTAAAACAATGCGATAAATGAATGGGATTAAAAAATTACATTTAAAACAATTAATTGAATAAAAATGATAATCAAAGTCATTTCGATAAAGTTTTAAAAATAAAAAACTTACTGCAACTGGCGAGAGCTGAACCCACGATCTTCTGCATGCAAAGCTGTTACCCCATCCATTATTCTACGGAATCTAGTTATACAGTGCAACTTTTTTAACGCTTTTATCATACAAATTCCGAATTTTTGTTCGTCAGTTACTTGTAAACTAGGGCCCACCAAGGTGAATGGCAGCAGTGTGCGATATCTGGAATCTTAACCTACATCACCTTACAGATCGTTTCAAAAAGTCGATTGCACCGCCGGGGACCTCTCCTTCTGAGTCCAGAGCTCTGTCTAATCTGTGTCTCATTCGCTAGGTTTATTCTTTAAAAAAAGCTGTAATAAACCCGGAGATTTGTTCGAACAATACACTGCTTTACAAGGGATGATTTTATTGGAGGTGGGATGCCGTTGCCTTCCTCCGACTACTGAATTGACTGAGCCAGCCAGTATAAGGACACCTGAGTTTACGTGGGCTCCGAGCTACGGTGAACCTCAACATTTTCCACATTAACAAACATTACCAGAGGAGACATAAGTGATAATTTACAGACGAAAATTGTAGGGTACAGATGAAAATTGATCGGGTATCGAAACCGGGACTGGTGGATCCGTTTCCTGTCACTTTACCACTGAATCACCGAGCCAATTCAGTGTTATTCTTCTATTTTAAAAGAAGTTGAGCTGTTAATATCAATGGCATTTCTCACCTTACTTTTGCAATTGTAGCTACTATTAAGCTTAAGACATTCCATTCTTGGAAAGTTTCGCATCCTCTCAGAGAATTCAACTTCCATAATTTGCATACATAGCTAAATTTTATTTTCTTCCTTTTTTGTTGTTGTTGTTTTGGTTCTTGATATTAATAGAACTTGTAGTTCTGTATACATTCTTTTTTTAGTTATTCACCCTAACCCTGATCCATTCCTAGGAGCTCATAACATACGAATATTCTGCATGCGAAGAGTCCACTGTTTTATTGATTAACGTTTTTCGTCTGAAGTACCAATGCGTGCGAACAAAATATAAATAAAATAAAACATTACATTATGAATTCTTGTTGAACAGAGTTCTAGCTCGGTAATTTCATTCTGTATCTTTCAAGATTCCATTTTGCAGTCGAAATAGCTATGTCGGTTTTTCAAATATAGATTGTTCTCGAGTTTCTTCTCTTGAAGAACTAAGTCATTCTCGTAAGAAATACATTATACTAATGAAGTGGAAATTTTAGTTGCGTACTTGCATTTTGATTTCCAAAGAAAGGATAGTTAACTTGTATGAAGGTCAACTTTTTTCCGCCATATCTGTTGAGAATAGAATTTATTTATACACTGACTCACCAGTATCGTATACAACCATTTTGAAGTGGATTTGATAGCACAAGACCATAAACATGACTCATATTACATTCACATACAATCATGGCATCTACTCCGGCGATATTCCACAGAATCGTTAAACATCGCATAATGGATGGCACGCTCGGCTATGTCGGGCAGTAACTACTTAGATACGATACGACCTGTATACAGCGTCTTCTACAGCCAAATTCACTTCAAAATAACTCTATATAAAATAGCTGTAGAGAAGAAACTGGGCAATAATGGTATAAATAAACACTGTCCTCAGCAGGTATATACTCCTGAGAGAAATAATATCTTTTTTCAAACAATGTCAAATGATCGTGGAACCAAATCTGAAGAAACTAAATAATTAAATTTTACGCAAAAACAACAGTGACAGAACGTGTTTACAGACGTTCCAGTGCTGCAGGTATTGATTCACAAGGACATAACAGAGGTAAAGAACAGAAGATTTCTGAAATTTGTGGTTAAATGTGACCTGTGGACTTTCTAGATCTACAGAAGAACGAGGCGTGTTTTTTTTATTAAGAAAACGAATCTTTATCTACATTTGAGTATGATTCCAAGAGACAAAGGAAGAACAGAATACAGAAGCACAGATTTTCTTCACCGGTTCCATTTATAATGGAAAACAATTAATAATATCGAGTCATGCTATGAAACAAAAGTTCAACCAACTGCATACTTTCTTTACAGAGTTGGTACAGCAAGGAAAACGAGTGACCAATTGCCAATGAGAAGACTCCGTTTCTTCATCTCGTACTGCTCACTGGATGTGAAATATTGTTGATGCTACAACCATCCGTTGTCGTCCATATATGATTACTTCACTTAGTCAGATATATCCATTTCCGCACGTGCAGAATTTTCAAATAAGATGTTATTTGTCTACGAAATATTCTTGTAGAACGCTCTTCCACATATCGTTACAAGTATTCTGTGCAAATGTTGAAAGACTGTTGTCTTTTCTCAATCTTTTTCGTTTGCCTTTCCTAGGTTATTTCTTTTTCTGTTCGACTACTACGAGTGAGTTAGATAATATTTACCTTGGAAACGATCTGCAGTTGTGACCTTCCAAAGAATTCTACTTATCTTTCATAAGCTTCCTTTCTTTGCTGCTGCTTTCTAAAAGCTTGTTTTCTATCAGTAACCTCTATCTCTGTAACTACTTTCTTACATAACTAGGTCCTCCATGTCATCTTTTTGCCCCTTTATTTACTCACCTGCACAGTTTGGTTTCTAATGAAAGGTGTAAACCTAGCCAACTCTAAACCCACTCTTCGGTAACATCTCAATAATTGTACCTCATTGTCCATCTTATTACAGTTGGAAGATACGTTGTATCATGAAGCAGATAACTTCTTGCTAAGGTACTCACAGAATTTGCTAAATATCAGTTTTCTTTTTCAACTGAACCTCCTCCAGAGGAATTAACAAATGCATTACAATTTTCCGACATTCTTTTATAGACCTAGTTCCATTCATTTTGTTGTACAAACATGTACCTTTGCACTCTCAAGTTTTCAATTCTTTGCAGTACTTTTAAAACAATCTAATAGCCAACTATTTCAATTTCTTATTTTGTTTTGTATTGGCTGAGTATTCACATGACTATCTCAATATTCCGCTACAAAAAAGGACCATTTTGAGTCACAGCTGTTTATTTCTACATTGCATCCTCTTATGCCTTGACGAAATAAGCTTCTCTTGCACACTTTATTTCTAGCCCAGTCCCTAATCCGACGGAGATGAAAACACACACACACACACACAGAGAGAGAGAGAGAAAGGGGGGAGGGGGAAGAGAGAGCTGCGTACCTACTCATAACTGATACCGAGCGAGGTGGCGCAGTGGTTAGCACACTGGACTCACATTCGGGAGGACGACGGTTCAATCCCGTCTCCGGCCATCCTGATTTAGGTTTTCCGTGATTTCCCTAAATCGCTACAGGCAAATGCCGGGATGGTTCCTTTGAAAAGGCATGGCCGATTTCCTTCCCCATCCTTTCCTCACCCGAGCTTGCGCTCCGTCTCTAATGACCTCGTTGTCGACGGGACGTTAAACACTAATCTCCCCCTCCTCCCTCCATAACTGATGATGTTGTATTAACTACTAAGGTCCTTGATAGAAGATAAGGTTAACATAGGAATAAATACGGCTGAATTAATGCAGTTCAGTAATAGAGAACACGTTCCCTTACGTATGTGTCAGTGACGAGTCAGTAGCCTTGAGCGAAGATGAACTGTGAAGCGCTGCCACGTAGGCCCTGAGCTGAGACCGCATGGATTAAGTGAACTGTTTGCAGTGACTCAGTTACGAGGGCAACAACAAGTGTCTTAAGCATGCTGCTGGAGGTAGAGCGCGCCAAAAGTTCCCTTTCCGCAGTAGCTGTAAGGTGCCAACAAGATTTTGTCACCATTACGAAAAGCAAGGTGGTGGAACATGTCGAGGAAATTCGGTGCACTTTACATGCACGAATAGGATCAGATAACTTCAGCATTTGTTACCAATACAAATGTAAGTGGTAAGCAACAAATCAAAATTTATATTTCTACTTGAAACGTGGAAGGACAGGATAAAATGAAGAGGCTTCGTTCCAAGCGGACCCAGTCAGGTGAAGATGTCAATTGAAGCATCTGATTAATAAAATACAGAGCAGAATGTCGTGACAATCCGTCCCGTTACTTTCGGAACAATTACGATTTTTCTAGTTCCATTCCAATTTTGTTCGAAGATAATTTCGAGCGCCTACTCGTATTTTTCCATGTTTAACTATTGCGAAACGATTTATCCCGAATTAGATATTCCTGTCACCCGTATTGGTGTATTCTGTTATCACTTTTAGTTAACTTAGCGAAACGGCCTGACAAAGAGATTCCACTCATACCAAAGAGAACCCACTTACATTGTCGCCCACAACGCACAAAGCTGGTCCCAAACTGAGGACCAGTTTCTTCCCTCAAGTAGTAAAACAGTTCTTGAAAACTTGAAATAGGGGAAAGCCTACTTCCAACAGAGGTCAAAAGGTTTAGCAACACTGTACCATCTCTCTGTCAAACTGTTGTATCCTATTTTTTTAAAAAATGGCTTGAAGGGAGTCTCCAGAACTTAGAATCCTGCAGTTTGGACGCTTTAAATTAAACACATTTATGGGATGGCAACGAAGAATACAGAAATGCTGGAAAAAATATACAGAACTTATAAAAACGTTGGTTTGCTCGCAGTCCTTCATTTTAGAACATACTAATAACATATAAGTTAATTTACTTTTCGTAACAAATTTAAGTTATAGTTTGTATTAGTTGCATTTAATTAAGATCTTTCCTTTTTCACTGTCAAAACGTGTAATGTGTCCCGAATTTGGGTTTAGAAAATGTGGTCACCTCACCTATGGGCAATATTACTACACGACAGGCAGCCTCTCTACTTTAAATTCCCCCTTACTGGAACTGGGGCAACAGTAAGAATTTGGATCGAGGAAGGAGGTGTGTCAGGGTAGTCCCTACAGTTGTGTGAACTGCTGTGCCAAGGTGGCTTAGTGGCTAACACGCCTGCCTAGTAAGCATGAGACCAAGTTTCGATTCCCGGCCTTGGTACAAGTATTCACTCGCTGCTTCAGTCTATTTACATAAAATCATATCTATGTGAGACCAGTAAAGTCTGAAATTGTGTCCTTTCATTTGTATGTACTGTATGTCTCTTCTATTGCCGTTAGACGAATTTCTTCTGGTATTTCGTCAAATAATTGCAATTTCGTGTGTGTGGTGTGCAGCTGGAGTCAGCTTAAACAAATAATGTCCAGAACGTCTTTCAAGTGAAGCCCCATGCTATGAAAAGCGAAGGTTTTTTTTCATTACAAACATGATTTCTAAGGCTGAATTTTAGGTGCCTACTCAATAGTATGTTCCCTCTTTAGTCTAGTGCAATATTCAGTTTATTATTATGTATGAACAGGGACAATGAAACACGATGAATATCCAATACTCCAGCAGTCACTGAGCAGCACCACAGCATGGCGGTAGCACATCGCACAGGCCGAGGATGGAATACTGGTTAGTCTTCGTGTTTTATTGTCCCTGCCGGCTGCGGTTCTAGGCACTAGAGTCTGGAACCGCGCGACCACTGCGGTCGCAGGTTCGAATCCTGCCTCGGGCATGGATGTGTGTGATGTCCTTAGGTTAGTTAGGTTTAAATAGTTCTAAGTTGTAGGGGACTGGTGACCTCAGAAGTTAAATCCCATAGTGCTCAGGGCCATTTGAACCATTTTGAACCTAGAACCACTCGGCCACCCCAGCTGGCTAGGAAAGACACCCGGTATATCGATATGACAGGTTTTCACTAACTCAAGTGGACAACGTGTCGAATTTTCTGATGTACACAACTAATTTTTTAATGTTTACATATAGAACAAGTTTAAATGCTAACTAGCTCTACGGATGATGAAGAGATTGAAGAAATGTATGATGAGATAAAAGAACTTATTCTGGTGGACAGGAATTCGGTAACAGGAAAAGAAAGAGAAGGAGAAATTGTAGGTGAATGTGGACTACGAGAAAGGAATGAAAGAGGAACGCAGCTGCTAGAATTTTTTAAACAGCATACTTTAATCATCGTAAACACTTAGTTTAAGAATCATGAAAGGAGGATGTTTATGTGGAAGAGACCTGAAGACACCAGAAGGTTACAGATTCATTTTATAAAGGTAAGACAAATTTTCAATTGTAAGACATTTCCAGGGGCAGATGTGGACATATTGACTGCTTGTGAGTGATAGATAAAAACTAAAGATATTGCAAAAAATTGAAATAAAGGATATGGAACCTATCTAAGGTGAAAGAGCCAGAAGTTTTTGAAAGTTTCAGAGTGAGCATTAGGTAATGATTGTCTAGAGCTGGGGAAAGGAACACAGTACAAGACTAATAGGTAGCTTTGAAGGATGAAATAGTGAAGGCAGTGGAGTTTCAAATAGGTACCAACACAGGGTCTAATAAAAATCCTTGAATAACATAGGATGTATTAAATTTAATTGATGAAAGGAGAAAATACAAAAATGCAGCTAGTGAAGCAGGCGAAACGGAATCTAAACGTCTAAAAAATAAGACTGACTGGAAGTACACAACGACGAAGCACGAATGGCTAGAGAACAAATGTAAGCATTTTGAAGCATATGCCACCAGGGGAGAGATAGGTGCCGCCTACAGGAAAATTAAAGACTCATTTGGAGAAAAGAGAAACTGCTGTATGAATAACAACAGCTCAAATGGAAAACCAGTCCTGAGCAAAAAAGGAAAGCTGAAAGGTGGAAAGACTATATAGAGGGTCTATACAAGGGAGACGTACTTCAGGGCAATGTCATAGGAACGGAAGAGGAAGTAGATGAAGTAGAGACGGAAGAAATGACACTACGAGGAGAATTGGACAGACCACTGAAAGAACTAAGTCGAAACAAGGTCTCTGGAGTAGATGCCATTCTGTCAGAACAACTGACAGTCCTCGGAGAGCCAGCCATGACAAAACTCTTCCATCTGATGAGCAACAGGTACGAGATAGGTGAAATACCCTCAGACTTAAATAAAAATGTAATAGTTCCAATTCCAAGGAAAGAAGGTCCTGACGTGTGTATATTACGAACTACAAGTTTAATAAGTCATGGTTGCAAAATACTAACGCGAATTGTTTTCAGAAGAAAGGAAAAACTGGTAAAAGTAGACCTCGGGGAGGATAAGTCTGGATTCCGGAAAAATACAGGAACAAGCTAGGCAATTATCTTAGAAGATAGATTAAGGAAAGGCATTTGGAGTCTTAGAGAAAGCTTTTGACAATGTTGACTAGAATATTCTCTTTGAAGTTCTGAGGATAGCAGGGGTAAAATACAGAGAGCGAAAGGCTATTTACAACTTGTACAGAAACCAGACGGTCGTCATTAAGAATCAAGAGGCTTGAAAGGAAAGGAGTCGTTGAGGAGGAAGTGAGACAGGGTTGTAGCCTATCCTCCATGTTATTCGATTTGTACATTGAGTAAGCAGTAATGGAAACCAAAGAAAAGTTTGCAGTCGGAGTTAAAGTTCACGAAGAAGATATAAATCTTTAAAGTTTGCCGATGACATTGTAATTCTGTCAGAGACAGCTAATGCCATAGAAGAGCAGCTGAACGGAATGGAGAATGTCTTGAGAGGAGGATATAAGATCAATATAAAAAAAAGATAAACAAGGATAATGGCATATTCTGCAATTAAATCAAGTGAGGCTGAGAGAATTAGATTAGGAAACGAAACACTTCAAGTAGCAGTGGAAATCTGCTATTTTGGGCAGCAAAATAACGAACGGTGGCCGATGCAGAGAGGATATAAAATGTAGACTGTCAATGTCAAGAAAAGCATTTGTGAAGAAGAGAAATTTGTTAACATCGAATATACATTTAAGTGTTAGGAAGTCTTTTCTTAAAGTATTTGTATGGACGATAAACAGTTTAGACAAGAAGTGAATAGAAGCTTCTGAAATATGGTGATACAAAAGAATGCTGTAGATTGGATTCGTAGATCACGTAACTAATGAGGAGGAACTGACTGGAATTCGAGCGAAAAGAAATTTGTGGCATAACTTCACTAAAATAAGTGACTGGTTGATAGAAAACATCTGAGACATCAAGGGATCACCAATTTATTACTGGAGGGAAGTGTGGGGGAGGGGGTACAAATTGTTGAGAAAGACTAAGAAATGAATACAGTAGGCGGATTCAGAAGGATATACGTTGCAGTAGTTACTCAGAGATGAAGAGGCTTGCACAGGACAGAGTAGCATGGAGTGCTGCATCAAACAAGTGTTCGGCCTGAAGACCGCAACAACAACATATATGCCGAAATATGACACTGATCTTCTTCTTTTTAAAGGGAACTGTGTACTTTTCTCTTGGATAGAGCCTCAGGAGAGGGCTTCAGAGACGTAACACGAACGGAACTTGATCAGAAAGTAACAAGGCAACAGCACCGCGAACCAATTATCCGCGTTTAGGAGAAGTGGTCCACAAACGTCTGTGTTGCTGTACCAAATGTAAGCAAACATGTAATTCAGTTATTGTTCGTGTGTTGATCATTATGATTGCCATACGTAATGCTCAAAATGTCGACGTTGAGTACTGATACATTCTATAAAGCAATTCCGTACAGACGAAACTATAAGCTGACTTTCGCCTGGACTTAACACAGCACAGGCCTGTGTTACCGGATTTCTTTTCTCCCGACATTGTCGGTGTTTGTTATAGACCTCTTGTTTCAATTTTCCCCGCGGATAATACTTGATAGATGTTCTCTAGCGCGAAAGCCAGTTTGTGTTTCTTGAACGACCGAACCAACCATCTCGAAATTTTGTTTTGAGATGGTCTGTAGTTATCTGTGTGGAAAGGGCGAGACATATGTGATATTGGCGTCAAATGGACTGCCTTATGTTTAGTGTGATGTCTGGAAGTAACTGCGACTACATATTTGTTAGCAACTGAAGACACATGTGGTAATTTAGAATCCTGTCGATAAAACTGAGACCAGTGAAGTGATTCTTGCGAACTGTGCACGCATGTTAACGAATCAAGATAATTGTTTATCCACTTACTTCACCTAGCGTCAAATTTCAATTGGCCAGCAGTGCACGTTCCGGAGATTAATACGCCCATGGTTTGGAAACGATGTTTCATTGGTAAACAAAATCTTACATATAAACCGCGCCTGTCTTTGCAGCCACTTTTCCGAACCTGTTGAAGCGAAATGTGGACAGGATGAAATGCGATCGAAGGTAGTTATCTCGGCAGACTGTTCTCAGTGACACAGTAAAAGTACATGAAACCATTAAAAATGTCAGTATCATAATTTGACATCTATAAATGTTAAGAACTACTTCCGTATGTCAGAAAGGGGGACACATAATCCGCTGCTGTTAGCGAAAGCTGCACATCTGTATACGAGCACGAGCCGAAAAGTAATGCCTTCAAATTTTTACGTCAAAACTCTTACGGCTTTTTAAGTAAAACAAACATCATTAACGTTATACATCTATATTCTTGATATGTACATATTTACAGCCGTTTGCCGCAGGGCTCCGAATTGTATAGCGTAACATTGCGGTGTGTGACGTAACAGTGTCGGTGCCTGAGAAACAGCGTGCTGTAATCGAGTTGAGATTTCCTCGAGTCAGTCCACAGACGGAGCATACTCTCGTTCAGGGTGAAAACGCCAGCCAGACCACAAACGACCGCTGCAACATCTGCAACAATGGCTTCACTATCACCGATCTTCCTCCTTACAGTCCCGATTTGGCTCCATCCGATTTTCATCTGTTTCCAAAACTTAAAGAACACCTTCGAGGACTTCACTTTGGTAATGATGAAGTGGTGCAAGCAATGATGAGCTTGCGTTTCCTCAACGAAGTCGAACATTCTACAGTGAATGTATTAACAGACTGGTCTCTTTAAACTCACCGCTATTTGACTGTATTGTTGTTTATTTAATTACGACCTAGGTTTCGACTTTTATGCCATTTTTCAAGTGACTGAGTTTATGTCATTAACATATATTGCAGGACATCAAGCTCAAAATCGGCCATAAATTAAGGAAATATTGGCTCCTCACAAAACGCCAAATGTAATGTCATCATCTCATAAAAAGATTATAAGTAATAGTGGGAGCACATGCATTTACACGTAAAATCATCATCTTGTAAAAACATCAGTGAATAACAGTGGGAGCACGTGCATGTACATCTGGCATTTCGTGGGGAGCCAATATTTTCTTAATTTGTGGCCAATTTTGAGCTTGATGTCCTGCAATACATGTTAATGACATAAACTCAATCACTCGAAAATGGTGTACAAGACCGAAATATAGGTCGTAATTGCATAAACAACAATACAGTCAAATGGTGGTGTGTTCATTTAAAAATTGTTGTATGATTGTTGCTCATCAACATCAAAAACTGTAAACTGGTCTCTCTTTGCGAGAGATGTGTCCGTCGCCAGGGTGACAATATTTGAGAAATAAATGTGTAGACACGGAGAATAAAGCTGCAGAATGTTAATAACATTTGTTTTATGTAATAACCGTAAGACTTTTCATAAAAAATTTCGTAAGCATTACTTTTGAGATCCCGTCGTGTTTACTCGCTCTGGCTCTGTATAGAGTGGTCTGTCGTAGCTGCTTCGCGCTGTATTAGAATACGATGTTTATATGACGTCCTTATTCTACTATGCTAATCTGTAATGATACATTACGTTCCACCACGCACGTTTTATACGGAGTTTGCGCTGTGTATGAAGAGGTAAAAGTAGCGTGTAGCGAATACTATCTGTGTGAAAAAAGTAGTGTGTAGCCAGTACTTTCTGTGTGAAAAATGAGTGAGGTTTCTGAAGGCGCAGCATAAGGCCCAGAGAAAAATTTACAGTGATTCCCAAGACAAGACACGGAGTTGTCAATAATTACACAATCATTCAATAGAATGGCGGTGGTACGTACACGACAAAAACTTCGTTTCGTCTCTGTTGCAAGTGTTTACTGCGAAACATTGACCGAAGTCTGCTTGGATAAGATATGAGAAATCAGAAAGCGCGGCAGTCCGTAGAGGCAGCGTTGCCCTCCTGTCGCTGGACACAGAATCCTGTAGATCGTTACAGACTGTCCTCTACCATTACATATTAATGATAGCGGAATGGCGAAGAGAGCTTCCCTTTCTTACTCAGAGGTAAGCAACTACTGCCCAAGAAAGTCGAGAAAAGTTATTTGTCTGTCGGAACCGAAGAAGCAGGTGAAATTCCTACTAGTAACTATTTGCTGGTTAGGTCATTTGCAAATTTATACACAGAAGAGAGCCTGTCCTGCGAAATGCGTGACTCTAGGTTAGAACCATTGACGAGCACACGGTTTTAATCTGTCAGAAAATTTAGTAACAGTCTACAGTCCGCTTCAAAGTAAATGACTTTTTTTACACTCAGATGGATTCACATGATAGGTATATTCCTGAAACCTACAACACGCGGCTGCACATTAACGCATACGTCACAGTGTTCATCCTTAAAGAACTGGAACTTGTATGGATGCGTACATACGCTCAGTTCATCAGTGAAAAGAAATCAGTACCAAAATGTTTAGAGCATTAGGCCTACATTGGAGGTACACTAAGAAGAAGGAAGTCAGTGCAAGGAAACGTCAGTGTACTTCGAGAGCACTGGAGACTAGCACTAGCTCAGTTGGTGAGAGAGGGAGGAGGGTACGGACTTCGGGTCTGTTGAGGGAAAGAGCAGATGTATTGGTAAAGTAAGATCGTTGTGACCTGACTGGGATATGAACCACTCCCAGTCATGACTACCACAGTCCAAACCAGTGCGCTATTACGATCGGTATAACAGACCTCCAAGAACCAGTACTCGGATTATAGAGGGTATAAGTCAGCCTTGTAGTCTTTCGCTACTTGCAGTATACAGGTTGAACCAGAACTCCACGGACAAACTTTCAGAGTTGATAGTATGGACCAACACAAGAAAAACGTTCAGTAAACATGGACTCTAAAATGCATACTTCAAAAGCTATGAACACTTGTTCACCTTCGCTACTGTAACACACATCTCTTCTACTGAAAGCTTTTTGCTTTACATATTCTGAGAGATGGTAGTATGGACCAAAACAAGAAACAAAACAAAAAACAAAAAAAACGCCCACTGAACATGGGCTCTAAAGTGCATCATACCTTAAGAGCTATAACATCGTGTTCGTCTTCGCTACTGTTGAATACAGCTCTTCTACTGAGTAACTGTTCATAGGTGTTAAGGTATGCACTTTACAGTTGTTGTTGTTTACTGGACATTTATTTCTTCTTTTGGTCCATACCCCCTTATCCCGATACATGGGAAGCAAAGAACTTGCAGCAGAAGAGATGTGTTTCGCAGTATCGCAAATGAACAAGTGCTCATAGTTATTAAGGTAGGCGTTTCAGAGCTTATGTTTACTAGATTCTTTTTATTCGTTTGTTTTGGTCCATACTGTAATACGTGTAAGTTTGTCAGTGGAGCTCTGGTTCACCCTGTATACATGGAAGAAACAATGATAAAAGTAAAAGAAAGGCTGAAGAGTGGAATTAAAATTCTACTGAAAGGACATCGACGATAAATTTCGCTGATGACATTGCTATACTCAATGGGCGAGAGAAAGAATACTGAATGGCTTGAGGAGTCTAATGAGCACACTCTGCGGATTAAGAGGAAACCGAGGAAAGACGATAGTAATGAGGAGTACCAGAAGTGAGATTAGAGCCAAACTTCACATCAGAATTGGGGGACACGAAGTAAACGAATTGGAGATGTGCTGCTTCCTTGGAAGATAACACATAAGAAGCGAAACAGAAAGGACATGAAAAGTAGACTAGCACAAGCAAAGACGGCATTTCTCGCAAAAAGAAGAATATTAGTATCAAACAGAGGATTTAGTTAGAGGAATAAAATTTCTGAGAATGTACCTGTGGACTGTTAAGAAGAGAGAACGTTCTCTGCAGAATCACTGAAGGGTGGAACATGTTGAAAACAATGACAAGAAGAAGAGATTGTCGATAGCACATGTGTTAAGGTATCAAGGAATAACTTCCATAGAACTAGAGGGAGCTGTAGAGGATAGAAACTGCAATGGAAGTCAGAAATTGGAATACATCCAATAGATAACTGAGGACTTGCTACCATGAGATGAAGAGGTTGATATAGGAGAGGGGAATCCGTGACGGGCCGTATGTAAATACTAAAAAAGAAAAAAAGAGACTACAAGAAAATCAGCTATATCACACATAGTGTAAAGTAAACCAGAAGATTTATCTGGTTTGCTGGACGTAGTCTCACTGAAGGCGTTTTGCGGTTTTCTCCTACCAAATGTGAATCACTTTAGATAGGTATGAGAGACGGGAAGAGAGGAAGATGGTGTTTTAATGCTCTGTCTACGAGGAAGTCATTAGAGCTGGAAAAATAGTTCGGATCGATGAACGAAATCGGCCGTGCGCTTTCTAATGAATCGTCCCGATAATCATCTTAAGCGATTTAGGGAAAACCTGGAAAATTTAAAGCTGGATGACCAGGCTTGGGTATCATGCCGAATACCAGCCGAATGTCCGATCACTGCAGGACCCGCTCAGTGTGGCGGACGGAGTCCATCCTACAGAGCGACTAGGAATTATTTATACTTTCAGTGTTAAACTCTGAGAGGCGGTAGAAAATTCTAAATTGAGAACTTTGAGAAAGAGATCAGAAGGTCCTAAATTAATATTTTAGGCGGAACGTGGTCTTGTGTGGGTATGTGTTACGGCATATGTTTGTTACTTTACATACAGAACTCCACAAGGTAGATACGCAAAAGCAAGCCAACACGGTTGTCCTTAGGTCGAGACAACGAGAGATCTTTCGAAAGGCATAACAGGCTGAAATGAGCTTCTTGATTAATTTATTTGTATGCTGACTCCATTTTAACTTGATGTCGAAGTGAATCCCTAGGAATTTTACAGGTGTTTCGTTTAGTGTATCATCATTAATTTCAACCTGAAGTGCAACAGGTGGTATGAAACAGATGGTGTAAAATTGCATAATATGACTTTCCGTGACAACGTTTAAGAGTCAAATTGTCGGTTGTGAACCACGCTTTCAGCTTTCTCAGCTGTGTTTACTAAGTTTGAGTTGGCCACCTTGATTTGTATGCTAGTGTCATCAGCAAATAATTGTTTTTAAACCGCCCTTTAAAGTCATTGGATGATTATTTATGTAGGTTATTAACATGAGTGGGTTCAGAACCGCCCGTTGTGACTCTCCATGTTATGTTGCCTCCTTCTGACGTTGACATCTGTTAATGAGACCCTCTGCTTTTTGTTATGAAGGTACGACTTAATGCCAGCGTGCTGTCTGACTGTCATTCCTATGAGGTTTTTCCTTGTAGCTTAGATCAAAGTTGTAATGGAATTGTTCAACACATCTTTTTTTCGTGAAGTATCGAAGAATCTGATACACTATAATTTAAAACATCGTCCAAATAGAACGAAATCGTAAGTTATATAATTTTCTAGAATTATGACTAAATATACACTGATAAAGCACAACACTAATATAAAATTTTTCCATTTCTAATAGCCTTCACAGTTTCGTTCATAGCTCTTTGCTTAAAAACACCGGTTATATCCACTAAATATACATATCTTCGTATCCAAAATGTCTATATGTCTGTATCTGTCAAAACTGAGGCAGTCAGTTATGGAATAGTTATTATTGTTGCTGAGCTTCGGGAATGGGAACTCGTTTGGTTTTCGGTGGAAAGGATTTTGTTAATGTTTCTATTACAATGGAAGTTTAATTTTTGAAGTCTTGTGGAAATACACCTGAAATGTAGAAAATAAAACAGCTGACGAAGAAACTAATAGAAGCCGTGCTCAGACTGTATTTTTCAACCTAATCATACCTATGAGACCGAGCACTGTTATTTTCAGCGGGCCACAACACTTTAGGAACCAAAGTTTCATTAAGGAGCAGCGGGATACAGGTACTGAGCGCCTTTCCTTCTCGCCTAGTTATTAGCTGCACGTACTTATCGATGTAAGCTGAACAGGCGCACTTGCTTTGAACCTCCTTTTTCCGATTATTTGTTAGACATCAGAGAGGAGGGTGACTCACGGCAGAGTACAAAATCCCATGTAAGTTGAGATGAGGGTGACAGTAGATTATAGCTGCCCGTGTAGATGCGCAACAGACATCAGGGATATTTGATAGAGTGCTGGAAAATTCTATGCGTCATTGTGATCCCCAATTGCTATGGGGTTACATTATTGCTATAAATAGGTGACGACTTTTGTTTAAAACCTGAAAAATCGAGAATTACCGGGGAAACTGAATTTACTGGAAAAGTCAGGCAAATCTCATGGCGTTCTGAATAACTCAGGCAATTGTGACGCACTCTGGGGAAAGTTGATGGAACGAAATGCTGTGAACCACTTTATTACAGATCACCCTGAGATTATGTTCCTGAAACAATCGGTTGTGGACTCGCGTAAAGTGGCGGAACGGTTCTAGGCGCTACAGTCTGGAACCGCGTGACCGCTACAGTCGCAGGTTCGAATCATGCCTCGGGCATGGATGTGTGTGATGTCCTTAGATTAGTTAGGTTAAAGTAGTTCTAAGTTCTAGGGGACTGATGACCTCAGCAGTTAAGTCCCATAGTGCTCAGAGCCATTTGAACCATTTTTGAACTCGTGTAAAGAAAGGTAAACAAGGGCACTGCATTGTTCTAGTGTTCGTTGCTCGATCGCTGCTAGCTCCGTGTGCTCGCCGACCTCGGAAATCCTCGACATTGACCGTGAATTCTCAGGCTACCGGTCCGTTTCTGATTGCGTAACATCTACTGCGACTGAGTCTGCTGTACGCCTGAGAATTTATTGATTCACTAGCTGTTACCCACACCTGCACTTGCATATCAGTAGTCTTCAAGAGCTACTGTATGTGCTATAACATCAGCTGCACTCACGTGTCTGCCTGATCGGCTAAGCAGAGCTCGTGATACGCGGCCCGCTCTCTCTCCTGCCAAGCTGTTCCAAAGCACACGTGTCGGCATGCGCAGTGTCACTGCCGTGTCGTGCATACGGAGGGGCATGGGGAGGAGGGCACGTCTATGCATTGTGCTACTGAGGTAGCTACACTTATACTTTGTGCAACAAACAGTGTGCAAGTATGGGTTAAACACATTGAAGACTGCACAAGCATTGTATTCGTTACTTCAAAATGCATCACGTAGCACAAACAGCTTTTTCAAATGTAAATATTTTCCAGTAGTTCGCTTAATAGTCTTCAAATCAATAACTATCTTGTATCACACACTTTCTGAAGTAGCATTATGTTCTTCCTCAGGGTTCAAGTTATCTCCATGCCAAATTTCATCGAAATCGGTTCAGCTGATTAGCTGTATGTAACAGTTCAGTGTTAGAATGGATAAAACTTTCAGTTACGACATATTTTTTCCCCCTGATCCGATTTGGTGAACTAAAGCCTATACGGCGCCCAAGCTCTGCTCAAGTTGCTTGTGAAAATTCCATGAAAATTCGTCCCGTAGTTTTGGAGAAGCTCTTTCGAACAGACGCAACAAATGTACAGATTTATTACTACTATCGTTTTTATTCATTTATTTTCATTTATTTATTTAACCTGATAACATTAGTGTCATCAAGTTCAAATGAGTCTCAGCACCATGGGACTTAACATCTGAGGTCATCAGTCCCCTAGAAATTAGAACTACTTAAACCTACCTAACCTAAGGACATCACACACATCCATGCCTGAGGCAGGATTCGAACCTGCGACCGTAGCGGGTCATAAAGTCCTCTCTGACATATAACCAGCCATACCACGTATTTTACAACACATTCATTATGATAAGGATGTTATAAGTTACATCTGATGTACAACATTGTAAAGTATTTAGTAATTACTGCTGCACATAAAAAAGAAATAAACACAGTTTACGTTCGTCCCAGAGAAGTACAACAATAAAGACAAGTACAAGAATATGGGTTTAACCTTTGAGGGCTAGCAGCAAGGACTGGAAGATGGAGAGGAAGACGAATGTGCTAAGACCCAGTTAATGGAGAGAGAGGAAAATAAATGAAAGAAAGAACGAAGCGTAAATGGGAGAATATGTGTCAGGTCTTTTTTTTATTGTTTGACAAAGGGAACATTAGCCATAGACGCTTAATTTTTGGGAAAACGTTATGAGAGAAACAGAAGGAAGTGCTTCAGTTTTTCTTAATTTGCCAAGAGTGCAGGGTAGTCTGTTCCAGAAGCGGACGCAGCAACAGAGAATGAATCAGCGAATGTTTTTGTTTTATGGATGGACGCAACCAGGGTACTATGTAAGTGAGACCTTGTGTTCCGACTATGATTGAGGTGGCAGGTACTTAAGCTCTGTGCCGTGACCGGCTGATGAAGTAAACATATGGAATGGTAATGACGTAACATCTCTGCCCACAACCAACCTAGCTCGGCGTATGAACCATTGACATGGTCAAATAGGCGGATGGTGCAGATGTAACGCTCACAGCCAATCACGATTAGTTCAGACAACCTAGGGCTCTCGCTATTCATTCTGTGTTGCATTATATGCTAGTAGTGGAGATTCCGTAGAATGAGGAACAGCACAAGTTTATGTTTCATGTTTTAACTGTGAATTTGTTATACACCGAAAGAGAAGGTGCTTTTTTTTAAATTTTATAATAATTATAAACACGTATTCATGTTTGAATACCCATATTTTGATGTCAAAATTGCATTTTCAGGCTTTGGTCCATTTTTCACTAATTTCAATGTCAAGGAGTACCTTTCCAACTTTTCCGCAATGTCATGCTTCAATTTAGAAATGACTACAGTGTGAAGAACGTTGGATTTGAAATGTGATGAGTCGTTGTTGTGAAAGTCTGCTGATGTTACATTCCAGCGCCAACAATTTGATTCGTGTTCCTCCGAGGATTTCTCGTATACTTCAGTTTACTGCGTAGTGGCATAGCATGGCATGGAATGGTGCCAGACGAAGGCACGATAACACTAACTTAAGACTTACAGGATTGTTGACAAAATTGTAAATCTGAACTGGACTTGAAATAGTCACAACTAAGTGGCATGACAACTCAAAAAAATTCATCTGCAGCAATGAAAATTAGTGAAGTAAAACTTGCTCCCACATGACACAAAAACTGGTCGAGGGATAGTGGGAATGTTAGCCTAGAAAAAACTCGAAGTCTCAGGAAAACTTTTCGATAAAACGAATCCGCCACCTTGTCTAAGATGGAAATCGTTCATATAAATAAAAAACCTAAATATTAACTGCCGACAATTAGTTCCTTATATCAAAATATTCGTTTGCGATAACCTGCCACTTGTACGTTATGGAGCCTAAAGGTTTGGCACACGGTGCGAAGACAAAGTTTCGTCACGCATGAGTTCAATAAGCGTCAGAAAATGTGCAGTTAACTAGAATTTCATTTCTGATCATTTACCTGGTGTCATGGCATTGTCAGATCAAAATATAAACTATAAATAAAAATGCGACGTAATCAGTCATCTTTTTATCATTTAGGACACGTGTGAGAGCGTTTGATCTATCAGCAGGTGGCAGTTGCGGTGTTTGGCTCAGATGCATTGCTCCTGCGAAACGAACGACATCGAAATATCTGCAGTCGGGCGCATCTTCGTTGTGTGCTTCTCTAGAGTTCACTGTACTTGAGGTTAGAACAGCAACTGTTCAAAATTTTGTGACTTGTTACATGGTCGTTTTATTTATATTTTAAACAGTCAGTCAAGAAAACAACCTGCCAAATATGGGCGTGTTTAAAATACAAACTGTTTGGTTTGGCCTACTAAGGACCACATGAAATAACTTACGTCTCCCTTCTTTCCAGTAGTTCTTCATTATTTACCTATTTTATTCTCTTCTGCCCAAATTTCGCCTGTATTTTTCTTGAAAGTTTTTAGTTTTAATCTGAACTTTCGTCTTTTTCTTATTTCTTCCTCCTTTAACATCATTTCTGTCATGTCTCCTGTAAATTTTTTGATCCATGTCATTGATGTTTTCGGGTTTCTGTCAAAGAAAGTTAAAAATTCTCTTTGCTATTCCTTTTATATCTAGCCTGTTTAGATGTCCATAGTATACTTTTCCCTTCCTACTGTGTCTAATATTCGTTCTTTTTTTTTTTAACTTGTTTATTACTTCTTAATTTCCATTTCCCTTTGTCGTATTATGGTCTCAAGATTTTCCTGATTATTTCTTTTTCCTTCTCTTCTGTTTCGCCTAATTGTTTGGCTCTATTTAATGAAGGGCAATCTTTTCTGATGACAGTGTCGTAGTCCCGGAGTTTTGCATTTGTGGACACAGATTTCGTGCTACATAGGTTTTTTGTTAATTTAAGTCCACTTGCATTTTCCCTGTCCTTACTAAGTTAATTTCTTTGTCTAAAGCATTTGGCTGTATTATTTGTGCCAGGATATTTAAATTTTGTGCCTTCTTTAATCTTTCATAACCACTTTCCACATATTTAGGTGTCTCCTTCGCATCTGTCATACACTCTATTTTTTCAGAAGATATGCGTAGCCTACTTTTGAAGCTGTCTCTTGTAGGAGATTTATGTGCATTGTTAAATCTTCTGTAGATTCAGATAAGATGGTAAGATCGGCTGCAAAAGCCGAACAGTAAATACTCCCCTCTTCTCCCAAGTATGTTTTCTTCTTCTTCTGTTCATTTCCTCCATTACCTGCTTACCTTTTGTAGTACACAAGGGAACAGCATTGGAGACAATCCATGTCCTTGTCTTACATCAATTTTTATCTCAAAAGCCTCGTAGATTTCACCTAAAAAATTCATTTTGAATTTTGTATTTGTGAGTGTGTCTTTTATCATTTCCATCATCTTCAAACTCTTCTAAGGTGTTGACAGCGATTCCCTGTCAACCAAATCGTATGTTTTTTGAAGTCTACAAATGATATATAGCTAAATGCTTTAGGTTCTAATTCTTCTATACCTGATTATAAAATTCATATTTAAAATTTGTTTCACACCGGACCGCCCTCTTCTAATCCTCCTTGGTACTTCCTTAGTTGCTGATCCAGTTGGTTTTTGACCTGTTTTGCAATGTTTTTGAAAGAATTTTGTAAGTCACTGGAAGGAGGGTAATTCTTCTATAATTACTGGGGTCAGTTTTATCTTCTTTTTTGTGGATTGGGTGAATTTTTCAATCTTCTGGTATAGCTTCTGTTTCCCAGACTTTTTGAAAGACTCCATGTAGCTTCTTGACTGTCCAGCACCTGCAGTGTTTCACATTTCAGTAGTTATGGATCTTCCCCGTGGACTTTATCATTCTTCAAATCTTTAATGAGATTTTTCCTGAAAGTGAATAAAAATAGCTACAGCAGTCATTAGATTAGGGTTTTTAAATTCCATCTTTTGCAGAACACAAAGTATTTCTTTGGGTCTTGATTTACTTTTGAAACTTTGATAATTATGAAGATGAGTTAATACAAGTTGGCTTGCTCTTAAGTCTATTTATGGCTTGAAAGCTTGTTGTGTGTATGAAAACGCCAGTTGTGAGGTGAAAGTGAAGTGTAAAATGCGTGAAAAACAGTGTATATAATTAAATTAACAAGAAACAAATACACCAGAGGTGAACAATGAAGGAAAATCAAGTCATAAAAAGACATAAAAGCGACCTAATCTATACCAACTCAGATTGACAATTAATGTAGTTTCATAAAAATAAATAAATCGACTCCACAGTTATGGACACATAGATGTTCGAAACGGGAAATTAAAAAAAAAAGCGTAACTTACATCATGGTTTGTAGAAGAGGGAGTTTGGAAACCCAAATTTAATTCGCAGACACGAAAAAAATTTTCAGTAGTAACTTCCAACCCCAGCAAGATGGTTGCAGCATCCATTAGGATGACAATGAAAACTGAGTTCAGTGAGGACCTGGTGCGTACGCATTCCACCAGACAGTGGGACCGCAGGACTGCTGAACTCGGAGCATTTTCCGTCCCGTTGGTTATGTCTGACAATGGCAAACGAGGCTTGCGAAGCCGGAAAATACTTGAACAAGCAGCGCAAAATAGGAATACTTTCACGGAGGCAGATGGACACCGTACGATACCATTATCAACAATACGTGCTGGCAGATAGCGAGAACGCACCATTTCAATCGCTCAGCATTGTCGAACGGCGTCGAGGAGGAAATAAAAGCACGACGGAACGAAACGAGGTCCACAGCAGGCGTTCGGCCGCGTGTCAACCAAATTAAAAGTGGAGCCTGCAGCGGCTGATGTGATGGAGGCACAATGGCGCATTGTTCCAGGCAACACAATAGCGTGCTAATTGCTGGTCACCATATCCAGTCGCGGCGCCCACAATGCCTACCCCTTTCTTCTCACGGGCGTCTTCCGTCGACAACACAACTGAAGCGGAAAAAAAAAAAAAATGTTCGAGCCCGCTCCTCCAGATAATGGTCGCTTCGCTGTGAACGGTGGCCTCAGTTCCTTATTTACTCTTAGTCTGAGTCACATACTGTTCAGAGTATAGGACAGTACAGAAAAATGAGCTTCTTGTACTTTGCCATTTGTTCAGCACGGTGTCGGCAGGAGAAAATAGCAGAGTGAGTTGCTGACCTCCGCGATCCCGGGGTAGCGTCGTGGCTTGTAGAGTGTAGGTTGTGGGTTCGAGTCCCACACCGAACATAGCCTGCTGATAATTACCTTCATTGTTCGTCCACACAAAAAATGAACTGAAAATTATAGGACACAGGGATATATATATATATATATATATATATATATATATATATATATATATATATATATAAGAAATTCTGAATTAACCGAAAGCGAATCATGTCAACGGAACATCTAAGACAAGTATACAGGAGGGAATCGTCCGTGCCCTGCTCAAATGATCAAAAGAACTGTCCTCGTATTCTCTTAAAGCAGTTTTGGGAAGCCACTGAAGACAGGAGGTCTGAACCCTAGTCGTCCAGAATGCAAATCAGATGCCATAAATACTGAACCATCTCGCTATGTATTTCGTTGTTTAAATTGTAAACTGATTATTAGATGTTCCGGTACCCATGTAAGTTGTGCCCTCAACGAAATTATTTCTGACGGCCTTGTAGATTCCATTGCAGAAAACCTACTCTAAAACAACTCCTTCAAGGGCGTCCGTTCACACAAGATAGTACAATCGGCCACGCCTCTGTTTATGGGAGATAAATACTCTCGAACGGTCAGGAAGACGTTCATTTCTTATCGCCCTTTTTTTTCTTTGAAATAGTTGGAGATCAATGCTTTCTTACTGTGAAATAGTGTTCTTAGTAATAATCTGCTCCCTGTCGAGTTCTTTATGTGGATTAATCTTCGCCGACATTCATCTCCGAGAATGGCATCTCTATTCGTTTTATAGCCGCTGTTGCTGTTAGAAATATCTTAAACTCGTACTGAGATACATCTTGCAATAGTGTAATTAAAGTACAATAATGATTACGTTGCAGCATAGATACATGATATATCTACTGTTATAACTGTTCGGATGTTCACGTAAAAATGTTAAGTGAATAGGGAACATTGTTTGATAGTTTCTTTCAACAAGTCACTGCAGGTGCGACGCTTACATTACTTAAGATCGGTCTTAGGCTTCCAATATTATGGGAAAACACACTTTGTTGTTTACTGGCCTTATTTAAAGACCAAACAACTTTTTGGAGCTGACGGTGACTCCCTAATTACTACTCATTGTGAATCGAAAACAAAGAAGAGGAAATTTTACGTTGTATGGACAAATACTGTAATACAGATATGCATATAAAGGAAAATATCACTCTGAGTTGCTCCTGTACTGGGTTTAACGGATAAAAGAATTCGTTCAGGCAACTGGTGCCAGATAAAATACTGTGGCTACAAAGTAGAAGGTCGCAGCTCGCAATGCAGGTGACACTAAACTTTGAATAGTTTTCCCATAATTGTTTTCAATGATAACACTGTCTGTAAGCACTTACGTTTTTTTCTTGTCTTAGGTTGCAGCGAAGAATCGACTGTTTGCTTACTCTTGTTCGCGACTGCATTGCCGTATTTGCTTGCACCATAGATTGTAAGGACAAAGTGATCCGACTCCTGTTGGAATTTACGAGGTTCCGAAACGAGGTGGTGTATAGGTATGTGGTTTTCTGAAACTCAGAGGTACAGTGGTCATATTGTAAACAAAATTCACAGTCGACCATAAGCTTAAAAATAGGTTGTTCACCTTCGTTGTCATTCTTAAAGTTGAGGGTCTGCTCCTTTTTAAACGGTCTGCTATATGTAACACCAGGCAGATACATACAGTAGATTACGAGTGATGTTGGGTGTACTACGCATACGGAAATGAAGACAGAATGTGGAACGGCGTACTTCTGCAAACTGACCTCAGGGTTGAACAGTCCGGAGGAAGACAGACCGAATTAAATGGCGCTGGGTCCTCATGACGGATTCAGAATATGTGGGTGACTGGAATTCTTGTTTTGTCTAAACACATATTTTTAGAGCATTTTATTCACCGTGCCGTTTCTACTATAATTAAAATCACAAGGCCTTGTAAAGCAAAATGTAGATAATCGACCCTGTGCATTTATCTGATGGTACAGTATGTCTTAGATCTGATTTGCTTTAAATCCTGTCTTGTACTGTGTTTAAGCCTAGTGGTTTACTAGAACAATATGTTATCTAATTAAACAGTTAATTCCGTTCATCAATACAGATTTTGTTGCTTCCTTTCCATAATGTTGACACTTCTCCTTAGCTACCAGTTAAGTTTTCCCCCACTGTTCCCTCCATGGTGGTCTTATATTTCAAGGAACCTTCAGCGCATACGTAGAAACACATTGAAGATGGAGTACTGTAAACATGAACTGTAAGAGCTAATATTGCATCTGATGACTTGTAGAATAATGCTGGTTGTCATTAGAAGTATGTGCTAGTCACCAAATAGCTTCCATTACTTGGCAATTGGAATCAGGATTCTGATGATTAGAAACTTGTCTCACTTGAGCCCATCTATGTGCCTGTACTTCGGTGGAGTACGTTTGAGTGCTCGTTCCATTACTTGACTTGTTACAAGAAAGATTATTTCAAAGAAATCCACCAATGACACCTGTAACAGAATGTGGAACATCTGTGGCTGAAAAAAAAAGTGTAACAGTATTCGCATAACGGAGATATTAACTAGTATCTCAGCAGAGCAGAACATTTACGTTTGAGGGTATTACTATTCTGCAAACAATGAAATCACCGATTGTAATCCCGCGTCCGGCCATCCTGATTTAGGTTTTCCGTGATTTCCCTAAATCAATCCAGGCAAATGCCGGGATGGTTCCTCTGAAAGGGCACGGCCGACTTCCTTCCCCATCCTTCCCTAATCCGATGAGACCGATGACCACGCTGTCTGGTCTCCTTCCCCCAACCAACCAACCAACCAACCAACCACCGATTGTACTAACGACATGTAGCATGACAAGTTGTCACTTAAACAAAACTGTCGCCTCAGCCTTTCCAAAGAACGGAGAATAATGATTACAAGTTAAAGTAAATAAATTGCTAAGAAACTTTTTTAATGATAGATGGTAAAAAGTATGTACAATACGAAGTAAAAATCAAATTGTAACACTTTTCCTTAGCTACATAGTTTTTGCGTATGGGACATGTTACAAACATCTTGTAATAATAGGAAGCACTACTTTATCGAACTTCGCCAAAAGACAAAACGCCGCATGGAAACTTTGTCTAGCTGAGAAATCAGATGCGATTTCATGGTTTCGGATTGTTATCGAGATCAATCCTTAGCTGGTCATCCGACGAACTGCCATCTAGCGATTCTCGTTTCGTTAAACAGTAAATCTGAACATGCAGCCTGCATCAGCCTGGAATCAGTTACAGATACAAGAGTCTTATAGATAATATACAGCCACAAACAATTTTTTTCCATGTCTGCTTTAAATTAACTGTAAATTACAATAGTAAATTTTTCAGGAGTTTCCTAGCTAACACTTCTATCGAATGTTTTCAACGTCGTTACACATGTTGTGTGGCATTGCATAAGCCCAAAAGTTATAGACACGAAGGATGTATAATTAGCCAGTAACACATACGCGTGGGGATTTAACATTTTCCTTAAACATACTATTCCATGAATAATCTGTTTTTCAAGAAATGATTGTTTTAATGGCCTCATTTGTTTCTGTTATAAATTATGAGTCTCGACCATTCAGAGATCAGCTTCCGATCTAAGTAGACAGAAATCGTCTTCCGTGTGTGTGTGTGTGTGTGTGTGTGTGTGTGTGTGTGTGTGTGTGTGCGCGCGCGTGCGTGTGTGAGAATATGAGTAACTGTGACCATGAAAATGAACATATTCTAAAATATCACATTCTCTTCCAATGATAACCTATAGCTTTTCAAACGCCAGATATTGCTATGTTAATCTCACCGAAAACTGACAGGAATTTTAATTTAGCAGAGAGCCAACATGGAACTTCTCACTCTTCCGGTAATTCACGACATGGTTGAACATATGCAACGAAGTCACCGGGCTCTTGTCACCTGCGCCTACAAAAGATACGTCATAGTCATCTGAGACGAAAAAGGGGACGTACTATAAACTTTCCAAGTATATGACTGCCCACTAATTTTCAGAAGTTCTTCAGAATTGCTAAGTGTCTAACGTCAGGAATCCGTCATCTCAGGCACCTTATCGCAGAATAATCTGATTTTGGTGAACTGGACACGCATTCTGTGGACCGTGACAGGTGGGCTCTGATAAACAGCAAAGAGAAATTAATCAACGGCTTATCGCTTATCTCGTGTACTACATCATCACGACTAACAAACCAGTGACAGGAAATAGATAACAAAAAAATTACCAAAAGTAGTATGAGCAACTGAAGAATTATCCCCTAATGTTTGTTCCTTTTATTTTTGTTAAAAAACATGCAAGACTACTGAAAACATCTTAGGGGCTAAGTACCTGCACACAGTGTGACTTAAGCAGTCCGTCGACGATGTTTGCGTAAATCGGACGGGATGTGAAACAAGACCAAATCCAACAGTCCTTGACCAGAACATTCACCGTGGTGCCTCTTGCATCATTGTTGGAATCAAATGGGCAAAGATAGTTTGATTCGCAGTAGCTTTTAAAAAAAAATTTTTTTAAAGAAAGCGTAGTTTGTAATGTGTTTCTCATTACGAATGTGGCAGCTCACACTCCTCGACCAGTGTCAGAAATAGTGGCGTTTGATCAGTTAAATCATGTGAGCCATATTTCATTATTTCATATCATTCGGCGTAAAAGATAATAGAATAGCTGTGTATATAATCTGTTTTCGCTTCGCAATGTATTGCATTCTCCGTTGAGACTACATGAATTCATATTTCCACGCTGTTTAAGTTACCGCATTGATCGCAAATAGCCAACTTTACAATCGCTGCACAGTCATTACTTCTGTGATCTCCATTCGTGGTGGCAAAGCAGTTTCGTCTTTCAGAACTCTAATGAATTGTAACATGAAATGCCACTTCTCCCATTGCTGGGGTCATAACACGTTTTATTTCGCTTGAGTAATCCAGGCATTTGCAGTTTTTGCGTGAGTACAAACGATATCAAGAATTCCAAAGAATGACTGAATTAATTCACTACCCAAAACGTGATTTGACCGTTAGTATCATATTTTTGCACACCAGCAACGATACAAAGCAAAATCGCCAAGTTATTTCTTTAGCGTCTTCTGGCAGGAAGGGTTATTGCTGCAAGCTATTTGGAATGTGGTGAAAATACAACTCATTTTGTTGGGTGTGTGTTGCTGTGCGTTTTTTGTTATGTGCACAAGGTGCAACTTAGATAATTGCTTTTCTGGTTCCGTAATGCAACTGTTAGCAGTTCATTTTCTTCCGTTAATTGTGTTCTCCCTATGACTACCCTAAATTATGTCTTTCTCGTGCTTCACCTGCAGCCTGCAACCTCTCAATTATATCTGACGTCTTCTAGCCCTAAGCTGCCTATTCATTTGCTCCGTACAGTATTGCAGTGCTGTATATTCTTTGTACTGCTTCATATTTTCGTGTTCAGACACATTCTCTTTTGTGTCGCTTTGATTTTATAAATCTTTTTTTTTCTTTTTTTTTTTTTTTTTTTCGACTCTCGTTCAGTGCAAGACGACACTTCACATAGAACTTTACTAACAGTTTCATACGAATCTCATAGCTATTCGAAAATACGTTGATAACTGTCTGCACTTACTGTAACATTGCATCATATTTTTTTGTATTTTCCTGTTTGGGCTTCAAGGCAAATGGACCAATTTTTTTTCCTTCAACAGCTCACAAAGAAGCATTAATTACGAAACAGTATGATGTCATGCTAAATGATTTTCTTGTCCTATATATCTATGATTAGTAGTCGTACTAACACGTTGTCCATATTTAGAGTTGTTTTTCATTGCCAACTCATATAATTGTCAGGAGGTCGCAAACAGAAGTTTAAAAATGTTTCCGGGTACATTTACTTATTTCTTATACACGGTAAATTTAATTTAAGAACAAGCGGGGATACAGAGAGAGAGAGGGGGGGGGGGGGGTATTAAAACTGGCCTGGCCTTACCTGTTATGAGCAGGATGTGGAAACCCTTTTTCCTTATTCGTTCAAAAGTAAAGTGCAGTTTTAGGAACATCTCTTACAAATCATACGTCGGGCACCCTAAGGATACTATACGGAAATTGGGCGCGAATGCCACTGAATCGTGGCTGCATGTTTTTAAGTACTAACATCATGGGCAAACTTCAGTTAACAAAGGCTCACAGTGGATTATATACATTATGTACATTCCATATATTGTTCTCACCTCCATTAACAGCGGTAAATTCAATAGCACTGCGCCGTACCGTTAAATAGATATTCAGCTTACACAATCGCTTTCATCAACATTGCAAAATTACTTGCTGTTCAGTTTTCATGCACGTATGTTATGCTATTACATTTAACGATGGTGATCTATTTTTTTTTTTTTTTTTTTTTTGTCAGTGTTTCTTACGGAAGTAAGCATTTTTGCTGACTTTTTCCTTTTTCAAACGTCAGTGCACGCCATCGTAATTTTGAAGTTAGTAATTGTCGACTAAGGTCGCAATTGCAATGTAATTGGTGCCTTGCAAAGGTAATCTGACATGTTTAACGTATCTTGTCTTTAGTGTCAGATTCTTCACGTTCACTTAATATGACATTCACAAAAAAAGTATAATTTTCACTATAACGAGTACTTCTTACATCTTTGGCCTTTCAATTATGTTGTCAGGAGCGCAATTGCGGCCGGAACAAATTTAGGCCTACATCTGGAGTGTACGTAATTGTGAAATGCCGTATTATGCTTGTAGGAATTGTTAACATTGTCACTAAGTCTTCATAACAGGCTAAAAAATAAAAAGTAAGCATCATTAAATGTAGCTTTTGCAACATTAATTTTAGTTTAATGTAAGTGCGGTATTAATCGTGCAACATAGCATGCTGATAAAGAACACAACTTCACATTATAACAGTGGCAATAAAGTATCCATCGGTGCAAGCAGTACACGAATAATCTTTGAAGTCCTTCTTTGAATGTAAGTGGGCAATATTTTGGATAGCAACGTCGCTGTCTCGTGAAAGTTGGGCAGTGTAGGCGCGTACGCTGCAATGACGCAATTGTGCTTGAAGAAAAATTGCCGAAGATAACAAAACCAATTCATCTCAGCTTAACTTCGAAGGTTAAATAAACACATTCTGGCAACATTTCAGAAATTTCATTTGTCACACAAGCAGTTTGTTAGCCAAAATACCATTAATTTTGTCCTTAACGAAAACTAGTTTGGTTTTTGAAATATTACACAGAGAAAAAATTAATATATTTCTATTTTGTATAACTGACATTAAGAACGTAACTGTCAAATTGACAACTGAAACAGTGATGCAGACGGTAAAAAGAAACTATTTTTTTTTCTCCCTAAGGATTCGTCCACTGAAAGACTTACACCACTGATTCGCTTACGAAAGTAGTGGTCATGCATTCAGATGTTTAACTTTAGAAGTTTTCTGCACAAAATGTACCAGCGACTCAACATAACTGCCATGCAACTGATGTTTTAAATATTCCCCTGCAAAGAAACATTTAACAAAAACTGTGATCTTAGTTACATGTTTCACTTATGTGTATATACTGCCCTAGATCGTGTAATGCACAGATATCACTAGGCTAAATACAATAAATTCTACTTTTTTGTGCTGTTAGTCCGTTAAAATACCGAGTGAGAGTGAGATGTCGAGATGTTAATTCGTAATCTGGAGAACCAAGGTGCACATCCATGCGGGACAATCGTGATTTTTGTTGTCTCCGGTTTCTTCCAGTCACTTCAAAGAAATTTCAGAATAGTTGCATCCACAAGTTAATATACGATTCAGTCTGCAGTCCCTCTGTAAGAGTTTGTGGTCTTTCTTTAATAACAATGCAGTGCTAAGTATTGACATTCCTTCCCTTCTTCCATTATTTGGTTTTTGATTTCTTGTATAGTTCAAAATTTGTTTTTCTGTATAGATTCCGTTTCCTTTTAATATTCAGAATGATTCAGGAAACTAAAATAGCCATCACAGAAAAATCATGAACAAAATAATCACTAAAATCCATGCAGAATAAGATAACTGGATGAGACAATTACGTTGTGATGCAGAAGAGTGTCCAGGAAAAGCAAAGACGTACAAGGTGTCCTCAAAAGCCAAATTACTGCAGTTAAAATATGTAAGTCGTGGAAACGTGGTCAAGTACTAAACTTTTTTCCCTTTGAAATTGAGAATGTAGCACTTCGGTACATAGAATGAAAGAAGAAATATTAGTGGTGTCAGGAATTACATCGCGAGAATACAAAAAACTGAAATGAATTCTTGAGACCATAATTTACCGGATCAGATTCAACAAAGATTTAAACAACTTTAACAACAATAAAGTGACTGAAGCAGCTAATACCTACAATGAGTTAATTAACAACATCGAAGGTGAAGTAAAGCAAGAACAGTACAAAGCTGTATCTGCCTACTATGAGTATGGAATTTACAAAAAGAAAAATAATAACGTAAATAAGGAAGTAAATAATGATAATTCAAATTATAGAACACTAGCATTATTATCCCTATGCTTCAAAAAATTGCTGAAAATTATTAAATAAAACTTAAAAATTATGATTAACCAACACTTACAAGCAACTCACTTTCGATTTACGAAAAGAAGAGGAACAAGATGAGCTATAACAGCACTAGAATTATCTTACAAACGGAATACACTGAAAGATTTTGGAGTATTGAAAGAAACTGTAGAAGACAATAATGATATAAGCTATGTCTAAATTTATACCAAAATCAGAGCGCTGAAGCACATGTTAACTGCATTGAGACAGGGAAACTGTAAGCTGAGGATAAACACAAACAAGTCCATATACTGATCGTGTAAGTAGAGAAGAACATTATCAAATAAAATACAAGTTTACAGCAATTGAGCATGCTACGTGAATAATACGGTAGCTATTGACGACACTAAAAGATATTAAACATCACAGAGAGCAAACAAACTTAGAAATAAAAGTAAATTATAAACAATCATCTTGCCGGTCGGAGTGGCCGAGCGGTTCTAGGCGCTTCAGTCTGGAACCGCGCGACCGCTACGGTCGCAGGTTCGAATCCTGCCTCGGGCATGGATGTGTGTGATGTCCTTAGGTTACTTAGTTTTCAGTAGTTCTAAGTTCTAGGGGACTGATGACCTCAGAAGTTAAGTCCCATAGTGCTCAGAGCCATAAACAATCATCTTAATATAGAGATAACAAATAAATTTATAAAGCCGTTTATCTTGAGTACTTTAAGCTATGCTTGTTAAGGATACACTGTACGTAACCTTAAGAGATATGGACATGGCGAAGAGCAAAATAAAAGTGGACTAGAGAATATCTTCCGAGCAAACAGTAATAGAAACCAATAAAAATCGTATATCAATAAGCAACGTAAAGAAGCTAAGAACTGGATTATTTCTGCATCTAATTCAACGTTAACCTCACAGATAATACCCTCGACGGAAAATACTGGAGTATAAAATCAAGAGGCATGTCCAGTACGTACATGCAGCGGGAAGTAATCAATGAATGGAGCTGCATCAGAGAATTCCAAATGTCGATCCTGCATCATCAAGTATATGATGTTGATACTGATTCTTATATTTAAATTGAACCAGATTAAATTGAATCCCACTAGTTAAATGGAAACAAAGTTTTCTATTATATAAATTGTGTAATCCGCTGATGTAGAATAGAGAGAAACCCATGAGAAGGTGAAGCTTTAAATAAGCTCCGTTTGGTGCATTTGGTAGCACATTATCTGCGAAAAGTAAGCATCTGGGTTCGGTTTCCGTAGCAAGTCCTCTAATAACTGGTTACGTAGTACTCAACTCTTGTTATAAGTAAAATAGTTTTTCCCGCTTTTTATTTTTTGACAGGCGTGAAAACTTTACGAGCTAAGGTTCCATTTCCAGCTACTTGTTGTCCAGTGAATTATTGAAGTAGTGAAAAGTACACTTTTTTCATTACTAGTTGAACAACCCAGCATTGCCTGGGCCTTCATTTTTCCAGCTTCCTACTACAAAAGAAAATAAAAAATTAACTGCGTCTGTAGCGTAATATGGAAAAAAATTCGTTTCCATATATTCGTGAAAACACGATTGAAAATATGAAACAGTCGTACAAAGATATCGGACAGTTTCTGTACACTGCATGCAGCTGCTTCGCATGTCTACAACACGATTTTGTAAAGGTTTCTTTGGCAAAGCCTCTTCACAGCTCTATAAGCAGCTATTGTTTTCGCCTGCAGCCGTTTGCGCTTCGCATACGAAATTTGTCAAAAGCACTGCCAGATGTGAGGGACTTCCTTACGTTGTCTCGACTGTAGGAGTGTCTTAGTAGTAAAGAACAAATGTATTAAAACTACATGCAGATACGACATTGTTTCACGCATCTCATTGTTTATGACGTCATATCTCCTGAGATAGGTTGGTAGCCCGGTATAATTATGTAAGTGTTTTTACCGGCATACGCGGATACTGTCTGCGAAATTTATTGTGAATAGAGTTGGTAGCACAACAGTAATATATTTAAACGTCGTACATGAAGTGGCAGTTTTTCATCCATCGTACTGTTAATGACTTCATATATTCAAAAAATTTCAATCTGGAACCGCGCGACCGCTACGGTCGCAGGTTCGAATCCTGCCTCGGGCATGGATGTGTGTGAAGTCCTTAGGTTAGTTAGGTTTAAGTAGTTCTAAGTTATAGGGGACTTACGACCTCCGATGTGAAGTCCCGTAGTGCTCAGAGCCATTTTTCTCCTGAAATTAGGTAGTTCGTTCTTACCCCCACAGCACTAGTTCTCTGACTGTAAGAAGTATTTGTATCAAATTTGGTTGAAATCGATCCAGTGGGTTAGCAGATGTGGAACACACACACACACACACACACACACACACACATCCATTTTATAATGTGTATGGATTTCTCACTTATATTCTGAGAAAATCATAATTGGTCAGTAAATACACGATTCACGTGCGAAAAAAGTAAACACTAAGAAATTTAAAGTACAATATGCTGATCAGTATTACATCAGAGTGAAAGACTTCGGTCAGCAAGGACTTAGAAAACAAGCGAATTGTGCCGGAAGCGGTGCTGTCAACGTAGAGCTAAAAATATGCGGCCTTATGTTTCACATGGTTTATTTCTATTCCCAGCTCTATGAAAATGTATGCTGCTGAATAGTGCACTCGGCTCTGTGTAGCGACTAAAAAAGTTAAGGTCTTTTTTTCTGTCTAGTGTTGATTGAGTCAAATTCGATGAAGAAGTACAGATACTGCGATCGTAGTGTTTGAGCTCCTAGGAGCTTGTACAGCGGCCTGGATGAAGGCGAGGCGACAAGAATGTGGTTGAAAGACCGGAACGTATTTCCTTTCACAGAGCGGACCCTTTCACCGGAGTGGCTTTTGTTGTCGGCTTGCAGTTGGGTGAGGTTGCGGTGTGCCGTGCTGCCGCGCTGCCAGGGGTTGCTGCCTAGGAGCGGTGACGCTGACCCGTGGACATAATAAAATAAATTTCCTAGCGCATCGACCCGCCTGCCGCTCGCCCGCAGGAAACCATCTCTTGCGAAAACGACAGACGCGAAAATATGGCGCCAGCCGATATAAAATATGGAGGCTATATTTTTGGCAGTCGCTTTTTCCGCCCTGAGGAGCGCAGCTGCCTGCGTACATGTCCTCGGCTCCTGGAGACGGCTGAGCACCCGCTATGACCTTCTCGAAGACTGTACTCTGTAGACATAACATTTAGAAGTTTAGTCGGAACACTCGGTTGTAGCTCTCCTTTTCTGTGTTTGTTACTTGTCTCTGCTTTCTGCCACAAAAAACAATATCTCGAAACATTTTGTACTTTCCTCCTCACGTCGAAGAAAGCACAACATTCGTTTGAATTTTAAAACATTTAATGACATCAAAGTGCCCCACACGTAGTGTGCGTATCAGATCAGCTAGTCTAATATAAAAATCTCTGGCTTAAGCTTTTTAATCTTTCGCTTTTCGGTTACTGCAGTGTTTTGCTGGTGATAATCCTCAGAGGCAGCTTTACAGGACAATTTCAAAAGGACTTAGACATCGCAAATAGCTTAACAACTCACCAAAAATTTTACTAATTCGAGCGCGCTTCTCAATTTGTGTCCGCTCGATATGTTTGCCAGTAAAGAGAGTAATCTTTTCATTATTTTACGCCTTCGGCGGTGACAAGGTACAAGTGGAAATAGCTCCACAGTACAGATATTTTATTCGAGTGAACGTCTGATCGATTTATAAAAGATGTGAACGAAAAAATAATATATCTAACTTCACTTTCGTAGCTACGAAACCAGACAGCGTTATTTCGCAACTGAAGAGGAAGAAGAAAAGGGGGATTGTGGGGTGAGAGATGTTAATGCTATTAACAGAAATAGAATGGCTTGACCTAGACATTTGTAACATGTCTCAAGTTGCATTAGGAAGCAGTCTCTATGTCTGGCACGTGTGTTTTACCTTATAAACTGCTCTGAAACGGATTTTTTTTTCAAACGATCTAGTTTGTACCACCGTACTTCTACGTCTGCAGCTATACTCTGCAAATATCTGTGAAGTGCAATACAGACGATACGTCCCATTGTACCAGTTATTAAGATTTTCTCCCGTTTCATTCGCATATAGAGAGTGGGAAGAGTAACTGATTAAATGCCTCAGCGCATGCTGTAATTAGTCTGATTTTGTCTTCGCAATCCGTATGAGAGCGAAACGTAGGGGACTGTAATTTAGATTCATCACTTAAAGCTGGTTCTAGAAATCTTGTAAACAGGTTTTCACGGGATAGTTTGCGTCTGTTGTCAAGCGTCTGGTGGTTCAGTTCTTTTAGCATCCTCGTGACGCTCTCCCACGGGCCGAACACATCTCTGACAATGCCGGCTGTCCTCCTTTGTATCCGCTCAGTATTCCCTGTTAGTGCTTTAGGATATGGGTCCCACACACTTGAAAAGTATTCTAGGATGGGTTCAACGACTGTTTTGTATGCACTCTCCTTTGTAGACTGATCGAATTTTCTAAGTATTCTACCAATAAAACACAGTCTGCCAGCTGCTTTAGCTACGACTGAAACTAAGAGATCGTTCTATTTCATGTCTCTAAAAATTTGTACTCTCAGTTATTTCTATGACTTCACCGATGCCAACTGCAGCTCGCTGATACTATAGTCATAGAATATTACGTTTTGTGAAGCGCTGAATTTTAACATTTTTGAACATTTAAAGCAAGTTGCCAAACTTTACACCACTTCGAAATTTATCAAGATCTGACTGAATATTTGGGCAGATATTTTCATACTTCATTGTAGAGAACAGCTTCGCCTGCGAAAAGTCGAAAGTTCCTATTACTGTTATCCGCAACGTCATTAATATACAACATGAACACTTCCCTAGGGCACACCTGAAGTAATTTCGACATCTGTCTATGGCTCTCCATTCTGAAACCATTTTCAGTTACGTTTTGCAATTAACAGAATTCTGTTACATGTTCAGTTTGAAGATGGTTTGATGCAACTCTCCACGTAGGTACTGAATAACTACTGCACGCTATATTTGGAGAAGCTTCATCTGAAACTTCTTACTGTAAAAAAACGTTGGTCTCCCAGTTAAACACCCCCCCCCCCCCCAATCCATTTCCCGCCAATACCGAAATTCACGATACTTGACGTCTTAGTATTGTGTGCTATCAATCGATTCCGTCTGTCAACTTGTGCCATACATTTCTTTTCTCCCCATTTTGATTCAGTACTTCCTAACTATTTATCCAATCACCCTATCTAATCTCCAACATTCTCCTGTAACACCACTCTTCGCTCTTCATCTGAACTGTTTCACGTCTCATTTGCACACAAAACTATATCCTAGACAACTACTTTCAGAAAATACTTCGTAATGTTTAAATTGATATGCAATGTTAACAGATTTCTACTTTTCAGAAAAGATTGCCTTGCTATTGCAAGTGTGCCTTTTATATCCTCTCTACTTCTGCCACCATCATAATATTGCTGCCCAAATTACAAAACTCATCTATTATTCTTAGTGTCTCATTTCCTAATGTAAATTCCTAAGGATCGCCTGATTTAATTCGACCGCATTCACTTAACCTTGTCAGCCTCTTATTAATATTCTTCTTATAACCTTTTTTTCCACAATACTGTTAGTTTCATTGATCTGATCTCCCAAGTCTTTTACAATATCATCGGCACACTTCTCATTGGACTTAAGTCTCCTTTCCTAATTTCTCTTCGGTTCCCCTCACAGGTCGCTTAATATAGAGACTGAGTCAATAAAAAACAGTATTATAAAATAAAAACAGAAATAAACATATATGGTTGCTTAAATTGGCAAAAATAATTTTCGCACTGCGTGCCTTATTTCCTGACGGAGCTTACAGTTATGTATCAAGTCCTTCCTGTTTTCTAATATACAGTTTGTTTTCTTGACGTATTCTTGGCTGACAGCGTTCTTTTTTCGCAATTACACAATTTCCTCTACATCCTCAACCGTACTTCAGATAAGCCATACTTCAGTTTGGATCCATTCACAAATTTTCTCCTAGTTGCCCTGGACGTCTCAGCTGTTATAAGGGAAAACGACGGCTCTTTAACCAGGGCGTTGTCCACGAAAAGACACTTACTGATTACTGAATTCATTTTTAAAATATATTTCAGTCCTTTAGACGATCTTCGCTCACTGTGTAATAATTTTAACCCCTGCCCTTCGTTGATTCTCTAAAACATCAACTAGTATGTCGTGAAAAGTTTGACTCTATAGTGCCTCAGGAAAGACAGAAATAATACTGTACACCTACAGCCCTTTGGCTTGTGTGAAAGCCCAGAAACCATTTTCCAGTGTAACTCACACGGAGAAAATAGACCTAATTCCAGCAGCAAAAGAAATCTATGATTTGATGTTTCATTTGCAGCCGATAACAGCATAGAGGTTGGCAGGCGAACTTTGTATGATGAGAAAGGAAGGAATTTCAAGTTAAGTCAGTCTGAAAACCCAACCAACTGAATTAAAGCAGATTTGTACTGTTATTAACTGAACTCACTGCTCGTGCAAGCTCACATTAACTGATTCGACTTAAAAATATTAAAAAGTCATAAACTCACGTTTACGCATGTTGTCTTTCATTGTCGACTGCTTTATAGCCTCAGGTGGTTTAACGCTCTTTGTCTTTGCAAATAAGAATGTTGTTGTGACAGTTTCTGTGTGTGATGTTTCGTCTTCTACTAATCATAGTAATCTCCTTTCTTAGTCATTCAAATGAGTTTTCTGAAAATATTAAATATTTCGATGGGCTTTCCATTTATTTTCATTTACGGTTTCATGCTATTTCATAATAGCAGTCCTAATCTGTTAATCGGTGTAGAATGCAGGATGTAGAACTTAATACCAACAACGCATATCTACTGTGCCGGCATCTTTGATGTCATAGCCTAGAAGTGGAAGTGAACTCTACTACCTAGATCTTACCTGAAAAAAAGAAAGAAAAAAATGAATGGCAAAGAATGGGATTGGCACTAGTGCTGTTATTTAATTTCTCTATCGATGTATGCTGAAGCTGTTCTAAATCACAGGATTTGCATTTTTATTATGTTCAAATTAAATGTGATGATACTCCAATATTCATCTATCACTCCCCATCAGAAATTTCTTAGCATGATGTCCAATAATGTAGGTGAGTTAATTTTCCTTTTGTTTCTTTTTGGTTATGTTTGTGTAGAAGTGCAGTCTGAGCGTGGCCTCCGAATAAAGAGTCTGGGTATAGAGCAAATAGTTCATGTCAGCTAAGTGACAAAATGTCCACAGGAAGCTTCAGGTTGCCCTCTACTTTTTTCTCTGTTTTAGATGACACTATGCAACAACGACGTACAGCACTTAATATAACAATGCATCGAAATTTCTCTGAATATTCAGTGCCCTTGGCCAACTGCCCACTGCTTATTGTACGAGGACGCCGTATATTTGCAACTGTAACCAGATTTCGAGGGGCCGTTCACTGTATCACATTGCTAAACCCTCGCCGCTTCAGATACTGAAGCGCCTGACTTTCTTTGAAGCTTAAAGACAATTTTAATTTTCTACTGCCAACGGCCTTGCCACGTTTGTAACACCAGTTCCCGCCCGATGACCGAAGTTAAGCAACATTGGGCCAGCCTAGTATTTGGACGGTTGGCCGTTCGGGGAAAACCGGGTGCCTTTTGCTTTCTGGACACGCAAGTCGCCAAAGTGGCATCCAGTTGAAAGACTTTGACCAGGCCGTTGCGCCACACGCCATTTATTCATTTATTTTCTATTCTGGAGTTACAAATATATCAGTTGCATTAGACCATTTTGACCCATGTATTTTTCAGACTACACCCTGAATTTTAGACATGTTCCTGCATTTGAGCTGTTTCACATCTAATTCAGTTTATACAGAGCTGCAATGACGGTTTTCAAACACTCATCAAGCATAAGTTGCCAATGAGTTGATCCAGACATACGTATATGTTAGCTCATAAACAGTTAAATTTGACATTTCGCAGTCAACAATCTTTCTTCTGAATTCTGTAGATTCTTTTATCTTTTCACACGATCTTCAAGATTCCTACTTAACGAAATTCAGGAACTGTTTTCTACCTGAGTATTTTTTCCGACTAAGTATTCCTCCCCACCACCCCCACCACCACTTTGTGCTGCATCATATAGTGGAAGTGGTTAGGTCCATGGATAATTTGACGGAGACCATAGCAATATCTCACATGCTTATCTAGAGGCAAATGTTGGCCAACGTGCGGCGTGCCTATCAACCTCGTTGTTGCCATTGTAACTATCTACACACCAGAACTTTAATATCGCAAATAACTGTACACAACTGACTTTTTTACTACATATAGGCCGGGTGGAGAGCTTTCCTATTGCCAAACTGCGCATGATTCAAAAATCACTTGTCAAAATATAGTTTCTTCCTCTCACAATTTAAATGTGATAACATATTTCTCTTATTCGAAGTCGGAAAACGTGTACATACATCTCTGCATGAAAGAATTTGAAAACTGAATTTTCATTTGTCACAAAGAAAGGAGAAAAAGTAAAATTCAACTGTAAAGTGGAAGTGAGGTACAATATACGAGTACTTTTCATCACTACATTTCCTCTTTTAGAACGAAACAGACGTTCGCGTCGTATCAGATGAAACCATTGGCAGCATTAATATCTTACGGCAGAGTCGATGGCCCCCACAGACCTAGCGATATAACTGCTTCAGTAAGTTATTTCCCAGAACATACAAGACCAGTGTGACGAACAGTGAGAAAAATTAATTTCTCTGTCTTGTCAAAATTTAACTGCTCTCCAGGTCAAAAGTCTGTTTATATAAACCATCAACATAATCGAGGAACGACTGAAGACCGAGCCGCTTTCTAAGAGACTCGAAGAAATGTGGGAGACCTAAATGGAAATGACATTACTCCGAGTCTGATACCTGCCATTATGAATCTGCTGTTTAAACAAGTGCTCCGTCCAGCTTTGTAGTATAGTGGCGCACTAATAATCAAATGCGGAGATCGGCAGCAGTTTCTTACCAAATTCATCGTGTTAACGCTAAGCACTGTTAGGAAAATTTTTGCTAAGGAACTGGAAACCACAAACTCAACTGTGGTATAGTTTAGAGTGATGCACAACAGCTTAGATAACTGTATTTAACAGTTAAATGAAACCCGCAACCAGTCGCAACTAGATTTGGTACCACCAAAAACTGAAGTACAGTAGCTACAAACATCGGTTACATTAGTTTCTGGGACTAGTTAAGGAGTACAGTAAGAGCAGGAAATCACATAGTGCATTAACATATAAGGCCGCTAACGTTGCAGTAAAAACATACAGGTTGATGAAAAAAAAAAAAGAAAAGAAAATTAAAAATCTGTATCTCTAAACGACCAACAGCGGTTCATGGTGCACACTGACATTTGCAGGTTGTCTAACTAACGGATTCCAGAGACAACAAAATATTGATTTACAACAGTTATATAATTGTTGACCGAATTTCAGAACTTAAAATGCTATCGTAATCTACTCATTAAGCGGTATAATCTTACTTTAATGGTTTAATACAGTAGAAACTGTGTATACGCACTCGGGTAGCGTTGCTCATGGCATGCAAATTACTCAGACTATATTCGTCCAGTATTTCGGACTGACATGAGAACACTTAGTGACTTCCAAGAAACTATACACATAACTTCAAACCTTTAGGGACTCTTTTTCTCGCTAACACCCCGACTCCCCCTTCCTCCTTTTCAGCCAGCCGTGGTGGTCGAGCGGTTCTAGGCGCTTCAGTCCGGAACCGCGTGACTGCTACGATCGCAGGTTCAAATCCTGCCTCAGGTATGGATGTGTGTGATGTCCTTAGGTTAGTTAGGTTTAAGTAGTTCTAAGTTCTAGGGGACTGATGACCTCACATGTTAAGTCCGATAGTGCTCAGAGCCATTTGAACCTCCTTTTCTGCATCAGGTATGACGTTTTAATTTATTATTGTTTTACTGCTAACTCTATTCGCAACACATCTTGCTGGCAGCATCCACATTTAGCACTGAATGCGCCTGGTAAATTATTTCACTGTATAACAAATAGTTCGAGAGATATGACGTCATAAATATCGAAATACGTGAAAAACTGACGTTTGCTTGAAACAGAGGGCAAATTGCCCAAGACCACGTTCATCAAGTGTTTCACAATGAGACCAATCAGCGACTTCGAACAAATTTTAAACATAATTTCAAACGTTTTCTAATGCATTTTTCTCTCTTACATGTTTAACATCAGATATTTAAGACATCAACTTATTTGTAAAGTAATCACAAGTTTGAAGCAGTTTTATACAAGAGAGTTCGATTCTTTAAAGAATCGGGGGTTTACCAGTTCAAATATGGTGAAATAAATAATAGATAGTAGAACCCGTCACCAGCGCCGCTAGTCTAAACTAAAAGCTACTCTAGAGTGCACAAGAAACAGGGGTGTTACAAACAAATATCAAAATTACTGTTGTCACATTGACGCATCCCGAAAAATCTAGTAGCTGCCTTGGATAGTGGAAGCACAGATATTCGGGCGGCTCTTAGATTACCACTGAACGTGCGAGACAACAAAATACGAACATGCGCCTGTTTATAGTACTACACACATCAAGAGCAGAGTGATTTGTAGCATTTGGCACAGAAGCAAACGCAAGCGCGCAGTGTGTCCCCTGGGCGAAGACAATACGTGTGACGTCAGCACCACGACATAAGCACGCGCGACGAAGTCCACTTCACTGGCTTCTTCCTGCTCTTGCGGTCTTGTCTCTTGCTGTCGGTGCGTCGGGGAAGTGAGAGCGTCGATAAGGATGGCAAATCCAAGAGCACGGTATGAAGTTCCTACTATAGCAACACACGTAGGAACTCTATACCTCGCTGCTGGTAAGTTACCAACGGGAGCTGCTCTCAACCTTCCCTGCCTCGCCGTCTCTTCTCTCTTCTCGTCTTCTTCTTGCTCCGCCGGACAAATTAGCATGACAAAAGCGACGGACGAGCAATGCTTGCATGAATAAAACATCGCCGGCGCGATCGAGGTGCAGGTGTAGCATGCAGCAGTTAGAGGCAGGCGCCTAGGCGACAATAGCAGCGCCTAGAGCTTATTTACTATGCGGCAGGCATGCGAGCTACAGGTGTTAGACAAGCGAGGAACGCTGGGACGTGACCCAGTGTCTCCATCTCCCAGCTGCAGGTCTCACTACTTCCCTCTAATAATGGCTGAGGCGAGTGCTGCTTCCATGCAACGCTGCACGATGTGCTGTCAAGCAGAAGAAACTAAAGATCACCTGCACTCAAAAGAAGTTACAGGGAACTAGTTTTCTGTCTTAGCGTTATGAAACATGCACCAGGACTACACAGCGGTTAGCATAGCTCTAGTTAGTGGCTGAAATTAAGATTTGGAAATTTCAACATAAGTACTATCAGAAAAGTCATCAATGCATCTTTTATTTTCTAACAACGCGAACACCACTGACATAAAACTGATCAGATTAATTGCCGGCAAACATCTTGTGGTAGGAAGAGCAAAATAAAATTAAAAAAAAAACTAGGGCTACGCAAGGTCGTACCTCATACACACTATCTACCGGTCTTCGATTTCAGCTGTATCACAATTTACGGTGTTGGGCTGCAGCCAGAATTCAAGGATTTCCACACTGGGCTAGCGGCCAGTTTCCCCTTATATCTCATCCAAATGCCTTCTCACATTTAATGTATCTATACTGAACTGTTTAATGACTGCGGACGTTTTACGGATTGCATAAACATCAGACTACCTTTTATTCTTCAGCCCGGTTTTAATATCAGTATTCAGCCACACGTTTCGGAGCAAGTGGCCATCTGTTGTCTGATACTATTTTTGTTTCATCTTGAAAAATATACTTCATATTTGTTGGATTCCAATCTCAATACGGTACTCCCACTTAGTTTCCTCATAGATGATTTCACGAGAATGCCACAGAGGCATTTGGCGTTATTGCTTCTTCTGCATTAAGGACAACAACATATTTAAAAAAGGGACTTTTCTAGGAAACAGACAGTGCAGACGCGTTTGACGTGTTAGTAATGAAGAGCAGAGAGATGATCTCCTGCCAGTGCTAAGCCAGGCATATGCGTCTGGAAACTAGCAGTGTGGCAAACACGTATTTGACTTTGCGCGTAATGCAGGGTAATTGCTTGTTTGTATCCGTACACCGAGATAACATTACGGTTTTAAACCATTACGGTTATGAATCAAACAAGGAGTCCACAAAGATCACCTAAGCCTGCAGACGTAGTATCTAGCTGATTACGTCACGGAGGTGCAATAACTTTTTCACATCTTTTATCCTTAGTCATAAGAATTGGGCGGGCAGCTGTAGAAATGTATTCTTTTCAGCCAAATCTCCAAGTTGGCGGGAAGAGTGGGATCACAGTTGGGAATATTTGGGGGGGGGGGGGGGAGAGTTCTGGTTCCGATACTCACCTGATGCCCAAGGGAACCGAACTCTCTCAAAAATGTGTGGGTGCAAATCAGGAGGTGTACTTGCGAGAATAAGAACGATGAGCTATATCGAGCAAAGCATCTACCTGCGACGTTCAGAGGCTGGCGGGGGTGAGAGCTGGCGTCGCAGACAAACGTCTTGCGGCGGTGCCACCACGGGCAGACTCACCGGTCACGCAAACCAACGCTATCGACCCGTGTTTATTTACTGTTGAAAGGCCGGACACGGAACGTCGAGTCGGCGAAAACGGCAGAATGGAGCATCGGTGCACCGTGGAGCAGGAAGGGAAGCTAGGACGGACGGAGGGAGCGGGGGGGGGGGGGGGGGGCGGAAGCCGAAGGCAGTGGTGGGGGCGGCAGCAGAGGGATACATTACGGCGGGAATTATTATTCAGGAATTTAATCCGACTAGGCGCAGTCGGCGTAAGTAGGTCTGTAGGCAAGTCCGGAGGGAAGACGTAGCGGCAGCGGGGAGGGCGACGCGGGAAGTGGAATGGGGCGACGCAACAACGCCATGTTGTGACGTCACGGCGTCTGTGGTGCGGGGCCACAATTAGTGCAGCGCCCCGCCCCGACGCCGGCTCGCAGTGCTGCCAACCCCTTCGCGGCAAAGGTCAGCGGTCTACTGCCCTCGCCAAATTACGCCCGTAACCACGGAGTCAATAGCGCCAGTTTAACCACTTCGCGTGGCAGATTTCTGCTGTCTTCACCATTGACTTCTGTTAACTGGGCGTAACTCGGAAATTAGCAGGTAGTGCACCAATTCGCGGACTGTTCCATTCAAGACTACTACGAGCACGAACCGTTCACGTATTTCATTATGCCAACTACACTGGTCTTAAGCTGAAAAAACTTACTATCGATTCAGTCGCCTTCGAGGCAGAGTTCATTTATTGATAGCTTCATCAACGCACACTAAACGTGACATTTGTGGATGGGCTGCGTAACACCGAGAAGGGCGCGAAGATAATTCGGAACAGCATAATTCCAAGAAACCAACTAACGTTGCATATAGCTCGCTGATAAATGGCCATGACCGGCATTCTCACTGGGATCGAAGGCTTCACAAATAATGACGTTAAGTTACAACAGTGACGCTAGAAGCGAGTCTCTACCTACTACCCTCCAATCTATTTCGTTAATTAATCATCCGAGAGCGCCATACAGTGCTCCCCACAAGCGTTGTCCTGGCGGGTAGGTAGAAGCGGTGTATCTGCTGCCGCATCTCGGCCAGCAGGACCGCTTTTTGCCTCTTCTCTCCTCTCGACCGTAATGGCTCGTTATTAGAGACCCGCCACACACACCCACCGCATTATCAAAATTGTGCCCACTGTAATAATACACGCCAGCCACTCGATAATTTACTTTCATCTTTTGATTTAAAGCATCCCTTTTTGTTTCTTCGTACACCAGGCGAACAAAACACACACACATGCGCACGCACGCACACACACACACACACACACACACACACACACACACACACACACACACAAAGTACCTCACGAATCTACCTGTACAAATACTGTTGCAACGAACACAGGTTTTTTTTCCTTTTAAAAGGCGGAAATTCCATAGATAAAGGCTGTGGACTTCGTCCACTTTATCATTACCCTTCTTGGACTAAATTGTAACCGTTCACTTAGGGTTTGTATGATCTCTGTGTGGGCAGAAGAAGGGGGGGCGGGTGATGGTAAGTGTTTATTTCACTTAATTAGAAACCTATCGGTTAACCTGGCGGGCCACTGTACTTCATGTAAATGTCAACGAAATTTATGTTGTAAACTCATCATAAACTGTACAAAAGATAGACCAGTAGCTTCAAAGGATAGGCCTCTAAATCTGGACTGTCTGGATAGGTGTAGCCAGAAGCCAATAAAGAAAAAAATCGCCCTTCTCGTTTTCCACGACATCGAATTAATAACTAATTTGACAGCAAATTAAGCATCTAAAGTCTTCTGTACGCAAGTCAGGCTCGGATCAGAGGTATTTGCGCTAAGAATATGCAATATGCATCGTGGGGAACAACTCCGTAGCTCCATAGCTGACAATGGAAAAAAAAGAATTAATTCTTAAACCCTACCGGCAAACAATTCACTATGCTAAACTGGTATCGCTGTAGGAAATGGCTATTCCTTGTAGGTAAGCAATGCCGTAATTGCTGATGTGGCGGGCAAGTTGCTCATCAAACAGTATCAGGTGTGAAAATGTCCATCCGATTATTAATGAAGAACATTACGACACTTGATGGAAACAGTGCATCATAGATTTGAGCAACAGGGGTACAGTTACAGCGAAACTGCTGATCACACGCACCTAAATATTGTGGCAGGCTTTCATTCCAAAAGGTTCCCGACGCCAAAAGGCACGAGGTTGCATGGGATGAGAGTGCCAAACCTTGATAAGAAAGCAGTGCTCAAATGTTAACATACACAGTTGTAAGAGGCGAAAGCATTCATTCAGTGGGAGGCGAGAGCAGAAACTACAGCGATATCTGCGGCGCATTTAAAAGCATTAATTACGGTTCTCTGGTGAATATAAATGGAGTTCTAACGTAACATTGATGATATAACTGGGAAAACCGTGGGACGCTGCGCGCAAAGTGCGGAATACTGAACTCCCTCATGTTTAAGTTCTGACCGTCTTTCCTTGCTGAATAAAGATTGAATGAAAGTGTGACATCTGTCTACATAAATTTGCTTCACTAACAGCCGTTCTCGATAGAACATGTACCATAAACATGGGCTGGATGATATTGGACAATACATTCACTACATTGCCGTCTATTGTGTAGGCCCTACCTGCGTAATATATCTTGCTACTAGGAAGAGTTCACCTTATAAACACACACACACCTGGTACAATACATATGGGCACGACATGCCTTTCTTTAGACGACAACCCAAGAAGAATACGCGATATAAATCGAAAACCTTGCTGCATGGGGATTGATTCAGACCATTCTTACACAATAGAGCTATATTTCACGGAATAACACCGAAGAGTGTTCAGGAACGACGACGAAACTTCGACTAGTGTGGAACAGTATTAATGATCTCTAAGTACCTCTTTCGACGTATGTGACACCTACTAAGGCAGGATCGACAGAATTTGACACAATTTATATTTTTAAGTTGCTGGTGAAGAGTATTGCAAATGATCTTCCGAAAACAAGAGTTAGTTACCTCCAGTCGTAAGAGCATTCAAATGCAGTGCCTAACTCCCAAAACTGTTTCCCGCGTTTTGAGTTGTCAACTCGCTAAGCACGAAGTACGGTGCGCGGCGAGCGCCTAAGCGCAGGCGGCGGCAGCGCCACGCCTTGCTGACGTCACGCTGGCCGCGGGACACGTGGCACTACGACATCCGCTTTCGCCTCAGCGTCTTAATGAGTACAGGACGTTCACCTTTCCCCCTCTCCCCCCTCTCTTTCGCACTTGTACCGCAAAACGTCGAAAAATGCTTAGCAAACTGTGGCTTGCGTGCGTATATTTTGTGGCACTGTAGGAAGCAGGAAGCGGAGCTACCAAGATGTAGCAATCGCAACTCCGTAACATACATGAGCCGATCACCTAAACTGTTATTATTGTTTTAAGGAGGCGATGATCTACAGCTTTTAAATATTTTTGAAAAATAAAACCTTTGATTTGGCATAATAAGAGTCACTTTATTAAAACTGCGATTGTCGGACAAATAACAGAGCATCTTCAGGTACAACAAAATTATTTGTTTGTAGATTAACGGTATACATGGACTGCAACAAATCTGTAGACTGCAACAAACTACCTGCTAGCAGAGCGAAGCACATGGCCAGACTGAAGTGGCATTCTCTCTTATATCACAAAGAAATGTCGTCATTTATACCTAAGAATGATGAGTTATGTGATTATTTATTTAATAGCTATAGCTATAAGAAATCGAGGTTGTTCAACAATATTTGTTATTGTTTAGTCGCCACTTAGTTATCTTAAAACTACTGGAGAGGCAGGTCGTACCGCTGAAGTGAAGAACAGCGCGCGTAATTACTACCAGGGAACAGTTGCTGTGGCTCGCTACGGAGAGCCAGAGAAATATGAAAAAAAAAGAAAAAAAACACCACACGTCCGAAGGTTACAGGTGAGTCAGAGCGAATACAGGTAGCACCAGCACGTAAACTAGGCTCTAGCCGGCGGCATTCGCACACGTGGCAAGGACGCTGACGGTAGGAAAATTCCACGGCCGTCGGGTTGTGTTTTTGCCCGGCTGCGGTCACTTACTTGCAGATGGCGCCGTGGTGTGGGTACGTTGCTGCTGCCGATGCCGCTGTGCGTACGCGCTGGCGGCGGGACACGCACTATGCGTGCGGCCGCCGCGGCGCCGCGCCCCCCGCCTGCGCGAGTCCCCACCGCCGCTCGCAGCGCCCCTAGCGGCCGGCGCACGTACGCGCCTGCACACATCCTGCGTACGCTCGTGCGTGCGTGCTTGCGTGCATTCGCCCCCCCCCCCCCCCATCTCTTTCTCTCTCTCTCGGCGAGCACGCGCGCGCGCGTGGCCGCATCGCCCGAGCCTCTTCGACCGTTTACAACTTTTTCAAATCTTCGCGGCAAAGGAGTTTTTCTTCTCCGTGAAAAAAAAAAAGAAGAGGGTGGGGGGACCCTGCGGGGAGGGGAGCGCCGTCTTGGGATTGGCCGACATGGCGCGCGCCCACAGCACCAATGGGGGGAAACCGTTTGAAGCGCGGAGGCGCCCGTTTTTTTCCAGCCCTCCCACTTCCCGTGCATTAGGCCAACGCCTTTTGAAATTCCTCCTGACAAATGTTTATTCTTAACACTTGCGGCCGTTTCTCCTCTTTCGTGGCGCTCCTTTACATTTTTTTTATCCGCTCCTTTTTGTACTTGCACGCACGTGTGTGCGCGAAGTGACACGGCGGACCAATCGCCGCAATGACTGCCAGACTCCCGATTAACATACGAAACATTCGACTGTTGCCAATGCCAAATTAACCCGCCTTAACTGAACAAAAAAAGGGAACTATTCGGTGCATACGAAGGAGGAAGTAGTCTCATTTATTTCCGTGCGATGATGTATGAAGCTCTGTTCTTTCCACGATAGGAAACAGTTCTTGATGAGACACTCGCGGTTTGTAGCATAGCCCACCTCCGCCCAGAAGGAACGGTGACATCGTTCATTGGCAAGTGCAAGAGAAGGTCTGCTAAGTCACTGATAAACAGTCGAAACTCTCGTCGAAACGCTTGCTGCATCAATATTGTGTAGGTCTGAGGTCTTTATCGAGTTAAATTAATGAAAGAAATAGGGAAGATAGCTGGAATATAGTGGTACGATACGTCATCGCCGGACCGTCACAGAAACAGTTCACAACATACATGTCACATAATGCTCTTAAAAGGCCGTATGCTAAAAAAAATCATACTAAGTATTCTCATGCATTTCGCCTAATGATCATGCCCGGGAAGAGAAAGAGAATCGTGCTCTCTACAGAGGTGTACCCACGCGCCATCTGAGTGTGGAACGGGAAAGCGCACTGACAACGGCTAACAAAACAATAACGGTAATTTCAGAGAACAAATGTAATTAAAGAAATAGTAAAATAATCACACATACAATGGTACCAATGCGTACTTGAAAACAAACGTGGCAGTTACCGCCTATGAAAACAGGTTGAGTGAGCCGTCGAAATTATCGCACGTGGTCGTCGGCTTATATTGAACACATGAGTCACTATGAGGAAACGAATGCCCGGTGAGCTACCGCACATCTCTTTAGTTTAAATCACAAGGCCGTTTTTGCAATAAGTACAACTACTGATATTATTCCAAAATAAATTTGTGTTATTGCTCCTGAGATATCGGCACTAGTATCGCAAAGACGGCCAAGTTGACATCTAAATACACAGGTATAAACGGAGACGTTTCGATCTCATATGCGCGTTCTCTATGCAAAATTTACGAGTCTGATGTTGTATAGCAACATCTAAGAGACAGAAAAAGAGCTAAACCTTACAGGCGAAACGTTTCCTTCGGTTTAAAAATTGACTAGAAGGCTGCACTGGATGATCAGTTCTCTATTTCAGCCTGCAACAGACAAGCTGGTTCACCCTCTAGGAACCATTTCTCTTTCCACGCAAATTCTGGTATGGTCCCACAAACAAAACTGCTACTAATTGTTCCATCACACATCGACACATTCAAGCAGTGTCCTCGCATGTTTCGAACCCTAAATGCCAATAAATGTAAACCACGCAACCAGATTCGCTATAGGAGTCCCTTGATAAGATGCTAGAAATGAGGCTGGTCGTACGAAAAAATGCGCCGACAGAGATGTACATCAACAGCTCTTAGATTCGGACACTTTACTTCAAAGCCTCTATATACACGGTAATTTTGACAATCGTCAGATAAGCTAGAATTCTGTAGCCTAGCAAAGATAACTAAAAGTGCCAACGTAACAACGATATTAGTAGCATTGCTCTATAACTAGGCAGACGCACAGAAAGCCGCTGGTTCATAATGTACGTACCTTCTGCGCCAGCGTAGTAACTGTAGCGACAACACAATTGCTGCGCAGTGAATAACAAATGCATTCCCTAGCTCTGAGGCGATTCTAGGGGAAAAAAATCTAAAACTCCACAATTTGAACGCTACCTCAACGATGCTGGAAGGTTGATCTCGGCGTAAATTAGTCGTAACTTTCGAAAATATTTGTCAGAGTCTTACTGCAAGCCGAGGTATGACACGAAAAGTATTCGTAGGGGACTGCATGAAATATACCTACATCAGTTTTGAGAGGAACAGAGTCTAGTGTCTTGGAACATACACGGGGTTGTAGTGTGACACTACATAACGTACTTAAATTCTCAGGTATCATGAAAAGGTGCAGCGTTGAAAGGCAAAATGAGCTTTAGAGAATGGTTTTGATGGTCGAGCTAAGAATAAGTTAAATATCCCCTCGTCCTCGTTTCGTGTAATTTTAACGTGATAGTCCAATATTTGTGACAACGGGAGAAATACACGGAAAATTTTGTTGAAAATTTCCGGTCGCTACGTCGTTAACAGCGGCTAACACAGATGAAGCTAATTTCGAATTTCATGGCACAAGAGACATGTTTTAGATTAGCCAATAGATGTACACAACGGGTAACTGAACATGTGGCTATCTTTTTGCTCATAATATTTTATCGAAACATGATTAACACGTTGTTGGGAATGAGCCGAAGAAAGCTTTACAATATGATTAAACATTTTAACATCTGAAACAATGTAACTGTGAAAAAGGAGGCAGCAAAGAAATAGTGATAAGAGTGCTGCTATTAGAGAATTACACGATAGAGTACGGAAATCTTTATATCCTACGGAAGCCAGAAAACAATAGTCCACATTTGTAAACGACTAAAACTTGGATGACTGAACTGGCGCAAGTGTTTATAAATACAAAGAGCTGAGATGCAAAACTGCTGGTCGTAGAGAAGCACACCGCAGTTCCACCTACATGCGTCGGCTGTCCGTTGAAGAAGCTCCAGAGACCGACTACACAACTTCCGACTTGCAAAGAATTCTATCAATGTTTCGCCGAAGAGATCAGGCGGAACTTTTCTTCAGCAAGTAGCTGGACAACATACTGCTTCTCCATATACTGTCTGCGTACATACAACGCAAGAAGTGAGTCAGTTGCCTTCTTCTCAACATTTCGTATAGTGAATACGGAAGATAAAAGCCTCTAGATGCCTCACTTATTTCTGCGATTTCAGAAATATCGGCTTGAATACAGAAGTGCTGAATCGTAAACATTAGGAAACGTAGATGTAAATGGGGACTGGTGGTCAATTTCCATTACAAAGCCAAAACGGAGTATATGTAATGCGCGCCAGATATGTACGTTCGCAAATCTTGTAATAAAAGCACGAGGTTCCAGCAGTGATGTAGATGCCCATTTTCCCGTACCGAACAGCTTGTTTTGCGTTGCTTCTTAAAACTTTTCTCAACACAGGAACCAGCCAACTGCCCAGATGAAGTCACCAACACCCTAAGCCCCGAGCCATGAATCGTGCAGGGTCAGAGTTGCGCGGCGGCAGCAGTAGTGGAGACGCCGGCCGTCGGCTCATGGATCTCAGGCTTGGCCGACCTCGCGCCCGGCGCAGCTTTTAGGCCTAGCCGCGCGTGCATGTCGCTAAGGCTGCTTTGTCCGGAGAAAAAGAAAAAAACTTTCGGTGCCCACAGGCGGGGAAGAAAATGCGGCAGTACTCGCCAAGTTGAAAGCTGACACGCCCCTGAGAACCGAAAATGTAGTCCCATGTTCACATGAGGGTTTCAGCGACCTTACTTCGATTCAGTGAACCACATTCTGGTGCGTGACTGCGTTATGGAGTAAAACAAAATAGTGTTTCGCGACGATGTGGGTGACAGTGATACTGACGAAGGCACATTGCGATGGTTGAGTACGTATTGGTACTGTACACTTTGAAGTTTTTAGAATGCCTACAGCTCTTATTTGTAGTTGCAGGCAGCATAGAATTGTTCAAAAAACTATAGACCAACGTTTAAACAAAATCATCGACCTCCAGAAGCGGTTAACTGAATTACGTTTAACCCGATACGCAACCAAATAATATCAACCAAACATAAATAAAATTACAGTTGCTGTCAGATGCGGAATAATCAGCAGTGAGTATACACGACAAGAAATTCTGGGAAGTAAACGAAACAGCTTGTGTCGAACACTTCGACTTCTGGTCTCGTTTGTAGTAGTAGCAACAGAGAGGCTGATTTCCTCCTCGATACAAGACAGTAGTGGTGGCATGGATATGATTCGCAGAAAATCAGGAAGTACATTTTCCTTGCTCGCCAGCTCAGTATTTTGCAATACAGTGGAAGAAGTGAACAACGCATAGTCGGAGTCGATGATGAAGACAAAGAAATTTTAACAGCATAAATAATTTTAAAACTCCCGCTTCCAAGAAGTCAGTGAAGCACTCATGAAATGTGAAACAACAAGTTTAAAAAAAAGTCGGTAAGGAAAAGACAAGGGGGAACGTCAATAGATTAACGTGGAAGAACCACACTGCTACAGGCAAGAGGCGTGGCTTTACTGAAAGACAAAACGCATCAACAAATTCAAAACTGCTGGATGAATACCAATATTGCAAAACTGATTCCTGAAATATTTCGCCTTATTCTGTTTTGGGGTCGGTAGAGACCAGTATCACTGTAAGAAGAAGAAAAAAAACGGAGAAGTTCACAACAATTAGATAAAAAATCGGAAACCACAAAAATTAACAGATTTATGCTAAGGTTATAATGAAGTGAATATTACATCTGGAACTCGGACTCTATCACTGGAAACAGCGCGATGACATTTTTATTTCTGGAGGCAATTAACAGATTTATGCTAAGGTTATAATGAAGTGAATATTACATCTGGAACTCGGACTCTATCACTGGAAACAGCGCGATGACATTTTTATTTCTGGAGGCGATGAGGTCTGCTCTTGACCTTCGCCAAAGAAACACTGTTAGTACTGCAGTGACGCGGCCAGCAGTAAAATGGTATATATCATGTGACGTCTCTAATAGAACACTAAATCACAAAATTACGTCGGCAACGTACGAAGAAATACGGCTAAAAACCGTCGCGTGATTTGCGCGGGACAAATTTAAGCGTCCACTGGCGAGCGTAAACAATAAAAAGCGAGCATTGTGGTGAAAGGTCGATCGCGGCCGGCTGAGTAGCTGGCCACGCAGCGGACGCGTGGCTCTGGAGACAAAACGCAGCAAAAAGGCAGCTTGCCTACCTGCCGTGGCTGTCCGGCGCGCCGCACAAAAACCCAGTGCGTCACGCAACGCTGAAGGTCCGCTCGCCTCTGAAGACAGATCGGCGCGCTGCGCGCCGCGCGCCACTCCACACAAAAAAGTAAAGAAGCGACCAGGCGGCGCCGGCAAAAAAACGGGGTGGGGGAAGGCGCAGAGGAGGAGGAGGGGGGCGGGCGGGGGGCACGTCTTACGCGGCACTCTCGAGGGACCTGCGCAGCCAGAAGAAGGATTAGAGCGGGAAAGAGAACCGTGTCGGGAAAGGAAAGCGGCGGCTGAGACTGTGCCGCGCGGCTACGCCCATTGCGGACGCAGTGGACCGACGGTTCCGGCAAGTTCGCGACGAGTTGGAAACCTGTACACCCGGCGAAGAGACGCACGACGCAACGCGACGTGACGCACACTGCACTGCACGTAACGCGCGCGGTCGCACTCCCCCTCCTGTCTTGAGTCTTCCACTGGCGCACCCCAAGCGGAGGTGCACAGTTTCCCAGTCCTTCACGGCGGAACGGTGGCTGCAAACTGGAAGCTCTGCCAGCGCAGCCCGCTGGCTATTCCTGTCGCGTACAGTCCTCTCCTCCCCATCCCCCACTCGGCGCACCCCCACCGCTGTCATCCCTTCCACTGGGCGCCGCGTACCCCCACCACGTGCTACGTGCCATCGTCGCAGTCAGCGCCGGCCTCCCAGGGAGACTTCCGGCGAGAACTGCGCATGCGCCGCCCGACCGACCCCGCCTCTGGGACGCGGCTGCAGGGACGCGCCTCGGCGTCGGTCCCGCCCAGTACCGCGCCGCCGCCACGCCCAGTGACTGACTGCAGCGCCGCCACGGCGTGGAACTCGCGCTGCTACCGATAGAGCGCACCACTTACCGCTCGCCGAATCGCGCGCGCGCCAAGTTCGAACTCTCCAAGTGATACTCCTTCCGTTCATTTGACCAGCGACGTCGAGAAACTTTATATTACTGAAAGTGGAATTACTTATTGGCGTACAACAGTTCAGAAGCATCAACTGCATGTGAAATATTAAGAATTGTAGATCCACCTTGGTGTGAAACAATTCTTCACCTCGTCTAAAGCATGTTTGAAACAATTCTTCACCTCGTCTAAAGCATGTTTCTATCAAATATTACAACGTCAGTGAGTTTTTTATGTTTTCTCGCATATCTTCTCTTTTGAAGTTTTCTATCTTAATCTATTCGAGACGCTGAACACTACCAGTGCGTAAATGTGGGATGCTTTTGGGAAGCATATGACTGATTTATTGCCACACTCACCGCTTTTCGATTTCCCCCAGAGCTATCTTCGAATGGTGAGTATTAACTTAAGCTTTAATTTCTGACTGCGTGCAGTTTGTCGCTCTAACTGTGACAGCGCCATAGAAACCGAGAGATTGTGAGACATGTTCCTTGACAGCATCTATTTTCGTCAACGCTACTACCATGTGAGTTCACACACCGTGTGCTTTCAGCAGTATCGTGATGGCGACTAGCTGCACGTAGTTTACAAAATAAAGCTCCTGTTAATACGTGCCGTTTAATCACGAGCTTGCAGTTGCTTCAAAGCCTGCTAATGGGGCAATAAATAACTTGGAATGCGTTTAGCGCCATTGGTGACTTTTTTTAATTTTTATTTGTTTACATTTTAAATAATGTAAAGATTTTTTTGATTGGGGCTGCGAAGTGCCATGTAAATTTGTACTTTGCAACCAAACGAAATACTTGCACCGAGTGTATAAGAAAGTCATATCACGTTCCAGAAAAGTACACACATCCCTGACGTTGCCAACCCTTTCCTGAAACATGCATGGGTGAAGTAAAATTGCAGTGTGTTGCGTCAAGGTTGATCTATGTATATTATATTACTTACACGCATAAATGTCCGAATCAAGTATATATGTTTAATTAAAGTTAATTGGATCTATTACTTCTTCAGGACTCTTTATTGTACTCACGAAAGTCGTAGATAGATACTGTGAAAAACCAGCGTCGTTGTCTAGATACTCAGATACTCTTCACACACACCGCCAGAAAGTAGTGATCGGTGAAATGATAACAAGAAGACGATTCGTGGTTTCCCGTCGAAACAAGAGTCTATTTTGATGCACCAGCCATACACTATTTACGGAATGTCATAGTATTTCCAGTGTTCTGACTGTGTGCAGTTTGTCGTTGTAGCTGTGACGGCGGCATACCATCCAAGACATAGTGAGACGTTTCTTGACGGTATCTACTTTCGTCTGCGCTAGTACCACGTGTAATTACAACTGTATCGTACGGCGATACAATGTTCAAGCTAGCAAATACGCATAACGCCACGATTTGTACATAGCGAAGCTCGACTTTACGAGGATACCTTTCTAACGTTCCACATGACAACTACCACCTCACAAAGCCATTCCCTCTGTTCAACTGACAATACGTACGTCACTTCTACTAATGACGCCGTACGAGATAAATTTTTTTATAAACAATACCATCATATTGTTGGAACTATTAGTTGCCTGTCGTGAATCGTTCATAAATTTGAAAAAACATTTTTAATACAAATGACAAACACTTTACAGCTTAATGAATGTTTCCTTCAAAATCTTGGTCGTGAAACTAAAACGTTAAAAAAAATCTAGATTGGTTTTTATTTTACGGCAGTCTTTCTTTTGATTCCGCAAAATTTGATTCACGAATAAAACTGAAGGAAAAGTAGGCACTACGCGCGGAAAATATGTTTTGGTGTTGTCAGAGTCTATCTACAGTAGCCTTTCTGTTTAAGTGCTATCTAGAGCGACACATGAAACTGTCTTTTCTTCACTCTCTCGTGGCCGATTTTGAGAAGTAACTTGGAAAATTCTGGAAAATAGCTTCCCAAAGGATAGCGCTCAAGCGCTTCTTTCAGTTACTGTTATTAGAAAGTTGCATTGAGAAAATGTATTATTCTCTGACCAAACACATACTCCTAGTGGTGCGTTTCAGCTAATAAATTTAACGGCCGAAACACAGATAGAAATTGAAGATTCGTTCATTCAAGCCATTCGCATCTGCCGTACAACAAGCAGAACGTCAGAATGAAACGCATTAGAAGTACTTCTGCGGCCTAATTGTCTGTGTATTAGATTCTGTAAAATAAACAGATCGTAGCGTAATCAGGGAACATACATGTTCTAGTAGGACGCTATACATTGTGAAATTTAATACGTGAGCAATTGTCAGTTCTAATACACGTGTACTGTGTTTCAACTTCACATCAACATCAGGTGCACACAGTGAGCGAAAAAACCTTATTATGGGCCACGTGCTGACTTAGTGACCGTTGACGACTTGCTCTACGTAGTAGGTTGAAGCTATACAACAAAAATCGTGTTTACGCCTCTAAAATAGCTCCACAGATGCCTAGTTTTGAAGACAAGGACACACTTCGTAGTACAAACCTAGTCATAGTTTGAGCTATTACAGTGGCTCCTAACGATAACAAATAGCCGTATGATCATAACTGTTAGTATTACGAGAGTATAACCGCATAATGATGTGGAAAAGTCCTCTTGGTTACTGATTCAGACAACCTATATTTCACATCTTGGCACAGTCACATAAGGAGAACTGCTTAGTTTGTACAGGAGACATTTTGTTTCAGGTTACAATCATACAAAGCATGCCAAAATGATTAGAAGTTCGTACGTTAGCACAAATTAGGTCCGCCGGCATAATATAGTTCCGAACAATTATAGAGATGCAGAATAAGTAGGAAAGTTTCCTGCTATTCTTACAGCGTAATAAGAATATTCAAACAGGACACTTCATGTTGTTACGTAGCAACAAAAATACATTAATTGTTTTCTTAAGCAAAAAGAGTCGTACGTCAAAGCTTTAATGGTTCAAATGGCTCTGAGCACTATGGGACTTAACAACTGAGGTCATCAGTCCCCTAGAACTTAGAACTACTTAAACCTAACTAACCTAAGGACATCACGCACATTCATGCCCGAGGTAGGATTCGAACCTGCTACCGTAGCAGTCGCGCGGTTTCGAACTGAAGCGCCTAGAACCGCTCAAAGCTTTAAAACTGGTTCCCAAAGATGATTATCACAAAAGCGTGATCTTGAGTTAGCTGTGTCCGTATTCTATAAAATGTCATACAAAGCAACCCTGAGAACGAAGTCATAAACAGAATTGCCATTTCCGATAAAACAAAACAAAAGAAGCACACATTCCGAATTGAAACGTGACATTTAAAATGTATAAGAGAGGGGGGGGCGGAAATTCTACCAACATTTCATTCTAGGTTACCAGAGAGTCCCCAAAAAAAGATTAACCGAGTATTTGCGTTTATGTTGGTACCTTTTTGAATTTCAGACACACCTCAAACCCTCGGGAAAGTGTTTCGTCAGCAAGGTTTTCACTTTTTAATCATGCATTTATAAGAGACATTTTACGCTGAAATGTCTAATGTTTAACTCAATGGGACGTTATCATTTTCTCTGCTGCCAGTAATGACATTAGCAACCGAGCTCATTATTGTCAGTCATTTCTTCTCCTTGTTCTTTCACCTTTTGTGGGCCGTTCAATCGATGAACAAACAACTGTACGATAGGCAGGTTTTTTTTTATCATCATAGTAAGTTGGTCATGCCTAGGAATGAGTCAAATGTAACCAAGGGGATACGTTTGAGAGGTTACCACCTATTGCCTTGAAACGAAAGGAATATCTTCTAAAGGGCGATGGACTTGTAACCATTTTTATCGACCCCGTCGCAAATGTGTAAGTTTTATGTACCCCCCTGTATGAGTAACGGTGGGTAACTTGCTCGGCCTGTATATCTGGCTTCGACTTTATGAAGCTAAACGTGGCAGCGAGCTTCGAGGGATTTTTTTATTTTAAAACTCGCAAAGCCTTGTAAAGAAAACAACTTTATTGACATTCTACGTATGTTTTCTTCATATTTACGTATTTGCAGTCCTTTGCCGCTAGAGACCTCCAAATCGTAGAGTGTAACATAGCGATGTGTGTGTGTGTGTATATGTGTGTGTGTGTGTGTGTGTGTGTGTGTTTGTGTGTGAGGGGGAGTTAACGTAACTATGTCTGTGCGTTCGAAACAGCGTGCTTTAATCCCTCAAGAAACTGAAATCACAAACTAGTGCAAAGAGTTCTTCCACACACGAAGCACCCGCTACTTGAGCTTGAGAATGCCTGACCACACACTAGCGCTGCGACATCACCAACAATCCAACCCCTTGGGTTCACTGCCATCGATCATCCTCCAAACAGTTGATTTGGCCCCATAGGATTTTCAGTTGCTTCCAAAACTTAAAGAACACCTTCGAGAACGATCATCCTCCACACAATTGATTTGGCCCCACAGGATTTTCACCAGCTTCCAAAACTTAAAGAACACCTTCGAGAACTTTGCTTTGATAGTCATGATCTGGTGCAAACAGAGGTGACGTTGTGGTTCCGTCAACAAACTCAAACATGCTGCAGTGACTTTATCAACAAACTACTCTCTCGTTGGCAAAATTTTGTTCGAGCCAGGGTGACTGTGTTGTGAAATGAATAAGTAGAGAAGAAGAATAAAGATGTAGAATGTCAATAACGTTTATCTTATTTAAAAAGCTTTAACAATTTTCACATAAGAATTCGGATGCATTACCTTTCATCACGCTCTCGTATATAGCGTTCAGTCCCACAAATATCTTCAGTGGGCCAGGTTTCGAATCGTAACTTCAATATACATACGTCCGTTAATGATGCAGCCAGCGGCGTGTTAATTAGGGAAGGGCCGCGATGTTGAATGGAGCAATGACGAGGAAGCAATTCGGCCGTGTCCTTTTCAGAAGAAACGCCGCAGCATTCGCATTATTTAATGCAGGGTTACAATGGACAGTCATAATTCCTAAATTTCATACTTCAGATTGTAGATGGAGTGGTAGAAATTTGTTAGCGGCTAAGTACTCGACATCACATAATACAAAGTAAGCAACTGTAGCCGGCCGGGTGGCCGAGCGGTTCTAGGCGCTACAAAAATGGTTCAAATGGCTCTGAGCACTATGGGACTCAACTGCTGTGGTCATAAGTCCCCTAGAACTTAGAACTACTTAAACCTAACTAACCTAAGGACAGCACACAACACCCAGCCATCACGAGGCAGAGAAAATCCCTGACCCCGCCGGGAATCGAACCCGGGAACCCGGGCGTGGGAAGCGAGAACGCTACCGCACGACCACGAGATGCGGGCCTAGGCGCTACAGGTTCGAATCCTGCCTCGGGCATGGGTGTGTGTGATGTCCTTAGGTTCGTTACGTTTAAGTAGTTCTAAGTTTTTGGGGACTGAGTACCTCAGAAGTTAAGTCCCGTAGTGCTCAGAGCCATTTGAACCAAGCAACTGTAAATATCCAGCACCATTCCATCAACAACGAGATAATATCGTCAGCACTAACATACTAAAACAGTTGACCCGTGCGAAATGCCTTTCCTCGGATGATTAATCACTTTGATCTTCCTTGTACTCCTAGCAGAATATCGAAAGTGTCAAAGTATTTTGCACTTGATAAACAGTTGAATACACTGTGCTGTAGCCTTTATAATGACTTTGTGTAGTACTCTTTCTAACACTTCTTTTTAACTAAGTTATCATCTGCTCTCGCAGCTCAATCCCATTCTACTTAGGTGTGTGAAATGCCTTAAATATACTCCGAGCCGTAGAAACTGAGGACGCTGAAGACAAGCAAGCTAATTTTTCTATCAGCTTTTGAGGTTTCGTAAGTTACAGTTTTTGCCATTCAAAGATTTCCGAATTACGGACATAACGATGAAACCGAGCCATTCTTGCCATTCTGCCTAAGTAATATGCAACAAATAGAAAAATTACGCTTGGACAAAAATAAAGAAGTAGGTTGAATCAGAAGAGACGATCATTACTGTAGCGTTACAGAGATCAGAAAATCCGAAAAAAAATGAGGACGGGAGAACAACGGTGAATAATGAGGCGTAGAAAACCTACGTTTAAATACAGATGACCACACTTCGAGTCTCTAAACAATTGAAAACAATTGATGAATAGAAGAAGCTGTCTACTCCGATCAGAAGCTGTTTCCAATATTCGGCGGATCAGTTCATTTCTATGTAGAAAATTTTGTGAATTGAGATTGTTTCCTCTTTCTAGAAAGAATTACTTGTTCCTTTTCTGTGACTGTCAAAAAACTTGTTTCAGTTCCTTGCCGCATCATGTGAAAACTTGTACAGGACATTGAGATGAAATCTGTGACCTACGAAGGCAATATGGACACTTGTTACAGAAATTTCTTACAAATTCAAACTGATAAAAATTATCAGGGATAGAAAATTTATTTAGGAAATTGAAGTAATCGTTTTTCGAATAGCAAAGCAATCTGCAATCACAATTGTGCTGCTCACGTAGCGTAAGTGGAGGTCAGTTACAAAAACCAGCATCTGAATGAAATGGGACAGATTCGTAATAGTGCTCCAAAAATATTTTCTTCTGCCACAAATAGGCTGAATGAACGCGATTTTTAACCAGCTCTCGGGTACGGTAACGGATGTTGGCTAAGTGTGCCATGTCGTCATAAGTAAACCTTTGTATTTCGTTGCTATTCTCGTCCTCACAGCTGGGTGTCCTTGAGTTACTTTACTACACCATGCTCCTGATGCAGCAAAGCTGGAGTTAACTGAATACGCGCATAAATGTCGTAATTCTTCGTACAATGTTACTGTTACTGCAAACGTGTTACACATATCTGTCTCAAATCTATGTATTGCCAAATAATCCTCCTAAGAACATATGTAGTACAGCAATGGCAAAATCGTGATTACTGGAAAATTGAAATTGTGTATGCAGTACTTCTGCTTTTCATTTTTTAATGGGCTTAATTATTATCGCTGTGAAACCCGTTATCAATAAACTCCTTTGCGAAAACACAATAAAGACAGTCTCGTACGGCGTCAACGATTGCCATGCGATAATTTTATTACAGTGGCAGCGGCTGACCGTTCCTTCCATAACGTTCTAAACATGATTGCCCAGCGAAGGTACTAACTGCTGCATCAGTCTTCATATTTTTCCCTGTCAAACAAACTGATGCAGTTAGTTAGCAGCCATTGTCAAGCGTCTGCCTTTACCTTAATTATCTGGTCTAACTACGATGTTTGCGTATTATGCTCGTTACTGTAATGTTTTGCCCTCGTCTCAGTGATTCTGAAATGCACGTAACCAATAATTACAACCACAAATTATGGCAAAATATTGTCTTCAATGAGATGTGAGGCCGGCGTCATTGCTGTTGTGCGCAGAAAGCTACACCGAAGACGCAAACATCGGCTTAGCGGAAAGTAATTTAAAAAAAAAAAAAAAAAAAAAATGAGGAACACTTCGAAATGATGGTACACTATTCCAACTTTTTGTAAAGACTGCAGAAAGTGAATATGTTATTCTGGCTACTTGCACTGATGATAAAGTACGTTAACGCTTAATACTCTTGTTAAGTATTATATTACACATATTACTAGGAGTTCAGTCCGTGAACATTTAGGTTGGTTTTTGACACACAAGCATTGCTGCAGATACCTTTTGTCATTTACCCGTATAAGATCTGTGATAGCATTTGAAAATAACTTATTCACCACTGTATCCAATATCTTGGAAAACCAGACATTTGCAATGGAGTGTACCGTCTTTCCCATGAACCATTTCATATATACGATGAATAAATCAACTAACTAAGTGATTTGATGTCACTAGTGCTAATGAACAACGTTCCAGCGCAGGTAACAGTTAGGTATTGTTGGCTTGTTGGCATATCGGCTTTTCCTGAGCCTCTTAAGTTGTTGGCTGTTTTTCCAATAGATTTTGATAAACCAAGGGGTTGTTTATTCGTGTCATATTGTAAGAGCGTTTTACTTCGATGAAGGCTGCTTCGTTGAGGACTTAGGTGCCTCAATATTCAAAATAACCGCTGTTGTGCTCAGTCCATAACGCTGATGAGACTCTTGAGCACTTAACATTTACGAAAAAAACTATATTATTTTATTACGTGCTTCAGTGTCTTATTCTGCTGAGAATTCGTGGTCTGCTCCCGTTTATTACAACATTGAGATGGACGGAGACCGTTGAGCACTGCAGAGGTTGGTTGAAAGACATCACGTGTAATCAGCGGAAGGAATCATTCTTGAATACCAAAGTGCTCCCAGCAGCCCACTTAGCAAAATGACTGTGCGTAGGCCCTTGAAAAAGTTAGCACAATGATGATGCGTAGAGAGTTTTAAGAAAATGGGGCAGATTTAGCTTTCCGAAATGCCTTCACAAAATAAAACGAAGTAAATATTCCACAATTCGAATAGAGAACAGCTACCAACATGGGTAAAGTAGAAGTAAATATCCTCGAACTAGTGAAGCAACTTCAGTCACTAAATAAAAGCAAGTCTTCTGGTCCAGACTGTATACCAATTAGATTCCTTACTGATGCATTAGCTCCATACTTAACAATCATATGCAACGTTCGCTCGACCAGAGATCCGTACCCAAAGACTGGAAAGTTGCACAGGTCACATCAATATTCAAGAAAGGTAGTAGGAGTAATCCACTAAATTACAGGCCCCTATCGTTAACGTCGATATGCAACAGGATTTTGGAACATATATGTGTTCAAACATTATGAATTACCTCGAAGAAAACGGTCTATTGACACACAGTCAACATGGGTTTAGAAAACATCGTTCCTGTGAAACACAACTAGCTCTTTATTCACATGAAGTGCTGAGTGTTATTGACAAGGGATTTCCGATTGATTCCGTATTTCTGGATTTCCGGAAGGCTTATGTACTGTACCACACAAGCGGCTCGTAGTAAAATTGCGTGCTTATGGAATATCATCTCAGTTATGTGACTGGATTCGTGATTTTCTGTCAGAGAGGTCTCAGTTCGTAATAATTGACGAAAAGTCATCGAGTAAAACAGAAGTGATTTCTGGCGTTCCCCAAGGTAGTGTTATAGGCCCTTTGCTGTTCCATATCTATATAAACAATTTAGGAGACAATCTGAGCAGCCGTCTTGGGCTGTTTGCAAGAGACGCTGTCGTTTATCGACTAATAAAGTCAGCAGAAGATCAAAATAAACTGCAAAACGATTTAGAAGAAATATCGGAATGGTGCGGAAAGTGGCAGTTGACCTGGAATAACGAAAAGTGTGAGATCATCTACATGAGTGCTAACAGGAACTCATTAAACTTAGGTTACACAATAAATCACTCTAATCTAAAAGCCGTAAATTCAACTAAATACCTAGGTATTACAATTACGAAAAACTTAAATTGGAAGGAACACACAGAAAATGTTGTGGGGAAGGCTAATCAAAGACTGCGTTTTATTGGCAGGACACTTAGAAAATGTAACAGACCTACTAAGGAGACTGCCTGCACTACGCTTGTCCGTCCTCTTTTAGAATATTTTAGAATACTATGCACGGTGTGGGATCCTTACCAGGTAGGACTGACGGAGTAAATCGAAAAAGTTCAAAGAAGAGTAGCACGTTTTGTATTATCGCGAAATATGGGAGAGAGTGTTACAGAAATTGGTTGCGACGGAATCTTCTCACGAAATTCCTATCACCAACTTTCTCCTCCGAATGCGAAAATATTTTGTTGACACCTACTTACATAGGGAGGAACGATCACCAAGATAAAATACGGGAAATCAGAGCTCGTACGGAAAGGCATAGGTGTTCAATTCTTCCCGCGCGCTATACGAGATTGGAATAATAGAGAATTGTGAAGGTGGTTCGGTGAACCCTCTGCCAGGCACTTAAATGTGATTTGCAGACTATCCATGTAGATGTAGATGTAGAATGGTAGAGCAACTTCTAACAAGGCACACATTTCTGTAGTCCATGCTAAAGCGACACATGAGGTGGTGTAAAGACAGTGGATGACTAGAAATGAGTTATTTGGCGAATTCCTGGTGAATGTTACTTGCCATCATGTGTCGTACCAGCAGTGAAGAACGGAGCAGCTGGTTTAAACGCATTGAAGATAACTGTTCAGTACCTGAAATCTGCGTCTGTGATGAAATAAAAATTGGATTTGCGTGTGACTGCTGAATTAAGTTAATGGTGATGAATAGGGGAAAACAAACTCATAATGTTCGAGTGCAGCATTAGTTGTGTGGTGCATGACACAGTCGCGTCGGTTAAATATCCAGGCGTAACGTCGCAAAGCAGTATGAAATAGAACGAGCATATAAGGATTGTAGTAGGGAATGCGAATCGTCGGCTTCGGTTTATGGAGAGAATTTTTGGGAAACTGCGGTTCATCTGTAAAGTAAACCGCGTATGGGACACTAATGCTAGCCATTGTTGAGTACTGTTCGAGTGTTTGGGATCTGCACCTGGTCAGATTAAAAGAAGACACCGAAGCAATTCAGAGATGGGTTGGTAGATTTGTTCACGGGAGATCCAAACAACACGCAGGCATTACGAAGATACTTCCAGATTTCAAATGGGAATCACTGGAGGATAGGTGACTTTCTTATCGAGGTGCACGATTGGAAAACTTTAGAGAACCGGAATTTGAGGCTGACTGCAGAACTATCCCGCTGCCACCAACGTGTATTTCGCGTAAGGACCACGAAGATAAGATTACAGAGATTAGAGTTCGTACCGAGGCACAGAGACAGTCTTTTTTGCCTCGCTTTATTTGCGAGTGGAACAGTAAAGGAAATGACTGTTAGTATGTAAGTAGGCTTTCTAGATTTTTATGTTGGTGACGTCACGTAGCGCTCTGTATGAAAATCACTGACTGTGCTGTGTGCAGTCTGTGGCTGGTTAGTATTGTTGAAATACTCTATATTGTAGTGTTGGGCAGTTGGACGTGAACAGCGCATAGCGTTGCGCAGTTGGAGGTGAGCCGCCAGCAGTGGTGGACGTGGGAAGAGAGATGGCAGAGTTTTGAGAGCGGACGATCTGCACGTGTGTCCGTCAGAAAATCGAAATTTTTAAGACTGGATGTCATGAACTGATATATATATATATATATATATATATATATATATATATATATATATATAATGACTTTTGAACACTATTAGGTAAATACATTGTTTGTTCTCTATCAAAATCTTTCATTTGCTAACTATGCCTATCAGTAGTTAGTGCCTTCAGTAGTTACTATCCTTTCTTTAGCTGGCAGTATTGGCGCTCGCTGTATTGCAGTAGTTCGAGTAGCGAAGATTTTTGTGAAGTAAGAGATTCATGAAAGGTATAGGTTATTGTTGGTAAGGGCCATTCTTTTGTAGGGATTATTGAAAGTCAGATTGAGTTGCACTAAAAATGTTGTGTGTCAGTTTAATGTTGATCAGAATAAGTAAAGAGAGAAATGTCGGAGTACGCTCAGTTTTGCTCATCTGTTTGATAATCAAATAACGTAAGAGGTTTACCAGCACAGTCATTCATAGATTTTTCTAAGGTGAGTTTTCAAGTAGTACAGGTACTCTCCGCCACGCACCATTCAGTTGCGTGCGGTTTGTGTATGTAGATCGCAGCACATTTCGCAAAGAGTATCCACTATACTATTGAATATACCAACAAAATTATATGACTGTACGACACGTCGTTCAGGGGATATGACATTATAAACATAGCGGTGCGTGAAAAACTAGTTTTCACTTAAAACGGAGCTCAAATTATCCAGACTATATTCATGCAGTGGTTGCTAATGCGAGTGCTTGGCGACTTCCAACAGGTTTTTAACATAATTTCAAACATTTACGAAACTTTTACTCGCTTACATGCATAACATCAAATATTTAACACATTAACTCATTCGTAAGGCAATCAGACGTTTGAAGTAGTTACAGGGGCATTCGATTCTTTCAAAAAATGATTCAAATGGCTCTGACCACTATGGGACTTAACATCGGAGGTCATCAGTCCCCTAGAACTTAGAACTACTTAAACCTAACTAACCTAAGAACATCAACACATCCATGCCCGAGGCAGGATTCGAACCAGCGACCGAAGCGGTCGCGCGGTTCCAGATTGAAGCGCCTAGAACCGCTCGGCCAAACCGGCCGGCGTTTGATTCTTTAAAGAATAGTGGTCTGTTTACTGTTAGAACAAAATTCAGTGTGTACTTTCACAGCCCTACTATCTACCACAACTTAGTATTTCCTAGGTGATAATGAGAACTGTGCCGCAGCTATTGCAGGCCCAGGCTGGCAGCTCCTGTACGGCTGCGGCGGCGCACGGGGAGAGCGAGCGCTCCGGCCCGGGCTGTTTACCGCAGGCCGGCGCGCCAGACGCTCGCCGGCGATAATTGCCAGCCTTCAACTTGTTTTCCCGGCCGGCCGCTCCTTTTTTGCTTTCGTTCGCCTTTATTCGTCTGTTTTCCCAGGCAGGCGCCGCCCACAGCTTACCGTCGCCCTGCGCGCTCTCGGCCGGCGGTCACAGCCGCGTTAGCACGCCATTCCGCTTCCCAGAAGAGCCGCACCGCGCACCGCCGTGACTCACGCATTGATGGCCCGCGTTCGCCGTCTGCGCGCGTTTCCGCAATCACGCCGCACTGCTGTCAGCATTTCCTCTAGCTTAGTTCATCATCATACCGTTCCTCGCTACAATAAAAGAAATGGCTCTGAGCACTATGAGACGTAACATCCGAGGTCATCAGTCCCAGAGAACTTAGATCTACTTAAACCAAACTAATCTAAGGACATCTCACACATCCATGCTCGTGGCAGAATTCGAACCTGCGACCGTTGTGGTCGCGCGGTTCCAGACTGAAGCGCCTAGAACCGCTCGGCCACACCGGCCGGCGCTACAATCAAATGAAAGTTCAGCTGTTTCCAACTCTCAAACATGTAAGATGTACATTTATGAGTCAGAACATTATGACCACTGCCCACCGCGAGGCTGAGTGCCTCCTGGTGATGTTGGGAGCACATGACGCAGCAAGGAAAGGATGTATGCGGAGGAGAGACGAATGTGCAGCCATTACAGCAAAGATGTGGCCATTGATACAAGCGGTTTTGACAAAGGGCATATTGTTGTGCCGGTGCGGCTGGAAACGAGAATCTCTGAAACGATGAAGCTGTTCGCCTGTCAGCATACTAATTTCGTGAGCACCTATGGAAAGTGGTTGGAGGATTGTGAAATGGCCGGCCTTTGCGGCCGAGCGGTTCTAGACGCTACAGTCTGGAACCGCGCGACCGCTACAGTCGCAGGTTCGAATCCTGCCTCGGGCATGGATGTGTGTGATGTACTTAGGTTAGTTAGGTTTAAGTAGTCCTAAGTTCTAGGGGACTGATGATCTCAGATGTTAAGTCAATAGTGCTCAGATTGTAAAATAACGAGTAGGCCATATATGGTATTGGACGAACACATCTCATCATGAAGCCTAGTGGTCTGAGGATCACCCACCGTGTAATCCAGGATAGGCAGCGATTGTGGCAGATTTGAGGACAGAGCACAATGCTGGTGCAGGCACAACTGTTTCGCTCAAAGGCCATTGTTAAACATGGAACTCCATCACACGTTCCCTATGTGTTCCTGTGTTGACCCAACGACATCGTCGGTTATGATTGCTGTGGGCACAGTATCATTGAGTTTTCAACGTGTCGCCTGTCGAATGAATCGCATTGCTTGTTACACCATGTCGTTGGCTGGATCCTTACACGACGTCATCCGGGGGAATGGTTGCACGAACCATTCACCGCGCCACGGATGCAGGCCGGTTAGGGCAGAATTAAGCTATGGGGTACGCTGAGTTGGGTTTCCGTTGGATCGAAGGCATCGTGATAGCAGTGAATTACGTCAACATTGTTGTGGCCCACCTGCATCTCTTCGTGCATGAAGTCTTCTCCTACGACGATGCATCTTCCAGCAGGATAACTTCCAGAATCGTGCTACAGTGGTTAGAGGAGCATTACGTCTAACTCATATTGATATCTTGGCCAGCAAATGTGCCCGATCTGTATCCGTTGAAACACTTATCGAGCCCCAGCTTCGTGCCCGTAAACCATCATCCAGTAATTTTCGGTAATTGCTTGGCATGTGCGTAGACTTCTGGTGCCACATACTTCTGGAATCATGCCAAGGATTTGTAGAATCCCTGCCAAGTAGAATCTCTGTTGTACTGTGTTTGAAAAGTGGAACAAAACGCTATCAAACAAGTGGTCACAATGTTTTGGCACATCTGTGTATACATACAGACTGAAGCGACGAATGAAAATTTTTGCCGAGCCCAGGATTCGTACCCATGTCTCCTGCTCACTACGCAGATGCGCTAACCACTACGCCACCATGGCACGGTGGCTTTTCACAAGTTCACGGACTGCCTTAGCATGCTTCCCTCCTCCCGGGTTCGAATCCCGGCCTTTGTATAAATTTTCATTCGTAGCTTCAGTCTGCATATATACACCATAGATGTTAGGAAAGGTCTCTGGAACCACTAAATTTCATTTGATTAAAGCATCTTCGCCTGGGTTTCAGGCTCGATTCGCCGTTTCGTTCGATGCTGAGGTGCTATTCCCGTCCAGCTGGAAAACCCATACAAGACTCTTATTATGAGGAATACCAAATGGGCTGAGGTATGAATTGGAATTTGGATTGAGGAGGGAGGCATGCTAGGGTAGTTCGTGCAGTTGCGCAAAAGCCACTCTGCCAGGGTGGCGTAGTAATTAGCGTTCCTCACTTCACTTCTTTGTCGTGATTCTTCTGCTGGGTTTGAAGCGGCCCGTCATGAATTGCTGTCTTGTGCAAACCCCTTCATCTATCGCTTGCACCCCAATGCCCTCAGTTATTTGCTGGACTTATTCCAATGTTTGTCTCCCCCTGTAGGTTTTGCCTTCTACAGCTCCCTCGGGTACCAAGGAAGTTATTCCCTGACATCTTAGCTCGTGCCCTATCATCCTGTCCCTTCTTCTTGTTCATATCTTGCGCATGTACCTCTCCTGGCCGATCCCTGGAGAACCTCCTCTTTCCTTACTTTGTCAGTACACTTAATTTCCAACATTCTGCCGTGGCACCACGTCTCAAACGGTTCGATTCTTCTTTTACGGTCTCTCCCACTGTCGGTGATTCACATCCATACGATGCTGTGCAGCATACGTACATTCTGACAGTTCCTTCCTCTAATTTAGGCCGCTTTTTTATACTAGTAGTGTATGTGGCGTCCGTTCTTTCAGAAATGTCTGAAAGAATAGACGCCATTTCGATCTGCAGCCACTACGAATCAGGACTCGAAGGTTACCAGTGGGCACTGATTGAAATGAACGAGGAAAGTTGAAAATTTATGTCAGAGCGGGATTCGAACCAAGGTCTCCTGCTTGCTAGAAGGATACGCTGAGCTTTGCGCCATTCGGACACAGTGGCCATTCCAACTGCACTTATCCCATCAAATCCACATTTTCAACTTAACCGCACACTACTGCTGTAGTGCCCATCATCCTCATTACTCGCGGCATTTCGCCCAGTCCCATAGCAGTTCGTGGGGAGTGTGCATCCGCACTGAAGTGATCACTGGCGATCCTCGCCTTCACTATGTACGTCGTGTCTGTTCTTTCGGACAGTGGTCAGCGCATCGGCCTAGTAAGCAGGAGACCGGGGTTTGAATTCCGGTTTGGCACAAATTATCGACCTTCCCCATTGATTTAAATCAATGCTCACTGGCAGCTGTCATTAATTCCTTTGTGTCTTGATACCAGTAGCCTTTTTTAACCAGGAATACCCGTTTTTCCCATACTAGTCTGGTTTTTATACCCCCCCCCCCCCCAATGCTTCGTACGTCATACGTTATTTCCTTTCCGAGATAGCTGAATCCCTTCTCTTCATTTACTCCCTGGTCATCAGTTTCGACGATGAGTTCATTGCTAATCTCATTTCAGTCACTCCTCGCTATTTTCGTCTTTCTACGGTTTTCTTTCAATCAGTAGCGTGTGTTCGTCAGACTCTTCATTCCATTCAACAGGTCCTCCAATTCTTTCACTAAAGATAGCGCTGCCACCAGGAATCTATTACTGATATCAACTCACTCTGAATTTGAAACCCACCCGTGAACATTTCTTTTATTTCTGCCATTGCTTCTTCGATGTATAGATTGAACAGTAGGGGCGAAAGACTGCATCCCTCTCTTACACCCTTTTTAATCCGAGCACCTCGTTCTTCGTATTCCAAACTTATTATTTTCTCTTGGTTCTTACCTGTCTTTCCCTGTAGCTTACTCCTATTTTTCTCAGAATTCCAAACATCTTGCTCCGTTGTACGCATATGAACCCTTTTTCTAGGTTTACAAACACTATGACGTACTTTCATTGCTCTTATGTCTTGCTTCCATTGATGGGCACAAAGCCAGAGCTGCCTTCCTCGTGATGGACCTTTCATTAGTAATCGTCATCTAACTAGTCGTTTAGTTGCCAGGTGGCTCCAAAAAAAGCTCCGCCTTCTGGCCCAAACAGGCCAATCGACTGATCGACCGCCGTGTCAATCTTTGTCAATGGCTCTTATATGTAAGCGGTTTGGAAGGACGTGCGTCAGCACACCGCGTCTCCGGCCGTTTGCGACTTTCTAGACCTTGGAGCCTCCACGTCAGATTCAAGTAGCTCCTCGATTGGGATCACGATGCTGAGTGTACCCCTTTCCAGTTCTCTCACTGAGGAAAAACTTCTAGCAGTACCGGGAATCGAACACAGGTCTTCTGGTTAGCAGCCAGATACTCTGGCCACTGAATTACGAGGGCGGACAGATCCCCCAATGAGTTTAGAAATTCCGAAAGAATTCACTTAGGGCAGGACTTTTCAGATGTTGTTAGCTATCTAGTGTAGATCAAGGTTCGACTGTAGGGCGGAGTAGAACAACCTGATAACAAGATCAGAGCAGGGCAGGGAACATCGCATCAAGCATAATTTTCTAGACAGTCACAGGTCGGGAATGCACCGTTGTCGAAAATTAAACAGCCAGTCAGCGAAGAGCGCGTTGAAGGTTGTGTAATAAGCGGACAGATTGGGCTGTTTTCGAAATGATTTTTTTTCACTCTGCAGTGGAGTGTACGCTAGTGTGAAACAGCCTAGCAGATTAAAACTGTGTGAAGGACCCGGAGGCGAACCCGGGATCTCCGCCTTTTGTGGGCAAGTGTTCTACCAACGGAGGTGTCCAAGAAAGATTCACGACCCGCTCTCACAACTTTACTTCCTCCAGTACCTCATCTCCTACCTTTCAAACTTGGGCAGCTCAGTCGGCAGAGCACTTTCCCGCGAAAGGCTAAGGTCCTAGGTTCGAGTCCTGGCCCGGCACATAGCTTTAACCTACCAGGATGCTTCATAATGGTGTTTGTCTACCAGCGTGGTTTTGTCCGGTTACGCTGCTATTATGTTATACTCAGGTCGCTCTGTTACGGTCCTCTTGTTGCCGTACTTTGTAGCGATGATGGAGACAGGAATTTCAGGTGTTTTCTGCAAAACACGTAAATTGAGAAAAAAGTGATCGAAATGTAATTTTTGTTTCCTTTTTCGCCGTTGTCTTTCTTTACACTCACTGACGTGTTATATATGCTGAAAGAACAGTTTAAATCAAGCTTGTTGTGCGTTAAAAGAATAATGCTGTCGTCATCCCGGAGGCCATAGTGTTTCCTTAGTCATGGTCCTACTGGAGGTAGTCTTCCGTTGTCTGAGACCGGCCTTAGAACTGCCGTATCCAGCCAGTTATGGGGGCACATACAGATTAATGTGGACTCCGAACAGCGGTGTAATCCGGCTTTTTTCACGCTGACAAACATTTCCTGAAGGAGAGTAAGCGATAAGGGGCAGATAACAATCCTAGGACTGGCCTGGGATCAAGCCCCGAGACCTTCGATCTGTAGTCTTGCATTTTACCACTGATCCTCTGAGCCCCACTGGCATAAGTCAAAATGTGTACTTTGGATTTTACTGCCAATAACATCATATGCATCATATGTCGACTGTCTCACTGCAATGTTGTTTCTACTGTACAACCTGTCGTCTTAAGAAATTAATGGCATTACGGTATTTTTAGCGCAGTTGATTGAATAGCTAAGGTTCAAATGGTTCAAATGGCTCTGAGCACTATGGGACTTAACATCTGAGGTCATCAGTCCCCTAGAACTTAGAACCACTTAAACCTAACTAACCTAAGGACATCACATACATCCATGTCCGAGACAGGATTCAAACCTGCGACAGTAGCGGTGGCGCAGTTCCAGACTGAAGCGCTTAGAACCGCACGGCCATTCCGGCCGGCGCTAAGCTTCATCCAGTATACAGTCCTAAGATTCGCTTCTAACATAGCCAGCCACGGACAGGAATTTAATGTTTGCTTCGCTTTGACTGCTCAGTTGAAATATCTTCAGTTAATTTGTCTCTTTGAAAAAAATATAATTTGTGTTATCATAGTGAGCAACGAATACAAGAAGACATTGGCAAAAAGTAAGCACTCAGTTGTTTTAAGCAGATGGTTCACTTTGGATAACAAAATTAATCATATTCATAATAGGCAACAAATGTAAGATGAAATTGGCAAAAGGTAAGCAATCAGTTGTTTTAATGAAGTGGGTTCACTTTGCAACCACTAAGGTGTACTGTATTTAAGCACCCATAATCCATGTAATATATTTGAAAACAAATTCGCGTTTTTCCTAGACAATACCACACATCTCGAAAAGTCCCTGAATTCATTATGCCTAAAACAAATTGTAATGCTAAACAACAAGCAAAGATGGGCCTAAAATTTAAAAAATTTTGATCACCACTACGTACTGTCACAGTGGTTTCATTTCGACCGTACTCATACAAGCAGGAGTACAAACTCAAATTTACGTTACAATAATTTAGAAATACTTGCTTTCGTCAATGATCTCCGTAACATGGTCACCATGAAAAAAGGAGCTTGTCAGAATCTCCTAATATCGTGCAGCACAATCTCTGCACCAACTGTTGCTTTGAACGCTGTAAATGACACCTACAACGCACCATATCCATAGACGTACTTCAGTGTATTACTAGAAGTCTGTCTTGGTGGTTTTATGGAAACGCATTGGTACTTAAAAAATTACGTAATAAAATAGTGCTACAGGCAGAAACCACTGGATCTCAACGGGATAAGCAGTAACTGCACTATTTAGCATCACAGGTTTTAGGTGATGCAAGTTAGTTTAAATTCAAACTCATTCGTGAGATCCACAAGCATTTCCGACCTAATGGTTATTTCGAAAACTTTGCTCGACCTGACATCTCCTACAGTGTGCTGACCTTATTATCAGGTTTCGTCTGCCCTGTATGGCGGCCATAGCCCGTGTGCTCTTCTATTTAGCCGGCCGGTGTGGCCGTGCGGTTCTAGGCGGTCAGTCCGGAACCGCGCGACTGCTACGGTCGCAGGTTCGAATCCTGCCTGGGGCATGGATGTGTGTGATGTCCTTAGGTTAGTTAGGTTTAAGTAGTTCTAAGTTCTAGGGGACTGATGACCTAGGATGTTAAGTCCCATAGTGCTCAGAGCCATTTGAACCATTTTTTTCTTCTATTTATGTCGGTAAGCAATGCAAGAGGAAGCCGTCAACTGCATTGATTTGAAGAGTATATGGACTGCTATTCACCTTAGGAACAGACTATTCACCGCATGCCCAGAAAGTCGCTCTATTTATTGGTGAACTACAGCCTCGGTTTTTAGAAAACTGACTGGTGTCGTGTTGCAACGCAATGAACTGTGCCTAATGAATAATGGAACATATTTTGTAACTGACAAGTGCTGCGAAAAAAAAAAATAAACGATCTGTTATCTATTCCCTCGATTATGTGGTACGAGGCTGAATGGTCACTGCTTCGTCTTCTATCAAGCCGTGCGATGCGGCGCAGTGGTAAGACGCTGGACTCACATTGGCCCATCCAGATTTAGGTTTTCCATGATTTCCCTAAATCGATTAAGGTAAATGCCATGATGCTTCCTTTCCAAGTGTGTGGCTGATTTCCCTTCCCATCTTTTCACAGTCCAAGCTTGTGCTCCATCTCTGACGACCTCATCATCGATGGAATGTTAAACCACAGTCTTCCTACCTTCCTCTCATCATCCACCCAAGCATTGCAAATGTGTTCTTCTGGGCGTTAATATCAACTTTTGAAAACAGACCCGCTACTCCTCATTCAAATAGTTCAGTTGATCTCAAAGGTCGACTGTAACTCAAATGAGCATCCAGCAAACGTCGTTCACATCTGCCTTGTTGGCACAGAGCATCCGAACACAGTATATTCCACTGTGGAGGTATATAGTCAATTCTCACATTGTTTGTTGGCTAGGCTGGTTTCAACATTCTCAAGAGCCCAGGTGCTGTACTGCACAGCTTACGCCGCCCTGCGGTACAGCCTTGTCTGCCGAGTTGCCTACCTGGCAGACGTCAACAGCATTACAACAACCACATGCTACTGGGATAGGTGGCGCCAACATCACTGCACTATTTCCTTCCCCTTATGCCAGTCATGTGAACAAAAATAGAGCAGACGAAGTTACCTTACTCCGGTGAATTGAGGTGATCAGCAGCTACCTCCGAGTTCTAGGTGCAGTTATCCGCAAGTTGCCTAGCAACGTCATCGAGTAACCGTTTGAACGAACTTGCAGATTTCTGCTCTGGTCTATGAACACTAACCGGCTGGACTACATCCATCACGCCAGCTAGCCTGGATTGGACTTTGAATCAGGAATGTATAACTCATCCAGTCATGACTTTGCTTCTAAGAGTTCTTTAGTGAAACTGTGTATTTTAGCCGGGATCTACTCATACCATTCGAACTGTACATAATGTTTCTTGGAAAAATGTGTTGATTTTGGTTAAAAAGTGTCATTTGTAGTTACATAGCCACCTGACATTTACTTGGCGTGCATTACAGTACTCCGTGACTGCCGTTACAACATATTGCACTTTACCAAATGGCTGCGCCACTGTACAGTACAAGCATTCATTTCATCTTTTCTCCCACTAGAGAACTGTAGTAGGAGACCTGAAGAGATGCCCAAAAAACAGTTGTAGCGTACGTACGGGTTACTATGTTAGAAAAAGTGATTAGCTTACTTTTGGACTGGCGAACGCTCTACTTTTAGGCCAGAAAATTATAATTTTTTCCAAGAACTACATTCACGATAAGATTTGAAGCTGCAGTCTCAACTCGTCGCGCTGTTGATAACATAGCGCTGTAGAGGCGAGGTCACGGCTAAAGTTTTATTGTTCCTCCCAGAGCATCGCATCCACTTCGTTGGCTGTTGCAGGCACGCCAGAAGACTTCTTATGCACGAGAATACCCAATCTATGTCCTTCAGCAGTCATAGCATTCGCTGCATGGAGCGTCTTACTTGAACCATAACATCAAGATGTAGGTTTCGGTACAGCAACTTTTTCTTACATGTCACATCTATATAGATAATCACATGCACACGTACGCTAATCACAATATTTCAACACTGCTCATACAAGCAATTTTCTGCTTTTAAAAACTGCTGAAATGTGTTACCAATCATGCCTCGTAACTACTATATTTATTTCTTTCGCCAGTGGAAAGATACAACAGCAAACCTATTTGCAGAATTGATATTTGCCCACTCCTCGTGTTTTATGATCATATTACGCTACGCGTGAGCTCAATAAAGAAAGGGAGACTGAATCTGACGTACCGTTGATACCGAGCTCATTGGAGACGCATCGCTAGCTTCACATAGAAAGGAATCGACCACTACCTGTTGAAGGACCCACGCGTGCTCAATGCTAGCTGGACCGACGAGGCCTTTCTTTTTGGTATAACAACGATAGGCTACGTACAGAAATAGCGTATTGCCTTGACCTTCTCAATGCCTTTATCAAGATGCAACACGGTACATATCTAAATTGTGAAACTGTAATCTTTCTTTATATTCTTCGTCTTTTATAAACTTATACGAAAAGTATAAGTATTCGCCTAAGTGAACGTATATCCACGAGTGATTTTTTGCTTGAGGTTGTTTCGTGAAAAACCATGAGTCCACATTCATAGATCTGAAATGCATTCATCACTGAATTAATGTATGGCTACAGAATTTCAAGATAGGATGAACTGAACTGACATTTATATCCTCGTAACATTGATTAAAAGATGATGCGAAAAATTTTACGTGTTCGCATGCTACTTGCTATACATGATATCGTTTTGAACGAATCCTGTATTTCGCTTCAGAGGGCAAGAAAGACGAGACGTTAGGCTGCTTGAATCTTACGTCACAGAATATATAATATAATCTGAAAGATAATGGGCGTAATATTTTATTTCATCTAGTATGCACAACCCATTTCGATGCCTGTAGCTTCGTAATTACATGTGCTTGTGCAATTACAATTTTATTTTGCTAAATAACAATTAGGTTAACTGATAACGGAGTTTTAGAAGTGGTCAGAGACAAAATTTGATTAGGCTACTGGCAGTTCTCTGTGGTGTACAAATAAATTTCGTATATTTTGTTGGGCAACACGTGTTTTAAGATGTCCACATGTAGGACACACGTACCAAGCTTGTCGTCTACAGAGTGTGCGATACATCGTTTACAGTAAGTGTGTCTCTATAAAAGTCGCTTATGAAATTTAGTTCTGCGCGACGGACAATTTCAAAAACGTCAACGCATTTTGCCTCTAGCCTCCTATAACATTTTACTGTAAGCTAACGAACTTACACTTTCGCAGGAAAAAGAATGTAATCCTCCATCAACTTCCTCCTAATGATGAAATGAGGTGTTTCACAATGCGTCGCACATAAATAAAACACAAAAGTGATTATAGGCGGATACCCAAAAACTACTTTTATTTACAAACCAAACAGTGACAAAGGATACATTAAAGTTGTATATTACTGCAAAAATGTAATTATTTTCTGTATGAAAAATTGAGGTTATGAGAGAATTCCTCGTTTTTAATTCATCGTCATTGTCATCATCTGCATTTTTCCATCCACTGGAGTAGAAATGTTTTCTCTAACCTTCTCCATGCATTAAGGTCATGGTATTATGCATGTAAGTTACTCCTGTATGTTTTCTAACGTCCTCTACCCACATGCAATGAGGTGGATGCCTCTGTCTTTCCTTATAACTAGGTGTCCTGCAAGGAACTTCCTTCATCCATCTATCACCCATTCCCAAACTACATGTCCCATCCACCTGTTTTACATTATCATTACAGCCATAAAATCGTCCTCCGCTCCAGTCTGTCCTTTGATTTATTATAAGTTTTCCTGTCACTACTCACGATTCTTGTCACTCATCGCTCCGTTGCTACCTGAAGAACCTTGTGTTTTTGAATGGTCTTCGCACTTAAAGCCCGTATCAGACTGTTGTAAGTCAGAAGTAGTAACGCCCACTGACCGAGTACATTTGCTTTTAAACATGCCGAAAGTTTGGTTTTGAAAACATTCTTTTGTTCACCAAGAGGTCCAGAGATTTTTTATTCTTCTCTTTATTTCTTTTGCTGTCCTTCCTGTCTGTGGAGTATACGTCTGTCACATGTTTTATTAGACAGATTATATTGTTAATCATTGTCATTTAGCTATTCCTTTTATTCCACATTATTGGGAGAATCATCTAGAAATGTAGTCCACCCATTAAGGGGAAAGTTTACAAAACCCTCATACGATCAATACATGACTATTAGTCTTTAGTCCCGGATCCGTACCAAATACGGCTGACAGAAGATATAGAGAAAATTCAAAGGAGAGCGGCACGTCTCCTTACAGGTTCATTGAGGAAGCACGAAAGCGTCACGGAAATGCTCAATCAACTCTAGTGGCAGACGCTTCTAGAGATGCGTTCTGTATCATGGTGTGGTCTACTGTTGAAGTTCCGAGAGTGTTCGTCGCTAGAACAGTCAACAAATATATCATTTCCTCGTACATAGACCTCGCTACCAGGGTACAAAGATAAATTTAGAGAGATTTGACCCCATACAGAGGCTTACTAGCAATCATTCTTAGAGCGAGCCATTCTCGACTGAAACAGGGTAAGAGGTAAGTGACAGTGGTACATGAAGTATCCTCCGCCACACACCATAAGGTGGTTAGCGGAGTGTAGACATCTGAATCAAAATAACAGGGTGAGTGACGGTTGCGCACGGAGAGGAAGGGAGAGGGGGGGGGGGATATTGTCGGTCCATCGTTACGCGCAAGCGCATTTTGATTGCGGTACCTAGAAGCAACTATACGGTCCCGTAATAAGTACGTTCATAAGTTCACCGTCAATATCTTTAATAGACTTATTACTTTCACACTTAGCGTCACACGTTCCCTAGAAGAAACATGTCACAGAAAAACAAAACTATAAGAACAAACCACAGTTACATAACAGGCCGAAACTATTGTCCGCAGCTGATTGGTAGTTAAGGTAGCAGAGCGATATGACACTGAGCACTGGATGGATGCTGCGACCAAATTCGAACTCTCGCTGGTTGTTGATGGGGAGCTGTCTTGTAAACAACTAGCTGCAGTCAGTCTTATTTTGACCCGGGTATACACGGGATGGACAAAATATGGCAGCAACAAAAACACATTATCATGCCTAATAGGGTTTAGGAAACCCTTTGACATTAAAAACAGCTTTCGGTCGTCTCGGAATGAATGAACGTGGGCCCTGTATGGTTTTAATGGGAATCTTATTCCATTCTTCCTACACAACAGTGGCAAGTTGAGCTAAGGGTGATGGATAGCGATCACTCACCAATCTCTCCAAAGCAGACCGCAAAGGCTCAATAATATTGATGAGATCTGGTGACTTTGGTGGCCAGGGGAGATACAATTCATCCTCGTGTTCACAAAATCCCGTCCTGTAAGATGCAAAGTCTGGTGTCTTGAAACACCACGCCATCACTGGGGAACAAACATTGTACCATGGGATTCACTTGATCAGCTAAAATGGCCACATAATCTTTGCAATAATAGGAACTTGCAGAGTAACCATGGGGTCCATGGAGTAGCACGACATTGGTGCGTAAATCGTCACTGAACACTGGCCATGTTTCACTGTCGGGACGTAAATTCCGCCAGAAGTTGGAAACAGTGCGAAATAAGGCTCGTCCGACCAAATAAGACTCCTCCATTGCTCCACAGTCCAGGTTTTGTGACTTCGGAAGTACATTTCCTTGTTACGTATATCTGCATCACTGAGGAGTGGTTTTGGAATACCAATTCCCCCTACAATTCCAAGATTATGAAGCTCCATTCGTGTTGATCTGGTGCTGAGAATGTGCGATATTCAGTTCTGCAGTGACTTTTGCAGCGGTCATTTTCTTATTTTTCGTCACAGTCCTCTTCAATGGCCGTCTGTCACGACCACTCAACACACACTTTCGTCCGCGTTGTGGCTTATCGGATGATGTTTTCCCTTTTTCCCTGTGTGCGGCATAAGTCTTCAGCACGGTTCCTCTCGAAGCGGAAACACTTCGGCTGCCTTGATTACGGAACCAACTATGCGAGCACCAACAGTTGCCCACGTTCAGATATATTTATCTCCGAGATAATGCACTCACAACTACACAGAACGCTTCTGTGATCACGACTGACACTTGCAAAATGTTGACGATATTGCACAGGTGCCGTTTCTTTGTCAAATACAACAGCGCCACCGTCCAGGCTTGGCAAGCATCTGCATTTATGTTCAGGTACGCATTTCTCGCGATGTTAGTTAGTTAGTTACATGTTCCACGGATTATTCGTACGATTCTCAAATCGAAATTATGTGGAACTAGTAAGTTACAATATATTTATACATGATTACTGTGAATGTTAATAAACTCATAATCATTTTATTCCTGCTCATGCAACTACATTAAGGAACAAGGTATTTATATTTTTTAATTTTTGTACTGGTTACCAGTTTTTAACTAAAATTTTGTCTATGGGATACAAGCAATTGTCCTGGAGAAATGAGTTTTAGTTAGATTTCAAACTTACTTCGCTACCTGTGAAACATTTTATGTTACTGGGCAAATGATCAAAAATTTTTATGGCTGCATGTTTAACGTGCTGAGCCACTGACAGCTTTAACGATGTGTAATAAAGGTCATTGTTTCCTCTAGTGTTATAGGTATGTATATCACTATTCTTCTCAAATTATGGTGGATTATTTATGTCGAATTTCGTTAGCGAAAACATGTATTGTGACGGCACAGTTAAAATGCCTAGCTCCTTCAAGAGGACCTACAAGACGTCCGTGGGTGAACACCACATATTATTTTTTAAAATGGTTCAAATGGCTCTGGGCACTATGGGACTTAACTTCTGAGGTCATCAGTCCCCTAGAACTTAAAACTACTTAAACCTAACTAACCTATATACAGCACTCACATCCATGCCCGAGGCAGGATTCGAACCTGCGACCGTAGCGGTCTCGCGGTTCCAGACTGTAGCGCCTAGAACCGCTCGGCCACTCCAGCTGGCGTATTATTTTTACTCCTCGCTTTTGTACAATCAATACATTCCTTCTAAGTGGTGAGTTATGCCAGAAAATTATTCTGTACGATATTATTGAGTAGAAAGATGCAAAATATGTCAAGAGGTTGATACGTTTGTTTCCATGATTAGGAATTACACGAAGAGCAAAAGCAGCTGAACTTAATTGTTAGAGAAACTCAGTAATATTCTTCTTGCACTTCAAGTTTCCATAGTATTGTTGTCCATCGCCTGTAAGTCATCAGCAAAACAGAGGCTGTTCAGATACTTTCCATTAACATATATTTCTTCTTCATTTCCCATTTCAAGGACCTGAAAACGTCCTCTAGGACTGATTGATGGGGAAAAGAATTCGGTGATTCGGAAACTCCTTGGCTGATAGTCCTCACGCCAGCGCAGACGGCAGCTGGGCTAGGTAACCGGCCAGGCAGCAGCAGTGCGTGGCAGGCAGACAGGCACGTTTTACTGTTACGGCGGCGTCGGCAGCGGCAGCGGCGGTCGCATTCCTGGGTCCCGGCCAGCCAGCGAACCCGGCTGCGTGATAAAACACGCACGTTACGGCCGCGCCGGAACCCACAAGCAGGAATCCCAGATAAACTCTCCTGCCGAGTAGCAGAAAACTTCACCCACCTATGCATACGGCGGGCGCGGGACGTAAGATTTACAGAAATTGTCCGTCCGACTGGCGTAACGGGACTGCTCAACCGACGCGACGCCACATTTTGATCGGGCGCTCGGCTGCCCCCCCCTCCTGCCCCCCCTCCCCTTCTCCACGTGATCGGGGCTGATGTCACTTTATCTCTTTTTTTTAATGCAGAGGCGAGTATGAACGTAACGAACTCTGCGATCGGCCACTAAATTACAACACTTATTTCTTTTTTAGATGGGAGTACCTCTCGTCCTTCCAGTTCACTAGCCGGACACTCGGTTTCCTTCTTCCGACAGCGCGCTCAAGTCAGCAATGATACTCGACGAAAAGTAGGCCTATAGACAACTAAATACAGAAACCTTCCTACAACTGCGTGTATTTTGGCACATTGGTGATTTAAAATAAAATAAAGACCTTTTTGTCTCGAGGATACACTGACCAGCGAGCCACTGCTCACGCACCTCACGGTCGGGCAACTAATTTTCGGATGAACCTTCTTTCGAGGAACTTTCTAAAATGATTATTCCAGATTAATTTATCCTGGTGGTCAAAATTAATTAAGTATTCCTGCCAGGTATGTTTTTCATTTTTCCAATACTCATTCCAGTGGCGCTTGCTCATTTTATGAACACACTATACGTCCAGCAGGAAGAAAAAAAAATCTACGAAAACGTTATGCCAAAAGACTTGCAAATCTGAGACAGGCAATTTTTTTCCTCTTCCTTTCCAGTTAGAAGGTGAAGCAAGGAGCTGTAAAGATACGCCAACTTAACTCGTTACTAACACACAACCCACTTCCTGAGATACTCGTTTGTCTACAATAAGACGTGAATAACAACTCCTATACTGACAACCGTGATAGATTGATGTTACGAGACGAAAAGTACGACGAAAGCCGCTGTTATTAATTGTTATAAATAAATCTTCGCTTGATGCTGATAACGTTTAAAAAATATTTATTTCTCTGTAGCGATACAAAGTAGTAACGTCTGTCGACGCAGTTTCTTCCTCTCGCAGATAAACTTCTCCTACATTATTATTACAACTTTTTTTTAATTAGATAAATTGGTGAACTAGGAATAACGTTACGACTGATTTTCCACTTGTTCATTTTGATCTAATTTGTCAATACTGAGAATTTTACGCACCTGATGTCAAACGTTTGAAATATCCAGCAGACATGTTTCTGAACTACGTTACTCCATTGTCAAGTGCTATAAAACAAGGAAATTAATCAATAAATAGTAATACTACACTTACTGACGACTATGTAAATGTTTATATCGTCCTGTAGAATAACACACCTATAGAGTGAATCGGAGGAAGACGATAATGGGTGTGTGAAGCCTGTTTCCTGCTTCTACTTCACTGTCTCAAAAGAGCGCAGAATCCAGTGGTCCACTGCTTCCTTGAGTCCAGATCTCGAGAAACAAGCGTTAGATGCAGTTGTAAAGGATATTTTTCATCTTTGGGAACCAAAAAACAGTGGTATATACTAAAAATTTATGCTTTAATTATTCGCAGATATACTTAAAACAATAAAAATGATTTCTATACTTTTCTACCAATTCCAAAGGGTATGCGTATCACGTACTCCGTGACTTCAACTATGTGTACCTCAGTTTGCGTCCCGTTTGATACCACACCGGAACACTTATTTCAACTTGCATCTCACCTCGATACCTGTGAAAGATACCATATTTTCTTTGGGGCAAGACTGAAATTCATACTTTTTGTGCTTTTATTTATTTGCATATGGTGCTTAGAAAAGGTAAATTGATCTAGTTTTATGTTTTCAAGTCACTGCAGTGGGCTATCCTGAATTAGTCACGATCGTATGCGCGTTTGGGTGTATAATTAATATTATCACTGCATCTTCCCACAATTTACCTGGTGTTAATGTCTGCTTTCTTCGCAATTTTGGCTCAACATTCTCAAATGTATGAAAAAATCTGGAAGGAAAGTCTGATAAGTTTTGTGGCTGAGCAAACCCTCAGAACAAAAAAAAAAAAAAAAAGGTTCAAATGGCTCTGAGCACTATGGGACTTAACTTCTGAGGTCATCAGTCCCCTAGAACTTTAGAACTACTTAAACCAAACTAACCAAAGGACATAACACACACCCATGCCCGAAGTAGGATTCGAACCTGCGACCGTAGCGGTCGCGCGGTTCCAGGCTGTAGTGCCCAGAACCGCTCGGCCACACCGGCCGGTCCCTCAGAACACTTGACGTCAATTTTTCCTCCTGTTCTGCTGGAGAAACGAAATTTCGGACCGCCATGTGGCACACTGCGCGTTTTAAACAGCAGTCACTCTTATTTAAGTATAGTTTTCTCAGAACTTATGATTATCATCGCTTGGCTTCTGAATTCTCTTGGCATATACCGCTACTCGTTCCTCACAATCTATAGTCAGCACTATTGTCGAGCAAACGGTCGCTCGCTTTTCGTGAATGAAAATAGCCCTGTTGTTTAGGTATTGTCTCTTGGAGTCACAGCAGTTCCACTATATGTAACGAGTCATGCAGGGAAGCCACGATCCCTTCGTTCAAACTGCCACAACTGTGTCTAACTAGAGGTCTGTCCGGATAAGGAAACTGCTATCTGCAAGATTCTAATCTGCATCTGCAAATGTTCTGTACACATCGTTGGTTATTGAAATATTGCCGACCACTTTAACCTGTTAGATATAGTGGAGTTCCGAAGGTAGGCTGGCGTCTCGCCTGAAATTTTGTCTGCTGGGGTCAGATCTCGTAATTCACATTCCGTAGTAAAAAATTGTACTGGCCGATCATGACAACATTTTAACACAATATATCCTGTCATGTTTCTGATACATTCTTTATATGATCACTTTCTGTCTTAATTACTACTCGCATTCGGGAGGACGACGGTTCAATCCCCCGTCCGGCCATCCTGATTTAGGTTTTCCGTGATTTCCCTAAATCACTCCAGGCAAATGCCGGGATGGTTCATCTGAAAGGGCGCGGCCAGCTTCCTTCCCCATCCTTCCCTAATCCGATGAGACCGATGACCACGCTGTCTGGTCTCCTTCCCCAAACCAACCAACCAACCAATCTTAATTACTAAAACGGAATATGTGACATTTCGTGCAAGATATTTCCTCAATATTTGGATGTCACATGAAACCGTATTACAAGTTGCGGTCATGTCTTGCATGGTGTGGAACATTAGCCATATAGTGCAGTTGGTTTAGCAAATAAAGGCCCTGCGTTAATTCCCGCTAACGTTAAATCATGCTAACGAGCTACACTTCCCGATGTAATAAACACTGCAGCGTTGCAGCGCGTACTTGTACATGGGGCGAGCCCACATGTTACCAAGATTGTTTCCACTACGCTACAAAGGTTTCTCTGGGAAGCCCTTACACTCCCGCCACACAGCCCCGATCTCTCCCCCCGCGATTTCCGTATTTATGGAGGCCTTAAGAATGACATTCGTGGCAGTCGATTTGCTTCAGATGAAGAGATGCACGCCTGGGTACAATTATGGTTCTGTAGGAAACCAAAAACATTTTCCCACGTTCTGACCGCCCTGTCTTTAGGGTCCAATAACACATACAGGAAACACCAAACACAAGCTTACACACAGAAAACACGCGCACAACCCCAATCCCTCAACTTCACGTAAACTCCTAGCGCATTCTGAAGTCAGACGGGAACAGCCCAATGGTACTTCATACACAACCAAAACAACCATAGCCTCGTCTCACATGGGATAAATGTACTAACAGTTTCGGCGATTACTGTTGAAATAATAAACAGTTTACGTACATTTTCCCATTTGTGTCGTTTTCATTTGACACTGCCCCTTATAGATATTTGTAAGAGTAACGTTGATGAGATCACTGATTTTAAACCGAACGTTAATTATGACGTATATGATACGAAAACAGGAGACAGACAGTGACGTCAAGATTCAAATCATTGGCGTGTCCTAGAACAGCTTTCATGTCGCTTTGTGACAGCTTTTGGCGAATACATTAATGACCTCTGTTAATGTAAACGATATAGGAATGACTCAGACGGAAGGCAGATGCCGGTACGAGTGCATCAGGATGCACGTTCAACTCTGCGCAAAATCAGGAACATCGCCATGTCGCCATCTTTAGACCTTGCAAGTGTCAGCAACTTATGTAAGAGCCGGCCGGAGTGGCCGTGCGGTTCTAGACGCTACAGTCTGGAACCGAGCGACCGCTACGGTCGCAGGTTCGAATCCTGCCTCGGGCATGGATGTGTGTGATGTCCTTAGGTTAGTTAGGTTTAATTATTTCTAAGTTCTAGGCGACTGATGACCTCAGAAGTTAAGTCGCATAGTGCTCAGAGCCAACTTATGTAAGAAGACGATGGGAAGAACTGAAAATTAGCTATAGAAAGCAGTTTATAAACTGCATCGATTAGGGGAAAGGGAATATAACTTTCGTATATCAACACAGAAAACTAAAACCGTGGCTTATGATGGGAAATACCCTACCCGCTCACAAATAATAATAGACAATACCCACTTGAGCAGGTCTCCAACTTTAATATTTAGGATGCAATATAAATTATGATACGGGCAAGGATATAGAAAATAAGATTACCAAACATCAGTTAGTATTCGTAACTATAAACAAAACATTCCAAAACGAAATACGGAAGGAAACAAAATTAAAATTGTACAAAACTATGGCTACACCACTATTGCTATACGTATTGGATCCACAGAAAACGCGACGAGACTGAAATACAAGGAGCAGAAATGAGATTTGTCAGGAAGGTTGGAGATGTTACCAGGGAAAACCATATCAGAACTGAGGAAATTAGGAATGCACTTGATGTTTATAATATTAATGAAAAGATTGAAGAAAATAAAACTTTATGAAACATTATGTGCAAGGAATGAGTATAGAGAGAATCCCACGTCAAACCACGTTTTTCTCATCCAAGTGGAAGAAGAGACATAGGAAGACGCAGGCCAATGTGGCAGTGAAAAGTGAAGACGGAACAGCCACATGTACCTAAATCTCGAAGTGCAGAAGAAGAAGAAAATTATTTTCCATCGTCTGACGGAAAGAAAACTTACAGTCGTGATATTGACACTGTTGTTTGATTATTCTTAGGGATATTCGTAAATATATCTACTGACATCCACATACTCGCACACCTATGTCTAAAGCCAAATTTCATTCGTTCAATTAGAAGTTAGTCGCAGTCATTTCTCCTAGCAGCATCAGAACTAATGTTTAAAGCTGCTTCACTTGTATTCAGTACCATGTGACGATTTTCTTAAAGTATGTTTCCAATTCTATACTGACGCCATATCTTACCGCGACTGATGGGAATGAAGAGAATTCACCACGTATTTTCAACTTTTTACTGCGTTAATACAGCTTTTTCTACGACACTGATAATATTATCAACACACAGAAAATGTTTTCTAACAAACTAATAACAGATCGGTGTTGTTGTTGGTTGTATTTTTCTAATGAAAAACGAATTTACTTGGTTTTTATGAATGTATTTGCATATCTGGACTTCTTTCACTTACAGGACATTCTGTATATTATTTAACACCAGTAGCTTAAAGAAAATGGTGCAACGAAGGTCGAACCTATTGCTCTCTCGTAGTTTGCAAATAAAAATAACATTAAAAAATTCGGTAACATTTAAGAATAGGGTCAGATGTGTGTTACTTACTTAAATCCTTTGATTTGCAATCGTTACACAAATAAGAACATCGTACCTTCAAAGACGCCAGAGTGTGAACAGTAAAATAATATTTCATAAGAAAAGTTGTGGATAATGGTTTATTAACTTAAATATCAACGTATGGAAACATAAAATTTTTGATACAGAAACAAGCTCCACGGTTTCGTCACACTGAAAGCATCATGCGTAGTTAATTGTGAGATCACTACAAGTTTTCATTCTCTAGTTATACCGAATGAATTTTCAAATGAGGACTAGAGTTTGGGAATTAGCGGTTCGAAAAAACTCTGTTTATTGTTCGCATACGACGCTGTACTCAGGTACAACGCTTTTTGTTTATTGCTACGTGTTTTTTACACAGTTTTAGAGTTCTAACTTAACAAATACTATGCCGCCTTCGTCTTATCATATAACGTCATCTCTTTCCGGACGACGTCTTTGGATGTTCCATTTAGATGCTTCGTACTGGTAAATACTTCGTATTGGTTAGCACTTTAGCTGGAAGCTTTTGAAAGATTCTGTTGTCTGGTACAATGTAGAATTTGAGTTTCATCTTTCACAATTTTTAGTTTCTGAAAAATATGTTCATTATATATTTGCGTAATTAATTTCACTGTGATTACATTTACTACTAGTAACATTTCCATATAGCTTCCCTATCAACTTCTGTAAGTTATGATACAGATCTTTTTTTGAATTCTGTTTCCCTCAACGTCGAGAAGACGCGTCGCCTTTCAGTACACTCGATTGACTGTAATCTCTAATTTCAAACGCGCTTTAGTTTCATAAATATCGGTGGTGGTTATTTTAGGCACTATGGCTCGATTCGCGAAGTTGTGTAACTGCAATTCAAGGACTCCAATACTAGAAGCACACAGCCGAACATTAAACATCTACATGGCAAAATATTTATTGAAATGAGCAATAGTGGGTAGGAGACAGCCGAGGACAATGAATTTGAATTATTCTGAAAGAATTTGCGATTCGTAGCAGCGACCTCTGAATTTCGAACACTAGTGGACTGCAATTTCCATGTGGTGGTAAACAACATGACACATTGTTAAACACTAAAATTTCAGAAGCTGTTCTCACAGTTATCGTTTCTCCTTCGTCTTCCACATTTCATCCTGGCTTGTAACATCTCAAAGGTATCTACCTTTAACTGCCCTAGTTAAAATTTCAGTAATCTAGGGCTGAAAAAGAGAAGAGTCGATACACTTGAGATATGGTGTCACAGAAAGATGCTGAAAATTAAAGTGACTGCCAATATAAGAACTGAATATGGTCGGAGAATACGAATTGTGGAAAATGCCAACGAGAAGAAGGCAAAGGTGGTGGAACTTCTGTTAGGACAGTAAAGAATAAATTCCGTTCTTCTAAAGGGAACCTTAGAGGGTACAACTGTAGTGTAAGACGTATATTGGGTACATACAATAAATAATTGAATTATTTTGAATGTAAGAGCTACTCCGAGATGAAGAATTCGGCAGAGTAAGATAATAGTGGCGGACCATACCAAAGCAGTCAGAATACCAAGACACCAAAATAGTAAAAAAAATCTCCTTCTGATCACTCTACGCCTAATGGCATTTCCACATTTTGTCCAAATGCCTCTCGTCAATACACTTCTGTATCTCTGGATACTAAGTGACTGCTGTGATTCCTAACCAGCAATTATAACATATTCATCCCTTTAGATTTTTCAGTGATTTAGTGAACCATTGCTGTTATATACGCAGTCGGCCTGGTAGACATTATTTGTAGCTCTTTCGACAATATTTGAGTCGACGCTGTAGTTCAAATGGTTCAAATGGCTCTGAGCACTATGGGACTCAACTGCTGAGGTCATTAGTCCCCTAGAACTTAGAACTAGTTAAACCTAACTAACCTAAGGACATCACACACATCCATGCCCGAGGCAGGATTCGAACCTGCGACCGTAGCGGTCTCGCGGTTCCAGACTGCAGCGCCAGAACCGCGCGGCCACTTCGGCCGGCGACGCTGTAGTGTATAGGCGCATCGCGCAGTTGGAAATTCGTTATAAAATGCAGGCAGACATAAAGATGAGCAGCACTTGGTGTAAAAAACAAGCAACTGATTCTCATCATAACTGGATGCAATGCAAAGTGTGTAAACAGACAAAGTCTCGATAGCGTTTCATTACATATTCGGCGATTAATCATTCGAAAACGTTTCAATAGTCAAAGGATCGATTAATCTTATCAGAAGCGATATCAAAATACAATGGGATTCGCAACGAGAAAGTTGTTGTGCAACGAACAGAGCCTCTCCCTCAAAATTCCGTCGTTCCGCCTATCGATACAAGTCATGTAACACACCAATTCTCTCAACATTCATTTCGTGTCATTACTGGTACGGTAAAACGTTCAGTGTGAAGCGTTAGCGACAATTTTTCTCTCGCATGCCATCTGCTGATGGAAGAAAATGAAGAGAAAACGATTCTGGTACATCGTACAGTGACGTCGGAGGTACAGATACAAATGCTTTTAAGGAAACTGAAAGTCGTTTCCGAAAGAAAGATAAATGAGCAGACTAAAAAAGTTGGTTGACTGGTACTGTATGTTTGGAACACAGTATTGTGTGGAAGTGAATAGGAACAGTGAAAAAATCGAATAAGAACCGAGACATAATTAAAATGTGGCAGTAGTTAGTAATTAAGTAGACAGACTGATGTAGGTTGTATCTCATTTGACTCTGTGAAATATATATCATTAACACTCGATTCATTCATCTTACATAGTTGTTTTGAATTTTACAAAGAAATACATATTAACTATAGAAGTAACAAATAGTCGCTGCCTGCATACACAATAAATATGTACAGACTGATTTTTTGTTTCACATACAAACTCGTAATTTATTTTCGCGCTAGTACATTATCAGGCATGTGTGACACAGCGTGAGAATATCTTGTTGCCAACGCCATGCCTCAAGCAAGAAAAGCAAATATATCCATCCAAAGATTGGCCATGACTGCCTGAAACCGGTTACAGGCTAACTAAAGAAATTTTTGTAATACTGGCTAGTGATTTTGCATATCGTGATAAAGTATATTTAATTCAGTTTCGAGATTCAACAGAGTGGATAATATTCTTAATCTAACGAAAGTGCCCATGGGACACAATTTCTGCACAGGGGTAGCAAATGCCAAGTGTCCCGAACCAGCTAATTTTAAGCAAAAGAAGAGATAAACAGCACAAGGCAAAAGTTAAAATACCTGTCGCAGTTAATACAGGGAATAGGAAACATTCAGACATTACGAGAATTGCATAGGCTAGGAAAAATGAGATACAGAAATTCGATAATTGGAAAGGGCAGTGACAATGAATAAATCTAAAGTTACGTGCTGAAGCAGCAATAATTTACGACATTAATCGATAATATCATCACGATGTAAAACGAAACCACATTAATTACAAAAAAAGAAAATGGTTCAAATGGCTCTGAGCACTATGGGAGTTAACATCTGAGGTCATCAGTCCCCTAGAACTTAGAACTACTTAAACCTAACTAACCTAAGGACATCACACACATCCATGCCCGAGGCAGGATTCGAACCTGCGACCGTAGCAGTCGCGCGGTTCCGGACTGAGCGCCTAGAACCGCGAGACCACCGCGGCCGGCCATTAATTACATTAACCACGTACTTACTTTATATTGGAGTTCGCTTGGGGAGGGGAGGGGAGCAGCTGTGTTGAGCTACAAATGCAGTGATTCATTTCGTGATGCAATCAAGCAGTAAGAGAAACGGAGGCGTAAAGAACTGCCGTGCTGTCGGCAGAGCAATCTCCTGATGCACGTGAAGCGGATGGCAACGGCAACACTATGACCAAAGCTCGCCGCATCTTGAATCGAGCCGTCGCCAAAGCGTAGTATTAAATTTCGCTTCTTTTACGCAGTGTCTGCCGATGTCGGCGCACTCACGTTAATTGCAAGTTCGTTCGTGCCGACTACTCTTTGTTGACAGTCGTGGCCGCGTCCTGTGTGTATCCCCAGACATTCTTAGCACTGCCTTTAAATTAATATCCACTTCTAAGCGTTATGCGCACCACGTGGTTACAAACACGTAAAAAAATGAGTTCCCCGTCTATATATAATCTTACTTCCGCGTCGTACTGTCGTAGATTCAGTAGTTTAAAGGGCAATAAAAAGTGAGAGGCATAAGAGACACAAACTAACTTTCTATTTTTGGAAAGCACTTTAAATGAAAATTGTTTTACTATTCATCACATTGCTTTCGGCATCTCTTAGCTCAACGTAACTGGAAATTCGTATTTATTATGGAGGAACGTTGTGATACTTTTATGATGTCGTTTAAGACACACACATTTGTATGAAAAACTATTTTGACTTGTGACTAAGAGGAAGTGGAAATAAGATGCTTCCGTGTTAAATTTAGTGCTTATTTGCAATGTGGAGCTCGCTCAAGCGACCCGTGGAAATATTGAGAAACAGCGTCTTCCGCTTAATCTTAACTCACTGAACTGCTTACTAACGTTTATATGTTGCCCATTTTTACCTCATGTTATTTACTGTACTGCAATCAGACATTCATAATGTGATTTGTAGCTGGTCGCGCAGTAGTGTTTATAGTCACATAGTCACATGCAGTCATCGAAAGAATAGTGGCACAACACAAAAGAGAGAGAGAGAGAGAGGGAGAGAGAGAGAGAGAAACTTCACCGAAAGTCAAAGCCTAATGACGTATACTTAAAAACTCGGACAGTTACTGAATTTGCTATCTTCCGAGTGTGCTCATCAGATATTGTCCACATGGATTTAGTTGATTAGTTCTAATTATCGAACGTTACAAGGAAAGTACTTTAATATGTATGTACTTCGAAAAAGTTACAATAAATGGCTTGAAATATCAGTGAATTTTGTCAGTAAAAATTCATTTGTAAGTTCATAAAAATAGTTTGTGGTTCACATTTGCGAGTGAAGGTTTCTGTTCCGCTCCATCACGTTCAGATTTCTGCCTTTGGCATCATAATGCACAATCTGGCGGTGGCTTTCAGTGCTATCAACTGCAAGTAACAGTTGTCTGGATGGCTAGTAAATGTCTATGTGACCCTTTATTTTTAAGCCTAACTGCATAAATATATCTAGTATGTAAACGTCTGCCACTTGTCCGAAGTAGGGCGACGAACAAGTATCTCACTCACTTCTGATTTAGTGCACATGTCAGTTTCTTTTTAGGTTGCAGATAACATTAGTTGTCGTTTGTTGACAAGCTTACTTACATATTAGTGTGGCAAACTGGTAACTGGAATGTTACCTAGAAAAGAGAAATTTGCATATTGTGAACTTGTTTTGGAGTGAACTATTTTACCACTACAGTGTGAAAGTTGTGGGGTGTGTTTGTGAGCTTTATTTCTGTCTTTGTTGATTTTCTATCACTGCAGGTTTTTATGAGGTGCAGTTTCTATGATTTCTTCAGGTATTTCACGTGGTACTTTATGCATTTGGCCTTACGTGGCTTGAAAAGAGGTCGTTTCGTGTTGATAGGGATAGCACGGTGAATTATTTACGGCCTCAGTGTGCTTCACACAGCAAGTGCTCTCTAATATTATCGCAGCACCTCTAGATTCGCAGTATCATGTTCACTGTTTACTACGCTGGAGAACCAACGCAGTTCTACTAGCTCTTTATCACAGGTGCAAAAAAATGATTGAGCACATTATTCGAATGTGGAATAATAACATAAATATCACAATGTTTTTGCATCTAGTATATGAATCGAACTAACAGCAACCGAAATAGGTATGATGTAGTTGGGCATCGGAATGTATAGTAAAAAGTTGACTGTTCGCGTTTATTTTGTTAATTTTAATTCAGGTAGCATATTATCAGTGTCATTTATTTCAACGGCCTGCAACAGTACGAACATCGTCATCGTAAAAACATTTGCATTCGTGTACGGAAGTTATTCCAATTATTGAACAGTGGCATCATTCTTAATCTCAAGAGGATGCTAATTTAGCACAATCACGGAGAATTTCGGTGTACAGCTCTGAGTTGCACCAGTGACCGCGACAGTACTTTCACAAATTGAGAGTGAACTGTCAGTCTCGGAGAATAATTGAGTGAAAAATGATTTCCTCAGTGGCGATGAGGAGTTTATTAAATTCTTTGATAATGTCAAGCGAGTGTACCTTCACTTATCCTTAGGGTATTTTTATCTCATAGTCCCTTCTCAAGATAATGCAGTATAGCGCGAGTCATTATTAAGTCATATGTATAAAGCTAGCTGAATTAAGTGACATGTTGGCATTCTTAGAGATCCATATTCTAGTCTTTGTAGGTTCACATCAGTTGATACATATTTACCATATTAAATCGTCTTACAAACATTTTCCTGTGCCTACCATCGGAAAGATAGTAGTATAGGGAAATTTAGTGGCGATACGTTGTAGGCTTGCCAATTTTACCGTAGTGATAGGGTCAGGGAAAACCGAGTTTATTTTCTTCGAAAAATAAAGACTAGATAAAATTGTTCCTTTAACATGGTTTTATTGTGGGAGTTGTAATGAAATGAGCTGCAGTGAACTTAAATGTTCATTCCATATTCACGACACTTCAGGTAAGTGAAACTGAGCTGCAGTGCCAGAAACTGATTGTCGCACGACAGAAGTCATTGGTATGTTCAATAGATAGACATGTCATTCAGTGACTCCCATTACCACGCAGCCAGTTATTAGCATGTAGCCAGTTAGTGGTACTTCAAACTTCGCTCGTAAACCAAATTAAAAAATGGAAATAGCAGAAATGTTTTATCCACAACAAACGCTTGTAACACCCAGCGGGTTAAGTATGTTCAAATTTTTTATATCACATAGCTACTGTTTTACAAAGAGAGCAACATATTTACTGACGACCGTTTAGATACCTTTAGTAAGTTAAAATTACACCGCCTGATACAAAACTGTATTACTGAGTTGAACAATTTCAGCGGGAAGGAGCATGGACCCCCTCCAATATGTTGTGATGATGATCGTGTTTTGCTCAAGGCGGATCCCCTTCAAAAATAAATTGCTCTTATTTTATGTATGATTACAGTGTCACACATTTTAGAAGGAAAAGGTCATTGCGAAACCCCAACAAACGTGAACAACTTTGTCTTCTGGTCTTCGGTTTCGTTCATACGTGCTGGCGAAGAAAGATAGTGTGTGGTTACACTTATGTGCAGTATTGGGGAAATGTTGTTGTCGTTGTTATTACCTGCAGTCCAAAGACTAGTTTGAAGTGAAGCAGTGCAACAAATTTTTTGTCTCCCATCTACGCATATAATCTTCAGCAGTCTTCTATAGCACCACATTTCAGGAGAGTCTATTTTCTCCTTGCCCGGAGTAATATCGTCCAAGTTTCACTTCCGTACAAGGACACGATACTGATAAATATCTTCAGAAACGAATTCCTAACACTTAAATTTACGTTAAATGTTAACGAATTTCGCATGGAAACAAACACTTTTGTTGCTATTGCTTGTCTACTTTTTATATCCTCTCTACTTCGGCCGCAGTCAATTATTGTGGTTGCCATCTTCTGAATGAAGTATCTCATTTCCTAATGTAAATTCCTAAGTACAGCCTGATTAATTCATCTACATTCCATTACTCTTGTTTTACTTTTATTAATATTCAACTTATAATATCCTTACAACAAAATTTAAATTCCGCTCAACTGATCTTCCAAATCCTTTGCCGTCTTTGACAGAATTATATACATTATATCATATATTAGCCTCAACTTTATTTCTTCTCCTTGAACTTCTAACTTTCTTTCCAAATTTCCCCTTGTTTTCCTTTGCTATTGTCCAGCCTGTAAATCGAGTAACATCTGAGGTAGGGTACAAAGTGTTGTTTTCCTCTACAATTTTTGTGTCTCAGTCTTCATTCCGTTACAATTTTTACCTCCCACACTTCTTTCTGTAGCCAAATTGACTCTTTGATGATGCTTCAGGATGTGTCTTACCAACTGATAACATCGGAAAGAGGCTACAACCCTCACTTCCTCCTCAAGTACAACTTCTCCGTCATGTATTTCGACTCTTATAAAATGCGATCTGGTTTCTGTACAAGTTGTAGGTAACCTTTCGCTCCCCGTATTTTATCCCTACTAATATCAGAACTTCAGAGAGTATATTCCAGTCAGCATTGTTACATCTACAGGTCCTTAAACGTAGGATCTTCTAAGATGGGTACTGTAAATATTGAGAGATATTTCACGTATGTATCTTTCGTCTTGATGTACAAATCCCGCCGCGCGGGATTAGCCGAGCGGTTTGAGGCGCTGCAGTCATGGACTGTGCGGCTGGTCCCGGCGGAGGTTCGAGTCCTCTCCCGGGCATGGGTGTGTGTGTTTATCCTTAGGATAATTTAGGTTAAGTAGTGTGTAAACTTAGGGACTGGTGACCTTAGCAGTTAAGTCCTATAAGATCTCACACACATTTGAACATTTTTTGTACAAATCCAGGCAGTTGTGTAAGCTCTGAAGACACGCGCGGACGTCTTTTTTTTTTTTTTCAATGAATTAGCTGTGGATTGTCAGTCGGGAATGTCAGCTCGCGTTTCCTTAGTCCTACATTCAGCAGGAGAGACCAGTGCACGCAAGTAACTGCTTACTGCTCCAAAAGCAGTCGGGCGTTTTGAACAAGGCGCGACCACAAACAGGCGAAGCAGCGGTGTGCCCCTTCACGCTGTTCCTAACGGTCAAACTCAGACCCAAGGGTTCGAGCCCACACGGCACTTGAATAAGGCCACAGCCGCGTACGGAGCTGTGCGCGACACGCAACTGCCGCCTCACAAAATACCTGGACTGTGTGGTCGAGTGCGCTGCCAGCCGACCCGCGGCTATTGTTCGTTTTCAGGTTGGCTGCCATGTGACGTAGACAATTGTTTTCAAATTAAGTGAAAATAGCTGACACGATTTTACATGTGAATAGGCCGAGTGACTGCAGAAGGAAAAAAAATAAGCGTCAGTCAGTGGATGGAGCGGCATTTACATGACATCTACATGACAAGTGGCATGAGCTGGCTGCCGCCGACGACGACGAAGACGACGACGACGACGACGCCAAGGTCGCCAGTCGAGCTCTGGAATCGTCAGCCACGTCCTAGAAACTCGCACCACTCTACATTCTCTCGGAATATACGAGGACTTCTCCACGAAATCTCTCGTTATAATTTCTTTCTTTCCATTTCCTGATTCAAGTTTTATGATTTCACAGCAGAAAAGTGCATATACCATTTGAATGGAAATATTGAGAAACTCCACATGTTCATATTTTGACAAAATTCAGTTACGTGTGATTTTGTACTTTAAACACGTCGGCCGATCATGATACAGAGATACCCCATACAATCTGGCATTTTCTGCATTGTTATACAGCCACTGTATCACCTAAGCTGGAGAGAAAATTCACATGTACTGAAGACATGGGTTTCCTCGAAATATTAAGTTGTCAGCACTGTTTTAAAGAGAGAGAATAGTCGATATTGCCACTTTTTGGTTCAATCGATTTCTGTTGTTACTGGTCGTAAAATGTGGGACAGTGGTGATGCTAATGGTAAACGTCAGGACACAGTCAAGAAAAGGAAGACTGCAGTGGAGTTTCCGAAACATAAAACATATAGCCATAAAAAGAGCAAGAGTGAATAATGAAGCATACATAAATTGGAAAAGGGTTATTTTCCAACCAACACAACATGGTTGTGGACTGCAGGAGAGTTCTAACCTGAAACTTAGCATTGCTTCTGAATTAAACTTTAACTATCGTAGTGAACACAGTAATGCAGAACATTAAATTTAACTGAATATGTAGGTCTATTTCTAGTTGCCGGATCAAATGCATAACTAAGATTTCAGTTCATCACCCAGTATTATCTAATAAGAAGCCGCTCTCATCTTCTGTATGAGAGATTTCAGAATGATGAAAAGAAAAATTAGGAAGTGGATAGGATATATTTGTTGAAAGAATATTCAAAATGAGTCCAGCACAAAGATGAAATTTGAAGTGAAAATACCAAAAACAGAAAAGGTGCTAAATTTTAATGAATGATGGCCAAAATTCTACCGAAGGAATGCTATTTCCATCGAAACTCAAGGATGGGCTACACAAAGAAATAATAAACAGAACTTTTATGTAACACAATTCATTCAGTTCTACTGTTCACAGTAAAGTCTTGGTGTTGTTAAAGTTAGGCCATTCACTGATGGAGCAGCAGAGCACAAATTCCAACTGGCTGAACCACCTGTAATTCCATCAAGCCGTGTAAGCGAGGTTTATCAAGATAATGTCCTTGTAACTGAGAAGAAAATGCATAACCTAAGGCGATTTTTTTTATCATTTCTACCAGAAGAAGGAACCATACAGAACGTCTGCTGTAACGTATCCTATTGGTCAACATGTGTCAAGGAATGGACCTTGTATGGAGCTACAGACATAATACGTTTGATTTTCGTTCATATTTGCAGTATGTTATGATTTAAGTAATGCTTTAAGCTTATTTATTTCAAACTGTTGAGAAAGACGACTTGTCCACTAAATAAAATTTAGCTTAACATCAAGAAAAACGTATCAAGATTGCCTACATGACTTCTTCCCTCTACATTCATTTAAAAAAAAATTAGAAGAGAAACGGAATTTCAGCACAATTTTAAGACCTGAAATTTTCTTGCATCTCCTAAGAAGTTTAGTTTTTTGGACATGGGGTTTCTCAACAGACCTATTCATTTGGCGGCAACAAAAGAATGAAAAATAAAAATTAATGTTGTTTGTAACTACAACTAGAGTACATACGACATTACATTAGTGATGTAAATTTGTGAGTGCAGAACTCAACAACAGAAAGAGCACAATTACTAATTATGCACTGGACCTACGCGAAGGATAGCTATAAAGTATTAATCATCACTTCGACAAAATAAATTTACGCAATTAATTTTTCGTGTGTTTGGTGGCACATGCCTGCATTCCTGGTACACACTGAGGTCTCTGCGCCACAGACAAGCCAAAACAAAATTGCGCAGCCCATTGACGAAATTAATTATTTAACTTACGTCTTCGAGTTGACAGTTAAAACTTGATGACTACCCTCTGTAAAGCGCAATAGATAACATGAAAGTGTCCAGGACAACCAATCAAACGAGGATATTAAGATAGGTCCCTACTCTGTGGGAAAGGCATCTGACGAACATATCGGTCATTGTGTACAACCAATGTCTTTCAATGGCAATCTCTGTAGACTGAGATATGGCGTTGGACTGTAGTAAAACTATCATCCACACAGTCCCGAAGACAGTAAAGAGAGATAAATGCGAAAATTGCCGTCAGTCTGTTTCACAGCTGTTGTTGATATGAATAATATACAGAAGAAAGAAAAAGAAACTTTTGGTTCTGATTGATGCTCAACTTATCTTTAGAAAAGTTCTGAAGTTTCACTTGATAATGGAAGTAACAATGGATAAAAATTAAGATACTCTTATAGGATTTCTTGGTTTAGAAAAAGCGTTAGGAAACGGATAATAGTGCGAGATCTTCGAAATTCCCGGAAATATAGGTATAAATTAGAGGGAAACGCAGATTATACGCAATACGTACAAGAACCAAGAGAGACTAACAAACAGAGAAGTGCTTGTGTTAGAAGTGAAGTAAGACAGGAATGCATTCTTTCTCCCATACTGTTCAATCTATACATCGAAGAAGCAATCATGTAAATAAAAAAATAATTGAGTGGGGTTAATAATCAGGGTGAAAGGATATCATTGAAAACGTTCGCTAATTACGTTGCTATCCTCATTGAAAGTAAGGAAGATTTGCAGAACCTGTTCAATGAAATGAACAATCTATTGAGCACAGAATATGGATTGAGAGTAAATTAAGGAAAGACAAAAAAGTCATGAGGAGTAACAGAAAAGTGGCAATCATGGAATGAAGGACTTATGCTATGTTGTATGCAAAATAACGCATAACGGACGAAGCAAAGAGTGCATAAGTGGGACATTAGCACTAAGTGTGCATACCACGCTAGTGGAACTCTACTAGCAGGAAACAGTGTCCTGAATTTGAAGACAAAATTTCTGCCAACATACATCTGGAGCACAACATTATATGCAAGTAAATTATGGAATGTGGAAAAAGTAAAAAAAAGGTAATCGGAGCGTTTAAGATGTGGTGCTACATAAAGATATTGAAAATTACGGAGACTGGTAAGAACTAAGGAGGGTTTCTGGAGAACTGACGAGGAAAGGAATGTATGGAAAACATAGTCAAGAAGAAGGAGCACGATGGTGGGATACGAATTAAGACATCGGAGAATAACTTCCATGGCACTAAAGCACACACAGAGAGCAAAAACTGTAGAGGAAGACAGAGATTGGAAGGTATCCATGACATAATTGGGAAGGCTGTTTGCAAGTGATACTCTTAAATGAAGCAGTTGTCACAGCAAAGGAAGGCATGGCGGGTCATATCAAATCAGTCGGAAGACTGACGACACAAAAAAATTTCAGAGAGTAATACCGAAACATCGACTTACCTCTGTAAATTGCTTAACAAGTAGCAACGAAGTATAGTTTTCTAACTGTGTTCAGACTAATTTTAAAGAAATCTAAGCTGTTAAATTTACCGTATAAAGCGCTAAAAATTCTTTATAAAATACAATAATGTTATATAGAAATCAGTGTAACTCGATACTACTTCACGTCCTTCGAGTGTTTACTCACAGATTATGAATCAGTTCCATGTTTACGTTATGGAACAGGATTCAGGAAAATTAGAGAACAAAATAGAAGGCAGTACGAACGACAACGTGTTGTTTAATACATTGCAGGAAACGAAGAATCATACGAGCAAGCTGAATGATAGTCAGCTATATAAATACATTTATTCAGGCCAGTCAAAGGCTTCGATTTACTTACATTTTAAGAAAAAATAATTTCTCTGCTGGATCATATAGGCACATGAGAGCACACATTTCATGACTTTTTCCCGCTACACTATACAGGACACACAGAGACGCGTACCGGATGGCACAAAGAAGTCATTTTAGGAAGGAAAAAGTACCAAATATCATACTACTACAATATGGTCGCAACAAAGCCCGAAATTACCCATCGAATACTAAATCCCTATGAGAAGACACAATGATACTTCAAAACACTAAGTTAAGGTACTTAGATTTATTATCGCATAAATTTCAAAGATTCACTACAGCTTTTTACTTCTTGATACCTGTCGTACCCAAAAACTTTCCCTATCTCTTACTTCGAAGTCATTATTTCAGTAGGAAAATTGCGCAAAACCTCTGCAACAGTTACATCTGTGAACAGTTGCTCCCTTCTTCTAAATGGCAGATTTCAAAGCTGTATATGTGTCGAAAGTAGCAAATCCAAAGTTTTCCCTCTTAGTTTTCTTGTAGTAAAATAACTCCGCGATCAGGTCAAGAGGACCATGCAATCGCTATATCATCCCCTGTTTGTAGTATTTCCTTCAAGTGTAGTTTTAGAGAAGCACCGAATATTGACATGGGAATATTCTCTGCTCCAAAAGAGGAGAACAAAATAGTTCCAAGTTGCTGCCCGACAAAACTAGGAACAGTTTTAATCTTACGTTTATGAATGCTCGAAATTCGTTGAACTCGTACCAATAGGCAGCTCCGCGAGTAAATTACCAAAAAGGACCATCAACGATCGTCGCGCCTGTCCAGTATTAGACTTCTCGCTTATAGTGCATAAAATCGTTGCGCCAAGCGAAAGCTAACAAACAGCTAGTAGTAAGACCTATTTCAAATTTCATTACGGTACTTTTTTAACTAGTATCTGCGAGCTTAATATTCTTCACTAGTAAGAGACTGCAATTTGTGCAATGAAATAACATCCGCATTTCTAAGAGAACGCAATTAGTTTTTATATAATATGTATTCTCAAACATCAGTGAGTTATGTAGCTAGGACGTAGTGCTGCTCACTCTTATATTTCATCAGAATTAGCGTTCATTAATTGTCAACATTGGTAGTACAATTACAACGCCTCTGTATCTGTGAGAAGCTTACCAAGTTGTTGTTTTTTTTTCGTAAAGGAGAACATAGTTACTGAAATTGCTTTTTGATATATGTAAAAAAATGAGCACTTTAAAACGTTCATCCATCCGCCCTCGAGTGATTTATTAGCCTCATAGGGTCTCATGCCAAGATGCAGCTCTGCCAGTACTTGATTTCATTGCATGCGAAAATCACATCACGTCGTGATGCAGGTTATCTCTAGACCTTTAACTCTATTTCCTGAAATTTTAATTTTTTCACTTCATTCCCAGATGCAGCAAATGGCGCTGTGGCGAAACCTTTTAGTGAAACATTAGAGTTGTCAAAAGGCTTTTATATGACTACTGAAGAGTCATTTGGTATTTCCATTGATTTCAGCTCTCCAGTTTGCAAAAGCTATGACAAAAAACAAAACAATAATTAGGAATTACGAGCGTTTATCTCAACTGTATGTGATTCATACGTTTTGTTGATTCTATTTGTAAATGCAGGTAGCATTTACGATGTACAGTTCCAGAATTGTAAATGCAGTTACTGCACTCCAACAGGTTTCTCATCCTGAACTCCTCTCACTTACACCTATTTTTTGGAGAGCCGACATTGCTACAGTCGCCTTATACATAATTTATTGTGTCGCTCATATGTACTGAAAGAAATAATAAGCGATGACGTAGTTCTCATACCTTTGGAGTGTAGCACTTCTGAACGTCATGAGAACTTACACTGTCAGTCGTATGTCATTTACAGCAAGAGTCAGCGCGTTTGATTCTTGCAGTGAATAAATCGTCAGTGCCATCTGAAAACATTTTTATGAATGGATGTTTGTTTTCTTCTCGTTAATTGATTATAAAAGAGTACTATTATTGATTTTCAGATATTAGACGCGTGCGTACATTTTCTTTTTCATCAAGTTCGTGTGTGTTTGTTTGTGTGCGTGTGTGTGTGTTTTGAGTACAAGAACGGCGATTTGTGAGTACCACAGTTTAGAAATCATTTGCATTCAGCCACAAATTGGACTCATGATCGAGCAGAGCTACAAGAGGCAGCGTAAATAGCATACATCCTGATAAAACTCTAGAAACGAAAAGGAATGTGTATGTGTGCTATTTAGGGCAAAGAGACTGGTACAACGCAGGTATCCTGCAAACATGACTACAGTCTCTTGAAATGTGTTTCTACTAATTAAATCAACAAAGAAAAATAAAATCATGGTTCATTATGGGATATGCCCTCCCGTCCCAGCACAAAAATAATAACAGATAATAAACTACTTGGGCAGGTCTTCACCTTTAATTTCTTAGGATGCGATGTAACTTATGACATGGGCAAGGGCGTAGAAAATGAGATTAACAAATATGTATCATTGTACGGAATGATAAACAAAACCTTCCAGAACAAAATACGAAAGGAAACAAAATCAATATTGCGTAAAACAATGCCTACACCTGTACCGCAATATGAAAATGAGTCATGGATACCTAAAAAACACGATAAAAGCAAAATACAAGCAGCAGAAATAAGCTTTCTTAGGAATGTGAGAGGTGGCCAGGGAAGACCGTACAAGAAATGAAGATATTATGAATGAACTAGATATTTATAATATTACTGAAAATATTAAACAAATTAAAATATTATAAAACATCACTTGCAAAGAGTGAGTGCAGAGAGAATCCCACGTGTGGCCGTGCTGCGCCATCCAAGAGGAATGCATGGGAAGACCCAGTATGAGGTGACAGTGAATAGTGAATACGGAGCAGGCGCAAGAACCTAAGCCCTAAAGTGAATAAGAAGGAGATCATTAACTTCAAAGAGTGACTGACTACATACTCGAAACGTCTAACAAGGGTTGGATGTAATGTCAAAAGAATAAGTAGCAAACTGTTGACATATAGTAGCACTTGAATTAAAATGAAACTCAGAGATTGCAATTTGGGAGCCGGTATCTGACGACGTATGCAGAATGACTATGTCGACTGTGGGATTTCTGGAAGGAAGAAATTTAAGTCCGTGTAAAACCACACGTAACTGAGGAGCAAGAGCTTGAGCCATAAGCACTTCAATGAAAGAACGCTCGAGTATAATAGGATCTACGAACTAGCCTTCAAATAAATCGTTCGATTCGGCTGCGTAGTGACACGATCCAGACCTATCCTGGCAGTTGTGTGTCATACATGTCTGGCTTTCAAGGGATTCCAGTCATCTTCATTACCACTTCCGCGCCACGTAGTGTGCTTCGACTGCTAATAACTACTACAATGAGAAGGTGTAGCCGCTTCTATCGACTACTTGATATTCAGCGAACGTAAGATGGGGCCTTTAACTAAACATGGCGTGTTTTATTCATCAGTCTTATTAATAGAAGTACTTTTAAGGCCGACAAAAGCAGTACAGGAATAATGAAGCAATTGTTCCTGGTGTAAACGCCTGGAATACGTGATCCTTCTCCTAAGACTCTTTTGAACTGCAGTCTTTCCCTTCGCACGATTCACTAAATTTGTGTTAATAAATTCACTCACAAATAGTTTTTTTTTTTTTTTTTGTTCCAACAACTGCTGTACGTAATTGTGTAACGTCAGTTATCTGCAGAACATATTTTCTAAAGCACAAAGGAACAATATTACTTTGACCCACCATGCCTTTTGAGCAAAACGTGGTCGAACTTTGAAGGAAAATAAACAAAGCCAATTGTTATTGGTACTATAAATCCCCCGCCCCCCCCCCTCCCCTCTCTCTCTCTGTAATTTGAAACTGCATAGTGGTCTGCCTTATAAAATGGAGTAATTGAAAGAAGCGTTCCCACAAAAAATACAGAAAAGTTCTGTTTAGGCAGCACAGAACAGACCAGTCCAACGGACACGGGACAGTGTTAGAGCAAAAGCGTTTTACGAATGTCTTCGGTTCTACTTACAGAATCTACAGTACTGCTTACAGAACACCGTGTTTCTTCCGATCCTAGACACTTTACTCATCACTCAAAATGATCTTCGACGTACAGCTTAGTCATTTTCGAGGTTGTGTGGGTTAGATGTTCTAGTTACAAATTCGTTATCTAAAGCAGCCTAAAATCGTAAATTTAGCTAAAACATCGGAATACAAATGAAAATTAATACATCCCGAGAACACTATAAATTCCCGACACATACAAAATCGGAAGTAACAGAGTTAATGTTACGAATTCACGTGGCTGATAGTCGTAAAGAGGCCTAAGGAATATATTGGTTTATGTCTTAACGTTTGCTGTATGGTGCTTATTTTTTCAGTGTAATTGAGCCTGCTGAAACTGTATGCTACTGGATAACGCATCCGTTCCGAATCGATAATTAAAATAAGTATAGCAGAGGGACGAAAGTTTCTCTTCCTAAGGTCCCATTGCTGTTGCTCTCATTTTAACAAATAAAGGGAGTATATTCATTCTGATGTCGAAGTCAGGATTTCTCAGCACTAGGATACGGGTATACGAAGAATACTTTGTTCAACTCTTCACTTGACATTGAAATCCATTCCTTCTGTGCTCAGGACCGAATTTGGTTTGAACAGGCTTCTAGGTTGAAGCTATGATGCGCGACCTACCAGCGGAAATTTTAAACGACTAACCCCCAAATACAGCATTTTTAAGCAATTTTACAACTAAAAATCTATATAGCAGCATTTAATGTTCTATTTGCGATCAAACGCGACAGTTAGGGGGAGACCGGCGTACGTTTATGCAGAGCTCTTTTCTCGGGAATCTTTTAGAATCAAGTATAGATGAATTTATGTTCGTGTACAGGCGATTACTCTATTTTAAATGTATATTTGTATAATTTGAAAGTGTGAAAGTAACTAGTACAGTTTCGAAAAAAAAAATTCAAACGTGGTGATGGGACACGTTTAAGCAGTCCTGTACGCACTATTTTTCGTTGCGTCGTAATTAATACTCCAGCCAAGGAAACTATAAGACAGCAGCAGATGGAAACGCAGTCCAAAAAATGAATGCTAACAGAATGAAAGGTAGAAATTTCTAAAAAGAAAAAGAAAACGCTATTTGAACCCAATGAATCTCAAGCAGAAAGAATTAATTCTACGAGAGCACGGACTGATACGGGCAAGAAACTGCAAAAAGCAAAAACAAGGAAAAATGTGGATAAGCCTATTTCTGACATCGTCATTAGTGTTCTAGCCAAAGGCAGATTTTCACATGGTAACTCTCTATGCTCTCCCGCCTGTTGTCATCCTATTCAGGTCCACCTAATTTCCGCTTCCATTTCTACCGTCTATCACTTAATAGCTCCTCCTTCCTTTCAATGTCATGTAAGAAACTAGTGCTTCCAAAGCGTCTGTTAGCAACAAATCCCGTCTCAACAAGTGTCCCATCTAGTTCTTCTTCGATCTCTTTACAACCCGAAGGAGTCTGATGAAGAGGATAAAAATTATGGCGTTTGGTATTTATTGCTTGAAATTATACAACCAATCAGAAAGAATTATATACCCAGTAACTTAGATGTAAAAGGTGGGCTTACAACTATTGTACCACACGAAACGTATTATTTTATGTGTGCATAAATAGTAACTCGGACAGTGATGATGAATAGGCCTGTAATTAAAATTCAAACGTCTGTCTACGGCATATTACGGTAATGAATGGAAGTTCGCAAAAGAATTATTTATTGCTTTTAAAACTGTTGTGTTTACCATGTTAACTGCTATAAGTAAGACTTTAATTTTCTTTACCGCCAATAAAATACATTTTTAGAAGTTCAGCAATATGTTTTGTGTACTCATTATTGTACTCGTGATATGCATAAATGTGCCCCCACAGGTCCGTAAATTTATCACATATCCGGAGTACGTTTATGCACTCGATTTGAGTCTCTATAAAATTATTTTGCATTCTTAAATGTAATGCTGATTTAGAAATATATAGCAGGCAGTACTTTAATAACAATGTTATAAGACTAAACAATTTTGAATACGATAAATCGAATCACCAAAATTTTTAAAATTCCGAATAGTAACGAGTTATTCAAGAGAAGATCCAGCGGAGAGCAGCGCACTTCGTTACAGGATCATTTAGTAATCGCGAAAGCTTTACGGAGATGATAGATGGAAGAGAGACGCTCAGTAGTTCGGTATGGGCTTTTGTTGAAGTTTCGAGAACATACCTTCACCGTGTAGTCAGGCAGTATATTGCTCCCTCCTACGTATATCTCGCGAAGAGACCATGAGGATAAAATTAGAGAGATTAGATCCCACACATAGGCATACCGACAGTCTTTCTTTCCACGAACAATACGAGACTGGAATAGAAGGGAGAACCGATGGAGGTACTCAAGGTACCCTCCGCTACACACCGTCAGCTGGCTTGCGGAGTATAGATGTAGATGTAGATGTAGATCAAAACCAGCTATTCACGAAATCGAACTCCTTTCAAACTGCCAAAATTCCGTTAACCGTACCTTAGCGGCTTGGTCAACTAAAGAGGCACGTGTATGACTGCGGACCACTGGGAATTTGATGGGAAGTTTGAGAGATTAATGTTCACTTGGCTTGATTCACATCAGCTATCAACTGAAAACTTCATCAGAATTAGCTCATACAAAATATTTACGTCTCTTTTACGATTATGAGAAGGCCCGCACTATATTATTGAAAGTACGAGATTTTTTATTTTAAATTTTTTTGTTGCGGCACCATAGGCTGTAGCATCTGGGCTTGCGTCTGTTAGCTGTTAAAATAGAGCAGCTGCTACATACGCTCTCACAGCCTTTCGAACAACATAACAGTAGCATACCTGAAAAAAACCCAAGTTCTACTAGAAATAGTACTCCACCATCTTATTACCCTTGCGTGCTATTTTCTGCTACTTTAAGATCTGGCACCCTCAGTCATGCGCGTCAGATCGATTTTGCCTCTGGGTCACAAGCTGGACACTGTCAACTCTTCGGGCACATTATTGAGTTATATCGTCGTTAACTGCGAGGGAATAATCCAGCATTGGCGACTTCCACCTTGTTGCGTGATACAAAAGAACGTCCACGGTACTCAGGCAGCCATTGGTTGCATCCCCCGGCGCTGTTAATTTCCTGTTTGCTAACGAGATCATGTCTGAGGCACCTGTTGCAAAGTACTAATGTTTATCTCCAGCAAACCAGTTTAGAAGGTCTTCTGGCAGTCAGCGCGTCGCTTTTGACAGAGAGCTTGCACAGTCAGGCATTCAGACATCAAGAGTCAACATTAGTGAACAGATTTATGTATTACTAGGCGCTGCTGCATTACACCATATGTTCCTGCAAACTTAAGGTAGTAGTAATGCGTACTGTGAGCTAAGCTCGAACGATAAATGAGAGGTAGCACAATGCAATTATCAGTACACTTAGGAAGCGGTGAGCTGCCTTGCAGACACTGCATTAAAGCTGTGCAGTAGACGAACAGAGACTACTGCCAGGGATACTTGGCAATGGGCCACATCGAAGTAACACACGTTAGACACCAAGTCTTCCACAGAGAAGCACAAAGAACGCGCGTGTGCCAGTCTACAGGGTACGGTGCAATTCAAACCTATCCACATTTTTCGCACACCAAAATTTATCGCCCATGAAATAAAGTACAATAAAGAGGCAGAGGTACAGCCGTTGGCGTTTAGTACGACTAAACTATCGAAGAACTTGATAGAATATGCTTACAAGACTTCATCCATTTTCAATCGAATTCGCCATCATTCCTCAATATTTCAATGCGTGTAATGGAATCTTTCTTAGGAACATCTGGTGGTTCAGAGTTCAGGCAGTGATAAGCTAAGGAATCGAAACCTTGAGCTGTATAATCGAGAAATGACGGAGTCACGCAACTCAGAAGATTCCATTTGTATCGGAATTAGATAGCATTTGCAACTATTTACTGTGTTACAGGCACGTTTTAAAAAAGCAGCAGCGTTTAATCGTAATATTGGTTCAAATGGCTCTAAGTACTATGGGACTCAACATCTGAGGTCATCAGTCCCCTAGAACTGAGAACTACTTAAACCTAACTAATCTAAGGACATCACACACATCCATGCCCGAGGCAGGATTCGAACATGCGACCGCAGCGATCGCGCGGGTTCCAGACTGAAGTGCCTAGAGCCGCTCGGCCGCACTGGCCGGCAATCGTAATATTGCTTCAGTTTATAATTAAGCTACTATTTCCTTGGTTTCCTTCTTCCTTCCTACATCTCGGCCACCATTGTATCTGTAGCGAATAAAAGAGAGCAAGGAAGTTTAGAATTTAACGTTTCGTCGAAGAAGGCGCATTAAAGAAGAAAAATGGTTCAAATGGCTCTGAGCACTATGGGACTTGACATCTATGGTCATCAGTCCCCTAGAACTTAGAACTACTTAAACCTAACTAACCTAAGGACATCACACAACACCCAGTCATCACGAGGCAGAGAAAATCCCTGACCCCGCCGGGAATCGAACCCGGGAACATTAAAGAAGAGGCACAAGATCACATTGAGCTATGAAAGGCGGCCGTTGTGGCCAAGCGGTTCTAGGCACTTCAGTCCGGAACCGCGCTGCTACTACGGTCGAAGGTTCGAATCCTGCCTCGGGCATGGATGTGTGTGAGGTTCTTAGGTTAGTTAGGTTTAAGTAGTTCTAACTCTAGGGGACTGATGACCTCAGATGTTAAGTCTCATAGTGCTTAGAGCCATTTGAACCAATTCGAGTTATAAAACTGCTCGTAACCCCTTTGTATAATCAGTTACAACAATCGCCAGAAATGTTTTGGGTAAAGCGCAGAATACCTAAATTTGATTGTAGGGAAGGTATATGAACTTCACTGCTCCCAAATAAGTACAGTCTCTTAGCTACTGGGCCAACCCGCTAGATAAGTAAACTAAACTAAACCCTTTTCGAACAGGCCTCGGAAGGCCCAAAAGTACCGACTGACCGCCGTGTCGTCCTCACCCGTTAAGGTTTCCTGGTCGGCACATCACTCTCCCGGCCGTTGTCAGCTTTCGTGACCAGAGCCGCTACTTCTCAATCACGTAGCTCCTCAATAGGCTTCACAAGGGACGAGTACACCCCTTTTGCCAACAGCGCTAGGCAGATCTGGATGGTCACCCATCGAAGTGTTAGCCAAGTCCGACAGCGCCTAACTTTGGTAATCTGGCGGGAACCGGTGTTACTGCTGTAGTAAGGCTGTTGGCCGCTAGATATAAATCATACACTGAAATACGTCAGATGTACAAACTAAATGCCGTAAATGAAGTCGTAAACTTGAAACACGTAACTCGAATTGTACACAAAGTGTAAATCCGAAGATTACAATTCTTAAAGTTTTTTACACTTTCGTAGGAAGAGCTGTAGCTGCACAAGAAATTCACGGTAGTAACATTGCTACAGTCTACTTATTTATTGTATTTACGACTATTGCCCTTTAGAAGTCATAGGCACTATTATTTAATTATGACATTGAAGTCTTGAATGTAATGTCCTCTGTTATGTTCGTAGTGGTGGTACGTACAAATAATTTTTTCATGTTGCATTTAGATAAGAAGCGACTTGGTAAGACACTCAAATTGCTTAAGACTTGTGAATTTCTTCAGTCAAATTCGACTCAAACTTTCAATTTCACATCTTATTATTATTAGTGAATAAGCCCATTAGGACTAAGCAAACTTTTTGGAGATGGGAAACGGCCCTTCTTTTGTGCACATGTTTCTTTCATTCTCTTTCTGTGGACCTCCTTTCTCTCCTTAGACCACGTTGTCTAGACTCCTTTGTTTTTTTTTTCCATCTTGGTCAACTAGCCATCTTTAAATTTTGGAGCTGAAGATTTCGCGGTTTTGGACATCTTCTGGGATAGTTCCTGCGAATTTCAGAACAGTTTTGATCTCGCTAACGCATTTCATCATGTCCATTACGGCTTCGCTTCTGTTGTCAAAAAAGTCCTGGTTCATTTTTTAAATGTGTCTATAGAATCTTAACCTGCGTTTTCTAATATCACTGTAGATATCTGTGTATTGTTTGATTTCCTGATTTGTTCTGTGTCGGTATTTTTCTACAAGTGTTTGGCCTAGAATTTTTCTTATGATTTTGGCGTTCGTTTTTCTCAGTGTTTTCAGTGTCTGATTTCCTGTTCAAAATTAGTGTACCTGACCCATAAAGCTTTGTGTTTTAATTACTGTGTAGTAATTACTTTTGTGTACTTGAAGATACAATTCTTGTTGCAGATATTTTGGGTAAGTCGGTGTGCTGTTTCCATATTTTTGCATCTAACTTCTTTCGCTTTTGCTTCTGTTCCATTCTAAACGGTTTCGCTGAGATATTTAAATTAAGGAACTCGTTCAAAGTTGCAATTTTTCGTCTCCATGAACTTTGGTGCTTGTTTGTTGCGGGTCATGTACTCTGTATTTTCAGAAGATACCTAGAAACCGATTTTTTCTGCAGTTTATTTCAAGAGTTCAATCCGATTTTGCGCTGATGAAATGGCGGTAGTTAATACTGCTACATCGTCTGCAAATGCTCGGCAATCTGTAGATAACTTGCCTCTGCCTAAAGCGATTGGTTGATTAGTTTTGACCACTGATTTCTGTTTGCGCCATTCTTGAAACACATTTCTCAAGGACACGTTGAAAAATAACAGAGACAGCCCATATTCTTGTTTACTTCCTTTCTGATTTCGAAAGGATATGAGACTTCACCCATAAATGCAACCTAGGTCTTTGTATCTGTCAGTGTGTTTTATGATTGCAGGCGTTGCCAGCTCTAGACCTTGTTGTTTTTATATTTGGAAGACTGATTCGCCGTCAGCTAAGCCATGAACTTTTTTGAAATCAACAAATGTGCAGACTAAATTTTTGCTACGAATTATCTTGTACCTTAGGCTTAGTTTTAGGTTCAAGATTTGCTCTGAACAAGAACGGCCTGTTATGAATTCTGCCTGATATTCTCTAATTTTTTGTTCAAGTTGTGTCTGTACTCTATCGAGGAGACAGTGGTATAGAATTTCGTATGCAATTGATATTACTGAGATCTCCCTGTAGTTATTTACATTTAGCTTTGACTCCCTAAGTTGTTCACGATACATGACACTGCTGTATATATTGAGCACCACGAAATACTTTAACGACTCCCGATGAAGCTAAGTAAGTCTTCGCCATTTCTGAAGATTGAACAGAAACATAAAAACTACATATTTCTGAATAAAAAGCCCACTCTGAATGACTGTAGTTGGTTGCGGACTGGTATCACCCCGATTTCTTCACGTTGTAGCAGATACAGTAGAGCTGCCGAAAATTTTAAGTTACGACCTCTGGGCCTAAAGAGGCTTTACCGCGTGAGTCTGCAAACACATTTCTTTGACAGTTTTCACGTCACATTCAGTTATCGCCATGAATACTGCTGCGATGGCAGTTTCAGAATTTTTGTCTGTTTACTCTGCTTCGAATTTCTTGTGCTTGCTTTATCCAAATAGCGAAATATTTTCACCGGAAGCTGATTTTCCCCTTTGCAATTATATTATTGCCACAATTTTGGCTACTCAATAATCAAAATGTTAATCAAAACTGATGGTGGTGTTAAAAGAATCTATCGGATTCATCTTGTGGCAAGACGTTGTTGTAGTGCTATCTCCCTCGTTCTTGTGACAATTCTGAGGATTCTTTTGATGTTTCTAGGCAATTTCTAACTAGCGAATCAGCAGAAATAATATTTGAATGGGCTTATTTTAACTGGAAAAACTGTTTTGGCACTTGAAGCAACACTTATCTAGTACGTCAACTATAAATTGCAGATGGAAGCTGCGTGGTACCATAATAAATATCACACATGAATACAACGATAATAACATGTCTGCTGATAAATCCTGAACATTAATAAACGTATTTTCTCAACTTAAAACCTCTGTTCCAGTTTTGATAAAAATAAATAAAAATCTGATCTCTTAATATTAATAGTCCTTAATGAAACTAGGCACTATCTTGAAACTGTGAGCAAAGCATTACTTTTGTCCGGTTAAAAAACTCTAGCGATGTTTCCAGCCTCACAGTCGCTAATGCCTTCTTCAGATTCTGCCTGCAGATCATAGTGCATCTGATAAGGAGCCAGCTGTCAGAGAGACTGACTGAACTGCAATCTTATAAATACGTTGTTCATCCATTTTCTAAGAGAAGTTTTAATGTCAGATGAAGGTATTGATTATCACTGCAAAAAAGTGCACGTCGTTAAGGTACATGAAAATGGTTCTTGTGGTTTTCCGCTCTGTAGAGAGCATATGAGATATGACGCTGAGTCGGACGTGATATTGATTGCTCAAAACGGTGGAATAGTATTAATTGTGGTGTACGTCCTAAAGCCTTTTACAGACAGCTATTAAGTAGCCGGAGTTGCTAACAATAGCTCTTCAATACAGCCTTACTCGTGAGCGTTTTCATTAAGATTGTTTGAGAACAGCAGCAGCTTTCTTAAATCTGTTCACATCAGAACGTCACTGTCGCACAGAAGGAAACAACCATAAAAATACTGTTAGTGAGTTAAAGGTGGTAATAGTTAATAAGAACAGTTTTAAAAAAAGAAATTGAGTTTTTTTTTACATCTCTTACTTTATAGAGGAAGCTTAAAAGTTGATTAATCACAATGCGAAAATAAAATTATAATAACTGTCAAGTTATGTCAAGCATCGATGCAGAATTCAATCAGTAATATAAATGTTGGCATCTATCGGATTTTCTAGCTACTGACTACCGTATTTTTCGCGTGACTTACGCAAATGCATTTCCTTTCGTCCACCATCGTGTATTCGAAACCAGTCAGCTACTCTCGTATAACGGTCTGGGAAAAGGCAGTGCTTTATTTATATGTGAATAGTATATTTGCTTGCAACACCAGGACACTGGTCGGAATCCAGAATGAGAATGTGTGTATTTTTTGAGTTGGAGGTAGACACTTCAACCCATTCGTCTACATCCGGTAAAAAGGACGAAGTTGGAGCAGTGTGAAGTTGGATTATGTGTGGAGTGTTACGTTCAAATATATGTATATCATTGAGAAACTGAAACTCTACTTGCCAGTTTAGGCCAGTGGTGATACAGATCAATCAACGTGAACACCAGAAATCTCTTTCGTGCGCTTAGCCAGTGTTCCCTCCTTAATGACCTCGCTTCGGACGGGATATTAATTTCGCTTCTCCCCCCCCCCTACCCCCGCCCCCCCCCCAATTCCCCCACGCAACCTTCCTTCTTATTTTTCCTCCTTCAGGATGTCACAAATACTTCGAAATAATCACTCAAATATTGTTCTGAATTCTAAACAGCTTACCTAAAGGGAATACACACAGTATGACACGTAGTCTCAGCAGCAATGATTAACGTGTTTTCGCTTGTGGGGGAGGGCGGAGGAGGGCGTGGCGGGAGGCGGGAAATATGTTTTCCTCTGTATAGCTGGACCTAAACACGTAGATTTGTCGACCTGTATACATCACAATGAATCCCTAGCACGTACATTAGACATATTCAAATGATCTAGGGCCGTCGTTAAAGCTAACCTGCTGATATAAGTCTCATTAAAATCCTTCTGAGTGTACTGCCGAGTCATCTAACAAAATACTTAAATATTTTGAAAGATGAGGCGCTAGTACACCCAGAAAGATTTTAATGAGGTTGACTCTGGTCGCAGAAGCCTACGTGTTTAAATTTTGCAGTGTGTTTGTTTCAATTCGAAAAATACGCAGCGTATGAAAAAAAAGTTTGGATGAAAATGTAATATTTTCAATTGAGACGTCTTTCTATGGTAAAACTGTTCACCTCTGACCCATGGGGGTTAACTTTTTACTTTCAAATGTGATCTCCTCCCCCCCCCCCTTTTTATTAAAGATTCGGACACTACGCCACAAACGAACTAGGTGTTATCTGAAACATTTTTGTTTTCCATTCCTGGCAGATGGCACTGAAATCAGTGCGTGAGTTACGGCGGTTCGATGGCAGAATACACCGAAATCGGTCAGCTTGAGGGTGACATTCGAGGGACTCACCGAAATCAAGCATCCTAATGGTGTGCGGACTCAACGAAATCAGCCCCGAAGGGAACAGAAAACTACATTACGTTACATGTTGCTTACCTGTCAAACTTTACTTTTGAATGTCTAAACATAAAAATTTTACTGTACAATCAATTTTGCACAGCTAAATTAAATTTTTAGCAATAGTACAAATGTTTAGAAGAAAAAATTAAATTTTTATCGAAAATATAAATCACAATCAAATGAATGGTTCTTAATTACAAAAACTGGAAAAATTGAATTTTGTCACTTACAGCGCCATTTACCACGAATGCAAAAAAGGAGTTTTGCTATACCCTAGGTATTTTTTGGCGTAATATCCGAATCTGCAATAAAAATGAGGGGTCTCTTTTGAAAATTAAAGTTTGACCTCTCCCCTGTGGAGAGGGGGGCGGGCAGGATTTAGGGGGTGGTCACTTTCAGCACAGAGAGATGTCCCTTTCATAATATCAACTTTTCATCTGGAACTTTTTTTTAGAATGATGCGTGTTTTTCGAGACATTTCGTTGATCCGGATTGAAAGAAACAACCTGTATACAGGAAATTCTATTTTGTTAGTGACACCGGGAATATGAAGACAGGAACGGGAATATGTCCGGCAGCCTATCTAAGTTGCTCTGATTAGATTCCACTTTATGACTTCAGTGTAAGATTTGGAACTTCATTAAACACTTCTCGGCGCCTAAGGCCAGAAGGAGCCAAATAGTGGCCATTGATTTGTTTCTCAGCATCGTGCAGTGTTTAGTACGAAAACGAGTTGTCTGTGTCACGTTCTGCGGTGAGGCAGTTATTGATTCAGAAGCTACCTGCCACAGTACGGGCAGGCCCCGTTTTGCGGGCACGCTACACCTGCACAACAGTACACAAGAGAGTCGAGAAATAGCGAGCTGTCTCATTTGACGTGGAAATATTTCTAATTTCAAACCTACTAAGAATGCTATTTCTGGAACTGCAAGATTAATCCGATGAGATGGGGGTTCCTGAAGAATGAAACCCGATGCATGTAGTCGCCTGGAAGCTACAGCAATTTGGCTTGTGCCGTTTCTTCCTTCCGTAACTACCGTACTATGACAGTTTCGTCACCATCTGCTTTCCTCTTCTAAAAACACCGAGGATGATGCCAGTAGTGAGAATCTGAACGATACATCGATCAGGCCAGAGCATGGAAAATTTCTGGAGGAACCTATAAACGAGATCGAAGTCTATGCGTCCTTCATTACCGACAAAATAAATGGCCACCAAATGGCATATGAAAATCCCGTGGAAATAAGATCATTCGATGCAAATTATCGAACTAGAAACATGAAAGCTTAAAAAATTAGGACGGATCAGAAGTGAGAGAAAGCGATTCGTTAACGGTAAATGATCACCGCGTTGTTACACATACAGAATAATCAACCTACAAAGTGACTTTTTATATAATGTCGATAGAAATCATTCCAGTAACCTATGGAACATTGAATTTTATAAGTAAGTAAATTACTTACCGCTAAACCCTGCTCCACCGAGGAAACAAATGTGAAGAAACTTGACATCTCAGAGCACGTGGACGAAGATGAATAGACTGAGAATGTGAATACATCCAACTTTGTTATCAGAACAGGACCGAGGACGAAGGCACTGTAAATGTAATTTTTCTTTATAGTTTGTTCCACACTATGAAATTCCTCGAAACATATGCCCATTGTCTCCATTTTGGACGGTGATGTGACATTTTACAGCCTGTAAGTAACTGTGTTGCGAGTCTGCCCAACCCTTGCTTTGACTGATCTCTATCCACGTAATGAGTATAGAAAATGATACAATGGAAGACGATGGAAGTGGTCTAAAGCAACGCAGACAAATTTCTGTAATTTTTTCTTTGGTAGGTGCCACTCTAAACCGTTTAGTATTTCCATCAGTTAAAACGTGTTCCAATCTACTGAAAAGTAGCGATCCGGCAAGGCATATTTAGTCGACGCTGTGCGTTCTTCGTAGTAGGCGAACATGCGATGCCGTTGAGTGCGAAAGGATGGATGAATGTATGATAGACTTTCGGTTTCTCACGATCTCTAATTCGATTTTCACAGGTGACGCACCTTGACTTACATGATATCCACGGTATCTGAATATTGTCTTTCGTAGAAGAGCTAAGATGAGAACGCGTGAAGTCTCACTGCCTTCATTTTGTTGGGCTATGGTTGATAATGCATTAGTAGAGGCTTTTTTAATCACTTAAATTTGGTGTTAGAAGTGAAGATTGTTTTCCGTGGCAAGCATGCACCAGCACAGAGAAGTGTCCATGGCAACGAGTGTTTCAGCTCCGATACAGAATAAGAGAAATGTGATTAAAAAACGCTTCTGCAGTGACGTAAATATAGCTACTTGGTTCTACAGGTAGCATCTCTATGCACTTGGCAAGCCGCTCAAAAATGACATATTATTGAAGTGCTAGCCATATTTAGTCATGAGGTAACCGATCTAAGGTCTTTTATATGCTGAGGAAAGCTAGATTCAGCTTCTTGTTATCACCGCACTATATCTCAGCTAGTAGAAGTATAAACTGAATCAGTTGTTCAACAACTCAGCTTTTATTTTATCATATCTGAATGTACTATTATCAAATGAGGATATTCAGGCCTTCAGATCATGTTTCACAAACTTGCTGGTGGCAGACTACAAAACTGGTACATCACTACGAAAAAGCTTCAAAAAGAGGAACAGTTCTTGTTGTTTCCTACTCAATTCACTGTTTCAAGAATTTCTGGCTATTACACATATCTAAAAAAAAAAAAGTGATGTGCACTATAGTGTACATACTTCATTACCGCACGATCTGGTGCACTGTAACTAATAGGATTACAGTGTAAATTAGTAAGAAAAGTGACACTGGATTTAGTGACAGGCAAAAGTAAATATGAAAATATACATTATTTTTAGGTGTTTGGCTATCAGTAAATATTGTATATTGAATTATTACGTACAAAAGTAATTTTTTGAGTCACTGTAGCAACCTGCTACACGAATTCAGAAACTAAAATATTATTACCTGTCACTAACGAGTAACTGAAAATTATTCAATTTCACAGAGAGATAAAAATGTTGCCCACTTACTACACGTTTATTTATTTGTTTATTCGAATACCCTTTTGGAGAGCGTATTAAATCAATATTTCAATTATTGCTGTGTGCATTCTTCTTCCTCTTCGGAAACATTCTTTTCATAAGTTCTGATCTCTGCTTCCGGAGCTTCTCGATGTTATGAAGCTGGTTCCTTCTCCTTTCTTGTTCGTCCTAGAAAATCATTTTCTGAATTTTGATCCTAAATAAATTCCTGTTAAGTGCGTCCACTGTTTCTCTGAGGTCACATAGTGCCTGCTTGTCCTTTCAGCATAATTTACTAAAGATTTGCTTCGTCAGACTGTCGTCATCCATTCTAGCAAAATGTCCGAAAAGCGACATTATTCTATTTTTGTACACGATGTGTATTACGTTTTTCCACATGTCTATAGATGTCTTTGCTGTGTCGTGGCCCGTTGCTTTCGGTTTCTGTTGTCTTTGGGTCAAGTATGTTTCTATGTAGCCTTCCTTCTATTTTAATGGTTCAAATGGCTCTGAGCACTATGGGACTTAACATCTGAGGTCATCAGTCCCCTAGAACTTAGAACTACTAAATCTAACTAACCTAAGGACATCACACACATCCATGCCCGAGGCGGGATTCGAAACTGCGACCGTAGCAGCAGCGCGGTTCCGGACTGAAGCGCCTAGAACCGCTCGGCTACAACGGCCGGCTCTATTTTAATGATTTTGTTTATGCGACCTTCCCGTATTAGTGTTTCTGCAGCCTACAGAGCCTTAGGTCTCGCTATAGTGTTATTATGTTTAATTTTGGTGTCCCAATATAAAGCCTTCTTCTCACGTATGTTTCTGGTGTCCTGATATGCAATGTTCAGCTTATTTGCTCTTGTTTCTAGACTGTCCTCACTGTTGTTTAAGCTTAGTCATTCACCCAGATATTTGAATGAGGTGACTTTCTTCATTTTCCTGTTTTATGCCTTTCGTGTCGGTTTTTCTCCACTTTCTGATCACCTTTTCCAGATCACAGTTGGAAACCTAAGGGGACACTCCATCACCCTGCCTGACTCTTGTTTTTATTTCAAAGTTTTTGTGTAATTCTCTTGATATTTCTCTACTGGTGGGTCTAGTTGGTGTTTTGCATGGTTGGACAATGCTTTGAAAAAAATTTTGTTACTGGCAAAACTTATATGCCTCTATAATTATACGAATCATGTTTAGGTTCTTCCCTGTGCAGAGAATGTATGAAGGTTGATTTCTAGTCTTCTGGAATTTCTTCTTTCTCCTGGATTTTATGAGTTAAATGTAAGTTTCAGTATCATGTCATCTTCTAGGGCTTTCCACACCTCTGCCTTAATTCTGTCCTGACGGCCTACCTTATTGTTTTTCAAGAAGCACAAATTTTTTCAATTTCTCTCACGTCTGTGGTTATCGTCGTTTTGAGTACAGATTTTACTGACAATAAAATGTTTCTTCGGGTTCATGACAGGTGTGTAAATTTTCAAAACATTGTCCATTACGTCACAGTTTTCCAATTTGAGTAAACCTTCTCGTTTGTTTTCGGATTTACAAGCTGCAAAGTCGGCGGTGTAAATCTGGTCAGTTGTTTCCTAAACAGTCGGTAATAGTTACTCATCTCACGCTTTTAATGTCTTCATTATGTAGTCTCATGATTCCTCGTCTTCATTGATTTTTTAGACTCCATACAACGGGCGTAAAATTAATACAATAAGCTAGTATGATTCGCCGAATCATAATTCTGCCTCTTGCAAGTAATATTGAGATCGTGAGATCCGGCTTCTCTATGAATAATTTCATCGGGACATAATGCATAAATCTGGAACAAAATGGTTTCTTCTGGCTCAAAGCGTCAGTTCAGAATTTTCTTTATGAGGTACTCACAAGATTAAAACGTAATCTGTTTATTTAATTATGCCACAGCATAAGGGTGATGCAGCTGTAAACTATTATCAGAGACGAATAAAAATGCTATTGTTATTTAACACTTTCCATTATAAAAATAAAAACAGATCCTAACAAGCTTGTTTGAATCATTACTCACCGTTCTTAATACATTTTGAAGAATGAATCTATTCTAAGAAACTGATATGTCACGAACAGTGACGAAATATTGGCGAAATGGCGAAAACCTCTTACCTTCAAACAGTCTCCTGTTCCCTGAGATCCAAGGTCCAGGACGCATAAACCGCTGGGAGAGTCCTGTGGAAATAATAAAATCGGTATAATCAGAGCCGTCTATAAAAAGCTAGTGCGTGTATCTCAAGCCAACAGCGTTAGCTTTTATATTAGTTGAATGCCTCCCAAATGGAATGTTTGTTTGAACACGACAGTGCTCATATCTGATTCCTCACTACGATTTCCTGATGTTTCTTCATCACGTGACAAGAGTCGAAGTGTTTCACGTCACCGTGATGTGGATTTGCCCTCGTATCATGCGTAAACATTTTATATTGCCCAGAAAGAGATGAATATACGTGGCTTTATTTAGAATAAATCATCTTGAAAGAGCCATGGATGCTCTGTGGTAAGTGCATGAACAACGCCGTGCACACGGTTACTCGTGAGTTTGTGACACTTGTATGGAGAGACACTTGTACGCAGTGACACTTTTACAGAGATGGCATGTGTTGACATTTCTACGGACCCCAAGACACTTGAGGTAGTGGACCTCGGAATATGGTGATGCAGAAGTAAACTGCACCATGCTGTACGTCGCTGCCTGTGACGTACTACTGGGATATATCACTTTCTTCATTCCGTCCGCACACCAGTTCATTGACAAATGGCTTCGGTGTTTGGCCTTCTCCCAGAATTCAATACTGCAGTTGACCTGCAAGTTGTATTCCGTGCTTTAGGTATAGTGAAGATGGAGGTCGTCGAGACCACAAAGTGGAAGCCTTTAATGATTTAAAGGGCATCAGTATGTATTGGACAATACTACCAAAGAATATATAACTTACTGGCACTGTGTAAAAGTTATAAACAATATCCGCTAACAGTAACTTTGTTTCAGGGAAAGGTAGCCAGATGAAAGAGCAAATGTAGTGCGAAAACATTTTGTCCAAAGCGTGCAAAAGAAGCAGGTACTACAATTTCATCGATTTACGTTGAAGAAGCAGGGCTTCAATCGAGGCTACGACTTAGCAACATGATTACCATCACATAGACGTTAGAAACAGTAACTACATCGAATTAGGAGAAAATATATGGGAACTACGTAAGATCTGATCGAGTCTGGAGGAATATATGTACGTTCAAGAAAATAGTTTACTATTGAATGATGGCAGCAAATTTTTATTTGCAGCTGACAACAGGAGACCGAATGAGAGAATATTGGTGCCTGCCAGCGAAAAGGGAAAGTCATGTTTATCAAGCTGTGAATCATTCTTTGTGGATGGAATGTTCACAAGTTCGAACAAATAGTTCAAAAAATTACCTCTGACAGTTGTTTATATATCACACCGATCTTAAAACTTCTTGGGTGGACATAAACACTACTCCAACTCTCTACGTTTCGCTTCCGAACAAAAAGCGAGGAACATATGACGTTTTTATGCTTCTCTCGTGACGGACTTAGAAATTACTATCGTCCTATCAGCCAGAAGTTTGTTTTCTGAAATGGTGATTATGGGCTGAAAGTATCATTTTAATCACTGTTTGTGGTAACAAGTTCAGTGTAACGGTCTTGATCCTGTCTATGAGAAAAACGAAGAAAGAAACATGTTAGCAACAGCTGTTGACCGGATTTCTTCCGACACCACCACCGTCCTGGGACGAAATCTGTATACCACATCTGTCTGTGTTTAGGGTAAATCTCATGTTCAAATGTGAGAACGTTTTTTTGAATGTTTTGGTAGTGGGTCTGTAAGTCGAAACGTGGGTATCAGCCAGTTATTTACCAAAGTGGGTGTGGAAAACCGCCTAAAATCATGTCTAGGCCGGCCAGCTCTCCAGTCCTCGTTGTTTATCCGCAAGACGGATTCGATCCGTGGCAGGCTCGCCTCCCCCAATCCCGGAAACGATGCACTAACGCGCTAGGCTATCCGGGCGAGTGGTTTTCAAATCGATATTCTCCCCAAAAATATCTAAAAATCGCTTTTCCTCGTAAATATTTCCATGTATGTCTCCCTTTTCCAACTTAAATGTGAATTCACAAAGAAACGGAAAAAGACAACTCCGGCGAGTGGCAACATACCGCTGCTCAACACGCCCCGCGGGGTAGCCTCGTGGTCTAAGGCATCTTGTCACGGTCCGCGCGGCTCCCTCCGTCTGAGGTTCGAGTCCTCCCTCGGGCATGGGTGTATGTGTTGTCCTTAGCGTAAGTTAGTTTAAGTTAGATTAAGTAGCGCGTAAGCTTAGGGACCGATGACCTCAGCAGTTTGGTCCCATAAGACCTTACCACAAATTTCCAATTTACAAGCTGTACACGATTGTTGCTGTTGCTTGGATGAGGAACGTCAGCGTCTCATCTGAATTTTTGGTAAGAACATGCTAACAAGGGGACAGTACTAACTTCCTCTCACTGATCTGATCCATACTGACAGGGTGTGTAGGGGACGACTAATGTAAACAAAAAGACGCCACTCTTGGCCATTGTCAAGAAAAACGAGTTGGAAAATTTTAGGCCTGCTTATATACGGTACTCTATAGGGTCGCTAGTATTCAAGTAGTCCGCAGCCGAGCGAATTTCCTGGCTCGACGTGCTGCCGGTACTACATTTTTAGTGGGTTGTCAGTACCAATATTCGGTGATAACGCTATGACATGCGTGGTACGCCGCGAAATTGTCCCACTAACGAGACCTGCTTATAATGTAAACCAAGCTTGTTTTGAAAAGACACACTGAGCAAATAATATACATGCAAAATTTCGGTGTTCATTGCATGTGTTGTACAAAGTATGTCGCAATAATTATTATTTTCCATGTTTCCACGATCAGTCTCATCTTGATTCGTGCAGTGCTCCATACATTACACATTACACTTAGCACAAATGTAGATACAATAACCTACATAACATGGCTGTACTGATTTGATTGAAAGATCTCATGTATCCTCTTTTTATTTCCAATCTCCTCAAGGAGAACAATTCTTTTTTTATGGATGTGGATCAGAAAAATAATAAATGACTCATTAAATACTGATAATTTGCACAGTTATAATAAATCTGTTGTTAGAATTTCGTGGGAATGAAAGAAAAAATACCAGCAGCGATAGTCGATCCAGAGACCTCGTGTTCCGAAACTAAGTGCTTACTCGCTCGGCTGCGAAGTCCTTGAAAACAAGCACCCTTATAAAGTGTGTAAACACGCCTAATAATTTCAAACTCGATTTTCTCGAAAACGGTTGACAGTTGCGTCTTTCTGTTTACATACGTCGAAGTCGTACTCATACCCTAAGCACCTTGTCTGTGTGAATCAAATAATCAAAGCACTGGGGGGAATTTCATACAGTCCTCTTGTAAGCAGAACCAGCTCACTGACCAAGCTAGTGTTGCGGTTGTTCTCTTTTGTTTGAGAAAAGGGTGCAAGGCATCGCAGTCATTTACACTCACAAATTAATATTTCAAGTACATTCCAAATATATTACATAAATGGATAAACTAAAAAAAGTACAATAATAATAAAACATCAAACTACTTAGAATGGAGAACTACACGAAAAAACATGTCCGCAAACGTATTCACAGGAACAAAATTGAATTTTTTAAACTTGGCTGTTAATGCCGGCCTATGGACCTTACTAACTTTTGCATCTTAGCACCGGTGGTAGAATCTGAGAGAAGATACAAATTTTAGTGAGCGTTTGGGAGTATCATTGCTCCCTACAGAGGACAAGTCTCTTTCCAACCATAGGTTGGCTCCCATGTCTTGATTACTAACACTCTTTCAAAACGTAACATGGAATGCTGTTGTTTCTGCACCACAAGCACTTGCACCGCACATTGTTAAGACCTCTCGGCGTCCGACGAGGAAGTTATGCTTCAGAGGGCAGAGTCAAATCTGAAGGCTTTTTGATACAACTTCATTACATCTCAGTGGCTGTAGGGTGCTCTGCCATTGTGCAGTAGTCGGCTTTCCAGCTCACATCGTGTTGTACCTCTCTTCCAGCCACTTGAACCCTCACTGACGAATGTCTCTATGCGTCAACAGCAAGGTCACCTGCATGCAGAGAGACTTCACATTGTGACTCAGTGGGTACTGTGCATTCCTCGAATACGTTTGCTCTTGCTCCCGTAAGATCTCGTGCTTCGCTATAACACACTCGTACACTGTGAATGTATTTGTTAAGTACATCTCGTGGAAACGATAGAAGAAAATCAGTCAATAGTTAAGCTTGTCCCTCTGATCAGACCCAACTCTTTAGGTTGGTTTACAATAATAGGTCCATTTACGATGTTTTGAAACATTTTTTTTTTCTAAATTAAAATCTGGAATACAGACTTCGTTCAGTCTAAACTAGTAGCAGGCCTCGTCATCAACGAGGTTTTAAGCTACGTCCGATTCACTCCACAGTAAGAGTCACAAGGTTACGTCAGCAGCACGTGGTGTCGTGGTCGCGTTCTCGCTTCCCGAGCACAGGAGCCCGGGTTCGATTCCCTGCGGGGTCAGGGATTTTTACCTGCCTCGAGATGACTGGGTGTTTGTGTTGTCTTCATCATCATTCATGAAAGTGGCGAGATTGGACTGGGCAAAGGTTGGGAATTTGTACGGGCGCTGATAATCGCGCAGTTGAGCGCCCCACAAACCAAACATCATCATTATCATCATCATCATCATCACAAGCTTACCCTTCGAGTGGACCCTAAAGAGTTTCGTAGCACTCCACTCATGAAATCCCTTTCCATGGTTGGAAGTCTAGCTCAACAGAGCTCTGGTGAATTCGCATTAGACCTGTCGCACCATGAGGACCTGCTATCGGATGACTACTGGCGGTTCACTACCCTCAACACTCAGGGTTGCTATGAGGTTCGTTCTGCAGGTCTGCTTCAAAGTGAACAACTTCAGTGATCCTTTGACGATTACACAACATGTACAATCCAGCAGGGTTTGCACGAAATCTTTTTAGAACTGGAGCAGACGCGCAGTGTCTCTTTTGACTCTGCTGTTCATCTCCATCTGAGGCATTTTAGGATGCTAAGTGCCATAGATCACCTTTTCAATTCTCTTAGGTGTGTTGGCCAGCATGTTAGATACGAGACCAAATAACTCCGAATTTTTCACGCTCAAAATTGTGCCCCGCATTTGTAACGGAGTTTTACTGTAAATTCTTATTGATCTGTGGAATTCCGCACAGGGAGACTTCTCAACAGAAAATTTATTCTCAGGCCACACTGACCATGCGTCCGACATCCCAGTGAACCAGACCTTCCACAAACAAGAAGAACCACATGGTATCCTTACCATTAACGTTATACTGTTAACTATGACGGGAAATTTTATAACGCACAGGACGCTTCTTTGACATAAGTTTTTGGTTAAAACCTCTCCGACTGAACGACTCTGCATCTAAATTGCCTCCTACAGGTAGGACCGTATAAAGAAGGATAATCGTCCCCTGGAGTCCTATTGATAGAGCTTTCAAATGGCGTTGTGATTACAAGTAACGTCGGAGATTTCTTCAAAGACGAAAAACACTCCTAGGAGGAAGGGCTGTTGGATAGACGCCTCCCTCAGAGTCAAGATAGGGGAAGGTTGCCTATGTTGGACCACTCTTTTATTTTACTACCCTAGCCTTTATTACGTATGTAACTGAAACAATGTACTATACGAAAAGCTACATGTTGCTAGGAAACCGTGTAGAAAAGTTTATGATTTGTCGCACAACACTTACAGAAAGAACGAAGAAAATACAGTAATGGCAACTGTTCTCGCTTCAGTGCCTATTGTCAGCTGCCCGCTTAGCGACGGGACCTTGACAACATTTCTTACTAGTAGAACCAACTTACAAGTTTAAGTTACCAACACACAGTGAAAGACGAAGGTGGTCCAACTTCGGTAACTCTCCCCTGTCAGCGACTGAGTGTTATCCATGAATTGAGCCGAGAAATGGCTAAGTAGTTGTTGAACACCGAAATACAAGGGTACTGATAAAGAAGCATATTAATTAAGACAATGAAAATATGTTCTAATGGAGTAAAGTTCAAATGCGTCTAAACGTTCTTACAACCGAGCATTCACACAGCCTGCGCTGGGCTCCTTATGCTCTGACGAATGTCTAGCACAAGTCGATTCCATGATAGCCATCCATTTCCAACAGAGAAAAAATTGATTCGAACGACAGGAATTGGTTATTTTTGATCAAACATTAAGCAAACATGGTACACAGGGCTCTGGAATATGATCATTTTCGTGACAGTCGCAATGAACAACTCGACACAGTAACAAAAACATTAAATCATATTTTCATTAGGCAATGGTTTAAAATTCAAGGCCGTCCACACTGATTTAGATGGCATGTTGAGTCTCTAAATCGCTACTGTGAATGACTGCAACAGTGGTCCTTTCGATGAGGTCATGGATTTACCAGCGTCTTGCTTAAAACAGGGAGAAGTGAAGCAAATTGAAGTAGAGCTGTTAACAACACCACATTGCTTTACTAGACATGGTCCTTTTGGAAGTGTTACCCGCTACATTCCTCCAACCGCTGAACAGACTTAGCCAACCAGTTATAGTTGAATGGTTCAAATGGCTATAAGCACTGTGGGACTTGACATCTGAGGTCATCAGTCCCGCCGGCCGGGTGGCCGAGCGGTTCTAGGCACTCCGTCTGGAACCGCGCTATCGCTACGGTCGCAGGTTCGAATCCAACTCGGGCGTGGATGTGTGTGATGTCCTTAGGTTAGTTAGGTTTAAGTAGTTCTAAGTTCTAGGGGACTGATGACCTCAGAAGTTAAGTCCCATAGTGCTCAGAGCCATTTGAACCATTTTTCATCAGTCCCCTAGACTTAGAACTACTTAAACCTAACTAACCAAAGGACATCACACACATCCATTCCCGAGACAGGATTCGAACCTGCGACCGTAGCAGCTTCGCGGTTCCGGAGTGAAGCGCCTAGAACCGCTCGGCCACAGCGGCCGGCAGTTATAGATGGACCTTGAGTTTAACATGGCCTCTGACCTCCTGTGGAGCATGGTATATTTCAATTTAACAAACATGCCCAGAGGTGCAAGAATTGGTTACTGAGAGATAAAAATCCTAGAAAAGGTCAGGAATCGAACCTCATGTTCGATCCATAGTCTGGCACTTTACCATTGAAACCTAAATCGCTTATGGAAATGCTGGGAAGACTCCTTCGAAAAGAACGAGATCAATTTCCTTCTTAATCTTTTCTCACTCTGAGCTAGTATGACATCACTAATAATCTTGTCGTGGACGTGACGTTAAACGCTATTGTTTCTTCAATTTTTTTAAAAACGGTGGACACCGCTGTCGACTGAGACAGGTGCTGTTTCTTTTAATGTATACCAGATCCCATAGTCTGTTTATCCTGTGATCTTTGTAGTTTCGTTTCCTTTCATTTAACACTGTGCTGGAGTCTCATATTTTCTGGGTGCGTGGGAAGGCACAGCGCGCTGGATTTGGGACAGGTAGGGCAGTGATTACAGCGCATAAAAACGTCATTTTTGCTGTCAGCCCAGGTTGGAGCCTCAAGTGTTTGTCTCGGTAGAAGTCGGGACGCCAGGGGTAGCCGACCATTGCACATTTACAACTGGGGCCCGACCAGCAGCCGAAATGACGACAGGGCGTGGCGACGGGAGAGTGGCGCTTTGTCATGTTTTGAGAGAGACTTTTGAAGATAACTATCTTGCGGTTTTCGAAAGAAGGTTTGCCGAAAATAATAACCTAGCCTCAGAAGCAGCTATCTACCTTTAGAGGACCTGTGATGGGATACTAGTCGCTGAACATGAAAGCTCGCATTTGATAAATTTGTCAATGACATCACGGAGATACAGCTGAAACGGCAGCTTTATAGATGTAGAAGGGCATTATGTAATGTGATTGCCGGCCGAAGTGGCCGTGCGGTTAAAGGCGCTGCAGTCTGGAACCGCAAGACCGCTACGGTCGCAGGTTCGAATCCTGCCTCGGGCATGGATGTTTGTGATGTCCTTAGGTTAGTTAGGTTTAACTAGTTCTAAGTTCTAGGGGACTAATAACCTCAGCAGTTGAGTCCCGTAGTGCTCAGAGCCATTTGAACCATTTTTTTTTGTAATGTGATTGTTGTTTTATAGTGGCTCGCTGTCTTGGCAGAATTTTGTGTGCTTGACGGAACCCAGTTATTGGGAGTCCGGGTATGCATTTTCCTCTATTGGCAAGCATTCATGGGTTGGAAGGAGGAAACAGTTGCGCGTAAGATTCTGTAAAAATATTAGGAGTCGCTGCCTAGAAGGAAAAGCGTGTGGATCAGAGTCCGTGGCCAGTTGCGCTAGTGAATGTACCTTTACAGTTCATTATGGAGCTGTGTGCATCTGAGCATATCAGCCTCATACGTTGGAGAGGGACAACGGTGCACGTCTTAGCACATGAGCAGGGTTCAGAGTGGTTGTGACAATGGCGCCACCCTTGGCGTCTATCGCAGAACCGTTCACACGATGGCGGCATTCTGCACAGCTGTCGTTGAATAATTACAGTGAGAGTAATTAGCAGCACAGGTGCGATAGGGCATTTGCTCTGCACTTGCCGAAATCAGTACGATAAAGTGTCTCAGGTCCAGCACTCCTGTGGTGAATATATCAGTCTTTCAACTACTATCTGATCAAGAGTCACTGTTTATCATTTGGGGCTAAAAGGATTCGAGAGTAAATTCAGACTGCAATTAATGTCAGAAGGACATTTTCTTGTTGATTAAAGTAACACTGCAAATCAACAATTCCACTACTTAGGGTTTGCATAATGAATCTATAAAACATTTCACATTCCATTCACGATCCCTGTGAAAAATTACGTTTCATTTAATAAATTAATGAGTTAATCGAAATGTTGTGTCTGTTAAACATCTGCCATTCATATTAAATAATTTATCTATAGCTAGGATCTTAACTAATAAGAGTTATCTATTAAAGTTTTTCACATTGATTTGTAGCTTGTATCTTAAAGACGTGTGCTGCTCTTAATTAGTTTTCTGGGTCAGGGCAACATTACACTCAGTTGGAGCTTCACAACTTGTTTACACACAGTGGGAAATATGGCACACGATGAATTACGCAAAGCTGAAGTTTGTTGACGATGTCAGCTTTGACTATGTGACTAAGAAATGCCACATACGGCGCTCGAACAACAGGGTGCTAAACGCATCACAGTTATAAGCCATAACAATGTGGGCACAGCACGCCGTTATTTTGGATGTTGACTGCTGTCGTTGCAGGCACGTGACACGGTGACAATAGTATGTAAGCGGAGCAGACACGGACGGGGAATCACCCCAGCGAAGATACGGGCGGGAAATCCGTAGAGATAAACGACTTTGACAAAGGGCAGATTCTTGTTACGGACAGCTTGTGATCAAGTACCTCGAAAATGGCAAAGCTGGCCGAATGTTCGCCTGCTACTGTAGTGAGAATCTAAGTGAACAGATAGGAGGACAGTGACCATGGGGTTCAAAGACTTGTCTGCTCTCTGCTCTCTGCCGAAGGAGCAGAAGTGTTTCGGAGCATCCTGTTTATCGTGACATCGTTGAACACGGAGCTCTGCAGCAGACAACCCCTACATGTTCACATATCGACCCAACGACATCGTCAGTTACGATTTCAATGAGTACGGGACCGTCGGGATTCGATAATCGATCAATGGAAACCTATCGGCTCTAGGGATGAATCACATTTTTGCTACACTAGGTCGATGGTCGTCTGGATTAAAGCCGTCATCGAGGTGAACGGCGGCTCTTAACGTGCAGCGCGCCACGGACGCTGATTGGAAGGAACAGTATTATGCTATGGGAGACATTCTCCTGCACTTGCATGAGAGCTGTGGCATTAATCGACGACACATTGACAGCTGCGAACCACCTGCATGCTTGATGCCCTCCTCGGCGGTGAGAGCAGTATAATAGTCCGCATCTCGGAGCCAGAACCATGCTACAGTGGTTTGAGGAGCATTCAAAATGGTTCAAAATGGCTCTGAGAAATATGGGACTTACACTAATGGCCATTAAAATTGCTACACCACGAGGATGACGAGCTACAGACGCGTAATTTAACCGACAGGAAGAAGATGCTGTGATATGCAAATGATTAGTTTTTCAGAGCATTCACACAAGGTTGGCGCCGGTGGCGACACCTACAACGTGCTGACATGAGGAAAGCTTCCAACCGATTTCTCATACACAAACAACAGTTCACCGGCGTTGCCTGGTGTAACGTTGTTGTGATGCCTCGTGTAAGGAGGAGAAATGCGTACCACCACGTTTCCGACTTTGATAAAGATCGGGTTGTAGCCTATGGCGATTGCGGTTTATCGTATCGCGATTTTGCTGCTCGCGTTGGTCGAGATTCAATGACTGTTAGCAGAATATGGAATCGGTGGGTTCAGGAGGGTAATACGGAACGCTGTGCTGGATCCCAACGGCCTCGTATCACTAGCAGTAGAGATGACGGGCATCTTATCCTCATGGCTGTAACGGATCGTGCTGCCACGTTTCGATCCCTGGGTCAACAGATGAGGACGTTTGCAAGACAATAACCATTTGCACGAACAGTTCAACGATGTTTGCAGCAGCTTGGACTATCAGCTCGGAGACCATGGCTGCGGTTACCCTTGAGGCTGCATCACAGTCAGGAGCGCCTGCGATGGTGTACTCAACGATGAACCTGGGTGCACGAATGGCAAAACGTCATTTTTTCGGATGAATCCAGGTTATGTTTACAGTATCATGACGGTCACATCCGTGTTTGGCGACATCGCGGTGAACGCACATTGGAAGCGTGTGTTCGTCATCGCCATATGGCGTATCCCCCGGCGTGATGGTATGGGATGCCATTGGTTACACGTCTCGGTCACCTCTTGTTCGCATTGACTGCACTTTTAACAGTGGACGTTACATTTCAAATGTGTTACGACCCGTGGCTCTACCCTTCATTCGATCCCTGCGAAACCCTACATTTCAGCAGGTTAATGCATGACCGCATGTTGCAGATCCTGTACGCGACTTTCTGGATACAGAAAATGTTCGAATGTTGCCCTGGCCAGCACATTCTCCAGATCTCTCACCAATTGAAAACGTCTGGTCAATGGTGGCCGAGCAATTGGCTCCTCACAATACGCCAGTCACTACCCTTGATGAACTGTGGTATCGTGTTGAAGCTGCATGGGCAGCTGTACCTGTACACGCCATGCAAGCTCTGTTTGACTCAATGCCCAGGCGTATCAAGGCCGTTATTACGGCCAGAGGTGGTTGTTCTGGGTACTGATTTCTCAGGATCTATGCGCCAAAATTGCGTGAAAATGTAATCACATGTCAATTCTAGTATAATATATTTGTCCAATGAATAACCGTTTATCATCTGCATTTCTTCTTGGTGTAGGAATTTTAATGGCCAATAGTGTAACATCTGAGGTCATCAGTTCCTTAGAACTTAGAACTACTTAAACCTAACTAACCTGAAGACATCACACACATCCACGCCCGAGGTAGGATACGAACCTGCGACCGTAGCGGTCGCGCGGCTCCAGACTGAAGCGCCTAGAACCGCTCGTCCACTCCGGAGCTTTATAGTGAACTCACATTGATATTTTGCGAACAAATTCGCCTCATGTAAATCATGTGGAACCAATCTGGGTCGCTATCGGGCGCCATTCACCACATGCGCAAATAATCTGTCTGTTATTTACGCGAGTTACATACCTGTGCGTATTATTTAATGCCACATACCTCCACAAACCTACCAACAAACTGCCAGATCCTTGAGACGCATTATCAGTGCTGTATTTCACTCCAAAGACGGACAAACGAGCTATTAAGCAGGTGGTCATGTTCTGGCTCATCAGTGTACATTGCGATAGAACAGTCTTACTTAAAATTGATGGCAGTTCTTCCAGGTAGGCAACTGCTTATTGATCCAACTGTAGTAGTCATGTAGCATCAGTTTGCACGTAGTGGGAGTTGTGAAGCGTGGGCCACGTCCCAGATGGGCCTGCCTTCCGACAGAGAGACGAGGGACCAATGAAGGACGGGCGATCGGCGGCGCCGAGACGGCACGGCGGGACGGGCCGAGCCGAGACTGCTAATCCACGTGAATCATCGGCCGCCTGGCGCATGGTAATTGCCGGATTACCTACGCGATGGAGCAAGCCCCGCAGTCCGCCAGCCAATTTCATTAGCGGCCACACGCTGTGCGATATCTTGGCGTCCCCTGATCAATAAACAACTTGATGTATCTCCTACCCTTCGATCCGAGCACAACTTCTCTCTCCTGAGCTGTGATACAACCTAAGGCGACGTGTGGGATTAGTGACAACGTGTAGCTGTGGAGAAACCCAGAGTTCGACGTGACTAGAAAAACACAAAATGGTTCCAAGTTTTAAGTAGGAGATAGATGTCCAGACTCATAGACCTACATAAATTATATCTCTTCATCAATTTATACAAAATCGAATAGGGGTAATGCAGAAGTAGGTTTAATAATGAATAGGAAAATAGGAGTGCGGATAAGCTACTACAAACAGCATAGTGAACGCATTATTGTGACCAAGATAGACACGAAGCCCACGCCTACTACAGTAGTACAAGTTTATATGCCAACTAGCTCTGCAGATGATGAAGAAATTGAGGAAATGTATGATGAGATAAAAGAAATTATTCAGGTAGTGAAGGGAGATGATAATTTAATAGTCCTGGGTGACTGGAATTCGACAGTAGGAAAAGGAAGAGAAGGAAACGTAGTAGGTGAATATGGATTGGGGCTAAGAAATGAAAGAGGAAGCCGCCTGGTAGAATTTTGCACAGAGCATAACTTAATCATAGCTAACACTTGGTTCAAGAATCATAAAAGAAGGTTGTATACATGGAAGAATCCTGGAGATACTAAAAGGTATCAGATAGATCATATAATGGTAAGACAGAGATTTAGGAACCAGATTTTAAATTGTAAGACATATTCAGGGGCAGATGTGGTTTCTGACCACAATCTATTAGTTATGAACTGTAGATTAAAACTGAAGAAACTGCAAAAAGGTGGGAATTTAAGGAGATGGGACCTGGATAAACTGAAAGAACCAGAGGTTGTACAGAGTTTCAGGGAGAGCATAAGGGAACAATTGACAGGAATGGGGGAAAGAAATACAGTAGAAGAAGAATGGGTAGCTTTGAGGAATGAAATAGTGAAGGCAGCAGAGGATCAAGTAGGTAAAAAGACGAGGTCTAGTACAAAAGCTTGGGTAACAGAAGAGATACTGAATTTACTTGATGAAAGGAGAAAATATAAAAATGCAGTAAGTGAAGCAGCCAAAAAGGAATACAAACGTCTCAAAAATGAGACCGACAGCAACTGCAAAATGGCTAGCAGGGATGGCTAGAGGACAAATGTAAGGATGTAGAGGCTTATCTCACGAGGGGTAAGATAGATACTGCCTACAGGAAAATTAAAGAGACCTTTGGAGAAAAGAGAACCACTTGTATGAATATCGAGAGCTCAGATTGAAACCCAGTTCTCAGCAAAGAAGGGAAAGCAGAAAGGTGGAAGGAGTATATAGACGGTCTATACAGGGGCAATGTTCTTGAGGACAATATTATGGAAATGGAATAGGAGGTAGATGAAGATGAAATGGGAGATACGATACGGCGTGAAGAGTTTGACAGAGCACTGAAAGACCTAAGTCGAAACATGGCCCCGGGAGTAGACAACATTCCATTAGAACTAATGACATCCTTGGGAGAGCCAGGCCTAACAAAACTCTACCATCTGGTGAGTAAGATGTATGAAACAGGCGAAATTCCTTCAGACTTCAAGAAGAATGTAGTAATTCCAATCCCAAAGAATTCAGGTGTTGACAGATGTGAAAATTACCGAACTATCAGTTTAATAAGTCATAGCTGCAAAATACTAACACGAATTCTTTACAGACGAATGGAAAAACTGGTAGAAGCTGGCCTCGGTGAAGATCAGTTTGGATTCCATAGAAATGATGGAACACGTGAGGCAATACTGACCCTACGATTTATCTTAGAAGAAAGATTAAGGAAAGGCAAACCTACGTTTCTAGCATTTGTAGACTTAGAGAAAGCTTTTGACAATGTTGACTGGAATACTCTCTTTCAAATTTTGAATGTGGCAGGGGTAAAATACAGGGAGCGAAAGGCTATTTACAATTTGTACAGAAACCAGATGGCAGTTATAAGAGTCGAGGGGTATGAAAGGGAAGCAGTGGTTGGGAAGGGAGTGAGACAGGGTTGTAGCCTATCCCCGATGTTGTTCAATCTGTATATTGAGCAAGCAGTAAAGAAAACAAAAGAAAAGTTCCGAGTAGGTATTAAAATCCATGGAGAAGAAATAAAATCTTTGAGGTTCGCCGATGACATTGTAATTCTGTCAGAGACAGCAAAGGAATTGGAAGAGCAGTTGAACGGAATGGACAGTATCTTGAAAGGAGGGTATAAGATGAACATCAACAAAAGCAAAACGAGGATAATAGAATGTAGTCGAATTAAATCGGGTGATGCTGATGGAATTAGATTAGGAAATGGGACACTTAAAGTAGTAAAGGAGTTTTGCTATCTGGGGAGCAAAATAACTGATGATGGTCGAAGTAGAGAGGATATAACATGTAGACTGGCAATGGCAAGGAAAGCGTTTCTAAAGAAGAGAAATGTGTTAACATCGAGTATTGATTTAAGTGTCAGGAAGTCGTTTCTGAAAGTATTTGTATGGAGTGTAGCCATGTATGGAAGTGAAACATGGACGATAAATAGTTTAGACAAGAAGAGAATAGAATCTTTCGAAATGTGGTGCTACAAAAGAATGCTGAAGATTAGATGGGTAGATCACATAACTAATGAGGAGGTATTGAATAGAATTGGTGAGAAGAGGAGTTTGTGGCACAACTTGACTAGAAGAAGGGATCGATTGGTAGGACATGTTCTGAGGCATCAAGGGATCACCAATTTGGTACTGGAGGGCAGCGTGGAAGGTAAAAATCGTAGAGGGAGTCCAAGAGATGAATACACTAAGCAGATTCAGAAGGATGTAGGCTGCAGTAGGTACTGGGAGATGAAGAAGCTTGCACAGGATAGAGTAGCATGGAGAGCTGCATCAAAACAGTCTCTGGACTGAAGACCACAACAACAACAACAGCATCAATTGGTTTTCCGTCTTGAGCTTACTGCGGTTTAATTAAAGAGAATTACGCTAGACGCGTTTCAAAAAAAAAATAAAAATGCTCAAATGGCTCTGAGCACTATGGGACTTAACTTCTGAGGTCATCAGTCCCCTAGAACTTAGAACTACTTAAACCTAGCTAACCTAAGGACATCACACACATCCATGCCCGAAGCAGGATTCGAACCTGCGAACGTAGCGGTCGCGCAGTTCTAGACTAAAGCGCCTAGAACCGTTCGGCCACTTCGGCCGGCAAACGCGTGTCGCTTTTATTTATAAAGCATCTTTCGCACTTATTATGCAAATTAGAAACATATATTTCTACATTTTTTGTTGTTTTAGATTGAAAACCGCGTTTTGCTTGTAAAGTTGGAGTGCAAGATATTTACGGTGTTTCTGTACATATTCTCTCGACCGCTACGGTCGCAGGTTCGAATCCTGCCTCGGGCATGGATGTGTGTGATGTCCTTAGGTTAGTTAGGTGTAAGTAGTTCTAAGTTCTAGGGGACTGATGACCTCAGAAGTTAAGTCCCATAGTACTCAGACCCATTTGAACCATTTAATGGTACTTTGTTTAGTCCGTGGTGTATGAATCGGAGTGCTGCCTGCTTTTGAGAACTGGGGTGTTGTGATGTCTCATGTATAACTGTATCTGCTCTGTATGTCAAACGTGTGGTGATTGTTCTGAATCTTCATGGTGATCTCCAGTATTCAAAACAACCAACACACATTTGACATACACCGAAAACCGTTAACAGACGCAATTACGCATGAGACGTCACAACACACCAGTTCTCAAAGACAGACAGCACTTAGATAATTACTCCACGGATAAACACAGTACCGTTACATACAGACAATTGCCAAAAAGAAATGACTACCATGATATAAACAGCCTCAAAAAATGGATACAAAGAAAACGTAGTAACAAAGCTGAAAAATAAAATCAAGAAGTGCAAATAACCCAAATGCAGTGCAAAAAATACTACAGAATGGCAAAAACTGCCAAGTGCGCATGTGAATATAGTTCCCCACAGTTGTTTAATGAACAAAGTAAGAGTATATGGGCTATCAGACCAATTGTGTGATCGGATTGAAAAATTCCTAGACAACAAAATGCAGCATGTCATTCTCAATGGAGAGAAGTCTTCCGAAGTAAGAGTGATTTCAGGTGTGCCGCAGGGGAGTGTCGTATGACCGTTGCTATTCACAATATACATAAATGACCCTGTGGATGACATCGGAAGATCACTGAGGCTTTTTGCGGATGATGCTGTAGTATATCGAGAGGTTGTAACAATGGAAAATTGTACTAAAATGCAGGAGGATCTTCAACGAGTCGACTCATGGTGCAGGAAATGACAATTGAATCTCAATGAAGACAAGTGTAATGTGCTGTAAATACACAGAAAGATAAATCCTTTATCATTTAGCTACAATATAGCAGGTCAGCAACTGGAAGCAGTTAATTCCATAAATTATCTGGGAGTAGGCATTAGGAGTGATTTAAAATGGAATGATCATATAAAGTTGATCGTCGATAAAGCAGATGCCAGACTAAGATTCATTGGAAGAATCCTGAGGAAATGCAATCCGAAAACAAAGGAAGTAGATTACAGTACACTTGTTCGCCCACTGCTTGAATAGTGCTCACCAGTAGATTAGATTAGATTTACTACCAGATAGGGTTGATAGAAGAGATTGAGAAAATCCATCGGAGAGCAGCGCGCTTCGTTACAGGATCATTTAGTAATCGCGAAAGCGTTACGGAGATGACAGATAAACTCCAGTGGAAGACTCTGCAGGAGAGACGCTCAGTAGCTCGGTACGGGCTTTAGCTGAAGTTTCGAGAACATACCTTCACCGAGGAGTCAAGTAGTATATTGCTCCCTCCTACGTATATCTCGCGAAGAGACCATGAGGATAAAATCAGATATATTAGAGCCCACACAGAGGCATACAGACAACCTTTCTTTCCACTAACAATACGAGGCTAGAATAAAAGAGAGAACCGATAGAGGTACTCAAGGTACCCTCCGCCACACACCGTCAGGTGGCTTGCGGAGTATGGATGTAGAAGTAGATGAAACGAAGTCTTTCGACGTCAAACAACGCAAACAAGGAGGGAAGAAGCAGTGGTTTGGAGAATACGTAAAGAAACAACGAAAGCCACTTGCACTCCAAATTTATAAACAAAACCCTGTGTTTAACCTAAAACAACGAAAAATGTACAAACTTATGTATCCAATTTGCAGAATAAGCATGGAATATGCTTTATGAATGAAAGGGAAGCGCGTCTAGTGTAATTTTCTTTAATTAAATTGCAGTAACCTCAAGTCTGAAAATCAGTAACAACTGATTTTAACAGCTGCTGCGGAAGGTGGCTTGCAAACATACACATCATGTCTCTTTATATTAGAAATACAGACCGTATACAGTTTGATTCAGCTCCCCCTGCCGTTGGATTTTATGCAATACACAACGCCTTCAGATAACACATGCACGATTTTCATCCTCTCTCCCTCATTACGCACAGACTGTTAGTCCTACAGAAAGAATAATCAGGACTTTTTCTGTAGGAAATTTAATGTAGTTCAATTTTGTACTGGGATATATTTACGTTAAAGGCCCTTAGTTTTCGAATTATCCAAGATAGATTTACAAAGGTAACCTTCAAACGAGGTTTTCTTAAATAACTCGAAAACTGTGGCCTCCAGCGAAAACGTGTCGCAGTACAAAATTTTACTAAATTAAATATTCTGCAGAAAGGTCCTGTTTATATCTTCTGTGGGACTAACAGTATGCGCTTAGCGAGCGAGAGGATATGAAGCTCTCGTGCGTGGTTTTTGGAGGCGTTGCAGGTTACACAAAAGCTATCAGTAGGGGCAACTAAATCAAAATTTGAACCAGAGCTCCACCGACAACATTTTGGAGTTTGCTCAAAGATATTTCCTGAGAGTTTTGGTATAAGCACTACATGGTTCCCAGTGGCTCCTTACAAAGTAATTGCGTTTCATTTGAGCTCTTATCCCCTTTTATCTTTATATCGGCTTTACACTGAAAATGTCTCCGCAACAGAGAGAGTGTCGGAGGTATCTGCTGTGTTCTTGTTTGAAAACAAACTTGTTCCATTCCCTCACGGTACTTGCTGTTAATGACTACAGTGCAGGTTTGTTTTTTCCAGCAGTGTTAGCTGTACGAGGTGCTTGCAAATTATGACACCTCCGACTTTTTCTCACAAAGTAACCACACGAAAGCTGTGAAACCGGTGTCACTTCTCGGCGTAACCTCCCTGCAGCGTTAGACATTTTTCACAAAGTCGACGTCATGATTCCTTCGCCACTGAGAACGCTTCCTTAGGAATCTCGTTTGACCACTTAAAAATCGCCGATACAATAGCGGCACGGCTAGTGAATGTGCGACCACAGAGAGTATCTTTCATCTTTAGAAACGGTCAAAAATCTGTAGGAGCCAGGTCAGGTGAGCAGGGAACACAAGGAATCACTTGAAAGGTGATATCACGAACAAACTGCAGCGTCGCGTTCACGTGATCCGCTAGTGCATTGCCTTAGTGAAAGACCACAAGTGCAGTCTTTCCGGCCGTTTCTCACGCGATATTGGAAGGAGCTTGATTTTCAGAACATCTTGGTGGCATGCATCTGTCACCTTAGTGCCCTTTGGAATACAGAGAGTAAGCATTACGCCATCGCTGGCCAAGAACATGGCCACCATCAGTTCTTCCAGCACTGGCGCTTACCCGAAATTTTTTTGGTCGCGGTGAGTGTGTGAGTTTCTATTGAGATGTCTGGCGCTTGATTTCAGGGTTAAAAAACTGTATACATACCAATTACTTTGTCACAATCGGTGAAAAAGTCCCATTCATGCCGTCATCACGCATCAACATTGCTTGGCAACATGCCACGCGCGCAGCCTAATGGTCGTCCCTTTTCATTCGTGGAACCCGACCGGAGGACTCTTTTCGCATTTTCAAGTCTTATATCTTGTACACATATGCCATAGAAATGCCGACTTTGGATGCGATGTGTTCCATACTCGTTCGGCAGTCGTCCGACACAACTTTCTCCACGCTCGAACACGTGGTCAGACCGGCCGGTGCTTGACCAAGATTGTCTTGGTTTGTTGCCACAAGTCGTTCTGGTTTCTTTGAAATGTCGCGCCCACGATCGCACATTAGACATATCCATGACACCATCACCACGTGTCTCACACAGCTGGCGACATATTTCAGTCGGTGTCACGCCCCGCAAATGGAGAAAACGAATGATTACTCGCTGTTCTTGTAATGAAAACGCCGCCCTATCAAATATCAAAACAGTCCTCGCTCACGCCGCTGCCGTTCTTTGCGTAATACAGTGCTACAATCTCTGTTACGCATTGACAGTGAATTCACACGTATTTTCTAGTCCTGAGAAAAAAAGTGAGTTGTCGTAACTCGAATGCGCCATGCACTTTAACAGTTATACATTGCAGCAAGGATACGTTTGACGATAAAGAGTTGGTCGATGTATACCCCGTGTATTGGTTCACTGAAAGCGACGAAAGAGCAGCAGAAATAGGATACGTTTGACGATAAAGAGTTGGTCGATGTATACCCCGTGTATTGGTTCACTGAAAGCGACGAAAGAGCAGCAGAAATACGTTGTGATAAAAGTCTGTGTGTTTTGCATTTTATGTCTTGGTGATTCCGTACTACAGGCTTCGTCATTAATGTGAAGGGACTCTCACAGAGACAAAGATAAAATAAGCGTGAACGCCCACCGAAATTCGGTAGTATTCGAGTTCACCCTGTGTACAGGATGTCTCAACCGAAGTAACAACTACATACCCCTTCAACAATGGTGGAGCTACCGGCAGAAAACATAAGCCATCATCTGTGATGTGCGCACGATGAGTCTTACCACTGCTTACTGTTCATGACTGGTTGTCGAAGTGGTTCAAAATGGTTCAAATGGCTCTGAGCACTATGGGACTTAACTGCTGCGGTCATCAGTCCCCTAGAACTTAGAACTACTTAAACCTAACTAACCTAAGGACATCACACACATCCATGCCCGAGGCAGGATTCGAACCTGCGACGGTAGCGGTCGCGTGGTTCCAGACTGTAGCGCCTAGAACCGCTCGGCCACTCCGGCCGGCTGTCGAAGTGGATCATTACTGGTTACAGGAACGAGCCCACAGTGTTTAATGTATGGCGCAGAAGAATATACGAATGTACAGAGAAAAGTACACGACAGGGAACCATTCTAAGAAATATATCTCTGTGGATAGAAAATTATGAGACACTATGTATTCGGACTGCAGAGAGCTGCCCAAGGTTCTCTACAAAGAATTGTAAGCATATTAGAAATTAAGGATATGGTGTTGAATCATGCGGGGAGATTCATTACTGAACACACGTAAAATGCACACTTTCAGGAATACTGATGGAACTGCAATAAATACAGCCAAGTGATATTTGATTCTGTCGGTGGATTATCCGACGCCGTGTCACAGTGGCGAACTTCCACCACTTGCTTTTGGCCTTTGCAGAGAAGGTGTTGTTTGCAGCTACCACAATAACCATGTCTGTAGAGATGAAACTCCACACGATATGTTCGTCTCAGCTTCCTATAAAACTGTGTACTGACATTGTATACCGTCTTACGTTCTACCATCCCGTTTCAGAACTGCACATTATCTGACGTTGACTCGAAATGTACTGCCAAAGGGGAGACTGTATCTCTTGTCTCTGAGACGATGTGGCTTCAGTATAGAGCTGCACCATTCCATTCAACAGTAATGCCCGTGAGAACCTGAATAAGAAATACCTTCATCGTTGGATATAAAAAGTAGGTCCCTGTGTCCTGAGCACTCAAATGAAACCGAATGCCGGCAGGCATAATAAAAAATAGGGACTGTAGACTTAAGCAGATATTTCTTTTCTGTTTGCGTCGGTCGCTGTTACAACCGAGAATATGTCGGGTATATGTGACTTATGAGTGGCCCAAGGCCGAATTCTGGCGTTTAAAATTTATTGGTGAAACTGATACAGCCCTTCAATATTACGTGGAGATGTATGTCACATCGATTCTTATGGAAACTGAAACTTTGAGTCGGTACACGAGTACCTCGGCTGGTAGCGTACTATCCGTGAAAGACATGTCACTAAGTTCCAGTACTGTTCCAGCAACAATTTTACTTCTCACATAGAACTAAAGAAGCATATAAAAGAATCCTCCTAGATAAGGGATAGGTACGGCTCTTTAGTAAAGCTAGCAGTATGGCAAGTTTAAGTTGTTTGTGAAGATGGAAATCATTAAAGATGAAAAATTGGGAAATGATAGAAGAGCCATTGGCCGTTTACACCAATATGATCACTGGGTAGTGCTTGATAGAGGATTCATCGAATTACCTACAGACTATTTCTCTACCTTTCCACTCTAGAACAGCGCACGGACGAAAAGAACACTTAAACCTTTGCGTGCTAACTCGAATTTCTCTTATTTTATTATTTTATTGTAATGATCATTTCTACTTACGTAGGTAGGAGTGAACAAAATGTTTTCGCTTTCTGGAAAAAACGTTAGAGATTGAAATTTTATGAAAAGATCTCGCCTGAACGAAAAACGCTCCTGTTTCACTGACTGCCACCGCAGCATGAGTAACATATCCGTGACACTCTCTCTTGTATATCGCCATAATATGAAACGAGCTGCCCTTCTTTGAACCTTTTCGACGTTGTCCGTCAATCTCATCTCGTGCGCATCCCATACAGCGCAGCCACACCCCAAAAGAAGACGAATAAGCATAGTGCAACCAATCTCTTTAGCAGACTTGTTGCATTTGTATTGTGTTCTGCCAATAAATTGCAGTCTTTGTTTCACTTTCCCCGCATCATTATCTGGGTGATGGTATGAATTTTGATTATTCATAAATCTCATCCGAAGGTATTTAGATGTATCGACAACCTTTAAGTATGTGTGATTTACCGTGTAACCGAAACTTAATGGATGTTTTTAGAAGGCCTACTCACGTGGAGGACCTCACTCTTTTTATTGATAAGGGTCAACTGCCACTTTTCGCACCATATGCATAGCTTAAAATTCACTTTGATCTTTTGATGTCTTTACTAGACGACAAACGACGGCAAAATTGCAATCAATCTAGAAGGGTTATTATGAATGAAAAGACACACATCACTGGTGTGATAATCTACAATGTTTATTTCTTTATTTCACAGGCCTATTTTCGGCTGTTACGCCATCACTAGATACCTGATGATGGCGTAACAGCGGAAAACCGGTTTGTGAAATAAATAATAAGTATTCTACAGGGTGTGTCACTAACTGTTGCCACCAAAAATAACTCCGAAAGTATGATAGGAGCTGAAAAGTTTGTGAGACAAAAGTTGCATGGGACAACGGGGGTCATAATATGACGTTGGTTTCTTGTTGCTAGATGGGGTTGCTTCAGAGATATGAAGGTCAACTTTGTTCTTTTTAAATCGGGTGCTATGGTTTGGTACATATTTTCTGATAACGGCTATCGAGGCAAATCCAATGATATATAACAGTAAGGTCTTTGAAGGTCAACGAACGTCACGAAGGTGGCGTGAACGTCCATTTACAGAAGGTGTTCGAAGTGATGACCATTGGTATCAGTGCAGTGCTGCAATCTTCTTATCATGAATTGAGTGGTATTTCTTATCACTTCAGCACTTATTGAAACACATGCCCTGACAATTCTCTCTCGCGTATCTTCAGGTGTAGTTGGAACGTCTTTATAAACAATGTCTTTTACGAATCTCCACAAGAAAACACCGAGAGGCGTCAAGTCTGGCGAACGAGCCGGCCACGGCACATCTCCATCGCGTCCAATCTAACGATGTGGGAATTCTCTTTGCAACTCATTTTTAGCCATCAGCGAAAAATGTGCCGGACACCCACTGTGTTCATACCACATTCTGTTCCTTGTTTCTAAAGGTATTTCTTCCAATAACAGACCTAATGTTTCTTGCAGGAATGTGGTGTACTTCCTACCATTAAGATTTCCTTCGATGAAATAGGGGCCTATAATTCTGTCCTCCAGAATCCCACACCATACATTCACCGAACACGGTTATTGGTGTGCACCTTGCCGCAGCCAGCATAGATTTTCAGTTGCCCAAAAATGTATGTTATGCAAATTAAGATTTCCATGGTTCGTGAGCCGGCCAGTGTGGCCGTGCGGTTAAAGGCGCTTCAGTCTGGAACCGCGTGACCGCTACGGTCGCAGGTTCGAATCCTGCCTCGGGCATGGATGTGTGTGATGTCCTTAGGTTAGTTAGGTTCAATTAGTTCCAAGTTCTAGGCGACTAATGACCTCAGAAGTTAAGTCGCATAGTGCTCAGAGCCATTCGAACCATGGTTCGTGAATGTAGCCTCGTCAGCAAATAAAATCCAATTAATAAATGTGTCATTCCTCTGAATCTCAAGCTGAGCCCATCGGCAGAATTCAATGCGACGCATATAATCCGTACCAGTTAATTCTTGATGGAGACTGATTTGGTAAGGATGATATTTATGGCGATGCAGAATACGGACAACACTACTCTGGCTCATGTAAGATTCTCGTGCGATTTGATATCTTTCAGCGTGTAAGTCTCTAGCTCTCACTGAATTTCGTTGGCATTCTCCGTAAATGGGAAGCATATCGACTTGTTCTTCGAAGGAATACATCATTCACATTCACTTTATTCGACGATACTTGTCTTGCCGTTCCTATTAGTGTTGCATTACGAAACAGTCGATTGGTGTCTACATGACAATGGAACGTTAGACGGATACGCAGTGTTCGGCGAATATTTACTATTTGCACGATATTCGAGAGAGAATTGTCAGAACATGTGCTTCGATAAGTGCAGAAGTGATAAGGAATACCACTCAATCCATGATAAGCAGTTTGCAGCACTGCATTGATACCTATGGTCATCACTTCGAACACCTTTTGTGAATGGACGTTCATGCTACCGTTTTGACCTTCGTTGACATTCAAAGACCTTACTGTCACACATCACTGGATTCGAATCGATAGTCGCTATCAGAAAACAAGTACCAAACTATAGCATACCATTTAACAAAACAAAGTTGACCTTCATATCCCTGACGCGACCCCACCTAGTAACAAGAAACCAGAGACATATTATGGTCCCCGTTGACCCATGCATCATTTGTCCCACAAACATTTCAGCTACTATCATACTTTCGGAGTTATTCTAGGTGGCAATAGTTAGTGACTCACTCTGTAGATGGTTGGTTCAAATGGCTCTGAGCACTACGGGACTTAACTGCTGAGGTCATCAGTCCCCTAGAACTAAGAACTACTTAAACCTAACTAACCTAAGGACATCACACACATCCATGCCCGAGGCAGGATTCGAACCTGCGACGGTAGCGGTCGCGCGGTTCCAGACTGAAGCGTCTAGAACCGCTCGGCCAAACCGGACGGCTCACTCTGTAGAGTATTACACCAGTGTCGTGTGTATTTTCATTTATAATGTATAAAATACTCTACCACAAACGGACCGAACATTCAATCAGTGCTACAAGAGTTACTTGAATTGTCTCCTGATTCAGAAGAGTAGACGGTCTAAGCACTTACATGGGGAATATCAAATACCACTTCTGTTTTAATCGATGACTAACCGTCAGTTACTCCGAACTGCGACCTCTGTGACAGGAAATCATGAATCAAGTCGCACAACTGAGACGATACTCTGTAGGCGCACAATTTGGTTTTAAGCAGTTTGTGTTGAAGGGTGTCAAAAGCCTTCTGGGAACTTGGAAACATGTAAGCCACCTGAGATCTCCTGCCGATAGCACTCATCCCTTCCTCTGAATGTAGAGCCAGTGTGATATTTTCTGACCCGTTTCTTCGAGATATTTCGTAATGTTGGAAAAAAAGTACGTGTTCAAAAATCCTACTATGCTCCCCCAGAATAAGCGTCCAGTGGATCTACAGGTTTTGATCCATCGTGTGTAGACTGTCGTTACGAGCAGATAGGTGATCTTGCACCTCTCCAGTCGCTTCGTCAGATTAGCATGCTGGATGCGCGATCGCCGCAAAGCATTGCAACTGGCAGCTCACCTGGATGGTAGAGTTCTGAGCCCTCGGGGCGCTGCATCTGCAGGGTGCAGAGCGAGGCGTCAAGTTGAACTGTGTGCGTAGCCAGTACATTATCGGCGTACTCATCTACATAAAGCGGCGAGGGCTGGCCTGGAAGGAGCAGGCCGTGAACCCGGCGTGGCCAAGGTGAGCCGGCGACGGCGGCCCGCACTACCGGTTCCCACGGCTGCCAGCCGCAGCCTACTCAAACACGCCTGCTAGCCCGGGCTTCCTGCCTCTGCAGGTGGCCCAGCCTGCTGCTACCGCGGGAGATCACTCCTGCTCACACCCGTGCCCCTGTCCTGCTGCAACGGTCGTTTGCAGCTTCAGAAAAATACGCACACTGGACAAAAAAATAATCATCCCGCGAGGCATCACCATACCACCTTAACACGACCATCAGCCTTGAAATGGCTCTCAGTTCAGCAGCGAGGACTAAAGCTCAAAACCTTCAGGTACGTTATACGAGATGAATCCATTCATTCATGATTACATTCCTTAGAGCTACCAAATTTCAGGGTTGTTGATTGCTACTTTTCACTCACTGTTCCGTTTCCAGATATTTTCTATGCAGTGATTCTGTGAGCCAGTCTGTGTGCAATAGGCTGACTGAGTTGTCGTCAAACCGGGAATGTATGAACACAGCTGTTGTCACCTTGGGATTGTGGACGGCATTTCATCAAGAATCTTCAAATAAACATACTGGTTCATGTTCATTTAATCGGAATGAGTGGCCCAACTCAGAAATTCAAATAACTATCTGCAGGCTGAACAATCCCCACACACTGCTAATTAGACGCCTCGCCAGCGGAGCACTCGACACCTTGCGTCAACTGAAGTGGGAGACAAAATCGCAACTTGTCGGACCACTCTACAGTCTCCAGTCAGCTACTGTCCTGTTTCCAAATGCGGATCCAGGATTTGGGTATTGAGGGGAAGGGGGGCAGGACCACCGAGGGCGGGGACCAAGAGGGACGTGGAAGGAGTGGTGGGCTCAAATGGCTCTGAGCACTATGGGACTTAACAGCTTAAATCATCAGTCCCCTAGATTTAGAACTACTTAAACCTAACTAACCTAAGGACATCACACACATCCATGCCCAAGGCAGGATTCGAAGCTACGACCGTAGCGGTCGCACGGTTACAGACTGAAGCGCCTAGAACCGCTCGGCCACCCCGACCGGCCTGGTCGGCTCAGTATGAACAGACTCCCTTCCTCCCCTCCACCACATTTGACTTACCGACATCCCCACTTTTAATGAACCACATTTGCCTTAGATAGTAATAATAATAATAACAATAAAAGATGTGTGTGAAATCTTAAGAGACTTGACTGCTAAGGTCATCAGTCCCTAAGCTTACACACTACTTAACCTAAATTATCCTAAGGACAAACACACACACACACCCATGCCCGAGGGAGGACTCGAACCTTCGCCGGGACCAACCGCACAGTCCATGACTGCAGTGCCTTAGACCGCTCGGCTAATCCCGTGCGGCAATAATAACAATAAAAAATATTAACTATGTAATTATTACAAACGGTGCAGTCAAATTAATTTGACCACCGCCTATGTTAACGTTAACGTGCAGTAGCCAATCACAAACGACAGGGGCATGATTAGAAGCGGAGACTATATTAAGCATGTCGTGGGGATGCAGAAAACAGCGCAGTCGTTGTCGTCTTGCGGAAAAGGAGCTGAAAAAAGGGTTCAAATGGCTCTGAGCACTATGGGACTTAACTTCTGAGGTCATCAGTCCCCTAGAACTTAGTACTACTTAAACCTAACTAACCTAAGGACATCACACACATCCATGCCCGAAGCAGGATTCGAACCTGCGACCGTGGAGGTCGCGCGGTTCCAGACTGAAGCGCCTAGAACCTCTCGGCCACTCCGGCCGGCGACAGGTGGTCACCTTAATATGACTGGACCGTGTGATGGTTTTACAACAGCCCTTAGTACACTGTTTTAGTGGAACTTCCAAGAAATTGCAATTCTGAGAAATACAGTCCTTGGAAAGCGCTCGTCCAAGAATTTTAGAAGTGCATGTATTACTCAGTTGTTTCGACAACTATAATAGCAACAAACCCTCAAACGCTGACGACATCGAAATTTGTACGACGTAAAGTCAAAGAGTACATTCGCCATTGTCAGTATTTCACTTAGCACTGTTCTTGTGAAATCATGTCTGCAGACAATGATTGAGTGAGCGCGTAAGGAGTGCTGTTTCAGTTTCAGTCAGTCATTTCTGCCTTTCGTCGACCAAGTCAGTCTTTCCCTTTTTTCCTAATATCTGTATGTGGCCGTGGATGTCCTTTCCTTTTCTGGTTCGGCTTACTCAACGTACTGTGGATTAGACCGATCTTACTGCACTGTTCCAAACAACAGACTGGCATATAAGAATACGTACTACCTCATGCGTAACTTAACGCCAGCGATGGAGAGTAACATCATCATATTAACATTTTTTTCAGGATGTAGACACCGAATACATGCTGTTTCAAGAGGATGTTAATTTTTTAGAAGGTGGTATTTGTAGACAATTTCTAGCTAAAAATTAAAAATAAAGAAGTGTCCAATTGTCAGTAGGTGAAAAGCTGTAGCTGCTTGAATGCCCTGTATGGAAAAACTCTACGTAAATGATGACCAATCTATTCTTATTGAAGTAATTTGATAATACAAGGTACGTGACTAATTTTCAAGCAGCGTGGATCAAAATTTCATCACTGAATCCAAAATAGCTTTCGGCTGTCTTACTGTAGTTTTTACTAAGCCGTCATGGCGTACTTTTATACGGGCAACATTGATCACAATGCGAGTGACCACATCATATCCTATTTCTACGTTTTGCCCATAGTCTTTATTACTCAGACATCTTCATTGTTCAGTCTTATTTTATCACACTAGATGCATCTGTGCTACCTAAGGCCCGTATTACACTGTCCAAGTCTTTTGATCAAATATCTTTGTCAAAGATTTTGTCGAACTTCTTTTATCGAAGTACTTCACTAAAGCTATCACACTATAGTCAAATTTTTGTCATAGTTGTTGGAGAAATGATGATGAACAGTTAATCTTCTGCATACCAGCGTTCAATGTAATATTGGTTGCTAGCGTATGGCTTGGAAAAACAGAGGAAACGGAAACGATTGTGTGTGTGTGTGTGTGTGTGTGTGTGTGTGTGTGTGTGTGTGAAACCTTGGAAAGCAAGAAGAGAAGCTCTAAGCGTTCAAAACAGTTTGTTTCGTGAGCTATTGAGCAAGGACATAAAGAGCTACGAAAATTATTTGAGAATGGACGAACAAACATTTCAGTTTGTTCTTATGTAAGTAGACCCCACATCTGCAAACGAGATACTCATTTGAGATATTAGATTTCTGCTAAAGATCGTCTCATAGTTATGTTAAGATTTTTAGCAACAGGCAAAACCTATTCGAGTTTGCAGAATAGTTCTCGCATCCCACACTGTACTGTTTCATGTACTGTTCCAGAAACATGTGAACCAATATCGCTTAAGGAGCAATTTATGAAGGTTATCTGAAGTTGTTTAGAGTACAAAGTACCTATATTTCGCTTATGTACACTTTATATTCAATACGTTTTCCGCATCTCCACTTACACCTTAGCCCATTTAATTTTTCCCTTACATCATCAACAGCGCAGCCATTTCGAATAGAGCTGATGACGGCAGCTATTTCTTTATGACGGTGTAACCGCTGATTGATGTTTTTAGAATCAGTGCCTTTGGTGTTATGAGGAATGTCGCTTTCTTCATAACTGGAAATTATCAGGATGGTGGCAGCCACACACCAGAAAACAGAAGTCCTTTTACAGATTGGAGTCAACGGAAGCGAATCAAACAAGCATACAATAAGGATATCGTTGATCAAAGCTAGGCCCACGCTCTATGAACTAAGATCTTTTATGAAAGAAATCTTTGACCAAAGCTTCCCTTGTACACTGTCAAAGATTTGACCAAAGGGCTTCGATCTAAAATGGTTGTCAAAGAAATCTGGAAGTGTAATGCAGGTGTAACAACTGTGACATATGGTGGTGTATAGTAGCCCTGCGTTTCAACCAACCGAACATGGAAATGTTGCGACGTTCTTCCTCCTCAAATTCAGAAAACGAATCACAACGCGATATGGCATTTTATCAGTGTGTTGCGCCATTTTGTTTTGGCTTATCTAGTGGCGTGCTATGAAACAGTGGCGGGAGGATTTCAATGTTTACCGCCGGTCGGGGTGGCCGAGCGGTTTTAGGCGCTACAGTCTGGAACCGCGCGACCGCTACGGTCGAAGGTTCGAATCCTGCTTCGGGCATGGATGTGTGTGATGTCCTTAGGTTAGTTAGGTTTAGGTAGTTCTAAGTTCTAGGGGACTGATGACTTCAGAAGTTAAGTCCCATAGTGCTCAGAGCCATTTCATTGTTTACCAAGACTGCGTATATGTAGCTGCTGAGAAACAAAACGTATTAGGTAACTTTATATTTGCGATTAGTTTATGCATCAATATATCCCTTGTGGATGACGAACTGCAGCTGTGATTTAAACTGGTGGCTTATGTAGGAAGACATCCAACTAAACGCATTTCGAATTTGATACGATTTATTGGAAAACTGGAAATTCGTGGTGAGGGCTATGGGACCAAACTGCGGAGGTCATCGGTCCCTAGGATTACGCACTACTTAATCTAACTTAAACTAACTTACACTAAGGAGAACACACACACCCATGCTCGAGAGAGGACTCGAACCTCCGACGGGGGGAGCCGCGCGAACCGTGACAATACACCCTAGACTGCGCGGCTACCCGGCGCGGTTCCCTCTCCTGGAGTAGTGCTGTGCGGTGTGGGATCCGCATCATTTAGGACTGATGGAGGACATTAAAAAACTGCGAAGAAGGGTAGCTCATTTTGCACTGTCGCGAAATAGGGGAGAGAGTGCCATGGGTACGAGTATGATGTGCGAATTGGGATGGCTGTCATCAAAAGAAAGCCGCTTCTCGTTGCTGCATGGTGCTCTTATGAAATTTCAGTCACCAACTATCTCCTTATAGTGTGAAAATATTCTGTTGGCGCCCACCTACATAGGGAGAAATGATCATCGTAATGGAATAAGAGAAATCAGAGGTCGCACGGAAAGTTTTAAGCATTCGTTTTCCCGCACGCTGTTCGAGAGAGGAACGGTAGAGAATTAGCTTGAAGATGGTTCGATGAACCCTCTGCAATTAATTGTGAATTGTAGAGTTATCATGCAGAAGTAGATGTAGAGATGAGCTTGTCACACGAACATGGTCCAGGAAATAACGTTCCCGTAACACCACCCTCTGACCATCTTCATATCATACGTACATAAATCGCTAATTTAAACTTTATGACTACGCTCGGTTGAATCGCTAGATTAATCTGTGAACGTGTCTAGGGAAAACTGACTTACGATTGTAGATGTGTCCACTTTTCTTCACGACTGAGCTCACTGTATTAGCTGGGTGGAGCAGGTGACAGCTGCAAGCAGCGCGTCGGCCCGGAAGACGACAAACAGCACACTTGTTTGTTGCGGCAGTCCGGAGCTGGGTGGAGGGCGTGTTTACCTGCGCGCGGCACGAGCCGGCCGGCTACCTGCTCGCAAAAGGCCACCGGCTGCGTTTCCCTCGCCGCGGAAAATGACGTGTTGTTTGCCAGATTGCCCACGGGTGGTAGAGGGAAAAAAAAAAAATAATCGCACCCCTGGCGACCGGCCTGGCACGTGGCACGTGCCACGAGCGGACGGCGAGAAGTCTGTTTACCCGAGCCCGAATCCGCTACCTGGCGCTCTCCTATTGTAGTGGAAATTTGCCGGCGGAAACCCTCATATAAAGCCACTTTTTCTTTTTTGCCCACTCGACGTGCTCGACTCTGGGCTGTGAAACGTGTATAGCTCTGCGGTCGCGGCGCGCTCAAAGGACTGGACTGCACGGAGGGCAGCTTCTGGAGTGTGTAAATGGCCAGAATGGTGGCCAGACGCAGACCCAGAGGTTCAGGTAGCTGGGAGCCTCCTGGGGCCAGCAGGAACAGGTGCTCCCTGCTGCCGCAACAGCTACCGTTGCATGGAGAGGGGCTCGCGGTGACGTAACGTGGCTGTCCTAATACTTGAGGCGAGCTTTTCACCAAGTCATGGTGTGCAGTAGAACAAGTGTATTTTCAGTGGATAATAATATCAGCTATTTACGAAGGTCACTCCAAAATAAATGCACACTATTTTTGTAAAAATACAGTTTTCATTCTGCATGTGTGAAGGTTTTACAGTGTGTAGATACATCCTTCCCGCTTGTTTTCAAACTTAGTTTAACCTGTTCTCTTGAGTGGCCCCGTCACAGCATGTCTTCAAAATGGCTGCTACACTTGATATTCGTCAGAAGCAACGTGTTGTCAACTAATTCCTGTGCTGTGAAAACGAGACAGTGGGAAACAGCCACAAGAGATTGAAAAAGGTGTGGTCGGCCGGAGTGACCGTGCGGTTCTCGGCGCTACAGTCTGGAGCCACGAGACCGCTACGGTCGCAAGTTCGAATCCTGCCTCGGGCATGGATGTGTGTGATGTCATTAGGTTAGTTAGGTTAAAGTAGTTCTAAGTTCTAGGGGACTGAGACCTCAGAAGTTAAGTCCCATCGTGCTCAGAGTCATTTGAACCATTTTTTTTTAAAAGGTGTATGGAGATGCTGCTGTCGATCGCAGTACAGTTAGTCGGTGGGCAAGCAGGTTACGTGATGGAAGCGGGCACGGAAATATTGAGGATTCTCCTCGTAGCGGCAGGCCTCGTACTGCACAAACTCCAGACAATGTACAGAGAGTTAACGAATTGGTGACTGATGACAGACGCATCACAGTGAACGAATTGTCACGCTACGTGGGGGTAGGGGAAGGAAGTGTTTGTAGAATACTGGAAGTGTTGGCGTTAAAAAAGGTTTGTGCCAGGTGGGTTCACAAGATGTTGACAGTGGCTCACAAAGAAACCAGAAAAACGGTATGCAACGAACTTTTGGAACAGTACGATAATGGTGGAGATGAATTTCTTGGAAGAATTGTGACAGGTGATGAAACCTGGCTCCATCCTTTTTCACCAGAGACGAAGAGGCAATTAATGGAGTGGCATCATGCAAATTCACCCAAGAAAAAAAATTCAAAACCACACCTTCTGCCAGAAAAGTTATGGCTACGGTGTATTTCGATTCCGAAAGACTCTTGCTTGTGGACATCATGCCAAGTGGAACCACCATAAATTCTGATGCATATGTGAAGACTCTGAAGAAACTCAAGCTCGACTGAGTCGTGTTCGACTACATCCGCTAAAGCAGAACGTTTTGCTGTTGCACGACAATGGACGGCCACATGTCAGTCAAAAAACCATGGAAGCGATCACAAAACTCAGATGGACAACACTGAAACACCCGCTTTACAGTCCTGAGCTGGTTCTATGTGACTATCATCTCTTTGGGAATCTGAAAGACTCTTTTTTTGGAACAAGGTTTGAAGATGATGACTCCCTTGTGCACGCTGCCAAACAGTGGCTCCAACAGGTTGGTCCAGAATTTTACTGTGCGGGTGTACAGGCACTGGTTCCAAGATGGGGTAATGGAGTTGAGAGGGATGGAAATTATGTGGAGAAATGAAAAAATTGTTCCTAAAGGAGGTATCTACACACTGTAAAACTTTCAAACATGTAGAATAAAAGATGAATTTAAAAAAAATAATGTGCATTTCTTTTGGAGTGACCCTCGTATATGCTGTTGTTGTTATTGTCAACAGTCAGCTGCTCATAGCAGTCTGTCTTGAGAAAGTCTTATCGTACACTGAGGTGACGAAAGCAATGAGATACCTCTCAATATCGTGTCAGACCTCTTTTGTCTGTCTTAGTGCAGCAGTTCGACGTGACATCGACTCAACAAATCTTAGGAAGTCCCCTGCAGGAATAATGAGCCATGTTGCCTTTATAACCATCCATAACTCCGAAAGTGTTAGCGATGCAGGATGTTGTGCAAGATCTGACCTCTCGATTATGTCCCATAAATGTTCGATGGGATTCATGACGAGCGATCTGGGTGGCCAAATCATTCACTGGAATTGTTCAGAACGTTCTTCAAACGTATCGCGAGTAATTCTGCCCGGTGATATGGCTGATTGTCATCCATAGAAATTCCATTGTCATTTGCGAACATGGACTCCATTAATTGCTGCAAATGGTCTCTGAGCAGCCGAACATAACCATTTCCAGTCAATGGCCGGCCGTTGTGGCCGATCGGTTCTAGGCGCTTCAGTCCGGAACCGCGCTGCTGTTGGGGACGCAGGTTCGAATCCTGCCTCGGACATGGACGTGTGTGATGTCCTTAGGTTAGCTAGGTTTAAGTAATTCTAAGTCTAGGGGACTGATGACCTCAGATGTTAAGTCTCACAGTGCTTAGAGCCATTTCAATAATTTTTTTCAGTCAATGATCGGTTCAGTTGGACTAGGGGACCCAGTCCATTCCATGTAAACACAGCCTACACCATTCTGCAGCCACCGCCATCTTGCACAGTGCCTTGTTGACAACTTGGGTCCACAGCTTCATGGGGTCTGCGCCGCATTCGAACTCTACCATCAGCTCGTACCAACTGAAATCGAGATTCATCTGACCAGGCCACGGTTTTCCAGTCATCTAGGATCCAACCGATATGATTACAAGCCCAGGATAGGGCTGCAAGCGCTGTTTGCAAGGGCACTCACGGAAGTCGTCTGCTATCATAGGCCATTAAAGGGAAATTTTGCTGCACTGTCGTAACGGATACGTTCGTCGTACGCCCACATCGATTTCTGCATTTATTTCACCCAGTCTTGCTTGTCTGTTAGAACTGACAACTCTACGCAAAAACCGCTACTCTCGGTCGTTAAGTGAAGGCCGTCGGACACTGCGTTGTCTGTCGCGAGAGGTAACGCCTGAAATTTGATATTCTCGGTACACTCTTGACACTGTATATCTTGAAATACTGAATTCCCTAACGATTTCAGAAATGGAATGTCCCAAGCGCAGCTTCAACTACCAATCCGCGTTAAAAGTCTTTTAATTTCCATCGTGCGATCATAATCACGTCGGAAATCTTTTCGTGTGAATCACCCGAGTATAAATGATAGCTCCACCAATGCGCTGCACTTTTATACGTTGCGTACGCCATCTTTGTATGTGCAGATAGCTATCCTATGATTTCTGTCACTTCGGTGTGCATGCATAAGTACCACCGAATCTGTTTCCTTTATTCAGGCCTTGGTCTCCCTCTATGGTTTTTATCCCCCTCACTTCTGTCCATTAACACTACGAAGCACTACTTATTACAAGTGCACCGTATGAAAGGATACAGAACTGTGCAGAAGGCGTAGTCGGGGAGTGTCAGTGTGGTTTTCCACCAGACAGAGGAACAGCTGATCAAATGTCTGTCATCACACAAATGACGGAAAAGTTCTATGAACATCTTATAGACCTGCACTTCCTACTAATCGATGTCAAGCTTTTGATAACATAAATCGGCAAGAATCACACAGAGCGCAGAGAGAAGTTGCTACATGTGCTAAACTAATATATCTAATCACAACGACAGTGATTAAGACAAGAGAAAAAGTAAAGACATTCAGCATGACATATGCAAGGTTTGTGTGAATAAAGGTGATAGTCTCTGCACTGTCTTATTCAATATAACCATGTACAACGCAGTAAATAAAATGAGTAAAGATGGACCATATTTATGTAAACTAACCAGATATGTGCATATGCTGACAATATTATAATAGTACTAAGAAATGCTAACACACTGAAAGAAACATACCTGGCAATGGAAACAGAACTATTTAAAATCGACCTCATACTAAATGAAAGAAAAACAAAATATATGGTAATGTCACACTTTGAGTCCAAGGCCGCGTGGGGTAGCCGCGCGATCTTAGGCAGCTTGCCACAGTTCGCGCGGCTCCCCCCGTCGGAGGTTCGAGTCCTCCCTCGGGCATGGGTGTATGTGTGTTGTCCTTAGCGTAAGTTCGTTTAAGTTAGATTAAGTAGTGTGTAAGCTTAGGGACCGATGACCTCTGCAGTTTGGTCCCATAAGACCTTACCACTAATTTCCAAGTTTTGAGTCCAGGAAACAACCAAAGATCTAAATGTTCATGAGAATGTGAAGTGTTTCAATGGAGTCTCCTCTTTTAGCTACCTGCGAGCTTTAACATCAAATTGCAGCATTGGAAAGGCTTTAAAGGATAGGTCACAAGCAGGGAACGGAGCTTAACAACTCTTCACAAGCAGCCTTGTCACAATTCGTAGAACACGAAACTCTCACCCACACTGTATAACACACTAGTTCGCCCATAAGTCACGTTTGGGTCAGAGTTATGTACAGTGAAAGAAGATGAAAAACTGCTCTAAGAACCTTTGAGCGGAAAACACCTACGTGAAAGCAGTTAAGGCACAATAAAGGGGGGGGGGGGGGGAGAAGCCTGGACGATACGCTGTAAAACGTAATACAAAGGAGAGAGAGTAAAATATTTCCAATAGCAAAGAATACGATGGCTAGGACATGTGGAGAGAATGAAGAGGCGTTGAATACCAAAGAAAATGTTGAAAGGTGCGATCCGTGCTGCTAGACGAAAAGAGGGACCTAGAAGAAAGTGGATTGATAATGTACAAGAGCAGCTAACCAACATTGGAGAGTTGGGTTGGAAAAGAGCTGCTAGAAACCGAGAAGCATAGAAGAAAATATCTGACAAAGCCAAGGCTGACTGAAGGCTGTAGCGCTAGGAAGAAGAAGAAAAAGACTTTCCTCCATTACAAAATCGTCTGCTCCTTCATCCGTTAGAGTGTATCGTAGCAGCCTATGCCTTCAAGCACTTTTCTTCCCGATTCTATTCAGTACCTCTCGTCTCCTCTCAATCTATTCATCTAATCTTCAGCATTGTTCTGTAGCACCACATTTGAAATACTTCTTTTATGTTCTTGTCTTCAAGTTTTACTTCCACATACCGAGTGAGCTGGCTCAATGGTTAGCACACTAGACTCGAATTCGGGAGGACAATGGTTCAAATCCGCGTTCAGCCATCCTGATTTAGGTCTTCCGCGGTTTTCCTAAATCGCTCCAGGCAAATTTCGGGATGGTTCCTTTGTAAATGGCACGCCGATTTCCTTCGGCGTCCTTTAATCATTCCGAACTTGTACTCCATCTCTAATGAGATCGACGTCGACGGGACGTTAAACCCTCATCTTACTTCCATAGTCCGCCAGAAAAGCCGAAGAACTTTGACGATCAGTTTAAAGGAATGGATAGACTTGGAAATATCTTATAAGGTGAGCATCAATCAAATTAAACTAAGAGCAATGGATGTAGTCGAAATAAACCAGGCGACTGTGAGGGAATTAGATTAAGACATGAAACGCTAAAAGTTGTAGAAGGGTTTTGCTATTGCGGCAGCAAGATCACTGTCGATGACCGAAGTAGAGAGGATATAAAATGAAGGCCGCCAACAGCAATAAAAGCGTTTCTTAAAAAGGGAGATTTGTTAGCATGGAATATAATGTGTTAAAACGTATTTTGCCCGTCGTGTAGCCTTCTGCGGAAGTTAAGGGGGGCGATAAGCAGTTCAGACGAGAAGAAAATAGAAGCTTGAAATATTATATGCTACAGTACAATGTTGGAAATTAAATTTGTGATTCGGATCAGTAAACAGAGGATACTGAAGCGAATTGGGAAGGAAGTATCTTTATGGAACAGCTAGACTAAAATCAGTTGATAGGAGACGTACTGAGTCGTCAGTTTAGGGATGGATGGAAATGTCGGGGATGAAAATTGTAGCCGGCCGCTGTGGTCGAGCGGTTCTAGGAGCTTGAGTCCGGAACCGCGTTGCTGCTACGGTCACAGGTTCGAATCCTGCCTCGGGCGTAGATGTGTGTGTGATGTCCATAGGTTAGTTAGGTTTAAGTAGTTCAAAGTCTAAGGGACTGATGACCTCAGATGTTAAGTCCCATAGTGCTTAGAGCCATTTGAACCATTTGAAAATTGTAGAGGGAGACCAAAGCTGCCATGTTCTTTTAAGGTATGGTAGGTAGTTTACTGGTCGTTTAAGTGTGGTTTTTTGTCTGTGAAGTTTTCTATTATTTTGTTGCATTTCTTTAAAGCTATTATAAACTTTGTTCGTGAGTGAGAAGTCCGCAAACTGTCGTAGATTACCGATCTGCGCAGCTTGTTGTGAATTATGTAGAAAGTGGTTTCACCGGGATGAATGTAGCGGGCAAGATAGTGGGGAATCTAGTGAAGCAATCTCGTGGATCTGCAGAATATATACTAGGAAAAGATTGATGGTGGAGGATGAAGTGAGAAAATGTGCCCTTCAGGCACAGTTAGAGGATGTTCGACAGGAATTGGAGACGCTGCGGAGGAAAAAGAGCAGAGAAGAGTGAACTGGAAGACAACAGTATGGCCATTAGGAAGAGGAGCCGTTCCAATAGTTTCATTTTGAGTGTTGCTAACAGGTCTAGCCATCTGTCAGAGTCACGTGGAGAGAAACCAGGACTGTATGAGCCTGGATTCGGAGACCACCCTCAGTTTACACAGACGGCTGTCTGCTTTGGCAAAGACAGCTAGCCTCGCGCGCTGTATGGAGCCAGAGCCGTTTTGCAGCACCGTTTCCATCGTGCCCTCTGCCACACCGCAAAGTGACCTTTGGAGTATGGACGTAGATATAGAAATGCAACAGACGACCACTGTTGTTAGGAAGCGTAAGTTAGAAAAGAAAATTAAGTAGATGATTTTGCTGCTAGGTAGCAATCATCAGTGCGACGTAGGCCCTCAGTTGCAGCAGACATTAGGTAACGTGTATTAAGTCATCAGCATTTTTAAATCCAGGTTGTTTTATGTAAGGATTTTTACTAAAGAGTATCAGGTAGTGACAGTGGGACGCGCTGGGAATAGTATTGGTAAGCATTCAGCTAACGACACAGGTGGTGACATGGACAGAATTACTATTGAGACTCGGACTAGTAATGTTCACCTTTTATACAGTTTTTGCGGAGTTACGATCAGCCCCATCTTAACACTACTATGAGGCGAATTCATATGGGACATGAGTGGGCACTGATGCCTGCTGACAAGGCACGCTTTTCGATGGTGCCAATTAAGAGTATCTAAAGATCGTTCTATAATCGACATGACTTACATCTAAACCGGATTGGGAACGAATGGATAGCGAACCTTAAAAGTGCCAGTATACTAAGTATTGAGGTGGGATAAGCGTTCGACAGCGGAAAATGGTGCACGATATTCGAAATTCTGAGCAAAGTGGGAGTAAGCTATAGGGAAAGACGAGTAATGTACAATTTGTACAAGAACCGAGACAGTACGAAAAGACTGGAAGACCAAGACGAAGCGTTCACATTAAAGAGGGTGTAGTCTGTCGCCACTAATGTTCGATCTATACATCGAAGAAGCAATGACGGAAAGGGAACAAATATTCAAGAGTGGGATTTTTAATTTAATTTAATAGTATGGCTAGGGACCCCCGGCGGGCAGGCCGTTCGCCGGGTGCCGGTCTTTCAAGTTGACGCCACTTCGGCGACCTGCAGTCGATAAGGATGATAGGATGATGATGAGTACAGCACAACACCCAGTCCCTGCGTGGAGAAAATTCTCCGACCCAGCCGGGAATCGAACCCGAGCCCAGAGGATTGATAATCCGTCACGCTGACCATTCAGCTACCAGGGGCAGACAAGAGTGGGATAAAAATTAAAGATGAAAGGATGTCAGTGATAAGATTGGCTGATAACATTGCTATCCTCGGTGAAAGTGAATAAGAATTATTCGATCTGTTGAATGGAATGAACAGTCTACTGAATGTGGAATATGAAATGAGAGTAAATCGAAGGAAACCAAAAGTAATAAGAAATAGCATAAATGAGGACAGCGAGAAGCTTAACATCAGAATTGGTGATCATGAAATAGACGAATTCTGCTACCTAGGCAGCAAAATGAACCATGCCGCACGAAGAAAGGAGGATATAAAAAGCAGACTAGCACTGCGAAGTAAAGCATTCCTGACCAAAAGAAGTATGCTAGTATCAAACATAGGCCTTAATTTGAGGAAATGCACCGCATGGTATGAAACGTGGATTGTCGGAAGACCAGGAAGGAAGAGAATCGAAGCATTTCAGATGCGGTGCTAAAGGAGAATGTTGAAAATTAGGTGGATTGATAAGGTGGGGAATGAGGAGGTTCTCTACAGAATCGTCTAGTAAAGGAATACATGGAAAACTGACAAGATGAAGGGACAAGATGGTAGCACATCTGTTAGGACATCAGAAAGTAACTTCCACGGTGGAGAGAACTGTAGAGGGTGAAAACTGTAGAGGAAGACTGAGATTGGAATACATTCAGCAAATAATTAGGGACGTAGTTTGCAAGAGCTACTCTGAGATGAAAAGGTTACGGAGGAGAGAAATTCGTGGCGGGACGCATCAAACCAGTCAGACGACTGATGACTCGAATGAATGGAAAAAGTCCGGTGATATAGTGTAGAAGGTCTAGATCTGTTTTTACGATGAAGTCAGGTAGGAAAGTTCCTTTAACGGTGGAAGATAGTTCCATAAATGGGGAATGCAGATCGGAAGATGGAGTGAGCTTATTTGATCAAAATATTAGCGGAACTCAAGGCAAAATAGATGAACTGCTAACAGATCTGGACCCTTGACACTATTTGTATTCACAGCATCGTTTACGAAGTGAAGAAATACAAATGTGTTGTATGGTCCACACAGTCAACTGCTTTCGTAAAATCGGAGAAAATTCCTACAGTTCTCAACCTATCATTTATTCCTGCTAGTACCTCACACACAATATAATAAATAGCATTTACTGTGAATACTCCGAGTCTAGCAGCAAATTATGTGTGCCGCAAGTCTCCATTGCATTGATTTCTCAAAAACTGTTGGAAACACAGGTAAGAAACATAATGGGCAGTAATATTCGAGCCGGCCGCGGTGGTCTCGCGGTTCTAGGCGCTCAGTCCGGAACGCGCGACTGCTACGGTCGCAGGCTCGAATCCTGCCTCGGGCGTGGATGTGTGTGATGTCCTTAGGTTAGTTAGGTTTAAGTAGTTCTAAGTTCTAGGGGACTGATGACCACAGATGTTAAGTCCCATAGTGCTCAGAGCCATCAGTAATATTCAAGCTGTTTATTAGCAGAGCACTTCCGGGATGTTATTCAGTAAGCGCGTATTTAGGGCCCTACCTCAACCCCTCTTTAGGCTCTTCCTTCAGTGCGGTTCGCTTTCATGGAGCCGGAATCTTGCTCGACTGCCGCGGTGCGCCACAGCGGAGAGTCCACCCTGGCCCTCCCGCGCCAAGGCCGGGTTCATTTTTTTCTGGCGTGCCGCCGTCTGGAGTGCAGGCTGCGGCCTAATATCTGGGAGGGCAGGCGTGCAGCTGCCTCCCGCAGACCCGACCACCGAAAGCGAAAGTCCCCCGCGTCCGGTGGGTTCCACCGACTCAAGTCACAGGCCGCAGAATAACCGCATTCAAGAGTGGACACCTGCAGCTCACCTTACGCTAGTGATATTGATTCACAGTCTTCGCTTTGAGTGTACTTGGATGAAGAGCAAGTGTCAGATTATAAATCTTTTGATTAGTGGTCGGTCCAATGATTTTTCTCTATCACATATCCTTTCTTTCACTTATTTCAATACCACAATTGTACATTATTTTATTATTGTGATTATGATTGTTAGCTGTGTTGTTAATGGAATGTGCGTTTCGTCATAGCGTGTAGGTGGCAGACCCTGATATTCTTCCAGCATATCAATAAATAAATCTTCCAGTACTTTGTACGTCGCCAAGTTACTTCGTGATTCGAATTAAAGATTAATTTGTTGGTCTCACTATATCTGACTCTGTTAATCACTTGACGCATCGGACGAGAGTAGGTACACTATGTGATCTAAAGTATCCGGACACCTGGCTGAAAATGTCTTACAAGTTCGTGGAGCCCTCCATCGGTAATGCTAGAATTCAATACGGTGTTAGCCTACCCTTAGCCTTGAAAACAGCTTCCACCCTCGCAGGCACACGTTCAGTCAGGTGCAGGAAGGTTCCTTCGGCAATGGCAGCCCATTCTTCACGGAGTGCTGTACTGAGGAGAGGTATCGACGTCGGTCGGTGAGACCTGGCACGAAGTCAGCGTTCCAAAACATCCCAAAGGTGTACTAAAGCATTCAGGTCAGGACTCTGTGCAGGCCAGTCCATTACAGGGATGTTATTGTTGTGTAACCACTCTGCCAGAGGCCGTGTATTATGAACAGGTGCTCGATCGTGTTGAAAGATGCAATCACCATCTCCGAATTGCTCTTCAACTGTGGGAAGCAATAAGGTGCTTAAAACATCAATGTACGCCTGTGCTGTGATAGTGCCACCCAAAACATCAAGGGGTGCAAGCCCCCTCCATGAAAAACACGACCACACCATAACACCACCGCCCCGAATTTTACTGTTGGCACTTCACACGCTGGCAGATGACGTGCACCGGGCATTCGACATACCCACACCCTCCCATCGGATCGCCACATGGTGTACCGTGATTCGTCACTCCACACAACGTTTTTCATCTGTTCAATCGTCCAAGCCACGCAGGTTTAGCCGAGGGGTCTAGGGCGATGCAGTCATGGACTGTGCGGCTGATACCGGTGGAGGTCCGAATCTTCCCTCGGGCATGGGTGTGTGTGTTTGTCCTCAGGATAATTTAGGTTAAGTAGTGTGTAAGCTTAGGGACTTGGCAATTAAGTCCCATAAGACTTCACACACACACACACACACACACACACACACACACACACACACACACACACACACACACACAATCGTCCGATGTTTACGCTCCTTACACCAAGTGAGGCGTTGTTTGGCATTTACCGGCGTGATGTGTGGCTTATGAGCAGCCGCTCGACCATGAAATCCAAGTTTTCTCACCTCCCGCGTAACTATCATACTACTTGCAGTGGATCCTGAGGTAGTTTGGAATTCCTGTGTGATGGTCTGGATAGATGTCTGCCTATTGCACATTACGACCCTCTTCAACTGCCTCCGGTCTCTGTCAGTCAACAGACGAGGTCGGCCTGTACGCTTTTGTGCTGTACTTGTCCCTTCACCTTTCCACTACACTGTTGCATCGGAAACAGTTTACCTAGAGATGTTTAGGAGTGTAGAAATCTCGCGTACAGACGTATGACGCAAGTGACACCCAATCATCTGACCACGTTCGAAGTCCGTGAGTTCCGCGGAGCGCCCCATTCTGCTCTCTCACGATTTCTAATGACTACTGACGTCGCTGATATGGAGTACCTTGCTGTAAGCGGCAGCACAATGTACCTAATATGAAAAAGTATGTTTTTGGGGGTGTCCGGATACTTTTGATCGCATAGTGTATATACTGTCTTCTCTAGGAACATGCCTTGTAAAGCACTTTAGTGTTCAAATGAAATTCGTTTTGAGAAAAGATTTATTTACTGAAAATGATTACTTACTCACCGAAATTGTTTGATCTTTCGTTTAAAGATTTTCTTAGGGAATGCTGCTAAATGCTCCGCCTGTTGCTGTAGATACATTAAACCAATAAAAATTCTTTACATGTAGTAATCATTTGCACTTCTTAGGTGTAGCAGAAATGCTTTGACATCTTCGTCAACAGACCTTTAAGGGAAATAACAGTGCCTTCACGCCAATATTTTCATGTCACTCGAGTGTCAAGTGTTAATCGTGTTTCTGATTATTCTGTACAGTACGATGAAGCCATATTCCTATCTTTTCATCTTTTACTATGAGCAACAGGTGCCATTTAAACCAGTGATGACAATACGGAATGCTGCAAAAATGATATTCCAATGTTTTCGTCCACTACGACGTAATATGGGGTATCGTTATCATATTTATGCTATAGCAGGAAATCTGAAATTTGATACAGAAGTTTTTCAAAGTGTTTTCCTTCTGCAGCTATTAGATTTTCTGTGGATCAGAGTAAAACCAAGTTAACTAAATACTTTCTATATTTATGTACGTAGCTTCATAATGTCTGTTTTAAGAAGCGATCTGATATGGATACCACAAGGCAGTGCACTCAGCACCAGTACTGCATCTAGCTACACTTGGTCCACAACATAATGTTCTTGTAACATCTCTATCTAATGATAAGCCTGTAGTGGCTCGGAAACATGTTCATGGTTGAATAAATCGTTAAATAGCGACTGGTTACATATTTATTATCAGATAAATCACCAAGACGGTTTTTAAATTGGGAATATTCGGGAGGGGATTTTCAGCTCCAGCATACCCCCAGTAATGAATGGAAACTTTCCGAAAACGTTGGTGAGGACCACAGTATTGAAATCTATCTATTTCTATGACAATATCGCACATTTTCCCAAACAAATCTTAAAAATATCGTGTACACAGATGTACAGCGAGCAGACGAAGTAGAAGACGCTGTTGATAGCAGTGTCGCACCTGCGAGCAGGAATGTCGGTACCCGTGGGCCAGGTGAGCCGGGTCTGGCCGCCGCCGCCACCCCCGCCCCGTCTAGACAGCCATTATGATCAGGACGGGGCAGGAAGGCAAGGGTTGGCCTCAAGGACGGGCCGTGAGAGCGAGAGTGAATTCCAACCCTGTCTGGCGCGGCGCGGCCCGGCACAATACAACAAACACTGTGGGGCCTCGCAGCCAGACGGCCGCCCACACAAAAACGCAGACACGCCGGGCCCCGTGTTTTCACGTCGAGATTTACGTGGGGCCGAGGGGTTGCGCTGCGGTCGTCCTCCCAGATTTGTATACGTCTTTGTCCCGGACTGTTCCCTGATGAAACGGGAGACGCTCGGGGGGTGAAATGGAAAAAAATTCCTCCGGGGGCGGTTTAAAGCGATGACCAGATGAGTCACAGGTACTACACAGACTTTCGCTTTTTCTATATCTGTAAGATCCTCCAGAACTTGCTGCCAGATGAACGAGGTTTTCGTGGAATTGTGGAGAAACAATCGCACTGTACAGTCTGTTACGTGACAGCGTATCGGCACTACACGCACACACTGAAACATATAGCCTTAGCTCTTCCGCTGCCCTACAGACGGAACCTTTGTCCCCCATGCAAAGTCCATAACGCATTACTTTACTTCGAACGCTGGAGTGAGATAACAAGAAGAGACATGAGTGCCGCTTATGTGTCGTGTTTTGAGGCTGCGTATCTCTGTAGCCACCCAAAACGTCGGAAAACGTGTCATGCCACGGCATCTAAACATATGGGAAAATCAGTAATTTGTGCAAAAGTGGGTAACACGCTTAAATTGGTTAGAAACGTGGATAACTTTGACGAACGTTGCTCAGCCGGTAAAGTGGACCCAAAAGTGGAAAAAATTATTATTTACCTTTTTTCGGGGAACCAATTCTCAATATTGCATCAAGCGCAAGCAAAATTAAGGAAAAAGGGTTACCATGTGACGTATGTAACAATTATAAGAGACTGTAAAAAGGAAAAGGTGTGCAGGTACGGGATTGGTCCTCACAGTCGCCTGACGCTAATGTATGGTTTTACTTCAAAAAGAAGTCGCAAGAAAAAAGGATTCTCACTTTAAAACCGCTGCCAACGCATATTCAAAGCATTTCGAGGTCTATTCGAAGTGAATACGCGGAAAAATTGGCTTCAGGGATGCCTCGGAGATGGCAAGCCATTATCGACGCTGCGAGTGGTCGTGGTGTTACTGATTGTAGCTGCATTTCTCTATTTTTCGTACGTGAAGTATATATATGTTTTAGTTGTTGTCAAATACATTTTTCTACTGGTTAACCTGACTACGGTCTTATTTAACTGCCAGTAAAGGATGGAAGGTTTGAGTTTAGCTATCAGGGGACGTTGAAGTCACTGGAGAGTAAAAGCTCGAATTGAACAAGGATGAGGACGAAAATCGGTTGTGGCCTTATTTAAGGATCCTCAGTGCTATAGAGGAAGGACAGAAAACTAAATTAGGAGGACTGGACTTGGACTTTAATCCGTTACCTTGTAGTACACGAGCTTCTAACGTTCACCACCGTAACATTATACGGCACAAAAAGTAATTTTATAGAGTCTCTCTTTATTGCTTTCAGGTTAGAAACTATTACCAACATTCACATTGCTGTGTTTTACTCGTGACTGTAAGTTTGAAGGCTTTGTAGCATATACTAATTCAAATTAGAGTTACAAAAAATACATTAAATAAAAGAGTAACTCAAAGAGTTGTTCTTATAAGTGTTCAGTGTGAGCACCATTTGTCTCATGGCATCCGTCGTGTTGATAGGTGAGTTCTTCCCAACCCTTAATCAGTGTGTTTGGAGTAACTGTTGTAACAATGTCTGCAATCCTTGTTCTTAAATTGTGTAGTGGTGGTGGTTGTTGGGATGTTGAAGGGGGACTAAACAGCTAAGGTCATCAGTCCCCCATTCCTAAAAAAAGGCGAGACGGAAATGCACGAAGCAGGTAAGACCCCAAGGGGAAGGAGACTCCCCCCCAGGCCCTAAAAGAACACAAATGCGGTAACGAACACTACAGACACGAAGACACCAGACAAAAGGAAACAGAACAAAAGAAGATGACCGGAGACTGGTTGACTGACCACGACAACAAAAAAGGGAAAGAGTCAACCAACCGACGACACACTAAAATCTGCAACCAAATAGGAGAGACTCGAGGACAAGAGACACACAAAGGGAAAGGTGCAGGACCACTCTAAATGGAACCATAAAAGGGACTAGCATGGATAAAATGTAAAACACTGTCAGCCATGGAGGCATCGTCGCATAAAATCAAAGGCAAGGTGCCCGGGAGATTAAAAGACCGCCGAAGGGTGCGCAGTCGGGGACACTCCAATAAAACGTGGGCGACCGTCAGCCGTTAAATTGTGTAGATCAGCAGTTAGCGGAGGCACATACATTTGAAGTTTTATGAACCACCAACGGTAAAAATCTCATCGTTTCAGATCTGGTGGAGGCCAAGCGAAACTAGCTCTGTCATCCGGCCCTTCCGGGCAATCCAGCCGTCGGGTACATCATCGTTTAACCGGTCGCATACTGAGTTATGCCAGTGAGTCGGCGAGCCATTTTGCTACCAGATAATGTTCTATGGTTCAGCATCTTCGAATTGAGGAAAGAGCCATAGCTGTAGCGCTGCGAGATTAGAAACACCAGCTACAGTTGCTTCACCGAAAAAGAGAGGCCCATAAGCTTTCCGCCGAGAAATAGCACAAACAACCTTCAGTTTAGGGGAGTCTCGTTCCGACTGTGTCACTTAGTGTGTGTTTGCTGATCCCCAGACGCACACATTAAGTGTCTTCATGTTTCCACGTAGGTGAAACGTAGAGTCTTCCATGCGCACAGGAATACAAATGAAACTGTTTGAGTTACTCTTTCATTTGATGTATTATTTGTAATTGTAAGTTGAATGCAACAAATTCTGCAAAGACTTAAAACCCCGAATTAATTTTGAAACATCCAGTATTTACATTTACAACCAAACTACATGTTACCAGCCAGCCCTTGCTCCTTAGAAGCTAGTTCCCATTATTAGAAACAATGACGAACAGGAAATAATTACTTGCGTCTAATAAAATATTTGAAGCTACTAACAAACAGTTGTTTCTGCACTGACGTATTCTCTTTGAGGCTACTATAGTGTAGCATTTGAGAAAAATCATTTTCTTCAAAAAAAAATGGTTCAAATGGCTCTGAGCACTATGGGACTGAACTTCTGTGGTCAGAACTTAGAACTACTTAAACCTAACTAACCTAAGGACGTCACACACATCCATGCCCGAGGCAGGATTCGAACCTGCGACCGTAGCAGTCCCGCGGTTCCGGACTGCGCGCCTAGAACTCATTTTCTTCTTTCACTTTCAATATTAGGAAGGAAGGAAATATTAGAAAGGAAGGAAAAGATTAGCGTTTGAAGTCCCACCGACCATGAGATTATTATACACGAATTTAACCTCCGACTGGGCAAGATTACAGAAGCAAATCGATCGTGTATCATTTTCAAAGGAAACAACCCCACATTTGCCATAAATGATTTGAGAAAATCACAAGAAAATGTAAATCTGAATGGCTGGATAGAGTTTTGAGTAGACGTCCTCCCGAAAATGAACCCATTGACTTACCATTGCACCACTTTCCTCGGTCCCGTATAATGTCACTTACTGTCTCTTACAGTCCTCCATGCCCATATTTTTGGTCTGCAATAAATATCTTTTTTCCTTTTAGGCTCTAAATTTGTAATTTTCATAGCTTTATAGTCTTCCTGGTTTCATTCTCTGTAGGTCTCATTCAATATACTCTTTCTTTATGTTATTTTATCCTACACATTGCCTGTGTGAATTTTCATTGTTATTGGCCTCATTTCAGATTCTATCGGCTCGCTTTAGATTTTCATTTCTGGTTCTTGCAAATATCCTTTTGATTTTTTAAATTTAATAACCCACTTTTCCATGGATGTGTGTGATGTCCTTAGGTTAGTTAGGTTTAATTAGTTCTAAGTTCTTGGTGTTCCGAATTTATTCCGTAAGATGAAATGAGAGATATGATACTGCGTGAAGAGTTTGACAGAGCACTGAAAGACCTGAGTCGAAACAAGGCCCCCGGAGTAGACAACATTCCATTAGAACTACTGACAGCCTTGAGAGAGCCAGTCCTGACAAAACTCTACCATCTGGTGAGCAAGATGTATGAGACAGGCGCAGACTTCAAGAAAAATATAATAATTCCAATCCCAAAGAAAGCAAGTGTTGACAGATGTGAAAATTACCGAACTATCAGTTTAATAAGTCACAGCTGCAAAATACTAAAGCGAATTATGTACAGACGGATGGAAAAACTGATAGAAGCCAATCTCGGGGAAGATCAGTTTGGATTCCGTAGAAATGTTGGAACACGTGAGGCAATACTGACCCTACGGCTTATCTTAGAAAATAGATGAAGGAAAGGCAAACCTACATTTCTAGCATTTGTAGACTTAGAGAAAGCTTTTGACAATGTTGAGTGGAATACTCTCTTTCAAATTCTGAAGGTGGCAGGGGTAAAATACAGGGAGCGAAAGGCTGTTTACAATTTGTACAGAAAGCAGATGGCAGTTATAAGAGTCGAGGGGTATGAAAGGGAAGCAGTGGTTGGGAAGGGAGTGAGACAGGGTTGTAGCCTATCCCCGATGTTATTCAATCTGTATATTGAGCAAGCAGTAAAGAAAACAAAAGAAAAGTTCCGAGTAGGTGTTAAAATCCATGGAGAAGAAATAAAAACTTTGAGGTTCGCCGATGACATTGTAGTTCTGTCAGAGACAGCAAAGGAATTGGAAGAGCAGTTGAACGGAATGGACAGTGTCTTGAAAGGAGGGTATAAGATGAACATCAATAAAAGCAAAACGAGGATAATGGAATGTAGTCGAATTAAGTCGGGTGATGCTGAGGGAATTAGATTAGGAAATGAGCTGCTTAAAGTAGTTAATGAGTTTTGCTATTTGGGGAGCAAAATAACTGATGATGGTCGAAGTAGAGAAGATATAAAATGGAGACTGGCAATGGCAAGGAAAGCGTTTCTGAAGAAGAAAAATTTGTTAACATCGTATATAGATTTAAATGTCAGGAAGTCGTTTCTGAAAGTATTTGTATGGACGATAAATAGTTTAGACAAGAAGAGAATAGATGGGTAGATCACATAACTAATGAGGAGGTATTGAATAGAATTGGGGAGAAGAGGAGCTTGTGGCACAACTTGACTAGAAGAAGGGATCGGTTGGTAGGACATGTTCTGAGGCATCAAGGGATCATCAATTTAGTATTGGAGGGCAGCGTGGAGGGTAAAAACCAAAGAGGGACACCAAGAGATGAATACACTAAGCTGATTCAGAAGGATGTAGGCTGCAGTACGTAATGGGAGATGAAGCACAGGATAGAGTAGCATGGAGAGCTGCATGAAACCAGTCTCAGGACTGAAGACCACAACAACAACAGTATATACGAAATAACAAAATGAAATTTGATCTTTCGTTTGTAATGTAAGTCCAGTACATTTGTGTCAGTATCAAATAAAAGGTGTTTATGTTTTTTCCCACCACAACGAATTGAGTTCCAATTCTGGGACTCCTGGCCAGATGGTCAATCCTAAAACATATCTAACATAGCCGGCCGGAGTGGCCGTGCGGTTGTGGGCGTTAGAGTCTGGAACCGGGCGGCCGCTACGGTCGCAGGTTCGAATCCTGCCTCGGGCATGGATGTGTGTGATGCCCTTAGGTTAATTAGGTTTAATTAGTTCTAAGTTCTAGGCGACTGATGACCTCAGAAGTTAAGTCGCATAGTGCTCAGAGCCATTTGAGCCATATCTAACATAAACAAGTACTCACATGGACAACTCACGATCGTGTGCGAAAACCTCACCTTAGTGGAAATCCTACGTAATAGACGTGAAGAGGTAGTCATTTTGTAAATGCTGACTGCCAAGAGCCGGCCGAAGTCACAGTGGGCGTATTTCTGGGAACGGCGTCTCCTGCCCCGAATGACACAGTCACACTGCGAACCTTGTGGCGACAGTAACTGATGGGTTTTCTTGCTCGGTGTCTGATCTCACGCATGATGAATGTGCCGCGCTCGACTGCAGAACATTTCTCTTTATTTTTCTTTTTCCTTGTCTCGGAGACGATACACGAGACTTGGCACGCGCGCTCCGCGTTGCGCAAAAGCAGTAATACCTAAAGTGCGGCTGCGGCCGCGCCCGTCGCTCGCTACACAAGTGGCTTGAAGGCCAGTGGGCGTCGAGGGCGGTGGTAGCCAATTTCTCGCTACAGGCACGTACTCACAGTAATGGTCACCGCCTCTTCACGGGCGGACGCACCGTGCTGCGGCACACGCCAACTGTATTAGTTAGCGCTCCATCGGATATCGCTGAGGTAAAATGAGATCCAGATAAACCATCTCCAGCGATTATTCTCGTATAACGAAATGTATAGCTGGAAGCAAAGTAAGGGCGAAGGACGCAACACCCTCTCGATAATCCGGTTTGCGGATTATCGAGAGGGTTGCATAGTACGGCAGTTTTTGAGAATAAATAAAAGAAAAACGAAACCTGAGATAATCTATTAATATTAGAAGGAGGATTTTCGTTTAGAATACACTTTTACACATATGGCTTATGTTTTACCGGGTCGCAATTCCATCGTCTGACATCGCCGAAAAAAATGGTTCAGATGGCTGAGGTCATCAGTCGCCTAGAACTTAGAACTAATTAAACCTAACTAACCTAAGGACATCACACACATCCATGCCCGAGGCAGGATTCGAACCTGCCACCGTAGCGCTCGATCGGTTCCAGACTGTAGCGCCTAGAACCGCACGGTCACTCCGGCCGGCTTGCCGAAAAAACACTGCCAAGGGAAACAAAAACATTGTATAAGAACGTGCAGGTATCTTTAGCTTCTGGAAATCCCTTAACGTGATCGATGATATTCACGCGGTATTTGTGAGGCCTGGGGTAACGTGAAGGTAATAAATCCGCCTCTGTAGCTACGGAATCAGCGGGGCAGACTGCTAACAGAATGGCCCGGGTTCGTTTACCGGCCGGGTGGGAGATTTAGCTCCGCTCGGGACCGGATGTTGTGTTATCCTTACCTTCGTACCGTCATAACTCTTACGGAAAACGCCTGCATGGCGTCACTTGACAAGACCCAGTTTATGTAACATGGTACTAGGGTACAGCTTGGCCCTAATGACTGCTCGGAAATGTCGAAATACAGTGTCGCATCTTCCACTGTTGAGATGGCTGTATGGACTCATCCAGAAAACCAATACAAAAAAGCATAACAATAGCTCGCTCGTGGAAGAAAATTACAGCACACTGCTCTAAAAGTGGCTTCGAAGGTACTGAGGACTCTCATACTACTACTACTCACCCGACAAATCTGGTGAAAGAAAGGATTGGTTATGAAATGTCGAAATACAGTGTCGTATCTTCCACTGTTGAGATGGCTGTATGGGCTCATCCAGAAAACCAATACAAAAAAAGATAATAGCTCGCTCGTGGAAGAAAACTGCAACACGCTGCGCTGAAAGTAGCTTTGAAGGTACTGAGTAGTCTCATACTGCTGCTCACCCGACAAATCTGGTGAAAGAAAGGATTGGTTGTGAAGACGCAGATGACCGAAACATTCACGAGAGGTTAAATAACGATCCCTACGAATCAAGATTTGAGCAGCAAAGCGACGCGAGTATGCAGAACAAACGCACACAGAGCCACTGAAATGCTTTAACCTGTTCTTAGAGTAAGCAGGAATAAATTATTTTGAATATACCGAAGTTTTGAGCTCCTGTATCGTAACATCCACTGCCAGGAAAAAAGTGAATGAAGAACGGAAACAGAGAACAAAATGGACTATTATTTCCTAAAGCGAACTGAAAGCAAATGATACGAAATACAACGTGTTTTAAATGTAATTTTGTAAATAAGTTGTCAGTTTCCAGCGAGCAGCGCGTAAGTAGTGCAGTGGACTTTCAAATGCGACATGTGGCATGTTTCGTAAATAGCAGTTCCCGGTAAAAATTGTGTATTTTGGTCCATATTATTCCGTTATTTGTGCAAAATCGCAACCATATTAAACCGGATAAACGGCAGGTTGCTTTATCAGCTTTACACCGTTCGCAAGAATTATTGTTATTTTTTTATTTGCTCTCATTATCAACAAATTAAGGTAAATTCCGGCACGTCCACGCATATGAGAACACAGTCCAAAGTAAAATCGGGTTGTTCAGGTGATGGTTTTGAAGTTATGTCATGGATTAATGAATACAATGAAATTACAATAACCGTTCGAGGAAAGTACGAGAGTGATAATCTATTTTGAAACGAGATCGTCGAAGAAATCAGCAGTTCTGATGTTTCCAAAAGTGTAAAAAGTCCTTAGTTTACGAGGTAGTGAGCAGCAAAAATTACCACACCCTATAGTTTCAGTGTGTAATTTTCTAGACGATAGAAATGAGTGGGTACTCTTAGCAGTCTTAAAAATGGTATTTTGTCGTCAGAAATTTTCAAAATATTCAAATGTGTGTGAATTCCGAAGGGACCAAACTACTGAGGTCATCGGTCCCTAGACTTACACACTACTTAAACTAACTTACGCTAAGAACAACACACAAACCCATGCCCGAGGGAGGACTCGAACCTCCGGCAGCAGAGGCCGCGTAATCCGTGACATGGCGCCTCAAACCGCTCGGCCATTCCACGTGACTTGTCGTCAGGAAGCGTCTTGCTGGGGTGGTGGTACTAATTTCAGACCGATGTTTGCAGGATCCGCACTGGCGATTGCCTATTTCTTGCGAAACTTGAACTGGATATATGGTGAGCCAAATGGATGCATCCAATACTTTGATGCTCATACTGAAACAGTTACTCAGATGTGCAGCGAGAAATTCTAAGAGTAAAAAGAGATAATTAAACTTACACACATATACACACACTGGAAATAATTTTATCACTGAGTATACCATATTGAGTCAAGATGGTATACTCAGTGATAAAACAAAGCAGTAGGCTTTTACCAGAAATATTGATCTTTAGACAATGTGTCTAATAGTGTATTTTAAATAAGACAGTATGCCATCTTAGGAACTGTATAACATTAAACCACTTGATAATGGCACTTTAAAGCCGAAATCACGATCGTGTAAATGTAACACTGCAAATAAAAGCAGTCTAATGGTGGTACTGACTTTAAAGGCATTACACAATTGATGCTAGTCCATATTCGCAACTGTGAATACATATAATGTATTTCATAACAGCTGTAGTCGCCACAGAGCCTCTTAACACAGTAATTCGGAGTAATACAGGTACTGCAGTATAGTATTTATTCGTCGACACAGCGCAAATGACTTTCAAGTAAAATGTCTCTTCTGTACGCGTTTGCACGAGTACACAGGGCTGACGATACATGAAAGTTTGTGTCTGGCCGTGACTCGTGTTCGGATGACCAAATAGTAAGGCGACCGCTTGCGATAAGCGGGAAATCCGGGTTCGAGTTCCGGTAGGGCACAAATTTTCATTGTCGTCATTCCGTTATACAGCTGATGGTAGTATATATACGGAAACGCGAATATATTTCATGTAATTCCATTGAATGTTTGTCAGTCGTGTAACCATACACTAAATGATCTTTTCGTTTATTTATACGCATTCCGACGTTATCCTTAAGGTCAGTTATATATGTTGTGAACACTAATGGTCTCATGACACTCGACATAACTTACTGACACTTCCATTCAAATTTTTACTCAGTTTGACGGCCCTCCGTGTCGTAATACTGTGTGCAATACAGAGGCTACATCTCCAACGCTCTAGAAATCGTGATGCTTTATAGCTAAATATGTCCTCCATTTCAGTGGAGATTAGTTTGTGGATGTACGGATTACCAAGCTAGTTGATGGTGTTAGGACAGCAACCAGCCATAACTCCACAACAAATGCAGACAAAAACCATAGATCCACTTCACAGCAGTCACTTCAAGCCAAATCAGTGTGCCTCTGAACCCAAACCTAAATATGCTACTCTCCCGTACATAGGCCCACTTTCATACCAAATAGAAAACTTCTTTAAAAAGAAGAGAAATATCACAATCAGCTTTTCCACAAACAATAAATTAACAACAAAAAGTAATCCATGATGTAAATACCTCCAAGAGTCCCTACCGTAAATCAGGAATATAAAAACTCAAATGTGATATATGCCCAAAATTCTACATCGCACAAACAGGTAGAAGTTTTGAAATTAGATGCAAAGAACATATTGATGCTTTAAGACTTTGTAACTTGAACAAATGGTTCAAATGGCTCTGAGCGCTATGGGACTTAACATCTGTGGTCATCAGTCCCCTTGAACTTAGAACTACTTAAACCTAACTAACCTAAGGACGTCACACACATCCATGCCCGAGGCAGGATTCGAACCTGCGACCGTAGCAGTCGCGCAGTTCCGGACTGAGCGCCTGAACCGCTAGACCACCGCGGCCGGCTAACTTGAACAAATCAGCATTTGCAGCCCATATTGCTGAAGAAAACCATTCAGTGGGAAACACTGAGGACAACTTAAAAATTTTGCATCTAGCAGAAAAAGGACCCACTATGAATATATTAGAAGAATTAGAAATACACACACACAAAAACAGCACCCCAGGCTATATCCTTAACGAACAAACAGATTTAGCTAACACCGCTTTCCTGAGAAATTTCCAAAAATTGCTTTCCAGCCTCAAAAGCAAATAATATTACTACACCTATCTATAGATCAAGTAAGAAATTTATATGTTACTATAATTTTCATGATGCTAAATGTAATTAAGTAATATACTATTTTACCTGTACAGTTCTATAAAAAATACTTTTAATTAATTTAAAAATATCAATTCAAAAATTCAATATCTCAGTACTAGTGTAAAAGGCATTACAGTTGCCTAAATGAATATATGATCCTTTCCAAACATAGGACATAATTGTCAAATGTTACGATGTATCATAGCATATGTGATACTCATATGTTTGTAAGCTCTTTGTACGTATCAAAACGTGCGGTGCGTGGTAGAAATCTTCTCAGTGACAAATCTAAAGTGTTTAGTGAGAACAATTTACGTGTGCAACAATAAAATGCAGTGGGAATGCATTTACATCCGTTGGACGAATGTTATGGAAACAAACACTCCAAACCGACGTTTCACGTAAGTCACATGCAACGAAAATCTGTAACGCAACCATCTGTGTGTGGCGTGTCTATAATTATATATTATTTATATTTTACGAAAATTAATCGGTAAAAAACACACAACATGTCATAAAGAAAGCGTGTAGACCGTCTGAGGATGAATCACAACGGTTCGAAACCTGTAACGGTGCCCTTTGAATAAAGGAACTGAAAGTAAATTTTTTATGTGGCTGGTTGCGTCTTCAAACAACACCCACGGTCTCCATCATGTCATCATATGACAAAATTGCATGTACCAAGCTAGTGTTTAACGACACCAGCTGGCCATTGCATACGGGAGCTGAGAGTTGCTCCTGTGCTGAGCGAGTATGATGTGAAGGACGCACGTGGCGGCTGGATGCACCCCTGAACTTTTAACTCCGCGGTGCCTGCTGCCTTGTCTCTTCCTGCTGCCGCGCCAAGGACACACCGCCGCTGCCGCTGCCGCCGCCGTCGCACCTGCGCTAGGCAACCCACAGAGCCGGCACGGCGAGCCGGTTTGCCAGCAAACAGGCAGCGCTTGCCGGGCCGCGATTATGGCTGTAAGAGAGTGCCAGAAGCGCGTACCGCGGCAACAGTGGAACGAGTCCCTATGCGCTTACTTTAGACACACTTCCCACTTTGGCTAGAGCTTTGACGTGAGTAGTCTATACACTTATATCCGGCATAGGTCACGATATACAGATGTCAAAATTATGTCGTTCTAGTTTTCGTTATACTGATTTTATTTATTTATTTATTGTTCCGTGGTACCAAATTAAGGAGAAGTCTCCATGGTCATGGAATGAGTCAATACTATACTATGGACTATGGACTAAACCAACAGAACTGATCCATTTAGAAGCGCAGCAATTTTGTTCCATTTTTTTCTTTGTACTCCTCCTGTCTGCTTACTTTTTCCCTCTTTCCAGGGTTTATTTTCGCTGTTTTCCTTTTACGGTATCTTTGCTTCCAGGAACTACCTTATAGGCCCGCACATAATCAGTAAATTGTTCAAAATTCGGCTACGTAACTTTAGGGAGTGGCATCTCTGCGCGACATTACGAATATAGCTGTATTTTCGCATCTTAGGTACTTCAACTATAGTACTTCACTAGCACAGAATCTGCCAAAAGATTTTACCCGCCAAATCCCAAAGGCAGCAGCACTCTTACCCTCTATACCAGAACGGCAACGCTGACGAGGCGTTCGTTTTTTGGACATGATGGATAATACAACAGTGCGCTATACAGATATGTAAAGAATCTCATTAAAAACAACTAGAAACGAAAAGCAAAGAATTACCGTGATCTTAGCAGTTACTGCAAAGGGAAGAAATCCCTCTCCCCGCCTTTTTTAATATTATTCTGAAGCGTATAATTCTCAGAGATTGGTGATTCATTGCCAAGAAAAAGGGTAGGAGACAACAGAATTAACGATGAAGTATGCAGCTAGACCCAGGGCGCTGCTCAGTTACGAGAGCTATGCTAGTGTTGGATGCTTTTAAAGGTCAAAAAATTTTGGAAATTTGTGGTAAGTTCCTATGGGACCAATTTCCGCCCCCGGTAGCTGAATGGTCACCGTGACGGATTGTCAATGCTCTGGGCCCGGGTTCGATTCCCGGCTGGGACGGGGAATTTTCTCCGCCCAGTGACTGGGTGTTGTGCTGTTGTCATCATCATCCTATCATCCTCATCGACTGCAGGTCGCCGAAGTGGCGTCAAATTGAAAGACCGGCACCCGGCGAACGGCCTGACCGACGGGGTGGGGGTGGGGGGTGGGGGGGGGGGCTAGTCGTACGATTAAATAAAATTGCACCAAACTGCTAAGGTCGTCATCAGTCCCTATGCCTGAGGGAGGACTCGAACCTGCCGCGCGAACCGTGGCAAGTTGCCTAAGGCCGCGCGGCTACCCCGTGTGGCTTTAAAGGTCACTTCAGCCCTGATGTAAGGAATAGAGTTGCGGCCTTGAAGACATTGCTAATCGCTATACCTGGAGATAGGCCCTCAAAACAGCAGACGCTTCTTGTTGTCGTAAATAACCCGTTTAAATTTCGTCTGCGGGTACACTATTCCGATTGGCCTTCAGGAAGGGATCATGCACTCACTGTATGAGGCAAAATTCAAAAACCATCAATCAATCTTACGTGTTGATGGACTATCTCTTCATGGTGCACAATATCCACAGATTTTGTGATCAAAAGAAAGGCTGTCTGTCAGTCCCTAGAATATTAGCGGGATCAACGTACTTCTGGAGGTCGAAAATACTGCTAATGTTGGTAGCAAATAGCGGTAGCGAAGCTAAGAATGACAAGACTTAAGATTGTACAAAAATTGTTGTAGCCTTTGTGACCACGTCTTGACATTACTGAAGACTGTGACTGTGAGACTGGTATTTCTGTGTAATTTATCTCCACTACAATGAAAAAAAAAATGTTATTGTGAGTGACCAGACCGTAAAAACTTTTTGTAAATGGGTAATGTGGCATAACATTTCTCCACTGTTTCTCTCCTTTTCCCTCTTTGAAATTACGGGTGCTTCTTGTATTCGGGTGCGACATATAGTCACACCAATACGGTAGGGTAGCAGTTTTCAGTTTTGTTTAAGAATGAATGAAAATGTAGTAGCAACAATTGTTATTGCAGTTAAATATATGTTAAGCAATTAAAATGTTTGGAAATTAGGAAAACTTACTTCCTACTTCTCCTCAAATAGATAACTTGATGCGGCATATCAGCTGCTTTTCTCTCCAAGCTCGGTGAAAAACAACCAAAGCTAAAATTCGCAACGAGACACTCCTCTTGCAAATATGATACTGTCACTTTAGATTAGCCTTGTTCACAGTCACTTTCATCATACTTTCAGAGAAGTACATCATTTGAAAACAACTGGTCCCAAAATTTTGGGTCATGCAGCTGATGGAAAAACTATAACAGCAACAAACTTTCACAACTTTGATGATCACATAATTTGCACGACATACGATCCGTATACATTCATCATTAAAAGCACTTCACCTAGAATTAAAAACATGACAAGTCTGCAGACTAAGGCTACACAGGCGTGTAACTTTGGTGAACGTTGTTAGTTTCGGCCGTTTCCACCTACGTTTGAGTTAGTCAGTTTTTTTCTTTATTTCATCTTCGCCGTAGGTCTTTCTCATTCTGTCTTTCCTTACCCGAATTTCTTGCTCTCATGAATATGACGGATTTGCTATTGACAGCGTGTGAATAGAATTCTTTAGGTAACTCGACTTTTCTGTATACTCGGTCAGTCATCTCTCACACAAGCTACTAATAAGTGGAATTACTTGATATTTTCGATATCGTATGCATTCATACTAAATTTTTCACCGTAAATTGGCTAAAAATTTTGGAAATTAATGTATGCAAAAATATAAATGGTTTCAGTTTCTTGTTCTTTGGATGAGGTCATGACCACTCCTTGGATTGAAGCCTGCAGACGTATGACCACGGACCACATACAACGAGCAAAGTGAGTCATTATGACAGCTACATCATTCGGGATTCAACGGTAATCCACTCTCGGCGGAACTCTGCCTCCTGCAGAAACGATATAATATAGTAAAACATACTGTGGTGAAAATAATACTGACAAAGTGATCCGTCGTCTACTTTTATCAATGAGGGAAAAACCTTTTCCGTTTTACGATGTTTCTATTGTAAGGTCAGTTCCCCTGTACACGGGCCTGTGTCACAAGTGGGTGGTTACTCCACTTCCTAGTTATTAAAAAAATGGCTCTCAGCACTATGAGACTTAACATCTGAGGTCATCAGTTCCCTAGAACTTAGAACTACTTAAACGTAACTAACCTAAGGACATCACACACATCCATGCCCGAGGCAGGATTCGAACCTGCGACCGTAACGGTCGCGCGGTTCCCGACTGAAGCGCCTAGAACCGCTCGGCCACACCGGCCGGCTCCTAGTTATTAGCTTGCGCCATACTTCGAACTGGAAATTGCACTTAATGACCTTTCCTTTATCGTTGACGTTTTGCTCCAATCACAAAACGAGAAACAACTGCAACGAAGCAAATTTCTTCAGAAATTTTATATCGGTTTGCTAGTGTGCGAGCTGTTGTCTGAAGAACGCTAAAGGGTCGGCGTCGTGTATCGTTGTACATTTTTTCTGTATAATTCAACTCTACAACTGCTTACACCTTTGATTTTATGAAAACCTCTTCGCCCACGTTCACGCAAAAAAGAAATTTGGAGTGTAATATAATGTGCAATATATTCCCATTGTACCCGACATCATCTGGCAAAAAGATGAGGGTGACTTATCGTCGTATTATTACGAAACTTACTCCTGCGGAAGGTGTCCGGTGCTCTGTTCGGGCGAGTGACATACGATGCGTAGCAGCTGCCTGAAGACATCGTGTTTCACGATGAAAGGCTGTAGATCTTATTTATCGACTTAATGAACCACACAACACTTGGAGGGTGAAGTTTTGTTAAAACGCAACTATATTTATGTCAGAAAACGCGACTCTTTCGGTTCCTTTTGACGTATAACTTGCGACGCGCTTTTTTTCTTGTCACAACTCGGAGAAAAATCCAGCTAATATAATTACTCAAGCCATTGCACGTGTGTAGGACTATAAAATTATCATGAATGATATGTAGCGTCTGGTTCTCTCGATACTGCAGCTCCACTGGAATATGTTCACCTTCGGTCCATTCGCGATACGTAGTCTGTTCGCGTACAATCATGTGGCTCTGATAATGCAAATGGTCCACCATATTGTTTATTCCTAGGATGCAATTCCTACGAATATAACAGCTGGGTTTCTGGAATGGTACGGGAGAGGCGGCGACAGGCTGAAGCCGTGGATCGCTCCGTCAGCTGTGCCTGGATGACTCCAGTTACGGCAAGGGTCCCACTTCGGGTCACGAATCGTTCACTTCATTCATTTCTGCGTGTACCCTGATTCATGACAAGTAAGAAGTTTGTCGGGAAATCTTTGACGTTATGACACAGTCAGGAGAGCAAAAAGCAGACTGACCATGTAAATTCATATAGTGTAGGCCTGTTAGATATTTTGCGCAAGACGTAGTAAAAAAGAGCGTGAGCCAGATATTATCACTGCTGCAGAGCGTGGGACACTTGCGGAGGATTTCAGGGAATGTCTCAGAAAACTCATAACACATTATTTCCCAAAATAAAGAAGAGATGTTACTACTTTACACAAGCTGAAGTTGCGTGGTTGACACAATAGCTTGCGAAATCACATCTGTTTTCAGTCCGTGTCAAATATGCAGTTTGCATTTCATAGCTACAGAAAGAATTCAGCGATTGTCGTTTATTTGAAAGGGGAGTCGGACACTCTATGCAGAAATTCATCAGTTAGAAACTTCTTGAAAGACTGAAACTGTGTATCAGACCATGACTCGAACTCGGGACCTTTGCCTTTTGTGGGCAAGTGTTGTAGGGACTGAGCTACCCAAGCATGGCTCACGTCTCGTCCTCACAGCGTTACTGCCATCGGTACCTCGTCTCCTACTTGCCAAATTCCACAGGAATTCTCCTGCGAAACTTGCTAACTGCGGCTAAGCCACGTCTCCACAGTATCCTTCTCTTCCAAGAGCGCTAGTCCTGCAAATTTCGCGGAGAACTTCTGTAAAATCTTGAAGATAAGAGATGGCGAACTGTCGGATGTATGCTTGTGAGGAAGGTTCGTGAGACATGCTTGGATAGCTCAGTCGACAGAGCACTTGCCCGCGAAAAGCAAAGGCCCAAGTTTGAGTTCCGGTCCGAAACGTAATCTGCCTGGAAGTTTCATGTTAGCACAATCCGGTACAGAGCGAAAAATTCATTCTGGAAATTTTAATTTACTAGAAATTTTTTCGAAACTGTATTCTTCTATTTGATTACATTGTTCCGTTAATATTATATATTTTTTATGGTCGGGTATATTGACACGTACTCTTACTCCAAGACATCGTTATTCATTCGGCTGTATGAGCTTCGAGGGTGGGAAGCTCTATTTACAAAACTGCCAGTGAAAACCGTAAAAAAAAGAAAAAAATAGTTCGAACCACGAATCTGATATATTTTGAACTAGCCTTCATACCTTGACAAGCAGTTTTAACAGTTTAAAGTGGTTGATGGCTCATAAAACTGTTTCTCTCCTTTTACGGAAAAGATAATCCAATATTAAAGGTAGATCACGGCAGAGCACCTGAATACTATGTTTCTGGGGCTGTAAATGCCGGGCTGAAATGAGTCTAAAGGATTTCTAGTACATGCGTGAAGGCGATCACGCACAATCCTCGTTCGGATAGTTCCTGAGCACTGTTAGTCGGTGTGAGACCCTCCCCAAATTATAGTAGCGGAAGAGATGGGGAAGGTACAACTGGGAGATGCGCGATTCATAGTGGACTTAATAATTTAGTGCGAGACCGTCACAGAAATGGTTAAAAAATTCTCACGTGAAACGCTACAGGATGGGTATCGTCCATCACGGAGAGTAAGGGAGGAGTTGGCTAATGATTACAGATTTTATTGGTCAGCACGTATCCCAGTAGAGTTCAAAACGTAGAAGCATAAATACTATGGGAAAGGAGTTGGGTATCGGAGAATCTTGCAGAATGCAGATACGAAAAGAATAAATTATGTTTCCTCTTATAGATATTAATTTAGCGCAACGATCGCTAGAGTAAATTGTGAGGATTTTGCACTAGTGCAGGGAGGGAGGGTACATGGGGGTGGCTACCAGAATCTTTCTTCCCACAAATGGGAATTCAATCTGGTACACAAGGTACGGTCTGTCACATATCATACAGGGGCTTGCACATGTAAGCCTAAATGTACACTTCTGGCAATTAAAACTACAACGGTATAGATGTGGTATGCAACAATCGTCAAACTGGTTTGAGGTATGCAACATGCTTGAATGTGCAAATGATTAGTATTTCAGCGTATCCGTACAAGGTAGTTAGGAGTAACGTGATCTACATTTTGCATGTATGGGAAGATTCCGCAGGGGATTTCTCATTCAGAAATCGCATATTAATGGTGGTTATTTGCGATAAGAACTTGCCATGCTTCGTGTACGGAAGATAAACGTCTACCAACACGTGTCAGAGTTCGGCAGAGGCGGGTTCATGGCTGTCTAGACAGCGGTTTTTCTTTCCACGTTATTGCTTGCTCGCGTTGGTCAGTACCCACGACTTCCACGGAAACATGGGATCGAAGAGTTCAGGATGGCCATACTTAACACCATGCAGGATCTCAGTGGCACCGCACAATTAGCACCCGAGAAGCACTTGGCCGTGCAGAATCGTACTTAACAACTCTTGATCAAGGAAATGAGGTTATTAGCAGCGAGACAAATAATCCCAAACAGACAGTCCGCCGAAGTCTGGAACAACACGGTTTGTCAGCGCGGCTTTAGCTGAAGTTGCACCAAAGAGACGCGCGCCGACAGTGGACATAAGAGTGGCACCACGTCGTGGTTCTGCACTAGTCAGCAGATGGATGCATTCCCATATGGACACTCAAAACAGAATGGACGTTGCCAAATTTTATTCGTCATCGTCGTGCACGCCTAGTGCCTGCCGTTGATGGTATGAGTGCCATTGCGTACACATTACCATCAGCTCTGGTTCACATAACCCGTAATTTGGACTGCTACCATTTCTGGCATTTAAGGCCAGTTGTTGTAAATTCGAGGCTCCCGTGACATTATTTTTCAACAAGATAACGCAAGACCACATGTTGCTTGCGTGTCTCGACCGCCTCGGTGCAGAGTCCTGGCCAGCACCTTCTCCAGGTCTTTTACCAAATGAGAGTATCTAGACATGGTTGCCACAGCTTGGCACGCCACTACTGCTAGCCACTACGACTGACGAAATCTGGCGTCGTCTGGATGCCCAGCCAACTGGAACCGTTATTGATGCCAAAGATGGCTGTTCTGAATACTGAATTTAGAACCTTGTATATTCTCAAAGCATACAAATTTAATTGTGTTTTCTTTTTACTATATTCAATTTTCGCATAAGTAAAATTTCGTTGTTTGCTATCCTTTGCGGTGTTACAATTGTAATAAATGGCCAACAGTACTGATTTACAAGCTTCGTTTTGGCAGGTTAGGGATTCGGTATCGAACGAGAAATATCGATATTTTACTCATGAGTAGTAAGCCATGGAAAGTGTCGTATTCATAAAAGTATTGATACCTTGGCAATAAGAGTAGATACTCTCTATCGGCTACAAATATTTCCGTTTCTGTTTTTAAAATATATCGTAATAAATGGAGGGGGAGAAGTCGATTTTCATAAGTTTTAAACAGATTAACAAAACTGTTGAATCAATGAAAACATATTCACCGTTGAAAATATTTCATGTACATCTGCATCCTGTAGATGTAAATGTACATAAAATATCACGTTGGTCACTTCATGCTGGATAATGAACAATTAAGGAAATTATATAGTATGCACATACATTAACATAATACAGTAAAGTGTAACTACAATTGTGACGTCCTTTACCGCAGGTCTGAGATAAAGTTAAGTGTGATGACATAAACAGAACTGTCGACACCGCGTGGTTATTTTATAATTAAAGTGCATCTACAAACAGAGGTCCTGTGTGGGCTGTAATTATCGTATGGCAGCGAAACTTGGTACATATGCTAACGCGTTAATGCGGAACCGTTATACGCTGGAAAACAAATTAGTTCCACTTGTGACGACTAGGTGCTAATCTCGCTCTGTACACTGTATGACGGTATGACATCAACGCCGTCATTTGAGGAGCAATAACGTGAGTGTACAGTATGGCTCTCGAGAAGGTGTATCGTAACGTGCGTACATTATCGAGACCTCCTGGTCCAGCATGTAATTCCTGCTTTGGAACAGCATAACTGTGTGGAAACCACTGTTTCATGCAAGATAGGAAACACGTCACGTCGCTCGCTCACTGAAAGATCCGCTTAATGCAACTTTCCACGAGCGTGTTATCTCCAGAGGTTTTCCAGATGCATGGTCTGCAATATTGCCTGATCTGTGCAGAAGTGACTGGGCTGGGGATATCTAAAAGAAAGGTTTTACCAGGGACACACTTGGTCTCTACCTGCTCTGAAAACCAATATACAAGAAAACGTTGCTCACGTCCCAACGGAACTGCTACGAGCAACTGTTGATCGCTTCGTTTTACTTATGCAGCATCCCGTCAACGTCTCCGTTTCTCACATTGAATAAACTGTGTATGCAGCAGTCAATAATAAAATCAACAATATGCCTTTCTCGTTTGTTTGACATATTATGCCCATGCCCCGTCCATAATACATTACATATTGAAACATTTCTGTACGCCTTTCACGCATTCACAGCGCCAGATATGCACCGGTAGCCAAAATAGAAACTATTTTTTTCCATATTAAGTCGGTTACACATTAACGCATTAAATTGTCTACCAAGTTTTGCTTCTATACGACGTATACAGACCACTCTGGACCTCTGTGAGTAGCTGCACTTTAATTATAACTAGCCAGTATATCCTACATACAAAATACGTAAGTAGTTACCATATGGACCATATTATGACTGGTACCTTTATTATCCACATTCGATATATCCACTCATAATAAATTTTGTTTCCTGTACTAGTTGGCTTGTGAAAATGGGGAAAACCCGGATATAGTCAGACAGAAAGCAAACAGTATTAAATTTTCACTCTTCAGCGGAGTGTGCGCTGATATGAAACTTCTTGGCAGATTAAAACTGTGTACCGGACCGAGACTCGAACTCGGGACGTTTGCCTTTCGCGGGCAACTGCTCTACCATTTGTGCTACCCAAGCACGACTCACGACGTGTCCTCACAGCTGTACTTCCGCCAGGAGAGCTTCTGTGAAGTTGTGAAGGTAGGAGACGAGGTATCGGCGGAAGTAAAGCTTTGAGGACGGGTCGTGAGTCGTGCTTGGATAGCTCAGATGCTCTCAGCGTGTTCGGTCAGAGGGTTAGCTGTCCTCTGTAACAAAAAAAAACTGAGTTAATGGATCAACGACGAACTGAAACGGGTGTCTTGCGACGTCCGCCAAGAGCAGATGCAACGAACGAAAATGAACAAAATGATTTAAGAAAGAAAAACAAGGTCGTAGAGCATTTGCCCGCGAAAGGCAAAGGTCCCGAGTTCGAGTCTCGATCCGGCACATAGTTTTAATCTGGCACGAAGTTTCAGGAAGTAAATAGCAGTTTTTGTGTTAAGCATTAAAAGAAAAAATATCTTCTTCAGTATTTCAGAGCTGCAACACACGGCGTACTAAAAAGATTTTCTGTTTTCATTACCGATTATAATCTTTAAAAATTTGGACCTTGAAGTATGGTTCAAATGGCTCTGAGCACTATGGGACGTAAACTGCTGAGCTCATCAGTCCCCTAGTACTTAGAACTACTTAAACCTAACTAACCTAAGGACATCACACACATCCATGCCCGAGGCAGGATTCGAACCTGCGACCGTAGCGGCCACGCGGGGTTCCAGACTGTAGCGCCTAGAACCGCTCGGCCACTCCGGCCCGCTTTTAAGTATGAAATTACAGAAAAGATTATCAGAGAAATAGCTGAATCGCGCCCAGAAGTAAATAAATTAAATTCTTCCTAACCTTCCCATTTTTCCTCTGTAATCTACAATCATCCAGATAAATATATCCAGACGTTCCACTGATAATCTGTTGCGAGACTCTGACAGCGTGCTGCCTGACTTTGAAAATAAACACTCGGAGGGCACTGATGTCGCTAGCGTTGACAGGTACTCGTAAGTTGCATTATACAACTGGGAGAATAAAGCTTCCATGTCTTTCTATTACTCTAATGCAGGTGTTTCCAAACCTCTTCTTTGACAATCCTGGTACGTTGACGGAATACATCATTTATTAATAATACAACTAATAACACAGAATCATTATAAAATTAAAGATGATAATTAGTATTGTCAAAATATGGAAAAAAACACCATGTTGTTATAGTTTTTTACGGATCACTTATTCTCTTCCCGCGGTACATCAGTTTTCGCGGAACACAGTTTCGGAAACCCTGCTCTAAAGGATTAGCTCACAGTGGTGACACAAAAATGGTTCAAATGGCTCTGAGCGCTATGGGACTTAACTTCTGAGGTCATCAGTCCCCTAGAACTTAGAACTACTTAAACCTAACTAACCTAAGGACATCACACACATCCATGGCTGAGGCAGAATTCGAAACTGCAAACGTAACGGTCGCGCGATTCCGGACTGTAGCGCCTAGAACCGCTCGGCAGTGGAGACCCAGGCGTTGTCAAATAAAGGATCATTCCATATTTTTGGTCAGTGAGAATGGCCAAAATTTTGGTATATAACAAAGTAATAAATAATTACTGAAGTCACTGGAGACGATACCTGCTTTAATAAACTGATATGATTAAAAGTAACAGTTGAAAAGTATCGACAATAAAGTATCGGTATCGAGATGAAAGAACTAGGCAACAAAAAGAATGGGTCCGTGCCGGTAGCCTCGGTGTTGCCAGCCGCTGCTAACAACTGAATCCGTGGCGTGGTGAGAGCAGCAGCAGTAGCAGCGAAGGTCTGGCCGAGGGGAGCCGTACGGCGGCTCGTAAGTCAGTGTGGCGCCAGGCGGCGAGCACGGAGCAGCTTGCCGATTCGCGGCGGGTCCGTTTATCTCACGGCGGCCGCGGCCACCCGCCCGGCATTTAAAGTCCCTCATTGACGGCCGGCGCCTCCTTCCCATTCCGAGGAGAGCGCCTCGCGCCAAACGCGCTGCTATCTGATGCGCGCGTCGCCGCATTCTTCTCCTCCGGTGTTCCGTAAACACGCGCGCCAGTGGACGCGGCCTGCACCTATGCTAACGGATCGCGCCACATGTGGATCGATTATTTGCAACGACGGTTGCGTTCTCTGTACGGAAGCGCACAGAGCTGTAGGTTCTTGCGTTGTTAAGGCCAAACTGTGCCTTTGGTTCTCCTGATGTTTTTTTCACTCGAAGGCGTAGACAGCGAAGGGCAGGGAAGGACAACAGCTTCCTCACCCACCCCCGATCCCCCCATTTTTTTATTTGTGGCTAAAAGATCTTCACAAATCGAACACATACCCTGCTCCGCTCATCAGTACAGTATCATTTTGAAGAAAGTCAGCAAAAGTATTGAATATACCAAATCTACGAGAACGCTGAAAACTAATGCTTTCGATTTTTTTTTTAAATTCTAGTCTTAATATCATTTGAGTTATTACGTGGGGACTGATGACCTCAGATGTTAAGTCCCATAGTGCTTAGAGCACTTTGAAGTTATTACGCTACTGGCCATTAAAATTGCTACACCAATAAGAAATGCAGATGATGAACGGATATTCATTGGACAAATATATCATACTAGAACTGACATGCGATTACATTTTCACGCACTTTGGGTGCATAGATCCTGAGAAATCAATACCCAGAACAACCACCTCTGGCCGTAATAACGGCCTTGATACGCCTGGGCATTGAGTCAAACAGAGCTTGGATGGTGTGTACAGGTACAGCCGCCCATGCAGCTTCAACACGATACCACAGTTCATCAAGAGTAGTGACTGGCGTATTGTGACGAGCCAGTTGCTCGGCTACCATTGACCAGGCGTTTTCAGTTGGTGAGAGATCTGGAGAATGTGCTGGCCAGGGCAGCAGTCGAACATTTTCTGTATTCAGAAAGGCCCGTACAGGACCTGCATCATGCGGTCGTGCATTATCCTGCTGAAATGTAGGGTTTCGCAGCGATCGAATGAAGGGTAGAGCCACGGGTCGTAACACATTTGAAATGTAACGTCCACTGTTCAAAGTGCCGTCAATGCGAACAAGAGGTGACCGAGACGAGTAACCAGTGGCACCCCATACCATCACACCGGGTGAGACGCCAGTATGGCGATGACGAATACACCCTTCCAATGTGCGTTCATCGCGATGTCGCCAAACACGGATGCGACCATCATGATGCTGTAAACAGAACCTGATTCATCCGAAAAAATGACGTTTTGCCATTCGTGCACCCAGGTTCGCCGTTGAGTACACCATCGCAGGCGCTTCTGTCTGTGATGCCGCGTCAAGGGTAACCATGGTCTCCGAGCTTATAGTCCATGCTGCTGCAAACGTCGTCGAACTGTTCGTGCAGATCCTGAGAAATCAATACCCAGAACAACCACCTCTGGCCGTAATAACGGCCTTGATACGCCTGGGCATTGAGTCAAACAGAGCTTGGATGGTGTGTACAGGTACAGCCGCCCATGCAGCTTCAACACGATACCACAGTTCATCAAGAGTAGTGACTGGCGTATTGTGACGAGCCAGTTGCTCGGCTACCATTGACCAGGCGTTTTCAGTTGGTGAGAGATCTGGAGAATGTGCTGGCCAGGGCAGTCTTGCAAACGTCCCCACCTGTTGACTCAGGGATTGAGACGTGGCTGCACGATCTGTTACAGCCATGCGGATAAGATGTCTGTCATCTCGACTGCTAGTGATACGAGGCTGTTGGGATCCAGCACGGCGTTCCTGAACCCACCGATTCCATATTCTGCTGACAGTCATTGGGTCTCGACCAACGCGAGCAGCAATGTCGCGATACGATAAACCGAAATCGCCATAGGCTACAATCCGACCTTTATCAAAGTCGGAAACGTGATGGTACGCATTTCTCCTCCTTACACGAAGCATCACAACAACGTTTCACTAGGCAACGCCGGTGAACTGCTGTTTGTGTTTGAGAAATCGGTTGGAAACTTTCCTCATGTCAGCACGTTGTACGTGTCGCCACCGGCACCAACCTTGTGTGAATGCTCTGAAAAGCTAATCATTTGCATAGCACAGCATCTTATTCATGCTGTTAAATTTCGCGCCTGTATCACGTCATCTTGTAGTGTAGCAATTTTAATGGCCAATAGTGTACGTGTGAGGCATAGTATTCGGTCGAATTTCCCGCTTCCCTGACGCAAGTAGCAGTCCTCTGCCGCTAGATGGCTCCAAATTGTGTCGTGTAACATGGCGACGGAACCCACATATGTCGGAACGTGAGAAACAGCGTATTGTAATAGCGTTTCTAACAGCAGAAAACGTGATTCCAATTGAACTCCATAGAAGTTGTGTGCGGTAATGATTATATCGACATAAGAACGTGCAACTTTGAGTTGTTCAAGCTCTTAATGAAGGGTACTGTGGTGACACCGAAAACAAGAGAGCATCAGTCCAGTTCTGCCCGAAAGGATCACCAACGCCAAAAAAGTTCAAGACCGCACCAACACCAGGCAAAGTCATGCTCACAGTGTTATGGGATGTTCAACGTGTGGTGCATTGGTTCACTGCCTTCGACCATCCTCCATACAGCACCGATTTACCCCCATCCATTTCATGGTCATTATGTGAGATACAGGTTAAAGGAAGTAAGGTGTTCGACTCTTTTTAGAACGTGGGGCCTTGGAATTTTGTGTGTGGCGCTCTCCGCGTTTGTTGAAGCGTCTAGCGGAGCGATTCGAGCAGTTCTCTCTTTCTCTCTCTCTCTCTCTCTCTCTCTCTCTCTATATATATATATATATATATATATATATATATATATATATATATATATATATATATCCCTTTTTTTTCGTTATTCCAATTTGGTAAAGATGCCACTTCTATTCGCAGATTTAAGAACTAGTTGCACACTGATTGTGTTAGGGATTTACATTTGCTGAGGATTCTTCCAATAATTGTGAGTCTTCATATGCGTTGTCTACGGCTAGAATTACGTGATTTCACATCAGATTACCCCAGACAGATTTCCCTACACACTCGAAGGTTTTGATTGATTCTAGTGACCGATCATTTTTTCGCGAAGTCAAACGCTATCTGAACTTTCGTTATATTTACGCCAATTACATTACATTTATTTACTTATAGAGTCAATTGCAAATCTTTGCACCAGATACATAGTTGGTCTACCGTGCAAAAATGTTAGCGATATGGGCTACTGAATGGAACTTGTAAATCAGATAATCTGGGTCAAATACTGCAACCTATAGAGGTGACACATGACTTTTATTCAGGACAACAGGATTCAACTCATGTTACATCCCGTGGAAAATTCACTCAAGTCGCCCAACCCAAGCACCTATTCAGCATGCTAACAGAGGGAATGACATTTCGATGCAATTCAGACTCCTGGTTCGCCTACCACGAACTCACAAAATACTGTGCGATACCAGCATAGCGTAGCACTTTCTGGTGAAAAAGAAACAAGAAGAGGTTGCTTCAAGTTTTGGGTTTCTTCCGGTAGCAAATGACGTCAGTCGCTAGAGCTGGTTGGCCATTACAAGCAGAATTCTCATAAATCAAGGCTGAAAGTGGAAGTCAGAAATAATAACCAAAAGAAATTAATAGGTGGTACATGTCTTCTCACACCAAGGAAGTCAACAAGGAACTGAATGAGACTTGTCGGCCCCACACTGGATGTACCTCACCTGACAAGGCTTGGCAGGGGGTGATACGCCAGACTTTCTTAGTATGGTTGTCTCCAGTGTAGAAGAAAGAAACTTGGCCACAGGCCTAGCAATTATGTACCATCCACACGAAGACTGAGATCCAGGAAAAGTGTCATGAAAACTAGCACTGTCTTGCAAACGAGTCCATCCAAAGCAAGAATGGAAGTGTGGAAAGCACAGGTTGTAAACGATCGTCACTGGTCTCGACCATCTGAAAACCTCCCTCTTCCCCTTCTGGAAAAGTTGGTCATAAGGCGTACTCTAAATTGCCTACGCTCTGGAGTCACAGCACCCAGTCTCCAAAAATGGGCATTCCAAGTCACCGCTACGAAATGTGACTGTGGGTTGTCTTGCGTCCTGCACCGAGAAATATATACTTCAAGCAGCTCTGAATACTCCCGAAGCTGCCCGCTTTTGGACATTCATAGCGTAGTCTTCCATACACTTGAACCCAGACATGTTTACTTCAAGTTCTTTTATTAAATCTGTAATTTGTTTTTGCGTTCCTTTGTGTTGCTGCTTCTGACACAATTAACAAAAAGGCATATAAAATAGTGCTGCGATGGGATTTTTCTGGGAGTGCAACGAGCATTGTTCACATGCCGCCTTCACGCGTCGCGCGGCCCACTACATTCTTGTTTTGGACCGCGCCGAACTCCGTCTCCTTGCCATTGAGCCTGTACTATGGCGTAACAATCTGGGAAGACTGTGCAATAGGTCCAAGGCGAAATGCATTCCGCGTTTTAGCACCTTCCCATCCAGGTCGTTCCTGCGTATAAATATTTCGTTATCCGTTTGGCCCAATGAAAGAAAAGGGACTAAATGCAATGGGAATGTAATGTATCATGCTGAAGGCTGAATCCCTATTCCGTTAAATGCACAATATTGGTAAATGGACAGTTACACATCTTAAGCACTCAATTTTACATCCGAGGATACTAATGCGCAGTTGAGCTGTGGCGCCCAACCCAGAAGTAGCCCATTCGAGTCATTGAGTGGAAGGCATTAGCAACCTCACATTTGTGCATTTAAATTTTTCCCGACGTAATATCTGTTTGAGTCGTTCACGGGCTTTGCGGTGGACAGCGTTGCGTAAACTGCATAATACTTCCGTGAGCCGGTTATTCGTCACGTTCAGGTGCTGCTGACGTTAGTAACACCGGAAGATGACGAGCAGCTGCTTCGTGGAAATATTGTGCAGTTTACACAACATTATCCCACACGACGACCGTGAATATGCAAACGGCATTATTGCGCTAAAGCTCCAAAGATACTAGAATAGGCATGCGTATTCAAATACAGAGATATGTAAACTGGCAGAATATGGCGCTGCGGTCGGCAACGCTTCTATAAGACAACAAGTGCCTGGCGCAGTTTTATAAACCGGTATCTGCTATTACAATGGCAGGGTATCAAGATTTAAGTGAGTTTGAACGTAGTGTATAGTCGGCGCACGAACGATGGGACACAGCATCTCCGAGGTAGCATTGAAGTGGGGATTTTCTCGTACGACCATTTCACGAGTGCACTGTGAATATCAGGAATCATCGGTAAAACATCAAATCTCCGACATCGCTGCGGATCGACGTGTACGGATATGGAGACACCCTCATGAATCGATGGAGCCTGCATGTCAACAGGGGACTGTTCAAGCTGGTCGAGGCTCTGTAATGGTGTGGGGCGTGTTCAGTTGGAGTGATATGGGACCCTGGATACGTCGCGACAGGTAACAGCCTGTCTGATCACCTGCATCCATTCATGTCCATTGTGCATTTCAACGGGTTTGGACAAGTCCAGCAGGACAATGCGACACCTCACACGCCCAGAATTCCTAGAGCGGCTCCAGGAACACTCTTCTGTGTTTAAACACTTCCGCTGGGCACCAATCTCCCCAGACATGAACATTAAGTTGGATTGATATGGGACCCTGGATACGTCGCGACAGGTAACATCCTGTCTGATCACCTGCATCCATTCATGTCCATTGTGCATTTCAACGGGCTTGGGCAAGTCCAGCAGGACAATGCGACACCTCACACGTCCAGAATTCCTAGAGCGGCTCCAGGAACACTCTTCTATGTTCAAACACTTCCGCTGGGCACCAATCTCCCCAGACATGAACATTATTGAAACATGTCTGGGATGCCTTACAACGTGTTGTTCAGAAGACATCTCCACCCCCTCATACTCTTACTAATTTATGGACAGCCCTGCATGATTCATGTGTCAATTCCCTCAAGCGCTATTTCACACATTAGTCGAGTCCCTGCCACGTCGTGTTGCGGCATTTCTGCGTGCTCGCGGGGGCCATACACGATATTAGGCAGGTGTACCAGTTTCTTTGGCTCTTCAGTGTATTTGTCCTGTAAAGGGATGAGAGTTGATGGTGTTGACAACACCTCGCGGCGACGTCCAGTGTTAAACCCCAAAATGCGTAACGTATTATCGGATGACAGTACGTGCGATTGTTGGTTATCATTTCCTTAGACCAAGCCGTTAAGCTCGGTGTTGCTCTTGATATTATTAGAGAAGTGTCGACATCGGGTTTCTAACACAAACAGGATACTACTTTACTCAGACATTCGTGTGTGACATCTGCTCTACACTGATACACACGGGAATCGTAATAGTTTTGTTGAACACAACGGTTAACTTCACTTACGCACTGCCCAGGACAGTAGTGTGATATTTTCGCAATGTTCAAAATACTTATTTTCTCATTTATTAGCGGAAGTTTCAATCTTCAGTGTGGATGGATTCTGTAAATGAAGACACGTATCAAACTTCATGTCAGCGGTTCATAAACCAGAAGTAATAGCTTATTAGTTCCAAACTTCGAACGCTTGTCTCTTGAAAGTACAATTTTCTGTTTCACTAAACAATGTCCTTCAGTAGTTTATAATAAAAAATGAAAATTAGAAGCCAGTAAGAAACCAAAGTTATGTAACAGGAGTGCAAAGAAAATTTCAGTGGAGGAGTTGGTTTCGGTGTAAGTAAAGCTGTCCTCAACATGGAGGTCGTTTTTGAACAGCGCAGTGCTTTGCTAGGCACGCTCTCTTTGGCGTTAGCATGCCGATGTCTTCCTCTGATCTTTGAACTGACCTAGCCAGTCATTTACAGTACGACTTATATTTTACCGTGGAGTCCGAGCCACGGTGCAGCTTGGAATTCTTCACATTAACAAATTATTGCAGTGGGTGAAAGAAGCGGTAGATGATGGAAAAATCCTATGACCGGCTGATTATCGAACCCTGGACCTCTGCCTCTGTCGTCTGCCACTTAATCAGTGTTTCCACCCACCCAGCCACTGAGCCACAGAAAGATTAAAAAACTCTGAAAGTCGAATAGTATGATGGTTGCTTGCATGGTAGACGAACAGTTCGATAAAAAGGAACCTAGATAAAGAACGACGGTATAAGGCAGCTGATAATTGCTGCTCGCGAGAGCAGAAACTGTTATATTGTCGATACGTTAAAAAATGGTTCAAATGTCTCTGAGCACTATGGTACTTAACATCTGAGGTCATCAGTCCCCTAGAACTTAGAACTACTTAAACGTAACTAACCTTAGGACATCACACATATCGATGGCCGTGGCAGGATTCGAGCCTGCGACCGTAGCAGTCGCGCGGTTCCGGACTGAAGCGCCCAGAACCGCTCGGCCACAGCGGCCGGCGAACGATAGGTGATCCTGTGGAAACGCTCTTAGTGTTTTCACAGCACATTACCTAGTATTCGCTTATATTCTAGGTCTGATGCGATTCACAAATTTTCATTGTGCTCTGCTGGATTTAACAATGGCATTCTCGGAATATCATTTGTGCGCAAACAACACTACCATTCAAAATTATTTTATAGACATAGTAATATTACACAAGAAGGTATTTATGTAATCGATGAAGGCAAGCTGTCTTGGTGCGCCACACGGGGTAGCCGCGCGGTCTTGGGCACCTTGTCACGGTTAGAGGTCCGAGTCCTCCCTCGGGCATGTCTGTGTGTGTCGTCCTTAGCGTAGGTTAGTTTAACTCAGATTAAGTAGTGTGTAAACCTAGGGACCGATGACATCAGCAGTTTGGTCCTATTGGAATTTACCACACATTTCCAAAACTCTTGATGCATTCACACCGCAATCGTAAGATATTAGAGTAGTGTGTGTGAGGATAACGGTTTAAATCTTCTTTTCCATCCAGGTTTGGGTTTTCCATGAATTCCCTAAATCGGTTAAGGAGAATTGTGGAATGATACCACTGAAAGCGTTCGACCGATTTCCTTCCTCATCCTTCGCCGAACCGAGCTTGTGCTCCGCCTGTACGCTAAACACCCAATATATCTTCCTTCCTTTACTATACTAACTTGAGAGACATCTGATTGTATCTTTCGTTCCTGTATTTCTTTCCATTCAGAACGATACGATGTACCTTACCTTCGGGGAATTCCCAGGCAAGCTGCGCATCCTTTTGTCTCCTCAATAAGCGTGATCTTTATTATTAATGTTTTCAAGTCATTATATCATCGACATTCTGGAGTTAGATCATTAGGCTACCAAGACTAAATAGCTTTAGCGTACCATCCTCATTAAGAGTGTCTCAGCTGAGTGTAATACCTGGAATTAACCTTGGTCATGAGGCACACATCAATGAAAACACTGCTGCTGCAGTTTTGAGACAGTTTCCGGAGGGAATCTATACACTGATGGCTCAAAACCCAGTGATTTTGTCGGTATTTGGCACAATATTCCATATTTGTAGACATCATTCGTTCTTTAAAGCAGTTCCACAAATAAAAATGCAAATGACGAAACTGGGGTGACACTGGCGGCCTACATATGGTGTAAATAAGCTCACTGGACAAAATGTTAGTCATTTAGTCACCGCTTGAAAAAAAAAAAGTCAATACGGAGTCAGCGCAGTATCATGGTCGACGTGGAAACACGACAGAATGGTAGAGAGGAGCTATCGTGTTTATCCTGCCCCAGACAACACTTTGAATGAATTTGCTTGATTTTTTGGTTCATCACAGCGGAGTATCCAAAACCTTACAAGTGATGAAGTACTACTCGCACACATTTAACACCGTCTAAGAACAGTGGTTGTAAAAACATCCTAAGCGAGAGTGATCGGAGACGAATGTCGTGCCTTGTCGATGATAGTTTGCTTCAAATCCAACAGGAATTAAATTTATGACGAGGTGGGGCTTTATAGCTGTCAAATAATTGTATAACTACATAGGAGATGACGATCAGTTGTTTATTGTTGAAGTGAACAACTTCGAGGTAGGTAGAAAGTTCTTCACTTGAAATGTTGTGATGACAAACTGGTTACACTTTGTTTCTGCTTGTAATGGTCTACTGACCGAAGCAGGTAGCACTGAGCATAAAAATAAACAGTTGGTAATATTCTCTAAAATGAAGAAGATATGAAATACATTCTGAAAAGTTTAAGGTGGAGTACAGAAAGTGGGGTTTTGGATAAATCTGAGAAGAAGGATTGTATGTGCCCGGGGCAGGATTTGGTGAAATCTGACAGACGAAGAGGAAATAAAATCCTGTAGAAGCTACATATACCTGGAAACAATAGTAGATAACTCCACTACAAGTGAGAAAGATATTAGTTCCAGAATGGAAAGGGGAAAGACAGCTACTAAAGTTTAGCAAAGGATAATATCGAATAATTGTATTCGGGAGGATACTAAGTAAAGAATATTTCACTGTCTAGCGAAAAACATAGTTCCCTATGGAGCTGAGATGTGGCCTGAAACAAAAAGGGGGGAAATTAAAAAAGTGGAAATGGTTTATATGAGAAGATGTCTACAGTTAACGAGGCAATGTTGGAGGTATGGAGGCTAATGAAGATAACGCGCTCGATAATACAGAGTTTGGAGAATAAAGTGCTTCAATGGTAGGGTACGTACAGAAAATGCCCAACCATCAAGGGCGCCAATACCTGGGGGCAAGGGGGCCAGCTTCCCCCACCCCCCTCTCTCGCCCTTTACCTGTAAGGTAAAGGAAAACATGTAGTGTAGTGAGGTACTTTTCTTGGAAGAACCTGATTTAAAAAGTCAGTATTACGTAGTTTTCTAACAGGGTCGGAACTGGAACTTCTTTATAAAGTCGCCATTCGTCTCACAAAATCTCCGTACCCTCAGGCGTTGCCCCCACCCCATCACAAACTATCATATTGGCGCCGTTGCCATCCATAGGTTACCGAGAAAGATTTCAAACTGATAGCCGCCCGAAGAAGGAGGAGACAAATGCCAGTGCTTAAATGGGAAAAATACATATACTACAGGCCATTAAATTGCTACACCACGAAGATGACGTGCTACAGACGCGAAATTTAACCGACAGGAAGAGGATGCTGTGATCTGCATATGATTAGCTTTTCAGAGCATTCACACAAGGTTGGCGCCAGTAAGGACACCTACAACGTGCTGACCTGAGGAAAGTTTCCAACCGATTTCTCATACACAAACAGCAGTTCACCGGCGTTGCCTGGAGAAACATTGTTGTGATGATTCGTGTAAGGAGGAGAAATGCATACCATCACGTTTTCGACGTTGATAAAGGTCGGATTGTAGCCTATCGTGATTGCGGTTTATCGTATCGCGACATTTCTGCTCGCGTTGGTCAAGAGCCAATGACTGTCAGCAGAATATGGAATCTGTGGGTTCAGAAACGCCGTGCTGGATCCCAACGGCCTCGTACCACTAGCAGTCGAGATGACAGGCATCTTATCCGCATGGCTGTAACAGATCGTGCAGCCACGTCTCAATCCCTGAGTCAACAGATGGGGACGTTTGCAAGACAACAACCATCTGCACGAACAGTTCGACGACGTTTGCAGCAGCATGGACTATAAGCTCGGAGACCATGGTTACCCTTGACGCTGCATCACAGACAGGAGCGCCTGCGATGGTGTACTCAACGACTAACCTGGGTGCACGAATGGCAAAACGTTATTTTTTCGGATAAATCCAGGTTCTGTTTACAGCATCATGATGGTCGCATCCGTGTTTGGCGACATCAGGGTGAACGCACATTGGAAGCGTGTATTCGTCAGCGCTATACTGGCGTATCCCTCGGCGTGATGGTATGGGATGCCATTGGTTACACGTCTCGGTCACCTCTTGTTCGCATTGACGGCACTTTTAACAGTGGACGTTATATTCATTTGATCGCTGCGAAACCCTACATTTCAGCAGGATAATGCACGACCGCATGTTGCAGGTCTTGTACGGGTCTTTCTGGATACAGAAAATGTTCGACTGCTGCCCTGGCCAGCACATTCTCCAGATCTCTCACCAATTGAAAACGTCTGGTCAATGGTGGCCGAGCAACTGGCTCGGCACAGTACGCCAGTCACTACTCTTGATGAACTGTGGTATTGTATTGAAGCTTCATGGGCAGAAGTACCTGTACATGCAATCCAAGCTCTGTTTGACTCAATGCCCAGGCATATCGAGGCCTTTATTACGACCAGAGGTGGTTGTTCTGGGTACTGATTTCTCAGGATCTATGCACCCAAACTGCATGAAAATGTAATCACATGTCAGTTCTAGTGTAATATATTTGTCCAATGATTACCCGTTTATCATCTGCGTTTCTTCTTGGTGTAGCAATTTTAATTACCAGTAGTGTACATAAGCAATGGAAGGCAGAAATCTAGGACAGGATGACGAATGAAAGAGGCCTTTGGAGGTCGAAAACTGCTAGCTCCTAGAGGAAATACTGAAGCAGAAGAGAAGAGGACAAGTGATTTGTGGCGCAGTTCACCTAGATGCCTTTTAATGGCACATTTTTATTATTTCACCTGTTCATGTGAGGCTTTGCTGAGCAGAGGTGCGAGAGAGCAGCGAGCGGCTGTAACAGGGGACGCTCGCTGGCAGATGCGGAGGCCGCAGCGCGCCACTTCCGCGTTCTTCGCCGCCGCTGTTCGTGCCGCGTGCTGGCCTTGACTGCCGCGCCTCTCTCTCTCTCTCTCTCTCTCTCTCTCTCTTTTTCTCTTCCTCCTTTTTATCTGCCTTCCATCTCCGTCCTTTTTTTGCAATGATTTATCTTCCTATGTGCGACTGTGACGGCCTCCTCGGCCGTGCGCCGAGCTCTAGCTGCGAGGTACACGCCTATCTGATTGTCATCCGAAGGCTGCGGGACCTCGCGACCTGCCAGCTCGGGGCGGTGACGCGGCAGCAGTACGTTGGCCCGTGGCCCGGCCACATGTTACCTCCGCGTAACCGATTCATTACAAAACTGCCTTTACTAAGGAAATCTTCCGCAGTGAACTGGCAAACAGAAAGAAAAAAAAGAACAGGATGATTAGTACATCAAGTTTATAGTGTGTACATTTTTGCAGAAAGTAACGGGTGTTTATAATTTAGTTAGCGTATTTTACGGACTGTAATACGCACTTTTTTCTTCGAAAAATTGCCTCCAAAATTCAGGTGGATCTTAGCACTCGATATTAATAAAAAATGTCCAGTGTTTGATTTAAAATTCCCGCATCTTACACTCGAAATTAATATAAAAATGTGCAGTGTTTGATATAAAATTCCAGCCAGTCTTAAAAATGGTAATATATTCGATACCGCGGGAAACCTCTCTCTCTCTCTCTCTCTCTCTCTCTCTCTCTCTCTCTCTCTGTCTCTGGCAACATTGGATTCAACTGGCAGCAGCAGCGCACCTATGTAGCGAACGTGAGTTGCAGGGATTTACAAGTTTGGTAATAATGTCCCCTTTCCGCCCCGCCATCATTAACCAAGAACACTGTCTAGCCTATGATGCCTCGTTGCAGTCTGCGGTACCTGTGGAACTTGAATTGAAAGTTTTTTGTGTTATCGGTAATAGTACAATATTTTTGTTAAAAGGTACTTTCGTAATGGAAAAAATAAGAGGTATTCATGTGATGCGGGCTATAAATTGAAAGCAATAGCATGTCCAGAAGAACAATGAAACAGAACAGCGGAGCAGTATTTCGACCCTGCACAAACAAAAAGAAAAGAAATTCGCGATTGGCGGGCTAGTAAAGAATTTTTTTTTTTTTTTTCAAATTTGTGGTAAGGTCTTATGGGACCAAGCTGATAAGTCATCGGTTCCTAAGCGTTCAGACTATTTAATCTAACTATAAACTAACTTACGCTAAGGACGAGACACACACACCCATGCCCGAAGGAGGACTCGAACCTCCGTTTGGCGAGCCGCGTGGACCATGACAAGACGCCTTAAACCGCGCGACTACCCCGCGCGGCGCTAGTAAAGAATACCTGGAAAAAATGAAATGTGCAAATAGATGACTGAATGCAAAGTGGCCAAAACTAGAAGATCACGTACCGAAATGGATTCAAGGACACCGTCAAAATAGCAGTGAAATTAATACCCGGCCGAAGTGGCCGAGCGGTTCTAGGCGCTGCAGTCTGGAACCGCGCGACAACTACGGTCGCAGGTTCGAATCCTGCCTCGGGCATGGATGTGTGTGATGTCCTTAGGTTAGTTAGGTTTAAGTAGTTCTAAGTTCTAGGGGACTGATGACCTCCGCAGTTAAGTCTCATAGTGCTCAGAGCCAGTTAATACGAAAACGATATAAATACACGCTTCTAAGCTAGCGCTACAATGGAACTTAACAGACTTTAGGGATAGAGTTGGTTGATGCTACAGATTTATGAAGCATCATGGACTTAGCATGCGAACCAAACTCAAAATAGCTCAGAAAATGCCACAAGAGTACGAAGACAAAATATTATCTTTCCATCGCTTTATTATCCAACATCGAAAGAAACCAGTATGGAATTAAGCCAAATATCGAATATGAACAAAACTCGTCTGACTTTTGACGTGCCGAGTAACAGAACTGTTGCCATGAAAGGAGCTAACACTGTAACTCTAAAAATAAGTGAACATGAAAAAATGCTCCACACTTTTATTCTTTCATGTTGTGCTGACGGTACTAAATAAAATCCAATGATCATTTTCACGTGCAAAACAATGCCGAAACCTTCTGAAATACCACCAGGTGGTGTTGTTCACGTGCATGACAAGGGTTGGAAGGACGAAGCTGGTATGAAAATATGGATTAACAGAGTATGGGAGAGAAGGAATGGTGCTTTATTGAAGAAGTGTTCTCTTCGTGTGCCAGATCACTTTAGTAGTCATTTGAAAAATTCTGTGAAAGAAGAGTTGAGACAAGGAAATACAGAGCTTGCTGTTATTTCGCAAGAACTTATTTCACAATCGCAACCTCTTGATGTCTCACTAAATAAGCCATTCAATAAATGAACCATTTAAAGTGTATATGAGAGAGGAATGAAAAAAATGAATGATGGATGAAACCCAATATGAATTCACGTCGAAGGGAGCATTAAAACGACCTACAATCAAACAAGTGTGTCAGTGGATAAAATAGTTGTGGTCTAGAGTGAGAGTGACATTGTTGTTAAATATTTCAAGAAACGCGGCATAGTCAAAGTAACGCTCTCGATGGCAGTGAAGACCATCTTACATTAAGAAGAGGACAACGATGACGACGGAGAGAACAAGAGGAAGAAGAAGAAAGTTCAAGTGACGATTTTCAGGGATTTTAAAGGTCAGTTCGGTTTTATAAACAATTTTTTGGGCTGGTTTCGCAATCTAATAATAAAAATAGCAAAGTGTTATTTCTTTAAAAAATTGCTTAAAAATTAAGGCGCGTCTTACAGTCCGTAGCGTCTTATAATCTGTGAAGTATTGTGTACTAAAATAACCTTTAATTGTGAAAAGAGTAAATACCTTACAGGAATGTTCAGTACCGCACTGAATGCAGTAAATCATCAACTTTTATTCCCGCCTAACACTATTAGTTCCCGACGTTCCCGCTAGGTGGCATGCACGTGGAGTCGTGTAACGGTGCAGAGCGTGCGCGGTTGTTTATGGTTTCATGAATCCAAATCTTCCACTACACTTCGGTTTCATGAATCCTAATCCGATACTACACTTCAGAGATACTTTAGGACTAAATATCATAAGCTACGACCTCAAATACAAACATTTATTCTCTGGCACAATCGTTTCAACGGAATTGGATGTGGATCTCATAGAACGCTAGGTCAGGGTCGGCCAGCTGTCTCTGACGCAGCAATTGAACATGTTCGGCAGTCTTAGATTCGCAGACCGGTTAAATCAATGAGACATGTCAGCTTAGAACTGAATATACCCGTCGTTACAGCGTGGGTAAGTATTACAGAAACACCTGTCATTCAAACTGGAACTGCTGCTATCTTTAAGAGAAAGTAACAAAGAAAACGAGCTGAATGATGTGTAGAAATGTTTAATAAAATTCAGACTGAAGGTGATTTTCTCAATATAATTGTGTTCAGTGGCGTAGCCACCTTTCATACCTGCGGTAAAGTGAAGCGGCACATTGTCTGGATGTGGGGCGAGCAGATACCATATCACGTAATCGAACATGCACGGGACTCGCCTAACGTAAATTTTTTTTTGTACTGTGAGCTATGACAAGATTTACGCGCCTTTCTTTTTTTCCGAGTCTACTGTAACTGACATATCGTACCTGGAAAGGCTTGAACATTATCTCCACCTTCCGTATCTGCTGTAAAGTGAATCGGCATAATGTTTGGATTGGGGACGAGCAGAAACCACGTCACGTAATCGAGCATGCACGAGACCCTCCTAAGGTAAATGGTCGTTGCACTGTAAGCTGTTAGAAGATTTACGCTCCTGTCATTTTCGCCGAGTCAACCATAACTGATATATCGTACCTTGAAATGTCTGTGCGTTACCTAAGGCCTCAGTTACAATAGGATATGGGCACAGACTTCATTTTCCAGCAAGATGGTGCGACACCGCATTATCATCGTGAAGTAGTCACGATCTCCGAAGGTATGTGCCGACTTGCACTGGACGTGGTGGAACAATATTCCGGCCAAGATGATCACATGATTTAACCACAGTGGACATCTGTATATGTCTGCCCTAGCCCATGACCAGATCAAAATACACGCAGATTTTGACAGGACATTTTATTTTATGCCATGAACTCTTTCGAATGTATAAGTATTACGTGTAAAAACAAAACTGTATTAGTCCAGATAAAAATCCACTGAAGATACTTTTAATATCAAACACGATAAGCTTTTGAAGAATAAATATATTATAAAAAAAAAAAAAATGGTGCAAATGGCTCTGTGCACTATGGGACTTAACATCTCGGGTCATCAGTCCCCTAGAACTTAGAACTACTTAAACCTAACTAACCTAAGGACATCACACACATCCATGCCCGAGGCAGGATTCGAACCCGCGAACGTAGCGGTCGCGCGGTACCAGACTGAAGCGCCTAGAACCGCTCGGCCACCAGGGGCCGGCAAATATATTATACCAAAAAGAAAAAGCTATTAGAATTTTTAAAGTGATGATAGTTCCACTTGGGTGACAATTATTTTTCTACTCATGCGAGGAAATAAGCGTCTTTGTAATTCCTTATCTGACTGGTACCTAAAAGGAGGAAAGTTAAGATGCCCTGTAGATACCGAGATCATTAGAGACAGACACGCGGGCTGGATGCATAAAGAGAAGGGAGGTATCGGCAGTGGCAGATATATTTAGATAATTTCCTTTAGACCTGAAGAACAAGAAGTAGTGACTTACGAATACCAACGGGAGATTGCATACTGTACACTTCCCTTTTTGTACAGTTAGGAAATGATCACTGGAGCTAGGGCAAGTATGAGTTACGTGCTTCGACTTGGGTCTTTCAATCACTATTAAGGGAACGTATTAGCAAGCAGACGTAATATTGATCAAGACCTGGAAACTGAAATATTAAAGACGTCAAATAACTCAAGTATTTGGAAATCGCACTGTCATTAAAGGTAAAACTGTGGATGATACAAACAGAATGATCGGTCAATGTAGATGTTCAATAGACAGAAATGCTGTACTAGAGAACATAAGTGAACGCTACACATGTTGCCAAGAAGGCAGTTTATGAGAGCTTTTGTGCTTCCGAGTCAGGTTGTGTGAATATTAAATAACAGGCAACGTGAAGGCTTTCGCTTCTGGAAGGGAAGCAGTAGTATCTCGAGGACAAATTATGTGGGAAATGACACAATAATAGATATGTAGGAATTTTCGTGTTCAGCTGCCATAGTTAACGATATGCATAACATCCCTCTCTCTCTCTCTTCTCCCATTCCTCTTGGCTGCATTTGCATCATTTATCTTCTCCTCCCACTTCTTCTTTTTCCTTTCGCCATTTCTTCCAGTGCATGCGATAATGAGCATTGTCTTCTTACGCAGTGCCTCAGCCATTTCTTCTTTCTCATTATTATCTTCTCCAATATTTATCTATTTTCACCAACTCTTTCTTGTAGTTCCTCATTCTGAACTCTCCCTGCTCATCTTACATTCCCTAATTTCTTCCATACCGACATGTCAAACGGTTGTAAGATTTATTGCCTTTCTTTCTTCATTTCTACTTTCCAGGTACAATATTTCGAGAAAAAATGACCTGCACTTTCCTTTAGTGAATGTAACTTTGTCACAGAAAGGAGTGAAATACACAGCTCTACTTAATAGCTACTTCTGTACTACAGAAGAATTTTTGACTAGAAACAAGAGTAGGCAAGTAAGTAAGTTGTTCATTCATTGTCTGTGCCTCTGAGCCATAAAAAAAAAAAACACAGCCTTTTCTCAGTTGGAGTTAATGCATGCAGTCATTAAGGAGGTGCGGGGATAAAAGCAGAAATGAAACTACTATTCAGATATGGGCACACAGAGAAGATGAACGAAATTAAATGACCGATCAGAATATCACAATGAATACTTACAGACGAACTGTAGGCGATCGTGCAGCAGTGATCGCAACGAGAAGGTTGACGATATAAGAGGAGGTAGACGTTAGGAGGAGAATTGGCGACAGGCTTTTAAGTCTCGAAGCATCCTGGCTACACATAAGGTGGTTAAGAAATTTCATGGTGAATCAAGCAGGGTGGACGGAAATTTGGACCCAGCTTGTCCCATATACTGAACTATTTACGTTAATTGCTACGTCACCTCGTTATGTGCATGCATAAAAAGAATATTTACTGGACACAAAAAGACCCTGATTCCAAAAGGAGACTGCTGCTCACAACACTGTAACGAGTTTCACACAGTTTAATTTTAGCGTAACAACGAATGGCATCGAGCCTTTTCCATTGTGTACTGTGAGTTCCTCCCCACGCGACAATAAGTTATTGTATAGAAAAACGGAAATAACGCCGCAAGGTCTACAAAAATTTATCAGCACATCATCATCTCCGCTATTCCTGCAGCAAAAGTATTCGGCCCTATTATTTTAGCCCAAAATGATAATATGACCTAAAGAATAGATTTAAGTGCACTTCATCTAATCCTTTTGTTTGCATTTTTGCGTTACCAACAATCAGCATGAAGGTTATTGGAGAAGAACCGTTAGCTCTTGTGGGCAAGAAAACCGGCGTAAGCTGCTTACACTCCTGCTTGCCGTGAAACTACGTGCGCACTTTTATGAAAGAATTCAGTTCGGTACGACGGAGATAAGTGGTAACCCACGAAATTTTGACACTGCGTGATTCTTTCTGGATGTCATTGTTTTGATAAACGGGAAATGACGCACTTCTTCTGTTTAGAATTAACAGCACTTGTTACTAGATCATTGCACGCTTTATTGTCCAAATCGTTTACCCTCCTACGTGTTTTAACTGGATCACAAAGAGCAACAAACACGGAACCCAAAATGGAAAAAGTAGCCATGTAAAGCTTTTAAGGAAACAACGACGTAACTGTTCGCGAGAGGAAATAAAATAACGGGTTTCATCCGACTGTGTTGAAAAGAGTAAATTTTAGCTTTCCGCACGAAAAATATTTTCTTGTTACATGCTTGTGACATACTTTTAAACACTGTTTGTGTGCTTCATGTTTTTATTAATTAGCAAGGACATCAAAGAATCACATAAAAGCAATAAACAAAACGCCGAGGACCCATTTTAGTGCGCGAGAGTATTAGCTTTATACCCGATGCGTGTGTGTGTGTGTGTGTACGTCTGTGAGAGAGAGAGAGGGAGAGAGAGATATTACGTAAAAATGTATTTAGGCAGGAGAACAGTACAATATGTTTTTTATTTTTCGTCGCTTCGTTCGTGAGACAAATGAAGCATGTCAAGAAAAACTATAAGCAGCTGACGATGTGTCTGCAGATGCATACATAGATGAATGTGACTCACTACTGTAGGTAACGCTGTTGAAATCACTACCTTTTGTTTTCTGCGACTTACGTCAACAGTTCCTTGTCCCACGTGACATGGCTGTCGATGGAATTCGATGACGCACTTAAAGTTCGCGATCAAGGTCCTTCGCACTGAATTTCTTCCGTGAGAGCTGTGAGGTACTTAGATTTTCTGTTCTCTCTCCCACTTTTCTTTCAAACGAAAGCATTACTGCACTGTTTACAGTGTCATATACTCCGACAGTTTAAGTGCATGAAAGAGATTATTTGTAGCTATGCTAACCGACATACAGCTTGTAAAAGTGATTCCGACAACGATTTAAGTACCAGCAGACATTGCTGCTGATTTGCGTATATGTTTGCCAGTTTTAACTGAAAAATCTGTCCTTTTTTACTGAAATACAGCGTGCTTAGAAACCTGACATCAATTATCCATAAGACTCATTTTTAGCCATTTTAAGCCTTCTTTTTTTTACGCGGATGCTACTTTGTTGAGGAAATTTTTTGTGTTATCTTAGCTGCGTGAATTCTTTAGCTAGTGAAAAAATGTGTTGTTTGAATTTGTGTATGACGCTTTTTCTTGAAAAATATATGTGTGACTAATTTCTTGCCAATTGGCGCTTCTTTGGCTGGGAAGCTTTCGGTTATCGGTATGAAAAACTTCGTAAATACGGTATTGCTGTGCCTGTGTTATTCCGAATTACGATGCAATGTTCTTTCGTTCATGCAGGCACATCCACAGGAACAGGCACTGGGGTGAGCACAACCGTTATGAAATACATGAAATGTATTCGCAGTTGCAAATATGGACCGTCATCAGCTGTGTAATGGAATAACGACGATGAAAATTTGTGCCAGACCGGGACTCAAACCCGGATTTACCACATATCGTGAGCGGTCGCGTTACCGAGTGTTTAAATCTTTTTTTTGTTTGTTATTGCTCACGTCATACGGCCTGGGCCCTTTCAAGTTCATTGTTGAATACTTCACTGTTTTTTTTAATTGTTTTTTTTTTTGTTGCAGAGGGGAAACAGCCCTGTGACCGAACACCCTGAGCTAATGTGCTGGCAACCAGGAATCTATCCGGGCACGATTCACAGCCAGGCCCAAACTTCCATTTGTCGTCAGCCATATGTCTATAACCTGCTCTCGCACATTCATTACGTACAGGGTGACAATTATTAAAATATATGAAATACAATCGTCATAATTCCTGAAGGGTTTGCGTTAGGACGTTCAAGTTGCACGTTTGGCCGCAATGCATGATGGGAATTAGTTTGTGCATGCATGGCTTGGTTTAGCGACCAAGCCCACTTTCATCTGGATGGATTCGTCAATAAGCAAAAATGGCGTCTTTGGGGGACAAAAAATCCGCATTTCGCGGTCGAGAAGTCTCTTCACCCTCAACGGGTGACTGCGAAGGTGAAATGTTCAGTCACGAAGTAACCGGTGCGATATTCCTTGATGACGCGGCGACTGCCAACGGTACGTGAAGGTTTTGGAAGACGATTTTTTATCCAAAGAGATCCTGATTTCGACAATACGTGGTTCGTGTAAGACGGAGCTCGATCCCATCCAACCGGGAGAGTGTTTGATGTTCTGGAGGAGCACTTTCAGGGACTGCATTCTGACTCTGGTGTACCCAGAGACCACGGGATGAGCCTCGATTGGCCGCCATACTCTCCGGATCTGAACACATGCGACTCCTTTCTTGGGGCTATATTAAAGACAAGGTGTACAGCAATAACGCCAAAACCATCGCCGAGCTGAAAACAGCCATTTAGGAGGACCAACAGCATCGATGTTCCGACTCTTCAGCGGGTGATGCAGAATTTCGATATTCGTCTGCGCCCACCATCGCCAATGATGGCAGACATATCGAACATATCATTACCTAAATCCGAATACCTGTAGTGACCAGAATGAGATTTTCACTCTGCAGCGGAGTGTGCACTGATATGAAACTTCCTGGCAGATTAAAACTGTGTGCCCGACCGAGACTCGAACTCGGTCCCGAGTTCGAGTCTCGGTCGGGCACACAGTTTTAATCTGCCAGGAAGTTTCACCTGTAGTGACGTTTACATGTTGAACAAAGTGTGTGCACGCCGTAGTTTGTAATTAATTTACGTTTTTTCCATATAGTTCAATAATTGTCACCCGGTATTTTCCCGTACAGTGCCTTTTCCTTCGGAGATGCATGCATGTAATTCAGAATAACACAGCCACTGCGATGTCGTATTTATCCGCCGACACCGAACGAGCGACTTGCGAGTAAAATGTCTCTCCTGTACGGGAATATACATAATAGTTGTGCGAGTACAGGTTGAAGACACTTGGTTGACAACATATGGAAGTTTGGTAGTCTCGGTCCCGCAAAATTTTCATTCTCGTCATTCCTTTGTACCGCTCATGGTTGTCCATATACGCAACTGCGAATACATTTCATGAAATTAGTAAATGTTCCGCAAGTTTAAGAGTCATCGGTCGTGTAATATTATATATTGCGAAAAATTGTTGGGCCATTCAATTATGCTGAACATTTTCCCCAGTTCTGCTTAATACAGTGAGGCGTGAGCGAATTTACGCGTCTTACAAATAATTTTTGCTCAAGAAATAAGATACGAATGTTCTGCTGTTTCTGTTACTTCTCTTTTCCTTCAAAAACTTAGCTTTGTTGTAGACGATCAGCATTTCGCACTTGTTTCCCAAACATGATTTTAGTTGCATAATAATGCAGGCTGAGCAAAATAAAACTGGCCCGGGAAATATTTACAAGACTGACGCCGAATTTACTCGTCTGAACGAACAGAGTAATAGCGAAAAAAAACATTATTTTAATTTCCACACGAGAAGGTAGAATTTGTTAATTGCATACTACGTTTATATTCCAGGCTACAACGCAATTTGACGATCATCTGCATCCACAACAGCAGGGAACAGCACCAGAGATTGCTCTACTGCTCCTCGAAACATCTCAAGTTCGACGTCCGCTACCTCCATAGCTATGCTTATCTGAAACCTGCAACGCGTGTTAGTGTTTTGATGATAAACCTATCCTTCAGGTAACCCACAGTCAGAAGACATAAAGGTTCAAATCTGGTGATCTTGCTGGCCACTCAGTACGGAATCATCGACTAATGAACCGGTTTTCTCCTAACGTGTTACAGTGTAATCGAGTGACCTCACGAGCAATGTGTGGTGGAGATCCATCGAACATCAAAACGGTTGAGTCCAAAGCACCTCTCTCTCATAGAGCAGGGATCACACGTTGGCGCAGCATTTCATAGTAGCGTGTGTCGTACACGCTGCATCTCCTTGGCCCTTGAGGTCCGAGTTCCTCCCTATGTTGCCGTTCACACCATCGGTACCTAACATCAAGTAGTGACACTAACACTACTAACAACGAAAAAACATGTAGCAACAGTCTGAACAAGATTTGTTATAAAATTGGGTATCCACACGAGAAATAGATTTCCATCTATACTGTCTCCAGTCGCGAAAATACAATTACACTGAAGATCGAAAGAAACTGGTACACTTGCCAAATATCGTGTAGGGCCACCACGAGAACGCAGAAATTTCGCAACACGACGTCGCGTGAACACGACTAATGTCTGAAATAGTGCTTGAGGGAACTGACACATGAATCGTGCAGGGCTGTGAATCCGTAAGACTACGAGGGGCTGGAGATCTCTTGTGAACAGCACGTTGCAAGGCATCCCAGATATGCTCAATAATGTTCATGTCTGGAGAATTTGGTGGCTAGAAGAAGTGTTTAAACTCAGAAGAGTATCCCTGGAGCCAGTCGGTAGCAGTTCTGGATGTGTGGGGTGTCGCATTGTCCTGCGGAATTGCCAAAGGGCGTCGGAACGCACAAGGGACATGAATGAATACAGGTGATGATACACGATGCTTACGTACGTGTCACCTGTCAGAGTCGTATCTAGACGTATTAGGGGTCCCATATCGCTCGAACTGCACACGCTTCTAAGCCTTCACCAGCTTGAACAATCCCCTGCTGGCATGCAGGGTCCAGCGATTCATGAGATTGTCTCCATACCCGTACACATCCATCCACTCGATGCAATTTGAAACGAGATCCGTCCGACCAGGCAACATGTTTCCTGTCATCAACAGTCCAATGTCGGTGTCGACCGGCCAGGCGAGGCGTAAAGCTTTGTGTCGCGCAGTCATCAAGGGTACACGAGTAGGACTTCGGCTCCGAAACCCCATATCGATGATGTTTTGTTGAATGATTCGCGCGCTGACACTTGTTGATGTCCCAGCACTGAAATCTGCAGCAGTTTGCGGAAGGGTTGCACTTCTGTCACGTTGAACGATTCTCTTCAGCCGTCATTGGTCCCGTTCTTGCAGGATCTTTTCCCGGTCGCTGCGATGTCGGAGATTTGAAGTGTTACTGGATTCCTGATATTCATGGTACACTCGTGAAATGGTCGTACGAGAAAATTCCAACTTCTTCGCTACCTCGGAGATGTTGTTTCGCATCGTTCGCGTGCCGACTATAATACCACGTACAAACTCACATAAATCTTGATAACCTGCCATTGTAGCAGCAGTAACCGATCTAACAACTGCGGCAGATACTTGTTTTATATAGGCGTTGCCGACTGCAGCATCGTATTCTGTCTGTATATGAATACGCATAGCTACACCAGTTTCTTTGGCGCTTCAGTGTATAACCACACTGTATTTCGCTGCGCTATTACGTCTGAGTGAGTGAGAGGAGCAGACAGCTGAAGCAACACAAAACGTTGCTCACGATAAAACGCGCGTGGTATTGTTTCGCGTTTTGCGAAGAACAATTCGTGGAAAACGGGTATTTTGGGAAAACCTCCAGCAAAATCGGCAATGAAAATCTTTGTGGCAAAATGACGCAAAACAGGCTCTACAGCGGATAAAAACATAACTATTAGAAAGTAGTTCGTACACCAGAAACACAAAACATGCTGTTTATCTGTGCAAATGGTAATTAAGAGATCTTCTTGTTGTAACTTTATCAAAAATTCCATGCAACTGCATCCTTACCAAATTCCTGTTGTGCCTGTGCTGAAGCTTGCAGACATACTCTGCATGTTGAGTTCTGCCTGTGGTTTCTGAGTTAAGTGGAATCAGGACTTCGGATCCTTTGTTATTTATTTTATCAGATGAGGCCTGGATCGGCCCGTCAGTTTATATGAACTCATAGTGAATGCGCCATTATGCGTCAGAAAATCCCCATTGATACTCTGAAGAGCTGTTGCATTAACCCAAGAGTGGTGTTTGGTTCGCAATGTCTAGTGCCCGCTTAGTAACACGATTCTTTCATCAAACTGTTAATGCTATCCAGTTTCTTCAGAAACTGTCTGATACACTTAAGAATCAACCCACAGAAGATAAAGGACTGTATATGCGGAACGTAACGGGTATGGGTGCATATATTTTTATATTTGTTACCTTAATATGTACGCACATCAGTGTGTTGGTTGTTTTTTCTCTGCGTCTAACAGTCTTCCCACAGACACGTCACAAATATTACGATCTGATGTTTTCTGAACGGCCATATTGCACCAGTATGTCGACTACACTTATCAGTATAGACTGACCGTTTTGCGTCCACGTGTACACACTTCAACAACTGACTTGCTGCCCAGGGGAAAATAAGCGCTGATGGCTTGCTCTTGCCACGTATACTTGGAGCTACTAACCAACTTAAAAACATACGACTTGTAATGACTATAATTATCAGTCTGCAAATGACGTAAACACTGATGTAATGTTGTACAGTACACTGTACTCAGTCACATATACAAACACCTGCCCTTATACCTCCTTGGCAACATTGCCACGGGTACATGAGGTATTCTGTGAGAAGAGGACAATTAACAGAGGCAGCGCAATCTCCTGGCCACCTCGATCGCCTAATATCTTTTCGTGTGATATTTACCTATGGGGCAAATTTAAGGGTCAGGTATAATGAAATTACACACACACACTGGAAGAGATACAGCAGAACATTCACAACGCTGTTGCTGCTATACCTCTGGCAGGAGGTATCACAGACTGATAAATCGAGAATAGCGCAGAATTTCTGTCAACGGTGGCCATTTTCTATGATGTTCATTAACAAGGGCCAATCTCACGTCAGTCTTAGTGTAAATATTTTCCGGGCCAGCTGTATGTTGCTCATGTCTCCTTCGTTCAGAAAAAAATGTTAGATGACCTAGCTTAGAAAACAAGTTTAGATTTTTATTATTCACCCGTCAGAAACGGATCGTTTTGTTACATTTTTTGCATGACAAACTTTTGGAACTGTCCGACCATTAAGAAAATTCGTCTTTTTTCCATGGCAGCCTCTGGTCAAATACACCGATAGAAATTTTGTATACTTTTACATCATAACTGGTTCAAAAAACATGACTATCACCATAATCACCACCAGGTTTCATTTTCGTTTATGTATTCGTATGTCATTTCTTATGCGGGTGCTACTGTTGATAGGCTGTGTGCATTGAAATGTAGCATTTGTATAACTTATTAAAAAAATATTTTAAAAAAAGGATTTGTTAAATGGCTGTAGCCTTTGGAGATATTTTACCGCAGGTACTATGCACAATTGAGAAACTGCTTTGAACATAGAACTGAAACTGGATATGCCATTTCCGCAGTGGATACTGAAATTATTGCTTTCACTTAAAACAGAAGTCTGTCCTGCGTGCTGCAATTGTAGCCCGCAAAAGTGTTTTTCTTTCTGTTATAGTGATAGAATAATGTGAATCCTAAGCTTCCAGCTGAAAGTTTTATATATATTGCTATCTTAAGATCTGTGGTAAACTCGTGAATACGGAAACAGTAATTAAGGAAACACACAGATACGAAACACACAAAAAATTACGGAATCGTAAGTAGTGCAAACCCAGGGGCATAGAGAGGCTAAGGACGTTGGATACAAACAATGGAGATCCAATCCCGTAGAAAGTGACGAAAAATTCTATAAGAGAAAAGAAAGAATATTTCGTCAACTTTGTTAGAGACGGAAGAAAGCTCTATTGGACAAGTATGTGGGAGAAAATCGAGGGTGATTTTATTGAAGAAACTGATTTATTGGTTGAACAACATAATTATAAATGAAAAATCTAGTATTGTGTTTTTCATTTATAACCAAATGGATGGCACAGAAAATCTTAATCGGGTGGACGGACGAGAGGGTTTAAACTCCACCTCCACTCCCGATTCAGCTTTTTAGCCACCGCTCCATTTCTCGGTCCGTAGGAGATCGAACATTACAAGCAAAGGGGAACGACAATTCATCATTCTTGTAGCATCGTAAACAACGAGAATGCGAGTTTGAAATATATTATTTTGAACATTGCGTTTATCCTAATTTGTATCGTAAACTAGAGTCTTTGTTAAAATAAGTCATTCATTTAATACAGTGCACATAGTAGACCAGGCAGCGCAGGGGACGTGCTGTTGGGGACGTGAGCGGAGAAAGGTCGTCTCTTCACTGACAGATGCGCAAACAGACCAGGGCGCCTGTAAGAGACAACACCGCCGCAGCCTTAGAGCCTACTCTCGCTTCTATTGAGCTTTTGTCAACGAAACAGTAGTTAGACGATCTTACGCTGAACGACGACTTCAGCGTTTCTTCTAAGAATCATACAGAGAAAAGGGCACCAACAAAAACGTACGTTAAAATACCAACATTGTTGGTACTAAGTGGGCCTAAATTTTTGTGGAAAACAGTTGACAACTAGTGAATATAGGTATCCGACGCGGGCTACGCAATTTTGAGGCTTCGATTGACACAATTTTCGCTAAATTTTAATTCACACACATTCTGAACTGAAAGGGTATGTCACTATACATTGTCACTAGAAATTGCAAAGTACTTATGATACAACAGAGAAGCAAAAAAATACTTCACTCTCTGTTCGGAAGCCTTTGATTTCGAGGAGTCCAGAAATGAAGTTCCCTTTGCACTGATTGAGAAGCAATTCATTTCATGCTGAGTGGGAAGACGTGATTGTCACTGAGTGCTCGGTGAGAGATGTCTCCACCTTAAGTCTGGAATGTATGGACGTTCAATGCGGGCAGAAGTGTTTGTGCACATGCACTGTCGAGAAGCAAGACGGCTCCAGTTTTTAAATACTCACGCCGTCTGTTAAGAATGACAAGTGTCGGTTTCGGAAGTGTTAGGAACCCGCCAACGATATTATTAGTGATCTCAGTCCCATAAAATGTACCAAAGATGGAACTGCGCGTCTCAAAACGTAGTTTGCGTACTTTTCCATGCATATGGTGCAATTGAATGAAGCTACTACATGGGATACTAGTTGAACATCACATTAATATAAAAAACCTATGCGTAATTAGCAGTCACTAGGTGAGAAAAAGATACCTCTACAACTCATAGCAACTCGTACGTAATAGTATAGATTACCTTCGCGGAGCAAGCAATAACTTAATGATTAATTCGTTCACAGAGAACATTTCCACTTTAACTGCACCATCTCGTGCTAATGACTGTCGTCGCTTCTACCGAAAAAATTGTCTTACTCAGATTTAGTGCTCAAATAGGAGGGAAAAAGAGTTCATCCCATGTAGAAATCACAAGTATTTACTATTTCTGTGGCTGTTTCTCCGACAGGACCCTGATGAGCACACATTTCATCAATGATATTAGTTGCCGGGAGATCAAGTTAGTTCTGTGTTCGAGACGGTGGCCTCGCATTCGGTAGCAGCACGGCTGACATCTCCATCACGCCATTCAGAATCAAGTTTTCTTTAGTCTGCCAGACATCGGATGTGGCGAATGTCGTGAGGATTCCTCTGAAAATGTTGCAGAAAACTGGCTGGATCTGATACTCGTATAGAATTCTTGTGACACTCGGAGAACGGAAAAACTAAATCGAAGAAGGAAGTACTTTGTGTCATGCGTTACCAGTGATGTCAAATCCAACGACAGGTAAAAAGTATAAGCGAAACAATAGGATTATAATCACATTACACTACATGGTTCATATTTCGTGGCCCCTGCTACGAGAAGACTGTGGAATGTGAAAAACAATTAAAGATAAATATTTCAATTAGATGTACACAACTGCGTTATTTCAATTAAAAAAGTTTTTTAACATTTCAGTGTTAACATGAACTCTTGACTTGAGTACTAAGAATTGACAAATTGAAAACTTTTTAATTCAATCTTAGGCTCAGCTATATAAAACTTTTAAAGTGATCTGGCACGTCGCTGAATACATGTATATCCGCAGAACAGGCTGCTTTCCGTGCTCATGTTAAGCCCTTAAGTCTTTTTGAAGCTTGTTTCTGGTCATAGTATTACAGTTATGCTTTGCACCATTTTTGACAGAAGAGAAGTATTATTGCTGACAACAAAACAGGAACAGAATCAGTAATACAATGCGTTTAAAGGTCCTCCTATATGAAGGACTTGTGACGGGAATAATTACGACGTCAACCAAGTCTGACTTCCCAGCTCTAAGTAGTTCTTCCTTCCTGTAGCAAAAAGGAACGTTAACTTGCTCCTTTCCATAACTTTATTTTTCCCCACTTATAACGACCTTCTAGTATGAACTAAATTACGTTACTGTGCAATTTTCAAGATTACGCATTGACGTCACTGGGAACAGCTCAAACTAAAGGAGGATTAGGTCGGGAATTTTCTATGCCCACGTATTTGGGAGTGAAGTCGTTGAAGGCGAAAACAAGAGCAGAGGAAACCATGCTTGTCCTTGAGTTATGAAATTCTCAACATAACGTGAGGTCGGAATCACAGTTCTTCCAATTATGAGTCCAAAGTTGTGCAGCCGTGTCATTTCTCTTCGTCGCACAACACATTTTTAGGACCTGAAGTCTCATAGAATGTACAGCATAGCACTGCTTCCATTCAACACTGTAGACAGCAAATGCCGACTGAATATTGAAAATCAGCTTGGAATATGGATTCACAAAAGAATGGAATGAGCATAAATTCATACCGTTGATGAAATTCAATTTTTAGTACAAACCGACCACCTTTTTCCGCTGATGGTACCAACAAACCAGTTATTAGATTCAAAGTACTTTTGTATTGAACCACACTTCGGAGTTCACCATTGGCATAGGGACTCTTCCTCAAGAGTGATGGAAAAAATTCTCGAGTTTTTGGGCATTGCTAACAACATTCGGCGTTGTGATATGAGTATGATAGGAAATGAGCCCCCTGCCTTCCTCTCTCTATCTTTCTGTCTTGTGGATATCAATAATTATTGCTCTGGCACTTCGACTTCACACATATTCTGGCCTCTATTTGCCGTCTTTCTTGAATGTCAGTAATTAATTATAAATTTTTAGTGTTTTAGAATAGAATAATAAGCAACTACGACATGCAGAGGAGACAAATTTGCACCGTAATATAAATATTATCACTGTGTTTTACACTCATGACACCCACTCGTGACAGGAAAGCCTGCCCACGGAATCAGTCACGTCTCATCGTTTGTAACGCACTACGTTGCAAGTTAAACTCTAGTTGTCAGCACATGATATGCAAGATATTCATTTAGCATCGCGTATAGGGGTTTTGCGGTGCAGTTATTGCTTGTCATTGTGGGCATTTGACCATTTGCCTTCTTTAACAGTTGTCTTATCTAGGGAATGTGTTGCCTTTAGTGACGCACTCATTATAGGCAGTTACAGCGATCTGAATAAGTGCATTCAAAGTTTGACCACTGCATCTCGCTAACAGAATGAAAATGACAAAAAATGTAGCCAGATGTTGGATGCCCAAATGTTTGTATTATACATAATATGAAGCATCTTCAGTTTCTTCTCTTTTTTAAATTCTTTCAAAGATTTGTCTTAGAACAGGCAATCCTAAAAGTTGGACAATAACGACGTCGTGCGTAGCGTAAACATGATACACACCTGTCAACTTTTCCTTTATGTACTCTAATGTTTTTGTGTAGTCCCATTTTTGTGACATCGTCAGACGACAATAACCCGCTTCGGAAGTGACTCCGCATTGTCACATAGCGAACCAAACATGCGCTTGCGGAGTATAGAAACAGGTATGCGACTGGAAAACACAGCTCAGTACGTCGTTACTGTTAACGATGTTTAAAAAAGTACCTGACGGACAAAATTTTGTAGCTCCCTGAGGCTGTACCTAGATGACGCAATTGCTTACAGAGTAGTACAGTTTAGCATGAAAAGCCGGAAGACGTGGAGGCGATTAGTGCTTTTCCAAAGACTGGCAGCTGACTTTAAAAATAAATGAATATAAGCTGCCACCCAAAAATAGATGAAAACGCCCAATATAGGTTGGCTACACAACTTTTCCACACAAATCTAGCCGTTTGTAAGGCAGACGCCAAACAGAGTTATGGGAATGCTACATTTTTGGTCATCAGAGTAGAGCTTACACCCAGCGTCCTCAATGATTTGTTAGATGTATTCCAATGTCTGTCTTCCCCCTCTGTTTCTACCAACTACGACTCCCTCAAGTACCGCTGAAATTATTCCGTAATGTCTTAACACATGTCCTATCATTCTGTTCCTTCTTCGTGTAATTCTTTTCCACATGTTCCTCTCCTAGCCGATTCTGTGAAGAACTTGCAAACACTTATCTCATCAGTCCGTCTAATTTTTAGCATCCTTCTGTAGTGTCGTATCTCAAACGCTACGATTCTCTTGTTTTCAGTTTTTTCCCGCAGTCCACGGTTCTTCTCCATACAGTGCTGTGTTCTAAACGTACAATCTCAGAAAATTTTTCTTCAAACTAAAGTTGATGTTTGATACCTAGACTTCATTTTGCCAGGAAAGCCCTCATTGCCCCTGTAATAGTAGGGTTTTCATGTCCTCCCTTCTTCGTTCGTCGTACATAAAAAAAAATGGTTCAAATGGCTCTGAGCACTGTGGGACTCAACTGCTGAGGTCATTAGTCCCCTAGAACTTAGAACTAGTTAAGCCTAACTAACCTAAGGACATCACAAACATCCATGCCCGAGGCAGGATTCGAACCCGCGACCGTAGCGGTCTTGCGGTTCCAGACTGCAGCGCCTTTAACCGCACGGCCACTTCGGCCGGCGTCGTACATCATTTGCTTCCAAGGTAACAGAATATTTTAACTCATCTATCTCGTCGTCCTTAATTTTGATGTTTCATTTCTGCTACCACTAATTACTCTCGTCTTTCTTCGGTTTACTGTCAGTCCGTATTCTCTACTCATCACCCATTCAATACATCCTCTAATTCTTAATTTTCACAGAGGATAGCAATATCATGCTGTGTAAACGTTCTTCACCCAGTAAGGACGACGCTTACAAGACGCTCATTCGACAATATCTTCGTCTCTCTAGGACATTTATAAAATTGAACTGACGTAAGATACAAAGAAGAGCAGTACGGCTCGTGTCACGTTTGCTCAGTCATCGCGATGGAGTTGGCAAAATGGTTAACTAATTATAATTAATAACGCTACAAGAAAGGATTGTCGACTGTGTAGAGCCATAAAGTCAAAATTTCCGGGGTATCATGCTCTACCTGGAGAAGTTAAAGGGTTGAGCCATAAGTTATTTCTTCCATCTTACGTCTTGTGTAGTGAGGACGATGGTCAATCTAGCGACATTCGGCCTTATTTACGGGGGTACTGACAAAGTGAAAATTATTCTGGTGCACAGTGTGTCTTTCGCCGTACAACATACATACAGATACAGAAGTAAATATACCGCGCTAAATCTCCTGCTTTGGTCCTAATACACCTCACACAACTGTATTAAATCAATAGAATAACCAAAGTCTCATATACCTGACAGATACATTATGTGTACCTGTAAAGTGTTGTGCTGAGACACTTAAACTACGGATGTAGTTCTCGGCAGCTATGCCTCGATATACCGGTAAAACCGTAACAATCAAATGGGCAATCAGACTTCGATGAGGATCAGAGCAATTAAAACTGTTAGAATACGAGTCTTGTTTAACACGTGAATCTGTCGCCATAATTCCAGTGGATTGTCGCGATAAATGCGAGAAGACAGACATGTGGCAATGACAATGGCTTGACGGTAACGGAAGAATACTTGAAGTTTTCGATGCTCAAATCTAGTCACACATTAGTCATTTACAAGTAGGACATAATAGAATCAGCACGTCCAGGCGGAACAGTAAATTGTTTAATCTGTAATTATTAACAACCGGAACTGAACTCGACGACTTCTGCAATGCTGGGCTGGAATACAATTGGAAATTTGGTATTTTTTTAAACTACTTTTATTGTTGATTACTCAAAATGCTAAAATAGCAAAACAATAGGGAACATTAATTGTATTATTTGTGAGTCATATTTCTGATTAAGATATACGTCTCCCGCAACTAAGAGCCACAAAACAACTTTATCAGATCGATCAACAACGCAAATTCGTGTCACTATAGTCGACACGGCGTAAGAAAATTCCTGACAGCACGCGCAGTTGCCAGATTTCAGCTGCTGAGCGCTGGCGAGTACGGATGAAAACAGCAGCCGTCTACAGAGCTGTGACAACACTGAAGCGTTGCCATAGAGACGTTTACAAAACCGCGTTACGCTGTTGGTTGAGTTGGCCCGCGGAGCTGACGCGCCCAGCTCGCGACAACTTGGGGATCAGCTTGACGCCGACGCATCTTCATCGGAGGCATCATTCCTCCATCTTATTCGCAACCACTGAGCTGCGTTAAGTTAACAATGCATTAGGAAGAACTGAGCAACAACCAGTACAGTGTTGCTCCAAATGTACACTACTTATGAACATGCCAGGAAAGGTGTTAGTTAAGGAATTTTATTCACAACAGAACTAGAGGATGCCAAAATCGGCCAACAATGCCTAATAGCAACCTGCACGACTGCAACGTCCCACCGGTACGATAAAGTACAAACTTCTCTACCACTAAGTACTAAGAAGGATGCAGTACCTCGTGAAAAAGAAAACGTGAAAAACTAAATGTTACAAGGGGTGTCACTCCATCCTTTCACTTTTCTTCACTCCGTCTTCTGCGTCTCCACACATTGTTATACTGGTGCCAACGGGATATACATGCAGTCCAGCCTGTCACTTTTTTAGAATTTTTTTCACATACGAAAATATGGAAAAGTGATTTGCAATGTGGAAGTGGTGTGAGTTACTTATTGTTGTATGTAACTTATACATCATGCATTTAATCACGAATCGCGTAACACAAGACTGATAATTTCCTGTAGTCTGTTAAGGCTATTATGTTCCTGGATTTTTCTGTTACTTTCATAACGGGCTTGAGTACTTATAATAATCTGACATTTCTATGATGATACAGCAAAAACATTATTGAGTTTATGGGGCCGCTAGACAACCGTGTACAAATGTCAAAATAGTGCTTGCACGATTTAAAATAACTTGGTTTGTTATTCAGATATACACATCTTCCTAGTAAAATAATAAATCACAAAATAATAAAGCGCTTTTAATATTTTTGAACGTAGTAAACTTTGTTAGTTAGTTATCCTGGCTTTATTGGAAAGGTACCAGAAATACAAGAAATATAGAGACATATTGATATGCATTTTATCAAACAGGTTACAATATTATTCATATATGTAAGTGTGAGTTTGTGGAGAAAACGAGAATCTCTGAGGAGCTATCGAACAAATTTTTGCGTCAGATTTGAGTAGTTTCCTGACTTAATAATTCTCACTTCGGTAATGTGTTATCAATCTGCTGCCCATTTTTCTTTTTAATAAACAGTTTTCGCAAACTGATACTAACGTAACTTCTTAGATACTATAACTGATGTATCTCAAAACGTGATAGTGCAATTTAGGTGGATAAGCGATAGAATTAGTGTGTTTGTGGATGGGTGGACAGGTGTGTGTGGACTATATAACACGAATCTCTTGCACGAGGAAAAACCGCTCTGGCATTTTGTGGTGTTTTTTTTTTTTTTTAAGTTTCTCTGCTGCTTGCTCTGTAGGCTACTATACTGTATATGGTCCCAACATTGGTGATGTGTGATCATCAGGCAGTTACATACGTAGTGACAAGAAATTAAAATGGCGCCACAACTAAGCAATATATATGGTCGCTTTACAAGACCGAATCGAAGTCGAATAGATACCTAACGAAGATGTCTGAACGGAAGGTATTATCCAGATATTATATTTTGAAAACATAGTATCGCAGTCGTCGATTTGTATTGCATTAGATTAACAATATTTTGCTTGCTTGTAGCGCCATTTTATTTCTTTGTAAGTACATACGCAGCTGCTTTACGATCACACACACACACATGCGAGGATTATTTGGTGCTCTTGGTGACCACAGCTAGTGGTCTTGTCCTTACTATCACTGCCTCTAAATCGCGGGGTCCCGATATCGATTCCCAGCCGAGTTAGAGATTTTCTCTCCTTGGGGACTGTGTTGTCCTCATCATTTTATCTCATCTTCATCAATGCTCAAGTTGCTGAAGTCGCTTCAAATAGAACGACTCGTAGCAGAGGGATCTCCCGGTCAATAACGCTGTGCGATTAGTTCATAATTTTACTGTACTTACTGTCTTGTTTCTCATTGTAAAACTGCTCTAATATTCTTCCCGGATGCAACTGCAGTAACGTAGGGCATACATCTTTCTTGGAACATTGAAACAGAGGACGTATCCTTGGAAGAGTAAATGAAAATTTAGTCTTGTATGACAATAAGGAGCGAACTTCGACAGAATTAGTATTTTGCACTCAGAGAAAAGTTTGTCACAAAAAGGAGTCAAAGGGTTTTGATATTTGTTTTATAGTTTCGAAAATGGTGATTATTTGGTGCTGTCACAAATAAGAGGCATCACTAAACATTGTAGAAGGCCAAAAATGGAACTCATATACAGTATCTCGTAAATGTAGGCCATACCATATTGAATCTGCTACACTTTCTCTCATGAATGGAGAAGCGTAACGCGCACCCTGTTAGGAAAGCGACCTAATATATAATGTACCACTTAATCACTGAAGATATTGCGTTTATGGACTGCAACGTAATGAAATTCAAACATTAAGTTTAAATTCAATTGGAACAGCTAATTACGCTTCGCAGATTGCAGTATATGATCGGCTTCCCCGACGTACTACAGATGTAAGCAAATCTTAAAGATCGAAAATTATGATAAGAATCGTTAGCTCTCATTTTCATGACGCCCATTTTACACAGCAGAATGTCATCGAATAAGTAGGTTCCTTAAACAACTGATTTAAAGAACTATCTCTCAAATGTATTTACGATCGTGTTGCTTCGTTTCAATCCACATAATTACATAAATGCAGATGATATTTAATGAAAGATAAGCCTTCCAAACTTCTTAAGTTTGAAAATACGCTATAAAAGTTTGAGACTGAAAAAATGAAAAAAAAAATACAGTTCGTACAGGTGTGAGGTAATTATTCAATATGCAACAAACACACGGTTACAGCTCATCTCGAAAATATCAACTTATCGTGATTCAACTGATTTCATCATCATTTCCTCCTCGCTGTAACTCGACCTCTCTTTATTTATTATTTTTATCTCTTCATCGTGACGGAAATAAGACGAAAGTATAGAGCAGGTTCCTTGTCCTCCCCACGTCCATAAATTTAGGTTTATTACTTTATCTTCTGACATTCGTCCGTGCAGTGAAAATTGTAATTCAGCATTGGAAATATTCCAATGGCTTATAGCTTTAAAATACCTGGTTCTGATAGTTAATGCATATGAAGTCTTATCGTATTAATATGTGCGTCAGCATAGATATTACTGTCTGAAATGTTGGCGCGATATGCAGTCCACTCTGTTCGAACAGTTGTCACACAAACAGGGCACTCATTGCATAAAGGTTACTTTGTCCTTACTGTGTGAATATTTTTTTACTTTGTGTGATACTGTATATTGCGCTGCCATACATGTAGTGTGACATTCACGTACTCTCATTTATTTTATTACTTATTTAATAAATAGTATGATATAATACGAATTCAGTTTTGAGTGTACTCGGGAAATACAGAGGCAAAAAACAAGTGTGTAAAGGACTCGTCTGCTTACTGAGGAAGGAATAATTATAACGTAGAATTCATCTATAACACAGATTCTATATAAGTACCACATATGCTCAAAGGCAATCTTAGCAATTCGTGTTCAGACGTTGTGGCTCAATTCACACGAATGACAACCTGCGAAAAGTATCGTTGGGAAATGAAGTGAGCGTGATTTTCTTAAATAGTGAAACACACGTTCAAAAAATGGTTCAAATGGCTCTGAGCACTATGGGACATAACATCTATGTTCATCAGTTCCCTAGAACTTAGAACTACTTAAAAACCTAACTAACCTAAGGACAGCACACAACACCCAGCCATCACGAGGTAGAGAAAATCCCTGACCCCGCCGGGAATCGAACCCGGAAACCCGGGCGTGGGAAGCGAGAACGCTACCGCACGACCACGAGATGCGGGCGAAACACACGTATAAAACATCAAAATCAACCGCATTCGCTCTTAACAAAGAAAGAATGTTCTTACAATATGCCAAGTTCTTTTGGGTAGCTTACGGTCTTGAACAAATTCTTACTTTACCAAAAGTAATGACATTGTCCGTAAGGAAAGATGTACTTATTAAACGATAGATTACGACAATTATATTCAAATATTACGTTCATTCCGCCAAGATCGCACTTTGTGAGGAAATCATAGTACCTACCAGATGTAAACGTATTTTAAATTTACCGAAATATGCAGGATAGTTTCGATAATCATTTTTCTAACAATAATGTGGTTGTAAAATATTTAGTACGCACCTTGATGCAAAACTGAAGTCACGGAAATGCTTTCCGGTATTCTGACTTACGTTTATTTGTCTGGAAATCTACCGTGGCATTATCTCTTAACCTTGGGATAGTTCACATGGAGCCAAAGACCCACAGTCACGTTTTTTCAAAGATAACTCGAAGTGTTAAGAATGTGCTTCAAAGACATCGCTTTGGTTAGTTATAGTTTTCCATTGTTTCGTAGCAAGACAAAATATGTGCATTACTTAGTAGTGGCACGCTGTTTCGTATACAAAATCTTTGACTGACTATCTAAAAACTGTTTAGACAGTTGTAAAGTTTAATGGCTTCCTTAATGAATTTGCAGTATGCTTTAGAAATTTATTAAAATCACATTGTTATCACATAGAGAACTGCTTTTGATATACTGCGACACATATTTGTTAATTTATGCAAAAACGATAAGTAATGTGACCCACATAGTTTAAAATTAGCGACACCTAATTGGTAAAGTTTTTTTTAAAAAATATCCTATTACTTTTCGCAGATGAGTAATTTTAGGGATGCACAGCGTCGGCTTATAAAGAAAACCTCCTAGCTCAGAGAAGTTATGCATGGTTTTCTTTCATTTTTCCCTCACTAGAGCGTTGCGCAAACGCTTACTAACAGTTGAGATAGGTTTTCTACCTGATACCGAGTGAGATGGCGCAGTGGTTAGCACACTGGACTCGCATTCGGGAGGACGACGATTCAAACCCACGTCCGACCATCCTGATTTAAGTATTCCGTCATTTCCTTAAATAACTTCAGGCACATGCCGGGATGGTTTATTTGAAAGGGCACTGCCGACTTTCTTCCCCATCCTTCATTAATCCGATGACATCGCTATTTGATCCCCTCCCCCCTATATCAGTCAACCAACCAATCTACCTGACAATGCAATAAAAATAGTTTTATTTATTTTTTTGAGATACGAAGTTTTTGTTCTGAACTGACGACGGGAAAAGTGTTGAAATAACATTGTTAAAAGTACGCCAAAGCACACAGATCATAGCAGTGTTACAGCAACACGAAACAGAAAAAAACGGCGAGCTTCAGAGCTCTGAGCAAGAGAAGATACAAGATCGAATTTTTCATAAATGTGTGAGCTTGGCGGGTGAGTGGACAAGTAACTGTTTTCAGAAATGATTAAGATGCGGTCAGGATATGGATAGGGGTATCATAATGATATCCTGTACAGTAAAGTAACTTCCTGTCTTCAAATGAAGACGAATCTAATGAAGGTATCCTTGGAAATTTCTGACTCCGTCTTGAGAACACATTTTCTTCGTTCTCGCCTGCTTTGATCTAATGAGGAGGGTTTTCGAAGACAAATCAACCGCAAGTCCTTGAGGTGTATTTGTTCTTGTGATTTACGTCCAGCTGTCCCTGCCTTGGACATTGACGAGTACTGGAACTTCGCAAGAACCTATCTGTGATCCCTAAAGCCTGCTGATGGCTGTTAACAGACATCTGTGATCAAAACAATGTACTGGAAGACACGATAATGTAGAAATCGAGTTGATAGGACTTTTACCTTCTTTTATTATTTCTAAGTGTGCAGGTGAATGTGCTGCGAAATGTGCACTTGTTAGTGTTATTTTCTTGATCCTCGTCTCCGTAAACACACCAAACCACGTCTTTATTACTCAAACCTATCGCTGAATAAATTGCATAAATCAAATTCTTCCCAAAATAGAGATGATTAAAAATAAGGAAATAACTTTATATTTAATGGCATGTTTTCGAGTGTGCAATCAAATAAACAATTCTATTTTTCCCCCACAGTGACTTTCATCAGGAGTTTCAAACTGTGACTTTGTGTGTAATCGCTCTCTGTACTCCAACCATGTTAGACCGTTTAAGAGAACCGTTGGAGAAGCCAGGATGACGTTCGAATGTAGAGTTCACATACGCTCATTAAAGGGCAAGTGTTCTACAAAGCTTTATAGTTAATTCTGTCTGACATATTTCGTGGAAATACAATGTGGTTAACGATACGATCCATGGTTTTATTTCCGATGTCTCAACTGCATAATTGCGCAGTAGGTTGTTTTACAAACCACAGGAAAATGTGGTTCGGTGTCTAATCTAGTAAATATTAAACGACTAATCCATTTTCAGATATATGCCTTTAGGAAACAATGCAAAACAACGACTTAGTGAAAATCTTCATATTGCCAGTAGGTTTGAGTAGCAATGCTAGTAATTTTATTGCTCACGCACTAAGGAAAACGTTCATCGCATTTTTAGAGTTGCACATGGTTCAAATGCTAAGAGTCCACGTAAAACATTGATTGATTCTTCTCATTACGAAAAAATTCCAAATACCACAGAAATTTTCGATGTCTCGCCTTCTGTTCTTCCCCCTTCTTTTTTAATATTTTACTGTATTTATTTGGCCTCTAGTTGCCCTCCTGTTACGTCCGCATTTTCCATATTCTGGTGTATTTCGAAATTACTTCTGAATTCCATGCTTCTCGTGTTGTTGTCAGTATTAAAATTTTCCGTGTTCCTCTCATTTCGGTAGTTATAAGTTACCTCCATGCTCGTGTGCCTACCGTCCTACGATTTTCTGCCCTTCGTCTATCCCCACCTTGACCGAGATTCCCGCAGTCTTTACGTGAGGATAAGATGACACAGTAGAGCAAATTCAGGATCATCAACAACAGCGAATCGGACACGAACATGTGGAACTTTAATATGTTGGAAAAAACACCGCTCTTATATGTGCATCAATAAGTAGAAAATGTATTCTTCTACACCTTCTTGTGTCTTTCCGGGTTTAGGCAAAGATGAGGCTGTCCCACTTTCACCATCTAGTCCTCTGATTGCCCACTGTTTTTCTTTCCAACAGATTGTAATGTAAGGTTTGCTTTGGGATCCATACAAGAGCATTCTCCTTTCATTCATTTATGTTCTGGGCAGTTTCTTTATTGTAGAATTCACTCTTAATTCTACCCTAATATTGATACTGCTTTTTTATCATTCTCTGTTACACCATATCACTAGTTTACAATGCTTTCGTTTTTTGGGATCCAAAATGTCCCTCCGTAAAAAAAGGTGGGAACCACGGTTACTTTAAAAAATTTCATGTAATGCTATATACTCACTTTCCCACTCAAATGTTATTGCAAGTGCCCCACAGATTCTCTGAAAAGTATTTGTTTAATTTCTTTACACCTTTATCGTATTCGTGGTTTATGTCGCAGCAGAGGCAATGAAATGAGACATTTGCTCCAATGTTTTACAACTGATACATGTCTTTTATCTCACTGATTGTTTGGTATTAGTTATTGAAATCTTTAAGTTGCGTGCAGGACTCAAGAGATATAGCTTATAAACTGATCTCTGTAGTTTATGTAAACTGTTTTTTTCATCTGTTTTCCATTTACTCTGAGATATGACGCCTTCAGACACATTCCTTAGTTTCACCTTTGCACCAAGTTTCCTATCATTTTTGTATTGACACTGGTATACGTTTTCTTTCTCTGGAAAATATTTATCGCTGCAATGCAGAAAAGGCATGAGAATCGTAGCAAATGATGAAACTAATTGAGAAATGAGTCTGCAGGCGAGACATCCTAAAGCGTATGACGAACAGATAAGGAAAATGCAACTACTGACGGAGGTTTCTGTGGCTGCAACGAAACATATAGTGTTTGAAGGAACCTATTTTGTTAGGTATATATTTTTTGTTGAATTGTACTGTCATTACATAATTGTCTTGCACTTTCACGTTATCCATCTATTGGTATATCTCCGTCCCTCTATTTCTTTTTCCCTTCATCATCCCTACCAGTCAGCAGGCATTGCCTTCTTAGACGGTGTCATAAACAGTTTTTTTCTTCTCTTTAAAATTTTCTGTAACAATATTCTTTTTTTCACCAGCCCTTCGTGTGCTTCTTCCTTCTGTCCCGCTTAACTTCTCTATTCTCCTCGATATTCACATGCAATAATTTTCCAAACTGTTTTTCATCTTCCTTTCTTAACTTCCACGTTTCTACGCCGTACAAAAATTTAAACAGTCTTTACATCCGTTGTCTGTTCAGTATTTCATATACGTAGTAAAATCGTCTTACTGTTAAACGCTTGCTTCGCTGTTGCAGTTCTGATTTTAATCTCTTGGGTGCATCATTTCAACCTGCCCTTTATTAAGGTGCCTAAATATTTGACTTTATTCTTCCTTGTTCAGTTGTGTCATGTCCTAATATTCGTTCAGTTGTGTCCTATCTTAATCTTATAGCTGTCTTCTTTTCGTCTCTCTTATCGGATTAATATGTGCGTCAGCATCAACATTCTTGTCCGAAACGTTTGCGCGATATGCTGTCCACTCTATTCGGACAATTGTCAGGCAACCATTGCAATCATTGCATAATGGTTGCTACGTCCTTACTGTGGGAATATTTTTTTTTACTTCATATGATATTATATGCTAAAAAACTAAACTCCGGCCGAAAAGGCCTTGAAGATCCAACGGTACCGACCAGCCGCCGTGTCATCCTCAGCCCACAGGCGTCACTGGAGTGGATATGGAGGAGCATGTGCTCAGCACACAGCTCTCCCGGCCGAATGTCAGTTTACGAGACCGGAGCCGCTGCTTCTCAATCAAGTAGCTCCTCAGTTTTGCCTCGCAAGAGCTGAGTGCACCCAACCCACTTTCCCACAGCGCTCGGCAGACCGGGTGGTCATCGGTCCAAGTGCTAGTCCAGCCCGACAGCGCTTAACTTCGGTGATCTGACGAGAAACGGTGTTACCACTGCGGCAAAGCGTTGGCCTGATACTATATGTTGGGCTATCATGTATAAAGTGTGACAGTCATGTGCTCTCTTTTATTTCTCTACTCACTTCACAAAGATTATGATATAGTAAGTAGTTTTGGCTTTTTTATTATTGCTCGTCATATCATGCTCTTGCCACGCTGCAGTCATATCTTCTGCCATTTTGTTCACCATCTATTCATCTTCAGCCAAAAGCACCACGCCATAAGCTAATTTTATACGTTCTATCCTTTTCCTGGAAATAGTTATATACTACTGGTCACGCCTCATTAGAGATACATCCTCAGGTGACAGTTTTTTAAACAGTCATGACGCAGAAAAGTGATAGCCTATAGCCGAGTCCCGTCGTTTATCGTCGAGATAGAAACAGGCAGCTGTCTAAAAGCGGTAGCCCATTGTTAAACTGATTGGGACCGTGCCGTAGACAGCACGGAAGTGTATATGGTGCCAGAGCAAACCGTACTGGTGGGTCGGTACTGTGAGCCACGTGTGAGATGTGGCGCTAGCGCTAATCTCGGACCCAACTATCTCGACGATGAACAATGGGGCTTGGCTGTCTAAAAACCTTACCACCTGAAGACGCATCTCTATTGTCGCCGCGAAGCCACTAGTGACTTTTTAATAAAAGCATTTTAACTGCCAGTGCAGAAGTTTTTGTTTACTATGTGGAGTTTTGGTTGCGGTTGCCCGAACTATAAAATAATACAACTACTCCCTTCGAAATATTTATTTGCGATTTCCTCTAAATATACATTAGACAAGGTCGGTAGCCACCTAGAGTGTGTATTTATGCAACAGCTACGGGCACCACGGCCGCGCCAGTAACGAATTTCAAATGGAACGTGAGACATTGCCTCGAAGAGAGGATGACGGGGAACTTACGTGACCTGGTAGCTACTGTAGTTACCGATCCCGTACGTAGTCCTAGCACAGGCGGTTCGCGCGTGTGACCGCCAGCCCCGTCTGACCTCGCTCATCAATCACCTGTCTCGGCCGGCGATCTGTACCGTTAGCTTAGCCTGTCCCCGGTACTGTTCGACAGAAACTCGCCGAAGCGGAACTTGCGCGCAAAATCGGAGTGATTGCGGAGTGACAGCTGTCGGCCGCGCCGTAATTTTCTGTGCGCCGGTCCCGAGGGCAGGGGTTCAAGGCCGCGAGGTACCGTTGCCGTACCGCGCGCTGACCCTGGATCACCCACCGTCTCCCGGCCTCTGCGGAGCTGCCAGCGCCGTGGCTGCGTGTGTCCGACACGGTGCGTGAGTTTCCAGCATACCGGGTATCGCAATACCTACTTAACGCTGGTCAGTGGGAAACGGTTCTGACACGCATTTTACGAGGCGCGCGCTGCGTAACTGTGGCCACACGCGTAACTGCAAGCTCGAGCAAGCATACCTACGTGCACATGCTTGAGCATAGATATCTGCACCTGTACAGTGCGAACCAATGTGCAGTGTATGCCAGATGGTACTTCACACTACTTAGCGTTTCTTCCCGCTCCATTTACGATTTGAGCGCTGGACGAATCATTGCTCAAACGCCTCTGTGTGTGCTGTCAATATTTTAATCTTTGTTTTTGTGATCCATACACTAGTTATTCCTAGATTCCTCACTTAAATCTGGCTTTTTAAGTTTATAAGTAGGTTTTAGTAGCAGAAATGAGAACAACGAGAAACTTAACATCAGCTTTGATGGTCATGAAGTACATGAAGTTAAGGAATTCTACTATCTAGGCAGCAAAATAACCAGTGACGGACGGAGCAAGGAGGACAAACGGTACAAATGGCTGTAAGCACTATGGGACTTAACATCTGAGGTCATCAGTCCCTTAGACTTAGAACTACTTAAACCTAACTAACCTAAGGACATCACACACATCCATGCCCGAGGCAGGATTCGAACGTCAGACCGTAGCAGCAGCGCGGTTCCGGGCTGAAGCGCCTAGAACCGCTCTGCCACAGCGGCCGGCCAAGGAGGACATCAAAAGTAGACTAGCACTGGCAAAAAGGGCCTTTCTGGGCAAGAGAGGTCTACTAGCATCAAACATAGGCCTTAATTTGAGGAAGAAATTTCTGAGAATATACGTCTGGAGCACAGCATTGTATGGTAGTGAAATATGGACTGTGGAAAAACCGGAACGAAGAGAATCGAAGCTTTTGAGATGTGGTGCTACAGACGAATGTTGAAAATTAGGTGGTGTATGAGGAATGAGTAGGTTGTGTTTAGAATAGGAGAGGAAAGGAATATGTAGAAAACACTGACAAGGCGCTACAGTCTGGAGCCGCGCGACCGCTATGGTCGCAGGTTCCAATCCTGCCTCGGGCATGGATGTGTGTGATTTCCTTAGGTTAGTTAGGCTTAAGTAGTTTTAAGCTCTAGGGGACTGATGACCAAAGAAGTTAAGTCCCATAGTGCTCAGAGCCATTTGAACCATTTGAGAAGGGACAGTGTGATAGGACATCTCCTAAGACATCAGGTAATGACTTCCAGGATACTACAGGAAGCTGTAGAGGGCAAAAACTGTAGAGGAAGACAGAGATTGGAACACATCAGCAAATAATTGTGGATGTAGGTTGGAAGCGCTACTGTGTGATGAAGAGGTTGGCACGGGAGAGAAATTCGTGGCGGGCCGCATCAAACCAGTCAGAAGACTGACGATTAAAAAAAAAAAAAGTACATTTTTCATGGGATAGATTGTGTATAATCTTCAAGCATCTACCAGTTCAAGTTTTTTAGTATCACTGTGACACACTTTCGTGGCTCCAACAAACCTGTGACCATTCGTGCTTGCCCTTCTTTGTGTGCGTTGAATTGGCCATGTTAGTTGGGACCCACACACTAGAGCAATATGCTACAATGGATCAAACGAGTGTTTTATAAGTAATATCCTATGTAGACTGATTGTGTTCACCTGGAACCCTAACAGTGAACGGAAACCTACTACCTGATATGACGACGACTGAGCCTGTCTTATTGATCCATTTCAAATCACAACAAATTGTTACACCCAGCTATTTGTAGGACTTGACAGATTCCGACCGTGACTGATTGGGTTCAAATGGCTCTGAGCACTATGGGACTTAACTGCTGAGGTCATCATGAAACGTCCCCTTTGAACAATTATACAGGACTGTGCTTAACCTGACACACAATATTTTTAGCGCAACGCAATCTGACTTTCAAAATTCCCTACTAAAGAATGGCCCTGACAAACATTAAACTATACCTTTCACAAATCACTTACCTCACAAAAATCTTCGCTGCTCAAGCTACTGCAATACAGCGAGCGCCACTACTGCCAGCTAAATAAAAGATTCAAACTACTGAAGGCACTAACTACTGATAGGGGTAGTTAGCAAATGAAAGATATTAATAGAGAGCAAACAATGTATTTACCTTAATATCATCACAAGTCATAATATATATATCAGTTCATGACAAATTACAAACCTCCGCCATCTCTCTCCCCACATCCACCACTGCTGGCGGCTCACCTCCAACTGCGCAACGCTACGCGCTGTTCATATCCAGCTGCCGCTGCCCAACACTACAATGGCAGACAACAATGCAAACTAGCCACAGACTGCACACAGCACAGCCAGTGATTTTCATATTGAGCGCTACGTAACGTTGCCAATAAGAAAACATAAACAGCCTACTTACATAGAGAAAACATAAACAGCCTACTTACATAGAGAAAACATAAACAGCCTACTTACATAGCCCCCATGCTCCCCACAAAAATTTTACAAAATATTTTTTGGGCAGTGGCCAATAATGATTTGATAAAATTTTTCATAATTACAATAACAAACATGTCAAATGCACACACTTATTGATACAATGTTGGTCAAAAGCTAAAATTTTCTCACAGTCCATAAAGACAGTCCTAATCGTACATAAGAGTAGAATAGCAGTGTTTTTTCTCAAAGTCTGAGCAGTAAAAGAAAATGCACACGGAAGTAGTGGATTTCCATGCAGTCTTGAAGAAGTAGTGTTGTCCTTCCAACGGAAAGACAGTGCTGACTCTCGACATGCTGACAGGTAGTGGGCCACAACAGAGCAAACCCACTGCAGAGTCAGTCGAAGTTTTGATGAACATTGGTAGGTAGGTCATCACAGAGCAGACCCACTGTAGTCCTGGTAGAGATTACGATATTGGTGGGCCACCAGAGGTGCAGACCCACTGCAGTCCTTGTAGAAATAATGGTATTGGTGGGTCATCAAAGATGCAGACCCACTGTAGTCCTTGTAGAAATAATGGCGTTGGTGGGTCATCATAGATGCAGACCCACTGTAGTCCTTGTAGAGATAGCCAGCAGCCATCTGTTGTGACTGTGCAGGTGCACAATCACCACTGAAGAGTCTTGCGGAGAATATAGCAAGTCCATAAACCACCACTTGTGCACTCACAAAGTTTTTGGAATTGTCCTTAGAACCAGCAATCCTGTTATCCAGTCCCTTGCTGAATTATTAACACACTTGCAAACACTAACAGTCCCTACTTCTCACATATTGTCCATATACTATGACCAACAGAAACGTGTGCAGTGAAATGTAACTTACAAGTTAATAATGTCATGAACTGGTGACAATTACAATTTTATAACATAAGAATACAATTACAAAGGTACAAAATACATCATTAAAAACATAATAATACAGATAACATTTGTAGTACAGGCTTTACAAAAGAATAGAAATAAACATATACATCAGTGTTACAAAGATAGTGACATAAGTACATACATAAAATAATGAGAATAGTTTTCGAAACATTAATTTCACACATGAACATTGAAACAGAACAGAATTGTAAACAACTTTACAAAGAAAATAACATATTATTAATGCAACTTATATTTGAGGATAACAGTATTCCTCCTCATAGTGAATATAGCTTAGTATTAGAAGAGAAAAAAAATTCTATGAAACAGTACACAGAGACAGGATGAAAACAAATACACAAGGGTACACAAACACGTAATGGGATAACACCAATAGGAAAGGACAGGGTTCGTTTTCAGTGTAACATTTGGTACTGCAGTCCAACCCAAAACTTCATATATCTTTCCTCTTATTTCATCCTTTGTTTCCACCAAAAAAATTCTATCTAAGCATGCTTTCTGTATTTATATGTTGACACATTTCTTACCTCAACATTTATTTCCAAGAAAATCCTACCTAAACCTGTTTTCTGTATAACTTCTGAATGCATTTCTTCCAATTCATCGCAACTCATTCTCTTAGAGGCTACCCCCTCTTAAGCTAACTTAAATCTACTGAGCTCAGATGCTAAACTAAGGGACGAGGCAATGCAGCATCACATAACAAATCAACACAAACAGCAATGCAAAAAATGCAAATTGGCAAAGCTAGCAGCATAAATGAGCAAAAGTCAAATTCAATAACACTATGCCTGGCAAACAGCAGCAACTTATACCTAAACATGACATAGCGCAAGCAGAAAAAATATTACACTAAACAACAATGCAGATAAGGGAAATGTATATTCACATCTTAATGTCTATGTAATTAAAGTGGTGCACCACAAGAAGTTATTCTACCAAAAAGTTACCAATTACTTGAAAAGAAAATTATGAATGCAGTTACTAGTTCCTTCTTATTGTTCTTTCCTTTCCAAGTGCTCCTTTTTTAAAGAATGTGGATCATAAAATAATTATTTAATAGATCTGTTGACAGAAGGTGTTCACATTAGCAAATGCATTTTATTTTATAAAAGCAATGCTGCAACACAGCTGGAAAACAGATGTCAAATGAAATAAGCAACTATGAAAAGCAAAGCATAAAAATATCATTCAGTAGTCATGTGACATTTCATAAGTTAGTAGCTCTCAACTCTCGTAGAAAGACGCTTGTCGTAATCAGGTGTGCAGATGTAAAAATATTTCTTGTCATTTTATTAGGCATTTCAGTAAATATCGTAAATTAAGAGCTAGTGTAATCATATGTTTTCAAGTTCGACCGTGTCGTTTTTGCGATGCTTTCTCTAAAGGGATGACAATGGCCAGGATAATGGCCTTCCCTTTCTTTTTTTTTCTTTCTTCCTGTGCTCTGAAAGGCACGCGCTAATGACTTTTTCTCCAGGCGTCTGACACAGCTGGGTGCCCGCGACGCATTACGTGCAGGTGGTCACTTAACTTTCGTACGGAAATATTTACGACAGGAGATTCTGCTACCGTGGTAGTCTCATATAAAAATATTTCACAGGTCAAGAATTAGCGTTGCAAATCTGTAGAAACAAAATCCTATAAATATAAGTGTCAAAAAAAAATATTCGTCAGCATTGTGATACAGTCACACATTTCATAACTCTTAAAGTACGTTTCTTGGTTTCCAACATCCTTTTCATAAATCAGAGTCCCTAAACACTACTCATTATTCCTTACCTCATTATACATATACATATTCGTCGACACTTCTTCAATATTTCATCGTGAGAAATACGTAGCATAATAAACATTCCTCAACAACATAATACACATCGTCGTCGTAATAATAACATCATAACACTTCAGTCAAATCTCAAAATCGTCGTAACTTCCTCCAATAATTTCTAAGCCTAAAATAATTCTCTGCTCATGTCAAAAGTGTCAGCTGCCTCAAACGTACTTTAAAAATCATGATCTCATACCAAATACATCATTCAAAGCTCTCATAGTATCACAATGATTCCGAAAAAATATGAACAGTTTACAAAGTACAGACAAAATACAGTTTCATAAGTGTGAAGTTATCCAACGGTGTAATTACGTAAACATGTGTCACTGACGTAGTAAAAAGAATGTTTGTTTCTCTGTCAAATAATCAGATAGCTGTGTAATTCTGTGTTAGAGAAATATGGTACCGATGTGTAAAGTTGTATAAGCAAATACCATATTAGCTAGGGTTCCTTGTGGTTGCCACACACATGGTACACAAAGTAAGCGTGTACCCCCCTGAGGATAAATGTAATTATGCCCTCAGGTGTTACAAATTACAGCAATGGAATGAAATGTATCACGGAAAACTTTCTTTGTATCATTGTACTTCAAATATCTTTAAAAATAAATGTTTTAAGTACAAAATTAATCACTCAAATGCGTGTCCTGTAGCGCTAAATGTGCGTCTTGCTGTAAAATAATTCTGTGGAAGTGTCGTAATTATCGTCCTCCGAAAGCTAAGTTCTGCAGAAGTCAATGTACTTACCTCATGATAAACAAAAGTGCATGTTAACAGTTTCTTAAGTCTGACAAAGCATATTAGAAATGTGAAGTGAAAATTTTATGACAAAGACTAAGTTAAAAAGCAGATTATCTTTCAATAAGCGGTTTTACATGTGAAGTGTGGTGCAATCCTTTACTCATCCTAGTACTCACAGTTTGATTTGAATGCAATTATCATGTTGTATACGTCGGTAAGGAATGCTAAAAATTTTCTCAAGGTTACCGTGTATGCTATTTTTCTCTGAGCCAGCCGGCGCAGGTGGCTGCCTGCGGTGCGAGTCATTGTCTGTTTCTTTGTTGGCGCGCGCCGTTCCATCTCAAAATTCGGTGCACATTGCCAATTTCTTTCATAATTTCCGAAATGCGCTGTGTTATTATTTTGTGGCTGTTCCGTATTTCTATGTCCCTCTTCCCGTATTGGAGCGCGAGTGTCTTCTGAAATACGTAATTCTTGTATTACCTGTGTCAGCTGATCTTGTACTTCCCGGATTTCTCTTTGGTGTTGTGTATTAATTTGATTCTGATTTTGTTTGAATTTTCTGATTTGTTCATACTCTTCTGTGTCAGTGAAGGCTACGGGTCTTGTGTCATTCAGATCATCATCTACCTTTGTAGATAAGTTAGTGACCTGATCCGAAAGTTCGGCTACTTTCTCCGATAGTGTACTTATTTCCTCCATGTGTCTTTCTGAACCAATTTTCAGGGTATCTACTGTGTTCTTTAAGTTTTCCTGAGTTCTTGCAAGTTGCGTAACCGAATCGGTAGATGCAACTGAGTCAATTTTAGCTTGCAAGGTCTCATGATTTTCATGAACAATAATTTGCAGTTCTTTTATGGCTGCTTCGTGATTCTCTAATACATTTTCATGACGCAAAAAAATAGGTTGGAAATGCTCACAAATTTGTGTTTTTACGTCATTACAGACTTTTTGACATTTCGATTCAATGTGATGTAACTCAGTAGTTAAATCTTCACGCGTTTGTTCAAGAGTTTGTTCCAATGAGTCTAACTTTTGAAGCTGTTGCTGTGTTTGTCTTTGATTTTGTTCCATTGCGTCTAACTTTTCAAGCTTTTGCTGTGTTTGTCTCTGATTTTGTTCCATTTGTTGCATTAATTGCAATAATAATGTATTAGTGTCTGGAATCTGTTTCTCTACGCTTTTCGGCAGTGCATTTGCACCGGCAACATTCACATTTTGACAAGCAGAAAATGTGTCTTGACTTATTTGAGAAAACGGTGATGACCCAAAACCTGAATCTACAGTATTTGCGAAATTGTGTCCTGTCATTTCGGATTCCTGAGGCGAGCTATTGCCGACCGGTCGATCGATAATGCTTCCCTCTTCACTAATTGTTTCACTGTCCACGCCATTGTTTGACGCCCGCTCCATTTCCCTGTGCACAGTTACCAAATTACTACTTTGAACATTAGTAAATTCATTACTCGGCGGCGCTGATAAGCTACGCTCGTCATCACTATTATTTCTCAGTTTAGTTTGGAGCCTAGTGTTACGTTTTTCACACGCCATTATTGTCACAGTATTTCACACGACAACACAGAAAAACACAATTTGAAGATCAAAAATAAGAGAACACATTAACATAGCACTGAAAATAATATCTAGTTAATTGCAAGCGCAGCTGCGAAATACTTGGTGCAAATCTACATGCATGCCACAACTGTTTTACTATACAACAATGAAAGACTGCAACTACAAAGGAAATTCTCTCTACAATTACGCGCTAGCAATAAACAAAAGCTACACTAATTACACAAACTACAAGAAAAAAATCAGAAGATTCCAGTGAGGTATCCTAGGCTAAGGGTCGACATATGAAACGTCCCCTTTGAACAATTATACAGGACTGTGCTTAACCTGACACACAATATTTTTAGCGCAACGCAATCTGACTTTCAAAATTCCCTACTAAAGAATGGCCCTGACAAACATTAAACTATACCTTTCACAAATCACTTACCTCACAAAAATCTTCGCTGCTCAAGCTACTGCAATACAGCGAGCGCCACTACTGCCAGCTAAATAAAAGATTCAAACTACTGAAGGCACTAACTACTGATAGGGGTAGTTAGCAAATGAAAGATATTAATAGAGAGCAAACAATGTATTTACCTTAATATCATCACAAGTCATAATATATATATCAGTTCATGACAAATTACAAACCTCCGCCATCTCTCTCCCCACATCCACCACTGCTGGCGGCTCACCTCCAACTGCGCAACGCTACGCGCTGTTCATATCCAGCTGCCGCTGCCCAACACTACAATGGCAGACAACAATGCAAACTAGCCACAGACTGCACACAGCACAGCCAGTGATTTTCATATTGAGCGCTACGTAACGTTGCCAATAAGAAAACATAAACAGCCTACTTACATAGAGAAAACATAAACAGCCTACTTACATAGAGAAAACATAAACAGCCTACTTACAATCAGTCCCCTAGAACTTAGAACTACTTAAACCTAACTAACCTGAGGACATCACACACATCCATGCCCGAGGCAGGATTCGAACCTGCGACCGTAGCTGTCGCGTGGTTCCAGACTGTAGCGCCTAGAACCGCTCGGCCACTCCGGCCGGCGACTGATTGGGGTTTTAGTCACAGTATACTACGTTTTTCCGTTTTCTGAAGGGTAAAAATTGAGATGTATGAATATATAAAGCAAGTTTCGAATATCTGCGCCATTTTCAAATCTTGCCAAGACCTTAAGGAAGAAGAGGAACACAACAATCAGTCGCAATCCCACTGGTTTTTATTATTAGGTTAGGTTAGGTTAGGTTAGAGCCATCAATGCTGAGCTACAAGAAAATTACAGAATCAAACAGATATAAAAAAAGTAAAAACCGATGTTACCCAATAGCAACGAACCATTGTAGTCAACATACCATTTTAGTGAGTTACCATCCAACAAACTCGCAGCAGTACATGCCAACATATGAGTTTATTGGTGTGTAGGCAGAAGGAAACTCGTGTGGTTGTTTACAACAAGTACAGCAGCCTCATTGTCAGTTTGCGTCAAGTAGTACGAGTAACGCCCTCTATATTACAAAAACAGCTAACTCAGTTGCATTCCAGTACGGTAGTTTGAAACCATTTTTTCACCAGATCAAATCTGTAACTATATCTTCATATCACCTTTAAAATACATCGTCAAGTGCCGATTTACGATGTGTTTTGTTCATCTATTGCAAAGTGATCCATCAAATCCTACGGAAGAGATAGTTAATATGTTGCTACGGCTTGAGTTAAAAAGAATTGTTACATCACATTTGAAATAAAAAATTAGAAATTTTTGAAGATTGTTTTGATAAAATACAGTTCCATATCAGTTCTGAATTCGTCAAAAGCTAATAAGCTTCACACTAATACATGAACACACACATTGTAAATTGGAAGTTCTTGATGTATTTTAAAGATGATATGCAAATATACTTCTTGATTTTATTTATTAAAATAGGTTTTTTAAACTACCATGTTGGCATAAATCTGCGTTAGTTATTTTTGTAATATAGAGGGCGTATATAGGCGCAAACTGACAATGAGGGTGCTGTATTTGTTGTGAACAACCTTATTTTCCTTCTGCCTTTACGCCAGTAAACTCATAATGTTGACATGTAATGCTGCGAGTTTGTTGGCTAGTAACTCACTAAAATAGTATGTTGACTACAATGGATCATTACTACTGGATAACGTGGTGTTCTACTTATTTTTTATGTAAATCAGTTCTGATTCTGTAATTTCCTTGTAACACTGAAGATGGTTATTTATTTACAGCCGAAATCTGGATGTGGAAGTGTAATAAAAGACTAATGGGAGTCCGGCCAATTGTTGTGTTCCTATTCTTCCTTGGCTCACCTCCGTAGCTGTACGGCCACCGTGTCTGATTGCCTTGCAGCGGGTCCGGGTTCGATTCCCGGAGATTTTCCCCGCTCTAGAAGTGAGTGTTGTCTTGTGCTATTCATCATTTCATCATCATCGACATGCAAGTCGCCAAATGTGGCATCAACTGAGAGGACTTACAACTCAGCGGCCGAATTTCCCCAGGTGGGGACTCCCTACTATCAATGCCATACGATCATTTCATTTTATTTCATCAATGCCGTACGATCATTTCATTTCACTCTTCCTGTCTCAGGACCGTTGATGAATCTCAGTCTGACATGTACCCTCCATAGAAATAAACCTACGTACTGATACTATTCTCGGGTGTGCAGCAACATCTTCAAGTCAAGTTGACACAATACTTCAACTGTCCACCAGGCTAACATCTTCAGGCGAGACCAGGCTGTTGCTGAGACTCGTCGAACTGACGTTACTCTGTAACAGCAATGTCTTATTTGGAGATGGAGCCCAGGTGCACCGTCGAAATATTGTATCAATCAGGCAAACCCGAGAACAGTATCACAATTTATTCCGCAAGGAAACCTTACGAAATTCCATACAGTCCCGAGTTGGCCCCATCCGATTTTCATCTGTTACAAAACTTAAAGAATGCTGTCTAGGACTTCGCTTTGATAGAGATGAAAGAATGCAAGCAGAGGTGAGATTGTTGCTCCGTCCGCAATGTCAAACATTCTAGAGTGACGGTATCAACAAATAGGTCTCTCGTTGGGAGAAATATGTTCGTCGCCAGGGTGACTATCTTGAGAAATGTCTATGTGGGCATGAAGAATCAAGATGTAGAATATTTATAACGTTTGTTTTATTTAAAAGCTTCAAAAGTTTTCGCATGAAAAAATCGAAGACACTACTCTTCAGCACGCCCTCACACGTGACTTCCTATTTGAGAGCAAAGAACATTGCGGAACGTCCTCTTATAGATAATGAAATCGCTTGTCGCTCAAACAACCCATGCATTGCTTTTTGGGATTAGTATGCACTGATAATCGTACTCTACCTATAAAAGAAAGGACTGTTCCTAGATGAATGTTAGGCCTCGTCGTTGGATAAATGATGAAACTAAAAGGTGAAGAAACAGAATATTCTCTTCCACCAGGCTATGCATTAGCAGACAGAACTTTGATTGCCAGTACCAAAACTCTTGAACTGACAAATATTTGCTACTTCACCGTCATCCGTATATTCTGTGTGTTGTTACTAGCTTCGCTTTGAAAACTTGAAGAAATAGCCCGGTGGAACATAATTCACGTAATAGTGCTCTAGAAACACTATTTCTTGGCACGCTTACAAATGCTTTAGAAAACTGGAACAAAGTGTGATGGGCTAAAGGGAAATTATATTGTGAAAATTAAATCAGAGTTTAGTGATAACGATTTGTTTTAAACTTAAAATCACCTTACTTTTAGCTGACGATTGTGCCCTGGCACAAAAACAGTGTCGAAATATGCCGCTCGTGGTCTCTTTAGGCTGACTTGTTCCAGCTGTGCGTTCTTTGAGTAGACAGGAATAACATCAGATTAAACAAGTAAATTATTATTCCCGTCTGGTACAACGTAATATTTCACACTGTTTAGTGTCGTACTGTTTACGTTACGGTAATAATGTGCTGTTCATACACAAAGCGAACTCGTTCCCAACAAAATTTTGAATGTTCTCAAGGAGTATTTTCTGATTGTTTTAGTATAAGATACTCGTGGTGCACGGAAATTGTTTACAAAGTAATGATGTAATTATGACTTCTTCGATTTGTCCCCAAGTACCTTTGTTTCGGTGTAAAAACCTTCACAACACTAAAAAAACCTGTAATCATCTTGTTGTGTTGCAGTTCTTCTTATTTCTGTGCTTGCTAAGAAAATTCAGCGCGGAATTCAGTCTTATGCAAGACACCTTTGGATTTTTGTTTCACCCACACGTTTCAGCACTTTTTGTGCTATCTTCAGTCGATTAGTTTATTTCCTTTCTGTAAAACTGTTGTTACATTTTAACGTTTAAAGAAAATATTAGGTACGGAATATTTACATTTGTGAATGAAGTGATTGTTGTAAAAAATTATACAGGGATTGTTTACAGTTCATAGTTGAGATACGCATTTCTGGCCTGATGACTTGTATGCCTTATTACAATACGTCTAAAGTTCTGGTTTTGTAGCTCATTTGGAAAAAGGGCAGATGTATGCTTTAGTTTACATATCTTACAAGAAGCTATTGAATGTTTGCGTTGGCAGCTGTCATTCTGCAACACAATCTACAGCTTGCCGTCTGCTAACAGCAAAACGTAATTTTTATATTTGCTTGTTATGCACTTCGGAACGGAAATGAGTACGTATCGCGTTATTTTGCATGTTACTTACGGTTTTGATGTCATGGTGTTAGTCTCTGTTTGTGGTGTCGTAACACTTTGATTTCTACCACTTTTGTCGTTTCACATGCATTTTCTGCGATTTTTCGAACTTGCACAGTGTTTTCACCGCCATTACATGTTGTTGTGGCTGTGTAGTATTCACATGTTCCGTGGCATGTTTGTCTGGGTGAGGCGCGCAGATTTGAAGGCTGTTGGCGATTATAGTTTTTGGTTTCTGTGTATGTTTATGTGTGTGTTCAGGGCTGTTCTGAACGTTAATATGTAATAACAGTTTTACAGAATGGAAATAAAGTAACCCTCTGAAATAGCACAAAAAGAGCTGCTGAAAGATGTGTGGGTGAAACAGAAATCCAAAGGTGTTTTGCATAATGCGGAATTCCTCATCCAAAAAAACTCTAATTTGCAGTAAGTCCAATCCGAAAGGATCTGATTGTCTATAGACAGTGTAGTAAAGGATCAAAAGTATTTTGATGTGGTCACCGCCGCTGCGGGAGTAGCTGATTCTTTAATCGCTTATAGGAGGCGTATACGACAAGATCTCCATCAGTAAATCTACGCATACTGCTGCCGGAAAAACAAACGTAGATATAACCGAGTAGTACGAATGCAAGCCTGAGGCTCGGAGATTGAAGTCGCTAACAGCGAGTGCTGAGAGTGAGAAACAAAACACACAACGCATACTGTCGATATTTGCACTATTGTGCAAATATGTTCAGTGAAATACATACTAAATAAAAGAGCGGTAAAAAATCAGACGAAGTGCACTTACCGTGTAATGAGCCATCGGAAATCACTGGTCTCTCACAGCAAAATATTTAGAAAACACCCCTGTACAACCTCCGAAATTTTGACAGTCGAGTTTGTGTTCACACTGTATTTATTTGCAGCCGAGGAACCATACGAGTGGAGAATAATATTACATACAGTATTAAACTCCACAGCATATTTTTGCGATGGGTGGAGTAGTTAGGCATGACACAGAAACGGGTCTCCTCTTAAATAAAGATACGTAACAATAAGAATCGATCATCTGTCCCTGAGATTAGGAGATTTGTATTTGAGGAAAAGGCCCCGTACCATAGGTCGGAGACGATGGGCGTGACATGAATCCTGCGGTTTTCTTATAGGTTTCTGAAGTAAAATCATTGAATATTTAACTAGACCACAAACTAACCCTAAATATACATTTTTCGTATGGAAATTATTGGTTACATTTGTGTAGGTACTTGATTCTCACCTTTAATTTGCGTTAGAATAAGTCACATATAACGATGATTAACTGCTATTTGATGACTTCAATTATAGGAACCTAAATTTGAGGTCCTGACCATTTAAGAAAAAACACGAGGAAAGCGTTCGGATCACTAATAATCGATAGCTAGGATACTTCGTAGCGAAATGTAGCCTTAAATTTTGCAGAACGCCGAAATTAAACATCTCTATTATATTTAGTTTCATTGTTGAATTAAAGAAGAGGTTAGGATCAATTTTTTTGTCTCTGCTGTTTAGCACGTATTTTGAAGTTCTTACAGCATTTTACTCTTTTTGGGAGCGTTTATAGTGTTTAAGAAGTTTTTCTAAATATGCTAAAGTAATAAGGACATTGCCTACTGCTTCTATCCAACAATCGCAGCAATTCGTGATTGTTAGGCCTGAAGCGTAATACGACTACCTAAGATAAGTCAATGGTAATCGTAGACGAGAGCAAACGGACGCCACTGGAAACCGTGAGGAACAAACGGGCGCTTGGATTCTTCATAATTATGGTTCCAATTTTTGACCCAGTCCGGCACAGTTTTAAACTGCCAGGAAGTTGCAAAACAGTGCACACTGCGCTAGAGTGAAACATGCATTATGGGAAAATTGCCTATTTTGACCTCCAGCCAAAACGAAAACAAAAAACAAAAAAACGTGGTACGAGATATTATGAAATGACAGTGAAAAACACGTCATGTACGCATCTTCTGCAGAAGTAGTCATTTATGCCACTAACAGGGGCCGTTTTATGAGTGAAAAGAACAGTTTTCAAGTTTTCTGCCTGCTAGACCATCGTTAAACAGCCGGCGTTTATCGTCATCCAGCACGCTACAGGTGAAAAGTGTGGAAAGCTTGTAAACCAGAAGTTATTTACGTGAAGCAGCCAAAATGATGATGTCCTTGCAAGTCGAAAATTGAACGACAAAAACGTAAGTTTTTGCAGTTTCCGTTTCTAATTCACGCAACTGTTCTGTCACGCAGTAATGGAAAACTTCATTAAACTCTGTGAGACTTAGAGACATAGAACACTTGTGGGAGGTATTACTCTCCTTAGTACAAGGTTTCCCAGAATGTGTTCCGTGGAACACTTATGTTCCGCAGGAAGAAAATAAACGCTCCGCGAAAAAATTATTAATAACAGGACGTGTTTTCTACACTATTTTCTTATTTTCTTAACACTTTATTATATTTTCTGTCTTAATAGTCATGACTGAAAACTGAAATCATCATTAAATAAAACAAATAATTTCCATTTTTAAAAATTTTGTAAATTTCGTTAGCCTTCAAAATAAACAAGGTATTCCCTCAGAGTATGAAGATTTTCAAAGCGTTCTGTCAGAGGAAAAGTTTGGGAACCCGTGCCTTAGCAAATATCATTCTGTCTGGCAGGACGTTACACTATTTATTAACAAACCCAGACAGCCGAAGAACACAAGACGCATTATAAATGTGTTCTGTATCGAGTAAGACGGTCAATAATCCTTTGTAATGACAGGTTACAGCGTAAAGTAACGCCAAAGAAGATACGTACCGCTTACGAAATCTCAGGAACTGGTTTGGAAGGATCCATCACAGCATTATTCCCTCCGGCAATAAAAACCCTGTTGGCGATCATTTACGTACGATGAGCGGATAGGGTGCAAGAGGCGCACACGAAGAGCAGAGAGAGATGAATAACCCGTGTAACATGGAATTCTGTTGGCACATCCCCAAAAAAAGAATATCTTAAAACATTTTGATCAGTTGGTAGGGCTCAATAGGAGCAGAAGAGACACAGGAAACAAAGGACGTTACGTACACATAACTAATTACCGAGCTATAATACTGCAGACTAAACGCAAAGAAAACTGCCAAACACAAGGCAATAACAACTGATAACACAGATTTTAGCCAACAATGCAAGAGAGGTACTTTGAACATTTGTAATTTGCCGTAAACAAATGAGAAATTAATGGACGATGGAAAAAGGTACATCAACCATACACCGACCACAGGAAAGGAGTTCAATAAAGTAAACATCTAATTAAAGTTTCGGTCTGCTTTGAAGTTGATTGAAAATGTCATTAATTCAGTTACACCGCAGCATTCGCGAATGTCGTTTGCCACAGCGCACGTGTAAAAGTTTTTATGTAGCTATGCTTGTATGCGTTTCGTTTGGAGAAGGCAAGCACTCTATTAAAAAAATTAGATTTCTGTGAGGTTGACACCGTCAGAGACGGAACACGAGAAAATATTGGATATTGATAAGGAAGAAAAATTGGACATAAATAGTGTGGTAAGGTACGGTGATTATCTGTTACCTACTGCAATTTGTTCATCACGAATGATAGATAAGTAAGTACTGTCTATTTATTACTTCGGAGATAATCCTCTCGAAGAGCATAGCAAAATTCAATGCTCGCCGAAATTAGATTTAAGAAAAACGTGATTAATTCCTATGCCACAATTTCATATGAAGGTTTACTGGAAGTATTTAGCAACAAGCAGAAAACTGGAAATGAAGGACTCATTTACGAGAATGTTGAGGGAAATAATCACTATCGGGCTTAATGGAGGCAGCTAGGTTCAAGCAGTGAAAATGAGCGGGAACCTAAATCATTGTGGTCAGTATAATGCCTGAAATCTCGATTACGAGTGCAGCGATTTGCTTCACATCACCTCGTTCAGAAAACTCAATATTTAAGAGCCCCACCTATAGAGAACGTTAATCAGTGAACACAGTGTCTGTGAAACATGGTTTGTGCCGTATTTTTTAACACGGTGAAGCAAGTAGCTAGTCTTAGAGCCAGGTGCAGTTGTAAAGATCAGTTGAACGATACAGATATTAATAACGAAGTACAAGGCTTCTGCCTAGATGACTGTCTCTGGATCAATTCCAAACATTTGGCAAACGAATGCCAACTGAAATGGTTCTTCACATGGTTTAATTCTTACACGCTTCTTTAATGGAGGATCGTGTGCAATAAAGGGTGAAAACTTCAGTTGGTTTAAGAGTGCCAATAGTATTAGACTTACTATGCTGCTTGTAAACACTTGTATTTGGCTTTGTTTTGGTATATTCCTTGTTCACAACGAGCATACTGTCTCCTAGTACAAAAAAAAGAAAAAAACAGTGACATTTCGTTACGAAAATGAATTAAGTTATAGGAATAGGCAGTCAGTAATATAGTACATTTATTTATTTGGTATATTCATACAGTGCAAACAATCGTGGTATAACCCAAACGCGACACATTTCCAGATTTGTCTGTAATACAAACTAGTAAAAGATTGTAAGAGCTTATTCTCTTGCACAATCACTTCTAATTTCGACATGCTGTTTCGCCATTTTTTTTGTTTACATTCTGATAAACCAAGTAGGACCGAGCTACGCATTGAGAGAAACAGATTTTTATAAAAGGAAATGAGACTTAACAACTTGATTGGCAGTTGGAAGTGCTGTAAAAGATGATCTGCGTTTAAGTTGTCTATAATAATGGCTAAAACTAACCGCGTCCGGAGCTAGCGCATCATACATACACCTTTAGATACATTATGCAACCGTTCTTCAGGAGACTAATAAGGTGTTTGTTATGCATACTGCCGGGTGTTCTGTTTCACACTCTTGGGCAACCTAAATTCAGGCTTCATGTGAAGAAATGAAAAAATGTCCGGATACCACTTCATTCAGAATCCACCGGCAGAGCTAAGCGCTGGCATTGATCTGGATTATTTAATAACAGAAAACGTGCAAGGCTGAAACACTTCCGATAATTTTTTAACCTCCATTTACACGGATAACCGATGCTGAGATTCTGTCGATCTTTTTCTCATTATTTCTTTGTTGTTTGTATTACGTTGTGGCTAAATACTGAAAACACATTTTTTTGGCCACAATATTTTTAAATGAACAACGTACCTCTTGTATTGTCTGTATACAAACATCTGCATTGAGTGTTACGAGGTACTATGGAATGCCGTTTTCTCATAAGCAAGCTGCAGTTCATTAACAGCCGTATTTTTCTCAGTAAAACAGTCTGTTTGTGGAAAGTAAACTTCCTGAAAAGCAACGCCATACACTTCAGGAAACGAGTAACAGTGTTTTATCACACATACATAATACCAACAGCGGCTGTAGACCTTTACGCAGCAAAGTACATATCGCCCTACATTCAAAATTATTATGCAAGTTTCCCGTAACATATTTGTAACCAACTAAGAACCAGCTTTCTAACATGTAGGTGAATGTTTGGAAAATAGAAGGACTACGCAGGAAAAAATCATATCGACGGTTTACCCAGTCAGAGATTGGACGCAGAAACCGAAGGACACGACAGATTGGACTTATAGAACGAAGGACACGACAGATGGCGCGCAAACTCCTGCGACCAGATTAGGCGACTCACCTTGGCGTGAGGAAGATAATCTTTGTTAAGGACAAAAAGTTAATGTAGTGAATACAGAATTAATAATGTCAAATAAAATGTCGGCAACAGTTTTGACGTCATTCATTTTTTAGAAAAATATGGACAGCGGAGGATATGTGATTGACTTCTTGCAAACATTAGATACGTGCGATTGGTAGTAACTGTAAGCTTACTTCTGCTAAAGGAAACGTAGCTGTCAAAAGCGGTAAAAGCTAAATACTTTATCGAATCAGACCAATTAAGTTAACATTTCTGAAATCAATCTAGAAACAGGCACAACATCAAACAAAAGAAAATAAGATTCAAGTGTCAGAGAAACAACTGAACTTGATTACCAATATCGAAGAATGGTAGTTACATGTAGGTGTGGCTGTGGTTAATAAACGATCCGAGATCTGAAGTTACATATTGAATTTTTCTTAACTTTCTCTGAATTAAAACAAAAAAATGCAGCTCAAGGAAAATTTTGTGATACACATTCCTACATATAAATTTGACACGTGGCTTGCAGAGACGGTAAATATCTAATTCAGATGATGGTAAGTGCTGATCTGGTGCACATGACGAAACATAATTTAAAAAAGTACATGGTGTGGAATGATAATGTTAGTGTGGGTCAATAACAGCTCAAAACTTCCACTGTCAGTACGTTCCTCGCTTAAACACAAGCAATAAAACAAAGTAACACCACGTTTATTACCTATCGAAGCCTGTGTTGACAATTTTTAAATCTGGTAACTTGAAAGAATCAATACTTTTCTATAACATCCAGTGGTTCGTCAGTACTTCATAAGTAAGTGAGCACCGCCGTCGCACTTCAACAGTCAACGGAAATATCAGTAACGCACGCACAGAATGCAGAGCCGAGCTTCTCATTTTTGTAGTAGGTAATGAAATCTGAGATATTCGTGAGCTGTTCAGGCAAATAACCGAATTTGTTTGTTTGAAGCCAAAAGTCAAATTAAAAATGTAAAACTTATGTGATGATCAAAGGGTGTGCACGAGTAAAACATTTTAACCGACTGCTTGCGCTAGGTTTTTGTCTCTGTCAGCAAGAAATCTTTTTAGAGCATGAACGTCATAGTTTCAATAGATAAGAGAAACAACAAGACTTTAAACAGAAATACATTCTCAATTTATGCACATACTTGACAGTATCTAGGGAGGTTCATTACGAATATTTGAAAAGACAAAATAGGCGCATTTCATTTGCACCATGTTAGTAGCTTTGATGTTTTACAGTAAATGGGATGTCAAGGAGGTGCTGTTGTTAATAAAGTGTTATAGACTGATAATTTACAATATCACTCCGTCAACCGCGAAGGTACGGAACACGCTTATACTTCACTCATTGACGATGCTAATGCTCTAAACCCTTTGCAAAAATCGGTGGTTCTGCAATCGCAGCAATGTATCTCACATCTTCAAGGTGCACACATTTAGTATGTAAGAAACGTTTGTTCTTGCATACTGAACAAGATACTTAAAACTAGTCTAATTGGTTTCGTACTTCACACACATTCAGTGATTACTATTACAAAAGACAAGATGTTTAATGAACAGCATTAACACACCGGAATTATTTTTATCTTTTCGGTTGGACCATTTTCATTCTATTTCATCAGTCGCGACATCTTCATGTCTATATCGTCACCAAATGCCGACAGCTGAAATGACAAGTTTAATCTCGCCAAATCCACCTGCGACGAGCTTCTTAAAAAAAAAGAACTCACCAGGCGCTCTCACTGTCTAAGTTTACCTAGCATGTTTGTAACCCAGAACTTTCGAGTTTAAACAACATGAAAACATCAACAGCCCGTTTCCAGAAGTTTAATACTTGGTGTCAAACGCTTTAGATTAATTGTCATGCGTGCAGCACCCAAACAAACGCGGCTCACTGGTGAAAGGCTGCAATGTTAAACGAGTGCAACCCACTGCGGGAGTTGACGTTACTTCCTCGAGATGGCAGCAGAGGCTCTGGCGCTTGTGCGCTCTGGCGGCGTTTGCTGGGACTATCTCGTCGGCCTTGACGGCTACGAGTAACAGAGGTAGGGGGCAACATGAGGGAAACGGAATAAATCGAATTTAGTAGAAGGTAGCTTCTGACCCAGCACATATCTTTGTAAGGAAATCGAGACTTGCAAATCACTGCGCTATATATATCTTACTTAAAATATTACGAACGTCGGTTCGTAATCTTTGCTTCTCATTCGATGTTACTGGTCCAAATCGAGTTTGCCCAACATCTCTTAAACTAGCCGCTCATGGAACTTCAGACGCTAACTCGCTTCTTCTTTATATCCTCATAGTCCAAATATTATAGTTTGTTTGCAATACTCACTTATTTTTATGCAATATTTTATCCTGTTTATTTTCTGTTATCCTGCCTTATTGTAATGCAAATGTCTCGGCAGTGAGGGAACGTGTATTTAAACTAACGAAGGTTGATCAGCAAATAAGGACGATGTTTAAGAGTGGCACGAGGCCGTTCTTGCATGCTCAGGTCACTAAAGAGATATGATATTTTGATCGTGTGCTGGATAGAATGGAAATGTTCACGCTAGTCTCTGGTTTTTTCTCCCCCTTTGTGTTCTTGAGTAATAACTAGCCCAACTAACACTGATCCAGAAATTAATGTTTTGCAGTTAACTGTTGCCTTTCAACGAGGATATTTTTTTTTTTACCAAAATACTAGTGATTCTTTCCGTTGCTTGTTACATGATGATGTGTAAACCTTCGTTCGATAGTGTGAACGTGTCAGTACGTTACACTGTCAGTATTACAGATTTTGTAATGTATATCATTTTGATCTCAAAACAGGTATCTGATGATAAAAGCCGCCCCATTCTTTGACAGATGATAAAACAAATATCATTAGCAGAATATTATGCTCTTGGCCGCATGTATTAGATAATTTCGTAACTGACTGTAATAGAAAGAAATTGCTTCGTTTTAAGGCCCTACTTAGGAGCTAAAGAAATGTCTAGGCCGAATAAATGCCAGAACAGAAATCGATTTTTACTTGGGAGCTGCTCGATTGGGTAGAATATGGGCTTCTATTCAAGAATAAGAGGTTCATCGCAGTTCAGTTACTCTAATTTAGGGTTGTCGTTGGATTCATGAGTGTTATTGTTTTCTTCCTTTTTTCCTTTTTACTTTTCATTAAAGGCGTCGCAGATAATCTGTTTAACATATTCTCAGTTTTTAATTTCCGCACTTTTTTTCCCGCTCCTGCAACTTCCAGTGCTAAGTTCTGCAGTGTTTCGTTGAACATGAAGCACTAACCTGACATTTCTGGTGATACGGTGCTTCCCTTAGATATTTTTCCTCTCTTATTTTCCCTATAAATTTTTCATTTCGTAAATTAACTGTGCACTTTATTTTTAATATCTGTCAGCTGCAGTACGCTTGAAAAGTTTCTGGTTCCCGTGACTCCAAACTCTCCAGAATAATTGACCACTCCAATTTCTTATATGCGATTTCCTTTACTTTCTCAGAACATTTAAGAGAAACCAAGATTTGTCTTCCCTGCTACTGGTTTACGTGCTAGTCCCATTTCAAACCGCTTCTAAGCAAATGCTGACCATTTCGTACAGATGGCGAGTCTCAAATGAGTACAAAGTGGTTCACTCCAGTCGAAAAATAAGCTGCCTGTTCTTAGCACTCTGCCTTAATAGGCTTTTCAAAAAGTGATTTGTAGCGCCTTTCGAGAAAGGGATTTCAAATATTAGCTATTATATGAATGCTTGCCCAATGTTTATTCTGCTCGTATAGCTCAGTGCGAAGCTCGCTTTATTGTGAGACGGGGAAGTGGACCGGACACTAATCGAACCCGTATTGGTCTGGTACAACAGTGAGCCTGAGTCAGGGTTTCAGGATGTTTTCCACACTCGCTTAGGCGAATTCTGGGCAAGTCCCCAATCGCCGCTTCAGAAAACACGTCACACAAAATGTTAAAATGCTATAGCACACGGAACGAAGTTTATCCGACTCTTACACAGATGGCGCACACTATTTGTCTTCCTTACATTACCTGCCTGCTGACTGGGGGCAGAAAGGCCAGCCGTATATAAAGTAAAATGAAACAAATTTTTTAAAATCATCAAAACATCGAACCCCGCACTACGAGATAAACGTTAGGAAAGAGAGAGGACACTTGTACACTCTTTGCTGACGCACAACCTGAAGTAGTGTTTGATACATAATGCAAATGTAGAGCTAGTTCCCGTGATTGAGGCGGACAAAGTCCAAGTTGGGCCAGCTAGTCGTAGTCTACCCCAAAAATACCTGTCCTAGACATAGCCCAGCCGCGTGCGATTCCGGTGTCTGCACTGAAACCGAAGCCATGCACAGGGCTTGGACAAAAACAGGGAAACACTGCGGAAAGCTCATGACAGAACATAAATATAGGTGCTAGCAAAGCTTGCAGGTTGCGCTGCTGAATGTGAGCACGAACGGCGCCTTTGGAATGTCCTCAATACGTTGCAAGTCTCTGTCGTGGACATAACAGCACTCTGTGTGGTTGTGGGTGCATTATGTCAAATCTAAGTGAATGCAAACGTGGCAAAATTCTTGGTGTTCGTATGATGGGTGTTTCCGTAACCAAGGTAGCCGAAGAGTTCTGTGTTTCAAGACGCATCGTATCGAGAATTTATACCGTAAACATGGAAAGCTGAAATATCAACCAGTAAGTCATAACGCGACGAAAGTGTGTATTGAGTGATCGCGACAGGTGGTCACTGAAGAGGATCGTGACGAAAAATAAGAAGGCGACAGCTGCAAAAGTCACTAGGGAACTAACGCAGTAACGCAACACGAAAGGAGCTCCATTAGCAGGGAACTGGAACTGCAAACCCACACATCAGTGATGCAACTACCTGTACCAGAAAACGTGGTGTTGAAAAAAATGTTTCAAATGACTCTGAGCACTATGGGACTTAACTTCTGAGGTTATTAGTCCCCTAGAACTTCGAACTACTTAAACCTAACTAACCTAAGGACATCACACAATACATGCCTGAAGCAGGATTCGAAACTGCGACCGTAGTGGTCGTGCGGTTCCAGACTGAAGCGCCTAGAAACCGCTTGGCCACTCCGACCGGCGTGATGTTGAAGCTCAGTAATATTGAGATTTAGTGACTGTAGTGGTCACGTGGGATGCTACAGTTCACCCTCGTGCTATAGAGGAAACAGTCCTGGACCTCATGAGCTGTGCAAATAGGAGCCCTGGCGTCATGGAACACAGCACCACCATTGGGGAACAAACATTGTACCATGGGATGGGCCTGATCACCCAAAATGATCACATAATCCTTGGTAGTAATACGTCCTTGCAGAGTCACCATGGAGCCCATGGAATACCACGAAATGGTACCCCAAATCATCACTGAAGCCCCGCCCTGTGTCACTCTTGGGACATAGACTCGGCCAGGAGTTGGAAGCGGACTGTGGAGCAACGTAAGAAAATTTTTTGGTCGGATGTGTCTTGTTTCACACCGCTTCCAGCTGCTGGCCGAGTTTATGTCACAAGAGTGAAACATGGTGTGGATTCAGTGATGATATGGGCACTCATATCGTGGTTCTCCATGGGTCCCACGGTTAATCTCCAAGCTCGCATTACTACCAAGGATTACGTGACCATTTTGGGTGATCAGATCCATCCCACGTTTGTTCCCCAGTGGTGTCGCTGTCTTCCATGACGACAGGGCCCACATTTACACAGCTCGCAAAGCCCAGGATCGTGCTTTTTTTTTTTTTTTTAGCGTAAGCTGTCGCATCTCAGGTGGCTCCTACAGTCGCTAGACCTCAATATTTTTCATCTACATCATACTCCGCAAGCAACCTAATGGTGTGTGGCGGAGGGTACTTTCGATACCACTATCTGATCCCTCCAACACTGTGCGTGGGAAGAATGGTTGTCGGTAAGCCTCTGTATTGTCTCTAATTTCTCGAATTTGCTCCTCGTGGTCAATACGCGAAATGTATGTGGAGGGAAGTAATATGTTGTTCGACTCCGACTGAAAAGCGTTGTCCTCAAATGTTAATAGTAACCCACATAGCTGAACAATACTCAAGCATGGGGCGAACAAGCGCCTTGTAAGCCACTTCTTTCGTGGATGAGTTACATTTCCCTAAGATTCTTCCGATGAATCTGAGCCTAGTGTCTGCTTTTCCTACTATCTGTTTGACATGGTCTTTCCCTTTATTGAGCTTTTGTGTTCTTTTTTCGTAGAGAAGGGTGCGTGAAAACTATCCACCTCCATTATTTTTACCTAATCTGCCACTATTCTGCAGGAAGAATGGTATAAGATTCCCTCGAAAACCTACAGGACCTCTGTTTCTCCATTCCGGGACCCTGGGAAGCGGTTTTGAATGCCAACGTTTTTCCTACACCATATTAACCACGGTAACGTCTTGTGTTTGTCGTGTTCCCACATTTTTATCCACCCTATGCACTGTCAATATGTAGGAGGATAATAAAAGGTCGGGTCAGACAGCAAGGCCCTTTTTTGTTACACCAGAGACCGAGTGGTGTGGTGCAGTGGTTAGCACACTGGATTCGCGCTCGGGAGGACGACGGTTCAAACCCGCGTCCAGGATGCTTATTTTGCCGGCCGCGGTGGCCGAGCGGTTCTAGGCCCTTCAGTCCGGAACTGCGCAACTGCTACTGTCGCAGGTTCGAATCCTGCCTCGGGTATGGATGTGTGTGATGTTGGTTGATTGGTTTTGCGGAAGGAGACCAGACAGCGTGGTCATCGGTCTCATCGGATTAGGGAAGGATGGGGAAGGAAGTCGGCCGTGCCCTTTCAGAGGAACCATCCCGGCATTTGCCTGGAGTGATTTACGGAAATCACGGAAAACCTAAATCAGGATGGCCGGACGCGGGATTGAACCGTCGTCCTCCCGAATGCGAGTCCAGTGTCTAACCACTGCGCCACCTCGCTCGGTGTGTGTGATGTTCTTAGGTTAGTTAGGTTTAAGTAGTTCTAAGTCGAGGGGACTGATGACCTCAGATGTTAAGTCCCATAGTGCTTAGAGCCATTTGAGCCGTCCTGATTTTGGTTTTCCGTGATTTCCCTAAGACATTTAAGGCAAATGCAGGGATGGTTCCTTCGAAATGGCACGGTCGCTTTCCTTCCCCATCATTCCCTAATCCGAACTTGTGCTCCGTCTGTAATAACCTCGTTGTCGACGGAACGCTAAAGACTAATCTCCTGCTCCCTCCTACTCGTAACAGCACATGCTCAGTTGAGGTCTGTACCGTGAGGTGGGTCGCGGCATCTCTCCACATAATTCTCCTTTCTCATTGTTTGAGCTCTGGGGTGTGTCGCACAGCTGGGCTGGTCACTCCCATTAGCACGCCGTCATTTCTGGTAGCTCGCCAGGTTAACTCTGGAGTTGGGCCAGGATACAATACTGTTCATATGATATAAATAGTTTGAGAATAGCACGTATTAAAACACACCATACATCGCTTTTTCGATTTCCGTCACTTCCAAGGCGCAGGGTCTAATGGACTTAGGACAACAGTGAGAGAAGACGCGCAACCACGGCTCCTTCCTGAAGGACTCCGCCACGAGAAGATCGTAGAATTGTTTGACTGGCTCTTACGAGTAGATAGATGACAAAAGTTGAAATACGACCAGAAGCTACAGGCAGAGTGTCACTACTAACCTTCGGGTACAGATTACTGGAAGCTGCGTCAAGATCTGGAGTTGACATGCGTCGTTTAAAGCTGACACCGTACCACAGACAATAGGGTCTTACACATCGTGTAGCCAAAGTCAACAGGGAGACTGATAGGCAACACTGCGTCCCCACAAGATGCGCAGCAAACATGATATTCCCAATGATTTTCGCTCGTGTCTTGGCGGCCACAGAGGCGCCGACCTATCCGTAGAGGACCTGGTGAAACGTCGCAGGAAGAGGCTATTCTCGAGATCCATACATCTCCATCTCATGGGATCATGGTGTGAAGAGCTGCTAGATATTAAAGCTGACTGATTTCGTAATTGTTTCTAGGAGGTTGAACGCTCGTCAGTATGTGGAAGGAGTGGTAAAGCTTCATTCATAAACGGTTACCAAATGGTATCTTCCGTCGAGATAATGCAATACTCCACGCGGTAATTCACGCCACTAAATCCTTAAGGAATATACGGATCCTTGACTGACCTGTTCCGTCCCCTGACTTGTTATCCACAGACCACGTCTGATGATCGACGGGAAGACGTATACTTTCACTCAGCAATCGTCATGAACTGACAAGTCATGTGTGTCATAGGAGTGCATTTGTGTCTACGGGGAAGGGGTTGGGGTGGCGGAAGGTCGTACGTCACACTAAAGCTGATGGTGGACATCAGATCCTAATGGAATGAAATTTTAATCATTTAGTACCAATTATATGATAAAATAGCATGGAGAGCTGCATCAAACCAGTCTCAGGACTGAAGACCACAACAACAGCGACAATATGATAAAAAAATTCACAAATTATGACAAACGTCGCACTCGTCCTTCATGGTGTAACACTTTTCACTTTCGTCAATGTGAGACAGATTTTACACAGGGAAGTGGCCCAGTGATTTACGAGCTGATCGTATCAGGGAGACATGGGATTCAAATCTTTTTCACTCTTTTTTGTGTAGTTGTTATAAAGAATTTCAGCTTTATACTAGGCTGTATTATTCATAGAGTTCACGGCCAATACCCTCCCTACTCCAGCTCAGTTAGCCGGCCGCTGTGGCCGCGCGGTTCTAGGCGCTTCAGTCCGGAACCGCGCTGCTGCTACGGTCGCAGGTTCGAACCCTGCCTCGCTCATAGATGTGTGTGATGTCCTTAGGTTAGTTAGGTTTAAGTAGTTCTAAGTCTAGGGGACAGATGACCTCAGATGTTAAGTCACATAGTGCTCAGAGCCATTTGAACCAGCTAAGTTACTGTTCTGAGAACGATAGCTAACCTTAACGTCGACTGTGCTTTAAAACGTAACCTGCTTAAAACGGATGCAGGTGACTCGTTGCTTTCATGCGCCCACCGTTTTTTGTCACGGTATGTAATACAGTATTAGGGTGTTTCCCATACGTGTGAGTGTACAAAGAATTTGTGAACAACACAGTACTCAGCGACTGCTATATTATTGTTAGGTAAAACCAAATGTATTGTGAAGTGTACCTACATTTTTGCTCACGCGTGAATAAAGAAATGACTAGAAATTGCAGTTCATCAGATCATGTAGCATTAGAAAATGTAACAAAATATAGAAACAGTTCTCGACCTAGTTAATGTTCCTGTTTGTCAACTTAGCACCTACGAACACCATATCCATACTGAAGTTACTATACACAAGTGCAAGGTGACTCGTATTTCAGGTTAAGCTGTATGTCGCTTGCAACTGAACGGAAGCCAATTGAGTTGTGGTACACAACAATGCCTATGCTGGTGGGGGAAGGTTCCCATTAAAGGACTCATTCAGCTTCTCTGCTGAATCAGAAAGTAGCGCTCTACAAGGTTTGTATTATTCTCTGTGCGGGTGGAAACACTACAAGAATTGGGAGAAGTGGCAGAAATGTTGTCCAGTACGCATCAATTGTGCAAGAAAGAAAGGAAGGAGGGAGTTCAGAATCTAACGTCCCGTCGACATCGGGGTTATTAGAGAAGGAGCACAGGCTCGGATTGGCGAAGGATGGGGAAGAAAATAGACCGTGCCCTTTCGAGAGGAACCATCCCAGCATTTGCCTTAAGCAAGTTAGGGAACTCAAGGGAGACATAAATCGGGATTCCAACCGCCGTCCTCCCGCACACGAGTCCAGTGTTCTTATCAGTTTGTCTCCTTGCTCGGTTCTTCAGCACAATAAACATCTACAATAATATGTACAGAGTCACTGTACTGTCTGTCGTACAAAACAAGCATTATTTGTGCGTCCTCTTTTTCCATCTAACTCTCTTTGGCACTATTTTCACTAACATGGATTCCAGCCACGAAACTGAGAAATCCGGTGCGGTTATTAAGTCTTTGGCCTCACATTTAGGTGAATGCCGAGAACATTCTTTCGATAAAGCCACTGCCGATTCCCAGCCCTATCCTCGTTCAATTTAGCTAGTGTTTCTTTTTACCAAAGAACAGCGCCAACTGTATGCAATTTCTTCATGCTGAGATCTTGTTTAGAATCTTCCACATAATTTTCAAGCGCTTTCGGTTATTCTTATAACACAGCAGTCAACTGACGTAATTGAAATTCCGACATTAGCCACAAACGCGTATTAAAGAAAATCAACGGCGACAAGTGAAAATTTGTGCGTGACTGGGATTCGAACCCGGATATCCCGCTTTGCGCAAGCTGCTCCGGCTATCGGAGCATGCTTCCCGTCCAGCCCTAATCCCAACTTGTCGCACACTACATACGTAGCGCCACCAGTCCATTAGCCTCATTGCTTGTAGCCTCATGCTGATTCCCGCAATACGTTTGACGAAGAGTGCTACACTAAATGATCATTAATTGCCATCAAGGCACGTTTATTTATATGTGTGGTGTCTGCTCTTCCGGACTGTTTCTTCGATTTAAGTTTCTTTTCTTTGTATAGCCGATCTGTGTGTTCCTTTTACCTTTCAGCCTTCTTTTATTAAGATTGGCGTGCCGTTACGCTACAATATTGTTAATTGCACTGACTTAGCTGGCCAAGGGTCTGGGAGTGTAATTGTTAGTGGTCTACTCAAAAAAAGAAAAAAAAGGACATCAGAAAGTGTTTATTTAGAAAAATTTAAATCTAGATTGCTGAATTGCTGAAAGGGAATATGAAACCCAGTCCTTCCGAAGGCGATCTCGGTGGCTCAGTCACTGCACCACCGCGCTTCTCGATCTGCCAGCACAGCGTCGCGCTTCACGTGGCTAGCCACAGCTGCAATTTCATTAGTGTAATCTTACTGAGGGATAAGAAATTTTTCGGAACATTGTCCTACGGAAAACAGCAGCCGGTAAAGTTATATTAAAATTATTTCAATAGAACAGTCTTGATCGCACGTTTGTTGTAAATTTGGTTTGGTGACCGGCGTCGGTCTTTTATGAGACCATCATCAGACCGTTTGTTACTTCTTGGAGACTGCAGGTGTGGGTGACGTGGAGCATGCCGCTTTGGAGCCGTGTGGAGCACTTCTACATCGACAGGAGTCTATACTCTTGACTTCATTTTAACTTACGACAAAAATTCTTCTATTGTATCTGAGGTGACTTCAGTGCCTTGTATGTAGGAGATGGTTTAGGATGGCGACCCTCGTGTTGTTTTCTTTTTAAAAAAGAATAATAAACCATCATTTGATTGTATGTTACTGTATTTTTCTTCTGTACTATCTTGATTTCGGCTTTTACGCCATTATCAAGTACAATGCTAAAAGTCCTTTGACCATTAACACGTCATATCCGATGAAGTCAACCCAAAGCTGACTTACCGGATATGACGTCTTAATAGTCAAAGAGCGTTTAGCATTTATACTCGATATGGGGTAAAAATCGAAATCTATATAATACAGAAGAAAAATAAAGTGATATGCTGTCAAATAGCGGATTGTTTTTTCAAAAAATGCTGCATGACTGTAGCTCAGAACCATCGAAAACCTCGTTTTGCTGTAGTAGTAGTAGTAGTTGCACGAGGGTTGGAACTTAAATAGTGGCACCTATTTATTCACAACCGATACAAAAGAGTTACATCTTTGCGCCTGTTACCATCCTTCAAAGTAGAAACCAGCGTTGTGTAGAATCCGTTGTCAGCGATGTGGAAGGCGTAGTATACCGTTAGCAGAGTCTGTTCTGCTGATGGTGCGAATGGAGAGGTCTACTGCCTGTCGAATCTCTGGAACAGTTCTGAAGCGAATGCCACGAAGTGGTTCCTTCATCTTCGGAATCAAACCAGAGTCACCAGGACTTAAGTCGTATTACTGTTCGTTTTTGGAGCATACGCTGCGACCAGCTTTGCGAAAGAAGCGGCGACACTTTCTGCGCAACCCATCCATCATTTTGCACGACATTGCGAGGGCGCATATAGCGCAAACCGTGGCTCCTCTGTTCGGTCGATGGGATTGGGAAGTACTGTAACATCCACTATACTCCGCGGACTTAAGTCCTTGTGACTTTGATTTGATTCCGAAGATGAAGGAACCATACAGCACATACTCCCCAAACCACTGCACAGTATATGGCGGACGTTGCTTCGTACCAGTATTATTCGGCTTCCTTTCCTATTTCACTGGTGCATTGAACGAAGAAAAAAAATAACTGCCCCTGTAAGCGCCGTAACCTACCTTATCTTATTCTAATGATCTCTATGCGAGATATAAGATGGCCGTGCAGTCTTCTTCGAATGCAGATCCCTTAGATTTGCTCAACAGGTTTGCGACCGAACTACCTTGCCATTTTTCAAAAATTCTCATTTCAGTTCCCAGGGCACTTGTGTTACAATAACGTATGGGTTACTCCGAACAGTTACGATACTCCCTGCACACGTTTCTGAACTGTGAGCAGCGCGGTATTAGCCGAGCGGTCTCAGGCGCTGCAGTCATGGACTGTGCGGCTGGTCCCGGCGGGGGTTCGAGTCCTCCCTCGGGCATGGGTGTGTGTGTTTGTCCTTAGGATAATTTAGGTTAAGTAGTGTGTAAGCTTAGAGCGAGTCCTTCGTCGGGCATGGCTGTGTGTGTGTTTGTCCTTAGGATAATTTAGGTTAAGTAGCGTGTAAGCTTAGAGACTGATGACCTTAGCAGTTAAGTCCCGTGAGATTTCACACACATTTGAACATTTGTTTCTGAATTCATTCGATGTATGCTGTCATGTCTGGTTGGTAAGGAATCCAAACACTCGAACAGTACCCTAGAATTGGTCGCATTACCTCCTTGTGTGCGATTTACTTTAGAGATGCATTAGATTTTCCCAGAATTTTTGCAACAGATCTGTCTTCCACTCGTCTTTTTAATGGTAATTTTACTTGATCGTCTCATTTTATCTCACTTCTTCTTATTGCTGTTAAACAGTTATACGATGTGGCACGCTGAAGATGTGCACTAACCTTGTAGTTAGATGCTAGCGATTTCTATCGTTTTTTACAGTATTGCCGTACGTTTAAAAGGCAACTATCATTCATTACAATAAGTAGAAATTTGTCCAGGTCTTCCCACAATTCCATACGATAGACCAAGAGCGATATTTACCTGTGTACCATCAGTCAATAAACGTGCGATGCTGCTGTTCCTATTTGGCAAATCGATCATTTTTATTGAAAATATCAGTGCTATTATGTTACACTGGAGCACACCCGATGTTTCTTACGTTTCTATACAGTACTGTGTTGTTAGTCAAATATCTGTCGAATTATTCATGTATTTGCGAAGATACTTCCATTCGCCGCATCTTACTTACACGTGACTATTTGATACAGTATCGAATTCCTTTCGGACATCTAGGAAGACGAATTATACTTGTTCACCTGCGTCTGTTGTAAGCAAGACGTCGTCTACGAATAAAGCAAGCGCTGCTTCACCCAAGAATTTTTTCTCTGTAAACGTGCTAATTCTCTGAGAGAAGGTTGTTTTTCTCCAGCAAAATCACAAGTGTTTGAGCTTAGAATCTACACTGAGATGACAAAAGTAATGATGTAGCGGTACGCACATAAACAGATAGCAGTAGTATCCTGTACACAAAGTATAAAAGGGCAGTGCATTGGGGGAGCTCTTATTTGTACTAAGATGAGCTCTTTGGAAAGATGCCCGATGTGGTTACGGCCACACGACAGGGATTACCACACTTTGAACGCGGAGTGGTAGCTGGAGCTAGATGCATCGGACTTTCCATTTGGGAAATCGTCAGCCGATTCAGTATTCCGAGATCAACAGTCTCACGAGTGTACCCAGAGCACTAAATTTCAGGCATTACCTCTCACCAAAGACAACGCAGTGGCCGACAGCCTTCACTTAACGACCGAGAGCAGCGGCATCTTCGCGATGTTGTCAATGCTAAAAGAAAAACAACTCTACTTGACAGAACCGTATAAATCAGTATGGGGCGTACAAAGAACGTATCCGTTAGGACAGCGCGGCGAAATTTGGCATTAATGGGCTATGGCAGCAGGCGACCGACGCGAGTGTCTTTCCTAACAACACGACGTCGCCTGCAGTGCTTCTCCTTGGCTTGTGACCATATCGGACGGACCCAAGATTACTGGAAAACCATGGTCTACTCAGTCGAGTTGATTTCAGATGGTAAGAGCTGATGGTAGCGTTCGAGTGTGGTGCAGACTCCTTGAAGTCATCGACCCAAATTGTCAACAAGGCACTGTGTACGCTGGTGGTGGCTCCATAATGATAGAGGCTGTGCCTATCTGGAATGTACTGGGTCCTCTTGTCCAACTGAACCGATCACTGTCTGGAAATTGTTAGGTTCGGCAACTTGGAGACCATTTGCAGCAATTAATGGAGTTCTTGTTTCCAAACAACGGTGAAATTTTTGTGTATGACAATGCACCATGTCACCGGACCACAATTGTCCGCAATTGGTTTGAAGAACGTTCTGGACAATTCTAGCGATTGATCTGGACGCCCATATCGCCCGACTTGAATCCCATCGATCGTTTATGACACATAATCGAGAGGACAGTTGGTTCACAAAATTCTGCACTGGTAATACCTTCGCAATCATGGTTTGCTATAGAAGCAGCATCGCTCAATTTATTATTTCTGCGTGGGACTTTCAACGACTTGTTGAGTCCATGTCATGTCCATTGCTGCTCTACGCCGGGGTAGAAGGAGGTCCGAAACGATATTAGGAGGTATCCCATGACTTTTGTTACCTCCCGCCGGAGGTTCGGGTCCTCCCTCGGACATGGGTGTTTATGTTGTTCTTAGTATAAGTTAGTTTAAGTAGTGTGTAACTCTAGGGGCCGATGACCTCTGCAGTTTGGTCCCTTAAGTATTCACACACACATGTTACTAAGAGTGTGACGCAAACCCTTGTACCATTTACAGGTGGTCTGACGGCTTTCAGTGACGACAAAAATTTGATTTCCAACCGCGTAGTTATTGACCGAATTTAAAAATTTAAAACGCTGTCATAATCTGCTCACTAAAATGTATAATCTTATATTAAAAGTTTAACGTTATAATACAAACGTTACAATTAAAACTGTGTATTTGTCCTCAGGCAGCGTAACCGAAGGCGAGCAAATACCGGGACTTCTTTCATCCAGTATTTGAGAATTTAGAGACTTCCAGCAAACCTAATACCTAATTTCAAACCTTCAAGATACTTTTTCTTTCTACCAACCTCCACAAAGTGATGAAAAGAAAAAAAGTTTAAGTTTACCTCTCGCTACATTCTCACTGTTCATGTAATCAAACTTCAGTATCGAGCATTGCGGTTTAATTTATTACTTTTTTAATACCGACTATAATCGCAGCATACTTTTCAGAGAGTTTCTGTATTTACTACTGAAACCACCTGCAATGCCGGCCGGGGAGGCCGAGCGGTTCTAGGCGCTACAGTCTGGAACCGCGCGACCGCTACGGTCGCAGTTTCGAATCCTGCCTCGGGCATGGATGTGTGTGATGTCCTTAGGTTAGTTAGGTTTAAATAGTTCTAAGTTCTAGGGGACTGATGACCTTAGAAGTTAAGTCCCATAGTACTCAGAGCCATCTGAACCAGCCAACCACCTGCGATATTATATCATTGTTCGAATCACTGTCCAGGAGATATGAAGTTGGAGATATTGAGATGCATGAAGAATTGGCTTTTGCTTACAATTAAGCGCAAGTTGCGCAGATCATATTCGTCCAGTGTTTCATAATGAGAGCACTTAGCTGCTTACAACAAATTCCAAGCATAATTTCAAACCTTTCTGAACTTTTCCTCGCTTGCATGCTTCACGTCAAATGTACAACATACTTACAATGTAATCAGACCTTTGAAGCTGCTTTATACATGGGAGTTTCATGCTTTAAAAGCTCGGGGCTTTACTGGTATGCTGTAGTTTCCTATATCGGTGTGTAATTTTGTGCATTCGATCATGAGTGACCTGTGCTGTTTTCCAATCACACCGGACCATTCGCTGCGGGAGCGATTCTCGATAAATATGAGCTAGAAAGGCAGCTCACTCACTGGCGTATTCAGTGTAAAATCTGCGTGAAATTCCTTGTAGGCCTGCTGCTTCGCGCGCTTTTAGTAGTCTTAATTGTTTTTCAACGACTGGGGTGCTAACATCGGTCATCTCATTTGTGAGTCTGTGTGACGACCCAACGCTGGCCCTGTAGTACCCTTTGCGTGAATACCTGTTTAAATGTGCAGTTTCAAATTTCTGCCTTCTCTTTGTTGCCTTATTGTCGACACCAGGCAGATCTATGATAGATTAAATGATTTGTGTTCTTTCATTGACTTTACGTATGACCCTCGTTGGATTTTGCGATCTATGTTTCGCAAGGAACTGACTGATAATTACTGTAGGTTTCGCATATTTTACGGACGCACGAATTGCTATTAACGCGTCTCTGTTGTTGTAACTGATATGCCCATGTGTTGTTCAGTTATGAGCCTTGCCTAGAATTTACTAATTGTCCAACGGATCCTATAGCAACATTACAGCGGGTGACGAACGAGATGAAATAAAACTTCCGGCGAGGTGGTACTCTTGCGTCAGTACAGCATACACAGGGTCAACCCGTACTCCACTGACTCACTTTCAGAGACAGTAGTATCGACCAAAACAAGCAAAAAAGGCCAGTAAACGTGGGCTCTGAGGTGCTCACCTTCAGAGCTACGAGCAGTTGTTCATCTACGCAACTGTGAAACACGTTTCGTCATAGCTCTTAAGGTACGTATTTTAATGCCTATGTTTACTGCGTACTTTTTCTTATTTATGACCTTACTACCTCCTCACAAAATATGGAAAACAAAGAGCTTGCAGCAGAAGAGATGTGTTTCAGATTATCGAATGCGAACCGGTGCTCATAGCTCTTAAGGTATGCATTTCAGAGCCCATGTTTACTATATTTCTTTCCTTGTTTTGGTCCGTACTACCATCTCTGAAACTTTGTGGTGGAGTTCTGGTTCACCCTCCATTGCGTTAAGGTGCGGTTTGGTGTAACTCTCAATTTTTTTCCACTGAAATCGAATAAAAAGGTGTGTTTTCCATTTTACCTCCAAAAGCGCACTAGAGTACCCCTTTATAAGATCTTAGCAAGAACTCTACTGTAGTGTGGCAGCAAAGCCTGGACAATTAAAGAAAACATGCGGGAAGACTAAGAGACTGCGAAATTAAATTCTTGATACCAACACGTCTTTACGCCAAATGTGAAGACAAAATAGAACCCATCACACATTACATACAGAACCACAAAAAAAAAAGAATGAGCTCGAAGAGGAACCTGTAGTCCATGCTGCAGCACTACCCTAATGGCCTGAGATGTCTTGGTTAACCAATGAAAAGATGACAGGAGAACTCGACGAGACCGTTACAGGCCAAGAGACCTAACAGATTGAAGAAAGAGATTTATGTTATTATTATCAAACTCATACGCATCCTCACTTGCAACACACGTGAAATTCTTATTTAAGGTAAAAAAAATGAAACAGATATTTTGCGGCAATCGTTACAATTTGCTTTTTAAAAACGATTCAAATGGCTCTGAGCACTGTGGGACTTAACTGCTGCGGTTATCAGTTCAAATGGTTCAAATGGCTCTGAGCACTATGGGACTTAACTTCTAAGGTCATGAGTCCCCTAGAACTTAGAACTACTTAAACCTAACTAACCTAAGGACATCACACACATCCATGCCCGAGGCAGGATTCGAACCTGCGACCGTAGCAGTCGCGCGGTTCCGGACTGAGCGCCTAGAACCGCTAGACCACCGCGGCCGGCTCGGTTATCAGTCCCATAGAACTTAGAACTACTTCAACGTAACTATCCTAAGGACATCACACACATCCATGCTCGAGGCAGGATTCGAACCTGCGACCGTAGCGGCCGCGCGGTTCCAGACTATAGCGCCTAGAACCTTTCGGCCACTCCGGCCGGCTTGCTTTTTAAGTTCTCTAATTTACACCCAAAAGCAGTTCAAATAATACATCGGCATAGGACACAGACCATTTGCTGCAGTAAAAAGTTAAATGAGTTTAAGTTGTCTAAATAAATTATAGTTCATGGACACATTGGAAACGTTTCTATTTTTTCGTCTTCGTTTATTTAACTTTTGAAAATTGATATTTTGCTTAATATACTAATTTTAAGCGTGTGTTGGCAATGCTTTTGCTTGAACATCTCTACAACGTTGTTATTCGTTGCATGTCAGCACAATAAAAGATTTTGGTAAACAGAAGAACGTGTTGCCTGGTGGGAAACGGTCTTAGGTGTCTCAGTTATAAAAGTGCATCGTTACAGATCCGAAAATCTCGGGTTCTATCCCCACTTGGTCTTAAGATTTCCATGTGTCATTTATTACTTGTTTGAGTAATGTTTATTACTATGAAAAACGTGGAGTTGCTGTGTGCTTCAGAGTCCACTTTAAACTGTTGGTCCTTGTGGCTGGCTAAGTCAGCTCAAAGGCCTCATAAACGCAACGGCGTACCACATCCAACACTATCATGACTACGAGGTGCGACAATAAAGTAATGAGACTGATTTTCTTTGCAAGATGTGGCAACCCTGCGGGCTTGCGTAGCCCAATATCTTTGACCTTGGTCTATAAGCTGCTTCTAGTCCAAGCGGCACATCGATGTAACTGCTCAGTCGTGAGTTGTGCTGTAGTAAGTTAACACATGTTTGCGTCTCTCATCACGGAAATGGAACAGCATAATATTGCGTAACGGTATGCTATTTATTTTTGCGTTAAATTGGGTGAAAACGCGACGACATCTTACGGTAAGCTTCAGAAGGCTTGTGGAGAGGAGGTTATGTCAAGAGCTCAAGTTTTTCGTTGGCATAAAATGTTTAGTGAAGGCAGAACGAATGTTGAAGATGAAGAGCGCAGTGGACGACCATCAACCTCATGGACGGATGTCAACTTGGCCAGGGTGCGTGAACTCGTACAATCTGATCGAAGATTATCCGTGAAAGTGATTGAAGAAGAACTGAACATCAATCGAGAAACGGTTCGTTTAATAATAACTGAAGATCTTGGTATGATAAAGATTTGTGCAAAAATGGTCCCCAAAAATCTCGCACCACAACAGCGACAAACACGGAAAAATGTGGCAGCCATCTGTTAGAGCAAACGGAAATTAATCCAGAATTGTTGAGCCATGTTATCACTGGTGTTGGAAGTTGGTTTTTTCAGTACTATCCAGAGACAAAACGCCAAAGTTTGCAATGGAGCTCAAAGCGATCACCCAGCCCAAAGAAGCTCGCATGTCAAAGTCAAAAGTGAAATGCATGTTTGTGTGCTTCTTTGATTCCAAGGGAGTTGTTCATAAAGAGTGGGTGCCTCCTGGACAAACAGTTAACCAATATTACTACAAAGAAATTTTAGAAAGACTTCGTAAAAGAGTTCTTCGTGTCCGTGTAAACATTGCTGATAACTGGATTCTGCATCACGATAATGCGCCATCCCATACTGCTCTCTCAGTACAGCAATTTTTAACCTCGAAACAAATTTCAGTACTACCACAGCCACCTTATTAACCAGATATCGCTCCGTGCGACTTTTTTCTATTTCCAAGAGTCAAAACGGCGGTCAAGCGACACCACTTTCAAACAGCACAAGATGTCCAAAAAGCTGTGGCGAGGGTCTTGGATGATATTACAGAAGATGAGTTCCAGAAATGTTACCATCAATGGCAGAAGCGCTGGAAAAAGTGTGTGCAGTCAGAAGGGAACTACTTTGAAGGAGACAACACTAAACTTGACTAAAACTGTAAGCAACATTTTCTTTCACAACAGTCTCATTGCCAGCCGCAGTGGACGAACGGTTCTAGGCACTTCAGTCTGGAACCGCGAGACCGCTACGGTCGCAGGTTCGAATCCTGCCTCGGGCATGGATGTGTGTGATGTCCTTAGGTTAGTTTGGTTTAAGTAATTCTAAGTTCTAGGGGACTGATGACCTCAGATGTTAAGTCCCATAGTGCTCAGAGCCATCTGAACCATTTAAACAGTCTCATTACTTTATTGTCGCACTTCATAGAAAAGTACTGTGGTGTTCAAACCACCTCTCATGTAGGTGACAACCGTAACTTCAATTACCGTTACTCCAAATTCCGGGAAGGGGTATATGCCGTATCTTGCTCCTCCTCACACCCCGCTACCGCCTCCGCCACTCCTCTTCGTGCTTGCTGAGACTAATGGTTGAAGCTATTGTGCCAGTGTGTTGTTCAGTTAAGAACTAGACCTAGAATGGTACTAACTAATCAAACTATTGAATAGCGACTTCTCATCGGACGGGGGGCGTGACGAAATAAAAGTCCACGCGGGGCAGGACCCATACAGCGCGCTGCAGATTTGCGAGTGGCGCAGTGCGGCCGCCGGCGTATTTCAGCGCCGCCTGCTCGCTGGGGCGCTGGCTTCACACTAGGCTGGAGCCGACGGCGCTATCTGGAAGGCATCCAGCGCCGGCGCTCGCCGCCGCTCGCGTCTACCTCATTGCGTTTTACGCGCGGCGGATCAGCTGCCACACGCCCATATGCCGCGCCGTTTATCGCTCCAGGCAGCCTGCCTGCCGTTTCTTCCGCAAAGCTGTTGAGCGGCTCTCCAACTTTGACTCTCTCGTCACCTCGGCTTCTCGTGCGAGACGTAAACCCCTCCCTCTATTCATATGCTCGGCGTGTTGGTTTTGCGATGCAGTTTGTCAGCAGCAGCCTGTCGCCGAGACGCGCTAGGAAGAAAACATCGGCAAAGCTTGTGGCGCAGATGGAAATGGAGTAGCTTAACGGGTACCACGCACCTCCGGAGTGAAGGCAAATAAGAAGGATAGCTTTTCGGCGATTCTCTGCACGTCGGAGTCATAAACGCAGATTAACCAGGTACAGCAACTCATCGAAAATAGGACAACCCTACTGAGCACCAGATGTCACGGAAGACGGACCCTCCAGTACAAAATAGGCGGGGAGTACTGCGTTGTCTGTAGAGGAGCAGTAACTGCACCATGGGACGGTCAGAAGAATTCAGTGTTCTCGGTCGACGACTAGTCATTGGATGCCGCTTGAAAACAGATCCATTAGGCACAGTCCAGCAGTTCAGTCCTTCTAAATCTGCCCAAGTAGACAGTTGGGTAGGGGGGGGGGGGATACACACGTACGACGGTTCTAATCCTAAATAGCCCGCCGCTGTGGCCGAGCGGTTCCAGATGCTTCAGTCCGGAACCGCGCTGCTGCTAAGGTCGCAGGTTCGAATCCTGCCTCGGGCATGGATGTGTGTGATGTCCTTAGGTTAGTTAGGTTTAAGTAGTTCTAAGTTCTAGGGGACTGATGACCTCAGATGTTAAGTCCCATGGTGCTTAGATGGTTCAAATGGCTCTGAGCACTATGGGACTTAACATCTGAGGTCATCAGTCCCTTAGAACTTAGAACGACTTAAACCTAACTAACCTAAGGACATCACACACATCCACGCCCGAGGCAGGATTCGAACCTGCGACCGTAGCATGGTGCTTAGAGCCAGACCTTAAATCGCTCCCAGCAAATGCTGGGATGGTTCCTTTGAACGAGCACGGCCGATTTCCTTTCCCACCTTTGGCTCAATTCGAGCTTCTACTCAATCTCTAATGACCTCGATGTCGGCGGTACGTAAAACCCAATCTCCCTTACTTCTACTTCTTCGACTGTTGGTGATTTGACTGTGAAGTAGAACGTGAAAGAACGACTACTGCTTAATTAAGACCAGGGAGGCCTTATGTACTGACGGACAAGGACGGTCTAGCATTGCGGAGGGTGGCTGCAAAAAATCGCATGAAATCAGCGGAAGGAATCTCTCGCGATTCCAGAGTGATACCACCAGCCCAGCTAGCACAGTAACTGTGCGCAGGGAGTTGGGAAGAAGGAGGCCCATTGGTCGAGCAGCTCCTCATAAGCCACAGGTTTCTGCCGTCAATGCTAAGTGAAGAATGAGGGAGTGTAAAGAGCGACACAGATGGCCAGTGGATGACTGGAAACGAGTAATGTGGCAGCTGCACTTTACTGTTGTATTTTCAGAGGAAGAATGAATTTGCCTAAGATGGCAGTTAAATTACGTTTAGTCTTTTATTACGATATGACGCAAATTCATTCTAGCCCTGAACACGCCATACAAATGTGTGGGAAGTGTAAAATATTTTTACTTTATTTGTATTTCATTTCTCTGCGAGTAGTTCCTTTTAAACGTACAGTCAACTATAACACAGAAGCGATTCCCCTTCGCAAACAGTATTTAAGCTGTGTACTAGTATTGCAAAACAGTGGGAACCAATTCCGAACGAAACAAATATTTCCGTGCTTTTTACAAGTAATATTAGCTCTGAAAGCCCTTGAAAAGGGCCGCTGTCAGTTTCGTATCCATATTTACCCGGACGAGCAGTGAAACTGCAATTGTTCACCTTTCAGCAGAACTGGATTTGAAACCCGCCCAGGTAATTTGTTTAGTTTCTTGATGGTTTTCCTTAATCGGACAGGAGAACGCTGGGATGATTTTACCTCAACTGAGTAACTAAGAGGGTTGCCCAGAAACTAATGCACCGATTTTTTTTTTTCGCATCCGAAAACAATGCTATGAATGCGAAACGTTACGTGTGTATTACCTGAATTCTGCTAAGTCAGCGCGCCAACTTTCCGTCACTTACGACAGATAGCGTAGCTGCAGGACAGTTTCAAAATGGCGTTTTTGGTGATGTACATTACAAGCAACTAGTCGTCATTGAATTTCTCACTTCAGGTAAATAAAATGTGGGGAATATTCACAAACGCTTGTGCAAAGTCTATGGAGCATCTGCTGTCGACAAAAGTACAGTCAGTCGCTGGGCACGGAGGGTGAGGCCATCAGAAGGTGGCTCGGCCGAGCTCCACGATTTGCAGCGGTCGGGGAGACCCTCCACGGCTGTCACACCTGACATGTTGCAGCGTCATTCGCGAGGACAGACGCATTGCAACTCGACAGTTGGCGCTGCGTCTGTCAATCACCAAAGGAAGTTTACAAAGTGAAGCACTGGCTGTGCCACCAGGACAAGAACTGGTACCGACAGGGCATACACGCCCTTGTTTCGCGCTGGAGGAAGGCCATAGAAAGGGATGGAGATTAAGTGAACAAAAAGGTGTAATTCTCACTATGTACAATAAAAAATTGTAGAAGAAAAAAATGTGATGCATTACTTCCTGGGCAACACTCGTATTTATTTCGACAACACTATGAAAATATACCACTCAGTGGATGTAAAATAGCTGATGATGATAAAACACTTTGTATATATAAAACAATTTGTATATATAAAACAATTTGTAAAATTAATATCGCAACGTCGGATTGATGTTCCTAAACTGACTTTTTTCTCTTCACAGAATAGTTTACGCCAAGTGATGGAATTAACCACTAGGTGGAATCAAGATGCCACCCTCCCCCACAGCATCTGTGTTGAGTGCGCATACAACCACCGAGCATCATTGGAGTATTCTCTCTAATTTTTCAGAAAATATTATTCTGCGCTGTGGTTACCATACCTCTTAAGAGTGAGGACGTCTTGAACACAAGAGATGGACCAACATCGTGTCATGTACCGCAAGGAGAAATTTAACGATGGGCAAATTTCAACTGTAGTTTCATGATCATCTGGAACCTCGCCCTAGTGACCCAAGCCACAGTGGTGCCATTTCGTACACCACGTGGACCAAGGCCTAGCATTACTTGGCGTGAAGTGCTAGTTGCTAATACTTAGTAATTTACTCTGATGGGCCACAACATTATGATCACTTGCTTCATACCGTGTTGGTCCACCTTTGGAACGCAGTGCAACAGCGATTCTGGGTTCAAATGGCTCTAAGCACTATGGGACTTAACATCTGAGGTCATCAGTCCGCTAGACTTAGAACCACTTAAACCTAACTGACCTAAGGACATCACACACATCCATGCCCGAGGCAGGTTTCGAACTTGCGACCGTAGCAGCAGCGCGGTTCCGGACTGAAGTGCCTAGAACTGCTCGGCCACAGAGGTTCTGGGTGGCATGGATTGGATAAGCCCTTGGTTTCCGGAGGTATGTGTCACCAGATGCCTCCGCAAAGACCACGCCATTCCCATAAATCAATTTACACTTCAGTAAAGTCTGTTTAAAAATTCACACGAATTTCTTAGATACACTAAACAGCTGTTCGGGTTAGTCTGCTTTAGATGGTCTGTCGTGACCAGTACTTAAAATACCAGTGTTCTGTTTTATAGAATTTCTTTCCATAGAATCGTCGAGGTATCACTATACGCTAAAGTAAACGTAATGTGACACCCGCTGATACTGTTTACAGCTGATAATATATTTTTCATGCTGATGAATGACGCTATTAACGATCTCAAATTTCTTATCTTCCAGGACAGACTCCTTGTTAAATATTGACATAACCAAAACTCAGTTTGTGCTGTCTATATGCCCTACGTATCGCGTAGCATCTGTAAGAGGCTTTCTTGTATGTTTCCAGGCTGTAATGACGGCAGTACGCCTAAGACAGGAGCAGGTCTCGGAACTAGAAGCTCTCTTCCAGCACCTGCAAGACCACGGCACCCTGCCCGAAGACACCACTGGCGACGCAGCAAGGTGAGTTGTCTCAGTTTTCTGTATGCCCGTCTCTTTCTCCTCTTAAAAGCAATAAGAATAGTACGCATCGTCACTGAATATTCTCTTTTTGGATTCGGCAAGTTTTGGTGAAAAGTGCATCACGAAAAGTGGTTAAGTTTTTCAGATGTCTTTGCGGACATCTGTTCTTCAGCAACAGTTGTATTCCTATTATGTCAGGCACCCTGCGTTGTTACTTGTTATAACAAAAAAAAGTGTTCTTCAACTTGATAGTAGATGTAGTAAACAGTACTCAACCGACAACGTTCCATCATACGCGAGGACCAGCGTGGGGTAGGATAACATTCTGCTTTACTGCTTTCCAGTGCTGTGTACGACAGAGCGGAACTCCTGAACGAGATGATTACGTTTTCATCGACTGTGGAGCCCTTTTATGTCTTCTAGATTATTAGATTTTCGCTTTATGCTTTGCTGATGCTCTCATTTATCGCGCTGTCTTACAGTATTGTGCTTCCAGATGATCTTACCTACTTTGTCAATGAAGCTATCGACACATTGCAGAAAATATTGTAGACGAGACCTGAAAGAAGAATAAAGGAGGGGGCGAGCGCCATGCGCAGTTACAGCCGTCTCAGCATCGGGTGCCAAAGCACGATCGTCATGGTTAATGACCCAGTCTCACAAGAAAAACAGCAACAGAGTCCAGCTTGCCATCGTTACACACGACTAAAGAATGTCTTAGCGCTGCCATAGTTCGAATGATTACACGACAGGAAGATCCTGTCTATCAAATAATAGTCCAGTGATGTAAACAATTCACTTCAAACAGCTGTAATATCATCGATTTGCAAATACCCAATGCGGCCAAAGAGGTTATTGTATTTTTATATTCAGATGCGGTCCTGCATTTGATACGCGAAGAGCTCAATTACACGATTTTGTGCTTTCTCTGACCGCTGCCTCGTACGGCCTTTTTCTAGCGATACCTAGGTTGGACATGGCATCCACCTTCAGGAAAATTAATATTTAATTGTTTTCAAAAGCGTTCAACTAATAAGCGATTAAGACTGACTTTGTTTCACGAACCGTATTTTATCTCAAGACACTCACCCTGACAGGCTCCCGTTACTGTTACAAGAAGGTTCCGACTTAACATTTTATGAGAAAGTGAAAGTACTTAAACGATTAATTACAATAATTGAAAGAATTTCTATATTTTATAGGCAGAAGGATTTGGTTGTACAAATAGTCTTGCGAATGAAGTCCTTAAGTTCAGTCTATAGCAACAGAATATTTAATTGCAGTTTCATTTTGAAGTGAAATTTTGAAAGATTGGTAAAGTCATTTCTCGTAAACTAAAGCGTACTTCGCAATAGTGATTATAAAAGCAAGGTCTATGCGGCAACAGTTTGAACGCCTACAAAGTCATATTGGTATAACAGGTGTGTAAATAGTGGTTTTATTATGTATACTCCTCTTATGTAAGTTGTTACTAATGTTTATTGTCTAAAGAGTGAATCAAGAAATGTATTGTGAGAAAGGACAGTGTTAGGGTTCCCGTCAGTGAACCATTAAGCTTCAGTGAAAGTTCGTACAAAACTCTGTTATTGTTGGAGTATCTTTTCGATTAAAATCATGAATTGCATTTTACTTACTGTAATAGATCCAGGGTCGCCATGTATAACTCATTCCATGAAATACAAAGGTTAACATACAGTCTATGAAAATCGTTATCATTAGTTAAAATAACAGCTTGGTAACTGTATCAAAATTATTGTCTTTAAGTAGTGAAGTTTTGTGTCGATCTCTTGTCAAATTATCAGTACATTTTCGCTATTGAGTTGTGCATTGTAATTAGCATTATTCTTTGCACACTAAAGCAAGTAGTGTACGCTAATGTGAAGTAATTAGCTCATGACTAGCCACTTTGCAAATGCATACCAGTGTGTGCTGTTGTTTTCTCGTCCGATTACAAAACTACATTTCTCTTGGGAGGGAAGTTCAAGTAATCATTTAGTTGACTTTGTTTACTATACATTTACTTGGAATTACTTCTGCATGATTAGGCTGGCCACCTTTTTGTTTTTAAATGACCACTTCTTTACTTCGTAGCAACATACCGTAGGTTCGATTAACTATGCTCCTTTCAATATTTAACTCTTCAGGCGACGAAGTATAGTCCGATTACTTTCCATTGGCATACACTATGACGGTGAAACTAAACTTTCTGATAACGGATAGCATTGTAGGGTGGAACCACTAGTACTGATATTACCCTAGACTTAGAGCGCTATAGCGTCTGTCACCAACAGTCGACTTGGCCAGCTTCAGATGTCTCTGAAGGATTTGTTACTCAGGTGACATTCAGTGACTAAGTACACGTTCACAGTCACTGAACTCTTCTGCCTGACCCACTGTCCTGTTAGTATTTCAGAATTGACAAAACAGTATTGTCCGCCTCCATTTATACTGGTGGTTCCGCATCTCGTCTCATCTTGTGGTCAGTTCCTTGTTCCAAAGAGGATTCCGGCTATTTTTGATCACTTAGTGTATATTAAAGTTCCTTCCCGTTCGATTCACGGATGGCCATGTGTTTCCCATGCCTGTGCGCCTCTGTGCGAGCTGTTATTTGACTAATTTTACTTACACGACCTTCACGTGTTTGAAACAATAGGGTTGAAGAATATTCGTAGTTTCCGTCCTGAAAGACGGCTCTCCAAGTATTCCGGCTACGTTCTCGCGAAAAGTGCAGCGGATATCATCGAGCATCTGGCACTTATAATTTCTCAAGAATTTTGTTACACCTTCTCGCCAGTTAAGCAATCGTGTGACCTCCTTACGCTTCGCTTTTTTTTTTTTTTTTTTTTTTTTTTAATAGAGGTTTGAAGTCTCTTCTTAGTTCGACTTGATGTGGATCCCATAGACTTGATAATTATTTCAGTAAGCTATGGCTCTACCTCTTGGGTAGATAAACTGCAGTTTCCCAGTATCCTAGCAATGAATCTAAACCTCCCATTTGCTCTGCCTAGAACTGAATCTCTGTGGTATTCTTCTTCAAATCCCCAGACATTGTTACTCCCAAATATTTTCCAAACACCATGGTTCAATATGAAACCCCTTAATACAGATATAAGTCACTATTATATTATTTGGGAGGATGGGCGACGATAAACAACGACTACCAATTCCTTTCACACGCTACCGTCGTGTTAAACATACGCTGTAGAGGATCCACGGTAACAATAAATTTCACTCAACAGTATGCCACTTCTTTACAACCGTATATTAATATTGTTCTATATTAATACTAAGCACTGGTAGTGTTACACACAATACCGAGGTTATGCAGACTTCTACATACTGAAACGTATTAAATATTGGATTTTTACGTAAACAAATGGCCAATACTGAGCATCACTTTCCTATCTACGTATTTGTTTCTAGGTTCTGTTCTGAGAATAACGATCGGTTTGACAATCAAACAATGTAGAAAGGTTCAGTACGGCAAAATAGCAATGTAATTATCCAAACAATTTCTGTTTAGATATGCTGAACTAGTTTTGAGTTCTTTACAGCAGGTGTCTACAAGTGAAAAGATCTGTAACTGATTTGATTAAAACTTCGCTTCTTGGATATCTACCTTGTCCTTACGTAAGAAAAATACTATAAAATGAGAGGTTCCAATACAAATGGAATTGACTGATGCAGGTCAGATAAAACTACAGCACGAAGAGAAACATCTCAGAAGGTAAATCTGCTCGAGAGTCATTACATGCAGGTTTTGACGTACATTTTCCATATAAATAAAAATCAATTGCCACATGTATTACAGATCGTTACTTGAGAACAGTTCGACCGATGTGGCTGATTTTTTGTTGTTATGTTCGGAATTTTCAGGAAAAGGTTTGTATGAAATAAAATGTTTGGAAAATCCACCGGAGAAGTCGTAAATTTGGATGGTATTTTTGTATGAAAATCTCAAAGAAAGAAATGTGACAGTCAGTTTGACAGTTCTGCTGTCATGTGTTATCATAACAGCAACTTATTCCTCATTGAATATTGATATTTTACGGAAAAAAATATATTTAAAACGATATTCCAGTGTGCTATCGGTCGTGATCACATCTTTGTGCGTTGCAAAGATTGAACTGATGTCAGTTCGTGGTAATTTGGTGTACTGCAAACACTCAATTGATTTCAATTCGTGGTTTATTTCAGTGGAAAAAACGCCACCAGTGAGGCGTCGAAATATACGCCCAACACAAGTCAGCTACACGATCGTTGAGTTAATGAGACTGACGAAGAGCGTAGGCAGCGTTTAGAGGCAAATCGATTACGACGCGAATGTGTTGGTCGACTTCGTAGCAATGAATGATGTTTATCAACATTGAAAAGTTTTAAAGCTTCGATCTGAACCGCCAGTATTTAGGTTTTGCTGGCGGAAAGGTCACCTTACCGCAACTGACACCACTACCAGATTCACTGGCATCATTGCTTTCTGGCCAAAAACCTCGATCGAAGTATTTCTTGCAGAACATACTAAAGTACAAGATTTACTTCCAAATAACATCGTTTGGGCGAATATTATCAAAGGACGTGGTTTTAACCCAACGTTCGAAGTAAATTCTTTTTCAACTGCATCACACATCACGTACTAATACACATCGCGCAAACAAGCATCAATGATTCACAAAGTTTCATTGTGATTCATAAACAATGAACTCCGATTAATTTCATTTCACTAAATTCATGGTGTAACTGATGTTCTAGATATCAATTCACATAAATTGAAGGGTTTCGGTTGAACAGTTTCTTCTTTGAACGACGGATATACAGACCGACAAACAACGAATACGAGTGTAGCTATGAACATATTATAAACACCGGCTGCGAGAAAGGGCATGCTAAGCTCTGCTGTGAAAATGTGTTGTTTTGTTTTCCTTTCGCAGTCATTTCTAATAGAAAATGGGAAAGTTGTGTTTACTTCTAACTTTATACTCCTACCTATCCGTAGACTGAAACCAAGAGAAACACTGTCATTAAAGCTACTGTCGTCACAGATCCAGTAGGTGGAAAGGTATCTTTCATACGCCATGTACTAGATATACCAACCCATTTACCCATTCATTTTGACTTCTATTTCCAATCAAGGTACCGTTTTTAATAACAGTAAATGTCAGAGAGAAGGGGAGAAGAGGGGCAGAGAAAACGAGAGGAAACTGATGTAGAGAAAGGGAAGAAGTATACGGACAGAGAAACGTGGGAGGAGGAGATGGATAGAGCGTATGGTATAAGAGATGTACAGGAAGCTGACGAATGGTGATGGACAGAGAGAAAGGGGGGAGGGGGAGAATAGAGAGACGGAAGGAGAAACAGATTCGGCCGTTTATCCAAATCCCATTCATATTTAGCAATTGCGAAGCACTGCCGTGTTCGCTAGTATTCAATACCATTGTAAGCGCTTCTTGCATAGGAAGATGTTGTGGCAGTCTTCAGTCTGAAAACTGATTTTTACAGCTCTCCTCGCTAGTCTACTCTGTGCATGACAGTTCATCTCTTCATAACTTCTGCACCCTACGAGTAATAGCATTATTCTCATCAGAATTGACAGCAAACTAACACCAACGACAGTAGTACAGGTATACAGCAGACGTCATAAGCATAAAATGAAGAGACGGAAAAAATATATGAGGATTTTGATTGGGTAATTCTGTATGCAAAACGATGTGAGAATCTAATAACCATCTGGGACTGGAACGTGATAGTAGGTGAAGGAATGAAAGATAGTTATGGCAGAATATGAGATTGGTAGTAGGAATAAATTTCAGCAAGTAACAGCGAATGAACTACCGAAATCAAGTATTGGGCTGAGACGCGTAACCAGGAGCAGGTATAGATGCAGATCACAATTTAGCAGACAAGTAGACTTGCGTTGTCAAGTTCCTTAAGGCTGTAGATACTGCGATAATGAATACCAAAATAGGCCTGAAGGTGTATGAAATCTCTGAAAAGAGTAATCACATGAAGATAACGGCAAAGAAACCCTGGGTAACAGAATAGATACTTGAACTGATCCATGAAAGTAGAAAGTACAGAAGTGTTCAGGAAAAGACAGGAATTCAGCACTGTTTAGTATGCGAAGGAATGTAATAAATAGGAAGTACAGGAAAGTCTCAGCGAAATGGCCGCAGGAAAATTGTGAAGAAATCGAAACAGAAATGGCCATCAGAAAAAGACATTGAGCTTGAATAAAGTCAAGAAACCATCGGTGGAATTGAAGACAAGGGTGGTAACAGTAAGGGGACAACGGAAACTCCACTGTTTAACGCAGAGGAGAGAGCGGATACGTGGACAGAGTACATTGAATGACTCTACGATGGCGAGGACTTGTGTGATGACGTGATATAAGAAAAAAAAATGGGAGTCGATATGGTTGTTACAGTCAGAACTGAACACAGCTTTGATGAAATAAGGCAGAAGGGATAGGTAACAGTCCTTCAGAATTTCTAAAATCATTGGGGGAAAATGGCAGCCAAACGACTATTCAAGCTAATGTGTAGTACCTATGAGACTGGAGACACACCTTCAGACTTTCTGAATAATGTCATCCACACAATCCCGAAGATAGCAAGGGCAGATATGTCTGAGAAGTTTCGCACCATCTGCTTAAAATCTCATGCATCCAATTTTCCGACAAGAATAATGTACAAAAGAATGGAAAAGAAAACTTGAAGATTTGTTAGATGACCATCAATATGGCTTTCGGAGACGTAAAGACGGCACAAAGGTAGTTCTGATGTTTCGCTTGATAATGAAAGCAAGACAAGAAAAATCAAGACACGCTCGTAAGATTTGTCAACCTATAACAGGAGGTCAACAACGTAAAGTGGTGCAAGATGATCGACGTTCTGAGAAAAATCGGAATAAGTTATAGGGAAAGACGTGCACTATACAAGGTGTACAAGAACCGAGAGTGAACAATGAAAATGGAAGACCAGGAACGAAATTAAAAATGGTGTGAGTCTTTTGCCCCTACTATTCAATGCTATGCATCTAAGAAGCAATGACGGAAATAAAAGAGAATTTCAAGAGTGACTCATGGGACTGGTATCCTCAGTAAAAGAGAAAAGCAATTACAGAACATGTTGAATGAAATGAACAATCTAATGAGCACACACTGTGGATTGGGAGTAAAATGAAGAAAGACGAAAGTAATGAGAGGCATAAATGAGATTAGTGATTAACGTCACATCAAAATTGGTCACAACAAAGCAGACGAAGTAACGGAACTTTGCTACATTGGTTGGAACATAATTCTTGTCGGACGAAGCAAGGGGGACATTTAAAGCAAACCAGCACAGGAAAAGAGGACGTCCTTAGCCAAAAAAAGTCGACTAGAATAAAACAGGGGCCTTAATTTGATTAAGAGATTTTTGAAAATGTACGTTTGGAGCACGGTATTGTACAGTCGTGGACAAAACGAGCGAGACCCTTCACCTTTTCGTAATGCTGATCCGCACAGCTTTAAAGTCTGCTACACACTATAACAGACAAGGCGACGCAGTGCTACCAACATACTATGCACAGGCGTGAAATTGACGAACTATCCAAACTTTGTCAGACTGTCTTCAATCATATGTAAGACTATAGGGGGATTGGAACTTAGATAGTGGCAAATATTTATTCACAACCGATACAAAAGAGTTACATGTTTGTACCTGTTACTGTCCTTCAAAGTAGCACCAGCGTTGTGTGGAACCCGTTGCTGTTACTCGCTAATAACAGTATTTTGTTATTTCGATAAAAATCCCGAATGATTGTCACATAAGCGGTGACATAAAGGCAGGAAATTCATGTTTTAGAGTCCAGAAAGCTCTATGCAACAGAAACTGCAGATCATTTTTCCATTTTCATTGCGAAATTGCCGGCTTATTCATGTCTGGAGTAATAATAGAGGACTGTTTGCCTGGGTTGTCTGCTAGCATAGTGAAAGGTGTTTGCTACTGCAAGGGACGTCTGGTTTGTTTTCGGTTCTAATCTCGATGGAGGCAGATAGACTATCAGTAAAGCAATTTTAAGAAATTCTCACGCCCCCAATACGTTTTATTGCTACATTTATTCTGTACTGGCGCCCTGTGGATGTCAATCTGAAACTCTTGTAGAATTTCATACTTATTACTGCCTTCCTTTTTCCGATTCTGTCAATAATTGAACTGTCTTACGTGTGGCACTGAATAATTTTTAACTGAATCTCGTCATGAATCTTCACGCATTGCTAAATTTGCACACTTTCATGGTAGGTCAGCAACGGTAATCCACTGTGACTGGTCTGAAAGTTGACACAAACCGTTTCGCGGCCGAATGCGCATAGTATTTTGCTAATTCGTAACGATCTGGGGTACTTTGTCCCACTAAAACAATTATGTGATCTCGATAAGCTGAAATTCATTTTTATTAGTACAGTTCGTACTAATTAGCGTTTCTTCTTTCATTTATATCTTATATTTACGTGTTGTGTTTAACACACTAATCAGCATTAATATAGTCGTACACATGATTGAAAACAGTTTGACAAAGTTCGGATAGTTTGTCAATTTTACGCCTGTGCATAGTATGTTGGTAGCACTTCGTCGCCTTGCCTGTTATGCTGTGTAGAGTACTTTAAAGCTGTGCGGATCAGCATAACGAAAAGGCGAGGGGTCTCGCTCGTTTTGTCCACGACTGTACGGTAAAGGCTCTGACCACTATGGGACTTAACATCTATGATCATCAGTCGTACGGTAAAGGATCAGGGACTGTGAGAGATGAGGAACAGAAGCGTCTGAGATGAGGTGTTACAGAAGTGTGTTGAAAATTAGGTGGACTGATAAGCTAAGGAATGAGGAGGTTCTCTGCAGAATCGACGAATGTAGGTGTATATGGAAAACACTCACAAGAAGAAGGGACAGGAGGTGGTAGGATATGTGTTAAACATCAAGGAAAAACTTCCATGGCGCTAAAAGCAGTAGTAGAGGATGAAAATTGTAGGGGAAACGTGAGATTGGAATACATGCAAGAAATAACTTAGAATGGCTATAAGTGCTACTCTGAGATGGTTACACGAGCCACCAGTCTCATTTTCAGCATTATCGTGTAGTAGTACATTTCAAAAGCCTCTATTGTCTTCATTTCTGAACTGTTTCCGTCCACGTTCCACCTCGGTACAAAGCTACAATCAGTCAAAAACTTTCAGGAAAGAGTTCCTAATATTTACATTCTTATTCGATCTTAACAAATACTCTTTTTCAGAAACGCTTTTAATGCTTGTGTTATTTTAAGCACATTTTATTTTCTCCCTGCTTCGTCCATCGTTGCTTATTTTGCTGCCTAAATAACTATTAGTTTTAGTGTTTCATTTGACGACCTACTTCTTTCAGCGTCTCCTGATTTGATTATACTAAATTCGATCATCCTTGATTTATTTGAAGTTCATGATATAACCTCTTTTAGAGGTATTATCCAGTATGTTCAACTGCTTTTATAATTCGTGTGCTGTTTCTGCCAGAATTACAGTGTCGTCGTCTAGCCGGAAAGTTTTAATTTCTTCTTCTGAAATTTTATTCGCTTCCCTAATTTCTCCTTTGTTTCCTTCGCAGTTTGCTAATTTTACGGACTGAAAGACATCCGAAGAAAATTCTCTGCAAAAATAATAACATTCAACATAAACCATAAACTTAAATTCTGTTGTTTTGTTTTTGTTGTGCTATATTAAATGTGCTTTTCTTCTGCCTTCCCATTTTCAGCGAGCGAAGCCATCCCAATACTCTTGTTTCTATTGTCGTCAAACGGACCTGCTTTACAGGTATGGAGACTGCGGTTTAAAATCTGTAAACTATAGTCGTGGTACCCTTTGTTAACTTTACATGTTTGTCCTTCGCCGAGGTATTATATTTGCTCTCGCGTATTTCTTTGGTTTCATCCTTAAAACCTACATGGGAACAGCTCCGAACACTGGAGTTACGAGGAAGTGCTGCGTCCCACGTACGGAGAAGCTTGATAAGGCCGGAGGGTAGGAAGCAGACGCACGCAGCGAGGGAAGCGGACTTCATAAAGTTGGCCAGCTAAGCCTTGTCGGTGGTGTGCACAATGCTCAGCTGCCATTGTGTCACCGCCCGGCCTCGCGCAATTTCCAGCGACTTAGCTCGCGACCACCATTGACACAATAAGCCTCTCCCTCCCTGCTGTTTCTCCGAAATTGCATGCAGGTCGCTTCTGCGGGGCCCCATGCCTTGTGAGTGTAAGTACTGTCTTCGCAGTAACCTCCGGGGACAACAAGAGGGTCGAGAGTCTCTGTATTAAAGGAGACGTGATAACCCCCAACACCTACAGGATTGGACAGAACAATACGTTTTTTCTTTTCTGCCTTACCCGTAACGCAGTGTCGCTTTTACACTAACATTTCCGAAAACGGCAACACGCAGAAAGAATTTCCGAATGATTCTGACCTCGGGAGCTGGGTAGAACAGTGTACCAGCAACAAGTGACGGCTAAGCGTGCACGCCCACGGCCACGTCCATTCATGTCAGGTAAGGCTCCTATGAACCTTAAGAAAAAAATGTGCAGTTTGTCACATGTGACGTAATTTCTAAGCGACAAACTGTGCAAAGACCGGAGACAAATGTGCCGTTCAGGCAGGCCACTCGCTCGCTCAAGGCACTCGTCTTCCGCGACGATAGCCTGAGCAACTCACTCTGGTATCGCACTGTTTTTGCAAAAAACGACATTTTGTCGATGGAGTGCGTGATTGATTCCTTTGTAAATTTTTTTGTTTATTTATAGACACAATCACATGTTTATGACAGAGTTATAACCGGTTTCGGCCATACAATGACCATCTTCAGATGCTAAAGACGGCATACACTGAACACAGGTTCATGCGTTGACAACGTGATAAGTGTCTCTGATTACTACCACGTAGCAATAGAAACTGACTGATAAATAAAGTTTATTCGTGACATCAAACATGTACTTTTTCTTGACTCACGGTCTTATTTTTATTCTACGGAGACCTCTGAACGGTGATTGTTCTGTTATTAGGCAGTCATCCTGAAGGCTGGTCTAACCATCGTAGTGTTTTACTATGAATAGTCATACAGGAGGCGATATGTCGTTGCTTTCTCCGCCTTCTGATTTAACTCTACCAGGTTCAAATGGTTCAAATGGCTCTGAGCACTATGCGACTTAACTTCTGAGGTCATCAGTCGCCTAGAACTTAGAACTAATTAAACCTAAGCTAAGGACATCACATACATCCATGCCCGAGGCAGGATTCGAACCTGCGACCGTAGCGGTCCCGCGGTTCCAGACTGAAGCGCCTTTAACCGTACTGCCACACCGGCCGGCAACTCTACCAGGCTTTCATAGGAGGACCTACAACTTAAATTGATGTTGTAAGCGCGCTGCGGCTTAGAGCTTATCACGTGAACTAATAATTACCACAGGCAAGCGTCCGAGAAATCCTAGGATCGGCTGGACATCAAACGCCGGAGTTTTGTATTAGCAGTCTGGTGCTTAGGCACTGAACCACACTCATATAACTTACTACCACTAGCGTTAGGAAGGTAGTGACATGAAAAAATAATCCAGAAAGAGTGGTATTAGTTTCGTAACCACTGTTTTCGTGGTAGCTGAGAGGAGGGGAACAGACACAATAACATTTAAATCGAATTTAGGGCGAATCTAATGAGCAGATGTCAGTAGAATCCTACGAAGTTTACAGAATTCTGTACAAAGTTCTGAAGGAAGTACCGGTGTAACAAATTATTTTCCTGCTCCTTTATGTTCTGAGAAATTGGCGCAAAAGTGGAAACGAGACACTAGATAATCTGCTAATAGTGTGTGTGTGTGTGTGTGTGTGTGTGTGTGTGTGTGTGTGAATTCATAAGGGACCAAACTGCTGAGGTCATCGGTTCCGATACTTACACACTACTTAAACTAACTTAACGCTAAGGACAACACTCACACCCATGCCCGAGAGAGGATTCGAACCCCCGGCGGGACCAGCCGCACGTGATAATAGAAATGTAAAAGAAATAATCATACTCACTTCTAAATAGCCTACTCTATACAATAGAACGAACGATTTGGGACACTGGTTTCGAAAATGAAATCAATTAGTATTCGGGAGGTGCTGGGTCGAAATTCGTGTCTGATCATCCTACTCTATATCTGAAACAATGCCACGACCGATTTCTCTTTCTGTCATTGTTTATATCAACCTTTGCTCCATCTGTAATGACGTCGAAGACACGTTAAACTCTAACTCTCTTTACAATAGCCACTTTGTTTGTTTACGCTAAGGCAACATCGTCTCGCGGCTGAAGCAAGAACAATGGTCGATCAGCGGTATACCCAGGACCTGGCCTAGGAGGGGTTGGGGTAATTCTTGTTAGTTTCACGGTGAATGACGAAATATTTTTCAGATTTCGCAACAAGAAGCTCTGGATAGACTTGCTACTAGTCGGCATCCACTACATGTTCTGGCTTTCTTCAGACTAGTACTGAAATGATACGTGTGTCTGTCTGGCGCGGCAGTAATCGAATTCGGTTTGCTAGATATTTTTTGTAGGGCACGGAGACAAGTTGCCATCCCCTGCTTCTGCTCGAGACGCCTCCTTTCCCTTAATCTTTTCGATCGTCTTTTTTTCTTTTTAAACAAATTTTTTATTTATTCCCGCAAGATTTCAGTCATCAGGCACTCTCTTACGTGTAACCTGTCAATTTACATATTTTACGTTCTTTTCGTAACGCATTACAAAAATGTTTGCATTTAATATAGAATACAACACTTAAAAATAACTCTATCATAAACAGTGGAAAACAGTAATGACATTTTGGAAAAAGTACTGTTGGTATTAGTTCATGAAGAGTACAACAACAAAGACAGATTACGGTCAGGGAGATACATGAGCGCTGGCAGCAGTGGACGTGGCAGAAGGGGTGGCAGAGGGAGAGAAAATGAGACGTGATAAAACGTAGGAATGAGGGATGGAAAGGGAAAAATCGTAACTGGGAAACATGGAATCATCTACTTTACTGTTTGACAACTGGCCAGATACGTAAGTTTTTAGGGGAAAAGTTACGAAATGGGCAAAAGGATGTGCCTTAACTTTTTCTTAAATGTAATAGAGAGTTTAATTGTGCGCAGAGTGCAAGGTAACTTGTTCCAGTCGTAGATAACAGAAACAGAGCAGGAGTTTGCGAATGTTTCTGTTTTGTGTAGGAGGAAACTGAGCCTCCTACCTGCACTCAAGTAAAGTCGTATTGTGGTATGCACTGCCGTGAATCTGTTGGATTACGACTCACTCAAATGCACTGAAGATGGCTGTTTATAGCCGAAATCTGGATATGCAAGAATAGTAAATAACCAACGGGATTGCGTCTGAGTGCTGTACTGATATCCTTCCTTGTAACAATGCATGCAATAAGCTGAGGGTCGCAATGCTTAAATGGCTTGGCTGAGAGCGTGGATTGTGTATCACACGTGAAGAAATTCTGCAGTTTAGTCTCTCGAAATCGATGTCTAAGGCCTCTTGAATTATGATAGAAGTCCCAAGGATTCCGAAAGTTTCCGTCACTCGCGCTTTTCCCAAGTTTCGGCACTGGAAAATGTATGGGAACAATTAGAAAGTTTTTTAACGTCAATCAACGTACAACCACAGTCTAAAATGATACAACTTTATTTACATAGTCCTTATGAATCATAAAAGTTACATACACTATGTGATGAAAAGTATCCGGACACCTCGCTGAAAATGACTTACAAGTTCGTGGCGCCCTCCAACGGTAATGCTAGAATACAGTGTGATGTTGGCCCAACCTTAGCCTTGATGACAGCTTCCACTCTCACAGGCATACGTGCAGTCAGGTACTGGAAGGTTTCTTGGGGAAAGGCAGCCCATTCTTCACGGATTGCTGCACTGAGGAGAGGTATCGATGTCGGTCGGTGAGGCCTGACACGAAGTCGGCGTTCCAAAACATCCCAGAACTGTTCTATAGTATTCAGGTCAGGACTCTGTGCAGGCCAGTCCATTACAGGGATGCTGTTGTCATGTAACCACTCCGCCACAGGCCGTGCATTATGAACAGGTGCTCGATCGTGGTTAACGATGCAATCGCCATCCCCAAATTGATCTTCAACAGTAGGAACCAAGAAGGTGCTTAAAATATCAATGTAGGCCTGTGCCACGCAAAACAACAAGGGGTGCAAGCCCCATCCGTGGAAAACACGACCACACCATGCACTACACCCGCTGGCAGATGACGCTCACCGAGCATTCGCCGTACGCACACCTTGCCACCGGATCACCACATTGTGTACCGTGATTTGTCACTCCACACAACGTTTTTCCACTGTTCAATGGTCCAAAGTTTAAGCTCCTTACAGCAAGCGAAGCGTCGTTTAGGATTTACTGGCGTGATGTGTGGGTTATGAACAGCCGCTCGACCACGAAATCCAAGTTTTCTTACCTCTCGCCTAACTGTCAGAGTACTTGCGATGGCTCCTGATGCAGTTTGGAATTCCTGTGTGATGGTCTGGATAGATGTCTATCTATTACACATTACGACCATCCTCAACCAGCCGGCGGTCCCTGTCAGACAACAGACGAGGTCGGCCTGTACGCTTTTGTGCTGTACGTGTCCCTTCACGTTTCCACTTCACTACCACATCGGAAACAGTGGACCTAGGAATGAGTAGGAGAGTGGAAATCTCGCGTACGGACGTATGACAGAAGTGACACCCAATCACCTGACCACGTTCGAAGTCCGTGAGTTCCGCGGAGCGCCCCATTCTGCTCTTTCACAATGTCTAAAGACTACTGAGGTCGCTGATGTGGAGTACCTGACAGTAGGTGGCAGCACTAAGCACCTAATATGAAAACCGTATGTTTTTGGTGGTGTCCGGATACTTTTGATCACATAGTGAAACACCTCTAGCTACAGTGCAGAGATACAGATACGAATCAGAGATTGCATTTAGCGATTCCGCACCATGGAGGTACAATAATGGGAGTTGCCATGATGTCACAAGTTTGAAGTCTACGTTCGTCATGTTATATGGCCCGACCATTAGCGTATGGTGGAAATGTTTTGATAAAAAATGCCAACATGCGTCATTTGCGTGTGTATTAGTCACCGTGATTACGGAGTGTAAAGAAATTACAGTTTATTCGCAAGTGGACTCATTCAAGCGATATTTTCCTTGGCATAAAAACGGTTCAAATGGCTCTAAGCACTATGGGACGTAACATCTGAGGTCATCAGTCCCCTAGCCTTAGAACAACTTAAACCTAACTAATCTAAAGACATCACACACATTCATGCCCGAGGCAGGATTCGAACCTGCGACAGTCAAAGCAGCGTGGTTCCAGAGTGAAACACCTAGAACCGTTCGGCCACAGTGGCCGGCTTCCTTTGTATACATGAAGTTTGTTCAGATAGGTGAAATTCCGATCTCCGCCGCATTCTGGCAATGAAAAAATTCGTTGGCAAGAAATATAAATTTGTACCAAGGCAGGGTTTCGAACCCAGGTCTCCTGGTTGCTTGGCAATGCGTTAACCATGACGCCACCTTGTTACAGTGGTTAGTCTCAGTTGAAAGGACTAACCACGCATTAACCCAGATTCTCATTTGCAGTACAGTACCAAACTAGCGTCCCCCAGTACTTTTTCCCATCATTGCACGTCGCATCACGCGAAGTACCACATGAGGGGGGAGGGGGGGGGGGCGAAGAGTGCTTTGCACCGAATTATCGTATTAGCCTTCACGGCGCTGTTTACGTTTAATGAAGTGGTTTTATTTCTGTCTTTTGACATTAGATTTCCTATCAGTCCAAGTCTAAAAACTCTCCCGGTAAATACTATGAGAAGTTTGGAACCCGACCAGACATAGCTAAATATGTTCTCAGTATGTTCAGGGAGAGGACGTAGACCGAACATCAGTTTCGTCTTTCCCTATTAAGGAAAGTGTTAGATTAGAAAAGTACCCTTTTCATATCACACACTTCTGCTCTTGGTTATTCGAAGTATAACAAAAGGAAAGATGTGTCAAGGAGACGAAATGCTTCGCATTACTGGATTAAATATGTATTTAAGACCAGGAAAATGTCTGAAAATGCATTCCTAACGCTATGTTATTCACGAAAGCACTGTAACATTCTGTATTTAAAACAACTGCTACATGCACATAACATAAATTAAGACCAAGAAACAGTCGTAAAACAGTAGGCTGTTAATGTTTTTGGGACATTCTAACATGGCGGTCCCATGCTGCAAAGGAGCCATTTGAACCATTTGTTGGCGTTAAATGATGTAGATGTAGATGTAGGCCGGCCGCGGTGGCCGTGCGGTTCTAGGCGCTGCAGTCCGGAACCGCGGGACTGCTACGGTCGCAGGTTCGAATCCTGCCTCGGGCATGGATGTGTGTGATGTGATTAGGTTAGTTAGGTTTAAGTAGTTTTAAGTTCTAGGGGGCTGATGACCTACGATGTTGAGTCCCATAGTGCTCAGAGCCATTTTTTTTTTTTTTTTTTTTTTTTTTTTTGCAGATGTAGAACGTAAAGGCGCAAATTTGCTAGCGCAGTCTGCTCTTATTACACCTTCACCTCCTCTACTTCCATACAAACCTGATCTATCTTCATGAGTATGGCTACTTCGACAGGCTTGGTGACAAGTCTTCCATCGACGGTGTCAAGGATTGCTGTGTGTGAGAGTCTGCGTTCTTTGTCGGCAGCAGTAAACAGTGAACTGGAGGTCGCGGTGCCCTGGGTTCGATTCCCGGCGGTTGGAGATTTTCTTCGCTCGGGGACTGAGTGTTTGTGTTGTCCTGATATTTCATCTCAACTTCAGAGACGCGTATGTCGCCGAAGTGGCGTCAGATAGGAAGACACGCGCGCCAGGAGAACAGAATCTCAGCAATGTGATAAAATAATTTCATTTCTGCCTTCTTTCACTTCCTGAATTCTTGCCTTCTCCCCCACAATAAGCGTCAGTCGCTCGATTGTAATAATTGTTTAAGGCTAAATAATGTAACTGTTGGCGTTAAGTCGGCCGTTACGGCAGAGCGGTTTTAGGCGCTCAGTCCGAAACCGCGCTGCTGCTACGGCCGCAGGTTCGAATCCTGCCTCGGGCATGGTTGTGTGTGATGTCCTTAGGTTAGTTAGGTTTAAGTAGTTCTAAGTCTATGGGACTGATGACCTCAGATGTTAAGTCCCATAGTGCTTAGAGCCATTTGAACCATTTGTTGGCGTTAAATAGTGCACTCACGTCCCAGGAATACATAGATAGAAATTACCTTTATTGTATGATAACACGATTGCAGAACAAATAGTGCAAGCAGATACTTCCTTTTCTGAGTAAAACTGAAGAAGAACTGAAATACACGTACAGATCTCTCAGGCACAGTGCCAGCAAAATCGGGCTTTTGATTAACCAATAGAAAACCGAATATATGGAAATAGGTCGAGTCATAAACCCAAATCCTTACTCTGAAATTGACCAACGCTCTAAATTCATAAAAGTTCTCCAGTTTAAATACCTCGTATTACGTTTCAACAGTAAAAATATCATAACAATGGATATAAATGAAAGAATAGCCTCAGGGTCAAGATGTATGTACTCACTAAGCAACCCACTCAAAAGTAAAGCTTTGTCAGTCACCACAAATGTGAAGATATACAAAGTTTAAGCTCCTTACCTCAAAGTACTGTACGGTACAGAAAGCTGGACGCTTACAAAGAATGAAAGAGAAAAACTGAATGTTTTCGAAAGAAAAGTAATGAGAAAAATCTGGGGACCTGTATTGGAGAATAGCGTATGGAGAATTCGAAAGAACAATGGAATTTATGTTAATGAAGCAACCCACTATCATCCAGAAATTAAAAAGTAGGAGAATGCAATGGGCTGGACATGTGACCAGAATGGAAAAGAACACAATCACCAAGAAAGCATTTGAAGGGACTCTCCAGGCAACAAGACCATTGGGCCGACCTTGACAAGGTGGCAAGATTGCATAGAGAAGGGCATCGCAGCATTAGGAATTTCCGCAGAGTGGAGAGAGGCTGCGAGAGATAGAAGGTGCTGGAAGCAGACCGTTGATGCAGCGCGTGGTCTACAGGGCCTGTGATCGCTGAGAAGAGAGAGAGAGAGAGAGAGAGAGAGAGAGAGAGAGAGAGAGAGAGGTACTTCCATAAAATATCTGGGAGTATGCGCACGGAGCGATTTGAAGTGGAACGACCAAATGATAGTAATCGCGGGTGAAGGCCGATGAGAGACTGAGATTCATTGGAAGAATCCATGAGATAGACAGCGCTGTAGGCGACGGCGCTCAGGTGGATGTCGTGTTCCTTGACTTCCGAAAGGCATCAGACACTATCCCGGCATGTCGTTTAGTGGAGAAAATACCAGTTTAACGAGTATTAGATCAGATTCACGCATTTATTCAAGACTTCCTTGCAGACAGAACTCAACACATCGGAACAAAATCGACAGATGTAAATGTAATTTCCAGAGTACCCCAAGGGAGTGTAATAGTATCGTTATTGTTTACAGTAAACATAAATGATTGAGTCGAAAGCATACGAAGTTCTTTAAGATTGTTTCGCAGATAATGCGGCTGTGTGATGAGAAAGCAGAGGATTAATGAGTGGTGAAGTCTATGGCAAATGATCCTGAACGTACAGAAAACTAACATATTGCGTACATATACAGGGTTATTACAAATGATTGAAGCGATTTCACAGCTCTACAATAACTTTATTATTTGGGATATTTTCACAATGCTTTGCACACACATACAAAAACTCAAAAAGTTTTTTTAGGCATTCAAAAATGTTCGATATGTGCCCCTTTAGTGATTCGGCAGACATCAAGCCGATAATCAAGTTCCTCCCACACTCGGCGCTCACTGCAGGCCGACCCGTTGATTTCCCCTTACAGAGGCATCCAGAAGCTTTAAACTGCGCATACCATCGCCGAATGGAGTTAGCAGTTGGTGGATCTCTGATGAACTTCGTCCTGAAGTGTCGTTGCACTGTTATGACTGACTGATGTGAGTGCATTTCAAGCACGACATACGCTTTCTCGGCTCCTGTCGCCATTTTGTCTCACTGCGCTCTCGAGCGCTCTGGCGGCAGAAACCTGAAGTGCGGCTTCAGCCGAACCAAACTTTATGAGTTTTTCTACGTATCTGTAGTGTGTCGTGACCATATGTCAATGAATGGAGCTACAGTGAATTTGTGAAATCGCTTCAATCATTTGTAATAGCCCTGTACATGTGACAAGAAATCCGCTACTGTACAACTTCACTGTTGATGACAAATTGACAGCCGCTGTGGTCGAGCGGTTCTAGGCGCTTCAGTCTGGAACCGCGCTGCTGCTACGGTCGCAGGTTCGAATCCTGCCCCGGGCAAGGATGTGTGAGATGTCCTTAGGTTAGCTTTAAGTAGTTCTACGTGTAGGGGACTGATGACCTCAGATATGAAGTCCCATACTGCTTAGAGCAATTTGAACCATTTTGATGACAAATTGCTGGGAAGAGTATCTGCCCTAAATTATGTAGGGTAGCTATCCAGAGGAATTTTAAGTGGAATGACTGCGTGAAACAAATAATAGGAAAATCATGTAACAGAGTGAGAGTTATAGGAAGAATCCTAACTAAATGGAACTCATTCACCACGGAAGTGGTTTACAAGGCGCTTGTTCGACCGATTCTTGAGTACTGTACATCAGTTTGGGATCATTTCCAGATAGGGCCGACAGTAGAGATACAGAAGAGCCAACAAAGACCGGCATGTTTCGTCCAGGTATCGTTAAGTCGGCGCTAGAGCGTCAACAGAGACGCTCAACAAACTCCAGTTGCAGTCATTACAGGAGAGGCGCTCTGCGTTATGGAGAGAGAGAGAGAGAGAGAGAGAGAGAGAGAGAGAGAGAGAGAGAGAGCGCACTTTCCATGAATAGCCATATAAAATATTACTTCCTCGCACATATACATCACGAAATGATCATGAACAGGAAATTCCAGAAATTAGAGGTAATAGAGAGGTTTACCGACTATCATTCTTCCCACGTGCCATTCACGAATGAAACAGGAAAAGGGGGGGGGGGGGTCAGTTAGTGTTATCAGAAGGAACCTCCGCCACACAGCGTTAGGTGGCTTGCAAACTATCCTCACGAAATGTAGTCCATCAACAAAGGAAGAAACTTACAAAACACTCGTTCGACCAATGCTTGAATATTGCTCGTCAGTGTGGGATCTGTATTAGATTGTTAGAGGAAATAGAGATGATTCAAAGAAGAGCAGCACGTTTAGTAACAGGTTCATTTAGTAAGTGCGAAAGGCTCACGAAGATACTCAGTCACCTCTAGTGGCAAACACTGCAAGAGAGGCGTTCTGCAACACAGAATGGTGTTCTGTTCAAGTTCCACGAGTGTACTTTCCTAGAAGAGTCAATAAATACACTGAGGCGATAAATGTCATAGGATAGCGATATACAGATGGTGTTCGCATAACGTACACAAGATATAAGAGGGTATTGCGTTGGTGGAGCTATTATTTCTACGCAGATCATTAAAGTGAAAAGGTTTCCGACGTGAATTAATAGACGTTGAACGCGGGATGGTGCTTGGAGCTGGGCGCATGGGACATTCTTTTTCGGAAATCGCTAGGGAAATCAATATTCCGAGATCCAAAGTGTCAAGAAGTGCCGAGAATACCAAATTTCATTGCCTCACAGCACGGACAACTTAGTGGCCGACGGCCTTCACTTAACGACCGAGAGCAGCAGCGTTTGCATAGAGGTACCAGTGCTAATAGACAAGCAAAACTACCTGAAATAATCACAGAAATGAATGTGGGACGTGCGACGAACGTATCCGTTAGAACAGTGCGGCGAAATTTAGCGTTAATGGGCTATGGCAGCAGATGATCGACGCGAGTGCCTTTGCTAACAGCTCGACATCGCCTGCAGCACCTCTCTTGGGCTCTTCGCCATATCGGTTGGACCCTCGACGACTGGAAAACCGTGGCCTGGTCAGATGTGTCCCGATTTCAGGTGGTAACAGCTGATGGTAGGGTTCCATTGTGGCGCAGACGCCACGAAGCCATTGGCCACAGTTGTCAACAAGGAAACTGTGCAAGTTGGTGGTAGCGCCATAATGGCGTGGGCTGTGTTTACACGGAATGCACTGGATCTATAGGTCTAATTGACTAGAGATGGTTGTGTTCGGCTACCTGGAGACCATTTGCAGCCATTCATGGACTTAATGTTTCCAAACAACGATGGAATATTTATTGGTGAAAATATGCGCATCAGTGGGCTACAGTTGTTCGCTACTGGTGTGAAGAGTATTCTGGACAGTTCGAGAGAATGATTTGGCTGTCCAGATCGCCCGACGTGAATCCCTTAGAAGATTTGTGGGATGTAATCGAGAGGTGAGTTCGTACACAAAATCGTGCACGGGCAACACTTTCGCAATTATGGACGGCTGTAGAGATAGCACGGTTCAGTATTTCTCCAGTTTACTTCCAACGATTTATTGAGTCCATGTCACGTCAAAAATGGTTCAAATGGCTCTGAGCACTATGGGACTTAACTACTGTGGTCATCAGTCCCCTAGAACTTAGAACTACTTAAACCTAACTAACCTAAGGACATCACACACATCCATGCCCGAGGCAGGATTCGAACCTGCGACCGTAGCAGTCGCGCGGTTCCGGACTGCGCGCCTAGAACCGCTAGACCACCGCGGCCGGCCATGTCACGTCGAGCTGCTGCTCTAGGTCGGCAAAAGAAGGTCTGACACGATTGTAGCACGTATCCCATGATTTTTGTCACCTCCGTGTGTGTTGCTTCCTCCTATCTACGAGGGTCATTCAATAAGTAGTGCTCCACATTTTTTTTTTAAAAAGCCATTAATATACATAAAGAAAAGTCCTTGATGGTGCTTCACATTTGATGTTTGTTCTGTGTATCGGTGAAGTTTCGAACCGTTCTGGTAGATGACAGAGCCGTAGTACAGCGTCAAAATGGCGTCTACATTCGACTCACGTTACAAGGAGCGTGCTGTTATTGAATTCTTGTGTGCAGAAAAAGAAACCGTGATGAACATACATAAACGTTTGTGTGCAGTGTATAGCGATGCTGCAGTTGATAGTACTACAGTTGGACAATGGGTAAAAAAAAGTTACATTCTCAGGAAATGCAGAGACAGAGCTCCATGATCAGCCACGCTCGGGACGTCCTGTCACAGCCACTGCTCCAGACATGCTGAATCGTGCGGATGCCATTATTCGTGCCGACCGGCACATCACGACCTCGACAATTCGCTCTACAGTTGTCGGTCAGCATTGGAAGTGAGTCTGCAGTGATCGAGACTCTCGGATATTCAAAGAGGTGCTCACGACGGGTTCCACGAATGCTCACAGTGAACCACAAGATTCAAAGAAAGGCCATCTCATCTGAATTGTTGAAGCGTGTTGAGACCAACGGAGAGGTCTTTCTGTCACAGATCTCTACGGGGAAGATGACGAGAGTTTGTCATGCAGTGGAAACAAGGCTACGTGTACAAGACAAGAGCTTTTACCAGCAGGGAATACATGCTCTTCCACAACATTGGCGTACGGCCATAGAACGTAATGGGAGCTATGTAGAAAAATGGGACATAGACACGACATGTTGATGTATATTGTCACCAAATTCTGACTTAACAATAAATATGTGCTGAGAAATAAAAAAGTGGGGCATTACTTATTGAACAACCCTCGTGTACCTTGCGCGAAGACTATGAAGATAAAATTAGAGAATTCGAGCCCTCACAGAGGCTTACCGGCTATTCTCCTTCCCGTGAAGCGTACACGACTGTTACAGGAAAAAGGGTGAGCGACAGTGGTGCATAAAGTACCCTCTACCACACGCTGTAGGTTAGATTATGGGGTGTAGATATACACTAGTGGCCATTACAATTGCTACACCAAGAAGAAATGCAGATGATAAACGGGTATTCATTGGACAAATATATTATACTAGAATTGACATGTGATTACATTTCCACGCAATTTGGGTGCATAGATCCTGAGAAATCAGTACCCAGAACAACCACCTGTGGCCGTAATAACGGCCTTGATACGCCTGGGCACTGAGTCGAAGAGAGCTTGGATGGCGTGTACAGGTACAGCTGCCCATGCAGCTTCAGCACGATACCACAGTTCATCAAGAGTAGTTACTGGCGTATTGTAACGAGCCAGCTGCTCGGCCACCATTGACCAGACGTTTTCAGTTGGTGAGAGATGTAGAGAATGTGCTGGCCAGGGCAGCAGCCGAACATTTTCTGTATCCAGAAAGGCCCGTACAGGACCTGCAGCATGCGGTCGTGCATTATCCTGCTGAAATGTAGGGTTTCGCAGGGATCGAATGAAGGGTAGAGCCACGGGTCGTAACACATCTGAAATGTAACGTCCACTGTTCAAAGTGCCGTCAACGCGAACTAGAGGTGACCGAGATGTGCAACCAGTGGCACCCCATACCTTCACGCCGGGTGATACGCTAGTATGGCGATGACGAATACACGCTTCCAATGTGCGTTCACCGCGGTGTCGCCAAATACGGGTGCGACCATCATGATGCTGTAAACAGAACCTGGATTCATCCCAAAAAATGACGTTTTACCATTCGTGCACACAGGTTCGTCGTCGGGTAAACCATCGCAGGCGCTCCTGTCTGTGATGCATCGTGAAGGGTAACCGCAGCCATGGTCTTCGAGCTGATAGTGCACGCTGCTGCAAACGTCGTCGAACTGTTCGTGCAGATGGTTGTCGTCTCGCAAACGTTCCCATCTGTTGACTCAAGGATCGAGACGTGGCTGCACGATCCGTTACAGCCACGCGGATAAGATGCCTGTCATCTCGACTGCTAGTGATACGAGGCCGTTGGGATCCAGCACGACCACGACGTTTCGTATTACCCTCCTGAACCCACCGAATCCATATTCTGCTAACAGTCATTGGAACTCGACCAACGCGAGCAGCAATGTCGCGATAGGATAAACCGCAATCGCGATGGGCTACAATCCGACCTTTATCAAAGTGGGATACGTGTTGGTACGGATTTCTCCTCCTTACACAAGGCATCACAACATTTCACCAGGCAACGCTGGTCAACTGCTGTTTGTGTATGAGAAATCGGTTGGAAGCTTTGCTCATGTCAGCACGTTGTATGTGTCACCACCTTCGCCAACCTTGTGTGAATGCTCTGAAAAGCTAATAAATTTGCATATCACAGCATCTTCTTCCTGTCGGTTAAATTTCGCGTCTGTAGTACGTCATCTTCGTGGTGTAGCAATTTTAATGGCCAGTAGTGTAAATGCAGAAGGCGAATAAAATAAATACACATCGTCAGTGGCGGAGATGTGCTTCGTTAAAAGACAGGTACCACGCGAAAGTGATCGGAAATTGTATACCGTCCAGAAATTGCTGCGTAGGAAGGCGCGCTGGACGGGTAGAAGGCGACACTCGGCAGTCAACTGCTGTGCGTGAAGTGGAAGGAGTGGGCGGCGGAGCCGAGTGGCGAAAATATGAGGGAAGGGCTTTGGCTGGCGCGGGCCCCGCTAATAATGTGTTTAATAGTGGGCGCGGCTGAGGCGGCGCGGCGGTTGCGGCCTCAACCGGCGCGGCGTCCCGCGGGAGTCTGGCCAATCACGCTGCTCTCTCGCAGCTTACCATTCAATTCTCTTTTTATTTCGAGTGCTGCGCCGGGCGGGCCAAGGTAAGGAGAGGAGTGCTTCTAATCCGATATTTGAGCTCTCTCTCTGGGCGTGTGTGCCTCTGCTGCTGCAGCAAGAGCAGCCCCGCCCTGCCCTGCCCTGCCCGTGTGTGTGTGTTCGCCTCGAATTTGTTTCCCGCAGAAAAAAGGGGAACGGAAGGGAGGAGGAGGAGGAGGAAAAAAAAAAGAGAGAAGCGAACCAGGCTTGCGGGAGAGGAGGTTCAATCAGAATGCTAAGGACAGCCGAGTCGAGCGGAGCACAGCAGCGCAGGGCACGCCACGGCAGACACGGGCCTGGTTTTGTGCGGATAATCAGCCGTCCTAAGGCGGCTGTATACACGCGGCGCCGGCCGGCCCGCCTGCTTGTTAGCCCGCATAACAAGGCGCCGTCCTTCTGCTTCCGGAGTGCAGCGCGACGACTCGGCAATCGCCTTAGAAACGCAACGGCGGCGGGCAAAAATATAAAAGAAAAAAAAAGAATCGCCTGCAAAACGTCGCCTCGCTTTTCGATCTGACTTTTTTCCTACCCCTAAGCTCTCCTTTTGCACGCCTATTTTTTTTTTAATGGTTGCAAATAGGGGCGCCAGAGCAGAATGGAACGTGCTAATTCTGCAGGGTCGTTGTCTACAGTCCGAAGACACGTTTGATGCGGCTATCCGCACTAGACTGCCCTGTGTAAGCCTCTTCATCTCTGCATAGCTACTGAAGCCTACATCAGCTTCAAAATACTTGCTGTATTCGACCCGTGGTCTCCCGCTACAATTTTTATCTTCTACACCTCACTCCGTTACCAAACTGACGATTCCTTGACGTCCCAGAAACTATCAACCAATCCCTTCTTTTAGTCGAGTCAAGCCACAAATCTCTTTTTACCCAAATTCGTTTAAGTGCAACCTCAGTACATCCACCCATCTAATATTCAGCGTTATGCTGGAGCACCACATTTCCAAAGCTTATGTTCTCGTTTTGTCTGTGATTTTTATCGTCCACATCTCGCGTCCGTACCAAGCTACAAGCCATACATTTATCTTCAAAAAAGAGTTCCTAACAATTAAATTTATATTCGATATTAACAAATTTCGCATTTTCGAAAGGCTTTCTAGCTATATTGCCAGTGTGTATTGTGTAATCTCTCTCTGCTTCGAACCGTCATCGCTTATTTTGCTGCCAAAATAACGGAACTTACCGTCTGTGTTTATTATCTCATTTCTAAAATAATATTTTGTAGGGAGCACGTTGTGCTCATGTGGGAGCGATCTAGATGGTTGTAAAACAATAAACTGGTAACCAAGATCGCAAGAATTCTTTTTATTCCATGATTACCGGTTTCGGCGAAACTAAAGCCACCATGAAACTTTTGGGAGATTAAAACTGTGTGCCGGGCCGAGACTCGAGCTCGGGACCTTTGCCTCTCGCGGGCAAGTGCTACAATATATCCGTTCTTTCAGGAGTGGTAGTTCTGCAAGGTTCGCAGGAGAGCTTCTGTAACGTTTGGAAGGTAAGAGACGAGGTACTGGCAGAAGTAAAGCTGTGAGGAAGAGGCGTGAGTGGTGCTTGGGTAGCTCAGTTGGTAGAGTACTTACCCGCGAAAGGCAAAGTTCCCGAGTTCGAGTCTCGGTCCGGCACACAGTTTTAATCTGCTAGGAACTTTCGTATCAGCGCACACTCCACTGCAGAGGGAAAATCTCATTCTGGAAACATCCCCTAGGCTGTGGATAAGCCATGTCTCCGCAATATCCTTTCTTTCAGGAGTGCTAGTTCTGCAAGGTTCGCAGGAGAGCTTCTGTAAACTTTGGAAGGTAGGAGACGAGATACTGGCAGAAGTAAAGCTGTGAGGAGGGGGCGTGAGTCGTGCTTGGGTAGCTCAGTTGGTAGAGCGCTTGCCCGTGGAAGGCAAAGGTCCCGATTTCGAGTCTCGGCCCGGCACACAGTTTTAATCTGCCAGGAAGTTTCATATAAGCGCACACTCCACTGCAGAGTGAAAATCTCATTCTTAAAGCCGCCATCATCGGATCTTAGGACACATACAGGTTACAACATCAGGGCAAACAATGGTGATATTAATAGTTGCCTATAACACGCAGGCCTTACAAAATTGTCATAGTAGCACATAGGCGTCCAAGAGAGATGACATTATAAATGTGATGCTTGCGCTTCTGTGTCATGGAGACACTTAACATTTATAATTCCATCGCTCTTGGACGCCTATGTGCTACGTATGACAATTTTGTAAGGCGTGCGTGTTATGGGCAACTATTAATATCACCATTGTTTGCCTTGATGTCATAACCTGTATGTGTCCTAAGATCTGATCGATGATGGCGGCTTTAGTTTCGCCGAAGCCGGTAATCGCCGGCCGAAGTGGCCGTGCGGTTAAAGGCGCTGCAGTCTGGAACCGCAAGACAGCTACGGTCGCAGGTTCGAATCCTGCCTCGGGCATGGATGTTTGTGATGTCCTTAGGTTAGTTAGGTTTAACTAGTTCTAAGTTCTAGGGGACTAATGACCTCAGCAGTTGAGTCCCATAGTGCTCAGAGCCATTTGAACCATTTGAAGCCGGTAATCATGGAATAAAAAGAATTCCTGCGATCTTGGCTACCAGTTTATTGTTCTACCAAAATAATATAATTTCCTCGGGACCGCCTGATTTAATTCCTATCTATATCTGTAAAATCTATATATATATATATATATATATATATATATATATATATATATATATATATATATATATATATGTACGTACGTTTGTACGTTCCACATCTTCTCCTACACCATTGGACCGATTTCAACAGGACTTGGTACACATATCACTTACAGTCTGGAAAGGACCAGTGTGTGGTAAGAGCCTCCCACTTATCAGGGGCGGGAGTGGGAATGAAAAAGCAATACAGCCCACGACGCCACAATACACATACTTTTGTTCAAAATGGTTCAAATGGCTCTGAGCACTATGGGACTTACCATCTGAGGTCATCAGTCCCCTAGACTTACAACCACTTAAATCTAAATAACCTAAGGACATGACACACATCCATAACTGAGGCAGAATTCGAACCTGCCACCGTAGCAGCAGCGCGCTTACGGACTGAAGTGCCTAGAACCGCTCTGACACAAAGGCCGGCTCATACTTTTGTCATCCAGTATTTAAGAATGAGAGCATTTAGAGACTTTAAACAAACTTTGCACATAATTTGAAACCTTTACGAAACATTTTCTCGCTGACGAAAACATTTTCCTTTACTACTAACTGTATTCGTGACACATTTTACTGGCAATATTCACATATACCACTGAATCAGAATAACTGCATCATCGTGCGACACTTAATTCAGGAAATATGATGTCGTAAACATTAAGATGTGCGAAAAGGAAACTGCAGGATGAAATTCGCTAGACACAGAGGTGAAGTTTGTGTACAAATACGCGTGAAATACGGTAAATATGTTCGAAATATATTTTATACGTGCGTATGCGGGCAAAGCCACTGGTTACAAGCTCATCCTAAACCCCTGGAACGACGTCAGTCAAATTTGGAAGACATATTAATCACAATCTGAAGAGAAATGCTGCAGGGGTAAGAACCACGAGACTCCTATTGGGGTTAGTATGATAATGTGGAGAGAAAACGGAGGACGATTAGATGCAGAGACAGCGAAGTGGAAGGAGAAGATAGGTGCAGATAGGAAGACAAGGAGGTAGGTCGAGACGGGGGAGGGGATAAGGACAGAGAAAGGAAAGAGGAAGAGATGGACAGAGACATGGGGAGGAAGAGGTAGACAGAGGGATGCGGGAGAAGGAAATGAACAGAGGGATGGGAGGAAAATGGACAGTAAGGGGAGGAGATGGAGACACAAAGGGAAGAGGAGGAGATGGGCAGACAAAGGGAAGAGGAGGAGATGAACACCGAAAGAAAAGGTGAGGAGATAACCAGGGAGAGGGAGAGGAGGAGATGAACAGAAAGAGGGGCGGGAGAAAATGATAGAGAGGGGGGAGGAGGAGATGAAACTAGAGGGGAAAGACAAGATGGATCGTCAGAGAGGGAAGGAGCAGATAAACAGAGGAGAGAGAAGCAGATTGACAGAGAGAGGGGGAAGAGGAGATGGACACAAATAGGAGCAGGAGAAGGTGGACAGACAGTGGAGTATGTAGGAACTGAACAGTGACAAGGGGTGGTGAAGGTGAATAGGAAGAGGGGGAAGGATGAGGTGGACTAATAGAAGATTGTGATAAATACTTGCCCGGGAAACGCCAGGTACTGAACTTGTTTCACTCTGTTTCAATATCATTGTTCTGATTTTGTTGATATTTATCTTATAACCTCTGTTCAAGGTACTACACATTCTGCTCAACTACTCTTCCAAAGTGTTTTTTTGCGTCATCAGTCTTCTGATTGGTTTAATGCGGCCGGCCACGAATTCTTCTCCTGAGCCAACCTCTTCATCTCTAAGTAGCATTTTCATCCTACATTCTCAATTATATCTCTGTCTTCCTCTACAGTTTATATCCTCTATGGCTCCCTCCAGTACCATGGAAGTTTTCCCTGATGTCTTAACCGATGTCCTATCATCCTATCCCTTCTTCATGTCAATATTCTCCACACATTCCTTTCCTCGCCGTACCCTTTCTGTACAACGCCCATAGCGGAACCTGTGCCTGTGCCCTAGGCGATAGAACACATGCTGAACCGAGGTGGCTGAAATGGTAACCATTTCTGCAGAACATCCTAATGTACATGTCCTGTGAATGTGAACGTCCTATCTCCAGTCGTTCAAGGTGTTCTTTTTTTTCTGAAAATGAATGTACTTACCTTATATACATTACGAATCACTCCTTGCATCAGGTAAAAATCACCCTATTGTTTGAAATTACGTAAAGTCGACCCAATACAGAAAATGACGAAATGAGTTATGTTCGTTGGTGATGGCATCCCTTGTGTTATATGAGAAATTCCAAATGTTCTCTCTTCAAACAGAAATATTTGCAGTGAACCCACCAGAACTGTAGAAGAGATTAAACTGCAGGACTGCGTCTTTCTGTGGTCTGCTGTTACTTCCGTAACAAAAACAAACAATTGGGTTTATGTTAACTCTTCTTATGCTGAACTCTATGAGTGATCTGTTACCTGCTACGACGCAGCACCCGCTAGATGAGGTTCTGGAGCCATCCGCTACACTTTATTAAAACGCTGACTTTCATTTCGTCACAGTAGATTTTTTTCGATTATCACGTCTGTACTTGCTTGAAGCAACTAGTGGGGCCCAACATTAGAATATCTGGACATCTAACACGAGTTTTAGAGGAAAGAAGTCTTGATACATTTGTCTTAAAATTTTTATTTCAGTCATGATATAGACTACCGTTAGTGAAAAGTATTTACACGGACGTGTTCTGTGTTTAGTTTTGGGTTAGCAGTCATTATTGTGAGGTAGACAACATCTATCTATACTGCCTTAAACTTTGTTTCCATTGATGGTAGTAAGGTTGGTATTTCTGATCATGTCGACGATTTTAGTCTCTTACAGAAGCAAGCTGCAATACGCTATTTCGATGATGTAGCTTGCGGAACAAGTGTGACGTACCTGTTGTGTTGTAGCACTCACAGCCTCGCAACACCCGGAACATCCACAAGGGCGACAGTCATGCATTTTTAGTGTAGGGTATTCCAAGCCTGAAAAAGAGAAAAATATTTATTAGTAAACATGTGATTTTCTCAAAGTATATTACGTACAGAGAATTCTTAGATGAGTCAGTATACTGTTGTGGCAAACGTGTCTGTACAGGGAGCTGACCTAAGTTATGCCGGCCGGAGTGGCCGTGCGGTTCTAGGCGCTACAGTCTGGAACCGAGCGACCGCTACGGTCGCAGGTTCGAATCCTGCCTCCGGCATGGATGTGTGTGACGTCCTTAGGTTAGTTAGGTTTAACTAGTTCTAAGTTCTAGGCGACTGATGACCTCAGAAGTTAAGTCGCATAGTGCTCAGAGCCATTTGAGCCATTTTGAGCTAAGTTGTTATCAGCTGCACTGACTGACTAATGGTCAATCATTGTGTCTGGTGACGACAACTCAGTCTGCTGTCGAAGTATTCTGCCCGTCTGTCATGTCGATATGGTCTTCCGCGGGTAAGTAATTATATTTTGGCAAATGCTGTAAATATATATTACCCTTGATTTTCTGTGTTTGCCAGTATTTCAGTATCCTGTTTCATCTGGACATAGGAAACAAAAGGTAACACATGCAGTATACATATACTGTTCTTAAACTAGACCCAGTTCAGTCCTCTGGCCTGCAAAGGAAAGTCACAAAGGACTCCGTTGTCCGATCGAATCGATTGTCAAATACGCTATGACTGAAATCATTCCAAAAGCAGGGTGCCTATAGTCTCTCATCATGCTAGTTGTGTGTGTCCCGAAGCTATTAAGAACGGACGTTTCACTGTCTCTGATGTTTCCCACTTTCAGCGAACTTTGATGGTTAAAGCTTTGAGGTTACCAAAACAGTGACTTCCTACTGTAGTTTCGTAATTAATGGATGAAAAGTTCAGGAAAAAAAAAAGCAAATCAAGCGGCTGCTCTGGCGTAAGTAGAGCATATCATCTGTATGAAATATACTCCGCTAGCCACCAAGCGGTGTGTGACGGAGGGCACAATTCGCGCCAAAGTCATATTTCCCGCCCTCTGTTCCACTCGCTGATCGCGCGAGGGAAAAATGACTGTCTGAACGCCTCAGTACGAACTCTAATTTCCCTTATCTTTGAATGGTGATCATTGCGCAATTTGAAAGTTGGTGGTAATAATATATGCTCTACATCCTCGGCGAAGATCGGATTTCGGAATGTAGTGACCAGCCCCTTCCGTTTAGCGCGTCGTCTATCTGCAAGTGTACCCACTTCAAACTTTCTATGAGATTCGAAACGCTCTCGCGATGGCAACATGTACCAGTCCCGAATCTTGCCGCTCTTCTTTGGACCTTTTCAATCTCTTGAATGAGACTCAACTGGTAAGGGTCCCATACAGACTGGACGAACTAACGTATTGTAAGCAATTTCCTTTGTTGAACGACTGCATCGCTTCAGGATTCTACCAATAAACCGCAATCTAGAATTCGCCTTGCCCGTTACTTGTGTAATCTGATCATTCTGATCATGATTGTTAAGAGGCAACTGATAACGTGTAGTTTATAAGACAAAACTGTTCGATACAGAGAGGGATGACACTTAGCTGTAGTACACAATATCGCTAGGTGATACGGTATGTCGAAAATTCAAGAAATAAGTTACCAAACAAAACAGACACAGAGGAAATAGACGTAGATTTAAACATCAACATTAAAAATACTAAATGATCTGCCAAATATTGGCAACACATCAAGATCAACGCCCTGAACGGACTAGACGAGTCAAACAATGATTGCAATGTACTAGTTGCAACTTCCTGTTAACGGTAACATTGAAAGCAGTGTTGACAGATTTTATTACTTTGTTGTCAGTTGATATATACTGAAATCTATGTGCTTAAAAATGTTACACGCTGAAGCTAACGATGTGTTCGACAGCAAAGACATTGCTCACAAAATTGATCACCACGAACAACATAGTCGTCTGCTCCAGTAAAAAAAAAAAAAAATAAGTTTTTAGAAAAGTAGGTATGCAGGGCTGAATGGATACGTGAGTTGATCCTATGTCATAAAAATTTATCACTAAGAATACACTGATTGCTAATTACTGATAACAAAAATTGCATGTTACAATCCGTCCATCAAAACTATCGTTGAATGTGTACTGAGCTCAAGTAAATAAGCGCACCGGACAAAAAATAAGTAATGCCCTGGGTATAACACGCTAATACTTTTAACACCGCCTCCACCCTTCATGGTGACTTCATTCCTGCGAGGAAGAGTGTCGACAAGTATCTTCAGGCATTTCGTATCCAAGTGAAACTACTCATTATCACGCAAATTTCTAGTACGTTGATTGCTACGTTTAATCCACTGTTCCACTGTTTCTACGGGATTAATACCTGGTGATTGCTCAGGCTAGCCGATGTGCTACAGGGTGCCTTAGTGTTTGCCAAAGCTGAAACCTATGCGTGCTGCCGTGGAAACAGAGTTATTGCCATCTTAGAAGACGGGAGTGTCCGCACCAAACTCGTCGTGAATATCTAGATCACTGAGAATGTTGAAATAAACATCCTGATAGCCTGATTGAGCGAATCCAACCTTTCTGAGACCATTACCTGTGAGTGCTATCAGATACTTGGTAGAACACCCGCCCCCTTATCATCATCAACATTAAAACCTAACTAAACTTTAGAATGAAAAAGAACACACTCATTTTCAAAACGACGGAAGACAAGTAATGTTTAGTTTTTGTAGGTGTTTTATTAAACCCCGAACAACGGAGTCAGTGAGGCAATAAGTACTGGTTGGTTCTAAAAATTACTTTCATATTGAATATTGAAGAAATTCCGTATGCATCTCGAGTGCTACCTACAAGTCCTTCTCAGAGAAAAAGTTGACTGTCCACAGATACGGTAGATACTTGTCACAAAATACACATCTTCTCCACCACTCGTCTCCCTAGCTACAATTGCTTCACCCACACCCAGCACAACCATTTAAAACCGACCAAGTTACCGTTGTCTGCACTGTACTTACTGGTTGTAAAGCACTTGATTGTTGGACTCTTACTTTTGCACTGGAAGAAACTGGAAGACTTCACAGTGCGATTGCTGTGTGTCTGACTACTGCCACTAATAATAATAATAATAATGCTGATACTGCATAGGCCGCACAACAGTATACTAGACATTTCATAGTTACTGTTGCGTAGTGATGTCAAGTAGTTCGTTTATTGTATCGAAGCAGTTTCTGGTCCACTGCAGGAACTATCTACAACTGATAGAAGGCATTTTCATGAGACATTTAAGAATATATGACAGACACGCCTAACTTTTATTGTCATAGGTGCATTCTACACAGGATGTGTGTTGTGAGTGGAATGTGTAAGCTGTGCTACAGTCTTACGAAATACTGATAACAGTAATGATCTCATAAACGTGATTTAGCTTCGTTACAGAAACAAAACTAAGCCCTTTTCGTTTTACCGCTCAGAAAATTTCATCTTATCCCTCAGCTACCCCAAGTTTGGGAACCACTCCTGACATCATTTGGAGGACCTTACACGAGACTCTTCGGACCATACTACACGCCTCCAGTCTGCTTCTATCCAGTTTCTCTGTTGTTCGGTCCACTGAAAACGTGCAGCTTTACATGCCGCTGCGAGCAAGGGCCTTTTCCGAGGTACTCGACTCCAAATATCCTTAGCATGCAGAGCCTTTTCGGTTTTTTTCATTCTGAAACTGTTGAGAGACTCTGCATTCACTGACAGTTGCTGTCGCATTTGAAACGAAGTGTCAAAAGACGCTACACTCGCCCCCATCCATGTCTTTAGGAAATGTTCTCGCCCACTGTTCTTAGGCGCTGTTAATATGACTGCAGCTGGTGCATCAACCGTTACAGACACTTTAGACAGCCCGCGTTGATAACCAATCGGGCAACTTTATTCCCGGTGTAGCCCAATACAGCAGCTCCTTTTACTTTTCTGCCACGTTTTCACGTCGACTCATGCTTATGTGATGATTCCATACAACCCATTGGTACATTCACACTACTTCACTGCCACGACTTTCGCAAGCTTGGAGGACCACAAAAGCGCTTCGTATCATTCCTGTACCATCTGCAGCGCTCCAGAGCGGCCGTGTGCTTCTTTAGGAGAGAGTGACTCATATCTTATCCGACGAGAATGTAAGTAACATGATTGGAAGAACAAATAAACACCTCAAAGGGACGTCGTCGATACGGGAAATTACGACAGACCCACAAGGAAAACAGTTAGATTTTATATAGTTCATATGTCACGGAACACGACACACGGGCTAGACTGCTGAATCCTTACATCGGGAAACTGGACGGTTAGTAGACCCAGTACTGTTTTCATGGACTATCAGGCACCTAAAATGACCTACAACGATCTGTTCACTTATTCGGTAACATCGGAAAAGGCTACAGATGTGAAAATATCAAATATGGAAACGAGTGTGCCTTTAAAAGACATAGTGTAATACTTGTGTAGATAGTGTTATCAGCCGGCCGCGGTGGTCTAGCGGTTCTGGCGCTGCAGTCCGGAACCGCGGGACTGCTACGGTCGCAGGTTCGAATCCTGCCTCGGGCATGGGTGTGTGTGATGTCCTTAGGTTAGTTAGGTTTAAGTAGTTCTAAGTTCTAGGGGACTTATGACCTAAGATGTTGAGTCCCATAGTGCTCAGAGCCATTTTTTGATAGTGTTATCCTAGAATATGACAAACTGAGTGATTCACCTAAAGTGTTCATCTGACAAATTTTCGGAGCCGTTTGAGATATCTTAAATGAATTCTGAGAAAGTCCTCAATAAACGACGCATACTTTCTTTTCACAGCTGTATCAGTTACAGAGGTACAGTGTTGGTATCAAATTCGTATTTTTAAACTAACTATAGTCATTTCAGATGATAGTATCTTAGTTCCACAGCAGACGATTTCAACATAGTTTGAGGGTTTAATGTCCGATTACTAGTTTAAGAGAAATTAAAATATTTAGAATGGGGTTTTTATCGGTTTTGATTATGAAATCAATTGCTGTCTTACGCGGAAGTTCGTTATTTCATACCCAGGTAAGGAAATTCGTCACATGTGTAAGGAAAAAACAGTGTTGCAAACCCACGACATCGGTGTAATAGGGGTACAGAGGAAATATAGTTTTTGTTGTGTCTGTGTCATTCACGGGTGTCGAGTATTGGTTAGTTTGGATACGAATATGCAGGAGGAACGCGAAAAGAACAGTTGTGTCGTACGCAAAAAGGTACTCCGACAGTGGTGACCCACAAGAACTACAATTCAACATATGTACAAAACACTGTTACTTACCGAGCGAGGTGGCGCAGTGGTTAGCACACTGGACTCGCATTCGGGAGGACGACGGTTCAATCCCGTCTCCGGCCATCCTGATTTAGGTTTTCCGTGATTTCCCTAAATCGTTTCAGGCGAATGCCGAGATGGTTCCTTTGAAAGGGCACGGCCGATTTCCTTCCCAATCCTTCCCTAACCCGAGCTTGCGCTCCGTCTCTAATGACCTCGTCGTCCACGGGACGTTAAACACTAACCACCACCACCACCACCACCACTGTTACTTCAAGGGTACTGCAACACTATGCAGAGGTTAAGGAGCAAGTATGCAGCAAGCGGAGAGAAGACAATGCACTCGAAGATTAAAAAAAAGGACGCACCACGAAGGAACTGCCCGATTGGTGCGTTAGATCGTCAAATCCCGAGCTGGTTGGAGGGCCCTTCTCGTTATGCTCGAAACGTTCTCAATTGGGGACAGATCCAGCGACCTTGCTGGCGAAGGTAGGGTTTGGCACATGTGAAGACAAGCACTAGGAACTGTCGCCGTGTGCGGACGGTTATTATATTGCTGAAATGTAGGCTTAGGATGGCTTGGCATGAAGTGCAACAAAATGGTGTGTAGGGTATCGCCAACGTACCGCTCTCTTGTAAGGGTGGAATGGATGACAACCAAAGTGGCCCTGCTGTGAGATAAAATGGCACCCCTGACAATCAGTCCTGGTTGTCTGGCCGTCAGATTGGTATGCCATCTCGCTAGTCATTGGGGCTCAGTTCGAAGCGGAACTCAAAACTGAAGAGAATTCTACTCCGCTCAATAAGACCCTAGGCCGAAGACGTGTATGGTGAGGCGTCATACAGCCCGACAACCAGGGGTGATGGTTTGGGGTGCCATTAATTTATATATCAGGAACCCTTTGGTTGTCGCCGGCCGAAGTGGCCGAGCGGTTCTAGGCGCTTCAGTCTGGAACCGCGCGACCGCTACGGTCGCAGGTTCGAATCCTGCCTCGGCCATGGATGTGTGTGATGTCCTTAGGTTAGTTAGATTTAAGTAGTTCTCAGTTCTAGGGGACTGATGACCTCAGAAGTTAAGTCCCATAGTGCTCAGAGTCTTTGGTTGTCATCTGCGGTACCTTTAACATCACAGCGGTGTGTCAATAGTATTCTACACCCCGTTTTGTTTCCCTTCGTGACAAACCATCATGGGCTTACATTCCAGCAAGATAATGCCCGATCGCACAGGGTGAGAGTTTCTAATGCTTGTATTCGTGCCTGCCAAACTACGTCTTGGCCAGCAAGGTCGCGTATCTCTCCCCGATTGAGAATATTTGGAGTACTAGGGGCCCTCCAACCAGCTCGGGATTTAGGCGAGCTAACCTGCCAGTTGGCCAGAATTTGGCACGATATTCTATCAATCTATGCCAAGCCGAGCAACTGCTTTCATAAAGGGCGGAGGTCGACCACCGCGTTATTGACTTGCTCAATTTGTGAAGCCCTTTCTGTTGAATGAATTATCCAATCTCTCTGAAGCTGTAATGATTCGTTTGCGTGTACGGGTGCATCATATGTACCGATTTCCGCCTCATCCGGATATTTCCTTCGTGGCGCGCCGGTTTCTTTTATGTCTTTGAGTGTATTTTGATTCTGCACAAAAAGTTACGTGGGGTTGTCAGGAGAAATGGGACATCCTGCATAACGTGACTGCATAGGCAAGAAAGTGGGCAAGAATGACAAGAAATTGTTTTTATCACTTACATTTTCTCTTACAGTATTTACCGTGTGTCCCGTGTTGTATTTTCTGAAAACGCTTCCATTCTTCTGAGTATGTCTTCTTCCTCTCCCTCTAGAACTGCCCTCGCTGGTGTGTGTGTGTGTGTGTGTGTGTGTGTGTGTGTCACAGGCACATTTCTTCTCCCCGGGCGACCGGAAGACGCCGGAACGGGATTCATCCCGACCATAATTTGTTGATCGCGTGCCACGTGAGAGGGTGAATGAGTCCACGTCACAGGAGTTTAGGCCAAGTTCTCGTAACAGGCGAGAGGCGGAAATCGGAGCCGTGGCGGCGGCGGGCGGCGGGCGGCGGGCGGCACGCATGGCGGGCGCGTCGGCGCTCTCCTGCAGATCAAACCCATCCATTCGGCTGTCGGGCGCGCCGGCACTCTTGCAGATTGCGGCCGGCCGGCGTGCGCGGTTCGTGTCCCCCTCCCCGCGTGTTTACAAAGCGCCCTGTTTCCACCGTCGCGTCCCAGCGCTTGCTCCTTGCCATTTCTTTCACCGTCTTCGTCCGCCATTCAGTGCGATCATATATTGTGGGATCTGGGATGCGGTTATCATATAAGCATCTAGTAGAATGTAGAGAGATGACAAGAGAGAGCTGACAAATGTCCAAGTGGGGGGGGGGGGGGGGTAATTTTTGTGTCTAAATTCATACTGATCCAGAAAAAAGTTTTAACTGTTAAGTACCTAATGTGATGGGCGCCGAAGAAGTACGAATGCTAAGCTGCTTTTTTAATTCCGAGTGTTGGCGGCGGAGGTTGGGGGGGGGGGGGGGGAAGGGGTGGGCTGAGAAGGGGAAGTCAGTGAGGACATTTATGTCCCATTGACCATTTACAAAAACTGTTCACAGTATGATCAAACTTATTCAGATCTGAAACTTCCTGGCAGATTAAAACTGTGTGCCGGACCGAGACTCGAACTCGGGACCTTTCCCTTTCGCGGACAAGGTTCGCAGGAGAGCTTCTGTAAAGTTTGGGAGATAGGAGACGAGGTACTGGCAGAAGTAAAGCTGTGAGAATGGGCCGTGAGTCTTGCTTGGGTAGCTCAGATGGTAGAGCACTTGCCCGCGAAAGGCAAAAGTCCCGATTTCGAGTCTCGGTCCGGCACACAGTTTTAATCTGCCAGGAAGTTTCATTACAGCGCACACTCCGCTGCAGAGTGAAAATCTCATTCTGGAAACATCCCCTAGTCTGTGGATAAGCCATGTCTCCGCAATATCCTTTCTTTCAGGAATGCTAGTTCTGCAAGGTTCGCTTCTGTAAACTTTGGAAGGTAGGAGACGAGATACTGGCAGAAGTAAAGCTGTGAGGAGGGCGCGTGAGTCGTACTTGGGTAGCTCAGTTGTTAGAGCGCTTGCCCGCGAAAGGCAAAGGTCACGATTTCGAGTCTCGGCCCGGCACACAGTTTTAATCTGCCAGGAAGTTTCATATAAGCGCACACTCCGCTGCAGAGTGAAAATCTCATTCTGGATTATTCAGATTTGTATGTACATAAATTACACAAAAACCAGCTTTCTAATTACAATCTTGTCTACCGATTTTTTTTTTATAGTTTCTTTACTGTCTGTATTTTCGGCACTCTACTGTCAAAATGCGTTGTCCTCGTACCATTCATGGTGTTTCATACGCAGTGCTTCTTGAGCGATACATTTTTATTTCAATCTATACTCGAAAGAGCATAGTGTAGTGATCTCTTTGAGATCCGACCCTTAAAGAGTCGTATTGCTTCTCAGCCAAATGAACCAGCAGTCTAGGAAGGGGGCACGGTGAACCCCGGTTGGGAGAACTGTCAGTTTCGCCATTCACATGACGACCAAGGGAAGCTTGCCAAAGCGTTTGATGGGAAGTGGGGGATTGAAAATAATTTTATGCCCAGTAGATAATTAAAATTTGGTGTGAGTGTCCAACTGAACCCCGATTGGGAGAGGAGGACTGCCAGTTCCGCCATTTGTATGATAACCTAGGAAAGCTTGTCTGAGGTTTTGGTGAGAGTTGAGGGACTGTAGCTAATTTCACATACTTCGAGCACAATGCCCAGGACGAAATTAATATTTGATGTGTATGGAAGTGAAAGCCTATCGGTCGTTTTATATTCACATATATCAGTGGATTAGGAGTGGGACAGTCTGTTTTACCGAAAGTTTTCAGACCTTTCCTACTGAATGTAGTCTTTGTGTAATAAATAACTGCGAGTTTGAAATTTACGTCACAAATGTTTCAAGTTCCAAAGTATCTTCATGTTTTTTTCTCTACGTTAAGAGTCATGCTGAATTTGGTTACTCTCTAGTTAGAGAAAAACTTTGCATATCTAATCGTGTAAAAGGAAAGAACAGTAAGCACAGCAATAGTTAACTACGTACATCAATGACGATAACAGTGCAACACCATTTACGACTGTTCATTTCCAAACGCTAGCAATGTTTCTGCTGCGTTTAACTAAGGAACGAGCACCACAGTTGAAATTTCTAAGAAGCAAAAATATACCGGCATTTGTAGTGTCACGCAGATAATCCGTAACCTAATTTTTCTTGACCGAATTTCGAGGATAATGTGCGGCTTGTATTCAGACTAATACAGTATATACGCCAGGGCTAGGTTTCTATACGCATTTTCCTGCCTGGTGGCATAGACAAAAGAAGTGACTTATACGAAGTGTGGAGCGAAAATAAATTTATGAATCGACAGTATTGGAATTTGACTGCTACGGACTGGTGACAGATATATTCCTCCGATGAGCCTTCGGATAATTGTAAGAGAATAACTGCGTTTGCCTCAATATTCTGCCGGGTCTTATACCGCTTGATCGTCTTCTATCATCACCTTCACACACTTAGACGCTCCAGGAAACATGGCTAACAGATAGTAGTGAAGACCAATTGGTAGCTGACTTGTCACTTCGAGCTTTTCAAGCTGCAGTGCGTACTATAAACGGTTAATACATTAAATTCGGTGGCTCAGTAGTGACATGCCGGGTTACCTATAAAAAGGTACTGGGTTCGATCCCTGGTTAGTCTCAGGATTGTTCTCTCAGTTACCGTTTCTTTCATCTCTAGGAATGATTTGCGTATGTTAAGAGTGCACATTGTACCGTGATTCTGAATAGACATTAAGATACAAGTGCCCGTATAACCGTCTGTCTGCGTCACTTCAAACACCAAGGGCAAGAATATCATCTCAAATAAGACAATGCCTAGTTAAGCACTGCAGTGTGCAAACCAGCCACTGGAGCAACATAGCTGTATTTTACAAGCAAGTGGTCGTAATAATGACAATAGACAGAGTTTACCTTGGGAGCTGTGATTGTCTTTAAATGTAAGTGTACCCGTGTAAACGTTGCGCCCAAAAACCGCTGGAATGTTGGTGGGAAATGTCGCTGTAGACTCCGAGATTTGCGGGAATGAAATACAGATGATAGCAGGGCTATAGTTGCAGACGGCGGCGCCCCAGGCAAGAAACTTTTTTGTAGACGCCAGTTAAGGCTAAAAGCGTCATGGAAGATACGTCACACACCACGTCTAGACATGTTCAAAAACAAGCACACAAAACTCTTGCAGGCTATAGAGAAGGAAATTGAAACAACTGAAAGGAAGAATGAAGGAACTCATATAAAATTCTTTTAAGGTTCTCATGCAGGTCTCTCAATAAAAATTGACCCCTCGCGTGAACATACTTATTTGAAGGTAAGGTATCGCCTTTATTTTTGCGTCAGATACCCAAAGCAAATTTGTTTTTAGATGCGGAATGGATTTTCAGTCTGCAGTGGAGTGTGCGCTGGATTGAAACTTCCTCGCAAATGCAAACCGTGTGCACGACAGGCACTGAAACCCAGCCTCTTTGGCTCCCGCGGATAATTTTGGTGCGGACTAGTATCCCAACCATGACTCACAACCGACCAGCGCAGCTTTATATTGGCTAGAGCCTCTCTCCCAACTTTCGAACTTCACTGGAGTTCTCTATGTGATGGCAGGCCGTGTCTGGATAGCTCAGTCGGTGAGCGTTTGCACGGGGACGGCAAAGGCTCAGGTTCGAGTCCTGGTCCAGCTCACAGTTTAATCAGCAGGAAAGTTCATTCTGATGTATTTAAAGTCAGGTTCATTTTCAATCACAGCTTTGGTATAGTGCTGCTAAATAAATCTACATAAAAATGTAAATGTTCGTTTGTACAAAATTGTAAATCTCCGAAAGTTCTTCACCAATTGTTTCGAAATTTTGATACAACATTGCAGGCAAATATGTGCGTTTTCTTATGTATTTATTTTTTTAAGTATACAGGGTGAGCATTAATAAAACCGACAAACTGCGGGGACGGATTCTCGACTGGAAATGGAGGAAAAAAGGTCCTGTGAACATGTGTCCGGAAAAGGACGGTGTGCGTGGGACGACAACAGATCTTCACAGAACAAAGTACAGAGCTGCATCGCATTCACATATGTTCATCACATTCACAGATGTTCAAAGTGGCTTCCTTGGTATGCAGTGCACGCGTTCACACGTCGCACACCATTGATTGCCGCACTGTTTAACACGCTCTGGCCTCTCTCCGAATAGTGTCACAGGCGTCGTGAACACGCTCTTGAATCGTATACACATCAGAAACTGGTTCAGCATACGCAGCTGTTTGCCGGCCGCTGTGGTCGAGCGGTTCTAGGAGCTTCAGTCCGGAACCGCGCTGCTGCTACGGCCGCAGGTTCGAATCCTGCCTCGGGCATGGATGTGTGTGATGTGCTTAGGTTAGTTAGGTTGAAGTAGTTCTATGTCTAGGGGACTGCTGACCTCAGATGCTAACTCCGATGGTGCTTAGAGCCATTTGAACCATTTGAACCACAACTGTTCCGGATACTGCCAGAGAAAATCCAGGGATTTAAGTCCGATGATCTAGCAGGTCGTGTGAACTGTAATGCGATAGTGAAATGGGGCTCCGTCATGCAGGAGCTACATAAACTCTCGTACTGCACTCGTACTGCCAAAGACATTCTCAAGTAGACCCCGCAGATTATTCCTCAGGAACTCCAGGTACGTTTATCCGTCGAGTCGCTGTGGAATAATAACCGGTCCAAGTATGTGGTCGTCCACACATTGATACGGAAACGATGCTGATGAGACGCCTCAACCAATCCCCGAGGATTGTCTGTAGCCCACAGATGACGATTATGCAGACTGACGATGCCAGTTCTGGTAAACGTTGCTTCGTCGATAAAGACGAAAGAAATGCCGTAATTTTGATAGCCTAGCGCAAAAACTACCGAGAAAATCCATCCTGTAGAGTGAAATACGCTGAGAATAATACTTGCACTCGTCGTAGGTGATAGGGATAGATGCGGTTGTCATGCAGGACACACACAATCGTGCTTTGGCTTGCACCATATTGGCAGGACACTTGCCTGGAGCTCGTACTAGGGTTTGTCTCAATGTCCTGTAGAAACCGGTCCTCCAAATCTCGTGTACGCATAGCCCGCCGCCTCCCTGCGCGTTCGTCTGTCTGAATGTACCTATGATCACACAAACACCCAAAAAGGGCGTGAAACGTGTGATGTGGTTGGTGTCTGTGGGGGTACTTCTTTTGGTCTAGCCGTGCTGCCTGTCGACGGTTTCCATCTGCCAGACCGTACACAAAGACCATCTCGGCTTGTTCCCGACGTGAAAACCGGACCGCTCTGCTGCTTACACTGCTCTGCGTCAGTCTTACAGCCTGCAACGCACAAGTAACACACGGCACGTGGTCAGAGGAATTTTCATTCGTCAGCGCCATCCAACGTGGCAACGATGCGTTTCGGGACTTATGTTTATAAGATCTTTTTTCCTCCATTTGCAGTCAGGAATCCGTCCCTGCAGTTTGTCCGTTTTATTAACATTCACCTTGTATATAATATATAAATAAATATGTAACATGTAAAGGGGAAACATAGTTACCAAAAATCTCAAACGTAATTGACCAGTTTAGTTCAAATTTTCACACATTGCTCTAAAAACCATTTGGACGCAATAGTATCTCAGGAAGAGATTCAAATTTCAGACTGTGGCAAACTGCCTCTAAATACGGAATGAGAATATCAACAGATAAAACAAAATTTATGGTGTTTCATGGATTGGAACCTATAAGAGCTAAAATTGTTACAGGTGGACAAATAATGAACACGTACGAGAGTTTAAATATTTGTGGTTCAGTTTTAAATTTCCCATGTCAGATGATAGTGACCTAAAATTGGCAAGAATCAGACGTTTCTGTAGAACTATACATCGCACGTTATAACATAACGCACGGAAAAAAAACATTAATTAAACTCTACAAAATGATAGCGTTTCCTTTTCTGCCGTATAGTATTGAATGTTGCAGTTAATATCTGATCAATTACAACGAATAAGTCATCAGAGATGAAGTTCCTCCTCTTTGTAACAGGATATTTAGTGTTGGACCGTAAAAGAAATACCTGTGTTAGACAAGAACTAAATGATGAACCTGTTACAGATATAACTGAACTGGAAAGGCCATGTCCAATGAATGTCTAACGATGAAGCACCTCTAGCTGCAATACAGTATAAACCAAACTAAGAGGTAGTTTGGACTTCCGTTAAAGAGATGGCGTGAACAGTTCTGAGGCGGAACAGACCAAAAGGCTTAATCCTTCAAGAGGTGATGATAAAGATAGTATTTTTAAATATAAATATTGTATAATTATACATATAAAATATATAATAGCGAAGTTTCAGTAAAAATCTCGGAAAGTTGTTAACCGATATTCCTCAAATTAACACAATGCCCTATTAAATATTCAGGACGGCATATAGTACATATTTTTTAAACAACGCTGCATAGGTTTTCTGTTAACAGCGACTGCTACAAAGAAAATGCTCCGCTATAAAAATTTCCCATTTTGTTTCCTTTTTCGCAGCCAATTATAACTATGATAGTGGGGTTTTTAAACCACAAGACAAATTATTTCTCTCATATATACTCTTCTCATTATACATATTTTTGAACATAAATTGTGTGCACAACAGTGTGCTGTTTTGTTTTCTTATTCGCATACAGTTTTCACAGAAAACAGGAAAGTAGTTCAAATGGTTCAAATGGCTCTGAACACTATGGGACTTAACATCTGATGTCATCAGTCCCCTAGAACTTAGAACCACTTAAACCTAACTAACCTAAGGACATCACACACATCCATGCCAGAGGCAGGAGTCGAACCTGCGACCGTAGCGTTCGCGCGGTTCCAGACTGAAGCGCCTAGAACCGCTTGGCCACATCGGCCGGCCAGGAAAGTAGTACTTCAGCCTTATCGGCTTGTGATTAGGATACTGCTACAGATTCTGATTGTGTAAAAATAATAAACAAGGCTCAGGGTCATAGAGGAGGGGAAGACGAAATGGACACAGAAAGCGGAAAGGAGTAGGTGGACAGAGAGAGAGAAGAAGATTAGGATGTATATCCCATTCTCACATATATCAGAAACATGTGCTTTTCTTTCTTTCCCATTTAAGCAGACTGAACCATAGCAAAGCGTCAGTTACTATTGGTTATTCGTCTTAAACTCTCTGCAGTTTAATTGAAGAGAATTGCACAAGACGCGCTTCGCTTTTATTTATAAATCACCTTCCGTGATTATTCTGCAAATTGGATGCATACGTTTATACGTTTTTGGTTGTTTCAGCTTAAAAATAGCATTTTGTTTACAAAGTTAGTTTGCAAGCTACTTACGGTGTTTCTTTACATATTGTGCTTCTTCTTTCCGTGCTACCAGCGGTTGACGTCGGAAGACTTCGATTTACATAAGCACTTGGCAGTTTATGGCATTTTGCTGTATCTCTTCCACAGCATTATTTACACTTCCCTTTTGTAAACTGTTTCTCACTCTGCACACTAGCTGTGTTTATGTCTGCTCGTTTTCTTTCGTTCACGTCGTCAGTGTTGCCAACATGTAAAACTACTTTTGAGTGTGTGTGAGTTAGTGTAAATTAGGAAAATTATATTGTATATTAGGTAGAGATGTGAGAGGTGATTTTTTTTTGGGGGGCGGGGGCTAATTACATTTTTTGTGAGGGGGGAGGGGGGGGATGGATCGTTGGTGTTGGTGTAAATGTCCTGTAAAAGTTCAACGGTTTGTCCTGTACTTCGACGCTCTTTGTATCTGGTGTCAAATGTCCTCCTTTAATCAAACTGCAGTAAGGTCAATACGGATAACCAAAAGTAATCGATTTTAACGGCTGCTGCGGAAGATGGCCATGCAAACAAACATATCACAGCAAAGCGTGGCTCGGTACAGCTAGTAAAGAATAAATATTAAATGAGCGTTGTTCAAAGACGGTACTACGTCCGCAATTGAAGCTCTGACGGCGCAAACACGTTCCAGAGAATACCGTCGCAGCGACGCTGCAACTACCGCCGATGTGGGTCCCACCAAACAACGATTTTGCTCGCGCATCGACGTATCCATTCGGCGCGCCCGCGACTTTAGGGCCCATCTACCGTCTCGTTTTACGCCCCTAGCGCGGCTGGCGAGCTCTCTCCTTACAGATGTTTGCGACTGCGGATGTTTCCCCGTATACTGTGACATCTGACGCACGCCGTGTGCAGGCTTACTTTTGCGGCGCGCCTCGTCTTTCGTGTCGGTTGTAGCGGGGAGAAGACGGCGGCGCCTGCTGTCACGAACAGGGGCTGCCGAGAGCCGCCGCCGCCGCCGCAGTGGAGGTTGCATTTGTCATGTGAGCTGCGATTTGCAAGCCTTTCCTCACTCCCGCGTTATCGCGTCGTGATGGAGATAGAATGTCTGAGACGAACCACTAGAAGCCTCGCCGTAATGTGAGCTCTGCCTCGCGCACGACACTCCCTAGCAGCCCCGTTCTCCTTCTCTGCTGAGAGGTATCGACAACGTGGTTTTCGGCTGTCAGGGCACGACTCGAGAGCTAACGCGACGACGCTAGCAGTTAGTGGGTTCTGATTATTTTAGAGAGCGCTTTGCGCCGCGATCTGCATCTCACCAATACGTTATAAGAGGGTCACTCCAAAAGAAATACAGTTTTCATTCTGCATGTCTGAAAGTTTTAAAGTGTGTAGATACAGCCTTCCCGCTTGTTTTCAAACTTAGTTCAACCTGTTCTCGTGAGTGGCGCCGTCACAGCATGTCTTCAAGATGGCTGCTACACTTGACGTTCGCCAGTAGCAACGTGCTGTCATAGAATTCCTGTGCTGTGAAAACGAGGCAGTGGGAAACATATACAAGAGGTTTGAAAAGTTGTGTGGAGATGCTGCTGTCGATGGCAGTACAGTTAGTCGGTGGTTAAGCAGGTTACGTGATGAAAGCAAGCACGGCAATATTGAGGATTGTCCTCGCAGACCTCGTACTGCACACACTCCAGACAATGTGCAGAGAGTTAACGAATTGGTGACTGCTGACAGACGCACCACAGTTAACGAACTGTCACGCTACGTTGGGATAGGGGAAGGAAGTGTTTGCAGAATACTGGAAGTGTTGGCGTTAAAAAAGGTTTGTGCCAGGTGGGTTCCCAGGATGTTGACAGTCGCTCACAAAGAAACAAGAAAAACGGTATGCAGCGAACTTTTGGAACAGTACGAGTATGGTGGAGATGAATTTCTTGGAAGAATTGTGACAGGTAATGAAACATGGCTCCATCATTTTTCACCAGAGACGAAGAGGCCATCAGTGGAGTGGCATCATGCAAATTCACCCAAGAAAAAATAATTCAAAACCACACCTTCTGCTGGAAAAGCTTTGGCTACGGTATTTTTCGATACCGAAGCACTCTTGCTTGTGGATATCATGCCACGTGGAACCACCATAAATTGTGATGCATATGTGACGACACTGAAGAAACTTAAAGCTCGACTGAGTCGTGTTCGACCACATCGGCAAAAGCACGATGTTTTGCTGTTGCACGACAATGCACGGCCATATGTCAGGATCACAAAACTCGGATGGACAACACTGAAACACCCGCCTTACAGTCCTGACCTGGCTCCATGTGAATATCATCTCTTTGGGAAACTGAAAGACTCTCTTCGTGGAACAAGGTTTGAAGATGATGACTCCCTTGTGCACGCTGCAAAACACTGGCTCCAACAGGTTGGTCCAGAATTGTACCGTGCGGGTATACGGGCGCTGGTTCTAAGATGGCGTAAGGCAGTTGAGAGGAATGGAAATTATGTGGAGAAATGAAAATATTGTTCCTAAAGGATGTATCCTCACACTGTAAAACTTTCAAACATGTAGAATGAAATATGGATTTAAAAAGCAGTGACCCTCGTACATGTACATCTACGTCTATAAATCGCAAGCTACCTTATAGTGTTGGGAGGAGCGTACTCTGTGTAGCAATGTCACATCGCCTTTCCTGTTTCAGTCGCGCCTGATGTGCGGGAAAAACGGGTGTGAGCCTTTGCGTGAGATCTAATGTCTCTAATTTTAGCTTTTTGATGTTCCCCCGATGTGTACACAGGACTGACTCTTCTACACCGTCCGTCCTAAAAATTTCAGGACTGATTTTATTCCGGCTTATAAGCGACATTGGCGCAGTGGCAATTTCAACTAATAACTGTAAACAGCAGATGTGCATTCGACAAATCAGTTGTGTATTGGAGCACGTCCTTACTCGACATTGGCCACAGTGTGCTTGCATCTATACGGACGGCTCTAAAGTGTAGCCGGGGGAGGGGGGGGGGGGGGGGCAGGTACGCCTACTTCAGCCCCTATAGCGACACTTTCCAAATGTTTGCACAGCCGCCTGAATCGTCTATCTACATGGTGGTGTTACTGGCCACTAGGTAGGTTACTGATTATGACACAGACATTCCAGCTCGTTTTCATCCTCACTGACTCCAAAAGTATGTTGCAGAAATTACAAAATCTGGCGTTTGATAATCAGACTAACAGATATGTCTTGGAGGCCACAATAGATGCGCATACATTGGGCAATGGCGTCCTCTTACTTTGGATAGACGCTCATCAACGCATTTTCCGTAATGAGACTGTTGACTGCCTCGCTTCTTAGCATTGCGGAAGGACAGTTCCACCCAACACCAATCCCTTACGCGGACTTCAGTGTGGTTTCAGAACAGGAGAAGTATAATATCCCTTGAACCGTGCTAGCTAGTAGAAATCGTAGAGCGATCAACCTACTCGATAGCCAAGAAAGCTGCTTATCGCAACTGAACTGTGAATGGCACATATTCCAGCTCTATGAGAGCGGCAACCTGGCGGCCGTACAATCGGACCTCTCTTCGTGGCCGTGCTTCTCCGCGGTGAGCGTAATAGACGTCATCTGCCTCTGTCATCCGCATGAAGCTGGGACACGGATGTTAGCCTGTCCACCTATAGCGGTTGAAAATCATCGCTTCTGGATACAGTGATCAGAACAAAATGCCTGGTGGCGGATCTGAAGCACTTCATATTGGCAAGTACCAAGTACTTGACCGCACAGGCGATCTTATACAAAAAGTGATCGCGAGTGCTACTCCGCCCCTATATCTGTAACAGCTTTACTTCACAAGGTGAGTTAGGAGGGAAGGTACATGCTTTGAGGGGTGACAGTATTAGTGATTCTGAACAAAAAACTTCATATGGATGTGTGCCCTATTCCGAATGGTTTCTGAGATAGAACACTTTTAATATCACTTTTGTACGTTTTTCTTGAATAACTCGAAAACCTCACCCTCCAGCGTAAACGTGTCGCAGTACAAAATTAAACTGTATTAAATTTCCTACAAAAAAGGTCTTATTCATTTTTTACACGTTTTCGCTGGAGGGTGCGGTTTTCGAGTTATTCAAGAAAAACGTAGAAAAGTGATATTAAACGTGTTCTATGTCGGAAACCATTCGGAATAGGGCATATTTTCATATGAAGATTTTTGTTCAGAATCACTGTCACCCCTCAAAACATGTACCTAAACAACGCCGTAGTCCAGCTTTCTGTTATAAGAAGCTGTGGATGTGACTCTCTTCTGGAACCTGCCCGCTTGAATCCCTAAGTCGTTTGTTTGTGTTTTTTAATTCATTTAAAGAACTTATCTTTACTTCTCACTCTTATTGTTCTATTGTGAAAATTGCACTAATGCTAATATGACACTTTGCTAACTACCGTTGGCTGTATGGTCTTTGGTGCCCAAAGCCAAACTAATAAAATAGTCTGTTGTGTACACGTGGTGTTAAGTAGTAGCTGCGCAGCCACAGTGTGCCAACATTGTTGCGTCACAAATTGCAATGGTGTAACTTCTCTAAATCAAGTGCTCAAGACATTCTCCACAGCGTTTTGAAGAAACAGAAAAATGTTTTCAAAGTTTGTATCGCACACCTTGACTCCCGTACTAAGACAACGACGCGTGATTGTCTGCCACGACTTGTATTAGGGTTGACGAGAGACTTGGTGTTACCAGTACGAAACTACCATGAAATGATAAAGTGCAGAAAGGGTCTCTGGTAGTTCGCCAAGACCGAAGAAGGTGCGAATGTGATAGGTGAGTGGAAAAACACCCCATTTGTGATTGTTTCTCACGGTTGTATGAACGTTCTGTGCGTTGTGTTGTCGGCCGGAGTGGCCGTGCGGTTCTAGGCGCTACAGTCTGAAGCCGAGCGACCGCTACGGTCGCAGGCTCGAATCCTGCCTCGGGCATGGATGTGTGTGATGTCCTTAGGTTAGTTAGGTTTAATTAGTTCTGAGTTCTAGGCGACTGATGACCTCAGAAGTTAAGTCGCATAGTGCTCAGAGCCACTTTGCGTTGTGTTCAAGTGAGGGGAGACGACGTATATCACTTAAAGCCTTAAATTCATTATTTTAACTTTCTCTATTTTTTTTATTAACCATGTCTCGATATTTTTTGGACTGAAATGGTAGGAACCTCCACTTATAGAATTTTAACAGTGAAGCACACCGTGAAGCGTTTAAGTCCTCCGTTGTAGCGTCTACCAGTGCATTTGGATAAGCATCTTGGTAACGCTTTCGAGCTTCCTAAACGAACCTGTGGCGAAACACGCTGCTCTTCTTCGAATCTCCTCTGTTTCCTTTGTCAGTCCTAACCTGTACATGTCCCAGATACATGATCAGTATTCAGGTATCGATCGGAAGGTTGTTTCATAACCTACCTTTTTGCTGTGTGTACTAAGCTCTCTGACAATTCTCGCAGTGAATCTCGATCTATCGTCTACCTTTCAAACGTGCAACTGTTTGTGGTCGTCCCACTTCGCTCCCTGCGCCTACTCCAGACGTGTAATGGCTGTGACTGCTTCCAGTGCGCGTTCGGCAATCTTGTAATTTCGCTGGAATGTAAACCACAATTTTCGAATCCATAACTGTTTCTTAATAAAGCAACGAAAATACCCCGTAAACCCAGACACTATAATCTGGTTATAGGGTGTTTCTGCTGATGTAATACATGTCCCCTGAAAATAAAGCGAAGCATAATGTGTTAGAAAAATTAAAAACAACTTGCGACTCGTTACGAATTTATTTTACGCCTCAAAAACCGATTTATTGACACGTATTCTGTCATTGCAAATACCAACAAGTGTATTTGTCACCAAACCAGTGTCGTTTATCGAAAAACATCACCTCCGTCGTCATTATATCACAATCTGGCCCAGGAGCCAACGAACGTCTGTACTGTGTCCGAGAACTTCCCGTACCTTTAGCCCAAAACAATGTGTTGTTCATTTGAGTATTTATAAAAAAGTATTTGTGCAGCGGATCTGTATGTGCGCCCCGTGGCTTACAGAGAGATTTATGCGTCTCTGCGTCCTCCTTGAGATTTTACGATACGTCTCAAAAGTTATACCATTAAATGATTCCTCAACACTTTTGCGCAAATCTGTATTAGTCTTGTACCGACGTTCAACCACATGAGACTTGATTAGCCCCGACCTCCGTGGTGGCCACTTCAACGCGGCTGAAAATGTTGCTGAACCACGCCCAATACAGTGTTCTCGAAATCAGACATTAGAATTGGGAAGTGTGCTGGAACTTTATCCTGCTGCGTGATTCCCTTGTCTTAAATCTTAAGTATTAACCAAGTTTGTAACACGCCCAAATAAGAATTTACGCTCACGTAGCCTTAAAAAAAATGGTCCGAACAGGTGTCGCTAAGACATGCTGGCCCATCTCATAAAATGAAGTTGGTTCCTTCCAACTATTGCGTGTAATAGGGATTTTCCTCAGACCAGACATCACAGTCCTTCTGTGTGAAATGCGAGTTCTCGCATATTCACAGTAAAATACACTTGTGTCCAAAATTAAAGCAACAATTATAATCATAATAACTGTCAACCATGCGGCCGTACGATCTTGTTCTGTACGGAAGATGGCATTCCTGTCTACAGACAACCATGCCAACGATGACGTCAGGGCTTCTATGAATTTAGGCAGTGTTTGCCGGGTAGTCCCACATCCACAATCGCTGTGTATACAGTCATAGACGGTGCGGTATGGCACAGAGAAGATGCCTACCAGACTCCCTGCGGTGGAGGGCCATGGAAAGAACGGAAGCAGGACAGTCGCAAACTGATGTGGCCCAATGGCCTAATGTGAGTCGTTCTGTTGTTTCTCGGATGTGGCGACAGTTTATAGAGACTGAAAAAGTGTCCCGAAGACCAGCGCAGGGCCGCTCACTTGTGACATCAGAAAGGATGACGGTCATTTGGCTGTAAGGGCACGACAGTACCGCCTTAGTACTGCACGACAACTGCATGCCGGCCGGAGTGGCCGAGCGGTTAAAGGCGCTACAGTCTGGAACCGCACGACCGCTACGGTCGCAGGTTCGAATCCTGCCTCGGGCATGGATGTGTGTGATGTCCTTAGGTTAGTTAGGTTTAAGTAGTTCTAGGGGACTTATGACCACAGCAGTTGAGTCCCATAGTGCTCAGAGCCATTTGAACGACAACTGCATGTGAGCTCACGGCATCCACTGGTCGTGCTGTATCGAGGCAAACGGTGAGCAGAAGGCTTCTGCAGAAGGGCCTCTATTGTCGAGATCTGCTGTATGTCTACCTCTGACGCGTCTCCACAGATGAGAACGTCTACAGTGGGGTCATCAACATGCCGCCTGAGCGGTCGAACAGTGAGCCAATGTTGTTTCCACAGGTGAGACCGGATTTAATCTGGAGAGTGATTTCTGAACCCAAACATTTCGGAAAGAGACCGATATCGAGGAGGATCCCTAATGGTGTGGGCAGAGATTATGTTTGTATGGGTGAATCGACTTGGTTTAACTGCTGTCAGGTATCGTGACGAGATCTTAGTGCGGTTGCTGCGAGGTAATATGCGCCCGGACTTCGTATTGATGGATTATAATGTTCGACTTATAGAGCACGGGTGATAGATGTTTTCTTGGAAACGGAAGATATTGCACGAATGGCGTGTCCTGCTCGCTCTCCCGATTTGAATCCCATAGAGCATGTCTGGGATGCACTAGGGAGACGGCTTGCATCACTTTAGCATCCACCAACCATTCTCCAAGACTGCGAGAAGCTCTGTAGCAGGAATGGGCGTTATGTCCTCAACATGAGACTGATGACATCATTCACAAAATGTCACATCTTTGGCAGGCCTGTATTGATACCAGAGCTGGTCACACCCCATACGGGGCATATTAACCAGCTGTCGGAATGTGTGTGCAAATCTGTTACGTTGGAAAAACGAACATTTTTTTCTATCGTTATGCATGTTGCAGTTGTTTACGTTCTGAATTATTTGTTTCTACTTTACTATCACCTGTTTGTACAGTTTTGTGGAAAAATAAAAGCAACGTTTCAAAATTTCAGTTTGTTGCTTTAATTTTGGACAACAGTGTAATACACTTGAGCCAGAGGTGGTATTTGAAAATTGGACAGCGAAGCACGGCAGAGTGCAGATCGCTGCTCTATGTTGTTGTCAGATCGGCTTAAACCCTCTTGTTTTAATATCCTTTTTAATACGGTCGTACAACGTTGACTGCGGTTCTAGGGATCAGCTGCTCTATTGCGAATGGCTTTCATTGGAGCCTGCTCAGCTAAGTGAGTGACGCCGGCGCATGTCTCTTCTCGCGTTTTCTTACGTTCATTACGCGGCCTGCCTTCCACATTGCCTAAACCAAAATCACGTTTCTTCCAATCATGCAGGTAGCTTTCCTATATGGAGCCTCGTTAAAGCGATCTGTAAACGTATCTCACAAGGGAACCTCCCCATCGCACCCCCCTCAGATTTAGTTATAAGTTGGCACAGTGGATAGGCCTTGATAAACTGAACACAGATCAGTTGAGAAAACAGGAAGAAGTTGTGTGGAACTGTGAAAAAATAAGCAAAATATACAAACTGAGTAGTCCATGGGCAACATAAGCAACATAATGGACAGTGCAAGGTTAGGAGCGCCGTGGTCCCGTGGTAGCGTGAGCAGCTGCGGAACTAGAGGTCCTTGGTTCAAGTCTCCCCTCGACGGGAAATTTTACTTTCTTTATTTTTGCATAGTTATTACCTGTCCGTTCGTTCATTGACATCTCTGTTCACTGTAATAAGTTTAGTATCTGTGTTTTGCGACCGCATCGCAAAACCGTGCGATTAGTAGACGAAAGGACGTGCCTCTCCAATGTGAACAGAAAACATTTGATCGCAAGGTCATAGGTCAACTGATTTCTCCACAGAAAAACACATCTGATATATTCTATACGACACTGGTGACGGCATGTGCGTCACATGACAGGAATATATTGTCGACCCACCTAACTTGTACACTTGGCGAATGGGTAAAAATATTCTTCTACCTTGCCCGATTTAGGTTTTCTTGTGGATGTGATAATCACTCCCAAAAAAGTGATGAAAACATAAGAGTTTGTCACATAAATTGAAAATAAAAAATTAAATTTGTCACTCGATGGAAGATTTGAACTATGGACCTTTCGCTCCGCAGCTACTCACGTTACCACGAGACCACGGCGCTCCGGCTTCCCATTGTCCATAATGTTGCATATCCTCCCTTGAACTACTCAGTTTGTATATTTTGCTTATTTCTTCACAGTTCCACACAACTTCTTCCTGTTTTCTCAATTGATCTGTGTTCAGTTTTTCAAGGCCTATCCACTGTGCCAACTTATAACTAAATCTGAGGGGGGTGCGATGGGGAGGTTCCCTTGTCAGTGCCAACGGCCTTCCTGTCAGATCACAGAAGTTAAGAGCTGTTGGGCTGGGCTAGCACTTGACTGGGTGACCATCCGGTCTGCCGAACGCTGTTTGCAAGCAGGGTACACTCAGCCCTTATGAGGCAAACTGAGGAGCTTCTTGATTGAAAAAATCTATGGTCCCGTAAACTGACACACGGCCGGGAGAGCGGTGTGCTGACCACATGCCCGTCCATATTCTCATCAGTGCTACCTGTGGCAGGATGACACGGCGGCTGGTCGGCACCGTTGGGCCTTCATGGCCTGTTTGGGCGGAGTTCAAACACATCTCAATATCTCTGCCATTGTTTGCCCTATTTGTTGACGTTTATGCACACACAAGCGCCCCACAACAGTTTGTCAACTGTGCAACTATGTGCGCTCACATCAGCTGTGGCTTCATAACTAAAACAATGCAGTACTGAAACAAAACAGTATAATACTGACAGCAATGCTTTTCGCCAGCTCCAAAGCAGGGATACCAATAAACCAATTATTTATTAGCGTCAGGCGTGCAAAGTCAATAGAAGTCGTAATGTAGCTTCTTAACCAGTAGGTTCCATATCCTTGTCTCTTCGTCCAGATGTCCTGTATGGTGATTTGCCATAGGTTCTCGTAGAGATTCTAGATAATAAAGTCGGTATTCGGATAACTGTACAACTGGATTCTGATCTTTGTTGACACATTGCGTGACGTAAGTAATTGACTGAATACGAAGTAATAACAATGCTCAAACTGAAGCCTCAAGCTGAGTACCCTCCGTCACGTCGCGTCCTCTGTTGAAAATATCTTCCACGCACGTGAATTCTCTGAACTGTTCGTAGGATGAGCTTCCAGCGGTCACTGACTGGCCGTTTGCACTGGATTTATACCTTCTGTTGACGAAAAATTCGATCTCTGTAATATGTAGAAGAAAATGAATCTTCTATCTGCAGTCTTCATGGCCTCGCTCATTGGTACTTGTTCTTGCCTGGATCTGGACAGCATTACAATGTCGACAGCATATGCCAGGTTATGATGTTCTTACCATCTCTACCGTCTGTTTGTCATAAGGGCAAGGCAAAACTTTCTTGACTTACCGGGACATAATTACGCACTGTGTCCCTTATCCCCCTCTCATGGCGTCATCGCCCTTTGAGTAGACCATGGAAAGAGTGGAATTACCATTCATGGTAACAATATTCTATTTGTTGGACATAAAACATTTCCTTTCTCTAATGTCGCAACAGGTGAAAATACAGAGTTCCAGACCTTGTTAATGCGTCACTTGCTAAATGATTAGTTCGGCTGTAGGAATGTAAAAGCACCAGAGAGGCAGATCTGACGTTGCAGTTGATAATGCAAGCAACACTTCAGAGAAATAAAATTCATAGGATCTGTCGACCTAGAAAAAGCGTTCATAAATGTAAAATGAAGCAAGATGTTCGAAATTTACAGGAAAATAGGAGTAAGCTATACAGCAGGGGTTCCGGAATTTTTCCTCTGACGCAGCATTTGAGAATGCTTGCACTTTGATGGAAGATCCTGTATATTTTGAAAGTTAAAAAAATTTTGAAGAAGAGAAAAACTTTTTTGTTCAATGTTTATTTCAATTTTGAATCGTAAATAATAACAAAGAAATCATAATAAAACTTTTAAAAAATAGTTAGTATCGTCAAAAAGTCGAAACAGAAAACACCGTTTGTTAATAGTTTTCGCAGAGAACTTCTTCATTCCCACGAAATAAACGAAGAAACGGAATTTGGCTACATTTGAAGAAGGAAGGTGGACATAAAATGACTACTAGCACAGGAAAAGAGGATATTCTTAGCCAAAAACAATGTACTACTATTAGACAGACGCGTTAGCTTGAGGAAGAAATTTTCGGAGAATGTACTTCTGGGAGCACAGTATTTTATAGAAGTGACTCATGGTCTGTGCGAATACAAGAAAAGAAGAGAGTTGAAGCGGTCGAGATGTGCAACGAAGGTGGACTCATAAATGAGGAGATCTTCCACAGAATCGGCGAGGAAAGAAATATGTGGAAAACATTGACAGAAAGAAGGTGCAGAACGGTAGAACATGTGTTAAAAGTTCACGGAATAATAAAAGAGGGAACTGGGAGGGGTAAAAACTGTAAAGAAAGGTAAAGATTGGAACTATTAAGTGAGAGGACGTTGGGTGTAAGTGAGTTGAAAAAGCTGACACAGGAGACGAAGTCGTGGCAGGCCATACCAACCCAATCTGAACTCAGGTGACTCCCACCCAAAACATTAACAGAGTTTCTGGCTGGGAAGGACCTTCGTTTTGTATTCTAGACTTACTTTGTCACACACATGTGCAGTACCACGTACGACACGTGTACTTAGATTGGGTTAGAATGCGCGACGCGTAGCGTGGTAGCAGTCTAGGAGGACATTGGCACAGCTCCGTGGTGCTCAGGGACTGTCACGCAGAGCATTGGTATTGGCGGATGTGCCAGCGCAGCGCCGCGGAGCTGCAGTGGACTCTGAACAGCCTCAGACGGCGAGCAATTGGTAGGTGGGTGGCAGAGGAAGCGGGAAGCAGCCACGTGCTTTACACGTGAGCGGAGAGGCAGCTGGCGGCTGCACCTGCCGCTGGGCGCTGACCCGCGCCCGCGGTCACCAACCCCGCCTCGCGCCTCTGTACGCCGCCTGCACCTCGCTACCCACCGGCCACTCCCCGTCCTGCTCTGGCTCGAGGCAAGGTGGAGGTTACGTGTTTGCCGAACATCGGGACACGTGTGCGCTTTCACCAAAGACATCCCAGTAGGCCCAGCTGCGTAAGTCGTTATTCATAGGTACACATCATCTAGGATGCGGACGGGCAACCTGAGCGGCGCCCGCGGGACGGACCCGGCCCTTAATTGCTTTCAATCCGGCCCGCGATAGAAATTCTTGGGAGAGTGAGCGAAGCGCTCGCACTGTAGTCAGCCCGGGACGCATTTTCTCCTCTGCTGTCATGAGTTTCACAGTTTCGGCCATTTCGTGCAGTGCTAACGACATACGATTCGTGTCTATCATGTGCAATGGTAGAAATGTCACATGGAAGCTAAGGGGTCCTCATCAAGCGAATATAATGACCTTCTGAGAGCGAATATTGGCGTACTGTCAACACTAGAAATACTGATGAACAGTACTGATGCCGACCAAATTATTCTCTGTATTACCAGTCCGTGCTGGGCGTGTGAGGCCGGGTGTTATCAGTTTGACAAATCGCCATTCTGTTTTTCGTATTTTCCAGTCTGATATTTCTAAAATACAGCCGATGTATGCTAAGCTCAAGTGATTTAGATTTTTAATCTTTTTGAAGAGAACGAAAAAATGATAGCTTAATTTATTTAGCGTTGCGGTAGCAACCATCCCTATTCAGTCACTCGTCAAATGCATTTTTCGACAAATATTTCAATAATTCTTACTAACAATATTTCTGATATTAACGTAGTAACTTCAAAAACACTCAGATGACCTGAACGTCACCAAAAATCGCAAAGTTACTCCTAATTTCTTGTCGATTGGAATTTACTATCTTTCCCATTACCGGCTCTTATGTTACTATTCTACATCTAGTTCCATACCCCTCAAGCCACCCGACGGTGTGTGGCGGAGGGTACTTTAAGTACCTCTATCGGTTCTCCCTTCTATTCCAGTCTCGTATTGTTGGTGGAAAGAAAGATTGTCGGTATGCTTCCGTGCGGGCTCTAATCTTTCTGATTTTATCCTCATGGTCTCTTCGCGAGATATACGTAGGAGGGAGCAATATACTGCTTGACTCCTCGGTGAAGGTATGCTCTCGAAACTTCAACAAAAGCCCGTACCGAGCTACTGAGCGTCTCTCCTGCAGAGTCTTCCACTGGAGTTTATCTGTCATCTCCGTAACGCTTTCGCGATTACTAAATGATCCTGTAACGAAGCGCGCTGCTCTCCGTTGGATCTTCTCTATCTCTTCTATCAACCCTATCTGGTACGGATCCCACACTGGTGAGCAGTATTCAAGCAGTGAGCGAACAAGTGTACGGTAACCTACTTCCTTTCTTTTCGGATTGCATTTCCTTAGGATTCTTCCAATGAATCTCAGTCTGGCATCTGCTTTACCGACGATCAACTTTATATGGTCATTCCATTTTAGATAACTCCTAATGCCTACTCCCAGATAATTTATGGAATTAGATCACTGCAACTGTTGAAACTGGAGGTAATTTATAATGAGTTACTTCCGTTGATGACAATTCAAAATACCTGGCTCCCATCTTAAGATGTTAGCATTTAATTAGGTATCGTGAACATTGTCTCTTTGTTAATTGCGTTGCAGAATTTTGCAACGGAAACGCCGTAAGTAAACAAATAATGCTCTGCCGCGTAAGTGGACCTAAACTTCTGAAGATGGTGTGAATGTAAAATAAACGTTTTCCCAAAACCGCGTGTTTAAGGCATAATTTTTGGCGTGGCGTGATGGGAAAGTGGTGCCACACATATCGGTGCGTTACCCCATAAATGTTAAAGAGCGGACGCAATAGTTTGAACTTTAGGCGTTAGGCGCGTTGCTGTCGCGTCATGAGACGAGGCAGTCTGCGAGCTTCATCCAGTATGTGGATCAGGTCCGTGACTCACCGAAGGTTGACCATGCTTGATCTAGGACGTATCCTGAAAGGATCAGAGGAAGGCAGCTGCTCCTCTCTAGAAAAAAAGTGATCTTTGCAAATCGAAAATACATTCGTCCGTACGACACAGACGTAATCAATCTAGCACGAGTTTGAAAAAATCGTAACATGTAATGGATACTGATTAGCAGTGTGGCCAGTGGCGCGAGCCATCAAGAGTATTTTGCCTTTCGTCGCTGCTGTCCTTGAGACAATGTCAGATGATTCTGGCTGCTAAGACTTTCACTAGCCTTATAGCTTCAGTACGCGATAATTTTTCTTGTGTTACCTTCCAGTGTCAGAAAGTACTAAAAACGTCAGTTTTGAAGTAATCGCATGCATCTGAACGTTACATCTACACTGACACAGCCTAGCTCACATTAAGGCGTGTGGCAGAGGGTACTTTGTGTACCACTGTCATGGGCGTGTCAGTAAAAAAGGAGGCAGGGAGCGTCGTCAGTAGGGAAGCAGCAACAGCAGGATGGTTTGGAGAGCTCAGTGACTTCGACCGTGGACCAGTCATTGGATGTCACCTGGATAACAAAACTATCACGGACATTTCGGCCCTTCTATACCTACCCAAGTTGACTGTTGGGATGAGCTAGAATGTCGACTTCGCTCCAGACACCCTAGTGTCTAACATCACTACAGTCTCTGGTTTCGGCTCTTTAGGAAGTATGGAGATTCACAAACCTCATTGAAGGTGTTCCCAGCAGAGTTGAAGCTGTCATAAAGGCGCAACGTGGACACGCCCCATAATTACGTCCATGAGTAGGTTCAAATGGCTCTGAGCGCTATGGGACTTAACTTCTGAGGTCATCAGTCCCCTAGAACTTAGAAGTACTTAAACCTAACTAACCTAAGGACATCACACACATCCATGCCGAAGGCAGGATTCGAACCTGCGACCGTAGCGTGCGCGCGGTTCCAGATTGTAGCGCCTCTCTGGTCGGCCCATGAGTAGGTATCCAGATTCTTCTGATCATATGATGTACATTGGTTGACTCTTCTAAACACGTGGAATTTTAACAGTACACCATTCGTTGATGCGCGACGCCTCTCTTGTAGTGTCTGCCACTCGAGTCATTTTTGTAACTCTCTCGCTCTTAGTAAACGAATATGTGAGGAAACAAAGATGTTATTTTGATCTTCTCAAAGTATCTGATTCGGCTCCCAGACTGACGAGCAGTTCTCAAATACTGGACGAACGAGAGTTTCGTAAGCTACCTCACTTTTGGGTGGATTACACTTTTCTGAGGATTCTTCCAATAAATTTAATTCTGGCACTTGGTGCTTATGATACCTTACTGCTGGCAATTCTCTGGAAGACTTGACATTTACAAGTGCAATTTCATCTCAAATTATTGGGGACATAGTTATGGAAACGTCTCATGCCGTAATATATGCAATAAAGGATTATATTCAGGTAAGTAATATCTCTGCATACTTTTATCCATAACTTTCCATTAATTAAATCTTTTTAAGAACAGCTGCATTCGTGGCCGGTCCCGTATTTTCTGAGCAACAATTCATACCATTCATCATTCTTAACACTTCTATTTTGTATCTATCTGTCCTAGAATCCCACAACGCCGGCAATAATTTATGCATTTCGCCGTATTTCAAAAATAATGTTCTTCCGTCTTGCATTGGATTCATTTTTCACACAAAAACAACAAATCCAACACAACCTAACCTGCTGTGTTTGTGTAACACGCGAGACACTGTCTAGAGTGCTGGCAGAGCTGCCCACAGGCTGTGCAGTACTTCTAGGCAGCGCAATACATTTCCAAAACTTTTTATGTTTTCAGCATCATTGCGCAGCAACCTCTCAACCTCACTTCTAGACAGTCAATATTATTCCGCACCCGGGAATATTATTGGCCGTCTAGGGGTCGCTTAATTGATCTGACGTCAGGGTCAGACAGTCGTATCTTACAACAGCGACAGCAAGATTATTGCTTTGTAAAGAGTAATTAACGTTCCTTTCTGTCGTTTGTTTCAATGTATGTTGTATGGCTCCACATAAATGTCTAAATTTGGCCAATCTGACTCTTTACCGTCTGACTTAGGGGAAATTTAAATTTGCACACTAGATATTTAAACTTTCTTATTTATTCGATTGTTTGTACATATATAACAATTTTGGTTCTTATGGGATCTAATCCATGAAATGCCATAATTTTTGTTTTATATTTCAATGTTCCCTTTCATATTTAGCGGCAATTTGACTCAACTAGCTTACTACAATTTGAATTTTTTCTTCCTTTTTCGTATTATAAGCTGATCATCAGCAAATAGCAGCGACATAAAATTTATATTATCATTTCTTGATGTCTCATTTAATATAATCAACCATTTGTCATTGATATCGTTAATACAAACAATGAAGATGTTGAGGGATAGTGGGCAGCCTAGTCTGATTCTGTTACTAATATCGGTAGACGTTTCTCTTGATGGGACACCCACAGTTGTTGATATTCGTCATCAATGATAAAATACGCTACACCTACGGTTGTAAAAGCTATATATTTTTAAAAAGGAAAGCACATTTTGGTTTCTTGACCTGTGTCCTGTCTTCAGTTGCATACTAAAATGTGAGTCCATAAAGGATGCAAAACTGAAGTTAAAATATTTTAACCTACCTTGTCAAACGCTCTTTGATAATAGATAAGAACATAATAAGTTGGTATTCTGAATTCTATTATTTTCTTAGTTACTTGTGCCAAAGTGAATACACTCAGAATATTCGCTACTTTTTCTAAAACCGTGTTGTACCTCTGACATAAGTGCACTTCCACTATTGGTATTAATCTCTTATTTAGAAGTATAATTTTAGTGTACAGTTTGTAACAGGCATTTAGCAGACATATTCCTCGGTAGCTTCCGCTTAGTGATTTCAAATGGTTCAAATGGCTCTGACCACTATGCGACTTAACTTCTGAGGTCATCAGTCGCCTAGAACTTAGAACTAATTAAACATAACTAACTTAAGGACATCACACACATCCATGCCCGAGGCAGGATTCGAACCTGCGACCGTAGCGGTCACGCGGTTCCAGACTGAAGCGCCTTTAACCGCACGGCCACACCGGCCGGCGCTTAGTGATTTATTTCCTTCCTTGTAAATAGGGCATAGTGAAGAATAATTCCATTTGTTTGAAACGTGTCCGATCAGTCAGCAAACATTAATAGAATTTAAGAGTCGCTACATTATTTCATTACGTATAATACGCACATCGAAAAAAGTTTTGCATCACCCCGTTTCCCAGAATGTCTTCAAGACAGACGTTGACTATGCATACTGTATCAGAGACACAGTCACTCTGACTGTTCAGAGATGTCACTAAACCCGCCCAAGGATGTAAACAAACATGCATGAGCAGCGCCTATTAGACGGAGGGGGTCCGACAGCCGATCAGTTCCGGTCATTCCACAAGGAAGGGGGTACACGGCTTGTGTTGTTTGTAGTTCAACCATGCCTAGACGGTCAATACCGCGGTTCGATCGCGTCCGCATTGTTTCCTTGTGCTAGGAAGGACGCTCAACAAGGGAAGTGTTCAGGCGTCTCGGAGTGAACCAAAGCGATGATGTTCGGACATGGAGGACATACAGAGAAACAGGAACTGTCGATGACATGCCTCGCTCAGGCAGCCCAAGGGTTACTACTGCAGTGGATGACCGCTACCTACGGATTATGGCTCGGAGGAACCCTGACAGCAACACCACCACGTTGAATAATGCATTTCGGGCAGCCGCAGGACCTCATGTTGCTACTCAAACTGTGCGCAACAGGCTGCATGATGTGCAACTTCACACTCGACGTCCATGGCGAGGTTCATCTTTGCAACCACGACACCATGCAGAGCGGTACAGATGGGCCCAACAACATGGCGAATGGACCGCTCAGGATTGGCATCACATTCTCTTCACCGATGAGTGTCGCATATACCTTCAACCAGACAATCGTCGGAGACGTGTTCGGAAGCAACCCGGTCAGGTTGAACACCTTAAGACACACTGTCCAGCGAGTGCAGCAAGGTGAAGGTTCCCTGCTGTTTTGGGGTGGCGTTATGTGTGGTCGAAGTACGCCGCTGATGGTCATGGAAGGCGCCGTAACGGCTGTACGATACGTGAATGCCATCCTCCGACTCATACTACAACCATATCGATAGCATACTGGCGAGGCATTCGTCTTTATGGACGATAATTCGCGCCACCATCGTGCATAGCTTGTAAATGACTTCTTTCAGGTTAACGACATCGCTCGGCTAGAGTGGCCAGCATGTTCTCTAGACATGATCCCTATCGAACATGCCTGGGATAGATTCAAAAGAGCTGTTTATGGATGACGTGACCCATCAACCACTCTGAGGGATCTACGTCGAATTACCGTTGAGAAGTGGGACAATCTGGACCAACAGTGCCTTGATGAATTTGTGGATAGTATGCCACGATGAATACAGGAAGGCATCAATGCAAGAGGACGTGCTGCTGGGTATTAGAGGTATCGGTGTGTGCAGCAATCTGGACCACCACCTCTGTAGCTCTCCCTGTATGGCAGTCCATCACACAATGTGTGGTCTTCATGAGCAATAAAAAGGGCGGAAATGATGTTCATGTTGATCTCTATTCCAATTTTCCGTACAGGTTCCGGAACTCTCGGAACTGAGGTGATGCAAAACTTTTTGATGTATGTGTATATACTGTTGGGCGGAAGTTACAGTCTAAAATAATGTTCGCATGATCTAATAATGCCAAATAATATAGTTCGATGGAACTACTTGTACCATACGTAGGAAGAGCTAGTACAGAACAGTACAGAAGATAACTGAAAGAAATACGCAATGAGACGATCAGAAATGACGCTTCTATTCAAAGACAATAATTACACTGAAGTACCTATGATTCATTATGTCTCCTGGACATTAGCAAAGATGGGAAATCATTCTTAATGAGGTGTGTGACCATTACAGAGGACAGTGCATGCCCTGCAATGTGCTCATATGCTAGCCACAAGGTTGGTGACTAGTTCTTGTTCTAGGGCGTTCCATACCTGCTGGATCGTCGTTGGTGAATGCGGACGCGCTGGAGTACGTCTCCCCAACGCATCCCACATGTGCTCGATGGGATTTAAGTCAATCCAACTACCGGTCCGTCCATTCACCGAAGTTCCTCTCATTCCAACATCTGTTGGATACCGTCGCTTATTGTGATCCATAAAAATGAAGTCACCGCCGAATGCTCTCCTGAAAAGACGCACATGAGGAACGAGACAGTGTCACAATAACATTGGCCAGTGAGTGTGCTGTGTTCAAAGATTTGGAGGTCACTATTCTCATGCAACATTATACTTTCCCCAATGTTCCCGGGTGCGTCACGTGTTGCCAGCTTTCATCGTATGAGGATATGTCCAGAGTTGTCGAACACGATCGTTTTGCTAGTCCAGGTATTATGGTGTCGGGGAGGGGGGCATAATATTGCGTGGGCGTACTGACCTCCAAATCTTTGAACACGATACACACACTGGTCAAAGTCACCTGTACTTCTTCCCCATCTACGCTTTTTCAGGGGTGCATCGGCGCTGGCTTCATTTTTATGGTTGACAACGCGCGACCGCATCAAACTGCGCTAGTGGAGGAGCTCATGGAACTAACGGCGAATGGACTGGCCTGCCGTTTCTCCGACTTCAATCTCATCGACCACATGTGGGTTGCTTTGGGGAGATATTGCAGCACGTCCTCGTGGACCAACGACCACGCAACAGTCTCGCTGGTGGAGGGTAGGAGGGTTGGGTTGTTTGGGGAAGGAAACCAAACTGCGAGGTCATCGGTCTCATCGGATTAGGGAAGGACGGGGAAGGAAGTCGGCCGTGCCCTTTCAAAGGAACCATCCCGGCATTTGCCTGGATCGATTTAGCGAAATCACGGAAAACCTAAATCAGGATGGCCGGACGCGGGATTGAACCGTCGTCCTTCCGAATGCGAGTCCAGTGTGCTAGCCACTGCGCCACATCGCTCGGTCTGGAGGGTAGGAACGCCTTACCACAAGAACTTGTTACCAACCATATGGGCAGCATAGGGGCACATTGCATAGCAAGCAATGCTGTCTTTGGTGGTCATAAATACGATTACGAACGACGTCCCGCCTTATGAAACGTCCAGAGAAAAAACATGAATCGCAGCGACATCAGTGGAATTTTTTTTAATGAATAAGTTGCTTCGGTTAGTCTCATTGCGTATTTCTTTCATGTCACCTTTTGTACTGTACTGCAGCAGTTCTTTCTATGTATGGTCCAAGTGTCATCGAACTTTGTTACTTGGCACTGATACGACTTGCGGAAGTTATTCTCATTCTTAAATTTTGTACTCCAGTGCATGATCAATTAGAAGCAGAGACTTTTAAACTTCGTTTCCTGGCTGAGCGCTCTGTTACGTGCTTTGCGGACAGTAGATATCTATTATAAGGTGGTAGCTTTAGTATGTTTAGTGATTAATAAATATAGTTTCCACTAATGGTGAGTTTGATTTTCTAAGGAATAGTGCTTCGTTTCCTCCTCCGTTCTCCCTTCCACGAAACCAGTATGAATTGCCCCTTCCCCGACGGCCACAGCTCAGATCAGAGGTAAGCTACTGGACACTATCAGGTGTCAGATGTAAAACCATCGTACGGATTATATTAGTCGAATATGGCTTGCTCACAATATAGTATCATAAGTAAGTGTAGTTTCATGAGTTAAGGAGACGGAGGTATCCGGTCTCGTTTGACTGCACAATTGGCGGCCTGTCACTGGAAGGACGGAAGGAAGGACGCGTTGAGTTTAACGCCCCGTCGGTAACGAGCTTCTTAAAGAGAAGCCGAACGAACTCCAATCTGGGAATGGTGTGGAAGGAAGTCAGCCGCCTTTGTGAATAGAACCATTCTGGTATAAGCCGTAAGAGACTAAGGAAATCACGTAAAACGCAAATCTGTACCGGTAGATGTGAGTCAGTTGTCTTAACCATTGCACCATCTCGGTCACTTGCTGAGCTAGTGCACTCACAGTCGTGGAGCACTTACGACTGGTTGCCCGGGGCGATACTAGGTCTATTTACCTACAATCGGGAAGATAGCGTCCTGACTGAGATTCATCGGTAGAATCATAAAAGAAGTATAATTTGCGCTGGAAAGAAGATGCTTACAAAACCCAAGTGCCATCAATTCCACGTGTGATCCTTACGAAACCTGATTACCGGTAGAGCAAAACATACTCAAAGAAGAGAGTTTTCCTCACATTGGTACGTGTGGTTTATACCAAGGCATAAGGATAATACAGGTAATTTTCGTTGTGATATAACCTGCTAGTGCCCAAGAGATCGATACTGGCTAACTGCTAAATAATGGAATCATGTCTTTATTTAAAAACAGGAGATAAACCTACGCAGCAATATTATTTATTTTAACCTTTTGCGTACCAGTGTCTTCTGTCTGAAAGCGTCATTTTATTATTATTATTATTCTTTCTTTCTTTTCTCAGACGTTATGTCTGGCCAAAAATGGAAGTGACGCGGACCTTGATCAAGCGTGACTTCCTTTTAACTGTACGGTATATGTTAAGTTGCATTTAGGAACTTTCGGGTAATTGAACATGTATCAATAATTACGGATTTCTGTAGTTGTATATATAAGTTTGGATGTAGCTGTATTGCATTGATGTACTGGTGGATATTGTGTGGTATGACTCCTGTAATTGATAGTATAATTGGTATAATGTTAACTTTATCCTGATGCCACATGTCCTTGACTTCCTCAGCCAGTTGGATGTATTTTTCAATTTTTTCTCCTGTTTTCTTTTGTATATTTGTTGTATTGGGTATGGATATTTCTATTAGTTGTGTTAATTTCTTCTTTTTATTGGTGAGTATGATATCAGGTTTGTTATGTGGTGTTGTTTTATCTGTTATAATGGTTCTGTTCCAGTATAATTTGTATTCATCATTCTTTAGTACATTTTGTGGTGCATACTTGTATGTGGGAACGTGTTGTTTTATAAGTTTATGTTGTAAGGCAAGCTGTTGATGTATTATTTTTCCTACATTGTCATGTCTTCTGGGGTATTCTGTATTTGCTAATATTGTACATCCACTTGTGATGTGATCTACTGTTTCTATTTGTTGTTTGCAAAGTCTGCATTTATCTGTTGTGGTATTAGGATCTTTAATAATATGCTTGCTGTAATATCTGGTGTTTATTGTTTGATCCTGTATTGCAATCATGAATCCTTCCGTCTCACTGTATATATTGCCTTTTCTTAGCCATGTGTTGGATGCGTCTTGATCGATGTGTGGCTGTGTTAGATGATACGGGTGCTTGCCATGTAGTGTTTTCTTTTTCCAATTTACTTTCTTCGTATCTGTTGATGTTATGTGATCTAGAGGGTTTTAGAAGTGGTTATGAAATTGCAGTGGTGTAGCCGATGTACTTATATGAGTGATTGCTTTGTGTATTTTGCTAGTTTCTGCTCGTTCTAGAAAGAATTTTCTTAAATTGTCTACCTGTCCATTATGTAGGTTTTTTATGTCGATAAATCCCCTTCCTCCTTCCTTTCTGCTTAATGTGAATCTTTCTGTTGCTGAATGTATGTGATGTATTCTATATTTGTGGCATTGTGATCGTGTAAGTGTATTGAGTGCTTCTAGGTCTGTGTTACTCCATTTCACTACTCCAAATGAGTAGGTCAATATTGGTATAGCATGAGTATTTATAGCTTTTGTCTTGTTTCTTGCTGTCAATTCTGTTTTCAGTATTTTTCTTAGTCTTTGTCTATATTTTTCTTTTAGTTCTTCTTTCATATTTGTATTATCTATTCCTATTTTTTGTCTGTATCCTAGATATTTATAGGCATCTGTTTTTTCCATCGCTTCTATGCAGTCGCTGTGGTTATCCAATATGTAATCTTCTTGTTTAGTGTGTTTTCCCTTGACTTTGCTGTTTTTCTTACATTTGTCTGTTCCACAAGCCATATTTATATCATTGCTGAATACTTCTTTTATCTTTAGTAATTGGTTGAGTTGTTGATTGGTTGCTGCCAGTAGTTTTAGATCATATATAGCAAATGTGTGATTTTGTGTGGGTATGTTCCAGTAATATTATATCCATAATTTGTATTATTTAGCATGTTGGATAGTGGGTTCAGAGCAAGACAGAACCAGAAAGGACTTAATGAGTCTCCTTGGTATATTCCACGCTTAATCTGTATTGGCTGTGATGTGATATTACTAGAATTTGTTTGGATATTAAGTGTGGTTTTCCAGTTTTTCATTACTATGTTTAGGAACTGTATCAATTTAGGATCTACTTTGTATATTTCCAATATTTGTAGTAACCATGAGTGGGGTACACTATCAAAAGCTTTTTGGTAATCAATGTATGCGTAGTGTAGCGACCTTTGTTTAGTTTTAGCTTGAGATATCACCTCTGCATCTATTATCAGTTGCTCTTTACATCCTCGTGCTCCTTTGCAACAGCCTTTTTGTTCTTCATTTATAATTTTGTTCTGTGTCGTATGTGTCATTAATTTCTGTGTAATGACTGAAGTTAATATTTTGTATATTGTTGGTAGGCATGTTATGGGGCGATATTTTGCTGGGTTTGCTGTGTCTGCTTGATCTTTAGGTTTCAGATAACTTATTCCATGTGTAAGTGTATCAGGGAATGTGTATGGGTCTGCAATGTAACTGTTAAATAATTTAGTTAGATGTGAATGTGTTGAGGTGAACTTCTTTAGCCAGAAATTTGCTATTTTATCTTTTCCAGGGGCTTTCCAACTGTGAGTAGAATTAATTGCTTGGGTGACGTCATGTTGCAAAATTATCATTTCAGGCATTTGAGGTATCATCTTGTATGTGTCTGTTTCTGCTTGTATCCATGGTGCATGTCTGTTATGTTGTACCGGGTTTGACCATATGTTGCTCCAGAAGTGTTCCATGTCTGTTATGCTTGGTGGATTGTCTATTTTAATGTGTGTGTTACCTATTGTCTGGTAAAATTTCTTTTGGTTTGTGTTGAATGTTTGGTTTTGTTTCCTTCTATTTTCACTTTTTTGTTGTACTTGTACTTGTTGTTTGATGTTTTCTAATTCTGACTGGGATATCCTGTTGTTTTTGATTATTACACGGGTCTGATCAGCTAGTCGTTGTTTTGTTAAAAATTTTAATTCTGGGTATCTGGTAATAAATGTTGTGTACGCTTGTGATCTGTATCCAGTTGTGTTGGTTCCTAGGTTTGTTGCTTGGTAATAACAGAACATGAGGTGTCGATTAACTTCATCTGACCATCTCATCCTCTGTCTTTGCTTTCCTTCTAGGGTGGTTGCAGGAAGCATATCCTGCAAAACACCTCTATTTGGTTTTAAATCATTTTCCAGTTGGCTAGCAGTGTCGTTACCATTGTGGGCGGGCATAGGGTTCAAGCGTCGTCCCCGACCATGACGGCGCTTGTCCGAGGCTTCTTTATTTCTGTCCTGAACCAAGTAATCACACTAAAAGGGGGGTTAGCCCTATTTAGTGGTTTGTTCTCTTCGTCGCCTTTTACGACTGGCAGAACGTACCGGGGGTCTATTCTTTTCCCGGGCCTCCACGGGGTTTATTATTATTATTATTATTATTATTGTTATCATTTTTATTTCAAGTGGCAGTGCCTTTCGTATGAAACCATCGATGCTCTTGCAACACGGAAACATCTAGTGGTGTAATGGGATACTTCTATGAATGTAGTGCAAATAGCTGTCAGAGCGTTAAGCAACAGTCGGCACGGATACTGTGCTACGTAATTGTAGGAGACCGTGACATGTGGTTTTCTGTATACTGGTCCGCCTACGTAGCATGGGGGCCTGGGTTCGATTCCAGGCAGGGGACTGGGTGTTGTGTGTCCTTCATCATCATTGACACGCAAGTCGCCGAAGTGGCGTCAACTAAAAAGCCTTGCAATACTGCGGCCGGAACCCCGAATGGGATATCCCGGCCAATAAATGCCATACGATCATTTCATTTCATTTCTTTACACTGATCATTTCGAGAAGATCATTCAAAGTAAGTACATTCAAAATTATTATAGCGCAAACTTGAGTTTGTACTGCCCGTTTTACGAGTGGTTTCGAAATGAAACCACTGGAGCAGTACTTCTGACGTAAATTTATCAAATTTTAGATGCTATTTTGCTTGTTATTTACGGCTATAATTTGTTGTAGGCGTTAAGAGTTCATGGAAGTTTCTAAATGTGGGATAATGCGAAATTTCTTTCAAATATAGCTCACGAAATGATGAGTTAGCGAAAACTGAATGTCCCTGTGATATGATGACAAAGGTCAATTCTGTGAAAAATTTTAAAATTAATTTGTTATATTGTTGGGACTCAAAGTGTTAGGATGATTGCTTACAATTCTAACGATGTTCCTACTACAATCAAATGTAAATTTAATGATAGGAACTATTCTTTAAGTTCCTTCTTTGCAAAATTCTTCCAGATTATTCTTAATATCGTTTTTCATGACTTCTACATATACATCGCTACTCCGCGATTCACACTTAAGTGCATAGTAGAGGGTTCTTCTAACCACCTTCAGACTATTTCTCTACCGCTCCATTGTCTAACAGTGCGTGTGAAAAATGAACACTTAAATCTTTCTCTACGAGTGCTGATTTACGTTATTTTCTTATGGTTATCATTTCTACCTACCTAGTTTGGCGACAATGAAGTATTTTCACATTCCGAAGAGGAAGTTGGTGACTGAAATTTCGTGAAATGATCTCACCATAACGAAGAAAGCCTTCTTGTTTTAATGATTGCCATCCCAACTGGCTTATAATATCCGTGACACTCTCTCTGCTGTTTCGCGGTAGTACTAAACGAGGTGCCTTTTTTGAACTTTCTCGATGATACTATCTGGTCAGGTTCCCATACAGCACTGCAATACTGCACTGGAGGACGAACAAGCGTATTGTACGCAGTCTCTTTAGTAGGCCTGAGGCATCTTCTAAGTATTGTGCCAGTAAAACGCAATCTTTGATTTGCCTTCTCCACAACATTATCTATGTGATCGTTCCACCTTAAGTTGTTCATAGTTGTAATGCCTAGATATTCGGTCGAACTGACAGCCCATAACTTAAGGTGTTTTATGTGTAATCAAAATTTAATGTATTTTTCTTTTTTTTACTTCCGTGGAAGATAATTGCCACTTATCGTGTCTAAGTCATTTTGCAATTGGTTTTGATTTTCTCATGACTTAACTAGACGGTGAATGACAGCGTCATTAGCAAACAATCTGAGAGATTTGATCAGATTATCTCCTGAATCGTTCATGTAGATTAGGAACAGTAGAGGGCCTATAACACTTCGTTGGGGAACACCGGATATCACTTTTGTTTTACTCGGTGATTTTCCGTCGCTTACTACGTACTGTGACCTATCTGACAGGAAATTACGAGTCCTGTCGCACAACTGAAGCGATACTCCGATTGATTAAAAATCTCTTGTGAGGAACGGTGTCAAAAGGGTTACATAAATCTAGAAAGGTAGACTCAATTTGAGATCCCCTGTCGATAGCACTCATTACTTCGTGCAAATACCGTTCTAGTTGTGTTTCACAAGAATATTTTCTGAATCCGCGTTGACTATGTGTCAATCCACCCTTACGTTCGAAGTAATTCTAATACTCGAACACAGTATATGTTCCAAAATCCTACTGCAAATCGACGTTAGTGATACCGGTCTGTGCTTCAGTAGATAACTCCTATTTTTTTCCTTAAGTATCGATGTGAACTGTGTTAAGTTTCCAGTCCTTTGGTACGTCTCTTTCGTCAAGCGCGCGGTTGTTTACGATTGCTAAGTATGGGGCTGTTACTTCAGCATACTCTGAAAGGAACTTATTGGCATACTGTGTGGAGTGGAAGACTTGCCTTTACGAGTGTGCGTGGTGAGTATTAGCTCGATCTTGTTAATATTCGCCTAATTTCTTTTGGGTGACCACCTATCAGTGCTGTCTGATAATTCGGCACGTATTCCAGCCGCAGCTGCCTCACTTGCTCTCTCCACCAAACACTATACTTTCAGGATGACTGCATTTTTTTGCGTTTATTTTAAAGTTTATTCAAGTATATAGTCAACGACATATTCTTTACTTCTAAAAAAAAATCTTAATTGCTCAAATGTGTATGAAATCCTGTGGGACTTAACTGCTAAGGTCATCAGTCTCTAAGCTCACACACTACTTAACCTAAATTATCCTACAGACAAACACACACACCCATGCCCGAGGGAGGACTCGAACCTCCGCCGGACGAGCCGCACAGTCCATGACTGCAGCGCCTTAGACTGTAATAATGCTGTTAAATTTTCTGTACCTCGTGTAACTCTCTCTCTATCTCTCTTTCCCTGTGTGTGTGTGTGTGTGTGTGTGTGTGTTTGTTTGTTCGTGTATGTGCGTGCATATATACGTGCACGCAGGGTCGTGCGTGTTTATGCAGACAATATATTGAATTTTTATAAAGGAATTCGTATTCCACAATCTGGAAAGTTGAATAAATAAATACTGAGTAGGGATCGAATCAGGCATTTACGTAGAAAGCAGTCTTTCCTATGTCCTCTGGCAGGTTCACAAAATCGAACGAAGGCTGTCCTTAGAGAGAGTTGTCATATATAACGGCGAATTATAGAACGTACGTCTACTAAATTAATGAGAAAGTGTCAGGTCTTTTATAACACGTGTAGGTGAGTAAAAAAATGTTTTCAGGAAGCAGGATGCGAACCAGTTACTGATGAAATCATAGCTCCGCTGCTTAATCCACTATGCTACAGTAAACTGTATTATGTAATTTTCTGTCTTCAACGTTAAGATGTCCTGAAGATTTTAACTGCCTGTATGTTACTAACTGACATTTTATTTTAACATACTGTAAAAAAAGTGACCAGTTTTTGACAGATCATCAGTGAGCTGGTGCTGTGAAACAGCATATATTAATAGGGCGGAAGTTTAAAATCTACCAGATACGGCCTTCAGCTGCAAATGAAGTAATTCGATGTGATATCTGCTAAGTTCTGCTTGTGAGGTAGAACCTGATCTGGTATCTATTTGGCCACGTCCCTCTCCATGAAACAAAAATCTGACGTGTCTGATTTTAGTCTTTCACGCTTCGGAATGCTCTTGTACGTGAAATTCCACGTTGCGATTTCACAAAACTCGACCAGTTCGAGATTCACGGACGCTGCCACTTCCCGTGTGAGGACGACACGAGGCGTGGAGCCACCGCTGCAGCAACAGGAGGCGGCTGACCCCGCTGACCGCGTGGGCAGATGTCTCGGCGGCGGCGACGGCCAGCTGCGCCTTGCTTCACTCCCCCACGCCGCTCATTAGCTTCCCAGAGTACGCTCATGCCGGTAATGGGCTTCGCCACACGAGCACCACCGGTCGTCTTCCATACCGTACGCCGCCAGCTGCTCGGGACCTACACCAGCAGCGGCTGTTACGCACGTTACGACTCTCCTACCGATCGCTAACTCTTTGTTAACATTCCGAAAGAACCAAAAACCAAGTGCAGCTGCCGTGACCAAAGGCGCTACGCACGACTGTATAGTGTCATTGGCGGGGGGGGGGGGGGGGGGGGGGAGAGGAGAGGGAGTACTCTCATATTTCACGATTATCTTTTTGTGGAAACGTCTTAATTTGGTTCAGTCGCAAGGGCATTAATCTGCTGTATACACTATGGCTCACGTTACTTTGCTAGTCAAGGAAATAAGACAGACTATAATATTATCTCTATAGGCGACGCTTCAAATAAACAAAAACAAATAAAGTATAATAATAATAATTGTTGTTGTTAGGAATACAACTTTGCTTCCGCTGTTTTGCAATACGTGACAGTAGCGGCAAGTGGTGATGCAGGAGGTAGGTCGTAAACGTCAAACAATAAGCTTAGGCATTTGTAAACATAGCGCCATCAAAGTATTAGCCCATCATAAAGTTATTCTCGACTGAATACGTCAACTTACGAGCCCAGTTCTCGTCAATTGCGGGGAGTTTTAGTTTTCATGAAACATCAAGAAATTTGCGGCTGAGGCTCGTAAAATGCTGGGTAAGACCTATGGCGAGGCACCTATTAGTGAAAGAACGTGCAGAGAATGGATTCTACGATTGAATAACGGTGATTTTGGCGTCGAAATCTGCCATGGTCGTGGAAGAGATTTGGTTTTAGGAGGTGCTGAAATTGACGAAACGATCAAAGCAGTTGATGGGACTGGGCGAACACTGAAAGACAACCGGCCACAGTATAGTGGCAGACATGAAAAGGCGATTTTGCACCATCAGAATGCTCGACCTTATGTCGCAGAACCCGTCAAAACATACATGGAGACGCTGAAATGGGAAGTCTTACACCATCCACTGTATTCTCCCACTGACTGCCACCTTTTATGATCAGTGGTACACGGCTTGGCTGAGGAGTACCACCGGTCATATGATGATGATGATGACGAAGTCCCATACTCCGAGGAGCGTAGGGAACGATGCGGGAGACCCGCACCGCCGACTAGGCAAGGTCCTAGCGGAGGTGGTTTGCTGTTGCCCTCCTCCGACCGTAATGGATATGAATGATGATGATGATCATGATGAAGACAACACAAGAACACCCAGTCATCTCGAGGCAGGGAAAATCCCTGACCCCGCCGGGAATCGAACCCTGGACCCGGTGCGCGGGAAGCGAGAACGCTACCGTAAGACAACGAGCTGCGGTCTTCCACCGGTCATATGAACAAGTGCAAAATGGGATCGATTTTTAAATCTCCTCAAAAAAAAAAACGCGAAGTTCATCCGTCGGGATTCGTATGATGCCCGAAAGATGAGAGAAAGTAGTGGCCAGCTTCTATCCATTTCCTTCTAGCCTGAACTAGTTTTCACCCATGTTTCATTTCCGCACAAGGCTACACTCCAGACAAATACCTTCAGAAACAGCTCCCTAACACTATATTCGACTTAACAAACTTATCATTTTACAGAAACGCTTTTCCCATTTTCCCATTGCTGACACATTACACTATGTATCCTCTTTTCATCAGCTTTCGTTATTTATTTTTGTGCTCGCGTAGCAAAACTCATCTATTACCTTCAGCGACCCATTTCCCTATCTAATACCCTCAGCATCACGTGATTTAACCTGACTACATTCCGTTACCTTTATTTTACTTGTGTTGATATCCATCTGAAACCCTCTTTTCAAGACATTATCCATTCCGTTCAATTGATCTTCCAATTCCTTTGTCATCTCTGACAGATTTACTATGCTATCACCAAAGTGAAAATCTTCCACTTTTTTGGCCCCGAACTTTAAATTCTCCTTTTTTTTGGGGGGGGGGGGGGGGGGGTAGGCTGCAACCTTCTCTCACTCGCTTTTCATCTACATTTTCCTTTTCATGTCCTTCGTTTTTTATAAATGCAGTCTGCTTTCTGTACAAGTAATAGATAACCTGTCGCTCCCTGTATTTGATCCTTGCTACCTTTGAGTTTCAAAGAGTGTATACAAGTCAAGATTGTCAAAAGGTTTCTCTAAATCCAAAAATACTACAAATCTGTTTCCCTTTCTTCACTCTAAGATTACCCGTAGGGTCAGTATTGCTTCGCGTGTTCCACATCTCGGAGTCCAGAATACTGCTTATTATGATTACTACTATTAAACTTTACAAACCATCAAGGCTCTTCGCTGTAGAATGACAATACTGAACCACTCTGCTCTGTCCCCGTAGATAATTTTTCCGTCTCTACTCCGTGTAAAGTGTTCCAGACCACTGTGAGCACTGCTGAGGTATCTGTTACTTTTGCGTCCGAGAGGTCGTCTTCCATTTGGAAACCCTTCTGTCACTTTTTGGATGGTCCTCTTTGGTGATGCTTGACACGTCACATTCATATTTCAGTGCAGTGTCAAGTTTATGCTACCCAAGAGTGTATAGGCGACAGCCATTACGCGGTTGGGGGAATAGGTCATCCATACTCCGTATGGAGTGTAGCCATGTATGGAAGTGAAACATGGACGATAAATAGTTTGGACAAGAAGAGAATAGAAGCTTTCGAAATGTGGTGCTACAGAAGAATGCTGAAGATTAGATGGGTAGATCACATAACTAATGAGGAAGTATTGAATAGGATTGGGGAGAAGAGAAGTTTGTGGCACAACTTGACCAGAAGAAGGGATCGGTTGGTAGGACATGTTCTGAGGCATCAAGGGATCACCAATTTAGTATTGGAGGGCAGCGTGGAGGGTAAAAATCGTAGAGGGAGACCAAGAGATGAATACACTAAACAGATTCAGAAGGATGTAGGTTGCAGTAGGTACTGGGAGATGAAAAAGCTTGCACAGGATAGAGTAGCATGGAGAGCTGCATCAAACCAGTCTCAGGACTGAAGACCACAACAACAACAACAACTCTCAAGTTCCTTCATTTCGTAAGAAAACATGCTCATTTGAGAATAACGTATCTTGCTTTCGCGAGTTGTTATGAGAGTAGAACTGTTTCTAATGGAAAGAGAAAGTCAAGTAAAGTAAACCATTGAGTTTCTGCAGCATCCAAACTGGTCGATGGCCACAACAGTTGTGCGCGCGATCCTAGCTGCTTGAAAACGAAGAGCCACGGGTTCTATTATCACTGCGGGCGCTGGTTTCAATTTAAATCTGTATGTCTTTAGTCTGTTATCTTTTGCTACTGACTATGTGTCGTTCTCATATCTTAACCATAGAGGCATTGATGTGTTTCAGCGTGTAAGTGTACTGCATGGTAGTCAAAAGAACAAGAAATGTTCGGATCTTTGAAAAAAAAGAAAAAAACAACATTGTACTAAAACACGAAATTAAGTGACGCTAAGCATGTACGATGGATAAACTGCATCGATCGAATGAATGCCTAAGTTGAATCTTGCACTAACTCTAGACTACCTTTAATACGCAGCTGTTGTGCGGGTTGCTCATCGTGTAGGCGAAAACCTTGCTGATTTTCTGTATCTGCGCGTAACTTAACAGATCGGGTCAGATTGTTAATAGCTAAGTAAAGCCTTTTTAATTCTGTAATAATGTGCTTACGCATGGAACTTAACTAAACATACCATAATTTTCAAACGACGTCAATGGGAACGATTTATACGCACTTTCACTGGTACCTCACCGTTTCTTTTACTTAAAGCTTAAGAGGATCATTGGGTAACGCTTTGGAGGATGTTCTGGAGGAACTAGCGTAGGTTAAGTGGCTCATTCGCCTTAATTCATTTCAGGTGAATGCCGGGATACTTCGATGAAAGTGTAACGGCCGATTCTGTCATTTATCCTTCTCACATTGAAATAGTGCTCCATCTCTAAAGACCGCGATATTCAGTTATTGAGTTTGTTGCTTACATGTTTCGTAGATCAAGCACATGATTTTTATGGAAAGGATGAGAAACGAGTCAACTTACTAGCGATATATACAAATAGCCTATGGTTTTTAGTATGACTAAGTGCTGACAATTTAGAGATTGGTAAACAGCACACAACTTTATATGTAGTAGGCTTGAACGTATTGAGTTTTAATATTATTCGTGTAACTTGAATTTAGTTTTTTTAGCTACACATGTAACCAGTTAATAATAAATAATTCTCTATGGAGCAGAAGGAGCTGTCGAACAGAAATGATTAGGCTAGGTTCAAAATTTATTTACCTGCCAGGCGTTTCACGCTTTTGTGCAACAGACTAAAGAGTTTTATGATGGCATGTTGAATTCCTTTCTGAGCGACTAACAGCTTGTGTTACAGTTTGGCTCGTCTATTCCTGTAACCGTGTACATCATTATTTTTCACTAACTGTGATGGATTATTTACGACGAATTTCACTAACGAATACACACTTTTTTAGAGCGGTTAAAAGTGAAACATCTTGAAGAAGCGTCTACAACACGATTGTGGGCGAGTATCACATATTATTCTCACTGCTCACTTTTATGTAATCATTACTTTCTTTCCAAGTGATGAGTTACCTGAGATAATTAAGTTGTAAGTCATTAATGAGTGTAAATAAAGAAAATGCACTAGGTTATTGATTTGTTTAAGAAACTAGCAATTATAGAAAGAACAAGATTTTTTGAACATTTTTGTTTGAGCAGCTCATTAATATGCTTCTTCCTGTCAAGTTTTGATCACTATGAGCAACCAAAAATTCAAAACATTCTTCCCCTGAAAAAGGCTGTAGTAACACGGCCGGAACGTCAGTTTATTTGTTAACAATTTCTTCTGTTGCTTTCTCTTCTATACGATTTAATATGATGCCTGTATCAGTATTCAAATGGCTCTGAGCACTATGGGACTTAACATCTGTGGTCATCAGTCCCCTAGAACTTAGAACTACTTAAACCTAACTAACCTAAGGACATCACACACATCCATGCCCGAGGCAGGATTCGAACCTGCGACCGTAGCAGTCGCGCAGCTCCGGACTGAGCGCCTAGAACCGCGAGACCACCGCGGCCGGCGTGTATCAGTATTACTGACCTTTATTCCTCAATAGTTAGTGTTCGTACTAACGTTTTTTTTCTGTGTAAGGAGGAAGAAGTATTAGATATAAGACAACTTATAACACGTAATAAATGTAATGTAAACTGTGACGAATGGCTGTTGGATGTTAAGAGAGGGCATTATGGTCCTAACATTGCCAGGATAAGTAAATCACCATACAAAAGTAAATGATATAAAACCATGATAATAATGAAAACCAAGATCAATCAGTCCGTTACAGTAAGACAGATTTTACGTTAACGTATCTATACAAAATTAACATCTCGTTTTATGAGATCGCTTTAGTTCTGTGATGCAGATACTAACACACACACACACACACACACACACACACACACACACACACACACACACACACTCACTCACGTGCGTAACCATATACATGTGCTTCTGCGTACGTGGGCACTTAACTAGGTACCTATCCATCGTCAGTGTGACCTATCCATCGTCAGTGTTAATTCTCTTATCTTTTACTAGGCGTAGGCCCTATATTGGTGCATTGTTAAACTAACGTGCTTCCGTGCCTGCTTTGTAGTCTTATCAAAGCATTTCTTTACTGTGAGGTCAATAGGGACATATTTACATGCTGCACTTCACGATATTATGAAACACTTCATCGTAATGAGAAGACGTTCAGTAATGTGTTTATGAGACCAGCTCTTACATACAGTTAATAACGATCAACGTTGGTGAGACCTCCGTCATAAGTTTTCCTCTGGCACGATGTCATTATTGTGTAAGCTATTATCTACCTTATTTACTGGACGATTGTGTACACTCAGAGAAGGCTGCGTAAGTTAGTGCAATCAACGCGTGTGTGCGGTTAGCAATTCGGTGGAAAACACTTCGGTTGATCAATTTTCTGCTCACAAGAATCGATTAACGAATGAAATATCATGGCTTTTACTTTGAAGGTGTACTACTCATGCAAAGCGCCTAAGTATAGTAAAAAAATACGGTTCAAGATAACGCGCTGTATTACTCTGGCAGTCTCCCTCAGCCCCAGTACAATTTCGGCTTTACAAATTCATAAGTAAACGACATGACATGTATTCAAGAAATCATTGACGTTACTCTCCGGCCGATTATCTCCATGGTTACAATGTTCAAACAATAAACTCACTGTGGAAGACCCTCATAAGAAAGATGGTAGTTAGTTCACAATGTCGCAACTGAAACTTATGTAATAAAGGACAGATCATTTGACGGGGAAGCAACGTACACTACCGCCAAGCCTGACGGACGTCTTGGTGATAGTCGTTACCGAACATTTTTGGTGTTCGTTTCTGTTGAGAGCAAATTGTTATGAAACAATCAAGAAAATAAAGATTGGGGATTATAACTGCGCCGTTTCAAAGTATGTTAAGTATAATATTTTTATATTTAGTATGCGGAGCTGGACGTCAGTGTAAGTATAGGTGGTGATTAGCAAATACTCTTATATGAGGGACGTATTTCCGTGTTCCGGTTATGATGTATGTTCGTTCAGTCCAGAGTCGCGAAGAAACAATGAAAGTCTGGTCTCGTTTTTATAGAAGGAGATGGAGAGGAATTTAGAACACTACCGATCGTTTCATTTCAGTTCTCAGTAACTTCTGTAAATAATTTTTGTGTAATAATAGGTAATATATTCTCAAAGCACAATCAGTTTTCCCCCAGTCTTTGCCTAAATCAAGCTAATGCTTCGATTGAAGTGGTCTCTCTAAGAGCGCAATGTTATGATGATACGGTAAAATGGGCATTGCGGAGAGCCCACGTAAGAGATATCGTCGTGCGTTTGTCAATGAATTGTACGTGCATGAAATTATAAAACGATGCGAGTGAGTTTCGTCATGTAACGATTAGCTTGTAACTTGAAAGACCAAAGAAGTGTTAACTTATCACTTAGAAAATAGTTCCAAACTTAAAGATGATGGAAGGGAACATTTTTCTGAGGGAACTTTAGATTTCCTCTCCACCGAGATCGAGGCCATTCCTTGGTTCCTTCTTTGTTAGAAATAAATACTTTTTCCTATTTCGTTTTCAGTACCGGCCTCTTTCAAAGCCTAGGTCTTTATCGAGTGTGTATAAGAAAATATCGATGTGACGCCCAGAGTCGATGGAAATCGTCGATGTGTTTCCCGCCCCGGGGCGCAGTCGTCTATCGCTTTGCAGAAGCGCACTGCTGGAGTACTGGTTATTCTTCGTGTTTTACTGTTCTTCTTAAAATATAGTCCGCAGTTCGTGGTCTAGTGGCTAGCGTTGCTGCCTCTGGATCACGGGATCCCGGTTTCGATTCCAGGCCGGGCTGGGGATTATCTCTGCCTGGGGACTCATCATTTCATCATCAGCACCATTCGTGACAGTGGCTAGATTGGATTGTGTAAAAATTGGACTGTTTCAAAATTGGGACGGGCGCTGATGACCGCGCAGTTGAGCGCCCTACAAACGAAACATCATCGTCACCATCTTAAGATATATCGGTAAAACGATTAATATACTAGAGTAATCTGGTAGCGCTCTATCGAATGGGCACGTAAAATTCCGATTTAAAGAAAATCGTGTTTGAAACAAGAAACAAAACCGACGCATTCTGTCGACGCTGGGCGTTGTATGAAAGACGTGATGGGCAGAATTTATTTGGGCTGAAACTGTCTACACGTTACAAAAACGAAACTGCAAATATCTGTCCAAAAACCAGAGTTTAGGCGCCTGACGACTCATGAGAGAGGCACCCGGTATGTGTACTGGAGCGCAAAACTTGAGGACAAAAACTAACTGCCGGCCGCTGTGACCGAGCGGTTCTAGGCGCTTCAGTCCGGACCCACGCTGCTGCTACGGTCGCAGTTTCGAATCATGCCTCGGGCATGGATGGCTCAAAAAATGGCTCTGAGCACTATGGGACTCAACTGCTGAGGTCATTAGTCCCCTAGAACTTAGAACTAATTAAACCTAACTAACCTAAGGACATCACAAACATCCATGCCCGAGGCAGGATTCGAACCTGCGACCGTAGCGGTCTCGCGGTTCCAGACTGCAGCGCCTTTAACCGCACGGCCACTTCGGCCGGCTCGGGCATGGATGTGTGTGATGTCCTTAGTTAGGTTTAAGTAGTTCTAAGTCTATGGGATTGATGACCTGGGATGTTAAGTCCCATAGTGCTCAGAGCCATTTGAGTCATTTGTAATTTCGACGTTTTCCCCATAAGACTCGTACCTACCAACCTTTAGCAGCTTTGGAGTACGTTCCCAGTTGGCGCCATTTCACTCCCACGGTATTATGCGCCTGTTGTCTGTACCGCAGCAGGACTGTGTCTGCAGCAAACCCGGAACATTTAATGTCTTCTGACAATGTGCCACTTCTGTTACACATTGTCCTTAGCGTGAGGCGACATGTGTAAGCTACTTTCTGTAACCCATACGTACTTCATTAGAAACAAAATGTTCAATCCTGTTATTTATAATTTTGGGGATTTCACGTATTTCCACTTCAACCCTTTTAATCTTTTCGTCCTTCGGTTCTGTACCACAGTTCATTGCATTTTATATTTGGAAGTCTTATTTGAATCGAGAGTGGACACGGTGACAGAACAGAAGGAAGGTTGTACAGCTCCATTATAGGAGATATCACGATCGACAATTTGATATTCATAAGTCTTTAAAAGAATACAGAAATCCAAACATGGAACCCTGGCTTCAGAAGGGACACGGAATCATGCTCGAAATTCAGTGACATGGAAAGTACAAACTCACATATTGCACTCACTTCTTGTAGTTATAATTCAAATTCGGTACGGAAAACAAACATCAAGCAATAAATATGTTTCTCTGTACACCTTGCATGCTGGATAACCCTTGGAGCGCGGAAAGATATTTTGACAGAAAGATCACAATTAAAACTAAAACTGCAATATAATTCTCTCTAGGCTGCTTTTCCCTCATTCTGTCGTGAATAATTTAGACTCCTGAGTTATCAAGCTGGTCGGAGTGTTTCTTGACCTTTCCATGCTGAATTGCTCTTATCAGACCTGCATTCCTACAGATTATCTTTCACCCGAAAACTATTTCTGAAAATGATATCGCGTATTTGTTGTCTGCAATGTAAATATAAGAGATTATTTTCCATAAGTTTTCAGTCGAAGCACACGAACCTCTGAAAGTGCTCGTCTTTGATGCTGTTGTGTCAAAAATTAATGCTTTAACGTAGGACTGAATTTCCGAGTGACCTACAGTTTCATAGACAACTTCTGTTTTCTCATTTCCATTTTAACAGAAACGAACGAAATAAGGGCAAAATTATTACCATGGAATTAGTCATTGATTTTTTCTTTCAAAAATATGTGTAAAATTGTTTCGTAGTTACGTAACAAACTGAATTATTTTATTTCATATTCTCCTCATTCTTGTCCCTTCATGTCTGCCTCTGCTCTCTAAGACGCTCTTTTTCTCAAATAACTGGGGATAAATTGCATGCGTCATGTTTTCTGTCCTTTTAATCGTAGACTGACCCTGCTGTCTTATTCACTAACAATGATTTTCAAAACATTCGCCTGTGATACATTCTCACAGTCTTGAAAAAAAAATTATTCGTTTTCGTTTATGTACTTCCGACGATCTTCCAGCATATTTTATTGTTGCTTCCAGTAAAAGTTTCTAATTATAGTATGCGTTTCCCTCCAACTCCTGTTACAATGTGCGTGTTTTTTTACAACAAATCGTACTTCTCGTGTAGTTTACGTTACACTTTGATACACGATTAATTTCCACATTCGAAAATTGTAAAAGGAAACCATTAACGTTTGTTTTATAAGTGGCAGTTTACTTCCTGTTATTTCACGCAAGTAATATCGCATAAACGAACTGAAGGCGAAGAAATTGTACATGCTACGTTGCTACCTTCCTTGGAAAGCGAAAGACAGCTGAATTGGATCGCGCTGTGTGATAACAATGAGCAGCGCAGCTCGCTTTTACCCTTTCTCAACCTATCGTGGGGCCGTTGATCCCTCGCGTATCCCTCCAAATCGCTCTAAGCACTATGGGACTTAAGTTCTGAGGCCATCAGTCCCCTAGAACTTAGAACTACTTAAACCTAACTAACCTAAGAACATCACACACATCCATGCCCGAGGCAGGATTCGAACCTGCGCCTAGAACCGCTCGGCCACCCCGGCCGGCATCTCACGTACCCCAACCCGACCAATGTGATATGCGATATGAGAACGCATTCAATTAAGGTGAATCAAGTAAACAACCAGCATGCATTGGGTGATAATTTAATTTGTCATGCAGAAGTATTATTAAGTATTATTTGTGCAGTTGATGGTTTTTGTCTGCATTTTCAGATTTTGAAGGGCAACCTTTTCTTTTATCATACTGAGCACAAATTTTAGGTTGCTCGTTTTACATGATATAATGTAACAAAACTGGGAGAGAAGCTAAGAAAAATTATAAAGATCATTATAAAGTGCCAAATAATAGTCTTTTATATTTACGTCGATCTTAGCTTATAAATAATTTTTGTCTAAGTCTAACAGTAACAGCCTTTGAAGAAACTCTGATTATTTTCAGCAGTAGCCCTGACTGACGAAAGAAGTATGTTATTTCGTTTCTACTGCTTTACTTACACACGCCTGGCAAGATTGTGCCTAAAAAGTGGTAGTTCCACATATCGCTTTTATAAAGCGTAATACTTGGGTAATTCCAGTAGTCGCTCGCGAATGACACACTACATTGACCAGCACCATGAATCATGTTACAATGCCAACCATTCTATGATGTCATTAGTCAACTAGTTCGGCTTTTCATTTCGTTTGATTGCTTGTTATTAATATTTATCGCGCTTTTTTGCGTATAATTTAATGAAATTAGGAATTGAAGAGCCCTGGAGGAACCGAGCACAAAACAGAAAGGAATAGGGACAGTTTGTGGAAGCAGCGCGTGATCTGTAGGGCCTGTGACCACTGGATATGAGTATGAATATCATTTACTGAGACCATACTATCTCCTGAAAAGATTGGGAAAAGTTCTGTGCTGTTGTCACAGAATTTTCGGTGTGGGTTTCTCTGCTATCTTAGTTGTATCTTAAGAACGCTTACCAAGTCTTGTTTATTTTCAGAACACTTTCTAGGTGGATGAAAAAGTTCTGCATTATTTATTCAATGCAAGAGCTCTGTAGAGAGCAAGTTGTATGACGCTTCTCTAATAGCTGTTCGACGAGACTTCAGTCCTCACGTGTGAATAAAGAATTTGGCGGCCCTTCCTAAATGGAACCAAGTAGAACCTCTTACTTGTAATCGCTCTCTACGAAGCAATATGTAAAAATTAATTTCTCTTTAAGGTATATCACCCAGTGACAGGTGTTTGCTGTAAGATTACTCCGTGAACGCTAAAATTCATTTATTTATGGCTGTTAATTTCTGGGAATGTTATAACTGTGTGCTGGAAATCTACTCCACGCCACGCAAAACCATAATAAAAAAAAATTAAACGCGACGAAGAGCTTCGTTCCATCACCATCTTCCTTCTATATTTCCTGATTTACAGAATCCACCTACAACGACACAGTGTATGTCGTTACGTTCTTTTTTGTTTGTTTGGGAATTTGTGGTAAGGTCTTATGGGACCAAAGTGCTGAGGTCATCGGTCCCTAAGCTTACACACTACCTAACGTAGCTTAATCTACCTTACGCTAAGGACGACGCACACACACCCATGCCCGAGGGAGGACTTGAACCTCCGACGGAGGGAGCCGCGCGGACCGTGACAAGACGGCTGAGACCGCGCGGCTACCCCGCGCGGCGTTACGTATTTGACAGCGCGTTAGAAACTAAATAACTGAAGGCACGAACTGAACAAAATGTTTCATTAAACAGAAGAGAACTCACTAAAACACACTCTGTAGTAGTTTCAAACTTTTTGGTGCCTACGGATTCAAACACGTGGATGGACCTTTCATGGGTGGGCTACTTACCAACTAATACAATTACTTGCTTTATAGCCCTATCACTGATTATTAGTATTCTACAATATTCTGGAAGAGCGTCTGTGGGAACTCGAACTAAAGGTGTTGTTTATTAGCAGACTGGAAACTTACTTCGAAACTTAGTTACAGGACCAAATAGGGTCTCAACCCCATACCGAAGTTGGTGCATAAAATGCCACCCGATTTAACTTTATTTTTAATGCCCTCGGTGTCATAAGTTCAACTGTCATATAGCTTTACCAGTCCAACTCGTCAGTTCATAATGATAACAGATTTAAAAAGGCTTACCATTCGACCAAAGGCAAAGGTTGTGTTCCTGTTAAGAGAGTTACAATAAATCTACGGAAAAGCTCCTAATTTCTTACTTTTTCAGTCCATCTATTTCTCAACATCCTTCTATAGAACCACATTTCAAACGCTTTGAGTCACTTCTTTTCCGGTTTTCCCATAGTCCATGATTCACTACCGTAAAACACGGTCCTCCTTACGCACATTCTCATAAATTTCTTCCTCAAATTAAGGCCGCTGTTTGACATTGGAAGACTTCTTTTGGCCATGAACGCCCTCATTGCCTGAGCTAGCCTGCTTTTTATGCCCTGCTTGGATTGTCCATAACGCGTTACTTTGATCTGGAAGGTAGCAGAATTCCTTCACTTGTCTTACTTTGTGCTCACTAACCTTGATGTTAACTTGATTAGGTAGTAGAAAAATTTCCGCTACCAGTCACAATAAAAGATTATTTATTCGTCACACGACCGGTTTCGGTCTTGGGCCCATCCTCAGGTATTTATAATCCATGTACATGTTTATACTGCTGGAGATCAATAAGGCAATATAAACATGTACATGAATAAATAAACACATGAGGATGGCCACAAGCCCCAAACCGGTCGTGTGACGAATAAACGATATTTTATTGTGACTGGTTGTGAAAATTTTTCTACGCCCTGTGAAGGAACAGTCACGGAGTTCAACAGCATCCACTATTGGTAAAATTCACTTAACTTGATTGCTATTATAGTTTGTGTTACTCCGCATTGCTTTCATCTCTCTTCAGCTTACTCTCAGTCCATTGTGTGTGTTCATTGGACCATTTCATTCAACAGGTCCTGCAATTAATTTTCACTTTTGTTGAGGATAACAATGTCAGCAGAGAATCTTATCATTGACATCCTTTAATAGTTATTTTTAATCTTACTGCTTGAACCTTTCTTTGGCTTTGCCGCTTCGATGTATGGATGGAACAGTAAGAGTGAAAGATTTCATGTCTTATACTCTTATACTTGAACTTCGAGGGCGTGCTGAAAAGCAATGCCTCTGAATTTTTTGCGTGAAAACTCTTAAAGCTTTGAAAATAACACAAAAGTTATTAACATTCTACACTACTGGCCATTAAAATTGCTGCACCAAGCAGAAATGCAATGATAAACGGGTATTCATTGGACAAATATATTGTACTAGAACTGACATGTGATTACATTTTCACGCAATTTGGGTGCATAGATCCTGAGAAATTAGTACTCAGAAACAACCACCTCTGGCCGTAATAACGGCCTTGATACGCCTGGGCAATGAGTCAAACAGAGGTTGGATGGCGTATACAGGTACAGCTGCCCATGCAGCTTCAACACAATACCGCAGTTCATCAAGAGTAGTGACTGGCGTATTGTAACGAGCCAGTTGCTCAGCCACCATTGACCAGACGTTTTCAATTGGTGAGAAATCTGGAGTATGTGCTGGCCAGGGCAGCAGTCGAACATTTTCTGTATCCAGAAAGGCCCGTACAGGACCTGCAACATGCGTTCGTGCATTATCCTGCTGATATGTAGGGTTTCGCAGGGGTCGAATGAAGGGTAGAGCTACGGGTCGTAAAACATCTGAAATGTAACGTCCACTGTTCAAAGTGCCGTCAGTGCGAACAAGAGGAGACCTAGACGTGTAACCAATGGCACCCCATACCTTCACGCCGGGTGATACGCCAGTATGGCGATGACGAATACACGCTTACAATGTGCGTTCACCGCTATGTCGCCAAAACCGGATGCCACCATCATGATGCAGTAAACAGAACCTGGATTCATCCGAAAAAATAACGTTTTGCCATTCGTGCACCCAGGTTCGTCGTCGAGTACCCCATCGCAGGCGCTCCTGTCTGTGATGCAGCGTCAAGGGTAACCGCAGCCATGGTCTCCGAGCTGATAGTCCATGCTGCTGCAAACGTCGTCGAACTGTTCGTGCAGATGGTTGTTGTCTTGCAAACGTCCCCATCTGTTGACTCAGTGATCGAGACGTGGCTGTACGATCCGTTACAGCCATGCGGATAAGATGCCTGTCATCCTGACTGCTAGTGATACGAGGCCGTTGAGATCCAGCACGGCGTTCCGTATTACCCTCCTGAACCCACCGATTCCATATTCTGCTCTAACAGTCATTGGATCTCGACCAACGCGAGCTGCAATGTCCGATATGGTAAACCGCAATCGCGATCGGCTACAATGCGACCTTTATCAAAGTCGGAAACGTGATGGTATGCATTTCTCCTCCTTACACGAGGCATCACAACATTTCACCAGGCAACGCTGGTCAACTGCTGTTTGTGTATGAGAAATCGGTTGGAAACTTTCCTCATGTCAGCACGTTGTAGGTGTCGCCACCGGCGCCAGCCTTGTGTGAATGCTCTGAAAAGCTAATCATTTGCATATCACAGCATCTTCTTCCTGTCGGTTAAATTTCTCGTCTGTAGCACGTCATCTTCGTGGTGTAGCAGTTTTAATGGCCAGTAGTGTACCTTTCTAAATAAAACAAAAGTTATTGCCTACATCTTTATTATTCATGTGTGCATATTTTCAGGCCTCTGCCGCCAGAGTACTCCGAATTGTAGCGTGTAACATGGCGGTGAGGTACGTAGCTGCCCTATCAGCCAGAACATTATGAATTCCGACCTACTATCGACATAAACCCGTCCAGGCCATAGCAGCGTCACCTGACGAGGAATGACTGTTAGTCAGATACACGCACAATGCTTGTTGTATCAATGTGCCTGCTGTCCGTGTGTAGAACGGGGGAGGTGCGCGATCTGCCTGAGTTGACCGAGGGCAGATTGTAATGAACCGGGGGTTCGGCACGAGCATTCAATGCCCAGGCTTATCAAGGCCATTATTACGGCCAGAGATGGTTATTGTGGGTACTGATTTCTCAGGATCTATGCACCCAAATTGCGTGAAAATGTAATCACATGTCAGTTCTAGTGTAATATATTTGTCCAATGAATACCCGTTTATCATCTGCATTTCTTCTTGGTGTAGCAATTTTAATGGCCAGTATTGTATAAGAGTTTTCATATAAAAATTTGGAGGCGTCACTTTTCAGCACTTCTTCGTGTTAATGCACGATAAAGATGGCTTTGTGAATATATCCACTCAACGTCGGGAAAAAAAAAATCCTTCAGTGGATCGATTCTCTGTGCAAATTTGTGATACTGGTAGCGGGAATGATGAAGAGGCGAGTTGGTTGGAAGGGGCATAAGTGTCCTCATACGAATGTGACAGCGCCGCAGCTCGTCTCCTTCGAGTGGCCCTTTGTGGGTCGAGCCTTAACGTGCACTTCCGGAAGCCACGACCCGGAGCAGCGGCGGACGCGCGCCGGGGTCAGTGCTCCGGCAGATGCGTGTGCGCGCATCCCACGCATGGCGTACACGCGCGCACTTGCAGGCGGTGCCGCCATTGCTGGGGGGTGGGTGGGGGCAGGCGTCAGAAACAATGGCCGGGGGAGGGGACGGCGGCCATCATGGCATACGCACTCACACACGCGCCCGCTCATTACAAAGCGGCGTGCCAGCTGCCGCGCAATTGTCGGAGTGGGGGCCCCCACCCCCTTCCCCTCCCCTCCCGCGCTTCCGCAAGCGGCCGCGTGGCCACGCACCCAGCTATCACGTGGGCCTCCTACCGTAAAGCCACCGAAACCCACTTCGCTTCCCGATAAATGAGTTTCGGGTGTTCCGTATACCTTAAGACCTCGCTTTTGCGTGTGCCTAATCGCGATCACATTTCTTGGAAACCCAAGCGGAAAGATATCTATTATCTTTTCATCACTCGGCAACATGTTATTTTTCTTTTCAACAAGCTCAGAATACTTTAGTCCTGTAATATATGTTTACTCAGCGACGTATAGTTCCTGTAAAGTGACTATCTTCAAGTCACTCATTAATACTATTTCAAGTTAAAATTAATTCACTTGGCACCAAATACGTAATTACGAAATAGCAGTGTATGTGTGCTATAATACTTAACAACATCGGCACTGCTATTCTGTATTTATTTGCCAACACCACGTCCTCGACTCTCAGTAAATATGTCCTTCCTGGACGGGAATATACGTAATGTAACGAATGCAGGTTGTGGCACGTGGACAACGACGTACGGAAGCTTGGCTGTGGCCGTGGTTCGTGTTCAGGTGGCCGAAGAGGTTAAGGGGACCGCTCGCGCAAAGAGGGGTTCGAGCCTAGTCCGGAACAAATTTTCACTGTCGTCATTCCAATATACAGCCGAAAGTGGTTCATATTCGCAACTGCAAATACATTTCTTGTACATACGTAATTGTATACGGGTGCAAAAACTGTAACAAAATGTATATTTGGCACCAAGGAACCCTCCATTAGCTTGATCTAGCGTTAATCCGTGACTTGAAGATAGACGCCTGACCGAAGCTGATTGTTGTTTTTGTTGTTGTTGTTGTGGTTGTGGTCTTCGCTCCGTAGACAGGTTTGATGCAGCACTCAACGTTGCTGTGTCCTCTGCAAGCCATTTCGTCTCTGAAAAACAGCTACTGCTGCCTACATTCGTTTCAACCTGCACACTGTATTCATGCGTCTACAATTTTTACCCAAAACTTCCTTTCATTATCTAACCGACCACACGTTGATGTCTCATGATGTGTTCTGTCTTTTTTTTTTATTTTGCCTAATAAATTCCGTTCTTCCATAAATTTCCTTTTTCCATAGTTAGATTCAGCATCTTCTCATTTGTTATTCGGTCTAACCCTCTAAACTTCGGCACTCTTACATAGTACCACATTTCAGAAACTTCTATCTTCTCCGAACTGCTTATCGTCCAATATCCACTTCCGCAGAAGGCTACACCCCAAACAAATACCTTAAGAAAACACTTCCTAACAGTCAACTTTGTATTACATATTAACAAATTCCTCTTGCCAGTCTGCATTATATATTCTCTGTACTTGGGCCATCATCAGCTATTTTGCTACCCAAATAGCTAAACTCATCCACTACTTTAATGTCTGATTTTCTTATCTAATTCTACCAGCATCGTTTGATTTAATTTGACTACATTCCATTAGCCTTGGTTTACTTCTTTGATGCTCATAAACTGTTTCCGTGACACTACCTACTCCGCTCATTTGCTCTTCCAAGTTCCTCGCTGTCTCTGACAGAATTACCATATTATTGGCAAATCTCAAAGTTTTTATTTCTTCTCCCTGTACATTAATTCCATCTCCACCTTTTACTTTGGCTTCTTTTACTGCTTGCTGCATGTAAAGGCTGAATAACGTCGGGGGTAGGCTACAACCCTGTTTCACTCCCTTCTCAACCAGTGCTTCCTTTTCATGCCCTTTCACTATTGTTTACTGCCGTCTGGGTTCTGGACAAGATGTAGTCTTTCGCTCTCTGCATTTTATCCCCGATACCTTAAAAGTGTTTATTTCAGTCATCATTATCAAAATCTTTCTCTAGGTCTACAAATACTATAAACGTAGGGTTGTCTATCTTCTAAGATAAGTCACTGCATCAGTGTGGCCTTGCGCGCTCCTATATACCTCCGAGACCCAGATTGAGCTTCCTCCTGGTCGGCTTCTACCAGTTTCTCCAATCTTCTACAACTAGTTCGTGTCAGTATTTTGTATTAATAGCTTATTAATGTGACAGTTTGGTAATGCACATACACGCCGGTAGCTGCGTTATCTGAAACTGGAATTATTACTTTGTTTTTGAAGTTTGATGTGACTTTGCCTGCCTGATATATTGTGCACACCAAGTGGAATAGTTTTGTCATCGCTGCCTCTCCACATATATCACTAATTCTGAGGGAATGACGTCTTTCCCGGAGTCTTGTTTGGACTTACATCTTCCTTCCGCTGCTCTGTAAAATCCTTCCCTCAGTATCTTATCTGCCGTTTCATCACCTCTACTTGCTCTTCCCTTTCAATAATATTGTCTTAATTACCCTTGTCGACCCCTTCTGTGTATTCCTTGCGCCTTTCAGCTTTGCAGTCGTTGCTTAGTACTGATTTGTCATTTGAGGCCGCGCGGAGTGGCCGCTTGGCTAGAGGCGCCATGTCACTGGCTGCACGGCCCCTCCCGCCGGAGGTTCATAAATGGCTCTGAGCACTATGGGACTCAACTGCTGTGGTCATCAGTCCCCTAGAACTTAGAACTACTTTAAACCTAACTAACCTAAGGACATCACACACATCCATGCCCGAGGCAGGATTCGAACCTGCGGCCGTAGCGGTCGTGCGGTTCCAGACTGTAGCGCCTTTAACCGCTCGACGCCGGAGGTTCGAGTCCTCCCTCGGGCATGAGCGTATGTGTTGTTAATATAAGATAGTTTAAGGTGGGTAGGACGTCAAACGGACCGACTTGGAGCAGGAGAGGCACCACAGGACATTTTAATTTCCACTGTCTATACTTTTACAAAAAAAAAAAAAAAAAAATCATAAAACTTTGTCAGCATGACCAGGAAGGATTCAGAATTCACACTCATAGCAGTGGAAGTTCGAAAATATAACGAAATAATTTTTTTACATGTGAAATTTCATCTTTTTTCACTTACTAATAGCAGTATTTGTTGCTATAGGTACACTTTTCTTCATAAGTAAGAGAGATTCTTCGATGAATTCTGCACAGCATACAAACCATACTTAAAGGTGTATGAAACTCTGGAATTTTCGAAATATATTAAAAACTGTGGTAAAAATTAAGGTAATTAACTATAGAATTTGTGTTTTTCCTAAACATGAAGTTTAAAATATAACAGTTCATTCGTTTTTTCATAAATTAAATAAATTCTAGAGTTTCATACACCTGTGACTATGGTATGCATGAAGTGCAAAATTCATCGTAGAATCACTCTAACTTATGAAGAAAAGTGTACCTATAGCAACAAATGCAGCCATTAGTAAGTGAAAAAATGAAATTTCACACGTAAAAAAAATTTATTTTGTTATGTTTTCGAACTTCCACTGCAATGAGTGTGAATTCTGAATGCTTCCTGGTGATGCTGACAAAGTTTTATGAATTTATTTGTAAAAGTATAGACACTGGAAATTAAAATGTGCTGTGATGCCTCTCCTGCTCCAAGTCGGCCCGTTTGACGTCCTACCCCCTTAAGTAGTGTGCAAGTCTAGGGACCGATGACCTCAGCAGTTTGGTCCTTTAGAAATCCAATCACATTTGAACGTTTTGTCATTTGAGCTCTTGATATTTATGCAGTGATTGAAACTATGTCAAGTTCAATTAAGGTTACGTGGCACCAACAAACTACTGCAAATTCTAAGTGCTATCATTCTTAAATACTGGATGAGTTAAGTCTGGGTATTCGCCCGCCGTGGACTACACTTCGTTTTCACCCCCACCCCCTACCCTTTGATAGCTTGGTGGTTCTTCCCCCCGCAACGTGATATGTGTAATAAATTTTGTCGAAATCGGTCCGATGGCTTAGGAGGAGATATGGATCATACATCCAGACATTTTTATAATATGTATAAATTTGATACGTAATTGGATGTTTTGTGGTTTATTGTGTCTGATTTCGAAAAAGTATATATGTGGTTATAAAGAAAATAATTATCCCTGCTGACTTCATCATTCTTATTTTCGTATTTTTTCATATTTTATAGCGATGGTAGAAGCTAATGTCTCTCAAAGTATTGATACTTTGGTGTTTTTATTTGTGAATGGCTGCGATTTTCGTTCTTATGAAGCCTGTTCTAGCGAGGGAGAAAATACACGTTTTCTAGCAAATAAGAGGTAGAAAATATTCGTGTGATATATCCGTAAAATGAATTCTCAGCTATGCTTTATGCAACCTACATTAAGATGGCGAACAGAGAAATGTAATTTGTTTTCGTGAATATTTTTTTTATTTGCCGAAGAATTATATCGAATCTTTCATTTAAAAACAAAAACAAAAAAGGGCGCATTGGATTGGATAGCTCGTAAAAAGACGAGTCCAGTGTTAGAATTCTTGTAAATATTTGCGATGTCAGTTCTCATAGAACGAGGTCATTAATATTCTATATGTGAAAGGCAAGGCGACCAACAATTTCTGTAACTATATAAGCGGCGTGCATGCCAGCGAAGGCGATACCACGCTGCGACGACGGTCCTGAGTCTGGTATTTAACTCATTTTCCTCCTTTTTCTGGACAAACTGTCCGTAAGCTTTAAAAAAGACCGTACCACTGCAACCGTCTTTAGAAGGGATTTTCAGCACCGTTAAAAAATTCTATGATTCAATTATAAGCAAATGCACTTGCTTCATTATCTTCAGTAATAAAGAAGAGTTAACTATGCAGAAATGTACTTGTGCTTCAACGTACAGTCACTTGCAGAGGGTAGTGTTTAGTTATTTTGATCCGTTCGTAGTAGGGTAGCAGTGTCCACGCTCCGCAGCAACAGTATTGATCATATGGTGACACAGCGCAATCTAAGCGTTCTAAATGTGACGAAGTAAAGAAAACATCTGACAGGGTACACGTCGCGGTCTAAGAACAACGTGCAGTTTTCTGACAACTATGCAGTTAGATGACAGTGGTGTAGCATTTGCCTTTCGGGCAGTCTTATTTAGGGTCTGACTCGAAGTATACCTAATCAGTGATCACCCCAAATTTGGTTTTCCAGAGTATATATCTTACCATTCGATGATAACTGAATAATATTTTCTTAATTAAGGCTGTAATACTGACAAAGATATCGAACTGCCGGAACGTTAAACAGCTATCATAATTTTAAAACATTTCATCCTATAATTTTGAAGTTCTTATCTAACATTCTCTACCAAATATCGTTACAACGTTACTGTAGAAAGAGCTACATGCTTAGTAACGTGGCCCGTTAGTTAAGATATGGAGAGCTACAACTTTTTACTCTGATTTCTCATAGTTCGCTCGTATTGGCCAAACAGCGAGTGAAACACATTGGAGTTTGAATGTATGGACACAGATCCGTACAAAATGCAAGAAAATTGCTGTTTTGTGCTCCTGTGGCTGCAGTGGACGTAGCAATGACTTGAAGGGCAGCCACTTTAACGTTCCGTTTCAGCCTTTGCTTATTGAATCAGATGTGTTGGGTGGGATCATCAAATTCACCGTTTGTGTTTGTAATTCTTATTCATGCACAACGCTTGTTTCGGAAATTATTTTTTTCTGTCCACACATTTTTATGGTTATGTTGTTACACTGTAAATAAAAAACAGTTTTGTCCATTTTCTACAATTTTTTCTGTGAAATTATAACATTGGAAACGCAAAACTATCATAACACATATCCATCATTTTGATTTGCAGCTCCTTGTGTTGGCCATGTTTGCAGTTAAATTTGTTGGATGTGAGGTCCGCCAGTTATTCAGTACACCGTTTCTTCTCAGTACCCAAACATCTTCCGGCACCACTGTTCCATCATCAGTGAGTTTTCGTTTTCATTTATTCTTCACATTTGGTGTGCATAAATTTTCCGGATCTCTTGTGTGTTAATTACTACAGGTAGCTTTTTATGTTTTCGTGTGGCAAGCACTTTCATTGTCCGTATCATGGTGAGGTGCTGTGATGCACACGTAACTATAACAAGTATTCACAAATAACGCAGTAAAACACTTTTCACTTCACCAAAACACACTGTGTTTAATGTGCTTGCCACACGAAAATATGACAATCTACCTGTAGTAATTAACACAAAGGAGATCCGGAAAATTCATTCGCACCAAATATAAAGAATAAATAAAAACGAAAACCCACTGTTGATGGCACAGTGGTGCCGAAACATGTTTGGGTACTGAGAAAAAACGGTGTTTTGCATAACTGGCGGACCTCACATCCAACAAATTTTTCGTAAAACGGTCTAAAAATAACATTTGTAATAGCGCTAGTAACTGGGGAAAAATGATGTAACGATAACTCATCGAATTGTGCGATCATTTCGACAAACTCATTTGGTTGGAAATCCCAAGAGATCAGTGTAGTTCAGTTTACCAGAAATTATGACCCGATCACACCAAGTATAATATCATTTCTTTAGCCTGACAGGGAAAGGATGACACACTGTCGTTTTCATCTGCATAGTTACTTACGTTTATGAAAACAGCAGCAACCAGAAGGAATGGATCGAATGAACATAGAGTTGGAGGATATATAGAACACTGTGCCAGCAGTATGTGGTTAACATCGCAGAGAAATGGCGTCAGTGCATTCACAACAGCGTCGTGGCATGTGTGGATAAAAGGCACCGTTCACGGCGATGGACCAACTCGAGTATATCACCCGAAGGTTGTTGCCTTGTGTGCAGAATGTTGACTCGACGTTGGAGACCGCAGCGAGCGCTGGCGATTCAACAACTCCTGCTGCGGGCCCGACTAATCACGCGTACGACTGCGTTGGCATCCATTATGCAGAAACCACAAGTGCCACAGACTACACTGAACACGTGAACACTGTCCCTGCTGCTGGCGTGCAGAGTGGAAAACTGTGTTTACGAACGAGTCCCTCTTCCGCCTGTCGTATAGTGTCAATCGCATAACTTTCAAACGCTACTTGCTAACCACAGCTGGACAGTCTTAACTGTAGAGCGACGTAGAGGACAAACATCAAGGGTTATTAGTCTGAGGCGCCACTGGATGCAACATGTGATATCTATTGAGCAGAATCGTATCTGTTGAGGGCATTCTGAGCAACTGCTCTCACATCACGGAATTTTTAGTAACCGAAGTATTGTGACCTCCACTGAGGGCGTTCTGAACAGCTAATGCCACATAAGGGAAGCAAATTTTACATACTATGTTACAGCAGAACAGCGCTTGCCACACTGAATAATATGAAAAGCCTCAAATCATAGAACGAAGTTCCCCTCTCCCCCGTACAAATAATTCCACATTTACCGCACGCACGTCGGAAAAACACGAATGCCACATTAGTCCCATGCCTACATGTCGGTGCTTATTTACCCGCATCGGACCCGGGCTACGATGCATAAGGCCGATACTCTGCAGCAACGCGCTGAAGTTGAAACTTTTTGATAGCTCCTTGCAAGTATGTACTGTTTTTGGACAAATTTTAAAAAATATGCGGCACACACGTGACTTACAGTCGAGGTCCGGGAGATGTTGGTTTCCGAAAAGACTGTTATTTGTTTTTTTGAGTTGTCAGTCTTCTGACTGGTTTGTTGCCTTCCAGCACGAATTTTTCTCGTGTGTCAACCTCTTCAGTTCAGAGTAGCACTTACAACCTATGTCCTTGTAAGATTTATTTCGTGTGCATTGCATTGCGTAGTGAAATGACTCTTTCCTATATTTAACCGAGTGAGATGGCCCAGTGGTTAGCACACTGTACTCACGTGCGGGAGGACGACGGTGCAAACCTGTGTCCGGCCATCCAGATTTTGGTTTTCAATGATTTCCCTAAATCACTCCATGCAAATGCCGGGATGGTTCCTTCGAAAGGGCACTGCCGATTTCCTTTGTTATCCTTGACGCAATCCGAGCTCTAACTCTTTCCCTAATGACCTCGATGTTGACCTCGATGTCTCGAATTGCATACAACGTATATGTACCTTGTACCACTGTATTGTATTGTATATTAACCGGGGGCCTAGAAACGACGGAGAGGCTCCGTCCCCGCCGCAGCGGTCCAAAACCCACGACGACTACCGTAGTCCACTTCACCCCTCCGCCGCCCCACACCGAACCACTCTTTCAGGGTTATTGTGCGGTTCAGACCCCGGTGCCCCCCCCCCCCCCCCACCAGGGAACGTCTCACACCAGACGAGTGTAACTCCTATGTTTGCATGGTAGAGTAATGGTGGTGTACGTGTACGTGGAGAATTTGTTTGCGCAGCAATCGCCGACATAGTGTAACTGAGGCGAAATAAGGGAAACCAGCCCGCATTCGCCGAGGCAGATGGAAAACCGGCTAAAAACCATCCAAAGACTGACCGGCTCACCGGACCTCGACACAAGTCAGCCGGGCGGATTCGTGCCGGGGACCAGGCGCTCCTTCCCAATCCGGAAAGCCGTGCGTTAGACCGAACGGCTAACCGGGCAGGCCACCTTGCACCACTACGATGGTATCATCTAGGGCACCCGCAGAAGTGTTTGCTTTCCACCGTATTCACTTCATAAAATATCTTTGAAGAGAGGGCAGCTCTATTTAAAAATTAGACTGGCTTATAATTACCTGATTATGTCACGCCACGGGTTCAGCGCCATTAGTGAGTTTTCTTCTTCATTCTGAAAACATTGAAGGCCGACATTTTACATTTGCTTTATATTACGTGATTGTTCTTACCTTTTCAGGATTATTCGGCGCACTGAGCATTTTCTAATTTACTAATTTCTTCAGCGTAGCTATGATGTGTGATTAAAAGTACATACTTGTTTGCAAATAATATTACACGTTAATTATCAGTGTCCCAAATAATGCTCTGAGAGGTAAGATGAATAAAAGTGCAAAATTAGATAATGTAATGATTTTCATCTCATGTTAATATTTTCAGCATAATTAGTACAACAACAACAATAATAATAATAAAAAGAAGAAATTAACACAACTAATCGAAATATCCATACCCAATACAACAAATATACAGAAGAAAACAGGAGAAAAAGTTGAAAAATACATCCAACTGGCTGAGGAAGTCAAGGACATGTGGCATCAGGATAAAAGTGACATTATACCAATTATACTATCAACTACGGGAGTCATACCACACAATATCTACCAGTACATCAACGCAATACAGCTACATCCAAACTTATATATATATACAACTACAGAAATCTGTAATTATTGATACATGTTCAATTACCCGAAAGTTCCTAAATGCAATGTAACATATACCGTATAGTTAAAAGGAAGTCACGCCTGATCAAGGTCCGCGCTACTTTCCAGTTTTAAACAGACATAAAGTCTGAGAAAGGAAAGAAATAATAATAATAATGCCCCCCCTCCGCCCGAATGGCCGAGTGCTTTAAAGCGCCGCTTCCGGGATAAGATGAGACAAGCCCGCCAGGGATTGAATCCACCTTGCAGATGAGCAACATGGACAGTTGAGACGCCGCCCTGGATGTGGTCTTTAGGCGGTTTTTCACATCCAGCTAGGTAAATACCGCAATCGTACCCACGTCCAACCTCAGATACACGCGACGCAAACAGTTAGAAAACATTCTTACATGTTAACATGAGATTTACTCTAAACGCAGAGAGGCAGGGTACACGGGTTCCGTCCCGGGGGGTAAGGCGTGAGCGGTGGGAGTGGCGTGGTGGCGTCAGGGATGCCGCCCCCATAGAAGAATCGAGAAAACGCTGAGGAATAATAATAACAACAAAAATAATAATAATAAAGCAATGGTGATAGCGCAGCAGTAGTTAAACACACCAGAGTGATTAAAACTAAGGATGTGTTCAGTAAGATATATATGATAAAGAATGGAAGGGATGTGGAAACATAGTGTCTCAACAGAATTCAACTAGCAAGGGAAGCAAACACTCGAATTTTTCTCATCTTTTGCACGCTTACATTACGTAATTAGGTGTAACAACTGCTGCTGTAGCACGGTCCGTTTCTCATACGTTTCCGACAAATCGATACTCGGTTTTACGTGCCTGTTGAATATCATACGAGAGCGCCAGCCGTCGACCAGCGGCATTAACGCATCTGGTTAAAGCGTTGGAAGAGTCTGCCCCAAACTGTTTTTTTTTTCTTATCTTACCCCTAATACTCGTATTACTTTTCTCCAGTCGCCGTTGAAGGTCCTGATAACGTCTCCATTTCCGAAATACATTAAACGTTATCTTCGCCGTGTACCGTAACGAAAGAGCACCCTGATCTGTTATGAACTATTGCTTGGTATGATTTCACTGTGACTCGCGTACGAAATATCGATAGATAAACATTTATTTCATCATGTTTCCTTATTATATCTTGCCTCGAATGCACCGCACCATGATCATCGGTCTTATTATTGTTTCTTTCTGGAGCAACATGATTGATTGTAGCGATAGAAGTGTCTAGTGGGAGATTAGAAAAAAATAAAAAAAATCTGGATAAGAGCCCGTCGGACTCGAGCACCGAGGCTTCCGTAAAAGCTTACTTACACAGTGTGAGTCAAAAAGGACTTTATAATTTTGGAATGATTTAGAAATTTATTGAGCTAACTTACAGAAACGGTGGATGTGTCATTTTGTACCAAACAACATCAAGTTTGATTCACGTAGTACATCAGTACCCCATTCCGCCAACAGGAGCGCCAGCGGACTACACTGTTACAATGGCTACTTTCACTGGTGCGGAGGGTGCACGCTGCGTGTTATGCTTTCATGAACTTTTTAATTCCACAGATCGATGAAGATGGCAAATACGGGATGGTTTACTACCAGCAATTGTGCATCACCTCATCTCCTCACGGAAGTCCGAGGTTTCCTCGATAATCGCTTCCCATGTCGGTGGTTTGGGTATAAAGGGGCAATCGAATGGCCATCTGGCTCGACAAACTGGACACCACTGGACTGCTTTTTCTGGGGTTTCATTAAAGGCCTCGTGTATACTCTTTCCTTAGCAAATAAAATTGAATCCATGCTGTGTGGCACAACTTACGCCCGATTTGCTGCAACGAGTGTGGGAAGACATCGATTACCTGTGGAATGTTGCCGCACCACAAATGGTAGTCACTTCGAACCAAAATGAAATGTGACACTTTTATGTGAAACTTGAGGCTGTTTGCTACAAAATGACACATCTGCCGATTCTGTAAGTTACCTCAATAAACTTCTATATCATTCAAAAGTTGTAAAGCCCCTTTTGATTCGCCCCGATTATGTAGACACTTCAGCCAAACCGAGCTCGAGAATGTCGACGATTCTTGCCTGTTATTGGTATGGATACTGGAAAGATATCAAAATATTTGACAACATCTGTTGTTTGCATTGACCGGGAAGTTTAGATGTTTTACGCCGCCAAGGGACTGTAGACCTTAGTATGTGACATAAATTTTAATTTGATACGTCTATCCGTTCCTGAGCAACAGGGACTTAACAGTTGGACAGACGGAAGGACAACAGAATGATCTCATCAAGGTCCCGTTTTTACCGATTCAGACACGGAATCCTACAAACGAGAAAATGACATGACTGTAATGCAGTACAGGTAGCCTGCCGCTTTGGCCGGTTGCTCTAACACAGCTTCTCCATCGCTGACTGTCTAATACGGTATTCACCAGGCTTGTAAAACGTCGAACCTCGATTTCTCTAAAACGCTTTAGAAGCGCAACTTCCTAGAGTAGCGGTTGTTACATAAGGGTTTATTCTAAAATAGTGGTGCGGTGCATTCGAGGCAAGATATAATAAGGAAACATGATGAAATAAATGTTTATCTATCGATATTTCGTACGCGAGTCACAGTGAAATCATACCAATAGTAAAGATGAGGAAAATCAATGACTCGCTGAATATATGCTTTCCGTCCGAAAGAGTAAAATAGAATTTTTTTATCTTCGATTATGCAAATCGCCGACTTCGTGCCAGACCTCACCGACCGACATCGATACCTCTCTTCAGTGCAGTACTCCGTGAAGAATGGGCTGCCATTCCCTAAGAAACCTTCCAGCACCTGATTGAAAGTATGCCTGCGAGAGTAGAAGCTGTCATCAAGGCTAAGGGTGGGCCAACACCATACTGAAAGCCAGAATTACCAATGGATGGGCGCCACGAACTTTTAAGTCATTTTCAACCAGGTGTCCGGATATTTTTGATCACATAGTGTATCTAGGGGCATTTTGAATAACATTTCTAAGAACGAATAGCACTGATAGTATTAGCATTACTACTACTACTGCTACTACTACTACTGCTGCTATTATACTAATGCTGTTAATAATAATAGTAATAATGATGATAATAATAATAATAGTGAAAGTAGGAGATATAAATGTACTTATTGGCGTTATATTGTGAAATAGCAAGTTGAGAGAGAAAGTGGATGATATACGTTGCCCTGTCCGGGGACTTTGACAGAAAGAAGAATGATGGGAGATACAGTGTGTAATATTTAATTGAAAATACAGGGAAGTTGAGAGAAATAATTTTATGGTTAATAAATGAATCAGCGAGAAAGGAATCAGACATGGTTGTTGCTTACTGAATTTGTACATTGAGCAAGCAGTAATGGAAATCATGTAGTAATTTGGAAAGAGATTTAAAGTTCAGGAAGAAGAAATAAAAATTACGACATTCGCCGATGATATTGTAATTCCATCAGAGACGACAAAGGACTTGGGGAATGAGTTGAACGAAAATATATTGTCTTGAAGATTTTAAGATGTATAGGCTTATGAATGAAAATAAAACAAGGATTCCAAAGCTTCATTCGCTTCGTATTTCTTTCTGGTACACTAACACTAGTGGATTGGCGAAATCCCTGATGAACTGCTGGCATGTCGAAGTTTCATAGCAACTGAGCCGCGCGGGATTAGCCGAGCGGTCTCAGGCGCTGCAGTCATGGGCTGTGTGGCTGGTCCCGGCGGAGGTTCGAGTCCTCCCTCGGGCATGGGTGTGTGTGTTTGTCCTTAGGATAATTTGGGTTAAGTAGTGTGTAGGCTTAGGGACTAATGACCTTAGCAGTTAAGTCCCATAAGATTTCACAGACATTTGAACATTTTTGAACATAGCAACTGATTCAAAACTATGGGCGAGCGTCCCACACAAACCCTGTTACCCAGTTCTGCAGACAACGACATACAGCTAGCAAGATGTGTGTATAAAGCTCTACGTGGAATTAACGACAACGGCAGATAGCACTGGAAGTGAAGTTCTGGTCGCCCACTAGTCGCCCCCAACCTGCACTCCCATCTTCCTATCTTCCCCCACCTTCTCCAAAACAGCCACTCCATCCGGCAAACAGTGTTAATTTAGATTAACTAAGACAGTCTATCGTAACATATGTGTCTCCCATTTTTATACAGAACTGAAGACCAAGAGAACTTGATCGAAACACGTAGTGTGATGTTGAGTTAAACGGAACATTCATATATATATGTGGCTGGCAGCAGTATAACAGAAATAATTATTTCATACTGTCACGGTTTCTACTCTTAGCCGCTATGGCCGCCATTAATAAAAATATTAATGATACCTGTTATGTGATAGTAGGCTGAAATATTCAGTACGATTCAAAATTCCTATTACGGCTTCTACGGGTTGTAGAGAAAAACCCATGTCCGGAAACGTACAGTTAGGATGTAAAATCAGTTTGAGGGCCGGATCACTTTCAAATCGTCCGCTTCACGGTACGCACACAGTGGAGACAATGAGCTCCTACTTCAGTACTGTAGGAGGATATGGTATTGCCAATGTTTCGGCGTCCTCTTCAAAACTGAAAGTACAACGCGTCTGTGTAGCAACAGAGACAACCCTACTAAGTTTCGAACGTACCAGTTTCTCGCAGATGTTATGTTGTATCGTAATTATAAAACAGACTGACAACAGTGCTTTTTACTTCACGATAGTTCAAATATTTTTAAACTTTGTATGTTGTCCTGCTTGACATAGTCACGTCGTTGAAAAATTTGAGCGTAATGTTGTAAAGCTGATTTAAATGGAGCGAACACGTGGAGACTGTGATAGGAAAAGCGAGTGGTAGACATCCGTTCATTAGAAGAATTTGGAATGGTGTGGTTCAGTTGTAAAGGCGGCAGCATATAGGTCGCTAGTGCGACTGGTTTTGAGTACTGTTCGAGTGTTTGGGATCAAGACCAGGTCGTGTTAGAGGAAGACATCTAAGCAATTGAGACGCGCGCAGCTAGACTTGTTACCGGTAGGTTCCAACGAGATTACGGAGATGCTTCGTGAACTCAAATGGGAATCCCTGGTGGGAAAGCGAAGTTCTTTTCGAGGAACACTGTTGAGAAAATTTAGAGAGGCGGCATTTGAAGCTGGCTGCAAAAGGAGTCTACTGCTGCCAACATACATTTCGAGTCAGGACTGCGAATATCCGAGAAATTAAGCCGTATAGATAGTCTTCCAAGTTGGTGTGTATTTTTAAGCCTAATAATTTTTACTTGTATTTTATAAAGAAAAAGTTTTCTTGCTAGAAGTTATAGCTCCGAATGACGCAGTACAGAGTGTTATATGGACGGCCTCTTTATTTGAAATTACGGTCCTGTGTTTTTAATGTTCTCGTTCTAGTGGTATTTGATACGAAAAATCTGTTTATGTATTGCATCTGTGTGTTGTATTATACACCTTGTTTTCTCATTTTAAATTTACCGCCTTCATTTATATTTTACTTCGTCAAAATTTTAGGATAAGTTAAGCACAGGTGTTGCCCCTAGTAATTCCATCTTATCAATGTTTCATGTGCATTGCATTTATAAAGTTTTGGTGGGCATGTATATCCAGTTTACGATCTCTCATTTTTAATCACTGTGGCGTCGCAGCGCCACCTCTTGAGGTGATTCTGTATTAGGCTTCAGTACTGGCAGAGGACGCTGTGGCGCATTATGCTTACTACCTGAGCCCCCATCTTACTCTGTTACTCGCTACTGTGAATGGGAACGCGTTATGCACATCTTGGTGCATCTCCCCTCCATCTAGAAAAGGTAATGATTTTACTATTTTATATTTCTAGATATTACTGAGTTTAGCGAAGGCGGTGTTGGCGTGATATATTCGACGATGGCCTTTGGCTACACTGACTAAAGGATTCTTAAGAAATACCAAATTAAGGTATTTGCTCTTTCAATAGGTTCAAAATGGCTCTGAGCACTATGGGACTTACCATCTGAGGTCATCAGTCCCATAGAACTTAGAACTACTTAAACCTAACTAACCTAAGGACATCACACACATCCACGCCCGAGGCAGTATTCGAACCTGCGACCGTAGCGATCGCGCGATTCCAGACTGAAGCGCCTACAACCGCTCGGCCACACCGGCCGGCTTTCAGTAGGTGATCTGTTTATATTTTCAATAGGTGATCTGTTTATACTTGCTTATAGGTTATGCAAGTCTGCACAACGCGATCGCGATTCTTAAATAGATGTATTTGTTCTCTGTTTTCTATGTAGATAACCTGAAGATGCCTAAATAAGGCGAAACGCGTCGTTGAAAAATAAAGAAAACTAAAGTTTCAACCGAGACTGTTTTTAACCAATACTGTTAAGCATTGGTTTGCTGTTATGCCACATGGACTGGAAGAATTTCTAGTCGTTTTTCCCTCACTGTATTTGCGAGTGGAACAGTAAAGGAAATCAGCAGTAGTCGCACGCCACGCACCATACGTTGGCTTGAGGAGTATGTATTTAGATGTATATGTATATGTCGTGGTGGGAGATTTTAAAGTGATACGACCTTGAAACTTACTGTATAACCAAACGGTACATTTCCGCGCATGGGTTCCTTATCAAAACTTCATTTACTAACTCCGTCAACGACATCTAGAAGTCCGTATCGTCCCGTATAATAAAAGCAAGTTTACAAGAGAGTCACTGGTATTGGCTAAGGCAGTATGCCTAACTCGCGTAAGAAATTAACACCCCTCGTCGAACCAAAGCGATGAAGGACGCGGCCTAGAAAGTCCTCGTCGACTACAGTAAAATGTTCTGAAGAAGTCCAGTATTCGAGACGTCGTGGATGCCTGAAATCTGTCATCACACTCTGAAGTAATAAGAAAAACAGCAGAATGACGGGCGGCGACGTGGCGACGGCGGCCGTCTCGAGAGCGAGGGCAGACCATCTCGCAGGAAGGGGGCCGAGACGGGGACAGGGACAGGGAAAGGGAAAGGGGTAGGCGGGCGCGGGATGCTGCTGACGTCACATCCGGTGTGAAGAGGGCCTTCCGGTAACCGGAGCCACCTGCGCAGCCGCAGCGGCAGCCGCAGCCGCGCCGTCCGGCCAGCGCTAACCAAATGAGCCGGGAGGGCGGGCGCCGGCCGCCGGAGAGCAAACACTGCCGGGCCGCACAAAGAGCGCGCGGCGGCACGCACCTGGCCGGCCGGGCCCGCGCGGGCCCCGGCGCGCACGCAAATCCCTCACTTTCTCACACAAGCGGCCCTCCTCTGCCCCGAACGCGACTTTCGCTGCTTCTAAGCCTTCTGCACGATCCTAGGTCTTACACCGTCCTTCCAAAAAGTTCCGAGATTTGTGGTGAATATCTTCTGGATGTCACATCATATAAGTAACTAGGGATGATATTAAGAAGCGATTTGAAGCGGACGCTCACGTAAAATCAGTATTAGGGAAGCCTACGGGTTCTTCGTAAACAACGGATGAGACAGCGGTGTGCTAACCACATGCCCCTCCTTTTCCGCATCCACTGATGCCTATGAGCTGAGTATGACATGGCGATCGGTCGGTACCGTTGAGCCTTCAAGGCTTCTTCAGAAGGATTTTTTTCTTTGGGACAATTCAGTGCATCCGTAAAAGAAATCCGACTCAAGACGCTAGTGCGACCAGTTATAGCGTACTGTTCTAGTGTGGAGTTATCCACGTTCTGTAACGAGGCTTGGACGTGTGCCTTGTCGCCTACTCGTGATTTCGCCGTTCTTCAACAAATTTCCGCAGAGGCTCACGACAGTACCAGGCGCACATCCGAACAGCCGTTTCCGACATGTTAGTTTTCCGGTGTTGTGCCTTTACAATCTGCTCCTTCTCAGAGTCAGAGTCGCTTGGCGTTCTCGCTTCCCACGCCCGGGTTCCCGGGTTCGATTCCCGGCGGGGCCAGGGATTTTCTCTGCCTCGTGATGGCTGGGTGTTGTGTGCTGTCCTTAGGTTAGTTAGGTTTAAGTAGTTCTAAGTTCTAGGGGACTTATGACCACAGCAGTTGAGTCCCATAGTGCTCAGAGCCATCAGAGTCGCTTGGGTCGGTGCATTTCCTAATTTGCAATCCGCATCGTCGCTAGAGTGATTCCCCATCCGTCTCTGATTAGCTCAAATACTTCTCTTATCGCGTCACGTGCCCGCAACGGCCATCAGGCAACATTCAATCTCGTGTTGTACAGAGTTGTCACAATGTTCTGGCTCATACGAGCAAAAGCACTCAAAAAAAAAAAAAAAAAAGAAAAAGATGACGCACCACCTAGGAATTATCCGAATTGGACGGAAATCCGTAAATGTGATGTACATGTACAGACAAAACAAGTGATTACAGTTTCAGGAAAATTGGATGATATAACAAAGAGAAAGAGCTTCACGAACTAAGAAAGTAACTACCGCGTTGGTCCACCTTTCGCCTTTATGCTAGCAGTTAATCGTCTTGGCACTGATTGACAGGGTTATTGACTATACTCCTGGGGAAAATCGTGTCAAACTCTGTCGAACTGGCGCGTTAGATCAGCCGGCCGCGGTGGCCGAGCGGTTCTAGGTGCTTCAGTCCGCAAACGTGTGACTGCTACGGTCGCAGCTTCGAATCCTGCCTCTGGTATGGATGTGTGTGATGTCCTTAGGTTGGTTAGGTTTACGTAGTTCTAAGTCTAGGGGACTGATGACATCATATGTTAAGTCCCATAGGGCCCAGAGCCATTCAGTGCCCGCGTTAGATCATCAAAATCTTGAGCTCGTTGGACGGCCCTGCCCATAATGCCCCAAACTTACTCCATTGGGGAGAGATCCAGTGACCTTACTGGCCGAGGTAGCGTTTGGCAAGCACAAAGGCAAGCACTAGAAACCCTCGCCGTACGTGGGCGGACGTTATCTTGCTGAAATGAAATCCCAGAATGGCTTGCCATGAAATGCAACAAAAGGGGACGTAGAATATCGTAGACGTACCGCTGTGCTGTAATGGTGCCGCAAGTGGCAACCAAAGAGGACGTGCTATCAAAAGAAATGGCACAAAAGACCATCACTCCTGGTTGTCGGGCCTTACTGCGGGCGACAGTCAAATTGCTACCCCATCGCTATCCGAGGCGTCCCCAGATACGTGTTCGCTAGTAATCGGGTCTCATTTCGAAGCGAGTCTCATCACGGAAGACAATTTCTCTCCATTCAGTGATATTCCATGCCGAAGAACGCGAGGGTTTCTGCTGCATGTTTTAGTTTTTGCCAAACTCTGGTCACCGAAACCGTACCCAGTTGAGAACGTTTGGAGGATTATGGCCCGGGGCTCCAACCAGCTCGGGATTTTGACGATCCGACCGGCCGAAGTGGCCGAGCGGTTCTAGGTGCTACAGTCTGGAACCGCGCGACCGCTACGGTCGCAGGTTCGAATCCTGCCTAGGGCATGGATGTGTGTGATGTCCTTAGGTTACTTAGGTTTAAGTCGTTCTAAGTTCTAGGGGACTGATGACCTCAAAAGTTAAGTCCCATAGTGCTCAGAGCCATTTTTGACGATCTAACGTGCCATTTGTACAGTATTTGACACGGTATCCTTCAGGAGGACATTCAACGACAATGTCAATCAATGCCAAGCCGAATAACTGCTTGCGTAAGGCACAGAGGTGGTCCAAAGTGTTGTTGACTTCCTCAGTTTGCGTAGCTCTCGAATAAATCATGCATTTTTTCTGAAATTTTAGTAATTTATTTGTCTGTAAATCTACATCTCATTTACCAATTTCCGTCCCATTCGAATAATTCCTTCGTGGTGCGTCTTTTGTTTTTTTATCTTAGAGTGTAATTCAAAGATGTGCTTCTAGCATCTTAATAGGTCGGTATAGCCCAGACGAAAATGTAACAGATATGCTCGAGGAACTTAAATGGGAATCGATGTAAGAAAGTCAATGTTGTTCTCACAATAACTCCGTTTCGTTAGTTTAGTGAATCTGTATTCGAAGGACACTGTACAGTCATAAGCTGCTGCTATGTTGTCCTACACCTCGCGCAAGGATCATGAGAATGAGATATGAGAAACAAAATCGATAATACTGGTACGAGAACACTTCACCATGTATTATACTGTGGCTTTTGTGTTGTTACCAAGATGTAAATCTTTATTTACTAAAACAAACACATAACGAGTCATTAGTTCAACTTTGTGCCGCTTTTATTTTGCCTGGTCCACGCATTCAGAAAATAATGTAGCATCTGTGTTCCCCCTTGGAAGATAATCATCGTGGCGAACGAAAGAAACTCTGTGTGTTGGTGCCATCTGGAGGGACACAAATTTGAGAAGCAAGGGCTGTCGATAGACAACCAGCAATCGTTGTTGTGGTCTCCAGTCGGAAGACTGGTTTGAAGCAGCACTCCACGCTACTCTACCCTGTGCAAATCTCTCCATCTCTGCACAATTACTGCACTTGCCCCCAATTGAACTTGTATGCTACAGTCTAAGGTTTGACTCTCTCTACTATTTTTATCCTCCCCTCCCCACTCTTGCTTCACTCCATAGCCAACTCCACTATTCCATGATCCCTCAGGGCATGTCCTATCAACACATTAATTCTTTTAGTCAAATTATGCCACAAATTTTCTCATCGATTCGATTCAGTATCTCTTCATTATTTACACGATCTACCTATGTAACCCTTAGAATTCTTCTGTAGCACCACATTTCAAAAGCTTTTCTTCAATTCTCGTCAGAGTTATTTTTTGTCCACGCTTCACAGCCGTATAAACTTACACTTCAGATGAATACTTTCAGAAAAGACTTCCTACTCTTAAATTTGCAATCAGTTTTAACACATATCTCTTTTATGGTGGCGTTTTTCCTGCTGCTATTAATCTGCGTTTTGTGTCATCTCTGCTTTGGGCATAGTGACTTATTTTGTTTCCCAAATAGCAGCCCGCATCTCGTGGTCGTGCGGTAGCGTTCTCGCTTCCCACGCCCGGGTTCCCGGGTTCGATTCCCGGCGGGGTCAGGGATTTTCTCTGCCTCGTGATGGCTGGGTGTTGTGTGCTGTCCTTAGGTTAGTTAGGTTTAAGTAGTTCTAAGTTCTAGGGGACTGATGACCATAGATGTTAAGTCCCATAGTGCTCAGAGCCATTTGAACCATTTGAACCCAAATAGCAAAACTCATCTACTGCTTTTAGTGTCCTATTTCCTAATCTAACTTCGGCAGAATTTAATTGTACTGCGTTTCATTACCCTTGTTTCACTTTTGCTAACGTTAATCTTTTCAAAACATGATCCATTTCGTTAAACTTCTTTTCCAAGTCCATGGGCGTCTCTAATGTAATTTTCCAAATTTTTCCTCGGCTGCCTTTACTGCTTGCTCAGAGTAGACATTTAGTAGTATCAGAAAAGTGCTACAACCCTGCCGCACTACCTTCTTATTTGGTTCGTTTACAAATCATTAAATTATTTCTCAGAACTGCCCTTTGTTGTAACTAAATATTATCCCTGTTATCACCTCTCCTTCCCGACTTACGATAGTGTATATGAATCATTGTATCTCTCAGAACTCTCTATCTCAGCATATAACGTTTTTGTAAACACGTGAGTATTACTGTCACTATTATTATTATTATTATTATTATTAATAATAGTAGTAGTAGCAGTACTAGCAGCGGTGCTGGTGGTGGTGTTGGCGGTAGTACTAACATTAGTACTATAGCTGTCATTGCTATTAGTTCCTAGTACTACTATTCGAAATTCCCTTAGATTTATACAAATGCTATCGGAAATCTTTCTTTCTCTTATACTGCTGCCGTTATTATTACTGTTTATAGTATTATAGTTATTAAATTTGTAAATAACGTGTGATATTAGAAGTTTTGCACACTAGAGACCTGAGCTGACCTAATTAGGTAAGTTAATTAAGGTTGATGTTTCAGAAAATATTTTTAATTTAGTTTCTGTAATGAGTAAATCATGTCAGGTCGAGTAAATACTGCCCATCTGATGTTTCATGGGATACCTATTGCTAACAGAAAAAGTCGTTTTAGTTCTCATTACAAGCGAAATATTGTTAACAATGTAATTTTCGGCTTGTAATCACAGAGCAGCCGTAAAATAGCCATTGAATTTACAGTTCATGCCGAGAGAGGTTATGCAGTGACCAACAGACTGTCACTTTTCTGTAGTTTTTATTAATCGTTTAAGACAAATACCGGAATGGATCTCTTGGAAAAGCGTGAGACTGATTTCCTGTCCCATCGTTGGTGAATTAGGAGCAAAATGGTTCAAATGGATCTAAGCACTATGTGACTTAACATCTGAGGTCATCAGTCCCCTAGACTTAGAGCTACTTAAATCCAAGTAACCCAAGGACAGGACACACATTCATGCCTGAGGCAGGATTCGAACCTGCGACCGTAGCAGCAGTGCGGTTCCGGACTGTAGCGCCTGGAACCGCTCGGCCAGAATCAGGAGCAGCATGACTTTATAATCGATGAAGTGTTAAACCATAATTCTCTTTCTTTCAATTCTTTTCCGCATGCTTGGGTTCACAGTCATCAAAGATAGGTTGAAATTTCATTTTTAAACATAGACGCCTTTTTTCTTACTGCTGCCTTTTAGCCATTTACTTTTCAGACATGTATTGTAATATTATTTTAAAGGCATATTTCACGGTTCTTTCTGGAATAATACGGTTTTGTATTTACTTATACTTACAGATTTTGATTGTAGAAAAAATGCACTGAAGATTCCTTTAATATAGAAACGCGAAACACGTCGTCAACGCGGATCAATATTACATTACAGCAAGTAAAACGCGTTTGAAATTATAAAACAAACGCTTATTTATGTACTTGTTATATGTACTTGCTATAATTTAGGCGAGTGAAGTATTTTACTTAAATAATATTAAACCTCAGACATACTATGACCTCTTTTAATCCCTCATACTCAGTTCGAAGGTATTTACTGCACGCGATAACAAAACAATAAACAAATATATGTCAGTGAAACTGATCTGATGAGTGTTCCGTTAAGACTGTTTACTCTGTAGCTATAATAAATGATCCGTAGACGGGCGAAACTTCCCGAAACACGCCAGTTTGCTATATTAAAAACGGGGATTGACAAACGTAAAATTATTGTCTAGTAATCAACGGCTTCATCATTGGTACTACGACGACAGCACAGATTAATATGTGAATGTCAGTACGGTTACTTAAAAACAAACCACGGCTGCTTTCTGGCCATCTTTGAAACAGTGAGCTTGTTCTCCGTTTCTACTGAATACGTTGTAGACGAAATCTTCCATCTTTCGTTTGTACGCTGGTCGGAAGCCCACTTTCGTTAAGGGTACATGGACTCCAGTGAACGGTAGCAAAGGATGCCGCCACTGGTCACTTGTTGGGCGAATGCCAAGTCGGCGTGTGCGGTAAGACGCGCCGCCTGCGGCGCTCTCGTTAATGGAGGAAGTCCACGCTGTGCGCGTCCTCGCGTCTCCAATTACAGGGCCGAACTTCCTGCACGGCCACTCGCCCTCTCGGGTCACCATGTAGGCAGCGGCCGTAATTATTGCCGCTATCTCATCTCTGGCTGCTGATGTATCAGAGCGAACGAGTGCTCGTTAATTAACACGGTCGTAATGCGTATCAATTAATAGGCGCGCCTATTACACTGCGGACACGGGCGGCAATATTTCAGGAGGCCGGCGGTTGGCGGTGCGCACTCGAGACCCCCGTATGTCGCGCTTCTCTCAGGGTATTCCGGCTCTGCGATAGCTGTGTCGGAAGCGCTTCTTCCGCAGAGTCACTGCGCAGGACCTAGGACACTTGTTTCGTTCTACGAGTAAAGCTGCGTCACCGTGGGGCATATCTCTGTCACAGTCTGTAAATGCTTCCCTACCACACTCATAAGTACACCAGCCGGCAATCGGATTTTTGCAATTTGTTATATTTATGATACGTGTAGTCCAGTCCTCAATCTGCCACCTAAAGCAGTTCAATCCAACTCTCAAATATCCTCGAGAAAATGGACGTCGAAGATATCCGAGGAACTGTAATTCACTGAAATTAAAGCGATTTCAAGATTGGGGCGCGTGGCTGACTCGGTGGCGTGTGGTAAAGGTAACCGGATTCTCATTGCGCCTCTGATCGAATCTCGCTGTACTGTTCCTTTTTCGCTATATTTTGTCGTTCATTTCGAATATCTTCATCATATAAATACAATATTCATCACATTTATGCTACTTAACACATATCTAATCATCATTTTCATGAAAAATGCATATATTGTTTTCTCTAATTACATATCGCACACAAAATTCCAGTTTTCGTTGCAAATGTGAATGCTTAGTTTTCGATATTTCATAAAAGTTTGTTCACAATTTTGTAATGTTTTTTTATGATTTAAGCAATCCTTATTAACAATTTTTTTAAATAAAATATCGATAATTAAGAATTTATATTTACAATGTGTGCGACATGTAATTAGAATCAAGAAAACGAGCATTTTTCATTAAAAAAATTATGATTAGATGTATGTTACTTAGCGTATATTTGAAAAATGATGTAGATATTCGAAATGAACGAAAACAATAAAAGACTACAGAAGGATTCGAACCAGCGCTCCATTGATTACCCGATAACAATTCTCCGGCGCTACCGACTCTTTTTTATGAGGTTTATTGCTTTACAGTTGTGTAGTTTCTACAGTACAAATGATGACCACGTAGTGAAATACATAATATTAAAGTCTTGTAAATAACCATCAGCTCGACCTCAGTTTACTGTGAAGCGCAGAAATAGTTTATCGCTTCACCACTGAATAATTTGAAGGATTACAATATCAGTTACTACGGTTTTTCTAGCTTTCCTGAAGCCGTCAACACTGGAGTTGTTCTTCGTAACACCATCAATGGCGTATACATCCCTATGGCTGTTCCTTTAGTCAGTTAACTTCTACTTTTCACACGACCCGTCGTGAAAAATCGTCAACTTTGGTGAACAAAGTCGCTCCGAAATTTTCAAAGTCGATTTTCTCTAGATGTTTTGAGAGCTGCATCGAACGGATGCGGGGGATTGATGTTTGAGTTCTGGAGTTCGCATCCAGCTCCTAGAAGGCCTCCATGTTAGCGATGAAACAATATTATTTCGCTTCAATTCGAAACGTGGTGCATACCTAGCGCCGCTAGATTTGCATATTATCTACAAGAATATAGAAACGGCAATCACTTATTTCATAAATGTGATACTTAACACTTGCTGCCAGAGCTGTGGAACATTCAAAGTAATATATAAAAAGACGACCCGCCCGGGTAGCCTTGTGCGCTAGCATGCCGCTTCCGGGATTCAGGGAGGCGCTCCAGCTTCGATTCGAATCCGCACGGCGGAATAACAACGAGAGCCAATGTGCTGATCAGCGTGGATGTGGTTTTTAGGCGGTTTTCCACACCATACTAGGGTAATGGGGGCTGGTACCCAGGTCCTGCCTCAGTTACACGATTCACAGACATCTAGAAAACGTTCGCACCCTTTCGCGTCGGATAACACTGGGCGGCGACGGTTTGGATGCACTAATTCCGTCACAGGATGGGATAGGAAGGGTGAGGGGGTGGGAGGGGGGGGTGGCGATAGAAGGGATATCCCTGACCGCCCTTTACAGTATCATTGCCAAAAACTCAGTAATTTACATGCCGACCACGCGATAATGTCTGGTGAAAGAAGAAACATATACGCAAAAATCGCAGTAATAAAAATGACGTTCCAGCTGCTAACGGCATAGTAGTAGATTTGCAGCAATTAGTTGCCTTCCAGCAAAGCGTTGCAAACGTCTGGTACCAAGAAGCATATCGATGAGAAGTGCACTGTGAAGAGTTATGTAAATCTTCTGTAATAATCACCTCCAGCCAAAAACCGAAGGATGATCGCTAGTCTGATTGTAAACTCGTATACTATATTTCATATTGGTATTTATCTTACTAGGTTTCGGACCAGTTCCTTTTATAATACATTGAAAAATAATGTTTCATCATTCTGGAATAGGTATGTATTCACAACACAACATCAGTTCACGATTTAAAGTTTCGGAAGCAGTTGGCGTACTTAAAAAGGAAACCATCCACAAAACACGATTTTTCTTCTTTCTTGATTTTTTCCGTGTGGCTTGGAAAGGTATTGTCGCAAGCATCGCTGGGCAACAATGGCCGGCAGTGTTGCCAAACATTTGGCTGCAGTTCGTGTGGCTGTCAATGTTTCTTGGCTACAATGCCGGTCTATATAGACAGAAATTTAAAATTTCTTTACCGTATGTAAAAGAGCCAGTAGTAAGGGGACTTCATTACCATCTGGCTTATGATGAAAACTTGGGAAGTGGTTACAGCAGTCAGTTGAACAGGACAGCGTTATCACGGGTTAAGGAACGCCTTTATTGAAACTTTCTGGAAGATTAAAACTAGGTACCGCACAGAAATTCTTACCGACAAAGCTGCCCATGCACTTTTCACAACCTGCGCTCAAAGCTATACATCAGCCAGTATCTCTCTCTCTCTCTCTCTCTCTCTCTCTCTCTCTCTCTCTCTCTCTCTCTCCCCTTCTCCTTCTCCTATCTTCCAAATCTCACAAAAGTACTCCTGGAAGAAAAGTCGGGTCGTGCGTAGATAGCTCAGTCGTCAAGAGTTGACACATAGTTTTAATCCGCCAGGAAGTGCAAAGCAGCACATATTCCGCAGCAGATAAGTTCCTTATAATTTTTTTATTGTTGTTGCACGTTTAATTTTTATCCTTGCAGCGAAAACATTTAGCAGGCCCAGAAATCTGCTAGATGAAGGCAACTTCTAAAAGTTAGGAAGGAAGTAGAGGACGCTATTTTACGTCTTCTGAACCGAGATTCTGAGTGAACCCTACTGTCGTAATTGGCTAAATTCTAATAATGCTCAACAGCAATATTTTTGACTCATTCCTTCCGTTTCACAAAAATACAATAGGAAATGGGGCGTTAAGTTCAAAATGGTTTAAATGGCTCTGAGCACTATGCGACTTAACTTCTGAGGTCATCAGTCGCCTAGAACTTAGAACTAATTAAACCTAACTAACCTAAGGACATCACACACATTCTGGCCTGCGGGCGTTAAGTGCTCGGAAGGAAATTCAACGAGAATATCAGTTACAGCACTTAGTTTTTCCTTGGATGTAATCTGGGATCATGGGAATGGCGTTTCCTCTGAGCCGTAAATGCGAACTTAATTGTCACTGAATACCAGCATTGTTTCTGTTTATGTTGTTATCATGAGAAATGCAGTTCTGTAATGAAGCTCGTACTTTGACTATTTATTTCTTACATTAACGACATCTAGGTTCATGTAAGTCACAGGAAGTGAGAAATGAAGCACTACGTGTAAGAAATACTCCACAGCTTTTTCATTAACAATCAAATATCATTGAAAACAAATGTTCTACGGTAGTTGCAGGTTTACATCATGACTGTTATGAAATGTGCTAAATCTGTTCTCATTGTGCTAATTTGCTTGTTTATTTGTGTTTTGAAGACATGTAGAAATGATGTCAAATCATGCGGAAATGAAAGATAACGCAATAAACAAGGAGGACTGTCTGTTCTGCTAAGGTTTTTTCCCCCCTGTACCGACTTCAGTGATTTTCTTTTATTTATTTATTTACTTGGCTGCGGAATCTTGTAAAGAACCAATTCGTATCATTTTTTTTTGTTCGTAAATTTAAGTAACAATAGCTTTGCTGTTTGATGTGTTAACTAGATGTTGTTACTAGTTTGGTCAGGACGTCTTTTTAGCTACGGGCCGTGTGGAATGGTGCTACAGTTAAACGTCACGAGGACAATTGAATTTTGCCTAATTATAAGAATTTAAAGTTTCTCGATTCCGATAAATGACGCAGCACGAGCTATACGAACAGTTGATGAGATTTAATAGATCGGACACGACTACGAATTTCGAAGGTGTTGCTGCTATGATCTAAAAGACAGACGAAGAAGGGCAGTGGCTAAGACACCGTGTATGTGAGAGGCAAGACTGAACTCATCGTCTGGATATTCTGATTTAAGCTTCGAATCACTGCAGGCAAATGTCAGGAGGTTCCCAACGCAAGGGCGAGTCTTCCCCATGGTATTCAAGCAGATGTAGTGTTGCGACTCTAATAGCGTCTAAGGTGACGTGTCATGAAGCTGTAACCTCCCTACCTCCCCTCCCGGTGGAAACGGCTAAAGTTTATAGAGCGGGGAAACAAACGCGTGCTTCCGCCCAGCCAACAGCTAGACCACATGTGTTTGGTGAAAGTTATCACAATGGGATGCTTCCGGCGACACAAACTGAGCCTTCTGGAATGAAGTACAATATTACTGGCGCAGGTCACGGATCCAAAAAAGAGTGGGGGGGGGGGAGGGGAGGCAGGGGGATCTTGGAGGTCTTCGTCTCGTTTCACTCTCCCCTCTCTCCAATAAAAGAAAACAATTTTAATAAAATGTTTATGTTTTTACATATATCACTCTCTAGATTTCTCGTCTAACTACCGAAGACTGGAAAGTCTCGAAAATGGCAGAGAATTCTAGAATATTATAAGCTTTCTTTACAACGCGATAGTTCTTAGTTTATTGCCCACGTGCGTGGGCTGAGTTCTGACCGACTACGGAGAACGTAGTCGCCTACTCGCAGATTAATCGTATCTGCTACAAATAACAAACCCGTCATTGTTTGTGAACCCATAAGTAGGACTGGGAACACAGGAAGTAGAGTCACAGACACGGAAAGACGCGTCTGCCGTCCTCCCCCGCCCCCCTTTCGTCACCTCCACCACCCTCACCCCCCCCCCCCCTCCTAATTCCACTAAGAGAAGGATGGAAACACTGACTTCCCAAATGACTGAAGTATTGTAAATGCGACACGAGCCCTTTGCAGGTGCAGGAGGTACCGTGGCACTTGCGACCAAGCAGTTCTGCACCGTGTTATTTCCTACCAGAGCGTCTTCCACTACTGCGGCTTCCTCTGACGGTCGGAAAACCCACGGGTAAAATATTTGCGGTCGGAAGCACCACGTTGACGTCACGGGTTGCAAAGTATACGGTCGGAAAGTCCATACCATCAGAAAGTGGACCATGATAAATAAATAAATTAATTAATTAATTAAATTTCAGATGCATATGTAGTAACTTGGGTAGCATTTCATTCTGGCGTCAGAGGCCCCTCTTAACCGCATATTCGCAGATAATTCACAGTCGGGTCTTTTGCTTGTTTAGTAGAACGTTGTCGTATATTTCCGTTCCAGTCAGTTATCCACGGACGAAAGGGTGTCTTAGAGGTTAGCCCTGCGGCTTCCTAATTTAGCACTGCCTGTTCGAACCCCGATAATTGTTTTCATTTATTTTATTTTAATTTTTATTGTTTTCATTTCTCTACCCATGTACGTAGAAGGTGACTACAGGAATGTTTCTTGTCAAATTAGGGGATACAAGGGTGTTAGAGTATACTGCAAAATTAATAGTGGATTTGACAATAAGTGACACACATTTTTTTTAAATAAAATATAGTAGTATGTATATGTGGTACGTTGCCGGCCGGTGTGGCCGTGCGGTTCTAGACGCTTTAGTCTGGAACCGCGTGACCACTACGGTCGCAGGTTCGAATCCTGCCCGGTCATGGATGTGTGTGATGCCCTTAGATTAGTTAGGTTTAAGTAGATCTAAGTTCTAGGGGACTGATGACTACAGGTGTTAAGTCCTATAGTGCTCAGAGCCATTTGAACCATTTTTTTGTGGTATGTTAAGGGGTTACAGCGTTTTTAAATTCTCATATTCTGATATTCCATTCTTGTGTTTATTCTTCAGAAAGATTTGGTGCATTCCGTTGGATGATACCGATCCTAGAAACATTTGAAACACAGACATTCCGAACGCCAAGAGCACCGCACGAAGGTTTGCCGCAGCTACATTTCTTCGCGTGAATGTCACTCGGGAAAGAAACACCACCATCACTGGTTGTCAAAGTATGCGTCACGGATCACTTCCCGAAAACTAGCGCTTGCAACTTATTATGAATGAAGATGATGATAATGATGTCTGATTTGTGGAGCGCTCAACTGCGCGGTCTTCAGCGAACGTACAAAGTCCCAATTTGCTCATAGTCCAATTTTTTCCACAGTCTAATCTAGCCACAGTTACGAACGATGAGGATGATGATGAAATGATGAGGACAACACAAACACCCAGTCCCCAGGCAGCGAAAATCGCCAACCCGACCGGGAATCGAACCCGGGACCGCGTGATCCCGAGCTGCGGACATTATGGATCAAGATACTCTAGACTAATTTCACCGGAAACAGCTTCAAATAATTTTGTCGTCCTTCTTTTTTAATTCATTCATCTAGCATACAAGTAGTAGACAGATATTACATCAATATACACTGGTACACATTCGTGTAGTAATATTATACAGACACGGTATATGAATGAAATCCAGAAGTAAAAGTAATATTCGGGTTTCGAACACGGGACGCAAAATGAAGAAGCCGTGCCACCGTTTCGTCTGAGGTTGTCACGCGGTAAAAAACTCATACGATACCTGGAAAATACCTCAAGAACTTTGACTGTCGTTTTTTCAAAAAAATGGTTCAAATGGCTCTGAGCACTATGGGACTTCTGAGGTCATCAGTCCCCTAGAACTTAGAACTACTTAAACCTAACTAACTTAAGGACATAACACACATCCATGCCCGAGACCGGATTCGAACCTGCGACCGTAGCGGTCGTGCGGTTCCAGACTGTAGCGCCTAGAACCGCTCGGACTCCCCGGGCGGCGTCGTTTTTTCAGACATGGTCAAGTATCTACGGATAAGCCGAGACACTTGTTAGCTTATTTTGACGTCTCTTTCACTGAGCGAGGGTGGCCAGAAACCAGATTATGGCACTTGCCGTCTTCTCCTCGCGAGTGTGAATGCTGCTGTGCCTGCGGCTCCGCCCCTTTTGCTTGCCGGACGAGGGCCGGCAATCGCGCGGCGCCATCGCGCACCGCCCACCCTGGCCACACTGGGCAGATGGCCGCGGCGCCGTAATTGCGGGGCAGCCGCTGACCGCCGCTGACAACGGCAGATCGCCGCCGCCGTAATGGCCGCCCTCCGTGTTTTCATTATGGTAATTGCGGCGTAATGAGGCTGCGCGCGGCGGAAGACATTGCTCTCCGTGCGAACGTCTTAATCTAACTCCCATAACGTATCGGCGGTCGTCCCGACTTCACCATCCAGTGTAATCTCCGCTTCTCTGTGCTCCTTTTTTAAAAACCTTTCGATTTAACGCCTCCGCCCGACCTGGGATTTCGTCGTTCCGTCGACCTACCTGTTACTCTGCGGTCGTCCCCAGAATTACTCACGTCGATTAAAAGCAGACTACCGCCTTCGCTTACACAACTGAAACGTTTACATTCAAAGCTATCTGCTGTATTCAAAGGCAATGCCAATGGCCCAGGCGTTGAATGCTAAAAATTGATCTGATGCTTATGAAACCACAATTGAGCTATTCTAAAAGGAGGAAGTGAGGTTAGGGCTCAGCCGACATGGACGTTATTCGACGCAGGGGTTTCTATTGTGTCTGCTGTGCTTCTGAATGTACAGCGTGAGTTCTGGCAACAGCGAAGAAATCTCGGATGTGGTTCAGGAATATTTTCGGAGTAGTTTGGTATGAGGTTCCCGTTCTCTCCATTGCATTGTTACAAATTACATTTAGTTTCATTTCTTGCCGCGCTTTACCTTTGTATCTGTATTGCACTGAAAATATCTGCACAGAAGTGGAAAGGCCAACGAATGCACTGTGTGTCTTGTTTGCAAACAAACGTGCTCTTGCTGTTGACGGCACTCCCCACTTTAACGTTAGTGCTTAATCTTACATTCAGTACTGCTCGACTCTGTATCGGGATTGTTTCTCCAGAACTGTTCGTGCCTCACTCTGTGTTTCCTGTTGTACATACTACGATTGCTTACTATAAACTCTTGTGAGCGTATTTCGATAAAACACAAAGGTAAGTGGCGTAGCAAACAGAATAAATCATAGTTACATTATTACTCTGTAACAAGCTACCGGATTCCACGAGTTCCTTGAGCCAAAATACTCTGTAAGTATACCTGAACAACCTCAGGAATTTTGTCGATCGAGTTCTTCACTTCGCATGCATCACCTTGTGTTCCGTTTAAATTTTTACAAACGACATTCATTGACCTACGCTTTAATTCAGGATATCTCTTTTGAACTGCCTCTTAAATTTTTTGGCAGGATTCAGGTATTTCTTGCAGTTCTGAAGTTGTGTGCATTTATAAGGATGCTCACATCATAGTCTAGCGGATATATCCATTTTGCTAGCTCAGACATGCTTTAGAAGTCTCATTCCTAGCCGGCCGCTGTGGCCGAGCGGTTGTAGGCGCTACAGTCTGGAACCGCGCGACTGCTACGGTCGCAGGTTCGAATCCTGCCTCGGGCATGGATGTGTGTGATGTCCATAGGCTAGTTAGGTTTAAGTAGTTCTAAGTTCTAGGGGACTGATGACCTCAGAAGTTAAGTTCCAAAGTGCTCAGAGCCATTTTCTCATTCCTAATAGTTCGTTCATTTTACCTAGTATACAATACCCACAACACACACACACACACACACACACACACATACACACACATACACACACATATACACGTGGCCGTTCACATTATTTGATTCTCCTCTCGCTAAACTCGATAAACGCTGTAAACTCACTCCCATGTCTGCACAGACTTCAAACTAATAACCTATTCATTACGAGGCGCCGACGCTACCCCAAAACCATGGAAGTCGGCCTCTCTAACCTTTGTCTTTAGGCGCACGTAACAGACCAACAAGCGCAGTGTGAACTCAGCCACACAAATGAAGGCAACAAACTCCTAAAGCTGCGACACAATTGCCGTAGCACTGTTTAAAGTGCTGAATGTGTGTTGCCTGCACACTGTCTTCATTCTTCACTGACGTCAGTACTTACTCAAGCTGAGCAGTTATGGATTTGAACTTCGCTCTTCCCGAATAAGATTCCGGCGTCGTATTCACTGGAATACGAACGCTGTAACTGTTTTGAGTTGCCAAATAAAAACATTGCCAGGGAAGAAAGCGAGAGTGGCAACATTGCGTTTTACCCTCTCTCGATTTTCGACTGAAACAGGAAAAGGAGTGGTTAACAATGGTATGGGGTACCGTCTGCCGTGCATCCTACAGCGCTTTATGGAATGTTTCCGTAGATGTAGACGCCACGCAAGCCTCTACAGGTATGGAAGTGTTGCTTGTGTCTCAGTCCACAGTTACTACTGAAGAACAGTGATGAACCAGATCACTAGTGCGTTTTTTACACTTAAAGTGTAAGTATTGTGCTAAAACAAATTAGATCAATTTGCCTTGGATACTAGCGGGTATGGGGCCTTCTCGCCAACTGTGTAGAATGTTAATAACATTATTTGTATTTAAAAAGCTTTAAGAGTTTCCACAAAAGTATTCAGAGACATTGCTTTTCAGTACACCCTCGTAGATGTAGAGATATGTACGCTGACAGGCCGAAACGTTATGATCATTTGCTAAATACACTCCTGGAAATTGAAATAAGAACACCGTGAATTCCTTGTCCCAGGAAGGGGAAACTTTATTGACACATTCCTGGGGTCAGATACATCACATGATCACACTGACAGAACCACAGGCACATAAACACAGGCAACAGAGCATGCACAATGTCGGCACTAGTACAGTGTATATCCACCTTTCGCAGCAATGCAGGCTGCTATTCTCCCATGGAGACGATCGTAGAGATGCTGGATGTAGTCCTGTGGAACGGCTTGCCATGCCATTTCCACCTGGCGCCTCAGTTGGACCAGCGTTCGTGCTGGACGTGCAGACCGCGTGAGACGACGCTTCATCCAGTCCCAAACATGCTCAATGGGGGACAGATCCGGAGATCTTGCTGGCCAGGGTAGTTGACTTACACCTTCTAGAGCACGTTGGGTGGCACGGGATACATGCGGACGTGTATTGTCCTGTTGGAACTGCAAGTTCCCTTGCCGGTCTAGGAATGGTAGAACGATGGGTTCGATGACGGTTTGGATGTACCGTGCACTATTCAGTGTCCCCTCGACGATCACCAGTGGTGTACGGCCAGTGTAGGAGATCGCTCCCCACACCATGATGCCGGGTGTTGGCCCTGTGTGCTTCGGTCGTATGCAGTCCTGATTGTGGCGCTCACCTGCACGGCGTCAAACACGCATACGACCATCATTGGCACCAAGGCAGAAGCGACTCTCATCGCTGAAGACGACACGTCTCCATTCGTCCCTCCATTCACGCCTGTCGCGACACCACTGGAGGCGGGCTGCACGATGTTGGGGCGTGAGCGGAAGACGGCCTAACGGTGTGCGGGACCGTAGCCCAGCTTCATGGAGACGGTTGCGAATGGTCCTCGCCGATACCCCAGGAGCAACAGTGTCCCTAATTTGCTGGGAAGTGGCGGTGCGGTCCCCTACGGCACTGCGTAGGATCCTACGGTCTTGGCGTGCATCCGTGCGTCGCTGCGGTCCGGTCCCAGGTCGACGGGCACGTGCACCTTCCGCCGACCACTGGCGACAACATCGATGTACTGTGGAGACCTCACGCCCCACGTGTTGAGCAATTCGGCGGTACGTCCACCCGGCCTCCCGCATGCCCACTATACGCCCTCGCTCAAAGTCCGTCAACTGCACATACGGTTCACGTCCACGCTGTCGCGGCATGCTACCAGTGTTAAAGACTGCGATGGAGCTCCATATGCCACGGCAAACTGGCTGACACTGACGGCGGCGGTGCACAAATGCTGCGCAGCTAGCGCCATTCGACGGCCAACACCGCGGTTCCTGGTGTGTCCGCTGTGCCGTGCGTGTGATCATTGCTTGTACAGCCCTGTCGCAGTGTCCGGAGCAAGTATGGTGGGTCTGACACACCGGTGTCAATGTGTTCTTTTTTCCATTTCCAGGAGTGTAGCTTGTTTGTTCGTCTTTGGAACGAAATGCATCACTCATTTTGCGAATCGAGAATTCGATGGTTTGTTGGTAGGTTTGTGGAGGAACGTGACATTAGATGCCTAAGTACATGTGACGTAATTCGCGTAAATAACAGGGCTCCGATTTGCTTACAACGCTGTGATGGCGCCCGATAACGATCCAGATGGATTCCTTAGGATTTACATTAGGCGCATTTGGTCGCCGAGGCATCAACGTGAGTTCACTATAACGCTCCTCAGACCACCGAAGCACGGTTCTGGCTCCTATACGTGGACAATTATGCTGCTGAAAGATGGCATTGATGGGGAAGGTATCAAGCATGAATGGATGCAGGTAGTTTACAGCTGTCAGCGTGTCTTCGATTACTACCACAGGTCCCACGCAATCGCCGAAGAATGTCTCCCATAGCGTAATACTGCTCCCACCAGCCTGCGTCCGTGGTGCGCTGCATGACGAGCGATGACGGCGTTTGTTGAGACGCCCATCGACCTAATACATCAAAAATGTGATTCACCCGAAAAGCCGACACGTCTCCATTGATTGAAGGTCGCATCGCAATGGTCCCGTGCCCACTGCAATCTTAATTGATCATGTCGCCTGGGTCAACATGTGAACACGTAGGGGTAGCCTGCTGTGGAGCTTCGTGTTTAACAATGTACGACGAACGATGTGCTGCGAAACACCTGTGCGTGCACCAACATTGTGCACTTTCGGCTGAGATGCCACAGATCGCGATCTATACTATTTTATGGAGCAGACATGCCTCTGAACTCCTCGTTCTTCGAAGTGTCAAATGGTTCAAATGGCTCTGAGCACTATGGGACTTAACATCTGAGGTCATCAGTCCCGCCGGTCGGAGTGGCCGTGCGGTTCTAGGCGCTTCAGTCTGGAACCGAGGGACCGCTACGGTCGCAGGTTCGAATCCTGCCTCGGGCTTGGATCTGTGTGATGTCCTTAGGTTAGTTAGGTTTAAGTAGTTCTAAGTTCTAGGCGACTGATGACCTCAGAAGTTAAGTCGCATAGTGCTCAGAGCCATTTGAACCATCATCAGTCCCCTAGAACTTAGAACTACTTAAACCTAACTAACATAAGGACATCACACACATCCATGCCCGAGGCAGGATTCGAACCTACGACCGTAGCGGTAGCGCGGTTCCAGACTGAAGCGCCTAGAACCGCTCGGTGACAACGGCTGGCGAACATTTGACCAGCTTCGCCGTTTTCGAGATACTCGTTCGCAGTCCTTTGTCAAAGTCGCATATCTCAATGGATTTACCGATTTGCAGTGCGTTCCCCCGTACGTGTCTGCTCCGCTTACATACGTTTGTTACCGCGTCACGTGCTCGCAACGTCACCAAGTGGCATCCATCGGGGCGGTGGGCAGTGGTCATAATGTTTCGGCTCATCAGTGTATTTCGGAAACAGGACGAGGTGGCCATGTGCACACTGTTGTTAAGGCTCGTACGTGTCACAGAGTTTTGAGTGAAAGACTGCGACAGTGGATGTAAGAACTGGTGCCGGAGGCGAACCTGCCGCGAGGAGTAGCGGAGGGTCGGCTGCGTGGCGCGACACACGAGACGCGCAACGACTTTTCCCATGGCGCCGCGCCGCGCCGGGCCGTGCTGCTTACCTGCGCCGCTTTTTACCTGGCCGGCCGGCCGGCGTCAATGGGGTGAGGGCAGCCGCTGCTCTGCATATGGCCGGGCCGCGCCGAGGTTATGCAGATGGCACACAAATCATGTTCCGGGGGCCTTTGTGTTGCCTTCCACAACCCCCTGTGCTCTCTGCCTTCAAAGGGGTAGTCTGGATGGGGCAAAAAGGGACAGGAAGAGCGAGACAGAGAGAGAGAGAGCGGGCGCTCCGAGGGTAGCGATGTAGGGGTGGTCGCAGAGGGGTAAAAAAGTCTTCCTCCCTGCCCCGAAAGGGTTAGGAAAATGAGGCTCCCGGGGTTAATGCGGTGGCTAGCGGTGCATGATGGATGCTTTTTATGGGAGATGCGATCCGAGGACAGTCTCGCGCGGCGCAGTCTCTGCGCCGACTGCAATCTGGCGGCGTCCTGCCACTGGCGGATCGAGTCCTCGACCAGCGGACGGCGTCGGAGGCCCTCCGCGGAACGGTCAGCTGCGACGCAGCGGAGGAGGAGGCGGCGGTGGCGGCGGCACCGGAGGAACATCGTTTTTTGTTGCCCTACCCGGCGCGGTGCTAGCTCAACCTGTGACGTCACCCTCCACCGGTCACTGGTCCGGACCGGCGCAACTGGCTCTCACTTGGGTCACCTTCAACTCGCCCTGTTATTAAATCCACTTTGTGTGTTTTGTGAAATCTGAGAAGTTAAATTGGTGCCGGCCGGTCTAGTGTAATAATTAAACTCACTTCGGCGAAGTTGAACCATCAATTTTAAGGCTTGTCATTTGCGCATTCCTTGACCGTGACTCGAGTAACTAACGAGGTTCAGAACCAGCCGTGTCTTGTTACTAGATGGACACACTCATCATGATCATGCTCCAGGCTAGAACAGAATCTCGTTGCTAAACTTGCTCGCTTTCCAATAACGCGAACCACCTGCTCACGGAAACAGCAATATTTTAAAAATTTAGCAATCAGAAATTAATAACGAGTCTTATTTTCTGAAATTACTTAATAACCCGAGAAAATACTTCGTAGCTGCATACTCACAAAGTTGTATGTTACTCGTTACCGATGCGAATTTCATTTATACACGCCGGTAACTGTCAGCTGCATGCTACGCCACCTACATGTGTACTTTTCATTGTTCCTTCTACCATTGGTCCTCTCGTCTTGTCTTTCTTTGCTTCCTGTGGTGATTAATTTCCAGTGTACTTTCACGTTTTTTAGAATTTGTTCGACATGGACGACAAGCGCATTACTTATTTCTCTTCATTCGACAGCTCAACAGAATATCGCGCCTTTGCTCTGCACGCTAGATACTTTTCACTGGGGAATGGTGGCGTCGAGGAATTGTAACCACAAATAAGAACGCATACAGGTCTACGCATACTTGTTTTTTACATGTGTGTGATTGTACCCTTTTTTAACAGAAGTAAATTAATTCTGTGAGTGACATCTGAAGGTTTTGGCATTTGCTGTTGCGTTTAATTAACTTCGGAAGAAGCAGGGAGATGTAGCGTAACTAAATACTGTTGTCTAAGCTAATCGGCAGATTTTTTTTCAGATGTTCAGAAGTAAGTAATTTTTTGAATCTTGTAGTTACTTTAAAAGAACATACCTTTTGCTAGAAATGTTTATTTTTATGTTGTAAATGTCTTGATTTACCTTTAAATTAGTCATATTTTCAGTCATTTGTTCTCATTGCCGAATATATATCTATTTGAAATTTTCTGTTCAGTGTGTTTCTAGCAAGGCTGATTATCTCAGTTTCAATACCCACTTTAGCAAGTTCTGTTGACAACAGAAAATTTTCGGTGTACTGTAATGCATTGGAAATTTCTGTTTATCGTAATAGTGGCAACCCTGAAAATAACGCCTTTTCTTTCTTTCTTTCTTTCTTTCTTTCTTTCTTTTAATTTTAAGTTTAGCTTTGAAGCTCATAGTTCTCAGTAGCACTATTTATTTCCAAAATCTCATAAGCAGAAATGTGCCACACTCGGTATGCCATGGATGTGTTTACTGTTTACTTTTTTAGTCCTCTTGAGGAAGTGACACTTTCTGTGTCGTGATCATATAATGAACGAATAGTTCAGCCGTATCGTAAATTTTTATTGTTTCCCTTTGTCACCTATTTTACTTGCACTGCTATTTCCTTTCGTCTCTCTTGAAGCGCCGGCCAGTGTGGCCGAGCGGTTCTAGGCGCTTTAGTCTGGAACCGCGCGACCACTACGGTCGCAGGTTCGAATCCTGCCCCGGGCATGGATGTCTGTGATTGTCCTTAGGTTAGTTAGGTTTAAGTAGTTCTAAGTTCTAGGGGACTGATGACCTCAGATGTTAAGTCCCATAGTGCTCAGAGCCATTTGAACCAATCTCTTGAAGCTGATGCTTACGTTACGCCGCATTTGCACACTTACTTCTGCGAAGAGATTTAAGTGACGTAGTCAATTTTTGCTTATACATGCCGGTATGGTTACTTATTTCGTATTTATTCATCATAATCGTAATCATCAGCATGATCATCATCATCATCATCATCTACATGATGGACTAGGCATTTTTGTCCAAACCGTCTCCTCCAAAATTGGTCAAACCATCTTTGCACTGGTTTTCCTAACAATCTTTAACCTCTTCGTTTACATTGTTTTAGTTGTTGTTCCATCTTATCCGATATTGTTTTATTCTGTCAATTATATTTTGTACATCCTCTTAAGCTATAACGTCAGTATTTCTCTTTTTCCATTAAAGTAAATCCAACCAACTATCTAAGGAAGCTTATTCTATATGCTTCTATTCTTTTTTCATCTCTCTTCTTGAGGTTCCTATTTCCGCATTCATAGAGCAAAGTAGGTATTTATTAATCTTCTAATTTCGTTTAGTTTAGTATCACACATGTGGCATATGCGACTGAAAAGATCTTTGTCAGTCCTGATGTTCATTTAGAAAAGAATAAGGAGATAAATTAGAACCGTTTATTTTTAGCGTAAATGTCAAGTTATTTATTAGGAGCTTACGGGCGCTCAACGCCGAAGTTATCAGCAGTTATTTATAACATGTAGCTATGGATATCGCATCTGACATCTTCTTTCGTTATACCTGTTATTGTACACGGTATTTCGTGTAAGCTGAAGAAAATTGTTGAGTACATTTGTTCAATTTTAGGATTGCGCAAGATACGTAAATACTGAAGCTCAAATTTTCAGGTGTATCTTTGCTTACATGTGTTTCGAGATTTCAAAACGATCGAATAATTAGACTTTGATGTAGTATTATTATTGACTTATTCTTTCAAAAAATGACTCTGAGCACTATGGGACTTAACATCTGTGGTCATCAGTCCCCTAGAACTTAGAACTACTTAAACCTAACTAACCTAAGCACATCACACACATCCATGCCCGAGGCAGGATTCGAACCTGCGACCGTAGCAGTCGCGCGGTTCCGGACTGACTTATTCTTTAAACATGTGCCTTATTACTAATGTATCGTTATGATACGTGCATCATTACTGTAGCATGTTGTAATGAACCGCATGGCAGCGCTATTGAGATCATGAAGACATACGGTGTTGTATTGAGTATGTGTGGTTTTCTGGGTTTCGGTTGTTCTCTTTAACTTTGTTTCACCTGGTCCGCTAAAGTAAGTGAAACAGAAGTGCTATCGGTTTCTGAAGACACAATCAAATCTTTTCCAAAATTATGCACACTTTGGGGGATAGTTCTGTCTGTAAATTCGTATACCGGCGTTGTTGAATAATGAGACTTCGAATACATAGTCCATCAGTCACAAATCACATGTCTTGTATCAGTAAGAGACCAGCGCTTATTGTTTATCACGTGATTTACCTCATTTGCTTGTGAAGAAAAAAATTAATGCTCGCCATGATGTGAACGTGTGGAGTCATGCGTTTCAACATTTTAACTTTCATAGCTGTGAATGCCTGGGAGAAGTAACAGTGTTAGACGAAGATTGTTCTTTTTTACTTTCAAGAAGGCTTATATGTTGTGTCTAGTAAACTTCTCGAAACGGCGGCGTGGTTATTGATCTCTTCTGCCCAAGTTTTACTCCGCGGTTAGCAGTCCTGCCCGGTTTCGAATACTTCCCCCGAAGTACAGCGTTAAAACTTGTGATGGATACGAGGATAATGGCTAAATTATTTGAGGGCCGAAAGCCTTGAGGGGGAAAGAAAGTAGAATTCTCGCATTGTATCTCAGCTTATATTTTAAACATCGCTTTAGGCTGCCCTCCTTTTCCGTTCGCAAATGGCCAGAAAATTGTTCTGGCCGCGGCCTAGCCGGTTCCCACAAACTTCAGAATGATTCGGCCGGCGCCCCACGCTGTAATCAAAGAACTTTCGTCCGCCATTACACTCGAGTTATTGGATGTTATTTTTTATTGTTGTTTCCCTTAGTTTTGGCGGGGCCGGCTGAAACATTGACGAGTCCGCGCCGACACGCGGGCTGGCTCCTCTCCTCTCCTCACGCTGAACACGCGTCACCTGCGTGAGGAAGCGCCGCTCATATTTTATGCAGCATTGCGGGCTCAGCATGTTTGATCAGCTGCCCGTCTTATCGACCTCGGAGCTCTCCTTATTTACCTTCCTCAAACGAACACTTTTGTGTTGCACTATCTGTTACTCGTATCTAATCGGCGTACACTACGTGTACAACTTTTATCGCTGAAGACTCCTAAAGCGACCCCTTGTCATGTTAAAGTGTGGGAGTTACTTCACGTTGTATAAATACGCCGGGGACTTTACAAATATGTGCTTGTACTCTACAGGATTCGAAGGCATTCTTAACCCGTAACTTGGGCGGAAGCTTATCTTTAAGCACGAGCAGAACTGTTGTGCACACTTGCGAATCTGATGACAGATTTCCGTACAATAATATAAAAGTTCTTTTCGTTATGGTGTACTCTGTTGCATGTTAATGATCTGACAGACAGTAGTAATAGTAATCTCAGATCTCAGACAGTTATCTGTAATGGGGTACTGTCTGAAAAAAGCTGCAGAAATACTCAATCCTCTAGATAAAATTTCAAAGTGGAGCAAAGAAAGGAAACTTGTTTTACATGTACAGAAACGTAAAGTTATGCACCTCACAATCCGAACAAAAATAGTGTCCTTTGTCAATGATCCACGATTAGAATTAGTCAACTAGTACAAACACATGTGTGTAACAATTTGTAGGGATATGAAAATGGAGAAATCACATAGGCTGAATGGTAGACAAGGCAGATGGTAGACATCGCTTCATTTAAAGGTACTGAAAAATACAGTCAACAAAGGAGACTGCTTACACATCACTTTTACGTTCCATCTTAGAATATTGCCTAAGCGAAGGAGATCTATGCCAAATAGGACTAACAGGGAATATTACATCAGACAACATGTTAAGTCTCCCCTGATATGTACTTCATACAGTAGTCTGCAGCATATACAAGATTCTGAGTCTTTCTATCTCATCACATGCTCAAGGTCAAAAACTAACTCTCTCTCTCTCTCTCTCTCTCTCTCTCTCTCTCTCTCTCACACACACACACTCACACACACTCTCTCTCTCTCTCTCTCTCTCTCTCTCTCTCTCTCTCTCTCACACACACACACACACACACACACACACATGCACGCACTGCGCAATGCGTTCCATTCATGTACTCTATAAAATAATTATGCGAGTCCACCATCATTGGCCGGATCATTGTCTCTAGTTTGTATAATTTTGAGTTTGATCGCTTTTTATTTTTTTAAACTATACTTTTTACGCGTTTTGGCATAAACCATCATAAGAATCACGTTTAAAGAACTCCGATGCACCGTGTTTCATCAAATTCCCTTGTACAATCGTACCATGTATAGCGGAGCAGCCAGTCTTAAACAATGCAAAGTGTGATCATTAGGAGGTGTTATTGGGAACTACCGCAATTTGTTTTACATACGACAGGCTGCCTCGCTATACAATTAATACAATACATGGTACAGTTATAGGGTAAACCTAACTTACTTAGTGATATTAATTATTATAAATGAAAAAGCAAAACAAGTATTCAATCTAGAAATTGTATATTTTACACGTAAGAGACCAATACATTGCTCCATTATCTCATGATAAAGAAAATTAAGAAATGAAAAACTATTGAAATTAAAAAATGTAGAAACGAAGTGGGCTTGTTACCTAATATCGTTATAGCGTGTCTAATTCTGTGATACTACATACTTAACTCCGTGATAATGCGCTTAATTACGTGAGAATTTTCTTTTGCACTGTTAAAGCTCACTTAACGCACGTCCCATTCGTTTCCAGCTTAGGTGTCACTGTCACTATCATTTGCACAAATATTAAACATAAATACAGTAGCATCAGGTGAATCGATCGATTGACAACTTTCATGAAACCATCGCAGACAAAACAAAACCGAATCGAGGCACTTTTACTCTTTCCAAAGCTGTAGCTATCTCTACAAGTAGCGCAGATGTTACCATGTCTTTTGTTCTTTGACATTTGTTTTCCTTTAGACACTGATTGCACTGCGCTACAACAGTTAGTGGTTATTCGGTTAAAGTGCAGGCCGAAACGTATTTCCTGCATTTGTGTTATGAAATTAACTAACTGAACTTCCAGTTCACTTGTCAGAGCAAACTGTCTAGCCATTTTGCCAGTGGTCACATTGTCTTTGTCATCATCGCTGTGGTCTACACAGTCTTTTAAAGTATTCCACGGAACAGAGAAATGTTTATCATCTTTGTATATGGACCAACTTTTCTTCCAAAACCTGAAATTCCCCACAAAGGTCATCAGTGGAATAATATTATCTTCTCTTGCTCGTGCAACCGAGTTTTGGCTTGTCCTTCTTCGCAACATTTGCTTAGAGCTGGAGCCATTTTTTCTGAAACGGAGACAAAACTCGAGAGTTGTTTGCGTTTTCGTAAGCGAATGATTCCGTAATAAGGCATTTAAATCGAACTTTAATAACGATCGTTATAACTATGTTCCATTGATAATACAGTTGTTTATAAGTGTCCGACTAATACCTGAACAAGTCACATTAATGAACTTGTATTACGCGATCAGCGCGGCAAACGACGTATTTTCCTCCACGCAACAAACAATAAACTACGTGTTTCGTACGCAGCGTTAATTCCCGCACAAAATGTCTATCGCGTGTGAAGACATTCCTGCCATTCGTTAAGAACGGTTGGAACTTCCTTAGGGACGAAGAATGTGTCTGCTATCCGAAATATAGTAAGTCACGGAGTTAGGTAGGTTTACCCTACATAGCACTTTGAGAAGACATGGTGTTTTAACTTTCTTTTAATGTGATTCTAGTGATGCCTTAAGTTTAAAAGCATAAAGCAGTAATTAAAAAAAACAAAAAGGGCTCAAGATGGAAAATAATTTATTTACGGCGAGAGTCGGCTGCCAGTCCCTCACCAACACTAGATCCTCTTCACCTCTTCCTGCATTGTACCTTGACATTAACCTTAAGTGATTCATGATATCATGGAAATGTAGCTCTGGATGATAGAACAAAAATCTGAAGGCTTCCTTCCAAATACTACTCGATTTTCTCACTTCCATATTTGTAAAAATATGTTTCACAGTAGGTATCCTATGGTAAGTTAACACGAGGAAGTTCTCAGCAGTATCTAGCATTTTTTCTCTGCGCTGCTGTACCTCCTTCCGCTGAAAGTACGCTGACGCCTAAAAAAATATTGAGCACTTACTTAATAGCGTGTTGGTCCGCCTTTGGAACGCAGTGCAGCAGAGATTGAGTGGCATAGTTTCGATAAGTCCTCGGTAGGCTGCTGGAGGTGTATGTCTATGCACAGGTCTCTCAATTCCCATAAATTATGGGCTGGTGGGTTGCAGAGCAAAACTAGCGCCCGATTAGGTTCCAGATGTGTTCCATCGGTTTCAGATCAAGCGGTTCTTTAATGACCTTGACATCGAACTGAGTTCGTTATCCCGCTCTTCAATACGTTTCAGGAGGATACTGCCTTGTGATACTGGCAGTTATCCTGCTGGAAGATGATACCGCAGTCGCGGAAGACATGAATCATGCAAGTGGTTCACAGTAATGTTCTTACAGTCCTCAGCTGCCATAGTACCTTCAATTACTAATACAAGTCGCATGGGAGCCCCGGTGAATGTCTCCATTAGCGTAATACTTCTCCCTCCAATGTGTGTAGTGACACGGTTAATGTTTCGAACAGCTATTCGCCTGCTTGGCAGCCTGTCTGCCACAGCCATCGACCTGGTGTAACAAGGAAAATGATTCACCCGACCAGGCGACACGTTTCGGCTTGTCCAAGGTCCAGTCTCGATGATATCGTGCCTACTGCAGTCGTAATTGGGTCAGAATGTGAACAGATGGATGTCCTCTGACGCGGACCTCCATATTCAACAACGTGTGCTGCACGGTGCGATCCGTAACACTTGTGCGTGCACCAGCGTTGTAGTCCGTCGTCATATCTGTTACAAGTTGCCGCCTAACGTGCTTTGCAATTCGAGCAAGCCTCAGGCGTCCAGGTTCTGGGGTGAGTCGTGGACGCACAACTACACGTCGCTTACCTATGGTTTTACGAGCCTTCTACCACTTGTGCTTACAATAGTAGCTGCGAACGCTCTAGCAGCTTCAGCGGGATGCTTATTTCTAGGTGCCGGGCAATAACAATCTGCCCTTTATCAAAATCGCTTCCGCGTTTTCATCTTTTGAGGCCCGTATAATCGCTAGAATGATTCTTCACTCTTCTCTTCTCAACTTACACAGAGTGTTACGGTGTACGTGTAGATATTTTTGTTGGTGAGTGAGGTCAGTGTATCGAACAGCATTACGTCCGTATTTATTTAATTTGCAGACTAATAATTATAGCTATTTGGAGAAAGTAAGTGTTTAGGTTGCTTGGTACTTCCAAGTACATGTGGCAAGAGCAAGCTTTTTTCGTCTGTGCAGCACGTCAGATGTTGAAGCGTTAACGCATGGACGCAAAACAGTTAGTCTATACTGGCAGGCGTAGTCCACTTAGTGGGGCAGTTTCTACCGTGCAGAAGACTGTTTAGAAGCAGAGAGAGAGTGAGAGAGAGAGAGGGGGTGGGGGGGAACTAACATACTGAAGTGAGTGCATATAAAGGTACAAATGATCTCAATATCTGCACTTACACCCCTAGCAGCCCGTATACTCGCTTTTTCCTCTACTCATGGTGTGCCCTCAGCACGCCAGGCGGCATTCAGTCTCGCAGTGAACAGTGCTCGTAATAATTTGACTTGTTGGTGTACTTTTTATCGGTGCATGAACGAGGAACGCAGCCACTTTTACAGAGAAGCACCTTCTATATTGCAACGTGCATGCTTCGGAAAGGCTCTATATTCTGTCTCAGATTTGTTCTGTGTTTCATTCGTAGTCAGTGCGTAAGGTCTCTTCAGTCGCTTCCTGCAATCGTTACTTTGCGCATCAGAAAGTGTTAATTTTACTACTTTGAACAGAAAGCCCCAGCTTAGTTAATTCGTTCTTGTCGATAGGGTTCTGCTGATAGACACCAGTCACTGCCGCCAGCCAGATCCCATGTCCTACCTGTTGCTTCTAAGGCTCATTAACGCCGACTGTACAGCCCGTTCTTGCGTTTCGGTAGCCAATACTTTTGGTCTCTCGAGTGCTATTCAAATACCTGAAGCAGTTACGGGAGACAAGCCGCTCTATTCAGTCAAAAAGTTCATACAATCAATATGAGTATAAATCAAATTTAAAGACTTTGAACAAATCGTACATCGGCTGTTTTGTCATCACTCTTTCCACCCACAAATGTAACCAAAAGAAAACTTTGCGAGAGTTGTAATCCTCTTTCAGAATTGGACCCAACAGCATCTTGAGTAATTTAGGAACTTAACATGTGCCGATCCCATTACTCAGGGATGCAGTATACATCGCTCTTTCAGCGCTTTAACAAGCGAAGTGACGGAAGATACCGAATTGAGTCGTATGAACTGCTTGACCTTCCGCTTTTAAGAATTATAAAAATTACGATTCATGTTTCGTTGAGATTAATCGCTCGACAAACGTTTAAGGTGCGATCATTCCGCAGAGAAGCGCCCGGCGTCAGTGCAATAACATTAACTGCAAATAAAAGAAAGCAGGATTAACGCTCTAGCGTAACGTGCACGGTGATCAGAAAAGTATGTCAGATGCTACAGTCGTTCACAGGCACTATAGGAGAGAGTGTGTTCCATACCCTGCTTTGTGGAGGAACAAAACTGGAGTACTGTTCTCAGCAGAAATTGCGAACGTTCGGATCATCTCTTAACTGGACATTGTCTTGTTAGGAATTAATGACTGCAGTATACTAGAGAAATGGAATTACTTCAACCTGGAAACTCCTTGACGTTTCAGTTGTTCTAGAGGGCACACTCAACGTATAACGGTCGATTATATTGAGATCCCTACCACCAAACTGTACCCTTCCTTCGGAGTCCTCTTGGTATAATATTTCAATACGACGTAACTCCCTCAGTTCGTGCCTGTGATATCAAAGCCGCCTTCGCAACGCAGTGAGGTCATAACCTAAACAGTCAGCGACTGATGCCACTCGGTTCACAGTACCGACATGGTTGTTTTTCTTGTTTTTGTGTTGAGAAAGACCGGAACGTGATTCACTTAGTCCATTCAGGACAAATGAGGAGCTATGTGAGCATGTAAGCAGCGACACTGACCAACAAGTCAACGAAGTAGTGCTCAATCGAAAGACATTCAACAGACCAGATGTTGCACGATATAATAGTAGCAGTGATAACCCCTGGATATCTTCGTCGATCGCGCTTACAGAGAACCATGAATATTCTCGACACCTGGAAACCTTTATTGCACTAACTTCAATAATTTCTTGAGTGCAGGTCCGGGTCAATGTTACAACACGAAAGGATCTGTATATTTTTCTAGAATATCGACATCTTCGTATGAGCAGATTACTTTTTTGCTTCTGCCACGCGTGTTAGACTGATTAGGTTATCTTCAAGAAATATGTGGGTTGAGATTTCTTCTCAGCTGCACAGAACAGGATTACAGTAGCGAAGTGCGATCTCTGCTCACAAGAGCGTGGCAGATAACAAGCTTGGAACGCCTCTCTGATTTGAAGCTTTAAAGGAAAGTTTGCAGGTATCACAAAACATCTGTTACTTAACAAGTTTTGCACTTCTATGAGTCCATAACATCTCTCTCTACTACAGCATGTGTTGTGAATATTTTTTTCCTCAACTGACTTTTTAATATTCAGTTGGAATTACCTTATCGTCTGTTCTAAAACTAATATTTGCCATGTAGTTTTGTACCACACGTATTTCATTGTTCATTACTAGAGGTCTCATGAGCGGCCCAGAACTAATAATGGTTCAAATGCCTCTGAGCACTATGGGACTTAACAGCTGTGGTCATCAGTCCCCTAGAACTTAGAACTACTTAAACCTAACCAACCTAAGGACATCACACACATCCATGCCCGAGGCAGGATTCGAACCTGCGACCGTAGCAGTCGCGTGGTTCCGGATGGCGCGCCTAGAACCGCGAGACCACCGCGGCCGGCGGCCCAGAACTAAACGGTCTTGTAAATATCTTTGTTTACTTAATTTACATAATCTGTCGAACAGGTATGTTGATTATTGTGGTACACAACAGTTCATTTGGGTCAGTAATTTGAATGAAAAATTTCGTTGGAACTCAACATATGCTTGTTGCCGTCTACATTTGCACTACTGCCAGTTTGGCTCCTTCTCTGGTAAAACTACTGGTAACACTGTACTCGCAAAGGTTAACGACACTGTATTCGCACTTTCTGGCAAGACGTCTTTAACACTATGTTAAAAACTGCAACTAAGTTTAGGGGTCCATTGACCAACTCTATATCAGTGCCAAAGGCGTCTACATCCATTTATTAATCTTATTTGCTTCTGTATTGTAACGTATAAAAACTACCATTAACCACAGAGAAAAATACTCGTTTCATGGCGTACTGTCATTTCATGAAAACCTTGTCGAAATTAGTAGTGTAATGACAGGTTCAGGTTCCTCTCGAACACACATTTTAATCTGTCATGTAATTTCACTACTGGGAAAGTTTACATTTATGACAAACCGCAGAACAATCATACTGCCACCGAAATAAGTTTCGAGTTATTTATGTAGTCGTTTGGCTAGGGTCCCCCGCGGGCAGACCGTTCGCTGGGTGCCGGTCTTTCAATCTGACGCCACTTCGGCGAACTGCAGTCGAGGAGGATGATGGGATGATGATGAGGACAGCACAACACCCAGTCCCTGGGCGGAGGAAATTCCCCTACCCAACCGGGAGTCGAACCCGGGCCCAGAGGATTGACAATCCGTCACGCTGAGTTTCGGGTAAGGGCCGCGAGGACAAGCTAAGAGAAATCAGGTCTCACGTGGAAGCATACAGGATGTTAGAGCTACATGTGCAGATATGTCTTTTGATAACAGGACCTTGTACTGAACAAAATTACATCACAATTTACTTCATTTGCGGACTAATAATTATAGCTATTACGAATGTATGTGTTTAGATTGGTTAGTACCTCAAACGAAACGCAACACAACCAAGACATTAATATTTATTTTCCCCTGGGCAGCAGGCCAGTACTGAGGTGTGGACGTGTGGGCGCTGAACGGTCAGTCTATACCGACACGCGTAGTGTACTTCAAGGCACAGTTATGACCGTGGAGGATGCAAATTATGTGATGTGCTTGTGGGAAGAAAAATGGAGAGAAAAATAAAGTACCCAGTAGGATAATATGTGTACCTAAACCCTAATAACTGCTAAAGGCAATTGATTTTCCATCACTCCATTTGCGAGTGGGACAGGAAAGGATATGACTGTCAGTGGTGAATGGTATCCTCTATCATGTACCACACAATGCCTTGCAGAGCATGTATGTAGATGTAGAATGAAGACTTGAAATCTGGTTTAAATAGTTATTTCCTCTCTTTTAAAACTAGAAAATGATTTTGCAGTAATGGGTTTTAGAGAAAATGATTTAGACACTTGCTTTCCTCAGAAGGTCTCGTAAGCTGAGATCGACCGGTATTCTTGTGAGATATGTAGATGGAACGTGAGCAAACAAAAATACTTTTTTTAAAAGCAAGAAATGGTACTGAATTGGAGGCAGGAAGGAGGGGAGGGAGACTTAGAGTACGTGTGGTTAACTTACAAGTATTTTGGGACGTAGCTTTATTTTGAGCGGTACGCTCATCTTTAGGAGTACTTATATTTTGTTACGATATTCGCGTCCCGCACTGAGCCACTGAGTGAACTGGACAATAAGAAACTCCGTGTTGTTGCACTCAGGACTGAGGCTCCCTCTGACTATACCTCGTTCTTCGTGATCGAAACGCTCTTTGGCGCCAGCTATGACACTGAGCAGCGTGTGTGCTGACAACTGCGTTGGGACAGACGTGCCGGAGAGCTGAGGCGCGCCGTCCTCAGGTGCACGTCTTCCGGCGCGGATGCTGCTCGCCGGGGACGGCGTGGGCGTAGGTGGAGGCGGAGGAAGGAAGGCGCGGGCGTGTGGGAACGGCGCCAGGTGGCGGCCGGCGGCCGACGGCCAGCTGGCCGCCCCGCCCCCGCCTTCACTCTCGCTCTCACCGCATCTGATAACCGCCCACCCGCCCACCCACTGCTCTTCCTCACGTCGGCCTCTGACTGACCGCCTCCTCAGGATCGTGGCTATTTCTGTGATCCCGCTGTTACAACCGAGTAGCTTCTTATCTGGATATCGCTCTAGATTTGATCCTGCCGAGATAAATTGCGCGTTACCTCCTTTGCAGGAATGAGAGAGACAATGGGAGTTTCGCCCGTAACCATAACCGTTTCATTGAGAGACGACAGACGCATTGTGAAATCCTGATTAAAAACCATGTGGCATCGGTTACACACTTTTGTGTTAGCAGAAGAGCCAAAACCGTGTTACGAGTGGAGGCCGAAACGCACGCATTTTAGCTCACGCAGGCTGGCGTGAGGAGGGAAGAACTATACTGACGTGAGGGCTGGAAAATAACAAGGAATGAGAATTCAGAAAGCGGACGTAATTAGTTTGACACTTAACTTCAATCCATTAATGATGAACGTCGCTCTTGACGGTACATGATTCACAATATCTGTTCAGAATACATTCTCGAAGATAGTAATAATAGTAACTGAATACGGCGCCTTGTTAAGTCGTAGCACATGACGTAGCTGAAGGCTATGCTAAACTGTCGCCTCTGCAAATGAGAGCGTATGTAGACAGTGAACCATCGCTAGCAAAGTCGGCTGTACAACTGGGGCGAGTGCTAGGGAGTCTCGTCCGACGTATACTAACGGACCGCGGCCGATTTAAAGGCTACCACCTAGCAAGTGTGGTGTCTGGCGGCGACACCACACACACTATCCAATGAAAGTGATGTGACCACCTGTGAAAAGCCTGAATAACAACGGACCACTGCGAGACGTGCAGGAACAGGGTCAAAGAGGTTGTGGAAGGAATGTGGAGCCATACCGAGTCCAGTGCCGCGGTCATCTTGGCTGAGGATCCATGACGAAAACAGACCGATTGCAGTGGTCCCACAGATTCCATGTTGGGTTTAGATCCGGGGAGTTTGGTGGCCAGGGGAGTATGGTAAACTCATTCTCATGGTCTTCGAATCACGTACTTACACTGCGAGCTGTGTGACACGTTGCGTTGTCCTATTGGTAGATGCCATCCTGCCGAGGAAAAAACAAACTGCATGCAAGGGTGGACATGGTCCCCAAGGATAGATGCATACTTGTGTTGATCCATTGTGCCTTGCAGAATGATAAGGTCACCGAGGGAATGGCACGAAAACATTCCACAGACCATAAGTAATGCAGGGTGTTTGCTTTCAGACGGTTCAAACCACACACGCCAACGGCCATCTGTCAGATGGAGCACAAAACGTGATTCATCTGAAGAGGTCATCTGTCACCACGCAGCCACGCAGTGGACATCCAGTTGCGGTACTGGGGTGCAAATTTCAGCCTTCGTCGCCGGTGAATAGCGGTCAGCATGGGTGCATGAACCAGGCACCTGTTGCAGCAACATTTGCTGAATGGTCGTTGAGAAGACGCTATTGGTAGCCCCTTGTTTCATATGGGCATTCGGTTGTTTAACGGTTGCACGTCTGTTCTCCCGTACACATCTCCGCAGCTGTCGTTCACCCTTGTCATCTGTGGCTCGTGGTACACCGCAGTTGCCTCGGTGCCGCTTTCTATAGCGCTATTTTGCCACACACAGTACGCTTTAACAACGGCAGCATGCGAACAGTTTACAAACTTAGACGTTTCGAAAATGCTTCCACGTTCAAATGTTCAAATGTGTGTGTGAAATCTTATGGGACTTAACTGCTAAGTTCGTTAGTCCCTAAGCTTACACACTACGTAACCTAAATTATCCTAAGGACAAACACACACACACCCATGCCCGACGGAGGACTCGAACCTCCGCAGGAACCAGCTGCACAGTCCGTGACTGCAGCGCCTGAGACCGCTCGGCTAATCCCGTGGGGCAATGCTTCCACCCTTGGCCTGAAAGCCACTATGCCCTTTTGGACATCAGATATATCGCTCTGTTTCCGCATTACGACAACGGCTGCACTGTTTTTCGCGTTCTCTCGACACGTTTTATATACTCTTTATTGCTAGTGCTGTCGCCCGCCTCCTGTGAGTCGTTATTGCTCGATGATGTCGAACGTAGTAAGCAGTGGTCACATTTATGTGACGGGACTGTGTGTAAGCATACTGAACACAAAAAAATTACTCATCCTCCACGAGGCATGAGTCTAACACCGCGTCTAGCCTTGATATTGACCAAAACCGACTCTCTAGTCGACAAGTTCCTTCAGGTATCCGATATCCAGCTGAAGCCGCCCACTGATGATTGGCTGTAGCAGAACTACTAAATTGCAACAATGCTGATTGTCACGTTTTATCCGCTGTTCCAAATAGCACCAGAAATTTCCTGTAGGATTAAGGTCAGGTGGTGTATCAGGTCTGTCGAGATGTGGTAGGGTGCCTGAGTGTTCATTAAACCCGATACATATGTGTTTATCTCTGTGAATATGCCTGTAGTTTATCTTGGAAGAGGGGGCATGATCCGAAAAAAGACCAGCACTTGGTCACGGACAATGGAGACATACACATTCTGGTTCATGTTCATGATAACATACATGAATGCTACCAAGTCATGGTACAATAAACACGTAAAAACAATCTTAGAACCTTCGGCGCACTTTGCGGCTTGAATTATCTCCTTTAAAAAAGAGATAAAAATGCGGCTAGTCGGAATGCAATAAACGCTTCCGGTTAGCTACTGTCCACTGTTCTATGTTGCTTGGCCCACTGAAGACGACGTGTGCAGTGACCTTTTGGAAGGTACCGGACTTATTAAATGCAGATCCCTCCGCAATATTCACTGGGGAACTGGATGAAATGGATTTGCATTCCCTGACAGTAGCAGTGGATGTCCCGTTTGAGCCGGCCGCGATGGTCAAGCGGTTCTAGGCGTTTCAGTCCGGAACCGCGCGACCGATACGGTGGCAGGTTCGAATCCTGCCTCGGGCATGGATGTGTGTGATGTTCTTATGTCAGTTAGGTTTAAGTAGTTCTAAGTTCTAGGGGACTGATGACCTCAGATGTTTAGTCCCACAGTCCTCAGAGCCATTTTGTACCGTTTGAAATTAACTGTCAGCGACATGGCCTGATACTCATCCCCGTTTCCTTTCGATTAGGATGGCCACTGTTTCTAAGACCTGTGACATGGAAGTGAGTGGTTCGTCATTCCTTGTATACACAATGGGCAGTCCGCGTTCGTACACCCAACAATCGGTCCGCTTCACACTGTGATCATGGGCAGTCGAAACACGATAGCTTATATGGACAAATGACAAACAGTCTTGGAGACCAGGCTACTCACTCCTTTTATTTTTTATATACTTTTTACGACACAATCACATTATCATTTCACAGTGCCATACCCGGTTTCTACCAGCCAGTTTCTCATCTTCAGAGTCTCAACAGATAAAAGAAGAAACAAACAGTCATTGTGTGCCCAGATTCAGTCTCCATATCGCTTTCCTTATTTCCATATGACCGGCTTCGGGCCAGCTGCCCATCTTCAGACCTATTGCCATTTTTTTTCATAATTATAACCGGTGAAAATTAGAAATGGTTTAATATTTAAGTTTAGAAAGCTTCATTATTCTTAAGAAAAAATTATAATATAAATTTGTACAACATACCATTTGTTACAGCTGCACAGTAAACTGTCGAATGTGGAATTGAAACTTCTTAGTCATTACTAGCCAGCCATACACTGATGTGGAGTGTAATAGTATTAAAATATTTTCTACATGAGTTTTTTATGCTATACTTAGGAGTATTTCTTATGAATTACGTCAGTCCCCCCTCTGCAAATAGAAGGCGTTTTTCAGCGCTGTACGTGGTGCATCAATCAGGTTTCTTAAAACAAAACAAAAATTATAAAGCTGCAGCAGGATAGTGTATGGCTAGATATAACAGTGAAGTTTCAGTTCCAAATTAGACAGCTGCTCTATAGGTGTAACAAATTATATGTTGCACTAATTTGTATTATAAGTAATTCCTTAAGAATCATGAAGCTTTCTAAACTTAAATTTTAAACCATTTGTAATTTGCAGTAATTATAGGTATGAAAAAAGTTTTGTATAGACCGGAAAATGGGCATCCGGCCTCGTGCCGGTGATATGGAAATAAAGGAAAGAAGTCTAGAGACACTATTTTATCGCGGGAACTCCATGAAGACGAATAGGCGTAGTCATTGTATAACCTACAAAATCTGCAAAGTAACTATCTAAATAATTATCAGCAAGAATTAAGTCATAGTTAAATAGGCGGATGCTGGAAAAGAGTTACTGTCAACAATACTTAAGAGGTGGAGACTTTGTAGGTGGAAAGTAATCCTCTCTTTATTTATTGATAAATTTCTGTAGTCACGAAAGCAATATCTAATTCGGCAGAGATTATAGTTGTTGTCATTAGAGTGATATGATTTTCACACATGTTAACAACTTTTCAAAATTAAAAATAGCTTTATAAAAATTCAGCAATTGCAGTGGTAAGATATGGTAAGGTGAGGGAAGTGGTTCATAGACGCATGATGGTGTGGATGCACTGAACAAGGAAATTGTTGCAGTGATAATTACGTTAGTTTATTTTATTTAACTGGATGCTTGTGTTGCTATAAACTACGCCATTTCGTGAAACAAGGTACTCTTGTGGCTGTACGATCCTGCACGGCAGAGTGAACAGAGTCCTCTCGGGCGCTAGTTGCGTGAGGTCGTTAAGGTCTTAGATAGTTTTGGGTATGCCCTTTTAGAAAACGTTGATTCCATACTCCCACGACAGTTGTGGGATCCCGACCAACAGGAGTTGCAGCATCGGGGAAAGAAAAACAGCAGACTTTATTGGCCGCGATGCTGTCGCGGTTGAAGTGCGATGCGTGCTGTTTGACGTGGTCAGTAACAGTCTGAAAAGCTTGCAAGCGTGATGCATTGTAGGTTGCGCTGATAAATAATTGTTAAGAAAAAATTCGGTACATTGCGCCGTTTCCGAATTAATTAGCACCGAAGTTAACGAATCAGGCCATTGCGGGTTACCAGTTACAATTATTGTCAGTTGTTCTCATATCGGAGATGACAGCGCACGAGGCTGCTTGCTCTGCCTTTGGCTTGGCTTCCATCCTTACTATCGGCCCATGTCCACTTTGTCCAGTTGTATCTGAACACAATAGTCGGCATGATGTAACAAGAAACATGATTATCTGAATAGGCGATAGTTTTCCATTGATCCACAGTCCAGTGTCGAAGGTTTCATGCCCCCTAAAATCGCAATTGAGATTCCTTTTATCCACAAGCAAATATGTAGGGATCATCTGCTACGGAGCCACATGGTCAACAATGTGCACTGAATGGCGTGCTGTTTTTTAAACGCGTGTACCATCACGAACATTGTACTCTGTCGCCCCCTACGCCACAGATTGTCACATCTCCTTCTTTACAGAGTGGCCAAGCCTCCGACCTGCACGTTCTGCGACAAGGCGTGTACGTCCAGCACCTTGTCACCTAGTTGTGCGTTCGTCATCCTTCGAACACTTACCATAAAAGCTCCCAACAAGAGCACGCGAACAGACGACGATTTCGCCTTTTCCGAGATGGCTCCCAGCCATAACAATCTGCATTTTGTCAGAGTCGCTTATTTCAGTGGATTTCCCCATGTGCGATCCCTATTGTCGTTTCTATGATTGCCCGTTCGCCTGTGCTCTGCTCATGCGGGGTGATAGAAACAGATATGAATGTTAAGGAAAAAAAAAAAAAAATTATACGTTGCGCTGTTTCCGAGTTAATTAGCATTTAAGTTGGGCAGTCAGCCGTTGCACGTGCAAATTCATGCTGCCCACTGACACAGTGTCGCCAAACGTGTGCTTCGTTGGTTCTCTAAAACCGAACAAGAGAGAGATACGAAAATTGGACATGGGGTGGTAGTAAGGATCGAACCCGAGCCAAAGGCTGAGCAGTCTCATGCGCTGTCATCTACACTGTGAGAACAACTGGCACTAATTGAATCTGGAGGGTCGCTTTAATTTGCACGTGCAACGGCCGATTGGCTAACTTCAACGTTAATTCGGAAATGGCGCAACGTATCGATTTTTTTCTGAACAAGATTATTGTTGAAGACGTGAGTGAGCTGCAAGGCTCTTCCTCAACTAACAGATCGCGGGGGCGTTTCAAGTGAACGGATAGATGCATAGCGCAAGTTCTTTTCCACTCTTCTCGAATGATGGACAAATTTTCATTCGGTATAGGAGAAGTTGCGCACTGTAGTATATACTTCTATGTCTTCACTCACCTGAGACGGGAAAAGAACTGATGTAAAGATTTAGCTTGATACTGACACTGCATTATCAATGTTTACCGGAGACAATTGTTATGGGATGTCTCCACAATTGTTATTAAACACAACTGTTGTGCAGTCTTTGTTAAATATGGCTACCGTGTTATTAGCTCAGCGTATTTTACCAGTCCCACACAAAATTCGAAGATATAATGTTAAAGCCAGTATTGATACCATTCAGACGTTTAAATGAAATTTGCTCCTGTTTTTAAGGATGTGAATCGTCTGCAGGTACTGTACCTCGAACTTAAATCTGAACCCGAGCGCTTCTGTCACCCCGGCCCGCCCACGTTAGCTGAGTGGTCAGCGCGCCGGAATGCCACGCCAAGGGGTCCAAGTTCGATTCCCGGCTGGGACAGGAGATTTTCTCCGCTCAGGGACTGGGTGTTGTGTTGTCCTCACCATCATTTTAACAGCGCAGGTTACGCTGAAACACCCTTAGGGGCTTTTCAGACCGTTTCTGACCACACTGCATGCAAAATGTAGTTTCGCTACTCCTACCTACTTTGTGCAATTACGCTGAAACGCGATTGTTTTGCGTATCCATACATCCAGTACACTTCACTCCAGTTTGGCATTGCCTTCATGGCGTTGCAATTCTAATGGCCATCAGTGTAATTTTTTTTAGTAGCTAAAAAACTCTGCCTGCATTCAGCACCTGCTCCCCTTCACGAGTGCAGTAAGCAGGATATTGCTTTCGCTGCAGCAAATGCGTAGATGGCTATGGTGACACATGTGAAAAGTAGTGTTTTGGGTTATCGAACAGCGTTAGTACAAGTGCTCTGTATGTCAGGTGCAATCCGAGCACATGTGCTCTCACCACCCCGAGGAAACACGCAACGCAAGCACGGAAGGTGGCAGTGTCGTGGGACGCAGCAGCAGCGGCGGCGGCGCCGGCAGCAACGGCACGCAAGTAGGAGCAGTGTCCCGGCCGCCGCGGAGCACCTGGCTCAGCCAACCCGTGCCTTTACGAGGGGCCCTCGCGCCGTAATGAAGTAGTTTATTTACGGCTGACCACAACGTTCCCAGGGAAAAACGTCCTCGCCAGCGCAGCCTACACGAGAGACGCGCCGACCGTAAATTCCGCCGCACAAAACACGCGGGGAGGCGGCCCAGGGGTGTACCGCCCTCGAGCCGCACTTCCCCCGGCGCCCGTAATGGACGTGGCCGGGAAAAAAGAGCACCAGATCTCGCCACGAATTACGAGCGCACAGAGAGGCCAGCTGATACCGGTCATTTAGTTTTTGTGGCCACTCCCGCGTTGCAAGTGGTAATCTCGCCATCTCACGCGGAACCGGAAGGGGAGATGGCGCTCCTTTTATTCTGAATACGTGTCTCGGAACCTGCGCGGAGGCCATATGCTGCCAAGTCACTGGTGGTTCCCACAGCTGCCCATCTGATCTGTCACTGCAAACACACAGACACACGCACAAATACTGCTTCTCGTGTATGACAGAGACATCCTAGCTTCAAAATATCTCAGGCTGTAAGATGATGGCAGCGGTGGCGCTCTCTGTTATAGTAGCCCAAAACAACAGGAAGGAAGGAAGATTCGGGTTTAATGACCCGTCGATATCGACGTCATTAGAGACGGAGCACAAGCTCGGTTTCAGGGCCTTGCCTTTTCAGTGAGACCTCACGGCATTTGCCTGCGGCGATTAAGGGAGATAACGGAAAACCTATGACTGCATGGCCGGAGGCGTATCTGAACCCTGGTCCTTCCGAATATGAGTCCAGCGTGTTAACGACTGCACCACCTCGCTCCATAAACCCAAAACTAGTTATTGTTGTTCCTCACACACCTGCTGCGAAGCTACGACAGTGAGCGCAACCGACTTAACTAAATTCAGTACAGCTTTTCAGAAATGACGGCAACCAATCGGCTTTTGTGATGGTAGAATTTCTTTTTATCATTGACGATGTTCACGTTATCTAGCGACTCATTATCGCGATGGTATACATTTCTTAGTGACTGTTTGTGGCGTTGAGAGAGGCGTCTGTAGCTGTGCAGAAAAAAAAGGTTCAAATGGCTCTGAGCACTATGGGACTTAACTTCTGAGGTCATACGTCCCCTAGAACTTAGAACTACTTATACCTAACTAACCTAAGGATATCACACACACCCATGCCCGAGGCAGGAGTCGAACCTGCGACCGTAGCGGTCATGCGCTTCCAGACTGTAGCGCCTAGAACCGCTCGACCACCTCGGCCGGCTAACTCTGCAGAGCAAAAATCTTAACAGGTGAGCACTGAATGTGGCCAAGTATCTGCTGTTATTTACTTGATAAGATCGACTTGATGGCATTGCTTTAGGTTATTTGAATCTATTGCATTAATCCTGTTGCGCAAATCACTACACAAACTTTGTAACAGGTAACAACTACCTCGTGCTTTACGGAATGTAAACAAACCAAAGACTGTGTCTTAACTTAATGTTCCAAAATTTAGCGTTGGGGCAGAGATTTTCTTTGGTCAATATTTGCATTTTCGAAAGTTGCACACTGACCTTGAATAATAGTAAATATAGCTATGGGTGTAAGTAACATTCATTATCACGAAAAATAAGGTTAAAAGTGACATTTCTTGATACTGAAATTAAATTTAGTGCTTTTATTCTTGCTTGTTACATGCCGGTATTGAAGTAGACTTCCATAATGGATAAAAGTTTTAAATTCAGTGTGTTGGATGGAAAATCCTGGTCTGTTTGATTGAAACTCTTTTATGTTACACCAGTTTTTATCCACGTTTCTAGGCACTTAAATCTTTCTTTCTTCCAAATTTACTCTTTTCTAATGTCATCCGTCTACGAGCTGTCTTGATGGTCGTAATATGATGTGTCTTCTCGACAGAGATCCGTTCGCCTGGTTCAACCACTTGTCACAGGAACTGGATGGATCAATTTGTCGATGGTAACTTATTTTCGTTATTCAAAAAAGATTTTTTTGTGGTTGCCAGTCTACTGGCTTCCAAGAGGTGGAGTCCGCTCATTATCTGCCAAATTCGGTGTACTGACACTTTTGTTCACCATGGGACTTCGAATTAAAAACCACCAAATCGAAGACTACCATCGGTTGGCGACATCGCTCACGAAAGCCGAAACTTTTGCTACGCTCGGTCCTGGACTTGGGCTCGCCATTAATTATCAATGCCACAGGAAAAGCAATTTTTCTTTCTACGAAGCTACTGTGGTCAGCTCTAATGAAAGTCTATAAATGTTTGCTGGGATAATCAAAACAAATAGTGTGAAATATTACAACATGTCTAGGAAGGCGACAGCTAGAAGTGTGGGCGGCTGCGAATGCACGCGTATATACCGTGCCTGTCCGCAGTACTAATTACTTGTCGGATAAAATCATGCGACACTGCGAGTATACATGTCAGTACATGCAAATATCCAAAATTAAAAATGTTAAATGGCCATGTCATCATAGATTTTCCATTATTTTCATGATATACTCTAATTTGCTTTACATGTGGCAAGGGCATTATCAGACATAAGCTTGCACTGTTAGTCTATTTGGTGTCGATGTTCATCCTAGATGTGTCTTCCCAAATGTTATATCTCCACCTATTTTTGGATCTTGCTTTTTCTCTTTTTACTTCTACTTTGCCTGCCGCGGTGGCCGTGCGGTTCTGGCGCTGCAGTCCGGAACCGCGGGACTGCTACGGTCGCAGGTTCGAATCCTGCCTCGGGCATGGGTGTGTGTGATGTCCTTAGGTTAGTTAGGTTTAAGTAGTTCTAAGTTCTAGGGGACTTATGACCTAAGATGTTGAGTCGCATAGTGCTCAGAGCCATTTGAACCATTTGAACATCTACTTTCGTGTAGGATGCTATTCTAGGAAGTCTAGTCTCTGTCACTCTTGCTATATGGTGAGCCCAGTCAATATTCTTTTCTTTAGGACTTCGATGACATTGCGGCATTTGTACAGCTCTCGTAATTCTTCATTTTTTCTTATCCTCCTATCGATGTTATTTCCATGAGATAGAGGACCAGAAATTTTCCTTAGTATCTTTCTTTCGATTATTAACTTCTTTTCATCATGTTTCACTCTGAATATTAATGCTCCACATAAGTATTATGTTATCACTATAGTAGTTGATTGATGGAAGCGAATTTCGAAGTTAGCACTTAGTGAATTAACACCTTAACTAAAAATCGTTTTGTTCACTGTTACTGGATGGGCATTTACTTCTGTATCCATTCTATAGTTGTCACTAAAAAGACTCACTAATTATTCGAAGTGGTCAACTCTCTTGAAAGAAAATTCATCTCCAGTCAAAGATATGCAACTTCGGACTTTCTTACTGATGATCAGATACTCGGTCTTTTATTTATTGACACGATTTTTTAATACTTTTATAATAATTTTGCATCATTGTTACTAATTCTGTTTTTGTACTACTTACCAGTGCTACATCAGTCTCTGAAGAAACTTTCAAACGTCAAGATCGCTATTTTAGATTTAGATAACCGATTTCAGCAAAGCTGTGTTGCCATCGTCGGTTCATATGCTTCATAACATTACATCATCTTTTTCATCGCTACTGTGAATGTATATACACGTCAGTGTCGCTACCATCACTAGAAATCGGCATGTCAAACATAAAAGAAATACTGCGTACAAACGTGATATTAATGTGTCCTCACACACACCAACAATTGATAACTGACTGACTGTGGGAAGTAGTACTGTGGGATGAGAACAACCTAGCTCCTGTAGGGAGGAGGTGAAAACATTGGGCAACACCTGGCATCTAGGCTGCTATACATGACTGGTGTGTTGTGCAGGTAGTATCAAGGTATGTATGTAGACAGGGATGGCTGAGCAGAGAGGATAGGAGGAGATGGATAGTGAGAGGGGAGGATGAAAGGGACAGAGAAAGAGGGGAGGAGAATATAGACAGACAGAGAGGGGAGAAGTAGATGGACAGAATGAGGGGGAGGAAAATATGGAAGGAGACAGGTAGGAGGAGGAGATGACTGAAATGTATGTGACGTACGTGTAAGCGGGCGAAGGCTCGGGTAAAAGTATACAACTTAACTTTTCAGTGGTGCAAGAATTAAATTAGAGCGGTACTGAAAGATTTTTCTTTGTAAAGAAAGATTCTAAAATGAAGTGCTTCATCTCTGCTTTTGGTTTGCTACCCTCATTCAGTTCCTGCGTCATACATGAGTGTATGGGCACTAAATTTGGTGCCACTGACGACGTTTACACCTGATCAGAACTTTTTTTTGGGGGGGTTTTGTGAGAGATCTTTGGTTAGGATTCAGCCTTCGATGGCGTCAAGTTTTGCTCTCTTGAGAAGCAAACACGTGTCATTCTGCACCTATCCATATATGGTTGTGGGCTTTGTTTTATACCTATTGTGCCGAAGTGAACGTTTCTCTAGAAGTTTCTTTGCAGTGACTGTATACCGTGGACGGTCTCCCCCGTGATGAAGCATTTGGACTGCTCTCTACACACCTTCAGAACGCATTCGACGAGAGAGTGTAGTAAAAGCGAAACATATCTCCGAGAAGTCAGCCTTCTCGACCACTATACGAAACGTTGCGGGATAAATCGGATTCTGGGAGACTCCTCGGAATGGGGCGGGCTGGCGGGCTCCCGCCATAAGCCGCTGCACTCCGCCGTTTGCATAATGCATACGGCGGAAGCAAGATGTGTATTATTTTCCATGCAATCAATGGTCCAACCAGAGCGCGACCGGCGCGGCGCGGCAAGGCGCGCTCCTCACAAATACGCGAGCGGCGCTGTCGCTGTTGCTGCCGCCGACACACGCAGCCGCAGCGGAAGCCCGCCTCATTCTGCTGGCGCGGCACGCACGCCGGCCGGATACACGCACACACACATACGAATACAACATCCAGGCGAAATACTTCGATTGTGAAGCCAAACCGGGATTTTCCAGCGCGCTTTTTCTGCTTCTACTCGGCGTGCGTGCAGTAATTGTCGTATTACGAACTCTCGCATCGATGTCTGTGAACTCGTATTCTCGTCTCGAATTTATTTCTCCGACTGGATCAACGGGCTAACACAACTAGGCAAAATCATTATATTCTTTGCTGATCAGGTCGTGTGACTAGGGTCTCCCGTCCGGTAGGCCGTTCGCCTGGTGCAAGTCTATCGATTTGACGCCACTTCGGCGACTTGCGCGTCGATGGGAATGAAATGATGATGAATAGGACAACACAACACCCAGTCCCTGAGCGAAGAAAATCTCCGACCCAGACGGGAATCGAACCTGGGCCCTTAGGATTGACATTCCATCGCACTGACCACTTTTTTTTTTTTTTAATCTCATTTTGCTCTATATTGGTCGATGAATTTGTTCGTGGCGGACGTCCGATGACGGCCGTACAGGTTCTTTGTTGACCCGTTCACTCAGTTTTTTTTTATTACAGAGGGTAGCTAATCCTCTGACCAAGCACGCTGAGCTACCGTGCCGGCTTTTTTTTAAATTTTTTTATGGGCTATTATGCCCTCCAAAAAATTAATTTAAACTGGCGACCATGACAGGACAGATTGTCTGGTAACGCCAGACAATCGACCATTCAGCTACCGGGGGCGGACTGCTGATCAGGTAGTTCGTAGATAGATGTGAGGTATCTAACTGGGCCTGACAGGGGATTCGGATTTTCAACTGTAATACTTTTAAGAGCTTCTCCACTCTTCAGCAGTTGTCCTGTATCCCCAAACGCCAGCTTTCACAGTGATGGCCGTCGTCCTCTTTCATATCTCTGTTCCTCATCATTGCAATTAGTGTAGTTCCCCGTGTCAATCTCGGCCGTTCACGCTTGCTCCTTCCTGGCAGCGACCATTCCAGGACTGCTTTGACCATCGTCCTTGCTCCATTCGCCATACCTGGCCATACCATTGAAGAACTCTATTCTCAGTTCTTTGGATGCCTTGTTGTTCCATATCCATTGTCTCCCTAATTTCCTCGTTTCTTCTCTGCTCTGTTCTGGCTATGCTGGCTGCCCTCCTTATTCTATCCATCTCTATAGCCTGTATCCTGCCTCTTTGCCGCTCCACAGGGTCCATCCTTCTGCACCGTATGTTAATATACTGGGTGATCAAAAAGTCAGTATTTCTTTGAAAATTTAATAAACCACGGAATAATGTAGATAGAGAGGTAAAAATTGACACATATGCTTGGAATGACATGGGGTTTTATTAGAACAAAAAAAAAAAAAAACCCAGCCCATATTGCTAGACGCGTGAAAGATCTCTTGCGCGCGTCGTTTGGTGATGATCGTGTGTTCAGCCGCCACTTTCGTCATGCTTGGACTCCCAGGTCCCCAGACCTCAGTCCGTGCGATTATTGGCTTTGGGGTTACCTGAAGTCACAAGTGTATCGTGATCGACCGACATCTCTAGGGATGCTGAAAGACAACATCCGACGCCAATGCCGCACCATAACTCCGGACATGCTTTACAGTGCTGTTCACAACATTATTCCTCGACTACATCTATTGTCGAGGAATGATGGTGGACATATTGAGCATTTCCTGTAAAGAACATCATCTTTGCTTTGTCTTACTTTGTTATGCTAATTATTGCTATTCTGATCAGATGAAGCGCCATCTGTCGGGCCTTTTTTGAACGTTTGTATTTTTCGGTTGTAATAAAACCCCGTGTCATTCCAAGCATGTGTGTCAATTTGTACCTCTCTATCTACATTACTCCGTGATTTATTCAGTTTTCAATTGATACTGACCTTTTGATCACCCAGTACTTTCCACTACTGTCTGCAGAATCCTTTTCTTTGTTTATTTTTATATCGCCGGGCTCCACGGAACTCCATTTAGCATTTTCCCTTGCCTGCCGGATCCTGCGTTCCACATCTGCTTCACAGCAATTCGAGGTATGGATAATAGATTCTACGTATTTAAACTGGTTTACAGCTTTGATCGTTTCTTGCGGTGGCACTATATCCCTTCGAACTTCTCCCTCTGCTACATATTCTGTTGCTCATATTTATTCTAAGCCCGCCTCGTTCAAATGCCTTGATTAACTTCTTTATCATAACTTTGACATTCTGTCTGCTTTGTGCTATCAATACTTGATCATCGGTAAATAATAATGAGTAGATAGTACCGTGTTAGAAAGGAGCGCCCATACCTCAGCTTGACTGATACTGCCGTTCCAGTATATACTGAATAAACAGGGTGAGGTATTTAAAACTGTTTGTAGGAATATTTGGCGAAATACACATCGGACTAATAAGAGATGGTAATAGATGTTGTTCACCTCGAAGAGGGACATTCGTTGGCATAAGCCCGACCCCTCCGCATCAACCCCGGGGGCGAGACCGGAGGGGGGAGTAACTTTGAAATCTTAAATAGGAACCCCTGTTTTTTTATTGCAGATTTGGATTCTCTGTGTAAAAGAATGTAACTTTTGTGTGAAACAATTCTTTCGTTTCATGAGAGATGGCGCTGTGATCTGCCGACATGGAAATGAGGTGACATTTGTTGCGAAACAGCACTACTTTTTGATGTTTTTGATAATGCTCCCACAATCGAATGACCGTCATCATGTACTCAGCTCGCGGTCATATTGTGCATGTTACTTCAATGATTCGGCTTGTACACATCTCGTCACAATTGTTCCACGATGTTAACGATTGCAGAGAGGCTCCAATTCATTCTCGCGTACTTTGAGGCAAATAGAAATGTTGAAAAAGCTCGTCAAAGGTATGCTACTCTGTTCCCCGATAGAAAAGTCCCGTCTGAATCGACGTTTGCCGGCAGGAGTGGCCGAGCGGTTCTAGGCGCTACAGTCTGGAGCCGAGCGACCGCTACGGTCGCAGGTTCGAATCCTGCCTCGGGCATGGATGTGTGTGATGTCCTTAGGTTAGTTAGGTTTAAGTAGTTCTAAGTTCTAGGCGTCTGATGACCTCAGACGTTAAGTCGCATAGTGCTCAGAGCCATTTTGCAACGACGTTTCGCAGTATTGCCCGCCTGTTTACTAAAACGGGAGGAGTTAAACCTAAAGAAAGAATCCGACCGCGGCCTGTGACAAACGAAAACAGCAGACTGAATGTTTTAGCTGCGGTTGCTGCAAATCCTCACATTAGTTCTCGGCAAATTGCGCGTGGTTCAGGAATTTTTCAAAGAAGTGTTCTACGCATACTTCATGCACACAAATGGCATCAATTTAATTTATCGCTGCATCATGAACTGCATGGTCACTATTTTCACAATCGCCTGATTTTGTGCAACTGGATGCAGGAACAACTGACAGCCAACGATAATTTCATTTCAAAGATACTTTCCTCCGGTGAATCAAATTTTACGAATCGTGGTCAAGTGATTCGACATAATATGCATTATATATCAGTGGAGAATCCCCACTGGGTAAGGCAAGTGAACATCAACGCCCATGGATTGTCAGCGGTATTTTAGGTACGCAGGTAATTGGCCCATTCTTCATAGAAGGTAATCTGACTGGTCAAATGTACAGCGACATCGTGGCTAAAGTTTTACGCATACTACTGGACGATGTTCCACTTCAAACGGGACTGGATATGTCGTTTCAACACGATGGATGCCCACGATGAATCGAAACTATCCTGGTCGATGGATTGGACGAGGAGGTTCTCGAATGTGGCCCGCACCTTTATCCGATTTGACTTCTGCCGATTTTGTTCCTACGGGGATGGCTAAAACAGTAAAAGAGGGAGTTTACATAGATTTACCAACATCTCCCGGAAATATGCGGCAGCGAATTCGCAACGAAAGTGCAAACATTAGCGCAGAGACATTAATACATGTCGGATTGTCATTCAGACACAGAGTTGCAGTGTGCATTAGGAAACAACGGACAACATTTCGAACGTTTTCTTCACTGAAACACTTGTGAGAGGCTCACAGTAATCAAGCGCCCGAAATAGTGAGAGGCAAAGGGACTCAACAAAATCAAGCTCTCCGAAGGGAACACATTACTACTTCGACTACGTCATTGTTCCTGGGTAACGCGAAATGTAGTCTAAGAATGCATTGCGGGAGAGTAGACGGGGTCACATGATAGTATTTTCCCAAATATGAAACAATGTACTTTGATTTTCCTAATCGAATGTCTATTCTTGTGAGGTATTACCGTTTTGCAACAATTGTCACCCCATATTCATGTGTGCCGATTACAGCGTCATCTGTCATGAAACGAAAGAAATGTTTCACACAAAACTTAGATATTTTTTCGTTGAGAGTCCAAATCTGCAATAAGTCACCCCCTCCTATACGGGGGACGGGGGAAGGGGCACTAGAATTATTTTAATGGATGTCCCTCTTCGAGGTGAACAACGTTTATTACCACTTTTTTAAAAATCCGATGTGTATTTCGCCAAATATTCTGGCAAATAGATTAAAATGCTTCACCCTGTATATATTCAATTAGGTCGGTAACTTACTGCAGAGCTGTGTAAGCCCTTTCGATGTTTGTAATATCTCACTCATCTTTCTCCATCCTTTAACGTCTTCGTGCGATTGGTGGCACGTCGGCCTCACATAATGCCACCCCAAAACAACAGGGAACATCCACCTTGCTGCACTCTCTGTACAGAGTGTCTAAGGCGTTCAGCCTTACCGGGTTGCCTCCAAACACGTCTCCGACGATTGTCTGGTTGAAGGTATATGGGACACCCATCAGTAAAGAGAAAGTGATGCCAATCGTGAGCGGTCCATTCGGCATGTTGTTGGGCCCATCTGTACCGCTCTGCATAGTGTCGTGGTTGCAAAGATGGACCTCGCCATGGTCGTCGGGAGTGAAGTTGCGCATCATGCAGCCTATTGCGCACAGTTTGAGTCGTAACACGACGTCTGTGGCTGCACGTGGCGTTGCTGTCAGGGTTCCACCGAGCCATAATCCGTAGGTAGCGGTCATCCACTGCAGTAGTAGCCATTGGGCGACCTGAACGAGGCACATCGACAGTTCTTGTCTGTCTGTATCTCCTCCATCTCCAAACAACATCGCTTTGGTTCACTCCGAGACGCCTGGACAGTCCCCTTGTTGAGAGCCCTTCCTGGCACAAAGAAACAATGCGGACGCGATCGAACCGCGGTATTGACTGTCTAGGCATCTACATCTACATCTACATTGATACTCCGCAAGCCACCCAACGGTGTGTGGCGGAGGGCACTTTACGTGCCACTGTCATTACCTCCCTTTCCTGTTCCAGTCGCGTATGGTTCGCGGGAAGAACGACTGTCTGAAAGCCTCCGTGCGCGCTCTAATCTCTCTAATTTTACATTCGTGATCTCCTCGGGAAGTATAAGTAGGGGGAAGCAATATATTCGATACCTCATCCAGAAACGCACCCTCTCGAAACCTGGCGAGCAAGCTACACCGCGATGCAGAGCGCCTCTCTTGCAGAGTCTGCCACTTGAGTTTATTAAACATCTCCGTAACGCTATCACGGTTACCAAATAACCCAGTGACGAAACGCGCCGCTCTTCTTTGGATCTTCTCTATCTCCTCCGTCAACCCGACCTGGTACGGATCCCACACTGATGAGCAATACTCAAGTATAGGTCGAACGAGTGTTTTGTAAGCCACCTCCTTTGTTGATGGACTACATTTTCTAAGCACTCTCCCAATGAATCTCAACCTGGTACCCGCCTTACCAACAATTAGTTTTATATGATCATTCCACTTCAAATCGTTCCGTACGCATACTCCCAGATATTTTACAGAAGTAACTGCTACCAGTGTTTGTTCCGCTATCATATAATCATACAATAAAGGATCCTTCTTTCTATGTATTCGCAATACATTACATTTGTCTATGTTAAGGGTCAGTTGCCACTCCCTGCACCAAGTGCCTATCCGCTGCAGATCTTCCTGTATTTCGCTACAATTTTCTAATGCAGCAACTTCTCTGTATACTACAGCATCATCCGCGAAAAGCCGCATGGAACTTCCGACACTATCTACTAAGTCATTTATATATATTGTGAAAAGCAATGGTCCCATAACACTCCCCTGTGGCACGCCAGAGGTTACTTTAACGTCTGTAGACGTCTCTCCATTGATAACAACATGCTGTGTTCTGTTTGCCAAAAACTCCTCAATCCAGCCACACAGCTGGTCTGATATTCCGTAGGCTCTTACTTTGCTTATCAGGCGACAGTGCGGAACTGTATCGAACGCCTTCCGGAAGTCAAGAAAAATAGCATCTACCTGGGAGCCTGTATCTAATATTTTCTGGGTCTCATGAACAAATAAGGCGAGTTGGGTCTCACACGATCGCTGTTTCCGGAATCCATGTTGATTCCTACATAGTAGATTCTGGGTTTCCAGAAATGACATGATACGCGAGCAAAAAACATGTTCTAAAATTCTACAAGAGATCGACGTAAGAGATATAGGTCTATAGTTTTGCGCATCTGCTCGACGACCCTTCTTGAAGACTGGGACTATCTGTGCTCTTTTCCAATCATTTGGAACCCTCCGTTCCTCTAGAGACTTGCGGTACACGGCTGTTAGAAGGGGGGCAAGTTCTTTCGCGTACTCTGTGTAGAATCGAATTGGTATCCCGTCAGGTCCAGTGGACTTTCCTCTATTGAGTGATTCCAGTTGCTTTTCTATTCCTTGGACACTTATTTCGATGTCAGCCATTTTTTCGTTTGTGCGAGGATTTAGAGAAGGAACTGCAGTGCGGTCTTCCTCTGTGAAACAGCTTTGGAAAAAGGTGTTTAGTATTTCAGCTTTACGCGTGTCATCCTCTGTTTCAATGCCATCATCATCCCGTAGTGTCTGGATATGCTGTTTCGAGCCACTTACTGATTTAACGTAAGACCAGAACTTCCTAGGATTTTCTGTCAAGTCGGTACATAGAATTTTACTTTCGAATTCAATGAACGCTTCACGCATAGCCCTCCTTACGCTAACTTTGACATCGTTTAGCTTCTGTTTGTCTGAGAGGTTTTGGCTGCGTTTAAACTTGGAGTGAAGCTCTCTTTGCTTTCGCAGTAGTTTCCTAACTTTGTTGTTGTACCACGGTGGGTTTTTCCCGTCCCTCACAGTTTTACTCGGCACGTACCTGTCTAAAACGCATTTTACGATTGCCTTGAACTTTTTCCATAAACACTCAACATTGTCAGTGTCGGAACAGAAATTTTCGTTTTGATCTGTTAGATAGTCTGAAATCTGCCTTCTATTACTCTTGCTAAACAGATAAACCTTCCTCCCTTTTTTTATATTCCTATTAACTTCCATATTCAGGGATGCTGCAACGGCCTTATGATCACTGATTCCCTGTTCTGTACATACAGATTCGAAAAGTTCGGGTCTGTTTGTTATCAGTAGGTCCAATATGTTATCTCCACGAGTCGGTTCTCTGTTTAATTGCTCGAGGTAATTTTCGGATAGTGCACTCAGTGTAATGTCACTCGATGCTCTGTCCCTACCACCCGTCCTAAACATCTGAGTGTCCCAGTCTATATCTGGTAAATTGAAATCTCCACCTAAGACTATAACATGCTGAGAAAATTTATGTGAAATGTATTCCAAATTTTCTCTCAGTTGTTCTGCCACTAATGCTGCTGAGTCGGGAGGTCGGTAAAAGGAGCCAATTATTAACCTAGTTCGGTTGTTTAGTGTAACCTCCACCCATAATAATTCACAGGAACTATCCACTTCTACTTCACTACAGGATAAACTACTACTAACAGCGATGAACACTCCACCACCGGTTGCATGCAATCTATCCTTTCTAAACACCGTCTGTACCTTTGTAAAAATTTCGGCAGAATTTATCTCTGGCTTAAGCCAGCTTTCTGTACCTATAACGATTTCAGCTTCGGTGCTTTCTATCAGCGCTTGAAGTTCCGGTACTTTACCAACGCAGCTTCGACAGTTGACAATTACAATACCGATTGCTGCTTGGTCCCCGCATGTCCTGACTTTGCCCCACACCCGTTGAGGCTGTTGCCCTTTCTGTACTTGCCCAAGGCCATCTAACCTAAAAAACCGCCCAGCCCACGCCACACAACCCCTGCTACCCGTGTAGCCGCTTGTTGCGTGTAGTGGACTCCTGACCTATCCAGCGGAACCCGAAACCCCACCACCCTATGGCGCAAGTCGAGGAATCTGCAGCCCACACGGTCGCAGAACCGTCTCAGCCTCTGATTCAGACCCTCCACTCGGCTCTGTACCAAAGGTCCGCAGTCAGTCCTGTCGACGATGCTGCAGATGGTGAGCTCTGCTTTCATCCCGCTAGCGAGACTGGCAGTCTTCACCAAATCAGATAGCCGCCGGAAGCCAGAGAGGATTTCCTCCGATCCATAGCGACACACATCATTGGTGCCGACATGAGCGACCACCTGCAGATGGGTGCACCCTGTACCCTTCATGGCATCCGGAAGGACCCTTTCCACATCTGGAATGACTCCCCCCGGTATGCACACGGAGTGCACATTGGTTTTCTTCCCCTCTCTTGCTGCCATTTCCCTAAGGGGCCCCATTACGCGCCTGACGTTGGAGCTCCCAACTACCAGTAAGCCCACCCTCTGCGACTGCCCGGATCTTGCAGACTGAGGGGCAACCTCTGGAACAGGACAAGCAGCCATGTCAGGCCGAAGATCAGTATCAGCCTGAGACAGAGCCTGAAACCGGTTCGTCAGACAAACTGGAGAGGCTTTCCGTTCAGCCCTCCGGAATGTCTTTCGCCCCCTGCCACACCTTGAAACGACCTCCCACTCTACCACAGGTGAGGGATCAGCCTCAATGCGGGCAGTATCCCGGGCAACCACAGTCGTAGTCCGATCAGGGGATGCGTGGGACGAGCTGGCCGTCCCCGACAAACCCCCATCCCGACCCCCACAGTGATGCCCATTGGCAACAGCCTCAAGCTGTGTGACCGAAGCCAACACTGCCTGAAGCTGGGAGCGAAGGGATGCCAACTCAGCCTGCATCCGAACACAGCAGTTGCAGTTGAACTACAGACAACACGAGTCGTGTACCTCCTTCATGACGGAATGACTGGAACTGATCGGCTGTCGGACACCCTCCGTTTAATAGGCGCTGATCCATACATGGTTGTTTACAACTTTGGGGGGGTTTAGTGACACCTCTGGTCAAAGGGACTGTGTCTGTGATACAATATCCACAGTCAACGTCTATCTTCAGGAATTCTGGGAACCGGGATGATGCAAAGCCTTTTTTTGATGTGTGTAAATTTCATGTTTAAATAAAGTACGAGAGTCGGAAGTCCACCCCTCTTCGCAGACCGTGGAGGTTGGAGACATGTCAGCCCTGTAAAGGACAGACAGCAATGTGTGGCAGATCTGGCGACGGAGTGCAATGCTGGTGCAGGGAAAATCGTATGGCACACGCTGTTCAGCAGAAATTATTGATCAAGAGGCTCCACAACAGACGACCCTACGTGTTCGTACGTTGACCCAACGGCGTCGTCAATTTGGACTGCAGTGGGAACGGGATGATCGGGACTAGACCGAGGATCAATGCAACCTTGTCGCCTGCTGCGATGGATCACGCTGCTTGTTACTTGTAGTCTATGGTCGTTTCCGGATACGCCACCACCTACCACCACCTAGGAGCTCGAAACGTGTACCGTGCCACGGACACTGACTACTGGGAGCAGTATTATGCTATGGGAGACATTAACAGAGGCTTCAGTGGGATCTGTGGTAGTAAACGAGGGAAACATCACAGTTCTGAAGCACGTGAACAGTATTGCAGGCCATCTACATCTCTTCATGCCCATTCTACATCTACATCTACATACATACTCCGCAATCCACCATACGATGCGTGGCGGAGGGTACCTCATACCACAACTAGCATCTTCTCTCCCTGTCCCACTCCCAAACAGAACGAGGGAAAAATGACTGCCTATATGCCTCTGTACGAGCCCTAATCTCTCTTATCTTATCTTTGTGGTCTTTCCGTGAAATGTAAGCTGGCGGCAGTAAAATTGTACTGCAGTCAGCCTCAAATGCTGGTTCTGTAAATTTCATCAGTAGCGATTCACGAAAAGGCGGCCTCCTTTCCTCTAGAGACTCCCACCCGAGTTCCTGAAGCATTTCCGTAACACTCGCGTGATGATCAAACCTACCAGTAACAAATCTAGCAGCCCGCCTCTGAATTGCTTCTATGTCCTCCCTCAATCCGACCTGGTAGGGATCCCAAACGCTCGAGCAGTACTCAAGAATAGGTCGTATTAGTGTTTCATAAGCGGCCTTTTCTGTTGGCGGTGCTGTCTTCCAACAGGACAACTGTCTGCGTCGCAATGCCAGAAACGTGCTACATTGGTTTTTGCAGCATGTCAGCAATCCACGTCGATGTCTTGGCCACCAGGTTCGCCTAATCCAAATTCGATGGAAGTCATGGATGCCCTAGTCCATACCAAGGACTTCCCGGTACCATGCTAAACAGAATCACTGGTGTATTGCGTTTCAAATGTGGTCACGATCATTTGGTTCATCACTAGAATCCCATTAACAAGTAACAGCGTACTACCCAGTGAAACTGCTCTCGACGGATGTCGAAAGCGACATTCGGCAGCGAAGCACTCTGCCAGTACACAGCGGAGAGGCTGCAGGTAGCGGCGGAAGAACGCGCGCGTGGTCTTCCGACAGGGTGCATCTCGGGGCACGGCGGAGAATGGAGAGAAATGAACGTCGTTGGCGAACCCAATCGGAGAAAATTTAATCTCGGGGGCGAACTGAATCTATCTTTATGGTCGCGGGGGCGGCGGCGGCGGCGGCGGCGGCGACGGCGGCGACGGCGGCTGGAGGCAGAGGGAAAGGCGGGGCGGAGCGGAGGCGGTGGGGGCGCGGCGGATGTTTGGGACGGCGCGGGGCGGCGCGCACAATTTGCCGGCGGCTCCAGATTGCGTCCATTGTGCGCCGGCGGTCCGGCCCCGCGGACAGCTCGCCGGCGACCGCCATCACGCTGATTGCTCGCACACACGCGGCCGGCCGGCGAGCCCGAGGGGAGAGAGAGGGCTGCGGCGCCGGTGGGGGCGCCCCAGCAGGGACGCCGTCTCAGACGTCGGAATACAGCGAGGCCCAACAGCCATCACTGTCAACAACAGGCTCGCCTGAAATATGCGTGCCCAGCGGATGGCGTACGCATACAGAAGAAAGAAAGTAGGAAGAGCAGCCGAAATAGTGCTACCTTTACACGGGAAGTGTCCCATTGCCTTTGCAAACTGACTCACGGCAAAGCTTCACGAAAATTCTGAAAAAAATGTGAGCTGAGAGACTCTTGAAGACAGATGTCAGAAATCCCGCGGGAGCCTGATTTATCACATTAAATTTCTGAGTATACAGTCGCACCATTTTTTTTGGGAGGGGGGGGGGGAGGGGGGAGAGTCGTCACTCTTCTGAAGAATTCCTCTGCTGTGCCAACTTGTTCATCTCAGCGTAGTACTTGCACCCAACGTCCTACATTATTTCTTTACACTCTACGGCTGCCTTTACTATCTTGTTGCCGGCCGAAGTGACCGAGGGCTTCTAGGCGCTACAGTCTGGAACCGCGCTGCCGCTACGGTCGCAGGTGCTAATCCTGCCTTGGGCATGGATGTTTGTGATGTCCTTAGGTTAGTTAGGTTTAAATAGTTCTAAGTTCTAGGGGACTGATGACCTCAGCAGTTAAGTCCCATTGTGCTCAGAGCCATTTGAACCATTTGAATGTCTACTATCGTGCAAGTTATTCCTACACATCTTAAAACATTTCTTACACTGAAGAGCCACAGAAACTGGTACACTTGTCTAATATCGTGCAGGGCTCCTGCGGGCATGCAGAAGTGCCGCAAAACAACGTGGTATGGACTCGACTAACGTCTGAAGTAGCGATGGAAAGAGTTGATACAATGAATCCTGCACTGCTGTCCATAAATCCGTAAGAGTACGAAGTGGATCTCTGCTGAACAGCGTGTTGCAAGGCATCCCAGATATGTTCAATAATGTTCTTGTCTGGGGAGCTTGGTGGCCATCGGAGGTGTTTAAACTCGAAGAGTGTTGCTGGAACCACTCTCCAGCAACTCTGGGGTGTCGCACTGTACTGTTGGAACTGCCCACACCGTCAGATGCAGATGATCAGACAAGATGGGTTGGGTTGTTTGGGAGCAGAGACGAAACAGCGAGGTCATCGGTCTCATCGGATTAGGGAAGGATGGGGAAGGAAGTCGGCCGTGCCCTTTCAAACGAACCATCCCGGCATTTTCCTGGGGCGATTTAGGGAAATCACAGACAAGATTCTTACGTACGTGTCACCTATCAGAGTCGTATCTAGACCTATCAGGGGTCCCATATCACTCCAGCTGCACCCGCCCTACACCATTACAGAGTCTGCTGACATACAGGGTCCATGGATTCACGAGGTTGTTTCCATACCCGTACACGTCCATCCGCTCGATACAATTTGAAACGAGACTCGTCCGATCAGGCATCATGTTTCCAGTCATCAAAATTCCAGTGTCAATTCTGACGGACCCAGGCCAGGCGGAAAGCCTTGTATCGTGCAGTCATCAAGGGTACACGAGTGGGCCTTCGGCTCCGAAAGCCCATATCGATGAAGTTTCTTTGAATGGTTCGCACTCTTTCACTTGTTGATCGCCCAGCAGTGAAATCTGCAGCAGTGTGAGGAAGGGTTGCATTTTAGTCACGTTGAACGATTCTCTTCAGTCGTCGCTGGTCCCTTTCATGCAGAATCTTTTTCAGGCCGCAGCGATGTCGGATTTTTGATGTTCTACCGGATTCCTGGTATTCACGGTACACACGTGAAATGGTCGAACGGGAATATCCCCACTTCATCGCTATCTCTGAGATGCTGTGCCCCATGACTCGTGCGCCGACTATAACACCACGTTCAAACTCACTTAAATCTTGATAACTTGCCATAACTTGCCACTGTAGCAGCAGTAACTGATCTACAAACTATGCCAGACACACCTCACGACGGGATAATTATTCAGCAAAGTTAATATAGATTCATGTGGAACGAGTACGCCATCGTTCATGACCCATTGCGACTTCTTGTCAATGTTTTCCACGTGTTCTTCTCCCCGCTGATTCTGAAGAGAGCCTTCGTATTTGTTCCGTGAATTCTTTGTTAACAAATCTGTCACAGTAGCAGTAAATATATTTTGGGGAGTTTTTCGAATCGACTGGTTCATTCTCAAGCCTGACCTACTGGGGCTGCACTGAAAGCACCTGATTTTAATGCCAACCATCTACAACTGGTAATACATGCGTCACACAGTGACGGCGGATAAATGTCACAATATACATAATCTCACTATACAAGTCAAGTTTCAGTGCAGCCTCAGCCGTTCTGGCTTTAGAATGTACCAGTCGGTTCGAAACTAGTCGCCAAAATATATGTACTGCAACATTGACAGATTTGTATGAACACTTCATGAAATGAAAAAGAATTACTGGTCCTACATCCACAAAATGTTAAAATTATTTCTCATATCCACCGACTTTCCAGCATCCTTCTATTGCACCACATTTCAGACTCTTCGATTATCTTCTTACTTGAATTTCCCACAGTGCGCGATCCTTATAATGCAGCACTCCAAACATACGTTCTCAAAAATTTATTCCTCGAATTAAGAACCGTTTTGGTACTAATAGACTTGTTTCCTTGCAAGAAATGTTGTGTTTGCCTATGATACATTGCTTCTTATGTCTTACTTCGTTCGTCCATCCTGAGTTATTTGGCTTGCAAGTAAACACAATTCCTACTTTGTGAGCCCCAGTTTAAATGTTACGTTTATCATTAATTTCATTCCTTCTGTTCCTCATTACTAGCTTCCTTTTTCGGTTTAGTTTCGAGCCATAGTGTGTGTTCTATAGATTGTTCTTTCTACACTCCTGGAAATTGAAAAAAGAACACCGTGAATTCATTGTCCCAGGAAGGGGAAACTTTATTGACACATTCCTGGGGTCAGATACATCACATGATCACACTGACAGAACCACAGGCACATAGACACAGGCAACAGAGCATGCACAATGTCGGCACTAGTACAGTGTATATCCACCTTTCGCAGCAATGCAGGCTGCTATTCTCCCATGGAGACGATCGTAGAGATGCTGGATGTAGTCCTGTGGAACGGCTTGCCATGCCATTTCCACCTGGCGCCTCAGTTGGACCAGCGTTCGTGCTGGACGTGCAGACCGCGTGAGACGATGCTTCATCCAGTCCCAAACATGCTCAATGGGGGACAGATCCGGAGATCTTGCTGGCCAGGGTAGTTGACTTACACCTTCTAGAGCACGTTGGGTGGCACGGGATACATGCGGACGTGCATTGTCCTGTTGGAACAGCAAGTTCCCTTGCCGGTCTAGGAATGATAGAACGATGGGTTCGATGACGGTTTGGATGTACCGTGCACTATTCAGTGTCCCATCGACGATCACCAGTGGTGTACGGCCAGTGTAGGAGATCGCTCCCCACACCATGATGCCGGGTGTTGGCCCTGTGTGCCTCGGTCGTATGCAGTCCTGATTGTGGCGCTCACCTGCACGGCGCCAAACACGCATACGACCATCATTGGCACCAAGGCAGAAGCGACTCTCATCGCTGAAGACGACACGTCTCCATTCGTCCCTCCATTCACGCCTGTCGCGACACCACTGGAGGCGGGCTGCACGATGTTGGGGCGTGAGCGGAAGACGGCCTAACGGTGTGCGGGACCGTAGCCCAGCTTCATGGAGACGGTTGCGAATGGTCCTCGTCGATACCCCAGGAGCAACAGTGTCCCTAATTTGCTGGGAAGTGGCGGTGCGGTCCCCTACGGCACTGCGTAGGATCCTACGGTCTTGGCGTGCATCCGTGCGTCGCTGCGGTCCGGTCCCAGGTCGACGAGCACGTGCACCTTCCGCCGACCACTGGCGACAACATCGATGTACTGTGGAGACCTCACGCCCCACGTGTTGAGCAATTCGGCGGTACGTCCACCCGGCCTCCCGCATGCCCACTACACGCCCTCGTTCAAAGTCCGTCAACTGCACATACGGTTCACGTCCACGCTGTCGCGGCATGCTACCAGTGTTAAAGACTGCGATGGAGCTCCGTATGCCACGGCAAACTGGCTGACACTGACGGCGGCGGTGCACAAATGCTGCGCAGCTAGCGCCATTCGACGGCCAACATCGCGGTTCCTGGTGTGTCCGTTGTGCCGTGCGTGTGATCATTGCTTGTACAGCCCTCTCGCAGTGTCCGGAGCAAGTATGGTGGGTCTGACACACCGGTGTCAATGTGTTCTTTTTTCCATTTCCAGGAGTGTATTCAACAGGTACTGTAACTTTTCCCCTCTTCCACAAATACCCAATAAGGTCTTGATCAAATTTCCAAGTAGTGCTAAGATTGGCAGCTTGTAATAGATGTTCAGAAGTGTAATATTGTGCACTTCATAATACGAAGAAACGTAGTACCCGAAGACTCATACATACATGGGTGTGACGCTTTGTAGGAATAAGAAATGGAACCGTCACATACCCTCTGTCCCGGGTAAATCAGGTGGCACACTTCAGGTGAGTGGTAAAATACCGGGAAAATTCAGTCAGTCAACAGAGGAGAGGTCTTACGAACTGCTCGTACGGCTCAGAGTAAAGTATTAGTAAGTGTTCGAGACCCGTACCGAATAGGACGAACAGGATATATTGTACTTATAAAGAGATGGGCAACACTAATTGTCTCAGGTTTGTTTGACTCATGGGAGACAGTCACAGACATTCTCAGGAAGCCCGACTGGCTGACTTTTGAAGATGTAAATTATCCGGATAAAGCCTACTTACGGAGTTTCAAAAACTGGTTTTTAATGATGACTCTAGGAATATTCTACAACCCCTTACGAATCGCTCCCGTAGGGATCGCGAGGAAAAGATTAGGTTAATTACAGCGTGCACGGAGGCACGTATACCATCATTCTTCCCGCTTTCCATACGAGAATAGAACGAGGGAAGGCCTTAGTAACTGGTGCCATGGGATGTACCCAAAAAAGTGGTTCAAATGGTTTTTAATGATGACTCTAGGAATATTCTACAACCCCCTACGAATCGCTCCCGTAGGGATCGCGAGGAAAAGATTAGATTAATTACAGCGTGCACGGAGGCACGTATACCATCATTCTTCCCGCTTTCCATACGAGAATAGAACGAGGGAAGGCCTTAGTAACTGGTGCCATGGGATGTACCCAAAAAAGTGGTTCAAATGGCTCTGAGCACTATGGGACTTCTGAGATCATCAATCCCCTAGAACTTAGAACTACTTAAACCTAACTAACCTAAGGACATCACACACATCGATGCCCGAGGCAGGATTCGAACCTGCGACCGTGACGGTCGCGCGGTTCCAGACTGTAGCGCCTAGAACCGCTTGGCCACTCCGGCCGGCGGGACGTACCCTCTGCCACACACTTTACAGTGGTTTGCAGAGTATAGGTGTAGTTCTAGATGTAGATAACATTCTTATAAGTGACCCTTCTGTTAAAAAAATTCTTAAAATGTTACAGTACTTAAATATCCCATGTTTCGGCGGTGTTGCAGCGACCGTCCTCACCGCGGACGACGGTTGGAAACTCAGAGAATTAAATCATAAATCTTTGCACGGTCCAGCCGAGGTCATTTTCAAATAATAATAATAACAGTAAAAATATTGAAGATGATGAAGATTGTGTAAGCGAGCCCAGAAAGCTAAAAAAAAGGGCTCATTCTCATGGCGTTGATGACACGGATTATTCAAAACTAATCAACCCATCAAAATCTTGAGTAACCACCTTTTGCAGTGCAGACCGTTGCGAGAGGTGCAGGAAGAGAGTCAACGGATTTCTCGAAGGTGCCGACGGGGTCGTGGAGACCTGACGATTTCACCGCTTGGTTTCTCAGTTGAGGCTCCACAGCACGAATAGCTCGATCGTGGTGGTCCTCCAGATTCGCGACTGGCTTTAAATCCGGGGAGTTTGGTGGCCATGGGAGTTCGGTAAATGCATCCTGCTTCTCTTCGAACCACGCACGTACTTCGCGAGCTGTCTTAAACGTTGCATTGTCCTGTTGGTAGATGTCATCGTGCCGAGGACAAACAAACTCCTTGTAGAGGTGGACGTGGTATCCAAGGATAGATGCATACTTGATCGATTTTGATTTCCGGAATGACGAAATTGCCCAGGGAATGCCCTCCGGCCTGGAACTTTAAGAAGGTTGTCTCAGGGTGTCTGCTTTCATTTCACACCGCACACGCCAAAGGCCATCTGTCAGATGGAGCACAAAGCGTGATTCATCTGAAAAGGCCCTTCGTCGCCGCTCACTGGACGTCCAGTTGCGCTATTGACCTGCAGATTCCAGCCTTCGTCGTCGATGACCAGGAGTCAGTGTTGGTTCGTGAACGAGCCGCCTGCTCCAGAGGCCCATACGCAGCAACATTCGCTGGACGGCCGTTGAGGAGACACTGTTGCTAGCCCTTTGGTTCATCTGGGCGGTTAGCTGCTCAACAGTTGCACGTCTATTCTCCCTTAGACACCTCAACAGCTGTCTTTTAGCCCTGTCATCTATGGCTCGTGATGAACCACAGTTGCCTCAGCGCCGGTTTTGGATTGAACCATTCCGCCACGTACGGTACTCTTTAACCACGGCTGCACGCGGAACAATTCGAAAACTGAGCCGTTTCGGAAACGCTTCCACCCTTCGACCGAAAGCCAACGCTCATTCCCTTTTGGACGCGAGATAAATCGCTCCGTTTCCGCAGTATCACAACTACTGCGCCATTTTTCGGGTGCTAGTGTTGCCACCTGTCGTCTGTGGGTGGTTAGCACGTAGCCGTTGAATATATCTACATCTACACTCAGCAAGCCACCTGACGGTGTGTGGCGCAGGGTACTTTGAGTACCTCTATCGGTTCTCCCTTCGATTCCAGTCTCGTATTGTTCGTGGAAAGAAAGATTGTCGGCATCCCTCTGTGTGGGCTCTAATGTCTCTGATTTTATCCTCATGGTCTCTTCGGGAGATATACGTAGGAGGGAGCAATATACTGCTTGACTCCTCGGTGAAGGTATGTTTCGAAACTTCAACAAAAGCCCATACCGAGCTACTGAGCGTCTCTCTTGCAGAGTCTTCCACTGGAGTTTATCTATAATCTCCGTAACGCTTTCGCGATTACTAAATGATCCTGTAACGAAGCGCGCTGCTCTCCGTTGCATCTTCTCTCTGTCTTCTATCAATCCTATCTGCTACGGATCCCACACCAGTGAGCGGTATTCAAGCAGTGGGCGAACAAGTGTACTGTAACCTACTTCCTTTGTTTTCGGACTGCATTTCCTTAGGATTCTTCCAATGAATCTCAGTCTGACATCTGCTTTACCGACGATTAATTTTATATGGTCATTCCATTTTAAGTCAAATGGTTCAAATGGCTCTGAGCACTATGGGACTTAATTTCTGAGGTCATCAGTCCCCTACAGCTTTTGAACTACTTAAACCTAACTAACCTAAGGACATCACACACATCCATGCCCGAGGCAAGATTCGAACCTGCGGCCATAACGGTCGCGCGGTTACAGACTGTAACGCCTAGAACCGCTCGGCCGCATTTTAAATCACTCCTAATGCCTACTCCCAGATAATTTATGGAATTAACTTCTTTCAGTTGCTGACCTGCTATATTGTTGCTAAATGATAAAGGATCTTTGTTTCTATGTATTGGCAGCACATTACACTTGTCTACATTGAGATTCAATTGCCATTTCCTGCACCATGCGTCAATTCGATGCAGGTCCTCCTGCATTTCTGTACAATTTTCCATTGTTACAACCTCTCGATATACCTCAGCATCATCCGCAAAAAGCCTCAGTGAACCTCCGATGTTATCCACAAGGTCATTTATATGTGTTGTGAATAGCAACGGTCCTACGACACTCCCATGCGGCACACCTGAAATCACTCTTACTTCGGAAGACTTCTCTCCATTGAGAATGGCATGCTGCGTTCTGTAATCCAGGAACTCTTCAATCCAATCACACAACTGGTCTGATAGTCCATACGCTCTTACTTTGTTCATTAAACGACTGCGGGGAACTGCACCAATGCCTTGCGGAAGTCAAGAAACACGGCATCTACCTGGGAACCCGTGTCTACGACCCTCTGAGTCTCGTGGATGAATAGCGCTAGCTGGGTTTCACACGAAACCTGTGCTGCTAGAACGTGTGCCTTTACAAGTACGACACAACATGTGGTTCATGCACGATGGAGCTCCTGCACATTTCAGTCGAAGTGTTCGTACGCTTCTCAACAACAGATTCGGTGACCGATGGATCGGTGGAGGCGGAGCAATTCCGTGGCCTCCACGCTCTCCTGACCTCAACCCTCTTGACTTTCATTTATGGGGGCATTTGAAAGCTCTTGTCTACGCAACCCCGATACCAAATGTAGAGACTCTTCGTGCTCGTATTGCGGACGGCTGTGATACAATACGCCATTCTCCAGGGCTGCATCAGCGCATCAGGGATTCCATGCGACGGAGGGTGGATGCATGTATCCTCGCTAACGGAGAACATTTTGAACATTTCCTGTAACAAAGTGTTTGAAGTCACGCTGGTACGTTCTGTTGCTGTGTGTTTCCATTCCATGATTAATGTGATTTGAAGAGAAGTAATAAAATGAGCTCTAACATGGAAAGTAAGCATTTCCGGACACATGTCCACATAACAAATTTTCTTTCTTTGTGTGTGAGGAATGTTTCCTGAAAGTTTGGCCGTACCTTCTTGTAACACCCTGTATAGGCGGTGTTCACGTTAATGTGGCTCGACTGTGTAGTTTGAAAATCCTGAATAAGAAACAGTGTTTCCGCGAAACGTGTGGAATGCATTTTTGGAATGACCTACTTTAGTTACACACTCTCTAGGAGTCTACACGTACTGACAGCCGTCAGTCCGTGATAGCTGGGTTAGGGAGGCCAGCTGCCTACGTACTGTGTTAGTGGCGCACGGTAGCGGCATTGGTGGACTTGCTCGATAACGGAGAAGCGGACACTTTGCCTGCTTCTCCTTATTACTCGGCAGCCTCATCAGCGGTCCTCTTTAAGGCGCGCCGTGCTTGCCGGCTTTCCCTCTCTCCCCGGTTCCTGCCTCTCGCCTTATTTTGCGGAGAACGGAAGTTTGTTTTCTGTCTTCGTCGGGCCCCAGCCTCTCCGGGTCGCGCGACCTTCTAATCGTCTGAATACATTTTTAAAGAAGACGGCGCAGAGAGAGCCTTTCCTCGGCTCGGCGCGATGGGCTAAATGAAGGGAACGGTCGCACTGAGTCAAGGTCCTCTTAAGGAGGTCGCGCTCTCCTTCCGCGCACCCTCTTACCCAGTAGTCCCGTCTCAGCAGCAGATCCAAGCACAAGAGAAGGCGGCGATAATAACAACAATAAATTTAGTATTGCACCCCTAATACTGTATCTCTTTGACTGCGAAAGAGGTCCGGCCGCGGTGGCCTAGCGGTTCTAGGCGCTCAGTCCGGAACCGCGCGGCTGCTACGGTCGCGGGTTCGAATCCTACCTCGGGCATGGATGTGTGTGATGTCCTTAGGTTAGTTAGGTTTACGTAGTTCTAAGTTCTAGGGGACTGATGACCACAGATGTTAAGTCCCATAGTGCTCAGAGCCATTTGAACCATTTTATTAGTGTTGTATTGCGAAACCATCGAATGGTGTTTACATGTCAGTGGCACGTTAGATAGTTACGCCATATTCTGGCGAATATTTACTATTTGCACGATATATGAGAGAGAACTGTCAGGGCATGTGTTTCGGTAAGTGCCGAAGTGATAAGGAATACCACTCAATCCATGATAGAAGTTCGCAACACTGCATTGATACCAATGGTCATCACTTCGAACGCCTTCTGTAAATGGACGTTCATTCCACCTTTGTGACTTTCGTTGACCTTCAAAGACCTTACTGTTATACATCACTTGATTCGTCTCGACAGCCGCCCGGTACTCACAGCTTTACTTCTGCCAGTACCTCGTCTCCTACCTTCCAAACTTTACAGAAGCTCTCCTGAGAACCTTGCAGAACTAGCACTCCTGAAAGAAAGGATATTGCGGAGACATGGCTTAGCCACAGCCTGGGGGATGTTTACAGAATGAGATTTTCACTCTGCAGCGGAGTGTGCGCTTTGGTAGCTCAGATGGTAGAGCACTTGCCCGCGAAAGGCAAAGGACCCGAGTTCGAGTCTCGGTCGGGGACACAGTTTTAATCTGCCAGGAAGTTTCATATCAGCGCACACTCCGCTGCAGAGTGAAAATCTCATTCTGGAAACATCCCCCAGGCAGTGGCTAAGCCATGTCTCCGCAATATCCTTTCTTTCAGGAGTGCTAGTTCTGCAAGGTTCGCAGGAGAGCTTCTGTAAAGTTTGGAAGGTAGGAGACGAGGTACTGGCAGAAGTAAAGCTGTGAGTACCGGGCGTGAGTCGTGCTTCGGTAGCTCAGTTGGTAGAGCACTTGCCCGCGAAAGGCAAAGGTCCCGAGTTCGAGTCTCGGTCGGGCACACAGTTTTAATCTGCCAGGAAGTTTCATATCAGCGCACACTCCGCTGCAGAGTGAAAATCTCATTCTGGAATGTAAACTGTCTTTGAAACATAATTAAAACAAAAGCACCAAATTCTAGATACAATGTTTCATTCAGTGCATCACGTGTCCTAACAGGCAGGGCCGTAGTAACATTTATTAAAGTCCCCGGTACTGTTTTGCTTTTACTACTGACCTTGTGCTTTAATACCTACAGGAAGATGAAAATTTTACTTACTACTTGTGTAGAAATTCACTAGATTTTAGGTTACTTGTATACTCCTCACCATAGGTGTCCCTCGTCGTGTGTAGCTATTCGAGGTGACTCGAAGGCGTTAGGGTGACCTATAGCGTCGCCTTTAGATTGGTTTCCTAGAGAAGCCGTGGCGAAAGTAGTGCGTGCTGTGGCGGTGCACAGCCGCAGCGGTGGCTCCCACGTTGGCACGGCAAGGGCTCCGCAACTGCTGTACGACCCGTCACCTCCCGACAACAGCACACCTTTTGTTTTCGCTCAATGAGAGCGAGGCTCCAGAGAGCGCGTGTGAAGAACACAATGGGGCCCTCAACACCGAGCCACAGCGGCCGCCCGCTCCGGGAGAACGCGCGCCGGAAACCGCAGCATGGTGACAAGGACCGGTCGTCGGCAGGAGAGAAGCCCGGCAGCCGGCATGCGACGAGAACCTCTCGTTGTGTTCCGAACAGCGTTTAATCGTCATCAGCTACTACACCCACTATTGCAGTAGGTAGCGAGGGCAGGAGAAAAAGCGATCACCACGAATGAAGTGGCAGATTCATACTTATTCCCAGAATACCGAGCACAGTGAAAACTGCTAAGCAGGAATCAATTTCAGATTAGAGTACAATAGTATAGAAAGGTCACAGGTCTGCCTGACTCGTGACAACGTGCACAGAATTGGTGATTATTAACTTCGGCGATCTCTGTTTAGGACACTTTAAGAACCGATCTTCGTAGACTGACCCAGTACTTTCATCTTGCAAGATAACTGCCGCTCATCCTGTACATGACCTCCCCCGGTAGCCGAGTGGTCAGCGCGACAGAATGTCAGTCTTAAGGGCTCGGCTTCGATTCCCGGCTGGGTCGGAGATTTTCTCCGATCAGGGACTGGGTGTTGTGTTGTCCTAATCATCATCATCTCATCCCCATCGACGCGCAAGTCGCCGAAGTGGCTTCAAATCGAAAGACTTGCACCCGGCGAACGGTCTACCCGACGGGAGGCCCTAGTCACACGACAGTTACATTTATCCTGTACATAATTTCCGCTCGCACAACGAAATACGCCCAAATCCTGCCTCATTTCTCTGACACTCTTTCCCACGTTTCGCGATAATACAAAACGTGCTTCCCTTCTTTGATCTTTTTCGATTTTCTCCGTCAATCCTATCTGGGAAGGATCCCACACCGCGCAGCAGTATTCTAAAAGAGGACGGACAAGCGTAGTCTAGCTAGTCTCCTAGTAGGTCTGTTACATTTTCTAAGTGTCCTGCCAATAAAACGCAGTCTTTGGTTAGCCTTCCTACAACAATTTCTACGTGTTCTTTCCAATTTGAGTTGTTTGTAAATGTAATTCCTAGGTATTTAGTTGAATTTACGGCTTTTAGATTAGACTGATTTATTGTGTAACCGATGTTTAATGAATTCCTTTTAGCACTCATGTGGATGACCTCACACTTTTTGATCCGCTGACGACTTTATTAGTCGATAAACGACAGCGTCATCTTCAAAGATGGCTGCTCAGATTGTCTCCCAAATCGTTTATATAGATAAGAAACAGCAATGGGCCTATAACACTAGCGTGGGGAACGCCAGAAATTACTTCTGTTTTATTCGATGACTTTCCGTCAATTACTATGAACTGTGACCTCTCTGACAGGAAATAACGAATCCAGTCGCATAACTGAGACGATATTCCATAAGCACGCAATTTCACTAGAAGCAGCTTGTGCGGTTCAGTGTCGAAAGCCTTCCGGAAATCCAGAAATACGGAATCGAGCTGAAATCCCTTGTCAATAGCACTCAACATTTCATGTGAATATAGAGCTAGTTGTGTTACACAGGAACGATGTTTTCTAAACCCATCTTGACTGTGTGTCAATAGACAGTTTTCATCGAGGTAGTCCATAATGTTTGAAGACATTATACAGGGTGTTACAAAAAGGTACGGCCAAACTTTCAGGAAACATTCCTCACACACAAATAAAGAAAAGATGTTATGTGGACATGTGTCCCGAAACGCTTAATTTCCATGTTAGAGCTCATTTTAGTTTCGTCCACCTACGCTCAATGGAACACGTTATCATGATTTTACGGGATACTCTACCTGTGCTGTTAGAACATGTGCCTTTACAAGTACGACACAACATGTGGCTCATGCACGATGGAGCTCCTGCACATTTCAGTCGAAGTGTTCGTACGCCTCTCAACAACAGATTCGGTGACCGATGGATTGGTAGAGGCGGACCAATTCCATGGCCTCCACGCTCTCCTGACCTCAACTCTCTTGACTTTCATTTATGGGGGCATTTGAAAGCTCCTGTCTACACAACCCCGGTACCAAATATAGAGACTCTTCTTGCTCTTATTGTGGACGGCTGTGATACAATACGCCATTCTCCAGGGCTGCATCAGCGCATCAGGGATTCCATGCGACGGAGGGTGGATGCATGTATCCTCGCTAACGGAGGACATTTTGAACATTTCCTGTAACAAAGTGTTTGAAGTCACGCTGGTACGTTCTGTTGCTGTGCGTTTCCATTCCATGATTAATGTGATTTGAAGAGAAGTAATAAAATGAGCTCTAACATGGAAAGTAAGCGTTTCCGGACACATGTCCACGTAACATATTTTCTTTCTTTGTGTGTGAGGAATGTTTCCTGAAAGTTTGGCCGTACCGTTTTGTAAACCCTGTATGTTCCAAAATCCTGCTGCATGTGGGCCTGTAATTTAGTGGAATATTCAGTAGCATTAGTACGATTGATTCGACTGAGAATTGTGGTGAGGGAAGAGGTAAACAAAATCTCAAGCAACTGGGTTAACAGGGCCTTAGCTGCAAAAACGGATCCTCACTGCCTTAATGGGGACGTTTTCGTTAACGCGACGAACCCGACTGTATGCTCCGCTATTGAAATGTTCACTCAAGGAGGTGGGAGTCGGGATGAGGGTGCGCCACTCGAGAGCCGAGGGCGCAATGAAAGTCGTCGCCGTTAATGTTAGCGGCAATTTGTCGGCGCGGGCGGCGCGTCGCCGGCTGCGTTTACTCCTCTGGCGCATCAGCCGCGAGCAGCGCTCACGACCAGAATTTACGCGCCCTCCAAGATAAGCCTTAATGCCGGCCGAGTTTATACCTAATAAAGCTCCGACATCCATTTAAAAGCGTGATGGCCGTAATAAACGTTATCGGCCGTGTATCGACCGAATTAAATTCTATCAGCGGGCCGTATCGCGCGCTAAAGAGGCAGCATCGTGTCGCCGCCTCCGCCATCGCCGGCGAGGCGGCAACCGAGCGCTTTTTATCGTTTGTGGCCTGTGGTAGTGCTCACTGTCAGATTTTTTTTTTTCTAAATCTGATGTGTTAATACCAGAAGCCGCGATTTCTAGAAACTGTAACAGGTGGTCAAGTCCTGCGCCACGTGCCAGTTTCTGAGTAATGGCTCTTCTCATCTATGACGATCTAGTACCTTTTTATCAGTTCCATCCTAAAAGCAGTGCTCTCAATTCAGCTTCGAGGAGCACGGGTATATCTCGGCCTCATCGTGTTTAAAGTTATAGTACCCAGAGGGGCACATAATTTTGTTGATTACTTAATCCCTTTAACTCTATCAAATGACCGTCGATGTCAGGGAAACATGGAACATTTCGTATATCGATTCGAAATGGTTCAAATGGCTCAGAGCACTATGGGACTTAACTTCTAAGGTCATCAGTCCCCTAGAACTTAGAACTACTTAAACCTAACTAACCTAAGGACATCACACACATCCATGCCCGAGGCAGGATTCGAACCTGCAACCGTAGCGGTCGCGCGGTTCCAGACTGAAGCGCCTAGAACCACTCGGCTACTGCGGCCGGCTTTAACTCTATCAACCGAGGAACTGAATTATGTGTAGTTTGCTGAAAATTGTGTTATAGACACATGTTTAACAACGTTCCAAAACTTCTGAAAAGATGAACACAGCGATACAAAGCTTGTAATGTTGGCCTTGAAATTATTCCGAAAAATGTCCGATGAATGTGATAATATTACCAGTCGGCCGCAGTCGACTATACCAGTGTAAATGCCAAGTGGGGCTCTGATGTAGAGATGGGAACAACGGAATGAAAATAATCGATCCAGTCGGCTGTTGCAAAAATGTCGACTTATTCGGTGGTAGTTTAACGTATCGGCTGAATAATTTATTTTTTTCTTTTGAATAAAAGCAGTCTGTTAGAACAACCGAATGAAAAGTCTATTCACTCTGTTCTAGTTTTACTCATCCACAGGGTAATTATTCTTTGTTTTTCGAGTAAAGCGAGTGTGAGAACAACCGAACGAAAACAGTTGAGGCATTCCAGCGTATTCTGTTCTTAGGGGAAGTATCCGATCGCTTCGCCACTGTTAAATCATGTCCTCGCGGCTGGTCCCGGCGGAGGTTCGAGTCCTCCCTGGGGCACGGGTGTGTGTGTGTTTGTCCTTAGGATAATTTAGGCTAAGTAGTGTGTAAGCTTAGGGACTGATGACCTTAGCAGTTAAGTCCCATAAGATTTCACACACACACAAATCATGTCCTCGGAGTCTTTCGCGGCGACATGACTGGATAAAATCTTCTCGGTTTTCAAGCCGCGTGAGTTCCAGTTTACTCCTGACGACGATGGCGGAGCTAGCCATCGAAAGCTCGAAAATTTATTTGGAATTGACGCGACTCGAAAACTTTAAGATTTTTCTCCATTGTCAAATTGTTATTGCTGACAGCACTCTGTTGTCACCTATCACCTGCCACCACTGTTATCGTCATTCCGATATCTGCTGTCTATTCAATGCCAATAATTAGCTTTTAGAACAGTTTTTCTTTTATCTTTATGGTTCAAATGGCTCTGAGCACTATGGGACTTAACATCTGTGGTCATCAGTCCCCTAGAACTTAGAACTACTTAAACCTAACTAACCTAAGGACATCACACACATCCATGCCCGAGGCAGGATTCGAACCTGCGACCGTAGCAGTCGCGCGGTTCCGGACTGCGCGCCTAGAACCGCTAGACCACCGCGGCCGGCTTTTATCTTTATGAACAGGAGTTTTCTTAGTGGTGAACTTTGTGTCTAGATCAGACTGCTGGAACGGTGAGTGGTGAGAGAATGGAAGGAAGGCATCATATGTCTGGACAGAAAGTGATCCTTAAGATAAATTCAGTGAGCTATACAGTACCTGCAAGGATGACGATACTAGTTTAATTAAAGGAATTCAAAGAAAATTAAAAATTGGTGATAACTATTTCTCACAAAAAAATACTTCCGACAAGTGACAGTATATGCTTAAAAGGAAAGTGATTAAGTCGCTAAATAATTTAAAAAATGTATTTTACGTGCTTTCTGTTCATGTTATCTCAGCATGTACCAAAATAGAATCATCGGTGATAGGAAGTGTGAGACCGTAATTGATCATTCATTTAAACATAAATTTAAAATGTAGCACCAGTTTATTAACCTCTTCAAACTAACCTAAAATCCATATTTAATGCTAGAAGTTCGAAAAATTCGTATTTAAGTAGATACACATGCAAATTTTGAAAACACTTCGCCGGCCGTGGTAGCCGAGCGGTTCTAGGCGCTACAGTCTGGAGCCGAGCGACCGCTACGGTCGCAGGTTCGAATTCTGCCTTGGGCATGGATGTGTGTGATGTCCGTAGGTTAATTAGGTTTAAGTAGTTCTAAGTTCTAGGGGACTGATGACCTGAGAAGTTAAGTCCCATAGTGCTCAGAGCCATTTGAAAACACTTCAATTTTAGAAATCTGCCTATTATTTTTTTCTCCTTGAAATAAGATACGTTATTTGTCTGTGAAAAGTTGATCATGTATAACCGAAAAGGCAGGAAAGGTATGTAAGTGAAATCGCCCAAGCCCGGAGACTGACTGGAAAAATTTATATTGGCCTAACTGCCGTAACTGCCAGAGACTTGCATCAGTCGGTTGTCTGAAATTGAATGGAAAGAAAGAAATTCTGAGAATGAATGAAAACATTCACATAGCTGACATGTCTGCAGAGATCAGTTTAACTTGGTTGTTTCATTCAGCTGAAAAAAAAAAAACCAACTTGACAGAAAAACAATCGATTGACCAATCGGTTGTTAAAACCAATCAGTTGTCCTGTCACTATCCTAATGCCAGTCTCCGTCGGTGAATCAAATGTTTCCACTGATTACTTGTTTCCACAAAAGCTCATTTAAAAAGTATGCACACACATTTGAAATGGTTTTCCTGAGCCCCAGCTGACAACTTATGAGTTTGCATAAAATTCCATTTAATCCAACCGTAGCTGACCTTCTATCTAACTCTTATAAAGTAGGGCTGAGAGAAAATACGTTTGATCCTAGGAGTGTAGGCCTATATTCTTGCTTCATATGATGACACAGCCAGGTATGATAGAGGCCTTCTGGGCCATGTTTACACCGTGATAGCCAATTTCCACCTCTTGCCTTTTACTTTCAGCACACTTATCCAATACTTTTGATTAAATTTTTAATGCCAAGATTAACAAGCGTCATAACACTATACTCTTCCTTTGAAGAGGTTTGGAATACCATTAAAAACGTATCCCGTTCCATTTTTAAGAAACGGGATACATGCGTCAGTATCTCCAATGATACAAAAGGATTATATGTATGCTATAATTATACTACATCTCGAACTATTCATGAAATGATATGAGTTACTTCTTTACACTACTCAGTCCGTAAGAGGGCATTTTTATTTCAGGATCCCATCGGTCACGAAATGGAAGCCACAAAGAAAATCTGAAATGTTTTATTTGCAACATTTGGCTGCAACTTCCACCTAATTCTCTACATAGTCGCCGCTCCGACTTTGTCGTAGCGTGGCACCATCTTTCCGATACCCTCGTCATAGAAGGCAGCCTCCTGTAGTTTCCGCCAGTTCTCTAAGATGGTCAGCATCTCTTTGGCTACGCCAAAATGCTGTCCTCGTAGTCAGCGGTTCGTGTGAGCAAAGAGATGAAAATCAGAGAACGCCAGTTCCGGTCTTAATGGTGTGTGATCAATCACTTCGGGTCAGCTGAAGAATGGGATACAACAGATTGGCTGTGACCAACGACATCATGCTTCGCTCATCGATGTTAATGTGTTTATTTTACAGCCATAGATAATAAATCGGTTATCTTCTGTGGCGAGACGTCATCATTGTAAATTGAAATAAATGAGTGTATTTTTAAAAGACCAGCTAGATGTTGTGACGATTTCTGTCGCTTGTGTTAATTTAAATCATTTGTTCGTCCCAATTCAATCGGTACTTATTTTCATTCTTAGCGAGTTTGAGGTATTTTGGAATAATTGTTTTTCATCCTGGATAATTTTTGCATTTTGGTTTTCGTTTGTAGTTACGGCGACCGCTACGGTCGCAGGTTCGAATCCTGCCTCGGGCGTGGATTTATGTGATGTCCTTAGGTTAGTTAGGTTTAAGTATTTCTAAGTTCTAGGGGACTGATGACCTCAGATGTTAAGTCCCATAGTGCTCAGAGCCATTTGTAGTTACGGACTTACCTGTTCCTATAAATGTGGAAGCGTTCGCCAGCTGCTGCACGGAATACAAATTTTACAGTTGTCGCTTTTTTTGCCATCGCTATCACTATTCTTACTACGATATTTTTCAGTCGATACTAGTACTATCGAAGGTGAAAAGACCGATATACCAAATATTTGTATCCCGTACTCCAGTTGACCTCTATAGGTCAACTGAAGTCTAGAATACTAGTGCTAGCAAAGCCGAAAAATTTGACATTGGCATCCTTTACCCAGTTGAACTGTTCTTCAGTTGACCTATGTGGGTCAGCTGAAGTACGGGATACAAATATTATGTAGGTCGCCACTTTCCCCTTCGCTAGGGCTAGTATCCTATGCCTCAGTTAACCAATATAGATCAACTGAAATATGGGATACAAATTTTACTGTCATAGGTTTTTTCGCTGTCGCTAGTACTACGTACTATGATAATTTTCAGGCGATACTATTAGTTTCGAAGGCGAAAAAAATTTATATCCCATACTTCAGTTGACCCATCTATAAGTCTTATGTATGTCGCCTTTTTACGTCTTCGCTAGCATTAGTATCCTGCAGTACAAATTTTATTTATGTTGGTCTTTTCGCCTTCGCAAGGACTAATATCAGCTGTATCCCATACTTCAGTTCACCTACATAGGTCAACTGAAGAATAGGATACTAGTGCTAAAGAAGGCGAAAAAGTCGACATACGTTAAATTTTTATACCGTGATCAACCGATGTTCGGGATACAACTCTTATGTCAAATGTAACGTTACTTCTGTCCCTGTTTCTTTCTTTCCTTTTTGCATTAGAAACGCATTCGTCAGTTGAGCTATATAGGTCAACTGAAGAATAGGATACTAGGATTCAAAGAAGCGATATACTAGACGTTATGTTCGGAACATGAATGTACGTGATATATGCCTACCATCTGTTCCCTCTGTCGTTCATTCCTTCGTTTCTCAGCATTCGTCTTTGCTGTTAATTCTGTCCAATACGTCATGTCTGGCAACTTCTGACAACGCTAACGGGTTGTATCCCATTCTTCAGCAATCCCAACATTTCTAATCGAAATTGCTGCTGGAGCGTCTTTGTTACAGCTGCTGTCTGCGGTGAGCATCGTCATGAAGAATGACAGTGCCCGGTGACAACATTCCTCTTCGCTTTTTCCGAATTGCCCTTCGTAGACGATTCTCTCGAATCGGCCGATACACTTCCTCAACAATATCATTGGTTGACACACCCTTCGTTCCCTGACTGCGTGCATGACGTACATCTGTATGTCTTACTTCAAAGTTTGTGCACCACTGTCTCAGTTTACGGTCACGCATGACAGTTATGTTCTGTGGGCAGCATTAAATCAGGGGGAACCCATCAGCATGAACAAATCGGATGACAGCACTCACTTTACACTTGGCGGGAGACACTGTTGTTTTACGTATCTTTATTTTCTCACAGTGCGCTCAGAACTGAAAAGTGCGACATGACGCTATCGACAGACATACGAGAGGTACTGCGCAACAGATCTGCGCAAAGCTTCATTAGATTTCCACTGTGGTTTTAATTTCACGACCGATCGGACCTTGGAGAAAAAATACACTTTGTATACTACAAATTTTACTACATCTAAGATAACTCTACAATCCTCGACAATTATTTTTGTGCATCAAAGATTTTGATGTCCTGAAACAGGATTTAGCTAGCAAAAAATTTAACTTCTGTGATACTTAATAAAATGGCAGAGTATTATTTTATAAGCGATAATTGGAGAGGTATGTAATTGTTTATATATACAGTATAACGCTGAGCAAAGACACTGCAGTCTGATTCCATCGCTTAAAAGATGTATTTAACGGTATCTCTTTCTGGGGGATATTTCTTGTGCCAGTTACACGTTATTTCTATAGCACAACACAGCGTTCTGTGAACAATATAGACTCGATAACTGACTGAAGTGTTTTACTCTACGTTAATACTCTGTGATGGTAGATAACGGGTATTTTATATATGTAAGGCAACAAAAACTGCCCAACGTGACAAATGTGTCGATTCTCAAATACGAGAGGAATCACACTGGTGATGATATGTATAGGTAGATGTTGAAGCTTGTGATGATGATAAATAGTTAAAAATTGTGTATTGCAGTGGTTATGTTCTAGACCATAAATCCGAAGGTCTCTGGTTCGGTCACCATTCGGTTGTGGGATGTTTATCTGCCACTTACCAATTATTCATCTCTGGTGTTGTTTGTTGACTCGAAAAATGCCGAGTTTCACTTGGATTAAAATTCTGCTGTTTAATTTTTCTAATTTACGCCAAAAAGCAGTTCAGATAATACATCAACCTAGCACGGAGAAAATGTCCTGCAGGAACAACTTAAAATCAGTTTATGTTCTTTCCTTCGTTGACGTAATAATTTGAGGCATGGTTTGCTAACGCTTTTGCATCAACATTTGTACAACGTTGTAATTCATACTCTCTCGGACTTTCAATAGTAAGCCTTTCCGTGATACACAATGCTTCTCTTTCAGCGTCTGCACTGGAGTACCAAACGAACACGTGACGAAACGCGCCGCTCTTCTTTGATCTTGTTTATCTCTTCTATCAATCGAACGTGATAATTATCCCAGAATGACCAACAATATTCAAAATTCGGTCCAAGTATTGTTTTGTAAGCCATTTCTTTCGTATATGAATTGCTTTATCATTAAGATTCTTCCTATGAATCTCAGCCTGGCGTCTGCTTTTCGTACACTTGTTTTATGTGGTCATTCCATTTTGCGTCATTTCATTGTATTTAACTGTAGTTACTCTAGATTTCTTCGATCCCTGGACCAATCATCAATCCTCCGCAGGTCTTCCTCCTGTTCGTACAGTCTTCTGGCGCTGCTGCCTTCTTGTAAACAACCCTGTTATGAAGTTTCCGATGTTATCCACAAGATCATTTATATACATTGTAAATGTGTGCCGGCCGGAGTGGCCGAGCGGTTCTAGGCGCTACAGTCTGGAACCGCGCGACCGCTTGGTCGCAGGTTCGAATTCTGCCTCGGGCATGGATGTGTGTGATGTCCTTAGGTTAGTTAGGTTTAAGTAGTTCTACGTTCTAGGGGACTGATGACCTCAGAAATTAAGTCCCATAGTGCTCAGAGCCAATTTTGTAAACTTTTTAAATAACTTACTTCCTTTCCTTCGTAAAATCTGTCGTCAGCCGCTACTGTAGCGACTCATGTAGTCATGACTGTCTGAAGAAGGTGAGATATACCGAAACCGATCTTATAACGGACGCGCAACCATCACGGTAAATAAACTGTTACTTGGATTAAACACCAAATGTTACTGGTTTCTCGGAACAGCAGGGACATCCTAAAAAATGAAACTTCTGCATCGAGTATCGACGTTGCACACCAAGAGAATGACTTTTATGTCTGCACTCTAGTGATAATACAGTGTGTTCAGTTTTGTTCCTATACAGTTCATAGCTTCGGTGTTCGAGAAAATGTAAAGTGTTATGTGCAGGTGTTGCCGAAGTGCTCGTACTTGAGAAAGAGTCCTACATCAGAACCGTCAAGAGCTACTGGTACAACAAATCTTTATTAACTACCGAGTTCAATCGTATGATCATTATCAGGTATTACAAAATTATTTACAACACCTTGTATGGCAGCGTCTTTACTGTGGTATCAAATGAAATAAAATATTGTCGGCTCTGAAGTATGACTTTTCTCAACTCGCAAAAGTGTTGTGCGGCTAAAAGCATCCTCTTGCACGCGCTTTACAAAGTAAAACTTTTGAAGGAAACGCAGCAGATCCGTACCATCTACGCGTTAGCTATTTGCCTCTGCTGTATCTGACAAGGGGAGGCCACGATGTTTGGAAGGCGGATTTACTGCAAACCTGTGTGTGTGTGTGTGTGTGTGTGTGTGTGTGTGGGCGCGCGCGCGCGCGCGTGGCCATTTTAACCATGAAGCGGCTGCAGCCGATTGGTGCCGGCACGGTAGCTCAGCGTGTTCGGTCAGAGGGTTAGCTGCCCTCTGTAATAAAAAAACTGAGTTAATAGATCAACAACGAACTTGGTGTCTTAGGACATCCGCTCCGATCAGATTCAACGAACAAATACGAACAAAATGAGATCTTTTTAAAAAAAAAAAGCGTGTTCGGTCTGAGCGTTAGCTACCCTTTATAATAAAAAAACTGAGCGAACGGATCACCGACAAACTGAATGGGTGTCAGTGGACGTCCGCCCTGAACAAATTCAACGATCAATACAGAACAAATTTTTTTTTAAGTGGTTGGCGTTCAAGCCGCTGGATCGAGTTGCGTTCGTCAGTTTTTTTTTTATTTTCAACACAGTCATTTTCTTTATTATTTATATTACAACTGATATAATGGGGAAAGTACGTGCAATCGGATGAAATTTTATTAAATTTACAATGTTATTGTCCGCAGCTCGTGGTCGTGCGGTAGCGTTCTCGCTTCCCACTCCCGGGTTCGATTCCCGGCGGGGTCAGGGATTTTCTCTGCCTCGTGATGACTGGGTGTTGTGTGATGTCCTTAGGTTAGTTAGGTTTAAGTAGTTCGAAGTTCTAGGGGACAGATGACCATAGATGTTAAGTCCCATAGTTCTCAGAGCCATTTGAACCATTTTTACAATGTTATTTGGCAGTCTACTAATTTTTATTATCACAAATAATGTAATATTCATAACTGTCGACTAGTAAACGACCAAATGCATAAAGTGGTACTAAAAATGTATGCTTGTCCATGATTTGAGAAATCCCTTATACCTGGAAGGAGCCCGAAACAACTTGTTACCTCCAAGTTTTGACCGGCACTGACGGCTTTCGAAAGATGTCGCTTTCGACATTACGAGTACAAGTTGCAGGACGGTATTTTTCGTAAAAACATGGAAAACATAAAGTTAAATGGCACCAGCTCCAGTGAATAAATGCTAAGTTTCCGCATACGCAAGGTCTTTTATCGTTTTCTGTGGAAAAACAAACATTGTTAACAATTTAAAAAATCTCTCTTTCAGACGATAGTTTGGAATTGTTTTACATTGTTCGCTGAATTTGTTCAGGGCGGACGTCCGATGACACCCGTTCAGTTTGTTCGTTCACCTGTTGGCTCAGTTTTTTTATTAGGAAGGGAAGCTAACGCTCTGACCGAACAAGATGAGCTACCGTGCCGTCACCACTCGGCTGCAGTCGCTTCATGGTTAAAATGGCCACGCACAGATATACAGAGTGTTACAAAAAGGTACGGCCAAACTTTCAGGAAACATTCCTCACACACAAAGAAAGAAAAGATGTTATGTGGACATGGAAATTAAGCGTTTCCGGACACATGTCCACGTAACATATTTTCTTTCTTTGTGTGTGAGGAATGTTTCCTGAAAGTTTGGCCGTACCTTTTTGTAACACTCTGTATATTCGACGACCCAAATTATCTTGCAATTTTCTACTGCTTACACATTTTGTTGTCCTCATGGAATACTACGAGTGTATGAAGTTTACAGTAAATCCGCGTTCCAAACGCCTCCCCTAGTGAGAACTGTGGAAACGGTAATATTTCATAAACGATTATTTACAGCTCCGGGATTTCCTTATCAATGGGAACGTGTTCTCTGTTACTCGAATTCAGGCATTAGGTTCATCTATACGAAGCGTGCTGGGCGAAACTGGGGACAGGCAAACGGAGGGAATTTTTTTCCCCTGTCTTCCTATTCAGCATGCGGAGGCGGCCGCACCCTGCAGCCGGAATGCGTGTCGCGCACGCGTGCGTGCGTGTGCGTGTGTGCTTGTGCTTGTGCGTCAGGTAGGGCGCGCAGCGGGTGCGGGGGGGGAGGGCGCTACAGCTTCCAATCAATACACATGCTACATCTCGCAGCGACGTGTGGGCGCCGCCATGTCGCCCGGGACCCGCGGACCGCCTCCGTCAACCTGCGCCTTGCGGCTCGCCCCGGCCGAAGGCTGCCGAGCTCAGCTCACACCAGTTATTCCGTCCGACATTACGTTCCATTAATGGCACGCCAGTAACTGCACATCACCCGTTAGCCACTTACAAGGGAACCTCCCCATCGCACCCCCCTCAGATTTAGTTATAAGTTGGCACAGTGGATAGGCCTTGAAAAACTGAACACAGATCAATCGAGAGTACAGGAAGAAGTTGTGTGGAACTATGAAAAAAAAAAAAAAAAATAAGCAAAATATACAAACTGAGTAATCCATGCGCAATATAGGCAACATCAATGAGAGTGTGAGCTCAGGAGCACCGTGGTCCCGTGGTTAGCGTGAGCAGCTGCGGAATGAGAGGTCCTTGGTTCTAGTCTTCCCTCGAGTCAAAAGTTTACTTTCTTTATTTTCGCAAAGTTATGATCTGTCCGTTCGTTCATTGACGTCTCTGTTCATTGTAATAAGTTTAGTGTCTGTGTTTTGCTGGATTCATATTCCCCACGGAATACATCTCACGTATTTAATGCACTCTCGTCCAAAGTAGCGAACAGTCAACTGCCAGCCAGGGAGCCTTGTTAGCAGGAATACTCTCTCTTCCGTGCGCTGTAGTCGACTGACGTGTGTTTCGATGTTTGTTTAGGTGTAGCGTCCCCATACTACGGCGCAGTTACCTCGCATCGGACGGACGGACGGACAGATAATAATTGTCTGAAAGTAAAAAATTTAACTTTTCACTCGAGGGAAGACTTGAACCCAGGAACTCTCGTTCCGCAGCTGCTCAAGCTAACCGCGGGACCACGGCGCTCCTGAGCTCACACAATCCTTGGTATTGCCTATCTTGCACATGGACTACTCAGTTTGTATATTTTGCTTATTTTTTTCGTAGTTCCACACAACTTCTTCCTGTTTTCTCGATTGATCTGTGTTCAGTTTTTCAAGGCCTATCCACTGTGCCAAGTTATAACTAAATCTGAGGGGGGTGCGATGGGGAGGTTCCCTTGTTAGATTGAAGATACCACAAGGCACCATTTTTGGTCCAACACTACATTTGTCTATGTAAGTGGGCTTTATGAAAGACCAGCAAGCACATTTCACACGAAATACCCGTCCAAGGTCAACATTTCATTAAAAATAAGCCGACAAGTGAATACCGCCAGTTCGCTTCTATGATGAAAGATACTACAAGATCCCTTATTTGGTCCAGTGCTTTAACTGGGCTTTGATGTAAAAGACAACCACGCACAGTTTATACCAGTTATCCTGCCCGAGAGTAACTTTTCATTAAAGGCACACCAGCAACTGTATATCACCTGTTATCTCCTTAGATGGAAGACACCACATGGCATTATTTTTGCCCTAATTCTACAGTCCAAATAAGTGGGCTTAAGTGTAAAAGACTGCCACCCTCATCTTCTACGAAATATGCTGTCTGAGATTAACGTTTCATTAAAGCCACACGGAGAAAAACGTATGTGCTTAATTGTCTTCTTAAAGTACCAGAAGGCTCTATATTCGGTCCGCTGCTACATTTCTCTGGGTTAATAGGCTTAAATGTAAAAGACGGTCGTTTTCATTTGACACGAATTATCCTGTATGAGATTAACTTTCAATTAAAGATAGGCTGGCAAATTTATACGTCTACATTTAGATATATATTCTATAAGCGACATTGCGGCGTAAGTTGTAGGCTACCATGCACCACTACCAGCCAATTTCTTTCCGATTCTACTCCCATGCAGTGGAAGAACGGAAAAAAGACTATCAATATTCGTCCGAATGAGCCAGAATTTCCCTTATCTTGCCTTCGAAGTCCTTACGCGAAATGTACGTTGGCAGCAGTGCAGTCGTTCTGCAGTCAGCTGCAAATGCCTGTTCTCTATATTTTCTCAATATTGTTTCGTGAGAAGAACATTGTTTTCCCTCCAGGGATTCCTATTTGAGTTCACGAAACAGCTCCGTCAACAGTCACGTGTTGATCGAACCTATCAAAAAAATGTTCAAATGTGTGCGAAATCTTATGGGACTTAACTGCTAAGGTCATCAGTCCCTAAGCTTACAACCGGTCGGTGTGGCCGAGCGGTTCTAGGCGCTTCAGTCTGGAACCACGCGACCGCTAAGGTCGCTGGTTCGAATCCTGCCTCGAGCATGGATGTGTGTGATGTCCTTAGGTTTAAGTAGTTCTAAGTTCCAGGGGACTGATGATGCTCAGAGCTATTTGAACCAACCTAAGCTTACACACAACCTAATTTATCCTAAGGACAAACGCACACACCCATGCCCGAGGGAGGACTCGAACCTCCGCCGGGACCATCGAACCTATCGTTACAATATCAAAGTAATTTCTTCCGAGACAGTGACATCACATTTGCCTTTTAAGCGGCGATAACCGAATGATACACTCTGTGCTCCTAATACATCACAGCACCGAAAGGAAGAAATATAGTCGTCTTCTCATAATTCTCACGGCTTTTCTTTTTGGTACTGGCACTCTAGTACATTCCAGTGATTATAAACAGCGGATGGCTGCTACATCTTAACAGTAACTGCCATTATACCACGGAGCACTCGAGTTTGCTACATTTCGCACTGATGGGGGTGTCTGTTTCCCAAGATTGAGATTTGCAAGAAAAGAGAAAAGAAAGAAAGGAAATTGATGTATACACTCAGTGCTGTCGTAATCTATATGAAAATATCTCAGCCGTTGTTTTCATGCAAATAGCTCTGTTATTCCCTTATGGCGCTAGAGTGTGTTTTTCTGTATGTACTTACCATGAAATGTGTTTCCAATCGAAGGACGAGCTGTGTTCTTCCTTACATTTACTTGTGGTTCGTATTCCTATAGGAGGGTTCCCTCTTGCGAGAAAGCCCGAAGGCGCGTTTTCCCTATAGACTGGACGGGGTGGGGATGTGCGAGTGCTGACGGGGGAGACTTGATAGCGAGTAGGGGATTGCATGCATGAGCTAATGCGCGAAGATTGTAGTCACATGTGAGGAGTCCAGCAACATGAGCTTATGCCTGGTAGGAAGTCTGCGTCTCAAAAATGACATTAACAGGTAAATACGTCTCTAGGTCACACTCCCATAGGAGATTGCACGGTTCCTTCACGCGTTTCCCTTTTCTGTCTTGCCGACTACGTCTGACGTGGGGCCTGATCAAATAGTTGACTAGGTATAGGTTGGAAATATTTGAGCGGCCATATCTTTCCTCTCTGCTATCACCTTGTACATTTAAATTACGATCTCCAGCTGCATTATTATCCGCAAGAAGGCTAAACAAGCAGCTCGGACTGGATATCCATGTGCACCTGAAGTGACAGTTTTTTTCGAGCTCAGTGTCGCTGAAAATATCTGTTAACAAAACACCCTCAGATTCCACCATCTTTACCACATCGCTGTTCTCCTTTCATAATACGAAGCGAAAGGAATTTACTGCTCACGGGTTCTTGAAAGGCTTAAGTTACTATTCTATTTTGTATAGGGGGACAATGACGAGTTTACTTCTTCAGTAACCTGTTTAGCTGCCATATGATGAAGTGCCTCTGCGTTACGGGGCTTCTGATGCTGCAACCGTGATCTGAATATGGCGGACAAAGGTAACTGTAAAATACTGTTGTTTCCGAGCACCCTATTCTCTAAAATGGCAAATATTTCACAAATGAGTTAATGAAGAATTTGTCAACTGATTTGTGAAATAATAATTAGTCATTAACACTATAGTTATGAGGACCTGAAGTCAGCCAAGACTCAAACAGAAAGTGAAAATTTTGGGCATCGCATGTAATCTTCCTCATCGTCAGTCTACTATAATCCATCCCTCTGTCCTAGTTTCCTCATGATTCTCGAGTCTCCCTTTACTCCATACTCGCTTCAGGTCTACGAGGTTGCCTTTGACACTTATTCCCACCACTAATATAAATTCTCTTCTCTAAGTCTGTTTCACTGACTTCCACACATTTCTCTGGATACCAGGCCTTAGCACTGAGCTCGCCATAACACGCCACTGTGGTGTAATTACTTCACTGTAGTTGTTCCTCTCTACCCCTCTTCTTCACCTATGCTTGCCTGAAATCAGTACCATTGTAACGTTCGTAAATGGGCATATGCTTAGATGTGACGTGACGAATGCCTACAAATAAGTGTCACCCCCGAGATAACTACAACGCATATAATTTTGTAAGTATGATTTTAGCTTATTTATCTTTACTTTTACTTCCTTTCTAGGCGTTTCCCAGTTGTTATTTTGTACCTCCTTTTCAGCGATATTTAACTAGTTGGAATGACACTTTTCTCTTACGCTAGATTCATAACACCTAATAACATGAGTTTTTCTAATCATTTCCATTTTGTTACAGAAGTCTCCTAAAATGCGTGAAATTCACATGGAATGCAGTTCCTACTCTTTTTCGTTCGATTACACGAGTGTTAAGGAAGGGTTAAGAATCAAAACTGAGTTTGTGTCTGTCATCTGCGTACCTACCTGAGCATTCTTTTAAACTATTGAGGAACAGTAATATCTGGGATGCATACACACACACACACACACACATATATATATATATATATATATATATACATATATATATATATATATATATATATATATATATATATATACACAGGGTGTTACAAAAAGGTACGGCCAAACTTTCAGGAAACATTCCTCACACACAAATAAAGAAAAGATGTTATGTGGACATGTGTCCGGAAACGCTTAATTTCCATGTTAGATCTCATTTTAGTTTCTTCCACCTACGCTCAATGGAACACGTTATCATGATTTCATACGGGACACACTACCTGTGCTGTTAGAACATGTGCCTTTACAAGTACGACACAACATGTGGTTCATGCACGATGGAGCTCCTGCACATTTCAGTCGAAGTGTTCGTACGCTTCTCAACAACAGATTCGGTGACCGATGGATTGGTAGAGGCGGACCAATTCCATGGCCTCCACGCTCTCCTGACCTCAACCCTCTTGACTTTCATTTATGGGGGCATTTGAAAGTTCCTGTCTACGCAACTCCGATACCAAATGTAGAGACTCTTCGTGCTCGTATTGTGGACGGCTGTGATACAATACGCCATTCTCCAGGGCTGCATCAGCGCATCAGGGATTCCATGCGACGGAGGATGGATGCATGTATCCTCGCTAACGGAGGACATTTTGAACATTTCCTGTAACAAAATGTTTGAAGTCACGCTGGTACGTTCTGTTGCTGTCTGTCTCCATTCCATGATTAATGTGATTTGAAGAGAAGTAATAAAATGAGCTCTAAAATGAAAGGTAAGCGTTTCCAGACACATGTCCACATTAACATATTTTCTTTCTTTGTGTGTGAGGAATGTTTCCTGAAAGTTTTTGTACCACCCTGTATATACTTGACGGAAGAAGTGAAGCCCCCAGAAGGAGAGGAGGAAACGAAATGAAATTTAATGGGTTCAGAGAGTAGCCGGCCGTTGTGACCGAGCGGTTCTAGGCGCTACAGTCTGGAACCGCGCGACCGCTACGGTCGCAGGTTCGAATCCTGCCTCGGGCATAGATGTGTGTGATGTCCTTATTTTAGTTAGGTTTAAGTAGTTCTAAGTTCCAGGGGACTGATGACCTCAGATGTTAAGTCCCATAGTGCTCAGAGCCATTTGAACCTTTTTTCTTCAGAGAGTATGTGTCGTTATTTGAGTGATTACAAAATCGAGTCACATGTACAAAGAAGTTGGCAGTATGAGCCCACGTATTAGTATCACGTTACACCTCCTCTGTCCTGGATGCATCTACTGATTCGGTTGGGTGGGGTGTCATAAAGCTGTTGTATCCTTTCCTGATGCAAGTTGGTCCAGCACTGTTATAAATGGTCCTTAATATTCTGAGTACTGAAACTGGGACGAGTTGACCGAGATGATCCCACATATGTTCCATCGGGGCAAATCTGGGGATCTCGTTAGTTATGGGAATATTTCAACATCACGCAGACAGTCCATGGAGACACGCGCCACGTGTGGACGAGCATTGTCCTACTGAAGAATGACGTCGCGACACTGTCAACTGTCACATGAGAGGTAACACAGGATGTCCGTGACGTAAAGTCATACACAATGGCTTCAGACATCATGGCCGTCTCCAAACGTGGAACAAATGGGACCTCTTCCCCGGTGGCGGACATACTCGCCAACGATAATGTCTGGTGTAGTGCAGAACCGTGATTAGTCACTGAACACAGTGAAGCACCATCCATCAGAAACTAATACTTGTCCATCATGGCGCCACTCCAAATACAAAAATGGCTCTGAGCACTATGGGACTTAACTTCTAAGGTCATCAGTCCCCTAGAACTTAGAACTACTTAAACCTGATTAACCTACGGACATCACACACATCCATACCCGAGGCAGGATTCGAACCTGCGACCCTAGCGGTCGCGCGGTTCCAGACTGTACCGCCTAGAACCGCTCGGCTACTACGTCCGGCACTCCAAATACAGTATTTTGTGTTGTGTTAACGGCAGTCTGTGCGTGGGACAGTAATTCCCTAGTCCGGCTGCTGCTAGTCGCCGACTAATGGTGCGGATGACACACAAAATGGCGGAGAGAGTCCATTACTTGTTCTCGAGTGGCAAGCGCAGATGCGTAGGTGTTAAGATGTGCCTGGGGCACGAAACGGCGATCCTCTCTTGTGGTGTTAGACTTGGTTCATCGGACCCTTGACGGCGGGTATGCCTGGCCTCACGTTCTCGTGCAGCCCAACATGAAGCCATCGTCACATCGGAATGTCCCACAAATTGGGGAATTGTGCCACTCAATCAGCCAGCCAAATGGGGGCCCACAGCGAGGCCACTGTGGCTGATAACTCTGTCTCATACTTGTACATGACATATCCGTGTCCTTCGAAGTGATCACTCAACATTTGTCTGTGTTCACACCTCTTATACCATACTATACCAGGCCTGGTGACGACACTAACTGCGAGCAACACAAAAGCACTCTGGTGGCCACTCAACCTATCACAGACCGGCGATGGTGTGTATGTGTGCGAAGTTACATTGGCATCCGACAATGTCTTTTTCGTCAGGCTGTATAATTATCATGAATTCAGCAGTGTCTGACTGTTTTATAACAAAGTTAACCATGAAAACATTATTAATATACCTGTGCAGCTGTTTACGTTGAAGCGAGCGTCCGATACGGAGAAGACCACACTTCCGGTTATCTCGTAACTTACTTGCAACGACCTCAGATATCCAGTAACTGCATGGTGACAGCGGTGATAAGTCATGAAGAAGACAATGGGGACTAGCAATGTCTAGCGTTCGCTGCAGCTTTATATGGAACCCCACACATCCATCAGATGGAAAGTTTAACATATTATAGTAACGCTGTCCCACTCCCTCCCCCTCCCCCTTCGCCTTCATGAAATTTTAGGCGTCGAAAGGCGTGGTTATCATTTCTTCGAAAACTACTAGGTGACTCTGGCTACCGGTAACGGGCGGAGCAACTGTGAATTTGATTACAATCTCCGCGCACATACGGCTTGCGCGGCCTCTAAACACGTCGTGATGTCTCAGTGAGTCTCTAATAACACATTGCTTGTTCGTGTTGCTTGAACTTCAACGCTGTCAACATATGCAGCAAATGGTATTCAGCTAGGAAGCAATAGAAAACCGGTTACTCCACTTCGAACATCCGCTTCATATTGAGCTCATTCATTTCACGCATTTGCTTTTTTTGTGTAATGCCCAGTGTTAATGAAGTTGACGACATTGTGGTCATTTGCTCTTGTGTCTTAAAATTTGAAATATCATCGTGCTGGTCTTAAGTCAGTCGATACTTTTTGTACCAGATATCGAAAATAGATTGTGTTAATTATTAAGCTGCACTCATTCAGTCTTTGCTGCGAAAGCAAATACACTGGAGCGCCAAAGAAGCTGGTATAGAGCCACGTAAACAGGCACAATATGGTACTGCGGTCGGCAATGCCTATATAAGACACCTAGTGGTTGCGTAGTTGTTAGAACTATTACTGCTACTACAATAGCACGTTATTAAGATTTATGTGAATTGGAACGTGGTGTTACAGTCGGCGCACGACGGTTGGGACACAACATCTCCGAGGTAGCGATGAAGTGGGGATCTACCCGTACAATCATTTCACGAGAGTACGTGAATATCAGGAATCCGTTAAAAAAGCAAATCTCCTACATCGCTGCGGTCGGAGAAACATCCTGCACGAACGGGACGAAAGACGACTGCAGAAAATCGTTCAACGTGACAAAAGCGCAAACCTTCCGCAAATTGCTGCAGATTTCAATGCTGGGCCATCATCAAGTGTCAGCGTGCGAATAGACAGACACGGACTAGCTCGTGCTCCAGACCATAGATCGTTTACCTGAGTTCTAACGCCTATTTCACCTGCCTGTCGCACAATCTGAATCTACGTACGATCACACTACGAGCGAAACAGTATTTGTTAATACACTGATCACATGAAAACAGCAAAACACACATGCTAGCTATACGCGTACAAGAAACCGAAGAGATAACAACAGGGCACCGGGGAATTATTGCTGGTGATGACTAAATTTGAACATCAATGTCTATTTTCTTCTTCTTCTTCTTCTTTGGAGTTACATTTCTCTCGAACGATTAATAGTCTTGGTTTGCTTCCAGAGGGGGAGAATATCCGGCTGACATTCACGTTTGGTGTATCAGACATAACTGAGTGAACATCAGATCGCTGTACGTACTAAGCGTCTCAATAGAACATCGCCGCGCGGGGTAGCCGTGAGGTCTAGGGCGGCTTGCCGCAGTTCGCGCGGCTCCCCCCGTCGGAGGTTCGAGTCCTCCCTCGGGAGTGGGTGTGTGTGTTGTCCTTGGCGTAAGTTTGTTTAAGTTAGATTAATTAGTGTGTACGCCTAGGGACCTATTACTTCAGCAGTTTGGTCCCATAGGAACTTACCACAAATTAAAACAGAACATCAGTACAGCTGGAAGAGTGGGAATCTGTTGATTATTAATTGGCGCTGTGGTTAAATTAACACCAAATCACATACATCATAGCAGATTTTAGAACCGTTGGATTCTTTCAACGTCAGGGTGCAAGATACCCACGTACATCAGAGGCGCATCACACGTGCAAAGCAGCACCAAGGAATGTTCTGCTGTCACCAAATCCTCACAGAGGTTCACGGCGTGTCAGAGAGGCTCGAGGCTCAAAAATTATTTTAGATTCCTTAATGCAGTTCAGTATCGGCATAGTTGTTTCGATGAGTCTGGAAGCGGTTCAACGATCTGTCTACCTTCAGCTGAACAAGTGCTTCAGATCACCTCGTCGAAAAATTACCTTCCTAAATTCTCGTCGCCCACCGATCGGGATGATGCAGTGTGAAGATAATGTATTAATAAGGTGCAGGATTAAAATCCATGTACGCTTGTCCTGATTTAAGCGCCCCATGAATTCTTCAAGCCACGCCAGGTTAATGTTGGGATGGTTCCTCAAAGAGATAAGATTTTTTCCTCGTTTGACTGTCCAAAAATGCCATCATTTGGGGTATATGGATGGATTAAGAATTTCGTGGTTGGGAGGGAGCAGCATGTTATCTTGGATTGTGAGTAATCGAAAGATGTAGAAATAACTTCAGGCTTGCCTATTAACATTAATGTTGTATATTATGGTTGGCGTTCATTGTAAATTTAATAAAAGTTCATTCGATTACATGTATTTTTCCCATTATATCAATCTTAATATACATAGTAAAGAAAATGACTGTGTTGAAAATAAAAAAAAGTGACGAACGGAACTCGATCCAGCGATCCAGCGCCTTGAACGCCAACAACTTTAAAAAAAAATTTGTTCTGTACTGTTCGTTGAATTTGTTCAAGGCGGACGTCCGATGACAGCCATTCAGTTTGTTCGCTGATCCATTCGCTCAGTTTTTTTTATTTTTTATTATTATTATAAAGGGTAGCTCACGCTCTGACGGAACACGCTGAGCTACCGTGCTGGCACCGCTCGGCTGCAGCCGCTTCATGGTAAAAATGGCCACGCACAGGTATATATATTTGAAGACCGAAATTATCTTGCGATTTCCTCGATAACGCTTGAGAAGTACGCGCCACTGCTTACACATTTTGTTGTGCTCATGGAGTACAACGAGTGTACAAAGTTTGTAGTAAATCCGCGTTCCAGACGTCGTGGCCTCCCCTTGTAGAGTCCGACAGGAGGTCGGACGTACTCGTTCATCCGCGCTGAAGAAGGTGGATCCATTGCCCATCGAGGCGAATCAATTATACGAACTCATGTTGTCTGTTCTTTCCGACATGTCCGGAAGAACAGACACCACGCATTCATGCAAGTGTTCAATACAGTTCAGCTCTGTTGCTTGCTGAACAGAATACGAGTGTATGGAATCAGAGACAGCTCTGCGATTGGACTGAGCAGTGCGTAGCAAATACAGTACGTCATTCTTAGCGAAGAGAAATCTTCAGACGCTAGAGTAACTTCGGGCGCAACCCAAAGGAGTATTATAGGACCATTACGCATGTTTATCAATGCTGAGAAGCTCCATGAGGCGTTCACGGACCTTGCTGTTGTACGCAGAAAGTCTCAATGTCAGAAAATTTAAGCGAAATGCGGGTAGACCTGCGGAGAACCGACGTTCGGGTTGTAGAGATTCGCAGTTGACTCTCGACATAAATGAATGTAGCCCTGAACGAATAAATAGGCGTAATACCTATTATTGAATCGTTACACGATTGCAGAGAAATCACTATGCACAGTCACATCCATTCAATATGCGGGAGTATGCGTGTGGAGCGATTTGAAATGGAATGACCATATAAAACGAATCGATGTAAAGACAAGTTCCAGACTGATATTCGTTGGAAGAGTCCTCAGGTAGTGCACAAACGGAACAGGTTGCTTACAAAACTTTTGCTAGAGCATTACTTGTGTTTCCTTAGCGGAACTGATTGATAGATATAATAGAGAAAATCCAAAGAAGTACTGCACGACATATGACAGGTTTGTTTAGCAAGGCCGGCCGCGGTGGTCTAGTGGTTCTGGGCGCGCAGTCCGGAACCGCGCGACTGCTACGGTCGCAGGTTCGAATCCTGCCTCGGGCATGGATGTGTGTGATGTCCTTAGGTTAGTTAGGTTTAAGTAGTTCTAAGTTCTAGGGGACTGATGACCACAGATGTTAAGTCCCATAGTGCTCAGAGCCATTTGAACCATTTTGTTTAGCAAGTGCTAAAACCTCACGGAGATACTCATCTCAGTGGCAGACGCTACTAGAGAGACGCTGTACATGATGAAGTGGTATACTGTTAAAATTCTGAAAGTGTAAGTTCATAAAAGAGTCAGCCAAGATGTTGCTGTCTGCAATATTCGAGGGTTGGAACTTCAATAGTGGCAACTATTTATTTACAGCTCGTACAAAATGGATACGTGTTTCAAAGTTTAACTGACCTTCAAAGTAGCCACCAGGATTGTGTATATAACCCATTGCCAGCGATGAGGAAGTCGTAGGATACTCTTAGCAGTGCCCGTTGTGTTGACAGCGCGGTCTATTGCCCGACGAATTTGTAGCAGTACTGAAGCGAATGCTGTAAATAGTTTCCTTCAGTTTGGCAATCGAGTTGAACTCCCGAGGGCTTAGCTCAGGGGAGTGCAGTAGGTGGTATAGCACTTAGCAGCCCCATCGGTCAAACAAATCAGTAACAGCTTGCACTGTACGTGCTTGAGCATTGTCCTGCAAAATGATGGTCAGGTCCTGCAGTAATTATCATCACTTCTGTCTCTGTGCTGTTCATTTTTGGAACACAACCTACGACCTGCTTAGAGACTTAGAGACAGAACTGATGACACTTTCTGCAGGACCTGATCATCATTTTGCAGGACAATGCTCAAGCACGTACAGTGCAAGGTGTTACTGATTTGTTTGACCGATGGGGCTTCTATACCACCTACTGCACTCCCCTGAGTTAAGCCCTCGGAAGAGGAAGTGACAGTAATGAACATGGTACCCTCCGCCATATACCATAAGGTGGCTTACGGAATGTATATGTAGACGCAGATGTAACTGTTTACTGATTCCGATTGTATTCTACAGGTGAGCACCTCCGGGAAAAAGGAAACGCGGAACTGTTTTCATTCGAACTGCCCTCGTTGCTCATTGTGAGACGCGATGCGGTGCCGGCGTGAGTGACGGTCTGAAAGGACGGCGGCGCCAAGTCGGTTTTTCGGCAGGGAGCAGGGTTAAGTGTTGATTCTGGCCGTCTCCCGTGCTGAAGAAAGCGGGAAGGAAGGCGAGAGAGAGAGAGCGAGCGAGAAAGAGCGTGAGAGAGAGAGAGAGAGAGAGAGGCGGGAGAAGGATCGCCGGCTGATGCAGTGCGGCGAGGAGGCGCGCCGCCTAAATCAGTCCTCCTGGAGAGCGGATCCGGCGCTATTTGTCCTACATTGTGCTGTATTCAGTTATAGCCAGCCGAGGCAATCGGTTCCGCATCACGTGGCGGACGCGGCCGGTGAGCGCCTCCGCCGAATAGCACTTACACTCCAATTTATCCGGGCGCAATCCCCTTCAATCCCCGGGACTTGGGCGCCAAATTTATTGCTCCGTTTGGCTACGCATTTCGTTTTAGCCGTGTGGTGCCGGCGCCTGTGCCGGTGCCGGTGCCTCGGGAGGTGGGGGTGGTGGGGGGCGGTGGGAGGAATTGATTTCGCGTGCCGAGAGCCCGGCGGCCCGGTCCGACGAAGCGACCGCCGGCCGCACTCCGTCACGGTCGCATAGTGGTCGTCCCGGCGCTCGGACGCGCTAACGTGCCCCTCTATGCGGAGGCCACGGCGATTCGAAGCAGACCGCACCATTCACCTCTCGCCCATTCAGTGTCGTAGCGATGTGCAAGATGATTCCCGTGATGAGGTTACAAACTTTCATGGGTGGTAGAGAAAGGTCAGGCACCCTAATCCGGGAACAACCAAGTCGAAAAGTATAACCGAAAATCTACTCAAGCTCCGCCGTAGCTTCTCGCAACGTTCAAACTAAGGGCGCCAACTTCCGAATCCTGATCACGAGATACAGAATTACACTGGGTGACTTTTTCCACCATGTACTAACTCTAGGGATAGATCGGCGAGAGGATACGGTACAAAAGAGATCTAATGAACTTAGTTCCGGAAACGAAAATTTCCATGCTAGAGACAATTTATTCGATCATACTTGGTTACAGAGATTGCAGTCTAATACGCGCTGTACCATGCAGTCACAGCTATAATATGCATGGTTTCCTCCTAAAAGATGGTACTGTTCTTCATATGTGACGCCCTAGCGCCGTGTCCTGCCATAGTAATTGGTAATGTTGCGTCCGATTCACTTCCAGCCGGCCGCGGTGGCCGAGCGGTTCTAGGCGCTTCAGTCCGGAACCGCGCGACTGCTACGGTCGCAGGTTCGAATCCTGCCTCGGGCATGGATGTGTGTGATATCCTTACGTTAGTTAGGTTTAAGTAGTTCTAAGTACCAGGGGACTGATGACCTCAGATGTTAAGTCCTATAGTGCTCAGAGCCATTTGAACCATTTGAGCCCCGTGGTATGGTGACATCGAATCATCAGCATCTGTGCAGCCGGAATGTGTGGATCGGAATAACTGGCGACCGTATTCTGGGACCGGTCTTCCTTTCACGTATGCTAACGGGCCGTCTTGCGGATGACTGCGCTGCCCCTGGTGGAAAAAGTGCCATTGGTGATTCTAAGGGTTATGTGCCTGCTACATGATGGTGCTCCACTCCACCGTTAACGCCGACGCATCTCAATCGTGTTTTTCCTGATCGATGGATCGGACGAGCTGGACCAATGGGATGGACTGCTCGTTCATCGGTAGCTGTAACAACGTATGGCTGAATAAACGGTCTATAGCATAGAAACCATGCGTTTCCGGACATAAGTTCATTAGACCTTTTTTTGTTCCGTATCCTCTGATCGATTAATCCCTAGAAGTTGTACACGGTGGAAAAAATCCCCCTGTGTATTCCTGACATAGTCAGTCTGGGAGCGATCTGCAGTGTATGGTAACTAAAGAAAACTTCACGTGCCAAGATCGCTAAAACAGCATATTATTGCGTGACTGGTTTCGACAGAGCAATGCTATCATTATCGGATCTTATGCATTTTGAATTTTTACAGCACATTATTCATGAAAACGGTCGTTCAACAAAATGCTCTTTAGCGATCTTGGCTCGTGAAGTTTTGTTCAGCTACCAGTGTATAGAATTCCCGATGAATATTCCCAAGCCGGCCTTTGTAGCCGAGCGGTTCTAGGCGCTTCAGTCTGGAACCGCGCGATCGCTACGGTCGCAGGTTCGAATCCCGCCTCGGGCATGGATGTGTGTGATATCCTTAGATTAGTTGGGTTTAAGTAGTTCTAAGTTCTAGGGGACTGATGACCTTAGTTGGTAAGTCCCATAGTGCTCAGACCCCATTATTCCCAAATATTCTCAGTTAATTTCTCCTGCTGGTGGGCTAGTAACGGCACACGTAACTGGATGTCAAAGGGACCGAAAATCCTAAGTCTCTGGTGCAGTAATAATGAATTCCATGTACCTGCATAAGTTTCACAAGTTGTTACATTTATGACAGTTTTTCAGAATGAAGTCCCCCAGCGTCAATGCAGACATGGCATCATCGTTGTCGTGCCCTCTCTAATAACACTGGTGTCGTTTGAACATTGTCGCAGGCAGCGAAAATTCTTACCAGAAGATCCTCATCAGTCTCGCTAGGTTTTTGGACAATATGGTTGTGGAGATGAAGCAACGATTAGTACGATTAATCAATTATTCAAAAACAGTCTCAATCGCATTTGTTATTATTATACCGCCAACCGGTTTCAACCCGACGTAGGGGTCATCTTCTGGGCGTTTACACCGTTGGTCGACTGCTGGTGGTGTCACTCCTGTCTACATAACGGCAGGAAACTAGGTGTCTTGTATTCAAAACTTTTCACATGGCCTCACGAGAAGAGATAGGATCTTCTCTGCTTATTCACTTTTCAGAGAAGGTCTCATCCAAGTTTTCACAAACCCTCAGTCCAAAGTGAGATAGGACTTCCGTTGAATAACAAGCGGGATTTGTTACAGGAACGTAGTTAGTACGTCTTTTGTACACGCTGTGTACACTGGTGCGTTTCAGCAGGGAGGAAGGTGAAACAACTCCACTATGTAATCACTGATTCTGCCTGCCCACACGTTGACTGATAACCTGTGCTGAAGTCTCTTCACAACTGTAGTGTGGAGATGCCCATCGGCCGAAACATGACTACTGCGAGTACTTAGCATTCCATCTGTGCTGAAACAAGCTTCATCCGTGACACGTACATACGCAGGAAACAGACGACCCCCTGTAAGGCGCTGCAAGAGCCATGGGCTGAACACGATTCCAGGTCCAAAGCCAACAGGAGTCGAAGCAGGCTCTGTTTGCGGATGGTAATGGTGTGGCCGCATTTCCCGTAACACTCGCCATTTCATCTGCAATTGATAAGAGTTCTGCTTGCCACCGACTCGTCCACTCCAGCAAACATTGCATCTTCTGAGTCGGGAGTCCGCGTAGTTCGTCGTCCGTGTCGGTCGTTGTACAGTGCGGTGTTACACTTAATAGCTGGAACAGTCCTGGGAACATGGTGTGAGCGGATGTCTTCTATGCGGATATTTGTACCTGTACAACCTTTCCGCTTCTCTGCTGCTTCTAATTCCTTGAGCACACGAGAAAATCATGTGTGGAAGTTCCGTCACCGGGCACAACTCCATGTGATTAGGGGTGATCGACTTTGGTACTTCAGCTTGTGAACACAGACTGCAGTGTACTACAGTTCAGACTTAGTACGGCAGGACTGCTCTTGTCAGTACACAACACGCAATCCGCATTGGATTACAGGAAATGTATTCGCAGTTGCGAATGTAAACCACCTTCGTTTGTATATTAGAATGACGGCAATGAAAATTGGTTCAAATGGTTCTGAGCACTATGGGACTTAACATCTGAGGTCATCAGTCCCCTAGAACTTAGATGTACTTAAAGCTAACTAACCTAAGGACGTCACACACGTGTTAGCAATATTACCCTATTCCCAAGAGTTAGCAGCTTTCACTCAGTTAATACTGGGCAGAAATCAAATCTGCATGTGGAATGCATTTCCTTGACTCTTGTGCAGAAAGGAGTGCAGTATTCTGCTGCATCCATTTTTAATAAGCTACCACAAGATCTCAAAAATCTTAGCAGTAGCCCAAAGTCTTTTAAGTCTAAACTGAAGAGTTTCCTCATGGCTCACTCCTTCTATTCTGTCGAGGAGCTCCTGGAAGAGCTAAAAAATTAAGCAAATTCCAGTGTTACATTGTTGATTTTCTTTATTTAAACTTACGACTTGTCGCCTGAATATGTTTTTTATATTTAATTTTATCTGTTTCTACTATCGTGTTATAATTTCATGTATTGACTCGTTCAATGACCATGGAGATTTCTCCTTAATTTGGTCCCACGGAACAATAAATAAATAAATAAAAAATAAATAAACATCCATGCCTGAGGCAGGATTCGAACCTGCGACAGTAGCAGTCGCGCGGTTCCGGACTGAAGCGCCTACAACCGCTCGCCCACAACAGACGACTTGAAAATTGTTCCCAGACCAGGACTCGAACTCAGATTTCCCGCTTTATTCGAGCGGTCGCCTAAACGACGTCGGCTATCCGTGCACGAATCACGACGAGGTCCAAACTTCCATATGTCATCTTCCTTGTGTCACAACCTGCACTCGTACATTCCGTCCAGGAAGGACATATTTATTGAGAGTCAAGGGCCTGGCACTGGCGATTAATTACCAAATAGTAGAGGCTGTGGTATTAAGAAATACAAAGCAATATTCCTTCGGACACACACGAGTCGAAAAAAAGGGGCATACTGCTTCTTGTTTCACGTGCTGTCCACTATACTTTTTGTTTACACTGTGCTTTACGTTACACCTGTGGATGATGGTGTAAGCCGCGGGAGCGCCTAATGTCCCACAGAAGGAATAAAGTGCCAGCCGTTTGTGCCAGCTTCGACACTTGGTCACCTGTCATACGTTCTATACGGCGTTCAGCGCATCTACTGGTTTTTGAATATGATCCTCAAACGCTCTGCTCCCAGATCCCAGTCCATTATTTAAGTACGACCTGCCTGACAGTACTAATGTCAACGTTGGCGTCAATCGTCTCGTTCAAGCACAATGGCCGGGTTTTCTCTGTGTGTATACCGATGGCTCCAAAATTCCGCAAGAAGAGTGTACAGGATGCGCTTTTTTTTGCCCTCAGATCCAGATCCGCAAAACCTTCAAACTGCCTACGAGCACTTCTATTTTTACGGCGGAGACAGTGGCAGTTTTGGAAGCACTTAAGTTTGTCTCTAGCACTTCCTTCCCCAAGATATTGATAGTATCTGACTCGCAAAGCGTTCTTAAAAACATTCAGTACAGTCGATGGAACAAAACAACCAACAGTTATATCTTGGATGTGATATCTAAATATATTCGCAGCACACGCACGGGCCGGACGATCCATTTGTTGTGGATACCTTCCCACTCTGGTATCCTCTATAATGATGAAGTTGATGCATTAGCCAAACAAGCGGCAACCTTAGGCACCGTCCTGGATCTGCACCTTCCTTATACAGGCTACTTACGTGAAGTCAAGGATCACGCAAGACAACAATGGCAGGAAATGTGGAACGTTCTTCAACAGACAAAAGGCGGTTATTACGCAGTGCTACAACCTCGGATTCCTTCACAGCCGTGGTTCATTAGGACACATCTGGACCGATCCGCGATTTCTACCATCATAAGACTCCGCTTCAATCATGCCTCTTTCCCACAACATCTACATCGGATCAACGTTTGCAGTTCACCAGCATGTGAGTGTGATCCTGAGTCGGAAGCTGATGTCAACCACATCTTATTTATGTGCCCCAAATTTGACCGTGAACGGTTGGTCTTTCTGAAGACATTGCTGAGTATGGGCTACCATCTTCCTCAATCAGCTCCTTCTCTTTTGTGTACTAAAGACGTTCGTCTATATAAAGTGATAGTTAACTTCATCAAGAGTACTGACTACAATCTGTAGGTTTTAATGGTGTATGTAAATTATAAACATGTCTTGCTGATGAAGATATTTCAGAATTGGTGTAAATTGTAAGCCAAGACACTTTAAATTATTTTCCAATTCAATTCCATTTTTAAAACATTATCTACAAAACTGTAACAGTTAAGCTTTTTGATCTTGTAAATATGCATTTCTGTATTTGTTTATTCAATTATGTGTACATTGTCACTGTGTGTTGCCGATGGCTAAATTGAGTACGCTCTCAAAGGCCAAATAAAATTAAAAAAACGCCTAATGGCAAAATAAAAGACTGCCGAAGACAACTGCTTTCTTTGTACACTATACAATATCTTCGAGTAAACTAGTTTCTAACGAACAGGTGGGAAAGCCGAGCTACTAAGGGGAGAAGCGGCATCGCGATTTCGAAAGCGACGCACGGGCCCCGAGCGGCAGTATAAGGAGAGAAGTCAGCGCCAGCGCCGGCCGGCGACCCGAGCCGCGGCCGCGAGTGCCTCGGCGCCGTAATGGCGCGCCCGCCTCGCCTGCGGGTATTACCGCGAGCTCGCCGGCTTATTGGCCTCGTCATTGTGCGCGCGCGGGTAACAACTGCGACACACGCTAACAACCTCGTTACTGCCACCGCCGGCGACGCCGCCTCCAGATCCAGAAAGGCGGCCTCCTCCGCCGCCCCCCGCCGGCCCCTCAATTAGCTCTCCGTCTCCGCGGCGGCGCATTCGCGGGAGGCGGCCGCCGCCTCTGCAGCCGGGCGCGACGCCCGGTAAACACCGGGGAAAGGGCCGCGCTCTGGCGGAAGTGGCAGCCGACGCGATAATGCACAACTGAAGCGTTTCTCTAGGGCGAAATGTCACCCACTTCGGCTCGCAGCCGTAGATCACACGTTCTATCGCCCCACTGCCACATAGATGACATAATTTCGAGTTAACTAATATAAATTATGTTTGTATCGATCACAAAGTATTTTAATTAACATCGATTTCAGTGCCTTGTGCATGGTCTATACAGGGGGCTCTAAAATACCCCTTACTAACTTCCAGGACTTTCAGAAGAGACTGAGTGTATGATACACTACTGGCCATTAACATTGCTACACCACGAAGATGTACTACAGACGCGAAATGTAACCGACAGGAAGAAGATGCTATGATATGCAAATGATTAGCTTTACAGGGCATTCGCACAAGGTGGGCGCCGGTGGCGACACCTACAACGTGCTGACATGAGGAAAGTTTCCAACCGATTTCTCATACACAAACAGCAGTTGACCGGCGTTGCCTGGTAAAACGTTGTAAGGAGGAGAAATGCGTACCGTCACGTTTCCGACTTTGATAAAGGTCAGATTGTACCCTACCATTATTGCGGTTTATCGTATCGCGACATTCCTGCTCGCGTTGATCGAAATCCAATGACTGTTAGCAGAATATGGAATCGGTGGGTTCAGGAGGGTAATACGGAACGTCGTGCTAGATCCCAACGGCCTCGTATCACTAGCAGTCGAGATGACAGGCATCTTATCCGCATGGCTGTAACGGATCGTGCAGCCACGTCTCGATCCCTGAGTAACAGATGGGGCGTTTGCAAGACAACAACCATCTACACGAACAGTTCGACGACGTTTGCAGCAGCATGGACTATCAGCTCGGAGACGATGGCTGCGGTTACCCTTGACGCTGCATCACAGACAGGAGCGCCGGCCATGGTGTACTCGACGACGAACCTGGTTGCACGAATGGCAAAACGTCATTTTTTCGGATGAATCCAGGTTCTGTTTTCAGCATCATGATGGTCGCATCCGTGTCTGGCGACATCTCGGTGAACGCACATTGGAAGCGTGTATTCGTCATCACCATACTGGTGTATCACCCAGCCTAATGGTACGGGGTGCCATTGGTTGCACGTCTCGATCACCTCTTGTTCGTATTGATGGCACTTTGAACAGTGAACGTTATATTTCAGATGTGTTACGACCCGTGGCTCTACCCTTCATTCGATCCCTGCGAAACCCTACATTTCAGCAGGATAATGCACGACCGCATGTTGCAGGTCCTGTACGGGCCTTTCTGGATACAGAAAATGTTCGACTGTTGCTCTGGCCAGCACATTCTCCAGATCTCTCACCAATTGAAAAGGTCTGGCCAATGGTGGCGGAGCAACTGGCTCGCCACAATACGCCACTCACTACTCTTGATGAACTGTGGTATCGTGTTGAAGCTGCATGGGCAGCTGTACCTCTACACGCCATCCAAGCTCTGTTCGACTCAATGCCCAGGCGTATCAAGGTCGTTATTACGGGCAGAGGTGGATGTTCTGGGTACTGATTTCTCAGGATCTATGCACCGAAATGGCGTGAAAATGTAATCACTTCAGTTCTAGTATAATATATTTGTCCAGTGAATACCCGTTTATCATCTGCATTTCTTCTTGGTGTAGAAATGTTAGTGGCCAGTCGTGTATTTTGAATTGGAACCCACGTTCTGAATCGTATCGTTTCCTTACTACAACCATTTAAAACATGTTGGTAACGCGACCATTTTTATAACAAATTTACTAGCATTGATCCATTACGTCACATGTCGTACTGTCCCGCTCATTAAAAACCAAAGAAACAAAAAAGAAAATTAATCAGTTTTCACAAACACTGTTGTTTACAGACAAATTGTTTTCGTCCTTTGCAAAAAAGGTTAGCACTGTGGTATACTACAAATAAGGTTCGATGTCGCAATCACCAAGTTCGGTGCACACGTTGTACCTGGGAATGATGTTGTGGTGTAACTTTCGCAGGATATGGTGGCCCATGCGCAGTGCTCAGTTTTCGTCCCAAGCGCTGGGCCAGTTCATTCGTTTGCTCGGAAGGGGAGGCCTGCAAGTGTTTTCCACCTTGCGGCCGGTCAGCGATGACAGAACCGAGGCGCGCCCCTGCAAGTTCTCTCAAACGATATTACAGAAACTATTCACTAAAAAAAATTTATTTTCCCCTTTACTTATAACGTTATATGTCAGATTCATGATTATGTGCCCAACATTTTGTTAATGGTTATAGTTATTGTGATATTTTTTAAAGTAATACACTGCGCGAAATTTGAAAAAGTGTGCAATGAAAAGTAGATATCGCTATGTTTTTGCTTTTGGTGCATATTACATAATATGTTGTTTTGTATAAAATTTAGCTAACATATTGAATTTTTCTTTAAATGTGGGTGGAGGTATCTGTCACTGATGAGCCGGTCGGGGTGGCCGAACGGTTCTAGGCGCTACAGTCTGAAACCGTGCGACCGGTGCAGCTGCAGGTTCGAATCCTGCCTCGGGCATGGGTGTGTGTGACGTCCTTAGGTTAGTTATGTGTAAGTAGTTCTAAGTTCTAGGGGACTGATGACCTCAGAAGTTAAGTCCTATAGTGCTCATAGCCATTTGAACCATTTGTCACCAATCTTCATAAAATTGATCTGATGTTACACATTCATTTGCGATCGCGCCGCACCAGCGATAAAGCCATAGTGAAATATCAACAACGTTCTTCGTATTTCATAAACAGATACCGAAATGGGATTTTGGCAAATGATAGCACGCAAATAGGAGATCATTTTACCATATCATTATTACGTAAACCTTCATCTACTGTGTTATTCCAGTAACTACACTTTTTCGGTGAAAGAATATAATTTTGAAAGGAGATTTTCAGTTGTCACTATGGCAAACCTTGCAGTTTCCTCCCATGATATGGCAATTTTGAGAAATGTGAGGACAGTATAGCCGGGGTTCGCTTGGAGTGAGGAGGTGTCGATTTTTGAGCAAGCACATGGCGACTGTTCGTTTTTCGTTCGTAGGAGATTTGCTGTTCGGTGCACGGCTGCAGCTTGTTGCGCTTTAAGCGAGTTTCAAATAAGTGCCACATTTAGCGTTTGTTAGCTCACAATTTGGTAGTCTGTTTCAAAACTTGTGTTACTTATTTATCGTACTGGGATCTACAGTTGATGCTATCCAGTACATGCGCGTTTTTTTGGGTTGTCTGGACTTCGAATCTCAATCTACAGTCTTCCAGAGAGCATTCAGGTGCCTTCTGCAACAATAAAGGTTTCATTAATTTGAGTATTATCACGTTGGTGATCCATAAAAACTCAGAAACTGTCAGCATACTGCTATTTAGCATTCTGCCGGAAGTTATTGTGAAACTTTCCTGGCAGATTGAAACTGTGTGCCGGACCGAGACTCGAACTTGGGACCTTTGCCTTTCTCGGCCAAGTGGTCTACCATCTGAGCTACCCAAGCACGACTTACGCCCCGTCCCCACAGCTTCATTCTTGCCAGTACCTCGTCTCCTACCCTCCAAACTTCGCTGATGCTCTCCTGCATACCTTGCAGAACTAGCACTCCTGGAACAAAGGATATTGCAGAGACATGGCTTAGCCACAGCCTGGGGGATGTTTCCAGAGTGAGATTTTCACTCTGCATGGCTAAACCATGTCTCCACAATATCCTTTCTTCCAGGAGTGCTAGTTCTGCAAGGTATGCAGGAGAGCTTCTGTGAAGTTTGGAAGGTAGGAGACGAGGTACTGGTGTTAGCAAAGCTGTGAGGACGGGACGTGAGTAGTGCTTGGGTGGCTCAGATGGTAGAGCACTTGACTGCGAAAGGCAAAGGGTCCGAGTCTCGGCCGGGCACACAATTTTAATCTACCAGGAAAGTTTCATAACAGCGCACAGTCCGCTGCAGAGTGAAAATCTCATTCTAAAGTCATTGTGAATCGATATAAACCCAACTTAAATCATAGTGATTGAGATCAAATAAATTAGTATATTTGCAAATAACTTTTGTCACTACATCATCCTACGTGTTATAATGTACCAGACAGTCTTCTATGAAGTGAGTTATAATTTTCGTAGCATGGCTTGAGATCTCACATTCTTAACTGATTGTAATACTTTGTGTATATGATACTTCTATTTTAGGTTCTTGCAAATGGTTTAGCGCCGAGACTGTGTAACACTACAACTGCTGAATCAAAATGACATTGGCAGCTGAGAGCGGTACGAAATTATTTGAACAAATTTTCAAAAACATTAATGGAAGGTTTGTCCCCCACTTGTAGCTGAATTCTGCCGCTCAGCAATATTTTGTAGCCATAGTACTCCAAAACTAAACTTCGCCCGAACAGGCCTTCACGGCACCGACCGGCTGCCGTGTCATCTTCAGCCCACAGGCGTCAATAAATGGAAATATGGAGGGGCATGGCCGGCCGTTGTGGCCGAGCGGCTCTAGGCGCTTCAGTCTGGAACCACGCGACCGCTACGGTCACAGGTTCGAATCCTGCCTCGGGCATGGATGTGTGTGATGTCCTTAGGTTAGGTAGGTTTAAGTAGTTCTAAGTTCTAGGGGACTGAAGACCTCAGATGTTAAGTCCCATAGTGCTCAGAGCCATTTGAACCATTTTTTGGAGGGGCATGTTGTCAGCACACTGCTCTGCCGCCCGTATGTCATTTTACGAGATACGAGCCGGTACTTCTCAATCAAGTAGCTCCTCAAAATTTGGAAATTTGTGGTAAGGTCTTATGGGACCAAACTGTGGACATCATCGGTCCCTAAGCTTACGTACTACTTATCCTAACTTAAACTACCTTACGTTAAGGACAACACATGCACCCAAGCCCGAGGGAGGACTCGATCCTCCGACGGAGGGAGCCGCATGGACCATCACAAGGCGCCTCGGATCGCGCGGCCACCCCGCGCGGCTAGTAGTAGCTCCTCAGTTTGCCCCACAAGGCACCAACAGCGCTCGGCAGACCGGGTGGTGACCCATCTAAGTGCTAGCCCAGCCCGATTGCGCCTAACTTCGGTGATCTGACGGGAACCGGTGCTACCACTGCGAAGAGGCCGTTGGATAGCCACATTACTCAGATAAAGGAAAAAGGCACATTATCGGCTGATATAAGCGGACCAACACAATAAGTGTTGGTAAAAGAAATGGCCCACGTATGGCACTGTGAGAAATACTCGTTGTTAGATTGCTCAAGTGACCTTTTAATTCCAGCCTCGCAGTAATCATTGCCGACTCGTCTCACGTATTGTGGATGCGCGAAGCTGAAGCGACGCAGAGGCTGCCAGCCCTTGGCGGTAGACATAGCTGCGAATTTTCGTGTGCGCCACGTATCTTTTTTCGTCCTTTCCTCTATCTCTCTCGTCCTTTTCCCCTCGGAGCGCAGACCCGAGGGTGTTATAGCGTGCGTGGAAACTCCCCGCCGATGCTCAAATTCCGGCAGGGCGGGCCCCGGCGAGGCGGCGTTATCGCGCGCCCGCGCCTCGTGACGGAGATAGATGGCGCTGCGGTCGAGAGTCATCCATCTTGCGAGGATTGAACGCGCGCCCGCGCCGCGCCGCGCCGCGCCGCGGGATCAGCGCCGGCCGCCGCCTAGCGTGCACTTGTCGCGCTTTGCTCGCGCTGATCCGTCATCTGCGCGCTAATCCGCAAGACGCGCTGCGCGAGGCACTGCCTGCGCCACAGTGACTGTCTGGCAGTGGACACGCATCGAGTGCTGGAGCTCCAGATTTCACACACACGGGGATCTGGTAGGCTGATTTCGTGACTGACCGTTTAAAATTTAAATAGAGGCAACGTAACCAATCAGCTAACTTCAGTTATTTTATAAATTTAGGACGCGTTTCGCAGGCTTGGCATTATCGGGTGCAATCTCATAACTGGTTCGCTGTAGTTGGGAAAGAACCCACAGGCGTCACTGCGGATGCAACATTTTTTTATGGTTGGTTCAATGGCTCTGAGCACTATGGGACTTAACTTCTAAGGTCATCAGTCCCCTAGAACTACTTAAACCTAACTAACGTAAGGACATCACACACATCCATGCCCGAGGCAGGATTCGAACCTGCGACCGTAGAGGTCGCGCGGTTCCAGACTGTAGCGCCTAGAACCGCTCGGCCACTTCGGCCGGCTTTTTATGGTTCCCTTCTACATAAAGTCGTGCCCGCTTCGCCGGGTACCCTGAATCTAGTCCTCCAGATACTGGGCCGGGCCTCTGAATCGTAAGAAAATATTGTATTATACGAGGTGTATTCAAGTTGTAAGGCCTCCGATTCTTTTTCTAATTAACTACTCACCCGAAATCGATGAAACTGGCGTTACTTCTCGACGTAATCGCCCTGCAGACGTACACATTTTCCACAACGCTGACGCCATGATTCCATGGCAGCGGCGAAGGCTTCTTTAGGAGTCTGTTTTGACCACTGGAAAATCGCTGAGGCTGGTGAATGTGCGGCCACGGAGAGTGTCTTTCATTGCTGGAAAAAGTCAAAAGTCACTAGGAGCCAGGTCAGGTGAGTAGGGAGGAATCAGTTCAAAGTTGTTATCACGAATAAACTGTTGCGTAACGTTAGCTCGATGCGCGGGTGCGTTGTCTTGGTGAAAAAGCACACGCGCAGCCCTTCCCGGACGTTTTTATTGCAGTGCAGGAAGGAATTTGTTCTTCAAAACATTTTCGTAGGATCCACCTGTTACCGTAGTGCACTTTGCAACGCAATGGGTAAGGATTACGCCCTCGCTGTCCCAGAACATGGACACCATCATTTTTTCAGCACTGGCGGTTACCCGAATTTTTTTTGGTGGCGGTGAATCTGTGTGCTTCCATTGGGCTGACTGGTGCTTTGTTTCTGGATTGAAAAATGGCATTCACGTCTCATTCATCGTCACAACCGACGAAAAGAAAGTCCCATTCATGTTGTCGTTGCGCGTCAACATTGCTTGGCAACATGCCACACGGGCAGCCATGTGGTCGTCCGTCAGCATTCGTGGCACCCACCTGGATGACACTTTTCGCATTTTCAGGTCGTCATGCAGGATTGTGTGCACAGAACCCACAGAAATGCCAACTCTGGAGGCGATCTGTTCAACAGTCATTCGGCGATCCCCAAAACAATTCTCCCCACTTTCTCTATCATGTCAGACGGGCTTGTGCGAGCCCGAGGTTGTTTCGGTTTGTTGTCACACGATGTTCTGCCTTCATTAAACTGTCGCACCCAGGAGCGCACTTTCGACATATCCATAACTCCATCACCATATGTCTCCTTCAACTGTCGATGAATTTCAATTGGTTTCACACCACGGAAATTCAGAAAACGAATGATTGCATGCTGTTCAAGTAAGGAAAACGTCGCCATTTTAAGTATTTAAAACAGTTCTCATTCTCGCCGCTGGCGGTAAAATTCCATCTGCCGTACGGTGCTGCCATCTCTGGGACGTATTGACAATGAACGCGGCCTCATTTTAAAACAATGCGCATGTTTCTATCTCTTTCCAGCCCGGAGAAAAAAAATCGGAGGCCTTAGAACTTGAATGCACCTCGTAAGACCAGTAAGTAAGATCCTGCTAGCAGAGTGCAAGACTGCAGACAGTTCCTTTGCATTACTCTCTGAGCGCTATGATTGGGTACCTCTCCTGTCTTCTATCCCTTCAACTGTAGGTAAGTTACTCATGGTACATATAGGTTAATCTACTTTGTGTTCCATTCAGTCACTGAGCGTGGGAAGAATGTTTGCCTTTGTGTCCGAATGTGAGTTATTATTGGTTTAATTTTAACTTCTAAACTTTACTTAAGTAAAGAAATCCCAAGACAATTCTCGTGGAATACTACTAACCTTTCTTCTAGTTTCCACCGTTCAAAAGATATCAGAATTTCTGTCCGTCTTTACTACGAGAATTCGAGTCTTTGCCCGTGCAGGCAATGCTCTAGCAAGTGAGCCAATATGTATCGTACTGTACCAAGGCCAAACAAGCCCATCTGCTGTGGCGTTTGGAAAATTAGGAGACAGCTAGAGAAAGTCTGATGATTTCAACCAGGCTGTGAAGTGGATGGCGTACTTGATTCCGTACTTCTAGAAGTCCAAAGGGCTCTTAACACGGTAACTCACAAGCAGCTTGTAGTCAAATTGCATTCTTATGGAATATCGTCTCAGTTATGCGACTGAATTTGTGATTTCCTGTCACAGAGGTCACATTTCGTAGTAACTGACGCACATTCATCGAGTAAAAAAGATTTCCGGCGTTCCTCAAGATAGTGTTATAAGCTCTCTGCTATTCCTTATCTATATAAACGCTTTAGGGGACAATCAGACCAGCCTTCTTAGGTTGTTTGCAAAGGATGCTGTTGTTTATCATCTAGTCATCAGAAGATCAAAGCCATTTGCAAAACTATTTGGGTTGGGTTGTTTGGGGGAGGAGACCAGACAGCGAGGTCATCGCTCTCATCGGATTAGGGAAGGATGGGGAAGGAAGTCGGCCGTGCCCTTTCAAAGGATCCACCCCTCCATTTGCCTGCAGCGATTTAGGGAAATCACGGAAAACCTCAATTAGGATAGCCGGACGCGGAACTGAACCGTCGTCCTTCCGAATGCGAGTCCAGTGTGCTAACCACTGCGCCACCTCACTCGGTTCAAAACGATTTATATAAGATATCTGTATTGTACAAAAATTGGCAGTTGGCCCTAAATGATGAAAAGTCTGAGGTTATCCACATGACTGTTAAAATGAATCCGTTAAATTTCGCTTACACGATAAATCGATCAAAGTAATGGCCGTAAATTCAACTAATTACCTAGGAATTTGCAAGTACGAACAACTTAAATTGGAAAGAACATGTAGAAAGTGTTGTGGGGAAGGAGAACCAAACACTGTTTAAGTAGTCAGAACACTGAGAGGATGCAACAAATTTACTAAAGATATTGCCTACAATACACTTGTCCGCCCTCCTATGGAGTACTGCTGCGTTGTGTGATATTATTACCAAATAGGATTAACGGAGTACATCGAGAAAGTTCAAAGAAGGACAGCACGTTTTGTATCACGAAGAAATAGGGGAGACTGGATCACGGACAGGATACATGATTTGGTGTGGAAATCATTAAAACAAAGCCGTTTTTCGCTGCAGCGGGAGCTTATCACGAAATTTCAATCACCAACTTTCTCCTCCGAATGCGAAAATATTTTATTGACGCCTACCTACATAGGGAGGAACGATAATCATAATAAAATAAGGGACACCACACCTCGCACGGAGAGACATAGGTGTTTGCTTTTTCCGCGCGCTATTCGAGAGTGCAGTAATAGAGAATTAGTGTGAAGGTGATTCGGTGAGCCGGCCGGAGTGGCCGAGCGGTTCTAGGCGCTTCAGTCTGGAACCGCGAGACCGCTACGGTCACAGGTTCGAATCCTGCCTCGGGCATGGATGTGTGTGATGTCCTTAGGTTAGTTAGGTTTAAGTAGTTCTAAGTTCTAGGGGACTGATGACCTCAGATGCTAAGTCCCATGGTGCTCAGAGCCATTTGATTCGATGAACCCTCTGCCAAGCTCTTGCGCGTGGTTTGAAGAGTACCCATGTAGATGTAGAACGTTGTCCATGTAAGGAGTAATTGCGTTTTGGGAACACATTCCGGGATGTAGGTTCAAATGGCTCTGAGCACTATGGGACTCAACTGCTGTGGTCATCAGTCCCCTAGAACTTAGAACTACTTAAACCTAACTAACCTAAGGACATCACACACATCCATGCCCGAGGCAGGATTCGAACCTGCGACCGTAGCAGACGCACGGTTCCGGACTGCGTGCCTAGAACCGCGAGACCACCGCGGCCGGCTCCGGGATGTAGTTTTAATTTGGGAGTGTCATATCGACACGCATTCGAACGGAACGTGTTAAGAAACTAAAAGAAGCGCTTCTAGTCTCAACATATAAGTCTGATGACACAGGACTATCAACAGGATTTTTCAGCGTTAGTTCATGATTAGTTGGGAACTGATGTTAGCAGCTAGTAGTCTTGTGGTTAGCGCTGCTGAATTTCGATCCTGGACTTGCGGGTTGGATTCCCGACCCGGCCGCAGATTTTCTCCGTTGCGGACCGGGTGTGTATGTTGTGCTGATCATCATTTTCATCATCATCGACGCGCAAGTCGCCGAAGCGGTTGTCGGCACGGCAGCTCGGTGTGTTCGGTCAGAGGGTTAGCTGCCCTCTGTAATAAAAAACTGAGTTAATGTGTCAATGATGAACTTGAACAAGCGTCTTGGGACGTCCGCCCCGACAAAACATAACGAACAATAACGAACAAAATGAGATCGACAAAAAAAGCGGCGTCAGATAAGATTTTCAGCAGGTAGCCAGATTCTTCAAAAGAGGAATTACGACCGAAGTTGCCATATGTACTTTACATTTTTTGGGGAGTGATTTGGATGTTAAATTGGCTCGGTATTTGGAACCTGAAAACAACACTCCGCCATTGATCATCTCCTAGTTCAAATAGTTAAAATGGCTCTGAGCGCTATGGGACTTAGCATCTGAGGTCATCAGTCCCCTAGAACTTAGAACTACTTAAACCTAACTAACCTAAGGATATCAGACACTTCCATGCCCGAGGCAGGATTCGAACCTGCGACCGTAGCGGTCGCGCGGTTCCAGACTGTAGCGCCTAGAATCGCTCGGCCACTACGGGCGGCCATCTCGTAGTATGTCAGTTCACATTCATGAAAATTTGGTTGACTGATGCCTGTTTTGAGTTCCCAGCCCTGAAGAACACACGGTATTAGCTGAAGAGACCTTTTTTTTCCCCTCTAGATAAGTTACTCAGTGCGAGTTTGGAGCATGCGGCTCCGTCATCGGTTAGGGGCACCCGACTCGTTTATGAGCACCCACGAGATTTTTGATTCCGATTGTTCATTGGCTGGCGAGATAGATGTTTGCGGGATTGAGTTCGCTGAGGTCGGCGCGAAAGTTGATACCCCGGAGGATCTTCCTCTGACAGGCGCTGCGCGGCGCGGCGCGCCCCAGAGCCGACGTATATCGAGTAACGAACGAACCGGGGAAGGGGTCGCGCGGCAAAGGAGCGAGGGCGCCCGCACGCGAACCGAACCCGAGGCATAATACGATCAGCCGGAGGAAAGAAGCCGCAGAGAAATATAAGGCGGTTGCCGGTTGCCGGGGCAACACGTCACGTCAAAGGAAGAGACGAGGCGGGGCGCGGCAGGTACTGGGCTCGCCCGCTTCGTTTGGTGCGCGCCGCCGGAACTCTGCTCCGCCGTCTTCTCCTGGGGGACGCTCGTTCAGTTCCCTGTACGTAGGAAGGCTCACTTCCTCTAGACCTCCTACGTGTACATCTACGCCTACAGCTCCCCTGGTCGACAGTATCCGGACACGGTATGTAATGCGGAACTAACCACCAGACGTAAAGGGCTGCGGACCCGCCAATATACACTACTGGCCATTAAAATTGCTAAACCACAAAGATGACGTGCTACAGACGCGAAATTTAACCGACAGGAAGAAGATGCTGTGATATGCTTTTCAGAGCATTCACACAAGGTTAGCGCCGGTGGCGACACCTACAACGTGCTGACATGAGGAAAGTTTCCAACCGATTTCTCATACACAAACAGCAGTTGACCGGCGTTGCCTGGTGAAACGTTGTTGTGATGCCTCGCGTAAGGAGGAGAAGTGCGTACCATCACATTTCCGACTTTGATAAAGGTCGGATAGTAGCCTATCGCGATTGCGGTTTATCGAATCGCGACATTCCTGCTAGCGTTGGTCGAGGTCCAATAACTGTTAGTAGAATATGGAACTGGTGGGTTCAGGAGGGTAATACGTAACGTCGAGCTAGATCCCAACGGCCTCGTATCACTAGCAGTCGAGGTGACACGCATCTTATCCGCATGGCTGTAACGGATCGTGCAGCCACGTCTCGATCCCTGAGTCAACAGATTGGGACGTCTGCAAGACAACAATCATCTGCACGAACAGTTCGACGACGTTTGCAGCAGCATGGACTATCAACTCGGAGACCATGGCTGCGGTTACCCTTGACGCTGCATCACAGACAGGAGCGCCTGCGATGGTGTACTCAGTGACGAAACTGGGTGCACGAATGGAAAACGTCATTTTTTCGGATGAATCCAGGTTCAGTTTACGGCATCATGATGGTCGCATCTGTGTTTGGCGACATCGCGGTGAACGCACATTGGAAGCGTGTATTCGTCATCGCCATACTGGCGTATCACCCGGCGTGATGGTATGCGGTGCCATTGGTTACACGTCTCGGTCACCTCTTGTTCGCATTGACGGCACTTTGAACAGTGGACGTTACATTTCAGATGTGTTACGACCTGTGGCTGTACCCTTAATTCGATCCCTGCGAAACCCTTCATTTCAGCAGGATAATGCAGAACCGCATGTTGCAGGTCCTGTACGGACCTTTCTGGATACAGAAAATGTTCGACTGCTGCCCTGGCCAACACATTATCCAGATCTCTCACCAATTGAAAACGTCTGGTCAATTATGCACGAGCAACTGGCTCGTCACAATACACCAGTCATCACTCTTGATGAACTGTGGTATCGTGTTGAAGCTGCATGAGTAGCTATACCTGTACACGCCGTCCAAGCTCTGTTTGAATCAATGCTCAGGCGTATGAAGGCCGTTATTACGGCCAGAGGTGGTTGTTCTGGGTACTGATTTCACAGGATCTATGCACCGAAATTGCGTGAAAATATAATCGTATGTCAGTTCTAGTATAATATATTTGTCCAATGAAAACCCGTTTATCATCTGCATTTCTTCTTGGTGTAGCAATTTTAATGGCCAGTAGTGTAAAAGGAGGCGGGGCGTGTGGTGGTGTCAGAAGAAAAGCAGTAACAGCACAATAGGTCTGCGGGTACAATTCGGCGACTTAGAGTGTGGACTAGTCAGTGGACACCACCTGAGTAGGGGATCCATCAGTGACATTTCAACGCTCCTTGAGCTGCCCCAGTCGACTGTTGGTGATGAGGTTGTGAAGTGGAAACGTGAGGGAACAACCGGAACTAAACTAAGACCGGAGAGACCTCATGTACTGCCACACAGGAACACTCGAGCTTTGCGGAAGTTTGTTGTACGAAAACCACATGCAATGAGCGGAAGTGAGTTACAGACTGTTACCAGCAGTACAGCTAGCACAATGACAGTTCGTAGGGAAGTAGGGGCACAATGGTGGAGCAGCTCCTCACAATTCACACATTTCTGTAGTCAGTCCTTAGCTACGCTTCAAGTAGTCTAAAAAGCGAAGTCACTGGACGGTGGATGGCTGAAAACGACTGATTTGCAGTTATGAATCACAGTATACTCAGTGGCAATCCGATGGAAGGGTTCGGGTTTGGTGACTGGCTGCAGAGTGAAAACAGTCAAGTATTGAGGAGGTGATGTTACGATATGTGGGCGTTTCTCGTGGACAGGGTGTCGTCTTGTTATTGGACTTCGGGAAATGCTCAGTGTGGAAGGATTTGAACACATTTTTAGTATTGTGTAGTGTATACAGCAGAGGAACATTTCGGAGACGTTGTTTGTATCAGCACGACAATGTTTTTCGCTTAGTAATTGAATATGTTTATGTTTTTGTTCAAGTTGTCTTAACCCTGTTATCTGGGACCTATTGCTCTTTTTTCTCAACAACATAAATTACTTTGTTGTATTATTTCATTGCGGACTGTAAAACTGTCGAAATTAAACATTTTTTTACATTCATTACAGGCCTGTTTTGCCTTTTAACTAGTTGACAAGTGATGCCTGCATACACACTGAGGTGACGAAAGTCATCGGATAACGTTATGCACATATACAGATGGCGGTAGTATCGTGTGCACTAGGTATAAATTGCACTCGGGAGATTCGTGTGAAAAGGTTTCCGACGTTGTGATGGCCGCACGACGGGAATTAAGATTTTGAACACAGAATGATAGGTGGACAGATCGGATATTTCATTTCGCAAATCGTTAGGGAATTCAATATTCCGAGATTCACTGAGTCAAGAGTGTGCCGAAATTGCAAAATTTCAGGCATTACATCTCACCACGGACAATGCAGTGGCCGAAGACTTTCTCTTAACGGCTGAGAGCAGTAGAGTTCGCATGGAGTTGTCAGTGCTAACAGACAAGCAACATTGGTCTGCCCCTGGTTGCTGAGTGGTCAGCGCGACATAATGTCAATCCTAAGGGCCCGGGTTCGATTCCCGGCTGGGTCTGAGATTTTCTCCGCTCATGCATTAGGTGTTGTATTGTCATAATCATCATCATTATTTCATCCCCATCGACGGGCAAGTCGCCGAACGGCGAACGGTCTACCCGACGGGAGGCCTTAGTCACACGAGATTTATTTATTTAGCAACATTGCGTAGAAATCAGTGTGAGAAGTACGTCGAACGTATCTATTAGAACAGTGCGGTGAAATTCGGCGTTAATCGGCTACGGTATCAGACGACCTGACGCCAGTGTCTTTGCTAACAGCACGACATGGCCTGCAGAACCTCTCCTAAGCTCCTGACTATATCGGTTGGACCCTAGACGACTGGGATACCGTGGCCTAGCCAGATGAGTCCCGATTTCAGTTGGTAAGAGTTGATGGTAGGATCCCATTTCTCACGAAGTCATGGATCCAAGCTGTCAATGAGGAACTGAGTAAGCTGGTGGTGCCTTGGTAATGGTGTGGGCTGTGTTTATGTGGCATGGACTGAGGTCTCTGGTCCAACTGAACCGATCATTGACTGGAAAGCCATTTGTAGACTTCATGTCCCCAAATAAAAATGGAATTTTTATAGATGACGGTGTGCCATGTCACCGTGCCACAGTTGTTCGCGATTGGTTTGAAGAACTTTCTGGACAGTTCGAGCAAATGATTTGGCCAGCCAGACATAAATCCTATAGCACGTTTAAGGGACATAATCACGAGGTCAGTTCGTTGCGCCGGCCGGAGTGGCCAAGTGGTTCTAGGCGCTACAGTTTGGAACCGCGCGGCCGCTGCGGACCACAGAAGTTAAGTGTTATAGTACTCAGAGCCATTCAGTTCGTTGCACAGAATCCTGGGCCGCTAACACTTTCGCATTTACGTACTGGTATAAAGGCAGCATGGCTCAATATTTCTGCGAGGGGCAGCCAACGACTTGTTGGGTCCACGCCACGTCGGGGTGCTGCACTATGGCGGACAAGTCCGACACGATGTTAGGAGACACCCCATGACTATTGTCTTCTCAGTGTACATTTGCGGCACTAAGTTTCTGCGCTGACCACTTTTCAATTTACCATACATTCGCATTTCCACGATCGCATTAGCATTTTGTCAACTGTATGCAGTACCAGTGTCTAGTCATATGAACAGTTCATGGTATGTATCAACATTATGTAAGTGCACATTAAGCTATTGAACAGCACAAGTATTGGCACGTACCTTGCTTTGTCAGAGACTGGGAGAAGCCAATACAGTGACAATCGAGTGAAGAATTTCTGAACAATGCGCTGAAACGGTAGAGTAGTTTGACTCTACCCCACCCCCACAAAGACATACTGCAGATGGTAGTGTGATATTAAGTCAAAGCGAATTTGTTGGGCAACTTGCTTTGAAATTGTTGCAGATGCTGTCATGCAGCTTTGTCACATGCTGGAGTCCTTTGTTCAGATGAATATTTTCGTTTTTCGCGTACGTAGCTATCATAACTAATCGATGTGTTGTGCTCTCAAAAATATCAACCGCGGATTCCATTTCGAGAACCAACTGAGATGTTACGGCAGTTATAATGATGGAAGTGTATTCGGCCGCTTAAATTACTTCCTTGCTTATACAAAACTGAGGCTGATTCATTCCGCTTACCCAACGGAATTGTGCTTCATCTCTAATGACCTCTACGTAGACGGCAGAAAGCGCTCTCCTCCTCCACAACATGAGGTGTTCTTGACTGTACTCGGTGTTCACGTGAGATATGGCGAAACGAATGCACATGCGCCGCGATCTGTCGTTCCCCCTCGAACCTGATGCGGGGGCGATCCGAACTTTTAAGTCGATAAGATGCACCGGACCGCCTCCCCTCCCCTCCTCTCCCAACGCATCGTCGGTGTTGCGTCTGCCCTGACAGCAGACCCGTGTCTTCCAGGCTGTTGCTTATCCCGGGATTTTTTCCCGACGCCGCTCGCACAACCCCTCGCCCTCTCCAATCCCATACGAACGATTCTACTTGTTTTTCTTACTCGTCTCCCGTAATCTGAAAGTTTCCCGTACTTGTCTTCTTCTCCACCCCCGCCTCACACATCCCTGCCAGCTGAAACAGTCTATGGTGGAAGTTTATGAGAAATGATCTATCAGAATCGTTCAACTTTCTGCCCGTAGTGTGTCTTCCTCTCAACTGTCGATCGTTTCTCTTATTTTCTCCATCTTCGGTAATTTTAATATGATTCATTTGTTATCCTGTTATTCTGTAATCCATTTGACTGATACGTGCGTGCTGTTGAATCGGTTCTGTCAACACATTTGTGATCGAAACATTTCGGCAGTGTTTATATTCTCCCTTTTTGTACTTTCGAAGGCGCAATCCAACTGAGTGATAGAACTATCTCTGAGCTTAGTTCTTCACGTAAGAAACCTCATCTTCACAAGTGAGGGAAGTGTTTCATCCTACTGAGGGGTTCGATCCCACTTTACTTCAAATTTTTTTTTCTCCCACTGAATAACCTCTATCGCTAACAATGCATTACACACATACAGAATTTGGATTCTGTATTCAACTGCTGGTTTAATGTAAATAGCAGATTAAACCAACTCTCAAGTTGGAGGGGAGGGCAGTATCACCTCCACTAGTATCACCCCAAATCAAACGCCTGTCTATTCAGACCTCGCTCGATGTGTACATACTCTGATGTGAGTTGTTGAGCTCTTAGACATTTTAGTAAAAGTATGCACGATGTTTAAGAATATTGTCCCTTCTTGTTCCTCCAACACGTTTTTAGGAAAATGTATCTTACTTCGTATTGGATAAGACAATATCGACTATCACAATTAGTAGGAGGAACCTAGGAATTCGAATTCAACTGCCTTCCACTTTAGGCAAAGAGTCGCATTAATGAAATAGTTGTAATTCAGGACAAGCTTCGTGTTGATGAATGTTTGTCCTCTAGTGCTTCTCTACTCGTGGTTGTACTTGCTGCAAATGTTTTTAGGCATTGTACTGTCTTTTCCTACCTATAATTTAAAATTTCTGATTCTTGTCAGAAAATATCCCCGTCTGTCTTCTGTGAATTAGCCGGGTTTTATTTTCTACACATTGTGTTCCTCATCCAGGATTAGAAAACGATGCAGTATCCTTCACGTGAATGTCGTGAACCACTTATTAGTGAATCCAATGACGGGCTGTACACAGTGCCATAGGTTGTCAAATCGGCTGACCTGATTCGCTCAGCCGGAATTTGGTTCGTCTCGGAATTAAATGTTTAATGCAGTGCGATCTGATACTGCACGAACAAAAGTACCTTGTTCGATCGAAACTTAGTACAGTGTCACTAACCTCGGGTAACGTGTTTTTGATTGGTATGGCGCACTGCAAAAGTTCGAGGTTCATTTACCTAAAGAATAACGAGGTACAGAAAAAGAACAGCTGCCTATGCAAGCACACGACACAGATCTAGGTGCCGAGGGGTATGCACCGAAAAGTGTCCATTTTCGCACGCTTGCTCTGTGATGAGGTGACTCTTTGGACAATGCTAGAGTCGGAGGCAGACACACTTCCGGCGGGTGTCCATCAAGATGAATTGAAACCAGCCACGCAAGAGATATAACTCTAGATAGGTTTCCCATTTTCTTTCATTATCCCCGGTTCACTTGTCGTACCAAAAAGCGTTATTAGAGACAGGTTAGAAGTATCAGAAGGCGAGGTATGGTTACATGTTATCGAAATTCACTTTTGGTTAAGGAATACCTTATATGAATACTATTGTGTTTCGCAACACCTTGTTTTAAATCAGAGTACAGGACTTGGATAAAGTTATACTCGTACATAAATAAATATATACAGGGTGGAAAGCTTTTAAACCGACAGACTCTGGGAGGTTGTAGGAAACATCAAAACATATATTTTTCCCTAATGTCATTTTTTCCTATGAGGAGTATTTAAACCGGTAGAGGAAGATTTCTCTGGGGGCAAATTAATTCAACCAGCAAACACTTTTCCATTTTTTATGACCAAGAGACAACACATTAACACAACCCAATTTCAATTACAGTAGAGTTTCGAAAATGTCTCCATTGACACGTAAACAAAGGTTACACTGTCGGATCATGTTCTGTCTGACACGGGCAGAAACATCAGGAGTGTCCTGAATTGTTCCCCACCCAAGAAAGTGGGGATAGAGCAGGCCATGGTACAGGACCGCCTCTGTCAATCCACGTGTCTGGGAACCGTCGGTCTAGGAATCGACGCACACGACGACTGAAATGTGCCGGCGCCCCGTCATGCTGGAACCACATGCGTTGTCTTGTAGGGAGCGGGACGTTTCCCAGCAATTCTGGAAATGCTCTAGCGAGAAAATTGTAATAGTGCCTGCCATTTAATGGCATAGGTAGCAGATTCAGCCCATTAAACAGTCCCCAACAACACCGACCCACACATTAACAAAGAACAGCACTTGAAGAGCGCTAGTAACTTTGGCATGTGGGTTATCCTCACTCTAAACATGCGAATTGTGCATGTGGAAGACTCCATCAACCCCGAACGTTGCTTCATCGGTAAACAACACAGACGATGGAAATGCAGGATGCATTTCACACTGTTCCAGGTACCACTGCGAAAACTGTGCTCTGGGTGGAAAATCAACTGGTTCCAGGCTGTGGACACGCTGTAAGTGAAATGAACGTAACAACTGCTCTCGAAGGACTGTTCTTACACTCGTCTGATTCGTCCCCATTTTATGTGCAATTGCACGAGTGCTGATTGAAGGATCCCGCTCCACATGCTCCAAGACAGCTTTCTCAAATTGCAGCGTTCTTACCGTGCGACGGCGTCCCTGTCCAGGTAATCTGCTAAATGATCCAGTCTCACGTAGACATTGGTACACAGCAGCAAAGGTCGTATGATGCGGGATACGGCGATTAGGGTATTGTTGTTGATAAACCAGCTGCGCAGCTCGTCTGTTGTGTTGCGCTACGTAGTACGCACCAACCATATCAGTGTATTCACTCCAAGTGTTTCACTCCATTAGTAAAAAGAGACAATGCACTACTACACTGGTGGACAGCAGTTTCCTACAACTGAAGAGCGTAATACGCCCTCTAACAACTGAAGATCGTAATACGGCCTCCACCGGTTTAAATAATCCTCATAGGAAAAAATGTCATTAGGGAAAAGTATTTGTTTTGATGTCCCCTACAACCTCCCAAAAGTTTGTCGGTTTAAATACCTTTCACCCTGTAGATGCGATCGCGCTCCTGCGTGTGTGTGTGGCCGGCCGCGGTGGCCGTGCGGTTCTAGGCGCTCTAGTCCGGAGCCGCGCTGCTGCTACGGTCGCAGGTTCGAATCCTGCCTCGGGCATGGGTGTGTGTGATGTTCTTAGGTTAGTTAGGTTTAAGTAGTTCTAAGTTCTAGGGGACTGATGACCACAGCAGTTGAGTCTCATAGTGCTCAGAGCCATTTGAACCATTTTGTGTGTGTGTGTGTGTGTGTGTGTGTGTGTGTGTGTGTGTGTGAGAGAGAGAGAGAGAGAGAGAGAGAGAAAGCAAGGCCACAGAACTATTCTTTCAGGCGTTGGCGGGCGCTCTAGCAATCACGATGCGGGGTGAGAGAACTAATACTGATCCAGACGGCGTTTATGCACATCAGAAATGTAGGCAGTTCGCATTATAGTCGAAGCACAGACGAGTTTCACACTTTCTTTATTTACTACGTGGGTGAACAATCGTTGTGAGCGTTCTGTCGGTAGGCTGGGAAGCTGGCGAGGATCCTCCCCAAAGCAGCAGCCAGCATCTTAAGATGAAACCGCAGCCTTCCGTAAAAGGCAATTTAGTATCCGTCTCAGCCGATAAACAACCGCCCGGTAAAGCGTTAAGGAGGCAATTTTCCGGTTCCCGATCGGAATCCATCACGGTACGCTGCTCCTCCAATCAAGACGACATCCGAGCCGCAACGGATAATTTGCCCACCTCGTCAGCGATCGGCCCCCGTTCTTCTACTGTGAATATTGAAGTCCAGTCTTGCGTAATCCACGCGAAGGGAGTTCGGCCCAAAACACACACACACACACACACACATAAACATGTTACCAGGCAGGCGAGCGTGAAGCGTTATTTGGAAGTCGCTCGCGATACCAGAATGATGTGTAGATCGACACGGGGTCGGCTCACACAACACACATACACACACCTGGAAGGCGGTTGCCTAGCAACGCCCCCGCGGCACTTGACGCGCGCCGCTGCTTATTTACATATCTCGGACATATCGCACCCGCACGCACCGCCCGCCTTGTCAAAAGCACGGCCCGCAATTTCGCGAGACCGTGATAAATTCGCCGTCGACGCGGGCCGGTGCCGCCTTTCCTAGGACGAGTAATGGCGACCGCCCTGATACGTGCGCGCGCGACGCCGAAAAGGAATTTTCGTTTTTATGTACTGCGTTATTGTGGGCGATATTAGAATTCCAGATTTTACGCGCCGGTGCATTTCGCCCGGCGGAACGCGGAATACGGTTCAGCGATAGCGGCGGTCTCCTTATTTCTGCCGCCGCGGCGGGGCTTAAACCGCAACAGCCGCCAGCGCCGTCCGCCGGCGCTTTTTGTTCTCCACTGCGTCGCCTCTCCACCAGGGCTTCGGCGGGGCCCGCCGCAGCGTGCAGACACCAGGCGCTGCCTCACGTCTGCTCTTAACGCCGTTGGAGAACGTGCCGCGGCAAGAAGACCACTCTGCGTGTGACCTGCTGCTAGACACTGAGCTATGCCATGTCTAACAACGGAAGTGTACTCCAGTGGGTCACGTACAGGGTGGCGCAGGCAAACGGGAAATTTCGAAATAACGTCATTTCCATGAATAAATCCATAAAACTAGTAATTTATTAACGAAAGTGAATGTATTCAGTATGCCATTATTCAGCATGTCTTTACAACCAAAATGTCCAAAAGTGTCTCTTTACTTTTTAAAGATGACATCGGAATGATGTGCTCCCATTCGGCGTTCACACTCTAACAGCCTGTTATGAAAACTCTGGAATGCGCGTTGTAACAAATCTTGGGGAATGGCAGTGATTTCGTTTTCAATGTTCTCCTTCAGTTCATGGATTGTTGCAGGACGTGTACGGTACACCCTGCCTTTAAGATATCCCCACAGGAAGAAGTCGCACACACTAAGATCAGGGGATCTCGCAGGCTATGCAATGTCACCGTTACGTGAAATAATGCGTCTTCCAAACAATTGACGAACTGCCGCCATCGATTGTCGAGCAGTGTGTGACGTGGCTCCGTCCTGCTGAAACCACATGTTTTCGACGTTAAGATTAAGCTCGTACGGTCTCGGTGTAAAGAATGTTTGATGCATTTGAACATATCGAGCGGATGTTACTGTCACTGCACTACCATCCTCACGTTCAAAAAAATAACGGCCGATAACACCATGACATGATACAGCACACCATATTGTGACCTTGGCGCTATGTAGTGGTCGCTGGTGAAACTCACAAGGATTGTCCTGTGCCCAATAACGAAAATTCTCTTTGTTCACGAATCCGTTCAGGTGGAAATGGGCTTCGTCTGATATCCATAAGTTACCAAGGAAATTCGCGTCCTCGTTGATTTTAGCCAATATCTGGCTACTAAACTCCGTACGTGACGCTGGGTCTCGTTCATGTAAGTGTTGCACAGTCTGCAACTTATAGGGATGGAAGTCTAATTCGTGCAGTATTCTTTGTAAGCTTCGTCGCTTAATCCCTAGCGAAGATGCATGCTGTCGAACGGAGCGGCGAGGACTTCTCTCGATTGCAGCTCTAGCAGCTACAATGTTCTCTGGTGTACGTACCGTTGGAATGCCACCTGGAGGTTTCTTTTTCAAGGCAGATCCTATTTCTTCAAAATTACGCACCCACGTTGTAATCACATGGGGAGATGGGACACGTCCATGGCGTCCAAGCTGGTAATGCTGTCGAAATGTTCTCTGCGCGGCAGTCGCACTATCACCATTTTTGTAAAACGCTCTCACAGCTACTGCACGTTCCGCACCAGTCCAATTCTCCATGATTACTAAATGGCAATGCGTTCACATCAATTGTGCAAAGTGTCGAACATCTGCCGGCGCTACAGTGCTGCCAACTGTAACGTGCAAAATTTCCCGTTCCCCTGCGCCACCCTGTATTTGCTCATCTTTGGTACGATTGTAAGCGTTTTACGAAGCTGTTGAATACCACCCGATAGCGCCATTCGCCAATCAGAGGCGTTTCTACATCAACATGACTACTCTCTAATTTACACTGAAGTATACATTGAAGACTTTCACAACGGGATGTCGTAGTTGCTGTATGGCTGTGGTCGAAGGAACTTTATCGTTCCTGACTTTTCGTCCAAGACTGCGCTGGACATCTTCGGAGGTGCTCCTGGCGAAGCTGAGTCTTACCGACTGACGGGTCGGACGTCGGAGAGCGACATGAATACTGTGTAAAGTGAGCGTGGTCGAGTTTACACTTGATCAGCAGAGATAATCTTTGTCAGAGATTCGATTGTCTCCTTTCAAGGATAAAAACTTATCTGTCGATTCTGCACAGCCACTGTCCATATATCACTGCGTTTCACGGCTTCTTCTTTTCTTTTTTAATAAACATTTTTGGAACAGCGATAAAAAATTTTTAAAAAATTTTTCTTTTTAAAATTGTCTTGATCGCACCACGTATGCTACAAGAACATAGGGGACCGGTTTCGGTCATATGACATGTCCATCATCAGACCCATGGCATCCTTCGAAGATGGTAGGTGGAGCTCTCTTCTCAGCTGCTGTGATGTCTTTTCTTTCTCAGCTGCTGTGATGTCTTTTCTGTTAAAATTATCAGTATGCTTATGTATTTCGATGCCTTGTCTATATAGTCTTTGATAATAGTTTGTCGCAGTAGATAAAATTTTGCGTTCGGAAAACTTCACTTCATTATTTCCTGACTGAAGAGCTTGCTCTGCTACAGCTGATTTTTCAGTTTTCCCTTGTCCTCAAAGACTTTTCTTTCAGTCTTGCATTCTCGCTTCCCCTGGTAGTTCCTATGTAGACATTTCCACATGTGCACCGAATCTTATATACGACTGCTTCACTTGCTGCCAGAGGAGGGCATCGCCAGGAGCGCCTCCAAATATGTCCAGTGCAGCTCTGGACGAAAGGCCAGGCACTGAAAAGTTTCTTTGACCGCGGTCTTATACCCCGGAAGACTCGTCAGCAATAGTTTCACTGAAGTGCCTGGTACAAGTTTCATCGAACCATCTGCAGACTATTTCTCAACCGTTCCACTAACAGCGCGTGGAAAAAATGAGCACTTACATATTTCTGATTTCTTTTATTGTAGTACGATTACCGTTTCTCTTTTTTTAGACTGGCGACAATAAAATACTTTCACATTCAGAGAAAAAAGTTGATGATTCAAATTTCATAAAAATATCGCACGGAAACTACAAACGGGTTTGTTTCAATGTTTGCCACCCCAATTCGCTTCATATCCGTGACACACTCTCCCCTGTTTCGCGCTAATACGAAACTAGTTGCCCTTCTTTGTACTTTTTAGATATCCTTCTTCCATCCTATCTGGTAACGATCGCGTACCGCTCAGAAATACGGCAGCAGAGGACGAACAAGCGTGATGTAGGGAGTCCCTTTGGTAGACCTCTTGCATCTTCTGAGTGTTCTGCCAATAAAACACAGTCTCTGGTTTGCCTTCCCAATAACATTTTCTGTGGGACAATTCCAATTTTTTTCGATTGTAATTCGTAGGTATTTAGTAGAACAGACAGCTTTTAAATTTGTTTGATTTATCGTGGAACCGATATTTGACAGATTTCTTTTCGTACTCGTGTGGCTGACAGAAGATTTATTTTGAGAGACAGTTACCTCTTTTCGCACCATTCAGGTATCGTGTCTAAGTCATTTTGCTTTTAGTTTTGATCTTCTGATGGTGTTACTAGACGGTAAATGACAGAATCGTCTGCAGACAATCTAAGAGGGCCGCTCAGATTGTATCCTAAATCATTTATACAGATTAGGAGAGGCAGAGAGCCAATCCCACAACTGAACCGATACTCCATAGGCACGCCATTTGATTAGAAGTGTCTTATGGGCAACTGTGTCAGAAGCCTTCTAGAAGTATGGAAGCAATCTGAGATCCCCTGTCGACACCACTCATTACTTCGTGCGAGTAAAGAGCAAGTTGTGTTTTACAAGAAGCGCATTTTCTGAATCCATGCTATGTATCAATAGACCGTTACCTTCGAGGTAATTCGCATGTTCGAACATAGTACATGTTCCAAAATCCTACAGCAAATCGATGTCATTGATGTAGACCTATAATACAGCGGATTACTCCTATTATCTTTCTTGATTATTGGTGTGACATGTGCAATTTTCCAACCCTTGGGTACGGATCTTTCGTCGTGCGAGCGTTGTATAGACTGCTCAGTGCCGGGCCATCGTATCAGCGTTGTCTTAAAGGAACCTGTTTGGTGTGCTATCTGGAGGGAAAGACTTGCCTTCATTAAGTGCTTTAAGCGATATCGCAATCGATTAAGGCAGGGCGAGACATGTTATACTAGAGCTGCATTAATAAACTTGTCGAACACTGTGTTCGTTTCTCTTACATCCACAGGATGGTAAAGAGGTAGACATTTTACAATACCTGAAATATATACACAGAGGAAAAACCAACACTCTGCATTACTAAGGACGTAAATTCGATAAACATTTTTAATGGCAATTGTATGAACAGTGAAAACGTTAGATCAGTTTAACCAAGAAAATAGTTTTAAATGTTTATTGACAGAACGAAAAGAAAGGAGAAGGTAAAACGGGGCTACTTCCTACCTTTTAAATGTTATCTGATGTCTTTGTAAGTATATATTTTCTCGAGCAGATAAATTTAGACGCTTAAGAATGTTTAGTTGAAACTGTCCCTTTTCTTTCAGTTCTAAGAAGTGTGGAGAATTTACCATATAATCTTTGTCAAGATCATTCACTATGAATTTTGCTTTTCTCATTAATAAACTCTACTATCATCTTGCTCCTGCGTTCTGTTATTAGACTTAGATTTCTTTGTGAAAATAATCTTCCGTCACAACCTCACTTTTACCGTTCGCGTGCCAAACTGCACGACAGATGGCTTTGACAATGCCACAAGCAATTTTGGCGGTGCCTTGTTAACGAAAACGGACCACTCGTAACACATGAACCCAGTACATCATCCTCGACGGTGAGTATCCATCATAGATAAGGGTGTCGTCAAGAGTGCGCAAGGGAAAAGTTATGGGACCGATGCTATTTTCTATATGTACAAATGATCTGGCGAGCAGGGTGAAGAGCAATCTACGACTGTTTGCTGATGATGCTGTGGTGAAAGGAGAGTTGTCGTTGTTGAGTGACTGTAGGAACATAAAGACAACTTAGACAAAAATTTCTAGTTGGTGTCATGAATGGCAGCTACCTATAAATATGAAAAAAATGAAATTAATTTAAATGAGTGGGAAAAACAAACCCGTGATGTTCGAATACAGAATTAGTAATATGCTGTTTGACAGAGTTACGTCGGTTACGTATCTCGGCGTAACGTTGCAAAGCGATATGACATGAATCGGGCGTGTCAGGATTGTAGTGTGGAAGGCGATGGTCGCTTTAAGTTTAGTGGGATAATTTTGGGGACGTGTGGTTCATGTGTAAAAGAGGCCGCAAATAGGACACTAGTGCTGCCCATCCTTGAGTACTGCTGGAGGGTTTGGGAGCCGACCAGGTCGGATTAAAGGAAGACAGCTGCTAGATTTGTTACCGGTAGGTTCGAACAATACGCAAGTACTGTATTTCGGAAATGCTTCGGTAATTCGAATGGGAATTCTTGGAGGGAAGGAAACGTTCTTTTCGGGGAACACTCTTGAGAAAATTTGGAAAACCGATATTTGTAGGTGGCAGCAGAACGATCGCACTGCCGCCAACGTACATTTCACATATAGACCAAGAAGATAAGAGAAACTAGGGAAAGCTCGGATGCATATAGACAGTTTTTCACTCGGTCCGTTTGCTACTTGAACAGCAATGGGAACGACCAGTGGTACACGGTATCCTCCGGCAGGTACTGCACGGTGACTTTCAGAGTATGTACAGGATGACAGTAATTGAACTATATGAAAAAAAACGTAAATTATTTACAAACTGCGGCGTGTACACCCTTTATTTGGTATGTAAACGTCACTGCAGCTATTCGGATTTAAATTACGACATGTTTGATATGCCTGTCATCATTGGCAGTGATGTAGCGCAGACGAATATCGAAATTCTGCATGAGCTGCTGAAGAGTAGGAACATCGAGGCTGTCTATGACCTTCTGAATGGTTGTTTTCAGCTCAGCAATAGTTTTGGGATTATTGCTGTACACTTTGTCTTTAATACAGCCCCACAAAATGGAGTCGTATGTGTTCAGATCCGGAGAATATGGCGGCCAATCGACGCAGATGCCAGTGGCCTCTGGCTACCCCCGACCAGAATGCTCCTCCAGGACATCGAACACTCTCCTCTTACGAAGGGATCGAGCTACGTCTTGCATGAACCAGATATTGTTGAAATCTGGGTTACTCTGGATAATGGGGATGAAACCATCTTCCGAAACCTTTAGGTACCGCTCGATAGTCACCATGTGATGAAGGAATGCCGCACCGATTATTCCGTGACTGGAAATTGGACACTATACAGTCACCCGTTGATGGTGAAGAGACTTCTCCATCGCGAAATGCGGATTCTCAGTCGCCAAACTGCGGCAATTTTGCTTATTGACGAACCCATCCAGGTGAAAGTGGGTTTCGACGTTAAACCAAACCATACATCGCATACTCATTCCCATCATACCCCTCGGCCAACCGTACAGTTTGAACGTCCTAACGCAAACTGATCAGAAGTTATGACGATTTTATTTCACACAGTTCAATAATTGTCACTACATATATATACATACCGGGTTATCAAAAAGTCAGTATAAATTTGAAAACTGAATAAATCACGGAATAATGTAGATAGAGAGGTACAAATTGACACACATGCTTGGAATGACATAGGGTTTTATTAGAACCGAAAAATACAAAAGTTCAAAAAATGTCCGACAGATGGCTCTTCATCTGATCAGAATAGCAATAATTAGCATAACAAAGTAAAACGAAAGCAAAGATGATGTTCTTTACAGGAAATGCACAATATGTCCGCCATCATTCCTCAACAATAGCTGTAGTCGAGGAATAATGTTGTGAACAGCACTGTAAAGCATGTCCGGAGTTATGGTGCGGCATTGGCGTCGGATGTTGTCTTTCAGTATCCCTAGAGATGTCGGTCGATCACGATACACTTGCGACTTCAGGTAACCCCAAAGCCAATAATGGCACGGACTGAGGTCTGGGGACCTGGGAGGCCAAGCATGACGAAAGTGGGGCTGAGCACACGATCACCGCCAAACGACGCGCATCTGTCGGACATTTTGTGAACTTTGTTTTTTTTTGGTTATAATAAAACCCCATGTCATTCCAAGCATGTGAGTCAATTTTTACCTCTGTATCTACATTATTCCGTGGTTTATTAAGTTTTCAAATTTATACTGACTTTTTGATCTCCCGGTATATGTAGATGTAGATGAGATTCGTTTTAGGAATAAAACGTCAGGGACGCTGCGGTAAACTGACTTGCCACGAGTACTCGTTTAAGGCGAGAAATTCGCTTGTGTGAGAGGGCTTTTCCCTCACCCCTTGAGTACCCTTCTGCTGAACTTATCTTCAAGTTCATATCGCAGTTTCTATTCAGAGTCGTATTACCCTACTTTCATTTCGGCAGATGTTTCATATTTACTAATATGAGACGCTACATTTCCTTGCTTCCGTTAAGGACAGGTAGAACAAGCAAACTTAAATACGGCGGTGGGACGTCTAACTGGACGGGACGTTAAATCCGAGACCCGCGTGCAGCTGTCAGAAGCACGCAGAGCGGCGCAGCCTCGATGAAGTGCCAGAGCTGGAATTTACGACGCGCGAGATGCGGGAGGCGAATGAGCTGTCGCCGCGAAGCATCACCCCTTTGGGCTCGGCCGGCGAGATTTCTCGCCGCGACGCGTCACCCGCCACTCGGGATACGAGCGCGCCGGCTCCGTATTGCTCCCGTACGTAAGGCCGAAATGAAAAAGAAATGCGCGCGGGCGCCGCCATCAGCGCCGGAGACGAGGCGGTCGCGTCTCAGTTTCAGAATAGTGGAGCATTTTTGTAAGCAGAGTGTCTCGCAGTGTTTCCAATATACAGACACAATATAGTCCCCTCCGCCGAAGAAAGCCGGGCTCTGCCACCGCTCCCGCCGCCCCCACCGCCCCCACGCCGCGCCGTCATTCCATTTTTTATCTCTCGTATGTGAGTGAGGCCCTCCGCCGCCGCTTGAAGGATATTGGCGCGCCGCCTCCCCCCCACGCGTGCGCCACTCTGTATGTATGATTCGGGGACCGTGGCAGCGCCGCCGAGCTGACGCGTCGCGCCGTACATCCCCCGGCTCCTCGCCCGGTTACAGTTTTGCTCATTGCGCTTTCCCTTATCACCGTCACCCACGACGTCATTCTACTGAAAGTGATCCTCGATGCCTGGCATTAGTAGGAAGAGGTCACTCTCTGGTAACTGCGACTCCATGAAGGAACAGTTCCAATAATCATACAATGAAGGCTTTCACGACCGGATGTTTCAGCTGCTGAGAATTTTTCGGGTTGTATGACGGTGGTCCATGGAACTCTTCAATCCCTGACGTTGTAAGGTAGCAGAGCTTGCACCTTACATGATGCTAAATCAGTACTAATACACCGAATAATAATTGGTAATTGGCCCACCGGTAGGAGAGAATGGACACAGAAAAGGAAGTTGTGTGTGTCATGTCAGACTAACGAGATGGGCTCAGAGGCTGGAACACGGCCGGAACCCCTAACGAAGGTGTTTATGTCATGTCAAACTAACGGGTTGGCCCCGGCCGGACCCCTTTGTCGGCTGGCACTTCAGACCACCACAGACGCTGGGAGAGGCTGGGCCATCACAACAAGAAGCGAGAAGGAGCTATATTCGAAAGAGAGAAAGACGATTTCGCGCCACATTGGAAAATTTGCGGAAGACTGTGACGGGATTGGCGCAGAGCGCGTAGAGATGCATATTAAAAGTTGGGCGGCAACAGTAACCGCGGGAGAATTCTGTGTCATGGTTGGGTACAAACGCGCACGGATACGTGGTAGTCTGTGTCGTGATTGGCTACCAATGCTCACGGATCCATGCGGCGAAGAACGGCCAGGTTTGCAAAAACTCTGAAGGGACTCTGGGGACGGCTGTGGAGGAGAGCAGTCGCGGTGTCTGGCTGCCATGCTTGGAGAGCGTGGAGAGAAGTTACCGGCATTGAGTCCAGTGGTTACTCTCCAAGTCTGAATAGTGTAGAGCATACGACACCACACACGTAGCATTATCTGTTCCTCTGAGAAGAGAAGGAGATTTGTGCTAACTTGTGGTGTTCATGTGCAATCTGAAGTGTACCTTTGCTGCCGCGCACTTGAGTCGACCAACTACTCTTGGCACATGTGCAAGTAGCTTGAGTATTGACTAGTGACGGACTCCGCAATTGAACACTTGCGTACAGCAGTTTACGGACGCAAACCACGTCGACGTTGGAGATTAAAGCCAAGCTCGCTCACGGGAAACACGTCCTCACGACGTTGGCTGGGCCAACCGTCGTAATCGTCACGGAGAATTACGGTGATACTAGCAATCATCAGCCAAAGTAGGGCACCGTAATTCTAAATCAGTTCGTATTCCGCTAGCTCTTTGATTCTGTGTCCGTTCAGGCAGAATTTCTATAGAGTCACTTGAGGGTTCAGTGTTGACTTAATTAGTTAGGAAAATAGGATGCATTGTGCCAATGACAGGCTAGTAAAGTTAGCGACTGTATTGGATTGTCATGTTAAGCTAGATATATTTCTCATCCTGTTTTCTGAATAAATCCTAATTTGGTATCATATGCTAATCACTGCATTATTGATTTCGTAGCTAGCAGTCACCATATTTTTGTTTAGTAATTAGAGTGTAAAGATAATTTCGATGCAAATGATACTGGGGGCACAACCGCGCGTTTAAACAGAGCCAACTTAAGTTCAAATGGTTCAAATGGCTCTGAGCACTATGGGACTCAACTGCTGTGGTCATACGTCCCCTAGAACTTAGAACTACTTAAACCTAACTAACCTAAGGACAGCACACAACACCCAGCCATCACGAGGCAGACAAAATCCCTGACCCCGCCGGGAATCGAACCCGGGAACCCCGGCGTGGGAAGCGAGAACACTACCGCACGACCACGAGATGCGGGCACCAACTTAAGTCAGATAAGAACTAGCAACTCATGGTCGACTAAGACTACCAATAGATATTTTTCAATATATCGATAATTTTACAATAAACCCCCCGTACGTTGCAACGTTTCGTCCAAGGCTACGTTGGACGTCTTCGGAGGTGCTCCTGGTTGCGCTGAGTCTTCCCGACTGAAGAGTCGGTCGTCGAAGAGCGGCCTAAACACTGTGAAACATAAAGTCTTTCGGAAGGCTACACATACCGACAGATACTTACATAAGGATTCCAATCATCATCCACAACAGAAAAGAGGTGTAACTAAAAGTCTAGTGGACAGAGCTAAAAGGACTTGTACGCCGAAACTCCTGACCGTAGAGGTAAAACATCTAAAGCAGGCTTTTGAGAAGAATGGGTACCCTAGTAAGGAAATAAATAGGGTTTTGTGACCGAATAACAGGAGGCCTAAGGACAACGAAAGGACGCAGCGATGGAAGAACAAGGTTTCTCTACCCTTCATCAAAAGTAACGGATCAAACTGGCAAGATTGTAAGGAAACATGACGTTCGACAGATTTTCAGACCAAGTAAGAAAATTGACCAAACACTTCGCTCCGTTAAGGATAAACGTCCCCCTCTGTCTGCAAGTGGTGTATATAAGATTTCGCTTACGTGTGGCAAGGTATACATTGGAACTACAAAGAAAAGGGTGAATATCCGGTTGAAGGAACTTAAAAGTCTTTGCCGACTAGGGAAAACAGACAAATCAGCCGTGGCGGAACATGCTCTTCAATCAGGTGATTACGTAGTAAAATTTTCGGAAACTGAAGTTATATGTACTATGACGAACTATTATCCACGGCTATATAGAGAAGCCATCGAAATGTATAAACATGGGGATAATTTTAATAGAAAAGGAGAAGCCATGAAACTCAGTGATACGTAGACTGTGGCGCTACAGAATCGATGAGAAGTTTTTATCTTTGACGTACTATAATCGATAGTTAAAAATTTTATCTCTGACAAGGTTTATCTCTGCTATCACGTGAAATCTAGACCACGCCCACTTCCCACAGTATTTATGCCGCTCTGCAACGTCCGACTCGTCAGTCTGGAAGACTCAGCACAACAAGGAGCACCTCCGGAGATGTCCAACGTAGCCTTGGACGAAACGTCAGGGATTGAAGATTTCCATGGACCACCACCATACAACCCGGAAAAATTCTCTGTAGCCAATTCCAATAATACCAACGATCGTAAAAATTCCAGTATCGCGGAACAACCGGTCGGAGGGACCCATATCGAGAAAAAGTGTAGAGCAGTGTAGCAGCAATAGAAAGTGCAGAGCCGTTACCCCACGTAGTCCCAACTGGTCCGGATGGAATCCTAATTCAGCCTTGCAAAGAGTACTTCAAGGCATTGGCCTCTCAGCTCGTATTTACCATGAATACCTCGCTCAGCGCAAAGTTACAAACGACTGGAAAAAAGCGCAGGTTACTCCTGTATATCGGATGGTTCAAAAAGAAAAAAAAAAAACAGATTTCTGTTGCTTATTACAGACAAACTATATGTTGCACAGAAATTGCCGTTACAAACTTGGAGCACGGTGCGAGTACATAATACACTCCTGGAAATTGAAATAAGAACACCGTGAATCCATTGTCCCAGGAAGGGGAAACTTTATTGACACATTCCTGGGGTCAGATACATCACATGATCACACTGACAGAACCACAGGCACATAGACACAGGCAACAGAGCATGCACAATGTTGGCACTTGTACAGTGCATATCCACCTTTTGCAACAATGCAGGCTGCTATTCTCCCATGGAGACGATCGTAGAGATGCTGGATGTAGTCCTGTGGAGCGGTTTGCCATGCCATTTCCACCTGGCGCCTCAGTTGGACCAGCGTTCGTGCTGGACGTGCAGACCGCGTGAGACGACGCTTCATCCAGTCCCAAACATGCTCAATGGGGGACAGATCCGGAGATCTTGCTGGCCAGGGTAGTTGACTTACACCTTCTAGAGCACGTTGGGTGGCACGGGATACATGCGGACGTGCATTGTCCTGTTGGAACAGCAAGTTCCCTTGCCGGTCTAGGAATGGTAGAACGATGGGTTCGATGACGGTTTGGATGTACCGTGCACTATTCAGTGTCCCCTCGACGATCACCAGTGGTGTACGGCCAGTGTAGGAGATCGCTCCCCACACCATGATGCCGGGTGTTGGCCCTGTGTGCCTCGGTCGTATGCAGTCCTGATTGTGGCGCTCACCTGCACGGCGCCAAACACGCATACGACCATCATTGGCACCAAGGCAGAAGCGACTCTCATCGCTGAAGACGACACGTCTCCATTCGTCCCTCCATTCACGCCTGTCGCGACACCACTGGAGGCGGGCTGCACGATGTTGGGGCGTGAGCGGAAGACGGCCTAACGGTTTGCGGGACCATAGCCCAGCTTCATGGAGACGGTTGCGAATGGTCCTCGCCGATACCCCAGGAGCAACAGTGTCCCTAATTTGCTGGGAAGTGGCGGTGCGGTCCCCTACGGCACTGCGTAGGATCCTACGGTCTTGGCGTGCATCCGTGCGCCGCTGCGGTCCGGTCCCAGGTCGACGGGCACGTGCACCTTCCGCCGACCACTGGCGACAACATCGATGTCTTGTGGAGACCTCACGCCCCACGTGTTGAGCAATTCGGCGGTACGTCCACCCGGCCTCCCGCATGCCCACTATACGCCCTCGCTCAAAGTTCGTCAACTGCACATACGGTTCACGTCCACGCTGTCGCGGCATGCTACCAGTGTTAAAGACTGCGATGGAGCTCCGTATGCCACGGCAAACTGGCTGACACTGACGGCGGCGGTGCACAAATGCTGCGCAGCTAGCGCCATTCGACGGCCAACACCGCGGTTCCTGGTGTGTCCGCTGTGCCGTGCGTGTGATCATTGCTTGTACAGCCCTCTCGCAGTGTCCGGAGCAAGTATGGTGGGTCTGACACAACGGTGACAATGTGTTCTTTTTTCCATTTCCAGGAGTGTAGTTTGAATAGGAATCCATTTTCGGAAATGTACCATTTCCGTTCTACGACGGTTTCAGTTCAGATGTGTAACGCCTCCACGTCTGTGGAGGGAAAGATAAGAGTCTTAGACTTGCTTGTCCTCGCATCGTCAATAGGTTACACGAGATGACGTGTACTACGTCAGACAGTCACCAGAAGTTGTAATGCATCATTACTGTTCTTTACGTGTAGTATTCTGGATTCCTTTTTGTTTTGGGGTAATGTAAACACGTGATGTTTAAGTGTTAAAACAAACAAATGTGCATAAGTGGTAAATGGAGGTTTCGTTATGTTTACTTTCGAATTGTTACCTAATAATTGTACTGCGTCACGCCTAATTCACTTCCTCAAGCAGAAGTCGATGAGTTACACATCTGAACTGAAAGAGTTACGTTTCCGGACATGGGGTCCTATTCAAAATGTTATGTACTCTATTCCCTCTATAAGTCCTACAAGTTTTAACAGGAATTTCCGATCACACTGTGTAAAAGATAGAAACTGGTTAGCCCAAAGTTGGAAGTTTTGACACAGCAGCGCTGTTGTTTTTCCATAGCAACATGGCGGCTACACCACAAGAGAAATCTTTTTGCACGTTGGAATTTGCGCCAAGTCAATCCATTGTTCAAGTACAGCGTGCTTGCCGCCGTCGTTCCAGTAAGAATTCACTTCTGCTCAACCAGATTTATGACTGGTGTCAAAAATTCTTGGATGTTGGTTGCATATACTAAGGGAAGAGCACTGGTCGTAAGTTCAGCTTACTCAATCAACAGTGTTCTGTTCTGAAACGAGGCCTGCATATGACGCTTTACAAGTTGCGATTACTGCAGCAATTGCGTCCCGGCGACCATAACATAAGCTACGAATTTTGCATTTCAGTTGTCCAGGATATGCAGAGGACACACTCTCCGGACGACTCATCTTTTTGGACGAAACGACGTTCCATCTGTAGGGTAAACAGCCACAATATAAAATTTTAAGGGTCACAAAATCGTGGCGTCGTCGTCGAAAGTGAAGGAGAGTCACCGAAATTGATGGTGTTTTTCGCCGTTTCTGTTCACAGAGTTAATGAACATTTCTTCTTGCGGAGGAAACTGTGGCAGGTATGGCATACCTGGACATGCTGCGAAATTGATCGTTTCCTCAACTTTACGGAAGTTCCAATGATTTCATTGTTAGGCATGAGGTGCGGCGGTATCTTAACAACACCATTCCACAACGCTGGATTGGAAGAGGTGTGCGACAAGGTCTTTTTCGTTGCTTTGGCCTGCCAGGTCAGCAGACTTGGCACCTTGCGATTTTTCCCTACGTGTGTGTGTGGGGGGGGGGGGGGGGGGGGGGGGAGGGAGGGAAAGGGAGGGGGGAGATACATAAAAGCGCGAATCATTGTCACACCTACGGCAGTTACTGTTCAAGAGCTGAGAAATCGAATAACTGATGCTGTCGATTCAATAAACAGGGATCTGTCGACTCGTGTATAGAATGAAATGGACTACCGTTTCGGTGTTTCTCGAGCAATGCGTGGCGCTCACGTTGAGTGTATGATGTAGCGTCTGTTCGATCATAAGTCTTTGAACTTTCCTTTATCGAGAGACATGCGCAACGTTTTTTCTATGCTTCATAGGTTGTCTGTAGTAATCAGCCTGTATAAGAAAGGATAATAACGGAACGGCAAAATTAGAGACCAGTGTCCTTAGCATCGCCTTACTGCTGAATTCTTGAAAATATTCGCATTTCGAATATAGTAAATTTTCTTGGGACTGAAAGTCTTATGTCCACGAATCAGAACGGATTCAGAAAGCATCGCTTGCGCTAAACTCAGCTTGCCCTTTTCTCACGTAATATCCTGCAAGCTATGAAGGACAAAAGATAGAATCCATATTTCTAGATTTCCTAAAAGCATTTGACTCTATGTCCCACTGTAGACTGTTACGGAGATACGAGGGTGGGGAGTAGGTTCCCAGATATGTGACGGGCTCGAAGACTTCCTAAGAAACAAATCCTAGTACGTTGCCCTCGACGGCGAATGTTCATCAGACACAAGGGTGTCGTCAGCAGTGCCACAGGGAAGTGTAATAGGACTGTGGTTATTTTCTATACACAGGGATGATCTGGCGGTCACCGTGCGCAGCAATCCGCGGCTGTTGCTAATGTTGCTGCAGTGTACTGAAAGGTGTCGTCATTGACTGTAGGAAGATACAGTATTTTCTATTTGCTGTCATGAATAGCAGCTTGCTGTAAATGAAGAAAATTACAAGCTAATGCAGCTGTATAGGAAAAAACAATCCTGAAAGGTTCGACTAAGTATTCAAATGGTTCAAATGGCTCTGAGCACTATGGGACTTAACATCTGAGGTCATCAGTCCCCTAGAACTTAGAACTACTTAAACCTAACTAACTTAAGGACATCACTCACATCCACGCCCGAGGCAGGATTCGAACCTGCGACCGTAGCGGTCACGCGGTTCCAGACTGAAGTGCCTTGAACCGCTCGGCCACTCAGGCCGGCACCAATTTAGTATTGGAGGACAGCGTGGAGGGTAAAAATCATAGAGGGAGACCAAGAGATGAATACACTAAACAGATTCAGAAGGATGAAGGTTGCAGTAGGTACTGGGAGATGAAGAAGCTTGCACAGGATAGAGTAGCGTGGAGAGCTGCATCAGACCAGTCTCTGTAGTGAAGACCACAACAACAACATGGGGGCATATAGCCAGTCGTTTTTCCCTCGCTCTCTTTGCCAGTCGAACAGGAAAGGCTTTGAGCTCCATCTGTCCGGGATATGAACCCACCGCTTCAACCACTGCCTCATCTCACTCGGAAGGGGAAAAAGGGCAGCTTTGGACACATCTGTTCCTCGCAGCGAGCCATTTATCTGTGCCAGAAGTACGTTTCACTCACAGCTTGGCTCCGCGGCGCGGTCGTTGCGCGCTGATTGCAGGGAGGGCGTGAGTATTTTGACTGGGAGGACCGCCGGCCGAGATTAATAAGGGCGGCGAGGCGCTCTGTGGCCGCCCCTCACCTGAGCCCGCCGCGGCATCTGCCCGCGCGCCTTTGTGGACTACCTGCGCGTCGTTACGCCGCATTCTGCCGCGCCCGTGATGGATCTCGCCCATCCATACGGCTGGCTGCAGCGGCGTAACCGCGATCTCTGTGGGAACCCCCGGCCTCAACCCGCGCCGCCTCCCGCTGCCGGCTCCCAGCGACTAGCGCGTGCCCTGCGCCACTGGTCGGTGGGCCGGTATCCAGCTGCCTGCCTCTCTCTCCACCAGGGGCACTCGTGAAGTCACGATCCGTATTCTAAAAGTTCTCTTCCTGCAAGTCCGCTATGCAAAATATGGTCTTTCAGACTTTTGACAGGTGGCCACATTAATGTGACTAGCCCTTGTGTATGGCGAGTCTAAGTTATTCATTATTTGGCGTAGTCTCGTCGTCAGCCATGGTATGGTGTGGGAACGGATCTGTTGTAGAATTTTAGAACATGTTTTTTGCTCGCGTATCATGTCATTTCTGGAAACCCAGAATCTACTTCGTAGGAATCAACGTGGATTCCGGAAACAGCGATCGTGTGAGACCCAACTCGCTTTCTTTGTTCATGAGACCCAGACAATATTAGATACAGGCTCCCAGGTAGATGCTATTTTCCTTGACTTCCGGAAAGCGTTCGATACAGTTCCGCACTGTCGCCTGATAAACAAAGTAAGAGGGTACGGAATATCAGACCAGCTCTGTGGCTGGATTGAAGAAATTTTAGCAAACAGAACACAGCATGTTGTTCTCAATGGAGAGAAGTCTGCAGACGTTAAAGTAACCTCTGGCGTGCCACAGGGGAGTGTTATTGGACCATTGCTATATAAATGACCTAGTAGATAGTGTCGGAAGTTCCATGCGGCTTTTCGCATATGATGCTGTAGTATGCAGAGAAGTTGCAGCATTAGAAAATTGCAGCAAAATGCAGGAAGGTCTGCAGCGGATAGGCACTTGGTGCAGGGAGTGGCATCTTACCCTTAACATAGAAAAATGTAATATATTGCGAATACATAGAAAGAAGGATCCTTTATTGTATGATTATATGATAGCGGAACAAACACTGGTAGAAGTTACTTCTGTAAAATATCTGGGAGTATGCGTACGGAACGATTTCGAGTGTAATGATCATTTAAAATTAATTGTTGGTGAGGCGGGTGCCAGGTTGAGATTCATTGGGAGAGTCCTTAGAAAATGTAGTCCATCAACAAAGGAGGTGGCTTACAAAACACTCGTTCGACCTATGCTTGAGTATTGCTCATCAGTGTGCGATCCGTACCAGGTCGGGTTGACAGAGGAGATAAGAAGGTCCAAAGAAGAGCGACGCGTTTCGTCACAGGGTTATTTGGCAAGCGTGATAGCGTTACGGAGACGTTTAGCAAATTCAAGTGGCAGACACTGCAAGAGATGCGCTCTGCATCGCGGTGTATCTTGCTGTCCACGTTTCGAGAGGGTGCGTTTCTGGATGAGATATCGAATATATTGCTTCCCCCTACTTATACCTCCCGAGGAGATCACGAATGTAAAATTAGAGAGATTCGAGCGCGCACGGAGGCTTTCCGGCAGTCGTTCTTCTCGCGATCCATACGCAACTGGAACAGGAAAGGGAGGTGATGACAGTGGCACGTAAAGTGCCCTCCGCCACACACCGTTGGGTGGTTTGCGGAGTATAAATGCAGATGTAGATGAAGAAGGGACGAGTTACTGTCAATTAGATAACGATCAATTTCGCTTTAGGAAAGGTAAAGGCATCAGAGACGGAGTTCTGATGTTGCAGTTGATAATGGGTGCAAGAATGAAGAAAAATCAAGACACGATCATAGGATTTGTCGATCTGGAAAAAGCACTCGACAGTGTCAAATGGTGCGAGATGTTCGAAATTCTGAGAAAAATAGGGGTAAGCTATAGGGAGAGACGGGTAATATACAACGTGTACAACAGACAAGAGGGAATAATAAGAGTGGACGACCAAGAATGAAGTGCTCGGATTAAAAATGGTACAAGACACGGGTGTAGTCTTTCGCCAGCTACTGTTCAGTCTGTACATCTACATTTGCATCTACAAGGATACTCTGCAAATCACATTCAAGTGCCTGCCAGTTCATCGAACCACCTTAACAATTCTCTATTATTCCAATCTCATACAGCGCGCGGAGAGAATGAACACCTATATATTTCCGTACGAGCTCTGATTTCCCTTATTTTATCGTGGTGACCGTTCCTCCCTATGTAGATCAGTGTCAACAAAATATTTTCGCATTCGGAGGAGAAAGTTGGTGATTGGAATTTCGTGAGAAGATTCCGTCGCAATGAAAAACGCCTTTCCTTTAATGATGTCCAGCCCAAATCCTGTGTCGTTTTTGTGACACACTCTCCCATATTTCGCGGTAATACAAAACGTGCTGTCCTTCTATGAACTTTTTCGATGTACTCCGTCCGCCCTATCTGGTAAGGATCCCGCACCGCGCAGCAGTATTCCAAAAGAGGACGGACAAGCGTAGTGCAGGCAGTCTCCTTAGTAGGTCTGTTACATTTTCTAAGTGTCCTGCCAATAAAATGCAGTCTTTGGTTAGCCTTCCCCGCAACATTTTCTATGTGTTCCTTCCAATATAAGGTACTCGTAATTGTAATACCTAGGTATTTAGTTGAATTTACGGCTTTTAGATTAGCCTGATTTATCGTGTAATCGAAGTTTAACGAGTTCCTTTTAGTACTCACGTGGATGACCTCACACATTTCGTTATTTAGGGCCAACTGCCACTTTTCGCACGAACCGTGGCAAGGCGCCTGAGACCGCGTGGCTACCCCAGCGGCACATTTGGTAACAACATCGCCAAGTTCACATTGCCACATTTACTGCATGCATGTTGGAAAGGCACGAATGCTGCACTGATCCCTTGCCTACATGTCGCTACTCAAATACCTGCCTCGGTGTCGTGTTGGGTTACATATGTGCTGTAGCAATGCTCTCAAACTGAGACTTTTTAATTGCGTCTTATAATAAAGAAAATCTAGCCAAATATTAAACAAGCAGACCACGTACTAATTGAGACAAATACTATGGAATAGAAGAAGAGGAAATCTATATTACACCAGAAGTCTTTAAATAATACAAAAAGAGTTTCATTCCGTGGCCTGCATGGTTGTACATATCCTAAATGTCTTCCATATAATGATGTCTCTGACTGAAATAGCAAATCTTCATGACTACCTGCGACTATGGGTACAGCCATCCAAGAACTGCCTCCAAAAGCTGAACTTGCAAGAACAGACGTATTGGTAATTCCAATAATCCGTTCTTTATTTTGCACGCCAGCAATTTCAGTCGTACCTGTATACAGGAAAGTATGGTTGGAGTGTCCTAAACGTCTGCTGGGCATTGTACAGGTCTGGTGACTTACTGCGACTACAATTCCACCGCTCCAAAAAACCCTCATTTTTGTTTCTCGTAATCACCGCAGCACAAGAGACACAAATCTTGTTTGATCGGGGAAGTTTAACGACTTGTCGAGGCTCCGACAGATCACCTCGTGGAGAATTTTAACCCCACTCTAGGACATCGCACAGACGCTAACGAAGACGCCCTGTTACAGCAGCAGTCAGTAAATCTGGAAATTCTCCTCTCCGTATTATCTGTGTGTCGCCCCAGCAGGCGACTATAAAGAAGCTGGCGAAGCAGAAATAGAAAAAAAAAGAGGAGGAGGGATTGGGAGAGAGACCCTCAGAAAGTGTGTGAGAGATGGTCGGCGAATTATCTGAATACAAGGGAGTCACGGCGGCAGCAACAGCAGCGAGCGTCTGAAAGAATATTTTCTGCCCAGTTTCTTTGGAACCAAAGTGAAAGGCCGCTAAATGGGGAGGGCGGCTACGAACGGGTGCCGGCTGCCGCCTTTTGACCGGGGCGCGGCGGCGTCCATTGTGCGGGGGACGCCCACAATGCAGCGCGACGCGTCGCGACGCCTCGCCGTCTCCTCGTTAACCGCGATAATTGGTGGCGCGGCCCGCCCGGCGCCTCGGCGGACAACGACGACGCCGTACTTCTAATGAGGCGACGCGACGCTCTCTTTGGGCGGCGCTGCGCTCTCAGCTGCCTCCCGCGATCTCTCCGCGGCTTTAGAGGATAGCTGTCGCTGTAGCGTCAGGCGCCGACAATGCTTTACGAAGGACAGTCACGACGTTTTAATTATCACTTCTAAATAATCCAGCTGCAGCCGTGGAACTTGGTGAAGGTGTTAGCCCTTCTCGATGGAGCGTAACGTCATTGTACGCAGTCCGAGGCCAGCTCTCCGGTTCCAGAGCAGTCCTTTCTGAAAAGGGTCCCGGAAGTAAAAAAACTCACGAAGAAATCGGTTTGAGCTCTCTGACGATTTATTTTTGACATTTTCTCTTTGAAATGATATAATTGCTTTATTTGTAACTTATTGCCGAGAACTTCTGAATGGTTTCGAAACGAACTTATATAGTATATTTATTTTCAACATAGGATTACACAGCCGACTTTTAGGTACATTGCCTTAGGTTTCGACACCTACTAGGGGTATCTTCAACAGAAGGAAATTGTGATAAATCCTATACAATAATACGTAGAAAATTAGGTATGACAAAAACACATTAACCAATATGACAATCTTCATGGCTCTGAGCACCATGGGACTCAACTGCTGAGGTCATAAGTCCCCTAGAACTTAGAACTAATTAAACATAACTAACCTAAGGACTTCACACACATCCATGTCTTAGGCAGGATTCGAACCTGCCACCGTAGCGGTCGCGCGGTTCCAGACTGTAGCGCCTAGAACCGCTCGGCCACTCCGGCCGACCAATTTTCATGACGTACAAAGGCTACTTACGTAGAATTACATTGCTAAAAATCAAAGGTCAGAATTTAGAGCAGCTATGCTCAAGTCAAAAGACAATAACTTGCAAAAAATTCTCATTCACTATCTCAAGTCCACAGTTGCTTCGATACATGCTACAGGAGTCTGTAAAATCTCGTGTGATACGTGGCCCGTTTACCATATAGGACAAACAGGAAAGTCTTTTAGTGTCAGATACAAGAAAAATTTACCGGGAAAAAGAGGCAGTTCCAGTTTTGCTGATCATCTGCTAATTTCCGGACACAAACCGAAATGCGCTGAAGAAATTTCAGTTTTCTATAGAGAAAAGAAAGGTCATAGACTCGATGTACTCTAAGAGCTGGCGGTTTCTAGCATATTTATAAGAACGATAGCCTCATCTTCAATAAACAGTTACAACTACGTATCAAAAGTTTTTCATTGGTTTCAATTCACTGCTCGCAGAATTTTGATTCTTCTATTTTTTACTATATTTTTCGCTGCTTCTGGCTCCGAAACATCATTTTCTCCGAATCTCGCAGATATGTGCTGAAACTTACGTTCATGCAAATATTTTCTGGATCGTACAGCTGTTCGTAAATTTTTTTCTACATGATTCTGTCCTTTACGCAACAGTAATTTCTGTAAGGCCTAACAGATGGCTCTGGTATACTTAATCTGCTATGTAGTTTCAAAAAGACATTAACCTCTCTTTCTTTATATTATGTTTTGAAAAATTAACTGTTGTTTTTTCAGTTATTTCTGTTATAATGTTTCACATGAGCTCATATCATTGTGTCGCGCCTGATAGGCGGAGCAACTCGTAATGTTTTCGTAGCAGCAATGTAAGCCACTGGGCCGATCAGTCTGATGTTGGTCCCAGCTGGGTACACGTGACAAAGCCTAGACCGTTTTGTTTCTCTTTTGACTTGATCATAGCTGCTCTAAATTCTGACCTTTGCATTTTAGCAATGTAATTTTACGTAAGTAACCTTTGTACGCCATGAGAATTGTAATTTTTGTTAATGTGTGTTATCGCCATATCCAATTTTCTGTGTATTATCTTATAGGATTTATCATAATTTCATTCTGATGAAGACTCCTCTAGTAGGTGTCGAAACCTAGGTCAATGCACCCACTAGTTATGTGCAACCGGTTGGCTGTGTAATCCTATGTTAAAACTAGTATACGGTTTTTGAGTAACAGCCATGTTTTAAATTGTATATTTATTTTCATGTCCATCTTCCGCAGCATATATTAAGTACGAGAGTCTTTTTAAAAGTAATACCTCTGTATTTTGTATGTTAAAACTCTTAACGCTTTTTAAATAAAATAAATGTTACTAACTTTTTTTTTGGCCGGGCCCACTGCGGAGAATAGAATATCACATTTTATAATCAATAATTCCAGGAAAGCTGCAAAAGGTGTATTTAGTATTGTTTTTACTTTACTACAAGCTTGTTTCGGCTGTAGCGCCATCCTCAAGTAAACCTGTTGATGTTACCGTTGGTGAGTCTACTCACGTTTACGGGAGTTGTACATAAAGATCAGTTTATATAAATACTTGCGTATATTTGGAATAGACGCCCATGTTGAATGTGTGACTAAATTGTTGATTGTCTACATTTGTTAGATTGTTATGAATCACTTAATCTCTATTTGTCCAGAATTTATTTTTCACGAAATGCTTTTGACAGGTTGAATGGCAGTTTATTATCGTTCATGCATTATGTTTACAGTGCAAGCTTTGTTAGTCAGTGATGCTAGTTTTGATTCATTGATAGTATAATTTTTTATGACTGGGCTTTATGATTACTTTTTATTTTCGTTTATTGTGGAGTTTTTATCCGTTCTTGTCTTCCAAAATGTCAGTAGCATTTTCTAGATAATTTTCATGTTTAAGATCGATTTGTTCATCAAGAATATCGTTTGGATGATTTTTTTCTGTGCATATATATCATTACCATTACAAGTGGTCAGCAAAATACCGAAAGGACATACTATAATCATCTTCGAAGAATCAGTGATACATACTCAAAATACCAAAAGGACATGCTGTGAACATCTTGGAAGAATTTCAAATATATGCCCAGACAAAAAATCATCCAGACGAAATTCTTAAGGTACAAATCGATCTTAAACATAAAATTTGTATACAAAATTTATTGGTATTTTGGAAAACAAGAATGCATAAAAACACACACAGTGAACGAAAAGAAAAAATAATCATAGGTACAATTTATAACAAAATTATGACATCAGTGAGACACAACTAACATCACAGATTAGCAGCAAAGATTACATTTTCTCTGCCTCGTGATGACTGGGTGTTGTGTGATGTCCTTAGGTTAGTTAGGTTTAAGTAGTTCTAAGTTCTAGGGGACTGATGACCATTGATGTTAAGTCCCATAGTGCTCAGAGCCAAAGATTACACAGTAAACACAAAGCATCAACGAGAATGTACTGTCATTCTCAATGTGAAAAATATTTCACGGAAAATAAATTCCATACAAGTATATCTTACGTGACTTACAACAATCTAACAAAATATGAACAATCGACGTTTTACTCGTTGATGTAATATGGGCTGCTGCTCCAACCTGACGTAAGTGTACTGTGTATCTTAACCGACTTTCATACCGTTTTAACTGAAAGTCAGTTTGGTGAAACAAACTTGTAGTAATGAAGAAACAATGCTATTTAAAGTATTTACAACTTATCTGAAATTATCCACTATGTTAGTATACTACATCTTTGTTCATGTCTACATGTTTTCAGCCCTCTGCTGCTAGGGCGCTCCGAATTGTAGCGTGTAATATGGCGGTGTGCAACGTAGCTATGTCAGTGCTTGGTAAACAGCGTGCTGTAATCGAGTTTCGAAGTCGAAGCCTTTGTACACACATGGGGCACCGTATCCTTCAGTATGACAATGCCAGACCACACACGAGCGCTGCGACATCTGAAACAATCCGATGCCTTGGGTTCACTGTCATAGATTATCCTCCATGCAGTCCCGACTTTGCCCCATTCGATTTACACCCGTTTACAAAAGTTAAAGAATACTGTCGAGGACCTCCCATTGATGAAGCCGTGTGAGCATTCAACAAAGTCAAAGATTATACACTGACGAAATCAACTAACTGGTCTCTCTATGGGAAAAATGTGTTCGTCACTAGGGTGTTGAAGAAAACTTCTATCACCTGCACGAGTCAGCTTTTGGTACCTATTTTCCTTCGATGCTCCTGTGTAGCACTGCTTCTTAGGAAGGTGAACTCAATCTTTTCTCCTACGATATGCACTGAGGACTACCAAGTTGCTGCTTTCGTTTCTTCTACTCCGTATAACTTCCACCTTTGCTTCGTTTACGCGTAACCAGCATTCTGTGTGAAGTGAGCTCGTCATTGCGTTCGACAGACCAAAGACTTGCTTCCATACTTTCGTAAGAGCCATTTTGTAAGACCAGCATAATTTTCGTCATCTGAAAAGTTTACTTTACTTCCTTCAGGGCCTCTCCAAACGGTTCTGAGCACTGCCGGACTTAACTTCTGAGGTCATGAGTCCCCTAGAACTTAAAACTACTTAAATCTAACTAACCTAAGGACATCACACACATCCATGCCCGTGGCGGGATTCGAACCTGCGACCGTAGCGGTCGCGCGGTTCCAGACTGTAGCGCCTAGAACCGCTCGGTCACCCCGGCCGGCTCAGGGCCTCTCCGCTACACAATTTGAATAACAGTAACTCTGCTTCATTCATTTTTTCGGCGTAAACCTATTTCCTCGATTTTACATTTCTTTCTTCTTAGACTTAACTGCTGCTTCAGATTATTTGTCTCTGAATTTTCCCTTAGTCCTATTCAGAATTGAGAACAACTTTTTCCACATTATTCCACATTGTCAGAGGGTTCGTAAGGGCCTACGAATGCCAAAAGTGTTTCTTGTTTTCCTTTATTCTCTCTTTACGATAATAATTGCCTCTCTCGTTCCTTTACGTAAGTATATGACGTGGTACATATTACTACAGAGCTACTAAACACAGTGACATCAAAGGGGACTGCAATGTCTGCCATTAGCGTAGCAATTCTTATCAAAACAAACACAGCGACGAGTCTCTCATAGAGCGAGAGTGTGCGATACTGAGTTAATTTGTGAGGTCTGCTGTCGGGCAGAGGACCAGGCTACGACAGGTAGTGTCCTCTTGTTCTTCTCTGCTGGTGGGCCCCGTGCGGCCCTAGGTGGCCGGTTGAGCGCCGACTGCACTTGGGCAGAAAGCACTGTGAACAACTGCTGGCTTGTTAAGCTTTTATCCTCCAACAGGCCCGTACGGGAACTTCAATTCTGTATGAAAATAATGGCAGGCAGCCGACAGTACATGCCCGTGAACGGCTGCGCGCCTGCTTTGGCAGGGCTTCTCTCTCGACGCTTCCTGCCTCGCCAGCGTGTCCGTATGTGTGTGTGTGTCTATCTGTCTGTCTCTCCCGGTGTCTCTCTCTTCTCCCGTTTCTTTATTCTCTTTCTCTTTTTCTTTCGCCGTCTCTGTCCTCCCCGAGACTATTATAAATTTGTTTCCAGCCATCCTTTTTGTCGTCGGGCGTTTTTCCTTCTTTCCCCCATGGACTTCAATTTTCTGTAGCGCTCGCGCTCGGATGTAGGGGGGAATTTCATTTTGTATCCCTACCCTACATGTGTGTGCATGTGCGCCCACCCACACTCACACACGCCCCCGCAGTCGGCCGCGCCCTCGTCCTCACCCTCGCCGCCTCGCCCCGGCTACAGATTCGATATCATCTTCCATCTTCTTACGGTTTCCTTGACGTGCTGACAATATTTCCTTAGGCCTTGTAGTACGGCTCAGCGTCAGGCGAGCAAGCTGACGCCAAGTGCACACGCAACTTCAGCTGGACTCTCTCTCTCCTATAAGCTATGAGGCCGACGACACAGCTTGCTTCTCTAGTGCCATACCTCGGCAATGCTCCGAGTTTGTCCAAGGAAAAATGTAAAGTACCCTGCGCGGCAAAGAGTGGAGTGTTCATCTTTCATCGATATCACCGTAACGAAGGACTACACCTCATGGTAAATTCCTCTTCCGTAATGGTACAAGGATTATGGTAAATTCGTAATGTAACAGGCTGATGGTAGTCGATACTGAATTCTCTGATAAAGCTACGCTTCAAAAGCATTTATTTGCTAGATCGGTATTCGGGCATATAGCTCATCATTTGTGGCATATGCTGTGTATGCCTACATCAAACGAGGTGTCTGTCAACCATAAAATCTTTGTAATGGTTAAAAATGATGTGTACCTCTGCGGTACGCAGACCTTTGGGCACTACCGCCCGATACAACCACGAGATATGGCTGTTTAGCGATTCGCAGTTGTAAAATGTTTTTTATTCCAGTCTTTGATCACAATACCAATTCTTTAGACGATGACCGGTTTCAGTCCGTAATGACCATCGTCAGATCTTTTTTACACCATGTCCTAAAGTGATAAGGCGTGAGGATGGTCATTACGGACTGAAACCGTTCATCGTCTAAAGAAATGATATTGTGATCAAAGACTGGAATAAAAAACATTTGACAGTATTGGATCAGACCACTGTTTGTATGTGCGACTAGGTCGCAGTTGGTGTCACAGTTGTAACTTGTACCGCAGAGATCCACATCATTTTTAACCATCATAAAGATTTTATGCTCGCCAGACACGTCGCTTGATTTTGACATGCACATATATGGCACTGATAATGTACTATATGCCCGAATACCAGTCTGGCAAATACGAGGTCGTGCTCAAAAGAAATGTCTCCCAATTTTTTTATGTGAAAACTGGTAAAACTTTTTTGAAATAAAAGAAACGTTATGAAGATTCTACATCTGCAATCCTCATGTCTGCATACGTATTTCTCAACGTAGTCACCCAGGAGACGAATACATTTCTCCCAATAAGAGAACAGTTTGTTGATACCGTCACTCTAGAATGTTTCACTTTGTTGGCGGAGCCACAACCTCGCCTCTCCTTGCACCGCTTCGTCACTGTGAAAGTAAAGTCCTCGGTGGTGTTCTTTAAGATTTGCAAACAGATGAAAATCGAATGGGGCCAAGTCGGGACTGTATGGAAGATAGTAGTTGATAATGAACCCAACGCGTCAGATTGTTGCAGATGTCGCAGCGCTCGTGCGTGTGGTCTGGCAACAACGTCTTGATGAAGCTGCATGTAGCTCGACTACAGCTCGATGTTTCTCACGTACCGACGTAGTTATGTTACACACCACCATGTTCCACACTACAATTCGGAGCCTTCTAGCGGCAGAGGGCTGCAAGTAAGTAGATATGAAGAATAAAGATGTGGAATGTCTATAAAGTTTGTTTTATTGAAAAAGCTTGAAGAGTTTTAAGATTAAACATTCGCAGGCATTACTTTTCGGCACGGCCTTGTAAATACACTCCTGGAAATTGAAATAAGAACACCGTGAATTCATTGTCCCAGGAAGGGGAAACTTTATTGACACATTCCTGGGGTCAGATACATCACATGATCACACTGACAGAACCACAGGCACATAGACACAGCCAACAGAGCATGCACAATGTCGGCACTAGTACAGTGTATATCCACCTTTCGCAGCAATGCAGGCTGCTATTCTCCCATGGAGACGATCGTAGAGATGCTGGATGTAGTCCTGTGGAACGGCTTGCCATGCCATTTCCACCTGGCGCCTCAGTTGGACCAGTGTTCGTGCTGGACGTGCAGACCGCGCAGGTCACATTGTACCACAAGGTGTCCTCTACCAAATACATACAAGCGTTGTAGCACCCAGTGAACTCTGTGGTTGAAAGGTAGCGACTCAAATCCCGCTTTAACAGTCCCATTTCGTCCGCCCCCGGTAGCTGAGTGGTCAACGCGACAGAATGTCAATCCTAAGGGCCCGGGTACGATTCCCGCCTGGGTCGGAGATTTTCTCCGCTCAGGGACTGGGTGTTGTGTTGTGTTCTGATCATCATCATTTCATCCCCATCGAAGCGGAAGTCTCAGAAGTGGCGTCAAATCGAAAGACTTGCCCACGGCGAACGGTCTACACGACGGGAGGCCCTGGTCAGTCCCATTTCGAAATAAAGAAAGACAAGAAATTTTTCAACGTATTGAAATTCAGCGATTATTATTGGTTCAAATGGCTCTGAGCACTATGGGACTTAACTACTGTGGTCATCAGTCCCCTAGAACTTAGAACTAATTAAACCTAACTAACCTAAGGACATCACACACATCCATGCCCGAGGCAGGATTCGAACCTGCGACCGTAGCAGTCGCGCGGTTCCGGACTGCGCGCCTAGAACCGCTAGACCACCGCGGCCGGCAGCGATTATTATTATTATGTAGTATTCTGCCTAGTGGCAGATCCATGTCTTCGCACGGAGAATTTCTGATTCCACTGTTCCCTGCCTTCAGCTTCTTCCTTCAGTCTGTTGTATCTCCTTCCATCTTTAATGTCGTTCAGATGTTGAATTCTTCTTCTTTCTCCTCCTGAGTTTCCTCTGAGTTCCCTTCGATGACATCATGTATGAGTCCCTCGTGTCTAAGTACATGTCCAATCCAGTTGGCCTTTTTCTGAAGAATTGTACGCAGAATACTTCTCGTCTCTCCTACTCTTCGCAGTACATCGTCATTTTTTAGGCGATCTGCCCACTTGATCTTTTCCATTCTCCTCCAGCACCACATTTAAAAGCTCTCTAAGTATTTTTTCTCCTTCTTTCTCATGGTCCATGTCTCTGCTCCATACAGGCCAAATTCAACTTCTGCTCAGCAGAGTCCTCTTCTTGTTGAAAGCAGCTTTGTCGATGGCGATTATTGCTCGGATTTCGTTGGTGCAGTGGGCATCTTTTGTGATAAAACTTCCCAGGTACTTGAACTGATTCACATTTTTCAGTTCCCGATTGTCAACAGTTATCTTTAAGTGTTTCTCACGTTTTGGTATGCGCATCACTTTTGATTTTTAGATGTTGATTTCCATGCCGTACTTTCTTCCCGTTTCCACCAAATTGTTCATCATGTGTTGTAGCTGTCTCTGATATTTGGCGAGCATTACCAGGTCGTCTGCATACTTGATTGTGTTGATGAGACATCCTCCTACTTTGAAGTTTCCGCATCCTTTCAGCGATATAAAAATAAAAAAAAACTGACAGTCAAAATGGTAATGTACTTTCTTTACACTGGAGGTAACCAACCGGTTTCGGATATGAAAACCGACGTCAGACCAAGATTCCAGACTACATGAGGAACCAGGGTGTGTCATACCATTAGGATGTAATATCTGTCAGCAACCGCTCAGTAGCTCAATTGGTAACGGGTAAAGTTTGTTATTGTTCACTCTTTAAAGTAGAGTCCACGGTAATAGAACTTCTTTACAAACAAATAAATTGTGCGCCTGCTAGGGTATCTATCTCTGGCTCTTTCACGAGCATTGCTTTTAACGACTGAGCTTTCCACCCTCGCTGCTGTGTCTAACGCAAAGCTCCAGCCTGCTACTACCTTTCTCGTGGTTTCCATAGGCCACAGAGACTCTGCTCCTAATCTCGCTGGCCTATTTAAGTTGGAATGAACAGCCAAGATCGCAACAATGTTTGTTTGGTTCAAAATGGCTCTGAGCACTATGGGACTTAACATCTATGGTCATCAGTCCCCTAGAACTTAGAACTACTTAAACCTAACTAACCTAAGGACATCACACAACACCCAGCCATCACGAGGCAGGGAAAATCCCTGACCCCGCCGGGAATCGAACCCGGGAACCCGGGCGTGGGAAGCGAGAACGCTACCGCACGACCACGAGATGCGGGCCACAATGTTTGTTTATTGACCGGTTTAGGCTTATGTAAAAGCCATCTTCAGAATTTTTGGCCCCTTGTGGCTGGTTGCTGGCGGCTCCTCGGTTGCCTCGTGACACCACAATCGTACGCTCATGCTGGACTAGTTGCTCTCAGAGGAATAATGAAGAGAACGGCTAAGTCACATCCTGAAGCCCACTTTACATTACAGACGAACGAAGAAAAATCACCTATACATCACCTTGGTAATGTATTTGACTTCCAGAAGGCACAAAATATATGCAAGCGTGACATTCTGTCAAGTGAAGATATCCGCGGTTCTTCATTGTTGTTCTATTATTTGCACTGCAGTCCACTGTCGCATTTCTGTTAATAATGGTCACCGGTTTAGTTCAAATTTCGAACATCTTCACACTCGTTAAAGCAATAAAAGGCGTGCAACCTTTTATCTTACATATCTGATGTATAACTCATATGTGATAGGTATGAAAGTGTATAGCTTTACAGTTGTAGTTTGAGAGCAACACATCAGTTCTTACGGGCTATGTTCAGCTTCCCTAAGTGCATACGTAACAAATTCAGGAATTATAAAAGAGTGCAGGCAAGAATGTTGGAGGATGTCGTGCTCTATTTGCGCTACATCAAGATTATAAAATTACTGTGCAACGATTAAAATGTTAAACTGTCCGTTCTACTACATAATATTCTACTACCTTGCTATAAGAAATACTGATAAATCGTAAATACATAATAAATAGTTATTTGCACCACCTGCATATCAAAGAAAGTATGTGGTCTTGTATTAATGGTAGTAGAGAATGTGAGAACAAGCCTTATGAATGAAAATAATAATAGCTTACCTATGAAATCATAACAAAAGAATCAAAATTAAGAAAGCGCACACCTTTGTACGACTGTGGAAGCACATTCTCCTGATGTGACTCCGCCCCGCGTATTTACCACGCTCGGATCCTCCTTGGCAAACTGTCTAAGAGTTATCGAGACGCTACTGTTGAAGGCTCTTTCCCTCTTGGAGGCCACACGTCCTGAGATTATCCAGGCTGTGAGGTGGAGGCTTCCTGCGATGACGGACTGGAAGTTCCACGTGCCACCTAGCATCCTCAGGCGGGTTCATGTCAGAATAAATGGAAAAGCATTCCATTCCTGCCTCCTACTGATTTGTCGGAGGGGACCAAACAGTGAGGTGATCGGTCCCATCGGATTGGGGAAGGGTGGAGAAGGAAGTCGGCTGTGCCCTTTCAAAGGAACCACATAGGAATTTTCCTGAAGCTTTTTAGTGAAATCACGGTAAACCCAAACCAGGATGGCAGGGCGCGGGTCTAAACCGTCGTCCTCCCGAATGTGAGTCCAGTGTGCTAACCACTGCGCCTCCTCGCTAGGACGCAGGTATTCATGCGAAAGTTACGACTCTGGAAATTACTCGGCAAACTATAAATTCAAAAAAAATGGTTCAAATGGCTCTGAGCACTATGGCACTCAACTGCTGAGGTCATAAGCCCCCTAGAACTTAGAACTACTGAAACCTAACTAACCTAAGGACAACACACACATCCATGCCCGAGGCAGGATTCGAACCTGCGACCGTAGCGGTCGCGCGGTTCCAGACTGTAGCGCCAGAACCGCTCGGCCACCAGCGGCCGGCAAACTATAAATTCCTGTACCGCTTTAGAAGAGCCGAAACAGCAGTTTTGAAATCAAATAATACCAAGTTTCCAATGAATGTAGGTAAGTAAAAGGCTCACAGAAGATGTTATATCAGTGATGAAACATCTCCGATTGGGCATGTACAAAATTGTCGAACTGATCACCTCCTTAGTTACGGCACTGTTTGTCAAGTATCTTACTAACTCTTTAGTTTTATTCGACTATGCTTTTTAGCATATTTGTATAACGGGCGATCACAAAGTTATCTTTTGAGGACGCAGCTGCAGCGTACGTACAACCCAGCGCGACTTCGATGAGGTCTCTCTCCTCAGCGTCGTCAGGCGGATTTTCTCTGGTGTTTCGGCAGATATTTGCAGTTTTCTTTTTGCATTGTGTAGATGTAGCCAGCTCAGACAGTTACTGCTCGCCACGTCTTTCATGCGATGCCCAGTTTCAACAGAAAGCATCGGTTTCCTTCTCTCTCTTTTTTTTGAATCATCAGTCTTCTGACTGGTGTGATGCAGCCCGCCACGAATTCCTGTCCTGTGCCAACCTCTTCATCTCAGAGTAGCTCTTGCAACATACTTCCCCAACTATTTGCTGGATGTATTCCAATCTCTGTCTTCCTCTATAGTTTTTGCCCTCTACAGTTCCCTCTAGTACCATGGAAGTCATTCTCTGATGTCTTAACAGATGTCCCATCATCCTGTCCATTCTCTTTAAGTGTTTCCCACATACTCCTTTCCTCTCGGATTCCACGTAGAACTTCCTCGTTCCTTGCCTCATCAATCCACCTAATTTTCAAAATTCATCTATAGCACCACATTTCAAATGCTTCGATTCTCTTCTGTTCCTGTTTTCCCACAGTCCATGTTTCACTACCATACAGTGCTGTGCTCCAAACGTACATTCTCAGAAATTTTTTCCTCAAATTAAGATCTATGTTTGATACGAGTAGACTTCTCGTGGCCAGGAATGCCCTTTTTGCCAATGCTAGTCTGCTTTTGACGTCCTCCTCCTACACCCGCCATTGGTTATTTTGCTGCCTAGACAGTAGAATTCCTTAACTTAATCTACTTTCTGAGCATCCACCCCTATGTTTAGTTTCTGGTCTTCTTATTTCTGCTACTTGTCATTACTTTCGTCTTTCTCCGATTTACTCTCATTCCATACTCTGTACTCATTAGGCTGTTCACCCCATTCAGCAGATCATGTAATTCTTCTTCACTTTTACTGAGGGCAGCGATGTCATCAACGAATTATATCATTGATAGCCTTTCACCTTGAATTTTAATTTCACTCCTGAACCTTTCTTCTATTTCCATTACTGTTTCTTGGATGTTCATATTGAACAGTATGGGCGAAAGACTGCATCCCTGTCTTACACCCTTTGTAATCCGAGCACTTCGTTCTTGGTCGCCCACTCTTATTATTCCCTCTTGGCTCTTGTACATATCGGATATTACCAGTATCTCCCTATAGCTTACTCCTATTTTTCTCAGAATTTCGAACATCTTGCACCATTTTACGCTGTCGAACGGTTTTTCCAGGTCGACAAATCCTTATGAACGTGTCTTGATTTGTCTTTATTATTGCTTTCATTATCAACCGGGACGTCAGAATTACCTCTCTGGTGCCTTTACTTTCCCTAAAGCCAAACTGATCATCATCTAACACATCCTCAGTTTTCTTTTCCATTCTTCTGTATATTATTCTTTTCAGCAACTTGGATGCATGAGTTATTAAGCTGATTTTGCGATAATTCTCACACTTGTCAGCTCTTCCAGTCCTCGAAATTGTGTGGATGATATTTTTCCGTAAGTCAGATGGTATGTCGCCATACTCATAAATTCTAGATACGTGAATAGTCGTTTTGTTGCCACTTCTCGCAATGATTTTAGAACTTATGATGGAATGTTATCAGTCTCTTTTGCCTTATTTGATGTTAAGTCCTTCAAAGCTCTCCTAAATTCTGATTCTAATACTGGATCCCCTGTCTGTTCTAAATCGACTCCTGTTTCTTCATCTATCACCTGAGGCAAATCTTCGACCTCGTAGTGGCCTTGAGTGTGTTCTTTCCACCTATCCTCGCATTCGGGAGGACGACGGTTCAATCCAGCGTCTGGCCACCCTGATTTAGGTTTTCCGTGATTTCCCTAAATCGCTCCAGGCAAGTGCCGGGATGGTTCCTTTGAAAGGGCACGGCCGACTTCCTTCCCCATCCTTCCCTAATCCGATGAGACCGATGACCTCGCTGTCTGGTCTCCTTCCCCAAACAACCCAACCCAACCCCCACCTATCCACTCTCTCCTATGCATGTAACAGCGGAATTCCCGTTGCGCTCTTAATGTTAACAGTCTTGCTTTCAATTTCACAGAATGTTGTTCTGTCTTTCCTATTACAAACAAAATTATTTTTAAGTCGGCATTTTACGTGCACATTCGATAGAGGGCTCCCATATTAGTCTAATCGATATCTGTTCAATCGATATGTATTAAGAGGGACAGTAAAACTCGAAGATGAACAACGATCGAACAACGACATAGGAGCTGTACATACTTGGCGGTAGCAGTGAGCGCGGGCCAAGGCAGTGCTGTCGCTGTTGCAGTACAGATGAACTGCGTTTTACTGCCCCTGTTAATACATATCGATAAAACGGATATCGACAAGACTAATCTGCGACCGCTCCATCAATGGTCACGTTAAATTCCGCATTAAAAATCATTTTGTTTGTGACGGAAAACAAACCGACACTTACCGTCGACATTGGGTTTTGCATGAAAGACGTGAGAAGCACTACTTGTCTGGGCTGACATCAGCTAACCAACGCAAAAACGAAATCGCAAATATATATATGAAGATAGTAACTGTTCTCGAAAGAATAGATACCATTGATGACCGTGCAGCTTCTCTAGAATAAATGATAATTAATTGAAACCATCAGCTGCCGACAGGTGTTGTTGATATACGTCGATGGGGACAGCTGAAATCGCAGATATCCGTTAAAATACCGTAGAAAAGGCGCATGACGACTTTTAAGAGAGACTCCCTGTGGACATGTAGACAGGGGATTAGTATGGCCAAACTGAAACTTCTTGATAGTCCCTTGTGTTTGTCAGTGGTAGGTTCACTGATATTGCTCCAGGAATGTTCTCGTATTGTCCACAAACTTATGTCTCGTATTTATTTTATTATTAACGGTTTTCACTATAAATTTTTGCTCAAAAATACTTTCTTGATCTTTCATTTCCTCTGTGTGCAGTGCACCTAAGATAACTAATCCAAATCCTACACGAACCTAAGGCGCCGAAGTGCTTCCACATTCATCACACATGTGGAATCGAAAATCAGCAGCACGCCGAATCGCAACGTGTGAGTGGATAAAGGTCCGCAATAAACTCCGCCGTGAAGAAGAGGAAGGAGCCGGTGGGACACAGTAGGTGGCAAGCGAGAGGCGATAACTTGCTGTCGCGTTTCCACGGTGTATGTGCGCCACTTGGCAGAATGTGCGCGCTCTCTTGATCCAATAACACACTCGCATCTTTCGGAGGATGAAATATGCGTTCTCGCAGAACGCCTTGGCGCCCGCCGGCGGGCCGGCGCTCCGCGTTCGCCGTCATATTTCATCCGTCGTATCAGCACCTAGCAACGGCGTTCCCCCATTACTGAAAGAAGCACTGTGTATTGCTTTCTCGCTGAACTCAGTAACGGTGTGAACGTAAAAGTGTGGTTCACGATGGTTCACAGAACCCGGAACCTGCACTGATAAGCACCTGAATCTTGAATACTTTGCAGATTCATATAACTTAGTCGCTTAAACAGTACTGGTGAGCACAGGTTAACTCTTACAAGAAACCAGTTACTCTCAATAGCCCTATTTGTTGGGAACAAATAGCTCTGTTACGAGGTTCAAAATGACAGGCGACTGTTCAAGTTTAAAATTAACTATACACAATCTCACCAAACTATCTGGTCATCAATTAGTGCAATTAGCAGGGGACCGCGCGGAGTAGCTGCGCGATATGAGGCACCTTGACACGGTCCGCGTGTTCGATGATCTACCTTGTCTTGGCCACCCGCGGGCAACAACATTGGCTGATGACTGCAGCCTGCAAATTATAACTGTTAAGTATCCGAGGAGTTGTAACAGAGCTGCACGATGTCTTTTTGCAAGGAATTGGGACGGCTGTGACATCCCAGCAAGCAACAGTCTCCATACGACCAACGTGTCCTTTAGACGTTCATTGTGATCAACAGACATATTCCCAGCATTCCTTTTAAAATTAGACGTTCCATAACTAGAATGTTTTCCTTTTATTTACTTATCTTTCATTCTCATTACTAAGTTCGGGATCGCAGCCTTATTTTCTCATCGGATTCCTGCCTTCAAACATCAGGCTGTGAAGTGGCATTACCACTGGTGACTGAAGAACGTGGGCAGAGGAACACCTGGATTTTGACGTGGATCACTGGCGTAGTGTCCTCTTAAGGGGCTCCGGAAAGGCTCAAAATCATGAAAAGTTCAATTTTTACTATTTTGCGTTTTCTGAATCTGCAGACTATTACCTTTTAACAGATATATAATTTATTCAATTCCGAAGACTACAACTATTTTTAAATTTTTTTTGAAAAGTGTTCTACATGGGCGTGACCCACTGTGGCGCTGTTAAACTGCTGTCAAATGGTGTTATTATTAACGTCCGTGTTCATCAGGTACATTTTAGTCTGCCTCATGCAATAATGGAGGTGATAAAACCTATTTTCAGAGACTTAGCAGCACCTGAACTGTTGAAAAAGTGTATTCACGGAAAAACTCAAAACCCCAATGAAAGTGTAAATAGTGTTATATAGTCGAGAATCCCCAAGACTGTATTTGTTGGAATAGAAACACTTCACTTTGGTGTGTATGATGCTGTTGCGACTTTCAATAATGGCAACATTGTAAGGTGCAAGGTATTTAGAAATAGGGGAATGAAGATAGGTTCTAACATGGTACGAGCGATGCTTGCTTTAGACAAGGAACGCCTTCGGGCTGCAGACAGGGCTGTAAAGAGTCTAGAAATACAAGCAAGAGTAAACAGGGGGAGGAACAAGAGGAAGCTGGAGGAGGAGTTTGCAGAGGATGAAGATAATCCATCCTATGGACCTGGAATGCACTAAAAAGTTAATCCAATCTTTGTCGCTCGATTCCCAAAACTTTTATTTTCTCATACTAATTACATGTTTTCTAAGGATCTTCCAAACATATTTGTTTCAAACTTTCAGTAAATGCTACACAGTACCTTCCGCATAATTTAACACAGCCTTTTTCCAAAAAACTGTATATTTTTGAATATATAAATAAAAAATTGCAAAAAAAATGTTGTGGATTTTCATTACAATTGAAAAAAAAATCATCTTTAATAACTGAACAAAAATTTTGTAAAATCCCTGTGTTAAGTTGTAGCCCATATTCCAATAAATAATCTGTAAAAAGTTCAACTTCCTACCTCAAATACTTTGTGAGGAAAGATGTAATTTATAAGCGTTATTTTAACATTGCAAGTATAGGGCGTTCCGGAGCCCCTTAAGCGAGAAGTAAAGCATTTGTCTGACGCCTGATGACCCTCTCGGAAGTGTGAGGTGGCGACCGTGTACCGATGCCCGTCTCTGGCATGCGGCGCCACGGTCTCAGCGGGGGAGTGGGACAGTCATAACCTGGGCCGGTAGCACTTACGCATTCCGGACGCTTGTCAGCGTTGTCGTGGTAGTTTCAGGTTTTCGCAATGTCGAACAGGACCCTTTTCTTTCCCTCCCGCCCATTTACATAATATTGTCCAGTTCTGCAGTCAACATTTCGACTCTTCCAAGACGATAATGCACGACCAACCTCGCCCATCACCCACGAGGAGGCAAGAACGGAAAACCTTTCCGTATCTCCTGACGTGAGACCGACTGAGCGTCCATGTGACTAAATGGAATCTGCTGTGTGCGCTCACAATAACCGTCCTAATTACCTGGATCATGTCAGGAGTACTGCCCAGGAAGAAGGAGACATCTACAGCTACAGGACTACTCTGCAATTCATACTGGAATACCTGGGTAAGGGTTTTTCAAAAATGGCTCTGAGCACTATGGGACTTAACATTCATGGTCATCAGTCCCCTAGAACTTAGAACTACTTAAACCTAACTAACCTAAGGACATCACACAACACCGAGGCATCACGAGGCAGAGAAAATCCCTGGCCCCGCCGGGAATCGAACCCGGGAACCCGGGCGTGGGAAGCGAGAACACTACCGCACGACCACGAGCTGGGGACAAGGGTTTTCCGGAGCACCTTTGGACTATTTCGCCACCGTTCCACTCTTCAACAGCAATTTCTCGATCACGTTGTGCACGTATTGCCAAACAAGCTCCAAGCGTGGTACAATAGATGGGGTAGAGTCACGGCAGCTGTGATTTCATATGTGCAAAGATGTGCAATTTCGTGTATATGGCCCTTATTTTGGTTGTTTTTTTTATTTCACAGGAAAGTTACTATTGTTATATTTTATTATTATTATTATTATTATTATTATTATTATTACAATTTTTATTTTATTGTTACTGTTACGGTACTTTAACAGCAAACACTGCAAATACGTTCGCTACGCTGGATTTCGAATTTTATAACTAGTAGAACATTTCCCTAGCGCCTAGGTCTGCCTGATGTTCGGCGGATAGTTCGCGAAGAGCCCGGTCGAGTAGCTTTTTGTCCTTGCCAGATGGATATTTCATTAATGCCAACGTTTTTCGAGTTGCCAGATACATCCTTTGTCACTGTTCCGAAGGTGCGGGAAATCACTGGGACGACTTTCACTGATTCATGGCAGAGTCGCTGTAGTTCGATTTCCAAGCCGTCCTATCTCGGAAGCTCTTCAAGTTGTTTCTCGTTGATTCTGTTATCACCTCGGATGCCAATGCGAATGAACCACACACTCTTCTCGCGGTTCTAGGCGCTATGATATTTTACTACTCGATTAAATGGACACAGTTTGGTGTTCCGGTCACTGTAGTTACTAACTCATTTATTCTGGTTCGAATATTACTTGTGCCGAGCGGTTCTAAGCGCTTCAGTCCGGAACCGCGCGACCGCTACGGTCGCAGGTTCGAATCCTGCCTCGGGCATGGATGTGTGTGATGTCCTTAGGTTAGTTAGGTTTAAGTAGTTCTAAGTTCTAGGGGACTGATGACCACAGATGTTAAGTCCCATAGTGCTCAGAGCCATTTGAACCATTTTGAACCACACACTCTTTTCTTCACAGCTGTGATGTCTGGTTTATTGTGTTCCAGTATTCGATCTGTTCCAAGTCGGAAGTCTCACAGTAATTTGGCATATTAGTTTCCGACAGCCTTTCCTAGCTTGTGGTGTCACCAGTTTCTTACCTTTTCCGGTAATTTTGGTCTCTCTTACAGTGCCACATTGGTGCCACATAATTGTGTCTCTCTCTACGTACAGCCGGTCTGAACTATCTCTCTGCAACAGCTCGAGACGTGGCCAGTTGTTCCGTCGGCTACTTTACCCAAAGTACCAGTTATTATTATTATTATTATTATTTAGATTCATAATGCTTCGTGTTTGTTTCCCTGCTCCCATTGATTCTAGGCCTAGACACTTCCGCTGATTAACAGGTGGCGCAAAATTCATATGTTTTGTGTAGACACGTCTCGTCTGTATTTGTTATAGCAAACCAGAACAACTACCAAATTACCCGTTTAACTGTTGCTATTGCAAATGTCACGTCCATATACGACAGTGTCCTTCAGTGTAAATAACTGTTCCAAGCCGAAATTGTATTTTTTTCTGTCTTCGCTGCTATTTATGGGTTCGCAGCCGCATTCTCAAGCGCTCATTCATGTTCAGATCGGCCAAACTGGCATGCTGCAACCTGGCGTCATCACCGCTAAACTAATAACGAAGGTACAAGAAAAAAGTCTTGCTGTGGCGCTGTTCTTTATGGAACAGTACTGTTTAAGGTACGGCCACAAACATACGGTGGCTTGAGAAAGACATGGAAACACCGAGAACACAACATAATCTAATGTGGCGCAGGAAAACCGTTGCTATTCAAAACAGCTTTCAGTCGTCTCGGAATTGACCTGTATGGTTTTGAAGGGAATCTTAGACTGTCCTTCCTGCAAAACAGTGGTAAGTTCAGGTAACGATGCTGGAGATGGACAGCGATAAAGCACGCATCTCTCCAAAGTGGACCACAAGGACTGAATAATTTTAAGATTTGGTGATTGTTGTGGTCAAGTGAGATGTGGTGGTTTATCCTCATGATCGCCAAACCAGTCCTGAACTAGCTGTGAGAACAGGGGCCCTGTCGTCTGGGAACACAGCATCACCATTGGGGGAAACGTTATTCTCGTACCACAGGATGGATCTGATCCGCCAAAATGATCACCTAACTCATGGCAGTAATGCGGCCTTGCAGTGTAGCCATGAGGTCCATGGAATACCAAAATTAACAGCGAACTCGTTCACCCTGTTTCACCTTTGGGGCGCAAACTCGGCTAGAAATTGGAAACAGAGAGCAACAAGACTCATCCAACCAAATGACTTTCTACGATTGCTCCATGGTGCAGGTTTTATGGGTCGGTCATTTGCATCACTAATGAGTAGTTTTGGAATTCCTGTCTCTCTGCAGTGCCTTGCTTATGAAGCTCCCTTCGAATTGTTTTAGCGCTGTCAGAACTCGTGAGTGTGATATTCAGACTTTCAGATCTGCAGTGACGTTTGCAGCTGTCGTACCATTTTTTGTCACAATACTGGTTCAAATGGCTCTGAGCACTATGGGACTTGCAGCTGTCGTACCATTTTTTGTCACAATACTCGTTCAAATGGCTCTGAGCACTATGGGACATGAATTCTGAGGTCATCAGTCCCCTAGAACTTAGAACTACTTAAGCCTAACTAACCTAGGGGCATCACACACGTCCATGCACGAGGCAGGATTCAAACCTGCGACCGTAGCGTTCGCGTGGCTCCAGACTGTAGCGCCTAGAACCGTTCGGCCACTCCGGCCGGCTGTCACAATACTCTTCAGTGAGTTTGAATCACGGTCAACTCACAGTTTCTGACTTAGGGGGTGATTTTTTTCTCGCTTTTGCTGTGATAATGATGATGAAGCCCCATACTTTTTGACAGAGCGTAGGGGAACGATGCGGGAGACCCGCACCGTCGTACTAGGCAAGGTCCTAGTGGGGGTGGTTTGCCTTCCTCCGACCGTAATGGGGATGAATGATGATGATGAAGACGACACAACAACACCCAGTCATCTCGAGGCAGGTGAAAATCGCTGACCCCGTCGGGAATCGAACCCGGGACCCCGTGCTCGGGAAGCGAGAACGCTACCACAAGACCACGAGCTGCGGACGTTGTATGCCATGTAAATCTTCTATACTTCACCTCTTGCAATACCAAACATTTCGCCTACCTTGGTTAGGGGAGCACCCACCTTGCACCACGCACATTTTGCCAATTCAGTTTTCTAGTTCACTTAGCTACGAAATACTGTGTTCATACTTACACAGAAGACTATTCTGATCACGATTGACTCTTGGAACGTACTGAAGACATTACAAAGGTGCCGTGCACGGTCAAACACGAGAGCGCGACTTGCATCCTTGACTAGCATCTACAATTTTTAAGCACGCATTTCTGGCGATGTTACCATATTTTTGTCCAACCCCTGTAAAATTCTGCTTAAAAAATGAAGGAAGAGATTACGGACGACGTGCTTTGTTGCTCCACTGTTAGCTCGGCTGTCGGCGCAACACTCGGGCGACACACTCGAGCACATTTGCGGGGGCGATTCTCCACTGCGTGCCCCTTTCTTATGCACTTTAGCGCTTCCGCGAGGCAAAAAGAAAGGGGGTTTCCGGCCCCGAGGCGGAACTATTAGTCAGGCCAATAAAGGTCTTTACGGTCACGGGACGGGGGGAGGCGAGAAGCAGGAGAAACTGCCTGCAGAAGAGGCGGCCGCTCGCAGACAGGAGTGTGGCGGCGGCGGCCCGAAATCCCGCTTAAGCGGCGCCGATCATAAAGTGTTGGGAAGCTGATAAACAAGGAGCAGAGCCGCGCCGAGGCGAGGCGAGGCGGAGCGGAACGGGCTGAGGTGGCCGCCGGTGATGTATTGGGAGAAAGAGAGGAACCAGCCAGCCAGCCAGCAGCGGTACACGAAAATTGAATTTAAATTCATGAAAGGAGGGAGGCGGGCGGGCGCTGCGGGCCCCCGCTGAGCCGCCGCCTCGTTGCTGACGTCGTCGCAATTTTGGTGTCGCCGCGTCGCGGCGCAGAGCGCCGTCCGCCGTCGCGCTTCCAATTCTGCGGGCGCTGCACCGCCGGGCCCCGGGGGGCGCCGCCTACCGCGTCATCATTACACCTGCCTCGTCATCACCACCTGCGTCGTCTGTACAGGGTGAGGCTAAGCTACCTCGCTCCCGAAATGTACTCTTAGATCACCAGCTGGCCGGACTAAATATCGGCCAGTTCTTTAAAAGGGCGCCCTATATCACGCTACCTTCCGTCGCTGACGTAATTCATGGCTCAAATGGTTCAAATCGCTCTGAGCACTATGGGACTTAACTTCTAAGGTCATCAGTCCCCTACAACTTAGAACTACTTAAACCTAACTAACCTAAGGACATCACACATATCCATACCCGAGGCAGGATTCGAACCTACGACCGTAGCGGTCACGCGGTTCCAGACTGTAGCGCCTAGAACCGCACGGCCACCCTGGCCGGCTCGTAATTCATTGCAGTGAAGTGGTGTGTATATGACAGTCCGCTGCGTGGAATCAATGCACTAAGATCAGTCCTCGTGGTGGCAGTGGGAGCTGCTTTTAACACACTGCCGGAAAAAAATAGATAATACACCCATTTAGAGGTGTCCAATTCACTCAAGATTTGTTGTTGCGACAGTGCATGTGGAGTATATGAAACGATTACGTTTACAGACCAATAACATAAGCGGTTCTGGACTTGTCAAAAATGGTTCAAATCGCTCTGAGCACTATGGGACTTAACTTCTAAGGTCATCAGTCCCCTACAACTTAGAACTACTTAAACCTAACTAACCTAAGGACATCACACACATCCATGCCTGAGGCAGGATTCGAACCAGCGACCGTAGCAGTCGCGCGGTTCCAGACTGTAGCGCCTAGAACCGCTCGGTCACCCCGGCTCGGCTTGGACTTGTCCTGACTTGGACAGGATTTGTTCAAAATCGTTCAAATGGCTCTGAGCACTATGGGACTTAACATCTGTGGTCATCAGTCCCCTAGAACTTAGAACTACTTAAACCTAACTAACCTAAGGACATCACACACATCCATGCCCGCGGGAGGATTCGAACCTGCGACCGTAGCAGTCGCGCGGGTCCGGACTGAGCGCCTTAACCGCTAGAGCACCGCGGCCGGCGGACAGGATTTGTGATTGGTGTAAAGAATGGCAGCTAACTCTAAATATAGATAAATGTAAATTGATGCAGATGAATACGAAAAAGGATCCTGTAATGTTTGAATACTCCATTAGCAGTGTAGCGCTTGACACAGTCACGTCGATTAAATATTTGGGCGGTTCTAGGCGCTGCAGTCCGGAACTGCGGGACTGCTACGGCCGTAGGTTCGAAACCTGCCTCGGGCATCGATGTGTGTGATGTCCTTACGTTAGTTAGGTTTTAGTAGTTCTAAGTTCTAGGGGACTGATGACCTTAGAAGTTAAGTCCCATAGTGCTCAGAGCCATTTGAACCAAATATTTGGGCGTAACATTGCAGAGCGATATGAAGTGGAACAAGCATGTAATGGCAGTTGTGGGGAAGGCGGATAGTCGTCTTCGGTTCATTGGTAGAATTTTGGCAAGACGTGGTCCATCTGTAAAGGAGACCGCTTATAAAACACTAATACGACCTATTCTTGAGTACTGCTCGAGCGTTTGGGATCCCTATCAGGTCGGATTGAGGGAGGACATAGAAGCAATTCAGAGGCGGCCTGCTAGATTTGTTACTGGCAGGTTTGATCATCACGCGAGTGCTACGGAAATTCTTCAGGAACTCGGGTGGGTGTCTCTAGAGGAAAGGAGGCGTTCTTTTCGTGAATCGCTACTGATGAAATTTAGAGTACCAGCATTTGAGGCTGACTGCAGTACAATTTTACTGCCGCCAGCTTACATTTCGCGGGAAGACTACAAAGATAAGATAAGAGAGACTAGGGCTCGTACAGAGTCATATAGGCAGTCATTTTTCCCTCGTTCTGTTTGGGAGGGGAACAGGGAGAGAAGATGCTAGTTGTGGTACGAGGTACCCTCCGACACGTACCGTATGGTGGATTGCGGAGTATGTATGTACATGTAGATGTAGACGTAGATTTAGATGAGTACCACATATCGACCCATGCTGAAACACCCATTTTAGTGCGTGCTATAGCCTCCACCGACAACAATGCAGGCGCTCACTTTGGCACCCAGTCAGTTACAGATGATTACAGATGACCAAGGAAGGTGCTGCAGGTCTTGCAGAGCAAATTGAGTTTTTCGAGCATTGTCCTGTTGGAGCAACACATCACCTTCCTGTTGCAAGGACGGCAAAAGAGCAGATGTGAGAACATTCTACACATACCAACTGCTGCTTAGCGTCCCGCCCTGCAAGAGCAAAGGTGAAAGAGAGCTGCAAGTTATTGCATCGCAGACCATAAGGCCTGTGTTGAGGCCAGTGTGTGTTGGGCGAATGCACTCTACATCTACATCTACATTTATACTCCGCAAGCCACCCAACGGTGTGTGGCGGAGGGCACTCTGCGTGCCACTGTCATTACCTCCCTTTTCTGTTCCAGTCGCGTACGGTTCGCGGGAAGAACGACTGCCGGAAAGCCTCCGTGAGCGCTCGAATCTGTCTAATTTTACGTTCGTGATCTCCTCGGGAGGTATAAGTAGGGGGAAGCAATATATTCGATACCTCATCCAGAAACGCACCCTCTCGAAACCTGGCGAGCAAGCTACACTGCGATGCAGAGCGCCTCTCTTGCAGAGTCTGCCACTTGAGTCTGTTAAACATCTGCGTAACGCTATCACGGTTACGAAATAACCCTGTGACGAAACGCGCCGCTGTCATCAAGTACAGAGGCATCCGATGAGGTGCCTGTACGTTGCGCTTCAATTGCTCTCTGTCGCACCATTCTCCCAGCGTGTGTAATAAGATTCGGTTTGTATCCAATTTAAGAAGAAAAATATTCACTGATTCGCAGACATATTTCGTTGAAGATTAGATTGCTGGGGCGATATGAAAGTTGCTGCCACCTACAACTGAATAAAGAATGTATTAGCATACATTCCCCAAAGTACGTATTGAAATTAAAGTTGAGGGTGGTCTGTGAATGTGGGGCGCACTTCTGCTCTTTACCTAATACACTCCTGGAAATGGAAAAAAGAACACATTGACACCGGTGTGTCAGACCCACCATACTTGCTCCAGACACTGCGAGAGGGCTGTACAAGCAATGATCACACGCACGGCACAGCGGACACACCAGGAACCGCGGTGTGGGCCGTCGAATGGCGCTAGCTGCGCAGCATTTGTGCACCGCCGCCGTCAGTGTCAGCCAGTTTGCCGTGGCATACGGAGCTCCATCGCAGTCTTTAACACTGGTAGCATGCCGCGACAGCGTGGACGTGAACCGTATGTGCAGTTGACGGACTTTGAGCGAGGGCGTATAGTGGGCATGCGGGAGGCCGGGTGGACGTACCGCCGAATTGCTCAACACGTGGGGCGTGAGGTCTCCACAGTACATCGATGTTGTCGCCAGTGGTCGGCGGAAGGTGCACGTGCCCGTCGACCTGGGACCGGACCGCAGCGACGCACGGATGCACGCCAAGACCGTAGCATCCTACGCAGTGCCGTAGGGGACCGCACCGCCACTTCCCAGCAAATTAGGGACACTGTTGCTCCTGGGGTATCGGCGAGGACCATTCGCAACCGTCTCCATGAAGCTGGGCTACGGTCCTGCACACCGTTAGGCCGTCTTCCGCTCACGCCCCAACATCGTGCAGCCCGCCTCCAGTGGTGTCGCGACAGGCGTGAATGGAGGGACGAATGGAGACGTGTCGTCTTCAGCGATGAGAGTCGCTTCTGCCTTGGTGCCAATGATGGTCGTATGCGTGTTTGGCGCCGTGCAGGTGAGCGCCACAATCACGACTGCATACGACCGAGGCACACAGGGCCAACACCCGGCATCATGGTGTGGGGAGCGATCTCCTACACTGGCCGTACACCACTGGTGATCGTCGAGGGGACACTGAATAGTGCACGGTACATCCAAACCGTCATCGAACCCATCGTTCTACCATTCCTAGACCGGCATGGAACTTGCTGTTCCAACAGGACAATGCACGTCCGCATGTATCCCGTGCCACCCAACGTGCTCTAGAAGGTGTAAGTCAACTACCCTGGCCAGCAAGATCTCCGGATCTGTCCCCCATTGAGCATGTTTGGGACTGGATGAAGCGTCGTCACACGCGGTCTGCACGTCCAGCACGAACGCTGGTCCAACTGAGGCACCAGGTGGAAATGGCATGGCAAGCCGTTCCACAGGACTACATCCAGCATCTCTACGATCGTCTCCATGGGAGAATAGCTGCATGTTCTGTTGCCTGTGTCTATGTGCCTGTGGTTCTGTCTGTGTGATCATGTGATGTATCTGACCCCAGGAATGTGTCAATAAAGTTTCCCCTTCCTGGGACAATGAATTCACGGTGTTCTTATTTCAATTTCCAGGAGTGTATATCACGTAGCTTGAAAAGTTGTAGGTTATCAAAGCATAAAAATTTTCCAATTCTCCCTGCGAGAGAAGCAGATGAATCTGGTAAAATATCCAGCATCAATATCTGTAATCCTCTGGGACCACTAATATGTCAAGTGTTCCCCACGACGCATCATCCAGGAACTGAAGAATCAAAGGGACAGTCCTACAAGATGTGATCTGTAACTGCCGTAAAAGACTTGAAAAGTGTGTGAAAGAAAATGGCGGCCATCTATGTGGTGTCATTTGCAAGTGACGGGGATTTTAAATTGCAACATCTTAAATTCAAGTTGTGTTTCTTTTATATCGTTGTGAATAAATTTTTATGGCTGGTGGAGGTTTCAAAATCGCCTGTTTCACTGCTGGACCTCTCATATAGCTCCAACACATTGTTCATTGAGCCTGTGTCCATAACTGCGGCAAATTGTTTGAATGATTTGCTACCGCTTGCGGCCGTTACTTTATCTTTGTTCGTGCACTCTTAAACGATTTCGGTCTTGGATAATTTTCAAGTACCTGTGTAAAATTTCAGCAATGGTACGTTATGCCATAGTAGTCTCCGCACACTGTCACTGCGCTTGTGAGTGCAAGTGTCGCCGTTTTCATAAACCAGTATCGATAACACGTTAATGCTAGGGCCTCCCGTCGGGTAGACCGCTCGCCTGGTGCAAGTCTTTCGAATTGACACCACTTCGGTGACTTGCGTGTCGATGGGGATGAAATGATGATGAAAGACACACAACACTCAGTCATCACGAGGCAGAGAAAATCCCTGGCCCCGCCGGGAATCGAACCCGGGACCCCGTGGGCGGGAAGCGAGAACGCTACCGCAAGACCACGAGCTGCGGACACCCTTTTGTAGTCATAACGTGAAAGTCAAGTGCGATGGCACGAGGCAATATGTGCGTTTAATATGTGTAATCGTATTAACGGTATTGGTGTTACTGATTTTATGAGACGACGATATCTGTATTCGATGTGACAGTATACTCCTTTCACACAGGGCTACTTGGCAGAGACTACTGTGGCATAATGTACCAGCACTGAATTTTTTAGAGAGTCCTGAAATGGTCTAAGACCGCAATTGTGCAGTAGTATACGAATAAAGAAAAAATAAAAGCTGCCAGCGGTATAAAATCATGCAGACAATCTAAAATATTCATTTTCTTATTGAATACTAGCTGCAGGATTAAATGTTGTGTGTTGAGATTCGTAAAGACGTCATGTTCATGTACACAAAGCTGCGTGGTCTCTTTATTTTAAATTCTCTTTGTGGTACATCGTAAGGCAAAATCCCACATTCACAGGCTAGCTCTGCACTTGGAAGAGGGTCTCGACCGATAGATTTTATTTTAAAATAAACATCTTCTCGCTGGTAAAGCATTTCGTCACTAGTTTTTGCCTGGTCAGCTGAATCTTGATGGCAAACAGTTACTCGTCACTGGACTGTGCGCCAAGGCGCTGATATGCTTTCCAAGCGTCGTAGCAAATGCTACAATGACACTGGAAAACATTCTATTGGCAGTCGACCTTGTGTCGCATACAGGTTTCACACATCCCTGTCTACCACCTCCATGGTCAGGAATACAGCGTGACACTATACTCACCACTCATCCGGCACAGCCATGGACACTGGACAGCTTCACGTAAGAGTCACACCGCGAGAAAAAGTATGACAGTCCACTCACCCGCAATCCCTTCAAGTACGCCATACGTCTTTATCATTAGGGCCAGAAGGTCACGTGTTGCGTATGCTCGCTTATACTATTCTAAGACATACTATATCATTTCGGTAAGGACAGAGAACGTAATTTAATTTACCAATTGTCTTACCTTTTTTAAATTAAAGAAATAAAAATAGACGTCTGTGAAATTTCCAGCTTTTGGCAGTTCAGAGAAGCAAGAGGAAGTACCGCTACTTCGAAAGCCTTTCCAGTCACGTCTTCCGCGTGTTTTATCTCCAGCCTGCGCTCCGAGAGTAATTGTGTTACAAGAATTTTACACGTTCCTTCTCGTGAACAGTGGAATGACATACACATATATTACCTCTCCATGTGAATTCGCCAGAACGTTTCGCGATTTCTGGTATAGCTCACAAATACTGTTTCAACTTACTTCTGGTAATACTATTTTAGTTTTGACAAAGGCACAAAAATTGTGAAGTAATTAGTGTCATTTTAAGTGATATTATTAAAATCTTTCAGGCCATTTAAATATCAGCATGCCAGTACTAAAAATGGAAACGTAATTATACCGTTTCCCTCTTGCGAGAAGCTGAAAATTATTTTCAATGGGCTTAGAAATGTTGTCGTACATACTGCTTAAAAGTTATGTCACATAATATAATTTGCCACCTATATTATAAATTATAATAAATATATACTAAATTTTAAAGAACTCAAGGTGATAATCAGATTGAGGGTACAGAGTAATTTAAAGTAATCCTCTTACTCATCAATTCCTGAAGTAGAAAGTATCTTACTGTGTTGTTAAGACTTTAACCATCTCCACCTAACTACATATTAGAGAAATTATATATATACGTGCTCGTGTGTGTGTGTGTGTGTGTGTGTGTGTGTGTGTGTGTGTGTGTGCGCGTGCGAGTGTAATATAGCTGTCAGCCCTCGCCTACAGTTTTGTTTTTCGAAATAACCTTAATCCTCATCTGCACAATTGAAATATTTTATTGCGCTTAGCCGGCTTCAACAGATCAGTCTGTCATCTTCATGAGTCTACGAGATTTGACAAAATGTAAGTCATTAGAACATGGCCATGTAAGCACGTAAAGTATAAGAAGCGTATTACAAAAACTTAAAATATTTTCTTATAATAGGAATAAATAGACGTCAATATCTTCGTCAATGAAGCGTAATACCGCGACATTCCGTAAAAAATGCATAGTGTATGTGATCATTAAAAATTACATATTGATAACTTAGAGCGAATTAATCATACTTATGTACAGAGTCGAGGTAGTGCGTCAGGAGATATTTGAGAAACATAAAGAAAAGTATATAAAAAGTATAAGTGTGACGGACAAAAAAGGACATTACACATTAGATAAAAAGGCTCAATCGCCAGTCAAATGTATATATAAATTGTAGGTTAAAGGATCTTTAGAAGTCTGGTATATAATTTTTTTTATTAAAAGCTATTGGACGATGATGTAGCGGCAGGTCTATGTGCTTACCACTACCTTTGGGACGAGGCTGACAGCTATCAACCTGTGGTTACAATCATCACCTCGCATACACTGTGTAAATTTTGTGACAAGTCTTGGCATTACGCTCCGTTGACGAAGAAAGTAATGGCGTTTTCGTATCCTTATTATAAGATATATTGAGTAAATTTTTTGTAATATGCTTTTTATATTTTACATACATCAACATATATGGTCACGTTCTAGTGATTTATATTTTACCAAATTTTGTAGACTTCCGAAGATGACACATTCCTCTGGCAACCGATTAAGTACACTAAAGCATTTCAGTTGTGCAGCTAACTTCTGAACTTTATTTTCCAAAAGCATGTACCACAGTTGCTGAAATAATAACAGCTGTGAATTGAATCAAAATTTTGCTATACTGTAAGCAGAATAACGCATAACGAACGAAGCGAGTAAGATATGATAAGCAGACTTTCAACGACAAATAAAGCATTTCTCGCTAAAAGAACACTAGTACCAAACATAGGCTTTGTATAGAAACTAGAAAGGGTTCTTTAAAGTCAAAGCGAGCTATTCGCACAACAGAATTGTAGCAGAATGCGTTGTATGTTGCGGAAGAAGACTCATCAACACATACCAGTCAACTCGCACCCAAAATGCATACTTCCAAGAATACAGAGAACTGCTAAGGTAGCAGTTAGATCGCGCTACCACGAAAGTGTACAAGCTAGGGTGAAAAATAATTCGGAACCCAGACTTAAGTGCTATCCAGGAATTATGTCGTAATGCATGCATTGAGAATTGGCTTTATGATTGGGAATGGATTCTACGATGTTAAGTTGATGCTGCTAGGTATAAGTTGTTTATCCCAACGGGCAAACAGATATTCGCGTCAGACTATTAACATCAAAGCACTCAGTTTAGTATCTTACCATATGCATAAATTTGGCAGGAAAAGTTTGGAGCACACTGTGTATGGGCATTCGAGTTACTAAGATAAACTTGTGACAAAATTATGCAAAAAGAAGGGGCACAATCGTGTCCTTAAAACTGACAGAGTCTACCAATTCGAACTGCAGAATACCAAACGAAGGGATAAAGGTATCTGGGAAGATCAACCAAGATGGTGAGTGATAAATCAGAACTAGTGTACAAGTACAACCCATGGAATAAATGGCGGTATTGGTGATGACGATAATGGTGAAACTCGTGGAACTTCGGTGCGGATGAAAACTGTGAGGCGCACCGGTTCTCGAACCTGGAACGATTTCTTCCGCGGTGTATGCTCTGCCGACTCAGCTATCCACGTCTGAGTCAAAGATTCACCTCTACCAGCACCTTCCTCCTGCTTTCAACAGTTAGGGCTTTTCGTGAATCGTGCCTGGATAGCTAAGTCGGTAGAGCAAGGACCGCGCAAGAAAAGAATCCGGGAAAAGGCTTTAATGCGCGTGCATTCCGCCGCTGAGTGAGAGATCCATTCAGATGTTGACAGTGTTGTTGGTGCTGGTGACGATAATCATGACGATAACGATAGATACCCAAGCGGGAAAAAAACTTTCCATCGCTTGGTTTTGAAGCCGCGAGAGGCTTCCAATACGTAAAGAAAAACATTTTTTTCTTGGCCTATTTCGGTTGCAAAAATTCGGAATTTGTTATGGGACATCGTTGAATATTCCCGCTTAGCTCCTACAATTTCATGAAATTTCGATAGGTTCAAATGGTTCAAATGGCTCTGAGCACTATGGGACTCAACATCTTAGGTCATAAGTCCCCTAGAACTTAGAACTACTTAAACCTAACTAACCTAAGGACATCACACACACCCATGCCCGAGGCAGGATTCGAAATTTCGATAGGTGGCGGCACTGCACGGGACCTTTAAAATTATGTCTGTAGCGGAGGAACGTTCCAAGCAGACGGCTGTCATTGAGTTTCCTTTGGAGGAAAGCCAGAACATCGCAGATACTCGTAGGCGCTTGGAGACTGTCTACGGAAACCTGTCAGCGAACAAAAGCACGGTGAGCCGTTGGGAGAAGCGCCTGTCATCACGGCAACAAGGTCGCGCAAACCTGTCCGTCTTCCCGCGTGCCGACCGGCCCACACAGCCGTGGTGGTGGTGGTTGTTGGGATGTTTAAGGGGGACTAAACAGCGAAGGTCATCAGTCCCCCACCACACAGCCGTGATTCTTGCAATGTTGTAGGAGTAACAGCCCACATCTCGCACCTTCCGACTTCCATCTGTTTGGCCCAATGAAGGATGATGCACTATGTGGGAAACAGTACGTGGGTGATGGGGAGGTTCTTGATGCAGCAAGATGTTGGATCCGACGTCGACCAGTAGTGTGTTACCATGCGGGCATACAGATGGCGTGAGGCAATCGCACTGAACAAAGACTGTGGTGAAAACTAGGATGACGGGCTACAGATGCGAAATTTAACCGACAGGAAGAAGATGCTGTGATATGCAAATGATTAGCTTTTCAGAGCATTCACACAAGGACGGCGCCGGTGGCGACACCTACAACGTGCTGACATGAGGAAAGTTTCCAACCGATTTCGCATACACAAACAGCAGTTGACCGGCGTTGCCTGGTGAAACGTTGTTATGATGCCTCGTGTAAGGAGGAGAAATGCGTACCATCACGTTTCCGACTTTACTAAGGTCGGATTGTAGACTATCACGATTGCGGTTTATCGAATCGCGACATTGCTGCTCGCGTTGGTCGAAATCCAATGACTGTTAACAGAATATGGAATCGATGGGTTCAGGAGGGTAATACGGAACGTAGTGCTGGATCCCAGCGGCCTTGTATCACTAGCAGTCGAGATGACAGGCATCTTATCCGCATGACTATAACGGATCGTGCAGCCACATCTCAGTTCCTGAGTTAACAGATGGGGACGTTTTCAAGACAACAACCATCTGCACGAACAGATCGACGACGTTTGCAGCATCATGAACTATCAGCTCGGAGACCACGGCTGCGGTTACCCTTGACACTGCGTCACAGACAGGAGCGCCTGCGATGGTGTACTCAACAATGAACCTGGGTCCACGAATGGCAAAACATAATTTTTTTCGGATGAATCCAGGTTCTGTTTACCGCATCATGATGGTCGCATCCGTGTTTGGCGACATCGCGGTGAACGCACATTGGAAGCGTGTATTCGTCATCGCCATACTGGCGTATCACCCGGCGTGATGGTATGGGGTGCCATTGGTTACACGTCTCGGTCACCTCTTGTTGGCATTGACGGGACTTTGAACAGTGGACGTTACATTTCAGATGTGTTACGACCCGTGGCTCTATCCTTCATTCGATCCCTGCGAAACGCTACATTTCAGCAGGATAATGCACGACCGTATGTTGCAGGTCCTGTACGAGGCCTTTCTGGATACAGAAAATGTTCGACTGCTGCTCTGGCCAGCACATTCTGCAGATCTCTCACCAATTGAAAACGTCTGGTCAATGGTGGCCGAGCAACTGGCTCGTCACAATACGCCAGTCACTACTCTTGATGAACTGTGTTATCGTGTTGAAGCTGCATGGGCAGCTGTACCTCTACACGCCATCCAAGATCTGTTTGACTCAATGCCCAGGCGTATCAAGGCCGTTATTACGGCCAGAGGTGGTTGTTCTGGGTACTGATTTCTCAGGATCTATGGACCTAAATTGTGTGAAAATGTAATCACATGTCAGTTCTAGCATAATATATTTGTCCAATGAATACCCGTTTATCATCTGCATTTCTTCTTGTTGTAGCAATTTTAATGGCCAGTAGTGTATTTGGTTGTTAAAAAGAATAGTCAATTGCATAAAAGACGGACTGGGACAGTCATAAAAGAATTTGCAATTGTCCGGTTTAATAAAACTGTTTCACTAGCTTCTGGATGTGTTATAAGACGGGCAGGGTCCAGGAGTGTGATGTTAGGAGCTACGTGATTGCGCAGGCGGGGGCAACGCGCGGAAGCGACCTTGCACCAATTAGTTGCGGGAGGTTGGCCGCGCGCCGCGGAACTGGGCCAGGGTCGGGACGGCTGCGTGGCGCTCAGCTGGCAGCGTCGCGCCGCCCAGCTGGTAATGACGTCGTAAGACAATGGCTGACACACATCCCCACCCCCGCCCCCCGCCCCCGCCACGCAGCGGCAAGTTTCCCTGCTGCCGCCGCCGCCGCCGCCGCCCCAGGCGCTCCTCCTAACTTGCCAGGCGCTGCCAGGAATTTAATTATTACGCCATCACGTGACGTCACAGATGGCGACACGAGGCGCCACGCCGGCGTGTCGAGTAAAGCGGCGCATCCCTTTGTAGAGGACGGCACAGCCTCTCAGCTTGCACGTTTCGAGATGCATACTAGATTTTACGCTGAAGTACTGCAATCCTCATTCAGAACAAATAAGTAAATGGCATTAGACAGTATTGTGAATAACTACGTTTTCTGCACCGCGGAAAGTAAAATTTTCTATGATATTTTACTACTCTATTAAATGGACATAGTTTGGTGTTCCGGTCACTGTAATTACTAACTCATTTATTCTGGTTCGATTATTACTTGTGGCGAGTGGTTGTAAGCGCTTCAGTCCGGAACCGCGCGACCGCTACGGTCGCAGGTTCGAATCCTGCTTCAGGCATGGATGTGTGTGATGTCCTTAGGTTAGTTAGGTTTAAGTAGTTCTAGGTTCTAGGGGACTGATCACCTCAGATGTTAAGTTCCATAGTGCTCAGAGCCATTTGAACCATTTTTTAATTATTACTTCATACAAGTACGACAGTTAGTAAATTTGGCTGTGCTCTGAGAACGTGGCGCTTCTTGTGTTCATAAAGGACATTAAAAGAAGTACGGTGCATGAATCGACATAGGTCAATTAACTTTTTATATGTACCATAAAGATATTTTTAATGTACAGTGAACGCCATAATACTTCAGAAATAGTTACTGGCGTCAAGACAAAGTTTTTGGCAAGTGGTGCTATGCAATAGGCGAATACTCTCCCATGGTTTTATAGTTCGAAGCTTCCTTGTATCCCGAGGTTCTGAAGTACGTATGAAAATTTCTTTAATTTGAATTAAATGCTTTAGTGGTACTGAAAAGCTCTTGTGAACATATGAGCAGTTATATTGCGGTTTTTAGTGTGTGTGCTGAAAATTGTGGAAAATTTCGAAAAATGTGGTAAATGTAAGATCCCGGACTGCTACGACATTGCAATTTTGTTTCAATTGATTTGTGAACAGGATACAGCGGAAACTTCGTTGCACAAGCAGCTTTCCTCTTCTCATTGCCGGCCGGAGTGGCCGAGCGGTTCTAGGCGCTACAGTCTGGAACCGCGCGACCGCTACGTTCGCAGGTTCGAATCCTGCCTCGGGCATGGATGTGTGTGATGTCCTTAGGTTAGTTAGGTTTAAGTACTTCTAAGTTCTAGGGGACTGCTGACCTCAGAAGTTAAGTCCGATAATGCTCAGAGCCATTTGAACCATTTTGAACCTCTTCTCAATTATCGTTTCTTCTGATTTTGGTTAGCGAAAAGTTTCACCACAAACATAAACTAAACGATACATCACCGTAATTCTTATGTGTGTGTGTGTTCTCTCTGATGTTGGAACTATTGCACCGGGTAAAGTGACCTAGAGCTTAAGATGCTGTATTGGCACACGTCGGTTCAAATCCGGAAATAATTTTCAGGGGTTTCCTACATCGCTTGAGATGAATGGCCGGATGGTTCTTCTGTCCGATCCTGGTTCGCCCGTTGCTTGTATTCCGTCTCTAGATTCCCCATTGCGAGCAGAAAGTTATTCCTGATAATTATATCACTTTTTAGCTATGATAGATTTCTGTCTGTTTGCTCCGGAGGACACAAGCAATAATCAACTTTACTCTCTAACCTACTACTTCTCTTTTGGTCTTTTTTGAGTGTCTACGAGACAACATTCTAAATAGGAATATTGTTTCAGGTTTACTCATTCTTTTCTCCTAAATAAAATATCTCTTTTAAAAACTAACAGCTCAGTTCATGGAATCAGTATTAGAAATAAGAATAATCGTCTTAAAGATCTAGCAGCACTTTGTTTCAGGAACACACACGTTCAATAATTTGTCAAGCAGTCATAAAGAGTTTAGCTACTAATATATTTCAGTCTAATAGGAACCTAAACGATTTGTTGATGGCCATCTCCTTCTACCCCATTAACAAATTTCTTAGCAAAACCAGTTGATGTGTATATTATTGGTGATGTAAAACAACGTAAGCATTATGTAAAATCTTCCCTGCACATCTTCAGTGCAGTAATGTGGTCAGTGTAAATAAATGTTGTAATCTGATTTTCAGTTTGATGCAAGGCTACATTCGCCTACGAATAGCCACATACACCTTAGTGTACTATACAAGGTGAGTCAGCTACACCTACCACTGAGTTTTATGCCGCCTGCAACGCCTTCAGACACCACGCATAAGGTTTTCATGTGATCGTGCTCGCTACATGCAAACTATTATTGCTGCAGAAAAAATGGACAGGACATTTTTGTAGGGTATTTAGAGCAGTTAAATTTTGTACCGATATACGTTTTCACTGGAGGCCACAGTTTCCGAGTTATTCAAGAGAAACGCTTTTCAATGTCGCTTCCAAATGTTTGTCTTGAATAATTCGAAAACTACGGCCTGAAGCGAAAACGCACCCCAGTACAAAACTTTTTCTATGGAGCTAATAGTATGTGCTTAACGAACGAGAGAATATGAAAATCTTGTGTGTTATATTTGAGGGCATTGCGGTTTGCATAAAACTCAGCGGTAGGGGCAACTGTATCACCTTGTATATATACAGTTATGACAGTTATGTTATTAGCTCTTAAATGAAAATATTTTTCAGATTTTTTTACTTATACCACTTCCATGAGAACCATTTTGACTTAGGAAGGAACGTAAGTGTATCTCCTGTAAATATGTGCTACGTGTTCTCGTTTTTGTTATGTTCTACATCGTTTAAGATCTCCTACACATGGATCTAAGGGACAAAATTGCATCTAATCTAATCTTAGATGTTCAACTAGAATGGAAAAAATTATGTGCTTAGTATTAAACGTACATGCAGTACAGTTCATTTCTTGTATTAAAATCTAGTCACTGGAGTTGAAAATATAGTTCTGTTATTTGTTACGGGTCTGTGAATGAATACTTGTACTACTTCTTGCATAGAAATCATTTGGCATGTGTGTTAAAAGTAATTAATTTTTTGCTGTTCCAGGTAAGTCCAACACTCTGAACGTCTAAGAATGCTTCTCCTCCAACGGGGCCTGTGTTTCTTACCAAATTGTGGTTGCGGTATTGTTGGACTTATACGTAACTACCACGCGCATGCATAAAAGGGTATGGAAATTTTATTTTCACTTAGTATGTTGACTTTTTAACATTGTCAAGTGACGTGCGTTAGTGAAATGCACGTGTAACTCATGCCAACTGTGTACGAAATTCTTAACCTAGTGCATTAATACTGTATTACTATTAAATAGCAGCTTTTGATGGTACAAAAATGTCTTTCGTAAAAGATGAAGAAAATTGTGGAGCACAATTTAAAGACTTGTGTATGCTCGTTAGAGCCGTAGATTTAAAATTATGTCTACTTTCTAGAAGCTCACCTAAGTTATCACTTATCGGAAAGAAACTCTCATTTTTGATAGTTACTAGTGGAATTCTGTATCAACATGATTAGGTCTCGTACGCGGATGCAATTTCACGCTAATTTCTGGATTCAGAGAGTCAGCACTGCGGCAGAAAAAAAAATTGGACTTCGTATTCACGTTCGCAGATCCACTGGTTGAACAGAGAGAAGTTGCTCAGTGGTGGAGTCCATAATATTGAACACTTATTCGGGAGGATTTTCAAGTTCTGGCCGTTGATAAAGCTTTTTCGCCCAAAATAATTAAAAGCGAATACTCGTGTGGCTACTTCAAGAAGATGTGTACCTTCACAGACTTTGCAGTTATGAGGAACTACTCTGACGACATACGGCTAGACCCTGATCCTGAGTTTCTTTTCAGTGGGTTATCGATACTGAAACAATCGATAATCGACTGTTAGTATTGATGTGAGCATGTGATATTTTCGCTTGAAGGTCCGTGGATGTCCAGCAGAGCATGCGGACCGGGCCAAGTCCCCACAGGTAGCAGAGCCGCAGGGCTGGAGCTGGCCACGGCGCATGCGCGCCGCTCGTCGTGGTCGATGTGTGACAGAGGCAGCCGCAGGTGCCGTCGCGGTTCGCCGCCTCCCAAGTCACTGCGCGCTCCGCCGTACTCGACACCCACGCACGGTCTGCGGACACCACGCCACTCCCTTGCGCGCGACACCGACAACAATTCCGTTCTCACTTTATTTATAACTAACCTGGCATTGCTCGGGTATTCATTTTGACATTTTTCTATTAGAAACAAAAACAAAAAATTAACTGTGTCTATACCGTAATATCTACATCTACATGGTTACACTGCAATTGACACTTAAGTGTCACATTACAAAAGGCGGGACTCAAATCCGCAGTCAGTGTCACATGCTGATAGAGAGCGCGACGAATTGTTTTTCATCTATTACATCTACATCCTACATCTACATGGCTGTCCGCCCCCGGTAGCTGAGTGGTCAGCGCGACTGTCAATCGAAAGGGCCCGGGTTCGATTCCCGGCTGGGTCGGAGATTTTCTCCGCTCAGGGACTGGGTGTTGTGTTGTCCTAATCATCATCATTTCATCCCCATCGACGCGCAAGTCGCCGAAGTGGCGTCAAATCGAAAGACTTGCACCAGGCGAACGGTCTACCCGACGGGAGGCCCTCGTCACACGACACTTCATCTACATGGCTACTCTGCAATTCACACTTAAGTGCCTGGCAAAGGGTTCATCGAACCATTTTCATTCTACTTCTCTACCGTTTAACCCTCGAATAGTGCGTGGGAAAAAGGAACACCAAAATTTTTCCGTTCGAGCTCTGATTTCCCTAATTTTATTATGATGATCATTTCTCCCTACGTAGGTGGGTGTCAACAAAATATTTACGCATTCGGAAGAGAAAGTTGGTGATTGAAATTTCGTAAATAGATCTCGGCGCAAAGAAAACCGCCTTTGTTTCAATGACTGCCACGCCAACTCGCGTATCATATCAGTGACACTCTCACGTCCATTGCGCGATAACACGAAACGAGCTGCCTTTCTTTGCACTTTTTCGATGTCCTCCGTCAATCCTACCTTGTAAGGATCCCACACCGCGCAGCAATATTCTAGCAGAGGACGGAAAAGTGTAATGTAGGCTCTCTCTTTAGTGGGTTTGTCTCGTCTTCTACGTGTTCTGCCAACAAAGCGCAGTCTTTGTTTCGCCTTCCCCACAATATTATCTATGTGGTCTTTCCAATTTAAGTTGCTCGCAATTGTAATTCCTAGGTATTTAATCGACAGCTGTTAGATTTTTGCGAGTTATCGTATACCCAAAATTTATCGGATTTCTTTTAGTACCCATGTGGATGACCTCGCACTTTTCCTTGTTTAGGGCCAATTGCCACTTTTCGCACCGAACAGAAATTCTCTCTAGATCATTTAGTAATTGGAACTGATCGTCTGATGATTTTACTAGACGCTAAATTACAGCGTCATCTACAAACAGTCTAATGGGGCTGCTCTGATTATCACCTAGATCATTTATATAAATCAGGAACAGCAGAGGGCCTATGACACTACCTTGCCAGATATCACTTCTGTTCTACTCGATGATTTACCGTCTATCACTACGAAGTGTGACCTCTCTGAGAGGAAATCACGAATTCAGTCGCACAACTGAGACGATACTCCATATGCACGCTATTTGAGTAATAGTCGCTTGTGACGAACGGTATCAAAAGCACTCATTACTTCATGGGAATAAAGAGCTAGCTGTGTTGCACAAGAGCGATATCGAAAAACTTCATTTCCATGTATCCGAGAGAACACCATTGAAATTATGAAACAGTCGTACAAAGATACCGGACAGTATCTGTGTCCTGAGCACAGCTACTTCGCGTGTCTACAACGCGTTTTTGTAGACGTTTCTATAGCAACGCCTCTTCAAGCTCTATAGATGGCTATTGTTTGCGCCTACATCCGTTTGCGCTTCGCAGTTGGAAGCTGTCAAAAGCGCTGCCAGGTGTCAGGAATTTCCTCAAGCTGACTCGACTGTAGGAATCTCTTAGTAGTAAAAAAATGAACTTCGTACTTCATGCATGATACGGTCTTTTTCGCTCATCTCAGGGTTTGTGGCGTCATATCTCTTGAACTGTGTTCGTACAATAATATATTTGTGTAGGTGCATTCGCCGGCTTATGTGGATACTGTCTGCGAAACATACTGTGAACAGAGTTAGTTGCACAGAAGTAATAAAATAATTTAAATGTCATCAATGACGCTGTATTTCTGTATGCTTGTAACTATTCATATTCTTGGAACTGAAGCATTGCATATCTTTTCACTAACTCACAGCCAAAATATCACCTCAAAATTTAACCTAGACAGCGGGCTCCACTAGCGATCAGTATATGTATGATTTTCCATTCAAATTCGTTGGCTTCACCAACTCACAACCAAACTGTCAGATCCCAACGTAACCTCAATCTCGGAGTACGCTACAGGTCAGTCTGTCACCACAACTTTTCCTGAGTTAAGTCTTCTGACAACTTCGATGAGGCCCGCCTCGAATTTCTCTCCCGTGCCAAACATTTCACCTCAGAGTAGCACCTGCAACCTACATCCTCAGCTATTTGTTGGGTGTATTCCAGTCTCTCTGCTCCTCTACAGTTTTTACCCTCTAGAGCTCCCTCTCCGGTACCATGGAGGTTATTCAAAATGGGACTTAACATCTGAGGTCATCAGTCTCCTAGAACTTAGAACTACTTAAACCTAACTAACCTAAGGACATCACACACATCCATGCCCGAGGATGGATTCGAACCTGCGACCGTAGCTGTCGCGCGGTTTCAGTCTGAAGCGCCTAGAACCGCTCGGCCATACCGGCCGGCCATGGAGGTTATTCCTAGATGTCTTAAGATATCCTGTAATCCTGTCCCTTCTTCTTGTCAGTGTTTTCCATATATTGCTTTCCTCTTCGATTCATCAAAGAATCACCTAGTTCAGTACCTTATCAGCCCATCTAATTTTTCACATTATTCTGTAGCACCACATCTCAAACGCGTCGATTCTCTTCTATTCAGATTTCCCCACAGTCCATGTTCACTGCCATACAATGCTGTGCCCAAAACGTGTGTTCTCAGAAATTTCTTCCTCAAATTAAGGCGTTTGTTTGATACTTGTAGGCTTCTCTTGGCCGGGAAATCCCTTTTCTCGGGTGCTAGTACGCTTTTTATGCCCTCTTCCCTCCGTCCATCATGAATTATTTTGCTGCCCAGGTCACAGAATTCCTTAACTTCGTCTATTTTGCGATCCCCAATTCTGATGTTAAATTTCTCGCTGTTCTCATTTCCGCTACTTTTCATTTCATTCATCTTTCTTCGATTTATTCTCAGTTCATATTCCGTGCTCATTAGACTGTTCATTTCATTCAACAAATCCTGTAATTCTTCTTAATTTTCAGTTAGGACAGCTGTCGTCATCAGCGAATGTTATCATTGATGCTGTTTTAACCTTGAATTCTAATCCCACTCTTGAACCTTTCTTTTATTTCCGTCATTGCTTCGTGGATGTGTTGACTGAACAGTAGGGACGAAACACTATATCCGTGTCTTAGATCCTGTTTTCTTGGTCTTCCAGTCTTCCATCACAACCTACATTCCAAAAGCTAATACAGACCAAAAGAAATATTGTCTTTCTGTTTTTCCACATATGACGTCACACATCGTATCTTTGCGTTTCGGAATCGAGCCGACATCCGGTATCGCAAAGTTCAGATGAGCTGGACAGTAGCTCATAGATGTAGAACTGGTGTTTCCGGACGCCAAGGGCCACGAGCGAGGCAGGAGGCTCCGGTTTCCGCCTGCCTTCACGCCAACCCGAAAATGAGAAGCGCTGGGCCCGGCGCCGCAGTGTCGGCTGTGGCGCTTGCTTATGAAAATTCCTGCCGGCACCCAGACGCCCAGTCGCGTCTGCCTTATGGCTGCGACGCGCCCGCCGTCATCCCTGTTGCCGCCGGGAGGCGTCGCCGCTGCCGGCTGTGCACAATTGGAAACGTTTATCATATCCTTCCGAAAGCTGCAGGACGCAAACGGGGGACATCGCCAAAGTGGTTGGCGCATCTCCTACAGTACTGTGCTTTGATTACTTTGCCAAGCCACGGCGGCTGAATAGCATTCTGTTTCTTAGATAAACTTCTGATGAAAGTTACGGCGTAACTATTGGCTCTAAAGAGGCATGTACGCCTTCAGTCCAAGTCGAAGTCTGCACAGATATCTAGACTGAAGGTTTGTGGGCTACATTCAGTTTTCTCATCTGTTCCGTTGTAAGTTCATGCGTGTCTGATGTCCGAACAGTAGTTTCGTGACCATAAAGTGACAAAGCATTTTGTACTGTGGCTACAGCTGTGTCTTTTTCTAAATTATTTCCGAAAAGTATATCGAAGATTGTCTGTCTTCTACATTTTGGTATCAGGAATCGGTTTTAGATGTTGCAGTTTTTTCTGTAAAAACATCATACGCGGCTGGTTTTTTACATGACTGAAATATGAATCACCAGTGGTAGTCATGATGGCAACAAGTTGAGGTTCAGATGACTAGGGCCAAGACTGTGCAAACTCTGCGGTTGCTGGAGGGAACAGTGCAGACGTACGGCCTGCTTGAACTGCGCAGTAGCCTCCGCTGATCTTGCAGATTATCTCTCAGACACGCCGAGTCACATGATAAGGTGCTGAGGCTCTTTAATGTGAATGACGTACAAGATGTCTAGAAACAAAGAAAAGTGACGACGACTCTTACATCTGGAGCCACTGTGTGCTGTAGGTAAACAGCGGCAGATAAAAAGGTTTTATTGATTGGTATTAAGGACACGACGTCTTGAGCTTTCGCACTTGAATGACGAGTATTTTCTTAAACTTCATCCTTCAACAATTGTCTGTAACGACTGTCAAATCACTATTGTAATCTTTCTACTGATTTTTTATTTCTAAGCATCACAATTGTGGTTAATCTGTCAGGATTAAGGTGCCCAAGGTTTCTTTTTGCCCAAGGTTGTTTCTTTTCCTTTTTTTTGCGAACCATTCCCATAATCTTTCTATCGTCTTTTTAGTTCTAACCGTTACACCGTCAGCAAATATATCGGTATTATTTTGTCCACGTTTTTTTCTTTTATGTTCGCACACCACAGCAATGACCTGTTCCTTAATCCTTTCGTGATTGTTGCGTGACAAGAACGACTGTCGATAAACTTCTTATGAGCTCTAATATCTCTGATTATCTTGTGGCGTTCATTTCACGAGACATGTTTGGACATAAGTAATATGTTGCCTGACTCTTCTTCAAATCTACGCAATCAGAATAAAAAAAAAATAAAAAAACTTACGCTATCAGAATGTCAACAGCAAATCTCTCCGTGATTTACAACGCCTGTCTTGTGGCGATTGCAGTGGATTATATTGCGCTTTTCTTCATTCTTACTGATCAACTCCGCGACTTAATGTGTTATTGTATTGTGTACATAGGTCACTTAACAGTATATATACATGTAGATCAATGCCATGTCCGAGGCAGAGTTCGGGATGCGACCTTCGCTTTACGCTGCAACGGAGGTGGGGAAGACGATGAACACCATGACACCGACTGTCGCTTGGTCTTTCCAGCTCTCTTCTCCTGTAATGACGCGGATATCCAACAACGCGTGACCACAGTGCTTCGAGCGATTCCACGAGAACTGGTTGCTGCGTTTCCAACAGCTTTGTAGCTGATGTCAGAAGTGTGTTGTAACTCATGGTGATAACTGTGAAGGTCAGTAAAGGTATTTTGTTGGTAACTCTTGTTTCCCTTAATTTCTGAGACCATTCGCCGAACTTCTCAAACACGCCTTGCGACGGCGGTCCGTGGACTGACAGTTATCAATATTACAGTCAACTCTACAGCAGTGAGGACAGTTCTTCAGTCTGTGGCTACACGAGTGAGTAAATTAGTTTCGGTCGTTTCCCCCACCTTTTGAGAAAGTCTTTGTTATTTCTTTTTTCGTAGTATTGGCTCATTCCCTTTCTGTCTTGCCTTATTTAGTTTCCCGTAATTTGCCGCTTCTGCCTTTATACTCACGGAGCATATCCGGTTTGTCGTCGGCAGCAGGTACGGTCATCCTGTGAAAATGCGCCCTTACCTGACTGGAATGTTTTCTACAGCCGCTCAGTCCGCAAACCTGTCCATGTGAGCATGCTCTCAGGCAACTGGATAGTATCCTGTGTTAAACATAGCTTATAATTTTCTAGTAGCCTTACCATTTTCGAGACTATTAAATTTCATGATCACTTTGCTGAGAAATCTCGAAATTGATACACGTAAATATATAAAAGCGTTTAAATGCCTTTTTTAGGGGGTGATGTGTCGCCCGCCCCCCCCCCCCCTATGCCCCACTCACTCCTAGAATATCATCCTGGGTCCTGTCACTTTCATCTACATACATACTCCGGAAACCACCGTACGGTGCGTGGCGGAGGGTAACCTATGCCACTAATATTCGTTTTCTTTCCTTTCCCACTCTCAGACAGAGTGAGGGAAAAACGACTGTGTATGCCTCCGTATGAGGCAAGCCATAACTTCTTGTACCGTATCTTCGTGGTCCATCCGCGAAATGTTTGTTGGCAGCAGTAGAATCTTTGTTCATTCAGCTTCAAATGCCATTTCCATAAATTTTTCTCTACAGTGTTGCTAAAAAAAGAAGAAAAAAAAACTTTGCCTTTTCTCCAGGAATTCCCATTTGAGTGTTGTTCGAACCTACTGATAACAAATCTAGCAGCCCGCCTCTGAATTGCTTCGATGACTTTCTTTAATCTAAAATAGAGCAATACTCAAGAACAGGTCGCATTGGCGTCCTAAATGCTGTCTGCCTTGCAGGTGAACCTCTAAAACTAAACTAAACTCCGTCCGAAGAGGCCTTGGAAGCCCCAACGGTACCGACCGGCTGCCGCGTCCTCCTCAACCCTCAGGCGCCACTGGATGCGGATACGTAGGGATATGTGACCAGCAAACCGCTCTCCCGGCCGTATGTCAGTTTACAAGACCGGAGCCGCTACTTCTCAATCAAACATCTCCTCAGTTTGTCTCACAAGGGCTGAGTGCACCCCACTTGCCAACAGCGCTCGGCAGACCGGATGGTCACCCATCCAAGTGCTAGCCCAGCCCGACAGCGCTTAACTTCGGTGATCTGACGGGAACCGGTGTTACCACTGCGGCAAGGCCGTTGGCACAGATGAACCACACTTTCATAAAATTCTCCCAATAAACCGAAGTCGACCATTCGTTCTCCCTACCAAAATCCTCAAATTATCGTTCCGTTACATATCGCCTTGCAACGTTACGCCCAGATATTTAAACGAAGTGACTGCGTCAAGCAGGACATTAATAACTCTGTGTCCGAAGACTACGGGTTTGTTTCTTCCATTCATCCGCACAAACTTAGGTTCTTCGACATTTAGAGCCAGCTGACATTCATCACACTAATTAGAAATTTTGTGTAAAACATCTTGTATCATGCTATAGTCACTCATCTTCAACACCTTCCCGTGCACACAGCATCATCAGCAAGCAACCGCAGTTTGCTACCCACCCTGTCCCCCAGATCTTTTATGTATATAGAGAGCAACAGTGGTGCTATCACACTTCCCTGGGGACTCCCTTTTTTCTGATGAACAATCGTTGTCGAGGACAATGTACTGGGTTCTATTACTTAAGAAGTCTCTGAGCCACTCATATGTCAGAGAAACTATTCCGTACCGTTGTATATCGGTTAGCGGTCTACAATGGAGTACCGTGTCAAATGCTTTTCGGAAATCTAGATATCCCCTTCGCAGCATATCATGTGAAAAAATGGCAAGCTGAGTTATATACCAGAGATGTTTTCTATAACCGTGCTGATTCGTGGACAAGAGCTTTCCGGTCTCTAGGAAATTTACTATATTCGAACTCAGAGCATGTTCTAGAGCTATGCAGCAAACCGAGTTTAAGGATATACTTTGCACATCCCCTACTTACTTTACTTTTTCGTGTCCGGAGATTTGTTTCAAAGCCTTTCAGTCCAATGTCGGGGCGAGTCCAATGTTTCTCTCTTCTAAAGCCATAGTTCGTCAAGGGTATACCTTGTGGGGCAGATGGAACACTGTAGAAGGTGTTCCATATCCTGAACTTCACCACAGTCGCATTTGTTGTCTCCTTCGTCCTTGAAGCCCCATTTGACTAGGTTTGATTTAACTGGTGCTACGCCTGTTCTGATACGGTTCAAAAAATGGCTCTGAGCACTAATGGACTCAACTGCTGAGGTCATTAGTCCCCTAGAACTTAGAACTAGTTAAACCTAACTAACCTAAGGACATCACAAACATCCATGCCCGAGGCAGGATTCGAACCTGCGACCGGAGCGGTCTTGCGGTTCCAGACTGCAGCGCCTTTAAACGCACGGCCACTTCGGCCGGCCTGATACGGTTCAGTGTTCTCCATATCTTCCAGCTTGATGTACTGCCGCTGAGGATTTCTCGTTTGGCAGGGTAGTCCTTCGGAGGCTCGTTCAATTCACTAGTGAGAAATCTCTTGCGGGATTTAAGTCTGCTACGTCCACATGAAGAACCATGCAGCGTGCGGCGCTCGTCGAAAATCTGTTTAAATTTTTTTGTATGTTCGTGCGCAATTCCCCTAAACAGGTAACGCAGAACCTGATGTTTTTCTTGCTGATACGAACCATTCACTATTCTGTGGACCGCCCTCCACACCATTCTTTTCGTTAAAACACGAAGAAAGGAGGACAGAATTTCGCAGTGCCACGTGCCGCTCGACTCTGCAACCTGCGGCCACGAATTCTGCGCCCTGCACGTGCTCGTAGCTCGTACCTCGCATTCGGCGACAGCGCGGAAATTGGGCGCGGCTCCGGCTGCAGAAATCGCGTAACGCGGTTGCCGCCGCCGCTGGCGTTGCCGTCTGCGGAACATTCCTTTATTGTTTTAAGGGCGGGACTTCGTTAGGCGGCACGTGAGCCGCTGCCGAGATTCGTCGTCTCCTCTCTGCCGGGCGCCGCTTCTCTGTTTGCTCAGTTCTCCAGCGGCGCATGGCGCGTGGCGCATGCGCGCCGAATTCTGCGAAAGCGCTGCCGCCGCCCGCTGTTTACTTAGCGCCAAAGTAAACTCGGCGCGCATTTATCGCAGAGTACAGAATACATGCCGCCGTTTCCGCGCAGGTCACGGCACAGGTTACAGGCTTACTCGCGGCGCTCATCCGTTGAACGCAACGGCTCCATTCAGTGCCTAACTAGACGTTTTACATGCCATCCCCGATAAGCCAGTACATGTAGAGTTGACATCTACATCTATATCTACATGATTACTCTGCAATTCACATTTAAGTACTTGGCAGAGTGTTCAGCGAACCACAATCATGCTATCTCTCTACCATTCCACTCCCGAACAGCGCGCGGGAAAAACGAACACCTAAACCTTTCTGTTAGAGCTCTGATTTCTCTTATTTTATTTTGATGATCATTCCTACCTATGTAGGTTGGGCTCAACAAAATATTTTCGCATTCGGAAGAGAAAGTTGGTGACTGAAATTTCGTAAATAGATCCCGCCGCGACGAAAAACGTCTTTGCTTTAATGACTTCCATCCCAACTCGCGTATCATATCTGCCACACTCTCCCCCCTATTACGTGATAATACAAAACGAGCTGCCATTTTTTGCACCCTTTCGATGTCCTCCGTCAATCCCACCTCGTAAGGATCCCATACCGCGCAGCAATATTCTAACAGAAGGCGAACGAGTGTAGTGTAAGCTGTCTCTTTAGTGGACTTGTTGCATCTTCCAAGTGTCCTGCCAATGAAACGCAATCTTTGGCTCGCCTTCCCCACAATATTATCTATGTGGTCTTTCCAACTGAAGTTGTTCGTAATTTTAACACCCAGGTACTTAGTTGAATTAACAGCCTTGAGAATTGTACTATTTATCGAGTAATCGAATTCCAACGGATTTCTTTTGGAACTCATGTGGATCACCTCACACTTTTCGTTATTTAGCGTCAACTGCCACCTGCCACACCATACAGCAATCTTTTCTAAATCGCTTTGCGACTGATACTGGTCTTCGGATGACCTTACTAGACGATAAACTACAGCATCATCTGCGAACAACCTACGAGAACTGCTCAGATTGTCACCCAGGTCATTTATATAGATCAGGAACAGCAGAGGTCCCAGGACGCTTCCCTGGGGAACACCCGATATCACTTCAGTTTTACTCGATGATTTGCCGTCTATTACTACGAACTGCGACCTTCCTGACAGTAAATCACGAATCCAGTCGCACGACTGAGACGATACCCCATAGGCCCGCAGCTTGATTAGAAGTCGCTTGTGAGGAACGGTGTCAAAAGCTTTCCGGAAATCCAGAAATACGGAATCAACTTGAGATCCCCTGTCGATAGCGGCCATTACTTCGTGCAAATAAAGAGCTAGCTGCATTGCACAAGAACGATGTTTTCTGAAACCATGCTGATTACGTATCAATAGATCGTTCCCTTCGAGGTGATTCATAATGTTGGAATACAGTATATGCTCCAAAACCCTACTGCAAACCGACGTCAATGATATAGGTCTGTAGTTCGATGGATTACTCCTACTACCCTTCTTAAACACTGGTGCGACCTGCGCAATTTTCCAATCTGTAGGTACAGATCTATCGGTGAGCGCCAGTGCCGGTGCGAGACAGCTTTCGGGTCCACCTTTTTAATAAACAGGTAAACCTTTGTGGAATACCAGTCACACATAATCTCCTGGAACACTGACGCAATGGAAACCGAAGATATACGAGGTGCGAATAATAAAGTAATGAGACTGATTTTCTTTGCAAGATGGGAGAAGCTTGCAGTCTTGCGTAGGCACAATATCTTTCACCTTGGTCTATAAGGTGCTTCTAGTCCAAGCGGCACATCGATGCAACTGGACAGTCGTGAGTTGCGCTGTAATAAGTTAACACGTGTTTGTGTCTCTCGTCACGGAAATGGAACCGCACAATATACTAACTCCTTGCTGACACTAATGTAATTGTTGATGTGCTAATTTACATCCTTCTTCCTGGTTACGTCTCGAGGTTCCAGCTTAGTTTCAAGTCTTATCGTCTCCTTTACAGCGTCTTCTGTTGACCTATGACTATATTATGCGGTTCCATTTCCGTTCGAATTCGTCAGTGTCCCGTCTGCGATTGAAAATGGAGAAAACAGAATTTCATGCTGTTATCATTCATTTTAGTTTGAAGGGTTGAACTGTCGCACAAGTCAGAACAGAAATGCACCATCATTGAAGACCATTTACTTCTGGATTAATGAATTTAAATTGGTGCGGATGAGCACCGAAGACGAAGTGCGCTTCGGCTGTCCAGTTGAGGTCACCACAGGGGAAACCATTGAGAAAACCTATGATATGGTAATGCAAGACTGCCGAAAAAAAATTCGTGATATTTTTGAGACCGTAGGGGTCTCAACTGAGCCAGTGCGTAATAGCCTGCATGGAGAATTGGCTATGAAGAAGCTGTGTGTGAGGTGGGTACCGCGATTGCTCAAAGTCGGGGAAAAGCTCATCTTGTACAACATTTCAAGACAATGTCTCGCGATGTTTAATCGCAATTCGCAAGACGTTTTGCAGCAAATTGTGACTGTTGATGAAACCTACATCCATCATTACACACCAGAATCACAAAATGGCTCTAAGCACTATGGGACTTAACATCTGAGGTCATCAGCCCCCTAGACTTAAACCTAACTAACCTAAGGACTTCACACACATCCATGCCCGAGGCAGGATTCGAACATGCGACCGTAGCAGCAGCGCAGTTCCGGGCTGAAGCGCCTAGAACCGCTCGGCCACAGCGGCCGGCACACCAGAATCAAAACGACAGTCGAAACGACGGGCAAAGACTGGTCTAAAGTGCACCGAAGGGGGCAAAGGCCATTTTGACAGCTGGTAAGGTGATGGCCAGTATTTTTTTGGGGATTCTCATGGAGTGTTCCTCATAGATTACTTGAAAACGGCAGAACCATTACTGGACCCTTTTGTGCTTCATTGTTGGATCATTGCAAACTTGCATTGGCTCAAAAAAGACGAAGAAGGTTGGTACGCAAAATATGCTCTTTGATCAGCATAATGCACTTTCACTCACATAAAGGATATCAATGGCGGAAGTGCATGAATTGGGCTTTGAATTGGTTCCTCATCCACCCTGTTCACCAGACATACCGAAGAGTGACTCCATCCTGTTCCCTAACTTGAAACTTTGTCTTGCTGCGAAGAAATTTTCATGAAATGAGGAAGTGATAGTTGCAGTCAACGAGTGTTTTACTGAGTATGACAGAACCTCTTTTTCCGATAGAGTAAAAACCGGCGGATCGCTGGACCAATGTATATCTTTCGAAGGACACTATGTTGAGAATTAAGGTGAGTCATTTACGAAGCAAATATTTTTTCTTGGATTTTTACCAGATGTATGAAACCACTATTGTATTACTGTGGATCCACCACAACCACCATACATTGCTTTGAGGAGAAGGAAATGAAGATTAGTCGCAAGATACAACAAGAGTCAGGACCCTTTCAGAAGACCGAGCTAGCTGGAAAATTTTTGTAGTGGCTCTCTGCAGCACTTGGAAACAAATGGAAATGATGAAGATTGCACGTTAGGAAGGAAAGCTGGTGCTGGGGAAGGCGTCCCAGACGGGCAGTCTGGACGCGAGGACCAGGCAGCGGCTGTGTGGCTGGCGCTCCAGAGGCCGGCGCAGCGCGGCGCGGCGTGCTGCCGGTTTATCTGGCGGCCCCTCCCGCACCGTGCCAGAGTGCAGATCCACGTCCCCGCCTAACAAGGAACACGCATCCCCCGCCGCTGTCTGCCCCAGCGATCGCCGATAAATGTAGCCGCCGACCCTCCGCCCCCGAGCCGAGGATTTACTGCGGGGCGTCGCTTCCCACTCGCCGCTTCCCTCCAGGAGCTGCTGGCGTCTCGCCCGGCCGCTGGATTCCGCGACTCGAGTATCGCTGTCGAACACTGCGCGCACTCCAGACGGGCCGCAGGTAAACAGCTACTGCAGAGTATAGTGCCGTCAGACTAAGATGCCCGTAGCAAAGGCGCCGGGAAGCTTTATTCTTTGATCTCCAGTCAATGTTTGGGCCGCAGTAGTGAGGGAAAGACGCAGCATAAGCGTGGCACATGGACATGGCAAGGGAAGATGAGGATATTCACTAAGATCTTGAGAGGAAGTGGAACTTCGGAAACCAAGCGTTCACTCTACATCTACATATACATACGTACTCCACAAGCCACCGTACGGTGCATGGCGGAGGGTACCACGTGACACTACTGGTCATTTCTTTTCCTGTTCTGCTCACGAACAGAGCGAGGGAAAAACGACTGTCTAAAAGCGTCCGTATGAGTCTTAATTTATCGCAACTTATCTTCGTGGTCCTTACGCAAAATATACGTTGGCGGCAGTACAATCGTTCCGCAAATGGCGTCAGATGCCATTTCTCTATATTTTCACAATGGTGCCTTGCGACAAAAGGTTCGTCCAGATTGCATGTTGATCGAACTCAACGGTAACAAATCTAGCGGCATGCCTCTGCATTTGTTAAATGTCTTCCTTTAATCTGACCTGGTAGGGATCCCAGTCACAAGGACAGTACTCAAGAATGGGTCGCACTAGAGTTCTATAAGCCGTCTACTTTATGGATTAGCTACACTTTTCCAAAATTCTCCCAGTAAATCGAAGTCGAGCATTCGCCTTCCCTACGTGACGTGCTCGTTCCATTTCATACCGCTTTGCAATGTTAAGCCTAGGTATTTACTCCGTATCACTGTGCCAAGCAGCACCCTACTAATGCTGTACACCCTGCCCGTCAGATCATTTGTGAACATAGAGAACAGGAGCGTTCCTGTCGCATTTCCCTGGAGCACTCCCGACGATACCCTTGTCTCTGACGAAAATTCGCCGGCGAGGACGACACCGTATTACTTAAGAAGTCTTCGAGCCACTCATGTGCCACGGAACCTAAACCGTATGCGTGGACCTCCATCAACAGTCCGCAGTGGGGTACCGTGTCTAACGCTTCCCGGAAATCTAGCAATATTGAATCTGCCTGTTGCTTTCCACCCAAAAGGACATCAAGTGAGGAAAGGGCAAGCTGAAATTCGCCCGATTTATGCTTTCTATATCAGTGTAGATTTGTGGCAGAACCTTTCCTGTCTCAAGGAAATTTGTTATATTCGAATTCAGTATGTGTTCAAGAATTCTGAGATCTTAGGGATACTTTTTTGTAATAGCACAGGCCTGTTCTTTTCTTTCCCTTTTTTCTTATAGATAGGAGTCACCTGTGCTTTGTAGACTAGGCGCTACAGTCTGGAACCGCGCGACCGCTACGGTCGCAGGTTCGCATCCTGCCTCGGGCATGGATGTGTGTGATGTCCTTAGGTTAGTTAGATTTAAGTAGTTCTAAGTTCTAGGGGACTGATGACCTTAGAAGTTAAGTCCCATAGTGCTCAGAGCCATTTGAACCATTTTTCACCTGTGCTTTTATTTTTTTCCTTTCGCTTGAAACGTTACGCTGTGCGAGGGATTCGCAATGCTGGCTAATTAAGGGCCAATGTCAATCTTTCAGTAGCAAACCACACCGAAAAGTTTTCGAAACCATAACCTCAAGAATTTTTCAAACTGATTTGGGATTCCATCTGGACCTGGCGACCTGCTTGCCAAAGACAACAGAATTAATGAAGCGATACGTAAACGGGAACAGACTCTTCAGTAAAAGCGTGATAAGATACTAGACTCGTATTTGAGGAAATACGTTCAAAGCCGGCCGCTGTGACCGAGCGGTTCTAGGCGCTTCAGTCCGGAACCGCGCTGCTGCTACGGTCGCAGGTTCGAATCCTGCCTCGGGCATGGAAGTGTGTGCTGTCCTTAGGTTAGTTAAGTTTACGTACTTCTAAGTATAGGAAACTGATGACCTCAGATGTTAAGTCCCATAGTCCTTAGAACCATTTGAAACGTTTTGAACCAGTTCAAATCTCCGTCCGGACACCCAAATTTAGGTGTCCTATGGTTTTCACAAGTCTCTTAAAAGAATCACCGTACGCCATACTATTTTCAATCGTGTAGTCCGTCCGTAAAGATCACGTCACTGACACTTGAATCTGCCTTTCACTGGTAAAGTGTCAATGAATCTCAAACCAGTACTTAAACTAGCAATGAATCCAGAAAGTTAGGCCAGATCTCTACTTATTAGTTCATCGGACTAAGGCAAACGATATTGTCGACTGATTGGTTTGTATTTCCTCTCTAGTAATAAAAACAGGTTACCAGCTGCCTACTGTCAGTTTTTTGTCTTTATACCTTAGTGTATTACATTTCGTAAAGTACATCTATACAGTAACGTGCTAAGTAAACGCATAAAGTAATTGCATTTAGTGTGTGGATTCTGAATATACCTGTTCTGTCTACACAGACAATCCATTCATCGTATGTTTCTGTGATGACGCAGGTTTAAAGTAGCAAGGTCGCAGACAATAAAACCACCTGACTTTGAAAAATAATGGTGAAATTAGTTTCCATTGGAAGCTGTCCCCTGCAGTACGTCTAAAATAAATTAGGGAAATACAAATCAGGATGAGCCAGTCGATATCTAGGTCCGAGTCTTTCCAAAATGAAGGCCATTGTTTTATCGCTGCGTCTTTGTTGTGGTAGTGGCGAGGGATTTTAGTGTCCGTTATTTATTTTCACGGCCTTGTTAACACACTGGCGAACAAGAGTTTTTGATGCTAGCTCATTACACAAGGTATTTCACAACTGATATTAGAGGCTTCTAAGAGTTGTAGAAGGGCCTCCTTAGTAGATACAGTTTTGACATGATACCTACGTCCGGAGATGTGCGGTTTAAATACAAAAAAAGTTTGAAGACTGCATTACTAGAAGCCTATAACACGAATTTTGGAGCACCTTTTATTTAAAGGGCGATCAAAAAGTTTCCGTTTTATGACCCTGCTGCAGTGTATACACAACGTAGCGCAGCTTCGATGCGGGTATGTAATCACCGACATGTAGGAAAGGGATCAGTATGACATTCCTGTCTTCCGACGTGCGGTAAATGCGGAAACGTGAACTACACCGATGTTATTACGAAATGCATTGAAACAGGAGCATCGTTGTGTTATTCTTTTCTTGACTGCGTCCGCAGCTCGTGGTCGTGCGGTAGCGTTATCGCTTCCCACGCCCTGGTTCCCGGGTTCGATTCCCGGCGGGGTCAGGGATTTTCTCTGCCTCGTGATGACTGGGTGTTGTGTGATGTCCTTAGGTTAGTTAGGTTTAAGTAGTTCTAAGTTCTAGGGGGCTGATGACCATAGCTGATAAGTCCCATAGTGCTCAGAGCCATTTGAACAATTTTTTTTTTCCTTGACTGCCGAAGGACAAACACTGTTAGACATCCATCCGATGGTGAACAATATGTATAGGACAGCATGTCTGTCTAAAACTACCATTGTGGGATGGTGTTCCAACGGCTGCTGCTGCTTTGCGATAATCCACGTCCTCATATCGTAAATGTAACGCACAAGTTACGCTAAACCAAGAGGGAGACACTCGAGCATCCACCTTATAGTCCTGATCGTTCCCATAAAAAAGTCTTCAAGAGTCGACGTTTGCTAATGGACGAGAATGCGCAGCAGGGAGTTACGGCCATCTTCACGCAGCAGGACCAAACGGATGAATTTTACCATTGTGATCCATCGGTGGAATGATCCCTTATATATGTCCTTAACCTTGCACTTCATTAAACATATGTACGCTTAATTTTCAAGCAGTGTCTTCACATTGCTTATGTTACATCATATTTTTCAGCCGGCAGTTAGTAGTACTTGTTAAACGTGTGTCGTATCTACAGGGTGTTTCCGTAAGGGCGTGCAAAAATGTAAAAGGACATAGAGAATGTTGCACTGAACAAATTGAGACAGGGAACCTGTGGTCGGAGAAATCAGCTTAAGGAAGTACGGAAGTGAACTTGTCCAGCGCTTTGTTTAGCAGTGCTGTTTTCCAGCATATTCGCAACTAACATGCGTACACGTTTACACGTAATGTGCTGCTCTACATGTACATTGTTTATTTCCTGCAAGGAAACAAAGCACGACGAGCCTGATCACCAGGAAGTCATGATGGTGGTCTTGTTGCTTTGCTTGTCCATAAGCTGACCTTGTAATATCGTATTTACATTGTACCATGCTATGAATCAACGACAGACCCAATCATTATTTAGTGCTAATCAAAGACGTACAGTACAATACGATGGTGCAGTATCGGTATAGTGCCGGCCGCAGTGGTCGAGCGGTTCTAGGCGCTACAGTCTGGAACCGCGCGACCGCCACGTCGCAGGTTCGAATCCTGCTTCGGGAATGGATGTGTGTGATGTCCTTAGGTTAGCTACATTTAAGTAGTTCTAAGTTCTAGGGAAATGATGACCTCAGAAGTCCCATAGTGCTCAGGGCCAGTATCGGTATAGTATTTCCTGGTCGCTGTATTGGAAGGGGAGGTCCAGTTCCATGGCCTGCGACGTTACCTGACCTGATCCACTTGATTATTTCCTCTGGGGCCAAAATCACTCGTTTATGAGACGCCATTCGATACGGAGATGGAATTAGTTGCCAGTATTGCCACTGCCTGTGATGCGATTCGAAACACACCAGGGATATTTGACAGGGTGAGTCAGAATCTTGTTCGCAGATTTCAGACTTGCATTGACGTTGATGGCCGTCAGTCTGGGCTCATTTTGTAAGATACAGTACAAGCAGTACGTTCATTGTGTCAATGATGGTATTTGCAGTTTTTCTAATGTAAATAAAAAAGTACACAGTAATGAGATCTTATTTCTATTATCTTCTTACAGGGTGTTTCAAAAATGACCGGTATATTTGAAACGGCAATAAAAACTAAACGAGCAGCGATAGAAATACACCGTTTGTTGCAATATGCTTGGGACAACAGTACATTTTCAGGCGGACAAACTTTCGAAATTACAGTAGTTACAATTTTCAACAACCGATGGCGCTGCAAGTGATGTGAAAGATATAGAAGACAACGCAGTCTGTGGGTGCGCCATTCTGTACGTCGTCTTTCTGCTGTAAGCGTGTGCTGTTCACAACGTGCAAGAGTGCTGTGGACAACATGGTTTATTCCTTAGAACAGAGGATTTTTCTGGTGTTGGAATTCCACCGTCTAGAACACAGTGTTGTTGCAACAAGACGAAGTTTTCAACGGAGGTTTAATGTAACCAAAGGACCGAAAAGCGATACAATAAAGGATCCGTTTGAAAAATTTCAACGGACTGGGAACGTGACGGATGAACGTGCTGGAAAGGTAGGACGACCACGTACGGCAACCACAGAGGGCAACGCGCAGCTAGTGCAGCAGGTGATCCACCAGCGGCCTCGGGTTTCCGTTCGCCGTGTTGCAGCTGCGGTCCAAATGACGCCAACGTCCACGTATCGTCTCATGCGCCAGAGTTTACACCTCTATCCATACAAAATTCAAACGCGGCAACCCCTCAGCGCCGCTACCATTGCTGCACGAGAGACATTCGCTAACGATATAGTGTACAGGATTGATGACGGCGATATGCATGTGGGCAGCATTTGGTTTACTGACGAAGCTTATTTTTACCTGGACGGCTTTGTCAATAAACAGAACTGGCGCATATGGGGAACCGAAAAGCCCCATGTTGCAGTCCCATCGTCCCTGCATCCTCAAAAAGTACTGGTCTGGGCCGCCATTTCTTCCAAAGGAATCATTGGCCCATTTTTCAGATCCGAAACGATTACTGCATCACGCTATCTGGACATTCTTCGTGAATTTGTGGCGGTACAAACTGCCTTAGACGACACTGCGAACACCTCGTGGTTTATGCAAGATGGTGCCCGGCCACATCGCACGGCCGACGTCTTTAATTTCCTGAATGAATATTTCGATGATCGTGTGATTGCTTTGGGCTATCCGAAACATACAGGAGGCGGCGTGGATTGGCCTCCCTATTCGCCAGACATGAACCCCTGTGACTTCTTTCTTTGGGGACACGTGAAAGACCAGGTGTACCGCCAGAATCCAGAAACAATTGAACAGCTGAAGCAGTACATCTCATCTGCATGTGAAGCCATTCCGCCAGACACGTTGTGAAAGGTTTCGGGTAATTTCATTCAGAGACTACGCCATATTATTGCTACGCATGGTGGATATGTGGAAAATATCGTACTATAGAGTTTCCCAGACCGCAGCGCCATCTGTTGTTGACAATTGTAACTACTGTAATTTCGAAAGTTTGTCTGCCTGAAAATGTACTGTTGTCCCAAGCATATTGCAACAAACGGTGTATTTCTATCGCTGCTCGTTTAGTTTTTATTGCCGTTTCAAATATACCGGTCATTTTTGAAACACCCTGTAAGTTGGCGTTTCCAATCCCGGGTTCCCTATCTCAAATTGTGCAGTGGAGTATCCTCTATGTCCTGTTAAATTTTTGCACACTCTTACGGAAACACCCGCGCTGAATTTTTACTTAGTAGTGTAGTTGTCAGATTTGAGCCATTAGTGTATTGTGACATGGGATGATACAGAGAGGATGAGGAGAAGTGACGGCGTCTTGCAGCCTGCCTGTTTCATTCCAAGAGAATGTTCAGTACCGATCGATGACTTCTGCAGACAGCTTTAGTGACTACAGCTGTTATGTTTTCTAGATCGACAGCAAATGTGAATCCTAAACCATGAACAGAATTTAATTCATCAAAACTAGACATGATTGTCTTAATGGGAATTCCGCGATCGTTCATTAAATAAAAATATGGCGTTTCAGTCTTTGATCGCTATTCTTTATTTTCAATTACCGGATTCGGGCTAGCTGCCCATCTTCAGATCATATATTGCAGTTACAGAGTAACTTGTCAGTACAGTACCGATTGTTCAGTACAGAACCGATTGTTCTGTACTGACAAGTTACTCTGTAACTGCAATATATGATCTGAAGATGGGCAGCTAGCCCGAAACCGGTAATTCAAAATAAAGAATAGCGATCAAAGACTGAAACGCCATATTTTTATTTACAATTTAATTCATCGTTTACAAGCCAGACCTAATCGTTTTTTTCGCGTCTTTCATGGCGAGATCCTCGAAACTGCACAGTCAGCTGGCAAGATTCGCGTCTACGCCGGATGGACGGGTTGCATATTCTGCAGAAACGCAGTGTGTGCTGCCCAGTAGCGGCAGGGCTGGCCGTTGCGGAGCATGCGCTGCAGACCCGGCAGCGGGAGCCCGGCAGCTGGCTGGGCTTCACGCCCGTCCGAGTCGCTCTGGCTATACCTCGGGCGCACCCTTTCACCCCTCCAGCCGCGGTATTTGAGGTTGCAGCTATTAAAAGAGGGGCGCTTCTGCTACCGTTGCACCAACCGCACTTGCTCGCCCTTTTCGCACGCCTAGCTTCTAGAATCTGCTTTCCCACTATCATCAGTTTTGAGTATGTAGAGTAACTCAAAATGAACATCGTTATAACTAATTCATACATCGATACATCGATAAGAGTTGCAGTGTGTTATGTGCGAAGTCAGTGCAAAACGTATACGTACTGTTTTCCTCCACTGTGATAAACATTTCGACAAGTGTTTACCTGGACATGCTTTAGGGATAGTTGATGGCACAGCCTGATAAAGGTGCCACCGCTCAGCAGGATGGAGCACACCCACAATGGGACATGAAGGTTGTTAAGTTTTTAAACCGACATCTTCCAAAACTTTGGATCGGTACTAAATGGTTGGTTCAAATGTCTCTGAGCACTATGGGACTCAACATCTGTGGTTACCAGTCCCCTAGAACTTAGAACTGTTGAAACCTAACTAACCTAAGGACATCATACATATCCATGCCCGAGGCGGGATTCTAACCTGCGACCGTAACGGTCACGCGGTTCCAGACTGAAGCGCCTAGAACCGCACGGCCATACCGGCCGGCTGGATCGCTACTACTTGCCCTTACGACGTTTGCTTATCTTGGCCACCTAAATATGCCGGATTGACATCCATGGATTTATTTTCACGGCTTTATCTGACGGTCCTTGTGTGTGTTCCTCCTCTGGCGAAAACAGTTCCAAAACTCTAAATGGGCATGCTTCTGTGCGAGTGACTCTGCAAATGTTTCACAATCTGTTCTGATGTGGATTCTGGACTATCGCTTAAGTATTGCCCGTGTGACCGAGAGTAGTCGTATAGGACGCCTATAAAGTGCGTAAAATTCTTTTGTATTCTCTGCAGTTATATATAGCTGTATTTAACAGCTGACAGACTCAATATACGATATGGCTAACGCTACACAGATTCTTTTCAGACACGTTTATCAACCTTTCTGAACACATCTCGTGTGTGTTCAGATACATATCGATTGGCCATTTGGCTAGGTCGTAAGTTCAAGTCGTCTCGAAGTTCAGAACAGGTGCGGAACCCCAGGGTACTGCTCCGGAAGTAAACAGTGGGCTTTGTTACTGTCTGCTGTACAAACCTCTCCCCCCCTCCACACGCCGCCTGCCGCCCCCACCCCCCCTCCCCCCGCCCCCCCTTCTCCCCTGGGCTGATTTCTTGCGCTGAACCAGCGTTTTGTACCGGGATTGGACAGTACTGTTGTAGAAGATAGCTACAGTTTGTTACTGTCTGCCTCGGTGTCCTTTCCCCCCTCCCACGCGCGGAAATATTTCGTGTGGTGACCCATGCTACCACGTATGGTACGGTTTTAGTAGAGAAAGTGCCATTCAGAGAAATTTAGCATCTGAATAGGCTTTGAGGACATGTGTCACGTAGCTGATTTCAGAACTGTATTAGGAACAAACTTTTACACAACTTCGACGAAATAGTACACAGGGGAACGGCTGGGTGTCTTTACCCAATGGGCGCCATATTTCGGCAAGCGACCACGTTGCCATCTCATCAGGTGCGAACTACACCGGAGACGATGAAGAATCATCGTCTCTATATTTTTTTTCTTTTACTGGAGGCTGTTTCTCCCTTCTGTCTTTCCTTATACAACCTCCTGTGACTTGTCGGCTCTACTTGTGGGTTTCTCGTTTCTAAACCGTCTTGAGTTTGTTGATGACTGCAGGTATCGTCAGCAAAGGAATGTGTGGAATGCTGCTGAACGTGTCGTAAGCCCATCGAAGTGGGCAGGACCTCACACAAGCATATGAAAAGTACACTTTGTTAAATGTAGCTGGGAATTTACTGATTATTTACCATTTTTGAGACTCTCAGTTGTAATGCTACTGTATTCTTCGAAAGCTGGCTGTAAAATTTGGAAGCTTGTATATGCAAAATATTTGTTCTGTAAGTTGACGGTTGACGGGAGGGGGGGGGGGGGCGGAGAAGGCATGATGTCAGCTACAGAGTGACTTTTTGCAGAATGCGTGCTTGAGCAGGATTCGAACCCGGGATCTCCTGCTTACTTGGCAGTTGCGTTAACCACAGCGTCACCTGGACACGTTGTTTATCACAACTGCGCAGAACTATCTCGGTATGCCCCTCGGTCGACCCACTTTCTCACCATGCGCAACCTATCCACAGTCCCCGTCCAAGCTTGCTACTTTGAAATTCCCACAGTATGTCGTGCGTGCATTCGCAATGAAGGCGGTGGATTCAAAGACCATGGAGGCGACTCTATTACATGAATGCGTAGTGCCTGCACTTTCGATCCTGTCCGAAACCTCAACACCTCGCATTGATATAAATGTGTTGTTGTTGTTGTTGTTGTTGTGGTCTTCAGTCCTGAGACTGGTTTGATGCAGCTCTCCATACTACTCTATTCTGTGCAAGCCTCTTCATCTCCCAGTACTTACTGCAACCTACATCGTTCTGAATCTGCTTAGCGTATTCATCTCTTGGTCTCCCTCTACGATTTTTACTCTCCACGCTGCCCTCCAGTACTAAATTGGTGATCCCTTGATGCCTCAGTCCATGTCCTACCAACTAGTCCCTTCTTTTTGTCAAGTTGTGCCACAAACTCCTCTTCTCCCCACTTCTATTCAGTACCTCCTCATTAGTTATGTGATCTACCCATCTAATCTTTAGCATTCTTCTGTAGCACCACATTTCGAAAGCTTCTATTCTCTTCTTGTCTAAACTATTTATCGTCCATGTTTCACTTCCATACATGACTGCACTCCATACAAATGCTTTCAGAAACGACTTCCTGACACTTAAATCTATACTCGATGTTAACAAATTTCTCTTCTTCAGAAACGCTTTCCTTGCCATTGCCAGTCTCCATTTTACATCCTCTCTACTTCGACCATCATCAGTTATTTTGCTCCCCAAATAGCAAAACTCCTTTACTACTTTAAGTGTCTCATTTCCTAATCTAATTCCCTCAGCATCACCCGACTTAATTCGACTACATTCCATTATCCTCGTTTTGCTTTTGTTGAAGTTCATCTTATATCCGCCTTTTAAGACACTATAAACATTCCTTTAAACTGCTCTTCCAAGTCCCTTGGTGTCTCTGACAGAATTACAATGTCATCAGCGAAACTCAAAGTTTTTATTTCTTCTCCATGGATTTTAATACCTACTCCGAATTTTTCTTTTGTTTCCTTTACTGCTTGCTTAATATACAGATTGAATAACATCGATGAGAGGCTACAACCCTGTCTCACTCCTTTCCCAACCACTGCTTCCCTTTCATGCCCCTCGACTCTTATAACTGCCATCTGGTTTCTGTACAAATTGTAAATAGCCTTTCGCTCCCTGTATTTTACACCTGCCACCTTCAGAATTTGAAACCGAGAGTATTCCAGTTAACATTGTCAAAAGCTTTCTCTAAGTCTACAAATGCTAGAAATGTAGGTTTGCCTTTCCTTAATCTTTCTTCCAAGATAAGTTGTAGGGTCAGTATTGCCTCACGTGTTCCAACATTTCTACGGAATCCAAACTGATCTTCCCCGAGGTCGGCTTCTACCAGTTTTTCCATGCGTCTGTAAAGAATTGGAGTTCGTATTTTGCAGCTGTGACTTATAAAACTGATAGTTCGGTTATTTTCACATCTGTCAGCACCTGCTTTCTTTGGGATTGGAATTACTATATTCTTCTTGAAGTCTGAGGGTATTTCGCCTGTCTCATACATCTTGCTCACCAGATGGTAGAGTTTTGTCAGGACTGGCTCTCTCAAGGCTGTCAGTAGTCCTAATGGAATGTTGTCTACTCCCGGGGCCTTGTTTCGACTCAAGTTTTTCAGTGTATAATATATATTTTGGGAAGGGGGGTACGCAGCTCGTGGTCGTGCGGTAGCGTTCTCGCTTCCCACGCCCGGGTTCCCGGGTTCGATTCCCGGCGGGGTCAGGTATTTTCTCTGCCTCGTGATGACTGGGTGTTGTGTGATGTCCTTAGGTTAGTTAGATTTAAGTAGTTCGAAGTTCTAGGGGGCTGATGACCATAGTGCTCAGAGCCATTTGAACCATTTTTTGGGAAGGGGGGTAGGGGTGTCGTGACTGCGGCCTGCCCCCCCCCCTCCCCACCCCCTCTTTCCCCATCCTGGATCTGCGCCTGGTTCAGAAAATGAGATTTGATCTCTTTATTGGGCTCAGAACCGCAAAATCTAAAAGATCCGAATCGCCACAGCTCGCTCCTAAAACTGTTGCGGTCGCAGGTGTTTGTGGGGAACACAGGTGTCGGTGGACGGTCGAAACCCACCGCCACGCCAGCCGGCGAGTTTTTGTGGTGGATGTGCTGGCCGCTGCGGCTAGCTAGCTAGCCCCCCGCCGTCACGTCTTAATTAGCCACAGAGTGAGAGGTCTCCTTTGACGGGCGGAGCAAAATCCTCACCCGTGGCCGCGGCCGCCGGCCACCAGTAAAGTGACTCCGGAAGAGCGCCCGTTCGGTCTCCCGTCGGCAATTAACAGGCGCACCGTAAAGCCGAGCTGGCCCGTTCCTCCGGCGCGGCTTTCGCTCGCCCATTAGCCCGGCCTCGGCGTTGTTTTACGCCCTTCGCGCCGCTCCGCCGTGAATTACGTTTTCAACGGCTCATTTGGGCGCAGACTTAAAACGCCGTTTGGCGTCATCCGGGCGCGCTCTCGACCCGGAAACGAGACAAATTGTTTACACGCGTTGTAAAAGGGCAGTTTTTTATGGCGGGACGTTTCTGGCAGAAACGCGGGCCAGATGAAGGGCGGCCGTTAAAGTGATATACTCGCGACGCTAATTGCGCGTGCTCGAGTCGCCGTCAGGCGCAGCGCGCAGCGCCGCTGCCACGAGTAATGTCTTTTAATTTCCCATTTCATTTGCCGCGAGCGTTTTCGCCCTTTCCGGCCCGGTTACCGCGCTGTGGGGCGGTTGGTGCTATTCTGGCAAGGCCTTAACCCACTGCTGGTCAACAAACACTGTTCTCTCTCTTTCTCCCTCCCTCCCCCCCCCCCCCGCCCCCACCCCACCATCTGCGTCCCCCTCCCCGAACTATTCAGTTCCCCCTCCTCTCTGCTGGGATTAACACAGCTACTGCTATCTTGGATCGACTATAGAATCAAACATGTCTGTTAACAAGGAAATTGATGCTCGCATTGGAAGAGCTGCGACAACTTTTGGCAAACTCTCTACACGTGTTTGGAAAAACAACAAACTCCCTTTGATTACCAAAATTCTTGTATATCAAACTTGCGTCCTCAGCATCCTTTTGTATGCATCGGAAACATGGATTACCTATGCCAAACAAGAACGTCGCCTTAATGCTTTCCACATGCGGTGCCTGACATCCATCCTCAGAGTAACGTGGAAGGACCGAGTGACCAACGAAGCAGTGCTATCTAAAACTGACTGCAACAGTATTTCAGCTATATTGAAGCAGACGACTCCGCTGGCTGGGACACGTCCACCGTATGGATCCTGACAGATTACCACGTGAGGTGATGCTTGGAGAGATCTCTATAGCCAAAAGACCTCCTGTATTGAGGTTCAAGGACTCCTGTAAACGAGATATGGAGAGCTTTGGAATCGACACAAACAGATGGGAGGCACGGGCTAGCATGAGATCAGAGTGGCGTGATGATATATCATCTGGAATGTCGAAGTACAATGAAGGCTTGTTAGACAGATTAAGGCAGAAAAAGCTTCGCATTGCTACCACTGCTCCTGCCTCAGCAGCCAGATAAACTTGTGACAATTGCGGCAAGAGATGCCGTGCTACCATTGGCTTGACAAGTCATATGAAAAAATGCAACCCATAAACACACAGACACTGCGACAATCCTCTACCAAGATGTCGTGGCCAATATATATGTAGACTGGACTGGTACAACGTTATCTGAACGTAAATTTGAATTTATATTAACTGATTCCCGGTACATGTGAGTGGAGTAAACTTTCTATACTTGGAATTTCCATTTCTTAAGAGTCGATGTATTGTGTGACTGATGAAAAAATGGAGCCTCTCTCCGGCAATCAACTAAAGGATGTGGCAATTCATCTAACGAAAATACTAGATCAGTCCTTATCTATCCACATGGCGATAATGACCAGACTTCGGTGGGTTGAAAAAGCTACAGCCCTGGCAGCTATCTATGGTGCTTCAAACAGATTCATCTGACTGCGGAAGTTTATGTCTTCTACATTAACAAATACAGAAACTTGGATAATTTTTAACTTATACATTGCCTTAAAATGTTTTTGTTTTCCAGTCACCCGATTTTATACGACATATAGTTTATGTGCATGAATGTACCACTTTGGACCAGTGTTTTACGACTGTGTTTAGGATCCAAGTGCTGCGCGGGGTTAGCCGAGCGGTTAAAGGCGCTGCAGCCATGGTCATAATTTAGGTTAAGTAGTGCCTAAGGGTAGGGACTGATGACCTCAGCAGTTAAGTCCCATAAGATTTCACACACATTTGAACATTTTTAGGATCCAAGTTTTTATTTACCTTTCGCAAAAATGTTCGATGTGCCCTACACTAAATGTCTACAAGCACAGTCAATTTTTTTTTACACACTGGCTACATTTGCGTTGCTGTCAGTAATAAAATTTTCTAACCACCCAACTGCTCCAGAGTAATAGTGGTTTATAAAATAAGGAAGTAGCTTTTCTTTATAAAATTTATAAACGAGACTTACAACAAGTTAAAAGCATACAAAATAATTACTTAGCAAATACATTTCATGAAAACCTAATGAAAGTGTTTTTAATATCCCCACGACCTATCGCCCACCAAGAAAACTGAAACGCCCACTAGCCGGCAGAAGGAACCAGGTTGACTAACACTCATCGAGACAACACGTATGTCCAAGAGAGGTGGCAGGGCGTAGGCACTCTGCAGCGTGCGTGTGTCTTGTGTGTTGCCTGTACTCCAGTTACCTGCCCTGTCCGAAAGTGTGTAGGTCTAGCAAAATTAAACTTCCTGATTCGCTTCCGCAATATATCTGTGTGGTTGTAGACACTTAAGTCTGCTTGAGAATCACTCTGTCAGTTTACTGTGGTACATAGTATGCAGCACACTCGTTTAGTAGTCTGGTAGTTCGGGAAATTTCGTCTTCTGAGGGACGGCGAACACTAAAGGACGCTTAGCGTGACTGCGAGGCGTCAGGGAACATTATATGCCTGTGATCCATAAACGTTGGACTTCGATCAACTAAATCACAGTCTGGATATTGGTAATTATTTTGGCTTAAGGTCGCAGGGGTAAAATGCAGGGAGCGAAAGGCTATTTACAATTTGTACAGAAACCAGATGGTAGTTGTAAGAGTCGAGGGGCATGAAAGGGAAGCAGTGGTTCGGAAGGGAGTGAGACAGGATTGTAGCCTATCCCCGATGTTATTCAATCTGTATATTGAGCAAGCAGTAAAGGAAACAAAAGAATAATTAGGAGTAGGAATGAAATTTCATGGAGAAGAAATAAACATTTTGAGGTTCGCCGATGACATTGTAATTCTGTCAGGGACAGCAAAGGACCTGGAACAGCAGCTGAACGAAATGGACAGTGTCTTGAAAGGAGGATATAAGAGGAACATCTACAAAAGCAAAATGAGGATAATGGAATGTAGTCGAATTAAATCGGGCGATGCTGCGGGAATTAGATTAGGAAATGAGACGCTTAAAGTAGTAAATGAGTTTTGCTATTTGGGGAGCAAAATAACTGATGATGGTCGAAGTAGAGAGGATGTAAAATGGAGACTGGCAATGGCAAGGTAAGCTTTTCTGAGGAAGAGAAATTTGTTAACATCAAGTACAGATTTAAGTCTCAGGAAGTCGTTTCTGAAAGTATTTGTATGGAGTGTAGCCATGTATGGAAGTGAAACATGGACGATCAGTAGTTTAGACAAGAAGAGAATAGAAGCTTTCGAAATGTGGTGCTACATAAGAATGCTGAAGATTAGATGGGTAGATCACATAACTAATGAGGAGGTACTGAATAGAATTTGGGAGAAGAGGAGTTTGTGGCACAACTTGACTAGAAGAAGGGATCGGTTTGTAGGGTATCAAGGGATCACCAAATTAATATTGGAGGGCAGCGTGGAGGGTAAAAATCGTAGAGAGAGAACAAGAGATGAATACACTAAACAGATTCAGAAAGATGTAGGTTGCAATAGGTACTGGGAGATGAAGAAGCTTGCACAGGATAGAGTAGCATGCAGAGCTGCATCAAACCAGTCTCTGGACTGAAGACCACAACAACAACATCTCTTGTATCAGCTGAAGACATGAAGTTTGTAAATGAGTCCGCAATCATGTCCAATTTAGGGTTAAAGATGGCAGAGATTCCTGATATTTCTGGCAAATGACGCTAGCATGACCTATCTGTACCTAGGTATATAGATTTTGACATTGATGCCTACATCAGAATATTTTTATAATCTGGTAATGGCCGAAACCGGTAGTAATGAAATGTACAGTTGTGTCTGATCAAGACGGACCTTTTCAAATTTATATTTTTTGACTGGAAGCTACGTAACTAGGCTCCCTACCCCTGTTTCCCCATCACGAACCAACTAAACATTCTGGAAATTTTGCGTGTTTACATCCAAACCCTAGTCTAAGGTGCTCGCGGAAATCGCTTACAATTTCCTTCGCGGGAAAAGCTTTCGTGACAGTACCACGCACAGTCTGCCGTGTCACGCAGTAACGGAATGCCAAATGTGAATGCCAACCCTCTCCCCGGTGCTCTTCCGTACAAAAAATTGTATGCGGCAGAGGGACGGGACAGTCTTGTGGTCTGTCGCCGAGTCTGAGGGACGAGCTTTCTTTTATTATTATTATTGTTGTGTGGGGGGCCTGTTGTTAGGCCGGTAACAGGGCTGCGGTTCTTTTGTCGCGCCAGACGGACAGTAGCCGCGGCCGAGATTGCGGCGGCCGCCGTGCGTGCGCGCTACGCTACCGCCGCTCCGGTCCCACGTGGGCGCCCGGCCGGCCGCGCCGCTGAGTGCCATATGGCGCTCGCGTGGCCTGGCTCCTCGCCGTAATTGCGAGGCTCCGCGTAATGACGGCGCAGCCGAGCTTTCCCACGGGCCGCACCAGCATGTGGCTCCCGCCGCCTCAGGCATGTGGCCAGCCGCCTCGACAAAACGTTTCCTGGCCGTCCGGCTGCTCCGTATCTCATCAACCAGTATCTCAGTCCAGGGTACACACGAACGAATCCTTATAACTCGACATGTTATGTTGTTTTGTAAATACGCAGTTGATAGAGACCCTCCCCAAGATGTGATCCTCACCATTTAGGGCACACCTATCTCGACATGTTGGTGAACTACGCAGCTTCACTGACGACCCCCCGCCCTCCCGCCCGCTCACGACATCATTTTCCAGGAGGACGATGCCACACCCTACTATCATGTGGATGTTACCACATTTCTCGAAGAGACGTTGTCTGAACTTTAGATCGGAGGTGGTGCCCCACTGCCTGGCCCTCTCGGTTCAAGGGTGCGTTACCACATTTCTCCGCGAGACTTTTCCTGAACGTTGGATCGGAAGGGAGGGGTCCCACTGCCTAGCGCCTCGGTTCATGGGAATGTTAACACTTTTTTTCTACAAGACATCCTCTGCACATTGAATCGGAAGGGGAGGAGAGGGGGGGCGGGAACCACCGCCTGGTCCCCTCGGTCTCCCGATCTCTCTCCGCTGGATTTCAGTGCATGAGGGTTTATCAGGGACATAGTCCAGAGGTACACAGTCCGCCTCCGTAGTGTAGCGGTAGCAATTCCGCTTGTCACGCTGGGGGCCCGGGTTTGATTCCCGGCAGGCGACTGGGTGTTGTGTGTCCTTCGTCATCATTTTCATCATCATTGACCGGCAAGTCGCCGAAGTGGCGTCAACTAAAAAGGACTTGCAATACGGCGGCCGAACTCCCCCGCATGGGGCCTCCCGGCCAACAATGTCATACGCTCATTTCATTACAGAGGTACACACAAACGAATCCCTTATAAGGAATGAACTCGACATGTTATGTTGTTTTGTAAATACTCAGTTGATAGAAATACTCTTCAAGATGTGATCCTCACCATTCAGGGCACACCTATCTCGACATGTTGGCGAACTATGCAGCTTCACAGACGACCCCACGCCCACGAAGTTATTTTCCAGCAGGACGATGCCCCACCCTACTATCATGTGGATGTTAGCACATTTCTCCAAGAGACGCTGTTTGAAATTTCGATTGGAGGTGATGTCCCATTGCCTGGCCCCCTCGGTTCAAGGGGACGTTCCAAAATTTCTCCATGAAACTTTTCCTGAACGTTGGGTCGGAAGGGAGGGGCCCCATTGCCTGGCCTCTCGGTTCATGGGAATCTTAACACTTTTTTCTACAAGACATTTCCTGAACGCCGAATCGCACGGCACGGGGGAGCACCGCCTGGCCCCTCGGTCTCCCGATCTCACTCCGTTGGATTTCAGTGCATGAGGGTTTATCAAGGCATTGTTTACAGAACAGGGGTTCGAGGTCAGGTGGATTTGAGACAATCGATCTACGCTGCAGTAGAGGACATAACACTTCTCGTGATAGTGAACATGTGGCGTGAAGGGAGTACCATTTCGATGTTTGTCGAGATACAAACGGTGCCGACACAGAACTGCATCGACATACATAAAAATGTTTGAGCTGCTGTGTAAAATCTTGAACAAATCAGAAGAGGTTGAAAAATCAGCCAACCAGTTGCAAACAGAAGTTTATTAGCCCTTAACCTAGGCCTCGATATTTGTTAAAATAGTGGGCCTTGTTGCCTCACATAATGGTCCACTATTTCTGAAGAAGATATTTTTACACATATCGAAATCTAGGTCAAGGGCTAATAAACCATTGTTTGCAAATAGTTGGCTAATTTCTCAACCTCTTCATATTTACACAGTTGCTGTTTCACAGTGAACAAATAATGTTATAGACCGTAATAGGTATTGAAATACGAAAAAATGTTTGTAGACTCTAGTCCTGACTCTCTGTATTTTCTGTGGGAATGAGAGGCGCACAAGGATAGGACCAAAGAAGAGATCCTCGAAGAATTTTTAGGTTAGTGTCGCTCGGTCCTGGAAAAAGCCTCGCACACGTCCACGTAGTTATTGGGATATTTCACAATTTATAATTAGAAATTCTCTGGTCAAAAGAATGACTGTGATTACACTACAAATCATTTTACTAATACTGGTCTAAAAAGTTAATAACCTTCAGGAGACATCAAAATGAAGCGGTAATCTCGATAATTTGCCTAAGTTAGGGTCTTAAAATATGCCATATAAAGCCGAAGCCGTCCATTGATAGCTGGATGCCGTAGAACTACCAAACAGCAGGGATGTTTACTGATACGTTTCATCCGATGTTCCAAACAGGCCTAGACAATTTCTATGATCTTGGGAATGAGATGTAGATTTTTGCAGACTGATCATCACTTCGGTAAGATTCTGTCAAGTATGGTATTAGTTAGTTCTTAACTTTGTAATACCATAGCCGCTTTTCCCCCAATAAATTAACTGCTATGTTGACGTTTAAGGTCATGATTCCACTGAGACTGCAAACAGTTTTTTCAAATTTTTTTAAAAAAATTTAGTTTTGCTTTAGGCCTATTTACGCTCACAGGGCGTTCTCAGGTGATTCTTGAATGTACATGTGGATCAACTATGTCATACATATTCTTCATTGGACACGTAAGAACTTGTACTGAGTGGACACGTGTGCCGACAGGTAGATTCTACATTGGCAGTCTGTAACTTACTCACCCATGAGGATTATGCTATTTTGCAGTGTCTGTGTTTTACGGTGTTGTGCAATTTATGCAACTCTGAATGAACTGACATTGTAAAATAACATAAGGAAACAATAAACAACCAGTTGTATAAGGGAAATTAATTTCTTTACCGGTTCCATCACTTAGTGCCCTTCTTCAGAAGCTTATACCTACCGCTTTCTTTTTAAAGAGGGGCACTAAGTGCCCGAAATTGATAATCAAATTAAATTTATTTTATACAAATGTTGCTTACTATTTCATTATATACGACTACAGTTGCTGAGGTTAGATAAAATACTAAAATTGTAAAATATGTATTACTTCCTAGGCTGGAAAAACGACGATAATACCAACGATGAACACGTTTGTGCCATTAACGCTGTTGGGGGAATCCAAGTAATGTTGCAAGCAATAGGGGCGTAGACAATGTGACACACAGAGTTTTGGATCGATTTGGCTAGCGTGGACGGATAGCCTAGATGGATAACCCACCCCTCTAGGTATTTTACGGTACTTACTGTTTCCAGTGGTTTCTCACCGACATTGTATCGGATATCTTCGTCTATTTATGCGCAACATGTTAAATTTATTTACGTTGAGGGTCAACTGCCACTTTGTGCATCAATCATTAAAAAAAAAAAAAAGTTCAAATCTGTGTGAAATCTTATGGGACTTAAATGCTAAGGTCATCAGTCCATAAGCTTACACACTACTTAACCTAAATTATCCTAATGACAAACACAAACACCCATGCCCGAGGGAGGACTCGAACCTCCGCCGGGACCAGCCGCACAGTCCATGACTGCAGCGCCCGAGACCGCTCGGCTAATCCCGCGCGGCGCATCGATCATCAAAATGGTTCAAATGGCTCTAAGTACTATAGGACTTAACATCTAAGGTCATCAGTCCCCTAGACTGAGAACTACTTAAACCCAACTAACCTAAGAACATCACACACATCCATGCCAGAGGCACGATTCAAACCTGCGACCGTAGCAGCCGCGGGGTTCCGAACTGAGGTGCCTAGAACCACTCGGCCACAGCGGCCGGCCATCAATCATCAATCCTCTGCTGGTGTTCCCGCATTTCGCCACTGTTCTGGGGTTGCTACCACCTTATAGAAACCCACATCATCTGCAAAAGGCCTCCTACGATGTACACTAGATCAATCATATATACTGTAAACAGTAATGGACGCATCACACTTCCTCGGGGTAGCCGCTCCTGAAATTACCTTTACGTCTGCTGATTCTGTTCTCTTAAGAGCTACATGTCTGAGTTCTGTCTGCAAGGACGTCCTGAATGCAGTCAGAAATCTGGTGCGATAGTCGGCAAGCTCGTACTTTTTTTCGCAGTACAGAACTCTGTCAGATGCCCTCCTGAAGTCCAAGAACACAGCATTAACCTGGACGCAGATGTGTGTCGCCGTCTCCCGCATTCTGTTTACATGGCTTTGCGGTGGGCAGGTGTTAGTTTAGCAGCCAGCGTTCTTTTTCCAACTTCGCGCCCAGTATTTCGCTCACGAGCTAATAAAACGGTCCCTCAGTGGTCCAAATTCAACTGGTAAGCCACTTACTTTAGTATGCAAACAGCCGCCAGCAGTGGCCTGCGTTGAGCGCTACAGCTCCCCGAAGCGGCTTACAGCGGCGGACAAGAGCACTCCACGTCAAACGGTGCCCGATGCCTGGAGAAAGCCCCTCCGGCCAACGTGCGTTTCGGGACTCGGAGGCCCCTTCATATGCAGATAGCCCACGAAGCATACGCTCGCGCAGCCCGTCTCGCGTGTGTATATAAAAAGAACGGGTCCCCGTTACCCAGTGTTGGAAGCTTTTTTGGTAATCACGTCGTTATTAGCTCAAAATTGGGCGGAGAATCCACAAATAAGGTGCCTAAAGACCTTATACTGACACGGAAAAAGGGAACATAGAGATCAGAGTGACGAGATTTAAATTAATAGAGGGAAATTACCGCGCAAATAATTACGGGTTACTGGAGTGAATGATCACGATACACTCAGGAAGTGCCACAAAAACTGGGACATAATCTCGTGCTTTGCTGGTGAACGATAGTACTGGATCGACAGTTGACGGCCGATAATACCCGTTCTACAACAAGGATTCCTATGTAGCATCGAAATTTATCGATTACGTCTACCCCCCTCCCCCCAGCCCCCCCCCCCCCGCCCCCGCCACGCAAACACACACACACACACACACACACACACACACACACACACACAGATAGGAGAATGTAGGAACATAGAAATTTTCGGATTCTCTGAAGATCTAACTGAGTATGTCACCAAACTACCGAAAGCAACTTAAGCGTGTAAGCACGCACATTGTAATTACTCTGTGTAATATTTTGCGACATAAGCGCAATATCTTTGTGAAAAATCATCTTAATCAGTAAGATTGTGCGCGAAGCTTAATACAGCGGAAACATGCTCTCTGAAAATTCATTTCAAAAATGGTTCAAATGGCTCTGAGCACTATGGGACTTTCTTCCATATGTGCTCCTCATCTTCATTCCTAGCACTCATTATTTAATGTTGAGTACTCAGATACTCTGCAATTTGAATTCTGTCACTCTTGCCAAGAAAAAATATTTTCCTACCTCTCTTGACGTTCCTTGTCGTACCTGTAGTCATAGATACCCTCCTCTACGTTAAGTGGTTCGAGAAGTTTAAGTCTGTTTCTTGTTAGGGGGTCTAAGACGTTACCTTCACCATTTGGTTCTTTAACCATTTGATCGAAATAATTATCGTACAAGACATTCAGAACAATATCACATGGATCCACGTCTATAGCACTAGTTTTGACAGTATCGCTCTCCCAATCTATACCTGGCAAGCTGAAGTCATCTGCTATTACAACGGTATGATCAGGAAACTTATTCACGAAATTCTCTAAGTCCTTCGTCAAGCGATTTGCGACTGCGGCTTTCGAAAATGGTTCAAATGGCTCTGAGCACTATGGGACTTAACATCGGAGGTCATTAGTCCCCTAGAACTTAGAACTACTTAAACCTAACTAACCTACGGACATCACACACATCCATGCTCGAGGCAGGATTCGAACCTGCGACCGTAGCGGTCGCGCCGTTCCAGACTGAAGCGCCTAGAACCGCTCGTCCACACCGGCCGGCATCGTTTTCTGTGCTTCCCAGATCCAAATGTTCCAAAGCTCATGACACCGACCCGCCTCACAACTTCAACTAAATTTACCTCTCAACTTCTCCAACTTAGCAGAAAAGCTGGTATATACCTTACTGGACTAAGAACCCGCAAGATAAATATCACGAAAAAATTACTCAAGTGTTGCGAATTTTGGAAAGTAGGTGGGAGGCAGTGGCAGAAGTGATGCTGGTAGGGGGATTGTGAGTTCTCATTTACAAAGCATAGATTGTAAGAGCAATTCCACGTCCAATATGCGGCCTTTGGCACTGCCTGAAGCAAAACCACGTTCCTCCCAAACAGGCAGAGTTGCTTGCCGAGATTATTTTTCAGTTTATTGGATTTCGGGCCGTGCCCATGCAGCCATCCCAATAGTAATGCCAATTACGACGATACGATCGTAGGGATGACACAACACTCAGTCCCCGAGCAGAGAAATTCTCCGATCCTTCGCTTGTCAACCCGCCACGCTCACCGCGCAGGTACCGAGCGGACGTAGCGGAGTGTTGAGCCTAGGAAAGTGCAGACTGCAGAGCCCGGCGTGGCTTTTGCTCGGCGTGCTGTGCCGCGCCGTGTCGGAATCTGCGGAAGGGTCGCGCTGGGCCCGGTGCACACCTGCAGCGGCTACGGCGACACGACAGCGCCAGCCGTTGCGCGTATGCAAAGCGCGCCTAATTGTGATGTAAAGCAGCGGCCCAGGTAGCGTATTCAAATGCGCCGGCCTCGTTAGCGACAAAAACGCGCCCCTGTCGCGCCGCGCCGGCTTTTCTGCTGTCCTCCTTTCTGGGCCGGGCCCGTCGCGTCCCCGCCGTTTTGTCTTGCGCATATTTAAATCCGTTTCGGCTGTTTGCAGCTGAGGAGGCTAGAACTGTGCCGCTTTTGGCGTCCCCGGGTAGACGTCACCACCCGTGGGCCACGCGCTACCGCCGCATGCGGCTGGCTGAGATCGCGTCGCCTACCAGCCGTTGGCGACTGGCCCGGCGCGGTCACCTAGTCGCTACACTCAACACTGCCGGCCGAGATGTCGCAATCACTACAGTCGTATTCTTCACCGATAGGCTTCAATACTTTCGATACGCATCATATTGGCTGGATGGAAATTTCCTAGCCATTCATCCATCTACGAAGGACTCTCAATAAGTTGTTGTTGTTGTTGTTGTTGTTGTTGTTGTTGTGGTCTTCAGTCCTGAGACTGGTTTGATGCATCTCTCCATGCTACTCTATCCTGTGCAAGCTTCTTCATCTCCCAGTACCTACTGCAGCCTACATCCTTCTGAATCTGTTTAGTGTATTCATTTCTTGGTCTCCCTCTACCATTTTTACCCTCCACGCTGCCCTCCAGTACTAAATTGGTGATCCCTTGATGCCTCAGAACATGTCCTACCAACCGATCCCTTCTTCTAGTCAAGTTGTGCCACAAACTGCCCTTCTCCCCAATTCTATTCAATACCTCCTCATTAGTTATGTGATCTACCCATCTAACCTTCAGCATTCTTCTGTAGCACTACATTTCGAAAGCCTCTATTCTCTTCTTGTCCAAACTATTTATCGTCCATGTTTCACTTCCATACATGGCTACACTCCATACAAATACTTTCAGAAACGACTTCCTGACATTTAAATCAATACTCGATGTTAACAAATTTCTCTTCTTCAGAAACGCTTTCCTTGCCATTGCCAGTCTACATTTTATATCCTCTCTACTTCGACCATCATCAGTTATTTTGCTCCCCAAATAGCAAAACTCCTTTACTGCTTTAAGTGTCTCATTTCCTAATCTAATTCCTTCAGCATCACCCGATTTAATTTGACTACATTCCATTATCCTTGTTTTGCTTTTGTTGATGTTCATCTTATATCCTCCTTTCAAGACACTCTCCATTCCGTTCAACTGCTCTTCCAAGTCCTTTGCTGTTTCTGACAGAATTGCAATGTCATCGGCGAACCTCAAATTTATATTTCTTCTCTATGGATTTTAATACCTACTCCTACAATAAGTAACGAACCCAATTTTATTTTCTTACTCTCACCTCTCTTACCTACAAAAGCCTAACAAAAGCATAATCGCCGTTCTATACGATGACCTTACATCACCTTACTGGGATGACCTGTGCACCGATACCACTCTACTGGTCGACATCGGCTACATCAATAACCTCCGCATCATCCATCTACTGCTTCCCGTGGAGTGCATCCTTTATTGGGCGAGACAGATGGAAGCTCTTTATGGTCTTCTGTTAGACAGCGAGGAATCCAGTGGGCCCACACCTTTGTGTAGCCCATCTGGTGGACGAGTTTGTCAGCACTACCAACACAGACGTCCAGTTCAGCAGCGACGTGTTTGATTGTGATCCGCCGCCGCGTTGGCCGACCGGTTCTAGGCGCTTCGGTCCAGAACCGCGCGACTGCTACGGTCGCAGGTTCGAATCCTGTCTCGGTCATGGATGTGTGTGATGTCCTTAGGTTAGTTAGGTTCAAGTAGTTCTAAGTTCAGGGGGACTGATGACCTCAGATGTTAAGTCCCACAGTGCTCAGAGCCATTTGAACCATTTTTTTTTTATTGTGATCCGCCGATCACCTAGGGTGGGAGCGTCCGCACGTTCCAACATTGCAAGAGTCACGGCTGGGTACAGCCGGCCGGTACGCGGGAGATCAGACAGCTCTGCGTAACCTAGTTGCCGTGATGACTGGTGTCCCGCTCAACGACTCACCGTGATTTTGTTCCCTCCCAGGTCTCCATAGACATTCTGGAGACGCCTATGAACATCTGCGATGCTCTGGTTTCCCGCAAAAATAAACAATGCTACGACGCCATTTTGAAGGCAATGTGTAGCGCCGCCACCTATCTGAAGTTCATGGAACTATAGGGGCTGAAGCTGGAATATTCCACGATGCCTCACAACAAATTCTTCATATTTTCAACCGAAATAGGCGGTGAAAACAATGTGTTGCATTACGTACTGAACGCCCCTCGTACAACTACATCTACACTCTGCGAACCATTGCGAAATGTACGGCAAAGGGTACTTCTCATCGTACTGTGTACCGAGGTTCCTTCCCATTCCATCCGCATATGTTGCACGGGAAGAGTCTTGTTCTGTTTTCTGATCTTATCCCGCATCTTCTCAAGGTCGGCATATCGATCTGGATACGGCAGGTTGGGGCAGAATTTGTGTACCCAGTCTGTCTGCGTCTACTTTTATACCACGCGAAAATGTGTGGACCTTTTCGAAATGTTGCGAATTGTGTAGCTGAGGCGGGACATGTGTACCATTCCAATAGTCACCTATTCGGATGTGGGAAACCGCCTAAAACCCACAACCAGTCTGGCCGTCACACCGCCTCTCGTCATTATTCAGCCGGAAGCATTCGGTCGGGGCTGGGGCGGCTCCGCGAATCCCGCAATCGGCGTGCTAACGTGCGCGTCTGTCTGGGCTGGTGAGCACGACAAGAATGATAGCTTAACTGCCTCTGTGTTGGATGCAATTAGCCGGATCTTGTCTTTGCGAATCCTACGGACAAATACGTAGAGGGTAACAGTTCATACAGATTACTGCAACTTTGAAAGTCAGCTTTCTGGGGGAAACTTGGCGTCTGACTCTTCGTGTTTTTCAACATCTCAGTGATACTCTCCGATGAGTCAGACAAACCTGTCAGCATTCGTGCTGGCCTTCTTTGTATACGTTCAGTATCTCCTGTTAATAATATCTGTAATGGCTCTCGCACACTCGAACAATATTTTACGATGGATTCACAAGCCTTTTGTATGCAATATCCTCTGAAGAATCAATATATTTTGTCAACATCTTACCAGTCAGCCGAGGTCTACCATCTGCTTTACCTACGACTGAGCCTTTGCAGTCATTCCGTTTGATATTCCTACAAATTGTTACGTTCAAAGCTTGCTTTCCTGGCCATTTAATGCAAGCTGACAATCTTTGCATCACTTCGAAATCTTCTCAACACCCGGCTGATTGTTTGCGCACCTTTTTTCAGATGTTGCTTCATTATAGATCGTATCATACGCAAAAATCCTGAGATTAGTCTTGTTATTGTCTGTGAGATCACTAATACATAACATAAACGGCAAACATCTGGACACACTCCTCTGGGGCATTCCTCATATTACTTCATCACTGTCAATAACTGTCCATCCGAGTTTCTGTCTCCTCCATACCAAGATATCCTCAGTCCTGTCAGAAATTTCGTTTGATACCCACATGTGGTTGTAACTTAGTTAATAAAGCCAAATGTTGTTGTTATCTTTTTAGTAAGGCGACGGCAAATATGTACCTCCCGTTCTGCGCAACTGGACTAGTGCCCCCTCGCTAATAATACAGACGGTACACTCTTACTCCCCTTTCCCCCTTCCATCACCTATACCACCCCATCATCAGCATCAAAGCCATGGCCTTTAGAGCTACTCCAGGCCCGGTTCCTCGTTCTTGTTCATTCCAGATGTTGCCGTATTTACTTAAACTGCATTCAATTCGTTCCATTTCCATCTCCTGTAGTAATGATTCATCTCTCATGTGGCTTAATCCTGATGAACCTCTTCTTCTTGTTGGAAGTTTAATTTCTGCACTTTATATCTTACTTAAAGTTATTTTTTCGAATATCTATAATTTATCCCTAAGTAGAAGAACTGGCCTGGCAATAGATTTTTTAAACACTTTTTGGAGGGTATCTCAGATACTTAAAAAATCTACCGCCGTTTCACCAGAAATCACGTACTTCATTTTTTTCATCTTCGTAAAATTCATATGCTGAGAACGCAGCTGTCTGAGCCTACAAATTCACGTAATTATTTTAATTCTAGCTGATTTGGTACTTGTTAGGCGTTAATCATCAACTCACTTTTTGTCTTCGTATTGACAAACAAGGATCATGTAACAAAGTCAGCTCCTCTTCTTTGTTTGTTGTTTACCGTTTTTTCAGTGCTCTTTCATCTGCTCATCATGTTGTGCTTTTCTTTCTTCTGCTCATGCTGTTTCCAGTTTCTATATTCTCCTGCCTTGAAAGCCTTCTAAATTTAGTGGTTTATCCTTATAAACTTTTTTGTTGCATTTTTTCGTAGATGTTGTTTCTTTCTAGTTTCTTTATCTTATTTCTGTAACCCATGCTACTGTCGATTTCTTTTTCCAGAAATATAGGAATATTTGATCCACAGAGATCTAATTCGTTAGAGGTGTCCAAAGAAGGTTAGTCATCGCTTTGCCATTACTTTTGTTATTTTCTCTATATTTCGTGGATCTTCTCGTTGCTTTTTATATTTTCGACATTTTTAGTCTGTATTGCGCACATTATTTTTCTAATAATCCGTCTCTCAAGTACTTTCGCCCTGTCTAGCTTATAGTTCATCAATAAGCATTCAAATGCATGTCAGCTTTCTGGTCTTACTACTCTGGTATAATGTCGTAGTTCGTTTCTAAACATGCATTTCTTGTTACAGATTTTTATTTGTCAAACCGTAAACACTTTCTCAATTTTATTAATTCTTCCATCTATTGGAAACGTTTCTTGTTTCTTCTGCAGTGTAGTTTCTCCAAGATATTAAAATTTACTAATTCGCTCTATTTTAGATACTTGTGTTTGTATATATTTTGGTACATTTATTATCTTGTTTTTCAACTGAAATTATGTCACCAGCTGCATTCGCTATTTGCCAAAAGCAGCAGCTGTTTCCGAAATTACTGCAAAATTTTACGTAAATTTCAGGCAGTTTACCCAAATGCCATTTGTTTTCCGTCCGAGAATTTTTGGTTCGGTTTCGCGGCTTCTTAGCTCCAAGTCCCATCTCGTGATATTGTTTTCTAATACGTAGTTAAAAAGTAACGGTGAATAGCCTTCGTCATATCAAAGTTCCATGAATTATGTTTATTTATTTTGTTTTAATACAAAAATTTTTAATGATTTTACCTATTGTTTCTCTATCTACAGAACCAAGCGCTGGACAACGTTTTATGCTAAATTATTAATTTTAAGTTGAAATCTGTTCTGTGCAGGATCTTCGCTTTTGGATACCACCCTGATATTCTACCAGTTGTTTGCCTAAAGCTTCTTCCACTCTGTTCTGCATAAGTTCTTTTTTTAAAAAAATCTTTTGTAGCTGCTGGCTTTTGTTTGCCTTTATTTTTATGTAGGGAGTGGATTAATTCTATTCTCAATTCTCCTGAAATCTTCCCTGTTATACAAATGTTTTCAAAAAGCAAGTGAAGATCACTAATAATTTTTGGTTCTGACCTTTTCAATAATTCTTTTGTAATGTAGTCTTCGCCATTTGCTTTGTTGTTTAGAGTATTTTGATGACTTCACGAATTTCTAGCTCTGTTGGTGGAAAATCTTCCCCACATTTTTATGATACTACTGGAAACTTTAATGTAACTGTGGGACTCGTCGTTTTAAGTGCCTGTCGGAAATATTTGGTCTTATTTTGTGAATTCAAGGATGATCCTGGATTTTCAGTTTACGTCTTTAAATCACAAAATGGGAAATTCTCATAAGGCATGCACTACGAACTGTTTGTGTTTCTTCTGTGAAGTTCTTGAAGTTCACGTTCTCTGCTTGTGACTTGAAGTGGTTAATTTGTTCTGCGGCCGCTCACCTTACATTATTTTGAAGCGCGAGGCCATCGTCTTCTTGCGCCCTGCGTGAGCTAAAACGCGTGCCTTTCAGCTTCCTCTTGTAACCCGGTGTTGGCTCTCCTGCCAACCCACAACACTTGCAGCCGATTGAAAAATGGTCAACCAACGCTTGTACCACGATCCTTGCAGTGACTAGTTCATTTTTTTTAATAGTCGAACGTAGACGACACACTGCTTGAATACTGCTCAGCAGTGTGGGATCCGTACCAGATAGGGCTGATAGAAGATATAGAGAAGATCCAACGGAGAGCAGCGCGCTTCGTTACAGGATCATTTAGTAATCGCGAAAGCGTTACGGAGATGATAGATAAACTCCAGTCGAAGACTCTGCAGGAGAGACGCTCAGTAGCTCGGTACGGGCTTTTGTCAAAGTTTCGAGAACATACCTTCACCGAAGAGTCAAGCAGTAAATTGCTCCCTCCTACGTATATCTCGCGAAGAGACCATGAGGATAAAATCAGAGAGATTAGAGCCCACACAGAGGCATACCGACAATTCTTCTTTCCACGAACAATACGAGACTGGAATAGAAGGGAGAACCGATAGAGGTACTCAAGGTACCCTCCGCCACACACCGTCAGGTGGCTTGCGGAGTATGGATGTAGATGTAGATACTCATATGGAGTTCATTCTTGTTTCTTAAAGTGCCCTCACCAATTTATAAACTAAAAATAGAAAATAATATTTTTTAACGTTTTCCTCCAAGTCGTTAAAACTTTCAGAAATATATAACCACACATATTTTTATATGAATGTTCATTTGAAGTGAATAAAGGGGAACAAGACGAGCTGAAGTACGGGTACTTGGCTTCTCTCATAATTATATACCACCGCCGTTACAAATGGAAGTGATGCTATCTCACCAACCTCCTGTGATGATGGAACGAAATGTCTCAAAGAGGCTTTCAGAAGTTGCGACATTCAAATAACCTTTCTGTTCATTTTAATTTCGTTGGCTATGTTCGTTGTTTCAATAAATCAGTTCTAGGTAAAGTTGGAATGCTTACTCCAGCAAGGATGAGGTCATTATTTTCCGTTACATACATTTTCATCCCATACCCTCAACGTTGCTGAGGCGGTAAACTAACTGCACTGAGTCAAAGCTTCCCACTGAGGTAGATGCGTCGGTCGGAAGTAGAACTCAAGTTTTCTGACTTCCGTCATCGTAAACTTCTAGGTTTGACACTAACAGTCATTCTCTAATTCTCACATTTGTCAAGAGTACGAGCTGTACGTTAAAACAAGGAAAATTCCGAGCATCTGCTGTATTATTCTGAATTGGGTAATCTGATTTACACGGGAATATAATACGAAAAAAAGTCTGGAAATAGTTGCCCATTTGGCTAGGACCCGCGAAGAAAATTCGAAGCCAGTTCATGACCACCGCCGTTGCTGACAGGTTTATTTCGTCGCTGCCAGGCGCTCTCCACAGTATACACAGTGCAGTTCGAAACAAGAAGACAGGCGCTTGGCGTAGTTCCGCGCGCAGCCATCGGCGCGCTGCTTTACATCACAATTAGACGCGCTTTGCATACGTCACAGAGGCTGTTGCCACCCAGCTATGTGGCCCCCTTCACAACGCCAACTGCAGCCGCCTCACGAAAGCGACGTTCTCTGTCTGCTATTTCCGCAATACAAAATCTGTTCACATATATTGGAGATTCAGATGCCCCAACCAATCGGTGTTATGCAACCTGCAACGCGCTCAAATACGACGGGCAAGATTTTCATATTCTCTCGTTAGCTGCGCACGGAATGGGACCTTATTGTAGGAATTTCAATGTAGTTAAATTTGTACTGGGATACGTTTTCGCTATAGTTTCTAGTTTTCGAATTATTCAAGAAAAAATTACGGAAGTGATCTTCAAATGTGTTTTTCTTGAATAACTTGAAAAGTGTAGCCTCCAGCGAAAACTTGTCCTAGTATAAGATTTAGCTAAGATTTCAGCTTAAGCGTAACAAAATTTCCTACGAAACGATGCTGTTCATTTATTCTTTAGGACTAATAGTTTGCACGTAGCGAGTGAGAGAATATGAAAATCTCACATGTGGTTTTTAAAGGGATTGCAGGTTGCGTAAAACCCATAGTTATGGGCGGCTGAATCAATTAGTTAAGGAATATGAGTAAAACGTTGATGAATGAGCAGATACTAACATTTAGTTATGGCCTAGATTTGTTGTCAGATTATCAATCTCAAGATTAGTTGTTCAAAACTCTATTGACCTTAAAACTATTGCCTCTCGCTTGATACGAAGAGGTAATACTTACGTGATAAGTGCTAGCAATACGGTGTGCCTGATTGCACGCTCTAGAGGCCTACATTAACTTTCTGGACGAGCTAATTTCCCATTCAGTGAATGACAATTGGATATTAGGATGGTCGTTCAATAAATAATATCTCATTTTTTTAGAGTCGTTAATATACACAGGACGCAAACATAACTGTTTTCATGCGCCACAGTGGTATAGGGGAAGTCAAGGCAAACGATATTTGCGGACTATGAAGCCGGTAAACAGCCCCAAATTAGCATAAAGAAGCCACTTAAACTGCAGCCCATGTGCCCCGCGCGAGATTTTCAATATCCTCTCGCTCTCTTAAACCACCGGCCCAGTTGCGTTCACATTATTAATCTAAGGCTAACAGCGTTGCGGCAGCGGTAACACCGGTTCTCGTCAGTTCCCGGGAGTCAATCGCTGTTGGTCTTGGCCAGCACTTGGATGGGTAACCGTCAAGGTCTGCCGCTCGCTGTTGGCAGTTGGGATGCACTCAGCCTCTGCGAGGCGAACTGAGGAGCTACTTAACTGAGAAGTAGCAACTCCGATCACGATAACTGACAACATCCGGGAGAGCGGTCTGACGGCCACATGACCCTCCACTCCATACCCGCAACCCGTGACGCCTATCGGTTGAGGATGACATGGCGGTCGGTCGGTACTGTATGGTTTTTACGAGGCCTGTTCGGACTGAGTAAATTAATTTAAGCCGTCCCATGAGGGCAATGAAAGAAATAAATACCATGCAAAAACGAATTATGTTTTCAATTCACTCTAAAAGTAATCCTCAAGTAAGCACAGTAGTTTCGTAGTAAGATGGCAATACAAAGAAAAAGGATAATTACTAATTTTTGTGCTGCTAAAAGTCACAAAATTTTGAGGTAAAATTTACAGAAACATCAATTATGCTGTGGAAGAACAAAAGATTTTTGAATGATTGGCGGGAATGCAGCGGGGTGGCGTCGTCAACAACCGCTGATATATCGACACTAAAACACCCTGCCATTTTCAAGTCAAAACTGCAGTTTTGTATTGAAAATTGCAGGGTGTGTTACTGTTGAAACATTGGTGATTATCAACACCACCCTAGCCGCATTTCCGTTAGTTATTTAGCAAAATTCTAGGACGGCGCGTGTATTCTATAGCTTAGGTATCTTTTGTAGGCCTGTTTGAGCTGTTCCCCGGCTTGATAGACGACAGGTGGTGATGACTGATACTGTCCACAAATACTGACTCTTAGCAGTAGGTATGTGCCGACAAAAAATTGTGTTGCATTATTTATTGAACGAGATTTGTGTGGTGTCACCGCCAGACACCACACTTGCTAGGTGGTAGCTTTTAAATCGGCCGCGGTCCGGTAGCATACGTTGGACCCGCGTGTCGCCACTGTCAGTGATCGCAGACCGAGCGCCACCACACGGCAGGTCTAGACAGACGTACTAGCATTCGCCCCAGTTGTACAGCCGACTTAGCCAGAGATGGATGACTGACAAATACGCTCTCATTTGCCGAGACGATAGTTAGCATAGCCTTCAGCTACATTTGCTACGACCTAGCAAGGCGCCGTATTCAATTGCTAACTAATATTATGAAGCATGTATCATCAAGAGCGATGTTCTACAATTATGGATTAAAGTTAAGTATTCCAGAAACTACGTACTTTTCTTTATAGCATTCATTACGTATCCTGTTTCAGACCTCACGCCAGCCTGCGTGAGTTTAAGCGCGTGCCTTTCGGTTTCCTCCCGTTGTGTCTAGGCTGTCTTGCCTAGACACAACAATTTGTACATCCAACAGGAGCACGCCTAGTAAAGCACGATGTTCAAGCAGTGGTCAGATTGCTTAATTGGTTGCTGAGGTCGGTTCTTATCGCCAGACTCCGAGAAGATTTGTCTCGTTTCAGAACCACTTATCGTGCGAATTTAAACTTGGTAACTAGAGTGTCTTAATGAGTCGACCTTAGGTCTGTTTTAGTGGGAATATCTTTTCAAATCCCGCGCCCGGGTTCCCGGCTTCGATTCCCGGCGGGGTCAGGGATTTTCTCTGCCTCGTGATGACTGAGTGTTGTGTGATGTCCTTAGGTTGGTTAGGTTTAAGTAGTTCTAAGTTCTAGGGGACTGATGACCATAGATGTTAAGTCCCATAGTGCTCAGAGCCATTTGAGCCCATCTTTTCAAATGGCTCTAAGCCATATGGAACTTAACTTCTGAGGTTATCAGTCGCCTAGCACTTAGAACTAATTAAAGCAAACTAACCTAAGAGCATCACACACATCCATGGCCGAGGCAGGATTCGAACCTGCCACCGTATCGGTCGCGCGGTTCCAGACTGCAGCAGCGCCTAGAACCGCACGGCCACTCCGGCCGGCAACATCTTTTCAGACTTGTACAGTGTAGAAATGGCACAATCGGATCCTGGAGACGTAAAGTGGGATAAGCCATCAGTCTGTTTGTTCTGAAGATCACTTCATATCTTTGGTTTACACGGGGCATTCACTACATCACAATACATTTAATTTAAGGGGTGTTCAGAGGTTCACGTGTGTCATTGTCGAATTCAATATAATCGCACAGATATATCCTTCTTCGTTTTTTTTGCGAATGTTTAAGATCTAATCACATAATATTTAATAAGTAGAAGCTCATTATTTTGGCTCCAAATATCGCAGAATTCGTTCCATAATGTTATACCTGGCCGAGAAAGATTAATTTCTTTGTAAAATTAGGTGTCACTGACGCTATTTAGGGCTGGTATTTTCCCATCATCACCCTTCATCTGTTCGGCGTCTTTAAAATTATCTTCCGTCACGATAAGTGGGTGCGACTTCCTACTTTGCGTAGAAGTTAGAACTTAACGTTTTATAAACCTCCCTGTGCCCCATAAAATGTCGTAAGCTGTAAATGCCGTTACAGACTGTAATAAAAACTGCGTTAAGGCGGCTGTTTAAGGAAATTATGTAATGAAATTTTCGCCGACACGAGAACGCGTCGTAACTCCGCAAGAACAGGGCAGCGTGTACTTGACCCTGCGAGCACGGCGCACGCAGTATCGGTGCTAACAGCGGAAGCATGTGCCAGTATTTGCTCGCCTCCCCCACCTCTTAAGCTCGGCGTTCATCTGCTTTATGTACACATAATCCGGTCTCCCCCACGATACAATGACTGCTAATAAACAGCAGCTATGGGACCTTAGGAACTCTGGCAATTCCGAGGTAAACATGTTCTTAACGATATACAAATTTGGAAAGGCGACTGCGGATAAACATTTATCTTCTTGCATATGACAGTTTTGGCTGTAAAATTGTTCTCTATCTCACAGACGGTGTAGGTTACAAATAACGCTCCCGTAAAAGCGCCTGAGAATCTGTTACTTCGTTACGGAACGTTGAAAATAATTTTATCATCAGAACAGTAAAAAGTGCAGAGCAAAAGTAATCAGTCTATAATGGTCAAACTTTGTATTTGAGTTTCACCACCGAATCGATGTCTAGAACTAGCGAATTTTTTTCAGATCGCCGCTGCTCAACCCAAACATTCTCACCACTGTCCAACGTGATATGAGACTCCATCTGGTGGCATTGTGGGCACTTGGCGCGGTAAGGGAAAATTGTATGCACTGAGGAGACGAAAGTGATGTAGTACCACCTATTATCGTGTGGAGCCTCCTTTTGCTCGGCGTTGTGCAGCAACTCGACGTGGCGTGGACTGAACAAGTCGCTGAAAGCCCACTGCATACATGTTGAGCCTTGCTGCCTCTATAGCCGTCCATAGTTGCGAAAGTGTTGCCGGTACACGATTCTGTGTACAAACCGACCTCTCGATTATATCCCACAAATGTTCTATTGGTTCACGTCGGGCGATCCGGGTGGCCAAATCATTCACTCAGATTTTGTCCAGAATGTTCTTCAAACCAATTGCGAACAAGTGTGTCCCGGTGACAAGGCGCACTGTCATTCACAATAATTCCGCCGCTGTTTGGGAACATGAAGTGCGTAAATGGCCGCAAATGGTCTTCAAGTAGTCGAACATAACCATTTCCAGCCAATGAGTGGTTCACATCAACCAAAGAACCCAGTCCATTCCATGTGAATACAGTTCACCCATTATGGAGCCACCACTAGCTTGCACAGTGCCTTGTTGACAACTTGGGTCCATGGTTTCGTGGGGTCTGCGCCCTACTCGAACTCTACTATCAGCTCTGACCAACTGAAAAATGGCTCTGAGCGCTATGGGACTTAAGTTCTGAGGTCATCAGTCCCCTAGAACTAGGACTACTTAAACCTAACTAACATAAGGACATCACACACATCCATACCCGAGGCAGGAATCGAACCTGCGACCGTAGCGGTCTCACCAACTGAAATCAGACTCGTCTGACCAGGCCAGGTTTTTCGAGTGGTCTAGGGTCCAACCGATATGGTCGCGAGCCAAGGAGAAGCGTGCAGGCGATGTCGTGCTATTAACGCCGCATTGCCTTGCACTGTTCTAAGGGATACACTGATCGTACGTCCATCGTTGCTTTTTGCTGTTATTTCACGAATTTTTGTTTGTCTCTTAGCACTAACAACTCTAAACTAACGCCGCTGCTCTCGGTCGTTAAGCGAAAGTCGTCGGCCACTGCGTTGTCCTTGATGAGAGGTAATGCCCGAAATTTGGTATTCTCGGCACACTCTTAACACTGTGGATCTCGGAATGCTGAATTCCCTAACGATTTCCGTAATGGAATATCCCAAGCGTCTAGATCGACGCTGTAGTGAGCGTACGTGGAAAGTATTTGAAGGACTGTGAAACGACGAGCAAGCGAGAAAGGGTGGATATCCACGCCTCATCACAAAACTTGGAATTCGGAGACTTTCCCTCTGTGTAAAGAAGTAAATCGGCGATCTGTGGCAGATCTGATGACAAAGTACAATGCTGGTGCAGGCACTAGTATTTTGGAGCACACTGTTCAACACACATTTTCAACAGGGGGCTCCACAGCACAGTACCCCTAAATGTTCCCATATTGGGTCAACGACATAGGCAATTACAGTTCCTGTTATCACAGTATCATCGAGATTGGACCGTGGATCAATGGAAACGTGTCGCGAGGTCTGATGAATCACTTTACGCGAGGTCGATGGTAGTGTCCTGATAGGCCGTCATTCAGGCACACGATTTCTCGAAACATTCACGTCGCCACGGACGCAGGCCATTGGGTGCAATAGTGTGGTATGGGGGACATTCCCGTGGACTTGAAGGGAGACTGACATCTGTGGTCTACGTCAACATAGTGTCTGACCACTTGCTCCCTTTATGGTTGATCTCTTCGCCGACGGCGACGGTGTCTTCCAGCAGGATAACTGTCAGTGTCACAAGGCCAGAATTGTGCTACAGTGGTTTAAGAAGTGTGGCAGTGACCTCACTTTGATTTCTTGGCTACCAAATTCACCTTTTCTGAACGATGTAACACCTCTGGAACGTTACTGAGCGCCAGATTGGCGTCCACAAATCATCCCCCCGTAGAGCACGTGAACTGCGAAACTAGCACGTGGATGTGATGCCAGAAACTTCCGGAAACATCTCAAAGACTTTGTCGAATCCTTGCCAGGCACTGTCGCTGCTGTGTAGCGTTCCGAACGTGGACAAATGTGGACCAAAACACAATTCAGCAGCTAATCCACGAGGTTTTCGACTGATCTGTCTATTTTTTACTATTTGCCATTGGCTACACGTTCGTTCGGCATTTTTTGGAAATTTGTGATAAGGTTCTATGGGACCAAACTGCTGAGGTCATCGGTCCCTGGGCTTACACACTAATTAATGTAACTTAAACTAATTTACGCTAAGGAGTCGAACCTTCGACGGGGAGACCCGCGCGAACCGTGACAAGACGCCTAAGACCCCGCGGCTACCCCGCGCGGCGTTCGGCATTACGAAACATCGTCTGTATCGCGTAAGGTGCGACCGTAATCCTTTGTCGTCGTTCGTCCTTGAAGAGTAACAGAAGGATGGATGAAATGGTTCAAATGGCTCTGAGCACTATGGGACTCAACTGCTGTGGTCATAAGTCCCCTAGAACTTAGAACTACTTAAATCTAACTAACCTAAGGACATCACACACATCCATGCCCGAGGCAGGATTCGAACCTTGCGACCGTCGCGGTCGTGCGGTTCCAGACTGTATAGCCTTTAACCGCTCGGCCACTTCGGCCGGCAACAGAAGGATGGATGAATAGATTGATAATCCCATCTACTGACGTTTAGTTTTTGATCCGTGATGGCTTTGATGCTGGTTAGTTGGCACTAGACATGTATTCCTTCACCATCTCGACTTTATTTATATACTGTCCAGAAGAACTCGATAGACTTGCACAAACTCTTACCCCTGAATCGAGCGAGGTGGAGCAGTGATGAAGACACTGAACACTCATTTGGTGATGGGGCAGAGGGGGGGGCGGGGGGTTGAAGGTAGGGCGGTAGAAGTCTCAGTTCGGTCATAGATGTTTCATGGTTTCCCTAAATCGCTTAAGGTAAACAATGTAGAAATTCCTTGGAAACGACGCAGCTCATACTTTTCTCGTTCTTCCCCAATCCGAACTTGCGTCCCATCTCTAACAACCTCGTGGTCAACGTCGCGTTGAACCTCCCTCCTTCTCCAGTGCTCATTTATAGTTATCTTGACATGAACGTAAACTCCGTTATGGAATCCAGTTAACGTAATAGTTTGAGACTGATTCCAACGTAAACACTCGAACCTATAGAGCGGCACATACCAATGTAGGCGACAGCGAGAAAATAAAACAGCACAGAGTTGTTTGATACCGACACTGAGACCCTACAATGTAAAAAAGAGGCTCACAATGTGCCATTGTTTTAGCGCATTATTCATTAATCTCAGGCCACACCTGCTGTACACGAAAAATGTGATATTCGCAATAGGGAAGGGGGAAAGGAATAAACTGGAAGTATTTCAAGGACGCGTCTCCAGAAGGACGTCCAAAACTAAGCAGACAGGTGAAGTGCGAATTGCCGGTCGGGGTGGCCGAGCGGTTCTAGGCGCTTCAGTCTGTAACCGCGCGACCGCTACGTCGCAGGTTCGAATCCTGCCTCGGGTATGGATGTGTGTGATGTCCTTAGGTTAGTTAGGTTTAAGTAGTTCCAAGTTCGGGGGGACTGATGACCACAGCAGTTAAGTCCCATAGCGCTCAGAGTCATTTGAACCATTTGAAGTGCGAATTGAAGAGATCCTGAAAAGAATAGGCGAGCAGTGAATTCTGGTAACAACTGCAACCTTTATGAGGAAGACAGATTATTGGGTCGGTAAACAATCAGAGAATCTTGGCGCTAGACGAAAAGGTGTGGGGGGGGGGGGGGGTAGTATTGTATTGGCAAACAAACACTACGGCAAGCAGTACGTATGGTGTGACACTAGTGAAATGTTACCACAAATTAGTGAGAGATGCAGGACGACATCAAAAAAATTAATTTTTTTGAAGTACAGAAGTAAAGGACGGCATTAAATCACCCGCAAACCTGCAGACTTTAAAAAAAATGAAACTGTATGTTTCTTCGCTCGGTTTTGTTCGAGTGTGAGATAGGAACCCTAACCAGAATTGCAGATACTTAAAAAAAAAACCGTAGTTGAGTTTATAGAGCCTTGCGATTCCGGTGTTCACTTGCAAAACGAGTGAAAGCTGTGCACACTTTGTACACGAATTCTTCACCACAGATTTTTCATTTGAATGTTGCCTTTGTGATCAAATACTGGATTAAGTCGTTTCATGAAACTGACACTATGAGACTTAACTACTGAGGTCATCAGTCCCCTAGAACTTAGAACTACTGAAACCTAACTAACCCTAGGACATCACTCACATCCATGCCCGAGGCAGGATTCGAACCTGCGACCGTAGCGGTCGCGCGGTTCCAGACTGTAGCGCATAGAACCGCTCGGTCACTCCGGCCGGCCCTCATTCGTATTATTCTGTTAATATTGGTACGTATGTCTGCTATGTAACTCAGATGAGCTAAGCGTGTGACTGGAACAACAACGATGTGTTTTTGGTACTACATGAGATAGAATATGATCTGATCGCAGTCGGCATTTTGAAGAAGAAAATAAAATGTGTTGTAAGAGATTGCGCATGATATTCCATTATCCTTTACCGTGGGTAGCCGAATATTTTGATTTGTTTTCCTCCGGTTTGCTGCCCTCATCGTTAGGCACACACTTCACTCGACCAAACTATCACTCGAACAGATTTGTTACATATGTAATGACGTGATGATAAGAGTGAATCGAAAACAGAGTGCTTCTCCACAGGTCGTCAGCGTGCTTGTTTGATGTGAAAAGCGAGTTGGCGAGTGCAAGCATGACGCGACCGTTCCCCGGCCAGGCCCGCAGCCCCGGCGCTCGCCTCCCCCACCCCCCCCACCCGCCCCCCACCGACGCCCCACCCCCGCTGCCGGCGCACCGTGATGCAGGTTGACGCCGTCCCCTTCCCTCCCCCGCGGTGCGGCGCCTGACGTCACATCGCCATGGCAACCACATCCCCGCGTGTGTCGCGCGCGATGGCCGCCGCTACCGCCGCCCCAGTCGATATCTCCCAATACAATAACTCCCCGCGGGCCGCGCCGACACGGAACAAACGCAGCGCCAGCTCCGGCTGCGACTGTGGCGCGAGCGCAAATTTGCCTTCCACGAGACTTCTAATTTAATGTCGCGCTAGGGGGGAGCAAACTGCCGGATAATCCACTTGTCAGCCGTTCAGGTTTTCGTCTCTGTTTCCTACCGGCGGCGGAGAAATTTGCCGATCGAGAGAATCGCGATCACACTCGGTGGTTAGGGGCCCAACGACAACAAGATGCTGACGCGACTACCTACCGTATCCCAGTGTGTTGTTCCAGTAATTCTGGGAGGGAAGTGAGAAGTATTTATATGGGGGGATATGCGAAGTTAATACGTTCTCACATCAGTGGTGCAGCGGTCATTTTATGGAACTAATGTTTCACGGTCTGTCTACCTCGAAGTCAAAGGACAGAAAGTTTGTTAATCATATACCGGGTGATCAAAAAGTCAGTATAAATTTGAAAACAATAAATCACGGAATAATGTAGATAGAGAGCTACAAATTGACACACATGCTTCGAATGACATGGGGTTTTATTAGAACCAAAAAATTACAAAACTTCAAAAAATGTCCGACAGATAGCGCTTCATCTGATCAGCATAGCAATAATAAGCATAACAAAGTAAGACAAAGCAAAGATAATGTTCTTTACAGGAAATGCTCAATATGTCCATCATCATTCTTCAACAATAGCTGTAGTCGACGAATAATGTTGTGAACAGCACTGTAAAGCATGTCTGGATTTATGGTGAGGCATTGGCGTCGGATGTTGTCTTTCAGCATCCCTAGAGATGTCGGTCGATCACGATACACTTACGACTTCAGGTAACTCCAGAGCCAATAACCGCACGGACTGAGGTCTGGGGACCTGGGAGGCCAATCATGGCGAAAGTGGCGGCTGAGCACACGATCATCACCAAACGACGCGCGCAAGAGACCTTTCACACGCCATCTGTCGGACATTTAGTGAACTTCGTTTGTTTTTTTGATCTAATAAAACCCCATGTCATTCCAAGCATGTGTGTCAATTTTAACTCTCTATGTACATTATTCCGTGGTTCATTAAGTGTTCAAATTTATACTGACTTTTTGATCACCCTGTATGTATCGAATAAACTACTTATCTGTCTTTTTCTTCTTACTGACCAGATAGAATCACGAGAAAACGTTTGGTTTCTTTGTTGTTTCCTACTTTTCTGTTATTTCCTTACCTTGTCTTTTCTTCTGTTCATGTTTTTTTTCCCGATTTCTTACTTATTCTGCCTTGGAAACCTTCCAAATTTAGTATTTTATTGTTGAAAAAAGTTTCTTCTAGTTATTCCCAGTCCCTTGAGGCTGTTACTTTCAAGTTCTTTTCTTATTTCTGTAATCCATGGCATTGTTAACTTAGTTTTACAGAAATACAGGAGTATTTACTTCGTCAGCCCGTTCTCAGCGATTAGGCAGAGTTGTTTTGGTAGGTCTCCGTTTTATTTCTCATTTTTCAACTATCTGTGGTTTGTGTTGCACCCATTATTTTTTTAACAAGAACCTCTATCCTGTCTAGCCTATAGCTATCTTTATTCATGATGTTCCTGTTTAGATTTCGCTATCGATTTCGCTGCTGTGTAATTCCATTATCAGAGGTCCATATCGCTGTCCAAATCGTTCGACCATGCAGTACGTAGCGAGCACATGACAAATTTATTGACGTCGCCATTTTCCGCAGTGAATGTATAAAGATTTCTTTTGTGAACTCGAACTCCTTTTTCTTGCTGCAGTACAATATTTATTTTTTCCTTCTTTTATGTTAAAGACATCTCACGCGGTTTCGTTTTTAAAATTAATATTTATAAATACAGTTGACATCATAATTTTTACGTGAATAAAATGTTACAGTCGTTCACCCGTCCTGATAAAATATACGACCATGTGAGAGGTACCGCAGATTTTTGGCAGAACAAACCAGTAACCGTAAAATTTTATCCACATTTCATTTATGCTCTTAACTGTTTCGAATCTCTTAGTATCACATATCAAAACAAAACATCCTTTCCAGAAAACCCATTGAGATGCCTTTAATATGCACAGTGGCCAGTATCAGACCGGTCAGGAAAAATGTTTCACGCACCTCAGCATAAGCAACCCAGCTTACACCTTCCGCACCTGGCTGTCTGTCTCACTGTGCATGAAACGTTTTCCGTGTGAGTTTTATACTGCGAAAAACAGTCAAAGAACCACTTTTTACAAACCACGTTGCTAGTGTCTTCTTGAATTGTCTCCTCGCACACCGCATCTTTTACAAGTCCACTATTTGAATTGCACAGTGTCATAGAGTCAAGCACGTTTCATTTGGACAGCCATGTGGACGTCTGAAGATGGAATTGTATACATACGACGTAGATGGCTGAATGTAATTGTTGGTGGCCGAGCGGTTCTAGGCGTTTCAGTCTGGAACCCCGCGACCGCTACAGTCGCAGGTTCGAATCCTGCCTCGGGCATGGATGTGTGTGATGTCCTTAGGTTTGTTAGGTTTAAGTAGTTCTAAGTTCTAGGGGACTGATGACCTGAGATGTTAAGTCCCAAAGTGCTCAGAGCCATTTTTGAATGTAATTACGGAAATTATAAATAAACAATGTTGAGTTCTATACTGGAAGCTACATTATTCGTAAGTGCAGATGATCGCCCATCCCGATCTCTACCTGAAGAAATGAAACGCAAAAGAGGAAGCGTACTCATTACTTTGTGGCAGGTGAATAACATCAGCAATATCTGTGATGCTGTAGCAGTAGCCTGCTGCAACGAAAGTACTTCCTCTTAGAAAGCAAGTGAGAGCGATGACATATTATCACAGTTTCTTAGGTAGATTGTGTTGAATACCTCCTCTACATCGAGGCTGGTGGAAGAAAGAAGGATAGAAGATAACGATTTAAAGTCTGTAGAGACGGAACTCAACGCCAGACAGGACAAGGATGGGAAGCAACCATCGTGGCATCCACTTTTGTCGATTGAGGAGGCTGAGTAAGGATTTGAACCCCGTACCTCCATGCTGGAACTCCGCTGCTTTAGCCGCGGCGGGACCGTGCTCGCACAGTTGAATTATAGAGAAGGAATTTATCTGTTTCTTTTTCGTCGAAAAAAATCTTGACCATCTAGTGTCTTTTTTTTTTTTTTTTTTTTTTTTTTTTTTTTTTGAGGAATGGGAGGCCTAAATTGAATTTTCACTCTGCAGCGGAGTGGGCGCCGATTTCAAACTTCCTGGCAGATTAAAATTTTGGTCCTTCTGCAGCCTTTCATGCTTCAAGGAAGTCTCCAGCGTACTTTGCGGGAGGAGAGGTACAGGCAGAAGTGAAGTTATGAGGACGGATCGCAAGTCGTGCTTGGACAGCTCAGCAGGCGGAGCTCTTGCACGGGAAAGCCAAAGGGCTCAGTTTCGAGTCAGTGTCGATCTGCCAGGAAGTTTCATTGGAAAGCCTAAATTAGTATGGTGAGACTATTTGGAACCTGGTAATCCCCGATGCCAGTTCCAACGTTTAACTCTGCGCAGCCACCGCAGATGCAAACCTCTCGGCAGTGTCTCATGATGTGAAGCCATGCGACGTGACTGATGATGAGCCGTACGTACTAAGACATTAAAGGGTTCCATTGTTATTGCTTGAGAGAAGTAGGCTGTGTACCGGTAGGGCGTTTGTATATCTGTTTCTCTATATCACCACAGCTACCCTTGCAAACAAACCCTACCTTGTGAAGTGATACGTCGTAGTCTCTCGTGCTTGGAACGTCATAACAGGTCGGCCAACGGTATTGATAAACCACGAACTCTACTACAACACTCTTGGCAAAAGTACTGCTGCACTGTAGAAGATATCCAGCGAAGGAATCCCTGATTTCAATGTTAAATATCTTGAAAAGTAAAACCGATAAACGAGTGCAACAAAAGGGATGATTATTCTTATTTATGGATTCTTCCGTCGCTTGTTGATAGAAAAATTCCATATTGTGGGTTGAATAACACTTAGGCAGTTTTTTGTACTACTGATTTCTATTTGTATGAACTAGTTTTCGGCTTATTAGGCCATTTTCGGATAACTACTGGCTATTGTTTACAAAGAGCTTGTGTTCTTACGAACCAAACATTCTGGATTAAGATACAACGCACTTACATATGATCTTTAGTTGTGGTATTGTATTTGGAATTGTCAAATGGGTCTTTCGACTTTTTGTTCTGTAAAAATGTTCTTTAACTTAATAAATCACATTTTATTGTTACCATGTATGACAACAATTAGAATTATTTAGAATACACATTATTACAAAATTACAATTTTTTTGTATTTGTTGTTAACAGCTGCACTGGACACTAATTGTTGGTTGTACAACAGCGATGTTTTCTTTGGGGGTTAAATTTTGTTATTAGAAAAATTGTGGATTAATATATGCCAAATATTACATTGTTACAGTTGAGTTACAGTTAGGAATGTAAACACATAAGGGATATTAAATTATATTGGGGTGTGAATTTGTTTACTATTGGGACACTTTGTGGTTAGTAGCGGGTTTACTTTATTGTGTAAAGTTTAAGAGTGGTAATGTGCTCAGTTGCAATTGGTGATTTAGAACCAGCTGGGGATTTAGGGCTACGTGTTTGTTAATTTCAAGTGCTTCTAGCAGGCTGAGCTTTCTGGCTTTTTTTTTTTATCTATATGTAGCACTTCTATGTATGTTAGATATTTCTGTCCTCCTATGAGCACATGTTCAGCAAAGGTGAAAGATATAAGAATTTTGTACACAAGTTATACAAAAGTTTCGAAATAATTCGAAAACTGCTAATAGCCGGCCTGAGTGGACGAGCGGTTCTAGGCGCTACAGTCTGGAACGGCGCGACCGCTACGGCAGCAGGTTCGAATCCTGCCTCGGGCATGGATGTGTGTGACGTCCTTAGGTTAGTTAGGTTTAAGTTCTAAGGGACTGATGACCTTAGGAGTTAAGTCCCATAGTGCTCAGAGCCATTTGAACCATTTTTGAACTGCTAATAGCTGTCGCTGTACGCTGTACAGCTCATACAGTATCAGGATGTATACTTAACTCGTTCTCTGCAAACAGTCATTGCAATCAAATCGCCATCATTCTGAAATGTCCACCAGTGACAGTACGGAGGTGGCGCAAACGAACAAAGAAATTTGCCACCACGTATTGTAATATCTCAATGGAAGTGGATTCAGATGCCACACAGATCGCCGATACGAGCTCGTCCACCGCGGATGGATGGTTCCGGTGGACAGCGTATTTCGCTGTGCCCCACAGAAAAGTAGTAACGAGAAGTCATATCTGGCGCATTTGCAGACCAGTCCATCCCTGAGTCAGTACATTTTCAATAATCCAACGCAATGACTCTGTTCCTGAAGAATTCATCAAGGAAGTGAAACACCGGTGCTATGTGGTCTGCCCCCATCTTGCACGAACCACTTGGTGCCTGGTCGATCCTCCAACGCTAGCTGTGTGGCGACACACTGTTCCAAAACCGCAACGTAACGTTCACTGTGATCGTTTCTCGCATGAAAAGAAAGGCCCGTAATACCTCTGCTGCATATCGCAAACCAAACAGTAACTTTGGAAGAATGCAGTGGTTTCGCTTCACACAAAGCGGGATTTTCAAAACCATAAAATCGCCATTTTTCCTTATTCACGACTCTATTCAGGTGGGAGTTTGCTTCATCTGTGAACCAGAAGCAGCCACCATCAAATCCTTCGTTATCAGTCATTATGAGGTTGTCCGCCCCTGGTAGCTGAGAGGTCAGCGCGACTAAATGTCATACCTAACGGCCTGGGTTCGATTCTCGGATGGGTCGGGGATTTTCTCCTTTCAGGGACTGGGTATTGTGTTGTCCTTATCATCATTTCATCCCCATCGACACGGAAGACGCCGCAGTGGCGGCAAATCGAAAGACTTGCGCCAGGCTAACGGTCTACCCGACGCGAGGCCCTAGCCACACGGCATTTCCATTATGAGGATCTGGTTCACAAAGTCAGCCCTCTCTCGCACAGCTTGTACAGGTTGTGGCTTTGGATTTTGAGTGGAGACATATGTAGGTTCTGTCTCAGTTATTTCTGCGACCTGGAAAGCTTCAAGAAACCAGCCCCGGTGCAATTCCCAGTTCCTTGAATTTTGCTAAATAATCCCAGAAAAAGTGGCGACATAATTAGGAGTAACTACAGTTCACTTGGGGCCAACATTCCCCACTAGATCTCAGCAATGCTGCCTGTTCATTAGAAAAAAATTGTGTTTGAAAACTGTGCCATTTGGCCGCAGGACTGTCGGTGGTATTCTGGTACCAGAATAATACATTACTCAATGGAACGCATTATTTCAACCTATTCCTTAGGTGCTCTAACCTCCTTCCACGTTTCAACGGTAGAATTGAGCACTATGAGCTGCGGCCCACTGTTTATAGGCGCTACGTATTGCGATTAAAGCGCCATCATTAATTCGAAGCTTCTGTGTGAAATTCTTACAGCTTTCCCAATAAACATACCGTCTGTTGCACTCGTCTATCAGTCTTAGTTTTCAAGATTTTTAATTTTGAAGTCAGGGACCCCTTCGCTGGACGCCCTCTACCAAGCGCTCAGTGACGATTATGGAACAGATTCTTTGAATTCTTAAGTATAAGATCATTGCCTATCGCATTTCCTCAACGAATAATTTTTTCATGAAATATTTTTGGTCATCAGCTTCTGTTCGTTAGTTAAGTCTTTTCGTACATTGTTTGTTAAATCATTCTTATTTCTCGTAATATCGGTAAAAGATGAATGACGTGGGAGACCGAGTGAATGCAAATGATTTTCTGCAGCAAGAAGAAATGAATAAAAAGAATCACAGCTTTTTCTGTCACCGCTGAGCAGCGGCGTCAGCAGTCCCTCTGACAGGGGCAAACGAAATTTGGGCGCTTCGATTTTCGATTTCCGAAGACAGCGATTGACAGCCAACCCGTCTGCTGCTCTCGTCCCAGCGCGAACTGCTGGTATGGAAAGCAGTAGAACTGTGTGCCACGTTGTTAGACACGACGACCAGAAGTGAAATGCTCACAGCTCGTTTGTGTTATCCACCGTTGTTCTCACATTGGAAACTTCGTATAGCTGTATGGAAACAGCGAATATATTATGTAGTTTCTGACTACTCATTTTAATTCCACAATGACTAAAACGTCACCTCGCATTCATTTTTATTTTCAAGCACTCCTCAAAAAAATCACAGTTGCATATACAGAACTGAAGCGTTCGATGAAGTACTGCCCTGAATGGATATTTCAGTGTCGAAACGGAACAGAAAATTCGGAAATTTGTGGTAAGGTCTTATGGTACCAAACTACTTAGGTCAGCGGTCCCTATGCCTACACACCACTTAATCTAATTTAAACTAACTTACGCTATGGACGACACACACATACCCACGAATGCCCGAGGGAGGACTCGAACCTCCAACGGAGGGAGCTGCACGGGCCGTTACAAGGCCCTTAGACCACGCGGCTACCTCGCGCGGCTGTGGAACAGAAAGTTACGTGACTGTGGATGACTATTTCTTCGAAATGCAATTAGAAAATACGTTGTTTCTTCAGTTTAGTAATTTCGTAATGTTTTCTCAGCTTCAAATTGGGTGTCAGATATCTGAAAGTCGGTCAGGACAATTCCACATTAGTGGCCGAGCGGTTCTAGGCGCCACAGTCTGGAACCGCGAGACCGCTACGGTCGCAGGTTCGAATCCTGCCTCGGGTATGGATGTGTGTGATGTCCTTAGGTTAGTTAGGTTTAAGTAGTTCTAAGTTCTAGGGGACTGATGACCTCAGATGTTAAGTCCCATAGTGCTCAGAGCCATTGGAACCATTATCGCAATTATTCCTATTTTCTCCGTTCTGTAAGGACATATTTGGAGATGAATGAAGTTCTAGCGGTATCAGTCTGTACGGAACCAGTACAGCATACTTCCATATTCCATGTCCGAAATTTAGACATGAATTGTGTAATTGAGTGTTGTACTTAAAACAGTGGAACTAAAGACAGTCAAGCTTGGAGGTGACACCATAAAGTTGAAAGAAAAGTGGCGAAGGGCGCATGTAGATGTGCAAACATTACTAAATTAATAAACAGTATATGATTCTCGCTAAGCCTCATATCTGAGAAACATCAGATGGCGAGGAATAGCCGTTTGGTAACGACACATAAAAGTCCCACCTTTTTCAGTTGGAAAATACTGATCTTTGTGTAGAAACTAAGCAGGAAACGACAAGCAATGCATTGAAACTGGCCGAAGAACGGCTGTGGCTCAACAAACCTCCCAAAAAAGTGAATATCAAGCAATACAATCAAAAAACGTATCACAGAAATATTCAGTGGCGAGGAACACTGACGTTGTGGTAAAAGGCCAACGTCAGGTTCTGCTTACGGTTGGTTACTGATCACTGAATTACGAAATAAAGTTGATAGCTGGAAAACAAACCGTAGTCTGTACAGGAGAACGACTTTCCTTGAGTGACTCCTCGATATTCCAATTTCAGCCCAATTAGGTCGGGTCAATCGAAAACTTAACATTTCAGATTTATTTTCACGAATTGGGATAAAACTTCGTGAAGACGTCAGTGCTGGGTTATAACTAGTCGCAGTTAACTCGCAAACTGCTTGCTTTTGAGGCCGTATTTACTGTCATACCCTTTCATCCGTGTTGATTGTGATATACGCTGTATCCCAGCTACCCATTCATCAAGATATTGCACAAGCAGAATACCAACGCTTGGAATCAATGAACAGCCGTGGCGCACAGCAAACAACCTTTTGTTCGGTCCGCTTTCAGTGTCGTCCATACGCGGAAAGTCCAGTGAGAGCAATCGTCAGTAGCGAACAAACATCTAGTTGACAACCCTTCCATGCTGATAGAAGGATTCGATCTCCCCAGACGTCAGTGGAGGATCATGGAACAGATTCGAAGGCAGATGTGGGGCTAGGGTAATTCTGCAAACTGTGACATTGGTGCCCCCTTGCAGTCAATCCACCATATCGTTGCTGACTGTCTTCGTCGAGTGTACAAAGAAGCAACATTCACCAGGCATCGGATGAAGCGATCGATTGGTTCAGCGAACTAGATATGGAACTGTAAGAATGTTCGAGCTTTTGCTTGTGTATTCGTCCACAAATGTTGTGCATTTGTATTAGTTTTCGTCACACGAAAAATAAAAATATTCTGTGAATGTGGAACATATCGAGTCCAGTGCAGGCGTTATGTCAGATAAAAATGAGCATCCTGCAGTGATTTGACAGCCGATCTGTGCAGCTGAAAAAAGATGTGACTTCAATAAAATCCGAAACGTGTTGTTGCTAAAACGCCTGTTGTTGTGTTTTTCCTGCACTCTGAGATGTTGTTGATATTGTGTTACCATTTGTAGGGCCTAAACGACGCCGTAGAGTAGTATTACAAGTTGTAGTGACATTCGCGACTGGAACGTATTGGTTCTTCTGGGTATGTGATTACATGGCTCAAATGAGTCCTTTGATTGGCCCCGAGATTTCAAATTCCTAATTCCAAATGCCTCTTAGCGGAGTGGCTACACGCCAAAATAAGTGGGTCGGAAACAAAACTAAAAATAGGAGAGGACATCCCTCAACACACGAAAAGTTGTCATGTGCTACCATTCTGTTTCAGAAGGGAAGTTTCACGTTGTTTTTAAAAAAGTAGCTCTATAGGCAGCCTTCCTGACCACTACTATACACGGAGGACCCGAGTTCGATTCTCGGTACTACTTGAGTTTTTTCCTTGGTGGACGACTGACATGGGTGCACTCAGCCTCGTGAGGCCAAGTGAAAAGCTATTAGAATGAGGAGTAGCCGTCCCAAGGCCAAGGAAGCAGGTATCGGCCGGGAGAGTGGTGTACTGAATCCACGCCTCTGCATACCGCATCCGATGACACCATTGGCAGAGGAAGACGGCGGTCGTTCGGTTCTGAGGAAAAAAACGCGAGGGATGCTCAATAAGTAGCGGAACACATTTTTTGCTGAAACACATTCAGGATTAAGTTGCACCATATTACTTCCCATTCTTTTGGCTACAGAACCCTATTTTCAACATAATCTCCGTTCAATGCGACGGCCTTACGCCATCTCACTCGGACGATCTTATGCCCGCGTGGTACAACTGTACTGGTCGACGTCGGAACCAACGTCTTGCTGCATCAATAATCTCACCATGATCCACGTTCTTTTTTTTCTTTATGTCATGTGACTAAGGCCTCCCGTCAGGTAGAGCGTTCGTGGGGTGCAAGTCCTTCGATTTGACGCCACTTCGACGACTTGCGCGTCAATGGGGATGAAATAATGATGATTAGGACAACACAACACCCGTCCCTGAGCGGAGAAAATCTCCGACCCAGCCGGGGATCGAACCCGGGCCCTTACGATTGACATTCTGTCACGCTGACCACTCAGTTGCCGGGGGCGGACACCCACGTACTGCTACCAGTGGACGCATCCTTCACTGAGTCACACAGGTGGAAGATGGAGAGATCCGTGCTGTAGGGTAGAGCTCCTCTCGGGACCGCAATTTATGTGATACCTTGCGTTCTCATGAAGAAGGAGAACTACATCTGCATTCTTCTGGTGACGCACGCGCTGACATTGTTGCTTCAATTTTCTAAGGGTCAGCCGGCACATGGGAGATCGGACAGGTCTGCGCGACCTTGTTGCTATGATGACGTCCAAGGACTTGACAATTGAAAAGGGCTGAGAAAAAAAGTGTTACATTACTTTTTGAATGCCCCTCGTATTATTTATTAATGTAATGCGAAATTTTCACTAGAGATCATCTCACACTGCTCTCGCTGAAGTCAGTCCGCAGGATGTTATGCACGGAGTCCGGTGCAGTGCTTCGTCGGGGCGAACAGCTGACTGGAGTCTTATCGAGCGCCGTCTAATTACGGGCGAGGCGCCTCGCCTCAGACGGCGAGCCAGCTCGTGCGCAGGCGCGCCGCCGCCCCCGCCGCCCCCACCTAGCCGCCCCCACCTAGCCGCCGGCCGCTCATTCACAGCAGCGCTGCTCGCTCACTCTCTCTCGCCCAAATTAGCGAGCGCACACTTGTTGCGCCACGAGGCGGCTCTCGGCGGCTGCAAATTAGGCCGGCGGCGCTGTCTTGCGCCGAAACTGGGGCACGGCGCGCCGGCACGCCCCCGCCCCCGCCGCCCCCGCTGCCTGCGGCCGGGCCATTCACCGGCAGCCTCCGGCCACTGCTTCCCGCTGACCGCCGCGCCGACAGCTGACAGCGCAGCCGTCTCTCGCTGTACATGAAATGTATTCGCAGTTGCATAACGGAATGACGGCAATGAAAATTTGTGCCGGATTAAGTTGCACCATATTACTTCCCACTCTTTTGGCTACAAAACCTTATTTTCAACGTAATCTCCGTTCAAAGCGACGGCCTTATGCCATGTCACTCGGAGGAGCTTATGCCCGCGTCGTACAGCTCTGCTGGTCGACGTCGGAGGCAACGTCTTGCTGCATCAATGACCTCACCATCATCCATGTACTGCTACGAGCGGATTGCATCCTTCATTGAGCCAAACAGGTGGGTTCGAGCCCACATTCCCCGCTTTACGCAAGCGGTCGCTTTAACCGTGCACGACTTATGGTCACACACTAACGTCCATATGTCGTCGTTCCTGCGTCACAACCAGTAGTCGTACACACGTTATGTAATTCCCGTACAGGGGAGAGCATTACAATTGACAATCGCTGCCCTGTATGAGCAGCTGATGGCTGTTCATATTCGCAACTGCGAACACATTTCATGTATTTCATAAAAACCGTATTTGCCGCAGTGTCTGCACGTCCGAAGGAACTTTGCGCCGTTCTTCTTAACGATACAGGCACAGCAATATCGTATCTGTCTCCCACTGCGTAATAGCTACGTAGTCTGCGACAGATTTGTCATATAAAACATATTATCGTCTTCATTTTATGACGTGTGAAAGTTAAGTTGGTTGGTTGTTTTGGGGAAGGAGACCAGACACCGAGATCATCGGTCTCATCGGATTAGGGAAGGACGGGGAAGGAAGTCGGCCGTGCCCTTTGAAAGGAACCATGCCGGCATTAGCCTGAAGCGATTTAGGTAAATCGCGGAAAACCTAAATCAGGATGGCCGGACACGGGATTGAACCGTCGTCCTCCCGAATACGAGTCCAGTGTCTAACCACTGCGCCACCTCGCTCGGTCGAACGTTAAGTACTTGCTCAATGATAAAGTACTTTGTTGTAACGCTCCCTGTCTCAAATCTTAACCATCGACTCACTTAAAACCTTTAAGTGATAAGATGTATTATCAACCATATCGATGAAATACATGTCAGTGTGTACTGTTTGGTTCAAAAAAATGGTTCAAATGGCTCTGAGCACTATGGGACTTAACTGCTGAGGTCATCTGTCCCCTAGAACCTAGAACTACTTAAACCTAACTAACCTAAGGCCATCACACACACTCATGCCCGAGGCAGGATTCGAACCTGTGACCGTAGCGGTCGCGCGGTTCCAGACTGTAGCGCCTAGAACCGCTCGGCCACCCCGGCCGCCGTACTGTTTGGGATTAGAAATTTACTACGTTTTCTTAACTCCATCATGAGAGATGGCATGATAAATTTTTATAGGCCTACTAATGAATCAGAAGCACAAAATCTATGCTGAAAAGGTCTGAAAAAATCTGAAAGAAGTTATCAGTATCAGCTTCTGTTATGAAAAGCGTGCCGTCAGGAGGAAGACATTTCCCAAAGGATAGGAGCTGACACCCTTGGATGGAAATCCACACTTCTAGACACTTCGGTTTCCCGACTTTTATGAAATGCTTCAAGCAGAGGCAAACAGTGTACTGTGTGTACCTCCCGTATCTGTACTAGACGTACCGCCCATTAGGTCGTCTCACACTGTGTTACCCAGACTACCATCAGTAATTGTAATAATGTTTAAAACTGTAGAAATAGTAACTACATCATCTGCACGAATGTCGTCTCCAAATTCTGAATCTTCTCCATTATCTTCTGGAACCTCTTCCCTGCGGTTCACTACACGTTCAGTGAGAACTTCGTATGCCATGGAAGTATACTACCTCCAAGAAATCTTATAGATCTAAAAAGAAGAAAAAATCGACAAATGTCAATGTGATCCCTCTAACTACAAAGAAACAACCAAAACTGAGTAAATAATATGCCTATGACATTCAACTGTGTGCTCGTCCTGTTGAATATTTTCAGTAATCATTCAACACATGCACTGGCTACCGAAATAATGTATATTATCTCAGCGGCTAACATTTTCAAGGTAATTTGTGAAACAATATCATCTGCATTGTTCATTCTTTATTAAAAGAAGCATTTCACAGCATATAATCAGTGCAACTGATAACTGGTCTGATAAGTTAAGGAATGAGGAGATCCGGCCGTGGTGGCCGTGCGGTTCTAGGCGCTTCAGTCCGGAACCGCGTGACTGCTACAGTTGCAGGTTCGAATCCTGCCTCGGGCATGGATGTGTGTGATGTGGTGCTCAGAGCCATTTGAACCATTTTTGAATGAGGAGATCCTCTGAAGAATCGGCGAAGAAAGGAACATTGGGAAAACACTGACAAGAAGGAGGGACAGAACAATAGCACATGCGTTAAGGTTGGTTGGTTGATTTATGGGAGGGAACCAAACAGCGAGCTCATCGTTCCCACCGAATGAGGGAAGGGTGGGGAAGGAGATCGGCCGTTTCCTTGCAAAGGAACCATGCCGGGATTAGCCTGAAGCGATTTAGGGAAATCGCGGAAAATCTAAATTCGGATGGCCGGACGCAGGTTTGAATGTCGTCCTCCCGATGCGAGTCCAGTGTGCTAACCACTGCGTCACCTCGCTCGATGGACGTCTGTTAAGCGATCGGGGAGTAACCTCCATGGTACTAGAGATTGCTGTAGTGGGTGAAACCAGTATTGAAAGACAGGCATTGGAATACATCCAGCAAATAATTGAGGAGGTTGGGTGCATATGCTACTCTGAGATGATGAGGTTGGCGCAAGAGAGGGATTGATAGCGAGCTGTATCAAACCAGTCAGAAGACTGATGATTAAAAAAGTAAAAAAGAGGAACTGAATTCACGACAGTTTACTTATATATACGCCTCGGGAGAAAACTACACTGGTGTCCAAAATTAAACCAAGAAATTGCTATTTCCCCGTCCTGTGTCTAATTCACGATGTAATCATACAAACTGTCAACAGATGTTCGTACGATCGAGTTCTGCACGGAAGATGGCATTCCAGTTAGCAGACAACCACGGCACCAATGAAGTCAGGGCACCTATCAAACGGGGTAGTGTTTGCCTAATAGTTACACATCCACAATCGCTGTGTACACTATCAGAGACGGTGCAGAGAAGATGCCTACCAGAGTGTCTGCTGTGGAGTGCCATATGAAGAATGGAAGCAGGATAGTCGCAAACTGATGTGGCTCAGTGGCCTAATGTGAATCGTTCTGTTGTTTCTTGGATGTGGGGAAAGGCTACAGGTGGCAAACCTGTGTGCCAAAGACCGGGGCAGGAGTGACCACGTGTGGCATCAGGAAGAGAAGATTGTTATTTGGCTGTAAGGGGCACGACGGTACCTCATAGCAACTGGCACCTAACGTCGCAGCATGGATGTGTTGATTCGAGGCAGACGGTGTACAGAAGGCTTCGGCAGATTGGCCTTTATTGTCGGAGACCTGCTGTATGTATGTATGCCTCTGACGCGTCTTCACAGAAGTGAACGTCTAGATTGGAGCCGTCAACATGCCACATGGACGGTCGAAGAGTGGGCCAATGTTCTCTCCTCAGATGAGTCCCGATTTGGTCTGGAGAATGATTCTCGACGGATTTCCATCTGGAGGTAATATGGAACACGATTTTGGGACCCAAACATTGTGGAAAGTGACTGTGATCGAGGAGTATCCCTAATAATGGGGGCAGTGATTATGTTGACTACTAGATCGCCTCTTTATGAAACTGTGCCGGTGAATTGGCGAGGTTTAACTGCTGTCAGGTATGGTGACGAGATTTTGGAACCTTGTGTGCGGTTCTTGCGAAGTGTTGTTGCCCACATAATGGTCGACCTCATAGAGCACGGGTGGCTGATGTTTTCTTGGAAGCCGAAGGTATTACACGCGTGGCGTGGCCTGCTCGCTCTCCCTATTTGAATCCCATACAGCATATATGGGATTCACTAGGGAGACAGACTGCGTCACGTGGGGTTCTAACAATCACTGTGCAAGACTTTCTAGCAGTTCTGCAGTAAGAATTGGCGTTACTGCCTCTACATGAGATTATCGACGCAAACAGTACAACAGTAAACACAAAAGTAAAATATATCGAAGTGGGTGAGACACTCGATCCATACACGGAGTTGCTAGTAATTTACTGTGTAAGGGAATAGTCTGTAGTTGACACAGCCTGAGGTTTTGCTCCTTTGCTTCAACGGGATTTTTGTCGATGTAGTGAAACTCTGTGTTATAAATTTCTTTGTAGTAGCATCCCTGTCTCATGAAGCAGAGGTCATATGTTCGAATCCTGGCTCGGGATAAGTGTGAGCTTTGCTGTTCGTTTCCTATTCATGGTGTTTCCGTAGGAGCATACAGAAATGTAACAGGGCGTAGAGAATGCTCCACTGAACAATTTAAGATAGGGAACCTGGAGTCGGAGAAGCCAGCTTAACGAGATGTGGAAGCAAACTTGAGCCTGATTACTAGGAAGCCATGATGCATGCCTTGTTTACTTTACTTGTGCATAAGGTGACTCCGGTGTATCAAGCTACAGTAGAGTCATACAATCAAGTACTTAACTGTGATATCTGGGCTGGCATTGTTGGCGACAATCTCATCGGGTCATATCTTCCACTTGGACGTCTGAATGGCCATCTGCACATGAGATTCGTGCAAATAATTCTGCCTGAGTTGTTGGAGAACGTATCCTTGGCTGTTGGGGAGAGATGTGGATACGAGATGACGGTGCACCGCCTCACTTCAGTGTGGATGTCCACAACCGTCTCACTGTTGTACTTTCTGGTCACTGGATTGGAGGGGGAGATCCAATTGCATGGTCTGCGAGGTCACCTGACCTGAATCCCCTTGTTTATTTCCTATGGGGATATCTAAAGTCGCTTGTGTATGAGACACCACTGGATACCGAGATGGAATTAGTTGGGAGAACCCGTAGAATAATTTGCATTTGTCCATCATGTGTCTAAGGTGACTGGTCTAATGTTGTTCAATGGAATTGTATTTTATTTGTGTTGCTGTCAGTGCTTGTGGTTCTGCATTGTATTTGGATTATTTAAGCAGTCCTTTTAACACTAGACATTTCCTTAGATTACATTGAGGCAAATGCCGGATGGTTCCTGGAATAAGACCGCTTATCGTCGCCCAGGTTGAGATACGGTTCTGTCCTTAGTGATCTCAACATCGACGGGACGTTAAACTGTATCCGTCATTTCCTTTATACAACTTCTTCAGGCAAAGTTACGGCCGAGATTTACTACTCAGATTGGTCGTTAGGTGCACTGACGGCTGAGCAGATGATTACGGAAAATCTTGTACAGTTTTGTACATCAGTTACTGGTACATGACGCTTGAAAGAGCACGGACAAAAACTTTATCAGGGAAAGAAAGTATGAGGTTGCTTGTATGAAAAATGAAACAACTCTGTCCATATTTTTAAGTAGCAGACTCTCAAGTACACTTTAATGTTTTTATTTTATTTATGTTTGTTCTATTCTTTGCGACTAATTTCAAGGGTTCCACTTCCAATGTCCAGCGTTCGTTCCTGTCATCAGCTAAGCTGTCAAGATGGAATCTGACATCATCACTCTTCACAGTCAGGCTATAAATTTAGTAACAGTACATTGGGAACAAAGTGAACACAACAGTGATAATGGGAAAAGAAAGTTTACTTCTTCTTCTCTTTCTTTTGCTACCGCCGTGATCCCGCATTCTGCGCTGGGTCGGCATGGTTAAGTACGGATTTGGCATGTTTAAATGTAAGGGGTGGCCGGATGTCCTTCCTGCCGCCACCCCGTACCCCCCAGGTCGGAATTAGTGTACCCCAGCTGTCTGCGTCGAGTGGAAATCGTGAAATAGTGTGAATGTGTTTCAAATGTCTGCGACGTAACTGAGGCGGGACGTGGGGACCAGCGCGGTATTCACCTAGTAGGATTTGGAAAACCACCTAAAAACCACATCCAGGCTGGCCTGCACACCGGCCGTCCTCGTTAATCCGTCGGGCGGATGCGATCCGGGGCCGGCGCGCCTACCCGAGTCCAGGAAACAGCACGTTAGCGCTCTCGACTACCCTGGCGGGTGGGGAAAAGAAAGTTCACGAGGGAAATGAAAGAATAGAGACTGCTACACAATGTTAACGGCAGTAAAAGAAGCGGAATTTGAAAAGCATCCAGCAGCACGTAAGAGAGGCCTTGGAACGAAGATAATTGAAGGACATCTTTTGCTGCGGGCTTATTTTCATCTCGTTTATTGTGGACTGTGTGTGTGGTTGCGTTAGGAATGTAAAACGCGTATGTCGTTGGCAGTAACTTTCTTTTCCCGTGACGACTCGGGCGACGCAGAGACACTGAGGTCCCAAATGAGGCCTCGTGTCGACTGCGCCGGTCGGGACTGAGGCAGCAGGAGAGGGCGGAAGCGATGAGAGAGCTGCGTCCGCTGCCCCTGTAATCAGGCCTACCTCCTCCTCCACCCCTGCCTCGCAGGGCGCGCGCTGACGTCCCGGGCACACACGTGCTCCCCGGGGCTCCAGGCTGACACGCGCCACTAATCCGTGCACGACGTATTCGCGAGGCTCGTGCCTCAGCCTCACGTACAACCTAATCCACCTCGCTTTGCGGCAGCATTCTTTTTTAAAAAATTCGAATTTTGGAATGTCCCTTAGCGTTTTGTTTTTCTGGGCTTTTTTAGTCTGCGAGATCTCCGCATCTAATGACGTCGTTGTACTTGCCTGAGACAAAAGAAGGAACAGGAAAACATACACATTTTCAAAAGACTTGTGAGGAATAAATTTGATAGTTTCGTATGACTTGCTACGGTCTTCAGTTGCCGCGCGGAATTAGCCGAGCGGTCTGCCGGCACGGTAGCTCAGCGTGTTCGGTCAGAGGGTTTAGCTACCCTCTGTAATAAAAAAACTGAGTAAACGGATCAACGAACAACCTGTACGAGTGTCATCGGACGTCCGCCACCAACGAATTCAACGAACGATATAGAAAAAAATGAGATCAACAACAAAAAGAGCGGTCTAGGGCGCTGCAGTCATGTACTGTGCGGCTGGTCCCAGCGGAGCTTCGAGTCCTCCCTCGGGCATGGGTGTGTCTAATCGTCCTTAGGATAATTTAGGTTAAGTAGTGTGTAAGCTTATGGACTGATGACCTTAGCAGTTAAGTCCCTTAAAATTTCACACACATTTGAACATTTTTCTTGGTCTTCAGTCCGAAGACTGTTCTGATGCAGCGGTTCATGCTAGTCTACACTGTGACAAAAATCATGGGACAGCGATATGTACGTGTACAGACCGCAGTAGTATCGCGTACACAAGGTATAATAGAGCGGCGCATTAGTGAAGGTGTCATTTGTACTCGGGTGATTCAAGTGAAAAGGATTCCGATGTGATTCTGGCAGCACAACGGGAATCAACAGACTTTGAACGCGGAATGGTAGCTGTAGCTAGACGCATAGGACATTCCATTTAGAAAATCGTTAGGAATTCAACATTCCGGGATCCACAGTGTCAAGGCCGTGCCGAGAATACTAAATATCAGGCGTTACCCTCCATCTCGAACAATGCAGTGGCTGACGGTCTTCACGTAACGACCGACATCAGCGGTGTTTGCTTAGAGTTGTCAGTGCCAACAGACAAGCAACATTGCGTGAAATAATCGCAGAAATCAATGTAGGGCGTACGACGAACGTATCTCCTTCGAGAGTGCAGCGAAACCTGGCGGTAATGAAAGTTGAGCCGAACAACAGCTTTGTCAGCAAGTGACCGACCCGACAGTATTTGCTAACAGCACTGCATCGCCTCCAGCTCCTCTTCTGGCCTCATGACCACATCGGTTGGCCCTAGAGTATTGAAAAACCGTGGTCTGGTCAGATGAGTCCAGATTTCAGTTGGTATGAGCTGATCGTAGGATTGGAGTGTGGTGCGAACCCACGAAACTATGGACCGAAGCTGTTGCAGCATTAGAAAATCGCAGCGAAGTGCAGGAAGATCTGCAACGGATAGGCACTTGGTGCGGGGAGTGGCGACTGACCCTTAACATAGACAAACGTAATGTATTGTGATTACATAGAAAGAAGGATCCTTTATTGGATGATAATATGATAGCGGAACAAACACTGCTAGCAGTTACTTCTGTAAAATATCTGGGAGTATGCGTGCGGAATGATTTGGAGTGGAATGATCATATAAAATTAATTGTTGGTAAGGCGGGTACCAGGTTGAGATTCATTGGGAGAGCCCTTAGAAAATGTCGTCCATCAACAAAGGAGATAGCTTACAACACACTCGTTCGACCTATACTTGAGTATTGCTCATCAGTGTGGGATCCGTACCAGATCGGGTTGGCGGAGGAGATAGAGAAGATCCAAAGGAGAGCGGCGCGTTTCGTCACAAGGTTATTTCGTAAGCGTGATAGCGTTACGGAGATGTTTAGCAAACTCAAGTGGCAGACTCTGCAAGAGAGGCGCTCTGCATCGCGGTGTAGCTTGCTGTCCAGGTTTCGAGAGGGTGCGTTTCTGGATGAGGTATCGAATATATTGCTTCCCCCTACTTATACCTCCCGAGGAGATCACGAATGAAAATTAGAGAGATTCGAGCGCGCACGGAGGCTTTCCGGCAGTCGTTCTTCCCGCGAACCATACGCGACTGGAACAGGAAAGGGAGGTAATGACAGTGGCACGTAAAGTGCCCTCCCGCCACACACCGTTGGGTGGCTTGCGGAGTATAAATGTAGATGTAGATGTAGATGTCAACAAGGAACTGGGTGGGCTGGTAGAGACCCCATAATGGTGTGGGTTGTATTTACAAGGAACGTACTAGGTCCTCTGGTCCAACTGAACCGGTGATGGACCGGAAATGTTTGTTTTCGAGTACTTGGAGACCATTTTCAACTATTCATGGACTTTATGTTCCCAAACAGCGATGGAATTTTTGTGTATGACAATGCGCCGTGTCACAATTGTTCGAGACCGGTTTGAAAAACATTCTGGAAAACTCGAGCCAATGATTTGGCCACCCAGATCTGCCGACATGTATCCCATCGAACATTTATGAGACGTAACCGAGAGGTCAGTTGGTGCTTTCGCGATCTTGGACGGTTGTAGTAGCAGCATGGGTCAAGATCTGTGCAGGGGATTTCCAATGACTTGTTGAGTCCACAACAAGTCGAGTTGCTGCACTACCCGCGCAAAAGGAGGTCCGATACGATATTAGGAGGCACCACCGACTTGTGTCGCATTAGTATATCCTAAGCTAGCGTCTTCCTCTGTGGATAAATACTGCAACCAACACCCATTTGGACCTGTTTACTATCGTCAAGTCTTCGTCTGGCTCTACATACTCCCACACAGTACATCTACATCTACATACTCCACAAGCCACCGTATGGTGCATGACAGCAGGTTACTAGTCATTTCCTTTCCTGTTCCACGTGCAATGAAGCGAGGAAAAAACGACTGCCTGCATGCCTCCGTACAAGCCCTAATTTCTCTTATCTTGGCTTCGTGACTCTTAATGCTAAACGCACGTTGGCGTCAGCAGAATCGATATGCAATCAGATGCGGATTCCGTTTGTCTAATTTTCTCTCAAAAGTGTTCCAAGAAAAGAACTTATTCCGTCCACGGATTCCTGTTTGATTTTACCAAAGAAATTCGTAAAAGTCACGTCTTGACCGTATCCTCTACCAAACAGAGCTAACATCACGACTCTGAATTGTTCTGATGTCTTCCTTTGGTCATTACTGGTGGGCATCCCAATCACTCGGGGGTACCCAAAAATTCGTCGCATAATGTTCTGTAAGCGATCTCCTTTATAGATGAGCTATATTTTCCAAAAATTCTCCTAATAAGCAATAGTCGACCATTCTGTTTTTATGTAGCTATCTTTACGTATTCGTTCCATTTGATACCGTTTAGCAACGGTTCGCCTAAATAATTAATCGACATGACCGTGTTAATCAGCTTCCAAGATAGCGGAATCTTGTAACTTCCTCTACGTCGTACATGGCAATTTTTATTTATCCTTATTGTCATTTCTGTATCTTCTCATTACTTTTGCCTTATTTCGGTTCACTGTCGATTCATATTCTGTACTCATCAGACTCTTCATTCCATTCATCGTTAATCAATTTCGCTGACGATAGCGTCGTCGTCAGTGAATCTTATCATTGAAATACTTTCACACTGAGTTTTGTTTCATTTCTTGCTTTTTCAATGTATAGAGTGAACAGTAGGGGTGAAATACTGCATCCCTGCGTTACATTTGTTTTAATCCGAGAACTTCGTTCTTGGTCTTTCAATCTTATTGTGTCTCTTGGTCCTTGTACATATTGAAGTTTACCCATCTTTTCCTGTGGCTTTCTCCACTTTCCTCACAATGTCGAACATATAAATCACTTTTTCTACGTCGGCAAATCGTAAGTACGTGTCACGATTTTTCTTCAGTCTTGCTTCCATTACCAAGCACAACCTCATGACTGCCTCTCTGGTAACCTTTCTTACGGCCAAACTGATCGTCATCTAACAGATCCTCGATTTTGTTTTCCATTTTTCTGTATATTATTCTCGTCAGCAACTTGGATGCGTGAGCTGTTAAGCTGATCTCGCACTTACACGCTCTTGCTGTCTTCGGAACTGGATGGATGAAATTTTTCCGAAAGTCTGATAGTATATCGCGAGACTCATACGTTCTACACAGCAATGTGAATTGCTGTTTGGTCGCAACATCCGTAACATCCCCCCCCCCCCTCCCCACCCGTCCAACCAATGACTTTAGAAATTCAGGTGGAATGTTGTGTATTCCATGTGCCTTATTTGATCGTAGGTCCTCAGCTCTTTTAAACCCTGATTCTAATATTTTTCACTGTCTTCATTTGCCCTTAGTCTTTATATCTCTTCTGAAGTATGATTTGGACCGTTTATTTTCCTCCATACTTTTCATTCTGTCTTTTGAATTTCATCAGTATCTACGTGTTTGAAATGACTACTGCAGACCGCACAGCACACCTTGCAGAGTGCAGGTATGTGTCTCAGTCCGCAGTCTGTGTTCTGAAAGAGAATTAATAGATGAAAAACAGTTTCGTCACGCTCTATGTCAGCATGTGACACTGACTGCGGATTTAAATTGAGTACCGCTTGTTGTAAGGTCTCTGAAGTTTAAATAACTTGGCTCACAAACCATTATGAATAATTACAGTGCAGGGGATGAAAGTATCGTGAAAGGGGGGATTAAAGATACTTATTTTTCATTGTGCTTACGAAAAGTGTTTAAACATTCATTCTTGCTCCCACTTGTGTTGCCTGCGAGGATTTCACTAAGTACACTGATTCAGACATGCCACGGAAGGTGCTCCTGCAATAAGCAAATGTTTCGGGCACGACTGGGCTGCAGCAGACCCGTCGTCCTTCAGAATGCGAGTCCAGTGTGCTAACCACTGCGCCACCTCGCTCGGTGTCATCACATTCTGTCGTCTCGTTACGACGATCGGAACCGATGGCCTTTATTGTCCGGTCCCTTCAACCCCCACAAACCAACCAACTGAACAGAAGAACTGACCCACGAGGAAACTCTTCAGTTTCGATTCGAAAGCGCGTGGATTACTGCTAAGATTTTTGAATCCTTGTGGTAGCTTATCGAAAACGGATGCAGCATCTTCGATACTATGAAACAGACATCCATAACAGGCCTTTGCTTTCCATATTTTGGAAAGAAGAAGTATTTACTGAAACAAAGAAAATATGTCTAGTAAACATACGGCCTAAAATGTATACTTGAAGAGCTGCGAGCACTTGTTCATCTTCGCTAGTGTGAAACATGTGTCTTTAACTGAAGAAGTGCTCAGATCTTAATGTACGCATTTTAGTGCCCATGTTTACAAGAAATTATTTTCTTGTTTTAGTCAACACTACCGCTACCCAAAATATGAAAAGTAAAGAGCTTGTAGTTGAAGAAATGTGTTTCATACCATCTAATATGAACAAGCGCTCATATCTCGTAAGGTACGCGCTTTGGAACCTTGTTTATTAGATATATTTTTCTTGTTTTGGCGTGAGGAACCTGTCCCCAAAATTCATCGATGTTTTTTCTGGGATACCCTGTATACGCAGACCGAAGCAACGAATGCAGATTTATACCATGGCCGGGATTCGAACCGGTTCTCCTCCTCAGTAAGCAGATGCGCTATCCACTGCGCCAGCCTGGCACACTGGTCTCGCACAACTGCTTGAACTACCGTGGCACGACACCCTCTTCAGTCCAAATTCCCATTCATGCCTCAGTCCACTCGGTATTCCCCCTTAACTCGAATCGATGCCGGCCGCGGTGGCTGAGCGGTTCTAGGCGCTTCAAGCCGGAACCGCGCGACTGCTACGGTCGCAGGCTCGAATCCTGCCTCCGGCATGGATGTGTGTGATGTCCTCAGGTTAGTTAGGTTTAAGTACTTCTAATTTCTAGCGGAGTGATGACCTCAGCTGTTAAGTCCCATACTGCTCAGAGCCAATTGAACAATTTCGAATCGACGTATGCTTGAGTATTGCTCATCACTGTGGGATCCGCACCAGTCGGGTTGACAGAGGAGACAGAGAAGATCCAAAGAAGAGCGGCACGTTTCGTCACAGGGTTATTTGGTAAGCGTGATAGCGTTACGGAGATGTTTAGCAAACTCTGCAAGAGAGGCGCTCTGCATCGCGGTGTAGCTTACTGTCTAGGTTTCGAGAGGGTGCGTTTCTGGATGAGGTATCAAATATATTGCTTCCCCCTACTTATACCTCCCGAGGTGATCACGAATGTAAAATGAGAGAGATTCGAGCGCGCACGGAGGCTTTCCCGCAGTCGTTCTTCCCGCGAACCATACGCGGCTGGAACAGGAAAGCGAGGTAATGACAGTGGCACGTAAAGTGCCCTCCGCCACGCACCATTGGGTGGCTTGCGGAGTAAAAGTGTAGATGTAGATGTACGGAATGTGCCATTTTCCCTGACATCGACGGTCCCTCAGCGACATTCACTGTGAAACCAGGGACCTGCAGCACCACTCGCGATGTGAAAAGTCTCCAACGGCAGGTCGCATGATTCTTATCTGGAGTGTTTTCCCTGTACCTTCAGGCGGTACGCTGCACAATATAAATATTTATTCTGGAACTCGACCTCTGTTTTTTAGATTTTTTTTTTTTTCGAGGAAATGGACGCTAATTTTGCGTTGCGAGTGGCAACATCCGTGCCAGTACGAGTAGGTCACGCGACGCCCGGCAGACACGCGTGCTCGCGACGGGCCGCCTGCGCCGATCGCGAGCGCCAGCCAGTCTGTCCGGCTCATAAATAAGGGCGCATTGCCGCCGCAAAGCGGCTGCGAAATGTGTAATGAGGCGTCGTGCGAGAGCGCCCGGCGAGCCGGAATAACGCGCTGGCAGCGGCAGCGGCATCGGCCGTGGCGGGGCGCTGGCGGCCAACCGCCTCCGCACAGCACGTGTGTTTGTTCCCGCTACGACTGCCGCCGGCGCTGCCGCTGCTGCACAATATTTCGAGTCCACGCGCCAGCGGCCCTGCAAGCCTTTAATGTAGATGGAGTGTGAAATATATCGCAACATGCAAAATAACCCTTTCTGCCTCACAACGTGCGCCGCGCCGAGCATGCACGCCGCCACTCCGCGCTTTTTTATTTTTGGAAAATAAAGAATGTCAGCCAACAAAAGAAGATGTATTCGTTTGCATTACAGCAGGAAAAAATGCGGCGTCGAGAACGGTGCCTCTCTCTTTCTTTTCTGTTCGTCGTACGTGCCTGTATGTATGTGTGTGATGGCTAGAGAGAGGGAGAGACAGAGAGGGGGGCGGGGGTTAGAGGAGGGGGGAAGAGAACGAGAGAGAGAGACTGCAAAGGGACATCGTGTGCAGCGGTGCGCTTCTTCTCGCTTTCAGCATCGTGATTTATTGCATAAAATAACCCTTTCGAAGGGTTGGTTCGTGTAATCACACGCAGCACAAAAGCCGCGTCGTCGCCGACAAAGGAAGCCAACGATCAACACAAAGAGTCGAGACGGTTTTCGATAGTGGAAAAAAAAGTATGAAGCAAGCTAGAGAGGGACAGAGAGAGAGAGATAGTATTTATACAAAGAAATGGTGGAAAAACTCGCGCGGTACGCAAGCCGCGCTCGCGTTGTTGTAGTAATATCTATAAATAAAGCGAGGGCGCCGGTTACTGTCACATGGAGTACGCCCTTAAGACACAATAGCGCACGGATGTTACAGGGGCGCAAAGTGGGGTGTAATAGGGGCCACGCCGGTCGGGTTGGGGAGCGTCTTCTACCTGCGCTGCCCTGGAGGCTGCCGAGCCAGCGTCTCGCGCGGTGCTCACCGCTAGACTCTGCTGTGGCTTCCTACGGTCCTATTTGACTGTCTCCGTTGCCAACTGTATGTTTACTCCTCTAACTGCAGTGCAGATGGCGAAACTTTGCGCACTTGAGTTCCTTTCACAGCGCTCCAGGAGAAAGGGCCGTGCAGTAATTCGATTTGAACGTCAATTCTTAACTTTTTTTCCAAGGGACAATTAGACACTCCAGTGGCAAGTCACTCTGCTGTTCTTATAAATGCGATTAAACCGCGCCTCGCGGGATTAGCCGAGCGGTCTGGGGCGCTGCTGTCATGGCCTGTGCGGCTGGTCCCGGCGGTGGTTCGAGTTTTCCCTCGGGCATGGGTGTGTGTGTTTGTCCTTCGGATAATTTAGGTTAAGTAGTGTGTAAGCTTAGGGACTAATGACCTTAGCAGTTAAGTCCCATAAGATTTCACACACATTTGAACATTTTGATTAAACCGCGTCGAATCGCAAGAAAACAAAATTCTCTCACCTGTCGCTGTAGGATCTCCCAACATAAATTAAATTATCGTTCAATTAAATTTGCATCGCGTGGTTGACCAGCAGATTTAAGCATGCAATCCAAAAACTTCAGAGTTCGATTCGTGGTGGGTCTGTATAAAAACGTCGATTTCTCAGCTGTTTTCGAGAGGCAGCTAGATATTCGAATGGTTCCTTATTGTGCTATTCTCACAAAAGCCTACAAAAACGTATGAGATTAAAAACTGTTCTCTCCTTTCACTATAGGACCTCCAACAGTAAAATTAGAGTTCAACTTTTTTATGTTCGTGGCATGGCGGGTGATTAACTGTCAGGATATCCAGACGTTCAGGGATCGATCGATAGTTGGACAAAGGATCCACTTTTGTCGTCACGTGCTGCTTCATTCCCCTCTGATTATTTGTGTGTGTACAGAATGTTAAATGATGAATTCCATGGTAAAATGTAGTTCCCCTTGTAGCTGGTTGGTTAAGCCACAGGTTGGAGGAAGGCAGGCATCCTACCCGTGATATGAATCAACTCAGTGAAGCAATCTGGTGTTTCACCCAAACGTCGCCCAGTCGACTGGTATAGTAATCCGTTGACGCAGCCGTCAACAGCATAAATTGTACGGAAGCTACGGTTTTCACCATTTACTAAATAATTATGTGTCTGCATCAGTTGATATGTGGGCCATTTCCACCCTCAAGTAGTCTCCTGTTGTTTCTGCTCCTAATATCTTTTACATTTGTGATGATTTTCCCGCTTCATTTTTAAGTTATCTGGGACGATTTTCCTTCTTCAGCGTTCTCACTGCGCGTGATCTTGGATGTTCTTCTCACAGAGCACACCTTCTTGACAAGTCCACTGCCAGACTGAGCGGGATGATGCCGTGGCTAGCACACTGGACTCGCATACAGTATGAAGGAAGTTTATATCCGCTTCATAAAAAGTCGATTTGCTTCCCTCCATCCTTCCCCTATGAGAGAAGCGAGAGCATTTTCCTTATCGTTCGTGAGGGTGTTTGGTAGAATATTTGTATGGGTGTGTGTGTGTGTGTGTGTGTGTGTGTGTGTGTGTGTGTGTGTGTGTGTGTGTGTGTGTATGTGTGACAGAGAGAGAGAAAGACAGAGGAATGCACGTATCAACGGGTTCTCCTTTGAGAAAAACTGCATATTAACTGTGAGTGTAGTGGAGAACCTACTGTTTGTCGGGCAGATCGATTGTCGGGCAGATCGATTGGACTGCGAACCGAATTTAAGAGCTTGTAACTGCGAATCCGTTGCTCGACCGATAAGCACTTCAGCGTGTTATCATTGCAAACAACCATGAAACAACGTGAGAGACTTCCACAAACAAACAGTTTTCAGTGTCGTACATTGTTTATTTAGATTTTCTTCGCGATTGGATGGTCGTGCCATTATAAATACGTTCGTTTTAATGTGTATCATACAGTCTGGAACCGCGCGACCGCTACGGTCGCAGGTTCGAATCCTGCCTCGGGCGTGGATGTGTGTGATGTCCTTAGGTTTGTTAGGTTTAAGTAGTTCTAAGTTCCAGGGGACTGATGACCTCAGAAGTTAAGTCCCATAGTGCTCAGAGCCATTTGAACTGTGTTTCCAGACAAGAATTTGGTTGTCATCTTCCACGTGTGAGTGAAGTGTGCTAGTCACCCAAGAGCAGCACGACATTGTTGTATTTGAATAGAGCACATGTGTCGAACAGTGGCAGTCGGTATAGAGTGTGCGTTTCATTTTTGTTACGTATGAAATAGGACATTTAACCTTGACGTCCCATCACTGGCTGCCACAATGCAATTCGGAATGGAAAAAAGATCGAATCCGCTTTAAGAGTGTGTTATCATGGAAACGCGTAGCGAATGTAAGTAAAGAGTGACACACTGAAAGGTGTTGTTATTTCTGTTAGCCACTCAATCGCAACATACATCATGAAGGAAATAATAATACCAAATAAGGGACCCGTGGTCTCACTTCTGTGTGCATACTTTCACCACAGTTAAAAAGTGTGTAATATGCTATCACCAAACCTCACAGCACGAAATACAGAGTAATGCAACAAACCTCAGACGCTAAAGTACTGAGATGTGATTGTTCTCGCCAAAGAAACCATTCAGTATTGCGCCGTTGGGTCTCTTTTCTGTTGCGCTCAGTAAACCCATGCACAAGGCGCAAATAGGACAATACTTTATCTGTAAACATGTCCATATTGGTGTGTATCACTGTTAACGTTCGGGTAACGCTGTCGGATAAACAAACATGAGATGGACCCGAACAACAGTGGAAGCAAGATTGAGAGCGACAAGGAAAGTGGACATTACTGTTGTCAGTCGGCCGGTGTGGCTGAGCGGTTCTAGGCGCTTCAGTCCAGAACCGCGCGACCGCTACGGTCGCAGGTTAGACTCCTGCCTTGGGCATGGATGTGCGTGATGTCCTCAGGTTAGTCAGTTTTAGTAGCTCTAAGTTCTCGGGGACTGATGACCTCAGATGTTAAGTCCCATAGTGCTCATAGCCATTTGAACCATTTTTCTTAACTGTTGTCAACAAGCGGTAGCAGGAGTGAATGGAAAAATTTTACCGTCGAGATATATGCACTAAAGTGCAAATATCTTCAGTGCGGTATAGATGCACAGATAAATGGCGGTTAGAAATCAAGCTAAATACAGAGACCACTGACTATTTTGCTGAAAGACTTCCCTGACCCCAGAAACTTGTACCTGGGTGCGAGGCTGGGAAGTACAGCTAGGTCTGCAGTGCGGGGTAACGTGGAAGGGGTGAGGTGGGGGCCGAGTTCCGGCGTGCGACGCCAGACGGCGTGGCTGGCGCTTCTCCCGGCCCCAGCTCGCCGCTCGCCGCACGCCGTCTTTCTCGTGCAGGGACCGCCGCACAAAACACCAAGGTTAACTACGGCTCATCTTCGCAGGGTCCGCTTTTGTGCGTGATGCCATAATGAAACGCATTTTTCCTTGCCAGTGGAGCATGGCAGCGGCGAAAGGGTTCCCTGCCCGCTTTATCATGCATATCTCGGTAAACACATAACGTATATCAATAGCGGGCCGAGCTTAAGCGTATTCATAAGAAATAATATATGTACGGGAGGGGGAGAGGTGCGCCGTTTTGGCGGGAAGAAGAGAGAGAGTACTGCGAGGGGAGGGAGGGCCGGTAGACAGGCTGCGTGCAAAGAAATTTTTTTTTGGGTGCGTAATATTATTATTATTTTAAACGGGCGCCCCTCCCGGCGGCTACCCCCTCCACCGGCGGGCGCTCCGTCACCCCCGGCGGGCGGCGTGTGTTTCAACCCCTGGCTGACCTAGTCTACATGTTTACAAGGCACTCGGCGGCGTGCGTTGCCGTGCGGCGCCGCTTCCTCGCTCGCTGGCTGGCTGCCTCTCTTCAGTCGCTCCCTCGCCGCCACCGCTGCTACCTGTGTATCCTTGGACAGCGCAGCCGCAGCACGCTTTGGTAGCTTACTGCCGGACGACGCACGAGTAGTGTAGACTCTTCTTTCTGCCGCCGCACGGTAATGCCAATTAGTGTAGCACGTCTTTGCATGCTACTGTCCACTTCAAGTGCAAAAATTTAACATTTTAGGAGGCTCGACTGTGACCGTTATGTATACCGATTGAAAAACACAAACTGCTGTAACAAGTCACATTTATTAATACTTCGCACTACGCGTTTCAGAGATCCTCATACGCCACCTTTCTTCGGTTCAGTGTTTAGAAAGTGTTGTGTAAATACGATTGGACTTGTGACCGCTCAATGACAGTGCCTTAGTTTACCCAAAAGTCGTACATATATATATATATATATATATATTACATAAATGCTTTATGAAACCATCTGATGATGGAGGTGTAGTCCTTCGAAACGTGTTGTGCGAAGTATAGTAATAGGCCAGGTTACAGCGGTTTCTAATTTTCAGTCGCTGTTGCCAGTTGTTACATTCCGGGTCTTGCAGGCTCACCATTCCCATTGTGGTGCGATTAACAGCACTGATCTCGTCATACTGGCAGTGACAAGTTTCCGATAGTGCTGCAGGACATTGTGTGAAGAACTGAGAGTTGGGAACACAGTTAGAACTATTGCCTTATTGCATCATTTTGCTCGATTAAGTGCTCCTTCTTGCTCGACTAGTAACAATTAGAGTATTGAAAATTAGAATGTTCTGCCTTGTGGCTCAGTGCATGTTCCAAGTACGGGAGCGATCACTCGACTCCACAGACTTATACAAACCTGCATGCACGATACGTCAAAGAATATCGTTTTCTTTAAGTTCATTAACACTTACTTATTGATCTCTGTACTGCATTGTAGGTGAATTGAAACTTCCCTTTTCTCTCAAAATGGGTTGTGATGTGTACTGTATATGCCGTGTGCTTTGTTTTGTTCTGCTGAGGCATCAGTAGTTCATTCACTTTTCAAGTAAAGTGATACCATTAGCTAAAGTTAAATAATTTTTTACAACATTTGTGGGAATAGTGAAACGTAATGTTCGATGCGAGATCATCGTGAATTTCCACAGTCATTAAGAGAAACTGATAAAATCGTGTTACGATCAGGAATAATTTCAGTGTCACAGTTACTTCGACTGCCTAACCTATGTTTCATTTTTATTTTCGCTTTCTTTTCTAAAATGTGCACTGCATGAAAAATGGACTAATTACTCAAATTATTACTGATTCCATTTTTTAAATAGTGTTGAGTTAGCTGTACCTTGCAAAGTTGTTAGTAGCTATCTTCTGTAAGCAGCAAAACAGATAAAGTCTAGGTGGAGAGCAATCTGTCAAACAATTCTGTGAATGCTGTAGTGTGAAATGTGATACAAACAGTTATTGTCTGTGTATTTGCCTTTTTTTTTTTGGGTGGTGGTGGTGGTGCTGCTGCTGCTGCTGCTGGTGGTGGTGGGGGGGGGGGGGGAGTATATTGGCTATAGAACAAGACTTTCCTTCACCAGATTCCTGTCAGTGTCTTGGACTAAGTAGTGAAACCTTTTCAGCATGCTGTTGTATCATCTTCTGTATCTTGCGTTATCTTGTTACTCACACCATCTTCTGAGGTACTGCTGTGTGTTTTTGTTTTTAAACGTTGCACTAGCAAGATGCGTGGGCAAAAGAAAGATAACAGTATTTTAGACATGGATATCAGTATTTTTCGTTTGACGCGGAACATGGGCTTCATCGAATTATCTTGTTACTTTCATTCTCTTTCGTTCGCAGCGCACGTTTCACTTGCCTCCGTGCCTTCCAAGCCACACTCATCATTCCTCAAATCTTACTATAGGCTTCTGTTAAATGCATGAGCATAATGCGACAAGAATAGCTTAATGTTGGAAAAAAGCATAGGATATGTTCAGTCCGCGAAAAGTGCATCGTTCCTCTTAGTTAACTTACACGGAAATGTGTGTTTCAATAAAAAAATCCATATAACGATGCATGCCAGTTGCGGTTTTTATCTCCGACGCAGGTATTTGGAAAGGCAATAGATAGACAGCTATGAAATTTCTTACAAGGGAACCTCCCCATCGCACCCCCCTCAGATTTAGTTATAACTTGGCACAGTAGATAGGCCTTGATAAACTAAACACAGATCAATTGAGAAAACAGGAAGAAGTTGTGTGGAACTATGAAAAAATAAGCAAAATATACAAACTGGTCATCAGTCTTCGCCACATAGGCAACATAAAGGAGACCATGAGCTCAGGAGCGCCGTGGTCCCGTGGTAGAGTGAGCAGCTGCAGAAGGAGAGGTCCTTGGTTCAAGTCTTCCCACGAGTGAAAATTTTACTTTCTTTATTTTTGCATAGTTATTATCTGTCCGTTCGTTCATTGACGTCTCTGTTCACTGTAATAAGTTTAGTGTCTGTGTTTTGCGACCGCATCGCAAAACCGTGCGATTAGTAGACGAATGGACGTGCCTCTCCAATCGGAACCGAAAAGATTTGATCGCAAGGTCATAGGTCAACCGATTCCTCCACAGGAAAACACATCTGATATATTCTATACGACACTGGTGACAGCATGTGCGTCATATGACAGGAATATGTTGTCGACCCACCTAACTTGTACACTTGGCGAATGGGTAAACATATTCTTCTACCTTGCTCGATTTAGGTTTTCTTGTGGATTTGATAATCACTCCCAAAAAAGTGATGAAAACATAAGAGTTTGTCACATAAACAGAAAATAAAAAATTAAAGTTTTCACTCGATGTAAGATTTGAACCAAGAACCTTTCGTTCAGCAGCTGCTCACGTTACCACGAGACCACGGCGCTGCTGCGGCCCCAGCGTCCTTAATGTTGCCTATCTTGCCATGAACTACTCAGTTTGTATATTTTGCTTATTTTTTCATAGTTCCACACAACTTCTTCCTGTTTTCTCAATTGATCTGTGTTCAGTTTTTCAAGGCGTATCCACTGTGCCAACTTATAACTAAATCTGAGGGGGGTGCGATGGGGAGGTTCCCTTGTTAGTTGGTTATAAACTGAAATCACCGCATAACTACAGGGACACACCGTGTGACTGATGTTCCCTAGATCATGTTTTATCAAGAGTCGTAGCACCGCACTTAACAGCTGTCATTCTAGAACTGCATATCGATAATAAGTGTCGGTGATCTTATAACACTTGCGTTCTTCATAAAGGCTTCACTAGTTAAATACAAGATACGAGATGTAAACAGTAAAAGAAAGCCTTCAAAGATATGAATAATGGCGTTTTGACTTATCGCTGGTAGACGTTTGAGACGCCGCAGAAGGGTCAGTACATTGTGTTTCCTGTTTCCTCAGATCTCTAGCTTATTTTTGATGTTAATGAAACTAAATATGGGCTGCTATTTTTGATGATGCGAAACTAAATATTGGCTGCTTCGTATTTGAGTAGTCATAGGAAATGTAATAAGGAAATTATTTTATTATTCTCTTTGGAGGAGCAAAACGGGAAAATGAGGAACAAAGACGCAATAGACTCGCAGCATTTAAATAATTCCTGCATCGTCGCTCTCTCTACAAGACATACACTTCGCTTGGGCGAGCTACAATTTGAACTCTCGTTGCGTGTTGCAGCTTCTACGCCGTTCTTTCAGGTCATGCTGAATGATTTCCAGTAGTTACCTGCAGCCGTAAATAACTTAATGGAAAAAATTATTTGCTACATTTATTTTTTTTCGTTTTTATAGAAACTGAAATACCTGCCATTGTGTTTCAAGTCATTTTTATAGCTACTAGTCTTTACGACTCAGGAGATTTATTATCATTATCTGTTGGTGTACTTGAGACAGCTAAATGCATTTGTAAGGCTAGCAATTGATTTCTGTCTCTTTCGATGTAATGTAGAAAAAACCTGCGTCGCAATCCGTCGGATACAATCAGTATCGAGGGTTTATCTGGTTAACCAACATTGTCTGGTGTGCACGACATGTAGGCAATACGACAGATTTTTTCCTGCTTACGTCAATGGAAAATTTCCCCGTAGTTTTCGTTGCCGATATAACTCCGTTCTGCGAGTGCTTCCAGAGCATGCATGGCGGACATGTAAAATGTCGCACGGATATTATTCGTTGTCAACAAGGCGTAACTGTCCCACATGATCCAGATCGTTTGTAAATATTTAACGAGAAGGCGCACAAAGCAGCTTTCGCTGTGGACTTGACGTGCGTTTAGACTGCACTCTGTTAACTGGCGCCAGTAGCTTTCTGCTAGTCATGGCCGCTACGTTAGTCACCCGCGCAACCATCCGTGTCCCACGGGTTTCATTTTTTGTGGCGAGTAACGGCCACGCACCAAGCTGTACATTGAGTTCCGCCCTTTCTAGTCAAATGGCGGAATGGTAACTTGATGTTACGTGTAGAGCAACAAGAGCATGCAGCATGTGTATCTGGAAAAACTGCCATACAGTGTAGTCATTTCTGTAAGACGCGGCGTCTGCAAGACAGCCATTCTTACGTTCGCCACTGCCATTTTACCTACGTTTCCGTTCAGAATGTAGCACCAAGCAAACAAAAATCAGGAGATTTCGGAAGCGAGCTAGATGGCGTAATGGACTAGAATTCGGGGCACAACTGTTCAAATCCGCGTTCGCCTATCCAGATCTTGGTTTCCCATGTTTCCCTTAAATCGCTCCAGGCAAATGCTGGTATGATTCCTCCAAAAGGGCACCGCTGGTTTTCTTCACCGTCCTTGAAACATTCAGAGGTGACGCTCCGTCTTTGATGCTCCATCTCTGATGACTTCTCTGTTGACGAGACGTCAAACAATAATCTTCCTTCCTTCCTTGAGATTTCGGAAGCCACTGATTTCTAGAAAAATTCGATACTACTCTCATGACGTAGAAATTTTCTTCTGGTTTCTGTAGATAATACCAGAAGTAGCTCATAAATGCTACATCTCCTGTTTGTCATGACCCCTAATCTGGACTGGTCTTTAAGGTCTGTCGGAGAAGGAAACAGCAAAAAACTAGATAGGAACTTTACCAAAAAGAGAGTCGTTAGACGAAAGTGTCCAGAGGCCGAAATGCTTGCCTAGTTACCAATTGAGAGCATTTTCATAACAGACTGCGCAAGCTTTGGACCGTGCTTGATTGTAGCTTTAAACATGGAACTAACTGAAACAAAGGATCAATCATATCTGTGTTTCTGCGTATGGCTGGCAAATCACTGAGTGTGTTTCGAAGGTACCCTCGCGTACATATCACGGATTTTAGGAAATAGGGCTACTTCTAGGCATCTGTGCGAGTTATGAGTCGAATTTTGTCTACACGAGCTATGTCTGGAGGCTGAAGAATATTCTTAGATATCATCCTCAAAATAAGTTAATGAGTGTTTTAGCAATGTATCGTTGTTAAAGTGAGAAAAGTTTAAGTTTTCTTTCCAGATATTCTGCAACTACGTATTTCCCGCGTGTGAAATAAGCCCGTGCCCCATATTCGTTCGATGAACTATGCTAGTTGTACTCGATTAGAGTCTACAGTTCTCCCATTCGAGCAGTATTCCAGAATAAATGTTATGTAAGCGCTCTATTCCATGGAGGCAGTGCAGATTAGATGATTTAAGCCTACCATTTGCCCAGAACTAATTCCATGTGATCGTTCCACTTCACATTTTTATACTGTTGCTCCTTGGTATTTCGTATGACTTTACTAGTTGTAACACATTAACTGTATAATCGATTGCTAAGGTTGTTCATCCGTAGTTTTATAAGAGAGCTCTTTGAGTTGAACAGTTCATACAGTTCATCACAGGACATCCCTTCGGAAGAAAACCTGTGGATTACGTAGTAGTCACTTTAGGTTGCAAGAGACTATTTCCTTGCAGTCGTGAAGGCGTGAAACTCTTTGCGACATAGTAATATTGTTTTGTAACTGGTTTTAATGGTGTGGCTGTAACCTGAGCAGCAAGCAATGATGACATCATGAACCAAGAGAGGCTAGTTTTAGCGTGACACCCCACATGAAAATAACGTATTTTCTGGCTTTCAACAGCCCCACCGTATCCCACCGTTCATAGTCTTCTCGTTAACGTCTAATTGGACACGTCATTATTCATCGTATTTTAAATAGAAGGAGCAGTCTATTCTTAAAATTTATTTCTTACGTAAAAAACTACAATTGAAATTATACATATAAGTTTCCATTTGTAGTGATTGCAAGATCAGATTTTTTGTTTTTGTTTTCGTTGCTGAATGTTCAGTTTGACTTGTATTATCCGTAGAGCCACTGAAGTGTCTCGTGGGGACTGGCAAGACACAGGCCGTGATACGTGAATGTGTTATTTGTTATTCTTCCAAATGTTTCATAGACAGGCGCTTCATAAACAATTTTTATCATTAAACATCGCGGAACACATTTCACTATCTTGCAAAAAATTTCATGGGAACAAAACTGTCATTCCGTTGAAGAGGAACTGAATTAGAACACTGTTGAAAAACAACGAATGGACATGATGATTCTCCTCCTTTTGCATGCGCATACCATTCCTTTCTTCTAGTCGAGTTTCCGAGTCAAAAAATATATGCTTTCTTTGGTGCCTAAGATAGAAACGCTTAGTTTCTTTTTTGTGTTATATTATTTGTCTTCGGATATTTTCATTGGCGTTATTTTTATAGTTGGTGTATACATCTTGTTCAGCCATTTTATGCTTCACCTAACCCTAAACCGAATGAAATTCAACATGGTACTCGTCTTTTTCCTGAAAGCCTGTATTCGATTTAGGTTACCTCAGGAAATTTATAACAACGTAATTTAACAAAATTCTCAGAAACCGAAAATGAGGAAGCGAAGTTGCGCTGGGGTGCTAAATCTGTTACACCAATCGTTTTAACTTACACAGCCGATTCTGCGCTTCGTGACACATATTTTTGATTGATAATAGTGATAAAATATTCACAAATGCAATTTTTATTATATGAAGTAAGAAGTAAGTTAATGAAAAACATTGTCATCGAATAAGGCAGCATATAGGGAAGTCGGTTCAGTAAATTCAACTGCAAGTACTATGTCTGCGATCTCTGCATAAAACTAATTAAAGCCAAAACGTCAATTTAAAACTTGTAAGAGAACAAATTATTGACACAATTATAAAGTTACGTCGTAATAACGGTGTGATTCCTCTTTAGGCCCTCTTGCTCACCGTAGTATGTCCCTCACTAATCTTAAATTGCTTGTGTATGTTCCGTCTTCATGTATGACAGTGAAATAGCTTCATCAAGCAAAGTGAAATAGATAGAACATGGTCTTAACGAAAGAACCATACGATGCTCGGTTAAACATATTTAGGAAGTTCTAGGGAAACATGTCTCACCGAAAAAGGAACTAATGTTCTACTGTATGTTTGCCAAATCCTGTGTTTTTACACTGTAGTTCACATGTTTTCGGTGCAAGGGTATGTATTCCCTACTGTATACAAACCGCTGGCTTCATACAATTTAGTAATGACGCGCCTGTAGATAAGTTTTTAACATTCGAGTAACTATATCCCTCACCATTACTGAAATTATGGACAACAGGACTTACTTTAGTTGCAGTTACGCCATAGTAAAAAAATAAACGTCTTACTGTTCGTTGTCTTTCTAAAAGTACGTATTGTGTGCAACACATGAAATCTATGCAGAGGCAGTAGAATATTCGTCAGGTTGTGTAATGTAGAAAATTAGATATACTTTAAAGTGAACTTCCGAAATTGCTATGGTGAAAATGTCGTAAAGAATTAGAAGCCGAGAAGCGGCGTGATCCGTATAATAAAAATCAAATTTCGTTGGTAAGATAGGTTCTTACCTACCCTTATCCGAAATTACTAAACCGTAACAGCTTCTGATGCTGCTTTCGCCCATATAGTCTACTGCTAATGTGTAGTAATGTTTAAAAATGGAATAGAAATGCTCGGAATGTGTTTGTGAATGAAACCAGTAACGAACGCTTTTCTGCAGATGCATAACGTCTCAATGTTTAGTCGTAATTAACGGAGTATTTACGCAATGCTTCATCTTTGTTAATGTAAAAAATTTTTTGATCTTTGTTAATGTAACCATTTATTTTTTGTTACGTCGGCCAACTTTCTAGAACCCACGTAACTTTTGTTTTGCGGAGTGTTCTCTACACGACTTCAAATTAATGCACAACCGTTAGCATGCACAGAGAAGTAAAGACGAAATTGATAATTAACACGCTATTGATGCCTCATAAACACATGAAAAACGGATTGGAGTAGACAGATTTATATTCTGCCCGTAGTAAGTAATATCTGATTAGCGTCACAGCAAGAAGGGTTTAAATACCAGAATTAAAAAGTTATTGTATCGCAAGAAATAGGCAGCGGCTCGTTTGTATTTTTATTACATATATTGCATCAGTAACAGTCAGAAATAAGGTAGTACAACAAGAAACGGAATCCGATGCGTTTCTTCATGGTCGTCGGTAACTGTTGCAGCGTCAGGTTGTGAAAGTAGTACGTCTGGATTACGCAAAAAATGTGTGTTCTCTTGTCAAAGAAGTATTAAAGATGTTTAATAGTTTGTCAGGTTGTGTGGAGTGAATATGGAGATGAACCTCTTAAAGAGAGAGTGCAGTTAACTATAGTCTGCGTTACTTGTGAAGCTTGCAATCTACAGCAGCCAACTTCCGAAATTCTACGTTGTGATGTGACACGTAGAAATAATAAATGCGGCTTGCTTATTCTATCTAAATACCAAAACAACGAAAAGCAGCAAAGCAGTACGCTATAGATCAAGCGAAAGCTATATTTCCTAAAGCAGCATGACGCCGGCTACAGGCCATTAAATAAGACTATGCCACCACATGTTGAGATTCAGCTACAATATGTCCATCCAGCAACTGATAACGGAATTTTTTTGGCTATATACGGCATTTGAGTCGCAGTTGTGAAACGCTCGTGTATAGATGTTGCGGGATGTAATGTAGCAAGCCGTCTAGTTGAGCGGTTTCACAAGATGGACTATGGACACGAACGTAGTTTACAGCGAGCGCGGCGCGGCAGGTAGCGAGACAAATGAAGCTCGTCGCCTGCGGCTGCGGCCGGCAGACTGGCGAGGTCCGACCGAGCCCGAGGTCAGGAGCGCCGCGCCGCCCGCGCTAATTGCTGTTAAGAGGCTACGCGCATGCGCGCCGCCCCGCCGCTAATTTGCACGTCCCCCATTAGACCGGCACCACGTGGCCGCCCGCGGAGGCGCGCTGCTCCAGTACTGCCACTGTGCCCTGGTCAAATGGGCCAGCACGCCAACCTACCTTCGTCTGCATCTACACAGCGCAGTTAAAAATATCTGAGAGAGGAAATCCTACTTCTAAAATATAAGACTGCTAACGCGGTAGAGCGAGAGTGTTTCCAAACAAGGAGGAGGACGTTTCTCCCTATGCTCAGTAAGAGGCAGAGATATTTCGTTACATTACTGGAAAATTAACATGTATTTAAGCTTGTGGATATACAGAAAAGCGTACGAGCGGGGTCTGTGAGTTTCAGCCAGTCACACAGTAGCGCCGGGTGGAGCAGCCTGTCTTCGAGGCGCGGGCGAGACCCGTGCGGCCCTGCGTCAGAGCAGTTGCCGGCAACCGGGCTGCCGCTCGCCGGTAGGTGCGAGTGACGGCGTTCGCTGCTGACACAGTGACTGCGACGGTAAGACGAGGCCGAGGTTGAAAACTAGCAAGTAAAACGAAGGGCGGGAGTAGTGGCTCTGTTTCTACAGTGACTCACCTCGGACGGACCGCATCGCGCAATTGGCTCCCCGGTCGGAGGAGAGAGCAGGAAGAGGAAGAAGTTTCCCGGCGGGCGGACGGCGCTGGAATGGCGGCGGCGCTGGGCGTCGGGACGCTGGGCGCCAGCGCCTGGCGTGTGCGTACCGACACGGGGCGACACACGCACACAGGCGCACACCGACGCGCGTCGGGAGACGGGGGAGCGGAGGAGGAAGACGGAGGAGGAGGAGGAAGAAGTAGAAGAAGAAAAGAAGCAGGCTGCGCTTGCGCGCGTCCTCGCCCTTAGCGTCGACGTCGCCCGGGGCCGGCGACGCCGCGCTGTCCCTTTCCCGTTGTCTTGTAGGGAGCCGGTCATCGAAGCGGTGCACAGTGTCCTAGAGGTGGTGCTCGGTCTGGCCTAGTTAACTCGAGACGTTTTAAATACCAGCCGGCCGTTTGGCGGGCGTCGCGCGAACCCCCGTCGGCGAGGCCGTAGGTACCGCGCAGGCGCCAACATGGCGGCGCCGGCTGGCGGCGTCGGTGGCGCCCCCTCCCCTCCCCCCTCCACCCACCTCCTGAATCCACCGCCCGCCCCCACCCACACAACCCTCCCTCGGAGCGCGCTGCCACCCTAAGCGCGGCCACGGGCCAGTCATTACTGCGACCTCGCCAGTTAACGGCCATCTCGACCCTCAGTTGCTCACTGACATGGACTCGCGGGCAGTACTTCGCGCGTCTGTCTTGCACCTACAGGTTCTGAGCTAGGGTCGGGGTGAATGGGGAAATAGTTTTCAGATTTCATGACAAATGGCTCACACTACACTTGCTACAAGTAATTTTCTGTATGGCGCGCATATTTTCGAACTTTTACTGAACTGATACTTTTGCCAACATGTATTCCAGTTTTTGAAGATCAGTTTTTCGAAGTGGAGGAGGGGACAATTGTCGCACCTTGTTTCCGCCCCCTCCCCTCACCCACCCCCGCGCTTTCCCCCGCCTCACCCTCTCCCGCAACACCCATGTCTTCACACTTACCAGATTCCTCATACTGACCTGTTTTACCGGGTAGTAGCGTATAGGATGATTTGGAACACAATCAAGGCCCATTAATTTCTTCGTGTACTGATCCACACAGCCTCAGTGTAGCGTCTAGATGGTGAAACCATTTTAAAACCACAGTAGGCTGTCAGCCTTATTATGCAAGATGCCTGCATTTCACAATATATACAGAATGATTGACCTGCCCATACCGCTGTCGTAGCACACAACCCGCAGCGTTATAGCTCGCCTTCATAAACCATGCTCAAGACGTTTCATATTTTCTCGCTTGTTACACGCACACTGTTAGTCCTGCAGAACACATGAACAGGACCTGTTTGTAGTAAATTTAATGTAGTTACAATTGTGCACTGGGATATGTTTTCATTGGAGGCCACGGTTTTCCAGTTATTCAACAAAAACATACAAAAGTGACCCTGAAACGCACTTCCACCCCACACTCAAACCTCACCACTCAGAATTTCTAGTATGTGGTTAGTGGCACTGCCTGCTACCACTGTACAAAAATTTCCAACTATCGAACTGTTCCCGACATTCGACCTTTTTTTGTTCTTGGTTGAGTGGCCTATTGCGACACCAACATTGTCGGCAGCTTCGTTAAAATTTTTAATTTCAACGTACCTGTGAGAGCAATGAAAGAAAAATGACGCAGCTTCGTCATCATTATTAATTTAAACATGGCGGTGAGGGTAATAAACGAAAAATGACTTCTGTGAACGTTACGCTAAAACTAATCACTGGTACTTCGACAATTCCATCTAAACTTAATCTTTACAAGCACAGTAGCTCTGTATTCAGAAGGGCTCACGAATACAAAATTGTAATTGTTTATTTTATACTGTTAAAATTCACAAAACTTTTAGGTAAAATATACACAATCGTCAGTTTCAGAATTTTTAGATACTCCCTTGAGCCGATGGCATAGTAAAAAAAAAAAAAGTTCAAATTGCTCTGAGCACTATGTGACTTAACTTCTGAGGTCATCAGTCCCCTAGAAATTAGAACTACTTAAAGCTAAATAACCTAAGGACATCACAGACATCCATGCCCGAGGCAGGATTCGAACCTGCGACCGTAACGGTCGCATGGTTCCGAACTGTAGCGCCTAGAACCGCTCGGCCAGATGGCATAGTAAGGCCAGTCAATGTCGACTGCGGGAAATAATTCGTGAAGTCGTAAATATTTCTATAATGGTAGGAGGGTGTGTCGTGAACAGTGTACTAGGTATCCTGACGGGTGGGTGCTGAGACGAGCTAGAGAATATGAAAATCTCGTCCTTGGTTTATGAAGGCTAGCTGTAACATTGTGGGTTGCACAAAACGACATCAGTAGGCGCAGGCGGCTCACCCTATAGAAATCATATTACTGGTCAGTTTCGGCCAATGGCCATTTTCAAACTGACAGCGTTGGTGATGCGTGTGTGTCATATTTTAGACTTCTCTCTTGCTGTGTCTGTCCCCAGATAACACGAAACAGATTTTTAACTCCATACACACGGTACGAAGCTATAAATATGGAAATAACCAAAGGCCGAAACTTGTCAGTAATGTGATTTATATGCATAGTGCAAACAGAGACATCTTGCCTACTAAAACTGATAGCCTACGGTGGTTTTAAAATGTTTTCTTCATTTAGGTCCTTCTTCATGAGCGACTTCGGTGTCTTACCTAGCTACTCGTGGCATCTGAGTGTAATAAAACGCGTCTGGCGTATTGTCCCTGTACCAAGTCTGACCTGTCGCGAGTGATGGCCTTTGTTTACATTTCAGCGCCAAAGTAGCCTAATCAGTGCTTCTTACAAAAAGTTAAAATTTAATAACATAATTTATGGACTGTCAGTAACAACGGAATTTATGAATGACAACATAAAATTCATATTGGATGTTCTTGTCAAAGGTCGTGCGGTAAATTTTCCACTCTGAAAAGTGAAATAGCAGGATAAGTGTCGGACCAACATTTCAAAATAACATCATTCATTTTATCGAAAAATATACACGTACAAAGACACCAGAGAATATTTACAAGGCAGTAAATAGCGCCATTTTACTTTATTAATTTTGTTTCCTTTCAAACTGCCAAATAACCTAGATAACTACTGTTTTCGTTGAATAATTTTCTTTTTTACACTGTTAAAACCGTTTACCTTATAAAGATGTTTCATCTATTTACGTTTTTATTTATGCACATAATAGATTTTTTCTTTTGCTAGTTATTGTAAAACCTAAATGGTACCTTTTTGCTTTCAGGTACGCTCTGTCTTGGGGGAAAACTAGTAGTAAATACGTCAAATTCTCCTGTTACCTTACTAAGAAGACAGACCAATCAATAAGTTCAAGGCTAGGAAGACGTAAAAGCACAAAATCCATTACTATAACATGAGAATGGCGAGAATACGTTAACTTCCGATGTTAGCAGACACAACCACGTGCCCCGTTAGCGCGCATGCGCAGCCAACTCAAGATTTTAGCATCTGCATTCAGCGCACTAAATTGATCACTTACGTCACTAAGCTACTCGCGACTTGGCTGGCGACTGATTTACTTACAGGCACGTGAGTCGCACCCGCGGCTAGTAGTCTGTTTTGACCAAAAAGGCTCCCGTGTAAAATGGACCTTAGAGAGGATCCGTGATGAACTAAGGAACGAATGAAGTGTAATGGACGTATGTTCGGAAAAGTATGGTTTCCATCCCAGAGGCCGTTTTGTCATTCCAATGGACGATGCGCTGCTGTTTGGTACTAGAGAATGGATCTTGAGTAGACCAAACTGTAACAACCACATGACCGTGCCGCTTAAGGCACCCTTCCTGCGAAGACGTAGTTATCAGGCAGATACGCCTTGTCCATAAGGCGTCGTGCGAATGCACTGATCTCTGGTGATATGTAAGGTATATTGAAAATACCTGTATCTGTGCCACATTCTGGCAAAGAACAACGCCATGTTGTCTACTGGAATGTACAGTACATTCTGTTGAATGATATAAATAAAATTATAGCCAGAATAAAAATCTTGAATTTCCGTATGTATGTTTATTACCCCTTTTCGCTACTCACCAAGGGATTGTCTCCCATAAAGGATGTCTTATAGTATCATTCCCAATGTTCAGTATCACGCTGCTTATATATTTCATACCTGCGTATTAAAAACACCAAAGAACATTCGTATACGCTCGGTTTGCCGCGTTGTAACTGACTTCGACCCCACAGACGTGAACAGCATTGTAGTGCAAACATATTGTAAACAACCTCTTTTGTACGCAAACTGCACTCTGGTATTACCTTACTAATACACAATAGCACTCATATCATTGTTTTACTCAAACCATTCGAATTTAGTTTAAGAGCGTTGTGTTACTGAAATTGCTGGACGTGTCTGTGGTACTGTTGGCAAACAATTGATATAATAGACGTATCATGGGCCCTATATAGTTACATATCGCTCGAGCGGGATATGTAACTTTGTGTTCTGCCTTACGGCAGGTTTTGTCTTGGGGGAAGCCTCGTCAGAGAGGTCTACTGCATGAGTGTCGAGGGAAGTGATTCCAGTGATGGTTTCCCGTTGCCTTCCACTGATGATGACGAAATGGTAATGAGGACAACACAACACCCAGTCCCCGAGCGGAGAAAATCTCCGACCCAGCCGGTTCAAATGGCTCTGAGCACTATGGGACTTAACTGCTGAGGTCATCAGTCCCCTAGAACTTAGAACTACTTAAACCTAACTAACCTAAGGACATCACACACACCCATGCCCGAGGCAGGATTCGAACCTGCGACCGTAGCGGTCACGCGGTTCCAGACTGTAGCGCCTAGAACCGCTCGGCCACTCCGGCCGGCGACCCAGCGGGAATCGAACCTGTACCCCTCGGCGTGACAGACCGCAGGGCTGACCACTCAGCTATAGAGGTGGACTTGTATGATCAAAATGACAGTTTAGCCTTAGTTTATTTATACAACGAGAAAATAACATTACATAATATAAGGTAAACCACTGTTTTATTAAACAATAATAAAAAAATTCACTGTAACACTCTGTTGCCAAGGACATGTGACATAGAGACATTACTGACCCCAATCGAAGCATTAAGCAGTGCAGTTGCATGAGATCCCAGCCAGCTGCTTATTCGATCACTAATTATATGGCCAGCTGCGGTGGCCGAGCAGTTCCAGGCGCTTCAGTCCGGAACCGCGCGACTGCTACGGTCGCAGGTTCGAATCCTGCCTCGGGCATGGATGTGTGTGTTGTCCTTAGGTTAGTTAGGTTTAAGTAGTTCTAAGTTCTAGGGGACTGATGACCTCAGATGTTAAGTCCCATAGTGGTCAGAGCCATTTCAACTAACTATCTCGTAGGCAAATGCCTCAATGTGGGATTTTGTTTCTATTTCGTAATCTGGGTCATTTTTTTTACACGGATCCTAATTTTTTTCTCGCCTAGCTCGCTTTGTGTTTTATTTTACTCCTGCACACTTGGAAATATGAGAACACAATTTATCTCTGTGTTACGTGAAGCAATAATGAAGGAATAGGTATGGGTTTGCACTTGTGAAACAACAATGGAACCGTGCAAAATCATTTTATTTTTGGTGGCGAATTTTATACACAGGCGCGCCCGTTCGAGGCCACATCGTGGACCCCATATAGTTACACATAAAACATCGATCAGTGAGTACATCTGCCACTCGTATGAGCTATGCCCTATTTACGGCACCATGACCCACCTAATGCGGTTTTCAACGTACTTATACCCCCCCCCCCCCCTCAACCCCACCTTCCATCGCCTTGTTCCTATGTGAACCACCACTCATTAGCCCATCCGTATTTTTACCATATTTACAGCGTCCAACCATTGTTCTCATGCGCCCATCATTTTGTGGGAGGTGTCAATGTTTCGTAAACGTTTGACATTATGCATCAAGTTTGTTGGAAGTTGCTATGTGCTCTCATTCTAATGTTGTGAATGAAAATAATCTGCATAATTTGCGCGCCACAAGCTACACTTCCTCATGACATACTCAGTTTCTAACTGTAACACTTGTTGTACTGTGTTAAGCCCCTAACTTAAGATTATACCTCTTAATGAGTAGATTATGACAGCGTTTAAAATTTTTAAAATCGGTCAATAATTCGAATATTCAACTTCTGTTGCCCCTGAAAGACGTTACATAGGACCTTAACAGTCAAGCAGATTAAATGCCTCGCTTAGTGTGTGATACCTGCTGCACCGTTCTAGTTACTTCAGGAACTTTGAATGTGCCGGTGCGAAGAAACTTACTCTTGATTATCTGTTTTTAGTACTCATTTGTGAGTATTAAAAACAGAAAAATAAAGAAGTAGACATTAAACGCGTAAAGTAAATTACATGAGTAAATATCGTGGCAGGCAACATCAAACACTATTATTTTTAAAAGAAATTCTTGCTACTTCCTAATAATATTTTAAGCACGTATAATCGCAGACTCTGATTCTGGAAGACAGACGCCAACGTTTTCACGACAGCCTATTTTAAGAATTTGCAGGAATCAGCATTGAAGACTCTAGGAGTACGACCCCCCCAACGTATCGCTCCTGTAGGAGCTGCGAACACAAGACTGCACTACTGTTGCGATGAATTTCATATTGAATGGCGAAGTATAGATGTAGATGAATAATCTGATTTATACGGTTTTAGAAGCTGTCACTACCATAAGCTATAAACAATGATGACGTCGTGTCCTCGGGACAATACCTTATCGATTTATGGAAGTCAGTGTGTAAGCTGTTAGAAATTGTTTACCGCTTCAAACAAGATACTGCCATCGGCTGCCTTCATCAGATTCTGAGATAAATTGGTGTTCTGGGTTACATACTTAAACTCTGCGTATTTTCAGCTCGGAAAACCAGAGCGCCGCGACGGAGAAGGTGAATTAAGATGACGATGTAAATGATGTAGTATGCAGGGTGATCATTAAGGTTTAGTTATCACACCGAAAAACTAAAGTTAAGAAATTAATTTTTTGATAGGTTACAACTGTAGACAACGAAATGCCTGCTCAACAGTAATATGGTTAACTGGTAGGGGAGCTGGAAGGAAGATGCACAGAACATTGATAAAGTCATCGCATGGTAACTCCTTGTGGCAATAGCAGTAATATTACAGCTGTGCCAAGCCAGACAGACAGCCAAAGAAGTCATCAGCATCGGCCAGCAGTTCCCACCGCTGCCAATAACGAATTACCGTGTGATAACTCCATTTTATTAACGTGCTGCGGCATTTTAATACTTTCTTGTTAGGCATGTCTGTCTGTTCAGTATAACTTAGAAATTGATTTTAAATAAACTACTCGGTGGGCTAATAACTTGAAATTTTAAATATTCCTCAGAAGTGACAATGTAATGTTGTCTCGCTTTCGTGTCGGTATGTGCAATATTAATCTCGCTTTTGTGGTCGGTGTGTTCGGTAAGGGTGGAGGTTGGGGTGATAAAGATTGATAACGCCCGATATCTTGGGTGTCCTTCAGGACTGTAGTGTTGTGTGGGAAGGATCAGGCGTTCCAGGCGGTATGTGCGCGCACGGGCATGGCGAAGAAAAGAGGGGGGTAAAGAGGAGATAGACAGAGAGAGGAAAGGACGAGGACATGCTTGCAATGTATGCGACATAGACGTCGTTGAGCAAAGTATGCCATGATTATTTAAATGAAATATATAATTTCGTCAAATGATTAAAATACAACTCGAAAGTTCGCACAAAAGACTCAAAATCAGAAAATAATTATTTAAATGAATTAAATTCTTAATATATCGCGTTTTTAAATTCACTAAAAGGTATAAAATAATTTCTCGTAGACCGGTACAGATTCATAACACTATACAGAGAGCCCGGAAAATTTGCACTTGTCGATTTTTAAGGTGTATGAAAATAGTTGTAAGATTTACAAGGTAAAATGTGAGGCGCATGCAACAGGTAATAGATAGAAGGTGAACTGTTGATGTCTCTATTATGTATGGTATGTGCGATACGTTTTTTGTTCAAGCATTGTCATAACTATTAAAAGTTCACAAGCACAAATTTTCAGCTATGTGTGGGGGTTAGAAATCTGTTTGGTGGTGGGAGAAATTATTTTGTACGCTGTAGTCTGATTTAAAAGGTGTTATGTTAAAATCTTTTTTATTTAAGTAACCAATTACTGCTTTTGCTACTCTAGTGTTACCCTACGGTTGACCTTACTGTAATGTTGGTTTTATAGTGTGTACCACGACTGTGGACATGGGATGCAAATTACCAAGAAATTTCGAAAAAGAGCATATCTCTGCCGTCAGCTGTCAAGGTGTGTATTTATTATTTACCGGTTTCAGTAATAACAACCATCTTCGCAGGAGGGAAAAAAAACGGTATACTGATTTTCTTCTGCGAGGATGGTCGTTATAACCGAATCTGGTGTACTGTATACTGTTTTTCTTCTGTGAGGGTGGCTGTTATAACAAACCGCTAGAGAACACGTATACAGCTATACTGCTGACAGCACGAATATGCTTTTCTCAAAATACCTGGTGATCAAAAAGTCTGTATAAATTTGAAAACTTAGTAAACCACGGAATAATGTAGATACAGAGGTAAAAATTGACACACATGCTTGGAATGACATAGGGTTTTATTAGAACCCAAAAAAAAAACAAAGTATTGCTAGACGCGTGAAAGATCTCTTGCGCGCGTCGTGTGGTGATGATCGTGTGCTCAGCCGCCACTTTCGCCATGCTTGGCCTCCCAGGTCTCCAGACCTCAGTCCGTGCGATTATTGGCTTTGGGGTTACCTGAAGTCGCAAATGTATGGTGATCGAGCGACATCTCTAGGTATGCTGAAAGACAACATCCGACGCCAATGCCTCATCATAACTCCGGACATGCTTTACAGTGCTGTTCACAACATTATTCCTCGACTACAGCTGTTGTTGAGGAATGATGGTGGACATATTGAGCATTATCTGTAAAGAACATCATCTTTGCTTTGTCTTACTTTGTTATGCTAATTATTGCTATTCTGATCTGATGAAGCGCCATCTGTCGGACAGTTTTGAAATTTTGTATGTTTTTGGTTCTAATAAAACCCCATGTCATTCCAAGCATGTGTGTCAATTTGTACCTCTCTATCTACATTATTCCGTGATTTCTTCAGTTTTCAAATTTATACTGACTTTTTGACCACCCGGTACTTAACAGCCGTAGACTGTCACCTATGAAATGTTCTACTAACAGAAAATTTATTATTTCACTTTATTTTTTAATGGGCTAACTGAAGGTTTATGATATTTTCGCGTTTGGCTGCATTTCGCGACTTGTTACTATGATCTCCAAGCCGGTAATGCAGCAAGTAGCGCGTTCAGCTGCATGACCCGGTGTCTGCATCATTGTGCCCTTTCGAGTGAAGCACTCACGCGCTTGTACCGGATCACGGACTGGTCGCGCCTGTCAATATTTGAGCGGAGGTCGGCGATGCTACCCCGCACCCCACGGGCCGCTTCTTTTTTGCGACCGGGCAGCACCGAAGAGTCGAGTGCGCGTCAAGATTGCTCAAACAGGCGGACGAGCAGACAGAGCAGAGCCGGCTTGTAAACTGCTCTGGGACGGCAGTGGCGAGGCGGCCCGGGTGATCTCCTCTTGCCAAGTGCGAGGGCAACCCTAAAGCGCGCACCCCGGGCTTTTAAAAAATTAACTGCTCGACGTACGACGGCAGGCGCGGGTTCGCGGCCGAGCTACCTGGACGCACAATACCGCATAATGAAACCTATGCAAACGGCCGCTATTTGAATACGCGCTCTGCCCTGCCGTACCTTCCTAACCCTTTTCGGTGCTCCCGTCGGCCGCATTGTACCGCGGCGGGGAAGGGTCGAGTCCTTCCTGCGCGGGATCCAGTATCTCCGAAATTAATTCAATTATTCGCGCTCCGCGTCTGGGAGTGGCGCTGCCATCAATCGTGGCGCGCCGTGCGTGCAGTTGGCGGCCCTGGAATGGCCGCAGTCCCCCGTCGTGCGCGCGCCGGACAGTTTCTTAGAGCTACCCCCCCCCCCCCCCCCCCTCCCCTCCGCACCCTTTCTAAACACGCACGAGCGACACATCGCAGAAATCCACTAACAGGTCGTGCAGTCTGTCCGTAGATCGTACGTGTGTGGCAAAATCACAGATAGCAGCGATCGATCGCTGATCACTCGCAGTTCCCAAGCAATCTGATAAATCGCATGCGATCAGTTGGCTACGTATGGACAGTATGCATGCCTATCTGCGATCCGCTCGTCCAGTTACACTACCGGTCATTAAAATTGCTACACCACGAAGATGACGTGCTACAGACGCGAAATTTAACCGACAGGAAGAAGATGCTGTGATATGCAAATGATTAGCTTTTCAGCGCATTCACACAAGGTTGGCGCCGGTGGCGACACCTACAACGTGCAGACACGAGGAAAGTTTCCAACCGATTTCTCATACACAAGCAGCAGTTGACCGCCGTTGCCTGGTGAAACGTTGTTGTGATGCCCCGTGTAAGGAGGAGAAGTCCGTACCATCACGTTTCCGACTTTGATAAAGGTCGGATAGTAGCCTATCGCGATTGCGGTTTATCGAATCGCGACATTCCTGCTCGCGTTGGTCGAGGTCCAATGACTGTTAGCAGAATACGGAATCGATGGGTTCAGGAGGGTAATACGGAACGTCGTGCTAGATCCCAACGGCCTCGTATCACTAGCAGTCGAGATGACAGGCATCTTATCCGCATGGCTGTAACGGATCGTGCAACCACGTCTCGATCCCTGAGTAACAGATGGGGCGTTTGCAAGACAACAACCACCTACACGAACAGTTCGACGACGTTTGCAGCAGCATGGACTATCAGCTCGGAGACGATGGCTGCGGTTACGCTTGACGATGCATCACAGGCAGGAGCGCCTGCGATGGTGTACTCAACGACGAACCTGGGTGCACGAATGGCAAAACGTCATTTTTTCGGATGAATCCAGGTTCTGTTTATAGCATCATGATGGTCGTATCCGAGGTTGGCGACATCGCGGTGAACGCACCTTGGAAGCGTGTAATCGTCATCGCCATACTGGCGTTGCATCCTGCGTGATGGTATTGGTTACACGTCTCGGTCACCTCTTACTCGCATTGACGGCACTTTGAACAGTGGACGTTACATTTCAGATGTCTTACGACTCGTGGCTCTACCCTTCATTCGATCCCTGCTAAACCCTACATTTCAGCAGGATAATGCACGACCGCATGTTGCAGATCCTGTACGGGCCTTTCTGGATACAGAAAATGTTCGACTGCTGCCCTGGCCAACACATTCTCCTGATCTCTCACCAATTGAAAACGTCTGGTCAATGGTGGGCGAGCAACTGGCTCGTCACAATACGCCAGTCACTACTCTTGATGAACAGTGGTATCGTGTTGAAGCTGCATGGGCAGCTGTACCTGTACACGCCATCCAAGTTCTGTTTGAGTCAATGCCCAGGCGTATCAAGGCCGTTATTACGGCCAGAGGTGGTTGTTCTGGGTACTGATTTCTCAGTATCTATGCACCCAAATTGCGTGAAAATGTAATCACATGTCAGTTGTAGTATAATATATTTGTCCAATGAATGCCCGTTTGTCATCTGCATTTCTTCTTGATGTAGCAATTTTAATGGCCAGTAGTGTATTAATCGTAGGGGAAGATATACCAATCTGAGAGGCGACCTTGCAGGCGGAGTGAAATTTTCATTCTGCAGTGGAGTGTGCGCTGATATAAAACTTCCTGGCAGATTAAAATTGTTTGTCAGACTGAGACTCGAACTCGATACCGTTGTTTTTCCTGGAGAGCACTTGCCAGCGAGAAGCAAAGGTCTCGGGATCGAATCTCGGTCAGACAAACAGATTTAACCTGCTAGGAAGTTCCAGTATTTTGAAAGCTTGTAGAAATTCATGCAATGTTACAACATACTGGTCGCCAGCTGGCAATTTTGAGCCATTTCTGAAACATTCAGCCCAATTATTAATGTTTTAAACAAGGCTGCGTAGTCAGCGACCGTTGACAAAATAAAGCAATTACAGTCCTCGGTCACAAAATTTAAGTCTCTTGACCAGGTTTCGACACTGCTACGAGTGCCTTATCAGAAATTAAATATTAAAATTGGCCTATAACATAAGTACAAAATCATGGGAAATTTTTTTGGAAAGAAGTGTAAGTACTAACTAACAGTACAAGAAAGAAACAGTACTTACATGTCACGTATAAGACAAATACCAAGCGATAAGGCTTAAGTCACAAAAATTTAAAAAAGAGTACATGGAATTCGAGCCACTCCGGGTTTTTCACACATATAAAGCCACAGGTAGTAACAAGCTGAGGGGCCCCCGTTAACAATTGCGGGCTGGTGAACATTAATCCAAGAGTGTCATCTAGTAGCTGCAAGTACAGATTGGCTACTTAACATTCAAATAAAGACAGACGAATATTACGATGAACAGTATGCAGTACATGACGTAAAAGGTAATACTTTGTTTGACAGCATCAGATAAGGTGACATTTTGTCTACTCAGAGCTTAGAAGTACAGTTTAAAGGATGAAAACACCATTATAGAAGATACAAAGAGGGCTGAATGACACAGCCTGTAGAAAACGATATAACATGAAATGCAGCCAAAATAAAGCATTTAATAAACGAAAATTATGAATTTTCTTAGGTGGAAAAAAACATTTCGGTAATTGCACGAGGAAACCCGAAATCAAATAACAAGTAATGGCTGTATACCGTTGAAGAAGCTTTTATTACGTAATTGTAGCTGCCATTTCTGAGAAAGATGTTTAAAAATTTCTAATTCTTGGAGAATACCTAATCTACGCCCTTTCTTCTAGAGGTGCAAAATGTTGCTATTGTGAACAGCTTTAGCCGCGTGACCTGTAATCAGAAGGTGGTCCGCAAAAGACGAATTTTGGGTGCTAGTGCCAGTTTTTCTTAGAAGATGTTCTTGTTATCTGGTTGAAAAGGCACATTCTGTTTGTCCTGTGTAGTAAGAAGAGCAGGTGTCGCTGAAATTCTTATACACGCCAGAATTTTCCAAAGGGGGACGAGTCAATTATAAATTATGAATGAAATTTTTTTTCAAATGGTTATTGATAGAAAAAGCAACGATACAGTTGTATTAATTACGAAGAAGGCATTGCATCTGATAGGAGGTGGGCCCTAAGTCATCTACAAGGGATCTGCTGATGGCATTGACCGTATTTACGATCTCTTTAATGAACTTCATGAAAAAATATCTTTCACCATCAAATTCGAAAACGAGGCCGGCCAAGTAAAATTTCTTGATTTATCGCTTACAGTAGAACAAAATAACATCTCATTCAATGTTTTTCGTAAAGAAACATGGACTGATCAGATCGTACCTGCGTCTTCCATGCACCCACAATCTCATAAAAACGCTTTCTTTCACTCTGCTATTGATAGAGCTACTTCTAATCCACTCTCGAAATAAAAATTCAATGAAGAAATTAATTTACTCAAAACGATAGTAGTTAATAAAGAATATGAACCTGGCATAGTGGATGGCATCCTTAAAAAGAAAATTGTTAAAATAATTACTACGCACGGCACCTCTATCATTGAATCTAACCCAAAAAAGTATTTTTCTATTCCTTTCCTACGGCCCATCTTGACTACAGTCAAGAATTTGTTTTGCTAGTATATTTCCAGGCATTCTATCTACATGTTCCCATCAGTTGTTTCTATTTAGGCATCTCTTTTCTTGTGCTTTGAATCAACTTTTAATTCACTCATAATGTCTTCATTTATGAAGCTATCTTCTCTATTGCACCCTTTAAACTACGCAGAAATCTCATTTCCGTAACCTGGATCCTGCTCATTTGCTTATGCGTGAGAAAACATGTCTCAGATCCATAGAACATAGTAGGTACTGCCTGATTTTGAAGATCTTCTTCTGTCTCTCTTCCACGGATTGTGTTTGTAGCGTATTTATAACTGTTGCACAGATTTCTTTAGATTTTAGGGCGTTGTTATCAATTTCATGTTCGAAATTTCGTCCTATGTCACAGCCGGCACACCGAAAGTAGGTTACCTGATCCAGTATTACGTAATTTACTACAACTTTAGATCTTGTAAGGGATTTTCCCTTGACTTCCACAACTTTTGTTTTAATAGTGGAGATTTTCATGTAACATTTTGAAGCCAACAAATTAAGATGATACACGGCTCTTCCAAGATTATTTTCATTTTCTTGTATTATTATTTAATCATCTGCGTGTAGTAGGGTATTGACACATTTATCTACATTTATCTCTATCTGTAGGTAACATTTTTTTCCAAATTGAGGATTTTAAAATTTATTTACGAAATACAGACTGAAAAGATGAGCGCAACATACTTCGGGTCAGTTTAATGTATTCAGTATATTTTATTCTGCAACTTACCCTACAGCACCCAAGAATAGCGTTCCAGAACAAGTTTCTTAAATCAAAATTCTCCTTCCTATCTAGTCTTATCTTCATCTTCGGCGTTTCCACCTAGGAGTTACCCATTTTCGATCCCCAGAGTTCTCTTTCGTTAGCTTCAGTCATCGGGTCTTAGATATCTGTCCTCCATTGCTTCCCGTACGTGTTTTCCCATCTTAGCGCTAGCCACCCTCTACATTCCCGGCCGACTACCAGTTTAAAATCATTCTTCTCCACCTATTGTCAGGCAATCTTCATTTTTGCCTGTGTCACAGAAGCACTCTATTCTCAAACGTTTTTGCTATGGAGCTAGTTATCTCCGTTCGCCATCATACCTCCTCATTTCGTATCTTATCTTGCCTCGTCACCTGCGGACAACTTCTCGTATCGTCCATTTGACTATTCTAATTTTCTCCTTAACTTTTCATTCTCGAGGCACATCTCAGTTCGATATAGATCTATTTATTCTACCACACTGTTAAATGTGAAATATTTTTTTCTTAGTGTTCTGCCGAATGTTACTACTCCATATCATCCTGTGCAAAGGTCTTGTAGCTCTCTTCTCCATTGCTATTCTGGAAATAATACCCTTGACACATGTTTCAAAGTTATTTATTATTGTTCCCAAATATTTGTATCCTCTGCACGATTTTGTTTCTCGTTCCTCTTTGTCACTTTTACATATTTGTTTTTCAAGTATTAGTAGACTTACGGAGATCATTTGCCACTGCTGCTCAGCGTATCAGTTCACTTACTATAGCAAATCTTCACAACACATTACCATTTATGAAATAATGCTGCAGTTGCTTGTAGATCGCTTGCGTGTTGTGGGGTCGAAACTTGACGGCCGATTGCATGCGATATTGCCCTTGTGTGAGGCCCCTAAAGCTCTTAGATTGGCGGTCTGTTAAGGTTACAGCTGAGGTAATGGAATCCTGAGGTTCGTGGGTTTGGAAAAAGAGGAAGGTAGATTGCGGTCCATCGTACCGATAATGCCGTTGCCATGAGACGAAAATCAAAACCTGGATAATCGTACGGAGATTTGGCCCGAATACCAGTCCAGTGTCTTACTACTGCGCCAGCCGCTGGTAACATCGCCGTTGAGCGGCCGTGAACTCCACCCTCTCCCAATGTGTTTCCATCAAAGTTGATTGGAATATAATGTCTCACAGACATCTTAATGATTTCTTTTCTCCATGTCGACTTTGGTGTCAATGTCTCAAGGTCCTTCAATATGTCGTAAAACATCCAGAAACTACGGAACGAAAAAAATTGTTTTTCGTCTTCTTCCTCTTCGTAGTGTTAGTCCTGTCTAGTACAGGACTCACTTTTTCAGAATTTGTCTCTTAACTGTTAATGTATCGTATTCTGTTGAGGCGGAATTTAGAAACCAGCCCAGCATTTGCCTATATGAGTGTGGAAAACTGCCTAAAAACCAGTCTGGTCGCTTTACCAGCCCACAGCCGTTAAGATGCCTCGCGTATTCGATCCAGGTCTGGCCCATCTCCACGCCTTGAAAGTTGACGCACTGCATCTTACGCTGTACGAGCCGGCCGCGAAAAGACAAAGTACTGAACCACGAAATTCAAACATGAAAACAGTAGTAATCATTTTATAAATGTCGCGGTAGTTAAATTTTGTCGGACTGAGACTCAAACCCGGATTTCGTGCATTTCGCGAGCATTTGCATTAACCATTAGGCTGTTCGAGTGCGACTCGAACATTCATTTTCATCATATTTCCGCCTATGATTTTACATAATTGCATCTTCATCGACGTCGTGACCATCAACTCTACAATCATTTCATTGTAGTGAGTTTAATTTGGTTCAATATTAATTATGTTGTTGTTATTTTTGGTTGTGGTGGGGTTGTGGTGGTGGTGGTGGTGGTGGTGAACTTATCCATAACAATGTTCTTTAGTTCGCAAATATTTATAACAAACAAGTAAAGGGGGAGAAGTAATGTCATGAACTTTCAGTATCATCCCAGCACATACCTAGAATTAGTTCCGGAAACTACGAAAAAAAGTCCGTACTGGATCAGGTACCCGATAAGACGTTATATTAACAGGTTTCGTACTTTTCAACACATTTTAGTAACGTAGAACTGTAACACGCAGCCCGTATATGAGTAGAACAGAAGTTTATTGCTTCACAACATAAAATTTCAAGTCTTTGACTTGATGTACTGGAGACTCGTCAAAACATACAAAAGGCTTTACAATTTTTCTTATGTTATATACTGTACTGGATGCATAATTGACGACTTTTTTTAAATCATAAGTTTTGATCCCAAGCTTTAAAATCTTGAACATGGCTGGATGCGGCAACTGTAATGCACTCTTCGTACAGGAATATGTAAAAAAACACAGCCAAATCGCTTGCGATAGTTATTGAAAAACCTTTGACCTACATTTTGACGTCTTTAAAAACGTGTTCTTCAGAAGGATCAATGATTGACTCTGGTTACAGGATATTGTGAAGGTACGTTGAATACGTAGAGGTTTTCTCTGACTATCCTTCATGTGCTCTTCATTTGAATAGTAGCATTTCTGGACCATTTGTCACAAACAGCCTGTGAGAGGAGCTGTTGCTGTTTGGAGTGTGTTGCACACTTCTTTTGACCAGTAGTTCAGGGTGTGCTTACAACTTGGAAGATTTTTCATAGCTCTTGTCTTCACGTAACGTACACTGCTGCTGCTTTTAAATATGTTCTTGTTGCCAGGCACAAATCTCAAAACAGAATATATGTTCCTGCGATGTAAATACTGTATTAAACGGAGTTGCCCCGAAAATATGATCCCAGATGACACCAAAAACCGAAGTGTCGCAAGTAAACAAATTCATTGTTTTGTGCTGTAGAGACCATTGTAATATACATTCTGCAGGGCGACGTGAATACATGTCTTCCGCGCAATTTATAGCTCAGTTATGCGAGGCTGGAGCATGGAATCAGCCATTGACAGTTCAAGGAACCCTCGTGGAAGTAAAAATAAACTCAAAACAGTAAAATGTGACGTGTTTTTGAAAACGACGTTTCCATGCGACGACATCTTGTATAAAATATTCTCGGTCTATGTAAACATAGACCTCCCCCACGCTTACTAATGATGAAACGCTCTCGCATTTGTGGCTGGTTCGCAGTGTAGAGAGTTTGCAACGTTTCGACAAGTGGCATACTTTCAATCTTTTGCCTCAGGAAACCCGAACGATTTTAGTCAGTATGCTCGATTTCTTGAAGCACCAGATTACAAAAAAATCTCAAGTTTTTATTCTAATTTGGCGCGCCAACAGGACCGAGAATATGTTGTACGTCGAACAGAAACAGGCATATTTATTCGCACCGACTAAACACCTTTCCTTTACGAGGCACAAGTATTCTAATTGGTGCAGTTTTTAGAGCAAGTAACTGTGGTGACTGCTTGTGGAGAACCGTATCTTGATTTAGACCAATGGCGGAAAAAACGAATGTAGGATGCAGAAATGGAGATTTGAACTTCATTCCTTTCAAATAACGGTCCAGTGCCTTACCTTGAGCTCACAGCTCTATTCAAAGTTTCGCAGTAGGAAATATCATTATTTCGATAAGGGACAGAAATATTCTAGCTGAATCACTGATAAAAAGGATAATCTATTTCAGACAGTTTCTGAAGTAAAGCATTGAATTTCTTATGACCGTTATGAAATTGTTTTATACTGCTATTTATTGTGGCGTTATTACTTGTGAAGGGCCTTTCATTTCAGACACAGTGATATTCTATCACACAATCATAACCGGCTTTGGCCTTCATTAGCCTTGTTTGAGTGCTACTGATCGTGGGCAGCATTTGATGAACAAAACGTTCATTACATGCGTTGTCAAATTACACATAATAACAGAACTCAGGGAAATATACATGTATAAGCAAATGAGCTTTGCTTCCCCTAGTCTTTGCTTTAAATTCATGCGTCATGTCTACAGCGTACCTTTGAACGTAAAAACTATAAAATACACCAAGGCAGAAAAAAATCTGACAGTTATTCGTTACGCATAAATACAAAGTGCAAACCACTAAGGTAATAGAATCAAGTTTAAAACAAAGTAAGGTCATCGTAAGAAAAGGAAGATAGGTGCGATTCGCTTATCATACATATTTCACAAGGTTCACGACGCTGCACTTTCGCTAGCGAGGAGTTTACGACCACTGGCCGTTAGCTCAGGAGAGAGAACGCACCCCGGGCGGCTCAGAGCACCATTACGTAGTAATCTGCTTACTCGTTTTCGGCTGCGAGATGTTTGCGCTATACTTACGTAAGTCCTTCATTTCTGTCGTTAAGTATAATGAAAGTCTTCTTCACCAAATCCCGACTATGACCAATAACATGCGAAGGTGGCCATTGTAGAACTTCGTGGTATAAAGAATATGTTATGTCTGAAATCAAATACGTCGCTCTCCTTCGACGGAATTTCGTGTATTTTGCCTAATTATTGTTGTTCATTCTTTAGGTAGTAAATCTAAAACTGTTCGTAACATATTTTCAATAGTTCACACTCAATTCTCATACTGTAACCATTTTGAAAATCCATTTGTGGAGTTATGGCAACGGCCTTGCCGCAGTGGATACAACGGTTCCCGTGAGATCATCGAAGTTGAGCGCTGTTGGGCGTGGCCGGCACTTGGATGGGTGACCATCCAGCCGCCATGCACTGTTGCCATTTTTCGGGGTGCACTCAGCCTCGTGATGCTAATCGAGGAGCTACTGGACCGAATAGTAGCGGCTTCGGTCAAGAATACCATGATAACGACCGGGAGAGCGGTGTGCTGACCCCATGCCTTGAGGATGACACGGCCTGAAGACGGAGTGCATTTGTGGAGTTATCATGCATTTCTACTTTCCTTCATGGTGACAGCTGTTCGTGATAAACCGAGAGGTTCCACCTTGCGAATACCTTTCCTCTGTTAACTCCTGTGTGTATCCAACCCTGCAAGCAGTAAGCTAAGTGTGTTGGACCTGGAGAATGTGGTGGCTAGGTAACGATACCGACACGACCGGTCCACCGATTTTGGATCTTGGGTTTGAGAAGTTGCCTTATACATATTGGGTATAAAAAAACTACGTATGGAAAACTTTAGTTTGCAGGAAATAAAAAGAAATAATTTTGTACGTGGCAAAACTGTCAAGATGCACGATGTGTCTGCAAGTGATCCATGTAGGATATAATGTTAGTGATGTTCAGGCGCTTTTCAAACTGACATGTATTGAATATTGTTTTTTGAGATGTTGCTCTCGTCCGTTTACCTGAATGCATGAAGCGTTTGGTGTGCGAGATGTCTCCATCTACATCTGTACTCCGCAAGCCACCTTTCGGTGTGTGGCGGAGGGTACTTTGTGTAACACTATCACTTCCCCCTTTTCCTGTGCCAGTCGCATGTGGTTCGCGCCAACAACTATTGCTGGTAAGCCGCCGTATGGGTTCGAATCTCTCTGATTTAATCTTGATGGTCTTTTTGCGAGATACACTAAGGAGAAAGCGCTACATTGGTTGGCTGTTGTAGGAACGTACGCTCTCAAAAATTTAACAGTGGGCTATTTCGTGATGCAAAACGCCTCTTCTGCAGGGTCTGCCACTGGATATGGCTGTGCGTCTCCGTGACGCTTTCGTACTTACTAAATGAATCTGTAACGAAACGTGCTACTCTTCTTTGGATCCTCTCTATTTCCACTATCAGTCCTATCTGGTAAGATTCTCTTACTGACATCCAATGTTCAAGTACTGATCGAAAGAGCGTTTTGTAAGCTATTTCCTTTGTTGATGGACTACATTTGCTGAGGATTCTTTCAATGAATCTTCTGGCATCATCGATGGACACTCCAGAATAGCTAGTTGCCCGTTTGGCTGAAGTTGCTGCCATTATTCGTGGAAAACTTGGTCGCTTTGAGTACGTTAGGCAATCATTTGCATGCAGTTGCCAGTTGTGGATTAACATAAATAAATGACTTTTCTCGCAACATCTCTAAAACAACATTCTTCATCGGCGGTTTGAAGAATGTTGTTTTAGAGACGTTGATGAAAAAGTCATCCCTTTTCAGTGCGAAAACCGTCTCTGAGCATCAGTAACATCAAAGCCTTCAGGAATCCTAGCGGATAAACAGTTCACCTGTGACATTTATGTTACTTAAAAAACCGTTTATTTTTATCGCATAGTGGTCAACGGTACCTTTTATTGTTATTCAACTAACGTAGTTTTCACAAAAAGTGTAAGCTCCATGTCTGGAAAACAATTCGAAATAAATGGTATGAGTGCATAAACCTCTTTGTTTCAAATTCCATTTCTGTCATCTCCCCAGAGATGACAGAGAACGTGCCAGTGTAGTAACCATTTCTAGCTGCATTTCAATAACTGCTGATTACTGAACGTATATTAACTTCATGTGGAACAGCAACTCCTGTAACATGAGTGTGAAAGTATTTAAGCGGCACCAGCCTGGAATAAGGTATGTATATGGCTTGGTAGGTATGCTCTGGAACTTTGTTATGTAAGAAAAGTATTGATGATCCGTACTACGTACGATTCAAAACAGGTTTTTATATAAAGTAAGTCAGTAGCATGTTTAGGACTTTTGTTACAGCATGTTGCAGGGATTTCATAATGAAGGATTGGAGATGAATGTATGAACAGCTGTTTAGATGGTACGCGTGAAATCATCCAAGTTAATTACTATGATGAAATAGTGCCAGTGGTAGCTTATTAAATAAATTTTGCTTTATAACACGATCCCGTCATAGAATAATGGCGCTTTCGATGCATTTCATGTCGATGTTCAGCCAACAGATGTTTTTATATGCTATGGCTGATCACCTTCATCTTTAATCCCCTTTTCTTGAATACTCCTGTAGTAATTATGCATTAATGTACTACAACACTAAACGCAGTTTCCAAAAATAGTAACGTCTTCCATGTACTATCCAAGCTGAATAAACTGTTTCTAAGCCAGTAAACGTGACATGTAACCGCATTGTTAATAAATATCTTTTTGGACTCAGTGTAATCATTTTTTACCCTTATTGATCCTCTCAACATCTTTAACCCATCTGTATGAAGTCTTTTTTGAGTGTTTTCAGGATCCCCATGTTATGGTAAATATGATACGATGTATAAGCATAAGTTATTATTTTTGGTATCCCATTCTACCCGGAAACATTCTTCCTCTTTCTACGACGATGATATAACAGACGTAATGAGAAACTGTACAGCCCCTTGCTCTAACATTTGCCACACAGATACTTCCTTTTCAGTTTCAACACATATACCTACGTTACAAAACAAAGTCGGTAAGTTACGAGTATATCATTTGATGTGACATTTGTGAATAGACATTTCTCATTCTCATTCTCATCTTATTTAATTGCGAGTGGAATATATACATGAGTTGGACAAAAATGTGGAAACATCTAGAGGAATGTTTACTTGAACAGGAATGTAAATGCTAGCCAAGCCTGTAGGTTCCGCTGTTGTATCTGACCACGAACGGCACCTGTGAAATGTCCTCATTACGTTGCAAGTGTCAGTCATGGTTAGGGCAGTGTTTTGTGTTGTTGTGAGTGCATTATGTCGGAGCAAAGTGAATTCGAACTTGACAGAATTGTTGGTGGTACTATAGTGGATACTTCAAAACCAAGGTATTCAAAGTGTTTGGTGTTTAACGGGCGCTGTATCACATATTTATATCGCGTACAGCGATAAGTCACAATGCGCACGAAAGTGTATGTTGAGTGTTCGCGATAAACGGTCATTGAAGAGGATTGTGACAAAAAATAAGAGGACGACAGCTGTAAGGGTCACTGCACAACTGAACGTCGCACTCGCGAGCCCTGTGACCACTGACACAACACGACGGGAGCTCCTTGAGCATGGGAGTGTAGGGTGTGCTGGAATTGTAAGCCCACTCATCAGTGACGCAAATGCCCCTAACTGGAAAACCATAAGCCATAAGACCTGATTTATGGAGCAATGGAAGAATTTCATTTGGTCGGATGACTGTTGACGCACACAGTTTCCTACTTCTGACCGTGTTTATGTCCCAAGAGTGGTACAGGTAGGGATTTGGTGATGATTTAGGCAGCTACCACTCGTGGTATTGCCTGTGCCCCGTGCATTGTCTGGTCGGTCGGTTGGTTGATTGATTCGGAGGAGGGGATCAAACAGCGAGGCCGGCCTGTGTGACCGTGCGGTTCTAGGCGCTTTAGTCTGGAACCGCGTGACTGCTACGGTCGCAGGTTCGAATCCTGCCTCGGGCATGGATGTGTGTGATGTCCGTAGGTTAGTTAGGTTTAAGTAGTTCTAAGTTCTAGGGGACTGATGATCACAGATGTTAAGTCCCATAGTGCACAGAGCCATTTGGACCATTTTGAACCAAACAGCGAGGTCATCGGTTCCATAGGATTACGGGAGGATGGGAAGGAAGTCGGCCGTGCCCTTTCAAAGGAACCATCCCGACATATGCCTGAAGTGACTTAGGGGAACCACGGAAAACCTAACTTAGGATAGCCGGAGGCAGGTGTGAACCGTCGTCCTCCCAAATGTGTTGATGATGGTGTTCGGTTTGTGGAGCGCTCAACTGCGCGGTGCGAATGGTTCAAACGGCTCTGAGAACTATTGGACTTAACATCTGAGGTCATCAGTCCCCTAGAACTTAGAACTACTTAAATCTAACTAACCTAAGGACATCACACACATCCATGTCCGAGGCAGGATTCGAACCTGCGAACGTAGCAGTCGCACGGTTCCAGACTGAAGCGCCTAGAACCGATCGGCCATACCTGCCGGCAGCTGCTCGGTCATCAGCGCCCGTACAAAGTCCCAGTTTTTTCACAGTCCAATCTAGCCACTGTCACGAATGATGATGATGATGATGATGATGATGAGGGCAACACAAATACCCTGTCTCCTGGCAGAAGAAATCCCCAACTTGGCCGTGAATCTAACCCTGGACCCCGTGATCCAGAGGCAGCAACGCTATCCACTAGACCACGAGCTGCAGACTCCCGGATACGAGTATGGTATGCTAACCACTGCATCACCACTGCTTACCTTGCAAGGTCGGATTACTGTGAAGGGATATGTGACTATTTTCGCTGATGAGCTCTGTTCCCTGGTACAATGTTTATTCGCCAATGATGTTCGAAGACGACAGAGTCCCCGTTTACAGAGCTCACATAATTCAGGACTGGTTCGGTGAGCATCACACTCAATATCATTGAGCCTCTGTGCTCTGCTTTGGAGAGGTGGGTGCGTGATCACTATTCACTGCCGTCATCGTTATCTGAACTTAACACTATTTTGCAGGAAAAACTGTATAAGATTCTCTTGAAAACTCTACATTCCAAGATGGCTGGAAGCTGTTTTGAATGACAACGGGTTGTCTGCACCGTATTAGACAAGGTAACGTCTCGTGTTTCTGGTGTTTACAAATTTTTGTCTATCCCTCTATTTCAGTAGGAAAAAACAATTATGTCTCTCTGTGGGCTTTGCATGATTCGACTGATTAGAAATACAGTACAGAATTCAGTGTATGTGTCTATTAAAAGGTCATTGATAGTTAACTCGGCAATATTTTCCGTTTTCTGAAGTATTTTACAAGTTGTATCTATATGTGGAGTACACAGCTTCAACCATGGTTTCAAATGAACAAGATACGGCGGAAATAGGATATCAAAAAATTGTAAACAAAATATAAAAAATTAAAAGTGGTTTGACAGTCAGCATCCTTCCTGTGGTTTGACAGTGAATTAACATTCAAATACGAATGCTAACACTTACAGTACATTATGCAAAGTGGGCTATAACTTAATTATTTTATATAGCGGGACAACAGTAATTCTCGATTGCCATCATGAAAGAGATAAAAAGTGCATCTGACAGTTCTAGACACTGAAATAGTTAGTCATGTATGCAACACACACATTCCCAGGCACTATGATTACGAACACGTTAGTGACACGCATTCATGTGTAAATGGAATTCTTTACATTCTCTTTATAAAACTGTCAACTGGGAATCGAAACAGTGTGTGGTATTAGATGCTCAATAGGTTTGAAGAATGCTTACTTAAGTCCTTATGTTGTTGGCAAATAAAAATAAATTCATTCACGTTAAATGTAATCTGTATACGTTTCATTGTTGCAAGGATTTAATGTGGATTCCGAACCACTGTATGTACTATGTATTTTTTTACAGATGCAACGTCTTCCAGTGTGTGAAATCCTCGTTAACTATTGTGGAATGATACAGAAAGAAGTAATTCTGGTTCGACACGCTTTTTCAGTCCTTTTAGTATCACTGCGTAAGCTACCAACAAACACTGTAGAGAAACCATATTTGATAACCCTGTGATATCATATGAGAATGCAGCATTACTTTACCTGAATGTTGCCAACGAATTCAATTGTGACAACTTTCAAACTCGAATCGTCTCAGAAGTACCGAATTTGACCAAGGGTACAACATACTTAACTAAGCATTCAGCAAGGTCATAGGAAAATAAAAATGATACTCTGAAATAGAAATGAGTTGTTAGTCGGTATTTCATCATCCTTTGTTGACTGACTATTGACAACGTAATGACACAATGTCATAGAAAAGAAATCTGTGTTATATAGCTGTACCATCGTTTACTTATATTTCACCTAAAAATATTTTTTTACATGGTCACATCCTTACCTTTGCTATCAACTTAAAACAGAGAGCAGTATTTAGGAACACGTAGTGCTGTCGCACGTTAAATTACGTTGAACAAAAGCTGATCGATCACGTTGAACTTCTACATACAGCTGCTGAAAATAAAGGAAACTGCACGTGCTACCAAGTGGTGACCTTCAAGACGCCGAATGAGGACAGCTCAGTACTTATCAGCGTATACAACAACGTAAGTATGGCGGCTTCCAGGTATGGAGGCTTCTGCAGGAAGTCTTCCATTTAATGTAATAGTCTCTCTTTGTCCTTTGGAAATAAACGTATATGGAAAGTTATTGCATTGCTTACACAGAGAGAGTCCAATTTATATAACACGTGGAAAGGGAGTGCGTAAAACTACTTGATTTGAAAATTTCCTCGTGACCACATATCTCGAAAAAAAATAAATACATTCATATTATTAGGTTTCAGCATCAGGTATTTTAACAGTTGGCGGTTACTTGAAGAGTCAATGAGACAGAAGGGAAGAAAGAATGTCTTGTTCTGGAACTTAGACAAGGCGTACTCTACTCCGTGTCGTATGCCTCACTGCATTAGATACTTCGGACCAGTTTGAATATTAATCCAAGGTAGTGCCAACGTATCTGGTGATCAGAAACCGCTCGCCTCCAATGTACCTACCCTTTGCCGGCCAGATAATGATGATGATTTTCTTTCTCCTACCGTCGATATTCGAATCATCTAGCTTTAAGTCGAAAGGCACTGTACTGGCGTAGTCACATTGTCTATGGAGGTTACAATGCCCTACTGATGTTGATAGATGCGTAAACATTATTTTAGCAATCCATTTTTAAATGAACAATTTCAGTCGCTTCAACAAGATCAAAAAAATTTTTGTTTAACGTTATCTACGAATTTATTTTACACAGAAAGATAGATCACAGACAGTACCTGTCAGGCTTCAAATACAAATGAAAAATGTTCATTTTCTGTTGATGACGAAATTATAATGCTGTTTTACATTTCTGTAATACAGTTGCAGTTCAAAAACAAATACTTTCTCGTAAGAATTTGTACTGAATATACAGTAATTAGTGCCATAGGAAAACTCTGTTTTATCATCGTGATAATGCATGGTCATGTAATTCTAGAGCATAGACACATAAAACAATGTGTTCATAAGTGGATTAAACGAGAGAAGACTCAAAAAATCTCTGAGACAGTTGTTGCCATACTTAACGATCAGTTTTCAGCAGGTAAGAAATGTGACGGTTGTTTTCCTAATCTTCTACCCAAAACAGTCATAATTTTTAAATACATAAAAGACCTGAGCTAGAATGCTCCAATACAACTTTGGGGAAGATGAGACGAATGGAGGTTTGGTGCACGTTTCCTGTCTGCTGGAATCGTAGCCATAATCTTGAGATCACACTTCGTGGCACACGGAGGGCCCGTGCTACGACCTGCTGTGTTTGACCAGCCTCCAGTCGCCCTGGTATTCTACCCCTCATAACGTCATCAATATGTGTTCTTTGAGCCATTTTCAACACACAGTCACCATTAGTACACCCGAAAACGTCTGCACACTTACTCGCTGCACCGTACTCTGACATTAACCAACGCACCTCTGCGTATGTGGACTGCTGCCAGCGCCACCGCGCGACGACCGCAGGTCAAATGCACCGCATGGTCATACTTCGAGGTGATTTAAACCCGCAGACCGCCCACCAGAGCGTTGTTTCACCATTTATCAGCATTACCCTTAATTTATGAGCATGAGTGTATCTAGGAGTCACCGCCCAGAGACCTAAAGCGGAGTGGCCATATGAAGCCAGTTGTAGGGACGATTAGCAGCCAATCTGGGTGTTATTGGGAATGTCTTAAGGAAATATGGTTCGATCCACGAAAAAAAGTAGCCTAGAAAACAGTCGTAAGGCCGATTCTTGAGTACTGCTCATCAGTTTGCGATCCTTAGCAGATCTAACGAAGAGCGAAATGCTTCGTCGAGTGATCGTTTAATAAGCGCCTGAGTTTTACGGAGATGCTCAGCAATATTCAGTGGCGGAAACTACAAGAGAGGCGTTATGTATCGGGGAGAAGTACAGAGTCGAAATTTCGAGAGCATACATTCCAAAACAAGGCGGGCTACATACCACTTTCTCCCACAAATACCTCGCGAAATTGCTATTATCGTATGCATGAGTTACAACAAATCCAGTACTCATTTCAACAAAAACACACATATGCATCTATTTACACTATATAATTTGAAACGCCGGCCGCGGTGGTCTAGCGGTTCTAGGCGCTCAGTCCGGAACTGCGCGACTGCTACGGTCGCAGGTTCGAATCCTGCCTCGGGCATGGATGTGTGTAATGTCCTTAGTTTAGTTAGGTTTAAGTAGTTCTAAGTTCTAGGGGACTGACGACCACAGATGTTAAGTCCCATAGTGCTGAGAGCCATTTGAACCATTTGAAACGGCCGAGACTACGCGCTGATGTCGAAGACTTAATCCAGTGGAGCGCCTCGTTGGATGCTTCGTGTAGGATCATGATTCTAACAGGGAAATATATGCTAGGACTCGTTTACAAGGTGGCTTTTTGTACGAATGTCACGACAGTCACACATGGTGTCATTGCCTAAGCCGCACTTGTGCTGTTTGCACATATCTTTTTCAGCCCGGTATCCGTTAAGTTGTACCCACACCTCTCTTAAGATGACAAACTTTAACAGTTGGGTTCTCAGTAAGTTCGTGGAGCTGGGTTCCCGTGGCGTGTCACTCACGCTTACACTCAGCGTCGCCGTTGAACCCAGCGGAGAGCATTTGGACTTGTTCTTCATACGCAGGTCTTCTGGGTTTGGGGCTTTTCCTGGTCAGCGAGAGTAAATCTTCGTGAAGAGTGATTGACTCATATTTAGAAACCTGCTCAGCTGCTGTGCGGCTTACCTTCAAAAACATTTCATTTTGAAATATATTTAAACATTAATAAAAACCATCTCAGCTATATTTTAGGAACCTTATATTTCTCTACAACCGGTTTCGCTCTAAATGAACATCCGCAGGTGACCGGAAGTTCAGGTCAGTCTTCGTAAATAATTCCCACGAAGTGACGGAAATGTTGAGGTGTCATGACTCAGAAATGTCTATATCCACATTTACATCTACATCCATACCCCGCAAGCCACCTGACGGTGTGTTTGTGGAAAGAAAGATTGTCGGTATGCCTCTGTGTGGGCTCCAGTCTCTCTGATTTTATCCTCTGGTCTCTTCGCTAGATATACGTAGAAGTGAGCAATATACTGCTTGACTCCTCGGTGAAGGTATGTTCTTGAAACTTCAAAAAAAGCCCGTACCGAGCTACTGAGCGTCTCTCTTGCAGTGTCTTCCACTGGAGTTTATCTATCATCTCCGTAATGCTTTCACGATTACTAAATGATCCTGTAACGAAGCGCGCTGCTCTCCGTTGGATCTTCTCTATCAACCCTACCTGGTACGGACCCCACACCGGTGAGCAGTATTCAAGCAGTGGGCGAACAAGTGTACTGTAACCTACTTCATTTGTTTTCGGATTGCATTTCCTTAGGATTTTTCCAATAAATCTCAGTCTGGCATCTGCTTTACCGACGATTAATTTTATATGGTCATTCGATTTTAAATCACTCCTAATGCCTACTCCCAGATAATTTATGGAATTAACTGCTTCCAGTTGCTGACCTGCTATACTGTAGCTAAATGATAAAGGATCTTTCTTTCTGTGTATTCGCAGCGCATTACACTTGTCTACATTGAGATTCAATTGCCATTCCCTGCACCATGCGTCAATTCGTTGCAGATCCTACTGCATTTCAGTACAATTTTTCATTATTACAACCTCTAGATATACTACAGCATCATCTGCAAAAAGCTTCAGCAAACTTCCGATGTTATCCACAAGGTCATTTATATATATTGTGAACAGCAACGGTCCCACGACACTCCCCTGCCGCACTCCTGAAATCACTCTTACTTCGGAAGACTTCTCTCCATTGAGAATGACATGCTGCGTTATGTTATCTAGGAACTCTTCAATCGAATAACACAATTGGTCTGGTAGTCCATATGTTCTTACTTTGTTCATTAAACGACTATGGGGAACTGTATCAAACGCCCTGCGGAAGTCAAGAAACACGGCATCTACCTGGGAACCCGTGACTATGGCCCTCTGAGTCTCGTGGGTTTCACACGATCGTCTTTTTCGAAACCCATGCTGAATCCTGCAGAGTAGATTTCTAGTCTCCAAAAAAGTCATTATACTCGAACATAACACGTGTCTCCACACATAACGGTAAAGGGCATATCCTGGACACAGAACGAGACTCTGCAACACTTCACCGACCGCTTGGCACAAGCACAGGCATTAGTACATGCAGGGAACATAAAAAGCTGGACAAAGTCCAGGTAGGGGAACTTCCGTTCACCTGGAGGTGTTCATTTGAAACTAAATCAGTCGTTGCGCTGTAAGCGTACTTCAAATACAGCTTTAGCGGTGTTATTAGCATTTACATCCAGCTGTGGAGGCACAAAATGATCAAACGGTGTGCAGTATTTAACATTCCTCCTGAAATGCCTTTAAAAATTGCCTGTTCATTCGCAAGTCTCATTTCTTGCCGTCGTGTTTTGCTGTTAATACATCGCAACGTTTATTTTTCCTTTACTTTACGCGTATCCGCTACGGCCATTTTCGATTAATTGACTGTGAGCAATCTCTTTGCATGTTCGCTGTAGCGATTTCACGTCTTTTATGGTCAGTTTTTTTTTAAATCTATTGGGAGCCTTGGCGTGCGTGGTTTGAAGGAATGTTCGCCATTCTGTGTTCTGTTCCGGTTTCTGTTAGATGCTAGTACGTCGAGTCCTATTTTGAGCGAAAATGGCATTGTTTTGGTAGCGATCTGTGCAGTTGTGGAGGTTCTACAATGAATAAGGAATTGGGTGAGGCCACGACTGAGTTTAGTTAAAATGATACGGCTGTTTGGTGTTGCTTCGTTTTATTTCGCTAGTAGGAACGGAACAATGTGCATGCACGAAATAAAATGGAAACTGTAGGTTGCTCATATAGGATTGAATGGAAACTGGCAATAGCGTATTATGTTATCTTATCAGTTCTCTGTGCTGTAAATTCAAAGTCGTCACCTTCTCCTGAATTATGAGATAGTGTTTGCTTTGTTCAAAATTGTGTGCTGGGAACGTATGTTGCGATTACCTGCCGTAAGATTAACTCCTGTACCTGTTGCTATGAGTAGCCATGTTGGCTTTCGAATCATTTATCTGTGTTTGGTAACAATATTTATAGTTATAAAACTATTCCTCCCGGAATTATTTCTATCTAAATCCAGTCATTCTTTGTTATAAATGCATAATAACATGCCTCGTTAGACTGCTGCCGTCTTACTGAATATCGTAGACTCGCTTCGCGATCCATGAATGTTCTAGGGTATCGGAAATCAGCCACACAGGACATCAGTAACAAATGGTTCAGATGGTTCTAAGCACTATGGTACTTAACATCTGAGGCCATCAGTCCCCTAGAACTTAGAACTACTTAAACCTAACTAATCTAAGGACATCACACACATCCATGCCCGAAGCAGGATTCGAACCTGCGACCGTAGCCGTCGCGCGGTTCCAAACTGAAGCGGCTGGGACTGCTCGGCCACAGCGGCCGGTTCATTAGTAACAAGTAGCCTTTATTTGTGCTATAAAATTCCAGGTCCAGACAAAAGAAATCTACGGCTGCTGCAACGACGATTGATGCTTACTAGGTATCGTGCAGATTCTTCTCGCTCCTTAGTATTATGGTTTACTGATTCCCTATATTCAAGGTCAACACTTACAGAACTGAGGAGACATTTTCATTGCGCAGCTGGATGCTGTAAGCAGAAAGCTAACACCTGTTCAGTTTGGTTCTCTACATCTACAAATCAGTACTCACTTTGTAATATTCAAATATTAATTTATCGAAGCCCCTTTTCGGAGTTATGCAGGATTACGAAGGTTCGTGTGTGTGTGTGTGTGTGTGTGTGTGTGTGTGTGTGTGTGTGTGTTTCCAAATTACACTCCTGGAAATGGAAAAAAGAACACGTTGACACCGGTGTGTCAGACCCACCATACTTGCTCCGGACACTGCGAGAGGGCTGTACAAGCAATGATCACACGCACGGCACAGCGGACACACCAGGAACCGCGGTGTTGGCCGTCGAATGGCGCTAGCTGCGCAGCATTTGTGCACCGCCGCCGTCAGTGTCAGCCAGTTTGCCGTGGCATACGGAGCTCCATCGCAGTCTTTAACACTGGTAGCATGCCGCGACAGCGTGGACGTGAACCGTATGTGCAGTTGACGGACTTTGAGCGAGGGCGTATAGTGGGCATGCGGGAGGCCGGGTGGACGTCCGCCGAATTGCTCAACACGTGGGGCGTGAGGTCTCCACAGTACATCGATGTTGTCGCCAGTGGTCGGCGGAAGGTGCACGTGCCCGTCGACCTGGGACCGGACCGCAGCGACGCACGGATGCACGCCAAGACCGTAGGATCCTACGCAGTGCCGTAGGGGACCGCACCGCCACTTCCCAGCAAATTAGGGACACTGTTGCTCCTGGGGTATCGGCGAGGACCATTCGCAACCGTCTCCATGAAGCTGGGCTACGGTCCCGCACACCGTTAGGCCGTCTTCCGTTCACGCCCCAACATCGTGCAGCCCGCCTCCAGTGGTGTCGCGACAGGCGTGAATGGAGGGACGAATGGAGACGTGTCGTCTTCAGCGATGAGAGTCGCTTCTGCCTTGGTGCCAATGATGGTCGTATGCGTGTTTGGCGCCGTGCAGGTGAGCGCCACAATCAGGACTGCATATGACCGAGGCACACAGGGCCAACACCCGGCATCATGGTGTGGGGAGCGATCTCCTACACTGGCCGTACACCACTGGTGATCGTCGAGGGGACACTGAATAGTGCACGGTACATCCAAACCGTCATCGAACCCATCGTTCTACCATTCCTAGACCGGCAAGGGAACTTGCTGTTCCAACAGGACAATGCACGTCCGCATGTATCCCGTGCCACCCAACGTGCTCTAGAAGGTGTAAGTCAACTACCCTGGCCAGCAAGATCTCCTGATCTGTCCCCCATTGAGCATGTTTGGGACTGGATGAAGCGTCGTCTCACGCGGTCTGCACGTCCAGCACGAACGCTGGTCCAACTGAGGCGCCAGGTGGAAATGGCATGGCAAGCCGTTCCACAGGACTACATCCAGCATCTCTACGATCGTCTCCATGGGAGAATAGCAGCCTGCATTGCTGCGAAAGGTGGATATACACTGTACTAGTGCCGACATTGTGCATGCTCTGTTGCCTGTGTCTATGTGCCTGTGGTTCTGTCAGTGTGATCATGTGATGTATCTGACCCCAGGAATGTGTCAATAAAGTTTCCCCTTCCTGGGACAATGAATTCACGGTGTTCTTATTTCAATTTCCAGGAGTGTATATGTTGGGACATAAGGATCATACTGTTTGGATAGCTTGGAGGTTTCAGGACTTAACAATCACTACTTATGGGAGTAGTCATTATTTTGTATCACATGACATGTCTTTCACCTTGTGCACAAGCGTACATGTTTTGCGATGGAGCGAGGGAGCGATGGAAGGAAAGGAAGGAGACGAAATAGGAGCGAGAGCAGGCAGGGATGTTCACCGCCAACGGCCTTACGTTCTTATCAGCGGCGCGCACACAGTTCTCCCTCCACCCCCCCCCCCCCCACCCCACCCCCCGCACCCACCCCGGAGGACGGTGTATGTACTTTACTTCGCGCTTGGCAGCCGCGTCGAACCGAGGACGCCTGGCTGTCAGCCACGTCTGGTACGACTTCCGGCGCCGCCGGCGTCTCCGTTCGCGAAGACGGCAGCGTCATGTGGCGAAGACGCACAAAATCAACTTCTCGGGTAGAAAATCGATTTTGTCGGGGGCGGGCAGCGGCAGCGTCGGCGCCGGTAGCGGCTGCAGGGGGAGACGCGTCGCGCGCGCTGGAAATGAAATGCTCGCTACATTGTGCATTGTGTCACGTGCACACGTGGCGCGCAGACATGACGGCTGATGGAATTCCGCAGCCGGTCGGGCGCCGCCGGCGGGGGCCAAGTTTCTGCATCACAAATGCCGCTCCTCGCGACTGCCGCCTGTAGCTGTTTGATGCGACGCTGTCTGCTGTCCTCTATTTTGACAGCCTTCTGGGTTTTACTGTAGTCGCGATGTGCGGAAGCAAGCTCTCCGATAATCTTCGCTGCTGCAGCTACTACACTGGTGGTCGTAAAATTTGCAATACCAGAAAGGATAATAAATAAAGATCTTTTTACTTATTGCGCGTGTAGATTATAAACTCTTGCTCATAAATCAAGGATAATTGCAGAATGTGGTGCCACATAAACTGGGCACTACACAAAATTGGCGCTAATACCATAGGCACATAGGGAACACACACGACACAGATCTGTAAGTCCACGGTATCGCTGATAAGTTGAGAAAACCTTCTCGAAACTCATGTATTAGAAAACGCCACTGCTTCCTGCGCGTGTACCCCGACATCAATATGGGATATGATCACCATGCACACGTACACAGGCCGCACAACGGATTGGCATACTCTGGATGAGGTGGTCGAGCAGCTGCTGGCGTATAGCCTCCCATTCTTGCACCAGTGCCTGTCGAAGCTCCTGAAGTGTCCTAGGGGTTTGAAGACGTGCAGCGATACGTCGACCGAGAGCATCCCAGACGTGCTCGATGGGGTTTAGGTCTGGAGAACAGGCAGGGCACTCCATTCGCCTGACGTCTTCTGTTTCAAGGTACTTCTCCACGATGACAGCTAGGTGGGGCCGTGCATTATCATCCATCAGGAGGAAGGTGCGATCCACTGCACCCCTGAAAAGACGGGCATACTGGTGCAAAATGACGTCCGGCCGGCCAATGTGGCCGAGCGGTTCTACGCGCTTCAGTCTGGAACCGCGCGACCGCCAGGGTCGCAGGTTCGAATCCTGCCTCGGGCATGGATGTGTGTGATGTCTTTAGGATAGTTAGGTTTAAGTAGTTCTAAAGGACTGATGACCTCAGATGTTAAGTCCCGTAGTGCTCTGAACAATTTGAACCATTTTTTTGACTTCCCGATAGACCTGACCTGTTACAGTTCCTCTGTCAAAGACATGCAGGGGTGTACGTGCACCAATCGTAATCCCACCCCACACCATCAAACCACGACCTCTATACAGGTCCCTTTTAGGGACATTAAGGTGTTGGTATCTGGTTCCTGGTTCACGCCAGATGAAAACCCGGTGAGAATCACTGTTCAGACTATACCTGGACTCGTCCGTAAACATAACCTGGGACCACTGTTCCAATGAGCATGTACTGTGTTCTTGACACCACGCTTTACGGGCTCTCCTGTGACCATGTCTGTTCAGTCGTCTGTAGACTGTGTGTCTGGAGACAAAGGTTCCAGTGGTTGCGGTTAGGTCCCGACCAAGGCTACCTGCAGTACTCCGTGGCTGTCTGCGGGTGCTGATGGTGAGGTATTGGTCTTCTTGTGGTGTTCTACACGGTGGCCGTCCCGTACTGTAGCGCCTGGACACTTTTCCTGTTTGCTGGAATCATTGCCATAATCTTGAGATCACACTTTGTGGCACACGGAGGGCCCATGCTACGACCTGCTGTGTTTGACCAGCCTCCAGTCGCCCAAGTATTCTACCCCTCGTAACGTCATCAATATGTTTTCTTTGAGCCATTTTCAACACACAGTCACCCATTAGCACGTCTGAAAACGTCTGCACACTTACTCGCTGCATCGTAGTCTGGTATGCACCACAACCATGTGGACTGCTGCCAGCGCCACCGTGCGAGACCGCAGGTCAAATGCACCGCATGGTCATACGCCGAGGTGATTTAAACCGGCAAACCGCCGACCAAGCGTTGTTTCACCATGTATCAGCATTATACTTAATTTATGAGCATGAGTGTAGTAAGAAGTGTATGTGATAAAATCTGCGGGTGCACAGGGTGCAAAATACAATAGACAAAGCTACCACCTCAGGCAGCTGTGGGCCGGTGGGGTGTTAAGTCGAACTGAGCTTGGATGACAGGTACGCGTACGTCATTTGTTTTCTGCTTTATCTCTATGCCGGAGTTCATCAGTCTTAATGCTGTGCCAGTTTTTGGGCAGCACGTGACCAGATGTTTTCAGTAGGTGAGAGGTCGGCAGAAAGGGCAACAGCCGAACATTCTCTTCATCTAAATACGGTCCTGCGTTATCTTGTTGAAAGATAACGTCACGGAAACAGGTAGGTGCCGACAGGTTTGAATGTTACGAATCATCAGTGTCATGGTTGCAAGGTAAAATACCAATTCTTTACAGAAGAATGGAAAATATCTGGTAGAAACCTTGAGGAACATCAGTATAAGTTTCTGAGACATGTAGAAACTAGTGAGACAATACTTATCTCAGACGATAAATGTAAAAATGGCAGACCTAAAGTTATAGCATTTGTAGATTTAGAAAAACGGTTTGACAATCTTGGCTGTGATACACTGTAACAAATTTTGAGGATAGCAGGGTTAAAATACAGGGATAGTGGGTTATCTATAATTTCTGCAGAAGTCAGACTGCAGTTATGACTGCAGGACATGAAACTGATCAGTAGCTGAGGAGGGAGTTAGTGTTGCAGCCTCTCCTCCATGTAATTCAGTGACGAAGCAGTAAAGGACGGTTCAAATGGCTCTGAGCACTATGGGACTTAACTTCTGAGGTCATCAGTCCCCTAGAACTTAGAACTACTTAAACCTAACTAACCTAAGGACATCACACACATCCACACGTTGCGCTCCCCACGGCCCAGTAATTACCGAAACTAAAATTGGCCGGCTGAGTGGCCGTGCGGTTCTAGGCGCTACAGTCTGGAGCCGCGTAACTGCTACGGTCGCAGGTTCGAATCCTGCCTCGGGCATGGATGTGTGTGATGTCCTTCGGTTAGTTAGGTTTAAGTAGTTCTGAGTTCTAGGAGACTGATGACCACAGCAGTTAAGTCCCATAGTGCTCAGAGCCATTTGAACCATTTTTGAAACTAAAATTGTGCACGTAGAATTGCGGTGCACCTGAGGAGTACTGGTGTTTAGGTACGCCCAGCAACTTCGAAAATTTATGTCAGAGTGTCGTCAGTGACGGAGAGACGCTGCTTGAACAATTTTTGATGAAAATCAGCGAACTTATGGAATAAGTTATCCATTAGATGCCGTTTACACGCTGCAATGATTACTTAGACATGATAATGTAGTGCTGTTATCCAAAACAAGTTTCACAAAACACCTTTTGCATCACCTACATATCTGCGAACTTCGATTCAAACAGAACAGGTAATAAGACTTAAGTCATAGGAAACATAAAAAAATAATGGTAGGAAACACTTCCTAATATTCTCCAAAATTGTATGTGTTTGGTTACTAACCAACTTTCGGATTCTTAGAACATTTCAGGCAACAAATAAATGTCGCAAACACAAATAAAATGACGTGGGAATTACTGATATTATTTATACAGGACATACAAAAGGTAGAAAGATGATGTCATGTAGAATGTTCACGTAAGAAAGCATTAAATTTTTTGTCACACGCACACAGTTACATTAACTAAAAAAGGAAATGTAGTTTTTGTGTGGAGATACAGTTAACAAATGATGAAAAATGAAGTTGAATTTACGATTTTAACCTATTATTTGTAACTAAAATTTAATTTAATGGAGGGGAAATGGGAAAATTAGTTTGGTCCTTCAATATCGGTTCAAATGGCTGTGAGCACTGTGGGACTTAACATCTGTGGTCATCAGTCCCCTAGAACTTAGAACTACTTAAACCTAACTAACCTAAGGACATCACACACATCCATGCCCGAGGCAGGATTCGAATCGGCGACCGTAACAGTCACACGGTTCCGGACTGAGCGGCTAGAACCGCTCGGCCACAAAGGCCGGCCCTTCATTATTAAGCTGGCGTTTTCTGTCATATGTCTGTTGATTTCCAGTATTTGCAGTAGAGTCATATTTTCTTAACAGAATGTAAAGCTTAACACTCTACGTCTTATGAGTGGTATTCTATTAAAAGGTGATCGGCGAAAGTTGAATCTTTACTTCCTAGTCTCCAGCTTCTATCATGTCAAGAAAACCCAATTGCCACAGTTCTGCCAGACTGATCGATACACACTTTCCCACCGTGCTTGCACGTTACATTATTTCACTCTGTGCCAGTGACTGCAGTTTGCTTTTGCTATTGAATAAAAATTTTGATATGCTGTAGGTATTACAAAATGCAGGTCTGTAATTAAGAGAGTTTAAATTTTTTGCAAGGATATCTGAAATTTTGCGAGGTCATCGGTCTCATCGGATTAAGGAAGGATGGGGAAGGAAGTCGCCCGTGTCCTTTCAAACGAACCATCTCGGCATTTTCCTGAAGCGATTTAGGGAAATGACGGATAACCTAAATCAGAATGGCCGGACGCGGGATTGCACCGTCGTCCTCAAGAATGCGAGTCCAGTGTGCTAGCCTCTGCGCCACCTCGTTCCGTCATCAATATGTGGCCACCGTTCTCTTCCACAAGTTGAAATCGAGAAACAGCATGTTCCACAACAGATCAGTGTGTCTCGCGGTGTCACGTCCAGAAAGCGTTGAGCGATGCTTAGCTTCAATTCAGCTAGGTTCGTAACTAGAGCACTGAACACTACACCTTTCAGATGACTCCACAGCCAGACGCAGCATGGGTTAAGGTCAGGTGATCTGGACAGCAGTGCCGTAGGGAAATGACGGCTGATAATACTCGCATTTCCGAAATGCCTCTGCAGCAGCCGCCTCACTGGCTGTGCGGTGTGTGGAGGAGTGACATCTTGCATAAAATTGATCCTATCCTCACATCCATTCAGTTGAAGGGCTGGAATGACGTTTGTGCACAAAAGAATCCCACAGATTTTACTGTGACAGTGCAGGTAACAAGACTTGCAGGACTGGTCCTACGATAAACGATGCCGTCAACCCGTACCACAGAGCCGCCTTTGCACAATAAAGTGATAATGGTTGGTGTGCGTGGGGATTTTCCGTCGCCCATATTTTGCAATTTTGCGTATTGACATTTCCTTGGAGACGGGCTTCGTCTTTCCACAGAATGTTCCAAGGTCGTTCATTGTCCACTTCCGTGCGAGCAAGAAATGCCAGAGCGGACGTTTGTTTTGCTGGCAAGTGAGCTGGAAGCAGCTCCTGAACGTGGCTGATTTAGTGTGAATAGCAGTGCAGACCGTTTTATAGGATTTTATGCACCTCAATCGGAGGCATGTCCAAACTTCAGGCAATTCCCCTTGCACTGCCTGTCTGCACACCACCGCCCGACCCCTCCTGCGATGCTGTGGCCCCATCTTCGACATATGTCGGATCAACTGCTTTCCTCCCTCTGCCATATTGCACTTCAAAAGAACCCGTCTTCTCAGATTTTGTGATCGTTTTCCCAGATCCTAAGAGACATCGGATCAATGCCTTTTCTCATACCCTCGAGTGTCCGGAACTTCTGCAGTACTACTGTTGCGCAATCAAAGTTTTTCTAAAAGAGCTTCAACAGCAGCACGTGACGCTACGTGGAGACGGTCTTGCTAAGCGTCTCAGATGCAAACTGAGGAACAGCAGCATGCTGCGTGTCTGTTGATGTGCATATTCTGACCCTTATAGGGGAATCTAATGGTCAAATTTTCATTATTTTTCCGTGACGTTTCCCTTTGCATCAATAATATGCTGTTTACATTTGACGTCATTCTGAGCAGTGGTTCTCTTCAACAGCCTTTTGAAACTGGAACGCCAGCCGCTGTGGCCGAGCGGTTCTAGGTTCAGTCCAGAACCGCGCGACTGCTACGGTCGCAGGTTCGAATCCTGCCTCGGGCATGGATGTGTGTGATGACCTTAGGTTAGTTAGGTTTAAGTAGTTCTAATTTCTAGGGGTCTGATGACCTCAGATTTTAAGTCTCATAGTGCTCAGAGCCATTTGAAACTGGAACTTTAATTATGGACACCCTGTAAGGGACGGAGAAAAATTTTGGCACGAAATTTTAACCCTAGACAGCTAATGCCAATAGGAACCAAAATTACTAATGTTGTGTAGGTCGACAGCGCACAGTTTTTAAACTACGCTCCGACTGGCCGCGGGATTGCCCTGTTGCCGGATGTTCAGGACAACTCATGACCGCGAATGCTTTGCCTGCCGGAGATCGCGGTGTATCCAACGCGGCCCGCACGCTCGATGGTGGCGCGCAAGCCTTCCACTCTGGGGGCCAATCCGCCGGAGTCCCGACACATCCACTGCAGTTTCCTGATAAGGCGTGCCGGGAACAAACCCGTCAACAGCTGTTAGTTCGCTTACAGAGTCTTTTACAAATTGTGTCTTGTAGGTAGCACATTGTTTGCTTAAAGCAGATGCTCGAACTGGCGACCGTCTGACGCGACACAAGCCTGGTAACGTCGAACAGTGTTTTGCCCAACTCTTTCAAAGATTCCTGGCATTGGCATGAACTGACTGGCGGTATGTTCCTCTTCTTTTCTAGGTGGTTCGCGTCCGGGTGGGCGAACTAGAACCTAGAAGAATCCCATAGGGAAAAGTCCGTGAGGTCTGGTGATCGTGGGGCCACGTCCTACGAGCACCTCTGCCGATTACCCGGCCATCGAAGTGTTCATTTAAATATCCGTGCATAGCACGACTGTTACGTGCGGGCGCCCCATCATGCTGCAACCACATGCGTAGCCGTATGTCCAGGGGAACATCTTCCAGAGGCTGGGTAGAGTTTCTTGCATAAATGAAGGTAATTTGCCCCTGTAAGTCGAGGATGTAGACAGAGCGGCCCAATCAGATAGTCACCCACAATGCTTGCCCAAATGTTGAGCAAAAATCGTTCCTGGTGTCCGTGGACGTACGTGACGTGAGGATTTCCCCTTGCCCATTAATGAACTTTTCGAGTGTTGTAAAGGCCATCCCGATGGAAGGTGCACTCGTCGGTAAACAACAAAATGGCGGCGAAGGGGGGATCTCGTGCAACACGTCGCAGAAACCAACGGAAAAACCATAGCCTGTGTTGATAATAAACCACAGGATTTAGGTGTTGGACAGGGTGGAAACTAAATCCCTCAAAAACGCCCAAACTGACCGATGAGTGACCCCCCATTTCTTGTCCAGCCGCTCGAGTACTTGTCGTAGGTGCTTCCTCGAGGCGCTCGATAACAGTCTCTTCAAATTCAGCATCTACATCTACATCTACATTTACACTCCGCAAGCCACCCAACGGTGTGTGGCGGAGGGCACTTTACGTGCCACTGTCATTACCTCCCTTTTCTGTTCCGATCGCGTATGGTTCGCGGGAAGAACGACTGTCTGAAAGCCTACGTGGGCGCTCGAATCTCTCTAATTTTACATTCGTGATCTCCTCGGGAGGTATAAGTAGGGGGAAGCAATATATTCGATACCTCATCCAGAAACGCACCCTCTCGAAACCTGGCGAGCAAGCTACATCGCGATGCAGAGCGCCTCTCTTGCAGAGTCTGCCACTTGAGTTTGCTAAACATTCCGTAACGCTATCACGGTTACCAAATAACCCTGTGACGAAACGCGCCGCTCTTCTTTGGATCTTCTCTATCTCCTCCGTCAACCCGATCTGGTACGGATCCCACACTGATGAGCAATACTCAAGTATAGGTCGAACGAGTGTTTTGTAAGCCACCTCCTTTGTTGATGGACTACATTTTCTAAGGACTCTCCCAATGAATCTCAACCTGGTACCCACCTTACCAACAATTAATTTTATATGATCATTTCACTTCAAATCGTTCCGCACGCATACTCCCAGATATTTTACAGATGTAACTGCTACCAGTGTTTGTTCCGCTATCATATAATCATACAATAAAGGATCCTTCTTTCTATGTATTCGCAATACATTTGTCTATGTTAAGGGACAGTTGCCACTCCCTGCACCAAGTGCCTATCCGCTGCAGATCTTCCTGCATTTCGCTACAATTTTCTAATGCTGCAACTTCTCTGTATACTACAGCATCATCCGCGAAAAGCCGCATAGAACTTCCGACACTATCTACTAGGTCATTTATATATATTGTGAAAAGCAATGGTCCCATAACACTCCCCTGTGGCACGCCAGGGCTTACTTTAACGTCTGTAGACGTTTCTCCATTGAGAAAGAAATGCTGTGTTCTGTTTGCTAAAAACTCTTCAATCCAGCCACACAGCTGGTCTGATATTCCGTAGGCTCTTACTTCGTTTATCAGGCGACAGTGCGGAACTGTATCGGACGCCTTCCGGAAGTCAAGGAAAATGGCATGTAGAAAATGGCATGTACCTGGGAGCTTGTATCTAATATTTTCTGCGTCTCATGAACAAATAAAGCGAGTTGGGTCTCACACGATCGCTGTTTCCGGAATCCATGTTGATTCCTAGAGAGTAGATTCTGGGTTTCCAAAAACGGCATGATACGCGAGCAAAAAACATGTTCTAAAATTCTACATCAGATCGACGTCAGAGATATAGGTCTATAGTTTTGCGCATCTGCTCGACGACCCTTCTTGAAGACTGGGACTACCTATGCTCTTTTCCAATCATTTGGAACCTTCCGTTCCTCTAGAGACTTGCGGTACAATGCTGTTAGAAGAGGGGCAAGTTCTTTCTCGTACTCTGTGTAGAATCGAATTGGTATGCCGTCAAGTCCAGTGGACTTTCCTCTGTTGAGTGATTCCAGTTGCTTTTCTATTCCTAGGACACTTATTTCGATGTCAGCCATTTTTTCGTTTGTGCGAGGATTTAGAGAAGGAACTGCAGTGCGGTCTTCCTCTGTGAAACAGCTTTGGAAAAAGGTGTTTAGTGTTTCAGCTTCACGCGTGTCATCCTCTGTTTCAATGCCATCATCATCCCGGAGTGTCTGGATATGCTGTTTCGAGCCATTTACTGATTTAACGTAAGACCAGAACTTCCTAGGATTTTCTGTCAAGTCGGTACATAGAATTTTACTTTCGAATTCACTGAACGCTTCACGCATAGCCCTCCTTACGCTTACTTTGACATCGTTTAGCTTCTGTTTGTCTGAGAGGTTTTGGCTGCGTTTAAACTTGGAGTTAAGCTCTCTTTGCTTTCGCAGTAGTTTCCTAACTTTGTTGTTGAACCACGGTGGGTTTTTCCCGTCCCTCACAGTTTTACTCGGCACGTACCTGTCTAAAACGCATTTTACGAATGCCTTGAACTTTTTCCATAAACACTCAACATTGTCAGTGTCGGAACAGAAATTTTCGTTTTGATCTGTTAGGTAGTCTGAAATCTGCCTTCTATTACTCTTGCTAAACAGATAAACCTTCCTCCCTTTTTTTATATTCTTATTAACTTCCATATTCAGGGATGCTGCAACGGCATTATGATCACTAATTCCCTGTTCTGCACTTACAGAGTCGAAAAGTTCGGGACTGTTTGTTATCAGTAGGTCCAAGATGTTATCTCCACGAGTCGGTTCTCTGTTTAATTACTCGAGGTAATTTTCGGATAGTGCAGTCAGTATAATGTCACTCGATGCTCTGTCCCTACCACCCGTCCTAAACATCTGACTGTCCCAGTCTATATCTGGTAAATTGAAATCTCCACCTAAGACTATAACATGCTGAGAAAATTTATGTGAAATGTATTCCAAATTTTCTCTCAGTTGTTCTGCAACTAATGCTGCTGAGTCGGGAGGTCGGTAAAAGGAGCCAACTATTAACCTAGCTCGGTTGTTGAGTGTAACCTCCACCCATGATAATTCACAGGAACTATCCACTTCTACTCAACTACAGGATAAACTACTACTAACAGCGACAAACACGCCACCACCGGTTGCATGCAATCTATCCTTTCTAAACAGCGTCTGTGCCTTTGTAAAAATTTCGGCAGAATTTATCTCTGGCTTCAGCCAGCTTTCTGTACCTATAACGATTTCAGCGTCGGTGCTTTCTATCAGCACTTGAAGTTCCGGTTCTTTACCAATGCAGCTTCGACAGTTTACAATTACAATATCGATTGCTGCTTGGTCCCCACATGTCCTGACTTTGCCCCTCACCCTTTGAGGCTGTTGCCCTTTCTGTACTTGCCCGAGGCCATCTAACCTAAAAACCGCCCAGTCCACGCCACACAACCCCTGCTACCCTTGTAGCCGCTTGCTGCGTGTAGTGGACTCCTGACCTATCCAGCGAAACCTTAAACCCCACCACCCTATGGCGCAAGTCGAGGAATCTGCAGCCCACACGGTCGCAGAACCGTCTCAGCCTCTAATTCAGACCCTCCACTCGGCTCTGTACCAAAGGTCCGCAGTCAGTCCTGTCGACGATGCTGCAGATGGTGAGCTCTGCTTTCATCCCGCTAGCGAGACTGGCAGTCTTCACCAAATCAGATAGCTGCCGGAAGCCAGAGAGGATTTCCTCCGATCCATAGCGACACACATCATTGGTGCCGACATGAGCGACCACCTGCAGGTGGGTGCACCCTGTACCCTTCATGGCATCCGGAAGGACCCTTTCCACATCTGGAATGACTCCTCCCGGTATGCACACGGAGTGCACATTGGTTTTCTTCCCCTCTCTTGCTGCCATATCCCTAAGCGGCCCCATTACGCGCATGACGTTGGAGCTCCCAACTACCAGTAAGCCCACCCTCTGCGACCGCCCGGATCTTGCAGACTGAGGGGCAACCTCTGGAACAGGACAAGCAGCCATGTCCGGCCGAAGATCAGTATCAGCCTGAGACAGAGCCTGAAACCGGCTCGTCAGACAAACTGGAGAGGCCTTCCGTTCAGTCCTCCGGAATGTCTTTCGCCCCCTGCCACACCTCGAGACGACCTCCCACTCTACCACAGGTGAGGGATCAGCCTCAATGTGGGCAGTATCCCGGGCAGCCGCAGTCGTAGTCCGATCGGGGGATGCGTGGGACGAGCTGGCAGTCCCCGACAAACCCCCATCCAGACCCCAAAGTGATGCCCATTGGCAGCAGCCTCAAGCTGTGTGACCGAAGCCAACACTGCCTGAAGCTGGGAGCGAAGGGATGCCAACTCAGCCTGCATCCGAACACAGTAATTGCAGTCCCTATCCATGCTAAAAACTGTTGTGCAAAGAACGTCTGAACTAATCTACAGAGAGCACAAAAAATTCGACACAAAATTTAAACGGTTATTAAAATACAAGATTGCGTAATAGATGCAGTATTGCTGCTACTTGCGCACTGCTGACACACTGTTCGACGTTTTACAGCATCACCATCATATCCTGCTAACGAGCGTGTTTCCCAAAGTCGCCGGTGAATTGCTGTAAACGTTTACGTGTGTGGCAGGCGCCTTGCTGGGTACCGTTCCTCATACAACCGTCGAGCTTCAGGCTCGTTAACGTCGGCTAGTCCATAAACAAAAACCATATCTTGTTGTTCTTCAAATGAATACTGTGCCGCTATGCTTACTGTATGCAAAAATCGCAGGTGACGTGTCTGTGCTCCGAAGCAAGCTTACGAGTGAGTTGTTCTGACGTGAGGTGGAGACAAACAGCAAGACCTACTCGACACTTGTATGTATACCGTTGGGGGAGTGACGCGGCGAGGGACGTTTGTATGTGTGTACCGACAACCATTCTCCACCCCTGTATGATCGTGACCAAGCCAAATATCTCACGAAATAAGCATAAAACGAAAAAACTACAAAGAACGAAACTTGTCTAGCTTGAAGGGGGAAACCAGTTGGCGCTATGGTTGGCCCACTAGATGGCGCTGCCATAGGTCAAACGGATATCAACTGCGTTTTTTTAAATAGGAACCCCCATTTTTTATTACATATTCGTGTAGTACGTAAAGAAATATGAATGTTTTAATTGGGCCACTATTTTCGCTTTGTGATAGATGGCGCTGTAAGGGTCACAAACGTACAGAGCTAAAAATTTTAGACGAACCGTTGGTAACAGGTAGGTTTTTAAAATTAAAATTCGGTTGTTCCAATGTGATACATGTACCTTTGTGACATCTATCATGTTGAAAGTACATCGCCATTCTGTCATGCAGTGAAACATCTTGTAGCAACATCGGTAGAAAATTACGTAGGAAATCAGCATACATTGCACCATTTAGATTGCCATCAATAGAATAGGGGCCAATTATCCTCCCTCCCACAATGCCGCACCATACATTAACCCGCCAAGGTCGCAGATGTTCCACTTGTCGCAGCGATCGTGGATTTTACGTTGCCCAATAGTGCATATTATGCCGGTTTACGTTACCGTTGTTGGTGAATGACGCTTCGTCGCTGAATAGAACGCGTGCAAAAAATCTGTCATCGTCCCGTAATTTCTCTTGTGCCCAGTGGCAGAACTGTACACGACGTTCAAAGTCGTCGCCATGCAATTCCTGGTGCATAGAAATATGGTACGGATGCAATCGATGTTGATGTAGCATTCTCAACACCTACGTTTTTGAGATTACCGATTCTCACGCAGTTTGTCTGCTACTGATGTGCGGATTAGCCGCGACAGCAGCTAAAACACCTACTTGGGCATCATCATTTGTTGCAGGTCGTGGTTGACGTTTCACATGTGGCTGAACACTTCCTGTTTCCTTAAATAACGTAACTATCCGGCGAACGGTCCGGACACTTGGATGATGTCGTCCAGGATACCGAGCAGCATACATAGCACACGCCCGTTGGGCAATTTGATCACAAGAGCCATACATCAATACGATATCGACCTTTTCCGCAACTGGTCAACGGTTCATTTTAACACGGGTAATGTATCACGAAGCAAATACCGTCCGCACTGGCGGAATGTTACGTGATACCACGTACTTATACGTTTGTGACTATTACAGCGCCATCTATCACAAAGCGAAAAAAACGGTCCAACTAAAGCACTCATATTTCTTTACGTACTACATGAATATGTAATATTTCATGCAGAGCTGCGGCCTATTAAAAAAAAAAAAACAAAAAAACGCAGTTGATGTCCGTTTGACCTATGGCAGCGCCATCTAGCGGACCAATCATTGCGCCATCTCGGTTCCCCCTTCAAGCTAGACAAGTTTCGTTCTTTGTAGTTTTTAGTTTGGCGCTTATTTCGTGAGATATTTGGCCCGGTCACTATCAATGGACTATTCTGTATACAGCGTGTGCCGGCCGTTGTCGCCGAGCGGTTCTAGGCGCTTCAGTCTGGAACCGCGCGACCGCTACTGTCGCAGGTTCGAATCCTGCCTCGGGCATGGATGTGTGTGATGTCCTTAGGTTAGTTAGGTTTAAATAGTTCTAAGTTCTGGGGGACTGATGACCTCAGATGGTAAGTCCCATAGTGCTCAGAGCCATTTGAGCCATACAGGGTGTAACAAGTAGAAATGCAGATATTTCTATTGGTGAATGAGGGCAGTTACTGAATAACATTACACCAGTATTTACGTCGGTTGCGGACTAACAGTTATAGCTATTACAAGTCGTATCTTTTTAGGTTTATTAGTACTTCCACGTGCATGTGGCAAGAGGAAGCCATTAATGTTCATTTTTCCCTGCGCAGCAGGTCAGATGTTGAACTGTAAACATGTGCGGCCGGCCGAGGTGGCCGAGCGGTTCTAGGCGCTACAGTCTGGAACCGCGCGACCGCTCCGGTCGCAGGTTCGAATCCTGCCTCGGGCTTGGATGTGTGTGATGTCCTTAGGTTAGTTAGGTTTAAGTAGTTCTAAGTTCTAGGGGACTGATAACATTAGAAGTTAAGTCCCAGAGCCATTTTTTTTTTGTAAACATGTGCACATAAGCTGCTTAGTCCATGCTGACAGGTGTAGTCCACTTAGTACTGTAGGATGACCATGCAGAAAACATCAGGACGCAACATTTTTGTGGTGCTCGTGGGAAGACGGTTCTACAATGAGAGAAAACAACCAACAGACTGACTGTTACATATTAAGGTACCATTTATAAAAATATTTTCCCTTATGCCCGTTATATCCAGTATATTTCAAATACGTAATTGACAAACGCCTCTCTACTTTGATCCTTTCGTAGTTCGGAACGTATCGGTAAGCGGTACACCGTTGTCAACAGAGCGGAGCCTTTGACACTTGTGGCAGCATGGCAGCCTCCGCTAGCAGCTGCTGGTGAGCTCTCTCGGGGTCGGAAGCTCGCGTCGTCGCTGCAGGCCGTGGCCCACCGCAGGATGCTGCGTTTCCGGCCCTCAGGAGTGGGAGTGTCGTGGCAACGTGGCCCACCGCGCCGTCAGGGAATGCGAGATAGCGTCTCGGCGGAGGGCAACGAAAGCGAAGGGATGGGAAGGGAAGGGAAGGGTTGAGCGTGAGGCCCCTGCGCCCGCAGGTAGCCAGCATTCCTGGCCCTCGCGCTGCCCGCCTAATTGGCCCTTGGACGGAGTTCCTCAGGGCGCTCATTACGTGCCGCTGGTCGCTCCGTGTCCAGTGCTGCGGCCGCTCCGTCAAACCGCAGTAAACGCTTCTTACAAAAAAGTGCGCTTCACTTGTCAATAAAATTTTCGTCCCATATTTTACAGACTCTTCAATTTGCACACGTGTTGTTAATATCTGTAGAAATAATTATTTCCAGTTTTTCCGAGGCAATCAACTAGCAATAGCATACAAAACTTGGGGTTTCAAGATTAATTACCAAAAAACAGAATATTTGACTAATGATTCATATGAGCTATACATTGAAGGAAAGAAAAACGAAAAGATAAACACCTTCTGTTATTTGGGATCCATTTTAGAAATCGAGGGAAAATCAGAGACAGAAATCAATAAAAGAATTAGTAGCGGACGGAAAGGCAAACCTACGTTTCTAGCATTTGTAGACTTGGAGAAAGCTTTTGACAATGTTGACTGAAATACTCTCTTTAAAATTCTGAAGGTGGCAGGGGTAAAATACAGGGAGCGAAAGGCTATTTACAATTTGTACAGAAAGCAGATGGCAGTTTTAAGAGTCGAGGGGCACAAAAGGGAAGCAGTGGTTGGGAAGGGAGTGAGACAGGGTTGTAGCCTCTCTCCGATGTTATTCAATCTGTATATTGAGCAAGCAGTAAAGGAAACAAAAGAAAAGTTCGGAGTAGGCATTAAAATCCATGGGGAAGAAATAAAAACTTTGAGGTTCGCCAATGACATTGTAATTCTGTCAGAGACTCCAAAGGACTTGGAAGAGCACTTGAACGGAATGGACAGTGTCTTGAAAGGAGGATATAAGATGAACATCAACAAAAGCAAAACGAGGGTAATGGAATGTAGTCTAATTAAACCAGGTGATGCTCAGGGAATTAGATTAGGAAATGAGACACTTAAAGTAGTAAAGGAGTTTTGCTATTTGGTGAGCAAAATAACTGATGATGGTCGAAGTAGAGAGGATATAAAATGTAGACTGGCAATGGCAAGAAAAGCGTTTCTGAAGAAGAGAAATTTGTTTACATCGAGTATTGATTTAAGTGTCAGGAAGTCATTTCTGAAACTATTTGTATGGAGTGTAGCCGTGTATGGAAGTAAAACATGGGCGATAAATAGACTGGTTGGTTCAAATGGCTCTGAGCACTATGGGACTCAACTGCTGAGGTCATTAGTCCCCTAGAACTTAGAACTAGTTAAACCTAACTAACGTAAGGACATCACAAACATCCATGCCCGAGGCAGGACTCGAACCTGCGACCGTAGCGGTCTTGCGGTTCCAGACTGCAGCGCCTTTAACCGCACGGCCACTTCGGCCGGCAATAGTTTGGACAAGAAGATAATAGAAGCTTTCGAAATGTGGTGCTACAGAAGAATGCTGCAGATTAGATGGGTAGATCACATAGCTAATGAGGAGGTATTGAATAGAATTGGGGAGAAGAGGAATTTGTGGCACAACTTGACTAGAAGAAGGGATCGGTTGGTAGGACATGTTCTGAGGCATCAGGGGATCACAAATTTAGCATTGGAGGGCAGTGTGGAGGGTAAAAATCATAGAGGGAGCCCAAGAGATGAATACACTAAGCAGATTCAGAAGGATGTAGGTTGCAGTAGGTTCTGCGAGACGAAGAAGCTTGCACAGTATAGAGCAGAATGGAGAGCTGCATTAAACCAGTCTCAGGACTGAAGACCACACAAGAACAGCGGACGGAAGGTCATTGGGATGCTTAACGCCGTCTTATGGAGCAGGAATATTGTGAGCAGAACTGAAATATTAATTTACAAATCTATATTACAGAGTGTAGCTCTGTATGGAACGGTGACCTGGACAATTAACCTGAAGCATAATAAAAAAAATTACAAGCTCTACAGATGGACTTCTGGAGAAGATCGGCAAGACTCTTCAGGAAAGAGAAGATAAGGAACACCGAAATAATGAGAATGAAAATAAATGAAAGAATATATGACGTAATGAATAGGAATAAATTACAGTGGTACAGCCATGTACGACGAATGGGGGATGCCGGAATACCAAAATTGATCCTGGAGTGGGAACCGGAGGGGAGAAGAAGAAGAGGACGACCTATGACCACCTGGCTCCAAAATGAACTGCACACAATGAGGAGAATGAGCGCAGAGTAAGAGGACACACAAGATCGAAACACCTGGAGGAATATTTTGAAAATGTAGTTTAAGAACGTTTATTCTTTGTATAATAATTTCCGAGTAAATTATTATGTTGGAGATAAGCCTCTGTAATGAGGAAAAGCTCAAAATTAAAAAAAATCATTATTTACCTAATATTTCTGTTATGTTTATCACATTGTTAAGAAAGAAATGAATGTTTATTATGTTTTTACTTTTTAATGAAAAATGCCTTTGTTTTAATTATTGCCACCGTAATTCGCGTAAAAAATCCGTGGCACACTCCCTCCTGTTTCGCGATAATATAAAGGGGCTGCCCTTCTTTGAACTTTGTCGATGTCCTCCGTCAATCCTACCTGATGCGGATCGCACACCACGCATCAATACTGTAGGCCATCTCTTTAGTAAACCTGCTGCATCTCCTAAGTGTACTGCCAATAAATCGCAGTCTTCGGTTCGGTTTCATCACATTATCTATGTGATCGTGTCTTTCAGTGTTGTGTCAAATTCTCCACGCAGTGTTATATCCTGCATCTGACCGGCGTATACGTCTTCTTCCTGTTCCCTTTAAAAATGTTCAAATGGCTCTAAGTACTATGGGGCTTAACATCTGAGGTATCAGTCCCCTAGACCTAGAACTACTTAAACCTAAGGACATCACACACATCCATGTCCCAGGCAGGATTCGAACCTGCTACTGTAGCAGTCGAGTAGGTGTCGCTTTTAGTGTTAGCTCTGCAGGTGCTCTGTGCAGCTCACAATCTATGGGGTCTGTTCTGCGACATGTGCTGCTTCTTCAGTAACTTCAGGTACAAGCATCTTCCATCCGTTTTTAACTTGCGGTTGCGAGCTGCACCGATTTGGAAAGTCGATCGCGGTTCCGTCGCAATCTTCCATTTATATTGATGTACCAGGTGATTATGCCCTCCTCCATTTGTCCAAGCTCATGTTGACACGTCAACAAGTGCACTGCGAGTAGTATGAGACTATGAATCACGGTGACTGACCACGACACCTAATGGCCATAGTAGGAACTGGACGGTGGCGTTGTAACGCATGGAAATCGTCTACCGCATACTCTGGACATTAATGCTACCATGTTTGGTACTCGTACAGTGAGTAGGTCCCGTGTTATAACGTGTTGTTGACGGTGTATTCTGTCCCATTTGAGCTTCGTTCATTTGAGATACATGCTTCAAGTAAGCAGTCCTATTTGTCATAATTACGTGAATTGGTATTCAACTTTTTGTTCAAATAAGTAATTCAAATAAGTAATTATAAATCATTTAATCATGATACGAATTTGAGGAAATAAACTCATACGTTAGCCGGCCGGAGTGGCCGTGCGGTTCTAGGCGCTACAGTCTGGAGCCGAGCGACCACTACGGTCGCAGGTTCGAATCCTGCCTCGGGCATGGCTGTGTGTGATGTCCTTAGGTTAGTTAGGTTTAATTAATTCTAAGTTCTAGGTGACTGATGACCTCAGAAGTTAAGTCGCATAGTGCTCAGAGCCATTTGAACCATTTTTGAAACTCATACGTTAAAGCTTACGTTGGTATTCTCTTTTCCTACAATGGTCCAAGTTAGGTGATCCTAATTAAAATATAAATATGACCGGTTTCTTCTGCATAAGTGAACTGTGCACCGTCCCATGGTAAAACAGGCGCCTCTACTTGGAACATATATATTTGCTGTAGGAAATTTACATCATTTGCATCTTAATTAATTAGAATTGGTGCTCTCAATTATATTTGGCAACGGCCTTGCTGCAGTGGATACACCGGTTCCCGTGAGATCACCGAAGTTAAGCGCTGTCGGGCGTGGCTGGCACTTAGATGGTCGACCATCCGGGCCGCCATGCGCTGATGCCATTTTTCGGGGTGCACTCAGCCTCGTGATGCCAACTGAGGAGCTACTCGACCGAATAGTAGCGGCTCCGATCAAAGAAAACAATCGTAACGACCGGGAGTGCGGTGTGCTGAATACACGCCCCTCCTATCCGCATCCTCAGAGGTGAGGATGACACGGCGGTCGGATGGTCCCGATGGGCCGCTTGTGGCTTGAAGACGGAGTACTTTCTCAATTATATTTACCAAAGTGCTGAGATAATAGAGAGTTACAGTTACTGTAACTAACAGTTTGTTGGTTTAATGTTGTAAAAGGCGTACACTACCTTGTATAACGGTTTTTTGTTGAGTGTGTTGGTGTCGCAGGCAGTTTGCACCCTGCACTGCCGAATCCTAGCACGTGAGTTCACATATCGATAATAACCGAAGACATATCACCATATAATGGATGGTTTTCGTGATACGTTCTCTCCGTATTGACAGCTACTTAACAACGAATATCTGGCGGCACTATGCCTGCGAGCCGGTAGAGTTTCACAAGTGGCGTAGGTTTCAAACATCCTGTAGTAAGCTTACACGTTACGTTTAGCACCTTGTGGTCTTCGTTTGCGAGGGTTGATCTGTACCAGACTGGGCACGTATACTCTGCAGTCCTGTAACATGGTGCTAGAGCCGTCATTCTCAGTGTCAGTGGTCGAGAGCGACGCATACTACCAGTGATCTTACGGAGGATGTTTTTCCTGGCTTCCAGCTTCAGTCTCGTACTCTCGCATTGCTGCTTGTGAGTCACAGTACGGTCCACAGTGCCTCCCACATATTTGGGATGGACTGGCTGTATTTACAAATTGTATCCCTTGCCATGTGATGTTAAGTTTGCAACATGGCTGATTGAGCTTGAAATGAAGTGCACACAGTTGGGTTTTACCTGGGATTGAACGAAGTTGATTGTTAGAGTAATAGACACTCTCAATGTGTCTGTTAGGTGGGTTTCAACAACTTCGAAAGATTGCCGTTGACTCGCTAATGCCAGATCATCGGCATGAAGGAAGCTACTTTTATTCATATGCAGACTGAAGCAACAATGCCGCCCGGGGTAGCCGCGCGGTCTGTGGGGCATTGTCACGGTTCGCGCGGTTCCCCCTGTCGGAGGTTCGAGTCCTCCCTCAGGCATGGGTGTATGTGTTGTGCTTAGCGTAAGTTAGTTTATGTTAGATTAAATAGTGTGTAAGCTTAGGGACCGATGACCTCAGCTGTTTGGTTCCATAAAAAAAACGACAATGAAAATTTGTACCGAGGCCGGGATTCGAACCCTGGTCTCCTATTTACTAGGCGGATGCGCTAACGATGCCACCACCCTGGCACAGTGGCCTTACAGAACTGCACGGACAAGTCTAGCAAGCTCCCCTCCTAAATCCAAATTCCCATTCACACCTTAGTCCTCTTGGTATTCCCTCTAAACTCGAATAGCAGGAGACCCAGTTTCGAACCACGGCCTTGGTACAAATTTTCATTCGTTGCTTCAGTCCTCGTACATATATAATAGATGTTTGAGACGTGAAAAGGCCTCTGGAACCATACTGTTTTTTTTGTTTAAAGCAGTTACGCGTGGGCCATCGATTTGATTTCGGGACGACGAAAAGTCAAATCACCGTGAGTTTCCTGAATGCGTACTAAATTGTAACTCTACTCTTGACACATCTGATTTAATAATTCTTTCATGTTGGATGTAAGACTTCCAGTACAGACTGAGATGGCGATCAGTCTTGGCTCTGAAAAAGTCCTTTCTCTATTAATCGTGTTGATTACTGAATTGCTTCTGGAGTGCTGACGTTCAGTTCAGTGCCTGAATTTGTAAACCAGGTAACTGTGCATGGGACCACGTGCAGGAATCAGCTTTTAAGTGAAAACAAAGTAAAAAAATAATTATGTTCTTTTCATTAGTTTGGAATAAGTAGAAAAGTGTTGCAGCAAACAGTTATGTTTACCCTTGCAGTTTGTTAAACAATTCAACGTGTCCACATGGAAGTGCGTATGACAGTATTGTGGTATGCTATTGTGGACTACAGCTTAAGTAGGTAACTGGCGGAGCCAGGAGAAAAGGGGGGAGGGGAGGGGGAATTGTAATAAATTTCATGTTTGGTTATCTATTTGGTAACTAGTCATATCATAAATACTTATTTAAATAAAAATGAATTTTTAATAGAATACGTATTTAAATCAAACTGAAAAGCATACAATAATTTCTCCTACCCCCATACAAATACTTCTGAAAAATTTATGATAGTAAATTTTCAAATGGCTCTGAGCACTATGGGACTTAACATCTTAGGTCATCAGTCCCCTAGAACTTAGAACTACTTAAACCTAACTAACCTAAGGACATCACACACATCCATGCCCGAGGCAGGATTCGAACCTGCGACCGTAGCAGCCCCGCGGTTCCGGACTGCAGCGCTAGAACCGCACGGCCACCGCGGCCGGCATAGTAAATTTTCAATAGATGTGGAAATACTTGTAAGATTTATAATAAAAAACATGGCGCGCATGTAAAACGTAATTGTTGTATGAATAGTTGACCTACTAAATATTATCCATTGCAAGAGCCCACGTTTTTCGTTATAAATGTTAAAAGTGTTTGCTTAGCTATTAAAATTTCGCTGTCACAAATTTTCAGAACTATTTGTATGTGGTTAAGAACCTATATGGGCTCTAAGATGATTTTTATGCTTTTTAGTCCAGTTTAAGAAGTGGTATATTCAAAATCTGTTTTTAAATCAATTACTATTTTCTGTTTTTTAGTGTTTTGTTCGTGAAATTTCTCAACTTATTTTAAATCGCTGTTGTTCTCTACATGTATAAATGATTTTGCGGACGGGAGGGCAGCAGTCTGCGATTGTTGGCTGCTGATGCCGCGGTGTACGGTAAGGTGTCGAAGTTGAGTGACTGTAGGAAGATACAAGATGACTTAGACAAAATTTCCAGTTGATTTGATGAATGGCAGCTAGCCCTAAATGTGGGGAAATTTAAGTTAGTGCAGGTGAGTAGGAAGAACAAATCTGTAATGTTAGGATACAGTATTACCAGTGTCCAGTTTGACATAGTCAAGTTGCTTAAATATCTGGGCATAGCGTTGCAAAGCGATATGAGATGGAACGCGCATGTGAAAACCGTGGTAGGGAAGGCAAATAGTCGACTTTGGTTCACTGGGAGAGTTTTAGGAAAGAGTGGTTTTCCTGTAAAGGAGACCGCATATGGGACGATGGTGCGACCTGCTCTTGAGTACTGACCGAGTGTTTGGGATCCTTAGCAGGTCGGGTTGAAGGAAGTCATCGAAGAAATTCAGAGGAGAGCTGCTAGATTTGTTACCGGTAGGTTCGAACAAACCTTATGTGTTACGGAGATGCTTCGGGACTCAAATGAGACTCCCTTAGGGGAAGGCGGCATTCTTTTCGGGAAACACTACTAAGAAAATTTACAGAACCGGCGTTTGAAACTGACTGCCGAACGATTCTGCTCCGGCCAACGTACATCGCGCTTAAGGACCACGAAGATAAGATGCGAGAAAAGGGGAAATGACAATTAGTGGTACAGGGTACCCTTCGTCACGCACCTTATGGTGGCTTGCGGAATGTGTATGTAGATGCAAAAGTAGATTTAGAACATTATGATGCGGTTATTTTGTTGTTACTAACTACTTTGACCAAAGTCTGCAAGGGTCGGGAATGACTCGAAAAACAGCAGAGACTGGCCGACCGGCCATGGTCCGCCAGGAGCAATGTGAACAGGAGGGCAACAACAAGAGAAAAACGGACAACAGAGACACCAAGGTATAGTAACAAAGTTCAAACGAGTAATCCAAGAGTGGCAACCCTAAGCCTTAGAGAAATATGAGACCAAACTGAAGGTGTGCAGTGAGTGAGACAGCAGCGAATACACAACTACAGGCAGAGCCACGGCGCGGCTAGCTTTATAGTGCAGCCGAGAGCTCTAATTGGATGGCAAGGTAGATGTAACCCTGCAGCGCCGCGAGGACATCGCTGCAGACGCAATACTAGCCTTCGCAGATGCAGCAGTGCCGTCTAGCGGTAATCACCGAGTGCCGAGCATACTGCCTGGAACGCATTCTGATGCTATTCACACAGCACGCTAGTTCTGGCGGTATCTGAGATGTCAAGTGCTTCGAGCCCTTTTTTTCTCCACCCCCATAGGAGCTAGGCGGATCACACAGACAAGAAAGCTAGTTGAGTTTTGAGAAACCCCACATGTCAAAAAAACTATCCAGGAGATGCAAGAAGCGTTGCGTGTCTTAAGATTACGTTGAAACTCTGGTTTTCTTCTCAGTTTTAGTTAAAATGAAAGCAGGGAAAAGAATGCCAATGCACTGTAGATGGTTGTGAAATGTTTCCTTGACGTTAAGTTAAAATTTATTTATTAAACGTGAGCTTTTTCAGTAGTTTGTAAAATATAAACATAAATCATTAATTACTACTTTGTTGTTAATATGGACTAAAATCAGTTAAATCATGCCTATTTTCCATTCTCTTTGGAATTATGCTCCACATATGGTTGATTCATGAATACATGTTGGCCATTTGTATATGTCACTGCAGAAATTCTGAATGATTTCATTTTTTGGTAGGAATCTTGGAAATCGCCTTACGTCACGCATTTTTTTGTCATTTATAAGCACATATCGATTATTATCTCTGTTTAAAACGGTACTGACAACATAAAATTTTAAGAAAGCCCATTTCTATTTTCCATGGGGGGGTTTCTCTTTGATGTAGCTGCATAACAACACAGAAAATGCCAAAACACATGTGGGTTCTCTGTATCATGGTCGGCCTATATGTTTAAAGTACAAAATCATAAATAACTCAAATTCGTCAAAAAAGGGACATGAGGGGTTTTTCAGTATTCCGATGCAGTTAATATGGCATTGTCATCCACTTCTGAGCTATGTTTAAAGTTTAAAGTTTCTAGCTCATCGAGAAGTTTCTTTTTTTAAATCACCTGAAAAGAATTGCTGAACAGACAGACATACAAGGAAGCGATTTAATTAAAACGTGTTAAAATAAATGTGCAGCTGCGATGGAAAAATTAAGGATAATTTGAAATATCAACATTGTTGCTGAATCTCTCACAATGAGTATGTGAGCAATAATGAAACAAACATGTTACTCAAAATCTAATCATTTCATTCATTTATTGACCACATGAAACAACCTGAAAATCTGAATATGAGCGCATCGCGTTTTGTGAGACTATGCCTAGGACAGAACTTATTTGTCAAGCCAATGGAATGAAGAGAAACCTCAAAGCGTACTGCTCTGAAGTACCCTTGCCACATATTTTATAGTAATTTGCCGATTACAAATATAGAACAAGTCATGCACAGGTAGACTAATTTATACACTTATTCGGTATCCGTGTTTTCGTATAAACTCAGTTTTTGCTCTAAGTCCAGTGTTACCATCTGTCCCCTGTACGGAGAAGCAGTAATGCCTTCGCGCATCTTAACGCGCGTTTTCTGTCGTATTTGTCAAGAGATGAGTGGTCAGTCCAGGTTAGCAAAGCTGTGAAGTTGCACTTGACAGTGTCTGTATTTATAATGTCGGGTAAAAGGAAGGGAAGTGTGCCTGTCGAAGGAAAGAAGCGTGTACAGAGGTCATATTCATTAAAAATAAAGGGAGAGCTTTGGATCGCTATGAGGAAAGTATGCGTATTGTTGATACAGATTGCTTTGGGACTTAATGAATCCACTAGAGAACTTTTCGTGGTAATGTGGAATCATGTCGAAAAACTGCTCACTGTCCAACTGACCCAGTTTTGCACGGTGACAATGGAAAGAATGGAAGAAAATGCTAAGCGATTGGACTGAGCGCTCGACAAACAACACACGTCTCTCTTTGGAGCTGCTCTTCATATCTAAGACCTTGCATGCAGATTTAACGAAAGAAGAGGACGATCCAGCACCTTTATCGACCAGCTCAATTTGGTTTGATTGCTTCAGACCTCGTTTTGGCTTTCACAACATCAGAACGACAGGAGATGCAGCTATGGCAACCGAAGTTGGAGCCGAGGAATTTAAAAAGAGGTTTAAGGAAATGGTTTTGATGAAATGGGTTTAGTTTGAAAACCGATGCCTAGCCGAACGTTCATTTTTGGTGAAGAAATGTAACCTGCATATAAGGCTTCAAAGGACCGATGCAACCTTCTTTTCGAAGGAAACGCTGCAGCGGATTGCAAATTACTGCCCCTTATGATCTACCATTCTCAAAACCCTAGGGTACTATAAAAGGTTGTGACAAGAGCAGGCTGATAGCTCAATGGAGATGGAATAATGTCGTTAGTGAACTATTGTGTGTTTTAGTGATAAATTTTTAAGTGTATAAATATTGCATTAAAATGCTCCTCGTTAAAAAGATAAGTTATTTTTGGTACAAAGACTGAGAAAAACTGCTGTTTTATACATAATAATTTGTGAGTAAACAAGAGCCTAACCCTGTATTTTACATTTAAAATTACTCTCAGTTCACACGAATTCGGTATGCGCGGCGATTCCGCGGAACCTAGGGGAACACAAGTTTCGCGTATTTCGAGATGTACCGGTAAGTCGGTTTGAAACCATACCATAACAAAAAAAATAGTATGCACCACCTGAGAGTCGGTGCTGTGATATTCGTTAGAGTATCCATGGGTGCCAGCCACTAAATCCCGGAGGCCGCAGTTCATAACCAGCTGTGTTGGTGGCTGAACTAGGGTGCCTATTTGATTCCATGTTCCATGAAATAACTGCTTGTATTTGTGCTCTTCGCTAGGGCAGCCTTATGCAATGCCAAAAGAGTAAGGTTTACGCTCTAGAACAGGGAGAAATTTGTTTATATTTTTATCGTTGTACCAGCTGTTCCCGGCACGCGTTTCTGTGGCTCCGTCCGGTTAAATGGGAACGAAAGAGAAGAGGAAGCACGCCTTTTTCTAATAGGTGTGGGAGTTGGGTATAAGCCCCAATCTCCTTCTCTCCCCTGTCTCTATCCATCTCTTCCTCCATCTCTCTTCGTCCATTTCATCCTCCTCCCTCCCCTGGCTGTCCGTCACCTCCTCCCCCTCTCACTGTCCACCTTCTCCTCTCCCTCTAGTGTCACTCTCTTTCCCTCCATGACGTCTCCTTACTTTTCTCTATCCATCTTCTCCTTCACCCTCTCTCTCTCTCTCTCTCTCTCTCTCTCAATCTCTCTCTCTCTCTCTCTCTCTCTCTCTCTCTCTCTCTCTCTCTCTCTGTCTCCACCTGGCCCCTCTCTTTCCCTCTCTGACATCCTCTCCTCCCTCCTTTCTACGTCCATGTTCTCTTTCCCGTCTCTCTATGTCTCCTCCTGCCCATCTCCTCCTTTCCGCTTTCTTTCTCCATTTCCTCCCACCCTTCTGTCCATCTCCTTTTCCTGCTGGTCTCTGACATTTAGACTTGTTTATTGTTATTCCAAATGCAGATTCTGTAGCAATCATAATCCGATAAGCCAGAAATACAGCTTTCCTGTTTGCTAACAATAGTTCACTATTATGTATATTAAAAATATATAGTCTATGTCCGTCAGGATGTTTATTAGAATATTGCGTAAAAATCTGAAGTAAATCGGTGAAGAAATTAGCGAGATTATGAGTAATAACGTTTCCCTTTTATACACTCATGCTCATAAATTAAGGATAATTGCAGAATGTGGTGCCACACAACGTGGCACTATACAAAGCTGGCGCTAATAGCATAGGCACATAGGAAACACACACGACACAGATCTGTAAGTCCACGGTATTGGTGATAAGTTGAGAAAACCGTCCCGAAACAAGTGCTACAGAAAGTCACTGTTTCCTGCGCATGTACCCCGACATTGATATGGGATATGATCACCATGCACACGTACACAGGCCGCACAACGGGTTGGCATACTCTGGGTCAGGTGGTCGAGCAGCTGCTGGGGTATAGCCTCCCATTCTTGCACCAGTGCCTGTTGGAGCTCCTGAAGTGTCGTAGGGGTTTGAAGACGCGCAGCGATACGTCGACCGAGAGCATCCCAGACGTGCTTGATGGGGTTTAGGTCTGGAGAACAGGCAGGCCACTCCACTCCCCTGATATCTTCTGTTTCAAGGTACTCCTCTACGATGGCAGCTCGGTGGGGCCGTGCGTTATCATCCATCAGGAAGGAGATGGGACCCACTGCACCCCTGAAAAGGCGGACATACTGTTGCAAAATGACGTCCCGATGCACCTGACCTGTTACAGTTCCTCTCTCAAAGACATGTAGGTGAGTACGTGCACCAATCATAATCCCACCCTACACCATCAAACCACGACCTCCATACAGGTCCCTTTCAAGGACATTAAGGGATTGGTATCTGGTTCCTTGTTCATGCCAGATGAATACCCGGCGAAAATCACTGTTCAGACTATACCTGGACTCGTCCATGAACATAACCTAGGACTACTGTTCCAATGACCATATATTGTGTTCTTGACACCACGCTTTACTGGCTCTACTGTTACCAGTGGTCAGTGGAATGCACCTTGCAGGTCTCCGGGCGAATAAACCATGTCTGTTCAGTCGTCTGTAGACTGTGTGTCTGGAGACAACTGTTCGAGTGGCTGCGGCAAGGTCCCGAGCAAGGCTACCTGCAGTACTCCGTGGCCGTCTGCGGTCGCTGATGGTGAGATATCTGTCTTCTTGTGGTGTTGTACACTGTGGATGTCCCGTACTGTAGCGCCTGGACACGTTTCCTGTCTGCTGGAATCGTTGCCATAATCTTGAGATCACACTTTGTGGCACACGGAGGGCCCGTGCCACGACCTGTTGTGTTTGACCAGCCTCAAAAAAAATGGTTCTGAGCACTATGGGACTTAACATCTATGGTCATCAGTCCCCTAGAACTTAGAACTACTTAAACCTAACTAACCTAAGGACAGCACGCAACACCCAGCCATCACGAGGCAGAGAAAATCCCTGACCCCGCCGGGAATCGAACCCGGGAACCCGGGCGTGGGAAGCGAGAACGCTACCGCACGACCACGAGATGCGGGCATGACCAGCCTCCAGTCGCCCTAGTATTCTACCCCTCATAACGTCATCAATATGTGCCTTTTGAGGCATTTTCAACACACAGTCACCACTAGCACGTCCGAAAAAGTCTGCACACTTACTCGCTGCACCGTACTCTGACATGCACCAACACACCTCTGCGTATGTGGACTGCTAACAGCGCCACCGTGCGACGACTGCAGGTCAAATACACTGCATGGTGATACCCCGAGGTGATTTAAACCCACAAACCGCCCATCAGAGCGTTGTTTCCCCGTGTATCAGTATTATCCTTAATTTATGAGCATGAGTGTACATCACAAACGTATGTATACATTACATAAGTTTAAAAACAGGTATATGAAAACAGGCGCGTATTCGAATGCAACGTTGGTCTAACATTCGGAGCAATCGGTGAAGAACTTTCGGAGATTTAAGATTTTGAACAAACTGAGATTCCAATATGGATTAATAATACTTCATTAGCTGTCAACGCATCCTCTTGGATGCGTCAGAGGCAGTTCCTGCCGCACAGTAACAAGTGATGAAGTGCATAACCAAACAAACCTGATAAAAGATCACTCGCCCCACGTTAATACCATGTGACACTGCGCCTTGTCTTGATGAAAGTCCCCAACCCGCCGAAATTGTTTAGGTATTCTGTGTCCAGCTGAAGTATCTCGTTAATTATTGCCATAGACCTGCCTGATGGAGGGCATATTGACTATATGTTTCACCTGGTGTTACAAATAGTCGCAGAAATTTTCTCTGGGATTTAAATCGGGCGGTTAAGCGGATTTGTCGAAATGCGATAGGGTGCCTGAACGTGCGAGTACGTCAAACCAGGAATGTACGGATGCAATACTGTGAAAATAGCTGTTGTCATCTCGGAAGACGAGAGGTTAGAAAGCATACTCACCATAAACCTGTAGAAGAAAGGGTAACAGTTAGTCACCACTGTTATTTGAATGGGCGGTCCTAAGTAACGAAATCACGAAAAACTCTCCAAACCCCACAGAATAACCTGCGATATGAACTACTCCCCCCACACATGGCGGGGTAAGCGCCTCATTGGGACGCCGGTGCGCTGGACGGCTAGCACCAATTGAATACAGGCAACAGCCGGCCGGAGTGGCCGAGCGGTTCTAGGCGCTTCAGTCTGGAACCGCGCGACCGCTACGGTCGCAGGTTCGAATCCTGCCTCGGGCGTGGATGTGTGTGATGTCCTTAGGTTAGTTAGGTTTAAGTAGTTCTCAGTTCTAGGGAACTGATGACCTCATATGTTAAGTTCCATAGTACTCAGAGCCATTCGAACCATTTGAACCAATACAGGCAACAACAGGACTCGTCGGGCCAGACTACGTGCGTCTAGTTCAGCTGCTGTCGAGTTTCTGTGTTGTGTGGCCGGCTGAAGACGTGCAGCCATAGTTGCCGCTGTGAGCAACTAGCTTTTTATAACGTACCCGATTAGCAATGTTCACTCGGAAATTGGTTCAGTTGGACTTTCGTACATTGGCAGCAACAATTTCTGTTGGGTTTGAAACTGTCACCGTCACTGCGTGACACTCGTCCCCATTGCGTCTCGGTCAGGGTCTATTTACACTTGCTGTTCTTAGGAGGCGCTACACGTGTGCGACTGGTACTCCATTCCTTGTAGAGACGTGGGACTGTCCCTGTTGATACTCCAACACATCGGTAACTTAATTCTCGGTCTGGTAATTGTTACGTCGAAATAGGATAGCTCATTTCTGCCATTGTGATACTCACAACATCGCCACATTTATGGCGTACATTCATTATAAACGACAGGCAAATACACATCACCTAACTGTCACGAACTGCGTCAGCGATGGAGGTTCACATGAGCACCTGTCACCAGGCCTACATTATCTACAGTCTTTCAAAGCGATCAGTATGTTTTTTTAAGGGAGTATTTATTGTTTTGTCTGGTATTTCATTTATAAAAGTTTCCTACTGTTGACAAAGAAAACGATCAGCTACTATCTCTGTCTCAAATTATACAGGAAAACTGCGAAAATTACTGTTTACTTCTAATCCAAAGCTGTTTCTTACGCATTTATACGGAATTTAAGATTAAAACAAGGATATTATTGAAGTTTAGTTATTTAAAAAACTGGGAGAGTTAAAGGACTTGCATTATATCAATAGAGGATAAGATTGTTACTCTCCATAAATTAAAGCATCCAGTGCTAACAGCTCATTTGCTCCTGACAAACAACTTCATTACGCTAGGTAAAGGTGCTCCCGAGACCGGTTGTAAGCGACCAGGTGTTACTTCCTTCTGAGATGAGCTATCATGTTTCAGGCAGTTTACATGTCGTAAACGATATTTTTGTAGATATCGCTGCTAGACATACGTACGTTTAACTGAAAAACCCCGGCCGGAGTGGCCGTGCGGTTCTAGGCGCTACAATCTGGAACCGGGCGGCCGTTACGGTCGCAGGTTCGAATCCTGCCTCGGGCATGGATGTGTGTGATGTCCTTAGGTTAGTTAGGTTTAATTAGTTCTAAGTTCTAGGCGACTGATGACCTCAGAAGTTAAGTCGCATAGTGCTCAGAGCCACTTGAACCATTTTGAACTGAAAAAGTAAATACTTGCCTTCCGGCGAAGATGGCAAATAAGAAACTTGTCGAATCGTCCGAAATGGACATAGTACTCGGATAATTTCCAGAGAAGATTTATCAGTATTATGTATATGCCTCAAAGTTCACGAATATAACCAGAGATGTCCGCACTGCTACTTCACAGACGACCATACGGTGCGAGCAGATATTAGTCATATATATATTTCAGAGTCGGTGATACACATCCAAATGGGTTTTACGTTTGTTGCTCTTTTTTGGCAACATGTAACATCATTACCGACTCTGGGACAAGTTAAGAAACTACCCTCTTACGAGCTTTCGTGTCAGCTTATTCTCCTACTTTGTACTGACTTATCGCTTGTACACATATATAAAAATTACTACGGACTTTGACACGTCCCTAGGCGCTTCAGTCCGGAACTGTGCTGTTGCTATGGTCGCAGGTTCAATATCCTGCCTCGGTCATGGATGTGTGTGATGTCCTTAGGTTACTTAGGTTTAAGTAGTTCTAAGTCTAGGGGACGTCCGTATTATTGTTTACGAATCGCGCAGTCAGCTAAGGATTGGGGTCGAAGATTTTCCGGCACTTAGCCCTACCTGGGCAACGACCCTTTATTCAGAGAAAAGATTATTGATAGTCAAGCTGGCTTGTTGTGAGCTGCGGTAAGCTGTCACACGGGACGTGCGTTATCATGAAGAGGCAGCACCCTACGGAGCACCACTTCACAACGATGGTTTTCGACAGACAAGCTGCCTCATACACATTCTTCATCACCCGATGGATGTCTGTCGGTATTTGACCTTCGGTAGCAAGAAAAGAATAACAACACGTTGGTCCTCCTTGGAAGCGTTTGATAATAACGTCGCCATTTACCGCACGCACCTCGGAAAGAAAGGAATGCCACACTAATCCCTTGTTGCATGTTGATGGTTATATAGCCGCATCGAAGTACGTTACTCAAACGCTACAGCAACTCCCTCAAACGAAAACTTTTTGATCGCCCTTTCTACTTACTTCTTTATGCTTTTATTTCACCTTACATCTACATTTCTTAAATATAACGAATCGTAATTACTGAATCAATATTACAGCATGCAGTGTAAATGGAAAATTGGAACTGAGTGGTAATAATAATAATAATAAATATATTGAATTTAAGAATGTAAATCACATTAACATTATGTTCAGCAGTATCGTTCTTACGTTCATCGTTCTTGTCATCTAACAGAAGGGTAAGGCAGTACAACAAAAGAAATTATGTTTGGAGAAGAAGTTGACTGCTCAGAGAGAAACAGTGCGGTTAGCTTATGAGATGGAAGGAAGAAAACAGAAATACGTAGGTATGAGAAAAGCATGCGACAGAGACATTCATTGGCTAACAGGATGAAAATAGCTGGAGCATGCTGAAAGAAAAATCATGTCAGTGATAACACCTTAATCTCTTCTTAAATGTGGTTTTAGATAAATGCAGGACAGAGCGTACTTTGTTCCATAGTCTTATAGCTGAAATGGATAATAAGCTGGAGAAATATTTAGTGTTATGCATAGGTATAGCCAAGACGGTAGACCTTTCGGTAACCGAGAAGATGTGGCACTAACAAAAATCAACGTCTTGAATGATAACAAAAGTGGGCAGAAGACCGCTTCGGTGTATGTGTTGTACAAGAACGTCGTCACAGATATAACTAAACTACAAAACTTTATCCCAAGATTTGCTCGTTTCTGGCGGTCACGTTGCTACTTATTGAAATGAAAAGTGGTATACGATGGTTCAAATCCGCAGTCACAGTGTTGTGCCAGCAATCATGTTATTTCCTGGGGAGGAGCACCATCCACGAGCAGAAACTAAGAACACCAGGCGATGTTTCGTGCAAGATGAGGGACTCGGAGAAGCTGTAACTTCCAATTTTTTGCCAAGTTTATCGAGCGATTACAGTCACGCGACGGCGGCGACAACGTCCAGAGACACGGCTGGAGACGGCAAGGCTGGCTGCACACTGGCGACGAGGCCATCAGCACGCTGCCTCTTTCCGTGTTCCTGGAGTCGGCAGCAGAGAAACACAAACTGCGCCGCTCTCTTGTTCTTGTCAGACCGTCCAGCCTCTAGTTCTTTCTTTCGTTATGGCATGTACAAGGCACTCGCCTGGTAATTCTGTCAGATAAGAGCTACAAAATACATCGCGGATTATCAGTAGCAGTGCCTGGAAATTATGCAGGAAGTCTTCTCTCTTAGCTCTGTTTGCTTATTAACGAACACACATCCGAGTATAAATTACAATTTCTTCATGCACTTGCATGTTTTTCCTTTGCCGGTAAGGCATAATGAATTATATTTAAAAATGTCTATTATTATCCTCTTTCTCATACATGCATAAAGTAACTTTTGATTTGTTTAGCAACCATCATTATGCTATTGTAGCGTGTTTTTTATGCCTGCAAACAAAAATTGGCATAGGAATTATACCCTACTCAAATCACAATTATTTATTTTCGTCCGGCCCATACATGTTTCCGAACCTACTAGCTATGTTTTGTGGCCGAGCGGTTCTAGTCGCTACAGTCCGGAACCGCGCAACTGCTACGGTCGCAGGTTCGAATCCTGCCTCGGGCATGGATGTGTGTGATGTCCTTAGGTTAGTTTGGTTTAAGTAGTTCTAAGTTCTAGGTGACTGATGACCTCAGATGTTAAGTCCCATAGTGCTCAGAGCCATTTGAACCATTTTTATGTTTTGTGAATATTTTGCAAGAGCTTTTATAATTTAACATTTACGCTTAAGTCAGTAAACAATGACCCAAAACGACGCAGACTGCGCGTAGACACGTGTGATTGAAGTAAGAAAAATGCGATTAAATTTCTTTGCACTTTCTGTCGTTGCGCTTTCATGTATTTGTTTTATATATTACCATATAACGTCTCCTAGTGTGCTGTGTGTTATAGGGACCATGACTAACGATTAACTTGATACGAACATGATTTATTCAACACTTGGATACCTATACATTTATTACTTTCGATGCTAGTGGAGGGACATACTCTCATCTTCCTTTAACTAGCGGATGTGCCATATTGTACATTACGATTTCTATGTACATCGTGCTAAAAAGTGCAGTCATCAGATGAATTGTGGTAATTTTTTGTTTGTTTGTACGTCTTCAAGATACGGTTATGGTGCGTCTGTGTTGGTCCGAACTGTTGGCGGCAATAATATACAATATCCACGATACATCGAGCATCAATACTCACAATACAAAATCAGTTACAGTAGGTGCAAGTCTGATTGCGAGAGTACATAAAAGACAGGACTAGTACTATTGACCATTAACCTAAGTAAGATGACACACCATTAAACACTCTTCAGTAACACCTACGATTGTTCTTTGGAGAATATTAAGGCTTTACAGGTTGAAGAATTCAGAAGAAGAATAAATTTAATAGGGTATAATAAAGTTTAGAGATGTGGTTACGGAGGAGCCACAAAAACAACTTGGACTGAAAGGACGTTTAATAAACAAATACTAAACGAAATGAAAGAGAAAAGGATATTGTTTAATAAGACAGATACGAGAAAAACTAAATTGATTGAGTACCTAATTCGACATGTTTCATAAAAACTAGGAAAATATCAAATCAATACACAGGCCGAAAAGATCCAGTGGGACGAAAGGCAGCAGCTACAACCAAATGGTGAAGATGGCGAAGGTTAGGAAATGACGGCTGCATCAAGAAGGCATTGTCTTTAGTGTCTGATGATTGTGATGATTATGAGAGAGCTTAGATGCAATGAGAATTGAATTCTACATTTAGGAATTGCTGTTGCGGTTACATGCCTCTTCGGAACGAATCGTATAGAACTTCCCTACCTGGAGGATATATTTCGACATCCTGAGCAGGGATTTTGGGAGTTCGACGATGGAGGGCAGATTTCAATAAATCGACCATAAGGACCAAGCTAACTGTGCAGAAATAGGAAGGTATGAAGAAATAATCATGCTTATTAAAATATTCCTGGCTATTATGAAGTGGTCGGGTGAATTTCTTGTTGGAACCCAACGCTTCGTCCCCTTCTGCAGACATCTTTAAGGGGATTTGTAGCTTTGCCGAGGTCCGATTCTCGAGCACAATTGGCCGCCGTCGGTTCTTGTCATCCGCTGTGGCTGTCACCGTTTTGGCGGAAGACTGGTACACATGTTCTTCAGCACCGGAACCCAGATGCCATTTAGTTTCACACACACGACCTTCTGATTAAAATTATTTGGGTGTTTGGTAAGTAAGCACTATGGTCTCTCGAAAGAGCCCTTCATAGAATCCATCACGACGAGGAAGTGATATGCAACGAAAACTAAAGAGCAAACGCGGCATTAAGCAAAGACCAACCTAATGGCAGCACCGAAGTTCAAAACATGTACGTTCAACAGAAATAAATAAACAAAAAGTCACTGTGAGTTTCGAAGCTAAGTGATGGCTAGTGGAGAATTTTGTTACTGAAACGATACTGTATCATTCCATGCAGTGATCGACACTGTGTCCGGAAGAGCGATGGCTGTAGCAGAGACTTCCTGCGGTGTGTGGTGTTTTAGTGTCGACTTGGTGGAAGGTGTTGTGTTGGCTACTGTGAGAGTCAGCACCGACACAAAGAAGGAAGGAGAGAAATTGCGATAGCCGATGGCAGGAATCCAAAATATTCTGTACATAACACTTGAAGATTAACTGATCACTTTATTCCTAAGAATAAAATAAATGTGGTGTCACCGCCAGACACCACGCTTGCTAGATGGTAGCCTTTAAATCGGCCGCGGTCCGTTAATATACGTCGGACCCGCGTGTCGCCGCTATCAGTGATTGCAGACCGAGCGCCGCCACACGGCAGGTCTAGTCTAGAGAGAATCCCTAGCACTCGCCCCAGTTGTGCAGCCGACTTTGCTAGCGATGGTTCACTGTCTACACACGCTCTCATTTGGAGAGACGACAGTTTAGCATAGCCTTCAGCTACGTCATTTGCTACGACCTTGCAAGGCGCCATATTCAATTACTATAATTACTTCAAGAATGTATTCTGAACAGATAATATTGTGAATCACGTACCGTCAAGAGCGATGTACATCATTAATGGATTAAAGTTAAGTATGAAACTAATTGCGTCCGCTTTCTGAATTATTCCTTGTCATGTTCCAGACGTCACGTCAGTATAGTTCTTCCCTCCTCACGCCAGCCTGCGTGAGCTAAAACGCGTGCACTTCGGCCTCCACTCGTAACACGGTGTTGGCTCTTCTGCTAACACAAAAATAAACATAACTTAACTTGCTTCCTGTGCCTACTACATGCAAGTACTTTTCACTATTACTACACGCACAATGCAGGTTAAATATCGGCTTTCTATTACTCATTGCAAAAATTTGGATATTTGTGGTAAGGACCTGTGGGACCAAACTTCTGAGGTCATCGGTTCCTAGGCTCACACAATACTACTTAATCTAAGGTAAACTAACTTATGCTAAGAACAACACACATACCAATGCCCGAGGGAGGAGTCGAACCTCCGACGGGAGGATCCGCACGAACCATGACAAGACGCCTCAACCCGCACGGCTACCCCGCGCGGCAGTACTGGTGGTCTCGAAGTCTGCGGCCGAACAGGGTAGACCAGCGATGGGCGGCTGGTTAAATGAGCATTGACAGGGGGCGCTGAACTCTGACCTCCTGGAGGTATGGCGCTGTCCCCTCTTTCCATTGTCGCGCGGGTCAGCTCCTTCTTGATGCCGTTTGGCGGCGTTGCGGTGGTCGGTGTGCAGTCGATGCGTTAGGACTGCACAGAAAGCACAAAGGGTAATGTTCTTAGTCAGATGTTAGCCACAAAAGAAAAAGGGGTATTTGTAGTCTTTTCGTGTAAAAGGCTGCGGAGAGTAGTTTGCACATTGTTGAGACGTAAAATAATTTGACGGAAGCGGAGGTTTTGCGGTACTAATCGCTATTAAGCTTTATTCGTTACGTACCTAGAATGGTCTGTAGGAGGTTTGGCTTGATCACTGGAATGTGAGCGGATTAGTAGAATCTGATCCGCGACACGAATCTGGAAATTTTTAGCATTGCCTAATGATACCACTGGGAGCTGCGGCGAATGTCCCAGCCTCTCGTTTAGCTTGATGATGGCGTCCACAACTTATTAAACTGGTTGCATAGGCACTGGATGTGAATTTGGGTCTGTCACGGTCGTATTTGGCACTTCAGTTTATGTTTAGTCGTAAAGTCATTAAAACATTGTGTTTGAGTTTGACTTCACGTGTTAAAAGAAAATCGCACGTGAGAGGACGTTGGCAGCCCACTGATTTGCACCTGAAAGAGCAGGAAACACTGCATACATTATCCAGCGTCGAGAAAGCCATTTATCTTAATGCTTGCGGTCCTGCAGAGAAAACCTCTCAGATGCTTCAAGAGATAGGCCCACGTGGTAGCTGGCCGGTGGGTGCGAAGTAAGGTATGACAATGTCGAAGAACAGTGGAGAACAGTTGTTGACGCAGCGAGATGAGGGAAGGATGTATGACTTTGGTGCGCTAGAAGCCTCATAATGGTCGGACGTCTATACAATATGATACTTAAAAGCTACGGGGAGATACACTAATTTTGTTAAATAGCAGGAAAAATATAATAAAAACTTGCGGGTAGTGTGCAAGACATGTGATGGTATAGTAAAACATGGGAATTCAGTTCAAACAAAGAGTTACATTTAATGCAGAAGATGTTTGAGGTGTATAAGAAATTGGACTCGTCTGTTAGCTATCGTCGTTGCAGTACACGATACTACCGAGGAATATTCAGCACATACTACAGCGGTTTGTGAATGCAGCTCTTTTTGCACAGCTTATTTTCAGTAGGACAGCGGTATGGAGTTGAGAAATACAAATTTAGCCATACCACGCAAGCGCATTGGAAAGAAGCTATGGGTGATTCAATACGAGAGATCGAACTGATCACCCTGTGTACCGCATTGTTTAGTGATGAAGACATCATCCATGGGAAGAGTACTGGGTGATCAAGCAATGCCACCTTGCAGCACGAAATCATTCCGTAGTACACTGAAATAGCGAAGTTCGTTTCCACCAAGGATGTAGTCTGCAGAATCAATCAGAGGGACTTGAGCAAGTAAGCTACACATGTCGTTCCACGCTCATTGGCTAACAACAGTCGCGCATTGTCAGAAGACCACATGTTCCGGGTACCCTGCTGACACAGTTCTGTTGTGACACGGATAACAGGTGCATCACAGTATGAGACTGAAATGGCGTGACAACTGGAAACGTACTCCAAAGGTGGAGTCCGCAGGACAATACGATTCTTGTGTGCAAAACAACTAAACACAGATTCACTGTGAAACTCTGGCGGTGAGTGGGCCACACAAAAATCGTGTCCAGCCACAGTAAACGGTGCCAGTAATCTGACCAACGCCGCACAGGCATGCATGATGCTCATCGGTAAGTGTAAATCTTGAACCATGCGATTTCCATGTTTTCGATAAGCTGAAAGAACGTATGGGGCAAAAGTGATCTTTCAGTGATGAGGAAGTTCAAACAGCGGCTCTCGAATGGCTCTGTGACCAGTCATCGAGGAATTCAACAAATAGTAGAACCGTTGGTAGGGCCGGTATCACACTATCATATTTCTTTGTCTAAGTTGATATGTCAAATATTTATGTCAAAGAAATTTGATAGTGTATTAGGGAACATTGTCAAATCTCGCTTGTCGTCAAATAAATATGATCAAATCTTGGGCCTCGCCGTAGATTTGATCTTAAATGTCGTTCGTCTTCTGTTCATTGCACTGTGAAATGTAACCGCTTGGAGCGCTGGAGTCGCTACAGCTATTTCACGTCTCTGTAATGTGCCTGTAAAGATGGCTTCAAGTTGGTGTGTTCATTCAACTCTCTCTCTTTTTTCTTTTTTTTATGAGCGTGCTTCGACTAGGGTGGGAGGTGACCAAAGGGCACAGTGGATGCTATTAATTGTGTGTTGATGGGCAGGTGGAATATGCTGCAGGCGACTTCATGTCCACAATCACAGCCCAGCCATCCAACTTTACATCTGGAAACATCCAGGCAGCTTTTCAGCAAGCCGGAATAGAGGATGTGGTCAACTCTAAAATAAAAAAAAATATTTCTTAGCTTTCCATTCTACTTTGTTTATTTTTGAACTCTGGATGCCACAAGTTAAAAAGCGCCTAATCTGTTTCGTACTTTTTATTAATTCTGAAGTTGTTGGAACACTAATTCCAATAATTAAATTATTCAAAAATAAAAATAGGTCTTGTTGCCCATATAGTGTGCTAAACATTTTTTTTACATATTCCTCCTTCCTTGCTTTATAAATCGCTTCACACGTTTCTGGAATTATTTTGGTTAATGTGCAATGTGATGTTCCAGTGCTGTGTTGCAAACTACAGTAGCTCTGGCGATTTATCTGGTAATAAATATGCAACCGGTAGCTCTGTCTTGCATCAAGAAATCCCAGTGTCACAGTTTGCCTGTCTTCTGCACATATAGCATTTCTCAAGAGAGTATTCTGTTTTGTAATATGAGAAGCCACTTCACTGAGCAAGTACTCTAATACACTCTCATACATTCATAAATAACTTATACGTAAGACTTAACGCCCTCCTCTCGTAACAAACTTTGCTGAATGCTTTTACTATCTCGCCGAAATACCTATGGCTTTATCCAAGTATGTTTCCTTCTATTTCCGCCACTTCTCTTCCAAATACACACACAGTGCAATTGTGATACTAGCAACTGTAGCGCGTAATTACAGGATGTGTCTGCCATCTTGAAATTTGATGAAAAATATGACGACAGTGTAGTACCCCGTTTTTTCGCCAAGTCAAAGCTCTTTGTCAAACAAATTTGACGAATATTTGATCATATTTCGTTGTCAAAGAAATATAATAGTATGATACCAGACGAACGGAGACTTGGTGACTGTATTGGAAAATAGTTCATGTATCTGTGTCACATTGGAATGTAGTGCAGCTTTCACTAAAAGTTGCTTGGCGTACCGTACTAGGGTGAAGCTTCCTCTTTGAATTCCGCTCGGACTACCCGAAGTACAGGTGATGAATCATCCAAGGGTACTGCTGTGGGACATGTTTGTGTTGGAGGGATAATAGCGAGTTCCAGTTTCTCGCCACATCTACGGCTCGTGTACTTGCGTGTGGACTGCAGGTAGCTTCTTCCTTTGACGATCGACTAATAGCTTCAGTGTTTTCCGTGCCTCGCGTGTGTGGCACCTTCTTGGTGCCTTCTGGTCACAGTGCCGAATGACAACTCTCCAACGATTTGTTACATGGGTACAGTGTAGCTGATGTTGGGTAGCGGTCCCCTTCTATTGAGTTCAAAACAACAAATATACAAGGCGTTAAGGGTTTACGTACAGATACTGTGATCATTAGAAACTTAATGTGTGCCAACTTCACTGTGTGAGTTTTTTCATTACTGCTTCTAAAAGTCTTCCTGCAAACACATTATCTAATTTACCACCCGATGTTTCCTGTTAGATCTTAACTGCACTGCGAATTGGTCTACGCCTATCACTGTAGATTATTCCTTTCCCCCTATGCATTCACATTTGAAATGCCGACCTCCTGGATAGGGGAAAATAAAATTTAATGGCTTGTTTGTGCCAGTGTACCTGTAGATACTAACCAATCCGAAAAGTACTGCTCATAATAGCTGTAACTATTAGTCTGCAAATGTAATAAATACTGGTGTAATGTTGTTCGATACACTGTTCTCAGTCATCACTAGAAATATCTGAACTTATACACCTAACATCCTGTATATGGTAATCACTGTCAGTATAGCCTTCGACATGCTTGGTTGAACGGTCTGGATGCTGGAAAAATGGTTCAAATGGCTCTAAGCACTATGAGACTTAACATCTGAGGTCATCAGTCCCCTAGACTTACAACTACTTAAACCTATCTACCCTAAGAACATCACACACATCCATGCCCGAGGCAGGATTCGAATCTGCGACCGTAGCAGCAGCGTGGTTCCGGACTGAAGCGCCCAGAAACGCTCAGCCACAGCGTGCTGGACACATGATTACTAGTTATCTCGAATTGTCAACAAGAAAGGAAAATAAAATGTTACCAGTCACCCCTTTTCTCTGCTGTCTTTTTTCTCCCTCCCCCCCCCCTCTCTCTCTCTCTCCACCCCATGTCTCCCCCTCCCTCAATGCCCACCTCCCTCTACCCCGACACTAGCAAGTGTCCTTCGCTCAAAGATGTACTTGTCTGTTATGTCCTATGAGACAAGTGGATTGCAGTACCGCCCATTTGGACATGGTGATTTTATGTGATGCCCAACTTTAGTGTGAGTTACGTTATATTTTCATTAGCTATTGCTGTTTTCCTTTTTCTCCTAAGTTAAGAGAACGAGAGCATTAGAGCAGGTCACGACAACAAACCAGTATTGTTTATCAATAAGCAATAATTTATTCCAAATTCTTTCCTTGAGCGATAAACCGTAGACCTCATTACGTTTGCAATAAATAAAACAAAAACGATTCATTAACTCTGTTAAATTAGTCCCGGATTAGTTATGTGAATATTTCCTGTTGGTGCTAGCACCTTTTCTGTCTTCATCGCACTAAACATTTTGAGGAGTTCAGATACCGTTTGCAGCATCGTAATTCGGATTCTTCGTCGAACAGTGTGTAGTTGCCAACCTTTTCTCTCTTCCAGCCTCTCTCCTACCCCACCTAACAACCCTATGATTCCAATAAATGCTTGGGAAATCATTATCCACGCCGTGACACGTCCCTGGATTGTTCATTCAGTTAGAGAATGGTCCGTGCAAGGCAAGATTCGCGCCCCGATGCACCACTCATTTTTATGTGTCAGAAGTATTTAAAAGCACAGACTCTGCTGGAAAGTGAACAATAATGAAAAATCCCCTAACGACATTTCTCTGTGTTATCGTTTCTTCCAACAGCTGTAGTCCGGAAACGTATGCATCAGAGCTTCTGTCAAGTTTATAAGAAGCATACGACTACAATTTTAGCTGCGAGGGCGTGTCGTATCTCATGCCTGTATAGCTCGGACGATGAGAGAATACGCGAAAGGCAAGGTTGTGGATCTGTGACCTTGTCCGGTACACAGTATTAATCCGCCAATTAAAGATCTGCAGTCTTGCAGAACTAGGGGTGCTGACAGATTTTACATCTGGTTGTCTGTGGGGAAACATCGTAAAACTGTATCACGAATAAGTACTAAGAACATACCACACCAGTTGTCGAAAATGCGTGATTTATTTACCATAAAATGCTTCAAGACTATATTACCTCATTGTCATGTTCTATAAAACAAATTCGATTCCCGGCCCGGTTGGAGGTTTTCTCCACTCAGGGACTGGGTGTTGTGCTGTCTTCTTCATTGTTTCATCACCGACGCATCAGTCGCCTAAATGGCACCACATAAAAAGACTTGCATCCGGCAACGAGCGGCCACTGGACATAGAGATTACATCTCATAACTAAACATACAGACAACCTTGTAAATGTGTGTGTATTGCTCTGTACTATTACTTATCTTAAAGTTAATATTCACTACGGGTCATTAAAATTGCTACACCAAGATGAAATGCATATGATAAACGGGTATTCATTAGACAAATATATTATACTAACACTGACATGTGATTACATTTTCACGCAGTTTGGGTGCATAGATCCTGAGAACCAGTAACCGGAACAACCACCTCTGGCCGTAGTAACGGCCTTGATGCGCCTGGGCATTGAGTCAGAGAGAGCTTGGATGGCGTGTTCAGGTACAGCTGCCCATGCAGCTTCAACACGGTACCACAGTTCATCAAAAGTAGTGACTGGCGTATTGTGACGAGCCAGTTGCTCGGCCACCATTGACCAGACGTTTTCAATTGGTGAGAGATCTGGAGAATGTGCTGGCCAGGGCAGCAGTCGAACAATTTCTGTATCCAGAAAGGCCCGTACAGGACCTGCAACATGCGGTCGCGCATTATCCTGCTGAAATGTAGGATTTCGCAGGGATCGAATGAAGGGTCGTAACACATCTGAAATGTAACGTCCACTGTTCAAAGTGCCGTCAATGCGAACAAGAGGTGACCGAGACGTGTAATCAATGGCACCCCATACCATCATGCCGGGTGATACGCCAGTATGGCGGCGACGAATACACGCTTCCAATGTGCGTTCTTTGCGATGTCGCCAAACACGGATGCGACCATCATGATGCTGTAAAGAGAAACTTTATTCATCCGAAAAAATGACGTTTTGCCATTCGTGCACCCAGGTTCGTCGTTCAGTACACCATCGCAGGCGCTCCTATCTGTGACGCAGCGTCAAGGGTAACCGCAGCCATGGTATCCGAGCTGATAGTCCATGCTGCTGCAAAAGTCGTCGAACTGTTCGTACAGATGGTTGTTGTCTTGCAAACGTCCCCATCTGTTGACTCAGGGATCGAGACGTGGCTGCACGATCCGTTACAGCCATGCGGATAAGATGCCGGTCATGCTAGTGATACGAGGCCGTTGGAATCGCAAATGTGTAATATCTTCGTTAATTGCTTGTTTTTCCGGTGCTGTTACAGATACGGATGTAGTTACAGACTCTGTGCTTGTTCGATCCTGTTCACTACGCTCTTCAGTGGTTTGCAACAACTCTGTTCGCAATTTCTGAAACTGTCGCTTCGTTTGCGCGTCTATTTTGACTATGCGGTTATCATATCATATCTTTTCAGCGCTGCTTTCGTGATACGTTTGTGTAACACACTGTTTTCAACAATGTCGCGCGCTGTACCTGCTGCTTGTCTAGTAATTTCGTTTATCTGTTTCTCTAGTTTCTTGACTTCTCCCTGGGTGTTGTTACGTAATGTTTTGATCTCGTCCTGAATGTCATTACGCAATGTTTGTACGTCCGCTTGTACCTTATCAATGTCTGTTCTCAATTGATTGTGACCTGTTATTAAGTTTCCTATCAGTTCTCGAGATTCTTTTTCCTCGTCTTCAATATGACTTAGGTGTAACTGAATTTTTTTGTTTTGTTCTTTAATCTCACGCATTTTTCTCGTGGTTTCTGCAATTTGTTTCGTCGTTTCTGCATTTTGTTTCGTCATTTCTGCATTCTGAATTTTAATTTGTTTCTCAATTTCTTTATTTTGTCTTGTCATGGTTTCCGTCATTAATTGTAATAATTCTGCCAGATTGGTGGGTCCTTTTGCGTTTTCTTCCGACGTCCTACGCTCTGTGTTTTCGCCCAAGTGTTGGTTTGCAACCGATTGCATTGAACTGTGCTGTGACACGTTTCTGCTTGCATTACTTGTACTCTGTGGTGAGGGAGCTCTGATTACTTGTACTATGGGTTCTACGTATTCAAGACGCAAGTTAGAATCCTCATCGACTGTCTCTCTACTTTCCTGCTCCTCTGTCGTATGCTGACTTACGTTTTCTATGCCTTGACGTACATTATCCTCGTTATGGTTCGTTATATGTCCTATTTCTCGCGATACTGCATCGTCTGTTGCACTGTCCTCTATTCTCTGTCCATTTTAATGCTGGGTCTCTACCTCAATTCGGTCAAGGTCTCGATCTGCCATTGCTAATCTTTCCGAGTCCCTTATTTTCTGTTTTAAAAGCAATTCACGCGCCCTACTTCGCGTCAACATGCGCTCATACGATCTCACGCGTTTCATAAACTTTTTGTTCACACGACTTGACACTACCAAGACTGACAATCCATTCACTTACTTGTTGGGTCAGAACCAACTTGTCAACGATGTATCCGCCACCTGTGCGCTTGCATTGAGGAGAAAACTTAATTCTAACAATATTAAAATTCACAACTTAATTATGCTATTGTCTCTGACACTTTCTTACTATCTATCGCTGCAGCTACTGTTTTAGAGTATTTAAAACTTCTGGAAAAAAAAATATTTACTATGAAAATTTTTCAACAAGATATTTTTCTGACCTAGTTAGGCATGTGGTCGACCTTCAATCATGGTATTTTACCATCCTGGCAGGGTCGCCATTTTCTAAACATTCTGCGTGGTGTCTGTTTGTTCTATATCGTGTCTCCCTACCACTTTCGCGCAACGACGCTCTGAGCGTGTTTTTTAGGGAATTGACTAGTTTGAACCTGGGACCTGTTGGTGGTAAGGAGACGTCAGACCACACATGACATGTAGAATTCAGAAGAGTTCAGTGAGACTAGCGATGATGTAACCAAATACTTAATGATTTCAGTGTCAGCTCCACTGCACTCCCTGTAAAAGAATCTTAATACTAACTAAATTTAGTGGAAGGGGTTCAAGGCTTTCCTATTTTTAGTTATCTGGTAAAATAACGTCGAAAAAGCAGTTAAGTTTACCATTGGAAATTTTTATCTACTCGCAAAACATTGTTTATAAATTGCACTATTGATAAAAGGAAATGTTTTAATACAGGATGCTAAAAACCAACTGCGTTCAACAAAAATGTGAACGAATATTCCCTGAATGGGTTTCCAAGTTCTACAATGGATCGAAGGATGACCTATGCCATATCACATCTATAATCTAGGTTTAAATTAAGTTTCACAAAAGAGAAAACTATCAAAATGGTCTACAGTGACCCTCAATTATCTTTAATTACTTATCTAACTTGTCGTAAATTACAGTGGCTGATGTGGCTTCTCAATAACTATGTAACAGAAAAATCATCGCGTTTCAGATTTTTACTTCAAGTGGCAAATGTGAACACCATGAGCTTTAATTGACGATCGACACTAGTATTACGCAAAAAGGGGGTGTAACAGATGAGACTTCTGCAGTTCTGAGTGAAGCTTTATGCGCTGTTATGCGGCATCGCGTGCGTTCATTACCTTGTCGGTGTTCGTCAGGGGACGGCGAGCAGCACAGCTCCGCTCACCTCGCCGTCTCCGAAGCAACTCCCGTCTAAGTTCTCCTTACTACAATTTACCGAAGTTGGCTTAAAGAAAAACTATCTGGCTGTGTTTTCATCTGACCAATGCTAACCTTAAGCTCCGCCTACAAAAATTCTGTCTATCCAATGAGAAACGTTATACTTTTCGTGGTGGGGCAATGTTTTTAAAGTTTGCAACGTAACAGAGAAGCGAAAAAGTCTCACGCTAAAACTTGCAGCTGGTGTGGTCCTTTTAGCGTTATCGTAAGATCTGTAGTGTTCTTCTGGAGGGCTCTATCTTTTAACATGGGCTGGGGGGTGGTCCTAACGTAACAGTCTGCGGCCGAACAGGGTAGACCAGCGATGGGCGGCTGGTTAAATGAGCATTGACAGGGGGCGCTGAACTCTGATCTCCTGGAGGTATGGCGCTGCCCGCTCTTTCCATTGTCGCGCGGGTCAGCTCCTTCTTGATGCCGTTTGGCGGCGTTGCGGTGGTCGGTGTGCAGTCGATGCGTTAGGACTGCACACAAAGCACAAAGGGTAATGTTCTTAGTCAGATGTTAGCCACAAACGAAAAAGGGGTATTTGTAGTCTTTTCGTGTAAAAGGCTGCGGAGAGTAGTTTGCACATTGTTGAGACAGTAAAATAATTTGACGGAAGCGGAGGTTTTGCGGTACTAATCGCTATTAAGCTTTATTCGTTACGTACCTAGAATGGTCTGTAGGAGGTTTGGCTTGATCACTGGAATGTGAGCGGATTAGTAGAATCTGATGCGCGACACGAATCTGGAAATTTTTAGCATTGCCTAATGATACCACTGGGAGCTGCGGCGAATGTCCCAGCCTCTCGTTTAACTTGATGATGGCGTCCACAACTTATTAAACAGGTTGCATAGGCACTGGATGTGAATTTGGGTCTGTCACGGTCGTATTTGGCACTTCAGTTTCTGTTTAGTCGTAAAGTCATTAAAACATTGTGTTTGTGTTTGACTTCACGTGTTAAAAGAAAATCGCACGTGAGAGGACGTTGGCAGCCCACTGATTTGCACCTGAAAGAGCAGGAAACACTGCGTACATTATCCAGCGTTGAGAAAGCCATTTATCTTAATGCTTGCGGTCCTGCAGAGAAAACCTCTCAGATACTTCAAGAGATAGGCCCACGTGGTAGCTGGCCGGTGGGTGCAAAGTAAGGTATGACAATGTCGAAGAACAGTGCAGAACAGTTGTTGACACAGCGAGATGAGGGAAGGATGTATGACTTTGGTGCGCTAGAAGCCCCATAATGGTCGGACGTCTATACACTATGATACTTAAAAGCTACGGGGAGATAGACTAATTTTGTTAAATAGCAGGAAAAATATAATAAAAACTTGCGGGTAGTGTGCAAGACATGTGATGGTATAGTAAAACATGGGAATTCAGTTCAAACAAAGAGTTACATTTAATGCAGAAGATGTTTGAGGTGTATAAGAAATTGGACTCGTCTGTTAGCTATCGTCGTTGCAGTACACGATACTACCGAGGAATATTCAGCACATACAACAGCGGTTTGTGAATGCAGCTCTTTTTGCACAGCTTATTTTCAGTAGGACAGCGGTATGGAGTTGAGAAATACAAATTTAGCCATACCACGCAAGCGCATTGGAAAGAAGCTATGGGTGATTCAGTTCGAGAGATCGAACTGATCACCCTGTGTACCGCATTGTTTAGTGATGAAGATATCGCCCATGGGAAGAGTACTGGGTGATCAAGCAATGCCACCTTGCAGCACGAAATCATTCCGTAGTACACTGAAATAACGAAGTTCGTATCCACCAAGGATGTAGTCTGCAGAATCAATCAGAGGGACTTGAGCAAGTAAGCTACACATGTCGTTCCACGCTCATTGGCTAACAACAGTCGCGCATTGTCAGAAGACCACATGTTCCGGGTACCCTGCTGACACAGTTCTGTTGTGATACGGATATCAGGTGCATCACAGTATGAGACTGAAATGGCGTGACAACTGGAAACGTACTCCAAAGGTGGAGTCCGCAGGACAATACGATTCTTGTGTGGAAAACAACTAAACACAGATTCACTGTGAAACTCTGGCGGTGAGTGGACCATATAAAAATCGTGTCCAGCCACAGTAAACGGTGCCAGTAATCTGACCAACGCCGCACAGGCATGCATGATGCTCATCGGGAAGTGTAAATCTTGAACCATGCGATTTCCATGTTTTCGATAAGCTGAAAGAACGTATGGGGCAAAAGTGATCTTTCAGTGATGAGGAAGTTCAAACAGCGGCTCTCGAATGGCTCTGTGACCAGTCATCGAGGAATTCAACAAATAGTAGAACCGTTGGTAGGGCCGGTATCACACTATCATATTTCTTTGTCTAAGTTGATATGTCAAATATTTATGTCAAAGAAATTTGATAGTGTTTTAGGGAACATTGTCAAATCTCGCTTGTCGTCAAATAAATATGATCAAATCTTGGGCCTCGCCGTAGATTTGATATTAAAAGTCGTTCGTCTTCTGTTCATTGCACTGTGAAATGTAACCGCTTGGAGCGCTGGAGTCGCTACAGCTATTTGACGTCTCTGTAATATGCTTGTAAAGATGGCTTCAAGTTGGTGTATTCATTCGACTCTCTCTCTTTTTTTCTTTTTTTTTTTTATGAGCGTGCTTCGACTAGGGTGGGAGGTGACCAAAGGGCACAGTGGATGCTATTAATTGTGTGTTGATGGGCAGGTGGAATATGCTGCAGGCGACTTCATGTCCACAATCACAGCCCAGCCATCCACCTTTACATCTGGAAACATCCAGGCAGCTTTTCAGCAAGCCGGAATAGAGGATGTGGTCAACTCTAAAATAAAAAAAAATACTTCTTAACTTTCCATTCTACATTGTTTATTTTTGAACTCTGGATGCCACAAGTTAAAAAGCGCCTAATCTGTTTCGTACTTTTTATTAATTCTGAAGTTGTTGGGACACTAATTCCATTAATTAAATTATTCAAAAATAAAAATAGGTCTTGTTGCCCATATAGTGTGCTAAACATTTTTTTTACATATTCCTCCTTCCTTGCCTTATAAATCGCTTCACACGTTTCTGGAATTATTTTGGTTAATGTGCAATGTGATGTTCCAGTGCTGTGTTGCAAACTACAGTAGCTCTGGCGATTTATCTGGTAATAAATATGCAACCGGTAGCTCTGTCTTGCATCAAGAAATCCCAGTGTCACAGTTTGCCTGTCTTCTGCACATATAGCATTTCTCAAGAGAGTATTCTGTTTTGTAATATGAGAAGCCACTTCACTGAGCAAGTACTCTAATACACTCTCATACATTCATAAATAACTTATACGTAAGACTTAACGCCCTCCTCTCGTAACAAACTTTGCTGAATGCTTTTACTATCTCGCCGAAATACCTATGGCTTTATCCAAGTATGTTTCCTTCTATTTCCGCCACTTTTCTTCCAAATACACACACAGTGCAATTGTGATACTAGCAACTGTAGCGCGTAATTACAGGATGTGTCTGCCATCTTGAAATTTGATGAAAAATATGACGACAGTGTAGTACCCCGTTTTTTCGCCAAGTCAAAGCTCTTTGTCCAACAAATTTGACGAATATTTGATCATATTTCGTTGTCAAAGAAATATAATAGTATGATACCAGACGAACGGAGACTTGGTGACTATATTGGAAAATAGTTCATGTATCTGTGTCACATTGGAATGTAGTGCAGCTTTCACTAAAAGTTGCTTGGCGTACCGTACTAGGGTGAAGCTTCCTCTTTGAATTCCGCTCGGACTACCCGAAGTACAGGTGATGAATCATCCAAGGGTACTGCTGTGGGACATGTTTGTGTTGGAGGGATAATAGCGAGTTCCAGTTTCTCGCCACATCTACGGCTCGTGTACTTGCGTGTGGACTGCAGGTAGCTTCTTCCTTTGACGATCGACTAATAGCTTCAGTGTTTTCCGTGCCTCGCGTGTGTGGCACCTTCTTGGTGCCTTCTGGTCACAGTGCCGAATGACAACTCTCTAACTATTTGTTACATGGGTAGAGTGTAGTTGATGTTGGGTAGCGGTTCCCTTCTATTGAGTTCAAAACAACAAATATACAAGGCGTTAAGGGTTTACGTGCAGATACTGTGATCATTAGAAACTTAATGTGTGCCAACTTCACTGTGTGAGTTTTTTCATTACTGCTTCTAAAAGTCTTCCTGCAAACACATTATCTTATTTACCACCCGATGTTTCCTGTTAGATCTTAACTGCACTGCGAATTGGTCTACGCCTGTCACTGTAGATTATTCCTTTCCCCCTATGCATTCACAGTTGAAATGCCGACCTCCTGGGTAGGGGAAAATACAATTTAATGGCTTGTTTGTGCCAGTGTACCTGTAGATACTAACCAATCCGAAAAGTACTACTCATAATAGCTGTAACTATTAGTCTGCAAATGTAATAAATACTGGTGTAATGTTGTTCGATACACTGTTCTCAGTCATCACTAGAAATATCTGAACTTATACACCTAACATCCTGTATATGGTAATCACTGTCAGTATAGCCTTCGACGTGCTTGGTTGAACCATCTGGATGCTGGAAAAATGGTTCAAATGGCTCTAAGCACTATGAGACTTAACATCTGAGGTCATCAGTCCCCTAGACTTACAACTACTTAAACCTATCTACCCTAAGGACAGCACATACATCCATGCCCGAGGCAGGATTCGAATCTGCGACCGTAGCAGCAGCGTGGTTCCGGACTGAAGCGCCCAGAAACGCTCAGCCACAGCGGCCGGCTCTGGATGCTGGACACATGATTACTAGTTATCTCGAATTGTCAACAAGAAAGGAAAATAAAATGTGACCAGTCACCCCTTTTCTCTGCTGTCTTTTTTCTCCCTCCTCCCCCCCTCTCTCTCTCTCCACCCCATGTCTCCCCCTCCCCCAATGCCCACCTCCCTCTACCCCGACACCAGCAGGTGTCCTACGCTCAAAGATGTACTTGTCTGTTATGTCCTATGAGACAAGTGGATTGCAGTACCGCCCATTTGGACATGGTGATTTTATGTGATGCCCAACTTTAGTGTGAGTTACGTTATATTTCCATTAGCTATTGCTGTTTTCTTTTTCTCCTGAGTTAAGAAAACTAGAGCATTAGAGCAGGTCACGACAAGAAACCAGTATTGTTTATCAATAAGCAATAATTTATTCCAAATTCTTTCCTTGAGCGATAAACCGTAGACCTCATTACGTTTGCAATAAATAAAACATAAACGATTCATTAACTCTGTTAAATTAGTCCCGGATTAGTTATGTGAATATTTCCTGTTGGTGCTAGCACCTTTTCTGTCTTCATCGCACTAAACATTTTGAGGAGTTCAGATGCCGTTTGCAGCATCGTAATTCGGATTCTTCGTCAAACAGTGTGTAGTTGCCAACCTTTTCTCTCTTCCAGCCTCTCTCCTACCCCACCTAACAACCCTATGATTCCAATAAATGCTTGGGAAATCATTACCCACGCCGTGACACGTCCCTGGATTGTTCATTCAGTTAGAGAATGGTCCGTGCAAGGCAAGATTCGCGCCCCAATGCACCACTCATTTTTATCTGTCAGACTCTGCTGGAAAGTCAGCAATAATGAAAAAACCACTAACGACATTTCTCTGTGTTATCGTTTCTTCCAACAGCTGTAGTCCAGAAACGTATGCATCAGAGCTTCTGTCAAGTTTATAAGAAGCATACGACTACAATTTTAGCTGCGAGGGCGTGTCGTATCTCATGCCTGTATAGCTCAGACGATGAGAGAATACGCGAAAGGCAAGGTTGTGAATCTGTGACCTTGTCCGGTACAAAGTATTAATCCGCCAATTAAAGATCTGCAGTCTTGCAGAACTAGGGGTGCTGACAGATTTTACATCTGGTTGTCTGTGGGGAAACATCGTAAAACTGTATCACGAATAAGTACTAAGAACATACCACACCAGTTGTCGAAAATGCGTGATTTATTTACCATAAAATGCTTCAAGACTATATTACCTCATTGTCACGTTCTATAAAACAAATCATTACATCACATGCCCGCCTCGGTAGCTGAGGGGTCAATGTGGCTGAATGCCTACCGAAGGGGCCCGAGTTCGATTCCCGGCCCGGTTGGAGGTTTTCTCCACTCAGGGACTGGGTGTTGTGATGTCTTCTTCATTGTTTCATCACCGACGCATCAGTCGCCTAAATGGCACCACATAAAAAGACTTGCATCCGGCAACGAGCGGCCACTGGACATAGAGATTACATCTCATAACTAAACATACAGACAACCTTGTAAATGTGTGTGTATTGCTCTGTACTATTACTTATCTTAAAGTTAATATACACTACGGGTCATTAAAATTGCTACACCAAGATGAAATGCATATGATAAACGGGTATTCATTAGACAAATATATTATACTAGAACTGACATGTGATTACATTTTCACTCAGTTTGGGTGCACAGATCCTGAGAAATCAGTACCCAGAACAACCACCTCTGGCCGTAATAACGGCCTTGATGCGCCTGGGCATTGAGTCAGAGAGAGCTTGAATGGCGTGTTCAGGTACAGCTGCCCATGCAGCTTCAACACGGTACCACAGTTCATCAAGAGTAGTGACTGGCGTATTGTGACGAGGCAGTTGCTCGGCAACCATTGACCAGACGTTTTCAATTGGTGAGAGATCTGGAGAATGTGCTGGCCAGGGCAGCAGTCAAACAATTTCTGTATCCAGAAAGGCCCGTACAGGACCTGCAACATGCGGTCGCGCATTATCCTGCTGAAATGTAGGATTTCGCAGGGATCGAATGAAGGGTCGTAACACATCTGAAATGTAACGTCCACTGTTCAAAGTGCCGTCAATGCGAACAAGAGGTGACCGAGACGTGTAATCAATGGCACCCCATACCATCATGCCGGGTGATACGCCAGTATGGCGGCGACGAATACACGCTAGGTTTTGTTGGAATTCCTCAACCCTTTAGTGATGCTATCAAGTTAATTTGTAAGGAGCAGCCAATTCTTCCAATGTGCGTTCTTTGCGATGTCGCCAAACACGGATGCGACCATCATGATGCTGTAAAGAGAAACTGGATTCATCCGAAAAAATGACGTTTTGCCATTCGTGCACCCAGGTTCGTCGTTCAGTACACCATCGCAGGCGCTCCTATCTGTGACGCAGCGTCAAGGGTAACCGCAGCCATGGTATCTGAGCTGATAGTCCATGCTGCTGCAAAAGTCATCGAACTGTTCGTGCAAATGGTTGTTGTCTTGCAAACGTCCCCATCTGTTGACTCAGGGATAGAGACGTGGCTGCACGATCCGTTACAGCCATGCGGATAAGATGCCGGTCATCTCGAATGCTAGTGATACGAGGCCGTTGGGATACGGCGTTCCGTATGACGCTCCTGAACCCACCGATTCAATAATCTGCTAACAGTTCTAAACATATTCTGCGTGGTGGCTGTTTGTTCTAAGTCATGCCTCCCTACCACTTTCGCGCAACGACGCTCTGAGCGTGTTTTTTAGGGAATTGACTAGTTTGAACCTGGGACCTGTTGCTGGTAAGGAGACGTCAGACCACACATGACATGTAGAATTCAGAAGAGTTCAGTGAGACTAGCAATTATATAACCAAATACTTAATGATTTCAGCGTCAGCTCCACTGCACTCCCTGTAAAAGAATCTTAATACTAACTAAATTTAGTGGAAGGGGTTCAAGGCTTTCCTATTTTTTAGTTAGGTGGTAAAATAACGTCGAAAAAGCATTTAAATTTAGCATTGGAAATTTTATTCTACTCACAAAATATTGTTTATAAATTGCACTATTGATAAAAGGAAATGTTTTAATACAGGATGGTAAAAACCAACTGCGTTCAACAAAAATGTGAACGAATATTCCCTGAATGGGTTTCCAAGTTCTACAATGGATCGAAGGATGACCTATACCATATCACACCTATAATTTAGGTTTAAATTAAGTTTCACAAAAGAGAAAACTATCAAAATGGTCTACAGTGACCCTCAACTATCTTTAATTACTTATCTAACTTGTCGTAAATTGCATTGGCTGAAGTGGCTTCTCAATAACTATATAACAGAAAAATCATCGAGTTTCAGATTTTTACTTCAAGTGGCAAATGTGAACACCATGAGCTTTAATTGACGATCGACACTAGTATTACGCAAAAAGGGGGTGTAACAGATGAGACTTCTGCAGTTCTGAGTGAAGCTTTATGCGCTGTTATGCGGCACCGCGTGCGTTCATTACCTTGTCGGTGTTCGTCAGGTGGCGGCGGGCAGCACAGCTCCGCTCACCTCGCCGTCTCCGAAGCAACTCCCGTCTAAATTCTCCTTACTACAATTTACCAAAGTTGGTTAAAAAAAAACTATCTGGCTGTGTTTTTATCTGACCAATCAGGATCTCAATGTTAACCTTAAGCTCTGCCTACAAAAATTCTGTCTATCCAATGAGAAACGTTATACTTTTCGTGGTGGGGTAATATTTTTAAAGTTTGCAACGTAACAGAGACGCGAAAAAGTCTCACGCTAAAACTTGCAGGTGGTGTGGTCCTAGCAGTTAGCTGGCGACGTGGGTGTCCGTCCGTCCCTTATCGTAGGGCCTTCCAGCTTAACATGGTTCTGCTCTCGGCTTCTGTTCTCGTTTCTCCCCTCGGAACTGCGTCTGTCTCACGGTGGGAAGGTATGACATGCATTTAGGCATTCTTGTGTTAGTCTGTGGTATTCCATTTGCTCACTCGTTACTCGTATTACTTTGGTTAATTGAATGTCACGATTTATTCGGAGCTATGTGACATACTACTGGATTTGCTTATCATGTCAGGGTTTTCATGGAAGGTGTTGGATTTGCCGGACACCTTACACAGTCATTGAATCTCTACCAACGCGAGCAGCAATGTCGCGACACGATAAACCGCAATCGCGATAGGCTACAATCCGACCTTTATCAAAGTTGGAAGCGTGATGGTACGCATTCCTCCTCCTTACACGAGGCATCACGACAACGTTTCACCAGGCAACGCCGGTCAACTGCTGTTTCTGTATGAGAAATCGGTTGGAAACTTACCTTATGTCAGCACGTTGTAGGTGTCGCCACCGGGGCCAACCTTGTGTGAATGCTCTGAAAAGCTAATCATTTGCATATCACAGCATCTTCCTCCTGTCGCTTAAATTTCGCGTCTGTAGCAAGTCATCTTCGTGGTGCAGCAATTTTAATGGCCAGTAGTGTATATTAGACTTTGTCATAAGTAAAAAGCCAATAGCAAGCATGCATCGTCAAATATATAAAATTCTACCTTGCACATGTCATGTACAACAGACTACCGCAAAACTCAGTTATTAACAAAAGGCACCGGCCCTCATACTTCACACTATCAAAGATTCTACTATCATGTAAGACAGGGCCGGCCAGAAGTTCTGCACGCGTGCGGTGTTCCTGCACGTGTGCAACTTCCGGGTCACAGCGTGCACGACGCAGCCGTCAGTGTTCATGTAGTGCATGTTTCTACGCACAGATGTCGCTTTATCCACTTGCTGGGATACTCTGTACCGGCGCATTATAGTGCTCTTTCCACAGCTTACAAGCCAACCATAGGAAGGTATTTCGCGTATTAAACATTTAAAATACTGTCACAGTCTACTCATTGAGACATTTACTTTTATGTTAACAGTTTAACCCAGTAAGACATGTAATACAGTTAACAACCGTGGGTTTTTATTAATGCAGCTTGACTGACGGCACGTAAATACGCGTTATGTTTTTGAGCTAGTATTTAAGAAAGAGAGCACTTAGCGACTTCTAACGAACCTTATTCACGATTTCAAATAACATTAAACTAATGCAAGGTTTTCTATAACTAATTCTCGGTGCTCTCAGTTACACCCACATAATTTCTGTCTCACTGACCTCTGAACAGAATCATAACCGCAGACCTCTCGATGATCACCTGTTATTTCAATACCATTATTGCTATACCTTTCATCAGTTCCGTCTGAAATCTGCATAATAACCGACAGTTAGATGAATGTTATGTTTTATCGACTTCAGCTGAGCGTAGCCCTTCACACATTAAAAAAAAAAACCCTAAATGTAAGTATACATTGAAACAATCGGTTTAATGACCAATTTTCCTCTTGCATGTACCACATAAACAGGGAAGTGGAGCCGTCGCCGTTCATTTAGGACACATGTCTAATAACAGATGTCGCTGTCGCTCCCTGTCGCACACGTGCGCACATGTGCAGCACTTCCGCACGTCTGCACACTGTGCAGCGTTTGGCCGGCCCTGATGTAAGATATATCCCAACCCCCAATGCTGCTGCTGTCTAAGTACAATATTTGAACGTTTATACTCGTATGTCAAATCCTAGCAAATCCTAAAAACCGATATTGTGCCATACAGAATAACCAACATGAAACATTTAAGCTTAGTGACCATTAAGGTGGGGGGGAGGGGGGGGGGGTTGATTTCGGGGAGGAGACCAAACTGCGAGGTCATCGGTCTCATCCGATTAGGCAAGCAAGTCGGCTGTGTCCCTTCAAAGGAACCATCCCGGCATTTGCCTGAAGCGATTTAGGGAAATCACGGAAAACTTAAATCAGAATGGCCCGACGCGGGATTGAACCGTCGTCCACCCGAATGCGAGTCCAGTGTGCTAACCACTGCGCCACCTCTCTCGGTGACCATTAAGGAGATTAGTCTGAAGTGGACCCAGAAATGTCCCTTGGACACGTCTGTCTTTTCATTTAATAAGTTAAATCGTTTTGTTCGTCTAGCCTTCTTACTACCAAAGTTCTGTGCTTTTATGGATTAACATATTACTAAACCATTGTAATGTCACAGAGTTAGTATCGCTTGTTGAGGGTTATAAGTCTCAAATAGTATTAGGAACAGAAACTTGGTTGAAACCGGAAGTGAGTAGCAGCGGTATCTTAAATTCTGATTTATCGTAAAGATAGTTTAGTCGCCAGTGGTGGCAGTGTGTTTTTTGTAGCAAAGAATTCCATGATATCTAGGGAAGTTATCAAGGATTCCGAACGGGAATTAATGTGGGTGATTTAAGCATCAAAGATCTGTCAAAAATGGTAATCGTATCCTTTTATAGTTCGCCTGCGTCGGAAGCTGTAGCCGCAGATCGCTTCACGCAGGTCTTGGACAATTTCGTGAATAAGATTCCTGATCATACCGTTGTAATAGCGGATGACTTCAGCTTTCCAGGTATAGATTGGGAGAGCGATGCTGTCAAATCTGGTGCCATAGACGTGGGTCCGTGTGGCATTGTTTTGAATGTCTTGTCCGAAAATTATTTCGATAAAATGGTTAAAGAAGCAAATCGTGAAGGTAACCTCTTAGACCTCTTAGCAAAAAACAGACTTAAACTTCTCGTACCACTTAACGTAGAGGAGGGTGTCTATGGCTACAGGCACTACAAGGAACGTCAAGAAAAGTAAGAAAATATTTTTTTCTTAGCAAGAGCGACAGGATTCAAATTGTAGAGTATCTGAGTACTCAACATGGCAACGGCCTTGCCGCAGTGGTTACACCGGTTCCCGTGAGATCACCGAAGTTAAGCGCTGTCGGGCGTGGTCGGCAATTGGATGGGTGACCATCCAGGCCGCCATGCACTGTTGCCATTTTTCGGGTTGCACTCAGCCTCGTGATGCCAACTGAGGAGCTACTCGACCGAATAGTAGCGGCTTCGGTCAAGAATACCATCATAACGACCGGGAGAGCGGTGTGCTGACCCCACGCCCCTCGTATCCGCATCCTCCACGGAGGATGACACGGCGGTCGGATGGTCCCGGTAGGCCACTCGTGGCCTGAAGACGGAGTGAGTACTCTACATTAAGTAATCAGTGCTAGGAGCGAAGACGAGGAGCACATATGAAAAAAAAAAAATCTTGAAAATCGTTCAATATGCCTTAGACAAGTATGATCCGAGTAAGATTTTAAGTGATAGAGAGACCCACCATGGTTTAATAGCCGAGTTAAGAAACTTCTACGTAAACAAAGAGAACTTCATTACAGACTCCAGATGTAGCTGAAAAACAAATTCTGATCGAAGCGAAAATGAGAATAAAGAGAGCAGTGAGACAAACGTTCAATTACTGTGAAATTAAAATTTTGGCAACTCATCTGACTAAAAAATGAAAGAGGTTTGGGTCTGACGTAAAATCAGTTAGCGATACCGATTACCTATTCAATCACTCAGTGATCATAATGGCACCGAAACGGAAAATGACAGAGAGAAAGCCCAAATGCTGAATTCGATCTTACGTAACTGTAACACGGTCCCTCTTTCCGTCATCGTATGGACTTCGAAATGGTAGATATTGAGAGAACTGGTCACGGAATAGAAAAACAATTACATTCGCTTTGTAGTGGAAAGACATCATGACCAGATGAAATATCTGTAAGAATCTGCAGAGATTATGCGAAAGAACTTGCTCCCTTTTAGCAGCAGTTTATCGTTGATCGCAGGAGTAGGTGCCTAGAGACTGGAAAAAAAGCGCAGGTCATTCCTGTTTTCAGGAAGGGTCGTAGGACAGATGTACATAATTATAGGACTATATCGTTGACGTAAATCTGTTGTAGGATTATAGAACATGTTTTATGTTAATGTATTAAGACGTTTTTGGAGAACGAACATCTGCTCTAAAAAAATCAACAAAAATTCCGCAAAGAGAGATCTTGCGAAATTAAACTCGCTCTATTCCTCCATGATTAAAAGCGCATCGCCGTCAGGTCGGTGCTGTGTTCCTTGACTTCAAGAAGGCATTTGACAGATCAATTTGACGGTATTTCCCAGTTTGATAGAACAAAAGTGTCTTACATCAATTAGTTCGTTTCGAATTGTCGTGCACCATTGTGGAGCCAGACAGGTGCCTTTCAGGGTATGCTGAATGCTCCGTACTTAGCAATCACATACAATCGCTCGCTCGTAGTAATATCCGTACCCGGAGACTGATATGTTGCGCAAGTCACACCAATACCCAAAAAGGGAAATAGGAGGAATCCGCTGAATTACAGACTCATATCTCTTATGTCGATTTACAGTAGGATTCTGGAACATAAACTGTGCTCGAACATTATGAATCTCCTCGAAGAAAACAATTTATTGACAAATAGCCAAAACGGGTACTGAAAGTACCGTTCTTGTAAAGCACAACTATTTCTTTAATGTCACGATGTAATGAGTGTTGTCTACAGAGGACGTCAAATTGATTCCGTATTGAAAGATTTCCAGAAGGCTTTTGACACCGTTCCTCACAAGCGACTTCTAATTAAATTGCGTGCCTGTGGAATATCGTCTCACTTGTGTGACTGGATTCGTGATTTCCTATCAGAAAGGTCACAGATCGTAATAACTGACAGAAAATCACCGAGTAAAACAGAAGTAATATCTGGCGTTTGCCAAGGAAGTGTTAAAGGCCCTATATTCTTCCTGATCTACGTAAACGACTTAGGAGACAATTTGAGCAGGCAATGCTGTCATTTACCGTCATGTAATGTCATCAGATGATCAGAAAGAATAGCAAAATGTTTTAGATCAGGTATCTGTATGGTGCAAAAAGTGAGAATTGACTCCATATGAGCACTAAAATAAATCCGTTTAATTTCAATTATACGATGTGTCACAAAAATCTAAAGGCTACCCGCACGAGGTAGCAGCTCGGTCTAGGGCACATTATCACGGTTCGAGTCCTCCCTCGGGGATGGATGTGTGTGTTATCCTTAGCGTAAGTTAATTTAAGGTCGATTAAGTAGTGTGTAATCCTAGGGACCGATGACGTCAGCACTTTGGTCCCATGGTCCTTACTACAAATTTCCAAAGGCTGTAAACTCAACTAAATACTTAGGAATTACAATTACGAATAATTTAAATTGGAGCCATCACGTAGATAATGTTGTCGGGATAGCAAAACAAAGACTGTAGAACACTTAGAAAATGTAACAGGTTTACTAAAGAGACTGCCTACTCTACACTAGACTGCTCTCTTCTGGAGTATTTCTGTGCAGTGTGGGATCCACATCAGATAGGATTGAGAGGAGACACCGAAAAAGGTCAAAGATGGGCAGCTCGTTTTGTATTATCGCAAAGCAGGGGAGAAAGTGCTACGGATATCATAAACGAATTGGGGTGGCAGTCATTAAAACAAAGGCGTTTTTCTCTGCTGCAGAACCTTCTCATGAAAATTCAGTCACCAACTTTCTCGTCAGAGTGTGAAAAAATTTTGGCGGCCACTTACGTGGGGAGAAATGAAAATCAGAATAAAATATGAGAAATCAGAGTGCCCTCGGAAAGATTTAAGTGTTCGTTTTTCAAGCGCAATGTTCGAGAGTGGAACGGCAGAGAAGTAGCTTAAAGGTGGTTCGATGAATCCGCAGCCAAGTACTTAATTGTGAATTACAGAGTAATCATGTAGATGTAGATGTGATGTAAACAGTTCTTCAAATGGTTCAAATGGCTCTGAGCACTATGATACTTAACATCTGAGGTCATCAGTCCCCCAGACTTAGAACTACTTCAACCTAACTAACCTAAGGACATCACACACATCCATGCCTGAGGCAGGATTCGAACCTGCGACCGAAGCGGTCGCGCGGTTCCAGAATGAAGCGCCTAGAACCGCTCGGCCACACCGGCCGCCTAAACAGTTCTCATTAACGCCCTGTATAGCCATCCACAACGGGCAATCACAAAGTTTTTATTCACAACTCGAAAAAATAAAGTTACGTAATTAATTTTTGGTTAGCTAGGAGGCACATGTCTGCATTCATCGAACACATTGAAATCCCTCCGTACAGTACCGAAGCACGCAGCTAGAGGAGTGAAATCACAATTCTTTTTTGGATAGATAGGAGGGTGAAGAGATATAATGTGCCGAGATAGATTTTATGTGATTGGTCAGACTGAACATTTTTTGTAAATATATTGCAAATGTTTTTAAAACCTGACCTGGCAAAGTGCAGCGCCAGAGTAATTGTTGTTAATAGTTATTGCATATTGCCAATTGAGTTCAAAGGCTACGGATGCTTATCTCACAAACTTGTGCTACTGTTAAATACAAGTCTGACTATTTTCACTAAAGAAGTTAAGTCTCGTACAGTGGTAGCGTAATTATTCACTTTCATTTTTGTTCGATTGCCGTGAAGGAAAGTGTGAAGAAACTGTGAAACACTGTGAAATTAAACAAAAAATGTCATTAATAGACAGGAACAGAACATATTAATTCCTGTGAGATTTCTGAACAATTAAAACAAAACTTCCAATGCTAGTCGACCAACTCTAAAGAAGTAAAATAATCTTGGAAAGTAAAATAAAAAACTCATGGTTTTTTAGATGTTGCTTGGAACGTGAATGTTGTTCATTGAAATGGTGAGTGAAAGGGCTGGAAATTAATTTATCGTGCAGTTCCTTGTAATTAAAATAATGTGGAGGTGTGTTTCGCTCATCATGGGTCTTAAGCACAGTTTCAAACCAGCTACTCGTATACATCGTTTCTCAGCGACATGAAGTTAAACCTAAAAAGAAAACTCTTGCGTTAGCAACAGCAGGTCACACTTAATATTTTTATCAAGCCTGGAAAGCGAGAATTGTGTTTAGATAGTCACTACACTTATATTTGTGAACTGCAGTAACGCTTCGGTCCCACGCAACCTCGTGCCAGGCGCCGCTCTGGCTTGTCCGCATTCCCTGCTTCAGCCTACTAGTAGCGCTTCCTAGCGGCTGTCGCTGGTACTACTTGACGCGTCGCCATAGTAACGCAGCCTCCCATCGCCCTCAAGCGGCAGAAGCGTGCACTAATATCACCTTCCTGCATCTACAGACGGCTAATGTCTTGTTCAGTTCTGAAACGGTGTGTGCTATTAACTACATCGATGTATTTATGGTCCTCAGCAGCACCGAAACTTACAATCTTGAAGGATAGAAGTAATTCGTTGTTTCAGCGCTTCCTTATTGAGTTCGAAGCAAGATATAGGCATAAAAAGATACAGGCACTTACTTGCGACTCCAAACTGAAATCAACAAAGGCGGAGGAAACATAAATTTCGAAATAATTTAACACGGCATTTCAGTAATATTTCAGAGTATTTCTTGAACACAGCGCACTATATGGCTGAATGTGTCTCGTGCGATTAATGTCATTAACTTCCCTGTCCCACTTGCGAATGAAGTGTGGGAAAAATGATTTTGTGCCTCTTTACGTGTTGTAATTTCTCGTATTTTGGTAGAAGATTATGTGAATGCATAGTGTCTGTTCTTTAAGACATGTTCAAAAGAACAGACACCACACAGAATCTGCAGCTGTGATACGTACTATGTAATTTGAAGGTGTAGAGGGGAGAAAGCAGAGGAAAGGCAAGGAACTTATGATATCAACTCCGTCGGGATTCTATGTGGAATCAGTGGCGACTAGTGAAAATATTTGCTGGACGAGAATTCGAACCCAGGATCTCCCGCTTACTAGGCAGTTGCATTAACCACTGCGACATCTGGACACAGTATGTTTAGTAGTTGCGCGGACTATCTCGGCACAGGTGCACGATTACCTTCGAACTCCTGCGGGAATCTCAAAGTAGCGAGCGCGGACATGGAAGGGGCTGCAGATGGGTGGCGCTCGGTGGGGGCGTGATTCCGCTGGGAGTCGCGCCGAGATAATCCGCGCACTTACCATACCACTGCGTCCGGATGTTGCTATGGCTAACGCAGCAGCCTAATAAGCAGGAGATAACCGGGTTCGCGCTGATTACGTATAAAATTCCAGTGCAGTTGACATCAATAGTTCGTGCCCTTTCCTTTCCTTTCTCCCACCACCACCTTCAGATTGCATGAGATTCATTGTTGCTCAGTTTAAGTGATTAGCTGTGTACTGTAGCCCTCTTCTTCTTTTCTTCGTACAATTATCTTTTAGCTCGTCGAGGGTAGTAACGTCAGCGAACTGAATGAGTGCTAAAATTTAGAATAAGAACTAAAAGTTTGCGAGTAAACTTCCAAGGATGGAAAGACAGCCCAAGGATGACAAGATAGCTGCAACGCCTGCTCCCCGAGGACTTCGTTATTTGCCTGTATTTCCTTTTCTAGAGGACCTGCTTTCGAAACTACATCTGCTAAACAATCATATGTTTATTAAATGAAAGAAGAAGTTTACTGTTACCAGTCACTGTTTAAATCGTATGTTTAACGTGTTATTTACTGAGTAAAAAGTTGTTTTCAGGACTGCAGAAATGCTGTTCAAAATGTAAAAACTCGGCTTTTGTTTCAAAGAATATGAGTGTCATTTATAATTAGGTACTGCAATTTCTGTAATAGTTGTAATAGTAGCAGTAGGAGGACGAGGAAGAAGAGGTGAAACTGTGACCAGCGTCGCTGTAAATTCACCTGTGCTTTTCGTGCGAGCGGTATAGCGACATGAAACTTATTTATCCTAGTTTAAGTAAGTTGAATCATAGAATCAGCACTATTTGCATCAGAAAGTACTGTGACTTACACAGTCACTATAAGCCTTTTAAGAGGTTTTAGCCTACGTACATACACTGAAAATCCAAAAATTATGACCATTACGAGATTGAACGTCAACTAGTGGTGTCTCGGGCACTTGACGCGGCAAAGAAACTAGATAAACAGAGCAGAGACGAATGGGGAATAATGCCAGCGACGATAGGAGGCACAAATGGTAAATTCTACGGACATAAGCCACTTAGACAGAGGGCTGATTCTTATGGGACAGCAGTCAGTTGCTGCTGTCGTGAGCAACGAAGGACGGTGAACCCACGAGTAGGCAACAGTGTGTTGGAGGTCCACTCCTGACGCGCTCTGTACAGCGGTGTAGCTGCCGACTTGTGGCAGATGTGACATCAGAGTGAATGTTGGTGACAGCCCAAACGTTTCAGAGGACGCAGTTCAGCGCACCTTTTTGAACATTGGGCTCCTCAGCAGATGATCTCTACGTGTTTCCCAACGACATGATCAATGGCTCTGAGCACTATGGGACTTAACTACTGTGGTCATCAGTCCCCTAGAACTTAGAACTACTTAAACCTAACTAACCTAAGGACATCACACACATCCATGCCCGAGGCAGGATTCGAACCTGCGACCGTAGCAGTCGCGCGGTTCCGAACTGCGCGCCTAGAACCGCTAGACCACCGCGGCCGGTGCGACATGATCAGTTACAATTACAGTGGACATGGGATCATCGAGAGGGGACCATGGATCAATGGAAATATGTAGCCTAGTCGTATGAATGGCATTTCTTGTTACATAAAGTCGATATCTGATGTTCGTATACAACGTCAGGTAGGATAGGAGCTATTCGAAACATTTACCGCAACACGCATTCAACCGGTGGGAGCAGTCTTATGCTATGGAAGGCATTCACCTGGGCTTCCTTGGGACCTGTGGCAATGCTCGAATGCACCACGACAATTGTGGACTACGTGAACATCACTGCGAACTGTATGAATCCCTTCAAGTTTGGTGACTCCTCCCACAACGATGGCATGTTCCAGCAGGAGAAATGTCCATGTCATAAGGCCAGAATCTACATCTACATCTACAAACATAGTACGCATGCCACCGTAGGGTGCATGGCGGAGGGTACCCTGTACTACTGTCATTTCCTCTGCTGTTTCACTCGCAAACAGAGCGAGGTATAATTTCTCGTATCTTATCTTCGTAATCCCTGTAAGTAGGCTGTTTAGGTTTTTTATGTTGGTAACGCCACGTAGGGCTCTGCATGAAAATCACTGACTGTGCTGTGTGCAATCTGTGGTTGGTTGTCGTTATTGGAATATTCGCTATTGTAGTGTTGGGCAGTTGGATGTGAACAACGCGTAGCGTTGCTCAGTTCGACGTGAGCCGCCAGCACTGGTGGATGTGAGGAGAGAGATGGCAGAGTTTTGAGAGCGGACGAACTGGACATGTGTCCATCAGAAAAAGGAAATTTGTAAGACTGGATGTAATGAACATAAATGCCTGGAGTGATCAGTCGGTCAGACAAGATGCTGTCCCGGTGTAGCATTCAGTTTTAAGTGTCAGGAGCATTTAGACAGCACACACATCGCTGCAAAGAGAGCAGTCATGAAAACAACCCCTATTCTAAGACGAAGACACTTGATACTGAATGGCAAGTTCTCCTCCCCCTTTATTCAGGATCACATCTTCCTAGGAGGTTATGACAGAACATTCGCCGCGCTCTGACCGTGAAAATTACCGTAGGTTTGATGCATAGCTCTTCTTACGTGTGCAGTAGTTGCTATTGAGTTTTCTCTGTCAGTTTCCTTGCTCTACCTTTTGTACCGAGAGTGTAGTGGTCCCCGTTTCCCCCACGTTCTGCGATTGGCACCATTCAACGAAGGGACATCTGACTTCAATTGATATGTTTTTATCTCGACCGTGGTTTATATACACTTCTCTGTAAAATAGGGCGAGATAGCTAAAGTACCGTAACATATTAACTACTCATTGGTGACACGGCCCCTCAGGCATTGGCTGGGATAGATACGGGGCAAAACATCAGACAACGCCCGAAGGCCAATGTTTTGAATACGTGGGAGTTGTGGAGGTACGGGCAGACATCGTTTCTCTAATAAATGCCCTTTTTTTTACCTTTAAAATTTTACAACTTTATAAACTTGTTTTTAAAATAGTGAGTGACCATTCGTTACCATAAACAAGATCCTCTACATAGTTTGTTAATGAAAGTTCCTGAAGTATTTTAACAGATCAAAGAAAAAGTCTCAGAATCAATTTACAAAGCTTAAAACTCAAAATCCCTTTTGAAGCAAAGGAAAAAAATATACAAATTGTATAATGCAATGTTAAATACAAGATTCTAACGCCAGATGGAAATACCAAAATTTTGGTAGATATGACCAGTTATCCCTAAAGGCAATAAAATATTGATCACAAAATTTTTAATTAAAACAACTTAAATGCAATAAAATCTGATTACTGTCGACGCACACTCAAACCCCGTAACCTCTACGATGCGCACCGTATCACAAAATATTTTTCTTCCTTTTAAAAACTTTACACCAAAAACATCCTTACATGTGATGCATACTACCACCAACAAATTATAGCAATAATCAAGCATAAATGTTATAATTAACCAGGTATGTAAAACTTTCCCTTTCAAAACCAAAAAACACAAATCAACTCTTAAGCGCAGTCGCTACATCCGTTAAAAAAATATACAATACATATCTTTTGATTTCGTCGTGGTCATGCGCTGTTGTGCACCGTGCTGTCCTTCAGAGTGACATGCGGCACGGGAATTTTCCACGATGGATGAAACGTTAACAGGGCGCAACCAACCTACACAGCTTGCATACTAGAATTATACGTCGATGTGGATGCGGCTCGCAAATCTTAAAAAGGGCGAGGGAGTAGATGCGGTAGTACTAAACACTTCGACTATACCGCACCGCACCAAACAGCAGTACGATGGGATAGACAAGAGACAAATCAAGAAATATTGCAAGGCAACCCCAGCAAGTCAGTAACAAAATATTTGGGGCTTTAAACTCTTGGGAGGGCCACAGAAAACCACAGAATGACTTCTCAAGCTAAATTATGAAGATACTATCGGCGATTTGGCAACGACAAGTGGAACCGTAAAATACCATAAGAAGTGAACTGCAATTAACACAATTCATAAGCCTCCGACTGAAATTCTCCACAATCAATCTGTCCCCTACTACAAAAGCTTAACAGTACCTCCAAAGTTCACTCGTGGACACTACCAGAGTGTCAGTTAATCCTTATAACTGCAGATAACAAGTTTAATACACTAGGGGCCGATTAGGTTTCTTAATAAGACAAGCAATGATTCCGTCTTTCACTTATATCCACATTCGATCCAAAACAGTCATTTATTTGCCTTAAAGCAGCTAAGTAGATGACTGTCGATTTGAACGCTCTCCTGCCAAGCAGCGCTCTAACTGGAGACTGCAGTACCGAAGCAAAGCTTACACCACTCACAAGTCTTATATACGAGCCACCAACGTGCACCTTTTTAGAATTATTCACCTCATACACCAAACTTGCCGTAATTCTTCGTCGGAATCCAAGGGCAGAACCAAGAAATCACTTCTCAGCTGTTGAATGACCACACAATGATCTCCATCGGGACAACACCGGCCCTCTACACACTGGGATCTTCGAGCCCACGGCGTTGCGTCCCAACTGACCGCTTCCACGGGGCCCACCGACCAAGCTGCCTTGCCCTCCGACACCTGTGCCAATCCTCAGGTACCGGTCAGCGCTCACCTCCGCGACCCCCCTTTTCCCTCGTTCTGCCTGCTTCGCGGCGCGCGGGAAGCCAACTCTCCGAAGATAAGCGGCGACCAGAGACTCCAATCCGATCTCGCTATCAACATCACGGCGAGTACTGAGAAGCTTGGTGGTTTGAAAAAACAAAACAAAATATAAATAACGAGCCGTACCGGCTCAATTGGACATGAATGAAATTAAATTAATGAAATTACGGAGGAATGTTGCCAGAGATCTCCCAGTCGTGCACAGAAAGGTGGACGTTACACACCGTGCGACAGACGTGACTTTAGCGCCAGATGGGGATGTCCAGCAACAAGAGGCGGTAGAAGGAACGCGAAAAGACAGTGTGTGCCAATCAGCAAGCAGTTACGTTGCACTGCCATGGTGTTCTCCGGGAAAACATGGACGGAGACAACATTTGGATGACTTCACACTGGGAAGAATCATCTGGATACGGGAAGGAGCACGAAGTGTGACGAGTGTATCCCAGAAATGTGATATCACTCACAGCATTGTTTCACGTGCGTAGCGAGCGTTCCGAATCACAGGCACTGCTGCCGGAAAGAGATAAAGTTGTTGACTACGATCAGCGACAGCAGCAGATGACCGCTACACTGTGCAACAGGCAAGAAATGACCCACGTCAAACAGCGGAAGTCGTCGCAACAACACGTAACAGGACTGCAGTGCACGCAGTCTCAGGTCTCCACAGTTGCATGGCAACCGAAAGGAAATGGCCTTTTTGCCGACGACAAGTACGTTGTGTTCCGTTGATACTGGCACATCGGCTGCACCATTTACTACGATGGCAAGAGCATACGGACAGGACCGACGAGGGCATGTGATGCGCCCAGGAACATTAGCGAATGCTATTTTGTCTAAAACTCACATGGTGAGACCGTGGCTGTCTACAATTAATGTAGGTTGATTCTTAGAAAGAATAGCAAATACTTTTTGGTATGTGTGTGTGTGTGTGTGTGTGTGTGTGTGTGTGTGTGTGGGTGTGGGTGGATGGGTGTGTGTGTGTGTGTGTGTGTGTGTGTGTGTGTGAGTGTGTGTGTGTGTGGTGCTTTGCACAATATGGTGATGTGCAAATCATATAAGTGCTGCATATATTTTGCAGTATTTGAAAAATACAATGCTGCAACTTCGCAACAAAATTGCGCAGAATTTTCGATGGCACCAACACGCCAAGGATATTTCGTTACAGTGGAAGAATAAAAATCGAAAACTGACGATTATGTGAAGTTCATCTTGTAAATTTTGTGAACAGCCGTCTGATGATGAACTTGTCAGTTCGAAACCGGTCACGGTGCTATTTACTTAAATAAATAGCAGTGTTAATAGTGGCTTGTTGCTGTCTTCTTCTTTGTAACATTATCGAACATGATTGTTTCGGAGGTGCAGGTGTTACGGCATGAGCAGCTGACCTCCAAATCTTTGAACACAGTACATACACCAGTCAACGTTATTTCGGCCCTGACTTCATTTTTATGGATGACAAAGCGCGATCACATCGAACAGCGCTAGCGCAGGAGTTCTTGGAACGAGAGCACATTCAGCGAATAGAGTGGTCCACCTGTCCCCCCGACATAAACCCCATTGAGCACGTGTAGGATGCAGTGGAAAGACGTGTTGCAGCTCGTTCACACGCACCAACGAGTGCCAGCAGCTGTCAACCGCGCTGGAGAAGAAGTGGAACGCCTTTCCTCAAGAAATCCTTACCAATCTAATGGCCAGCTTGGGAGTACATTGCAGAGCATACATTGCCGTCCTGGCGATAACACACCCTATTAAGAATTATGTTCCGCATTTTGTAATGTACATAAGACCACCATAAATATCGATGACTTTGATGTAATTATTGTCTTTGAATAAAAGTGTCATTTATGTTCGTCTCATTGGGTACTTCTTTCAAAAACCTTTTGTACTATACTGCAGCAATTCCTTCTAAGTACTGTCCAAGTTCCATCGAGTTGTGTTACTTGACTGTGTGGCCGAGCGGTTCTAGGCGCTTCAGTCTGGAACCGCGCGACCGCTACGGTCACAGGTTCGAATCCTGCCTCGGGCATGGATGTGTGTGATGTCCTTAGGTTAGTTAGGTTTAAGTAGTTCTAAGTTCTAGGGGACTGATGACCTGAGATGTTAAGTCCCATAGTGCTCAGAGCCATTTTGAACTTGGCTGTGACACATCATACGAAAGTTACTTTTCTCGGTAACTGTTGCACACTAGTATATTTCAGCGTTTACCAAATTTGTTGTGGTGCGTTTGCCGAATTTGAACTGAATGTTGCCGGCTTTTCTTTTAAGTTCGTTGTTAATGACAGTCTCTCTGACGAACACGAATACCCTCCTAGCTTTCTTGATAAAGTTTTTAATCTTCGATGATTGTCGTTACTGCAGTAGCATCATTGGTACTAATCACTCTCTCATTGATTATGCTATCGAAAAGGTCTGTTGTGTTTGTGGACATTAGGCCTACACATTATTTTCGCCTACAGGCTGTCGGTGTAATTGTTCGACGTAGTTATCAATGTATCTTGTAACACTTCGCAAGAGCTGCCGATAACGTATGCGTCGTTTCTCCAGTCGATACTGGGCAGGTTCAAACCACCACCTACTGCTGCCGTACGCTCGATATATTTCCGTGGTATGCGATTTAGGTTATCCACTCGTTAGGTGCCCTAAAAGGCAGTCGACGAGAGAAAAATCTCCAGAGAAGGAGGCGTGTGGTACGTGGCGGACATAATTAGTTCTCATTGGCAAACTGTGCGTGTAATGGCCCGCTCTTTAGAGGGGGAGAACGCATTGGTCAGTTGGCGGGTGGCTGGAAGGCCATTAATCTCTCCATCGGCACGACACTGACTTGGAGGGGGAAGGGGAGAGCGAGTCGGGACGGCAGAGAGAGGTAGCGGCTTGTCTTCTGCCTAAATACAGCCTCACGTGCCATACGTCACCAGGGCACGCCCGGCCATTCCTGTCTATTCCCTGAAAACCGTAAATTAAATGCTTACTCCTGTGTCCCCACGTAGCATTTACACGGATTGCCCTTTTCACTCTAAGCTTGAAATTCGGCTGCCTATCTGAAGAATTCAGCTGTCTGTCTGAAGCACACGGCTAGTGTTTACCGTGGTCAGCTTTCTGTGGGAGCCGAGGAGGGGAGGAAAGAAAGGTGGTGCTATATATTCTCACCTTTCTCAGATCATAGTTGATTGGTCAGAGATATCGTGTTGAGAGTCATGGCACCGACGTAGCAGGGTATTTCTTGAATGGTAATGAAAATTAAAGAGAAGCAGTTGTTGGTAAGAAAACGATGCTGTCTCTGGTCTCCTTCAACCTCTGCACTCAGCAAGCAATAAGGGGACCAACTGGAAAGGGAGCTGAAGGTCAAGCAGAACAAATAAGAACATTAAGGGTTGCCGATGACATTATAATTGTAACAGAGATGGCAAAGGACTTGGACGACCAGATTACGCAGATTCATCTCATGGGTTTTTACGAACATTACGAAGGCAGTTAGACGTAATTGACGTTTGGAGTCGGGTAACTCGGGGAGCGCCATTGCTGACAGCTGCACATAAAGCTACATATCTTCAGTGGACCAAACAACGCGGCAAGTAGACCGTAACTGACCTTAGGCTTGTAGTATGATCCGTGCCGCGTGGTCCGATGAGTCGTAATTTTGTCTCAGTACAAATGATGCAATGCATCGATAGCTCTGGCGGTCCAAGGAGTCTTTTAACCTGTAGTGTGTGAAGGGTGTAGTTCGGACTGGAGGTGATTGTGTGATGTTTTGGGCATGTTTCTCATATCATGACCTGGGCCCACTCATTCAGCGTTCCGTCAACATGAACCAGGATGTTTATTTCAACATTTCCGATGATCGGGTTTTACTTTTTCTTCTTCATTTTAATGATAAGTGTGCGATCTAGCAAGATCTCTTTTCACACGACTGCACACATACGTTCGTGGTTCGATGAACGCTGAGGTACCCTATAGCGACTCAACTAACACGCTACATTTGGGATTGTCAAACCCATCGACAATGCCTCAGACTCTTTGGAGCGGTGGATGAAACGTAGCAATCAAAGTCGCCGTGGCTTTGTGGGTCTACAGGATCCTATCATCGACCAGTGGCTCCATTTGTACATGGCATACCTCGATAAACTCGTAGACTCTCTTCCTCTCCGAACTGAGGCAACTGTCGAGCCCAGATGCACTGTTACATTGTGTCTGACATCTTCCGGATATGTGCTTATTTGTTCTCCAATGTCGCAATCATTTGCAATTTTCCGGCAAGATTTTATCCTTTGTTCGCAGAGACAACCGTCAACGTTGATAGCGGCGATTTACACTGGTCTTCAGGAAGAATGAGGATCTGTTTTCACGACAAAGGGAGTGGTCTTTCGTATTCTGTTTGTACGCGTCTGTGAGACTGTAGCATATAGGGGATAACAACACAACTGTGAATAATCTGCAAGGAAACTGCAGAGCTGTAAGAATCCTTAAATGGAAAATGAGAACGTCAGGTTTCGAAAGCGACTGCTAAACAGTCACTACAGTTGAAATCCTCAACGCAAAATGGTTCAGTCATGTAACGAAAACCATTCGGGTAAATGGGTCGTGGCGATCGAATCGTTTTCTTGCAGAGAGTAGGAAAGTGGAGAAAACTGAACTATAAAGCGCAGGCACGTGGGATATTTTTGAGGGAAAGAAGTAAACGTTTATAGCGCGCATGGCTTGAAGGCACATCCGAGATGAAGACTGCTGTCTTAAGGCGCTGTCTGTGGACGTAAAGCTGTAATGACTGCAGCTATCATGTTGAGAATTACGATCTGTCATTTTGCGTGTATGTGCTAAAGGCCATCAAAAACGTCAGAGCCCGACTACAAACTCATTGCATATTTTTTTTGAATTCATCTATGATAAACGATGTTCTTGGGAAAACTCCAGATATGTTGTTGATGATTTACACAATCTCTTCTTATTAAAAATAAGAAAAATTGGGGGTCTCTCAGATGATGATTAATCTCGATTTAAGGAAAGTTAAAGCACTAGAGAGGCAGTTCTAACATTGCTCTTTATAACGAAGGCAAGAGTTAAGAAAAATTGAGACTTTTATAGGTTTAGTGGATCTAGAAAAAGCTCCCGACATGTGAGACGGCGCAAGATGTCTGTAAGCTCCGGAAAATATGTATAAAGTGGAGGGAAAAATGAAAAAGGGGAAACTGAAAAAATAAAAGAGCGAAGTGCTGGGATGAAAACGGGTGTACAAAAGGGATACAGCCTTTCTTCCCTACTGTTCAGCATGTTGGGAGGAACGGTGTCGGAAATAAAGAGCAGGTGGAGATCAGTGTTTGACGTTCCGTCGACAACTAGATCATTAGAGACAGAGCACAAGCTCAGATTAGGCGAAGATGGAGAAGGAAATTGGCTGTTCCCTTTCAAAGCAACCACCCTAACGTTTTCCTGGACCGATTTAGGGAAATCGCGCAAAAACCTAAATCAGTATGGCCGGGCGCGGGCTTGAATCGTTGTCCTCCCGAATGCGAGTCCAATGTACTCACAACTGTGCCATATCGCTCGGTTCGGAAATAAAAGAAAGGTCATGGTTTAATGGAAAATTAAGGGCGAAAGCATAATAATTATAAGATTCGTTGATGACATTGTTTTCCTCAGTGAAAGCGAGGAGGAAATACGGGACCTAATGAGCGGGTCGAAAAATCTAATGAGCACAGAATATGAATTAAGGGTGTAACCTCCCCGCACGAATACAATAATAAATAAATGTGGAAATTGTGCTAAGTGTAACCTCCCAACAGAATAATGTTTAATAAAATATGTGAAATGGAACCATGCGTGAACTCCCCACAAAATTGATAAATGATGATTGACCATAAACCAACAACAATACTAATTAATAATGAACCATGAAGGAAATGTAACTTCCTAACAGAAATAATCATGTCTGATAAATTTTATAAGGGCAGCAGCGCTGACCTTCGGCCCTGTATTCTGAATAAAAAAAAGCAAAAATTCTTACCTCAATAAAAACTGCATCTATATCTGCTCTTATTTATCGACACAGCTTTGTGCAATGCTGGCGTATATTTTTTTTTTAATTCTTGGAGGGAATGCATAAGAAAAATACTTTAACTTAAAATGAATGCTTTTTCTTCAAAAGAATGGAAAAATTCTTTAAGGGGCTCCGGAAAGGCTCAAAATCATGAAAAGTTCAATTTTTACTTTTTTGCGTTTTCTGAATCTGCAGACTATTACCTTTAAATAGATATATAATTTATTCAATTCCGAAGACTACAACTATTTTTAAATTTTTTTGAAGTGTGTTCCACATGGGCGTGACCCACTGTGGCGCTGTTAAACTGCTGTCAAATGGTGTTATTATTAACGTCCGTGTTCATCAGGTACATTTTAGTGATGTGAGATAAAGTATGTGTTGTGGCTAACTTGTGATGGTTCAATATATATCGCTGGTGTGATTGTCGATTGTTTCATGTTTATTTACTCTGTCGTTATCTCGAAAATATTCGTAATTAATTCTGTTTCTTGAGTCTCTGTTTTATTGAAGTATAATAATGAGTAAAAGTAAAGTTATTAGAAATCCTCTGAAGGCTTTTAAGAAAAGGAGAAATGTTGGAAAGCCAAAGGTATGTGTTATTACTGTAAACAATAAAGACGATAACCAAGTGAGTGAACCTAATCTCTCAAGTACACCTGCCCATAGCAGTCAAAGTGGGAAAGAAAATACTTCACAGAAGAAGCTCGGTTCAATGAGTGAAAACTATGAATGTTTTATGGCGAATCGGATGTGAATGAAATATTTGATATGTCGGTTCTCAAAGGAATTTTTTCAAACTGTGTAAGATGTATTCATTGTAGTGAAGTTGGTCTGGAACTCTCCATAATAAAGCACGTAGGAGTTGCTAGTGAAATACAACTGAAATGTGATAAGTGTTCATACATGACCACCTTTTGGAACAGTGTTGCAGTAACTGCAACTGAAGAAAATGGTAGCAAAATCTACGAACACAACAACGAGCGATGCTTGCTTTAGACAAGGAACGCCTTCGGGCTGCAGACAGGGCTGTAAAGAGTCTAGAAATACAAGCAAGAGTAAACAGGAGGAGGAACAAGAGGAAGCTGGAGGAGGAGTTTGCAGAGGATGAAGATAATCCATCCTATGGACCTGGAATGCACTAAAAAGTTAATCCAATCTTTGTCGCTCGATTCCCAAAACTTTTATTTTCTCATACTAATTACATGTTTTCTAAGGATCTTCCAAACATATTTGTTTCAAACTTTCCGTAAATGTTACACTGTACCTTCTGCATAATTTAACACAGCCTTTTTTCAAAAAACTGTATATTTTTGAATATATAAATAAAAAATTGCAAAAAAATGTTGTGAATTTTCATTATAATTGAAAAAAAATCATCTTTAATAACTGAACTAAAATTTTGTAAAATCCCTGTGTTAAGTTGTAGCCCATATTCCAATAAATAATCTGTAAAAAGTTCAACTTCCTACCTCAAATACTTTGTGAGGAAAGATGTAATTTATAAGCGTTATTTTAACATTGCAAGTATAGGGCGTTCCGGAGCCCCTTAAATTGATATGAATACTTTTCTTTAAAAGATTTACTTTATAAAAAATTATTATTAGGGCATTTTTTTGAACAAATTAAATTACAATTAACATACATTATTAGATGTGCGCAATGCTGCGTCTTTACCTTCTACAACCATACTCATCGTCCCGAATCGTGACCAGAGTCGCGAAAAGAGCACACCGCCGACGCATGCCGACTTCTGCTCAGTTCAACCGTCCACTCGCTACTACTACTGCCGACTGACTACTCCTACAGACAGAGTACAACTGCTCCTGCCGACTCGCTACGCGCAACTGCTAGCACTGTCGTCTCGCGCGGTCAAGCGCAGACTAGCAACGATAAATAACTCTCTGGCCAGAGATTCTGTCACGCCTCGCCATCGCTGGTAATGAATACATACGTGTTTCAAGGGTAAATCAAGTAATGTGGAGTAGCAGAAATGAGAGTGGCGACAAACGTAACATGAAACTGGGGACTTCGAAGTGAAAGAATTGTGCGCCTCGGAAGTAAAGTAACACATGACGGGCGAGGCGAGGAGAACATAAAGAGCCGACTAGCTCAGAAAAAGAGTGCATTCATCAACAAAGCAAGTCTGCTAGTATCAAATTAGATCTTGATCACATCATAGTATGGAAGTGATCCGCGGACTACGTAAAAAGCAGAAAAGAAGAGACTCGAACCATTTGCAACGTTGTGTTACAGAAAGATGCTGAAAGTTTATCAGACAAGAAATGAAGAGGGTCTTCTCAGAATCGGCGAGAAAGTGAACATGTGGAAAAAAGATAACTAGGAGGAGAGAAAAAATGATGGAACTCGTCGAGATGAAGAAGAAATCCTGGCGGCTCGCATCAAACAAGTTAGTAGATTGAGGACCCTCATCCACTCACCTAAAAGGCACTTACTACTGACCACGGCGGTCTTGTAACCGCCTCTTGGTTGAGGCAGCAGAAAGCCGGTGTTGACTGTAAGCAGCGAAGCAGTCGTCACCGCGTTCACCATCAGTGCTGTGTCCGCAAAGTGTAGCTTCACAATGCCAAGATAACTTTTAGATATGAGAATCGGAAAGAAGAGTAGCATTTCAGTTCTCGATTTATGCTGCATCATCTCACTATTCAACGTAATGAAGTACATCTCCCGGACTTCTAGAACTACTATTTTCTTCGTTTTCCACTCAAGGCTTGACAATAGACCATCGCTCAACCTATGCTGAAAACGTTGCCCATACATCCCTGTAGGTTATGCCGCTTTAGAATTAGACTTTAGTGGGAGTTTGGTCGTCAATAGGTCCAGATGTAATGGTGAACACTCACACACAGATTGTACGTCAGTTAATGAGTTCATTCTAAAATAAAGGCAAATTACGTTATTGATACATACTGCAGGCAGTGCTTCACAACTCTTAAATGATCCAGGAAAGCCACCTATCAATAATCAAAAACTGTTACAATACAAACCTTTTTGATCTCCATAAACGGAACCGCTGCAATGGATTTTCAAGAAAATCGCCTTCTACACGTTGTACGTTAATTTTTTGTTTTATTTATACACCCAGACGCGTTTCACCCTTTGGTAAGCCATCTAAGTGGGTGTCCTGGAATATTACATCAACTGCTACTTTCGGTGTATACTGTGTCATTTGTTTTTGTACTCAATTTTGCTTTCACATTGTTTTGGCTGACTATGCGTTGACGTAAGATCGTATTCAGGGCGCAAAAAAAAAAAGGTATGGCCAAAATTTTAGAAAATATTCCTCCCACGTAGAGGAAGAAAATATGTGAAATGGACGTGGGTCCGGAAAAAGTTTACTTCCATCATGCAGCTTATTTTCTACTTTTCTTCACAATCACATTAATGTTGGGAAACACTTAGAAAAAGAACGTATCAGCACAGTATGAAACTCTTTAGTTAATGAAATGTTCGAAATGCTCTTCGTCAACAAGTCTACATGCATCAACCCGCCGTCATATTGAGTCCCAGAACTGCGAATTGTTTCACAGCCTTCCACAATACTGGCACGAAGACCCAGTACATCTTGAAACTGGGTTTCTCGCGCAAGAGCTTTCAAATACTGCTACAAATAAAAGTCTACGGGATTAGGTCCGGAGACGTGGAGGCCAAGGAATTAATCCACCTCTACCCATTCACCTGTCACGGAATCTGGTATTTAGAAGCCTACGATCATTAACACTAAAACGAGGAGGGGCTCCATTGTGCATGAAGTACATGTTTTATCGTATTTCACCACAAGCGATGAGGTACATGTAAACATTACCTAGTTCAACTTGAGTCTAAGAATTACAACTTAATGCACATTCCAAGCAAACGCAACCAAGAAGGTATTTTGAAGATTTCATGTGAGTCGACATTTTATGTAATGCTGGTACGATCTGTTTCTGTGCGTTTCTTTCACTGTTCCACATTTTATTCAAAGGGAGTCATAATTTATAGGCTACGCATTAGTTAAGTACCATTATTAGACCTCCAGTGCTATGCTGCATACCAAATTAAGTACAAATTGCCCTGTTTTATACCATACTAAAATCGTAAATTTTACTTGGGTTTAGTAATCTAAGGTTGACACGGACAGTAAAACTGAAATTTTTGAAACTCCAACAGCGACTGAGCGGCGTTGTTGCTTTGCGGTGGGGCGGTGCCGTCCCTGGTGGAGTACTGGCTATTCTTAGTGTTTTATTCTCCGTTTTTACACACATCAATGAAATGAATTGCGCACTACGTTAATCTGAAAGCGCTGTCTCGACCGATCACGTATAATTCTGCTTTAAAAATCAGATTTTGTTTGTAACGGGAAACATACGCAGACCGATCACATATAATTCCGCTTTAAAAATCAGATTTTGTTTGTATCGGGAAACATACGCATTTCGTAGACGCTGGACGCCGCATGAAAGACGTGGAGAGCGGTATTTGTTTGGGCTGACTCCAGCTACACACTGCGAGAACAAAATTGCAAATATCTGCCAAAACACGAGAGAAAATTCGCCTGACGACTCTTCGGAGAGATACAGCAGAAAAATGATTCTATTGGAGAACAAAAAATGCGAATATATTCCTGTTTACATAGAAGACTGACTGAAAAGTGGGGTACCATCTAATTTATTTGCCTTCTTCAGCACCTTAAAAAATTTTTCCAAAAATTTTGGCATGTGAACATATTCGTGGTTTTTTGAACATGCGATATACCTCAAACTCCCGCAAGTTCCCTTAACTGTAACTCACTCACATCTACATCTACATCCAAACTCCGCTAGCCACCTGACGGCGTGTGGCGGAGGGTACCTTGAGTACCTCTATCGGTTCTCCCTTCTATTCCAGTCTCGTATTGTTCGTGGAAAGAAAGATTGTCGGTATGCCTCTGTGTGGGCTCTAACCTCTCTGATTTTATCCTCATGGTCTCTTCGCGAGATATACGTAGGAGGGAGCAATATACTGCTTGACTCCTCGGTGAAGGTATGTTCTCGAAACTTCAACAAAAGCCCGTACCGAGCTACTGAGCGTCTCTCCTGCAGAGTCTTCCACTGGATTTTATCTGTCATCTCCGTAACGCTTTCGCGATTACTAAATGATCCTGTAACGAAGCGCGCTGCTCTCCGTTGGATCTTCTCTATCTCTTCTATCAACCCTACCTGATACGGATCCCACACAGCTTAGCAGTATTCAAGCAGTGAGCGAACAAGCGTACTGTAACCTACTTCATTTGTTTTCGGATTGCATTTCCTTAGGGTTCTTCCAATGAGTCTCAGTCTGGCATCTGCTTTACCGACGATCAACTTTATATGATCATTCCATTTTAAATCACTCCTAATGCCTACTCCCAGATAATTTATGGAATTAACTGCTTCCAGTTGGTGACCTGCTATATGGTAGCTAAATGATAAGGGTTCTTTCTTTCTATGTATTCGCAGCACATTACACTTGTCTTTATTTGAGATTCAATTGCCATTCCCTGCACCATGCGCCAGTTCGCTGCAGATCCTTCTGCATTTCAGTACAATTTTTCACCGCTATAATTCGCACCTACCCATCCACTCCCAGTTGCCGTTTCTCACGCGCTCATTCAGCCCAAGTCATTGTCATTCTCTCTTTGTTTGTCTCCATCATTGCCCCTTATTTCACAGCCACAGTCCCCTTCGTCCTACGCTTCGGTGTGGGTGAGCACATATTTTTCAATGACTGTTCCCCGTGTTTTATGTTCCGTTTTATATAAATGTTCTGAGTTTTTTTTCTTGACACCCGTCTCACTATGTTACTGAACGGGTGCTGAAGACCTTTCTGTCGTGCGCCCAAAAACCCCTCTACTGCTACTACTACTACTACTACCCCTACCCCTTCGTTTTGTCCTACTGCTACAGTCTCCGCTCACTCTTACTGTTACTGTCTCATTCCTTCCTTCCTACTGCTGCTCTCTCTTCTCACTGTCCCCGGCCGGGTTGGGGCTTTTCTCTACCCGGAGGTTGGGTGTTTCTGTTGTCCTCATCATTTCATCATCATCCTTATCATTCGTGACAGTGGCTAGATGGTACTGTGAAAACAATTGGACTGTGCACGAATAGGAACTTTGTACGAGCGCTGATGACCGCGCAGTTGACCGCTCCAAAAACCAAACATCATCATCATCATCATCATCTTCTCACTGTCATTATCTCTCTTTTCTACGTTGTTGTTGTCATATGCTCTGTTTCTCATTATCACTGACACTCTTTTTCATTATTCCTACCCCTTGCCGCTGCCTCCTGCACTCTTTTTCCCAGCACTGCTCTGTCACTGTAAATTTCTTCCACTGCCACTGTGGCCCTTTCTTTCTCTCACACTGCCGTTGGCTTCTTCGCTCTTTCTGTCTACTATCGTCCAGTATTCCTTACTTTTCCACCTCTTTGTCACTGTCAAAGTACTGTTCTGTCTCAGCATGAAAAACGCGAATATGTTCACACGCCGAAATTTTTTGGAAAATTTTTAAAGGTACTGAGGAAAGTAGAACGAGGCAGTTGGTACTCCACTGTTCAGTCGGAGTTTTTAAACAAACGGGAATACATTCGCAATTTTTGAGGTCCGAAAGGAGCACTTTTCCCCTGGTTCCCTTCTTTTCCCTGCTGCAGCTGGGCATATAACTCATACGAAAAGAAATGAGCTGTTCAACTAAATGTAGATAGTTCACTTATGTGAAACAGAACTAACGCACAGTTAATTTTACACCTCAGGCCGTGTTTTACGTGCAATAAAGATTGCACGTACTTCAGTATTATCACATTGGGTTCCCCGATGGTAATGTAGACACTTTACAGCAAATTTCTCCATGTTACCTCACTTTATAAACTACGTTTTCGCCTCACACCGGACTTTACGTGCGTATTTTACGTGTGCAGGTAGGGTAACATTGAACCTCTGCATCTCGGAAACGGATAAAGAGTGAAGAAATTTTTCAAGACTGTTCGAGATTGGAATCGTAGGAATATATCGCAAAAGCTATAGGCATTTTCTGTGCATAGCCTGGCTCAGTATTCACGACTGGATATCCCAAAAACAGGTTTTTGGTGTGTGTCTCTAGAAAGGATAAAGATTTTTGAAAACGGTGAGATGGATCTTCTAGATAAATGCCTAGAAATTGTACCATTAAAAGTTGAGAAATTTGATGCGGTTATTTATTATTTAGAGTTCGCCTCATACCCGATTTTACGTGTATAAGTAGGGTAACTTTGAACCTCTATATCTTGGGAGGGGGTAAAGATATAAAAAAATATTTCAACATTGTTCGAGAACCGGATCTTTGGAATATACCGTAAAAATTTCAGCCATTTGCTGCGCGTAGCTGTCTTGGAATTCTTGGCTGGATTTTGGTCCGCTGGTGACAGAGAAAATATAGTAAAAAACATTTTTGCGGTTTTTCGAGGAACCGTAAATGGACTAATGGTGCCTCCCACCGTAGACCACATCAAATGCAAGAAGAACCAACATACTTGTTGGAATTGTGTAATCTTCACACTTTGACCCTGTCTTCTAGGATAATGACACTAAGACGATCTTTCTGTTTATCACCAATAGAACCCAAAGTATGAACACCGGAAAACCCCTTTTTTTTTCTTTTGCTCGGAGTTTTGAAAAGTACTATTTACTCATGCTGTCGCATGCATAAACCAAGGCTTACGTGAAAAACGAGGAAAATAGTAATTCTTGAAGTCGAGGATGTTTACCTTATTACTTTGAATGGCAAGGTGAATCAGCACAAAATCTGTAAACCAAATGCTGCTTTGCTACTGGCCGTGCGTTGAGATATCCTTATATAATGAGAAGAATGGGATTTGTGATCATCTATTGCTATGTTTGTCTTTTATATAATGACGTACTGTAAACAGTGAGTGATTCATCATATCCATATGGTGTTTGAGTAGTATATTATATATAGTATATATTTATATACAGTTGCAGCGAAAACGGCTCACCAGAAGAAACGGAACTACACTGTAATAGCATGGTGCTTGTTACATTTGACCAGTGTTTTTGTGACACAACACTGCGCTAGATAAGTATTCACCACAGTCGCCCTGACGATACAGATAGACGCTTGCCCCTCCATAACAGCTTATGGCAACCCATCTTCGTTAGGATCTGCCCAAGACAGAATTGTAAGATCTCCTCACTGTTCCCAACGCCCATCGGTGATTGTAAGATTCACCATTAGTTTGAATGTTTGAGAAGATTTTTCTTTCAACCAATACGTTTCCTTTAACCACAAATCATCTCACCTGTGTGTTCTTCTTACGCTGTCTTATAACATGCTAAAGAGTGACAATTATTGAACTGTATGAAATAAAATCGTCATACCTTCTAAACGGTTTGCGATAGGACGTTCAAACTGCACGGTTGGCCGCGGGGGATGATGGGAACTAGTATGCGCTGTATGGTTTTGTTTAGCGATGAAGCCCACTCTCATTTGGATGGGTTCGTTAATAAGCAAAATTGGCTCATTTGGCGACTGAGAATCTGCATTTCGGCATCGAAAAGTCTCTTCACCCTCAACAGGCGATTCTGAGGCGTGCAGTGTCCAATCACGGAATAATAGGTGCGATATCACTCGATAGCACGGTGATTACCGAACGGTACGTGAAGATTTTGGCAGATAATTTCATCCCCATTTTGCAAAGTGACGCTGATTTCGAGAAGATGCGGTTCATGCAAGACGGAGTTCGACCCCATCGATGCAGGAGAGTGTTTGATGTCCTGGAGGAGCACTTTGGGGACCGAATTCTGGCTCTGGTGTACCCAGAGGCCACTGGCATGAGCCTCGATTGGCCGCCGTATTGTCCGGATCTGAACACATGCGACTCCTTTTTGTGGGGCTGTATTAAAGACAAGGTGTACAGAGATAAGTCCAAAACCATTGCTGAGCTGAAAACAGCCATTCATTGGCAGCATCGATGTTCCGACACTTCAGCGGGTCGTGCAAAATTTCTCTATACGTCTGCGGCACATCATCGTCAATGATGGCAGGCATATCGAACGTGTCATAACCTAAGTCCGAATAAATGTAGCGAAGTTTACATTGAAACCTTCCCGTCTCCTCTTTATCTCTTTTTTTTTCTTTTTACGCAACCTTCCCTTCGACAATAACATATGAAACCTTTCCTTAGGATTTCTATCTCTTGCTTAATAATAACAAATGAAGTCTTCCCTTTGAAATTTATTCCCTTTCTCAATCTTCGCATACAAATTTATTTGCTGCTTATTAAAAGTGATTTTCTGATTATTTCGACGGAACATAGAATGTGTCGTCGTCGTGGCCCTCAGTCGTTATCTGCAATAACCCAAAACTGTTCCTTACCTTTTTTACTGTTACTGGATCGCCATCTGACTGCTACATCGAACTGCGACATGAATATACTTACTCTGGTTTACTATACTCTATTAACTGCTGGTGGGCTGTCATAATAAGTGGCCGTATTCATTACCAACGCTGACGTTATTCCTTAATAGCAAAGCTGACGTTATTCTTTAATTAATTTGACTGAACTTACGTAATTCATAGTTACACTTTTTCTTGACAGCAATAAAATTTTTGCAAAGTTTTACGTTGATGGTTTTTGGGATGGATTATAATCAGTACTGCAACATCTCTGGCAAAAATTAATTATATTCTGAAAACGTTTCTTCAAATATTCACTGCTGGTAATGAAACGTTCAAATGGGACTTACTTTTTACAATAATCTTACAAGTAGCGCCGGCCGGAGTGGCCGTGCGGTTCTAGGCGCTGCAGTCTGGAACCGCGAGACCGCTAGGGGGCAGGTTCGAATCCTGCCTCGAGCATGGATGTGTGTGATGTCCTTAGGTTAGTTAGTTTAAGTAGTTCTAAGTTCTAGGGGACTGATGACCTCAGAAGTTGAGTCCCATAGTGCTCAGAGCCATTTGAATCATTTTTACAACAAGCATTGCGCAAACATACCTTCAGTAGTCTTGAGTTTCGCAAAGAAAATAATTCAATAATATTAGTTCCTCTTATGATAATAGTTAGCTGATGTCTCTGTACATCCGTTTGTAAATCATAGCTAGTGGCTGGCAGGCACACCGCTCCTCTCAACCTCTCGCTTCACACCTGCTACCGACTCGCTTCACTTCTCGCATACTACTGACTTCCTACGAATGCTAAAGTGCGGTCTCTCCTGCCAACAATGGTTTCTGGTGTGCAGACAATCCCTGCTACCATTACAAAATGTATCAATGCGCGGTCTTTCCCGCTCTTTTCTTAAAATGTATCCATACGCGGTCTCTCTCGCCCTTTTTAAAATTATATCAATTTGCGGTCTCTCTTGCCAACAATACTTTGGTGCAGACATTCCCTGCTGCCACAATTATTTCCAACGTGACAAATATTAATTATTCCTATTTAATCCTATTAATAAAATATAAACATCTTTCATAAATTGTGGTTTGACAATAGACAATAGAAATATACACGTCTTACAACTTGTTGAATGAAATGTGTGCATCCTGTAGTTTGTAACTAACTTACTTTTTTTTCATATAGTTCAATAATTGTCACCTATATGATGAGAGTATTACATTATGTAGTTTCCTACATCCACTGCGTAATTCCTGTTGCGGCAATATGCACTCTTAGCGTTGCAGCCACCCTATTGGCCCTCGCGTGCGCTTCGTTTTTCGCCCCTCTCCCCTGCAAGCCTACGCGTCCAGCGACCCCTGATACTGGCTGGTATGACGCCCACTACCGCCCCGTAATAGGCTCCAGTTCTGCGGCCGAGGAAACATACTGCGCTCCATACCTGTCCGGACTCTGCGGGGCACCGGCACCGCGTTACTCTTCCATAAATAATAGGAAAATTCTTCGGCGCTAAAGGGCAAAGCCGACGTTTACTAAGGGCATTACGTCAGCAAGCAATAAGCAGTATTTATGTAGCTTCCAAAGGAACAGAAAAAAGCAAAATAAGCTGGCTAGATCATCAATTCTTCCTCCTCCTTCTCCACCTCCTCCACTTCCACCTTTGCTCTGACCCCACCATGTATCTCATAGATACTTTCTCGAATGGTCCACCTCTCACAATACGTCATTCTCGTCCTCGCGTTTAGTGCCAGAAAAAAAAAATCAGAAATTTTCTCTTTGAATGTAATGGGCATTACTGTATAGGGGTTCTCTAATACAGATGGCCTAGCCGGCGACGAAGGTGTTATCATTTTGAACTGACAGCATTTATCACCTGGACCATTATTAAATATATTAACTTATTTGCGACTGAAATTTCCATTACTATGCTATTCCCAAGTAATATTTCGCAATGAGGTTCGCCAGTGCGTTTTTATTTCGTTTAAGAGGGCATCGTCCTCGTTTCAACCATATTTACGAACTTTGTACGCACAACAAAACAATATTCCTTGTCACCTGAATAAGTAACACTGCAGATAATAATCACTTTCGAATTCATGTTATCTGCGCTCTTACTGATGACAGTACGGGCACCACGTGTGTTATTTGACGGGATAAATTTTGAGTCTGGTCGTAAATAAATAAATACATATGAAAAGAATCCAAAAACCTTGTAATTTTTAAAATGTTGCAGGACTGTGGACGCAGTAAAACATAAACTACCATTTTGAAGTTTACTCGGCTGACACAGTATTGCTTTAGTATAGCCACTTCAGTAGGGAGAATAGGCTACATAGGCTACTCCGTAAAATGGGAAAAACTTATGGCTTGAGACTAATTTCGCCTCTGTATGGTAGTCTCTAGTAACATCACTTCCAGCGATAGAGCTTTTGTCAGAATACAACGACAATAGCAAGATATGCTGATGGAGACAATTATTACCCAGTGAGAAAATCGAGTCTTTTCCGGATTTTGTAATGTAAATATCGTCTTATATATTCTTTCTGGAACTGATCAACACAATGTGGACGACAGACGAATAAAACAATATGAAAACCTACGGATCATTGGCATGTATGTCACGCCTCGAATGTCCACTTATTTCTCTTTAAAATAATGCCAAAGTAATTTGAATTGTTTGTAGAAAAAAACAGCTTACATTACCCGCTATGTTACATTCTTTCGTCGCTGCATTCCCCAAACAAATAAATCCACGAAACAATACTTAGAAAGTGTGCGCTGCGCGTAAAATCTATGACTGCTTCCTTGGTGAGAATAGTGAAGAAGCGGACTGACGTGTAACTATCATGTCGTGTTAGCATCGAAGAAATTATAGAAGGAGCGAGGGGGAGAGTACCGGACGTAGCCTTGGTGGCGGGACATCCTCCAGGTTCCTCGATTGTTTTGCGAGAAACTCGTAGAAACTAAATCATCATGGTCACATAGATATTTATCCGCGTTCATTATCGAATACGAGTCCAGCAACTTAATCGCAGCAATTCCACTGTCATTCATTTGGGGGAGCGTCGCCTGCAGTAACCAACAAATGGAAAATATTGCAATGACCTAACAGCGAGTCTCCCTTGCATGCAATACATTCACTAAGCTAAAATGCATGTAGATCAGAACTTTGCTTTGTTGAAGATTGGGTATGTGGAATTGTAGGCGAATGGTTATCTACGAGGGCGTGCTGAAAAGTATTGCCTCCGAATTTACGTGAAAACTCTTAAAGATTTTTCAATAAGACAAACGTTATTAGCATTATACGCCTTTATTCTTCACGTCTACACGTCTGCAGCGCTCTGCCGCTAGAAGGCTGCGAATTGTAGCGTGTAACATGGCAGCGTGTAACGTAACTACACTACTGGCCATTAAAATTGCTACACCACGAAGATGACGTGCTACAGACGCGAAATTTAACCGACAGGAAGAAAATGCTGTGATATGCAAATGATTAGCTTTCCAGATCATTCACACAAGGTTGGCGCCGGTGGCGACACCTACAACGTGCTGACATGAGGAAAGTTTCCAACCGATTTCTCATACACAAACAGCAGTTGACCGGAGTTGCCTGGTGAAACGTTGTTGTGATGCCTCGTGTAAGGAGGAGAAATGCGTACCATCACGTGTCCGACTTCGATAAAGGTCGGATTGTAGCCTATCGCGATTGCCGTTTAGCGTATGGCGACATTGCTGCTCGCGTTGGTCGAGATCCAATGACTGTTAGCAGAATATGGAATCGGTGGGTTCACGACGGTAATACGGAACGCCGTGCTGGATCCCAACGACCTCGTATCACTAGCAGTCGAGATGACAGGCATCGTATCCGCATAGCTGTAATGGATCGTGCAGCCACGTCTCGATCCCTAAGTCAACAGATGGGGACGCCTGCAAGACAACAACCATCTGCACGAACAATTCGACGACGTTTGCATCAGCATGGACTATCAGCTCGGAAACCATGGCTGCGGTTACCCTTAACGCTGCATCACAGACAGAAGCGCCTGCGATGGTGTACCCAACGACGAACTGGGTGCACGAATGGCAAAACGTCATTTTTTTCGGACAAATCCAGGTTCTGTTTACAGCATCATGATGGTCTAATCCGTGTTATGCAACATCGCGGTAAACGCACATTGGAAGCGTGATGGTATGGGGTGCCATTGGTTACACGTGTCGGTTACCTCTTGTTCACATTGATGGCACTTCGAACAGTGGACGTTACATTTCAGATGTGTTACGACCCGTGGCTCTACCTTTGGTTCAAATGGCTCTGAGCACTATGGGACTCAACTGCTGAGGTCATTAGTCCCCTAGAACTTAGAACTAGTTAAACCTAACTAACCTAAGGACATCACAAACATCCATGCCCGAGGCAGGATTCGAACCTGCGACCGTAGCGGTCTTGCGGCTCCAGACTGCAGCGCCTTTAACCGCACGGCCACTTCGGCCGGCCGGCTCTACCTTTCATTCGATCCCTGCGAAACCTACATTTCATCAGGATAATGCACGACCGCATGTTGCAGGTCCTGTACGGGCCTTTCTGGATACAGAAAATGTTCGACTGCTGCCCTGGCCAGCACATTCTCCAGATCTCTCACCAGTTGAAAACGTCTGGTCAATGGTGACCGAGCAACTGGCTCGTCACAATACGGCAGTCACTACTCTTGATGAACTGTGGTATCGTGTTGAAGCTGCATGGGCAGCTGTACCTGTACACGCCATCCAAGCTCTGTTTGACTCAATGCCCAGGCGTATCAAGGCCGTTATTACGGCAGAGGTGGTTGTTCTGGGTACTGATTTCTCAGGATCTATGCACCCAAATTGCGTGAAGAAGTAATCACATGTCAGTTCTAGTATTATATATTTGTCCAATGAATACCCGTTTATCATCTGCATTTCTTCTTGGTGTAGCAATTTTAACGTCCAGTAGTGTATATATCGGTGCTTGGGAAACAGTGCGCTATAATCGAGTTTCAAATTCGAAAATGTCGTCCACGCATGGAGCAGCCTCTCCTTCATCATTCAGTGCCAGACCGCACACAGGCGCTCCGACATCCGCAACAATCCGACGCCTTGGGTTCACTGTTATCGATCATGCTCCATACAGTCTTGACTCGACCTCATCCGATTTTCATCCGTTTCCAAAGCTTAAAGAACACCTCCGAGGACTTCACTTCGATAGAAATGAAGCGGTGCAAGCAGAGGTGAGGTTGTGGCTCCGTCAGAAAAGTCAAACATTCTACGGTGACGGTATCATCAAAGTGGTCTCTCGTTCGGAGATATGTGTTCGTCTTCAGATTTATTATTTTGAGAAATATTTAGACATGAAGAATAAATGTGTAGAATTTCAATGAAGTTCGTTTTGTTTAAAAAGGCTGTCGTACATCCTGCTCAGAATGCAGAGTTCAGGGGAGTGGTAATACAGAAGGGAGTGTGTGAGCAGTGAAAATAGTAGGGTGAGACAAAGTGCGCAGCTTTAAGTCGATGGTGGTTGTGGAATGCTGTTATGAATATACGACCACATGACAAAGTAGCCGGAGAGCTGCATCAGACCACACTTCACTCTGAAAAACGCAACAACATTTGGTTAAGGAAGCCAATGCAACAAGCGGCCTGATGGCTTACTAGGCACGTTGCTAAGAAATCCCGCAGTAGGTTTGTGCCTGGGGCACCAAGTCTTTGCTTGAACATGCAGTCACTCAGCCACGATGGTCTATGCACATCCTGTCTCTGACGCACATTGGTCCTGCTGCTGTTCTACTGATTTCCTTGCTGCATTTCTAGGCGGCACATCTGAAAGCAGCTCATCATTTAGGAAGTGCTTAGTGGCCGGTGGGTCGCAAACTCTGGTGTTCCAAGTAAAAAGAGTTTCTTACTAAGCTTATATGAGCATTGTACCTTCAAGTAATTGAAGATGATGAACATGGTAAAATAAACAGCCCGTACATTGTTCGCCAAAGTGGTTAACTCATAGCAGGTAGCTGCCCACACCCGTCATATTAGACGTCATACAGTCGATTTAATAGTATTATTTTTCGTTAATAGCTTTGTGTTTTGTCCCATGCCATAACATCAAGCGAATCTGACTTCCTATCACTCCCATAATGTGACGTTACAATCAACTATAAACTATCAAATGTAGTATATATATTTTCTCTTCAGTTTTCTTACATATTCTCCCTATTTCTTCATCAGCAGCTTCTAGCAAAGAAATGTGAATCTGCACATTGTTGATTGTTGTTGGTTTAGTTTTACTAATTACAGTGGTGCTGGAAATGTAAAGTTTGCCATTAACTGGTAAATGTAGGACCAGGCTGCAACGATAGAGGGATGTTAGAGACATTTTTCATTTATGCTAAATCTCTAATATATTCGCTTCTCTAAGAATTTGAATACCCACCCAGGTAGCCGAGTCGCTAAAGCACGCTTGAATGGTGACTCTCGACTCGGAGATTAGCCACTTCGATCCCTGGTGGTGGAAAATCTTGACTGCCAGTATTTGACCGACAAGGGAAGAAGAGGTGGTAGGTAGCATAACTTTCATGATGACCAGTCCTTGTGCTGGATCAAATTCCAAACCTCTCTACAGTGTCTGATGAAGTGAGGGCACGTGACACTGTTGATAATGATCTGTCCGTCAGATGGTGATGTCAATCTCTGCGGCCCTCTTGGTTACGAACTGCTACTACGTTTCACATTCTCTCTTTATTCGTCCATAGTAACATAAATAAAATACTACACTACATAGACACTCATCCCAGTCATCCACATACCAAAGATATGCACTTGATGCTACTTTACAGCTCGGAGGAATGCGCCGGCCTAGAATTGCGAGCATTCCTGTTTCTGCTGCTCTACCGTAGAGCTGGGGTTTCGACCTCTGATGTTGTTGGTTGCAGCTGTGCAGTGTGGAATGGGTTGATCACCGTTGGACGTCCCAAAGGTGCTAGGAAAACCTTTATTGGTTAGATATACACTGTTATCTTGATTCTCAGGTTGCCTCCATCAACGGAGCCGGAGGACGTGCATCATGCCAGATTTATGCCGACACCAGTCAGCAGAAGCAATGGCGTCAGCACTCTGTGACGTCACGAGGCTACTGGCTACGCTGTGCGGGTGGCGTCATCGGCTTCAGTCACGGCTGTTAGTAGCACCAGAAAATGGGTGACTAGGGCACGCCTGGTCGTATCAAAGACTCTGCACAGAAGGGTCACCACCAGTTCTGCACGAAGTGAATAAAGTCGTGCGTAGTCACACTGCGGCCATGTAACAGGTCAACAGTCAGCAGCATTGAAGTCTATCGACAGGAAATGAAGGCGGACCGTCTGGTTATGCTACCAGTAGGCCCGCTGTATGATGGTGCCAGCAGCTTCCCATCAGTGTTGACTCAGACAGTGGCGCTATCGCTAATGGTCGCTGTGTTCCCCAGGTGGGACTTCGTTTTTCATCAACGACTGTAGATAGCTTGACGAGTGGGAGATGGACTCTCATAGGTCCAACCTCCAGGTTGAGATTTATCCACCAGAACAGGAGTAATATTTATACATGGCCAGCACATATGCTTTGCTACTGTGAAGTGGAAATGAGATGACCTGGTGCACTTTTCTTGACCTGTCAGCTCGTCTGGCTGCTCTGGTCACAGCTTAAAGGTGTCTCAGCTTCACCTTTCACAAGTGGTGGTGGACCTGATTTACAGAGTCAGTGTACTGAGTAGTGCTGGCAATGTATAAATATTACTCCTGTTCTGGTGGATAAATCTCAACCTCCAGGTTGAGATTTATCCACCAGAACAGGAGTAATATTTATACATGGCCAGCACATATGCTTTGCTACTGTGAAGTGGAAATGAGATGACCTGGTGCACTTTTCTTGACCTGTCAGCTCGTCTGGCTGCTCTGGTCACAGCTTAAAGGTGTCTCAGCTTCACCTTTCACAAGTGGTGGTGGACCTGATTTACAGAGTCAGTGTACTGAGTAGTTAATCTTGTGTGTGACTTATACCTTCTTACTCCGCTCTGTGTGGTAATCAGCCTCTCTTCATATGATTTTATTTTGCTGCATTGGCGTCCTAGACATCCAGCTCTTACGGTGTGTAGCAGGTAACTCCGTCTTATAGCCATATTACATGCAACATCGGCAGTCCTTCCTTGTAGTCACTACACCTTACTGTTTCATACTGACCTGCTTTGCTCGCCACTTGCATGACCAGGAAAGACTTCAAAATTTTGGTAAACTGTGCAGAGCCGATTATTCTATGGTGCTTCACTGCGTTCATTCCCCGTGTACCGGACTAGTTCGTCTTTTTTATCATTTTAATAGCATAGGGCATTACTTCTGCCTGAAAACATATTCCACGCATCTGTAATGGGTAGAATCATTAGTAGTATTATTAGATCAGGCCAAGATGTATACATTTGTATTTAACACGATGGAAGAGCCTACAAATAAAAGAAAATTTGGTCGTTGAAGAATGTTTCTTCACCAGCATCACTTTTATAATGTCCTACTACATGTTCATTCTTCGTCATAATTGGAACCCAAAATATCTTGGTGTTATCCTGGGCCGTACACTATGCTTCAAACAACACCTTCTTAACTTAGCTTAAAAGTTGAGGACTCGAAACAACATCCTCCATAAGCTATGCGGTACTACCTGGGGATCTTCAGCAACCACCCTACGATCTTCAGCTCTGGGCTTGGTATACTCAAGTGCTGAGTACTGTGCACCTGTTTGGATGAACAGCCATCATACAAGGCCCGTTGGCACGCAGCTGAATACTACAATGCGCATAATATCTGGCGCAATCAGATCTACTCCAGTTTATTGGCTTCCACTGTTAACTAGTATAATGCGTCCTGATCTACGCAGATGTACTGCCCTTATTAGAGAATGCCACAAGATCTCCAGGAATTCTAACCTACCCATGCATAGCGACCTGCCACTTTTAAATCGTAAGAGACTGAAATCACTCTATCGAAGTCTGTGCTATGCTGCTGACGTGGTTGCTAAGGATTTCAAACTCCCTGAAGAATGGAAAGGTCGGTGGGAAGCAGTGACAGATGTGCGCCTGCATAACAGCTTCTCACGTGCTAAACTTCCAAGTGGATTCGACCTACCACGCAAGACCTGGACTAATCTCAACAGAATCCGTACCAGCCATGGTCGATGCAGGGATTCTCTCATTAAGTGGAAGAAGCTGCCTAATCCAGCCTGTGACTGCGGGGCTCCTTACCACACTGTTCACCAGACTGTCAGTGAATGCGGGATTCGAGCCTATCACTGTGCTGAAGAGGACTTCCTGCTAGCAACTCCAGATGCAATGCGCTGGATTGAAGGACTGGATATTCAGTTGTAAAGACAAATTTAAGTTTCTTGTGTATCAATATGTACATATGTATATGTAATTTAATTTTATGATATGTCTGTATTAGCCACACGCTAAATAATAAAAAAAATGTTCACCGAGTTGCAGTATTCACTAACCACCACTTTTTCGTCGCAGTTCACCTAAGCACGTTTAACTAAGCGTACAAACCTCACATCCTTTCGAAAATAAACGTGTAATTAAAAGACTGTGCAGCTGAATGGAAGACTGCACAGCCCTTTTACGTGGATGAGCGTGTTGCCTCTGGAGTGGGCAGTCAGTTGTGTGATGTCAGGGCACAACATGAAGGATGGTTCAAAAAATGGCTCTGAGCACTATGGGACTCAACTGCTGAGGTCATTAGTCCCCTAGAACTTAGAACTAGTTAAACCTAACTAACCTAAGGACATCACAAACATCCATGCCCGAGGCAGGACTCGAACCTGCGACCGTAGCGGCCTTGCGGTTCCAGACTGCAGCGCCTTTAACCGCACGGCCACTGCGGCTGGCCATGAAGGATGGTTTACATTTCACAAGACGTTCTGAAGTACATTCCTTCAGAGTTATACTACAATTTTTTCTATTTCTTATTGAAATTCTCTACGAGAAAATTGCTATATTTAATTGCACTATACATTAATATGCGTGAATACCAACAAGATGTGGCTAAAATATTCGGTGAAGACTGAAGACATGTCATCGAAGTTCTAAGATGCTCTTCTCTTTCTTCCTTCCTGAACAGATCTGTTGTCTGTTGTTTTACCTAACTGCCTGAGATGCACTTGACGTTTCATATGATTTTGATCATGTTGACCACCACAACTGACTCTATTTTTCATAATTAATGAAAACTACTTCACCTGTATTAGTACCCATTTATTGTGATAAAATAAGTAAAGATCATAATTTGAGTCATGTGTTGACGGTTAAATCTAGTTGTGTTAACTCTGCTGCATTTATGTACGATAAAATATGTAATCCCAGTTACTTTAACCTTAGGCACTGAAGCTCCAAAAAATCTGGTATAGGTATGCGTATTCAAATACAGAAATATGTAAACAGGCAGAATGCGTCGCTGCAGTTGGCAACGCCTATGTACGGGAACAAGCCTCTGGCGCAATTGTTAGATCGGTTACTGCTGCTACAATGGCAGATTATCAAGATTTAAGTGAGTTTGTCGGCGCACGCGCGATGCGACACAGCATCTCCAAGGTAGCGATGAAGTGGGGATTTTCCCTTACGACCATTTCACGAGTATACCGTGTATATCAGGAATCCAGTGAAACATAAAATCTCAGACATCACTGAGACCGAAAAAAGACCCTGCAAGAACGGGACCAACGACGACTGAAGAGAATTGTTCAACGTGACAGAAGTGCAACCCTTCTGCGAATTGCTGCAGATTTCGTTGCTTGGCCATCAACAAGTGTCAGCGTGCGTACCATTCAACGAAACATCATTGATATGGGCTTTCAGAGCCAAAGGTCCACTCGTCTACCCTTAATGTCCTCACGACAGAAAGGTTTATGCCTCGCCTGCACCCGTCAACACCGACATTGGACTGTTGATGACTGGAAACATGTTGCCTAGTCGAGTTTCGTTTCAAATTGTATTGAGTGGATGGACGTATACGGGTATGGGGACAACCTCATGAATTCATGGACCCTGCATGTCAGCAGGGACTGTTCAAACTGGTGGAGGTTCTGTAAAGGTGTGGGGCATATGCAGTTGGAGGGCCCTTGATACGCCTAGATACGACCATGACATGTAACTGGTGGAGGTTCTGTAATGGTTTGGGGCATGTGCGGTTGGAGTGATATGGGACCCTTGATACGCCTAGATACGGCCATGACAGGTGACACGTACGTAAGCTTCCTGTCTGAACACCTGCATCCATTCATGTCTACCGTGAGTTCTGATGGAACTGGGCAATTCCAGCAGGACAATGTGACACCCCACACGTCCAGAGTTGCTATAGAGTGACTCTAGGAACAGTATTCTGAGTTTAAACACTTCCGTTGGTCACCAAACCCCCCATATATGAACATTATTGAACATATCTGGGATCCTTGCAACGTGATGTTCAGAAGAGATCTCCACCCCGTCGTACTCTTACGGATTTATGGACTCCTCTGCAGGATTCATGGTGTCAGTTCCTTCCAGCACTACTTCAGTCATTAGTCGAGCCCATGACACGTCGTGCTGCTGCACTTCTGCGTGCTCGCTCTACACTATATTAGGCAGGTGTAGCAGTTTCTTTGGCTTTTCAGTGTATATGTTTAAGCACAACGCTGTTTATAGGACTATGCATAGCTCACGGTCAGTCTGCGTGAGCGCCTTTAGTGTTATTTACTGTGTTGTATACAATTACTTCATAACCATTTGAGTAACCAGTTTCAGACGCTTTTATTTGTTTAACATCGGTGTAACCTTATGTACGCTTTGGCGTCTGTTCTTTTATTGTACACATGTGTAGAAACTTCAACGCAGGTCTTTTTTAATTTGTTACAAACACACGACAAGAACTCTTACGTCCTATGGTTTTTAATTCGTTTGTATGTTCAATGATAACACGTTATTTGTTGTAACTGATTTTACTAGGCGGTCATAACTATTTTGTAGTATAACAGTTACTGGTTCTGATTTATTGTATCTAATTCCTCCACAAGCGATTTTACAATAACTCGTATGGCTTCATAAACCTGATGAAGATTCAGTTTTCTGTAACTCCGGCATTTGTTCTGTTCCACAGACAACAACTGTGACAAGTTTAACACATCCCGCAAGTGATTTTACTAATAGTTGTTTTATGTGTTCAGAGACAATTCGTTTTTTTGTAACTAAGTTATTAGTGACTTATGATCGCTCTGTTAGATCGTATTTACCGTCCGTGATATATTGTATTTTTACGTAATTACTTTGCAGTTTTATTTTAAAATTATTCAGTCACTGTCGTACTTGTCAAATGGCGGTGCAGTCGTGTGTAAGCGCTGTCACCTGTTCTCTTGCTATTGTGCATAATTTTTTTGTTAACCTTTGGTCGTATATATTTTTCAGTTGTTTTGATTAATGGTGTAGTGACGCTTTTTTCTTTAATATTAGTTCTATAATTAAGGTATTGTCATTGCTTGTACCGATTATCGCACAATCGACAATCGCACACGACAGATGCCAAGTACTGTGTTTACCTCTCTCGTGGAGAGACCCTGTCTGGGAAGTTTACTGCATGCAGCATGCCACGTCTGGTCGTCATACTTCCATCAGGGTTGGGCAGAATGTTTGTGATCATTGTTTTTGGATTTCCTGGCCAAGAGAAGTGTAGTAGAATCAAACATAGATCTCAATTTGAGGAAGAAATGTCTGAGAATGAACGTTTGGGGCACAGCATTGTGTGGTAGTGAAACATCGACTGTGAGGAAACTAGAACAGAAGAAAATCGAAGGATTTGAAATGTGGTGCTTCAGAAGAATGTGGACTCAAAAGGTAAAGAATGAGTAGGTTCTCCGCAGAATTGGCTAGGAAAGAAATGTATGGAAAAACTGACAAGAAGTAGGGACAGGATGGTGGGTCATCTGTTAAGACATCACACCGTACTACAGGGAGCTGTTGAGGGTAAAAACTGTAAAGGAAGACAGAGATTGGAGTTCACCCAATGAATAATTGCTACTCTGAGATGAAAAGAGTGGCACAGGAGATGAATTCATGACGGGACTCATCAAACCAGTCAGAAGACTAGAAGACTGATGACTCAACTAAGCAAAACTAAAAAATTGAAAAACAAAAACATTACAGTTGATGTGGTTTTTCACTAAGCTTGGAAAGTGTATATGTATATTTCAGATCACGTGTTGAATATTTTATCGACAGATAACTGCTGCTGAATTGTGGTCTTGCGTCTCGCAGTGGTTGTCAGATCTCATTAAAGTCTTGAACTGGCCGTCGGCAGTGCAAAGGTGACTGATGGCGGGCGTTCATCTAAGGCGGCGTGTGCTTGGGCTGTTGTCTTGCTCTGCATTCCATAGGACCTTGAATTGCTTTAACGAAAACGCTCTGTTTACGCTGGATACATTCAAAGATCGAGTGAACAATGATTGAAATCACTTTTACAGTACTAGTTGTCTCTTCAAAGTGGCGAATGTAGGTGAGTCGTGATGTACTATCGTGAGGCACTATCTACTAAACAAACTAATTGCCAAGTGGAGCTGTGTGTCCGCTTATATTCACATATAGCGGATTTATGTCTACTTGGGAACTATTTGTGTGATGTAAGGCGAAAGCGTAACATACGAGGTTTATTCGGAAAATAAGGAACGATCGGTCGCGAAATGGGAAATACAGTGAAAATCTTATGAAGCTTTGCACATATGCGTTGAGCACTGTGTCTTGTACGCCTGTTGGTCGCACCATGTCGCTCGTTTCAGTTCTGAGCTCACAGTGAGAACGTAAAGATGGCTAGAAATTAGCGTCTCCCGCCAAGTATGAGGGCCTGGCTAATGATTTCGCCTGAAGCTATGCAATCCACATAACAAACTGTCATGCGGTTCGTTCTACACTACAATTCTCGGCCACACTCTGCAGGGGCATTGAAGATGCTGCTGCAGCGTTTTCGATGGGAAGTGTTTGATCAACCACAATACAACCTGTAATTGGTTACCACTGAGGTTCATCTCTGCTCAAATGAACCGCTGGTTATGAAGACAATATTTTGACACAGACAACGAGCTGCAGTCCAGAGTAGAAAATTGTCGAAAGCACTGGCGGGTGTCTTCTATAACGAGGGAACTGGAAAGTTGATACAGCGCTACGACAGATTTCTACATCTGAGCGGCGACTGTGTAGAGAAGTAGCAGGAATGTGTAGCTAACCGTTGCAAATAAAACAGTTTTGATTTTCACTGTGGTTTCCATTTCGCGACCTATCGTTCCTTAATTTCCGAATAGCCTTCGTAGTTCTTACTGTATGTGCCCTGTCCTCTTCTAGAACTTAACCTTACTCATTTGCGCCTGAGGCGTAGGCAGCGCTGCCCTCTTCTATGTAGACTGTGTCCCGTATCTTCTGAAAGACACAGCGTAAATACCCTTCATTCATCCTGCATCAATTCCCAGTCGAGCCTCGGAAATTTAGATTTACCGGTTTTGCGTACTTTTCTGCCTCACACAGTTTATATTCATTGAACGTGGTCAGCAGTTATTCCCAATTACTTGTTTGTATTTTTCCGAAGCGTTATTGTTTGGAACTATACTATATGCTGCTCCGTCTTTCTGCCTTATTCTCGTTATTATTATCACTTTAGACTTTGGTAGTTAAAGCGAGTGTTGTTATTTTGATCACAAGCTGTCGTTTTTCCATTTCTCGATTGCAGTTAAAATGTAAATGTCGTGTGACTAGGGCCTCCCGTCAGATAGACCGCTCGCCGGGAGCAAATCTTTCGATCTGACTTGCGCTTCGATGGGGATGAAATGATAATGATTAGGAAAACACAACACCCAGTCCCTGAGCGGAGAAAATCTCCGACCCAGCCATGAATCGAACCCAGGCCCTTAGGATTGACATTCTGTAGCGCTGACCACTTTTTTTTAACGTTTTAATTTTTTTTGTTGATCTCATTTTTGTTCTATATATATACTTCGTTGAATTTGTTCGTGGCGGACGTCCGGTGACACTCGTTCAGGTTGTTCGTTGATCCGTTTACTCAGCTTTTTTTTATTACAGAGGGTAACTAAACCCTCTGACCGAACACGCTGAGCTACAATGCTGGCATACCACTCAGTTACCGGGGGCGGGCCTCCATTGCAGTACTCTTCGGAAGCAGCGACAATGTTTACTTTGGTCAACAAGATGAGGTCACCCTCGAATGCTACCATCTCTGTGTGGGATGTGTAATGTGGATTGAGCCAAGATTTATACTGGATATACGTTTCATTGTTCCTACTGATTTGAAGGAGTTTGTGTATGCCATTTCTCAAATCTGGGACATATCCATTATCTTCTTCCTTATGCAGACCTATACCACTCTGTGAAAACATATGAACGATTAATTAGAAATCGTCTCGAGCGATGGCAAAAGGATTTTTCTCTCAAGTAAAAAACTATAGGACCAAGACCAACATAGGCTACAGTTGGACTTCCAGAGAGATCGATTATAAGCCCACTACTGTCTAACTTTTACCCAGCGCACATAGGAACCAAGCTGCCTAGAACTCAGGTACTTCAGTATCCTGATGATGTGTGTATACTCACTTGATGCTGCTGTGAAGAAGCGAGAAGAGTAATGGATTCATCAACGTCTCAGTTGGCGTCTAAAGCCTCACAGCTTTCAGTTCTCAAGACGACCATTGTTAACTGTGTCAGGCGAAGGATTCCACAGGGACCAACACACACAAGATTAAATGATCAGCTTTTCACAGTGAAGAATCAAACTAAATTTCTCGGAATTGAAATGGACTCACGCCGCTCATGGACAGGGCAAATTGCTTATCTCGTAGGGAAGATCCAGCTTTGTTTCAACGTGTTCAAAAAATGGCTCAAATGGCTCTGAGCACTATGGGACTTAACATCTGAGGTCATCAGTCCCCTAGGACTTAGAACTACTTAAACCTAACTAACTTAAGGACATCACACACATCCATGCCCAAGGCAGGATTCGAACCTGCGACCGTAGCGGTCTCGCGGTTCCAGACTGAAGCGCCTAGAACCTCTCGGCCACGCCGGCCGGCTGTTTCAACGTGTTGCACTCACTTAGGACTGCATGATGGGGAGCGGATCACAATATTATGCTCATAATATACAGGAGTCTTGTAAGATCTAGCACGTTGTCCTGCAGATGCAACAGAAAATCAATTTGGAAATAAAAATGAATGCCCAACGCTTTACGATGCACATTAATGACAAGACTTTTTGCAATTGACCAGCTACTGATATAGAAACCCGTCAGATTGTCCCAAGGATATATGAATGGGCCAAGAATAAACTCTGTTCAAAATGAGAATTACGTGCAAGCTTCACAGGTTTAAACTTGGCGTGATTTCGATTACCAATATAACGAAATAACTTCAGCAGCCGGCATTCTCTACTTTCCAGCACAAACAATTGCCAGAGCAGAGCAGGTAGTAAGATATGGTTACATGACATGATCATTCAGTGCAGGAGGCGACCTATGATTTTATATTGTAATCATCTTTCGAAAACTAATTTATTTGTCAAGATCACTGCGTTAACACAATTACTGGATTAGTAGTTTCGGTGAAATCTATTGCCATTCTCAGATAGAAAAAAAGAAAGTATGTCTAGCTTACAGTCTTACAGTCAAAAAATAAAAAAAATATAGTTGAGCATACACAATAGCTGCGTGATGAAAATTACACACCCGTAAAACCGGGCAGTGGTAGTCTCATCCTTCAGTGCTTATACGACTCTGTCACACGAGAAACATACTATATGCTATAAAATAATGACTCTCATAAAGTTCTGCTCATATGGACGGATGGAATCCAATGTTAGCAGTTAATAATGCATACGTCTAATAAGCAAAAAGTGTTGCCAAAAAGATCGAGGCATTACAATGACATGCCAGGTGTTCTGTCATAAAGTATGTACAGCTTTGAGTACACATGGCACGAACGAGAGATGCATGCCGCATCTTGCCGATTCGTGATATGAAGCCACATTTTCTGCAAACAGGAACAAACGACTGGATTTGGAACATAACGGAAACCAGAGCTGAGAGGTACCACCAGATGGCGGTTTGCACTGTCTAACGTGAATTACAACTAAAGTAACAGGGTCACACTTTCGTTTAACATTGAAATTAACACAAGAAATGTAACATCAAAGTAGTGTACACCAAGTAATCAGAACGGCCAAGTTTACGCAAATTGTATGTAAAAGAAAAAGTACGCCGTAAATTATCACGGATAGTTGCCTACACCATCAGAAAACAATTGGACAATTTGTGACGTAACGACCACATAATAGATTGCAGACGTTAACAAGTTCATTCCCTAAAATATGTGTAATAGAATTACTTTTAGGGGAAAGGTATACAGTCGAGAATTACAGAATTATGAAACAGGATTTGCACTTAATCATGAAACATCTTTACTACAATATTTACCAATGTAAAACTACAATGTAAAGTATACCGTTTAATTTTTCAAATATTCAAATGTATGTGAATCCCTAAGGGAACAAACTGCTGAGGCCATCGGTCCCTCGACATACACACTACTTAAACTAAGTTATGCTAATAACAATACATACAACTCATTTCCGAGGGAGGACTCGAACCTTCGGCGGGAGGGGCAGCGCAATCCGTGACATGGCGCCTCTAACCGCGCGGCCATTCCGTGCGGCTTACTTCTTCCATTTTCCCATTTTTACATCACCTTGATGTACTGAATGTGAACAGGGCGCTAATAATCGCTTTACCAACCTGGAATCATCGCTATTTAGTATGTAGTTGCTGTTATGTATACAATTAACCTGCCTAATTCTTTACAGTGAACCTCAAAGATATGTGACATTTATTGAAGCTGTTGGGTTTCAGGTTATGCTCAGATATTATTTCTTATTTATTTATTCAGCTTCTAAGACGGTAGTTGATATAAGGGATATTCACGACGTGCATAGCTCTTGGCGACATGTCCGAAGCAGATAAGGGCTCTCGTATTTTGCTGAGGGAAGAAAGAAAGTAAGTTTTACGTAGCTCCGCCATGATTAACTAGCTGTTGACATTTCAGATATCCGCGGTCTTTCAGAGAGCAAAGGATGAAGGCGAGGGGGAGCCAGAATCTTGTAGAACACGCTGTCCGCAGCTCTTATTAGACTCTGCGGCGTCTGGGGACCCTTAATTCGTCAATCTTCATTTATTTTTGAGCAACTTCCCCGGCTGGGCGTGGCCGCAGGAGGGGTCCCTCCCGCCTGCTAACAAGCCGCCAACTGACAAAATATTGAGTCTCCGGAGGCCCAATTAGTCGCGTCCGACTGTGAAATAGTGAACAAGATGTCTCGCCATAAACAACCTGCCCGTCTAAGCCAGCATTACCGTCTGATTACATTTACCTCGGCGCGGGACTGGCGTTTCATTAAAATACACGGCGCCGCCGGTGTCCGTGCTTGTCATAAAACCAAATTAGTCGCGAATAGCGCCGTCAAAGAGAGGCGACGCCAAGGCTGCTCCGTGGCTCACGGGGAGGGTTGGGGTACTGGACGGTCCCACTTTCCGCGTGCCACTGCTGAGCCGTACAGACGTCTAGCGGCAGCATCCGTGAGGTCCCCGGCGTAACGAACGAACCGATAGATGGCTCTTCGACGGTCAGGCTGTTTTTAAGCCTCTCTCCCCATACTATTGACTACTTTACTGTTGTTTATTATTATTTTTTAATGGGGACTCCATCAGGAATCGCATGCACCACGACCATCATACCAGTGTTAATAACAAAAGGAGGGTCAGCATTGGTCGTTGAAGTATAAATCTTTGCTGCAAATCGATTTAAGTCTTGACATGGCCATCAGCAGTGCTAGTACTGAAGTCCTGCGGACTCATAAATATAAACAGTAAATCTGCAATGTCTGCACGTATCAGTATGATATTGCAGGTTTACTCCTTATATTTGTGAGTCCACAGGTCTTTAATACTAGCACTGATGATGGTCACGCAGTGACTGAAATCGATTTGCAGCAGAAATAAAGATTTTTATACCTCAGCCACCAATGCCGAGCCTCCTTTTGTCATTAATGATTATTACTTCCTGTTGTCTGGCTGTTTGAGGAATACGGTATCGGACAGTCATAAGTAGTCAGGGCGAACGTAAGCCCAAGGTACACGCGCCAATAGTTAAACTTCTGACCACAATTCTATAGCGCACGCCGTATCTAATCTTCCGTACTACTCTATAATTCATTCCTTTGCACAATATTCCAACAATAATGAAGAGGTTGTAATATTGTGAATAATTTTGTACACACAGTTAATTTATTCCACTTTAAATTCAAGTATCACGTCCCTACTTGTTCTCAGCGCACTCACACTGCAGTTATGGTTACTGATCTATCACGAGCTTATGTGAGTTTATCACAGCCGAATCCTTACTGTGTGGTCGCAATTTAATTATATAACAACTCCCCAGATACGAAATTAATCCTGAGCTTCAACATTCTCCCTTTGGTCACAAACATATGAGTCCTACTCGCATGATAGCTCTGGTGCGATTTTCTGTAATCTTTCCATAAAATAGTTCACTTTTGTGCACAATTGCGGGAAGCGCTGTGACTGTCCTGCAGGCTTGCTCCGACTCGACTTACTCATTCCTCCGCGCCAAGCGGTCTCCAGGAACCAATCAGTCCTTTCTAGTACTATAGGGCATCCCCGTCAGCGATGGCGCTGTGCTATAGCAAAGAAGCGTAGGGTAGATACGACCCTTCAAGTGTGGGATCGCTATCTGTACACGTTAGAAAGCCTATTACAGAGTGTAGTCCAAGGCCCACCAATCCAGTAACTGGATGACCTCGCTGTCTCGTCTCCTTCCACAAACAACCCCACTCCAGTAACTGGACTACTGTGAGCAATTGACAATTCGAAAGGCGCCTCAGCGGCTACTGTAATGGTAAACCTATGCGCCTTTGGTTGTAACGCATTTTCCTTTGAATTAGATCATAAACATCTCACTGTGACACAAGACGATCAATACCTTGGTGGAAAAATGTTTCCAGTTGCATCCGGAACCATGATTGTACCCAGGCGTGCGTCTATTCGTCCGAAGCAAATCGGCGGCCACGATTTTTTTTTCAGGGTTCCTTGAATATAGATATCGTTTAGGGAGGGATCGGAATGCATAGAGGATGTGCAAGGGCTTCCCAGCGAAACTTCTGCAGAGTAGTCGAAACAACGGTGGCAACATGCGGGCAGCCGTTATCCTAAAACAGAATCTACATCTACATCCATAATCCGCAAGTTCCGCAAGCCACCTGACGGTGTGTGGCGGAAGGTACCTTCACTATAACTAACTAATCCCCCCCCCCCCCTTTCCTGTTCCACTCGCGAATGGCGCGTGAGAAAAATGATTTTCGGTAAGCCTCTGTATTAGCTCTAATTTCTTAAATTTTTTTCATCCTGAGACGTATGTGCTAGGACGTAGTTTCTTTTCCAACTATTCCCGAAAATACTCTCTCGGAACTTCAACAGTAAACCTCTCCGTGATTCACAGCGCCTCTCTGCTACTAGAGTACGTTGATCATCTGTGTAACGCTCTCGCTGAGGCTAAACGATCCTGTGACAAAATGCGCCACTCTGTGTTGGATCTTCCCCATGTCTTCTATCTGTCCTATGTAGTAAGGCTGCCAGACTGATGAACAGTACTCAGTCGAACAAGAGCCTTGTATGTCACTTCCTTGATGGATGAGTTACATTTCCTTAAGATTCTTCCTGTGGATCTCAGTCTGGCTACTGCTTATCCTACTGTTTGTTTTACGTGCTCGTTTGATGTACGGTCATTCTGGGTAGCTACTCCTAGATATTTCACGGTACATACTGTTTCCAGCAATTTGTCGGTCTTGTACAGCATTGGATTTCTTTTCCTATGGATGCTCAACATGTTTCATTTATTTACGTTCAGGTTCGACTGCCAGAGACTGCACCATTCATCAGTCTTTTGTAGGTAATTTTCCAAATCGACACTGTCTTCTGGAGTTGTTACAGTCTTATAGATAACCGCATCCTCTGGAAACAGTCTTAAAGAGCTTCCGGCGCTTTTTAGATCATTCATATACATTGAAAACAATAACGGGTCTATCATACTTCCTTGGGATACTCCGGAAATTACCTTTGTATCTGTAGATTTTCTTCCGTTAAGAGCGACATGTTGAGTTGTGTCTGCAAGGAAGTGCTGAATCCAATCGCAAATCTGATCGATACTCGATAGGTTCGTATTTTTTTCACTTGACGGCAGTGCGGGATGGCGACAAATGCCTTGCTGAAGTCAAGGAACGTAGCATCAACCTGAGCGCCGTGTCTGTGGATCTCATGGAGGAACAAAGCGAGCTGATTTTCTAAAGATCTCTGTTCGCGGCATCCCTGTTGATTTTCTATAAGGGAGATCTATGTTCCTCAAGAGCATAAAACATGTTCCATAATTCTACAGCAGATTGACGTTGACGATATAGGCATATAATTACGAGTGCTACAAACTTTCTTCAAAACGGGAGTGACCTTCGCTTCTTTCCACTGTTTCCAGCTCGGTGCTCTTGCGAACTGCGATGAACTACTGGTGGAAGGAGTGAAAGTTGTTTCGCATAACCTTTCTAGAAGCTTCAAGTTATCTCATCTGGTCCTGTCCGCCCCGATAGCTGGGGGCCCGGGTTCTATTCCCGGTTGGAGCGGGGATTTTTTCAGTTCAGGAACTGGGTGTTGTGTTGTCTTCATCATCATTTCATCCCCATCCGGCGCGCAGGTCGGCCAGTGTGGCGTCGAATGTAATAAGACCTGCACCAAGGCGACCGGACCTGCCCCGCAAGGGGCCTCCCGGCCAATGACGCCAAACGCTCATTTCTATTTTTCATCTGGTCCTGCTGCCTTACCACTAGTAAGGAATTGTAGCATTGCTGTTCTGTTCCGCGATCGATTACCTCAGTCTCTGCCATTTCGAATTTCGTATGATGATTGACACCGGTTACTGTGTTACAATTTTTCGCGATGAAACAATTTCGCAAGATCGAATTGCATTTTTGGCCTTTTCTTTTTATCTTTCGTATATGAGGCACAATGAGAAGTACTCCCAGTCATGGACTTCACTGTGTTCTCCAGGAAAAAAAAATGAATACTGTTGCCAGCAGAATGGTTCTGGTGCTTCAGGTACACGCTTGTCGTCTTACGAGCTTAAAACTGACCTATCCGGTTCAAGGCGGGCTCCGTACCGCGGTACAGCTTGGCCATTTTGCACAATAACATATGATTTCCAGAGATGAATGAGTGATACCCAAAAAAAATAGCTGTTCAAAAGCGGAACTGAACCGTTTGATTTGTAGTATAGCGCTTACCGACTCAACGACTGCGCAACGATACTTTCTTCATCTAAGCATAATGAAATCTGATTTATCAGTGGGAAGGATCGGGTTTATTGTTACTTTTCACAACACACATGTAAGCCACGAGAATGATGCTGCCGATTTGTCGCTTCTAATGGAAGAAAAGATAGAACTAGCAAGATGGATTCTTTGTCTCATCATTTCAATTGCATTTTTAGCGTTTTTGGTTGCTGTTGCTAATTTCCTGTTCTTCCTAGGCCAAAATAAATACAAGCTTACCATAAAGAAGTCTGTTTTAAAAGTACTCCTAAGAAATGCTTATTTTAGTTGTGTCACTTAGTCTGTAAACTTCTCGTCCTTTAAATATTCTTAGTCACAGCCGCAGCTGACATGCCTACTGTGTACCAGCACTGAAGGTTCTTTCCATACATACAGTGTCGCTAAAATCGCTTGTTGCAGTATTGTCCGGCGAGAAGCTTTCTCTCGTGTATTCACGCCTGTTCACATATCGACATAATAAAAATACGATATATTTAACCGAGTTTCAAGGACTATACCTATAGTGCTACATTCTGTGAGGGACCGATAATATATATACACAACTGGCCATTAAAATTGCTACACCAAGAAAAAATGCAGATGATAAACGGGTAGTCATTAGACAAATATATTATATTAGAACTGAGATGTGATTGCATTTTCACGCAATTTGGGTGCATAGATCCTGAGAAATCAGTACACATAACAAACATATCTGGCCATAATAACGGCCTTGATACGCCTGGGCATTCAGTCAAACACAGCTTGGATGGCGTGTACAGGTACAGCTGCCCATTCAGCTTCAACACGATACCACATTTCATCAAGAGAAGTGACTGGCGTGTTGTGACGAGCCAGTTGCTCGGCCTCCATTGACCAGACGTTTTTTAGTTGGTGAGAGATCTGAAGAACGTGCTGGCCAGTGCAGCAGTCGAACATTTTCTGTCTCCAGAAAGGCCCGTACAGGACCTGCAACATGCGGTCGTGCATTATCCTACTGAAATGTAGGGTTTCGCAGGGATCGAATGAAGGGTAGAGCCACGGGTCGTAACACATCTGAAATGTAACGTCCACTGTTCAAAGTGCCGTCAATGCGAACAAGAGGTGACCGAGACGTGTAACCAATGGCACCCCATACTATCACGCCGGGTGAATGCACGCTACAGACGCGGAATGACGAATACACGCTTCCAATGTGCGTTCACCGCGATCTCGCCAAACACGGATGCGACCATCATGATGCTGTAAACAGAACGTGGGTTCATCCGAAAAAATGACGTTTTGCCATTCGTGCACCCAGGTTCGTCGTTGAGTACACCATCGCAGGCGCTCCTGTCCGTGACGCAGCGTCAAGGGTAACCGCAGCCATGGTTTCCGAGCTGATAGTCCATGCTGCTGCAAACGTTGTCGAACTGTTCGTGCAGATGGTTGTTGTCTTGCAAACGTCCCCATCTGTTTACTCAGTGATCGAGACGTGGCTGCACGATCCGTTACAGCCATGCGGATAGGATGCCTGTCATCTCGACTGCTAGTGATACGAGACCGTTGGGATCCAGCACAGCGTTCCTATTACCCTCCTGAACCCACCGATTCCATATTCTGCTAACAGTCATTGGATCTCGACCAACGCGAGCAGCAATGTCGCGATACGATAAATTGCAATCGCTATAGGTTACAATCCGACCTGTATTGAAGTCGGAAACGAGATGGTACGCATTTCTCTTCCTTACACGAGACATCACAACAACGTTTCACCAGGCAACGCCGGTCAACTGCTGTTTGTGTGTGAGAAATCGGTTGGAAACTTTCCTCATGTCAGCACGTTGGAGGTGTCGCCACCGGCGCCAACCTTGTGTGAATGCTCTGGAAAGCTATTTGTTTGCATATCACAGTATCTTCTCCCTGTCGGTTAAATTCTGCGTCTGTAGCACATCTTCGTGGTGTAGCATTTTTAATGGCCAGTAGTGTATTATTTACGAAGGGACTTCAAAAATTAGTTACACATTATTAGGCAGGCATAGAGACTTTCATCAAATGCTTCAATACACTTCAAAGTGGCACAGATACATGACACTATTTCCCAACAGTCACTAAGTATACGAAACAACAGCCGGAACGTTCTAACAATCGTTCTGTTTCTGGACTACAGAAATCCGCTCGTTGGTAGCGCAGCCATTGGACAGCCGGTGTTTGAACGTCCTTATCGTTTTAAGATCTCTTTCCTTCCAGACGGTCTTCGTTGACTGGCTGGATACATAATCCTCTGTACTCGATGTCGGTGGCCTTCCATCCCAGTGAACATTACCCATATCTGTGCGGCCTTGGTCAAATTGTTAGCACCGTTTAACTGCAGCTGGACGTGAAATTGCATTTAATCCTTATACTACCAGAATTTTCCGGTGAAACTGTTTGCAGTTTTGCTCACGAGAACCGCACTGACTCGCCTACTTCAATTTTGGAGTACGTTTCCATTTCCCTTGTCATATCATTCCCACAGTCCTATGAACCTGTTCAAAATGGCTCTGAGCACTATGGGACTTAACTTCTGAGGTGATCAGTCCCCTAGAACTTAGAACTACTTAAGCCTAACTAACCTAAGGACATCAAACACATCCATGTCTGAGGTAGGATTCGAACCTGCGACCGTAGAACCGGTCTGCCACTCCGGCCGGCCTATGAACCTGTTATCCGTATCGTAGTAGAACTGTGACTGCAGGCAAATCAGAACAACTGCTCTCTTCTGACAATGCGCCACTCTTGTCGCGCAATGGCCTTCGCGTGGGACATGCGTAACTTACGTCATGAAATCCCTACATACTATCAAGTACTTTTTGTTTGTCTGGAATTGCTTAAGAACCTCGGTCAGACTAAACCTATCACTGTTTAGTAGAAACCAGTCATATGCTTATTCATCTATAATCTAGGTTTTGCCTATTGTGGTTTCACATTGGGTCCTTGATCAAAATGCGTGCCCAAAGGACACATAAAATGATTTTAATAAGCTTCGGACTTCTGTGGACTGTCATTAGGCTATGTTAAGAACAGGAGCACACCCCGCAAAGAATGCTTTTGCAAATGACAATCTATAATCTCCAGACCTGGCTAGTTTGCATTGTCCTAAGTGCATTTCGACAGCCACTGCAGTGGTTTTTCTTCAGGTGTGTGGATTAATCTTTGCCTGGTTTCCAACGACACTTCTTTTTTCTTCTTTTATTCTCTACGTGGAGTTAGTCTGGGCTGTTGTATAGCTCGGTGCTTTTCATCCAAATCCCGGCAAACAGCGAATGCAGAAAGTTACGGAAGGCTTTGTATAAAAGTGATTGTTTCGTGATTGTTTCCGTTGTAACTGCCTACGAAGAGCTTTCCATGCACCGAGAAAATGGGATATCCGAGTAGACCTACTCAAATTAAGCGATGGATCTCAAGCTTTACTTAAACTAAATCCTCCACGTCTTCTGCCGAAATTATCCGACTTCTTAATCTTCACTGCTTCCCAGAGCCTCGTGTATCAACCTGAAATTTATTTTCCTTTTCAACATACTCCTCTTGTAAACTTAGACAGTTATCCCAGCCTTCGACAAGACTGCAGCCTAGAATTCTTGTGGCAGCGTTCTCTTCGAACGAACTGCCTCTCAAAATATAACCTGTTTATTTGATTCATTAAATTACTGCAGACCCTAAGATCGATGAGTCCTGGGAGAAAAAACCAAAAGATTTGAAAGCAAATAACTCGCCAGGTCCGGATGGAATCTCAGATCGATTTTACAAAGAGAACTCTGCAGCATTGGCCCCTTACGTAGCTTACATTTATCGTGTATCTCTCGCCCAGGACAAAGTCCAAGCGACTGGAAAAAAGCACAGGTGGCTCCAGTATATAAGAAAGCTAAAAGAACGGACCCGGAAAATTACAGATCAATATCCCTAACTTCTGTTTGCTGCGGAATCCTTGAACATTTTCTCAGTTAGAATATAATGAACTTTCTTGAGACGGATTAGCTTACGTCCACGAAAACATCGCTCGTACGAAACTCAGCTTCCCCTTTTCTCACATGATATACTAAGAACTAAGGATGAAGGGCAACAGGCAGATTCCATATTTCTAGATTTCCGGAAAGCATTTGACACAGTGCCCCATTGCAAACTGTTAACCAGAGTACGAGCGTATGGAATAAGTTCACAGATAAATTAGTGACTCGATGAATTCTTAAGTCATAAAACCTAGTGTGTTATCATAGACGGTGAGTGTTCATCGGAGACAAGGGTATCACCAGGAATCCCCAGGGAAGTGTGATAGGACTGCTGTTGTTTTCTATATACATAAATAATTTGGCGGACAGGGTGGGGCAGCAATCTGCGGTTGTTTGCTGATGATGCCGTGATGTACAGTAAGGTGTCGGTGTTGAGCGACTGTAAGAAGATACAAGACGACTTAGACAAAAATTCCAGTTGGTTTGATGAATGGAAGTATCTGGGCGTAACGCTGCAAAGCGATATGAGATGGCACGACCATGTGAGAACCGTGGTAGGGAAGGCGAATGGTCGACTTCGGTTTATTGGGAGAATTATAGGAAACAGTGGTTCACCTGTAAAGGAGACCGCATGTAGGACGATCGTGGGACCTATTCTTGAGCACTGTTCGAATGTTTGGTATCCGTATCAGGTCGGATTGAAGGAAGACAATTCAGAGACGGTCTGTTAGATATGTTACCAGTAGATTTGAACAACACGTAAGTGTTACGGGGACGCTTCGGGAACTCAAATGGGAACCCCTGGAGCGAAGACCATGTTCTTTTCGAGAAACACTATTAAGAAAATTTAGAGAACAGGCATTTGAAGCTGACAGCCAAACGAGTCTACTGTAGCCAACAAACATTGCGCTTAAGGACCATGAAGATAAAATACGAGAAATTAGAGCACATACAGAGGCATATAGATAGGCGTTTTTCCCCCGGTCTGTTTGCAGTGCAACAGGAAACGAAATGACAAGTAGAGGTACCGTGAAACTTCCTGGCAGATTAAAAGAGGGCCGAGACTCGACCTCGGGACCTTTGTCTCTCGCAGGCAAGTGCTCTATCATCTAAGCTACCCAAGCACGACTCACGCCCCGTCCTCACAGCTTTAGTTCTGCCAGTACGTCGTCTCCTACCTTCCAAACTTTACAGAAGCTCTCCTGCGAACCTTGCAGAACTAGCTCTCGGTCCGGCACACAGTTTTAATCTGCCAGGAAGTTTCATATTAGCGCACACTCCGCTGCAGAGTGAAAATCTCGTTCAGTGGTACCGTGGTTTGCGGAGTATCTACACAGATGTAGATGTAGATGCAGTGAAATACCACCAGGCGTGGAAACAATGTACCAGGACGGCCAGGACGCTCCTTGTTTGTGACTTTTCTTGTTCTTTGCTGAATTCCTGTATCCAGTTGAACACGAATTTCCATGAAATACAGTTCTAACTATGTACGGAACAAATTCAACTATGGACGTACTTTGCAGACATTTCCTCGGCTCACCTAAATTGCATTGTTGTAGTCGGGTACACGCTCGTAGCACACCTGCCATCTTGGTCTGACTGAAAATCATGAACCATTGGTCGCGAAGTACTGTGTATCGGCTTTGTTCCACGCGACATTAGAGATACTACAGGTGCGAAATTTTAAACTATATGCGATATTCTGGCGTTTGCGACTTACTTGTTGACTCAACCTCGTATTTCGTTTCATACTCGCACGTGAGGCACTGATTTAGTTGCTACCCGGCTGTATTAAAGAAGGAAGACTGGAGTTTATCTCCCCGTCGGCGACTAGGTCATTGGAACGGAGCACGAGCTTGTGACATTTCAAAGGAAGGATTCCGGCATTTGGCTGTAGCGATTTAGGTAAATGGCGAAAGACCTAATTATGAATGACCGGATGCGGATTTAAACCGTCGTCCTCCCGAATGCGTGTCCAGTATGCTAACCTCGGTCGGCTGTGCTGCGTCGTTCTTTACGTCTTTGTTTCGCAGTGCTTACTGGCTGATCATCGTACGACGAGCCGCACTAAAATAGTCTGCGCTACACGCCCGATTTTAATAATCCTTTTTGTTCTTTAACACATTACAGAAGAACATTTAAATTAGATAGAGAAATTGATATACATTACAACTCATATTTTCTATCCATTCTTTCAATCTTTCCTGCGACTCTTCGAGATCTGTTCTCGGCGCACCTGCAGGTTTGGGAAGCTGCCGCAGTATCTGGGGGAAGTGAAGACACAATTATAGGAAAATCTGTCGCCGACTTTAGCAATCACGGTAGTGCACGTTATTACTAGTCATTGTAGAAACTATGCGGGTAATCCCAAAAGTAAGTCTCCTATTTTTTTATAACTACAGAACTCTGTTTGTGTGGCAGTTGGTCACACTGTTACGAAGAGTGTTTCACGCGCTCAGTCTTGGCTTGGCAGTCGTTGAGAATGGAGCTCCCTTTGGATGTTACCACCAAGTGCGAATTGCGCGCAGTTATTCGGTTTTTGAACGCAAAGGGCACTGCGCCGATTGAAATCCATCACCAATTGATGGAAGTGTATGGTGAGTCGTGCATGGATGTCAAAAATGTTCGTATGTGGTGTAGAGAGTTTGCTGCTGGTCGGACCGAAATTCACGACGAAGAAAGGAGCGGGAGACCGTCTATTTCAGAGGAGACAGTGTTGAAGGTTGAGCAAAGCATGCGTGAAGATCGGCGATCACCCTGGATGATCTCTGCACGTTGGTTCCTGAGGTTACCCGAAGTACCTCTCACAGAATTTTAACGGAAACATTGAACTACATCTACATTTACATCCATACTCTGCAAGCCACCTGACGGTGTGTGGCGGAGGGTACCTTGAGTACCTCTATCGGTTCTCACTTCTATTCCAGTCTCGTATTGTTCGTGGAAAGAAGGATTGTCGGTATGCCTCTGTGTGGGTTCTAATTTCTCTGATTTTATCCTCATGGTCTCTTCGTGAGATATACGTAGGAGGGAGCAATATACTGCTTGACTCCTCGGTGAAGGTATGTTCTCGAAACTTCAACAAAGGCCCGTACCGAGCTACTGAGCGCCTCTCCTGCAGAGTCTTCCACTGGAGTTTATCTATAATCTCCGTAACGCTTTCGCGATTACTAAATGATCCTGTAACGAAGCGCGCTGCTCTCCGTTGGATCTTCTCTATCTCTTCTATCAACCCTACCTGGTACGGATCCCACACAGCTGAGCAGTATTCAAGCAGTGGGCGAACAAGCGTACTGTAACCTACTTCCTTTGTTTTCGGATTGCATTTCCTTAGGATTCTTCCAATGAATCTCAGTCTGACATCTGCTTTACCGACAATCAACTTTATATGATCATTCCATTTTAAATCACTCCTAATGCGTACTCCCAGATAATTTATGGAATTAACTGCTTCCAGTTGCTGACCTGCTATATTGTAGCTAAATGATAAAGGATCTTTCTTTCTATGTATTCGCACTACCGTGGGCAAGATGGGTGCCACGCGTGCTGACTGAGGACATGCGGCAACGAGTTGATGTTTTCCGCGCATTTCTTCACCGCCTTGCAGCCGAATAGGATAACTTTTTGGACTCATTGGTCACGGCTGACGAAACCTGGACATGCCACTTTACACCTAGAGACCAAGCAACAATCACGCCAGTGGCGGCATCCTTCTTCTCCAAAGCCGCGGAAATTCAAATAAACACAGTCTGTCGGTAAAGTGATGACAACCGTTTTTTGGAATCGGGAAGGGGTATTGTTGGTCGGCTTTATGCCAACCGGGACCACAATTAACGCTGACAGGTGCTGTGAGACTCTGAAAAAACTCAAACGGGCAATTCAGAACCGGAGAAGAGGAATGTTGAGCAAGGGCGTACACATTCTCCATGACAACGCTCGCCCACACATCGCTCGGCAAACCGTTTCTCTCCTGCAACAGTTTCAGTGTAACATAATCACCCACCCACCCTATAGTCCTGACTCGGCGCCCAGTGTCTATCACATGTTCCCTAGGTTAAAAGAGCATTTGGCCGGAAAGCGGTTCAGCTCCGACGACGAGGTGAAAGACGAGGTTCACAACTTTCTGAACAGCATGGCGGCGGTATGACATGGGCGTACAAAAACTGCCACAACGTCTACAAAAATGCATCGACAGAAATGGTGATTATATCGAAAAGTAGCTAAATTTTCAACCTGTAAAGTGATATAAACCATTGTAGAAATAAACAGGTCTTTGTACCGGGTGATCAAAAAGTCAGTATAAATTTGAAAACTTAATAAACCACGGAATAATGTAGATAGAGAGGTAAAAATTGACAAACATGCTTGGAATGAGACGGGGTTTTATTAGAATAAAAAAAAGTATTGCCAGATGCGTGAAAGATCTCTTGCGCGCGTCGTTTGGTAATGATCGTGTGTTGCACGGAAACATTGAACTACCGTGCGCAAGATGGGTGCCACGCATGCTGACTGAGGACATGCGGCAACGAGTTGATGCCTGCTTGGTCTCCCAGCCCCCCAGACCTCAGTCCGTGCGATTATTGGCTTTGGGGTTACCTGAAGTCGCAAGTGTGTCGTGATCGACCGACGTGTCTATGGATGCTGAAAGACAACATCCGACGCCAATGCCTCACCATAGCTCCGGACATGCATTACAGTGCTGTTCACAACATTATTCCTCGACTACAGCTATTGTTGAGGAATGATGGTGGACATACTGAGCTTTTCCTGTAAAGAAGATCATCTTTGCTTTGTCTTACTTTGTTATGCTAATTATAGTTATTCTGATTAGATGAAGCGCCAATTGTCGGACATTTTTGAACTTTTGTTTTTTTTTGGTTCTAGTAAAACCCGATGTCATTTCAAGCATGTGTGTCAATTTGTACCTCTCTATCTACATTATTCCGTGATTTATTCAGTTTTCAAATTTATATTGACTATTTGATCACCCGGTACTTATAAAAAATACTTTTGGAATTACCCTCGTAGTAAATTGTAGTGCAAAAGAACCGTCCAAATTTCTTTCTCTGTTACAATCAAGCGTTCCCCAGCTGCCGGAAAAACCTGAATTACCCTTTATTGGAATAGTACGTAATGAAGAGAATAAATTCCTAATTAACAGTTTGCTTTGCGTATGACAGTCGTTGCAGAGGGCTCCCCTCTGTGAGAATGAATATTTCGTGTAGCAGATGTCCCCTTGTACCTGTAATAAAGCGGTTACGAAATCTTTCCGCAAAACGGGAGTTGGGAAACCGTTCGTGCGCGGTGCTGGCTGACGCACGATGAACTTTGACTCCAGCGCGCGGTTAAGCAGGTGGCTCATGAATGTTGGACGTGAGAGCACCGGGACCTGTAGTGGGGAACAGCTGGAACCGGGGGGGCACGCAAGTTTCAGCACGCCACGCGGGGGCGGTGACGGCGGAGGCGGACGCGGGGGCGGCTGCCGGCGGAGTGGAGTGCGCCGCTGCCCAAAGTCGTGTCGCGTGCGGCAGAGGCGGACGGCGAGAGCACGCACTCACTGCACTCCTGCAGACGGACGTCCCACCCAGTCCGGGGGTATCTGTGTGGACGACGTTACGCAGGGAAAAGTAAGGACTTAAGAGAGGCAAGTTCGGACCGCCTTCAGCATGCAAGACACTGTTCAAAAAATGGTCAAATGTGTGTGAAATCTTATGTGACTTAACTGCTAAGGTCATCAGTCCCTAAACTTACACACTAACTTAACCTAAATTATCCTATGGAGAAACACACACACCCATGCCCGAGGGAGGACTCGAACCTTCGCCGGGACCAGCCGCACAGTCCATGACTGCAGCGCCTGAGACCGCTCGGCTAATTCCGCGCGGCAAAAGACACTGTTGCCTTCACGCACTCTCTCGTACGAAATCATTGCTGGAGCCTACAATATCAAAAGGAGCTAGAAACTTGGGTCATTCCTGACCGAATGTCACGAGTTCTACAGGCACTGACCAAATGAGGGGAGAATGTTGTGTCTGGAGCAGAGGTGGGCAGCTCTTTTATCTCGAAGGCCACTTCGTGGAAGCGAAGGGTAGCGGAGAGCTGCGCCTTTTAAAATAACTGCGTTCATTACATTACTTCGCGTTTCAGGAACCGTGTATTCTTCATTAAACACACAACTTTCATCACTGATTCTACGTTTTTTTCTGAGGGTTCATCGTTTCATAAAGTTGGAAATTTACATATTTACTGTTGCACAGGCATAATGGAAATAAACCAGATCAACCAATAAACATTGCGCATCGTGCTGTTTGCGCAAACATGTTAACACCCGGTGACCGTGAACTGGAAATGCCTGTTCCGTCGCTCCCGCCAGCCAACGCGCCGAGTGTCAGCACAGTTCGCGCAAATAGTATCTACACTCTGTGCATGCACTTTGTCGGTGCAGCCCTAGTGGAAATCTGTCGCACACAGGAAGGAAATCTCGCTTCAGGGCGTTTTTTTTGTGGATGCTTTGGCGGGCCTGACAAAATTCGTTTGCGGGCCGCATGTGGCCCACGGGCCACTATTTGGCCTCCCCTGACCTAGAGGATAGTTTACCTAGGAACACACGATGTTTCCTTGGTCGGTCTTTCGGGCTAGTGATCGATGTTAGAATCGCATAAAGGAATGTGCAGAGAGCACCATAAGCAATTTCAAGTATTTTGTACTGTGAAATATCAGGGTATTTTATTTTGGACACAATCATATTTTTTATGATACAATCATAGCCAGTTTCTGCCTGCAGTGGGCATCGTCAATGCTATGAGCGGTATTTGATGAATATGTGTTCATGTGTTGTCAACACATGCACACTTGTTGATCAAATGGCTCCCATAGCTTCTGAAAGTGATTGTATCATAAAAAGTGACTGTGTCAAAAACAAAGAAAATAATAGCTTACAATAAGTCAACCCGCAATGTCGTTTTTGTGTAGCATTTGTAAATATTGTATCTACAATATAAAATGAGTGGTATAGATCTCTTCATGATTCTGTATCGGTTCAGTTACACTTATTTCATAAATACAAGCTAGCAGTACAAACTGTTGGGAGGTCGTGGAAAGATTGTCATGTAAGGAAACGGAATCCGGCGGAACCCGTGTTCACTGTCAAATTGCGACAGAAAAGCTTCGCTCCAAACTTGGGTGCACCGGCCGCGGTGGCCGAGTGGTTCTAGGCGCTTCATTCCGGAACCGCGCGACCGCTACGGTCGCAGGTTCGAATCCTGCCTCGAGCATGGATGTGTGTGATGTCCTTAGGTTAGTTAGATTTAAGTAGTTCTAAGTTCTAGGGGACTGGTGGCCTCAGCTGTTAAGTCCTATAGTGCTCAGAGCCATTTGAACCAAACTTGGGTGACAGTCTTCGAGGTTCCGAAGGCCCGCTCACTGTGTTCTCAAGTAGCTGTCTCCGGATGCCCCAAGGGAAAGGGGTGGTTTCATTGCGCAATTCATGCCACCTTCTGAGTACTGTCAGTGTCGATTCTGCGCGGCGATGTGTCTGAAATGTGTTCCTCAGCCATCAGTAACTACGTGTTCTCAAGGCCGGGCGTCGCATTTCTGATCTCCATCACAGAGGCGTCAAAATGTGAGTAAGAGGAGTGACAATGTTCCCACCGTGTGACACGCCCACCGTAGTGATGGGAAGAATTGTCGTGAAATTTGGAGCCGGTGTGACATCGTTAACCCTCTTTACACCACACATGAACTTCTGAACTGTTGTCTTTGTTTCGCGTGTGTCGATAAGACATCTTGTAGTTCGAATCGTCGGCGAGCCCGAGGGTGCCACGCTTTTGTACCTCTACAAAGGGAGGTTGTAGGCACCTTTGAGCCTAATTTCAAACGTATGAGTCGTATGAGTCGCAACGCGAGACAATTACTGGCTTTGGAAAACACACTAGCGTAGTGTAAGCGCTCTCCTTTGTACAATGATGCAATGAAGCGAAGTGTACAATTGCTTTGCCTGCGATTGTGCCTACGTGAATATTCCATCTCATATTCCCACAAAGTGTGCAAGTTAACTGCTGCAAATTCTTAACTGACTGATACTGCGCTTATACGATACTACGTTTTTGCGCTCTGGAAACGCAGGGTTTCATGTTCATGAACGTGTAGAGCAAGTATGTAATCTTCACACCACTTTGAAATCTTATCAGGATCTATTAAATGTTTTTGCAGATTTTTTCAGATAGTATTTCAGTATCCGCGGTCGTGTGACTAGGAACTCCCGTCGGGTAGACCGTTCGCCGGGTGCCAGTCTTTCGTGTTGACACCACTTCGGCGACTTGCGCTTCGATGGGGATGAAATGAAGATGATTAGGACAACACAACACCCAGTCCCTGAGCGGAGAAAATCTCCGACCCAGCCGGGAATAGAGTCCGGGCCCTTAGGATTGACTTTCTGTCACGCTGACCAGTCAGCTACCGGGGGCGGGCTGTATCCGAGGTAAAACGTCCGAAGTTGCTATTGCTTTGGTCTTCCAGGTCATTAATATACAATATGAATTACAAAGGACCCAAGCGCCTTCACGGGTAGCACCTGAAGTTACTTTTATACTTCTTGGTGACTTCCTGTCCAAAATAATGTGCTGCGCCGTCGTTCTCCGTACCAAGAAATCCTCAATGAAGTCATAAATTGCGTCCGATACGATACGTGATAATATTTTTGTTGCTGAGTGAAATGCTTTTCGGAACTTAAGAAATGCTGTATCTGTCTGACCTCCTTAATCCATGACTTCCAGAGTATCGTGTATGAAAAGAGCGAGTTGGGTTCCGTATGCTTCATGCATGGGGGTTATTCTGTTGGAGATACGTCACTATATTTAGGCTGAGAAAATGTTCTAAGACTCTACAAAAGATAAATGTCAACACGTATTATCTTATAAGGAGCGCCGGCCGCTGTGACCGAGCGGTTCTAGGCGCATCAGTTCGGCCGGAACCGCGCTGCTGCTACTGTCGCAGGTTCGCATCCTACCTTGGGCATGGATGTGTGTGATGTCCTTAGGTGTAGTTAGGTTTAAGTAGTTCTAAGTCTAAGGACTGATGACCTCAGATGTTAAGTCCCATAGTGCTTAGAGCCATTTGAACCATTTTATAAGGGGCGTTCAAAAAGAAACGAGCCTGAGGCATAATTACAGAAACCAGTAGCTGTATGTTAGAAGTAGTGACCCTGCTTGTTGAGACACTTGTCCCACTGTGACACTGTGACACTGTGTCTCATAGAATTCCCGTGACTGCGATGTTAACCAATTCCGCACATACAGCTGAACGTCGTCGTCCACACGAATGTAGGAAAGGTTACGCTGTCGTTCTTCTTTGACCAAGATGGCCCCCTTCTGATACACTTCCTGCAGCGCGGGACAACAGTGAATGCCCAGCGTTATTCGCAAACCTTGACCACCCACCGCCAAGCGATCAAATTAAAACGACCAGGCAATCTCACCTGTGGGGTCATTCTGCTCCACGACAATGCAAAGCCTCACACGGCCAACACAGTTGTGACACTCCTGCAGAAATTCAAATGGGAGGTTCTCGGTCACCCTCCGTACAGTCCGGACTTCTCTCCCTGTGATTACGCCATTTTTTGTCCCCTTAAAAAGGCTCTGAGGGGCAAACGATTCACATCGGATGACGACGTCAAGCTGTACGTGCGGAACTGGCTAACATCGCAGCCCCGGGCATTTTATGAGACAGCCATTCACCGCTTTGTGTCACAGAGGCACTTGTTTCTCAACAGCCAGGGTCAATACTTCTGACATACAGGTACAGCTTTCTGTAATTATGCCTCCGGCTCGTTTCTTTTTGAACGCCCCTTATAAAAGGTAGTTTATTGGATCACTTCTGTTAAATTTCATTCGGAAGGGTGTGACCTATGCCTTCCTCTATCTACTCAACGCAATTGTTTCGGTAGAGCGATCAACGGCGTATTTGGTTAAAAGAAGGTTAAATTCAACCACAAATTCTTTAAAGAATCTTACAGTGTTTCATCGGATCATGATGCCTTGTTCAATTTCAGACGTTTTTCGACGTAGCTGACTCTAAAGTCTGTGTCAATCATCTTTGTTCTCCTGCAGTATGAAGAGCAAGATAAAGTGGTCCTAGTGCCTGCACATTATGAAAAAGCTGCACGTTTACGTTGCACTACTGCAGCACCCTCCAAATGGTCACACGACTTTTGCCCATGGCACCTGCCATTGCGCCGGTCCTGGTTGCAGGTGCGTTAAAAAGTAGTGGCAATCTCAAATTTCTGTGTTTTCACGTCACGCCTTCCACCAACAATTTGCTCAGGACGAAGATACAATATCTGGTAGTATGCGTACGGTACGATTTGAAGTGGAATGATCATATATAATTAACTGTTGGTAAGACGGGTGCCAGGGTGAGATTCATTGGGAGAGTCCTTAGAAAATGCAGTCCATCAACAAAGGAGGTGGCTCACAAAACACTCGTTCGACCTATTCTTGAGTATTGCTCATCAGTGTGGGATCCGTTCCAGGTCGGGTTGACAGAGGAGATAGAGAAGATCCAAAGAAGAGCGGCGCGTTTCGTCACAGGGTTATTTGGTAAGCGTGGTAGCGTCACGGAGATGTTTAGCAAACTCAAGTGGCAGACTCTGCAAGAGAGGCTCTCTGCATCGCGGTCTAGCTTGCTGTCCAGGTTTCGAGAGGGTGCGTTTCTGGATGAGGTATCGAATATATTGCTTCCCGCTACTTATGCCTCCCGAGGAGATCACGAATGTAAAAATAGAGAGACTCGAGCACGCACGGAGGCTTTCCGGCAGTCGTTCTTCCCTCGAACCATACGCGACTGAAACAGGAAAGGGAGGTAATGACAGTGGCACGTAAAGTGCCTTCCGCCACACACCGTTGGGTGGCTTGCGGTGTATAAATGTAGATGTAGATGTTTAGTGAAGACGTGTAACGAAACGATATCCATAGGTATGAGGTGCGTCTCTTCCCCTTGGCTCCTCGCCTCAAATTACTACATACTCATGTTAGTGGCCTCGAAGAATTCGTATTCCAAGCTGGATCGGGAACTCACATGGAAATAATAACAGAAGAGGCACACGGCGAGTGTAGAAGCAAAACAACTACTTACATATTGGTTAGAGAGTAGTGTGTGTAACATGATCATCGCACCTGTCTCACTGCGCGTTTCTGTTATGACAGGGCTAAATATGTTAAAGAAGAAAATAAACCCGTTTGAAATTCAGTTTTAAAGAAGAATGGCAATCAGTCGTAAAAATCCGTAATTTATTGCAAATCTCGATATCGATTGTAACATAGTCACCATCGCTGCATTACCATAGTCATAATGTTCCCAACGTGTAAGGTCATAAACGTATGACAAAATGGCACTAGCCGTTATGTGGCAGGCACAAGCTCCCTTTCCAATCATGGATATTACGCTTACCGACTGTCGAGTACGGCTTTTGGAGACATAGTCCGGCATACATTTGTAACTTCCGTGGGATTTGAAACGGTATACACACCGCTCCAGAGTGAAAGATTAATTCTGGCTGATTGTTACTAGTTTCATTTTGTTAATAATACTTTGAAAGCAGACGAATTTATTATAAAACGCCGTAATGCGTAAAAGCCCAGCTAACAGTTACGTAATTCTAAATTAAACAGTAGTGGTTAACACTTCTGATTTTATGCAAGCCTAACTTTTTTTTTGCACGCTGAAAGACGTGGTGCGTTGATTAATATACATCATCCGTTTTCGGGATTCAAATCCCCATCCGGCGATTATGATTTATATTTTTCATAGGTAGCGCTCCACGGATCCCATATGATTAAGGAATGACGTCTTGGAAAACACTGAGAGCTATATCAATGTTTCTTTTTTATTTGTGTCTATTACCTGTCATAGATCATCATCAGGTTACGTAGTCTTATAAACATAGCATGAGGGGCAGTTCGTGGACATCACAGAAATGAGACACTGGAGCTCCCTGGTTCGATCTTCATTGATTTGCAAAACAGTTCATTGACATTAAATGTACGCTCATGTTATAAATAAGTGCCCTGATGTCAAAGAACTGAAGTATTTCCAGAATCGTGATGCTGAATGCGGTGAGCTCTTGTGTCTGGCTTGCATCTGTGATGTTTACAAAATACTCTCCCGTGCTCTATTTATAATGCTGTGTAAAACTGATGATGACTTGTGAGTGCAACTAATTCAGAACGAAAAAATTATTGATATAAGATATTAGCATTTAGCAGATATCATTCCAAAGTCATTAAGATATATATTTTAGTGATTCCCCCAAAGCACTGGACGGTAACAAGGCGACGAGCGATTTCATTCCCCATGCTGGTTCAGCTTAACAAATCTTTCGTCTGCAATGACATCGATGGGAATTCAATGTTTTTCCCTTCTTCTCCATCCTTTCGGAGCCCTTCAGCCGCTTCTTCCGGACGATAAAATTCAGTTCCTCGAAATTCCGACAAGTGGTAGGTCCTGCGTATTTCAGGGCAATTGATGTAAGAGTAGCAACTAATCTGCAATTTGTGGTTCCTTTTTTTATACGATAATGATAAATGAGACCAATGACAAGAATGCTAACCAAATAGGGAGCTAAAAATTACCCCTTTTATAGCTACAGAAAGTGGAGAGAACATTACGTACAAAACCGGTTTCATTGTGATGGTCTGAGCCTGAGGTGGAGAGGGGTGGGGGAAATGGGACGTCCCGCGGTTGGTTGAGAAGCATCAGCGCTCTTAACTGCGTAACGAGCAACTGCAGACTCGCTTTTATTGGCCAATTACGAGTGCATATCAGCCCGCGGGCGTACAGAATGACGTCGCCATAAATGCGCCACGGAATTTCTAGTAAGAGGGAAGCCCACGACTTGTATACGGAAGTGGTAACTCGTTAATTGAGCCAGTTGTTGGGCGCTGGTGATATCTGTAATTAAGGAGTATACGTCGAAGAAGGGGTGGAGGTGATGAAAGAATGTTCAGAGCCAGAGCCAAAGGGCAAGGGGAAGAGATACAAACGGTATGATATGAAGTGGATCTTCTGCTCGAAAGTAAGAAATATTTAGAAAAATTATTGTAAAAGAATTTTAAGCTCTATTCCCGTGCTTACAGAAGGAGGGTTCGACTTCTTGCAAAAACACCGTTTTTATTTTTTTAATGTTTTCCTGAAAATGTTTCACCGCAATTGTAGCATCATCAATGGCTTTTTTCTTTTATTGTTACTAGAGCATGTACATACTGAAACTTCCCCTTAGAAATATTAAGAATGACAGTGCTGGAAAACCTCTACGTTATTTGATTTTAAAACAGCTGAGCAAAACTGAACGTACTCAGACATTTCTCACTTTACTTATTCTGATCATCACTAAACTAACAGACAATATTTTTAGCGCAACGCAATCTGACTTCCAATAATCCCCACAAAAGAATGGTCCTGACTAACAATAACTTATACCTTTCATGAATCACTTACTTCACAAAAATCTTCGTTACTCGAACTACTGCAATACAGCCAGCGCCAATACTGTCAGCTAAATAAAAGATTCTAACTACTGAAGGCACTAACTACTGATAGGCATAGTTAGCAAATGAAAGATTTTGGCAGAGAACAAACAATGTATTTACCTTAATAATGTTCAAAACTTATATATATATCAGTTCATGACATCCAGTCTTACAAATTTCCTTTTTCTGACGGACACACGTCGAGATCGTCCGCTCTCAAAACGCTGCCATCTCTCTCCCCACATCCACCACTGCTGGCGGCTCACCTCCAACTGCGCCACGCTACGCGCTGTTCGCATCCAACTGCCCAACACTACAATAGCAAATATTCCAACAATGCCAACCAACCACAGACTGCACACCGCAGAGTCAGTGATTTTCATACAGAGCGCTAAGTGGCGTTACCAAGATAAAAACCTAAACAGCCTACGTACAATACAAAATTTATGTTGATTGGAAATATGATTACATCAAGTGTTGTTGTTGTTTAGATTAAATGTGTACTTTGCCTTTATTTTACTTTTGTGTGCCCTGTGGCTACCAGCAGAAATCAGCCACGAGTCTAAATGAATGCTCCAACTAATCTGCAACACTGGGATATTAGGGCAACATCCGGATTGAATTTTTGTTTCAATGTAATCTTTTAGCTATATATTTCAGTAAAATAACTACATTTACATCCTTTTTGACGCTTACTATTGCTGTATTTTGCTTGTCCTCACAGCTCAGGGCAGCTACAGACCTGTACACACGGTGAATTGAAAATACACTCCTGGAAATTGAAATAAGAACACCGTGAATTCATTGTCCCAGGAAGGGGAAACTTTATTGACACATTCCTGGGGTCAGATACATCACATGATCACACTGACAGAACCACAGGCACATAGACACAGGCAACAGAGCATGCACAATGTCGGCACTAGTACAGTGTATATCCACCTTTCGCAGCAATACAGGCTGCTATTCTCCCATGGAGACGATCGTAGAGATGCTGGATGTAGTCCTGTGGAACGGCTTGCCATGCCATTTCCACCTGGCGCCTCAGTTGGACCAGCGTTCGTGCTGGACGTGCAGACCGCGTGAGACGACGCTTCATCCAGTCCCAAACATGCTCAATGGGGGACAGATCCGGAGATCTTGCTGGCCGGGGTAGTTGACTTACACCTTCTAGAGCACGTTGGGTGGCACGGGATACATGCGGACGTGCATTGTCCTGTTGGAACAGCAAGTTCCCTTGCCGGTCTAGGAATGGTAGAACGATGGGTTCGATGACGGTTTGGATGTACCGTGCACTATTCAGTGTCCCCTCGACGATCACCAGTGGTGTACGGCCAGTGTAGGAGATCGCTCCCCACACCATGATGCCGGGTGTTGGCCCTGTGTGCCTCGGTCGTATGCAGTCCTGATTGTGGCGCTCACCTGCACGGCGCCAAACACGCATACGACCATCATTGGCACCAAGGCAGAAGCGACTCTCATCGCTGAAGACGACACGTCTCCATTCGTCCCTCCATTCACGCCTGTCGCGACACCACTGGAGGCGGGCTGCACGATGTTGGGGCGTGAGCGGAAGACGGCCTAACGGTGTGCGGGACCGTAGCCCAGCTTCATGGAGACGGTTGCGAATGGTCCTCGCCGATACCCCAGGAGCAACAGTGTCCCTAATTTGCTGGGAAGTGGCGGTGCGGTCCCCTACGGCACTGCGTAGGATCCTACGGTCTTGGCGTGCATCCGTGCGTCGCTGCGGTCAGGTCCCAGGTCGACGGGCACGTGCACCTTCCGCCGACCACTGGCGACAACATCGATGTACTGTGGAGACCTCACGCCCCACGTGTTGAGCAATTCGGCGGTACGTCCACCCGGCCTCCCGCATGCCCACTATACGCCCTCGCTCAAAGTCCGTCAACTGCACACACGGTTCACGTCCACGCTGTCGCGGCATGCTGCCAGTGTTAAAGACTGCGATGGAGCTCCGTATGCCACGGCAAACTGGCTGACACTGACGGCGGCGGTGCACAAATGCTGCGCAGCTAGCGCCATTCGACGGCCAACACCGCGGTTCCTGGTGTGCCCGCTGTGCCGTGCGTGTGATCATTGCTTGTACAGCCCTCTCGCAGTGTCCGGAGCAAGTATGGTGGGTCTGACACACCGGTGTCAATGTGTTCTTTTTTCCATTTCCAGGAGTGTAAATCAGTTATATTGCCCATAAAATACGATAAATGCAAGGTGTTCTTTTTACATAGAAAGGAAGTTAACCAACCACAGTTTTGGGTCACGTGACGAGCGGTTGTCTTACTGTACGTAGGACAAGAAAATATCCATAGAAAAAAGTGAGAAACAAATGAAAAAAGATGATAGCTCGTCTGGTCTCCACAGCGCTATATGGAAAAACTGAGATGAATTCTGGAAAATGAGAATCGTGAAAGAAAGGTGTTACCTGTGAGGAGTCACATAATATGAACACATTGGCAGGGACAGCTATGAAAGACGCTGTGGTATCACGTATCGGTACCACGTTACTGGTGTCTTCAAGTTGACAACGGAACTACAAGTTTCATTCAGACGCCCACAGCAGTCACGTGGGACCTGGTGGAGCCAGTCGTCATGTCCGCTGAGCCACGGCTCTGGACTAGGACCGTCCTCCGACAGCAGCCACTCACCCCACTCGCACTTGAACTCTCTTCGCTACATGATGCTATGCAAATGCCACTTAGCCGTGGCTCCTACACCATCATCTGTGCTCACTTCAGAGGCATAGGTTGACTCTTACATAGAAGATAACAGCAGCCAACCACTTCTTACGATGCTAAGGTGAAAGCTAGTGTAAAACGTATCTTAACGTGAACTAGCCGTCTGAAGATGAACCTGTTGGTTAGACACTGGTAACGTCGCTATTTAAATAAATAAATAGCGTTGTAAAAAGTGGCTGGTTGCTGTTATCTTGTATGTAAAAGCCAGTATATATTTTGTACACAGCCACGGATTCAGAATGTCAGTTTTCGATAAAATAAGATTACTTCAAAGAGCCTCATCCATGCTGACATGGACTGCAAGACTTTATTTCTTGCTGCATTATTTGTAATGACTCTTCGTATGCTGGGGTAAATACAAATTAAGTAAATCTTCTGTTTGTTGTGTTAACTACTTCGCTAATCATTTCCGCTCTTGTCCAGCTTTCCTTTAACGACATTTGCTGCACCACTCTGTTGTCCACCTCTCCTTACCGTTGTGTGTGAAGTGGTACACGACACGTACCACGTTAGCAACTCTGGAATCGTAATGCCAATCGCTCATGGTGTAAACAGTGAATTTTTATAATAACCGCCACCGAACTTGCCCCGAGAATTCTAACCACGAAACATTTCAACTGAAGCTGGCTGAGTCTATTCGTGGTTGCTTTCAAAGTGATGGAAGTCGACAATAAAATGGCAGCACCTCCCACGCTACTGCTAATAACGAAGTAAAGCCAACCAAGAACTTGGTCGGCTAGCCGCGCAGTGTAACGCGCTGCTTCCCGAGCGGGAAGGCGTGCCGGTCCCCGGCACGAATCCGCCCGGCGGATTAGGGTCGAGGTCCGGTGTGCCGGCCAGCCTGTGGATGGTTTTCAAGGCGGTTTTCCATCTACCTCAGCGAATGCGGACTGGTTCCCCTTATTCAGCCTCAGTTACGCTATGTCGACGATTGCTGTGCAAACACTGTCTCGACATACGCGTACACCATAATTACTCTACCACGCAAACATTTGGGGTTACACTCGTCAGGTATGAGACGTTCCCGGAGAGGGGGGGGGGGGGGGGGGGGGGAGGAGGAGGAGGAGGATGAGAAGGGGGATCCAATGGGGGCCGAATCTCACAGTAACCCTGGGTTCGGTGTGGGGCGCGGTGGAATGGGTTGACTGCTGTAGCCTGTTGTGGGTTTTGAACCCCTGGGGGCTACGGCCGAACGAAGCCTCTCTGTCGTTTCTAGGTCCCACCTTTAACACACAATACACAAGAACTTGCTAAGAAATGGGTACTAGAGATCATCTGCCTGTGCGTTCACCGACAGAGAAAGGTCTCTGTCGCTAATTTGACTGTGGGGGAGAGGAGGTGGGGGGCGTGCCAGTAAAACAGCTGTAGCTGATTTCAGAGTTTGGGGCGGCTCGGCCTCTTGGCGCACACGCTGAGAACATGTAGTGGCACCATTTCTCGGAACGCAGACGGATCTGGTGTTCTCATAAGTCAGCCTGGCTACAGCTTGAATTTGAAAGTAACGGCCCCTAACTTCTACAGGAATTGCGCCATCTTGTGATTTTTCTGAATTAATTTATGGTGAACATGGAAATTACGCCGCCACGACCTTTCGATAGTCCTTTAATCAGGCAAGCCTTCGTAGTTTCAGTCGCTTGGGGAATACCTTATTATCTAATTAATTTCATCATTGACTTTTTAGCTGGTTGGCTAACAGGCCTGTAACTACTATCATTGAAGAATTCGTGATTACTTAAGCAGTGCGATTCCACGATTGGAAATATGATTTTAATTTAACAGTTAAATTCTCTATCTTTGCAAGGGGAGCAGAGTGGACAGTTGCTGAGACATCTCCTTGTGTTTTATATACATGTTTAAGAAAATTCTCTGGGGTTACACCAGGTGGAATTAATCGAATGAGTTTCTGTGGTGGCTTCTCTGCAGCCGCGCGGGATTAGCCGAGCGGTCTTCAGGCGCTGCAGTCATGGACTGTTGCGGCTGGTCCCGGCGGAAGTTCGAGTCCTCCCTCGGGCATGGGTGTGTGTGTTTGTCCTTAGGATAATTTAGGTTAAGTAGTGTGTAAGCCTAGGGACTGATGACCTTAGCAGTTAAGTCCCATAAGATTTCGCACGCATTTGAACATTTGACCTTCTCTGCAGAATCTCCAAACACTTGCCTTTTACTCGTGAAACTGTAGTTCTAGATTTGTTAGTACTGTGCTTCCGTTAGCCTTTTTTTTCTGCATGGGCTACCCGTCATGAGTTTCGCTTGCAGCTTCCACCATTTCACTTGGATTCGTCGATGTTTCTTGTATCGACACCTATAACCCATTTTTTGCCTGCTGTTGGCTTCTTCCTCATTGAAAATTATGGGGAAATCTCTTTGTGTGTGCAACATCGAACGCATACTGTAATACAAAATACTTTATTAATAACTTAGGAGAAATAACGTATTAGAAAATTCACCACATCATTTCTAAACATTACTTGGCACTAGTAATGTTAAATGTATTTTTAAAGAAAGGTTCTTAAACTGCGCCCGTAAAATATCGGAAACTCATAGCGGTACACTGCAGGCAACGTCGTTAGCTTTTTCTTTGTCAGATTCCTACAAACGAACCACAACGAATACACATTTATTACTGCCTGAAAGCTGAAGCTATTTCACGAATATTCATCATAGATATAACATTTCGTTGCCACTTACCTTATAACAGTAATTCACTTCGCCATACTTTCCGTAACACGCAGAACTCACAGCTGACAATGTGTCTCCAAGAAATACGTAGTTCGCACTGACTTCACTAAGTATCGCCTAATACAAGATGCACAAATTTGATAGTAGTAGTACAAATAAGTCGCAACTCTCTATTAAGTCTGGTGAGTAGGGAAATGGGGTACAGCCGTCATCTTGTTTTTAGTGAAAAACTGCTGAATAATACGGGCCATATGCGGTCTCGCATGGTCGCGGTGGAGCACGTGGTCGTTAGTACACAACTCCTGTAGACGTTATCTTCTCACGTCGTTCCTCAAAACTCTCTACAACATTGCGACAGGTCTCTTTTTGATCGTCTTACTAAGAGAGATGAACTCTTTATGAACAATAGCGTAAATATAAAAAAGAATCAACAAGAACTTTAAAATTGCCGAGTGTTTTCGACAAAATGAACAACTGCTCTTCCATCGCGGCTATTGCCGTATAGTTTCAGTATAGTAGCAATAAACTCAACATTCGTCACCAGCTACAGGCAGTGAAGGAATATCTGGATCGTTCTGAAGCGGTTGTTTCATTCCCTGCAAACTTCGACGCTTTCGATAGTCCTGAAGCGGTTGTGGTGCAGATTTCTTGTCTTCAGTTCCTCTGGCGGAACACGTACTTACTCCCAGGATGTTGCAGAGGTCTTGGATGGCCTGTCTGTAACTTGCCGAATCGCATTCCCCACTTTATAAACAGCTTTTCGGTTGATGCCAGTTGATGGTAGATCGCAACAGCCGTCGTCATCATTCGATGTTCGCGCGTTTTTGAAACGCTTGTACCAGTCGTGAGTGTGTTTCTGACATAAAGCTTTGCCTCCAAAAAAGCCTGTTTAAACATTTGTTACGTTTCTGCAGCTGTTTGCCCAAGCTGAAAACACAGGTTTATGCAGATACACTTCTCTTTCAGGTCAGCCATTGTAAAATCACAGTGTCACGGAAACAGGAGATTCGCAAAGCCGGCCGAAGTGGCCGTGCGGTTAAAGGCGCTGCAGTCTGGAACCGCAAGACCGCTACGGTCGCAGGTTCGAATCCTGCCTCGGGCATGGATGTTTGTGATGTCCTTAGGTTAGTTAGGTTTAACTAGTTCTAAGTTCTAGGGGACTAATGACCTTAGCAGTTGAGTCCCATAGTGCTCAGAGCCATTTGAACCATTTAGATTCGCAAAATGCACAGCAACAACTAGCCAAACATTTCAGTTCGCAGCCACTTTTCACAGTGTATGGAGCGTAGGGATGTTCGATGTTGGAAAATCATGGATGCTGATTTCGATTTTGTATCGACGTTTCAACATCTAAGGCTGATGATAAGCGACCCAATAAGTCGATGTTTTTAGCATCGATGCTACATGCGAAATTTATAGAATGGCTTCAACTGCAATATAGGAGTACATGTAACCCATTAATTAATAATCATCTGTTACAACTGTTTGTCTTCATGCTCTGACAATAACATATATGAGAGATGTTTTTCTTTCAGTCTGTACCACGTTGTTAACAGAAAGCATGTCCTGCTTTCGAGAACAGTTTGAAGCTGACGCTGGTGGTGTACACCTCAAATATTTACGTGCATTATTTCGTAGCCTTGAATAGTGCCGGCGAGGTGATTCCGTACTTCTAAAGGGCTCTTGTTTAAGATGCAGAAGGTTATCTTCCAGATAAAAAGCGAACTGCGATTGCAGGTCCGTTTCTATTCCATTCTCCAAATTATTCTTTTTTTTGTTATTTTATAACGCTCACTCCTTGCTGTACTGTAATGTGTCGACTTGTTACCTTTAATTACCGGCAGTCTTTTAAATAGCTCCAAGCTAACACTTGATGGTTCTGATTCCCTTCGGGCATGCTAAAGCCTCTTGAAAGAAATACTATGTTCTTTTTTTTCTTTGATGATGTGTTCTCTTGCGAGACAAACGTAAAAGAGTGATATGGGCGGGGGGGGGGGGGGGGGGGGGAGGGGAAGCTGCATATGTAAAATTGCATCAGTCATCCATCACATGCATTTGTAAAACCGGTAACACAGTGTTATTCTTAGAAAGGGAACGTCTTAGCAGTCGGGCTGGGCTGATTTCATTTTATTGCTCTCAACAACGAGTACGTATAACGTAACGATGGCTGTTTTCTGTGTATGTTATGATGGATTACTCTTATGTCAACCATGATGTGGAACATGGAACAGTTTTTAATTCTTGTTTCCGTTGTCTGAAGCTTTCTCGCTGTATTACAAATGCATATAATGGATGATTGATGCAATTTTACTTAACAAATGCTCCCCCTCTCTTTTTTACCCGTGTCTCGCGAGATTATGGGTTACGTCCTGGCTTGCCTTGATGGTGCTTTTAACAACAGTAGTGTCTTAGTGTAGTTGTTTTTTTAATAAGAATGCATGTTTTTGCGTCATTGTCACAACTGATACTGTTCACTGCATTTTCACCTGCATTTACGATGTGAACGATATGAAAATGATTGTTATACACAGCCGAAACTTGTCTGTGTTAACTGTATAATGGAAGTTGCCATATAGACACTAAAAGTTTGGTGCGTATTTTTTTTAATTTCATAAATTTGATATTCATCAGGTTACCCTCCAATCAGAGGCTGTTGCACGCAGCGACTGTTATTTTGACTTGTAAATAGTAGATTTCAGCTATCACACGTCCTTTGGAATTTTTTTATTGGCAGATCTAGACTTCAGCTAGAAACTAGCCATTCTCAATACACTATCATTTTTTATCAATGCATGTAATGCCTGTTGGTCGGGCAAACATTAATATTCAATGAACTGTGGATGAAGCCCGACCAACAGACATCACATGCATTGCTCAAAAATGATAGTGCGTTGAGAATGGGTAGTTTCTAGCTGAAATCTAGATCTGCCAATAAAAAATTCCGAAGGACGACTGATAGCTGAAATCTATTATTTACAAATTTGATATTGTTAAAATGTTAACGTGTTCAGTTGGTAGAAAGCGCTTTTTGATTTTTGTTATCCTATTACTCTCCACATCCTCTCCAATTCTCTGTTCTGCTTGCATACCAGATATTTCGATAGCCAATATATTAATTACTGGGGTTACTTTACTGTTTACAAAAGTACTTTTCTATACAGAAAAGTAAGCCATTAAATGACTCGAAAATCATTGGCAGTTGTAGCACGTAGCCTACAACGAATTTGACATCGAAGTCAAATTTTTTTTTAACGTCGCCGTTATTATGTTTTAAGATTTTCGTATCGATATTGAAATCTCGATGTTTAATCTCGCGTCATCGATATTTTGTAAATATCGACGATCGTCGAACATCCGTAATGGAGAAGCACCTAGCGGTATTTCAGCGTACTCGTAACAATTTGCGCATTATTCAGATTTCGGGAGCTTTTGGTTAGGGCTTTGCAAACGCACAAGAATTTATTTTGACGTGCTAAGGGTGTAGAAACTTACACGAAAGATTTTCGACAGTCACTTGCCGATGTTTATTTTCGGGCCACGTTGCGCACGGGGTCTCCTCTGCAGCCCGGCGGGGGCGTAGGAAATGAGAGCGGCTATTTTGGCGGCGGGGCGGCCATTAGCGGGGAAGCGACGGCCTAACGAGGCAGCGGACGGGTCGGCTTCCTGTCGCTACAGACGCAGGCGTAGACGCCCCGCAGCCGCTCATTAGGCGCCTCGCCGCGCCGCCATTTACTTCGCGCCGGCCAGCGCCCTGCCATTCATCGCCTCTTGCGGATGTCCACTGGTCGACGCCACCAGCGAGGCCCTCCTGCGAGAGATGGATTCTTGTACAGCTCGCCATGGCGGCGGACGTTTAACGATACCCATTCTGTGGTCACAGCTCTTTCCTCGCACGCGTCTGCTTCCTGACATGTAATACGGAAATGCAGTTCTGCCTTAGGCAAATCCTCTCATGACAAGAGACACAGACCAACAGACATACACGCAGGCTTAAAAATTATTAAATGCAGCAGTTGCCCTCCACAGAAACATATAATAGAAGAAAATTACCATAGACAAAAAGCCATAGTGGAGGAAAAGACGTGATAAATGAATACACAGCGCTGTGGTTCAAATGGCTCTGAGCACTATGGGACGTAACTTCTGAGGTCATCAGTCTCCTAGAACTTAGAACTACTTAAACCTAGCTAACCTAAGGACATCACACACATCCATGCCTGAGGCAGGATTCGAACCTGCGACCGTAGCGGTCGCGCGGTTCCAGACTGTAGCGCCTAGAATCGCTCGGCCACTCCGGCCGGCTTTTAAAGGATACATTGATAGTAAATGGTACAGTGAATAAAGATATAAGGTAACTCGGAGGAAGATGAAATAACGTCGTGTATTAGCAAAAATAGGTGATAGACGAAAGCCGGCCACAGTGGCCAAGCGGTTCTAGGCGCTTCAGTCTTGAACCGCGCGACCGATAGGGTCGCAGGTTCGAATCCTGCCTCGGGCATGGATGTGTGTGATGTCCTTAGTTTAGTTAGGTTTAAGTAGTTCTAAGTTCTAGGGCACTGATGACCTCAGATGTTTAGTCCAATAGTGCTCAGAGCCATTTGAACCATTTTTTGATGGACGAAAACACCAAACATATCGACGCCCTGGTTGTGTTTTAAACTATTAATCACTGATATATTAGGAAGGTTAACGAAATGTCAAACTGGGAAATATGCATATACATGAAAGGCAACAAAACTGGCATGTCCCCCCACCATGTGGGGAAGATACCAGTTAATGTGGGGGAAGACGCAACGTATCTTAAAATAACAATTGTGATGAACAAAATTAAACCATGGTCGTAAGTTCCTATGGGGTCCAACTGCTGAGCTCATCGGTCCCTAGACTTACCACTACTTAATCTAACTTAAACTAACTTACGCTAATGGCAACACACCTATGCCCGAGGAAGGACTCGAACCACCGCCCGGAAAGGGGGGGGGGGGCAGGCTCGTACCGTGGCAAGGCACAAGACCACGCGGCTACCTCGCACGGTGCAAAATTAAAGAATTTATTTCAACACGAAGGGTACAGTGCACAACGTCCATTATAATTCATTGTGGGGTGAAGAGGGGGGGGGGGGGGGGGGAAGGTGGAATGCGGAAAAATATATTTGTTTTGTTGTTTTCTTTTTGCATTTATTGCAGTGCAAATTTCATGTAGCCATTTCTTGCATGTTATACGTTGAAACCATTCACAGTTTGGGCTTTTTTTGTAACAAAAATATCCCTTACACACAAGACAAATATTATTCTCCTCGGGAGGGGAGGATGGTGAATATGAACTGTCCTCCCTCTTCCTCTTGTGCGGTATTTTTCCTCCTTTGTTTGTTGACGAGCAGGCTTCCGTCTCAACAACTCCGGTTTCTCCACCGCCGTAAGGACTTCCGCAGTTTGTTTCTGTCTTCTAGTTTGCTTGGGGGTCTGCGGTCTCGAGATAGCACTAATTTCCGCGGAGGAAGTTGTGGCACCGCTGCTGCTTGTTGTAGCTACTGCCGGAGGAGCATTAAGCTCATGGTTGACAGCCAACTTCCATTTCATACTGTCAGAAATGGCAAACGCGTGTTCTGGAATTTTTTGTGTATCATGGATAAATTCCGCATGCAGAAAATACCCTGCTGTCATTTCCAGCAGTTGCTGCCATATTCTACGCAGAGCTCAGCAAAGACCCGAAATGAAGTGTGGTGATTCTGCGGCCTGGGTTGAATGGATCCAGTTGCTTACGGCACGCTGCCAGAATGTCTTCAATGGCTTCAAGATCGACCGGTCCAGTGCCTACAGACACTGAGTCGTGTGACTTCGGAGGTAAAGCAGCATCACTTCATGTTCGAATGCGAAATCCAGTACAGAAACATCACAACAATGTGATATGTGACATTCTAAAATAAGGAGCACCTTCCCAGCATCTTTCAGTGGGACGAAGTTGGTCCAGTGAAAGAAGACATCTGTGTTGATATACGCTCATGCTTTGTTCATCTGAACGACGGAACTCGGTGGAAAATCATCTTCAAACTCGGCCTTCTTTCTTTGACCTTTAAAAATGCTGTATGCAAGTACAAATCTCCCTTCTGCATTGCAACGTGCCACTACGGTGATGGTCTCATCGTTCTTTGCTGACTTGACGTGGTGGACATAAAGGGAACCCTTCTTTGCAAAGACATTTCCTGGATCGTTATTCATCTGCAGGCTACGCATCTGCAGGCTTCGTTCATCCACGTTGTAAATCTTGATTGGAAGCTCCTTAAAGCCATTTTCATCACATACTTGCTGTAGTAGAGTGAAGCTATTTCAAATTTCGGTGCGGTTCATTCCAAATCCCCTTGTTATCGAAATCCTCAGCGCTTTTCGCATAGTTACCTCAGGATTTCTCCGAAATGAATGCAATCGGTCATAACCTGAGATATTCGTTTCTTGTTGAAGCGATAGTTTATATTATTCTTTTCGGCAAACGAAAAGGCCAAGCTTCGGATGTCCGCTCAGGTAATTGGGAAACCTGTCTTCTGAAGACACTGAATAACGTTGAATGTATTCAACAAGACTTTTCTCATTTTGTGTTGCGAGACATCCTGCAAATAATGGTAAAGAATATTGTAAAATGGATTTCATTTAAACAGCACAAACATTTTGTTAAAGAATAAACATCACTAACCTGAAGGTCCGGGCGATCCTTTCACAAAATTGGGTGTCTCAAGACGCCGCTTTAAAGTATTGTATGGTATTCCAAATGTTTTTGCTGCATCCCAAAATTTCATTGAGCCACTGTTTACTGCTCCACAAGCCTTTTGCAGATCCAAGCGGCACGTTGAGTTTTACGCTCATACGTTCTCCCCATGATCTATTTTAAGGCATGATGAATAACTAATTGCGAATAAATAAACAATGTATTTCTGATATGGTTATTAATCAACTTAGTACAGTTTATGCATTATTTACGCTAAACTGACGACATATCCAAAATAACAGACACCACCCATTCATATAATTCATTCACTTAGATGAGCAATGCTGATGCACAAGTACGTCTGACATCCTGCAGCAAACAGAGTAGCGAGCGTGGTGGAAATGGGCACCGGCTCCGGATTGGTGGGAATGTGGGTCGCCCGTGAGCCGTACTGAGATAGTCCGCGCAGTTGCGCTAACACTGCTGTCCCGGATGGCGCAGTGGTTAACGCACGTGCTTGGTAACTAGAAGATCCCGGGTTCGAATACAGGTCCGGTACATATTTTCGCTCTTTTCCGCTGATCCCGCGTGATACCCTGCTGCAGCTGACATAAGTAATCCCTTCTCTTACCTTTCCTTTCTCCCCCTCTCCGCTCGCCCCCCCTCCACCTTCTATTTACATATAATGATTGTTTCACGCTAGAACGTGCTGCCCAAGATGTGCGCAACACACATGTCACAGCATTATCACGTTTAATCTAATGAATCCGTCGCCATACCTTAAGAATCAACAACGCTATATTATTATCTGTGTACTTACAACGGTCAAACTGTTTGGTTTTCAATGTCACAACCATTAAACCCGATGAACATAGCGACATTCATAAGCAGACCATTCACAGTTGATTGTGCACTGACTCTAACGATGCTTGCCTCTTCCCCAAACCTGCGTCTTCCCCCCGACTTACCTTACGTGTGTGAATGTTAGTAATGATGTTACACGATAGTATTCCATCCACGAACGTAACTACAATCATGGGGCCTCAAACGGTTCAAATGGCTCTAAGCACTATGGGACTTAACATCTGAGGTCATCAGTGCCCTAGACTTAGAACTACTTAAACGTAACTGACCTAAGGACATCTCATACTTCCATGCCCGATGCAGGATTCGAACCTGCGACCGTAGCAGCAGGGCGGTTCCGGACTGAAGCCATGGGGCATCAGGGCAACATACGAAAATTCCCCTCCCGCTCACCATCACCCTGTTCCCAGCCCTTTCTCAGCTCAACAAAACGTTGCTCATGCGTCTCTCACAGTACATTCATGCGAGACGTACGGCATATTGCTTCGAGTTTTGAAATTGAGATTTTTCAACATTCCCGTAACTCTCACTCGCTAGTTAAACCATCCTGTGACCTTCCGGCCCGTCGACCTCCTATTCGTAGGCCACATAAACGTTTCTCACTTGGTGTAGCGCATACGTATTGTTTAAATATTTTAACTTGGAAACCTGAAAACTCATATTTTCCAGCCGTTGTACGTTCCGCTAGGTAAATCAGGAAGGTTATGCATACGTCGGCGTGTATTCATATCAGCTCTTTTAAGTCTTGTGCACCAGATAGTTTCAATATTTATACTGCAAGTTAAGTTCTTATCAACATCTACTGTGCTGGAAACAGAAGAGAAATGTCATGAGGATTCGTAAAACAAACTAAAGTTCTTCATTTTTAAGGGGAGGTTTACTATCTTTGGCCCAAAAAAAGCATGTTCCTTGAGAATTTTTTTATCAGGATGTTTCATAGATATCAATGTCCAATATCGTCAAAATGTTTATTGATATCGGCTCTACAAACTGGAATTTTTTCGATCGGAAATGTGGAAGAGCAAAGGCGGAAGTGCCGTCGGAACGAAACAAAATTTCGATGCAGACCTCCACGCACGGTATGTCACAGGTCAGCCGGCTCGTCTGAAATCAAAACTGAGTTGACGTTAGCGCACTAAATATGATTCTTTAGGAGTTGTACCTCGCTTAAGTTATTTGGCCCATAGGAAACAAAATGGCGACCATTTGAAAAAATAGGGTTTTTTCATCAATTTTTCGATTTCGTAGGACAAGTAAAAATATTTATAGTTAATGGATCGGAATAAAAGTGGTACAACTGCTAAACAATTTAATTAGCTTCGTCGGAAACAAAGAATGATGCCAATTGGTTCAGTAGATTTGATGTTACCATACCGCTCTATAAAAAAACGTCATTTCGAGGAAACTCGTTTGATGTTTGACTACAAATAAATGCAATATTATGCAACTTTCGTTCAATCTGCTATTCAGGCTCCATAAACTAGTCCCTCCTCTTCCTCATAGAGGGCGTTTTGCTCGTTCAGGGTCATCCTGCGCTCCTCCAGAGCCGCCCGTACGGCCGGTGACAAGCGGTTTTCGGCCGCTTGAATCCGGTGGTCGTCCGAATGCTTGGCGAACTGCGTCGAATAGAGTCCCAGGGTGACGTCCATCGTTGTTATTGTCTTCAGAATTGCTGAATACCCTTCGTTCAAGCTGCTCACTGCCAGGAAAGTCGCAATCTCCACAGTCTTCGCACCAGTGGGGCCTAACTTCCAAACACACGCGTTCAAACTTTCATTTGAATCTTGTGTGTTTCCTCCCAAGGACCGTTACAATAACTCATCCTCCGAAAGAAAAAAAAAACGGGTGCGTGAAAAAGGCCGGTTTCCGGGAGACTCATTTTTTTTGTTCCACCGCGAATAACAAACATTTCCGTTCCGTATTCGGAAAAACAGTTTCAGGGGTGGATTCTAAACAGTTTTATGGATCCAAAAAGGCAATTTTTAAAAAATCGATTTTTTTAACCAAAAGATAGTAAACCTCCCCTTAAGGACTTCTTTTCAGGGGTTAGATATGAAAAATTAATTATGTATGCGTCTCTAATTTATTTCATTTCTTAAAACAAAGCCTTCTGTTTCGTCCAGAATAAATGTTAGCAATCACTGGGCAAGAGAAATATCATTCTAAATCCACCTGCAGGCTCTGCCAGCCTCTCGTCCTGGTGTAGCTCGTCGAAGGGCTTCTTGCTGATTTTCTTCTTTTGTTAGAAAATTTACAGTTGACGGCCTATTTTCACATATTCTGAATATTTGTCGAATGATCCTTTCTGACAGCACCGAAGTTACAACGTCCATACTTCCAGTTTTCAGGGCTTCAAGTGCTATAGTGATGCATTTTAGTGTGTTACACTGAACAACACACCTGTAGGATTCAAATATGTTTTTAGGCGCTTTTGCTACACCTCTTTTGTTCTATTTCTTACTCGTAAGCATAATATTTGTCATGTCCTTCGTTACTTCTCCTGCTGTTTATAATTGCATAAATGGCGTCGTATTTGCCAGCCCAATGCGTTGTATTTGGTATCGTTAGCGTTGTTTTGGCAGTATTCACGGGAAAAGTTTTTAACTGTACCGCAGTGACATGTTATCACGAAAAAGGGATATTGTCAATTGTTTCAAAATACACAGCTGTTTGTTTATTAGCCATTACAGCGACTGTAAGGACTAAATTTCAATTGTGACTTCATTCCTTCTTGTACACCATTCATGCGGACGCTTCGTCATAGTGCTGGCCTCAGTATTTTCTCTCTACAAGTTCAGTGAACTAATGTTCGAGTTCTAATGTAGTGTGATGTTTGTTCTGAGTAAATAGTTAACCTTTACCTTTTTACGCATATCGAAGATCATTATGCGGTAGGAGTGTGATCTACCCGAACGTTAGTGATCACAACAATTCTTTACTAATCATGGTCCTATGAAACGTGGTACGTCATTGCTTTCCTCCGATCTTTGAACTGATTCGCTGAGTTATTTATAGGTTGGCCTATCATTTAAAGTGGATTTCGAACCACGGTGCAACTCAGCATTTTTTTGTTTTTTGCCTTTGACAAACATTGGCAGAGATGAAATGAGTGAAAAGCGACACATAAAAAACTGAGAACTAACCGGAAATCGAACCGCCAACCCTTAAATCTGTGGTGTGACACTCCACATTTTCTCCCTTACCACTAATTCACCGAGTAAATGAAGTGAATGATTTCGTATCTGTTCAGCGTCTGAAACATTTTCAGAACTACCTTTAAAATTATGAAAGTAGCGAAAGACTTCAGCGGACTGACGTCAGTAACACCTGAAGATGGCAAGCAGCTTCCTCGTGGAAATATTGTCCCGTTTACACAACTCCATCCGACGCAGCGCCCGTGAACCATTCAGGCACTTACTACGTCGCGAAAGCCTCAAACAGATTTTACTAACTTCTCCACTTTTCCTTACCATTTTAAGTTTTCCTTTCTTTTCTCCGTTTACCATGAGCCCATTGTCCTCGGAGATCGCCGGACACAATTTACGTGATACTATGATTGCTGAATAGTTTCCTTGATTACGCGGAGATAATTTTCCGCATGTGTTCTAAGTGTAAACAACAAATCGCGACGTGACGCAGTTGTCAACAATACAGAGATTCCTGCAATGGGCCATGCCGTTTCCGAGCATCAGTCTGAGATGACGCTATTGGCGGGCAACACCAGTGTGTCCGTCCGTAGTCAGCAAAGAAGAAATCCGTGAAACGCAGGAAGATCACAGGGCTGTGATAGCAGCCAGAAGGTAAGCTGTCAACCAACATCCTAGTTCTGCCAATTCCTGGCCAACGAAACACAGGAGCCAAATTTAATGCACCTTTCTGCGGACGTCCAACATGAAATATCAAAGGCATATATGAGTAATAAATTGGGAGATTTTGGGCACGGCAGTTATGCTCAGAGAAATTTTGTTTTGGAAACTATTCATCGAAATTGTATAATACAGCGTGGCTGAAGCAGTATGTATTGGAGAATTTTAGAAATCCTGTAATTAAAGGAAAATCGAACTGCTACAAATCGCGCATTCTCCTACGAAGTTCCCGTGCTAAGTGTACTTACACGTAGGCCTACATCCCCAGACGTAGGTAATTTTCGACCAGTCTAGTGTATCACCATGGTGTCTTGAAGCGCACGTGTTCCATGCACATTCCATAAGAAATAATATTTCTTAAAGAAGATTTCTAACGCGTTATAGAAGGATTTCATGTATTAATATGTATTTTTGTCACAAGAGTAATTTGCCTTAGGTGTCTTACAAAGTTTGGCTGTTAATGGAATGAAATGCGATTTGAGAATGTTTCTCGTGCTGGAAATAATTATATTTACCGTCTTTGTGTCAATCCCATTTCAGTGCGATCCAAATTCTGTGGGTTTCTCGTCTCTCTAGCACTTGATAGGTATTTTAGTGGTTTCTCGTCTCGTGAGCAGCGGATAGGTAGACGTCGCAGCCAGTTTAGCAACCAAACAGTACTGTGCGAAGTAGGTGTGACACTAAAGGCTTCATCGCTTGACGCTTTGTTTTATTCCGGTGGTAAGTAATTTACAGCAATAAGTATCATTCGAACATGAGCTCCTACACCGTTGTGTAACCCTTGCTCCTTTACACAACTATAGTCCGATTTAAATTACTTGCTAGTTAACACTTGACGCGTTGGAGCTGGTTTCCTCTAACCAGAGTGCTCAACGTCACGCCCGAACCGATCGTCTTTGCCAAACTACCACTTGTACCACTTTCTTTGTTGATGTATTTGGATCCCGTATCATGTATCTGGCCCTTTTCCTTCATGACAAGTGATAACCATACACACACACACACACACACACACACACACACACACACACACACACAGACGACGATCCTGACGAAATATATAGGTTTCATACACAGCACTACCAAACACTACTAGATCCTTCCGCACAAGACACGATTCAACGTCACATATACAGTCATTATGATCACAGAGACAGGCTTACATCAGATAAGCTTCGTACGACATTGCGTGGAGCCGAATTTTTGAAAGCTGCAATTAATCGTTACGTCTGGGTCACCAGAGTCATAAATACAACACCGTTGCGCAGTGTAGTGGTGTACCCTAGCGGTTAGTGTATAAGCCTAACGTCTGGAAGGTCCTAGGTTCGAATGACGTCAAATGCAGCGAATTTCTTTTTTTTATTTTTCTAAATTTAATCAATAGACTTTGATTCTTATTTCTATTCAGGTAATTGGTTTAAATATATTTTTTTTTATTTCTAATACTTTGCCGCGTCATTTTCATTGTAGTACTGACTTTTTTTTATTTGCTCTTATTTTTCTTCTAATCATTCTTTGTTCGTTTGGAATCTGCTTGTGTTGTAACCAAGTGCTAACCAGGACTGCTCATCGATTGGTAACGCTGCAGCCCGTGTAGCCAGTGTGAGCGAGAAATTGCAGTTTGTTTTTACCGCTGAAACTGAAATTTTTCTGTCTTGAGTTTGCTCATGAAGGCTAGGCTTAAACGCCGTGGATAGAGCAATCGTGGTTTCAGTTATGGCGCAGATTGCTGATCTTCGTTTTTTCGGATACATTGCACATCACGAGGTTGTGGTTAAGTTAAGACATGAAGTTAAATTGGGGACTAAAAGACTTGTCACCTGCCGCAGCTGAGTCATTGGTCATTTACAATCAGTTTGCCGCCAGAGCATCTCCAACGTCCGTCATACTTCGCGGTGGCCGTTTCTAACAATGCTCCGCGTTACAAATTAACAGCAGTTGTGAAGTGACTCGTCGTGTTTGTGTGTCGCCTATAACCGAACGGTAGCCCAGTGAATGTGGCAGCACTGTAGCGGCAAGTGACAGACGCCAACTATCAAGTAATTTTAATCGGATTGTAGTCCCGTCCTCAACAGGTTCATTAACGGCCGGTCACATCAGCGATATATCGCTGGCAATCTTCGAGGCAGTATCACCTGCTATCGATCGCTCTAGCCAACCCATCCACGCACGCGGGACTTAGCTTGTAATTTCAATCGGTTCTTCGAATACCGCTACGTCGTGAAGTTCTGTCATGTTCAGCAGCAGTGGCGCCTGTATTGCATATGTCAGTCTAATGCTAAGAAAAAAGGTCATCCGACCCGTCGATTTTACGTATTTTTGAAGTCACCTCTCCATTTCATTTAGTCATTCAGTTTTCTGTTCTTTCCTTGGAACGCCTGAAGGCCCCTTGTTCTCTGCGGCCGCGGAACATTGCCTGGTTGCCCCAGCCTAGTTACGACTCTAACTCCACCTTGCTTTGAAATTATACCTTGACTGAGGTGATTCAATAAACTGTTCTTGATAAAATCTTACAACAAAAGTAGGAAATTTGTAATAACATCTTTTTTTCATATAGTTGTTCTTGTTTTCAATGCACATGGTACATTGTTGCGCAATTTTTCTGGTGCCCAGAGGAAAAAAAAGGTTATTGTTGAGCAACGCTTGGTTCACCACTTGATCGGAGGCCAATTGACTTAACGGCGCATATTTTGGCGGACCAAGCAATTGGTAATTCGATAGGTTGAAATGAGAATTGTATGCAGAATTCTCCAACTCGTTGAAATGCCGATTGTGAGGAATTTGAATGGTGTAGGCGGCGAATGTCAACACACACTGCCAAAAAATAGGAAAAAGAAAAAGCGAAACAAGAAAAATTTACTACCCAAGATCGCATTCAATACTATTTATTTATGATGACGGTTTTTAATAGTTAAGACTGTTATCTTCTGGCGTTTGAAAAACTTTTTTCCATTATGACTGAATCATTCATACCTCGTTGACTTTGTAGTCGGTAATATGTAGCACACTCCACACAGGGTTGTCAACAAGTCAGGTATAATGCATCTACAACGGAACATGACGTACAACAACAAGTTTTTAAAGATCAAATGGCTCTGAGCACTATGGGACTTAACATCTGAGGTCATCAGTCCCCTAGAACTTAGAACTACTTAAACCTAACTAACCTAACGAAATCATACACATCCATGCCCGAGGCAGGATTCGAACCTGCGACCGTAGTGGTCGCGCAGTTCCAGACTGAAGCGCCTAGAACCGCTCGGGGTGTAGACAGTCCCCACTGTTTACAAGTTGACTATCAACGTTTTTATCGGTTGACGTATGGTGTGGCAGCATGGGCAACAAACTCACTGGTCCGTATTTTATCCACTGCACGTTGAATGGATGCAAATATCGAACGTTTTTGGAATAAGAACTACCGTTACTATTGCAGAATGTTGCCCTGGACGTTCGAAAATGTATGTGGTTTCAGCATGACTGCTGCCCAGCGCTTTAAACAACTGAATCACTGATGGGCGGATCGGCAGAGGTGGCGCTAAAAATTGGCCCGCTAAATCGTCGGATTTGACGTCGTCCGATTTCTTTCTGTGGGGGTATTCAAAAGATAAGCTATACCACCAAGTGTCGACAGGACGTGAAGACGTGGTGTTCCCCATCAGAAATGTCTGTGCTGACATTCCCGCAGATATGCATGTGTCCTATGCACGGCCAGCGAAAAGCGCATCACTAAGTATACTGAAATAGGTGCTACTACATTTGAACATTTACTCTAATTGGAAAAGTAGAGTACCTTTCGCCTCGAGCCACGGCCACAGTTGCGCGTCCAGTAGGCCCCTGTTCGATGTTCGGAGGAATACAACGTTGTGAAAGGGGTTTCCAATTAGAAGTTACGATATACTGACCTGCCCTACATTCACACCATGGAAGTGGAGTCCCACTTGTTATTGGATATTCAAGAGCCGTTGAGTAGCATGTCGTAAATAACGATTATGTACACATTTATGTTCCGCCGACTGCAGCGCCATCTGTGGCGAAACGAAGAAAATGCTTTAGAAAAAAAGTATGTAGCTTTTGCTGTAGAATCGTAATCCGCAATAAAAACGGGGGTTCCTATTGAAGATTTCAAAGTTGCCCTCCACCACCGCGCACGGGGTGGTGTGGCGAGTCCAGTGTGATATCGTTGGATGTCCCGCTCCGATAAAAACAAATTGGAAATATAACTTTTTTTATCTGATGTGTAGTTTTCGAGGTACGTCAATGTCTTCCGTTAAAATGGACAACCTGTATATTAATATTCCCACATCAAAGGCATTCATCAGTATTGACAGTGTACTCATGTATACTGCCCTACTCTGTCAGAAAATATATTTTAACATATTATGTTAAACTTTGGCAGTGGAAATAAATCATTTACTACATCTTTTTTTGTATACAATAATATTTCCTGCTTACTTATTGCTTTAATCAACCTGTGTAACAATGTTGATAAAACCGACTTACAATATCAGTAGTATACTTAGTAACAGAAACAATTCGTCCCATCTTGACAGCTAAAGATTGCTTAATTTTCCAGATTGTATTATATTATATCATGTTTATTTATTAAGCAATTCCAGAAAATTGACTGCAAGAATCTCATGTAAATTCACATTTATGCTCTGACATTACTATAAATTTTAAATATTCTCTCTATTGTGTCAATCCAGTGATAATAAGAGATCAAGCTGAGGATTCTACTACAGCTGTCTAAAAATCATTGAACCCTAATACCAACACTCACTATAAGTAAATCTTCTGAACAATATCTTCCTATTCCAAATGAATAATTAAGTAAATATTCAATGTAAACTTACATCAGGTTAATGAAATAAATATTAACGAATAGCTTTGTAAACTAATAAAAAAGTCTTTCCAATCACTTCAGTGGTAACTGAGAGAAATACCATACATACAGTTATTATTGCTGCCCTCGTCAAGAAAAACTGCTACCTCCACACAGATCTAGACAATACAGACACTTTAAAATTTTTCCTTCATAGTTCTCATGTAATAATTCAGTTCTTTCTATTACATGTTGTACATCTAGGTTGCTTAGCCAACACTGCATATCGCTGACATATTAACCCATTAAGTCCCAAATTAATTTTTTTAAATTGAGTTTTTTGTTCCTTAATCATAATGTACATAGTGTATGAACCACAATAAGTACAAAAATAGGCAAAGAATATTTATACATGCTGATATAATGACTATCCTCAAAATAGGACGCTGGGATCTAACAGTATCGTATAGCATACTAAACTGTATTCAAGTCTTAACTATTTATTTCTTGTGAATTAATAATTTATTGTATATTTATAAATAAATATGTGCTCCCAACAGTAGGTCATCCCTTGCAGTATCTTCTGGATCCTTTCCACAGTATAAATCAAATTTGAAAGACTTGCTCCACAAAGAGACCACAACTTCTAGCCAAATCTAATAGGCTTGCCTCGGATAAACTGTTTCAGACCACTTCGTCCATAGTGTAGTTGAAAAGACACATTGTTGACTATAAATAATCACAAAAAGATCTTTGCCACATATTTAAAATATTACTAAATTGTCGATAAAGTTAATACCTGTAATAACGAAAAGTGTGCCTTAGTATTCAATAATCAATTAATGGTAGTATTTATTGCTTTTAATTTCCTGTAAGCATGCATTTGTTATAAAAACATCAACAAATGACGTAGAACAGTAATAGTTGCAAATTAATAATTTATTGTGTATTTATAAATAAATATGTGCTCTGTCCTCAAAATAGGACACTGGTACTTAATGGGTTAACCAAGAACCACCTCTTTTACATCCAGCAGCATTGACATAATAAACTATGTACAAGATATTGATTCCTTAGTTGTTGTATACTCATTCATGTCCAAATAATTATCGTAGTAACACTTAACAGCACAACACACCTTAGTATATCCCCCTGTAACCAAAATCCCCATTTTTATTTTTCTCGCAGTGTTCAGAAGTTAAATATCCATCTAAGTACCCGTTAATGTTAAAATTTTTCTCATAATCACACTTGTGATCATCATAAATTTCAGTACATTTACTGTGACACAGAAAGTTGTTTTTAAAAGCTGACTGAAACTTATCAAAATACTGTGGATAGGGAAAATAACGTGAGTATCTGTACTTACTTGGGAATGGTTTATTAATAAGGGGTTGGACCCTCATTTGCCCGTAATACAGGTGCCATTCCTCCTGGAATTCTGTCATATAATGATTGTACAGTCTCCAGTGGAATGTTACCCCACTCCTCGTTCACAACCACTTCTAACTCCTGTAATGACGAGGGAAGTGGAAACCTGCTCCAGTGTCTGCCCTCCAATGCCACCCACAAGGGTTCGATAATGTTCAAATCCGGGGAAGACGCTGCAGTTTAGTTGCACGCTTCTCATACCATGATTGTAATGTCTTGGCTGCGTGAATGGGTGCATTATCATCCTGAAATATGGCATCATTGCTGAGGATCAACATTTGAATCATGGGGTGCACCTGCTCACCCCAAATGCTCACATGACTGTTGGCTGTAACACGGCCTTTGAGAGTAATGATGGGACCAGCAGAATACCATGATATGGCTGCCCACACCATCACACTTGCACTTCCATGCTTAACCGTTGGAAGCAACAATCAGGATTGTAGGCTTTTTTTTTTTTTTTTTGCGTTCTCTAGACGTAAACCAGGCCCGATGTTGGACGTAACGAAAACGTTGACTCATCTGATCATATGACGAGTTTCCACTGATCAGCCGTCCAGGACTTATGTTCCTGACACCATGTTTTACGGGTATTTGCGTTGGTTGTCGTCACTAATAATTTCGGTATAGCAGCTCGCGCACGAATATTCGCTTTATGGATTTCTTGGCGGACAGTGTCGATAGATGCGGAGTGTCGAAGACGGCTATTGAGCTCTGCAGTCACTTTAGCCGCCGTAGTTTTGTGTTGTTTTGTCACAATTCGTGTTAGCGTACGGCGATTCCTGTCATTTAGTTTTGATTTGCGCCTACTATTACATTTACGCGATGATGTCTTTCCATGTTTTGTGTAGGCTGTCACGACTGTTGAAACAGTTGCTCTTGAAGCATTCAGTAAGTTGGTTGCCTTGGTTGCTGATGGCTCCAGCTAATAGGGCCCCCACGATCTGTCCCCTTTGGAACTTTGTTGGGTCTTTCATTGCACGTCGACCTCGGCCTCTGAATGCAGATACGAAGTGTGCACTACGGCGTAAACAGCCTGCACTGATGCCTAGTCCGTACTGAACATGCTCAATCCAGCGCGACACGTGCCTTACCTGCGTTATGACTGTCAAACACAACCATCCCGTTACTACCATTGATAACATTATTTTGCCTATCCCCTGTCTATTAGTGTCCACTACATCTACTCATTCCTTAACATCTGATTGTACTTCTTGAGTCTTACTAAAAGAAGTATCTACACAGGATTTCAACTCGTTAGCTCATAATCCACACTTCTGTTCCATTTTTCTCCACCTGCTTAGCTACTTGAACTTAACTCGAATTAGATTGCTAGAAAGTTTTTCAATTGCCAAAAACTCATTTTTATGCGTAACCTCACATGAACGTTTAAGTCAGAAATTTCATCTCTAACTCTAAAGATAACTTCAGCTCATTCCTTTTTTAAAAACTTAGCTATATTGGTGTTCGTTTCAGCACTTAAACTATGTTTGTGATCATGTGTTAATTCTAAATCTCTGCTACTCTTGTTCTACTTTTTCAAAGTTTTGAAGGCACTTAATTATGTCCACTTGCTTAGTTATTTATAGTTCATGTTGTAATTGGTTAGTTTCAGCCTTATATTCTTTTTTTGATAGACTTCCTTCAAATTTTAATTCTGTTCTTAATTTGCTAGTTACACATTTTTATCTCCCTTCTCAATTCACAAGTTTAAAACTGTAAATCAATTTCAGTTCTCTGTAATTAGAGTTTCATTTGCGTAATTTGATAGTATTAGAAGTTAACTTGTCAATATTAGAGACTAATTTATCAGTATTAGCGTCTAATCTGTATAATGTACCCTGGACCCAACTCAGAATTTTATCATCTCCTGACTCACAACCGCTTCTATTGGACTCCTTGTTATTTTAAACTGACACTTTGTCACATTCAATTTTATCACTTTGTTTCTCTCCACATTCTGATCTTTGAAAAAAAATTAGACAAATTCATTTCCTTAGCATCCTCTTCTTAAACACTGCCTGCAGGTTACTGTTTAGTTAATGACTGTAAACTTACTGTAACGTACCATGCTATTCTGCTGTGGTGTAGCTGCCACATGAATAAGCCATGTTCAGGAACATGGGTACTGCCGTCACAGACATTGAGATGTAGGTGCCCAAGCTGTGTCTTCCACAGCCGTGAAACAGGACAAGATGTTTATTGACCTTGTGCATGATGCATGTAACCTAGAGAAAACTGTCTTGTTACCGTTCCACTGCCTGCACTTCGACTCATGAGTGATAGAGGCAGTTCTGTGTCCCTTCCTGGTAGGCTATAGGCCCAAAAGATACAACAGGAAACCTTTTGTACTGTCGAGAGAAAGTGAGCAAGCTCACAGTGCATTTTGAAAATGTATCTGTTGTGCCATTTCTGTCGATATCGAACTGTGAGTAGCTCAGCACTGGACAGCTAGCGTCATCAGTCCAACAAAAATCGTCAGCTGCTACAACACAATATCTTAGATATAACTCGATGTCACAGTTCTGCCACTAATTATGCCACTCCTTCACCTCAAAAAGTCACTTTATGGAAAGTAGAATCCTGGCAGGGTCGCCATTATGGAAGTTCTCTTATTTTAACAGCATTGAAGATTGAGTTTAACTGATAAGCGTCTCAAACTCCTGTTCACAAGTGCTAAAATTCAACAGTGATACAATTCTTAGAGCTCTGTTGCAGATTAATTGCCCATGAAAAAGTTCCCATTTATCTGCAACAGATAAATACTTTGAGTCTACTTGGGCCTCTGCCCCAGCTCACGTAATTCCTACAATAACAAAACTTTGGCCACTCTAGGCGAATATGAGTTTCAAAGAATAAACTGCACAGTCAAAGAATAATTATCGCACCCTGTAACACCTTTCATGCCTTAAAGAAAATGAAACTGAACTGTAATATAACGAATTCAAAATGAGATCTGCATATATTTACTGTGTCTTCTCAACTTATAAAAGGAAATTAGTGGGTGGCTGAACACTAAAAATCGAAGTACAACCTGTAACCCTAAATTACAATAATTGCGCCTCATGAAATCTAAGTTCCATGCAAATAAAACAATTTTAAGTTCCATATCAATGTTAATAAATCTGGCCTGGCGCAATTAGAGATCTCAGAAGAATACAAGCCAACAACAGATGCATTACAATTCATGTTTCGTTTTTCTCGTCGGCAGGTTCTGCAAATTCTCCGCTGCTCGAGTCATTGTTGTATTGCAGTCACAGCTCACCCCTCCTCAAACTAGGTACTCCATCCCCTGGCGGACTCAAATACTGTGTGGTAGCTCGTTACTCAAAGTGAAACAATTTTCGAAAACCGTTGATAAAGTCACTTGCCCCATTGCAGCCTTAATTTCATCACTCAGCAAACATCTTACGGCATTGACGTTGCTTTACTACCTCACATGAGGGGGAGGGGGAAACCATATAATCTGATCATTACAACCGGCAGGAACAAGCCACTTATTTACAGACAAAGTGTAACTACAAGTACCAAAATCGGGATTCCTTCAAGTGGACTCGATTCTGTAGAGGTACTCTACGTGTTTCCTATTACACAGCTTCCCGACCTTGTGGCAGTTTCGGAGGCCAAAGATGAACATTTGAATATCCCAGTACTCACAAGTAAGATTACAATGTTCATCAGTGTCCTTCGACGTGTTTTATTCACTTCCTCCACATGTGTTGCATTACAATATTTTCATAAGGGAGTTTCTGGTAACAATAATCAGTTGAGAAAAAAATGCTGATATATGTTTAATCTCTTATTCTAATGTAAGTACTTAAAAGCGAATGTGTCAGTTAATCTGATATATATTAATAATTGTTTAAACTAAATGCTTTCTCAATGCTACTCCGAGAGTAGGAAAGCGGGAACTGCTTACTCTTACCCGTAGAAGTCCATGAGAGTGTGCATTCGTTGATCACAGAGATAACGTTCTTCGCCTTCATAATCCGTTTAGCTCTCATGCAACTATTCTTCATATTTATCACATTATATCCAGTCATCCTCAAAATCACATATGCGCCCTGGGAGAGTGCAATTTTTTTTTTTTGTTTTGCTTAGTTTCGAGGACCAGGTTTTCTGAAGAACTACGAGCAATTTCCTTCTCGGAGAAAGAAATTTGCCTCTTCTAGAACATCCTGCTTTGTTTTCCTCTCTTCCTTTCGGTTTTACTTCTCCTTATCCTTTTGATTCTGATGGAGAATATTCGTCATTGGTGATGAGGAGAGATTTTCTATTCTTTGCTTCTCTCGCTTCCTTATGACACCTGACTACAATTTTGGCAGGAGTAGGCGTGTGGGCTTGCGCACTTACGGCACTGACTTCTAGCATTCCCGTAAATGTTCCTAGCTAGATTTCCTTCACTGCAGTGAAATGTAAATGTCGTATGACGTTGTTGGCTAGAATATCCCGCGGAGCGGGTTCAGCCGCCTGTCAGATAGGATATTAAAGGGTGTTCTTTGTCGGTGCACATCGGCCCCTCTCCTTGTGTATTTGCAGAGTGTAGGTGAGTGTAATGGATGCGTGATAGGTAGTATAATGTTTGTGTTTGTCATAATCAGAGAAGGGAGAGGGTGAAACCCGGTACCGGTACATAGCCTGCTCTTTTCGAATAGCACCAAAGGAGTCGCCAGCTTCAAAGTCCCCATCCGACTGACAGAAAGCAGATGAACAGTGTCACGTGCGCTCGCTTAGTGAGACATTGCGGAGAGGCTTGGAGTTTAATCCAGGACATTGTCGTAAAGACTGGTTGTCAGTAAAACTTTACACCACCACCTCGTGTGCCCTTACTGGCCAAATAGTGGCAATTAAAATTTCATCCACCACCAGAGTTCGAATTATCTTAACACCGAGTCGAGCGCCACTGCACTGGCGTGCCTTAGCAACCTCATCTACAAAGGCGGGAGTAACGTTTTCAGTCGTGTTTTAATCCTGGGTGAGCTGAACTGCAGTTTCGTCGGTAGCGTTCTCGCTTCCCGCGCCCGGGTTCCCGGGTTCGATTCTCGGAGGGGTCAGGGATTTTCTCTGCCTCGTGATGACTGGGTGTTGTGTGATGTCCTTAGGTTAGTTAAGTTTAAAATGGTTCAAATGGCTCTGAGCATTATGGGACTTAACATCTATGGTCATCAGTCCCCTAGAACTTAGAACTACCTAAACCTAACTAACCTAAGGACATCACACAACACCCAGTCATCACGAGGCAGAGAAAATCCCTGACCCCGCCGGGAATCGAACCCGGGAACCCGGGCGTGGGAAGCGAGAACGCTACCGCACGACCACGAGCTGCGGACAGGTAGATTTAAGTAGATCTAAGTTCTAGGGGACTGATGACCATAGATGTTAAGTCCCATAGTGCTCAGAGCCATTTTTTTTTTTTGCAGTTTCGTCTTCCGCCGCTACACGAGAGGTCGCGCCGTATAAAAGTTAGGATTGTTTGGGATAGGCATATTCATGTTACTTCAGTTGCTTTTGCTGACTTCACTGCTATTGCTGTCCATCAGTAGGGAGTTTTGAGTAAACCGTGTCAGTCGTGAATACTCTCGCCCCAAATCTTGACAAATCACGTGACAGACAGGCAGTTGACGTCGCGTAGACAAGGGAGAAATACTATGTAGACTCAACAGTTAATGTAATACAAGGGGACTTCAAGAAATAAGTTACACATTGTCAATTGGTTGAAATGGCTCTGAGGACTATGGGACTTAGCTACTGAGGTCATCAGTCCCCTAGAACTTAGAACTACTTAAACCTAACTAACCTAAGGACATCACACACATCCATGCCCGAGGCAGGATTCGAACCTGCGACCGTAGAGGTCGCGCGGTTCCAGGCTGTAGCGCCTAGAACCGTTCGGCCACTCCGGCCGGCAATCATACTGTACCGCGTGCTTCAGCTTTAGAGTACATTTCGTGCTGCCGCACCATTTTACTCACAGACTGTGATCCACTTTTTGTCCTAACCGTAGCAGAACTGTTTCTGCATGAAACTCAAAACGTGTACTCCCTTGTGACGATACGTCACCCTTTTTATGCAGTATCTTAGTATGTGACGATGAATGCGACATACTTAAAGCAGTCCCTTTGTTAGTTAAGTTGCTCTGATTGGTTATATCCACTTGAAATACGATCTCCGTAGTTGGGAAAGAAACCCTTTCTTAGCTGAATACCAATAAAGAATTGAGTACCAACCATAGACTTTTGGTCTTTGTGTCTTCGTGCACTGCGGCAATCTTCTTCATCTTAGGCCTGTGTCCCGCATCGGCGCAGGTTGGCATGGTTATTAACGGTGACGTAGTACGTTTAAAGGCTGCCGGATGCCCTTCCTGTCGCTACTACGTTATTTCCCTGAACGAAAGGTGTAACTGTCTGCGTGCAATGTTCTTCATGTGAAAGTGTGTGAAAGTATTCTAAATGTTTGAGAATCGTGTAGCTGATGCGGGACTTGGGTAACAGCCTAGTATTCAGCTACTAGGATGTGGGAAACCGCCTAAAAACCACATTCATGGTAGCTGCCGCACCGACCCTTGACGTTAAACCGGTGACCTTATTTTTTTTAGTAGTCTACTCCCCCTACTTACCTCTTTTTTATTTCTTTTTTTTTTTATTTTTGTACTTTTTACGGCGAAAATCCAAGGAACTCGACAATGAAAAGGAAATAATAAGAAATAAACAGAGAAAACATCTCCAGTTGGGGAGAAACTCTGCGGCGCTTACACCCGAACCTCCAGATGTCAGACACTCAGATCGGTACCAAACGATGTGCGTTCATAATGTATCAACCAAAACTCCGATTTAGTTCGACCTATGTGCTGTCGTCTAGTAGAACGGGCGTAAACGTTAATTAAAAGTGACACTAGAACTGTGGAGCACAGGAAAAGCATAACTGGGAGTAATTAATACGTATAGCTTCCGTGGAGAAGCTGATGGAGCGTTTAATCGAAGAGTCGTAGAAAGGATTCTGGATTCAAACCCCAAGACGACTTTTTTTACTGTATTATGCGTGAAAGTGTTATATGCGACAACACATTTATGAAATGTAAAAGTGCTGGTTGGAGTTTACAGCAATTTCCTCTTGGCAGTCTGCTTTCGCTTCGTTTCTCTGAAAGTAGTAAACCTATAGAGATCATTTGCAGTTTCACAAAATATACAGTCAGAAGAGAAAAATAAAGAAACAATTGAATCACACGCGCGGAGGTATTGATAATAATATGTGGTGGTGGTGTGTTGGGGCTTATGATAATAATAATAAGATTAATAGTAGTAATAACAAACAAAATAATAAGATCAATAATAAGTACATAACGTTCAACCAACGAAGAAAAATCAGGCTGCCAAAAGAACCCTTTTACGTGTCAGGAAAATTTTCTCCCACGTAACAGTTTGACATGTAAACAGAGAAAAAAGTCACCATTAGTGACTGAACGCGAGACGGTTACTACGAGGACCGCACGCTGTACCAACTCGCCCACGAGAGATTTCGGAACTAGCACTCACAGATAGGGTTTTCCTGGTGTTACTTTTAACTACCGTTTATGCACGTTCTACAGGAAGACAGCATATAGCACGAACTAAATCGGAGTTTTGATTGACACTATCGACATACAACGTTTGGTTCTGATCTGAGTGTCTGACATCTGGAGGTTTGGGTGTTAGCGATCCCTGCCGCGTCGCGCATCCTACGCTGGACCTATCGGGTGCGTCTTCACGGAAAGACTTATTAGTTCCCCAGAGTGTGGTTCTGCAAGTTCAGAGTCTTCAGTTTGTGGACGGACGTCGTCTTCTACCTGGGAGTTTTCAGCTGCACGGAGGGTCGTGGAGAGCACTAGCTACGTAATTTGAATAGAACTGTTGATACCTCAGGTTGCGAACAGTTTTGGTATTCCTTTCTTGCAAGTGACTGCAGAAGTCCCAGACGTCTTTGGTATCATTCCAAAATGGGTAATGATCTACGCGATTGCGTTGGTTTTTAAGCGAGAGTAGTAGGTATCATCCGGGAAGAGGAGGGCCTGCGGTCAGTGTGTGCCGGCGCCACTCGGAGAAAGTAGGCCAGGATTTGTCGAATCAGGTGCCAGACGCCATCCGCTTCTCCACAACAAAGCGTTTCACAGGCGGTCCAATTGGATGAGTCTGCAGTGTCACTCTGGTGCAGTAATAATTGTGTGACCTTTTTGCAGTTGACCATTACATACCACGTGGACTGAATATCTGTGTCCATCAGGCTGAACCTTGTCGTTACCGACACGACCTTCCCTTGAACGTGTGGGTGTTTCGACTCTGACATTCAGGGTCGACCACTTCAGAGGACATGGTAAATGTCCCGCATCATCATATGATGCATTGCTGGTGCAGTTAGATGAACATAGCTAAATTAGCTGCAAAGAGAGCTTATGTGGGGGGGGGGGGGGGTCATTTTGTGTCGTCGTCGGGGGTGCGAGAGACGGTGCCTTAAATATTCCAAGAGGAAGCCTGTTAGGCTTTTTGGGCAAGTTCTTCACAGCTTCAAATGTGTGTTCAGGAAGAGGGCTAACACCCTGTCATAGACACGCACGAGCTCGAGTCCCCCTCGATTAGGGGGAGGGTAAGGGATTCTTAATTGACCTCGAATATCTTGCCGGTGGTGACGAAAGATCCGAAGGCTTCTAGCAAACGTAGCGCAATTGTGACTGGCATGGATAAGACCTGGGGCAGTTGAGCGAGACGAGAAACCAGGTAGGTGTTGACAAAGTGCGTTCATTGAATGATGCCCATGGTTCACACCCGTTGGTCGACAATGAGAAGGCGCCGATAGTTATGGACCGCTGCACGGCGAATGCCGCGACTGATTTCGATTCTCAAGCACTTCAATGTGTCACAAAGCTGGAGGGCGTGGGGTGCGACGCATACTCAGGGTGTATACGACCCGGGACATCCGGGAGATACGGGAAAAACCTGAGAATTTTTTCATCCGGAAGAAAACCGGGAAAAACCCGGGACATTTTTAGATCTCCGGGAATTTTTCATTGTTTTAGTTTTCAGTTAAATTGTTATAATTTTGACTGGTAAGAACCGATACTCTAACAAAGGATATTGCTGTATCCCGCTACTGCAGAATAATACTTCAACAATAAAACATAAACGAGAGAAAAAAACGAAAATGACTTAAATTGCAAACGAAATGCGCCATATACAACGACACACAGCGATCATGCAAGCTTCTGCGAACTGAAAATGTGTCAAAGGCTTTAGGAAGACTATGGAGTGCTTCATAACAACAAATTGCCTCCAATGAGCGTGAAGTCGCAACTGTTTACATTCGATTTGTTTTAGCAGCTATGCGCGGGCTCATGCGCATGCGCAGTTGAGTTACGTTTGAGTAGTAGATTCTCCCGCTTCTGGCTTCAGGAATGTGGCTGTTGGCTGTGCAAGCAGTGGCAGCAAGCAGCTAGATGCTACCGGGAAAAGGGGGCTCCAAATTCATATTCTTGAGGAAAAAACTTGTTTCACAAAGCGCCTAGCATCCAGCGCACGTTTGTCTGGCGATTATTCATATGATTTTGAAACGCTTCCCTGTTGGTCTTTGAACATTTTTGAACACATTTTAAGTTGATTTCTGAATGAATCATAAGTTGACTTTTGAGTGCATGCATAGTGTACGTGATGTCTCTGTCAGGAGAATCCTCGTCGCATCTAGAAATGAACTTTCCGCAGACAAAAGGGGACACGGGGGCTATACGAGCTGAGGGAGTAAAGCCGAACGGATGAATGCCAGTCGCTTTCTGATTATGTGGTTGATTGGGTTTGCGAATGATAAGCGTTGTTACAATTACTAGCGAAATCCATAGATTCAGACTACTAGAATGGAAATAAACGACTGACAGGAATAACAGGTAAGAAAGATTACGTATTATCTTCTCGGTGTATCCAAGAAAATGAAATTTTGACAGAAAATTTTTGGCCAGATCGCTGCTACACTAGTAAGGACCGGTAGTACAGTCCCCGGCTAGCAGCAGCGTAAATTCTATTCGGGAAGTAACGCGGATAAGGTGTTATTCGAGCACGTAATACGCATAACCGGAAAATAATCGCGGGATAACTAAACCTGCGATTCTGGCAGTGTTAGTGAAGTTAATCGGCGAACAAATTTTGACAGTGGCAGCAATAGCTACAGAATTTGTGATGACAAGATTGTTTGTTAAAACGAGGAAGGAGAAGAAACGGGGACATCACACAAATTATTGAAGAATAAGACGATTCTAAATTTATATAAAAATTTCGTAATACTACTTTTCGATCTGATGCTTGAGATGCTGGTGCGTATGAATGAAATGTGAAACTATTTCCTAATATAAAGCTTTTTGCTTGTAGTAGGCCTAATAGGCATTTGATGTTGGTACTTCGTGGATTATATTCTGTCTTGTTATAAAAATGGCCATTTGTGCCAAAACAGTCTCGTTTATTTGGTGTGTGTTACAAAATTGCTGCAATATTAGAAAGGCCTATTTTGTTTTATCTAGCAGACAGTGACAAAATAGACGTAATCAGATCGAGAAACCATAATAACAGCTTTTTCATTATTAGATAACGACATTTCGATTTTTCATGTAGCAAAACGTTTCACGAACTTTGATGAGGTAATAGATTCTTTCGCAGAAAGGAAAGCACGCCATGTAAAGCTGTAGCAAGATTAGAGAGAAAAAAATGCTAAGAGCTAAGGTTTGAAGAAATGTGCAATTTCTTGCTTATCTCTTGATAGTATTGGTTTTATATATCCTATATTTAATTTTATGTCACACAAAACAGCAAGTTATTGGCTAATAGGCCATAAAGAGTTCAGATTTTCTGAAGAGTTCTTGTTCTCTCGATTACAAATAATCCCATCCGCTATTAATTGCGAGATTTTTTTTAAAGAGGGGCAGGCTGTCAAACCGACCGACTGGAAGCAGGAGAGGCACCACAGGACATTTCAATTTCCACTCTCCTGAATATAGTTTGGACGTGCGGTAGAAAAATGCTTTATGAAGAGGCGTGGCACTGCACTTTGGCGTACTTAAGACCAAATAATATGTCTTACGTTTCCTGTTTATGTTTGACTTTTCAGAAAGATGTGCGCTAAAAGATGAACATATTCTGAAAATTTGATTTTTTTGGTATTGACCCGGTTCGCAAATGTCGTAGATCCGGGGCTGATGCGCAGAGCAGTCTGAGTTATAGTGGGTAGTCTCCACGTGACCCGTGTTTACATTTAGTGATTTTGCTGTTTCCCCTTCTTGTACTTTCACGTTAAATGAAAACAAAACTGGTATCTGTGGCCGGGAGCTATCAGGTGAATTAAAACACATTCACATAATTACGGAAGGCTGAAATATGTCATTAGTTTCAGATTTTATTTTATTTCCACCTTTCTGACAGTCAAGCATTAATCGCCTTGCGGAACAATGAAGTTATATTTGTCTGTTTGCTAAAGAAATTTTACTTTTGTTAACCTTTTCCGCAGAGGCAGTCAATGTATTTGAAACGAAATGTTTTATTCCACATTACTGGCTAGTTTCAACTGTTCGCTGCATTTCAAGTGCACGTTTTCATTTTCTAGCACGTATGGCATTACGCCACAATGAAGAACCAAACGTGATATAATACAGTACTGGTGCTCCAAGAAAATTTACATCCCGAAAACCACACTGAAAAGTTTAATATCAGGTCGAGGTCTACTTCATTGGGAATCTGGACATACGAATATGCCCTTTAAGTATGCACTTTAAATGTGCTCATTTCAATATGGTTCACGAAATTCCGATGCTCTTGCAGTGTCCTCTGATGTCTTGTTTCTTTTATGACATAATGTATCATCTTTAAATGTTTTACACGTACGTACATACCGGATTCATGATAGCTACCCAAGCGCGGTGTCGCCTGTTATCTGCGCTCTCTGGAAACTGCTGAAACGAACCTATTTCTAACAGGTCGTTGGAAAACATTGCGAATAGTGGTTTGAAAAGCGTTACTTTCAAAGTAAATATCCTTTTACGTAAGTTGAACTATGTATGAGAATGTACCACGAAATACTTAAATCACAGAGCGTTTGACCCTCATTTCAAAATCAACTCTTTGATGACGAGCCATTTAGAAGAATTTTGAACCCTGAAGATCAGACATTAATGTCATTATTAAAAATTTTACTGGCACATTTGTGTGATATATCTTAAAGTGTAACATGCGCAAAAAAGGTCAACAGTATATGCGAAAACTTAGCTTCTCTTGCAGCTTGAGACCAATATTATATGTGAAAGCTTTGCTTTTTTCGTAGCAGCACTATGTATATTAATTTAAACTATTAACTTTCCCTGTTTGTGTGTTCGTGCTACTTAGCAGTGATGTTGCTGTTGGCTGACTACATCACGTGTCCTAAGCTCTATTCAGAGCTGTCATCGGCTGGCGAGATCACGTGACATGAGATACGAACGGCTTACAAAAGCGCATCGAAATCTCGATTTCAATGATACAGAAAGTAACATGGGGTGTTTGGTGGAATTCAAATGTGTACTTTCGTAATACGAAAATACGCAACGTACATGTTGCTGCACATCAAAGTTATATCCAATACGTCTCTTTTTCCCTGAGTTTCTTTTCTAAAGTACCGGGAAATTGTACTCCCTGTAATTTTACGCCCGTGTATAAAACCGTAACCAATCAAAGGACTGATAAGGGAAAATATACTGTCACCCGGGAGAAAGTGTATTTTTAACCGGGAAATCCGGGAAAAACCCGGGAATTTTTTTTACTTGTTCACGTATACAGCCTGATACTAGTTAGGGACCTGCCCTCGCAGTCACGACGACTGATTTTTCGACATTAACCTGATGCTATACCGTACATATGGAGCCAGTGCAGTACGTCAGAGACATCGTCGTCGTTTCGAATCGCAACCACCAGATCGTCGGAGTAGGCTGTACATCAAAATGTAACTCCACGGAACATCATATTCGTAATCTTCTAACGAAGGCTGCATAAAAGGATGCCCGATAACGGGCCTGAAGGAGGCGTATGATTACGGTAATGGAGGGCTGCGGATACCCCATGTTCAAGAGAGCGAGTGTCAAGGAAGTGTGATCGACTCGATTGAAGGCATGGATGAATTCCAGGGATGCCAGAGCACCCAGTAAATTGAAAGTCTTTGCCAGGACTATCATACTGCGGTATCTACACAAAGCCGCTTGGTTATTATTTGGCCCTCCTAACGATGCATGGCTGTAAAAGATGAAGCAAGACAGCGACCGACGGATTCGTGCAGCCAAGATACAGGTGAATATATTCATGTCACAATTGAGAAGTGTTAAGAGGCGACGATCTTTAATCTGTCCTGCGCCTTTCAGTTTCGGGATGTGGCTGATCATCCGTTTAACAAAAGTAGAATAGACGTCTCCAGGCACAGGAGATGTTGACAGATGATTGCCAATGCAGTGCGAGTAAATACTGGGATATTCTATAGAATTCCAAAGGGTGTCCGTCCATGCCCACTGACCCATGGGTCTTGCCGTTAGTAATGGTGTCAATCACTTCCTACTCAGTAACGTCTGTCATCAAGGGGTCAGCCGTGGTGGGGGTTAACATACCATAGATCTGCTGTGTGACCTCCACCACCGTCTGTCGGTCGAGGTCTTGAGCTGAGAAGAGCGTGGTGTAGTGATCGTTGAAGACTGCGCTGGTGCCTCGCTGAGTAGAAAAGCACCGCCCGTCGTCTGCATCAGTGACATGGATCAGCACTCGTAGGCGCCCTGGGCGTTCTCTGCTAACATGATACGTGGACGGCCTGTCAGGCGTCCGTGTGCGAATGACCACACCCTCTAACTGTCGACGCATGTGTGCCACGATCAGTCCTTTGGCCCTGTTTTATTACTCTCTGTGTTTCTGGTGAGGGCAGCATCGAAGTGTAGTCACGTAAGACATTCTAATAGACGTCGAATGACTGCCGGTTCCACGCGGCGGCGTTGCGACTGTATGCAATCAAGGTGCCCCATATGATCAGTTTGGCACAATCAATGCACCACTCTAGCGTTGTGGGATATTCTTCTACGCAGCCACACAGGAGAGCCAGGTATCCTCAATGGCGAGTTTACAGCCAGGGGAAATCATATGAACAGTATTAAGCTTCAAGAGGCTTTGGCTTCAACACACCTGCTGATGGCAAAGAGCGATAGCGCTTTTGTAGGACTTATGGTCTGTAAAGGCAGTTGGCCACAGCTCTGCATCTCGCAACGTGGGCATAAGGGGGCGAGAGACATACATCCAGTCGATGTGGCTGGATGAATGGCTCGTATAATGAATGAACCCGTGACAATCTTCTTTTAGAAGTTCGCAAGTGTCCACTAGTGTTCGCAAGTGTCCTTGAACAAGAGCTCGTAGTTCGACTCACTGAGATTGTTGCGGGAGCTGGTCCTTTGGCGTTAGGAAGCCGTTAAAGTTGCCGCCAAGAACGATACCTTCATGTGTGACCTCAAAAAGGGGAGCATCTTCTTTAGTACAAATTCGCTCATGGTCTTGGCAGCGTGTGGAACCAGACAGCGAGTAGACATAAATAAATCACACCCCAAGCACTGAGACCGCCATCCCTCTAGCAATGGGGAGACAGAACACGTCGTCAGCCTGTAGTTCCTCCTTGAGGAGTATCATGACGCCGCTGTCACTGGGTGAAGTATGGGAGATAAACTCGTTATAACCGTATTTGTCGGGGAAGGCTGTTGTACTGACCTCTTGGAGGAAAGCTATATCGACGTCAGCTGCATTTCACATGTCCTATAACAACCTTACATAAGACGAGTGCATGTGTTCTTCACATTGATGGTCGCAGCTATGTTTACCTGAATTCCACTAAGGCGCAAAGGCCAGCCATGAGCTTTGGTGCAAGTGCAGGTTCCTACTATGGCAGTCATTGTCCTTGTATAGCACGAGGTGCTTTTCATTGTTGCCTGCCGGCGTCTCGGCCTCTTCGGTAGCATCCGGTCATGAGTTATGGGCAGCCATTGGTGTGGGGACTCATTGTCCCTGACGGCGTATTGCAGAGTCGGAGGTGACTCTGGTAGGGGTTCGGCTGCAGAGGGCAGCTCATGGGGCGGGGTGGGGAGACGTGGCTGGGAGTAGAATGTCAAGTGCCGTGGCCTCTTAAGCCCGTGGAGTACTTTGTAGCCTCGAGTTGCACATTGCTCTCGGCGGCAGCAAGAGGTCCATCTTCCACGGTTGATTCAAAATGGTTCAAATAGTTCTGAGCACTATGGGACTTAACATCTGAGGTCATCAGTCCCCTAGAACTTAGAACTACTTAAACCTAACTAACCTAAGGACATCACACACATCCATGCCCGAGGCAGGATTCGAACCTGCGACCGTAGCGGTCGCGCACTTCCAGACTGAAGCGCCTAGAACCGCTTGGCCACCACGGCCGGCTCCACCGTTGATGTTCGCAAGAGACAGTCATCGGATGGGGGGGGGGAGGGGGGGTGTTCAATGTCAGTTATTATGCTTCCGCTGGGCGTGATATTTGTGGACATGTGACTCAGAATCGGAGTGCGGATGGTGTGTTGGTATCGTATCTCCCTCCGAAAGGAAAGCAGGGGTCGGCACGATCTTAGCGTCTATGTCCCAGTGACTGCTGTCGAACAGCGTCCGGCTGTTGCTCCGCTTCCGGGATGTCATTGTTCAAATCTGTTCTTGTCACGGTCCGTGCGGCTTCTCCCCCGTCTGAGGTTCGAATCTTCTCTCGGGCATGTGTGTGTGTGTGTGTGTGTGTGTGTGTGTGTGTGTGTGTGTGTGTGTGTGTGTGTGTGTGTGTTTGTGTGTTGTCCATAGCGTAAGTTAGTTTATGTTAGATTAAGTAGTGTGTAGTCTTAGAGACCGTTGACCTCTGCAGTTTGGTTCCATAAGGGCTTACCACAAATTTCCAAAATTTTTTGTTCTCGGGGTGGCATCGGAACGTGACGTCTTGGGAGATAGAGACCACCATTCTTCAGGCGAAGATACTGACGTCACTGCCGCATCGCAAGTGGGGTTGAGGGTCGTGGTCGCATGACCTTACGACTGACTGCCCAGTGGGAGTTGCGTGATGGGGACACGCCGACCCGACGTGTCCTTTGTGGCCACATCCAGAATACGTTTGTGGCTGTCCATCATAATTATTGTTGCTCGCAGTCATTGTTGTTGATATATGGCGGCACGTGTGTAGTTAGCTCCACCCTCACCTTCCTGACACCATTAAGGACCAGATATGCTGCGAGCGAATTCCATTTTTCGGTTCTGTGGTTGAGCATTTCGCCGCACGGTTGTAAGGCACCAATGACAGTCAGGTGGCACTTCAAACGGAAGCTCGAAGACGAGAATAATCCGATTCCCGAGTGATCGACGGTGACCGCTCCTATGTGTCCGTCGGCGTATGAGGCCGTTGGCATGTCTGGACACCACCTCGTGACAGACGGCGCCGGGACACTACTTCATGGCAGACATCGCCGCTTGTCATTTTGACGTATACGACGCTAATGGTGACAGATACGTGGATGTCAGCTATGTGCTTGGGGTCGAGGTGAACTTCGTCGCGGAGGAATAATTCAGTTTCAAAAGCCCTGTGTCGTGAATAGCCAGCCCGATTGACAACTGATCTTGATCGTGGATTTTCGATATGCGTGAGCCATTGCGGGTGTATCAACTGTCGTAGCACTAAGCAACGGCGAAGATATAAAGAGACTGGGAGCACTGGCGAACACCGCGGATGGGGCGCAATCGAGACATCCCTGAAACTTCCTGGCAGATTAAAACTGTGTGCCCGACCGAGACTCGAACTCGGGACCTTTGCCTTTCGCGGGCAAGTGCTGTACCATCTGAGCTACCGAAGCACGACTCACGCCCGGTCCTCACAGCTTTACTTCTGCCAGTATCTCGTCTCCTCTGGTACAGCACTTGCCCCCGAAAGGCAAAGGTTCCGAGTTCGAGTCTCGGTCGGCCACATAGTTTTAATCTGCCAGGAAGTTTCATATCAGCGCACACTCCGCTGTAGAGTGAAAATCTCATTCTCAAGACATCCCTGTCGCTACCCTGCCAAAGGCAGGCTGCTGCGTTAGATCCGAGGCTGGCTTTATCCCGTCCAGCAAGCGGCGCTTGAACACGCACGGTTATAGAAGCTATCCGATTCAAGTTTCCCGTCAAGTGCACTCAACACTGACACTTATAAGTACGCTCTCTTAGACAAAGCCTACTCTTGACCGAATTTCGCTTAAGCGCGCAGTAGTACCTGAATTCATCAGCGAGACGGATCAGGGTGGGTAGTCGTTAAATATTCATGGCGGTATTGCTGGCAGAATGTCGGCTGCGTTGTCAGGCGGTAACAGGTATCAGGCTTGACTCGAGACAATTGGAGAGGGCGGGCGCCGCCGCCGCCGCCGCCGCCGCCGCCGCCGCCGCCGCTCGTTAGCTGCGCAGCAGAAAGAGGCCCGCGTAATTTAGCTGCCCGCCTGCTCATACGCGAGCCTCTCCAAAATGAAATTTCTCTCCGCCGGTAGCGGCAGATTTTTCTGTTGGTTAAACAGAAGTATAATAAAATAATAATAATAACGTCGCAGACAGTGAGAGGCGGGCGAGTCGTAGCGGCGGCAGTAGCGGCAGCGGGAGGAGGCGGAGTAAGAGGGCGAGGCGGAGGGTGGGAGTCTGCTTGCTGGATTTAATGAGCACACGGGACACAAAAAACGGGCAGAAATATCCGCCGCTGCACAGCGAGCGCCGAGTGTATTTTCTGAAGGATCTTTCTTGCTCGTTACGCGTGCGCCGGCGGCCCTGTCAGGGAGCGGGTGCGGGGGAGGGGGGGGGGGGGCGAGCTCCCAGCAGCCCGCAGCGACGTCAGCCGCGCAGTCCCAGCCAGCGCCAAACGAGGCCGCCTCATATTTCCGGCGTTCGGTTCCCTCCGACGAGATAAATTATTAGACTCCAGCGGCGGGCGCTCTGTGCCCAGGCCGCACATCCGCTGCCAAAACAAACACCAGCCGTAATCACAACATTTTCTCCTCGCCGCAGATACTCTCGCCGGGACTCGCTCTGTATACACACACTCTGCAAGCCACTGTGAAACGCATTGCAGTGGCCCCAGGGAAGGACGGCAAATAACGATATATTACACTACTGGCCATTAAAATTGCTACTCCACGAAGATCACGTGTTACAGACGCGAAATTTAACCGATGTGATATGCAAACGATTAGCTATTCAGAGCATCCACACAAGGTTGGCGCCGGTGGCGACACCTACAACGTGCTGACGTGACGAAAGTTTCCAACCGATTTCTCATACATAAACAGCAGTTGACCGGCGTTGCCTGGTGAAACGTTGTTGTGATGCCTCGTGTAAGGAGGAGAAATGCGTACCGTCACGTTTCCGACTTTGATAAAGGTCAGATTGTAGCCTATTGGGATTGAGGTTCGTCGTATCGCGACGTTGCTGCTCGCGTTGGTCGAGATCCAATGACTGTTAGCAGAATATGGAATGGGGGGGTTCGGGAGAAAAATACGGAACGCCGTGCTGGATCCCAATGGCCTCGTATCACTGGCAGTCGAGATGACAGGCATCTTATCCGCATGGCTGTAACGGATCGTGCAGTCACGTCTCGTTCACTGAGTCAACAGATGGCGACGTTTGCAAGACAACAACCATCTGCACGAACAGTTCGACGACGTTTGTAGCAGCATGGACTATCAGCTCGGAGACCATGGCTGCGGTTACCCTTGATGCTGCATCACAGACAGGAGTGCCTGCGATGGTATACTCAACGACGAACCTGGGTGCACGAATGGCGAAACGTAATTTCTTCGGTTGAATCCAGGTTCTGTTTACAGCATCATGATGGTCGCATCCGTGTTTGGCGACATCGCGGTGAACGCACATTGGAAGCGTGTATTCGTCATCGCCATACTGGCGTATCACCCGGCGTGACGGTATAGGGTGCCATTGGTTACACGGCTTGGTCACCTCTTGTTCGCATTGACGGCACTTTGAACAGTGAACGTTACATTTCAGATGTGTTACGACCCGTGGCTCTACCCTTAATTCGATCTCTGCGAAACCCTACATTTCAGCAGGATAATGCACGACCGCATGTTGCAGGTCCTGTACGGGCCTTTCTGGGTACAGAAAATGTTCGACTGCTGCCCTGGCCAGCACATTCTCCAGATCTCTCACCAATTGAAAACGTGTGGTCAATGGTGGCCGAGCAACTGGCTCGTCACAATATGCCAGTTACTACTCTTGATCAACTGTGATATCGTGTTGAAGCTGCATCTGTACCTGTACACACCATCCAAGTTCTGTTTGACTCAATTCCCAGGCGTATCAAGGCCGTTATTACGCTCAGAGGTGTTTGTTCTGGGTACTGATTTCTCAGGATCTATGCACCCAAGTTGCGTGAAAATGTAATAACATGTCAGTTCTAGTATAATATATTTGTCCTGTGAATACCCGTTTGTCATCTGCATTTCTTCTTGGTGTAGCAGTTCTAATGGCCAGTAGTGTACTTACGTGCATATACACTGAGTTGACAAAAGTCATGACGTACCTCCTACTACCGTGTCGGACGTCCTTTTGCCCGCGGTTGCTCAGCAACTCGATGTGGCATAGACTGAACAAGTCGTTAGAAGTCCCCGGCAGAAAAAGCGAACCAAGCTCTCCCTGCAACATCCATAAAAGCGAAAGTCTTGCTGGTGAGGGATATTGTGCACGAACTAATCTCTCCATTATTTCCCATAAATGTTAGATGGGATTCATGTGGGACGATCTGGGTGACCGAATTATTCAGTTGAATTGTCCCGAATGGCCTTCAAACCACTAGTGAACTATTGTGGTCCGCTGACACGGCGAATTGTCATCCATAAAAATTCCATTGTTGTTTGGGAACATGAAGTCCATGAATGACTGCATATGGTTTCCAAGTGGCCGAACTCAATTATTTCGAGTCAGTGATCGGTTCAGTTGGAGCAGAGGACCCAGTTCATTCCATGTAAACACAGCTCACACGACTATTGAGCCACCACCAGCTTTCAGGTTGATTGGGAAGACTTGGGTCCATTGGTTAGTGTTTGTGTGTGGGGGGGGGGGGGCACTCTCGAACCAATAGCTCTTACCAATCTTACCAACCGAAATTGGGGCTCATCTGACCGCACCATGATTTTCCAGTCGTGTGGGGCCCAACCGATATGACCACGAGCCCAGTAGTGGCGGTACAGGCGATGCCGTGCTGTTAGCATAGGCACTAGCTTGAGTAATCGGCTGCCGTAGCCCATTAACGCCAATTTTTGCCGCACTCTCCTAACGGGTTCGTTCTTCGTACGTCCCAAACTGGTTCTGCTGTCATTCCACGCAGTGTTGCTTATCTGTTAGCATTGACAACTCTACCCAAGCGCCACTACTATCGGTTGTTCAGTGCAGGCCGTTGGCCGCTACATTGTCCGTGGTGAGAGTTAATGCCTGAAATTTTGTATTCTCGGTACGCTCTTGACACCGTGGATCTCAGAATATTGAATTCGCTGACGATTTCAGAAATAGAATGTTCCACGGTCTAGCTCCAAATACCTTTCCGCGTTCAAAGTGTTAATGCACTCGTACAACCATAACCACGTCGGAAATCTTCTCTCATGTATCACCTGAGAGTAACGACAGCTCCGCCGATGCACTGCCATATTATACCTTGTGTACGTGGTACTACCACCATCTATATATGTGCATATCGCTATCCCACGACTTTTGTCACCTCAGTGTTTATTTATATACAATAAAGCTCCAAAGAAACTGATATAGGCATGCGTATTCAAATACAGAGTTGCTGTCGGCAACGCCTAAATAAAGCAAAAAGTGTCTGGGGCAGTTGTTGGATCGGTTACGGCTTGTAGAGTTGCAGGTTATCAAGATTTAAGTGAGTTTGAACTTGGTGTTACTGTCGGCTGACGAGCGATGGGACACAGCATCTCCGAGGTAGCGATGAATTGGGGATTTTCCCGTACGACCATTTCCCTAGTGTACCGTTAATATAAGGAAACTGGTAAAACATGAAATCTCTGACATTATTGCGGCCGGAAAAAGATCCTGCAAGAACGGGACCAAGTACGACTGAAGAGAATCGTTCAACGTGACTGCACTGAACCCTTCCTCAAATTGCAGCAGATTTCAGTGCTGGGCCATCAGCAAGTCTCAAAGCGCGAACCATTCAATGGGCTTGCGGAGCCGAAGGCCCACTTGTGTACCCTTGATGAGTGCACGATACAAAGCTTTACGCCTCGCCTGGGCCCAACATTGGACTGTTGATGACTGGGAACATGTTGTCTGGTCAGACGACTCTCGTTTAAAATTGTATCAAGCGGATGGACGTGTACGAATATGGAGACAACCTCATGAATCCATGGACGCTGCATATCAGCAGCGGTGGAAGCTCTGTAATGGTGTGGGCCGTGTGCAGTTGGAGTGATATGGGACCCCTGATACGTCTAGATACGACTCTGACGGGTGACGCTTACATAAGCATCCTGTCTGCATCCATTCATGTCCATTGTGCATTCCGACGGACTTGGGGATTTCCAGCAGGACAGTGCGACGCCCCAAACGTCCAGAATTGCTGCAGAGCAGCTCCAGGACATAGTCGAGTCCATGCCACGTCCTGTTGCGGCACTTCGCTTGCTCGCGGGGGGGAGGGGGGGGGGGGTTACACGATATTAGGCAGGTGTAGCAGTTTCTCTGGGTCTTCAAGGTATTGTATATATTAACAGATACATGGACTTTGTCTGTACGAATAATCACTAGAATATTGAGTAAAAATTTGAAGTGTATCAGTGAACTACTTTTCGAGATTTTTGGTAACAACGTTAAACAGTGACGTGTCTTTATATAGTCGTATAGAAAAAAAAGAGTCCGTCGGGATAATCGTGCACGTGGACACACCGCTTCCGGAATTCGGGTTGTCTTGCTGGATCCAGATGGGACTAGTAAGGTCGGTGTGGAGGCCAGCCCGGATTTACCAGCCCGGATGTACAGTAGTTTCTACCCGGTTTCCTGCATCCGGCAAGGAACCCACATCGCCCCCTCAAATCCACGAATCGCAAACATTTTGAAAACGTTCTTACGCTCTCACATAGATAAGTCTAAACGCAAACAGATGGGGCTCACTATTTCCGACCGGGGACGATAAGACGTGGCGACACGGAGGACATCCTGCCAACGTGCCTGCGGAGTCAACAGTCGAGCGCCGTGTGTATCGAGGTAGGTCAGGAAAATAGGGCATCATGAGGTCTTGAGTTATATTGTTGAAAGATAAGATCAAGGATACTGTGAAGATGGGGCACAGCCGTCGTCTCTAACACGACAGAAGCGTTATGCTCAGTGACCGAATTACCGTTTACGCAAAACAAAGATTAATGTATGGGGTACCCGACGGCACCCCGTTTCGTTGTCTAAGTAGATGACTATAGAATCATGAGGGCGATGCAATTTTCGTGTTCACCAGCCATTTATATTTATTTTGTAAATAAAAAACGCTTCCTCTTGCTGCACTTTATTTTATTCTCCCAGACGCGTTAAGCCTACTTCCACTGTAAGGCATCATCAGTGGGACATATAATGATACAGTTATCATACATTTTTGTTTTTATATTATTATTCGTAGATTATAAAACAGTTCACCTCTCGATATTTATGTAAATAAGTGATTACTCACGATTCTTCATGTTTTTAGTTGGCATCAGTGTTTCCTCTCATCTGGTTACATGGTAGTCGCAGTACCGCTCTATTTACAAAACAGAAGCATGTTTTTGTGTTTAGAACATTTTTCTTCCCACTTTTTATTTTGTTTGCCGTTGTTGTGATGCGCTATCAGTCTTCTGCCACTAATATAGACATAACACTAATATAGACATTACTATTTTTAATTCACTGTGCGTCTCATCGTGTTTGGTTTGTTTACGTACAGGTACATTTTGCCACCCTAAAGAAGTATATGCTGAAAACTAACGTCTGCTCATTTCTGTTACGTACATACATATATATGTGTGCTTGTGTGTGTGTGTGTGTGTGTGTGTGTGTGTGTGTGTGTGTGTGTGTGTGTGTGTGTGTGTGTGTGTGTGTGTGGTGGGTGGGTGGGTGGGTGGGTGGGTGGGTGGCTGTGGCTAGGGCTTCCCGTCGAGCAAACATGTCGCCTGCTGCTGCAAGTCTTTCTACTTGACGCCGCTTCGGCGACCTGCCTGTCGATGAGGATGAAATGATGAAGAAGACAGTGCAACACCCAGTCCGCGAACGAAGAAAATCTCCGACATCGCCGGGAAACGAACCACGAACCCTCGCATGGCATTCTGCCGTCCCGATCACTCAGAATATCGAGACGGATATTCTGTCACATACATCGTTGACTTGCGCGCCAAGTGACGATCCGTTATTGACTGATGTTGAGTGAACGATCGAGGAAATTGCACAGTAAAGATTCCAGTTGCGTGAATTGAGTTCGGAGATCAAGGAATTAGTTTACCTCTACTATTTAGTAACCAGGATGATAAGCATTAAGGTGTGCTCAGACAAACATAAAGAATGGCACAGGAGGACCGATATCAGCAGTGGTTCATAGAGTACCAGAATATCACCATGCTAAAAATAGTACAGCTCCTGCAACAGTTCATCGGCAATCAACACGCCGTTAAGATGCAATGCATATGAGATGTTCTCTGTAATTGACTGTCTCATAACTCAGAAACTCAGCGCTTTCCGGTTCTAATTTCTTGCTTTTACTTGAAAAATAAAGAGTGGAGAACCAGATGTAACGTCCCGTCGACAACGGGGTCACTAGAGGCGGACACAAAGCATGGAATGGGGAAGAATGGTGAAAGTAATCGGCCTTGGCTTCTTCAGAACAACCAACCCGACATTCGCACACACTGTTTGAAAACCACGAGAATGCAAATCTGGCGAGGCGTACTCCAGAACTCGAGACCACTGCCTCACCACTTCGCTACCCATCTGGCTGTTTATAGTCGAGGGACCGTAGCCTCTATGTGGGCCTACTCACACTATTTTCGATTTCAAATGTTGTCTGAAATACAAATTTTGAAATTGTGAAGGTAGCGGGGATAAAATACAGGGAGCGAAAGCTTGTCAGAATGTAGACTGCAATTTAAAGAGTCGAAAGATCCGAGAGGGATGAAGTAGTTGAGAAGGCAGCGAGCTTGCGGAATATCCCAATGTTATCTAATCTGTGCATAGCACAAGCAGTAAAAGAAACAGAAGAGAAACGTGGAAAGCGGATTAAAGTTCAGGAAGGAGAAGTAAAAACGTTGAGTTTTGTCGAGGAGATTATAATTCTGGCAGAGACGGCGAAGGATTGTGATGGGCAGTTGAACAGAATGGATAGCGTCTTAGAAAGACGTTAGAATATGAATATCAACCAAAGTAAAGTTTTCGAAATACATCACGTGGTGATGAGGGAATTATTTGAGGAAATGAGACACCATAAGTAGTGGGTGATTTTTGTAATTTGGGCTGCAGAATAGCTAACGATTGCCAGCGTAGCGAGAATAGCAAGTAGATACTTGAAATAAACAAGAGAAACGTTTCTTTAAAAGAGAAATTTGTCAATACGGAATATAAGTGTAAATGTTAGGAAGTTTTTTTCTGAAGCTGTTTGATGTGTAGCCTCATAGGGAAGTGAAACGTGGACGACAAACAATTCAGACAAGAAGAGGATGTGGTGTTATTGAATAGAGCGAGTGATTAATGTACAGGTAGTGAACTGGCAAAAGAAAAAAAAAAAAGAAACTTATGGCATACCGTGTTTAAAGGAAGGGAATAATTGATAACACACATCGTGAGACATCAGTTAAATATTAATTTTCTAATGTAGGTAGACCTAAATCTAACTGGCCATTACCACCACTTTTAGCTAGCCACAGATGCGAACGACTGCAATAAAGGTAACAATGAAGTGATTTATATAATAATAATTTGTTTGCATTAGTGAATATCGTTTTAACTTAACTTCCAAGAAATTCCATTTCAGAGAACTACAACATTAGAAAAGCATTCGTCCAAATAAAAGATATATACATGTGTCATGTAATTGTTTTAAGAACTCCAACATCAACAAAGTCCCACAGTTCCGACAGCATCAAAATTAACACAAGAAAAAAAGTATGCTTTGGACATTAACAATATTTCATTTAACATTGCGGTCATGAAGATAGGTCTGCAGAATATGATCATGCGAGCATTTAAATACGGGGTGAGTAAAAAAGAAAAAAATTCAATTGTTTATTACAGACAAACTAAAAACGATAGAAAATCATTGCAGTTGTCGTTGGATAGAAGAATGTTCAAAGTACGCAGATGCGCTGTTGTCTGTTTGTAACAACATAGCGACTACCATACAAGAGAAATCATTTTGTGAGTTGGAATTTGCGCAAAGTCAGTCCATTGTTCAAGAGCAACTTTCATTCCGCCGCTGATTCTGCACAAGCGGCTAATAAAAGATTTTTCCTGAAATTTAGCAAACTCGCTAATATGAAGCCATCGCAAAACTGCACGAGGTTAAAGTAAAGCACGATTTCCATTTATTTTGTTGTTATTGATCTGTTGAATCTAATAAAACATGTCCCAGACGTGTATCTGCAGCAGTTCTCCAGAACATCCAGAGAAGCAAAGACGTAATTACGTAAAATTTTTAATTTATCAACTACTTGGCCCAATTTGTTTTTTTAAATTCCGGACAATTGCACAAATTTTTCAACAGAAGTTGTACATAATTTTATTTTGGAAAAATGATGGTAATAACGTTAACTGAAACTGGTTAACTGAAACTGTATGAATGTGTCAGATAATCTGCTTTTATTAGTACCATAGCACACACGAATTCATTTTAAAACAGAAAAAAACAAAGCTCAGTGTTAAAGAAGTTGTACAACACACACAAAATTTCACAATGCTCAAAAATGGTTGCCAACAATGAAATAAACGATTCTACATTTTTAACGCAAAGTAAACAAATTTACTTGTATAATAATCTTTGCTTCTCTGGATGTTCTGGAAAACTACTACAGATGCACGTCTGGGACATGTTTTATCAGATTCACCAGACCCATAACAACAAAATAAATGGAAATCGTGCTTTACCTTGACCTCGTGCAGTTTTGTGATGGCTTCATATTAGCGAAGTTGCTAAATTTCTGGCAAAATTTTTTATTAGCCGTAACTCCGTAACTAAACATTTGTGGACATACGTTTATATGTCTTTTTCTTTAGTTTACTTTTAGAATAACATATTAAAATTTTGCATATCTTCGTGAATCACCCTGTATATAAATAAAGAAGTAGCGGAATGTTGTTTCTTTCAGTCATTTCCGCCTACGGTCTACAAGTTGGGCTCAATGCAATTTTTTTCTTAATCTGTAGGCAGTGGGGGCTGTTTCGCTTTCTGTTTCGGCTTACTCAGCCCCTTGTCCTACCTGTGGGCACTTGAACCGTGTCGGATTTGCTGTCGGCAGCAGACAAGATCAGCTGGTGCTTGTGTACTTTTGTTTGTTGGAAATTTGTGGTACGGTCTTATGGGACCAAACTACTGAAGTCATCGGTCCCTAAACTTGCGCACTATTTAGTCTAACTTACACTAACTTTGGCCAAGGGTGACACACACACCCATGCCCGAGGGAGGACTCGAATCTCCGACGTGGGTTGTATTTTTATCTGTCTGGAATGTTCTCCGCAGGCGGTGAGGATGGAAGCCCCTCCACGTGGGCAAGGAACTGTAAAGTATCTTGTAATTTTCTGGAATGCCTTACATTCCATGCTACTCTGTTCTCCAAAAGTTTGCTAAGAAGATCAGAAATTGACGTATGTAAAAATGTAAACGGTTTTAGTAAACTGCTTTTCTGAAGAGGGAGGCGGGACATCATGACTCACTCTCGCCCCCTCCACCTGTCCCCTCCACGAACCCTTTGATCCGCTCTTACTTGGAAGGACAGATTTCCGTGGAAAACTGCATCAAACCAGTCTTCGAAATGAACATAAGTATTCTTTGGCGTACACCTTATGGTGACCAGAGAGACTACACTACCGACCATTAAAATTGCTACACCAACAAGATGACCTGCTACAGACGTGAAACTTAAACGACAGGAAGAAGATGCTGTGATATGCAAATGATTAGCTTTTCAGAGCATTCACACAAGGTTGGCGCCGGTGGCGACACCTACAACGTGCGGACACGAGGAAAGTTTCCAACCGATTTTTCATACACAAACAGCAGTTGACCGGCGTTGCGTGGTTGGTTCAAATGGCTCTGAGCACTATGCGACTTAACTGCTGAGGTCATCAGTCGCCTAGAACTTAGAACTAATTAAACCTAACTAACCTAAGAACATCACACACACCCATGCCCGAGGCAGGATTCGAACCTGCGACCGTAGCGGTCGCTCGGTTCCAGACTGTAGCGCCCAGAACCGCACGGCCACTCCGGCCGGCCCGTTGCCTGGTGAAACGTTGTTGTGATGCATCATGTAAGGAGGAGAAATGCGTACCATGACGTTTCCGACTTTGATAAAGGTCGGATTGTAACCTATCGCGATTGCGGTTTATCGTATCGCGGCACTGCTGCTCGCGTTGGTCGAGATCCAGTGACTGTTAGCAGAATATGGAATCGGTGGGTATAGGAGGGTAATACGGAACGCCGTGCTGGATCCCAACGGCCTCGTATCACTAGCAGTCGAGATGACAGGCATCTTACCGGGATGGCTGTAACGGTTCGTGCAGCCACGTCTCGATCCCCGAGTCAAGAGACGAGGACGTTTCCAAGAAAACAACCATCTGCACGAACTGTCAGACGACGTTTGCAGCAGCATGGACTATCAGCTCGGAGACCATGGCTGCGGTTACCCTTGACGCTGCATCACAGACAGGAGCGCCTGCGATGGTGTTCTCAACGACGAACCTGGGTGCACGAATGGCAAAACGTCATTTTTTGGGATAAATCCAGGTTCTGTTTACAGCATCATGATGGTCGCCTCCGTGTTTGGCGACATCGCGGTGAACGCACATTGGAAGCGTGTATTCGTCATCGCCATACTGGCGTATCACCCGGCGTGATGGTATGGGGTGCCATTGGTTACACGTCTCGGTCACCTCTTGTTCGCATTGACGGCACTTTGAACAGTGGACGTTACATTTCAGATTTGTTACGATCCGTGGCTCTACCCTTCATTCGATCCCTGCAAAACCCTACATTTCAGCAGGATAATGCACGACCGCATGTTGCAGGTCCTGTACGGGCCCTTCTGGATACAGAAAATGTTCGACTGTTGTCCTGGCCAGCACATTCTCCAGATATCTCACCAACTGGAAACGTCTGACCAATGGTGGCCGAGCAACTGGCTCGTCACAATACGCCAGTTACTACTCTTGATGAACTGTGATATCGTGTTGAAGCTGCAGGGGCCGCTGTACCTGTACACGCCATTCAAGCTCTGTATGACTCAATGCCCAGGTGCATCAAGGCCGTTATTACGGCCAGAGGTGGTTGTTCTGGGTACTGATTTCTCAGGATCTATGCAATCAAATTGCGTAAAAATGTAATCGCATGTCAGTTCTAGTATAATATATTTGTCCAATGAATACCCGATTATCATCTGCATTTGTTCTTGGTGTAGCAATTTTAATGGCCAGTAGTGTGGATGTAGTGATTGTCGTGTTGCTACCGGCTTCTGGTTTCCAGCGTATGTCATCGTCGGTTCATGGAGCCATCTGGGTCGCTCACAGCCGCCACGTGTACGCCAGTTTGCGCCTCGGCCTTGGCGCGTCACCGCGGACCGGACCCCCAGTGTTGAGGAGCGCATTGTTCCGAGCAGTGGGCAGGGGGCGAGGCGCCCCCACCGGGGGGGCGGACCGTTCCGTTGGACTGCGCTCGAATTTCAGACGGCTGGCGGTGCCGCGGCCGCGCTCATTGGCCCCCGGCGACGCCCTGAAGCATGGCGGCGGGGCGGGGCGCGGCCCGCTTCCGGCGCCGCCGGCCACGGAGGAGCTCACTTCCGCACGGGGACCTGCCTCCGTGGTCAGCCGCGGCACCCCGGCGCTCAGCTGCTCTGGCGCTGCCCGTCAAGTACACACCGCCTGCGTGGTGAACTTCGCTGAAAGCAAACGCTTTGTAAATGATGGCTATAAGCTCAGCGGACAAAATATTAGTCTCCCTCAAAATAGCACATTGGTCGCTGTGGAGCGCTGTACATGCTGTATGTGTAAAGGAAATGGCAAATAGTGGTACAGGGTACCCACCGCCACGCACCGTACTGTGGCTTGCGGAGTATCTATGTAGATGTAGATGTAGATTTGGTACTAGGCACTCAGGTGGGCCTCCACCATTGAGGTACGTCATAGTAAGGAAGCAGGGATGGGGAAAACCTACCAGCTAGGACCGATACCGGTTCTTTAGTCATGAACAACCAGTATTTTTCGGTATTTATTTGGTCTCGGTTACAACAGTTTTTTTTCATTTTTTGTTAATGACTGCGTAAAAAACCTGTACTTCGCCATACCTGAAGGCACTACTGGTAAATGTGATGGGTTTTAAATAAAATCTGTTTCAAAAACGGCCGGCCGGCCGGCTCTAGGCACTTCTGTCTGGAACCGCGCGACCGCTACGGTCGCAGGTTCGAATCCTGCCTTAGGCATGGATGTTTGTGATGTCCTTAGGCTAGTTAGGTTTAAGTAGTTCTAAGTTCTAGAGTACTGATGACCTCAGATGTTAAGTCCCATAGTGCTCAGAGCCATTTGAAAAACGAATTCCCCTTGCTTTGGAATATTTCATTGTTACAGAATTTGGAAAAGCAATCAGCACTATTTCAGTAACTGTTTCTACAGTTAGAAACTAGCTACAAATACATTACATCGACATCGGTACAGCGCTGCAGAGAGAATGGTGTACCTGGTGCCGTGTGGCGTAGGCTGTTTGACGGTACGCGTATACGTTCAGTGAGCAAGACTTGCCCGCAGCTGGTCTACACGATAGTAACTCTTTGTCATCCTCGGACATCCCTAATTTATGGAAGTATTTCACGAAGTGTAGAGACAATAAAGGTAAAAGCTCCTCCCGCTGTAAAAATGGAAGGAGACACAAGAAACTTGCGACATCCTATAAGGAGAAAACATCCACAGTGTTCCTTGGAGGAGAAGATAAGAGTAAATATGATTGATATACGAGGGTTATTCGGAAAGTAAGGAACGATCAGTCGCGAAATGGAAACCACAGTGAAAATCCGATGACGTTTTGCACAGTTGTGTTGGGCAGTGTCCCTAGTACGCCGGTCCATCGCGTTACTCCGTTCTTTTTAGTTCTGAGCACACAGGGAGCACATGAAGATACCTAGAACAATAGTGTCTCCCGCCAAGTACGAGGTCCTGGAGAGAAATTTCGCCGGAACCTATGCAGCCAACATTACATAACTGTCGTGCGTTTTCTTCTTCAAGATAATTCTCTGCCGCATTCTGCAGGGGCAGTGAAGATGCTCCTGCATCGTTTTCAATTGGAAATGTTTGATTACCCACAATACAGCACTTAATTGTTTCCCTCTGAGTTTCATCTCTGCTCACATGAACAGCTGGCTATAAAGGCAACATTTTACCACAGACAACGAGCTGTAGGCCAGCGTGGAAAATTGACGGAAAGCGCTGGCCGCTGCCTTCTATAACGAGGGTACTGGAAAGTTGGTACAACGCTACGAGAAACGTCGAAGTCGAATCGGTGACTATCGAGATAAGTAGCTATAATTTTACTGACGTGCTATAAACTTGGGATAATAACTGAACCCTTAATTTTTATGGTTGCTTCACGGTGAAGAACTGATACCATCCAAATGTGATGTTGCACGAAAGACGTTAACTTCTCTCTCTCTTGCCGATCCCATCTCCTTCATCTTCGCAATATTTTCTGGACATAGTGAGACGGATTTCTGCCACAGCTTCAACCACATATGGATCGTGATCTCCTGCTTCTTCACCACCTTCAGAATTTTTTCAAGGTTTTTCGAAGTCTACGTTTACTACTGGAACTAAAACACTAAAAAAACCGAAAATCGGTTATTTCAGAAACTGGTTGTCTTGAGTGGTTTTAATAGTCAGGTTAAATAGGTGTAACCAAAAGCGACTGTTTCAGCGATAGCCGCCATCCTTACAGTGAAGCGGTGTGTCAGTGTGATCGCTGGTTGTCCGGAATCAGCGCATTGAGATGAGTCAGTGTGGAGACGTGACAACAGTCAGAAAGTTTATGTTATGTCCATTCTGCTGATTGAAGGCCGTTCACTTATTTAATAAAATGGAACACCTACAGCCGTCCTTTCGAATGGCTCTGAGCACTATGGGACTTAACATCTGAGGTCATCAGTCCCCTAGAACGTAGAACTACTTAAACCTAACTAAACTAAGGACATCACACACAGCCATGCCCGAGGCAGGATTTGAACCTGCGACCGTAGCTGTCGCGCAGTTCCGGACTGAAGCCCCTAGAACCGCTCGGCCACCGCGGCCGGCCCTCCTTTCGATGTTATTTATTGTATGGCTACCAGTTTCGGTGATTCAGTATAAATCTTCAGATATCAACCGAAGCTGAGGGGGTTACCCAAAACGTATACACGATTCCATCAATGGCCAGCATCTATGAACCGGTTTCCACAGACTGTTGCAACGATGTTGTATCTTCAGCCATCAGCTACCAACTGAATAGAGAAAACTGCCCACAACGACTGCGGAGGAAACTGTACGAAATGGACATTTGGAATAGGTTACCTGTCAAAAGACTACTGATCACAGCGCAACACAGAGCCGCGCTTCTTCAATGAGTAGCCGGTAGCTGACATGAGGCGTGTGGTGTCGTGCGAGGACTCGCGATTTTGCGTCTTTTCAGAGGATAAAAAGCGTTCAACGCTCAGCCTGTAGAAGACGTAGTTCAGGCAGGTCGTGGTTTAGTGATGTTTTGGGAGAAATTTTTCGTACCAATCATTCAGATACCGTGCTCATAGACTATGGCGTTTATTTCCAACATTCTAGCCGCCCGTTGTTGCCTAGCGGTTCTAGGCGCTTCAGTCTGGATCCGCGCGACCGCTACGGTCGCAGGTTCGAACCCTGCCTCGGGCATGGGTATGTGTGATGTCCTTAGGTTAGTTAGGTTTAAGTAGTTCTAAGTTCTAGGGGACTGATGATCTCAGATGTTAAGTCCCATAGTGCTCGGTGCCGAGTATTGCACTTTTGAGGATACTCCCATTTTCCACGATTTACAAGAGTGCACGCTTAATTCCCTGGTTTGACGAACACTTAGGCGTCCTGTCACAACTGTACTGGCCTGCTGATCACCTGATCTTAATTCCGCAGAAAGTATGTGGGACTGTTTGGAAAACTGGATGAAATTTGGTAACTCTACATGATCTGCTGAGTAATAACTGGCTTGAGCTGCATATGGTGAAAGGGTACAGTACCGCCCGACATTGAAAATAGGTACAACATACTTCATTATTCTTGTCAGAACAACATATTTTTTGTAAAAATAACTCAATTTCAATTAATACAGCGAAACCGGATACCAGTGTGGGAAAGAATGACAATTTATTTATTTAATTGATCACATGTGCACTCCCACAAAATAAATCCCTACATCCAGTTTGGTGAGATCTGTGAAATGAATGAATGTATGGTCGTCTGCTAACCGCAGGTAGTGGATGTGAATATATGATCATCTTTGAGACGATCCTTTGGCCACATTTGTTGGAACCAAAGAGATAAAATTTACCAGAGCTTTGAGCGCCTGAAATGTGGCTGACCAATACGGTAGCAAGGTGCTCCCCCACTTCGGCAGAGGTGCGGGAGGACCTGAAGAACGGCCATGTTTCAGCACTCTGCCGCTGGATCTAGTGTTGGTAAGACATGTCTTAGGTGTGCTCCGTGAAGACAAAAGAGTGGAGACATGGTATGCATGTGAAATACTTAAGAGTAGTTTGGAATAATAATTTCTCTATTTCAGGAACTTTTGTGGAGAGAATTAAATGTCAGGCAGGTAATATTAATGGGATCGTAGTAATATTCGGAAGTGACCAACGGTCACAATGAAACCACGTGTAGCAATAAGTTGAAATACTTCCGAGTGCTTAAGTTAAGCTGAATTACTAGCGCGTGTACTATAAGTTGGAAATATTTAAGAAATGGCGTGTGCAGGACTTGAAATTAGAGACGAGTACTTCCACGTGGTGAGTACTATGTGAGTCTCAATCTGTGTATGAGACAAAGGATAAAGAGAAGTACTCGTCCATGGTATCAGTTGAGGACTCGCGTGTGTGATGAATATGTTCTTAATATTACTTTGCGTGTTATGTTTCCGTGTGACGCTTGATTCAAACTATAGTACTCTGAGAGAGAAGCAAGGTGAGTCAGCCGTCTATCCAGCAACGCCACTTGGCTTGCACTGCACAGGAAGACGTGCATATATCCTCCAGAGTTCATAGTAGGAAAGAAAAATTACGAAGTGGGGCAGTGTCCTGTGAAACTGGGATAAATACTAATTGAAGGATGGAAAGCTGAAAGTGATGTGATTATAATGTGACTATTCCTTGTGTTGTATTCCATGTTGCGGTGTATGTCATGTAATTTAAGTATGTGTGGTTTGCATGGGAGAGTAGCTAGGTAGTTTCAGAGGTAGTGGGTTATGCATGTTCCTTTTGTACCGCTCGGTCTGGAGGAAAGTTTCGTGATGATGGTTGTGAGAGTCGGAGTGTGAGATATAGCAAAAGATCCACCATCCTATCCAGAAAGTGCACTGTAGCGTTAGATAATTACGAGACCATAAGATAGAGAATCACCATTGTAAAGCCATGCCCCTGGGCGGAATTTCTCATGTGTTATTGTTGTAGGTTATAGAATTTGTGTGTTTAGGTTATAGACTTTATCGGAATAAATAAGATAGTGAGAAGTAAAAGATTGGTGGACTTTTGCTTCGAATTGTATGTTGTCACGATATCCAGAATTTGTAATGTGTGCGCCATTCATATTCAGTGCGATGGCCACGTGTTGATAAAAGCCGTTAAATAAGAAAGAAAAAGTGGTATTGCCAGTGCGTAGTGACAGTCAGAGTTGTGTAAATTACTAATAGTCAGATGTGCGTTTCCGTACCCGTTGCGTAATATTCAAACAGGAGAATAACTTGTAACTTAATTGTGAGTACTAGAGTTCATGTTACTCGATAAATAAGAATGAGCCCACTCGCATGGCAGACCACTCATCTTGCTGGTCTGACTGCTTGATGCCACAGTATGAGCAAGGCATGTGGGTGCCTCTCCATGGAGTACCTGGAAAAGCTTGTGCACTCCTTTTCTCGCTGAAGTGAGGCCATTGTCGTTGCTAGGGGCGGTATTAGCATGATATCTCTTGAGGTCGACAATTGTTTTTGCCCTGTGTTCTTACGGTAAGCATCACACACGAACGTTGTCTAGAAACTGAGCTGGCTACAGCCCCAAATAAACCTCTACCTTCAGGAATATGCCCCATAAGTCAATGCCTAACAAATTTCTCGAAAATAGTTTCGCGAGAATCGCCGATCTTCTTGTTTACGATACGAATTTATGTTCCGACAACATCTTCATTACTTTTGCGTTTGGGCTTTACTGGCAGGTTTGAAACGTCCCCTTAGAACAATTATAAAGGACTGTGCTTAAACTGACACACAATATTTTTTTAGCGCAAAGCAATCTGACTTTCAGTAATCGCTACAAAGAATGGCCCTGACTAACAATAACCTATACCTTTCACAAATCACTTACCTCACCAAAAATCTTCGTTACTCGAACTACTGCAATACAGCGAGCGCCACTACTGCCAGCTAAATAAAAGATTCAAACTACTGAAGGCACTAACTACTGATAGGCATAGTTAGCAAATGAAAGATTTTGATAGAGAAAAAACAATGTATTTACCTTAATAGTGTTGAAAAATCATATATACATAGCAGTTCATGACATCCACTCTTACAAATTTCAAAACTCCGCCATTTCTCTCCCCACATCCACCACTGCTGGCGGCTCACCACCAACTGCCCAACGCAATGGGCTGTTCACATCCATCTGCCCAACACTACAATGGCAGACAACAATGCAAACTAGCCACAGACTGCACACAGCACAGCCAGTGATTTTTCATACAGAGCGCTACGTGGTGTTACCAATAAGAAAAGCTAAACAGCCTACTTACAGGTTACGATCATAATAATGTTTTACTCAATTCGTCTGGCGTCTTATATCCGACTTACTTGGTAAATGCCATAAATACTGTAGCACTTCTCTAGAACAGGTCGAGCAATACTCCCGAGCAGTACTGTAGAATACGAGCATCGCATCGCCATGTAGTATGCGGAATCCGTAACAGACACGCTGTACGTCACCTGAATCCTCCTAAGTAATCTACGTCTGGCATTATTAGCCATTTTTAAATATGTGAGGCTGCGGGTGGAGTATTCAATCGTTAGAGCTTAGAAACATCGAGCACAGTTTACAGCAATATTCACGTAACGCGCTTTGAGATTCAAGGCTGTCATTACCGGGCTTTCACTGCCCGAATCATCTCACGAAAACACACACACACACACACACACACACACACACACACACACACACACAACATCTATCATAATATTAGCTATGTTGGCAATACATCTTTATCTCATTTACCATCGCTCACTTGTGTCCCCTTTCGCAGTCTCGTCACAACTCGTACTTTCACACCATTCTACGACCTCTTTTGTCAACTGTTGGCCCCGAGCGCGACTCCGCCCCTTAGCTGAAGCTGTACACTGTTTTGTTGCAGAGGCAATGTCTGTGCAGCGCACTTGACGTGTCAGACACGCTGTTAAGCGGTTATTTGCTCTTTGTTCTGGTCCAGGTGAACCACTAGAGAGCTTGAAGATTTTATGATTATTCCTGTTGCGTTTGCTATCACTGAAGGAGAGGAGAGCAATTCTTTTGGATGCACATTAAAAAAACATCTACAAAACCGTTAAAAGTCCAGTTCTACTATCCCCATTTGCATGTTTGTAATATTTTCGCAATTATTATCGTGAATAGGTATTTCGAGCTACTCTAGTAGTTATAGCATCTGTCCCTTTGTTTCAGTTCCCAGTACATGTAAGTTCTCCTACACACTGTTAATTAAACATAACATCCTTGAGTCTAGGAACTCTTTGCTGTATTTTGTGAACGGTGCTGTCAAATGTGTCGAACGCTGCTAACGTACCAGGTTTGTTCAAAAAATTCCGAAACTTAGTGCACAAATTTTTTCTGCACTTACCGTTTACTTGTGCGTGGTATCCTTCGAAATACTCTCCTGCACAGTTGGTACACCGCTCCCAACGCCGTGACTACTACCGGAAGCTGTCTTGGAACGCCTCGTGCTGGATCTCGCCAAGCGCCGACTGAGAATTTTTTTTTTTATCTCGTCTATCGTTGCAGATCTTCGTCCTTTCGACGGGGTTTTCAGCTTTGGAAATAAAAAATGAGTCCTCAGGTGCCAGGTCTGGAGAGTACGAAGGATGAGGCAGCACAGTGATTTCGTTTTTTGTGCAATAGTCACGCTCCAACAGGGATGAACCTGCGGCTGCGTTATCATCATGCAAGAGCCATGAATTGTCTCGCCGCATATAAGGCCGTTTCCTTCTCACATTTTCTCGCAGGCGTCGCGACACGTCATTATAGTCCCATCGACTGGCTTTGACGTTTGACCTCATCTGACGAGCTTTTTTCGGTCTTGGAGAAACTTTCCCGACCCATTGCGAAGATTCTACCTTGGTCTCAACACTATAATCGTAGACCCACGTCTCATCACCAATTATGGTTCTCTTAAGGAGCATTTCGCTCTTATTTGAGCGATCCAAAAGCTCTTCACAGACTGCGAAGCGAAGGTTGTCTGGTCTTGACTCATGAGCGTGGGACAAACTTAGCGGCAACACGATACAATCCAAGACGCTTTGTCAGGATTTAACGACATTGTCCAACTGAAATGTTACATTGTTCTGAAATCTCTCAGATAGTCAGTCTTCGATTGGTACCCGAAATTTCGTTGACGTTCTTGACATGAGGTCTTCGGTAGACTTCGATGGGCGTCCTGAACGAGGGTCACCTTTAACTTCCGTCCATCGATTTTTAAATTGTGTGAACCATTCATAACACCGAGTACGGCTTAAGCATTCACCACAGTAGGCTTCCTGCATCATTTGGTGTAACTTTGTAAAGGTTTTCTTGAGTTTCACGCAAAATTTAATGCAGACACGTTGCTCCTCTGACTCTGCCATCTCGAAATTCTCAAACTGTGCGGCACAACGTTCTACTCAATACAGCACTGAACAATAACTAATCGATATAGAAAAGTGAAACTTCCCGTATTTACACATTAAACACAAGCGTGTGCAGGGATGCCAATAACATTTCGTTCAAATGCGAGATTGGTGCGAAGTTACGAATGTTTGGAAATTTTTTGAACAGACCTCGTACAACAAAATTTATAGCTGCTCCTTCCTTTGCCCACTACCAATATTGTAATGGCGGGGAGCAAGGATATGGGACTGGTAAGGTGTTGAGCATACCAAGAACGAAGTTTTTACTCATTTATTTTGCCTCAGTGGCATTAAGTAATGCCATACAGATTATTAACAAACTTAAAGCGTGATTAAAAGGCAGCTGACAATGAATGCATTAGCCAAGATGAAATGACTGACTTGAGCTCAGCCCACACATCACGCAGTAGTTTTGTTCAGCTCTACCTTTGAAGCACAGGCAGGATACAACTTAAAATCATACTAGAGGAATAAATTGAACATTTCGCACGCTTCTTTGACCTTGGCCTTATAAACTTAAAACAACAGAAACTGTGCCCATGAAACACATCAGTGCTTTAAAGGTAACAGACAGCTGACAGTTTTATAACAGTTTTAACGCCTGAGCGTTCAGAATAAAACACACAAACAGTTTTAAAGAATCAGTATTATTAAATACAGCCGGGTAGATATACACCGTTTTACAACAGTCTTCGGTAAATCTCAGGCTGTTTTTATCAACAGGAGTAGCGGAAGATAGACAGACGAGACGAGAAACCAAAAACAAATTTTGGTGACGCGTGGTCAATAAAAGAACAAGGGCGATCGCGAATCGCATCTAACGCCTAATCACACATAAGATGCAGTGCGTACCATTTGATTCTGCGTCGGACTTTGGTGAAATAAGGAGCGCGGGCAGGAGGACATTCACCAATCAAGGCAGCAGAAAAGGAAACTGTGCTGACTCCGAAGACGCAGCCCGCAGCCACAAAGGCTGTGATTCTTCAGTGCCGTAGGAAAGCTCTTCACGGTAAATGACCGTCGGTCACAACACAGCGACCAGGCGTCCGACCTCGGTGAGCGACTTACCGTCCAGAACAGCTAGCAGTACAACACCTCTCGTGCGATTAAATCCTTTCAAAGAGCCTCACGGCTGCTCCCTTGAGAGACACCAGGGAGCTAGTTGATAGGAAACGGAAGACCAAAGTAGTTCAGCGAGCGGCAGGAATCAATACGAGCACATGCACGGCTCAAATTTCACTTGTTTCGTCCACTTGATATCGATTTCTAATGCAGGCAGGTTATTTCCCGCACTATGCAAGGTTTGTCTCCGGCGTTGTGTCGGGAACCGTGCCCGTGCAGCTATGCAGCATGACGCTCCGGCCCCTTGCTCGAACAGTGTTGTTTTCGCAGAGAATATACTAGACGTGTTAGGAGCGGACTCTGAAAGAAGATCGACGAATTCGTTAGGGTTAGTAGCGCTACATACAGGATAGTTTCTGTCATCGGAAGCCGGCCGCGGTGGCTAAGCGCTTCTAGGCGCTCCAGTCCGGAACCGCGCTGCTGCTACGGTCGCAGGTTCGAATCCTGCCTCGGGCATGGATGTGGGTGATGTCCTTAGGTTTAAGTAGTTCTAACTCTAGGGGACTGATGACCTCAGATGTTGAGTCCCATAGTGCTCAGAGCCATTTTTTTGTCATCGAAAACAGCTCGTAATAACGTCATAGACGCATTGCCGGACCAAATATTCTGCCTCGTGATTACAGTATGCTCTATGTTCAGTTCTCCCTGTCATACCGCTCAGACCATAGACCGGAGCGTCATGTGACGGTTGGAGCCCGCCTACAGGAGGTCATTCTGTCATTCTGTTTTGCAGGGAATAACTGTGGGACTTAACGTTAGACAAGGTTGTAATGTATTGTTATCACACTTATCAGAAGAAATAGTTTGTTCGAGAGAGATCGGTTCAGTAAACTGTGTTGCACTGGTTACCCCTGTTTCTGCGTCACGCAGAGGCTCTCGAGGTAACTGATGAGTATTTTCAGAATTTCAACCTCGATTGTTCAGCAAATTCACTGTAGTGCCGCCACGATTTTTCTGTAATACGGAGTGAAATAGCTATACTGCCACATCTGTTGCAAACGGACTGCGGACGCCAGTAGACACAGAGCGGACTGCAACGTCGTTGCACTAGTTGCAGCAACAAAAATGGTTCAAATGGCTCTGAGCACTATGGGACTCAACTGCTGTGGTCATAAGTCCCCTAGAACTTATGTAAGTAGGCTGTTTATGTTTTCTTATTGGCAACGTTACGTAGCGCTCTGTATGAAAATCACTGGCTGTGCTGTGTGCAGTCTGTGGCCAGTTTGCATTGTTGTCTGCCATTGTAGTGTTGGGCAGCTGGATGTGAACAGCCCATAGCGTTGGGCAGTTGGAGGTGAGCCGCCAGCAGTGGCGGATGTGGGGAGAGAAATGGCGGAGTTTTGAAATTTGTAAGACTGGATGTCATGAACTGCTATGTATATTATGATTTTTCAACACTATTGAGGTAAATACATTGTTTGTTCTCTATTAAAATCTTTCATTTGCTAACTATGCCTATCAGTAGTTAGTGCCTTCCGTAGTTTGAATCTTTTATTTAGCTGGCAGTAGTGGCGCTTGCTGTATTGCAGTAGTTCGAGTAACGAAGATTTTTGTGAGGTAAGTGATTTGTGAAAGGTATAGGTTAATGTTAGTCAGGGCCACTCTTTTGTAGGGAGTATTGAAAGTCAGATTGCGTTGCGCTAAAAATATTTTGTGTCAGTTTATGGACAGTCATGTTCAAAGGGGACGTTTCACTTAGAACTACTTAAACCTAACTTAACCTAAGGACATCACACACATCCATGTCCGAGGCAGGATTCGAACCTGCGACCGTAGCGGTCGTGCGGTTCCAGACTGTAGCGCCTTTAACCGCTCGGCCACTCCGGCCGGCGTTGCAGCAACACCACTAGCTGGTTTCCACATTGCTGACCAGGGGCGATGTAGCAGAGAAAGGCGGGGCCATCCACAGAAATTACAGGCCAGTTGCCACATCTCCTGGCCATCGCCTAGTTTTGGTGTACTGGGCCCCGGACGTTTATAAATCACTTTTTAGCCAAAGGCATCGATGTGTGGTAGCACCAACCACAAGGGGAGGTCCATGCCGGGCGACGAGACGATGTGGTTTTACGGGCTGCCACCACGAGACTTGAGCTCCATAACCGACGAACCGACTTTTGGTTGTAGGTGCATTCCTGTAGACTTAGCGTCTTCCAGCTGGGGGGCTCATTCGGGCTCACTTCAGCTGCAGCTGGATTTCTGCTTAGGTGGGCTGTCGTTCGTGATGGGGGCCGTGCAGACGCCCATCGGCCTTATGCAGGCAAACTGTCACTTAACGCTTCCGCTCGCGAGGCTGGATGCCACCATTGGGGACTGTATTCCTCTACGAGAACCTTGGCGAATTTCCGTTTCTGCAGGCGCGCCCTGCACTCAGCTGCAAAGTCGTGACCGGATGGTACCTGTGCTGCAGGGGCGTCCTGTGTTAGCATTCCTGCCCGTCGTAAGCTGACTGCTGACCGCCTGTTGCTTCTTCACCGCCCGTCTAACACTGTTAACACGCGCTGAGTGGGGCTTGCTGCTACGAAACGACACTGCGATGCTGTAGCTTGCTTCCTAGTAAAACGTGTGGCTATTAATATCGTTTTCCTGAGCCACCACTTGACATCAACCCACCGCAACGCAACCGTGCTACTGTAGAGGCAACCCATTCTGGGCCTCTACATCACATACCCTGGTAAATTTAGCGATGTGTCATTAGGAAAAAGAGCGTTTCATATGAATCTCTCTCCATGCACAGATTGCAGCAGCCAGTTGCAATACTGACGTCGGGCAACAGTATCTTAATTGTTCAACCTACCCAATGGTCGTCGAACCGTTTTCCCATGAGCCAATACTGATGTTGTTGGGTGGCACCTCGAGCCGCATATGTACAGAGATTCTTAGTAATTGCTAACCTTAATAAATTACTATTATGAGCTGCCAACAGCCTACTTATACTAAGAGTCGGATAAGTTGGTCGCTGGCCCCCCAAGTACTGCTCGTTAAAAGTTGGTATCATTCGGAACACTTCGTGTCAACTGTTCTGTTTCAGATCTCTGCCACCATCAGCGACTCCAAAGGTGTGTCTGTAATTATTTGACGAAGGGCTGTTGCGTTGTATGTGTGAGTTGAAGATTAACAACAGTAATTGTACTTATATATACACTGGCGAAAAAAAAATCACCATACCAAAACAGAATTAACGTAGAGTAATGAAATATCTGGGATACATTGGTCTATTTAAGTGATTAACATTGCAAGATTACATGTTAATGTAACTCCGAAATAGCCCACTGTAAATGTGAAATTCCTGTACGTTAATAACCTTAATAATCGATGCAATTGCCAGAACGTTGAATGCAAACATTCAGACGTGCATGCATAGTGTTGTACAGGTGCCGGGTGTCAGTTTCCGGAATGGAGCTCCGTGTCTGTTACACTTGGTCGGTCGACACAGGGACGGTTACTGCTGGGTGTGGATGACGCTGGAATTATCTTCCGACGATGTCCCGTATGTGCTCGACTGGAGATAGACTTGGTGATCGAGCAGGCCATCTTGTTGGAAAACACCCCTTGGAATGCTGTTCATGAGTGGCAGCGTAACAGATCGGATCACCAGACTGACGTACAAATTTTCAGTCTGAGTGCCTGGGATAACCACGAGAGTACTCCTGCTGTCGTACGAAATCCCGTACCGGGCCTTAACTCCACACGTAGGACCAGTGTGTCCAGCACGTAGACAGACTGATTGCAGGCCCTCGACTAGCCTCCTTCTGACCAGCACACGACCACCACTGGCACAGAGGCAGAACCAGTTTTCATCAGAAAACACAACAGTTCTCCACCGTGCCCTCCAATGAGTTCTCCCTTGACACCACTGAACTCGCAAATGGCGGTGGTTCGGGGTCAGAGGAATACACGCTACAGCGTGTCTGGCTCAGCGTTGCCAGTGAAGTAACCGATTTGTAACAGTTCGTTGTGTCGCTGTGGTGCCAACTGCTGGTCAAATTGTTGCTACAGATTCAGTACGATGCGCCAGAGCACCACCTCAAACACGATGGTCGTCCATCGGTAGTGCCAAGTCGCCGTCTGGATGCCGATCTTCTTGCGACCGTACATTCTGATGACCACCGCTGCCAGCAATCAGTGACAGTGGCTACATTCCTGCCAAGTCTTTCTACAAATCGCAGAAGGAACATCCACTTTCTCTTCGTCCTATTACTCGACCTCGTTCAAACTCAGTGAGGTGTTGATAGTGGGGTCTTTGTCGGCTTATGGACATTCTTGGCTATCAGCAACTCACCACGTCCAATCTCAAAGGCAACAAATGCTCTCGAACGTTACAGCGTGTATTTAAACCAAACCTCACTTTCTCACGACGTACCGGTTGCATAACAGTGGCGCTTCTAGCGCTTCTAGCGCCACTGTTACGCAACCGGTACGTCGTGTAGCTCCTTCTTGGTGTTGCGAGTTTTTTCTTCCGTCAGTGTCTATACATTATGAAATGAGACACAATCAGGAATGTTTGCTAATTGTTTGAACGCCGATTTTTCTTCAGTTGATAGCATTGCTTAACAATAGCCTTACATTTAATTTCATATTCCTTTTTACTAATCGCAACGCATTTGAAGATGGCGTTCTCAATAATGCGCATTCACGAATCCGTATTACTTCCGTTTGAGATTTGTACCGTAATAACTGACCAGTACAAGACACACACACCCATGAGTTGTCATCGCCGGGATGCAAACAGTAAAACTTTCCCACCTCTCACATCCTCCAACCCGCCAATGGCCGCCCTACTCAAGGCTTTGCCTCTGGGATAAGCGGTCAACTTAATTTCCTGTTTCTGCAGGTTTTTTTGTTTGTTATAGAGCTGAAAAAGACACTGTTAAGAAGTTGTTAACGTTAACTGTTTTTGTTTTCGACTGTTAGATAGGCCTACTAGATGGATACTGTTGTAAAATACGGTTGCGAAACGCGGTCCGCACGAGTACTTGATTCGGGCCGCATGGGACGACCACTGATCTTTGCAATGCCGTTACTTTCTCCGAGCAGATGCGATTGACACTGAAACACTAAATGGTGTAACGAATTTCGCGGACTTCTATCCCAGGCCGCTCGTAACTCGTCTAGTTTATTCTCCGCTAAAACTATCTGTCACAGTGACTGAGCAACGGGCCGCAGCGTCATGCGGTGATCACAGCCTAGCGCCTTTGGGAGTACTGGTTTCCGCGTGGAGCCCGCAGTGTTGCACCTGGCTGTGACTAACTCCAAACGATCACTCTTAATGTAATTGGATACAATCAGTTTGCTTCTCCTGTTTTCGAAATATGGAAATACTGTGTGAGTCGTGCATATTGTGGAACCTGCAACCTGTACGTAAATTTTATAAAAATAGGATATGGCTGACGCATGCAACGAATAGCACCTTCCATCGCTTCATAGAAGGTTGTTAAATGTCCGTAATGAAGGTCGCGTTGAGCAATCGACCTCCATTCAGTGTATCAAGCGGAAATACTGTGTGAGTCGTGCATATTGTGGAACCTGCAACCTGTACGTAAATTTTATAAAAATAGGATATGGTTGACGCATGCAACGAATAGCACCTTCCATCGCTTCAGAGAAGGTTGTTAAATGTCCGTAATGAAGGTCGCGTTGAGCAATCGGCCGTTATCAGTGCCAAATTTCTGAAAAAGTTGTGGCAGCACGTATGGCGAACCGTCTCTTTGCAGTTTCCTGCAGATATCCCGATCCTGAAAATGCAAAAGGGGCGTTTGAAGTAAGACGGACAGGGTACTCAGTGCAGATGTCATGCTACTGAGCGAGAAGATTTGTTAACATATGGATTCCTCTTGGATGTATTGCACCACGCTTCCTGTACGACAGCGGTCTCCAACCTGCTGCTGTTTACCTATAAGGGTAAAATGAAATTTTCTGAAGATAAAAAACAAAAGGGTTTGATTATGTTTGTGTAAGGAAAGTAAATTATTTTTAAAAGATCTTTACTGTTATCACTATTTCATAAGATTGTACCGTGGCCACAGAGGGCGCAGGGTTCGGGGTGGGATTGCGGTGCGTCATTGGCACATGCGTGAATGAAGCGTCAAAGGGTTCCTCTAAGACAGCCCAGTTCATCAAAACCCTCGGCGGCATCTGCCCACCTTCACTGGGAATTTTAAAAATGAGTGTCTACAAAAACGGTCGGTAACGTACGATATTGCAGTGCCGGTGTTGCTCAGAAGTAAAGGCAATGATCCTTCGGACTGCACCGTACTTCTGAACACCACAGCCACTGCGCTATCGTATTTGTTCGCCGACACCAGGCAAGCGACTTTCAAGTAAAATGTCTCCCTGTACAGTAATGGACTGATGGATGTACGAGTGCAGACACATGATTGACGACGTGTGAAAGCTTGGGTCTGCCCGTAAAACGTGCTCAGATAGCCTAATGGTAAGGCGAACAGTCGCGATCAGCATGAAATCCAGGTTGGAGTCCCTGTCCGACACAAATTTTCGCTGTCGTCATTACTCTATTCTGGTGACGGTAGTTCATATTCGCAACTGCGAATACATTTCATGTAACCGGTAAAGGCGCTTTTTCGCCCGATTCTTGAGTACTGTTCATATATCTGGGATCGCTGTCAGGTAGGACTGATACAGGAGATAGAGAAGATCCAACGAAGAGCGGCGCGTTTCGCCACGGGATCGTTTAGCTGGCGAGAGAGCACTACGGAGATACTAAACAAACTCCAATGGCAGACGTTACAAGAGAAGCGTTGTGCATCACGGAGAAAGTTACTATTGAAATTTCGGGACAGCACTTTTCAGGAGTCGGACAACATATTACTTCCCACCCACATACATCTTGCATACAGACCAAGAGGAGAAAATTCGAGAATTAGAGCCAATATAGAGGGTTACCGGCGGTCATTCTCACCACGTACTATTCGCCTGGGGAACAGGGATGGAGGCATCAGATAGTGGTACTGAAAGTACCCTCCGCCACACACCATTAGGTGGCTTGCAGGGTATGATGTAGATGTAAAGTAAACCGAGGCACCTGCAGGTAGACTACCCTGTGACACCCTTTCGGTCCGAGTTCCTCTCTGCAAGCGCCTCGGAATATTTTACAGGCTATTTTTGTGCACGTTCATTTTTAAAACTCTCAGTAAAAGTGGACGGTTGCCACCAAGAGTTTTACCGAAATGAGGTAGTCTTCGAGGAACCCTCTGGCGTTTTATTCACACACTTGTCAATTTTGTCTTCCCATCCCTCCCATCCCTCCCCCTCCCATCACACCACAGTCCCACAATCGGACACAAAATAGTAGAGCCGAAAGAGCATAAACAGCCTTTGCTGCTTCGGATCAAAATTCGTCGAATGGTTTTGAACGATCCCTCGTTGTTCCAGCCTTTCAGTAGAGCCACGGTTTCGGTCACGTTGCCGTCCAAACGGCTGCCATCACATTCAGTGGAGATGGAGCCCAAAATGTCCTTAGAGAAGGGCTAAAATACCCAAGTGTATCAGCAGTGTCAAAGGCTGTCAAAAACGTCTTCCTGTTGCTTAGGCCGCCCGCTGTGGCCGAGCGGTTCTAGGCGCTTCCGTCCGGAACCGCGCTGCCGCTACGGTCGCAGGTTCGAATCCTGCCTCGGGCATGGATGTGTGTGATGTCGTTAGGTTAGTTAGGTTTAAGGAGTTCTAAGTCTAGGGGACTGATGACCTCAGAAGTTAAGTCCGATAGTGCTTAGAGCTATTTGAAGCATTTGAACCATCTGTGATCATAGGTTTGCAGAATGTGGCCTCGTGACACTGCAAATGAAGGGAATGTTACGTGTTTCAGTTTTTTGGACGTACAGTACGTCGGGGCACCCAGCCTTTCTGCTACTTTTTTCGTTAGTGTAGGGGCTTTCCGTTTGTTTCTTGTTTTATTCGACGTTCTACGGTTTGTAGGTTGTACCTGACGGAGTTACAAACCGTGTCGAGTTTGTTGGTGATAGTAGGTATTATCAGCAATGCGAATGTGCGCCTTTACCAGACTACAGTGATACGGGTCAGGTCGTACGTTCATCCACATGGACAGGCCATGTCACAAACAACTGAAAAATAACCTGTTTTAGATTTAGCTTGTAATGTCAGAATATCTCGCTATTTTCGAAAATCTTAGTTTTTATGCTACAGCGTGCCAGTTATTCAACTATATGAAATAAAGTAGTCATAATTTCTGGACGGTTTGCGTTAAGACGTTCAAACTGCTCGGTTGGTCCGGGGCATGATGTGACATGATGAGAATTAGTATGCGCATGCACGGTTTCGTTTAGTGACGAAGCCTACTTTCATTGGGATGGGTTCGTCAATAAGCAAAATTGGCGCCTCAATAAGCAATGTTGGCGGATTTGGGGGACTGAGAATACGCATTTCGCCATCGAGAAGTTTCTTCACCCTCAACGGGTGACTGTGTGGTTTGCAACGTCCAGGCACGGAATAATGAGTGCGATATTCCTTGACGCACGGTGTCTACCGAACGGTTCGTGAAGGTTTCGGAGAGATGATTTCATTCCCATAATGCAAAGTGACCCTGATTTCTACAAGATGTGGTTCGTGCAAGACGGAGCTCGACCCCATCGAAGCAGCAGAGTGTTTGATGTCCTGGAGCAGCACTTTGGGGACCGCTTTCTGACTCTGGGCTATCCAGAGACCACGGGATGGACCTTGATTGGACGCCGTATTCTCCTGATCCGAACATATGCGATTCCTTTTTGTGGGGCTGTGCTAAAGACACACTACAACGGGTTATGCAGAATTTCGCTATTCATCTGCGCCACATCATCGCCAATTATGGCAAGCATATCGAACATGTCATAACCTAAATCCGAATGTGTGTAGTCACGTTTGCATCGCGAATAAAGTGAGTGTACGCCTTAGTTAGTAACTAATTTTTCTTTTCATGTAGTTCAATAATTGTCACCCTGTACTTTATCGCCGAAAGTTAGCTGTGATACTTGGAAATTGATGTACCCTAAAATAACACGCCTACTGCGATGAATTGGGAGAGAGAAGACAGCGGTCAAGGACCACAGCTACACGCGGACTCCGGGCCGAGCGCCGCCGGCCGCGTCCATTGGCGGCGACTCGCGAAGGTGCGGCGGCAGCCCGCGGCGCCGCCCTGTCGGGACGGACGGCAGTGTAAACGCCGCGGTGTCCCCTCGCAGCGCCCACTCCACCAATTAGCGAGCCGTCATCTCTGTTTGTCTTCCATTTGGAGGCTGCGGTCGCGCCGTGTAATCACGGTGCAGAGCAAATTCCATTACGGCTGTTCTTCGCGCCTTCGACTCACCAAATATTTGTCTCTGAGGTTCTCTCGGTCGGGAAACGCGAGGCGGAAAGCGGACACTTGTAAGACGCAACGTCCGCAGCCTAGGATGGCGTACTGTTAACGGTGTACTTTCACGTGACCAGCGTCCTGAGGTCAACACTACAGTAAGCGGGCTGCGTAGAAAGACCTGTGCCGAATTCATGTCGAATCTTTTAAGTTAGATCCATAGATTGCTCTTCTTGTTCCAATAATTGTTTCAATAGCGTTCGGACGTATGCCCCCCCCCCCCCCCCCGCTCCGTACCAGACACCATCTGTGAATTTACTGCACGTTATTGTTACATGTTTCCAGGCAAGGAGACACTGATTTCAGAACGAAATATCTCGGAAACTAAGATCGATAGATGAGTGCAACAAAAGTTGTTTTTATTGTGAAAGCTGTAGGAATTTTACCCAGAAATTTCTAAATAGTTCGAAAAGCCCCTAACAAATGTTGCTGTGCGCTGTTCAGCTCGTACAGTATCAGCGTGCATAATTAAGCTCGTCTTCCGCAAGCAGTCCTTGCAGTTACATCGCAATCTTTTGGAAATGTTCGCCGCTTGCAGTACGGAGGTGGAGCAAACGAACAGTGACCATCACACCATGTGGTGTCTCAGCGGAAAACGGTTTGGATGCTACACTAATGGTGATTGAAGCTCGTCCGGCGCGCCGGCCGGAGTGGCCGAGCGGTTCTAGGCGCTACAGTCTGGAACCGCGCGACCGCTACGGTCGCAGGTTCGAATCCTGCCTCGGACATGGATGTGTGTGCTGTCCTTAGGTTACTTAGGTTTAAGTAGTTCTAAGTTCTAGGGGACTGATGACCTCAGAAGTTAAGTCCCTTAGTGCTCAGAGCCATTTTTTTCGTCCGGTGTGGTGCGATGGTTCCGGTAGGTAGTGTATTTCAATGTGCCCCACAAAAAGTACGCACATGGAGTTGTATCGGGCGAATATGGAGGCCAATCCATCCTTGCACCAGTAAATTTGCAGCAAGCTCGGTGCGATGAAACAGTCGATGCCTCGTCGGGTGTCCAAAACTAACTGTGTGGCGACAAATTATTCCAAAGTCACAACGTTGCGTTCACTAGAGATCGTTTCCTGCATGAAAGAAGAGCCAATAACGCCTCCGCTGCATACTGCAGTTCAAACAGTAACTTTGAGAGAATCCAGTGGTTTCTCTTCACACACATGGGAAATTTCAGAATACCAAATTGACGGCTCCATTCAGGTTGAAATGTGTATCGGCTGTGAATCAGATGTAGCCAGCATCCTTCAGTATTTATCATTGTGAGAATCTGGTTCGGAGAGAAAGCACTCTTTCACGCAGCTCGTACAGGTATGACCTTCTGACTTTGGAATTTGAATGTAAACATGTGTAGGTATCCTACTTAGTACTTTATGTGAGCTGGAACGCTTAAATCCAGTTTCTCCTGCACAGTACTTGCAGAAACGGTAACGATATTTTCAGGAATACCCCAGGGTTCAAAATGGTTCAAATGGCTCTGGGCACTATGGGACTTAACATCTGAGGTCATCAGTCCCCTAGAACTCAGAAATACTTAAACCTAACTAACCTAAGGTTATCACACAGATCCATGCCCGAGGCAGGATTCGAACCTGCGACCGTAGCGGTCGCGCGGTTCCAGACTGAAGTGCCTAGAACCGCTCGGCCACACCAGCCGGCAGTACCCCAGGGAAGTGTGATAAGACCGCAGTTGTTCTCTATACACATAAATGATTTGGCGTACAGGGTGGGCAACAGTCTGCGGTGGTTTGATGATGATGCCGTGGTGGACGGTAAGGTATCGAAGTTGACTGACTCTAGGAAAATACTAGACGACTTAGACAAAATTTCCAGATGGTGGCCGCTCGGAGTGGCCGCACGGTTTGAGGCCCCACGTCACGGACTGCGGAGCCCCTCCTGTCGGAAGAGTCCTCCCTCGGGCAGGGGTGTGTGTGTTGTTCTTAGCATAAGTTAGTTTAAGTAGTGTGTAAGTGTAGGGACCGGTGACCTCAGCATTTTGATCCATTAGTAATTCACACACATATGCACTTTTTTTTCCAGTTGTTGTGATGAATGGCACCTAGCTCTAAATGTGGAAAAATGTAAATTAATGCCGATGAGTCGGAAGAACCAACCTGTAGTATTCGGATACAGTATTAATAGTGTCCAGCTTGAGACAGTCGAGTCGTTTAAATATCTAGGCGAAACGTTGCAAAGTGATATGAGGTGCAACCAGCATGTGAAAACTGTGGTAGGGAAGGCAAATGGTGGACTTCGGTTCATTGGGAGAATTTTAGGAAAGAGTGGTTCACTTGTAACTGGGATCGCATACAGGACGCTGGTGCGACATATTCTTGCGTACTGCTAGAGTGTTTGGGATCTTTACCAAGTCGGACTGAAGGAAGACATCGAAGAAATTCAGAGGCGGACTGCTAGATTTGTTACTGGAAGGTTCGAACAAAACGTAAGTGTTACGGAAATGCTTCGGAAATTCAGAAGGGAAGGCGGCGTTCGTTTCGGGAAACACTATTAAGATAATTTAGAGAACCGCATTTGAAGCTGACTGCCGAACGCTTCTGTTGCCTGTAAGGACCACGAAGATACGAGAAATTACGGCTCATACTTTTTCCCCCGCTCTATTTTTCAGTGGAACAGGATGGGAAATGACAAGTAATAGTACAGGGTACCTTCCGATACGCGCCTTACGGTGGATTGCGGAGTATCTATGTAGACGTAGATGTAGATGTTGCCTGGTGTCTACATTCCCCGCTAGACGATCTGCCACGATGCCTGTCCTTTGGAATTTGGGGAAGAGCTTTTGAATGGTTTATGCGTTGGATCCTTTTGGAACATTAAACGGTTTCTATAAACTGCGCCTTGTTATCGTAGCATTGTGTTCTAGTCTGTGGTATTGCAGTACCTGAAAAGCACCTTATTCAGTGGAACACATGATTTCAATCTCTTCCTTCGGTACAATAATCTCCTTTCACGTTTCAGTTGTGGAACTTGTCGCTCTGAGCTCCGGCGCACTATATATAGGCACTAGGAATTGCGATTACAGCACCATCTTTTAGCTGCTTTTAGAACTTCTACATAAAATTCTTACAGATGTCACGACAAACGTACTGATTGTTGCACTCGTCTACCGCTCTTAGTTTTCGAGATATTTAATTTTGGAATCAGGGACACCTTCGCTGCACACCCTGTATGTACCAATGTCCCACCGGTAAAGCGAAACCTGCTTGTGGTTGGCAGAATTCTTATAATTACAGCTTGGACCTGTAGGTTGTTCTCTCTTCAAGATTAATATTGCTAACCTTCTGCTCCGATCCTTCCTGTCGCGTCGAGCTAGCTAGTGCTTGCAGATAGGCAACCCTATAGGCAGATTTGCAAAGCGTATTGGAGTCGCACCTACCCGGACAGTACGTGTCAGTGAACTGTACGCGCGTACTGACGTTTGCTGCGTCACAAACGATCTCCGTATTGAGGGAGTATTATTTACAGAATTAGAAAGATTCTATATTCATCGATTTATGTGTGTTTTCTGTATGTCTTGTAGTTTTATCCCACAGTCGTCTTCTGAAACCTCAAAGGTACTTATGAATAACTGTGTATGTTCCATTCGTCCCCACGCTGGAAGACGAAACGGTGCGAAATATTTAATTCATACTGTTAATCTGTTTAAGAAGTTGATGAAAATAACCATACATTAATTGTTTCACTCTAAAAAAAAATGATAGTGAAAGGGACAAACCGCATACATGGTTTCCTACCGTTTTACCTGTGTTAAAGGTAAATGAACAATTAACAGCCAAACGGTGGAAATTTCCTTAAAGAACGTGTATTTTTGGTTATCCGCGTTTTTCAGTTATCCGTGTTGTCTCGAATCCGCATTAACCAAAGTAATTTGGAGTGTGCTATACGACTACTGTCAGTTTTGAAACATGACTATACAGTGGTCTTGCAAAACGTAAACTATTTTGCCTGCCAAGACAGAAAGGAAAACACGGAACACGTAAACCTTGGTGGTCATACGGTATTTTGAATCCCGCTGCTTCCCATTGTGAGTCTAATGCCTCACACACTTCATTTTGCTTCTCACGGAGTGTTGACGTCGGTCTCGCTCCTCCGTGGTCACTTCCGCGCGGAATGACTCTCGCTATTTTTTCGCAGCCTGCTGATGGCTCCGTCCTGCTGTTGCAACTTCCCGTCGCTGGCGCCAGTTTTTGCGTCACGCGGAAGGACTGGCAGTTATCGCCATTAGCCGTGAGTGACGCGACACGAGCAGGCCAGAGACAGCTGCGCCGCACGCCAGCTGCAGAACCACAGCGACGGCTATAAGCGCCACTTCACTGTGTGTCCTTTCTGCCAACTTGTTCTTCTGAACACTAGCGTCTGCTCTATGACCAGCATCTTCCGTGAGTTCGGCACTGCATGGCAGTGACACTACAGAATAATCGAAGGCCTACCATCGATTCTCCCTCTTTGCTTGACAGCGATCCGCAATTCATACCTTTCACAAAAATTAAATATAAAACAGTTTGTTATAGACAGACTAATTTATCTTGAGAAATGGGTGCAGCTAAATGGTCATGATAAACAAGGAATAAGGGAAGAGCTGATCCTTGAGGGTTTTCAGAAGAGATGAGAAATGGGTATTATCACACGCAGTAATGAGCCAGAGCATTATGACCACTGCACACCGCGGGATCGAATGCCACCTGGGAGTGTCGGGGCACCTGACACCGTAAGAGAAGTCCATCGCCAGACGAGAGACGAAGGGGGACTCATTCTAGCAATGATACTGGCTGTATCAGCCTCTTCGTGTACTGTAAATTGGACCCTCTGGAACAGTTGACGTCCGATTACTTGAGTGAATACCTTTTATGTTTCTGTATTTGTGAATAGGACATTTTCGGGCTTTCAAGCATCTTCAATTAATGTGATACTTTTTCATCTCAATCAATACGTCTTCGTCGACTGAAGCTGAACGTTATAAGTGCCTTTTATTCTGCAACATGTAGCTCATATTTTTCGCGTTCCAGCTTTGATAAACAGCATTCGCCATGTGGCTGACTTGTAGATATTACACAATAAAAGACAGCTCAGCGTTCAAAATGCAGTCGAGAAAAAGCTTGGTATGTGAATAAGCGGTATTTCTTACGACGGTCGTCCTCTTTCGCTTCTCAGCTTCCTTAGCTTCCTGTTCTGACCAATCTTCTTCCTGAAGGCCCCTTGAATTGATCACATCTTCTACATCTTGCATCCATCTCCTATATGGTGTTCCACGTTTCCTTCGCCCCCTTGGTATCCATAGATTTGTTTTGGCCATCGGTTATCCATTCATTAGAGGGAAGCAATCAAGCTAATATTTTGCTATATAAGGCGTTGACAATAGTTAGATTTTCTCTTATAATTCCCCATATTCTTTCGCTTCTGACGTCCTCCGTTCTGCAGATGAGACAGTTTTTTCGCCAAAAATACATCTTAAGGGACATCATTTTATTTTTCTCCGTTTTGGTTGGTTCCCTTATGTCAGCGCCATACATGGCGATGCTGTCTGAGATTGACGTGTACAACAAGACGTTCGTTTTCTTTGTAATTCTGTCACTTCATAGCAAGCAGTTGATTTGACCAATTAATCTTTTCCCTTGCCCGATTTCATTTATGATGTTTTGTGTGCTTCCATTTGTTGTAACATTTACGCCCAAGTATTTACATATACAGACATTTTTAATTTTGCATAATCATGCATCAAAATCTTCTCGGCCATCTACACCCACTACCACGTATTCCGTATTTTTTATGTTTAGTGTAAGGCCCCAGTTTGAAAATTCTTCGTACAGTTTCCTTAACATGCTACTGGAGTCATGTTTGTCTCCCGCTATCAGGACTAGGCCATTGGCGAAGAGTATACATGATTTCTTGTCCTAGTCTGATTCCAATTAGACGACATTTCCTCTTCCAAGTTTGCAAAAGTCCTTCGAGTATACTTAAATGAAGTTGGTACCAATGACCACCCTTCTCTTAGAACCTCATTCACAGAAAATTCTTGGAAAGTTTGGTTACCTACTTTGACCATACTATTGGACCTTCATATGAATTTTTTATTGATTGGATATATTTATTATTAATCTATTAGAAACGTAGAATGACGTATTTCTTTAAGTAATTTAACCCATAACCACGTAACTCAAACACTATTTTCACAGGTGAATGAATGATGATGAAATTCTTGGCTATCTAGGAATGTGTCGAAGATTCTCTGCTAGTAATCATTTTATCTGCTAACGTATCCAGCGTCAGGAGCAAAACTGGGGACTCCAAAAACTTAACTGCGGCATTATTTCATGGAAGGTCGGTGATGTCATACCCATATAAGGATAATTCTTTGTGGTATTAAGGAATTGTGTTTGGAGTGTGTTCAGTATGGACTCTTTTTCCGAAAGCAGAACACACCTTATCAAGAAAACGTATCTCGAACGCGGTTGCGTCGTTCTGACGTAAATTTTTCGTGGTTTCCTTGCACAGTGCCACAATAATTCCGAGAGAATATCGTCCAATAATACCTCAGTCGTAGCACTCTAATGCCCTCGTTATCGACGGTACGTTTAACATAACAAAAATGTTGTTATTATATTCCGACCATATTTCAGAACCGATAGTCTGAACGGTGCATCAGATATTCGGAAGACAAAGCCAGATTTGAGCTAACGGGACTACAAAGAAATGAATTTTAACGACTTCACTTTTCCATTTGCAGTCGGAGAGGCCGTCTCTGAAGGAAGGCCCAGAGAAGCTTTCTTCCCGTTACGTTTCCCTTTATTCTCTCTCACCGGCGCGATTTCCGATGAGGAGGGCCAAAGCGGCCTCCATATTGTAATCCCGGCAGCGTCTCGGCCCGCTTCGGCGGCTGTCGATCAATTATGCAGATTGCAGCTTAAGCTGTTAACGACCTGCGAGCCTGTGTCAACGGGCGCTCCCGGCCGCCTGGAATTAGGATTCTAGGAAGGCGTAACGAGCCGGCCCGGCACTGACGCCTCGTTTGGCGTCGACTTCCCGCCGATTGAATCCCGCCGGCCGGCTGCCGGAATTAACTCGTGCTCGCCGCGCCGCCGGGGACGATTTGCTCCTCTCGGCTTTCCCCACCCACTCCGAGGGCGACGTCGTAATTGCTGTCGCCTTCCACTGCGTGAGGCGGTCGACTTCGGCCTGACGACCTTATAAGCTTCCTTTCGACGCTGATCGTTTGGTGGTCGCAACTAAAGACTAGGCACAAAGAATAGATCCATACAACCTCTCGTGTAGTATTTTAATTTGTCTTTGATGAAAAGTGTGCGTGTTTAACCCTAGAGCGGTCGGGCTGGGCCTATGAGAATCACTAGGTTTTTTTTTTCGAAAAAATGGTTCAAATGACTCTGACCACTATGGGACTTAACTTCTGAGGTCATCAGTCCCCTAGAACTTAGAACTACTTAAACCTAACTAAGGACAGCACAGATATCCATGCCCGAAGAAGGATTCTAACCTGCGACCGTAGCGGTCGCGCGGTTCCAGACTGCAGCGCCTAGAACCACTCGGCCACTCCGGCCGGCAGTTTTTTTTTTTTTAACTGACTTTTTTTATTTTTATAGTTGCTGATTTGACTCTAGCACTCTGCTAGCTTCCTGTAACATCCGAGAGAAAGCGCTGACGTCGTGAATGAGGTTTTGCTCTGTTCAGTCACTGTTTGTCAGTCTTCCAAAAAGCACGCGGTTCTATCAGACCCAGACTGACCGTTTACGTTACTAATTTCCGCCAGTGCGATGCCATTTTTCTTTTGGTATATGTCTACCATTGAGTTACTTTGCGGATTGTTTTCGATGTCCTTAAACCGAATTATTATTGTCAATAGTTTACAGTTTAAAATGGTAGGAGAAAATCTTTCATACAGGGAAATTTACAGAATTTTATGTGATGATGGAAAACTGAAAGAAGCCGACCTCGGGGAAGATCATTTTTGATTCCGTAGAAATGTTGGAGCACGTGAGGCAATCCTGACCTTACGCCTTATCTTAGAAGAAAGATTAAGGGAAGACAAACCTACGTTTCTAGCATTTGTAGACTTAGAGAAAGCTTTTGACAATGTTGACTGGAATACTCTGTTTCAAATTCTGAAGGTGGCAGGGGTAAAATACAGGGCCTAAGGCTAGTTACAATTGTACAGAAACCAGATGGCAGTTATAAAGAGTCGAGGGGCATGAAAGGGAAGCCGTGGTTGGGAAGTGAGTGAGACAGGGTTGTAGCCTCTCCCCGATGTTATTCAATCTGTATATTGAGCAAGCAGTGAAGGAAACAAAAAAAAAAAAAAAAAAAAAAAAAATCAGAGTAGGAATTAAAATCCATGGAGAAGAAATAAAAACTTTGAGGTTCGCCGATGACATTGTAATTCTGTCAGAGACAGCAAAGGACTTCGAAGAGTAGTTGAACGGAATGGATAGTGTATGGAAGGGAGGATATAAAATGAACATCAACAAAAGCAAAACGAGGATAATGGAATGTAGTCGAATTAAATCGGGTGATGTTGAGGGAATTAGATTAGGAAACGAGACACTTAAAGTAGTAAAGGAGTTTTGCTATTTGGGGAGCAAAATAACTGATGATGGTCGAAGTAGAGAGGATATAAAATGTAGACTGGCAATGGAAAGAAAAGCGTTTCTGAGGAAAAGAGAGTATAGATTTAAGTGTCAGGAAGTCGTTTCTGAAAGTGTTTGTATTGAGTGTAGCCATTTATGGAAGTGAAACATGGACGATAACTAGTTTGGACAAGAAGAGAATAGAAGCTTTCGAAATGTGGTGCTACAGAAGAATGCTGAAGATTAGATGGGTAGATCACATAACTAACGAGGAGGTATTGAATAGAATTGGGGAGAAGAGAAGTTTGTGGCACAGCTTGACTAGAAGAAGGGATCGGTTGGTGGGACATGTTCTGAGGCATCAAGGGATCACCAATTTGGTACTGGAGGGCAGCGTGGAGGGTAAAAATCGTAGAGGGAGACCAAGAAATGAATACACTAAGCAGATTCAGAAGGATGTAGGCTGCAGTAGGTACTGGGAGATGAAGAAGCTTGCACAGGGTAGAGTAGCATGGAGAGCTGCATCAAACCAGTCTCAGGACTGAAGACCACAACAACAACATAGTTGCTGATTTGACTCGAGCACTCTGCTACTTTCCTCTAACATCCGAGAGAATGCGCTGAAGTCGTGAATGAGGTTCTGCTTTGTTCAGTCACTGTTTGTCAGTCTTCCAAAAAGCACGCGTTTCTATCAGACCCAGCCCGACCGTTTACGTTACTAATTTCTGCCAGTGGGATCCCATTTTTGTTTTGGTGCAGATCTACCATTGACTTACTTTGCGGACTGTTTTTGATGTCCTAAAACCGAATTATTACTGTCAATAGTTTACAATTTAAAGTGGTAGGAGAAAATCTTTCATACAGAGAAATTTGCAGAATTTTATGTGATGATGAGAGTGATGTAGACGATTCTGACGGTGGCTCAGACTTCGAAGTAAACAGTGGTCAGGACAGTAATAGCGAAATAAGTGGAGGTGAAGAGGAAGATGTTCAGCCTTCTGCCAGCACCGATGCACCTGCTGTTGTTGATCCAAGTACATCTCCCATAACTGGTTCATGTACGTCATCTATGCGATTTTATAACGGTAGGAACGGAGCAACTAAATGGAGAAAAACTTGTTTTCCACAAAGTGTCCGAACAAGACGTCACAACATAGTTACCATACCTTTGCCTGGAAGCATTCAAGCTGCAATAAATGTACATTCACGGTTAGAATCATGGCTGTTATGTTTTAGCAAAGGATACTGAAGATTAGATGGGTAGATCACATAACTAATGAGGAGGTATTGAATTGAATTGGGGGGAAGAGGAGTTTGTGGCACATCGTGACTAGAAGAAGGTATCGGTTGGTAGGACATATTCTGAGGCATCCAGGGATCACCAATTTAGTATTGGAGGGCAGCGTGGAGGGAAAATATCGTAGAGGGAGACCAAGAGATGGATACACTAAGCAGATTCAGAAGGATGTAGATTGCAGTAGGTACTGGGAGATGAAGAACCTTGCACAGGATAGAGTAGCATGGAGAGCTGCATCAATCCAGTCTCAGGACTGAAGACCACGAACAACAATATGTTTTAGAATTCTCTGATTCATTTAGTTTTGAATCAACCAATATCTGTATTGATTCAGTTCGAAACAAATATACAAGTGACCCAAATGTAACTAGGCCTACAAGTTTTGATGACGTAGAGACATATTTCGGCCTACTTTACTTAGCTGTAACATTGCGTGACGGTAAACTCAGTATCGAAGGCTTTTGTAATACAGAGGCGACCGGAATAGAAATCTTTCGAGCAATTATGTCATGGAAAAGGTTCAGATTTTGGACTCGTTTTATCATATTTGACAACATCCATACGAGGGAAGAAAGAAAAGCACAATATAATCCTGCTGCCATAAATTCCATTCTATATATATTTGTCTCCAGCTGCGATGCATATTTTGCTCCGTCAGAAAACGTTACTTTGAACGAAATGCTCGTTCGTTACAAAGGCATGTGCTGGTTCAGGATGTATACCCCAGATAAACCTGCCAAGTTTGGGATCAAGGTTTTTATCCTGCCTTGTTCCGAAACGTACTATGTCCCATGCGTATCAGTTCTGTGGAGTTTATAACTTCTAGCTCCAATAAGAGCAGAGATACAGGCAAAAAATGTGTTTCTCCACCCCCTGGTATATAAGCTACCTTGCACTGCATGCTTGTCATGTGAATGCAGTAGTGGCTTGTCAAATCAACTTACTTTGCAGGGCAGTCTACATTCCAGGGGTAAGAAAGAGTTTACCAGGGACCCACATGTACGGTGCCCTGCATGACAGGCATGCTTGGGTAGTGCCAGACTGCTGTATCGACCTGTTTTGCATGGTGGCCTGTCCGTCAGGAGCAAATTATTTTCAAGTCCCTGACGTGTAACCTGCCCTGCATGGTAGGCATATTGTGTGAGTCGTATTGGCCTGCTTTATTTAATTGTATTGCAGGGGCTGCAAGCGCCAATGAGTATGGCTGGGAACAGATCGACAGGGATAGAGGAGGAGGGGAGGGTATGGACTGAGTGAGAAGGAGAAGGAAATGGACAGAGGGGACGAAAGGGAGCTGCATGAGGCAGGTGGAAGGTGTAGAGGGGTAGTGAGTGGGTGGAAATGGAGGAGAGCAGGCAGAGATGGAGAGAGAGAGAGGGGGGGGGGGAGAAAGATATGGCAGGAGAGACAGGGGTGGAAGAAACGGAAAAAGAGGGAGAAGGAGGAAATGAAGAGAGTGGGGATGGGGAGACAGACAGAAGTAGGAGGATGGGGTGAACAGCCAGAGGCAGGAAGAGGTGGACACAGAGAGAGGGGTGCAAGGAGGTGTGTTCGATATGAGTGTCGAATGCATATGTGGGCGGAACCACAGGAAAAATTCTAGTTCTTATATAAACGCGGGAGCAGAAACTAAAAGTAAACTTTGTCTTATAAAAAAGTCCACTTTGCCCTACAACGAAGACTTTGGGTAACCGAGCGCTGACTCTGCACAAACACTGTGCTTAACATTACTTACTCGGCCCTGAGTGCCAAATCGTCTGAAATTCCCTAAATTTTTCTCTATCCTAAAGAGAATCCTGCAAAACGGAATTTTAATTAGTGAACTCCAGAATGATCTATCAGGATTTGGACTTAACTGTATGCAGCAATTAATTTTCTCTCACACGCCAACTGTATATATTAAGTAGTTTTTTCTCACACGGCAATTGTGGTTAGACTTTACAGAACGAGGGAAAACGTGCCTGCATGAACGTTGGGGTGAAGTTTAACTAACTGAGCAGACGCGTAATGAAAAACTTATTTAACACATGGAGCGTACTCCTGAAATTGCATTTAAATGGAACACACATAAAAATACTATCCTCTGGTTCCATGCAGACAAACGATCATAATCTACCAAGATTATTATTCATCAAGGACTGGTGGCATAATGAAAGCAACATGGACGCACAATTACTCACACACAAAGATTCAAAAGGAAGGTTTATCACTTTCCATTAATAAATGAATCCCGTCAGATCATCACTCACAACAAAAAGAATCATGAGAATTAACTTGCGGACGCTATACAATAAGTGCATCGTGACCAATTAAGCACCGAATTCGGTTCCATCTGAATTTACATAAAACTATACAGGAATCACGACTTGCGAGAATTCCGCATTGTTCCTAACGATGGAGTTAGTTCTCCTGTGTCTGGAGAAAATTATCTCGAAATCGAGGTGATTCCCATCCGAAACCACTATTTACTTGATCACGGGGCAGCGATTACTTGCTGAGACTGGCCTCTTCCGTGTTGCGGTAACTTCTTTCCAAACCTCTGCGTACTAAGAGTGACCAAACTTGGCGGGGACGCACTGACCAATCACCAAGATGCTTACAGCCGTAAGAGCAGGCATTTCCTCAAGTGAGAAGACGGGAGAGGAACGCCTACTTCTTACGGGCTAAAATTTTCCATTCTGTTCAACGGCTGAAATTTTTAAGTCTCCGTCCCAATGTTAGAACTCGAAAAGCCAATCACGAGGCTCCACCCTTGGAGATGTGCTGCCACGTGTGACGATATAGGGACGCGGAGTTGGCGTGGAAAATAATGTTGAACTGATTCTCAGGCTGTTACCACTAAACCAATATCTTCCACATGAATTGGCCTTGTTGCACGCATTGGTTATTACACTCACAATCATCGAAGTGAGCAATCATCCACGTTTAGACAGGTGATAATAGGTACATGTTGTGCTGACTGTCAGTTGTAATTAGCATGAGAATAAATGCACACAAGTCCATGTTCCCAGTGCGACCTTCCTCTCTGGTGCGGAAAGTATGAGTGAGGGTGGAAAATACTAGAGAACGAAGGTAGAGAAAAAGATTCTATGCCGAACTTGATTAGGCAAAGCCATCAAAATTATATGAGAAGCGGACTGATTGGCGCCTTTCAGAACTCTTGGGAGGTGGTTGAAGGTTCTCAGATAAGGAAGCGAATTCCAGTACATCTCTGTTTATCGTCCAGACATGGCGGAAAAACTTACCTCGAGACATCGGTTGCAGATTTCGGAGGCTCCCAGGTACGAGTCGGGATAGCCTGGTTGCCCAAATTTGAAGCGACGGTTTCCTGGCTGAAATCCCTGTGCGCGGCCACGGAAACAACTTGGCCCTGAAGTGCACCCTTGAACTTTGACAAATACGTATTCACATGGATGTCAACAGTTACACCGACTTTTCCTTTCCTTTTCAGAGTGAGAAAATTCGTACCATCTCCACAATGTTTCTGTCTGTTCAGTCCAGTGTATTGCCCCTTCTGCTAGACACTGTATATGCTATGTCCGCCAACAGTAAAAGAATATTCAGAATCTGTACAAACATAATAATGGTAAAATACGTACTTGTACACCATGTCAGAAAACTTTTAGCTGCAGTCCCTCAGTTTCAAGCTTCAAGGCCATACATGTCGTCACGTTATCAACAAACATGCTGTCGCCCCTCCAAAAGAGTTTGAGCTTTGTGCTGAGAACGGTGAACAGAGGGTCTTCAGGGAATCACTTCCTGGCTTTCGTCCCAAAGAATCGTAGATAGCATATTAGTAACATTTCACAGTCCATATTCTGAGCAGCTCGCATTTAACCGCTTCATTTGTGCAGGTAGGATGCGGCGTTGTGTTATTTTTGTTGTTAATCGGAAAAAAACGAGCTGGCCAGATGAAGAACTCTTTTTTTTTTCTTTTGTCAGTCATCCTAATGATATCAATCAAAGTCGCACATAATTAGCTTCACTTTTTCATGTTAGTCTGATAATTGTGAAATCTACTTCAATTTGTGAACTCTGTTTACTACAACTGCTCCCATGATTAGGCGACCGCTATTAACAAATGTAACCGAGTGTAATCTACGTTAATGTTGTTAACGTGCAAAGTGGCCAAATAATGAGTGTAATGATACATAATATGCAAACACACGTTTTATAAAATTGTAACTCCGTTACTGATGTCGACTAAGTTTCTCTTTATTTGTAGCACGCCGCTATAGGCGGGGAAAAAATGGCGCATCCCATCTCCACTCAACCAGCGACATAAATTATTCTTGTTAATTGCACAAGACACTAGATCAATGAAGTGATTTACGGAGACCGTCGTAGACGCTCCATAAAGCCTGACAGAACAGGTTCTTAACTCGAGTTTGCTAAATTTCCAGCTCTACCTCAGCCCGAGGGTCAGGTTGCACGCACATTACATTACGAAGACAAGGATAAATAAATTTCCGATCTGACACTAAAACTGTGTTATTTAGTCCAGTGTTTTCCCAGCAAGTACATTCAATGCCCGAAGTGCCACGTTGGGAGACCTTAAAAGTCGCATACACACTGCCATAGCATCGTCATTGCACTCAAAAGATTTGCCAGACAGTAATTTGTTTAGACGTGGAAGTAATTGGAAGACAGAGGATACTAAATATGCTAAACAAGGTGCTTCTTCCAGCGGCCCATACTTGAAAACCTCAGTCTTCCCATTATCAAACTACTTTGTAGGCTGCTGCGTTGTCCTGTTCTAACATGATTGATTAATCTTTTGTCATCTATTCTTTCATTGCGTTGGTTCATTAGACTTGTGCTGTATTCTCCCCACTTACGGTTCTAAAGTTCAGAAAGTAAATGATAAGAATAATATCTTTCGCTTCCAACAAAGGCCGGCCGAAGTGGCCGCGCGATTAAAGGCGCTGCAGTCCGGAACCGCAAGACCGCTACGGTCGCAGGTTCGAATCCTGTCTCGGGCATGGATGTTTGTGATGTCCTTAGGTTAGTTAGGTTTAACTAGTTCTAAGTTCTAGGGGACTAATGACCTCAGCAGTTGAGTTCCATAGTGCTCAGAGCCATTTTTTTTTGCTTCCAACAAAAACACACCATAAATTTGGCAGCAGACGTTATAGACTCCGTCTTTTTTGGGGCAGGATGACTGGTTTTCTGCCACTGCTCTGAATTTTTTTCGTTTCTCACATGAAGTAGCTCACTGACAACTTATCCACAGTAACATATCAGAGCACATAATTAATTGGATCCTTTTACACATACTGTAGGCGTTCCTGAGAAATTGTTTTCGCATTTGCTTGTGGTCGCCATGTAACAAATGTGGTAATCATCTTGCACAAAACTGTCGTGTTCCCAAAGAACTGCTCTGAGGATCGAGACATTAAGTTAGCGCTCTCCTAGAAACGAAAACTCTACGGTAAGCCTCCCTTGGGGCAACACCTACGTAAACAGGTGGTTGGGGGTCTTCCGCGGACAAGACGCAGGGCCTGTTTTCCGACCGCTATAGAATGTATAAAGGATGCTACTCCCGGCTAAGGACAATCCCTGGAATCAACGACATCCTTTGCTAGTACGGTATTTTCACACTGGAGCGGAGTGTGCGCTGAGTTGAAATTTCATTAAACTGAAATTTCATTAAAACTGCATGCCGGACCCTGATTCGAAACTGGGACCTTTTGCGTATCGCGGACGAGATCTCTACTGATTGGGCTATCCATGACAGCTATCCTGCACAGTTTTATTTCTGCGAGTAGCTCTCTTTTTTTCACAATGTACAGTACTTGATACAAAAATCTTTTTTGCGACAATAACTTTAACCGGGTGGTCTCATTAGCGACCGTCTTGACGAGCAAAGACTGCATTAGATAATCGTCGGGGATTTTCTCTGCCTCGTGATGACTGGGTGTTGTGTGCTGTCCATAGGTTAGTTAGGTTTAAGTATTTCTAAGTTCTAGGGGACTGATGAACGTAGATGTTAAGTCCCATAGTGCTCAGAGCCATTGGAACCTTTGGATAATCGTCGGGTTGTTTACGTTCCAGCGGGAGTCGCCGACATCGACAATCTACTACAGCATGACGACGGTCAGTTAACTCCTGGTGGACACCGGTTTTGGAAACTCGGTTCTACTTTAACGTATCAAGTATATTGTATACGGTATCAGTAGACGTCCATGAAAATTTAAATGAAAAACAGAATCGTATTTTTCAATATTTGCACTAATTTGATCTTACGATGTAAGCTTCACTGCTTGTTGTAACTGGCGTCTCTCTCTATAACAAATCAACAATTGAGAAGTTGTTTTTTCAGATGTTCTCGTACTTTTTCAGTAAATATCGAAGTAACTGTTGCTAGAAGTGATATATTTCAGATCGGAGGAAAGACACTGCATTCCTGAATTGTAGGAAATCGCATTTTTCACGAAAATAAAAATACTTGGGAGAACGAAAACGATTAACTGTGGAAATTCTCATTCGAGCGAATGCAATTTCTCTTTTATGTAGAACATGTAAATCAGTTACAGGGACTTAACTCAAGTTAAATATATATATATCTGCGTACTGCATTTATTACAAAGGAAATAACCATCACTTATAATTACGAAAAGCTGATGCAGTTAGTCACATAAAAATTTATTTACTTTCATAACCTATCCCTTGCTATTTCAGGCTCACCGTCATATGAAGCGTACAGGTGGCTTACGTAACTATAATTAATGCGCTGTACTCAGCGTTGAAGGTACTTCACTGTCACAAAACATAAATTACTTTTAATATAGCGCTTTATATGGGAACTATTAAGCAAATTTTGCCGAACTTTGACCTTTTTTTACTTACTTAGTGGCACAGGCGGTATTTATGCTAATATCCCACTAACATCTTAATTTTCCATTTCCTTTGATTCACAGTGTAAAGTACTATGCAATAACATTGAATATTTGTTTTTATTATTTTTGCTATTCACGTTCGGGCCCAACTTGACCTCTCGATGTGCATCAAAGGTATTTTCAGAGTATTTCTTTAGGTCTTCTTTTCTCAGAACGGACCCTTTTCCTCTCGTCAAGATCTTCTGATATCCTTGGGTTTTTCTGGCAGGCCCACTGGGCCAGTCGTGAAGCTTTTGCCTAAACATTTTTCTGCCTCGTGTACCAGGTTGTGTTATTCCTGCTCCCTTTACGACTTTTATTACTGCACCGATTCACTTTGTTCTTTCATTTTTAGCTTTACTACGACTTTTATAGAATTTTACAACCTTTCTAGTTAATTCGGTCAGTGCTATTCTTTCAAAATGCCAATAGAATTTTAGCTTGCATTTTTCCATACACAAATAAAGACTGTTATATCTTTCAGTTTCTTCATTTCTTCTTATTCTTTACGTTTCATCTTCAGTGTAACTTAGTTTTCTTTCTCTCTTTGTATTTCTTCAGTGTTTCTCTTTCTGTTTAAAATGAGCGCATCAGCCTCCGACAAAGACTTGGTTTTGGTGATCGTGCTGTATTTATTTTTACCGTTCTACAAAACGCTTTCAGTCGCGAAGAATTGTCCAGCGTACAAATGCGTCTGCTGTGTTACGTAAGTATGTTACAGAAATCTTCGATGAAAGACCAGCTTAATGTTACATGCAGAATATAATCACAGTTAGGATTAAAATGTTGAAATAACATTATTTTTAACACATGTGGAGCATTACTGCCTTTCAGCATAGAAATGCCAGAAAATATTTTCCTGTTGTAGATGGTCACAAGATAGTTGGGGTACAAAAATATGGAAACACCACGAGAAATGCATGACTGAACGTAACGGCATGTCGTAGCCGAAGCTTGCAGGTGGCGCTGTAGTATTTGATAACAAATGACTCCTATGTAATGTCCTCAGTACGTTGAAAGCGTCAGTCATGGTCAGAATAGTGTTCCGTGTACTCGTCAGAGCATTTTGGTGGAGATAAGTGAACTGGAACATGGCCAGATCGTTGGTACTGGTATGGTGAGTGGGTGCGTGCGTCAGCGTGCGCGTGCAATAAATGTAACTTAACGTGAGCCTGGTATATGGAACATTACAATAAGTAAATAAAATGTTTTGGCAACATTTCTTTGAAAAGTCTGATGATATAGAAAACGATGATTCCTTCTCAATCGCCTGTCTTGCCTTTGAGCGTTCAATAACTATGGAATTACCTCGGGTAGTGCTACACAGAACAACAAAATAAATTAAGCAATGTGTAATCTCTATGTGGCACATGAACGAAGCAAACAGTTCAATTTCTCAGAGTGGGACGGTGGTAAGTGCGTAACGGTGAGAGAAAACAGTTGAAATACCATGAAGGGGCATGAAAGGGAAGCAGTGGTTGGGAAGAGAGTGAGACGGAGCTGTAGCGTATCCCCGATGTTATTCAATCTGTATATTGAGCAAGCAGTAAAGGAAACAAAAGAAAAATTCGGAGTAGGTATTAAAATCCATGGAGAAGAAACAAAAACTTTGAGGTTCGCCGATGACGTTGTAATTCTGGAAGAGCAGCTGAACGGAATGGACAGTGTCTTGAAACGAGGATATAAGATGAACACCAACAAAAGCAAAACGAGGATAATGGAATGTAGTCGAATTAAGTCGGGTGATGCTGAGGGAATTAGATTAGGAAATGAGACACTTACAGTAGTAAATGAGTTTTGGTATTTAGGGAGCAAAATAACTGATGATGGTCGAAATAGAGAGGATATAAAAGGTAGACTGGCAATGGCAAGGTAAGCGTTCCTGAAGAACAGAAATTTGTTAACATCGAATATAAATTAAGTGTCAGGAAGTCGTTTCTGAATGTATTTGTATGCAGTGTAGCCATGTATGGAAGTGAAACGTGGACGATAAATAGTTTAGATAAGAAGAGAACAGAAGCTTTCGAAATGTGGTGCTACAGAGGACTGCTGAAAATTAGATGGGTAGATCATGTGGAGGTATTGAATAGAATTGAGGAGAAGAGAAATTTGTGTCGCAACTTGACTAGAAGAAGGGATCGGTTGGTAGGACATATTCTGAGGCATCAAGGGCTCACCAATTCAGTATTGGAGGGCAGCGTGGAGGGTAAAAATCGTAGAGGGATACCAAGAGATGAATACACTAAACAGATTCAGAAGGATGTAGGTTACAGTAGGCACTGGGAGATGAAGAAGCTTGCACAGGATAGAGTAGCATGGAGAGCTGCATCAAACCAGTCTCTGGACTGAAGACCACGACAACAACAACCATATATATTTATTAATCCTGGCAAGATAAGAGCCATTACGCCCTAATGCAACCATTCATTCTACGTAATTTACATTAAAATTCATTACAACAAACATGTGATAACGGGTCTTACACCAGATACAGAATCCACAATTTAGAGATAATTGTAACACAAACATTGGAAACAGTAATGGATACAGCAGAAAAAATCGGTATATTTTATATTCGTTTATGAAAATCAGAAAAAAACAGACAAATTACAGCCAAGTACATTATAACTACTAGTGCTGGCAGCATTGGCTGTGAGAGAAGGAATGAATGAGGGAACCAATGAAGCTGACGAAAAGAAAGAGGCGTCACTGTTTGGTAAAGGAAACGAGAATAAAGCGTAACTGCGGAAAAATGGGAGAATTTGCTTTGCTCTTTGACAGGGGAAACTGGCAATATACAATAATTTTTTCGGGGAAAACTTATTAACGTGACAGAAGAAACTGTTCAGGTTGTTCTTGATTGCAAAGGGGTATCGAACTGTTCAGAGAGTGCAGAGTGGTTGTTCTAGCGGCGGCCAGCAGCAACAATGGTGGAGTTTTGTTTTGTTGATGGATTCAGTTAGCATACTAGATAAGTAAGACCTTGTGTTCCGACTATGATGAGATGACAGGTACTTGATCTTTAAAGTAAGTTACTGCGGTGCTTGCGTACCTAAGAGCAGATGAAGTAGACATAGCACACGACAGTGTTATACAACTAGTCTAGCCGCAATCATCTGAATCGAGCGTATTAAGAACTGTCATAGTCAAATAGACGGATGTTGCAGGCGTAAAGCAGACAAATATTAACGGTTAGCTCCAACCGTCTAGGATTTTTCACTATATGTATTGTGCTGGATTACGTCGCAATAGTGGAAGTTCGACAGAATGAGCAATTGCACAAGTTTACGAATCAAATCCTGTGGAAAACTGTTGGAGAGCATTGTCACAAGAAGCAGTCTTTCTGCATGTGGTGACAGTTGAGGTGCTCATCCAAAGTTACACCCAAGTTCTTCATTGCTTTCTGATATGGTAGTGGGATACCGTTGAGAAGAAGACGAGGGAAGGAAGGTGGGGATTTGACGTCTTGTCGACATCGAGGTCATTAGAGACGAACCACCAGGTCGGAATGTATCAAGGATAGGGAAGGAAGTCGGCCGTGCCCTTTCGAAGGAATCATCACGTCTTTTGCATACAGTAATTTCACGGAAATCACGGAAAGCCTAAATCTGGATGGCCGGATGTTGGTTTGAACCGTTGTTCTCCCGAATGCGAGTCCAGTGTGCCAAGAACCACGCTACCTCGCTCAGTGCTTCCATCCGAGCTCCGAGCACTGAAGCCAGAGATTTGGCACTGTTTACAGGAGGACAGAAACGACTAGATGTATCTGTCACACAATGAGAACAATATGTGGCGCAAGACAGACCGTTCTTGGCTTTTTCCAACGATGAAAGACGCTACATGATTGCACATTCTCGAGACGTTCCGCTACTGCAGCAACGATTTTCTAAGTGGGCAAAATAGCTGCCACGAAATCACGGCGTCAGCGTCGTGAAAAGTATATACGGTTGCGGGAGATACGTTGATAAATGGTGGAAGTTTTTTAATATTGTTTGTGACAAGGAAAATCGAAAACACTCCTCGTTCATCAGTTACAGCATTATGTGCCGCCCGCATCTCGTGGTCGTGCGGTAGCGTTCTCGCTTCCCACGCCCGGGTTCCCGGGTTCGATTCCCGGCGGGGTCAGGGATTTTCTCTGCCTCGTGATGGCTGGGTGTTGTGTGCTGTCCTTAGGTTAGTTAGGTTTAAGTAGTTCTAAGATCTAGGGGACTGATGACCATAGATGTTAAGTCCCATAGTGCTCAGAGCCCTATTATGTGCCTCAAGATGGAGTCTTGTAGCTTCGGAATTGGGTGCAAGCAATAATTGCAGGTGTTTAGATGTATTAATCAAAAGTAAATAAACAGTATTGAGTTTTCACTCTGAAGAGGAAAGAAGAGACAAGTGGGTTATCAGAGAAGCTACACACGATCGGATTTGAGAGCGTTGGATAAAGAAAAGGGACCATCTCTGCAGCTGCTTTAAGAGACTTGTGGACTGGAAACAAATCTGGATCCTCAAACGGGGTTCTGAAACCAATACCTCCCGGGTGCGGGTCTAGCAGCGGCGATGTGGATGGGCGAACCTGCTATAGCGCGACTAACGCCAATACAGACTGTACTATCAATGAAAGTATCTGTCTGTTCCTCGGACAGTGAGTGCGATTCTACGTACATAACAGCTCTCAGTGCCACAGTAGTCTGAGGCAGATGAGTACACGCATTTAGATGATATACACATTCTCCATGTTGCGAAATCGAGCTTACCATCCATGCTTTGTTTATGTCACGGCATGTATTCTGTCCTTTTATTTTACTGGATCACTATTGCAATTGCCCTTTTTTTCCTTTATTTAAAGAAACCATTGTATGTTCAGATCTCGATTTGCGAGTGTGGACCATCCCCCATTCGTCTTTCTCTTGAATAGAAGTGGACGAAGGTCCGCCACAAAATGGCGAACTGTCGCCAGAATGTCGTCAAATACCACGCCAGTAACCTTTCCGCTGAAATGTCGGCTCCTGCTCGGTATCATCAGCGCTCACGAAACGAGTCGCACGTGTGCAGGCGACAGGCTGTGATGTCTTCACCTCCACCATTTATACCCAAACACCTGAATGTATTCTTTGTCTCTGATTGTGGGTCTCGGCTTACAGTCTTTTAATTTGTGTTATCCTGATTTCGCTTCGAAAGTTAGAAAAGGGAACTCATCATCGTCATCAGAAGCAGCTGCAATTTGACATCCACTGCCGGATTAAGGTCATTTCCAGATTTTTCCACGCATTACGATTTCCAGCTATAGGCGCTGCGCAATCATTTTGCTCCTGTTTATTTTATAATACCAGTGACTCATCTCCTATTTGGTCGCCGTTTAGATCTTTTCTTAATTCTTGAAATCTGCAAAGAACTTCCTTCGCCAGTCTAACATACATACCAGTGGCTATACGTCCCGCCCACCTCCCATTTCGCTTTCATTACAGTCATACTCAAGTTTTTTAATCCTATCTATTACCAGACCCACTTGTTTCTTTTCCCGTCTCTTCTAACAATTTCCATCACATATCTCGCCACTGTTCGCTGAGCAGACCTCAATTTTTGAATGTTTTTCGCATTAAAAACCAAAACTGGTTGTATACACTGACGTATACTTTCCGTTTCAGATGTTAGGCAGAGAAAGCATACTCAGTCATCTAGTAGGATTCTCAGGTTACATCTTACACGCTCTGTTGGCTTCGTTACGTTGAAGTCACTCGTCTGTGTAAAAAGGAAAGATACATATGTTGGGTGCTGCACTACGCAGCTCTTAGGACTTACACATGTTTCACAAAGATTTCTTATTTCTGACGAATTACCATATAGTCTGTTACTCATCTTCGTCTTAGCTGCATCCACTGGAATCGATGAATTTACATACTTTTAAATCATTCATTCATCATTTTGAGCGAATTTTTTCACAGATCTCTATTATTCTTCCCACATCGTCTGTTACTGTTTGTTCTACATGTAGGCCTCTTACTGTTTCTGCAACTTTCCGTCTATTTAGAGTTCATCTCTCCGGGTACCAAAAGTCTTTTCGGTTTATTTATTAACTTGTGCGACCATACGAGCCACTGATCCCTGTCATGGAAGGAGCCAGTACATAGTTTACAGAATGGTGATTAGCAAATTTACAAACGAGAGAATAAATAAAACGAGAAAAACTGTAAGAGAGAATACGAATTACAGAGAAGGAAAATGGAACTTGCTAAATGGTGCACTCTTCTGTGCCACGCTTAAGTAGTGTTATGCGAGTGCATGTCTTTCTTCCGTCCAGTGTTCACTGAATGAACATGGCAGTTTCTTCTGAATGAGACAATACTGTCAGTAACAAAACTCATGACAGAATAAGGTCGCTCTGGACAGTTACTCCTCGATACTTTACGTTAGATACCGTTTCCAGCCGTTTGTCATCAATAGTGTAGCTCTACAGTAATGGATTTCTTTTCCTCTGTGTGCGTAATATGTTATATTTATTTAAGTTCAGGGTCAATGCCAGAGCCTGCACCATTCATCGGTTCTATAGGGGTCATTCTGCAAATCGTTGGTATCTTCTGGCGTTGCTATTTTGTTATAGACAACAGCATCAAGTGCCACCAGCCTTAAAGGGCATCCGACGCTTTCTACTACATCATTTACTACATCGACTTCAGTCACTACAACTGCAAAGTAATGACTTATTGGTCAGTCTTGATGTGGTTTCACTTTTCACAAAGGTGCCTCTGGTGCAGACATTACAGCGTTGTTTGAGCACACTCTCTCCTCTACATATTTTATATTTAACAACGAATTTTACGAACAATCTGACGGTGTCGCCATGGGGAGTCCTTTGTCTGGCCAATCTTTTTATGGAGGATTTTGGGGAGAGAGCACTCGTCTCTGCCACTTTTAAACCGACAGTATTTTGGCGGTACGTTGACGACACTTTTATAGTGTGGCCTCATGGTCTGGACCGTCTCCAAGAATTTTTACGTCACATGAACTCCATACAGGAAAACATAAAGTTGACCATGGAGATAGAGAAAGATGGTTGTCTGCCATTTTTAGACGCTTGGTGCGACGGAAGGGTGATGGCACACTTGGTCACTCGGTGTACAGAAAGCCCACTCATACAGACCTGTGTCTACAAGCTACTAGTTTCCACCATCCAGCAAAAACAATGGGCGTTCTCAAAACCTTGGTCCACCGTGCCCATTCTATCTCTGACGCCGACAGTCTTCAAGCGGAACTGGAACACCTGCAAAAAGTATTTTTGAAGAATGGCTTTTCACCTAGGCAAGTGAACAGAGTGATGAAGACCTACAAACGACGGAACAAGGAAGAGGAAGAGGCCTTCAGATCGACTGTTTATCTACCATTTATTGGGAATATTTCTTCACAGATAGGCAGAATATTGAGAAAGTATCAAGTGAGAGTCATCTTTCGCCCTCCTTCCAAAATTTCATCACGGGTGGGATCCGTTAAAGACGACCTGGGCCTGCGTAAATCAGGTGTTTACAAAATTCCGTGTGACTGCGGCAAATCATATATAGGGCAAACAACACGAACTGTGCAGGAACGCATTGTGGAATATCAACGGCATACTCGCCTTCTCCAACCCACCAAGTCCGCAATCGCCGAACATTGTATTTCCACAGACCATTCCATGAATTACTACGACACAAAAATTTTGGCCCATACATCAAACTTTTGGAGCTCGATTATCAATGAATCTGTGGAAATAAGATTGTCTGACAACGAGACTCTCATCAATCGAGATAACGGTTATCAGCTAAACTCTGCTTGGAATCCTGTTATAGAGAAACTTCGTAGTCGACGTAGTTATCTGCATAAAGATGGAAATCGACCTGACACCGATACGCCAGGCTTTCACAGTGGAGGGTGCGAGGCGCAGCGCACGGAGCCGTTATGAACGCGCACGCTGAGCAACGCATGCGCAATGTCAAATAAAGGAGCTCAGCGCTTACTCCCCAGTACTACTACACTGCACTCACCTGAAGATGGCCAGAAGACTCTCCGCCGAAATATCGTGGCAGGACGTTACTGGTATCCGGCAGTTCTCCCGTGCTTTTATGGAACAATCATTTACATATATTGTAAACAGTAACGATCCTTTCACACTTCCTTGGGGGTACTGCGGAAATTACCTTTACATTTGTCGATTTTGTTCAGTTAAGAGCGACCTGTTGAGTTCAATCTGCAAGGAAGTCTTGAATCCAGTCGTGAATCTGGTCCTATACTCCATAAGCTCCTTTTTTTCACTAAATGACAGTGCAGGACAGTGTGAAATGCCTTCCTGAAGTCAAGGAGGGCGGCATCAATATGAGCGCCGTTGTCTTCGGCGCTTTGGGTCTCATGAAAGAAAAGAGCGAGCTGAGCTTCGCAGGATCTTCTTTTGTGGAATCCATGTCGATTTTTATTGAGGAGATTTTCATTCTCCAAAAACGTCATAATTCATGAGCTTAAAATACGTTCCAAAATTCTACAACAGATTGACGTCAACGATATAGGTCTGTAATTGTGTACAGCTTTCTACGACCCTCCTTAAAAACTTGCTCGAGCGCTCTAGAATAAATTACTGCTAGAAGGGAAGCAAGTTCTTTAGCATAATCTTCGCATAATCTTATAGGTATCTCATTTGGTCCTGAAGCTGTTCCACTACTAACTGACTGTAGCGGTTTTTCTATTCCGCGTTCGGTTATTCTTATGTTCGATGCGACTACACGTAGAAAACCAAGCGTTGTCAGCAACACTACCATTGTTGCAGCCTCCTTTGACGTGGCCAAACGACAACTCTTGACGCAGAAGTAGCGCCTCAGACGAATTTTGGTTCTATGTACGGTACCAATGGACGTATGCTAGTGTGGAGCCTCCAAGACAGGAGAACGTTGTCACATTGATTTTATATGAGTACAGCACCTGGTGTGATCATATGCTTTGAGATCAAGTACGCGATACGATCACTTCTGGTTCTCATAGCCAGTGCTTTGCACGGTAGCTGTTACATTTCTGATGTGTTATGGCCAGTGGCTTTGATCTCCGAGGTCTCCATCCCGTTATCTTTCAACAACATAACGCAACGCCCGAAGTATTCTGACCTTCCTCGACAGAAGACGTGTTCAACTATTGCCCTGGTCAGTACATTCTCCTGATCTCCCAACCGCTAAAATCATAGGGTTATAGACTGTCGAGAAACTGGCTCGACACCACTGACCAGCCACTAAGATTAATGGTGTGACAGAGAGTTGCAGCAGCACGGTAAGAGCCAGACAACGTATTACTTCCTCCCACATACATCTCGTAAAATGACCACGATAATTAAATTCAAGAAATTGGAGGTAACGTAGAGGCTTACCGAGAGTCATTCTCCCCGTAAACCATTCGCGGGTGGGACAGGGAAAGGAGGATTAGTTAGTGGTACTAGAGGCACCCTCCGCCACGCACCATCAGGTGGCTTGCGAAGTGGTGATGCAGGTGATGTAGATATAGACGTACTCGTATTAGTCATTCAATCTCATTTCACTCTATGCCCAACCGCGTTGGAACCACTGTTGATGTCAAAGGAGGTGGCTCTGTGTAGAACACTCCGTCTTCAGGCCACGAGTGGCCTACCGGGACCATACGACCGCCGTGTCATCCTCAAGGGAGGATGCGGATAGGAAGGGTGTGGGGTCAGCACACCGCTCTCCCAGTCGTTATGATGGTATTCTTGGCCGAAACCGCTACTATTCGGTCGAGTAGCTCCTCAATTGGCATCACGAGGCTGAGTGCACCCCGAAAAATGGTAACAGCGCATGGGGGCCTGGATGGTCACCCATCCAAGTGCCGACCACGCCCGACAGCACTTAACTTCGGTGACCTCACGGGAACAATTGGCATCACGAGGCTGAGTGCACCCCGAAAAATGGTAACAGCGCATGGGGGCCTGGATGGTCACCCATCCAAGTGCCGACCACGCCCGACAGCACTTAACTTCGGTGACCTCACGGGAACCGGTGTATCCACTTCGGCAAGGCCGTTGCCGTTTCTGTGTAGTACAAGGGGCCGTAAAAATGAAAACGAGTCAAGGGGAAAAATTAAGTAAGCTGTTTGTTATTTCAAAAGTAATTGCCATAACTTATAACACATTTATCCCATTGTGAGACAGGGCGGTCAGTGCCGCAATGGAAATATGTTTGTCATAGCCTACGGAAATATCACTGTACCCTGGCTTGTACTTCTTCGTCACAAGCAAAGCAACGGTCACAAATGTCTTTCCTTGCGGGATCGAATGTTACGGTAATCGCATGGGGAGAGACCGGTACTGTGTGGAGTATGTGTAAGGGCTTCCCAGCGGAACTTCTGCAGCGTACTCAAAACATCATTGGCAATATGTGCGCGGGCATTTTGTTAGCAGGTTGTTGCGACTATACTGTAGAAGTTTCGTTGGAAAGCCCTTTCACGTCCTCCTTACACTTCCAGTCTCTCCAGATGCAATTTCCATATTTTGGGAGCCCTGAAGAATTCGTGGTCGTCGATTTCCTTCGGAAGAAAAGGTACAATCATGGGTTCGTAGTGAACCCGTGGCCCACGAGATGTTGGGACCCTCGACGACCTTGTGATGTCACACTAGGCGCATTCTCCTCCGTACTTCGTGAACGCTCGACTCCATGCAGGGAGCGCTGGAAGTTAATACGTCAGTAAAAAAGTACCCACTAGTGGTCTCAACTTTATCGTGTGCTGTCGAGTGCTTTTGTGCAGTTAGGAATTGTTAAACTCGTCTGCAATAGCTACTCGCTACCAGCCGGAGACTGCTGTTGACACTGGTGAGACCTGTAGTGTCACGTGCTTTGACGTACGCGCCGTGGCCTCTCTTTCTAGTGGGCCTCGAGGAAACCACAAACATTTTTCCATTAAGGGAATGATCGTCTTGTCTCACTATGGAGTAAATACATTAGCAGCTACGGCGTATACTTTAGAAATAATATAAAGTTTACTTACTTTTTGTCTGTTTGTTTTTTATTTGACTACTTCTTACAAATGCGCTATATGCCGCTAAATCAGGTTAAAATTTAATCGTGTATGCTTCTCATTGTACTTTACATGAGCAGTAAGTAAAATTCCTTTATTTGCTATTCATCCTGGCATTCCAATTTTGATTGCCAGCAGTATACACTTCTGGAGCGATTTGGGAAGGTAAGAAGAACGGTAAACACCCCTCCACCCCCCCCCCCCCCCACTCGCAAACGAGGCAGGGTGCAGCAGCTTAACCTCAGTGGCACTGTGTTAACACCGAGCAGACACCTAAAGGGCCCACACCTCCAGCCGGGTTGCAGGAGCCTGCAGGCACTTCTCGGAGCAGCGCGTCGCGATTAATGTCTGGGGCCCATATTTCCGGCAGGCCACTGGGTTAAGTGAGCGCCGCGTTAAACAGGACGTAATTTAATTAGCCCGGGGCGCGTCGCCCACCCTGCGCAGAGCTGCGCTACGCCGCGGTGCTCCTTTCGCTGCCATTCAGCCGGCAAACTCACGTAATTACGTCCCCGCCACGGCCCCGGGGAAAGATTAATTCCTAGCCAAAGTTCCGGTTACTTTCCATGAAAAAGGCGAGTTATTCACTCAATTATGTCGTGATCCCAATTGTGTCTCCTCGTCTAATTGTGAATGGCTTCTTTCCACACTCGCTGGAATTTAATCAGAAATCAATCTTATTATATTTGCAGACGGTTCGGAAAAAGACCTGTTCCCCCCCCCCCCCCCTCTCTCTCTCTCTCTCTCTTCTCTCTGGAAGGCAAACTCCCTCGGGATACTGGATGAGAGAACTGTAATTTTGTTTTTTAGTAAATGGAGCGAGAAGGAAGAAACGCCGGCCTGTGGTTGCCCTTTGAGCGGCCGATAACGTCGACTTTTCTCTCTGACATCTCCCGCGCCCCTCGCCGGCTGGCCGGGCCCTCCCTTGTAATTGAAGAGCTGGTTCTCTCCTGAGGAGGACGACACAGACGGTTTCGTTTTAGTTCTCTGTCTGCAGGGGAGATCGCGTGGAAACTCGTTTCATAGAAACGTGTGCTTCTAAACTGATCAGCAGATGGGAATTACTTAGTGTATTCCAGTCGCGTTTCTGTACCCAGTCGGAATCATCAGGACGCATCTCATGCATGTGTTCACAGATGTTGAATACAAAACAATTAGAAACAACTGACTGACTGTAATTGGCATGCTGTTGTGCATTTACTGAAAATTTATCATTCGTAAGACTCACTAAAACTCACTAAACTCTTCTTCATCTGCAGACGAATCATATTTCAATACTGACCTTTGCGAATGGACAGCATCGATAGTACCGGGTGATCAAAAAGTCAGCATAAATTTGAAAACTTAATAAACCACGGAATAATGTAGATAGAGAGGTAAAAATTGACACACATGCTTGGAATGACATGGGGTTTTATTAGAACAAAAAGAAAACAAAGTTCACAAAATGTCCGACAGATGACGCTGGACAGCAAAACGTCAGTGACTGCGCATGACAATCTTGTATAAAAGGAGCTGTAATGAGAGAGAGAATCAGATGGGCCAGCAGAAGCAGCATGTTAACATTACCCGACAAGGCGCTTTTAGTGAAGCTGTATTATCAGAATGGGGAATGTGCTAGTTCAGTGTTACGATCCTATCGCCATAGGAAAGGGATTCGAACGGGTTAAGGTCCGTTGACAAATGCAGCTGTGGCGAGAATGATTTCGAAGTTCGAAGCCACGGGTTGTTTAGGCGATAGACCCCGTAGTGGTAGACATGGAGACTGTAGCGAGTTCGTCTATGCACGGGGAAGTCAGCGCTCGTGCAGTCGCACGTCCCACCGGCATTCCATACACTACTGTTTGGTTGGTACTTAGCCGTACTCTCCGATGCTATCCGTACAAAATCCATCGGCATCATGAACTGTTACTTGGCTATTTAGTGAAGCGGAGAGCATTTGCGGTGTGGGCGTTTCAAAAGATGGCGGAAGATGACGATTGGTTGGGTAACGTGTTTTGGACCGACGAAGCTCATTTCACGCTCCGAGGGTCTGTCAACGCCCGCAACTGCAGAATTTGGGCTACCGAATATCATAGAACTGTCGTGGAAACTCCATTGCACGACGAGAAAGTCACGGTATGAATTGGATTTACCACATCTGCCGTTATCGGGCCTTTTTTCTTCGAGGAAATGCGTGATTCTGGTTTTGTAACTGCTACCGTGACGTGTGAGAGGTACGCCGATATGTTACAGAATCGCATCATCCCCAGCCTGGCTGATAAACACCTGCTGGAACGTACGATGTTTATGCAGAATGGCGCTCCACCCCATATTGCTAGACGCGTGAAAGATCTCTTGCGCGCGTCGTTTGGTGATGATCGTGTGCTCAGCCGCCACTTTCGTCATGCTTGGCCTCCCAGGTCCCCAGACCTCAGTCCGTGCGATTATTGACTTTGGGGTTACCTGAAGTCGCAAGTGTATCGTGATCGACCGACATCTCTAGGGATGCTGAAAGACAACATCCGACGCCAATGCCTCACCATAACTCCGGACATGCTTTACAGTGCTGTTCACAACATTATTCCTCGACTACAGCTGTTGTTGAGGAATGATGGTGGACATATTGAGCATGTCCTGCAAAGAACATCATCTGCTAATTATTGCTATTCTGATTAGATGAAACGCCATCTGTCGGACATTTTTTAACTTTTGTATTTTTTTTGGTTCTAATAAAACCCCATGTCATTCCAAGCATGTGTGTCAATTTGTACCTCTCTATCTACAATATTCCATGATTTATTCAGTTTTCAAATTTAAACTGACTTTTTGATCACCCGGTATATGTCAGTGTATCTTTTCTTAACTGGTGAGAACGTACTTTCCATGCCAACAAGGAGCATTTGCCGCAACGCCGACTTATGCGGAGCGACCGAGCTCGCCGAGTCAGTCGTGTGCTGGAGTCAGCTGCGACTAGAGTTGTAAAACTACTGTAGGCTACCACAAGTAAGCGCAGAGTATGTTCGTTTTCCTAATAGCTTTTGACAGTTAAGGTCGTTCCCGTGTTACTTGCATGTTGGGTGTGTTGCATACCTAGCGGGTGTTACCTCATAACGATCGCTTTCTTTACGTATGCGAGCAGTGTCTTACTAGATTCGCCTAAAAACTGTAAGAGGTGAACCGCTTAGAAACTGAGTGAGGAAATATAAAGGGCCACGTAAACTACAGAACACTTTTGTTTTACATAGTGCGGCGGTACGCCACATAATGTGATAAAAATGGTATCAAATAACTTCGTAAATATACCATAACTGACGTCGTAACGAAATATAAAATAATCTCTTCTCAGAAGAATAACGAAGACTCTGTAATCAATTAATATGATCTGCGAATGTAACTGCATATCTGTTTGTTTTGCAAAAAGATCTCTCTCTTCTCTTTTGTTTCTTCGTAATGTAAGAAGTTATTTTATTAAAAAAATGGCTCTAAGCACTATGGGCCTTGGCATCTGAGGTCATCAGTCCCCTAGACTTAGAACTACTTAAACCTAACTAACCTAAGGACAGCACACACACCCATGCCCGAGGCAGGATTCGAACCTGCGACCGTAGCAGCAGCGCGGTTCCGGGCTCAAGCGCCTAGAACCACTCGGCTGGCAGCTATTTTGTGACAAGGCACGAAAACGTGTGTTTCATGCAATATTTAACCTAAATATAATCAAATATTACTTAAAAGTGTTGTCAGTTTTTGTATGAACTACGAAACGGTAAAATTAATTTCTTTGTGCAAATTTTATAGGGTAACATTGGTGCAGAGGTCAGCGCCATTGTTCTAAATGATACGGCCCAGAGACGTAATAGATATCTTAATATTCGATAATTTTGACAAGTAAAAAAGTGTAAATGTTGGAGATTTCTCTTGATGGGCGGTTCTTCCTTTGCAACAATAAAAGTAATCAATATTTCCAATATTGGATTATATATGAGTAAACTGAGTTCAGTAAATTTTTTAGATCCTCGCTTGACGAAATCGCGAGAATCTTCTCAGCCTTGCATTTGCACAAAAGTAAAAATAATTCATCAAATCGATATCAATGTATACGGAAAAGCCGCGTGCCTAGGTCCTCCCGCCGGTTGGACCGTTCGCCTGGTGCAAGTTATTCGAGTTGACGCCACTTCAGCGACTTGCAATCCGACACAACACATATAGGAAAGAAGTTTATATTCCTGAGATGCAGAGTTACCATACATATTATTCTAGATGTTACATAGCAACATGTAAGAAGTGGCATCTTTTAGTATAAAAACCCGGTGGTGGAGAAACTAACTGCGAGAAGCACCACAACTGAATCACTGACGTAAATAATTTTCCGGTTGTGAAGCAGGCACAATAACATGAACTTAAACTTTTCATAATATATAAAAACCAATACATAAAGAACCACCAAAATAGTTACCCTCCTGTCCGTTATCTAAGAATAAACAGTATTCATGGCAAAACTGAAACTGTAAATGTTTAATTCCGATTTTATTCGAAGAGTGTTGATTTGTTACGTGTAACAGAGGGGTATTGTAGAAAAGATAAAGAAAACAATACAAATTTATCAAACAGCGCTGGAAAACGCCACTTCCTTGACAAAAAAAATAAAGTAAAATAAAAACAAATACTGACCAAACATCGCTTCAGTACTTCGTGTAAATTATATGAAACATTTTTTATTATTGACAAACAACTTTCGCATTTATCAATAGCAATACGAAACTCTTGCCTTTCTCTGTGATGAAGAACGTTCTGTCGAGTACAAAATAACAATAATAATTATATGCTTTTTAATGTTTGTGTATGTGAACCGTACTTCCATCAAAAGTAATTGCTTTGTTACATAAAAGCGAGAAGTTATGCGGTGAACTAATTTTTATTATTTATAAAATGCAGTTTGTGTTCTTAAGGATATAAAAATACAATGGACTAACACTGAATGATGTGCGGTTCTAATTACGTGCAAAATAAATGAAGAAATAAATAAAACAAAAGGCAAAGAGAAGTCGCCAGTTCCCATTTTCTCTCTTAAACGATCATTTATGTTTCTTTCCCTACCAATTCTACCAATAGTACCGGTAATCCTACCATGTATTACGTCATTTATGTTGTATACCAAAACTGCTGAACCATAGTTTCGGTAGAGCGCAACTCTAGTTGTAACACTACCATTGGTGATAGGCTATGCGTTGTACATTGCCACATTCTTCTTTGTTGTGGCCGAATGAGTAAATTCTTCTTGGCGCGCGTCTGATTCCGGTACGTTCCTTCTGTCCAGGCCCGACTGTTACTTTGGTGCAGCGCCTTGAGAAGGAAACTAGACTGAGTGGATTAAGTTTTGTGCACGACATCGCAGACTATGAATCCGTTAGTCCAGGACGGTCACGGTAGAAAATTATTCTGTGAGAACTTGTTGCTATCATCACTTCGGATCTCACCGGTAAATTGGCGCTGAACATTTACCTTCCTTGTGTGTTTATTGTTTTATCGTTTGTGTGATTGATGGTAGCCAGATCTTGTCTGGATCAGCTGCTAACTGTTGAGTACCGTGTTTAATGTTTAATTTTCTTTTTCTTTCCTTCCACTGTGGTCTTTTATAACTATTGATTTTTCTTGTTATTGTGATAATTTAGGGAGTGCCAAAGCAGAACATAGTTTGAGCAGCATTTAATAACAAGGACCTTTTTTTATATTCTGCTTTTATACGTTATCAGAGCTTATCTTTTTATAGCAAAATCTTTCTACTTATTTAAATTGTTGTTTTAACGATTTAAATGCTCTCTCTCTCTGAGTGTTATACTTCACCACCATTTGTTTTCCTGACTAATTTTATTACTATTCCAATGCTCCAGTGGGCTTTTTATGTCAATGTCTGTGCTTTTAATTATTTGAGAAGTATATATCTGTAATGATCAAAAGTAAAAGTTATTTAATGAATTTAACTAATATCCTATAACAAATGAACTGAGTTTATTAAATCTTATGATTTGTTTCTGAGGAAATTCCATGTTGATAAAATTTGCCATTTCTGTAGATTACTCGGCTAGTAAAATTAATTGTGCAAATATCCTGTTCAAGAATTGAGCTTATTCATGGTGTGGTACCCTATCTCTTAAACCTAGCTGCCCGCTGCCTACCCAATATGGTCTCGTCTTTTCGTGTAAACAATTTCTCATACATATTTCCTCGTGTTAGTACGTATTCAGAGTACGTGTCAAGCCATTTCATATTACAGTATTCAAGGAAACATTTATCTGTTGATGAATTGCGTCAGAGAAAACCCAGTTTGCCGCCTGTTTCGATACTGTGCGACAAAATGCAATGAATCTGGTATGTTCAGGTGCAGAATTAGCCTGGTTTGGTCAGTCAAAGAGTGGGCATTTTTGGGGCGTTAGATCGTATCATGTAGGTTTTATGGAGAAAGTGGAATTTATACTTATACGGTTACAGTTGTGCGGGTCCAGGTTGGTCTGCAAGACGCCATCTAGTTATGGCAGAGACTTGGGGTGAGTCTGGAAATGTAACTTAATCATTACGGAAGTAAAGTCCACAAAGAAGTTAGGAAAGAAACGTCCTAGACAGCTGGAACTAGGTTCACGGCAACAAACAACCTCTGATGAAGCGCTGCATGCAGGCCACAATGAACTGTATTTGAACATTACAAGAAAATACAAAAATGAGAAATACGTAATAAGTGTTACACTGACCGTGCGACCTGTACAATTATTTCCAAAAAGTTTTGTCGGATGTTCGCATAACTAGATCCACGTTTTCATGTGAACCTAGAATTTTCAGAGAATTTTTTTATTTTGAAATGTTTTATTAAGATGGCAGTTATGGGAAAAATATAACAAATCAGTACAAAGACACATTTATTCGGATGACAATGGAAAACACGAAATATCGAAGACAAGTTGACAACATAACATTTGAAGATGGCTTTGACATACCACACACCAATGTTTTCCACATTTTATGAAGTTTTCTGGGGCATATACGTCCCACTACATACAAGTTATGTACAAATCAGCCGAATTACTCAGATGTGCTGTAATGTTTGGAAACAATGTCTCTGAAATATAAAAAATACAGATAGGTACTTTAGATATTCTTTGAATGGAGAAGAAGGTGATTTGGTGTGATTTGCGCGAAACAGACGCACTGTGCCGCTTCGTTTGATCGCTCACAGCCTTCTACGTATCCATCCCGTGGTCCGTAGTATTTTTCTCTAAGTTCCGAAAGCACCGCGCTATATCGCAATAGTAGACGGATATGATATGTAGAGGTCCCAACGCTCAAAACTGCGTATTACTTTAGTGGGACATACGTGTTCCATCGATCACGAAACCCCTATAGATCGCAGTAGTGCTCAGCGAAATATTACCAACGACAGCCACCGAACATTCCTTGGAAGCCCCGATTCCTTACAGTTAAGCGAATAAAAATAGTATGTTCCTTAATTCGTGTGAGATTCAATCATTAATCATTCTTCAGTCATAACCATCGAATAGAAGTGTGAAACATTAATTTCTGTTACGGTTGTAGAGTTATAATAAGAGATACAGAATCACATTCTCTTAGCATGCCGGCTGTATGTAAACCAGCAAACGGAATTATTGCAATAATTAACCAGATGAAATAAAACATTTCTCACTAATTTGACAAACTTCTTTCATCATAAAGGCATGAAAAGTGAAAATGGAAAAGGTGCGAAGCGCCATTTTCGTATAAAACGCATTTTACGTGCTATTGTGTTTTCGGTACTCTGTTGAATGTCCCTAGACTTGGTCCAGGTGTCAAACCATGGAGAAAGTCTTTCACACATGCGTTGGTAGACGGCGTGAGCTCTAATACACGTTGATTCTTGCAAAGAAGAAAATAGGAGGTAGCAACTTTATTTACACTAATAGCGCCATTACTGGTTTCGAACCAACGGGTTCATACATGTAACAAAATGGCGCAAATGATTCTGAGCACTATGCGACCTAAAGACATCACACACATCAATGCCCGAGGCAGGATTCGAACCTGCAACCGTAGCGGTCGCTCGGTTCCAGACTGTAGCGCCCAGAACCGCACGGCCACTCCTGCCGGCCATATATGTAACATTTGTTATGTTGTTTACGTTAGTTGTTGGAAAAAAAACAGCTAACAAGTAATGTAAAAAGCAACAAACATAAACGTGAACAGTCGTCTGAAGACGAATCTGTCGGTTCGAAACCGGTGACGGCGAAATTTGTGTGATTAAACAGTCCACCACCAGCAGTGGAGGGCTAAACTTTGACAATTACAGTCACTCGTGCTCGCGAAACGTCAGAAAAATCATCAGACGAACGTCGGCCGAAGTACCCGAGACAGAAGCGAAAAGTCAGTTTGTAAACAGCACTGTTAACAGTGACTGGTTGCTGTTTTCTTCTTTGTAAGGATCAACGTGTGTTTCGTACACAGCCACTGTCTCCAAAATGTCAACTTGTAAAAACTTTCTTCTTGGTAATTAGAAAAGGCAGTTTCCTGTTGGTACACGTAGAATGTTCTTAATAAAGTATTTATTTTCCAATTTGTCTCACTATTTTTTGCGGTGGTGCCGTGAGTAGCACTATTCTGTGCTATCAGAATACATTCTCGATTTTTGGATGGAAATCAGTTATGTATAAATTGAGAAATTCTGTTTTTTATTTTCCTGACAAATGTGAGATTTGGCACTCAGAACATTTTCCATTTTCACTCTTCATATAACAAGTTTTAAATAAATGTAACAATGCCGTGTAAAATCGTAATAAATCTTAAAAAGCCAGGCAATGGCTGTAAGATCCACAGGTAAAAAAAAGAAAAGAAAGAAAGAACGAAGGGACGGTGTATTACGACATCTTTCCTTTTTTCAACCCCTCAGTTAACCAGTACAGCAAAAACACTCCAGTTATTTATATTGCCTGTGTGGATATTGTGTAGCTGCGATGATTCAGGGTACGAGATTATATTGCAGCTTTCTTTTCCATCGGTGCGCTGTTTAACTTCCAACCGACAAAAAACTGTGTGGGTTGAGGCAGCAGGGTGACAGGTGTTACCTGAAACAAACAACAAGCTTTGGGTAATACAGTTGTATTGGTGCATCTCTATTAGAAATTTTTTTGTTACTTATTTTGTGTACATTTATTATTAGTTTTTATCTATACTTTATGAGTAAAACAGTGGACTGAAAGTCTCCTACATCTTCTGAAGTCAGGATCGTTTGCTCTGAAGTCCCATAAAACCTATTGGTATACTGCACCATCGAGTCAGTTTCCGACGGAAGCGAGCAATTGACGTTCGTTCTTATAGCCTTCCCTTTGCCGTTAGCCTTGTATAGGAGGAACAGAGATGAGAATCCTCGCCGAGAATAGCTCGCGTTGCTAAACACCCGTTTCCTGACCTCCTACTTTCACACAGTGCTTTCTCTGCTAAAGGGGCTTACACATCGCAACTTCAATAATTATTCCAAGACTTCGCCAACGACAGTCCTTCATGAAAAATTCCACTGTTAAAACTCTCATTCCCTCAGCATCACATGATTTAATTCGACTACATTCTATCACCCTTCTTTTACTTTTGTTTATATTTCTAATACTACCTCTTTTCAGCACACTGTCCCTTTCGTTCATGTGATTTTTCAAGTTCTTTGCCATCTTTGATGGAATTACGATGATATCGCAACCATCAAAGTTTTACTTTTTTCTCCTTGAACTCTAATACACTTTCCGAACTTCTCCTTTGTTTCCTTTACTTCTTGCTCAATTTACACATTGAATAACATCGAGATAAGTTACTATTCTTTTCTTGCTCCCTTCCAACTACTGCTTTCCTTTCACGCCCTTTGATTTTTCGAAGCAAACTGTTATTTTCTTCTGGCTCCGTACACAAATGGTTTAACGATGAAAGCTCAAATGCCATACACCGTACAAATTCTTCCGATGTGTATCTACTACAGCTACACCTACATTTATGTACTCTGGAAGCCACTGTACAGTGGAAAGCAGAGTGTACATCGTACCCACACTATCGATTTTAACGGTAAGTTTTATCGTGTGGAAGGATGATTATCAGTTAAGACTTGAATTAAGAATTATATGTGAACTGGAGGTGGAGAGAGGAAGAAAGGAAAGGAAAGGGAGGGGAGTGATCTCTGCTGTCAGCTGCAGTGGGACATTACGCGGAATCAGCGGCCACGAGTGAAAATGGGTACCGGGCCGTGATTGGAACGCGGAATCTCCTTCTTGCTAGGCACATGCGTTTACCACTGCGCCGTCCGGGACGCAGCGTTATCGCAACTATGCGGACTCACGGCCGATCCACATCCCCATCTAGCGCCACTTATCCGCAGTGTCTGTCAATTTCCCCTATATTCAAAATGGCTCTGAGCACTATGGGACTTAACATCTGAGGTCATCAGTCCCCTTGAACTTAGAACTACGTAAACCTAAATAACCTAAGGACATCGCACACATCCATGTCCGAGGCTGGATTCGAACCTGCGACCGAAGCGGTCGCGCGGTTCCGCCTCCATATTCGCTCACTGAGATTCCCAAAGGATGTCGGACGTATCTGTGCATCCGCACTGAAGAAGGTGGATCCATTACCCAGCTAGGCCAATCAAATTGTATAAATGCGTGGTATCTGTCCTTTTGGACATGTCCGAATGTAACACGCATTCATATAATTTGAATTAAGAATCTCTGCGCAGAGAAACTTTCACGTAAAATGCTTTATACGGAACCCTCCTCACTCGCAGGGAGGTATTTGTTGTGGGCTGGCAGGAGAGCCAACCCGTATGAATAGAGGAAGCCGAAAGGCACGCGTTTAAGCTCACGCAGGCTGGAGTGAGGTCTGGAACAGGACAAGGCAATCAGAACCCAGAAAAACGGACGCAGATGGTGGTAATACTTAACTTTAATCCATTAATGTTGAACGTCGCTCTTGTCTGTACATTCTTTACAATATCAATAGCAACTGATAATGGCGCCTTGCTAGTTCGTAGCAAATGACGTAGCTGAAGGCTATGCTAACTATCGTCTCGGCAAATGAGAGCGTATTTTGTCAGGGAACCATCGCTAGCAAAGTCGGTTGTACAACTGGGGCGAGTCCTAGGAAGTCTCTCTAGACCTGCCGTGTGGCGGCGCTCGGTCTGCAATCACTGATAGTGGCGACACGCGGCTCCGACGTATACTAACGGACCGCGGCCGATTTAAAGGCTACCACCTAGCAAGTGTGGTGTCTGGCGGTGACACCACAGTATTGTTAGTTCGTTATTTAAGCATTTTGCCGCAAGCCAATGTGCGGTGCATGGCAGAGGGTATTCTTTACCACAGGTCGTGATTTTCTGTGTTGTCCAGCTCTAGTATTGAACAAAGGGAAAATGTTTGTTTGTCCTTGTATGTGTCCAGATGTTCGTTGGCTTATTCTCATAATCCTTACGCGATGGTGACAGCATAATGGTCGCATAGTTTTTCTTCATATATAGGTTCTCTAAATTTATTCACTAAGCTTTCGCGAGAGCGAACTCGTCTTTGTTGCAAGGATGCCTTTTCCAGTTACAATTTGTATGGGCTATACCGAACTGTTACGACCCTAGCAGCGAATCTCTGAATTCGTTCAATGTCTGTTGTCGTGACTACTTGATGACTCCAAACACTGCAGCTGTACAGTATAATTTTCCTCACTACCGCCTTGAACAGCTTCATATGTTGACTGATCACTATGAAGGACGTGGAGGGGCCGCGTGCTAGTGTGAAACAACATCATCACCAGAGGTGATGATTGCGAGTCTCCATTTGGCCGGGTGGTCGATCATGCAATTTCCAAATTTGTGAAACATTCGGATGTGATTGTGGCCATTAAGGCACCGGTCGAAGACGTCTGACCACCACCAGCACGTCGTACTCACTTCACAAGTAACATTCTGTGTCTTCCCGTCCCTTTAGTTGGATACTAACATAATCCAGAATAGGGAATTTCAGTCCCATGCGTAGGCTGCTGTCAGCCCAACACAAACGGTTGTATATGGAGTGGCGCCGTGATTGAGAAGCGTGGACTGTTGATGAATAGCGTCACGGTAGGTTCACTGATGAATCGCCGTTCTGCACTAATCTGGATAACCATCGTCGGCGAGTATGGTCGCAACCTGGGGAGAGGACCCATCCTTCCAATGTTTCGGAGAGACACAGCTATGTTATTCTTGGTCTCATGTGGAGAGCCATCGGGTATGGTTTCAGGTCACGGCTAGTAGTGACTGAAAGCACATCAGTAGGTCACGCACTTCCTGCATCATGCAACTGAAGTCAATCAACAGAGGAAGGTCCACTGTACCTGACGGGATACCAATTCGATTCTACGCAGAGTATGCGAAAGAACTTGCCCCCCTTCTAACAGCCGTGTATCGCAAGTCTCTAGAGAAACGGAAGGTTCCAAATAATTGGAAAAGAGCAGAGGTTGTCCCAGTTTTCAAGAAGGGTCGTCGAGCAGATGCGCAAAACTATAGGCCTATGTCTCTGACATCGATCTGTTGTGGAATTTTAGAACCGCGTATAATGTCATTCCTGGAAACCCAGAATCTACTCTGTAGGAATCAACATGGATTCCGGAAACAGCGATCGTGTGAGACCCAACTCGCTTTGTTTGTTCATGAGACCCAGAAAATATTACATACAGGCTCCCAGGTAGATGCCATTTTTCTTGACTTCCGAAAGGCGTTCGATACAGTTCCGCACTGTCGCCTGATAAACAAAGCAAGAGCCTACGGAATATCAGACCAGCTGTGTGGCTGGATTGAAGAGTTTTTAGCAAACAGAACACAGCATGTTGTTCTCAATGGAGAGACGTCTACAGACTTTAAAGTAACATCTGGTGTGCCACAGGGGAGTGTTATGGGACCATTTCTTTTCACAATATATATAAATGACCTAGTAGATAGTGTCGGAAGTTCCATGCGGCTTTCCGCAGATGATGCTGTAGTACACAAAGAAGATGCAGGATTAGAAAATTGCAGCGAAATGCAGGAAGATCTGCAGCGGATAGGCATTTGGTGCCGGGAGTGGCAACTGACCCTTAACATAGACAAATGTAATGTATTGCGAATACATAGAAAGAAGGATCCTTTATTGTATGATTATATGATAGCGGAACAAACACTGGTAGCAGTTACTTCTGTAAAATGTCTGGGAGTATGTGTACGGAACGATCTGAAGTGGAATGATCATATAAAATTAATTGTTGGTAAGGCGGGTGCCAGGTTGAGATTCATTGGGAGACTCCTTAGAAAATGTAGTCCATCAACAAAGGAGGTGGCTTACAAAACACTCGTTCGACCTATATTTGAGTATTGCTCATCCGTGTGGGACCCGTACCAGGTCGGGTTGACAGAGGAGATAGAGAAGATCCAAAGGAGAGCGGCGCGTTTCGTCACAGGTTTATTTGGTAAGCGTGATAGCATTACGGAGATGTTTAGCAAACTCAAGTGGCAGACTGTGCAAGAGAGGCGCTCTGCATCGCGGTGTAGCTTGCTGTCCAGGTTTCGAGAGAGTGCGTTTCTGGATGAGATATCGAATATATTGCTTCCCCCCTACTTATACCTCCCGATGAGATCACGAATGTAAAATTAGAGAGATTCGAGCGGGCACGGAGGCTTTCCGGCAGTCGGTCTTCCCGCTAACCATACGCGACTGGAACAGGAAAGGGAGGTAATGACAGTGGCACGTAAAGTGCCCTCCGCCACACACTGTTGGGTGGCTTGCGGAGTATAAATGTAGATGTAGGTGTGTTACCCCCCTGCAACAGTAACATGGTGTAATTTTTGAAGAGCGCGATGCTCATCCACACGTGGCAAGTGTATGAAGTACGAGCGAAATTCCTAGATCCGTCCCTGATAGAACGAATGTGGCAGCATCTCGTACGTCAAGTCCGCACAGTGCCAGCACTCAGGGTATCACGTACTAGCTGCAACAGCTGTCGACCAGCTTGTCTCTGGAAAGGATACAGCGGCTTTATGACACACTTCCTAATCGAATTAGTGCATGCATCCAGGCTAGATGGGGTGGAATGTCATACTCACATTACCAAATACTTTGTAAATTTGGTGTGAGTTTGTAATCGCTGAAATAACCTTTCAAACCTTCTCGGTCCTTGAAGTTTTATTCAGTTTCCTTCTCTGCATATAGTTGCTTCACTTTTTGGGCAGACATTGTATATAATTTGTGTGTATGTACGTGTAGATACCGGTAGTCCCACATTTCCTTCTTATGTGTAATGAGGGACAACATTTACGAGGTACACGGCAGCTGGGTTTTCCTACTGAGTCCCACAGGATCGTGCGACCCTCAGCTCGCGGCCGACTTGTTGTTTTTGGGGTAGGGGCGCTCCGCTCCACCCCCCTCCCACCACCCGAGCACATGCGTCGCGTGCTCACGTGCCCACCCACCCACCCCCGCGGGCCGCTTCCCTTACGCCGGCCCGTCACAAAGATGGCGGACATTATTTCTGCGTTCTTTTCTGTGCCCCACCGCCGCCCCGTGGGGGTGACGTGCCTGTCTTTCCACCCTCCGCGCCGCCCCCTTGCTATTTTATTCCTTGATCCCTAATTTCCCGAGCGCAGCTCCCGCCCGTCGACCCCCCCACTGCTTATTGCCATTCGGCGCAATTCCCCGCCCCGGTCTGTGAGCCGGCGGGCGCGCTACGCACGGAGGGAATCGATCGCGAGTTCGATATCTCGAGCACGGGAGTGGCTGGCCGCCCCACGCACGTCTGCGGCGGCGGGATTGCCTCGCCTCCGATAACTCCATTCTGGCGGCCGTGGCGGCGGCGGGCTCGCGTGCGCGCCTGTTTGTGCTCGGCGCCTGGGGCAAACATTCCTCCCCCCGCCTCCCCCGCCTGCGGGCCCCACGTTCGCAACTTGGGTGATGGAAACTGCTGAATACATTAAAAAAGCAGGGAGGCTGGCGAAATGGTCTGGGGAGGCGCTCTCCTAGCCCGAGGAAGTGCCGGCAGATACGGCCGCAGCGCACGTACCTGCCGAGGCCCTAACAAACGACGTCCATAAACCGACAATGACACTGATCAGCACTCGCATATCTCTGTTATACCTGCCGTAATGTGGACATACCGTGTCTCACTATAAAATATCGAGGCGCCTGTTACTGGACGTTAATATGGGGTCTGTCCACACTTCGACTTTATTACCCCTTGAATTCTGCCAGAGGTAGTTTGAATAAGCTGTCTGGATGTATGTGGAGGAATGGCAACCCATTCTTCCTCAAGAGCCGGAAACAGAGAACGTATTGACGTTGGGCATTGGGTTCTGGAGACAAGTCGGCGTTGTAACTCATCCGAAAGGTTCTCAATTGGTTTCAGGTCTTGAGTCTGGGCAGACCAGTCCTTTTCAGGAATGTTATCGTCCGTAAACCAGTGCCTCACAGATACTGCTTTATGATAGGTTGCTGATACAATCATCGCCCCCGAAATGTTCCTATATTGTACGCAGTATGCAGTACTATAAAATGTGTTCATATCATTCCGCATTTAGCGCTTTCTTGAGCGCAATAAGAGAACTGCGCTCTAGCTACGGAAAACATTCCATACGCTAACACCACGTCCTTTGCACTTTACTGTTGGACTACGCATGGCAGGTGACGTCCGCCAGGTATTCACCAGACCCAAACCCTTCCATCGTATTGTCACAGGGTATAGCATGATTCATCACTCCCAATGAATCTTTACCAGTCATTCAACTTCCATTCGCGTAGCTCTTTAGACTACCTCAAACGAAAAACCTGCCTAGAATATTGCCTAGTGATAGTATTCTCAGTATACAATACCAAGATACATCATCATGGATTTTGGCAAAACAGAGGATGCACCTGACAATTTGTAGAACTACTTACGAAACATGTGTAAAATACAGGGTATCTAGCAAAGGAGTCCCTGATTTTAAAATTAAATATCTCGAAAACTAAGAGCGATAGACGAATGCAAAAAAGGCCTGTTTATTATTAAAGCAGTAAGAATTTTATACACAAGTTACAGAGACTTTTCGAAATAGATGGTGCTGTACGCTGCGCAGGTCGTACAGTATCAGCATGCTTAATTAAACTCGTCCTCTGCAAGCAGTCTTTGCAGTCATATCACAGTCTTTTCTAAATGTCCACCGCTCGCAGTACGGAGGTTCATTTTTGGAACACATCCTACGACCAGCTTAGAGACAGAAGTGAAGACACTTTCTGCAGGACCTGACCATCATTTTGCAGGACAATGCTCAAGCACGTACAGTGCAAGCTGTTACTGATTTGTTTGACTGATGAGGCTACTAAGTGCTATACCACCTACTGCGCTCTCCTGACTTAAGCCCTCGTGAGTTCAACTCGATTTCTAAACTGAAGGAAACACTTCACGGCATTCGCTTCACCTGCTACAAATTAGTCGGGCAATAGACGGCGCCGCTCGAACTGTCAACACAACTGGAACTGCTAAGAGTATCCTACGCCTTCCACATCGCTGGCAACGGGTTATACACAATTCTGGTGACTACTTTGAAGGCCAGTAAAACTTTGAAACACGTATCTATTTTGTACGAGCTGTAAATAAATAGTTGTCACTATTAAAGTTCCAACCCTCGTACATGTGGGAACTGTCGTTATCTGGTGGACTTTCATTTACGTCTCTCTTCTCACCTTGCCTGTGAAGCGTGTTGTTGTATTGGCTCATATTGTATGTTTCATGTTGTTCGCATTCTTGTTGTATTCATAAGATATACCAGAACCAAGATATACGGAACTAGATCGTACCATGAACGCCACTGAAACTAAAGTAGATTTATATTACCCATCATTAACTTCAAAAAACCTAATAACTGACATCCCACCCGCTTTAGATACCATATAATACCATGGCTACGGTTGATTTTGCAAAGGATCTGAACTGGTGTGCCCATTCTATACCGCCATGTTGTTCTCTATAGTGGAGGGGTGTCTGCAGTGTACTTCAAGCAGTGGTACGACACGTACTGTATGTTTACTTCACTTCAGGTCTTTGTGACAGTTGACAGTGTGCTCATCGTTATTATGGCTTCAAAAATTCAAATGGTTCAAATGGCTCTGAGCACTATGGGACTTAACATCAATGGTCATCAGTCCCCTAGAACTTAGAACTACTTAAACCTAACTAACCTAAGGACAGCACACAACAGCCACTCATCACGAGGCAGAGAAAATCCCTGACCCCGCCGGGTATTATGGCTTCAATCGTGGAAATATCGATAGGCAAACGTGCTGCAATTACAGGAATCAGACAAGGAGATTTATCTACGCCTCGAATTGCGAAACAATGTGGCATGTCTGGAGGGGGAGTGCAGTAGACCGTTCACCGCCAGAAGAGTAGTAATAAGGAACTACCACAACTAGGACGATCTTGTTAGACAATTAAAGTGATGATAAAGTCATCAGAATTACTATTATTAGAAATATGTTTAAAACAGCTGCACAAATTCGCACAGAATTGATAAGAACGAGCAAGAAAAACGTATTTGCTGCAAAAGTAAAGGGAAGTTGACTGATTCCGGCGTAAAACGATGCGTGGCAGTGAGGAAATCCCTTGTGAAGCCCCTATATAAAAAGAAGGCACTCGAGTGGACTGGAAAACATATAATAAGTGGAACGAAGACTAAAATAAAGTATTGTTCACAGATGGATTGAGATTTTTGGTACTAGAAGGAGGATATTTGTTTGTCGATCTGAAGGAGAAAGGATGGCCCAGCCGTGCATTCTTCCTACAGCTTTAAACACGGTGGAGTTCTATTTTGGTCTGGGAGTTTTTGCAGGAGATGGAGTTGGTGACATTATGAAAATAGAAGCACTAAAAAAAAAATGTTCAAATGTGTGTGAAATCTTATGGGACTTAACTGCTAAGGTCATCAGTCCCTAAGCTTACACACTACTTAACCTAAATTATCCTAAGGACAAACACACACACCCATGCCCGAGGGAGGACTCGAACCTCCACTAGGACCAGCCGCACAGTCCATGACTGTAGCGCCTTAGACCGCTCGGCTAGAAGCACTACCAACGCATACTTCAGTATCTTATGATACCATGTGGATTGCGCTTAATAAGGAAAGGAAAGGGATCACATTACAAAAGGATAATGCCCCAGAACGTCTGTCGGCGTTCTGTAAGAAATACATTCCTTCGAAGGAAAAATAGCTGGTACTCAAAGATATGACGTGGCTGTCTCAAAGCCCTTATTGTAGCCCTACTGAAATGATCTGGGATAAAGTGAAGGCGCATCCGGAAAATTCACAAAACAAGCAAGGAACATATGTGGAACGTCGTTAAGGATGTGTGGAATCATGTGGACTCGCAATAGCTACGAAACGAATTGACAGCATACCTGACTTTGTGAGGCAGTCGTTAAATCTAAGGGAGGGTACTTTGATGAAAGTAAAATATAATTTTACTGTTTGTATTACATTTAGAAGTATATAATTATATTTTTGGAGAAATAACCTTTTGTTTGCATTCACATTTGAAATATCAGATAACAGCTGATTGTTAATTGTGGCTATACTGGATATGCTTGTGTACTGTGACTGTGCGAAACAATGATTTATTTGTACTTTCTGCTATCGTCGCTTTTATTTGTTTCATGTTTAATTTAACACAGCGCAATTACAATTACGAAATGATTACAGGTAAAAATAGTTACAACTAGTCAGTTAGTGACACGTTTATTTCTTTGAGTGATAGATGCATACAAACGATGAACCACGAAAACATTATAGAATATCTACAACCATTTTGTAGGGAAGCAACATCCACTGTTACGTACGAAATTATATCGATGTGGGGCCTACTTCTAAAAGTGATGAATAATTACCTTACCGGCTAAATACAATGAGAACATACTGATGCTTGAGTGTGTTTCCATGTGTAAGAGCAATGAATGAAAGAACATTTTAGAAGTTCTTTCTTTCACAACCGAGTTACAAACTTCATGTCTCCCGTGAAATGCAGTCTTGCATTATTATTCTTCATTACGAGATTGCAGTGACCGATTCATCTTAAATAGTTTTCAATAATAATAAGTTCTAATATTTGCCCAAAGTAGATAATTCTAGTAATTTACCCTCGATATATTCAAATAATATGGGACTTTTCCAGTGTACCTCATTTATTTACACTGTGGAGTGATAACCAGCCTCTTATTCAACCTTTCCCTTTCTCTGGGTCTTTCTGGGTTTCTCAACAGTTATTTCGTTGTACTACTACTTTGTAACCAACAAACTTCAACAGGAATCAATTGCAGACATCCACCGAGAATTTTTATGAAATCATTTATGCATATAGTTACTTATCAAAGTTCTTATGTCATTTGACTACAATTTCTCTCTATTCGTAAACATAAATAAAGTGTCTTCTCGCAAGAAATTGCTGATACTGTTTCTATTCATTAGTTATCACTCTGTTTACTTCTGCCTAATAATATCGTTAGCAACATTAAGTTTAGCTTAATTTAAAAAATCTTTGTAAAACCACTTATATACCTTGGCACACGTGTGGTGGGTTCTACCATTAGATAAAACAGTCGATTACATAATGTGTAATGATGGAAACATATCTCATATTTTTAATGTATTTTTCTCGCTGCTCATGTGATCAAAAACAAGCAATGATCGTAGTTCTCGGTCTTTAACATGATGATTTTTTTCTTATCATCTCTATTACAATTTAAAACTCTGAGTGAAATAATTGCTACGGATATTCCCAAGAAACGTCTGGAAATTTGTATAGGATACCTCAGTAAATGATTCTAGGTGATTTCCGCGTCATCAGTCTACAGCAACTACTAGAAACGTCAAGTAGCGAAACGTAAGCTAGCTCGCCTTCGAATAACAATTCTGTTTGTTAAAACTACACATTTATAGCAGTCCTATTAGCCAGATTAGAGTTCAGACATCATACTGCACTGCCTCGCTGTGGCTTCCGATGTTGCAGTGTCCTGAGCTTATTGGTAATTACTCCGTTAGTGGTTGCTGAAGCCTCTTGTTTCCTAATCGATGGAAGAAAGAAAATGTTTATTAGTATATCAGGCAATTTGATCAAACAGAACTTTGTTAAAAGGCTGTTATCCTCTTTCTGTTGTCGTTGGGTAATGTTATTTAACACGTCCTTCACATTACGGTCATTGGAGGGCGTCTGAGAAAAAGATAGATACAGCCATTTGGGGCGATTCAAGAAAATAAGTAGACTGTTATCCGAAACAGAATGTTTACGTTTCTCATATAAGAAATGTCAGGGGTGTTCTAAATTAGGACATTGTCAAAATAAAGGTCTAATAAAATTTCATGAGACTTGATTTCAAACTGAGTGTTGTTTTATATACATTACAGGCTAACTGCTTGTTCAGAGCACGTTCAATGTACAGATATTGAAGCTGGCAGATGGCAGAGAGACAAAGACACGTAGATTGTTACAACTGAGCACAGAAAACTCTCAGTCATGGTACCCCCCCACCCCCTCTAAGGCAACGTGCTCGCATGTACTTTAAATCTCCGTGACGTCACAGTACTCCCTATGTCCGGGGAGACAAAGAGACTGCTTCCAGAAACGAGCCACTAATTACTGAGAGCTTCGTAAACATTTTGCGTAATAATATCCAATAAAAATAATTTTGAAGCTATACCGATTTTCGAAATAAGCAGCGTTACGAGAACAGTGCATAAAAGTACAAATGGGACCGAATTCAGCTAATAAAACACAAAATTTAAAAAAAAATCGGATGGTGTGGGAGGGGCGAACGTAATGGTTTCAAGATGCTGATAACTGTGAACAGAATGTAATAAAACTACATAAAATACTGAAATATTTCCGTTTAACGTACTTTCGCTAGCATTTATTAATTCAGGTTTGTGATAAGGAAAGTGAAATATCGATCGTACGAGACTTCAAACAGCTGAAAAAATTCACATGTGGAGAAACTGGTACGGTCCTGTGCAAATAAATGCCTTTTCATCTATTAGTAAACTATAAAATTACATTTAATACGCTTGAGATGGATAAGTAAAGCTCTGAGTCGTAATTTTTTCAACAATTCTGGAATTATTATACTACTAACGTTTAATGGTGAAACGCGATACATTTTTCCGCGTTGTTTCTCTAGTGCACTACGTAATGGTTTCTTTGATCTACGTTACACCTTATTCGTTACGACTCAGCTTTACTTTTGGAGCTAACCAACGGTCTACTTTTGCACCCTACACAGAAGTTAGTAATAATGTCGGCCCAACATTATAGTATGATTGAGGATTGTGTAGTAAGTGCTCAGAGGTGACTTCGGTGCAGTCCTTTATTAAAATTCAGTCTCTAATTTAAGAAATGTACGCCCCACATAGTCCCTTCCACGCAAGGAGACAAAGTGATCCATCGTTCCAACAAAAATTCGATAACGTATAATATACGGCGTTTCGCGACCTCATCATATTTACTAAACTCGATGGAATCAGAATGAAATGTATATGGCATATGTTTTTGAACAGTTTTCACTTACAACAGGTACAGAAGTCGTACTTTTTAGTAGTGCGGAATATGGCGCAAGGATGTTGTCATTAGTTTCATTTTCTGTTCTTTAACGAGTTTTCATTTTTACTTTTGTAGTGTCAGAGGAAGTATTACGTGAGTATTACGTTCACAATACGTAACAAAGGATGTGAACTACTGTCAGAGTGATTTTGTTTATGGTTAAGTGAAACACTATATTTCAGAAAATATTACTTGGTCTTAGCCTTGATCACTGTTTAATTATTGCTTTACACCCTTATAGGTTATGGACAGTGGGAGTTGAGACCATTCAGATTATAGCCGTGTAAGAAGACTGTAAATTTGGAATTAAGTGCTCCTACAATTACCGTGGAAGTGTTCCATGGAGTAGGACAGCATGTTAGATCTCTGGTAACGAGTCTCTCTAAAGAAGCGTCCTTTATCTGCGTACTTCACAGAAGCAATGTCAGTGCACGACTCGTCTACGTGGGCAGCATGTAACAGTGACGCATTCAGAAGACTGTTTCAAAGAGGTTAATGTAGTTGAGGAAGTAGGTGTAAAACACTATACTGAACAACATGGTGGAATTCTACGAATACCACAAACGAATCGAATATTAAAAATCAGCGCCAAAATTTTACGTACAAAGTGACTGCGTCACAGAAACTGTATCATCGGAAAGTGTTATGACTAAACATAATGATATGTGCAATAATGGAAACTAGTTTCCTTTATAAGTTCACTAGATACGTTTCGTTCTTTTTATATAATTTCTAGGACAAAGGGCATCAAAAAATTGCAGAATGCTGAATTTTTTCGATTACATATGACAAAAATTAAAATACACGCATAAACCAAGTTCTATGTATTTCCTGCTTATACTAAAAGTGAACTTTCTTTGCTTGAAGTATAGGGCAAAAAACAACAAGCATGTGTCTTGGAGTTAATCGATGGAAACATTACCCTTCAGCACCTCCCCCATCGCTCTCCTCCTGTTTCTCTGAATTTTCCTCAGATTACACTTTCATTATGTATGTTAACTGGTTCTTAATTTTCTTCCGTCTTGGCACACAGCAACGAAAATCGGAGTATTACAAACTTTTGCGGATTATTGACGACTTACGGAAGACAAAGAATATCTGTATGGTAGATACACTGAGTCTATGTGTAAATTTATAAATTTTATTGCCGAACGGAGTGGCCGAGCGGTTCTAGGCGCTACAGTCTGGAACGACGGAACCGCTACGATCGCAGGTTCGAATCCTGCCTCGGGCATGGATGTGTGTGATGTCCTTAGGTTAGTTAGGTTTAAGTAGTCCTAAGTTCTAGGGGACTGATGACCTTAGAAGTTAAGTCCCATAGTGCTCAGAGCCATTTTAGCCATAAATTTTATTTCTTTCTTTACACTTCATGGTAAAACTGGGTTCTCTATTGAATTAGGTGCTTGCCACAATAGTTTAAATTAATGAAACTAGTTCAGGTTGATGGAGCAAAAATTCGCTATTTTATTCTAGTTCATGGGATAAACAATTTTCTTTTTGTCTTTTATATGCTAAGAGCAGTAATCACTTTTTTAAATAAAAACCGTTGGCAAAGTTTTAAAAAAAGTATGTTAGAAGTATCAGTACAACGAAACAAAACATGAAGTTATAGAATACATCAAACAAGTGACTTAAAGTAAACACGTTCAGGTGCAACTGCACACTTGAGAAACCTAGTTGTTTCTAGAAAGACTTACGACGGCCCTATAATGTTGATGGACGTTGTGCATGGTCTTAAGTCAAATATCATCTCTTCCATTCTTTCATTGTGAGGAACTCTTTGAACTTGCTAACGTGGCTCAAGACAGATGAGCCTATATTGTTTTATTACTATTATTGTTTATGAAATTGTGTGTTATTGACGTTACTGTACTCTTTTCATATTGGACAGGCCCTCTATTGTAAAAGTACTGGAAACATAATTCATGAAGATCGTTTCTCTCATGAGGTCCCCACGTGTTCTAGTTCTGATTCGGTAAAATCAGTATTCACATTCATTTAATTCACAATCCCTCTTATGGGACACGGTACGGGACGCTTCCTAATTAATTTATAGGGCAGCAAAGAATGAGATCGACAATAAATAAACTGGAATAGCTGCAACAATTCTCAAACAATCGGCTATGACTGGATTTCTTTATGTCCTTGTGGTGTCCATTCATCAACGCAGCAGCTAGCAGCTGTAATTGCTGGATATTACATTAGTTCAGATTTTCATAACTCCCGTGTAGCTTATTCAGCCTTGATTCCCGGCTGGAGCCGTCACAAAGTGACGAGTAAGCTGGAGAGCAGCCTCTCGCGACTGTAGGGGAATAATTCAAGGGGCTCGCATCGGGGGGGCGCGCCCTACCTCCAGAAATTACTGCTTAACGCCCACATCCCAGGCGTTTTACTCCTTAATTCCTTTCTGTGTTATTACGGGAGAAACAAAGCAACATATTTTATACGGATTAAAGTATCAGATATGCCGTGGTCTCGCACGATAGATAAAACAGTATCTTATTAATCAACCAAGGACGCAGAACGTTATTTTAAGAAAAACAAGTCCAGATTATTACAATGAGCTAAAGAGAATTTCGTGTCCTTGCCTCATATCATACATAGAAAGAAGGATCCTTTATTGTATGATTATATGATAGCGGAACAAACACTGGTAGCAGTTACTTCTGTAAAATATCTGGGAGTATGCGTGCGGAACGATTTGAAGTGGAACGATCATATAAAATTAATTGTTGGTAAGGCGGGTGTCAGGTTGAGATTCATTGGGAGAGTCGTTAGAAAGTGTAGTCCATCAACAAAGGAGGTGGCTTACAGAAGACTCGTTCGACCTATACTTGAGTATTGCTCATCAGTGTGGGATCCGTACCAGGTCGGGTTGACAGAAGAGATAGAGAAGATCCAAAGGAGAGCGGCGCGTTTCGTCACAGGTTTATTTGGTAAGCGTGATAGCGTTACGGAGATGTTTAGCAAACTCAAGTGGCAGACTCTGCAAGAGAGGCGCTCTGCATCGCGGTGTAGCTTGCTGTCCAGGTTTCGAGAGAGTGCGTTTCAGGATGAGATATCGAATATATTGCTTCCCCCTACTTATACCTCCCGAGGAGATCACGAATGTAAAATTAGAGAGATTCGAGCGTACACGGAGGCTTTCCGGCAGTCATTCTTCCCGCGAACCATATGCGACTGGAACAGGAAAGGGAGGTAATGACAGTGGCACGTAAAGTGCCCTCCACCACACACCGTTGGGTGGCTTGCGGAGAATAAATGTAGATGTAGATCCGCTGAAGTTTAAACTGCTGTATCTAAAAAAAAGTAACTAATGTGTGAAATAAGCTGCCGTATCGTCTAAGTCAATGTTATAAGGGTCCGAGTGATTTCTATAGCTGGATAATTTCGTATTACGTACCCCTCTTGAAGTGATATAAGGAACGTGCGAGGTGTGGCAATAAAAAAAGGGACCATTGGTGTAAGACATTTCATTTCAAAAAGACACTCATATTTAGTTATTTTCACCTTCAATATACTGCCCTTCTCTATCCCCACAACGCTCCGTGCGAATGTCCCTTTGAGAGAAACAGTGCTGGAAATCTCCCTCCGTGAGCTCCTTGATGACGTGTGCTGCTTTTTCTAAAAATAGTTCAAACGGCTCTGAGCACTATGGGACTCAACATCTGAGGTCATCAGTCCCCTAGAACTTAGAACTACTTAAACCTAACTAACCTAAGGACATCACACACATCCATGCCCGAGGCAGGATTCGAACCTGCGACCGTAGCAGTCACACGGTTCCGGACTGAAGTGCCTAGAACCGCACGGCCACCACGGCCCCGCTTTTTCTGTCACTGCTTCAACGGACTGAAGTCTTGTTCCTTTTAATGCAGATATGACCTTGGGGAATGATAAAAGTCACATGGTGCTAGGTGAGGCGAATAAGGTGGGTAGTCTAACAGTTAGTCTTCGCTAGAAAACTCTTGACAGACAACGCGTTGCCTTGAAGCAGAACCCAGGACTTTTCCTTCCACAATTCGGGTCGTTTTTTTCTTATTGTCTCACGAAGTTGAGCAAGAAACTCAAGGTAGTAATTTTGGTTAATAGTTTGACCTTCAGGAACCCAGCGACGATACACAATTCCACGAATATCGGAAAAAAAGATAACCATCGCTTTCAATCTTGATTTTCTCATTCGAGTTTTCTTTGCTCTCTGTAAAGTTGGGCGCTTCCAGTGCCTAGACTGGCGCTTAGCATCTGGATTATAAGCGGAAAACAAAGTTTCATCAGATATTATCACTCTTTCCAAGATACAAGGATCATTTTCAATGGTATTTAGAGTGTCAGTACAAACATTTTCACTAGCATCCTTTTGTTCTATCGTGAGAAGTTTCGGCACCAGCTCGCACACACTTTTCTCATATTAAATGGGTTGCGTAAAATTTGCCTACTTTGTCAGTTACTGCAGTATTAGCAATCGATTGAATACTCAACCGACGGTCTAATCGAATCAGATTACCTATTTTCGATATTTTCATCCTTTTTTTACGTTGAAAGGCGTCCAGAGCGTGAGTCATCTTCACCGTCTTCTCGGTCATCGCGGAAACGCTGGAACCACTCAAGAACTCGTGCACTTGATAAACAGCCTTCGCCGTACATCTCTTTTAGTAAAAGATAGATATTAGTAGGAGTATTTCCAAGATTCACATGAAACTTCACGACTTGTTGCTCTATTACTGCACTTATCATTTTGCCGGCAAACCAAAAAAACAGCTCGTACACGAATGAAGGTCACAGCCACACTGATTTTTCTGGACTCCCGAGATGCCGCATTCGGCTGACGCTTCACGATTCACAACAATTGCTCGTTCATCTTTACCGCTTACCCTGTGACAGCATCAGTCCCGTTATTTTATAGCCACACCTCGTACTATATGTTCTTACAGTAAGAAATCAGACTCATGTCTATTTTCCTGCAATTATACATAGGCACTTTTGTTTACAATCACACTATTTTTGGTTGTTCACAACATCTCCTAGGGATGTCAATATGTCCACAGTAGTTTCAATGGGAGACGGTTCAGCCATGGATTTTTTTTTCGTCGAATACGTGACCCGAGGTTAGGACAATATATACAGAAAATGGAAATTTCTTGAACTTTATGTAAAAATTGTCTTCTCATCCAAAATCAGTCTGAGAGTTCCGTTTGACTACCGTCTGCGTTTTTCCATTAGACTTAGTACTGAGGTATTTAATAATTATTCTTATGTAAAATACGTGAGATCCGTTTTTATGTTCATAATTGCTAGTCTGATATTATAGCATGCAATATGCTGAACACAGACGTTTTGCATCCACGCTTATGATGACTTGCGGAGGTCGTAGCGTAGCTAGTGTTACCTCTCTTCTTTTCAGTATTTCAGAAACTTGTAGCCATACACATCAGTAGCTTCATCCGGAATTTTCTATGTTAAAATGCCGTATAAATGTGAATTTATACAAACTAAAGGAAAAGGAACTGTTAAACCTACCGCTAGATTAAATACTAAAAGTTCATAAATTTTAACACTTGTTCTGTGAACTAACATTATACACATATCAAAAAAAGTTTTGCATAATTTCGGTTCCGAGAGTTCCGGTACCTGTACAGAAAACTGGAATACAGATCAACATAAACGTCATTTTCACACTTTTTATTGCTCATCAAAAACCACACGTTGCATGATGTACCATAATACAGCGAGACCTTCAGAGGTGGTGGTCCAAATTTCTGTCAAACCTACCGTTAGATTAAATACTAATACCGGTACCTCTAATACCCAGTAGCCCGTCTCTTGTATCGAGGCATGCCTGTATTCGTCGTAGCATACCTTCCACAAGTTCATCAAGGCACTGTTGATCCAGATTGTCCCACTCCTCAACAGCGATTCGGCGTAGATCCCTCAGAATGGGTGGTGGGTTACGTCGTCCATAAACAGCCCTTTTCAATCCATCCCAGGCATGTTCGATAGAGTTCATGTCTGGAGAACATGCTGGCCACTCTAGTCGATCGATGTCGTTATCCTGAAGGAAGTCATTCACAAGATGTGGACGAGGGGGGCGCGAATTGTCGTCCAAGAAGACGAATGCCTCGCCATTACGCTGCCGATATGGTTGCACTATCGGTCGGAGGATGGCAGTCGCGTATCGTACAGCCGTTACGGCGCCTTCCATGACCACCAGCGGCGTACGTCCGCCCCACATAATGCCCCCCCCCCCCCCCAAAAAAAAAACATCAGGGAACCTCCACCTTACTGCACTCGCTCGACAGAGTGTCTAAGGCATTCAGCCTGACAGGGTTGCCTCCAAACACGTCTCCGATGATTGTCTGGTTGAAGGCATATGCGACACTCATCGGTGATGCCAATCCTGAGCAGTCCATTCGGCATATTGTTGGGCCCATCTGTAACGCGCTGCATGGCGTCGCGGTTGCAAAGATGGACCTCGCCATGGACGTCGGGAGTGAAGTTTCGCATCATGCAGCCTATTGCACACAGTTTGAGTAGTAACACGACGTCCTGTGGCTGCATAAAAAGCATTATTCAACAAGGTTGCATTGCTGTCACGGTTCCTCCGAACCATTATCCGTGGGCAGCAGTCATCGACTACAGTCCCTTTGGCGCCCTGAGCGAGGCATGTCATGGACAGTTCCTGTCTCTTTGTATCTCCTCCATGTCCGAACAACATCGCTTTGGTTCACTCCGAGACGCCTGGACAGTTCCGAGAGCCCTTCCTGGCACAAAATAACAATGCGGACACGATCGAACCGCGGAATGGTTGAACTGCAGACAACACGAGCCGTGTACCTCCTTCCTGGTGGAATGACTGGAACTGATCGGCTGTCGGACCCCCACCGTCTAATAGGATCTGCTCGTGCATAGTTGTTTACATCTTTGGGCGGGTTTAGTGACATCTCTGAACAGTCAAAGGGACTGTGTCTGTGATACAATGTCCACAGTCAGCGTTTATCTTCAGGTGTTCTGGGGACTGGGCTGATGCAAAACTTTTTTTGATGTGCGTGGTAGGCGGAACCCCTAACCAAAAGTGAACAGCTAATGTTCCTAGGATGCACATTCACAAGAATTCCTGCTCGTAATACAAGGAGATAAATCAACTGGAGAAGGCTTCTGCTATGAAACTCTAGAAAATTTCTGAGGGCGTCATCCTTAAAAACCAAGAAGAATGTAATAAAAATTATTTGAGAATATTATAGATGAAGTAGCCCCGTGGCTTTACCCGCGTATGCGTGCAAATGACACCTACAAGGGGCGGACTGAAATATAAAAACACCACAGACACAACACATTATCATGCCCAATACGATGTAGGGAACAGCTTCAATTCGTCTCGGAATGGATAAATCCTAATTCTATATACGTTTTTAAAGAGATTCTAATACCATTCTTCCTGCAGATTTGTGGCAAGTTCAGGTAACGATGATGGAGATGGACAGTCATCACGTACATTTGTCTACAAAGTAGACCACAAAGGCGCAATAATATTGAGGTCTCCTGCCCCCTCTCTTTGTTCTACTCCCCCTCTCTCTCTGCCAATCTCCTCCTCCCAACTCTCCGTGTGTATCTCATCCTCTAGCCTCTATCTGTCCATCTCATCCTCCTCCTTCACCTTGCCCTCTCCCCTCTCTCACCTCCTTCTCCTCCTACTACTTCTCTCTGTCTGTCTCCTACTCCCCCCTCTCTCTGTCGGTCTCCTCCTACCAGCTCTCTTTGTCCATCTCATCCTCCAACCTCTCTCTGTCCATTTCACCCTCCTTCCTCCCTTTGCCAATCCCTTCCCCCCCCCCCCTATTTCATCTTCTCCCTCTCTCTCAGTTAACCTCCTCCTCCCCCACTCTGACTGTCGATCTCGTGCTCCCACTATCCCTGCTCATTCATGCCCATCCACAAATATACCCACTGGAAGACACTCCAGGACCACTCGCACAACATACTATTTGTGTAGGGCAGTCGAGATGTCTGGCGTTACCAACCATTTTCGCACATATCTCCACCTATATGGGAGCTAGGTCGTCCTTATTTCGCCAGTGCTTCTTTCAAGACAATATTTGTTATGATAAAATCTTCTCGGGTTTACAGCCGAGTCAATGAGTTGCTCTCCAGAAACGTTTCAGCAAGTTTCTCACTTGCCATCTTCTGCAAAGATGGCAAGTAAGAAACTTGCTGAAACGTTGCTGGAGAACAACACATTGACTCGGCTATCAACCCGAGAAGATTTTATCATCGAGATTCGCCGAGAAAGCCTCCATTCTCAAATATGTGTTATGTGTTACAATTATATATATATATATATATATATATACTACTGGGCATTAAAATTGCTGCACTACGAAGATGACGTGCTACAGACGCGAAATTTAACCGACAGGAAGAAGGTGCTGTGATATGCAGATGATTAGCTTTTCAGAGCATTCACACAAGGTTGGCGCCGGTGGCGACATCTACAACGTGCTGACATCAGGAAAGTTTCCAACCGATCTCTCATACACAGACAGCAGATGGCCGGCGTTGCCTGGTGAAACGTTGTTGTGATGCCTCATATAAGGAGCAGAAATGCGTACCATCACGTTTCCGACTTTGATAAAGGTCGGATTGTAGCCTAGCGTGATTGCGGTTTATCGTATCGCGACATCGTTGCTCGCGTTGGTCGAGATCCAATTACAATTTTATATATATATATATATATATATATATATATATATATATATATATATATATATATATATATATACTACTGGGCATTAAAATTGCTACACTACGAAGATGACGTGCTACAGACGCGAAATTTAACCGACTGTTATCAGAATATGGAATCAGTGGGTTCAGGAGGTTAATACGGAACGCCGTGCTGGATCCCAACGGCCTCGTATCACTAGCAATCGAGATGATAGGCATCTTATCTGCATGGCTATAACGGATCGTGAAGCCACGTCTCGATCCCTGAGTCAACAGATGGGAACGTTTGCAAGACAACAACCATCTGCACGAACAGTTCGACGACGTTTGCAGCAGCATGGACTATCAGCTCGGATACCATGGCTGCAGTTACCCTTGACGCTGCATCACAGACAGGAGCGCCTGCGATGGTGTACTCAACGACGAACCTGGGTCCACGAATGGCAAAACGTCATTTTTTCGGATGAATCCCGGTTCTGTTTACAGCATCATGATGGTCGCATCAGTATTTGGCGACATCGCGGTGAACGCACATTGGAAGCGTGTATTCGTCATCGCCATACTGTTGTATCACCCGGCGTGATGGTTTGGGGTGCCATTGTTTACACGTCTCGGTCACCTCTTGTTCGCATTGACGGCACTTTGAACAGTGGACGTTATATTTCAGATGTGTTACCACCCGTGGCTCTACCCTTCATTCGATCCCTTCGAAACCCTACATTTCAGCAGGGTGATGCACGACCGCATGTTTCAGGTCCTGTAGGGGCCTTTCTGGATACAGGAAATGTTCGACTGCTGCACTGGCCAGCACATTCTCCAGATCTGTCACTAACTGAAAACGTCTGGTCAATGGTGGCCGAGCAACTGGCTCGTCACAGTACGCCAGTCACTACTCTTGATGAACTGTGCTATCGTGTTGAAGCTGCATGGGCAGCTGTGCCTGTACACGCCATCCAAGCTCTGTTTGACTCAATGCCCAGGCGTATCAAGGCCGTTATTACGGCCAGAGGTGGTTGTTCTGGGTACTGATTTCTCAGGACCTATGCACCCTAATTGCGTGGAAATGTAATCACATGTCAGTTCTAGTATAGCATATTCGGCCAATGAATACCCGTTTATCACCTGCATTTCTTCTTGGTGTAGCAATTTTAATGGCCAGTAGTGTATATATAATGTGTTTGTGTGTGTGTGTGTGTGAACCAGTGTGAGCCATGGGTAATTAAATTATCGGAATTAAATAGATATTTCTGAAATATGGCAGTGAAGATTTTTCAGGATGTGCTGGTTTGTGCCTTTGGGTCTGTGAGGGGGCGAAGCCAACCAAGAATGACAAATAGTGTTGCTATTATGTCTTCGACCGACACCCAAACTGAAAATGAGTTGCGAAGCAAAACAAGCGCTTTGCGAACTAATCTTAACTGTCAGTCGGTGGGTGGAGTGTCCATTTATATGACCGTAACTATATTACATGACAAATTTTGCCTTATCTTAAAATTCAAAGCCTAACATTCATAGCCCAAGTGTCTCAATTTTACAGGAAGATCCTGTGTGCATACTAGCCTCCAAAGTTCATCACAGACCTCCTATCGGCCAATGAAGGAAAGGAGGAAAGGTAGACATATTGAATGACCCTCCAAACCTTACTAAAACTTTTTATTCTTAATTAAGAAGTCAAGTTCGTGTTGTTTCCTTATGAGGAGGGCTAGAAAGCCGAAAGCCGTCTCATAAAATGCTATAAAATAAATGTTATTGTGTAAGAACAATACTATGTATTTAAGTTTGTAATACCGTATTTTACGGGCTATAAGACGCTACGAACTATAAGACTCACCTTAATTTTTAAGCAGTATTTGTAAAAAATGACATTTTTACCGATTTCATTGTTGGATTGCAAAGCCAGACTAAAAAAATTCTTAGTTCATAAAACCGAACTGACCTTTAAAATCCCTGAAAGTCGCCATTTAACTTTCTTCTTCTTCTTGTTCTTCTTCTGCTTCGTCATCATTGTTGCCCACTTCGTGTATAAGATGATCTTCACTGCTACCGAGAGCGTTACTTACGCCGCACTTCCTAAAAGATTTACTTGTCCCCCAATCGTCAAGGTTTTATCTGTTGACGGAGGGCCGAAATGCCGCTCAGCTTCTGTATATGCTATTACCTTCAATTTATAGCCCGCATCATACGAATACCTGTTATTTTTTTCCATTACGAAACTAGCTACTAACAAAAATACTTTACCGATAACACAAATCACTTTCAGTTCAGATTCATTGCCATTGTAGACTGTAAAGGCGCATCATCGGCTAGACAGTGTTCTGGGTTGGTGATGGCATGGCGGTAGGGAGTCAGTGTTAGCAAGATTGTGTATTCTCGCAACTAATGTTCGTCGCATCGGTGCACTGCTGCTGCCAGTTGAGTCCAATGTTGCCAGATAGAGATAGGTTTCCTGCGGCATCGAATATATGTCCAATTTAAAGACTGGTGGGAACTTTAAACCAAACATTGGACATCTTTTTTATTAATTTTGGAGGCAAATTTTCGAACAAAAGAGTGTGACTTATAGTCCGTAAAATACGGTAGGTCTATGTTCCTAGAAGTGCTGACGAAAGTTCCCACAAATGTTCATTGTGTTGAGAGTGTCTCGAATGCCAGTGATGGCCGAATACTACACGAAGCGCGGGTTCGTCCTACTTTGCTCACACGGTATAGACGACGCCAACAGTGGAGGCGTGTTGTGTGGCTGGAGCAGAGAAACCACCGGCACGGTGAGGGGGAAGCTGCTGTTATTGGTTATAAAGAAGCGCGGCGCACTCCTCTGTGAGATCAGAAAACAGGCTTTTCTGAAGCTCCGCGTTAGTACGCTAATCTGATCAGCACGGGGAGCACCGGCGAGGCCTCTTAGCCGGCAAAGGGAAAAAAGGAAAAGGCGATGATTCGGCGGTGGGCAGCTGCGGCTGCTCGCGCAGTGGAGCCCAGCGGCAGCGAGGCAGCGGGCGGTCTTATTAATCCGTAGCCGCCGGCCCGCGTCTGCTCGCGCGCGCTCGCACACACACACGCACACGAGAGCGCGGCCCTAACTTGAATATCTTATTAGGACTTAAAAATCAGCATACTGCCGTCTGGCGCGCGCCCCTCCCCCGCAAACTCCGCGAATCCGGCCTGGTGGGGTGGGGGGTGGGGGGGGGACGAGGGGGAGGGGGAGAGGAGGTGGGTTGGGGGAGGGGAGAGCAGACGGAGAGGAAAGGAGCCGAGGGAAGATATATAGGCGCCTGCCGCTCCGCAAAGAATTTTTTCCTCCTTTTCCCTTCTCTTTATCCCTCGGCAGCGAAGGGAATGCATTAAGAGGCAGTTACAAGTTTCGGCATAATGAGATGGCGGCCGAGAGCGCTCACACACACACACACACACACACACACACACACATACACACACTCACACTCGGACGCCATTCTTCTTCACAACATAATTTGCGGGGACTCGCGAGCTAAGCTGATTTCGCCCGCTGCATGTCGCCGGCTGACGGATAGCGATAGAGGGCGAGCCCGGTTCGCAGATTGGGGGCTGTCTGCCCAGCGATACATCACCGGCACTCCGCCTTATTAGTCAGCCCTGCCCTGCCCCCGCCGGGCTGCGCCTTGTTGTTGCTGTGGCGTCCGCACGCACTCGCGACTGTCATCTGTCTGCCTCAGGTGCGCCAGCAAGTGGCGATGCAACAGATCGCCGCCGTTCGACTTAGATTTCCGATGACGAGTCTGCAGATTGTGGTCCGGTGGTTAGCGTCGCTGCTTCAAGATCGGGGAGTCACCGGTTCGATTCTCAGCTGGGCCGGAGATTTTCTTCACTCGAGGTCTGGCTGTTTCTGTTGGTTTGATCTTTTCATCTCATCTTCATCGAAGCACAAGTCACCGATAAGGCGTCAAATAAACAGTCTGGTATCACTTATCGATACCACACAACCAGTGTCTCGAAGTTGGCAACGGAATAGCAGGTTTCCATCAGATGCCGATAGTGCTTGTGAGGGATCCGGCGGACCCAATGGTGCACGACTGTCGAGCGGGTCCGTACCACAAGCGCCCTCTGCCGCCGCCAATATAGGACAGCCAGCAGTTGAACGGAATGGACAGTGTCTTGAAAGGAGGATATAAGATGAACATCAACAAAAGCAAAACGAGGATAATGGAATGTAGTCGAATTAAGTCGGGTGATGCTGAGGGAATTAGATTAGGAAATGAGACACTTAAAGTAGTAAAGGAGTTCTGCTATTGGGGAGCAAAATAACTGATGATGGTCGAAGTAGAGAGGACATAAAATTTAGACTGGCAATGACAAGGAAAGCGTTTCTGAAGAAGAGAAATTTGTTAACATCGAGTATTGATTTACGTGTCAGGAAGTCGTTTCTGAAAGTATTTGTATGGAGTGTAACCATGTATGGAAGTGAAACATGGACGATAAATAGTTTGGACAAGAAGAGAATAGAAGCTTTCGAAATGTGGTGCTACAGAAGAATGCTGAAGATTAGATGGGTAGATCACATAACTAGTGAGGAGGTATTGAATAGAGTTGGGGAGAAGAGGAGTTTGTGGCACAATTTGACAAGAAGAAGGGATCGGTTGGTAGGACATGTTCTGAGACATCGAGGGATCACCAATTTAGTATTAGAGGGCAGCGTGGAGGGTAAAAATAGTAGAGGGAGACCAAGAGATGCACTAAGCAGATTCAGAAGGATGTAGGCTGCAGTAGGTACTGGGAGATGAAGCTTGCACAGGATAGAGTAGCATGGCGAGCTGCATCAAACCAGTCTCAGGATTGAAGACCACAACACAACAGCAGTAGCCACACACCCCACATGCACTTGGTGCCTCTTTGCTACGTGACGGCCGCGCGGGGTAGCCGCGAGGTCTGGGGCGTGGTCCGCGCGGCTTCCCCCGTCGGAGGTTCGAGTACTCCCTCGGACATGGGTGTGAGGTCGTCCTTAGCGTAAGTTACTTTAAGTTAGATTAAATACTGTGTAAGCTTAGGGACCGATGACCTCAGCAGGTTGGTTCCATAAAACCTTACCACAACTAAAATTTGCTACGTGACGCTACGCAGTCCCCACGCAATCGGGGTTCTTGCGCCATTGGTCGTGCTTTCTACATCTACATATACGTGATTACTCTGCTATTCACAATAAAGTGCCTGGCAGAGGGTTCAATGAACCACCTTCTTCAAGCTGTCTCTCTACCGTTCCACTCTCGAACGGCACGCGGGAAAAACGAACACTTAAATTTTTCTATGCGGACCCTGAGTTCTCTCATTTTATCGTGATGATCATTTCTACCTATGTAGGTGGGTGCCAGCAGAATGTTTTCGCAATCAGAGGAGAAAACTGGTGTTTGAAATTTCATGAGAAGATCCCGTCGCAACGAAACACGCCTTTGTTTTAATGATTGCCACTCCAATTCACGTATAATGTGTGTGACACTATCTCCCCTGTTTCGCGATAATACAAAACGAGCTGCCCTTCTTTGCACTTTTTCAATGTCATCCGTCAGTCCCACCTGGTGCGGATCCCACACCTTACAGTAATATTCCAGAATAGGGCGGACAAGCGGGATGTAAGCAGTCTGTTTAGTAGACCTGTTGCACCTTCTAAATGTTCTGCCAATGAATCGCAGTCTTTAGTTGGCTCTACCTACAATATTATCTATGTGATCGTTCCAATTTAGGTTATTTGTAATTGTAATACCTAAGTATTAAGTTGAATTTACAGCCTTCAGATTTGTGTGATTTATCGCGTAATTAAAATTTAGCTGATTTGTTTTAGTACTCATGTGAATAACTTCACACTTTTCCTTATTCAGGATCAATTGTCACTTTTCGCACCATACAGACATCTTATCCTACTCATCTTGCAAGTCGTTTTGATCATCTGATGACTTTACAAGACGGTAAATAACAGCATCATCTGTAAACAATCTAAGACGGCTACTCAGATTGTCTCCTATGTCGTTAATGTAGATCAGGAACAATAGAGGGCCTATAACACTTCCTTGAGGAACGCCGGATGTTACTTCTGTTTTACTCGATGACTTTCCGTCTATTACTACGACCTGTGACCTTTCTGACAGGAAATCACGAATCCAGCTTTAGTTGGCTCAACTGGCTCTGAGCACTATGCGACTTAACTTCTGAGATCATCAGTGGCCTAGAACTTAGAACTAATTAAACCTAACTAACCTAAGGACATCACACACATCCATGCCCGAGGCAGGATTCGAACCTGCGACCGTAGCGGTCACTCGGTTCCAGACTGTAGCACCTAGAACCGCACGGCCACTCCGGCCGGCCCAGCTTTAGTACAGAGAGCCGTATCCTTGTTGTTATTGTACGAGCTGGACTCTATTTCTTGCTGCGTTATTTCTAATCAGTCTTTGTACGCTTGGACAAATACAAGTTAAGTAATCCTTCTCCTTTGTTCCCTAATCATTTCTGCTTCTGTTCACCTGTCCTGCGGTGACAACTGCTGCACCACTCTCTACACCAGTGTATCTCAACCTTTCTTAGACCATTACCCCTGAGTGCAATCACACATTAGCTAGTACCTTCCCCCCCTCCCCCCCCCCCTGGTGTCTGTTGCTACCTCCTCCCCCACATTGACACCAACTTTAGCGCGTAAGTAAACTGTAGAATGAAAGTCTTTTCTTGGAACACTTTTATTTTTAAAATGGTGAAAGAAATTTAGTTTGTGTGTTTCTTTGTATATGTGTATATGTGTGTTAGAATGATTGACCAAGTGCTACCCACAACCCCTTTCAGATAAGGAAGCTAACTACCTGCAGTGGGGCAGACACTAGTTACAAAACATGCTTCTCCTTCAGTACTCCTCTCCATCGCGGCACTTGTTTGATCTGCACACTGCAACCCCATTTAAAATGTGTGCACTATACTTACTATTCGTAAATCACTTCATTGCTGCACTCCTTGCCTCTGAACTGGAGGAAATTGGCAGACTTCAAGCTGTTAATGCTTTGTGTCTGACCACAGCCACAAGCAGTAATAGTAATGATAATAATGATAATAATAATACTTTGTACACCACTATAGTAACCCATATATGGTTACTGTTGAATTGTGCTGTCAATTAAATCATTTACCTACTTCGAAGCGAGTAATGAAGCAATGAGAGAGCAGTACGATCCCATAAAAAGTAGAGGGGAGGACTACACGCTAAAGTGTAGAGAAACGATGGACTGCAGCTAAACCAACGCATTTCATGGGTACTGCAGAAACTATATTTCTATAGGAGTTGGAAAATATCGCTCAGAAATGCATTAGTAAGCTCTTTGAGACATATATGAAGTAAAGTTTTTCATTCGCGTTGTTCATACGTTGTGTTGGCAGACCTATTATGGTGCCTCATCTTATTCAGGAGCTCTTTTATTGATCCAAAAAAATTCTCTCACTTTTGAGTCACACAGACTAGCCTTAAACTCTTTCAAAGGTTGTCTTCAACCTGTACCGAACCTAGATTTCAATTGTAAGAGTCGAGGTATATGAAAGGAAAAGGAGTATTTGAGAAGGGAGTGAAACAAGGTTGTAGCCTGTCCCCATCGTCAGTCAACCTGTACAATTGGTAACCAGGAAAAGAAACTAGAAAAAAGTTGGAAAGGCGGAGAAATATAAACTTGGACTTTTTGCCGATAACACTGTAATACTGTTAGAAAACCCTAAGGACTTCAGTAGAACGAAAAACGAGACGAAAGTTGCAAATTTTTATTTTTATTCACTCGATCACTAGTTTCAGTCCCATTTTCAAATCATCATACATAGCCGAAAATGGCATTTCCGAAGACGTCAAAAATGTGCAACGAACATAGTGCATACAGTTATCTGTATGCACTGTAAATGTTCATTGCATATGATTGAGGATATGTCCCCTCAAATAATCGTTCCTCTTGGACAAGTTGTGCCGGAAACTGTTTTTCGCTCCAATTTGACTCAGCACCTTCTCTTCGGTTATTCGATCTACCACGCCCTGTTCTCCCTCTAAAAATCCCTCTTCCCCCAAGCCGAATCAATCACAGTTCCCTGTATTACCAGACTGAGAATTTTTGCATGTCTCACGGCGTGTCCTATCAGTCAATTGCTATAGGTATGTTCGATCGACATTCGTGTTTTACGGACATGCTATGTCAATTAAAATGAGAATCCATGTAGGATATAAGAAGTTCTTTTCGCGCAACTCTGTTGAGAAAGTTTGGAGAACTGGCATTTGCGATAGACTGCAGAACGATCCTACTGGCGCCAAAATACACTACTGGCCATTAAAATTGCTACACCAAGAAGAAATGCAGATGATAAACGGGTATTCATTGGAGAAATATATTATACTAGAACTGACATGTGATTAAATTTTTACGCAATTTGAAAGCACAGATCCTGAGAAATCATTACCCAGAACAACCACCTCTTGCTGTAATAACGGCCTTGATACTCCTGGGTATTGAGTCAAACAGAGCTTGGATGGCGTGTACAGGTACAGCTGCCCATGCAGCTGCAACACGATACAACAGTTCATCCAGAGTAGTGACTGCCGTATCGTGACGGGCCAGTTGCTCGGCCACCATTGACCAGACGTTTTCAGTTGGTGAGAGATCTGGAGAATGTGCTGGCCAGTGCAGCTGTCGAACATTTGCTGTATCCAGAAAGGCCCGTACAGGACCTGCAACATGCGGTCAAGCATTATCCTGCTGAAATATAGGGTTTCGCAGGGATCGAATGAAGGGTAGAGCTACGGGTCGTAACACATCTGAACTGTAACGTCACTGTTCAAAAGTGCCGTCAATGCGAACAAGAGGTGACCGACATGTGTAACCAATGGCACCCCATACCATCACGCCGGGTGATACCCCAGAATGGCGATGACGAATACACGCTTCCAATGTGCGTTCACCGCGATGTCGCCAAACACGGATGCGACCATCATGTTGCAGTAAACAGAACCTGGATTCATCCGAAAAAATGACGTTTTGCCATTCTTGCACCCGAGTTCGTCATTGGGTACACCATCGCAGGCGCTCCTGTCTGTGATGCAGCGTCAGGGGTAACTGCAGCCATGGTCTCCGAGCTGATAGTCCATGCTGCTGCAAACGTCGTCGAACTGTTCGTGCAGATGGTTGTTGTCTTGCAAACGTTCCCATCTGTTGACTCAGGGATCGAGACGTGGCTTCACGATCCGTTATAGCCATGCGGATAAGATGCCTATCATCTCGATTGCTAGTGATACGAGGCCGTTGGGATCCAGCACGGCGTTCCGTATTACCCTCCTGAACCCACTGATTCCATATTCTGATAACAGTCATTGGATCTCGACCAACGCGATCAGCGATGTCGCGATACGATAAACCGCAATCACGCTAGGTTACAATCCGACCTTTATGAAAGTCGGAAACGTGATGGTACGCATTTCTGCTCCTTACACGAGGCATCACAACAACTTTTCACCAGGCAACGCCGGTCAACTGCTGTTTGTGTATGAGAAGTCGGTTGGAAACTTTCCTCCTGTCAGCGCATTGTAGGTGTTGTCTTGCAAACGTTCCCATCTGTTGACTCAGGGATCGAGACGTGGCTGCACGATCCGTTACAGCCATGCGGATAAGATGCCTATCATCTCGATTGCTAGTGATACGACGCCGTTGGGATCCAGCTCTGAAAAGCTAACCACTTGCATGTCACAGCATCTTCTTCCTGTTGGTTAAATTTCGCGTCTGTAGCTCGTCCACTTCGTGGTGTAGCAGTTTTAATGGCCAGTAGTGTATATCGCGAAGACAAGGTAAGAGAAAGCAGGGCTCTTGCGCAAATTATATTCACCAACTTGTACCGTGTGGTGACTTGCGGAGTATGTATGTAGACGTAGATGAACATCTAATCATAAGCATCCTTCTGTAGTACCATCTTGAAAAGCTATATTCTCTTTATCGTCCTCGTTTCACTTCTACAGAAGGCTACGCCCCAAGTAAATGCCTGCATTTTGACATCTCCGGAAATGCCATTTTCGACAGTGTTATGATGAAGTGAAAACTGAGCTCGGGCCGAAACTAGTCATTGAGTGAATAAAAAGTAAAAATTCGTAACTCTGGATTAGTTTTTCGTTCTACTGATTAACAGAAGTTGCTGACCCAAGCCGCTATAGCATGTGGGAAGTTCGCCAATGGACTTGTAAGAGCAGTTGAAAGGAATAGATAGTGTCTTGAAAAGAGTTTATAAGATGAACATAAAAAGTGAAACACTTTTAATGGAATGTAGTCGAATTAAATCAGGAGGTGGTGAGCAAATAAAATTAGACAATAAGACACTAAGAATAGTAAAGAGATTTTGCAGTTGTGCGGCAAAATAACAAACGCTAGCCGAAGTAGAGAGGATATAGAATGCAGACTAGAAATATCAAGCAAAGAGTTTCAGGAAAAGATAAATGTGTTAACATCTAACATAAATTCAAGCGTCAGTAAGTCTTTATGCAGGTATTTACTTGGGGCGCAGCCTTGTACAGAAGTGAGACGTGGACGATAAAGCGAATATAGCTTTGGAATGTGGTACTACAGAAGAATGCTTAGGATTAGTTGTTCATCTACATCTACATACATACTCCGCAAGCCACCACACGGTACAAGTTTATGAATACCTCGTGCTACTGTTAGTAATTTGCGCAAGAGCCCTGCTTTCTCTTATCTTGTCTTCGCGACCTTTACGCACAATATAGTTTGGCACCAGTAGGATTGTTCTGCATTCTGTCGTAAATGCCAGTTTTCCAAACTTTCTCAACAGAGTTTCGCGAAAAGAACGTCTTCTATCCTACAGGGATTCTTATTTTAATTGGCGTAGCATTCCTGTAATACACGAATGTTAATCGAACATACCTGTACCAAAATGGTTCAAATGGCTCTGAGCACTATGGGACTTCTGAGGTCATCAGTCCCCTAGAACTTAGAACTACTTAAACCTAACTAACCTAAGGACATCACACACATCCATGCCCGAGGCAGGACTCGAACCTGCGACCGTAGTGGTCGCGCGGTTCCAGATATACCGGTAGCAACTGGTTGATAGGACACGTCGTGAGGTATGGAGATATCCTCAGTCTGACAATACAGTGAACTGTGGTTAATTCGGCTTGGGGGAAGAGGGATTTTTAGAGAGAGAAGAGGGCGTGGTAGATCGAATAACCGAAGAGAAGGTGCTAAGTGAAATTGGAGCAAAAAGGAGTTTGTGGCACAAATTGTCTAAGAGGAACGATTACTTGGTGGGACATATCCTCAGTCATCAAGGAATCGTCAACTTGCTAAAGGAAGGGTTAAAAATTGTAGAGGGAAACAAAGGCCTGAAAACAATGAGCAAGTTCAATGGTTGTAAGTGGCAGTAGCTATTCGAAGATGAGGAGGCTTGCATATGGATTGACTAACTTGGAGGCCAGTATCAAACCGATGTTCGGACTGAATACCACAACACCAACAACCGCCTTGGGCCACATATCTACAACCTCGATACTGGTATATCTTCAGCTGCAGCTACTTACGTGTGAGGTCAGAGGGACTTCAAAACTCGTGTTTTCCCTGAGCGTGACGTCTCGTGCGATCAGCTGACTGTCGAGATCGGCGCCAGACTCCATGATGCCGTCACTGAGGCTGCACGCACGTGGGCTCGGCTCGTGTCGCCACAGCACAACATGGCGGCAGTGCGGGTGGGGCGCCGCGGCGCTCGGCGAATGGCGTCTCCCGCCGCGGGAGGCGGCGTCGCGGCGCCCGGCGCCATAGCAGCCGCTCACATATGGACGCGCTCCTGCACTGCAACATACAGAAATGCGCCGTTGTCAAAATTTGAGTCATTTTAGTGCGACAAACAAGACGGTCTCGCAACACATCAGAGTAATATAAGGCAGCCGTTTTGTCCCTCGAGCTTTCCAAGGTTCCAAAAATAAGTAAATAAATAAATAAATAAAAATAAAGTGTGTAGACGCGTAGTGGTGTATGACGTTTCAGAATTTTAGGCTCTATTCCAAAGGGCCTTCATGTGCATGACGACCCTTGTAACTGGCTTACTTCTACTACAAATTTACTGGGTGATCAAAAAGTCACTATTAATTTAAAAACTTAATAAAACACGGAATAATGTAGATAGGAGGTAAAAATTGACACACATGCTTGGAATGACATGGGGTTTTATTAGAACCCAAAAAAAAAAAAAAAGTATTGCCAGACACGTGAAAGATCTCTTGCGCGCGTCGTTTGGTGATGATCGTGTGCTCAGCCGCCACTTTCGTCATGCTTGGCCTCCCAGGTCCCCAGACCTCAGACCGTGCGATTATTGGCTTTGGGATTACCTGAAGTCGCAAGTGTATCGTGATCGACCGACATTTCTAGGGATGCTGAAAGACAACATCCGACGCCAATGCCTCACCATAACTCCGGATATGCTTTACAGTGCTGTTCACAACATTATTCCTCGACTACAGCTATTGTTGAGGAATGATGGTGGACATATTGAGCATTTCCTATAAAGAACATCATCTTTGCTTTGTCTTACTACGTTATGCTAATTATTGCTATTCTGATCAGATGAAGCGCCATCTGCCGGACATTTTTTGAACTTTAGTATTTTTTTGGTTCTAATAAAACCCCATGTCATTCTAAGCATGTGTGTCAATTTGTACCTCTCTATCTACACTATTCCGTGATTTATTCAGTTTTCAAATTTATACTGACTTTTTGATCACCCGGTATATGAAGGTTGAACGCCAAAGCTGTTAGCCTCAAATGTTTCCGCAGGCGTAGAATGTGCCGAAAAAAAAAAAATTTGACATTTTTCAGAAGGCAGAGAAGTGAATATTTTGTTTCACTGTCGTTGTTATTTTTATCTGAATCATCAAAGAATTGGGACGATGGTGACGATATTGGGCACTCGACGTAGTGCTTATCAGCGCCTTTGCAGAAAATGAACAGCATGCTTAGTGACAGTTAAGTATTCCCTCGCAAACAGTCTTTTGAGTCAATGACGCTTCACCCGTGACAAAAACTTAAAAGACCTTTTCCTTGAGCTTGACTTGACAAGAAGAAGGGACCGGTTGCTAGGACATGTTTTGAGGCATCAAGGGATCACAAATTTAGCATTGGAGGGCAGCGTGGAGGGTAAAAATCGTAGAGGGAGTCCAAGAGATGAATACACTAAGCAGATTCAGAAGGATGTAGGTTGCAGGAAGTACTGGGAGATGAAGAAGCTTGCACAGGATAGAGGAGTATGGAGAGCTACATCAAACCAGTCTCAGGACTGAAGACCACAACAACAACATCACCTGGCTTATGGTGAACTCAAGGTTGAAGTTAGTTGTATAATAATAGAAAAACTCTTTCGTTAGCACCTTTTGATGGTTATTTGCAACAAAATGTTTTTTTATTATTAAAGCACTAAAACACACACGATTTTAAGATTTTAAAATCTTTCTGGCACAGACACTTGCTGCATATCAATGTATTAAAATGGGCAATGAAATCATGGAAAGGAGCATGCACATTCATGTCCTTCCTTGAAGCTCAAACTAAACTATTGTACAGTCATGACAGCCGGCCAGTGTGGCCGAGCGGTTCTAGGCGCTACAGTCTGGAACCGCGCGACCGCTACGGTCGCAGGTTCGAATCCTGCCTCGGGCATGGATGTGTGTGATGTCCTTAGGTTAGTTAGGTTTAAGTAGTTCTAAGTTCTAGGGGACTGATGACCTCAGCAGTTAAGTCCCATAGTGCTCAGAGCCATTTGAACCAACAATTTTTACAGTCATGACATAAAGTGCTAAATAAAACGAGGATTAGGTCAAAAAAGCGCTCAGCGTTCTTCCCTGACCAATAGCAAAAACAGGAAAAGGTTTAGCCGCTGTGAGGACTATGTAGACCAACTTACAGTAACGTTATTTGGCAGCCATTCGGAACAGGAGAGTAATAATATGACGCTTGTTATGCTTTTCAGTAAAACTTTCCGTAAACTAGACACAGCCGAAAGGATTTGAAGAGCTAGACTGTTGCCGCTGAAATGGTTCAATCTAATTACCTGATGTTTAAGTTGCGAAGAAATAAGTTAAACCGTGCAACTTCAACCTTCATATTTATCAGATTCCGCGCCAAATACTCGCTTCTTATCCTACTGGCACAGTAGAATACAATCACGTCAGAAAACTGTCATAGAGGAAAACTTTTAATTCACGTTTATTGTCAGATTCGGTAGAAATCGTTACTGTGACGTAAAACAGCTCCCCAAATTCCCTGCGGAAATGCTTTTCCGAGAGCTTGCATGTCTTTAATAAGAGCATTTCATATTGTACTGACGCAGGTCAACCCGCTGCTGGTTTTCAGGTTTACTTGCTGTGATGTATTCGCGATTCGTACGTAAGAACAATGATTGTTAACAATGTCTGTCTAAAAACATAGGCAAGATTTTTATTACTGTGGAACGACAATTAGAACTCTGTGGTTTCGTACAGCTATAGTTTAAACCTTTAGATTATTTACCGTTCAAATCTCTCACAAAGTTCAAATTGTGCGCTCGATGGATTTAAGTGAACATTCAAACAGGAACGGTTTGTCATTTATGTGCTGAAATTCCAGATATGCCTTGGTATTGTTCTGATTTTATTCGCGATGGTCCTAGAGATTAAGATTTTTAAAAGACGTAAAAAACGTATTTAAGTATTGTTGTTTGATACTAGCTTTACAGATGTGGCCGGAATTGTAGTTTGAAATAACATGATACTACGCAGCAGCCGTTAAGCATATACACGACTCCTTCTGTCAAAAATATTGTGAGCCCGGCATAATACTATACATCTTTGGTAGCATTCAACTAATTCATTTACAATTACGGAATGACTTTCTTGATTTCTTGGATGACTCAATCCTGAGGTGTACTTTAGTCAAGCTGCTACTGCACGATCATGGATATTACGCAATATACAGAGATTAATAGGTACACTACTTAAAGGAAAACTCGTTTCGTTACACAAACACGTATTAACAGAGCAATAATTAGGTTAGTCTGTTATGTCTTCTATAGCTACAGAAGATTTGTAGATAAGTTAGTAAGATTAGGCAGTGAAAGGATAGTGTTGCGAAGCCACGCAAAATTTTGTTTAGTTAATAATCCAGTAGTAGTAATAGTAGTTGATTTGTATTCTAAGGACCATTAACACACCGAGCACACTGGCAGACAAAACAAAAATAAGTTAGATCCGTGAAGACTAAAAAAATCGAGTTTTTCATAGGCGTGATGTTCGTGCGGGTAATATTAACACGGGTAGGACTACATAGAGACTTAAAATTCAATAGCAAGTTCTCTTCCCCAGGTGGTGTGTGAAGGGACGTATACATCTACTCTTTCCTCTCTTCATTTTGTTTTCTCCTTAAAATACATCGGAGTTTATAATTTCCAACTTCCAAACTCATGTATTTTTCTTTAAGAATAGATATGTGAAGCCGACCGGGGTGGCCAAGCGGTTCTAGGCGCTACAGTCTGGAACTTGGTCATGGATGTGTGTGATGTCCTTAGGTTAGTTAGGTTTAAGTAGTTCTAAGTTCTAGGGGACTGATGACCTCAGATGTTAAGTCCCATAGTACTCAGAGCCATTTGAACCAGCCAGATATGTGAAACGGCGGCAGGTAAATAAGAGATAATATTAAAGAACAGACATAAGAACTCCACGCAATCCCGGCTCCACGTAGTGCTGCTTGGGGAACAGTGCCCGTAGCCTTATCTGCGTAAAGCAGGTTTGCCTGTACTCATAAGCAACCTGAAAAAAATGAAAAACGCATCTTAAGCATCTTGTTACTACGTGTTCTCTGCGCTTGCTCGATACTTAGCGTGTGTATTATGTGATGGTAAAAGTTGTCGATAAGATACAACGATGATGTAGCCGTAACAATATAATTATTGCAAACATGCAGTCCTGAATTAACGACGGGGAGACAGAACACTGTGATAAAGCTAAACAGGCTGCTCTTGTTTTAACGTGCTGCGATGCGTAAAGTGTTGCCCCGATATGCACTTTTGCAAGATAACATGCTCCCCAGGGGCCCGTTTTGGAGGGCTCCGTGGAAACTTTCGCGTGTTAACAAAGAGTCTGAGACAGAGGGCAGTTGGCAGTTGCGGTTAAGATTTAAGATACCGTGGTCGCTACTCCTTGTTACGCGTTGAAAAAGCATGTGTTCTAATAGCGGAAATTATGGGACAACTTATTTTTTACGCAAGTAGGACAACGCAACAGACATTGTTAGGGATATTAGGAAAAATGCTCTGAGCACGAAGGATACCGAGCTACTTCAGACCATAATAACGACAAGCTTCTTCCCTGCCGCATGCACGGGGAAGGAATCTTTCGAGAGAACTAAACGTAGCCTTCGCACTATCAGAGCTCTGTACAGATTTTGGCTTGGTCGCACGACTACACAGTTAGACTGAATGTCTGTAAACAGCTCTGCCGTCTCTTCCAAACAGTACGTACTGTTATGATGTCCTTGTGAAAAAGAATTAGCGAAGAGTTTCTCGACCAGATGTAGTATATGACTCAATAAGTACGACTTTTAGGAAACATGGCAAAGCCTGCTTCCTTGACCAATTAATGGAATAAACCTTCTTCTTATCATCTGCTGGCAAAATGTGAAATTCCGCGAAACATTGTATCAATCCCTGATTTTACAAGGCAAGAATATTTCGTGACGCAACACGAAATGATGTAATTTTTTCAGACGAGTCAAAACTAAGGTGTCCTCGAAGGTAAAATGGATTAATTGGCACGATCGAGCGCAGAGAGAAAGCGATTTTTGCATCATTATTACTGTGGCAGCGGCTCCCTGCGTCTACACATTAATAACAGCTGCGTCCCAAGAGCTGCGTATCGATAACAACGGAGGCTAACACGCGGCTGCTGTCGCGTTACTCTATAAGAACAACTAGGGTGATCTTTCAGGGTGGCTGGTATGTTTCTCACATTGTCCGAGTGAGAGCAGGACTCGTGCACTGAAGGCTCCATGTGAACTCAGCTACAGGGTGTTCCTTTTAACTGAAGACATTGAAATATCTCGGAAACTATACATCGAATAAAAAATAGCTATAATTCCAATTTGTTTGTCTCGGAGGGGACATCGAACGTTACCACAATCGACCTGCACCCCACCCCATGCGTGGGAGGGGGGCGGGGGGGGGGGGGGGAGCAACTTAGAAATCTTCAGTGGGAATCCCCGTTTTTTATTGCAGATTACGATTGTACGATGAAATGTACGTACGTTTTGTCTGAAGTATTTTCTTCGTTTCGCCACAGATGGCACTGTAATCGGACGAACATAATTTACAACATGCTATTCAATGACCCTTGAATATCCAATAGCACGTGGGACCCTACTTCCATGTTGCCAGGTCGTGACAAGGCAGTATTTCATAAATTCTAGTTGGAAACCCCACTCGCAACGTTATATTCCTCCGACGTATCGGCTACTCGACGGGCCACCGTGGCCGTGTAGGAAACTACGATGTATCATAACAGGCAGTACACTGCGACAGGAACTCAGGTATCGTGCAGGCGTAGAACAGACAGCGGCTCTAAACATTACAATACTAGCGCAGTGTTTGTTGCCTGCGCGCATCTACCTATCATTTGGAGAACAGACGTGCAGGTGGAGGATGAATGCTGCAACCACAGAAGAAAAAATGGAAAATATCCTGAGTTACGGAAAATGTTGGGTAGATCACATAACTAATGAGGGGGTACTGACTAGGAATGAGGAGAAGAGGAGTTTTTGGCACAACTTGACTAGAAGAAGGGATTGGTTTGTAGGACATATTCTGAGGCATCAAAGGATCACCAATTTAGTACTGGAGGGCAGCGCGGAGGGTAAAAATCGTAGAGGGAGACCAAGAGATGAATACACTGTACAGATTCAGAAGGATGTAGGTTGCCGTAGGTACTGGGAGATGAAGAAGCTTGCGCAGGATAGAGTAGCATGGAGAGCTGCATCAAACCAGTCTCTGGACTGAAGACCACAACAACAAACGGAAAATGTAGGATGATTGTTAAGGCTGCTGTTGCCTTGTATGCCGAGTATTTTCCAGGGAAAGCCCGCTCTGGTTTGTTCTTTTACAAGGTTGTGATCGCCTTCACGCCAGATGGCAGCGTACACACCTGAAAAAGCAAACGTGTTACAGGAGAAGCTAAAGTAATAGCTGTACCAGCGGTAGTGTACCACAGTTTACAGATAAGCCCCCGGCAATTACACCGCAATTCGGTATGTCCGTGGTTAATATTGTCTCGATACTGCGTCGTCATAAGTGTCATCCATAGCACATGCCACTGCATCAAGAACTTCATGGCACTGATTTCCGTAACCGGGTAATAATTTGCGGATGGGCACGTCAACAAATGCAAACGACCCCCATATTCTTTTCCGAGGTACTGCTTTCCGATGAGTCTACATTCGCAAACCATGGTAGCGTTAACCGGCATAACATGCATCACTGGAGTGTAGGCAATTTCCACTGGTTACGGTAGGTTGGCCACCAGCGTCTTTGGTCGGTTAACACATGATGTGGCATCGTGGGAAACAAACTCATTGGTCCGTATTTAATCGACGGCAAGTTGAATGGACGAAAATATCGGACTGTTTTGGAATAGGAACCACCGGTACTACTGCAGAAAGGTGTCCTGGACGTTCGACAACTTATGTGGCTTCAGCATGACGGCTGCCCACGGCATTACGCAATTGAAGCACGGGATGTATTAGACCGTGTTTACACTGGTCGGTGGATCGGCAGAGGTGGCCCTATTAATTGGCCCGCTGGGTCGCCGGATTTTACGTACTGTTACTAATGTATATTTAATAGATGCATGAAATATTTCACTTTGTCAGGAGGCGGTAGAGATGCCTATACACCTAAAATTCAACCGTGCGGCTATGCACCCAGTTCAAAATCTGTACAGGTATCTGAAGGTGTGTAAGCTACGATCAGTTTTTCTACCAATTCCGTTCTGCCTTCTCTGGCGTTCCGTCTAGTGTTCGTGGCGACAAATTGGCAACGAGTGACGGAAAATGAAGGGTCTCAGTTTGTTGTATTGATTATTTCTTTCTGAAAAACGTTTCGGAAGTTGTTTATTTTCTTCACTAGACTGTCACTATTCGTGTTAGGTTCCAGATGTTACAGTTCTTCTATTACAACATTGTACGCGATAGCTTTTATTTTGTGACGATTGGAATGTGAAATTTTTTTATCTCAGAGTTCAAGAAGATTCCGGTAACCTTCAATAAAAGTCAAAAGCGCATTTTTCCCTTTGAGGTCATGATGGGTACGGGATTAGTTTCAGGTGACTGCTACGATTAAAGGGCAGAACAGCACAGTTTATCGTCAGGTAACTTAGTCTCGCGTAGGCGGACGGCCTATCTGAATTGCACAGTTGTCTTCGGTATTCGAACAGTTTATCTCTCAGACGTGACGTCAAGTGTTACGAACTGCGCAGTTGAAGATGTGGAGGACCAATAAGACGGGCGTCTTGCAACGAGGACGGCAGTTGGACGGTAACCCCACTACAACAGCCGAGCATCGTTTGCCCTTGCCTTCCCTTGATGTCTGGTGACATTCTTCGAACTCGTTGCACGCCCGGCTCAGATCATTACGTGTCTGATGAGAGTCCCTTCGCATTTCATTTCTTTTAAGCTCAGAAGGGTGGGACGGCTTTACATCCTAAATTACATACGGGGATCTTAAAGTGACCGTGTTATATTTCTTCATTTCTTCCTTTAACTAGCCGGGTAATAAGCAGCAGCCTGTTTCAGTTTACGGCAGGCGTCTGATTGACAGTAACGAGAAAAAATTGCCCTTCGCGGAGGTTGCTTTAACAAGCACTGAGAAGTGAAATCAAAGCCTCGCCTCAATCTGCTGCCTTCTGTTTTTTGTCTCGTAAGAGATTTGCAAAGGGGGAGGGAGTTCCTTCGTTATTTAACTTCGCGCCACCATTGACGCTGCTGAGGCGGGAAACACGTGCTCCATCCCGGCAGGCAAGGGAAGGGAAAGGTCACGAGGTGTATAAAGAAGGCGGTCTTGCTACCGCGAGGGCACCAACACGGCACGGGCTGGCAGCTGCACCGTGTTTTAGTTGAGGACTATTGGTAGAGGCACCACGTGAACTGTAATTTGCTTTAGCAATTTATTCTTACAGACATGTTCTTCAGGAAGCAGATCTAAATATTGCTTTCAGCGAATTTTCGCGAGAATACTAGAGGGTGTCCCGGATAAATGAGACCCATGTCACACAGAAGGTAGTAATACTTTCCAAGTTCAGAACAGGGCCCTGTCCATTGTCACTAGTTTCCTCCTCCCGTGGATTCATGCACCAATATGTGTAGTATGTGGAATTCCACTACCGATAAAATGTATTTTTAATTACATGTGTTTCATATGCAGACATAGGGAGCAACCCACTGCTTGGCTGGATACCCGCCCACTATCCTAGCTGACAATGGCCTAAGTATGACACGCATTTCAAGATTTTGTTGAGCGTCGGGCGTACTATGTTAGCGAAAGGAAGCCAATGAGTTATGACTGGGGACCGGCCCCTGTTTTTTGTTTAAGCAATCAGCCATCCGTAAAACTGGCAGTGTGTAATAAACATGTTTTTTTTCCAAACGACTGGTGGATTTTGATACCTTAGTGTCACCTATATGTATAGCCATAGCTAGACACTCTGGACAAATCTGGCTATTTCCGTTCTTGTGAAATCGCTGCAGCAATTTCGCTTGTGAGAAAAGATATCGTTCAAACGACGAGATGTGTATGTGGATATCTAGTTAAGACGCTGATGGTCACATTTTTGAGTGCCTCGAATCTGACATCAACATCATTATATCAAGAAAAATGCATAGGAAGTTTCACCTACTGAATATTCGCGGATTATGTAGCTTACAGAGAGCTACGATTCGGTTCCTGGCCGATGCCAGTAAATTTTTTTCCGTCACTTATAGCTACGTTCACCTCTGGAAAAGATCAACTGCTACCATAAGTGCCAAACTTCACCGTGCTTCGGAGGACACGCTATGCTGTCGGTCCTCCTACGACTGGCCGGGTAAATTAGTTTAAAAGCCAGTAAAAGACTAGTCATTACTATGCCAAGTGCAGCATTTTAGTGAGACTTCCTGGAGTACTAAAAATATGTGACGGACTTTACTCCCGCTTTGACGTGCACTGGTCTTCAACAATTCCGCCAGTACCTGGATCATGCCATTCAAATTTCACTCAATTTCTCCTGCATACCATGGCACTTCTGCAGGAGAGGATATTGCGGAGAAATGACTTAGCCACAGCCCCGGGGATTGTTATCCAGACTGAATCTATCACTCTGCAGCGATGTGTGCACTGTTTGGAAACCTTCCAGTAGGAGAACTTCTGTAAAGTTCGGAAGGTGGAAGAGAGGTGCTGGACAAAGTCAAGCTGCGGGGGCAGCTTGTGAACCGTTCCCAGGTAACTCAGTAGGTAAGAGAACTGTCCGCGAAAGCCAAGGTTCTGGGGTTCGAGTCGCAGTTCGTCGAACAGTTCTAATCTGCCAGGAACTTTCTGAAAGCACTACGGTAATCAAACCAACATACTGGTTGATGACAGATTTATAATGAACAGTGCTTCTTGGGGATATATGTTTAGTATACTGCCGCTTCACGCAATTGTTGGGAGAAACACCAAGTGTGCCTAGCATCAACGAATTAAATATCTAGGCGTAGTGTTACGAAGCCGTATGAAGTAGCGCAAACATACAGAATAAATGGTAGCTGCCATGGAGAGCAGGTACAAAAGCCCTGTATGACCTACTACTGAGTGACGTTGACTGTTTGAGTTGTTAGTCAGGTGGCTTTTTTTCTGTTTTTGATGTTTTTTTCATGACAAAAGTTCATTAATATCTCTATAAATTATTGTATGCTGCTCTGCAAAACTTAGAGACGAGATAATAAAGCACCATAATATTCTCTGGTGTCAAAAATTAAAGCAAAAAAACGCTGTTTCCCCGTCCTGCATCTAATTGACGACGTAGTAGTGCGAACTGTCAACAGACGTCCACACGATGGTGTTCTGCACGGAAGATGGTGTTCTGGTCAACGACAACCACGCCAGTGATGACGTCAAGACACCTATCAAACAGGGTAGTGTTTGGGTGGTAGTTCCACATCCACAGTCGCTGTGTACACAGACATTGCAGCATGGCACAAAGAATGTGCTTCTGCGGAGGAGGGCCATGGGAAGAATGTAAGCAGGACAGTCGTAAACTGATGTGGACCTTATGTGAATTGCTCTGTTGTTTCTCGGATGTGGCGACGATTTGTGGAGACCGAAACTGTATCCCGAAAACAAGGACAGGGCTGACCACGTGTGACACCAGAAAAAGAGGAACGTTATTTGGCTGTAAGAGCACAACTGTACCGCCTCAGTACTGCACAGCAACTGGCGTTTGGCCTCACAGGATCCATTTGACTGGCCGAGCGGTTCTAGGCGCTTCAGTCCGGAACCGCGCTGCTACTACGGTCGCAGGTTCGAATCCTGCCTCAGGCATGGATGTGTGTGATGTCCTTAGGTTAGTTAGATTTAAGTTGTTCTAAGTCTAGGGGACTGATGACCTCAGATGTTAAGTCCCATAGTTCTTGGAGCCATTTGAACCATTTTATCCATTTGACGTGTTGTATCGAGCCAAACGGCGCACAGAAAGCTTCGGCAGAGTGACCTTTAATGTTGGAGACCTACTGTATGAGTACCTTTGACGCGTTTTCACAGAAGGGAACGCCTTGAGTGGAGCGTTAATTTGCCACGTGGACGGTCGAAGAGTGGGCCAATGTTCTTTTCACAGATGAGTCCCGATTTGGTCTGGAGAATGATTCTCGACGGACCCACACCTGGAGGGAATGTGGAACACGATTTCGGAACGCAAACATTGTGGAAAGAGATCGATATCGAGGAAGATCCGTAATGGTGTGGGCACTATGGGACTTAACTTCTAAGGTCATCAGTCCCCTAGAACTTAGAACTACTTAAACCTAAGGACATCACACACATTCATGCCCGAGGCAGGATTCGAACCTGCGACCGTAGCGGTCACGCGGTTCCGGACTGTAGCGCCTAGAACCGCACGGTCACCCCGGCCGGTCCAATCGAACACTTCTTCATGAAATGTACGGATGAATCGGCAACGTTTAACAGCTGTCCGGTATTGTGATTAGACCTTGGAACTGAATATGCGGTTGTTCAGTAGTTCTAAGAGCCCAGATTTCGTACTGATGGACGCTAATGTTCTACCTCGTCGAGCATGAGTTTCCTTGGAAACGGAAGATATTGCACGCATGGCGTGGTCTGACCGCTCTCTCGATTTGATTTCCATAGAGCATGTATGGGATGCACAACTCCTTTCATGCTCTATGGAATTCAAACCGAGAGAGCGGTCAGACCACGCCATGCGTGCAATACCTTCCGTTTCCAAGCATCTGCTCTCTCACGATGTCTAATGACTTCTGAGATCGCTGATTTGGAGCACCTGGCAGTAGGTGGCAGCACAATGCGCCTAATATGAAAAACGTATGTTTTTGAGGGTGTCCGGATACTTTTGATCACGTAGGTGCTCCCGAGGCCAAAAAAATCAAGAGCCGCACGTCCGTGCCCGATGGAACACGTGGGGGATCAGCTCGGACGGTAACTCCGCCCTAGTGCCAGTATCCAAGATATCCAGGACCAGTTACAACAGTTGCGAGTAGCTTGCCTCAGGAGAGTCTACAACGGCTTTACTACACCCTTGCAAACCGAATCATTGCATGCATCCACGCCAGAAGGGGGGCAATCTCTTAGTGGTATGTGTTCTCTTACTGGCTAGTTCTTTGTAAGTTAGACTCGGTTCTTAATCACTGAAATAACATCACATATCTTCCCAAACCATGGAGTTTCATTTAGTTCCCTCATCTCCTTCTAGATGCTTGACTTTTTTGTCAGGCAATCAGATCTTATGCATAGGTATTCCTACACATAATTTTCTGTTCTGCCTAAGAGTTAACGGTGTCCGTAGCACACTGTAGCTCAGCTTGTGAGAAAAGTAGCAGAATGGTAGTTGACGCCGCCGCAGAATAGAAAGAGGCGTTCCCCACTGCTCGTCCACAAAGACTGGCATGCTCCAACAGCATTCGCTGGGAGAACATAGGCGCGGCGCTAGCGGGGATTAAGCTAAGCGTGGGCGGAGGCGCACAAAACAGTAATCAGGCGTTGCGGCGCGACCGCCTCTTCTCTCTCCCACAGCCTCGGGCCGAGGCACAAAAGGACGAGCAATGAACGAACCTAATCATTGTTTTGGAAGGAGTGTTTTTAAATGACGCGTTATTAACGGCTCTGAGGTACGGCGGGTTCCCGCGTCATTAGAAACTCATCAGCCTCGGCAGATGTTCCCACAGGAGAGAGCGGGGGCAAGCCGCGCGCTAGTCGGACCCTGCGTCTGCCTTCCTACCACACTCTGTTCTGTCACCTCCCGTGTCTGACATGCTCACTGTCTGCAGTAGAAGAAGGGAGATGTATTTGTTCCGCAGCCATAGAGACTACTATGGGGGTGAAAAAACTTGTCACTGGAGGAAGAAATGGGAAAAAATAAAGGTTAACAAACAAAAACAAAGTAAAAAGCACGCATACAAACACACACACACACACACACACACACACACACACACACACACACACACAGTCGACAAAAATATGGAAACACCAAAAACACAACATACACGTTGACATTCAAAACAGCTCCAGTCGTCTCAGAGTGGATGAATTCAGGTCCGGAACGGTTTTCAATTTAATCTTCTTGCAAAACATGACAAGTTCAGGAAACAACGATGGCGATGGATAGAAATCAAGCAAGCTTCTCTCCAAAGTATACGGCAAAGGCTCAATAATATAGAGATATGGTGACTTCAGTGGTCGGGGGACATGCGACAACCCATTCTCGTGCTCAAAAAAACCAGTCCTGGACGATGCGAAATGTGTGAACAGGTGTTCTGCCGTCGTGGAGCACAGCATCAACACTCGGGGATTAAACACCACACCATGGGATGGACCTGATCACCCAAAATGGCCACATTATCCTTGGTAGGAATGCGATCTTCGAGAGTAACCATGGACCCCATAGAGTATCACAGTATGGTTGCCCAAATCATCACGGAACACCCACCACATGCCACTCATGGGATGTAAAGTCCACCAGAAGTTGGAAAGAGTATGAAGGAGGAATCATCCCACCAAATGACTTTCTTCCATTGGTCCACAGTCCAGGTTTTATGGCTTTGGTACCATCTTCGAGAGTACCATCTTCGAGAGTAACCATGGACCCCATAGAGTATCACAGTATGGTTGCCCAAATCATCACGGAACACCCACCACATGCCACTCATGGGATGTAAAGTCCACCAGAAGTTGGAAAGAGTATGAAGGAAGAATCATCCCACCAAATGAATTTCTTCCATTGGTCCACAGTCCAGGTTTTATGGCTTTGGTACCACGTTTTACTGTTCCGGACATTCGGTTCATTGGTGATTGGTTTTGTAATTCTAGCTCGCCCTACCGTTGCCTGTTCATGGTGCGCACTTGGTGCTGTTTAGGCACTGACAGGGTTCGTGAGTACGGCATTCAGTTCTGCAGTGACTCTTGTAGCTGTCGTCCCCTTATCTTTTGTCACAGATCTCTTTAACGACAGTGTGTCACGATCACCCAGCACACACTTTGGTGCGCGTTGTGATTTAGCGGGAAACGTTTTTCCGCTTTCCCTGTATGCGTTGTAAGTCTTCTGGTTCCGGAAGCAATCACGATACGAGCACGAACAGTTTAGCCACATTCGAATTCACTTAGTTCCGACATAATGCTCTCACAACGACACAGGACACTGTTCTGACAACGACTGACGTAGCCTATTGAGGGCATGGCACGGGCGCTGCTCGAAGTCAAATACAGTAGTGTATACTGCAGGAGTGGTTACCATCTGCATTTATGTACAAGCATGCTTTTCTTGCGGTGTTTCCGTATTTTTGTTCAACCCCTTCACACAAAGAGAGAACGGTCACAGAGGAGGCTTCTTCTATCTAGAAATTCGTCAATCAGTCTGGGGTGACAGTAGAAAAGAGCAAAAGGAATGCTAGTTTTAAATTTCACATTTAAGAGGTCATTTACGCAGGAGGATCGTACAAGCATACCGTCGTTTGACTGTCGCATAGACTCTTACATGAAAGACATAGAAACTGGCATCCGTGGCGTAATGAAGCAACTGAAACAGTTGAAAACAATAAGTCCCCAGGTCCAGATGGAACCCAAATTCGGTTTTACAGGGAGTGCCCTGCAGCGTTGGCTCCTTACTTAACTTGCATACACTATGTGATCAAAAGTATCCCGACATACCCAAAAAAAACACACGTTCTTAATATTAGGTGCAGTGTGCTGCCACCTGCTGCCAGGTGCTCCATGTCAACGACCTCAGTAGTCATTATACATCATGAGAGAGCAGAATGGGGCGCTCTGCGGAACTCACGGACTTCTAACGTGGTTAGGATTGGGTGTCACTCGTGTCATACGACTGTACGTGAGGTTTCGATACTCTTAAATACCCCTAGTCCACTGTTTCTGATCTGAGAGTGAAGTGGAAACGAGAAGGGACACACACAGCACAAAAGCGTACTGGCCGACCTCGTCTGTTGACTGACAGAGACCGCCGACAGTTGAAGAGGGTCGTAATGTGTAACAGGCAGACATCTATCCAGACCATCTCACAGTAATTCCAAACTGTATCTGGATCCACTGCAAGTACTATGACAGTCAGGGGGGAGGTGAGAAAACTTGGATTTCATGGTGGAGCGGCTGCTCATAAGCCTCACATCACGCCAATAAATGCCAAACGACGCCTCTCTTGGTGTGAGGAGCGTAAACATTGGACGACTGAACAGTGGAAAAAGTTTTGTGGAGTGGCGATCCGATGGCAGAGTGTGGGCACGGCAAATGCCCGAAGGACATCATCTGCCAGCGTGTGCAGTGCCAACAGTAAAATTCGGAGGCGGTGATGCTATGGGGTGGCCGTGATTTTTATGGAGGGGGCTTGCACCGCTTGTTGTTTTGTGTGGCACTATGACAGCACAGGCCTACATGATGTTTTAAGCGCCTTCTTTCTTCCCACTGTAGAAGAGCAATTAGGGGATGGCGATTGCATCTTTCAACACGATAGTGCACCTGTTCACAATGCATGGCCTGTGGCGGAGTGGTTACACGACAATAACATCCCTGTAATGGACTGGCCTGCACAGAGCCCTGGCCTGAATCCTACAGAATAACTGTGGGATGTTTTCCAAAGCCGTTTTCATGCCAGGCCTCACCGAGTATCATCGATACCTCTCCTCAGTGCAGCAATCCGTGAAGAATGGGCTGCCATTTCGCAAGAAACCTTCCAGACTGAACGTATGCTGCGAGAGTGGAAGGTGTCATGCAGGCTAAGGGTGGGCCAACATCCTACTGATTACCAGCATTACCGATGGAGGGTGCCACGAACTTGGAAGTCATTTTTAGCCAGGTGTCCAGATACTTTTGATCACATGGTTTACTTCGCGAATATCTCACCAGTTGCCAAGTCCCAAGCGACTAGACTAAAGGACAGGCGGGTCCTGCAAATAAAAAAGGTAAAAGGACGTATCCGCATAATTACAGATCAACTTTGGGTAACATCGGTTTGCTTCAGAATTCTTTAGCAGATTCTGAGTTCTAAGGTAATACATTTCCTTGGGACAGAAAAGTTTCTGTCCATAGATCCGCACGAATTTAGAAAGCATCGCTAGTGCGAAATTCAGCTTGTCCTTTTCTCTTGTGATATCCTAAAAACAATGGATGGAGAGCAACAGGCAGTCATATTCTTAGATTTCCGGGAAGCCTTTCACTAGGTTCCCCACTGGTGACTGTTTACGAAGGTCTGGTCCGTGCAGACTAACCGGTTTCCAGGAATGTGTGGCTTCTGAAGTTACAGAACCCAGTACGACGTCCTCGACGGCGAGTGTTCTCAGAGACAAGGGTATTGTCAGGAGTGTTTCAGGGAGGTGTGATAGACCGCTCTTATTCCACAAGGTAGTCAGAAACAGTCTGAAAAACTTGTAAGTGTGTAGCAGGAGAGGTTGTGCTGAGAAGTAATTGTTCAGAAAAAAAAATCGATACGTTGCGTCGTTTCCGAGTTAATTAGGATGGAAGTTCGCCAATCACGCCACAGCGCGCGCAGATTCAAGCGGTCCGCCGTATATAATTATTGTCAACTGTTCTCATAGATTAGATGATAGCTCACGAAACGACTCAACCTTTGGCTCGGATTCGACCCCTTCTACCGTCCTATGCCCAACCGTTGTATCACTGTCTTGTATGGTTTTAGGAAACCAAACGAGGAACACGTTACGTGACACTGTCTCTGGTGGGACGCTTGAATTTGCGCGCAACGGCCTGATTGGCTAACACCAGTGCTATTTAACTCGGAAAAGGTGCAACGTATCGATTTTTTCTTTACAGTTATTTCTCGGCGCAACCTACTTGCATCACCTTTATAAAGTTTTCAGGTTGTTTCTGGCCACCGTGTGCATACGTAAGTGATCTGACGGAGAGGATGAACAGTAATTTGCGGCTGTTTGCTAATGGCCCTGTGGTGTACGAGGAAGTGTCGTCGTTGAGTGACTGTAGCAGGTTCAAATGGTTCAAATGGCTCTGAGCACTATGGGACTTAACTTCTGAGGTCATCAGTCCCCTAGAACTTAGAACTACTTAAACCTAACTAACCTAATGACATCACACACATCCATGCCCGAGGCAGGATTCGAACCTGCGACCGTAGCGGTCGCGCGGTACCAGACTGTAGCGCCTAGAACCGCTCGGCGATTGTAGCAGGTTACGAGATGACTTAGACGTAATTTCTAGTTGATATGAAGAGTGACAGCTTGCTCTAAATTTAGAAAAATGTAAGTCAGTGCGGATGAATAGAAAGAACAATCCTGTAACGTTCAAATACAGCATTAGTAGTGTGCCGCTTGATACAGTCACATCGATTAAAGAGATAGGCGTAACATCGCAAAGCGAAGAGCACTCAGGGTATTAGTAGAAAAGGCGAATTGTTGACTTCGGTTTATTGGAAGAATTTTAGGAAAGTATGGTTCATGTCTAGAAGAGACGGCGTTTTGAAACATTCTTTGAATACTGCTCGAGTGTTTGGGATCAGTAACACAGTAAAAGGTCTGATTGAAGGAAGACATCGCGCCGGCCAGTGTGGACGAGCGGTTCTAGGCGCTTCAGTCTCGAACCGCGCGACCGCTCCGGTCGCAGGTTCGAATCCTGCCTCGGACATGGGTGTGTGTGATGTCCTTAGGTTAGTTAGGTTTAAGTAGTTCTAAGTTCTAGGGACTGATGACCTCAGATGTTAAGTCCCATAGTGCTCAGAGCCATTTGAACCATTTTAAGAGATCGAATGAATTCAGAAGCGTGCTCTGATAGATTTGATACCGGCAGGTTCGAGTACATGTGTGTGTATGTATGTATGTGTGTGTGTGTGTGTGTGTGTGTGTGTGTGTGTGTGCGAATGCCAACGATGAGGTTACAGCGCTCTATCAGCAAGCAAGCATTACGGAGCTCTCTTTTCGAGAGACACTGCTGCGGAAATTGTCCGCCCCGATAGCTGAGTGGTGAGCATGACGGATTGCCGTCTTACGGGCCTGGGTTCGATTCCCGGCTGGTTCGGGGATTTTCTCCGCTCAGGGACTGGGTGTTGGGTTGTCTTGATCGTCATTTCATTCCCATCCGGCGCGCAGGTCGCCTAATGTGGCGTCGAATGTAATACGACCTGCACCAAGGCGGCCGTACTTGCCCCGTAAGCAGAGACATCTGCGTGTAACATCAACCAAAATCCCTCAACACAAAGGTACTCGTCTACGGCGGCAGTTCCAAACAGCTACAGGAGTACAAGTGTCGAAACGAACGATACTAAGCAGACCCCACGAGCAGGGATTATGTGCCGGAAGACTTCTCAAGGCTCCTCCTGTAAAATCGGGTTCGGAGAGGGGCTCGGGTCACATGGACACGGAACCATTAGGCAGCGGTGGGACACAACGCTCTTTTCTGATGAGACCCGTATCTGTCTCCACCCTGACGAAACTGATATTCGTGTGTGGTGGCAACGAGGACGAAGTTTACAACCTAACTGTGTCGTAACTGCTTCTTTATCAAAGCGGTTCAGTCATGTTTTGGGATGGAACCACGTATAACCGCAGGACACCCGTTGTGCCAATACATGAGAGGTTGACTGGTGTGAAGTGTGGGGACGACATCCTTGCACGCGCTGTGGCTCCATCTGGTGATCATATTGGAGCAGTACCCACGCTGATGGACGACAACGCACGCCACATGTCTCACAATCTTGTGAACATCTTTTTAATGGAGCATAGAATCTGTCGGATGAAATGGCCTCCATATTCTCCAGATCTCAGCTGCATTGAGAATGCATGGACTGTGCTAAAACGAGCGGTATTCAGTTGCCCTGTCCTATCAGAGGCTTTACAGTGCATCATAGAGGCGCTGTAGAGGACTGGGATAGTACCCCATAGGATTATCTGGACAATTTGATAAGGAGTACGGCTAACGCATTAAAAAGTGTCTCTAATTACGAGGAGGGCAAACTGGTTCATTAATAATAAGTTATGCAAGATAACAGTGAGAAAGAACCGTAGTGTTTGCAGTGGTATTTCAAGTAATTTTTTGTATTTATCAAGTAGAAATGTGTTCATCTGATTTATTTTTGTATTCTTATGAATGACTTGGCAGAACAAAATTATTTTTGTTGCCTAATTATGTCCAATATTTCAATCAAGTGAGATGCAACATTTGTTTTGACCTGTGTATATTGCTTTCTTGGAAGATGTGTTGTGAGAGTGATATCCCAATTGTGCTACATAGACTTATTATTGCCATGATTTCTGTGCGTCACAACAGACGTATGCTGTGGTCGTTTCTTCAATAACTGTGTGCACACGAGTCAGTGACTTCGACTTACGGTTTTTGCTTTTATTCTTTTTCTTGTTATTGTTGCGGTACTAAGATGTTTCACATAAAAATATTAATCAGAAACGACAGCCAAAAACGGTAATAACCTGTGTGGTTGATGTACACTAACCGTCGTTATGACGACCTAAAGGAAACGGCACTTCATAATGGAATCATGATTACAGAATCCCTCGAATTACCTTTACAGCACATCCCGTGAATTATATTCCCCCGTCATTTTTCAAAAGGGAGCGTAAGCATACCTGATGATTCGGAGATTATGCAAAGATGTTAAGTCGTTATTATAGGAGCGCTGACCGTTTCGGACATTCATGGAATTCTGAACGTTTAATGGTAATGCAGCCCGTGGGGCGCAAAATCACTATTATTAGGGTGTTCTTTTTAAACGAATCATTATTTGCATGTTAATGCGAGTCGCTTCCTTCCTGGCTGTCGACGTGAGCGTGATGGATATCCGTTAATTAGTCACAGTGCGGGCCCGCATACCGAGCTGGCAATTACAGTCGCCGCCTGGCGCGCCGGTCCAAATTACAACAGGTAGCTAGCAGCGGCGAGGTCTGCTGTAGCTATAGTAGCCACAAGTCTGCGCGGGTGGCGACGTCAGTAGTGGACATATCCACAGGTATCCGCATTAATACAAGCCTGGCTCTTTGACACTAATTCGGAATAAATTTTAGCCAGCCAGTGCAGCAAAGTTGCACAGGCACATCAATATTCGAGAAAGGCAATAACAGTAATCCACTAAATTACAGGCCCGTATCATTAAAGTCGATATGCAGCAGCATTTTGGATCTATATTGTATTCGAACATTATGAGTTGCCTCGAAGAGAACGGTCTACTGACATATAGTCAACATGAACTTAGAAAACATCGTTGTTGTGAAACACAACTAGCTCTTTACTCTTACGAATTGTTGAGTGCTATCGACAGAAAATTTCAGATTGATTCCATATTTCTGGATTTCCAGAAGGCTTTTGATAGCGTACCTCACAAGCGGCTTGTAATCAAATCGCGTGCTTATGAAATATCGTATCAGTTAAACGACTGCATTCGTGATTTCCTGTCGAAGAGGGTACAGTTGGTTGTAGCTGACGGAAAGTCATCGAGTAAAACAGAACTGATTTCTAGCGTTTCCAGACGTAGTGTTACAGGCCCTTTGCTGCTCCGTATCTACGTAAACGATTTAGGAGACAATCTGAGCAGCCGTCTTAGGTTGTCTGCGGATGATGCTGTCGTTTATCTTCTAGTAAACTCACCAGAAGATCAAAACCAATTGCAAAACGATGTAGATAAGGTACCTGTATGGTGCAAAAATGGCAATTGACCCTAAATAATGAGAAGTGTGAGGTCATTCACATGAGTGCTAAAAGGAATCCATTAAACGTCCACTACACAATAAATCAGTCAAATCTAAAGAGGGTAAATTCAACTAAATACCTGGGAATTAAAATTACGAACAACTTAAACTGGAAAGAACACATAGAAATTGTTGTGGAGAAAGCGAACCAAAAATTGTTTTACTGACAGAACACTTAGAAGCTGCAACAGATGTACTAAAGAGACTGCCTACACTAAGCTTCTGCGTCCTCTTTTGCAGTATTGCTGCGCGGTGCGGCATCCTTACCAGACAGGATTAACGGAGTACATCGAGAAAGTTGAAACAAGGGCAACACACTTTGTATTATCGATAAATAGGGGAGAGAGTGTCACGGACAAGATACGGGATCTGGGGTGGACATCTTCAAAAAAAAAGGCGTGTCTCTTTGCGGCGGGATCTTCCCACGAAAATTTCAGTCACCAGCTTCCTCCTCCGAATGCAAAAATATTTTGTTGGCGTCGACCTGCATAGGGAGTAACGATCATCATACGGGTTCGTTTTTCCCGCTCGCTGTTCAAGAGTGCAATGATGAGAATTAGTGTGTAGGTGGTTCGATGAACCCTCTGCCAGGCACTTAAATGTGATTTGCAGAGCAGCCATATAGATGTAGATGATATATTCTTTCTCCAACCTAGTTGATGTTCAAACAAGAATGTTTTGAACAGACTGATGGGATCACCATGGGTGGTTCTCTATCTCCCTGGTACAGATGTGATAAACTAATCGGTGAATACCGATGCTGGTATTTTCGTTTCGAATAACCGGTATCTCTTGGTATTTGTATTCTCTAGTGTACAACACTTGTTATTTTTCCAATAACCGAGCAAGAAAGCGGAAATATCAGTTTGCTTCAGCACGTGTGATAAAAATTTTTGTTTTGAAATAAACCTTTTTTAAAAATGAGTAATGATTATTCATAAAATCTGCACTGGTTTGAAATGGTTCAAATGGCTCTAAGCACTATGAGACTTAACATCTGAGGTCATCAGTCCCCTAGACTTAGACCTACTTACAACTAACTAACCTAAGGACATCACACACATCCATGCCTGAGGCAGGATTCGAACCTGCGACCGTAGCAGCAGCGCGGTTCCGGAATGAAGCGCCTAGAACCGCTCGGCCACAGCGGCTGGCATACTGGTTTGAAATACTGTGTGATTATAGAAAATGGGTAGCGTTCAGTGCTATTTTAATAACAAAGCCAACAGAAACGAGCAACAAACACATGGCGTAAGAATTGATACAGCTTCGCTAAAACGGTAGGACGGGGCGTGAGTCGTGCTTGGGTAGCTCAGTCGGTAGAGCACTTGCCGTGATAGGCAAAGGTCCCGAGTTCGAGTCTCGGTCCGGCACACAGTTTTAATCTGCCAGGAATTTTCATATCAGCGCACACTCCGGTTTAGAGTGAAAATTTAATTCTAGTAATGTCCCCTTGGCGTGCGTCGTGGTTTAAGGTACGCGCATACATGCAGTGTGCAAGACATGGTTCAGTCTAGTCTATACGGTAATTTCGCGCTGTGGCCGTCTGGCATACGTTGTATTGAAGAATGGCATCAACTCTTGTTTGGAAATACTTCTACGAAGTGTAGTAGCAATGGAGTACAATGCTTCCTATGCTTTAAGCGATTAAGGAATTATCTGCAATTTTTATAAAACAAGAAAACAGGACCGAGCGAGGTGGCGCAGTGGTTAGCACACTGGACTCGTATTCGGGAGGACGAACGTTCAAACCCCGTCCGGCCACCCTGATTTAGGTTTTCCGTGATTTCCCTAAACTGCTTCAGGCAAATGCCGGGATGGTTCCTTTGAAAGTGCACGGCCGACTTCCTTCCCCATCTGTACCTAATACGATGAGACCGATGACCTCGCTATTTGGTCCCCTCCTCCGAATCATTCAACCAACCAAGAAAAGGGGAAGGATATTATGGTAAGAGTAATAAATTACAAAGCTGTGACACATTTAGTCTGTAGAAAGCTGAGTAGGTCACAAGGTAACAAATCATTTAGTGAATACAAAATGTCTTTGTTGAACCAAAGTGACGCGTTCCCACCATCAGATAATCGTGACTCTGACGGTAACCAGTAGACCTGATATCTGAATGATACTGACGTAACCAACATGAACAGACTCTGTTCAGGTTCGTTACATTAATATCATGTAACTATGAGGTCCACTGGTTACCTTCAGTGCCAGGATCTTCTGATGATTGCATACATCGAAACGCGTCATTTTGGAACAATAAAGTTATTTCGTATTCACTAAATGATTTATTACCTTGTGACCTACTCAGCTTTCTACAGACTACACTTAAACTTAAAAACTTAATGACAGTTCATTCGTAGTATAGAATAAAAATAGAAAGTACCTGATCTGCTGTGTATATCTACACAGTATGGTTTTATCTGCTTGCAACTCTTGAATGTGGACAAATTAAAATGAAAAAAAAAAGTGTTCTTCAATCTCAGCACGGACTAACCGTAATGCCCAAATAGTGGTATAATCCCCGATTACAACACGATTTTTGAGCGGGGTTTCAAAAAATTAGAATCAGTGGTAGAAAACTGGTGATTTTTTATAGTATTCAGTCACACATCACTTTTCGAGAAAAGGAGCGAACGGTGGACGGACAAGTTTTTTTTTCATTTGTCTGTTTAATTTAATATTTTGATTCTATGTGCCTTGAAACTCAGACAGTCATAATTTTTCAGTCTTTGTTCGCTTCCGACGTTTATTACCGAAAGTAATAGGGAAAACAATCGAAAATAGATTATTCCAGAAACCGGTTACTTTGGTCAGTTGTAACAACCAGGTTAAACTGGCGTGAAAAAATGATATAACCGAAAGCCGGTTGTTTTAGCGATAACCATCCTCCCTACACCCTTGGAGTGAGTCTTTTTATGGGGGACTTTGAGGAGAGACCTCTGGAACCAGTGGCCTTCAAACCAATTGCATTTTTAAGGTATATGGACAATCGTAGTATGGCTTCATGCAGAAAATAAATTAATTGCGTTTTTACACAACTCCAACTCCATTCATGAAAACTGTGGAAAGAGGGGGGGGATGTTTGTCTACTTTACCTGGACGTTTTGGTTACACCGGCATTCAGTTTACCATCGGTGACCGTGCAGCTCTCTAGAATGAAAAGATAATGAAATCAATACCCTAAAGTGTCGACAGGCGTTGATATACGTCAACGGGGACAGTTGAAAATGCGTGCCACGACCGGGACTCGAACCCGGGATCTCCTGCATACAGGCAGAAGTTCTATCCATCTGAGCCACCGAGGGCATAGTGCATAGTGAGACTAAAGGGAATTATTTCTTGCACGTTCCCCGTGAGACCCACATTCCCAACATAATGTCCACACACCACATTCGTAGTGCCCCTGCCCATTACACTCATTACTCGCGGCAGACAATCTTACCTAGCCCCGTAAGAATTTGGGTAATGGGTGTGCATCCACACAGAAGAAGAAGGTCAATGGCCGGTTAGCCTTAACTATATGAAGATGGTATCTATTCTTTCGGACATGTCCGAAAGAACGGATACCATTTTCAACTGTCCCCATTGATGTATATCAACGCCTGTCGACAGCTTAGGGTATTGATTTCATTATCATTTCATTCTAGAGAGCTGCACGGTCACCGATGGTATCTGTTCTTTCGGACATGTCCGAAGGAACAGGCACCATCTTCATATGGAAATATGTCTAGCTTGTCTCCCTTTTGTTGGCAATATTTCGTTCAAGATAGCCAGAAGACTCCGGAAATTTCAGTTGAAAGCGGTTTTCTGCCAACCATCTAAGATTGTAGATTTTCCGGGACGCGCGAAGGACGATTGGTTCTTGTGGTGGGCTGAGATTTGCAAATTACGTTGCCAATGTGGTAAGGATTATGTAGTCCATTCCATGCGCACCTTAGAAGAATGCTGCACAGAACATCAACATTGCACTCGTCCTTTGCAGTCAGATAAGTCTGCTATTGCTGAACATTGTATCACATCCGGTCATCCAAAGAAGTACAATAAAACAATAACTTGGCCACAGAAGTGTCTTTTTGGGACCCCATTATTACAGAATACGTGACGTGGAAATACGCGTGGCGGAAAAATCTAACGAACTGTGGTAGGGTATAGGAGTCGGATAATACGTGGAACAACTTCAATACGGCGATTTGCTCCAAACGAAGGCGGCAAAGTTCGCCGACGGCCACGGCAAGCGGTGACCCTGAGAACAGTGGTACATGAAATGTATTCGCAGCTGCGAATATGGACAACCATCAGCTGTATAATGGAATGACGACAGTGAAGATCTGTGTCTAACGGGAACTCGAACCCGGATTCCCCGCTTATCGTGAGGTATTGCCTTACCATTTGGCTATCCGTGCACGACTCACGGCCAGACAAAAACTGCCATATTTCGTCAGCCATGTGTCCACAACTTTTACTCGTACATCCAGTATGAATATTACCGTACAGGTGAGGCATTTTACTTGAAAGTCACTTACCCAGTGCCGGCGGATAAATACGATAGTGCAGTGCCTGTGTTATTCTGAACTGCGATGCAGAGTCCCTTTGCATCTCCGAAGGAACTTTGCATCGCAATTGAGAATAACACAGGCACTGCACTATCGTACTGAGAACAGTTGAGTTCCTTAGTTCCACTAGTGAAGGCGATGCCGTTCAGATAGTGTGGTCCGAAGGTCACCACGATCCTAAAGCCGCCGGCACACGGGCCGTGCATTCGGAAGTTGAGCGTGCCGAATTTCTAACGTCATAGCGTGGAAAAAACACATTGGGAATTGTTTGCGAACGTGCAGGGCAATATCTAGCATGTCAGATATTCTGAACTTGCGTTTGAAGATAGACGAGTGAGATGGAATAAGGCCACTTACGTCAGATGATGCCATCTCTCTTCAGCACAGAGTCGTGAGACGCCAATTTGGCTTGCAATTGAAGCCCACACGTATATGCGAGCCGGTTACAGCCTACAACTGCCGCCGAGCGCGCTGCGACCACGTATATCACGTTGGGACACACGTGCCGTGTGCACAAGCCGCATCGTTTCTGAGCGTACAGTAGCGCATTCAACTCGGCACGCTCAACGTTGAAGTTCGAAAGCAAGGTCTATGACATCTTAACGCGTGCCCAGAAAACACATAGCGCACTAATAATTTCTGGAATGGAGGAAATCTTCGTGGCCGGCCGGGGTGGCCGAGCGATTCTAGGCGCTACACTCTGGAACCGCGCGACCGCTACGGTCGCAGGTTCGAATCCTGCCTCGGGCATGGATGTGTGTGATGTCCTTAGGTTAGTTAGGTTTAAGTAGTTCTAAGTTCTAGGGGACTGATGACCACAGAAGTTAAGTCCCATAGTGCTCAGAGCCATTTGAACCATTTTGAAATCTTCGGGAGTCCCCGATGGCTTACCTGAGAATGACTGGAATGTGAACAGTCAAAATATCGTCGAAATATGCGACCATCGTATGAAGGCCAGAAGCTTCTTTGGTCAATTATTTTGTGGTTTAAAGTTAAAAAACCGTATCAGTATTATGATTTTCGTTCATGGTTATTTTTGATTAAGTCAAAGTTACTGTAACTGGATCCCCTGCCCTAAATGCGCAGTATCCTGTAGACGGTAGATCCGGTGCTAACATTTGCAACGACTAACGATTGCTACTTATTTTTCGTAGAATTACAAGTACATCTCGCTGTTTCCGCGATACTAATAGGTGCCTTGCAACTCGTATGTCAATCCTGTTTCGTTTACAGTTACATAGGTAGCGCACGTAATAACCAAATGCCGTTACAAATCGGCATGAATCTTCGCTTCATGATGTGACGCGTGTTTGGGTATCAAATATAACATAAATAATACTCGTATAAAGTCATGGTGCTCTCAACCGTTAATCTTGAAAATATTCACAAGTACACATTCCATCGCTTGTTACATTCAAAAGTGTAACGCAGTGACATAGTTTAAAATGAATTAATTTACATTTCATACTGGGAATGTATGGCTAACATTTAACGGTATGCAAGATGTGACAACTTGGAACACGACTTTTTTTAAATTCTAATTGTTGAAATATTTTACAAAAAAAGCTCAGAAATCCATTTAACTATGTCAGAAATTGTAGTACAAGGAACGAATAAAACACATTACAGAATATTTTTTAATGGAATTGGTCATGATCAGCCTTTATGTTCCTAGTCATTGGAAAGTGAATTACGAGGGCCGAATTCTACCCCGAAAATTTAGGCTAGGCGCAAGCGCACCGTCGAAAACTCCAGCGTACTCAACGTACCACAGTGGGTTATAACGCGAGTGTTTTAATGTCTGCCAACGTGGATAAAGGCTTCACCGCTAGCGAAAGACCGCGGCCGGCGGGAACATACTGCACGTGGTGAGCGCAGCGCTGCACCTGAAAATGGAAAAATACAGGGATAAGTAGCATTTTTTTGTATAAATAATATCGCATTTTTGTATGAATAATATCGGTATGCATACATCGACGTTATTCTGTAGATCTATAAACAGTATCGATGCATTTACCAGAATCATAAACAATATCATTGCATTTTCCCGACGTATCGAAAGTGTCGATTTATTTTCTCGGTTTATCAGATTTATACTATCCTAAGTAATTTTAGTGGTTATTGTTGTGTTGTTTGTCCTCAGTCCGCAGACTGGTCTGATGCAGCTTTCGCCGATAGTTTATCCTGTACAAGCCACTTCATCTCCGCATAATCAGTGCAACCCACATCCAGTTGAACCTGCTTTTTGTACTCAAGTCTTGGTCTCTCTCTACAATTTTTCCCTCACACAGCCTTCCATTACCAAATTGACGATTCATTGATGGCCCTTCTATTCTGGCGAGGAACTCCTGATAAAATTTAAAGAATTAAGCTAATTCCTGTGTTACGTTGTTGATGAAGTTTCTTTAAATTTATGGCTTGTCGTCTGCTTAGATATCATATGTGTTTCATTTTATGTATTATTACTCTTCTGTTATAATTTCATGTACTGACTTGTTCTGTCAGCAAGAAGACTTGCTTCTCAATTTTGCCCTACGGAACATGACATATAAAATGAAATGAAAAAAATTAGAATGTGTTCAATCAACCGTTTCCGTCTTTTAGTCACATTTTGTCACAGAACTGTTTTTCCCTAAATCAATTCAATATCGTTATTTGATCTATCAGTTTAATGTTCAAAATTCTTTTGTAGCACCACGACAGCTTCTATTCCCTTCTTGTCTGAACTGCTTATCGTCTACGTTTCATTTCTGTACGAGGTTACACTCCATACAAACAGTTTGAGAAAAGACTTACCAAAATTTAAGTTTACATTCGATGTTTACAAGCTTCTCTTTTTCAGGAGCTTTTCTAGCTATTGCTTCTTCCTTTTACATCCGCTATAGCTGCACTTCGACCAACGTCTATTACTTTGCATCCCAAATAGCAAAACTCATCAAATAATTTAAATGTCTTATTTCCTTATCTTTACTGGGTGTCAGATAAAGTAATAACTGGTTTTCTATTATGCTGTGAAATGAGCTTAACAATACGAAGCTTCATTAAGTATTTCTATTGCTGTACAGATACATGAAACAAGTATGGAAGATTAGAGAGATTGCTAATTTCGTAATACGCTCAATAAATGCCAGTGACATTGGTCAGAATAAAAAAAGTGAGATTTATCCTTGATGGAGAAACTTTCTAAATTACATAGTCCTGACGATGTGTTGAAACTTTTTTTATTATTTATTTATTTATTTTGTTTGTTGTTGTATGTTGTACTCAAACAAATTTTGAACTACAGAACATTAACCGATTGACTGGTGTACATTTTACTTGTGTTTCCATTGGTTTACCGTCAACTCCAGCAAGTCGACCAGACCTTAAACCGATTACCTATATTTTGTGCTAGTAGATGAGACTCAAGGTCAGTATGTGTTATGTTTCCAATAACGTCGTGTTTACGTGAGTGGCTCACTGCGATATGTTTTTGAACAGGTCTTGAGGAGAGGATGTGTATTACCGAAAAGATTATGAAGCTATTTAAAAAAGACGCACTTAAATTACAAAATTCTCGCATTCAGTCGCCATAATATGATTCTTTGCATGCTCACTGTACAAAGTCTCGCACCTTCCATATTTTTGGTAGAAAATGTACGTAGAAGAAAGGCAACTTGGTTACACTGAAATCAGCTGTGCCAGAAGTATCTTCATTTAACAGCGTGTTCTGTGCTACACAGGCAATGCAGCACGTAGAGTTTAGAATACTGGAATTCGATTATGAGAAAATGTTTATTTTTCTATTTTCTAGACTGCATGAGGTGATGTCTGGCTTCCTAACCATTAAACAGCAATTCACCAGGTATTATCCAAAATACGTAGAATTATCTAATACTAATCCAGAAATGAGAGTGCAATCTTTTTTTATTATTACACCTTTGAAGATGTATTTTGTTTTTTTATATTTGCTCTGTTGTCTCCCGCGCACTTAATCCCTCAATGCTTCAGGTTCATTGTCAGTACTATTTCTCTTTTCTTCAGTTATGCCCGTTCCTCAAAAGACTCTTTCCTTTATGCTCACCTGACATGATCATTCAGTGCAGGAGGTGATATATAATTTTATATTGTAGTCATCTTTTGAAAACCAATTTATTTGCCAAGATCGCTATGATAGCACAATTACTGGATTACTGGTTTCGACAATATGTATTGCCATCCTCAGATCCAAAAAACCGGGCATTGATAGTTACATTATACAATGCTTACACCACTCTGTCACATGAGGACTGTGCAATATGTATACTGTACATTCCTAATGTGACAGAATGGTGTACGCATTGTGTGATGTAACTACCACTGCTCGGTGTTGTGGATCTCAGGATGACAGTACCTATTTACGAAACCAGTAATTCATTAATTGTGATGAATTAGCGATCTTGGCAAATAAATTGGTTTTCAAAAGAAGACCACAATACTCTTTCCTTTGTGAAGTTTATTTGACCAAACGCGAGGTAAACAAGTCTAACTTGTAAAAGTATACATCTAGAAAATATAATTCAGAAACTGAACTTGAATAAAACCGCAAACAACACTGATGATTATACTCACATGATCGGTTTCGCTGCGTTGAATTATGAAAACCCGATATACTAGGCAAATATATCGTTATTGACGAAACTTCGCAGTACAAAAAATGGTTCAAATGGCTCTGAGCACTATGGGACTTAACATCTATGGTCATCAGTCCCCTAGAACTTAGAACTACTTAAACCTAACTAACCTAAGGACATCACACAACACCCAGCCATCACGAGGCAGAGAAAATCCCTGACCCCGCCGGGAATCGAACCCGGGAACCCGGGCGTGGGAAGCGAGAACGCTAGCGCACGACCACGAGATGCGGGCAGTATAAAATCTATGTATAAATATTGATATGAATCAGTTAATGTCAGTATTTTCAATAGTTCGTTATATCGGTGCAATCTCGAGCAGCCACAGTCCCACCAAGAAAGCAAGGTTAATTAAGGTTTAACGTCCTTCGAAGGCTAAGTCATTAGAGAGCGAGAGAGAGAGAGAGAGAGAGAGAGGGAGCACAAACTCGGACAAGAATGGGGAAGGATAGCAGCAGTGTCCCACCACTCGACGTTACCCATTTATGGAAACCGTGGAAAACTTAGATGTAGGTGGTTGGATGGCGATTTGAACCCCACTCCCAAATGCGCGTTCAGTGTCTTAACCGTCACGTCACTTAGCTTAGTACAATTTTTCAATACACTGTTGAAATTGCACAAGATACAAGCGACATTGCCGTGTGCTTCGAGCAGTACGTCAAATTTAATTTAAAAAATTCACAAAATATTTACGATAGGCTATTCTAAATGTATAAGACATTGACGATATTCAGCTTTCAAATGTTTTAAAAGTTTCGACGAATACTAGAAAGAAAATTTTTTTAAAAGTTTTCTTGAATATCAACAGTTTAAACTCAGAATTCAGATGTTCAAAATACTTTTTGAAACAGATATCTTTCAACGTTTGTAAGCACTTTTATTTTAAGATACCAGAAAATGTAGAACATCAGCTGTGAAAGCTATTTCCAGTTGTAAAAAATTTTTGCAGTAATTCGCTTCCTACCACAACCTTACAGTATTTTCCCTGATTGTTCCAACTTGCCTACGCTTCAAGTCACACTTGATTTCGGGATATCTTTGGACTTATGAAAGCTCCTGTACTTTATTACGGTATAATTAGATATGTGTTTCGTTCTTGATTTAGATCTGTTTTAGTATAGAAAATATAAATATATACATTACAAATTTTATATCTGTACTATCTTTTATAGTGACTGGTAGATGAGCATTAGGACACGCCAAAGAAACGCAATGTCAACAAAAATTCAGAATTTCAGATTTTTTTCTCCAATATCGACAGGGGAACAGCTCGTTTTTCGGGACGCCAACATACCTTTAAGAAATTGTTCTTTCCTCCTGTATTTTACTTGTGTGTTGGAAGACACAGGTCATTATTCAAAATATCTAAATATGCCGCAGTATATCAGCCTTAATGGCAAAGCTAGAGCTGAAAGATGAACATGAGATTAGATTTGTATCCCAATTTTTTAGTAACTTCAGTGAACGAACTGCTTTTCAAATGATGTTGAATAAGCAAGGGGTCGCGCCAGATAATAACGCAGTTGTCACTCTAGAAATCAAATGTTCCTGCATTCTGGAAACTGGCTAATACTTTAAGTACATCTTGAAACGCTAATTTTAGTTATTTGGAGGAAAGACTCGAGGCTGAATTAGTGAACATGTAAACAAAAGGCTGGTACATATTTTTAGGCTAATTATAGCCACCAGTGAGGCTAGTAATTAAAAAAAATTATTTCATAATATAGATTGATGGCCTACATAAGACACGTTTTTACAGATTTCTCGAAACATGGTTTTGTTCAATAGCGTATTAGTTAAACTATTGGTTAATATTACATACTGAGTCTTTGGAAAAGCAGTCAACTGTAATTATGGATCACGCAAGTCAACTTATTATTTTTCTCTGAATAAAGTATTTCTCGCAAATTCGTCTCAGTACCACCAGCGAACTACATCCACAGTACTACTCTTTGGTCTGAGTGCATGCCAGCTCGAATGTAAAAAGAAAGAAAGGAAGATAAGAATTTAGCGTCCCGACGAACATGGGATTATCAGAGAGATCAGAACAAGCTCTGATTGGACAAGGATATGAAAAGAAATGGGGCCTGTCGCTGTCAAAACAAGGCTTTTATGGCTTGTGCGGTCGGCCGGGGTGGCCGAGCGGTTCTAGGCGCTACAGTCTGGAACCTTGCGACCGCTACGGTAGTTCTAAGATCTAGGGGACTGATGACCTTAGAAGTTAAGTCCCATAGTGGACAGAGCCATCTGAACCATTTTCCTTATGCGATCTAGGCCACCCACGGAGAGAGTAACACGTGATGGCATGACAGGGATTTGAACCCACATCTGCTGAATACGACTGCAGTACCCTAACGCTTGAGTGTCTGTCACACCTGAAGCCTGTGACATTAGCTATCTTCTGGTAAGATACGAATCTGACTTTTGGGTCCCCGTGCAGAGTCATTAGATAAATTTTCAGCAGCGTATCTCAATACTTAGTTCACTGTTCGGAATTTGTTTTGTTTTTTCTTCTAACTTCACTAAATTACTCATATTAGTTCATCGTTATTGTGCATGGCTTTGCCATAGGTTTCCATAAAACTGCGTTTCACACCTGACAGACGGAATACGCATTGGGATAAGCGCGCGGCATGAGAAACGTCGGACCGCTGTAGAAAAACCCAGCACCGTGCCTACGTGTTACTAAAGAAGCACCTACTTAATCTGTCTACGCGGAATTGGAGGTAAAGCTTTCAACTTAAAGCATACACATTGTCCAATAAGATGTTTATCACACTTTTCTGTTAACTTATATAGAATGTATAAAAATATTTCTCAAAAATGTTGGGGGCGGATTCTTCATACTGCAGTGAGAAAAGTTCACATATAGAAAACACATGACCGCTAATCCTTCGTTTTTGAATTACTAATGAAAGATTGTTTTCCAAAGTTATCGAGAATGCAACTCATCACAAATTTTAAAACTGTCCTCCACTTTCTTTCTTCAGCACAAACTCCCACTATATTTGTGGGTGCGTGAAAATTATCATTTTACAATTCAGGCAACACTCCAGCAGCAGTTTAAAATTAATGTGTGAGCTGAAACGGCGACTTTTTGAGTATGTCCATATGCCCACCCAGATCATCTTCCAAACTCTCCCAGACGTACTAAAGGATATATTCCTGCAAATAAAAGGAATCGTGTGGTTTACGTTTGATGTGGCGCAGCACATATCCGTCCCGTAGCTCGAAATGCACTAGACGATACCTGCCATGACGAACGAATAGGTAGGGAGGGATTAGTTAGATGACCTGCACTGTACCCCGACCTCGTTCATTCGGATTGTTATCTACGGTGCCATTTGAAATAACTGATTTATGCAGCAGACAATCTTCAGACATGGACCCTCCATCAACGTGTCACGAAAACTGCAAAATCGTTCTACATCATCCGAGACATATCCATTATCCAAGGAGTACATGCGTGCGCTGAAGCAAAGGTAGGGCACTTGAAACATTTGTTACAAATTAATTTATCTTTAACTATTAACTCAAAAGTGTTAGATTCTCAGATATATGTTTACATTAACTTTCCTTCTTTTGTTTTGTAAGGACTCCATCCCTAGCGTGTGAAAAAAAGTATTTCTGGTAAACTTTCTATACCTTGACACCTCTTTCCAGTGGTGGCCAAAGTTCATCTTTGACAGAAGCGGGGATCATGAAATCGTTATATTCATATTCGTTTCATTGTTTGGAGTATAGCATTGTAAGAAACAATCTGAGTAACTTGCATCTTAAGCATTGTCACTCGGGGCGGCAGAGAATGGAAAGAAAGGCCACGATCTCGCTGCATCACGAGTTAATAGTGTATGACGGGATGCAGCAAGCGCTTTTTCCAACTTATCAGCGGATCACCCGATTCATGTCGCAGTTGTGGAATGTAATAGATGAAGCCTTCCAAACAGAAGGATTTCCTGTCTGAATGGCAGTCTCCAAACCTTTTGTTGTATCTCACAAATACTGGCAAGGTCAAAGGAAGGTGAAATTTTCAGAGCCAGAGCTTTTCAATCAATTGTTGGTGGATTTGTCCGCATTGTGAATCATTCGATTGCTTTACTTGCTGCTAATTCACTTTCTGCTAGATTTTCTGTTCACGTGGACTGACACGGATGTAATGCTTTGGACTTCTGACTTATGTTTTCGTACAATTCGTTAGCTAAGAACTAACCGTGATTCTGAACATAAAATAGAGAGACTTTTTGTTCTTGCTACATAAATTACAAAATTTGTAAAAAACAGTCTCGGTAGCAGTCATTTATTAAAGATATGACCGGTTTCGGACTCTAGGAGTAGGCCATCCTCTCACCATCCGGATGACGAAGATGATGCTTGGAATAGCTATGCTAACGCTGACTGGAGTCATACATATTTTCAATAAATGACTGTGCAATCTGATAATGTTATCTAAAATTATAAAGTAAAAACTTAATTCTGAACTGCAAACTTTCCAACTAACGTGGGAACATATTGTTGCCAACAACAACAGACGTCACATGAAACGTCCTGTCTCGTGACTGAAAAATATAGGTCTTTCCGAAGCGTCAGAGAGGGAGGGAGAGAGAAGGGGGAGAGGAGAGAGAGAGAGAGAGAGAGAGAGAGAGAGAGAGAGAGAGAGAGAGAGAGAGAGAGAGATAGGGGGGGGGGAGAGGGAGAGAGAGAGTGAAGAGTCTCCAGGACAGGTTGCTACAGATAATGCGACCTTGCGGCCCTGCCACAGACTGAACACTCCTAAAATTGCGATCAGTATACTGGTACTGTACCTCCCTTGCCTAATTCGTCAATAACAAGGTTACTTTGTAGTCTTTGTAGTCCTCAGTTTCATGTCGTGCGAATCGGAGGTAGAAGACTTTTCACAGACGATGTAGTTATCTATAACGAAGTACAGTTTGAACGGAGTTGTACTGATGTTTAGTCAGACCTTGAAAAGATTTCAAAGTGGTGCGGTGTTTGGCAACTTTATTTAAATGTTCAAAACAGTAGGAAAACTGTACACTTCACAGAACGAGAAAACGTAGTATCCTATGAATGCAGTATTAATGAGTCACAGTTGGAACTTCTGAACTTATACAAATACTTTGGTGTACCACTTAGTAGGGACATGAAGTGGTACGATCACATAGGCTCAGTCGTGAGTAGAGGTGATACCAGACTTCGGTTTGTTGTTGTTGTTGTTGTGGTCTTCAGTCCTGAGACTGGTTTGATGCAGCTCTCCATGCTACCCTATCCCGTGCAAGTCTCATCTCCCAGTACCTACTGCAACCTACATCCTTCTGAATCTGCTTAGTGTATTCATCTTTTGGTCTCCCTCTACGATTTTTACCCTCCACGCTGCCCTCCAATGCCAAATTTGTGATCCCTTGATGCCTCAGAACATGTCCTACCAACCGGTCCCTTCTTCTCGTCAAGTTGTGCCCCACTTCGGTTTATTGATAGAATACTTTCGAAATGCAATCACTCTCCAAAGGAGACTGCTTGCAAATCACTAGTGCGACCCATCATAGAATGTAGCTCATTAGATAAGAGAGCAGGAGATTTTGAACGTATACAGAGAAGGGCAGCGCGAATTGTGACACGTTTGTTTGTCTCGCGGGAGAGTCTCACTGAGATGGTGAAACAACTAAACTGCAGACTTTTGAAGACAAACGAAAACTATCCTGAGAAAGTATACTGACAAAGTTTCAAGAACTGGCTTTAAATGAGGACTCGAAATATGCTACAACCCACTACGTTTCGCTCCCACAGGGATCGTGAGGATAAGATTAGATTAATTACAGCACGCACAGCAGCATTTAAACAACCTTTTTTTTTTTTTCGAGCTCCATATATGAATGAATGAAACGGGGAAAAGCCTAATAACTGGTACAGTGGGACGTACCTTCTGCCATGCCCTTCGCAGTGGTTCGCCAAGTATAGATATAGAAGTAGACGTATATGTGGAAGAGAGCAAAGAATAACTAGGCAGTATCGAGCAAATACTTTCGAAACAGCATCCCAATGGCCATGTTCAGTGGTGCTTACGCCTTCTTCTGCACATGAGGACGAGGAAGATGGTTATTATTTAATGTCTGGACTACATATGCTCATTACGATCGTAGTACTCTGTTAAGTGCATAAGGACAATGAGTGAAATCTCCCGTATGTTGTTGGAAGGACCACGAGGAAGAAGGTTATTATTTAACGTTTGGACTACATATATGTCATTACGATCGTTCCACTCTATTAAATACATAAGGACAGTGAGTGAAAGCGTCCGCGATGTTGCTGGAAGGACCATTCCTGTCGGCTTTAGGGAAAAGTGTGGTGTTGTGTAGACTTGAGATACTTCTTAAACTCGGTTCCAGTTATTTCGATCTTTAGTTGGGTGACAGTTTACCTAATCTGTGGAAAATTACCTGTCAAAATACATAATGAATTACATTACCACCTTCTGCAATGAATTAAGCACAAGTGTTTTATTATACGGAAATGGAGCAAACATTCTCAGTAATATTATACTCGTAGAAAACCCAAAACATGAGTGCTAAGCAAATTCACGTTATTCGTTAACAGTTACTCCCGTAACTCCTCTCAACTGATTTCACATGTAACATGGTAGATTATAGATGAAATGTCAAAAGTTGCTGAGAGTTTTCTACCAGCGTACCTTGACCAATGACACTAACTTCACTCTTGTATCGAAACTCTCTATTCCCTTCAACGAGCATAAAAGACATCACTCATGTTCCGAATGGATTGGAAACCTGAAGCCGACAGAAGCGAAGGATTTCGCAACCGAACAAGGGAGTGCGTCAGTGGGGTACTGGCGGTCCTCCGCCTTGTTGTTGCGTGCTTTGCAGTAATCGAAATCAGTAACAGGATAATCACACTTCCGCTTTGCGTGAGAAAACCTAGTAGATAATTCATCTACCAAGTTATTCATTTAGCAATGATCTTCAGATCTATGGATTATTACATTCCAAACGTTTGAAAATCGCAATCTGGCTCAGCTAACGAACATTAAATGCAGACAACGTGGCTCAGTGGTTAATAAGCTCTACTCGCATCCGACAGGAGTATCGTGCGAATCTCCGCCTGGATCAGATCATGTGAATGCCAGGATGTTTCCTCCAACCTGCAACGCCATTACTCATTCTGCCGGTCACTTTCCTCATATTCTGCAAGTGAGTTGTTGTTCGTCTGCAATGACCTCTACGTCTACCCCTCTAATGGAGTGAAGCAACGCTTAATCACTATTCCTAGCATGGAGCTAAATTGCTAGATGATAAAACTGTGCCGGCCGATGTGGCCGAGCGGTTCTAGGCGCTTCAGTCTGGAACCGCACGACCGCTACGGTCGCAGGTTCGAATCCTGCCTCGGGCATGAATGTGTCTGATGACCTGAGATGTTAAGTCCCATAGTGCTCAGAGCCATTCGAACCATTCATTCGATAAAACTGTAATCCAATATCAATCTGTGAATCTCAAATTGTGTTCCTCTCCAATTATTTGTTGGACATCTTCGTACCCCCTCCTTCTCCTTCATCATCTTAACTGGACTGGCGTCCCAGTCACAATGGCCTTACTGCCGACCAGCGAATAACTTATTATGTTGCACTACGTACAACTTCAAAACTCTTTGAGCAACACTGAAAGTTTCGAAAGAAAGTAAGAACAGAGAAATTTCAGTTATGCTGTGTGTACATTTAGCAGACAGAACTTCAAAAAATAAACTGACAGTCTCCATTACTACTCCGTCCTCGATTTTTACTTATCCAAAAAACAAAAGTACTCTCAAAAGTGTCCTCCACGCGTGTTGGAAGGCGATGATTTCGATTACTGAACGTCGGAATAAGATCTGAATGTTTTCTTTCTGCGACCCCAGTTTAGGCAATCGTTTCTCTCCCTTCCCCTCCTCCCTCCCCCTACTAAAGGTATGTTAAATTTTATGACGTATATCTTGTAGACAAGAATAAAAATATCAGTCTTTTGCAACTGAAGTTTTATTTTTATTTTTTTACTAAAACTGAGTCACCAAATTGTATTATGTACCTCCAGTGGTTTTCTATCTCCTGTAGTTTATATGTGCAACTTGTCTCCTGTGTAAGCTCCCGCAGCAAGGTCAAGTGCAGTGAGCAGCAAGGCTGTATCAGGAAGACTGCGCGCAGTAAATATCAATGTTGTGACATGCGGCTGGTTTAAATTGTAACTTGTGGTTCTTCTAGTGTTTATACAAGAGACGACGGGCAAGCCCAGGAGGCATAGGAGACATAATGTAAAAACCATAGCAGATACCTAATACTGTTACTTTCTGTTGAATCGTACTCCCTTCTCAAACAAGTTTTAACATCATTTTCATCATGTGGCAGAATTTAACAGCTGAAAGTGGTATAAGCCACCTGCCAGCAGTTGCAATGTAATGAAGTAGTCATGTAGAAAGTATTTGCAGTAGTCTCTGTAAGCTCCAGAACTACCTCGAACTACAGTACAAAGTAATGTTAAAGACCATTCAGTATCGTATTAATTATCAACGTATGTCCCTTCCCTTGCCACACCTGTCAAACACGTTAGAAAAAGGTTCGTTTGTAATTCCGTTCACAGTTGACTTCAGGTTCCACTGAATCGGTTCAACGTGCTCAAAATTCTTCACCTTGACGCCTGTTTGGGAAAGAGCATGATGCCTTGTGAGGGGAAAATCAGGGGTATATAAAGGTGCCCGATGACTTTTTCCTCTTTTGATCAGAAACTGACGCCTGAGGACGGGAAAACAATGGCGAAGAACAAACATACACTGTCTCAGATCTTGCAATAGGTTATTGCTAATCAACTCTCTCTCTCTCTCTCTCTCTCTCTCTCTCTCACTCCCTCACACACACACACACACACACACACACACACCGTAGTGGCCGTGCGGTTCTAGGCGCTACAGTCTAGAACCGCGAGACCGCTACGGTCGCAGGTTCGAATCCTGCCTCGGGCATGGATGTCTGTGATGTCCTTAGGCTAGTTAGGTTTAAGTAGTTCTAAGTTCTAGGGGACTGATGACCTCAGAAGCTGAGTCCCATAGTGCTCAGAGCCATTTGAACCATTTTTATTAGTGAAGGGATCTCCGCCTACATTGTTACATATTTGTTCGAACAATGGCACCTCTTGTTCCTCGTGCAAAAATTTCGGTTTCGGAATTTATTGAACTGACAGCGTGAAGTACGTTAATGCTCAAATGGCTCTGAGCACTATGGGACTTAACATCTATGGTCACCAGTCCCCTAGAACTTAGAACTACTTAAACCTAACTAACCTAAGGACATCACACACATCCATGCCCGAGGCAGGATTCGAACCTGCGACCGTAGCAGTCGCGCGGCTCCGGACTGAGCGCCTAGAACCGCTAGACCACCGCGGCCAGCAGTACGTTAATGAATGCAATTTTACGCGTTTCGGCTTAAAACCATCTTCAGATTCACATCGAGAAGAAACCGATACATACTATCTCATTAACAAAGTCCATTGTAGTAAGCATTAATCCACAGCAATTTTGTACATTGGAATTTGTTGTGGAGGTACTGTGTATTGTGTCCTCGTAATATGATTCTTAACACGGCATAAAGCCAAAACGCGTTAACTTGAAAAGATTGTAACAGTAAAAGCATTCAACATAGGGTATTACATTACGTATCGCTTAAAAACAGCTTTTATGGTGGTATAAGATTATCTCATACACAATTTCACTGAGCTATGGAGCGCAACTTAAAAATATTTTACGACGAAATGTGTTGGAGTAGCAGATCATCACGTATCAGCACCAAGTGTCAGCTGTGTGTGAACTTCAGCCTCTCTTCTTCCTAGGCCTACGTTGGTACGCTTTTCCAGCCGAGATCACGCCTGATCTCTCTTAAATTTCAGGACAGGGCTCGCCTCCAGTGGTATCGCAATCCATACAAACTCGGGATCACGAAGTAGACGATGTCGAGGAATCCTGCTACCTAGGCAGCAAGGAGGACATAAGAAGCATATTAGTACTGGCAAAATGGGCATCCCTGGCCAAAAGAAGTCTAGTAGTATCAAACGTAGCCCTTAATTGGAGGAAGAAATTTCTAAGGATATACGTTTGTAGCACAGCATTCTATGGTAATGAAACATGGACTGTGAGAAACTGATACAGAAGAGAATCAAGCACTTGAGACGTGGTGTTACAGATGGTTATTGAAAATCTGGTGGTCTGATAAGGTGAGGACTGAGGAGGCTCTCGGCAGTATGGGAGAGGAAAGGAATTTATGGAATACACTGGCAAGAAGAAGAAAAGGATGATAGAACTCCTATTAAGACATCTGGGAATAACTAGCGTGGTACTAGAGGGACATGGGGAGCGTAAAAACTGTAGAGGAAAACAGAGATTGGAAGACATCAAGGAAATAATTGAGGACGTAGGTCACTAGCGCTTCACTGAGCTGGATAGCTTCGCACAGGAGAGGAATCCACGGCGGGCCGCATCAAAGCAATCAGAAAACTGATAAAAAAACATCGTTCGTATGTGGAACTAGACCAATGACGTCACGCCGATCGCGACCTGTTTCCCATTAGCATCTCGAATCTCGCTTCAGTTGTTCAGGTTCAGCGACGCAACAGAGCGAGACGCTACTGACTGTAGTGAAATACCTTGGAGGACCATCGAGAGCGACCTGCAGTGGAATCATCACATAAAACAAAATCTTGGAAAAGCAGATTCCAGGCACAGATTTATTGAAAGAATCATAAGGAAGTGTAATTCACCCACGAACGAAGTGGCTTACCAAACATTTCTCCGATCGATCTTTGAGTATTGCTCATGAGTCTAGGATCCTTACCTGGTTCTGTTAACAGAGTAAATAGAGAATATGCATCGAAGAACGGCTTATTTTCATACGGGATCGTTTAGTCCATGGGAAAGTGATACGGGGATGCTCACAAACCACAGTGGCTAAGGCTTCAAGAGATGCGTTTATTTTTGAAATATCGAGAGAATATGTTGTGAGAAGAGCTGTGCAACGTACTACTTTCTCCCACATAGGTCACCAAAATGGCCATAAAAAAAATTATAGCTCATACGGAGTTTTATCGACAATCATTCTTCCCATGCACCATACGCGAGTTGTGCGTCCGATGCTAGATCGGCAATAAAATAAAAAATAAAATTAGTACTTCTTATAGAGAAGATTACATACAGGGTGGTCGGAAATTCCCGTTACAGACTTCTAGGACTTTTAGAGGGGAGTGAGTACATCGTATTTTGAATAGGAACCCATGTCCGGAAACGTCATCTAACGAGACTACAGAGGGTCAAAGTTATAGGTGCGGGCGTCTGTAAATGTACGTATACACGGGGTGATTCCGTGATGTTACAGACTTTCTAGGATGATGGAGAACGATAAATGTATTAACTTGAAGTAAGGATCCCTGTACCGGAAACGAACGAGTCGAAAGTTATAAACGAAAACCGTTCTGATACCTCTGACAGTTGAATACATGTACCGCTTCTTGTGTTGCGAAGAGTGTAGGGCTGGTAACTTTCAGTGGTGGTAGAGTAGACAAAAACGAGAAAAAATGTCCAACAAACGTGGGCTCTAAATTGCATACATGAGAAGCTATGACCATTCGTTCCTCTTGACTAACATGAAACACATCTCCTCTATTGAGCAAGTGTTCATAGCTGTTAAGGTACGCACTTCAGAGCCCACGTTTATTGGACATTTTTTCTTGTTTTTGTTCATACTACCACCTCTGAAAGTTACCAATCCTACACTCTTCGCAACACAGGAACTGGTACATATATTCAACTGTCAGAGGTATCAGAACGGTTTTCGTTTATAGCTTTCGACTCGTTCGTTTCCGTTACAGGGATACTTACTTTAAATTAATACATCTATCGTTCTCCATCATCCTAGAAAGTCTGTGACATCATCACGGAATCACCCCGTGTATACGTACATCTACAGACACCTGCGCCTATAACTTTGACGCTATGTAGTCTCGTTGAGTGACGTTTCCGGACATGGGTTCCTATTCGAAATACGATGTACTCACTGCCCTCTACAAGCTCTAGAAGTCCGTAACGGGAATTTCCCACCAACCTGTACGTACAGAATGTCTCTCCTAAGAATCGCCAGGCGCTTTTCCTCGAGTATTTCGGCAGATATTTGGACTTTCGTTTTTGCTCTGTATAGCTGGTGTCATCACAAGGAAAAAGTGCTCATCACGTCTTTCACGCGACCCCCAGTGTCTGTTTCCCGTTACAAACAAAATTATTTTTAAAGCTGAATTCTACGTGCCAGTTTAATAAAGCGGCCCCAAATCACCCTAGTGCGATGTTCGCACTGTCGATATCTATCAACAGGGACAGTAAAACACGAAGAATAACCAGCGACAGCACTGTGCTGATCCGCGCTGAGTCGCTGAGTGTTGCCGCCATGCAGGAGCAGCGCTGCCCAATCGCTGCTGGAGTACAGCTTACACTTCGTTTTTTGCAATGCTTGTCAATAACACAAATATCCCACTAGACTAATCTGGGACCGCTCTAGTGAATGGACACGTAAAATTCAGCTTTAAAAATCATTTTGTTTGTAACGGGAAACAAACCGACGATTTCCGTCGACGTGAGAGACACGATGAGCACTGTTTGTATGGGATGACTCCAACTACACACAACAAAAACGAAATTGCAATACCTGCCGAAACACTAAAGAAAAAGCGCCTGATGACACTTATGAGAGAGACCCTGTACATCATTTTCTCTACACTAGCCGGCCCTTGTGGCTGTGCGGTTGTAGGCGCTTCAATCTGGAACCGCGCGACTGCTGCGGTCGCAGGTTCGAATCCTGCCTCGGGCATGGATGTGCGTGACGTCCTTAGGTTAGTTAGGTTTAAGTAGTTCTAAGTTCTAGGGTACTGATGACCTCAGATGTTAAGTCCCATAGTGCTCAGAGCCATTTGAACCCTACACTACTTAAAGCGAATTCTGGGATGGTTCCTTCTAACGTGCAACCTCTTTACCAGTCAGAGATCGTGTTCCGTCTCTAGTGGCTCCGAGATGGACTTAATCTTCCTTCCTACTATTCAAAGTCGACGTAACGCTCAAACCGGATACCTCTAACAAGTCAAACATCCAACGGAAATAAAAATAAAATACAAAAAAAAAAAAAAACGGTTCAAATGGCTCTCAGCACTATGGGACTTAATTTCTGAGGTCATCAGTCCCCTAGAACTTAGAACTACTTAAACCTAACTAACCTAAGGACATCACTCACACCCATGCCCGAGGTAAGATTCGAACCTGCGACCGTAGCGGTCGCGTGGTTCCAGACTGTAGCGCCTAGAACCGCTCGGCCACCGCGGCCGGCAAAATAAAATACAGAACTTCAATAAAAACCTTTTCCGTGTTAGTCTGTGTCGTTAAGAAATGCTAAAATCGTTCCACAGGTTCTCTTCAGCAGTGTAGTCGCCCTGAAGTGGAGCACTGCGAAGACGGTCGAAACGTCAGTATCACAATCGTTTCAGTGTTTCGTAAGCATGCGGACAAACACGCAAAACGATTTTATTCAGATTGACACTGGCTGTGGAAGCGTACGCACTCATACGAGACAAAAACGTGCGACCAACGGGCAAGCCGACGCAAGACGCGGCAGAGCGGAGGGTCAGCGCGAGCCAGCAACAAGTGCCCTGCTGGCCTCGCCCGCGCAGGCGAGTGCGGTACCTGTTGGCGGAGGCGGCGCGCGGAGTCGACGCGTCGGCGGCCGGCGTCCGCTGGGGCGGCAGTGATCCTGCGGCCTCCGGCTGGCCGCGGGCTGCTAGCAGTGTTTCCGCGGCGGCGCGGCGCGGAGCGTTTTGTCCTCGCGGCCGAGCTCGGCTCGTCCGGGCTCCCTCCCGCGTGCCCTTCCCTTCCGGCGCGGCCTCCTTGTATGCGCGTTCGCGCCCGCCGAACGGTCCGTCGCTGCAGCGGCAGCGCGCCGTGAGACAACTGATTCGGCGCTTTGCATACGCATACATTTCGCCTTTTCTCTCAAGACCCCCTGGCCAGGTTCGGCGCCGAGCAAAAACAAGTTGCCTCATCTGCATGGCGGCTCCAACCCTTCCGCCCTTTTCCCCCGCGCGGCCTTTTGTTGCGCGCGGGCCGCCTCATCAGCGGCGAGGGAAATGCTATACTTTCTCACAGCGCGCGCGCCCGCCCCGCCTAATTTCGACCCGCTAGCTAACGGGCACAGCAGAGCCGCGGAGGCTACCGGTCCCGTCCGCTTTTTCTAGCGCGCTCCGGCCTTTTGTAATTGAAACGGTTCGGCGTCGCTGCGTATGCGCGCGCTTAATAAGCTCCTATTTTTTTGCCAGTACGTCGGACGGGTAAGGCACTCTGCATGAATTAAGTCATTACGGCCGAGTCCCGAGTGGCAGCGCTTCGACGTCGCTCCGCTCGCGGCCCAAAGCGGAAATGAGCCGCATCAGCTGCCAAGACTCGTTGTGATAGTTTGATAGTTAGCGACTGATAACGACGCATCGGATGCACAGTATGTTCCAAAAGTTTGACCTCGGTACTCTAATAGTCAAAAAGGTTCAAATGGCTCTGAACACTATGGCACTTAACATCTGAGGTCATCAGTTCCCTAGAACTTAGAATTACTTAAACCTAACTAACCTACGGACATCACACACATCCATGCCCGAAGCAGGATTCGAACCTGCGACCGTAGCAGCAGCTCGGACTGAAGCACCTAGAACCGCTCGGCCACAGCGGCTGGCTACTAGTAGTCGGAAGTAAATATTTGCACTGCTTATAATTAAGATTGCAACACTAAGAACATTAGCAAATAACTAAATTTTACTTATTAAGCACATACAGTATAGCAGAAACAATATATTATTAAATTTGTGCCGGCCGGTGTGGCCGAGCGGTTCTAGGCGCTTCAGTCTGGTACCGCGCTACCGCTACGGTCGCAGGTTGGAATCCTGCCTCGAGCATGGATGTGTGTGATGTCCTTAGGTTAGTTAAGTTTAGGTAGTTCTAAGTTCTAGGGGACTGGTCACCTCATATGTTGAGTCCCATAGTGCTCAGAGCCATTTGAACCATTTGAACATTAAACTTGTACGTAATATGATGGTATACAGGATAGGTGGGAAAGTTCCGCATGGGGCCCCACCACCACATTGCCATATTCTTCCAACGGCGTCACTGGATGCGCTATGGGGAGCACGTACTCAGCACACTACTCTCATGATCGTTGTCGGGTTTCGTGACCTCTAAAGCGCTACTAATCGGTCGAGTGGTTTCTCAGTTGGCCTCACCAGGCTGAGTACACCGTTGTACCTGCCTTCTCAACAAGGAAAAATCTATGTCATGTCGGGAATCGAACCGGAGCCTCGACATGGCAGCCAGCCGCGCTGACCATTCGGCTACGGATGCGGATGAGGTATACAGGTCGCCGCATTTAACGCACAGAGCTGCCATCTCTCAAACTGGGTTCACATCCAGTTGAACTGAGCTTGATTGCAAGGTACGTCATTCCACGGTGCTTCAGCTCCGTGCTAGGGTTTATCAGTCGCAGTGGTTGGAGAGTGGGAGGCTCTCGACACCCGATGACCAAATGTCTTCAGTGGGCAGGAGATCTCCAGAAAATGTTGGACAGGCCAACAGTATCGAGGGGGTCACGAAAGCACGAAAATCATGTGATCTTAGATTATCCTTTTGAAAACATACTGAAGAGACCTCGAAGATAGGGCACATTATCTGGTCTCATCATATTAGAAATGAAACACTTGCTGTCTAAAGTATTGGCTATGCGAATCTGAACTCATCATGTAGTGTACCCAAAGGAACCTCATACATTCATGTTAGGTGCTGGTCCAGATGACTGACGAATGCACTCTGAGAAAGCTCGTCTTCACCGTAGCGTCCACACACGGACTTGTCCATCGTGGCGCTCTACGCGGAATGGTGACTTTTCTGAATGGAGGACGTGGTGCCAGCCTCTGTCCAGTACTGGCTCTGGGCGCACCACTGCTGGAGCGCACCACTGTGGTGCCACGGAAAGGGAAGCCGCAAACAATGGTCGCCGTGTTGACAGTTCTTGTAGATACTTGTCTTTATGTAAACAAGCCCGTTTCCTGATCCTGCATACGTAGGGAGTCTGTGCCATCATGGAAGACCGAACAAAAAATACTGCTTATCTGCTCTTCACGGCGCTATCGCTTGGGGGCGTTGAGATCCTGCATGACATTTTGCGTGGCGCTTGGGACCCATCTATTCCATTTTCTGAAGATGGTTATAAGATTCCAACCGAAGGGAACACCACTATCTCTCAACAATAAAACACCATGTAGATAGGCGACGATCCAGCCGGTGCCGAACACCGACGTGCTGGTGGACGTTACTTTTTCTTGTTGTTGTGGTCTTCAGTCCGAAGACTGATTTGGTGCAACCCTCTGCAACCCTCCATGCTACTCTATCGTGTGCAATCCTACTTATCTCCGAGTAACTACGGCAACCTACATGCTTCTGAATCTGGTTACTGTATTCATCTCTTGGTTTCCTTCTACGATTTTTAACTCCAACGCTTCCCTGGTTGCTTTCCAAAGGACGGGGTTATGCGAATCGGAAATGATCATGTGGCGTACCCAACTGAACCTCATACCTTCATGGTAGGTGCTGGGCCAGATAACAGTGACGAATGCATTCTGACAAAGCTCGTCTTCTCCGGAGCGGCAACACACGGACATGTCCATTGTGACGCTTTACTTGGAACGGTGACTCGTCTGAATGAAGGACATGTTGCCACTCTCTGTTTAGGATTAAATTGGTGAGCGCTTGATGTCTCAGAACGTGTCCTACCAACCGATCCTTTGTTCTAGTCAGGTCGTGCCACAAATTTCTTTTATTCCCATTTCTATTCAGTGTCTCCTCATTAATTACGTGACCTACCCATCTAATCTTCAGCATTTTCTGCAGCACCACATTTCAAAAGATTCTATTCTCTTCTTATCTGAACTGTTTATAACCCATGTTTCACTTCTATATATGGCCACACTCCACACAAATACTTTCAGAAAAGATTTTCTGACTTTTAAATCTATACTCGATGTTGACAAATTTGTCTTCTTCAGAAAAGTTTTTCTTGTCGTTGACAGTCTACAATTTTACATCCACTGTACTTCGGCCATCATCACTTATTTTGCTGCCCAAATAGCAAAACTCATTTACTAGCTACCGTGTCTCATTGCCTAACTCATTCCCTCAGCATCACCTGAATTAATTCGAGTACATTCAGTTATCCTCGTTTTCCTGGTGTTGATGTTCATCTTCTATCCTCCTTTCAAGACACTGTCCCTTCCGTTCAAGTGCTCTTCGAAGTCCTTTGCTGTATCTGACAGAATTAGAGTGTCATTGGCAAACCTCAAAGTTTTTATTTCTTCTCCATGATTCGTACTCAAAATTTTTCTTTTGTTTCCTGGCCGGCCGATGTGACCGAGCGGTTCTAGGCGCTTCAGTATGGAACCGCGCTGCTGCTACGGTCGCAGTTTCGAATCCTGCCTTGGGCATGGATGTGTTTGATATCCTTGGGTTAGTTAGGTTTAAGTAGCTCTAAGTTCTAGGGGACTGATGACCTCAGATGTTAAGTCCCATAGTGCTCAGTGCCATTTGAACCATTTTTTTTGTTTCCTTTACTGCTTGCTCAATGCACAAATTGCATAACATCAGGGATAGGCTACAACCCTGTATCACTCCCTTCTCAACCACTGCTTGCCTTTCATGCCCCTCGACTCTTAAAACTGCCAACTGATTTCTGTACGAGTTGTAAATACTCCTTCGCTCCCTGTATTCTACCCATGCTACCCTCAGAATTTCAAAGATTGTATTCCAGTCAACATTGTCAAAAGGTGTCACTAAGTCTACAAATGCCGTAAATATAGGTTCAAATTTGTGTGAAATCTTATGGGACTTAACTGCTAAGGTCACCGGTCCCTAAGCTTACACAATACTTAACCTAAATTATCCTAAGGACAAACACACACACTCATGCCCGAGGGAGGACTCGAACCTCCGCCGGAATCAGCCGCGCAGTCCACGACTGCAGCGCCTGAGACCGCTCGGCTAATCCGGCGCGGCAGTTTCTCCATTCTTCTGTAAATAATACGTGTTAGTATTTTGCAACCATGACTTATTAAACTGATTGCTCGGTAATTTTCATACTTGTCACACTTTGAAATTTCAATTATTATATTCTTCTTGAAGTCTGAGGGTATTTCGCCTGTATCATACTTCTTGCTTATCAAGTGGAAGAGTTTTGTCATGGCTGGCCCTCTCGCTCTTACATGGAGGTAAAACATTAATTTTTCAAAAACGAGCAACATTGAATTATGAATTCCATTGAGATAGCTACTATGTAGTCTCTCATAATACACAAAATGTTTATGGCGGAACTGCGTGTGGCTGCACTGAAATGCTCCTGATTTGCATGCACCATCTGACCAAGAGTGTCCAGACACCTAAATGTAATACGGAATTGACCACTAGATGTCACCAGAGGCGGACGCGTCACAATGGAAGTAGGCGAGGAGTGCTGTGTTGTCATCAGGGGAGCAGTGACAGCAAACTTCGGGTGGTCAGGAGAGCTCAGTCAGATTGAATGTGAATGTCACCTGGGCTAGAAACCCGACAGGGACATTTCAACCCTTCTGAAGCTGTCCAAGTCGACAGTGATGTGATTGTAAAGTGGAAAAGCGAAGAAACTACCACAGCTTATCCACGGCGAACTCGGTTTCATGTACTGATAGGCAGGGACCGTCAATATTCTGTAGGCTAATAAATCACGTGGAATCAATGGAAGGAATCAGTCGTGAATTGTAAAGCTCACTAGCTCAATGGCTGTGCATAACGAGTTAAAAGGAACCCACATGTTTCTGCAATCAGGGCTAAGCGACGTTGGAAGTGGAGTATAGAGCGACGCTACTGTACAATGGATGACTCGAAACTAGCGATTTGAAGTGATGAATCGCCGTGTGCCCTGCGAGAATCTGATGGAAGGTTTTGGGTTTGGCGAGAGCCTGATTAACGTTACTTGCCGTCATTTGTATTACCGACAGTGAAGTACGGCTGAAGTGGTGCCAGGGTGTGCTGGTGTTTGTCGTGACTGGGTTGTGGTCTCCTTAAGAAGACGTTAAATATGGAAGGATATGAATACATTTTACATAATTGAGCACTGTGTGCAGCAGTACTCTCCACACTGTTTGCCTTGTCCACCCTTTTGGTCTTAATGGTTTGGATCACTCTGTACACAAAGTAAGATTATTGTTGCAGAATGTAAAAATCTTCTAGGTTGTTAGGCTACGTCGTGTTCCTCTTCAGTTCCTACTTACACTCTAGAGGTTTCTACCTGTCTGCTGGAATCTTCTGAAATTGGAGAGGAACAGGACACAACCTGCCAACTTAGAACTTCTGAAACTGGAGGGGAGCAGGACACAATGTATCAACCTGGAATATTGTACCTTCAGTGACAACTGCCATGAAAGTCTGCAGGTTAACGTTATTGTTGTCGTTGAGGAATTCAGTCCAAAATTTGGTCTGATGTAGCTCTGCATGCTAGTCTGTCCCGTGCAGGCTTCTTCATCTCTCCACAGTTATCGCAACCTACTTACATCTGAACCTACTCTCTGTAGTCAAACCTGGATCTCCAGTTTTTAAACTTCGCTTACTTCCCCCATCACTAAATTAAATATTCTTTCATGTCTTTAGATTGCACCAGATTTTTCCGTCTCTTAGTCAAGATAAAATATAAAGCTCTTTTCTCTCCAATTCCATTACCTCTTCATTACTCCTACAATCTTCACCATTCTTCTATAAGACTACGTTACAAAAGTGTCTGTTCTCTTCATGTCTGTACTGTTCTCTTCCATATATGGATATAGTCCATACAAATACTTTCAGAAATGATTTCTAACACAGAAATTGATATCTGATGTTAGCAGATTTCTCTTTATCAGAAACACAATTGTTGCTATCGCAAGTCTTCATTTTTAACCTCTTTAAGTCGGAGCATCGTCAGCTCTTTTTGTACTCAAATAGCAAAATTCGTTTGCTAGTTTTAATTTATTTGCTAATGCAATTCATTCAACTTCGCCTGATTTAATTAGTCTACACTCCATTACCGTTGTTCTTACTTTTGTTAGTGTTCAACTTCAAACCTCTTTTCAAAGCTCTATCCATTTCATTCATCTAATTTTCCATGTCTTTAGCTGTCTCTGACAGAATTACAATCTCATCGACAGATTGTGAACATTTTATTTTTCTTCCTTAACTATCATTTCGCTTACAAATTTGTTCTTGGTTTATTTTTACGCCTGCCTTATGTACAGAATAAATAAAATAGATGTTAGTCTGCAACCCTGTCTTACTCCCTCTCAATCACTGCCTCCTTTTCATGTGCTTCGACTTTTATAAGTGCAATCTGATTTTAGTGCAAGGTAGCCCTAGCTGCCTGTATATTATCCTTGCTACTTTCAGAATTTCATAGGGTGTATTCCAGTCAACATTATGAGAATCTTACACAGAGACAAATTTTAAAATGAATCACATCCTCTACGTGAAAGATTCGTAGGCGTCCAGCTCTGTGCAGTGTCTACCCCACTTTGGTTTCGACGTTCGGTATTACTAATAATTATTTTCTTGTTATTTATTTATTTAGCGTGTGGCGTAGCACAGCACATGAATTAATTAAATATTCTAGAATACAAACAGAAGTATACTTACATACAGTTAGTTCATCTATAGGTTTCGATTATGGGTTTGCGAATATCAAAATACGTAAATGGCCGTATCTTTTGACTGCTTTGACTTAGAAGCTTAAAAGTTTAACAACGCCAAGAGAACGTAGAGCTTAGTGTTTGATATAAACTGCAACTTGCTACTCAAACCGTTCCTGCTAAAAAGATGTGTTAAGAGACGGACAGACAAATTGACAACAAATTGATCCTGTAAGAAATACGGAACCCTGAAAAGAATAAATATACACTCCTGGAAATTGAAATAAGAACACCGTGAATTCATTGTCCCAGGAAGGGGAAACTTTATTGACACATTCCTGGGGTCAGATACATCACATGATCACACTGACAGACCCACAGGCACATAGACACAGGCAACAGGCCATGCACAATGTCGGCACTAATACAGTGTATATCCACCTTTCGCAGCAATGCAGGCTGCTATTCTCCCATGGAGACGATCGTAGAGATGGTGGATGTAGTCCTGTGGAACGGCTTGCCATGCCATTTCCACCTGGCGCCTCAGTTGGACCAGCGTTCGTGCTGGACGTGCAGACCGCGTGAGACGACGCTTCATCCAGTCCCAAACATGCTCAATGGGGGACAGATCCGGAGATCTTGCTGGCCAGGGTAGTTGACTTACACCTTCTAGAGTACGTTGGGTGGCACGGGATACATGCGGACGTGCATTGTCCTGTTGGAACAGCAAGTTCCCTTGCCGGTCTAGGAATGGTAGAACGATGGGTTCGATGACGGTTTGGATGTACCGTGCACTATTCAGTGTCCCCTCGACGATCACCAGTGGTGTACGGCCAGTGTAGGAGATCGCTCCCCACACCATGATGCCGGGTGTTGGCCCTGTGTGCCTCGGTCGTATGCAGTCCTGATTGTGGCGCTCGCCTGCACGGCGCCAAACACGCATACGACCATCATTGGCACCAAGGCAGAAGCGACTCTCATCGCTGAAGACGACACGTCTCCATTCGTCCCTCCATTCACGCCTGTCGCGACACCACTGGAGGCGGGCTGCACGATGTTGGGGCGTGAGCGGAAGACGGCCTAACGGTGTGCGGGACCGTAGCCCAGCTTCATGGAGACGGTTGCGAATGGTCCTCGCCGATACCCCAGGAGCAACAGTGTCCCTAATTTGCTGGGAAGTGGCGGTGCGGTCCCCTACGGCACTGCGTAGGATCCTACGGTCTTGGCGTGCATCCGTGCGTCGCTGCGGTCCGGTCCCAGGTCGACGGGCACGTGCACCTTTCGCCGACCACTGGCGACAACATCGATGTACTGTGGAGACCTCACGCCCCACGTGTTGAGCAATTCGGCGGTACGTCCACCCGGCCTCCCGCATGCCCACTATACGCCCTCGCTCAAAGTCCGTCAACTGCACATACGGTTCACGTCCACGCTGTCGCGGCATGCTACCAGTGTTAAAGACTGCGATGGAGCTCCGTATGCCACGGCAAACTGGCTGACACTGACGGCGGCGGTGCACAAATGCTGCGCAGCTAGCGCCATTCAACGGCCAACACCGCGGTTCCTGGTGTGTCCGCTGTGCCGTGCGTGTGATCATTGCTTGTACAGCCCTCTCGCAGTGTCCGGAGCAAGTATGGTGGGTCTGACACACCGGTGTCAATGTGTTCTTTTTTCCATTTCCAGGAGTGTATAAATACATAAAATGTATATAATCACAAAAATACCGAAACACGAGTACAGGAGAATGTCCATATTGTTGATATTTTCTACCGCCTTATCAGAAACATGTACGAATTCGGAGCGGCCTTTTGAAGAATGCGTATGTGCAATCTTCAACTATATGTTTAACTATTTGCCTAGCAGCTCCACGGTCGCACTTGGTAGAATCTATTTTTTCCAGTATACACAACGATCCAGCGTATCTACCATAGTTTGTCCGAATTACATTCAGGGGAGGCCAGATTTTGCGAGGCTTGTCGAATCTGGTGTGCTAGCGAGGCAAGGAATATTAAGGAAAGCGGAAAGTGCCTGTTTAGTTCACTCCTATTTCCAGCGATCAGTTAGACTGAACCTATTTTCATCCAGAATTGCTGCATTCTTTAGGGGTGGATGGCTAGAGCGCAATCTGTTTTTCTCATCATCTGGAATGTCTTGGTGGATTTGTAGAAGAGAGTTGTTCTCGATGTTTTGAAGTTTTCTAATAAGTGGTTTGTCTCGTCGCGGATGGGGAGAAGCTATATTGTTTAATGTGGGCAGACAATAGATTCGAGTCACCTTTGTCTGTTATAAGATGCATACTTTGATTTATTTGGACATTGATACGATTAGTGTGAGTCTCTTGAGCCAAACTGGCGCACAGAACTCCGCTACCAGACAGACTAGACCTGAAGCTGAAATCTATAGCGTGTCGCCTGAAGATCCCCATGGAGTACCAGCAAGCCTCTGCAAGATGCTGATGCAAGTTCTAAGCTCTAAATCTGTGTTTGACAGATGATTCTTGAAGATCAGTGACTTGTGCAAGGTGATACCTACTTGTTCTGGATGTCGGTTGTGGGACGGTAGTTTGTTCTGAAAGTGAATACTGAGCTGAGGGCTAGCTCGTTGTTGCGGTGCAACGTAGAGACTTCTGTCTTTGTGGCACTAGGCTGCGATGTCCAATGGCGAAAGTATCTCCCAACAACTTTTAGATCCTTCTTGAAGATGTTATCAGTTGCCTCTACATCTTTGCAATATACTCTCAGGGCCCAGTAGTCGGTATATTCAAACTTGCCGTGCGAGGGTTTAAAGCAATCACCTGTATGAAGACTGAATGACGATGGAGCCAGAACAGGTCCCTGCGAAAGATCATTGCAGCTTCATTTGAGTGCTCATTCTGTTACCATGGTCACTTGAAAACGCCTACGAGTATTAGAAGGCTAGTAGATTTGCAGGTGATCACTTCCAAGAAGCCGCGCCGGATTAGCCGAGCGGTCTAGGGCGCTGCAGTCATGGACTGTGCGGCTGGTCCGGCGGAGGTTCGAGTCCTCCCTCGGGTATGGGTGTGTGTGCTTGTCCTTAGGATCATTTAGGTTAAGTAGTGTGTAAGCATAGGGACTGATGACCTTAGCAGTTAAGTGCCATAAGATTTCACACTCACACACGCTTCCAAGAGTTTTACTGTTATATCCTGTCCCCAATCTGTGTCATATGCTGTAATATCGATAAACACGACTAAGGTTTTCAGTTTATTTGGTAGCTTGCTTCACTGAAAGTTGGTAATGAGATAACTTTACCGATCAGCTTCGATGAGGGCGAAAAGCTACCTGTTCAGTTGGTATCATTTTGTCTCAGAGGTGATGCTGTTATAGTGAAATCTTTCCAAAAGTTTATAGATTTCTTATTTGAAGGTGAAGACAGAGGTTTAAGCAGTGGTCTGGTTACTGCATAGGGTCAATTACTTAGTTACTCAATGACAGCCTTAAGCAGTTTGTTCAAATTCGGAATTATGAGAAGAAAGAAACCTGACATTCTGGCTGCCACCAATACAGTTCCCTCGCAGTTTCTAAAATTCAGGGTGGATGTCAGCTTCAAAGATTATTATCTGAGAGATATTACATGTTTAAAATACATGGTTTCTGGTGAGACTGAATTGAGACGTCTATCAAAAGTGTTTTCGACCTGATCTCACACATTTCTTGCAGGATCATCTCCAGCAGTTGGTAGGCTTATGTGTCTTCAGCATGAAAGGGTACCAGGATAATCAGCACAATATCTTAGATACGTTTTCGACAGAAATGGCTGTTTGGGCAGTGATGGATTAATTGACGCTGTCGTGAATCACGACGCCCTCAGCCACTACATATGACGGCAAAGATCGTTTTCTTCCTCTTTTGCTCCAAGCAACTGGTAACGCCAGTTGACAGTCACATGGACAATACAGGTAGGACTGTTTCAGGGAGTAGGGTGCTATGGCGTGTATTTTACTTTGTTCTGTGTTATTCGTCGCTATGCAGTCTGCATAGCAGGTGTTGACAGATGTGAAAATTACCGAACTATCAGTTTAATAAGTCACAGCTGCAAAGTACTAACGCGAATTCTTTACAGACGAATGGAAAAACTGGTAGAAGCGGACCTCGGGGAAGATCAGTTTGGATTCCGTAGAAATGTTGGAACACGTGAGGCAATACTAACCTTACGACTTATCTTAGAAGAAAGATTAAGAAAAGGCAAACCTACGTTTCTAGCATTTGTAGACTTAGAGAAAGCTTTTGACAACGTTAACTGGAATACTCTCTTTCAAATTCTGAAGGTGGCAGGGGTAAAATACAGGGAGCGAAAGGCTATTTATAATTTGTACAGAAACCAGATGGCAGTTATAAGAGTCGAGGGGCATGAAAGGGAAGCAGTGGTTGGGAAAGGAGTGAGACAGGGTTGTAGCCTCTCCCCGATGTTATTCAATCTGTATATTGAGCAAGCAGTAAAGGAAACAAAAGAAAAATTCGGAGTAGGTATTAAAATTCATGGAGAAGAAGTAAAAACTTTGAGGTTCGCCGATGACATTGTAATTCTGTCAGAGACAGCAAAGGACTTGGAAGAGCAGTTGAACGGAATGGACAGTGTCTTGAAAGGAGGATATAAGATGAACATCAACAAAAGCAAAACGAGGATAATGGAATGTAGTCAAATTAAATCGGGTGATGCTGAGGGGATTAGATTAGGAAATGAGACACTTAAAGTAGTAAAGGAGTTTTGTTATTTAGGGAGTAAAATAACTGATGATGGTCGAAGTAGAGAGGATATAAAATGTAGACTGGCAATGGCAAGGAAATCGTTTCTGAAGAAGAGAAATTTGTTAACATCGAGTATAGATTTAAGTGTGAGGAAGTCGTTTCTGAAAGTATTTGTATGGAGTATAGCCATGTATGGAAGTGAAACATGGACGATAACCAGTTTGGACAAGAAGAGAATAGAAGCTTTCGAAATGTGGTGCTACAGAAGAATGCTGAAGATAAGGTGGGTAGATCACGTAACTAATGAGGAGATATTGAATAGGATTGGGGAGAAGAGAAGTTTGTGGCACAACTTGACTAGAAGAAGGGATCGGTTGGTAGGACATGTTTTGAGGCATCAAGGGATCACAAATTTAGCATTGGAGGGCAGCGTGGAGGGTAAAAATCGTAGAGGGAGACCAAGAGATGAATACACTAAGCAGATTCAGAAGGATGTAGGTTGCAGTAGGTACTGGGAGATGAAGGAGCTTGCACAGGATAGAGTAGCATGGAGAGCTGCATCAAACCAGTCTCAGGACTGAAGACCACAACAACAACAACAATGCAGTCTGTATTGTCACGTCTGCCGGAATTTCGAACACTTGTTGTGTTGTATGCAATGACAGAACATGCCGGTACACTGAACAGTTCCACAAGAAAAGTACGCCTGTTTCACCTGGGAAGTGATGAATGAATCGTATAAATTCTTTTGAAGTACAGTTTCTGTATACATGATGTTCCAGTAGTATGAAAGTAATGAATTACTGAGCGGCTTACTGTGGGTGTCGAAGTGCTAATGTCACTATCGAAGAGACGTTACGTGATCATCTCGTTAACATCAGATTACACTGTATAGGAACATTCTACATCGCGGAATTGCTTTATCGAACATTCGGCAAACACCCTTGAATGTCATCTTAAAGTTTATGCGATTAGTTAAAGTCCATCCTATATTTAGCCAAAAGCTATGCTCCATCTGCATTACTTTCTTCGTATTCACTCAAGCAGCGAACAGAAAATTAATGGTAACTACTAGTACAATATAGTAAGGGTTCAGATTCCTAGCAATGTGATCTTCTCGTACTTAAGATTAATTTTGTTGCGAGAGGTGCTCCTTAATTGACGTTATGTAACGGTGATTAAAGCGCGGGGAAGAAAGAAACCGGCAGTGTGCCAAAATTCAGTTATGTTCGGCACTTGGTTTTACAGAAGATAAAATAAAAAAATGTAGATGCACAGCGCCGCCCACATGCAAGAGGCGACGACTGAACAGGCAGCGGCCCATCCAAAATAGTCGCGTTAATGACTGAAAGATACTGGACGCACCAAGTGGACCAACACCCTTAGCCTGTCTTTTTTATTTGTTTCGATTACCCCATCGTTACGTTGTCGCTATTTTGCTTGACAACAGTTCATACATGGAGGCTGTTTCAAGTTAATTCATCAAACGGCTGTGGGAGACGGATCACGTGATAGGGAACGATTTCTGTACGAGACAGAATGTTCACCGACGCTCCCCGGGGGTGTTAGGCGTCATTTAGTATTCGCTGACTCTGAGAGGTGGCAGGGCATAGACAATATGCGGAGCGAGTCTCCCTTGTGTGTTGCATTTACTTCATTCATCTGCTCCGTATGAAATGGTTTCGAAGTTCTTCATCTGCTTCTACAATATCTTTCTCCGATTAGGGATAGTCATTCTTCAGATTATTGAAATTTACTTTATCAATTTACAGGGTACGTAGTGTGCGGCGCACTTTGTTGACCCTGCTATGTCGGTGAAATATCGTCGTCCCAGGGCTGGTGAATATTAAAGGAAGCCTTGCGTTGCCAGGAAGCATCGGTGAACGTTTTTTGTGTAACAAAATTTATTCCCTATGCCGTGATTTTTCAGCCCTGGACTTTTGATGCAAAGACCTTGAGACAATATGTATGTATATATCGTGTGAAAAGCCTAAAACTTGCACCGCGAATAAAGCAGAAACGGAAAGTGCTACTGATGTGCGGTTGTCACGGAATGGATTAGTAGTCAGGTGCTTGTATTGTTAGCCAATCAACAGCTTGAAATAATACTTATGAAGGGTATTTTTGAGTAAACATGCAGTCTTTTAAATGGAACAATGCCTATTGACATTAACAGACGAAAAGTAGGGTAAATTAAAATGTCAGTGGTGTCTGTTGCAGGTTTCTAGTTCGAGTCGTTTACGAGATATTGAATTCTGAAAAGTTCCCACACCGACATTTTAACAGTACCTGTGGTAGCACACACTCAACAACAACACAAGTGAATGCGCTATTTATGTGGATTCTGACCAGTAACGAGACAATTAACCATCACAGACTGTGTTCAGAATGACCACCCGCAGCGGAAATACACGCTTCCAGTCTGGTTACGTTGCGGTGGTATACCTGGCCATTATTGGTATAACTGTAGCTTCATCACTCAACAAGAAATATCGTATATCGGGAATATCCTGTCTTAATGCACATGTATTAAAGTTAATACGATTCTCATAACCGTTTCCGTGCAGCTCTTGAAGGAGAGCGATGTAATAGGGACGGGACCTATGTCTGTGGAGAACGCATGGGACTCTTGCCTGACTCACGCCACCTCCTCGTGCGACTGCGTGGGAGCTAACGTGCGAGTGAACTGCAGCAGAAGGAAGACCATTAATTTCTTCCTCTTCTGTTGTCGCTTGTTTCCTACTGTACCGTTGTGTAGGTGTTACACTACCACTTTCAAGTGACAGGTTGAAGAGATTGATAAACAATAGCCGAGAGGGTGACGTCTACTGGATGCCTTGCCGCATACGCTGTACAAGAACGAACTGCATTCTTCCTACACTCTTCATAAACCATGAGCCTGTCGGCTTTTTCTGCCGCGCCGAGTGGCCGCGCGGTTTAGGGCGCCATGTCACGGACCGCGCGGCCCCTCCCGCCGGAGGTTCGAGTTCTCCCTCGGGCATGGGTGTGTGTGTGTGTGTGTGTGTGTGTGTGTGTGTGTGTGTGAGTGTGTGCGTGTGTGTGTGTGTTGTTCTTAGCGTAACCTAGTTTAAGGGGCTCCGGAAAGGCTCAAAATCATGAAAGTTCAATTTTTACTTTTTTGCGTTTTCTGAATCTGCAGACTATTACCTTTTAATAGATATATAATTTATTCAATTCCGAAGACTACAACTATTTTTAAATTTTTTTTGAAATGTGTTCTACATGGGCGTGACCCACTGTGGCGCTGTTAAACTGCTGTCAAATGGTGTTATTATTAACGTCCGTGTTCATCAGGTACATTTTAGTGATGTGAGATAAAGTATGTGTTGTGGCTAACCTGTGATGGTTCAATATATATCGCTGGTGTGACTGTCGATTGTTTCATGTTTATTTACCCTGTCGTTATCTCGAAAATATTCGTTGGGTCAAATGGCTCTGAGCACTATGGGACTCAACTGCTGAGGTCATTAGTCCCCTAGAACTTAGAACTAGTTAAACCTAACTAACCTAAGGACATCACAAACATCCATGCCCGAGGCAGGATTCGAACCTGCGACCGTAGCGGTCTTGCGGTTCCAGACTGCAGCGCCCTTAAGCGCACGGCCACTTCGGCCGGCGAAAATATTCGTAATTAATTCTGTTTCTTGAGTCTGTGTTTTGTTGAAGTATAATAATGAGTAATAGTAAAGTTATCAGAAATCCTCTGAAGGCTTTTAAGAAAAGGAGAAATGTTGCAAAGCCAAAGGTATGTGTTATTACTGTAAACAATAAAGACGATAACGAAGTGAGTGAACCTAACCTCTCGAGTACACCTGCCCATAGCAGTCAAAGTGGGAAAGAAAATACTTCACAGAAGAAGCTTGGTTCAATGAGTGAAAACTATGAAAGTTTTATGGGCGAATCGGATGTGAATGAAATATTTGATATGTCGGTTCTCAAAGGAATTTTTTCAAACTGTGTAAGATGTATTCATTGTAGTGAAGTTGGTCTGGAACTCTCCATAATAAAGCACGTAGGACTTGCTAGTGAAATACAACTGAAATGTGATAAGTGTTCATACATGACCACCTTTTGGAACAGTGTTGCAGTAACTGCAACTGAAGAAAAAGGTAGCAAAATCTACGAACACAACAACGAGCGATGCTTGCTTTAGACAAGGGACGCCTTCGGGCTGCAGACAGGGCTGTAAAGAGTCTAGAAATACAAGCAAGAGTAAACAGGAGGAGGAACAAGAGGATGTTGGAGGAGGAGTTTGCAGAGGATGAAGATAATCCATCCTATGGACCTGGAATGCACTAAAAAGTTAATCCAATCTTTGTCGCTCGATTCCCAAAACTTTTATTTTCTCATACTAATTACATGTTTTCTAAGGATCTTCCAAACATATTTGTTTCAAACCTTCAGTAAATGTTACACAGTACCTTCTGCATAATTTAACACAGCCTTTTTCCAAAAAACTGTATATTTTTGAATATATAAATAAAAAATTGCAAAAAAATGTTGTGAATTTTCATTACAATTGAAAAAAAAAATCATCTTTAATAACTGAACTAAAATTTTGTAAAATCCCTGTGTTAAGTTGTAGCCCATATTCCAATAAATAATCTGTAAAAAGTTCAACTTCCTACCTCAAATACTTTGTGAGGAAAGATGTAATTTATAAGCGTTATTTTAACATTGCAAGTATAGGGCGTTCCGGAGCCCCTTAAGTAGAGTGTAAGACTTAGGGACCGATGACCCCAGTAGTTCGGTCCCTTAGGCATTCACAGCCATCTGAAAATCGACCTTTTCTGCATTGGTAAATCCCATCGCCCACTCACGGCCTACTGCTGTCACACACTAACTCACTAGCAAGTCGCAGTGTATTCAAGGAACGCAGAAGCACACTGTAAGCAAACATAACAAACCCGCACCTGGCTACTGCGCGGGTTGAATGGCACAAGAAGTGTCGATGTGGGAACTTTCCAAAATACCGTATCTCGTAAACGAACCGCACTAGACTCTTGCAACAAACTGACATTCTAATTTACCATACTTTTGGTTTGTTAAATTTAATGGGCATTGTTCCATTTAAAAAGTATATGTTTGCACAAAAATACTCTTTCGAAGTACTGTTACAGTCTGTTATTGGCTAACAATACGAGCTCCTGACTATCAGTCCATTTTGTGAAAACCCCACGTCAATAGCACTTTCTATTTCCGCGATAGTTGCGGTGTCAGTTTTTGGTGATTCACCTCGTCTCCATGGGGTATAATTGCAGATAGTTTTACTCGTGATTGGGGACCGCGTGGTGAACAACATTACATTAGTATTTACTTCTTTCGTGGACTAATAATTATATGTATTGCAAGCCATATGTTTTTAAATTGGTTAGTACCTCCAAGTATGTGTGGCAAGAGCAAGCCATTAATGCTTATTTTTCCCTAGGCAGAAGGTCAGATACTGAAATGTGGAAACGTGGAAACGAAACGGTTACTCTAGGCTGATCGGCACAGTCCGCTTAGTCGTGCAGTTACGACTGTGGAGAAAACATCAGGTAGTAAATTATGGTACGTGTTTGCGGGAAGACTTTTAGACGCAGAGAAGAAATAACTAGCACAGAGAAGTGGTGTAAGTGAAGATATTGTGATGATTGGTACTTTAATATGCACCCACTTTCGTGTTTTAGTTGTTTTTTCCCTGGGTCTAACAGTCTTCCTGCAAACACGTCACATAATTTTCTACCTGGTGCTTTCTGCACGGTCGTAACTGTACCATTAAGTGGACTACGCCTGTCAGTCTAAACTAACTGTTTTGCATCCACGCGTCCACCCTCCAGCATCTGACCTGCTGCATAGGGGAACAATAAGCATTAACGGCTTAGTCTTGCCACACGTACTCGGAAGTACTTTACCTTTCCTAAAGCCAAACTAATCATCGTCAGTCCTCATCTTTATTTTCAATTATTCTGGATATTATTCTGGTCAGCAACCCGGATGCATGAGATTTCATACTAGCCTTCAACAAGCAATCTTCATGAAATGACACATGTGTTGGGGAATGACAACAAATTCCTCAAGACGACTTTCGGAGATTGTTTGCTTCAGGGACACAACGAATACAAGTGCATATTCGTGCTCATTTGCCCACAACTCGTACTGATGTTGACGATGTGCAACAGTTGCGAATGGCATGAAAGTTTAGTCATTTGGTAGCCGTTACGTGACGAACATCTCCACAAAATCTGATAAATATCTGAAAGGGTAATTCATAGTGCAATGCTTTCCATTTACATCTGTGTAAGTCTTCAGGTGTGTGTACCTCAAACTCAAAAGAGTTCTCGTACCTGTATTCTCTTTCACGTGCAAGAGATATCGTGCCGAGATTCTTTAGCTACAATCTGTATGACTATGGACGTTGTACTAGCTTCTCCACCTTCCGCAACAGCCTCTTTGCAAATCGGATAAAGCTGTTTATTCACACACGACTGTGACAGGAGAGACGCTATTGAGTCCCTTCGTACAGTATACTAACTCCTCCAGTGCATACGTGCTCACGTGAAATGATTCATGAATTACGCGCTTCTTTCTTTATTTGTATCAGAGGTACACTAAAATGAACACATATACAATACATACAAAGAAAACTATACTGTATTCACCCAGAATTGGGCAACTTTGATAGCATTGGGTGCTGCAGACGTTAAGTCCTTCATGCTACAGCTGGTTGGGCATAAGTTACATTTGAAGAGATGCCGGGTTGTCTGCAATTCACCGCATTCGCACAGTGTTGTGTTGGCATTTGGCAGTTGGAAGTTCCATTTAAGGAGATTGTCCCTCGATCTTGCGACTTCGGTCCGTAGTCTGTTCAAGGACTTCCAGATGACCCACTTCTCCATGTGGCCAGGCGGCAGGGTTTCTTGTGGTGTCATCCAGTTTGACAGGTGTTGGCATCTTTCTTTCCACTTAGCGAGTCGGGTAGCCGCAGCTGATCCTTCTAAGGGCTGTGAAGTTGTTAGGAAACTCTTCCTGGACTTCAGTCTTGGCTTGGCAGGTTGATGTCCAAAGAGTGGATGTGAGGTCACTGTATTTGATTTATGCCTCTCGATGTTAGCGGCGGCCTCTCTTCTGATGTCACATGGAGCAATCCCAGCGATACATTGAACTTTGTCCATGGGGGTTAGCCTTAGGCAGCCTGTAACAATCCTACAGCTGTCATTTAAGGCTATATCAACGTGGTTTGCAAGTACTGAATTGTACCACCTCGGCTAGCGTACTCTCCTGCAGAATAGCATAAGGCAAGAGCTGTTGTTCTTAATAATTGTGGATGTGTACCCCAGTTCGATTCCGCCAGTTTCCGAAGAAGGCAGTTTCTGGAGGATACTTTCTGCTTCAGCTTCAGACAATGTTCCTTGTAGGTTAGTGTACGGTCGAGAGTGACACCCAAATACCTTGGGGTGGGAACAGTATTCTAGTGCAGCTCCATTCCAGAATATTTCAAGTTTCCTGTCAGCCTGTTTATGTTTCAGATGGAATGAACACACTTGCGTTTTCTTAGGATTGGGTGCGAGTTGATTAATTAAAGAATTACTCGCTAAAGTCGTCAATTCGTGAAGGTGCTCGTAATAATGCGGCTCTCTCGTCACGAGAAATGGAAACCTCGAGAAACAGAATAGTGGAAAGTGTAAGAGAGAGAAGGCGAGGGCCTAAAAATATATCGCAACAAGCCCTGCGCCTCTTAAAAGATTCACACTGAACTCGCATTCGGAAGGACGACGGTTCAATCCCGCGTCCGGCCATCCTGATTTAGGTTTTCCGTGATTTCCCTATATCACTTCAGGCAAATGCCGGGATGGTTCCTTTGAAAGGGCACGGCCGATTTCCTTCCCCATCCTTCCCTAGCCCGAGCTTGTGCTCCGTCTCTAATGACCTCGTTGTCGATGGGACGTTAAACACTAATCTCCTCCTCCTCCTCTTAAAAGATTAGTGTACGCTCCAATTTCAAAAGAAAGAATTATGTCAGAAGTAAATGATTCCTAGGATAAAGATTCGTGGGACGTTTAAGAAAACAGGAAGCCAAGAGTTTTCTATGGCAGTATGTCTTTACTGTCGTTTCCTAGCGGCATAGAGACAATCCGCCACTAGTGATACCAGAGAGGCAGGCCCAGTTACAGCCGCACAGCCCATTAATCTGCAGCAGTTCCGGACGGGCGCCATTTGCAACTGGCGAGCCGGCAGAGCGTCGCCCGGTCGCATCCGCCTGGGGGTGTCGCTTTCATCCCTACTGTAAACGCACTTAACGACAAAGACTGCAGTGTTTTTGCGGCGCAGGAATACATAATGCGACGCGGCGGACTTCCAGCTGTGCAGACACGCCGCGCGGACATCTGTACGTCCTCTGCCGGCTGCGCCGTCCTCTGCGGAAGCGCTGCCCTTTATTTCGCGTCGCCACATTTAATGTTACACTCATCTGTGTCGCTTCACAGGGACGGCACTTTGTAATGCTGGCTGCTTGAATTTTAAAAGCATGGCCGTAGACGTTAAATTGTTGCTAGGCAGAAACATAATCTACAACTCTAGACAATTTTTTTGTAGGACCTGCAGCGTAATATGGGTCACAGTATGACATTTTAATGAACAGTTACCTGTTTAAAGTTTATTGTTCTTTCGTATCATAAGCTAATTTCGGCGTTATTGCCATTTTCATATACAACTTCAATCATTATACATAATATGTTGCTACGGTCGCAGGTTAGAATCCTGCCTCGGGCATGGGTGTGTGTGATGTCCTTAGGTTAGTTAGGTTTAAGTAGTTCTAAGTTCTAGGGGACTTATGACCTAAGATGTTGAGTCCCATAGTGCTCAGAGCCATTTGAACCATTTGAACATAATATCTTGTTGTTGTTATGGTCTTCAGTCCAGAGACTGGTTTGATGCAGCTCTCCATGCTACTCTATCCAGTGCAAGCTTCATCTCCCAGTACCTACTGCAACCTACATCCTTCTGAATCTGCTTGGTGTATTTATCTCTTGGTCTCCCTCTACGATTTTTACCCTCCACGCTGCCCTCCAATACTAAATTGTTGATCCCTTGATGCCTCAGAACATGTCCTACCAACCGATCCCTTCTTCTAGTCAAGTTGTGCCACAAACTTCTCCCCAATCCTTTTCAACACCTCCTCCTTAGTTATGTGATCTACCCATCTAATCTTCAGCATTCTTCTGTAGCACCACATTTCGAAAGCTTCTATTCTCTTCTTGTCCAAACTATTTATCGTCCATGTTTCACTTCCATACATGGCTACACTCCATACAAATACTTTCAGAAACGACTTCCCGACATTTAAATCTATACTCGATGTTAACAAATTTCTCTTCTTCTGAAACGCTTTCCTTCCCATTGCCAGTCTACATTTTATATCCTTTCTACTTCGACCATCATCAGTTATTTTGCTCCCCAAATAGCAAAACTCCTTTACTACTTTAAGTGTCTCATTTCCTGATCTAATACCCTCAGCATCACCCGACTTAATTCGACTACATTCCATTATCCTCGTTTTGCTTTTGTTGATGTTCATCTTATATCCTCCTTTCAAGACACTATCCATTCCGTTCAACTGCTCTTCAAAGTCCTTTGCTGTCTTTGACAGAATTACAATGTCATCGGCAAACCTCAGAGTTTTTATTTCTTCTCCATTGATTTTAATACCTACTCCGAATTTTTCTTTTGTTTCCTTCACTGCTTGCTCAATATACAGATTGAATAACATCAGGGAGAGGTTACAAACCTGTCTCAGTCCTTTCCCAACCACTGCTTCCCTTTCATGCCCCTCAACTCTTATAACTGCCATTTAGCTTCTATACAAATTGTAAATAGCCTTTCGCTCCCTGCATTTTACCCCTGCCACCTTCAGAATTTGAAAGAGAGTATTCCAGTCAACATTGTCAAAAGCTTTCTCTAAGTCTACAAATGCTAGAAACGTAGGTTTGCCTTTCCTTAATCTAGCTTCTAAGATAAGTCGTAGGGTCAGTATTGCCTCATGTGTTCCAATATTTCTGCGGAATCCAAACTGATCTTCCCCTAGGTCGGCTTCTACTAGTTTTTTCATAATATACATGTCATCAATTTGATGGTATTATACGTAGAATATGTAGAAAGGTATACTTATGTTAAGCTACTCATAGCGTATGTACATACTGCATCTGTTTCTGGTCGCTATTTTCTTGCTGTCTTATATTGTGAACCAGTATACACTTTGCATAAGATTTGACACTTGGTTCTGTTTTGACATTATGTTAACTTGATCCAGATTTACTTACTTAAATTGGTATAACATATTTATATACTGGACTTGTATATGGTCGTAATTTTCTTACAGTGTTATACTGCCAATAATTACGTATATTTCGTAAGATTTGATAGATGGTTCTATGCTGATAGTTTTACAGCTTGATCCGGAGATGCTATATCTATTCATTTATTTACCTACATCGTAGCTACTGCGGTTTGAGTTGTTGCTTGTGTAATCTTCGGTGAATTTTGTAATTTGGTTGATTGCTTCAGACTGCTAATATAGTTTTCTGACAGATATCTGTTTTACATCTGTTTCTTCGTTTAGAATAGCTGGATTACGAATATAAAATTACTTGCAGAAACTGCGGAAAATATCACATAGAACAAACGGGACGTAACTTCTACATCAGATATAGGAGACACAAAGATATTCTGACTCTAATCCATTCACATCCTTTACATGTCTAAAACCGCAGAGTCATAAAACAGAAAACATAGAAACAGTAATCCAGATACTACACAAAATTCCTAAAGGAATCAGCATGAATATTCGAAAAGAAATGGAAAATTATCTACACATAAAAACAACCCAAAAAAATTTCTAAACGAACAAACAGACCTAAAACATAGTTTCGGAGAATTTTATTAGCATTTTGAACCAGTAAACCAAACTGCAGCATACACCAAAGATTACACAAATAACAACTCAACAGCAGTATCTATGATGCAGATAAACAAATGTAACCATACAGCATCTCTGGATCTAGCTAAAAAGCTGTCGTTATATAACTAACTGTTAAGTCTTACGAAAAATACCTAATTATTGACAACATAAGATAGCAAGAAAATTACGACCATATAAAAATGCCGTACATAAATTCGTTATAACAGCTGAAAGCCAACAAATATACATCAAGTTAACAAGCCGTCAAAATAGAACCAAGTGTCAAATCTTATGAAAAATACCTACTTGTTCATAATATAAGAATGAAAGAAAACAGCCACCAAAACACATGCTGTGTGTACAGTCGTCATCAATAACTTAACGTAAGTATAGCTTTGTACATATTCTGTATAAAATACCATCTAATTGACGACATCTATACTATGTATTATTATTGCAGGTTGTACAAGAAAATGTCAATAACTCCGAAATAAGTTTATGGTACAAAAAGGATAATAAAATTTAGCCAGCTAACAACAATTAACTATTCATTAAAATTTTAAAAATGTGCTTTACTAATTGAGACAAAAGGAATTTTTTTTCTGCGCTCTGTACAAAATAAAACGTGAGACATGGATATTATGTGCTGCACAACCAGTATTCAAGACAGTGCTTATCGATCTCCATGAACATTTTGTATTCCGAAATCTACCACATATGTTTTGTGGCGAAAGGTATTTAATATATGAAAATGGTACATTTCAGGCAGGACTGTCTGTATCCCTTCGGCAAGTCCGAATATCTCTAACTCAACAGACGTGGTCATTGCACAACATCTATGATGGACGTTTGTTGAATCGTATTGGATTCTGAGCTCTCGAAATTTGAGAGAGGAAGACTCACTGCTAAGCATAATGCCTTTCTTGCAGCCCCTGCCATTGAGCCTTACCGCAGCTAATTGTCTCTAAATCTCCTGTTAATCCTTATAGATAATATTCTCAGACTGCAGAACAACACTCAAGAATGGGCTGAACATGTATTTTGTAAGACACTTCGCACATAGATGAATTGCATTTCCTTAAGATTCTTCGAATACATCTCAGTATGGCAGCTGCTGTTTCTATAATTAATTTTATGTACGTATTCCACTTTAAGTCGCTCGGAAGTTACCACAAGGACATGATATGACGGCTGATTCATTCCCAATCGTCAACTGATGTCGCGTCACTCCATCTATTTACGCCTGTCCAATTATATTTATTTACGAATGGGTCAAATATCAATTTTTCACAACGATGTTCTAACGACATCACCACCCGCTCGCCTGTGAAAAGTCTCAGAGATTACACATGTAATACGACAGATTACCTGTGCTCATAGATCCAAACAGTAACGGTACTCGTACACAATCTTGGGGAATGTCAGACGCGTCTTCCAAATTTGGAACGACGTGCGTAACTGTTTATTTCCAGGAAGTCTTCAACCTATCGCACACCTGTTCGGATACTCCGTAAGATCAAATTTTATTTCCCAGGTGACTTTTTGAAATCTATTACAGGGTTTCCACACTGGTAGTCGCGCGTATTAGCACGCCGCTTCCAGGATTCGGGGAGGCGTGCCGGTCTCGGATCGAATCTACCCGGTGGATTAACGACGATGGCCGGCGTGGCGGCCAGCCTAGTTGAAGTTTGCAGGTGGCTCCCCACACCCGACTAGATGAATCCCAGGCTAGTACCTACATCCCGCTTCAGTTACACAAATCGCAAACATGTAGGAAACAGTCACACACTTTCACATGTGGTGACACTAGACAGACAGTTGCGATTCACCAATTGCGTCCTGGGAAGGCGAAGGAGGGCAATAGGATGGCGACAGGAATGACATCGGGCTATCCTTTACCATTAACACCGCCAGATCCGGTAATTAACATGTCGACTCTGTCAAGATGCGAGGTAAGATCAGGAAGAAGAAGAAGAAGAAGAAGAAGAAGGAGATTTACAATATATATGTGTGTGGTGTCTGTTCCGTCGGAATTTGAGTCGGGTGGGAAGCGTGATCGGATGGCCGAGGCGGTTAAGGCAACCGCTAGCATTAAGCGGGAGATGCAGCTTCGAGTCCCGTCTGGCCTAAATTCTCAACTTTCACCATCGAATTACTTCGATGCCCGATTGCGCTGGAGACGGTCTCTCCTTCGAAATTAGAAGGAGAGTCACAGATCACGGCATCAACCTGAACTCTGTTATCTACTACGTTCTGGAACTCTTAAACCAGTAAGTTTTCTCCTAGACATCTACAGCAACTCAACATTGGAGTAATACCTTTAAGTAGGATTGAAACTATTGTCTTCCACTGGCGGAGGTATCCAGAGAGTCTTGTTCCCAAGTGGCATGCTTCTCATTCAAACTTCATGTTACAAAGCTCCAGTTTTCTGCGGGTCACTTGAGCTTGTAACAATTACCATTGTTACAGACAGAGACTTTTCCTCCTCAATCTGCACGAAACGTCGAAATTTACCTTCTAAGAGCAAAGTTATTTATTGCTTTGAGGTCAGAAGTGAAAAACAAATATCCAGTTGCAAGAGCCACTCTAAAGTACCTCTGTTAACTGTACTACTGAAAGTGCAACCTGTCTCCATGAAGTGAAGGTGATATCCAAATATCTTTCGTTCGAATTCTATTGATACTGAAAATGCCACCCTTATAGATGTGGCACAATGCAAATACAAGAAAGTGCCCTGATGTCCAATAAGAATCAGACTTACTGACAGTCCTTTACGGAGCCACAGCATCAGAGTATCACACTATCGTTAATTGTGACTTGCCCATTGGTCCTTATCGCCGAGTATAGGTTGGGTGTCAACACCAGATTCCACGTTCTATTTTCCCACAGCTTAACGACAATACAGAAACACAACGCGGGCTCACGTCTATCACAGTCATCCCCAGTAAACATTGCGATACGCAGCTTTGTGATAATGTGCGTAAATAAAAAAAATTGAGATTCAGAAGCAGCTGGCACAAGACGTAACTGATTTACTTGTCTGCCGATCCCATGGGAATGTGGGTCAGAGCCGTGTGTGTGGGCACCTCTCTCTTCACTCTTCTACGACAAATCATCAATTAAGGCCAGGCGTGTTTGGTTTTTGTAACATGGATTTTAGCCACTCTTTCTGGAGGCCCTTAATGAAAAATGTAATGACCGCTAATATTAACATAGAAAATTTTATTACAATTTTGACATAGTTATTCCAGTTCTTTGTGGAAAGTAAACAGTTAGCTATTCTTTGTATCGGCACTGGAAAATATGCCTAAATAGTTAAGATATTTACCATTACTACGATTATTTTCTATATTATTTTAATGAGAAGTTTATCATTGAAAAAATTCTTTTCATTTGTCACTCGCACAAAAACACACAGTTGAGATGTGTGCCTATGTATGAACACAATCCTTGACCTAACCCTACAACTAACAAGAAATTTTGTATTAAATTTTGTACTACAGCCGCGCGGTGTAGCCATGCCGTATAAGGCGCCTTGTCACTGTTCGCGCTGCTGCTCCCGTCGGAGGTTCGAGTCCTCCCTCGGGCATAGGTGTTTGTGTTGTCCTTAGCGTAAGTTAATTTAAGTTAGATTAAGTAGTGTGTAAGCTTAGGGACCGATGACATCAGTAGTTTGTTCCCATAAGACCTTACCACAAATTTCCAAAAAAATTATACTGCAGTACACAGTTAACCACGTTTCTAAGTTTTATAAGGTGAAACTTTTTTCCATTGTCTCTCAGTACATTTCTGTACGCTGAGAAAGGTCACCCTACAGCACAAGAGACCAGTGAGGCATATTTCATCAACGCAATTGCTCGTGGTCCACAGTGCAATCGACATCCGATCTTCTCCCCCTGAATAATGACGGAAACTGTCTTCATATTTTTATATCCAGGATTCCTTAATTTAGTGATGCACGCACTTCTCATTGATCCTCCAGATACATCTGCTCGTCGGAGATCACGTCTACACCATCTTTCAGTGATAGAGATGCTGATTCTTGGCGCTTGCAACAGGTGGATGTTGGAAGTTGGAAATGCCGAGGATGCAACTTCTTGCTATTGTTAAGGACCTTTTTGGCATTTTCAATAGAAGCTGATCCACGAAACTCCAACATACTGATGAAGGATAGGACCAGCAACTTTTCTTTTTTTCCTTCGAATATCCGTCACAGTTGAGAAATGACTGCTATCGTAACTTTGATGGATGTTGTAAGATTCTTCTTTCATAAAATCTGATTCACTAGGGTCAAATGTGTCTACCATCTCTCCGACTTTTTGGTAGTGTTCGGCAGAATATAAAGCTGCCAAGAGACAGGTGCAGCAACTTGTAAGTATATATTCAGGTGAGAGGGGAATGTTTGGAGCTATTTCCTCAAAGGACTGAACGCGGGTCGTAGCTTGACAAATACTTGCTTAACAAAGTAAATGACACTGTTAACCTCAGGAAAACTATTTCTGACTTCTTATGGTAGACGGTGTAGGCAGTGGGCAAGGAGGTACAGTGGGTCACACTAGGATAGAACTCTTTCAGTGTTGTCTCGCTTGTAACATATAGGCAGCACAATCTGTCATCAACAACAAACATTTCTCGTCCCTATCTACTCCTGCCCATAGGATGCGCAGGGCATCCGTTGCAGTGGGGGCTACAGTACTGTGATTCGTCTTCTCCCATTCTTTACACAAGAGTAGGTTGGGTCTTCCTGTTGCCGTGAAATCTAATCTCCGCACCAAAACATTAGCTATAAATCTACAACGCAGCGGTCTCGTCGACTAAAAGCCAGATATAGTGTTTACCAATGTCTGTTCTAATATGAGCAATAGCCTTTTCACACGCGTGTTTCGAATAAATTTTTTTAAACATCCTTATCTGGTATACTGCAGCCGCTCGTTGTTCTCCCGGAAGCCCTTAAATGTATGGTTCTTTAGCACGTTCCATGGCACGTTATCAGACACTAACGCCTCACACAGGTCCAAACAACAGCTGTCAGCTGCACTACTTGTCATAGAGCAAATTCATGGCTGAAGCTGTTGTTTGTTCTTCTTCCTAGTGAGGCTCATAATGTGAGTAGCGGAGTCATTGTGTTGGAGGAAATGTGACTTTTTATCATGGCTTACCTAAATTTAAAGCAAAAGAACGCTAAAAACTACAACGTAAATAAGTGGTCATGTGAAAAATTAGCTTTAGTTGAATATGATACGCATGCCAGTAAACTATTTTAAATATCGATTCGAAAATCCGAGGCAAGAGAAGTAGCAAGAAGCTTGGCAGATAAAAGGGATGGTAAAAGTAACCTGAGTATACTTACTTGTTTTTTTAAGCCTTGTCAAAAAAATTACTCTGCCGCTAGTTGTGAAATTGGAGCCTTCCCCATTTCTCTGCCGGAAAAGACGAGTTTTTGAGGACTTCTGTTTAGGCGTGACAAAATTACAAGGCGCACTACTCAGTGCGAGTCAACACAACACGACCTAACCACAGAGATAAATAGACACAAATTTCACCAAATTTTTCCTTTAATATATGTCTCTACTGTCGGATGCCATTTAAGTAAAGGCTGGCTAGGTTTCTCCCAAAACAATGTTGACATACTCTCAAAGCGACAATGCGGCGCAAATGCGTCACACATAGTGTTGCCTTCAGTGCGGGCTGTATTTCTCATACTTTCCGAAGTACAAAAGTAAGTGGACTCAGCTGTCACCGATGCAGGAGCGTGCTGAAACATCAAGTTAAAAAGACAAGAGACATTGGACCGTACACATTCTTGATTCCAGTACTGTGTTACAAACGTTTTTATTATGTCTTTTCTTACAATGTGCATTTCACGTCTGTATTTTTCCTTAGTATTAATTTTGAAAATCTATTTGAAAATCGTGTTTTCTGCAAAAGTCTTCCCAGGCCCCTACTTTTTCTGTGAAAGTCTTGTTTGTATAACTGTACAAATCCCAGTACCGTGGGCGTGGAGGAGGTGAGAAAGGGAACAGCAGGCATAGAACCTGGTCAGTGGCATCGGGTTCTCTTCACACACTAGTGTAGGGTGTGCCCTGTTAACTAGGGCCCTGATTTGAGGGTGCTAACCCTGTAGATCAGTGGTCTTGAAACTGAGCGCCGTGAGCCGCATGTAGCCCGAATGAAGTAACAGCTGAATCCGAAAACGTTAACTAACGTTAAGAGTGTTGTTTTTATGCTCAATAAAAATGATTCAAACGGCTCTAAGCACTATGGGACTTAACATCTGAGGTCATCACTCCCCTAGACTTAGAACTACGTAAACCTAATTTACCTAAGGGCATCACACACATCCATGCCCGAGGCAGGATTCGTAACTGCGAACGTAGCAGCCGCGCGGTTCCGGACTGAAGCGCCTAGAACCGCTCGCCCACAGCGGTCGGCTATGCTCGGTAACAAAGGAAAATACTTACAGAGACAGTAAAATTTTAAATGTACTTAATGTTAATAGACGTTGGTGAAGTCGGCGGTGGGCTAAGTAGGCTAAAATTGATCGCCTACCTGAGAGGCAAGCGGTAGGTAGCGCGGCCATTGCTGCCTTAGAGGATGTGAGAGGGGGGATGTTTTGCTGTTCGTATTCTGGCCATGACGACTCATGGGTGTGTGAGTGCCTTGTACCGATCAGCTGTTATGTTATAAATCTCAAAGAGAAGTAACATGGATTCGTGAATGCGCATTACTGAGACGGTCACGTGCGGTACATATTTGTAGAAAAGAATGTGGAATTAAATTGAGACTGTTGTAACGCAGTGCAATCAGTGAAGAAAAACGGCATTAAAACATTTAGCAAACTTTTATGATCGTGTCTTATTTCATAAAGCATTTATATATAAGCGCAGTTACTGTTATTAATCTTTCGCTCACATAGAAAACGCAACAAGCCTTCGTCGAGTAATTACACAGAAACAACTATAGTGCATTGACAGTGGCAGCAGCTTGAAACAGAACAGTCGAGACGAATTTTTCCGAACAATGTCGGCTTTTAACGACCAGTACCTGGGGCCAGCGATCAACTTATCCAGGCCTTACCATATGTAGTCTACTGGTGGCTCATAACATAGTAATTTATGTAGGTTACCAGTTCAATCTGTATATTGAGTAAGCAGTGAAGGAAACAAAAGAAAGTTTTGGAGTAGGTATTAAAATCCATGTAGAAGAAATAAAAACTTTGAGGTTCGCCGATGACATTGTAATTCTGTCAGAGACAGACAAAGGACTTGGAAGAGCAGTTGAACGGAATGGACAGTGTCTTGAAAGGAGGATATAAGATGAACATCAACAAAAGCAAAACGAGGATAATGGAATTTAGTCGAATTAAGTCGGGTGATGCTGAGGGTATTAGATTAGGAAATGAGACACTCAAAGTAGTAAAGGAATTTTGCTATTTGGGGAGCAAAATAACTGATGATGGTCGAAGTAGAGAGGATATAAAATGTAGACAGGCAATGGCAAGGAAAGCGTTTCTGAAGAAGAGAAATTTGTTAACATTGAGTGTAGATTTAAGTGCCAGGAAGTCGTTTCTGAAAGTATTTGTATGAAGTGTAGCCATGTATGGAAGCGAAACATGGACGATAAATAGTTTGGACAAGAAGAGAATAGAAGCTTTTGAAATGTGGTGCTACAGAAGAATGCTGAAGATTAGATGGGTAGATCACATAACTAATGAGGACGTATTGAATAGGATTGGAGAGAAGAGAAGCTTGTGGCACAACTTGACTAGAAGAAGGGATCGGTTGGTAGGACATGTTCTGAGGCATCAAGGGATCACCAATTTAATATTGGAGAGCAGCGTGGAGGGTAAAAATCGGAGACCAAGAGATGAATACACTAAGCAGATTCAGAAGGATGTAGGTTGCAGTAGTTACTGGGAGATGAAGAAGCTTGCACAGGATAGAGTAGCGTGGAGAGGTGCATCAAACCAGTCTCAGGACTGAAGACCACAACAACAACAAACAGTTAATAATAAGTCGATAGATATGCGACCCTAGGTGTCGCCCGCAATGTCTGTATTGGCTCTTGAACAAAATTATTTGATGACCGCTGCTATAGAACCTACAAAGGGCTAAATCTTACTTAAAGGAGGCCTTTAAGGCCTGGAGCTGTTTAGAGGAGTCACGGAAAGCCTAAATCGCAATAACCGTCCTACTCCCAAATGCGAGTCCCGTGTGCCAACCGCTGGGCTGCGTAGACGTTATGGGGATTGATCAAGCGTCTTATGGCTTAACGTCGCTACAAGACTAATTGAGCAGAAGTGTTGGGCATGTATTTCGATGCATAACTTCTGAGATGTGCTGCAAGCTGTCAATGAGGGCATGGAGACACATAGATATCTGTCGTAAGGCATGTTGGTACACATGCAGATATATAGTTTTAATACAAGATGATTCTTATTGTCGTTTAAAATCCCCGAAGCGAAGTAGATGACGCTGATACAAGCAATTTAATATAAGATACATGGAGCCACAATGTCGGGAAACATCCCGAAAGTGGATGACAAATGCTGAAACTGTGACGTCACCAGATGACGTACATGGCTGCACGTGCAGCGATGGAATCGGTCTGTTCTACCTGATCATCCCAACTCAAGTGAAATACTCGCAAAAATTTTTTCAAGCGACTGTCAGCAGCATCGATATACTTGGAGAAATGCATGATAACACAGTGTAACTCCGGTTTTGATCATGGACCACCCTCATAGTAGAAAAATATCTGTAAATATTTTGTGCTTGCTTAAGCCGATATGATGGCATTAAGTGTCATATTAACGTTTTAAAGTCAGCAATGGTGTATCTTTTCTGGTTAAATAATATGTATGACATGTGAAGTTGTCACAATAGATATTTTCCTACTGTGAAGATGCTCCATGTTCGAAAACGCTAGTGAATAAATACATTATAAGTCGGCACAGTGTGTTATTATGCATTTCTCCAAGTGAAATACTCACGTCGGTGTGGCTTCGGGCCTACGTACGCGACTTCAGTACGTGGGGCTTAGAGTTCGTGTCTCACATCTTGCAGGAAGTGCTGATTTTTTTTTCACAGTGTTAGAGAGTTACGTGTTTACTTTGCAATTAGATGAATTATTTTATTTACAACTATTTTACTAACTGCAAAGTACAGTACAGCAAAAACCTGCCGTGTTGCGTCGCAAGCAAATTAGTATAAGTTTCCGAATTGCATCGCTACCAGTAAGTGACCTACGTGTTCAAATGGTTCAAATGTCTCTAAGTACTAAGGGAGGTCATCAGTCCCATAGACTTAGAACTACTTAAACCTATCTAGCCTAAGGACATCACACACATCCATGCCCGAGGCAGGATTCGAAACTGCGGCCGTAGCAGCAGCGCGGTTCCGGACTGAAGCCCCTAGAGCCGCTCGGTCACAGCGGCCGGTACCTACGTGTTCTTTACTAAATAAAGTCGGTAAAAAACAGGGATTAAAGGAAAGAAACACAAAATAATAACAAGTTTTGTTTGGTTGCAACGAGGACAATAAGTTTGTAACTTTTACGTTTAGAAGAGAACGTATTTACCAAAGGTGTCCGAAAACAGAGTAGCCTAGCGGAGTGATGTGTAGCACTGCACCCTACCAGCGAGGGTAGGATAGACAAGCCTGACTGGTGCACCTGCCGTGAGATACGTCTTCTTGTAACGTCACATGTTCAACACTTGTTATCCAATTTTGAAAACTTCCCGACATTTGCTGCCCCATGTATTAAATTACATGCCTCAGCGCCATCTAAGTTGCCTCGATGATTTGTAAACATTAATCGGGATCGCCCTGTATGAAAGTGCTCCATTCTGGAAATTCTCCTTTTGGCTCTGCTAACTGGGATTCCTAATTATTTTTCTCGTCGACGGTGCACCGGCAGAACTGTACGCAGCTGAGGGTCGGCGCTGAGCGTTGTGTCAACGGGCGGCAGCAGGAGCAGACGGCCGCGGAATGTGGGGCACGACTGCCAAGGCCGCGAGCAGACGCGCCCCGCACAAAGCCGTTCCCAGGGCCGCTAATTGAATAGCCAGAGGAAGTCTTGAGTTACCGGTCGGGGATTTGCATAAGAACGCGCTCATTCAGGCCCTTAATAAGCGGCCCTTCTTCATTATGCAGGTAGGCCTCGCCGCCGTGTGTCGCGCCTCCCGGAGAACACTGGGCGACTGAGCGCCGCTTCCGCAATCGCAGCCGCGCGGGCCGCTCTTACCTACCTGCCTGCCAGCCTGCAGCTCTCAGGGGCGGCCGACGCGTCTATACGTCGCACAACGCCAGCAGCGCGACTAATTTTGCATATCTTTGCGTTGGAGATTATTCGTAGACGGCTGCTTGTCCTGAGAACGCCCGCATCAACGCAGAAAAGCGTTTGAGAATAGGGTAGTCACCCACAGTGTTTCCACGACAGAAGCGACCCCGCGTCAATAATACGCACATTCATAGTTAAACACCATTTTCAGAATGAAATTTTCACCCTGTAGCGGAGTGTGCGCTGATATGAAACTTCCTGGCAGATTAAAACTGTGTGCCGGACCGAGACTCGAACTCGGACCTTTGCCTTTCGCGGGAAAGTGCTCTACCGTCTTAGCTATCCAAGCACGACTCACGTCACGCGCTCACGGCTTCAGTTGTGCCAGTACTTGGTCTCCTTCCTTCCAAACTTCACAAAATCTCTTCTTTGAAGACTCCGCTGCAGAGTGAAAATTTCATTCTGGAAACATCCCCCAGGCTGTGGCTAAGCCATCTCTCCCCAATATCCTTTCTTCCAGAAATGCTAATTCTGCAAGGTTCGCAGAAGAGCTTCTGTGAAGTTTTGACGGTAGGAGACGAGATGCTGGCAGAATTGAAACTGTGAGAAAGGATTGTGAGTCGTGCTTGGGTAGCTCAGTTGGTAGAGCACTTGCCCGCGAAAGGCAAAGGTCACGAGTTCGAGTCTCGGTCCGGCACATAATATTAATCTGCAAGGAAGTTTCATATTAGCGCACACTCCGCTGCAGAGTGAAAATTTCATTCTGAAAACTACCCCCAGGCTGTGGCTGAACCATCTCTGCGCAATATCCTTTTCTCCGGAAGTGCTGCTTCTGCAAGGTTCGCAGAAGAGCTTCTGTGAAGTTTGGAAGGTAGGAGACGAGGTACTGGCAGAATTGAAGCTGTGCGCACGGTTCATAAATCGTGCTTGGGTACCTAAGACGGTACAGCACTTGCCCGCGAACGGCAAAGGTCCCGAGTTCGAGTCTCGGTCCGGCACGCAGTTTTAATCTGCCAGGAAGTTCCAAACATCGTTTTATTTTATTACTTTGCTTCGGGCAGATGTCACAGAGGTACAAAAATGTCTGAAATGTCAACTTTTACGCCATAAACTTGAGATGGTATACTCCAGTCATCCAGCTTCCGATAAATAATGGGACGACAGCTTTTGCCGCGCGGAGTGGCCGCGCGGTTTGAGGCATCATGTCACGGACTGCACGACCACTCCCGATGGAGGTTCGAGACCTCACTCGGGCTTGGGTGTGTGTTGTTCTTAGCATAAGTTAGTTTAAGTAGTGTGTAAGTGTAGTGACAGATGACCTAAGCAGTTTGGTCCCTTAGGAATTCACACACACGCCAGCTTTTACGGATGATACTTTCAGTTGTATTTATAGGTCTTATTTTTTTGCAATCGATTTCGTGGTATCATAGAGGGACCTGAGAATGGTGTAAAATCACACCGATATCAATTGAAAATAAAGTAAGACATATACGAAGGGCGTTTAATACGTAATGCAACACATTTTTTCTCGGACAATTTCGGTTGAAAAAACTACAGAATTTGTTGTGGAACACAGTGGAACATTATCCCTTCACCCCCTACATTTTCATGAAGTTCGCATTGGTGGCGACGCTATATGTAGCCTTCAAAATGGTGTCTGTAACGGAGGTGGGTTCCAAGCAGAGAGTTGTGACTGAGTTTCTTCTCGCGCAAACTTGTCTGATCTCCCGCGTCCCGGCCGGCCGCACACAGCTGTGACTCCTTCATTGTTGGACCGTGCGGACACTCTTAATCTTGATGATCGATGGATCAGAAACACCTCGCTGCACAACTGGACGTCTCTGTTGGTAGTGCTGACACATTCGTGTACAAGTTGGGGGCCTCAAAAGGCGTGTGTGCTTGGTTCCTCACCGCCTAACAGAAGACCGCAAAGAGCAACGAAGGACCATCGGCGCGGAACTGCTTGCGTGCTGCGAGGCTGGTCGTGACAAATTTTTGTCGAACAGCGTGACAGTTGATGAAACATGAGTTCATGACTTCGAAGGGGAAACACGGCGGCAATCAGTGAAGTGGCGCCACACGATCTGTCCTCCGAAGATAAACTTCAAAGATGCACCCTCAGTCGGTGAAGCCATGATGACGGTCTTCTGGAACACTGAAGGCATTATTCTGTTTGATGTCCTCCATCACTACGCAACGATCAACTCTGAATTGTGTTGCCGCACCCTCAGGAAAGGGACGACATCAGCGTGTTCATCGCCAGAAAAACTCAAACGAAGTTCTTCTCGTCGACGGCAACGCATGGCTTCACACAAGTCTGCGCACCCGAGAGGGTTTCACAAAATTTCGTTGGACTGTTCTTCTCCATCCACCCTACAGCCCGGATCTCGCACTTCCCGACTTCCATGTGTTTCGTCCAATCAAGGCTGCACTCTACGGGAAGCAGTACGTGGATAAGTGGGAGGTTACTGATGCAGCAGGACGTTGGCTCGGGCGTCCACCACTAGAGTAGTCATGTGGGCATACAGGTCTCCCACTAACGTGGCGCGACGCCGTCACATTGAACGGAGAGTTCGTCGAAAAATAGGGTTTTGTAGCCGAAAGAGTGGAGAATAATAAAATGCATTGGAATCCTGAATAAAACCAAAATGCTTTCAGAAAAAATAGTTAGATTGGTTATCTCTTTCCTTTGACAATGCGTAAGTGTTGTGAGGAGGATGTATTCATGAACAGTTCTAAGTCCACCTGAATTATGATCAGTGTTGACGTTCATTTACATCTACGTCTACATGATTACTCTGCAATTCATATTTAAGTGCTTGGCAGAGGGTTCGTCGAACCACAATCATACTATCTCTCTACCATTCCACTCCCGAGCAGCGCGAGGGAAAAACGAACACCTAAACCTTTCTGTTGGAGCTCTGGTTTCTCTTATTTTATTTTGATGATCATTCCTACCTATGTAGGTTGGGCTCAACAAAATATTTTCGCATTCGGAAGAGAAAGTTGGTGACTGAAATTTCGTAAGTAGATCCCGCCGCGACGAAAAACGTCTTTGCTTTAATGACTTCCATCCCAACTCGCGTATCATATCTGCCACACTCTCTCCCCTATTACGTGATAATACAAAACGAGCTGCCCTTTTTTGCACCCTTTCGATGTCCTCCGTCAATCCCACCTGGTAAGGATCCCACACCGCGCAGCAATATTCTAACAGAGGACGAACGAGTGTAGTGTAAGCTATCTCTTTAGTGGGCTTGTTGCAACTCCTAAGTGTCCTGCCAATGAAACGCAACCTTTGGCTCGCCTTCCCCACAATATTATCTATGTGGTCTTTCCAACTGAAGTTGTTCGTAATTTTAACACCCAGGTACTTAGTTGAAATGACAGCCTTGAGAATTGTACTATTTATCGAGTAATCGAATTCCAACGGATTTCTTTTGGAACTCATGTGGATCACCTCACACTTTTCGTTATTTAGCGTCAACTGCCACCTGCCACACCATAAAGCAATCTTTTCTAAATCGCTTTGCAACTGATACTGGTCTTCGGATTACTAAGACAAGTTTGTCTCAGATTGTTTAGAAGCGTAAGCGCTTGGTTAAACTCGTAGATTAATATTTCTCACTACTGAATCTCAAATGAAAAATTACTTCCATATAGAATATTAAGTCGTTGGCATAAAAATCAGCCACAGTCCCTTGTTTTGACTAACACTCGAATATGTGTTCTCTCATATACACCAAATCGTTCTTGTTACATATGACCAAAGACAAAATCTATATTTCTTCATATACAGGCTGTCCCACGAGTAATGACCAATATTCAGCGATATGCCAGAAAGAATCATTTCAAGCAAAAAAATCTAGTAAAAGTAGGCTCAGAAATGCATACCTTGAGAGCAACGATCACCTCTTCATCTTCGATACTGTCTAAGAAATCTGTTCCGCTGCAAGATCCTTGCTCTCCATATTTTTAGGGTGGTATTATGGACCAAAACAAAACAAAAAGGTCCAGTAAATGTGGACTCTAAAATGCATACCTTAAAAGCTATGAGCACTCGTTCATCTCCGCTGCTGTGAAACAGGTCTCTTCTACTGAACGAGTGCGCATGGCTCTTATGGTACGCATTTTAGTGCCTATGTTTACTAGATGTTTTCTTGTTTTGGTCCATATTGCCTCCTACCAAAATAAGGAAAGCAAAGAGGTTGGAGTAGAAGAGAATGAAGGTGAAGAACAGCTCATAGCTCTTGCGGAACACATTTTCGGCGTGTTAAACATGTTTGCTTCGGTTTATCACTCTTGTTATATCCCAGAATATTAGCCATTCCTTCTGGGATACTCGTTCGGTAAATATCGGGATTTCTCTTGATGAACGTGACCGCTCACACTGTTACCTTCAATTATCTTCAAAAATCGATTTATTCACTTATCGTTAAGCAAAACGTTCACAGATTTCGCTATAACATGCTCGGAACTTCAGCTTTAATTACGATACATATAACACATTACGCAGGCTTGTGTGACAATTTCTGTTTCCTTGACTTAAAACACAGGCGATAAGTGTGTGTTTGAACCAATTTTAGAAAACTATTTTTAACCCAACAATCATCGCGGGAGATGTGGCAGTGTCTCGGACATCATTCTGTGCTGGACAGCCGTCGATTACACTAGCCACTGCATCCGGCCGTGGGTCATCACACACTGCGCGAAGCATCCGTCCACGTTTTCCAGATCTCGTCGCCTCACATGCAACAAAAAATACATACACGTTCTACTTTTGAAGTACTGCAAAATGTTGTAATACTAGTTTTTTACCCACGGCTTTGGCCTTGTATGCGTGTGTCGAATATATTGCACTCATCTCCTCCATGCATCTCTCTTTGTCCATCTCATCTTTCATCCTTTCTCGGTACATGTTCTCCGACTTCCCTCCGTCCATCTACTATGTCTTCATTTCAACCCCCCCCCCCTCCCCCACCAACCTAGTGGTTCATTTCAACCCCCCCCCCCCAACCTAGTGGTTCTATTGCCCACAGCAGCATTTCTTTCCAGACAATAAGTGGGATGTCTGCTAACTTCGGTCGAAATATACCTAGGCTCTTAAGAAGATATGTGGAACATACACACACAGGCTACATGCTTTGTTATAAAGTAATGGCTTTTTGCCCACAGCTTCACCAATGTAGAGGTATATCACGTACATTGCACACATCTCCTACTGCCTCTCATCTGTGTCCTCCTCCTCCTCCTCCTCCTCCTCCTCCTCCTCTCCTTCCATCTACTCCTTCCCCAGTCACTACTGATTTCCTCCTCCATTTCTCTATTTTCTACTCTTGCCTCTCGTTGGTCATCTCCTGTATCTCTCCATCTCTGTCCAACTCCTCCTATGCTGTACATCTCCTCTTCCTCTTCTCTTTGTCTATTTCCTACTTCTCCACCTCTCTGTCCATCTCCTGCTTCCCCTCTCTGTCCATTTCTGCTCCAACTCCCTGTCCATCTTCTGCTCCCCCTCTCTGTCTATCTCTTGCTTCCCCATCTCTGTCTGTCTCCTCACATCACCTTTCTGTCCATCTTCTGCTCCCCTTCTCTTTGTCCATTGCCTACTCCTCCACCTGCCTTACCATCTCCCGGTGCCATTTCTGTCCATCGCCTGCTCCCCCACTCTGTCCATCTTCTCCTCTCTGTCTCTATGTCCATTTTCTACTCCCCCACCTCTCTGGTCATATCCTGCGCCCCCTGTCTGTCCGTCTCCTCTTCCCTCTCTCCATACATGCCCTGATCCCCCCTCTCTGGCCATCTCCACTACCCCTCTCTTTGTCTACTCCTCCTCCCTCTGTCTGGCCATCCCCGACTTAGGTTTGCGCGCCATTTGCTGGTAGATGGACAGCTTGCTGACTTCTCCTCTGGGGTGAGAACTTCCACTCCAGATTGACTTAATAGTCGAAACTAACCAATAATGGAAAGTCAACACTAAATACAATCAATGGCAGTGTTGTTGTCATTTTAGATGAATTAATTTAAAATATGAAAATACTTTTAAAAATTACTGTGCTTTTGAAATTATCATCCTGCACCCCTATACACTTTTGTGCGCATTAAATAACATTTAAGCTCATTTTAGTGAGAGGTTTCATATCGATTCTTTCCATGCTCCTTTGTAGTGTTATTTTCGTGCACTTTTCCTTTAAAAGATGGGCATAAATAAAACTTAGCAAACAGTGTCACATTCTCCTGCATAACTATCACAGTTCTCTGACTACTATCCGTAACATGAGCTAAGGAATTCCCTTTTTCGTAAAGAATAACTTTAAAATATTTGAACTTTTCACTTCTCCGAACGGAGACACTGTCTAACCGCGTAGTGGAATTTCTCACAACTTGTTTTTAAGTAGAATGTGTGTTTTTGTAATTGCAATTGCTGTAAACGCCATTGCGAACCAAATGGAGTGCATCAGAGGCTCGGCTCTCTTGCTTTTCACTATAGTCACGGAATACAGTCACCACGATCTCATCAGTGTATGCAATGACACCATCAGTGAATTAACTCTCTAGATGTGTCTTTAACAGTAGGTCAAGTGTAATATTCCCAAAAATTAGACCACTCACTGAGCCCTGTGGACATCCTTTCGTAATTATAACTGCAATTTTGTCGGTTTCCCACTGGAGTAGTCTATGTACTATCTACTCCACATCTTCCAGGTTCGCATGCAATTCAGCACATGTTAAAAAAACTGAGAACACAGCAGCATGAGGTGAGTGTTAATGCGACGAGGAAACAGCCCCAGTGGACAAGCCGCTAGTGGCGCTGTGGTGGCGGACTTCCGGACGCGGCGCTAACGACGCAGGAAGCGGCCGACCGGCTGGCCGCTATCTGGCGCAGCATCGCACCTGAGGACAGCTCCTACAAATTATTAAGCTCGAAATAAAGCGGGCATTAATTTACACTTCAGAGGGCCGCTGGCGATGGCTATCGGAGGAGCTGAGAAAACGCTTTCCGCCGCGCCGCGTCGCGTCTTGTCGCGCCGTGCGTGCGCCGGCGTCGTTAACACCGGCTCGTTAGCCCCGCCCACGGCCGGACGCCGCCGCAGGTCCAGCTGCCTGCCATCCGCAGCTCACCCACAAAGCCGGCCACAACAGCGTCGCTACTCAAATACCGTTCCGAGACCGCATCCCCCCCCCCCCCCCCACAACTAAAGCCTAAAGCTCTGGCCACCCTTTTTCTCTCCAGTTGCCGCCGTATGCAGTCCATAGTGGGCCATAGTCCCTTCATGCAACACTTCCGACCAAATTGGGCCTTGCAGTTGCAAAATATTTAAAAATCCGACATCAGCTAAGTGTAACAACAAATGTTTTCAACTGTCTGCAAATCATTGAGAGAAGTACCAATTTCGGTCGAAAAAATTCGGAATTAGCTGTTGGATATCACCTACAGTTTCATGAAGTTGGGCGCTATGCGTAGCCTTCAAAATGGCGTCTTCAAGAAAGGTGCATTCCAAGCAGAGTGCTTTTATTGGCCTGCCGGACTGGCCGAGCGGTTCTAGGCGCTACAGTCTGGAACTGCGTGACCGCTACAGTCGTAGGTTCGAATCCTGCCTCGGGCATGGATGTGTGTGATGTCCTTAGGTTAGTTAGGTTTAAGTAGTGCTAAGTTCTAGGGGACTGATGGCCTCAGAAGTTAAGTCCCATAGGACTCAGAGCCTTTTTTTTCTTTTATTGAGTTTCTTTTGGCACAAAACCATAGCATCGCAGATATTCAGGCGCTTGCAGAATGTCTATGGATAAATTTCAGAGAACAAAAGCGCGTAGAGTCGTTAGGCGAGGCGCCTGTCGCCATCGCACCAATTCGAGCGAAGACCTCCCGACTGCCAGCCGGCTACACACTTGCAGTGTTGGAACGTGCAGACACTATTATTCTAGATGATCGACAGATTACAAACACCTCGCTGCACACCTCGACGTCTGTGGTTCAAATGGCTCTAAGCACTATGGGACTTAACATCTGAGGTCATCAGTCCCCTAGACTTAGAACCACTTAAGCCTAAGGACATCACACACACCTATGCCCGAGGCAGGTTTCGAACCTGCGACCGTAGCAGCAGCGCGGTTCCCGGCTGAAGCGCCTAGAAACGCTCGGGCACAGCGACCGCCTCGACGTCTGTCATGGTAGTGCTGGCACACTCTTCCAGCAGCTGTGGTATCCAAACGTGTGTGCCCGCTCGGTTCCTGCCACCTAACACAAGACCGTAAAGAGCAACCAGTCTGGCCCAATGAAGGATACACTTTGCAGGAAGCTTTACGTGGGTGATGGAGAGGTTAATGGTGCTTCAAGACGTTGCCTCCGGCGTCAACCTGTAGACTGGTTCCATGTGGACACACAGGCCCTCCCAGTGATGTGGCGTAAGGTCGTCGCGTTGAATGGAGGTAACGTTGCAAAACAAAGTTTTCGGAGCCAAAGAAGTGGGGAATAATATGGTATACTGCAATCTCAAATAAAAATTACTTGCTTTCAGAAATAAGTGTCGCATTACTTATTGAACGACCTTCATACAATGAAGGGCCAAAAAATATTGTACAGGCATACGTAGGATTGGATTGCATTGTTTGGGGGAGGAGACCAGACAGCGAGGTCATCGGTCCAGGCATACGTATTCAAATACAGAGATATGTAAACAGGCAGAATACGGCACTGCGGTCGGCAACGCCTATGTAAGACAACAAGTGTCTGGCGCAGTTGTTAAATCGGTTACAGCTGCTGCAATGGCACGTTATTAAGATTTATGTGAGTTTGAACGTGGTTTTATAGTCAGCGCACGAACAACGGGACACATCATCTCCGAGGTAGCGATGAAGTGACGATTTTCCCGTACGACCATTTCACGAGTGTACCGTGAATATAAGGAATACGATAAATCATAAAATTTCCGGCGTCACTGCAGCCGCAAAAAGACAATCATCCAACGAGACGGAAGCGCAACCCTTCCGCAAATTTCTGCAGATTTCAATTCTGGGCCATCAACAAGTGTCAGCTTGCGAACCATTCAACGAAACATAATCGATATGGGCTTTCGGAGCCGAAGGTCCTCTCGTGTACTCTTGATGACTCCACGACACAAAGCTTCACGCCTCGTCAGCGTCCGTCAACACCGACATTGGACAGTTGATGACTGGAAACTTGCTGCCTGGTCGTCTCGTTTCAAATTGTTTCGAGCGGATGGACGTGTACGGGTATGGAGGCAACCTCATGAATCCATGGACGCTGCATGTCAGCAAGGGACTGCTCAGGCTGGTGGGGTTCTGTAATGGTATGGGGCTTGTGCAGTGGGAGAGATATGGGACTCATGACACGTCTAGATACGACTCCGACTGGTGACAAGTTATTAACCATCGTGTCCGATCACCTGCATCCATTCATGTCCATTGTGCATTCTGGCGGACTGGGGCAATTCCAGCAGGAGAAAGCGACACGCCACACGTCCAGAATTGCTACAGAGTCGCTCCATGAACACTCATCTGAGTTGAAACACTTCCATCGCCCACCGAACTCCCCAGACATGAACATTATTGAGCATATCAAGGATGCCATGCAACATGCTGTTGATAAGAGATCTCCACTCCCTCGTACTCTTAGGGATTTATGGACAGCCCTGCAGGATTCATGGCGTCAATTCTCTCCAGCACTACTTCAGACATTTGTCGAGTCCTTACCACGTCGTGTTGCGGCACTTCTGCGCGTTCTCGGGGCCCCCTACACGATATTATGGAGGTGTACCAATTTCTTTGGCTATTCTGTGTATATCAGCATATTAATCAATCATCCTAGCTATATACACTGCGCAGTTGAATTAAATGATTACTTTTTCTAAACCCCGTAATTCCACTTATTGCGAAGCTTAAGTTTGAAATTTGGCTCAAATGTGCGCACAACCTTCCTCTGTAATCGTGCAAAATCGTGACCCCCAGCGACTTCACCCTCTGGCTCGACGACGTATCAAACAACAAGGGTCGACTCAAGCGGAAGAATGGCCACAGCTCAGATGTTCCTGTGACTTGTAAAGTGGATTAATGACGTCTCATTGACACCAAATTTTACCACAATTCTACCCAATGCCAACAATGACGATCGGAAGGTCATCACATCTTACCCGTATTGCATCCCTTCTTTTGACGCCTCTGCGATTGATGTTAGAACTCCGACGCGCAGCGTTGAAATTACGTTTTTTGTTATGAGTGACCCAAGAAAACATTCCAGGCACACCGCCGCTCAGAAGTGGCATGCAAAGGTGCAGAGGTGGGGGGATGGGAGGGAGTGACATAAAAAGCGTCAATGGAACCACCTTTTCCATGGAGGTATTGATTTCCACACATTTCACTGTCGAAGACAACAGTTCGCAGTGCGATGTCAGCAGGAAGACGTTTTTCACAACCTTTCACACTGCTGACATCCTCGGGCGTTTCAACACTTCCATAAGAACGTTGTGGGGTACATGCCCATCGAACGTGATCGCACCCATTTTGAGCGCAGTGCGACCACGATTTTTGCTTTTGTGTTCATGTTAGAACCAGTAGACACCGTTCAAAACCATTTGACGCAGTTTGAACTTGATCCGAAGCTACAGAGAGTGCTTTTGCTTTTTCACCGCTCCTATTGTGTGGCCTCCTGTGGCGTGATTACAGGAGTTGCGATATTAACACACGCGTTAACTAAACGGCGAAGGGTCCTGTTAAGACCCGCCAGTTCGGCAACCGCCCCCCCCCCTTGTCACCATCCCCCACCCCCCAAGTCGCAGCCTGTACCTATACTTGGCCTGTACCTATACTTGGCAGAAAATCCTAAGAAATTTGGTCTTATGTCAAAGCGGTAGGTGGATCAAAACAAAAACAAAACAAAACTCTGTGACCAAAATGGTACTGAAACTGAGGATGACAGACTAAAGACCGAAATACTAATTTTCTTTTTCCAAAGCTGTTTCACAGAGGAAGACTGCACTGTAGTTCCTTCTCTAGATTATCGCACAGATGACAAAATGGTAGATGTCGAAATAGACGACAGAGGGATAGGGAAACAATTAAAATCGCTCAAAAGAGGAAAGGCCGCTGGACCTGATGGGATACCAGTTCGATTTTACACAGAGTACGCGAAGGAACTTGCCCCCCCCCCCCCCCCCCCTTCTTGCAGCGGTGTACCGTAGGTCTCTACAAGAGCGTAGCGTTCCAAAAGATTGGAAAAGGGCACAGGTCATCCCCGTTTTCAAGAAGGGACGTCGAACAGATATGCAGAACTATAGACCTACATCTCTAACGTCGATCAGTTGTAGAATTTTGGAACACGTATTATGTTCGAGTATAATGACTTTTATGGAGACTAGAAATCTACTCTGTAAGAATCAGCATGGGTTTCGAAAAAGACGATCGTGTGAAACCCAGCTCGCGCTATTCGTCCACGAGACTCAGAGGGCCATAGACACGGGTTCCCAGGTAGATGCCTTGTTTCTTGACTTCCGCAAGGCGTTCGATACAGTTCCCTACAGTCGTTTAATGAACAAAGTAAGAGCATATGGACTATCAGAACAATTGTGTGATTGGATTGAAGAGTTCATAGATAACAGAACGCAGCATGTCATTCTCAATGGAGAGAAGTCTTCCGAAGTAAGAGCGATTTCAGGTATGCCGCAGGGGAGTGTCGTAGGACCGTTGCTATTCACAATACACATAAATGACCTTGTGAATAACATCGGAAGTTCACTGAGGCTTTTTGCGGATGATGCTGTGGTATATCGAGAGGTTGTAACAATGGAAAATTGTAGTGAAATGCAGGAGGATCTGCAGCGAATAGACGCATGGTGCAGGGAATGGCAATTGAATCTCAATGTAGACAAGTGTAATGTGCTGCGAATACATAGAAAGAAAGATCCTTTATCATTTAGCTACAATATAGCAGGTCAGCAACTGGAAGCAGTTAATTCCATAAATTATCTGGGAATACGCATTAGGAGTGATTTAAAATGGAATGATCATATAAAGTTGATCGTCTGTAAAGCAGATGCCAGACTGAGATTCGTTGGAAGAATCCTAAAGAAATGCAGTCCGAAAACAAAGGAAGTAGGTTACAGTACACTTGTTCGCCCACTGCTTGAATACTGCTCAGTAGTGTGGGATACGTACCAGATAGGGTTGATAGAAGAGATAGAGAAGATACAACGGAGAGCAGCGCGCTTCGTTACAGGATCATTTAGTAATCGCGAAAGCGTTACGGAGATGATAGATAAACTCCAGTGGAAGACTCTGCAGGAGAGACGCTCAGTAGCTCGGTACGGGCTTTTGTTGAAGTTTCGAGAACATACCTTCACCGAGGAGTCAAGCAGTATATTGCTCCCTCCTACATATATCTCGCGAAGAGACCATGAGGATAAAATCAGAGAGATTAGAGCCCACACAGAGGCATACCGACAATCCTCCTTTTCACAAACAATACGAGACTGGAATAGAGGTACCCAAGGTACCCTCCGCCACACACCGTCAGGTGGCTTGCGGAGGATGGATGTAGATGTAGATGTATATGATCAAAACCCTTGGCGAAGCCCTAGGTGCCTGCAGACCGGCAACCCTTTCGACATACTCCGATGCCGGATGTCCCATTAGGCGCAAGAACAGCAGTGTAGCAGCAAAAGAGCTGCAGCGTATCCTGTCTGCAGGCACCTTGGACTATCGTCACGGCGTCTGTCTGTACATTTACACTTCCAAGGTGCTCAACAAAGGGTGGGTGGCATCGAGGTTACTGGGAGTGGGGGTTATAAGGACCTTTGCCTTTTTATTCATACGTGTGTCATTGACTCAGCTCCTCCCCCCTCCCCCCTTTTATTACGCATACAGAACACCGCGAAATGGGGGGGAATGAAAAAGCATAAACCCCCTTCGTTAATTCGTATCACATTCAAATTCCGTCAAATGACGTTGAACGATCCCTAATGGTTCAAACATGTACACTACAGCAAAAATTGCGATTTCACTGCGCTCGAATTGGGTCAGATCACGTTTAATGTGATGCAGTTTCGCAATGTCCATAGAGAACGGTTGAAACGTTAGAGGGGACAATAATGTTATCTTGGAACTCTTCCATTTGGTCCGTGTTTGCATAGAAAAACAACAATATCAGAAATGGAGTCTGCCTTGATGCGAAACACCTTGTTATTCGTTTATTTCTTTATTCTTCCAAACTAGTTTCGACGACAAATATCACCGTCATCAGAGGGTTTTTTAATGTCAGACATGCAGAAAATAGCATGGTTACACAAACACAGTGGCACATTATTACATTTATTATGTCTCTGTGTCAGACACAGAAGAGAAAGCACACACACGCAAAAGAACCACTATCCCATCACACACAGGGACGTAAATAAAAAATGTAATAATGTGCCATTTTGTTTGTATAACTATGTTATTTTGTGCATGTTTTAGATTAAAAAACCCACTGATTTATGGTGATATTTGCCGCCGAAACTAGTTTGGGAAAATAAAGAAATAAACGAATAACAAGGTGTTTTGCAACAAGGCGGACTCAATTTCTGATATTGTTGTACGTCAGAGGGGGTTAGCTGTGTTAAAGGTAGTCAAGAACGTCTACCTGTTGGTCATTACGAACTCTCGTTTTCGACTTCGAAATCTGCAGGAATCAACGCCACAGGGGAAATGTTTTTCTCAGCCACCCATAAGAAAACCATGTGATTTCAGTGTTGGGTGTCGCAGTTCTAACGTCGATCGCAGAGGCTTCGAAAGAAGGGGTGAAATGTTGGTAAGAGGGTGTGTGACGACCATCCGATTGTGTGTCACGTCCACAGTGCCGTTGGACAAAACTTTGGTAAAATTTGGGGTCAATGTGACCTCATGAACTCAGTTTACACCGCGCATGAAGTTCTAAGCTGTGGCCTTTTTTTCACTCGTGTCGACACCTTGCTGTTTGAAGCATTCTCGAGCCAGAAAAAAAATGGCTCTGAGCACTATGGGACTTAAGTGCTGAGGTCGTCAGTCCCCTAGAACTTAGAACTGCTAAAACCTAACTAACCTAAGGACACAACACACATCCATGCCCGAGGCAGGATTAGAACCTGCGACCGTAGCGGTCGCGCGGTTCCAGACTGTAGCACCTAGAACCGCTCGGCCACCCCGGCCGGCTCTCGAGCCAGAAGGTGACATCGCAGGGCGCACCGCTTTTTTTACCGTTACAGAGGAATGTTGTACGCACGTTTGAGCCAAATTTGAGACTTAAGCGTCGCAATGGTTGGTAACTACAGGGTTTCGAAAACGTGATCCTTTAATTCTGCTGTACAGTGTATATCCAAGTCGCAAAGACAGTTTTTCTGAACCGGTACCAGTTTGGTAAAGGTTGCAAACATTCTTGCAATGGTTGTACGTTGTGAAGTACTTATTAAGTAGAAGAAGACTTTGACCGATTCTTCCACGTATTTAATATGCGCTCAGCGCCTGAATCTGTAAAGCTTGTTTCTGTGGGGTGGATGTAACTTTCAAAGAAGATTGAGATGGGCAAATGTATCAGTTTGAGATGAGGGGAGGCCTGATCTGGAATCGACTCAGTCGACAGTTACGAGCCCAAAAGTGTTGTGAGATATCTCTGCCCGTGGAATACGTGAACCTACGCATCGTTGCTTTACGATGCAATAAATTTATTAATAATGTGCGTACTTGGTAACATAACAGGGTAGTCATATTCGAACATCGTACAGGTGTGTAGGGTATCTCAAAGCCCTTGCGTGAAACTTCGAGGTTGCTTTTCCCGGTGACGTTAGTCGCCTTTAATAGTTGACTGTCAACCAGGGAGGTGTCAGAATGAGCGCGGTGACGCCATGGATAGCAGACTGGATTCGCATTCGCGAGGACGACTGTTTAAATCCCCACCTGACCATCCTGATTTACTTTTTCCGTGATTTCCCTAAAACGCTCCAGGCAAAACCTTGGGTGATTTCTTTGAAAAGGGTACGACCGATTTCATCCAGGTTCTTTCATAATCAGAGCTTGTATTCCGTCTCTAATGATCACCCTGTCGACGGGGCGCTAAACTTCCCGCCGGCCGTTGTGACCGAACGGTTCTAGGCGCTTCAGTCTGGAACCCCGCGAGCGCTACGGTCGCAGGTTCGAATCCTGCCTCGAGCGTGGATGTATGTGGTGTTCTTAGGTTAGTTAGGTTTAAGTAGTTCTAGTTTGTGGGGGACTGATGACCTCAGATGTTAAGTTCCATAGTGCTCAGAGCCAATAGCTAAACTTCCGTATAGGCACTCAGTTGCGTTTGTATACAGTGTGTGTTGCCTATAGGCCAGTCATCTGCTCCGCGTAGGCCGAGTTTCTAAAGTACACTACTGGCCATTAAAATTGCTACAACAAGAAGAAATGTAGATGATAAACGGGTATTCATTGGACAAATATATTATACTAGAACTGACATGTGATTACATTTTACGAACTGTTCGTGCAGATGGTTGTTGTCTTGCTAATGTCCCCATCTGTTGACTCAGGGATCGACGCGTGGCTGCACAATCCGTTACACCCATGCAGATAAGATGCCTGTCATCTCGACTGCTAGTGATACGAGGCCGTTGGGATCCAGCACGCCGTTCCGTATTACCCTCCTAAACCCACCGATTCCATATTCTGGATCTCGGCCAACGCGAGCAGCAATGTTACGATACGATAAACCGCAATCGCGTTAGGATACAATCCAACCTTTATCAAAGTCGGAAACGTGATGGTACGCATTTCTGCTCCTTACACGAGGCATCACAACGACGTTTCACCAGGCAACGCCGGTCAACTGCTGTTAGTGTGTGAGAAATCGGTTGGAAACTTTCCTCATGTCAGCACGTTGTAGGTGTCGCCACCGGTGCCAACCTTGTGTGAATGCTCTGAAAAGGTAATCATTTGCATATGACAGCATCTTCTTCCTGTCGTTTAAATTTCGCGTCTGTAGCACATCATCTTCGTGGTGTAGCAATTTTAATGGCCAGTAGTGTACGTTGCTTCAGAGGGCTACACACACACGCTCCTGGTATGGCGAACACTTTCGCATCTCAGCTGGTCATCTAAATCACTCGATTTTAAATCCTAAAGAAAATATCTGGACTGTCTGGAACAGTGGGTGAAATGTAGCAATCGGCATACCTGCAGATTGATAGTTGATCATCAATGAGCGGCTTCAACTGGATACGCCAAACTTGACGAAATTTGTGGACTGTCTTTCTCATCAAATAGCGGCCGCTAACAAGACCAGAATCTGATTAAAACTATTTGATAGTTGACACTTCGCGCGTTGGAGCTGTCTTCTTCCAATCAGAGCGCTCATCATCATGGCCAAAGTGGCATAACAAATCGTCATTTTACTTTCAGTTCCTTGTCCGGCTTTTATTCTTGATGTGTTTGGAACCCGAGTCCTGCGTTTTGCCGTTTTATTTCGCATTTCATCAGACACCTCAAAAACAACACACAGAAAAATTATGATAACGAATTATACATGTTTCGTACACAGTATTAGACAAACACTATCAGATCCTTTCTCACAAGACGCGATTCGATGTTACATATTCAATTCATATCAGCACAGAGATTGGCCTGAATTAGATAAGCTTCATACGACATTGCATGATGCCAAACTTTTTGTGGGCAGCAAATCATCGATGCAACTGGTTTTGTAGAGCAGTTGATATAATACCATAATGGTAAGTGATGCCGTAGTGCAATGGTTAAGTTACATTCCTGACATGCAGAAGGTCGTGGGCTCAGTCTCGTAAGGTGATATAATTTTTTAATTTGTAAATCTTATAAGATTAGCTATTCTTATTATTATTTTCATCATCGGATTGGCTTTTTTTATTTCCTCCTATTTTTTCTTTCTATCATTCATTTTTTCGTTCGGAATATGCCCGTGTCACCTATAATCTGTTACCGGGTGCCAACGAGGACTGCTAATCGGTTGGTATCGCGTCAGCTCCTATAGCCAGTATGAGGGAGGTTTTAGGTAACCGATGAAAACGAGAACTTCCGTTTTGCGTTTAGTGCTGAACCTGAAATTTTTCTATCTTTAATTTCTCGTTGAGGTTTGCTTTAACAAACTGCCACGGACAAAGCCTACGTGATTAATACTTTTGCCGCAAGTTGTTGACCACCGTTTTCTCGGGTACATCGCACGTCACGAGGTTGTGGTTAGGTTAGGACATGAGTGCAGATATTTTCAAGGGCTACAAAATGCGTTGTCTACCGCAAGTAGTCGCTGGTCACTTAAAATCACCTGTGGACAGAGCATCTCGCGTTCACATCACACTGACGGCAGCCGCTTCCGACATTGTTCCGCGTTACGTGAACAGCATTTCGGCCACCGGCCGTTGTGGTCGAGCGGTTCTAGGCTCCTCATTCCGGAACCACGTGGCTGCTACGGTCGCAGGTTCGAATCCTGCCTCGGATGTGTGTGATGTCCTTAGGTTAGTTAGGTTTAAGTAGAGTCTAAGTCTAGGGGGTTGACGGCCTCAGATTAAGTCCCATAGTGCTCAGAGCCATTTGAACCATTTGAACAGCACTTCGGCACTTGGGTAGTGACCCTCCGTGTTCGCGTGTCGTCTTTAGCCGAGCGGCAGGCTGATGTGGCAACACTGTTACGGTGGGGCCTTGTACACACTAGTATACAGAGTCGAGTAGTTTTTGTCTCTAGACATTGTCTATAGCCAATCGAGCGATTATGTATGTAGACAACTGAGAGACATATCTTGCACGCTTTTGGACGCTTTTACAAGGAAATCGCAGAACTTCTGACTCCCGTTTGAAATGGGAGACGTGACACAATTCTCAGACAATGTTGCACACCATTGATAGTGTGGACGTGTTGGTAGACATGGTCCCCAGTTACTGTCTTTGCGCCTTGGAAAAAGCATCGTCTTTTTTTATTGCTTTTGTTTTTATTATTGGTAAACGTCACTTATCGAGATGTGGCCAACGGAGCATCATGTTTGTGGGAAGTTAGTAATTCGGAAAATAAAAATTGCAACAATAAGTAATTCGGAAAATAAAAATTGCAACAATAAGAAGTCGGTTATCAAAGAGCTGGTCAAAAAATATTAAGTATGGGTGAATTGCTTCTACTTTCAAAGTCGATAGTAATCCCCTTTTGATTTCTTGCGCAAGGCGCGATCCCTACAAAGTCAGTCATAGTTAGCAAATATCGAGGTACAAGGCATTCAAGTGTGTACTCGGTACAAAGTGTCTTGACCAGCGGTTCCCAACCTGGGGTAATTACTCCCCGAGGAGTAAAATGAAATTTTCTGGGGAGTAAAAACAAAAGAGTTTCATTGAGATTCAGTCATGAAACTAAATTCTCTTTAAAAGATCTTTACTACTATTACAGTTTTGTAAGATTAATATTGACTATGTCAGTTGTCAATAATTATATTTTTTTTATTTACTAGCATTATGGAGATAATAGATTTCTCACATAGTCCACCCACTACACACATACTTTGTGCTTTGTACAATATATTGAAAATATCTCATGGAAATATCTTTCCCAGTTGTAGATGGTTTCGGCAACACACCACAAATTGCTTCATCGCTCACTTCGAAACAGATAATTAAACTAATTGATAGCATGACAACAGTATGCAGAGTGTCCCAGGAGGAACGGCCAGCATTCATGGCTATGACAGGCACAGTCATTTGGTGCAAAAAAGTCTTGTAAACATGGGTTGTAAAATGCATACCGTAAGAGCTATCAGCTCTTCTTCGTCTTCGATACTGTGAACACATCTTTTCTACGTCAAGCCCTCTGCTTTCCATATTTTGAGAGGTACAGTAAACGCAGGCTGTGAAGTGCATACCTTACGAGCTATGAGCACCGGTTCACCTCTGCTACTGTGAAACACAACTCTCCTATGAGCGAGTGTCCATAATGCTTAAGTTATATACTCTGTAGCCCATGTGTATTAAACAACTTTTTCATGTTTTGATCCGTACTGCCTCCTCCCAAAACATGGAAAACAGGGAGCTTGCAACAAAAGAATTTTTTTCACAGTATCGAAGATGAAGCTCATAGCTCTTAAGGTATGCATTTTAGAGCCCATGTTTACTACACTTTTCGGTTTCGAATGATCATTCCTGTCGTAACCCTGAATATTGGCCATTACTCTTGGGACACCCTACGTAATGGCTACTGCAGTGGTGTACATAGTACTACAGTTATTATTATTATTAATTGTTATATGAGTGATCAGACACAAAGCATTAAGAATTTGAAGTCTTCCAATTTCTGTCAGTTCATAATTAAGGAATCTATCAATCAAATGATTTACAGACAGTAAGTACAGTGCACACATTTTTAACTTGGTTCTTTTTAAATGGAGGTGAAGGTGAAGCATGTGCCGCTAGGGAGAATACGAAGGTTTCCAGAAAGTAATGCACCGCATTTTTTTTTCTCAGCCGAAAACAATGCTACGAATGCGAAACGTTACGTATGTATTATTTGAAGTCTCCTGAGTGGGCGCGCCAAGTTTCCGTCACTTCCGACAGATAGCGTAGCTGCAGGACAGTTTCAAAATGGCGTCTGTAGGTGATGTCCAAGCAACGTGCCGTCATTGAATTTCTCACTTCAGAGAAAGAGACTGTGGGGAACATTCACAAACGCTTGTGCGAAGTCCATGGATCATCTGCTGTAGACAGAAGTACAGTCTGTCGCTGGGCACGGAGGGTGAGGTCATCAGAAGGTGGCTCGGTGCAGATCCAAGATTTGCAGCAGTCGGGGAGACCATCCACGGCTGTCACACCTGACATCTTGCAGCGAGCTGATGTTGTCATTCGCGAGGACAGACGGCAGTTGGCGCTGCGTCTTTCAGTCAGCAAAGGAAATGTGGATGCAATTATCTGCACTCTCCGATATTGGAAAGGATGTGCAAAATGGGTTCTGCGGTGTCAAACGGTGGATCACAAATCGCACAGAAAAAACATTTCTCTTGATTTGTTGCAACGTTTTGACGCTGAGGGGGTAGGGTGGCCTTCCCGTCCCGGATTGTGACAGATGATGGAACGTCGGTTCACCATTTTGCGCCAGAAACAAACCGACAGTCGATGGAATGGCGCCATTCCCACTCTTCAGAGACGAAGAAATTTGAAGCAACTGCTTCCGCCAGTAAGGTAATGATCACCGTGTTGTGGGACTGTGAAGATGTGATTCTCATTTATGTGATGCCAAGAGGCAAAAGAGAGTAATTCAGAAGCATATGTCAACGCATTAACAAAACTCGAGACACGCTTTTGGTGACTTCGGTGCCACAGCAACCTAGGATTCACACAGTGAATCCCTGGCTCCGCCACCAGGGTAAGGATTGGTACCGACAGGGCATACACGCCCTAGTTCCGCGTTGGAGGAAGGCCATAGAACGGGATGGAGATTGCATGGAAAAACAGGATGTAGAGAAAGAAACCATTCTTTCAGCCACGTTTAAAATCTTGATTCCTTCTTGTAAATAATTCTCATTGTGTTCAATAAAGAATTGTTGAAGAAAAAAATGCGGTGCGTTACTTTATGGGTAACCCTCGTAGTAGCGCAGAGGAAGTATGTTTTGTAACAAGTGCCTACGTTCAATGTTCCTTGTTAGCTTACTTACCTGAGAAGGTAGACTCGTTAGCACTCGTAATACAGTAGATTTTTTAGATATTTGGCTGTGATAGCAGTGAAAACAAAAATAAGTAATTGCAAAGTCCAGAAATGAGTAACAATATAGTTGTTAAAAGAAGTAACTGAATGAATTTGGAGCGTGATTTATGATGTGCACTTGCTGAAAACAACTCAGATATAAGGAAACAAGTGAAATATAAAAAGTTTGGTAGACATAAGTATTACCAATTGTCTCATTAGTTTGTGACTTAATAAAACACCCACAAAACTAAATATCATTCATTTTTCACTGTTTCTAAAATAAAAGTGTTCAAAGGAAGGTCTTTCTCGTTCTGAAGTCTAGCTAAAGTTGGTGTAGGTGCGGGTAGTGTTATTAGGGGGAATGTGGGGTGGGGTGGGATTGGGGGGGGGGGGGGGGTTACTGTTTAATATCTGGTTGCAGTCATGACTAAGAATCTAAGAAAATTTGGGAACCACTGATGTGCAGTGTCTATATTCATTGTCTAGCTAGATGTCTATAGACAGTCACTCTACAATGTACATAGATAGTCGCTCAACTTCGAACACAAGTGTGTACTTAAGTGACAGACATCAACTGTCCAGTTATTTTAATCGGACTGTAGAGATGGTGTTGCAAGGTTGTAACCTCCCAACAGTTTACTTCCGTAACGTCAGAATAATGAAATGTGACTAACCTGTGAATAAAATTGTGACTCACATATAACGTTTCAATAATTAATTGACTGTGACTGTAAACCGGTAAATTTTGGACGTCAGCAGTGCTGCGTCATGGCCCTAAATATCATTCTGAATAAACTGAAAATTCTTACCTCAGTGAAGTCGCCGGTTAACGCGTATATATCTGCTCCTATAAGAAATTTTTTGGCACAGCCCAGTGCAATGCTGGCCGCTAGATTTGTCATGTATAAAAAGAAACAACTGATTTTTCTTTACGATAATCGCGGTGACCATGGATAGGAGAAATTAGTAAAATCTTTAAATTCAGAGAAATGATTGTCAAAAGTTAATTTTATAAAAAAGATTATTATTAAAAGTTTGGTTCAAATGGCTCTGAGCACTATGGGACTTAACATCTGTGGTCATCAGTCCCCTAGAACTTAGAACTACTTAAACCTAACTAACCTAAGGACATCACACACATCCATGCCCGAGGCAGGCAGCGCGCGAGCAATCCATCGAAATTACATCTGCTCGAGTGCGCTAGCAATAAATTCCTTAGTCATGGACCTCTTACAAGGTGCTGGCATGACTAAATTTTTGTCTGTGTCGATTAGATGCCCGACCTGTGCGACACACGTCGTCCTGCTACACGCGGAAGAAGCGTGCAGCAAAACGGCGGCAGTTCCGCTCGGCGGTAATGTTGGCGTCAGCAGGGACAGCTGTCCGGCGGACAATTGGGCCGGCAGCGTGGGAAAGCGACATCCGGGCAGCCGAGTGGCAGCAGGAGGTATCACGTCGTCCAGCGCGGTCCGGTGTCACCTCGGCTGATCCCGGAAGTCTAGGCGGAGCGCCGCCCGCCGCCCGCCGGTCACCTGCTTCCGTAATTGCCGCTGCGGTCTGCTTTGTCCCGCTTTGTCTCCGCCGCCATTGTCTGACGGTCTTTCGCACTCCTCCGTAGCGTCCTCGTCGTTGTCCTGCCGTAATTTCCCCGCCGTAACGGGACTAACTCCGTGTGACATTACTCCTCTCGTGTCGCAGGCGGCCCAGCCGCTGCGTGAACAATGACGGCCGCGGGCCCGTTTTGTGCGAGTGTCGCACGCGTCGTGTCTTTCCCGGAACGCGGAGGAACGTCTTCATGTCGCAATGAATAGCTGCCTGGCTGCGTGTTTTTATTACGAGACACAATGAAACAGCACGGGGCGGCAAATACGCTTGGAGCACATTTCTTAGCTTTTGTGTCGCTCATAAATCTGGCTTTTATCCACGGACTTCATTGTCTTTGTGATGTGTCAGAGAGACGCCGTTCTGGCAGGGCGCTGTCCTATCGCCGGCCTGTAGCTTTCCCATTTGTGGAGGCTAGCCTAGTGACGTCATAAGCAACGCCTCTGCTGCAGTGGTGAGTGGCACGAGAGGCTACTTGCTGTTCATCATTAACCATCATCATTATCAACATCATTTAAGACTAATTATACCTTTCAGCGTTCAGTCTGGAGCATAGTCCCCTTTATAAAATTCCTCCCTGATCCCCTATTCAGTGCTAACATTGGTGCCTCTTCTGATGTTAAGCCTATTACTTCAAAATCATTCTTAACCGAATTCAGGTACCTTCTCCTTGGACTGCCCCGACTCCTCCTACCCTCTACTGCTGAACCCATGAGTCACTTGGGTAACCTTGCTTCTCCCATGCGTGTAACGTGACCCCACCATCTAAGCCTGTTTGCCCTGACTGCTACATCTATAGAGTTCATTCCCAGTTTTTCTTTGATTTCCTCATTGTGGACACCCTCCTGCCATTGTTCCCGTCTACTAGTACCTGCAATCATCGTAGCTACTTTCAAATCCGTAACCTCAACCTCCTTCCCCAAGAACCATGCACCTTGCCGTTGGTGGGGAAGCTTGCGTGCCTCAGCGATACAGATGGCCGTACCGTAGGTGCAACCACAACGGAGGGGTATCTGTAGAGAGGCCAGACAAACGTGTGGTTCCTGAAGAGGGGCAGCAGCCTTTTCAGTAGTTGCAGGGGTAACAGTCTGTATGATTGGCTGACCTGGCCTTGCAACATTAACCAAAACGGCCTTGCTGTGCTGGTACTGCGAACGGCTGAAAGCAAGGGGAAACTACGGCCCTAATTTTTCCCGAGGGCATGCAGCTTTACTGGATGGATAAATGATGATGGCGTCCTCTTGGGTAAAATATTCCGGAGGTAAAATAGTCCCCCATTCGGATCTCCGGACAGGGACTACTCAAGAGGACGTCGTTATCAGGAAAAAGAAAACGGGCGTTCTACGGATCGGAGCGTCGAACGTCAGATTCCTTAACCGGGCAGGTAGATTAGAAAATTTAAAAAGGGAAATGGATAGGTTAAAGTTAGATATAGTGGGAATTAGTGGAGTTCGGTGGCAGGAGGAACAAGACTTTTGGTCAGGTGAATACAGGGTTATAAACACAAAATCAAATAGGGGTAATGCAGGAGTAGGTTTAACAATGAATAGAAAAATAGGAGTGCGGGTAAGCTATTACAAACAGCATAGTGAACGCATTATTGTGGCCAAGATAGACACGAAGCCCACGCCCATTACAGTAGTACAAGTTTATATGCCAACTAGCTCTGCAGATGATGAAGAAATTGAAGCAATGTATGATGAGATAAAAGAAATTATTCAGGTAGCGAAAGGAGACGAAAATTTAATAGTCATGGGTGACTGGAATTCGAGAGTAGGAAAACGGAGAGAAGGAAACATAGTAGCTGAAAATGGATTGGGGCTAAGAAATGAAAGAGGAAGCCGCCTGGTAGAGTTTTGCACAAAGCATAACTTAATTATAGCTAACACTTGGTTCAAGAATCACGAAAGAAGGTTGTATACATGGAAGAATCCTGGAGATACTAGAAGGTATCAGATAGATTATATAATGGTCAGACAGAGATTTAGGAACCAGGTTTTAAATTGTAAGACATTTCCAGGGGCAGATGTGGACTCTGACCACAATCTATTGGTTATGAACTGTAGATTAAAACTGAAGAAACTGAAAAAAGGTGGGAATTTAAGGAGATGGGACCTGGATAAACTGAAAGAACCAGAGGTTGTACAGAGTTTCAGGGAGAGCATAAGGGAACAATTGACAGGAATGGGGGAAAGAAGTACTGTAGAAGAAGAATGGGTAGCTCTGATGAATGAAGTAGTGAAGGCAGCAGACGATCAAGTAGGTAAAAAGACGAGGGCTAGTAGAACTCCTTGGGTAACAGAAGAAATATTGAACTAAATTGATGAAAGGAGAAAATATAAAAATGCAGTAAATGAAGCAGGCAAAAAGGAATACAAACGTCTCAAAAATGAGATCGACAGGAAGTGCAAAATGGCTAAGCAGGGATGGCTAGAGGACAAATGTAAGGATCTGGAGGTTTATCTCACTAGGGGTAAGATAGATACAGCCTACAGGAAAATTAATGAGACCTTTGGAGAAAAGAAAACTTCTTGTATGAATATCAAGAGCTCAGATGGAAACCCAGTTCTAAGCAAAGAAGGGAGAGCAGAAAGGTGGGGTTGTTGGGTTGTTTTTGGGGAAGGAGACCAGACAGCAAGGTCATCGGTCTCATCGGATTAGAGAGGAAAGTCGGCCGTGCCCTTTCAGAGGAACCATCCCGGCATTTGCCTGGAGTGATTGAGGGAAATCACGGAAAACCTAAATCAGGATGGCCGGACGCGGGATTGAACCGTCATCCTCCCGAATGCGAGTCCAGTGTCTAACAGAAAGGTGGAAGGAGTATATAGAGGGTCTATACAAGGGCGATGTACTTGAGGACAATATTATGGAAATGGAAGAGGATGTAGATGAACATGAAATGGGAGATACGATACTGCGTGAAGAGTTTGACAGAGCACTGAAAGACCTGAGTCGAAACAAAGCCCCGGGAGTAGACAACATTCCATTAGAACTACTGACGGCCTTGGGAGAGCCAGTCCTGACAAAACTCTACCATCTGGTGAGCAAGATGTATGAGACAGGCGAAGTACCCTCAGACTTCAAGAAGAATATAATAATTCCAATCCCAAAGAAAGCAGGTGTTGACAGATGTGAAAATTATCGAACTATCAGTTTAATAAGTCACAGCTGCAAAATACTAACGCGAATTCTTTACAGACGAATGGAAAAACTGGTAGATGCCGACCTCGGGGAAGATCAGTTTGGATTCCGTAAAAATGTTGGAACACGTGAGGCAATACTGACCTTACGACTTATCTTAGAAGAAAGATTAAGGAAAGGCAAACCTACGTTTCTAGCATTTGTAGACTTAGAGAAAGCTTTTGACAATGTTGACTGGAATACTCTCTTTCAAATTCTAAAGGTGGCAGGGGTAAAATACAGGGAGCGAAAGGCTATTTACAATTTTTACAGAAACCAGATGGCAGTTATAAGAGTCGAGGGGCATGAAAGGGAAGCAGTGGTTGGGAAGGGAGTGAGACAGGGTTGTAGCCTCTCCCCGATGTTATTCAATCTGTATATTGAGCAAGCAGTGAAGCAAACAAAAGAAAAATTCGGAGTAGGTATTAAAATCCATGGAGAAGAAATAAAAACTTCGAGGTTCGCCGATGACATTGTAATTCCATCAGAGACAGCAAAGGACTTGGAAGAGCGGTTGAATGGAATGGACAGTGTCTTGAAAGGAGGATATAAGATGAACATCAACAACAGCAAAACGAGGATAATGGAATGTGGTCGAATTAAGTCGGGTGATGCTGAGGGAATTAGATTAGGAAATGAGACACTTAAAGTAGTAAAGGAGTTTTGCTATTTAGGGAGCAAAATAACTGATGATGGTCGAAGTAGAGAAGATATAAAATGTAGACTGGCAATGGCAAGGAAAGCGTTTCTGAAGAAGAGAAATTTGTTAACATCGAGTATAGATTTAGGTGTCAGGAAGTCGTTTCTGAAAGTATTTGTATGGAGTGCAGCCATGTATGGAAGTGAAACATGGACAATAAATAGTTTGGACAAGAAGAGAATAGAAGCTTTCGAAATGTGGTGCTACAGAAGAATGCTGAAGATTAGATGGGTAGATCACATAACTAATGATGAAGTATTGAACAGAATTGGGGAGAAGAGGAGTATGTGGCACAACTTGACAAAAAGAAGGGACCGGTTAGTAGGACATGTTCTGAGGCATCAAGGGATCACAGATTTAGCATTGGAGGGCAGCGTGGAGGGTAAAAATCGTAGAGGGAGACCAAGAGATGAATACACTAAGCAGATTCAGAATGATGTGGGTTGCAGTAAGTACTGGGAGATGAAGAAGCTTGCAGAGGATAGGGTAGCATGGAGAGCTGCATCAAACCAGTCTCAGGACTGAAGACCACAACAACAACAACAACAAACCTCAACCTTATTGATAAGGTAACCTGAATCCACCCAGCTTTCGCTCCCATACAACAAAGTTGGGTGAAAGATTGAACGGTGCTCAGATAACTTAGTCTTGGTACTGACTTCCTTCTTGCAGAAGAGAATAGATCGTAGCTGAGCGCTCACTGCATTAGCTTTGCTACACCTCGCTTCCATTTCTTTCACTATGTTGCCATCCTGTGAGAATATGCATCCTAAGTACTTGAAACCGTCCACTTGTTCTAACTTTGTTCCTCCTATTTGGCACTCAATCCATTTTTCTCTCTTTCCCACGGACATTATTTTCGATTTGGAGATGCTAATCTTCATACCATAGTCTTTACATTTCTTATCTAGCTCTGAAATATTACTTTGAAAACTTTCAATCGAATCTGCCATCACCACTAAGTCATCCGCATATGCGAGGCTGCTTATTTTGTGTTCACATATCTTAATCTCACCCAGCCAGTCTATTCTTTTAAACATATGATAATATGAACAACAGTGGAGACAGGGTGCAGCCTTGTCTTATCCCTGAAACTACTCTGAACCATGAACTCAATTTAGCATCAACTCTAACTGCTGCCTGACTATCTATGTAAAGACTTTTAATTGCTTGCAACAGTTTGCCTCCTATTCCATAATCTCGTAGAACAGACAAGAACTTCCTCCTAGGAACCCAGGCATATGACTTTTCTAGATCTATAAAGAATAGATACTGTACAATTCCCTGTTACAGTCGTAACACTTCTCCATTATTTGCCGTAAACTAAAGTTCTGGTCCTGACAACCTCTAAGTAGTCTAAACCCACACTGATTTTCATCCAATTTGTCCTCAACTAGTACTCGCACTTTCCTTTCAACAATACTTGAGAAGATTTTACCCACAACGCTGATTAAAGAGATACCTCTGTAGTTGTTACAACCTTTTCTGTTTCCATGTTTAAAGATTGGTGTGACTGATGCTTTCGTCCAGTCTGATGGAACCTGTCCCGACTCGCACGCCATTTCAGTTATCCTGTGTAGCCATGTAAGACCTGACATTCCACTGTATTTGATGAGTTCCGACTTAATTTCATCCACCCCAGCCGCTTTATTGCACTGCAATCTATTGACCATTTTCTCCACTTCCTCAAATGTGATCCTATTTCCATCATCATTCCTATCCCATTGTACATCGAATCCGACGAAAAATCCAGAAAAGTTTTGGTCATGCTTAATGTCAGCAAGCATCCAAAGTAATCGATTCAGAATTTAGGGAACGTCGTGGTACCGGAATGGAAGAAAAGGCTCAAATGATGAATTCGGTCTTGTGGAACACTTTTGCCGCTGGAGTTAATAATTCACACAATATTCTTCTTCCCAAGCATAGTGCGATCTCTTAAACGGCAGATATTGGAGTAAGTGATCGAAAAATGCGAATTTAACTACTATCGCTCAATGGAGGAAAAACGTCTGCATTGGATGAGATTCTACCGAGATACGCGAAAGAATTTACTTTCTTTCTATCAAAAATTCATCGTAGTTTGCTGGAGTATCTAAGGGTACCAATTCGATCGGAAAAAGAAGCCCACGTAAATGACGTTTCTCGAAGAGATGCAGGCAATGTAGGCCCATAGCGCTGACATTAATCCATTCTAGAATCATGCAGTATTATTAAATTGATGAAGAAATAAAATTCTGTCCACAAAAACCATCCTGGATTCCGTAAACAGAAATCTTTGAAATCACAGCCCGCGTTGCTTGGCCAAGAAAAACTGCGCACCGTAGACCAAAGGCGCCCACTTTGATTCCGTGTTCCTTGACCTCTGGAAGGGGCTCGATTCACTGTCGCTTAGTGGACCAAATGAAAGGTTCTATAGCACAGAATCAGATTTTTGACTGATTTCAGGACTACATAGCAGAACTCAACACGTTGTTCTTAAAGGGACATATGTTGAGGTAATGTCGAGAGTTCTCCAGGGAAGCGTTATGGCATCGTTAATGTGTGGGACACATATACATAAGCTAGTGGACAATATTGTAAGCTTCATGAGCCTGTTCGTAAATGATGCTACTGTCTACAGAATGTCTGCAACAGACAAAGACTGTAGTGAAATGCAGAAAGACGTGCGAAGGATCGATGACTGCTGCAGGCAGTTATAGTTGATTCTCAACATTAGTAAATGAAACGTATTGTGCATAAATAGTCGGAGAGGTCCATAATGACAATGGATTGGGTTGAACGGGTGAGTGGTAATGGGCAAGTAGGAGTGAGTGGGTGAGAGACTTACAGGGACGGACCAATGTGTGTGAGCGAGTTATAGTTAGTGGAGATTGTGGGACTTAGAGGTGAGCTGCACGTCATAAAGAGCGCTAACATGTTCGTATACCAAAATGTTTGGGATTACTTTAAAAGGTGCTGAGGAGGATAGAATGAGGCATCTGGTATTCCATTTTTTCAGCAGTCTTTTAAATAAACAGGAACGTGTTCGCAATTTTTGTATTCCGATAGGAGCATTTTCAGCTGGTCAGTTAAAATTTAATACTGTAGTTTTTCCCATGTCCTGGAGAAGTTGTGTATACTGCTGGAAGCGTTCGCAGAATCAAAAAAACTCATTGGATCCATCAAGGCTGTAATAATTATAATTCTCTCAGTCCTGATTCTTCATTCTTCTTTCTCAAACATTCTACAAATAATTTTGCGTATTCCTTTACTTTATAATTTTTTCTTCAACTGTAATAATAATTAATGAGATATAATAATAATTAATTAGATCACAAAACTAAAACTGCAATTGATGTCTTGTAGTAAGTATGGGTGAAAAAACGACGGAAATAATTTTGCGTATTCCTTTATTTTATAATTTTTTCTTCAGCAGTAATAATAATTAATGTGATATAATAATAATTAATTATATCACAAAACTAAAACTGCAAGTGATGTCTTGTAGTAAGTATGGGTGAAAAAACGCCGCAAATCGGCCAGGTGGAGAATCAGGACTGAATGAACACATCTTCAGGGCCACACATAAGGGGAAATATGGACTAACAGCACTGGAAATCGCCACTGAAGGTGCTTCACAAATAAAAGAAACGAAACGTGAATGGCAGAAACCAAACTGGCTTTTATTTAGTTGCTTGGACGAAATGTACTTCCATGAATTTTGAAGCAACTAATGAACAACGGGAAACGAAAAAAAGACTATAACAATTTGTATTGAAATACCATTATCTTTCGGAGCCTCCCATGTCTCCATATCATATCTCTCGTTTTAATGAAACTGAATGTTCGGATTCTGCAGTGGAAACTTCACTCCGTTTTTAATCGACACAGATACTCTGGAAAGGCTTTGAGCTGAGAGCGCTTTCGTGATGATACCGAGTAATTAACTAGACATGCAGTTAAAAAAAGTGTCACATATTACTTCAGGAGGTAGTACTGTCCAAAATGAAGAAAAGTTCCTGAAATGATGTGTCTGGAAACCAATACCTGTTGAGATAGAGGCCAGTCTCTCCTCTAATATCCATCTGCCTGTTACGTAGAAGCACACTATAGGCAGTGCAGCATGTGGTTATCATGCATCCTGACACATCCTTCAGCCCTTCTTCGCAGTGAATCGCATTGTCAAACATGCCTGGCTCCATTTGGACTGCATCACACCCATTGGTCGCACACTCTTGTAACGCCAGCACACTGTCGATGGGCTGGGCATACACCAATGCCTTTAAATGACCCCGTATCTAGAAATCCCCACGGCTTCAGGTACGGTGAACGGAAGACTATGTTACTGGACATCCTAAACCAATTGATAGCGTATGAAACGTTGTGGTGAGGTACCGTCGCACGATGTATAGAAAACGTCGTGCATGAACGGCAGTCGTTGTGTGTCGGCAAGTTTAACGTTCTCCAATAGCGCCACGCCGCTCCAACAATGCGCACCACCCATCTACCTGTTCTTAAAATCTGCAAAAATTCTGGGATACTGTAACCCTCTTCAGGCACGTTAGGTGCCAGATCATCCGTCTGAGCGATCTCCGGAGTTGCTACAGTTCGTATTTAGGAGTATATTGCACGTGTCAGTACCCGTGCACAAGGACCGTAAGCTCCGCGATCTGGCTCAGACAAGGCAATTGGGGTCGACTGATCGCCCCGTGAACTGTCAATGTGGTCATGTGGATGCAGGGTGGAGAGGCGTGGGGGTGGCACACCGCCCTCCCAGCCGTTGTCGGCTGTCTTGTTCCTGGAGCCGCTATCTCTCTCTCAAGCATCACGAAGCTGAGTGCATCTCACTCATCCCACCAAGGAAAAAATCCCTGGCAGTACCAGGAATCGAACCCGTGTCCTCTGCATAGCTGCCAGACTCGCTGACCACTCAGCTATGGAGACGGCCTGCATGGCTCTGTGATTCTCTTTTAGTCAGTTACTACTCCTTGCTTCGCACCTATCTACATCCACTTACATACTCCACAAGCCACGATATGGCCCGTGGTTGGCGGTATGTTGCGCCATTACTAATCATTTCCTTTCCTGTTCCACTCGCAAATAGGGCGAAGGGAAAACGAGTGTCTACATGCTTTCGTAGGTCCTTACGCGAAATGCACGTTGGCAGCATTATGATCGTTCTGCAGTGAGCTTCAATGGCCGGCTCTCTAAATTATCTCAGTGGCGTTCCTCGAAAAGAACGTCGTCTTTCCTCCAGGGTTTCCCACTTGAGTTTCCAAAGCGTCTCCATAATACCTGCGTGTTGATCGAACCTACCGATAAAAAAATCCAGCAACCTGCCTCAATTGTTTCCATATCTTCCTTTGATCTTAACTGTTAGGAATCCCAGATACTCGAACAGTGCTCAAGAATAGGTCACACTAGTGTCCTATGTGCGTCTCCTTTACAGGTGAACCACACTTTCCCAAAATTCTTCCAGTAAACTGAAGTCTGGTTAGACACTGGACTCGCATTCGGAAGGACGATGGTTCAATCCCGGGTCCGGCCACCCAGATTTAGGTTTTCCGTGATTTCCCTAAATCACTCCAGGCAAATGCCGGGATGGTTCCTCTGAAAGGGCACGGCCGACTTCCTTCCCCATTCTTCCCTAATCCGATGAGACCGATGACCACGCTGTCTGGTCTCCTTCCCCAAACAACCAACCAACCAACCAACCAGTAAACTGAAGTCGACCAGTTGATCTCACCACTAAAAACCTTACACCCTCCTTCCATTTCATATCGCTTTGCAACCTTACACCTAGGTATTTAATCATCGACCAGACTGTGTCGAGTAGTCATCTTCTATCCGGCTACAGTCACTCAAAGACCTATTCCTGTACACCGCAACGTCATCAGCAAAGAAGGTTCTTTCACACTTTCGTGGGGAACTGCTGATGATGTCCCTGTCTCCGATGGGTACTCGCTGTAGAGGACAACATACTAAGTTCTACTACTTAAGAAGTCTTCGGGCCACACACATATTTGGGAACTTATTCCATATGCTCATACCTTCGTTAACAGTCGACAGCGGCGCAGCGTGTCAAACACTTTTAGGAAATCTAGAAATGTGGAATCTGCCTGTTATCCTTCATCCACAGTTCGCGGGATATGTGAAAAGAGGGCAGTTTGAGTTTCGCACGAGTGATGGTTTCTGAAACCGTGCGTATTTGTGGACAGAAGCTTCTCAGTCTCAATGGACTTGATTATATTCGAACTGAGAATATCTTCGAGAACTCTGGACCAAACCGATGTTAGGAGTATCGCGGTACATGCAAGCTAACTAATTGGACAGCCCGGTAGAGTACTAATCGTAAACGTTGAAAGGGTCCTGTAGACCCCTTTCACTATCATTTTATTTGCTTTCCAGTGATACAAAACTCTCTGGCATGCGTGAGCAAATGAATGTGGGTGTGTTCAAATGTGTGTGAAATCTTATGGGACTTAACTACTAAGGTCATCAGTCCCTAAGTTTACACACTACTTAACCTAAATTATCCTAAGGACAAACACACACACACCCATGCCCGAGGGAGGACTCGAACCTCCGCCGGGACCAGTCGCATAGTCAATGACTGCAGCGCCCTAGACCGCTCGGCTAACCCCGCGCGGCGAATATGGGTGTGTTTCATGTTGCTATACGGTGGTTTAGTCTGCTGCAGAGAATGAGCAGTAGTCGTAAAGAATGGCCAACCCCTGTAGTTTTCAGGTAGGCGAAGAGGTTTGGTCTCCTTGCGTGAAAGTTACCGGTGTTAGGTTGGTGGCGGAAGCCTCATCTCTGGGTTTTCCTGGCCACGGAATCGCGTGTGAGACGTTGGAGTGGGTGAGACGGTCAGTCTGCTTCCAGCGCGCCGAGGGTCTGCAGCCGAGCTCTCTTCGAAGGACGGTGAGTTGGTTTAACCGCGTGGCGTAGCGAGAGGAGAGCTTTTAGCTTTTAGTCTCGCGTCTCGTGTTAAAAAGCTTGTTTAACCTTGTCGCAGCAAGGAATGCAAGGCTTCTGCAGACTTTCAGTTTGATTCGTAATGCACTTTGATCTGTAAGAAGAACGTAACACAAACGTGTTGCATATGTAAGAAGTGCGATCTCGGTTCAGTGTAAGTGTTTGTCTGCCTGCAATTGCGTCTGTGTACGTTCTAATCTTCCCTGAATCTTAATAATTTTGCTTCTTCGTGAATTTTCATTGTCTCATTTACCTTATGTCCGTTGGAAGCCATCCACGTGGTTTAATATTAGAGTTTTTTGGCCCAGTGCCATCACCCTTTGTCTATTCAAATATGCCTTCTGAAAAATGTTAATTGTTCGCGGCTGCGTGGTATAATGTGATCAAAACTTGGCCACCGAATGTAGGAATTGTCTCTCCGCAAACCTCGTGGGCATACGAGTGTGTTGTGAATCGTGTACCGTTCCACAAGAAATTGTACTTAGTCACCAGGCAACAGGAGCTGTGTATATGTATTACATCAATGTTTTCAGGAATAAACAATTTTGCCACCAATCTTATCCTGCGTACCAATGTTACGTCTCTATTACCTACGCCATTTACCTTGTAGTTGCCTTGTTAGCCCATCCATAGCGTTTCCATGTGCACAGGTCCATTAATCAGTGTTCCCTTTTTATTTAAAACAAATTCTTTAGACTAGATGTTGTTTCCAGGAGCGCTGCTGCAAGCTGCTCTTATGCACAGTGTAGACGCATTATTTACTTTATTTTAATATTTGATTCGCGTGAACAATGCCTGGACCAAACTACACTACTGGCCATTAAAAATGCTACACCACGAAGATGGCGTGCTACAGACGCGAAATTTAACCGACAGGAAGAAGATGCGTTGATATGCAAATGATTAGCTTTTCAGAGCATTCACACAAGGTTGGCGGCGGTGGCGACACCTACAACGTGCTGACATGAGGAAAGTTTCCAACCGATTTCTCATACACAAGCAGCAGTTGACCGGCGTTGCCTGGTGACTCATTGTTGTGATGCCTCGTATAAGGAGGAGAAATGCGTACCATCACGTTTCCGACTTTGATAAAGGTCGGATTGTAGCCTATCGCGATTGCGGTTTATCGTATCGCGACATTACTGCTCGCGTCGTGCTAGATCCGAATGGCCTCGTATCAGTAGCAGTCGAGATGGCATCTTATCCGCATGGCTGTAACGGATCGTGAAGCCACGTCTAGATCCCTGAGTCAACAGGTGGGGACGTTTGCAAGACAACAACCATCTACACGAACAGTTCGACGACGTTTGCAGCAGCATGGACTATCAGCTCGGAGACCATGTCTGCGGTTACCCTTGACGCTGCATCACAGACAGGAGCGCCTGCGATGGTGTACTCAACGACGAACCTGGGTGCACGAATGAGAAAACGTTATTTTTTCGGATGAATCCAGGTTCTGTTTACTGCATCATGATGGTCGCATCCGTGATTGGCGACATCGCGCTGAACGCACATTGGAAGCGTGTATTCGTCATCGCCATACTGGCGTATCACCCGGCGTGATGGTATGGGGTGCTATTGGTTACACGTCTCGGTCACCTCTTGTTGGCATTGACGGCACTTTGAACAGTGGAGGTTACATTTCAGATGTGTTACGACCCGTGGCTCTACCCTTCATTCGATCCCTGCTAAACGCTACATTTCAGCAGGATAATGCACGGCCGCATGTTGCAGGTCCTGTACGGGCCTTTTTGGATACAGAAAATGTTCGGCTACAGCCCTGGCCAGCGCATTCTCCAGATCTCTCACCAATTGAAAATGTCTGGTCAATGGTGGCAGAGCAACTGGCTCGTCACAATACGCCAGTCACTACTGTTGGTGAACTGTGGTATCGTGTTGAAGCTGCACGGGCAGCTGTACCTGTACAGGCCATCCAAGTTCTGTTTGACTCAGTGCCAAGGCGTATCAAGGCCGTTATTACGGCCAGAGGTGGTTGTTGTGGGTACTGATTTCTCGGGATCTATGCACTCAAATTGCGTGAAAATGTAATCACATGTCAGTTCTAGTATAATATACCCGTTTATCATCTGCATTTGTACTTGTTGTAGCAATATTAATGGCCAGTAATGTAGTAACTACATCCCATTCTTTACGAGTGATGGTACAATGAACGTTCTCTTATGATTATTTCTTATGATTAAATTAATTAATTTTCTGATTCAGCCAAATCCTGTATTTGTCGTGTGGCTAGAGTTGGTGACGACCCAATCTTTTACGTTGATTTCAGTGTCAGATAGCATTTTCTTACTCAAAGTGAGCTTCACGCATCTTACACATAGGATCAACTTTCTTCGCAACTTAGACATAGTGACCATGACGCAAGCTGACTTACAACGTTTGTTAATGGTTAAGTAAATTCCGATGCTTTTCTTGAGTGGCGTGTAGACAGTGCTGCACAGCAGTGGATCTGACGGTGGCGGCGCCGCTGTTGCAGAGTGGCTGCGGTGCGCGAGCTGGTGGCGGCGGTGCGCGAGGCGTACCCCGGCGAGCAGGTGGACTGGCCCATGGTGCACGACGCCGGCTGCACCTGCGACGACTCCGAGCTGCCGCACCACGTCACCACGCGGCCAGACATCGAGCGCCTGGTCGCCGCCGTCTTCCGGCCGCTGCTCGGCCGCCTCCCGGGCAAACCCACCATCGTCACCATCTCCAGGTAGGGCCCGCGTTTCGCGGCTGGCTGTATCGCTGCACCCACGTGCGTGTGCCGCTGCATCTACATCTACATCTACATTGATACTCCGCAAGCCACCCAACGGTGTGTGGCGGAGGGCACTTTACGTGCCACTGTCATTACCTCCCTTTCCTGTTCCAGTCGCGTATGGTTCGCGGGAAGAACGACTGTCTGAAAGCCTCCGTGCGCGCTCTAATCTCTCTAATTTTACATTCGTGATCTCCTCGGGAGGTATAAGTAGGGGGAAGCAATATATTCGATACCTCATCTAGAAACGCACCCTCTCGAAACCTGGCGAGCAAGTTACACCGCGATGCAGAGCGCCTCTCTTGCAGAGTCCGCCACTCGAGTCTATTAAACATCTCCGCAACGCTATCACGGTTACCAAATAACCCGGTAACGAAACGCGCCGCTCTTCTTTGGATCTTCTCAATCTCTTCCGTCAACCCGACCTGGTACGGATCCCACACTGATGAGCAATACTCAAGTATAGGTCGAACGAGTGTTTTGTAAGCCACCTCCTTTGTTGATGGACTACATTTTCTAAGCACTCTCCCAATGAATCTCAACCTGGTACCCGCCTTACCAACAATTAATTTTATATGATCATTCCACTTCAGATCGTTCCGCACGCATACTCCCAGATATTTTACAGAAGTAACTGCTACCAGTGTTTGTTCCGCTATCATATAATCATACAATAAAGGATCCTTCTTTCTAAGTATTCGCAATACATTACATTTGTCTATGTTAAGGGTCAGTTGCCACTCCCTGCACCAAGTGCCTATCCGCTGCAGATCTTCCTGCATTTCGCTACAATTTTCTAATGTTGCAACTTCTCTGTATACTACAGCATCATCCGCGAAAAGCCGCATGGAACTTCCGACACTATCTACTAAGTCATTTATATATATTGTGAAAAGCAATGGTCCCATAACACTCCCCTGTGGCACGCCAGAGGTTACTTTAACGTCTGTAGACGTCTCTCCATTGATAACAACATGCTGTGTTCTGTTTGCTAAAAACTCTTCAATCCAGCCACACAGCTGGTCTGATATTCCGTAGGCTCTTACCTTGTTTATCAGGCGACAGTGCGGAACTGTATCGAACGCCTTCCGGAAGTCAAGAAAAATAGCATCTACCTGGGAGCCTGTATCTAATATTTTCTGGGTCTCATGAACAAATAAGGCGAGTTGGGTCTCACACGACCGCTGTTTCCGGAATCCATGTTGATTCCTACATAGTAGATTCTGGGTTTCCAGAAATGACATGATACGCGAGCAAAAAACATGTTCTAAAATTCTACAAGAGATCGACGTAAGAGATATAGGTCTATAGTTTTGCGCATCTGCTCGACGACCCTTCTTGAAGACTGGGACTATCTGTGCTCTTTTCCAATCATTTGGAACCCTCCGTTCCTCTAGAGACTTGCGGTACACGGCTGTTAGAAGGGGGGCAAGTTCTTTCGCGTACTCTGTGTAGAATCGAATTGGTATCCCGTCAGGTCCAGTGGACTTTCCTCTATTGAGTGATTCCAGTTGCTTTTCTATTCCTTGGACACTTATTTCGATGTCAGTCATTTTTTCGTTTGTGCGAGGATTTAGAGAAGGAACTGCAGTGCGGTCTTCCTCTGTGAAACAGCTTTGGAAAAAGGTGTTTAGTATTTCAGCTTTACGCGTGTCATCCTCTGTTTCAATGCCATCATCATCCCGTAGTGTCTGCATATGCTGTTTCGAGCCACTTACTGATTTAACGTAAGACCAGAACTTCCTAGGATTTTCTGTCAAGTCGGTACATAGAATTTTACTTTCGAATTCAATGAACGCTTCACGCATAGCCCTCCTTACGCTAACTTTGACATCGTTTAGCTTCTGTTTGTCTGAGAGGTTTTGGCTGCGTTTAAACTTGGAGTGGAGCTCTCTTTGCTTTCGCAGTAGTTTCCTAACTTTGTTGTTGTACCACGGTGGGTTTTTCCCGTCCCTCACAGTTTTACTCGGCACGTACCTGTCTAAAACGCATTTTACGATTGCCTTGAACTTTTTCCATAAACACTCAACATTGTCAGTGTCGGAACAGAAATTTTCGTTTTGATCTGTTAGGTAGTCTGAAATATGCCTTCTATTACTCTTGCTAAACAGATAAACCTTCCTCCCTTTTTTTATATTCCTATTAACTTCCATATTCAGGGATGCTGCAACGGCCTTATGATCACTGATTCCCTGTTCTGTACATACAGAGTCGAAAAGTTCGGGTCTGTTTGTTATCAGTAGGTCCAAGATGTTATCTCCACGACTCGGTTCTCTGTTTAATTGCTCGAGGTAATTTTCGGATAGTGCACTCAGTATAATGTCACTCGATGCTCTGTCCCTACCACCCGTCCTAAACATCTGAGTGTCCCAGTCTATATCTGGTAAATTGAAATCTCCACCTAAGACTATAACATGCTGAGAAAATTTATGTGAAATGTATTCCAAATTTTCTCTCAGTTGTTCTGCCACTAATGCTGCTGAGTCGGGAGGTCGGTAAAAGGAGCCAGTTATTAACCTAGTTCGGTTGTTTAGTGTAACCTCCACCCATAATAATTCACAGGAACTATCCACTTCTACTTCACTACAGGATAAACTACTACTAACAGCGACGAACACTCCACCACCGGTTGCATGCAATCTATCCTTTCTAAACACCGTCTGTACCTTTGTAAAAATTTCGGCAGAATTTATCTCTGGCTTAAGCCAACTTTCTGTACCTATAACGATTTCAGCTTCGGTGCTTTCTATCAGCGCTTGAAGTTCCGGTACTTTACCAACGCAGCTTCGACAGTTGACAATTACAATACCGATTGCTGCTTGGTCCCCGCATGTCCTGACTTTGCCCCGCACCCGTTGAGGCTGTTGCCCTTTCTGCACTTGCCCAAGGCCATCTAACCTAAAAAACCGCCCAGCCCACGCCACACAACCCCTGCTACCCGTGTAGCCGCTGTTGTCAGTGACCGCTGTTTACAGCTGTTACAGCGCACGTGTACCCCTGGCACGAAAAACAGATTCCCGATAGAGATTTGATAGTATCCATCTTAGCCCGCTCAGTTGGCCGTGCTGTCTAACGCACGGCTTTCCTGGCGGGAAGGAGCGCCTGGTCCCCGGCACGAATCCGCCCGGCGGATTTGTGTCGAGGTCCGGTGAACCGGCCAGTCTGTGGATGGTTTTTAGGCGTTTTCCATCTGTCTCGGAGAATGCGGGCTGGTACCCCTTAATCCGCCTCAGTTACACTATGTCGGCGATTTCTGCGCAAACGAGTTTTCCACGTACGCGTACACCACCATTACTCTACCACGCAAACATAGGGGTTACACTCGTCTCGTGTGAGACGTTTCCTGGGGGGGTCCACTGGGTGCCGAACCGCACAATAACCCTGGATTCGGTGTGGGGCGGCGGAGGGGTGAAGTGGACTGCGGTAGTCGTCGTGGGGTTGTGGAGCACTGCGGCTGCGGCGGGGAAGGTGCCTCTCTATCGGTCCTAGGTCCCCGGTTAACATACGGTACATACAAAACCCATCTTAACTAACTGTCTTTATGCGTCAACTGCAAAGTTCAGGATACAGATGAACAACGGCTACATTTTGGGCCAGTGGGAGAGCGTCAGATTTTGGCTCTCTGTTTACGGGAGTCCCGCTTCTGTCGATTGACGCACTCCCCTCAACCAGGGCGATGTGTGTTACCTTAGGACGAAACATAACGCCATCATGTGGATCAGAGGCCATGTGATTCATTATTTGTTTGGAGGTGTTGTCATAGGTGTAACGAATGTTTGGAACAATTTAAACGATACGACACAATATTTTAGTGCCTGTGTATTCTGAATTACGCTGAAAAGTTCCTTTGGGCATGCATGTACGTACAAAGGAACATTGCATCGTAATTCAGAGTAACACAGGCACTGCAATATCGTATTTATCTGCCTGCACAGGGAAAGCGACTTTCAATTAAAATGCCTCACCCGTACGGGAATATACAGAGTGTTTATAAATGAATATCGGGGTTTTAACGCTTTGTAATATTTATTACATTAAACTTACACAGATATGTCAAATGAAAGAGCAAGTCAAACAGTTTTACCAAGAACCTTATAAATGTTCATTGTGAGCACCATTTGTCACGTGGCACACATCAAGTCTATATCCGAGATTTTCCCAAGCGCTGGATAGGCCGCAAGGGGCCCAATGACAGGGCTTGCTTTGCATGGCCTCCACGTTCACCCGAACTAACGCCATGCGATTTTTTCCTTTGGGGCTTCATCAAGGATCGTGTGTACGTGCCTCCGCTACCAGCAGACCTCCCTGAATTAAGAAACCGGATTGAAGCAGCTGTCGCTACAATCACTGAAAACGCACTTATCAGCGTTTGGGAAGAACTCGGTTACAGACTTGATGTGTGCCGTGTTACAAATGGTGCTCACATTGAACATTTATAAGGTTCTTAGTAAAATTGTTTGAGTTGCTCTTTCATTTGACATATCATTTATAACTGTAAGTTTAATATAATAAATATTATAAAGCGTAAAAACCCCGATATTCATTAACAAACACCCTGCGCGTAATGGATATACGAATACAGGTCGTAGACGCATGGTTGACGACATATTGAAATTTGGGTCTGGCCGTCAGTCGTGCACGGATAGCCAAATGGTGCCGGCACTCTAGCTCAGCATGTCCGGTCAGAGGGTTAGCCGTCCTCTTTAATAAAAAACTGAGTTAAAGGAACGACGATGAACTTGAACAATCGTCATGGGACGTCCGCCCCGAACAAATAGAACGAAGAATTGCGAACAAAATGAGAGCAAGGAAAAAAAGAAAGAAAAATGGTAAGGCGACCGATGGCGATAAGCGGCAGATCCCGGTTCGTATATCGATCTAGAATAAATTTTAATTGTCATTCCATTCAACGGCTGATGGTTGTCCATATTCGCAATTGCGAATACATTTAATGAATTTATTAAACGCTCGTCATTGTGCTATTGTGAAAAATCGTAAATACATCCGATACTTTTCGAACTTCTTGCAGAGCATCCTCCATTATCGGCACCGCAGGTGGATCATTCATGGCAGAAGATGAGTTTGATACACCCACACGTACATGATTAAACAGATAACGGTACCTACACGACATTACAGGAAGAAATGCAATGAAGATAGGATGGCGACGTTCGTGGAGTATCGACCCCGCGTGGGAAGTTGTCAGAAGTGTTCCATTGTGTTTGCTCCCTTTCTTTTTTTTCTCGCACTTAGCACGTATCCCTTCTTTCTTAAAATCACAGATGGAGAAGTCGGATTCATTTTCTATCAGTAATGAGTATTCTCCTGTGGTCATTTAATCCTTCCATTTCTTCCTGTTTGGCGACACAAACTTTGTGGCCGGGCCTCGTATATTGACCCCTACCCAGTTTGCCCCTGTTACCATAAAAAAAACCGATAGCGTCTTTGACTAGTAACCAAAACGTCCAAGGTCACGGGTACGAACCTCGCTACTGCTTAAATTTTGAATAAAAATAATCAGCAATGGCTCTCGGAGACTTTCGGCCTGAGAAGTCATCCTCGTTCTGCCAACGTATTTGTCAAAGAGGGTGGAGAGACGGACGGAGGTTCTGCACTTGGGATGGCAAATTGCCCCTAAAAGGAGGAAAAATAAGCAATGATCAATGGAAACCATTGCATTAAAGACACACAGTGCGTATCCACAGGACACATGGTCTATGCAAAAGATTCCGGGCTAGTTCCCCATTCGGATCCCCGGGAGAGGAATGCCAAGGGGGAGGTGACGATAAAAAAATGTCTCAATAACCAATGAATGGGTAACGTTCTACGAGTCGGGGCGTGGATTGTCAGAAATTTGAATGTGGTAGAGAAGCTAGAAAATCTGAAAAGGGAAATACTAACGCTCAATCTATGGGGGTCACTGAAGTGAAATTGAACGAAGACAAGGATTTCTGGTCAGAGGAGAAAAAGGTAAAATCAGCAGCAGAAGAAAATGATATAACGGGAGTAGGATTCATTATGAACAGAAAGGTAGGGCAATTTACGTTTCGCTCAAGTACCACGAAGACAATATAAGAGAAATCTGCGTCTTACGGTGAGAGGCACCCACATGCCTTGCTCATACTGTGGCATCAAGCAGACAGGCCTGCAAGATGAGTGGTCTGCCAAGCGAGTGGATTCATTCTTATTTATCGAGTAACATGAACTCTCGTACTCACAATTAAGTTACAAATTATCTTCCTATATGAATAATACGCAATGGAAACGTACCTCTGACTATCAGTAATTTACAGAACTCTGACTATTCACTACGCACTGGCAATACCACATTTTCTTTTTTTTATTTAACGGCTTTTATCAACACCTGGCCATCGCACTGAATATGAGTGCCGCACACATTATAAATTCTGGATGTCATGACAACATAAAATTCGAAGGAAAAGTCCACCAATCTTTTTCTTTTCACTATCTTATTTATTCCGATAAATTCTATAACCTAAACACACAAATTCTATAACCTACAACAATAACACATGAGAAATTCCGGCCAGTGGGCATGGCTTTACATTGGTGATTCTCTACCTTATGGTCTCGTAATAATTTATCGCTACAGTGCACTTTCTGGATAGGATGGTGGATCTTTTGCTATATCTCACACTTCGACTCTCACAATCATCATCACGAAACTTTCCTCCAGACCGAGCGGTACAAAAGGAACACGCATAACCCACTACCTCTGAAACTACCTTGCTACTCTCCCATGCAAACCACACATACTCAAATTACATGACATACACCACACTACAACATGAAATACAACACAGGGAATAGTCACAACATTATCACTTTCAGCTTTCCCACTTCAATTAATATTTATCCCAGTTTCACACGACACTGCCCCACTTCGTAATTCTACTTTCCTACTATGAACTCTGGAGATATATGCACGTCTTCCTGTGCAATGCAAGCCAAGTGGCGTTGCTGGATAGACGGCTGACTCACCTTGCTTCTCTCTCAGAGTATTATAGTTTGAATCCAGCATCACATGGAAACATATCACGCAAAGTAATATTAAGAACATATTCATCATACACACGAGTCCTCAACTGATACCATGGACAAGTACTTCTCTTTATCCTTTGTCTCATACACAGATTGAGACTCACACAGTACTCACCACGTGGAAGTACTCGCCTCTAATTTCAAGTCCTGCAGACGCTATTTCTTAAATATTTCAACTTATAGTACACACGCTAGTAATTCAGCTTAACTTAAGCACACGGAAGTATTTCAACTTATTGCTACACGTGGTTTCATTGTGACCGTTGGTCACTTCCGAAGATTACTACGATCCCATTAATATTACCTACCTGACATTTAATTCTCCCCACAAAAGTTCCTGAAATAGAGAAATTATTATTTCAAACTACTCTTAAGTATTCCGCATGCATACCATATCTCCACTCTTTTGTCTTTACGGAGCACACCTAAGACAGGTCTTAACAGCACAAGGTCCAGCGGCAGAGTGCTGAAACATGGCCATTCTTCAGGCCCTCTCGCATCTCTGCCCAAGTGGGGGAGCACCTTGCTACCGTATTGGTCAGCCACATTTCAGGCGCTCAAAGCTCAGGTAAATTTCATCTCTTTGGTCCCACCAAAGGTGGCCAAAGGACCGTCTCAAAGATGATCATATATTCACATTCACTATCTGCGGTTAGCAGACGACCATACATTCATTCATTTCACAGATCTCACCAAACTGGATGTAGGGATTTATTTTGAGGGAGTGCACATGTGATCAGTTAAATAAATAAATTGTCATTCTTTCCCACACTGGTATCCGGCTTCGCTGTATTAATTGAAATTGAGTTATTTTACAAAAAAATGTGTTGTTCTGACCAAAATAATGAAGTATGTTGTACCTATTTTCAATGTCGTGCGGTACTGTACCCTTTCAACGGAAGCGTAGAGATAGTCATTTTGCCCTCGCTCCATTTGCGGATGGGGCAGGAAAGGGAATGACTAGCGGTAGTACAAGGAACCCCCTGTTTTACACTGTATGGTAGATAGCAGAGTCTCTGTGTAGATGTAGATGTAAAGTAAGAGACGCCACAGGTCCTTTAGGTATACCGCATTCAACTGAAACTAATTATTGATAATAAGAACTTTTCCATCTTGAGTCATCAGTCTTCTGAATGGCTTGATGCGGCACGTCGCGAATCCCTCTCTGCGGCAATCTCTTCATTTCATGGCAGTGCTTGAATCCTATGTCCTCAGTATGTGCTAAAAGTATTAATCCAATATTTGTCTTCTCCAACAATGTTTAACCTCCAAAGTTCCCGCTAGTTATTACCTGATGCCTTAACAATTCATTTCATCCTACCCTTTCTTTTCAGTGCCTCCATTTGTTCTTCAGACAACCTCCTCATTCCTTATCTAATCAGTCCACCCGATTTTCAACATTCTTCTGCAGCGCCACATCTCGAACGTTTTGATTCTCTTCTATTCCGGTTTTCCCACTGTTCATCATTCACTTCAAACGATTCTGTGCTCCAAACGTACATTCTTAAAAATTTCTTCTTCGAATTAACGCCTGTGTTTGACATCATAAAACTTATTTCGGCCGGGAGTGCTTTATTTGTCTGATAAATTGCCTTTTATGTCCTCCTTGCTTCGTTAGTCATTAGTAATTTGGCTTTAAAGCAGCAGTATTCTTTAAATTCGCCTACCTTCGTGATCACCAATTTTCATGTTCAGTTTCTCGCTATTCTCATTTCTGCTAATTACCATTACTTTTAGCCGGCCGAAGTAGCCGTGCGGTTAAAGGCGCTGCAGTCTGGAACCGCAAGACCGCTACGGTCGCAGGTTCGAATCCTGCCTCGGGCATGGATGTTTGTGATGTCCTTAGGTTAGTTAGGTTTAACTAGTTCTAAGTTCTAGGGGACTAATGACCTCAGCAGTTGAGTCCCATAGTGCTCAGAGCCATTTGAACCAACCATTACTTTTATCTTTTTCCGGTTCATCCTCAGTCCATATTCCGCACTCATCATATGGTTTATTCCGTTTAACGGATCCTGTAATTCTTCTTCACTCTCATGCTGTGCAACACCCATCTTTCCCTATAGTTTACTTCTACTTTTCTCACGATTTCGAAACCCTTGCACCATTTCATATTGTCGATAGCTTTTTCTAGATCGACAGATCCTATGAGCGTATCTTGATTTTTCTTTAGTCTTTCTTCCATTATCAAGCGCAGAGTCAGAACCGCCTCTATGATGCCTTTACCTTTCCTAAAGTCAAACTGATCGTCATCGAACAGGTCCTCAATTTTCTTTTCCATTCATCTGTATATTATTCTTGTCATCAACTTGAATGCATGAGATGTTACTCTCATTGTGCGATGGTTTTCTCACTATCTGCCATTGCTATTATCGGAATTGTGTGAATTATATTATTCTGAAAGCCTTGATGGTACGTTACCAGTGTCATAGATTCTGCACACTAAATTGAATTAATAGTTTGGTTGCCAATTCCCCAATGATGTTAGAAATTTCAGTGGAATGTTATCTATACCTTCTGCGTTATTTAATCTCAAGTCTTCCAGAGCTCTTTTTAAATTCTGACTCTTCCTTATCGATTCCCGTTTCTTCTTCTATCAAGTCATCCGACAAATTGTCCACCTTCTAGAGGCCTTCAGTGTACTATTTCGACCTATCCGCTCTTTCCTTTACGTTTAACAGCGAAGTTCCCAATGCACGGTTAATGTTAACAACCTTGCCTTTAGTTTCACCTAAAGATGTTTTTGTCTTTTCTGTATGCTGAGTGAGTCCTTCCGCCTATTACTTCTGTTTCCACTTCTTCACATTTTACCTGCAGCCATTTCCTCTCGGCTGCCCTGTTCTTCCCACTTACTTCATCTCTAAGTGATTTATATCGGTGTATCCCAGTCTTTCCGTGAACATTTTCGTACTTTCTCCTTTCATCAATCAACTGAAGTATTTCTTCTGTCATCCAAGGTTTCTTTGGAGCTACTGGAATAGTTATCAAAGTGTGGCTACATTTATAGCTTCTGTAGTTTTAGAAAAAACCTCCCACTGTATTCCGTAGAATACACTATTTGAAAATCTGAAGGTAAGACAGAAAATACAGAGGGAGCAATAGATCATCAGACACTTGTGCAGAAACGAGACTGCCATTGTAAGAGGCGAGGGATGTGAGAAGAAGACAGCAGCTAAGAAATGAATGAGACAGGTTCTTAGCCTAGCCGCCATGCTGTTCAGTATGCGGAGGAAGTAGTAAATAAAATCAAAGTCAAATTTTAAAAAGAAATTGAAGTTCAAGGAGAGGAAACAACATATTTAAGGTTTGTCGATGACACTGTAGTTCTGACAGGGACGGAATAGGACTTCGAAAGACAGTGCATTGAAGTGGATGAACATCAGTAAAAGTGAAACAAGGGTAGCGGAGTGTAGTCAAATTAAATCAAGCGACTCTGAGGAAATTACACTAGAAAATCGAACACAAAAATTAGTAACGAGTTTTGCTGTTTGGGCAGCAAGATGTCTGAGGACGGCAGCAGTAAGGAGGATGCACGAGTAAAGTGTAGGCTGTCAATACTAAGAAAACCTTTTCTGAAAAAAGAGAGAAGCGTTAATTTCTAATCTTCTTCTTTTTTTCTTCTTCTGCATGCTTTAAGCCTTGCTCGAGCTCTTAAAACTACGTTTGATCCTTTCATCCTTTTGCTGGTCTTCCAATGCATTTTTTACCTGGCGGATCATATTGCCAAAAATATTGTGGTGATAACTCCTCCATTCGCAAGAAATAGGATATTAATTTTTGACTATTCTCTTCCACCTCTTCGTTTATATTACATATTTTCAATTCCTGCCTAATAGCCACATTTCTTTCATAATCTAACTTTGTATATCCTGCTATGTTCCTGAGGGACCTCATTTCGTTGGCCTGTATTCTTATTTTATCTTTTATTTTTTCATTACCCTAGATACATTCCCATATAGAAATGTTGGTACCAACATAACTTTAGTTTAATACGAGTTTATGTGCCTACTTTTTTTTGAAAGGTTCTCTGATAGTACCCTTTAGGTAATTATACTTCTCAGTTTTGACTTTTTGTTCCTGGTCTCCTCTGTTCGTTGGCATGGCTCCTAAAAATTTAAATTTAACTACACTATGCGATCAAAAGCATCCGGACACTCCCAAAACATACGTTTTTCATATTAGGTGCATTCTGCTGCCACCTACGGCCAGGTACTCCATATCAGAGACTTTAGTAGTCATTAGACATCGTGAGAGAGCAGAATGGGGAACTCTGCGGAACTCACGGACTTCAAACGTGGTCAGGTGATTGGGTGTCACTTGTGTCATACGTCTGTGCATGAGATTTCCACACTCCTAAACATGTCTAGATCCACATGTGATAGTGAAGTGGAAACGTGAAGGGACACGTGCAGCACAAAAGCGTACAGGCCGACCTAGTCTGTTGACTGACAGAGACCGCCGACAGTTGAGGAGGGTCGTAATGTGCAGTACGCAGACATCTATCCAGACCATCACACAGGAATTCCAAACTGCATCAGGATCTACTACAAGTACTATGATAGTTAGGCGGGAGGTGAGAAAAGTTGGCCTTCATGGTCGAGTGGCTGCTCATAAGCCACACATCACGCCGGTAAATTCCAAACGACGCCTGGCTTGGTGTAAGGATCGTAAACATTGGACGATTGAAGAGTGGAAAACCGTTGTGTGGAGTGACGACTCACGTTACACAATGTGGCGACCCGGTGGCAGGGTGTGGGATTTGCGAATGCCCGGTGAATGTCATCTGCCAGCGTGTGTAGTGGCAACAGTAAAATATGGAGGAGGTGTTGTTATGGTGTGGTCGTGTTTTTCATGGAGGGGACTTGCACACCTTGTTTCTTTGCTTGGCACTATCGCAGCACAGGCGTACATTGATGTTTTAAGCATATTTTTGCTTCCCACTGTTGAAGAGCAATTCGGGAATGGTTATTGCATCTTTCAACACGATCGAGCACCTGTTCATAATGCACTGCTTGTGACGGAGTGCTCACACGACGATAACAGCCCTTTAATGGACTGGCCTGCACAAACTCCTGACCTGAATCGTATAGAACACCTTTTGGATGTTTTGGAACACCGACATCGTCCCAGGCCTCAAAGAAGATGGTTCAAATGGCTCTAAGCACTATGGGACTAACATCTAAGGTCATCAGTCCCATAGACTTAGAACTAAGTAAACCTAACTAACCTAGGACATCACACACATCCATGCCCGAGACATGATTCGAACCTGCGACCGTAACAGCAGCGCGGTTCCAGACTGTAGCACCTCGAATTGCTTGGTCACAGCGGCCGTCTCCCAGGTCTCACCGACCGACATCGATACCTCTCCTCAGTGCGGCACTCCGTCAAGAATGGGCTGCAATTCTCTGAGAAACCTTCCAGCACCTGATTGAACGTATGCCTTCGAGAGTGGAAGCTGTCATCAAAGCTAATGGTGGGCCAACACCATACTGAATTCCAGCATTACCGATGGAGGGCGCCACGAACTTGTAAGTCATTTTCAGCCATGTGTCCGGATACCTTTGGTCGCATAGTGTACATGCTCTATGATCCTGTTTTCTTTTATTATTTTTTGCTTACCCGTTTTTTCCGGTAGAAATGGTTCAAATGACTCTGAGCACTACGGGACTTAACATCTATGGTCATCAGTCCCCTAGAACTTAGAACTACTTAAACCTAACTAACCTAAGGACATCACACAACACCCAGTCATCACGAGGCAGAGAAAATCCCTGACCCCGCCGGGAATCGAACCCGGGAACCCGGGCGTGGGAAGCGAGAACGCTACCGCACGACCACGAGCTGCTTCGGTAGAAATCCATGGCTTTTGTGTTTTGTATTGATATTGATAGGTTTATATCTGACACATTTTATGTAGCTCATAGTAGTTCGTCTTCACTGTGATTGGCCATCCACATAATCAGCAACTGCCCTCGTCGGTATATAATCTTGTTGCTTACCTTTCTCACCTGTGCTAGTTGCTTCTTATACATTTCCTTATTCTCCTGAGGTGGATGTCGCATTATCTGATATAAAGTTTTTTCTTTATTCTGGCCGCAATCTCCATTTCTTTTGTCCAACGGATGTGCCCTTTCCTTTGCTCTATTTTACCTATTGCGTCAATGGCTGCAGTTCCTGTTACGCTTTCATTTGTTCCCGTTCATGTTCAGTATTGTCTGCTTCGGGAAATCTTCTCATTATATTGTTTAGGCGTCTTTGGTATAGAATCTTGATAGTACATGTTCTAGTAAGTACATTTTATATATCTGTCTTGGCATCTTTAAGGGTTTTTGGGCATTTGATGCCATCTCTGCGTTAAGGTAGCTTTTACTTCAACTAGTAAGTGACCGGTATTTACGTTATACCCTCTATATAAATGCCGTTCCTCAAACAATATAACTAGGGTTTTGGTCTTGTAGGATACAGTGGCCGCGCGTGGTAGCCTCGAGGTCTGTCACGGTCCGTGCGGCTTCCCACGTCGGAGGTTCGAGTCCTCCCTCGGGCATGGATGTATGTGTTATCCATAGAGTAAGTTAGTTTAAGTTAGATTAAGTAGTGTGTAGGCTTAGGGTCCGATGACCTCAGCAGTTTGGTCCCAGAAGACCTTACCACAAAGTTCCAATTTAGGAAATAGTCAGTCATATTTATAGACTCTCAGGCGGACAATGTGTACTTGCGAATATCTTTGTGTTTGTAGAAATAGTTCAAGACTCTGATGTTGAAAGTTGCAAAATCTCATAACAAGATTCCATAGCTACTGATCGTAATTTCTCCAGCATAGCCAATTGTATTATCTATCCTTTACCTTCCCGTTCTTGCATTGTAGTGTTCACCAGCTACAATATAGTCTTTCTTATTTATATTGTCTAGTGTTTGCTGTAAGTCTTTAAAAAACGATTTCCTTTCTCCTCCCTCTGCGGCATACACCGATATACAGGATAAACGGTTCTACAGACCTTACATTTTATATGTATCTTCTTTCATTTATCCATGTATAACTTACCAATCTGTACTTCAGTGTTTTTGTTAATTGCTATGGCAACTCAAACTTGAGTCTTCTGCATTGTCCTACCCCACTATATATTGTAGTATAATTTCCTAGATCGATAGTTTCTTTCGCTTTTTTTCCTGTAATTACTGATATATCACATCTCATCTTTTCTAGCTTTTTTTTGAATATCTTTGTGAAGTTCCATGTCATTAAGTTTACACATTCTGTTATCCCTGAAAGAATCCTGATAACTGCCAGCTGGATCACTAACTGAGAGCAGTCTTTACTGCTTGTTTAGTTTCCGCCTCCTCTGATACGAATGGAAAACAAGAAATGCATTCGCAGCTGCGAATATCATCGGACTCCGCTGCACATTGTACTGGTGACAATGAAGATTTGTGCCGGATCGAGACTGGAACCCGGATTTCCAGCTTTAAGAGAGCGGTCACCTTAACCGCCTCGGCCATCCGGGCACGCCTCCAGGACCGACCCGAACTTCCTTATGTAGCCGTGTGTCTACGTCCTGTAGCCGCACAACTGCTATGATTTCTGCACCTGAAGAGACTTATGGTTACTGTCGCGGCCTTGTCGTGCTATGAAATATTATATTGTATGCATGTTTGAAGGAGATTCCAGAGTACGTCGTAAAAACACAAGCACTGCAATATAGTTATAGGAACGGAGCGGGAAAAGCAACGTAATTGCAGAAGATCAGTATATGAGATTTTCCCATCGAGTCCTCTGATTGTAATGTAGATAGGTTTCCTTGTCTACCTTGCTCAATTTAGGTTTCAATTTGCTAATTATTTAATTTTGGTTTTGGCTGCAGCCCTGAGATAGGCTATGGCTGCGGTGAGTCTCTTATGGAAGAGAAACTGATCGGTCATGGGAGGGAGCTCCTTGCCGCTCTGGCTGCACGAGAAGTCGTTCGGGCAAAAGAAGCATAGTCACGTGTCCGATGTGCACGATGTGAGGTGAGTCGGAAAGTGCGGCCCTTCTACGGGCGTCTGACTGGCGGACGGCGCAGAGAGGAGACACCAAGCCATAGTGGCGCCCACCTTCATTGTATAATACATAATGGGTGCTTAACCCACGGTCCGGCCTGGAGACACCTATTGGGGCGGAGCCGAAGGAATAACTCTTCTTGGTAGACACTTGGTCACATTTGGGGTTAAATAACGGAATGAGAAACACTCTTTGTAGTATCGAGGCCAGTTTAACAATAGGAAATTTTCTAAAAAGGAGCTAATGTAGTCGGTTGCGCAAACACGCACTCTTTTTTCCCCTTGTCTTGTTCTCTCACTAGTAAACGTCGTGGAAACTCCCACTCGACTTCTCTAGGAGGGGAGGACGAGATGTCATCGTCTATCTGCCTCATTGGCTAGTCTTCAGAATTTAATGTATAGCGGATCTGGAGTGAAAATAGTGTCTCTCCTGACCGGCAGATCCATTTGTTAGGCGTGACTGGCTAGGACACATACGAGTCTTCTTACGGCGAGCCTAATTCGAGCTCTGGTAGGAAATACGAAATACATTCCCGTTTTAAATACTAAAGTAAAAGGACACAAGCATCGAGCGTTAAGCGCAGCAGGCTCAAAATTCTGACGTTAGCTGCACTACTAGCACTGCTGAAGGACTTCAGGGAAATCAGTGCCTGAGAGTGGCAGTACTGACTTCTGAGAGGGCCCGACTTCTTGATAGTAAGCGTTGCTCTGCGAGTTGTGTGTTAGTTTCGATTAGGCCTCTTTCATTCTCAGACGCGAGTTCGTGTTGCTGTTGTTGCTGTTGTGGCCCTCAGTCCAGCGACTGCTTTGATGCAGCTCGCCATGCTTCTCTGTCCTCTGCAAGGTTCTTCGTCTTCCAGTACCTACTGCAACCTACATCCTTCTGAATCTGTTTCGTGTATTCATCTCTTGGTCTCCCTCTACGATTTTTACCCTCCACGCTGCCCCCCAATAATAAATTGGTGATCCCTTGATGCCTCAGAATATGTCCTACCAACCGATCCCTTCTTCTAGTCAAGTTGTGCCACAAATTTCTATTCTCTCCAATTCTATTCAATACCCCCTCATTAGTTATGTGATCTACCCATCTAACCTTCAGCATTCTTCTGTAGTGCCACATTTCGAAAGCTTCTATTCTCTTCTTGTCCAAACCATTTATCGTCCATGTTTCACTTCCATACATGGCTACACTCCATACAAATACTTTCAGAAACGACTTCCTGTCACTTAAATCTATACTCGATGTTAACAAATTTCTCTTCTTCAGAAACGCTTTCCTTGCCATTGCCAGTCTACATTTTACATCCTCTCTACTTCGACCATCATCAGTTATTTTGCCCCGCAAATAGCAAAACTCATCTGCTACTTTAAGCGTCTCCTTTCGTAATCTAATTCCCGCAGCATCACCCGATTTAATTCGGCTACATTCCATTATCCTCGTTTTGCTTTTGTTGATATTCATCTTATATCCTCCTTTCAAGACACTGTCCATTCCGTTCAGCTCCTCTTCCAGGTCCTTTGCTGTCTCTGACAGAATTACGATGTCGTCGGCGAACCTCAAAGATTTTATTTCTTCTCCATAGATTTTAATTCCTACTCTGAATTTTTCTTTTGTTTCCTTTACTGCTTGCTCAATATACAGATTGCCTCCCCAACCCCTGCTTCCCTTTCATGCCCCTCGAATCTTATAACTGCCATCTGGTTTCTGTACAAATTGTAAATAGCCTTTCGCTCCCTGTATTTTACCCCTGCCACCTTCAGAGTTTGAAAGAGAGTATTCCAGTCAACATTGTCAAAAGCTTTCTCTAAGTCTACAAATGCTAGAAACGTAAGTTTGCCTTTCCTTAATCTATTTTCTAAGATAAGTCGTAGGGTCAGTGTTGCCTCACGTGTTTCAACATTTCTATGAAATCCAGATTGGTCTTCCCCGAGGTCGGCTTCCACCAGCTTTTCCATTCGTCTGTAAAGAATTCTTGTTACTAATTTGCAGCCGTGACTTATTAAACTGATAGTTCGGTAATTTTCACATCTGTCAACACCTGCTTTCTTTGGGATTGGAATTATTATATTCTTCTTGATGTCTGAGGGTATTTCGCTTGTCCCATACATCTTGCTCACCGGATGGTAGAGTTTTGTTAGACCTGGCTCTCCACGGCTGTCAGTAGTTCTAATGGAATGTTGTCTACTCCCGGGGCCTTGTTTCGACTCAGGTCTTTCAGTGCTCTGTCACTCTCTTCACCCAGTATCATATCTCCTATTTCATCTTCATCTACATTCTCTTCCATTTCTGTAATATTATCCTGAAGAACATCGCCCTTGTATAGACCCTCTTATACTCCTTCCACCTTTCTGCTTTCCCGTCTTTGCTTAGAACTGGGTTTCCATCTGAGCTCTTGATATTCATACAAGTGGTTCTCTTTTCTCCAAAGGTGTCTTTAATTTTCCTGTAGGCAGTATCTATCTTACCCCTACTGATATGCGCCTCTACATCCTTACATTTGTCCTCTATCCATCCCTGCTTAGCCATTTTGCACTTCCTGTCGATCTCATTTTTGATACGTTTGTATTACTTTTTGGCTTCTTCATTTACTGCATTTTTATATTTTCTCCTTTCATCAATTAAATTCAATATCTCTTCTGTTACCCAAGGATTTCTACTAACCCTCGTCTTTTTACCTACTTGATCCTCTGTTACCTTCACTATTTCGTCTCTCAAAGCTACCCATTCTTCTTCTAGTGTATTTCGTTCCCCCATTCTTGTCAATCGTCCCCTAATGCTCTCCCTGAAGCTCTCTACAACCTCTGGTTCTTTCATTTTATCCAGGTCCCATCTCCTCAAATTCCCACCTTTTTGCAGTTTCTTCAGTTTTAATCTATAGTTCATAACCAACAGATTGTGGTCAGAGTGCACATCTGCCCCTGGAAATGTCTTACAATTTAAAACCCGATTCCTGAATCTCTGTCTTACCATTATATAATATATCTGAGACCTTCCAGTATCTCCAGGCTTCTACCATGTATACAACCTTCTTTTATGATTCTTGAACCAAGTGTCATCTATGATTAAGTTATGCTCTGTGCAAAATTCTACCAGGCGGCTTCCTCTTTCATTCCTAACTCCCATTCCATATTCACCTACTACGTTTCCTTCTCTTCCGTTTCCTACTACCGTGTTCCAGTCACCCATGACTATTACATTTTTGTCTCCCTTCACTATCTGAATATTTTCTTTTATCTCATCATACTTTTCATCAATCTCTTCGTCATCTGCGGAGCTGGTTGGCATATAAACTTGTGCTACTGTAGTAGGCGTGGGCTTCGTATCTATCTTGGCCATAATAATGCGTTCACTATGCTGTTAGTAGTAGCTTAGCCGCATTCCTATTTTCCTATTCATTATTAAACCTACTCCTGCATTACCCCTATTTGATTTTGTATTTATAACCCTGTATTCACCTGACCAGAAGTCTTGTACCTCCTGCCACCGAACTTCACTAATTCCCATTATATCTAAGTTTAACCTATCCATTTCCCTTTTTAAATTTTCTAATCTACCTGCCCGGTTAAGGAAACTGACATTCCACGCTCCGATCCGTAGAACGCCAGTTTTCTTTCTCCTGATAACGACGTCCTCCTGAACAGTCCCTGCCCAGAGATTTTGATTCTTGGTTTGTGAATGGACTGCTGTTTAACTTCTCACTTTCCTATCTTCAGTATTCAAGAACTGTTCATACCAACGCCAAATGGGTGGCTTTGGTTCCTCTTAGGTGCGTTATTAACCTCCACGTATCCATAATACGATGATCCATGCAGCTGTTTCTGGTTCTATCGGTTTATTTGAGCCATTATCCCCAGTTATTAGAATGGATGGACTTCCAATTCTCTCGCCTCATGTGCTTTCCCAGTGGATCACACCCACGATAATTTTGTGTGAGGTATTAACGCTCCCATAAGTAGATTAATGATCATGTGACTCTGTTTTATTATTAGGTCAATGTAACATAAACCGTTTTGTCGCGTGTAACCGCAAGAGAAAAATTAAATGACCAGAGGGAACATCAAAGAATCATTCCCGTTTGTAGGTAGTACGCACCTCTTCCTCATGTCTTGACTGTCTGTAACCATAACGGCTCTTGCAATTTCATTTATGTTTGAATATCAGGTTGGCTTCAAAACATAGCAAAATACGTATACCAACACCTCCGGATAGTTTTCTATTGCACAGGTCCTCCACCACGTTTAATATACATTATATACTAAAGTCCTAGTCTTTTTTTTTTCAGTTCGTCGTGTGAGTTTCCGTCAAGCTTTTTCTCCAATGTGGCTTGGAACAATTTCTAATTTCGCGTGGGCGCCTTGTGAGGGCTGCGGAGGTACGTATGTTGTGGGACATACATTGTCTGGCTTCTCTGCCAACGCCTGTCCGAGTTGGGTGACCCTGCTGTAGATACGGTAGCGCCAGCATACTCCTCGACTCTATTGAAGCTCACAAACCCTTCTGCCCAGAAATGAATTTGCTTTCATGAAGGCTGTGTCCCCTGGGTTATCTGATATAAATTTAAACGCTAGAAAGTCTTTCCTGAAAATATTTGTTAGGTTGGAAACGTCAGATTGAAGTGAATCGTGGAAGATAAAGAGTACAGACAAGAAGTGAATGTAAACTTTTGAAAACTCATTCTAAAGATTAGGTGAGTAGATCGGATAACTAATGAAGACGCACTGAATCGAATAGGGGCGGAAACAATTTTGTGGCATAACTTTGCTAAAAGAAGACAGGGTGATAGGGTACGACCTGAGGCATCCAGGAATATTCAATTTGGTAATTGGCGGAATTTTCAGTTATAAATATTGTGGAATGAGACAAAGGATCGACTGCAGTAAGCAGGTTCAGGTGACTGTGTTCAGGATACAACGTGGGGAACTGCATCAAATCAGTCCTCTGATGAAGACCGTAATAAGAAAGAAGTGGGAAGGATGGATATTCGCTGTGTTTCGAGCAGATCTTGGTCAACAGAGCTTTTAGGACGTCGCTGTCAAGGATTTTAGAGAAATGAGATTGTTAATTAACAACGTTGAGATTAAAGCAAATTTTTCCGTCCTTTTGGCACGATGTGGTAAGTAAAATACGAAAAAATCAGATAATACACATTATAAGAAAGAAGTAAATAGTTAATTTACTTACAGAATTCATACATCAGTACTGATTCATCGTTTTCACTGTCGGCTTCTGCACACGAGTTGTAGGCTCGTTTTTGCAACGAAAACGAAATCCGACCTTCCTTCGTGGTTGAATAAAAACCATCCTCTTTAGTCTTCCTATTATCAGATCCTTTATCATCTTTTTAATCGTTTTGAAATATGTCTTATTATTCTTCCAACTTTTTTCACTCAGGCGTCCTGGAATAATCTTCTAATTCTTTCTTCCTTAGCATTTGTTTTTCCCCCTCTCTCCTTCATAGTCACTTCGCGCTTTTTCTTCCGATAGAGTAACTGTCTTCTCTGTTCAAATGTGTGTGAATTTCTAAGGGACCAAACTGTAGAGGTAATCGGTCCCTAGACTTACACACTACTTAAAGTAACTTATGCTAAGAACAACACACACACACATTCATGCCCGAGGGAGGACTCGAACCTCCGGCGGGAGGGACCGCGCAGTCAGTGACATGGCGCCTCTGACCGCGCGGCCACTCCGCGCGGCTGTCTTCTCTCTCTTCTAAGAGATATTTTTGGGACAGTCATTAAGAGATCTCGTGATACGTTAGGAACTTCTTGAATATGCGTAATCATATTCTATAGAGCTAGCCTTCTTAACAAGTTGATTTTTACAAGTTGGCTTATATTATAGGTCCTTAGTCTCAACTGACTATTCAGTTGCATATAAAGCAGACTTTCGATGCAATTTGCAGCACTTCCATATTCCTTCAGATCAGATGTCAGAGATCTGTCAATTTTCTCTGCAGGAATGCAATTTATTTTTAAAGAAATGTTTTCATTATGACGACATATTCATGTTTTCTTCACGCCTTGGCGGCGGTTTTGTCATGGATACCACTGCGTCAATACTTGCCGTGCAGAAACAAATTCTTGCTCTCCTGATTGTTTCTGCAACGTGGACTATGAGGAAGAAGGATTCAGCAAACCTGGTGGCTATTTGAGATGTGGACGTGACGGAGCATAGGAAAAAAGAATTTGGATAGATACATTGAAAAGTGAAGAGGTGCTGAGAAGAGCAGGAGAGTGGAAACAATTATTGATTGTAACAAAAATAAGGAAAATAAACTGTGTAGGACGTATATTAAGAAAAAAAATCCGAAAAATTGCGAATACGAGCCCACCGAGGATCTCGTGCTACCTTAATTATGTGAACAGATAGTTCATCTCATCAGAATATTCTTTCTCAAATAACTTGGTATCCTGTGTGTAGTACGCGGTCTAAAATTTATATTTTTCTATTCGAACTGTCTTGATTTTTCTCTCAGTTAAGTACAGTATACGCAGTAGGTGCCCATTATGATATTCTGTGATCAGTAAACACAGTTTTTGAAGACTTTTGAGTTGCAATACCTTCAGAAACTGTGATCTGAAATGTCAGAGCCAGTTTTTTTTTTGCAATCCAAGTCTCAGGTAACAATTCAAGAGAAACGATCTCTGTCAACTTTAAGAAGTATTAAACAAAATAAAAATAATGACAGCAACTGGTGAGAGAAATCCAGGTAACATTTCAGCAGCCCAAGGAGAAGATTCAGACTATCTGGAAGAGTTTAAGTATGCAAGCAAGTCATTTACAGGTGTCGAATTATGAAATCGACTTTGTTCTCTTCCCCCTTCCGAAATGGGAGAGAACTTAATCTAATTAACATGTGTGTAACTTGATCAGATAGAGACAAGATATCGGCATCGCAACCACTGTCCAGACATGTGGAGAAGAGGTCCAGAAACGCATGCCTGCTGTACCAAACGAGAGCAAACAAGTAACTCAGGCTCGGCTCGCGTGTTTATCTGTGCGCTTGGAGCTCATCAGTCAGTGCTCCCCGGTTGTAGCCATCGGACAACTTGCTCTCGAGTCTGATCAGACGTCCAAAATGAGTGTGACAGTCGAAAAAGTTGATTTAAGACTGTCGAGGAAGCAGGTACGGTTCTCTTTTAGTAGAGCGAGGATGCATTTGTAGGCTGAAAAGCGGTCGTTCCTTGAAAATAATTATGAATTCTATTTAAGCAAGTGTGAAGACAAACTCCTACGAAAAATAACAGCAACTGATGAGAGAAATGCAGCTAACATTTTAGCATCGGTAACACACAATCCACATGTTACTACAATGCAGTTTAAATTTGTGTGGTATCAGCTATAGGAGTGTTCTGCGAGTACGGCAGTGACCAGGATCGGTTGTAATTCTCCGAATAGTGTTGCTGAAACATTCCAGGTTACGCGGGATTTCTATGCAAGATTTTGTTTACGTGTGATGCACGTTTTACAAACCTTGGGTAAATCAGTCTTGGCGATATGCACTGTGTTCAGACTGGTCAGCTGAAAATCCACATTACCTGGGAGAAGTGGATGAACAACGACCGCGACCTCTGACGGGGGGATTTTCAAAATTGGATCATTCGTACCTGTTTCATTGATAGAACTCTAAATTTCGACAAGTGTCTACATTTCGTAACAGACATGTTGCCGCAGTTATAAGAAGTCATCTCTTTGCACATAAGTCAACCTACACGGTACCAACAAGTCCCGCCCATGCTGCATAGACCTTCTTGGCGGAAGATTTGATGATCTTTGGCTCTGTCAGAAAAATAATATCGGCTGTATGCTCACCAGACGTATCACATCTGGATTTCTATGTCTGTGGATAATCAAAACAAAATAACTACAAGGAAACCCTGAAGATTCCAGAACACTTGAAATACCGTTTAAGAAGGTCTTGCTCTGCTGTAAGTCTAGATCAAATTCAGCTAGCAGTATTGTCTGTTCGGAATCGCTATATAGCATTTGTCCATGCTCAAGGCGTCAACGGTCATGCCGAGGGTGGATACCCGGAGCCCTGTCAGATTACCAAAGTTAAGCACCATCGGGCGTGGTCAGTAACTGGATGGGTGACCGCCCGGGTAAGCAGCGTGCTGTTGACAATTTTCTCTTTGCTTTTACGGCAGAGGAGACAGCATGGGCGGTGGAATAATCCCTGATAGCCAGTCTTCGCGCGAGTGTCCTGGATTCAATAGGATCTCTCCGCAGCGTTTCATGAAATGAGGGCATGAGACGCTAATGATGGTGATCTGTCCGTCAGATGGAGATGTTACCTACCGGCACAGGGTTTCACGCCCTCCCTTCTCTCATCTCCAACACGAACATAGCACCCCACTCCTTACACACACACACACACACACACACACACACACACACACACAGTAAAGTCATCGACACTGAACAGATACACTTCTACACACACACCCTACTCCTCGAAGAAAAGGTGCGCGAAGGATAGGGAAAATCACTTCCAATTAGACGGCTGAACCTGCCATTCCTGCCATGCGACTTTACTGCACTTTTTAGTGCTCGAGGTCAATATTTTGGGCATTTTATATGACTGTGTAATAAGAAACATACGAAACGTGCCTGAGTTAAGATGGGAGTCTGCTTACATTTGGCACTTTGGCACACAGACAACATGTTTGTAGACCTCTTATGCTGACAATGGGACAACGGTTTACAGCGCTGCCATCTTATAAGTACTGATCAAGTTCTATACATGTTATGTAGATGAAGTCTTCATCGAACGCTCCTTCAAATACCACAGAAAAAGGTGTATAATTCCATAAAAACGTCGGTGCCATAATTCCGCAGCTATAAATGTTAGAGTAGGTTGCGAACTTCAGAAAAATCCCCGTGTTGTGCGATATAACTTGACGAAAGCCGTAGCTCTCTATACGACGGTTAGAACTTAAATAGTGGCAACTATTTATTCACAACCTATACGAAAGAGTTACATGTTTGCACCTGTTACTGTCCTTCAAAGTAGTCACCAGAATTGTGTAGAACCCGCGGCCAGGGATGTGGAAGGCGTAGTACACCGTTAGCAGAGCCTGTTCTGTTGATTGTGCGAATGGAGCGGTCTACTGCCTATCTAATCTCTGGAACAGTTCTGAATGCCACGAAGTAGTTTCTTCATCTTCGGAATCAAAACAAAGTCACAAGTACTAAGTCCGGGGAGTATGGTGGATGTTACAGTACTTCCCAGTCCCATCGACCGAACAGAGCAGCCACAGCTTGCGCTGTATGCGCCTGCTCATTGTCGTGCAAAATGATGTGTGGGTTGCGCAGAAAGTGTCGCCGCTTCTTTCGCAAAGATTTTTTTTTTTGGGACATCACCTGCGACCAGCTTTAAGAAAGGAGCAGAGACACTTTCTGCGCAACCCACACATCATTTTGCACGACAATGCGCTGGCGCATACAGCGCAAGCTGTGGCTGCTCTGTTCGGTCGATGGGACTGGGAAGTACTGTACCATCCACCTTACTCCCCGGACTGAAGTCCTTGTGACTTTGATTTGGTTCTGAAGATGAGGAAACCAATTCATGGCATTCGCTTCAGAACTGTTCCAGAGATTTTAAAGGCAGTAGACCGCTCCATTCGCACAATCAACAGAACAGGCTCTGCTAACGGTGTACTACGCCTTCCACATCCCTGGCGGCGGGTTCTACACAATTCTGGTGACTACTTTGAAGGACAGTAACAGGTGCAAACATGTAACTCTTTCGTATAGGTTGTGAATAAATAGTTGCCACTATTTAAGTTCTAACCCTCGTATTTAGTAGTTCTGGAAATATGGGAGGTTTTCTTAACTGCCTCACGCTGTAAATATTTGCCGTTTTTCTCATGACGCTCCATAAATTTGTGTTCAATAAAATTCGTTATGAAGGGCTAAGGAATTCCTTAATAGAGCACGCTACTACTGAATGCGTTTATCATAACAGGTATGATTAGACTACGAAGTTTATAGTTCAGGAAATGATATACAACATAGATTTTTGCATTTGGTGCTGACTAACGCAGTATGGAATCTTGCAAGGACACCCACAACCATCTCATTGAAATAACTGCAGAATTCGTCTGCAGGTTCTGTTCTCATTTAGGAGTCAGGAGGCCTTCATTACGAGTTGGGAAATTAGTACACATCGTCAGCAACGATATTGTTTCTAGTGTGGTGTACAGAGGTCTGAAGATCGATATTGATAAAAATTTCATCAGACTGTAGAATAATGATGTTATCCGTGTTGATTTATTCTGACGTCACTTCAATTACGTTACCTCTCCAGTTCTTTGTAACTTCTTCATTACTAACTCAGCTGATAACTTCGTTTAGTACCCTATTCTTAGGGCTGGTCTTGTGATGTAAGCTCAGCGTTATTCTGACTTTGTTTCGGAGTATGATAAGGCTATCTTAATATCCTTTAGGGCGCTGCAGTCATGGACTGTGCGGCTGGTCCCGGCGGAGGTTCGAGTCCTCCCTCGGGCATGGGTGTGTGTGTTTATCGTTAGCATAATTTAAGTTAAGTAGTGTGTAATAGTGTGTAAGCTTAGGGACTGATGACCTTAGCAGTTACGTCCCATAAGATTTCACACACATTTTTTTTATCCTTTAGCGTGTGTTCTTCTTTTAACTCTTTGTCCACTAACTGCTAGTTCCAATGCATTCTTAAGCATTCTATTCTCTTGGGATGCCGGTGCCAGTTTCTTTTCCCAATCTTGATAACCCTTGCTGTTTATCTTTAGTGATCCATCCTTCTAGACATGATCTCATTTCTTATCTTTTCTTTAGAATTTACGCCTTCTGCCTTTATCTGATCCACATTTCGAAAGCCTCTAAACATTGTTCTTTATTTCGCAGTATCACCAAACATTCTACCAATTGCTCTTCAACAGGAACATAGCGTTTTCCTTTTTGTGTTTGTTTTTCTTGTATTACTTACCTGCTTGTCGCATCTCACGACATTGCTTATACGACATTGTAACGTCTTTGTGCTGCGGCTTTTCATAGGTCTCATCATCTTACTCTTTTTTTCGCGACCATCGTTGTCTTAACCTTTTAAAGCATTGTTAATATTGATGAAATGTGTTTCGCTACGAATTGTATACGTTGTCAATACTGCGGTGGTGTTGCTGCCGGCCGGCCGGTGTGGCCGAGCTGTTCTAGGCGCTACAGTTTGGAACCACGCGACCGCTACGGTAGCAGGTTCGAATCCTGCCTCGGGCATGGTTGTGTGTGATGTCCTTAGGTTAGTTAGGTTTAAGTAGTTCTAAGTTCTAGGGGACTGATGACCCCAGAAGTTAAGTCCCATAGCGCTCAGAGCCATTTGAACGATTTGTTGCTGCCGATACAGCTATCAGTCAGACACGCTTCGATTCACTTTCTCCTCCTAAGCCAATAACAGTCTTCGATATAAGTTCTCTGAGTAACATTTGTTAGAAATATGTCGACCTTGGAAGTTAGAGAAGTGTCAGAGTTTGGGTCTTGCGTTTGGTCAACTGCATGCAAGGATGTATAATTTTCCTCCTAGCTTATGGCTGACTAACGTCTCTCATCGACGTGTTCCATGTTACCACCTTATGGGATTGCTGTGGTAAAAGTCTCTAAACCAAGTTATCGGACGCAGATATATACTTGTCTCAAGAATACAAGCACTTGACAATAAATTTATTTGCCAAACAATTTCTATTCGGTAGCTAATGTCATATTAATTTAACACTAACGGTCTGGCGTTAAATGTGAGGTTAAATGTAACGAACTAATAATAAGGGGATCAAAATTAGCATAGCGCTGTTTCTCTTTATGGAATGCCATAGTATTGAAATACTCGATTGTGATCAATTCCTGTAGTCCTCAATATATACAAAAGTCAATATACAGTCATTGTGTTACTACCAGAGAATTTTTAAAACCGGCTGCCTCTTGATCTGTGTGTTTTTAGGGTTCTTGCCTCAGTCGGCAGAAACGGAACTCTTACATGATAGTTTTGCTTTCTGTTCGTCGGTTTGTCTGTCTGTCTGTCCGACTATTAAGACTCCTTTTTCACAGGAACGGGTGGAGTTATATCAGGTAGTAAGTGGCAATGTGAGAAATTTAAGCTTCTAACTCAATGCAATGAAAATACTCGCAAACCTACAGATGAACAGCCTATTACATATCGGTCCTAGGTAGAGCACTTGCTCGCGAAAGGCAAAGGTCCCGAGTTCGAGTCTCGGTCCGGCACACAGTTTTAAACTGCCAGGAAGTTTCACATATAGGTCCTGTTAGTGAATCGGTAAAGCGCTTTTCAGTCTTCGTTGTAACCTAGCTTTCTCCTCTCGACAATGTGAAGAGTTGACGAAAACAATACGTGGTTCGGATTCCACGTGAAACTTTGTCTTCTTTCTCCGGTTGGATATTGTTATTATTATTATTATTATTATCACCTGTATATATAATTAAGTTTCTACGAAACCCTCACAGCGCGAGTCCTATCGCACTAATCTGGTTTTTTAAAAGCCAAACTGGTTTCTGGCAAGCTACTTGTCTGGAGTGGGTCGCAGGAGAAATTTTTGTATACGCGTGAACAGCTGCACGAGGCGTATAATGCAACATTACTAAAATGGTAGTCATTTTCTTATCTAATTTTAATTATTACAAGTTTCGGAGGATGCATTTAGCGGGAAGATAACTTTCAGATGTGTTATGTTCGAAGTACTAGCACTCTGCCCGGATGTGAAAGAACGGCTGTTATTTGAGCGGTTTGTAATTAAAGTTATCAGCGTGTTACCGCATCTGGAAATGAGGCTGTTGTAGATATCGCATAATAGTGGACTGACGTATGGGACCAAACGATCAGACAAGAAATATTTTTAAAAGAAAGTGCCTTCCTTCACACATTTCATACCTGTCAAGTGATTAACATCGGTTGCGAGGTATGAGTTATGCTTCCTGCTGAGAATCTTGTAAACAAGCTAGCGGCCTCAGTGAATGTCTATTACAGCTACTGATCCTGAGTACGGGATAGGGTACGTAGCTATTTTGCAACGAAATGACGCTTCAGAGGTAGAAGGAAAATCGTTACAGAATGTACTGTGTCGGTCACAAGTTCGAAGCGTTTTCCCGTAAATTTAATGAACGCATCAGATACACATAAAAGATACTTTAGTCATCAGTAATATATTCTCCCTCACTATTTATAAAAATGTGCTAACACTGCGATAACTTTCGATTCCACGAGTGGTTCTGAGACTAAGAACTTATCGAGCCATGTTCGGAACGCATTTTCATCCAGGAAGGAAGTTCCTCGAACGTTTTTCGATAGAGAGCGGACAGATGAAAATCTGAGAGCGCAAGATAGATGTGGAATGACTTCCCAATCCAACTCCCGTTCAGTGTTTAACAGTCTAGGAGAAAGCGGGCGGACGTTTCGTGGAGTAGCATCACTTCACGCAGTCTTCCTGGTCGTTGTTCTCGGACTGTGTCTACCACAGGTCTCAGCTGTAGACAGTAAACGTCAGCAGCGACGGTTACACCCCCGGGATGCAATTCCAAGTACACCACACCGTCGCTGCTCCACCAGATGCATAACATTAGCCTTTATGGTTGCGCGCAACTGTACGGGAAACTGCTGCTTTGTTTTGGCTCAACCATTCCTTTCTTTTCCTTATGTTAGCATAAAGACACCATTTCTCGTCACCAGTAACGATACAGGACAGAAATGGTCGCTGTTTTTCATGAGCTAATTGATAACGAGCAAGCAGAGATGCAGGTATGGACACTCTCTGATTTTTATGATTTTGGCTTAGAGGATGTGACACCCAACCACCCGATTTTTGAACCTTCCCCATTGCATACAAAAGTCGCGCGATGGTAGAATGATCGCAGTTCATCACATTTGCCAGTTACCGTGTATAATGACATGAATCGTAGTGGATTAATGCGTTTAAACGATCTTCAACAAACCACGAAGTTCTTCCTGAACCTACAGAGTCACTGATGTCAAAACTATCCTTCTTAAAATGAGAAAACCATTTTCTTGTCGTGCTCTATCAAAAAATGGCTCTGAGGACTATGGGACTTAACATCTATGGTCATCAGTGCCCTAGAACTTAGAACTACTTAAATCTAACTGACCTAAGGACATTACACAACACCCAGTCGTGCTCTATCCAGTGGCATTATCGCCGTACAGGGCGCAAATATTTCTGGCTGCCTCCGCTGCTTCACCCCTCTGTTGAAGTTATGTGTTGGAAATCTATCGATTCCTGCACGTGGCACTTCATTTTCTAGCGTGCACAGCTCCGTTCACTGTCTCCAAGCGACAAAATGACAACATGTAAACTCAAATAGCGACTGTGAACTATGAATAAAAAATGACAATCGATAAATAAATCCATAGCACCCGGAATACCAACATGCAAAACAAAAACGCTACGAACCTATGCGCCAATCTAATAGTAATGTCACAAAGCAGTCATTGTTAAAACTGTTAAAATAGGAGAAACGGTGTAAACATGCGCTAAGTTTTATATTTAACAGTCCTGACGCGTTTCGAAGAGTTGACTGTAAAGTTGTGATGCTGTGTAGGTTTTGTGTGCCTCCAAAGGCGAGTGGCCAGCGTAGATGGCTACGATCTGGAGGACCCGGGTTCGATTCCCAGTACTGTTAAGATACCATATACTTAAATGCAGTATATTTCTATCATAAATTTCTTTTATTCTATCTTCTTCAACGAGAAACTGACACTGATGACCTCCACTTTGAGCGCCCGTAAGCCCCCAACGAGAAACTGAATTCTAATAGCGTTCTGGTGGGAGCTCTACTGACAAAATAAAGACAAAAATTGTCGACTGAAGTTCGATCTGAGTGGCCGAGACATATTATGTCCACTAAAACGTCTTTTTTATTTTTTTACATACTCACACAGCTACGAACACAACCATCATTTATTGAGCTACAAATTGTTTCACAAATAACAGCTTTCGAAATGCTTACAGTTTGGCCTATGGTTTTTCGTTGTTAAAACTGTTAAAATAGGAGAAACGGTGTAAACAGCCGCTAAGTTTTATATTTATCAGTCCTGGCGCGTTTCGAAGAGTTGACTGTAAAGTTCGGATGCAGTGTAGGTTTTGTGTGCCTCCAAAGCCCTCCGCCACACACCGTCAGGTGGCTTGCGGAGTATGGCTGTAGATGTAGATGTAGATAGCGAGATGACTTGTCTTGCGCTGCTGTCAATAAGCCTCTGTGTAACTGTAATTTATTAGATCGCACCAACACGGTAATTTACTGAGATATGTGAGGTTTGTAGAAATATGTTGCCCGACTTTTCTTGGAACGTATGTTTTCAGATCTTCAACGGCAAATCTCTCCGTGTTTCGTTTTTCTTGTCTTTTTTTTAATCTTGAGATCATTTACCTTAATATCGGTCATTTAGGGGCTTGTGCTGTCATCACTGACTGACTGGATAGTGACCTTGATCGGTTTACTGCCATTGTATGAGACCAACCAAACCTTCTAGTAATTTTTCGATAGATCGGTCCACTGACCGTTTCTTGCATTGCTCTCCTTATGCTCAATTGGGTTTAGTGGATCTTTCGTTTATCAATGTGGCCTTTCATTCGTTCTGTCATGAATCCTTTTGCTTTTTGTAGCAGTTTCCTCGTATCTCAGACTCTTAATCGATATAGGTCTATAGCGTTTTGTCGAATACACTCGAATTTTACGTATAGATGCACCGCATTTCCAGAACTAAAGATGATTTAGCATGTATGTGTGACAAGATCAGGTGTCACAAACAGGAAATTGACTGCTAATATATGTGGTTCATGTTTTTTGTCACATATTGCATTTACAGAAAAGTCTTTCTGTCATGTTTCGGTAAATATAATAGTTCTTGTGATAACGAAACGTAAAATACGTTATTGGCAGATATTTCGGAAATTCGGTTTTTACATTTCAGTTTCGAACTGTCAAAATATCTGACAAAAACGTATTTTTACGATCGTAACCACAAGAACTATTACACTGCTAAACAATGCGTTTTGTCAATGATTTTTAAGTGGTTTTGGGACCACTTTGTGTTGCTGAATGCTAAATTGGCTCCCGTTTTGTGGCAGTTTAAAACTTATTGATGAATATAAACATATGACAATGTCATGCCTAAGTAGGTGCATTCTGATCACACGTCACGTGATTATTATCTCAAATAACACCAAAATGACAAATTAAGCATTGTAACTAACTAATTATGTAGCATTACTTCAAACAGACAAAACTGTATGCCTGCTTTCAGTGAAGCTACAGCAATTACTCCTTCATGAAACGATGCCGGTTTGATTTTCTTCTGTATTGGCCTTCAGGACAATCGCGTTGGAGGCACGAACAGTGGTGGGCTGTCATAAGTATGCCCCATCTGCCTTCATATCTTCTTGTCTTGATTTTCTGGTGGAACATCTCCCCGTGCTCCTCGCTGTAATCGCCTAAGTTATCTGGAAATCTTGATAAGTGGCTGTGGCGGAAATGCACTTTGATGCTCGTATTAACACCCAATTACTTCAAGGCTATCAACATGTTTTGCACAACCTCATTGTACCTGTCTGCCTTATGATTACCCAAAAAGTTTTTCATAACTAAGATGTAAATACGCCAAGCCGGCAGTTCTGAATCCTTCATGAAATTTGTCACGCTGGAATCATTCATGAGTTTGCGAGTCTGCGGCCAATAAAATAAACGTGTTTTCAGATTTTCAGTGCTTAGTGCAGGAAAAAATCTTCATATGTATTTGAAGCAACTGCCTTCTTTATCTGGGTCTCTGACAAGCTGCTTCATCAGTCCTAGTTTTATATGCAGTGGAAGGAGAATTATTTTCTTTCTCGTAACCAATGGCTCCTGAATGATGTTAGGTGCACCTACGGTAAGACTTTCCCTTAAAGACCGTGTTATTTTGCTGCAATAATTTGTTCTGCTTTCCCATAAGCGCCGGGCGCGGTGGTCTAGCGGTTCAAGCGCTCAGTCCGGAACCGCGCGACTGCTACGGTCGCAGGTTCGAATCCTGCCTCGGGCATGGATGTGTGTGATGTCCTTAGGCTAGTTAGGTTTAAGTAGTTCTAATTTCTAGGGGACTGATGACCACAGATGTGTTCTTTTAATCATTGACAAAGGTCTTCTTAGGCACTTGTGGGTTTTATTGTTGTTCTGAAGAAGGTGTAGTTATCTACGCCAAAACCTGGGTTAACACTTAACACTAGGTGCTTTTTTCGCAATCGAAGCGGGGTTTTAGTTTTTTAATATAATTTTGATAGTATCATATTCCTCTCTCACTTTTGTTGTGTGGACAATGGGAATGTACGCAAAGATGTTACCGTTGTGAAGCAATACACAGTTCAGAATTCTGGTGGAACTGTCTACCAAAATCCGCCAGCATTTTCGTTGATATTCCTGTAATACCATCTGAATGAATAAACCGGGAATGTTACTGCAATACACAAATTGTTAGTCCTGGCTGAAGTATTGCAGAAGACCTGCTTCTCTTAAACGGTATACTGAAAGTTTCGCTTCTGGACTAAGACAGTTTTTTCCCCTTAGCCTCGATGCCAGAAGTTCTGCTCCATTCTTTGACAAATAAAGATATTATACCAGATCATTTAGTTTCTCTTGAGTGAACAATTTAGGTGTCGAAATTTCCCCTTCGTATTCACTTCTACTGCTGATGCTGATTTTGCATTCCAAATCCTGTAGTTCTTCAGATTCTGGCATTACAAGTTCAGGTAGTTTAGTAAACACTGTTATGGAAACTTCTTCACTGTATGCCAGAGGTCTCCTGGCTGATTGTAAATGTGGATGCTCTCATTTACGTTTCTTTGAATCGACTGAAACATTTGACATGTACAACACAAAAGTAACAGGCATCGTGATGGTTTTCTGGCTCTCGCCAGAATATTGGTGCATAGAATTTTAAATGTTCTCTTTGTGCATTTTTCCACTGTCGAAGACACTACACACAATTTTTGCAAACAGTGTGGGGAGCCCATGGTCTATCTTGGTCTCCAAGCTGTATCCCAAAATATGCAAGATGTGCCTTCTTTGTTTCTATAGGCAACATTCACCGCAAATATAACAGAACACATTGGGGTTCTTTATTCATCTTCTTCGTGAAGAACTCATATTTTCCTGAAACAGATAAAGTAAAAATACAAAGTAAATTTTAAAGAATTTAATAGAATGTTTAATTGTAAAATATTCGAGAGTGTAAAAAGTTAGATGAAAATAAAGATGAATGATACTGACGGAAAATCAGTATCTATGGGAACATTTAATAAAAATCCAAAAGCATAAATGTCTTCAGAACTAGAGCCAATTCGGGAAAAGTAAAACCACATTCGGATTCAGGGCCTCTGAAATACACTCCTGGAAATGGAAAAAAGAACACATTGACACCGGTGTGTCAGACCCACCATACTTGCTCCGGACACTGCGAGAGGGCTGTACAACCAATGATCACACGCACGGCACAGCGGACACACCAGGAACCGCGGTGTTGGCCGTCGAATGGCGCTAGCTGCGCAGCATTTGTGCACCGCCGCCGTCAGTGTCAGCCAGCTTGCCGTGGCATACGGAGCTCCATCGCAGTCTTTAACACTGGTAGCATGCCGCGACAGCGTGGACGTGAACCGTATGTGCAGTTGACGGACTTTGAGCGAGGGCGTATAGTGGGCATGCGGGAGGCCGGGTGGACGTACCGCCGAATTGCTCAACACGTGGGGCGTGAGGTCTCCACAGTACATCGATGTTGTCGCCAGTGGTCGGCGGAAGGTGCACGTGCCCGTCGACCTGGGACCGGACCGCAGCGACGCACGGATGCACGCCAAGACCGTAGGATCCTACGCAGTGCCGTAGGGGACCGCACCGCTTCTTCCCAGCAAATTAGGGACACTGTTGCTCCTGGGGTATCGGCGAGGACCATTCGCAACCGTCTCCATGAAGCTGGGCTACGGTCCCGCACACCGTTAGGCCGTCTTCCGCTCACGCCCCAACATCGTGCAGCCCGCCTCCAGTGGTGTCGCGACAGGCGTGAATGGAGGGACGGATGGAGACGTGTCGTCTTCAGCGATGAGAGTCGCTTCTGCCTTGGTGCCAATGATGGTCGTATGCGTGTTTGGCGCCGTGCAGGTGAGCGCCACAATCAGGACTGCATACGACCGAGGCACACAGGGCCAACACCCGCCATCATGGTGTGGGGAGCGATCTCCTACACTGGCCGTACACCACTGGTGATCGTCGAGGGGACACTGAATAGTGCACGGTACATCCAAACCGTCATCGAACCCATCGTTCTACCATTCCTAGACCGGCAAGGGAACTTGCTGTTCCAACAGGACAATGCACGTCCGCATGTATCCCGTGCCACCCAACGTGCTCTAGAAGGTGTAAGTCAATTACCCTGGCCAGCAAGATCTCCGGATCTGTCCCCAAATGAGCATGTTTGGGACTGGATGAAGCGTCGTCTCACGCGGTCTGCACGTCCAGCACGAACGCTGGTCCATCTGAGGTGCCAGGTGGAAATGGCATGGCAAGCCGTTCCACAGGACTACATCCAGCATTTCTACGATCGTCTCCATGGGAGAATAGCAGCCTGCATTACTGCGAAAGGTGGATATACACTGTACTAGTGCCGACATTGTGCATGCTCTGTTGCCTGTGTCTATGTGCCTGTGGTTCTGTCAGTGTGAGCATGTGATGTATCTGACCCCAGGAATGTGTCAATAAAGTTTCCCCTTCCTGGGACAATGAATTCACGGTGTTCTTATTTCAATTTCCAGGAGTGTATGTTAAATGTGTTAGAATATCTTTGGCAATTTTTTTTCCAGGGCTGTGTTATATTTACCGAGACATGACAGAAAGACTTTGCTATATATGCATTATGGTCGTCACTTCCAACTAGACGTCACTTAAAAACGACAATGAGGCGAAACAGGCTAGTCGTGTAAAATACTGAAAAAACGTATTACCTTATGGCAGCTGGTTGGAGCATTCGTTTCCACAATGTCTTACACCGACATATACGAGGGCTATTCGGAAAGTAATGATCGGCAGGTCGCAAAATGGAAATCACAGTGAAAATCAAAACTGTTTTGTTTGCAACAGTTAGCTACAGCTTCCAGCTACTTATCTCCGTAATCGCCGATTCGACTTAGACGTTTCTCGTATCGTTGTACCAACTTTCCAATACTCTCGTTATAGAAGGCAGCCTCCAGTACTATCCGCCAATTCTCTACGCTGGCCTACAGCTCGTTGTCTGTGCCAAACTGTTGTCTTCATAGCCAGCGGTTCATGTGAGCACAGATGAAACGCAGAGGGAGACAATTACGGGCTGTATTGTGAGTAATCAGAAATTTCCAATTGAAAACGATGCAGGAGCATCTTCATTGCCCCTACAGAATGCGGCTGAGAATTGTCTTGAAGAAGAAACCGCACGATGGTTATGTAATATAGCTTCAGGCGAAATTTCTCACCAGGACCACGTACTTGGCGGGAGACACTATTGTTCTAGGTATCTTTATGTGCTCTCTGTGTGCTCAGAACTAAAAAGAACGACGTAACGCGATCGACGGGTGTACTAGAGACACTGCCCAATACACCTGTGCAAACTTCATCGGATTTTCACTGTGGTTTCCACTTCGCGACCGATCGTCCTTACTTTCCGAATAAACCTCGTACTATGCTGAAACGTGAGAAAATAAATAATTTCGTTCCTTTCTCTGCATTCTTTTACATAAAACATACAGTCGTTGACAGTCTAACCCGCTAATGCAGCTTGGTTAGCTCAATGGACTCGCATTCGGGAGGGTGGCGGTTCAAATCTGCTTTCGACCATCCTGATTTAGGTTTTCCGTAATTTCCCTAATTCGCTCCGGGATGGTTCCTTTAAAAGTGCACGGCCAATTTGCTTCGCCACCCTTGACACAATCCGAGCTTGTGCTCCGTCTCCAATGACCTCGTTCTCGACGGGACATTAAGCCCTACTCTTCCTTTTTTCGTATAGCATAACGCGCAACGCCGTACCTTTCGAGACAGGGAGGTGACGCAGCCGAGGTTGGAGTTCGCACGGTGGATTAGTGACCGTTACTCTGGTACATCGGCCAGACATGTGTGGATTTTAGGCGGTTTTCCACCTCGTATAGCCAAATGCAGGGTTGTTCCTCCATCTCTGCCTCAGAGAATACGACACACAAGTAGTTAAAATACAACACACAGACAGATGGCGCAAACGACTTCTCTCTCTTAGGTTAACTAAAGACGGTGGCGAAAAGATGGGCAGGTACAGTTTGAAACTCAAATAAATTTGACATATCTTGAAAACTACTGACTCAGTAGGAAAGGGTAAATGGTAGGAAAGAGAGAGAGGGAAAAAGACACAGAGAAACGTTATGCCAAACTTTGATCGTAAGGAACTTCTATCTGAACATTGAACCTTCGGTAAGGCAAGACATAATGAATGGCAGGAAATACTGCATTACAGTTTTTGACATTCAAACTTTCCAAACGCACTTGACAAGTGGCGGCAGGTAGCTTGAATAAAAATTGTAAATTTGTGGTTGAATCTTACGAAACCAAACTGCTTAGGTCATCGTTCCCTAAGCTTACACATTACTTAATCTAGCTTAAACTAACTTAACCTATGGACAACACACACACCCATGCCCGAGGGAGGACTCGAGCCTCATACGGGGGGAGCCGCGCGGACCGTGACAAGACGCCTCAGACCGCACGGCTACCCCACGCAGCCAGATAGCATGACATTAGAATTTAATACAACAGCAGCCAGACCGATTCGATCCACACATAGTAGCTTCCATGTGATTTGCGATGATAAATCCCAACAAAGGATCTGTCTGAAGGGATCAAGACTTTATTCAGCATTTTTATCATTATACTTCAGTGAATGCTTTGATTGCCGCTAATTTAGATTCCTTTCTCCTGCTAAATGCTTACGGTACGCCACATCTATGAATTTCACCATAGGTAACAAATTTTAGAAATAGCAATAACGATCGTATTCCAAGCTAAACTCTTATATTTTACCATAGAAAATTAGATGTGCGGGTTCACAGGTCGGAGGTTGACAAGGAAATTACGATACACCACAACCTAAGGGCCACATGAAAGTGTAGCAGTATAGCGAGTGAATCAAGGCTGTATCACATCACTTTGCCTCTGAAACAGTAATTGCGGCATGGTAATAAAGAAAATATTTCAATCTTTCGATCTGAGGAGATGAGTAACTTAAAAATTAACTAGCAATTAGGATAAATTCGCCGTTTTACCTCCGAGGATGTCTCCCGCAGTCGGAGACGAAACGTCAGGAGACAGTTTTATACTTCGACCACGGCCTATCAGCCCGGAAGTTTCAAGTGAAGGGTGTTATGACATTGTTTTATATGACTACTGAGCCTGACACAGCACTTACGTAAAAGTTCCCGTTCTACCTGCTGCGCTACAAACAGGTAAAATTTGTTTTTGACACAATTATTCACGTACTTAACAGTACTGTCGCTCATCAGTTGAGCTGGCGACCGATTTTTTAATTGCTTTCACAACTTAATCATTTGTTTCGGCAAAATTTCCACTGGCATAATTTATTTCCAAATTATTTCATTTACCGATCTTTATTGAATGAAATTACTCATTCAATAACGATCAAGTTATAACGTCTCCTGTTTCCCGCGGAATAATCATTATTAACTTCCGATTCGGATGCCTCATCCCGACGCGGGACAAAATTCATAATTCACGGTCATTGTCAACTTGTAATTTCGCAAATTCTGGGAAGCAGGGGTGTGTTATAGTAGGTCGGTGGTCATAATATTCTGACTACTGACATTAGTCTATATATTCGCACGTCTCTCCCGCAAGAATTATTTTTTAAACACGAAATTTAAATCTCCAGCTTTCCTTTTGGTGTCTTCTACTACGACACCAGATTGCTCTACGTGTAAGAACCTGAAGAAGGCCGTTGCAATTCGGCCGAAACGTCGCTTTTAGTTTATTATTGTTGTCAGTTTTTAGCAATGACGCGGCATAACACCCAGAAGAATTTTAATCACTATGCTCTACGGGTGTGTGGCGTGCTGGATGGTGGTACGAAACCGGCGGGTGCCACTTGGATGCCGTGCTCGGCGGCGCGTGAGCCGGCGGCGTGGCGCAGGTAGCGATCAGGGGTCAGGGCTCGCCACCTGTCGCAGCGATCAATGGCGCGCACTTCTGGCCGTCATGAAATATTTATACAAACAGCGCCTCAATAGCGCTGAATATTTATGGCGGCGTGTAACTGAAACTGCGGGCCGCGCGCGGCCACCCGGAAACACCGCCATAATTTTGAGGCACGGACGAACGGGGGCGCCCGAAACGTGTTGCAACCCTCGCTGGCGACACAAGAGCTGCTTTCAATATTTTGTCGAACAAGGATATTGTGAGTGCACGTAGCCAAACTCCTGCATTAACAACGGCGGAAATCGATACTGCCATTTCCCTGCCGCTTCTCATTCAACTTGTTCCCCACGTTTGTGTGCCCAGGTCTTCGGGGTAAGGCGGTAGTCTATTGAGGGCAGAATTCGGGGCAAATTTGTGTGGATGAGAAATAACTAATTTTCAGTGTCAAGAGCACTCTTCTCCAAAGGAGGATTTAGTATTTCGCGTCACGTCGACAGCCATGCTAACGAAATGGCTCAGTGGCTAACGCAAGAGTACTTATATCGAGTTTGACTGGGATTCAAATCTACTTCCGATCATCAAATTTTGTATGATTCGTCTAAATCAATTGAGGCAAATACTGGGACAGTTCCTACCCCATACTTGTTCAGCTGAGCCATTCCTTCTCTCTTTCTCTCTCTCTCTCTCTCTCTCTCTCTCTCTCTCTATATATATATATATATATATATATATATATGGAGAGAGACAGAGTGGCTCAATATACGCTAGGAACCCCGCATACGCTAGGAACCCCGCCAATGTTTTGTAACTGCTAAATATGTATGGGAATGGGAATATAAGTCCTGATTTTCTTCTCCTCCCCCCCCCCCTCTCTCTCCATCATCACTTCCCCCTCTCCCTGTCCATCTCCTGCTCCTTTCTCTCTCTTTCCATCTGCTCCTCTATGTCCGTACGCCTCCCTCTTCATCCATCCCCTCTTTCCTTCTTTCCCCCTCCCGCTCCTCTTGCGCCTTATTTGTTGTTTTAGCCAACGACAACTTGATTGGGAATTGTAGTCGCTTAAAACTGATGAGTAAATCGGCTGGTATCGCTGGTATACGGGGTATGAGAGAGAACTGGCTCTGAGCACTATGGGACTTAACTTCTAAGGGCATCAGTCCCCTAGAACTTAGAACTACTTAAACCTAACTAACCTAAGGACATCACACACATCCATGCCCGAGGCAGGATTCGAACCTGCGACCGTAGCAGTCGCGCGGTTCCAGGCTTTAGCGCCTAGAACCGCTCGGCCATCCCGGCCGACTGAGAGAGACCTCTCCAGTTGTTGGATCCGTAACGATAGTAGCTTCAAAGACAGTATTTCGCATGGTTTTAATCTGCATACGGATAGGATTACAAAACTTGGCGCGATACAGATTCCGTAGCAGTATTCTAATCATAAAGCTATAAGCCATACAAACAACTTTCGTATTTTCTGCTAAAACCGACTGCTGTGAAAAACAAAACAATACATAGTTGTGCAAACAACTTTTGCTTAAAATTATACACAAGTAAGAAGAGTGTATGTAGGAGAAACAGTTCGTCTAGCGGTTTAAATGTCCTGCTAGAACTGACTGTGTCAAAAAATCTCATTTTCACAACACAGCATTTTCTTCTTCGCAGTCGGTTTAAAAGAAAACTAGTACGTTGTTATTTAAGAAGATATAGAGCCTATATCCGTCTGAACGTTTACTAGAGTATCGTGGAAAAATTTAAAGCAAGTCGACTAAGAACTTGTCAATATTTTTTATGACAATTTCTTCCTGTTAGATATTACGTACATATTTATATATTAGATGCATTAAAGATACATAACATGCTTGTCTGAATATTTCGTAAAAATTAACGACAAGGGACAGCGTTCTGGACAGTCTGGTTCAGGTCGTTAGGTGGTTTCCCACACCAGACTATGTGAATACCAGGCTGGTACCCATGTCCCGCTTCCGTTACACAAATCGCAAACATTTAGAAAACAGTCACACACTTTCATATGTGGTGACACTATGAAAGTCATATTTTGCTCGTGTCAATTTTTTTTTTTTTTTCACGAAATTATGAAATTTCCGTCCGATCACTGATGTGTCTGTTCTCCTTCTGCCGTCTTGGCAATTGTCATACTATACAGTGGTTATAGAATATGAATCATGCCGTAAGAATATATTATCGTCGCAAGTAAATGTGATGAATAGTGAGAGCAGGCGAGATGCCGCATAGACTGCTCACAGAAACAGAAACAACAAATAAACGGGTGTGAATTATGTTACAACAAAGGAATCCAAGATTCAAAACTTCCACAACGTAATACAAGAGTCCCCATGTGGTACTTGGTACTTGTTCTGAACGAATAGAAGCTACATACGTCTGGAGCCCCATTACTTACACTTTGCCGTTGCAGACGAACGTTACACCATGACACAGACACAAATTTGAATACAGCGAACAGACACGTCAATGATCAGACGGATAGTTCATAATTTTGTGGAAAAAATGGGACACGAGGGGGATTTGATCACGTATCTCCCATCTCGCAGTCCGACACTGTGACAACATAACCACGACGCCATCGCTCTATGTTGCTCATCTTCGCCTTGGGCCGTTCACTGTTTCAATTTTGCTTCTTTTTTCACAGTTCAGTACACCTTCTTCCTGTTTCCATGCTTGATCTGTCTTCAGTTTTTCACGGCTACCCACTGGGCCAACATACCACTAAATGCGATGGCAAGTTTCCCTCCTAAAAAAAAAACCCACAACCCCGGCACTGGTTTGGAGATTCGACTGAGTGACGACTTTTTGAAATTAACTTCAGGTAAAATTTTTTCGAGAACTGACGATCGGTCTGTTCCTGACAAAAGAATTCCGATGTTCTGTTGCAAAGAAGAGAAGATCCTGTGTGAATATAGAACTTTTCTTATGGGCGGAATATTTGACAGATGTTAAAGACAATTCACACAGCTGTACATCATACACGTTGACATCGGAAGCACAGAAGAAGAGATCAAGGTAATTCTTGTTTTATTTGCTTTGCTCCCAGACAGAAGTCAAAATACATATGAAAGATTTTCTTATGGAATGAAAAATAAGATGCCTGGCTGGCACCTGTAGTGCTACACTTTGAAATGGCTACAATGAAATATATAGAAACAGTGTTCCCCGATATATCCCTTTAACCATTGTCTGAGGAGGACAATACAAAAACTGGCATTAACGGAGGAATGCAGGGATAGAAAAGAACTCCGATGTTTCTCCTCATTTTTGTTGCAGTTGCATGTCTTCCACCAACTAGTGCTGATAAAGGTGGATCGTCATAAAGGAGGAAATTCCCTGTGCAGGAAGGTCATGAAATTGTATATGACGAATCAGTTGATGGGAAATTCAAGTATACCAACTGAAACGTGGAATGTTTTTAACGAGAGGCACAGGAACACGAATTCTGTCGAAGGTTGGCATAGAAATCTTAACTCGTCTGCTGTGTAAGCTGAAGGAGGAAGCTGTAAATGCTATATTTGAAACTAAAAATATCCCATTGGTCTTCCCCTTCAAAAAAAGAAGAGAAAGGTATACAGATCTTAAGAAAAGGCTAAAAGACACTATAAGGATTTAAGGTCATGTTTAAATTCTCCGATTTTCTTACAAAAAACGAATGAGAAATTAAAATCCGTAATATAAGACAAGAAGTTTAATCATTTGCTGCTGTAATATTGTATAAAGAAAAAAAAGATAAAAGTAAAAAAAGGAAGAATAAAAAAACAAAAAAGCATTTAAGCATGAATATGTGCTACATGCAAAACGGTCCCTAAGTGTGGATAAAATGCGAAGGTATATTTCTATTCAGAATAGCCTTCCCCGCTGTTGCAGCTTCCTTTGACCGTTGAAAAACCTACGGCTAATATTTGTGGTCGGACGCATCACGGATCGCAAAGCCCACCGTCAGAAAGCCCATGACATCGCACGGACTCTCTACGGAGGACACAAAGAGAGGCATCCCTAGCGCAGAGAGGCATCCATAGGCAGGATTCGAACCTGCGACCGTAGCGGTCGCGCGGTTCCAGACTGTAGCGCCTAGAGCCGCTCGGCCATTCCGGCTGGCAAACGATCAACAGAAAGTGACTTCGACTTAATTCATTACTCACCCATGGCAGCGCCGCTGCACCCGGTAAGCGTCGATAGGAAGGCCCAGAAAAGATTAGACTGCCTTTGTGCCGTTTAAACGATCCATTCACAGCGAAACACGCGTTTGCGCCTGCTTCTAATTATTTAGCGCAACAGCTCGCCAAAGTGTCTGAATTGAGATATTCCTTCCAAGTTCGTGAAAAGACTGTGATACTTTCAGTGCTCGTTTTCCTTCTTTATAAGGCGTACACAACAGACAATTGTATCCAAAAATGCACGCCAAACCTGACAAAAGACATAGACATGTACCAGAAAGCAGATATATATCACTTGCTGTGTAACACTTCTCATGGCAGATACATAGGATAAGCAGACAGAGCATTTCATGTCAGAAGGGAGAACACATGAGAGCCTGCAAGTATGGAACAAAATTGCTCCACATTTACAGAACACCTAAGAGAACACAATCACAAACTAACTTCTAGAGTTGAAGACATGAAAATAATTAAAATTAACAATAAAAACGATCTGCTAATGCTACAAGAAAATTACCACATAAAAAAAAACAGAAAAGAAAATCCTGTTGACTGATCAAGTGCGCAAGACAAATAACTCACTGTTTACATTAATAGACAAAATAATAGCGTAAAACTCGAACAGAGGATTATTATTATAATATCATCCGTCCCCTACCCACGCAATCGTCCATGAACCCCTCCGCAAAACATTTAAACCAAAACTCAAATCCACTGAATACCGAAAGTTTTAGCCACTCTCTGACAACTATTACATTCATATTCAACTTTCTGCAGCTCGTTCTAAATGACTTATATGTAAACTTTCTTACATTCCACAGACACAGAGAGGGAGAGAACAGAAATGAATAGACGTTAGTTTTCAGTGTATACTTCGTTAGGTTGGCAGCATGTACGTAAACAAACCAAACACGAAGAGACATAAAGTGAACACTCTGAGGTCATCAGTCCCCTAGAACTTAGAACTACTTAAACCTAACTAACCTAATGACATCACACACATCTATGCCCGAGTCAGGATTCAAACCTGCGACCGTAGCGGTCGCGCGGTTCCAGACTGTAGCGCCTACAACCGCTCGGCCACTCCGACCGGCTTATCCATTATCACCGGTGATGAGTCGTGACTGCATTATTATGGTCCTGAAGGAAAAAGAGCCAGCACAGTGTGGAAATCACCGGGTACTCCAATAACAAACTCGGTGAAACTTGTTCCATTTGCAGGGAAAGTGATGGTGATGACAAATTTTAGCTGTCATGGAATGATTTACAAGCGCGCATTTCCCACGCAAACTACTTTCACAGCAGCATACTACGCGTCAGTATTGGCTAAACTGAGGAAGAACATCGCGAGGAAACGACCAGAACTTTCTCGTATTGGTTGGTGACTTCATCATGGCAACGCGTGGCCTCACGTTGCTAATCAAGTCATACAGTTTCATGCTCAGTTCATCATTACCTGTGTACTTAATTCGCCTTCTAGCCCAGATCTATCATCCTGCGTTTTTAATCTCATCACTAAAGGCAAAGCTTCAGGACATTCGATTTGAGAACTCTGAAGCAGAGCTGAAGAAAAGTGAGGCGGCTCAGTTCTCAAAGACCTGACAAAGAATGGCGTTCACCAGGTGTTCGACGACTTGCAGAGACGCCATAAGAAGTGCATTGAAGTAGGGGGGGGGGGGGGGTATTCTGAAATTGATCATCTAAATATTGAAATGGGCTAATGAACATCTTCGAAAAAAATCAGTCTCGTCTTCGTTGACCAGTCCGTGTTCAATTGTGTTTAACAAAATCCACCAAACCCACGCGACCGTAATTGCTTCCGATCAACACGACACTACTAGCTTGAAAAAAATGGTTGCAAATATTAACAAAAAAGGAAAAATTACTCACGTATGAATTTAGACTTATAAGTCGCCATAGCTGTGCTATGCTGTGCGGCGTGCAGGTATAATTTATGCTCTCTGTCATGCGGGTCTTAAAACCACACCCCTGGGATAGTTTAGGCTCTACTGGTGATTAACAACGCCATATTCCCCAAGACATAAAAATAACCTGAGCCCATCGTCGCGATCAAGTGGTCCTCACCAACGATATAATCGTTAACACTGGAGCAGTAAAAACTGAGTTAGCCACAGTATTCTACTTACCGACGTGAATTGGAGTGACTGTGCATCGCATGCGGTAAGCTTTACTCATTATCGGCCACCATCTTACTCTGTGTAGATTATTTTAGGGGGCGGCATAAAGCCTCCTCAAGATCTGAAAAGACTGACACAAATAAAAATATACTTTATCACTGCCTGTGTGATTCTATATGATGAAATGTTATTACCTCAATATGAGGAAAACAAAGCTTATTTTGCTATAAGGGCTGGAGTAGATGTCAGCCGCACTTGCAACACCAGCTGCACTCTTCCCAAACAATGGCTTGCCAACCCCCACTGCTAACATTTCTATGCTGCAATGACATCAAACCATTCATTACAAGAATATTAAAGATTCTCATATGTACTGGCTTAAATGAGAGACTCCAATGGAGACGCTCTCATATTGATGCATGAGCTATTTTCTCCTAAGTCGTAACTCCGACAGTCCGTAATCGTATGAGGGACTCTTTTTTTTTTCTTTCCTCTTCTGCCTTCTCTTGGGTTGTTCCACGAAGCTGTAGCTGATGAGAGGTGTTCAGCCCCGGAAACGACACCATATTTTCGTTTTTGGTCGCTGTTAGTATTATCACACCAGGCTTTCTGAGCTCCAGACGCCTCAGTCTTAATTACCGCCATGCTAACTTGCATTTTTGTTTATGAGCACAAACGTTTTACTGCGTGACAATGGTTTCTCTCGTTCACCGCCAGCTACCATGAATCCGGATCACTATGCTCAATAAAAATTCAAATTTTTCGTGATTCCTAGTTCGGATCGTAAAACTTCACGTTCATCTACATATCGCACGCATGCTACAAAAGTGAGAACCCAAAAGTCAGGTTTTCGATTAATCAATAAAACTATTTTTGGTAACAATGCAATATTATTAAGGCAAACAAATTTATCAGGATTAACGGGAATGTATATAAAACCAGGATCATATTTATTTCAGTCATTTTCAGTGTGAACCCTAAAGCACTGTCCTTTATTTTAATTGTGTCACTTTTGGTGCTTTGATCAGAGATAGCTGTGATTATTTAGAGTTCTGTCACATTTCTGGAATAAAACATATACGTATGACTCTTTTGATGTTCAGTTTATGTTTATTAATAATTTTTATTTCTAATTAAGTCATCCATTGTGGAGGATAGATTTTGACTAATAAGTTTTTGCGTCCATTGCTGGAAACACAATACGTTTCTGTAAATTAGATATATTTTTAAAAAATTCTCACAAATTCAGAGGTATAAATAAGTAAAACGATAGTTTCATTTAGCCTTATAAAAGTCTAACAGTTTTGAGACGCTAAAATGACTGAATCATAATTAACAGTTCAAATACTCAACATCTTAAGAATAAGAAATATAATAATTCTTTGGAATGATGTTTTTATCGATGAGATTGAATATACTTCTTCTTATTTCAAGCAGAGGAAACTGATTAGAGTAAGCTTTAACCCGTCTGAAAACGAAAACAGTCATGAGACTAGCAAACAAATGAGCAAAATGCAGTGTTATATATGTTATATATATGCAGTGTTATATATATGAACACTTAAAGGCATGCTGACAATCTGCCTAAAGATCTCCGAAGACTTCAAAAGCCTAGTATTCAAGTTATGCACAGTAACGCTCTTCAACTTCGTATCTTTGTCTACATCTACATCTACATCTACATTGATACTCCGCAAGCCACCCAACGGTGTGTGGCGGAGGGCACTTTACGTGCCACTGTCATTACCTCCCTTTCCTGTTCCAGTCGCGTATGGTTCGCGGGAAGAACGACTGTCTGAAAGCCTCCGTGCGCGCTCTAATCTCTCTAATTTTACATTCGTGATCTCCTCGGGAAGTATAAGTAGGGGGAAGCAATATATTCGATACCTCATCCAGAAACGCACCCTCTCGAAACCTGGCGAGCAAGCTACACCGCGATGCAGAGCGCCTCTCTTGCAGAGTCTGCCACTTGAGTTTATTAAACATCTCCGTAACGCTATCACGGTTACCAAATAACCCAGTGACGAAACGCGCCGCTCTTCTTTGGATCTTCTCTATCTCCTCCGTCAACCCGACCTGGTATGGATCCCACACTGATGAGCAATACTCAAGTATAGGTCGAACGAGTGTTTTGTAAGCCACCTCCTTTGTTGATGGACTACATTTTCTAAGCACTCTCCCAATGAATCTCAACCTGGTACCCGCCTTACCAACAATTAGTTTTATATGATCATTCCACTTCAAATCGTTCCGTACGCATACTCCCAGATATTTTACAGAAGTAACTGCTACCAGTGTTTGTTCCGCTATCATATAATCATACAATAAAGGATCCTTCTTTCTATGTATTCGCAATACATTACATTTGTCTATGTTAAGGGTCAGTTGCCACTCCCTGCACCAAGTGCCTATCCGCTGCAGATCTTCCTGTATTTCGCTACAATTTTCTAATGCAGCAACTTCTCTGTATACTACAGCATCATCCGCGAAAAGCCGCATGGAACTTCCGACACTATCTACTAAGTCATTTATATATATTGTGAAAAGCAATGGTCCCATAACACTCCCCTGTGGCACGCCAGAGGTTACTTTAACGTCTGTAGACGTCTCTCCATTGATAACAACATGCTGTGTTCTGTTTGCTAAAAACTCTTCAATCCAGCCACACAGCTGGTCTGATATTCCGTAGGCTCTTACTTTGTTTATCTGGCGACAGTGCGGAACTGTATCGAACGCCTTCCGGAAGTCAAGAAAAATAGCATCTACCTGGGAGCCTGTATCTAATATTTTCTGGGTCTCATGAACAAATAAAGCGAGTTGGGTCTCACACGATCGCTGTTTCCGGAATCCATGTTGATTCCTACATAGTAGATTCTGGGTTTCCAGAAATGACATGATACGCGAGCAAAAAACATGTTCTAAAATTCTACAAGAGATCGACGTAAGAGATATAGGTCTATAGTTTTGCGCATCTGCTCGACGACCCTTCTTGAAGACTGGGACTATCTGTGCTCTTTTCCAATCATTTGGAACCCTCCGTTCCTCTAGAGACTTGCGGTACACGGCTGTTAGAAGGGGGGCAAGTTCTTTCGCGTACTCTGTGTAGAATCGAATTGGTATCCCGTCAGGTCCAGTGGACTTTCCTCTATTGAGTGATTCCAGTTGCTTTTCTATTCCTTGGACACTTATTTCGATGTCAGCCATTTTTTCGTTTGTGCGAGGATTTAGAGAAGGAACTGCAGTGCGGTCTTCCTCTGTGAAACAGCTTTGGAAAAAGGTGTTTAGTATTTCAGCTTTACGCGAGTCATCCTCTGTTTCAATGCCATCATCATTCCGTAGTGTCTGGATATGCTGTTTCGAGCCACTTACTGATTTAACGTAAGACCAGAACTTCCTAGGATTTTCTGTCAAGTCGGTACATAGAATTTTACTTTCGAATTCAATGAACGCTTCACGCATAGCCCTCCTTACGCTAACTTTGACATCGTTTAGCTTCTGTTTGTCTGAGAGGTTTTGGCTGCGTTTAAACTTGGAGTGGAGCTCTCTTTGCTTTCGCAGTAGTTTCCTAACTTTGTTGTTGTACCACGGTGGGTTTTTCCCGTCCCTCACAGTTTTACTCGGCACGTACCTGTCTAAAACGCATTTTACGATTGCCTTGAACTTTTTCCATAAACACTCAACATTGTCAGTGTCGGAACAGAAATTTTCGTTTTGATCTGTTAGGTAGTCTGAAATCTGCCTTCTATTACTCTTGCTAAACAGATAAACCTTCCTCCCTTTTTTTATATTCCTATTAACTTCCATATTCAGGGATGCTGCAATGGCCTTATGATCACTGATTCCCTGCTCTGTACATACAGATTCGAAAAGTTCGGGTCTGTTTGTTATCAGTAGGTCCAATATGTTATCTCCACGAGTCGGTTCTCTGTTTAATTGCTCGAGGTAATTTTCGGATAGTGCACTCAGTATAATGTCACTCGATGCTCTGTCCCTACCACCCGTCCTAAACATCTGAGTGTCCCAGTCTATATCTGGTAAATTGAAATCTCCACCTAAGACTATAACATGCTGAGAAAATTTATGTGAAATGTATTCCAAATTTTCTCTCAGTTGTTCTGCCACTAATGCTGCTGAGTCGGGAGGTCGGTAAAAGGAGCCAATTATTAACCTAGTTCGGTTGTTTAGTGTAACCTCCACCCATAATAATTCACAGGAACTATCCACTTCTACTTCACTACAGGATAAACTACTACTAACAGCGATGAACACTCCACCACCGGTTGCATGCAATCTATCTTTTCTAAACACCGTCTGTACCTTTGTAAAAATTTCGGCAGAATTTATCTCTGGCTTAAGCCAGCTTTCTGTACCTATAACGATTTCAGCTTCGGTGCTTTCTATCAGCGCTTGAAGTTCCGGTACTTTACCAACGCAGCTTCGACAGTTGACAATTAGAATACCGATTGCTGCTTGTTCCCCGCATGTCCTGACTTTGCCCCGCACCCGTTGAGGCTGTTGCCCTTTCTGTACTTGCCCAAGGCCATCTAACCTAAAAAACCGCCCAGCCCACGCCACACAACCCCTGCTACCCGTGTAGCCGCTTGTTGCGTGTAGTGGACTCCTGACCTATCCAGCGGAACCCGAAACCCCACCACCCTATGGCGCAAGTCGAGGAATCTGCAGCCCACACGGTCGCAGAACCGTCTCAGCCTCTGATTCAGACACTCCACTCGGCTCTGTACCAAAGGTCCGCAGTCAGTCCTGTCGACGATGCTGCAGATGGTGAGCTCTGCTTTCATCCCGCTAGCGAGACTGGCAGTCTTCACCAAATCAGATAGCCGCCGGAAGCCAGAGAGGATTTCCTCCGATCCATAGCGACACACATCATTGGTGCCGACATGAGCGACCACCTGCAGATGGGTGCACCCTGTACCCTTCATGGCATCCGGAAGGACCCTTTCCACATCTGGAATGACTCCCCCCGGTATGCACACGGAGTGCACATTGGTTTTCTTCCCCTCTCTTGCTGCCATTTCCCTAAGGGGCCCCATTACGCGCCTGACGTTGGAGCTCCCAACTACCAGTAAGCCCACCCTCTGCGACTGCCCGGATCTTGCAGACTGAGGGGCAACCTCTGGAACAGGACAAGCAGCCATGTCAGGCCGAAGATCAGTATCAGCCTGAGACAGAGCCTTATAAAAGAATGCATCGGCACTTTCTCTTTTGACATTTAATACCTTAAAGACATGCCACTTCAGTTTCTTCTTATCCATGCCCAGATTAAATCTCGTACCCCTCTCTTCCTGCAAAGCTTTCATGTCATAAAAATCATCTTAAGTCAATTGATGTATACGATGTAAGTGCTCCCCTCTTCTTTGTCCTACTGATTAATGTAGCACACTGTTCTGGCACATAGATAGCCCTAGATTTCATACGCCTTTTCACCTTTTCTCAATTATGCAACGTACATTGTCGCCTTCATTCTGCGAATGCCCTTGTATCAAAAATTAATAAGTGATACTATGACTATTTTGTTAATGTAAAGCATGCCAGTAACTGCAGAAAGATACTTATTCCTCCACTGTTCATACCATTTATCTGAACAGAAAATAAGCTCTTTATCCTCAGAGTTTCCAGCTCTCTCATCTAGCAGTGCTATACAGTGCAGTACGCAACTTCCAATTTTCACAGCTCCTTGTATCCCTACTGATAAAAAAAATTCGGCTTGGTTTGCAACGAGATCACTAACAGTAAAATTGTACTCTTATAATAAAACATTGTAGCCATACCTTCAGGTTAAAGGCACTGCAGTCTGGAACCGCAAGACCGCTACGGTCGCAGGTTCTAATCCTGCCTCGGGCATATATGTTTGTGATGTCCTTAGGTTAGTTAGGTTTAACTAGTTCTAAGTTCTAGGGGACTAATGACCTCAGCAGTTGAGTCCCATAGTGCTCAGAGCCATTTGAACCATACCTTCAGGTAGCGACATAATAGCCTGAAGGTCATAAACAGCGATATTTAGTTTGTACTTATCAGCATCCTTCTCTTTATGGGAAAGATTTTCTCTTCTTGATGCTGATTATAAGAGTCAAGCAAAATGTTTTTGCACTTGTCATCTGCACTTTTAAAAGTTTACATTTGTCGCACTGATCTTTTCTTAGAATATAAATACACGTGTTAAATTTACGATTGAATATGCGATTAAATGTTATTTACCACCGAATATGCGATTAAACATTACTGCATTAACAAATGGTAAACACTGCTTCTCAAGATGTTCTTTATAGTCGTGATGGAAATCTGCCAAACTTTTGCCGCACTCAGTAAATTCAAAAGTAGTCTGAGCCCTTAAATAGTATATAGCATTAACAAAACTCCTTACACTGCCTTTTATTTCAGAATCTAATGTGGGATGTTTTTCATGATTTTCTCTTTTCTCAGCCTCAACAGATTCGATTTCAGATTTCTTCATCAAATCCATTCGGATGGGTCGATCGTTTATTTCAATAACTGTCCTGAAAAATGTACTTAAAACCCTAATACGCGTATCATTCATTTCAAAATAAAACGCTGTATTCAGTTTATGAATTCTTGTGTGGTTGAATAGCGATGCTTCGTTTTAGCAGGCCCGTCGTATGCAGCTATATGTCCCCATTGCCTCTGTAAATCTGAATGATCCCAATAGCTATCAAATATTTCTTGTTGAACGTCATTAATTTTTTCCCAATTCAGTAGTCTAAATTCGCTGCACATGGTGGGGCCCTTTTCTTCTGGATATTCTGCCTTTGTCATTAAGGACGCCATACGTGCTCTTCCAGAATTTCTCATTATTTTAGCTGTTCTAACTGCCCAATTTTCGAGAATCTGTTTCTGTTTCTTGCCTTTCTTCATCTCAGTTTCGACATCAGTTAGGAAGTTACCTTCATCTGTACTTTCAGACCTATAAACGTCACAGGAACTGACAGTAAAATTTCGATCTTCTATTGAGTCATCATCTAATACGTCAGTATGGCCACAGTCTACTAGAGAAATACAGTATTGTTGTTTTCCTTTCATTTTTGTCAGACGCATGCGGACAGTACCTTCTGACCTACATGCAACAACAAAAATGTCAGTTCTGTTTCCTTCTGAACTAGTAGCAACAACAGTCGATCCGATTTCATTATAGGGTATCATTAAGGATGATGTAGTTCTGTGAAAATGTAGCTCATGAAGTATTGTATAACGTTCTTCCATTTGCTACCTCATAACTTGGATTTGTTTCATGGACTTCTTTCCCTTGAATACATTCCAGATTAGCAGGATGTCCATCCTCTGCATTACTGTCCAATGTGACAGGCGAACGCCCTGATGACAACATCATTCATTATTCTGCGTGAAAAGGGAACAGGAAAGGAAATGTACGAGTATTTTCTTAAAAAGTGACACAATCTAAATATCCTATCTACTTCTTCAAAAACGACAAAACTGAGAACGTTAGATTTCTTCTAAAGTGAAGCAGCTCAAAACATCAACAGTACATCATCGCAAACATTACATTTCACACTGAAGTCAACAGTGCTGTTTTACGTGGGAGGGCCAACGCTGGTTAAATTAGAAAATAACGGACTTTTTACGACCAAAGCACATAAATGGAACGTTTTACTCTAGTCATTCAAACAGACATGACTCCATATTCCCGGAAATGAGTCTTCAAAACTGGCATATTTTAAATTATTTAAGCGTTCTACGCTTACATTGGTTAACTGAAGTCTAGCAAGGGAAATATGACAGTGCTTTTATGACTTCAAACCAAAATAACGACACAACTAAAAATAACACAGTTTTGGAGCACTTAACAACGATTCGTTCAGTATGGAATTCACTGCTCAACTAACAGTGCAACGCTGTTGCAGTTAGGAGTACGCTCCTTCTCCATACAATTGAAGTGACGCAACTGTTCGTTAATGGCCAAATTATGAAGCTACAGAAACACACTTTTGATAATTGATCAGGTATTGTTTCAATACTGTCATAGTAACAACCGAAAAATGAAGAATTTTGTGTTGCGTCACTTTTGTGGGAAGGGTACAGTGTGTTTCAACCTGACTCCTTCTCTCCTTCATTGTTACCACCTATCAGCTCTATAAACTCTGGCGTGTGCAATACAGAGACTTACCACTGCCACGTCTTTAGTATATGAACGAATTTCTGGGAATGTATGTTTAGAGCACAGTATTGTATGGTAGTGATACATGGACTGTGGGAATACAGTACAAAAAGAGGCGGAGAGATTTGGTGCTCTAGAAGGATACTGAAGATTGGATGGCCTAGTAAGAGAGAGGTTCTCTGGAGAATCGACGAAGAAAGGAACGTATGAAAAACAGTGACAATAAGAGGGGACAGGATGATAGGACGTGTGTTGTCAGAGACGTACATTCGTGGTACCAGAGGCTAAACTGTTAGGGTAGACAGAGACTGGAGTTCATCCTACGTATAATCTAGCACGTAGTTTTCAAGTGCTACTCTGAGATGAAAGAGTTCGGCACAAGAGAGTAATTCGTGATGGACCGCATGAAACCAGTCAGTGGACTGATGAACAAAAAAGATAAAGGGATCAGAGTATTTGAGTATTTCTGTTAAATATTTCTATAAGGAAAAAATAAAGCGCAACGAAGTTTTAGAAATTTTAAATATTGCTTTTTGTGAGCTTGCTAAGTGTATGGTTCAAATGGCTCTAAGCACTATGGGACTTAACATCTGAGGTCATCAGTCCCCTAGACTTAGAACTACTTAAACCTAACTAACCTAAGGACATCACGCACATCCATGCCCGAGGCAGGATTCGAACCTGCGACCGTAGCAGCAGCCCGGTTCCGCACAGAAGCGCCTAGAACCGCTCGGCCGCAGTGGTCGGCTGCTAAGAGTAAAACAAGATTTTACAAGTGAGACGAGAATTTTGAAGAGGACGTGAAGCCGAGGTGGGCGGGCATCCTGGTCGCCCCAACACGTTAACAACCGATGAAATCGTGGAAAATGTGAAAGAAGTGATAATTAACATTCGCGAAAATAAAATCAGAGAAGTCGCTGATCATGTTGACGTATCAGCCGGCTCGTGCCATGAAATTTTCGTGTATGTTGTTGGTATTAAACGTGTGACAATAAAATTTATTCCAGAATACTTGAATTTCGATCAAAAGCAGCGACGAATGCCAGTTGCTCATGAGTGTCTATATGAAAGGAAGGAGAAGCACGCAGCAGTCAGTCGCAGTTCCATTAGTTTTTAGTACACCTGCGAATCTATGTTTCGGCTATAAATAGCCATATTCAGAACATTTTCGTTACAGCTCGACAAACTCGCGGCAGTTCATGTCAACATATGTTCTGAGAGGTGTATATGTCCTGCCTACAAACCTGTTTGCCTCTCCTTTCTTACAATCAACGGTCGCTGTGCACAACGGTTCTTGATGGAGTCAAGTTAACAATGATGTTTCAAATGGTTCAAATGGCTCTGAGCACTATGGGACTTCACATCTGAAGTCATCAGTCCCCTAGACTTAGAACTGCTTATACGAGTACCTAACTAACAAGGACATCACACACATCGATGCCCGAGGCAGGATTCGAACCTGCGACTGTATCGGTCGCGCGGTTCCAGACTGTAGCGCCTAGAACCGCTCGGCCACTCCGGCCGGCACGAGCGCCCTCTGCCGCCACAATATACTAGTAGGATGCCGCCCACTCTCAGTCCCAGTCTTCTGTTTTAGTCAGTCCTCGTCACTTTGGTCGTGTGTTACTAACGGGAGCCTCACACTGTACAACGCTCTTTTGCTTCTTGCAATAGCTGGACACTGCTGCTGTTTTTTTCCTTTTGTAAAATTTCTTTGCAACTCTTAGAGGAAGCTACAAGATAAGCAAAACTTCTGTTTACTGCATTTCACTAATCATTTCTGCCCATGTCTAGCTTCTCTATGGCGACAGCTGCTGCACCACTCTGCAACCCACCACCCCTTACTATTGCGTTTGAAGTAGTACACAGCCGGCACGGTATCTCATCGTGTCCGGTCAGAGAGCTGGTTGGCCTCTCTAATAAAAAATCTGAGTGGAAGGGTCAGCAAACGAACTTTAATGGATGTCATGTGATGTCCGCAACGACCAAACACGACAAGTGGTCATCTCGACATCTTATAATACTACACATTGATCTTGCCAAAAGCCGAGAAGCGATTCTGGGATGCTCTCTGGGCACTCTGGGATGTTTTCTTGTACAATTCATTTACTTTATTGATCAGTTCAAAGATCTTAACCATCCTTATCTATCTCGTGAGATTTTTTTTTAAAGACTACTTTAATTATCATTTAAAATTCTTATCTTTTAGATCTATTAATTAATTGTTTATACATCATAATCTATCGTGGGTTGCAGGGGTTCCGACCCCTGGGGAGGTGGGTGGGTATTCTTGCATGGCTGTGTTCTCTTAGCCGCTGCAGCTACGGCTGTGTGCTATTCCCGGCTGGATCGGAGATTTTCTCCACCCAGAGACTGGGTGTTGTGTCGTTCTAATCATCATCATTTCATCCCCATCGACGCGAAATTCGCTGAAGTGGCGTCTACCCGACGGGAGGCCCTAGTCACACGACATTTTTTTTTACAGCACTTACAAGTTTAACGCCGTTTGCGGTAAGAATTCCAAAAAGAGTTATCTATTTTGTGGTGAAACAGTTCCTAGCTTTTTCGCTGCTATACTGCTTGTCCATTAATGTCTGGCCAAAACTAATATTGTAACTATGCCCCTGCCTTCGTATTCGCCAGAAATGGTCCCGTGTGGCTTTCTTCTGTACCCAAAACTAAAGAATGCCTTGAAGGGCCATCGTTTACAAGCATAGATGAGAGTAAACATGCGTCGAGGAGAGAGTTTAAAGCTATACCAGAATCTAGTCCAGGAAGTGTTTCGAGGCTTGGAGAAAGTACTGGAATATGTGTATAAAATCTGTTGTTGTGGTCTTCAGTCCGAAGACTGGTTTGATGCAGCTCCCCATGCTACTCTATCCTGTGCAAGCTTCTTCTTCTCCGAGTAACTACTGCAACCTACATCCCTCTGAATCTGCTTACTGTATTCATCTCTTGGTCTCCTTCTTCGACTTTTACCCTACACGCTTCCTTCCAGTACTAAATTGGTGATCCCTTGATGTCTCAGGATGTGTCTTACCAACCGATCCCTTCTCCTCTGCCATATAAAATCTAATGGGGACTACTTGGAGGGCGATATCCGTGATATGGTCGAATAAATAGAATTCTTCCCAAGAAACAAATTCCCATTATTTTTTTAATGCACCTCGTATCTTGTGTTATGTTACATGCACTTAGCGTTTAAATATTTGTGTCCGTGTGAAGATAAGCCCCGCTGACATCAGTTCCGTTACCTCTGTTCGCAGGTCCAGTGAGGACGACTACTGCCCACCAGAGGACGTGGACTTCATTCAAGAGGCGGTGCTGAAGGAACTGCGCCTCAAGTTCTCCCCAGTCAAGCTGCAGCTCGCCTACCTGGAGGAGGGAGACCAGTGAACAACTGGAAGACATCCACTAGCACGCCATTTTTCATTTAGTTTCGTGTGATGTTGACGCTTATAGTCAGCATTAGTAGTTTTTACCATGCATAATTTTATACATTTTCCTATCAAAAGACTGATGTTAGATATAAGTCACGGGGATTTGGTGATGGTATTTTGTAAGCAGAATCGTAAATTAATGTACTTTTTTTGTGACAAGTAAAGGTATGTTGTGCCTGAGTATGTTGTGTAATTTATCTAGAAACTACTACTGACCACAGCCTTACTATTCCTAAACCAGTACTCTACGGTACAGTATACAACGAAACATCGATAAATGTAACCCTCATCTCTAGAAATTCCGGAAGTCAAGAACCGACTAAAACTTGCACTTGATACAGTCTTATCTGGACGTACCTGTGACAAATTTTCACACTTAGTAATAGAGTGGTTTGTTATCTAATGATAAAGTCGGGTTGATTCTGTGCCCCACATATCTTACAACACACGTTCCTCATAATCAAGCAGTGTAACTGTGCACAGCTGACAGAAAAATTACCCTTAATGCAGTAGTTAGTGTGTTCTTTTAATCTTTGGAAACGGTTTTCAGTACCTTTAAGTAGGAAAGGAAGCATTTTGAATACATATATGGTAAAAAAGCAAAAACAAGTTTCGTAAATATCACATTTCACTTCTCTCCTTTGAGGGATATGTGCTTGGTCCAGCAATCCTCCAGGTTTTTCATCCTATCAGAAAAACAGATTCTATCAAACTTTGCAAAGAGCTCGGTGTCTGTAACTATCACTTCCTCATTTCACGAAAATTTTTTTCCAAGCAGGTCATAGTTTCAAGTTCGGAAATGGAAGAAGTCACTTTGGGCTCAGTTTGGCTAATAGTGAGGATGAGGAACCAATTCGAAACCTAACTCACGCACTTTCGCCATTGTTATTGCTGATGTGTGGGATGGTGCATTATCCTGATGAAAAAGCACTTTTTTGCTTAGCCTCCTTGGCTTTTCTTCAGCCAACGCAAGTTTCAAACGATCCAGCGATGAAGCATAATAGGCTCCAGTTGTGGTTCTGCCTTCATTCAAGTAATCTATGAGGATTATTTCTTGGAAATTGTAAAAAAAAAAACTGTGGCCATCACCTTAACAGCTGAAAAAATGGTCTTTGCCCTTTTCTGTTCGCTCTCACCAGCCTTTTTCCATTGTTTTGACTGTCTTTTTGACTCTGGTGTGTACTAATACGTACAGGCTTCATCAAAAGTCAAAAATTCTTGCGAATTGCTATTAAACACAGCCTGACGTTGTGTTGAAATGCTGCTGCGGGCCGGCCGCTGTGGCTGTGCGGTTAAAGGCGCTTCAGTCTGGAACCGCGTGACCGCTACGGTCGCAGGTTCGAATCCTGCCTCGGGCATGGATGTGTGTGATGTCCTTAGGTTCGTTAGGTTTACTTAGTTCTAAGTTCTAGGCGACTGATGACCTCAGAAGTTAAGTCGCATAGTGCTCAGAGCCATTGCTGCTGCGGATGCGCATTTGGTCGCTACGAGCAGTCGCTGCACCCACCTCGCACACAGCTTCTTTGTAGGCGATTCTCCGTGCAAGATAGAGTGTACACGCTGAATTGAGATGTCCACAGTCTTGTCAACCTCACAATTAAAAAAATTCTTCTTCGTTGGCCTTGAATTACGGTAACATGGATTTTGTCAATGGTTTCCTTTGTGGTGACCTCAACAGAACACCGGAGCGGACTTCGTCTTCGGTGCTTGTCCAGCCTCATTTAAATTCATTAATCCAAAATAAATGATGGTGCAGAACCTGCGTCATTCGATTCTGTTTTGATTTGTGAGGCTGCCAAAGCCTTCGAATTAAAATATTTAAAAATGGGACGAAACTTTTTTCTCCATTTTCAGTCGCAGTCACACTGACCAAGCTAGACGGCTGTCAGTAATGAACTGACACCTAGTATTCATTGCCATCAATCATCCGCCATATAGTTCTAACTTGTCCCCACGTGATTGTCGTTTGTTTCCATAAATTAAAGAACGCCTTTGGGGACGTTGTTCATTGCTAAGATTTAAAATTCTTTATTAGGATGCTTGGAATAATCAATTTCACCAACGATTAAGGCGTAACAAAAATTTTCCATTCTTTCACGGAAATTTACTGACTTATCAAACCACCCTCGTGAATACATTTACTAAGAAACAAACGTGCCACAATACAGTTAAGTGGCTAGCGTGAGGTTTATTTAGTTTTTGTAGAATCCTTATGGTACTTTAGAGCAATGGAATGAGGACTGGCAAGAATATATCCAAAGGCCATAGAAATTTATGATGCAACTTGTGAAGAATTGTTTTCGTAATGAAGTGAAACTGAATGTTCAGCAGTCCCTGCGGTTGGTGCAGTGAAGTCCTGTATTCTGGGAAAAAGTGATTCTTGTGAGCATGAAAGTGCTCATGACTTTCCCACAAACTGTTTCCAAGTGGAGTTCGAACAGGAGTTTATACGACACAGTCCCCCGCATGTCGCAAATGCATCACTGGTGTTGTGGTCTTCATTCTGAAGACTGCTTTGATGCAGCTCTCCACTCTCTTCTATCTCGTGCAAGCTTTTCCATTTCCGCATAACCACCGCAACTTCCTTTGAATCTGCTTTCTGTAGCCAAGGCTTGCTCTCCCTCTACAACTTTTACCTCTCGCATGCCCATCCATTAACAAATTAACGATTCCTCCGTGGATCAGAATGCGCCTAATCAACATATCACTTTTTTGCCAAGATACGTCACAGATTTCTCTCTTTCACCATTCGATTCAGCGTGTCTCTGTTAATTATCCAATGGACCCATCTACTTTTTAGTGTTCTTCTGTTCAGAGCAATCAAATAGCTCATGATCTCATCTTGCATGTACTATTTATAGTCCATGTTTCACTTCTGAATGGGCTGCACTACAGACAAATACTATCAGAAAAGATTTCTTAATACTTCAATTCATATTATGAGGGCGTACTGGAAAGTGCAAACTCTTAAAGCTTTTTAATTAAAACAAACGTTATTAACATTCTACGTCTTTGTTCTTCATGTCTTAATCTTTACTTTTCGCCACAGACATACTGAGCCAGTAGCCTCCGTGCAATGGTAACACCAGATGCCATCAGATCACCGAAGCTGAACGCTGTCAGGCGTGGCTAGCGCTTGGATTGGTGGCTGCCAGGTGTGCCGAGTGCCGTGAGGTGCACTTGTGAGGCAAACTGAGGAGCTACTTGACTGAGAAGTAGCGACTCCGGTCGCGGAAACTGGCAAGGGCCAGGAAATTAGCGTGCTGGCCACATGCCCCTCCATATCTGCACCCAGTGAAGCCTGTCGGCTGAGGATGACACGGTTGTCAGCCGGTACCGTTTGGCCGTGTCCTATGCAGACGGAGTCAGTCAGTCAGTTGGTCAGTCATCCTAACAATGAACAGTCTTCTTCAAGTGAAACACCAGTTTGTTGATGCCATCGCTCTACACTGTTTGACTTTGTTGATCGAACCACAAACTCAGCTCTGCTTGCACTGCTTCATCACTTCAAAGTGGAGTCCCCAAAGGCGTTCTTTAATATATGGAAACAAATGACAATCACGAGGGGACAAGTTAGAACTATATGGCGGATGATTGATGGCAATGAATACTAGGTGTCAGATTGTTGCAGAATTGCATTGCTCATGTGTCTGGTACTGTCATGCTGAAGAATAAAGTGTGTGGACGAACTGTTCATACTCGATAATGGATTGCAGCACGTTGTTTCTCACTCACTGACACAGTTACGTTACACACCATCGTGTTACACACTACAGATCGGAGCACTCTAGTGGCAGACGGCTGTTGGTATGTGAGCTTGAAAAATTAAGATATAGAATGTTGTAAATATTAGTTTTATTGAGAAAGCTTGGAGAGTTTCCACATAAAAATTCAGAGGCACTACTTTTAAGCATGTCCTGAAAGATAACATATTTATCTTTCAGAAAAAGTCTTTCCTCCTACGGGAAGCATGCATTTATATCCTTTCTACTTCAGCCCACATCAGTTATTTTGCACTCCAAATAGCAAATCTCGACTGCAACTTTTAGTGTATCATTAGCTGCTCTAATTTCCTCAACATCACCTGATTGAACTCGACTACAGCCCATTACCAATGTTTTACTTCTGTCGATATTCATCTGATAACCTTCTTTCAAGAAGCTATCTACTCTGCTTAACTGATCTTTCTCCTCCTTTCCTCACTCTGCCAATTACAGTGTCATCGGACACTTTAAAATTTTTATTTCTTCTCCCTGTACTACAATTATTTTTCAAATTTCTCTTTAGTTTCTTTTATTGCTTGCTCAACGTAACGATTGGATTACATGGGGGATAGGCACCAAAGATTTCTCATTCTCTTCTCAGCTACGGTCCCTCTTCGAAGTTCTTATTCTTATAAGTGTAGTTTGGTTCTGCTGTAACTTTTAACTAACCATTCACTTGCTATGTTTTATCCCACTACAGTCACAGTTTTGGTGAGAGAGTGGCAACCGACAGTTTCAAAAGCTTTCTCCAAACCTACCAATATTATAATTTACGACTGCCTTTTTTAATTAAACCAGATTAAAAAAAACTGTGTCAGTGTACACAACACAGAACTGCAGGACAATGAAGATGGGGACAATGAAACTCTAATGCAGTCTGCACATGGGCGCGCGCGCGCACACACACACACACACACACACACACACACACACACACACACACAAACAAACATACTACTTCCCTGAATAACAAAACTGACTGTTCGTTAATGACTCAGAATGTGTCCTATCAACTGACCCCTTATTTTAGTCAACTTTGCTGTAACTCCATTTTCATTGCAATTCCAGTCATTGCCTTTCTGTTGGTTATTTGCTCCACCCACCTAATCATCACAGTTCTGCACTAACTCCACATTTCAAAAGTTCCTACTCTTTTTTTTTGTCTATTCTGTTCATTGTCCACATTTCACTTCCAATGCTGCTACGGTCGCAGGTTCGAGGCCTGCCTCAGGCATGGATGTGTGTGATGTCCTTAGGTTAGTTAGGTTTAAGTAGTTCTAAGTTCTAAGGGACTGATGACCTAAGATATTGAGTCCCATAGTGCTCAGAGCCATTTTTGTGTGAGTATGTCTGTGATGTCCTCCCAAATCCCTCGATCGATTTCAGCCAAATTTAGCACAGAAACGACAAGTGCCATGAGTATCAGCAATGTGGTATTCATAACCTCTTAGCTCCAATAGGAGCAGAGATATAGGAAAAAATGTTTATTTTTCAAGCTGTTGGTATCAGGCTGCCTTGTATGACGGGCATGTTGAGTGGGGATAGTATATGTCTGTCGAATCAACCTGCTTTGTAGGGCCGTCTACATGTCACTGGCAAAAAACCGTATTTCCAGGCCCTGACATGCAGGCTACCCTTTATGACAGATGTGCTGTGTGTCTGCTTTATCAACTTACTTTGTATGGCAGCCTCTACATAAGGGGAAAATAAATGATTTTCAAGTCCCCGATGTGTAGCCTGCCCTGCATGACAGATGTGTGGGGGAGTAGTGTTGGCATGCTTTATGAAATTACTGCAGGGACTACATTGCCATGTGTGCCAATGGGTATGACAATGGATCAGTTGAGACAAATAGAGGAGGGGATGGACAGAGTGGAAGGAGCAGAAAATGGACAGAGAGCGATGCATGAGGCAGATGGAAGGTGTAGAGGGATGATGCGCAGGTGGGAAAGGAAGAAGGAAAGGTAGAGATGGAAAGAGAGAGGGGGATGAGTATACAGTCAGAGGGAGGGGGGAGAAAGATATGGTCAGAGAGAGTTGGTGGAGGAAATAGACAAAGAGAGAGGTAGGAGGAGATGAATAAAGTGAGGAGGAGGACACAGGTAGGGATAGAAGGATGAGGTGGACGCAGAGAGTGGGAGGAGGAGGAGGAGGGGGAGAAGTGCTCAGTAGATGTGTCGAATGCATATGTGGGTGAACGCACAGTGGATAACCTAGTTATACCATATTTTAACATATTTCATTTTTTCAAAGGCGGATTTTGTTTTCTATTCACAGCCTCCATTACACAGAGTGAATTAAAATTCACGCCCTGGGATACCACAGTTTGTGATTGTTATCAAAATAATAGCAGAAAAAGGCCCCTAAAATGTTGTGACACATACGTTTTCTTTGGAAAGTGGGTGCCAAGACAGTTTAGCATCACTATAAGAAAGTGTATGACATATACTTTCATTCAGTAATCTGTGGCTGTGCTGCTCTGTTAGTGTGGAGGGTAGTGTTTTGCGATAGAATAGTCGAGTTCGTGAATTTGATTCTGGGTCTAGGTGAAATTTTTTTTAATTTTTGTATTTTGATCTGCCCAATAATGCTGTAGCACACACTGTTTGTTCAACGATAAATATCCTGAAACTGCAGTTTTTTAACGTTGAATGTAAGACTTATTGCTCATTCACGTCAAAAATATTCATCAAGACTAGTAATCATTTTAAAATTATCTTCCTCTTATTAAACAGAAATTGGCTGAAATAGAAAGATATACTTTATGGACATGTCCGAAAGAACAGACACCGTTGATGCCCTGCAGCCGTCTAGAACGAAATTAGAATTATATTAACACCTTAAGCTGCTGAAGGGCGTTGATATATATATCAAAGGTGACAGGTGAAAATGTGTACCCCGACCGGGACTCGAAGCCAGGATCTCCTGCTTACATGGTAGGCGCTCTGCTCTATCCATCTGAGCCACCGAGGACACACAGGACACTGCGACTGCAGGAACTTTCTCGCGCACGCCTCCCGCGAGACCCACATTCTCACCTTTTATGTCCACACACTACATTCGTAGTGTCCCACCGCAACTCACTCATTACTCGTGGAAGACATTCATACCAAGTCCCGTAAGAGTTCGGGTAATATGTGTGCATCCGCACAGAAGAAGAAGGTCATGGCAGGTATTGCCAGAACTATATACTTATATGGATATGGTGTCTGTTTTTTCGGACATATACAGGTGTGGCATAATGTATCCCAGGATAGTACTGGCCACCTGTATTATCGACTGGATGTTACAGACAGCACCTGCATTGCCGCTCGTGGAGGCTACACCAGGCACTAATATAGGAGTTTCAGCAGGGTCGATACTTGGTACCTCAGAACCGCTTATGCTACTCATCTGTAAATGTAATAATTTTTGTACTCCACATGCACTGTTGCAACAATAGATCTTCAGTGAAATGGAAACCTCTAAAGGGGTGAAATAATTTTTTCCGGCAATGTAGATCCGGACTGTACCCTTGTCTCCACGCACTTGATCTAAATGTGGAACGGCCCTTGGCATGGAAAATTGGGCGGAGATTTTCTTCTGTCCATGAAACTAAACCTCTTCCATTGGAGTCGTTGGAGCTATACTTCCATTGTTCCTGGTGGCTGTTGAAATCACCCATGTAAATAGATTGGTGGATATGTGTATGAAGGACATGATATGGCCATTGAAGTACTAGAGGATTGTAGATGTCTCCAATACGTAAATAAATTTTTATAATGGCTTCATCATTGGTGTTACTATTTTGTGTCCGTAAGTTATTAAACTAATAATCCCGTAATATTCGTATTTCTCAGCATCTGCCATCTTTGAAATTGGGGTTATTTTATTTCAGTCTGAGGATATTTTGCCCGGCGTACCAGGAGTATAACTATTGGGGATTGACAAAAACGCAGAAACACAACGAGAAATGCACGCTTGACCATAAATACAGATACTAGCGAAGCCTGCAGATTGCGCTGTTGTATTTGACCACGAACGGCACCAGTGCAAAGTTCTCAATACGTTGCAAGCGACAGTAATCGTCAGAACAGTGTCTTGCGCAGTTGTTTATGTTGATGCTAATTGCGTTCGAACGCGGAAGCATTGTTCGTGTTCGTATGGTGCACGCTTCTACATCCGCATCTACATATATACTCCGCTAGCCACCAAGCGGTGTGTGGCGGTGGACACAATTCGCTCCAAAGTCACATTTCCCCCTCACTGTTCCACTCGCGGATCGCGCGAGGGAAAAACGTCTGTCTGAAAGTCTCAGTACGAGCTCTAATTTTCCCTATCTTTGAATTGTGATCATTGCGTGATTTGAAAGCTGATGGTAATAATGTATGCTCTACATCCTCGGCGCAGATCGGATTTCGGAATTTAGTGAGCAGCCCCTTCCGTTTAGCGCGTCGTCTATCTGCAAGTGTGTCCCACTTCAAATTTTCTATGAGATTTGTAACGCTCCCGCGATGGCTAAATGTACCAGCCACGAATCTTGCCGCTCTTCTTTGGACCTTCTCAATCTCATGAATCAGACCCAACTGGTAAGGGTCCCATACAGACGAACAGTACTCTAAGACTGGACTAACTAACGTATTGTAAGCATTTTCCTTTGTTGAAAGACTGCTTTGCTTCAAGATTCTACCAATAAACCTCAATCTAGAGTTTGCCTTGCCCGTTACTTGTGTAATCTGACCATTCCATTTGAGATCATTTCGAATAGTCACACCACACATACTTGACGGATGTTACCGCTTCCAAAGACTGGGCATTTATTTTGTACTCGTACACCAATGGGGATTTTCGCCTTGTTGTAAGCAGTAGGTTACGCTTACTACTATTGAGAGATAACTGCCAGTCATTACACCAAGCATTTATTTTCTGCAAATCCTCATTGATTTGTTCACAACTTTCATGTGATACTACTTTCCTGTAGACTACAGCATCATCGGCAAACAGTCTAAGGCCGCTGTCGATACCATAAACCAGATCGTCTATGTAAATCGTAAAAATCAGCGGACCTTTTACGCTGCCCTGAGGCACACCTGAATTTACGCTTGTTTCTGTTGAAGTCACCCCATTCAGGACGACACACTGCTCTCTGTCTGTCAGAAAACTTTCTATCCAACCGCATATGTCATCGGGTAGGCCGTAAGCGCGCACTTTTTGGAGCAGGCGACAATGCGGAACCGAGTCGAACGCCTTTCGAAAGTCGGGAAATATGGCATCAATTTGGCAACCGGTATCTAGAGCCTGTTGTGTATCATGCACAAACAGGGCCAGCTGTGTCTCGTATGACCGCTGTTTCCGGAAAACCGTGCTGGTTTCTGCAGACGAGCTTCTCAGAGTCTAGAAAAGTCATTATGTCTGAGCACAAAATATGTTCCATGACTCTACAACAAATCGATGTCAGTGAAATTGGCCGGTAATTATGTGTATCCGATTTTCTATCCTTTTTATAGATTGCTGTGACCTGGGCCTTCTTTCAGTCCCGTGGAACTTTCCGCTATTCCACTGATCTCTGATAGATGATGGATAAGAATGGTGCTGTATTTGTAGCATTTGTAACATATAACCTTACAGGGATACCGTCTGGGCCAGATGCCTTGTGGCGTTTAAGGATCTTGACTGTTTTACAATCCCAGATACACTAAACACTATGTCATCCATCCTTGTGTTTGTTCGATAACTGAAAGGGGTAACGGTGCTGCAATCCTCTGCCGTAAACGAATTTTTGAAAGCTAGGTTTAGAATGTCGGCCTTCTGTTTATCATCATCCGTTACATTATCCGTACTGTCGGCAAGAGAATGTATTGAATTGTTTGTAGCGTTCATAGATTTTACGTACGACCAAAATTTTTTGGGCTTATTTTTAGAATCTGCAGATAAAATATTGCTTTCAAATTCATTAAAAGAATCTCTCAATGACCTTTCGACAGCTTTTCGCATAATTTCTGTTTGTCAGCGGGGCAGTGACTACGTTTAAAACGACTGTGCAAAATTCTCTGCTTTCTCAGCAACTTCCTAATATGTTTGTTGTACCACGGTGGATCCGTTCCTTCCCCTATATTTTTGTTAGGCACATACTTCTCTAGCACGTGGTGGACAATACCTTTAAATTCCGACCAAAGATGCTCAATATCCTTGTGTCCCGCGGTGAGTGCTTGGAGCCGACTCTGAAGATATTCATTAATGACACTTCATTTGCTTCCCCAAACAAGAAAACTACACGCCGTTTCTTTGCAACTTCCACTGACATAGAAGCCACAACGACATTGTGGTTACTAATACTTTCTTATATATTAACTTCCTCAAAAAGATCAGGTCTGTTTGTGGCCAAGATATCTAATAGTTCCCATCTCGAGTTGGTTTTCTAAGCAATTGTTCAAGGTTGTATGTTGAGAGCCCTCCTAGAATAACTTCACACGAGTCTTTCCTTCTGACCCCTGTGATAAACGTGTAATTTTCCCAGTCAGTGGAAGCCAGATTAAAGGCTCCACCTATAACTAATGGATAATTTGGATATTTATTTCCTGTGTACTCAAGACCTTCCCTGAGACGTTCTGCGACGTTTGTTGCGGATGCTGGTGGTCTATAAAAACATCCTAATACAGTGGTCAATCCTTGTCTGATTGACAGCTTTATGCAGACTGTTTCACAGTCCGACCCAGTGTCGATCGCAACTGCGTTTAAACAGCTTTTAACTGCAATGAACACGCCACCCCCCATAGCATCAGTCCTATCCTTCCTAAACATTGTCCAATCAGAGTTCAAAATTTCACTGCTATTTATGTGCGGTTTCAACCAGCTTTCGGTACTTAATACAATATTGGCATTGCTACTGTTTATTTCGGAGAGTAACTCGGGGATCTTGCTGCAGACACATCGACAATTTACTAACACGAGATTTAGCACATTTAAATCCTTTGGAATGACCTGTTTGGGCGAACTAACAATTTTTACAGTTGGCACACCTACATCAGTGTCATGAACTGGTAATTTTTCAGGCCAACGGTTTGTTTCCCGTGGGGAGGAACCTAATCTAAAAAAATCACAAGATCTGTAAACAAGGTAACCGAAGGGTTTGATGTTTCAAGAGGCACCATATCCAAGATTTATATTGCCTACAGGGAAAGAGGAAAAACACAATCCGCTAAGTCGCGACGCGGGTGAAAGCGTGCGTTGCGTGATGGTGTTGGACGGTCACTGACGGCAAAAAATACCTGGACCACAACCGCAGAAGTCACTGCAGAACTGAATGTCGCACTCGCAAACCCTGTTAGCATCAAAACAACATGAAGGGAGTCCCAAAAGCAGTGAACTGCAGGTCGAACTGGAATTCTAAAACCAGTCATCAGCGGATGCAAATGCACGTGATAGGAAAACCTGGACTATGTACCAATGGAAAAAGTCATTTGGACTACGGAGCAATGGGGAAGTCATTTGGTGATGACTGGGTGTTGTGTGCTGTCCTTAGGTTAGTTAGGTTTAAGTAGTTCTAAGTTCTAGGGGACTGATGACCATAGATGTTAAGTCCCATAGTGCTCAGAGCCATTTTGAAGTCATTTGCTTGAAGGAATCTTTTTGTACACTGCTTCCAACATTTGGCCGAGTTTACGTCTAAAGAGTGAAACATGGCGGCAAGCAGGCGATGATTTGGGCGGGCAGTCATATTGTGTCGTTTCACGAGTCCCATGGTTACTCTGCAAGGTCTCATTACTGCCAAGGATTATGTGACCATTTTGGTTGAACAGGTCCGTCTCATGGTATAATGTTTGACCAGGGTGATGCTGTATTTCAAGGCGATGGAGCTCATGTTCACATAGCTCGTATCGTCCAGGACTGCTTCTCTGAGCACAAGGATATTTTGCCACATCTCCCCTGGTGCCCACAGTCGCTAGATTTCGGCATTATTGAGCCTTCGTGATCTACTTTGGGAAGAACGGTGTGTGATCGCTATGTACCTGCATAATCGTCAACTGGACTTGCCACTATTTTGCAGGAAGGATGGTATAAGATTCCCTTGAAAACCATACAGGATCTGTATTTAATCACTCTGAGATGACTGGTTTCGGTTTGGAATGCCGATGGAGTTTCCGCATCACATTAGACATGGAAATGTGTTGTGTTTTTGTTATTTCGATATTTCTGCCCACCCCTACGTGTCACAGGTGGCTGCCTTAAGAGTCACAATAATTTTGAGGTAACCTAGTCTATTGCAAGCCAACGGCCCTGCCGCAGTGGTAACACCGGTTCCCGTCAGATCACCGAAGTTAACCGCTGTCGGGCTGGGCTAGCACTTGGGTGGGTGAGCATCCGGTCTGCCGAGCGCTGTTGGCAAGCAGGGTGCACTCAGCCCTTGTGAGGCAAACTGAGGAGTTACTTGATTGAGAAGTACCGGCTCCGGTCTCGGAAACTGACATACGGCAGGGAGAGCGGTGTGTTGACCAATGCCCCTCAATATCCGCATCCAGTAACGCCTGTGGGCTGAGGACGACACGGCGGCCGGTCGGTACTTTTGGGGCTTCATGGTCTGTTCGGGAGGAAAGAGAGAGAGTGTCTACTGCAGGTACCTTGTTTCGACTTACGTCTCACACTGCTCTGTGATATTCTCCTGGCAGTAACGCGTCATCCATTTCATCCTCATGTAATTTAACTTCCCTTTCTAAGTTCATCTCATTTGTATAGCTCTTCTATACATTCTCTTCACACTTAATTTCATCCTTTCCGTCTTTGCTTATTATCAGAGCTGCTTTTCTTTACCGCAAAGTTTTCTTTAATTTTCATATAAGAGGCGTCTTCTTCTTTCACACCTTTCGCTTAGTCATGCATGCTTCTACACTTTCAGTTCCTCATCTGCTTATTCCCGCTTAGCCATTTTGCACTTTTTGTCAATGTCATTTTTAAGACGTCTGTATTCTTCTCTTCTGGCTTCACTAGTGTTTCCATATTTGTTCAATTTTGGTAAACATTTTTTTAAACAGTGATCAATAAAGCATTATATTTTAACTAAAGTTCCGTCTTGATCACAACACTTATGCCGGCCGGTGTGGCCGAGCGGCTCTAGGCGCTTCAGTCTGGAACCGCGCGACCGCTACGGTCGCAGTTTCGAATCCTGCCTCGGGCATGGATGTGTGTAATGTCCTTAGGTTAGTTAGGTTTAAGCAGTTCTAAGTTCTAGGGGACTGATGACCTCAGATGTTAAGTCCCATAGTGCTCAGAGCCATTTGAACCATTTTTGAACAACACTTATGTCTCAATAACGTAAGCGACCGGTTTCGGTTATATTTATATAACCATCTTCAGACCTGTGAATTAATTTTAGAAAATACTAGAGACCAATCTTAAAATAAAATGAAAAGTGTCTAATGACGACAAAATTTTAACAAGATAAAACAAAACTTATTACACCCATGACTTCCTTGGAGGATGGTAAGCAGAGCTCTCCTCAGCTGCTACGTAGTCAACTGATGGTTATGAGTGCTGAGCATGAGCTTAAATATGCAAAGGCTCCGCCTACTTCCTCTCACACTTCTTCACAACTGCCAATCAGCGTTCATAATATGATGCTATCGTTAAAGTATAAAGTACGAAATACACTAATAACATAAAATTGATTCATTTAAAATGTCTGATTAACAGATAGTATGTGTAAAACTTATTTATATTTTAGATAAAAACGGTAAACTACGATGTGTAATAGCTGTGCCCTCTATGGGCAACCTTAATACTATTACAGTGCCAGTTAAATCAAAGATGTAAAAGTCCTTGGAGTTGTGGTATATATCGATTATACCGAGTCGCCTACATCACAATTGCATCTTTGATGGATGTTGCAGAATCGTCTTACTTTAACTACAGTTATATAAATATAACTGAAACCGGTCACCTATGTTATTGACACATAAGCGTTGTGACCAAGACTGAACTTTAGTTAAATTATAGTTTCCATATTTTCCCCTTCCGTCAATTAAATCTGGCGTGCTGTTCAAGAATATCTGTGCGGTCTTATCTTCTTGGCTATCCAATGCTTTACTACTTTACCGAGCGAGGTGGCGCAGTGGTTAGCACACTGGATTAGCATTCGCGAAGACGACGGTTCAATCTCGCGTCCGGCCATCCTGATTTAGGTTTCCCGTGATTTCCCTAAATCGCTTCAGGTAAATGCCGGGATGTTTCCTTTGACAGGGCACGGCCGATTTCCTTTCCCATCCATCCCTAATCCGATGAGACCGATGACCTCACTGTTTGGTCTCTTCCCCCAAATCAACCCAACCCAACCCTCCTGGCACCGAACTTCGCTAATTCCCACGGTCTAACTTTACTACTTCAACTCGTCTTCTTTTGTGCTCTATTGTACTTCCTCTATGTCATTCTATTTTTGCCTTAAACTCTCAGCAACCATTGATTCTGTAAATTATCCCGGTTCCAGCTCATTAATTTCAAACCTTCATGCTATTTCTTCAGCTTTACTATGCAGCTCATCATCATTTCGTACCTCCAGTTTCCCGGATCCTGGTGACGAACCTCTTCCAACGCTTTCTAACCAATAAATAATTGTTAGAAACACCATCACTCACTGGAAAGGTTTTGCAGTTTGAAAACTAGTTTATAAATCTCCCTTGCCATTACATAATTCAGTTCTCTTCTATGCATAGTCTTCTTTCACAATACTTAAACCAAATGTTTGTGATGATTGAGATATGTTCCTTGATACATTTTACGAGGCATGTTCGCCTTTCATTCTTTCCGCCCGTATGGAGGGGTACGAGTTACGGCACAGCTCTTGACCAGTTGCGGGAAGTAACGTGGAACGACTTATCGTAAGACTCGTAGATCGTCTGTATGCTTCACTGCAGGATTCCATTGTAGTCTTGGAGATCACATAAGATACTTAAAAAATTGGCCATGTGCGCGTAGCCGGCCGCTGTGGCCGAGCGATTCTAGGCGCCTCAGTCTGGAACCGCACCACCGCTACGGTCGCATGTTCGAATCCTGCCTCGGACGTGGATGTGTGTGATGTCCTTAAGTGAGTTGGGTTTCAGTAGTTCTAAGTTCTAGGGGACTGATGACCTCAGATGTTAAGTCCCATAGTGCTCAGAGACATTTGAACCATGTGCGCGGAGGACTCGCGCACTGGAGGTTTTGTACAAACTTAATTATGTACATAGACAGTTCATTCATTCCGAGAATCGAGAATCTCGACCATTTCTGCCTGTTATCGACATTGATACTGACAAGATATCTGTCCCAGGGACTTCAATATTTTCGAGAATGTTTTAATTTCAGTGATATAAATGTAACATAAAGTCATGTAGGAGGCAGGCGACCATGATTCGCCTCCATAGCTGAGTGGTCAGCGCGGCACAATGCTATGTGCGGGGCCCGGGTCCTATTCCGGCTGGGTCGGAGATTTTCTCCACTCTGGGACTGGGTGTTGTGTTGTCATCATCATGTCATCCTCATCGATACGCAAGTCGCCGAAGTGGCGTCAACTAAAGACTTGCATCAAGCAACCGGTCTACCCGACGGGAGGCCTTCGTCACGCGACATTTCATTTCAGGCGACCGTTATTATAATAATCAGTAGTTCTTCGTTAAGGCTGATGACATTACTGGTCATAAGACGCATTTCGGAAATTATCCATTGTAAGTAGGCTGTTTAAGTTTTTATATTGGTAACGCCACATAGTGCTCTGTATGAAAATCACTGGCTGTGCTGTGTGCAGTCTGTGGCTGGTTGGCATTGTTGGAATATTCGCTACTGTAGTGTTGGGCAGTTGGATGTGAACAGCGCGTAGCGTTGCGCAGTTGGAGGTGAGCTGCCAGCAGTGGTGGATGTGGGGCGTGAGATGGCGGAGTTTTGAGAGCGGATGATCTGGACGTGCGTCCATCAGAGAGAGTAAATTTGTAAGAATGGATGTCATAAACTGATACATATATATGTTGACTTTCGAACACTATTAAGGTAAATAAATTGTTTGTTCTCTATCAAAATCTTTCATTTGCTAACAATGCCTATCAGCAGTTAGTGCCTTCAATAGTTAGAATCTTTTATTTAGCTGGCAGTATTGGCGCTCGCTGTATTGCAGTAGTTCGAGTAACTAAGATTTTTGTGAGGTAAGTGATTCATGAAAGGTATAGGTTATTGTTAGAAAGGGCCATTCTTTTGAAGGGGTTATTGAAAGTCAGATTGCGTTGCGCTAAATATATTGTGTGTCAGTTTAGTGATGATTAGAATAAGTAAAGAGAGAAATGTCTGAGTACGTTCAGTTTTGCTCAGCTGTTTGAAAATCAAATAACGTAAGGGGTTTACCAGCACAGTAATTCATTAATTTTTCTATGGGGACGTTTCACCATCATCAGGAGCGATTACTGCACGTAGATATGGTGTTCCAAGTATGTGAAACAAACATTCACAGAATGCAAGACGTACATGGAAGATCATCCGTAGCATAATAATTATGAACAGACTTCGAATAAGTCTACAGCAATATGACCGCGTAGTGCATAAGACAAACTCCGGATATTCAAGGGAGGACAATGAGCACTTGTAACGAAAACTGGTTTTGCTCGTTTCAAGGTACTCGATACTAGTTACAAGTGTGCTTGATAGTAATCTGCTACAATATGCACATCAAATTAAGTTCGACATAGATTACAGTGATTTCAAGGGAAGCAGTGGATGGTTGCATAACTTCAAACAGTGCTACAGAATCGGAAGACGTAACATAACGAAATTTCAAACAAAGCGTCAACTTGATAGGCACTGCAAACTGCGGAATCGGCCCGAAAATTTGTAGATGAGATAAACAAACTTATGCCATCATCATGGAGGAATTTGTTTTCAGCTTCGACCAATCGGGATTTGAAGAGGAAATTAATGTGAAAGAAACCCTGGAAATTAGAGGTACGAAGAGAGTTGTATCAAGATCAACGAACATCAGTGCCTTAACGCATTCGTATATAATTATATTGACTGTTAATCTGGATGGTAAATTGACTGGAAAGCTAGTTTATTGTCCTGCGAGGAGTCGGAGGTGAGGCAATACCCCCTATTTTTCTTTCTCGTGTGCGTGTCCTTGCAAGGGCAGTATGGAATATTTATGTCACACAAGCAACAGGGGGAAAATGGGCGTAAGAGAACTACAGCTATGGTATGAGCACTGATTTTGGCCAATAGCTGGTCAAAATAACTTGCTTTTGCTTGATTCCTACTCTGCGTATAAATTCACCCTCCTTTAGAGTAGGCTATCCCTCCTGAAAAGTGTTTGACATTGCATTTCATACCACCCGGTCCACTGTAAAAATATAGCCTCTGGATGTTTCCTTTTTCCATGCCTATAAAACATTTTATGGCACTATCAGCAACTACGCCTTAAAGCAGGGGCGGTCAGGAATCCTGCACGTGTGCGGTGCACTTGCACGCGTGCAGTTAACAGGTGTTCTGCGTGCACACAGGGGCAAGCTGGCCTCCCGCTTACCTCCCCTCCCCACCATAACTTCTGACCACTCCTTCCTCTGTAATGCGTTTTGTTTTTCTAGCTTGCTTAATGAATGATGGAATAAGGTTAGCAGGAGTGCTTGAAATAAATCATGGTTTGAAAGAGTACCTATTAACTACGATACGTTTTATTTAATTATCACAGGTGGAGTTTACAATACGTTTAATATCTGGAACAAAATTTCTGCATACAGACAAACGTAAACAGTTACGTAAATTTTCATCACTTATGTTTGCTCTTAACCGAGGCTTGTTAATTCAGCAAATGGTTTTCCAGCTCTCACTATACTAAGCGCAATTTTATAGCTTCCACGTACCGCTGGGCTATTATTGTTGTCGTCCTGAAAAATTGAAAACAGTGCTCCATAAAATGTTAAATCAGTTAGATGAGAGACATGACGAGAGAAAGTCGCAGATCTCTCGTGACAACGGCAACTAGGACAGATGCATCTAATATCGTCAGGTCGCTCTTCTTAAGCTCAGTCAATTGTACTCGTCCTTGTGAAATTTATTATAATGGCCTTCAATTCTAAACTTCCGCTGACCAGCGAGAATACTGCCACATATTAAACATTTCGAAATTTCGCGTCTTTGCACAAAGAAAAAATGATTCTCCCATTACTTTTTAAAAGATAGCAAATTCCACGTCTCCGTTTCCTTGATTCATTCTGCATTGAAATACAACGTTCACTACGTAGTGGTCGCTTCGCATCAACGTCCGCGGCTTAGCCTTGTACTACACTGCCGCAACCTGCCGGCTGTCGCCACTGCCCCATTCGGCGATTGCACGCGAGCAGCACACGTGCAGCGCTGTGCGCTCACGAGCCGCGTGCAACGTTTGCCCGTCTCTGCCTTAAAGGATAGCCAATTTCACGATAAGCTCCGCGACAGGCTGTTTCGCATTCTGTTGCATGCCATCACATTCCATCAGTTCTCATCACATATGATTCTATATGCATTCCGTTATGTGCGGATACGTAGTTGAACTTCCTACATGGTTTGTAACTCCCAAGGAGCTCATCTTCGACCTTCATGGTGCGAACCTTTGTGATCTCTGTGGCGTGACACGTTTCATTGGGTGTTCATGGAGCAAGTAAACGGTTTGTTTTGAACATTTCTTTACTGGCGACGTTGTCCATTTTGCGAACTGCAATACATTCATCCCATAGAAGGTTAACTCAGCAACCTCCCATACTCTCATTTCCTGTCGACCTTCTGGCGCACTTGTTAAGTGATTGACAATCAACAATTCTCGCAAAGTAATTGTATTTACAACACTTGGGTATGAACAATAGTCAAAAACTAACCCCAAAGAAATGTCTTCAGAATCATTACAACATTCATTTCAACACATGGTGCAACTAAATCTGCCTCAATTTATATAAGAATACAATGTATCTGGCTGCGAGTGATATCTTGAGTTTTGCTGATATTTACTTTATCACTGGTTTTAAAGCTTTTCCTGTACAACTGAAAGTGTTTAGTTTTTATTACTGAGTTGTGGAGTAGCTAATACAGTACCAGTGCACTTTACTACTAAACGTATAGAAATATTGTCAATGAAATACACACACTCGTCTCTTGTGATATGAAAGTGGCTGCGGCAGAGATGTAAAGTCATTCCTCTCACCTGAGATGGTAGCAGTGGCGACAACGGAAGATGATCGCTGATCTGTGGTGCGGCAGATGTTTTCGCTGGACCCGGATGCTCGCAGTATGACAATGAGACTTCAGTTCAAGCGATGAAACTTATAAAAAATATTCTCCTTCTAAAAGCTGCTTCAAAAGATAATTTTCACAAAAATGGACATAAAAAAATGGCTCTGAGCACTATGGGACTTAACATCTATGGTCATCAGTCCCCTAGAACTTAGAACTACTTAAACCTAACTAACCTAAGGACAGCACACAACACCCAGCCATCACGAGGCAGAGAAAATCCCTGATCCCGCCGGGAATCGAACCCGGGAACCCGGGCGTGGGAAGCGAAAACGCTACCGCACGACCACGAGATGCGGGCAAAATGGACATCTATGCGATACTTTATTTACGTAGTGTGGTGTCTGTTTGTTGAATTCTCACTCTCAAAACAAGTTAGTGCTTGGCCCCAAAAATTAATTATTCTGAAAATCACTGGTTCGTTTCATGTTCGTCTTCCGTAACACCAAATTTCGCGTAATCGCCTCTTCTATTTACGTAACCCACTAATCTGCTGTAGTTCATCGACTTTGTCCTTCTCTCGGTCAAATAAATAGCTGACATCATCTTCACAGACAGCCATTGCTATTGTTGTACTCCAGCTTCTTTGACAAAACCCACACAATACCTGTTCTTCCTATGTCTTGATTTCTACGCTCTTGATGATCTTCTGCATCGATTTCCTTCACACAGCCATCCGTTCTTGTTCTGTTCCTTCAGGGTACTGAATAGCTTACATCCATAAAACTGGTACTATAATTGCTAGTACAATTCCAACAACGAGGCCATGATGAGTCTCCAGCAAATTCTTCATTACTCTCAGACAAATCTAGCCAAAAAAGCACCTCTGACTCACCACTCTCTACACCTTACCCGTCCATCCATTACACAAAATTCTTCTTCGCGTCCACAAAGACCACTCATTTCTCCGGCAGCAAACTTCCATGTCTTTGTCCATCTCTCTCCTCTCTTAACTCCGACTGTCAACTGTCTGCATCCTCATTGTTAATTACAAAGATAAATTTTAACCTATTGAACCGTAGAACTTTCCATTCTATCAATATTACACAGAATTTGCATAAAGTTGACCTGAAACATGACGTACACACATTTACATATTTGTAGGTAACATTTTCAATTTTAGCATTTGTATACGTATATAAAAATACATATTATATCGCGTCTGTGGCAAATCATTGTCCATACCTGAAAAATCCTATACGTATTAACATTGGGGAAAAATCTCTGTCTTAAGATTCGTAAGAGTCTTATTCTATGTTATTTACTAAGAAGGGCCGGGTTTCTTCAGATTTACAGTAGACAATGTTGTTCGAGTAATCAGTTGCGTAGCCTGTTCTTCTTGACTATCAATTACTTTGTTTGTGCACCTGTACCAGGTCGCATTATTTCGAATCAGGAAAGACTGGAGCAGGGTACTTTATCTGCTGGTTTTCCTAACTCGCTAAGGATGCGTGTCAATTCATGTAATTTTGAGTTAACAGCTGCAGTGCTATGCATTCTCACCACTGCTCGTGTCCATCCGTAGGTTTGATCTTAATAATAAGCCTTTTATTTACGTGTTTCTTTCTTTGTGTGAGCCTTCAGCTGTTGTAGACGCAAATGGATAGAGAAATGTCGATCTAGCAGGGGAAGTCACGTATTTACTTCTCAGATAAGATGACAGCCATGCTTCACTGCAGTCTCTCCTAATCCTTCATTTTGTCAAATAGTAGGGGGGGGGGGGGGAGATTGTTACATGCCCATTACTCATTCCCGTGGACCACTGTTTAACGTGTGGCACATGTACACATCTGTATGAAAAGCTTGTTATTAGCTAATAACGGTATTAAGGTGATTGGGTTTCAGAAGGCGTTATTAATTAACAGCTGTCTTACCGGACTTCAGAAGGAGACATACTGTTCTCGAAAAGTGCAGTACATGTTTCATCGCATAATGAGTGTGAAAGCTTTAATTCTGACCTTTAGGAAAGGGAGAGAAAGAACGACAACTTGTGTATTTGCTAACTGAATTAGACTGTATTCGTTAGTTCCATCTACTCCTCATCGAAACACACACAGCTGATACCTTCGTAACCTGAGAAGCGTACGTTACTGTACAGTTACTAGGAAAGAATGCTCTCCCTTTGCATGCTGGTGACGAACATTTGCCTTTCTTCAACGATTTTTTTCTGTGAGCGATGAAAAACGTCGAACAGAGCAGGAAGAGCCCTGGAATGTAGGGTTACTACCATGAAACTTCGAGAAACGTTTAACAAGGATTTCTACGTAGGTATTCTTAAGCAAGCACTCAAGCACTAGGACAAATCTTCCTATAACTGATCGTTGTCAGTCATCGAGGAAGAAAAAAACTCCTTCGTATGTGCTTGCTAATAAAAGGTTTCACCTTGATATTTGTAGATGCTAAATGACAGCCACTTATGGCACAACTGAAATGGTGGAGTTCCCCCCAATCGTACTTGCGAGGTCAGCAATAAACACACACACAAAGAGGATATGAATTGTCCATCTGGAGTCTAACAGCGCATAGCTTTTCAAATACTTCTCGTTTGATGGAGACACAAGCTAACAGTTCATGAAACTCTCTAAATTCTTAATTTCCTGCTGAGTATTTCAGGCATTCGGAAGTGGCTACGAAGCAAACATAATCTGCCGTGTTTTTCAAGTTTGGCGGTACAAAGCGGTACTCCGCGGACAGTTCGCGGAGGGGCCGCAGGGTGGCTCTGCAGTCGCGACACGCGCGCTCTCTTACGATTTCTTTCTGGAATCACTACCAGCGCAGCTTTGTGTAATCGATGCGTGAATTCCATCACCAGCAGATTCTCCGTGCGCGCGTTTCCAGACATCAATCGTCCTGTGTCATTGACCTTCTTCAGCTGAAATCTGAAAATACATAAGCTACCATTTGTGCCAGCTCCGGAATATTTTTTCACGTCTTTCGCGGTCACAATGTGTGAGGGAGACGTCAACAAATTACGTGAAGGCGTTTTTGCTCTGGACTCCTCTCTTCCCGTAGGCGAGACTTGGTGAGAAGTGGTCACCCCTGTCCCTCCCCTATGTGAGAGTCATCTTGTAATCCGGTAAAAACACGTAAATTGTAAAATCATTTTGTCTCTTCTAAACACTGGTTAAAACGCTTTAGTCAAACCATGATTTATTTATAAGTTGAATTGAAAAGTTTTTTTAACACGTGATTAAAATACTTTATTTTAAACACTCCAACTCTGAGTAATATTTGGACGGACAGAACAGAGAGAGACAAAAAGGTTCCGCAGAAATAGTATTAACCGTTTGATGGATCCCTAAAATACTAACCTTTTATTGGTAAATAATATAAAAATTAAACGTCATTGGACAGTTGTTACCTTATGGATGAATGGCAACATCGTTTGTACCTTCCTTTGAACCACATAATTACGTAGCTTTCAGTCTCTAGACTAACGTGACCACTAAGAGAATTCTTGTTGGTGATTTCAGCTTAGGTTCCTTCCACAAACGTTTAACTTCTCGCTCGCATGCGTACTTTGATTTGTCGGTATGCTGCTTAACTTACGCACTATAAAAGATTTGATACAAATTCATGTGGGACACAGTAACATGGGCCTTACAAACGTTCAGAATATGACGGCTGACTCACTGACGGACACGCAGTGATCACGAATGACTCACTGACATGGGTGATTTCGACCGGCGCGGCAGAAAAGTCCTCAAATGAAATTTAACATTTGGGTGAGACTTCTTTCCAATCGGAGCATCCTAGGCTTCCACACATTAAAGCATTCATTTCACTTCAGAGAGGCCTACAGACTAATGGGCACTTTCATACTGTCTATGCCCCGAATTAATTATATAAAACAAAATGTTACCCATTATGATAATGAATATTCTCTGAATTAAAAAACTGACCTGAGATTTTCATTGCCCACTCCACCCCTTTAAATAAGATTTGATGAGATTTTGCCGGTCCCCTCCTCCCACTGTTTTGAGCTCACTTAATTAATGGAAGTCCATTTTACCCTAGTGCAACTTTTTCTCTGTATTTAGACTACAAAATATCATGACCCGGATGGTATATACGGGCCACAATACAATGTTTACATTGAAAATGCTTAAATTCAGGGAGAAATGCATGCTTACTTTTGATACGAAGTCTATGACACGGAAAGGTGGTTCGCTGATGTATTGTTGTATACTTGCCCTCTCACGTTACCGTAGTAAAGGTAAATATGCAGCACAGTTAATTTGATTTCTACAACCGACTGCTCAGATATAGTGAAATACCTGTGTAATTGGCGAGATGTAAATAAAAAGAATTTCTTATTCTTTCATTTTTGACATAAATCTGTGTTACCTACTAGAAAATTTATCTCTTCTCTTTACTAGTGTTAACAACTTAAGATACATTTCCTATTCCAGTATGTGGCAGACCCCAGAAATAACTCAATGCAAAGTTAAAATGCTGCTCAAGCAGTTATTTGTTAAACTTGTCAACCTGCTGAAACGGAAATTTTAGACTTTTATTGCGTACTGGAATAAACGCATGGGGTACATAAGCTCCTGGTGAAAATATTCCGCCTTCAGTTCAGTTTAGAACTACTTAAGCCTAACTAACCTAAGGACACGACACACATCCATGCCCGAGGCAGGATTCGAACGTGGGACCGTAGCGGTCGCGCGGTTCCAGACTGAAGCGCCTAGAACCACTCGGCCACACCGGCCGGCGGACACCAACATTTCAGAAAGAGCGTCCTAGTGGCGTCCTACTGGCTACAGCTGGTAGACGGCGACTGGAAACGCATTAAAATTTTCATTGAGAACCTGAGAGATTTTCTGAGGGTCCAGTAACAGAATCGATGAGAAGAAACCACTTACGGACGAAAGTAACTTCAGCATACTGTATCACTACCAAATGCCATAGCTCGATGAAACTTGGACCATAGACACTCTGACGGAAAGAAAATCCCTGCACAAAGAAGGAGTTGAGTGATATAAAAGAAAGTTTCTACATCTCAAAGATGATATCTGTGGTGTCACCGCCAGACACCACACTTGCTAGGTGGTAGCCTTTAAATCGGCCGCGGTCCGGTAGTATACGTCGGACCCGCGTGTCGCCACTAGCAGTGATTGCAGACCGAGCGCCACCACACGGCAGGTCTAGAGAGACTTCCTAGCACTCGCCCCTGTTGTACAGCCGACTTTGCTAGCGATGGTTCACTGACAAATTACGTTCTCATTTGCCGAGACGATAGTTAGCATAGCCTTCAGCTACGTCATTTGCTACGACCTAGCAAGGCGCCATTATCATTTGCTATTTATCTTGTGATGCATGTACCGTCAGACCGATGTTTACCAATTATGGATTAAAGTTAAGTATTCCAGAAGCTACGTACTTTCTTTACTAGACTCAACTCCTTTAACTGTTACAGACGTCACGCCAGCCTGCGTGAGCTTAAACGCGTGCCTTTCGGCTACCTCATAGTGGCTTGGCTGTCTTGCCAAGTCACAACAATATCTATTAATATTTCGCGCCAGTCGCATAAGAGTAGCACTAGTAGTGCCACTATAAGAATGCAAATCAGGTATGCTTTAAAAACACGCTGTAACGGCCGCGAGCGTCATTTACTTTGAGATTTATTTATTTATTTTATTTATTTTTTTATTTATTGATTTATTTAACCTGGCAAGATTAGGGCCATCAGGCCCTCTCTTACATCTAACCAGGCATTCTACTTATTTTACATTCATATGTTTTAGTAGGCATGTTAAACTACATCTAGTACAAAAAGTGAAATAAAAAATTTGAAAGGTACACCCGGAAAAATACATACATATAGAATTTATATCCTTAGGTCACAAGTACTGTTATAATTAGACATTACTGAAGAGACAGATTTTAGATAGGAGTGCCGGCAGCAGGGAGTATGAGGGAGACTCATGGTGAAGGGAGGAGAAGAATAGAGACATGATGAAACATAATTAAGGAAATATAAAGGAAAAGAAGATTGCGTGGCTAATAGAGAAAGATGAAGAGGAAGGCATCTCAGGAGCAAGATAGGAGACGCTAGCTTTGCTATTTGACAGATGAGGGGATTGTCCTTGTACATTAATTTTGTGGAGAACTTTGTGAGGATGATAGTAGGAAATGCTTCAACTTCTTCTTAAAAGCAGCAGGAGATCGAATTTTGCGCAAGGTAAGGGGCAGTTTGTTCCAGAGGCGGACAGCGGCAACTGAGAAGGAGTTTGCAAAAGTTTTGAGATTGGACGTGGCGTGAGTTTATGTCAGTCAAGAGTGCCTTTAAGGCGACAGAGATGCCTTTTTCAACACCTCACTGAGTTGGAACGCGGTGGTGTGATAGGGCTGTGAGAAGATGGATGTTCCTTCTACAATACTGCAGAAAGATTTATCGGGAACGTAGCCACTGCACATGATTGCTTGCAGCGGTGGTCACGTGACTGTACGGTATCGAGAAGACCGGGCTCCGGACGGCCACGTGGCATTACCGCGAGGGAAGACCATCGTGTTCGGCGTATGGCTCTAGCGCATCATAAACTGCATCTGCAGCAGCTGTTTGAGCAGCGATCGACACCACAGTGACGCAATGAATTCGATGACTCCAAGGACAGCTCCGATCGAGACGCCCTGTAGCGTACATTCCACTGACCCCAAACCACCGCCACTTGCGACTTCAGTAACGTGAAGCGCGAACTGATTGGAGGGTGCAGTGGAAGTCTGTTGTGTTTTCTGATGGAAGATGGTTCTGCCTCGGTGCCAGTGATGGCCGTGTGTTGGTTAGATGGAGGTGAGTTGAAGACCTGCAGCCGACCTGTCTGCGTGGTATACGTGTCGGATCTAGACCTGGAGTTATTGTTTGGCGTGTGATACCGTACGACAGCAGGAGCACTCCCATAATTATCCCATACACCTTGGCTAGGGAAAGGAGTAAGACAAGGATGCTGTTTATCACCTACTCTTTTCAACCTGTACTTGGAAAATATGATTGACCAATGCTCATTAGATGACAAAGGAGTAGAAGTTGGAGGAAGAAGAGTAGGGTGCTTGAGATTTGCTGATGACATGGTCCTTCTAGCCACAGGGCAAAAAGAATTACAGGATTTGGTGGACACCATTGCAACTAACGGAAAAAAAATATGGAATGAAAATTAACACAAATAAAACAAAAGTATTGGCAATAGGAGGAAATAAGGAAATAAAAATTGTGCTGAATGGAGAAACACTAGAACAGGTGCAAAATTTTAAGTATCTTGGAAGCAGGATAGACACCGACTGGAAGTGGCTCTGAGCACTATGGGACTTAACATCTATGGTCATCAGTCCCCTAGAACTTAGAACTACTTAAACCTAACTAACCTAAGGACATCACACAACACCCAGCCATCACGAGGCAGAGAAAATACCTGACCCCGCCGGGAATCGAACCCGGGAACCCGGGCGTGGGAAGCGAGAACGCTACCGCACGACCACGAGATGCGGGCCGGACTGGAAGTGCACCACAGAAATTAAAACAAGGATAGCAATGGCAAAAGAGGTGTTTTATAAGAAAAGGAGAATCTTCTGCAGCGGTACGGACAGAGAACTCAGAAAGAGACTCATAAAGTGTCTTGTATGGAGTGTTCTTCTATATGGCGCTGAAACATGGACTATGAGGAAAAAAGACAGAGAAAGGCTGGAGGCTTTTGAGATCTGGACATGGCGGAAGATGGAAAGAATAAGTTGGATGGACAGAGTAAAAAATGAAGAGGTACTGGAAGAGTGGGAGAGAAAAGGCAGTTACTAGATGTAATAAAGAGAAGAAAATGAAATTGGATTGGGCATATATTAAGAAAGAATGACGGACGGATAAAAACAGTTTTAGAAGGTTATGTAGAAGGGAAAAGGAAGCGAGGAAGGAAGAGATTCCAGATACTGGATGACATGATGGACGGTACAACATACAGCAGCCTTAAGAAGGAAGCAATGGATCGCAGAAAATGGAGAGGGAAAGGACCTGCTAATATAGCAGATAACTGATGATGATGGCCTTGGCTGCACATTTTTGTGTCGGCTCAAATGGCTCTGAGCACTATGGGACTCAACTGCTGTGGTCATCAGTCCCCTAGAACTTAGAACTACTTAAACCTAACTAACCTAAGGACATCACACACATCCATGCCCGAGGCAGAATTCGAACCTGCGACCGTAGCAGTCGCACGGTTCCGGACTGCGCGCCTAGAACCGCGAGACCACCGCGGCCGGCTTTTCTGTCGGTTTGGTGATTCAACCTGTTCTGCTGCCGCTCATGAATAGCATTCCACAAGGTATTTTACAACAGGATAACGCTCGCCCGTGAACCGCTGTTGTAACCAACATGCCCTACAGACTATCGATATGTTGGCTTGACCTGATCGATTACCAGATCTGCCTCCAGTTGAGAACATACGGGACATCATCGGACGACAACTCCAGCGTCATCCACACAACAGCATTAACCAAACCTGAAGCGACCGAACAAGTGCAACAGTCATGGAACGCCATCCCACAGACTAACGTCGGCAAATGTATTCCTGAAGTTTCATTACTCTAAATCAATTATTTCTTGGTGTTGCAATGTTTATGTCGGAGTAGCAAGAAGTGCTACAGCATACTACATAAGGGAACAAAAGGAAATACATAATGAGACAAACACAGAAATGATACTTTTATTCAAAGTCAATAAGTACATTGAGGTCAACGCGATTCACGATTGTCCCATGGACATTACAAAAGCAGGGTGTGTCACCACCACGGACGGCATTCCACATGATGGAGTAGTACAGTGTCAGAATAACATAGACTGGTCACTGTTCCGTGTTCGAAAATTTAGACGTCAGTACGCCCCAGTGGCGGTTGTAGAAAAACCACAAGGTGGGGGCGCTAAAGATATCTTGAGCTACCTTTACTTTTACCGCAATAAAAAAAAACGAGTCACATGCAAAGTTTAAGGAAATTTTATTTAAACTGATTATTGGTTAATTACATCGTCAATAGGACAATCAATGTCAACACAGCTAAAACATTAAGTCGATCCTCCTTCATTGTCGATCTCAGCCATGTCTTTGTACGCCGCAATGTTGAAAAACCTCTTTCTAGTGCAGCAATAGATGCAGGTAGACAAGCAAATATTTTGTATAGCGTGTGAAAAGTAGGATAGTCAAATCTAGGACAAACGGACAACACTTACATAACAGAATCACGGTCATTAAGGGCGTTTATGCTCGTTTGCTTGTATTGAAGAATCTCACAAATTAAAATACGGTAACGTGCACGCGCGTGGTACCGTAGGAAAGTGCAACTACTCGATAACTCTCTACATCTACATCTACATGGTTACTCTGCAGTTCACACTTAAGTGCCTGGCAGAGGCTTCATCGAACCATTTTCATACTACTACTCTACCATCCTACTCTCGAATGGCGCATGAGAAAAAGGAACACCTATATCTTTCCACTCGAGCTCTGATTTCTCTTATTTTATTATGATGATCATTTCTCTGTACGTAGGTGGGTGTCAATAAAATATTTTCGCATTCGGAAGAGAAAGTTGGTGATTGAAATTTCGTAAATAGATCTCGCCGCAATGAAAACAGCCTTTGTTTCAGTGACCGCCACCCTAACTCTCGTATCATATCAGTGACACTCTCACCCCTATTGCACGATAACACGAAACGGGGTGCCCTTCTTTGTACTTTTTCGATGGCCTCCGTCAACCCTACCGGGTTAGAATCCCATACCGCGCAGCAGTATTCCAGCAGAGGATGGACAAGTGTAATGTAGGCTGTCTCTTTAGTCGGTTTGTCGCATCTTCTAAGTGCTCTGCCAACAAAGCGCAGTCTTTGTTACGCCTTCCCCACAATATCATCTATGTGGTCTTTCCAGTTTAAGTGGCCCGTAATTGTAATTCCTAGGTATTTAGTCGAATTGATTGCCCGTAGATTTGTGAGGTTTATCGTATACCCAAAATTTATCGGATTTCTTTTAGTACTCATGTGCATGACCTCGCACTTTTCTTTGTTTAGTGCCAATTGCCACTTTTCGCACCGAACAGAAATTCTCTCTAGATCATTTTGTAATTGGAACTGACCGTCTGATGATTTTACTAGACGGTAAATTACATCATCAGATTATCACTTACATCATTTATGTAAATCAGGAACAGCAGAAGGTCTATGACACTACCTTGCGGAACGTTAGATGTCACTTCTGTTCTACGCGATGATTTACTGTCTGTTACTACGAACTGTGACCTCTCTGGAAGGAAACCACGAATCCAGTCACACAACTGAGACGATACTCCATATGCACGCAATTTGATTAATAGTCGCTTGTGAGGAACGATATCAAAAGCCTTCTGGAAATCGAGTCAGTTGAATCGCCTGACGAAAGAAAAGAACGAATAGCATGCGGGCTGACTGGCGGGAGCGACGCGGGTGGCAATGTGAGTACGCCCATGCAACATTACACCTCCCAACACTATAGCACTTGGACCACCAAAACAATCAAGTTCGATAATGCAACAGGTGGGAAGACGTAATGCACAAAGCGAGTTACCAACCATACTACAAGGTTTGCCCAGAAAGTGATGCACCACATTTTTTTCTTCACTAAGTCTTTATTGAACATAATGAGAATTACACACACGAAAGAATGGTGTTTTATCTAGACACCCTATTTTCCCACGCAATCTCCATCCCGTTCTACGGCTTTCCTCCAGCGCGAAACAAGGGCGTATATGCCCTGTCGCTACCAATCCTTGTCCTGGTGGCGGAGTGAATCACCTCCTCATCCTTCTCAAAATGTCTTAATGGCGGCTAACAACATCAGCTCGCTGCAGCATGTCAGGTGTTACAGCCGTGGACCGCTGCAAATAGCAGAACTCCGCCGAACCGCCTTCTGATGACCTCACCCTCCCCGCCCAGCGTCTAACCATAGTTCTGTCGACAGCAGATGCTCCATAGACTTTGCACAAGCTTTTGTGTGTATTCCCCGCACTTTCTTTCTCTGCAGTGACAAATTCAATGACGGCACGTTTCTTGTAACGCACATCATCTACAGACACCATTTTGAAACTGTCCTGCAGCTACGCTATCTGTCGGAAGTGACGGAAACTTGGCGCGCTAACTCAGGAGACTTCAAATAATACAAACGCAACGTTTCGCATTCGTTACATTGTTTTTGTCATTTGGTGTAATTGAAAAGGTGTCCACTGTCTTGTACACTGGCAATCTGCTCCTTCTTCTATACATTCTCCTCCTGTACGGCATGGCGATGTGCAGCGTGCGGCTGCCTCGAGTCGAATGAGCCTGCAGCTGCCTCAGGACCGGATGACGCCACTGATAGGACGTCACGCGGCAGTTATCAGCGCCGTAGCGCAACCGGAACTGAATTATTCTGCAACAGGGTCCTAGTAATACTAGGGACCGTGTTGCGTAACAGCCTTGTTCTGCGGCCAAGTCCCGCTCAAGGTCACCCGCTTTACACAGCGACATACGGTCAACGCACACATCCATAAACGTTGTTTTCGTCGCCGCCGGCGAATGCTGGTTTACAAATCACTTGTTAATGTGGACGGCACTCTTGGTGCTTCGACATCTTCTGCGAAGGGTAAAAAGAATGAACTTAGAGGAGTAGGTAAAACTACTCAATTTGTTCTTCTTAATGGACCTAGTTTATTTTGTGGTGCGAAGTTAAATTTTTCTTTAATGAAAGTTTCTTCTTCTTCCAGTTTGGGTAACGGATGGATAACTGTAGCTTTCGTTGCTTGTAACAATGCAGGAAGAGCAGGTTTGGAATCCTTTGAAACTGGGGAAATTCTAGCTTACCGTACTATCCCTGTTTCTGAGATTATTATTTCTAGTGAGGGTTCTTACCTTTTACCGCATGGGAGTTTGTCTTTGTCTTGTCGTAGACGTTGTAAGACAAATTCCGATTCCAGTATTCACTTATGGGTGAAGGCTAGTGGTCCCTCTTCTTTGGAAGATTGTCGTATTGTTGGTCATTGTACTTTATTTAATCACTGAAAGCAGTTCTCAAATCGGCCCTTTTAAGGGCCACAAATACTACACATTGATCTTGCCAAAAGCCGAGAAGCGATTCTTCTTGGTGTTTTAGCCCCCTGCGTTGACCGTATGTCGCTGTGTAAAGCGGGTGACCTGTGCAACCCTCGTGTACTATAGCAGTCCTCTCCATGTATATCCCAAATTTCATCGAGATTTTCATCCTGAATTTCTGCACTCTAGTGTATTTTATTTCTTTGTAAATCACTCTTAAACAAAATGAAAAAATGTATTAGAATGCTCGTGACAGCTGTCAGAGCAAGCTGAATTATAGACATGTATCTCCAGTGATAAGTAGCTTCCACTCAAGATTGTGTGATTTTCAGTTAGAGTATTCGAGCTAACACACTGAGAATGGAACGACAGCGTTAAGTCTGTTATAAGGAAGGCGGAAGGAAGACTCGGCTTCTGCGAAAGTGTGGTGCCTCTGTGGAGTAAAAAGAGTACAAGTTTTTGCTGCCGATTCTGTGCTCCAGCATTTGGAGTCCCCCCAAAGTAAGCATGGTAGTAGGCGCTGAACGAAGGGACGTACTGCTAGGATCGTAACGGATCGGTGTTTTCAAATTTAAGAGAACTAGTATGCGAGAAGTAGTGTGTGACAATTAAGAGAACGTGTGTTTGAAGACCTCGACCATTTCACTGCCAGCGAAGGAGTCATGAGAATAAGAAGAATCTATATATAACGCGCAAATAAATATACCGTGCTCTGTTATGGGATTTCTACACTTAGGAGGATAAAGAGAAGTTCTGAATAAAATCAACATTCATATAAATATTTTTTTGTACAACATATATTTATTAATGACTTTACAAGTTATTGTACATAATAATATTACCACAAACAATTAACATTTAGATGTGTAACACAGAAATATTTTCTGATGCTATATTGGGATTTCTTCCATTATATGAATGATAGCACAGCACTTTGGACTTGTTTTATTTTCATTCCGAACATATTCCTGGGATGCTCTGAATATTTCACAGCCTTAACCGACCAACGTTGCTGTTCCCTTTGACTCGGCAGCACAGACAGTAGCGCCGACAACGGTGCACCCATCACTGGACTCGAGGCTATTTTTCTTGTCCCTCAATCAACGGACTGTTCTGGGTCAAAATAGGCCAAAATACTAAATTTAAGAAATTGGTGTGTTACACCACGCTGAAAAGACATGCTGACAGGTTACATGTATTGTCATGATTCGCCCATCCACAATCGCCATTGCGACGTATTGCGAGCAAGATGGCAGCAGTAACGTCAAATGGCCACTCTGATTGAGTTAGCTTGTCTTCTCTGATTATTTGCGCGCTACATGAACTCGTACACTGGCTAGGCCGTTGTTCAGTTCCTTCAGTTCCTTATTGTGTCCTTCGTAAATAATATAGAGTAGAAGTCTACTTACGGTATCTTGACACACAGTGTTAGTACTGGCACAGTGCCAGGCATGATCTTAATCATAATGCGACAGTGGTGTTTAATTAAAAATTCTATATTCAGAGTACGTGAATACTCGTAAGACGGTTGGTTCAGTGAGTGAGTGTTTTCTGCAAGCAGAATGGGCAGTGCACATGCAGTGCTACATGTCATTTCTGCGGGTACTGTCAGGAATGAACCTTTAGCTCCGCAGAAGATTTTGATAGAGAACAAACAATGTATTTACCTTAATAATGTTCAAAAGTCATCATATATATCTATTAATTCATGACAACCATCTTTACAAATTTCCTTTTTCTGGCGGGCACACGTCCAGATCGTCCGCTTATAGTAACCTCTCAAGACTCTGACATCTCTCTCCCCACATCCACCACTCCTGGCGGCTCACCTGCAACTGCCCAACACTACTTGCTGTTCACATCCAACTGCCCAACACTACAATACCGAATATTCCAACAATGATTTCAACCAGTCACAGACTGCCCACAGCGCAGTCAGGGATTTTCATACAGAGCGCTACGTGGCGTTACCAACATAAAAACCTAAACAGCCTACTTACAACCTCACATAATCAAAGAGAAACAATGAACGTGATGAAAGCTCAAATAGTAGTAAGACCCCTTCGCACAGTGAAAGTAAAATTATGTTCAACTACAATTTCAAAAGAATAACCTCAAACATCTACCGAAAATTGCAAATAAAAATGTCGACACTCGACATTGCCATTTCGATATAGACATATAGGTGACAGAAGTATCGCCGATATATTTTTGGAAAAAATATAGGTCATCATCAACATCATCATCATCATTTAAGACTGATTATGCCTTTCAGCGTTCAGTATGGAGCATAGTCCCCCTTATAAAATTCCTCCATGATCCCCTATTCAGTGCTAACATTGGTGCCTCTTCTGATGTTAAGCCTATTACTTCAAAATCATTCTTAACCGGATCCAGGTACCTTCTCCTTGGTCTACCCCGACTTCTACCATCTACTACTGAACTCATGAGTCTCTTGGGTAACCTTTCTTCTCCCATGCGTGTAATTTGACCCCACCATCTAAGCCTGTTCGCCCTGACTGCTACATCTATAGAGTTCATTCCCAGTTTTTCTTTGATTTCCTCATTGTGGACACCCTCCTGCCATTGTTCTCATCTACTAGTACCTGCAATCATCCTAGCTACTTTCATATGCGAACCTCAACCTTATTGATAAGGTAACCTGAATCCACCCAGCTTTCGCTCCCATACAACAAAGTTGGTCGAAAGATTGAACGGTGCTCAGATAACTTAGTCTTGGTACTGACTTCCTTCTTGCAGAATAGAGTAGATCGTAGCTGAGCGCTCACTGCATTAGCTTTGCTACACCTCGCTTCCAGTTCATTCACTATGTTGCCATCCTGTGAGAATATACATCCTAAGTACTTGAAACCGTCCACCCGTTCTAACTTTGTTCCTCATATTTGGCACTCAATCCGTTTGTATCTCTTTCTCACTGACATTACTTTCGTTTGGGAGATGCTAGTATTCATACCATAGTCCTTACATTTCTGATGTAGCTCTGAAATATCGGTGCATAGAAATATCGTTACATCGACATTTTATCAACAGCCCTAATTCGGACACCTCTTTGAAAATGTGCCCAGCAAAGTTCAAGCCGTCGGAAGCGGCAATGGTCTGCACACCCAGTATTAATGTCGACTATTAAGTGTCTGGATACTTTGGTCAGATAGTGGATATGAAAAGTAGTTGGTTCTCGTATTTCTTCTAGTAATACTAAGTTGTTACAGCCTGGAAGTACGAATCTATTATCTCTGTGTTCTTCTAATTAAGTCTACGAAACTGGTGATAACGTCTAGCTGGGTTATAAGACGACAGAAGACATCGGAGAAGCCCGCTGGGGGACTAGAGAGCCTGTATACAGAGTGGCCATAGGTGAACTTGCCCATGATTGGTTGATTAGCTTTGGCGCCATTTTGCTGCCAAACGTCTCTCTCGCTTCCTATGTTCGCCGTGCTTTTGAGTTGAATTGAAGTTCAGAGGACGTTTGGAAACGATTAAAAGGTACTTGAATTATTGAGAGACTTGTTATGCGTTGTGCATGCATGTTTGATTAAGTTGTATATCGTTTTCAGTACGTAATTAGCGTTTGCGATCTTAAATACGATTTGAAATAATGTAACTTCTTGTTGCAGTCTGAAATGCCCAGTCAGGAAGGAATGAGTAACTCTTGTAATAAAGTCCAGGTACAACTTTCTTAATGATGTATTTTACCCGAAATATTTATTTAGTTACGCCTATAAAAATGTTTGGTTCTTCACTTTGCTCAGAGAACTCTGATTTTAAGGTGTCAGTTTTTTTTAAATATCTTTAGTCACGCAAAACAGGTAGACCTATTACAATTTACTGCATTTTTAAGCTCTTATTTCTTTAACAGTTCGTGCATACTGGTTGCATCACAAGCTTTTCTGAAGCTGATATCTGACAGCCCTTGCTGGAAACGGAAAGTTCCCGTAATTGTTGTGCCATGCTCATTCGACTTTATAGCGTCAAACTTTATTTCGTTCCGAATCAGAACACTAGGCATTATTTTGGTTTCAGTATTATTCCCTGACTGTTGACGTAGGCAAGTTGTAAGCACGTTTTCCGCGGTTGTCGTGGTTGCTGTTACATTATTCGTAGTAAATAATTGTAGGTACTCTTGAAGACAGTTTTTCAAATGGTTCAAATGGCTCTGAGCACTATGGGACTTAACATCTGTGGCCATCAGTCCCCTAGAACTTAGAACTACTTAAACCTAACTAACCTAAGGACATCACAGAACACCCAGCCATCACGAGGCAGAGAAAATCCCTGACCCCGTCGGGAATCGAACCCGGGAACACTGGCGTGGGAAGCGAGAACGCTACCGCACGACCACGAGCTGCGGGCAAAACAGTTTTTAATAGGCCTACTTACTGTGGGGTAAAAGGGATACGGTAGTTTTCTTGTTATATTTGATCGTTATCACAGTAGCCTACATTTAACATTACCTGATTTTTGTAATCTTTTTCGTTTGTTATAAGTCGTAAGCAGTTGTTTACTTGTGACATGCAAAAAGTTTGAAGACGTGACAAGAAGTACTAATACGCCTCACAGTTTTTGCATGTCACAAGTTAACAACTGCTTACGACTTTCATTCATCTGACGTAATACAGGTACGTTAAATCTTTAGCGTTATGCACTTCCGATACAAAACAATTGCTATACACTACATTTTTTTTATTTACGTTACTTTCATTGCAATGTGTCTAGTAAACGAAATTTAAAGGAGATATATGCAAGTATCGAATAATTTTTACAGCCACTGTATCAAATTTTCCTGTGCTGTATGTAGTAGGCTACTATGAGTACATTATAGCTGTAAAGAAAGCGCCGGCCGAGGTGGCCGAGCGGTTCTAGGCGGTACAGTCTGGAACCGCACGACCGCTACGGTCGCAGGTTCGAATCCTGCCTCGGGCATGGATGTGCGTGATGTTCTTAGGTTAGTTAGGTTTAAGTAGTTCTAAGTTCTAGGGGACTGATGACCTCAGAAGTTAAGTCCCAAAGTGCTCAGAGCCATTTTTGTAAAGAAAGGAATTTAACGAATGATTTCGCCATATTGTCTTGTGCTTTAGATTCGGTGAGTGTGTACTCCACTACTCCATTACTGGCCATTCAAAAGTCCCGCGCGCAGTTTGGCAGAAAAATGGCCGCCGTATCGTCCGGTTGTCCACTCTCTCCCTATACAGGCTCTCTATGCGCGACCGCTCGGCTACTCCGCGGCGTCAGCTGACCCGGCCGCCGTTTGGATCTCTGGCCCTCTGGCTGTGGGGAGTCGGTCCGGCGGCGGAGGAGCCCGGCCGTCTTCTCGCAGCCGGCTGGCAGCGGCGCTATGCAAATCCCGGAAGGGCGCGCGCCCTTTGTCTCGGCCCTTTCCGCCTGACCCCGAAAAACCTGTCACAAAGAGAGAGGTGGCGCGCTGCCTCATTACGCATGCGCGCGTGCATTATGCCCGGCTCCCCGTCACGGCGCGCCCTTATTATGCGTAATATTTTTAATGTGGAGATTTGCATAGCATTGTCTCTGGCCAGGTAGACGGCGCATTGTCGCGCAGGGCCATGCAGATGAGGCGCAGTAATTCTAGCCTGCGACTGCCACTGGCCGGAGACACAGGGGTGGCGGCGGCAGCGTACGGGCGTGTAGGGGAGGCCCAGTTAAAACCACGCGGCACGCATCGCCACGCACGCTCTCCGCAGTGTAGCCACGGAGCCGCTTGTGCGTAGCCTGTTTCTACTTACTGAAGAAACTCGGAGAAAGACAGGACGTTTCAGAGGGATTCATCCAATTTCACAAGACCGTATCTTCAACAGGAATGACGGTAGAAACTTAGGATGTACCATTAACTTACGCACGAATTACAAAATTTTTCTTTTGAGGAAAAATATCCGATTTTACAACGGTATACATGGTGGTCAGGACCATTTTGAAAAGTTTGTAAGGGCGTCCCGGGATAGGTTGTGCTGAGAAATAATTGTTAAGAATAAAGAAGTGGTACGTTGCGCCGTTTCTGAGTTAATTCGCATTGAAGTTTACCAATCTGGCAGTTGCGCGCAAATTTAATTGGCGCACCAGAGACTGTCACCAAACGTATTTTTCGTTTGGTTTCATAAAACCGAACAAGAGAGCGATAAAAAACTGGGACGGTAGTTCCGATCGAACCGAAGTCAGAGGCTGAGTCATCTGGTCCGCTGTCACCTATGCTTTAAGAACAACCGGCTGGAGTGACCGAGCGGTTCTAGGCGCTAAAGTCTGGAACCGCGCGACCGCTGCGGTCGCAGGTTCGAATCCTGCCTCGGGCATGGATGTGTGTGATGTCCTTAGGTTAGTTACGTTTAAATAGTTCTAAGTTCTAGGGGACTGATGACCTCAGATTTTAAGTCCCAAAGTGCTCAGAGCCATTTGGACAATTATCTGTATCTGGCGGGCCGCTTGAATTTGTGTGTACAGCAGCCTGGTTGCGTAAGTTCAATGCTAATAACTCGGAAACGGCGTAACGTACGGAATTTTCTTCTAACAAATATTTCTCACGTAAACGTAGGCTTCCGCGGCCATTGTCACAGTCAAGTAATACACCCTGAGGAAGGCGCCTTGCAACAATCGCCGAAACGTCGGAATTTTATAGTTGACAATGCGGCCTCAAATCCAGAAGAATTTTATTGACTGAAATATTTCTCTCCCTTAAAGCTTTTCAGGCTGTTACGGACCACCCTGTATATTTTACGTGCATTCATATACAAAAAGGTTCAGTTACCTACGAAGTATTGTATCAGTGTCTGTTGTAGAATTTTTAACACGTTTTATGCTCGCATATTATGACATTTCTCGAGACTGTAAATCTTCTCTGTAGTTTTCAACATGAGTTATGAAAAGGACCCAGAGACGCAGAATGTAGTAGATACAGGCACCCACACATGTGCCATGTACGTTTACTTCCGGAAGGTGCTCGAAACAATTCTGCACTACCGCCTAATGAAAAAAGAACGAGCGTACGGAATATTACACCAAGTGTGTGAATGGACTGAAGAGTCCTTCACAGGACAGCATATCATTCTCAACGTAGAAAATGAAATGTTCGTATGGCATTTATTGGCCGGGATATCCCCTTCGGGGTTCGGCCGCCGTATTGCAAGTCTTTTTAGTAGACGCCACTTCGGCGACTTGCGTGTCAATGATGATGATGAAGTACACACAACACCCAGTCCCCTGCCGTGAATCGAACCCGGGCCCCCTTGCGTGGTAGACGGTAACGCAATCGCTGCCCTACGGTTCAAATGGTACAAATTGCTCTGAGCACTATGCGACTTAACTTCTGAGGTCATCAGTCGCCTAGAACTTAGAACTAATTAAACCTAACTAACCTAAGGACATCACACACATCCATGCCCGATGCAGGATTCGAACCTGCGACGGTAGCGGTCTCGCGGATCCAGACTGACGCGCCTAGAACCGCACGGCCACACCGGCCGGCGCTGCCCTACGGAGTCGGACTCTCAACGTAGAGAGGTCTTCAGACGTGAAGTAACGCCGAGCGTTCCCCACGCTAGGGTAATACGACCATTACTTTCACGAGTCATTTCGCGGATGATACTGTCCCTTACAGAGAAGTCACAACGCTAGAAAATCACAGCGAAATGCAGAAAGAGCTGCAGAGGAACGACGCTTGGTGCTGGGACGATTGACCCTCAACATAAATAAATGTAACCGTATTGTGAATGCATAATCGTAGACAGAAAGAAATTGTTACATGATTACGCGATTGCAGAACATTCTCTGGAAGCAGTTAGTTACTCACATTATCTACGAAAATGTGTATGGAGCGACCGAAAGTGTAACAACATAGCCGGCCGGGGTGGCCGAGCGATTCTAGGCGCTACAGTCTCGAACCTCGCGACCGCTACGGTCGCAGGTTCGAATCCTGCCTCGAGCATGGTTGTGTGTGATGTCCTTAGGTTAGTCAGGTTTAATTAGTTCTAAGTTTTAGGGGACTGATGACCTTAGAAGTTAAGTCCCATAGTGCTCAGAGCCATTTGAACCGTTTGTTTTTGGTAACAACATAAAACTATTGCACTTAAGGCGGATGCATGTCTGAGACGGAAGAATCGTGAGGACATGTAGTTTATGAAGAAAAGAACTAGCTTACAAAACACTCGTTCGGACAATACTTGAATATTGCTCGTAGTATGGAATCTATACAGGTAGGATTGATACAGAGGATATAGTAGATCCAAAGAAGAGAAGCACGTTTCGTTACAGAAAGCTTCATAGTAATGGTCAACCAACTCCAGTGTCAGACGCTGCAAGAGAGGCAGGAAGGGCATCCGGCCACCCCTAAATTAACATATTACCACCTCCGATTTAACCATGCCGACCCTGCGTCTCCGCGGGAAAACGGGCACAAGCCAAAAGAATCAAAATTGAAAAAACAGACTTCAATGAAATTAGCAACACTTACAAAAGGTTCACATTAATAGTGGAGTATTTTGAATTATATGCAAAGGCATCAGTCTGTGCCTTTCTAAGCAGCCTTCTTCAGTCTAACAGTGGAAAATTTAGTATACATTAAAGACAAAATTTAAGAGTTTGAAAACTGAAAAACACGGTATTGCTGGAATGGAAACACAATAAAGAATTTCCACTGAGTTTATGCATTCAGTAGAACGTCTTTTCCCTGAAAACTACGCACAAGGTGGTATCAGGGAGGCCGCACACGCACAAACACTTCATCGCCTGTGAGCTGCCGTTCCACCTTTCTCGCAGGCCGTTTGGCACGGCGGCGTGCTGCGTAATTACGGCGATGAGGCAGCACGCTGTTCGGCGGACCAGCTGATCGATGTCATCCGCTGCGCCCCGCTGCAAGGCGTCCACTGATGGCTCGAAGCTTTCCTTTCCATTCCTCGCTTTCAGGGCTGCCCGAACCTCCGAACGCCGTCATAGGCAATCGCCGCGCGCTGCCCGGTTGTCTCCGCTGCCACGGTTGAATGCTGCCCCCTCTCGTCTTCAGCTCGCCTTGTGTAATGGAAGCAATAAGCAAGGCGCGCCGTCATCTCCTCCTACAAAAATGGTTCAAGTGGCTCTGAGCACTATGGGACTTAACTTCTGAGGTCATCAGTCCCCTAGAACTTAGAACTACTTAAACCTAACTAAACTAAGGACATCACAAACATCCATGCCCTAGGCACGATTCGAACCTGCGACCGTAGCGGTCCCGCGGTTCCAGACTGTAGCGCCTAGAACCGCTCGGCCACCCTGGCCGGCTCCTCCTAGTAGACACGAGGCCGTGTTGCAAAGTAATCCGTCAAAACTCTTCATGTGAAAACTCTTAAAGCTTTTTAAATAAAGCAAACGTTACTTTCTACACCTTTATTCTTCATGTTCTACGTATCAGCAATCATCTGCCGCTGTGGAGCACTCTCTCCTTCAGCATTACAACGACAGACCACACACTAGCGCTGCTATATTTGTAACAATCCGACATCTTATGTCATCGATCATCCTCCATACAGCATCGACTTAGCGCCATCCGATTTTAACCTGTTTTTAGAACTTAACCCGGCCGCGGTGGCCGAGCGGTTCTAGGCGCTTCAGTCCGGAACCGCGTTGCTGCTACGGTCGCAGGTTCGAATCCTGCCTCGGGCATGGACGTGTGTGATGTCCTTAGGTTAGTTAGGTTTAAGTAGTTCTAAGTCTAGGGGACTGATGACCTCAGATGTTAAGTCCCATAGTGCTTAGTGCCATTTGAACCATTCTGAACCATAAATTAAAGACCACCTTTAACGACTTAAAATTGATACTGATGAAGCGGCAAAATCAGAAGTGAGGTTGTGGTCCTGTCAACAAAGTCAAACATTCTACAGTGATGGTGTCAACAAACTGGTCTGTCATTGGGAGTACTGCGTTCGTCGCCAGGGTGGTTATATTGAGAAATAAATATGTAGACATGACGAATAAAGATGTAGGATGTTAATAATGTTTATTTTATTTAAAAAGCTTTAAGAGAGATCACACAGATATTCTGAGGCATTACTTTTCAGCGCGCCCTTGTACATTACAACCGTTTGCACCTCCCACAGAGCTAATAAGTGTTGCCAGTGCCGAACATACACCCTTCTTACCACTGCATCACTGTGCTTTATTGCAACAGTCTAAATAAGTTGCTGCGTACATTAATATGTCCTTTCATGTATACACATACTGCACTTCTTTTCTGTATTCAATAACAAAGTTAAAATAAATGCACAACATCGTCTTTAAAAAGGCTTATGTAACCCTAAATACGATAAAACTATACCTTCGTGACTGTCAAACGTAGTTGGAGTCTAATTCTGATATTCAACAATATGAGACTAGAATAGAAGGGAGAACCGATAGAGGTACTCAAAGTGTCCTCCGACACACACCGTCAGGTGGCTTGCGGGGTATGGATGTAGATGTAGATCATTGTCTCCTTAATTGTTACATGTTTTTCTTTATCAGAGAACCTCATATAAACCTCAGCTTGTACAGGTCAGGTCTGATTCCTTCCTGATCTATCAGGTGTCCTGAGAACGGTGTCTCCCACAGCCCAATTTCAAATCTTTAAGTGTATAGACTGAAGCGGAGAGTGAAAATATGTACCCAGGCCGGGAATCGAACCCATGTCTCCTGCTTCCTAGGCAGGTGCGTTAACCACTAAGCCACCTTTTCTTTTTTTGTTTTGTTGATCTTATTTTGCACTATCTTGTCCATTGAATTTGTTCATGGCGGACGTCCGATGACACCAGTTCAAGTTGTTCGTTGATCTGTTCACTCAGTTTTTTTATTACAGAGGGTAGCTAACCCTCTGACCGAACACGCTGAGCTACCGTGCCGACGTTGGCACTGCACTTCACACAACCGCACGAATTACCCTGGCACACCTGCCTCCTCGATCCAAATTCTCGCTGCCGTCCCAACCATTTTAAATTCCCCCTTACATACGATCAGAACTGCTGAGGCTGTCCATGTTCTGGAATAGCACCTCAGCAACGAACGTAAATCGAGGATCCACCCTGAAACACTGGTGCAGGTTCTTATACAAGTGAAATGAAACGGTTCCAGAGACTTTATTGATCTCATACAGATATTATTTTATGTCTCATGTGTGTATGAGGCCAGTAATGTCTCTGAAACTGTGTCAATTCAAATTTTTGAAATTAAGTCTTGTAGCTGAGAGTGCACACTTTTCAACTCCCCCGCATCTCACTAGCTATCGAAATATCGACCCGATATACTTCAATGGCATTGAGATGTTCAATTCCTTAGTGATAGCCGTGCATGAAAGACGATGGTCAGTTTTGAAAAGATCACAAATTTTTGCAGTGTTTCCGTCGGATGACATTGAAGTGGGACGTCCTGCTCTCTAAATTGTTTTCGAACACCTACCCTTTAAAACTTGTAAACCACTGAAAATCTCGTTCACGACCTAAGCTACTATCAATAAAAGCATTTTTCATGAACTCAGATGTGTAGCCGTTTTACCGAATAAAACGTGAAATCTAATTACTGCTCCATTGTGATTTGTGAAGTGATACGGTTGACACGCTACGATCGCACGTTCATTACGTAACACCACCTGCTCACTACTGACTGGCTGAATACATACGTGTTGCTTATCCGATTTTAACCTGTTTCCAGAACTTAAGCCGGCCGTTGTAGCCGATCGGTTCTAGGTGCTTCAGTCCGGAATCGCGCTGCTGCAACGGTAGCAGGTTCGAATCCTGCCTCGGGCATGGATGTGTGTGATGTCGTTAGGCTAGTTAGGTTTAAGTAGTTCTAAGTCTAGGGGACTGATGACCTCAGATGTTAAGTCTCATAGTGCTTAGAGCCATTTGAACCATTTGAATTCAAGCTGCTACCGTAGTTACAGCGCTGACATCGCTTATAGTCCAGGAGTAAAATCAGTCTCGGAAATTTCCGACGAACATATATGCTTCCATTATCAAAAGAATGTGAGGAGATGTATTGCCTACAGGGGCTTAAACCAGCCCGCTTGGGGCTTCAAGCTGAGAATTTCTACACAGAGTCATCATAATTATAAGGAAAAGTCTAATGGAAACGAGACAGATGGGAAAAAGTAAGTAAACTGCTTAGTATTTCAAAAGTAATAGCCATATCTGTTACTACGTATACTGCAGTATGAGACAAGACGATAACACCCTCATAGTAAAATGTTTGTGGTTGCCTACGGAATCGGCCGCGGTGGCCGTGCGGTTCTAGGCGCTGCAGTCCGGAACCGCTGGACTGCTGCGGTCGCAAGTTCGAATTCTGCCTCGGGCATGGATGTGTGTGATGTCCTTAGGTTAGTTAGGCTTAAGTAGTTCTAAGTTCTAGGGGACTGATAACCTAAGATGTTAAGTCCCATAGTGCTCAGAGCCATTAGCCTACGGAACCATGATTATATCCAGGCGTGGACCTCTTCGTCCGAAGGAAATCGACGGCCAAGAATGTCTTCCTTCAGGGCTCCAAAAATATGGAAATTGGATGGCGAGAGCTGGGGAATGTATGGAGGATGTGTAGGGCTTCCCAGCGAAATTCCGCAGTGAAATCGAAGTAACAGGGACGCCACCCCCGGGAAAGCCATGATCAATTTTTCTTTGACTGCAAGAGCCCGCTGCTCATTGACGTTCTCGAACATGACACCACAATTAACGCACAGCGGTACGTAGACACTTTGCAAAAATTGGAGCGCGCCATCACGTCCCAGCAGGAATGTTGACGGACAGCACATTCTGTTGCATGATAATGCCCGCTCACATGCTGCCAAGGTTGTTTCGACTGCGCTGCAGAAGTTTCGCTGGGAAGCCTTTACAGAGGCTCCATACGCTCCCGATCCCTCCGATTGCGATTTTCAAATTTTTAGAGCCCTGCAGAAAGACATTTGCCCTGGCCGGCGATTTGCTTCGAGCGAAGAGGCGAGCGCCTGGGCACAGTCATGGTAGCTTAGGCAACCGTAAACATATTTCCATGAAAGCATTGTGATAAATGTATTAACAGTTACGGCGATTACTTTTCAAATAATAAACAGTTTACTTACCTTTTTCCCTCTGTCTCGTTTTCGTTTGAATGCCACTTATAGTAGCGAAAACAATCCACACCTACGAGGCTCACTCCAAAAGAAGTACACATTATTTTTTTTGTAAAAATACAGTTTTCATTCTGCACGTGTGAAAGTTTTACAGTGTGTAGATACATCCTTCCCGCCGGCCGAAGTGGCCGTGCGGTTAAAGGCGCTGCAGTCTGGAACAGCAAGATCGCTACGGTCGCAGGTTCGAATCCTGCCTCGGGCATGGATGTTTGTGATGTCCTTAGGTTAGTTAGGTTTAACTAGTTCTAAGTTCTAGGGGACTAATGACCTCAGCAGTTGAGTCCCATAGTGCTCAGAGCCATTTGAACCATTTTGAACATCCTTCCCGCTTGTTTTCAAACTTAGTTCAACCTGTTCCCGTGAGTGGCGTCGTCTTCAAGATGGCTGCTACACGTGACGTTCGTCAGAAGCAACGTGCTGTCATAGAATTCCTGTACTGTGAAAACGAGACACTGGGAAACATCCACAAGAGGTTGGAAAAGGTGTATGGAGATGCTGCTGTCGATCGCAGTACGGTTAGTCGGTGGGCAAGCAGGTTACGTGATGAAAGCGGGCATGGCAATATTGAGGATTGTCCTCGCAGCGGCAGGCCTCGTACTGCACACACTCCAGACAATGTGCAGAGAGTTAACGAATTGGTGACTGCTGACAGACGCATCACAATGAAGGAATTGTCACGCTACGTTGAGATAGCGGAAGAAAGTGTTTGAGAATACTGAAAGTGTTGGCGTTAAAAAAGGTTTGTGGCAGGTGGGTACCCAGGATGTTGACAGTGGATCACAAAAAAACAAGAAAAACGGTAGGCAGCAAACTTTTGGAACAGTACGAGAATGGTGGAGATGAATTTCTTGGAAGAATTGTGACAGCTGATGAAACGTGGCTCCATCATTTTTCACCAGAGACGAAGAGGCAATCAATGGAGTGGCATCATGCAAATTCACCCAAGAAAAAAAAAATTCAAAACCACACCTTCTGCTGGAAAAGTTATGACTACGGTGTTTTTCGATTCCGAAGGACTCTTGCTTGTGGACATCATGCCAAGTGGAACTACCATAAATGCTGATGCATATGTGACGACACTGAAGAAACTTCAAGCTCGACCGAGTCGTGTTCGACCACATCGGCAAAAGCAGGTTTTTTGCTGTTGCACGACAATGCACCGCCACATTCAGTCAAAAACCATGGAAGCGATCACAAACCTCGGATGGACAACACTGAAACACACGCCTTACAGTCCTGACCTGGCTCCATGTGACTAACATCTCTTTGGGAAACTGAAAGACTCTCTTCGTGGAAGAAGGTTTGAAAATGATGACTCCCTTGTACACGCTGCCAAACCGTGGCTCCAACAGGTTGGTCCAGAATTTTACTGTGCAGGTATACAGGCGCTGGTTCCAAGATGGCGTAACGCAGTTGAGAGGGAGGGAAATTATGCGGAGAAATGAAAATATTGTTCCTAAAGGATGTATCTACACACTAAAACTTTCAAACATGTAGAATAAAAGACGGATTTAAAAAAAATAGTGTGCATTTCTTTTGGAGTGAACCTCGTAATAGATTTTGGTCTTCCTTGCCAAGAGCCCAAGGAACGCCAAGCAGTGTATGAGGGAGGGTGGGAAGACTGGTGGGGAAAGGGGAAGGGGGCGCTGGTGCTCCAAATATTACATCGCTTGTGTTGGAAAATTGGGGAGGGGAGGGGTGGCACTAAACGAATGTGTCCCCTGTGTAGAAAAATGTTCACGTACAGACCCTGACCATCGTCGTAATCATGAATACACTTGTTGTTTCTGTTTTAAGGACACATAATTTCAGCTCACATTTAACTGCTAGTAAATGCTTGTGCTGTTTCATTTATATTAAAAAAAAGTTATAGAGGGGAACATCCCACGCAATGAAAGTAAAATTCTTTGACCACGATGGCTTAATCTGGCTTCAGGTACGTTTCCCACGACAAGGTAATCAGTAATGGCGAAAAATGGGGATCTTTTTCATCTCGTTATTGATAGCTGCCATAATTTTCGACTCTCTACGTACGTGGCAGTGACAGCGACCCGGGCGAGAGCTGGTGGAGACGGCAGCTGATGGGCCCAGCGCCTGCGCTAACTGGCAGCAGGCGCTCTCAAAAGGAGTCCATCAGCCCCACAAAGGGCGTTCCATCTCGCCGCCGGGGCCCCCAGCTCAGCCCAGGGCAGCAGTGTGTGGACGATGGACTGTCCTGCGGGCGCCGACACGTCTACAAACACTTCCGCAGTGCACAGCACCGCTCTTCTCATTATCGACTTCCCCTGTCATTTGAAATGTATCAAGTACTGCGCGCCAGTATTCATGTGGTATATTCATGGAGTGTAGTGCCTATGTACCAGGCTGTTACAACTTTACTGGTGCCTCCCTGCAGATTGTTTACCTTTCATAAAATTTCAACACCAGGAATGATAGAAATAACCAAACTTACATTTATAGGGTGTAACGGCTCTAATTTTAGATATTTATGAAATTGGTGCCTTAATATGTACAGTCGTGCTCAAAAGTATACGAACGACCTAAATTGCATTTCGCCTGATTCGCATGCAACCCACATAACGCAGCTGTCTAGCAGGTCCTCTAATCGCTCCTTGGTACAGTCGTTTGACTATTGAAAATGGTTCCAACAAGTCACCACTAGAAAACACTGCTCCGTATCGCAATAACTCAAGATGTAAAGTAATACCACGATACAACAAATATCAGGGAACGCCTTATCACAGATAGTACTGTCCTTAAGACTTGTAAGCTCACATTTATTACAATAAATGACATACCTGAAATGTTACCACTCTCATTATTACGTCAGACAGGTAATGCACGTAGTAAGTTCGTCGTATTCATGATTTCCTCTTCAAAATAACATACCGTACTTACTATTTAACACAAAATACATTAAAAATTTAAGTTATTCACGAGCAGCTAGTTGAGAATATGTATGAACTTTAAATGACATGACGAACCGTCTCGTTCTGCATATGGATTCAAACTCAAGTCATGCAGACTAAGCAAAGATTTCGTGACTGACGGAAACTAACAGTCATTCCTGATTAGGCATACAGGGAGTGATATACCTCTATTTTAGACAGTATCAGTTAGCAAATATCAACTTTAAATTACATAACACAATCATTTTTAACGGACGCGAATTCCTACCCAGCACCTTTTGTCCCTGTTAATGAACTACGAGAGATGTTAAATATTGCTTCTTAACAAGTAACTTACTCGAAATGCTGTGAGGTAAAGCTTTGTGTTGGCCAGGGATTCGAACCCAGAACCTAATCGGATAGATATCGAAGCACAATCAACTGTGACATTTCGGATTTTCTCGGCAGTAGCTAGATGTTTTAACTGAAATGACGAGACGAAACATTAATTTTTTCCTTCCCAGGACTCCAACCTGGCACCTATCACTGTTATATTCTCGAGAAAAATAACGTTAAATATGGGTTTGTAGCACCAGCAGCGACATGTGAGCATGTTTGAACTAGAAATAATATGACGAAGAGTTCAGTGCTGACTGGGAATAGAGCTCCATACATATCGTTGTTGACTACACACAAAGAGACGTCAGCTACCTAATTTTTCTCCACCAGCAGCTCGGAATAACATCTTGAACTTACAGTGATCTCGCAAATAGTTCTGTGTCTCACTGGGAGTCAAAAACGTTACATTTCGTTAGTGTTGACAACTAATGAAAATACATTAAAAATCAAAACTATTATCTACCAGCAGATAGGTGTTCTCATGCTACAGCTTGATAGTACGTAATGAAATCTTTAGTGCCGAGCAAGGATTCGAACCCATTCACGCGCAATATGTGGAGATGTTGAGGAATCTGTAGTTTTGAACAAACAACAAATTTTAGCCGAGCTGTATTGTCACGAAGGGATCAAATTCCGCGTTAAGGGCGGTCTGAGTTGCATTCCCAGTTCAGAACCAATTTTATCGACATACAGAAGCTCAGATAAAAGATGGAATAAGTGTTCCTGTGAGCCTACATAGCGTTTGTTTCGTCACTAGAAATAAATAACTAGTATAAGAAAGATTACTGGTGATAGAGTTTCTACACGTCGCCACTCTAGACTTTGTTGTGGTTCAACCTAACGTCTACTTGGTAGACAAGGAATATCATTTTTAATGTGAATTTCAAACCACAATGCCATTATATCTTCTTCAGTTGGTGTAGCCAGAAGAGAATGGAATCTGTCTCTCCCTATCTAAAAACCATTGACCGAAGTTGGAATAGAACCCAGATCATATATATATGAACCTACCATCAGCCCAACAGACCACCAAAACCTCTTCTCTGTGGCTCGTTTTTCTGTCGTAACGCCGTTGGGCTACACTGGATGAGAATTCTGACACACAGGCTCCCTGTAGTAATTTGCAGCATGTTCAGTAAATTCATTTACTTGGTTGACCGAATCACCATGAACTAGCTGCCTCAGCTACCCAGTGCATACATTCGTCTCTGTTTTGGAATCACCAAAATAAAATCATGTAACTGCCACCTACACAGAACTGCCAACAGTGTAGGATGAAGAAATTTAAATAGGAAGTGTTCCTTTCCACTTGAGCTACTCTATCGCGCTATCTGTTTGTTGAAAACATCGTGCAATGCAAAAGAAAAGGTGTAACTGTTTGTCTCTCAGAAGTCTAAACCCGGCCATATGCATTATCTCACAGCGCTGTGGAATGCAGAAGTTCTGGAGGAATTGTTTTTGAGTTCTGGAGCTGTTGCAGCTATACGTCAGTTAGCAGTGTAATGGTAAGTGTCGCGACCCGTAGATAAGATGTCACGAGTTCGAGTACATACAGTGCTACATTTTTTAAAACTCAGTTCTACTGTCTGATGAAGTTATCAATGTAATGGAACTTGTAACATAATTTCCTTCACTTCTCAACCCAAAATATTCGCATGTGGAAAAAGGGCTAACTTCTGCGACATTTTGTTCTTTTCAGGTTTAATAGACTGCCAGGCAGCAGATGCATCTCGAAACTTTTGTATTATGTATGGGGAGAGAGCATCGTGCCAAAATACGTCGGAAAAGTATTATCTACATTAGTTGTCGTCTGGTAGTGGCATTTTATTCTTCTTCAAACCTTGTTTGACAGCTTTAACTCAGAACAAGTTTTCTACATGCATGTAATCAATAAACTGTAAGTGCATCTTCAGACTGTTATAGATAACATCAGAGAATTTGCATATATCGTTGATGATTAATTTCTCTCTCACGTTTACTATTGTTTTAACAACACTAAAGGAAACCTAACGAAAATTGTGAACTGTATTATAAAAAATGAAATAAAACTACCCACGATAATCTTACGACGAAAGTCTGCTTTAATAAAACTTAATATCTGTACACAAGCGTGCCTCTGTCGACACGCATTAGTAAAATACTACTCACTTAGATTTTGATTGGGTCTGTGTTTAATTGGTATGCTGTGTTATACTCAAGAGGTATGCGAATGTGGCATTTCATAAATAAAGTTATGTATTCCTAGAAACCCGAAAAATGCTTGTCAGCAGCGGAAAGAGGCGTTACCTGTTGTGCAGCATTGTAAGTTTTTCACCATTGCACTATGAGCCGAAAGTATTTTCTTGCGATTTCCTTATCGATGCTTGATCTGACTGTCTGTAGCTCTTTCACAGAAGGGATAAAACGCTACAGTCATTGAGACTGAAACTGCGAACCATAACGGATGCTTTTTCACAGTTCAGCACGTTGCCACAGAGCTGGCGACGAAGTATGTGACTTAGCTTTCTCTTGCGAGGCCAATAGTGGATAGAACTCGTAAACAGCTATGAAAGGACGAGATTAGTTGCGATTTCCACGTGCAACGACTTTCCTGGGATGAAAACTGTAAATTTACAATCTTTTGTTACACCTCAAGCGATAATAACTCAGATTATTCAATGGAAATGACAGGTAAAATCGCCGGCCGCGGTGGTCTCGCGGTTCTAGGCGCTCAGTCCGGAGACGCGCGACTGCTACGGTCGCAGGTTCGAATCCTGCCTCGGGCATGGATGTGTGTGATGTCCTTAGGTTAGTTAGGTTTAAGTAGTTCTAAGTTCTAGGGGACTGATGACCACAGATGTTAAGTCCCATAGTGCTCAGAGCCATTTGAACCATTTTTTGAACAGATAAAATCAAGTGAACTTTGAGGCTTAATTCCGTGCACATCAGGAAGGAACATCTTCACATATTGCGCGTGAATGGGTTCGAATCCTGGCTCGGCACTAAAGATTTCATTATGTATTATCAAGCTCTAGCATGAGAACACCTATTTGCTGGTGGATAATAGCTTTGATTTTTAATGTATTTTCATTCGTTGTCAACACTAACGAAATGTGACGTTTTTGACTCCCAGTGAGACACAGAACTATTTGCGAGATCACTGTAAGTTCAAGATGTTATTCCGAGCTGCTGGTGGAGAAAAATTAGGTAGCTGACGTCTCTTTGTGTGTAGTCAACAACGATATGTGTGGAGCTCTATTCCCAGTCAGCACTGAACTCTTCGTCATATTATTTCTAGTTCAAACATGCTCACATGTCGCTGCTGGTGCTACAAACCCATATTTAACGTTATTTCTCTAGAATATAACAGTGATAGGTGCCAGGTTGGAGTCCTGGGAAGGAAAAAATTAATGTTTCGTCTCGTCATTTCAGTTAAAATATCTAGCTACTGCCGAGAAAATCCGAAATGTCACAGTTGATTGTGCTTCGATATCTATCCGATTAGGTTCTGGGTTCGAATCCCTGGCCAACACAAAGCTTTACCTCACAGCGTTTCGAGTAAGTTACTTGTTAAGAAGCAATATTTAACATCTCTCGTAGTTCATTAACAGGGACAAAAGGTGCTGGGTAGGAATTCGCGTCCGTTAAAAATGATTGCGTTGTGTAATTTAAAGTTGATATTTGCTAAATGATACTGTCTAAAATCGAGGTATATCACTCTCTGTATGCCTAATCAAGAATGACTGTTAGTATCCGTCAGTCACGAAATATTTGCTTAGTCTGCAAGACCTGGGTTTCAATCCATATGCAGAATGAGACGGTTCGTCGTGTCGTTTAAAGTTCATACATATTCTCAACTAGCTGCTCGTGAATAACTTAAATTTTTAATGTCTTTTGTATTAAATAGTAAGTACGGTATGTTACTTTGAAGAGGAAATCATGAATACGACGAACTTACTACGTGCATTACCTGTCTGACGTAATAATGAGAGTGGTAACATTTCAGGTGTGTTATTTATTGTAATAAATGTGAGCTTACAAGCCTTAAGGACAGTACTATCTGTGATAAGGCGTTCCCTGATATTTGTTGTATCGTGGTATTACTTTACATCTTGAGTTATTGCGATACAGAGCAGTGTTTTCTAGTGGTGACTTGTTGGAACCATTTTCAATAGTCAAACGACTGTACCAAGGAGCGATTAGAGGACCTGCTAGACAGCTGCGTTATGTGGGTTGCATGCGAATCAGTCGAAATGCAATTCAGGTCGTTCGTATACTTTTGATCACGACTGTACATATATCAGTGAGGTTTTTTTTGTTTTTTTTGTTTTTTGTTTTTTTTTATTTACGTCGAACAGTCTTCGTATAAACACATCGCAATCTTTACGACTTGATGTTGTCTGCATGGTCGTAACTGCACCACCACGCCTGTCAGCATAGACTAATGGTATTTCGTTCACATGCCCACATGTCAGCATCTGACTTGCTCCCCAAGTTAAAGGAAGTATTAATGGCTTGCTGTAGCCACATATACTTGGAGGTTCCAACCAATTTGAAAATATACGAATTGCAGTAGCTATAATTATTTGTCTGCAGTGCCGTAAATACTAATGTAATGTTGTTCAATATACCATCTTCAGTCACCAATAGACATATCTGCACTTATAACCATTACACCCTAAAACGCCAAAGAAACTGGTATAGGCATGCGTATTCAAATGCGCATATGCGTAAACAGTCAAAATACGGCGCTGCCGTCGGCAACGCCGATATAAGACAACAAGTGTCTGGTTCAGTTGTTAGATCGGTTACTGCTGCTACTATGGCAGGTTATCATGATTTAACTGAGTTTGAACGTGGTGTTATAGTTGGCGCACGAGCAATGGGGCAGAGCATCTTCGAGGTAGCGACGATGTGGGGATTTTTCCGTACGACCATTTGACGAGTGTACCGTGAATATTAGGAATCCGGTAAAACATCAAATCTCCGACATCTCTGCGTCCGGAAAAGATCCTGATAGGACGGGATTAACGACGACTGAAGAGAATCGTTCAAGGTGACAGATATGCAACCCTTTCACAAATTGCTGCAGATCTCAGTGCTGGGCCATGGACAAGTGTCAGCGCGCGATCCATTCAACGAAACATCATCGATATGGGCTTTGGAGCCGAAGGCCCACTCGTGTACCCTTGTTGTATCGAGCAAATCGACATGTACGGGTGTGGAGACTACTTTATGAATCCATGGACCCTGCATGGCAGCAGGGGACTGTTCAGGATGATGGAGGCTCTGTAAAGTTTTGGGGAGTGTGTGGTTGGAGTGATACGGAAGCCCTGTTACGGCTCTGACAGGTGACACGTACATGGGCATCTTGTCTGATCACCCGCGTGCATTCATATCCACTGTGCATTCCGACGGACTTGGGCAATTCGAGCAGGACAATGCGACACCCCACATGTCCAGAATTGCTACAGAATGGCTCCAGGAGCACTCTTCTGAGTTTAAAAACTTCCGCTGGGCACCAAACTCCCTAGAGATGAACGTTATTGAGCATATCTGGGATGCCCTGCGACTTACTGTTCAGAAGAGATCTCGACCCCCTCGTACTCTTACGGATTTATGGGCTGGCCTACAGGTTCCATGGTATCGACTCCCACCAGCACTACTTCAGTCATTAGTCGAGTCCATGCCACATCGTGGTTTGGCACTTCTGCGTGCTCGACGGGAACATACACGATATTAGGCAGGTGTACCAGTTTCTTTGGCTCTTCGGTATACATTACGAATAACTCATTATTAAATATGAAGGTGAGTAGAGAGTACACATGGCGTGATTCCGTGATGCTTCAGCTATATGTCAGAGTTCATCAGATGGTGAAGTGATTGAGTATCAGTCTCCCCATGATCAGATGTTTTCATTGGTTGAGAGATCCGGAAGAGGATGTTTACATAAAGTCGGTCTATACAATCAGTATTACGTAACAAGTGAAGGCAATGGAGTTCATTATCGGCAAAATCAAAATTTATACTGGATGTGATTGACAACAGTCGTATGGTAAATTTTTCACCCACGTGGAAACTGAGAGTGACGAAAAATTGTCGTACAAATGTTTCAAAGGGTCAACATCTATTTTTCTCGTATTCGTACAAACGTATCAAAAAGTTTTTACATTATAGTACGTAATACTTTCCCATTTCACCGACTGCGCCTTATTTCATTTCAAACTCATAAACACCGTCGAAAAAACTGTATTTTTCTATCTGAATAGAGTTGACAACTTCATTAAAATGATTTTCTCGTCTATTTATACGCAGTACAGGATTTTCCTTTGTTTCACTTTCAGATGTTTGATCTGTTTTGTGAGAGATCATTGGCAGGAAAATTATCAAGTTTACAAACAACCTCCGCAATGTGTTAGAAAAAATGCGCGACTACGAGGGCGCGCTGAAAGGTGAAACCTCTAATTTTTTTTTGTGGACGTTATTAGCATTCTACATTTTTATTGTTCGTGTCTACGTATTTGCTGTCCTCTGTAGCTTGAGGGCTCCGAACTGTGGGGAGTAACAAGTAAACGAGTTTCGAAGTGGAAGAGTCCCTTCTCCAGCACATCATGCCAGACCGCACACGAGAGCTCCGACATCTGCAGCAGTGCGTCGTCTTGGATTCACTGTCCCTGATTATCCTTCATACAGTTCTGACTTGGATCCATCCGATTTTATCTGTTTTCGAAACTTAAAGCACATCTTCGAACACTTCACTTCGATAGTGATGAACCGATACAAGCCGACGCGGGGTTGTGGTTTGGACAACGAAGTCAAACATTCTATTGTGACGGTATCGACAAACTGGTCTCTCGTTGGAAGAAATATGTTCGTCGCCAGGGAGACTATGTTGAGAAATAAATTTGTAGACGTGGAGAATAAGGACCTAGAATGTTAATAACGTTCGTTTTATTAAAAAAAGTTTTAACAGTTTTCACATTAAAAATTCGGAGACATTACTTCGCAGTATGCCCTCGTATAACGCGAGTGAGTGCAGCGAGAATAGGTGAACGTTCTGTGTTAACGGACGACGTCAACGTATCTGACAGCGTCAAATTTTCTTACCCTATTATCACCGTCGTTGGCGTTACGTCCGCTTCGTTCTGTTGACGACCTGTGCAAATGCCGCATCTGGAAATGTATTGTGGGCTCTTTGGATGTTCCGTTCCGTTCGGTGATGTCTGGTCTGAATCGACGTTTAGAGAGAGGGCGAAGCAATCGTCAATCCGAATCTCGTGCTTATTTTCACAGAATCGTTGAGTTTAGTTTGGAGTCCTATTATTACCTTTTTCCAAGGTTGCGCTAGCCGTGATATTTTTATATTTCCTACAATGAGTAGCCTATACCGTACATTCATTCACTTACAAGAAATATAACATATCATGGATAAGACGCCTGACAGTAGATCTTAAAGTCTATTGCTCCCGTGAATAGCAGTGCTGCAGTTAACTGATTAACGTTTTGGACCATTACTGCATTGCTGAGGTGGCTGTCTGATGTCTGACAGGTATCTGCGACTGTCGTGTTTCTGTTGTCGATGACGTCACGAGAGAGAGAAGGGAAACGGCGAAAACCGGTGCTAACAAGCAGCATAGCTGCACCTCTCTCGAGCAGTACCAAGGAAGCCGTCAACCGTTAACCGTCCGCAAGCGAGTCTCACCATGTTTTCTACACGTTGTGTAGAGGTTCAGAATTTTACCCAGAACGCTTGGACGACGGCTAGTGACCAGGAACTGTACCCCTATACTGACGCATCATCACCGCAGTGAGTCCACTATAGGCTACTTCTTGTTGTTGTAGACACCCTTCTTTGCCTCTCGACATCTACATCCGCATAACGTGAAGCGCGTAAGAGAGGTTACCGCGTATTAGGGTTCTTACCCGCTCCATTCGCATACTGAGTGTTCAAATATATCTGTGTGTGCTGTAATAAACCTTAACTTTTCGTAGCAGACCTAAAGGGACAATACGTAGGATGCCGTTGTATATTCCTACAGTCCTCACTTAATAATGGTTCTCGTAACCTTGTAAGCAAGATTTCAGGGGATAGGTGATGTCTATCTTCACCCGACTGCTAATTCAGCCTACTCAACGTTTCCGTGACACTCACCCGTGGATCAAACAATCCAGCGTCCCCTCGAGCTGCTGTTCTTAGTATACGTGCAATGTCGCCTGTTAGTCGTACTTAGTATGGCTCCGTCACACTTGGACAATATTTTGGGATGTTTCGCTTGATAACTCCGTAGGGAAACTCCTTTGTAGACTGTTTAGTGTTTTCCCAGCATCCTACCAATGAACTGAGTCTGTTACCTGTTTTTACTACGAATCAGTCTGTATCGTCATTCTGTTTCATGTCTCCCACTATCTGTTACACCAACAGATGTTGACCTGACCCGAGGAACTTTATTTTTATCTTGAAGAACCTTTCGCGAACCATTGTGAAGATTGAAATTTGGTCTCAACATCATAACCGTCGACCCACGTCTTATCACCAGTTACGATTTTCTTAAGAAACGTCTTATTTGCGAGTTCCAAAAGCTCTTCACAGATTTAGAGGTGAAGTTCTTTCTGGTCTTGACTCATGAGCAGTGGGACGTACTTGGCGGCAACACGATGCCAAGACGCTGTGTCGGGATTTCATGACATAATCGAACTAAAATGTTACATTCTTTTGCAATTTCTCGGAAAGTCAGTCTTCGATTGGCGTGCACAATTTCGTTGACATTAATGACAAGAGCATCGCCGGTAGACGTCGAAGGGTGTCCTGAACGAGGGTCACCTTCAGCTTACGTCCGGCCATTTTTAAACCGTGTGAAACGGGTGCGGCTTATTCACTCATCACCGTAGGCTTCCTGCATCATTTGGTGTGTCTATGTACAGGTTTTCTTGAGTTTCACACAAAATTTAATGCAGACGTGTTGCTCCTCTAACTCTGCCATCTCGAAATTCGCGAACTGTGCGACACATGATTCTAGTCGATACAGCACTGAAGAATAACTAACAGACATACAAAAAATGAAACTTCTGTCAGTTACATATTAAACACAGGCGAGCGCAGAGATGCCAACTCCACCTCGCTAAAAGCGACAAAAATCTGGTTACCAGTTATTTACTGAAGCTATCCACCATTGTATCGCCGTGCGCATTTCACCTATACTTCTTAAGTGCGCCCATAATGGTAAAATTTGTTGTAATATTTGTTATCGAAGCTTCACAATTAATGGCCGATGCATTATTCTCAACAACGAATAAAAAAATTCAACATCGAAAGCAGGTATCATGGTCTTCAAAATGGCTCTGAGCACTATGCGACTTAACTTCTGAGGCCATCAGTCGCCTAGAACTTAGAACTAATTAAACCTAACTAACCTAAGGACATCACACACGTCCATGCCCGAGGCAGGATTCGAACCTGCGACCGTAGCGGTTGCTCGGTTCCAGACTGAAGCGCCCAGAACCGCACGGCCACTCCGGCCGGCTATCATGGTCTTCGGGCACGATCTCTCGCACATTTAAATCGATTGCGTACTTCTCCTTCTCCTTCCCCCTTCAGCCCACTCCCCCATCCATGACGTCTAGTAGTTTTCTCGGCCACGGGAGAGAGCCATCAACGTTCTCCCATTTCTAATATTACAATTCGTACCATTCAGGCCAATCCTTTTCGTATGCGTCGGTCGTGACTTAAATTTATTTCAAATACAAATAAGTCCAAAGTTAACTGCTCACATTCGAGTATATTACAGCGCTAAGCCTCATCTCGCCCGTAGCCCGCTTTGCATCGGAATATCAGAGACCGATGGCATGTGGTTCATGAGGATTTCTCGTTTGTTTGATTGATGATGTGTGTACAGGTTAGCAGCCGATTTGATAATTTCATATCTGTGCACAATTTTTGACCACTGCGGGCTGTCATCGTACATGATTAGCTTCACGTATCTACGTATGGAACCTTTTAAAGAAGAACGACTACGTAAAACTAATCGAAGGTAAAGCAGAGGCCTGACTGATATTTGTTGGTAGAATCCTCAGGAACTGTAAACCACCCACAAAACCATTTTTCGAGAAATACTTCATTGTTACTCTTCAATCTGCGTTCCGTACCAGATACTATTGATAGAGAAGATCCAAAGAAGAGCAGCACGTTTCGTTACAGGTTCATTCCTTAAACAGGAAAGCGCTATGGTGATGATCATCGAACTCCAGTGGCAGAATTTACAAGAGAGGCGAACTGCGTCACGGTGTTGTCTACTGTCCAAATTCCGAGAGCGTACGTTACAAGAACAGTCGAGCAGTAAATTGTTTCTTCCCGTCTGTAACTCGCTAAGGAAGGACCACGAGGGAAAGATTAGAGCGACTGGATGGAGCTCACATGGATATTTACCGAAAATCGTTCATCCGGCAGACCTTTCGCGACTGTATCAGCAAAAATGATGGGAAGGGGGGGGGGGGGGGGGACGACGACATCGGTACACAAAAAGTGCCCTCTGCCACTCACAGCAAGGCGGCGTGTCAAATACCGATGTAATCGTTGAGTGAACGTACCATTGTACCGACCATTTCTTCGTGTGCGTTATTACATCCGTCATATTCTTAAAATGACTGTCACCGTGCCACGTCGGCTGTTGCTTGCTTTATTACTATTATCATCATTATTATTATAATGAAGTAAATAACTGTTAATTAAGCAACAGCCAAATTGGAACCATGACAATTTTCTATACACCAAGGACTATTTAATTATTAGGCCAACCCGAATGATTCCGTATGTAGCTTTTAAATTAGATGGCTACCCGCTTGACTGGCAGACGTCATCCGTGACATTTGTTCCCAATCAGATCAGTATCAGCCAAATGAGAAATTTCAAAGTAGACTTGGCCACTGTATCTATGTTTCGATACAGTGTATCGATACGTGGAACTGTTTCAGTGTTTCGAAACGGCTGTGGTTCACTGTTTCGAAACAGTGGTGTTTCATTCCGCCCCTGTCTCGGATAACCGGACCAGATTCGATCTCGAGCCAGACACAGAAACTGTATCGTTGTTTCAAAATAAGGCTGTTTCAGTCCACCTGTGTTTGGAACGGACTAATTGTATCGAAACAGTGATGTTTCATTCCGCTCTGTGTCGGACGAGATTCGGGCTCGGCACAGGTACTGAAACAAAACATAACACTTTATGAAACACTTTCAAGAGTGTCGAAATCTTTTTGACAAGCAATAGCATGAAGCTTAAGATATCCGAAAATAAAGCTTCGTTTCTAGCTGACTGTCCTGTTACAACATCTGCTTTATAAACACTAACCAAACAATAAAACAACGCCTACTATTCACATTCAAAATAATAAATATGTGAAAATCATTCAGTTAAATTACACTTTTTTATAACATATGCTTCTCTGTTCATGTACAGTAATCACATTAAGAAACGGAAGTAAGCCTACAACATTTTGAATAAAAAAAGGCATAGAGTGACAGTTATTAGACATATACATAAATTTGATGTAGGTATAATTGCTAGCAATCTGTTTGACGTATCACTTATACTATAATGGTGAACGGGAAGGGCTGGGAAGCATGGTGAATTTATAGTAACGGTTCGAAACACCTTGAAAGACAAAATTTTTTCTGTTATATTTTGTTATTTATTCGAATTATTTGGCGTTATTTGTGAGTCTATAGTCACTGTGCCTATTATCCACAATGATTCCCTTTGTGTGAATGGAAATTAGCAGGATGGGTATATTACCCATACTAACAGAATATGGGAATCCCAGTAGCATATCCGTTGTTTCTGCAGTTTGCTCCCACCTCCAGTTCCGTTCGTGGTGGTTCTTCTGTCTTCAGCTATGGCTGTCCTCAGCCAATTGAAAACTATGAAAGTCACACGACACGAAAGTAGCTCATTTGCTGCAGGAAGTACGAAACTGCCAAGACACCTAAGTGATAGTTTCATGCTTTCTGCGATACCCATAACGCTCTCGCACCTCATTTGTGTTTATATGGACATACTTATAGAGTAGACATTCAAGATGATAAAATGTGTGGGGTTATTAGATTACTAAACACAAACTGTTTCACTGTTTCGAAACAGCGTATCGAAACATCACATTGTACTGTTTCATTTGTTTCGAAACAGTTAGGTGTTCCAGTTTGCCCATCTCTAGTCCAAAGTAATAAATGACGTATCATCACCTCACAGTATCAGTTGGATACATGTATCAACGCAGATACTTCCCATACCGTTAAATGATTTTAACAACCTTTACCGCAATCCCCTTCATAGATAGTATATGTGCTCATTTTCAGTTTACAACTGCGAGAGAGAGCATATACAATGTCTACTGCCGAATGGATATGCCGATAGACTGCACTATGTTCATTCAGTCAGAAGGAAAGGTACGTGCTTTGAGGGGTGATAGTTATTCTTATTAGAGAACTTATCGTCATATGTACTGTTCCGAATGGTTTCCTAGATAGAAAACACTTGATATCGGTTTTTTACGTCTTTCTTGAATAACTGGAAAACCACACGCTCCAGCGAAAACGTGTTGGAGTACAAAATTGAACTACATTAAATTTCCTACGAAAGAGGCCCTGTTCATTTTTTCTGTAGAACTAACAGTATGCGCGAAGACAACGCGAGAATGATGCAATTCTCGAGCGGCTCGCATACACTGTACCTTAGGTAGTTTTTGTAGACTAGTTTAATGTAGTTTTCCGACTTGATGGACCACAAGTGTCCTTTATCAAATAGTTCGTTTTGACTTTCTCTATACTAATGTGGTACGTTGTAAACAATTACAATGTTTGAATAATACAGGAAGTAACAACGATGTAAATTAAGTGTTTTCCGCCTCGGAAACCATTCGGAATAGGGCATCCGTGCATATGAATCTTTTTGTTTCGAACGAAACATGTATCTTTCCTCTGGACTCACACTGTATACTGCCGAATAGTGCGAAACGTAATGAAGTAAACAACTGTGAATTAAGCAACAGCCTAATTGGATTGTAGAATGAAGGCTTTCACGACCGGATGACATGGCTGTTGATATACTTTCTGGGGTGTGAGGTCGTGGTCCAAGAACTTTTCTGCTCCTTACGTTTCCTCCAGGACTGCGCTGGACTTCCTCAGAGGCGCTGCTCCGTTGAGTCTTGCCGACTGACTGGTCGAGTGTCTGAGAGCGACTTATATATTGTGAGAAATGGGGGCGTGGTTCAGGTGACACGTGATGAGCAGTGATAATCCATAAGGTTGACTATCGATTACCACCTTGTCAAAGATAAAAATTGTTAGCAATTTTGTAGAGCCACTGTCCATATATCGCTAAGTTTCATAGCCTCCTCTTTCCTATTAAAACTATCGTGATGTTTATAAATTTCAATAGCTTCTCAATATAGCCGTGGATAATAATTTAACGTTGTAGATAAAACTTCGGTATCCGAAAACTCCACTTGGTGGTTGCCTGGTTGAAGAGCATGTTCCGCTACAGCTGATTTTTCTATTTTTCCAAGTCGACAAAGACTTTTATGCTCTTTCAGTCGCGTGTTTACGCTTCTTTTGGTAGTACCAATATAAACTTTACCACAGGTACATGTTATTTTATACACACCACATGTCGACAGGGGAGGGCGTTTATCTTTCACAGATCGTAGTACTTGACTTATTTTCTTTGTTGGTTTAAAGACAGGTTTTATGTCATGTTTTCGTAAAATCTTACCGATCCGATCTGTTACTTTTTTAATAAAAGGGAGAACTACTGTATTTTTCTGTCGTTGTGGTTCATTCTTATCTTTTGGTCTTCTATTCCTTGGACGCAAAATTCTATTTATCTCTTTTCTTGAGTAGCCGTTTTTTCAAAAGCCTGCTTCAGATGTTTCACTTCAGCATCCAAATGTTCAGGTGTACATATCCGTTCCGCTCGATCGACAAGACTTTTTATGACACCTCTTTTTTGTTGTGGATGATGATTAGAATTTTTGTGTAAATATCCGTCCATATGTGTTGCCTTCCGAAAAACTTTATATTCCAAGCTTCTATCGGACCGTCTCATAACTAAGACATCCAAGAAAGATATTCTGTTATCCTTTTCTATTTCCATGGTAAACTGTATTTTTGGGTGAATTTTATTTAGATAATCAAATGGTGGCCTTTCTGCCATGGGACCAAACCACAAATGTGTCATCTACATATCGATACCAACGAGATGGTTTGTTATTAGCTTTGTCTAGGGCTGATTGTTCAAATTTCTCCATGTAAAGATTGGCAATCGCAGGGCCTAATGGATTACCCATTGCTACTCCATCAAGTTGTTCATAAAATTCATTATCCCACTGGAACTGACTTGATGTAAGACAATGTCTGAAAAGAACAGTCAAATCTTCTGGAAAAATATCCGCTATGAAAATCATAACTTCGTTAACAGGAATCATTGTGAATAAGTCCTGGACGAAACGTAAGGAGCAGAAAAGTTCTTGGACCACGACCTCACATCCCGGAGAGTATATCAACAGCCTAATTGGAACCATGGCAATGTCCTGTATACGAAGGACTGTTTAATTATTAGGCCAACCCCAGTGATACCGTATGTAGCTTTTAAATTAGATAGCTACACGCTGGACTTTGGCAGACATCATCCGTAAATTCGTTCCCAAAGCTTAAAGTGACTGTGCGATATCCAGCCAGAGAACAAGCATCAGCTCCAAACACAGATTCAGCAGGTGCGGAACTCAGAAAGCGGGATTAGTGGCAGAGAAAAACAAGCTGACTTTGAAAAGAAACGAGGTAGAATGTTGCAAAAGGAGGATCTGTTCGGATAAATGATTGTACTCGCGGACGGAGCAGCATAATATGGGCTTAACGTAAATGTGCAGTTACGGCACAGCCGTGCACATTTGTGAAAAATGGCGGTAAGTTATTAGTCTGGGGTGATCCTCGAGGACCTTCCGCAGTGTGTAGGAACGGCGGCAGGCGTACATTTCGCAGCCGAGCAGAAGCCTGCGGCGGCAGCTGTGGCGGTACGTGTATGCAGATGAGGGGCGCCGCTGCCTCACGAGGGGCTTTTTGTCTTACCCGGGACTCGGGCTACCGTTAGGCGGGCCGCGGGCCGCACGTGGGCACTGCTCCGTGGGAAGCAGCCAGACACCTGCGCTGAGTTGCGCTGCGACGCCGCCTTGTGCACTGTGCTTCGGTTTTAACCCTCGGAATACCAAGGAGGGGGGTACTTTATGACCCCCATCTTTTGAAAAACTTGTAAATTAGTCAGTTACTTAATATTATAACAATTTAAAATATATGTACACTACTGGCCATTAATATTGCTACACCAAGAAGAAATGCAGATGATAAACGGGTATTCATTGGACAAATATGTTATACTAGAACTGACATGTGGTTACATTTTCATTTAATTTGGGTGCATAGATCCTGAGAAATCAGTACACAGAACAACCTCCTCTGGCCGTATTAACGGCCTTGATATGCCTGGGCGTTGAGTCAAACAGAGCTTGGATGGCGTGGACAGGTACAGCTGCCCATGCAGCTTCAATACGATACCACAGTTCATCAAGAGTAGTGACAGGCGTATTGTGACGAGCCAGTTGCTCGGCCACTATTGACCAGACGTTTTCAATTGGTGAGAGATCTAGAGAATGTGGCCGGCCGGAGTGGCCAAGCGGTTATAAAAATGGTTCAAATGGTTCTGAGCACTATGGGACTTAACATCTGTGGTCATCAGTCCCCTAGAACTTAGAACTACTTAAACCTAACTAACCTAAGGACATCACACACATCCATGCCCGAGGCAGGATTCGAACCTGCGACCGTAGCAGTCGCGCGGCAAGCGGTTATAGGCGCTACAGTCTGGAACCGCGCGACCGCTACGGTCGCAGGTTCGAATCCTGCCTCGGGCATGGATGTGTGTGATGTCCTTAGGTTAGTTAGGTTTAAGTAGTTCTAAGTTCTAGGGGACTGATGACATGAGAAGTTAAGTCCCATAGTGCTCAGAGCGATTTGAACTATTTAGAGAATGTGCTGGCCAGGACAGCAGTCGAACATTTTCTGTATCCAGAAAGGCCCGTACAGGACCTGCAACATGCGGAGTGAATTATCCTCCTGAAATGTTGGGTTTCGCAGGGATCGAATGAAGGGTAGGGCCACGGGTGGTAACACATCTGAAATGTAACGTCTACTGTTTAAAGTGCCGTCAATGCGAACAAGAGGTGACCGAGACGTGGAACCAATGGCACCCCACACTATCACGCCGATTCATAAGCCAGTATGGCGATGACGAATACACGCTTCCAATGTGCGTTCACCGCGATATCGCCAACCACGGATGTGACCATCATGATGCTGCAAACAGATCCCGGATTCATCCGAAAAAATTACGTTTTGCCATTCGTGCACCCAGTTTCGTCGTTGAGTACACCATCGCAGGCGCTCCTGTCTGTGATGCAGCGTCAAGGGTAACCGCATGTATGGTCTCCGAGCTCATAGTCCATGCTGCCGCAAACGTCGTCGAACTGTTCGTGCAGATTGTTGTTGTCTTGCAAACGTTCTCATTTGTTGACTCAGGGATCGAGACGCGGCTGCACGATCCGTTACAGTCATGCGGATAAGATGCCTGTCATCTCGACTGCTAGTGATACGAGGCCGTTGGGATCCAGCACGGCGTTCCGTAGTACCCTCCTGAACCCACCGATTCCATATTCTGCTAACAGTCATTGGATCTCGACCAACGCGAGCAGCAATGTCGCGATACGATAAACCACAATCGCGATGGGCTACAATCCGACCTTTGTCAAAGTCGGAAACGTGATGGTACATATTTCTCCTCCTTATACGAGGCATCACAACAACGATTCACCAGGCAACGCCGGTCAACTGCTGCTTGTGTATGAGAAATCGGTTGGAAACTTTCCTCTTGCCAGCGCGTTGTAGGTGTCGCCACCGGCGTCAACCTTGTGTGAATGGTCTGAAAAGCTAATCATTTGCATATCACAGCATCTTCTTCCTGTCGGTTAAATTTCGCGTCTCTAGCGCGTAATCTTCGTGGTGTAGCAATTTTAATGGCCAGTAGTGTGTATAGAGAGTTCCGGAACCAGTACAGGCAATTGGAATAGCTGTCAACATAAACATCTTTTCCTCCCTTTTTATTGCTCATCAAATCCACACATTGCATGTTGTACCACCATCCAGTGAGACCTTCAGAGGTGGTGGTCCAGATTGCTGTACACACCCGTGCCTCGAATACCCAGTAGCACGTTCTCTTGCAATAATGCAGGCCTGTATTCGTCGTGGCATACTAACCACAAATTTATCAAGGCACTGTTAGTCGACATTGTCCAACTTCTCAAGGGCGATTCGGCCTAGATCCCTCAGAGTGGTTGGTGGGGCACGTCGCTTATAAACAGCCCTTTTCAATCTATACCAGGCATGTTCGATGGGGTTCATGTCTGGAGAACATGCTGGCCACTCTAGTCGAGCGATGTCGTTTTCCTGAAGGAAGTCATTCACAAGATGAGCACGATATGGGCGCGAATTGTCGTCCATGAAGGCGAATGCCTCTCCAGTATGCTGCCGATATGGTTGCACTATCGGCGCGAGGATGGCATTCACGTATCGTACAGACATCACGGCGCCTACTATGACCACCAGCAGCGTTCGTCGGCCCCACATAATGCCACCCCGAAACAACAGGGAACCTCCACCTTGCTGCTTTCTCTGGACAATGTGTCTAAGGCGTTCAGCCTGACCGGGTTGCCTCCAAACACGTCTCCGACTATTGCCTGTTTGAAGGCATATGGCACACTCATCGGTGAAGAGAACGTGATGCCAATCCTGAGCGGTCCATTCAGCGTGTTGTTGGGCCCATCTGTACCGCGCTGCATGGTGTCGTGGTTGCAAAGATGGACCTCGCCATTCACATAGGGAATGAAGTTGCGCATCATTCAGCCTGTTGTGCATAGTTTGGGTCGTAACTCGACATTCTGCAGCTGCACGAAAAGCATTATTCAACATGGTGACGTTGCTGTCAGGGTTCCTCCGACCCACAATCCATAGGTAGCGGTCATCTACTGCAGTAGTAGCCCTTGGGCGGCCTGAGCGAGGCAAGTCATCGACAGTTCCTGTTTCTCTGTATCTCCTCCATGTCCGAACAACATCGCTTTGTTTCACTCCGAAACCCCTCGACGCTTCCCTTGTTGAGAGCCCTTCCTGGCACAACGCAACAGTGCGGACGCTATCGAACCGCGGTATTGACAGTCTAGGCATGGTTGAACTACAGAAAACATGAGCTGTGTACCTCCTTCTTGGTGGAATGACTGGAACTGATCTGCTGTCGGACCCCCTCCGTCTAATAGGCTCTGCTCATGCCTGGTTGTTTACATCTTTGGGCGGGTTTAGTGACATCTCTCAACAGTCAACGGGGCTGTGTCTGTGATTCAACATCCACAGGCAAAGTGTGTCTTCAGGAGTTCTGGGAACCGGGGTCATGCAAAAATTTTTTTGATGTGTGTGTATATATACCAGATTACAAGTACGTTTTAAATTTTTCGGTTAAATTTAACCCAAAAATTCAAGTCTGAGTAGCAGATGTCACTTCCCCACTTCACACGCCCTTCTCTGCAATGTGCACCACGAAAGCTCGATAATATTGAGATCTGGTGGCCGTGGTGGCTAAGATGCAATAATTCATCCTCGTGCTAAAAAACCAGTCCTGGAGGATGTGAGTTGTGTGGACAGGGACTCTGTCGTCTTGGAACACAGCTTCATCGCTAGGGCACAAACATTGTTCCATGGCTTTGACCTGATCAGCCGAACTGGTCACATAATCCTTGAAAGTAATGAGACTTTGCAGAGTAAACATGGGGCCCTTGGAGTAGCACGATATGACTGCCCTAATCATCACCGAACACCCGTCATGTTTCACTCTTGCAACGTTAACTCTGTCAGAAGCTGGAAACTGTGTGAAATAAGAGTCATACGATCAAATTTCTTCCATTGCTCTGCAGTCCAGGCCTTATGGCCTCGCCACCAAGTACCCTGTCACGGGAATTTTCACGACTAGTGAGTGGTTCTGGAATTCCATCTTACTGCAATTCTGTGCTAACGGAGCCCCCTTCGTGTTGTTTAGGTGCTGACAGGGTTCGCGTGTGCGACATTCAGTTCTGCAACTGTCGTCCGCTAACTTTTCGTCACAATCATCTTCAATGACAGTCTCTCACGATCACTCAGTACACACTTTCATCAAGGTTGTGACCTGGCGTTTTTTCCACTTTCCGTGTATGCGGCATAAATCTTCTACGCGGTGCCTCTTGAAACACCAGACACTTCGGCTCCGTTGCTTACGGAAGCTCACACCATACGAGCACCAACGAACTGCCCACGTTGCAGCCCACTTTGCTACAACACAACGCACTCACAACTACGCAGAACTCTGTTCTGACCACGGCTGACACTTGAAACTTATTCAGGACAGGCTCCGTTCGTGGATTAAATACAATAGCGCCAATTGCAGGGTTGGCTAGCGTCCCCATTTACGCTCAAGCACGCATTTCTCGCAGTGCGGAAGAGATCTGTAGATCATCTGCGGGTTTGGTTGATTCGTGAGCTCAGGAACGTTGGCGGTACGCTCGACAAGCACCAGACCAAACGTCGCGGCAGTGCGGAGAATTTCGGCGAATTGGCGCTTATGGAGTTGAAGAAGCCAAGCTCACTAACTAACGACTTCACTTTGGTGGGGAGCCTCAGTCGTATAAAACTTGTTGAGAGATATACTCGACATTTGACTGTACAATAGGTTTTATTCTACGATCTAGATTTCGGCCTTAGGTCACTTTTAAGAGTTACAAGTATCATTAGACTTGAGTAGAACACAAGTCATCGTCAATATCTGTATCTTCGGTAATATAAACCAATTTTGTCAAAAGTAATAGGCTAATTTACTGGCAATTAGCATGACTAATTCACTTTGTGTTGTTGTTGTGGTCTTCAGTCTGAAGACTGATTTGCTACAGCTCTCCACGCTACTCTATCCTGTGCACGCCTTTTCATCTCCGAGTAACCACTGCAACCGACATCCGTCTGATCTGTTTATTGCATTCATCTCTTGGTCTCCCTCTACGATTTTTAACCGGCCACGTCTTCCTGCAGTGCTAAATTAGTGATCCCTTGGTATCTCATAATGTGTCGTACCAACCGATTCCTTCTTTTGGTCAGGTTGTACCACAAATTTCTGTTCTCCCGAATTCTGGTCAGTACCTCCTCGTTAGATACGTGATCTACCCATCTAATCTTCAGCATTCTTCTGTAGCACCGCATTTCAAAAGCTTCTATTGTCTTCTTGTCTAAACTGTTTTCAGTCGATGTTTCACTTCCATACACTGCATAAAATACTTTCAGAAAGGACTTCCGGACACCTAAATGTCTACTCGGCGTTAACAAATTTCTGTTCTTCAGAAACGCGTTTCTTGCCATTGCCAGTCTGCATTTTATATCCTCTCTACTTCGACCATCATCAGTTATTTCACTTCCCAAATAGTAAAACACATTTACTACTTTAACTGTCTCATTTCCTAAATAATTCCCTCAGTATCACATGGTTTAATCCGACTACATTCTATTACCCTCGTTTTGCTTTTGTTGGTGTTCATCTTATGTCCCACTCCGTTCAACTGCTCTTCCAAGTCCTTTGCTGTCTCTGCCGAAATTGCAATGTCATCGGCAAATCGCTTAGTTTTTATTTCTTCTCACTGGACTTTAATTCCTACTCCAAATTTTTCTTTTGTTTCCTTTACTATTTGCTCAATATACAGACTGAGTAACATCGGGGATAGGATATAACCCTGTCTGATTCCCTTCTCGACCACTGCTCCCCTTAAGTGCCCCTCGACTTTTATAACTGCCCTCTGGTTTCTGTACAAATTGTAAATAACCTTTGCTTCCCTGCATTTTACCCCTTCCACCTTTAGAATTTGAAAGAGGTTATTCCAGTTAGCAATGTGGAAAACTTTCTCTACGTCTACAAATGCTATAAACGTAGGCTTGCCTTTCCTTAACCTATCTACAGGGAGAAGTCGTAGGGTCAGTATTGCCCACATTTCTCGGGAATCCAAACTGACTTTCCCGGAAGTCGTCTTCTACGAGTTTTTCCATTCTTCTGTCAATTATTCGTTTTAGTATCTTGCACCCGTGACTTATTAAATTGATTTTTCGGTAATTTTCAAACCTTTCAACGTCTGCTTGCCCTGCAACTGGGATTATTATATTCTTCTTGAATTCACTTGATATGGTTGTGGAATAAAATAGATAACCAAATCACAGGTTAAAACTACACCGCTTCTAAGCAGTCACAGTGAAATAAATTCTCGAGAAGTTCTTTCCATTATTCTTGTCCAACCCCAATAAGCTGATAGAGAATAAACGAAGAGAAGAATGTGAAAAAAAAATGACTGTGTAGTGGGATATTCGTAGATGAAAAAGGTTTTTAACATGGCTGTCAGTCAGCGACTGTTGTATAATACAAAATTTTGAAAAACAGAGCCAGTCATTCATTAGTTGTATTTTGTATCATTCAGTATCCCGCTATTGTAATTACTTCATGTACGCCGTTCAGGTGTTTGTTTAATTCCCTCTCTGCAGTTACGAGAGATGTTTACAAAATAGCTTGTTTTACCAATTAGCCACCAGAGGGCCGTATTGCCTTGAAGTTGCCGTGGCGCACAAGTCACATGATGTTTCAGTTTTGTGTTGACTGTAGCAGAGGACACATGGCAGCCCCTAGTGGCTTGCACCTCTGTTGCATTTTATTTTAATTCTGACTATCTGATGCTGTCAGGTATGACCGCAGCTTTGATATTTTTTGGTACGTAATGCTGTAACATTTAGTTTTAATTATGTCCGAAGAAGGTGTCCCTTGTGACACCGAAACCTAGGTTGCAAATTAATTATGTTCGCGACTGAGGGCTGTGTTTGTCAAAATTTTCCTAGATGGATCCTTACGGCGTTTTTTGCGCTGGAGCATGGTTCCGAGGAAGCGTAGCGCACAGGAAGAGCAAAGTGTGGGAAAGAAGTGAAGCCAGCAGGCAGCGGCTGTCGGACCGGAAGGGTACGGCTCGGCTTGGCATGTCGGCACCCCATCCCATCTGGTCCCGGCGCCGCCGCCGAAATGTATGCCGTCCGTTGGCAGCTCGCAAATAACGAATGCAGCGGCGCCGCTTCTAATTGTATGCAAAGAGCGTCCGTGACGGACACGATTTGGAGGGGCCTCTTCAATATTTTCAGCCCCGACGCGCTGCCTACAAAGGGCCGCGTATTTATATTATTATAGACAAGGGCCGGGGCTGGGGGGGTCGTGCCGGGGTGTGCGCGGCGCAGCGCGGCTCCTCCTCCTTGGGCCCGTATGCAGATGCAGATGCAGAGGAACATGGCGGCGGCCGGCCGCGGTTCGCGCCCCGCGCCAGTCGACGGCTGCGTGCCGCCTGCCGCCGAGTCTCGAGTCTGCCTCCGGCTGTCCTACAGTGTCGAGTGCATCGGGGAGTCTCTGTTACCACTTCTACTGTGTCAAGGGCCTTCGCTCCAGTGACACACTCCGGAGCTGGAGAGCACCACGTTCCGTGAGGCAGAGCGGGACTGATCGGGGATCCGGTGGATACGCTCACGTAACCTCATCACAGTGGCTGCAGTGCGCCGCCTGTCATCAGGCATACGGTAGTCTGTGTACAAGGTGAGTCGCAGCAGCTGTTAACCTCGTGCCGGCCGGAGTGGCCGTGCGGTTCTAGGCGCTACAGTCTGGAGCCGAGCGACCGCTACGGACGCAGCTTCGAATCCTGCCTCGGGCATGGATGTGTGTGATGTCCTTAGGTTAGTTAGGTTTAATTAGTTCTAAGTTCTAGGCGACTGATGACCTCAGAAGTCAAGTCGCATAGTGCTCAGAGCCATTTGAACCATTTGAATTTTGTTAACCTCGTACGTACGGTATATCACAAATAACAGTGACAACTGGCATGAGTGCAAGTTACTATTCATCTGCATCTGCATCTACAGCTATATTGCTACTCCGCAAATCACACTTAAATCAATAATTCAATAACAGTCTTAATCGCATTTATTATTGGCTCAAATGGCTCTGAGCACATTTTTGGACTTAACTTCTAAGGTCATTAGTCCCCTAGAACTTAGAAGTACTTAAACCTAACTAACCTAAGGACATCACACACATCCATGCCCGAGGCAGGATTCGAACCTGCGACCGCAGCGGTCGCGCGGTTCCAGACTGTAGCGCCTTTAACCGCTTGGCCACCCCGGCCGGCGAATTTATTATTGTTATAATACCGCCAATCGGTTTCAACCCGACGTAGGAGTCATCTTCTGGGCGTTTAAAGTATTGGTCGACTGCTGGTGGTGTCACTCCTGTCTACATAACGGCAGGAAACTATATTATAAATTATAACAATAATAAATGCGACTAAGACTGTTCTTGAATTATTGATTAATCATACTAATCGCTGCTGCTCTCCACAACCATGTTGTCCAAAACTCACACTTAAATGCCTGGTAAAGGGTTCATCGAAACACCTTCACACGATCATTCCACGAACACCTATATCTTTCCGTGCAAGCTCTGATTTCCATTATTTTGTTATGGTAATCTTTTCTCCCTATGTAGGTCGGTATCAACTACATATTTTCACATTCGGAGGGAAAATTTGAAGATTAAAATTTCGTGAGAACATCCCGCCACAACAAGAAACGCCTTTGTCTTAATGATGTCCACCCGAAATCCTGTATCATGTCCCTTACACTTTCTCCCCTATTTCTCGATAATACAAAACGTGCTAGCATACTCTGAAATTTCTCGATGTAGTCCGTTGATCCTATCTGGTAAGGATTTGCGTTTTATTGGCAGGGCATTTACAAAATGTAACAGACCTACTAAAGAGACTGCCTACACTACGCTTGTTCGTCCTCTTTTAGAGTACTGCTGCGCGGTGTGGGATCTTTACCCGATAGGACTGACGGAGTACGTACAAAAAGTTCAAAGAAAGCCAGCACGTTTTGTATTATCGCGAAATATGGGAGAGAGTATCACAGGAATGATACGGGATTTGGGCTGGACATCATTAAAAAAAGGCGTTTTTCGTTGCGACGGAATCTTCCCACGAAATTCCAATCACCAACTTTCTCCTCCGAATGCGAAAATATTTTGTTGACACCGACCTACATAGGGAGGAACGATCACCAAGATAAAATAAGGGAAATCAGAGCTCGTACGGAAAGATATAGGTGTTCATTCTTTCCGCGCGCTATACGAGATTGGTATAATAGAGAATTGTGAAGTTGGTTCGATGAACACTCTGCCAGGCACTTAAATGTGATTTGCAGAGTATCCATGTAGATGTAGATGTAGATCTCACAAGGCGCAGCAGTCGCCAAAAGAGGACGGTCAAGCGCAGTGTAGGCATTCTCTTTAGTAGATCTGTTGCATCTTCTAAGTATTCTGCCAGTAAAACAGAGTCTTTGGTTCGCCTTCCCCACAACATTTTCTATACTCTCTTTGCAATTTAAGTTATTCATAATTCTAATTCCCAGGTATTTAGTTGAATATACAGTCTTTGGATTTGATTGATACATAGTGTAACCGAAGTTTAACGGATTCCTTTTAGCATTCAAGTCGATAACCTTACACTTTTCGTTATTTAGCATCAACTGGCAATTTGCGCATCATTCAAATATCCTATAGAAATCGTTTGCAAATGGGGTTGGTAGGAAATAAATTTCCTGACGTAGTCTGCGATCGTGTGGATTTTTTTTTTTTGGTAAGTAAAGCCGTCTACATCGCTTAGTACATTTCTTTGCTTATAGCGTCGTTTTGGATAGTGCCACCAACACGTCGAAACTGAAAACCTGTCAGACAACATTCAGCGTCAGTTGCAATAAAAGCGTCCACTTAGGCAACTGACACTGAACGTTGTTTTACGAGTTGTAGGCGTTGATCCGATTGTGGCAGTAGCCGAAAAGTCATTATAAATAAAGAAATACCTTGAACAACCTGGACGGCTATTTTCGCACAAAAAGGTTGAAATAATGTGATAATAGAAGCAAATTAGCAGTTTGTGAGATAATTACGTGTGATTACGAGTCAGCACTGACTTTAGCATGAAGTATTGTCCTAGTTAGTTCAGATGTTTGTTTTGGAAACAGATGTCCATATTTACGATGTTTTAATTTTATTTACATATCTTTATTTATTTGTGACTAATTTTGGGGTTGCACCCCCATTTGGGAGCAATCATTCGTGTCATCGCTCAAGCCGCCAGCCAAGAATCCAGTATCGTCACTAGTCATAACAAAACCGATGATTATTCGAAGTATGGGGCTACAACCGCGAAACTAGTTGCAAGAACGAAAGGTACATAAATAAAATAAGAGCAGAGAGGCTATGAAAAGCCTGTTTCCAAAACACTTTATCGGGTAGTGCTCTGCCAGAAAAATTGTCTGAGCAAAATAATGTATAAGATAATGTAAAATGGAGTAGGAATGTTTAAAATAATTATCATTTACTCCTTAGTCTCTTGCACATTTTCAGGCACATGATACTTATCGATCACTCTGGGTTATCGTCTGATCCATGTAGCTATGTCAGCAACCCATCTCTTCTATTCAGAATCTCATGTCTGAGTACTGTACGAGACGGTTTGCTGACGAAACTACACAGATCTGAAAATTGTCCACAGAGTGATCGGAATATGTAATCTAATCAAAAATGTGCATCTCAGACTGAAGAATAAATGATAATAATTTAAAATATCATTCTCTGGAGGCGAATGTGTCTGCTATAGTAGTACTTTTCGGTTAAATTTCCACCTAATTGGGATAAAATTTCACTCATGCGGTGAATGTATGTTGGGGCACCGGCACGTCTTACTGTTGATGAGGACAACATCCAACGCGCCGGTATAGCCCAAGATGGAAAGGTGGAGCAGGCCATCTACCTTGGCCTCCACAATCACCTGACCTCAGTCTATCTGGGGTCATCTCAGAAAGTGCACAGCTCTCCCGCTGGTAACTTTGAAGAGGTGGAGCAGAGGATCGTTCAGTACTGTCAAGATTTACGAGATGATCCAACGGTGTTTGAAAGAATTCGTGACTCGTTTTAAAAATGAGTGCGGTGTTTGATACAAGTGTGAGGACGACAAGTAGAACACGTCCTGTAACAGGTACTAAAGAACGGATAATTGTAACATGAACGTTCTATAGTAGTATTGTATCTTTTGCTTAGGTAGTCCGTGGGTGACATTTCAGCGCAGTTAGAGGGGAAGTTACTTCCTTAATCGCTTAACTTGTTGTATCGATTTCGATACATAGTGGCCATTTTCAGATCTGATTAAAACATACGAACCCTAATATTATGCTAACGTAAATAAGCCGAAGTGTCATCGTCAGGTAATGCAAACAGAATGGCCTAGTTTGCATAATAGTTGAGCTGGGCGATACCTAGCTTTTTTTATATCGCTTGCCAGTGGATGTTGGACTTATTTACACTGCGATAATTCGTATGTTCTAATGAGGCCTGAAAATGGCCACTGTGAACTGAAATGTATCGACAACTTTTTTGATTATCGAATGACATTAAAGAAACAAATTCTGTGCTTCCTCGGTCGCAGTCTTTCTTTGCGACGATGTGGTACTTCGTAAAAATAGATTCGGGAAGTAACCTAAAAGTTTCCATTTTAAATACATTAATGTTTCATGCTGAGGTCATTGGTTGTTCGTAACCACATATTCGCAGCTACCCCGTAAATAGGTCGTTTGCAGAGTCATAGCTTCCGTTATCCTTATCAGCTTTCGCTCTTAACCATGATGCACCCTGAATTTCCGGAAGAGCTGCAGACACCGAAACAAGGTCTTCGACAACTACGCAAAAGGCTGGGTGACTTGAGGCGTGATCAACGTTTTTAAAGTTTTAGCCATCTAGGTAGAGAAGCAACTACAATTTTCTTCGTTGCTATTATGTACGTTTTCGCAAAAATAGGTGGGACCTGTGGTGAATCTGATGCCCTAAACGGCTAGCGCTGTGTCGTTGGGTCCTGCTTTGCCACGTAAACTTCGGTTAACGGAGCGCAGTCTGCGGTGTTTCCGCAGCCTTAGCCTTTACATTCGTAACATTTTCCACTTTGTTATACGAAGTTTTCACTGTACATCAGAACGAGCGACACATTACCGTACTCCCTTTGCCAACAATTCTTGCTTGATGGAAAAATAAGTCTCCATCGCCGCTTTCTTATTAAGCTACGAGGTCTGTCTACATCTTGGTTGATAAAGTAAATGTTGCAAGTACGAATCAAGCAATGAAATACAAAATGTGCGTACAATAATATTTACGAAACCATGTTTCGGTGTATTCTACGGATGCAGAAATATGAGAAGACGTTTATAGTTTTGGTAGCTCACCCAGAACGTAGAGTTATAAGAACTTACGTTCAGCAACGTCAGCACCGTGCTACGTTATTGATGTCTAGTTTGTGCAATCTGATGGCATCAGAAAATAATTAATGGAGCCCATACACATAGAAAGTTGTACCTTAGATTTTCAGCTAAACTGGGTCACGCTGCGTCTCCATCGTCACCAGTGACAACTACCTTAATTCTGTCTCCTATAAAAGTGATTTATGCGACTGATTTCCACCGTAATTCATGACTCGATTGTTGCTTAGTCTTTCAACTTCATACGACTGATTTCCACCGTAATTCATGACTCGATCGTTGCTTAGTCTTTCAACGTTACTGGTTTCCGTCACTTCATTTACGGTCACGAAAGATGCACGTAAAAGCGGACAGGACTTTTAACTTACTCTGACATCCCAGCGCTTGTATTTGTTTGGTTTTTCTTTACTAATGGGCTCTCTACATCGTAACCGGCATAATCCAGGAGTCTTCGGATAAATAATGTCTGCGTGATTCGTGTTTTGACAACTTTCGTGGATAAGCAGTGTAGTGGCAAAGAAGCAGCTTTAGTGCAATTGTTCACATTGTTCTGTGTCGTTCCTTAGAGCTGTATTTAAGAATCGGAAATCCATATCACCTTTACAACAAATATTTAAGTGTTCATTAACCATGGAAGCCGGTTGACATAGATTGTTGCTCCGAAGAAGAACGAAACATTGTTTCCAACACAGCACGAAGCAAATGCTGCTTATTTACTTCCCTTTCCGCAGCCCCACATGGAGGTAAGGTAATTCCCTCTGTTTTCTGCTCCCCTCTGTGATAGGACTAAAGGAATACTGACCGAGTTGTAGGATACTGCCTCCCCCCTCTCTCACTGTCTCTCGACCTTGAGCGTCGTGTCTCATGTAGCTGTGATGTTATGGTTTCTGTAGTTTCATCTTTAAGTTTATAAGTTAACATTGTTGATGCGGCTGGTCCCGGCGGAGGTTCGAGTCCTCCCTCGGGCATGGGTGTGTGTGTTTGTCCTTAGGATAAATTAGGTTAAGTAGTTTGTAAGCTTAGGGACTGATGACCTTAGCAGTTAAGCCCCATAAGATTTCACACACATTTGAATTTTTGAACATTGTTCATGCAGTCATCTCTGCATGTAGCGGTCTTTTAATTCTATCGTTTCATTCGATATGAAACAAGTAGTTTTGACAAGAGGCAGCCGGCATTATATTTTGTCCATCTTACACCTAGCGGTTTTATCGTCCCGCACTGTGTTTTTTCAAGCTTTTTATTTTGTGCAGAATGGCCCTTCTGTCAAAATTCATACTTTTTGGAGTGGAGAACAGTGGGTGTCACTGTTAAGCAATGTATGAAGTGACATTGTGAGTTTGGATTAACTAAAAATACTCCGTAACATATATCTTATGTTTTCCATATTGTAAACTTTTGTTACAAGAGAGTATAATAAATATTTGTGATTTTCTGTTGCTTTAGAATTTAGGGTACGTAAGGGTATATTTAATATATAATTTTCAATATGCTTTTTTCATATTGTGTAAATTTAATGTACAACAGTGTCCGAAAGCGATATTTAGACCTGACTCTGAGGCGAACATCATTTGTTAACATTGCAGATGGCAATAGGTCACACGGTTAATCTATATACCATTGTCAGTTGATTCCCATACAATGAGGAATTCCTCAGTATCGAAACGCAAAGTCGTAAGTGAGCGCAGAAACGCAGTGTGGAGAACTCCTTAATAGTCCGCTGTGGCATCTTACTTTTGGTCTTTTCTTATACCACGATGTTCCCGTGTCCATACTGCTTCGGAAACGCGCCTTTCATTGTTGCTGGTCCGGAATGTGTGTCCTTATCTCATTCTGTCATGAGTTTGTTGCATGCATTGATGATACTGATGGCCTAGTATTCGCTTCGTTTTATTAAGAAGTTGAATTATTTTCGTTGTCTTCAACTGAAGTGCTTTATATTACCGTATTCACCCGTTTGGCATACACATACTGTTTAAAACCATGCAGTTTTAGTGATGATGCTTAATTATTCGACAAACAATTTACATTCTATAATAAGGAGAAAAATTTGAGCCTAACGCCCCGTCGACGTAAGCAGTACAACTTCATAGGTACGTTAAAGTCCGAGTCAAGAAGTGAGCAGTTACGAAATGGGTTGCTTACTTTTGCGTAATTTTCTGGGCCTAACGACCCGTCAACGTAAGCCGTACAACCCGATGGATATGTTACAATAAGAGTCAAGCAGTGGGCAGTTACGAAATGGGTTGCTTACTTTTAAGTAATGTTCTGCATGAGATGTCAGCGTCGAACTAGAAGTTGTGGCTATATGCTTATACCCCAGGTTTTTATACTGTCTCACTGATGGGCGGTTAGAACTCATGTGTGATTAATATAGCCCCTCAGATAGCATTGTCGTTCTACAACGATGAAGAGAAGCTCGCGCGTGCACGTTCCTTTTTGTGAACTTAAAATCATCTGGTCTCCATTTGCATCTTGTACCCTTGTTTGCACAGTCGCTTTCGTGCGGAACCATTACAGCCAACGAAAACGCCGCACTCGGCAAGAACTTGGTATTACACGAAACCAGTTCTCTTCCCTCCTAGTAATACTTACAAAACAGTTACATCTATCTCTTTGGTCGTGTCTGTTTTCTGTCCCGAAAATTGATGGAATTAAGGAGGCACTGATTACTTAGTTTCCCTCTCCCATTCCAGTTACCGCATTCCACTCCAAAACGACTGTCGTCTTTAACGGCGGCCAGAGCAGAAGAAAAAAGAAAAGAAAAAGGTACGAAACCGATTAGGAAATCCAATTCGGTAGCACTCGTTCGCCGGAAATTGCGTTAAGAAGTTGCAAATTACGTGTAAGAAGTTTTAATTTCGTATTTTGTGCTGGTGCAGTGGAGAGACGCTACCGGAGTTGTAACTTGCCTGTGGGAGGAGAGAGGAAAGTCTATTTCAGATGCGTAACTCTCGCGCTCGGTCCAGCTGACGTCAGTGCATGATCAGCGGCCGCTGTTTTGTGTTCCCATGGCGGCCGGCGCGTTCTTCCGGAAAAAGTAAATTCGCCCTCTCACTCCACTGCAGCAGAGGAAAGACAGGTGAAATCAGCGGTTCGTCGCACCGTACATATCAACAAACGATTTTATTTCATTATTAGTTTATGGAAGCCTTTTGAGCCCACAGAAGCACAATTTGTCGGAATTACACTAGTAGTTACAATTATGAGTTTCATCATTGGATGAGCTGTACATAACATAAGAATATTAAAACCTGCAGATTCCTCTCTAAAGCCTTGTTACTGTCAGGCGAGTATTAAATCGCAGCCATGTAGTAGGCCTGTGTGTCAGTTATTACAAGACTAAAGAGTTTAGATCGATCCCTGCTAAACCCCAGGAAATTTTTCTGGCCCTTAACTTTCCATCACTGAAAAAGAAACCATTTCACAACTGATGATTGCTGCAGTAAGCGCGTTTGTTCATTGCATCGAACATTAATGCAGAATTAACACATAGATATGCTGCTATTCTGCATGACATGGCAGCAGATGTAGTGGTAGCTCCAGTAACGTTCTTTGAAGTATATTAGTATAGATTATATACATTGTGTCCACAGCAGCAGTGTTATCGGCTAGCCTTCTGATGACATACGTGTACCAAAAAAAAAAAAAAAAGTCATCTATCACCCTCCCTCGCCCACACACACACACACACACACACACACACACACACACACACACACTTCTTCCTCCAACTCCTATTTCTTCCACTTTAATAATCGCATATCACCCTTGCTCTTCCATTATCTATTCCTTTTAGATGATGTACACTGGCTTACTACTATCGATACTCTATAGTTTCTCTTTCAGAAGAAATGCAGTTGCTTGTGTACATTCGTGCCTGTTTGCGAGTGTTTCGTGTGCGTGTGTGTTTAGCGAGGATGTGGATGCAAATTTCGAAACAAACGTTCCTTATTTACCAACGATAACAATTATAAACTGTAAACCGTTCTTCGTTAATGTGTAATGAGTTGACAGAGATTTTTGTGAGGTTATGAGTTATATAAATGCATTAATAGGAACTTAATGTACAAATTTAGGAACAGGAAAAACGGGAAAGGTTTAGGATTTTTCTTGGTCACTTGTGGTTTCGACGATGGTATTGTATTCTGAAAACATCAGTAGTCTCGCAACTATTCGTAAATTGTCGATCTAAAAATGTCTGCATTAGCAGACCCTCTTTCTTGTTCCCAATTTCTGTTATACTCACGTAACATAAACCACGCAGTCAAGCCATTAATCTATGAGGACAGTTTCACACTATAGATATGTCTGTGGCAGACGTATTTAAACAGAATCTTCGTAATGAAGGTACAATCTATACGTAAACACCGCACGTTCTGTAACTACCAGAAAAATCTGCAGTACTAGCAGATGAATAATCGTTTTCTAGGTTTTTGTAATGAGACGTATTCTTTATTTGAAGTATTTAATAGTGCATTTATAACTTCCCAATGATATGAGCCCCAGATTTCCACATTAAAACTAGAGCGGATCAAGCATATTATTTTTCAAGTCAATACCCCTTATTCTCAAAAATGGCTCTGAGCACTATGGGACTTAACATCTGAGGTCATCAGTCCCCTAGAACTTAGAACTACTTAAACCAAACTAACCTAAGGACATCACACACATCCATGCCCGAAGCAGGATTCGAACCTGCTACCGTAGCGGTCGCGCGGTTCCAGACTGTAGAGCCTAGAACCGCTCAGCCACTCCGGCCGGCACCTTGAATTGTGATTTACCTACAGCTGCTACAGCCAAACGTGGTTATTCTAACTGAACATGTTTGTCGAGTTAAAGTTATAGGTAAATGTGACTAGGGCCTCCCGTCGGGTAGACCGTTCCCCGGGTGCAAGTCTTTCGATTTGACGCCACTTCGGCTAATTGCGCGTCGATTGGGATGAAATGATGATGATTAGGACAACAAAACACCCAGCCCCCGAGCGGAGAAACTTTCTGACCGAGCCAGGAATCGAATCTGGGCCCGCAGGATTGACATCCTATTGCGCTGACCACTCAGCTACTTGGGGCGGACAAGTTATAGGTTATGTGACCGTACTGACAGTCGTACAAGAAGGGACAAACATTCCGAATGCAAAACACATTTTTGGACACATGAAGGTGGATATACAAGGACATAATTTCTTGACTATCATTTCTCGTCGTTTGGTTCATTGGAAAATTGCAAATTTGTGGTAAAGGCTTATGGGACCAAACTGCTGAGGTCATCGGTCCCTAAGCCTACACACTATTTAATCTAACTTAAACTAACTTACGCTATGGGCAACACACACACCCATGGCCAAGGGAGGACTCGAATCTCCGACGGGGGGAGCCGCACGGACCGTGACAAGGTGCCTCAGATCGCGCGGCTGCCCCGCGCGGCGTTCTGTTCATTTTCAAAGACGTTTTCTCTTCGTTCCCACAACTACACTCATCCCAACTACTACACTTATCCCAAACACTGTCATTATCTGAAGCTATAGCAGTGCAAAAGTTTAGCATGGGTCTCCTGGTGTCTTACAATAGAAAGTTGCCAGCCCTGAAGGGAACAGTTTCTTTGAAAATGAAGAACGTTGTATTTCAGTTCCCAAGAGTTAATGATAAATAATTCTTTATTCACACTCTCTTTCGATCTTCATGTGTCTTACAGCTGGTAACAAATTACGGGCCAATATTAAACCTGTACGTCACATAACATAAAAGCCATCGATCGTTAAGTGTTTATCATCGTCCACCGTTTCGCTTGTGGGCACTCTGGATACCTGTGACCACACTGCTGATACCTGATACAGACTGGTTTGATGCAGCTCTCCGCGCTAGACTCGCCTGAGACAGTCTCCCCGTCTCTGTGAGACCACATCCACTCGCCCCTGCTTACTGCAGGCAAGCCTTGGTCTCCCTTTACAGTCTGTACACCGCTCCCTCTACTTCCCTCCGTTATCAAACTGACTACGCCTTGATGCCTCAGGATGCGTCCTACCAACTTTTCCTGCCTTTTGCTCACGTTGTGCCAGAAATTTCTTTTTTCACCAATTCCATTTAACACCTCTTCATTAGCTAGTACGACATTTCAAAAGTTTCTATCCTCTTCTTGTCTGAACTATTCTTTCTTCACGTTTAACTTCTGTACAAGGCTACGCTGCAGACTTAGTACCTTGCTATAGCTCCCCCCCCCCCCCCCCCCCCACTCGCACTAAATCTCCAGAAACGTCTCAGTTTAGCCGATGAGTCCGTAGATGGTGGTATAGGGGGCGTACAGTGTGACTGGACATGCTTTCCCATCCGAATTTTGCGATAATTAAACCAGTCCGTCCTTGAACTGAACTACTCAGACGCCCGGTAAGAATTCTTCCTACCTGTTACGTGGAGATGCTCTCGTAGTTTTATGACCCCTTGCAGAGCTGTAGCACCGCCATCGGATTCTGAAAGACAATACTACTATGTTTACTGTAATGACGTGGGAAGAAGATTTTTTTTGTGCAAATAATTCTTATACAGGCTGTCATCAGGGTGCGTTTATTTGAGATACACCCTAAAATGAACTAGGTCACACTGATTATAAGCTAACAGTTAATGGTGCAAGAGCTTGATCTACCACATTACTAAATCTAGAGGCATCCTATCGACGGCTGCCGAGTATGGTGCACGGTCTGTAAGCTGAGCGTACAATCGGTACAGTTCATATAAGATACACCTCTTAGGTTATGCCAAAGTTATTCATTTATTTATCATTACTGTCGTTTCCTGGCATTGTAATATTACTAAAAGATAGTATTTATGACCAGCAGACTCCTCCTAATGTCTGAGTGGCAGAAGGAAACTTTTGTCAGCAAATATTTGTTAATAACGGTCATTTGATTCACGTCAGAATATATGTTAGACGTTTACAAATTTCTCATTTTCAGAAATGCTCTTCTAGCTGTTGCTATTCTGTATTTTACATCCTCTCCGCTTTGGCCAACAACTGTTACTTTGCTGCCCAAATAATGAAACCCATCTACAGACTCCTAGTTTCTGATATAGTAATCTAATCACCATCATCCGATTGAACTCGTTGGAGACAGATGCAGCAGAGGCTCCATTTTTATTTTCAAACACAATGGCTAGTTTCCCCCACCGAGGCCATTTTCAGCTGTATGAGTCCAACGTCATGCGGGTACACAGAGTGTGTCTGCATACCTACAAGACGCTAGGCTCGTAAACATTTGAAAATGGCCTTGGTGGCTGAAGCTAGCCGTGGCGTCTGATAACAAAACTGCATCTAATAATTTATAATGCCAAAGCGGAGCGACAGTAATCGTATTTAACAGTGTAACAGAATCAGTCAGTCCAGATCGAAACAATTAAGTATTTATTAATTCCGGAAACTGGTTACAGTCCAAGCGATCATCTTTCAGACCAGGAACTCTTTGATGACGCATGGAACCGATTCACAGAGCTGCTGTACATGCCGAAAAGTCAGTCGACTGGTACTTTTTGGCACGCACAGCCGATCTGTGAACCGACTACATAAGTCATCAAGAAACTTGTGTCCTTTAAATAGCAGCTTACACTTAGTACTTTTCGGTGCGCACAGCAGATCCGTGAACTGGCCTCACACATCATCAAGGAGCTTGTATTCTTTAAATAGTCACTTGGACTTGGTACTTTTTGGTATACACAATAGATCCATGAACTGTATCCGCACATCATTAAGGAGCTTGTGTTCTTTAAATAGTCACTAAGAGTTGGTACTTTTTGATACGCACAGCGGATCCAGGAACAGAGTCCACGCTTCATCAAAGGGCTTGTGTTCTTTAGATAGTCGCTTAGCCTTGGTACTTTTTGGTATATATAACAGAACTGTGTACTGGCCCCACATGTCATCATGAGCGGTACATTTTGGTGCGCACCACGGGCTGGTGAACCAGTTCCACACATCATCTAGGAGCTTCTGATCTTAAGAAGGTAGTTTAGACTTGGTACTCTTTGGTGTGCACAGCAATTTTGTTAACCATCTCCACACATCATCAAGCAGGTTCTGGTTTGACGTGGCCACTTAGATTGAAACTGGTTATCGAAATTACACTACTGGCCATTAAAATTGCTACGCCAAGAAGAAATGCAGATGATAAACGGGTATCCATTGGACAAATATATTATACTGAAAGTGACATGGGATTACATTTCACGCAATTTGAGTGCATAGATCCTGAGAAATCAGTACCCAGAACAACCACCTCTGGCCGTAATAACGACCTTGATACGCATGGGCATTTAGTCAAACAAGGCTTGGATGGAGTATACAGGTACAGCTGCCCATGCAGCTTGAACACGATACCATAGTTCATCAAGAGTAGTGACTGGCGTATTGTGACGAGCCAGTTGCTCGGCCACCATTGACCAGACGTTTTCAATTGGTGAGAGATCTAGAGAATGTGGCCGGACGGAGTGGCCAAGCGGTTATGGGCGCTACAGTCTGGAACCGCGCGACCGCTACGGTCGCAGGTTCGAATCCTGCCTCGGGCATGGATGTGTGTGATGTCCTTAGGTTAGTTAGGTTTAAGTAGTTCTAAGTTCTAGGGGACTGATGACATGAGAAGTTAAGTCCCATAGTGCTCAGAGCGATTTGAACCATTTAGAGAATGTGCTGGCCAGGACAGCGGTCGAACATTTTCTGTATCCAGAAAGGCTCGTACAGGACCTGCAACATACGGTCGTGCATTATCCTAGTGAAATGTAGGGTTTCGGAGGAATCGAATGACGGGTAGAGCCACGGGTCGTAACACATCTGAAACGTAACGTCCACTGTTCAAAGTGCCGTCAATGCGAATAAGGGGTGACGGAGACGAGTAACCAATGGCACCCCATACCATGAGGCTGGGCGATACGTCAGTATGGCGACGACGAATACACGATTCCAATGTGCGTTCACCGCGATGTCGCCAAACACGGATGCGACCATCATGATGCTGTAAACAAAACCTGGATTCATCCGAAAAAAATGACGTTTTGCCATTCGTGCACCCAGGTTCGTCGTTGACTACACCATCGCAGGCGCTCCTGTCTGTGATGCAGCGTCAAGGGTAACCGCAGCCATGGTCTCCGAGCTGATATCCCATGCTGCTGCAAACGTCGTCGAACTGTTGGTGCAGATGATTGTTGTCTTGCAAACGTCCCCATCTGTTGACTCAGGGATCGAGACGTGGCTGCACGATCCGTTACAGCCACGCGGATAAGATGCCCGTCATCTCGACTCCTAGTGATACGAGGCCGTTGGGATCCAGCACGGCGTTCCGCATTACCCGCCTGAACCCACCGATTCCGTATTCTGCTAACAGCCATTGGATCTCGGCCAACGTGAGCAGCAATGTCGCGATACGATAAACGGCAATCGCTATAGACTACAATCCGACTTTTATCAAAGTCGGAAACGTGATGGTACGCATTTCTCCTCCTTACACGAGGCATCACAACAACGTTTCACCAGGCAACGGCGATCAACTGCTGGCGATCAACTGCTGCTTGTGTATGAGAAATCGGTTGGAAACTTTCCTCATGTCAGCACGTTGTAGGTGTCGCAACCGGCGCCAACCTTGTGTGAATGCTCAGAGAAGCTGAAACTTCCTGGCAGATTAAAACTATGTGCCGGACCGAGGCTCGAACTGAGGACCTTTGCCTTTCGCGGGCAACTGCTCTACCAACTGAGCTATCCAAACACGACTCACGTCCCGTGGCTTAGCCACAGCCTAGGGGATGTTTACAGAATGAGATTTTCACTCTGCAGCGGAGTGTGCGCTGATCTGAAGATTCGCAGGAGAGCTTCTGTAAAGTTTGGAAGGTAGGAGACGAGGTACTGGCGGAAGTAAAGCTGTGAGGATGGGGCGTGAATCGTGCTTGGGTAATTCAGTTGGTAGATCACTTGCCCGCGAAAGGTATAGGTCTCGACTTCGAGTCACGGTGCGGCACACAGTTTTAATCTGCCAGGAAGTTTCATATCAGCGCACACTCCGCTGCAGAGTGAAAATCTCATTCTGGCTCTGAGAAGGTAATCATTTGCATATCACAGCATCTTCTTCCTGTCGGTTAAATTTCGCGTCTGTAGCACCTCATGTTCGTGGTGTGGCAATTTTAATGGCCAGTAGTGTAATAAATAAATAACTGATGATATCTGGACTGGCTGTTTCTGTTTAAAAAAATGCATCTCGTGCTGTTACTTGTTTCCATATAACTAGTACAGTCACTGACCCTGAAAAACCATATCCAACATGCTCGATAAAAAAATGATATAATTCTGTTATATTCCATTATCCCTCTTTTAGTTGTGTTGGATTTTAGCTTGGCTTAACAAACGAAATAAAAAGAAATTGGAGCCTTATCCTGTAAGGAGGTACCGCAGTCCTTTGTACTGAAGCACTCTGAAAATATCTCGTAACACCATCCACAATTTTCTCGATTCGCACTATGCGTCGTTAAACAAGACTTTGCTAGTGGATTCGGTACGATTCGTATCGAATGTGTCGATCCTAGTACCAGCTTTTCTGGGGAGTGGAGTTGCAGTTGACTGTTTTCTAACATAAGAGCAGCGCGTGGGCGCAGCGCGACTTGTCTAGGCCGAGCAGTTGGAGCAGCGTGGAGAGCGCCGTCGCTTCCCTGCTTGGTGCCTGTGCCGACGTCTCGGGAGACGCGCGGCTGGCAGGTGTGTATCGAGCGAATCTGCCGCCAGCCGGTGTGATTGATTCCGGCGCTACAAAGAAAGCGAGGGGCGGTATTGTTCGCAACGCTGCCGCCACCGCCGCCCCCGCCTCCAGCTTCCATCCGCCCCCGCCGCCTCCCATATTGATTCCGGGAGCCGCGACGCGGCGCCCGCCCGCCATCAATCGCGAAATGCGCTCCTCGGCCAATGGCGGCTGCGAGGCCAGGCGAGTCGACTCGGCGGCTGCAGACTTCTGCGAGCGGCCGCCGTCCACAGCTGGTGCCGCCGCCGCCGCGATGTCGGACGTCGCTGCCACTGCAACACACACACAGACGGCGGGCTCTCAGCTCTCGGCTTGCAAGTGTCTTCTGTGTGACGTACCGGACGAGCACCGCAACACAACTGGACTGTGTACGTGGAAGCTTGCACAAAATAATTTCATCCGTCAGAATATTAGTCAACCTCTCAAATCTTTTTTCAGAGATGTAGTTGTTCTAGAACTGGTACCAAGTGATCGTCCATCACTGGCGCAATTCGTGGCAGTGAAATGGTGTGTAGATATCTGATCAAAAATATCCGGACATCACTATGTAATGCCACTAAATGTGTCAGAGGAGGCGTAGGGAGTATTTTCAAAAATGTTCAAATGTGTGTGAAGTCTTATGGGACTTAACTGCTAAGGTCATCAGTCCCTAAGCTTACACACTACTTAACCTAAATTATCCTAAGGACAATCACATACACCCATGCTCGAGGGAGGACTCGAACCTCCGCCGGGAAGAGCCGCACAGTCCATGACTGCAGCGCCTGAGGCCGCTCGGCTAATCCCGCGCGGCAGGGAGTACTATGCTGTCGGAAGAGAAGCGTAACAGCCGACTGGGTCGGTCAAGAGAGCCCAGTGACATTGAATACCACTGGATGTTACCTGAGTAACAAATCCGACAGGGACATTTCAAATGGTTCAAATGGCTCTGAGCACTGTGGGACTCAACTTCTGTGGTCATTAGTCCCCTAGAACGTAGAACTAGTTAAATCTAACTAACCTAAGGACATCACACACATCCATGCCCGAGGCAGGATTCGAACCTCGTGGTTCCAGACTGCAGCGCCTAGAACCGCACGGCCACTTCGGCCGGCTAGGGACATTTCAACTCTTCTAAAAGTGCCCAAATGTTCGTGATGTGACCGTGACGTGGAAACATGAAGGAACAACCGCAGATAAACGAAGACTTGGCGGGACTTCATGAGCTGGACAGAGACCGTCGAGCATTACGAAGGGTGGTTATAAAAAAATCGCATGAAATCAATAGAAGGTATAATTCGTGACTTCCAGAGTACTGCCAGCAGTTGACTAGTACAATCAGTGTGCGCAGAGAGTTAAAAGGAACGGGGTAGAATAGTCGAGCAGTTCCTCATGAGCCACACGTTTCTGTGGTCAATGCTAAGCGCTTGAGCTACTGTGAAGAGCGACGTCACTGCACAGTGGCTGACCGCAAACGAGTGATGAATCACAATGTATCCTGTGACAATCCCATAACAATCCGTTGCAAGGATTTTGTGGATTCCTCCACTCCGTCTACAGGCCACAAGTGGCCCATCGGGACCATCCGACCGCCGTGTCATCCTCAGAGGAGGATGCGGTCGGGAGGGGCGTGGGGTCAGCACACCGCTCTCTCGGTGGTTATGATGGTATTCTTGACCGAAACCGCTACTATTCGGTCGAGTAGCTACTCTATTGGCATCACGAGGCTGAGTGCACCCCGGAAAATGGCAACAGCGCATGACGGCCTGGATGGTCACCCAAGTGCCGACCACGACCGACAGAGAACATTATCTGCCATTATGTGTTATGCTAGCAGTGAAGTACGGTGCAAGCGTCTTTATGTATGGACGAGTTTTACGTGGTTTCGGTGCGGTCCCCCTGCAGCGCTTATGAAAGCGGTAAACGCGGAGCGGCGGAACCACACTTTACAGCACTGTGCACTGCGAACAGTAGACGAACAGACCAGAGACGATGATTCTTTGTATCAGCACGACAGTAAGGCAGCATCTCTGAGGCGATGGTTTGGGGGTAGTAACATTCCGGCTGGTCCCGGCGGAGGATCGAGCCCTCCCTCGGGCATGGGTGTGTGTGTTTGTCCTTAGGACAATTTAGGTTAAGTAGTGTGTAAGCTTAGGAAATGATGACCTCAGCAGTTAAGTCCCTTAAGATTTCACACACATTTTGGTAATAACATTCGTGAAATGGACTGCGCTGTCCGGAAGGCCTCTCTGAACCCATTGGAACACATTTAGGATGACTTAGAATGTCAACTTTGTTTTGCCGGCCGGGGTGGCCGAGCGGTTCTAGGCGCTACAGTTTAGAACCTTGCGACCGATACGGTCGCAGGTTCGAATCCTGCCTCGGGCAAGGATGTGTGTGCTGTCCTTAGGTTAGTTAGCTTTAAGTAGTTCTAAGTTCTAGGAGGCTGATAACCTCAGATGTTAAGCCCCATAGTGCTCAGTGCCATTTGAACCATTTTTGAGATAGTGCATGTGCTAGTGGGTTATATGGACTCAGCAAAGTAGGACGGCTCGATGTGGAAATGTGCTAGAACGGCGGAAAACAGCTTTCGTGTCTGGGCGAGCTCCTTACCTGATTCACTGGTGTATCAACACGGACTGTCCAGCGGTTCTATAAGAAATCGTCTACCACTCACTGCAATATAACACAGTGTAACCACAGTGTTCGTAAAAATACCCTAAGTAGTGTCTTGCCTTTTCCTCATAACTGCTTTGAAACTCGACAAAAATTTCCATTGGCAACGAATGCAGCTCCATCTCAAGCCGTTTCCGAGAGAAAATTGCGGGAGCACCTGCTTGGAGTGAACATTTGGGGTCAGGTACCTCACGAAAGGCCATTGCTCGCACCGACACATCAAGGTGCCCGTCTTCCATGTGCTAAACTACACGGAAATTGGACAGTATATGAAAGTATGAGTATAGCGTAATACGACGCCACAGTTTTGTCTCTACTACAAATTCTGAAAGGCGTCGATCGCATCGACGGCGCAATCACGTTATTAACACACAGTGGATGGAGGGTGTACATCAGGCCGAAGTGTGCCTGTGATGTTTCGAGGGTATATTTCATTCCATAACTTGGGTTCTCAGTTTCACGTCACCGTGAACGTGGAACAGCATGTTCATTTCAATATTCTCGGTGACCATGTGCTGTCTTTACTTCTACATCTTAATGATGAATGTGTTGCGGAGACTCCCATCTTCCGAGATCACAGCAGGAGTGCTCACTCGGCTACACGGATACGTCCGTAGTTTGACGAACACCCAGGTAGCCCGCTGAATCACCCGATATTAATGGAATAGAAAATGGCCAAGACCGTCTGGAACAGCGGGTGAAATGCAGCAGTCAGCATCTCTAAAAGTGGAATCTAATCGTAAATAATATGTTACAGTTTGTTGTGGCAATTCAGAAAACTGATTCCGGCGTAAAACAAGTCTTACAACCACAGTATACTGAAACCAGTGAATAAGACGAAAATGTAACACTGCTCTGAAAATGCTGCTTGTAACACAATAACAAATGATAAATCGCCGTTTGTACACATTCGGGAAATTCCAATACAGTGCACATTAACGACTATGTATGTAAATTAAAATGTTCTTTTTTATGCCCTCTAAGAGTTGTTTCAAAAGCTACGGACAGAGAATCGAATGTTTGCGCAGTTCTATAAGTACCATCTATGTAGAACTTTATTACAGTATACAACAACCAGGTTTGGGTATTACAGCCACACGTATAGATCATTATTAAGTTCAGAAACCGTAGTGATATCTCTGGTACAATTGTTTTCAGGCCTCTGTTGCTTTAACGAAACCCCTGATGTAACTGTTTTTAGTCCTCTGTTGTTTCGATGATTGCTATGACTTAACTGTGGCCGCTACAGTCTGGAACCGCGTGACCGCTACGGTCGCAGGTTCGAATCCTGCCTCGGACATGGATGTGTGTGATGTCCTTAGGTTAGTTAGGTTTAAATAGTTCTAAGTTCTAGGGGACTGCTGACCTCAGATATTAAGTCCCATAGTGCTCAGAGCCATTTTTTTTTGTCCTCTTGGCAACAAATTTCTTTCTTTTAGTATTGTACCCTTACACTCGAATCCCTTTTAGAGCATTATTTATCTTAGAATTCCTACTCCCTATCCACAAAAACTGTAAAGTCTTGCTCAGTTAGTATTCCTTATAGTCACAGCACTATCGTGTCTTCTGCCGCGGATCCGGTAGTTGATCTCGGTACCCTCCATATCGTGTCCCTTTTAAATTTGTGCAAAACCGTCCAACTCAGTTTTAATCCTTCAGACTTTTGTCTTCGTCATTGTCAGTAAATTTAATTGCAGCAAACTATCACGCCTGTTCAAGGAGAAAATTTCTTCGGCAAATTCCCTTTCTAGGTAAACAACACTTGGTAGTTCGTACTGTAAGGTATGTACTTGGTCACAGGAAAGAAATAGTGTTGCGGTCAAGAACTCCGTCCGCTGTGTTCGAGTGATGCTGTAATTGGTGTCATGAGAGCACGCAACTTTGAAGGCAATACTTCGCCAACTGAATTGAGTAATGGTATAAATATTATTGACAGTGAAAATTGCATATTAAAAACTATTGTACCTCTAATAACACGACCCGCGCCAGGAAAGAGATCGTTGTCCTTAATAAAGTAATAGAGGGTGTAGTACTAACCAAAACACCTTGATGGGGGATTTATACACATGACATTCATTGTAATGATTTGCAAGGACAAAAAAAGGGGAGATTAGAAACTAACGACCCGTCGACGACCAAGTCGTTAGTGACGCAGCACAGTCTCGGTTTAGGGATAGAAATGGCCCTGAGCCTCTCAGAGGAAATTCTTGGCAACTGTCTGCAGTGATCTATATGTATGGCGTGTATGACTGCTATGCGGAACTGGGAGACATGGGTTTGATTTCCCGCACTACCACGGCTGTTTTGTTGGTGGGAGGACCGGAAAGGGATGCACTCAGCCTCGTGTTGCCGACTGAGGAGCTACTTGATCCAGTAATGGCGGCTTCAAAGTCTGGCAGACTGGAAACGGCCGGGAGAGCTGTATGCTGACCCCGTGCCACTCCATACCGCATCTTAATGACGTCACTGGCAGGTATGACATGGCGGCCGGTTGTTAATGAATGGCAGGGCCCGTCGACGGAGATTTAGTTTTATGTTTGAATGTTCGAATGGGGATTTGAATCGTTGTCCTCTGTAATCTGAAGCCAGTGTCTTAACCACTGTGATTGATCACAGACAGGTGAACCACAAAATGTGTCATGTGGTCTCACAAGTCAAAGATACTGCACTATTTCCTTTTAAAGGGCTTGTCTGCTTATGAGGAACTCCAGTAGAAACCTCCTACCTTTTTTAAAATTGTAATCCCCTTGTAATGTTCCTGAATGTTTCGTCGCATAATACGAGAAATGGAGGTCTAAAGCTCACCCGCCAGGGTAACAGCGCTAATGTGCTGCTTCCTGGACTCGGGTAGGCGCGCCGGCCCCAGATCGAATCCGTCCGGCCAGCCTGGATGTGGTTTTTAAGCGGTGTTCCACATCCCGCTAGGTGAATACCGGGCTGGTCCCCACGATTCGCCTCAGTTACACGACTCGCAGACATCTGCACACGTTCGCGTTATTCCATGAATTACACTCGACGCAGACAGCTGGGGTACACTAATTCCGTCCCTGGGGGCAGGGGAGGTGTTATGGGGTGGTGGCAGGAAGGGTATCCGGCCACCCCTTAAAAATTAACCTTGTCAAATCCGTTCTAACCACGCCGACCCTGCGTAAGCGAGGGACAAGGCACTAGCAAAAGAAGAAGAAAGGAGGTCTAAAGCTCTAATAGAATTTTTGTATTTTCTTTCCCACAGAGGGAAGAGTGACTACCCACTGACAGTTCGTTGCGCTACAACCAGCTTAACTTCCGCAAAGGTAGACTTGTGATCTATAGGGTTACGTTATGAAAAAACTCCTTTGCAATGCAAACTGTGTTCTATAGTACATATCGAGAAATTGTTTCGTAAGCAGTAACCGCACCACATTTTAAATTTTCCTTCCATGTTGACCGATTATGCAGGGTGGTCAGAAACAGGTCTGAGAAGACTGTAAGGGTGTTGAAGGGGAGGTTGTGCTATGAAATAATTGTTTAAAAATAAGTTCAATATTTAGCGCTGATTGCGCGTTAATTAGCATAGAAGTTGGCCAATGACGCCGTTACATGCGCAGATTCAGGCGGCTGTGTAATTTGTTCTCAATGCGTAGATGACAGCGCACGAAACTCCTCATACTTTGCTTCACATTCGATACTTATTACCGTAGCATGTCCAATTTTTGTATCGTTCTCTTGTTCAGGTTTAGGAAACCATCCAAGAACACGTCTGGCGACACCGTTTCTGGCGGGCCGCTTGAATTTGCGCGCAACGGCCTGATTAGCTAACTTCAGTGCAATGAACTCGGAAACGACGCTACGTATCGATTTTTTTCTTAACAGTTGTTTCTCAGCACACCCTACTCTGCAACTCCTATATGAGTTTTCTAGTCTGTTTCTGACCACACTGTGTAGCTAAGTTATTACCGTAATGTTAACGTAAAGAATACTGTTGCAGCTTAGGAATATCTGTAGATTCCGAGCTGAAGATAATCTTGTTTTAATAGTTTATTATGTCGGTTTTCGTGAGTGTCCGCCGGTTGAGAGTCTGCGGAATTTCTGTTTCACTCGCTCACCAGAGAGCTGTGGTAATTCGGACTGCCCTTCTTCATACAGGGTGTTCGTTTTAACTCGGAACAACTAAATATCTCGAAAAATACGCACCGCACGAAAAAAATGTGCCAGATGAAAAATTAATGTTTTCAAGGCGGACATCTGTCTGGGCTGCCCACCCACTAACCCCATCACATTGGTAAATGGGTTGTCCTAAGCAGTTGACATTATCGTTTAGAATTTAATTTAGTTTTGAAAACTTGACTGTATAGTAAAACTGTTACGTTTAACCATTTACAAGTCCGGCAAGTCAACTATATGTAACGTAACGTAGTTTTCTGTTCCCTTCGGGGTGGGTTTTTGCGAGTGCGTCCATCAACAGGATGCTTGATTTCCGTGTCCTCTCTCGAATATCACCATCGGGGTGACTGATTCGGTGTTTTCTTCCGTCCAACCGCCGTGGCTCTCGCGCCGATTACAGTGGCATCTACCACGAATGGATAAGCCCTAGGTCTTAGAGTTCGAACCTGCTCTGAAAAAGGGGAGGTGCCAATATGAAAAACAAGGTGACCCCCGAGAGGGGGGGGGGGTAGACTCTTTTACGAGGTGACCAGTTTTAGCCCAGACAGATGTTCCCTTTCAAAATACTAATTTTCATCCCGGTAGTTTTTTCATATGATCCGAATTTTTGAGATATTTATTGTTCCAGATTAAAACCAACATCCTATATAATCTAGATGACTCTTCATTTTAATTCGGCTTCCGGAACCACACACTTAATCTGTATTTCAGTAGACGCTCTAAAAGTGTGTCATAAGCACAGATGTTAATGAAATGCCATTTTTCCGTACACTACTAATGAATCTAAGCCTGTCATCTGTGTTAACTACAGTCGGTTTCATATAGTCTTTCCACTTTATATACTCAAGCATTGTTACTCTGACGCCTTTATACGTCATCCTTTACTCAATTTATGACTCAGTAATTTTCTCATTCCATATCATCGCCAGTCCGAAGGTTGGTTTGCCGCACCTCTCCACACAACCTATGTGAAGCCTCTTCATCTCCGCCATATCTACTTCATCCTATTTCCACTTGAACTTACTTACTGTAGTCATTCTTTGGTCTCCGTCTGCAAATTTAATCCTGAATACATCCCTCCATTACCAGACTGACGACTCCTTAATGCCTCAAGGCGTGTCCTTTAAAGCGATGTCTTGTTTTAGACGTACCATAAATTTTTTTCTTTTCTGCCTAATTCAACTGAGTACTTCCTCTTTAACTATCCGATCTACGCACCTAATCTACAGCATTCTTATGCAGCACCACTTTTCAAAATCTATATTATTTTTGTCCGCCGCTCGTGGTCTCGCGGTAGAATTCTCACTTCCCGAGCACGGGGTGCCGGGTTCGGTTCCCGGCGGGGTCAGGGATTTTCACCTGCCCCGAAATGACTGAGTGTTGTTGTGTCGTCTTCGTCATCATTCATGCCCATTACGATAGCAGGAAGGCAACGGCAAACCACCTCCACTAGGACCTTGCCTAGTACGGCAGTGCGGGTCTCCCGCATCGTTCCCCTACGCTCTATCAAGAAGCATTGAACTTCATTTTCATTTCCATATTCTTCTTGCCCGTACTCCGTCTACGTTTCATTTCCGTACAGGGGTACACTCCAGACAAATAGCTTCAGAAAAGACTTCGTAGCATTTAAATTTTTATTCGATGGTAACATATTTCTAACTTTCACAAACTCTTTTTCTGGTATTCCCAGTTTGGATTTTATACCCTCTCTACACCGGCCATCATCATTTATTTCGCTGCCCGAATAGCAGAAATCGTCAACTCATTTCGTATACTAATTAGCTCGTCATGGACGATAATCCATTACCCGTGTTTTTCTTTTCTGATATAAATCTTCTAACTTTTTTTGAAGACACAATCCATTTCATTCAACTATTCTTGAAAGTCCTCTGTCATCTCTGACAGGATTACTGTGTCATCGACATACGTCAGAGTTTTAATTTTTTCTCCCTGAACTTTAATTCCCACACAGATTTTTTTCTTGCTTTCCTTAACTGTTTGGTCACTAACCCTCTTTTCAGCTATTGGTCCTCTTTAATGCCCTTCGAATTTTCTAACTGCAGTCTGATCTCCGTTCAACTCATAGTTAACTTTTCGCCCTGCATTTCATCCTTAATACCTTCATAAGTTCCAAGAGACTATATTCTTTATGTATAAAAATAGATATAGGCCCTACATGTGTATACAATGAGGAGACAAAAGTCATGGGATGCTTATATACACATATAGAATTGGCGGTAGTGTCGCATACACAAGGTGCATTGGCGTATGTGTCTTTTTTACTCAGGTGACTCATGCGAAAAGGTTTCAGAAGTGACTACGGCCACACGGCGGGAGTTAACAGACTCTGAACGCGGAATGGTAGTTGGAGATAGACGCATTCCGTTTCGGATATCGGTAGGAAATTCAATAGTCCGAAATCCGTAGCATCAAGAGCATTGCCGAGAGTACCAAATTTCAGACAGCCGGCCGCCGCTGCTGCTACGGTCGCAGGTTCGAGTCCTGCCTCGGGCATGGATGCTTGTGATGTCCTTAGGTTAGTTAGGTTTAAGTAGTTCTGAGTCCTAGGGGACTGATGGCCTCAGATGTTAAGTCCCATAGTGCTTAGAGCCATTTAAACCAGTTTTTTGAAATTCAGACATTACTCATCACCGACAACGCAGTGGCCGACGGCCTTCACTTAACGACCGAGAGCAGCGACGTTCGCGTAGAGTTGTCAGTGCTAACAGACAAACAACAGTGCGTGAAATAGCTGCAGAAATCAATGTGGGACGTAAGACTAACGTATCCGTTAGTACAGTGGGGAGAAATCTGGTGTTAACGGGCTACGGCAGCAGACGGCCGACGCGAATGACTTTGCCAACAATACGACATCGCCTTCAATGTCTGTCCTGGGCTTGTTGGACCCTAGACGAGTGCAAAACCGCGGGCTGGTCAGATAAGTCCCGATCTCATTTGGTAAGACCTGATAGTGCGGTTAGAGTGTGACGCAGACCCCACGAAGCCATGGACCCAAGTTGTCAACAAGGCACTGTGCAAGATGGTGGAGGCTCCATGAGCTGTTGTGGGTTGTGTTTACATGGAATAGACTGGGTTCTTTGACGCAGCTGAACCGATCATTGATTGGGAATGGATATGTTCTGCTACCTGAAGACAATTTTCAGCCATTCATGGATTTCATGTCGCAGACAACGATGGTATTTTTATGTGTGACATTGTGCTAGGGCACCGGGCCACAACTGTTAGCGATTAGTTTAAAGAAAATTATGGACAGTTCGCACGAATGATTTGGCTACCCGCATAAATAAAAAGTAAACTCCGTCCGAACAGGCCATGAAGACACATCGGTACCGACCGGCCGCCGTGTCATCCTCAGCCCACAGGCATCACTGGATGCGGATATGGAGGGGCATGAGGTCAACACACCGCTCTCCCGGCCGTATGTCAGTTTACGAGACCGGAGCCGCTACTTCTCAGTCAAGTATTTCCTCAGTTTGCCTCACAAGGGCTGAGTGCACCCCGCTTGCCAACAGCGCTCGGCAGAACGGATGGTGACCCATCCATTTGCTAGCCCCAGCCCAACAGCGCTTAACTTCGGTGATCTGACGGGAACCGGTGTTACCACTGCGGCAAGGCCGTTGGCTTGGCGACCCAAATAGCCCCATATGAAACCCATCGAGCATTTATGGGACATAATCGAGAGGTCAGTTTGTGCCCAAAATCCTACACTGGCCAGACTTCCGCAAATGTGGACGGCTATGAAGGCAGCATGGCTCAGTAGTTCTGCAGGGGAGCACTAACGACTTGTTGAGTCCATGCTACGAAGAGTTGCTGCATACGCCGGGCAAAAGGAAGCATTAGGACTTATCCCATGACTTTTGTCGCTTCAGCGTATTCCAGCACAGATATGTTAGGCCTTCAAAACTTGTGTGGGTGGTAGTGGAAAAGTGTTGACACGCAAAGCTTAAATGTGGAACACGTGGTGCCATTATGAACGAAGATTGTCGTGTGCAATGCACGTTTGGGACACATGAGTAACCAGACAACATTGGGTAAATAGGTAGTAGCTGCTAGCATGAGTTTCTTAGAAGTAGATACCTTAGGCGTTGCGAAGCAACTCAAATCGCTTGATACGGGCAAGTCTTCAGGTCCAGATTGTATACCGATTAGGTTCCTTTCAGATTACGCTGATACAATAGCTCCCTACTTAGCAATCATATACAACCGCTCTCTCACCGATAGATCTGTAACTACAGATCGGAAAATTGCGCAGATCGCACCAGTGTTTAAGAAGGTTTTGGAGCATATGCTGTATTCAAACATTATGAATCACCTCGAAGGGAACGATCTATTGATACGTAATCAGCATGGTTTCAGAAAACATCGTTCTTGTGCAACGCAGCTAGCTCTTTATTCGCACGAAGTAGTGGCCGCTATCGACAGGGGATCTCAAGTTGATTCCGTATTTCTAGATATCCGGAAAGCTTTTGACACCGTTCCTCACAAGCGACTTCTAATCAAGCTGCGGGCCTATGGGGTATCGTCTCAGTTGTGCGACTGGATTAGTGATTTCCTGTCAGGAAGGTCGCAGTTCGTAGTAATAGACGGCAAATCATCGAGTAAAACTCAAGTGATATCAGATGTTCTCCATGGAAGCGTCCTGGGACCTCTACTGTTCCTGATCTATATAAATGACCTGGGTGACAATCTGAGCAGTTCTCTTAGGTTGTTCGCAGATGATGCTGTAATTTACCGTCTAGTAAGGTCATCCGAAGACCAGTATCAGTTGCAAAGCGAATTAGAAAAGATTGCTGTATGGTGTGGCAGGTGGCAGTTGACGCTAAATAACGAAAAGTGTGAGGTGATCCACATGAGTTCCAAAAGAAATCCCTTGGAATTCGATTACTCGATAAATAGTACAATTCTCAAGGCTGTCAATTCAACTAAGTACCTGGGTGTTAAAATCACGAACAACTTCAGTTGGAAAGACCACATAGATAATATTGTGGGGAAGGCGAGCCAAAGGTTGCGTTTCATTGCCAGGACACTTAGGAGTTGCAACAAGTCCACTAAAGAGAGAGCTTACACTACACTCGTTCGTCCTCTGTTAGAATATTGCTGCGCGGTGTGGGATACTTACCAGGTGGGATTGACGGAGGACATCGAAAGGGTGCAAAAAAGGGCAGCTCGTTTTGTATTATCACGTAATAGGGGAGAGAGTGTGGCAGATATGATACGCGAGTTGGGATGGAAGTCATTAAAGCAAAGACGTTTTTCGTCGCGGCGGGATCTATTTACGAAATTTCAGTCACCAACTTCCTGTTCCGAATGCGAAAATATTTTGTCGAGCCCGACCTACATAGGTAGGAATGATCATCAAAATAAAATAAGAGAAATCAGAGCTCGAACAGAAAGGTTTAGGTGTTCGTTCCTCCCGCGCGCTGTTCAGGAGTGGAATGGTAGAGAGATAGTATGATTGTGGTTCGATGAACCCTCTGCCAAGCACTTAAATGTGAATTGCAGAGTAATCATGTAGATGTAGATGTAGATGTAGAAATAAAGGCCAGTACAGCTTTGTGTTTCTTGCAGAACACGACTTGTCAACTCTGCTCACTCTAGAGGCAGTTGGGAATTCTCGGACACCGTAGTGACAGTAGCTGGAGCGCGGCGCGCTTCTGAGAGAAGGCCGCAGCCTCCGTGGAGGCGAGGGTGCCGGGAGAGGAAGAAGTGTAGCGACTTTTGTGCTGGCAGGTGCCGCAGCCTTCGCGGGGCGTCGCCGTATTGATCGGCGCGCCCGGGCCGCCTCGCCTGGCACAAAGAGCGCTCGGCCGGGCAGCCTCAAGGATGGAGGAGCCGCCGCCGCCGCCGCCGCCGCGTCTCATTCTTCTCCACTCCCTCCGCACCCCATCTCCTGTGTACGACACGTGCGGCGCGGCGCGGCGCGGCGCGGCGACGGCGGGCAGCTTCAGTTTCCCTAAGGCGACTTGGTGACGTTAACAGCTGTCTCACCTGTCAACAAAAAGAAGTAAGGATTCGTTCTCAAGTTACGAAAGACAGCTGCAGTTAAGATGCATGAGAGACATTACACATCGTATTCTCAGAAGATTTCGAATGACGTTAAAAAGTACACTTCTGAGAAAAAAAGTCGCAGTACCAAAAAATAATCAATGCAGAGTAATGAAATTTCAGGAATACATTTGTCTAGGTAACGTATTTAAGGGGGGGTTTAATATCTTTTGTTCAAAACATCGATTTTTTTAAATTGCATTTTTGGACCCATGAAAGTGTTTAGAATCCACCCCTGAAACAGTTTTTCCGAATACGGAACGGAAATGTTTGTTATTCGCGGTTGAACAAAAAAAATGCACCTCCCGGAAATCGGCCTTTTTCACGCACCAGTTCTTTTCTTTCACAGGACGAGTTATTGTACCGGTGCTTGGGAGGAATCACATAAAATTCAAATTTTGAACGCGTGTGTTTGGAAGTTACGCCCCAAGAATTTGTTACTCTGGTGCGAAGACTGTGGAGATTGCGGCCTTTCTGGCAGTGAGCAGCTTCAACGAAGGGTACTCAGCAATTCTGAAGACCACAACAAAAGTGGATGTCACCCTGGGACTCTATTCGACGCAGTTCGCCAAGCATTCGGACGACCACCGGATTCAAGCGGCCGAAAACCGTTAGTCACCGGCCGTACCAGCGGCTCTGGAGCAGCGCAGGATGGCCCAGATCGAGCAGAACGCCCTCTATGAGGAAGAGGAAGGATTAGTTTATGGAATCGGAATATCAGATTGAACGTACGTTGCGTAATATTGCATTTATATGTAGTCAAAACTTCAAACGCGTTTTTCTCGAAATAACATTTTTTTTTATCGCGCGGTATGGTAACTTCAAATCTACTGAACCGATTGGCATGATTCTTTGTTTCCAACGAAGCTATCTAAATTGTCTAGGAGTTGTACCACTTTTATTCCTATCCATCGACTATATATATTTTTACTTGGCCGACGAAGTCGAAAAATCGATGAAAAAAACCCTATTTTTTCAAATGGCAGCCATTTTGTTTCCTATGGTTCAAATAACTTAAGTGAGGTACAACTCGTAAAGAATCTTATTTAGTTCGCTAACGACAACTCAATTTTGATTTCAGACGAGCCGGCTGACCTGTGACATACCGCGCCTGGAGGTCTACATCGAAATTTTGTTTCGATCAGACGGCACTTCCATCTTTGCTCTTCGACATTTCCGGTCGAAAAAATACCAGTTTGTACAGGAAATACCAATAAACATTTTGACATTGGTATCTATAATACATCCAGAGAAAAAAATTCTCGGAACATGCTATTTTCGGACCAAAGATAGTAAACCTCCCCGTAAGTGATGAACATTGCAAGGTCACAGGTTAATGTAAGCGCGAGGTAAGCCATTCCAAATATGAAATGCTGGTACGTACTGTAACTAACCTGTGTAATCGCCAGAATATTGAATGCACGCATGCAAACGTGCATGTATTGTGTCATACAGGTGCCGGATATCAGTTTGTGGAACAGAAAAATCGTTCAAATGGCTCTGAGCACTATGGGACTTAACATCTGAGGTCATCAGTCCCCTAGAACTTAGTACTACTTTAACCTAACTAACCTAATGATATCACACACATCCATGCCCAAGGCAGTATTCGAACCTGCGACCGGTCGTGCGGCTCCAGACTGAAGCGCCTAGAACCGCTCGGCCACACCGTCCGGCTGTGGAACAGAGTTTCGTGTATGTTGCACTTGCTCGGTCAATACAGGGACGGTTAATGATGTTTGTGAATGACGCCGGAGTTGTGGCCAATATGTGCTTGACTGGACACAAATCTGGTGACCTAACAGACCAAGGTAACATGTGGACTCCCTGTAGGGCAGGTTGGGTTATAACAGCGGTATGTGGGCGGGCGTTATCCTCTTGGAAAACAGTTCCTCCTCCCCCCCCCCCCCCCCCCGGAATGCTGTTTTCGAATGGCAGTACAACAGGTCGAATCACCAGACTGACGTACAGATTTCCATTCAGGGTGCGCGGGATAACAGAGAGAGTGCTCTGCAGAACACAGCTCTAGGTGTATGTCCAGTCTGTCTAGCATGCAGACAGGCTGGTTCCACGCCTCCTTCTAACCAACACACGGCATCACTGACACCGAAGCAGAACCACCTTTCATCAGAAAACAAAGCAAACCGCCATGCCACTCCCCAGTGAGCTCCCGCTTGACTCCGCTGACGTTGTAAATGGTGGCGACTTGGGTCAGTGGAATGAACTCTACAGGGTGTCTGGCTCTGAGGTGTCCCTGAAGTAATCGTTTTGTAACAGTTCGTTGTGTTACTGCGGAGCCAACCGCTGCTCAGATTGCTGCTGCAGAAGCAGTACGATGTGCCAGAGCCATACATCGAACACGAAGGCCTTAGTTCTCATCAGTGCCACTTGGCCATACAGAGCCCAGTCTTCTTGAAACCGTACATTCTCGTGACCACCGCTGCAGGCAATCCTGTACAGTGGCTACGTTCCTGCCAGATCTTTGTTCAATATCGCAAGAGAAACAGCCACCTTCTCGTAGCCCTGTTACACAACCTCGTTCGAACTCAGTGAGGTGTTGATAAGGGCGTCTTTTTCGCGTCAAAGGGATTCTTGACTGACGTCAGTTCACTACGTCCAGTCTCGAAGGTAACTAACGTTCACGACCATTACAGTGTGTATTTAAAGCAAATCTGTTTTGCATCCCCGCAGTGGCGTTACTAGCATTACTATTATGCGAGTGGTGCGAAATTTGAACAGACATCGTCTTTCAGATGTAGAAACGCGGAAACCAACTTTTGTTTATGTGGCACAAATCCTTCTTGGTATCGCATTTTTTCCCGTCAGTGTATATCGTTCAGGAGCATTAGGGGAAAACGTGCATCAAGGTCCGGTATACTAAATCTATTATGATACAGGCTGTACCTCGGGTTTTATTGCATGGCTTCAGATCTTCGTTTTCGATGTAGGCAGCAATGGAAATCATTCGTCATCTATTGGCTTTTTTATGCGTTACGGTAACAGGCCACCCCTCAGATGGAATTGAGGGCCTGTGTTCCAATGTTTTACAGTGAGCTGCACAGATAGCAGCTGTCATTTGTGGGCATGGTATTCAGTCAGTCACATGCACTACGACATCTTAATGGAGTGCAATATACAACCTAGATCTTTTCATCCAAAAGGGATTGACTTACGGCCGTGTTGCGGCAGATGCCAATATCTCTGTCTCATCCACAGGTTATGGACACGCGAGTGGGAGGCAGATCAGTAAACAATGCGCGTTGGACAAGGTCGCTAACGCGTTAAAAAAAATCACATGAAGACTGATGTCAGTCCATCTAAGCGTTGCGGCGTCGCGTGGATATCGCCAGAGCAGTGCAAGACGATCACAGAAGAACCTGTGGAGCCGCAGTGTCCGATCAGACTGTAAAGAATAGGTTACATGAAAGGACCTTACGACCCAGAGAGGTATTGTTCGAGTACCCCGCTTGTCACGCCAACATCTTGCAGCTCGTCTTCAGTTCTGCCGTTCCCATGTCAGCTAGCATCATTGCCAGTGGCGGAACGTGTCACTCATGGACGAGCGCAGATATCCTCTGACGCAGGATGATGGTAGTGTTCGCGAACGGAGATCGGTGTGAGCGATACCTGCCAAATGTTGTCCAGGAAATCGGCAGATTCCGTCAAGGTTCTGCGATGTTGCGGGGAGGCTTCAATGTTGGCAGCCATACGGATCTTGTCACTGTCCGTATAGCCTTAGCGCCAGGCGGTACACCGAGTAGACACTGTTGGATCATGTGGTGGCTGCTGCATACGGTGGTGGCCTTGAATTGCTTCTGATGCCAAGTCCCACGTGGCGGGAATCGACAGGGATGTCTTGCGAAACCTGGACGTCCATGTGATGGAATGGTCGGCGGTGAGTCCCGACCTATACCCTATCGTGCTTATGGGTGTCATGCTTGACAGATGTATTCATTGTCGTACTGTTCCAACATAGACTCTCTAAGAACCTCGTAGCCTCTCATTGAAGAAAGGAAACGGATACCACAGGGTGACCGCCATAGATTTATACAGAGTGTGCCACATAGGTATCAGGCAATGATAAACGCTCACGGAGAGCATACGCGTTATTAAACCTCTCAAAGTCCAATGAAAAGAACCCAAGATGACAGCATGAATGACTGTTTCCACTTTGTTTTCGACAGATGTCGGGCATTTTAGTTCTTTACACGTAAACGATCAAGGATATAATGAAGTTTTGTTGCGTATTTAATTTGTGAAAGATAGAGGTATAATTTGGTAACACCAGTTCTCAATTACTTCTCAGTGGGATATGGCAGACGCCCAAAATCACTTTCCCCTAATACATTTGAGCAATGTATCTTTACATCAACGTCGACTAGCGAGAGATTATTTCATGAGGAAGCACTTTTGTTAGAGACAAGTTCGTCGCTGACGTTTCCCGGCGTCGCTAGTCGTTTTTTTATTGAATTCACTGGCCCTGCGACGAACGTATTAAACGGATCTAGCAAGGTCTTCTAACGTGGTGTGCTGCATACTATCTATCCCAGCAAATTGATAGCGTGATTTGAGTTAGAATATCTTAGGAATGAGTTTGTCTCAGCGGAGAAAGATATTTTAGAAGCGAATCATCAACTTTAATTTTGCTCGACTTACCTACTTTTACGAACGCCTCCTTAGGTGAATGGAAAGCGTGGTTGACTGTCATGCGGAGGACCCGGATTCGACTTTCGCTAATGCCAGTGACTTTTCCTTCATGGGAGGATTGCTACGGGGTGCACTCAGCCACATGAGTCCACTTTAAGAGGTACCCGACCGGCTAACATCGGTTTCAAGGTCAAGAAACCCGACAACGACCGGGAGAGTGCTGTGCTGGCCATAAGCCCCTCCATACCCCTCCAAGTGACGCCATTGGAGAGGACGACATGGCCGTCGGTTATACTTGATTGGCGCGTCTAGGTTCAAATGGTTCAAATGGCTCTGAGCACTATGGGACTTAACTTCTAAGGTCATCAGTCCCCTAGAACTTAGAACTCCTTAAACCTAACTAACCTAAGGACATCACACACATCCATGCCCGAGGCAGGATTCGAACCTGCGACCGTAGCGGCCGCGCGGTTCCAGACTGTAGCGCCTTTAACCGCTTGGCCACCACGGCCGGCTGGCGCGTCTAGGATCAGAACGCTGAACTTTACCATTTTTTAGTCTTTTTTCACGCTGAGCAGATGACTGGATTAAAGGGCAACACACATAGCACACACACGCCGTGGAGTGCCTACGTCCTGTCACCTCTCACCGGCACAGCCATAGTAAAAAACCGCCTTGAGTTGCCGGGAAGGGTCAGAGAACATTTTCTATCTAACAGAAGTTATTGCTCACACATGTTAGATAAATAAGGCATCCTACCTAAACCTTACATCTGCAGAAACCGCCGGCCGCTGTGGCCGTGCGGTTCTAGGCGCTTCAGTCTGGAACCGCGTGACCGCTACGGTCGCAGGTTCGAATCCTGCCTCGGGCATGAATGTGTGTGATGTCCTTCGGTTAGTTAGGTTTGAGTAGTTCTAAGTTCTAGGGGACTGATGACCTCAGATGTTAAGTCCCATAGTGCTCAGAGCCATTTGAACCATTTTTTCTGCAGAAACCATTTTAATTGCAATGTGACAAGAAGACGCTTTGGTTGCTAAAGTCGTCTCCACTTACGTACTCTGCTCTGTGCAGAGAGTGGAGTAAACTTCTTGGCGGCAAGCCATTCAAACGGCTGCAATGACAGCCAAAAAAATCCCCACACCCGATACACTTCTACTCCATAATTTCTTCCCAGTTATATACGAAAGAGTTATTTGACGGAATTTGTGTCATACAGAGCCACTATTCTGGCGCAGAAGATACCTTTATCGCTGTTGCAAAAATGTTAGTGGCTGTAGTATGAAGGGCAGTTGGATTAAAACTAGACAGATGGAAAAATAGTAAGTCAGCTGTTTATCATTTCAAAAGCAATCGTTATAGCTGTTAATACATTTATCCAAAAAATGTTCAAATGTGTGTGAAATCTTATTGGGCTTAACTGCTAAGGTCATCAGTCCCTAAGCTAATACACTACTTAACCTAAATTATCCTAAGGACAAACACACACACCCATGCCAGAGGGAGGACTTGAACCTCCACCGGGACGAGCCGCACAGTCCATGACTGCAGTGTCTTTGACCGCTCGGCTAATCCCGCGCGGCTACATTTATTCCACTGCGAGACAAGACGGTTCAATGTCTTCATGGAAAAATGTTTGCAGTTGCTACGGAACCGTGATTGCAGATCGACGGCCACGAATGTCTCTCTTTCCAAAAATTTGGAAATCGTTACTGCATGGAGGATGTGTAATGGCTTTCCGGCGAAACTTCTGCAGCGTATCCGAAACAACCTAGGCAACATGCGGGCGGCCATTTCTGTTGACGGATTGTTTATTCTACAGAAGTTTCGCTGGGAAGCCATTACACATCCCCCATACAGTCAAAATCTCTCCCTACGCTCCTTCAGTATTTCGAAAAGAGACATTTGTGACCATCTGTTTTCTTTCGGAGGACGATGTACACGGCTGGGTGCAATCAGACTTTCGTAGGCAACCGCCAACATTATTCCATGGAGGCATTAACCGATAGATGTACCAACACCAACGGTGAATACTTATTGAAATAATAAACAGTTTACTTGCACTTTTACTATGTCTCGTTTTCATTTGATTGGCATTTATACACTCTAAGTCAAAAACAAAATCATTACAGTTTCAGAAAAACTGGATAAAAAATGTCGTGTGACTAGGGCCTCCCGTCGGGTAGGCCGTTCGCCGGATACAAGTCTTTCGATTTGACACCACGTCGTCGACTTGCGCGTCGATGGGGATGAAATGATGACCATTAGGACAATACAACACCCAGTCCCTGAGCGGAGAAAATCTCCGACGCTGCCGTGAATCGATCCCCGGCCCTTAGGATTGACATTCTGTCGCGCTTACCACTCAGCTTCCGGGGGCGGACGAAAAATTGGATGATATATTTGAGAAAAAGAGTTTCACAAACTGAGAAAGTCAGTAAGGCGCTGGTACACCTCTGGCCCTTATGCAAGCAGTTATTCGGCTTGGCACTGAATGAGAGATTTGTTGGTTGTTCTCCGGAGTTACAGCGTGAAAATCTCGAAATAGTTGAAGAGCCCTGCCCGTAATGCTCCAAACGTTCTCAATTTGGGAGAGATCCGGAGACCTTGCTGGCCAAGGTAAGGTTGGAAAGCCCAAAGACAATCAGTAGAAACTCTCATCGTATGTGGGTCGGTACATCTTGCTGAAATATAAGCCCAGTATGGTCTGCCATGAAAGGCAACGGAACGGGGCTTAGAATATCGTTGGCGTACCGCTGTACTGTGACAGTGGCGCGGATGAATTGTAATGGCACCTCAGACCATCCCTCCTGTTTGACGGGCCGTATGGTGGGTGACAGTGGGGTTGGTGACCCACCGCTGGCTGTGGCGTCTCCAGACACGTCTTCGCTTGTCATGTGGGCTGAGTTCGAAGCGGGGCTCATCACTGAAGACAACTCTGCTCCGGTCAATGAGATTCCGGGCAGAATATGCCCGACACCACGGCAAAGGGCGGGCTTCTTGGTGTACAGAGCTCAGCCCCGTTTCTGTGAGCCGCCTCTAAATGGTTCCTCTAATGACTGAAGCACCAGTTGCACGTCGGATTAATGGTGACGAATTGATGAGGAATCCGGGGCTATGTGTGACTCTCTGACGATTGCTCGTTCCTCGTTTCTCTAGGTCGACCGCTTCCTTACTGACGCCGTGTTCCACGTGATTCACCCATCCCTCTCAGCACTGCACCTACTCAAATGCTGAGCGATTGTCGATTACTCCAACCAGATTCTTCTTGCCCAGTTACACTCACTCTTTCAAATGTTGATATGTACGTACATTGTTCACGTGCCTGTCTGCGAGACATAGTTAATGTCCGTTGAGTGCACGGAATGAAATTCGCAAAGATTTTATGCCCCGGTACCAAAACGTCCCCTGTTTACTGCCCATGCGGGATGTGCGGTGAAACCGCGCTGCAGCGTCACACACAGATTCAAAGTTAACAATTTTGCGTTTTCCGTCGATACTTGTACGAATATCAATTTGTGACCAGTTTTTTTTTCTTAGAGTGCAGCTTTTAGAATATCTCTCTCACGTGATGTTCGGTAGCAGGCAGATAGGCCTTTGGAAACAACATTTCTTTGAATCATTTTCTCGTCACAGCCATAGCTATTCCATAAGTTGTAGCCTTAAGCTATAAGCATTCAAGACGCTCCTGAATGTCTTCTTATGTCATCTCACTGGAAGCATGCAAGGGATCAGTCCCTGCAGTCGCGTTATTCACGTGTGTCCTCGGTGGCTGAGATGGATGTCCGGCCCTGGTAGCTGAGTGGTCAGCGTGACAGAATGTCAATCCTAAGGTCCCGGGTTCGATTCCCAGCTGGGTCGGAGATTTTCTCCGCTCAGGGACTGGGTGTTAAAAAAAGTGGGAACCCGCTGACCTGTGAAAGGGCGTCTGTTCTGGTTCGCGGTTCCAGTCTTGCCCACGCTGACGTTTTTATCCCTTCTGTGAAAGAGCTACAAGCAGTCAGAAAAAAAAGATGGATAGAGCGACTGCCAGGTAAGCAAGAGATCCCGGGTTCGAGTCCCACTCGGGGCACACATTTTGAGCTGTCCCCATTGAAGTATATCAACAACACCTGTCGGCAGCTGAGGGTTCCAATTAATTATCATTTATGTCATCTGTATACCCACCTTCAATTAGGTTAACCATCTGATCTTTTATTATCTCTTAGAATCCAACAAAGAACGCCCTCGGTTCAGCTGCCGTCCACCTGTCATCCCGAGGAACCTCCCTGTGTACCCAAAGTCGCTAGCGCGCTCGAATGCGGTGGCGCTTGTCTCGGAGGTACAACAGATCGAGTGCTTGTGGTCGATAAAATCTACTCTGCCAGTATTTGACCGGAAAGGTGAAGAGCGATGGAGCAAAGTTCCTGATCGCCAGTCTTTGCGCCAATGTCCTTGATTAAAGTCCAAACATCTTCGTAATGTCTCACGAAATGAGGGCGTGTGACACTGTTGATAGTGATCCGACCGCCGGATGGATACATTAAGCTCTGCGGTCCCCAATGTGCACTTCGAGAGGAGCAGACTATTTGCCGGCACTGGGTTTCATCCTCTCCCTTGTCTCATCAACATTCTCATACAAGACAAAAAAATTACAGGCAATGATTACAGTCAACCACATTCCGTTAATACACGTACGACGCAATCTCACATATCCACAAAGAAATGGGCCAATGTGGGCGGTGGAAGAACACGCTTTCCGACCAGCGGCTGAACCCACCACGTCGAGTTTCCTAGTCAACAACGCCACACGATTTCGACATTTTTTCCATTTCGTTATCGTTACAGTAATATTTATGTTTTCCATTTCACTTGTTCTCTTGTGATCTCCTCCTTACTTCTAGTTACTTCTTTAATTTTTATTTGTTTCTGTATTTTTTTCACATTGCAGGATTATGGCCTTCGCGACCTCTCTTACATATAACCACAAATACACACTAAGTCACGGTAAATGTATTATGAGAACAACAGAAAAACTAACAACAAAAACTAATAATAATAATAGGTGTACAACTTCGCTTCGCCGTATTGCAACACATGGTAGTATCGCCATATATAGTGCAGGCGGTGTCATACAATAAGCTGAGGCGTTTGGAAACAGAATGCCATCGTCCATTTGCTATTGCGTCATAAAGTTATTCTCAACTGAATATGTCAACTTACGAGGCTAATTCTCGTCATTTGCGGGAATTTTAATTTTCTGCATTAACACGAAGTAGCTGCGGCTGAGGCTGAGATAACACCTATCGCGAGGCACCCGTTAGTGAAAATGATTTAAACGCTCCACGAACTAAGATTTTGACGTCGAAGACCGGCTTGGCGGTGGAAGAGAGATTTTCGAAGCTACTGAAACCGACGGGAACACTCACAGGAGATCGTTATCAAAAGCAACTGATGCATTTCAGCCGAGACTTGAAAGACAAACGGCCAAGATATAGCGACAGACTTGAAAAGCTGATTTTTCATCATGAGAATACTAGACCCCGTGTGGCAGAATCCCTCAAAACATACTTGGAAACGTTACAATGGCAATTCCTACCCCACCCACCGTATTCTCTAGATATTCCTCCCACTGACTATCACCTTTTTCGATCAATGGCACAATGTTTGGCAGATCATCACTTCCGGTCTTATTAACAAGTGCAAAAGTGGATCGATACATGGATCTCCTCAAAAGGCGCCCAATTCTTCCGTCGCTAGATTCGCATACTGCCCGATAGATGGGAGAAAGAAGTGGTCAGCGATGGCCAATACTTTGAATCGTGCATGAATTGTAAGATTTTCACAATGAAGCCTCGAGCTTCGATAAAAATCGAGAGAGCAATGTTGTAGAAATAATAATAACAATCATAATCATGTTTCATGCATATTCATTTCGTTAAGTACCTTCGTCATTACGTCTTGTCGAATGTGAGCAATGAAATCAAGCAGAAATGGGTAACAGCATTACAGAAGGTATCAAAGTGGATACTTACTTGAGTGGTTAGAGGAAGCACGGGAAATAATACGGCAAGATCAGCAAACGAAGAACGAAGAAAGCAGAAAAATATAGGAATAAGGGAATCGTGGATAGTGTTGACAATTTCAAGAGGGTGTGGGATATGGCACTCAATGTAGCGACAACTCACCGACCGCTTCGTCCCTGAGAGCTGGAAAACACCGAAGAGATGAAAATTTCGCGGAATAACGGCAGGTATGAAACAAAGAAAAAGAAAATAAAAGCACGAAGAAGGGCATAGCGAGCGGAAAAAGCCGAAGTCAGCTGTAAATAGTGATGCGGCACCAACAATACGTCACATAGTTGTACATGTGAGTAACACGGCGTGATATCCCCGCATCACGAAAGACAAACTCCTTGTGCGCCGTCTAACATTCCAGATATACGAGCCAAAGTCAGCTGAACTCTCTCAGTTCGGTCTCACTCTGCAGAAGGAGCTGCTGACTCTCCTCGTGCTCAAGTAAGCCGCATACTCAGGTATTACAGTGAGTGCGGAACGATATGCATTAAATATGACGCCGTACGTTTCGAGGCAACGGCTACCGCAGTCAAAAGATTATGTACCTCTCTCTATGTGGGCTTGCTGAAAAGGAATGCCTACGAATTTCTTACTGAAATCTTGTAGCTTTTTAAATAAAATATACGTTATTAAAATTCTACACTTTTATTCTTCTCCTTTCGCGTACGCCATAGTTCCACAGCGATCGCAGGGTCGGCGTGGTTACAACGGATTTGGCAATGTTAGCGTTAGGGATGGCCGAATGCCCTTCCTGCCGCACCCCGCACCCCCCAGGACGGAATTAGTGTACCCGAGCTGTCTGCGTCTAGTGTAAATCGTGAAATAGTGCGGACGTGTTTTCAAATGTCTGCGACGCGTGTAACTGAGGCGGAGCGTGGGGATGTGGAAAATCGCCTAAAAACCACATCCAGGCTGGCCGGCACACCGGCCGTCGTCGTTAAGGGGCTCCGGAAAGGCTCAAAATCATGAAAAGTTCAATTTTTACTTTTTTGCGTTTTCTGAATCTGCAGACTATTACCTTTTAATAGATATATAATTTATTCAATTCCGAAGACTACAACTATTTTTAAATTTTTTTTGAAATGTGTTCTACATGGGCGTGACCCACTGTGGCGCTGTTAAACTGCTGTCAAATGGTGTTATTATTAACGTCCGTGTTCATCAGGTACATTTTAGTGATGTGAGATAAAGTATGTGTTGTGGCTAACCTGTGATGGTTCAATATATATCGCTGGTGTGATTGTCGATTGTTTCATGTTTATTTACTCTGTCGTTATCTCGAAAATATTCGTTGGGTCAAATGGCTCTGAGCACTATGGGACTCAACTGCTGAGGTCATTAGCCCCCTAGAACTTAGAACTAGTTAAACCTAACTAACCTAAGGACATCACAAACATCCATGCCCGAAGTAGGATTCGAAACTGCGACCGTAGCGGTCTTGCGGTTCCAGACTGCAGCGCCTTTAACCGCACGGCCACTTCGGCCGGCGAAAATATTCGTAATTAATTCTGTTTCTTGAGTCTCTGTTTTGTTGATGTACAATAATGAGTAAAAGTAAAGTTATTAGAAATCCTCTGAAGGCTTTTAAGAAAAGGAGAAATGTTGCAAAGCCAAAGGTTTCTGTTATTACTGTAAACAATAAAGACGATAACGAAGTGAGTGAACCTAACCTCTCAAGTACACCTGCCCATAGCAGTCAAAGTGGGAAAGAAAATACTTTACAGAAGAAGCTTGGTTCAATGAGTGAAAACTATGAATGTTTTATGGGCGAATCGGATGTGAATGAAATATTTGATATGTCGGTTCTCAAAGGAATTTTTTCAAACTGTGTAAGATGTATTCATTGTAGTGAAGTTGGTCTGGAACTCTCCATAATAAAGCACGTAGGACTTGCTAGTGAAATACAACTGAAATGTGATAAGTGTTCATACATGACCACCTTTTGGAACAGTGTTGCAGTAACTGAAACTGAAGAAAATGGTAGCAAAATTTACGAACACAACAACGAGCGATGCTTGCTTTAGACAAGGCCCGCATCTCGTGGTCGTGCGGTTGCGTTCTTGCTTCCCACGCCCGGGTTCCCGGGTTCGATTCCCGGCGGGGTCAGGGATTTTCTCTGCCTCGTGATGGCTGGGTGTTGTGTGCTGTGCTTAGGTTAGTTAGGTTTAAGTAGTTCTAAGTTCTAGGGGACTGATGACCATAGATGTTAAGTCCCATAGTGCTCAGAGCCATTTGAACCATTTAGACAAGGAACGCCTTCGGGCTGCAGACAGGGCTGTAAAGAGTCTAGAAATACAAGCAAGAGTAAACAGGAGGAGGAACAAGAGGAAGCTGGAGGAGGAGTTTGCAGAGGATGAAGATAAATGGAATGCACTAAAAAGTTAATCCAATCTTTGTCGCTCGATTCCCAAAACTTTTATTTTCTCATACTAATTACATGTTTTCTAAGGATCTTCCAAACATATTTGTTTCAAACTTTCAGTAAATGTTACACAGGACCTTCTGCATAATTTAACACAGCCTTTTTCCAAAAAACTGTATATTTTTGAATATATAAATAAAAAATTGCAAAAAAATGTTGTGAATTTTCATTACAATGAAAAAAAATCATCTTTAATAATTGAACTAAAATTTTGTAAAATCCCTGTGTTAAGTTGTAGCCCATATTCCAATAAATAATCTGTAAAAAGTTCAACTTCCTACCTCAAATACTTTGTGAGGAAAGATATAATTTATAAGCGTTATTTTAACCTTTCCGGGCGAAGGAATGGTCTTCGCCTTTTTTGGTGCAGATTCTCCCTTGGTAACCCATTGTTTAGATTGTTGTCTGATCTCAGGAGTATAGTAATGTATCTGTGTTTCAGCCACAGTGACAAAACGTCGCTTAAAGTCCTGCGGGTTCTTCCTGAACAGCTGCAAACCATCCTTGCAACTCTTCACACGATTCCGTTTTTGGTCAAGCATGAGCAATCGCGGAACCCATCTTGTGGATAGCTTTCACATGCCCAAATGTTTATGCAAAATATTATGTACCCGTTCATTCGAGATGTCCGCAGCACCAGCAATCTCACGCACCTTAACTCTTCTGTCATCCCTCACCATATCATGGATTTTATCAATAATTTCTGAAGTCGTAACCTCCACAGGCCGGCCAGAACGTTCAGCATCGCTTGTGCCCATGTGGCCACTCCGAAAATTTTGAAACCACTTATAAACTGTTCTTATCGAAGGTGCTGAGTCACCGTACTGTTTATCAAGCTTCTCTTTAGTCTCCTGAGGCGTTTCGCCTTTCATAAAGTAATGTTTAATCACCACACGAAATTCTTTTTCGTCCATTTGTTGACAATCACGCGACTTTCCTGATAAACACCAAGAAATAGACCAATATGGCTAAAACTTGGTGTGAGTTCATTCCAAAGATGCTACTAACAAAAAATGACTTCAATAAGCGCCGGTTGTGTCATCTCTCCGACTTTGCACGGACTTTTCAAACGCCCCTCGTAAAAGGCTGTAGCTCCCAGCACCGGAAGAAGACCACTGGATCTGTGGTCAAAACACTGTGCGCAAAATGGAATGTCAGTCCAGTTAAAAAATCGTAAACACACTATCAGCTCTTTATTATGCTACTAGTCGAAGGCTGTTTAGTGCGACACAGAAGAATGACCGAAATGAGGGTTTTGTTTGTGCCTCCAGCAGGCGATTCGCACGAGAGAGGGGGCGGCGTGCCCGCGGTCCCTCCCCTGTGTGGGCGCCACCCACCCCACGGCACCCCACAGGCCACCCTAACGCACTCACGCACAAAATGGCTGCCCGCCCACCCTGCGTGGCCTCCCCCGCGTGCGTGGCGTGGCGGGGGAGGCGCTCGCGAAATGGCAAGGCTGGGCCACTCCCACCGCCAGTCATTAGGGGGACACAGCCGGGCATCCCACACCACACCAGCATGCGTTGTCTCTTACCGTCGTCACTGTAGTTCCATCAAACTCCTGTCGTGGATGCCACTAGCAGAAGACAAGTTGTCCAAGGTGTATTATAATTAATACCTACAAATAATAGCACCATTCTTATCCATCATCTATAAGAGATCATTGGAAGAGCGGAAAGTTCCACGGGACTGGAAGAAGGCCCAGGTCATAGCAATCTTTAAACAGGGTAGAAAATCGGAATCATATAATTACCGGCCAATTTCACTGACATCGATTTGTTGTAGAATCATGGAACATATTTTGCATTCAGACATAATGACCTTTCTAGACTCTGGGAAGCTCATGCTCATTTGCAGAAACCAGCTCGGTTTTAGGAAACAGCGGTCATGCGACACACAGCTGGCCCTCTTTGTGCATGATATACAACTGGCTCTATATATCGGCTCCCAGGTTGATGCCATATTTCTCGACTTTCGAAAGGCGTTCCGCATTGTTGCTTGCTCCAAAAAGTGCGCGCTTACGGTCTATCCGATAACATACGCAGTTGGATAGAAAGTTTTCTAACAGACAGGGAGCAGTATGTCGTCCTGAATGGGGTGACTTCAACAGAAACAAGCGTAACTTCAGGTGTGCCCCAGGGCAGCGTAATAGGTCCGCTGCTTTACGATTTACATAAACGATCTGGTTGATGGTATTGACAGCGACATTAGACTGCCGGTAATGCTGTAGTGTACAAGAAAGTAGTATCACACGAAAGTTGCGAACAAATTAATGAGGATTTGCAGAAAATTAATGCGTGGTGTAATGACTGGCAGTTATCTCTCAAGTGTAACCTAATGCGTAAAACAAGGCGAAAATCCCCATTAATGTACGAGTACAAAATAAATGCCCAGTCTTTGGAAGCGGTAAAATCCGTCAAGTATCTGGGTGTAACTATTCGAAATGATCTCAAATGGAATGATCGGATCACACAAGTAACGGGTAAGAGAAACTCTAGTTTGCGGTTTATTGGTAGAATCCTGAAGCGTTGCAGTCCTTCAACAAAGGAAATAGCTTACAATACGTTAGTTCGTTCAGTCTTAGAGTATTGTTCGTCTGTAGGGGACCCTTACCAGTTGGGTCTGATTCAGGAGATTGAGAAGGTCCAAAGAAGAGCGGCAAGATTCGTGACTGGTACATTTAGCCATCGCGAGAGTGTTACAAATGTCACAAATGTCATAGAAAGTCTGAAGTGGGACACACTTGCAGATAGACTACGCACTAAATGGAAGGGGCTGCTCACTACATTCCGAAATGCGATCTTTTCCGAGGATGTAGATCATATATTATTACCACCAACTTTCACATCGCGCAATTATCACCATTCAGTGATAAGCGAAATTAGAGCTCGTACTGAGGCGTTCAATTGCCTCGCGCGATCCGTGAGTGGAACAGGGGGGGGGGGGGGGGGGGGGAATATGACTTTGGCGCGATTTGTGCCCTCTTCCACACACCGCTTGGTGGCTAGCGGAGTATATATGTAGATGTAGAGCTGGAAGTATATAATGACAGAACCAGAAACGTATGAATAATAACATGTCCGCAGAAATGCCGTTGGCGAAATAGTTGCGAATGTATGTTTAGCAGCCGCCACTCACTTCGGTTGGAAATGATGTCTTTGTGCAAATGCATAATCTGACAAAAAATGTGAAGCACCCACAAGAGGAGGAGGAAGCGAAGTAAAACTTCGCGGGTTGACAGACTGTGGTGTAATTTCAGTGATTACAAGATAGTCCAATTTAGAGAGAACTCAGCAGTATGAGCCAAACTATGGATATGATGCTGCACCCGCTCTGACCTGGATGCATGCACTGATTCGGTAGAGAAGGGTCTCATAAAACCGCTACATTTTTTTCATGAGGCAAGCTGGTCCACATCTGTTGTAACCGGTGCTTGACATCCAAGATCCTGACACTTCTGTAGTGGTCCCATACATATTCTAAAGGGGACGAATCTGGGGATCTAGCTGGCCATTTGAGCACGTCACAGATGGTCATAGAGACAATTGCCATGCATGGTTGAGCACTGTCATGTTGAAAAATTGCACACCGTACCGTCGCATCAGAGGTAACACATCAGGATGCAGGATGTCCGTTACATGCCGTCAGAGATCCCTGAGCCACGCCCAGCTGTCATCTGAAGTCATACCCGATGGCACCTCATACCATGACACAAGGACCAAAAGCGCTGTGCATCTACAAAACATTGGAAGAACGGGTCCACGACCATCCAAGGTAGTGTAGAACTGTGATTCAACGCTGAATAAAATACGATGCCATTTATCAGCAGCCCATGGCTGGTTGCACCGCCACCATTGCAAACGCAGCCTCTCGTGTTGTGGTGCTAACGGTAGCCTATGCATTGGTCTGTATCCTACCAATGGTGTGTCATGACACAGAATGTTGGAGTCCTTTACTTCTTCTCGGATAGCAGGCGCAGGTGTGGAGGTGTTGGCACGTGCTTGGTGCACAGTACAGGGAATTTACACCTACATCTACATTTATACTCCGCAAGGCACCCAGTGGCATGTGGCGGAGGGAACTTTACGTGCCACTGTCATTACCTCCCTTTCCTGTTCCAGTCGCGTACGGTTAGCGAGAAGAACGACTGCCGGAAAGCCTCCGTGCGCGCTCGAATCTCTCTAATTTTACATTCGTGATCTCCTCGGAAGGTATAAGTAGGGGGAAGCAATATATTCGATACCTCATCCAGAAACGCACCCTCTCGAAATCTGGACAGCAAGCTACACCACGATGCAGAGCGCCTCTCTTGCAGAGTTTGCCACTTGAGTTTGTTAAACATCTCCGTAACGCTATCACGATTACCAAATAACCCTGTGACGAAACGCGCCGCTCTTCTTTGGATCTTCTCTATCTCCTCTGTCAACCCGACCTGGAACGGATCCCACACTGATGAGCAATACTCAAGTATAGGTCGAACGAGTGTTTTGTAAGCCACCTCCTTTGTTGATGGACTACATTTTCTAAGGACTCTCCCAAAGAATCCAACCTGGCACGCACCTTACCAACAATTAATTTTAAATGATCATTCCACTTCAAATCGTTCCGCACGCATACTCCCAGATATTTTACAGAATTAACTGCTACCAGTGTTTGTTCCGCTATCATATAATCATACAATAGAGGATCCTTCTTTCTACGTATTCGCAATACATTACATTTGTCTATGTTAAGGGTCAGTTGCCATGCCCTGCACCAACTGCCTATCCGCTGCAGATCGTCCTGCATTACGCTGCAATTTTCTAATGCTGCAACTTCTCTGTATACTACAGCATCATCCGCGAAAAGCCGCATGGAACTTCCGACACTATCTACTAGGTCATTTATATATATTGTGAAAAGCAATGGTCCAATAACACTCCCCTGTGGCATGCCAAACGTTACTTTAACGTCTGTAGACGTCTCTCCATTGAGAACAACATGGTGTGTTCTGTTTGCTAAAATCTCTTCAATCCAGCCACACAGCCGGTCTGATATTCCGTAGGCTCTTACTTTGTTTATCAGGCGACAGTGCGGAACTGTATCGAACGCCTTTCGGAAGTCGAGGAAAATGGCATCTACCTGGGAGCCTGTATCTAATAGTTTCTGGGTCTCATGAATAAATAAAGCGAGTTGGGTCTCACACGATCGCTGTTTCCGGAATCCCTTCCCTTGCGATGGTCAGACGTGTTCGACTGGAAGTCAGAGACAGGAATGCATGCCATCACTCTTTCATGCAGTGACCACAACAGTATGTCCTTCATCAGGACACTGCACGTTCAAAAAAATGTGTGAATTCCTAAGGGACCAAACTGCTTAGATCATCGGTCCCTAGACTACTTAAACTAACTTATGCTACGTACAACACACACCCCCATGCCCGAGAGATGACTCGACCTTCCGGTGAGAGGGGCCGCGCAGTCCGTGACATGACGCCTCAAACCGCGCGGCCACTCTGCGCGGCGATACTGCATGATTCGACAACACCGTCAATGGAAGGTCCACAATTTGGCACTTTTCAAGCTGCGTCAGGTACTCTATCTCATACGAGTAAGGCGGCATCTCCGTGACCAGCACGGTGCTGCTGAGTGCAGTACCTAATGTTGACCACGTCCACGGACCTCCTAACAACACTAGACACCAGTAACACTAATGCATCTTCCTGGCAGATTAAAACTGTGTGCTGGACCGAGACCTATCGGAGGCAAGTGCTCTACGGACTGAGCTATCCAATCACACTTCACGATCCATCCTCAAAGCTGCACTTACTCGTCTCCCACCTTCTGAACTTCACAGAACTTCTCCTGCGAAAACTGCAAGACTAGCACTCTTGGAAGACAGGACATTGAGGATACGTAGCATAGCAATAGCCACAGCCATAGCCTGGGGGATGTCGAGCTGTGAGGACAGGTCATGAGTTGAGCTTGGACCTGAGTTCGAGTCTCGGTCGCGCACACAGTTTTAATCTACCAGGAAGTTTCATATCAGAGCACACTCCTCTTCAGAGCGAAAATTTCATTTCGGGAACACTAATGCTCTCTGCTGTCCTTTCTACCTACTACAGACAATCGCAATTCTAATCATCATTTACCCGCCGATGATGTGCGTGTGTACGAAGTTATTTTGATACCCGAGCAGGTCTTCTGTTTGCTTCGCTTTTTGTGTCAGGGAATGTACATTTGAAATGTAAATTGTCGATTTGAACCCCAGCCAGTTGGGCTCAGTTTCAAATAAGCACACATACTCTCCATCGTCCGGTAACGAATAACACTGAATGTGTACTTCGGGGTAACAGGCTATCGTTTCATTTCGGCAGACATTCTTTCAACAAAACTAAACGAACGAGGGTGCTTCCAGTTTCTGTGGCGGGTAATCTCTCGGTTGCTTGGGATGTTGCCCAAGCTCAAAGTTGGGGAACGTGCTACATGCGTTGTGAGGTAGCATAACAGTCTGCTGATGATGGAAAACGATTTCTAAAGCGCCAATGTGGTCCGAAATAGAACAGTCGAGCAGAATTTGTACTTTGGCCTGCAAGATAGCCTGATCTCAATCCTCTGGTATTTTCTGTCTCGGGTTATCTCAAAAGTGAAACGCACATCACTTCCATTGATGCAATTAAAGAACACAGACAGTGATTTGTATAGTCTTGCCAGGCTTTACGATATGATCCAGGGGTGTTTGGAGGACTTGGTAACTCACTGTAGGCGAGACTGCAATACTGCATCCAAATAGACGACACCTGCAACACCACCTCTCGCTCATATCTCACGTCCCCTAGACACAGGAAAAGAAGACGAAGATTTCGGAAGACAGCAATGCAGCTCTGTTTACACATAAGAAAGCACGCTGAGAGGGTTGTTCAATGTCATTGAATTCGCCCCAAACGTGTTTTATGTGAGCTACACTACTTTTTGTCCTCACTATCCTCGCGCAACTTAGCATTTGCTATATGGTAACGATATGGAAGTCGCACGGGCAAATTTTTACCCTCCCCCTTTCTTCTCGTTACTTGTGGTCATGTACGTCTGTTACGTACATTTTTTGGGTGGTTGATGTGGCGCGTGACGTCATACGAACGCAGACAGAAAAGAACGACTTTTTTTTTGTTCTTTTTTTTAAAGGTGGGTTTTGGTGTCGGGCAGCTCTGCAGCGTAGCCCCAGACCTAGGTTGGGTTGGAGGGTAGGACTTAGGTTGTGACTTTACGAAGCCAATGAATATGAATACGAAATATTAGTTGTGGTGAATGCAGATTTCCCTGAGCTATTTATACCAACCATTTTGATGACTTTATGGGGAAGTGCCAGCGGGTGGTATTAGTATGTTCAATATTTCAGCGTCCATTCATTTCACTTTAGACCATCCATAACTTCTCTAAATAATCTCAGGAGAATACCAGAATATTACTGACGGTGGTTCAAAATCCATACATTCCCCTGCAACAGCGTGTGTAACTGTAACTAACATGGTAACTTCTCTAACTTTTTGTTGACATCTGCGACTGCTCTGAAACGTTTAACGATAACGCGTTACAGAAAGTCTGCAGGAACACATATTCACGACCTGGTAGTAGTATGGGGGCAGTAAAAATGACACTTCTTAGATTCTACGTAAAGAGGGGAGGGTTGGAGGGAGGATGCCAATGGCCTGCAAATAGAGAGTGTGAGTGGTCAACAAACGCACAGCGAAGAGGGCACGTCTGATAACTAGAAGCGAAATTTCTGAGGGAGATAACTGATATGTCGTTGACAAGACTTGGGACCTATTGGAGCAGTAAGGTTAACTTGGATTAAGTAAGTTATTTTTTTTTTAGTATACAGAACAAGTGTGAATCATTCACCTGTCTATGAATAGAGGTAATAAACAATTACTGTCGGATTGCGAGACACCTGAAAACACATGTATGATTTCAAATAAAAGAGCAAAAGGTTATTTGTAGGGAAATTTCTGCATCTTTTACAGGCTAGATTTCCTACCACATTATTCACAGTACCAATGATTCGTTTTTCGGCCCAACTACCGCTTAAACCGAAGTGTTTTCTGTGCTGTCCATTTATGTCTATTTTCGAAAGAAAAAATTGTCCTTCAAGTAGCTCCCTGTTTATCGCGACAAGGTTGAGCTCCCCCCATATCCAGACGTCACACTAATGGATATCCCTTCCCGTAGAAGGCATTGGACTTATTCATGGCCCCTGTGAGGCACTTGGTTATGCTGACCACTTTGCTGCTGGGTTCAGCTGTGTATGCCGCCTCAGCAGTTCACACCAGCAAGACAGAACGAGGGCTGTTAGGTAAGTAAGGTTCGATCGGACGCGAAATGGAAACCACGGTGATAATAAAAAATGTTTTATTTCCAACAGTTAGCTACACCTTCCAGCTACTACTCCACACAGTCCACGGTCCGACTTAGACATCTGTCGTAGCGCTGTACCAACTTTCCTATACTCTCGTCTTGGAAGGAAGTCACGTGTACCAATTCTCTACGCTGTAAACAGATCGTTGTCTATGCCAAAATGTTGTCTTCGTAGCCAGCGGTTCAATTGGGCAGGTGTGAAACTCAGGGGGAGCCAATTACGGGCTGTATGGTTGGCGATCAAACACTTGCCATCGAAAACGCTGCAGGATCATCTACATTGCCCCTGCAGAGTGCGGCCAAGAATTGTCATGAAGAAGGAAACACATGACAGGTACATTGTGTGGTTTGCATGACATCAGACGAAATCTCTCACGAAACCCTCATTCTAGACGGGAGAAACCACTCTCTGGACATCTTTAAGTGTTGATTGTGCGCACAGAACTGAAAAGAGCGATTGACGGGCATACTAGAGACACTGCAAATGTTCAACGGATTTTCATTGTGGTTTCTATTTCGTTTCCGATTGGACCATACTGTCCGAACAGCTCTCGTATATCTTTCCAACAGAGATGGGTTCTATGCATTCGATGATTAACCTACAAGCGTCGTTCAAGGGATGGTCCACAGGACAGGAAATCGATTTGGACTTCCGACGGTCTGTTAAAATCTGTTGCCCGCAAACAGGGTCAAGTTCTATCCATTTATGCCACTTGGGACTGTGAGAACTGAGGAACATAGCAGGGTGTGATAGCGCAAAGGATTCGACATAAGCGCGCTTCGTCGTACCCAAATCGCGTATCTACAAAGCAAAGACCACTGCCTCTGAGATCGTGCAGCCACTGGGATTTCAACATGGCACGTTATGACGGATATACCGTGAATACCTCTGTACAGGGAAAACCGAAGCCAGCGTAGTAGTCGAGTATCGTGGATTTTAACAGCCGATAGACTGGCCACAGTGAAGAAAATCACTTGCCAATTCGATGTTGGTTAGCACCAAATGGTGAACAGTCATAACATCCAAACCTACCTCGTTAATATGGGGTGTAGTAGCTACAGTCCTAAACAAATAGCTGTTCTCATCACACGTCACAGCGCACGATTAGTAAGTCGGAGGAACTTCGCGATCACACCCTAGAAGCACCTGGACTGGCGAGTCTCGGTATACTTCGATATACGCCGAAGGCAGGGGGCAAGTGAGTTGGAAATCATATAAGGTAATGCAGTCTATGTGCCAACAGAACAAAGTTCAGACATGTGGTGGATGTGATGTCATGTGCGGGCCGTTTATATGGAGTAAAATGGGACACCTAGCACCTGATGGCGTATCATCAGCTCTCACAAGCGAACTTTATAGAAACTCATTACGATCTCTCAGCGTTATTGATTAATTACCTGCTTCTCTGTGTTCAGCCTGGTTGTTGATTCCATTATTGTACAAGATAAGCTGCATGACGAAAACAATGAACCACCCACAAGGGGAGGAGGTAATGAAGTGAAAATTCACGGTTCCAGGGGTTATGTGTTCTATAGGATTCAGGTCAGGACTCTGTGAAGGCCAGTCCATCACAGGGATGGTATTGTCGTGTAAACACTCCACCACAGGCCGTGCATTGTAAACACGTGTTCGATCGTGTTAAAAGATGCAGTCGCCATTCCCGAATTGCTCTTCAACAGTGGGAAGCAAGAAAGTACTTACAGCGTCAATGTAGGCATAAGCTGTGATAGTGCCACGCAAAACAACAAGGGGTGCAAGCCGCCTTCATGAAAAACACGACCACATCATAACACGACCGCCCCCAAATTTTACTGTGGGCACTACACACGCTGGCAGATGACGTTCACCGGGCATTTCCCATACCCACACCCTGCCATCGGATCGCTACATTGAGTACCGTGATTCGTCACTCCACACAACGTTTTTCCACTGTTCAATGGTCCTTACATCAAGCGAGGCGTTGTTTGGCATTTACCGGAGTGATGTGTGGCTTTTGAGCAGCCGCTCGACCATGAAATCCAAGATTTCTCACCTCCCGCCTACCTGTCATAGAACATGCAGTGGATCCTGATGAGGTTTGGAGTTCCTGTGTGACAGATGTCTGCCTATTTACACATTACGACCATCGTCAACTGTCGGTGGTCCCTGTCGGCAAACAGACGATATTGGCCTGTACGCTTTAGTGCTGTACGTGTCCCTTCACCTTTCCACTTCACTATCACATCGGAAACAGTGGACCTATGGATGTTTAGGAGTATGGAAATCTCGCGTACATATGAGTGACACAAATGACACCCACTCTGCTCTCTCACGATGTCCAACATAATATTAAAAACGTACGTTTTTGGGGGTGTCCGGATACTTTTGATCACATAATGTATATATCCGATTGAAGTGTGGTATGTGCATGAAGTTACGTTGATTGGCATGTGACTGTCATTTGGGTGCTTCACTGTTTTTGTTACGCAGCGTCTTTCGACGACCGGGTCAGTCGTTTTCTTCAGTTGCTGCAAGCTGTTCTATTTCGTGGAGTCGCTGCTTGGACTCTCACCAGGCTATGAGGTGGTGTTGGCGTCGTGTGACTATTTATAGCTGATTTCGACTTCTGACGCCCGTTGTGTGCTTTGACGCTCCCCTTTTGCAGCTCATTTGTATTTCAGAGCCCACTTTGTCATTCCGTGAAACAAATTATCAGCCTTCTCGAGCTCTAATGAAGGAGATTGCAAACGAGATATAAATAAATTAATTGCTGGATCCCTAGCCTTGCTTAAATTGTAGCCTCCTCCTCCATTTCTTCTGTTTTCCCGCTTATTTATTTCGACTGATTGCTTGGTTACGAAAATTGGTGTTTGAACAGTGATGGTGGTCTCGTCATATTTTATTTCATGAGCATACACGAGGTAATGTTCGATGATAGCTCATCTGTTCTGTTATTTTAATCTGATGTGTCGCTAATGTTCATTGGACCTGTTCTCGAGTGTTCTAACAGAATGTTCTATACATGATATGCCACCGGCCTTTAGAGGCCTAGATCGTCTTTAACATTATAATGAAGATCTTTTTATCGTAGTTGATGCAAGCGAAACGCAATGGATGACACGTTTCCATAGGAGTCTCTAATTTTTCTGGGGAGTGGGCCAGCAAAACACAGATAAACGGTTCTTAGCTTTAATGCTTCCTCAGTCTCAACCTCTTCTTCAGTTGTAGTTAGTTGTGACTGCAACGCCCGTTCAATCTGCTCATCACCGTCCCCTCTCCTACAACCAAAGTTTCGCGACTCTGACTGGAACGTAAGCTCTCGGAATTTCAACAGTAAACACCTCCGTGATGCGCTATGCCTCTCTTTAAGCGTCTGCCATTGGAGTTGGTTATCTTTGTAGTGCTCTCGCCTCAAGTAAACGATCCAGTGATGAAAAGCTCTGAGCTTTCTCTATCTCTCCTGTTAATCTAATCTGGTGAGGATGCCATACAAGTTTCCCAAACTGATGTGAACACTCAAGTATTTATCCAACAAGTGTTCAATGAGTCACTTATTTCCATACCAGTCTCTTAATGAATGTCAGCCCGGCATCTGCCTTTTCTGCAATTTGTTTTATGTGGTTATTCCACTTCACGTAGTTCTGGATCGTTATTCCTAGGTATTGTACGCTACCTATTGTATCTAGCAATTTGTTGGCAATAGTATAATTTTATAGCAGTAAATTTCTTCACTTATACATGCGCAATGTGTGACATTTATCGAAGTTCGTTGTAAGCTGCCATTTCATGCAAAAATCGTCTATGCTTTTCAGTTTTTTCTACTCTTCGTTACAATGTCGTAACAGTCGGGTTTATATGGCGGCGATATGGACAGTATATGTGCTGTCCACAAATTCGACATCTACACGGTTACTCTGCAGTTCACACTCAGATGTTGGGCAGAATGTTCATAGACCCATTTTCAGACGATGTCTCTACTCATTGGCTTCTCTCTCGGGCTCTTCGGCTGGCGATTGTTTGACGATTTTTCCGACGTTTCTCCAGCACGAGTAGCTAACATTCTTAAAGCTTCACTCTCGAATGCTGGTGGCGGACTGGAGAGTGAAGCTTTGACGTTGTCAGCCCCTCGTGGTGGCGGAACGTCGGAAAAATCTTCAAACAAACGTCGGCCGAAGAGCCCGAGACAAGTCGAAAGGAAATTTATCAGCAACTGACCACGAAAGCCTTAACAATAATGCAGTTTCTCTACAGTTCCACTCGTGGTAGCACTTGTCAAGGAGATCTCCTAAATCTTTCCGTGCGAAGTCTGGTTTCTCTTGTATCATCTCGATGACCATTTCTCCGTAAGCAGATGGGAAACAGCAATTCAGGATGCTGTTCGGAGGAGGAAGTTTGTTATTGTGTTTAACGAAAAGTTGCCGCCGGAGAGGAAAACGCCTTTGTTATGATGACTGTCACCCCAGGTCACTTACCAAGTCTCTGACAGAAACTGCTACACTTCTTTGAACTTTCTCAATGTCCTCCGTCAATCCTATTTCGTAAGAATCCCATCCTGCGCAGCAATAGTCGAGAGGAGGACGGAGAAGCGTAGTGTTGGCCGTGTCTTTAGTAGATCTGCTTACGACTTTCAGCTATTTTGGTTCGCACTCTCCACAATTAAGTTGATCGTCATCACAGGCCTGGACAGTTGCTGGTCATTAGTTATTACTTGACAACCTTCAAATTTCGATAGTTCTTAGTGAAAGCGAAATTTAAATGAACTGCTTTTAGCAGACACTTTGGGGACATTACAGTTTTTAGTGCTCAGGTCAGTTTCCACTTTTCATGCAATCAGTTTGTAATTTGATTTGATCTTCTTATGACTTTATTGGACGGCAAACAAACTAAGAGGGGCGCTGAGATTGTCTCCTAAATCATTTATTTAGATTAAGAACAGCGGAGAGTTTTGGGGAACCTCAGAGCGTTTCCCTTACGGGGCAGGTCCCGCCGCCTTGGTGCAGGTCTTATTACATTAGACGCCACACTGGGCAACTCGCTCGCCGTATGGGGATGAAATGATGATGAAGACAACACAACACCCAGTCCGTGAGCGGAGAAAATCCCCGACCCAGCCGGGAATCGAACCCGTAAGACGGCAATCCGTCACGCTGACCACTCAGCTATCGGGGCGGACACCTCATATATAACTTCGGTTTCACTTAATGACAGAACGGACGGCGACCCTCCTGGCAGGAAATTATGAATCGATTTGCACAGCCGAAATGGTGCTCCATTGTAAAGCAATATCATTGGAAGCTGCATGTGAGGAATGGTGGCAAAAGCCTTCTCGAAATCTAGAACTACGGCTTTAACATAAGGCCCTCTTGTGGATAGCATTCATTACTCCGAGCGAAAAAAGAGCGATACTTTCTGAATGCGTGTTGACTAAGTATGTGTCAATAGATCGTTTTTTGCAGGTATTTGATACTGCTGAACACATTGCAACCTGTCTGATCAAAACTATCCGGATATCCCTGTGCAGTACAGAACTGACCAGTAGATGTCACGTGAGGTGGACCAGCCAGCATAAAAGAAGGCTGCGAGTACTGAGTTGTCAATAGAGAAACTGCAACAGCAGAACGGGTCGGTCAGGAGAGCGTGGTGACTTTGAACGTGGACTAGCCATTGGATGTCACCTGAGGGACAAATTACATTTCAATCCTTGTAAAGCTTCCCAAATAGCGTATTGATGTCGTGAATGTGAAGTGGAAACGCCAAGGAACAACCTCAGCTAAACAAAGACAGGCAGACTTCGCATGATGACGGACAGTAGCCTTCCAGCATTGCGAAGGATTGTTGTATAAAATCACACGAAATCGAGGAAGGTGTGACTCATAAATTCGATACCGCTACCGGAAGTCCAGCTACACAATTACATTGCACAGGTAAGTAAGAAGAATGGGGTGCAGTGGTCGAACTGCACCTGAAAAGCCACACTTTTCTGCGGTCAGTGCTAAGCGACGCTTGAGATGGTGCGAAGAGCTACGCCATTGCACAGTGGATGACTTGAAATGTGTGATTTGATGTGATGAATAGCACTATACGTGTAGCAATCAGATGTGAAGGTGCGGGTTTCGCGAATACTTGGAGAACCTTACTTGCGATCAGTGAAGTTCGGAGAAATTGGTGTTACGGCATGAGAGTGTTGCTCGTGGTGGAGTATGGCCCCCCTTTTGCCTTTAAGAAAACGCTGAATGCCGAAAGATATGAACTCATTTTACGGCACTGTGTATTGCGTACAGTAGGGGAACAGTTCGGAGACGATGACTATTTGTATGAGCACGAAAATGCGCTCTGTCATAAACCAGCACCTATGAGCCAATGATTTCTAGACAATAACATTCTTGAAATGGACCGGCCTGTCTAGGGCTCGGTCCTGTACCCAATGGAACACCTTTGAGATGAGTTAGAACGTTGACTTCGTTTCAGAGCACAGCGTCCAACGTCACAGTCTTTCCTCATTTCGACTCTTGTGGAAGTATTGGCTGCCGTTCGTCCACAGACATTCTTACTCCTTACTGAAAATGTGACCAGCAGAGTTCAACCCGTCATAATGTCCACTAATAGGTGAGATGCTTCTTATCAGATAATGCATCTTCCAAAAGCCTATTACAGTACTCGCTACACCAAGAAGAAATGTTACACCAAGAAGAAATGCAGATGATAAACGGGTATTCATTGGACAAATATATTACACTAGAACTGACATATGATTACATTTTCAAGCAATTTGAGTGCATAGATCCTGAGAAATCAGTACCCAGAACAGCCACCTCTGGACGTAATAACGGCGTTGATACGCCTGGGCATTGAGCCAAACAGAGCTTGGATGGCGTGTACAGGTACAGCTGCCCATGCAGCTTCAACAAGATACCACAGTTAATCTAGAGTAGTGACTGGCGTATTGTGCCGAGCCAGTTGCTCGGCCACCATTGACCAGACGTTTACAATTGGTGAGAGATCTGGCCAGGGCAGCAGCCGAACATTTTCTGTATCCAGAAAGGCCCGTACAGAACCTGCAACATGCGGTCGTGCATTATCCTGCTGAAATGTAGAGTTTCGCAGGGATCGAATGAAGGGTGGTTCAAATGGTTCAAATGGTTCTGAGCACTATGCGACTTAACGTCTGAGGTCATCAGTCGCCTAGAACTTAGAACTAATGAAACCTAACTAACCTAAGGACATCACACACATCCATGCCCGAGGCAGGATTCGAACCTGCGACCGTAGCGGTCGCTCGGCTCCAGACTGCAGCGCCCAGAACCGCACGGCCACTCCGGCCGGCAATGAAGGGTGGAGCCACGGGTCGTAACACATCTGAAATGTAACGTCCACTGTTCAAAGTGCCGTCAATGTGAACAAGAGGTGACCGAGACGTGTAACCAATGGCACCCCATACCATCACGCCGGGTGATACGCCAGTATGGCGATGACGAATACACGCTTCCAATGTGCGTTCACCGCGATGTCGCCAAACACGGATGCAACCATCATGATGCTGTAAACAGAACCTGGATTCATCCGAAAAAATGACGTTTTGCCATTCGTGCACCCAGGTTCGTCGTCGAGTACACCATCACAGGCTCTCCTGTCTGTGATGCAGCGTCACGGGTAACCGCAGCCACCGTCTTCGAGATGAAAGTCCATGCTGCTGTAAACGTCGTCGAACTGTTCGTGCAGATGTTTGTTGTCTTGCAAACGTCCGCATCTGTTGACTCAGGGATCGAGACGTGGCTGCACGATCCGTTGCAGCCATGCGGATAAGATGCCTGTCATCTCGACTGCTAGTGATACGAGGCCCTTGGGATTCAGCACGGCGTTCCGTATTACCCTCCTGAACCCACCGATTCCATATTCTGCTTACAGTCATTCGATCTCGACCAACGCGAGCAGCAATGTCGCGAAACGATAAATCGCAATCGCGATAGGCTACAATCCGACCTTTATCAAAGTCGGAAAAGTGATGGTACGCACTCCTGCTCTTTACACGAGGCATCAAAACAACGTTTCCCCAGGCAATGCCGGTCAACTGCTGTTTGTGTCGGTTGGTAACTTTCCTCGTGTCAGCACGTTGTAGGTGTCGCCACCGCCGCCAACCTTGTGTGAATGCTCTGAAACACTAATCATTTGCATATCACAGCATCTTCTTCCTGTCGGTTACTTTTCGCGTCTGTAGCACGTAATCTTCGTGGTGTAGCAATTTTAATGGCCAGTAGTGTACAACCCAAAGTGCAGGGACAGGGCGGAAATGATACAGGTGCGGAGTGTGTCTGTACCCTCTACCACTGCACGATGCAGTGGCTTAAGGAATCGTGGTGCAGGTAAGAGTGGTACTCTGGAGAAGTCGGTGATGGGCAGGGGGTGGGTGGTGGGGGGAGTGGGGGGGGCGGGGGGGGGGGGGGGGAAGGCGCTGCAGCCGCTGCGCCCGGCCCCGGCTGTGGGCGCCGAGGTCGGCGCGTATCGACTGTGCCCGCGCCGCCGGCAGCATCCCATTTGGCGTCTTTCAGCGCGCGCCGTAATATTTCGCCGCGGGATCAGAAAGTGCAGGCGGCCGCCTCCGCCGCCGCCCGCCCCCGCTCGCTAACCGCATCAGCAGCGAAATACATTTCTCCGCCCCCACCCCGCCCCGCTTCAGCCCCTCTATCTTGATATAATTTGGGCTCCAGTAAGCAGCGGCACAGGGCGACCAGCAAGTACCGCCTCGCTCGCAAATATCGACGTTTGCTTTCCCTCCGGAATGGCTCTCCGATGCAGCTCCCGCGCGTTTCTTCTGGGCCCGCACCGGCTCGGAGACGTTACGTCTTGTAGCTGCTGGGCGCAAAGTACAGAAACAAAAATCCTTGCAAATTTGCTTGTTCCAGTATTTTATCACGCTGCTGAACCAACTCCGTAAGGCCCATTGTAAAGATTAATGAAACAGTAAAACGAAGTTTTACACATGAAATTTGACGTTGTCAAATTAGAGCAAGCTATCTATAAGGAGCGATCAAAAAGTTACCGTTTGAGGGCACTGCTGCAGCATATGCAAAGCAACACCACTCCGATAGAGCACCGATGTATAAACAAGGGATTACTGCAGCATTGGTGTTTTTCTGAAGAGCATGAGGTAAATGCCGAAACGTGAACTACGTCGATGTTATAGCCAGATGCATCCAAACAGGATCATCGTGCTATAATTTTTTTTTTTTTTTGTTCCGAAGGACAAACACCTGCAGACATCCAAAAATGGTTCAAATGGCTCTGAGCACTATGGGACTTAACATCTGAGGTCATCAGTCCCCTAGAACGTAGAACTACTTGTACCTAAGTAACCTAAGGACATCACACACATGCATTTCCGAGGCAGGATTCGAACCTGCGACCGTAGCGGTCGCGCGGTTCTGGACTGAAGCGCCCAGAACCGCTCGGTCACCGCGGCCGGCTGCAGACATCCAGCCGAGAATAAAAAATATGATTGGGACAACATGTCTTTCGAAAACCACCGTTCCGGAATGGTACACCAAGTTCGTACGTCCCCGTATCGCAAATTTCGTAAAACAGACGTTATGCCAGCCCAAGTGGGAAACATTCGAGCACCCACTTTATATTTCTCATCTTTCTCCGTGCGATTATCACGCCTTCCGTTCCTAAAAAAGGCCATGAAGGGTCGACGATTCACATCGGGCGAAGAGGTCCAGCCGCAACTTACGAACTTCTTCATGCAGCCCGACACGGTGTTTTATCAAACGAGTAATTTGAACCTGGGATGATTGCCTCGAATCTCATTGCGATTTTGCCTGACTAGCGTACAGATTTTAGACTGTGCAGCCTTCGAACAGAAACTTTGTGATCGCTCCTTATATTTTGGATAATACCAATTTCTATTCACAACTGTCTTGATCATATTTTGTGGATTCATGACAGCTGACTGGTTTCGACTCTAATGAGTCATCGTCAGAGCCAGGGTGTCGTTACGAAAGAAACGCATCAAGTCGTCATATAGCGCTGACAGTGCTAGCTTATAATCAACGGCAACCTTGATGAGAGCTTGATAGCGACTTGATGTGTAACTTTCGCAACAATATCCTGATTCTGAAGATAACTCATTAGACTGAAACTAGTCCAGTGTGAAATAACCACAAAATGCGGTCAAGACAATTTTGATTAAAAAAACGTTTCTACATGGAACTTCAGAATTTAGCTTAGTACAATCAGCGCTCTTAAAACAAAAGTGTGTAGTACAGTGCGATTACATCACTGTCATTCACTTTGACAGCATGTTTCTCGCCATATATTTTGAGGTTTACTTCGAACTTAACGGCAAATAATAGCATTGCTGCTGTCTCTACCAGTAATTAATAGGTACGTATTTAGTGTCGTGCCTCTGAATCGTTCATTACTTACAGATAGCAAGAACTCTACAATAATCCTACTTGCATCACTTACAATAATGCATCAGGTACTCAATCCTATTTCGAGCGAGAAAGATCTGTTACTGAAGTAAATAGTTAACACTGTCTTGTCGATAACTCAACGTCACTGACGATAGGAATACTTTCTTACTCAAATTAAGACAGCAAATAGCCACTTTATTTACTGCATTTATCTTAAATTACAAGAGTCGTTGCCTTTTTCGAACACGAAAGGTCTATCGTCAGCGAGAGGTTTACGATCGGCAGCGTGTCTCGTATATTCTGTTGTTCGACGATGGAATATGGATTCGGAGAGAGGTATAACGGATCACTTGGCATTTGATTACAGCAGCACGAAGCTGTGGATAGGAAACATCACACCACAGTCGACATATGAATATAGAAGACATAGTACGAAACTTACGCTAGCTCCTGATTATGAAGCTTTGATGTTCGAAACTCGTAACGACTCTGTTACGTTAAAGTAAACACAGTAAATTTTTAGCTTGTTGCCCTCTTAGTTTCGGCAAGAGCTAAAGCAGTTACGAACATACAATGATGATCTTACAGCTGAGGCACAAAAAACCGTAACTGTTAATCGCAGTTCTAAGTATCACTAAGCAAACTTGCATCACAATACTGGATCTGCTTACGTGTATCGTAGCGGAAGGCCTTTGGAGGCAGCGGAGAGCGCAGACGTGGCCAGGGCGAAGGGCGCAGGCCGCGTTGAGGTTATGTCGGCGGAGGCGGCTGCCGCCACCGCTGCTCCCCGGCGCCTCCGACTTGCCGCCGCGGCCGCCGGACGCGGAGTGGCGCTGATTGCTCATTAAGCCGCGCACGCGCACATTAAATTAATTAGCGGCGCCGCTCAACAGGTGGCTCTGCCGCCTCCGCGCCGCATCAACACTTGTTAAACTCGAGCGCGCCGCCCTAATGCAATTTAGGCTCGCCGGCAGGCATCCCAGTCCCAACGCTAATTTTTGCTGCACAAAGCGCTCTTTCTTCTCTCTTCCTTTTTTTTTCTTTTTTAAACGGGGGCTACGTCACCCCCTTTCCTTCCTTGCTTTTTCCTCCCTTTACATTTTGACCACTTTCTACGCGCTTGTAAGGCGACACAAATATTCTCTCTCTCTCTCTCTCTCTCTCTCTCTCTCTCTCTGTGTGTGTGTGTGTGTGTGTGTGTGTGTGTGTGTGTGTGCGTGTGAAGCGAAAACTCTCCTGGGCAACTTACCTTGTCGAGTGGGATAGCCAGCCTAATTGGCATATAATTTTTAACTAACGATAAACACAACTGTCAAAAAAGTATTAACGTGAAATAGCCGAGCAACAGTGAAAACAATATTGACAAGAAATATATAGCCTACATCTCGTCGTTTACGACAGGAGTAAGAGTCTTATTTAGATCCATTTTACAGAATTTTCGATCGTCGGTAAACGACATGATTTTTCTTACAAATCACTCTGCCAAATTAGCAAACAGTTATCATATTTTAAATAACTATTACTAAATAACGTCAAAATCATATTATCTCACTTTTTTCTAAAGTTCTTCTACACATAATTGTTTGTTTTTCATACGCTGTACCTCCATGAATCAGTCTGTATATTGAGCAAGCAGTAAAGGAAACAAAAGAAAAATTCGGAGTAGGTATTAAAATCCATGGAGAAGAAATAAAAACGTTGAGGTTCGCCGATGACATTGTAATTCTGTCAGAGACAGCAAAGGATTTGGAAGAGCAGTTGAACGGAAGGGATAGTGTCTTGAAAGGAGGATATAAGATGAACATCAACAAAAGCAAAACAAGGATAATGAAATGTAGAAGAATTAAGTCGGGTGATGCTGAGGGAATTAGATTAGGAAATGAGACTCTTAAAGTAGTAAAAGATTTTTGCTATTTGGCGAGCAAAATAACTGATGATGGTCGAAGTAGAGAGGATATAAAATGTAGACTGGCAATGTCAAGGAAAGCGTTTCTGAAGAAGAGAAATTTGTTAACATCGAGTATAGATTTAAGTGTCAGGAAGTCATTTCTGAAAGTAATTTTATGGAGTGTAGCCATGTATGGAAGTGAAACATGGACGATATATAGTTTGGACAAGAAGAGAATAGAAGGTTTCGAAATGTGGTACTACAGAAGAATGCTAAAGATTAGATGGGTAGATCACATAACTAATGAGGAGGTATTGAATAGAATTGGGGAGAACAGACATTTGTGGAACAACTTGACTAGAAGAAGGGACCGGTTGGTAGGACATGTTCTGAGGCATCAAGGGATCACCAATTTAGTATTGGAGGGCAGCGTGGAGGATAAAAATCGCAGAGGGAGACCAAGCGAAGAATACACTAAGCAGATTCAGAAGGGTGTAGGATGCAGTAGGTACTGGGAGATGAAGAAGCTTGCACAGGATAGAGTAGCATGGAGAGCTGCATCAAACCAGTCTCTGGACTGAAGACCACAACAACAACAAACCTCTATGAAGCGAAATATGTTTTCTTCTTCATGTTGATCCACTTACAGCTCGTGTACTTTTTTATGTAGAGGAATACAACATTTTTTGTCGTGAGTCTGGCAGCTTCTACTATTCCCCTACGTGTGTGATTATATTTTTCGTCTGGTGTGTGTTCCCGGGCGTTTTGTGTGTGTGTGTGTGTGTGTGTGTGTGTTGTCGTTACCCGACGATGGTCACAACATACGTACTCGGAAGGCCACACTCAGATCAAACGTGACGTGGAATTTAAGGTCATCAGTTTCTTGGCAAGGGAATGTCTGCGCACAGGAGTGAGACGGCAAGTTAAAACTGAGAATTTTCTTGTCCTTGTGGTTGGAGACAGTACAGAATGATTTGGATGTTAGGCTATGGAGATAGATACGAGGGTTGAAACTTAAATAGCGGGAACTATTTATTCACAACCGATAGAAAAGAGTTACACGTTTGCACCTGTTACTGTCCTTCAAAGTAGTCACCAGCGTTGCGTAGAACCCGTTGCCAGCGATGTGGAAGGCGTAGTACACCGTTAGCAGAGCCTGTTCTGTTGATGGTGCGAATGGAGCGGTCTACTACCTGTCAAATCTATGGAACAGTTCTGATATGAATGCCATGAAGTGCTTCCTTCATCCTCGGAATCAAATCAAAGTCACAAGGCCTTAACTCCGAGGAGTATGGTGGATGGTACAGTACTCCCTAGTCCCATGGACCGTACAGAACAGCCACAGCTTGCGCTGTTTGCTCCCGTTCATTGTCCTACAAAATGATGGATGGGTTGCGCAGAAAGTGTCGCCGCTTCTTTCGCAAAGTTGGTTCCAGGTGATTCTCTAAAACCAAACAATAATACTGTGCATTGACGGTCTGCCGTAAAGAAATGTAATGTGTCAGGGTAACACCATCACAGTCGTACACGAGAATCACCATAACTTTCACCATTCTGGAACTCTGACGGACTTTCGACTTTCGCGGCGACCCATAACGACGCCATTCGTTGGATTGGCGCTTCGGTTTTGGCTTCCTGGCATTCGCTTCAGAACTGTTCCAGAGATTCTGCAGGCATCGTAGGATTGTGATAAGAAAATGATACTCTGCGTTGGCTTAACGGTCTGCATTTTATTGCTTCTTCACCCGTGAACATGCAGAAGAGGGCAGACACTAGTTTGTACCATATAATGGTTCAAATGACTCTAAGCACTATGGGACTTAACATCTGAGGTCATCAGTCCCCTAGACTTAGAACTCCTTAAACCTAAGCAACCTAAGGACATCACACACATCCATGCCCGAGGCAGGATTCGAACCTCAGACCGTAGCAGCAGCGCGGTTCCAGACTGAAGCGCCTAGAACCGCTCGGCCACAGCGGCCGGCTTGTAACTTCAGTAACTGTAGAATATAAACGAGACGTACTAGATTCTCCAATAAATTACCGAAAGAAATGGCCACCCTTGCCTGTAACTTTGTTAATATTCAAATATACAGAGTAATGTAAGATACTGCAGACCACGAAGCAAGGAACCGTCAGATTCTCGTTCGTGTTTAGTGTTGTTACCAGGCCTGGTAGGGTATATAACGGGCGTGAACAGTGTCAATTGTTGAAAGAATTCTATAAAGAACACGGAAATGCTGCGACCTACTCGTGTGAGACAACGTTATCAACGCCTGACAGAGTTTGAAAGGGGTCCCATTGTGGATTTCCATTTGGCCAACTTTTTGAATCATGCAGTATCCAGATTTGTGAAGCATTTGCAGGTAACAGTGGTATGGGAACGTAAGGGCAGGCCTACTCACCGTCAAGTTTCGATCGACAACAATGGAGGATGACTGTACTTTGCACCAAACACAACGTAACCCTTTAGATCTATGCTTACTGCCCAAGAACAAATACCTGAGTTCCATCGACCGGCCGGTGTCTGCCCCCAGTCCGGCACGGTAGCTCAGCGTGTTCGGTCAGAGGGCTTAGCTACCCTCTGTAATAAAAAAAAAAAAAAACTGAGTGAACGGATCAACGAACAACCTGAACGGGTGTCAGCGGACGTCCACCATGAACGAATACAACGAACAATATAGAACAAAATGAGATTAAAAAAAGTGGTCAGTGCGACAGAATGTCAATCCTAAGGGCCCGAGTTAGATTCCCGGCAGTGCCGGAGATTTTTCTCCGCTCAAGGACTGGGTGTTGTGTTGTCCTAATCATCATCATTTCATCCCCATCGACGAGCTAGTAGCCGAAGTGGCGTCAACTCGAAAGACTTGCACCCGGCGAACGGTCTACCCGACGGGAGGCCCTAGTTACACGACATTTACATTTATTTACCACCGTTCGGAGACTAGCAGAAGCTGCCTGGAGAATTACCGTCCCATGCGTAGGCAGTCGTCGACAACACAACACAAACGGCCGCGCTTCGGGTGGTGCTGCGACTGGGAAGCGTTGACTGCCGATGAATGGGGCGAAGCTGCATTCAGCAACTAATTTCCGTCCTGCACTGTCCTGGATGACTATCGTCGGCGGATACGGCAGCGACCTGGGGGAGGTCCTGTTCTTCGAGGCTTTTGGAGACACACGGTGGCGTCACTCCTGGCTTCATGGAGTGGGGACCGCTTGCGTATTCCTTTAGGTCAGGCTGGTAGTATCTGAGCGAACTCTGTCAGCACAACGGTACGTCAAGTACATTCTGTATTCCAAAGTGTTATTTCTCTTGCAAACGTATCGTGGTGCCAGTTTTCATCAGAACAATGCTTATCAAAAAATGGTTCAAATGGCTCTGAGCACTATGGCACTTAAAAACATCTGAGATCATCAGTCCCCTAGAACTTAGAACTACTTAAACCTAACCAACCTAAGGACATCACGCACATCCATGCCCGAGGCACGATTCGAACCTACGACCGTAGCGGTTGCGCGGTCCCAGGTTCAAGCGCCTAGAACCGCTCGGCCACACCGGCCGGCAATGCTTATCCGTACGTGTCTCCACGAACTGTATACGTGTGAAGCACTCGTGCGAACAGTCAGCTGCCGGCCGCTGTGACCGAGCGGCTGTAGGCGCTTCAGTCCGGGACCGCGCTGCTGCTAAGGTCGCAGGTTCGTATCCTGCCTCGGGCACGGACGTGTGTGATGTCCTTAGGTTAGTTAGGTTTAAGTAGTTCTAAGTCTAGGGGACTAATGACCTAGATATTAAGTCCCATACTGCTCAGAGCCATTTGATTTTGAACAGTCAGCTTCCCAGCTCGGGAGTCAGTCCAAGTGAGGTGGTGCAGAGGTTACCACAGTAGACACGTATTCAGGAGGTCGACTTTCGAAGCCTGCTCTGGACATCCATAAGAAGGTCTTCTGTGACCTAAATTATTTAAGGCAAATGCAGGGACGGTTCCTTTCTAAAGTCGGGGTTCACTTTCCTTCCTCATCCCTCCGTAATACACGGTGTTTACAATATTTTGACGATTTTAAATTTGAATAACACGCAAAAAACAAGATACGGTGACTATGGCGCCGTCTATTAGCAGTGCCCAGGTACAGGTCAGTAAACATGTAGCACTGGTCAAAGCAATGTCGTGCGTTCGCGATGTAGTGCTGTTTCCGCTACGGTGAATCTTGTCGTGCGCGTGCAACATGTCTTTCGTAAGAATTTCAAGATTCAGCCGCCACATCAATTTTCTGCTCGTGGAACAATATTTAATTGGGTAAGAAAGTTCGCCGGCATCGAATTCAAAGTCACCGGCTCTCGGAAAACCGTCCCTGCTCCCGAGAACAAAGAACGTGTGCGTAGCAGTTTACAGGCGAGCTCTCGTCGCTCATTACGAACACGTTTCAACAAGACGGCGATAATGCCACACGTCCAGCAAGACCTTGCAAGTTCTCCGTGAAGCGTTTGGTATCCGCATAATTTCGAAGTGCGCTTGTGTCGAATGGCGATTCTAGGCGGGATCTTTACCAGATAGGACTGACGGAGTACATCGAAAAAGTTCAAAGAAGGGCAGCACGTTTTGTATTATCATGAAATATGGGAGAGAGTGTCACAGAAGTGGTACAGGTTCAAAATGGTTCGAATGGCTCTGAGCACTATGGGACTTAACTTCTGAGGTCATCAATCCCCTAGAACTTAGAACAACTTAAACCTAACTGACCCAGGGACATCACACATATCCATGCCCGAGGCAGGATTCGAACCTACGACCGTAGCGGCCGCGCGGATCCAGACTGTAGCGCGTAGAACCGCTCGGCCACTCCGGCCGGCTGATGATACGGCATTTGGGTGGACATCACTAGAAGAAAGGCGTTTTTAGTTGAGACGGAATCTTCTCACGAAAATCCAATCACCAACTTTCTCCTCCGAATGCCAAAATATTTTGTTGACACTGACCTGCATAGGGAGAAACGGTAAAATAGGGGAAATCAGAGCTCGTACTGAAAGACATAGGTGTTCGTTCTTTCCGCGCGGTATACGATATTGGAATAATAGAGAATTTTGAAGGTGATTCGATGAACCCTCTGCCAGGCACTTAAATGTGATTTGCAGAGTACCCATTTAGATGTAGATGTAGAAAAACTGGGCGAAAGGCCTTGAGTATTGTGTAGCCGCGAATGGTCGTCATTTGTCAGATGCAGAATTTCGTACGTAAACTTGAATAAATGTTGTGCCTTGTATAAAATGTTCACCTTCGTTCCGCAATTAGTTAGTATGTTATTCAAATTTGAGATCGTAAAAACGCTGTGAAACTTCCCTTATGAGTTTGTGCTCGGTCTCCAATGACTTAGTTGCGGACGGGACTTTTAAGCTCTGATCTTCCTTCCTTCCTTCGGATTGCAACTGCGTCCCAATGATATCCAGGACCAGCTGCAATATTTGTAACCTGCTTGCCTCGGAAGAGAATACAACTGCTTTATGACTCCCTTCCCAACCGAATCAGTGCATCCATCAAGTCCAGCGGGGGGGGGGGGGGGGGGGGGGGGGGGTTCAACGTCGTGCAGACAAGTGGGCTTCATAAATTTGATTCCAATTTGTAAGCACTGAAATAACATCTCATACCCTCTCAACCTGTTAAGTTTATTTCTCTTCTTTACTACTTGTTGTTGTTTCTTTTTTTTCGCAGGTGGTGGTTTTAAGCGATATGAAAATTTACTGTGACGAAGGACTGGAATTCGACAGCAGAAAAGGGAATAGGAGAAAAATAATACGAGAACATCGACTACGAGAAGACTTTGTCAGAGCACTGAAAGACCAAGTTGGAAACAATGCCTCAAGAGTAAACAACATTCCCACAGAATTACTAAGACTCTTGGGAGAACATAAAGTGGTAGAACTATTACATCCGTTATACAAGATAAGGAAGACAAGGGAAAACCGTCTGACTTGAAGAAGAATATAATTATTCCTGTTCCAACATGGGTAAGTTTTAGCTAAAGTTCAATAATTTATGGTTGCAAAATGTTGACACTAACTACTTAGAGGTATATCCCGAGGCATCAAGGAATTGTCAATTTGGTTATGAATGGAAGCGTATGTAGTGTTTCACTATAGTAATCAGAGTCAAATAAATGTAAGTTGCAATAGTTATGCACGGATGAAGAAGCTTGCACAGGTCACTAAAGCTAACTTGGAAAGCTGCACCAAACCTCTCTTCGGACTGAAATCCACAAGAACAACGGTATCCTTCAGTTCGTTCGAGAGTGAAACATAGGACTCCCCGCCAATAGTTCTGACATTTGAGACTTAGACTGTAAGCATCACTCAATTAGATTCCGACAATGCGAAAGTCACTTTCGTCCTTGAGTTTTGCACGCCAGTGTAGTCATAGCTATTTTCTATGGGATAAATATCGAAATATTTAGCGAGCTAGTCGAGATGCAGTAGGGCGCTAGTTAAGGATGAAGCTATTATGTCAACATACAAATATTTTGTCTAAATCATTCTGAGATTGGTTTTGATGCTCTGATGACTTTACTAGGCAGTAAATGACAGCATCAGCTGCAAAAAATCTAAGAAGACTCCTCAGATTGTCTCCTAAATCATTTATACAGATTAGGAACAGCAGAGGGCCTGCAGCACTTTCTTGATGAATGCCAGATAACACCTCAGTTTTACCCCATGATTTTCCGTCAGTTACTACGAACTGAGACCTTTCTGACAGAAAAGGACACGGATCCAGTCGCACAGCTAAGAATTTACTCCATAGGCACACAGTTTGATAAGAAACCGTTTGTGAGGAACGCTATCAAGAGCCCTCTAGAAATCTAGAAATATATAATCCCCTGTCGACAACACTCTTTGCTTCTTGAGGGTAAAGCGTTACTTGTGTTGCTCAGGAACGATATTTTCTGAATCCATTTTGAATATGTGTCAATAGATCGTTTTCTTATAGCTAATTCATAATGTTGGAACACCAATATATGTTCCTAACTCCTACTGCAAATCGAGACAGTGACAAGGGTCTGAAATTTCGCGGATTACTCCTATTTCTTTTCTTGAGTGTTGGTGGTACTTTCCAGTCTTTAGGTACGGATCTTTCGTTTAGCGAGAGTTTATACATGATAGTTAAGAAGGGGCTATTACGTCAACATACCATGAAAAGAACCTAACTGGTATACAATTTGGACCGTAAGACATTCCTTTATTAAGTGATTTGAGTTGCTTCGCTACACCAAGGATATCTACTTCTAAGCTTGAGAGGCACCCACATGCCTTGCTCATACTGTGGCATCAAGCAGTCAGGCCTGCAAGATGAGTGGTCTGCCAAGCGAGTGGATTTTTTTTTTTTTTAATTTCTCGATTAACATCAATGGCTGATTATGAGCTCTAGTACCCACAATTAAGCTACAAATTAATCTCCTGTTTGAATATTGCGCAACGGAAACGGATAACGCACATCTGACTATTAGGGATTTACACAACTCTGATTGTTCACTACGCTCTGGAAATACCACATTTTCTTTCTTACCCAACGGCTTTGATCAACACGTGGACATCGCACTGAATATGAATGGCGAACACACTATAAATTCTGGATATCATGACTACACACTATTCGAAGAACAAGGCCACCAATTTTTTTTCTTTTCACTATCTTTTTTATTCCGACAAATTCTATTATGATTCAAAGATAACCTAAACACACTATTACATTTTATACAACAATTGCACATGAGAAACTCCGCCCAGTGGGCACGGCTTTACATCGGGGATTCTCTATCTTATGTTCTTGTAATTATCTAACGATACAGTGCACTTTCTGGATAGGATGGTGGATCTTTTGCTATATCTCACACTTCGACTCTGACACCCATCATCACGAAAATTTACTCCAGACCGAGCGGTACAAAAAGGAACATGCATAACCCACTGCCTCTGAACCTATCTTGCTACTCTCCCATGCAAACCACACATACTTAAATTACATGAAATACATCACACTGGCAACATAGAATACGTCACAAAGAATAGTCACAACGTTAGAATTACTTCACTTTCAGCTTTCCCACTTCAATTACTATTCATCCCAGTTTCACACGACACTGCCCCACTTCGTAACTTTTCTTTCCTACCACGAACTCTGGAGGATATATGCACGTCTTCCTGTGCAATGCAAGCCAAGTGGCGTTGCTGGATAGACGGCTGACTCACCTTGCTTCTCTCTCAGAGTATTAGAGTTTGAATCTAGCGTCACACGGAAACGTAACACGCAAAGTAATATTAAGATCATATTCGTCACACACGCGAGTCCTCAACTGATACCTTGGAAGAGTACTTCTCTTTATCCTTTGTCTCATACACAGACTGAGACTGACACAGAACTCACCACGTGGAAGTGCTCGTCTCTAATTTCAAGTCCTGCACACGCCATTTCTTAAATATTTCCAACTTATAGTACATACGGCAGTAATTCAGCTTAACTTTACCACTCGGAAGTATTTCAACTTAGTACTAGCACTCGCAAGTATTTCAGCTTATTGCTACACGTGGTTTCATTGTGACCGTTGGTCACTTCCGAAGATTACTATGATCCCCTTAATATTACCTGCCTGTCATTTAATTCTCCCACCAAAAGTTCCTGAAATAGAGAAATAATTATTCCAAACTACTCTTAAGTATTCCACATGCATACCATTCTCTCCACTCTTTTGTCTTTACGGAGCACACCTAAGACAAGTCTTACCAACACAAGATCCAGCGCCAGACTGCTGAAACATGGTCGTTCTTCAGGTCATCTCGCACCTACTCCAAGGTGGGGGAGCACCTTGCTACCGTATTGGTCAGCCACATTTCAGGCGCTCAAAGCTCAGGTAAATTTCATCTCTTTGCTTCCACCAAAGGTGACCAAAGGACCGTCTCAAACATGATCATATATTGCACATTCACCACCTGCAGTTAGCAGACGACCATACATTCATTCATTTCGCAGATCTCACCAAATTGGAAGTAGGGATTTATTTTGTGGGAGTGCACATTTGATCAGTTAAATAAATAAATTGTCCTTCTTTCCCACACTGGTATCCGGCTTCGGTGTAATAAGTGAAATTGAGTTATTATTACAAAAAAATATGTTATTCTGACAAGAATAACGACGAATGTTGTACATATTTTCAATGTCGGGCGGTACTGTACCCTTTCAAGTTACTCATGTTGATATCTGTTTTTGATTCAAATTCCGGAATAATTGCTTCGTCTGGTGGAGTAATTTCGGGAAAGCTCATTTAGTAACTCAACTTTAGCGGCACTGTGACCGGTAACGTTACCATTGGTAACGCGTAGTTGAAGTATAGGTTGTGTCCTGCGACTCCGCACACTTCGAGCTAAATGCCTCATTGATACTTCTGTACCCTTGACGTCACGCATCATTTGAAAAGAGGTAAAACTGGGGCTTGTCGGAAAATACGTACATCCAGTCAGCTACTGTCCAGTTTCTGTGTTTGTTGAAGACGTGCAGCTTCACGTGCCGCTGTGGGTATTGGCCTTTTGAGGGGTACCCAACTCCAGATATCCGCTGCACGCAATTCTTTCCCAAAGTTCGCTCGAGAACTGGTTGAAATTAACCTTCACTCACTGACAGCAGCAATTCCTGTAGGATTTGAAACCATCTGGCGCCGGCAAGATGGGGCACTAGTCTCCGGTCCACGTCAATTAGGATCTTTGCAGACCCTTTGGACAGTCAGTGATGATAAGTCAACAAATCAGAAAACTTCATTCACAGATTAGTAACGTACACTCTGAAATACACTGTCCGACAAAAGACCTCCCGTATTTCAAAAGGTAGTGACAAAGAAACGAAGATACAGAGGAAATACTTTTGTTTGTGAGCAACAAATACTGTGCCATTTTTCATTAGTTGGATTTAAAATTATATCGGGTAAATGTCGTCCTCAGTTGTTGACATATTGACGAAGCCTTTTCTGGAAGTTCTCCATAGTTCTTCGAGTCAGCCGGCCGCTGTGACCGAGCGTTTCTAGGCTCTTCAGTCCGGAACCGCGCTGCTGCTACGGTCGCAGGTTCGAATCCTGCCTCGGGCGTGGATGTGTGTGATGTCCTTAGGTTAGTTAGGTTTAAATAGTTCTAAGTCTAGGTGACTGATGACCTCAGATGTTAAATTCCATATTGCTCAGAACCATTTGAACAATATTTTTTTCTTCGAGTCTTTTCCGGTGGAATAGCAGCCACTTCTGGGTTTACCTCCTCAAGTACGTGTAGGGTTCCGGGGCGATGTTTGTACTCTTAGGCCTTTAAGTATCCCCAAGGGAAAAAGAATCGCAAGGTGTTAAATCGGGTGGCCTTGGGGGCAAGCTGACGTCTCCTCGCGAACGTAGAAGACGTCCAGGAAACAACTTTCTCAAAATTTACAAAGAATGCCAACCAGTGTGCGCCGTGACATCGTCTTGTTGGAACCAGACTATTTGGTCTTAATGGTCCCAAACAATCTGCTTTGACTTATGTCGGAGGAAGGTCTCTATCGTGTGTCAGTAGCGATTTGAATGAATCATTAACGTTACACCATCTTCTTCGAAAAACTATGGACCCCAACAGCAAATTCAACAACGACGCAGCAAACTGTCATGGCTGTGAAGTGGTCGTTGGTGAAGTTCCTGAGTGTTTGCTGCTGCCCAGTAGAGAAAATTTTGTCTATTTACAGTATCTGACATATGGAATTGAGCCTCAGCAGAATACATCGAAATGGCGCTTGGGGGCTGTTCTGAAGTATTTCCTCACAAACAGCTCCGCGAGTTTCAAAATTCTTGCGTAACCATCAGCTTCTGTGGGTACATGTGAAGACCTCTGTGCAGGATTATTCTTAAACTCCTATCAGACAGTCCCAGGGCAGCTGAATTTTTAAGTGCTGACCATTTTGGAGATTGCTGGACGGACGCTCTTACACGCGCCACATTTTCCAGTTTCGTTACTGTTCGAGGTCAGTAGATTTTCTTAACAGTGCAGATCCTGATGCTCTAAATTTTGATACCCAAACTTTCTTTAGTTTTTCTATCCCGAGCAGAATCATGCCAGCCTAGTTCAAACGAAATGCGAAATGTTCGCAAAGTAGTAATCAAATAATCACCATCATGAATGTATTTCTCCACAACAAACGCACGATGCTTACCACGCCACGCCATTACGCCTGCTGAAAATGGCACGTAAACCGCTTTAGACTGATGTCTCCTCCTCATCGGTTGTTGTTGTTGTGGTCTTCAGTCATGAGACTGGTTTGATGCAGCTCTCCATGCTACTCTATCCTGTGCAAGCTTCTTCATCTCCCAGTACCTACTGCAACCTGCATCCTTCTGAATCTGCTTAGTGTATTCATCTCTTGGTCTCCCTCTACGATTTTTACCCTCCACGCTGCCCTCCAATACTAAATTGGTGATCCCTTGATGCCTCAGAACATGTCCTACCAACCGATCCCTTCTTCTGGTCAAGTTGTGCCACAAACTTCTCTTCTCCCCAGTCCTATTCAATACTTCCTCATTAGTTATGTGATCTACCCATCTAATCTTTAGCATTCTTCTGTAGCACCACATTTCGAAAGCTTCTATTCTCTTCTTGTCCAAACTATTTATCGTCCATGTTTCACTTCCATACATGGCTACACTCCATACAAATACTTTCAGAAATGACTTCCTGACACTTAAATCAATACTGGTTGTTAACAAATTTCTCTTCTTCAGAAACGCTTTCCTTGCCATTGCCAGTCTACATTTCATATCCTCTCTACTTCGACCATCATCAGTAATTTTGCTCCCCAAATAGCAAAACTCCTTTACTACTTTAAGTGTCTCATTTCCTAATCTAATTCCCTCAGCATCACCCGATTGAATTCGACTACATTCCATTATCCTCGTTTTGCTTTTGTTGATGTTCATCTTATATCCTCCTTTCAAGAAACTGTCCATTCCATTCAACTGCTCTTCCAAGTCCTTTGCTGTCTCTGACAGAATTACAATGTCATAGGGGAACCTCAAAGTTTTTATTTCTTCTCCATGGATTTTAATACCTACTCCGAATTTTTCTTTTGTTTCCTTTACTGCTTGCTCAATATACAGATTGAACAACATCAGGGAGAGGCTACAACCCTGTCTTACTCCCTTCCCAACCACTGCTTCCCTTTCATGTCCCTCGACTCTTATAACTGCCATCTGGTTTCTGTACAAATTGTAAATAGCCTTTCGCTCCCTGTATTTTACCCCTGCCACCTTTAGAATTTGAAAGAGAGTATTCCAGTCAACATTGTCAAAAGCTTTCTCTAAGTCTACAAATGCTAGAAACGTAGGTTTGCCTTTCCTTAATCTTTCTTCTAAGATAAGTCGTAAGTTCAGTATTGCCTCACGTGTTCCAGTGTTTCTACGGAATCCAAACTGATCTTCCCCGAGGTTGGCTTCTACTAGTTTTTCAATTCGTCTGTAAAGAATTCGTGTTAGTATTTTGCAGCTGTGACTTATTAAGCTGATAGTTCGGTAATTTTCACATCTGTCAACACCTGCTTTCTTTGGGATTGGAATTATCCTCATCGGTATCCCCGCCAAAACTCGCATAGTAGCCTCTCCAAATACGGGAGATGTTTTTGCCGGCCCCTTACAATAACTCCATTCTGTCTTTCTGTCGTGTCTCCTCGTCGACTCATCCCACTACTCTGTTCCGACGCAACTGACTGACACACACACACGCACACACACACACACACACACACACACACACACACGTCACATCACACCGCACCACACTTCACTGCCTTGACCAGTATGTGCTTCTAAGCGGGATGATCAAGATTTTACCCAATGTTTACTTGCCAGGGGTCGTAGTGTTTCGGCCTCATTCTTCCCCGCTCTATGAAAGAGGGAGAACTTTTAAGAAGGCGTTAGTATGTAGGCGCAAAGCTAACAAGTTTCCACACTACAGCTGTCGCTCCTCCACAAATGTCGCTTCCAGCACCGTTGCAACGCTTACATAAGCAGCGTGTACGGCGTGAGACAGCCGGCAGCATTAACATGAAAGCGTTCCCACAGCTCGAGACGCGGCACAATTTCTCAGCGTCCCCAACACTCCGCCCCACACTTTCCCCCTTTCTTTTTTTGCACCCGAGGACTGAGGACCGCGCCGCCATATTAATAAGCACGAATCGGGTGTTTGCAGACGGCTCGCTTATCTGGGCACCCATCACGGCGAAATCCTTGTCGGGCCATCCGTGCGCGAGATATATTGGCGGCATTCTCGCTGGCCGTGAATTACTGCGCGCTTAGCATACGCACAATGCTGCCAGGTAGCGCTCGCGGATCTGCGCCCTCCACGCCTGGCGGGCCGACTCCTCGAAATCCACCGCCGGAGACACGGCTCAAGAGCGCGTACATCTGGATGCACGTGCACCACTTTTACGTTCGCGCGCATATAAACTGCTTAAATAACTGGAGTTCAGCTCCGCCTGTTGTGTAAACAGCTATTTATTTTTATACCCGAACAAGTTTCAGCATATTTGTGCCATCATCAGTCTTGTATAGTACACTAATGGCCATTAAAATTGCTACACCAAGAAGAAATGCAGATAATACACGGGTATCCATTGGACAAATATATTACACTAGAACTGACATGTGATTACATTTTCACGTAGTTTGGGTGCATAGATCCTGAGAAATCGGTACCCAGAACAACCACCTCTGGCCGTAATAACCGCCTTGATACGCCTGGGCATTGAGCCAAACTGAGCTTGGATGGCGTGTACAGGTACAGCTGCCCATGCAGCTTCAACACGATACCAAACTTCTTCAAGAGTAGTGACTGGCGTATTGTGACGAGCCAGTTGCTCGGCCACCACTGACCAGACGTTTTCAATTGGTGAGAGATCTGGAGAATGTGCTGGCCAGGGCAGCAGTCCAACATTTTCTGTATCCAGAAAGGCATTGCAACATGCGGCCGTGCATTATCCAGCTGAAATATAGCGTTTCGCAGGGATCGAATGAGGGTTAGAGCCACGGGTCGTAACACAACTGAAATGTAGCGTCCACTGTTCAAAGTGCCGTCAATGCGAACAAGAGGTGACCGAGACGTGTAACCAATGGCACCCCATACCATCGCGCCGGGTGATACGCCAGTATAGCGATGACGAATACACGCTTGCAATGTGCGTTCACCGCGATGTCAAAATGGTTCAAATGGCTCTGAGCACTAAGGGACTTAACATCTGTGGTCATCAGTCCCCTAGAACTTAGAACTACTGAAACCTAATTAACCTAAGGACATCACACACATCCATGCCCGAGGCAGGATTCGAACCTGCGACCGTAGCGGTCACGCGGTTCCAGACTGAAGCGCCTAGAACCGCACGGCCGCAACGGCCGGCACCGCGATGTCGCCAAACACGGATGCGACCATCATGATGCTGTAAACAGAACCTGGATTCATCCGAAAGAATGACGTTTTGCCATTCATGCACCCAGGTTCGTCGTTGAGTACACCATCGCAGGCGCTCCTGTCTGTGATGCAGCGTCAAGGGTAACCGCAGCCATGGTCTGCATCCTGCTGCAAACGTCGTCGAACTGTTCGTGCAGATGGATGTTGTCTTGCAAATGTCTCCATCTGCTGACTCAGGGATCGAGACGTTGCTGCACGATCCGTTACAGCCATGCGGATAAGATGCCTGTCATCTCGACTACTAGTGATACGAGGCCGTTGGGATCCAGCACGGCGTTGCGTATTACCCTCCTGAACCCACCGATTCCATATTCTGCTAACAGTCATTGGATCTCGACCAACGCGAGCAGCAATGTCGCGATACGATAAACCGCAATCGCGATAGGCTACAATCCGACTTTTATCAAAGTCGGAAACGTGATGTTACGCATTTCTTCTCCTTACACGAGACATCACAACAACGTTTCACCAGGCAACGCCGACCAACTGCTGTTTGTGTATGAGAAATCGGTTTGAAACTTTCTTCAAGTCAGCACGTTGTAGGTGTCGCCACCGGCGCCAACCTTGTGTGAATGCTCTGAAAAGCTAATCATTTGCACATCACAGCATCTTCTTCCTGTCGGTTTAATTTCGCGTCTGTAGCACGACATCTTCGTGGTGTAGGAATTTTAATGGCGAGTAGTGTATTCAGGTCTTATTCCTTAGAATCTTTGGTCCCACAGGACCTTTTTTGGATTATTATACAGGATTAATTAATTTCCAAAGTCTTTGCATTTTGACTCCTCTATCGGCTTCTCCGATTTGTAAGTCAAGGGAGATAGAGGAGTCAAAATGCAACGACTTTGGAATAGCGATTTTCGGTCTTGGAAGTAATCCTGAGCAACTGTAAGCTCTGAAATGTCAAGTACAACAAGGTTAATCAAAACAAATGCGCTTGAAGTTCAGCAAAAAACACACTATCTCATGAAAAGTATCCGGACACCCGTATATAACGCGAAGTTCACCACTAGATGTCATGAGGGGCGGACCGGCAAATATAAAATCAGGTGCAGAGTATTGTTTTGTGAGTGGAAAAGAAGTAACATCAGAAGAGGCCAGTAAGGAGAACTTTGATCGTGGACTATTCATTTTACGTAACCTCAGTAACACATTCTTCAACGTTATTTAAACCATTTTAAAGCGTCCCAAGTCACTGGTGATGATACAAACGTGAAGCGGAAAGGCGAAGGAACAACAACAGCCAAGCTAAGACCAGGCGGACCTCGTGTACTGACAGACAGAAACTATCGAGCATTACGGACAGTGGCTGTAAAAGTCCACACTATTAGCAGTTCATCTGACACAATGAGTCGAAAAAACGGGATACGGTGGTCGAGTAGCTTCTCATAAGCGACACACTTCTGCATGTAGTGTAAGGCAACGTTTGAGGCAGTGTAAACAACAACTTGGAATGAGTGGTTTGGACTGATGAATCACGCTGTAAACGTGGCAGTCCGACGGAAGGTTTTGGGTTTGGCGAGTGCCTGGAGTACGTTACGTGGCATTATGTTTGGTGTGGACAGGGAAGTACAGAGGAGTTGGTATTATGGTATTGGAGTATTTTTCGCGATGAGAGTGTGGTCCCGTTATTGTGCTTAAGAAAACACTAAATGCAGAGGGATATAAACACATCTAACAGCATTGTGCACTAAGTACAGTATAGGAACAATTTGGAGGCGATGGTTGGATCAGCACGATAGCGCAGCCTGCCATGAAGCTGCATCTTTGTGCCAATGGGTTGCGGACAAGAACATTCCTGAAATGATCTAGTCTGCCCGGAGTGATGACGTAAACTCATTGGAACAGTTTTGGAATTTTGGAATGAGCTACAACGTCAACTTTGCACGTGATGTCCAACATCACTACCTTCTCTGGATTCCCTCAAGAATTGACTGCCAACACTCCACAGACATGCAGACTCCTCATTGAAAGTATCCCCAGCAGTTCCAACCACCATGAAGAATAAGGTTTGACATCCCGTACTGGTATCCATTACTACAAAATGGTTCAAATGGCTCTGAGCACTATGGGACTTAACAGCTGTGGTCATCAGTCCCCTAGAACTTAGAACTACTTAAACCTAACTAACCTAAGGACATCACACACATCCATGCCCGAGGCAGGATTCGAGCCTGCGACCGTAGCAGTCGCCCGGTTCCAGACTGCGCGCCTAGAACCGCGAGACCACCGCGGCCGGCCATTACTACAACTCGGGACACTTTTATCGGATATTGCAGTACACTGTGTATGTCTACATGCGGTTGGAAGCAATGAAACTAAACACCTGCACATTTTTCCGTGCATATACGTGACATGCTGAATGCCACATATCCCAGCATTAGATCGGAAGGGGAGGTCAAATTGCACGGCCACCTTCAACCCTCTGGATATTTTTTGTTTTCTTTTTTTCCGTTTGTGCGATGCCTGATGTACTTGCTAGACTTAGACAGAATCCTCGACAAAGATGTTACACCAGAATTGAATTTAGTCGTCGCAATTCCTGAGCTGAAGGTAGTGGTCGCAATTTAAACACATTACATATTGTGCAACATTGTTGAGTAAACAGTATATCAACCTAGCTGAACTTTGGTGCGTGTGCATCGCCTGCCCTTGTCGTTTATGGCATTCCAAAGCTTTCACTGGGTTCCAAGACAGTAAGTACATCACAGAAAGCAACTACGGGGCTTTCCACAAGGTTATTCAGAAACTCCGCAGCTCGCTTTATGAATCAGTGGCGATGCTGTGTGGGGACTTGCCTGGGGGTGTTAACATTACGTGGAATACATACACTGGGTGACAAACGTCGTGAGATACCTGCAAATGTCGTGTCGGATCTCCTTTTGCACGGCGTGGTGCAACAGCTCGACATAGCGTGGACTCAAAAAGCCGTTACAAGTCCGCTGCAGGAATATTGACCCATGTTGCCACCTTAGCCGTCCATAATTGCGAAAGTCTTGCCTGTGTATGATTTTGTGCACGAGCTGACTTCTCGATTACGTCCCATAAATATCCAGTAGGATTTATGTCAGGTGATTTGAGTTACCAAATCATTCGTTCTAACTGTTCAGAATGTTCTTCAAACCAATCGCGAATGGGCAGGTGACATGACGCGCTGTGTTCCATAAAATGTCCGTCGTTGTTTGGGAACATGAAGTCCACCAATGGCTGTAAATGATGTCCAGTTTGCCAAACGTACCTATCTCCAGCCAATAATCGGTGCAGTCGCGCCAGAGGACGCAGTCTAGTCCATGTAAACACAGCCCACATCATTATGGAGCCACCAACAGCTTGGAAGTGCCTTGTTGACTACTTGAGTCCATGGCTTCGTAGGATCAGCGCCTGACTCGAATCCCACCTTCAGCTGACACCAACTGAAATCGGGACTCATCTGGCCAGGCCATAATTTTCCAGTCGTCTACGGTCCAGACGATATGGTCACGAGCCCAGGAAAGGCTCTGCAGACGATGTCGAGCTGTTAGCATAGGCTCTCGCCTCGGTCGTCTGCTGTTATAACCCATTAACGCCATATTTTGCTCCACTGTCCGATTGGATACGTTCGCCGTACGTCTGCGGTTGTTTTACGAAGTGTTGCTTGTCTGTTAGCACTGACAAATCTACACAAACGCCGCTGCGGTCATTCGCAGAAGGACGTCGGCCACTGCCTTGTCCGTGGTGAGAGGTAATCCCTTAAGTGTGGTATTCTCGGCACGCCCTTCACACTGTAGATCTCGCAATACTAAATTCCCTAATGATTTCCGAAAGGTAACGTCTCATGCGTCTATCTCCAGCTACCATTCCGCGTTCAAAATCTGTTAATGTCCGTCGTACGGCCATGGTCACGTTGGAAACCTTTTCACATGTATCACCCTAGTACAAATGACAACTCCTTGTGTACGTGATACTACCGTCATCCGTATATGTGTACATCATTATCCCATGACTTTCGTCACCGCAGTGTTTTTCAGTTACACTAACGCAAGAAACGCACTGTGTACTACACTGCTAGAGAGGAAATCGATTCGTAATCATCCTGCACAACAGCTTCCTGTACAGATCTCTTCCGGGAGCGGAGAAAATAACTTCACTGAAGTAGCTTTGAGAAATACCCTGTAGTTCCTTCTAGTGACACTCACAGCCCGCTGGTGGAGAGTTTTAGTGTGTTATTCATTACGCACTCTCACTCTGAGGTGCAAAAATTTCCGACTGCACGGTTTGTTTCCGATACTTTTTCTCCTTTGACGTGACTAGATTTTCTAGAGAGTGCGACGCATGTTCAGTCGAGATGAATCAAGGAAATGAGAAATACTACCCATTATTTCCGTGTTGCGAATACAAAATGGTTCAAATGGCTCTGAGCACTACGGGACTTAACTTCTGAGGTCATCAGTCCCCTAGAACTTAGAACTACTTGAACCTAACTAACCTAAGGACATCACACACATCCATGCCCGAGGCATGCTTTCGTTTAACAGTCTAGCGGATATACCGGTTATTAATGTACCAGCATTTCATATTTACTACGACTTTTCTGGCACCTGTGATCTTGCAATGTTAATAACTTAAATATGTGATCGAGACACAGAAATAGTTTTGTAATCCTCTGACTGTACAGACTTGTTCGATGTACGTAATAATGTACATAATTTTCGATGTACACAACTGTAACATTATCGTTGATATTTAATTTGTATTTTTTCTACTGATTTTTGTTTTTGAATGTTTTCAGTCCTTCGTCTCCTTTTCAGCATCAGTCAGAACATCATAAATTTAATTTGCATGCTACCAGAACCGGCATTTTCTGAGGGACTCCCAGTACCATTTGGATGCAATGAAATACTATCTGTGGCCGGCCGGAGTGGCCGTGCGGTTCTAGGCGCTACAGTCTGGAACCGAGCGACCGCTACGGTTGCAGGTTCGAATCCTGTCTCGGGCATGGATGTGTGTGATGTCCTTAGGTTAGTTACGTTTAATTAGTTCTAAGTTATAGGCGACTGATGACCTCAGAAGTTAAATCGCATAGTGCTCAGAGCCATTTTGAAATACTATCTGTGTTGTTAGCTGTCAACATAGCATAAATTCACGCGAAACTTAATTTGATTCATATTGTATGTCGTATTTCTGACGTAGGCCTTTTCTGACGCCATGGCAATGACGTCACAGGCTACTAGAATAATTGCTGCAGTCTCAGCTGAAGGGAGCACCTTTTGCCAGTACCGCTTGTTGGGCGGTTGCTGTTGTGAGGGTCTTGGCAAACGCTTTAGGAGACGACAGACGTACATATGTTTCAAAAATGCTGCTGCATTGTTTCTGCCTCGGGTGTAAATGGCAACACTGACTGGCGGAGGCAAAGAGATGTTTCAGGGCATCAATCTCATGTTGCTGTTTACGTTCAGAACAGTAATAAACCAAGACTGTTCAAATGTTTTGCCTACCCTTTATAAAGGTAAAGGATCACATTGCGTGGGATTGCGGCATTGTAAGCCAAATTCTATTACACATTTCCATACGCGATAACATGTCTGATACGGTTACTCACAATGACGTAAAAAAAACAAAAAAAAAAACGTTAAAAGTCATTGCCCCAAGTAAGCATTCTACATCTACATCATACTCCGCAAGCCACCTAATGGTGTGTGGTGGAAGGTACTTTCGGTACCACTATCTGATCCCTCCTACCCTGTTCCACTCGCGAATAGTGCGTGGGAAGAATGATTGTCTGTAAGCCTCTGTATTGGCTCTAATATCTCGAATTTTCTCCTCGTGGTCAATACGCGAGATGTATATGGGAGGAAGTAATATGTTGTCCGACTCCTCCTGAAAAGAGCTGTCTCGAAATTTCAATAGTAAATCTCTCCGTGATGCACACCACCTCTCTCGTAGCGTCTGCCAGTGGAGTTTGTTTACCATCTCCGTAACGCTCTCTCGCCAGCTAAACGATGCCGTGACGAAACGCACCGCTCTTCGTTGTATCTTCTCTACCTCCTCTGTCAGCTCTACCTGATAGGGGTCCCAGATAGATGAACGATACTCAAGAATCGGGCGAACACGCGCCTTATAAGCCACTTCCTTCGTGGATGAGTTACATTTCTTTGACATTCTTCCGATGAATTTGAGTCTGGTGTCTGCTTTACCCACTATCTGTTTTATATAGTCATTCCACTTAAGGTCGCTCTGGATAGTTACGCCCAGATATTTTACGGCAGATGCTGTCTCCAGTTGTTTGTCATCAATAGTGTAACTGTACAGTAGTGGATTTCTTTTGCTATGTATGCGCAGTGTATTACATTTATTTACGTTCTGGGTCAACTGCCAGAGTCTGCACCAACATCAATTCTTTGCAGGTCGTTCCGCAAATTCTTACTATCTTCTGGCGTTGCTACTTTGTTATAAACAACTGCATCATCTACGAATAGCCTTAAAGAGCATCCGACCCTTTCTACTAGATCATTTATACGTATTGTGAACAGCAACGGTCCTATCACACTTCCGTGTGGTACTCCGGACATTACCTTTACATCTGTCGATTTGGTTCAGTTAAGAGGAATGTGTTGAGTTTTATTTGCAAGAAAGTCTTGAATCCAATCGCAGGTCTGCTCCGATACTCCGCAATCTCGTTTTTTTTTTTTTTTTTTTTTCTCCACTAAACGGCAATGCGGGACGGTGTCAAACGCATTCCTGAAATCAAGGAATACGGCATCAGCCTGAGCGCCGTTGTCCTATGCGCTGTGGATCTAATGGAGGAAGAGAGCGAGCTGAGTTTCGCAGGGTCTCTGTCTGCTGAATCCATGTTGATTTTTACAGAGGAGCTGTTCAATTTCCAAAAACGTCATTAAGCATAAACCATTGACGTCAAACATATAGGTCGATAATTGCGTGGATCTGTCTTACGGCCTTTCTTAGAAACGGGAATGACCTGCGCTTTTTTCCAGTCGTTAGGTACCTTTCGTTGCTCAAGCGATCTACGATAAATTACTGCTAGAAGGTGAGCAAGTTCTTTCGCGTAATCTTTATAGAATCTTATAGGTATCTTCTGAAGCCTCTCCACTACTAAGCGGTTGTAGCTACTTTTCAATTCCGCGATCGGTTATCTCAATATCCGTCATTTCGACGTTCGCACGACGATTGAAAGGAGGGACAGTGTTATGATCTTTCGCGGTGAAACAACTTCGGAAGACCGAAGTCAGTATTTCAGCCTTCCCTCTGTTATCTTCCGTTTCTGTGCCGGTGTGGTCGCTGAGAGGATGAATAGATGATTCTGACCCACTTACTGATTTCACATATGACCAAAATCTCTTAGGGTTTTGACTCAGGTCGGTTGGCAACGTCTTACTTTCGAAATCATTGAACGCGTCACTCGTTGCTCTCCTTACGCTCATTTTCGCTTCCTTCAGCTTTTGTTTGTCACTTAGGTTTTTACTCCTCTTGAGTCTGAGATGAAGTGCTCTTTGTTAACGTAGCGCTTTTCTCTGCCTAGGTAGTACTCCGCAACACCTGCGCGTTTCACGAGTCTAAATATTGTATGTGAGGGGATGTTTTTCTTAACCCAGGGCGTACTGGGACTTACTTTCATAGTTTTTCAAACTTATTAGGAACCTTACAAATGTAAATCACGTGCCAACTTGCACTGCTGCACAGTTCTGTTAAAACGCCTTTTTCTATGTGCGTTTCATTCGAAATCGATCAACTGAAATACCATAACAGTATATAACTGACTGAAACTTCCTGACAGATTTAAGGTGTGTGCTTAGTCGGGATCTGAACACGAAATCTTGTTTTTCGCTAGGAGTTCTCTTATTGACTTGTTATACAAGTAAAACGCGCGATCGGCCCCCACAACCCAGATTCGCTTCTGTCATTACCTCTCTCTCTCTTACTTAAGAAATTTAACATTAGGAAGGAAAGGAGATTACAATTTAACGTACCGTCGTCGACGAGGTCATTATAGACGGAGAACAAGCCCGGACGGGGGATGGGTAGGGATGGAAATCGGCTGTGCGCTTTCAGAGCAACCACCCCGCCATTTACCTACAGCGATTTAGTGAAATAACGAAAAACGTAAATAAATCTGGCCCGAATCTTCCGAATGGGGATACAGCGTCTTAACCACTGCGCGCCCTCACTCACCACGGCCGCCCCCTTAGCTGAGTGACCAGCGTGTCTGAATGCCATGATGCGGGCCCGAGTTCGATAACCGGCTGGGTCGAAGATATTCTCCGCTCGGGGACTGAGCGTTGCGTTGTTCTCATCGTAATCATCAACACACAAGTCGCCCAATATGGTGTCGACTGAAAAGACTCGCAACTCAAAGGCGAACTTCCCCAGGTGGGGGCTCCTGGCCATCCGAGCCATGCAACCATTTCACTCTTACACACGCCTCACTCGTTAGAATCCATAGAGGGTCTCTTAATTTGCTGGACTAGCATGTCTGGAAGAAACAACGGAGAATGGAATACTAGTAGCTTAATCTTTGCTTTTCACTCTGTAACGGTGAGAGCGCCATTTTGAATCAGTCTGATGGATTAAAACTTTATGTCTTTATGTCTTGCCTGCATAGCAAGAACGTTTACTACGGGGCCAAACCTATGGCGTCGAAACTAATATTCATCGTACTCTATTACTTCACATTGCCCCCCCCCCCCCTGTCTGTCCACATCTGTAAGGTGCAAAATGTCACTGAAATGTTACTAATCAGCCCAGCAACCACAAAAACTGTAACTCTGTTATTAATGTCAGTTTTCTGTGACTTCTTTTAGTCACTCCCTATCCCTCGTTACTCATTTCCCCTGATCTGCAATGTCACTGAAGCGCTCACACCAGTAGAAATGGTTCAAATGGCTCTGAGCACTATGGGACTTAACATCTATGATCATCAGTCCCCTAGGACTTAGAACTACTTAAACCGCAGGCCGTGGTGGTCGTGCGGTTCTAGGCGCTGCAGTCCGGAACCGCGGGACTGCTACGGTCGCAGGTTCGAATCCTGCCTCGGGCATGGATGTGTGTGATGTCCTTAGGTTAGTTAGGTTTAAGTAGTTCTAAGTTCTAGGGGACTGGTGACCTCAGAAGTTAAGTCGCATAGTGCTCAGAGCCATTTGATCCTTTTTTTTTTTTTTTTGAAGTGGTACCGAATCGAATCGGGGAGAAAAGAAATGTGTGGTACAACTTGACTAAAACTAGAGATAGGTTGACCTCCTGGCCTCAAACAATAGTTGATTTGGTAATGGAGAGAAGTATCGTAGGTAAACATAGTACGTGGGACGAACCGAAGCTAGATTCAACTGGATCACGGTTTACCAAAATTGTGGAGAGATGAGATTTGCATAGGACCAACTAGCGTGCAGAGCTGCACGAAATCAGCAAACAACTAAAACAAGAAAAAGCTTTCCCTCTTTATGCGTTAGCAGTAGTTTGTAGTGAAATAGCAAAGGTGGGTGTGTTAAGTCTTTTCTAAGTGACGCAGGATGAAAGGTGAAAACAACAGTAATATAAAAGGCATAATAAACCACACAGTGGTCGCTAATGACTGACGGAAATGTAATTGCTAACGGGCGATATTATCCAATTAGCTGATGATGGACGCTGCTGATAATGGGTTGTCGCGATCGGCTTGAAGAAAATCTGTTTGCAGCGTTGGGCGGATTATGCAGGCTGCTTTCAGACGTACGTAAGCTGCGCGTTCAGCGCACGTGATTCCGGCCACGATGTGGCTCGCTTTGCAGCCGATTGTGCCTCTGCGGCGAAACGTTGGTCTAATCCACAATTCAATTAAACTGAGCGCCAACTTGCGGCCGCGCTGTTGGCACAACTTGGCCGGGGCGAGTCGCAGCAGCTGGCAGTGGCACGGGGGCGGCTGGAGGAAGGCGCGGGCGGTGGGGGCGGGTTGCGGGGGCAGGCGGCTGGTAGTCCGGGCTCTCAGAGGCCGACAGCCGATGGCTGTAAGCGGCACACCTGCTGCACACAGTAACACCAGCCCAATACCAAGCGAGTGTTCTTCTGAGGTGTCTACAAAAAGTGTTGGGACTTTTGTGCACTATTTCACGTGTTGTATTAGTTCGATTCGAGTGATGTTTCGTTGTTGTGTTGGTAAAGAGGTCCGTAAATATCTGTACATAGTTAACCAGTTCGAATATTTACTCCATTGTTAGCTCCAAAAAAAGATACGAAAATTTCTCAGTATCGGTGATTAGTTATTTTGTTTAAAAATCGATCAGAATACTATTTAAAAATGATTTTAAGTTTTAGAAATGTTAAATATAGCTTTTTCTGAGCCTGCTAAGAGTGAAACTAGGGTTTACGAATGCTATAAGTTTTTCGAATAAGGCCGTGAAGACATTTTAAATGAACACCATGGATGCTCCAGTACAGAATCTACCGAAGAAAAATACGTCTGTGCAGGTCTCTTCATCTCTGCTTCACTGCTGCAGCGTACATCCATCTGAACTTGCTCTCTGCATTCCAGCGTTGGTCTTCCTCTACGATCTTTCCCACCAACGTACCACTTCAAAATTGACGATTTCTTGATGCCTTAGGGTGCGTCCTATCAACCTATCCCTTCTTTTAGTGAAGTTTTGCCACGAATTGCTTCTTTCCCCCCATTTCATTTCGTATCATTTCATTATTCGATCTAATGATCGAATCTTGCAAACTGCGTTTTTCTTTTTAGTCGTTAGTCTTCTGACTGGTTTGATGTGGTCTTCACGAATTCCTCTCCTGTGCCAACCTCTTCATCAAAAACACAGAGCAGCACTTGCAATCTAAGACCCCAATTATTTGCTGAATGTATCGCAGTCTCTGTTTTCCTCTTCAGTTTGTACCCTCTACAGCTCCCTTTAGCAAAGAGGTGGAAGTTATTCCCTGACGTCCTACCATATGTCTTAAAAATGGTTCAAATGGCTCTGAGCACTATGGGACTTAACATCTGGGGTCATCAGTCCGCTAGAACTTAGAACTACTTAAACCTAACTAACCTAAGGACATCACACACATCCATGCCCGAGGCAGAATTCGAACCTGCGACCGTAGCGGTCACGCAGTTCCAGACTGAAGCGCATAGAACCGCACGGCCACACCGGCCGGCCATATGTCTTACCATCCTGTCCCTTCTTCTTGTCAGTGTTTTTCATATATTCCTTTCGTCACTGACTCTGCGGAGAATATCCTTATTCCTTACCTTATCAGTCTACCTGATTTTTATCATTCTTCTGTAGCACCATATCTCAAATGCTCTGATTCTCTTATGTTTCGGTTTCCCCACAGTCCATATTTCACTACCATACAATGCTCTGCTTCAAACGTACACTCTCAGAAATTTCTTCCTCAAATTAAGGCCTATGTTTGATGCTAGTAGATTTCTCTTGGCCAGGAGCGCCCTTTATGCCAGTGCTAGTCTACTTTTTATGTCATCCTGGCTACGTCCGTCATTGGTTATTTTGCTGCCTACGTAGCAGATTTCCTTAACATCATCAACTCGCTGTAGCCGACTTCTTATTCGTTATAGAATTCTCACCTATGACTGTAATGTTCACAAACCGCTGATTTAACATTGCCAAGTACAACGAATCAATCTAGGCTTTAGGACGCACCACATAACTTAGGTTTCCGTGATTGCCAGACTGTTGGCGGTAAATTACGCAGCGTCCCTAGTGCGGCGGTGGTTTCGGCGCTGTTTTTCAGTTGTGACTAATGTAAATATTTACAGAACATTACCAAAATACAGCTCACATCATATCAGTACAACATACAATCTTAATGTAACGGATTGTGCAAGCCAGTTGACATGGTTGCTCAGTAATGTGTCCAAATGGGTGAAGATGAAGTCTACCTCAGTCCTAGGCCATGAAGATTTGTTCAGGTTTTATGATGCCAGTCGGCATTAAAAATAGTAGTAAATAAAATAATGCAATAAGTGCATTAACACGATTAGATGTATAGGTTGTTATGGGTATAAGTGCAGATATTGAGATCATTGGTACCTTAATATATACCTACTCCAGTCTGTTAGTTGTTTTTTCCCCCTGTATCTAACAGTCTTCCTGCACGCACGTCACATAATTTATTACCCGATGCTTTCTGCCTGTCAGTATACCCTGATAAACCAAAACAGTAGGAACACTGTCCCGCGACTTTGGACGTCACCTGGTGGCTTTGCGGGCATGTGACGTGGTAACGAAAGTGTGTAAGCTGAGCACACACGGACGGAAATCACTCTAGCGAAGATATTGACCGCAAGTGGCGAAATCCGTAGGGATAAGCGACTTTGAGAAAGGACACGTTATTATTGGGCAGAGTCTCTGAACGTCTGTCTCTGAAACGGCGAAGCTGGTTGAATGTTCATTTGCTACGGTCGTGAGCATCTACAGAAAGAGGTAGAAGGACAGTGAAACTTACCACTAGGCGCTAAATGGTTGAACGTCCACGGCTCCTCACTGAACGTGGGTTTCGGAAGCTTGTCTGCTCCGTAAAGTGGAACAGATTGTGATCTGTGGCATCTCTGTCGAAAGAGCACAATGCTGGGGCACGCACAAGTGTTTCGGAGCACGCCGTTCATTGTACATTTTGAACATGGTGCTCTGCAGCAGATCACACCTACGTGTTCACATGTCGACCCAACGACATCGTCAGTTACGACTGCGGTGGGCAGGGAACCATCGGCATCCAGCCGTCGATCAATGGAAACGTGTTGACTCTTCGGGTGAATCACGGCTTTGCTACACTAGGTCGATGTTCGTCTCCATAAACGCCGCCATCGAGGTGGACGGCGGCTCGAACGTGCAGCGTGCCACAGATGCATGCTGGTGGGAGCAGTATTATGCTACGGGAGACATTCTTCTGCGCTTGCATGGGACCTGTGGTAGTAATCGAAGTCACACTGACGGCTGCGAATCGCCTTAATCCCATCATGCCTGATGTCTTCCTCGAAGGCGATGTCATCTTTCAGCAACATAACTGTCCGTGTCTCGGAGCTAGAACCGTGCTACAGCGGTTTGAGGAACATTACAGTGAACTCACGTTGAAGTCTCGGCAACCAAATTCGTCTGATGTCAATCCTATGGAACCAGTCTGGGTCGCTATCGGACGACATCGCAAATCAGCGGTCCATTGTTTATTCGAATTACATCACCTGTGTGTAGACAGCTAATGCCACATATCCCCACAAATCTACCAACAAACTGTCGAATCCCTGGGGCGCAGAATAAGTGTTCCAAAGACGGACAAAACAACTATTAAGCAGGTGATCATAAAGTTCTGGTTCATCAGTGTAGCCTACCCGTTTTGCGTCCGCGCGTTCACATTTCAACATCTGACCTGTTGCCCAGTGGAAACTAAGCATTAACCAACCTAAAAACATATTATTCCAAATTACTATAATTATTAGTCTGTAAATGAAGTAATTCCGCTGTAATATTTTTCAGTACACTGTGCTCAGTCGCCAATAAAAATATCTGCACTTATACTCCTAACGCCCTGTACAATTTTTAAACAAAAAAACTTATTCAGAAGGCATCTAAGGTGAATAACATTATTTTGTAAGTTTATTTTATTTTCCACTTTCAGAAGCATCAGTAGATTTTTTTGTTGGTTGTTTTTGTGTGTTCGAAAAGATTTCTTCCATGGATATGTTTTTCCTCTATTCCACATCTTAACATTTTACTAAAAACATTACTGATATATGAATAAAAAGGGCTTTTTTCGTATGTTTTCTTCCTTTCTTTTTGACTACTGAGATGAATCAAATGAGAAAGTAATTTTTGACTGTTAAATCATAAAGATATTAATAATGTAAATATATTTTTCATGTACTCAAGAAATACATCAGAGTACTCTTATCTACAAAAATATTTTGAGTGAATAACTATCAGACGTTTGAGATACGATAAGTTTTATGTACACTCCTGGAAATGGAAAAAAGAACACATTGACACCGGTGTGTCAGACCCACCAGACTTGCTCCGGAGACTGCGAGAGGGCTGTACAAGCAATGATCACACGCACGGCACAGCGGACACACCAGGAACCGCGGTGTTGGCCATCGAATGGCGCTAGCTGCGCAGCATTTGTGCACCGCCGCCGTCAGTGTCAGCCAGTTTGCCGTGGCATACGGAGCTCCATCGCAGTCTTTAACACTGGTAGCATGCCGCGACAGCGTGGACGTGAACCGTATGTGCAGTTAACGGACTTTGAGCGAGTGCGTATAGTGGGCATGCGGGAGGCCGGGTGGACGTACCGCCGAATTGCTCAACACGTGGGGCGTGAGGTCTCCACAGTACATCGATGTTGTCGCCAGTGGTCGGCGGAAGGTGCACGTGCCCGTCGACCTGCGACCGGACCGCAGTGACGCACGGATGCACGCCAAGACCGTAGGATCCTACGCAGTGCCGTAGGGGACCGCACCGCCACTTCCCAGCAAATTAGGGACACTGTTGCTCCTGGGGTATCGGCGAGGACCATTCGCAACCGTCTCCATGAAGCTGGGCTAAGGTCCCGCACACCGTTAGGCCGTCTTCCGCTCACGTCCCAACATCGTGCAGCCCGCCTCTAGTGGTGTCGCGACAGGCGTGAATGGAGGGACGAATGGAGACGTGTCGTCTTCAGCGATGAGAGTCGCTTCTGCCTTGGTGCCAATGATGGTCGTATGCGTGTTTGGCGCCGTGCAGGTGAGCGCCACAATCAGGACTGCATACGACCGAGGCACACAGGGCCAACACCCGGCATCATGGTGTGGGGAGCGATCTCCTACACTGGCCGTACACCACTGGTGATCGTCGAGGGGACACTGAATAGTGCACGGTACATCCAAACCGTCATCGAACCCATCTTTCTACCATTCCTAGACCGGCAAGGGAACTTGCTGTTCCAACAGGACAATGCACGTCCGCATGTATCCCGTGCCACCCAACGTGCTCTAGAAGGTGTAAGTCAACTACCCTGGCCAGCAAGATCTCCGGATCTGTCCCCCATTGAGCATGTTTGGGACTGGATGAAGCGTCGTCTCACGCGGTCTGCACGTCCAGCACGAACGCTGGTCCAACTGAGGCGCCAGGTGGAAATGGCATGGCAAGCCGTTCCACAGGACTACATCCAGCATCTCTACGATCGTCTCCATGGGAGAATAGCAGCCTGCATTGCTGCGAAAGGTGGATATACACTGTACTAGTGCCGACATTGTGCATGCTCTGTTGCCTGTGTCTATGTGCCTGTGGTTCTGTCAGTGTGATCATGTGATGTATCTGACCCCAGGAATGTGTCAATAAAGTTTCCCCTTCCTGGGACAATGAATTCACGGTGTTCTTATTTCAATTTCCAGGAGTGTATTTCCTATCAAAAAATGGTTCATATGGCTCTGAGCACTATGGGACTTAACATCCGAGGTCTTCAGTCCCCTAGACTTAGAACTGCTTAAACCTAACCAACCTAAGGACATCACACACATCCATGACCGAGGCAGGATTCGAACCTGAGACCGTAGCAGCAGCGCGGTTCCGGACTGAAGTGCCTAGAACCGCTCAGCCACATCGGCCGGCAATCAATAGTATTTTATGTTTAGCGTTAAATGACGTGTTATTTGTTTGTTTATGCCATACAAGTGATGTAGATGAGTAAATATAATACTTTCAAAAACACATCCGTTATTTTCTTAGCTTGCCTCGTAGACTCTCGCTGCCAGCTTTATTTAGCGGACCCTTATAACTTATCATTTATTGGCTGCGTCCTTGGACATCGTATACGCTACCGTCGGTTTCAGATACCGGTACCAAGGGGATTGAGACTTTCGCCCAACCTCGACATAATGGTCCGTTTTTTCCGCAATACTTCTAAATGAGTTGTGACCTGGACCTATTATGCTGATATCAGGGGCGAGCGCATTTCCAAGGATTGCAAGTGTTTTCCATAACGTGTTGGAAGTATACTCTGGACAGCCCTGGTGCCCGGCCGGTGTAGCCGAGCGGTTCTAGGCGCTTCAGTCTGGAACCGCGTGACCGCTACGGTCGCAGGCTCGAATCTTGCCTCGGGCATGGATGCGTGTGATGTCCTTAGGTTAGTTAGGTTTAAGTAGTTCTAAGTTCTAGGGGACTGATGACCTCAGATATTAAGTCCCAGAGTGCTCAGAGCCATTTGAACCACAGCCCCGGGAGGGGACAGAGTGCTACAAAAGTACAGGGTTATTACAAATGATTGAAGCGATTTCACAGCTCTACAATGACTTAATTATTTGAGATATTTTCACAATGCTTTGCACACACATACAAAAACTCAAAAAGTTTTTTTAGGCATTTACAAATGTTCGATATGTGCCCCTTTAGTGATTCGGCAAACATCAAGCCGATAATGAAGTTTCTCCCACACTCGGCGCAGCATGTCCCCATCAATGAGTTCGAAAGCATCGTTGATGCGAGCTCGCAGTTCTGGCACGTTTCTTGGTAGAGGAGGTTTAAACACTGAATCTTTCACATAACCCCAGAGAAAGAAATCGCATGGGGTTAAGTCGGGAGAGCGTGGAGGCCATGACATGAATTGCTGATCATGATCTCCACCACGACCGATCCATCGGTTTTCCAATCTCCTGTTTAAGAAATGCTTCTGCTTTAGCCTTTTCCGTAAGATTTTCCAAACCGTCGGCTGTGGTACGTTTAGCTCCCTGCTTGCTTTATTCGTCGACTTCCGCGGGCTACGCATGAAACTTGCCCGCACGCGTTCAACCGTTTCTTCGCTCACTGCAGGCCGACCCGTTGATTTCCCCTTACAGAGGCATCCAGAAGCTTTAAACTACGCATACCATCGCCGAATGGATTTAGCAGTTGGTGGATCTTTGTTGAACTTCGTCCTGAAGTGTCGTTGCACTGTTATGACTGATTGATGTGAGTGCATTTCAAGCACGACATACGCTTTCTCGGCTCCTGTCGCCATTTTGTCTCACTGAGCTTTCGAGCGCTCTGGCGGCAGAAACCTGAAGTGCGGCTTCAGCCGAACAAAACTTTACGAGTTTTTCTACGTATCTGTAGTGTGTCGTGACCATGTGTCAATGAATGGACCTACAGTGAATTTATGAAATCGCTTCAATCATTTGTAATAACCCTGTATATTCAGCAGGAGCAAGAAATGGAGAAAATAAATCCCTGCACCAGCGACTGCAGCTTAGGCGTGCGTGCTTGTGTGTACACTGAGGCGACAGAAGTCACGGGCTGCCCCCTAATATTCACGGGATACCTCCTAACATCTTGTCAGATCTCCTTTTACCCGGCGGCAACAACTCGATGGGGAATGGCCTCAACAAGTCGTTGGAAATTCCTGCAAAAGCACTGAGCCATGCTGCCTCTATAGCCTTCCATAATTGCGAAAGTGTTGCAGGATTTTGTGGACCCGTTGACTTCTCGATTACGTCTCATAAGTGTTCGATGGTTGGCCAAATCATTTACTCGAACTGTCCAGAATGTATTTTTAAACCAATCGTGAACAATTGGGGCCCTATGACACGGCATATTGTCATGCATTGGGAACATGAAGTCCATAGATGGCTGCAAATGATTTCCAAGTAGCCGAATGCGATCATTACCAGTCAACAATCAACACCATTACGGAGCCACTACCTGCTTGCTCGGTGCCTTATTGACAAGCTGGGTCCGTGACTTCGTGGGACCTGCGCCACACTCGAACCCTACCATCAGCTCTTACCAACCGTAATGAGTACTCATCTGGACCGGCCACGCCAACAGATATTATCACGAGCCCAGCAGAGGCGCTGTTGGCGATGCCGTGCTGTTAGCGGAGGCACTCGTGTCGGTCGTCTGTTGCCATAGCCCGCTAACGCCAAATTTCCCACACTGTCCCAGCCACGTTCGTCGTACGTCCTACAGTGATTTCTACGGCTATTTCGCGCAGTGTTGCTGGTTTATTAGGACTGAAAAATCTACACAAACGCCATTGCTCTGTCATTAAGTTAAGGCCACTGTGGTGTCCGTGGTGAGAGGTAATGCCTCATATCTGATATTTTCGGAACAGTCTTGACACTGCAGATCTAGGAATATTAAATTTCCTAACAATTTCTGAAATGGAATGTCCCATTCTTATAGCACCACCTACCATTCCGCGTTCAAAGTGTGTTAACTCCCTTTGTGCGGCTCTCATCACTACGGAAACCTTTTCACATCAATCATCAAAGTACAGGTCCGCCAAGTACTGCGTTAGTATTCCTTGTGTAAGCGATACTACCGCCATATGTATATACGCATATCGATATCCCACCTCAGTGTATGTGTATATGTATATGTGTATGTTGAATAAAGAAGAACAATGTGGTAGCATTTAGTTTGACGTCCCGTTGACGTCGAGATCGTTACAAATGGCTGAAATGGCTCTGAGCACTATGGGACTCAACTGCTGTGGTCATAAGTCCCCTAGAACTTAGAACTACTTAAACCTTTCTAACCTAAGGACATCACAAACATCCATGCCTGAGGCAGGATTCGAACCTGCAACCGTAACGTTCACGCGGTTCCAGACTGTAGCGCCTAGAACCGCACGGCCACTCCGGCCGGCTGAGATCGTTACAAACATAGCACAACAAACTAGGACTGAGGGAAGCTGGGAAGGAAATCGGTCGTGACCTTTTAAAGGAAACGTCCCTGCTTTTGCATCAGGCGATTTGGGAAAATAACGGAAAACTTAATTTTAGATCGATGGACAAGAATTTGTTCCTTCGTACTGTGGAATGCGAGGCCAGGGGCCACGTAGTTCGGTACTGGCATAAAGGGTTCATGTACTCAGTTGCTAAGAATGCTGATTATTAATACATTGCTCTCACTACAAATTTTCAAAGGAACTGCTTTGTTATTGGCCAATAGCCCCTTATTAACTGATTTCCTTACTGGGGAACGATTTTGAAGCAGTGGCATGTACAAAGACGACCCTGACGCTAAGCTGATCACAACCTATGTCACTGAACTGAGGATTAAATGCGTAATAGCACCATCACTATCTAAAATACGTGATCTCTGATACAAAGTAAATAGCGTTAAATGTTGCGTACGCAGCGATTTACAGTAAAACTACCATACAATATTTATAGCAGAACAAGCAAGTGTTTAGAATGTGATACATTGTAAGAATCCTCGGGAAATTTTGTCCACCCATGATGGAGGTAGCTTAAAAAACCCTCTTTCGAACGACAACTTGAGTATTGGAACCCTAGCAGGTAGGATTGGTGGAGGAAATAGATAAGATCTAAAAAGGAGCAGATTATTTTATTTAGCAGGCGCGAAAGCGGCTCGAAGTTACTTTCCGACTCCACTTTTCGCAGAAGATTGAAAGAAACATATTGCTTCTTCCTGAAGATGTCTCAGAAAAAGACGAAGGAGGTAAATTTAGAGCGGTTGTAACTCACACAGGGGCCTACCAATATTCGTTCCTGTTGCGCACCATTTGTGACTGGTAAAGGGTAGGGTGTGTTTGTTTGGGTGGTGAGCGGGGAAGGGGTGGGGGATATTCACAGTGGTAGAGGGGAGGGTCCATACTGGACACTCATATTGTTTTTAGTTTAAAAATGTAGAAAGTAGTAAAAAAATTTTGTTTTAGAAGCATTTAATACTTAAGTTTTAATGTTATGATGCATTTACATTTGCTCTCAGAAAATACTTGTATAGTTAAAATTTATTATAAATTTTTTTTCAAAAGCCTTGTGGTTAGCGTGTTTGAATAATAGTTGCCAAAATCGAACCACTTCTAAAAATAATCAGAGGGTACTAAATATAACTGGAAAATGGTATTAAATAAGAGTAAACACAATCTAGTTTCAAAGTAGACTTAATAAACACCTTTCTGAAGATTATAGAATTCGTCTATGTTTTCCTATGCTGAACCCAAGAGCCCTGATATACAATGTTCCTACAGGCTTTCTTCCTGACAGTTCCGTTTTGTGGCGTTTAAGAAAAATACTAACCCATTTTTCCCAGAAATTTCGTATTTGAAAAGGGCATTTAATGTTATTTCTCTTCGCCAATTCCTCAGGCATTTTTCACAAATCGCTGCAAGTCAGCCCAAAGAAAGAAACTACTATAGCAAGATAATACTAAACAAGCTCATCTTCAAGATCTTTACCCAAAACTGTAGATCTGCCTTCTTTTTTTGCTGCTTCCATACGTGTACCGTACTTCATGTTCCACAACCTCATTAGTGTTGTTTTTGGGAACATTGAAGTGTTTACTTACCTTCTTCCTTTTCTTCTTTCTCTTCTGAACTGTGTCACTAGCTTTAGTCATTTTAGAGGGCTTCCACTGTCTTTGAACAACCTTCCTCATAATCCACTTGGAATCTGAAAGAGAATTGGAAGAGAATAATAAGGTGTACCAATTACAGACCGACTTCAAAGATGTAAAAATAAGGGGTTAGGTTCAAGCAATGAAGAGGGGGAGGGGGAGGGGGGGGGGAGAACCTAGTTTACGCAACTATAGCTTGTATTTTGTTAACTCTATACATTTTTAAACAACCATGTAAATGAAACGGTTTAGTTATAAACATTATTCATAAACCTTACCTTCAAGGATGCACATAGCTTGAAAGACTTACCCGCAAGTATCTAGGAGAAACAGCAAGTTTAGCACAATGTAAAAGTTTCTCCGTTGTCAACAAGTGAAGCGAGAGCTTTCTGCGTTCCGCTACAGAGCAGTAAAGTATTTTATTTGTACTTTGTCCCACTAGAGTTAAGGAGAATCAAGAGCCAAGAAGGGCGGAAGGAGTCCAGTTTAGCGTACCTTCCTCTCTACGAAATGCCTTCCAGGACACACCGTAAAGTACTGGACGACTGCAGGTGTAGAAGTAAATATGAATGCCAGCGCGGCATGGAGAATTCGGACGCCACAATCGAACTTTTAGATTCGTTCATTAAGTTCGTATCATTTTACCTAAGTTTAATAAACACAACAGATACGCATAACAGAGACTTTAGTCAGTAATAATACGAGGGTCACTCCAAAAGAAATGCACACTACTTTTGTAAAAATATAGTTTTCATTCTACATGTGTGAAAGTTTTACAGTGTGTAGCTACATCCTTCCCGCTTGTTTTGAAACTCAGTTCAACCTGTTCCCGTGAGTGGCGCCGTCACAGCATGTCTTCAAGGTGGCTGCTACACTTGACGTTCGTCAGAAGCAACGTGCTGTCATAGAATTCCAGTACTGTGAAAACGAGAAAGTGGGAAACATCCACAAGAGGTTGAAAAGGTGTATGGAGATGCTGCTGTCGATCGCAGTACTTTTAGTCGGTGGTTTAGCAGGTTACGTGATGAAAGCAAGCACGGCAATATTGAGGATTGTCCTCGCAGACCTCGTACTGCACACACTCCAGACAATGTGCAGAGTTAACGAATTGGTGATTGCTGACAGACGCATCACAGTGAACGAATTGTCACGCCACGTTGGGATAGGGGAAGAAAGTGTCTGCAGAATACTGAAAGTGTTGGTGTTAAAAAAGGTTTGTGCCAGATGGGTTCCCGGGATGTTGACAGTGGCGATCACAAAACTCGGATGGACGACACTGAAACGCTCGCCTTACAGTCCTGACCTGACTCCATGTGACTCTCATCTCTTTGGGAAGCTGAAAGTCTCTCTTCGTCGATCAAGGTTTGAAGATGATGACTCCCTTGTGCACGCTGCCAAATAGTGGCTCCAACAGGTTGGTCCAGAATTTTACTGTACGGGTATACAGGCGCTGGTTCCAAGATGGCGTAAGGCAGTTGAGAGAGATGGAAATTATGTGGAGAAATGAAAATATTGTTCCTAAAGGAAGTATCTACACACTGTAAAACTTTCAAACATGTAGAATAAAAGAGTGATTTAAAAAAAAATAGTGTGCATTTCTTTTGGAGTGACCCTCGTATATTCTCCTTCACCGTTTCCAACAGTCTGCCACTGCTGCGGTAACTTTTCGATTCCACGACTGTAGAAACTACTTGGTTTTGAGGCGAAGTACTCGTCGAGACATTTTCGGACCGCATTGCCATCCAGAAAGGAAGTTCCTTGGAGATTATTCGATGGAGAGCGGAATAGGTGAAAATCTGAAGGCGCAACATCAGATGCATAAGGTGGATGCGGGATGACTTCCCAACCCAGCTCCTGGTGCTGTTACTCAGGCAGCTGAAAACGTCTGGTCAATGGTTTCCGAGCAACTGGCTCGTCACAATACGCCAGTCACTACTCTTAATGACCTGTGGTATCGTGTTGAAGCTGCATGGGCAGCCGTACCTGTACGCGCCATCCAAGCTCTGTTTGACTTATTGCCCAGGCGTATCAAGGCCGTTATTACGGCCAGAGGTGGTTGTTCTGGGTACTGATTTCTCAGGATCTATGCACACAAATTGCGTGAAAATGTAATCACATGTCAGTTCTAGTATAATATATTTGTACAATGAATACCCGTTTATCATCTGCATTTCTTCTTGGTGTAGCAATTTTAATGGCCAGTAATGTATATTTGTGAGTGATACTTTCTAGATATCGCTTGGGGGAGTTCATATAGCGTGACGTCGTCATACCGTAGATCGTTCGTTGAAATCCCTTATGATAACAATTTGTTTTAACTATTTGCGCGTTACACTCTTATATGGAAGAACTTTTCCTGACGTGTAAAAGCGTTTTTCCGAGTTTGTAGCAATGTTCGTATCGCAGTCTGCTTTCTATTCGCTAATTGAAAGCAGCAAACTTTTAGAGTACATTTGTATAGATATGTGTGGTGTCCTGACGGACATATGCGACAGAACAGACACCACTCGTGATGATGCAGCTAGTCAATTTGTGGTTTCACAGAATAAACGTAAACAATCGGAACAGTAGAATAAATATATAATTGCATCATTTGTGCGGCAGTATTAATAATCCCATATAACACTTTCACACACAGTATAGTAAAAATATTGTCATGATTGAGGTATGAACCCATGAGCCTTGGTACTACGACCTAACGCTCTGCCAACTTCGCCGCAGAAGCTATACGTATGTGTTACTTACAGTTAAGCTTTTCCTGTTCTCCATAGTTACGGCGTTGCTTTTAATTAACGTCTACGTCCGTTCTGCTGGACCAGAGCACATAGTGCGAACAAAATCGGAGTTTTGGTTGATACCCTATCGACATATAACGTTTGGTACCGATTCCAGTGTCTAACATCTCGAGGTTTGGGTGTTAGAGCATGCTTTCACCACATTTGCCAGTTCTAGAGTACACGGACATGAATCATTGTGGATTAATGCGTTTAAACGATCTTCGTCAAACCCCAAAGGTCTTCCTGAACGGGGAGAGTCACTAACGTCAAAACGATCCTCCTTAGAAGGAGAAAGCCATTTTCTTGCCGTGCTCTGTCCAATGGCATTATCCCCATATATGGCGCAAATGTTTCTGGCTGCCTCCACTGCTGTCGTCCCTCTATTGAACTCAAACAGCCGGCCGCTGTGTCCGAGTGGCTCTAGGCACTTCAGTTCAGAACCAGGCGGCTGCTACGGTCGTAGGTTCGAATCCTGCCTCGGGCATGGATGTGTGTGATGTCTTTAGGTTTAAGTAGTTCTAAGTCTAGGGGACTGATGACCTCAGATGTTAAGTCCCATAGTGCTTAGAGCCATTTGAACCTAACAGAACAATATGTCGGAAATGTTCCGATTCCTCCATTTGGCACTCCATTTTCTAGCCTGCACAGCTCCACTAACTATCTCCAAATGACAAAATGACAACTCATAGAGCAAGAGGGAACAAAGGGACAATCGGTAAATAACCCATAGGAACGGGAATACCAACATGTAAAAAAAATCGCTTCGAACTTACGCACCAGCATAATTTATCGCCGGAATGCTGAACATGGCTAATGTGGAGAGTTATTCTTCATCTTCTAGAGATAGGTAATGCAAGAACGGGATTTGTAGCGTTGGTCATTAATTTGATGACAAATCGTTCAGCAAAAGGTGCTCCGTAAACGTGCAGAAACGCGTCAGAACAGGGTGGACAGAAAGAAGTCCTTGAGCAAGCCGGCAGGGAAATTTAAATAATGGCGAGGCGAGGCGACATCAAACGGAGCCCGCCAGCTGTTTAATCTGGGCTGGCTGCAGCCTTTGTGGCGGCGAGCGCCTCTGCAGCTTCTGCGACTGCGCCGGGCTCTCCCGGCTGTCCCCCCGCACGCGCGCCACACGCAGTGCGTTCCATTACCCAGCAGGCACCGCGCGCGGTCTATGCACGCAGGCGGCTGTCCACTCCAGGAACGCGCCGCGCGGCAGGTAACCTGCGTTTACTACGTATCGAGGAATGCTCGTTGTCCATTAAAGGACGGCGGGTGTGACTAAAGCTATACATATCTTCGGCAGAAGAGCAACACGTGTGCGTTGGGGTCCGCAGAAATTTGTCCAAGAGGGGACAAGATTCCAAACGTGTCATTGTTGAGAGAGCTGATCAACTGACTTTGAAACGCGTCGTGCCCCGAGAAATAAATTTGGTAGCAAGTACACAAAGCAGAAAGTATCTTAAACGTTTTGTGGTTACCCAGTCTCTTGCAGTGTTGATAACTGTTATGCTGTAAAGGTAGGCATATTTCATTTGAAAATCTAAAGTACATATTTTATATCATTAGTATGAATTTGTGTGTGGGAAACTTTCTGAAACAACCATCAATTTGGCGTTAGTGTTGTGTCCGACTTCTTGGAAACTGAGGTGGCTATTAAATATGAGAGTCACTCCAAAAGAAATGCACACTATTTTTGTAAAATACAGTTTTCATTCTGCATGTGTGAAAGTTTTACATCCTTCCCGCTTGTTTTAAAACTTAGTTCAACCTGTTCCCGTGAGTGGCGCCAGCACAGCATGTCTTCAAGATGGCTGCTACACTTGACGTTCGTCAGAAGCAACTTGCTGTCATAGAATTCCCGTGCTGTGAAAACGAGACAGTGGGAAACATCCACAAGAGGTTGGAAAAGGTGTATAGAGATAATGCTGTCGATCGCAGTACAGTTAGTCTGTGGGCAAGCAGGTTACGTGATGAAAGCGGGCACGGCAATATTGAGGATTGTCCTCGCAGCGGCAGGCCTCGTACTGCGCACACTCCAGACAATGTCCAGAGAGTTAACGAATTGGTGACTGCTGACAGACGCATCACAGTGAACGAATTGTCACGCTACGTTGGGATAGGGGAAGAAAGTGTCTGCAGAATACTGAAAGTGTTGGTGTTAAAAAAGGTTTGTGCCAGGTGGGTTCCCGGGATGTTGACAGTGGCTCACAAAGAAACAAGGAAAACGGTATGCAGCGAACTTTTGGAACAGTACGAGAATGGTGGGGATGGATTTCTTGGAAGAATTGTGACAGGTGATGAAACATGGCTCCATCATTTTACACCAGAGACGAAAAGGCATCAATTCACCCAAGGAAAAAAAAAAAACCGCACCTTCTGCAGGACAAGTTATGGCTACAGTGTTTTTCGATTCCGAAGGACTCTTGCTTGTGGACATCATGCCCAGTGGAACACCATAAATTCTGATGCATATGTGACGACACTGAAGAAACTTCAAGCTCAACTGAGTCGTGTTCAACCACATCGGCAAAAGCAGGTTGTTTTGCTGTTGCACGACAATGCACGGCCACATGTCAGTCAAAAACCCATGGAAGCGATCACAAACCTCGGATGGACAACACTGAAACACCCGCCTTACAGTCCTGACCGGGCTTCATGTGACTACCATCTCTTTGGGAAACTGAAAGACTCTTTTTTTGGAACAAGGTTTGAAGGTGATGACTCCCTTGTGCACGCTGCCAAACAGTGGCTCCAACAGGTTGGTCCAGAATTTTACCATGCGGGTATGCAGGCGCTGGTTCCAAGATGGCGTAAGGCAGTTGAGACGGATGGAAATTATGTGGAGAAACGAAAATATTGTACCTAAGGGATGTATCTACACACTGTAAGACTTTCAAACATGTAGAATAAAAGATGGATTTAAAAAAAAAATTGTGTGCATTTCTTTTGGTATGACCCTCGTAATACAACGACTTAGAACACTCCACATAAGCAATTCTTTATTTACAACAAACTTATCTTTGCTCCACCGGCTCAGCTGTTGCTATGAAAGCGCACACGTACACTTCCTGTTCAGAAAACAGTCACATACGCGCAAACAAAGTTGACTTCGGTGTTATGGCTGATGCGAGCGTCTCGTAAACCTATTTCCCATTTACAGTCGCTCTCAACAGTCACTGCACCGAGTGTCAACTTTGTTTGTGCGAACATTAAATGAGCCACGATTTGATACAAGTGCAGAATGGCCGTACCATCACTTCTCTACAGTCACTAGAGAACACAAGCTCGTAGACACTTGTTGACTTAGTTTTGATAGCGTTGGCGCATAGGCACAGTTCGCCGGAGACGGAAGAGTCTCTTCACTCCCCAACGGTTGGTTCAAATGCTGTAAGCACTATGGGACTTAATATCTGAGGTCATCATTCCCCTAGAACTTAGAACTAATTAAACCTAACTAACCTAAGGACATCACACACATCCATGCCCTAGGCAGGATTCGAACCTGCAACCTTAGAAGCAGCGCGGTTCCGGACTGAAGTGCCCATCGGTTGATGCGGGCTCTTCAGGCGAGTTGGCAGCACGACGACGTTAATACGACAGAATCTTCCTGGAAGTGGACAGTACTGCCCACCTGGCCTCTGGCAGTGCTATTTCAGGGCATATTTCAGGGCAGAGGGGCGACGGTGGCGCCTCGGAACTACGGGAGGCGCGACTTCTTCCTAGCATTTCAAATGGTTCAAATGGCTCTGAGCACTATGGGACTCAACTTCTGAGGTCATTAGTCCCCTAGAACTTAGAACTAATTAAACCTAACTAACCTAAGGACATCACACACATCCATGCCAGAGGCAGGATTCGAACCTGCGACCGTAGCGGTCTCGCGGTTCCAGACTGCAGCGCCTAGAACCGCACGGCCACTTCGGCCGGCTTCCTAGCATTTCATTGGCCCCTCGTGATGCTGTACGGTATCGCTGCGGTGCTCGTTAAGTCTTGCCCCGCTTTCAATACTCGACAACACCGTAGTTGCAACCAACTCTTAACAGCCTAAGACTGAACTGAAATGGTCCTCATCTCCGTGTTTTGACACGTTATCTTGCAGCCATATCAGATGGACCACAGATCTCATAGCTATATTTCGTGTGGGGTTGCGTTGTTTAAGAACCGTATAATTTCAGAAGGTTCAAATACTTTTAAACCTCGGAATCTCACCTTTTTTCCCTCTCTTCAGCCCATAAATTGGTACTTGTATTTCTCCTGCATTTGGGTCCATAGAAGTATACGTGAATATACCTACAGTACTACACTCTTCATACTCTACTACAGTCTCTCTACGGTTTAAAACTGAATAAAGTCTCAGCTCGCTTTCACGGGTGAAATGCAAACCTATTGTTGAGCCGAGGGGGCTGTTCTTGTATGAACTGGAGACTGGTATCGGGCAGTAATACTGAAGCCATATTTGTAGTGTGCTGGCTGTTGGAATTGTCCCTTACTGCAGCTCGTTAAGGGCAGCACAAGGAAGCTACAATGCAAAGATCGGGTACTCTGTTTCGGCAATGTCCTACCAATATTCACATCCACAAAGATTGCAAAACAACGTCGGAACCGCCGCCACGACAGGAAAATGGTACAATTTTCTGTGAACAACAGCTCAACTAAACCGCCGCCACGACAGGAAAATGGTACAATTTTCTGTGAACAACAGCTCAACTAAACAATGCAGTGTTAACTAAAGCGATAGTGTTTCTCCTAGTGTTCGGCAGTGCTAAATCTTCAGCTTGAGTAGAGTGAGAGACAATCATTTGCCGAAATAGGCTAGAATTCTGTAAATAATAAACAGTACAACGCAGGTTCCAGAAAGGGGCAATTTAGATAGTGAATGTTATTTCTGACGTACCCATTACAAATAACCTATCAAGTTGAGAGAATATAATGACAAAATGACAATAAAGAAAACATGTTGTTGGTTAACCGTACTCTCGAATGCGCCATTTCACGTGTGTTCTGTTACCTGAACATATTTTTCTCTTCTACATACTGACGAACGGTCACCATGGCTGTATTAGCATAAATGACAAAAAGCGAGGATGCAATGAATCTCCACGCCGTTGTTTTCACGTAGGCCACTATAGAGAGACACGGCAGTTCTGCCGCACGGCGGCCGGCCCATGCAGCGGCAAGGCACGGAAGGAAGATTACAGTTACAGCAGTCCCAAATAAAAACGTCTTTTGTATGTCGCGCATTAAGTTTTTTTTGTTTATCTTGTGCAGCCAGACGCATTTCGCCTTGGTTGCAAGCCATCTTTCGTGGGTGTTAGATCAGCGTCTGATTCATTATTTCGGAGCCAAACAGCTTTCTCTCACGTGGCAAACTGCTTGAAAGTTGGCAGTTTTCTTTTGGTCACTGTTTTCAAAATACATCACTTTAACTCCTATTTTCACAGACACCCACTGAAGATGGCTCGTAACTAAGGCGTAACGCGTCTGGGTACACAAGATAAATAAAAACCTTAATGGGCAATCTAGAAAAGGCGTTTCGAACTACTGTAATTAATAGAGAGCTGCTGTGAAAATGGCCAGCACAGATGCTTGTTTAGAGCTGAACGTCCGATAGAGAGCACGGTCATCAGAGAAGGAGCACAAGCTCGGGATTACGAAAGAATGGGGGATGATAATCGGCTGCGCCCTTTTCAAAGAAACCATCCCGGCATTTCCCTGGATGGAATTTAAAAAAAAACTATAGGAAACTGTAATTTGGATGGCCGGACGGGAATATGAATCGTCGTCTTCCCGACTGCGAGTCCAGTGTGCTAACGACTGCGCCACATCGCTCGGCGGCAAGGCACGGCGACGTAGACTCTCCCGCCATACGGCAGTAGCTGTGTTCTGGCCAGTTTTCATTTGTTTATTGGTTTTCTGTATGTGGTCATACAGTCATTTCAACAGTGGAATGTCACTTATGACGGTACGAATGTAAGGACAACACAACATCCTGTCCCCGAACGGAGATAATTTCCGACTATGCCCAGAATCGAAACGGCGCCCCTCCAGTTAGCCATCAGCCATAGCACGGTTAAAACGACTCTCTAACGCTGTGTGTTAATAAAAAGCCGGACATTTTTCGTACGGCGGAAACCGTAGCGCGCCAAAATAAGTGGAGGTACATCGAGTCTACTGGAATACTCGTTACTCAGATACGCAACGACATCAAGTGCGCCCACAACCAGTGGCAAAGAGAGGGGGGAGGAGGTACCCACCCCACCTCCCCCAAACTCAGGAAAAAAATATAGTGTAGTCACGTGTTTTTATTTCAAGAAAATGATTTATAAGTCACTAGGCCGGATTTTAACAAGGTCGGATGTGAAAATTTTTTATGGCTACTTACAAGTTGCCATTAAATATGAAAAATATTCCATATCGCCATGTCCAGCCGTTTGACCCTGCCCCCCCCCCTCCCCCGCCGTTGCAGACTTTCTTAGTAGAGCCAAAGTCCTTGAACAGCACTAGACGGGTGCCGGAGTTGCTTGTGTCTCTCTGGGACGATAGACAGCTGCGCATATGCTCGGGGCGTTTCGGATATCCGTAGAACTTTGACTCTGTGGATAAATGCCTGTGCCATGCGGTTATCGTCATATACACCCATGGGAATCAACAGTACCAATTTCTTTGTTGTTAAAAGGATAGTATCAATTAATATTGATTTGCTTCTATTTTTCGAATACAACCGACCGATAGTAATGATAATTACTGTTTAAGCCATTATTGTAACTCATTTTGGACTGAATTCTGCTGTCATGGTTTCAACGTAGAGTGTCCTGGAGAGGACAGATCGTAGATGGGGTCTGCACGATCTAAAGATGGCACAACGGCGATTTCTTCATTTTCTCCACAACAATACCTACATCCTGCTTCCGCTCTTACGAGCCGCCTTACGTCAGCCTCAATAGAGGTCACTTACGTAATTACGAAAGCTGCCACAAATCCACATGAAGGCCATCCTAGACCACTGCATCCATTACAATACTTACTTCACGGCCTCTCTCCTTTTCGTGTATCGCATGTCTCATATTCGGTATAAAATCAGCGATGCTATCAATGTTTCTCTTCAACATATTTACGAGTAGGCAGTGCAATGCTTATTACGTTGGGAAGTGTTGCACTTTAAAATAACACAGGTCTGCACAAAAATATTTTTTGAAAGTGGTTTGAAATTTGATAACTGACTTTTATGTACTTTTCAGGGTTGATTTCAAAAATGCAATCCATTTTTTTTTCTATCGCGTCAGGTTTTCTCACAAAAAGGGAGTATTTTTGGGTATAATAACAAAATTTAAGCAATTTATCACATTTTTTCCAACGTTTTAAAATTTTATTTTATTTATAAATCATGTTTTAAACTACATTTCCAGTACACTTTCGTTTCTCTTTAAGCTCATAAGTCCTTATAATAACGCTTTCGCTGTCTGTCGAAGTTTCTTTTATTGCTATTCCGGCTGTGGACTCATTGAGGATCATCTCTTTTTATCATCCAGCAGTAGTCCGCTATCATGTTGACATTCGATCTTCCTTGATATCTTCTTTCCATTTCTTTGATGTCTTGGTGGAATCATTCGCCATGCTCTTCACTCACATCACCAAGGTTTGCAGGGAAATAGTCAAAAAGTGAGTGGAGAATGTGAATTTTAATGCTCATGTTACAGCCCAGCTTCTTAAAGTTGTCGAGCAAGTCTGCGACGATTTTCTTGTAGTCTGGATCTCTTTTGTTTCCTAGGAAACCGGTAACTACTAATTTAAAAGATGTCCATGCTGCCTTTTCTTTTGTTTCCATTTGTCCACAAAGTTGGGATCTGTCATTAGTTTTCTAATGTCTGGTTCAACAAAGATTCCTTCCTTTAGCTTTGCCTCGGATAAACCAGGATACTGTCCACAAAGATATCTTAAACACTCCCCTTCTTTTAGCAATGCCTTAACAAATTGTTTCATCAACCCCAACTTAATGTGAAGTGGTGGAAGTAACACCTTTTTGGAATCCACGAGGCTTTTCCTCTCAACATTTTTAACTCCCACCTGTAAGGTTTTTCTCAAGGGCCAAGCTTTTATTATGTAGTGTTGCTTTCTGTCTCTACTGTCCCATTCACAGAGAAAGAAAGGGGGCTTTGTATATCCACTTTGTTGACTAAACAGCATTGAAATCACTTTTAAATCGCCAAATAGTGTCCAATTGCGGTCTGAATAGCAGAGTTTGCTTAAAACTAGTTCAAGGTTTTCGTAACATTTTTTTAAGTGAAGCGAGTGTCCAACTGGTATAGAAGCATACTTATTGCCATTGTGTAGAAGTCTTGCTTTAAGGCTTCTTTCTGAAGAATCACTAAAAAGCATATTCTATTTTGAAACGTGCCGTAAGTCCAGGAACATCACAGCGAAGAAGTGGCCGAGCGGTTCTAGGCGCTTCAGTCTGGAACCGCGCGACCGTCCAACGGTCGCAGGTTCGAATCCTGCCTCGGGCATGGATGTGTGTGATGTCCTTAGGTTAGTTAGGTTTAAGTAGTTCTAATTCTAGGGGACTGATGACCTCAGATGTTAAGTCCCATAGCGCTCAGAGCCATTTTGAACCATCGCTGCAAAACACCAAGTCACCTTCTTGAGAGACGAAAGATACAAACTCCTTTTCCCTTGATTGATACCAAGAAAAGGATGTGCCAGGAGCCAACATATGTTTATCTTTCAATCTACATCCTAAAACTTCTGCCGATTCTTTAGAAAGGCCTAGGTCTCTAACTAAATCGTTCAGTTCAGATCGTGAGAATGGAATGGGGTCGGTTGCGCCAGGATCATAGCAATCTCTGTCTTCTTCACTATCACCTTGCTGAGCCAATGGCTCGTGATCATAAGTCTGGAAGAGAGGGTATTGGTACTTCAGGTCTATGAGGAACAGGGCGAATGGCTGATTGAATGTTAGGGTAAGAAATATCCTTTTTGTTTTTCAGATTGAAACCTCGTACGTTGCAAGATAAAAAATAGCAGTCATCACTATGATATCTGGGCTCCCTCTGAACCATTGGTATTCCAAAACGTAAGAACTGCTTTTTACATCGAAACCATTGCCTCAGTTCTTCAACACACACTGAACAAACTATGTGTGGGGCCCAAGGCTTATCTTGATCGCCTAACTTTATACAAAAATTGGCGAAATACACTTTTTCAACAAAATCGTAAATGTTTCTTTGTTGCTTTTTAACGGTAGAGTTATCACAAATGCAGCAGAAGCAATCTGGCACGTTTATACAACCTCTGGTAGCCATTGTCCATAAAACAAATTCACAACACAAGAAAACAGTCATTACTTTCTAGTAACAATACTTTCTAGTAACAACAACACGTGAATAGCACAGAATGAAGAGGTACTGTGAACTGAAGGACAAGAGCAGAAGCTCACTTCTTGGTGATGGTGGGGGAAGGGGCAGCGCGACAGACAGGCACTGATATGAAAGTACTGCTGGTTTCTCCTAATTACTCTGTATTTTACGTATATATAGTATAAAAACGGCTAAATAACTGTTTATGATGATCCTAAAAACCAATATACAAACTCACTAGAGTGCTGAAATATCGAAAAAAGCTTAAACTAGACAAGCAGTTTGTGAAATAACTGTAAGTGATAGAATTTTTTCACTATTTTTCCCGAAATCAGCGTTGAAAACTATATAAAAATCCCTTAATAAATTTGAAACAATTTTTCTGTCGCAGACCTGTGTAATTTGAGGTTATGTGCTTTCGATAAACGAACTGCACGAGTAGATTCAAAATATGTGCATTCATACCATATGGAAAATGGAGCGAAAGAACATAGCACAACTTCATTTGACTTATCAGTTCTGAGGAAATATTCTGCCGGAAGGATCACAGGAAGTTGCAAGCTAAGGAATGCATCAAGAATTAGACAGACTATACTGTATTAAAAAGTGTTCATAATCTGTCTCTACATTTCAAGTATATGGATTGAAAATTAGGACTCAGATTTAAGTAGACGAGAATTCAGGCCAGATGCAAGTTTAGCGTCAGACTTCCAGCGAATCAAACGGGTAGAAGTGGTTTACAATATCTCAGTATACATAGCTTAAGATATGGAAAAAAATGACTTGCGGAGGCAGATGCGAGAAGTGCATTTGGGGACGAGGATAGCATTTTTCTACTCCGAGCAGGTATCTATGGATAGAAAACAGTGGCTAGGGCAGGTAGCAGATTCAGTTTTCTCATTCATAGAAACGATGGGCAATACAGACTGTACGATGTATCATAGAAAATAGATTGAATAATACAAACCTACAATTATAGACTAAAAAAAGCTTTCTTTTCTGGATTATCATCTATACAATATGTGATATAAAATTTCGTGTCTGTTAACCGTGCCTGGTGTAACATCACAGAAGTAAGCGTTGATGGCTTAGTCCTGCCGCATGTGCTTGGAAGTACTACCCTATCTAAAAACATACGAGTTGTAATAGCTATAAAATTAGTCAACAAATGTGAATATTTACGCTACTGGCCATTAAAATTGCTACACCAAGAAGAAATGCAGATGATAAACGAGTATTCATTGGACAAATATATTATACTAGAACTGACATGTGATTACTTTTTCACACAATTTAGGCGCATAGATACTGAGAAATCAGTACCCAGAACAATCACCTCTGTCCGTAATTACGGTCTTGATACGCCTGAGCATTGAGTCAAACAGAGCTTGGATGGCGTGTACAGACACAGCTGCTCATGCACCTTCAACACGATACCAAAGATCATCAAGAGTAGTGACTGGCATATTGTGACGGTCCAGTTGCTCGGTCACCATTGACCAGACGTTTTCAGTTGGTGAGAGATCTGGAGAATGTGATGGCAAGGGCAGCAGTCGAACATTTTCTGTATCCAGAAAGGCCCGTACTGGACCTGCAGCATGCGGTCGTGCATTATCCTGCTGAAATGTAGGGTTTCGCAGGGATCGAATGAAGGGTAGAGCCACGGGTCGTAACGTATCTGAAATGTAATGTCCACTGTTCAAAGTGCCGTCAGTGCGAACAAGAGGTGCCGAGGCGTGTAACCAGTGGCATCCCATACCATCACGCCGAGTGATACGCCAGTATGGCGATGACGAATGCATGCTTCCAACGTGCGTTCACCGCGATGTCGCCAAACAAGGATGCGACCATCATGATGCTGTAAACATAACCTGGATTCATCCGAAAAAATGACGTTTTGCCATTCGTGCACCCAGGTTCGTCGTTGAGTACCCCATCGCAGGCGCTCCTGTCTGTGATGCAGCGTCAAGGGTAACCGCAGCCATGGTCTCCGAGCTGATAGTCCACGCTGCTGCAAACGTCGTCGAACTGTTCGTGCAGACGGTTGTTGTCTTGCAAACGTCCCCATCTGTTGACTCAGGTATCGAGACGTGGCTGCACGATCCGTTACAGCCATGCGGATAAGATGCCTGTCATCCTGACTGTTAGTGATACGAGGCCGATGGGATCCAGCACGGCGTTCCGTATTACCCTCCTGAACCCACCGATTCCATATTCTGCTAACAGTCATTGGCTCTCGACCAACGCGAGCTGCAATGTCGCGATACGATAAACCGCAATCGTGATAGGCTACAATCCGACCATTATCAGAGTCGGAAACGTGATGGTGCGCATTTCTCCTCTTTACACGAGGCATCACAACAACGTTTCACCAGTCAACGCCGGTCAACTGCTGTTTGTGTATGATAAATCGGTTGGAAACTTTGCTCATGTGAGCACGTTGTAGGTGTCGCCACCGACGCCAACCTTGTGTGAATGCTCTGAAAAGCTAATCATTTGCATATCACAGCATCTTCTTCCTGCCGGTTAAATTTCGCATCTGTAGCATGTCATCTTCGTGGTGTAGCAATTTTAATGGCCAATAGTGTATGTAATGTTGTCCAGTACACCTTCCTCAGTAGGCAATAGAAACAACTGCGCTTATACTCGTTACGCTGTATTTGGATACTTAGTATTGGCAATAAATGCGTGGAACCAGAGATGAAAGTTACTGGTGAATCTTCTGTGTTGTATGGTCGTGGTCCATAAATCTGGATTGTTCCTGATGTTTCGTCCAGAGCTGCGTTGGACACCTTCGGAGGTGCTCCTGGTTTCCCTGAGCCTTGCCGACAGTCGACCAAACAACTCGGAAGATTCACCAGCAATGAAGTCAACAGGTGGAAGCCTTCATTCCATGAGCCAAAGAGGAAAGATCACGAGGGGCATTGCCGCAGGGCCGAACAGCTTCTGATGGTTATGGACGTTGCTAATTCGTAGAACACACGTTACCTGAAGCATATTTTGCGTTATTTTCCATGCACTTAGCATTTAAATACTTGTGTTCGTTTGGACATAAGCCCTGCTGACATCCATTCGCACGTCTCTGCTCGCAGGTGCAGTGAGGACAACTACTGCCCCCCAGAGGATGTGAACTTCATCCAGGAGGCTGTGCTGAAGGAATTGCGCCTCAAGTTCCTCCCGGTGAAGCCGTAGCCCGCCTACCTGGAGGAATGCGACCACTGAACCACTGGAAGTCTGCCGGCACCATCACACTTTTCGTTTCGTTTCCTAATAGACTAACGCTGCTCGTCAGCATACGGAGTTTTTATTGTGCTTAAATTCATACAAAATGTACTGTCAAAAGATTGATTTTAGACATTTAGTGAATGGCCTTCTGTAACGCTGAATCGAAAATTAAAGCATTCTTTTGCGAAAAGAAAATGAGTGTTGAGACTGAATACATTGTCTAATTTTACTGAAAACTATTACTGACGACAGACGTATTCTTCTTAAAACTTGAGCGTCGTTATATTCAGACTGAACACTAAATAACCAAAATTCATTAAATAGTAACCCTCTTCTTCAGACAGTCTGGAAAGCAGGCGTCGACAATATCTTGTAATTGGTATTTTTTTAGTCTGTACTCCCGCTGCTAAATGTAGACACAAAACAGTAGATTGATTTGTAACCTATCGGTAAACTCATATAGATTCTAGGCGCCACAGATTACTATGCACTCCTTTTATGACCCTGTGTAACAGTGTATCGGTGGCAGAAAAATTCTCCTTAGGTGCAGTAACTAACTTGCTACTTTAAAGAAGGAGATTCGTTTTGAGCAGCACTAAGTAGGAAGGGAAACAGTCTAAGCAAATATTTTTCTCTACTAATAGATATAGCACACTATACGTAAGTATAAGCTGTGAGGCTTAATTCCAGTAGAAAGTTTATTTTTGAGCAGTCGACGATGACTCCAAGGAATTGTACTTAGGTCATGGAAATTCATCACGCAGCTAGTGAAAAACAACATTCGTAAACAGATGAGTATTTATGGACTGAGAAAAAGAATTGAAGGCTGATTTTTTTTGGAACACCGTCGTTTTACGTCATTGCGAAGCAGAAGTTTGAAGTTTGGGCCAAAGGTGCGTACAACCTTCCTCTGAAATGGTCCAAAAGCGTGCCGCCGCCCTGCGATGTTAACCTAGGGTTCGACGACGCTCCAAAGAGCAAGGTGCCGACACATGCGAAAAAAGACCAGAATTCTGAAGTTCACGTAATGCTTATGGTGGGTTAATGATAACACATTGGCAACGCCACTATAGTCGAGTCAGTAGTCCCCCCTCCCTCTCACCCCCCCCCCCCCTTACCCACATCTCATCTCTGCTCTTGGCGCCTCTGCGATGGACTTCAGAACTGCCGCTTTTTTCTTACGGGTGGATGAGAAAAACATTTCAGTCACGCCACCGCTCAGAGCTGACCCGAAAAGGCCTCAGGAGGTGGCATAAATGTCGTGAATGAAACCACTCCTTCCCTTAGGGCGTTCGTTTAACGGACATTTCGGAGTCAGAAATGATGGTGACAGTGCGATTAATAACAGATCGACGTTCTCGACAAACTTTGAGATTGCTGACACCCCTCAGACGATTCAGACTTTCCCTAAGGTCATTGAAGTCCTGCGGCCTCTCTGACATGATATGACCGCTTTGAAATGTAGCATCACTACAAGTTTTGCTCTGGTATACAGGGTGGAACTATTCGACGAAATTTTAACATGATCCGAAGTAGCAAAGAGTATTTACACATTTTAAGCCCTTCTGTTTCACATTCTCTTGTGGCGCGGGTACAGGAAGTTGCAACATAAACACATGTGTAACTAAAACGACAAAGGGTCCTTCTAAGACCCCCAGTTCAGTAACAACATCGATGCTACATGCGTACCTTTGTTGAGCACTTTACAACTGTACCTGTACAGAGACAACCATTGACTGACTCCTAGGTGCCTGTGGGTAGGCAACCTTTCTCTTAGTCGCGCTACACTGCATCACTAGCGCCTGCTTGTGGGGATGTGGAATCATTCCCTGGTTTCACTGACGCTCTTTATGCCACTTCATGAAGCCTTTTTGTGTCTATTTAGTACGTGTGAAACGTTTTCCCCACCTAGCTATACGAGAGCTGTATGATTTCAAGGCTGAGCATCACGATTCTCACCGTCTCACCGCCATCGTAGAGGCGCAAGAGAAAGTCGGTGCAGGATTATTCCATCCTCTGGGAAAAATTGATTCTTTTGAGGGCGAAAGGGCTCACTTCTTTCCCAAAAATGCAGTTTACATGTTGAGTTCAGTTCTTGAAACATTACACGTACGCTGAGGCCTAGATAGACTGATTTAGTTTGTGTGTCTCGTGTAAACGCTTGCCCTCCTGTGTAACAGAAAATTCGAGATACATTGTTGATACTGTGTTGTGGTGTTCTGATTTATAACCTGAGTCCCTGCGATCTTCATGGAACTGTTTGTTTTTTCTTTTACATACTGTATTCTTGTTTCCGTTCAGTGAAGAGTTTTTGGATTTTGATCTTAACTCTTTTCTTAAATTCGTACTTGGCCGATGTCCACTGGCATTGTTCAGTTATAAATTGTGCAGCAGTATTAATTAATAAATTCTGTTTGTTTAAACTGAATATTTATTGTTATTGTGCTCTAGCACCTTATCGCTCCCAACACAACCCAGCTCGCTCTGGCACACATTCCAAAGTGTGAATTGTGTGTTTTGATTTACAATGACAGAAAAAAATCGCGGTACCAAGAAGGAGTTGTGCGGCATAAACGGAATTTGGTAGACGTGTTTCTACATCAAAAAGATGATGTCTATCCAGATTTCCGGCCAGTCGCATAGGAGTGAGGCAAATCAGGTTTGCTTTAAGTACACACTGACAGTTAGACACCTTTGAGATTGGACGTGGTAAGTTGATGTTTGTCAAGAATCCCATCGTCCAAACCTCACTGAATTTGAACGAGGTCCTGTAATAGGGCTACGAGAAGCTGGATGTTGACACCACCGTCGTGTTAGGTGTACGGCTCTGGTGCATCGTACTGCATTTGCAGCAGCAATCTGAGCAACAGTTGGCTCTGTGGTGAACTGTTCAAGGACAGCTCCGAACCAGACACCCTGAAGCCTGCGTTCCACTGATCCCAAGCCAACGCCATCTGCGACTTCAGTGGTGTCAAGCACCCTGTGTTGGTTGGATGGAGGCCTGCACCCAACCTGTCTGTGTGCTAGACACACTCGACTTACACCTGGGGTTATACTCTGGGATGCGCTTTCACAAGACACGAAGAAACTCCCGTGGTTGTCCCATGCACCCTGAATGCAAAAGCCGCGCGGAATTAGCCGAGCGGTCTATGGGCGCTGCAGTCACGGACTGTGCGGCTGGTCCCGGGGGAGGTTCGAGCCCTCCCTCGGCCATGGGAGTGTGTGTGTTTGTCCTTAGGATAATTTAGGTTAAGTAGTGTGTAAGCTTAGGGACTGATGACAACTCCAGCATCATCCATTCATTACTCTACATTAAATGTTTTTTGGTTTTGTGATTTTGTTTTTTCTGTCAGTGTCTTTTTGTGTCTATTGTCTCGCGAAAGGCTATTTACAATTTATACAGAAAGCAGATTGCAGTGGCATGAAAGGGAAGCGGTGGTCGGGAAGTGAGTGAGACAGGGTTGTAGTCTATCCCCGATGTTATTCAATCTGTATATTGAGCAAGCAGTGAAGGGAACAAAGGAAAAATTTGAAGTAGGAATTAAAATCCATAGAGAAGAAATAAAACTTTGAGGTTCGCCGATGACATTGTAATTCTGTCAGAGACAGCAAAGGACCTGGAAGAGCAGCTGAACGGAACGGACAGTGTCTTGAAAACAGGATATAAGATGAACATCAACAAAAGCAAAACAAGGATAATGGAATGTAGTCGAATTAAATCGGGTGATGCTGAGAGAATTAGATTAGGAAATGAAACGCTTATAGTAGTAAATGGGTTTTGCTATTTCGGGAGCAAAATGACTCGCGATGGTCGAAGTAGAGAGGATATAAAATGCAGACTGGCAATAGCAAGGAAAGCGTTTCTGAAGAAGAGAAATTTGTTAACATCGAGCATAGATTTAAGTGTCAGGAAGCCGTTTATGAAAGTATTTGTATGGAGTGTAGCCATGTATGGAAGTGAAACGTGGACGATAAATAGTTTGGACAAGAAGAGAATAGAAGCTTTCGAAATGTGGTGCTACAAAAGAATGCTGAAGATTAGATGGGTAGATAACATAACTAATGAGGAGGTATTGAATAGCATTGGGGGGAAGAGGAGTTTGTGGCCCAACTTGACTAGAAGAAGGGATCAGTTGGTAGGACATGTTCTGAGCATCAAGGGATCACGAATTTAGTATTGAAGGGCAGCGTGGATGGTAAAAATCTTAGAGGGAGACCAAGCGAAGAATACACTAAGCAGATTCAGAAGGACGTAGGTTGCAGTAGGTGCTGGGAGATGAAGAAGCTTGCAGAGGATAGAGTAGCATGGAGAGCTGCATCAAACCAGTCTCAGGACTGAAGACCACAACAATAACAACATTGTCTCGCGATATTTGACGCCAACTGCGATGTCGGCATTTGGTCACTGTCTCTGTTATTAAAAAAAAAAAAAATCTCGGCAGTCCACGAGTTGGAAGGCAGTGCCACTGGGGCGGATTGAGGCGCTCGGCGCACTCTGTCGGAATTAGTGGCGGAAGAGCGTACAAAGGCGATTCTGCGAGCAGAGTCTGGCGCGCTGTGCCCGCGACGCGCGGCCTATTGATCACGGCCGTTGCGGGCGGCGCTCTGCTCTGCGGAAGGAAGCGAGGGCCATCTGCGAAGATAAACACGCCGCGCCTTACTTATTCATTCGGACGCAAATCCCTGCCCTGCCTCTTCCCGCCGCTGCGCTCCGGATTTAGCAGATGCATCGGGCAGCACCGTGGAGGCCCGTCCTTACATCGATTCTTAATTCTTTATTTACTTCCACGTGCGCACTCGTCACTTGCTACTGTTCGCTGTGAAATCTCGTGATGAGTGAAGGAACAACAGTGGTTGTTTACAGTTGTGTAACAGATGTTACTTTCTAACACATTCAAAATGTATGACGAAACGGGAGGCTGTAGACGTTGATCGTACTGGGAGCGGCACTTCTGGCAAAGGCGAACTTTCAGGGTCTAGTACCAATCTGGCACACAGCTTTAAGCTGTCCGTGAGACCTGGTACCAAGGAAGGCAGGATTGGGCTACGATTGTGGACGGGGCCGTAATCAATTACTGTTGGTTAGTTTATTTTTCAATCACGTACACTTTATTTGGAAACAACAACAAATAAAAGGTGACAATAAATTAAGAAGTGTTCTACGGCTGAAGGCCTTAACGACAACAAATTCGAAACTATTTCTCAGCTGAAGGCACGCAATAGTGATAATTTAAAAACTGTTTCACGGCTGAAGTCCTGAGTAGCAATCTTAAGAACCAGTTAAAACTTCTTCAACCTGCAATTACAGTTATTAAAATATTTTTAAAAGAACAGTCATCAAAATCTGACTGCTAGAATACAACTGTCTAAATAAAATTTTAAAACAAGTAACATCCACGGCTGAAGGCCTTAATGACAACAAATTCAAACAATTTCTCAGCTGAAGGCCCCAACAGTAATAATTTAAAAACTGTTTCACGACTTAAGACCTGAATAGCAATCTTTTAAAAACCAGTTAACTTCTTCAACCTGCAATTACAGTTATTAAAATATTTTTAAAAGAACAATTATCAAAATCTCACTGCTAGAATACAATTATCTAATTTAAATTTTAAGACAAGTAACACAGACGGCTGAAGGCCTTAATGACAACAAATTCAACTATTTCTTGGCTGAAGGCCCCAATAGTAATAATTTAAAAACTGTTTCACCGCTGAGGGACTGAATAGCAATCTTTTAAGAACCAGTTAAGCATCTTCAGACTTGAAATTACAGTTATAAAAGTTAAAAAGAGGCAATTATCAAATCTGACCAAACCAAGGAGAAAGGGGGGGGGGGGGCGAGGGCGCAGACGTTGCCCCAAGGATCGACGTGGGAAAGTCCCTCAAAACTTCACAAGCAATGAGACAGGCAGCCAAGAGTTGCATTCACTTCACGAGATGGTAACTCAGACTAGTGGTAGTTTAAACGCATGACCAGTAATCGGTTGCCGAATCTGCCTAACGTCCGATGACCAACGTAACAATGTAATAACACACTCAAGCCGGTACCGGCGGTCAGCACTACGCCTTCAGACTCCAGGTTTTAGAGCATTCGGAAGCAGAAAGGAACCACTACTACCAGAACAGGAAAAAAAAAAAAAGAAAAATGCACCACCCGGCCCACAAGTCAAGGAAGCTGTCGAACTACACGCCTTACCGGACAGCAGCGGCAAGGCGAGGAACAGTTCACTGCATAACATACACTAAGCTCCAGGGCGGGTAAAATGTTCAAATGTGTGTCAAATCTTATGGGACTTAACTGCTAAGGTCATCAGTCCCTAACCTTACACACTACTTAACCTAAATTGTCCTAAGGACAAACACTCACACCCATGCCCGAGGAAGGACTCGAACCTCCACCGGGATTAGTCGCACAGTCCATGACTGTAGGACAGGTAACTGGGGCGTTAGCGGCCACTAGGCAGGAAAAATACCACTAGTTGAACTTCACAAAGAATAACATATGGAATGCAATAATTAATAATAAGAAGTGGAGGAAGGCTAATTAGGTTCGCCTTCCCCAAACGCTCGACTCGCTGCTCTTCGTCTCGGCGTCACTGCGAGCAGCAACGTGCAATCGAATGGCGAGATCTCACAATGGTGGAGGTTTCACTACTTGATTTAAGGCTCACTCAACTTAAACTTCCTGGGTCCAGTTGACAACAAGGCTGTAGTCCTCGCGACTACCATCCTTCCATCCGGCAGTGCATGCGTGCCCCCAGTGGTCCCGGCGTGTTCGCGCGCTGTGTGGACTTGGCTGCTCGTCCGTCCCCAAACAGAACTGCCGACTCACACCACACGGAAACACAACAACGTCGCCCCAAAGATAGTACCACCGTTACTAGATATCGATAACCGCCGTTGCTGCCAGTAGCGGACAGACAACGCTTGCAAACGGAGTGGCGCCAGTGAACACAAGAAGAAGACGACAACCGTAACTATACCAACTAAACGATGCCAACCTAGCAACGGCACCAACGCGAGCCGCAGCACGGCTCAGTCCGCAGGTTTCAGGACAGCGCAGCTTGGCTGCAGAGTGAAAGATTCATTCTCTTAAAAGCGATGCCGTTAGTACTTTTAAAGCAAACTGAAATGTCTACGTTACGTGTTGTGATATACACTGACAGGAAAAAATCCCAATACCAAGAAATAATTAATGTAGAGTAATGAAATTTCGGGAATACTTTTGTCTAGGTAAAATATGTGATGTGTCGACAGAAGTGCCGACACAGTGTTATTTTGAGGGGGCCGATATGCAAGCTATAATCTCACGCAGAATATCTGGAAGTCTGAAACAGGACGCTCAATGAATGCTCTAAAGAAAAGTGCGGTGCTTTTGGAATACTTAACTTTAATCCATCCTTGTTGTATACATCGTTCTTGTTGAGACATGCTTTAGACGATAATTATCAATTGCTATGTAAGGCTAATGGCGCCTTGCTAGGTCGTAGCCATGGACTTAGCTGAAGGCTATTCTAACTATCTGCTCGGCTAATGAGCGATGCTTCGTCAGTGTAGTCGCTAGCAATGTCGTCCGTACAACTGGGGCGAGTGCTATTCCGTATCTCGAGACCTGCCTTGTGGTGGCGCTCGGTCTGCGATCACACAGTGGCGACACGCGGGTCCGACATGTACTAATGGACCGCGGCCGATTTAAAGCTACCACCTAGCAAGTGTGGTGTCTGGCGGTGACACCACAATATGTAAGTGATTAATATTACAGATATTGCAAGATTATAGGTTAACGTAAGCACGAGAGAAGCCATTGCAAGTGTGAAATGCTGGTACATTAATACACGGTGTAAGGCAACCATGCAAACGCGCATGCATTGTGTCGTACAGGTGACAGATGTCAGTTTTTGGGAGGGGATTCCATGTCTGTTGCACTTGGTCGATCAGTACAGGGACGGTTACTGCTGTTTGTTGATGACAATGGAGTTGTCCCATACCTGGTCGATTCTCCGGAGACAGGTCTGGTGATCGAGTATGCCAGAGCAACATGTCGACAGTCTGCAGAGCATCTTGGGATACGACAGCGATATGTGTTGGAAAACACCGCATGGAATGCTGCTCATGGATAGCAGCAGAACAGGTGCAGTCACCAGACTGCCGTGCAAACTTGCAATCAAGGTGCGTGGGATAACCTCTGCCGGCCGCGGTGGCCGTGCGGTTCTAGGCGCTTCAGTCCGGAACCCCACGACTGCTACGGTCGCAGGTTCGAGTCTTGCCTCGGGCATGGATGTGTGTGATGTCCTTAGGTTAGTTAGGTTTAAGTAGTTCTAAGTTCTAGGGGACTGATGACCTTACATGGTAAGTCCCATAGTGTTAACAAGGGAACCTCCCCATCGCACCCCCCTAAGATTTAGTTATAAGTTGGCACAGTGGATAGGCCTTGAAAAACTGAACACAGATCAATCGAGAAAACAGGAAGAAGTTGTGTGGAACTATTAAAAAAATAAGCAAAATATACAAACTGAGTAGTCCATGTGCAAGATATGCAACATCAAGGGAACTGTGTGCCCAGGAGCGCCGTGGTCGCGTGGTTAGTGTGAGCAGCTGGGGAACGAGAGATCCTTGGTTCAAGTCTTCCCTCGGGAGAAAAGTTTTATTTTTTATTTTCAGACAATTATTATCTGTCCGTCCGTTCGTCCGATGCAAGGTAACTGCGCCGTAGTATGGGGACGCTACACCTAAACGGAAAAATTTGAAAACGTTAGAAACATATGTTTTGACAGAGCACAGGGAAAACTGTGCGACAGTGAAACTTGTTGTATTCATTTGTTGTAGTTTATGTGACAAACTCTTATGTTAGCATCACTTTTTTGGGAGTGATTATCACATCCACAAGAAAACCTAAATCGGGCAAGGTAGAAGAATCTTTTTACCCATTCGCCAAGTGTACAAGTTAGGTAGGTCGACAACATATTCCTGTTATGTGACGCACATGGCGTCACCAGTCTCGTATAGAATCGCACGGTTTTGCGGTGCGGTCGCAAAACACAGACACTAAACTTATTACGGTGAACAGAGATGTGACTGAACGAACGGACAGATCATAACTTTGCGAAAATAAAAAAGTAAACTTTTCACTCGAGGGAAGATTTGAACCAAGGACCTTTCGTTCCACAGCTGCTCACGCTAACCACGGGACCACGGCGCTCCTAGGCTGATAGTATCCTTAAAGTTGCCTATCTTGCGCATTGACTACTCAGTTTGTATATTTTGCTTATTTTTTTCATAGTTTCACACAACTTCTTCCTGTTTTCTCGATTGATCTGTGTTCAGTTTTTAAAGGCCTATGCACTGTGCCAACTTATGACTAAATCTGAGGGGGGTGCGATGGGGAGGTTCCCTTGTGAGAGCCATTTGAACCATTTTTTTTTTTTATAACCTCTAGAGTTCTCCAGTGGTCATACGAAATCACACACCAGACAATAGCTCCAAGTGTGTGTCTGGCATGCAGACTGGTTGCTTGCAGGAGCTGACCGGGTCTCCTCCTAACCAACACACGACCACCACTGGCACCCAGACAGAACCGGCTTTCATCAGAAAACACAACAGATCTCCACTCCGCCAGCCAATGAGCTCTCGCTTGACACCACTAAAGTTGCAAATAATGGTGGTTTGGAGTCAGTAGAATGCACAATGCAGCTGTTCTTGAAGTAACTGTTTTGTAACAGTTCGTTGTGTCACTGTGGTGCCATCTGCTGCTCGAATTGCTGCTGCATACACAGTACAATGCGCCATAGCGATACGCCGAACACGGTGGCCTTCCCTCTCTGCAGAGCTACGTGGCCGTCCGAAGCCTGGTCTTCTTGCGACTGTGCAGTCTCGCCATTACCACCGCTGCCAGCAGTCATGTACAGTGCCTACATTCCTGCCAAGTCTTTGTGCAGTATCGTGGAGGGAACATCCAGCTACTCCTAGCCCTCTTACACGCTCTCGTTCAAACTCTGTTCTTCATTGTTTTAAAGGCGTTCTTGGCTAACATCAAGCTCACCCACCCTCCCCTACCTTGGCCTCACAATTGACCGTCACCTCACCTGGATCCCTCACCTCAGCTCTATGCAATCGAAAGCCCACAACCGCCTCAGATGCCTCAAACTCCTCTCTACGGTTGGCGTTGAACCCCTTTACCATCCTCTACACCTACAAATCCATGATCCGTCCCATCCTCTGTTATGCCAGTCCTGCCTGGATATCCGCCCCCCCCCCCCAAATTCTATAAGTCCCTCCAGATCCTTGAGCGCCATGCACTCTGCCTCACCCTCTGTATATGCCTCCCATCCCCCACGCAGATGCTCTATGACTTGATTCCTTTCCCTCATCTGCACCTTTTCCTCCAACATATCCACATCCTCTACACCTCCTGCTGCCTTGATCCCCCTCATCCCCTGGTTGCTCCTCTCCTCTCTGCTCCTCTCCTCTCCAACACCCACCCTCTGCTGCAACTTGTTGTGTCCCCCCTACCCTTCACCTCCACACCCTTCATCTCCTTTGCAAAGGTCGCTTCCGTCTACTCCCCCTCCTGGATGATGTCCTCTTTCCCTCCATTTATCCCTACTATCAACTCTGACCCTCACCTCCCCCTCCTTTCCTCTGTCCTTTTCCCAGACTCCCTCTGCCCCCAGTTCCATCCTGTTTTTTCCCCACCTACCCTCTCTCTGCCTCCCTTCTCTCTCCTTAGTCCTTTTTGCTCTCCCCTCCACTGCCTTTCCCACTCCTTCTCGTGTTCGGCCTCCCACTCTTTGCTATGCCCTCTCCCTCCATCGGCTCCCCCGTTTTTCTTTTCCCCTTCTCCCCCCTCTTTCCCCTCATCCGTCCGGGTCCTCACCCCCCCCCCCTCCATCTGCCACTGTGTCACCTGTATAGTGCTGATTTAAGTGAGTGTTGTGCTTCCCCTGTCAGTGTTGTGAACAGCCACCATACTGTCGCTCGTGTGTTTTTTATCTCATGCGAACAGAAACCAGACTATCGCCTTGTTTTTTAATTGTGCCTGTGTACTTATTGTGTGTCTTCATCCTCATCGTCGCCACAATGTTTTTATATTTTAAATTCCACAACTTTCAGCCATTTTGCATTTTTTAATAATTTAAACGTTTTATCGCCTTTTCTCTTGTTTGTTTATATTCTCATTATGTTTTTTAACTTTTCTGTAGGCTGTAGAGCAGCATATTACGCTGCTGCCAGCCCGCTATAAAGGAAAAAAAAAGTCAACTCACTATGTCCAATTTCAAAATTAACTAAAGCTCACTACCGTTACAGCGCGTTTTTTAAGAAAACCTGATTTACATCCTCATCATGGCGCTACTAGCGCCTCTCTTATGTGACTGGGGTAAAGTTTGAATAGACGTCATCTTTCAGATTCACTATAGAAACACCCTACCAACTTTTGTTTATCTCACATAGCTCCTGCTTGTGTTGGGATCTTTTTTCCTTCAGTGTATATACATCCACCTAATTGCAGCTTGCTGCTCTCAATCAACTTGTCAAGTACTGTTCGGCAATCAGCTACAGCCACCATTCAGTATTCGAAATCGACCGAGGCAAGGAGATACGACGGCGCCACTACTATTCAAGCCTTGGCAGAAGTAAACCGTGACACTGATCGAATCAAAGAAATGGAGATGTGGTAGCAGACAATTCTGGCGTTTACTGACGATGTTCTGATTCTTGGCGACACGCTGGAACGAACATCCACTGACAGAGCCTGAATTCTCCATAATGCGAAGAAAATTGGGCTGCTGGTGAATGATGATAAAACCAAATATCTCGTTTTATCACGTCATCCATCTCTCCTCTCTGGCATTGTTATTAACAAGCATTGCTTAGAACGAGTTCGGAATTCAAGTACCTGGGAACCGTACTGACTAATAAAAATGAAGTAGTGAAAGAAATGCTCAACGAATAATAAATGCTAATCGTTTGTTCTGTTGTCCGAAAAGTTTATTCAAATCACGTCCGATACCTCAGAAGAACATAATCCAACTGTACATGACACTAATACAGCCGGTATATTTATATGGCTTTGAAACCTCGCCGACATCAGCTACAGCAGAAGAAGCAACCTGTGCCTCTGAGAAGAAGGTACTTCGAAAGACCTATGGATCCGTCTACAATACCTTATAGGGGAAATGGGAACGAAGAACGCAAGAAGACCTGCACCAGCAGCCATGACAGCCACGCATTGGCCGAATATTAGAGCAAAAAAGGCTACAGTGTCCACAATCTTCGAGCCAATAGAGCCCTCCCAAACCGTTCTCAACCTGCTGGAAAACGCTCAGGGGACGTCCAAGAATGCGGTGAATGGAACGAGTATTAAGAATCCTTAAATAACTGGAGCCGACAGCGGTGGGAGATGGAGCTGGAGACTAGCAACGATGGACTACCATCTGCAGTAGATATCCCCCCTATTGTGACTAATTTCCTTTGTTATCACGTGTTTTGTAATGAGTACTTTTGTATTTTTGACAGTGTGATTTTTTTTATTTGTAGTGCGGTTATTTCTTTTGTTCTTCTGCTGTAGGCCTTAAATTCCGTTAATGCAATAAATGATGATGGGATGTGAAATGGAACGATTCCATAAAACAGTCACAGGTAAAGCAGATAGTAGATATCGGTTCGTTGGTAGAACGCCAAGGAAATACAGCCAGTCTGAAATGGGGATTGTTTGCAAAACACTTGTGTGACCATTCCTGGAATATTTGCTCCAGTGTGTGGTACCCATACCAAATAGAATAAACAGGGAATAATGAATGTAAGCAAAGAAAGGCAGCACGAATGGCCACAGGTGTGTTTGGCCCATGGGAGAGCGTCACGGAGATGCTGAACAAACTGAATAGGCGGACGCTCGAAGATAGACTCATGCTATCCCGAGAAAGAAATTACAAAATTTCAAGAACCAGCGTTAACTGGTAAATCTAGGAACACACAACAGCCCTCTACGTACGTGTTACCGTGTACTGCTTACGTGTTATCCGCGCTTTTAGTCAGTCTAAGGTTAATTGAAAACTCGCGGCCTGCAGACGAAAGTACCTTTGTAAAGCATAACCGCAAATTTCGCGTAATTAAAGTTGGTTCTCGTGCAATAGAACACTTTCGGCCATTACAGAAATTTGCTACCAGTTAACTGCCTGTTTCCATATCGGTGATTTTATCTATATTTACTTTTTATCAGCTTTCTTGCTATGGTTCAAGTTATCGTATTTGGTCTGTCTATCAGAAATTATTATCAATTTTACTTACAAGTACTGGAAGTCAGAGACATCTCTTATTCTCGGAAGTAGGATACGTTTCGTGGCAGATAGCTTTCTTGAACTAAGACAGCTCATCCTGGTATCAGTGCACCACTCTTATTAACTTTTATTAAGAAAAAGGTTTTGAAGCAACTGAGGTGTTTCAGTCGAAGTACGAGGTCATAATTCTGATAACTAGCTTTTTTAAAGACGATGTTTTAAATGCGAACGGAACCGGCAGTTTGTGAGCCATTTCAAACGTAATTTAGATGCACTGAATTATTCATGAAACAGGCGATCAGCATAGCTTTAAATTACGTGCAACTTAATTTGATACATAAGACACGTCGTAATTTTGTCCTCGGACACCTCTGATGCAACGGAGATGGCATTAAGGCCACAGAATAATAGCCTGATATGGACGGATGAAGCAAGCAGACGCTTTGACAGATAAAATTGCTGATATTTTTTTTTAGACGACGCTGCATTGTTTTTGCCTAATGTGAAGGTGGAAACACTGATGCAGCGAGATAGCTGAGTGCATCTCACGTGTTCTACTGTTTATGCCTGGAAGCCAAATAAACGAAGATTCCACAAACTTTTGGTTCGTTATTTGTAAAATTAAAAAGACTCTAACAAAAAAAAAATAGATCTATAGACCGACAAACCTGGGCAAGCAGCTACCTCGTGGTAAGTATATCCACACAAGTTGTGAATTTGGAATTCTACATTATTAGTGACTGCAAGTATTAATGCTGTTTCAAATAAACATTTGTAAGACTCAGTTTGCAGGATGTCCCTTCTGAATTTGTACAATTGGGGAAACTAATAGTTTTTTGCTAGTACTACTACTACGGAGGTTCTGGAGAGCACTGTTGTTACAGTTGTATTTTTTTTATTTCAGTTCTGAATTGTTTGTGTTGTGAAGCTGTAGCTGAAGTGAGCAGACACATCTACAGTGGTATGAAAGCGAGTGGACCAACGTCCGCTGACAGGATAAACAATGAGAGAGATAAGGAACAGGTTTAGAGATCGCTTTCGTGAGGCCTCCACCTCGTAAAGCAAGCCTGCTTCACAGGAAGCAAAATGCAACATGCTTTTGAATAGGTCAGTGTGAAAGGCTGCGTACCTAAAACCATCCCAACTAGATTGACCATTACGAAGGCCGGAACTTCCAATGCCAGATAATTCACTGTGTGGAATAAAAATGTCCCATGCGGTTCAACGTCAGTTTAAGACCAGCAAAGAACTAAGCACAAGTTCTGAGGAATCTTTCGAAACGCAACTGAGATGCTCGATAAAATGAGCCACTCGAGACATACTTTTTATCTGTAAAGACTCCATTATATAATATACTTCGTAATGTTTTGAATTAGGGATGAGGAGCCTTCTCAGACATACTATAAAGACGTCATTAATTACGTTCCAGGGTGTTCAACGAATGGTTACCTAAATGTCTAATTGGGCTGAACAAAATCTTTCCAAATTTGAAGATTTCTTATACGAACACTTTATTTCCCAAGATCGCAATTATTGTTTGCACAGTGATGACTAATTTCGGCAAATTTTGAAATCACATTAGTACAATCAGTAACGTCACCAAAAACCATTACAGTTAGGCACTTTGTCATGATCGATAATAATGTTAGTTAGTTTATTGTGGGTGTGTCATAAGATAACTTTATGCAATATTGCGGCATATACAAAATTTGAACACACGGAAAACCCGGAGCGGTATATTTAATAAGTATTTTTCACACGCGGAGATGTCCAATTGACGTAATGCGGTGTGACAACAGGGGTAACTACCACATGCAGTCTTGGACTACCAGTATAGTAGCCAGCCGAAGTGGCGAGCGGTTCTAGGCGCTTCAGTCTGGAACCGCGCGACCGCTACGGTCGCAGGTTCGAATCCTGCCTCGGGCATGGATGTGTGTGATATCCTTAGGTTAATTAGAATTAAGTAGTTCTAAGTTCTAGGGAACTGATGACCTCAGATGTTAAGTCCCATAGTGCTCAGAGCTATTTGAACCATTTGAACCAGCCTAGTGGAAAATAGCAAAATGTGTCATTACGTGGACCAGAAAAACTAGCCAATAAGCTATTACGCTATCAGCTCATGAAGTCCGTTCCAGTTAAAGGCAAGCTACAATGAACTTTTCATCTACACGGATGGAAAGTCAATGAAAGACTCGAAATTTTCCGACGAGTCTCTCGTCAGTTTGTGTCGTGTTGTAACAGCAGACAGAAAAAAGCTTAAAAACGCAGGTCACTCTTCTTTACAAAAAAAGTAAGATGGTTGTTCAGAATTACAGACCAATATCAGTGACGTCCCACGGATTCTACAGCATAAGAGATCGAACTTGGAGTGCATCAGTACTGAAAGAATGGCTCTTTGGTCGTCGCACCTTATATAAGGGCTGATTGTTACGGTTCTGTGGCTCAGAAGCGGAGAGCTGGTCTGCCGTTAGCATGATACTGTCATGATAAAGTAAGGACATTGTTTGAAGGATGGTAAACACGAGTAGGCGACCAGGAGTTGGACGTCCACGCTCAGCGGACCGAGGAGGTCGGAGGTTTCTGTAGAAAGTGATAGGTGGCGATTTGTATCAGATATGACGACAGAGTACAATGCTGCTGTAGGCACAAGTTTTTCGGAACACACCGTTTAGTGCACATTTTTGGACACGGGGCTCCATCCAGGCAACTCGTACGGTGTTCCCGTGTTGACCCAACGACATCGTCAATTGTCGCTGCAGTGGACACTTGATCATCAAAACTGGATTGTGGATAAGTGGAAGCGTGTCGCCTGATTGGATAAATCACGCTTATTGTTACATTAGGTCGGCGGTCATGTGTCAATACGTTGTCATCCATGCAAATGACTGATCGAAACGTACACAGCGCCACCCACGCAGGCTGGGGGCAGTATATACAATGGGGAGCATTCAACTGTGGTAGCAATCGAAGGAACCAACATGCACAATGTAACATTACCGTCGTCCATGCGTGATATCTTCCCCATTGGCGATGACATTTCCAACAGGATAACTGTCGTTCAGAATCGTGGTACGGTAGTTTTAGGAGCTTTATAGTAAACTCATTTTGATGTCTTAGCCAAGAAAGTCATTTGATCAGAACCACTGGAACACATCTAGGACGCTATCAGGCGGTAGCTCCGCGCCCACGTACCACTGGCCCGAAGTTTCCGAGAATTACATGACCTGAGCGTAGTACTCTTGCGCCACATACCACATATCTCCTGATACCAACCAAGGAGTTGTCGGATGTATTCCATGCGTAATCTCTGCTTTTTTGCGTTGTTTAAAGGTGGACCAACACCCTATTAAGCAAATGGTCATATCATTTTGACTCGCCATAATACACAACTGGCCATTAAAATTGCTACACCAAGAAAAAATGCAGATGATAAACGGGTAGTCATTAGACAAATATATTATATTAGAACTGAGATGTGATTGCATTTTCACGCAATTTGGGTGCATAGATCCTGAGAAATCAGTACCCATAACAAACATATCTGGCCATAATAACGGCGTTGATACGCCTGGGCATTCAGTCAAACACAGCTTGGATGGCGTGTACAGGTACGGCTGCCCATGCAGCTTCAACACGATACCACAGGTCATTAAGAGTAGTCACTGGCGTGTTGTGATGAGCCAGTTGCTCGGCCTCCATTGACCAGACGTTTTTCAGTTGGTGAAAGATCTGAAGAACGTGCTGGCCAGTGCAGCAGTCAAACATTTTCTGTCTCCAGAAAGGCCCGTACAAGACCTGCAACATGCGGTCGTGCATTATCCTGCTGAAATCTAGGGTTTCGCAGGGATCGAATGAAGGGTAGAGCCACGGGTCGTAACACATCTGAAATGTAACGTCCACTGTTCAAACTGCCGTCAATGCGAACAAGAGGTGACCTAGACGTGCAACCAATGGCACCCCATACCATCGCGCCGGGTGATACGGCACTATGGCGATGACCAATACACGCTTCCAAAGTGCATTCACCGTGATGTCGCCAAACACGGATGCGATCATCATGATGCTGTAAACAGAACCTGGACTCATCCGAAAAAATGACGTTTGGCATTCGTGCACCCAGGTTCGTCGTTGAGTACACCATCGCACGCGCTCCTGTCTGTGATGCAGCGTCAAGGGTAACCGCAGCCATGGTCTCCGAGCTGATAGTCCATGCTGCTGCAAACGTCGTCGAACTGTTCGTGCAGACGGTTGTTGTCTTGCAAACGTCCCCATCTGTCGACTCAGGGATCGAGACGTGGCTGCACGATCCGTTACATCCATGCGGTTAAGATGCCTGTCATTTCGACTGCTAGTGATACGAGGCCGTTGGGATCCAGCACGGCGTTCCGTATTACCCTCCTGATCCCACCGATTCCATATTCTGCTAACAGTCGTTGGATCTCGACCAACGCGAGCAGCAATGTCGCGATACGATAAACCGCAATCGCGATAGGCTACAATCCGACCTTTATCAAAGTCGAAAACGTGATGGTACGCATTTCTTCTCCTTACACGAGGCATCACAACAACGTTTCACCATGCAACGCCGGTCAACTGCTGTTTGTGTATGAGAAATCGGTTGGAAACTTTGCTCATGTGAGCACGTTGTAGGTGTCGTCACCGGCGCCAACCTTTTTGTGAATGCTCTGAAAAGCTAATCATTTGCATATCACAGCAAGTTCTTCCTGTCGGTTAAGTTTCGCGTCTGTAGCACGTCATCTTCGTGGTGTAGAAATTTTAATGGCCAGTAGTGTAGTTCCAACTTGCAAATTCATTCCATATTTAGATAACTTCCGTATGTCGAACGTCCGCAGTAGCGCTAGAGATTAGTGTGGATCTTAGACTTATTATGGAAGCTAATGCACTCTCCATTCTTTGTATCTCTAAGCGCAAGAGACGCCTCTTGGATGCACGTGGAGTACAGGAAAACTAAGAAACGTTTTACATCTAGCGTTGTGTGTTGCCCTCTTTCCGATAACGAAACTGTCAGCATGCGACCCGAAATGCTAACGAGTATTTGTACACACATCACGAACAAGTAATCAGTTTGAGGGAGACAGCAAAGCGTTGCTCCCTTGTTGCGCTGGTTGCCTACGATGTTGCTGCAGTCGTCTACTCTCTCTAAGCGGGGCGAGGTCCACTGAACAGCAAGGTGAATGGTCTCGCTTTCCATCCACCGTGAAATTTAAAGGAGGATTTGAACAAACAAAACTTGGAAATGTAATTAATTTCATTTACATTATGAATGAAAAAACACAACACTATTGTAATATTCTACACTACTAATACACTCCTGGAAATGGAAATAAGAACACCGTGAATTCATTGTCCCAGGAAGGGGAAACTTAATTGACACATTCCTGGGGTCAGATACATCACATGATCATACTGACAGAACCACAGGCACATAGACACAGGCAACAGAGCATTCACAATGTCGGCACTAGTATAGTGTATATCCACCTTTCGCAGCAATGCAGGCTGCTATTCTCCCATGGAGACGATCGTAGAGATGCTGGATGTAGTCCTGTGGAACGGCTTGCCATGCCATTTCCACCTGGCGCCTCAGTTGGACCAGCGTTCGTGCTGGACGTGCAGACCGCGTGAGACGACGCTTCATCCAGTCCCAAACATGCTCAATGGGGGACAGATCCGGAGATCTTGCTGGCCAGGGTAGGTGACTTACACCTTCTAGAGCACGTTGGATGGCACGGGATACATGCGGACGTGCATTGTCCTGTTGGAACAGCAAGTTCCCTTGCCGGTCTAGGAATGGTAGAACGATGGGTTCGATGACGGTTTGGATGTACCGTGCACTATTCAGTGTCGCCTCGACGATCACCAGTGGTGTACGGCCAGTGTAGGAGATCACTCCCCACACCATGATGCCGGGTGTTGGCCCTGTGTGCCTCGGTCGTATGCAGTCCTGATTGTGGCGCTCACCTGCACGGCACCAAACACGCATACGACCATCATTGGCACCAAGGCAGAAGCGACTCTCATCGCTGAAGACGACACGTCTCCATTCGTCCCTCCATTCACGCCTGTCGCGACACCACTGGAGGCGGGCTGCACGATGTTGGGGCGTGAGCGGAAGACGGCCTAACGGTGTGAGGGACCGTAGCCCAGCTTCATGGAGACGGTTGCGAATGGTCCTCGCCGATACCCCAGGAGAAACAGAGTCCCTAATTTGCTGGGAAGTGGCGGTGCGGTCCCCTACGGCACTGCCTAGGATCCTACGGTCTTGGCGTGCATCCGTGCGTCGCTGCGGTCCGGTCCCAGGTCGACGGGCACGTGCACCTTCCGCCGACCACTGGCGACAACATCGATGTACTGTGGAGACCTCACGCCCCACGTGTTGAGCAATTCGGCGGTACGTCCACCCGGCCTCCCGCATGCCCACTATACGCCCTCGCTCAAAGTCCGTCAACTGCACATACGGTTCACGTCCACGCTGTCGCGGCATGCTACCAGTGTTAAAGACTGCGATGGAGCTCCGTATGCCACGGCAAACTGGCTGACACTGACGGCGGCGGTGCACAAATGCTGCGCAGCTAGCGCCATTCGACGGCCAACACCGCGGTTCCTGGTGTGTCCGCTGTGCCGTGCGTGTGATCATTGCTTGTACAGCCCTCTCGCAGTGTCCGGAGCAAGTATGGTGGGTCTGACACACCGGTGTCAATGTGTTCTTTTTTCCATTTCCAGGAGTGTATTTACTTCACCAACCGGTTATCGGCTGTTTCGTCATTATCAGGTACAAAGATATTTATCTTTGTACGATCCTGTCGCTGTCCATTTCTGATAACGACAGGTAGACTTTTCTCTTGTTTACCTGAGGCATTGCAGACTTTCTACAAATCACCAACGCTGAAATGCAGTTTCTGAATCAGAGACTTTCTACCTGATCTCTACTTACACACTCTACTACACTGTACTTCGAGTACAAAATAAACGCCCAGTCATTGGAAGCGGTAACATCCGTCAAGCATCTGCAGTTACATTGAAATGCTAATCTGTTGCATAGGTCTGTATACGGTGCAATCACACTGTGAGCGCCGCCTATGTTCGACGTCAATGTGCAACAACCACCCACAGACGATAGGACGATAGGGGCGGCGCTAGCAATGGACGGTATATAAGGCATGTCGGAGGCACGCTAAAACACCGCAGTCGTTGTCGTAACGCGGAAGTGGCCAAGGGTGGAAGAATCTCTGAAATGGCTAAATTTGTAAGCTGTTTGCATGCCGCCACGGATAAAGTGTACCGTGCAACATGAGGCAACCCGAAACCGGCTCCCAGGGAACTGTGGTACACTACTGGTTATGGATGACACGGGTGAAAGGCGACTGTGGAGATGTGTACGGGCGAACAGACGTGCAACTCTTGAGCGACGGGCTGCCTAGATGAAACAATGAGCTAACAACAGTGTCTTCTCAACGACCGTTCAACGTACGTTGCACACAATTACCGGCCAATTTCACTGACTTCGATTTGTTGTAGAATCATGGGACATATTTTGTGTTCAGACATAATGACCTTTCTAGACTCTGAGAAGCTTATCTGCAGAAACCAGGCCGGCTGGAGTGGCCGAGTGGTTCTAGGCGCTACAGTCTGGAACCGTGCGATCACTACGGTCGCAGGTTCGAATCCTGCCTCGGGCATGGATGTGTGTGATGTCCTTAGGTTAGCTAAGTTTAAGTAGTTCTACGTTCTAGGGGACTGATGATCTCAGAAGTTAAGTCCCATAGTGCTCAGAGCCATTTGAATCTTTTTTTTGCAGAAACCAGTACGGTTTTAGGAAACAGCGGTCTTGCGAGACACAGCTGGCCCTCTTTGTGCATGACATACAACTGGCTCTAGATACCGGCTCCCAGTTTGATGCCATATTTCTCGACTTTCGAAAGGCGTTCGGCTCAGATCCGCACTGTCGCTTGCTCCACAAAACTGAGCGCTTACGGTCTATCCCATGACTTATTCGGGTGGATAGAAAGTTTTCTAACAGAAAGGGAGTAGTATGTCGTCCTGAATGGGGTGACTTCAACAGAAACAAGCGTAACTTCACGTGTGCCCCAGGGCAGCGTAATAGGTCCCCTGCTTTTTACGATTTACATAAACGATCTGGTTGTTGGTATTGACAGCGGCATTAGACTGCTGATGATGCTGTAGTCTCAGGAAAGTAGTATCACACGAAAGTTGTGAACAAATCAATGAGGATTTACAGAAAATAAACGCGTGGTGTAATGACTGGCAGTTATCGCTCAATATTAGTAAGTGTAACGTACTGCGTATAACAAGGCGGAAATCCCCATTGATATACGAGTACAAAATGAACGCCCAGTCTTTGGAAGCGGTAACATCCGTCAAGTATCTGAGTGTGACTATTCGAAATGATCTCAAATGGGCCGCGCGGGATTAGCCGAGGGGTCAAAGGCGTTGCAGTCACGAACTGTGCAGCTGGTCCCGGCGGAGTTTCAAGTCCTCCCTCGGGCATGGGTGTGTGTGTTTGTCCTTAGGATAATTTAGGTTAAGTAGTGTGTAAGCTTAGGGACTGATGACATTAGCAGTTAAGTCCCATAAGATTTCACACACATTTGAACGTTTTTGATCTCAAATGGAATGATCAGATTACACAAGGCGAAATCTACACTGCGGTTTATTGGTAGAATCCGGATGGGATGCAGTCCTTCAACAAAGGAAAGTGCTTACAATACGTTAGTTCGTCCAGTGTTAGAGTATTGTTCGTCTGTATGGACCCTTACCAGTTGGGTCTGAGTCAAGAGATTGAGAAGGTTCAAAGAAGAGCGGCAAGATTCGTGACTGGTACATTCAGCCATCGCGAGAGCGTTACAAATCTCATAGAAAGTTTGAAGTGGGACACACTTGCAGATAGACGACGCGCTAAAGGGAAGGAGCTGCTCACTAAATTCCGAGAATGTAGAGCATATATTATTACCACCAACTTTCAAAGTCGTTTTTCTCTCGCACGATCCGCAAGTGGAACAGAGGATTGGGAAGGGGGGGGGGGGGGGGAAGAGAATAATACTTTCTCACAAACTGTGCCCTCCGCTCCGCCACACACCGCTTGGTGGCTAGCGGAATATATACGTGGATATTTAGATGTAGATGTAAGGGCCGTTGCAGCAGGCCTCTGGTTCATGCACCCGTGCTGACTGCTGTTCATCGGGGACGAAGTCTGAAATTTGCACCTAAGTACCGCAACTGGACGTCCACTGGGTGGTGACAGGTGTTCTTTTCAGGTAAATCACTCCTTGTGCTCCACTGGGTAGATGGTCCTTGGTGTTTACGCCATGAAACGTCTGAAAGCAAACACCTTGCAACGAGGAGAGAGTATTATGGTCTGGGGAACGTTTGCATGGGTTCCCTGGGTGGTCTCGTTATTCTGGAAGGCGGAATGGAACAACACAAGTAAGCATCTATCCCAGAGGACCATGTCCATCCCTACATTCAGTTAGTTTTTCCTCGGCAGGACAAAAAAATTGGTCTCATAGTTCACAGGGTACGTGCGTGGTTCGAAGAGCACCGGGAAGAATTCACCGAACTCTCTTGGCCACCAAACTCCACGGATTTAAACTCAATCGAGAATCTGTGGGACCACCTCGATCCGCCTGTTCGCGTCATGGATCCTCAAAACATAGCGTCGCTGGCCGCGGCGTCGGAGCCAACACGGCTCCATGTCCCTGTCGGTATCTTCCAGAATCTCATTAACTGTCTTCATACACGTCTCGCAGCAGTCCTCGCTGCAAAACGTTGTTATTCGGGCTTCTGACAGGTGGTCACATTAGTGTGACAGGACAATTATTAATTCAGCTGTTTTATTCCAAGGTATTGAATAATATTAACTACAGTGAAGCGCCAAACAAACTGATATAGGCATGCGTATTCAAAGACAGAGATACATAAACAGGCAGAATACGGCTCCGCGGTCGGCAACGACTATATAAGACAACAAGTCTCTGGCGCAGTTGTTAGATCGGTTACTGTTGCTACAATGGCAGGTTATCAAGATTATAGTCGGCGCACGAGCTATGGGACACAGCATCTCCGAGGTGACGATGAAGTGGGGACGTTCCCGTACGACCATTCCACGAGTGTACCGTGATATCAGGAATCCGGTTAAACATCAAATCTCTGACGGCGCTGCAGCCGGAAAAAGATCCTGCAAGAACGTGACCAACGACAACTGAAGAGAATCGTTCAACGTGACAGGAGTGCAACACTTCCTCAATTTGCTGCAGATTTCAGTGCTGGGCCATCAACAAATGTCAGCGTGCGAACCCTTGATCGAAACATCATCGACATGGGCTTTCGGAGCCGAAGGCCCACTCTTGTTCACTTGATGACTGCACGACATAGAGTTTATTCCTCGTCTGGACCCATCAACACCGACACTGTCCTGTTGATGACTGAAAACATGTTGGCCCGTCGGACGAGTCTCGTTTCAAATTGTATCAAGCGGATTGACGTGTACGAATATGGAGACACCTCATGATTCCATGGACCCTGCATCTCAGCAGGGGACTGTTCAAGCTGGTGAAGGCTCTGTAATGGTGTGGAGCGTGTGCAGGTGCAGTGATATGAGACGCCTGATACGTCTAGATACGACTCTCACAGGTGACACGTAGGTAAGCATACTGTCTGGTCACATGCATCCATTCCTGTCCATTGTGCATTCCGACGGACTTGGGAAATTCCATCAGGACACTTCGACACCCCTCACGTCCAAAATTTGCTACAGAGGGGTTCCAGGAACACTATTCTGAGTTTAAACACTTGGCCGCTGGCCACCAAACTCCCCAAACATGTACATTATTGACCATATCTGAGATGCCTTGTCGTGGTCGTGCGGTGGCGTTCTCGCTTCCCGCGCCCGGGTTCGATTCCCGGCGGGGTCAGGGATTTTCTCTGCCTGGCGGCCGGAGTGGCCGAGCGGTTAAAGGCGCTACAGTCCGGAACCGCACGACCGCTACGGTCGCAGGTTCGAATCCTGCCTCGGGCATGGATGTGTGTGATGTCCTTAGGTTAGTCAGGTTTAAGTAGTTCTAAGTTCTAGGGGACTTATGACCACAGCAGTTGAGTCCCATAGTGCTCAGAGCCATTTGAACCATTTTCTCTGCCTCGTGATGACTGGGTGTTGTGTGATGTCCATAGGTTACTTAGGTTTAAGTAGTTCTAAGTTCTAGGGGACTGATGACCATAGATGTTAAGTCCCATAGTGCTCAGAGCCATTTGAACCATATGAGATGCCTTGTAACGTGCTGTTCAGAAGAGATCTCCACCTCCTCGTGCTGTTGCAGATTTATGGACAGCCCTGCAGGGTTAATGGTGTCAGTTCCCTCCAGCAGTACTTCAGACATTAGTCGAGTCCATGTCACGTCATGTTGCGGCACTTCTGCGTGCTCGCGGAGGCCCTCCACGATATTAGGCAGGTGTACCAGGTTTTTTAGCTCGTGAGTGTATATAAGAGAGTCTTCTTGAAATTTGTATCAGATATGTGTGGAATAGTCAGAAGATCTTATGTTGTTGTTGTTGTTGTTGTTGTGGTCTTCAGTCCTGACACTGGTTTGATGCAGCTCTCCATGCTGCTCTATCCTGTGCAAGCTTCTTCATCTCCCAGTACCTACTGCAATCTACATCGTTCTGAATCTGCTTAGTGTATTCATCTCTTGGTCTCCCTCTACAATTTTTACCCTCCACGCTGCCCTCCAATACTAAATTGGTGATACCTTGATGCCTCAGAACATGTCCTACCAAACGATCCCGTCTTCTGGTCAAGTTGTGCCACAAACTTCTCTTCTCCCCAATCATGTTCAATACTTCCTCATTAGTTATGTGATCTACCCATCTAATTTTCAGCATTCTTCTGTAGCACCACATTTCGAATGCTTCTATTCTCTTCTTGTCCAAACTATTTATCGTCCACGTTTCACTTCCATACATGGCTACACTCCATACAAATACTTTCAGAAATGACTTCCTGACACTTAAATCTATACTCGATGTTAACAAATGTCTCTTTTTCAGAAAAGCTTTCCTTGCCATTGCCAGTCTACATTTTATATCCTCTCTACTTCGACCATCATCAGTTATTTTGCTCCCCAAATAGCAAAATTCCTTTACTACTTTAAGTGTTTCATTTCCTAATCTAATTCCCTCAGCATCACCCGATTTAATTCGACTACATTCCATTCTCCTCGTTTTGCTTTTGTTGATGTTCATCTCATATCCTCCTTTCAAGACACTGTCCATTCCATTCAACTGCTCTTCCGAGTCCTTTGCTGTCTCTAACAGAATTACAATGTCATCGGCGAACCTCAAAGTTTTTATTTCTTCTCCATGGATTTTAATACCTACTCTGAATTTTTCTTTTGTTTCCTTTATTGCTTGCTCAATATACAGATTGAACAACATCGGGGAGAGGCTACAACCCTGTCTTACTCCCTTCCCAATCACTGCTTCCCTTTCATGTCCCTCGACTCTTATAACTGCCATCTGGTTTCTGTACAAATTGTAAATAGCCTTTCGCTCCCTGTATTTTACCCCTGCCACCTTTAGAATTTGAAAGAGAGTATTCCAGTCAACATTATCAAAAGCTTTCTCTAAGTCTACAAATGCTAGAAACGTAGGTTTGCCTTTCCTTAATCTTTCTTCTAAGATAAGTCGTGAGGTCAGTATTGCCTCACGTGTTCCAGTGTTTCTACGGAATCCAAACTGATCTTCCCCGAGGTTGGCTTCTACTAGTTTTTCCATTCGTCTGTAAAGAATTCGTGTTAGTATTTTGCAGCTGTGACTTATTAAACTGAAAGTTCGGTAATTTTCACATCTGTCAACACCTGCTTTGTTTGGGATTGGAATTATTATATTCTTCTTGAAGTTGGAGGGTATTTCGCCTGTTTCATACATCTTGCTCACCAGATGGTAGAGTTTTGTCAGGACTGGCTCTCCCAAGGCCGTCAGTAGATCCAATGGAATGTTGTCTACTCCGGGGGCCTTGTTTCGACTCAGGTCTTTCAGTGGTCTGTCAAACTCTTCACGCAGTATCGTATCTCCCATTTCATCTTCATCTACATCCTCTTCCATTTCCATAATATTGTCCTCAAGCACATCGCCCTTGTATAGACCCTCTATATACTCCTTCCACCTTTCTGCTTTCCCTTCTTTGCTTAGAACTGGGTTTCCATCTGAGCTCTTGATATTCATACAAGTCGTTCTCTTATCTCCAAAGGTCTCTTTAATTTTCCTGTAGGCAGTATCTATCTTACCCCTAGTGAGATAAGCCTCTACATCCTTACATTTGTCCTCTAGCCATCCCTGCTTAGCCATTTTGCACTTCCTGTCGATCTCTTTTTTGAGACGTTTGTATTCCTTTTTGCCTGCTTCATTTACTGCGTTTTTATATTTTCTCCTTTCATCAATTAAATTCAATATTTCTTCTGTTACCCAAGGATTTATACTAGCCCTCGTCTTTTTACCTACTTGATCCTCTGCTGCCTTCACTACTTCATACCTCAAAGCTACCCATTCTTCTTCTACTGTATTTCTTTCCCCCATTCCTGTCAATTGTTCCCTTATGCTCTCCCTGAAACTCTGTACAACCTCTGGTTCTTTCAGTTTATCCACGTCCCATCTCCTTAAATTCCCACCTTTTTGCAGTTTCTTCAGTTTTAATCTACAGGTCATAACCAATAGATTGTGGTCAGAGTCCACATCTGCCCCTGGAAATGTCTTAAAATTTAAAACCTGGTTCCTAAATCTCTGTCTTACCATTATGTAATCTATCTGATACCTTTTAGAATCTCCAGGGTTCTTCCATGTATACAACCTTCTTTCATGATTCTTAAACCAAGCGTTAGCTATGATTAAGTTGTGCTCTGTGCAAAATTCTAGCAGGCGGCTTCCTCTTTCATTTCTTAGCCCCAATCCATATTCACCTACTATGTTTCCTTCTCTCCCTTTTCCTACACTCGAATTCCAGTCACCCATGACTATTAAATTTTCGTCTCCCTTCACTATCTGAATAATTTCTTTTATTTCATTTCTTCGTCATCTGCAGAGCTAGTTGGCATATAAACTTGTACTACTGTAGTAGGTGTGGGCTTCGTATCTATCTTGGCCACAATAATGCGTTCACTATGCTGTTTGTAGTAGCTTACCCGCATTCCTATTTTCCTATTCATTATTAGACCTACTCCTGCATTACCCCTATTTGATTTTGTGTTTATAACCCTGTAGTCACCTGACCAGAAGTCTTGTTCCTCCTGCCACCGAACTTCACTAATTCCCACTAGATCTAACTTCAACCTATCCATTTCCCTTTTTAAATTTTCTAACCTACCTGCCCGATTAAGGGATCTGACATTCCACGCTCCGATCCGTAGAAGGCCAGTTTTCTTTCTCCTGATAACGACATCCTCCTGAGTAGTCCCCGCCCGGAGATCCGAATGGGGGACTATTTTACCTCCGGAATGTTTTACGCAAGAGGACGCCATCATCATTTAATCATACAGTAAAGCTGCATGCCCTCGGGAAAAATTACGGCTGTAGTTTCCCCTTGCTTTCAGCCGTTCGCAGTACCAGCACAGCAAGGCCGTTTTGGTTATTGCTACAAGGCCAGATCAGTCAATCATCCAGACTGTTGCCCTTGCAACTACTGAAAAGGCTGCTGCCCCTCTTCAGGAACCACACGTTTGTCTGGCCTCTCAACAGATACCCCTCCGTTGTGGTTGCACCTACGGTACGGCTATCTGTATCGCTGAGGCACGCAAGCCTCCCCACCAACGGCAAGGTCCATGGTTCATGGGGGGGGGGGGGGGGGGGGGGAGAGGATCTTATAGAGTTAAGTAATAATTTAACAGGATGTGGGTGTAATGGTAATTTGTTTTTGAGATCTTTGAGCATATACAGGGTGTCCCAGCTATCTTGTCCACCCAAAATATCTCTGGAACAATAACAGCTATTGGAAAACGACTTTCACCGGTATCAATGTAGGGCTGGGGCCCATGAATGTACATATTTGGAAACATTCTAAAACGAAAGCATATGTGTTTTTAAACACAAACTTATGTCTTTTTAAATGGACCTCCTATATATTTTCTTCAGCAATCCATAGCATGACAAAGCACATACACAATGGCGTTGATTGCATCGCAATATTCCCATTACATCCCGAGATATTGAGACGCGAAGTTGACGCTTCAAACACCCGACATGCGCTGCTAGCGCACGTCCTGAGGCTCAGGCGTGAACACCATGCTGCCCGTAATCGCAGCAGACCGTATTATTCGTTTCGGACCTCTTGATAAGTATGGAAGTGTGATTACGCATGTCAATCACATTGCGATTACGGGCAGCATGGGGTTCACGCCTGAGGCTCAGGACGTGCGCTAGCAGCGCATGTCGGGTGTTTCAAGCGTCAACTTCGCGTCTTAATATCTCGGGATGTAATGGGAATATTGCGATGCAATCAACGCCATTGTGTATGTGCTTTGTCATGCTATGGATTGCTGAAGAAAAAATATAGGAGGTCCATTTAAAAAAAACAGAAGTTTGTGTTTAAAAACACATATACTTTCGTTTTAGAATGTTTCTAAATATGTACATTTATGGGCCCCAGCCCTACATTGATACCGGTGAAAGTCGTTTCCCAATAGCTGTTATTGTTCCAGAGATATTTTGGGTGGACAAGATAGCTGGGACACCCTGTATATCGTTTTATAATGAGTAATAATTGCTGTTACTTTGGAAAATCTCGCTGTTTTGCATTTGTGCATGTGCTTTAGGTGTACAAACCATGCAACGATACGGCGCCACCCACCACGGCTTGCGCGGCACTTGTGCTTCCTGCAAGTGCGTCGACATGGAGCACGCGAGGGGAAGAGACAAATTGAAGGCTGTGGATGAGTGCGAAGGAGAGCTTTTGGCTCTTCGAGAACGACGGGCAATTAAGTCAGAATCGGTGCTCACGTGAACGCTGCCACGCCCATACTGATTTTGACGGGTATGGTCAGACAGCGAGCCTAACAGTGCAGAATCAGCGAGAGGCGAGCACACGTTAGACGGGAAGACGCGGTGTGGGGAGCAAGTACCGCAGTGTGCTGCGAATCCTTGGTGGCTACGTTCATTCTCTCAGTCTGTTCGGATGAGTGGTGAGCTTCCGTTTCTAACTGCTTTAAATAGAGTTACGTTACGCTGGGCTCAAAGGGGATACCCTGATTGTGGTTATGCTTAATATCGATCGTCCGCGGGAGTTTATTCTTTAACTGATATACTAAATTTACTATTTAAGTCTTGGTATGACATGTTAATGTCTGCCTTCCTAACGTGTCAGTGTTTGGGTTAAAATACATGTACAGTTAATATTGAGCTGCAGGCACATGTACTGTCACTTTCGCGTTTTAGTGTGAGCAGGCCAAGATCGCCGCGTTTTCTATCAAAGATTTATCATTTAGCAGTCAGTTGAGCGGAGTTCATTAGCGAGCGAGTTACTTTCAATTTCATGCGCAGTAAATTGTCACAAGGATACCTCTGATGATAAATGCATAACTGCTTTCCGATATGTGGTGTTTGTATTTACACTTGTGCCTTTTGTTATAGAGTTCTGAGCTGTTATTGTTCTGAACTAAGTTTAGGTGGCAAAGGTCCTTTGTGGACCAGTAGATTTTGTACCAATTGCGGTTTCTTAATATGCCGTGACCGTCAGGCGCTGGTGGTCTAAGCAACCTGCCGTTAAACAATCTGTCTTTCCCGTTTATTAAAACTTTGATAATATAAGAAACGATTTTAAATTAAAAACTTTATGTTGAGGTCAAGTGATTTTAATGTTCCATTAACAAACTGCTGTGATATTTTTTTAATGCCTTGGTCGTGTTTATAGCGTCAAGTGTTGTCGAGTTTAGTAAAACTTGGCCGAGTTTGGTTTAAGTAACTTAGGACATTGGCTGTGGTCTTTTGTTCTTGAATATTACGCAGAGTGGTATATCAAGTAAACTGAAATAAATCAGAAACATGTGATGTTCGCTTTTGCTTGTTGTAAATTTTCATCGGCATTTTGCGGCATTCATGTTGTTTAATTAGATGAACTATCCTTCACTGTAAACATGTACGGCCGCCATCCATTTCATGTTGCGTAAGTAACTAGTCTTCCTTTTTTGGTTGTTAATAAATTCTTACGAGCCTCTGGGCTGTACAGAACTCTGTTTTATAGATTAGTGAATGTGTAAAAGCAATTTGAATTGCACCTTTATAACTTAGTTTTTAGTTTTTGTAAAATTATAAAGCCCAGTGGCTGTTGCTCTCCTGGATATTTTAATTATAAAATTTCAGTTCATATTGTTTGGCTCTATGCTCGAAGTACCAACATGGGTTGTTTGTGGAATTGTTGTTTCTAAATACAATTGTTTAAGATTATTTGAAGAGTCTGGCATAGTGTTTTACCACATGCGGATGCTTGTAGCTACCTATATATACCATAGAAAAGGTAAAGCATTTCAAAGCGGCACTGTGAAGTTATCTTCTAAATTGCAAAAGGAAAAGTCTGTCCAAAAAGCTTGTAACGGAGTGATTTTGTCAAACACATAACGTACGTTGCGAAGCCACAGCCTCCGTCCAGACCAGTCACCACCACAAAGGAAGAGAGAATATTAAATTAAACCTTTAATTCTGATCACAGATTCTAATTCCCAATAAAATTCCGAGTGAATTGATACCAAACCGGTCAGTTAATTAAATGACTTGTCAATTTTAATTACGCATTTAATCCTACTAAACTAATTTTCCCAGGCCATCAGACACTACCGAGGTATTGTCTACATAGGAGATCATTGGTTGGGGGGGGGGGGGGTGAGGGGGGAGGGGGCTAATTTTGGCTTTCCGCGTTTATATAATATAGAAAACGCCCACGGTGGCGAAATCTAGGCGAAATCTAGCTTGGTTTCCTGGCCATTATTCCCAATCGTCGTTGAAGCCACGCCGTGACATAGGAAGTCTCCCGCGTTCTGGGAATCCGCGCCTGTTCAGCCCACCCAACTTGAAGGCAGGAACTTAGCCGCTCCAGTCGGCCAGAACAGCAGGGACGTTATACTTCCAACTCCTGTTAGGTTGGTTTCAAGGACATTTCCGCATACTGCGGAGGTCCATTGTAGTTTATCGCCTAAGTCTTTCAAATGTGTGAATTCCTAAGGGACCAAACTGCTAATGTCATCGGTTCCTAGACTTACACACTACTTAAACTAACTTATGCTAAGAACAGCACGCACATCCGTGCTCGTGGAGGACTCGAACCTTCGGCGGGAAGGCCGTGCAATCCGTGACATGGCGCCTCAAACCGCGCAGTTCCTCCGCGCGGCGCCTTAGTCTTTAACTACCCTGGAGAGCAGCTTTCCATGCATTCCATTGCAGTTTCTGAAGGTGTCGACATCACGAGGTTCGTCGTGCTGCAGTCACCGCCATTTTGTGGCAAGTGTCGTCTACCATTACCATCGAAGCAGTCTTGTGTTAGCCATCTGCGAGCTGCTCTTGATGTTTAGAATTACGAAGAACGCCGCAATTACTGCGGCTGCGACCGTGCTGCCGCCACGTAGGCACTACGAGATAAAGGCGCTGCAAGTCACGTAGAATGCGAGGTTCTATTGTTCGACCCCTGACACTGAGACTGCATTCTAGACCCATAGTCCATAGTGATTCACGTTAATTCTTCTCCATGCTCTCTCTAGAGACTGGTCTTTATTCTGAAGACGTTATTGTTCGTGTGACCTTTAGATATTTTGATCTGCCCTACAGCAAGTACACTGCTCGCCAAGCGGCTGCATTATTGTGAGTTACAGTTTAGGAAACTTGTTGCAGCCGGCCGCTGTGACCGAGCGGTTCTCGGCGCTTCAGTTCGGAACCGCGCTGCAGCGACGGCCGCAGGTTCGAATCCTGCGTCGGGCATGGATGTCTGTGATGTCCTTAGGTTAGTTAGGTTTTAGTAGTTCTAAGTTCTAGGGGACTGATGACATCGGAAGTTAAGTCCCATAGTGCTTAGAGCCACTTGAACCATTTTTGAAACTTGTTGCAGGGATACCTCTCATTTACGTCTCCATTTATAAACAGATGCCTTGCTGTACTATATTGACTTTCACTGGCCTGTAGCTTCCCTTTCTGTTAATATATTATTTAGTAGGCGGAGAAACACTTGATGTAAGATAATAGTCCGACGCCTGGGAGATGATCTGCAGGTAAGTGATCTGCTAGGGAACAATAATAGTTAGTACAACTCTGAAGGCCGTATCTTCCATCTGTTCCATCTGTATTAACTCAGGGGAGACGACGGAAACTCCAGCCACAGCTACAGCTATACACCCAACAAACACGCTAAAAGCTGATGTGACACTTTCGCCCTAGAAACAATGTGTGATACGCTACAGAAGATCTCAGTGCAGTTAGATTATTAAATCAGCTTATTACAGTCTCTTTGCAGATATTAATTGTTTCTCTACTTAATCTGCACGTTACAGTCTTTTAAAAAAGTCCATGGTTATTCCGTGAGTTGTTACATTTTCTGATGCGAACATAATGGTGATGCTTTAGGGAAACTGGTGTTTCAGATCACTTAGTTTGTTGCACAAAGTTAATTGTTGGGTTCGGTACGGAAGTAAATATCAACATCTATATCAACATCTACTTGGATCCTCTGTACATCACACTTAAAATGCCTGGCAGAGGCTTCATCGAAGCACCTTCACAATAATTCTCTATTGTTCCATACTCGAACAGCGCATGGAAGGAACGAACACCTACACCTATCCGTGTAATTCTGATTTCCCTTATTTTATTATGACGGTGTTTCCTCTCTATGTAGATCGGTATCAACGAAATATTTTCGTGTTCGGGGGGAAAGTTGGTGAATGAAGTTTCGTGAGAAGATTCCACCGCAACGAGAAACGCCTTGCTTTTAAATGATATCCATCCCAAACCCAGTATCATGTCCGTGACACTCTCTCCCTTATATCTCGGGTGTTACATCTTCTAAGTGTTCTGCCAATAAGACGCGGTCTTTGGCTTCTGTGTGTTTTTCCAGTTTTAGCTGTTCGCAATTGTAATTCCTAGGTATTTAGTTGAATTGACGCCTTTTAGATTTGACTGATTTATCGTTCAACCGAAGTTTAAGGGATTCCTTTTAGCTCACTTGTGGATGACCTCACATGTTTCATTATTTAGGGTAAATTGCCAGTTTTCGCACCATACAGATATCTTTTCTAAATCGTTTTGCAATTTGTTTTGATCTTCTGTTGATTTCACTAAACGATAAACGACAGCATCTGCAAACAACCAAAGACGGCTGCTCACATTGTCTCCTAAATCGTTTATATAAATAAAAAAAAGCAGAGGGCCTATAGCACTATTTTGGAGAACGCAAGAAATCACTTCTCTTTTACTCGATGACTTTCCGTCAGTTACTACGAACAGTGACCTCTTTGACAGGAAATCACGAATCTAGTCGCATAACTAAGACTATAGTCCATAAGCACGCGATTTAATTACAAGCCCTTTGTGAGGGACGGTGTTATAATCCTTTTGGAAACCTAGAAATACGGAATCAATTTGAAATTCCTTGTCGATAGCGCTAGAGCTAGTTGTATTTCGTAAGAACGATGTTTTCTAAATACGTGTTTTGACTATGTGTCAATAGACTGTTCTCTTCGAGGTAATTCATAATGTTCGAACACGATGTATGTCTCAAAATCCTTCTGCATATCGATGCATATCGGCATTAACGATATGGACCTGTAATTTAGTGGATTACTCCTATAGCCTTTGTTGAATATTGGTGTGACCTGTGCAACTTTCCAGTCATTGGCTACGGATCTTGTATATAATTGTTAAGTATGGAGCTACTGCATCTACATACTCTGAAAGGAACCGAATTGCGGTATTCATTGCGATATTTACCTTAGGGATGGAGGAAAACCACGGAAAACCTAGAACTGAATGGCCGGACGCGGACTTGAACCCCGACTCTCCCGAATGCGAGTCCAGTTCCATAACCAGGGTACTACCACGTTTCGTCTTTGAGTACTGCGACACATTGGGTCGTGCGCTGTATTAACTGTCTCTCTCTCTCTCTATCTCTCGCCTTAGTCACATTGCGATATCTTCTTCGAATGTAAATAAACAACTGTGATACGTCTCTATATTAAAGATGCACCGAGTGCTTAATAATTTGATGGTATCGCTTAGCTCATTAGCATCGTCTCCTCATAGCAACTACCTCATGGAAGAAACTACTGCTGACAATGGTTACGATAGATGAGAATCTCCTTTAGATGCTTTCGCGGAAGAAGATAAGAAGGTGCGACAACGCTGCAGGTGGTAAGTCCCACAGGCAGTGTGGTCACCTCACCCTGCTCCAGTGTTAACGGGACAGGAAGAGCAAACGGCGCATTATATTTTAAAGGCGCGGAGCAGCAGCAGCACGTACGTGCTCTGAAAGAAGGAGACGCCGGCGTATCGAGCGGGCGGGACCGGGAGCTGCAATCTGCGGGGTTTTTGCGGGGGAGGCGGCAGGCGCAGGCACTGTGCGAGTCGTTACGGCGTGATGGATGAGTCGCCGGCCGAGATAGCGGCGGCGCGGGAGCAGCCCCGGCAGCGGCTGAGCCGCCACCCGACAAAGGGGGCGTTTCGCAGCGGCCGCCCATCATCAGGTCAAAGCGCGCTCATCACTTACGGCGGCGCGACCAAAATATGGCTCAAATCAGCACCACGTTTTCACTTTCAACTCCAATACTTCGCGAATTGCCTTTTTACACTTTATTTGCTTGTTATTATGTCCACTCTACCTTCCACCCGTTTTCCTTCCCGCCGTCTTTAAGGGATCGTAAAGTGGAATTATCCTTTCAGTATTGATTACGGCGTAGGACATATCCGAGTTTGGGCTTGTCAGTGCAGTATTCGGTCCGAGGACTGGTTTGACGCAGTTGTCCAAATCAGTCTGTTCAGCGCAAGGCTCTTCATCTTGTAAGCTTTTCATATACTCTGTGCCATTGAAAAAATCCAACTTTTCTGTACTGGAACAAAACGAGTAGTGAATAAGGTCCTTGAGTGCGGAATGTAACCTTTAGTGCGCTTGGTCACCAGTCAGTTGTCTAGCGATGGGGCATTCTTATTTCAGGCACAGCAGCCAGCAGTTGAGTTTATTGAGAAAGTGATTTGATATATGTTTGTGTGAGAGAAATTATCTGAAATCATTATAGAGACGAAAACTTGTTTCTAAGCCGGCCGGAGTGGCCGTGCGGTTCTAGGCGCTACAGTCTGGAACCGAGCGACCGCTCCGGTCGCAGATTCGAATCCTGCCTCGGGCATGGATGTGTGTGATGACCTTAGGTTGGTTAGATTTAATTAGTTCTAAGTTCTAGGCGACTGATGACCTCAGCAGTTAAGTCGCATAGTGCTCAGAGCCATTTTGAACTTGTTTCTAAACGTATGTTATTGCTTCTATTGTCCGCCCCCGGTAGCTGAGTGGTCGCCGGCACGGTAGCTCAGCGAGAACTGGTTGGCCTCTGTAAAAAAAAAAAACTGAGTGGAAGGATCAACAAACGAAATTGAACGGGTGTCATGTGACGTCCGGAACGACAAAACACAATGATTAAAAAAAATAGTTGTCAGTGTGACAGAATGTCAATCCTAAGGGCCCGGGTTCGATTCCCAGCTGGTCAGAGATTTTCTCCGCTCAGGGACTGGGTGTTGTGTTGTCCTAAACATAAACATTTCATCCTCATCGACGCGCAAGTCGCCGAAGTTGCGTCAAATCGAAAGAGTTGCACCAGGCGAACAGTCTACCCGACGGAAGGCCCTACTCAAACGACATTTATTTGTTAATTTATTGCTTCTAATTGATGGGGAAGACTTTTTGGAGGAATTCTTCAAGGTAACCAATGCGTGCAGAACTACTAACTGAAGGAAATTTTTACCTCTCAGATAACTAATTAATTTATAGTAAGTGTTAATTTGCTGTCTTTGTTTTCATTATATCACAAATAATGCAACTGATTAGAACGCCTGTAATCGTTGTACTGATAGAATTTCGCAATTGTTAGGGTCTTGTTATGTTGTACAGGCTTTTTAGACAATAATCAGAGTTCAATTTTTCAAGAACAATTTCTTTTTAAGTAAAACCCTCCTTCATCATCCTTAGTAAAGTTTTGAATATTTTGTCGTTTGTGCATTGCACCTTACGTCACATGGAGCCAAACAACAGATTGTTTCTGAAAAAAAAAAAAAAAACCAACTTCGTAGAAAGTAGCTTGTTTTTTATTTCATTTTATTTTTTACCCGCTTCATTTGCTCATTTCTTTTTGATTCGGAGAACCTCACTACACCACACTCAAAACAACATGCTGAGTATCAGGTAAGTTATTTTACACTGAAGAGCCAAAGAAACTGGTACACCTGACTAATATCGCATAGGGACTCCTCGAGCACGCAGAAGTGCTGCAGCACGACGTGACATAGACTCGACTAATGTCTCAAGTAGTGCTGGAGGGAATTGACACCATGAATCCAGCAGGGCTGTCCATAAATCCGTAAGAGTACGAGGGGATTGAGATCTTTTCTGAACAGCACGTCGCAAGGTATTCAAGATATGCTCACTAATGTTCATGTCTGGGAAGTTTGGTGGCCAGTGGAAGTGTTTAAATTCAGAAGAGTGTCCCTGGAGCCACTCTGCAGCAATTCTGGACGTATGGGGTGTCGCATTGTCCTGCTGGAATTGCCCCAGTCCGACAGAATGGATAACGAACATGAATGGATACAGGTGATCAGACAGTAAGCTTACTTACGTATAACCTGTCAGAGCCTTATCTAGACGTATCAGGGGTTCCATATCACTCCAACTGCACACGGTCCACACCATTACAGAGCCTCCACCTGCTTGAACAGTCACCTGCTGACATGCAGGGTCCATGGATTCATGAGGTTGTCTCCATAACAGTACATGTCCATCCGCTCGATACAATTTGAAACGGGAATCGACCCTCGAGGCAATATGTTTCCAGTCATCAACAGTCCAATGACAGTGCTAAGGGCCTAGGCGAGACGTAAAGCCTTGTGTCGAGCAGTCATCAAGGGTACACAAATGGGTCTTCGGCTCGAAAAGCCCATATCGATGATGTTTCGTTGAATGGTTCGCACGCTGACACTTGTTGATGGCATTGAAATCTGCAGCAATTTGCGGAAGAGTTGCACTTCTGTATGGGAATAGCCCAAAATCATCGCTGCCTCGGAGATGTTGTGTCCCATCGCTCGTACGCCGACTATAACACCACGTTCAAACTCACGTAAATCTTGATAACCTGCCATTGTAGCAGCAGTAACCAATCGAACTGCACCAGACTATTGTTGTCTTATAAAGGCGGTTCCGACCGCAGCGCCATATTTGAGGGCAGATCTCACTTTGCATTCTTATGAGGAAACAGTTCGAAGTCAGAATTATCAGGTGATGTGCTAAGTCAGCAGATTAATTTACAGTGAACAGTGTAGTTAATTTCTAACAGTTATTTTTCTTCTGAGTTGACCAGTATTTTAATTTTGCGTACATTTCAAGTCATGTCACGTAATTTTCATAACGCAGTTCGATACTGAGCTTTAGTTAAATAATTTTTACTGAGTACACAATTGTTGGCATTTAATTAGATTAGTTTTCATTACATTAAATTGAGGATTCCACTAATTTTAAAGTCTTGTTTCACGACAATGTTCACATTCGCAACACAGTGCTAACCAACTTATATTTGAACCCACTTATTGTGGTCATACCTTGTTTTCCCGCCCTCACATACACAAACACTCTTGCCTCCATTAGCAAATTGAGAATTCATCAATGCCTCCTATCTGCCTAGCCCATTTTTTAGCCAAGTTGTACCATAAATTTATTTTCTTCCCCCGAATTCGTTTCAGTATCTTTCAAATAGTGTCTCGATCTACCCACCTAATCATCAACATTCATCTGTGGGACCGCATTTCAAAACTTTCTATTACCTTTTGGTCTGAACTGCTCATCGTTCATCTTTCACTTCCGTATAAGGCTGCCCTCGAGACAAATACCTTCATAAAGATTTCCGTACATCTATATTTATATTCTTTGTTAACAGGTTCTCTTCCACAAAACCACTCCTCTTGCTACTGTAGTACACACAGGAAATGGCAAGTCTTGTGAGTTCGAAACATAAAGGGAAACTTACAAGACAAGGGTACTGGCCACCTAGGCACGACAACAGACAGACCTTGGAGGGAGGTTACATAAAATAAGGTGTAAAAATAAGAGTGAAATAACTGCTGATAAGGAGCGAGCGAAAGGGGGGGATAAAAGTAATCAGTCTTCGTAAGGGGCAACTATAGGTCATGACAAACCTATAGCAGGCCTGAGAAATGATCCAACGGCAGACGCCTACCTTCCTCCATTCGGCCTCCAAAGGATAGTGCACAATGTCGTGTGACTAGGGCCGCCCGTCGGGTAGCCCGTTCGTCGGGTGCAAGTCTTTCGATTTGACGCCACTTAGCCGACTTGCGCGTCGATGGGGATGAAATGATGATGATTAGGACAACACAACACCCAGTCCCTGAGCGGAGAAAATCTCCGACCCAAGCGGGAATCGAACCCGGGCCCTTAGGATTGACATTCTGTCGTGCTGACCACTCAGCTACCGGGGGCGGACCATGCACAATTAGAGCCAATGAGACAACACGTTATGTCAGGGATTGTCAGGCACGAAGCTGAAACCCGAATAAAACTCTGAATTAGGACACTGGGAGAGGTCTGTTGCAGTCAAAGCAGGAAGTTGGCAGTGGTATCAGCAGCCGAAGAGTGTAACCGGGCAGGGTTGGTTCAAATGGCTCTGAGCACTATGCGACTTAACTTCTGAGGTCACCAGTCGCCTAGAACTTAGAACTAATTAAACCTAACTAACCTAAGGACATCACACACATCGATGCCCGAGGCAGGATTCGAACCTGCGACCGTAGTTGTCACGCGGTTCCAGACTGAAGCGCCTGAACCGTACGGTCACATCGGCCGGCTCCGGACGGGGCTAAGCAGAGTTATGAACAGCGCAGCTGATGGAATCCTAGTTGTTTATCTAGAGATTTCAGCGTGTTGTGTAGTGAACGCTGACTCATTTCATATTGACAGTTTCATTTTGTCAGTCTGTGTAAATACTTGGTCTTTTCGTGGGCACAACTGTTTTGGATTGAATACACTGATGAGCTAAAGCGTTACAACGACGGCCCGCCGCGAGGTTGTACGTTGTCTGGGGGTGCTGAGGGAACATGGCGGGCTAAGAGAAGTGTATGAGCGGAATAGAGCTGAAATGGAAATCAATAACAGGCAAAAAAGCGGAAATCAGCCGATTTAAGCGATTTCGAAGAATGCCAGATTGTTGTGGCCCATAGCATGGGAGCGAACATCTCGGAAACGGCGAAGCCGGTCGGCTGTTCGGGTACTGCTGTCGCGAGCATCCGTGGAGAGTGGTTGAAGAATGCTGAAACCACGAGTAGGCGACAAGAAGTTAGACGTCCATATCTCACCACAGAACACAGGTATCGGAGGTTTGCCCGCTCTCTAAAGCAGGATAGGTGACCTGTTGGGATACTAGTTCGATTTTACATAGAGTACGCGAAGGAATTTGGCTCCCTTCTTGCAGCGGTGTACCGTAGGTCTCTAGAAGAGTGTAGCGTTCCAAAAGATTGGAAAAGGGCCCAGGTCATCCCCGTTTTCAAGAAGGAACGTCGAACAGAACTATAGACCTATATCTCTAACGTCGATCAGTTGTAGAATTTTGGAACACGTATTATGTCCGAGTATAATGACTTTTCTGGAGACAAGAAATCTACTCTGTAGGAATCAGCATGTGTTTCGAAAAAAACGATCGTGTGAAACCCAACTTGCGCTATTCGTACATGAGACTCACAGGGCCATAAACACGGGTTCCCAGGTTATAGGTACAGAAAGCTGGCTTAAGCCAGAGATAAATTCTGCCGAAATTTTTACAAAGGTACAGACGGTGTTTAGAAAGGATAGATTGCATGCAACCGGTGGTGGAGTGTTCGTCGCTGTTAGTAGTAGTTTATCCTGTAGTGAAGTAGAAGTGGATAGTTCCTGTGAATTATTATGGGTGGAGGTTACACTAAACAACCGAACTAGGTTAATAATTGGCTCCTTTTACCGACCTCCCGACTCAGCAGCATTAGTGGCAGAACAACTGAGAGAAAATTTGGAATACATTTCACATAAATTTTCTCAGCATGTTATAGTCTTAGGTGGAGATTTCAATTTACCAGATATAGACTGGGACACTCAGATGTTTAGGACGGGTGGTAGGGACAGAGCATCGAGTGACATTATACTGAGTGCACTATCCGAAAATTACCTCGAGCAATTAAACAGAGAACCGACTCGTGGAGATAACATCTTGGACCTACTGATAACAAACAGACCCGAACTTTTCGACTCTGTATGTACAGAACAGGGAATCAGTGATCATAAGGCCGTTGCAGCATCCCTGAATATGGAAGTTAATAGGAATATAAAAAAAGCGAGGAAGGTTTATCTGTTTAGCAAGAGTAATAGAAGGCAGATTTCAGACTACCTAACAGATCAAAACGAAAATTTCTGTTCCGACACTGACAATGTTGAGTGTTTATGGCAAAAGTTCAAGGCAATCGTAAAATGCGTTTTAGACAGGTACGTGCCGAGTAAAACTGTGAGGGACGGGGAAAACCCACCGTGGTACAACAACAAAGTTAGGAAACTACTGCGAAAGCAAAGAGAGCTCCACTCCAAGTTTAAACGCAGCCAAAACCTCTCAGACAAACAGAAGCTAAACGATGTCAAAGTTAGCGTAAGGAGGGCTATGCATGAAGCGTTCATTGAATTCGAAAGTAAAATTCTATGTACCGACTTGACAGAAAATCCTAGGAAGTTCTGGTCTTACGTTAAATCAGTAAGTGGCTCGAAACAGCATATCCAGACACTACGGGATGATGATGGCATTGAAACAGAGGATGACACGCGTAAAGCTGAAATACTAAACACCTTTTTCCAAAGCTGTTTCACAGAGGAAGACCGCACTGCAGTTCCTTCTCTAAATCCTCGCACAAACGAAAAAATGGCTGACATCGAAATAAGTGTCCAAGGAATAGAAAAGCAACTGGAATCACTCAATAGAGGAAAGTCCACTGGACCTGACGGGATACCAATTCGATTCTACACAGAGTACGCGAAAGAACTTGCCCCCCTTCTAACAGCCGTGTACCGCAAGTCTCTAGAGGAACGGAGGGTTCCAAATGATTGGAAAAGAGCACAGATAGTCCCAGTCTTCAAGAAGGGTCGTCGAGCAGATGCGCAAAACTATAGACCTATATCTCTTACGTCGATCTCTTGTAGAATTTTAGAACATGTTTTTTGCTCGCGTATCATGTCATTTCTGGAAACCCAGAATCTACTATGTAGGAATCAACATGGATTCCGGAAACAGCGATCGTGTGAGACCCAACTCGCCTTATTTGTTCATGAGACCCAGAAAATATTAGACACAGGCTCCCAGGTAGATGCTATTTTTCTTGACTTCCGGAAGGCGTTCGATACAGTTCCGCACTGTCGCCTGATAAACAAAGTAAGAGCCTACGGAATATCAGACCAGCTGTGTGGCTGGATTGAAGAGTTTTTAGCAAACAGAACACAGCATGTTGTTATCAATGGAGAGACGTCTACAGACGTCAAAGTAACCTCTGGCGTGCCACAGGGGAGTGTTATGGGACCATTGCTTTTCACAATATATATAAATGACTTAGTAGATAGTGTCGGAAGTTCCATGCGGCTTTTCGCGGATGATGCTGTAGTATACAGAGAAGTTGCTGCATTAGAAAATTGTAGCGAAATACAGGAAGATCTGCAGCGGATAGGCACTTGGTGCAGGGAGTGGCAACTGACCCTTAACATAGACAAATGTAATGTATTGCGAATACATAGAAAGAAGGATCCTTTATTGTATGATTATATGATAGCGGAACAAACACTGGTAGCAGTTACTTCTGTAAAATATCTGGGAGTATGCGTACGGAACGATTTGAAGTGGAATGATCATATAAAATTAATTGTTGGTAAGGCGGGTACCAGGTTGAGATTCATTGGGAGAGTGCTTAGAAAATGTAGTCCATCAACAAAGGAGGTGGCTTTCAAAACACTCGTTCGACCTATACTTGAGTATTGCTCATCAGTGTGGGATCCGTACCAGGTCGGGTTGACGGAGGAGATAGAAAAGATCCAAAGAAGAGCGGCGCGTTTCGTCACCGGGTTATTTGGTAACCGTGATAGCGTTACGGAGATGTTTAATAAACTCAAGTGGCAGACTCTGCAAGAGAGGCGCTCTGCATCGCGGTGTAGCTTGCTGTCCAGGTTTCGAGAGGGTGCGTTTCTGGATGAGGTATCGAATATATTGCTTCCCCCTACTTATACCTCCCGAGGAGATCACGAATGTAAAATTAGAGAGATTAGAGCGCGCACGGAGGCTTTCAGACAGTCGTTCTTCCCGCGAACCATACGCGACTGGAACAGGAAAGGGAGGTAATGACAGTGGCACGTAAAGTGCCCTCCGCCACACACCGTTGGGTGGCTTGCGGAGTATCAATGTAGATGTAGATGTAGATGCCGTGTTTCTTGACTTCCGCAAAGCGTTCGATACAGTTCCCCACAGTCGTTTAATGAACAAAGTAAGAGCATATGGACTATCAGACCAATTTGTGTGATTGGATTGATGAGTTCCTAGATAGCAGAACGCAGCATGCCATTCTCAATGGAGAGAAGTCTTCAGAAGTAAGAGTGATTTCAGGTGTGCCGTTGCTATTCACAATATATATATATATATAAATGACCTTGTGGATAACATCGGAAGTTCACTGAGGCTTTTTGCGGATGATGCTGTGGTATATGGAGAGGTTGTAACAACGGAAAATTGTACTGAAATGCAGAAGGATTTGCAACGAATTGACGCATGGTGCATGGGATGGGAATTGACTCTCAATGTAGACAAGTGTAATGGGCTGCGAATACATAGAAAGAAAGATCCTTTATCATTTAGCTACAATTTAGCAGGTCAGCAACTGGAAGCAGTTAATTCCATAAATTATCTGGGAGTAGACATTAGGAGTGATTTAAAATGGAATGGCAATATAAAATTAATCGTCGGTAAAGTAGATGCCAGACTGGGATTCATTGAAAGAATCCTAAGGAAATGCAGTCCGAAAACAGAGCAAGTAGGTTACAGTACACTTGTTCGCCCACTGCTTGAATACTGCTCACCGGTGTGGGATCTGTACCAGATAGGGTTGATAGAGAAGATCCAACGGAGAGCAGCGCGCTTCGTTACAGGATCATTTAGTAAACGCGAAAGCGTTACGGGGATGATATATAAACTCCAGTGGAAGACTCTGCAAGAGAGACGCTCAGTAGCTCGGTACGGTCTTTTGTTGAAGTTTCAAGAACATACCTTCACCGACGAGTCAGGCAGTATATTGCTCCCTCCTCCGTATATCTCGCGAAGAGACCATGAGGATAAAATCAGAGAGATTAGAGCCCACACAGAGGCTTACCGACAATCTTTCTTTCCACGAACAGTACGAGACTGGAATGCAGGGAAAACCGATAGAGGTACTCAAGATACCCTCCGCCACACACCGTCAAGTGTCTTGCGGAGTATGGTTGTAGATGAAGATGTATATCTGCGGCAGGTCTGACGACAGGGTACAATGCTGTCGCAGGCACAAGTATTTTGAAGCGCACCGTTCTGCGTACAGTGCAGAACTTTGTGTTCCGCAATAGAGGATCCCTATGTGTTCCCATGTCGACCCAACAACATCGTTAGTCATGATTATATGCGGGGAGCCAACTGTGTGTGTGATCATTACTTACTTTTAGAAAAGCTGACATGCCCATTTAGGAGAAAACCATCAACAACTGGACGAGTGGCTGACCACAGAAATCATGAGAAATTAGAGCAGGCAAAGTATAAGCTCTTTGTCCCGAAGCAGTTCAGCATCAAGGATTTATTTCAACGTAGATTAGAAAATGAACTAAAAGCGATTCCAGGAGATGACAATGTTGAAGTAGAATATGAAAATACTGAAAAGCACTAGGGACTGAGAGTAAGAGTCTAGGTAAACGGAAACCTCCATGGATGTCTGATGGCCTGAAGATGTTGATTAGGGAAAAGAAAAATCTCTACAAAAAATGGTAATCAACTAAATCACTACAGGACAGGCAAAACTACCAGAAAATAAATTACGAATTAAGAAACAGAATTAAATTAGAAAAGAACAAGATGTGGGAACAGAATTGTAGAGAAACTGAGAGTCCAATAAGTGGCTCAGAAACAACAGATGTGTGGACGACAATTACCAGTACGAAGAAAACACAAGTAAACAAAGCAGTAGACAACCTTTTTCCCTTAAAAGAATGGAAAAAGCACTATGCAGACCTTTTGACAGAAGATAGGCCATATTACACGCAAGGGAATGAAGAGAAGATGGAAGTAACTGATCGAGATACAAACATTACAATAGAGGAAGTGAACTGAGCATAAATTAAAATGAAGAATGGACGATCACCTGGTCCAGGAAACATTCCTTTTGAATAATTGAAGCCTGGAGGAAGATATCTGAAGAAACGAATAACCTGCCTGATGAACAACTGTTGTAAAAGGATTGAAATTTCCTCAGAATGGAGAAAGTCATATATGATTTCTATTTTCAAGAAAGGGAATAGAAAAGACACAAGCTGCTATAGAGGCATTAGCGTCAACTCTACAATTAGTCGCTTATTTGGCAAGATAATGTCTGAAAGAATTAGACAAAATGTTGGCCACCATATTGGGGAAGACCAGGGCGGGTTTAGGCAGAACAGATCATGTACAGATAAGCTATTTATTTTACAACAACTAATGGGGAAATTTATAGCAGTAGGGAAGGAGCTACACACTGCCTTTGTAGATTTAGCAGAAGTTTACGATACAGTCCCTAGATCTAAGCTGTGGGAAGCTATGAAAGATATAGGTACGGATGATCACCTCTTACACATTGTTATTGAAATGTAGAGAGATAATGTGGTACATATTAAACGAGGTTCAAAATTATCAGAACCTTTAATTTCACTAAAGGCTGCGACAAGGTTGCAGTATGTCAGCCATCTTGTTCAATTTATATGTAGAAGTGGCTCTCCGAAATTGGAAGAACAGCTGCACAGGAATGGGAATCACTGTCAACAACGTACAAATATTTTCGTTAAGTTTTGCTGACGATCAAGCTGTTATAGCACAAGATGATTATGACCTTGAATTCATGGTAAGGCAGTTATATCAGGATACGACAGATGGGGGCTACAAATGAGTCTAACAAAAACAGAGTATCTGGTGGTCAATAGTGATATCAAATTTGAAGTAGGCATCAATGACAAAGCATTTATGAGACAGGTAGAGATATTTAAATATCTCGGGACACATATTGATAAAAATGGATTAGGCCATACAGAAGTAAAATATAGAATACAGCAAAGCCGAAAAGCGTTAGGGTGTATGAATTCTTTTTGGTCAGATAAGAATATTTCCAAGAGCAATAAGAAAAGAGTAGGTGAGATAATGGTTGAATCAGTGCTATGCTATGGATCAGAACTATGGATATTAAATGCGGATCTCGAAAGAAAGCTAATAGCTGTGGAAATGTATTATTTGCGTAGGAGTGCCAGAATATCAAGAATCGAAAGAAAAACTAATGATGAAGTAATGAGGGCAAATGATACAGTGATTGATAGAATAGAAAGAAAATCATTAAAATGGTACAGACACTTGATGAGAATGCCAGATCATCGGTGGCCAAAGAATGTTTATGAATGGAAACCACCAGGCAGACATAAGCGCGGAAGACCACGACTTTCTTGGACAGCCCACATAAGCGGAGTAATGAGACATCGCAGCATCGTTAAGGAAGATGCGCTGGATAAAGAGGCTAGGCGGAGGATAACAGGAATACAATAAGATGTTATAAATTAATCTTTGTATTGGTTAATCCTGTAATAATACACTACTGGCCATTAAAATTGCTACACCACGAAGATGAAGTGCTAGAGACGCGAAATTTAACCGACAGGAAGAAGATGCTGTGATATGCAAATGATTAGCTTTTCACAGCATTCACACTAGGTTGGCGCCGGTGGCGCCACCTACAACATGCTGACGAGGAAAGTTTCCAATCGATTTCTCATACACAAACAGCAGTTGACCGGCGTTGCCTGATGACACATTGTTGTGATGCCTGGTGTGAGGAGAAGAAATGCGTACCATCACGTTTCCGACTTTGATAAAGGTCGGATTGTTGCCTGTCGCGATTGCGATTTATCGTATCGCGACATTGCTGCTCGCGTTGGTCGAGATCCAATGACTGTTAGCAGAATATGGAATCGGTGGGTTCAGAAGGGTAATACGGAACGCCGTGCTGGATACCAACGGACTCGTATCACTAGCAGTTGAGATAACAGGCATCTTATCCACATGACTGTAACGGGTCGTGCAGTCACGTCTTGATTCCAGAGTTAACAGATGGGGACGTTAGCAAGACAACAAACATCTGCACGAACAGTTCGACGACGTTTGCAGCAGCATGGACTATCAGCTCGGAGACCATGGCTGCGGTTACCCTTGACGCTGCATCATAGACAGGAGCGCCCGCGATGATGTACTCAACGACGAACCTGGTTGCACGAATGGCAAAACGCCATTTTTTCGGATGAGTCCAGGTTCTATTTACAGCATCGTGTTGGTCGCATTCGTGTTTGACGACATCGCGGTGAACGCACATTGGAAGCGTGTACTCGTCATCGCCATACTGGCGAATCACTCGCCGTGATGGTATGGGGTGCCCTCGGTTACACGTCTCGGTCACCTCTTGTTCGCAGGCGTATCAAGGCCGTTATTACGGCCAGAGGTGGTTGTTCTGGGTAGTGATTTCTCAGGATCTATGAACTCAAATTGTATGATAATGAAATCACATTTCAGTTCCAGTATAACATATTTGTCCAATGAATACCCGTTTATCATCTGCATTTCTTCTTTGTGTAGTAATTTTAATGGGCAGTAGTGTAGTAATAATTATGATTACAGTGGGCAAGGGGTCATCGAGATTGGACCCCAGATCGATGGAATCGCATCGCCTGGTCCGATGAATCCCGTTTATTATTGAACCAAGTCAATGTTTTCGTCCAGATATACCGCTATCTGGGCGAACGGCTGCACAAAACATGCAGCGAGCCATGGAGGCAGGCCGATGGGAGCAGAATTATTTTATGGGGGACATCTACCTGGGCTTCCACGAGACCTGCGGTAGTAATTGAAGGCACCATTACAGCTGTGGACTACGTGAAGATTATTAGGGACCACCTGTAGCCCCTTATGCCTGATGTCTTCCTCAATAGCGATGGCGGGATAACTGCCCTTGTCACAAGGCCAGAATCGTGCTGCAATGGTTTGAGGAGCATGATTAGCGAACTCACGTTGATGTCTTGGCCATCAAATTAGGCTTATCTGATCGCGATGAAACCCAGCTAGGACGCTACTTAGTGCCATCTCTGCTCCCACAAACCAACTTCCCATAAATTACTGGAAGTGTATGGCTTGTGCGTAGGCATCTCGCGCACAAACCTCTGGAAACCTATCAAGTACTTGTTGGATCTGTAGTACGCAGAATCACTGTTCAACTGCGTTCCAGAAGTGGACTAATAAGCTTTTAACTAGTTGATCGTAATGTTTTGGCTCATCACTGTGTATCAGAAGTTGATACTGTTTTCTGAATAAATTCAGAACCCGTAAAGTTCTCGTAGTGTTTGTGGACAATATATTTAGGTCAAGATTCTCTCTCACTGAACTGAATCCAACCGACTGTTTCCCTTTTACACGAACTCTGTCGCCCAATCCCAAGCAACACTCCCGCATTGCCGTTTAATGAAAGCAGTACGAGCTTACGGAGTATCGGAACAGACCTGCGACATATGATAAACTGATACATCGTTCTCTACCATGACATGGATAATTATTGACGTGTGAAAGCTTATGCCCCCTCTCCCAGCCCCCCTCCCGCGGCCAGAAAAATATTCTAAATCCGCCCCTGAAGTGAGGATACTGTCATGCGCTCCTACATTTTTCCGGTGTCCAAAATAACCTTTCTCCAGGTCGGCTTCTACCAGTGTTTGCACTCCTCTGCAAATAATTCGTGACAGTGTTTTGCGGCATGACTTGTTAAACTTATGTTTCGGCAATATTCACACCTCTCAGTAACTGCTGTCTTTGAATTAGCAATTATTACATTCACTTAAAGTCTGGTGGTATTGCGCCCGTCTGATATGTAAGATGGAGTGGTTTTATCATGGCCGTCTCTCCCAAGGATCTCAATAATTATGAAGAAATCTCTACTCCAGGGAACTTGTTTCGACTTTGGTCTTTCAGTCCGCCTTCAGATTCCTCTAGCAATATCGTATCTCCCATCTCATCTTCGGTCACCTCATCTTCTCTTTCTGTAACATTGTCTTTAAATTTGTTTCCTTTATATAATCGGAGCTTGTCTTTCACATTTCATATCCGAGAACGAACCAATTCTTTCGCTATTTTTGTCTGAAAAGAAGCTCATCTTCGTAAAAGAAAAAATATATACACAGTGTTGTTGGCAGAGCGAATCACCTAAAACCTGCACCCTTTTTGTTACGTGACCTGCTCAAGACATCGAAACGAAGATTTCGGCAGGTGATAGTAGGCAAAGTGAACGTAATTTTGTTGTATATTTATTTCTCTTAACTCTTGCAGCAATCGAGATTTTGAGGTAAGAATATTTTTTTTATGAAACGGTTTACTTTTTCAACGGCTTTCGACAACTATTGGCACTAATTTATACGACATGGAAACACGGTAAGCAACGATTATTATAAATTGAATTATACGTTACTTTTAGCACAGCAGAAGGGGCTTAGAAGATGTGTTTTACATGTGAGTACAGGTCTTACTTTAGGGAACGCTTTTTGCAGGAACTACACTCCTGGAAATTGAAATAAGAACACCGTGAATTCATTGTCCCAGAAAGGCGAAACTTTATTGACACATTCCTGGGGTCAGATACATCACATGATCACACTGACAGAACCACAGGCACATAGACACAGGCAACAGAGCATGCACAATGTCGGCACTAGTACAGTGTATATCCACCTTTCGCAGCAATGCAGGCTGCTATTCATTCGTAGAGATGCTGGATGTAGTCCTGTGGAACGGCTTGCCATGCCATTTCCACCTGGCGCCTCAGTTGGACCAGCGTTCGTGCTGGACGTGCAGATCACGTGAGACGACGCTTCATCCAGTCCCCAACATGCTCAATGGGGGACAGATCCGGAGATCTTGCTGGCCAGGGTAGTTGACTTACACCTTCTAGAGCACGTTGGGTGGCACGGGATACATGCGGACGTGCATTGCCCTGTTGGAGCAGCAAGTTCCCTTGCCGGTCTAGGAATGGTAGAACGATGGGTTCGATGACGGTTTGGATGTACCGTGCACTATTCAGTGTCCCCTCGACGATCACCAGTGGTGTACGGCCAGTGTAGGAGATCGCTCCCCACACCATGATGCCGGGTGTTGGCCCTGTGTGCCTCGGTCGTATGCAGTCCTGATTGTGGCGCTCACCTGCACGGCGCCAAACACGCATACGACCATGATTGGCACCAAGGCAGAAGCGACTCTCATCGCTGAAGACGACACGTCTCCATTCGTCCCTCCATTCACGCCTGTCGCGACACCACTGGAGGCGGGCTGCACGATGTTGGGGCGTGAGCGGAAGACGGCCTAACGGTGTGCGGGACCGTAGCCCAGCTTCATGGAGACGGTTGCGAATGGTCCTCGCCGATACCCCAGGAGCAACAGTGTCCCTAATTTGCTGGGAAGTGGCGGTGCGGTCCCCTACGGCACTGCGTAGGATCCTACGGTCTTGGTGTGCATCCGTGCGTCGCTGCGGTCCGGTCCCAGGTCGACGGGCACGTGCACCTTCCGCCGACCACTGGCGACAACATCGATGTACTGTGGAGACCTCACGCCCCACGTGTTGAGCAATTCGGCGGTACGTCCACCCGGCCTCCCGCATGCCCACTATACGCCCTCGCTCAAAGTCCGTCAACTGCACATACGGTTCACGTCCACGCTGTCGCGGCATGCTACCAGTGTTAGAGACTGCGATGGAGCTCTGTATGCCACGACAAACTGGCTGACACTGACGGCGGCGGTGCACAAATGCTGCGCAGCTAGCGCCATTCGACGGCCAACACCGCGGTTCCTGGTGTGTCCGCTGTGCCGTGCGTGTGATCATTGCTTGTACAGCCCTCTCGCAGTGTCCGGAGCAAGTATGGTGGGTCTGACACACCGGTGTCAATGTGTTCTTTTTTCCATTTCCAGGAGTGTATTTAGTAGTAGAATGGCTTTATAAAACGACAGAAACTGCCATAAGAGTACTATTTGGCGTTATTGCCTTCCCAGTCGAGTGCATCTTTCGGATGTTTTTGCGAAAAATTTCAACGCCATCACAAACAAGCGTTACTTACCACGGAACCGTTATTTTCAAGAGCTTTCGAATGACGTTAAAATGTACGTGATTCCATTTAAAGATAACGGACTTGCTTCGGTATCTCAGTTGGCACAAGTGGCATTGCGCCCACGACAAAATTACGTGATTTAGTTCTAGGAGATGTACGCTGCATTTAAACTGAACATCTCCTACACGGCCCCTCTGGCTGTTAACAGCACACCAACACCTAGCGGTTACTGTGAAGGGAATTTGCCCGAGTTTGCAGAGGCGGTAAAATTCCAAATCTTTTTAGCGATGCTTTTCAGTTTATATCAAGGTATCATGCGATGTTTCTAAATCGCTTGATTTCAAAATAATGATTTGGTGAAATCACGCAGCCAAGGAATTCGTGGAAGATGATGCTTTTGAGCATTCAAAACGTCCGGTTTCTTCAGTATTTAAGTCATTTCTACAAGGTAGGTTGTATAAATGGAAAACGATCGTCATGTTGTTGAAAGATCTATCAAGGAATTCGTATGAAATAATTTAACGAAGCACGTGTGTAGTATCAGTATTTCTGGAGTTTCTCCATTCTCTTAATACGCATGTAACAAGAAAATCCCCAAGAAGTAACCTTCGCATGTAAGACAGAATTGCTGTCGATCAGCGAGAACGTCAAGCAGAGCAAAAGATGACTTCTCCGTTTTAGAAACTCTCGACAACATATGGTATCAGCGGAAGACGAGGTGCACACACAACTTATTAACACTTCAGAATGTCACTCCCTGACTACTAAAACTGTGCACTCGATCGGTATTCGAACCCTGACTTTTTCTGCACGACTGCAGTCCCCTAACCGACTGAGCATCAAGGAACGCATCAATGACAGTGCAGACAGAAAGGTTTATTCTCAGCCGTGTAGTTAAGACTCATTCTTTATCCCAACGTACGATACCAGATTGTTTGTCGAGTAATTGCCGTCTTGACACGTGATACATCTTATATGAATTCCTAGGCTTGTAGGCTCTTGCATAATTTATCTCGATGTAGCGGCAGTACATTACGTTTAAATCAGAATTGGTGATCACTGGTGACGACACACTGAGAACGGACAACAGCCACTCAAAGTTCGTTATTAACTTTTTTACAAGGGAACAATTTCAATAACATGTCAGAACAATAAAAAACCTCGTTTAATAAAGTCTAAATTAAAATACGGTACCAGTTCTTTTTTCAGCTCTCGGTCAATTGAAAGTCTCTATACATGCAGCAAACGTTATTTGTAACACGATGTTTTAATCATACATGTAATGAAAGTATAATTAGTTCACCAGGAACGACAGCAACTAATACTCCAATTTTGCGCCACCGCATTCAGCGAAGTGTTCGCTTCATACAGAGCAGTCGTTTTTACGGGAACCTATAGAGCAGTCATTTTTACGATAACCTTTAATACTCTTGATCATTAGTGTAGGACTTCTATAGGTAATGATATTTACCTTTTTTGCTCTGACATATGTATCTACAGAAATGAATGATTTTCGCAAGACAGAGCTTAGACAAGCTGTTGCTGTTGCTGACGTCGTCAGGAATTAACTCTGAGCGCGTGCCTCACAACTGTATTTCCTATGGCTTGAGCCATAGGTGTTCCTCCTTCGAAAGTTGTACGTCTTTGCTACGAAGAAAGGAATCTTTCGCTCGATGATTACACAAATTAGAATCACAGTAATGTAAACACAGAAAGAAAACCACAACTTTTTTTATCATTTATGTTATGACCAATCCTGATATATGAAGAAAAGTGGACTTACGTAGACAGAAAAAGTTATTCGATTATACAGTAAGAGTCAGAAAGACTCGCATGTATCATCTGAATTGCACTGTACATCTTCGAAGCTATTAAGGTTACTGACAATATTATTAAGTAGAAGGTTATATGACCATGTACCCAAACTTTCTGAAACAACAAAATTTCTAAAATATTTTCAGAGACATTATTTTAAGAAGGCGATGATTTATAACTTGTAAGAACAGTTAAAAAACTATGGTTGTACGCAGCTATGTTAATCAGTTTATCAGTCGATCAGTTTCAGTCATTATCAGATGTCTTCGGGTGTCTACATATAGCACAAGACCAAAATAAGGCAAATAAGTCGTTACAAAAAAAAGATAAATGTAGTACTCAACATCTATAGTATAATGAGAACCTGTATAATGTGAAATCGGATCAAATGTTATCAGTCATCATGCCACAAGCTATCTTCTCCATTCCTCTATTAATCAGGCGCTATATAGCGCGCAGCATTTCTGTAGCGTAGCACTTAACAAAACTGATGTAACATGTGATCCTCAGCAATGAATACACCGTCAAAGACTCCCGTGACTACCAGAACAAAAGAGCGCTCTACAATTTTAAATCACCTTCGTACTGTTGTCACAATGGCAAAATAAAGAGGAGAAGTGGGAAACATGAAGTCATGAACAATTTTGGGTATGACCTACGGTAGAATGTAAGACTGTATAGAAATTTTTTTTAAACAAACGTAACCACGGCATCCAAACAACCAGTTAACACCCTTTTGTAAGCAACTTACAAAGCATACCGTATCTTACATCGTAGTACATATACGTAAGAAGAGTAAGTGGAAACAAGAAGACATTACATCAGCATAGTGGTTCATCTCATTTTGTCAACATCTTAAAAATACTTTTCATATAACCTATGGTTATAGCAGACTCCAACATTTTACAGAATAAAATGTTCAGGAAAATTCAACACATCATCTTGACAATGTATAATATTTTTAATTTTTTGAACTTCTTAATTTTCTTGACCGACTAGTAAGTTACACCTGTCCACTGCCTTCTCACACGATATCTCTTGTGATCTCAGTGCGGTCTCGGGCGCCTTGTCACGCTTTGCGCGGCTCCGCCCGTCGGAGGTTCGAGTCCTCCCTTGGGCAGGGGTGTGTGTGTTGTCCTTAGCGTAAATTAGTTTAAGTTATACTAAGTAGTGCATAAGCCTCGGGACCGATGACCTCAGCAGTTTGGTTCCATAGTCCTTACCACAAATTTCCACATATATTTGCACTACAGATGGCTGAAACCGAAAAAGGAATAATAATAAAAAAACTTTATCCCTGCAGGTAAGGATGAAACACGAAAAAGGTTAGGTAACCATTAACACATGATGTAGATTACTAATGTAAGTAAATATGTAGTGCAAGTATGAGATGAGCAAAATAAAACTAGCCCAGGAAATATTTCATGCACCTAAAGACAGGCAACCCAACTTACCTAAGTGCAGAAGGTGTGAGCTGGGTTGCCTACATTAAGGTGCATCAAGTACTTCTTGGCCTAGTTTTATTTTGCTCGCCCTGTAGAATTAAGAATAAACGATGGTCCTAGGTTTGAGAATTAAGGTATTAAAAACTACAAACGATACGACACGTTACAAAGACAAAAAAATTCACCATAATATTTCAAACTTTAATACAACCCTTTAAAAAACGGTTCAGATGGCTCTAAGCACTACGGGGCTTAAAATCTGAGGTCATCAGTCTCCTAGACTTAGAACTACTTAAACCTAACTACATCACACACATCCATGCCTGAGGCAGGATTTCAAACTGCGACCGTAGCAGCCTCGCGGTTCCGGACTGAAGCGACTAGAACCGCTCTGCAGCCCTTCATCAGTAGATGTTTAACACGAGAAACTTTGGTAAGGATGGTTGTGTTGCATACAAGGTGTCCCAGCTATCTTGTGCACCCAAAATATCTCTGGAACAATAACAGCTATTGGAAAACGACTTTCACCGGTATCAATGTAGGGCTGGGGCCCATGAATGTACATATTTGGAAACATTCTAAAACGAAAGCATATGCGTTTTTAACACAAACTTATGTTTTTTTTAAATGGACCTCCTATATTTTTCCTTCAGCAATCCATAGCATGACAAAGCACATATACAATGGCGTTGATTGCATCGCAATATTCTCATTACATCCCGAGATATTAAGACGCGAATTTGACGCTTGAAACACCCAACATGCGCTGCTAGCGCACGTCCTGAGGCTCAGGCGTGAACCCCATGCTGCCCGTAATCGTAATGTGATTGACATGTGTAATCACACCTCCATACTTATCAAGAGGTCCGAAACGAATAATACGATCTGCTGCCATCAACTCTCATAAGCACATAATGGTTTCCCTCTTGCACGTTTTACGTATCTACGTACACAATATGAACCAGTACCGATCGGAGTACACCCGTCAGGTTGTCTAATTTATCCTGCTCACCCAAAATAAGGTTTATCTAATGCGTTATATGAGCCATTGTGCCTGTCGCGCAGGGCCTGTCTCTACCTAGTCAAGTGTCCAACGTAGTTCCCACTACTGCCACAGTTACCATTTCGCCTTGTTTATGATTTGCGACACATGCAAACTCCTGTACTCCACCACCCTCCGAGTATCCCATTTGTTGTTGCTTTGGCGTGCAGTACACCGCTTGCCAGTGTAGTCGTGCATCAGAGTAATCTAGTGACGGCACGGAGGTAGTACACATTGTGAATAAACGTTGTGTTTTGGATCTTATACTGTACAGTATAATGTACACACATGAAGATATGGTAGAAATGCTGCTGATCTATGGAGAATGTACGTTGACGGGAAATACGTTGTTTATTGGTAGTTCTGTTAGCGAACATTATGATTATTAATGTTAATATGTCTGTTTTCTACCCTACTCTACATACCTGTACTGTACCCTGTTGTAGGTAGACGAAATGCTGTTCAGGCAGAACGACTGTACAGAAGACGATTCCCTGACAAGCCATCGCCTTCGCGCCGGATGTTTGGTCGTCTCACATCTCGTCTACGTGAAACGGGAAGCTTAAATCCAAGACCTCGAGATCGTCCTAGAGCACGCACAGATGAACGTGCTGAAGTTGCTGTGTTCGCTACCATAGCTGTGAATCCTCAAATCAGCACACGTCAAATTGAACGTGAAGTTGGTGTGTCGAAATCAAGTGCACAGCGTATTCTTAAACGTCATAAATTTCATCCTTACCATGTTCATTTACACCAGGATCTTCATGGAAATGACTTCCGCAATAGGGTAACATTTTGTCGGTGGGCTCAGCAAAAACTTCTGACTAATCCAAATTTTTTTGCAGGTGTTCTCTTTACCGACGAGGCATCATTCTCCAACAAAGGAACTGTCAATATGAGGAATATGCATTATTGGTCCGCAGACAATCCAAATGGCTCCGTCAGGTAGAGCATCAACGTCCGTGGAAAGTTAATGTTTGGTGTGGGATTATTGGAGATACCATTATCGGACCTTTCTTTATAAATGACATCCAAAATGGCAGACAATACTCCAGATTTATACGACACAATCTTCCTGTTCTCTTGGACACCGTACCTCTGAACCGGAGAATGGTCATGTGGTATCAGCATGACGAATGCCCTGCACATAACGCCTTACGAGCACGACGACTTCTGAACCGTAAGTTCCCTGGTAGGTGGATTGGACGAGGTGGCCCTGTTAGGTGGCCTGCCCGATCTCCGGACCTTACACCGCTGGATTATTTTCTTTTGGGAGCAGTGAAGGATGCTGTTTACCAACATGAACCAACAACACCAGAGGACATGAAGCAACGCATTATTGATGCTTGTACAGCCATCAAAGAGGAAACAGTAGCACGAAGTAGGGCATCCTTCATCCGCAGAGTGACCCTATGTATGCAAGCCAATGGGCATCACTTTGAGCATGAGACGTGAACGCTATGTTTAGTATGTAGTGCTGGTGTCACAGTGGAAGTTTCTACAAAGGGCCATTTTACCCAGTGATGTTAAGAAACATGTGTTTGCAACAATTTGTCATTTAACGCATTAGATAAACATAACATTGATAATTATGTGATAATAAAACTAATTGGTTAAACATGTTTACATTCATCTTCTATGTCCTACCTGAACTTCCCAAATCAAAACATTTTTACCTAAACAGCGGGAAAGCTTTTAGTCCACTTGCTCGTTTCACTAAAACCATCAACATGAATTTTACTATTACGAGTGAATGATTAACTGCCACTTGCGCTAGATCTACAGTAAAGCAAAGTTTTAACGTTGAACGGCATTACCTTTTTAGTAACGGATTAACGATAAGCGAAGTTAACTTTGTGACTAACGTTGCGGTACACAGATATGTTACAGAACCGCATCACCCCTAGCCTATGGGATAAATACCTGCTGGAATGTACGACGTTAATGCAGGATGGCAGCAGACCGTATTATTCGTTTCGGACCTCTTGATAAGTATGGAAATGTGATTACGCATGTCAATCACATCGCGATTACGGGCAGCATGGGGTTCACGCCTGAGCCTCAGGACGTGCGCTAGCAGCCCATGTCGGGTGTTTCAAGCGTCAACTTCGCGTCTTAATATCTCGGGATGTAATGGGAATATTGCGATGCAATCAACGCCATTGTGTATGTGCTTTGTCATGCTATGGATTGCTGAAGAAAAAATATAGGAGGTCCATTTAAAAAAACATAAGTTTGTGTTAAAAAACACATATGCTTTCGTTTTAGAATGTTTCCAAATATGTACATTCATGGGCCCCAGCCCTGAATTGATACCGGTGAAAGTCGTTTTCTAATAGCTGTTATTGTTCCAGAGATACTTTGGGTGGACAAGACAGCTGGGACACGCTGTATATGGCACGTGGGAACCAATTTAGGTACATCGTACAGCATGTCGAATTACTGGTTTGGGTTCGCAAATGTTATTTTATAGAAGGATACTGTGTATATTTTTTAATGAGTATCCAATATAGGAGCCTTTTACATCCTTGCTTATTCGAGATGTGCTGCTACGGGATGGTTTTTCCGCATCTGTTCAGTACTGAGGAAATTGGATAATTTTTTATACATCAAGTAGAATTTATCATAATCGTTCTAAATGGTCTAGCCTTTTTGTATTGACAGTTCTCAGTGGCAATAAAAAGGCTGGCTGTATCTCAACTTCTCCCTTGTATTCATTGTACAAATGTTACTGCGATAAAACAGCTCGTCCGTAAGCATAAATTTATAATGATTTCAGTTTTTGAAGCTTTGGTTCATTTAAAAGGAATTTTTCTTAGGAGTTATTAACGGTGAAAGGTATATGTGTAGAAACTGGTAATGGTTAAAAGGATTTCCCCTCCTCCCGTGACTGGAGACATATCCTCTCAATTATACATGCTAAGATGTATGGTTGTGTAACTTACCCGCAGGTTTAGCGGATTCCTGTCCTTGCTGATACGATAGTAAAACGTTTTTTGGTGGATGGGCAACGCGCCCGAAAATCACTCGTGGCGCATTGAAAGTGAAGTGAGCGAATATGCTCAATTCCGAGTGGGCGAGACTGTTACACGAACACAGATTATCGAAGTTACTCAGCTCTGCGTAGTTTACAGTTCAGCCACCCACTAGCCGCTTTCGACAGAATCTGTGGGTTCGCTACACTACATTACATAGGTGAAAGGTGTGGTAAATAAAGTTTCACAAGTTACAAATGCACTTGTGTGCATTCGGAAAGTGGTCGATACTTTACACTCCTGGAACGTCTTGTACACAGAGTAATTGAGTTGCCCCTACATGTGGGTCTTATGCAACCCACAACACCTTCAAAAACCATGAGCGAGATTTTAATCTTCTCTCACATGCTACACACGAACTACTAATCCGACTGAAAAAAATTAACAGGACATTTTTGTAGGAAATTTAATGTAGTTAAATTGTGTAATACGTTTCCACTAGAAGCTGTAATTCTCGAATTATTCAAGAAAAACGTACACAAGTATTCTTCAAACTCGTTTTTCTTAAATAAGTCGAAAACAGTGGCCTCCAGTAAAACCGCACCCAGAACAAAATTCAACTACATTAAATTTCTTACAACGAAGTCATATTCATTTTATTAGAGTTATGAGTCTCGAATGTTCAGCAGTAGTTATGCAAGATTGCAGTCGTAATTATCGAAATTGTTCTTTCATTTACGAAGCAGTTGAGCACATACGTTTTTTTCTGTTTGCCTATATTCCGAAAACACTTCAAAGCTCATGGCACTGCTGGCAATATTTCGTTCATGAGTACCATTTTCGGGTTCCCGGGTTCGATTCCCGGCGGGGTCAGGGATATTCTCTGCCTCGTGATGACTGGGTGTTGTCTGCTGTCATTAGGTTAGTTAGGTTTAAGTAGTTCTAAGTTCAAAAACAGTAACATATATGGGAAACTGGAGAAAACCCCTAAGAAATCTCGGTACTAAAAAAATCAGTGAACGGATAAAAATCCACTATCCATCGGTCATTTATCAGAAGAGGTTGAAATGCTGCATTCTCCCTCTGAAATGGTTGCAGTGGAGAAAATCGTATTACAATCCTTCTTTTCAGCCACTTCATGAATGTTAAATAACATACACCAAGAAAAATGATAGTGGAATTCAACATCATTCAGCCAGTAGAAAGAAGAAAAGAAGTGAAACGATTAATATTCCGTCACCGATGAGGTCAACAGGAAAGAATCTCAAGCAGGTTAGTGCATAACGAAGAATGAAATCCAGCCAGTCTGTTTAGGGAAAAAACGGCAAACCGACGTCTGAATGGCCGGATGTGGTTTGAATCCTTACGTTATCTGATGTAAGTGTACTGTCTCAAACCATGGAACACGTATATCGGCTAGTAGAAGAAAGGCTTCTGACAGCAGTCTGTGGTACGTCGCTGGAGCTGCGAATCGAAATGATAAAGGCGCGTTGTTTTCCCGGTTTGAGGAGGGGTTCCCGTGAGCAGATGCATGTAACTAAAGGGCACACAGAAGTCATTTTCTTGTAGAACTGCGGTGTTTTATGTTCAAGTATTACTACTTTATTGCAGACCGAAAATCACTTCTGTAGCGATCGATATAGATTTCGCAAGCAATTGTCGTAAAAGAAAAAAAAAAAAAAGAAAGAAAGAAAAAAGATTGTTCAAATGGCTCTAAACACTATGAGACTTAACATCTGAGGTCATCAGTCCCCTAGACTTAGAACTACTTAAACCTAACTAACCTGAGGACATCACACACACACATGCCCGAGGCAGGTTTGAACCTGCGATCGTAGCAGCATCGCGGTTCCGGACTGAAGCGCCTAGAACCGCTCGGCCACAGAGCCGGCAGTAAAACTTAACTCGTTCTGTTCGTCAATAAGATGCAGAAGACAACAAATAACGGCGTGGCACCGCACTGATGCAAATTTCCTTTAAGGCGTTAGAAATGTTTCCGTACAGTCGGCTAGTGAGCTAAATGCGATCTTACCAAGTATTGGACTAGCTCTGTTGGAGGTTTGAAGGTTTTCTAGCAGTTACAACTCTTTACCCCAGTATAATAGGAGAGTAATCGACAGTTGCGTGAGTGGCTTTTGCCGCACGACCGTTACTGTACAAGATTTACGGATGAATCGCAAGTAATAAAATTGTAGCGAAGTGCTGAAAGACAGTGAAGTTCTGAGTCTTAGTTATCGATTGCTTTACGTACTACAATATTTGACTGATCATGTGAGGATATGAGGAGCGATAAAAAAGACCCGTTTCAGGGAGACGCTGCAACGAATAAAGTACGCAACCCACCGCGATTCCGATAAGGATATATAAGCACCGACATGTAGGCAATGGCTTAGTGTGGCCCTCGAACGGAAACTTTTTCATCGTACTTTATATAGTTTAAGTCAAAACAAACGACACGCCACGAAGGAGATATGTAATTGGTTATAAATTGATAGTCACACAGGTATCGACGGGAAATGCAAAACTGTAAACTTTGGCCGCCGTCGGATGAATGTGTGACACTGCAGCACATTTCCACAACGCAGCTGGCAAGGATAAGAAAGGGCGTGGGGGACATATCGATACTCCTCTGAGTTGGACAGTAACTATGTCTCGCAGACAGGGGGGTGAACGATATTCGCAGATGTCAGGATTTGAGGGAACACGTGTTAGTTGGGCTCAAAGAAGCTAGTTGGAATAATCGGCGAATCGCTCATTTGAACATGGTAATTGGATGTCTCTATAGGCCCCCTGGCTCAGCAGCTGTTGTGGTAGGGCACCTTAAGGAAAATTTGGAAAATATTTCGAGTAGATTTCCAGACCATGTTATAGTTCTGGGTGAAGATTTTAATTTGCCGGATATAGACTGGGAGACTCAAACGTTTATAACGGGTGGCAGGGACAAAGAATCCAGTGAAATTTTTTTAAGTGCAGTATCTGAAAACTATCTTGAGCAGTTAAACAAATAACCGACTCGTGGCGATAACATATTACACCTTCTGGTGACAAACAGACCCGAACAGGGATTCAACGATCATAAAGCGGTTACTGCATCGATGATTTCAGCCGTAAACAGAAATATTAAAAAAGGTAGGAAGTTTTTTTCTGTTTAGCAAAAGTGACAAAAAGCAGATTTCAGAGTACTTGACGGCTCAACACAAAAGTATTGTCTCAAGTACAGATACTGTTGAGGATCAGTGGACAAAGTTCAGAACCATCGTACAGTATGCATTAGATGAGTATGTGCCAAGCAAGATCGTAAGAGATTGAAAAGAGCCACCGTGGTACAAAAACCGAGTTACAAAAGTGCTGCGGAAGGAAAGGGAACTTCACAGCAAACATAAACGTAGCCAAAGCCTTGCAGACAAACAAAAATTACGCGAAGCGAAATGTAGTGTGAGGAGGGCTATGCGAGAGGCGTTCAATGAATTCGAAAGTAAAGTTCTATGTACTGACTTGGCACAAAATCGTAAGAAAATTTGGTCTTATGTCAAAGCGGTAGGTGGATCAAGCAAAATGTCCAGACACTCTGTGATCAAAATGGTACTGAAACAGAGGATGACAGACTAAAGGCCGAAGTACTAAATGTCTTTTTCCAAGGCTGTTTCACAGAGGAAGACTGCACTGTAGTTCCTTCCCTAGATGGTCACACAGGTGACAAAATGGTAGATATCGAAATAGATGACAGACGGACAGAAAAACAATTAAAATCACTTAAAAGAGGAAAGGCCGCTATATCGAAATAGATGACAGAGGGACAGAAAAACAATTAAAATCACTCAAAAGAGGAAAGGCCGCTGGACCTGATGGGATACCAGTTCGATTTCACACAGAGTACGCGAAGGAATTTGCCCCCCCCCCCCCCCCCCTTCTTGCAGCCGTGTACCGTAGGTCTCTAGAAGAGCGTAGCGTTTCAAAGGATTGGAAAAGGGCACATGTCATCCCCGTTTTCAAGAAGGGACGTCGAACAGACGTGCAGAACTATAGACCTATATCTCTAACGTCGATCAGTTGTAGAATTTTGGAATACGTATTATGTTCGAGTATAATGACTTTTCTGGCGACTAGAAATCTACTCTGCAGGAGTAAGCATGGGTTTCGAAAAAAACGATCGTGTGAAACCCAGCTCACGCTATTCGTCCACGAGACTCAGAGGGCCATAGACACGGGTTCCCAGGTTGATGCCGTGTTTCTTGACTTCCGCAAGGCGTTCGATACAGTTCCCCACAGTCGTTTAATGAACGAAGTAAGAGCATATGGACTATCAGACCAATTGTGTCATTGGATTGAAGAGTTTCTAGATAGCAGAACGCAGCATGTCATTCTCAATGGAGAGAAGTCTTCCGAAGGAAGAGTGATTTCAGGTGTGCCGTTGCTATTCACAACATATATAAATGACCTTATGGATAACATCGGAAGTTCACTGAGGATTTTTGCGGATGGTGCTGTGGTATATCGAGAGGTTGTAACAGTGGAAAATTGTACTGAAATGCAGAAGGATCTGCAACGAATTGACGCATGGTGCATGGAATGGGAATTGACTCTCAATGTAGACAAGTGTAATGGGCTGCGAATACATAGAAACAAAGATCTTTTATCATTTAGCTACAATTTTGCAGGTCAGCAACTGGGAGCAGTTAAGTCCATAAATTATCTGGGAGTAGACATTAGGAGTGATTTAAAATGGAATGACCATATAAAATTAATCATCAGTAAAGCAGATGCCAGACTGAGATTCATTGGAAGAATCCTAAGGAAATGCAGTCCGAAAACAAAGGAAGTAGGTTACAGTACATTTTTTCGCCCACTGCTTGAGTATTGCTCACCGGTGTGGGATCCGTACGAGATGGGGTTGATAGAAGAGACAGAGAAGATCCAATGGAGAGCAGCGCGCTTCGTTTCAGGATCATTTTGTAATCGCGAAAGTGTTACGGAGATGACAGATAAACTCCAGTGGAAGACTCTGAAGGAGAGACGCTCAGTAGCTCGATACGGGCTTTTGTTGAAGTTTCGAGAACATACCTTCACCGAGGAGTCAAGCAGTATATTGCTCCCTCCTACGTGTATCTCCCGAAGAGACCATGAGGATAAAATCAGAGAGATTAGAGCCCACACAGAGGCATACCGCCAACATTTCTTTCCATGAACAATAGGAGACTGGAATAGAAGGAAGAACCGATAGAGGTACCCAGTGTACCCTCCGCCACACACTGTCAGGTGGCTTGCGGAGTATGGATGTAGATGTAGGTGTAGATGAATAGGAGCGATGCCATTATTCGATAATGTTGGCAGAAATGGATCAAGAAGAAAGCGGTCGACCTACAGATACGACAGAAGGTGTGAACCGAGGAGTAGTCAGAGATCGACTCAAGAATCACTAACACTTTCGCCCGACAAAGTACGTAACTTCCTTCCCAACTCCATCGGTATTACTGAGTGTTATGCCGGAATCCATTATGGTGACAAGTTATCTATGTAGGAGCTTCCAGGGGCAACAAAAATTTGATTTTTCAACATTCCGCGTAACTATTGACCGAATTGAACAATTTAAAATGCTGTCATAATCTAAGATACATTCTTATGTTGAAAGTTTATCACAATAAGACAAGTATTACAGTTAAAAACTGTGTGTTCATCCTGAGGCAGCGTAACTGATGGCGCGTAAGTACACGGGCTTCATTCATTCAATATTTGAGAATGAGACAACTTAGCGACTTCCAACAATAAGCGTAATTTCAAACCTTTCCTAAACTTTTGGCCGCTTACATGGTTAATTTGAAATGTTTAGCACATCAACTCATTTGTAAATTAATCAGAAGCTCGGAGCTGCTTCATATATGGGAGGGTGTTCGATTCTTGCAGACAGACGACATGCGGCCGAAGCTGACAGTGGCTCAAAATGGTTCAAATGGCTCTGAGCACTATGGGAATTAACTCCTGACGTCATCAGTCCCTTGGAACTTAGAACAACTTAAACCTAACTAAGCTAAGTGCTATTCTGTTGTTCTGCGCAATGAATTAATCTGAGATGTACCCTTTACCCTGTGGCTACTGCAAGATGCAATTTCCACCCCCACACTACTACAGAAGTCAGACAGACGCTCCTAACATTCTAAAGAGAAATGCTTGAAAAACTTTCAGCAATAAATATCTTCTGGAGTCGTCCACTGTAAGGAAATGACACAAAATTTCACAAAATTCCTTACGTAACTAGTGGGATACTTGGGTACTGGAGTAGTGCTAACTAGTGTAAGAAAAACATGAAACTAACGAAAATTATTATTTATTTTGTAAAAATTCTGAGAAATCACAATGGCACATTTAGTTATGAACTGAACACGTTATTTCCACGTTCTTTTCGGAATGTGAAGTTACCTCTCTAGGATAGGATTCGCTAATGAAATTTCTATACAAAGTTTAAGATTGATATTGACTTGGCAGAATGGCTGAGATCCGCGCCTGCTCAACTTGAATAATTATCCGTTAGAATGTTGCTAGGTACAGTCGAGGCTGTCACGTGTGAAATGCAGTGAAGTGTACTGTTGTGGAGGAAATATGGGGCTCGCAAGAGCTGTAGCTCACAATACCGTAAGTTGCAATGACTGCTGTCTGCACCGCTCGCTGCTGACAAATAAGATAACTCTGGTTCTATCTTAATTGACCTTCGCCAATCAAACTCTCCCTACACCTTGATGAAGTCAAGGACTCCTATTCGCCCCTAGTCTAACTATTGGCGAGGTACACCTGTCAGATAAACAGTCCACCGCGATGCCACTCAAAAATTCGCTCGCAGGCGTTTAACTGTAATTCTGTCCGTTCACACCGCACAATAAGTGTGGTGGCCAACACAGTGAACAATGCTTAATCGCAAGGACTCAATATAGAGTCGCACTCCGATTCGCTCTCGACAGAGGTGCTCTCCCAGTGAAGTACTGAGGAGAGACTTGTTCCTCGCTCTTTGAGTACACGTACGAGCGCGCACGCTCTCGTTACGTGTTCTCGCTCCAAGATTGACAACAGAACGGCCCCTCTCCACGCCAGACGTGAAGGGGTATATCTTTTGGTCTCTTCCATTACTCCTACAGCTCAAGGCGTTAGAAATATCGTCTGCCAATCAGCATTGTTCTTCAAAAATGGGAGAATGACGTTTCGTTTAAGGGGACCAATCCGGAAATCTGTAGCATCGGCGTTTGGCATTTGCTGTCTCCCTGTGAAAATCTCTGAAACTGCGAGTTATATTTGTAAAGAATGTGTAGGTTGAGCGCTCCCACACAATGTAGTGGAATTTGCTTGTAAGTCGAACACGGGGTCGTTCCCCCTTTCACTTGGGTACACGCTGTCCGCTCCACGGGCGGCCGCCGGCCGACATAGATAGCTCCCTGTGAAAACATCTGAAGGGACCGGCGTCCTGGCGTGCGGTGTTTGCCTCTCCTGAACTAAAAGCATTTATGACCGTCGTGTCTCGAATGTGTGTGTGTGTGCACGCCAGCCTCGAGTATTTCAACCACGGTGCGCACTTGCGATTTATTAGTTATTTGCATATCGTTTACATGAATTCGCACAACATCGACTTCATCTTATCCAGTTTGGGTTCGAATGAAGCGTCTTGATGTGCGGAATATGATTGTGAGGGCGGAATATGTAAGCAATGAAGGTCAGGAGACCACGACGTCTTACAACATATCCGTGCCCGAGGCAGGATTCGAACCTGCCACCGTAGCGGTCGCGTGGTTCCAGACTGTAGCGCCTAGAACCGCTCGGCCACCCCGGCTGGCAGCTAACAGTGTCTCCCCCACTTTCAGAGTGGCGCCTTCCTCATCTGTGCAGCGCAGATAAAGAATCGAGGGCTTACTGGTTAAAAGCCCTATCACCGGTTGTAGTGGAGCATGCCTCGCAGACACTACAAGGGCGACTCCTGCAGTTTACACATGGACCATGTGGGCGGCGTGCAGGACGCTGGTGGTTGGCAGCCGGTGGCGAGGTCAGCGGCCCGGGACGCCCGCCGACTCAGGAAGCGCTGTCGGCGGCTGGACGGCTCGTTGCGATTCGCGGCGGCGGCGACGGCAGCTCGCGGCTGATAGCCGGGCTGGACGCGCGGACCACACAGGCGGGCAGCGGCGTGCCCGCACGCGACGCCCCGCTGCGCAGATAAGGAGGGCCCCTCGCCGCGCCGAACGTGAGGATAGCCGGCCAGGCCGGCTGCAGGCCACACGCCGCGCCCACCTGCACTGCACGGCGCTCTTGCTGTACACGTTATCAGGGTACGACGGTTCGAGTCAAGGGAGAGAGGCTCTCCGAGAGCGATTGTCACGAGCTAACACTGTAAACGTTGCCCGGAGTTGTTCATCACAGAGCAGCACTTGCAACCTATGTCCTCAATCACTAGCCGAATATATTCCAATCTATGTCTTCCCTTTACAGCTCCCTCCAGTACCATGGAAGTTATTCCGTTACGTCTTAACAGATGTGCTACAGGGTGACACACGGGAGACACGCAGTTTTGAACATCGTTTTCTCAGAAGCGGTCGAGCATCTACGGATAAGCCGAGACACGTGTTCGCTTATTTTAATCCATTTTCCACTGAAAGAAGTTTTTGGTAAATTAAGTTATGGCACTTGCCGTGTTCTCCTCGCAAGCGCAGTCGCTCCTGCCTGCAAGACCCCTGCACTAGCCTCAGCTGGCTGTCGCTGCCGCCTGACAACGTCAGCACGCTGTCTTAGCAGTACCTGGGCTCCGCTAAACCGATACGAAGAGGTGAAGCGACGCCAGGGTTTTAGTCACTGGACGCCCAAATTTGATGTAGCAGCCCTACGTAGCGGTAGTATCACTGCACGGCCAGTATGACAGTAACTGCCATTCGCTGTACCAAGCATCTGACAATGAAAATGGAGAATGAGATTTTCACTCTGCAGCGGAGTGTGCGCTGATATGAAACTTCCTGGCAGATTAAAACTGTGTGCCGGATCGAGACTCGAACTCGGGACCTTTGCCTTTCGCGGGCAAATGCTCTACCGACTGAGCTACCCAATCACGACTCACGACCCGCCAGTACCTCGTCTCCTACCTTCAAAACTTCACATATTAGCCATATTTTTTCAAAATTTCGAACAGCATCCATCATTTGACTTTTTCCATATATTCCCTTCCACGCCGATTCTGCGGAGAACCTCCTCATTCCTTAACTTATCAATCCACCTAATTTTCAAATTTCGTCCGTAGCACATCTCAAATGCTTCGATTCTCTTCTGTTCCGGTTTTCCCACAGTCCATGTTTCACTACCATACACTGCTATGCTCCAAACGTACATTATAAGAAATTTCTGATCATTAATTGAAACCCTCAGCTGCCGATAGGTGTTGTTGATATACCTCGATGGAGACAGCTGCAATTGTGTGTCCCCACCGGGTCTCGAACCTGGGATCTCCTGCTTACATGGCAGACGCTCTATCCATTTTTTTTTATCGTTGTGTTTGGCCGTTGCGGACGTCACATGACAGCCGTTAAAGTTCGTTTGTTGATCCTTCAACTCAGTTTTTTTATTACGCAGGCCAACCAGCCGACTGACCGAACACGCTGAGCTACCGTACCGGGAATCTGAGCCACCGAGGACACAGATGAATAGCGCGACTGCAGGGACTTATCCCTTGCACACTTCCCGTGAGACCCACGTTCCCAACTGTCCACAATCTACATACGTAACATAATCTAATAGATATTTGCCCTTCCACTCAAGAGCTGAGGGTTTCAGTTAATGATCATTTATTCTTGAGAAGCTGCACGGTCATCAGTCATATCTGTTCTTTCGAGAACAGTTACTATATTCATATATAACAAATTTCTTCCTGAAATTAAGGTCTTAGACTTCTCTTGGCCGGGGATGCCGTTTTTGGCAATGCTAGTCTACGTTTTAAGTATTCCTTGCTCCGTCCGTTATACGATATATTGCTGCCGAGGTAGGATTCCTTAACGTCATCTACTTCGTCACCATCAGTCCTGTTGTCAAGTTCCTCTCTGTTCTCATCTCTGCTGCTTCTTGTTACTTTCTTTTTTCTTCGGTTTACTCTCAGTCCATATTCTGTATACGTTTGGCTTCTCATTCCACTCAACAGATCCTGTAAATCTTCTTCACTTCCACTGAGGACAGCAATGTCATCAGCGAATCTTATCTTTGATATCCTTTCACTCTGATTTTTAATCTCCCTCTTGAATCTTTCTTTTATTTCCGTCATTGCTTCTTTATCGTATCGATTGGTCAGTAGGGGCGAAAGACTACAACCCCTGTCTTGCTTCGTTCTTGGTCTCTCACTCTTATTTTTCCCTCTCGGTTCTTGTAAATATTGTATATTACCCGTCTTTCCCTGTAGCTTAGCCATATTTTCTCAAAATTTCGAACATCTTCCATCATTTGACTTTTTCGAAAGCTTTTCCAGGTCGACAAATTCTATGAACGGGTCTTGATTTTTCTTCACTCTTGTTGTCAGTATCAACCGCAGCGTCAGAACTTCTCTCTGGTGTCTTTACCGTTCCTAAAGCCAAACTGATCGTGAACTAACACATGCTACATTTTCTTTTCCATTCTTCCGTGTGTTATTCCTGTCAGCAACTTGAGTGCATGAGCTGTCAATCTCACCAAGCGATAATTCTCGCACTAGTCCGCTCTAGCTATCTCCGGAGTTGTGTCTATGACGTTTGTTTTTAGAAAGCCAGATCGTATATCGCCAGTCTCATACATTCTACACGCCAATGTGAACAGTCGTTTCGTTGCCCTTTCCCCCAGTGATTTTACAAATCCCGATAGAATGTTATCTATGCCTTCTGCCTTATTTGATTTCAAGTCCTCCAAAACTGTTTTAAATTCTGTCTAACATTGGATCCCCTATCTCTTACCTATCTACTCCTACTTCTTTTCTACCACGCCATCAGACAAGTCCTTACCCTCATAGAGGTCTTCAGTGTACTGAAGTTATATACAGAGATGCTTTATGGTGGCTCATTAATGGCAAATTAACTTTCTGTGACCGTTGTATTCATGAGAAATGGCAGTTAAATATATATCTCATCCAATACTTCGATGAAACGAAGAATTTGAGGCAGCTAAGGACGAAACACGATACTTCTTAAAATTGTTGCAGCCTTATGATCAATGACGTTTTAGGATGAAATATAAAGTCGAATGAACCAACAAATTTAGTGTTACCAGTCACTGTTTATTATATCCACAATGGGTTAGAAAGATTTAATCCTCAATAATCAGGTAGATTTACATGTGTTTAAATGACGTGTTGATGTAGGTGTGTGTGTGTGTGTGTGTGTGTGTATGTGTGTGTGTGTGTGTGTGTGTGTGTGTGTGTGTGTGTGTGTGTTATGACTCTGAGGTAACCTGTGGCACTGTCTAGTGAAGAAACAAAACATTCTTTCAGAACATGACTCTGTGGAAGTTTTGACTAGAAACTGATCGTAATTGTAGATGAGGAACGTCTGATAAATTTCTGTTTTGTCCGTCTCAGCTGCATGAATATACGGTTTAATGCTGCAGGTGTTACCGGTTTCGAACTGACTCGCCCATTCTCAAACCAAACACCTTGTTCTGAAACGTAACTCTCATTGACAAGATACCAAACGAGTCTCCTGTTACACCTGAACTACACGAAGCACCTGAGTTCCTTGTAACATGCTAAGAGTAAGCTGGACAGCGGTCGTGTTGGGATCACACGCACTATCGTTTATCCTGTGGCACCACTTCTTGCAGGATGGGTAGAAATTTCGTAAGAAATTTTGCTTAAATATTTTCATATATCACCCCTGGAATCAAGTAAGGTCCCACAATGGAATTTTCTATACGACGCACGTGTGTGCTCCACGGTCGTTGGTGTTGTACTTCATGAAGCCAATGCGGATTTTACGCTGCCCAGTGGTGTATGTTACCTAAATTTACATTGCCTCTCCTCGTAAGTGGTTCAAAAATTGCTCAAATGGCTCTGAGCATTAAGGGACTTAAAATACGAGGTCACCAGTCCCCTAGAACTTAGAACTACTTAAACCTAACTAACCTAAGGACATCACACACATCCATGCCCGAGGAAGGATTCGGACCTGCGACCGAAGTGGTCGCGCGGTTCCTGACTGTAGCGCCCAGAACCGCTCGGCCACTCCGGCCGGCTCGTAAATGGTGCTTCGCCGATAAAGCCCATAGTTTGGACAAACGTCGGATCGTCTACCAGGCGATGCAGAGCAAACCGACAAAATTCTAGAGGACGTTCCGGGGCCTGCGAGGAAGACAGACCGCGGCGCGTACGGCACGAAGGTAGGCCTGAGCTCGCTCGCTCGCTCTACTCAGCAGGCAGAATCTGTTTCTGAACCTGTTAACTCGCAACTTGGCGTGTACGAACTAACGAAAATTGCGTCTTCTACTTGCATCTGGTATTATGAACTCTTACTGATTGCTAGTCGTACAGCAAAATTTAATATCAATTCTCGACACAAATGTTTCAAATGTGTGTGAATTCCTAAGGGACTAAACTGTCGAGGTCATCGGTCCCTACATTTACACACTACTTAAACTAACTTAAACAAACTTATGCTAAGAACAACACACACATCCATGCCCGAAGGGGGACTCGAACCTCCGGCGGGAGGGGCCGCGCAATCCGAGACATCATGCCTAAAACAGCGCGGCCACTCGGCGCAGCTCATAAATGGTATAACGGTTTGTTTGTAGCATTTAGTCTCTTCTGCCTAACAGTCCTCATTTCATACAAAATGTGGTGTCTTATGCAAGTGATAAACATTTTGAGATGATTTTCATTTTATTGTACACCAGTACAGCCGTAACAAATTATTAGTTGGCCTATTCACTTTCTATCATTGTAAGACTAATAACAGCAAGATTTCATATTAGTGGATTCCAGTAGAAGATGCATTTCTCGTTTGTACATACACACATTTACGAGTCAACAGGTGTAGAAACACAGTTTTTCTGCTGAGTTGAGCGAGCGACCGAGCTCGGCCTAACTCCGTGACGTTCGCGCCGCGGCCTATCTTTCTCGTAGACCTCGACGATGTAGTGACAGATGATAAAGGTGGAATTTATGTCGATGTAATATGCACATGACAATCGTGTGGCTGACCCCACATTCCTTGGTAATACGTCTCATGCCTCCATGCGGACAGATAAACATCGTAACCAGAACAGCTTCTTCATGTGCTCTGCAGTTGGAATCTTCATCCTCGTACTCTGACGTTGAAGCTTCCTGTTCGTAATAGTGACTTAATAATTCCTGCAAGTGTCTGGCTGGATGGACAACTTCGATTGGGATAGACTTCTCTATACCGCCGGACCGTTTCGAGAGAATTTCTTTGACATTCGCAGCATAAAAGTAGCATGTCTAACTCCTCCTCATTGGTGTACATATCTGCACGTAAGGAATGTTGGAGCAGAAATGACCTGCGAATAGATGACACAGTTCCTGTTAGTTCTGCAGTGCAGACAAGTCTAAAGACTCGATACAACGGCCTAGCATGACATGAGAGTGTTTATAGCGCCGTAGCCGATTCCAGTTTTAGAATATTCCTCGGGTTCTTTTGCCACGACTTTCAACGTTAAAATTAACAACCATCATATCACCGTACTCTTGTTTTGAAGCGCTTTCGGATAGTGTTAAAATTTAACAGGCTATGTAATAAAACATATATGTTTCAATACCTCGATCGATGGAAGAGTTAAGACTCTTTATCACAGACAAAAGTACAAGCTCCTTTGCGTACCATTGTTGGGCAAAGATCTCGTTTCGATATTTGTGTTTACGATATCAAAGGGGTGTCAATGTTTTACGTGATTCGCCCTGTATATAGAGAAATCGCGGCGTTAGTAAGTTGTAACGAATTGCAGGAAGACCTGTAGAAGATCGGTACGTTGTTGAGGAATTGGCGTATTGAGCATAAATAGGCATAAAGATTCATAACTGTATGAATAGACGATTGTAGAAAAATCGCTTGAAGCAGTGATGTCAGTTAACTATCTGGGAGTATGCTTACGGAGCAATTTAGAGCAGCATGACCACAGATACTCACAGGTAAATCAGATGCCAGACTGAGATTCAATAGAAGAACACTCAGGAAGTGTTGTCAACTCACGAAGGAAGCAGCTTGTAAAACCGTCGTTGGGCCAATACTTGAGTGTTGCTGTCAGTCTGGAATCCGATTGATAGAGGAAATAGACGAGATACAAGGAACTTCAGAGCGATTCGCCACAGCTTCTTTTAGTAAGCACGAAAGCGTCTCGGCAGTGAGACACGTTACAAGTGGGAGGCGCTGTGCGTCACAGTGTCGTTTACTGTTAAAATTCCGAGAGCGGAGGTTCGTAGAAGTGGCAATCAGCGCAGCTCGCGAATAGATCTCGTATGAGAGATTAGAGAGATACGAGCTAACACGGAGAGTTACCAAGAATCGTCCTTACCGCACACCGTCCGTTACTGGAAAGCGAGAGAAGTGAAGTGCCGGCCGCTGTGGTCGAGTGGTTCTAGGCGCTTCAGTCCGGAACCAAGAGGCTGCTACGATCGCAGGTTCGAATCCTGCCTCGGTCATGGATGTGTGTGATGTCCTTAGGTTAGTTAGATTTAAGTAGTCCTAAGACTATGGGATTGATGACATCAGATGTTAAGTCCCATAGTGCCTAAGAGCCATTGGAACCATTTCTGAAGTGAAGTGGTACATGAAGTACCCTCTGGCACGCACTGGAGAGTGGCTTACAGACTATATGTACATAGGAAACAGGAATGCCACTGATTACCCGCCCTGAAACAAAATCTTTCTTCCTGATAACTAACTGGTTACTACAGAGCTGTCTTTCAGTCACCTGAAATTTTCCGGACCAGAAGGACTGATTTTGGTCCATGTTGGCGCTTCGACCTCCGTCATCGGAGCGTCAACTGTACGAAAAGCTGTTCATAACCGCGATTTCGTCAACAAGTTGCATCAGTAGCTAAGTGCCGGCACTACGTTCTATCCTTTTCCTTCCAGTCATCGCTGGTGACGCGAAGACCAAAAGTGTATAAAGCAGCCAACAGGCCAAAGATTCGTTTCAAAATTGCATAGTCACATTTTAGATTGTAGACACACGAGAGAGAAGAAGAAGTTTTGATAGCCAGGATAAATCCGAGATCGAACCTCCAAACTTTGGACTGCTTCTCTGACATTTATCAACAGATTTATATCGTAATGGAAAGTGTTTCTCAAAATCTTGCAATCCAATTAGTAGGTGGTACCCGCATCAGGCTATCTATCGTAGGAGACAAGGCCAAAGGGAGATTGAACATCATTCGTGTTGTGAATTTTATTTTAACAGAACGAACTAAGCAAGGTTTATTAAATATATATTGGAAAATATCTCCAATTGCACTGACTACTAAGAAACAAAATAATCTACAATCACAAAAGCGTACCAGACTGATTAACAGCAAACAGATTTAACACAATAATAAAAAGTGCAGCAGTACAAGAAAATAGTTACAAAATTTTCCTGAAAGAAACTTTAAGATTTAGAATGCAAAATAGAAGTACGCTCCGAAAACACGCACCACATGAGAACATTACTATACGGCTGGATAGCGAAGGTGCGCAAGGCACGTAAAACAAATAGCCATACAAAATTGGTGTTTATTATTGCGTCATAAATGGTACAAGTATCTCCTGAGAATCTTCATGAAATTAAAACATCTTACATCTTCTAGTGTTTGGCCAGTTCAAAAACTGACAATGCATACAAGGTTCAAATCAAATGGCTCTAAGCACTATGGGACTTAACATCTGAGGTCATCAGTCCCCTTTACTTAGAACTTCATAAACCTAACTAACCTAAGGACATCACACACAGCCATGCCCGAGGCAGGATTCGAACCTGCGACCGTAGCAGCAGCGCGGTTCCGGACTGAAGTGCCTAGAACCGCTCGGACACTGCGGTCGGCCTGCATACAAGGAGTAAGATCAATAACCATTCAGTTGGCCGAGCCACACCTGCGTAAACACATTAAAGTAAATAGATCTAGTAATTACTCAACTGATAAATTAGCCGGGTAACACTTCAACAATTTGGATGAAACAGAAGTAACAAACAAATCAAAAAGAAAACTGCAGTAGGTACGCAAGTCTTAAGACACAAATAAATACGCCGACGTGTTACACAACTCCGTCTTGGCAAGACGTAGTGGACTCTGAGAGATTAAGTGGTGGAGGACAACCTGCACCCGGTTGGCCGTTCGGTCGGACGCGGACTTGGTTCCGCTTTCGGAGGCTGTGCCTGATCTATCAGCCACGCAGATTTCAACCAAGTCTCACCAGAAGGAACACAAATGGTAGCCTAATTAACAGAGAAACGCAGAATTTAGCAGAGGAATTGCGCCAGACCTTTACTACAGTCCGAATGCCGCCGCACGAGTGTCAACACTACAGCAACAAGGAAACAAGTAAATAAGGAGTCAAATCAACGATACTTGTTCAAAACTGTTCAAATGTGTGTGAAATCTTATGGGACTTAACTGCTAAAGTCATCAGTCCCTAAGCTTACACACTACTTCACCTAAATTATCCTAAGGATAAACACACACACCCATGCCCGGGAGGACTCGAACCTCCGCCGCGAACGATACTTGTGAGTCAGCCTACGGTGAAACATAGTTACCGTGCAGAAAGTTCGACTAACAACCAAAATTGTACCAAACTCGCGCCGCGTGGGCGAGGGGTAAACAAGTAACCACCACGCGGAGCGGTGCACTAAACACCAAGCTAACGCGTTCGGTCGCCTAACGAACCCATGACTAACAGCACGTAGAAAATAACCTTTTGAACAACATCACAGCCACGTATAAGACAGTAGCACAGCGCAAAATAAAGTCCTTACGGAGAGAGACTTTATTCTTAATATTAATATGCCCAGCCTTACGAACAGTAAAAAAAAAAGAAAGAAAAACTTCAAACTTGATAGTGTAAAGACCCAGTGAGACAACAGACGAAATTGTGCGCTGCAGTAATAGTACATGCAGTAATTTAAATGCGCGCCTCCACAAATCTGACGCCTTACAGAAAATAGCACACAGATTGTACCATTAAATAAAGAAACAAATTCAGTGGTTTTGTACGAGAGGACGCACAACCTTCCTGCCTAGCGGTGTTAGTAACCAGAAGTCTAATATGGAACGGGTCTTGAACCTCTAACAAACAACAAGACGACCACCGATCCAAGCAGTCACAGCACTGGTACAGGAAACGGCAATTATACACTACTGGCCATTAAAATTGCTACACCACGAAGATGACGTGCGACAGACGCGAAATTTAACCGACAGGAAGAAGATGCTGTGAGATGCAAATGATTAGCTTCTCAGAGCATTCACACAAGGTTGGCGCCGTTGGCGACACCTACAACGCGCTGACTTGAAGAAAGTTTCCAACCGATTTCTCATACACAAACAGCAGTTGATCGGCGTTGCCTGGTGAAACGTTGTTGTGATGCCTCGTGTAAGGAGGAGAAATGCGTACCATCACGTTTTCGACTTCGATAAAGGTCGGATTGTAGCCTATCGCGATTGCGGTTTATCGTATCGCGACATTGCTGCTCGCGTTGGTCGAGATCCAACGACTGTTAGCAGAACATGGAATCGATGGGTTCGAGAGGGTAACACGGAACGCCGTGCTGGATCCCAACGGCCTCGTATCACTAGCAGTCGAGATGACAGGTATCTCATCTGCATGTCTGTAACGGATCGTGCAGCCACGTCTCGATCCCTGAGTCAACAGATGGGGACGTTTGCAAGACAACAACCATCTGCACGAACAGTTCGACGACGTTTGCAGCAGCACCGACTATCAGCTCGGAGACCATGGCTGCGGTTAACCTTGACTCTGCATCACAGACAGGAGCGCCTGCGATGGTGTACTCAAGGACGAACCTGGGTCCACGAATGGCAAAACGTCATTTTTTTCGGATGAATCCATGTTCTATTTACAGCATCATGTTGGTCGCATTCGTGTTTGACGACATCGCGGTGAACGCATATTGGAAGCGTGTACTCGTCATCGGCATAATGGCGTATCACCCGCCGTGATACTATGGGGAGCCGTTGGTTACACGTCTCGGTCACCTCTTGTTCGCATTGACGGCACTTTGAACAGTGGACGTTACATTTCAGATGTGTTACGACCCGTGGCTCTACCCTTCATTCGATCCCTGCGAAACCCTACATTTCAGCAGGACAATGCACGACCGCATGTTGCAGATCCTGTACGGGCCTTTTTGGATACAGAAAATGTTCGACTGCTGCCCTGGCCAGGAAATTCTTCAGATCTCTCACCAACTGAGAACGTCTGGTCAATGGTGGCCGAGCAACTGGCTCGTCACAATACGCCAGTCACTACTCTTGATGAACTGTGGTATCGTGTTGAAGCTGCATGGGCAGCTGTACCTGTACACGCCATCCAAGCTCTGTTTGACTCAATGCCCAGTCGTATCAAGGCCGTTATTACGGCGACAGGTGGTTGTTCTGGTTACTCATTTCTCAGGATCTATGCACCCAAATTACGTGAAAATGTAATCACATGTCAGTTCTAGTATAATATATTTGTCCAATGAATACCCGTTTATCATCTGCATTTCTTCTTGGTGTAGCAATCTTAATGTCCAGTAGTGTAGCTATGGATACTGCCGATGTTCGTCTCACTCGGAACCGATACACCAAATCTAAAGCTTGCCGGACACACCCGTACAACTATCCATGGAGGACAACGTGGAGACGACACGGAACTTCAATACAGCGTCGGTCCCCCGCCCGCCTCCAGGTCCGGTCGGTCGGTTGCTGCGTTCAAAGCCTATGACAATTAACTACCGAACTTGTACCAGCCATCAACCGCCTGGTTCCAGCTCGGTCGCCCCACCGCGAACGAAACGTTTCGCTTTCCCGGTCTCACTGTCACTCCCCTCGTGCCTCCAATCTCCACGCGAAACCACGCCCTCTTAAGGCTTAGGTGTTCTAGTAGAGACTGTGGCGCAACCTACCGATCGCGCAACGGTTCACCAATATTGTCACAATAAAATAAAGCACACTCGTAAGTTGGGGGAACCGGCTGGAAGGCACTTTCGTTTGAGAAGGAAATGTGGAAGTACATTTCTCCCTAGCAGCAGGCAAGATTCAGCTATACAACCCAAAACCTAAAACTAAACTTCGCCCGAACAGGCCGTGAAGGCCCAATGGTACCGACCGGCCGCCGTGTCATCTTCAAACCACATGCGCCGCTGCATATACAACGCAAAAAAGACTGGAAAAATCTTCTCTACAATTCCCTGACGTAATTCTGTGGAAACACAACTACTCAGTCTTCAAATATCCTGTGTGCTGATTTTCGGCACGATTGTGTTCCGGCCGCGAGTGTTATGGTCGATATTGGCCCCGCCAGAGATCCTGGGGCGCCGAGCTGGCGGCGAGTGGCCCTCTAGCGGCCAGGAGAGGAGGGTTGTAGAGTACCGAGCGAGAAGGACAGAAGGCAGTGTGTTGAGGTCCGGATGCTCCGAATTGTGCATTTATAACTTTGACACTGTGGTAATGAACTGAGGGTGAATCCGAGACGTTTGGGAATTCAACGCTGCTGTGGAACGATAAGCCGTGGGCTCTGCAATTGTAGGGACGCAATTTACGGCAAGCTGTGGCCGATGCCGTTTGTGGATGTTTTGCCACGGCAGATAAACAAGACAGAATGGGCTCAATCTGAACACGCTGTGCTGTAGCATGTTCGCCCACAATAAGGATGTCATGATATTGGAGAAGAAAGCAGTGGAATACGGTACGTGTATTAACGTTCAGTGACTTCTGCGGTGTTAGTTTACTTAACCGTGTGGAGATTGAGAAGTAACTGTCACTTTTCAACGGAATTTACAATTGTGTAAAAGTATGGCCAATGCCAGATGGGCGTTGTCATAAAGTTATTATATTTCTTATTTGTGAACATAATTTTCAGTTATCAGGATTACTCATTGGACAGATTTGAAATCGTCAGTTCTGCGCTGTAATTCAGCGGGTTGTAAATACTGGAATTTGGCAAATATGCCAACTGTGAGTTTTGGATATGTTTTTATATTTGCGTGTAAAATGAACGTGAATTCTGAAGTTTGTAAGGTACCTTTCTACCATTATGATTCTGTAAGTTTTTATTTGGAAGTTAAGTTGTTTGCTACTGTTATTGGTTGAGAATTTTAAAAAAAAGAAAATATGGTTCAAATCGCTCTGAGCACGATGGGACTCAACTTCTGAGGTCATCAGTCCCCTAGAACTTAGAACTACTTAAACTTAATTTACGTAAGGACATCACACACAACCATGCCCGAGGCAGGATTCGAACCTGCGACCGTAGCGGTCGTGCGTTTCCAGACTGTAGCGCCTAGAACCGCTCGGCCACTGCGGCCGGTGGTTGATAATTTATTACTCGATTAATCAATGGAATATTTATTTAACCAGCCTTTCTATGAAGTGTTTTAAGACTTCTTTTTCAGTGAACTATTATTAATAAATTACGTAAATCAGTAATGTTGTGTAAGCAAGCAGTTATTGAAGGCATCCATCTCCATTAGCCAATCAATCATGGCCAGTTGGGAACGGGCATTGATGTAACATTAGGGGACTAGATGCTATTTGTTAAGTTGTGGCAATGCTAATCCCGTTGTTTGTTGTTCTTGTTGAAGTGTCTAGTCGCCCCTAAATTAAAAACTGTCCTCAGTTCGTGGTCTTGCGGTAGCGTTCTCGCTTCCCGGGCACCAGGTCCCGGCTTCGATTCCCGGTGGGGTCAGGGATATTTCCCTGCCTCGAGATGACTGGGTGTTGTGTCGTCTTCCTCATCATCATTCATCCCCATTACGGTAGGAGGAAGGCAATGGCAAACCACCTCCGCTAGGACCTCCGCGGTGTGGGTCTCCCGCATCGTCCCCTACGCACCTCAGAGTATGGAACCTCATCATCATCAAATAAAAAACTAATTACGAACGCCTGATGGGTGTTTAAATCCGCGATGTAAGACCGAAGACACTGGTGTCATACGTTATTTCAATCGTTCTTTCCGACGCTGAATGACCACGTTGCCGTAGCCTTTAGTGCAGTGACAGCTCGAGTTAGTCCACTGAGAGCGATCGACCCACAGACGCCAGAGCTGACAACTGGCTGCCGGCACCCCGGCCAACGGCGCGCGCTCCACCTGTGACTCTGCAGCGGAAGAATCGCGGCGCGGTGCTGCGCGGCGCAGCATCTGGGCCTATCAACTTGAATCGCGGCCGCTATTGATCCCACACACAAAGGTTACGACCGACACACCTATGGCGGTGGGCCCGGCGTCCGCCGCCCGCTCCCTGACCACATTTCACGTGCACTATGGGCCGCGCGCGCTCCCTTCGTGTTCAGATGCACCTACAAATTACAATACATCGATATAAGGATTATAATAATGCATCAATAATGTAAAATAATATAATAAAAAATATATTTCGAACTTCGCTTTGCCATCATGTAGCTACAAACATAGCTTTGTCACTTCTATATGAACATAGCTTTAGTGTGCAATGCCTTAGTGCGAATGCTTATACAGGGTTATACAGGGCGATTTGTTTCCACCGTGTACAAATTCTAGGGAAGGAGAGGATACGGGACAGAAAAGGTGTAATGAACTTATGTTCGGAAATCCATGGTTACCATGCTAGAGACTATCTGTTCAATCATACTTTGTTACAGAGACTGCGGTCTAATACCCGCTGTACCACGCAGGCACAGTTAGAGTATGTGGGGTTTCCTCCCAGACGGTGGTACTGTTCCTCATACGGCATGCCCTAGCGCCCTCTCCTGCCATATAATTGGTATTGTTGTGTCCGATTCACTTCTCTTGCTGACTCACCTTGGTGTCGACGTGGTACAGAGTTGTACACAATGGTTCCGTATTCGAATCGAGAACTCGAAGGAAAGGCAAATGGCAACGGGCAGCAGGCAGTGTGGTTATATCAGGAGACATACCCCGCCGACAACAACCAGAGCATTCAATGTTTGTACAGTGTTTCAAAAAAATGTTCAAATGTGTGTGAAATCTTATGGGACTTAACTGCTAAGGTCCATGACTGCAGCGCTAATCCCGCGCGGCTGCACAGTGATTCGCCGTTTGTCTGGGACAGGGTCGTTTCAGGAAGCAGGAAATCATGAAGGACGAACCCGAAATGTTCGGACATCAGACTTGGAGGAAAATGTCACTAACACTGTGGAAGGCAGCCGCCGCGTCAGTACCAGGCAGCTGCCCCGTCAGTACAGGGTAAGAAAGTGACCATGTGGGACATTCTCGGAAGCGGTTTTTTCATTTGTTTCTTCACCAGGCAACCACGATTCAGGGATTTTTGTCATTCATCCTACTCACAGGATGAGGCCACTTTACGCGGAGTGGTATCTTAAAACTTTTATAACAGTCATCTGTGGTATAGTATGCAGAACCCCCATGGTATGGTGACAGAACATCATCAGCATCGGAGCAGCCGGAATGTGTGGTCTGGGATAACTGACTGTCGCCTTTCGGGACCAGTCTTCCTCCCACGTCGTCGAACAGTCCGGAACTATCGGTGTTTCTTGCCGGTAACTTTGCCTCCCCTGCTGGAAGAAGTGCCATTGATGATTCGAAGGGTTATGTGGCCGCTACATGATTGTGCTCCAGACCACTTCGCCGTTAATGTCGGACGTATCTCAATAGCGTCTTCCCTGGTCGATGGATCGAACGAGGGGTCGGGGGTTGCATGGCCTGTTCGTTCACGCGATCTCAACCCGTGCAATTTCTGGTTACGGAACCATTCCAGATGTGGAGATACTTGAGCAGAGTGTTTATGCTGCCTTTGACACTGTTCGGACGCAGCCTGGACTGCATTGTCCAATGCGCATTAGACCGCGATCCCTGTAACAATGAATGACTGTATAAATGGTCTCTAGCATGAAAACCATGCATTTCCGGACATAAGATCACTAGACCTTTTTTGTTGCGTATTCTCTCGTCGATCAATCCCTAGAGTTTGTACACGGTAAAAAAAAAAATCACCCTCTACATATGAAAGGCGTTCAATAAGTAATGCAACTCATTTTTTTCTGAACGCAGATTGGTTTTATTCAGGATTCCATTACACCATATTATTCCCCGCTGGTTTCGCTACAAAATCCTATTTTTCAACACAGTCTCCGTTCAATGCGACGGCTTTACGCCATCTTAGTCGGAGAGCCTATATGTCCGCATGGTACCACTCAACTAGATGACCGTCGGAGACAACATTTTGTTGCACCTATTGCCTCCACACATCCACGTAGTGTTTCCCACGAAATGCATTCTTCATTGCAGCACGCAGATGGAAGACGAAAGGTGGTGTGGTGTGGGACCAATCCATGGATTGCGGTTTTGTTTCCAGTTCGAGTTGATGAAACGGTTTCATAGCCCGTGCGGATGTTTGACAAAAAATTGTCACGATCAGCCTCGTAACATGCAACTAATTGCGATGAGATGGTCTTTCGTTGCTCTTTATGGTCTTTGTTAGGTGGTGAGGAACACAGCGGACACGCACCTTTGAATACCCCAACTGGTCAGCATCACCAACAGAGGCATCCAGCTGTGCAGCGAGATGTTTGATTGTGATCCATCCATCGCTTCGAATGAGAATGTTTGCACATTTCCACATTGCAGGGATCACAGCTTTTATGTGATCGGCCGGCACGCGGCAAATCGGACAAGTTTGAGCGATCTTGTTTCGATGATGACAGACGCCTCTCCCAACGATTCGCCGAGCTTTTGTTTACTGCTAGGATCCCTTAGACATTTTGAAAGCGCCTATGAACATCTGTGATGCTCTACTTTTCCGCCTAAACAAAGTCAATGATAGCTCTCTGTTTGGAACGCAGCTCCATTACAGACGACATTTTGAAGGCTATTTGTAGCACCGCCAAAGATCGCAGCTTCATGAAACCATACGGGCTGAAGCAGGAATATTCCACGAAGCTTCACTACAAATTCGGAATTTTTTAAACCCAAATCGGCTGAGGAAAAAAGTTGCAATATTTGTTGAACACCTTTTGTAGACTGATACCAATATGCAATGACCAACCTGCAATGAGGTTCAAGTGGCTCTAAGCACTATGGGACTTAACATCTGAGGTCATCAGTCCCCTAGACTTAGAGGTACTTAAACCTAACTAACCTAAGGACATCACACACATCCATGCCCGAGGCAGATTTCGAACCTGCTACCGTAGCAGCAGCGCGGTTCCGGACTGAAGCGCCCAGAACCGCTCGGTCACAGCGACCGGCTGCAATGAGGGAAAAATAGTATGTCTCCCAGAGAAATAAGAGAGGTACCTGGGTAGATGGCACATTGTGCTAAGTCAGCTCGTAGTAACCAGTGCCAGCCAATCGCTTCCCCCCTCCCCATCCCCCCCCCCCCCCCCCACACACACACACACACTGCATGCTTTAGCCATCACTTTTTAATATTTGCTGAATCATGGATTTCTTGTCTCAGTCAGAGCTGTGTGCATCGCAACCTACCATTTCTCTCTTGTATACTGTGGCATGAAACTGCCATTTCACGGCACGGTTCAATCCCCACTTGCACTGCAGCGCACGTCAATGCAACATAGGTGCTCCAGCGTGTCATAAAACGATAAGCCTTCCTTGCTTGGTAAACTTTACACGTTAGTAGTTTATTGCATCATAAGTAGCACTAAGGTCCATGTAGGCACCGGCTCACGCCGCTGACTCCCCTCTCTGTGGTCCAGAGACAGGTCCATTTACTTTTTTGTGCGTCATCCTAAGTAACAAAGAAGACTAGTGGTATTGCATCGTACCTAAAAGTCCTTAATATGAGCTAATATTGTCGATTACGAGACGTTACTATTTATCAGAACTTAAAACTTTGGTAATGTCTTCGTTCGACCAGAAGTGGTTCTTTTTCCTCTTTCTCTTCCATTGCTCCGAGGACAAGGAAAGTGTACGGAGTGGAAGATCTGATACATTAGCAGGCATAAAAGTCAAATTTTATGTCTTTGATGGTAAAACAGTTGAATGGGCAACACATAGTCGGACGACGTTGTCAAGCACCGGTATAATTAACTAGCCCTGGGGTTTTACTGATCGCAGGATTTTGGAGGTTCTTCAGCTAGACGCCGTAGGTAGTACTAGCAGTGGTCGTTGTTGTTCGTTTCTCCTGCCCATGTAGCATCTCTAAGGTAAAGGCGAAACTGCCTGACTTATGCTTGTTTAGATTCTGAGCTGTACCGGTCGTTCTTGTGTACCATGTTGGTTATGTGGATATGAGATGTGCGGGTCATTCCCATGTATGTTCGCATCGAACGTTGGTAACATTCAATACGCAGCAAATGGTTGTGGTGGTTTATCCACTCTAATCACCAGTTCCTTTAACAAGTGAAACCTAAGAAAATATGTTCTTTCTGTGTAACTTTGCTGCTGTGAAACAAGCCCTATCCTCCCACATTGGTTACTCGAGGTTAATCATGAGGATGTGGGTGAACGAGAAGGGCCACACCACAATTGGTACAACGGGAAGGGAGCAAATGTAATCTAATAACTGAATAGTATTGACCATATTGTGCATATTTCACGTAAGCAGTAGGTAATTTGCACCGAAATCAGAGAAAAGTCTGCACTAGTTTGATTACTAAGTATCACAGATTAATAAAGGTAACAGTCAAGAGCAGGTTACGAAATGAATATCTTCTGATGCTTGAGAAGATGTCAAGCCCTTGAAAGGAGCTAGACAGTGAGAAGGAGAGAACTGCACGCAGAGAAAAGTGTCATGAACATGCCGATTTGCTACTTAGGTCGTAGGCGGTAACTTGCCACCGTGTACAGAGTGCGGGGCTCCTTCGGATCTACCGGTGACGTAAATTATGAAAGTAATTTTAATTTTTGCGAACAACAAATATCAAGACATATCTTACATGTTGTTAGAACTGCTTTGTGCGAGTGTGCCGTCGGTGTCTAACTCTCGCCAACATGACATCTATCACGAGGTTCATTGACGTCAACGCAGACTACACGGAGCGAGCTTTACGTCTTGCCTACTCTAGAAGACTGAGAAACATTATGGTGAGTGTCCTGTTGGGTCCTGTTTAAAGACTTGACCCAGGATAATGCCATGGTTGCCACTATTTTCTGTTTCCCAAAAGATCAATTTTACAAGTGCGTTCGGAGACAAGGTGCAATCCCGGCCGCCGTGGCCAATCGGTTCTAAGAGCTTCAGTCCAGAACCGCGCTGCTGCTACGGTCGCAGGTTAGAATCCTGCCTCGGGCATGGATGTGCGTGATGTCCTTAAGTTAGTTAGGTTTAAGTAGTTCTAAGTCCAGGGGACTGGCAACCTCAGGTGCTAAGTCCCATAGTGCTTACAGCCGTTTCTACAAGGTGCGATCAAAAAGTTCCCGTTTGAGGTCGTTGCTTCAGCGTGTATGCAACATAGTGCAACTCCGATGCGGGTATAGAAGCACCGAAATGTAGGCAAGTTATTAGTGTGGCATTTGTGTCTTTCCAATGTGCGCTCGATAAATGCTAAAACTTGAACTATGGCAACGTAATTACCAAACGCGGCAAAGCAGGATCAGGACTTTTCTTGGTTGCCGAAGAGGAAGCACAGGTAGACATCCATCGGAGAATGAAGAATGCCTATGGGGCAGCTCGTCTGTCGACAACTGCCGTTGTGGAGTGGTGCAGCAAGTTCCATGTTGGTCGCGATTTGACACAGGACGCAGGTCACTCTGGGAGAGGTCAGAAGCTACGCCAACTCCATTGGGAGACACTCGAGTAACCACCCTATAGTCGAGATCTCTCCCAATGCGTTTATCGCTCATTCGGTCCCTTGAAAAAGGCCTTGAAGGGCCGACGATGCCTGTCGGACGAGGATGTCCAGCCGGTGGTTATGGTCCTCTTCACGCATCAGGGTACGGTGTTTTACCACTCCAATGTTTTCAGCGTAGTGCCTTGGTGGGATGGTTGCCTCTGCGCTCACGGTGGTTTTGTCTTATTGGTGTATAGCCTTCGAACGGAAACTTTCTCGATCCGACCCTTATACAAAATTGGTAAGTTGCCATTACGTGAATGGTCTTAACGGTCAGTTACCTTCACACAGAGATATTCATGAGCGCTTCCGTACCTAACGGATAACGCTATCTAATTTGTGTCTCAATCTCGTCGTCGTGGGAATACGTTACAAATAGTTATGTAAATTTAATCAACTGTTAATTAGCAACTTTTTCGCTAAGCAATATATATTTTTAAGTTGGCCCGTTTTTTGGCAGTTCCAGACCAGAATGGATGCCTCCTAGTAAGGGCGGTCATAGACCTCTTCCTTTACCCAAGTGATCAGTATCCTTCAGGTGTTTAGTTTATGTGCGACGAACTTCTAACATTACTTAAAACTTTGTACATTGCTGAAGCAACAAACGTAGAATGAAATCTTCTTGTAGAAATAGTAGACAGTCAGTCAGTTGCATATTAGAAGGTTCATCGAAACCCCTTTACCGTGGCTTCACCGTTGTAAACTTATTTGTCCGTCTCTGACATAGAAGACCGCAAACCTTCTTTCCTTCCCGTCTGGGAAAGCTGTGCAGTGATTAGAGTACATGTAAAGCTTACTGGGACAGGGTAAATGCCAGCTACAATGAAGTTCAAATGGCTCTGAGCACTATGGCACTTAACATCTGTGGTCATCAGTTCCCTAGAACTTAGAACTACTTAAACCTAACTAACCTAAGGACATCACACAACACCCAGTCATCAAGTACAATGAAGTCGATAATTCGATTGTAATACTGGCATTTTAATTTGATATCCCCACAACTGACAAAATTCACAAAAAATGCGAATTTCTTTGTCCACCCACACACTCCTGAGAATGGCACATTAACAATTTGCGATTACGCGCCCCTATTACCGGCAGCTGCGTTGATAAATAGTCGGCACCTCGCAAGGATAACTACCAGATCAAGAATATTAGGTAAGTTGTTGGAAGTGGTTAAGCGTTGGTGAAAATCTCGGTGCTGAGCCCACAAAGAGCTCTAATCGCAGAACTCTGCACGGAACACGCGTTGGTGCAGTGCTGCGATACAGACCGTATATCTCCCTTCGAAGACGATGGCCAAGATGCCGTCTGCAAGTCCGTACCGCTCGATGGCTGAAGGCAAAGTCCACTCTCTCCATAATTCTCCAGTCTCACACGCGCACGAAAACGCGGCGGAAGAATACTCTGTTTCGGCCAATGTCGAACGCTCTATCATCGCCGAAATCCCTCCAACGGCATTTCTGAGGTCTACCCAATGATCGAGTGGGTCATAACGCCCCTAGGCAAACGAAATTCGCCTCTTCGACACGTGTTGCCCAGCACAGGTGGCTCCGGATGCCGTGCTACCCCCAGAAGCGCCGTATTGTCCCGCGTTTCCGGTGACCGCTACCTGCCGCCCAAAGCGGCCCGGCGAGTTACGGCCATCTGCAGACTTTATATTCCACAACTCTCAACTTCCGACACTTTTCACCAAGGCCTTAAGTTAGTGGCAGACATGTAGGAATACTGCTCGAGAGTGCCTCATATTTATCATAATTCAATAGAGTCATGATCTGATGCCCTTGCCAGTCCCTTTATTATTAATATTAATGTTGGTAAGCAAACGTGTAAGTTCCCATGTCCTGGCACCTTACACCGTTTATAAAAACGTCTACTCCAGAAGGAAATATAGACAACTGGTGCAGTTTGCATCAAAATCCTATGAGACGTAGCAGCCATTTGGATACACTTTAATAACATTCTGATGTCTTGACCACACTTTTTACTATTTCGAAAATCACGTTACGAGTTACGACATTCCGTCATTTTCAGAGGCTATAAAATACAACACAAAACTGTTATCAGAACATATGAAAACAAGCTACACTTCACCATTGATTATATCATAGTGTAATGAGTAGAATATGGATTTCTAGCTTACAAGTATTGTGTCAGTCATATAAAATATATCTACTGAAAAATTTTGTACGACTGAAATAACACTGGTAAACTAGAAAGCCATATTCTACCCATTATGCTATGCCTTTAATCAATGAAGAAATGTACGTTGTTTCATATCTTTTGATACATGTTTTGTGTTGTATTTTATAGCGTCCGAAAATGACGGAATGTCGAAAATAATAAAAAGTTATTAAAATAGACAACTGGATTACATGTTGTGGCAGAGGTAAGTTAAAACATAGCCGAAAGGCGTCAGTCAAATAGAAAATTTCATCTCCATAATAAATTAAAACATGCATAACATCGTTGATGTTATATGGCGTTTCCTCACCAAAGTACAGCTAGAGAAATCTGATATTTGACTGAAGCCTTTCGGCTATGTTTTAACGTACTTTTGTCGCACCACATAATCCAGTTGCCTGTTTTTCCTGCTGAAGAATATGTTTTTATAAACGTTGAAACCATGGTAGAGGGATTTTGATAAACTTTCCAATTTGAAGCTGATTACTATTACTATTGCAGTTGTTTACTATTTCTACAAGAAGATAATTTTACTTTCTTAGATTCTTTCATGATAAGGGTGATAGAGTTCCCAGTGAATAATGTCCTTACTACGTTTAACGGTCTAACTAGTGTACGGTTTGGCATTCTCTCTGAAGCGTCGATGTATTGTGTGCATAAGTAATTATTTTGTGGGACGGAGTGGAAGCCTCCTCAGAGATAATTCTGGCTTCCTTTTGACGTCATAGGTGGAAGATTTTCCTCAAGGGTCTCGTAATGTGAGTGTTCGTTTCCTTTGAATTTCAGTTAAGTCACATCCATTTCTCTGAATTCTAGCAGTGTATGTCTAAGAGCCTTGGGCAATAGAAAGGGGTGGATGAGGTGGGGAGGGGGTAGGGGGTAGGGGAGTGGGGACCCTGCAGTAGCTATAAGACCGGTCGCCTTTCGGGGCCTTAAAACTGCCTATAAAACCGGTCGCCGGCCCGGCACCTAACATAGCTCATAAAACTGTATTTTCTTCTCGCATAAAGTTCTCTGTGCGTAGTACCAGGCAGCAATAGCTTGTCATGCGAGCTCATCAAAACATAACGACGCGGATTTATTGTCCGGCTTCTATACTGAAACTTGACGATCGCTCACCACTACACTGGTTTCGCTGTTCTGAGCGCGGAAAGGGACGTCTTACACCTTAGGCAGCATAGCAGAATAAGCTGCTCGGAATAACGATTGGACGAGAGCTCGTTCGGATCTTCAACTTACGACTCATTCTATGACGTCGTTGTATTTCTCATGTGACTGCTGTACTGGTACAATGTCACAGCGTAATTTTATTTTATTAACAAATAAAATTTCTTGTCCACACTTAATAGCTCGAAATTCCGCAGTCGCTGATATTTAATGCCTGTAATATTGTGGTTCGTAACAAATTATTTGCATTCCATTGGCATGAGATATAAGATTGTAAATTTTCGTTCGCAGAATTTAGCCAGCTACTGGTCTTCGCGCCCGTCCGGCTAGCCGCGCTTTCTAACGCGCTGCTTCCCGATCGGGAAGGCGTACCGGTCCCCGGCGCGAATCCGCCCGGCGGATTAGTGTCGAGGTCCGGTGTACCGGCAAGCCTGTGGATGGTTTTAAGGCGGTTTTCCATCTGCCTCGGCGAATGCTGGCTGGTTCCCCTTATTCCGCCTCAGATACACTATGTCGGCGATTGCTGCGCAAAAACTGTCTGCACATATGCGTACACTATAATTACTCTTTTGTATCCGGCCTGGGAGGCGGCGCGTGGATAGGAACGGGAAAAGGTAATACAAGTCGGTACTGCAAGAACGTGGTTTACTGGTGCAAAAACAAGGTGATAAACGATTACATAGCTTTGTACGTAGGTGCGATGCTGAAGCGAAGTGTCCTGGCTGGCTGCACTGATCAAATTGGGAGAAGCAGCTGCGTAGCTCGTAGACCTCGACAGCACTGGCTAGAGGGTGCTGTCGTCGGTGTCTCTTGTAGTGCCAACCTAGCAGAGCGGATCTACGTTGTGTCATCGTAACTATCGATACCACTATTCTACCACACAAACATTTGAGGTTACACTTGTTTGGTATGAGAGGTTGGGGATGGGGGGAGGGAGGTCCACTGGGGGCCGAACCGCACAGTAACCCTGGGTTCGGTGTGGGCGGCGGTGAGGTGAGTGGACTGCTGTAGCCTTTTGTGGGGTTATGAACACTGAAGGATATGGCGGGGACGAAGCCTCTCCGTCGTTTCTAGGTCCCCGGTTCGATACACAATAGACAATGGTCTTCGCAGATTTTGCTCGACTACGATTTTCAGAGACGATTAGAATTCCTAACACGAAGTCACATTGAATGATATGGTGTGGCAATGAAAGTCTACAGTCCTAATTATTGGAACATCGCTCGAAATACAAATAGCAACGAAACAAAAAGGAAAATTATTCTTCAGTATGCTGTCGACATTGTGTTCATTAGCTCCGATGGAGAAGGCTATGGAAAGTATTCGACCGTGGGCTTCTTTCAGAAAGCATTACAGAATTCTCATGCAACTAACGGAAAGCATGGGAACCATTAGGACATCTATTGGCCTGACATGTCGGGACACACTCTATTCCACTCCATAATTGAAAATGGAAACCACGTGTGTACGTTTACCTCACCCCTCATGGTAATGTACATGTGCGTCAGTGAAAAAGACCAATAAAAAGGTGTTAGCATGTGGACGTAATGTGTTGTTCCAGTCTCTTCTGTACCTAAGGTCCATCACCGTTCCCTTTGGATCCCTACGTAATTCGATGCTCTCCGATACACACGATCGAACAGCGGAGGAGTGGTACTCAAGCGTCAACTTTAGCTTACAATATCTCCGGATGTAATTAACATTTTACAATGCAACAAACGGCACTGACTACGTATTTGTATATATGTTCAGATGTGCTAACAAAACTAACGGGGTTCCATTTAAAAAACGTAGGTTTGTGTTAAAAAACATACTTCCGTGCATTTTTTTATGGTTTCTATTAACCAGTTGCGCTAGCCCCTCTCCTCACGTTCGGTCTGTGGAATCGATTCGTCAGTATTTGATGTGGTTTACGAAATATATCCAGAGGTAATGTTAGGTGACTCACCCTGTATAGTGTACCAGGTTAACTTTCTCCTGTTTCTGTTCCTTTCGTATTCGGTTCATGGTAAAAAAAGACTGTCGATAACCTTCTTTATTAGCTGAATTTAATTAACTTTATTGTTGTGGACATTACACGAGATACGGCGTGTGTTTTTTTCAAGCAGATGAACTAGAATGCCATAACGATACAAAATTCTTTGTTTTTAACGATTTCTTTGCAACGGTAATGCAGATTATCTAGGGAATCTGTTCTTGCCTCTTCAGCAGTTAACGATGAATTTAAACGTGGCTGTAATTCCACTCGACATGCTCCATTCGAAGGACGTTCTAAAAAATCGAACATGGATGAAAACATCGAGACAGAACACAACATGAGATCAGTGATCTGTCATTACAAGTCCAGGAAAGCGCTGATACCAAAGGCGTAATAAGGTAAAGAAGAATTAAAAATTCAAATGGTGTATGAAGGTGACTCACTAGTCGAGTGCTCATGTAAAGCCTGTGCGAAGATAAATTTCTCGACAGCGTATCAAGGATTTGGACAAGAGTTATATTAATTTTATGCGCTGGCTTGTTGCTGTTGATGGGACGTCTGTCCGTCACTTTTCGCCATAAGTGAAACAACAACGATGGCAGCGGCTGGAAGTTGGTGATCATCCTGAAAAAAAGAAATCATTTCCCGGAAAATTATGATTAGTGTTTTCAGAGACACAACAACGATCGTTCTTACTAATTATCTTGCAAACGGTAAAGTATGATCTGGCGAATACTACTCGAGCTTTCTAAACTGGCTGGATGCTAAAGAGTTCGACTACGAAGGAGATATTTCATCACCTCCTCAGAACGGTATTTTGTTAATGGAAAAACTGATGGTTTTCCTATAAATATTAACCAAATCGTTCTTCAGTTGAAATGTACCCTCTGTCTACAGAGATAAACGGCATTAAGAACCATACAAACAGACAACAAATAGCTGTAGAGAACGAGTGTGACAGAAATGCTATAGACGAACTGAATTACAAAATTAAAACGGAAATGGAAGGACCACCTAGCACACCAAAATAAACAGATCACCACTAACATATAAGCACAGACACAAAGAACGCAGACATGAACGGAAAGCACCCAGAACAACATGCAGATAGTACGCTTACACTTACAACAACCAAGCAGCCCACAAGACGGGCGACATACTTACAGAACAAGGACTGAAGTAGGATACAGAACAGATAACTCAGTATAGAGAAAGCTACGGACAATCAGTTCCAACAGAGATAAACACAGCATATCTCGTATTTTCCAACTGGCATGTCAGAATTACAGTTCAATTTATATTGCACAGACAAGCAGAAATTTCAGTGTACTAAGGCTGAAGGATATGTCCATTTAGTCCTAGATGCTAGAGTTACGTATATAAGCATCATGGTCCCAGTAAGAACTAGGTCTGAAATACTAAAAGAACAGGTGCAGAAATTCTGTGATAGGATAGATATCTAATATTCGTATTGGAAGGTAGCACTTACCGATAGTTAACAAAATTATTAAGCTTTTATCTTCTCAAGCTGCAGTTATCAGTTTCAAGTGTTCCCTTTTGGGGTAAATGTGAGTTCTGAAGTCTTTTATAACATCTCTAGATACAGTACTTGGCCCTGAAATGTAAACCCGGTCACATTGTATGTAGATGATTTACTGATAGCTAGTCCTACTTGGGAAGAACGTTCAGAATTATTAGAAAAGGTAATGAAAAAATTTTTTAACTCAAGAGTATCTGTTAACCGAGAAAAATCTAAATTCGGTAAAGATAATATCAACGCCTCACAAACTGGTATTGTACCCAAAATTATTACATAAAAATACCACCTGATTTTGGTCAGTGGAATATCAGGCAGCGTTTGATCAAATCAGGCATGTTTCAGTTTCGTAAAAAATCGTATACTACCCATATATGACCAAATACATTTGTACAGCCGCTGATACGTCCTGTTCTGGACCTGAAGTTGTAAAATATGGTAATAAGACTGTAGTTACTGTTATACAGGGTGGTCCCGAATTCATGGTACAAACTTTAATGGTAGGTGCAGGACATTGTAACAAGGATATATTGTATAGGAATGTATAGTCCCAGGTGACGCGGTGAGGCGTAAACAGGGGAAATAACGGCCGAAAGGAAAACGAAAGATTTTATTGAAATCGTTGTTGACAAGTGTCATGTTTACAGTAAGTGTTCAAAATTGCGTCCACCATGAGCGATACACGCTTGACAGCGTCGGTGCAGCGATTGGCGTACACGTTCAAAGATGCCTGGTATTTCACGCACACCTGCAGCAGCTACAGATATGCGAGCAACGAGATCCTCATCTGAGTCAACTGGAGTCTCATAAACAAGACTCTTAAGATGTCCCCATAAAAAGTAATCGAGGCAAGAGAAATCAGGAGATCGGGGTGGCCAAGGGACTGGTCCACCACGCCCAATCCATCTAGCACCAAACGTGGCATTCAGGTAATTCCGTACAGCAGTGCTGAAGTGTGCTGGCGCTCCATCGTGCTGAAACCACATGCGGTTACGAATGGCGAGCGGAACATCTTGCAGCAGTTCTGGTAACACTTCTTGCAGAAAAATAAGATAGCTTTCGCCACAGAGTCGCGTGGGTAGTAAGTATGGCCCAATCAAAAAGTCGTTCACAATACCAGCCCACACATTAATACCGAAACGTTGTTGATACGCATGTGGACGCGTTGCATGTGGATTATCTGTTGCCCACACATGGGAATTGTGCGCATTAAAGACACCCTCGCGTGAAAATGTCGCTTCATCTGTAAATAGCACATGACCTACGAAATCCGGCTGCAACGCACATTGCTGCAACAACCACTGGCAGAAGTTCACGCGAAGAGGATAATCTGCCGGATTCAATGCTTGTACTTTTTGAAAATGGAAGGGGTGTAAGCGATTTTCATTTAACACTCTGCATACAGTCTGATGACTCACATGTACGTCACGCGCAACAGTTCTTGTGCTTGACTCGGGTCTATCAGCCACTATGTTCAAGATGCGTTCTTCCAGTCTTGGAGTGCGTACAGCTCTTAATCGACCAGCGTCATGTCTGTTGACGTCGAACGTACCTGTTTCACAAAGTTGACGATGTAACCGTTGAAAAATTCTATGATCCGGCATTCGTCGATTAGGATACTCCGCGCGATACATTCGTAACGCAGCTCTGGCGTTACCATTTGCACGGCCGTACATGTAATGCATGTCTGCTTTTTCTGCATACGTAAAGTCACCCATCGTCTACGGCAGCACAATTGTGAATGGCGCTTGTCCCTACTGCGATACATCATGTTCATCTACTGCCCTCTACCGGCAGTGACACCAACCGATCACTCCATTTCTCTTTCCCCTGTTTACGCCTCACCGCGTCACCTGCGACTATACATTCCTATACAATAAATCCTTGTTACAATGTCCTGTACCTACCATTAAAGTTTGTACCATGAATTCGGGACCACCCTGTATAACCATAGCCTTCATGTGGGCATTCAAAAAAATGCAATTATTATGTTTAAACGTGTCAAGGTATACATGACCATCAGTCATTACGTTTTTTATTAAGTTGTAAACTACTTCATCCATGACCTCCACGATGGTCACTGTCTTTATAAGAATAAGATTTTGAGCTTATTCATGTAAACAATAAGGAAAATGTGACTGCAAAGTGTGCTATCATGTTTACCACAGTGGTTGCCCGAGTCCACAGAGCTTGTTGATCACGAGTCAGATTTCAAGGTACTGTTGATGAAAGACTTGACACATAGGCAGTATTGTTCAGAGATGTGTCGCAAGAAGGAGGCGTTGCAAAATGCAGACCTGAAACGATATCTGACTTTGAAGTCACCTAATAAATTGTCACGACATTATAAGACAGGTCTACATAATAATGTCTTATTTCATAGGCACACTGGAGATTCGAAATGTTGTAAATAAGTGGCTCGTCCTATTGGAGCCATTAATACAAGAGGGAATTCAAAGCGGGTCATTTTAGTGTTGAGAGAATGAACAAACCTATTCTATTTGTAATTGTCCATATTCTTATACTTCTCTGTTCTGTATAATCTAAGATTGATGGTTTGCAACGTATATAGTTACTAATGAGTATACGTTTTCCCCTTTTTTGAGATGATTCAATGTCATGGTACTGTGTTCAGTAATGGGCCATGAGTTGTCTAGTATATGTTTAACAATACTTATGTCAGACATATTTTTTCTTGCAATTTCAGATGCATTTCGTTTCATGAAGATGGAGCTTTTCTCTGCTGCACGTTCCGTTTTACTTAGGAATGTTCTTGGATTTTCGGTTCCTAGTTGAGACAATGATGTCTTCATTATCAATAAGTGTGCTTGATTTTAAAAAAAGAATACTTTTATCTGCAAGTTCTAGGCCAATGTGTTCAATATGTAATTCGACACGGCCATGCAGAAAATAATTAAGAAAAGATTTGCACACGAGTGAATTTTGCAAAAGTCATATGTTAATTAAACCATCTGTAAAGAAGAATTTACTATCCTTGAAGCAAAAAGAGACAATTTTCGATTCCATTTGAAGGTCACTAGGCAAATACATGCGTGGAAATAAGTGCAAGACGAATCATTCTACGTAAAAGCAAATGCGAAATAAGCGTTAACGAGTACTTGAAGTAGCTAAATAAGTGCTCATCTTTACGGAAGCTCATAAAGTAGGACGCTCAGGCCTACTGAAGAACGGGACACAACCCATGGGCTTTGACCAATGACGTCAGAATTTGCCAGAGATCATTTATTACACAGATGTAACAGCTGAGAGGAGTGTTCTGAAACAAAGGAATACAGGAGAGGAAAAAAATGGAAGACATATATCAAGGCGAGTAATATTTCGACCTTAATAAGAATATAGATTGTTCGTGTCCTATTAGTTCTGTGGAAAATAAAGGGAAAAATAGGGGATAGTAGCAGCGGTAGCATAGAGTACCTCAAATCACATATATATGCGTTGTATCTTGAACATCAGTCGAGCTGTATAGGTTAACTGCAGTAAGGGATACAAATTTAACGTACGTCGATTTCTTCGTTTTCGTTAGCATTAATATCCTGTCTTTCAATTGAACTATATAGGGTAACTGAAGTACGGGATACAAATTTTAGCCGGCCGGAGTGGCCGAGCGGTTCTAGGCGCTGCAGTCTGGAACCGCGCGACCGCTACGGTCGCAGGTTCGAATCCTACCTCGGGCATAAATGTGTGTGATGTCCTTAGGTTAGTTAGGTTTAAGTAGTTCTAAGTTCTAGGGGACTGATGACCTCAGAAGTTAAGTCCCATAGTGCTCAGAGCCATTTGAACCATTTGATACAAATTTTACATGTGTTGTTTCTTTCGCCTCCGCTACCACTAATAGTCTATTCTTACGTAGATAGCACTACTACCTACGGCGGAAAGATCTACGTACATAATATTTGTATCCCATACAACAGTTGATCTATGTATATATACTGCTAACGTAAACGAGGAAATCGACGTACGTTACATTGTACCTGAAGTACGGGATACAAATGCGAAGGCGCAAGAAGACAACAAACATAAAATTTGTATCCCGTACTTTAGTATGGGGTACAAGTTTTTCTTTTTTTTGCCTTGGGTGCTAATAGTATCGACTGATAGTTATAGTCTTGCTAGCAACTACAAGAAAACTAACACCAGTGAAATTTGTATCCCGTTCTTTAGTTGAGCTATACAGTTCAACTGAAGAATACAAAAATTGTACTAGCGAATGGGAAATAACGACATTTATAACATGCGAATTCTGTACTTCAATTGACCTATGTATGTCAATTGAAGAATGGGATACTAGTGCTAAGGAAGACGAAAAATAGCGCCATAAATAGCATTTGTATCCTGCCCTTCAGTTGACCTATATAGGTAAATCACATCTTTGTTTCATATATCGCTCTTTTCGTGTAGGTAGTACCAGTATCCCATACTTCAGCTGACCTTTATGCGTCAACTGAAGTACGGGATACACATCTTACGTGTGTCGGTCTTTTCGCCTTTAGTAGTGCTAGTATAGACTGGAAAAATTGTGCTGATACTAGTGCTGGGAAAGGGAAGAAGAGCAACAGCTGCAAAATTTGTATTACGTACTGCAGTTGACGAAAACAAACGTAACGGTGTTATACAACAACGAAATACGTCAAAATAGACAAATGCAGTAAAACAAAAAAATAAAAAACTGAACTTACCACACAGAACTCCTCCGCAAGAAAACCGAAGCTCACCTAGAAAGACATCAACAAAAAACACATATCCAGAGACACAAGAAACACAACATTACGAAAACACACACACACACATTCACCCCTCACCCCATCCCAATCTGAAATTAATTAACAAATTTTGGACAATACATTTGCCCAACACGCCTAAGAAAACACTTAAACGGGCAATATGTATCGGGTACACTACGCCTCCATGAATATTCATCTAAGTGACTCTGTAGTGTCGAAATCCGACGTTTTCCCCTCCTTACAACAGATTTTATAGCTGACCAATAACCTTCTATGCTATTTGTACAAGCCCCAGTGGATAAAGATCTGAATTCAATATTGTGATTAACAACAAGGTGCTGATAACTCCTATTTCCCAAATCACTATATGAAGAAAAACCATCTGAAATCACTACGGAACCCTCTGCAACATGATCTTCAATTAATGTGACCAAAACTTCCTTTGAACTACTTTAAAAACTACATCGTCACATTCTTGACCTGAAACTACAGCCCCCAAAACCCATAATCCTACCGGAGGTTCCCCCGCTGTTGTACTTCCTTTTGCCAAAATGCGACTCGTAGATTTCGACTATAACACCCGGGCCCCCCAATGGCCCCATATACTTAAAATATTCCCCACAAACTTCCCCACAAAAAGAGTACCAATCTACTACGACTGTACGCTCACTCACACGACATACATGCACACGCTGCCACACAGGATACCTCAAACACCAACAGTATGTAATTTTTTGATATCCCTCAAGGCGAGCTTAGATTTCTCGTACCATGTTCCCCGTCTAATGGACCGCCACAACCGATCTTTGCTGCAGCGCCATACGAATAGGTCGTGAGTACAGCGAGAAGACACACTTGTCAGGCGAATATGTTCGCCGCACTCACGACATCGAACGTAATCGGCAACAAGACCACATATTTGTAAAAATCCCATCGTGGCCATCATGTCTACGCCCATAGCCTCCTTTAAATCATCCAGATTCATTGGAATAGACAAATCCGTACCTGCAAACGAAAATGAAAAACTAAAAATTCTCCTAAAATAAAAAACTATTAGTTCAAATTATCTCAAACTCACTATGAATAAAATTAAGTACCGAATGAATTTCAGACAACGAATTATTTAAATCTATGCAAACGGAAAAAAATTACGCAATATCTAGCGCTGTCTTTTAAAACCACATTCAATTTTTTTAATGTACAATGATGGCACTTATCCGCAGCAGACAACCGATTTATTATCTATGGCTTGAAAGTAAAGACGTTAATATCTGTGAGCAACGTATGACGTCATTAGTCAAACCGTCGGGTTGTATCCCGTGCTTCAGTAGATCCGAACGCTCATTCGAGTGCTCTCTGAGTGTTGTAATGAACGGCAAAACTTTAAAAAGACAAGAAGGTGCCCGTGAAAGTACACTTACCTCAGACAAACTGGAAGGGTGACGTTATCGTGAAGTTAATCCATGGACAGTCTCTGACTGGTGAAAATACTGCACGACTTGTGGAGCACTGACGTTTCCGAACTCATAAGCGAGAGAACGCGGTTGCTGCAGTTACGGTCCAGCGACTGTTATGGCGGAGCGCAACAACGATCAGTGCAGCATATTTAACTGTCGTCGAGTATATGGTAGTTCTGTGTAACTATTAGAAGTTTGAACGTTCCAATTGACGACTGTGCAAGAACATGATATAAATGCTCAACGAAGACGCTTATTGAGTGCTTGTTATGAATGTTTATGGAAATAAATTATTCGCTGAAGAGTATACCCGAGAGGGACAGTTAAACTTCTGAAATAATGCTCTGGGTCGTCGTCTGGAAGCACGCTTATAAGCTAAAAATAAAAGAGAGACGGAAGTCCCCAAAACACACAGATCACATAAACGTTTCGTAAATAAGCAATAATTTTAAATGTTTTAACTTTATTGACAAAGACCTTAGGGCAGCCTACAATGATTTTGTTATTACGTAGCTCTGATACTGCGCATTTAATGTTACATGTTCGGAGTGGCCGAGCGGCTCTAGGCGCTTCAGTCTGGAACCGCGTGACCGCTACGGTCGCGGGTTCGAACCCTGCCTCCGGCATGGATGCGTGTGATGTCCTTAGGTTAGTTAGGTTTAAGTAGTTCTAAGTTCTAGGGGACTGATGACCTCAGAAGTTAAGTCGCATAGTGTTCAGAGCCATTTGAACCATTTTTTGAACCATTTTTGTTACATATTCACTCTTGATGAGTTGCGCAACAAGACTTGCTGAGAACATCTGCAAATCCGACCTGATGTTTCCGACCATCGGCTATATCACCAGCCTCAGCGTCCATATTCCTGCTGATTCGTCGTGGGTCATCGACGACCGACGTCCCATGGCGTCGCCTTTCCAGCAGTACTCACCGAACCAGACGCTACGCACTCCAAGCCGTCAAACAACAAAATGTCAATAATATTCTCTTTGTAAAAGAGAATATTGTCACACGCGGAAGAAATTCCTACACCGATTGTTTATCTGTTTATCAACACACTGAACACAGCATATGCAGCAAAAGCATCGAAATTAAATTTGTAAAAAATAATACGAATTCTAAACGTTCATCTATGTTCGTTGACTGCATGATTAATCTTTGTATCGATTTAAAGCAAAATTTTGTAATGGATCAAAGATGTGATCCGAAGGCCTCGATCCAGTTTTTAAGCACAGTGTTACATGGTCTATCGCCCGATTAGCGAGGCTACAGTTAAAATATTAGTTTGTGACAGTTAATTCGATCAAGATCCCATCATATGCTAAAATATTTAACTCTGTTCCCCAAATAAGATATAAATGAATGATCGAAGTAAGCGTTGTTGATAACACTAACTTCTAGCATTCGAGGGGGCGATATATCGTTTCTTTTTAAATCACAATTTAAAATTTACAGAACAATTAATTTCTTTTTCTGTGTGTGTGATGCGAAAATGTGAAGATTTTGAATACCAATGTATATTTTTGACTTAGAATACTGAGAGGCTAGATATATGCACTTCACAGTGTTTTGTCAAAATTCTTTTTCGTTTGTCACTTCCTTACTCAGTCATGTTTCTCTGTCGGGTCGTTACAGAAGCACCACGTAGGTTATTTGTACTGTCGCTTACGGAATAATAAGTCGAGGACTAACTATTTAATAGGTTTTATTTCTTAAGCTCAGGTAACACACCTATTTGAAATCGTATTTCGTGTACTATATGTTCTCTTTATGTTAACACAGACCGCTTTTCAGACGGTTAGAGTCGCAATGTTCACTGACCAAACAATTCGAGCTTTATTTGTGCTCTTTCGTTAATCTTTCTATTGACAGACTAAGAACGTATCTTCATCAGTGTCATAGTCCGATTAACTCAATTTCTGTATTATTTTAGCGTATGAATTTTTATTAAATTATCACGGTCGCGTGTCACTGAACGATGACGGCAGACAACCAGAATATGTTGGTCTGAAACGTAACCACTTTCTATGTTTCGGCGTTGGGAAACACTGATGAAACCTTTCATTTTTTCAGATAATGACAGCTTGCTTATAGAAAATGCCTATTATAGGATAAAAATCCCACCGCTCCTAGACGTGACATAAACACGCAAGAGAAATTTTGAATCATTTGCAGCTCTTAACGTCGTTTAGCTGGATATTGCTCAATTGTAGAACTTTCACTATCGAGAGGAGCACATATAAAATCTTCGGGATGAGGACACTATTGTCTTCATGATAGTACTACTCAGGAAATTATCACGTGTACAAGCGGTAAACATTATGACTGTATTTTTTCCATAATAAATGCAGCTAGACTCCGTAACTGTTCCTTTATACGGTGTAGAGTAATAACCGCTAGAAGCCACAATAGAACTGACTGTCCCCTCGCAACTAGCAATTTTTGCGAAAAAGGACCATGTCTACTTAACCTTATATAACTTACCAGCAATACTTTTAGATATTGTAAAAGACAGAGTGGTTCCACAATTAAGTAACAATTTCATTCCCATAATTTGCAACATCTGTCATCCATCTGTATGTGTTAACGTCTCTGGACTTCTTAGACGTAAGCTCCTTAATCTCTGTTACGAAATTAGAATTGAATTGATTCTTTCAGCTGCTAACGGGTGTTGATATATATCAACGGGGACAGGTGAAAATGTGTGCCCCGACCGGGCCCCGAAGCCGGGATCTCCTGCTTACATAACAGACGCTCTATCCGTCTGAGCCACCGAGGGCACAGAGGATAGCGCGACTGCAGGGACTATCTCGCGCATGCCTCCCGCGAGACCCACATTCCCACCTTATTTGTCCACACGCTACATTCGTAGTGTCCCACCCCAACACACTCATTACTCGTGGAAGACATCCTTACCAAGTCCTGTAAGAGTTCGGGGAATATGTGTGCATCCGCACAGAAGAAGTAGGTCATGGCCGGTGTTGCCAGAATTATACACTTATATGGATATGGTGTCTTTCGGACAAGTCCGAAAGAACAGACACCATATCCATATAAGTATGTAACCTCTGTTGTCCTGTGTAAACACTCTGGATGCTGTGAGTGCATGTGCATTTAAAGTGTCACTACTTTATCAAAAATACAGTATGTAAGAACTAATAATTAGTATGGTGACTAATATATAGTTAACATGTAAAAGCAGAAATATTTTTGTAAAAAAGTGATAAATGTAATGTGTAAACGATATAGATACACCAGCTGTATATAAGTGCTGTAAAATTGTACAACACATGTCGCTTAGCCACTTCCAGATGCTTCATTTCTGTCTATTTGGTCATCACCAGTTATTTACTTTTCAATTTAAACAGTGATCTCCTGCAATGAGTATGGAAAAAAAAATGGTTCAAATGGCTCTAAGCACTATGGGACTTATCGTCTGAGGTCATCAGTCCCCTAGACTTAGAACTACCTAAACTTAACTAACCTAAGAACATCACACATATCCATGCCCGAGGCAGGATTCGAACCTGCGACCGTAGCAGCAGCGCGGTTCCGGACTGAAGCGCATAGAAGCGCTCGGTCACAGCGACCAGCGACTATGGAACCATGTAGGTGAATGTAACCCATCTGAAGATGGGCAGAAACCCGAAACCATTTCTTTGTTAAACAATATCCCCTTCTATTGTGAATGGTAGCGTATGTTTGTCAACACCCTAAACATTATTACTGTCTCGGAACCTCTGTAGTCGTCCCTGGAAGTATGGTCTGTACTGCAGAGCAGCGGAGTTGTAATGTGAGTAGAAGCGAGATGCGCAGTACGTGGGATGACGGCGCTTGGGGTCTGGGGTGAGGCCGTTACCGGGCAGAATGGCGCCTGGCGCCGGACACTGCGCGGTGCCGGAAGCTCAAGCTGTGGGGAACTGCGCGCGGAGAATGCACCCGCGTCCGCACCGTTTAAATCACACACAGTTTAGCACGGGGTGAAAGGTGCAGTTTTAAAGAAAAGCCGAGGCAAGCTGCCATCAAGGACTGTTCCGTGATACTGAGAATGGATTCTGTTATCCCGCGTTTTATAATAGAAGATAGGTTGAAGAAAAACAAACCCACATTTGTACCATTTGTACGAGGGCAGTTCAATAAGTAATGCAACACATTTTTTTTCTCGGCCAATTTTGGTTGAAAAAACTGGAAATTTCTTGTGGAATATTTTCAAACATTCCCGCTTCGTCTCGTATAGTTTCATTGTCTTCCGACAGGTGGCAGCGCTGTACGGAGCTGTTAAAATGGCGTCTGTAACGGATGTGCGTTGCAAACAACGGGCAGTGATCGAGTTTCTTTTGGCGGAAAACCAGGGCATCTCAGATATTCATAGGCGCTTGCAGAATGTCTACGGTGATCTGGCAGTGGACAAAAGCACGGTGAGTCGTTGGGCAAAGCGTGTGTCATCATCGCCGCAAGATCAAGCAAGACTGTCTGATCTCCCGCGTGCGGGCCGGCCGTGCACAGCTGTGACTCCTGCAATGGCGGAGCGTGCGAGCACACTCGTTCGAGATGATCGACGGATCACCATCAAACAACTCAGTGCTCAACTTGACATCTCTGTTGGTAGTGCTGTCACAATTGTTCACCAGTTGGGATATTCAAAGGTTTGTTCCCACTGGGTCCCTCGTTGTCTAACCGAACACCATAAAGAGCAAAGGAGAACCATCTGTGCGGAATTGCTTGCTCGTCATGTGGCTGAGGGTGACAATTTCTTGTCAAAGTTTGTTACAGGCGATGAAACGTGGGTTCATCACTTCGAACCTGAAACAAAACGGCAATCAATGGAGTGGCGCCACACCCACTCCCCTACCAAGAAAAAGTTTAAAGCCATACCCTCAGCCGGTAAAGTCATGGTTACAGTCTTCTGGGACGCTGAAGGGGTTATTCTGTTCGATGTCCTTCCCCATGGTCAAACGATCAACTCTGAAGTGTATTGTGCTACTCTTCAGAAATTGAAGAAACGACTTCAGCGTGTTCGTAGGCACAAAAATCTGAACGAACTTCTCCTTCTTCATGACAACGCAAGACCTCACACAAGTCTTCGCACCCGAGAGGAGCTCACAAAACTTCAGTGGACTGTTCTTCCTCATGCACCCTACAGCCCCGATCTCGCACCGTCGGATTTCCATATGTTTGGCCCAATGAAGGACGCAATCCGTGGGAGGCACTACGCGGATGATGAAGAAGTTATTGATGCAGTACGACGTTGGCTCCGACATCGACCAGTGGAATGGTACCGTGCAGGCTTACAGGCCCTCATTTCAAGGTGGCGTAAGGCCGTAGCATTGAATGGAGATTACGTTGAAAAATAGTGTTGTGTAGCTAAAAGATTGGGGAATAACCTGGTGTATTTCAATGCTGAATAAAACAACCCCTGTTTCAGGAAAAAATGTGTTGCATTACTTATTGAACTGCCCTCGTATATAGAAAAAAATCTGACTAATCAAACAGGGCTGAGGAAAGAAAAAGACTAAGTTCTTTTATGATCTGAAAATGAAATGTGCTGGTAAGTTCATGAATGACGTCGGCCTTGAAACAATGGGAGAGAACAGGAGTTTATTCAAAACCATCGTAAAAATAAGAGTTCGTATTATTAGTCATGTATTGTAAATAAACGAATCGTAAAAGCAATGACAGGTGCGTATGTCAATGGAAATAGATGATGACGATGATTTTTGGTTTGTGGGGTGCTCAACTGCTCGGTTAGCAGCGCCCGTACAAATTCCCAACCTTTGCTCAGCCCAAACTCGCCACTTTCATGCATGATGATGAAATGATGAGGACATCTCGAGGCGGGTGAAAATCTCTGACCCCGCCGGGAATCGAACCCGGGACCCCGTGCTCGGAACGAGAGAACGCGACCGCGAGACCACGAGCTGTGGACAATGGAATTAGAGATAGAGGAAGGAGAGTGAGGTATGTAGATGAAATTATAAATCATGTGTAGATAGTGTGTGTAGTGTGTGCAGTGACTGGGTGTGAGAAACGAATGAACAGTGTAACATTTGCCTTTTACATTATTAAATAACGTCTTTGCAAAACAGTATTCCACTCTAGGGATAAACCAAATGACATAGCACTGTTATAAAAAGACAGGCCCTATATTTCCGAGGATGGAGATTCGATCTTCATCCGACCATCCTGATTTAAGTTGTCCGTGGTTTTCCTAAATTACTTCAGGCAAATGTCGGGATTTTTACTACTACAAGGTCACAGGAGACTATCTGTCGCATCCTTATCAAATTAGACTAGTAGGTGCGCCTCTAAGCGTAAACATAAATCTTGTTACTTTCTTGTTCTTAAAATTTTATACAATGAAGTATCCGATATCCTTGTAAAAGCGAACTACAGAATGAAGGACCTGAAGATAGGAGAATTGTTTCCAACCCAGGCCTCGGATTGAGTATTAAAGGAAGGATATCAATCAGTCCTAGAATTGAGCACTAAAGGAAGGGTATTTAGAAAAGTCTTCTGTCAGTGTTGAGCCGGCCGGTGTGGCCGAGCGGTTCTAGGCGCTACAGTCTGGAACCGCGCGACCGCTACGGTCGCAGGTTCGAACCCTGCCTCGGGCATGGATGTGTGTGATGTCCTTAGGTTCGTTAGGTTTAAGTAGTTCTAAGTTCTAGGGGACTGATGACCTTAGAAGTTAAGTCCCATAGTGCTCAGAGCCATTTGAACCATTTTTCTCAGTGTTGACTAAAACACAATCATCGATACTCTGAAGTTATCAGGGATATGGCACAACTTGCACAGAAACCAAACTGTAACAATAAGATACCAAGAACATGAGAGAGAGAGAGTGAGACAGGGTTTTGATCTATGCCACACGTTAACAAATCTGGTAAAGGAAACTCAAGGAGAAACTGAGAAAAGGAAATGAAGTTCAAGGACAAGAAATACGTCGACGATATAATGATGATGTCAAAGATTTTGAAATATCAGTTGAATGGAATGTATAGTGTCTTGGAAGCAAGTTATGAGGTGAAGATCAATAAATATAAAATAACTGCAATGGTGTGTAGCTGAATTAGGTCAGGCGATCCTGACGGAACTAGATTAGGAAATGAGATACGGAGAGTAGTAGACTAGTTTTGATGCTTGGACAGAAAAATAACTGACAGCAAAAGTAAACAGAATATAAAATGAAGAATGACAAGAGGAAGCAAATCTTGAAAAAAGATGAGTGTGTCAACATCGAATGCAAATTTAAGCTTTAACAAATATTTTACGAAAGTTCAAATGGTTCAAATGGCTTTAAGCACTATGAGACTTAACATCTGAGGTCATCAGTCCCCGTTTCTGAAAGTGTTTCCTGGGGTTTTCCGTCATATGGAAGCGAAACGTGGACATTAAACAGTACAGACAAGAGAATAGAAGCTTTTGAAATGGTATGTAATGGAAGACGGTTGAGGTTGAGATACATTGCTCGACTAACTAACGATTAGATGCTGAATAGAATCAGGCGGAAAAGAGAATTGCGGCACAACTCGTCTTATGGAACGGATAGATTGAAAGGACACATCCAAAGGTATCAAGCAACCACCGATAATGATGTCAAGTATTGGAGTTAAAACTGTGGAGGGAGGTCAAGGCACCAGTAAGGAGGTTTAAGTGGAGGTAGGTTTTAGGAATGAAGAGATGAAAAACTTGCAACGAATAGACTATAGTGGACAGCTGAATCAAACCGCTATTCGAGTAAAGACAACGTCAACAACAGCAACAACTCCACGAGGGGCAGACGTTAGTATTACTAGGCGAGAAATGTTACTCAGGAACAAGACACTCCTCATACATTCACGGAAGAAGAAATGTCTGTGAAAGGTTTCGATCCATAGAAGATTTTTTTTTTATCTGTTTGGTTGGAATCCAACGCAAAGTGCTATGATGCACGTCAGGATCGTGTTTCTTTGGAAGTGGAACCATTCAGTGAGGCAGTGCGCGTGGTTACATGTCTAGAAGTGAATGGCAATGGTCAGGGTAGAATCATCAAACCTGACCCACAACTAACACGGATCTTGATCTGATGAAATCCGGGTGACCACCTGAATCCTCGTGTTTGCTGTTGTGAATCTTCTGTCGCGTATACTGAAGCCGCTGTCGAAATTGCAGTAGAAAATGTTCAAATGTGTGTGCTGAGGTCATCGGTCCCTAGACTTACACACTACTTAAACTAACTTACGCTAAGAACAACACACACATACATGCCCGGGGGGGGGGGGGGAGGGGGGACTCGATCCTCAAGCGGGAGGGGTCGCGCAAGAAATCGCAGCAGAGAGCATAGTTCTAGGTATCAGTGGAGTTCCGCTGAGGTTCAACTGAGTCAGTTCCAGCTACGCCTGTCGCAAATCATATGTATTCGTTACTAAGTAAAGAGTATTCTACCGACTCGGTATTCCGTAAGTTAGTGTCGTCTTTTTCGAGGGAAATTCATGCTCAACTTGGATCGAGTTGGTAGCTTTCGTTATCCAACAGTTCGTCACAGGTGTCCGAGTGGGTAACGAGCAATGAAACGGCTCTAGTTACTCACAGTACGGGCCGAGTCAGCAACGGGAAACAACGCGGCGCACGCAATTTGGACCGAGTAGGTAGTGACACAGTAAAGAATACAAATTCCACTTCGTCGCCCTTGATGCGATTCTTTACTCATTTTTGAATTTGCCCTCATCATGCGTGCGCCTGGCCACTAAATAGAAGTCGTTCGACACAGTGACTCACCACAGACTACTAACGAAGATCGGAGCATAAGGAACTGTTTGTCAGATGTGAGTGGGTCGAAGACTTTTTTAAGTAATGGAACCCAATACGTTGTTATGGATGGTATCGTCAGTAGTGTGCTAGTGACGTGTGATAGGATCGCTCTTTTTCTCTACTAAGGTGTTTCACAGATCTTATTACAGATTTCTAAAGGCTGTAGAGTGCATTTGGTAGATTTTTGATAGTTAACTCATGACCGGAGATGTGCCGTTTTGATATAAAATAAGTCTTCAGATCAGATCACTTTCAAATCTCCCACATCGTGGTAAGCACGCTGATTGGGAAGAGGCGCCGTAGCCAGTCCTGTTGTAAATCTAACATAACATAGCATTTTCGTCCGACTACAAGGCTGCAAGAAAATGATACATTTGCAAATAGGAGGATGGTTGAGGTGCTGCATGGACGAACCGCACTCTCGACCTCGGAGAGGACGTCCTTCGCCGTGTAGAGTAAATCCGACGACGAGTGCTAGAAACACTGCTCATGTCATGGACTCCAGTTGAGCACTCAGGTCAGAGGTGATGTTTCCGCTTGTGTGTACCGTGAAGCGGGAGATTTGAGAGTGATTCGATCTTCCGACTTATTAGACATCCAAACGCCACATCTCCAGACAAGTCACCTCCACAATTCCTAGAAGCCTGCAATAGGAATTGGGAAACATCTGTAAAGAGTAAGCAGCAATATGTGACTTCTTACTGATGACGCTATAGTGTACTGGAAAGTGTTTTTTTAAGTGACTATAGAAGGATACAGAATAGCTTGGATAGTATTTCTGTTTGGCGTGATGAATGGCAGCTTCCTTTAAATTGGAAAAACTTAACACAGATAAGTAGGAAAATCAATACAGTGATATTTGGCACAGCCATGTCGATTAAATATCCAAGGGCAGCGTTGTAAAATGGCTCTGAGCACTATGGGACTCAACTGCTGAGGTCATTAGTCCCCTAGAACTTAGAACTAGTTAAACCTAACTAACCTAAGGACATCACAAACATCCATGCCCGAGGCAGGATTCGAACCTGCGACCGTAGCGGTCTTGCGGTTCCAGACTGCAGCGCCTTTAACCGCACGGCCACTTCGGCCGGCGGCAGCGTTGTAAAGTGAGTTGAAATGGGACGAGCACTTAATACCAGTTTTAAGTCCGGCTAGTGGTCGACTTTGGTTTATTGTAAGAATTGTGGCAAAGGGCAGCTTATCGCTTAAGGGGGCTGCGTATCGAGCGCTAGGGTGAACTATTCTTGAATACTGCTCGGATGTTTGGGATCCCTAGCACATCGGATTAAAGGAAGTGTTGTGTACGACTTCATACACAACGGTAAGGAGAGGAGGGCTACACTGTGGTGTGGCAACTGTCGTCGTAAGAAAGCTGGACAGGGGCGGAAATGGTCAGCGAAAAGTTAACACAGTAAACAGATTTACTTACGTTTCTCTAAGTGTACGATGACTCATTACAAATAAGGCAGCAAGAAATGAAGTCCAGTTCTCAATGTCCACCACAAGAATGAAGCTCCCTGTAGTAAGCATGAGCGTGGTGTCACAACAAAGAGGCTAGAAGTGCGAGTAAGGTGAGTAGCTGCCGCCGGCCATCCTACATTGGCGCGGCAGATGGCGCTCATAGTTCAGAGCCGCTGGACTCGTGGCTCAGTAGGCGCGCACCATTGGGTCCGCCAGATCCAACTTGACTGCTATCAGGATCAGACTGAAACCTGCAATTCCGTTACCAATTTCGCGGTACTAATGGGGTGGTGTCGATGCGCGATACTGCAGGAAGACTTCTTCAAAGCAGTTCAGAGGCATATTCCAAGATTTGTAACTGGTAGGGTCGATAATTGAGTATTACGGAGATACATCGTGAACTATAACGGTAATCACAGGAGGGAAGACGATGGTGCCCCCACGGAACGGAAAAGTATTGAGAGAATAGGCATTTGTGAAAGACTGCAGAACGATCCTATTGCTAGCAACATACGTCTCGCATGATGACTATGACGACAACAGAAATGAGATTCGTACCGAAGCAAAAAGGCCGTGGGTTTTCCCTTGCTCCACTGGCGAGTGGAAAAGGAAAAGGGATACGTCGAGTAGCAGTATAATTTACTGTTCCATAGACGTCTGTACTGCGTCCCTGCTGCTGCTTTACTTTCGTCTGAAATACTGTAGTCCATTCTAGTGTGCCATTCTACCTGTAGGTAGCGCTCATGGTAACTGTGTGCATGTTTATAAACAACGTCATGGAAGACCTTCCGAACGGTACAGGAACAGTCACAATAGCAACCAGGACCGGCTTTAGTGCATGGCGAGCTGTGCCACGGTCGAAGGCAGCAGGTTTCTGCAGGCGGCAAAAGTTTAAATTTTAATATGGTTTCAAACGGACGAATTAAACAAGACAAAAATGGTTCAAATGGCTCTGAGCGCTATGGGACTTAACTTCTGAGATCATCAGTCCCTAGAACTTAGAACTACTTAAACGTAACTAACCTAAGGACATCACACACGCCCATGCCCGAGGCAGGATTCGAACCTGCGACCGTAGCGGTCGCGCGGTTCCAGACTGTAGCGCCTAGAACCGCTCGGCCACCCCGGCCAGCTTAAACAAGACAATGAAAGTTTTATATAGATGAAGAATTGTGAGAATATGTTCTAAATACAAATCATTTATAAAAATCTATTGTCTTACTGGAAACTGTACATCGTATTGTGAAACAAAGGAATCGCTCGAATTGGTCACCTCGGTTGCATCTTTCAAAATATCAAGGATCCCCTACAAAAAACGAATGTGATTTCAAACCTACTTATTTTGAGCCATAAATCACAGTCGTGGCATGTCGATATTCTCCAATAGTCGTTTTCCCTTTTTCTAATAATGATATACTAAAGTGGCACTAGCGATTTGTACATTTTCTTTCAACAAATGGAGCATTTATGTGTAAGCCACCCGCTGTCATGTGGCAATCCCTGGTCCAACTGAACCGCTCATTCACTGAAAATGGTTATATTCAGCTTCTTTGAGACCTGCAATCATTCGTGGACTTCATGTCCGTCCCGGTAGCTGAATGGTCAGCGTGACTGATTGCCGTCCTACGGGCCCGGGTTAAATTCCCGGCTGGGTCGGAGATTTTCTCCGCTCAGGGATTGAGTGTTGTGTTGTTTTCATCATCATTTCATCCCCATTCGGCGCGCATGTCGCCCAATGTGACGTCGAATGTAATAAGATCTGCACCAAGGCGGCCCGACTTGCCCCGTAATGCGCCTCCCTACCAATGACGCCAAACTGTTTTCCGAAACTCCTTCATCAAAGAAGACGAAGTAAATATTCCTGAAATCCAATCAAGAACAATTGCCAAGATGAGAAACATAGAAGTAGATATACTCGGTGTAACAAAGCAGCTTAAATCACTTAATAAAGGCAAGGCTCCGGTCCAGATTCTATACCAGTCAGGTTCCTCTCAGAGTATGCTGATAAAATAGCTCCACATTTAGCAATTATATAAAACCACTCGCTCACAGAAAGATTCGTACCTAAAGACTGGAACATTGCTCAAGTCACACCAATACCCAAAAAGGGAAGTAGGAGTAATCCGCTGAATTACAGACCTATATCACTAACGTCGATTTCCAGTAGAGTTTTAGAACATATACTGTATTCCAACATTATGAAGTACCTCGAAGAAAACGATTTATCGACACATAGTCAGCACTCATTCAGAAAATATCGTTCTTGTGAAACACAACTAGCTCTTTATATTCATGAAGTAATAAGTGCTATCGACAGGGGATGTCAAATTTATTCCATATTTTTATATTTCCAGAAGGCTTTCGACACCGTTCCTCACAAGGGTCTTCTAATCAAACTCCGTGCCTGCGTAGTATCGCCCCAGTTGTGCGACTGGATTCGTGATTTCCTGTCAAAAAGTTCACAGTTCGTAGTAATAGACGGAAAGTCATTAAGTAAAACAGAAGTAATATCCGGCGTCCCCAAGAAAGTGTTACAGGCCCTCTACTGTTCGTGATCTATATTAACGACATAGTAGACAATGTGAGTAGCCGTCTTCGATTGTTTGCAGATGACGCTGTCATTTACCGTCATGTAATGTCATCAGATGATCAAAACGACTTGCAAAATGATTTAGATAAGATATCTTTATGGTGCGAAAAGTGACAATTGACCCTGAATAAAGAAAAGTGCGAAGTTATTCACATGAGTACTAAAAGAAATCCGCTAAATTTCGATTACGCGGTAAGTCTCACAAATCTGAGGCCTGTAAATTCAACTAAATACTTAGCGATTATAATTACAAATAACCTAAAGTGGAACGATCACATAGATAATATTGTGGGTAGAGCCAACCAAAGACTGCGATTCATTGGCAGAACACTTAGAAGGTGCAACAGGTCTACCAAAGAGACTGCTTACAGTACGTTTGTCAACCCTATTCTGGAGTATTGCTGTGCGGTGTGGGATCCGCATCAGGTGGGACTGAAGTATGACATCGAAAAAGTACAAAGAAGGGCCGATCGTTTTGTATTATCGCGTAATAGGGGAGATAGTGTCTCAGACATGATCCGTGAATTGGAGTGGCAATCATTAAAACAAAGGCGTTTTTCGGTGGGACGGGACCTTCTCATGAAATTTCAATCACCAGTTTTCTCCTCAGATTGCGAAAACATCGTGTTGTCTCCCACCTACATAGGGAAAAATGATCATCATGATAAAACAAGAGAAATCAGGGCTCGCACAGAAAAATTTAAGTGCTCGTTTTTTCCCTCGTGCCGTTCAAGAGTGGAACGATAGAGAGACAGCATGAAGGTGGTTCATTGAACCCTCTGCCAGGCACTTTTGCCGGCCGCGGTGGTCTAGCGGTTCTGGCGCTGCAGTCCGGAACCGCGGGGCTGCTACGGTCGCAGGTTCGAATCCTGCCTCGGGCATGGGTGTGTGTGATGTCCTTAGGTTAGTTAGGTTTAAGTAGTTCTAAGTTCTAGGGGACTTATGACCTAAGATGTTGAGGCCCATAGTGCTCAGAGCCATTTTTAGCCAGGCATTTTACTGTGAATAACAGAGCAATCACGTAGATGTAGATGTAGATTTCCATTTCCATGGCATTCATGATCCCAAACAATGATGAAATTCTTATGGATCACCATGCACCATGTCATCGGGCCACAGCTGTTGGAGATGAGTTTTAAGAATATTACGGACGATTCTAGCAAATGGTTTTGTCACCCACATCGCCCGACAGTAATTTCAGCGAACATTTATGGGACATATTCGAGAGGTCAGTTCGTGCACAAAATTCTTCACCAGAAACACTTTCGTACATACTGACGGTTATAGAGGCATCATGACTCAGTACTTCTCCAGGGACTCTTATCGACTTTTTGAGTCCATGCCACGTCGATTTTCTGCACTACACCGGGCAAAAAGAGATCCGAGGCGATGTTAGAAGGTATGCCATCACTTATATCAGCTGAGCTTGTACACTACTGGCCATTAAAATTGCTACACCATGAAGATAACGTGCTAGAGACGCGAAATTTAACCGACAGGGAGAAGATGCTGTGATATCCAAATGATTAACTTTTTAGAGCATTCACACAAGGTTGGCGCCGGTGGTGACGCCTACAACGTGCTGACGAGGAAAGTTTCCAACCGATTTCTCATACACAAACAGCAGTTGCCCGGTGTTGCCTGGTGAAACGTCGTAGTGATGCCTCGTGTAACGAGGAGAAGTGCGTACCATCACGATTCCGACTTTGATAGAGGTCGGATTGTAGCCTACCGCTATTGCTGTTTATCGTACCGCGACATTGCTGCTCGCGTTGGTCGAGATCCAATGACTGCTAGCAGAATATGGAATCGGTGGTTTCAGGAGGGTAATAAGGAACGCCGTGCTGGATCCCAACGGCATCGAATCAATAGCAGTCGAGATGACAGGCATCTTATGGGCATGGCTGTAACGGATCGTGCAGCCACGTCTCGATCCCTGAGTCAACAGATGGGGACGTTTGCAAGACAACAACCATCTGCACGAACAGTTCGACGACGTTTGCAGCAGCATGGACTATCAGGTCGGAGACCGTGGCTGCGGTTATCCTTGACGCTACATCACAGACAGGAGCGCCTGCGATGGTGTACTCAACGACGAACCTGGGTGCACGAACGGCAAAACTTCATTTTTTCGGATGAATCCAGGTTCTGTTTACAGCATCATGATGGTCACATCCGTGTTTAGCAACATCGTGGTGAACGCACATTGGAAGCGTGTATTCGTCATCGCCATACTGGCGTATCTCCCGGCGTGATGGTATGGGGTGCCATTGGTTACACGTCTCGGTCACCTCTTGTTCGCATTGACGGCACTTTGAACATTGGACGTTACATTTCAGATGTGTTACGACCCGTGGCTCTACCCTTCATTCGATCACTGCGAAACCCCTCATTTCAGCAGGATAATGCCCGACCGCATGTTGCAGGTCCTGTACGGGCCTTTATGGATGCAGAAAATGTCCGACTACTGCCCTGGCCAGCACATTCCCCAGATCTCTCACCAATTGAAAGCGTCTGGTCAATGGTGGCCGAGCAACTGGCTCGTCACAATACGCCATTCACTACTCTTGATGAACTGTGGTATCGTGTTGAAACTGCATGGGCAGCTGTACCTGTACACGCCATCCAAGCTCTGTTTGACTCAATGCCCAGGCGTATCAAGGCCGTTATTACGGCCAGAGGTGGTTATTCTGGGAACTGATTTCTCAGGATCTATGCACCCAAATTGCGTGAAAATGTAATCACATGTCAGTTCTAGTATAACATATTTGTCCAATGAATACCCGTTTATCATCTGCATTTCTTCTTGGTGTAGCAATTTTAATGGCCAGTAGTGTAATTCCACCGGTCTGCTTCCAGCTCTCATTGCCATACAGCGGTGACTCTGGGTGCTGGTGGGTGACAACGGTGACTGTCCACTGCGTAGTTGGGGAGCCGCAGCGGTAAGGCGCGCAGCGAAGACGCGCAAAGTGCGCGCAGCCCGCGGGCGGTCGCGGCCACCTGCGGCTGCCTTGTTTATTATGGTAATCCCAGGGCGGCGCCCGCGCGGCGCGGCGCTCCCACTCATTCCATTTCGCGCGCCGCGCCGCCTGTATCTCATTTCCTCGGCCGCCGCGTCCCGCTTATTTTGTTTTTACTGTGGCTCCTTTCTCCCGCTGGAAGCCTCTTATTTTACGTTCTCGTTCACGCGTCTGCTCGCACGGCGCACTGGTTGCCCGCCCCCATCCTATTCCCATCCCCTACCTCTCTCTTCACGTCCCACCCTCACTCGCACGAGTTGCTAGCTACCTGGATTCTGCGCAGACTGTACGCTTTCACAGTTTCACAAATTAAGGTCGTTACGACAGGAGCACTGTCTGTGATGCGCTGCATCGTAAAAAAACTCATATATGAGATTCGCCATCTGACCAGTAAATTTTTTACTGGCTACCGAACTTGAACGTATCGTAAAATTATTTTACTATTCATGGCACTGACGTAGAATGGCTTCTATTTTATTTTTAAACCGGTATAGTAATAATGTGCAGTGCAGGCTGTCGTAAATTATTTTATACCTGAAGATGATCGGATGGTAGAAACGATAATTGATACAGAATTATTTCATCAGCAGCTCTTGACAGCTCTGAAATACGACTTTATTCAAGTACCTATCAGCTGTGGGATTCTAGCGGGAAGAGAATTAGACTCTGGCCCCAGAGGTTCAGCCCAGGGTAGGGGCGAGGATTTATCCTCGTTGCAGATCGTCCAGGACGACTCCATGTCTACTCACAAGGAAACCCCCCCATCGCAACCCCCTCAGATATAGTTATAAGTTGGCACTGTGGATAGGCCTTGAATAACTGAACACAGATCAATCGAGAAATCAGGAAGAACTTGTGTGGAACTACGAAAAAAATAAGCAAAATATACAAACTGAGTAGTCCATGTGCAAGATAAGCAACATCAAGGATAGTATGAACTCAGGAGCGCCGTGGTCCCGTGGTTAGCGTGAGCAGCTACGGAACGAGATGTCCTTGGTTCAAGTATTCCCTCGAGTGACAAGTTTAATTTTTTATTTTCAGACAATTATTATCTGTCCGTCCGTTCGTCCGATACGAGGTAACTGCGCCGTAGTATGGGGACGCTACACCTAAACGAACATCGAAACACACGACGTCAGTCGACTACAGCGAACGGAAACCTAAATCGGGCAAGGTAGAAGAATCTTTTTACGCATTCGCCAAGTGTACAAGTTAGGTGGGTCGACAACATATTCTTGTCATGTGACGCACATGCCGTCACCAGTGTCGTATAGAATATATCAGACATGTTTTCCTGTGAAGGAATCGGTTGACCTATGACCTTGCGATCAAATGTTTTCGGTTCCCATTGGAGAGGCACGTCCTTTCGTCTACTAATCGCGCGGTTTTGCGGTGCGGTCGCAAAACACAGACGCTAAACTTATTACAGTGAACAGAGACGTCAATGAACGAACGGGCAGATCATAACTTTGCGAAAATAAAGAAAGTTAACTTCTCACTCGAGAGAAGACTTGAACCTAGGACCTCGCGTTGCGTAGCTGCTCACGCTAACCACGGGACCACGGCGTTCCTGAGTTCACACTATCCTTGATGTTGCCTATCTTGCGCATGGACTACTCAGTTTGTATATTTTGCTTATTTTTTTCATAGTTCCACACAGCTTCTTCCTGTTTTCTCGATTGATCTGTGTTCAGTTTTTCAAGGCCTATCCACTGTGCCAACTTATAACTAAATCTGAGGGGGTTGCGATGCGGAGGTTACCATCGTGAGCCAAAAGGGACTTCGCGACTGGTGACATGAACGTGATGTTTCGGGCCACAGATATTTGAGCCGTGTCATTGCCGACCATCCAAGGAATCGGCAACTGTGGGGTAGGCTCTGGCCGGAAATACCACGGTGCAGAACTGATTGCGTTAGCCGTGGGTTTGCCTGCCGTTTTGTAATAATAACATCCCTTGGCATTTTATTCATGCTTGGGACTGGCTGTGCACATAGTACAGTGCGCGCAGAATGCCTTGGCCGCTAGATGCACAGTCGGCTGGAGAAGTGCGGAGAGAGCAGCAGTGGTGGGGGTCACCCAGAGCGCTGTAGGTGAAGTGCCGTTCTAAACTCAAGCCTACACTCACATCTTTCGTAATATTAAGCGGCGCCCCTCCACGCCCACACTTGCCTGGTGACTATTGCAAAAGATCTGTCGCCTCTTCTTTGGTTAGTATCTAAACTGAATTCCGTCGAAAATGCAACGATTTATTTTCATCTGGCTTGTTAACCGTTTGTAACTTCCAGAAAAGAGTCACGAGTGGGGAATTTTGAGTGAAACCTGCACACTTCTCTTTCTGCCAGGTTAAAATTTGCTTCTTTTGCCAAAACTCAGCGGAGTTTACACAGCCTCATCTCAGTAACATGGCCAGCCACTGTGGCCGAACGGTTCTAGGCGCTTCAGTCCGGAACCGCACTGCTGCTACGGTCGCAAATTCGAATCCTGCCTCGGGCATGGATGTGTGTGACGTCCTTAGGTTAGTTAGGTTTACGTAGTTCTAAGTCTAGGGGACAGATGACCTCAGATGTTAAGTCCCATAGTGCTTAGAGCCATTTGAACCACACTAACATGTTGTGCAGACGCAATTGCGATAGCATTCTGAAACAGTGGTTTATTGATTTTAATAAACGAGGAAATGACAAAAAGTAAGGTCAGCATCTTATGAAAAAGCACATCCTCGGTGCAAAATAAACGTGTAATGACGTCACATATGTTGTTCCAAATCTCATATCATTTCTCGCTTCAACAGCTATCGGTGGCCCTTAAAAATTACATTCTTTCATCGAAAAAGTCTGTAGTTAGTGGAATAACACGGTAAGGTAGTGAAGTTTTGCATGATAACGATACGGAAAAATACCCTCCTCTCTATGTGCTATGATTTTCCAAAATCTCATTTCGATATCTCAAACCGTTTATGAAATATGAGGAATGTTGTGGATATCTCACTCTTGCTTCATCGCTGGCGCGGTGCGATCGGAAATGACTGCGCTACGTCAGATCAATTTTCTCGATATTGGTGGCAGACAGAGACCTCCAACCAAGTCTAAAGAAAAATTCAATATGTTAGCTAAATTTCTTACGCAGTAACACATTAAGTAGTATGCACCAGACGCAAAATCATAGCGACCCGTATTTTTCATTGCAAACCTCTTCAAATTTCGCGCAGTGTCTTACTTCCACGTAAATATCACAATAGCTATAACGATATAATGGGCACATCATAATGAACCTGAAATACAAAGCTACAAGTAAAACAAAAATGATTTTTTTACTGAATGCTTTCCGTAAAATCGTTTGAAAAAGATTGCAGGGCATGAGCGTCGATTCTGTCATCGTTGACCGGCCGAAAGGTTGCAAGTGCTTATAGGCTTTCCCTTGTGAACAAACAGTTGAACTCTGGACGAAAACTGGCCACTGCGCATCGGACACACTATCATGCGCGACGTATACGTAGGCATGTTTAATCTGTTTTTTTATTTTTAGTATAATTAAAAATAAAAGATCACATTGTTTTGCTTGAGGCATTCAGGACAGACTAATCGTAAACATGGTTCTAAGGCGAGACGTCATGTGTCGATGTGAAATATCCACAATATTTCACCGGTGCATCTGACCGACATCTTCAGGTGCGTTGAATACGTAAACGTACCGAAACGGGCAACCAGTAGCGCAAATAACCTGATCAGTAGCGAGAGAGACAGCTATGAGAGAGAAATCCGCAGTGGTCGATCTTTTTCTCAATACAGAACATTGTGTGGAGTACAAGACCAACAAAATTATCCTGTCAACGCCTTCGGACTGTGATAGCGTTATTTAAGAAGCGATGAAAATTCGTAGCTCGACTAATCTGCTGAACAGGGACTCAGGGAACCAACTTAGCACGGTATAGAATCAGCGTCGGCCACGTTAAAATCACACGACCACAAAGTGGAACTATTGGTCGTACAAGGGATGACGTTTCGGTGGCAACATAAATATTCGGATGACAATGGTAGGACGGACACACGGCAGCACGGATACATACACTAAGTGATCAAAAGTATCCGGACGCCTGGCTGAAAATGAGTTAAAAGTTCGTGGCGCCCTCCATCGGTAATGTTGGAATTCAATATGGCGACGACCCACCCATAGCCTTGATAACAGCTTCCACTCTCGCAGGCATACGTTCAATCAGGTGCTGGAAGGTTTCTTGCGGAATAGCAGCCCATTCTCCACGGAGTGCTGCACTGAGGAGAGGTATCGATGTCGGTCGTTGAGGCCTGGCACCAAGTCGGCGTTCCAAAACATCCCAAAGACGTTCTATAGGATTCAGATCAGCACTCTGTGCAGGCCAGTCCATTACAGGGATGTTATTGTAGTGTAACCACTCCGCCACAGGCCGTGCATTATGAACAGGTGCTCGATCGTGTTGAAAGATGCAATCGCCATCCCCAAATTGCTCTTCAACGATGGGAAGCAAGAGGGTGCTTAAAACATCAATGTAGGTCTGTGCTGTGATTGTTCCACGCAAAACACAAGGAGTGCAAGCCCCCTCCATGAAAAACACGGCCATACCAAACACCACCGCCTCCGAAATTTTACTGTTGGCACTACACACACTGACAGATGACGTTCACCGGGCATTCGCCATACCCACACCGCCCATCGGATCACCACATCGTGTACCGTGATTCGTCACTCCACACAACGTTTTTCCACTGTTCAGTCGTCCAATGTTTACGCTTCTTACACCAAGCGAGGCGTCGTTTGGCATTTACCGGCGTGATGTGTGGCTTATGAACAGCCGCTCGACAATGAAATCCAAGATTTCTCACCTCCCGACTAACTGTCATAGTACTTTCAGTGGATCCTGATGCAGTATGGAATTCCTGTGTGATGATCTGGATAGATGTCTGCCTATTACACATTACGACCCTCTTCAATTGTCTGCGGCCTCTGTCAGTCAACAGAAGTCGGTTCAAATGGCTCTGAGCACTATGGGACTTAACTTCTGATGTCATCAGTCCCCTAGAACTTAGAACTACTTAAACCTAACTAACCTAAGGACATCACACACATCTATGCCCGAGGCAAGATTCGAACCTGCCACCGTAGCGGTCGCGCGGTTCCAGACTGTAGCGCCTAGAACCGATCGGCCACCCTGGCCGGCCGACAGAGGTCGGCCTCTACACTTTTGTGCTGTACGTGTCCCTTCACATTTCCACTTCACTATCACATCGGAAACAGTGGACCTACCGATGTTTAGGAGTGTGGGAATCTCGCGTACAGACCTACAACACAAGTGACTCCCAATCACCTATCCATGAGTTCTGCAGAGCGCCACATTCTGCTCTCTCACGATGTCTAATGACTACTGAGTTCGCTGACATGGTGCACCTGGCAGCAGGTGGCAGCACACTGCACCTAATACGATAAACGTATGTTTTTGGGGGTGTCGGGATACTTTTGCTCACATAGTGTATATCGGCAGGTAGCTGGGGCGGCCGACGATGGCGAAGCTCTAACTTTATTGTCCGATGGGTGGCACAGTTGTCTCTGTCTCTAGGCGTCGTAATAAATCAGAGTTGATTCCATTAAGGTAAACTTTATTTTTGTCGGAGCGAACACCCAGAAACTGCAAGCACAGCAGACCAACGGGTAAGGAGAAACTATTCACAACGGTACAATCTGAACAAAGCAAGGCGCAGAAGCAACAGAAAGAATCTCACCAAAATATTTGGTGAATCGGTAGCGAAATGCCACTGAGAATCTCCACCCGCTCGGCGCAGGCAGGTTTTCAGAGTCCCATCGCCACTACAGCCAACCAAACACGCCGTCTTCGCGGAACGAGGTCCGCGTTCTGCAAAAGCCGTTTGCTATCAGCTCCAGACAGCGTACGTAAACTGGCCTCACGCCCTGCATGTGCTCCTTCGGCCCGCCAATTCTGTCAACCTTCGTACTGGTTAAACGTCCTTGCGTGAAGAACCACCAAAGATCGTGGCCCGCTACAGCGATAGATTGATCGATGCCAACCGGCACGGCTCACCCCTAATTTTACGAAAAGTAAATGATTGCGAAAGCATACTTGACCTTTTAGCAACAAATAATCCTGGACAAATATTGAGTATTGTGACGAATACAGGGATTAGCGACCACAAAGCAGTTGCTGCTAGGCTGGATACCGTAACACCTACAACCACAAAAAAGAAACGCAAAGTATATCTATTGAAAAAAGCTGATAAAAATGCTCTTAACGACTTTTTAAGAGACAGTCTTCACTCCTTCCTGATCATGTAAGTGTAGAAAAGTTGTGGAATGTTTTCAAAGAGATAGTATCGACAGCAATTGAGAGAGATATACCACATAAATTAATAACTGTTGGTACTGATCCCCAATGGTACACAAAACGGGTCAGATCGCTGTTGCAGAAGAAGCGCAAAAAACATACCAAATTTAAAAGAACACAAAATCCCCAAGATTGGCAAAGTTTTACAGAAGTTCTAAATATGGCGCGTACTTCAATGCGAGATGCTTTTAATAACGTCCACAACGAAATTCTGTGTCGAAATGTGGAAGAAAGCCCACAGAGATTCTGGTCATACATAAAACACACCAGTGGCAAGACGCAATCAATACCTTCACTGCGCGATAGCAATGGTGAAGTCACTGATGACAATGCCACTAAAGCAGAGTTATTAAACACGGTTTTCCGAAACTTCTTCACCAAAGAAGACGAAGTAAATATTCCTGAATTCGAATCAAGAACAACTGCCAAGATGAGAAACACAGAAGTAGATATCCTTGAAGTAACGAAGCAGCTTAAATCACTTAATAAAGGCAAGGCCTCCGGTCCACGTTGTATACCAGTCAGCTTCCTCTCAGAGTACGCTGATAAAATAGCTCCATATTTAGCAATTATATGCAACCACACGCTCACAGAAAGATCCATAGCCGGCCGCGGTGGCCGAGCTGTTCTAGGCTCTTGAGTCCGGAACCGCGCTGCTGCTACGGTCGCAGGTTCGAATCCTGCCTCGGGCATGGATGTGTGTGATGTCCTTAGGTTTAGTTAGGTTTAAGTAGTTGTAAGTCTAGGGGACTGATGACCTCAGATGTTAAGTCCCATAGTGCTTAGAGCCATTTGAACCATTTGAACCAAAGATCCATACCTGAAGATTGGAAAATTGCTCAAGTCACACCAATACCCAAAAAGGGAAGTAGGAGTAATCCGCTGAATTACACGCCTATATCACTAACGTCGATTTGCAGTAGGGTTTTGGAACACATACTGTAATCGAACATTATGAAGTGTCTCGAAGAAAACGATTTATTGACACATAGTCAGCACGGTTTCAGAAAATATCGTTCTTGTGAAACATAACTAGCTCTTTATACTCATGAAGTAAAAAGTGCTATCGACATGGGATGTCAAATTGATTCCATATTTTTAGATTTCCAGAAGGCTTTCGACACCGTTCCTCACAAGAGTCTTCTAATCAAACTGCGTGCCTACGGAGTACCGCCGCAGTTGTGCGACTGGATTCGTGATTTCCTGTCAGAAACGTCACAGTTCGTAGTAAGAGACGGAAAGTCATCGATTAAAACAGAAGTAATAACCGGCGTTCCCCAAGGAAGTGTTACAAGCCCTCTATTGTTCCTGATCTATATTAAAGACGTAGGAGACAATCTGAGTAGCCGTCTTAGATTGTTTGCAGATGATGCTGTCATTTAGTGTCTTTTAAAGTCATCAGATGATCAAGACGACTTGTAACATCATTTAGATAAGATATCTGCATGATGCGAAATGTATCTATTGACGCTGAGAAAGGAAAAGTGTGAAGTTGTTCACATGAGTACTAAAAGCAATCAGCTACATTAAGATTACGCGATAAGTCACACAAATCTGAAGGCTTTAAATTCAACTAAATACTTAGGGATTACAATTACAAATAACCTAAATTGGATAACATAGATAATATTGTGGGTAGAGCAAACCAAAGACTGCGATTCATTGGCAGAACACTTAGAAAGTGCAACAAGTCTACTAAAGAGACTGCTTACACCACGCTTGCCCGCCCAATTCTGGAGTATTGCTGTGCGGTGTGGGATCCGCATCAGGTGGGACTGACGGATGACATCGAAAAAGTACAAAGAAGGGCAGCTCGTTTTGTATTATCGCGAAATAGGGGAGATAGTGTCACAGACATGACACGTGGATTGGAGTGGCAATCATTAAAACAAAGGCGTTTTTCGTTGCGACGGGATCTTGTCATTAAATTTCAATCAGTAGTTTTCTCCTCCGACTGCGAAGACATTCTGTTGGCACCCACCTACATAGGGAGAAATGATCATCACGATAAAATAAGAGAAATCAGGGCTCGCACAGAAAAATTTAAGTGCTTGTTTTTCTCGCGTGCCGTTCGAGAGTGGAACGGCAGAGAGACAGCTTGAAGGTGGTTCATTGAACCCTCTGACAGGCACTTTATTGTGAATAGCAGAGTAATCACGTAGATGTAGACCACCTAGCCAGAGTATGCAAAAGCGCACTTCGCTATATGCTTGTTCTCAAGGGATGAGCAACACCGCTGAAAAATGAAATTCCTTCTCCATCATCACAGTCCCTACGGTTTCACGGTGGACAAAAAAAGAAATCACGACCGTTGATCACACAACAGAATATTATTTCGGTATTTGTGACGATTGCGAAACTGCTGTAACTTCATAGTTCAAGTCAAAAATGTTCAAATTTGTGTGAGTTCCTAAGGGACCAAACTGCTTACGTCATCGGTCCCTAGACTTACACACTACTTAAACTAACCTATGCTAAGAACAACACACACACCCATGCCTGAGGGAGGACTCGAACCTCCGGCGGGAGGGGCTGCGGAGTCCGTGACATGACGAATATAATGAATTTCCTTGAGACAGAGAAGCTGCTGTCCATGCTTCAGCACGGCTTTAGAAAGCATCGCTCCTCCGAAACGCAACTCGCCCTTTTTTCACATGATGTCTTGCGAACCATGGATAAAGGATATCAGACGGATGCCATATTCCTCGACTTCCGGAAAGCGTTTGACTCGGTGCCCCACTGCAGACTCCTAACTAAGGTACGAGCATATGGGATTGGTTCCCAAAGATGTGAGTGGCTCGAAGACTTCTTAAGTAATAGAACCCAGTACGTTGTCCTCGATGGTGAGTGTTCATCGGAGGTGAGGGTATCATCTGGAGTGCCCCAGGGAAGTGTGGTAGGTCCGCTGTTGTTTTCTATGTACATAAATGATCTTTTGGATAGCGTGGATATCAATGTGCGGCTGTTTTCTGATGATGCTGTAGTGTACGGGAAGGTGTCGTCGTTGAGTGACTGTAGGAGGATACAAGATGACTTGGACAGGTTTTGTTATTGGTGTAAAGAATGGCAGCTAACTCTAAATATAGATAAATGTAAATTAATGCAGGTGAATGGGAAAAAGAATCCCGTAATATTTAAATACTCCATTTGTAGTGTAGCGTTTGACACAGTCCCGTCGTATAAATATTTGGGCGTAACATTGCAGAGCGATATGAAGTGGTACAAGCATGTAATGGCAATTGTGGGGAAGGCGGATAGTCGTCTTCGGTTCATTGGTAGAATTTTGGGAAGATGTGGTACATCTGTAAAGGAGACCGCTTATAAAACACTAATACGACCTATTCTTGAGTACTGCTCGAGCGTTTGGGAATCTTATCAGGTCGGATTGAGGGAGGACATGGAAGCAATTCAGAGGCGGGCTGCTAGATTTGTTACTGGTAGGTCTGATCATCAAGCGAATGTCACGGAAATGCTTCAGGAACTCGGGTGGGAGTCTCTGGAGGAAAGGAGGCGTTCTTTTCGTGAATCGCTACTGAGGAAATTTAGAGAACCAGCATTTGAGGCTGACTGCAGTACAATTTTACCGTCGCCAACTTATATTTCGCGGAAAGACCACAAAGATAAGATAAGAGAGATTAGGGCTCGTACAGAGGCATATAGGCAGTCATTTTTCCCTCGTTCTGTTTGGGAGTGGAACAGGGAGAGAAGATGCTAGTTGTGGTACGAGGTACCCTCATCAACGCACCGTATGGTGGATTGCGGAGTATGTATGTAGATGTAGGTGTAGATGACGATAGTTCAAGTCGTTCACTATCTAAAGAGGTGCCAGGAGAGGGGTTGAAGCAATACTAGGAAGCATTGAGTGACTTCCTGGCTGAAGTGAAACTAATTGTATGCCGCCGTCGCGGAGCCAGACAAGCCGTAACACACGTGGCACGCCCCTATTTTCAGAGGCTGGACGCCTGCCGATATCGCGGTACACTGACAGCTTCGCTAAGAGCTCATTACGGGCGTGCCTGCGGCGCGATCCGCCACACTGCCGGCGGAGCTGACGCGCTAAGCCATAAATTAAATTTATCTGCATGTGGGAGACAGAGCTGCGGCGTTCACTGCTCCTTTTGGTGTTGCCGCATTAATCGATAGATGGAGAGTATTTTTTCGTGGAGTTTAGCTCTTCTTTTTGTCGGTGTACCTTATTAATCACCGGGCCTCTTTGTGGCTGGGCGTGTTCCGACGGTACCAGTGATTGCTTTTCGGAGCAGCTCAAGTTTTTGCTTACCCGTCATTACGAGATTGATGCGTGCCGCCAGCTTCCCAGCGCGCGCTTTCGACGTTCCACGGGGAAACCTGTCTGCTGCCTCCCTGGTGAAGCCCACGGCGGGGGCTGTTCACGAAGTCTGGTTGCGGTTTCTTTCGGCAGTTGCATCTACCGTAACACTGGATGGCCAAACAACTGTGAACGTTTCGGAAACGTTGGGTGCATCTTTGCCGAAGTTTGTGAAGCATGCCAGAAATAGGTATAAATGGAAACATACACTAAAATCATTAAGGGGACAGACCAGGATGAAGCTCGATTTTGGGACTGATGTTCGTGATTTTATTCAATAAAATGACAGATTACAAAACTGACTTTAGACTGTTATTGTATACTCTTAAGACCGTATTACGTATTTTTTGAATAAAGAACATGTTCTGGAAGACACTACACGACACCGACGAAAGGCCTTCGAAGAGTGCGGAGGTGGTCAATGATAGCTCTGAAAGTCAAAATTTTCAGCTTAGAACAAAATTTCAAAAACTGCTTTGCAACTGATGATATTGTCTAACATAGTACGTAGGGATGTTTTAAAGAATAGTTTTTAACAAAATGACGGCATTCTGAAATAAAAGTCAATTTTTTCAACAAAGGAAGTCGTTGTTAAAACGCGCACAAAAAATCGAAATTAAAATATATCGCAAAACTCCTACGGACTACAGTAGAATAAACGCCGACTCACATGTTAGACGAAGCTATACTGCAATTGCGTGTGTATTTCATTAGTTATAGCTCCCACCAACGTGAAGAATGTGCTTTTCCAAAAACAGTCGTTTGAAGTTTCAATTTGTGATTCTTAATATTAAACGAACCTCTAATCGCCAATGCCAGTACCACACGGTTGGCCTTCCCCCCCCCCCCTCCCCCCTCCCCATGTCTAAATACTCTCGTTTTGATGGAACTATGTCGATTAACTGGCTTTCTATTAGCAATCGAAGCATTCTTTGCACTACTGGGATTACTTTTCGAAACTTTCCTATCCGTATAAATACGTTTAGTTTGTTTGTCATTTTCAAGCACTCACATTTTACTTCATAAAAAATATAAAAACAAGAGAAATGACAAGTACGTGCTTTCAGACTGTTTACCCTTAAATGGATCATGTATGAAGATTAATCTAGTTGAGAATAGTATTTCAGTTGATACTGATGCCCTCCGAGATACTATCCGAAACTAACAGGACCACTACCTCCTCGATAACTCTTATAGTATTAAATTGACTGCATTCGAGAACTCGGATGCGCCAGACCCAAACAGTAAATCGCGGGTTTAACATATTTTATTTATCGCACACTTTTTATGAATTAATCTTAAAAATTGATTCTCTAAGGTACATTTTAAGCCAATAAAAATCAGGAAAAAAATTTATCGCATGGTATACCCTCTTGAATTCTGATATTATTGATCTGCAGTCTGTATGAATTGTTTTAAGGACTTGATTTTCCGCTTAAGGTAGTAGTTTTCATTCTGATGTTGCAATTCCGCCATTACGCCATTCCCAGACCTTTACAGATATCCAATCTCTTGTCAAGCCACAGATATAAATAGGGTTATGTTGTACTTTATGGCAATGGAGGCAATAGCTGTGACAACTGACACAAGTGTGATGAAGCTCATAAAGGCACGTGCATAACACAAGTTGGGCGTTATGTTACTTGTGTCGTAGTTACAGCTACAGCGTGCCAATTATTGAACTATATGCAATAAAATCCTCATAACTTCTGAACGGTTTGCGTTAGGACGTTGAAAATGCGCGGTTGGCCGCGGCGCATGACGGGAATTAGTATGTGCTTTGTTGTTTGGTTTAGCAACGAAGCTCACTTTTATTAATGTGGGTTCGTCAATAAGCAAAATTGGCGCTTTTGGGAGACTGAGAATCCGTACTTCGTGATCGAGATGTCTCTTCATCCTCAACGGGTGTGTGTGGTGTGCAATGTCAAGTCACGGAATAATCAGTGCGATATTCGTTGATGGTACGGTGACTACAGAAGGATACGTTGAAGGTTTTGGAAGATGATTGCGTACTCATTATCCAAAGTGACCCTGATTTCGACAAGATGTGGCTCATGCAAGACGGAGCTTTACCCCATCGAAGCGGGGAAGTGATTGATATTCTGGAGGAGCACTTTGGGGATCGCATTCTGGCTCTGGAATACCCAGACGCCACTGGTATGGACCTCGATTGGGTGCGATATTCTCCGGATCTGAACACATGCGACTCCTTTTTATGGGGCTATATTAAAGACAAGGCATACGTAAATAATCTCAAAACCATTGCCGAGCTGAAAACAGGCATTCATGAGGTCGTCGACCGCATCGATACTCCAACACTTCACCGGATCAGTCAGAATTTCGCCATTCCTCTGCGCCACATCATCACCAACGATGGCAGGCATATCGAACCTGTCATAACCACATCCGGATATACGTAGTGCCGTTTACAATTTCAATAAAGTGTGTGCACGCCGTATTTTGTAACTAATTTACTTTTTCTCATATAGTCAATAATTGTCACCCTGTATTATCTCCACTGCTGTAAAGTGGTCACAATTCTACAAGAGTACCGTTACTTGTAACTTGCCGTGAAATGGAATCGAACATTTGTAAATGCTTGGCAACGGCTCAATCGTCTTCGTTTCTTGCGTAGGATCGGCATGCTTAATAACGCATTTGGGATGGTTAGTTTAAGGAGTGGTCGGATGCCCTTCTTGTCGCCCTTTCAAATTCTTTCAAGGGATGATAACAAAGTTCCAAACGAGTACGCGGCATCTCCGTGTCATTTCTTAGTGATCCCTCAATATTTAACGCTCCTCACGCCCCTTAAGCAAGCTACCAGGCCTACTATCAACCGTGAACACAAACAAACACTAGCGCTTTCTGGTGGCTATGTCACACAGAATTGTAACTGCAACCGCCCATGGCGTGTACATGTATGAATTTACATTGACATCTGACCACGTCACCTGGGTGCATCACTTTTAGTGTCAGACGGCGGATATTGAGTCACAACCAGTCTCGAAGTTAAAGCCTCGTCATCACCAAAATGCCGTTTCCTCAGTAGTGATTTTGGACCTTCTTTCAATACATGTTACCTCTTTACAAGTGTGCCAGAGAAAATTATTGCCCGTGAGCCCTCTTCTAAGCTCCGATTTCTCTGATTTTTTCACCGAGGACATTTCGTGAGGAGTAAATGTGAGGAAACAATATTTTTCTTTTAGGGGCAGTTGTCTTTCAAAATTTCAAAAAATCTAATTTTTCTTTTGGCTTAAAATGTTTTGTGGGATATCTAATTTATTCTAGTGTTCATCTCAGCTTTCCCAGAAACACCGTTATTGAGGTACAAAGCGATTTGTGAAAAAGGCTCTCCGAGAACCATTCACAGTCGGAGAAAACAGACAACATGTAATTGCAACAACAGCCTAACAGACGTTAAGGAAATCATACGTGCTCGAACTTGAGATCGGACCACTCAGTTACAAATTCTGCACAGAAGTGGAGGAAAAGCGCATCGAGCGAGCAGAACAGCGGATGACAGAAGCTGCCAAAGAGGCCCGCAGGGCCAACAGGGGCACGAAGGAGACGGGAGAGGCTCTCCTTTTGGATCTGGGAAGATTGCTGTATGGTCCAGTCATCGCTCACTAGAAGTATGTTTTACTTAACTACAATAAATGTAACCCAAATCATTAAGCACTTTTTGGAGGGAAACATAACTTGAGAACGGTACATGCAATTTTGATCGGATTTTGATGTCGGCTCACTAAATAGAATTCTCTATCAGTGTATGTAGCCGTTTTGTGATATTGTCAAAAGTCTATTTCTGGTGCACACTTTTGTCTCGATTTAGCAGGCAAAGAAAATACCATTTGTTTCAACACATCGTTTTGTTAGAATTACTTTCCTATTGTCGTATGTATACAGATAGAAAATATAATGAAAATGACTTATACAAAACTATTTTCGTACTTGTCCAGTTGGAGGGTTTGGGAATTCTCGCTGATGACCAACGATACGGCTCCAAGGGTTCCATGCATCTGGTGTAGATGTTACAAGGAGAGCCCGATGTGGATACAAAATGATTTCTTAAAGAGAGTATTACTTTTTATTTTACTTAAAAGATTACGAAAATCAACTATTTCTCACGCGTTCAAAGAGGGCTACCCCTTTAACTCTTCCTAAAACGTACGCTCTAGGAATTTCGACATTAAATTTCTGCGTGATACACAATGCCTCCCTTGCAGCGCCTGCGTTGGAGTTTGTTGGGCACCTCTGTAACCCTTTTGCGCTTACTAAACGTACTTGTAACGAACGTGCCAGTCTTCATTCCATCTTCCTTGTTACATCATCCCAGATTAACAAGCCACTCTAAAAAGTCGAGAGTAGTAGCAGGCACTTCTTTTGTGTACGTAGTATATTTCTTTAAGATTCATCCAATGAATTACAGCCTGCCATGAGCTTTTACTAACAAGTTTTATGAGTTTATTCCGAATGGTTACTCCTAGATATTTGGGACTCGGTAATGTTTCCAGTGATTTGTCGCTAGTGGTGTGATGGATCTTTTTGCCTGTTTATGAGCCATATGTTAAATTTATTTACGTTCAGGACAACTGCATGACTCTGCAATAATCATCGCGAAAGAACTTGCCCCCCTTCTAACAGCCGTGTACCGCAAGTCTCTAGAGGAACGGAGGGTTCCAAATGATTGGAAAAGAGCACAGATAGTCCCAGTCTTCAAGAAGGGTCGTCGAGCAGTTGCGCAAAACTATAGATCTATATCTCTGACGTCGATCTGTTGTAAAATTTTAGAACATGTTTTTTCCTCGAGTATCATGTCGTTTTTGGAAACCCAGAATCTACTATGTAGGAATCAACATGGATTCCGGAAACAGCGATCGTGTGAGACCCAACTCGCTTTATTTGTTTATGAGACCCAGAAAATATTAGATACAGGCTCCCAGGTAGATGCTATTTTTCTTGACTTCCGGAAGGCGTTCGATACAGTTCCGCACTGTCGCCTGATAAACAAAGTAAGAGCCTACGGAATATCAGACCAGCTGTGTGGCTGGATTGAAGAGTTTTTAGCAAACAGAACACAGCATGTTGTTATCAATGGAGAGACGTCTACAGACCTTAAAGTAACCTCTGGCGTGCCACAGGGGAGTGTTATGGGACCATTGCTTTTCACAATATATATAAATGACCTAGTAGATAGTGTCGGAAGTTCCATGCGGCTTTTCGCGGATGATGCTGTAGTATACAGAGAAGTTGCAGCATTAGAAAATTGTAGCGAAATGCAGGAAGATCTGCAGCGGATAGGCACTTGGTGCAGGGAGTGGCAACTGACCCTTAACATAGACAAATGTAATGTATTGCGAATACATAGAAAGAAGGATCCTTTATTGTATGATTATATGATAGCGGAACAAACACTGGTAGCAGTTACTTCTGTAAAATATCTGGGAGTATGCGTGCGGAACGATTTGACGTGGAATGATCATATAAAATTAATTGTTGGTAAGGCGGGTACCAGGTTGAGATTCATTGGGAGAGTGCTTAGAAAATGTAGTCCATCAACAAAGGAGGTGGCTTACAAAACACTCGTTCGACCTATACTTGAGTATTGCTCATCAGTGTGGGATCCGTACCAGATCGGTCTGACGGAGGAGATAGAGAAGATCCAAAGAAGAGCGGCGCGTTTCGTCACAGGGTTATTTGGTAACCGTGATAGCGCTACGGAGATGTTTAATAAACTCAAGTGGCAGACTCTGCAAGAGAGGCGCTCTGCATCGCGGTGTAGCTTGCTCGCCAGGTTTCGAGAGGGTGCGTTTCTGGATGAGGTATCGAATATATTGCTTCCCCCTACTTATACCTCCCGAGGAGATCACGAATGTAAAATTAGAGAGATTAGAGCGCGCACGGAGGCTTTCAGACAGTCGTTCTTCCCGCGAACCATACGCGACTGGAATAGGAAAGGAAGGTAATGACAGTGACACCTAAAGTGCCCTCCGCCACACACCGTTGGGTGGCTTGCGGAGTATAAATGTAGATGTAGATGTAGACCCTTTGCAGAACTTCGCGCGCTTCGCTACAGTCTTCTGGCATTACAGGCTTCATACAGGCAATAGCACCGCTTGCGAACAGCTTCCTATACTACCCTCCAGAGCATCTACAATACTGTAAACAATAACGGACTCTACTGTACTCCTGAAATCACTTTTCCATCTGATCATTTCGTCCCATTAAGGACGAAGTTTGGCGTTATACCTCTGGGAAGTCCTGATTGTAGTTATAAATCTCAGTCAGTACTCTGTAACCTCGAGTTTTTGCGATAAACAACAGTACATAACTGTATAGGATGCCTTCTGGAAGTCAAGGAACACACCAACATGGGCATCGTATGAACGTGTCAAATACATTTTCTGTTTTATTTCATAATAGGGTTAATAGGTAAATATGTATCTCAAATGTTTTTTATTCCAGTCTTTGATCACAATATCAATTCTTTTGACGATGACCGGTTTCAGTCAGTAATGACCATCCTCGGATCTTTTCTACACCATTTCCTAAAGTGATAAGGCCGCAGCTGGTGAAATATGTATCTATTGTTTAAAAAAAACCAGTAACATTTGAAGCATCTCAGAACGGAATATCGGCAATTCTTCGCATGCTCTATAGTTAACAAACGAACCTGTTAATGTGCTTTTATTTACAGTCTATACACTACCCTTTCAGAAAGCACAACTGTGATAAAACTCATTCGGTCACCATGTAAAACAATTTCAGTGGCCTGGACTGCTTTGTATTTTGTAAATTTAATTCTGTGTTTTATAGTGTATCGGATTTTCAGATTCGTACGTTTTCAGAAACTGGCGGCTGCCATGGGAATCTCTACAACAGATGGCGTTAGATTCGTTTCCTGAGTTGAGTCTGTCTGTTTCATGGAAACACAACGAAGCCTTACACTGGGTGGCTCAGCTCCCAGGTATTTATTTTGCCCGTCAAGGTAGTCCAGATTCAGCTAGTGAAAGGTCTGATGATGATATCGTTTCTCTACGTAGAACTAACCCTCACATGAACATACAGTCTGTACGGTACTTTCATATGCAGGAACGTCGTACAAATTCGCAGGAACAAACTGACTGCGGAGGCTGCGGGACCATTACTGTATTGCTTTTGACCAAAAAATCAAGAACGAGTAACGAAGTAAGGGCGGGTACATTACCGTTGTGCAGGAACCATGCATGAATTATTTCGCCACTAATCCAGGCGCTTTTCTTGGATTGTTTCATGCAAAAGGCTTTGTAACACTCCCTTCTGATGGTCGGGCCTTGTGACAAGAATTCATGGCGTACCTTGCCATTAATATCGAAGCCCACCATCGAGCACTTGTCAAGCTTTTTTCGGTCTGAGTGACTCAGAGTGCTTCCACTAGGACAATTGCTCCTCAGAATCGACATCGTATCAAAATGGTTCAAATGGCTCTAAGCACTATGGGACTTAACATTTGAGGTCACCAGTCCCCTAGACTTAGAACTACTTAAACCTAACTAACCTAAGGACATCACACACATCCATGCCCGAGGCAGGATTCGAACCTGCTACCGTAGCAGCAGCGCCGTTCCGGACTCAACCGCCTAGAACCGCTCGGTCACAGCATCCGGCGACATCGATCCATAATCCCATGTTATAATACGTCTCAGTGGTTCTGCATAGTTGTTGACTTCATTTAGAGACTCATGACCGAACTGTGTTTGCCAAAGTTTATGCCTGAATTTAGAAAAAAATACTGATGTTCCACTTTTCATGCCCAAAACATCCGATAAAATTTATGCCATGAGACAACTGATACACCAATTTCTCTAACTGTGATCCGGCGACCATCTGTTGATGATGTGCTGGGGCACCTAGGGCGTTCGCCATCTTCAACATATTCGTGCCTCTCCTCGAAATACTTATACTACCCCGTAAGCGCTTGTATTGGTCATAGCATACTTAACGAAAGGAGTATTTAACTAACTACTAACTAACTAATCAACACATTAAATTATCACCACTGTGAAGACAACATATGTAACAAACGTAACCCTACACGCAGAAGGTATAAAGGGAAGAATTGTCACATCACATCCAAGTCAAATTGCCATCTCTTGTTTCTTCCATGAAATCGACTTTTAATTTTAATTTAAAATAAATCCATAACCTATTACGTATATTATTTATTATCAATATCTAAGTTCAAATGGCTGTGAGCACTATGGGATTAACATCTTAGGTCGTCAGTACCCTAGAACTTAGAACTACTTAAACCTAACTAACCTAAAGACATCACACACATCCATGCCCGAGGCAGGATTCGAACCTGCGACCGTAGCAGTCCCGCGGTTCCGGACTGCAGCGCCTACAACCGCACGGCCACCGCGGCCGCCAATGTCTAAGTTAGCAATAAGTTTAAATAAAAGTGTATATATGCATTTGTACTTATTATATATACAGGGTGGTCGGAAATTACCGTTACAAACTTCTGGACTTGTATTGGGGAGGAACCCTTGTTCAGAAACGTACCATTTCCGTGGTACAATCATTTGAAAACGTGTTGCTACTGCGACCATTTTTACAAGTAGTTGACTGGGCGTGATCCAGTAAATCACTTGTTTTACAGTTACGCTCGTTAATAGACTATGACACTGCTGGTGTACTTGTTGACGGGTTCTCATCAACGTGATGCACTAAGGCCTCTTCCAGTTCGGGCGTAGGGGGCCGCCCTGGAGCGCCACAGTCACGCCTGTTGCTGGTGAAGATACCCTTCCTCGAAATCGCAGCGTGACTTTGGCGCAAAAGGTACGCGATGTAGTCTGAAGTTGTGGAGAACTACCTTGATAAAGGCGACGAACATCTCTTCCATTGCCGGGAGCTTCGCCTTTCAGGAAGATCAATGTAGGTGTTTCCTGCAAACTTGTACTCAGCCATGTTGCTCCAACACTGACAGACGCGTGAATGAGGCTCAACCAGGTCAGTGAGGTAGGATAGGATGTCAAATGACATCAGCCCATCTGACGTAAGCACCCACCAATATGACTATCCTGTTGCAAACCTACCTAGCAAACATGTTTTCAAACGGCTGCAGCACGAAAACGGTACGTTTCCGGACATGTGTTCCTATTCAAAATATTACGTACTCACTACCTTCTACAAGTCCTAGAAGTTTGTAACGGGAATTTCCGACCACCCTGTGGTGCAAAATTTTCAACAAAAAAATGTAATAAAACTGAATTTGTATAATATAACATGTAAAATCACACAATGCACGAGTGCTATGTAATAACAGGCAGCAGATCTTTACTTGAGAAAGGAATAAAAGTATTTAATATTTCTAAAACTTTGCTGCACTGTATTCCATTCTTAAAGCAAAATTTAATGTTTATACGACATAAATAACCGCAGATATTACCAAAATACATAGAATATTTTTACAGCTGACAGCAGGCTTAATATGTGATATAACTAACACTGTAGAGGCACTCTCCAGATATTGCTACCAATACAAGAATGAAAAAGCACGATCGGTCCAATACAACATGTCCAATTACAAAATTTCCCTTACTTTTTGAACACATTTCGCATGACGCCGTAGAAAGTTTTTTCTCATATAGCTCATTGGCCTGTGTGTGAAGAGTATCTTAAGTTCGACTAGATACAATTCCAAACAGTCTTCACAGCTGCTTTCTCTCCGAGTAACCCGACAACTTAAAAACCTCAGTCCTTTTTGAGTAGTCCAACGTGTTAATGGCAAGTGTAACAGAATGTGTTACGTCTGGTGGGCGTGGGCCGTTGTTTGTGTGCGTCCGTGTGATGTGCGATGTATCGATCTGCTCCCTCGGTGTGAAGATCCCCGACGGTTTGGCACAGTAATAATGGCGCCTTTGGGGGAGGTCCCGGCTCCCCTGTTCCTCCCCCCGTTTCCTGGAACGAGTGCCGCGTCTTCCCCAGGCTGCGCCCGCCGATCTGTGCGTATCTGCAGCTCCATTCGCGCCGCACCTTCTGTTATGTAAATATTAAGAGAGGTGCGGTATAAAGACGCACCTATGCAGGATAATTGAAAAAGCAGCAGCTTGTTGTCAAAGTCGCTGTTCTCCTAGTAGCTGTGTAAAGAATACATTTGCAGAATTTTTAACACCTATACGAAATACGTTAATATGTGTCAATCGCTACTCAATTTTCATGACACTAAGCGCTTTGAGGACACTTATTGTATAATGCAGTTAAAATATTAACACGACGAATAAGCATTTCCATTCACTCGAAGATGCAGTAACAGATTTACAGCTTTGGAGTCCTTTTACAGATACATTTTAGGAACTGAAGTGTTTCCTATTATCGTTTATTTTTTACTCTACTTTTCATTCTCATAAATGGCAATGTAATGCTGTGTAATAAGAAAAACATATTTCGCCTGTAAAGAGAGAAATATGTTCGTGCAAAACGTATTCGCTGTATGTTCAAAGATTGCATTTAACACAACTTCCACAAGTTGTAAAACTGGTGAATGCAAAGCCAGTGAGATAAGTGGAGGGGAAGTGCTTTTTTATCTTCTCCTTACGTTACCGCTTTTTGTCGTTTGGAGCTCAAGCCGAGAAGGTGTAGGTTTCGTAGTTGTTAGTGTATTTGATCGATAAGGATTGTTTGAATCTATTTGTTGTGTCGGCTCCGTTATTGATCCAAGCCATTACCTTGTCTCTTAACCATTTGCGTTATGGTTTCCATGTGTTACAACAAAAATAGGCGAGTTAGGCGGCGGAATCTTCGGATACGAACTGCCGGACATAATTAATGTCCTTTCGTTAACTACTTTTAAACCAAGCATCCGAGGCCCCCACACCCCTCAATGTTTTGAAATTAAAACTGTGCGGATCTGATCGGTTTCCGTTCCCAAGCAACGACTTCTGCCAGCCAAATCAGTGGCCTAATACCACGCACATAGGCAAATAAACCACAAGAGAGTGGATTTCTATAAGGTAAATCCTTGTATAAAAGTAGGGAACTTTCCTGTGACGCACTAAATTGCGCACTTCTAAGTAAAATCATCCGTCCTCAATGGGTGTTGCCTCCATGTCGTGGCTGCTCTACTGTTTTAAACTGCAGTATTTTTTAATTGTTAAATTCATGCCGTAGCCGTTGGTGGGGAGGCTTGCGTGCCTCAGAGATACAGATAGCCGTACCGTAGGTGCAACCACAACGGAGGGGTATCTGTTGAGAGGCCAGACAAACGTGTGGTTCCTGAAGAGGGGCAGCAGCCTTTTCAGTAGTTGCAGGGGCAACAGTCTGGATGATTGACTGATCTGGCCTTGTAACAATAACCAAAACGGCCTTGCTGTGCTGGTACTGCGAACGGCTGAAAGCAAGGGGAAACTACAGCCGTAATTTTTCCCGAGGGCATGCAGCTTTACTGTATGATTACATGATGATGGCGTCCTCTTGGGTAAAATATTCCGGAGGTAAAATAGTCCCCCATTCGGATCTCCGGGCGGGGACTACTCAAGAGGATGTCGTTATCAGGAGAAAGAAAACTGGCGTTCTACGGATCGGAGCGTGGAATGTCAGATCCCTTAATCGGGCAGGTAGGTTAGAAAATTTAAAAAGGGAAATGGATAGGTTGAAGTTAGATATAGTGGGAATTAGTGAAGTTCGGTGGCAGGAGGAACAAGACTTCTGGTCAGGTGACTACAGGGTTATAAACACAAAATCAAATAGGGGTAATGCAGGAGTAGGTTTAATAATGAATAGGAAAATAGGAATGCGGGTAAGCTACTACAAACAGCATAGTGATCGCATTATTGTGGCCAAGATAGATACGAAGCCCACGCCTACTACAGTAGTACAAGTTTATATGCCAACTAGCTCTGCAGATGACGAAGAAGTTGAAGAAATGTATGATGAAATAAAAGAAATTATTCAGATTGTGAAGGGAGACGAAAATTTAATAGTCATGGGTGACTGGAATTCGAGTGTAGGAACAGGGAGAGAAGGAAACGTAGTAGGTGAATATGGATTGGGGGACAGAAATGAAAGAGGAAGCCGCCTGGTCGAATTTTGCACAGAGCACAACATAATCATAACTAACACTTGGTTTAAGAATCATGAAAGAAGGTTGTATACATGGAAGAACCCTGGAGATACTAAAAGGTATCAGATAGATTATATAATGGTAAGACAGAGATTTAGGAACCAGGTTTTAAATTGTAAGACATTTCCAGGGGCAGATGTGGACTCTGACCACAATCTATTGGTTATGACCTGTAGATTAAAACTGAAGAAACTGCAAAAAGGTGGGAATTTAAGGAGATGGGACCTGGATAAACTAAAAGAACCAGAGGTTGTACAGAGATTCAGGGAGAGCATAAGGGAGCAATTGACAGGAATGGGGGAAATAAATACAGTAGAAGAAGAATGGGTAGCTTTGAGGGATGAAGTAGTGAAGGCAGCAGAGGATCAAGTAGGTAAAAAGCCTAGGGCTAGTAGAAATCCTTGGGTAACAGAAGAAATATTGAATTTAATTGATGAAAGGAGAAAATATAAAAATGCAGTAAGTGAAACAGGCAAAAAGGAATACAAACGTCTGAAAAATGAGATCGACAGGAAGTGCAAAATGGCTAAGCAGGGATGGCTAGAGGACAAATGTAAGGATGTAGAGGCCTATCTCACTAGGGGTAAGATAGATACCGCCTACAGGAAAATTAAAGAGACCTTTGGAGATAAGAGAACGACTTGTATGAATATCAAGAGCTCAGATGGAAACCCAGTTCTAAGCAAAGAAGGGAAAGCAGAAAGGTGGAAGGAGTATATAGAGGGTCTATACAAGGGCGATGTACTTGAGGACAATATTATGGAAATGGAAGAGGATGTAGATGAAGATGAAATGGGAGATATGATACTGCGTGAAGAGTTTGACAGAGCACTGAAAGACCTGAGTCGAAACAAGGCCCCCGGAGTAGACAATATTCCATTGGAACTACTGACGGCTGTGGGAGAGCCAGTCCTGACAAAACTCTACCATCTGGTGAGCAAGATGTATGAAACAGGCGAAATACCCTCAGACTTCAAGAAGAATATAATAATTCCAATCCCAAAGAAAGCAGGTGTTGACAGATGTGAAAATTACCGAACTATCAGCTTAATAAGTCACAGCTGCAAAATACTAACACGAATTCTTTACAGACGAATGGAAAAACTAGTAGAAGCCAACCTCGGGGAAGATCAGTTTGGATTCCGTAGAAACACTGGAACACGTGAGGCAATACTGACCTTACGACTTATCTTAGAAGAAAGATTAAGGAAAGGCAAACCTACGTTTCTAGCATTTGTAGACTTAGAGAAAGCTTTTGACAATGTTGACTGGAATACTCTCTTTCAAATTCTAAAGGTGGCAGGGGTAAAATACAGGGAGCGAAAGGCTATTTACAATTTGTACAGAAAGCAGATGGCAGTTATAAGAGTCGAGGGACATGAAAGGGAAGCAGTGGTTGGGAAGGGAGTAAGACAGGGTTGTAGCCTCTCCCCGATGTTGTTCAATCTGTATATTGAGCAAGCAGTGAAGGAAACAAAAGAAAAATTCGGAGTAGGTATTAAAATCCATGGAGAAGAAATAAAAACTTTGAGGTTCGCCGATGACATTGTAATTCTGTCAGAGACAGCAAAGGACTTGGAAGAGCAGTTGAATGGAATGGACAGTGTCTTCAAAGGAGGATATAAGATGAACATCAACAAAAGCAAAACAAGGATAATGGAATGTAGTCTAATCAAGTCGGGTGATGCTGAGGGAATTAGATTAGGAAATGAGGCACTTAAAGTAGTAAAGGAGTTTTGCTATTTGGGGAGCAAAATAACTGATGATGGTCGAAGTAGAGAGGATATAAAATGTAGGCTGGCAGTGGCAAGGAAAGCGTTTCTGAAGAAGAGAAATTTGTTAACATCGAGTATAGATTTAAGTGTCAGGAAGTCATTTCTGAAAGTATTCGTATGGAGTGTAGCCATGTATGGAAGTGAAACATGGACGATAAATAGTTTGGACAAGAAGAGAATAGAAGCTTTCGAAATGTGGTGCTACAGAAGAATGCTGAAGATTAGATGGGTAGATCACATAACTAATGAGGAAGTATTGAATAGGATTGGGGAGAAGAGAAGTTTGTGGCACAACTTGACCAGAAGAAGGGATCGGTTGGTAGGACATGTTCTGAGGCATCAAGGGATCACCAATTTAGTATTGGAGGGCAGTGTGGAGGGTAAAAATCGTAGAGGGAGACCAAGAGATGAATACACTAAGCAGATTCAGAAGGATGTAGGTTGCAGTAGGTACTGGGAGATGAAAAAGCTTGCACAGGATAGAGTAGCATGGAGAGCTGCATCAAACCAGTCTCAGGACTGAAGACCACAACAACAACAACAAATTCATGCCGCACTTTTGAGAGTCCATTAACTTTATTTACCTCTCATTCTGAGGCAGGGGGTAGCGCAGAAGGACAAAGTTAATATTTTCCTTTAAAAAATGGTCAATGTGCTATTGACGTGTCTCCGTAGCCGAGGTCGCTAACGCAAACCTGTGTGCTGGCGCTCGACTCGGAGGTAAGCCGGTGCGAATCCTTAGGACGAAAGAAATTTGCACTGCCGATATTTGGACGGCAAGGGGAGGAGAAGCGGTGCCGCAGAGTTTCTTATCACCAGTCTTTGTGCCACTGTTCAAATGGTTCAAATGGCTCTGAGCACCATGCGACTTAAATTCTGAGGTCATCAGTCGCCTAGAACTTAGAGCTGATTAAACCTAACTAACCTAAGGACACCACACACATCCATGCCCGAGGCAGGATTCGAACCTGCGACCGTAGCGGTCGCTCGGCTCCAGACTGTAGCGCCTAGAACCGCACGGCCACTCAGGCCGGCTGTGCCACTGTCCCGGACGTCAAACCTCTCCGCAGTGTCGCTGTTAACGACGATCCGTCCGTCCGATAGGAGCGTTATGATCGGCGACCCCTTTCGTGCTTTTCAAGAGGAGTAGCTATGTCCCTCTACACTCAACAGACACACTTCCCCACACAAAGCATATACTTCTCGACGAAAAGATGCCTGCAGGCGCGGCGGATAGGAATGACGTTTTCTAATTAGGCGGCGGCTGAGCTTGCTCTTCAGGGTCTCCTAGCCCTCCATGCCATACGACTTAAATGCACTTTTTCTCTATTTATTGGCTTTCGGGACACTGCCGTACAGCCGTCTGAACACGGTAAAAGGTATATTACAGTTATTTGTGACAATTCAGAGTAGGTATTAGTCTGAGTCGTACCCTGGTACAAAGTTCAAAATGGTTCAAATGGCTCTGAGCACTATGGGACTTACCATCTATGGTCATCAGTCCCCTGGAACTTAGAACTACTTAAACCTAACTAACGTAAGGGCAGCACACAACACCCAGTCATCACGGGACGGAGAAAATCTCTGACCCCGCCGGGAATCGAACCCGGGAACCCGGGCGCGGGAAGCGAGAACGCTACCGCACGACCACGAGCTGCGGACTGGTACGAAGTAACGTAGGCTTAACAAAGAACTAATTCCGAAGTAAAAAAAGACTTACAACCACAGTTTACTGAAACGCGTAAACAAGATGAAAATGTAACACAGGGTACACAGAGGTACAGTAGTATGGTATAAAAATTCTACTGGTAACTCAACAAGAAACGATAAATCACCGTTGGTAAACATTTGTTTAACTCTACTTTACCTTACTTTACTTTAATGTGGCCTCTAATAGGCGTACGATAAACATGTAGGCGGTAGTTAAAATCGTCAGGTAGTAAGAGCAGTAGTGTATGTCTCTCTGCCTGCGACAGATCATGGAAGGGTAGGCTTTGTTAGTAGTGGGTATCATGCATGTCGATACCTGTGACGTGCGGTGCTGTTACTCGGCGTCTGCCGCTGGGTGCCCGTGTTGATATCTCGGTCAGCGTCAGCATACCTGTAACAGTTAGGTTCATCATCGTCTTGTGTCCGATAGGTCATATATCAGATGCAAAGTGTAGGCTGATGTTGGTGATTTGTTTGTGCGTCAGTGGGCGAGCTCGTCGGTTTCCCTGCTGCAGCTTTAATAGCAGCTGGTTTATCCAGTCAACGTTGCTGATATGCAGCGGCTTGCCGATGTTTGTCGCTTGTTGGTGTATGTTAGCTTGCCATAGATGGTTATGCCCTAGCTAGTAGTGCCTTTGGCCGCTTATGCTTCCACCTATGGTTGTGATCATGGTTTCCCAGAGTAAGGATAAAAGGATTGTCCGAGTTTCTCGAGTTCCTGCATAGTCGTGTGACGTGTTTTTTGAATACTTCCTTGAGGGTTTCAAGGCGGTATTCATTGTGGAGACCAGCGGCGCGTGTGTAGCGTGGAGTGTTAGGTACGTTGTAAGGGGACCTGTCCCTAGTACGTAGCCAGCTGCTTTTCTTGTGACGACCCCTAGTTCCCAGGAAATCTAAGTTGAAGTTTTATGTTGCACTTGCTGTGCCTGAAAAGTTAATTACGTTTTGACCAGGCGAGAGAAGTGTAACGCTGCGGTTCACGGCTACCAGGCTAACGGTATGGGTTCAAATCTTGCTCATATAATTTTTATTTTCCAATTTTACCGTACATTATATCATTAAATAGTGTATGTCACGCAAATTTAATCAAAACTAGTCATTTTCGCCGTAGTAATTTCAATAACAAATCAACCGTTACAGCAAACTTTAAGTGGGTATTCCATTTGTTACAGAATAGTTTACAGAATCGTGTCACTTTTTAAAACAATATCCCGGATGGAACTTGTCGCAGCAGCAACCGAAACACAAATTCGTAGAGCACCTTGCACATTTAATGAAAGCTGTTGCGTTGCTGGCACATGGATTTCATAGAAAACTATACCGGAAAACACAGGTTGTTTAAATTCTTGTACGACAAATATCTCCGGAATTTCATTCTAGCATAGAAATTCATGCAAGTTTACTGAATAGGACGAGTCTGCAACAACAAGGGAATATACATTTGAAGAAATTTTGCTATAATGATTGCTTTGTTGATGAAATTAATAATTTTACGTCACATATACGTTCAAAATTTGAACCCCTACCGTCAGCGTGGTAGCCGAGAACCGTAGCCGCTGTGCTACACTCACTTGATCGCAGAATGCTCAACGCTGCGGGTATGGAAGTGAAGCCATAAAACTTCAACATCAGTTTCCTATAGTAAACTATAGGGCATCTCATGAAAAGGCATTAGCCAGGTATTCGGGACAGGTCCCTCTACGACATATCTCTCGCCAGAAACTGTAATTAACAGGTCTGGTGATCCCCTTTTTTGCGGTAAGTTATAGTTCCAGTACGATACTGCGTGAAGAGTTTGACAGACCACTGAAAGACCTGAGTTTAAACAAGGCCCCGGGGAACTACTGACCGCATTAAGAGAGCCAGTCCTGACAAAACTCTACCATCTGGTGAGCAAGATGTATGACGGGCGAAAAACCCTCAGACTTCAAGAAGGCTATAATTATTCCAATCCCAAAGAAAGCAGGTGTTGACAGATGTGAAAATAACCGAACTATCAGTTTAATAAGGCACAGTTGCAAAATACTAACGCGAATTCTTTACAGACGAATGGAAAAACTGGTAGAAGCCGCAGAAATTTTGGAACACGTGTACCGTAGATCTCTAGAAGAGCGTAGCGTTCCAAAGGATTGGAAAAGGGCACAGGTCATCCCCGTTTTCAAGAAGGGACGTCGAACAGATGTGCAGAACTATAGACCTATATCTCTAACGTCGATCGGTTGTAGAATTTTGGAACACGTATTATGTTCGAATATAATGACTTTTCTGGAGACTAGAAATCTACTCTGTAGGAATCAGCATGGGTTTCGAAAAAGACGGTCGTGTGAAACCCAGCTCGCGGTATTCGTCCACGAGACTCAGAGGGCCATAGACACGGGTTCCCAGGTAGATGCCGTGTTTCTTGACTTCCGCAAGGCGTTCGATACAGTTCCCCACAGTCGTTTAATGAACAAAACAAAGTAAGAGCATATGGACTATCAGACCAATTGTGTGATTGGTTTGAAGAGTTCCTAGATAACAGAACGCAGCATGTCATTCTCAATGGAGAGAAGTCTTCCAAAGTAAGAGTGATTTCAGGTGTGTCGCAGGGGAGTGTCATAGGACCGTTGCTATTCACAATATACATAAATGACCTGGTGGATGACATCGGAAGTTCACTGAGGCTTTTTGCAGATGATGCTGTGGTGTATCGAGAGGTTGTAACAATGCAAAATTGTACTGAAATGCAGGAGGATCTGCAGCGAATTGACGCATGGTGCAGGGAATGGCAATTGAATCTCAATGTAGGCAAGTGTAATGTGCTGCGAATACATAGAAAGATAGATCCCTTATCATTTAGCTACAAAATAGCAGGTCAGCAACTGGAAGCAGTTAATTCCATAAATTATCTGGGAGTACGTATTAGGAGTGATTTAAAATGGAATGATCATATAAAGTTGATCGTTGGTAAAGCAGATGCCAGACTGAGATTCATTGGAAGAATCCTAAGGAAATGCAATCCGAAAACAAAGGAAGTAGGTTACAGTAGGCTTGTTCGCCCACTGCTTGAATACTGCTCAGCAGTGTGGGATCCGTACTAGATAGGGTTGATAGAAGAGATAGAGAAGATCCAACGGAGAGCAGCGCGCTTCGTTACAGGATCATTTAGTAATCGCGAAAGCGTTACGGAGATGATAGATAAACTCCAGTGGAAGACTCTGCAGGAGAGACGCTCAGTATCTCGGTACGGACTTTTGTTAAAGCTTCGAGAACATACCTTCACCGAAGAGTCAAGCAGTATATTGCTCCCTCCTACGTATGTCTCGCGAAGAGACCATGAGGATAAAATCAGAGAGATTAGAGCCAACACAGAAGCATACCGACAATCCTTCTTTCCACGAACAATACGAGACTGGAATAGAAGGGAGAACCGATAGAGGTACTCAGGGTACCCTCCGCCACACACCGTCAGGTGGCTTGCGGAGTATGGATGTAGATGTAGATGCAATACTGACCCTACGACTTATCTTAGAAAATAGATTAAGGAAAGGCATCTTACAGACTTGTCAGGCTATTTGAGCATCTTACAGACATGTCAGGCTATTTGAGCCAGGGAAGGGCTTGTTTGCAGCAAGGCGAGTATCCACGTGGACAATACAGCGCAGTGAGGAGCACAATGGACTGTCAATACGGCATGTGACGGCTTCCCGTGAGGCGGTAGGAGGGAGAAGCGAGCGGACAGTGGTGCACCCAGCGCCAATATTGAAGGCAGGAGTCGCTCTGCGTCGTAGTTTCAGACGTGACGATGTACGTATCGTTGTGCACAGGGCAGAACAGAACGAACGTTGCGAGATTGCATACGCCATTCCCATAAAGGCGCAGCACCTGGCGCGGTGGTATGCAGTGCCACTGGGTACACAAAACGATTACATAGCATGTAATTTGGAGAGCAGCCATTATAAACTCTAACACACAAAGAGGTCCCAAGGAGAGCAGCTGTTGTAATCCCTAGGAAAAGACACGCGGCACGAAGGAATTCTCCAAATGGGACGGATATCGGCAGACTTGTCGTACGTGTACAGACAAACAAATGATTACAATTTCAGAAAACTGGATGATTTATTCAAGAGAAAGAGCCTTACAAACTGAGGAAGTCAATAACGCACTGGTCCATCCCCTGCTCTTTTGCCAGCAGAAATTCGGCTTGGCATAAATAGAGTTGTTGAATGTTCTCCTGAGAGATCTGATCAATTGGAGCTTTGGATCGTCATTATCCCGAGGTCTTGCCCATAATGCTCCATTCATTCTCAGTTGGGGAGAGGACCGGCGAACTTGCTGGTCGAGGTAGAGTTTGGCAAGTACGGAAAAAAAGCAGTAGAAACTCTCGCTGTGAGCGGGTAGGTATTATCTTGCTAAAACCTAAGCCCAGGATGGCTTGCCATGAAGGGTAACAAAATGGGGCACAGAATATCGACGACGAACGGCTGCGCTGTAGGGGCGCTGTGAGCGATAACCAAATAGGTCGTGCTGTGAAATGAAATGGCAACTCAGAACATCAATCGCGGTTGTCGGGTTATATGGGAGGTTGGTGTTCCACTGGTGTCCAGGGGGTCTTCAAACACGTATTCGCTGGACATTGGGGCCTGAAATCTAGTTGACTGAAGTAGAATTGTCTTCAGTGATAGGTCCCGCTTCGAAGTGAACTCTGCCTAGCACTTTCTTAGATCATTCAGCCACTTAAAACACCTGGTTATGCGTCGCCAAGAGACTGGCGCCATATCAGTCTCCAGCCACTACTTTGATGACATTTGGCACAGTGGTGAAGCAACACAGGTGACGAAGAGAATCTGTCATTCAACCTCGATTAGATTCCCAGCCGGATTAAAACCACTGTTTCTGCATGAGATTGCGTCTCTGTGTTAACTTACTAAATTTCGCCTTATGTGCGCCCCAAAACACGTAAAAATTTAATCATACATTCTTCCCATTATGCTGTACACATATAATAAGTAAAATTTCATTGTTTGCTCTCCTGCAGTGTACTGATCAAAGCTCTGGAGGGTATGGCAGTTGTTGAAAGGCATCTTTTAAACTTCCCAGAGTCGCATTTCAGAGATAAAATTGACGCAGTGCGGAAGTACATTGACCTAAAAGGGAGCTGCTTTTGTCAAACAGAGGTCTTTATGACATGCACTTAAAGAGCCAAAGAGACTGGTACACCTGCCTGTTGTCGTGTGTGGCCCCCGCGACCACGCAGAAGTGCCGCAACACGATGTGACATGAGCTCGACTAATTTCTGAAGTAGTGATGGAGGGAACTGACACCATGAATCCTGCAGGGCAGTCCATAAATCCGTAAAAGCACGAGAGGGTGGAGATCTCTTCAGAACAGCACACTGCAAGACATCCTAGATATGCTCAATAATGTTCATGTCTGGAGAGTTTGGTGGCCAGAGGAAGCGTTTAAACTCAGAAGAGTGTCCCTGGAGCCAATCTGTAGCAATCTGGACATATGGGGTGTCGCATTGTCCTGCTGGAATTGCCCAAGTACGTCGGAATGCACAATGGACGTGAATTGATGCAGGTGTTCAGACAGGATCCTTACGTACGTGTCACTTGTCAGTCGTATCTAGACGTAACAGAGGTCCCGTATCACTCCAACGGCACACGCCCCACACCATTACAGAGCCTCCACCAGCTTGTGCAGTTTCCTGTTGACGTGCAGAGTCCATGGATTCGTGAGGTTATCTCCATACCCGACACGTCCATCCACTCGGTACAGTTTTAAACGAGACTCGTCCGATCAGGCAACATGTTTCCAGTCATCAACAGTCCAATGTCGGAGTTGAAGAGCCGAGGCGAGACGTAAAGCTTTGTGTCGTGCAGTCATCAAGTGTAAACGAGTGGTCCTTCGGCTCTGACAGCCTCTATCGATCATGTTCCGTTGAATGGTTCGCATGCTGACAGTTGTTGATGGCCCAGCATTGAAATCTGCAGCAATTTGCGGAAGGGTTGCACTTCTGTCACGTTGACCGAGCCTCGAGTCGTCGTTGGTCCCATTCTTGCAGGACCTTTTCCCAGCCGCATCGATGTCGTAAATTTGATGTTTCACCGGATTTCTGACATACATGGTCGTGAAATGGTTGAACGGGAAAATCCCCACTTCATAGCTACCTCGGAGATGCTGTGTCCCTCTGATCGTGAGCCGACTATAACACCACGTTCACACTCACTTAAGTGTTGATAACCTGCCATCGTAGCAGCAGAATCCGATCTAGAAACTGCGCTAGACACTTGTTGTTTTATATAGGCGTTAACGACCGCAGCGACGTATTCTGACTGTTTACGTATCTCTGTATTTGAGTACGCATTCCTGTACCAGTTTCTTTGGCATTTCAGTGTATATTAGTTGACCATAATATTTTTGCATCTGGGAGAGAGAGCGCTTTGGTCTGATCGTGTGTTTACCTGTGCGCTTGAAGCCGATCAGAATGTGCTCTGCTGTTTTAAAGACCAGACAAATTGACCGGACTTCTACGACATGCTAAAAATTGATGAGTTTTTTCCTTTACTATGATGTGACCGCTCGTTTCCGGTAACGGCCATGGGAGGCCAAGTGCATTAGTACCGTGGTGGGGTAGTGCGTCATATTTGATCATAACCAGGCCATTATGTACACTACTGGCCATTAAAATTGCTACACCACGAAGATGACGTGCTACAGACGCGAAATTTAACCGACAGGAAGAAGATGCTGTGATATGCAAATGATTAGCTTTTCAGAGCATTCACACAAGCTTGGCGCCGGTGGCGACACCTACAACGTGCTGCCATGAGGAAAGTTTCCAACCGATTTCTCATACACAGACAGCAGTTGACCGGCGTCAACCTGGTGAAACGTTGTTGTGATGCCTTGTGTAAGGAGGAGAAATGCGTACTATCACGTTTCCGACTTTGATAAAGGTCGGATTATAGCCTATCCCGATTGCGGTTTTCTCGTATCGCGACATTGCCGCTCGCGTTGATCGAGATCCAATGACTGTTTGCAGAATATGGAATGGGTGAGTTCATGAGGGTAATACGGAACGCCGTGATGGATCCCAACGGCCTCGTATCACTAGCAGTCGAGATGACAGGCATCTTACCCGCATGGCTGTAACGGATCGTGCAGCCACGTCTCGATCCCTGAGTCAACAGATGGGGACGTTTGCAAGACAACAACCAACTGCGTGAACAGTTCGACGACGTTTGCAGCAGCATGGACTATCAGCTCGGAGACCGTGGCTGCGGTTACCCTTGACGCTGCATTACAGACAGGAGCGCCTGCGATGGTTTACTCAACGACGAACCTGGGTGCACGAATTGCAAAACATCATTTTTTCGGATGGATCCAGGTTCTGTTTATAGCATCAGGTTGGTCGCATCCGTGTCTGGCGACATCGCAGTGAACGCACATTGGAAGCGTGTATTAGTCGTCGCCATACTGGCGTATCATCCGGCGTGATGGTTTGGGGTGCCATCTGTTACACGTCTCGGTCACCTCTTGTTCGCATTGACGGCACTTTGAACATTGGACGTTACATTTCAGATGTGTTACGACCCGTGGCTCTACCCTTCATTCGATCCCTGCGAAACCCTATATTTCAGCAGGATAATGCACGACCGCATGTTGCAGGTCCTGTACGGGCCTTTCTGGATACAGAAAATGTTCGACTGCTGTCCTGGCCTGCACATCCTCCAGATCTCTCACCAATTGAAAAGGTCTGGTCAATGGTGACCGAGCAACTGGCTCTTCACAATACCCGGTCACTACTCTTGATAAACTGTGGTATCGTGTTGAAGCTGCATGGGCAGCTGTGCCTATACACGCCATCCAATGTGGTTGTTCTGGGTGCTGATTTCTCAGGATCTAATAACCCAAATTGAGTAAAAATGTAATCACATGTCAGTTCTAGTATAATATATTTGTCCAATGAATACCCGTTTATCATCTGTATTTCTTCTTGGTGTAGCAATTTTAATGGCCAGTAGTGTACTTATAACCTATAGACAGTGAAATGTGGTGGATGTCTTTCGCGAAGCACGTCGAACCGCCAAGGCTGTTTGGCCTCCGCAAGGGGCCGGCAGCAGAAGGCGAGCTCCACGGTTTGGCGTTGGTGCAGGGCAGGCCGGGAGCAGGGAGGCGCATCTGCATATGAAGGGCCGCGCAGGTGAGAAGCGCGCGCAGGCGCGAGACGAATTTCTTGCAAACAATGCACGGTCGCCGGCAGCTGCGCCTGCTTTGCACAGCCGTCTCTCTCTCTCTCTCACACACACACGCACTCACACATACACTCGCGAGGGACCAGTCCGTCTGGGCCCGGTCCCACGCCGACTCCCATCCTAGCCCTTCCGTCCCTTGCACTGCAGCAGAGGGTATTTCGCGACAAACCGTCATACACCTGCCGGCAGAGTCTCGGAAGTACACACAAAGTAGACAGTCACTATTCACACATTAATTCTTACATTAAAGAAATCAACAACCAACTAAGCGAATACATAGAAAGAAGGATCCTTTATTGTATAATTATATGATAGCGGGACAAACACTGGTAGCAGTTACTTCTGTAAAGTATCTGGGAGTAAGCGTACTGAACGATTTGAAGTGGAATGATCATATAAAATTAATTGTTGGTAAGACGGGTGCCAGGTTGAGGTTCATTGGGAGAGTCCTTAGAAAATATAGTCCATCAACAAAGGAGGTGGCTTACAAAACACTCGCTCGACCTCTACTTGATCAGTGAGGGACCCATACGAAGGCGGGTTGACAGAGGAGATACAGAAGATCCAAAGAAGAGCGGCGCGTTTCGTCACAGGGTTATTTGGTAAGCGTGATAGCGTTACGGAGATGTTTAACAAACTCAAGTGGCAGACTCTGCAAGAGAGGCGCTCTGCATCGCGGTGTAGCTTGCTGTCGAGGTTTCGAGAAGGTGCGTTTCTGGATGAGGTATCGAATATATTGCTTCCCCCTACTTATATCTCCCGGGGAGATCACGAATGTAAAATTAGAGAGATTCGAGCGCGCACGGAGGCTTTCCGGCAGTCGTTCTTCCCGCGAACCGTACGCGACTGGAACAGGAAAGGGAGGTAATGACAGTGGCACGTAAAGTGCCCTCCACCGCACACCGTTGGATGGCTTGCAGAGTATTAATGTAGATGTAGATGTAGGTTAGATTTCATGGCACTCATCTTCACACACTTTTAACTGAAAGTCGAGCACGATGTTGACGTCATACTGCGCAACGATATCGTGAACTACAGCAAACGAAGTGGTAGCGAATGAGGTTGGAGTACATCCTAAGCGTCTACAAAAATGCTACCAAATAGAATTTTCTGTCTGAATTATCCTAAATATGGAGATCCAAAGATGAAAAAAGAAAAAAATCCCATCGTCATTGAATCTCTTTATCGAGTTCGTCATAAGATTACTACGACCGTTTCATCTTGCAGCAAATAACCCATGAAACTGATCCCTAAGAGCAACTGTAAAGAGTGTCGGCCGTGTGTCATGTTGGAATTTTGTGAAAATAAAATATTTTAATGTTAAACACGAAACGAATTCCGTGCAAAATTATGTGAAAATTTTCAAGAAAACCGGTGCAGTCTGGATAAATTCACGTAAGCTCGAAGCTTCCAGCTCAGTTCTCGGCATCCTGACTATCTCTTCTGGCAGTACCGAATTATGTGACTCATCAACGTAGATCTTTTTCCTAAGAAAATAAACGTTTCTGTCTGTCGATGTCGAGTAAGTAATCGATATGACGTGCAAAAAGTAAACACCAGCTCTTCAGTTCGTACATCCCAGTCCGTGTTGAGCTCGTCGCACGTCCAGGAACTTTCTCACGCACACAAAATATACTTTCTCTAGTATTTCAGTAGATATTTGCAATTTCGTTTTTGCACTCTGTAGATTGAGTCATCCCAAACAAATACCACATCATATCCATCATGCGTCGCTCAGTGTCGGCGGAAGGTGTCCGTTTGTTTCCCATTACAAACAATATGATTTTTGAAATGGAATTTTACGAGCCCATTTGATACAGCGATCCCACATTAGTCTCGTGCGATATTCATGTTATCGATATATATAAACAGGGACAGTAAATATCGATAAATAACCGGTACTCCAGCAGGGACAGCACCATCCGACCCGCCCTGATTACTACCGCCAAGCGTGCAGCGCTATTGAGGCGCTATTGGAGTACTCATTATCCGTCGTGTTTTATTGTCCCTATTAACACATATAGAAAAAACAAATATCCCACTGTAGTCTGGGAACGCTCTATCGAATGGGCACGTAAAATTCGACGTATAAATATTTTTTTTTTCTAACGGGAAACAAACCGGCGCATTCTGTCGACACTTGCGCGTTGCATGACTGAGGTTACGAGCGCTGTTTGGGCTGACTGCAGCTACACTACACAAAAACCAAATTGCAATTTTCCACCAAGTCACCAGAGAAAGTTGATCTGGCGACTCTTAGAAGAGACGCGCTTATAACAAAGTCACTGCATCGAACGTGTAGGGTTAACACATCACGTCGTAAGGAAAAATTTTTGTTACAGACAAAATGTTTGCTGATATTTCCCGGCGACGCTGGGCGTCCTTTAACATTCGCTGGCGCTGGGACGACGAGATTTCACTCAACTAGCTGGGTCTAATAACCAGGTGTACGCCATACTAACTCCTTCAGTAAATTAATAGCAATTTTCAACAAGAGATATTTTAGAACCGGAAACTTTAATTTTGTACCCTCTTGCATAAGGAGCAGATGAATGGATTATAGGCAACGCACAAGGGATACGCACGCCACAAAGTACATACACCAAGCTGCACCTCAGATGCATAACAAATGCCAAAAGACACCTAACAGCAAATGCAAAACAGCTCCCAGCCCACTGTCCGAGCGAGATTTTTAAGGATTGCACTTGGTTGTTAGGCAGAAGCTGGAACTGGTAATCGCCTCTCAAGTATTCTCACTTAAAAATCCAATTGCCCTGCTCCCAGCTCATTGGTATTTGATAAAATTAACGCCCTCTATGGCCGGACCAGCTAACTTGGGTAGAGAATGAAAGATGAAAACGAGAAAAGAAAGAGAAAGAGACACGCCAGCCTAGCTTCTGTTAATTAAGTAGGATTCTCAGTACGGTTTTAGACTGTAAACAACACTATATTTAAAAGTTCTCTTAAAAAATTATGTTAACATATTCGAACAACAGAAAATCCAATCTTTCCCAACTCTTTAGTGATACACAGGGAGTCATATTAAATGCGAACAGTTTTAAAATTGCAGAACTAGTTAAAGATATGGAAACGAGGTTTCGACAAGCGATAGGAAGCAAAGGACAGGATGCTTTTCGAATGGAACTTGGTTTTCAACACAACTATATAATGTTTATAAAGGAACGAGTACAGTGATACGACGCTTTTTAACGCTTGGTTGATCTTGTAGCAAGCTACAGGCCGTAAAGATCCTTAAGTTCAAGGAAAGAGAACTGACACTGACCAGTTTCCAGCCATCATCTTGTGTTTAATGGTTAAATTGTGCTTCCCAACAATCTTTCCTCTCCAAACATAGGAGACAGCAGCATCCCTCTTGTTTGAAGAAGTACTGAAATCCGATAAGTATAAAGAGCGAGGTGGTGCAAACAGTGAACTCTCAGATACCCACCAACCTTCCGTGTTTCCTGTCGATAAAGCTGAATCCTTATATGGTTCCCCTGAAAGGGACACGGCTGATTTTCTTTTCCATCCTGTTCTACCGAAGCTTGTGCTCCATTCCTAATGAAAAACCCTGAAATTCCTTTTTTTTCTTTTTTTTACCCTGTCGTTGAATAGCGGCCGATTAACTAGAAGTTACTTGTTAAACACGTATTACTTCTTTTCATATATCCAACATGAAACTTCATGATAACTTAAACCTGTGTGCCGGATGAGACTAGAACTCCGGACCGTTGCATTTCTCGGGCAAGGAGAACTTCCGTGAAGTTTGGAAGGTAGGAGAGGAGGCACGGGCGGAGGTAAGGCTGTGGGGATGTGTCGCGAGCCGTGCTTGGGTAGCTCCTTGGGTAGAGCACTTGCCCTCGAAAGGCAAAGGACCCGAATTCGAGTCTCGGTGCGGCACATAGTTTTAATCTGCGAGGAAGTTTCACATCAGCTCGCACTCTTCTGCAGAGTGAAAATTTCACAATTGTCAAATTGTTCAAATGGTTCAAATGGCTCTGAGCACTATGGGACTCAACTGCTGTGGTTATCAGTCCCCTAGAACTTAGAACTACTTAAACCTAACTAACCTAAGGACATCACACACATCCATGCCCGAGGCAGGATTCGAACCTGCGACCGTAGCAGTCGCACGGTTCCTGACTGCGCGCCTAGAACCGCGAGACCACCGCGGCCGGCTTTGTCAAATTGTTTCTTGCATCTAAACTACTTATGAAATAATAGAATATCTACGTTACTTGGGTTATTTGTATTTATTTATTTATAAATGTACTTCAACTGGCAAGCTTAGAGACTTAAGGCCCTATTTTACATCTAAATAGACATCTTTAGCGAGCACAGCCTTACTTGTAAACCTGTTTTATCAAAACAACAGCGACAGCACTGCTGCCCTTCTCGAGTACCGTCACATTAAAGCTATACGGAGATATCTTCTTTCACCACCGGCATTGAAGAACATGATTCGGAAGTTCGAATTAACTGCTGATTTGGGAATTGCTCCTGTTTAAAATGGCTCTGAGCACTATGGAGCTTAACTTCTGAGGTCATCAGTCCCCTAGAACTTAGATTTACTTAAACCTAACTAACCTAAGGACATCACAAACATCCATGCCCGAGGCAGGATTCGAACCTGCGACCGTAGCGGTCGCGCTGTTCCAGACTGAAGCGCCTAGAACCGCTCGGCCACTCTGGGCGGCAATTGCCCCTGGGAGGGACCGACGGCCAATTGTGCCACAGATTGTTGAAGAAGTTACTGTTGCCGTAGCTGATAACTCTGCAAATGTGCGATCTTGAAGTAGTGCATGAACTGTGACACGAAAGCTGAATATTCTATGAAATGGTATCTGTAGCACGGTTCCAGGCTGTCGTGGATGTAGATGATCGTCACACTGAGCAACGTTTGTATCCTGGAACGTAAACATTGCACACAGATAAAAATCGTCACCCTCCCATGTGGAATTTAAAACTTGTTCCTTTCAAGGGTTTATTCGTTATTTCCCTTCCGCGTGTTCTTGGAAGTGCTTCCTCAAACTTTCATCGTCCTACGATCGTTCGTATTCCGTGGCGGCAGTGTCAAGTATAGTAATTTTAATCATAACCATCCTCTATATTTAGCCATCAGAACGTAGAAACGTTTTTGGGCGTAAAATTGCAGAGCGATATGAAGTGGGACAAGCATGTAATGGCAGTTGAAGGGAAGGCGGATAGTCGTCTTCGGTTCATTGGTAGAATTTTGGGAAGATGTGGTACATCTGTAAAGGAGACCGCTTATAAAACACTAATACGACCTATTCTTGAGTACTGCTCGAGCGTTTGGGAATCTTATCAGGTCGGATTGAGGGAGGACATAGAAGCAATTCAGAGGCGGGCTGCTAGATTTGTTACTGGTAGGTCTGATCATCAAGCGAATGTCGCGGAAATGCTTCAGGAACTCGGGTGGGAGTCTCTGGAGGAAAGGAGGCGTTCTTTTCGTGAATCGCTACTGAGGAAATTTAGAGAACCAGCATTTGAGGCTGACTGCAGTACAATTTTACTGTCGCCAACTTATATTTCGCGGAAAGACCACAAAGATAAGATAAGAGAGATTAGGGCTTGTACATTTTTCCCTCGTTCTGTTTGGGGGTGGAAAGGGAGAGAAGATGCTAGTTGTGGTACAAGGTACCCTCCGCCACTCACCGTGTGGTGGATTGCGGAGTATGTATGTAGATGTAGATATTTTGTGGTGTTTTATATCTAGAGAGGTGCAAGCAAAGGTTAAAGTAGACCACGAACATATATGCCAAGAGATAGAATATCTGGAAAATAGATATACAGACAATACTTCGAGATGCAGCGGAAATCAGATCAAAATGCTACTCCTGACGATGTTTGAAATGAATGAGACGAAACGCTCTGCTAAAATAAATACTTTTCTTAGCAATTGCAAGGATGAAACTGAAATACGACAAATAAATGATAAAAAATTCAGAAGATTGCCTGTAAGGTGAGTGGCACAGCCACTTCTAGAACAAGGTCACAAATTAATATCGATTAGGATGATGGGTAAGTTGGAACGGCAGGAAGTTCCGCGGGGGGATAAATGTGCGGTGCGCGCCGAGGCATTCCGGAGCGCGAGAGGCCGCAGCACCGAGGGTCCAGCAAGTCGTGCCGCGGCGCAGCACACCACAGCACGTATGACGTCACGGCGGCGCGAGATCAATACGCCGGGGCGCACACAAGATGGCGCCAGGCATTGTGGGCGGCCGGCGGCGTCCGCGCCCGCGGCGACGCGCAGCGCAGGTCAGCGCACGGCGGCCGGCACCAGCTGACGTCAGCGGGGCGGCACTGAGGGCCCGCCGGCTGCGGCGCGGCAGTGTCCGCCGTATAGTGACAACACCGACTGAAAGGAAGGCCTCGGCGCTTGTTCGTGACGTCACGTCAGCTAGGCACGGCGAACGCCAGGTCTGTTTCAGGCATACTCATAATGGTGGTGTCTCCCTCCCTGACACAGGAAAATGTGAAACTATTGGCGGTAGTTGACCAACACACATTGTTCTGAGAGATTTCTGCAATCAATTAATCGTGCAATTCATTACACTTCTTAACAAATAGTGTTCTCCTGAACTTAAATTTCCACCTGTTTTAAGGATTGACACACAAAAACAACTTCATGGTCCAGCAGCAACAGAATTCGTGCTTCTTTACCTTATCTGTAAATCTGAGGAAGTTACGTTTGTACTGGGTTGCTTTTACTAGAAACTATGAACATATTGGTCTCTTCTTTAGGTATCTTGGTTGACTATGGGGTGAGGAGCACTGAATGTTAATGAAATATCTTGCGATTTTACACGTTGAGGGAGGGGGTGAGGGACAGAAGAAGAGGCGAAAGAGAGACACTTGTTTTATCAAATAAAATTGTTTTATCCTATAAACTTTCTCCTTTCAGTTGCAAGAGGGGGGGAATATTTATCTTTTCTAATGTGCGTGTTAAAAAAAGTTTAAGCTCAGCAGTATTTTCGATGTATGAAGCTATTTTGTTTCCTGTTTAGAATTCCTTTCTTTGAAAACGACTGTAATCTAATGACTGGCAACAGTTGGACATTTACACATGTAAATTAGTTCACATTTCCAGTGACGATGTCAAACGAAAATAAATAAAAGAAACGAGTTCATTGTAACGGGGTTGGGGTAAGTTTCGATAGCAAAATGGATCAAGTAAATATAGTTACTAGAATGTAAAATTTCCGAAGCTTGCAATGGGGCAAAGCGTCTTCTCATATTCATCTACGTTTGTTTCGACAGGACTCAGTAATATAGAACAATGATCTTCATTTGTAGATTCACGATAGTAATAAAATCTTTCATCTAAATAAAACTGCAGAATCCAAAACAATACCAAACATTTTGTCCAAAAATAAGAGAGTTATAGAGATAAGCACGCCCAGGCGTTTCTGCCTGGAACAGACCTGGCGTTCGCCGTGCCTAGCTGACGTGACGTCACCAACAAGCGCCGAGGCCTTCCTTTGAGTCGGTGTTGCTCGTGATCGCCACGCTGGAGGTCAACAAGTCTAAATACTAGACTCTGGGGAACCGTGTGTTTGAGAAGCATCTATTTTTCCGCAGAAATGCCGTTAATGTATGTTTTTCAGTTCTATCAAAGCACTCCGTCTTCAGGCCACGAGTGGCCTACCGGGACCATCCGACCGCCGTATCATCCTTAGGAAAGGATGCGGATAGGAGGGGCGTTGGGTCAGCACACCGCTCTCCCGGTCGTTATGTTGGTATTCTTGACCGAAGCCGCTACAATTCGGTCGACTAGCTCCTCAACTGGCATTACGAGGCTGAGTGGGCCCCGAAAAATGGCAACAGCGCATGGCGTCCTGGATGGTCACCCATCCAAGTGCCGACCACGCCCGACAGCGCTTAGCTTCGGTGATCTCACGGGAACTGGTGTAACCACTTCGGTAAGGCCGTTGCCTTTCAGTTCTATCAAGCTGATTAAATCATACACTTTCGACTTCAGATAAATCACAGTCTATGTTTTATAGAGTACTGTGTTCGTTTTGTTCCCTTTCCTGTGGTAGGTTGCAGAGACCCATGCAGGCTGGACCTTCACAGGCTATTTAATTCGAAGCAAGTCGTCGTACCAAAGTTTTCGATCAGTGATGGTGCTAAATGTGTGGATAGTTCTTGCGTTATTAACACTCGTAACTTTATCTGCCGAGATCTGAAGCGATAAACGGGTTTAGGCGCTTAACCTTTGTCAACTGAAATAACTTTTGACACCTTAAAGATATTTATAATACTCGTAATATTTGTAGTTACTTCAGACATCGTAGTATAAAAGAGTTATGCGGGTTAATCATATCATGTACTTGTTTTCTATCGTGAATAGGCCATGAAATGTTAGTTACCCTGTACAAATGAACAGACACACGCTGGAGATTTTCATAGATTTTTTTCTTCTTTTTAGCAACAGACAAAAACCAAGCCTAAGAGAGACACAGACGATTTGCAATGATCGTGAAACAAAATTTTTGATTGTGACTAGGATAAAAATGAAGAAAGACAAACGTGTAGCTACACCTGGCTGGCTACAAAATACAGCCGGCCGGGGTGGCTGAGCGGTTCTAGGCGCTACAGTCGCAGGTTCGAATCCTGCCTCGGGTATGGATGTGTGTGATGTCCTTAGGTTAGTTAGGTTTAAGTAGTTCTAAGTTCTAGGGGACTGATGACCACAGTAGTTAAGTCCCATAGTGCTCAGAGCCATTTTTTTACAAAATAGTGAATGGACAAAAAACAAATCAACCAAACCACATTCAATTGTTTGGTTGTAAACTTTCATAGCTAGTGGAGCTATAATACCCCATAGTATCGACGTTATCTAGTGTAGTATTTCAACTATTGCGAGAGTATGCAGAATTATACGTTGAAAATACCATCAGCTCTCCTATTTTGCACGTATACGCCATTTTTTAATATTAATATGGTGCAATTTTGCTCTTAAAAACGAAGTATTCATTGCGGAGAAAATGCAATGGACTAACATGTTTTCCATGTCTGTTTTAAGAGGAAGATTAGCGTCAACGTCCACTCGACATGTGGGTTATTTGAGACACACTACTAGCTCACGTGGACGAGGATGTGAGACGGAAAGGAGCATAGGAACTATCCCAGCATTCAACTGAGTGATTTACGAAAACAAAAACAAAGTTTGGATGGTCCACCGTGGATCTGAACTCTGCTCCTCACAGAAACGAGTCGACCTCGTTCGTGAGCTACTTTTTGGTAACTCCTTAATCAGCTTGGCGCGCTGGCAACAGTCTCACAATTTATTCATATCACCTTACGAAGTCTGCTAGCCCTGAACACGTTCGTAAGCACACTTTGGAATTAGTATTTCGACAGGTGATGTGCGTGTGCGGAGGATGTTACATTATTTACCAAAAAACTGATTTTTTACTTAAAACAATTTGAACATGGCTGCAATGCAGCAACGGTTATAAAACAGCAGGTATAATAAACAGCAAACCAGTTGCAGTAAACGGTTCAAATGACTCTGAGCACTATGGGACTTAACTGCTGAGGTCAGCCGGCCGCGGTGGTCTCGCGGTTAAGGCGGTCAGTCCGGAACCGCGCGACTGGTACGGTCGCAGGTTCGAATCCTGCCTCGGGCATGGATGTGTGTGATGACCTTAGGTTAGTTAGGTTTAAGTAGTTCTAAGTTCTAGGGGACTGATGACCACAGAAGTTAAGTCCCATAGTGCTCAGAGCCATTTGAACCATTTTTTTTGCTGAGGTCATCAGTCCCCTAGAACTTAAAACTACTTAAACCTAACGAACCTAAGGACATCACACACATCCATGCCCGAGGCAGGATTCGAACCTGCGACCGTAGCGGTCGCGCGGTTCCAGACTGTAGCGCCTAGAACCGCTCGGCCACCCCGGCTGGCCAGTAAACGGTGGTTTTCAAATAACCTTTACCATGATTTCGACAGATTTTGACCAGAATTCCCCAGGGGGACAAACCTGCATATAATGCGATAACATAACTTATAATGAAAACGCCATGGCTAACGTTTCAAACAGAAAATACTTTCTACGACAAGTGTAAGAACATCACAAACGACATGGTATATGCCAACATTATGCAGGTAGTACTTACAAACTTCACAACAGAAATCAGTCAGTAATGCTGTCCCTACATGTCATGTGTCGGCAACGGTCTGTATGTCCATGTGTAAAAATTAAGGCCCCTACAATCAAGGGCTCACATCAGTAAAACCAATTTCTTAAAATAACAGACGTTGTTAGCAGCTACAAGCCGACTGAGGAAGAGAGGAGAGCGTAGATACCAGGAAAACAACTCCTGAGGCGCATGCGCCCATAGACATGTACACTTGATGGTCTGAACAGCCACTAAGCGTAAGCACATTGAAATTACTAACAGAAACACACCGTGCGAAACAACGAATATAGAATGAGATGATGAAAAAGACAAATACATAAAATATACTGGCATAAGTTAAGACCCTTATAGGACTATCAGTACATTATCGTACTGAAACAGTGATGTATGTGCATAAGTACGTTGTTACAAAGGTAATGACAGCAATGAAATTAATATCACCTACACTATATAATCACTTCTTGTGCGGTTTTTACATGTCGACAAACTCGTGTGATAACAGCTGTGACATTTTATTGTGGTTCTCGAATTCAAAGGGCTCTGAGCACTATGGGACTTAACATCTGAGGTCATTAGTTCCCTATAACTTAGAACTACTTAAACCTAACTAACCTAAGGACATCACACACATCCATGTCCGGGACAGGCTTCGAACCTGCGACCGTAGCGGTCACGCTGTTCCGGACTGAAGCGCCTAGAACCGCTCGGCCACAGCGGCCGGCGCTCTTTATTGTTTTTAAGATAAAAACAATAAAATTCAGATGGCGTCCCACTATTTTGAACTTTCATTGTCGCAGTATTAAATATTCCTACACGATACTCGAAAGATTCGCATTTAGTGAATGGAAGGTAGAACCTGCGACAGACGAAGAAGAAATTCAGTGAGGATAACCAAGACAGCTATAGAGGGAGACGATTCGAGTAAAACGCCGGAGTTTGCTCACGAATTGCTCAACATAGACCTCCACATGCAACAATGTGCAAAGAACAACTTGCGCAGTTAGCATGTCCATATCTCATCTTAATTAGATAATTAATGAGGGATGAGTAGGAATCGCTACAACCGTTTCAAAAGAACCATCCCAGCATTTGCCTGGAACAGTTTAGGGATGTAACGGAAAACCTAAATGTGCATGACCGGGTGGAGATTTGAACCATCATCCTCTAGCATGCGATTCCAGTGTGTTAACCACAACGCCACCTCGGTAGGTAGCTAATTTCAGTCTACCGCTCTTAATGTAGCATCCATCTGCCGTTATAACATAGGTGTGCTATCGAAATGTGTCTTAAGTTACAGATTGAAAGCCTCGTGATGACTGGGTGTTGTGTGATGTCCTTAGGTTAGTTAGGTTTAAGTAGTTCTAAGTTCTAGGGGACTGATGACCATAGATGTTAAGTCCCATAGTGCTCAGAGCCATTTGAACCATTTGAACCCATAGTGCTCAGAGCCATTTGAACCATTACAGATTAAGAGAGAGCTAAAAGTTCCGATCAAGGCACAATATTTGGTAAATGCTTTAAAATTGTCGCTTACCTCCTAAATGATTTCTTGTGCAAAGCAGTAGGAAGTCAGAGCTTAAGTCTAAAAGTAAATTCGCCAAATGTGTTGCACAGTTGTAGAAGAACATAGCATCAGGCAGTAATATTAGAACATCAGTGTTTTGCTCGCAGAAAGCAGCACAATGAGGCGGTAAAGAAACAGTATAAAACAAACCTCTACTGATGTACAGTGCTTCACGGCCGAAGTGTTGAGCCGTGTGGCCTTTGGCTGCCGCAACCCGCATCTCTGGCCCACCTCGTGCGGTGGGAGTGCCCCATCACGAGAACTGCTGACTGCCATCGCTTGTGGATCTCTACTCGAACACGGCAAATGCTTTCCCCCATGCCACTACACAGCTGAAAAGAGAAAGGAGAGAGACGTTAAATCACTTTTACTATCCTAAACTCCGAAATTTTGACAGCTACAACACACAAGAAGGATATGATACTCACGTCAAAATAAGATTTACGGTGTGTCCATAAAATCACTTTATAATTTTAAAGGTTTATTAAGAAGGTAACAGATTTGTTGTCCCCGTCAGATCTGTACTATGCACTCATTGGCTATCAAAAAATTTTACCACTGTGCATTTTTGTGTTTCAGGTGCCCTCCTGAATGACAACATACTGTGAAATCATACACAATGGCCAATCCTTCAAGAGAAAATAAAGTGTGTACCTTAGCTTCTTAAAACAAAACTGGATGTGCGTTCAGTGAAACTTCGAAACGAAATCCAGAAGAGATTCTCTGTCGCCCTCACTAGTTCGTGTATGGAACAAGAAATTTATAAAGAAGGTTTTCGACAATCGGAGGAGTGGCCGGGCAAGAGGAGCTAAGGAACACTGACGGAGTAAAAGCAACTGTCTACTATTCTCCCGGAAGGTGTTTCCGTATGGCTATCACGTTCAACAGTGCAAAAAACGTCCTATATGAAAATTTGCGACTGTACGCAGTGCAGTTGTTATGAATGCTGGAGCCGAATGATTAAGCGGGACGAAAATAGTTAATATGCTGCAGCGGATGTCTGCCATTGAAACAATCCTCAACCGAATTTGTTTCAGTGACGAGGCAAACTTCCATCCTTCAGGAAATCTGAACACGCACAATCATAAAACTCCCACGCTTCTCGCGAGCGTCAGCGAGAAAGTCCAAAGTTGAATGTACGATGTGGGATTATGTGTAACCGGATCAGGGATCGACTTTCCTCGTCGAGACATCAGTAACTGCAAATCTTTACCTAGACCTTTTAACAGAATATGTGGTATCACAACTACATGGCCTGGAATTCTTCATAGGATTTATCAGATCAACTTAGTGCAATATTCGTTTTGTCGATACGTATTAAGAGGGACAATGGAAGCCGAGGAATGAACAGCACTCCAGCAGTGAGTGAGTAGCGCTGCTGTATGGCGCTAGAAGACAGTGTGGGGCAGCGCTGCTCACTCGCCGCTGGAGTACTGCTCATTCTTCGCAGTTTATTCACCCAGCTAATAAATAAAGATAAAACCGTAATCGCACTAAAGCAATCTAATGGCCACGTAAAATACCGCTTTAAATATTATTTCGTTTGTAATGGGAAACTACCAGATGCTTTCTGTTGACTCTGGGCGTTGCATAACACATGTTATGACCAGTATTTGCTTCGTCTGACTACAGTTACACATTGCAAAAATGAAGTTGAAATATCTACCGGAAAACTGGTAAACGCACTTGACGACTTCTTTTTAGAGAGACAAAGCTAGGGAAGCACCCAGAAGACATGTTCGGATGTCAGTGTAACTTTGTATGCTTTCACACTATTGGGAGATATGTAAATGATTATACGAGTGCAATTCTCTGTGGCAGGGAGAATGGCCGTCAGACATCATTAGTGATGTTCGTGTTTAGTTTTGTTAGCACGACTGCTAGGTTATACAAGGGGCGTGAGCAACACTGTATTGAGTGAACGACATAGAGATGCTGCTTACTCGTGTGAGTCAACATTATCAGCACTCGACAGAATTTGAAAGGGGCTTCACTGTGGGCCTCCATTTGGCCGGCTCCTCGAATCGCGCTATATCCAGCTCTGTGGGAGTCCAGATGTGGTAGTGACCCGTTATTGGACTGCACGAGAACGTTAGGGCAGACATATTGGTGGTCAAAGATCTGGTCGTCAGCGTATGATCACCACAAGGGAGGTTCGCCGTACCGCCCACTATGCACAGCGTAATAACTCTACCCCACATGCGCTTACCATGCAAGCACAAATAGTGGACACCCAGCAGAGCATCTGGGCTAGAGAATTACCTCCCCAAGCGTTGGCTGCCCTTAACATCACAATATAAACGGCTGCGTTTGGAGTGGTACCTTGACCATTAAGCTAGAACTGCTGGAGAATGGCATCGCGTGGCATTCAGCGTTGAGTCGTGATTTTGGACTTCACTGGATGACCAAAGTCAGCGATAATGGCGGCGTCCTGAGGAGAGGCCTCATTCTTCCAGTGTTTTAGAAAGCACAGTGGTATTACTCTTTGCGACATGGGGTTGGGGGCCATTGGGTATGGCTTCATATCACCGTCGGCAGGTAGCGACTAAGAGAACTTGGACAGCACAACGATACGTCAAGGGCATCTTCTTTCCTCCAGCGTTATTGGTCGTGCGACAATATCTTGGGTCCAATTTTCAACACAACAATGCTCATCCACGCATGACAAATGTCTCTATGAATTGTATGCCAGGCACTTCCGTGGCCAGCAAGGTTCGGGGATCTGTCACCGATAGAACATGTGGTAGGTCAGCTTCGACGTCAGTTCCGTGCTTGCGCCAGTATTCAGGGTATCATGACCAGTAACAAACAGCTATGGACCAGCTTATCTCAGGAAAGGATATAACGGTGTTATGACGCCCTTCCAAACCGAACCGGTGCACGCATTCAGGTCAGAAGGGATGCAGTGTCATACTGATGAGTGGGCTCATAATGCCAAGTTCTTTGTAAATTTGACTAGTGAAGTCTCACGACAGTTGAGCTTTATTTTATGTTGGATGAATTCAAGCTGCTGGGTCATTCCGCTACCTCACGTCAAACTCTGTCGACCCCATGCAAGCTTATAAATGATAATTGTATTTATCTCGTTGTGTGCGCCCAAACTATGGTACATGCAGGTTGCGGATACGGATCGTTTCAGCCACAAATAATAGATGTAATTTTGTGGAGATGCTTAAATGGTTCGTAGGTGTACGTGCGAATGGAACTGTGTTGTGAAAGCCTGTGAAATTATTCGCGACCAGCCTGAAACTTTTGAAAGGGTGCAGTAGGCACGTGTGCGGAGTTGCATTGAAGTTGAGTGATTTACTGCTACTACAAAACAGATGTAGCACCCAACTCGTCACTGTTAGGAATGTAAAATGTGGAATACGCAGCAATATTTAGTGGCGTATTAGTACATTTAGGTGGTACAGTATACATTTCTGGAAATATGTTGATATAGTATTTGTTAACGGTCTTGACACGAACTCCCTATCCTCAACAGTTTGGACTCTTCATTTTGTTATAAGAAGGCAAAAAAAATCACTCTGCCTCTATAAAGGCTTTTACCAAAACCACTGCCGTTTTCACGCCAATTTCGGCGCATCTACACGTGATATAAATCTTGTCCACAACATAATTTTATGCTATCCTGAGACTCTCCCGTGCTTCAAGTCATTGATAAACAACAACCCATTCGACATATTGATGAAAGCGGGGTGTCCCATATTAAAAGGTGATGCGGGCACGGCCGCGAATAACACGGAACTCATCTTGTATAAGCAGACCCCCTAGTTTCGCAAGCATTGACCACAAAACCATGTTTATTTACAAAAATCCATGTTTTAGTATTTAAATGAGACTTCCAAAATGTCACCACTGTCTTCTTCTCCTTCTTCTTCTTACGTCTCTGCCTCTTTCTCTCTCTCTCTATCTCTCTCTCTCTCTCTTTCTCTCTTTCTCTCTCTCTCTCGCTCGCTCTCTCTAACTGCTCTTCGAAGCTCTTTCTAATTTCATAGAAAAACGTATATGATTCCATTTAATAAAACGTAGCTGGTCTCAAATTAGGCAGCTACAACGCTGAAAATTACTTGCTTATGTCAGATATTCCGCACGCTGTCGGCTGCAACTGAAAGAAAAGCAGCCTACTTTAGCTGTTCCACTCTCTATAAATACGGTGTTTCGAAACAGTTCTCTCAATTTAAAACAGAAGGTAAAGAACATCGTCAGTAACATATTTCGACCAGGAACACATGGTCTCCGGAGGGAAACTGTAGTGTTATGGAACATTTTGTTGGTGGTACTGACGTAAGATGTTGTGTCGGTGTCGCTGCCTGAGAATGTGTATTGACATACAAAATTGCTCTGTGTACGAATGGTTGGCTCTGAGGTCTGCCTGGAAACTCACCGATTCATTCCCAAGCAACACCACCTTGTCACAACAGTGACTTCCTTGTAAACACTCTGATTCAGTCGCAGCCATCATCGCCTTGTGACAACACTAGTGATCATGGAGCTGTTTACGTACATTGAAACGGCTGACAGACATCTGGTACACGGGTCTGTGAATGCGAATGGACGGTCTGCAATGAGTTATCGACAGCGCTTTCCCAACCGATGATTTCCACAACACCAAAAATTCGACATTCTGCATCGCCTGCTACGTGAAACAGACACTTGCTGTGCAAGTACGCATGATATACATCGAAATCGAACAGCGCCAACTCCCGAAATGGAAGACGAGATTCTGCGGTATGTTGGGGACACTCAGTCTGCAAGTGCACGACGCATTGTTCATCCTTGGCGTCAGACATAGCGTCGTGTGGAATGTGTTACACGACCAGCAGCTTCATCCTTTCCACCTTCAGCGCGTCGCAGCTCCAGCAACTGAAGATTTTCCCCAACGCGTGCAGGTCGAACAAATGGTTTTTACAGCAGACTCCCCGGCACCGCTTATTTCCGGCCGAGGTTCTGTACGAGGCATTGTTTACTCGTGAAGGCTGTTCCAGCATTCATGAGTTACTCGATCTCGTGCTCATCAACAGCAATTCGGTGTTGATGTGCGAGCTGGCATTCTCGGTGATAGGCTGACTGGACCGTGCATTCTTCCCATTCTGTCTCAACGGACGCATCTTCGTGGCAAGTGTGTTGCCAGAAACACTGGAGGACGTGTCTCTGAATGTTAGACAAAGGCTGTACCTCGAGAACGATGGGGCGCCAGCCCATTACAACACTGCTGTGGGGAATCATCTGAGAGCCACTTTCAGAAATCAATGGATAGGCCGAGGTAGCTCTGTGGCCTGGCCACTCAGGTCACCTGTCCTCTGGGGTAGTATGAAGAAGCTAGTTATGAAACGGTTGTGGAAAGAGAAGCAGACTTCGTCGCTAGTGTTGCCGTTGCTGCTGGTACCATTGTGGACATGCCAGGAACCTTCGAACGGGCACGACAATCAATTCTCAGACGATTTACTGGGGGCATAAAGGCCAATGGTTGCGCATTCGAGCACTTTCTGTGAATGGCGCTGCTGCAATTAACACGCTAAACTGCCTTCTCCACAAATCGTCCCTAGCATCAGAAACTGGTGTCAGGGACCACATGGAAATACATTGAGGTGGCAAATCACATGGGATACATCCTAATATCGTGACGGACTTCCTTTTTCCGGGCGTAATGCAGCAACTCGATGCTCAACAAGTCTTTGGAAGGCCCCTGCAGAAATATTGCAGTAGTCCATAATTTTGAAAATGTTTCCGGTTACAGGACGTAGAGCACGAACTGCCCTCTCGATTATGTCCCATAAATGCTCGATCGGGCTATACGGATGGCCAAATATTCACTCGAATTGTTAAGAATGTTCTTCAAAGGAATGCAAACAGCTGTAGTTGGGTAACATGACATCGTTGTTTGGGAACATGAAGTCCATCAATGCCTGAAAATGATCTCCAAGTAGCCGAAAATAACCATTTCAATCAGTGATCGGTTCAGCTGGACCACAGAACCCAGTCCATTTCATGTAAACACAGCCCTGAACCTTATGGAGCCATCACCAGCTTGCACAATGCCTTGAAGACAACTTGTATCCGTGGCTCCTATGGCACACTCGAATGCTACTATCATCTCTTGACAACTGAAATCTGGACTCATCTGACCAGGCGATGGTCTTCCACTCGCCTAGAGTCCAATCCATGAGATCACGAGCCCAGAAGAGGCGCAGCAGATGATGCCGTGCTGTTAGCAAAGGTACTCGCGACGGTCGTCTGCTGCCATAGATCATTAACACCAGATTTCACCGCACTATCCTAAGATACGTTCGTCGTACGTCCCACACCGATCACTGTGGTTATTTCACGCAGTGCTGCTTATATGTTAGTGCTGACATTACTGCTCAAACGCCGCTGCTCTCGGTCGTTAAAAGAAGGCCGTCGGCCACTGCATTGTCCGTGATGAGAGGTAATGCTTGAAATTTTGTATTCTTGGCACACTCCTAACGCTGTGGGTCTCGTAATATTGAATTCTCTAGCGATTTCCGATCTGAAATGTCTCATGCATCTAGCTCGAACTAGAATTCTACTTTCGAAATCTGTTAATTCCCGTCGTGCCGCCGTAATCTTGCCGGAAACTTTTTCCATGAATCACCTGAATACAAATGACAGCTGCGCCAATGCACTGCGCTTTTATACCTTGTGTACGCGATACTACCATCATCTGAATATGTGCATATCCTCTATCCTATGACTTCTGTCACCTCAGTGTATATTTGTTTTGATGCTCTATACCTCCTGCATTTAGCCGGCCGGTGTGGCCGAGCAGCTCTAGGTGCTTCAGTCTGGAACCGCACGACCGCTACGTTCGCAGGTTCGAATCCTGCCTCGGACATGGATGTGTGTGCTGTCCTTATGTTAGTTAGGTTTAAGTAGTTCTAAGTTCTAGGGGACTGATGACCTCAGATGTTAAGTACCATAGCGCTCAGAGCCATTTGAACCATTTGAACCTCCTGCATTTATTTGCACGTATAAGAATAAGTAAAACATATTTCACTAAAGTGCGTGATGATAACTGAGGGAAATAAGAATATACTAGGACTTGGAAGAGCAGTTGAACGGAATGGAGAGTGTCTTAAAAGGAGGATATAAGATGAACATCAACAAAAGCAAAACGAGGATAATGGAATGTAGTCGAATTAAGTCGGGTGATGCTGAGGGAATTAGATTAGGAAATGAGACACTTAAAGCAGTAAAGGAGTTTTGCTATTTGGGGAGCAAAATAACTGATGATGGTCGAAGTAGAGAGGATATAAAATGTAGACTGGCAATGGCAAGGAAAGCGTTTCTGAAGAAGAAATGGCTCTGAGCACTATGCGACTTAACGTCTGAGGTCATCAGTCGCCTAGAACTTAGAACTAATTAAACCTAACTAACCTAAGGACATCACACACATCCATGCCCAAGGCAGGATTCGAACCTGCGACCGTAGCGGTCACGCGGTGCCAGACTGAAGCGCCTAGAACCGCACGGCCACACCAGCCGGCTTCTGAAGAAGAGAAATTTGTTAACATCGAATATAGATATAAGTGTGAGGAAGTCGTTTCTGAAAGTATATGTATGGAGTGTAGCCATGTATGGAAGTGAAACATGGACGATAACTAGTTTGGACAAGAAGAGAATAGAAGCTTTCGAAATGTGGTGCTACAGAAGAATGCTGAAGATTAGATGGGTAGATCACATAACTAATGAGGAGGTACTGAATAGGATTGGAGAGAAGAGGGGTTTGTGGCACAACTTGACTAGAGGAAGGGATCGGTTGGTTGGACATGTTCTGAGGCATTATGGGACCACAAATTTAGCATTGGAGGGCAGCGTGGAGGGTGAAAATCGTAGAGGGAGACCAAGAGATGAAAACACTAAGCAGATTCAGAAGGATGGAGGTTGCAGTAGGTACTGGGAGATGAAGAAGCTTGCACAGGATAGAGTAGCGTGGAGAGCTGCATCAAACCAGTCTCAGGACTGAAGACCACAACAACAACAACAACAACCCTGGTAGTAGTGAGATATCACTGTTGGAACGAGAATGACGTCAGAAGTATTTGCGATAACGCTCCGTTGCGACGGCACGGTCCTTCAGGTAACTTCCGAGCTATGTGAATGCGCCGAACGAAAGCGAGAATGGAGCCAAGAAATATACAGAAAAACGACTGTATCTCTTTCGCACGAATTCATGAGGACGTAAAAAAAAAGGAAAGAAAAAGAAGGAAAGATGGCGCGGACGAGCGCAGTCATTATAAGTTTGCTAAACGGTGTGAGAGTTCCTGCCGGGACGCCCTTCGGGTGGCAAATGACGAATTAAAGGCGGGTGGGCCCGGCGCTGTTTGCGCAACACTCGACGCGATAATGGCCACCCGCCCGCGCCAATTTGCCCCCCCCCCCCCTTCCCTCCCCCATCTGCCGCAAACTTTCCGCCGCTCGGCGCTGTGCCGCTCCGGGTCATTAAGGAAAAACAGAAACACCAGCACAGGCGGCCTCTCGCCACGCAGGGGTCGCGCCCTCTGTGTGTGTGTGTGTGTGTGTGTGTGTGTTGTGGAGTGGCTGGAACTGCGGTCCGTCTTCTGCTTGATGTCGCAATTCTTCTCTGCAGTCGCGGCGCTGCGGCTAGAGACGGAGATGGTTCGGATGTTTAATACCCCGCCGACAGTCGTCTCATTACGGACAGCTGGCATCCTGTGGAATTATTCATAGCTCCCAGGCAAAGTGAGATGGGTATCCCCAAACTGCAACGCCAATTTTTAGGTGTGGGTGTGGCTCCAGATTTCACGGCATTTCAACAATCGGAAACCGTCTGTTGATCTCGTTACCGTAAATTACTTTTCGTTTTCCACTGTCGTGAAGACGAATACTAGACAGTCCAACTAACAGTACTTCCAAAACATCTATTGCGGTCAACCCACTTTTCCTTGTTTTTCAAGTGTACATTCCGTCCCTTAACTCAGTGGTTTCCAGCCCCGGCGTTATTATCCCTGACACGTAAAATGAAATTTTCGGAGGGGTGGAAAAAGAGGTTTCGATTTTCTTTCCATCACGAAACTAAATTATTTTTAAAATGTCAATACTATTATCACTACTTCTTCAGACTGTAATTTTTTTTTCAAAATCTAACACGTGACACAGTGTGATGGAGCTTACAGATTGTGAAACAAATGTATGAACAACATCTTCCTCGCATAGTTGACCCATGACATACATTCTTTCTATTTTGTACCATGCATCTATGACAGTAAAATTGAAAGATATACATTACAGATACTTAAATATGTCATGAAAATACCTTCGTCGAGTTGTAAGTAGTTCCCGCAATGGACCAGAAATTGCTTCGTTATTCTCCTCGTAACAGGTAAATGAACTAACTGACAGCACGACAGTAACTCAGTAAGGTTGGGAATCACTGCCCTAACTGCTGTATAAGAGGTCTGAAAAATACCAAGCCGAAAGATATTCATACAGATTCAATAATAACCACAAAATAATCAATGTGTGTCATAAAACTTGGTAGTAGTCCATCTCTGCACATCCACTCTTCAATGCGACAAATTTTCGCCGTCGATGAATGTAGACACCTTGATTGTGGAAGTCACTGTTCGGGCTGTGCAGGATACGTTCCCCAACGACAATCACTTCTTAATCATCTTGGAACTGCCTGCCACGCAATGGCATCTTCATCCGAGGAAAGAGGTACTATGTCAGCAAAATAGAAGGGGGCCGAGGCAAAATTTGATAGTACAACGGAGCAGCATGTGTGACTGTCATGTGCAGAATGAGTAGGTGTGTCGTTGTGCAGGAAATATAATAGCCTGACCAGCTCCCAACGACGCTACGTCTTTACACCCACCTGTAGCTTCGTCAAGACATTCCGTTTAGTGTGCTCTTGTGACGGTTAATCCCTTACGAGAATAATCTGTTAACACCAGCTCGAAAATCAGTGAGCATTTTCTTGCGGGATGATGGTTGAGTCTTCGCCTTTTTCGGCAGAGGTGAATCCATATGTTACCACAGCTTCCTTTACTCCAGATGTTTCCAGTCTCTCTGAGTGCAAATGCCCCCCCCCCCCCCCCCACCACCACCATCATCAACATTAGAGCCCAAGTAAACTTTACAATGAAAAAGAATTTTCCTTGAACACTTTTATTTTCAAAACTACAAAAGACAAATTATGTTTTGTTTTTGTAGATGTTTTATGAAACCACAAACTAATGAGTCAATGAGACTATTGGTACACTTGTTGCAGAACATTCCTCCTCTGCACCGTTCATCTCCCTGCCCACACTTGCTTCGCTCTTAATCTGCACCCCCCCCCCCTCCCCCCATTTTAAATCAATCAACTTAAAACGTGTGCACTATACGTAGTATGTAAATCAGGTGATTGCTGGACTCCCTATTTCTGGACTCGCAGAATCTGAAGACTTCAGGCTGCCAATACTTTGCATAAGGCCACTGTCACTCATAAAAGTCTAACAATAAAAATAACACTGCTCGCTCACTATGGCAATTAGTTGGTTCAAAAGGTTCAAATGGCTCTGAGCACTATGCCACTTAACATCTGTGGTCATCAGTCCCCTAGACTTAGAACTACTTAAAACTAACTAACCTAAGGACATCACACACATCCACGCCCGAGGCAGGATTCGGACCTGCGACCGTAGCGGTAGCTCGGCTCCAGAATGTAGTGAATAGAACGTCACGGCCACTCCGGCCGGCTATGGCAATTAGTTCCTTTGCCTGTTGCTGACTGAATAATGAAGCAATTTCTCCACTGCGGGAATATTTACTATTAGGATAAGGCATTTGCATGAGATACTTAAACGTATGTGACGTATATTTAATTTCACTGTAATACATGCATGGTATACTATGGACTATGTGATTAAGATGATGTTCATTCATTCGTTTCCCAAGCTGTAACGTCCAGCACACTGTGCCACGTCTTAACGGTAGTATTAAAAATTATTACTGGCCATTTATGTACTCACTATTACAATCTTATGAAATAGTGATAATGGTAGTGATCTTCTGATCCGCCCGGATAGCCTTGCGTGTTAAAGTCCCGCTTCCGGGACGGGGAGGTACGCCGGCCGCGAATCAAATCCGCCTGGCGGATTAACGACAAGGGTCGGTGTGGCGGCCAACCTTAGGCGTCTTCCCACATCCCAACAGGTGAATACCTGTCTGCTACCAAAGTCCTGCCCCAGTTACATGACTCACAAACATTTGGAGAACTTTCGCTAATTTTCACATGAATAACAAATGGCTCTAAGCGCTATGGGACTTAACATCTGAGGTCATCAGTTTCCTAGTCTTAGAACTACTTAAACCTAACTAACCTAAGGACGTCACACACATCCATGCCCGAGGCAGGATTCAAACTTGCGACCGTGGCAGCAGCGCGGCTCCGGACTGAAGCGCTTAGAGCCGCTCGGCCATATGAATAACACTACAGGCAAAGTTGGGGTGCACTTAGTCCGTCTCGGAGGACTGAGGGCATCCAGCCACCCCATAAACCAACCTTGCCAAATGCGACCTTAGCATAGTTGACGCTGCGACAATGCGGGAACTGGTACAAGAAAATAATGATCTTTTACAAAGGGCGTTCAAAAAGTTTTGGACAGTCGTCTCCAATTTTTTTATTTTTTGCAGTAGGAGAATGAAATTTTTTGTGAACATACTTGGAACATTTAGCTATGAGTTGGTATATGAAAGTATATTCTTTTATTTACGTGTGAGCCATGATGGACCGTGAAATAGATGTCACGTTGCGACAACGGTGGGTGCTGGGGTTCCCCTTCAAGACTGGCGATGACTCTGCCACATCGATTCACAGGAAGTTGCTCCCTATTTCTGGGGAGGACACAGTGGATCGCAGCAGTATCCAACGGTGGTTGCAGGGGCTTAAAAAAAGGTGATTTCTCTCTACTGGACAACCCACGATGGTGAAAGGCCGAAAGGTGATGGCCTCCTTCTTCTGCGATCAGTGTGGTGTCATTTTCATTGACTTTTGGGAACCTGGCTCTACAGTTAACCGAGACCGTTACTGTTTGTCGCTGGACAAGCTGCGACGTGTCATCAAGACCTACAGAACACAGCTTTAGGGTCAGCTCATCAGACTACACCATGACAATGCCAAACCCCATACAGCCCTTATGATGGGGGAGAATATCAGGAAAATGGGTCGGAAAACTGTTCCTCATCCTCCCTACAGTCCGGACTTGGCTCCGTCTGATTTCTACCTCTTTGGTCGTCTGAAGGCTGGCCTGCGCGGTAAAACATTTGATAGTGAGAAAGACCTTATTTCCTATATCAAGCGATGGTGTAAAAGTCAATTCCCAGAATTTTACTAAAGTGCATTTACATCGTGGAAAGAGCGTTGGGCAAGATGCGTCACAGCTGATGGAGGCTACATTGTGTAGGAAAAATTTATAGCTAAATGTTCCGAGTATGTTCACAAAAAATTCCAATCTCCTCCTGAAAAAAAATAAAAAATTTAGAGAGGACTGTGCAAAACTTTTGAACGCCTTTTGTAAAAATAATTTCGTTGCGTGACCGAAGCGCACTTCTAGTCTTTTGTCTCCACCCCACTGCTTTACTGCTTCGTCTCGGAGTCTCAGTGACGTGTCCAGCACTCGTCCATCACGCGTTAAGAAGTCATCTGCGTTAGCCGGACACAGTGGCGACAATTTTCTTGCTGCCTCGGTTCGGGGTGTTTTTCAGTGAGTGTGACAAGTCGCGGAACTCAGCGAGCCGTGAACTTTTCCACCTTCAAACTGTCGTGGAAGACGTTGAGAACTGCCCCTTGACATTTTTGTCTTTTCCGATCATCTTCTGGGCTGTGATACACTTCACGCAGCAGAACCTCCACTTAAGCAGCAATTACCGATTCTTCACAGCCAGATGATACGCCACTTCATTCTTCGTCGTTCAAATTTATTTGACCGCACTGGTATCGTCTGCGCCTCATAACCAACGTGTCATTACTATGGTGTATTATTTCAGTACACTTACACAAAATAAGAGTGGACTGTTTCACAACTGTTATCCTTCATAGACAGGGAACGAACTACTGTATGACACTCACCTCGTCATTTTGCTTTTCCCCTTCTGGCGACACGCTACGGTACTGTGGTGCGGTGTTTTCAGTGTGTAGCACGAAATGTGTGCCGTGATAGACACGGCCCGTACTAAGGCAGCAGCTGCGCAAACATACATTTCGCGGCTGACCCTGCCTCGGCTCTACAGGGTGCGTGACGACGCCGGAATTCGAAGACGGACAGAGGTGCACAAATTCTGCATATAGCCTGATTGCCCCCACCTCCGCCGCAACCACTGAAGCAGCTGAACCTGCTGCAACGGAAACCCAAGAGTGCGTGTGTGCTGAAGCACACTGGTTAAGGCAGGCCACTTTGGGTTTCACCAAGCCTGGCAAGCTTCACTGGACCTGTTCAGCCTGAGACACCTGACAATACGTTGCACTGTCAATCCAATGTGACTAGCCAGGCATCGTAACGGTGGGAGCAGCAAAACGAACGAACCAAACGTAAGCGAGATTGAGGAGAAATTAAGAGTTGTTGAATATATACCAGTCACGAAACAGAGCTAAAGTTCAAAATGATTCAAATGGCTGTGAGCACTATGGGACTTAACTTCTGAGGTCATCAGTCCCCTAGAACTGAGAACTACTTAAACCTAACTAACCTAAGGACATCACACACATCCATGCCCGAGGCAGGATTCGATCTAGTGGTCGCGCTGTTCCAGACTGTAGCGCTTAGAACCGCTCGGCCACTCCGGCCAGCAGAGCTCAAGTCCAGGATGGTAAAAGCTGTAGTGTATTTGCGGGGAAGCTTCAAATAAATCGGTAGCTCTCTCATAATGAAAACTGTGTAGAAAGTTACTAAAACCTCATTTGGGAACCACGAGTACGTCACGACATGTTTGAAAATTTGATCAGCAGTTTAGTCGCTCCATAAATATTTTGAAAGATGATAAAAATTTAATGGTTGACAAGTATGTGGAAATGAGTGCTAAGGACTTGAGGCCATTTAGCAGTATATAAGCTTTCTAAATTTAGGCGAACAGTGATTAAAATAGAAAAAAAATAATGGCTCAGTGGATATTACAAACCACATTGTGGTGGTACGCAGCATAATGCAAAGAAAGCTCAGTATGAAAGAAAAGCTTCTTACCTGAGGCATATACCTTTTAGAATAACAGACAACAAACTTCGTGTTTTCTAAAATACATTTGGGGAATTTAGAATGAGTTAGATAGACAACGTGCGGATCGACGTAGAACCATTAAAGACCTTGCGGATGAAGTGGGCATTGGTTATGGGACATGTCAACGAATATTGACTGATGAATTGGGCATGCATAGTGTCGCCGCAAAATTTGTGCCAAGGATCTAGACTGCCGATCAGAAGGCACAGCGTGTTGAATGAAGTGTGCCCGGACCTTCATCAGACCGCATCTCATGATCCAGCCTTCTTGTCACGGGTTATCACTGGCGACGAGACCTGGATTTGCGGTTATGACACAGAGACAAAGCAACAATCGTCCCAGTGGAAGAGGTCGGGCTCTCCAAGACCCAAAAAAAAAAAAAAAAAAACGAGCTAGGTGAAGAGCAAAGTGAAGAACATGATCATCGTTTTCTTTGATACCAAGGGAATTGTACAAAAAGAATTCGTCCCACCCAACGAAACAGTGAATTCCGTGTACTACTGTGACCTTTTGAGATGACTGCCTGAAAACGTGCGGCGACGACGGCCCGAACTTTGGCGTCAAGGGAACTGGCTGCTCCATCACGACAACGCGCCCTGACACACGTCCTTGCTCACCAGGACCTTTTTGGAAAAAAAACAACATGGCGGCTGCACCCCACCCACCGTACTCGCCGGATTTGGCACTTTGCGACTTCGCGCGATCCTCAGAACTGAAATTCAAGTTGGAAGTCCGTCGGTTCGACACTCTAGAGAGGATTCAAGAAGCATCGCTGGTAGTGATAAACAGCCTCAAAGAATAGGACTTCCAGAAAACGTTTCGCCACTGCCAGAAGCACCGGGAGCGGTGTGTACGTGCGGATGGGAACTACTTCGAGGGTGATGTTGACCATTAGTCCAAAGGTAAGGTTTTCAACAGATGGTAGTACCAGTCCCGAAAATTTTGGATGGCACCTCGTAGAATGAATTCAGGGAACTCGCAATACACATCCTGGAAAAAGTAATTAAAATTGGTATAACTGGAGTCATTCTGTATTTAGCTGAAAGACTCTAAGGTCACAGGAAACTAGACTTCCAAAACGTTACTTAGTATGCGTTGCAGTATAATATACATATTCAAATTATTAGGTCCAAAGGATCTCGGCTTTCGGAGATGGTTCTGCTTGCCATAGAAAATATGTATTAGAGGTGACCTGGCTATGGTTAGAATTGAGAATATCCAGTACTAGTCAAAAGAGGGTGAAACTGCAGAGAAAACCGTTCATATCGAAATAAAAAGAGAAGCAATACATCGAAAAGGACAAAGAAAATCCACCGTTTTCTGGATTAAATACACCCAAAGTGAACAAATATTTCACTGAGCCTCGTCTTCTGATACTCGGTTAAAAAAAAATACTTTTCATCAATTTCAGAACCCTACACACAACACTACAATGAAAGCGTGCAGAATAAACTGCTACGTAGCGTAGCACAGCGGGAAGACTGGCAGGCAAGCCAGGTTCCTTTAGCCTGCTCAGATTAGGCATGGATTAGCGTGCATGGGAGTAAATCAGTCTGCCCGTTCTGCTGATATGTGGCAGCTTGCCTGACTGGTGAACAGGCAAGCATGGGCAGGTTAAAAGGAGAACACACACACCTCTGGAGATAGAACATTGCTTGGCATCGAATGAAATGGTCAACATTGCATAGGCGGAAATCCTGCTGACAGAGAGAAACGGCTTCGACTCTCCTAACAATTCTTTTTTATTTATTTGGCCTTCCGAGTAGCATCTCGATTTATCCATCTATAACACATAGCTACAATGTACATAGAATTGAATAAAAGAATACAGAAATGTATATTTACGGGTAGAAAAATCTCTTAACGTCAAAGCTGTGTCCACTATACTTTTGCAAACAATTAGCTAAGAGGTAGTTAAATTATGTTGAATTACAGTTCACACTATTCCTGAAATATCTTCAGAAATAAGACAGAAAAACAGAAAATGTACACAATTAAAACCTACAGGCTGTGCCCAGTACTCTTAAGGAACTTAACACTTTATAAAGGCTAATCTCTTTGGGGAATGAAAGACAAGTAGCCTATTGAGGAATGTGTTAGCCCATACGCAGCAGCGTCTTCAGGAGGTACAACCGTTCGCACTCAAATTTGGAACACACAAACACGATGCGGTTCACATCAGCTTCCGACTCTGGACCACACTCACATGCCTGCGAAGCGTAAACATTAATCTCAAGTAGATGTTGAGGAAAAGAGCGGTGATTCAAGCGAAGTTATATGATAGTAGAAATCGTGGATCGGTGCAAATGTATTCTCATGAATCACGACTGCGAAGGGGACCAAAAAAGGCGTAATCACAGGGAGAAAAGTCCGAACTGTATGGAGGGTGACCGAGAACCTCCCATTTGAATTTCTGCAGGAGTGCCGCGACTGTGTTGGCCGTATGAGGCTTTGCATTGTCGTGGAGCAGAATGCCCCCATGAGTGAGATTGCCTGGTCGTCTTGATTTGATCGCTTAGCGAAGGGTGGTCAACGTTTGCGAGTAGTGCTGGGCATTCACTGTTGTACCGTGCTGCTGGAAGTGAATCAAAAGGGGGCCATCTTGGTCAAAGAAGAACGTCAGCTCTGAGGGGCAAACGATTCACATCGGACGACCATGTCAAGCTGTACTGATTAACAACGCAGCCCCGGGAATTTTATGAGACAGCCATACACCGCCTTGTGTCACAGTGGGACAAGTGTGTCAACAGCCAGGGTCAATAATTCTAAAGTATAGGTACTGGTTTCTGTAATTATGACTCTGGCTCATTTATTTTTGAACGCCACTCATAATTTCGGACGCGGACTAGTCATTGGATGTCACCAGACTAATAGATCCACCATGGACATTTCAACCCTTCTAAGGTTGCCCAGGTTGGCTGTTGTTGATGTGATTATGAACTGGAAACGCGAAGGAACAACCACAGCCAAAACAAGGCCAGGGACCGTCGAACATTACGGAAGGCGGTTGTATAGAAGCGCAAGAAATCAGTGAGAAGACTTACTAGTTTCGAAGAGCTGTTATCAGTCTGGCTAGCGTAATGACTGTGCGTAGGGAGCTAAAAAGAATGTGGTACAGTGGGCTAGCAGATCCTCATAATCCACACATCTACATCTACAGCTACATGGATACTCTGCAAATCACATTTAAGTGCCTGGCAGAGGGTTCATCGAACCTACATTTTTGTAGCCAATGCCAAACGACTCTTGAGGTGGTGTAAAGAGCGACGCCAATGGACAGTGGATGACTGGAAGCGAGTGATTTGGAGTGGTGAATCACGCTATACCCTGTGCCAATCCGATGGAAGGGTGTGGGTCTGGTGAATGCCTGGAGAACGTGACCTGCCATCACGTGTAGTGCTCAAATGTTCAAATGTGTGTGAATTCCTAAGGCACTAAACTGCTGAGATTATCAGTCCCGAGACTTACACACTACTGAAACTAACTTATGCTAAGAACAACACACACACACACCTGCCCGAGGGATGACTCGAACCTCCGGCGGGAGGAGCTGCGCAATCCGTGACATGGCGCCTCTAACCACGCGGCCACTCGGCTCGGCCTACAGTGAAGTACAGAGGAGGTGGCGTTGCGGTAAAGAGATGCCTTTCGTTGTTTGGGTGTGGCTCCCTGATTGTGTTTAAGAAAAAGCTGAATGCGGAAGGATATGAACACATTTTACAGCGCTGTGTACTGCCTACACTGGAGGAACAGCTTGGAGACGATGATTGTAGCAACATGACAATGCACCCTGGCATAAACCAGCATGCGCGAGACAATCATTTGTAGACGATAACATTGCTGAAATGGATTGGCCTGCCCAGATTTCCAGCCTGCGCCAAATGGAACACTTTGGGGTCGGTTAGAACGTCGACTTCGCTCCAGACCCCAGCCTTCAACTTTACAATGTCTCCTGTCTCGGCTTTTGGGGAAGAATGGGCTGTCATTTCTCCACAGACTTTTAGATACATCGTTGAAACTTTTCCCAGGAGAGTTTAAGCATTCATAAAAGTCAAATGTGGCACGCTCTGTATTAATGCCCACTTATTGCTTCGCCCTCGCAGATGATCTGTCAATTTTAAATAGGTGTATTATCACATCTCAAAAACAAACTGAAATTCTTAAAGAAGTTGCGGAGAAAGCAGGACTACAAATATCATTCGAAATACAACGGTCAGTTTCCTGGGCCATTAAGGTACTGAGTAGCAAAGCTGCTTTATAAAAAGGGAGAAAGGGATAATGTAGATGATTTTAGATCTATTTCAATGGCATCAGTGTTTGCTAAAGTTATTGAAAAGGCTGTGTATGTAAGGATAATTGATTATTTTATATCACACGATTTGCTATCAAATGTACAGATTGGCTTTAAAAGCCGTTTAACCACTGATAATGCTATATTTTCTTATCTCTGTGAGGTACTGGATGGGTTAAACAGAAGGTTTCGAACGCTAGGCATATTTTTTGATTTAGCTAAGGCATTTGATGGTGTTGATCAGAAAATATTGCTCCAGAAGTTGGACCATTATGGAATACGGGGAATAGCTCACAATTGGTTCACCTCTTACTTTAGCAACAGACAGCAAAAGATCATTATTCACAATGTTGAGAATGGCTGTGATGTATGGTCTGTGTGTGGTACGGTCAAGTGGGGGGTGCCCCAGGGATCAGTGTTGGGGCCACTACTGTTTTTCATTTATATAAATGATATGCCCTCTAGTATTACGAGTAACTCTAAAATATTTCTGTTTGCTGATGACACTAGCTTGGTAGTAAAGGATGTTGTGTGCAACACTGGCTCGGTTTCAAATAGTGCAGTTCATGACCTAAGTTCATGGCTTGTAGAAAATAAGTTAAAGCTAAATCATAGTAAGACTCAGTTTTTACAGTTTCCAACACACAATTCAACAAAACCTGACGTTTTAATTTCACAGAATGGGCATATGATTAGTGAAACTGAACAGCTCAAATTTCTAAGGGTTCAGATAGATAAAAAGCTGTGGAAAGCCCACATTCAGGATCTTTACTATTCGAACGGTATCTGAAGTGAGTGATCGTTCGACATGAAAATTAGTCTACTTTGCTTATTTTCATTCGCCTGTGTCATATGGTATTATATTTTGGGGTAATTCTTCCTATTATAAAAGGATATTCTTGGGTCAGAAACGAGCGGTTCGAGCAATAAGTGATGTAAGTTCACGAACCTCTTGTCGACCCCTGTTCACAAGTCTTGGTATTTTGACATTGGCCTCTCAATATATATATTTCTTACTGTCATTTCTTGTTAACAATATTAGCTTATTCCCAAGAATAAGCAGTTTTCACTTAGTTAATACTCGCTACAAAACAAACCTGCATTTGGATCGGACTTCCTTAACTCTTGTGCAGAAAGGTGTGCAGCATACTGTTGCATCCATTTTCAATAAGCTACCACTCTAATTCAAAAACCTTAGCAGTAATCCACGCGCTTTCAAATCGAAACTAAAGAGTTTCCTCCTTCTGTTCTGTCGAGGCGTTCTTTGAAAAATTAAGCTGATTCTTGTTGTACTATTGATTGCGTTTACTTAAACTTACGCAATGACTTTTTCGGGTTCATAAATATTTATTTTTATCTGTTATTACTATTATGTTGTAATTTCATGTACTGACACGTTCCATGACCTTGGAGATTTGCTCCTCTGTTTAGTCCTACGGAACTTGACGTGTAACCAAATAAATAAAAACGGAATATATGACATGCAAGAAATAAGGACCAAACTTTTTGAACACGAAATATGGAAAAATGAAAATGGTTTCTCAATTTAAATAGGGGAATTCATGCAAGAAAACGGTCTGGAAAAAGTTGCAAACGAAGTTCGTTGTCAAAAAATGGCAGCTGCATTCAGATTAACACAAAATATTTATGACAAAAACTCATTCTCTAAATTCAGTAAACTTAGCAATTACGGCATTGTAACTAAACCTGAATGTCTTGATGGAGTAGAAACTTAAATTTTAAACAGAAAGAGGGATATTGAAGAAATTCAAAGAAAAGAAAGAAAGACTGTTAGAAAAATATTAGGCCCCAAAATTACTGATGGAGAAGAATACACGCAATACATGGTGATATGAGAAACCGAAGACTTAAATTTTACGGGCACATTAAAAGAATGGCACCCACTAGGTTGACAAAAAAAAAAATAGAAGAATTCTACGAAAGTAAAAGTAAGACCAAAACTGAGCCAATTAAATGGGTCGCTGCGATTAAGGTGGATCTTAAAGTAGCCGGTATAACTCAGGCAGACGTTACAGACAGAAAAACATTCAGACAAAAGATATTTGATTGGAAAGTTGGTCGGAGGGAAATTAGAAAACGGACTGTAACACCGTGTTCTGACGAAAGAAAGAGACTTCATTGTGAAAGGATGAAACAAATTTGGACGCAAAGGAAGGCCAACCATGAAAAGCGACAGTGACTGATTGTGCCTCGCGTGGTCCTCTTGGGCCCATACGTGAATAACAATAATGTCCGCTTATGGGCGTTTAGGATACTTTTGGTGAGATAGTGTACATCTGCCGTAGCTTCTTCATTCAAATAAAGAATTGTTCCAAATTATTCGAGAGTGAAATTATATGATGAGGAAGAACATACATTCTGGTTGAGCGTTACTGGCGTTTCCTTCGTCCTGCGTCTTCTACTCCCCTAATGCCCTTTCCTAAGGGGGTTGCATGAAGTCATAATCTCACAGAGGAAGCGTGGAAATGAGCAAAATTACTTTCTTAAAATAAAAAGAAAACAGGAAGAAAAGAAACATAGAGATACAGAGAGAGAGAGAGAGAGAGAGAGAGAGAGAGAGAGAGAGAGAGAGAGAGACGAAATAGATTGCCGTATAAAGCATGATACATTTACATCTTTACTTCGCAAACCACCGTTCAGTGTGTAGCGGAGTGTACATAGTGTACTAAACTCATCCTTCCCTTTTGCATAAGGCGTTGAGAAGGATTATTCTTCCTCTAAACAGCTAAATGTTTCTCTCGGAGACGTAGCAAACAAAACACAGCGTCCCATTCTTAACGGATAGAAATCTTCGGCTGCAAAAGCAACTTCAGCCATACCCCAATGCCACAAATGTATTGTATAGTTCATCAAAAAGATAGTTCACCAGGATGAAGTTTACAATACTCAATACAGTTGATATATTCGGGACGAGGAAACCATCGTTCCACCGGCGTTACTTGTAGGTCTGAGACCCTAACCAAACAGGAAAATGATGAAATAGATAAGATACAAAGAAGAGTAAACATGTTTCGTGGCAGGTTCATTTAGTATGTGTGAAAGCATCACGGAGATGCTCTGTCAAGTTCTGTTCAAAATGGTTGAAATGGCTCTGAGCACTATGGGACTTAACTTCTGAGATCATCAGTCCCCTAGAACTTAGAACTACTTAAACCTAACTTACCTAAGGACATCACACACATCCATTCACGATTCAGGATTCGAACCTGCGACCAAAGCATTCGCGCGATTCCAGACTGTAGCGCCTAGAACCGCTCGGCCACAACGGCCGGCTCAAGTTCTGTTGTATACGCTGTGCATCAAGGTGTAGTTTTCTGTAAAAATTCCGAGACCACACGTTCCAAGAAGAGTGAACAAACACGATACTCCCTCCTGAGAATACCTCGCAAAATGACGAGGAATATAGAGAGATTTGAGCTTACCAACAGCCGATGTTGCTGACTGCGTGACTTAACTCGCGTGGAGCACGTGTCGGACCTGTTGCGGAGATGTACTGCACATGCACCGGTAACCATCCAACGGTTGTCAACCTCGCTAATTCAGGAATGGAACGTTCTACCTCAACAACTACTTATCAACCTTATGGCTTGCATGGGGCTTTGGAGACCATGCATTGTCGTCTGTCGTGACCACACGCCCTATTAAGAGCCGCCGGCCGCGGTGGTCTCGCGGTTCTAGGCGTACAGTCCGGAACCGTGCGACTGCTACGGTCGCAGGTTCGAATCCTGCCTCGGGCATGGATGTGTGTGATGTCCTTAGGTTCGTTAGGTTTAAGTAGTTCTAAGTTCTAGGGGACTGATGACCACAGCAGTTGAGTCCCATAGGGCTCAGAGCCATTTGAACCATTTGAAGAGCCATGTCCATCTTTCATAATGTCCAGGAGACCATCGTAAATTGCGATGACTTCGCTGTAATTAATGTCTTTGAATAGACGTGTTATTTCTTTTCATCTCATTTCGTATTTCTCACAGTTAACATCTGTGCTCTGTTGTAGATGTTCTTTGTACGTGTGGTTCAAGTTTCACCAAGCAACGTTTCTTAGCAGTGACACACATGGGAAAGTTACTTTCGTCTTTTCGTTTCGCAAGAAAGTGTATTACGAGTTTCGAACAGACCTCAAAACCTCAGCCTGTTGCTGATGCGTACAGCACCAACTAAGGATCCAGCGACCTGGGCAGGGTTTACGACGGTTTGGCGAGGACACACGTCTCTGGTGCCGCGTCAGCGTCGGACCTTTCAGATACCGCCAGCGACATGAGACGAGTCTCAGCAGTCATCCAGAGCGTCAGTACAGACCAGCAGCTTGAAGCCTATGGAATGTGACCAACGCAGCTTCAGTCTGTCAGCGGGCTGTGGCCGATTTCACTGCATGCACCAAGCACTGTCCCTTGGCACCTTCTGTTACAAAATAGAACAGTCGTAAACAATGTGGTCCCTAACGCCCACTAGTGGCCGTTCCAGCTCTAATTCAAATGGTTCAAGTGGCTCTTAGCACTATGGGACTTAACTTCTGAGGTCATCAGTCCCCTAGAACTTAGAACTACTTAAACCTAACTAACCTAAGGACATCACACACATCCATGCCCGAGGCAGGATTCGAACCTGCGACCGTAGCTGTCGCGCGGTTCCAGACTGTAGCGCCTAGAGCCGCTCGGCCACTCCGGCCGGCCCAGCTCTAATGACGGACGGTATGCGACTGTTGGTAATCGCGACCGGAACGGTCGCGGGGTGGCCAAGAAAGCGAACAAACAAACGACCGAAAGGACGGACACGAAACAACGACGGACGATCCAGCGTGACCTTACGACGACAACACGTAAGAAACAACGGCGTGACAGAGACAACCAAAGGAATCCAAGACTCCCACTAGTAACGAAAACAAAGAACGGTAAACACGCTGTCTGTTGTCGAGGCGATATGTCAAGAGACGCACGCAAAGATTAGACTGACTGGCTGAGCGAGAGGCAGTGCATGATCGGGAGCGCCGCTATTGGCCGCTGGGACCACGTGTTCCCCTGTGGCGCCCTCACACTAGACGTGGGCCAGGAGGCGCGCCCCGCCACGGCGTACGCCGCGATGGTGCAGAGACCTCTAGAGCAAGAAAGGCATTTGCATCATGTTTTCATAAAATTTTGACATCAAGTACCTGGTAAGTGATTATGGTTATATGTTTTAACTTGCTGTAACTCTGTAACTGGGTCGATGTTCTTGAGGACAATATTCTGGAAATGGAAGAGGATGTAGATGACGATGAAATGGGAGATATGATACTGCGTGAAGAGATTGACAGAGCACTGAAAGACCTAAGTCGAAACAAGGCCCCGGGAGTAGACAACATTCCATTAGAACTACTGACGGCCTTGGGAGAGCCACAAAAACTCTACCATCTGGTGAGCAAGATGTATGAGACAGGCGAAATTCCCTAAGACTTCAAGAAGAATATAATTATTCCAATCCCAAAGAAAGCAGGTGTTGACAGATGTGAAAATTACCGAACTATCAGTTTAACAAGTCACAGCTGAAAAATACTAACGGGAATTCTTTACAAACGAATGGAAAAACTGGTAGAAGCCGACCTCGGAGAAGATCAGTTTGGATTCCGTAGAAATATTGGAACACGTGAGGCAATACTCACCCTACGGCTTATGTTAGAAGAAAGATTAAGGAAAGGCAAACCTACGTTTCTTGCATTTGTAGACTTAGAGAAAGCTTTTGACAATGTTGACTGGAATACTCTCTTTCAAATTCTGAAGGTGGCAGGGGTCAAATACAGGGAGCGAAAGGCTATTTACAGTTTGTATAGACACCAGATGGCAGTTATAATAGTCGAGGGACATGAAAGGGAAGCAGTGGTTGGGAAGGGAGTGAGACAGGGTTGTAGCCTCTCCCCGATGCTATTCGATCTGTATATTGAGCAAGCATTAAAGGAACCAAAAGAAAAGTTCGGAGTAGGCATTAAAATCCATGGAGAAGAAATAAAAACTTTGAGGTTCGCCGATGACATTGTAATTCTGTCAGAGACAGCAAAGGGCTTGGAAGAGCATTTGAACGGAAAGGACAGTGTCTTGAAAGGGGGGTACTAGATAAACATCAACAAAAGCAAAACGAGGATAATGGAATGTAGTCGAATTAAGTCGGATGATGCTGAGGGAATTAGATTAGGAAATGTGACACGTAAAGTAGTAAAGGAGTTTTGCTATTTGGGGAGCAAAATAAGTGATGATGGTCGAAGTAGAGAGGATATAAAATGTAGACTGGCAATGGCAAGGAAAGCGTTTCTGAAGAAGAGAAATTTGTTAACTTCGAGTATAGATTTAAACAGATTCAGAAAGATGTAGGTTCCAGTAGGCACTGGGAGATGAAGAAGCTTGCACAGGATAGAGTAGCATGGAGAGCTGCATCAAACCAGTCTCAGGACTGAAGACCACAACAACAACAACAACAACTCTGCAATACACACTGAGGTAATCTGTGGGACCTCCTATTGTCCACCGTAGTGTTGCAACTCTACATGGCATGGACTCAACAAGCCGTTGGAACTTCGCTGCAGAAATATTGAGCCATGCTGCCTCTGTTGCCGTCGATTATTGGGAAAGTATTGTTGGCCCTGGATGTTGTGCACGATTAAGTCCCATTAATGTTCGATGGGATTAATGTCGAGCGATCTGGGTTGCGAAATCATTCGCTCGAACTGTCTAGACTGTTCTTCAAAGGAAGCGTGTACAGTTGTGGTTGGCTGTCATGACATCGTTGTTTGGGAACTTGAAGTCTATTAATGGCTGAAAATGGTCTCCAATTAGCCGAACGTAGCCATTTTCAGTCAACGATCGGTTGAGCTGGATAAGAGGACCCAGTCCATATTATATTAACAGAACCAGCACCATTATGGAGCCACCACCACCTTGCTCAATGCCTTGCTGACAACTTGGGTCCACTGCTCCGTGGGATGTGCGCCAGACTCGAACCCTACTATCACCTCATACCAACTGGAACCGGATCTCATATGGCCAGACCACGGTTTTCCAGTCGTCTAGCGTCCAACCGGTCACGAGCCCACGAGAGGCGCTGCAGGCGATGTCGTATTTAACAGCAAAGGCATTGAGGTCGGTCGTCTGCTACCATAGCCCATTAACACCAAATTTCACCCCACTCTCCTAACAGATATGTTCATCGTATGTCCCACATTGATTTCTGCGGCCATTCCGCGCAATGTTGGTTGTCTATTAGCACTAACAACTCCAAGCAAACGCCGCTACTCTCGGTCGTTAATTGAAGGCCATCGGCCACTGCGTTGTCCTTAGTGAGAGGTAATAACTTAAATTTGGTATTCTCAGCAAACTCTTGACACTGTGAGCCTCGGGATATTGTGTGTCCTAACGATTACCGAAATGCAATATCCAACTTTCATTCCACGTTCAAAGTCTGTTAATTGCCCTTGTGCGGCTATAACCACGTCTGAAACCTTTTCACATGAATCACCGGAATGCAAATGACAGCTCCGCTTTTATGCCTTGTGTACGCTATACTACCGCCATCTGCATAATTATGTGCATTCGCTGTCCCATGGCTTTTGTCACCTCAGCGTAAATCATATGCAGTAGGTTGCTTCCTTACTTCGTAAATCACCATTACAGTGGAACCGGTGAGCGATAAGAAAATTTATTATTAACAGAGATATAAAAATCAGTGGTAGGTAAAATAGGCTGATTACTTCAGAAACAGAACAAGAACGAACTTGAAGGACTGACCGTGGGTAAGTACTGTATAGTGATCTTTCTGCACAAATGCAGCATCGTGGCTACAGTAAGCACCCCTCGGCAAAGTTTTCAATTTTTTTTCCTTTATTGAGTTTAAGGTGGCGGACTGGCAGCAGCTTAGTACGCCGCTCTTCAGCCTACAGAATTTTAAAACAGAAGAAGAAGATAATAACAATAAAAGCAGGCAATAAAAATGGTGACTTAAATTGTAAAATGGCGGAAAATTGTCGAAGTTAAAACATAAAACAAAGAGTTGGCGATGCTAATAAAATACACAGGAAGTAGACAGACAATTAAAAAAAGAGGTATAAAAATCACACCCAGCGACAGTAAGATTTCTGTTCGCAACACTTCGGAAAAGACGCACAACACTTAACACTCACTTAAAACACTGCACTAAAAAGTTGGCACGAAGATGATACACCACAGACAAGGGCAGATGGGGGGGGGGGGTGGAACCTGGACAGATGATGGGGAAAAAGGGGGGAAGGAGAGGAAAAACGAAGTGGGGGGGTGAGGAGCCGACAGAGGGAGGGGACTCATAGGGGAGGGGGGGCAGGGCAGACACGAGAGGGAGTGGGGAAAGGCAGAGGAGGGGAATGCAAAAGGACTCAATGGAGAGAAGAGAGGCAGAGAGAGGTTATGAGGGGAAAAATAAGGATGGAATGGGGGATGGGGGGGAACCCAGGAAAAGGACAAAGGAAGGAGGGGGAGGTGAGGATCAGAGTTGGTAGGACGGATAACTGGAGGGAGAAAGAATATCATCCGGGAGGGGGGGTCGACAGAAGCCACCTTTGGAAAGGAGATGAAGGGCATAGAGGTGGAGGATAGGGTGGACACAACGGTGAAGGCACGGCAGAGGGTGGGGGTTGGAGAGGCGATAAGCAACCAGCGGATTAGGGGGATCAAGGCAGCAGGAGGTGCAGAGGACGTGGATATGTTCGAGGAAAAGAAGTAGATGGGGGAAAGGAATCAGGTCATAGAGGATCTGCGTGGGGGACGGGAGGTGTTTACAGAAGGCGAGGTGGAGAGCATGGCGCTCGAGGATCTGGAGGGACTTATAGAATTTGGGGGGAGTGGATATACAGGAGGACTGTCATAACAGACGATGGGATAGATTAAGGATTTGTAGATGTGGAGTATGGTAGAGGGGTTCAACCGCAAATTTTCAATTGTAGCTCATTAATTTAAGCCTCACAACAATGACACTGATACATGAGAGTTAGTGTATGTAACTCTAGTTCTCGAAAAAACTCAAAGAACGAATGAAATCAAAAAAATACCAAATTTGAAAGACACTACCAAGCGTTCCGTTTCACACAGTAGCTCTTAATCATATACTTACATCAGGACTCTCGTCTTAGGTATATTTTGGGTAAGATGGCGGCGGTGCTTTAACGTGGAGCTCTTTGATACACCGCGACGGGCGCTGTTGCTGACGGTAAGACGAGACCAGGAAGAGAGAGGAGGGCTTGAGCAGTACAGAGGGACGAGTCTGCTAGCAGCCGCAACACGTGAAGGTGGCCCAGGACTGTGGCCAGTGTTGGTTTTGGTAGGCGACCTTTTACTGTTTGGAGGTAGCTACGTGGTGGGTAGACACATGTAAAGTAGTCGCTTCTTACGGCCATCTCCATGGCCGTTGTGGAACATGCGATATGCTGGAGCTAGATTTTAATACCGCCAAGACAGTACTACGTGGAGGTTTACCCACTGTGAGGTTGTGTGGCAGTTATCAGCCTCATACAACGGAAATTAATGGTGAGCACCTATCTGCAGTATTGCACGATAACTGAGCTGTACCAAAGGCGAATGGACTTTTTGGCTGTCATGCGAGTTCGGGTACCCCATTCATGCTGTATACACAAACTGCTATGGACCTGCCAACGATAACTTGCGTGTGTTTTTTGGGATTTGAATGCGCCCGTAACTACCCCACCAACTAGCCGGTATTTTGCCATAAACATGCTTAAATACGTGCTTTCCAGGAAAAGGCGCCGTGCAGTAACTGTTTATTCGTGGCTGAGTTTATTTGGGCAGTTCAGAAATGTTGCATATGCTAAAATTTCTCCTTGTTTCAAATGATATGTCATTGTTTTTAAGGTCCTATTATACGTGTGGTAACATTGTTTTTTCTTTTATTTTAGAGCTCTAAAACTTAAATGTTCTTATTCCACCTGCGTAAAACTAGAGGTGCGACCGTGTCAAATGTAACTGCCAGCTGGGAAAAATTCCTGAGTGAGGCCTTGGCGTTTTTCGTTGGTATGAATCCGTGTTTGTAATGTAATCTGCGTCATTCGAAGTTGTTTGTACTAAAAGTTTAAACTGATGGAACGGTACAGTTTCCTTATTGCTGGCACAATAAAACAGATTTTAATATTAGATTGCTTAATTTGGCCTTCCAGGTCTGTTGATGTGAAACTATCTTATAATTGGCCTTTTTAAAACAATTTTTTGCTTTGCATTGTCCAACTTGGTTTTTGTAAATTTTCTTGAAGGTTTTTAGGCCAAACCATATATTGGCGTCTGTAAAGTACTTCGTTAATAGCGACTTCCCATTCAATTATTGGCACCATTTTAAATAGTTTTGGTGTTAAACTGTATGCTTAAGTGTCTGAAGTTTTAAATAAATTTTAATGTTAAGCTGATGCTTTAATCAGCAGCGGTTTAAACACTGGTTTGGATGTCTCCCTATCAGATCTGTTACTGGCACCTCTGAGCTTTCTTGCATTACTTGTTTTTTGAGATAATTGAAATAATTTTTGATTCTATCACTTACTGGCGCGTCTGAACTATCTTATCTTAATTATATATTTTTTTAAATTTTTAAGTGGTACTACCTGTTTTCTGGCGTACCGTATTCGAATGAATACTTGAAATTGTCACTTATTGGCGTCTCTGCATTGTCATATTGTTCCTTAGCAGCGTCTTTGTAATATTTTGATTTTGGGGACGTTGCAGTGCAGTAACTGTATTGCTTTAATAAAGGTGCTCGGGTTGCCAGTGTGTGCTTGATGTAAATTCATGATGCTGAAATAAAATTGTTTAATTTTTCTACTGAGTCTGGGCCCAGTTGTTTATCACTCCTGGGTCCCCGCATCTTACACCGTTTCAGACACTATACTAACGAAGGGCTGCCGATACTGTCTACTACGAAAGCATACGAGCTTCTGTACGCTAATATTCACTCGAAGGACAGAAAAGCGCGGAAAAGACTCGTTCCTTGAAAGGGTTTCCGTATCTCGCACCGTCCAAAAGAACAACTATCGTAAAACGATTTTCTTCTTCTACCGCTATTTACTACATGTCAACCGTTCCCAACAGTGTCAGCTAGTTACGTTTTTTCTTTCACAGGATGATTCCATGGTGTGAAGGAGATGTAGGAGTGGAGGAGGATAAATGTCTCAATCTGATGTCAGCCACTGTGGGCTGGAATCGACCGAGTCGAAAATCATGCGCCCAAGCCAAAGTCGTTCCAATAGCGGGCACTTGTTCAGTAGAGGACGTGTGTTTCACAGTAGCGAGGATGAGCAAGTGCTCATACGTCTTACGCTGTGCGTTTCAGAGTCCGTATTTACTAGACGTTCTTTTCATGTTTTAGTGCATACCTCTACAATCCTAACGACAGTACCGGTACATGAATTGCACTGTCAATGGTACCAGAACGGTTTTCTGTTATATTTTGAGTCACTCGTTTGTGGACCGGGGTCCCTTACCTCATATTGATACATTTACCTCACTCCGTCATCCCTAAAAGATTGATACATCATCATGGAATCACCCTGTGTATCTCAGGTCCTCGGAGTTAATGTTTTCACGATGAAAAATCTTACCGAATCCATTCACAAGACGAGGTGGTGCAGTAATTCTCACGCAGTACTCGCATTCGGGAGAGCGATGGTTCAAATCCCCGTCCGGTCACTCAGATTGGATTTTTCGTGATTTCTCTAAATCACTCCAGACATATACCGGGATGGTTCCTTTGAAAAGGGCAAGGCCGAGTTCCTTATCTATCCTTTCGTAATCCAGGATTGTGTCCCGTCTCTGACTATCACGCTGTCAACGAGACAACCTATTACCTTCTTTTTCTTCAATCCATTCACCGAATATGAGATTTTAATTGCCGCGGAACCGAGGACGAACAGAATATTTGGAAAATACTAACGATAAAAAAGGGCAGGAAGATAGGACACGTGTTACGGCATCTGGGAATAATGCTGTTACTTGCAGCTACCTGATATTGTCACTATGGAGACACGATTAGTAATTTCGATAATTGTTGATAATTCTTGTAAAATCATTATTAGGCAAGGAAATCTGATAACTAGTTTCTACCGTTACCTACCACCTTCAGCTCAAAATACACAAAGCATTGTCCATGTTAAGAGGACACTTCGTCAACTGGGTGTTAATAAGGCAAGGGAGTATCAACATCAAACTTATCATTCTAACGTGAATAAATCGGCAGTACTGGGTGTTTCAAAAGTTACGATACAACGTTAACTTGTTACAGCATTAAGATATTCACACCATGTAAGGATTATGTGACACACTACCTTACAAGTTTTTGTTCCACTCAGTCAATTCCAACATGCGCACCTTCGGTGATATGCACGGCATCCAGTTTGTATTCAAGCTCTGTCCACACTCGGGCTATGGCAATGGCGGCAACGATTCTGTTCTGTTGATGCAGTTGACAGGCGTTTAGCAGACTCTGTCCTTGACGTACCTCCATAGAAAGAAGTCCATCGGTATAATGTCAGGCGACTTAGGAGGCCAGGGCTTTGGACAACCGCTATCAATCCAGCGATCTGGAACCACATAGTTTAGAACATCTCGCACAGCCTGTGTCCAATGTGGCGGTGCACCGCCTTCTTGGAAAACGATTGTGTCTTGGCGGTCATACGGGTGTGCTAACGCAAACAGAACCAGCATATCAAGGTAATTCTTACGATTAACTGGGGGGGGGGGGGGAATTAATGGTTCCACAATGCGATGACTTATCACTTGGCACCACGCATTCACTTTCGGGTGTCACGTAGCTCTTCTGTCACATCATGCAAACTGGTTGTGCCCCAGATGCGAACATTGTGTTTGTTTACGTTACCATGCACGAGGAATGATGCTTTGTCAGAAAATGCTAGGTTCTTTAGAAAATGTCCACCTTCCTCTAAACGGTGAAGAACGTCCACAGCGAACTGCATACGTTGTGGGTTGTCATCCGGTTTCCGCACTGTTGAAGTGAAGGTCGGTATCTCGAACGTTACAAAGCTGCATTTCCATACATTATTTGAGCACAGTAAGTAAGCTCTTGGAATTATGTCCACATAGATGTGGAAAATTTAGACAGGGAGGTCAAGCTATACATGGCTAAGCAACCTTATCTACGTATGTACCTGTAAAACAATGTATTTTTTTGCAACGATAGATGAATATTATGGAGCGAGATCTGAAACTTCAAACAGTTAGAGTGTCTAGTAAGAAACGCTTCACCAGCAGAGAACACTATACTTTTGCACTGAGTTTAGAAAATGGCGGCACTAAAATACAATAAATATGTCACTAAGCTCATCGTGCTGAAAAAGATTCCCTTTGATGCTTTTGCAGAATGGGGAACCCTGCTCTGCTACAGATCTGTATCAGAGGACAGAGAGCTATGCGTTTGTAACTCAGAGCAGTGACGCAGATTTAGTGGCAGCATCCGTCCTCTATCGCTATAAATGCGGCTCCGACACAGCGAACACGAGATTCGATGAATGCGTTGGAACAGGTGGGGCGTATTTCTCTCTACCCTCGGCAATGGTGAATGTCGTATTATGTTTCGGTTTATTGCTCGGGGGGCTCAGTCTGAAATCCGATTGCAATTTAGGACTTTCGCACTACAGAATTCCAACGAAGCGTATCAAATTAACGACTACCGAATAACATCATTCATACCCATGATCCATATAACTCTCTAACGACAAATGTTGTCCATGTTATCTTCTTTGCGTATCGGCTGAAACAAAAAATAAAATAAAGAAAAACAGCAAACATAGCCAATATCTGTTCTCCGCACTCAACTCTGTACATTGATGAGCCAAAATATTTTGGAGAGTTCCCACAGCGAAAATGAATGCCGCAGGTCCTTAATGCGTTAAGGAAAGCACATATACACAGCCCAGTCACATTAATGTGATCACCTATAGGTTGACTCTTACACAGAAGATTACAGCACCCAGCCACTTTTTACAATGCTATTTATTTATTTAAACAGCGCCGTTAGCGGTTTCGAACCGATAGGTTCCTCTTCAGACGGCTAGCTCACGTTTTACGTTACATTTCGTATTTGTTTCCCCACCTGACGAAACTTCCTGTGGTGGTGATGCCAATGAAGAATCCGCGCCATTACGTTCCAGTGCAGGTTGCTTATCATCTTGCACCATCGAAAACTGTATCATCATCATCAGTGTTCTGCAAAAAGGCAGGTTTTTACATGGTAGTTCTCTCAGTCTTGTCCCATAAACCAATCCTTCCAAAGCATCTGCTAGCAAACACTCCCTTCTCAATGAATGTCTCCACCAATTCTTTTTCTTTTCACTTACAACCTTCTGCAGACATCTTCTCTCACCGACGCTTTGCAATACTCTTTCATTACTCATTCTTTCCATCCAGCTTATTCTCTCCATTTTGCTCCACATTATGCTCAAATGCTTCTAATCTTTTTTCATCCTCTCCTCTCAACGTCCATGTTTCTACCCCACATAGTGCCACACTCCAGACAAAACATTTGCCAAGCCTTTTCCTTACACCTTTATCTAACTTGCCACATATGAACCTCCTCTTTCTGTTGAATGCCTCCTTCGCTATGGCAATTCGAGTGTTCACCTCTTGGTGACATCTCAACTCTTCAGTTATTGTACTTCCAAGGTATTTAAATGCACTTAATTGGCTAATGGTAGATTGCCCTATTTTAATATTGGACAGTCTGCGTCTTGTACTGATGACCATATTCGTTGTTTTTGCTGCGTTTATTTGCATCCCATATTCCAGACAAGCTTCATTCAGATGTTTCAGCATGTTATTCACGGTCCGCTCAGTTTCTGCCACTAATACCATGCCATCAGCAAATCTTATACATTCTGTCCTCTTGCCACCAATACATATTCCTCTTTTCCCATCTAAGCCTTTCGCAATAATCTCTTAAAGGTATGTGTTAAACAACAGTGGGGAAAGGCAACAATCTTGTCTAACACCTCGTCCAATGTTGCTTGCTTCCGACATTTCATTTCCAGTCCTTATCCTATACAGATTCTATAGCAGTAGTCTATCTTTCCTATCTATTCCTTTCCTCTTCAAAGTATCCATCAGCTTGTTCCACTGAACTCTGTCAAAAGCCTTTTCTAAATCTATAAAAACAGCGAAGATTTCTCTACCTTTTCACATATATCTTTCCCCTATAGTTCTTAACAGGCCAATAGCATCTCTTGTATAATGCACTTTTTTGTGTGTATATATATGCGCATAATCTAACGCACCACTCACACACATAGAAGTTTCATCACATGGAGGCATTACCTCCATGTGATGAAATTTTTAAGTGTGTGAGTTTCATTACATGAAACATATAAGTGTGTGAGTGGTGCGTTACATTATGTGCATATATATACACACAAAAGTGCATTATACAGTTCTCGAGGCTGCAAGATGATAAGCAACCAACACTGGAACGCAATGGCGCGGATTCCTCATTGGCAAAGTCCGGCCTCGTTAGCTGAGTGGTCAGCGCGGCGGAAGGCCACGCCAAGAGGCCCGGGTTCTATTCCCGGCAGGGGCAAGAGATTTACTCCACCCAGGGACTGAGTCTTGTGTTGTCCTCATCGTCATTTCATCTCCGACGTGCAAGTCACCCAATGTGGTGCCGAATGCCATAAGTACTTGCCCTCGGTGGGCGAACTTCCCCAACGGGGAACTCTCCGCCCACAATGCAGTACGCTCATTTCCATTTTTCTTTTTTTTATTGGCTTTAGCACCCCAAGGAAGTTTCATCAGGTGGGGAAACAAAACACGAAATGTAACGTAAAACGTGAACTAGCCGTCTGAAGATGAACCTATCGGTTAGAAACCGGTAGCGGCGCTGTTTAAATGCATAAATAAATATATAGCATGGTAAAAATTGGCTGGTTGCTGTAATCTTCTGTGTTAAGAGTGAACCTATATTTTGTACCCAACCACAGGCTCAAAATGTAATTTTGTGACAAAATAGCAGTGTGACCACCTATCAAAAGCCACCTTTTGCAGCACGGACCACTGCGAGACGCGCAGCAAGAGAGTTAGTGAGGTTCTGCGAGGGAGCGACAGGGGTGTGGGGACACGCCGACTGCAGTGCCGTGGGCAGATGCGTGTGTCTCTCGATTGAGGACCCATGTGCGAGCAGCCTGGTCGAGCTGGTTCCGCAGATTCTCGTTGGGGTTTAAAGGTGGAGAGTTTGGTGGCCAGGGGAGCACGGTAAACTCGTCCTGGTCCTCCACGACACACGCACACTGCTAGCTGTGTGATGCGTCGCATTGTCCTGCTGGTAGATGCCATCGTGCAGTGGAACACTTAGGGGTGGACATGGCCCCAAGGCCAGATACCTTTGTTGATCCATTGTGATTTCCAGAATGACGTGATCACCCAGGAATGTCACGGAAACATTCCCCCAGATATACCTCCTCCTGCTTTGAACCTTCCGACGTTTGTCCCAGTGCGTTTGCTTTCAGACGTCTCGCGCTGTACAGCGATAGCCGCGCGGGATTAGCCGAGCGGTCCAGTGCGCCGCAGTCATGGACTGTGCGGCTGGTCTTGGCGGAGGTTCGAGTCCTCCCTCGGACATGGATGTGTGTGTTTGACCTTAGGATAATTTAGGTTAAGTAGTGTGTAAGCTTAGGGACTGATGACCTTAGCCGTTAAGTCCCATAAGATTTCACACACATTTGAACATTTTTGTACAGCGATCATCTGTCATTTGAAAAGGCCACTTCTTGGCACTCAGTGGACGACCAATTGCGATACTGACGTGAAAATTCCAACCTTCGTCGTCGATGAACAGCACTCATCATGGGTGCATGAACCAGGCGCCTGCTAAGGAGGCCCCCTACTCAGCAACGTTCGTTGAACGGTCGTTGCGAAGACGCTGCCACTTTGTTCATCTGGGCGGTCAGTTGCTCACCAGCTGCACGTTTGTTTGACTGTACGCATCTCCGCAGTCGTCGTTCAGCCCTGTCATCTACGGCCCATCCTGGGTTCGATTCCCGGCGGGGTCAGGGATTTTCTCTGCCTCGTAATGGCTGGGTGTTGTATGCTGTCCTTAGGTTAGTTAGGTTTAAGTAGTTCTAAGTTCTAGGGGACTGATGACCATAGATGTTAAGTCCCATAGTGCTCAGAGCCATTTGAACCATCTACGGCCCACGGTGCGCCACAGTTGCCTCGTCGCCGATTTTGGATAGCGTCAGTTTGCTATACACGGTATACTTTAACAACAGCGGTACGTAAATAGTTTACGGACTTAACCGTTTCGGAAATACTTCCACCCTTGCCCCGAAAAGCAATGATCACGCCTTTTTGAAAGTCAGACAACGACTGCACTGTTTTCCGCGTCCCCCGAAACACTTTCTATACCCTCCCCTGCCAGTGCTGTCACCCGACGTTTGTGAATGGTTATCGCGCGTTAGCGTCGAACATATGCGACGGTCAGGACCGTGTAATAAGGAAGCACGGAACCGTTCTAGCGATGATACGTATCCCAAATCCACCGACATAAATGATTTTTATAAAATAAAGATTGTTACTGCCTGACGGCTGTGAATGAACATCTCGGAAATGGCGAAGCTGGTCACTTGCTCGCGTCCTGCTGTTGTGAGCAGCTGCGGAAAGTGGTTGAAAGGCGGTGAAAACGCAAGTAGGTGCTAATGTGTTGGACGTCCTCGTCTCATCCCAGAACGTGAATGTCGAGGGTTTTCCCGGTCTGCAGAATAGGGTAGACGGTAATCTGTGGCAGATGTGATTAATCTGACAATGCAGAGCACAGTGCTGGTGCAGGCATATAGTGATTCGGTGTGCACCGCTCAGCGTACATTGTTGGATGTGGGGCTTCCTAGAAGGAGACATTTGTGACCCAACAATTTGGAATTGCAGTGGGCAACGGATCATCGAGACTGATCCGTGCGTAACAGACGCATCACCTTTTTATACACTAGGCCAGTGGTTGTTCGAAAATGGTTCAAATGGCTCTGAGCACTATGGGACTTAACATCTGAGGCCGTCAGTCCCCTAGAACTTAGAACTGCTTAAACCTTACTAACCCAGGACATCAGACAGATCCATGTCCAAGGCAGGATTCGAACCTGCGACAGTTAACAGTCGCGCGGTTCCGGGCTGCAGCGCCTAGAACTGCTCGGCCACCACGGCCGGCCGCCAATGGTTGTGTCCGTATGCGTCTCATCCAGTCGAACGCCTGCCCGATAAATGCACCACGCTACGGACGCAGGCGCGAGGGCAGTATTATAATATGGAAGACATTCATCTAAATTTCCTGGGGACCTGTGGTAGTAAGCAATGGAGCAATGGCACTTGTAGACTATACTCTGTTCATCATAATAATAAACCTGATACAAACATTATGCCACGCATTCTTCCGCCTTTGCTTCAGTCTCATTGGAATTCGTTTCACGTGGAGCGGAAGCCAAGCTGTACCCGGTACAGTCAAGTACGATTGTAAGGATACGTTTTATGCTGTGTTACGCGCACATAGACTGCGCAATAATGCAGGACAACAGCCTTACCGGCGCATTAAACTTGGACAGCACTGGCCAGCCAGCTGGTCCAACTAACCTGCAATGATGTGAGCAGTTGCAGTTCAGACGTAAAAAGAGACGAACAGAGAAACAGTATAGTTTCGAATGTCATTTAATTTTTAAAGAAAATGAAATAATACTTGGTAAAACTCCAGCACTACCTCAAGTTTCTAAGGTGACCAGACGGAGAGCTAAAATGCTCCCGTTCTCAAATGAGTATAGTATTCTAATTATAAGCAGGAATGATGAAAATTCCTAACTTAAACACAGGGTAATTTTTCAGAGTGAGCTAAGTGTGATGCAAAAGCATACTGCAGGGATTTTACCGTACTGTTGAATACGGAAGCCACTGAAGGTATTAATTACAGTGAGTCGTCCTCCCACTGTTTAAATTTTGATTAATAATCAGCATTGGCAGCCGAAGACTTTCGGCATAAGAAGTCACCCTCATTGTGCCAACGGCCTTGTCAAGAGGGTGGAGGAGTGGACAGAGGTTCAGGGCACTCTCTTGTCCTAGGAGTGAGAAACTACCCCTAAAGGCCGAGGAATCAGCAATTATCAACGGCGTGAGGATGCAGAAGGCAATGGAAACCACTGTATTAAAGACAAGTAACGTGTATCCACAGGACATGTGGCCTGCAATTGAAAAGTGTCATGATGACCTCACCATTGGCAAAAGATTCCGGAATACTCCTCCCATTCGGATCTCAGGGAGGGAACTGCCAAGGGGGAGTTGACCATGAGTAAAAGATTGAATAAATAACAAAAGGATAGCGTTCGGGGTGGGAATGTCAGAAGCTTCTACTTGGTAGCGAAACTATAAAATATGGAAAGGGAAATGCAAAGACTCAGTCTAGTCATAGTAGGGATCAGTGAGGTGAAATGGCAAGAAGAAAATGATTTCTGGTCAGATGAGTATATGATAATATCAACAGCAACAGAAAATGGTATAACTGGAGTAGGATTCCCTATGAATAGGAACGTAGGGCAGAGAGTGTGTTACTGTCAACAGTTCAGAGATAGGTTCGCTCTGATCAGAATTTACAGCAAACCAACACCGACAACGATAGTTCAGGTAATAAAGCCGACGTCGCAAGCTGAAAATGGAGAGATAGAGAAAGCATATAAGGATATGGAAAGGGTAATACAATACGTAAAAAGAGATGAAAATCTAATAATCATGGGGTACTGGAATGCAGTTGTAGGGGAAGGAGTACAAGAAAAGGTTACAGGAGAATATGTGCTTGGGACAAGCAATGAGAAAGACTAATCGAATTCTGTAATAAATTTCAGATAGTAATAGCGACTACTCTGTTCAAGAATCACAAGAGGAGGAAGTATACTTGGAAAAGGCCGGGTCATATGGGAAATTTTCAGCTAGATTCCATAACGGTCGTACAGAAATTCCGAAATCAGATACTGGACTGTAAGGCGTACCCAAGAGCAGACATAGACTCAGATCGTAAGGTAGTAGTGATGAAGAGTAGGCCGAAGTTTAAGACATTATTCAGGAAGAATGAATATGCAAAGAAGTGCGATACAGAAGTACTGAGGAATGGCGAGAGATACGCTTGACGTTCTCCAAGGCTATAGATACAGCAATAAATAATTGCTCAGTAGACAGTACAACTGAAGAGGAATGGACATGTCTAAAAAGGGCCATCGCGGAAGCTATAAAGAAAAACATAGGTTTAGAAAAGGTAACTGTGAAGAAATCACGGGTAACAGAAGAAATAATTCAGTTGATCGATGAAAGAAGATAGTACAAAAACGTTCCGGGAAACACAGGAATACAGAAATACAAGTCGCTGTGGAATGAAATAAATAGGAAGTGCAGGGAGGCTAAGACGAAATGGCTGCATGAAAAATGTAAAGAAATCCAAAAAGAAAAGATAGTCCGAAGGACTGATTCAGCATACAAGAAAGTCAAAACAACTTTCGGTGACATTAAAAGCAATGGCGGTAACATTAAGGGTGCAACGAGAATTGCAGTGTTAAATGCAGAGGAGAGAGCGGATAGGTGGAAAGAATTCGTTGAAAGGGTCTATGAGGGGGAAGATTTGTCTGATGTGATAGAAGAAGAAACGCGAGTCGATTTAGAAGAGATAGAGGATACAGTATAATCAGTATTTAAAAGAGCTTAGTAGGACTTAAGATCAAATAAGGCGGATATATACCATTCCATCAGAATTTCTAAAATCATTGGGGAAAGTGGCAGGAAAAACGACTATTCACGTTGGCATGTAGAATGTATGAGTCTGGCGACATACGATACTACTTTCGGAAAAATATCATCCACAACATTCCGAAGACTGCAAGAGCTGACAAGTGTGAGAATTATCGCACAATCAGCTTAACAGCTCATGCATCCAAGTTGCTGACAAGAATAATATAGAGAAGAATGGAAAAGAAAATTGAGGATGCGCTAGATGACGATCAGTTTGGCTTTAGGGACGGTAAATGCTCCAGAGATGCAATTCGGACGTTGCGTTTGATAATGGAAGCAAGATTAAAGAAACATCAAGAACGTTCGTCGGATTTGTCGACTTGGAAAAAGCGTTCGACAGTAAAAATGACGCAAGGTGTTCGGAATTCTAAGAAAAATAAGGGTAAGCTATAGGGAGAGACGGGAAATATACAATGTGTACAATAGCCAACAGGGAATAATAACAGTGGACGACCAAGAACGAAGGATTAAAAAGAGTGTAAGACACGGAAGTAGTATTACGCCCCTACTGTTCAATCTATACATAGAAAAAGTAATAAGGGAAATAAAAGAAAGATTCAGAAATGGGGTTAAAATTCAAGGTGAAAAGATATAATGATACGATTCGCTGCTGACATTGCTATCCTGAAAGAAAGTGAAGAAGAATTACATGATCTACTACTGAATGGAATGAACAATATCACGAGAACAGAACACGGACTGAGTGTAAATCGAAGAAAGACGAAAGTATTGAGAAGCAACAGAAATGATAACAGCGGGAAACTTTATATTATGGTTTGGTGGTCACGAAGTAGATTAAGTTAAGGAATTTTAATACCTAGGCAGCAAAATAACCCATGACCGACGGAGCAAAGAGGACATCAAAAGCAGACTAGCACTGGCAAAAAGGGCATTCCTGGCCAAGAGAAGTCTACTATTATAGTATCGAACACTGGCCTCAATTTGAGGTAGAAATTTGTAAGAATTTGCGTTTGGAGCAGCTCATTGTATAGTAGTGAAACATGGACTGTGGGAAAACTGGAACAGAGGAGGATCGAAGCATGTGAGATGTGGTGCTACAGAAGAATGTTGAAAATTAGGTGGACTGATAAGGTAAGGAAAGGGGAGGTTCTGCGCAGAATCGAAAGAAATATGTGGAAAACACTGAGCCGGCCGCGGTGGCCGAGCGGTTCTAGGCGCTTCAGTCCGGAAGCGCGCGACTGCTACGGTCGCAGGTTCGAATCCTGCCTCGGACATGGATGTGTGTGATGTCCTTAGGTTAGTTAGGTTTCAGTAGTTCTAAGTCTAGGGGACTGAGGACCTCAGATGTTAAGTCCCATAGTTCTTAGAGCCATTTGAACCATATATTTTGAAACCTTTCACATAGTCTCGTGGTGTGAGGGGAGCTGTTAAGGAAATAAGAATTTCTGACCGGTTACGACAGTCTAGCTGTCACCTTCGGAAGGAGAGTACAACGAATTTTTAAAAAAGTGTGTAACATGTCAGAAGGCAAAACCTAATAGTCAAGGTAGTAAGGGACTGCTACACCTCACCATTCCAAAGAAACCACTTGATACTGTAATCGTATGTGTCGACGATTGCGGCCCGCTCCCAAGAGCAAGAGGAGTGCGCAAGTATATGGTAGCTCTTTTTGATGTATTTTCAAAATACCTAACTGTGTATCCAGTTAAAACCGCGACCAGCAGGTCAATCTTAAATGGCGTTTGGATGATTTAGCCTGCATGTGCGAAAACGCCTTAAAATTTACGTGCTCCGAGGCACATTGGGGGTGCAATGGATTTTTGATTTATTCTGTTTTATGAATTTGTCAAACCAATTTTTCATCTTTGCGTTTTCAAATGGAGTGAGTTCTCGTTATGGTTGTGCGATTCATGCAAAGTAATATTGTTTCCAGAAGATGACTGCTACAGTCAATCGAAATCGGTCGTTGAGGAATTAACGATATTTCAACTCGCGATCTTGGCTCCAAAAATTCTTATTAATCACCCAAGACCAGATCGCACCCAGAACATCTGCAACTTACGTTAGAGAAGAGTTAAGTTTTTCTCAGCATACAACAGAGCACCTGCAAGAACCGTAGAAAGTTTATCGGAGTAAACTATTAAGATCCTCCTGGCATCTAATCAGTCTGGTGTGGGGCAAGACAAATTGAGCTTAATTACCGCAAATTGTCTCGCCACCTGTAATGGAAGTCGGTTAAGCGCTCCGCGAAGACGCTTTACGACGATTCCAACTCCATTTAAGCGGAGACAAAAGGCGACGACAGTCCGCAGTTTGCTCGTCGAGCGGAGGAAAAGAGGCCTTAACGCGTAGATTAAACGTAGCCACAGGTGGCCGGTAAATTTCCGCGCCTGCATTACGAGTAATTGAGAAAATTACCCAGCAGACAATTAACCGCGGTAAAAGCGACACTTTACGATGTCGCAGTGCGCTCATTAAGATCCGAGCTGCCGGAAACGACTTCTTAGCCGCAAGATAACTGCATCTCGTGGAAGACGAATTAAAATTCTCGGCAGCCCATTCCGCGAGAAGAGGAAGAGGTCTTCAGGAATAAAGAGTTTATTTGGAGCGAATTTCTTGCTGCTGAACAGTTCTGAGCTGTGAATATTTATCAGCTCGCGGGGTGATGCTCGGCCGGAGTGAGTTTGTGGGGCCACGGCTAGATGTCGCCAGCTGCCAGCTGCACGGATAAAGAAGGGCGGCCGGCTCTGCAACTTCCCCCGTCTTCCGAACGGGGGGACAGGCGCGACTAAGTAAAACTTTATAATAACATCGCTCTCTAACAGCCATGTTTACGACAACGGGTCCAGCAGCTGGTAACTCTACGTTAATGACTGAAAATAATGACAACACTTTTATTTACACGTCACTTTAGGTGCCTTTTGTGAACATCTCGTACTTGCATCTATACCAAACTTGGAGGGAAATTTACGAGATGGCCAAAGTAGCCGTCACAATACAAGACACGATTGCAATCTTCTTTCCTTGCTCATGTAGAGAAATTCATTGACTCTTCTCAGTTCACTTGCAATAGAAAATACACTTTCATATTTTTTTGGAAGGTGTTTTCCCAGAATTAAATATAAAATAGTGTTTCCATCCGTCGATACTGGCAACTGTAGTTTTTGCTTTTCCTTGATTGTAAAACAAATGCCGTATATTGAAATGTCCATCCAAATATTCTCACCGGGGTTCTCTTTGCCCCACTACCTGCCCCTGGATCACGGGGTCCCGGGTTCGATTCCCGGCCGGGATGGGGATTTTTCTCTGCCCGGGGACTGGGTGTTTGTGTTGTCCTCATCATTTCATCATCATCATTCTTGATAGTGGCTAGATTGGACTGAGCAAAAAAAATGAAGCGTGAAGAAATTGGGACTTTGTACAGGCACTGATGTTGTTAGTTTGTAACAGAACAACAGCCATGAATTTTGTATGATACACTTCACAAACTTAATCCCATAGAAGATGACAAACAGGTGTTGAAATATGTAAGGGCAAAGAGAAAAAAAGTACGTTATTTGGCAAAATACAAACCAAACATCACCTGCCCCACTACCAGTTTATATAATAGTTTTTTTAATATGTTAGAGTAAAGAAAAAATACATTATGTTTTGCAACATAATCTATTTTTTTCTGTTTACCCTAACATATTTCGACACCCATTTGTCATCATTTCATGAAGGGGTTTGCACCCCTTGTTGTTTTACGTGGCGCTATTACAGCACAGACCTACATTGACATTTTAAGCACCATCTTGCTTCCCACTGTTGAAGAACAATTAGGGGATGGGGATTGCATCTTTCAACACAATCGAGCATTTGTTCATAATGCACGGCCTGTGGCGGAGTGGTTACACGACAATAAGATCCCTGTAACGAACTGGCCTGCACAGAATCCTGACCTGAATCCTATAGAACACCTTTGGGATGTTTTGGATCGCCGACTTCGCTCCAGGCCTCACCGACTGACATCGATTCCTCTCCTCAGTGCAGCATTCCATGAAGAATGGGCTGCCATTCCCCAAGAGTGGAAGCTGTCATCAAGGCTAATGGTGGGCCAACACCATGTTGAATTCCAGCATTACCGATGGAGGGCGCCAGGAACTTGTAAGTCATTTTCAGCTAAGTGTCCGGATACTTTTGATGACGTAGTGTACTTGATTGAGGAGCAGCGCCTCTGGTCACGAAAGGTGACTACGGCTGGGAGAGTTGTGTGCTGACTACATGCCCCTCAATATCTGCATGTGGTGACGCCTATTGGCTGATGATGACACGGCGGTCGGTCGGTACCGTTAGGTTTTCCGAGACCTGTTCGGACGGAGTTATGTCATGCGGTGACGATAAACAAAGCACAAGGCCAGACGCTACGTGTTGCGTGCCTGGATTTAGTTGTTTATCGCACGGCCAGTCCCAGATCGCTCTCCTCCGTTAGTGAAGCAAAAAAGCTCTTCGTTCATATCTCAATCATACTACCTTAAATGTTGTATAAAAGGAAGCTTTATAAATCAAACATAAGTTCCATGCGAATGAAGTGTTTGGCACAGCTGTACATAAATACCAGGGCCGGCCGAGGTGGCCGAGCGGTTCTAGGCGCTACAGTCTGCAACCGCGCGGTCGATACGGTCGCAGGTTCGAATCCTGCCTCGGGCATGGATGTGTTTGATGTCCTTAGGTTAGGTTTAAGTAGTTCAAAGTCTAGGGGACTGATGACCTCAGAAGTTAAGTCCCATAGTGCTCAGAGCCATTTTTTTAAATACCAGGGCAATACCAGGTTTTCAACTACTTGTAAATACGACTGTTACGTTTCCTTTATGGATGTAATAATATATTGACAAAGTGTCTCACTTATTCCCTCGATTTAGCACGAGAAGTTTGAAACTTCCTGGTAGATTAAAACTGTGTGCCGGACCGAGACGCGAACTTGGGATCTTTGCCTTTCGCGGGCAAGTGCTCTACCAACTGAGCTACCCAAGCACAAATCACGCCCCTGGTAGAGCACTTGCCCGCGAAAGGCAAAGGTCCCGAGTTCGAGTCTCGGTCCGGCACACAGTTTTAATCCGCCAGGAAGTTTCATATCAGCGCACACACCGCTGCAGAGTTAAAATCTCATTCTGGCACCACAAGGTTGTTTTTCGGTTTCAAGGTGACCGTTTAATGGTTTGTACGATTGTAATCAGTCTTCTCTGCATTGTAATCCTGGCCAAATTAAGGTTTTTCACCAAATCTGCAACAATCAAGTTTACAGATCGCCGTCTGCGGTCTGACTATGCAGGTAATTAAAATATGTGATAGATCTCGTGTGGCTCACAGCCTGGGGCAACTAGTTTCATCTGGCACCATTCCAGCGATAGGTACGTAACATTAAATTGGTGCCGACCCGACAGCAGAAATCGAACATAAGTCCACTACATTAAAAGCGTGAACACTACTGTTCAGCTACTGGTGGGGTGGGGAGGAAAATTATTTTATCTACGACATGAGTAAAGTAAATGGGTAAAACCCCAAGGAAAGGAAACTAATCTCTGGAGAGGAGGGGGCAGGCAGTAGTATGTCGTTCGTGTGGTAAAATATTCGAGGATCGGTCCTGTGTACCACCTACTTAAACGATGAATAAACACTTAGTTTCATTGCTCAGACGTGATTAAGTAAAGTTATTAGTTCACTTGGCTTGCACTCAGAAGCTGTAGGTTTACCTCTCGTTTATCGTTTCAGTAGCTAATCTCATGGCAACGTAATGCAACTTTTTGTGAAGATGGTCACATTTGTTAAGAAGTTAGAGTTTCAATATAGTTTTTGAACGCCAGTGTCTTTTCAATCATTTAATAGATTTGAATTCACCGTCTTCTCAAGAAAATTTGTTTTCCAGCAGTGCTGCATTGCACTGGGCGGAACACAGTAACCAGAGCAAAATGGTTCAAATGGCTCTGAACACTATGGAACTTAACATCTGAGGTCATCAGTCCCCTAGAACTTAGAACTACTTAAACTTAACTAACCTAAGGACATCACACACATCCATGCCCGAGGCAGGATTCGAACCTGCGATCATAGCGGTCGCTCGGTTCCAGACTGTACCACCCTGGCCGGCCTAACCAGAGGCAAAGCATGATCTGTTTAGAATAGTTGCGTGTCCTTGCATTGCACTGAGCGAGGTATCCTTTTCTTTAGCTGGTTTTGTTGCTGCGCCGTATCCTTATGTTCATCACATCGAGCACTACCGAGCTTCAGTTCTCATAGGTAAGCCATGAAAATCAGTCAGGGACAGTTTTACTTCATAGTCAGAAGCTAGTAAGATCATTCAGTTAAGTATTGCACATACATTTTGACAACTCAGTCTGTGGAGAGCAGTGACCTGATGCAATTATTAAGTTAAAATAAACAGTGGAGATCGCAATAATATTTGTTTATAAACTGGTTTCGGCTAGTGATCACAAGAAATCAGACGAGCCGCCAGGAACAGCTATAGGGGGGCAAATATTCTGAAGATGGCTTGTAGATAAGCCGAAACCAGTTAATAAAGAAATATTATTGCAATCTCTTCTGTTAAGTTTAACTTAATGATTGCATTTCAGAATTAATATAAGGTCCATATTAGATGAAACTGAGTTGAAATTACATTTCCTGTCAGGCAGACTCATTCTTATTGTGCAGTGTTACATTTTCGGGTGTATTATCCAACGTTTGGAATTTTATGTAGTCAGTTGCTTACGTAAAATGACAGGGCACTCTTTACTGAAACACTGTGGTCACTCATTATTCAAAAATTAGTTTTGTAATTTCTGTAGCATTTTTATTCTGTTAGTCTTGTGTGTAAGAATTGCAAGTCACGTACTGTAACTTCACGTATTTAAGCACTGTTCATTGCATTGCACAACGCAGAACTTTACAGTACAGGTTCTTTAGCATACCGTGTTGAGTTTTATGATTATTTTGGTAAAGGTTTATTCAAATACAGCTAAACAATTTCAGATAGTTTGACGAATCATTTTATCAGACACCGTTTTGCAGCTACACCATTTGCATTGTGCAGTATTACAACACAGACACACACAAGTTGCTAATGACAGAAAACCAATTCAGTTTAGTAGTTATAGTTCACAATATTTCAACGTATCAACTTATTATTGATTTGTAGTCAGAAAAGTTACAATATCCAAAAGTGTAAAAAAGTTCAAACGGTTGAAATGGCCCTGAGCACTATGGGACTTAACATCTGAGGTCATCAGTCCCCTAGAACTTAGAACTACTTAAAACTAACTAACCTAAGAACATGACACACATCCATGCCCGAGGCAGGATTCGAACCTGCGGTCGTAGCGGTCGCGCGGTTCCAGACTGAAGCGCCTAGAATCGCTCGGCCACACCGGCCGGTGTAAAAAAAGTCGTTTAATGTGATGTTTACTTCTGGCAATGAAGGTCAGAAAACCTAAATTACACTGCAATTCGAATTACACGTTGAGTTGCACGTCACTCTATCAATGGCTATATGAGCGCTTCACTGGCTAGAGAACTCCTGTAACAGGTCCGTGCCTAATAAGGTATCGTGGATTAGAAAGCAAATATTCAGAGCGAAGACTACTTTAGTTATCTTTTTTAAATGGGAAAATTTATCGGAAACATACTGAAGGAAGAAAATCGCAGCACCAAGAAGGAGTTGCGCGACGTAAACGGAAGTTGGTAGACGCGTTTCCACATTTGCAGGATGATGTCTATTCAGCTTTCGCGCCAGTCGCATAAGAGTGGCGCTAATAGCGCCACTAAGAGAGTGCACATTATATTTGCTTCAAATACACGCTGTAATGGTCATGAGCGTTAGTTACCTTTGAGATTGGACGTGGTGAGTTGATGTTAGTCAAGAATGCCTTTAAGGCGATAAAAACGCCATAATCAACAACACACTGAGTTTGAAAGAAGTCATGTAATAGGGCTACGAGAAACTGCATGTACGTTCTACGATGCTGCGGGAAGACTTGGCGGTATTGGCTTAGAAAATGTAGTCCATCAACACTCGAGGTGGCTTACAAAACACTCGTTCGACCTATACTTGAGTATTGATCATCTGTGTGGGATCCGTGCCACATCGGGTTGACAGAGGAGATAGAGAAGATCCAAAGAGGAGCGGCGCGTTTCGTCACAGGGTTATTTGGTAAGCGTGATAGCGTTACGGAGATGTTTAGCAAACTCAAGTGGCAGACTCTGCAAGAGAGGCGCTCTGCATCGTGGTGTAGCTTTCGAGAGGGTGCGTTTCTGGATGAGGTATCGAATATATTGCTTCCCCTACTTATACCTCTCGAGGAGATCACGAATGTAAAATTGGAGAGATTCGAGCGCGCACGGAGGCCTTCCGTCAGTCGTTCTTCCCGCGAACCATACGCGACTGGAACGGGAAAGGGAGGTAATGACAGTGGCACGTAAAGTGCCCTCCGCCACACACCGTTGGGTGGCTTGCGGAGTATAAATGTAGATGTAGATGTAGAACGTAGCCACTGTGCATGATTGCCGGCAGCAGTGGTCACGTGTATGTACAGTCACAAGAAGACTAGGTTGCAATCGGTCACGTGACACTACCGAGAGGGAAGTTCACCGTGCGCATCCCAATCTACAGCAGCAATCTGAGCAGCAGTTGCCACCACAGTGGCACAACGAGCTGTTACAAGTCGGTTACTTCACGGGCAGTTCTGAGCCACACGCCCAGTAGCGTGTATTCCGCTGACCTCAAACCTCCAGCATTCCGAATTTAGTTGTGTCAAGCGAGAGCTCATTGGAGGGTAGCATCAAGTTCTGTCGTGTTTTCTAATGCAAGCTGGTTCTGTCTCGGTGCCAGGGATGGCCGTGTGTTGGTTAGAAGGAGGCCAGCTGAGTGCCTGTAACCAACCCGTCTGCGAGCTAGACACACTGGTCCTTGCCAAGAGTTATGGTTCGGGGTGCGATTTCGTATGACAACAGGAGCACCCTCATGGCTATCCCACGCACAATGACCTCAAAATTGTATCTCAATCCGGCGACTCGACCTGTACTACCGCCATTCATAAACAGCTTTCGAGGGGAGATTTCCAGCAGGATAACGCTGGTTCACATACCGCTCTTGTAACCCAGCGTGTCGTATGTTGCCTTGGCCTGCTCGATCACCAGATCTGTAACTAAACGGGCACACATCGGACAAAATCAGACAACTCCAGCGTCGTCCATAAACAGCATTAACCGTATTGCGCGACAAGTGGAACAAGGATGGAACTCCATCGCACAAGCTGACATCCGGCGCCAGAACTACACAATGCATGCACGTTTGCATTTCTGCATTCAACACTCTAGTGGTTACACCGGTTATTATTGTAGCAGCGTGTCACAATTGCAAACGCTTATCTCGCGCTTACGTTAACCTGTGCTCTTATGATGTTAATCACTTAAATATGTTAACTAGACAAATGTATTGGCGAGATTTCATTGCTCTAGATTAATTATTTTTTAGTGTTGTGATTTTTTCCGTCAGCGTAGTTAACGCAATGCTTTTAGCTACGATAGCTTTTTTATTCTGCTGAACTTGTTGACATGGCAACATTTCCGTCAGGTCTTTATTTTGTAGTGACTGTTGATAGCCAGCTGCCGCATTCCAGAGACCAACATTCCTCCTGTCTCGCTGGAACCTTCATAAACTGTACTACATCATTCCGCGCAGCTCTGTTGCGTCATTTCACATCTCTGACGGCCGCATAGCTGCATGCGCGTGCCAATACGAAGGCTGAGAGATAAACGCCCCTCTGAACCGCCTGCAGTTCACCTCCCAGCGCAAAGAAATATCGACGGGGGGGCTCGGGCGATTGTCGGTCTGACGAAGACGAATGGCCGCTTCCACGTATTACGTAAAAACACAGAAATAGAGAAAAAAAAGGGGACAAGACGTCGGCGCTTCACGGAATCGCTCACATCAATCTTGGCCCAGCGGGTGACGCCACCCAGTTGAAGAAGTCGTCTGGTAAGTTCGGGAAAGCCTGCGCGCCTCGGCGGCAGCGGGCGGGCGTGGTTGGAGTGGACACCACAGCGCCTGAGATCAGGAAACATTGGCAAAAGCACGGCGTAACCGTTCACTGAATATTAAGTTTTTTTATTTGTTTACGACGTGTTTCGGAGGCTTCCCTCTATGATCACGTGGTAGTTCACGTGTTTAGCTCAGGTGTATTGCCTCTGCGAAACCAACAATGTCGAAATATCTCCAGTCATATGGATCGTTGTTGTCCACTTCCCTCCCTGTACAATTAACACTGCGTTCATAGTATTCACTAGAGAGAGCAGATCAGTGCAACACCTATAGTATAATCAGCTTAACAGCTCATCCCTTTAAGCTGACTCTGGAGTGGGTTCAAAATTCAAGGTGAAAGGATGTCAGTGATACGATCCACTGATGACATTGCTACCCTGAGTGAAACTGAAGAAGAATTACATGATCTGAATGGAATTAACAGTCTAATGAGTACAGAATATCGATTGAGAGTAAATTGAAGAAAGACGAAAGTAATGAAAAGGAGCAGAAATTATAACAGCGAGAAACTTAACATCAGGATTGATGGTCACGAAGTAGATGAAGTTAAGGGATGCTACTACCTAGGCAGCAAAATAACCCGTGTCGGACGGAGCAAAGAGGACATCAAAAGCAGACTAGCACTGGCAAAAGCACTGGTCAAGAGAAGGCTACTAGTATTAAACTAGGTCCTTAATTTTAGGAAGAAATTTTTGAGAATGTGCGCCTCATTGTATAGTAGTGAAACATGGACTGTGGGAAAACCGGAACAGAAGAGAATCGAAGCTTTTGAGATGTGGTGCTGACAAGTGTAATAAACAGAAAAATGGAAAAGGAAATTGAGGAACAGTTAGATGACGCTCATTTTGGCTTTGGGAACGGTAAAGACACCAGATACGCAGTTCTCACGTTGCGTTTGATAATTAAAACAAGGTTGTAGAAAAATCAAGACACTCTAACAACATTCGTCGACCTAGAAAAAGCGTTCGACTGTGTAAAAGGGTGCAATACGTCCGAAATTCTGAGAAAAATAGGAGTACGCTATAGGCTACCCAAATTCAGCAGTCAACATTTCTGGCACTGTTAGGTAAGCACATCCACCATAGCAAGGTCGTACCATATCGGATGGGAAAAATGTTTTTTAATCTTCTTGAGTACAAAAACCGCATAAAAAGCAAAGTGACATCGGTTTTTAATTTACTGAGACCCAAAAATAGATTAAAAGCAAATGTTGGGGGGGGGGGGGGGGGAACTGGCGCAAGAAATATTCAACTTGCTGTTCAACGTTTACCGCCAACAAGTTGAAATCGAGAAACAGCTTGTTCCACAAAATATCGAAGTGTCTCAGAAGTCACGTTCAGAATGCATTGCGCAATGCGTGCCTCCAATTCAGTTACATTCGTAACTGGGACACTGAACACAAAGTCTTTCAGTGACATGGATCAGGGTCGGTTAATCTACACGGCCAGGCTGCGGGGAAATGACGGCTGCCAATTCTAGCATTTCCGAAATGGCTCTTCAGCAACCACTTCACGGGCTGTGCAATGTGCGGAGGAACGCCACCATGCACAAACATGATCCTACACACACATCCACGATGTTGAAGTATTGGAATGACGCTCAAGTGTAAAGGCCTCTCACAGCGTTTACCAGTGACGCTACAGGTAACAGGATCTTCAGCACTCAACTCCTCGAAATAATACCATGCCGACAACGCGCAGCACACAAGTACCATTGCAGAATGAAGTGGTACCGGCTGATGCACGTGCGGGTTTTCCATCGCCGATATTCTGCAATTCTGCGTATTGACATGTCCTTGGAGATGGGCTTCGTCTCTCCACAGAATGTTCCATGGTCATTCACTGACCATTTACATGAGAGGAAGAAGTTCCAGAGCGAACGTTTGTCTTGCAGTCAGGTCAGCAGGGAGCAACTCCTGAACGTTGGTGATATTGTATGGATAGCAATGAAAGGTGTTTCGTAGGATTTTATGTACCGTGCCTGCAGGTATGTCTAACACTGGACCAATTACCCGTATATTACACGTTTGTACAACACCGCTCGACCCCTCCTGACCCCTCCTGCAATGATATGGCCACATCTTCGACAGACGTCAGATCAATTACTTTCCTCCCTCTACCACACTGCACTCCAAATGAACCTGTATTTTCGAATTTTGTAATCATTTTCTCCAGCTGTTATCAGGCATCAGAGGAATTCCTTTTTTCATACTGTTAAGTGTCCGGTACTTCTGCAGGGCTACTGATACACAGTCACCGTTCTTGTAAAAGAGTCTTACCAGCAGCGCGCCATCCTTCTTAGAAATAAGCAAGTTGGCTGTCTCGGACTCAAACTGAGGAACAGCCGTTTTCCACGCGTCTGGTGGTGTGTATACTTACAGCGCCATCTGTAGGTCAAAATTTTCGTTATTGTTTTTCCATGACGTTTCCCCCTTCGTCAATAACACGCTTTCAATATTGACGTAATTCTGAGCAGTGGTTCTGTCTACAGTGTATTGAAATTGTAACTTTAATTATGGAAACGCTATACAATATGTACTATAGCCAAGGGGGAGCAATAAGACTGGAAGATAAAGAACGAAGTGCTCGGATTAAAAAGAGCGTAAGACAGGAGTGCAGTTTTTCGCCTTTACTGTTGACTCTATACATCGAAGAAGCAATCGCGGAAATACAAAAACTTTCAAGAATGGGATCAAAATTCAAGGTGAAAGGATATCAGCGATAAGATTCGCTGATAACATTGCCATCCTCACTGAATGTGAAGGAGAGTTACAAGATCTATTGTATTGAATGAACAGTATAATGAATACAGAATAGAGCTGCGCGCTACCAAAACCGTAGATTTGGTACATTAAATAAAAGACGTAGTAAATGCTAGTATTACCAGTAGTGCTGGCAGAGATGGTAGGGAGAGAAACACATCATTCAACGTTAGTCCATTTGTGTATTTTATATCCGTACAGAACCAAAGTTGCATTTTATAAGTACTAAAAATCGGCTGGTCGTATAACTTGTGGGCCTTGATGCACATACAGTTTGCAAGCACATAAATACATATACTTATTGTTGTTCTTTTGTACTGAGTAGGTGTTCTTAATCATGATCGAAGGCAAGAGTCTTCCTTTATTATTGATAAATGCCAAGTTGTCTATGAATGAAAGAAACATGTTTGGTATGTCTTTGACGAAGTATTGAAGCGATGTTTGACATATTTTTGTTTTGCAGTTTTTTTATTTTACATTTTTTGAAGAAAAGTGCGTTATCTAGCACTACATGATAAATTTGTATTTTTCTTTATTTTTACTACAATATTCCTCCATTTCACGTTAAAAATCAACAGTTTTCGAATAAAACCTTAAATAAACATTGAAAAATTCAGTTATTCTGTAAATACTGCTTATTATTTAGTAGTAGACAGGAGAATACCTATGAAGAACAAAAATGTTCCATAGGATACGTAGCCCTTCATATATCCTCACTCAGTTTCTAGAAGGTTCACTACTTCCAGTACTAGTAAGCAGTATCTAGTAAGACAATCATCGCATAGGTAAAGAAAGCGATCGTTATGAGGAAACGGCCCATAGGTACGCAACTCGCCCAATATTCAGGTAATGACCAAATCTACAAGGAAAATTACCACAGTCTACAATATCCCACGGTAGCTTTACAACTCTAGTACAGAATATGGATTGCGAGTAAATCGGAGAAAAGCAAAGGTGATGTCAATGGCGAGAAACTTAACATCAAAATTGAGAGTCACGAAATAGACGAAGGAATGCTTCTTCCCTGGAAGCAAAATTAAGCATGACGAACGAAGCAAACGGGATATAAAATTCGGATTAGCATAAGCAAAGGAGGGCATTTCTGGTCAAGAGAATTCTACTAGTATCAAACATAGGCCTTAATCTGAGGAAGGAATTTCTGAAAATGTACGTTTGGAACACAGTATTGTATGCTAATGAAACATGTACTGCGAGAAAACCGGAACAGAAGAGATGTGGTGCTACAGAAGATTATTTAAAATCAGGTGGACCGATAAGGTAAGGAACGCGGAGGTTCTCTGCAGAATCGGAGAAGGAAGAAACATATGGAAAACACTGACAGGAAGAAGGGACAGAGTGACAGGACACGTATTATGACATCATGGTCCTAGAAGGAACTGCAGAGCATAAGAACTGTAGGGCTGACAGTGTTTTGAATACATTCGCCAAATAACTGAGGACATGGGTTGCAAGTGCTATTTTGAGATTAAGAAATTAGCGCAGGAGAGATATTCGTGGCGGGCTGATTCAAACCAATTAGAAGAAAAGCAAACGTAAGATCTCATCCACAAAACCCCAAGAGTGCAACACAAGGGGCCGTTGCTAATTTCCAGCGTCAAGGGTACAGACAAAGTATTCGACTGCTGAATCACCAACTTGCAACGTATGCTGCGCCTAACAAAAGATATCAAACAGAGGGATCATATAACTACCAAATTAAACACTTGTCTACATTAACCTCCATTCATTATAAATTTCCCCAACACAATCATGAACAAGAAACACTCACGAGATCTACTCGAACTTTAAAAATCCAGAGAACACGAAAATTGACAATTGTTAAGACTTAGAAGACCTATCTTACAAAGAGTTATGGAGAAACAAATCTGCGTTGGGCACACAGTGATTGCCTGATTGCGCCAGAAGAATGAAAAATCATCGATCGAGTCATCAATGTCTCGGGAAAAGCATTGTGAGACTTACTTAATCCACAAAAGGCAGCTGGTGTCGCTTCTCACGGAATGCAGAGATCAGTATCTGTGGCGAACTGACACCTCCACAGCGTTCCAGGAAGACGATTTGTCAGCAACGAACAAAGTTCTTTTGAAACGTGTTTTGACCAGATGGCACGCCTTGTAAAAAGCAAGATTCTGCAGGAGCGCAGGTGGTCGTCACGGCACTTAATACGACTATTCTGAATAGAGGCCTGGGCCCCATTTTGCGCAGGCACATAGTGCGAAAAACTGCGGGAGTGTGACTTCTGGGCGCCTAGACCATACAATACCTGCCGCGAGTAGATGCTTCGGTTCATCGCCCTCGCTTTCTCGTCTGTAAGGCGAGCCCAAGCTCCCAGGAATGCCTGACCGGACACGGACGGACGGGACTGAGATTGTGATGAGTTTAAATCAGTTATGAATGAAACATGAGGCGTACCAGTACAGCAATGGACTGACGCTTATCAATAGGAACTGAGCAGTCTCATGTTTCACCCTGTACGATCACAAACACTCAGGTTCACCTCATGTTAACCCCCAGGAGTTTGTGGGCGCTCAACGCCGAGGTCATCTGCGCTTCTATACCACAGTTCTATCCAGATTTTTCATATAGTTTTTTAAAGCAATTTTTAAACCTTGTTGATGAAATCTTCTCGGGCTTCCATCCGGATAGCTGCGTCGAAAATCCGCGACGTTTCGATGAGTGTCATTCTCATCATCTTCTTGAGCCACAAGATGATGAGAGTGACACTCATCGAAACGTCGCGGATTTTCGACGCAGATACACTGATGGAAGCCCGAGAAGATTTTATCAGAAGTATACACCGGGGAAGCCTACATTCACTTATTTATAAGCCTTGTTTACACATCTTCAATGGCTTATTCTTTTTCCCGATGTTGCTTAAAGCTTTTCTCGTTCTTGAGTCAATTTTTTTGACAAATTCTCCAATTTGTGTTTTTTGACTTCGACCTCTTCCATTTCTTTTTTCTTTTGGGGCCACACAACACACTAATGAAGTAATTTCGGTAACAGCAAATGGTTTGAAAGTCTCTTGCTACATTCCTTCTTTTTCTTAGGATCTGTGGAGTAAGATTCTGCATGGGATCCAATCATAACTGAGGGATCACCTTCCAGATCTTGTTTTGACTTCTTGGGATACGAGCCCTCTGCATAGTAATCTATTTCTTGGCATTTCAACAAATAGAGCACGTCACTGGATACCATACCGTATAGTCCTGATCTCCTGAGTTTTAGAAACATGTTTTACTTGCGGGCAGCTCAAGCTGCACCCATAATTTCAAATTTCTTGCATCGCATGTAACAAGCAACAGTTATAATGAGAAGTCAAGGTTCTTTTATTAATCTTTTTAGTCATAGCGACGCGAAAGTAGTACCACACTGCTTGCTTCCACATTACAAGCGAGCTGCGAGGCACCATCACCTGAAGTGCAGTAACACATCATCAGATGAATAGTGACTTATTCGACTGTGAAGGGTAGGAACAGATACCACCTCGAATGATTCAAATAATTCTGCTGTAGCTGTAAAGCTTACCTCTTCCAAATTCCCCAAACTACGCTCTTATTGCTTCGTCCAACTTTGTTCAAAAACAGGACAAAGTACACTGTTTTGTCAAATGATTGTAGGCTTTGGGAGAACATTTTCTTAATGTGATTATCTTAAGGGAATAGACCAATTTTCGTTCTAAAGTCTTACCCTGCAAACTAGGCACCATTTTAAGTGGCAATTCACTTAATAATACACACATCAAAAAGGTTTTGCTCCGCCCCGGTTCCCAGACCTCCTGAAGATATACGTTGACTGTGGATATTGTACCACAGGCACAGCCTCTTTGACTGTTCAAAGAAGTTACTTAACCCGCCCATAGATGCAAACAACCATGCATGCGCCGGGCGCTAATGACCGTAGCAGTTTTGCGCCCTACAACCATAACAAAAAAAACCATGCATGAGCAGTGCCTATTAGACGGAGGGGATCCGACAGCAGACCAGTTCCCTCGTGTTGTCTGTAGTTCAACCATGCCTAGACGGTCAATACCACGGTTCGATCGCGTCCGCATTGTTACTTTGTGCCAGGAAGGGCTCTCAACAAGGGAAGGTTACAGGCGTCTCGGAGTGAACCAAAGCGATGTTGTTCGGACATGGAGGAGATACAGAGAGACAGGAACTGTCGATGACATGCCTCGCTCAGGCCGCCCAAGGGCTACTACTGCAGTGGATGACTGCTACCTACGGATTATGGCTCGGAGGAACCCTGACAGCAACGCCACTATGTTGAATAATGCTTTTCGTGCAGCGACAGGACGTGGTGTTACGACTCAAACTGTGCGCAATAGGCTGCATGATGCGCAACTTCACTCCCGACGCCCTTGGCGAGGTTCATCTTTGCAACCACGACACCATGCAGCGCGGCATAGATGGGCCCAACAACATGCCGAATGGATCGCTCAGGATTGGCATCACGTTCTCTTCACCGATGAGTGTCGCATATGCCTTCAACCAGACAATCTTCGGAGACGTGTTTGGAGGCAACCCTGTCAGGCTGAACGCCTTAGACACACTGTCCAGCGAGTGCAGCAAGTTGGAGGTTCCCTGCTGTTTTGGGGTGTCATTATGTGTGGCCGACGTACGCTACTGGTGGTCATTAAAGGCACCGTAACGGCTGTACGATACGTGAATGCCATCCTCCGACCGATAGTGCAACCATATCGGCAGCATATTGGCGAGGCATTCGTCTTCATGGACGACAATTCGCGCACCCATCGTGCACATCTTGTGACTGACTTCCTTCAGGATAACGAGCTCACACGACTGCAGTGGCCAGCATGTTCTCCAGACATGAACTCTATCGAACATGCCAGGGATAGATTGAAAAGGGCTCTTTATGGACGACGTGCCCCACCAACTACTCTGATGAATCTACGCCGAATCGCCGTTAAGGTGTGAGACAATCTGGACCATCAGTGCCTCGATGAACCTCTGGATAGTATGCCACGACGAATACAGGCATGTATCAATGCAAGATGACGTGCTACTGGGTATTAGAGGTACCGGTGTGTACAGCAATCTGGACCACCACCGCTGAAGGTCTCGCTGTATGGTGGTACAACATGCAATGTGTGGTTTTCATGAGCAATAAAAAGGGCAGAAATGATGTTTATGTTGATCTCGATTCCATTTCTCTATACTGGTTCCGGAACTCTCGGAACCGAGGTGATGCAAAACTGTTTTTGATGTGTGTAATATGGTCTAAACCATATGGTATAAACCATAATACGCCATAGTTCAGAAGAATTACTCTTGGACCACCGAGGGAGGTGGCGCACAGATAAGATGATGGACTCACATTCGGGAAATCGGCGTATCGGATCTCCGCCCGGCCGTCCAGCTTAAGGTTTTACGTGGACTCCCCAAACCGATTAAAGCAAATGCCAGTATGGTTCCGTCGAAAAGGACGCGGCATGTTTCCTTCCCCATCCTTGTAGGGTGGTCAAGGCATTTTGATTTTTGTAAGTTGTCGGAGTGCACGTCAGAGAGAGAGCAAGTTATATTACTGTTAAACGATGTTTGGTGATTTTGTGACACAGTCTTTCCCTCTGCGCAGCCTGATACATTCTTAGTTGAAATGTGGTAGGTGATGGACGTATTCACTATTGCTGTGTTGACTTGTAATTGTATCTGTTAGATGAAGAAAGCCTTGTTGTAAAGGACAACACGGATGAATATGATGTATACATTGGAAAGCGAGAAGAATGCAAATTTTGAATATCGTTATTATTTTTTGAAGAGACGTTTGATGGATGTCTGCAGCACTGCGCAGCTAGTTTGTCTGAGTGATTACTGTCAGCTGGTTAACTTACTCAGAGTTGAGCTGTGAGAAAGACCACCCCCCCCCCCCCCCACCCTCCTTACCTGAGTTATGCATTAAGAAACTGATTAAGCTCATTGGTTTTTATAGAAATTCTCTGTTAACATTGTACCCTTTTCAAATCATTGTTCACTTTGTTTAACCACGGTATTGTTCAGACCAATGTTACGTGTGATCACGTGTAATTTTACTCTATCCGTTTGAATGCATACTTCATTCTAAAATTATTGACTTGGAATATCATTTCGTAGGAATAATTGCTCTCACAGCCCCACTGTTTAAAGAAGATTCATCATTACCCATTACCACATGTTACCATATGGTATGCGAACAGTTTGAATATTGTTTGGAAATTTTATTTACTGCGTGACTGCTACGGTCGCAGGTTCGAATCCTGCCTGGGGCATGGATGTGTGTGATGTCCTTAGGTTAGTTAGGTTTAAGTATTTCTAAGTTCTAGGGGACTGATGACCTCGGATGTTAAGTCCCATAGTGCTCAGAGACATTTCTGAAATTTAATTTAAGAACAGAAATCCAGCTTAATACTTCCTGCTTGCTGTGCTGTTGTGCTTTTGAGAAATCTGCAGCAATGTTGAAAAAGACGCGAGGTAAATGGAAATTTTGATTAGAACCAGATAATTGTTTTACTTGAGCTGCCCATTTAAAATAAAGACAAGTTGTATTCAGACCAGTTACAGTTCAATTCAAATTATGTTCTCTTTAGTCAAAGGTTAGCATACGCTTTTAAGTTGCATAACAGTTTTTGGGTACATAGTTTTGGTAATACGTAGATTTTTTACAGAGTGGTAAGAGAATTTGGGTTGTTTCATATAGAGACATATCGTGGGGACCTCAGAAGCCTGAAAGTGCAAACGGAGAATATGGGCCTCCAGACCGCACTCTCTTCCTCTATGACATCCTAGATCACGCAAGACATCTGCATTCCTTACACGAAAACACTCAGGAAGAGTCGCTAGAAAACTGGACGGAAACAGAGACTCCTGCAAGTGACCTATCCATAAGACTATGTAGACAATACAGACAAGAAACCTCAAACAGCTCCAGGGGAACCAGTGAAGACACTTCAAGTACGGATACCGCTGACTCACAAAGACAAAAACGAGCCATATTTAGAACAAGTGATCGAGGAACAAACCTGATAAAGCGACCTCTCTACTAGCAAAATTTATTATGAATACATTAATACGTATAGACTACACATACAGTTAAAACCAAGGTAAAAAGCACGTTGAAATCTCTGCACACATGAAAACACTTCATTTTCAATATGTACAAATTAATATCAGGAATAAAGCAAAGGAGACATTGCTAGCTGGAAAGCTGTTAATGTTGTAATTAATATTCGGTTAAAACAGTTCTTCTTCATCTACGTCGTACTCCGCAAGCCACGTAATGGTGTGTGGTGGTGGGTACCTGTCGTACCACTAACTGATCCCTCCAATCGTTTTTCACTCACGAATAGTACGTGGGAAGAATGATTGTCGGTAAGCCTCTGTATTGGCTGTAATTTCTCGAATTTTCTCCTCGTGGTCAATACGCGAGACGTACGTGAGTGGAAGTAATATGTTGTGCGACTCTTCCCGAAAAGTGATCTACCCAAATTTCAATAGTAAATCTCTCAGTGACGCACAATGGCTCTCTTGTAACGTCTGCCAATGAAGTTTGTTGAGCATCTCTGCCTGTAATGCTGCCGTGCCTTCTAAACGATACCGTGACGAAAGGCGCCGCTTGTCGTTGGATCTTCTCTATCTCTTCTATTAGTCCGACGAGGTAGGGATCCCAGACAGATGAACAACACTCAACAATCGGTCGAACAAGCGCCTTATACGCCACTTACTTCTTGGATGAGTTACTCTTCCTTAAGATTCTTCCTACGAATCTGAGTCTGGCATCTGCTTTTCCCACTATTTGTTTCATGTGTTCATTCCACTCAAGGTCGCTCTGAATTGTTACTCCTAAATTTTTTACAGTAGATACTGTTTCCAACGGTTTGTCATCGACAGTGTAGCTGTACAGAGGTGGATCCCTGTTCTTGGACAAGAAGATAAAAATTAATTCAGTCTGGTAACTGGAGCAAATATAACATAAAATAATATACAGAGCTACGGTATATTGATAATTTTTACTTTATGGACCGTCCGACAGCACAAAAGTTGAAACCAACGACCAGAACTGTTAATAACCTATAGGTACAGTGACCAAAATGTAAACTAAATAGCAAACATATGTACATATTCCAGGCCACTGAAGATGCCTTGCAGAAAATAAAGGCGAAACGCATATGGCATGAAATTGTGTTTCATTCAGTTGCTGTCAGACGGTCCATAAAGTAAAAATTATCAGTATACCGTAATATTACACGCAACTAAGGAAGACAGGGCTACAAACGTTGAAGATGTTAGTATATAGAGTGTTGGGGTATAAGTGCAGACATTTTCTTGGTAATTGAGGATAGTGTACTGAACAATATTACATCAGTATTTACTTCGTTTGCGGACTAATAATTGTAGCTGTTAGGATTAGTATGTTTTTAGGTTGGCTAGTACCACCAAGTACATGTGGCAAGAGCAAGATATTAATGCTTATTATCAGGTAAGATGTTGAAGTGTGGGTGCACGGACGCAAAATGGTTAGTCCACACTGACAGGTGTTGTCGGCTTAGTGGTGCAGTTACGACTGAGCAGAAAACATCAGATAGTAACTTACGTAGCGTCTTTCTGGGAAGACGGATGTAGACGGAAAAACAACTAACAACTGAAGTGGATACATATTCAGTGGTTACAATATCTGCACTTATAGTCATAACACCCTGTAAATATAATATACAACAACAGTCCCCGAACTACAGGGTCTTTACGTGGTTGAAACACATTTGAACAGAAAGAGAGTTATTGTTGAAATTCAGAAATCCACAAACAGAGAACTAAAAGAAATCAGGAAATTTTTTGATCCACATGCCAGGGAACGGGAAAGTACGTCGACATTTATTCTGTAATGTAACAATGGAAAACCAGTTCTAAGCAAAGAAGGGAAAGCAGAAAGGTGGAAGGAGTATATAGAGGGTCTATACAGGGGCGATGTTCTTGAGGACAATATTATAGAAATGGAAGAGGATGTAGATGAAGATGAAGTGGGAGATATGATACTGCGTGAAGAGTTTGACAGAACACTGAAAGACCTAAGTCGAAACAAGGCCCCGGGAGTAGACAACATTCCATTAGAACTACTGACAGCCTTGCGAGAGCCACAAAAACTCTACCACCTGGTGAGCAAGATGTATGAGACAGGCGAAACTCCCTAAGACTTCAAGAAGAATATAATTATTCCAATCCCAAAGAAAGCAGGTGTTGACAGATGTGAAAATTACCGAACTATCAGTTTTATAAGTCACAGCTGCAAAATACTAACACGAATTCTTTACAGACGAATGGAAAAACTGGTAGAAGCCGACCTCGGGGAAGATCAGTTTGGATTCCGTAGAAATGTTGGAACACGTGAGGCAATACTGACCCTACGACTTATCTTAGAAGAAAGATTAAGGAAAGGCAAACCTACGTTTCAAGCATTTGTAGACTTAGAGACAATGTTGAATGAAATACTCTCTTTCAAATTCTGAAGGTGGCAGGGGTAAAATACAGGGAGCGAAAGGCTATTTACAATTTGTACAGAAACCAGATGGCAGTTATAAGAGTCGAGGGACATGAAAGGGAAGCAGTGGTTGGGAACAGAGTTAGACAGGGTTGTAGCCTCTCCCCGATGTTATTCAATCTGTATATTGAGCAAGCAGTGAAGGAAACAAAAGAAAAGTTCGGAGTAGGCATTAAAATCCATAGAGAAGAAATAAAAACTTTGAGGTTCGCCGATGACATTGTAATTCTGTCAGAGACAGCAAAGGACTTGCAAGAGCAGTTGAAAGAAATGGACAGTGTCTTGAAAGGAGGGTATAAGATGAACATCAACAAAAGCAAAACGAGGATAGTGGAATATAGTCGAATTAAGTCGGGTGGTGCTGAGGGAATTATATTAGAAAATGAGACACTTAAAGTAGTAAAGGAGTTTTGCTATTTGGGGAGCAAAATAACTGATGATGGTCGAAGTAGAGAGGATATAAAATGTAGACTGGCAGTCGCAAGGAAAGCGTTTCTGAGGAAGAGAAATTTGTCAACATCGAGTATTGATTTAAGTATCAGGAAGTCGTTTCTGAAAGTATTTGTATGGAGTGTGATCATGCATGGAAGTGAAACATGGACGGTAAATAGTTTAGACAAGAAGAGAATGGAAGCTTTCGAAATGTGATGCTACAGAAGAATGCTGAAGATTAGATGGGTAGATCACATAACTAATGAGGAGGTATTGAATAGTATTGGGGAGAAGGGGAGTTTGTGGCACAACTTGACTAGAAGTAGGGATCGGTTGGTAGGGCATATTCTGAGGCATCAAGGGATCACCAATTTAGTATTGGAGGGTAAAAATCGTAGAGGGAGACCAAGAGATGAATACACTAAGCAGATTCAGAAGGATGTAGGCTGCAGTAGATACTGGGAGATGAAGAAGCTTGCACAGGATAGAGTAGCATGGAGACCTGCATCAAACCAGTCTCAGAACTGAAGCCCACAACAACAACAACAACAATGTCAGTACAATTCTATTCGCATAATAAAAGAATCTGATGAACCAGAATAAGTAAACAGCTTGTGGACTTTTACGTAAGTCATAGTAAAAGTAAAAATGAAATAAATGGATCGGCGCAGTGAAAGAAGACCTGAAGGAAGCAGGAAAGCCATAATTTCATGTGCCAAAGAGAAGAAAATAGACAGAAAATTCGTGATAGGACCGCTAGCCTATCAGGAAAAGTCAAGAAGAGCACAACAACCTCGTATGAAGAGTCGAAAACAGCTCATTCTGAAATAATACGTAATATGGGCACAAAAGAAAAGCTGAAATAAAACTCTGAAGATTCCCATTGTCGTACATCGCATGGTCGTACAGGGCCCAAACATGAATAGTAATAAAAATAATAATATAGTACAATATCTCGAAGATAGAAAGGACATAAATGCCGTCGTACAGTCAGCTTGACAGCGGAAACTGCTGATCAGAGCAGCACACAACAGAATAAAAAAGAAAGTTGAAGATCTTTCAGGGCGCCATCAGCTGCTTTAAGAAAATAAAAATAAAATACGGGGAGAGAGGAGCTCATATTAAAATGAGCATAAGTGATTCTTTCTTTCTCCTCTGCCGTGAAACGTTATATCGAGGAAGCAACGAAGAAAATAGAAAAAGGATTCGGAAGTGAGATTAAAATTTCGAGTGAAAGGATATCAATGGTAAGTTTTTCTGTTCATATGTGTGTGAATTCTAAGGGACCAAACTGCTGAGGTCATCGGCCCCTAGACTTACACACTACTTAAACTAAATTATGCTAAGAACAACACACACACCCATGCCCAAGGGAGGAATCGAACCTCCGGCGGGAGGGGCCGAGCAATCCGTGACATAGCGCCTGAGACCGAGCGGCCACTCCGCGCGGCTGAGTTTTGCTGATGATATGGCTATTCTGTGGGAAACTGAGAAGAAATTGCAGGACCTATTTGACGGAGGGACAGCGAAAATGAAATTAAACTTAACATCAAAATTGGAGATTCACCTTTAGCACTCAAGGAACATAATTCATTTGATCGCATCGAAAAAAATATCTCGAGCCATCCTCCAGACGAACAATAGCTATAGCTACCTGTTCTGTCGTTAAAAATAATCGCACATCAGAAGTTCTCCATTTATTCTGTGATAACTTCACCAGGGATTCTAGCAGACGATTTTTAGTTGTATCATGTAAGTAGTATTGCATACTAATGACCTGGCAGACAATGTCAGCAGTAATCTCAAGCATTTAGCACATGATGCAATTATCTGTAATGATAGACCAAATGAAACAAGCTGCACAAATATCAATCAGATTTTTGCAACGTTACAAGTTGGTGCAGAGGTTGGTTACATGATTTTAATGTTCAGAAAAGTAAACCTGAGCATTTTGACAAACGCAAAAGCGTAATAACCAGTGACTACAACACGAAATGCGTCACAACTGGCCTCGGTCGACTCTTATAAAAATATCTAAATGCAGTAATTTGTGGGAATAAAAAATGGAATGATCACACATGCTCAGTCGTAGGTTAAGCTAATGGCGTACTTTTCAGTGGAAGTATACTAAAAAAATACAGTCTACAAAGGGGGTCGCTTAAAACTCTCGTGCAACCCAGCCTATAGTATTGCTACACTATATGAGATCTACACCATGTAGGACCAGTAAGAAATAAAGAATGTCTACAAAGGAGGACTGCATGGATGGTCACAGAGTTGTTGATCAACGAGAGAGCGCCCACGCGTAAATGCTGGAAAACCTGACCCGACAGACGTTTGAAGATAGCCTATCTGCAAATTTTCAATATTTTGAGTGAGGAATCGAGAACCGTGAAGAAGATTACATGATGTACAAAAGAATTTGAGCTGACAGCATTCCAATGCTCCACACACGAATGGAACAGGAAGAAAGCACAATGAAATACATCCTCTGCCTTTACTTTACAGTGATTTATAAATTTGTGGATGCAGATGTTAAAAAAATCGGGACAAATAATGGTAGGCACATATGAACACACGTCGTACGTGACAAATATACTGCATTTCAACTGTGTATGTTTAGTCCGAAATGAAGGGACGGAGATTTATATTGTGGCGAACAATATAGATACAATTAAATGACAATTGTATCAAAACACAAATGGTCTCCAGCAAGTCAGTCAGCAAGAGTCCATTAGGAACGAAGGACTAGCAAGTTTTAAGAAGTCGACACTGTCCACTTGCAATGGCGGTCCAGCAAATTTTGGCTACCGTTGCAGAAAGAGAAATGTAGCTGGAATTTATAACAAAATCTATATACGTGACCTTTCAAACGATAACGGCAGCCGTAACAGTGACAGTTAACTAATAAGAGAAGAGGATGAGAGATTCGTCCGCACAGTGCCGCTATCTCATATGGAATTTCAGGAAAAATGTCTCCTGATGACTCAAGTGAGGATGAGATGTTGACTGATGGCATCGCGCCACTGTGGAACTCACAATGACGATCCAAAAAATTGTGACTACTGGCTTCTGAGAGATCACTGTCTCGTTGCGTTGCAGGCACGTGACGCGGTAAAGCCGCCGACACACGGAACGAGATAGCTAACGTTGACGTGGCGCTCCACGAGTTTTGTGACGTCACTTGTTGATATTTCACGTTGATGAGCCATTTCGTCACTTAAAAGACAAATTGAGTTCTGCAATATTTCGGCAAGGTGAACCAATAGGAAGCAAGAACGGCCCGCAAGTCACAAGCAGAAAGCAAGACGCCATACTCTACTTGTCGTGTTCAGTAGAAACCGATATTCGGTGGGTCTTACGTTACACCTTACACTCTAAGAATATATGGTATTTCTAAGTACCAGCACATTGAATGTCTCGAGAAAGAATCATCATTGGTACGATATGTTATGATAAAATTGCAGGAAACGTGGTATTGATGGTTAAAGAATTTTCGCATTTAATTTTTTTTCGCGTTGTAACTCGCATGTTGTGAAAGTAAGCCGTTTTAAGACAACGGCAAAATTGAAGATTAATGAAAAGCACATCGTTATTGGAAGACTTTGTTATAATTAAATGTCAGTTAATGCCATTTAATAATGAAAGCCTTTAACCGTAACATGAAATACAAGGTCACTCATTTCCGATTTTCAGGGTAGCGTTGTCAGCAGAGGCGCCATGTTATAGAACAGAGGGTAAACTTGTGGGAGATTCGGGTTTTCTAAAAGATTGTTGGATTTTATTATGAAATTAACAGAAATAATTTTTTAATATTTGATGTTAAATGGTTCGAATGGATCTGAGCACTATGGGACTGAGGTCATCAGTCCCCTAGAACTGAGAACTACTTAAACCAAACTAACTTAAGGACAGCACACACATCCATGCCCGAGGCAGGATTCGAACCTGTGACAGTAGCAGCAGCGCGGTTCCGAACTGAAGCGCCTAGAACCGCATGGCCATAATGGCCAGCTGGCGTTGAAGTTTTCATTTATGTTTTCCACAGTCTTAACAGCATGACCAATGCATGGACAAGGGAGGAAACGTACGTTTAAATAGAGCCAACGTATGAATTCTACGCGCGTCTCCTTCCGTGATCAAACACTGTGTTTTGAAAGTCAAATAAAGCCGACAATTGCCGTTGGAGAGCGCTGAGAGCGCAAAATTATGTTAACCAGATGGTCACGTGTGCCGACGGTAAAGCGTCTCGTAGTACTGAATATCCGGTCTGTGTACACGTCAAAGCTAGCTGCTTAGGGTAAGCGTTTAAGTGGAGACGAAAAGGGATAATTCTGCCGACCATATGGCGCAGAAATGGGGAAACTGACAAACGAGAAACAGTTATGACCTGGCATCTGGAAAGGAACATCTCACAGACGACGAAGCTAGTCGCCTATCCGTATCCTACTGTCGTGAGCAACTGTGGAAACTGGTCGAAGGGTGCTGAAACCACAAGTAAGTGTTAGATGTCCAAGCCTCATGGAGTGTGGAAGACGGAGGCTTGCTCACTCTGTAAATTAGGATAGGCGGCGATCTGTGAGGGTACAATGCTGGTGCAGCCTAAAAGCGTTTTGTACCACACCACAGCAGACGATAACTACGTGTTCGCATGTTGACCCAAGGACATCGTCAGTTACGACTGCAGAGGACACAGGATCCTCGATACTGGGTGGTGGATCATTGGATACCTGTCGAATGAATCACGTTTCTGGTTACACTAGGTCATGGTCGTGCCCACATACATCATCAACCAGGCGAACGGTGACTCGAGACATGCATTGCGCCAGTATGGGAGTAGTATTATGCTATAGGTACATTCACCTGGGATTCTTTCGGACGTGCGACAGTTCTCGAAGGCATCTTGAAAATTGCGGATCAAGTAAGCATTATTGTTGACCACCTGCATCCTTTCACGTTCGATATCCTCCCCGAAGGCGATAGCATCCTCCAGCACGATAAGTCTCTGAGCCACAAGGTCATAATCGTGCTATAGTGGTTTGAGGAGCATTGTGGTGAGTGAGTTTATGTTGATTTCTTGGGTACCAAATTTGCCTGTTCTGAATTCCAATGAAACACATCTGGGAAGCTATCAGGCGGGTCTCCATCTCTGCTCCCACGGACTCCTGGCCCGTAATTTTCGGGAATAGTGGGATTCGTGTCGTTGACTGGTGACACATCAATACGCTGCTATGCAGACAGTCTTTATTTTGTGGCTCATCGAGATGTGAGACAGTCTGTTAGACGAACATTGTGGGACCATGTATCAGATACTGAGATAACTTTGACGTTCAAAGTGTGAGGGTACTGGTGTGTAGTATCTGTCAGTGGTTGTTCTTTGGAGGGCGACAATGCCAAGTGGCGCAGAGAGTCGCAAGCAGAGGCAGTTGTTGAGAGGCTGCGGGAGGTGTAGGCTGCGTGAGCCAAAGGCGGTTGCGTTGCGAAGGATCTACCTCTATGTTTAATGGTAGTGGCACACAGTTTGAATAATTTTATGTTTGTGCAGTGTGATAAAGGAAATAACTTAAATTTTACCAGTTCTTAATGCGTCTCCATCAGTTAGTACCACACCATTGCATTTAACAATGAACGAAGTCAACTACAACAAGAGGATTGTAACATAATAATCATTAATTAACACATATAATCTCCAAGGAGACGGGAGCTTATAAAAGGGTGAAACAGTTTGCAGCGGAAGCGCTTTCAGCAGATTCGATGATGTGACATGGATCAGAAAAATCGAACAGTAGCCTCAATGGAGCAATATAGTTTCAGTGAGTAGTCATAAATCATCTTTGATTAGTTTAATATAGACTTCGAGTGGCACAGTACAAGTAGCTTCAAGAAAATCAGGTCGTAATTGCTATGTGACTTGGCACATCTGTATAAAGTAGCTCAAAGTATAGCATGTATCAGCTAAGCTCGTTAGCTCAGATATTTTCTGAACCGTTAGAGCTCTCATAATTCTGTTTTCACAGAAATTATTCATGAAAAATTCCTCTGCTGTATGACGTGTTAATTACAGAGATATTGGTATCAATTTCACTTTTGCAAATGAAACTATAGTAATTTTTGCTGTCAATGTTACCGTTCTAAAAGAGAGAAATCCAACGGTACTTCACCCCTCAAAATCTTATCACTAGTTCCTGTGTAATTTCAATATTTATAACTTACGGTTTCTATGGTTTTAACACGAAACCGATTGCTCTCTTTTGTGGAAGTTCATTTTATTACATGGGAGTGTCGAGTTCGAATAATGTGACATAAATTTCATCTTTGAGTTTAGCACAGGCAAAGAAGTCGATTGGCGTCAAATCAGGCGATCAGTCCAACTGATTGCGCCTTCACATCCGGTCCAGCGACCACGAAAGAGCTGGGTGAGCGCTTTCCTGGCCACAAGCAATTAGTGAGCTGGGCACCACAATGCTGAGACGAAACACATCTGAATATTTCAAGTGGTACTATCTCTAGGAGAGCCGGTAGCGCTTCGGTACGAAACTGTGCGCATTTTTTACGCGTTAATGTTTTTTTAAGAAGTAGGGCCCAGCCACGTAGTCTCCAATAACCATACATCAAATGTTCACATTCCATTACTTCTGATTTGCAGTCCGCCTCAGCAAGCGCAGATTTCAGCGCTACAGCGTCGCGTATTGCAAGAAACCCCCACTAATACTAAACCTCCAGAAATGTCTCAGTTTAGCCAGTGCGTCCGTAGATGGTGGTATAAGGGCCGTACAATGTAACTGGCTAAGCATTCCCACCCGAGTATTGCCATAATTCCGTCCTTGAACTGACTTACGGAGTTGCTGCTTAGGAATGCTTCCTACCTGTTATGTGGAGATGCTTTCTTAGTTTTATGTGTTCTTGCAGAGCCGTAGCAACGCCGTCGGATTCTGAAAGTGCAATACTACCGTCTATATTTCACGTAATGAAGAGGGAAGAAGTTACTGTGCATGTAATTTTTGCATAGGATGCCGTTATGGTGCTTTTATTTAAAATCACCGTAAAATGAACTTGTTCACACAGATTTTAAGGTAACTGTTAACGGTACGAGAGCATGGTCTAGCGCATGACTAGATCGAAAACCATACTACCGACGGTTGCCGACTATGGCGCAACTTGAGAATACAACCTGTATAGTTCGCACAAGATTATTCCTTTATTTATTAATATCAACTTTTTCTGGTATTGTAAAATTACTGAACGATGGTATTTATGACCCGCAGACTCCTGAATGGCAAAAAGCAACTTTTGCTAGCAAATATTTATTAATAACAATTACTTGTGAAACATCCCCTTAGAAAAATTTTCCCCTTAGAAAATTTTTATAAATGACAGTGCTGGAAAACCTCTACGTTATTTTATTTTCAAACAGCTGAGCAAAACTGAGCGTACTCAAACATTCACTAAACTGACACGCAATATTTTTTTAGAGCAACGCAATCTGACTTTCAATAATCCCTACGAAAGAATGGCCCTGACTAACAATAACCTATACCTTTCATGAATCACTTACCTCACAAAAATCTTCGTTACTCAAACTACTGCAATACAGCGTGCGCCAATACTGACAGCTGAATAAAAGATCCTAACTACTGAAGTCACTAACTACTGATAAGCATAGTTAGCAAATGAAAGATTTTGATAGAAAACAAACGATGTATTTACCTTAATAATGTTCAAAAGTCATCATATATATATATATATATATATATATATATATGTATATATATATATATATATCAGTTCATGATATCCAGTATTACAAATTTACTCTTTCTGGTAGGCACACGCCCAAATCGTCCGCTCTCAAAATTCTGCCATCTCTCTCCCCACATCCACCACTGCTGGCGGCTCACCTCCAACTGCGCAACGCTACGCGCTGTTCACATCCAACTGCCCAACACTACAATAGCAAATATTCCAACAATGCAAACCAGCCACAGACTGCACACAGTGATTTTCATACAGAGTGCTACGTGGCGTTACCACCATAAAAACCTTAGCAGCCTACTTACACTTGTTTCATGCAGGAATAAGTGTAATTTCCCCATGTTTCTGTTTGCCGAAGTCACGAGCGATTTCAGCTCCAGCACTTCATCGCACTGGCTTTGAAAGCACTAGATGGCCTCTGCCTCTTCTAGACAGCGTAGGAACCTACCGCTCGCTCCTTTTTACATTCCGGTTCTCGTGCTTTGTAAAAGTAAAGGGAACTGTTTCAAGAAAGAATCTACAGTCCTAATGTCGCATCAGAATTCCATGTCTCTTCGGAAGTCCCGCTGGCTAACCTGTTGGTGATGCGACCCGAGATACGAATGGAAGCTGTTTGCGCGCAAACAACACTCGGCTGGTTTATTCCAGAGCCACACTCAAATTCTCTGGCGGGAACATGAGGATTATGAGCAACAGCTGACAGAACATCTATCACGCTATCTCTGTTCGCTGCAGGTTTGTTCCTTACCCTCTGCGTAATATCCCAGTATCTTTCCAGTAACCATATTTTGCACTTTCGCAAAAGTGTCATTCTTGTTCGACACCATCTGTTGGGATATCTTTAAGCGTACAACTCTACTGTTCTCTATACGTCCCTTACATCTACATCTACATCTATATCTATATCTATACTCCGCAAGCCATTGCAGTGTGTGGCAGAGGGTAGTTTGTGTACCACTGTTACTTCCCTTTTTCCTGTTCCACTTGCGAATAGTTCGCTAGAAGAACGATGCAGAACGCTTCTGTTGCAGCGTCTGCCACTGTGCTTAACCGTTAAAGTTCAGAGAGCGTGCGCTGCTAGAAGAGTCAACACATGTAGTGCTTTCTCCTGTGTATATTTGGCGAAAAGACCGTAAATATAAAATCAGATAGATTCGAGCCCATACAGAAGCTTACCGGAAATCGTGCGCCAATACTGACAGCTGAATAAAAGATCCTAACTACTGAAGTCACTAACTACTGAAAGGCATAGTTAGCAAATGAAAGATTTTGATAGAAAACAAACGATATATTTACCTTAATAATATTCAAAAGTCATCATATATATATATATATATATATATATATATATATCAGTTCATGATACAGAGTATTACAAATTTACTCTTTCTGGTAGACACACGTCCAGATCGTCTGCTCTCGAAATTCTGCCATCTCTCTCCCCACATCCACCACTGCTTACTAAATTCCTGTAACGAAACGTGCTTCTCTTCTTTGGATCTTCCCTAGTTTCTCAGTCAGTCCTGTCTGGTACGAATTCTTCATAAGGGAGTAGCATATCTACTTTATTTTTTCAAACTAACCAACACTCCACACCCGTGAACGATACTAACGGAATGAAACCTAAATTTCCTCTCTGCCCCTTTAACACCGGCAATGCTGCGTTGGCACACACTGTTTATTCCTCATCCTAGGTGATGTCTTTTCTTATTGTGATATGGAATCAGGAATCCGTGTAAGACAGCAGTCGGTTTCATGTTCAAAAGCGACAAATATAAGTTATAAATGTTGCAATTTCTCGGTAACTAGTAATCGCGTTTTGAACGATGAATCGCTGTTGAATCCGTCTCTTATTATTGTGATACCAGTAGCAGAAGCTACTACAGTTCCATTTTAAAATATTAACTTTGTACCTATATTTTTGTAATTAATATAGCTGTGATAAGGTACTTTCTCACAATTAATTTGACTGAAACAGAATTACGATAACTTAAAGGGTGCCGAAAATATTTGAGGTAAACTGTTTAGCCGAATCATCTTATGTAATGGTATTTAGTCGTAATTTAGCTGCAATAAAGAAATTCAATACTCGACAGTTGATTTATAGACTCACAGTTTTGGTTATTTGCACAAATACGATTTTTATTATTCATCCCGCATTACCTAACAAGACAACAGGCCTAGACTGTTATTGCAATAAATAAATAGATGTACAACATGAGGTATTATCAATTCTGCTCCTTCTGAAGCGTTGGATTAACATTTTAATACCCCCAACTAGCTGTTATTAACCTAATTTTTTGCTTCACGGTACAGAAATAAACAGGATGCAATCGAATAAGGAAAAAATGGAAATTCTCGCCCTAAAACCAGTTCATGAAATTATATAAGGAAGTGTTCATGAGCTATTAATCATTCATCTGAGAATCCGCCACCACAGAAATTGTAACATCCCCGCTGCTCTTCTTAGAAATGCTCGCCAATAAAACTGATGCAGTCGTATACTGTAATGAAGGCTGGTTCCTGCTTGCACTTGAGGCGTCACACGTTCTTACCCCCGTGTTTTGTATGACATGGCTGACTGGTCTCATTAACCATGTCCGGTTCGTGCAAGAAAAGACATTCACTGGCTTGTGTGTGTACCAATTTATAATCTTTCCGCCTGTTCATTTCTGAGCGGCAAATTTTAAACTTCAGAACCTACGCAGCGCAACTTCATTAACCTTCATCAGCGATATTGCTCATGGCTCGCTTCTTACCTTGTTATGTCGTTGCACATAGCAGCTTATTGCCGGAGGGTGCAGTTGTTCATGTTCCGATATCTGATGTCTGAAATGGTAAGTGGAACGAGCATAGGGTTTGTGTGCCTTTTGCGCCAGAGGTCTTAACTTAGAATTTTAAAATTAATATAAAATACTATGTTAAATATAAATCCTGAATTTAATTAATATACAAAATGTAGATGTTATCATCGTTCGATTCTTTATGCAGTTTTCATCTTTTCGTAATCCAAACACAGACTTGCAGCATTTACAGTGAAAGGTACTAAAATACACACAAATCGTTAATGGAATCAAAGTTAGTCCAAAGTCAATGGTAGTTGTATGGCGTTAGCATAAACCATTCTCTTGCTCTGCAGTCAAATGGTGTATGAGAACTGAAATAAACGTTACTCCATTCTTTCAACCACTCGGTATCATATTATTCTATCAAGAGAAGCCACTGCCGATCCGCGTCTCCTTGTTTAAATTTTAGGTGACGGTAGATAAACCGGAGAGAAACACCAAGAACGAGCTCGGGTATTTCAGAATATTAAGAGATCTATGAATCATATTTTCTATAATTTACAAAAAATGAGTATTCGCGGCGAAGTTAGCAACAAAACTCAACAGTGGTGATTCTTTTCTGACTCCGCACAGCAAGAAAACGAAGGTTTTAATACAGATGCTTTTGAACGAATAAATCAACTGAACACTTTGTACATTTTTAATAGTTTGATAGCTGGCACCTAAAGGAACACGGGCACATTTAGTAATAAATGGGTGTCTATGCTAAAAAGCAATGCTGCGTGTGGTAACAGTATTGACGCTCACCGAGAGGCTCTTGGTCTGCCCTCTACCGGCAAGTGCGGAAAGCTATCATCGCCAGGGACGCTCGTGGCAGCATCTAGCGGAGGGCTCTTGAAGCTTCAAGAGATCTCCAATGCAAAGTAATTACGTCACATTACATTGTACGAGATTTAATTTAGTCCGTTCTCAGTACTTTTCATGGCGGCTTAATGAGCAGCTAATTGTCATCCAGACAAATTATCGTCTTCCCTGTCATTAATCTTCTTTCTCTTTTCGAGGGCGGTCCTGTTCTGATGATATCGTCTATCTTCCATGCGAATTTCTGAAAAGAATATTCGAGGTCTTGTTAATGGCTGAAGCGTACTCTTTAACTCAAAAGAAACCGGCAAAAAAAGTCAAGTACCTCCCTCCAGCATTCGAAACACGGTAGAAAGTTTCATGTTACAAACTCTAATATTGTATTATGTCGATCGGAAAAATTGTTCCTCTCAATATTATTTTAAACATGCCTCCCAGCCCTCACTCAGCACATTTTGTTGAAAACTCTTAGTTAGATGTAACAGAAACGCTGCAAAAGTTATTTAGTAACGCTTCTACGAAATTATTTTTGTAATTATTATGTGTAGACAAGGAAAATGGTTGAAAATGTGCTCTTATGCTTTCTATAGTCTTTAACACTACAGAATAACCCAAAAGATTTGCTAGAATGAATGGCGAGGTGTAAAAGTCTTCAAAACGCTAAATTATACTTGGAAGAACCTCGGAGGAATAGCGTACACATACACCATATTGTGCGGTTCTGTATCACTTATTTCTCGTACCTAACGGCAGCACATAATTACCACATATTTGTACAGCTTCTGCAAGAAACCGAGGCATTTACGTAATTCTTCTGTACCAAACAGGATATCGACCAAATGTGCTATCTTTTCGCTCGTAAAGTATTTGCAGTTTTTTTTTCTGTCGTCTAACGTAAGCAGTAGTAAGGGTACGACTTAATAACATTTTAGAATTTCTTGTGTTGTTATAATTCCATTAGACTTTTTTATGTGCAAATTCATTTTTGCTTCGTAGAATGAGTTTCTGTCGGCACATTAGCTGCAGTATGTTGTTTCATTACTTTTGCATTTCTTACTCTACCCAAAAGTGACATGCCAGGTTTCACATTGTAGTTGTTTGGATCAAACTCTGGGGGTTATTAGATGGAAACCGATCTCATTATGCACTGAGGCAGATCGCTGCAAAACGGCGGAGTTGTCGGTTCTTTCGGTACTTTAGCGTTTTAAGTATCTGATAAGACAGCACATCCAGCAAAATTTTAATCAGCTTGACACTGACCGCGGAGGCCTACATGTTTATCTTAAGAAACTGATATTTTTGCAAATTAGTCAAGGTTAGCAATCTTGCCCCATCGTGCCACCGTTAAGTTTTTTTTTTTTAGAAAGTTGTCAATTACCAGCTTTAAAAGGCTCTGAAGCGCATCGAGTAAATACGACCAGTTCGCAAATATTTCAGTATTATAATTGATAATTGTGAAGTTAAAGGTAATTATAACAGTGGAAGTCCTAATTTAGACGCTATAGTTAAAGCGAATGAGATTCACGCGCAGTAAATAGATGGAAGCTGCTCAGATTCTTCTACTAAATTTGATCAACGTACGCGGCAAGACATCACCGCAGTTATGCAGTACTAAAGTACTCATTCATGCGCTAAAACGGTTTCTTCCAATCTAAACGGGCTATTTATTCTACCCCTCCATAAATGTATAGATCGAAACAGTTATATTCCGCATTGAGAGCTACGTAGCGGTTATATCCAGATTCTGTACGTAAAATTCTCCCTAAATCTCACAAGCAAAAAGCGTATTGTCTTTAAATTTTTACTCATAAAGAAATAAAACAGTAATAAGAATAGGGAAAATGAATCCTTGCTACTAACAAAGCTATGAGTCGTCTGTTTTGTCAACTTATTACTGAAGTAGGTACAAGTTTATGTGGGATGCTTAGGAAGTCCACTGTTAAAGGGAAACTAACAAAATAAATCGTAAAAATAAATAAAAATTTAAGAAAACTTTTATAAATCAATTTTAAGTGACGCCTTTTTATAATTTATAATACATTTAAAGTGTTTCTTTACTATTTTTGGTGAATAGGCCATAACACGAATGAAAGGAACAGAGACTCAGGTGTTCCCGTTATTTGTTTTAATTTTATGACATTGTGCGCTTTTTACATGCATATTTACTGTGTGTAGGATTGACGGAGAGAGCTAGATTTTGAGAACTTCACTCCCGAAACATTAGTGGTTGTGTGCAAAATTAATTATAAAGAATAAATTTAATGATTAAAGAAAAGGACTAAAAAAAGGTTGTGCAGGGACGTAATAGATAAGGTAATATTATGTAATCCGAAAACAAGTACATTGCACCAGATTTAATTTTTTTTTTAACTTGTCCAGGCCTCGGTAACCATATTACAAAGCCATACTGAGAATGACATAATCGAAAGAATAAATAAAATTAAAGCAAGGCAGCAGTGTGATTGGAAATATTGCCATTCCAGTTCGGCTGTCTCAGGAAATTTATAACTCTTTATAACAGTATGTGTAATGCTTTCAGTCGAAAAGTTCTTGGAATAAAGAAACAGTCGATACCCTTGATGCTTTTTTCTCGTACTTCACTCTTCATCTCTGTTTATGAGAAAACGAGATGTTCATTGTCAAACTGGATCACTATTAGGGGTAGTTTTTGTAGTCTACAGGCCATCATAGAAAAATTTCATTGAAAAATTGTCGATCACATTTGTTCTCGTTCGCAGAACGCCGTATTTTATTAAATATGTGCAAATTGTGCTTTGAATGGCAAATCAATTTGGATTGGTGAGACTGAGGAAAGAAAAGTCGTACCGTTTCCAGCAGGTCCACCCTTCCATTAAGGTAAACAAGATTGCGCCAGTAAACTAGGAAAAAGAAGTGCAACATGTATATTAATTTTTTATTGTATTTATTTTGAACTCAGAAGAAATATCTCAGTACGCCAAGATCGCTAGTGAAGCATTTATTTCGACAACCGGTTTCGGTAAGGCTACGCTACCATCTTCTTCGAATCTCAGGCTCTGGGAATTCACATAAGCCCCTCCACCTGTGCTCTGTATCGTGTCACATCAGGAATATGCATGTGAAGATAACGAAGATCACTGGAATCGTATATATTCTTTATTATAAATTTGACGTGCCGATATCCAGTGGTCTTCGTGAACTTCACATGTGATACGATACATAGCACAAGTGGAGGAGATTAAGTGAATTTGTAGAATTTAAGATCCGAATATTCTAACGTAGCCTTGCCAAAAACGGTAACCGAAATAAATGCTTTACTAGTTATCCTGGCTTTTTGAAGTTTTTCTTCTGAGTTTAATTAAACTGCAGATCGCCCCATTCTGGCACACTGTCAGGAATATACAGTATTTATTTTGAGCTGATAAGTGCCATTCTTAAATGAAGTGTATTATGAATTGTGAATAGAGTGGATTAAAATCATTGGAATGTGGTTCAGCGCAATGGAAATGTAAAATTATAATAATTATGACAAACATATATGTCAATAAACAAAGTACAAAATGACGTTATGCATAATACTTCCACTTCGTTAATGACTTTTGTTGTTGAGCAAAGAATCGCTTTCTGATTATATTAATCGAAGAGAAGAAAATGTAAATGTTATGAATAGGCTTAATGGTATACATTTTCATTAATGACGAGCCCTTAGAGGATATGTAATGAGCCAAGGGTGAGTTCCCGTCGCGATTGTGCGTCAGTTGCTTATATTGTAATGCACAGTTTTGACCAGAATTGAGGTGCTGCTACGTTTGAACATAGAAACCAATCTACAGGAACTACATTTTTTGTGTGGTAAGAACTTCATATTAGATAGCGAGTCTTTTGAAACATCACTGGCCGGAGTGGCCGAGCGGTTCTAGGCGCTACAGTCTGGAACCGCGCGACCGCTACGGTCGCAGGTTCGAATCCTGCCTCGGGCATGGATGTGTGTGATGTCCTTAGGTTGGTTAGGTTTAAGTAGTTCTAAGTTCTAGGGGACTGATGACCTCAGCAGTAAGTCCCATAGCGCTCAGAGCCACTTGAATTTTTTTTGAAACATCGTCGCCTGATAAAATGTTGACTTTCCGGTCCTCAGCCCTGTGATCGTCTTGTACAATCGATAGTGTATGTCTTGTCTGCAAAGGTCTAATTCATATCAATCTTATAAGTGGTCCTACGAGATGTTGTAAGGCTCTTGAATCCTTTGAAAAAATTATAAAAAATAACGCATACAGCTGTGATGATACATTCCCAGCTGTTTATAATTTTTCCCCATATAACCCGACAGATATTTCCTACCATAATGATGTAGAGCAACGAGACTTAACGAGAGGTTTGAAATTTCTTCGTTGTGTAATGGGGTGAAGATGAGATTTTGAATGATATATAGCGTCCACTTAGTGTTTCAGTCGCAGTAAAATTCTCATACGTCTTCAATAATTTCTGTGCATCGAAACAAACTTGCTGTCTGTTAGTTTCTACAAAATAACTGTGATTTCCTATCATCTACGTAATATAAATGAAGGCAACGAACTCACAAAGTTTATTGGAGAGTAGCTGTCTCCCAACAAAACTCAGACGATTAAAACGTAGTTACAGCTTTCTAATCACTAATGAAATTTACTCTCAAGTGCCTAGTTTGCCTATTACGGTAGTTGTATTGCATTGTACCTGCATGATTACGTTCCGTCACAACGAAGATTTCTTTTTAAAATCTGTAGTTTCGAAGTAAACTATTACGTATTTCTACTTTCACCAAGTTCCAATACTGACAAATTTCAGTATTTAATTCCTTGTGGTAAGGCTTCATACTTTCAACATGTTAAGTAATGACGCTGTTTCTGAAACTTAGCCTTGCAGTAGGAACGGATGTTAACTTGTGTACAAGTGAAATAATAAATGAATGAACATATCGGCCGCCACAGTGATTTGGTTGCACCAGCAGTACTCGAACAAGGTATTAGGATGTTCTACAAAACCAGAAAACGAGAATGTGACAGTTGCAGTCTTTGTATGTGTTCACTGAATAACAATCTAAAGAAAGAAGTGATTTCATACGTCTGCCTCAGGACTGATATGTAGGTTGCGGTAAACAAGCGTTAAAATAGTAAGACATATGAAGAAAAACTGTTAGCTGCGGTTTCGGTTCTTCAAAGCCCTGCAAAACCGAAGAAACTATTTTCTTCGGTGATTATACGACAAACCAACTGACACAACCTGTTACTAGTAGGCTCAAAACTAATGATTTATATTCCCTTCATTACTTTTCGTCATAGGTAATTTGTAGTAGAGTTAGCTCACGGTTGCAGATGTTTTGAAAATGTAAAGTGTCGCAGTAGTGCTCTTAAGCATTTATCTGTTATGCACACGTAGCTGAATACTCCAGATATGTAACAACCGATCTATATCATACACAGCTTATTCACAAATACCTAATAAGTAGCCATGCAAATTTGCTTTTGTCAGAAAGCGTGTAAGACTGGAGCTTTCATGCTATAGCTTCTAGTTGGCACATTCTGTATTGCTACACCTGCCATAATAGCAGAATTAAAACTATCATTTGCCTTTGCTTGCTTCTATTTGAGTAGGGTTACGGTATTCTTTCTCTTTTCTCCTTTGAACGGTCTGAATTTCAGAGCTACTCGCGCTTGTTGTACATCCATTGAAAGTATCCACCCACACTTTTTTATATTCCCTATATCTTACTTGTAGAAGGAAACCTATTCTGAACAACTTGTCGGTTATTCTCGGTCAATCTATATATTTCAAACAAATGTTCTCAGTTATGATTCCATACCCTATAAATGTTACAATGTTCCGCGAAGAATTGTACAGTTATTTAAAATGCCTGTTCACGAACACGAGTGAAAACGAGTGTTGTTGTCCATTTATAAGATTTTGAGAGTTCTGCTCCTTCGCACGAAACAAAAATGCGATTGGTTATGTGTAGTCGTGACTACACTAATTTTGATTTTGTTTGTTACAGAATACCATTTGCTGCTCTCACTTACGTGTTCGTTCACTTATTTCAAGCATGACTCATTTCCGGAATTAATTCCCATTGTCAAGTGCGTTTTTTTTTTTTTTTGCATTCTGACATTTGTTTGTCATTTTCTGCGAATGAGTACTGAAAATACTGAAGAAAACTGTAAGTGATATAAAATATTTGTAAGTTTCTGCATAAGAGGGAAACGAGATATCCAAGGGCACCACAATAATGCAACAACTCAAACATCACAAACATCACGCAAAAAATGTCTTAAGACAAGAACAAAGCACTCGATAATGGGTACTATTTCCTGAAACGCGTCGTACACAGAATAAATAAAAGAAAATAGTGACTGGAAGCAGAAACAAACAAAACCATTGTTTTTACAGCCGCAGTCTCTCACCGACTATTTCTGATGGATGAAATAAAAAATTATAATTATGCTACTTTTGATTGTCGCATATGGAGCTCTTTTACAATTATGATTGTCGTAACTTGGAATGCCATATGACATACATTTGTGACAGACAACTTGAAAACGATTCAGTAGTCCAAACAGTGTGACACAGAATAGAAGTTATTATCAATAATTACATAATATTGGTGGAAAAATGTTTTAAATTCAAAATATACCATTCAGCTTTCGATTTGAAACGAATATCTGTTATTTATCTCTTCATAATTCGCAGTTCTTGCTCGTAATAGTGACAATACAGTGGAGGTGAATTTGTTTCGATGAAAATTTTCGCAATCAACAAACAATATTCGTCTTGTCTGATTTTTTTACCTCAGTTATGTTCCTCTTCTGGATTTTAGGATGCGTGACTGTGTTGTGACAAATCTTTGTATGTTACGCTTCTCTACCTTTTACCCTTTGACAAAAATTAAATAGCAGGAAAGTGGAGGTACAATTGCAGGTATTTGGAAAAGAGATGTGTGATGTTACTTCCCCCTTCTACCGCGTTGAAGGAGAATAAATATTAATGAGGGCTCCAGAAGACGCATGCGCCCTTTCCCTGCGGGCGGTCACTGTTATTCAGTAACCGGTCTTACAGTTCCATGAATCAGAACACAAGTGTGTACGACTAGATATCTACAGCAGGAGGACAAGTCGATAGCCTCCAAATAGTTCTGTTACGATTACACAGTTCAGTCGCGTTCCTTTGTGCATGTGTGTCTTAATTTTACGATCTTCATTCTGATTTGCTACGCTGCGCGTAACACTCTCTGTGTGTGGAGGCATTCATAGCCATGCCTCGACAGAACTCGATTCATCGATTTCCTTTTATGATCTTTCACCCGCATGTCAGAAAGATCGTCTAACATACGTCGGCTGAAGAACGCAAGAAAGAGGCCAACAGACAAGTTGTCAACAAGTGGCCACGAAAGCCTTAACAATTTTCACGATTCATTCTTTTTCGTAGATGTCCGATCGCCTGGTTGACTTACTGATTCATCAGTTGTGGCAGGTCTTCAGGTTGTTTACTCAGATATATTTTTATTGGGAGTTTTAGGAATAAACTAGGATACCTGAGCAAATGGCGGTATTCATAACGTAAGCTGCAACTTATATTGTCTTTTAGGTTGGAAATATTTTTGTTAGTAATGCGCTGTTGTCAGCCAAAATATTTTATTTTTCTGTTTTAGTCCAATTGTTTTTGGAACTACAGCTCCATTTTCAAGGACTTGTTGCGTCTTTAAATCTGCTTCAGTTTACCAGTTGCTATATTTTTTTACAGCATGAGTTTGTTATTAGGTCTTGAGATACACGTGACGCCTAAAATCGCCAGTTTAATCCTTTAAAATGGAGTTGTAGCTCCAGACGTGTTGGACTACAACACGAAAAAAATTATGTGTTACAAACAAGTCAAAGTCGCGGACAACGCTTTGATGAAATATCTGTTAATAACTCCAGTCTTTTGGCATGATAGAAACGTCAGCAAATGATGCAATTATTTTAATGCCCTGTCGAGGCTTTTTCTGGAGAAGCGACGAAGAGGAAAAGGTGAGAGACTGTCAAGAAATTCTTTGTCATCTTTGATGCGTCCATCGATAGTAACTGTCTGCGCTTCATTTTGCTCAACATTTGTATTCATTTTATTTCTTAAAATTTGTATGCTGTTTTATGTTGATTTCCCTGTTACCACTGCAAATAAATCGCTGAGATCTCTAATTTTGTGCAGATGGATGCGGGACTTAAATATATAAAAGAATGGAAAAGTTCATTCAATCATTTCATTAACAAAATTTGGCGGGACATGGTTAACATACTGACACCTCACCCGTCAAACATGTTGATTACAGTGTATCTGCTACTGAGCGTCACCTCTTCAAGTCTGTGACGATACTAATAGGCAGTGGCTTATTATTGAATTTTCTTAATACGTATGTCTGTAACAGGCTGATTTATAACGCACATAAAAAAATGACGAGAGAAATGAATCAGTGGGCCGATATCGCGGTCGACCGACCTCTAGCAGCCTTTGTTTCATTGGGATATTAAAGTGCTAAGGATGACAATCGCGTGATGCTGAGAGCTTTTGCGCTGATACAGATACTCCTATTGTTCCTTAATAATGAAGCCTATCAGGTTTTGGACAGGGGTTCTTAAAACTACCCAGCACATTCATCCACATTATCCATTACTATTCGAATATCCCTTGTCGGTGGAATTCATTTACTGTCCATAATGCGCATGTCAATAAAATATTTTCTACTCTATAAGACAGACAAAGTGAGATGACACAGTGACCAAAAACTGCACTTCCAATCTCTAAGAAAGGTGTTCGGACCTCAGTACTTAGAGTTTAGGGTTTCCGTGGTTTGCATAGACCGATTAACACGAAAGCCAGGATGGTTCCTGTGAAGTGAGCATGGCCGTTTTCAATCTCCGTCCTCTTCGAGACTAACGGCATCGTTTTCGACAGGACGTAAACACCTAAACTTCTTCCTTTTATCTCCAACAAATGACTCGATTTTAAAAATATGACTGTCTAAACCAGCTGAAGCTATTTGGTATATGCAGAAACTTCCCATTACTGATGTGCTACAGGGCAAAGTGTATCCAAACGTTGCCCAAATGGCTGCTTCGTTAGAACGCAGTGCATCTTGATCTATGTACTTTACATAATTTCTTTAATAACATGTCCGCTGTTGTTGAATTCTTGTTCATCGTAGGCGCGCCAGTATTTGATGGGGCAATGGTGGTGCTTTGTAACGCCCATGTGGAAACCAAACACAGCTATTTCACACAGTTTGTGTAGTGTCATTTTGTTGTTATATGTACATTTGCTCGAAAATAAGAATTTTTGCATCCAAGATTGCATGTTTTATCATCAATGACCGGTTTCGGCAGGTCCCGCTGTCATCTTCAGCTTTTCTGGAAATAATATTACTGTGCATACTATTTCCAGAAAATCCGAAGATGACAGCTATATCTGTTGAAAATGGTTAGTGAGGAAATAAAAATATCCGAACACGCGATCTCGACTGCAAAGATTCTTATTTATCAATGAAGATCAGATTGCACACACCATCATGTGCAGCTTGTACTTACATTTGTTTTTAAGCAAATTTTTTTGACCACTGCATTTCAAAAGCATAATGCTAAATGCAAGTAATTTCTACTCAAAGAGCTTCCTTTGCTTTTGGATTCTTCAGCTGCTGATCTTAATATCTACGCATGCCAGATACTACTATCGAAATATCTCATTGGTTTTAAGGAATCTGGAAAAGACAGTTGTCAGTCGCACAGATACAGAAAATTAATTTAGTAACTGAAAAAAAAGAGCAGGTACATTCGTTTCAGTTATTTATCTCCCATAAAGTTGTGAGCGTTGTTAAACTTACAAGAGAGCGTTTCGTACGAGAATATGCTCTGTTACTGAAGATTTTCTGAAAGTTATTTCCAGCCAAGAAAGTTAGATTACTTATGCGTATGTGAGTAGACATCCGTCTTTCCAGAGCTGGGATGGTAGAACAGCAGAGAGAAAGCCGCGGAGAGAAGGGGGGTGGGTGAGAGGAGAGAGAGGGGGGAGAAAGAGGTGGAAGGAGAGAATGTGCAGGGGACAGCAGAATGTCGCTTAGAGGGTCATTAACTCAAGGTTAATTCAAGCCCTGAACTTAAGTAGAGCAGAGCTCGGTGGTTTGCCTTCTCTTTAAATTGGCGGCGTTTTGAAAGTGAACGGCGTATGAATGTCATTTCTCCGCTGATTAATTATTACGAGATTTCTGTGCCTTCTTTTCCTTTTTTCGTATGGTAACAGAAACCTGTCGAGAAGATACGAAAATATGCCGGAAAAAAAGGCTTTATTTGGGATTAGCAGTTTTTAGGCGTATTGTTTCTCACGGCATTAAAAAAAGTTGATTTTGTGGATTTACGTTTATTTACTGAGCACTATTTTTTGGTGTTTCTTTTGTGATGGAAAATAACTTGCTCAAAAAATTTCTCTTATTTTATTCTTGTTTTCCATATTTCCCTGGAAGGTTTGTGTACTTCTCTGATTTTCCCATTATCGTATGATTGTGTCGAAATATCCAGGCAAGGAAACTTCTCAAGATTTCAGCTGTATGTATCTTGGTCGCTGGAATAAGGCAGGTAACAGTTATCGTATTTTAGTTATTATTTGTTTCTCCGTCTTAACTTACTACAATTTAATGAAAGAGAGTTTTGTATCGGACACGTTTCGCTTTTATTTATAAAGCATCTTCTGGGGTAAGTCTACAAACTGGACACATATGTTTGTACATTTTTTGTTGTTTTATATAAAAAACAGCATTTTTGTTTATAAAGTTGGTGTGCACTTACCTCTTGTCTGCATAGTCTTAAAACTACTGCTTCTTCCCTCTTTGTCGGCACTGGTTGATGTCGAAAGACTTTTGGAAGTCGAACTGGAATTATGTGTGTTCTTACTCAGCACTTAACTGCAGTGTTTATGTCTGTTCGTTTGTTTTTGTACTCGCTGTGAGGATAGCCAACTTGTGAAGCTATATGCTCTTTTTAATTTACAATTAGTGTGTGTGTTGGGGGGGGGGGGGGGGAGATGAGGAGGGAGATGGATTATATATATATATATATATATATACGTGTGTGTGTGTGACTTTTCATTAATTTACATTCACCGCCTACCCTCCCCCAGTTACTAATCTCTCTCTCTCTCTCTCTTTCTCCATCCACCCCTCACCCCCATACACACACACACAAGTTATACTTAAAAAAAAAAGTATATTTTCACAGCTTGGAAATGCTCACAACCTACATAAAAACAAACGAACAGACATAACAGCGTAATAATGTGCTGAGTGAGAACACACGTAATTTCATTTTGATCTCCAAGAATGAGGTGAAGTGTAAATAATGCAAATGCAGCGTAAGAGAAAGTGCAGCGGCAAAATCTGCCAAATGTGTATATAAAACTAAGTCTTCCGACATCAACCTCTGCTGACACAGAGGGAAGAAGCAGTGGTTTGGAGAATATGTAAACAAGAGGAAGAAACAACGAAAGTAAACTGCACAGCAACTTTATAGACAAAAAGATGTTATTAATCTAAAACAACAGAAAATGTGTAAAGATACGTATCGAATTTGCAGAATAATCACAGAAGACGACTTTGTTAGTAAAAGCGAAATGCATGTGGTGCAAAAACTCTCTTTAATTAAATTGCAGTAAGCGTAAGACGGAGAAACCATTGATAATCGTTTTCAACAGGTTCTGCGGAAGATGGGCCTGCAAACAAGTATGTTATTGTATTTTAGGCTTCAGCTAGCTGCTTGGATGGGACAGTTTAGGCAAATGTTTGTCGATATTTAACTTTCGTTACAATGAGGCCACGTCAAGTTTGACGCACGTCTAGAATGGATGTGCGGTAGAGGACACAACTTCGTTACCTGCCGTTGCCGTAGATAAGTCACTGACGAGTGGCAAATTATAATATTTGAAAAAGAGAATTTATTTATTTATTTTTTGGGCCTTCCAAAGTAAGTCGGTTTCCTTATGTCAGGTTTACATTCTTGACAGCGTGGAAGTATGAGAAAGGGAGAAGGGATGGATATGGTAGTCTAACTGCCGCTATTTATGTGACGTGGACAGTTTGTAATCAGAATACTATTCTTGCCAGTTGAAACATAGAGTCAGTAAACCTTCGATCGACAATAACAGAGATCCTGAAGGATGTGTTAAATAACATGATGAAGAGTAACGCCGCTTCAGCAGAAGTTCGCCTGCTGCCGCACGCTGTTGAGTTCATGAATGGTGTAAAGTAAATAATTCAACTAGCGTCTCGCTTAGATAGCCTCGTAATTGATTCGGCACTCGGCGTGCAATTATAACAATGTAGATAGGCTAGAGACGTGCATTAGCAGAATTGGCTGGAGTATGCGCGGCAGGACCGCCATGTTTCCGTTATAGTGCTGAGTCGTGTTATTATTAAACTGATGATGCTTGTCCAATATGGACTAAACCGTTCATCAAAATTCATGAACCTATGGCTGCAGCGTCTCGCAATTGTGTTGGTTCTGAGTGAGGCGTCATTTTGCTTAGATTACGGATAATTCAGATCTGTTCACGGTGAAGAGGTGATAATGAAGCCGTTGAAAACGCCACTGGCGAACTACTTTATCGGGCCATGAGTTTAGCGTTCAGTTGTTACGTGCATGATATCTGCATAAAGGTGGCGCTTTACACCATGCATGTAGTTGCGGTAACTTGTTACTCGCTGTCATAATAGGGGAATAAAAGCGGCCCTGGAGCGAAAACACCTTAGACTTATTCGCTCAGTACCCAACGTCACACTATAGAGGAACTACGCTACGTCCGTTCGGTTGTTTTTTCTTTCCTTCCATGTCTCTACCAATGTCTCTATAGCCCTTCTTGTGGCGTAGCTTAAAGCAGTGGACTGGGGTTCAAATCCCAGTACGGAAACCGAGATTTAAGTTTTCCATTGTTTCCCTAAATCGCTCATGTTGTATGCCAGGACAGCTCGTCTGCAAAGGACCAGGCCGAGTTGCTTCTCTATCGATAATCCGAGCTTGTGAACCGTCCCTAATGACTTCGTCGAAGACGGGGCTTCAGACCTTAAATCTCTTAATCTTCCTTCCTACTCCATCGTCCTCTCAACCCCCCCCCCCTCTTCTTTCTCTCTTTATCTTCTACTCTCATTCTTATTTCTTCATTTTTTTCACAGAAGTTGACATGTTTAGCTTCTCCTCTGTAAAAAAATTCAGTAAGGATAACTTGGTAAAATAATTGTATGGCATTATTGGCCTGTAGACCTCGTCTGGGGTAGTTCGCCTACCTGCTGCAATTTTTCTATTTGACGCCAATTCGGCCTCGTTGATGAAGGCGAGATGAAATTATAGGGACAACACAACACCTAGTCCCTGAGAGAAGAAAATGTCTCACTCGACCACGAATCGAATTAGGGAGCCCAGGAAGTAGAGGCAACGATGTTTGCCACTTTTTTACCTACTTTCTTTTGGTCTGTTCGTACGTCTCTTTTTCGTCTGTGGCTCTGTGCGGATGTTGCACAATATGTTTCAAACTCAACCCATGAGAACTACACTCAGTTTTTTATGGAGAGGGTGCCCAATTCTCTAACTAATCACTCTGAGCTCCACTAGATCACCAGATAGCTAACATTATACACCAAGTGGTTCTTCAGTTTTTTTTGTTTTTTTTTTTCATAAGAGGTCTGGAGTAAAAACTTTCAGTTAATTTTACCAGAGACTGATTCCAAGAAACCGAATTCTTTTTTTACAGTCAGGCAGGACCTCTTAGTCTGGGTGGCAAAATCTAAGAGAGAACTTCATTGTGGATGATCTAAATATTGCGAAAGTGTCTTTAAGTAACACATACAGCACCGTCCCTATTATTTTATACTGCGAAATTCTACCCCCACTTTATCTAACCAATGCTGGACCAAAAAATAATCTTATACATTGTCATCATAATTTTCCTTTGCTGTCACTATAAAGCACTGATGGAAGGATCGGACATCCTTACACAGCAGTGCTATTTATGACTTATTTTTTGTTGCTGTGATAGCGTATTTCAATCAAATAAATATTGCAATTTTTATGGTATAAATGTGAAATTGACATGTACAGATAACATTATAATCGTCTTCTGGAAGTAAGGCTGAGATGTGACTTGAATGACAGTTTTTAAATATTCAACGATTTACGAAAGAAACCATAAAGAACGATTATCAAAGCGGATGAATGTGAAATATTATGTGCAAAACTACTGAACATTATATTGTGATTAAAATCGGTAAAAATATTTTGATCACACAAAAACGTGTGCTCGTCATTGTATTCCCTGTTTTGATTCTTTAGAGTGGCATGCTACGTTTTTAATATGCGTGCATCGTTCAGACGTTTAAAGAACTTCTAGCAAGAAGCAACTTACTTTCAACATTTTGTAATCATATAGCCTTCATGGAAAGAGTAACCAAACCCACAACTGTTGTCATTCACCACGAAAGAGGAAATACGCACCAGCATTTGCAAGTGGTTCACCCAATAAAACAGATACATCGTGCCCAGTCTGAGCGCTCAAGGTGTTACTACCAGGCCTTGATGAGACTCGATGCTGCACGCCTTTTTTGTATACTACTAACGGTGGGGCAGGTGCTATAATAATACGTTTACATCTACTGTGATGGACCACGACATTCTCAGTTACGATAGTTTTCACCTTTTCTGGGTTTGCACCTACGACGAACCCCATCTTTCGTACAGTTCTCTGTTAATTACTTGGCAGTAGTAAAGAGTATTATTTGAAACTGAAGCCTAGTGAGAACTAACTGGAATCCCAGCCTACGTTCCCATATTAAGGACTGCAGCTCACAGAGTAGCTTGTGGACCGAATTTCACGTGATCTCTATGAACATATATTCCACTACTTTGTCTTCATTATTGTTGGGTGTGTGTAGCACCGTAGGTATCAAATTTAATTTTGAGCTTCTCCAGTCTGACACAGTGTTTATGGTCTCTTAGGCCGAGCGAGGTGGCGCTCAGTAAAAGGCTGGACGCCTCATGGAAGGACAGCGGTTCTGATCCAAATACGCTTTCCACTGAGGTGTTTTTCCCTGATTTCTCTAAATCGCCTAATTCTAATTATCCTGATTATCAGAGTGTCACTTACATAGCATGTTAAAAGTTGATGCATATTTCATATCACAGAGGGCACATTATTCATTGAGCTTCGTATGTCGTAAAAACCTGATGTTTACTCAAAAAATGCCAGCATAAATTTTCCAACTACGATATAAAACATAGAAATAATGTAGGGTGATTAGGTCTAAAAGTATCAAGCAGTCATGATGTAATCTGGAAATAATGGAAGACGCGATGCTCACGGCATGCTCGGAGAAAAACTTTCTATGCAGATCGATAAGAAAGTATTCAGATCTCCTAATGATTCAGCTGTCATCTTCACAGACCAAGAAAACAGCATAAACTTTTCTATTTACATTAGTCACTCCTTGGTGTATTCCACGGGCTTCTCCTTCCATTTCCTTGCAGTCATGTTCTGCTGTTTGGGGCTTAACTGATAAAGCCATCGACAGGAGGTACTCGAGAGAGGTTCATTCTAGTATTCGTTTCACATAATTCATCGCGTTGATAGTTTACTGCCTTTGAGGTTCTACTGTACAAAGAAAACGTAAGTAGCTGAAGACGCTAGGAAAACAATATATTTGTATAACATCTCGATCACCAATACGTGTTGTCAGTGGCACTAACAATAACCACAAAAAGTTTGCAAACTTACGTAGTAAAATAGCAGAAATAGCTTGTCCCAATTATTAATAGTCGTGCGAAGATGCTTCTGTCAGTTATGTTTACGTATATAAAAAATTTTTAAGTTTCAGGTTAATAAATTCAACACATACACTCTTTCAGGCTACTCAGTGCTTCGAAACAGCAAACACTTTCTCTCTGGCGTTCCCTAATATTATGTTAGATTTTGTTACGGAAAACAACTACTTTTATACCACGTTAAATACGACAGGAATCTCCATAATTCTCCATCGTAATTCAGTTGAAATAATTAAACAGAATATGAGGAAACCAACTGACTAATGTTTCAAAATTTAGTAATTAACAGCCATGCTGATTCTTGGGAAGAGCTGCTGCGTGACACAAATGATCCTCAAGATTTCAGTGTTTCTCATTTCGCATAAGGGATTAAGAACACTTGAAGCGTGCGGCTGAAATTTCTATATATTTTGTTCCTTGCGGAAAGTTGATGTTTGTCAAAATTTCAGCACTGTTGCAAAAGAAGTTTATAAAGAAACCACAACTGGAAATCCAGTACCTCAATGATTTACTGAATACTCTGTGGTGTCCTGGCTGTGACTTTACTGCGGAACGTCTCGTCGTCTTTGTGGAATTAGTAAATTTCTTTTGCCTGATAAAGTAACTGCCACGTTGTAACGGAACTTGAATTACGTAACCATTACGGCACCTCACCTCAGCCTCTCGATACCAGCAATATTCTACTGTGTTTCTGTAAAATAGTTAACATATTTCTGTGACAACACTCAGATTTGATTTCATTAATGTAGAGTTAATTCGATACATCGATATGTATATATTGCAATGATATTATTCTTATGTGTATTCTTTCTTTTGTCACTATGATCATTGACGCACTTGTAACTCTGATTTTTGGGCGCGTGAGCGATTATTAGAGAGTCAAGCTTTCGTCGTCATGTTAAAAAGACGCAAATTGTGGCCAGTTTATGAAATGTGAACTTTAACAGTGGGGAAGATATTTTCAAGTATGTTTTATATTGTGAAGTGATGTTTTGGAACGAGTTAAAAATGGTTCAAATGGCTCTGAGCACTATGGGACTTAACATCTGAGGTCATCAGTCCCCCAGAACTCAGAACTACTTAAACCTAACTAACCTAAGGACATCACAAACATCCATGCCCGAGGCAGGATTCGAACCTGCGACCGTAGTGGTCGCGCGGTTCCAGACTGTAGCGCCTCGAACCGCTCGGCCACCCCGGCCGGCGGAACGAGTTACGTGATATTGCAAAAAAAGTAATAAAAAAGAAGTGTAGCTTAAATTCGGAGTGCTGATTACTTTTTTACATCACCATTGTCCTAACTTGCAAAAGTTTAATCTTCAAGAATTGTTTATGAAACACATCTACAAAACTTTTGAATATCGCAGAATAACACCTAGGCCTCTTTGCATCCGAGCTTGGAATCATCACTACCTAGATTTTCGACGATTGAGCCATGAGTTCACAACGAGACTAGCGTGGAAAACTCGAAAAGATGAATGCCTAGTTTATCCATTATTTCAAGAAATGACTTTATTAGCTGTGCTCTAATGACACCTGCCACTTAATATAACTTTGTTGTTGCCCGAAAATACAATATTTGGCAGCGTGAGCAACACTACAATCATAATTAATTTTTGACCTTTGTTGTGGTAGGGTTGTTAGAACGTGCAGATCAATATATATTTGAATACATGGTTTGGCAATCATAATGATACATGTTGTTGTTGTGGTCTTCAGTCCAGAGACTGGTTTGATGCAGCTCTCCATGCTACTCTATCCTGTGCAAGCTTCTTCATCTCCCAGTATGTACTGCAACCTACATCGTTGTGAATCTGTTTAGTGTATTCATCTCTTGGTCTCCCTCTACGATTTTTACCCTCCACGCTGCCCTTCAATACTAAATTGGTGATCCCTTGATGCCTCAAAATATCCCCTACCAACCGATCCCTTCTTCTAGTCAAGTTGTGCCACAAAGTTCTCTTCTCCCCAGTACCTCCTCATTAGTTATGTGATCTTCCCACCTAATCTTCTTCTGTAGCACCAATTTCGAAAGCTTTATTCTCTTCTTGTCCAAACTATTTATCGTCCACCTTTCACTTCCATACATTGCTACACTCCATACAAATACTTTCAGAAACGACTTCCTGACACTTAAATCTATACTCGATGTTAACAAATTTCTCTTCTTCAGAAACGTTTTCCTTGCCATTGCCAGTCTGCATTTTATATCCTCTCTACTTCGACCATCATCACTTATTTTGCTCCCCAAATAGCAAAACTCGTTTACTACTTTAAGCCTCTCATTTCCTAATCTAATTCCCGCAGCATCACCCGATTTAATTCGACTGCATTCCATTATCCTCGTTCATCTTATATCCTCCTTTCAAGACACTGTCCATTCCGTTCAGCTGCTCTTTCAGGTCCTTTGCTGTCTCTGACAGAATTACAATGTCATTGACGAACCTCAAAGTTTTTATTTCTTCTCCATGGATTTTAATTCCTACTCCGAATTTTGTTAGGGTGAAATACCTGGTGCAACACATCCGAAATATATGCAGAGCTAGTAAACGTAGAAGGTGAGGTTTTCTCTAAGAGGGGTGCGCTAAGCTCTTGCGAGGCCACTGGAAGAGCTACGTGATTCAGAAGTAGCTTCACCGGTCACTGACAACGACCGAGAGAGTAGTGTGCTGGCCCACATGCTCCTCCGTATCCGCAGCGCAGCCGGTGACGCCTAGGGGCCGAGGATGACACGGTGGCCGAACGGTACCGTTGGGTCTTCAAGGCCTGTTCGGGCAGTTCTTTTTTTTCGCAAAATGTGGCGGTTTCTAGGACCTGATCGATTTTTAAAGTTTATAACTGCCGAAATATAACAGCACCTGTTTTCTGTGGCGTTGTAAAGAACTTTCGAGGAGGATTGCAAACAACATGATATGTGTGGTACTGGATCAGACTGTAACAAGAAATCAAAACCGAAAATCACTGTCCCGCCGGCAGGAGGAGAGGATACATAAATGTCAGTCCTATTCCACCAAATATAAACAAAGGCAGGTTCGGTTTGAGTGCGTTTGTAGTACTGTGATTGCCCTGTCAAATATTGAAAATGTAGAGCTTGTGCATTAATATAAGATATTAAGTGACTTCGAAGAGACGATTCTGCACACTGGACTTAATGCAGCATAGGCTTCTGTTATACAGCATTCCACATCTTTGGGAATCATCGGTGTTTTCTTCTCCTCCTCTTATTTTAATTGTAATTTAAATATAACAGTCCATAGGTGAGCATGCAGACGTGTTTCTCGAAAAATCGATCCAGCTATCTCCAGATATCCTGTTAGTGTCTGTAATTATATGTGCAAAACGTTCAGGACATCGGGCAGCCTGGTAGCACCTGGACTGCCGCATGTCCAATGGAAAGTCTTCGAATAGCTACGGAAGCACATTTATTAGGAACTATAGATAACTGTACTAGCAGAAGCCCAGCAATAAAACGGGAACCAATGATGTTACTTTTGAAAGCTCGCACCGTATTCTGAAGACCAGCGTTGTCATTGACCTATCAGCCAGCGTGCGTTTTCAATTGATCACGAGTTCATTTTTGCGAAGATTGATTTCCTCGTGTCTTGTAGACTATGCTTTATTCGTAAATAAAATATTGAATGGAAGCGCCGCAGTACTTTACAGTTTTCGTTGTCACAGTCGGGAACTGCAACCGATTTGGAAGATAATTGCTTTTAAGCAGTTAATGGAGCGAAACTTGGAAAGGATGATAAGCATTACCATGCAGTATTCACAGAACACTTCTTTGACTGTGTCCACTCACACATTTATGCTGCCTCGTAATGGCAAGTGGATTGTGTACTAGTTGCAGTTCTCTCATCAACTGCTGTTCGTTTTCCAGGCGTAATTTATTCTTCTCATCCCCAGTTCCTTGGAAACATTTTCAGCAATGTTCGCCAAGACAGTTCACAAGGGTGAGGCAAGATCAAGATACCATTCACCATACAGCCGCACCGCTATTCTAAAAAGTTTAGCGACTTCCTTCGTAAACGTAAATCATTTTGCTGTCACATTATGGAAGTCTAAATAGCAAGTTGTCTGCAGCTACAACAGTGGAACACAAACTTACGACATTCAGGCGCAGAGGTAAACACGCGAACCGCACCTGAGTTGCGTTTGCGTACATTTGATTTGGTAAGGTAGGGCAGACGTTTGTGGAAACTCTTCTCCTGACGACGAGATAGAGTTTTCAGGGCTGCCCTCTTGTTACTGTTTGGTCAAGTTCTACACGTAAAGAAAAAAGAACAAGGAGGGAAGATTGAGTTTAACATCCCGTCGACATCGGGGTCATTCAAGACGAAGCAGACGCTCGGATTGAGTCAAGCATGGGGAAGGAAACCGGCCGTGCCCTTTCTAAAGGAAACATCCCGGCATTCGCCTGATGTGATTTAGTGAAATGACGGAAAACCGAAATCTCGATGGCTGGACGCGGGTTTGAACTGTCGCCCTCCCGAAATTTCCAAACGTATTTTGTCCTTGAGATATGAGGGCGTGCTGAAAACTAATGCCTCCGAATATTTTAGGTGGAAACTCTTAAAGATTTTTCGAATAAAGTAAAACACACGCTATTAACATTATTCTTCATGTCTACATATTTCTCTCTCGATTTTCTCAACCTGACGACGAACACATTTCTCACAACAAGAGGTCAGTTTGCTGATACTGTCATTGTGGAATGTGAACTCTACTTTCACCACCTCATCACTATCAAAGTGATGTGCTTGAAGGTGGCCGGCGATTGTGGCCGAGCGGTTCTAGGGCTTCAGTCTCGAACTGCGCGATCGCTACGGCCGCAGGTTCGAATCCTGCCTCGGGCATGGATGTGTGTGATGTCCTTAGGTTAGTTAGGTTTAAGTAGTTCTAAGTTCTAGGAGACTGATGACCTCAGATTTTAAGTCCCAAAATGCTCAGAGCCATTTGAACCATTTTTTAGCTTGAAGGTGTTCCTTAAGTTTTGGAAACATGTGAAAATCAAATTTGGCCAAGCTGGGACTGTGTGAAGGATGATCGATGACAGTGAACTCAAGGTGTCGGATTCTTTCAGATATCGCAGCACTCGTGTGTGGTCTCGCATTGTCATGCTGAAGGAAAGGGTGCTCCACGTGTGGACGAACTCTTCGAATTCGATACTAGACTGCAGCACACTGTTTCTCACCCTATGATATAGTAACGTTAAAACACCGCGATGTTACACGCTACAATTCAGAGTCTTCTAGCGGCAGAGGGCTGCTAGTATGCAGACGTGACGTTTGTTTTATTTAAAAAGCTTTAACAGTTTTCATATAAAAGATTGGGAGGCACTGTTTTTCAGTACGCCCTCGCACTGCTCGAAGGTGACTTGCGAAATGTAGCTGTAGATGAATGGCAAAAAAATATACAGCGATTTTTGTTTCTTAGTATATAAGCGTAACATGGTACCCAAACGCGTGTCTAGCTACAAATGTGTTTGTTCTCAGTTTTAAGTTAAATCTTTCTTGCGGCAATTAACATGTGCTTCCCTTTGACAGTGCTTTGTTCATATCAATAAGTAAAGCTGTAGAAATAGCACGCTGGTAGGAATGCAGTGCCGTCCGGTGTGGCCGAGCAGATCTAGGCGCTTCAGTCTGGAACCGCGCGACTGCTTCGGTCGCAGGTTCGAATCCTGCCTCGGGCATGGATGTGTGTGATGTCCTTAGGTTAGTTAGGTTTAAGTAGTTCTAAGTTCTAGGGAACTGATGACCTCAGTTGTTAAGTCCCATAGTGCTCAGAGCCATTTGAACCATTTTTAGGAATGCAGCGTCCACTGTAAGCGCTAGATGAGCCGTTTCTCACACGTTGACGGAAAGACTGTGCCTACTACTGCCTTAGGACACTATGCTATGCTTGGATTCTCATCTCTATCTTCTTTCTCTGTCTGATATCCTCTGTTACAAAAAAAAATGTTCAAATGTGTGTGAAATCTTATGGGACTTAACTGCTAGGGTCATCAGTCCCTAAGCTTACACACTACTTAACCTAAATTATCCTAAGGACAAACACACACCCCCGTGCCCGAGGGAGGACTCGAACCTCCGCTGAGACCAGCCGCACAGTCCATGACTGCAGCGCCTTAAACCGCTCGGCTAATCCCGCGCATCCCTCTGTTACACACAGTCAGCAACTACGGGCGAAAATCATCGTACAAGGGCAGAGATCCACTATCGCGTAGATGATTGATTTATAAAGATGTTGAGGAACCTCGCAGCAGATGGAGGAGGAAACGCGGAAAATTTATAACTATGTTGCTGAAACAAATATATCCGCTTTACATAATGTAGTGACAAACAAATGTTCAGATTTTTTTAGACAAGATACTTTCTTCTCACTTCTGTTTCAAAGAAATTGTTAAATCAAAAACGGCCTGAGACCTTAATACAGACGTCTGTAAAATAATTTGCTTGTGTCCGACTATCATTCGTCTTTTTGCGTCCTTCCTTTCCAGACATATCGCTGGCAATTTTACTGTCACCCACTGGAGACTATTATTGTTCAAATGAATATAAAATAAAACAACAACAAAATAAATAATTGATTTTTAGCTTCTTTCAAATCAGCGTCTCACTGCTCACGCTTCCGCGTTGTGTTATGTCTAATTTATATTCACGGAATACAGAGTGTAGCTAAATTCACTCTACAGACTTTGAGGATATGTTCCTTACACCAAAACAAAAAAAAAATCAAATAAACATGGGCTCTAAAATGAATACCTTACTAGCTATAGCACTTGTTCATTTTCGATACTGTTAAACACATCCCTTCTACTTCAAGGTCTTCTCTAATTATATTTTGGGAGGGCGTAGTAGGGCCAAAGCAAGAAAAACATGTCCGGTGAACTAAAGCCATAAAATGATACCTTAGGAGCTATATGAACACTTGTTTAATAGAGGAGATGTGTTTCACAGTAGCGAAGATGAGCAACTGCTCACAACGAGGTGTGCATTTTAGAGCCCATGTTTTTACAGGTCATTTTTTTTTTTTTTTGTGTGTAAAGGGACTTTAGTTACACCCTGTATTCCTGAGCTATTTGCTCATGTTATCAGAACAGATGAATGACACAAGCCTGACGCCAGCTGTTACGAGAATGAAAGAAGCTTGCTCGCCTAAATGACTACCGAACATTTATAACTGTATGTGGAAGTCACTAACAAATCTATAATTAATTTCACTTTCACAATGTCTCAGCTACATGGGCACTCATTGCTTGCGTGTAAGAATTCTGCTACAAGGACGAACTGAACATGTTAGCCTGTATACTCTACCTCATAAATTCATAGACTACAGCATTGGTGATTAGGAACTTAAATGAAATATATTACTGAAGGTATTTTGGAAATATCAGTTACAATACAACACTATGATATTCGTAATAGACCGGAAACTTAAATACATCTGGTGCACCTGACTATCTGACGTAGTTCTAGCACCCTGGATTTCGAAGGGACATTGCGGGAGAAATCTAGGCAAATCGGTCAATTTTTCCATGAATTCATAGCTAATGTAGGTGTTTCCACCAAAGGAGGCTGGTGACGGTTGGGGCTGAGTGGAAGGGGGAAGGGGGCCTCAAAAATTAGGCAGTTTCACTTGACTTGAAATACATTTCCTTTGCGGAATGAAATGATTTGGACAATTACGATTTACAACGTACAGTATTTCCTAAAAATCGTGAACGAACATTCGAGACGTCTTTCACTGCCAACTCATAATCAAAATACAGACATACCAACTCGGGTCATCATTTTAGATACGTTACCTTCTACGGCGAGTCTTCTTCAGAAGCACAAAGTGGCAATGAAGCTTGACTTCAGAGTGTAGTGAATTTTCTGACCAGTTATCTCTTATTATTCGCTGATTGTGGCGTTTACGGGAAGATGTTGACACTGAAAATTATAAATAAGCGCAAGATGATAGCGATTGGTTTAGGCTTTAATGCTTGTTACACAAAGCACACAAGAAAATAGTTAAGAATACACAAATAAGTTGTTCATACTTAGCAAACTGATTAACTGTTATCTAAAATATCGTTTATTCAGAGTTTTATGACTTTGAAATAACCTCTGGGTAAGATATATACCTATAAAAAAATTCGGAACCTTACTTTATACTGCCTAGACTCAACCAGACATTAATACTTAAATTTTCTTCTCATACGCTACTTTCTATTGTCAATTTGAATAGTCTCATTGGCTATCAAGTTTTAGTTTAGGACTTGACGTTCAATATTTTGATGTCAGTGCAATCAAAGAGGGTAGGCTGACTTCCTGTGCACAGGAACTGTTATAGATAATCTCCAGGTAATTCACTCTGGGTGCTTTTAGAAATCTAATGTAACAAGAGATAATTCTTAGCATACTACAGTGAATCGTTTTGCCAATGTATACACTCCGATCCAGTCGGTACTCGTAGACAAGAATGCGCAAGATTGATGATAAGGCCCTGAAAGAAGTCGAATCGGTAAAATGAGGCCATTAGGCCCCAGCTGGTAGAAATAACTGCGGGAACGATTGACGAATCTACTTAGGAGACCAGTGTCATAAATGCAAAACACGAGAACCTAAATAACATATAAGCCTTTACTGGGCTTCGAATGAGGTCAAAAGGTACTGTGAGCGAAGTTGAAGACACGTTCTTTGGTAGATCAGCGAATTATCAGTTTAGCCATTACCGAAGGACAATTCACATGTTCTTGAAAAAAGATCTGCTGTTCTTGGTGACTATTAAATGCTGAATACCCCCTGAAAAGACTGATTTCATAGGCCATTCAGGAGGAGCGAGGTGGCGCAGTGGTCAGCTCGATGGACTCATAAGCTGACGGACGACGGTTCAGATCCCCATCCAACCATCCAGATTTAGGTTTCCGCCATTTCCCTAGATGGTTTGCCTCAAATGCTAGGATGGTTTCTTTGGCCCAACCGGTTTCCTTTCCCAGCCTACCCCAATCAGAGGTTCTGTCCAAAGACTTGGTCGTCAATGGGACATTAAACCTTAATCTTCCTTTATTCCCACCTTCCATAACCCGTTCGGTGGTTGCAGGTTCGAATGTGACTGTCCGTTGGAAATACCAACTAGCTACAGCCGTGGAAAGGCATATATATGATGTGAACTGAACGTGATAAAGTATTGTTATTCCATCCATGAAATAGCTTATCTAGATACTACGCCCAACGGTGTTTAGTGTAGTTGTGAAACGAGAACACCAACAGAAAGTAGGTGAGTTTAAAGGCGTACTCTCTGGAAATTTGGTAGAACCAGATCGGCAAAATTAGTTAGAAACAATATGCACAGATTACAGTCTCAGATCAGTATTCTCACCATACACAGATAGCTGACGAGACATGGATCCAGTAATCTATTTCTGTCATCCAGACCAGGAAGACAGGACTTCAATTACAGCTGCGTGAAACACGGCACTGATCTCTTCCAGAGCACTGGAAAGACAAGTAACTAATCACTTTAGATCTCTAGACAAAAGTGTACAAGGCCATCCTTTCATTGTCATAAACTTGGTCTCATAAGTAGGCAGTTTGACGAAATAAGAACAAACGAAATGAATGATTACTCCATAAATCAGAACTCACGTCAAGTAAACGACACTCGTATGAGATGCCGTACCGGCATCAAACAGACAAGAACATCCCGAAATGGCAGCATGTGAATAGTCATTCTGTGAGGGCAGACAAACTTACGTCATTATGACATAATCGATTTACGCAAACAATAAGCTACAAAGAATATAGTCGTCTATTGCGTAATTAGGACAATAATCAAAGCAAGAAGCCGCGCGGGGTAGCCGCGAGGTCTAGGGCACCTTGTCACAGTCTGCGCGCCTCGCCCCGTCGGAGGTTCGAGTCCTTCCTCGGGCATGGGCCTGTGTATTGTCCTCAGCGTAGGCTACTTTAAGTTAGGTTAAGTAGTGTGTAAGCTTAGGGACCGATGACCTCAGCAGTTTGGTCCCATAAGATCTTACCACAAATTTCCAAATTTTCCAAAGCAGGAACATCAGACAGGATAGTGCGTTTTAGGAGAAAGTGTTGCATGATATCTACATCATAATGACGAAGTAGTTTCAGTTAAGTAATATGCTATGAATGTCCATTTAATAAAGGATGTATATTGCGTAACTGTGGGAAGTATAAGATAAATTATGATGTGAGACACGATAGTGCACTTGCGGAAGCAACTACACAGCTTTCCTCTTATTCATTCGCGAAAGGAATAGGATAAGAAAATTGCTAGTACGTAAGAGAGCGAGGTGGTGCCTTGATTTAAGCACAGTACTCACGCTGGGGAAGAGTGGATTTCAAATCCCGCCCGGTAATCTATATTTATTTGGTCGGGGATTAATCATAGGTCGGTGCAAGAATATTTTTTCCTGCCAGTTTCTGTATGTGAAAAATGCCAAGAAGCACTGTGGTTAGTAGTTCACGTCAAACTGTGGAATACCCTGTAACTACTGGATATGCAAATAGAAATATCAGATGGAGGCAAGAGCATACCAGTACACGAGGACCATGCCTAGTAAACTACCTTGGTAGAGCCGACAAACCAACTCCTGGACTGAAGATAGCTTAACCTTTTATGAACAAGTCATCGAACTAAGGACCACAATAATAACACACCTTATCGATTCTGTTCATCTTTTCATTGACAGTTTTTCCCATATACATCGTAAGGTCACTATAGACGTACAGTTTTGTATCTTTCGAATTCGCGCATTTAGCAAGTGAGATGATTGTGTCAGCTTGACAAGGGGCGTCACCGATAAAATATGGGGGTAAGTAGGTGTACGGCATTCGGCAGAAGTATTTTTTAAAGATCCGTTTGCCACATCTGCTACAAGTTCCAACTGTCATTTCTTTCTACGTTCCTTTTCTTTTCCTAATTCTCCGGGATGGTTTCTCTAACGATGCTCTGGTCCGATATTACCTTCCTCACTTTTCGGTTGTTCCCCGTCTGCAAGGACGTCGACATCGGTAATTATAACCTAATTCCTTCCCCTTCTTATTATGCGCACTATCTGATCAAAAGTATCAGGACACCCATTAGTGGACATTAATATGAGGTGTGTCCACCCTTTGCCATTATGACAGCTTTAATTCAGCTGGGGCACTTTCCGTATCTGCGGAAGAACGGCAATCGATTCTTCCTCAAGAGCCGAAATCTGAGAACGTAGCGATGTTGGGCACTGGGAACTGGAGCCAAGTCAACGTTCTCATTCCAAAAGTTTTCCACTGGGCTCAGGTCATGCTCTGAGCAGACTATTCTACTGCAGGAATGTTACTATCCATAGTCGATTGGCTCACAAATAATGCTTTATGACAGAGTGCACTGTCTTGGTGATACAAAGAATCGTCGTCTCCGAACTGGAGGAGGTGGAGAAGATCTGTGTTAATCCCGTCGACAACGAGGTCATTAGAGACGTGGTACAATCTCGGATTAGGGAAGGATTATGCAGGGAATCGGCCGTGTCCTTTCAAAGGAACCATCCCACCATTTGCATGAAACGATTCAGGGAAATCACGGAAAACCTAAATCAGGATGGTTGGGCGAGTCCAATGTGCTAACCACTGCACCACCTCGCTCGGTGTCTCCTAACTGTTCCTCTACTGTACGCAGTACTCAACGCTATTAAATGTGGTCCTAACCTTCTGCATTAAGCGTTTTCTTGACTGCAGTAAGGGGACCACACCATAACCATGTAACACATCATCATACATTAACACGACCTCTTTCAAACTCCACTATGAGTACGACTCACGCTGGCAGGTGTCGTTCTCCAGGCATTCGCCAAATCCAACCGATTATCATAGGGTATAGCGTGATTCATCAACCCAAATCACATGTTCCCAGTCATCCATTGTCGAAACTAGTGACTTGGGTTTTGTCTATAGAATCCTTCCGGTGTGGCAGCGCATAGATACACTATGTGATCAACAGTATCCGGACACCCCCAAAAACATATGTTTTTCATATTAGGTGCACTGTGCTGTCACCTACTGCCAGGTACTCCACATCAGCGACCTCAGTAGTCATTAGACATCGTGAGAGAGCAGAATGGGGCGCTCTGCGGAACTCATGGACGTCGAATCTGGTCAGGTGACAGGGTGTCACTTGTGTCATACGTCTGTACCCGAGATTCCCAAACTCCTAAACATCTCTAGGTCAAATGTTTCCGATGTGATAGTGGCGTGGAAACGTGAAGGGACACATACAGCACAAAAACGTACAGGCCGACCTCGTCTGTTGACTGACAGATACCGCCGACATTTGGAGAGGGTCGTAATGTGTAATAGGCAGACATCTATCCTGACCATCACACAGGAATTCCAAACTGCAGCAGGATCCACTGCAAGTACTATGGCAGTTAGGCGGGAGGTGACCATATTTGGAGTTCATGGTCGAGCGGCTGCTCATTAGCCACACATCACGCCGGTAAATGCCAAACGACGCCTCGCTTGGTGTAAGGAGCGTAAACATCGGACGACTGAACAGTGGAAAAACGTTATCTGGAGGGACGAATCACGGTACACAATGTGGCGATCCGATGGGGCGGTGTAGGTAAGGCGAATGCCCGGTGAACGTCATCTGCCAGCGTGTGTAGTGCCAACAGTCAAATTCGTTGGCGGTTGTGTTATGATGTGGTCGTTTTTTTCATGGAGGGGGCTTGAACCCCTTGTTGTTTTGCATGACGCTATCACAGCACAGGCCTACATTAATGTTTTAAGCACCTTCTTGCTTCTCACTGTTGAAGAGCAATTCGGGAATGGTGACTGCATCTTTCAACACGATCGAGCACCTGTCCATAATGCACGGCCTGTGGCAGAGTGGTTACACGACAATAACATCCCTGTAATGGACTGGCCTGCACAGAATCCTGACCTGAGTCCTACAGAACACCTTTGGGATGTTTTGGAAAGCCGACATCGTGCCAAGCGTCACCGACCGGCATCGATCTCTCCTCAGTGCAGCCCTCCGTGAACAACAGGCTGCCATTCTCCAAGAAACGTATGCCTGCGAGAGTGGAAGTTGTCATCAAGGCTAAGGGTGGGCCAACACCATACTGAATTCCTGCATTACCGATGTAGGGCGCCACGAACTTGTAAGTCATTTTCAGCCAGGTGTCCGGATACTTTTGATCACATAATGTATGAAAGAGTACTGTTGTATTCATTAGATGCTTTTGCTTTACGCATGACTTAGATTGCGCTCTTCTTCAAAACAGTGAAACCCACTGTCGAAAGTGTGCTCTGTAACATGTTTAAGCGGCACCCAGCCACTGTTCCAAGGACGTTTGGCTTGCGAAGTTTATGATGTACTGCTGTGCAAGTGACATTACTTGGAAGGAATTTTACAAAAAAAAAAAAAAAAAAAAAAAAGGTTCAAATGGCTCTGAGCTCTATGGGACGTAACCTCTGAGGCCATCAGTCCCCGTAGAACTTAGAACTACTTAAACCTAACTAACCCAAGGACATCACACACATCCATGCCCGAGGCAGGACTCGAACCTGCGACCGTAGCGGTCACGCGGCACCAGACTGAAGCGCCTAGAACCGCACGGTCACACGGGCTGGCGGAACTTTACAGGTGAAAACATAAGCATCTAAACTAAGTTGCTAATTTAGATAAGTGAGTAGATGTGAAGCATTTACATTATTATGAAAATTAGATGGTTGACTGCCGTTTCAGAAATTCGTTGATTCTTTGGTCCGACAATGACGTTACTTACTTAAGTTCCATGCAAACAAAGTTTACCAAAGTATTTCATTTTCGTTCAACATTTGATTCTGTTCAATATATATAAATCAGAATTAAACAATAATTATAGCCACGGTATGGACAACTCCAATAATAATAAGACTGAAGACAAAACAGATAAAGGAAAGACCTGGGCTTTGGCTGGATAAAGAATACCTAAAGAAGGAAGCTGAATGGTTGATTTCTGCTGGAAAGGGAAAAGACGTCAGAAATAACAGCATCAGTCCCAGAACCAACAAATCAGCAAAAGACCCAAAGTGCAGGCTCTGAAAAGAATGAACTGCAGCTGTATTGGTCAGATGACCCCTTAGGGATGTTGCCTTAGCAAAACCTTACCTTCTTTAATAATGTTTGGAAACCAATTCCAGTTTCTTCACTAAGTCAGATGATAGCTGCCCTGGAGGGGCAGATGACTGTGGAGCAGTTAATGCTACACATGCAGCAGTATTGATTGGAAAGGTAGACAACATTTAGCTGTTGCAAGAAGATCAGTCCGACTGATTACAAGCGGAGGCACAACGAAGTGCCACAAATGATCCACCGAAAATTACCATCTGCCGGTAGCGAGGAGCTCGTGGGACCACAAGCCAGAAAAAGGTTGTCAAAATCGAACATTCCAAATTACTCTGGAACTGCCGACTTCAAACATCACAACTATAGAGAAATGAAAGTGTGAGTCATTGACGCTGCATTCCAGTTTACAGCAGAATCAACTAGAAAGAAATAGCAAAACTTGCCTTGAACATAGAACTACAGTGACTCTGGCGGAAACCAGTGAAAGTGATCCCATTGGTTTTCGGAACTCTGGGAGGAGGCGCTTGATAAGAGGCCAAGTCATTATAAAATAGGAAATCCGGCATGGTGAACTCATTTCCTCTGTTTACTGTTGTAAACAATATGTACAATAATAATAATAATAATAACAATACAGTGTTAAGAAATTGGAGGTCGCTGTAATTAAAGAGAATATGGCTGTTGGTAGATTGGTGGAAGTGACCTGAAAACGGTTTTACTCTTGTTACAGGAGGAGTACAACTTTTTTTGAAAATAATAGCTCTGTTGTGGAATGCGACCACAATCAAATATGCCGTGTATTTCTATTATGCTGTTCGAGCAGAAGTGTTATGTTAGAAGACAGGTGAGATGCGTTGCATGAATTGAGGAGACGACTGAGAAATCAGAGTATGCTATTCACGAAGATTGTTGGTATGAGGCCAAAGTAACTGTGTTGAAAATGATGTTATGTGGCTCAAAACACGAATGTTACAAAAGTAACACTCACTGCCTTCAGTCAAGACTTGTGAGTAGCGGTATTTGTTGAACAGCAGTACTAGTGAAAATCGGAAGTTCTACCGATAATTGATGCTTTCTTTAGCTACAGTGTGAGAGACAGACTTGCCACTGTGAAAATTTAAGCCATGATCATATCTACTTAAAGCAGAGCTCTGGTTAAAATGATAAATTCTATCTCAGAAGAGTCCCCGTTCGACGTCCTGATTTATTTTTTCGGGGTTTCAAATGGCTCTGAGCACTATGCGACTTAACTGCTGAGGTCATCAGTCGCCTAGAACTTAGAACTAATTAAACCTAACTAACCTAAGGACATCACACACATCCATGCCCGAGGCAGGATTCGAACCTGCGACCGTAGCGGTCACGTGGTTCCAAACTGAAGCGCTAGAACCGCAAGGCCACACCGGCCGGCTTCGGGGTTTCCTTCGGGTACTTTTAACTAATGCCAGTATGTTTCTGTCTAGAAAGTCATAGTCGATTGCTTTCTCAACAGTTAACTAGCGTTCAGTTTCCAATGACCCAAAGCTGACGGAACATTAAATCGTCTCCTCCGCTCGACTGTAGCTCTTCTGGATTACAGATCCAGTGTACAATTTACACATCGAGTACATACACCACTAATTACAAAACAAAAACAGGAACCCGTACAGGAAGTTTTTACCTGTGTAGTCTGAAGAATAATCACCCTTTCTGATGGTCCAAGAAGCGACTTCAAAAGGGGGTGGAGGGAGGGAGATAACGTAGAACTGTCTGAAGAACGACACATAGTGTGTGTCAGTCTGCCTGCGTAACTGGCCATCTACTATAGAGAAACGGCTCAGCTGGCTTATTTGCAGTTGTACGGAATGAGATGTATGTGTGTGTGTGTATGTGGAACCATGTGACTGGCATGTGGCTCAGCGCTATACAGTAAAGAGCGGAAATTCTGGCACCAATCACCAATGATTTCTCTCCATGCTTCTGCATGAGGAACAAAAGAAAGTTGGTTGTGTTACTCCTTTCAAGCTTAACTGCCCACATGTGCTCATCAGCCTCTCTTTCATACCAATAAACTTCACTGAGACACATTCTACTTTTCTCAGCTTTGCTGACAATGATTTACTTGTGGCAGTAAGGAGGAGCTAACTGTTAAATGAGCACGGCTGCTTTTGCTAATGTTTGTAATAAGACACAGCTTGAGTTGTAGCCTGTGTCTGGAATTTCTTAAACCAATTATATGAGCTTTGCCTGAATAAAATATTGTGACGCCCGATGGTAAGTCACTGATTCACACCGGAAACAGAATCTGTTTAACTTTTGTCCGTCAGAATGTTTACATTGCAATGTTGTTATTCCGTATCACCTCGTTAGTCTTTGTACATCTCTAGTACAGCGTTTTGTGGAAGCGATTCGATGACTGTGAGAAATGCAAGAAATAAAATATTCGAAATTTTTAAGCTGTGTTAAAGAAGAACGCTAAATTAAGTGGACTGATAAGGTAATGAAGGAAGTTGTCATTCTCAGAATCGGCGAGGAGCGTAATATCTGGAAAACAATCATCAGAAGAAAGGTCAGGACACTAGGATGTGTATTAAGGCATCATCAAAGACAGAGGAATATATTCACCAAATAATCGACGACTTCGGCTGCAGGTCCTACACTAAGATATGCTGGTACAAGTAGGGAGTTCGTGGTGAGTCGAATCGAACCAGTAAGAAGGCTGAAAAACAAAAGGTACTTTAGTTGTTTACTATTAGGCGATGTCGACAGTCAGTACCACTTCGACAATGGTTCAAAAAATGGTTCAAATGGCTCTGAGCACTATGGGACTCAACTGCTGTGGTCATAAGTCCCCTAGAACTTAGAACTACTTAAACCTAACTAACCTAAGGACATGACACACATCCATGCCCGAGGCAGGATTCGAACCTGCAACCGTAGCGGTCGTGCGATTCCAGACTGTAGCGCCTTTAACCGCTCGGCCACCCCGGCCGGCCCACTTCGACAATGAAACTTTGCTTTGCACATATTCTTATCTTCATTTTTTTTATTCGCGTCATAATTACAAGGTAGAAAAAAATAGAGCTCTCGTTGCGGGAACAGAACGAACAAGTAGCACTTACAATGAACAACAGAAAAGAATGCAGGTAAATACGTACAAACGAAAGCAAATTAGTTAGGGTAGTTAATGTAAATCGCATTAAGGGGGTAATCACGCAGGATATACATGTTGTATCACAATTTCTATTACTGTCTTCTAGGGGCTGTATACGGGACTTAGTAAAGTGTTGATAAGCAACCAGTGTCCGAAAATGTACCGTTTGGATATAAGTTTGAAGACCGGATCACTTTCAAAGTTTCCGCTTTGCAATAGACACACAAACTGAAAATATGGCGCCGTTGTCACCCTCTGTCGTTAATTATGACATCACATACTGTCTTACCGACTAAGAAGCTACAGTGATCACACCAGGTACTCGCATTCGAGTGGACAGCGATTCAGATCCCCTTCCAGACATCTAGATTTAGATTTTCCACGATTTCCCTAAATCGCTCAAAGTAAATGCCTGGATAATTCCTTTGAAATGTCAGGATGGTTTTCTTTTCCATCATTGCCTATTCCTAGGATACGCTCCAACGGTGCTAATAGCCTCGTAAGCGACGGGACGTTAAACCAGAAATTTTCGCTCTGCAGTGGACTGTGCGCTGATATGAAACATGATAGTAGATTAAAACTGTGTGACAGCCCGAGACACGAACCCGGGACCTTTGCCTTTCGCGGGCAAGTTCACTACATATTGAGATACCAACGCACCCATGCCCAATCTTCGTAGATCTACTTTGGCCAATACATCATCTCGTATTTTCCAACCCTCACAGAAATTTGGGTAGAGCACTTGCCTACGAAAGACAAAGATACCGAGCTCGAGTCTCGGTCAGGCACACAGCTTCAATCTGCCAAGAAATTTTAGAAACTTCATTCCCGTTTTTCCATGCTTTAGATCTTGTTGTACTTATCCACAGTCGTTTTACGGATTTACATACTTCCCAATTTTCGAGATGGGTAGGGACTAGTAATTCACTTGGTTCCATCCCTTAATGGTGGTGCTTTGAAGTCGACCACATACCCACTTCAGTCTGAGTTTGGTGTTCGTAGTCTTAGATTATTTATGTCATAAGGGATAATATCTGAGGGCAGATCATCCCTGACATATGTGGTGATAATTAACGAAATTTATGTAGAGCTCTTTTCAATGTTCTGGCGCTTTACACACTAACTTCACCGAACATCCATTCGATTACGAGATTTGTGAGCGATAAAAGGCTTGTTTAAAAGGAGTAACAGCATCCGTTCAGTGAACACAAGACGGGGGAAAGACCATTACGTTGAGAGTACACCTTAAACTACTGTACATTTCCTGAGTAAGACATCTGCAATAGGCTTCCATCAGATTTGAAAGTTTTTAGTGGCATCTAGCACGCTTTCACAAACAAGCTGAAAGCTTGTCTTCTTGCAGACTACTTCTCTCCCTTACAGGAGAACTTTAGGTCCATTTAATCCTATTATGAGTTACGCGAGGGTAACAGAAGTTGATACTGCTCACATACGAGTGATTTTGTCTAATTAACAGTTTTACTGTAGTTATGAATCAGTGAACGTACCATAACAGGTTATTTTAACTGATCCAGTCATTCTGGCGCACATTTTCCATGGTTTCATTCTAGGGGAATGCCAGCATAGATCGTACTGAAAGGCGCTAACTGACGCGCCTCCCTTTAGATGTCGATTATTGGGAACTGTAAAATGAAGTAATGATTTCTTATTATTTCTGGCGTTGTCTTGTCGCAGCGTGGGATTAGCCGTGCGGTCTAAGGCGCTGCAGTCATGGACTGTGCGGCTGGTCCCGGCGGAGGTTCGAGTCCTCCCCTTGGGCATGGGTGTGTGTGTTTGTTCTTAGGATAATTTAGGTTAAGTAGTGTGTAAGCTTAGGGACTGATGACCTTAGTAGTTCTGGAGAGGTGCGATTATTGGGTGAGTTTTCTGCAACTACTGTTGGCGGACCATTGTGTTTTGATAGATTGCGAAATAGGCAAATTATTATTGCAGTGCCGCAGGGGTGGCTTCCCGCTTGTTGTTTCTACTCTTCACGCACCGTGATTGGCTGTTTACTTCTTTGATGGCGGGAAACCATGAAGCCAGTGGTGTTTGACAGTGATCAGCTAACTGGGGCCACCAGAAATCCTGAAGAAGATCCTAGTACAGAGTTCAGAACGTCTATTTTGTAAAAAGAAATTGAAGTGGGATATGGCACCGACTAAAACCCAATAGATTTTACTTTCAGTGACAACAGCTACAAAAGCCTGAAGATTTACCTTACAATTAATCTTCAAAAGTATATTAATGTGTCTATATAAAAATGGAAGAATGTGTGTAGGTATGTATGTATGTTCAAAATTTTCTCCTAAACCAATGGATCGATTTCAACCAAATCTGGTACACACACTACTTACTGTCTCCAAAGAAGTACTTTGGAGGTAAGTATCACCAGCTCCCATAGGTGTGAGAGTGAGGGTGAAAAATTGTTGTCAATGCCTGACATTTAGGCTGATCTGCACAACTGCTGTGTTTTACAGGTGGCATCGGAATCTATTACAGGAGACGTATGTCCAGATGATCATGACTGAGCAGAGAGATGGAGAAAGGAGGACATTGGACAGAGAGGGGGCGGAGGAGATGGACAGAGAGAGGGGTAGGAGGAGGCAGCCAGAGAGAGGGGAAAAAGGAGATGGAAAGAAATAGGGGGAAGGAGGAGCTAGACAGAGAGACGGAGAACAAGGAAATGAAAAGAGATGGGGAGGTGGTTGAGGTGGACAGAGAGATGGAGGAGGAGGAGGAAGAGATGTGTTCATTATATGTTTCGTACACTTACACAGATGAAGCCACAGGTAAAAGGCTCTTTAATTCTTAATGCAGTGCTCTTCAAAGGTGGGACGTAACATTAATGTCCATTATCCGTTCGACTTTTGTCTCATGTAGATAGAAAACTGATAAAATATTCTTCAGTATAATTTAACACATCGATTCTTAGATTTTTGAATCGTGGATGGATAAGGAAGGAAATACGAAAAGAATGGAAGATATTACTTATAAAATCAATATTCAAGAAGGACGACAGATCAAATCCCGAAAATTATAAAGGTATTTCGTTACTGACTCGGTATATAAGATATCTGCTAGAGTAATAACCGAAAGACAGAGGCCCTTAATAGAGTCCTTTCTATCAGAGGAACGAAATGGATTTAGATAGGCAAGAAGTTGTACTGAGGATACATTTATACGACAATAAATTATAGAGAAACACAAGGAATATAACAAAGAAATACACATTCATTTCACAGTTTATACAGAAGCCTTCCATAAAATAAATATAGTTATTACAGGAAATATTAAGAAGACGAGGCATACCAAAACATCTTGCACAGACAATTCGGAAGACCTATAATAATATAATAATCCACGTAATTGGGTATAAGGAGAATAGAACAGAGGAGTTCGACAAGGTTACAGTCTTTCATCACTGCTCTTTACCACTACGTTTACGAAATTGTACGGCAATGGAAAATGAAGTTACATTATTACATATAATATTGTACCAAAAAGATTATATAATGACGATGCGATTCGCAGTTCTTATCTCAAACAGTAAAGATGGGTGCCTATGAACTAAAACAAAAAAAAAAAAACAACAGACAATTATGTCACTATCAACAGAAAAAACAAATACGATGGCTTTCTGTGCGGTAAAATCCAATGAGGACAAAATTATAGAAAACAAGATCACAGTGCAAGTAGGTAGATTTAAATCATTGGGGATCATGCTAGCATACTGAGGAGACCCAGATTAAGCAGACAATACTGAGAAGTTGAGCTACCTAAAAGGTACCATTAGCAGATCTCTCCAAAACAATCTCTCCAAAAGAAACTTCAATTTTATGAAGATATGTGGGCACCGACATTGCTGAGTGGGAATGGAGATAAAATGAGATGACAGGTCAACGTAATAACAATCCTTAACGAACATACCAGAATACACAAAGCTTATAAAAGAAGTATAGATACTACGAAGTGATTGAAATATTTTTTGTACAAACGACAAGGCTGAAGAAAGCAGACAAAAATGGCTATCTCGTCTGTTGCGAAGGGAGGAGTCAAGATTGCCACTGCATTTGTGGCGGTATATTCCGCAAGATAGAAGACGTGTTGAAAGATGAGAAAAGAAATTGGAAGGTCCAAATATAGCTGCAACAGGTCGAGAAGGGTCTAACGCATGAGAGACGAAAAAGAAGAAGATATCCGGTCGACGACGGGGTCGTTAGTGATAAAACACAAGCAGAGGCACGGGATAGAATCGGCTGTGCCGTTTTCAAAGGAACTATCCTGCAATTTGCCTGCAGCGAGCGAATCGTGGAAACCAGGGAAAATCTAAATCTGTTACGACGAATTTTATGATATTGTGCCATTGGAATGGACGTCCACAGAGTAAAAATTAAGTGAATAAAAACGAGTTTCTGCGAGATGTTTTTTACTTGAGAGGGAGTGAGAGAGACGAAGTGGATGCTGCTTTGAGGTGGCAGTGTGTTGGCGCGCAGTACTCGCGAGAGGAGGTGCCGGGAAAAGGGGGGGGGGCGACTGAGCAGGAGGCCTGCATTCCCACGGGGGCCATTTGCATGTGTGTTGTCTTTGGATTTGCATGTCGCGCCAGACATCTGCCGGCCGGGCCGAAACAAAGGGCGCGGGCCGCGACACACCTCAAAGAGCCCGGCTGCGCGGCGGCGCTTTGTCTCTCTGCTAACTGTTCATTTTCATTTTCATAACGGTGGCCCGGCCCGGCCTGGGGCCCTCACTCTATTCGTAAATGTCGCACTGTGGTGTGGGACGCAACCGCCGCCGCTACCTTGCACCGCGCGTCTTTCCTTTTAGGTCCTGCCCGTTTCCGGCCGGCCGTGTAAATCATCGCACCTGAGTCCCACGACGGTTGTTGGGTCGCGGGTACAATCGGCTCCCTCCGCTACCGCTAGCGCTAACCTCGTACAACAGTCTTTTTCCTCAAAACTGGGTCCACAGCCATTAAATAGGCCTACTAGTTAAATTACGATATGTTTCCACTGAGGCTGTAACTTTCTTTCATATATACACTACTGGCCATTAAAATTGCTACACCAAGAAGAAATGCAGATGATAAACGGGTATTTGTTGGACAAATATATGATACTAGAACTGACATGTGATTACATTTTCACGCAGTTTGGGTGCATAGATCCTGAAAAATCAGTACCCAGAACAACCACCTCGGCCGTAATGACGGCTTTGATACACCTGGGCATTGAGTCAAACAGAGCTTGGATGGCGCGTACAGGTACAGCTGCCCATGCAGCTTCAACACGATACGACAGTTCATCAGGGGTAGTGACTGGCGTATTGAGCCAGTTGCTCGGCCACCATTGACCCGACGTTTTCAGTTGGTGAGAGATCTGGAGAATGTGCTGGCCAGGGCAGCAGTCGAACATTTGCTCTGTCCAGAAAGGCCCGTCCAGGACGCGCAACATGTGGTCGTGCATTATCCTGCTGAAATGTAGGGTTTTGCAGGGATCGAATGAAGGGTAGAGCCATGGGTCGTAAAACATCTGAAATGTAACGTCCACTGTTCAAAGTGCCGTCAATGCGAACAAGAGGTGACCGAGACGTGTAACCAAAGGCACCCCATACCGTCACGCCGGGTGATACGCCAGTATGGCGATGACGATTACACGCTTCCAATGTGCGTTCACCGCGATGTCGCCAAACACGGATGCGAACATCATGATGCTGTAAACAGAACCTGGATTCATCCGAAAAAAATGACGTTTTGCCATTCGTCCACCCGGGTTCGTCGTTGAGTACACCATCGCAGGCGCTCCTGTCTGTGATGCAGCGTCAAGGGTAACCGCAGCCATAGTCTCCGAGCTGATAGTCCATGCCACTGCAAACGTCCGTTCGTTGACTCAGGGATCGAGACGTGGCTGCACGATCCGTTACAGCCATGCGGATAAGATGCCTTCTGTGAATGCTCTGAGAAGCTAATCATTTGCATATCACAGCATCTTCTTCCTGTCGGTTAAATTTCGCGTCTGTAGCACGTCATCTTCGTGGTGTAGCAATTTTAATGGCCAGTAGTGTATCTTTTATTTGATTTGGGTCAATTTCACCTCATGGTCATTATCAATTATCAAGCATTTCTACATTTAAACACCCCCCCCCCTCCCGCCCCTAACCGCCGTATGGTGTATGTGGAGGGTTTTACCACTGCCAGTCATTCCCTTATCTGTTCCATTTGCAAATGGAGCGAGGGAGAAACTACTGTCTAATACCTCCGTGCGAGCCCGAATTCCTCTTGTCTTCGCAGACCTTACGTGAAGTGTAGAATCGTTCTGCAGTGAGCTGCAAGTGCCAGTTCTCTGAATTTTCTCAATACTGCTTCGCGAAAAGAATGTCGTCTACCCTCCACGGCGTCCTATTTCAGTTCACGAAGTATCTCCGTAACACTCGTGCGTTTATGGAACCTACCGATAACAAATCTAGCAGCACTCCTCTGAATTGCTTCGGTATCTACCTTTATTCCTACCTGTTGCGGATCCCAAACACTCGAGCAGTACTCAAGAATGGGTCGCACAACTGTTGTATACGCGGTCTCCCTTGCAGATGAGCAGCGGGTTCCTAAAATTCTCCCAATAGACCGAAGTCTGCCATTCGCCTTCCCTACTACCGCCCTTATGTGCACGTTTCCTTTCATGCCGCTACTTCTCGATATTTAATCGACTCGGCCTGTCAAGTTGCGCAGTACTAATGCTGTATCTGAACATCATAGGATTGTTTCTCCTACTCATCTACATTAACTTGTTCTACATTTAGAGAAAGCTGCCATTCATCACATCAAATAGGAATCCTGACATCCTGTATCACTCTACAGTAACTCAGAGGCGATACTTCACCGTACGCTACAGCGACATCAGCAAACACCCTCACCGTAAGATCACTTACCATATAGAGAACAAAAGCGGCCCTATAACACATCTTCTACATCTACATCTACATTTATACTCCGCAAGCCACCCAACGGTGTGTGGCGGAGGGCACTTTAAGTGCCACTGTTATTACCTCCCTTTCCTGTTCCAGTCGTGTATGGTTCGCGGGAAGAACGACTGCCGGAAAGCCTCCGTGCACGCTCGAATCTCTCTAATTTTACATTCGTAATTCCTCGGGCGGTATAAGTAGGGGGAAGCAATATATTCGATACCTCATCCAGAAACGCACCCTCTCGAAACCTGGACAGCAAGCTACACCGCGATACAGAGCGCCTCTCTTGCAGAGTCTTCCACTTGAGTTTGCTAAACATCTCCGTAACGCTATCACGCTTACCAAATAACCCTGTGACGAAACACGCCGCTCTTCTTTGGATCTTCTCTATCTCCTCTGTCAACCCGACCTAGTACGGATCTCACACTGATGAGCAATACTCAAGTATAGGTCGAACGAGTGTCTTGTAAGCCATCTCCTTTGTTGATGGACTAATTTTTCTAAGGACTCTCCCAATGAATCTCAACTTGCACCCGCCTTACCAACAATTATTTTATATGATCATTCCACTTCAAATCGTTCCGCACGCATACTCCCAGATATTTTACAGAAGTAACTGCTACCAGTGTTTGTTCCGCTATCATATAATCATACAATAAAGGATCCTTCTTTCTATGTATTCGCAATACATTACATTTGTCTATGTTAAGGGTCAGTTACCACTTCCTGCACAAAGTGCCTATCCGCTGCAGAACTTCCTGCATTTCGCTGCAATTTTCTAATGCTGCAACTTCTCTGTATACTACAGCATCATCCGCGAAAAGCCGTATAGAACTTCCGACACTATGTACTAGGTCATTTATATATATTGGGAAAAGCAATGGTCCCATAACACTCCCCTGTGGCACGCCAGAGGTTACTTTAACGTCTGTAGACGTCTCTCCATTGAGAACAACATGCTGTGTTCTGTTTGCTAAAAACTCTTCAATCCAGCCACACACCTGGTCTGATATTCCATAGGCTCTTACTTTGTTTATCAGGTGACAGTGCGGAAGTGTATCGAACGCCTTCTGGAAGTCAATATTTATATATTCGTAAATATACCCTTGTGTCTGATGAACACTCGCCGTGTATGAAGGAGGGGCGCTCAATGAGAAATGCAATACATTTTTTTCTTGGTCGATTTCGGTTGAAAAAATGCCAAATTTGTTGTCGGACATGGCGGAATACCCCCGCTTCAGCCTACATAGTTTCATAAAGTTCCGATAGACGGCGGCGCTATACGTAGCCTTCAAATTGGCGTCTCTAAGTAGGGAACTGCTATTGAGTTTCTTTTGGCGAAAAACCAGAGCATGACAGATATTCATACACGTTTGCAAAACGTCAACGGAGATTTGGCGGTGAACAAAAGCAAGGTGAGTCATTGGTCGCGGCGTCTGTCAAGATCGTAACAAGGATGCGCAAACCTGCCCGAGCTCCAGTGTGCTGGCCGGCAGCAGACAGCTGCGACTCCTTGTAACCTCCCCACCGCAAATTTTTTATAAGAAAAGACAATACTCAATAGAAATGGGAGCCAAGTGTAACCTCCCCACAAAAAGTTTAAAAGAAAATAATGATACTAATTAGAAATGCTAATGGACATGGCTCTATGCGTAACCTGCCCACAAACAAATGTACTGACAATGGCAACAAAAATGTGAAAATACGCAATCTGACTCAAATATAAATCCTTCAAAAGTAAAGTCCATTCAGTGACAAGAAAATTCAATTAAACCGAAATATCGGTCTTTGGCCCTGTGAAAAACGATCAAAATTAAAGTCTTACCTCAGAATAAATGGATGTCACATATCTGCTCTTGTTGTTGCGCACCGCTTGGAGGAACTGCATTGCAAATAATAATATTCTCTTTTTTTTTGTGATTTTAGTGGAATTTTTCTTCAAAAGAAGTGGAATGAAATGGGAAGTGCAACGAGATCTTTAGTTCAAAAAAATTAAACTTTTGAGAAAATGCTTTTGAAATAAAAAAATTATTATTGGGAGACTTGTTGGAGAATAATTACAATAAATAAAATTTTTCATTATCTAATGATTATATTAATTAACAGTATACCTTATTCCTCATCTTGACCATTGTTGCCGACCGCCTACATCACACAACCGCACTGGGCTGCTACTTAGCGACAACTAACTCGCAAATACTACTACTGTACTGCACTGGCCTACAGCTACTAACAGACTCAGCAACGACTACTACTGACTGAGAACCGCTCGCAACACTCGCGCGGTCAAGCGCATACTCTGGTCACAGATGCTACAATGCCTCGCCATCGCTGCTGCGTTACATACGTGTTTCATAACCCTCCACTCGGGGGGCAAAAATTTGGCAGCGATGGTGAGTCATTTGGACTTGCCAAGCGCGGCAAAATTTTTCTTTAATTAACAAAATCCTACAACTTACAGAATATTTAAATGTTGTGCACACGCACTAAGTACAAAATATATCAGACAAGGACAAAATGTGAATACTAAACATAGTAGCAAATCAGAAAAGTATATACAAATTATTTGATAGATAACAAAGTGCACAGGCACTGAAAAAATTCTTTAGCATATTCAGAACAAATAAACAGACTGGCAAGAATAATTAGATGTAGTATATAAAGTAAATGTTGTGCACACGCACTAAGTACAAAATATATCAGACAAGGACAAAATGTGAATACTAAACATAGTAGCAAATCAGAAAAGTATATACAAATTATTTGATAGATAACAAAGTGCACAGGCACTGAAAAAATTCTTTAGCATATTCAGAACAAATAAACAGACTGGCAAGAATAATTATGTTGACAAGTGTACATGCACTGAAAAATGTCTTTAGCATTTTCACAACAAATAAACATAATGGCAAAAAAAAAAAATTCATGTCCAAAGTGCACATGCACTGAAAAATGTCTTTAGTATTTTCACAACAAATAAACATAATGGCAAACATCATGTCGACCAGTGACATAAGCGTACTCACACTGGAGTTTAGCGAATCGAAAAATGTATAACCTATGAACATAAATGATGTTACCAAAAAAAAAAAAAATTTTTTTCTTTATGTGACAAGAATCAGGATAGGAAAGGGAAGGATTGCATCATGGTTGTAGCACTTTAGATTGCACACAGCTGCTCTGAAAGTCCATATCTTTCCACAGTAGTACAACACCAAGTGACACAACTTGAAGTTCTTTTCCCATCAGAATTTATCAGTGTAGCGAAGACACTGAACTGTCGTAGTAATGTTCCATGTTTTCATTTCGGCAGTACATTAGGTACACCAAACAGTGGGACCATAATAATGTCTTCATCGCTCATGGTGGTGGACAGCATGTCGTGTCAACACCACACTCTTACAAGGCACACCAACGTAGAATGAGTGCAAAACCAAATATAGTGCTCCATGATCACTGGGATAAACAGGACAAATGGACATTGCAGTAATTCAGGGTAGTCAGCTTATGAGGTGAAGGACATCAAGTCACATAATATTGACAATTACAGTCTTCATTGATAGTTCGTGGCATTCATAGCCCAGTTATTGAACATTTCTGTACCAAGTATGTAGTATTACAGAAAAATGTTCATTAATTGTTTTACATAGAATCAGTAGCCTTCTTTTCCTGGTTACAAAGCATTATGAAATAATCGCATTCCTTTCAGTTACAGAGTATAATCAAGAATCATTAACCTTCTCCTAATTACAGTTAATTAATCATTTGTTTTTAATTAATCATTTGTCTAATTACAGTTAATTAATCATTTGTATAATTACAGTTAATTAATCATTTGTCGTTAATTAATCATTTGTCTAATTACAGTTAATTAATCATTTGTCGTTAATTAATCATTTGTCTAATTACAGTTAATTAATCATTTGTCGTTAATTAATCATTTGTCTAATTACAGTTAATTAATTAATCATTTGTCATTTCAATATACTAAGAATTATTAGCCTTAATTAATTACAAAGCATTATTAAACAGTCACATTCTTTTCTGGTTACAAAGTATGAACATTGAAAACAAGAGTTAATTAATGGCATAATTAATAACAATTTCGTTGATTGACATTAATTATTGGCACTCAGTGGCCATCAAGTATTGAATAGAATAAAACATAGTTCATCATTCAGTATTATTCAGATCATTACAAAGTCATTATTAAAAATCAGTTAATTACAGTCAAATCATTAGTAATCACAGGCATTACAATAAACAGTGGCAGTTATTAGCTAGTGACAAAGCATTATTTTTGAATATAGTCTCATTAAGAGGTCATTACTCGAGTGACATGCTATTCAGAGTTGATCAGTATTATTCAGAATTATCATAAACTAGTGACATTATGTGGGACTGGTAATACATTTTTTGGTAGCAATGCATTGCGTTGGGATCGATAATTAATTGCTGAGGCATAATATTTTTTGCTTTTGACCTATTGCTGCAAATGAGGATAGGTAACGTCATTCGTCATGAGTCAGCTGTAGCAAGATTATGTAACAAGGCAGTACATGTGATCACATTTATAAATGATAAACACAAATGGGTAAAAAATATAAAAATGCAAGTACTAGAACCGGTATAATAAGTAACAGGTTTAGTAAGTGTCGTGAAAAACTTCTCCTGGAAAAAATACAAAAACGGATTATTGACCTGAAAGAAGAAACGCACACTATGTTGAAAAGTAGTGAACTTCGAATTAACAAGTAGTGAAATGTGTATAAAATGTGTTCCATAGCTGTCCTTTCCAAAACTTTCCGTCATCCTACTATGCAATGTAACACCTGCTGTCAAAGCAAACTGCAACAAATACTTAAATAACTACGTAGCATAAATACATAACTTCAACATTATCCTCATCTGTAAAAAAAAACTTCATTATCAATCACTTCATTATCCACATTATCATAACTTCATTATTATCACCACCTGTAAAGAAAAACTTCATTATTCATAATACCATTTCCTTCATCATTATTCATCAGTATTCACTATCATCTGCAAAAAATCACTTCATTACTCATTATACAACTATTCCTTATCTCTAGCATATTTCATCACTAAAACTAAGACGTGTAGTTCTCTCTGACAGCCTGCATCAATCACCTTGTATTCTGAAAGAAAAAAATTAGTTAAGACTGCTATTCTGTGATGAGTATAGTATAGTCTTGTTAATGCTTATTAATCCTGATCCATTTACTCTTCCTCATAAAGTTATTGCATCTCCTTTCGTTTATTCCGTAGGTGAAATTCCCATTTATGTTAAATTTATTTCTTTAGAATCATCATTCCTTTCTGAAATTGATGAACAAAGATTAATGTCTTGCATTTAAATCCTATACCCACTAAATAATGACTGGTTTATGGAGACACAATTAACCATACAGCATAACATGACAGAAAACGTAATATGTCAAAAACATTGACAGTGTTCAGATGCAAAAAATGTACACAGAATAATACAATGCAGTAGCAAAAAAAATGTGAAACAGTCACGATGTTGAGATGTCATAAGGCAAAAAAAAAAAAAAAGTCAAAGTCGACTGGTGTGTGTTATATCTTAACTATTTCATAGTGCATACAAACAAAACTGGAGTACAGTCATATACACAAAAAATGGAAAATGTGCACGGTCTGATGTGTAACGACAAGAAAAGCGACCTGCTACCCTTACCTTGCCGGGCACTTGCCAAAAAAAAATACGATAATCATCAATAAGTAGTCACATACATATAATTGCAGAAATAGTCGTAAATGTGTAAATTCATCTGGAAAAATATGCACGGTCTGATGTGTAACGACAAGAAAAGCGACCTGCTAACCTTACCTTGCCGGGCACTTGCCAAGAAAAAAAATACGATAATCATCAGTAATTAGTCACGTGAAATAATTGCATTAGTAAATGGCATCATAGTGTGTTGAATCATACAGTGGTTTCACTCAATAAACGGTTTAATGTTTGAGATATGGTGATTGCCTTTCGATTTTCTGGTTCTCAAAGTTTCGACGTGTACAACATTGGGGTGAGGGATACTGCGAATCCGATACGGACCTGCGTATAGAAGTTCAAATTTACTGCACTTACCTTTTAATTTGCTGGATAAATAGTGTGTACGTACTAATATCTTCTGTCCAACGTGAAAGTCGCGGCGTGTACAAACCTGTTTTTGCTGTCTTCTCCGGCGCTCTGCGGCACGTTTGATGTTGTTCAGCGCAATGTCAATTATTTCATGGTGTCGTAGGCGACGATTTTTGGGGAAGTCTATTAATTCTTTAATTTTGTTCGGTGGTTCAACGTTTTTCAGTATAACAGTCGGAGATAGCATAGTGGATTCATTTGGAATGGAATTAATTACATCTTGGAATGAGAGTATGTGTGTATCCCAATCAATATGTCTTTTGTGGCAGTATATTCTGCACAGCTTACCAATTTCCTTCATTAATCTTTCACAAGGGTTCGAAGAAGCGTGGTACTTGGATATATAGATCGGAGAAATGTTTCTGGCTCGTAACATGCGTGTCCATACACTACTACGAAATTGAGATCCATTATCAGAAATTACTTTCATTACATGCCCTACATGAAATAGAAAATGTTTTACAAATGCTTTCGAAACAGTTTTAGCAGTAGCTTTGCGTAACGGAGTGAAAGTAACAAATTTTGAAGTGAGCTCAACAGCGACAAAAATGTAGCAAAAACCTCTGTTAGTTCTCGGAATCGGACCAAAAATATCTACTGCGGCCATGTGTCTTAATTTCACAGGTATAATGGGATATAAAGGAGGAATATGTGAAGTGGTGTCTGATTTAGCTTTCTGGCAAATTTTACAAGACGCTAAAACTCGTCGTATACGTTTTTCCATGTTGGTAAAATAACAGTTCTGTCTCAGTATAAGAAAACATTTTCGTGCTCCGTAATGTGCGTAACTTAAATGAGTGTACCAAATTAGTTTGTTAACCAGTTCGTCAGGAATGCATAATAACCAAATGTTGCTGTCAGGATGAGAGCGGCGAAACAGAATGTCATTGCGTACAGTGTAGTGGTTTCTAATCGTAACATTATTCCTATCTTGCCAAAGGTGTTTAATTTCTTTCCACACGTTGTCTTTATTTTGTTCTTGTGCTATGTCCTGTAATGACGATGAAATAAAATTTTCAAATGCAACTTGTTGAATGTACATGACACTGAAATTTGTTTTGCAGAAGTTGGTCGCTACGTCTTGTTGATTGTTGCCGAGAGAACGCGATAGTGCGTCTGCTATAACATTTTGTGTGCCGGGAATGTGAACAATCGTAAAATTAAATTCTTGCAAATAAAGTTTCCATCTGCTTAACCTGTCGTGAGTGAATTTGGCTGAAAGCAAAAATTGTATGGCTCTATGGTCTGTGTAAACTGTGGTATGTCTGCCATAAAGAAAGTGCCTAAATCTCATAAAAGCCCATACAACACATAATGTTTCAAGTTCTGTAACGGAATAATTTCGTTCAGCAGGTGACAGAATGCGGCTTGCAAATGCGATGTTTTTAATTACTGTAGAACCATCTTCTTCTATTTCCTGGAAAATGTGTACGCCTAAAGCGGTGTTGGAACTGTCGGTAGCAATGGAAAAATTTCTAGTAAGATCTGGGTGCGATAAAAGTGGTGCATTCAACAAAGCATGTTTCAAATAACATTCTCGTGAGCAAAATTCTGCGTGTCAAAAGTAGTGTTTGCGTCACTGTAATATGCAATCTGTGCTGTATCTGGTTAAAATTTATCGTACGTGTTATTATTTACGGGAGAATGTTGTGGCATATCCACTGTATGAACTGTTCTGTTATTTCATACTGACGTGTTACGCTATGGATGACACCTATTGTCTGGATCATTCATGATTATTTGTTGTTGCTGATGTTGTTGCTGCTCATAAGATCGACTGTTATTAAATGTACGCTGAGAATTGTGCTCATTATTTTTACGTCTGTCATGATAGTAATTTCTATACGGCGCATTGCGATGCGAGTCGAAATAGTGTGTTGTTTGTACGTAGTTATTTCTTTGCTGCCATGCGTTACTATTTGTTGGAGCTGAGACTATACATGCACGCGGCGAAACATTAAAGTTTGGTTGACCTTGTAGACTGCATTGTTGGTTAGGTATGCTAAGCGGCTGACTTTCATGCTATTGTGGTGAAAAACATCTATTGTTACCAAAAATGTGGTTGCGACTGCCGAAAATTTTGTACATACTGATGATTACGATTTTATCTGTTAATAAAGTTACGGCGGTAGTTGTCATTACGGGAGTGCCTGCTGAAAATTGTCACATTCGGTAAAAGATTTGTCATATCGGGTTTTCAGTACAATGTTTCTTAATTCTAGATAGAGCAATAGTTAAAGAGCAGTTTTGATAGATATAAAGGATAGTAGAAGAGAAGGCAGCAGTGCAGAAAACTAAAGATGAAACAGCACTACTACAGCTCGGGGCCCTATGCTCGCTACGGCACATACTCATTAAAGCGTAATGAATCCCCTGAGGTCTATTACGCACTGCGAATAAATTTTAGCTTTTGCGTTGCACGCAATAGCGGTAAAAATTCAAAAGCAAATAGTTGTATTCTTGCTAATTCTAGTTTCATCATTATAGGCAATGCTGTTGTAAATACAAAAATAAATTGTCGCATCTGGTTCAAAGCTAGCTTTTGCATTACAGGCAATAGCGGTGAAAGCATAAAAACAAATTGACGTATACAGCTCAAAGCGTGTACCTGTGTTCCGTCATTATTAAATTCCTTACACTTCCTTACAAATGCAAACTGCTTATTATCAACGTTCTCGTCACTGAATTTGAGAACACGTTCGGGTTTATGTGTGAATCTGTTCGTCTGTGTCATTTCGGATTTCAAGTTGCGTAGCTTTTCAGATTTTAAGTCGCGTGGCTTTTCGGATTTTAAGTCGCGTAGTCTCTGTAAATTGTTCACATTATACATGTTGCGTGAGTCAGACAAATGCTCGCAACGTGGCGGGTTCTGTGACGTATTGGTGACTGGAATAATTGTTAATTCTGTTACTTTAATACTTCCGTCAATTTGGTTGTTGTGTCGTTCACTTTTATTAACAATTTCCGTATTCAGAGTGTGTGAAACTTCCAGTGGCTCTAAATTAAACTCGTCGCGTATCTGTACTGCGTTTTTAGGGCATTGTTCAGCGACTGCATTACTTTCGTGTTTCTGCGTTTCGTTTGCTGAACATCGTTCAGTGATTGCATTAATGTCATCTTTGTGTAATTCTGTTGTGCTTACACGTGTGCTACTTAATTCTTGTGCAACAGTGCCAACTTTTTCATTACTGTTATTAGCACAAGTCTTAGTATTCACACGTAATTGTTCTTTAATGTCCTGGCATTGCATGGTAACACCTGTAATCTGTTCGCTAACTTGTCTGCTCCGTTCGTTAAGGTTGTCTTGTTTTTCGTTCGTCAGTTTGAAACTTTCATTAATCATTTCGCTAAGTTGTTTGTGCTGTTTATCAAGTTTTTCATTAAGTTGTTTGAAATTTTCATCGATTTTATTAAATCTTTCATTAAACTGTTTGAAATTTTCATCATTTTTGTTCTTAGACTGTAGCATTATTGTCATAAATTGTTCCAAAGTAACATTACCTACTTCATTCTCACGACTGTTTGATTGTGTACCTCGAATTGTCGCGCTTTGTGTGACCATTTGGTCATTCTGCAATTTACAAAAAGGATTATCAGTCGGACCTACACTGTCACTCACTATTTCGGAATTAAATAAATCCGTCGTACTTTGTGTATCCTGTTCATTTTCATTAGACAAATTTGTCTGTACATTACTTGGATTTTCTGAATCGGGTGTGTTAAGCTCGCCAGCGCTCATTACAATAGAGCGTTCCGCGTCATCAATTGTCGTCAAGTTAACAGACGAGACAATTGAGTTCGTTTGTTCATTATCAAGGTAAAAGTCATCATTAGTGGTTGTAATGCATTGATTGTTAGTGAACGCAGGAATGTCATGATTACACTGCGTGTCACATGTCCTATCGGTAAAATTGTTTAAATCGGTAGTTTCGTTCGTAATACCTCGCGATACACTATTCACAGTCTTTCGCGGCATTTTTACAATAGTCAAAATTTTTCACAAAACAAATCAACACAATGCAAAAGCAACACAAAAATACAATAAAGCAACAAATTGCCGTTGACCTGTAGAGAGAAAGTCACAATATTATTAAAAGCGTTGCGCTAATCCTAATTATATCTAAGCAAACAAGAGCAGATATCTGACTGTCGCTCAAAAGACTCTCAACGAAATTCGATCCTGGACTGGGTGTCGCCAAGTGTAACCTCCCCACAAAATCTTTAAAGAAAAGGACGATACTAATTAGAAATGGGGATGGACATGGCTCTATGCGTAACCTGCCCACAAACAAATGTACTGACAATGGCAACAAAAATGTGAAAATACGCAATCTGACTCAAATATAAATCCTTCAAAAGTAAAGTCCATTCAGTGACAAGAAAATTCAATTAAACCGAAATATCGGTCTTTGGCCCTGTGAAAAACGATCAAAATTAAAGTCTTACCTCAGAATAAATGGATGTCACATATCTGCTCTTGTTGTTGCGCACCGCTTGGAGGAACTGCATTGCAAATAATAATATTCTCTTTTTTTTTGTGATTTTAGTGGAATTTTTCTTCAAAAGAAGTGGAATGAAATGGGAAGTGCAACGAGATCTTTAGTTCAAAAAAATTAAACTTTTGAGAAAATGCTTTTGAAATAAAAAAATTATTATTGGGAGACTTGTTGGAGAATAATTACAATAAATAAAATTTTTCATTATCTAATGATTATATTAATTAACAGTATACCTTATTCCTCATCTTGACCATTGTTGCCGACCGCCTACATCACACAACCGCACTGGGCTGCTACTTAGCGACAACTAACTCGCAAATACTACTACTGTACTGCACTGGCCTACAGCTACTAACAGACTCAGCAACGACTACTACTGACTGAGAACCGCTCGCAACACTCGCGCGGTCAAGCGCATACTCTGGTCACAGATGCTACAATGCCTCGCCATCGCTGCTGCGTTACATACGTGTTTCATCCTGCAATGCTTGAACGTGCGGACACTCTCATTCGAGGTGATCGACGGATCTCAATGAAACAACTCGCTGCTGAACTGGACGTCTCTGTTGGTATTTCTGACACACTCGTCCACCAGTTGGCGTACTGCTGAAGTGTGTGCCCACTTTCCTCGCTGCGTAACAGAAGACCGTAAAGATCGAGGAAGAACCATCCGTACGGAATTGCTCGAGGGTTATGCGGCTGATCGTGATAATTTTTTGACTAACATCATCACAGGCGATGAAGCATGGGTTCATCACTCCGAATCGGAAACGAAACGGCAATCTGGGGCCACACCACTTCTCTCCCGAAGATGTCCTCCCTCATAGCGCAACAACCAGTCCTGAAGTATATTCTGCCACCCTCGGCCCCACGGAAGCCTGTGCGCCCGAGAGGAGCTCACAAAACGTCATTGGACTGTTCTTCCTCAACCACCCTACAGCCCGGATCTCGCACCTTTCAACTTCCATCTGTTTGGCCCAATGAGAGATGCACTCCGCGCGAAGCAGGACTTGGACGATGAGGACTGATGCAGCAAGACATTGGCTCCGACATCGGCCAGTAGAGTGGTACAGTGCGGACATACAGGCCCTCCCGACGAGGTGGGGCAAGGCCGTCGCATTGAACGGAGATTACGTTGAAAAATAGGGGTTTCAACCTCAGCAGTGGGGAATAATATGGTGTATTGAAATCCTAAATAAAACCAACCTGCTTTCAGAAATAAAATGTATTGCATTGCATATTGAACGCCCCTCGTAAGTGCCTCGACATTCTCCCAATATTATATTTTTTAACTAGATTTAAAATCTACAAACAGCTGATATGTGACCACCTTCATCCAGATGCTTATAGTGAGCATATAAAAGAAATACGTGAAACCACAGTGCAAATGCGTCTTCATTCATCCTCTACGGCTTCCGGTTCCGGTAGTTAAACTTTGTAGAGAAAAGAAGAGAAAAAAACTGAGTAAATCTCTAAAAGAATTCTGCTTTGAGCAGATGAAGTTTTTCGTCAACAATCGGAATAAAATTTCGTAAATGAGTCTGCGATCATTGTGGGATTTTGTGAATAAAGACATCTTGATCGCTTAATGCATTTATTTAGAACAAGGTTTCGGATACTGCCATCATGAGATAGAGATTTAGGGAGTGCAAACCAAAGAGCGTTGTAAGTTGCAATAAAAAGTTTGCCCTAGTGGGGTGTCGATTGAATTGGTAACTTATGCCCCGGTTAGGTATCGGATTTATTGCATCTAATACTGAACTCTCTTTCGCGTGTCGTAAGTTTTGATCTGATTGTGGCATTAACCGAAACGTCGTTATAAATAAAGAAATATGAAGCGATCTAGGCGGCTTCGTTCAAAAACACAATTTTCTTTTTTTCCACATGTACTTGTTTCAGATATTATAAAACTGAAGCAAGGATAATTGAACTTAGTCGAACTGAATCAGATGATAGTGAGGGAATAAGATTATGAAATGAGACAGAAGTGTACGACATGAAGAGAAAATGTGATGCTGCTGAATAATGGAGAAACTTATCTAGGTAGAACGGATACCTAATAAAGAGGTACTCATACCAACTGAGGAGACATGAAATTTATGGCACAACTTGATTAAAAGGAAGGTCACATCCTGAGGCATCAAAGAATGTCAGTTTTGTAGTGGGAACTGGAGGTAAACGTGACGGTTATAGAACTTTCGGTATAGGGCTTCCGGTTTAATTAACGCGATACATAATGACTTATTTTTCATTCCATGAGGGTGACTTTAGTAATATGTGTTTTTGGTGAGTTAGAAGGCCAGTTAAACCTTATTTCTTCTGGATTCCATAACCTTCTTCATCGCTAGATGAGGGATTCCCAGTCTGTTGAGTCATATGCTTTTTGAAAGTCAATGAAAGTGATTGTCATTATTATTATTATTATCACTATTCTTAATGTTACTTATAGCGTAATGAAAACTCAAAAAACTAAGAAGTGATATTATGCATAGAATGTGAACGAGAGCAAGGAGATATTTTCTCAGTCTGGTACACAGATGATTTTGATACTATGTAATTTGTTTCTCTTATGCTGGTGTGTTGTCTGTTTAATAAGTCGTTGCAAGAAACTAACAGCAGAAAGGAACCGGTGGCAGAAGTTGACTGATATAGAGGAAGCTCCCCGCCAGAAGTGTTGATTTTACTTACCTAACAAAACAGTGTCATAAGACGTGCTCAGAATTTACATAATGGTCGCAGGTCACCGGCGCTACTTTATGTCGTAATTGAAGCTACTGGTAGATGCCCCCCGCGAGAATGTCAAACTGGATTCTGGAGAATAGCAGGAAGACGCAAGGCAGTACTAACACTACGACCTGGACTTCTGGAGTTTTCAGGGCTACGGTATAGGGAGGGAATGATTATCTATAACTAGCTCGGAAACCATATTGCATTTTTAAGAGTCGAACAGGAAAAAGGAGGCAATGGTTGAGAAGGGAGTGATATACGGTTTTATCCTATCAACCCTATTATTCAAGCTGTACGTATAGCAAACAGTAAAGCACATGGGAGAGAAATTTTGAAAATGTTTTTATTTCAGGAAGAAGAAACAAAATTAAGGTTTACCAACGAAGTAGTTCTGTCAGAGACATCAAAGGACTTGGAAGAACAGTTACATGATCTGCATTGTCTTTTGGAAAGAAATTAAAAGACGAGCGTAAATAAGTAAAAACAGGCGCAATGAAGTGCAGCCGAATGAAATCAGGTGACGCTGCAGAATTAGATTACGAAATGAGAAGCCGAAAGTAGCAGACGGAGTTTGCTATTTTGATTGCAAAATAACTGACAGTGGCGGACGTAAAGAAAATATATGATAAAGATTAGCAATAACAAGAAAAGCATTTCTGAAGAAGACAAATGTATTATCGGTTCAAAAAAAATGTTTGGCAGTCTTTTCTAAAACTCTTTGTCTTGAGTGTAGTCTCGTATGAAAGTAAAACATGGTCGATAAACTACACACACCAGAACAGAAGTTTTTGAAATGTAGTGTATCGTGTAACTAATGAATTGAGCTTTATGGTACAACTTTACCGTGGTATCAAAGTAAAGTTCATTTGGTGAAGTGAGGCTTAACGGGGAGTAGGGGAGAGCGAGTGGGGTTATTGGGGGAGACTATGTCTTGAAGTAGCTTCAAATGTACGTAGTTCGCATTAGTTATATAGAGACGAAGCGACTTCCACAGGACAGCTTAGCGTAGAGAGCTACTTGGAGCTGAATAATATAACGTGTTGGCACGTGTTGTGCAATAACGTGGGACAGATCTGAGCCTGGTCGGCAGAACATTTTTAAAGTAGTAGTGTTATGTATTTCATCAAGTAGATTACATAACTTTACAACATAATAACTTTACAACATAATCAAGTAGATTACATAACTTTTATTTTCCTATGGTTTGCTGGTAACGAAAATAATTTGTACCAAAAGATGTTTAAAATTCCTTCATTCAAGAAAGTTAACGTATGTGCATCTGTACCGCTCTTAAAGGGGATCTACATAAAGGGCGTTCCGAAAACGGCAAGCACAGTTGAAAATATCTGGAAAGTGTGTGATATGGTATTAGACGATGATACAGCTGACCCCGAAGACATACCATTAGAAAGAGTACGGTATGTTTTACATGAAGAATTAGCTATGATAAAGCACTGAAAATTTTTGTGCATTGTTTGAATACCGGTCAAACGAAAATGCGGAAACGAATACATCGAACATAAAAAAAACTGTCCAATTGACCTAATGATGAGTCAGACAGCTATAAAAGAAGCTTCAAGAGAAACAGTTAGGCAAAGACGATGATATTGCACCAAAGAAGGGGAAGAACGCTTCATCAGCCAGAAGGTTTAGTGGTTGTTTTTATATGTTACGTAAGTGTTTCTACGCATTGATTACCTTTCAGAGGGTAAAACAGTAGTGGGAGTTCTCTGAGCAACTGGATGCAAAAATTCCAGTCAAGATTGCAAAAGATGAAGTCATCTTTCATTAGGAAAGGGTTTTCTCAGTGAGAAATCTGTAGGACTTTCAGCTTGGATTCTCTGTATACCAGTCTATTCACCATGGTTGGCACATCTTGTCTTCCACGTATTCTTAGTTGTTTTTCAGAGGAAGGTTTTCTACATTTTTTTTTTTGACACACGTTTTGAAATGAATGAAAAATCGTGTTAAACGTAACTTCGTGCTTTGCAGTCCTTTCACAACTAGACATGCACTGTACTCCAGGAAAAAAAAAATATTCATTGATACAGAATGAAGCTACAGGCTATGAAAAATAAGTCCCCTTTTGACTTTAATACATTTACTTTTACTGCCACGAGGGAAAGTTTCAAGTTTCGCTGGTGTATGGAAATAATAACATTCAGATTTCAGTGTTACAAAATGTTTATTATTAAGTGACAGCTTAATGCTCAAAGTCCGGTGCTAATCCACCGCGAAGTCACGCGTTGTATGAAGATCTTCCTGTCCTCCCTGAAAATACATCAAGAAGTTTTCCAGCATTACTCCGTTACAGTGAAATTTTTGACCACAGTCGAAACCAAAGGCTTAACCTCCAAAAGTGCAGAGTGATCATACCAAGAAGACCCCAGGAGACTGCGGGCAAGGTTCTAACATAAGTATTTACTGCTGTGGGGCTTTTCGTAGCCCGCTCGACTTTTCAAGTTTCCTCGATGTTGTAACCTCTTGCCAAGCTCTCTCAAGGAGTATAGAAATTTTATCCTCCCTGCCTTCGGTGGATAGCTGTCGTGATCTGTAGGAACGTATTTATTTGACCTGTATTTCATCTTTAGTCATTCTTCGAATGTGAGTAAGATACTTCCTAAATTAGTTTCATAGTACTGGTTATTGTTGCCATTCTGATGTTAAGTTGTCTGTAAATTTCGTTATTGACTGATCTGTTGATCCCTGCAGGTTCGAGCACCGAAACGTATCATTATGAGCAATAGACGAGTCCATGATGTGTGAAAAACTTACAGATGGCTTAGAAGCAGTGGTAGTATGTCCAAGTTTACTGTTAAAAAGAAGTGCTCATAGCACACAATAAGTAATTTTCAAACCATTAAAACTTTTTTAAAGGACAACGTAATCGCCTTTGCCTGTGAAACTATTTTCTCATAAATAACGTGCTGTTTCAACCTTATGGCAGTAATATACATGTCAATATTTTTTTTTAAGTTTTCACGGGAGTTGAAGCACAATTTTCACTGTACTTCGCCTGATAATTGCCACAAGGTCAAAATTGCGTTAACGGATTTTATGATTAAAATTGGCTCTGTAGCCAAAGGCAATTACGACGTCCTTTGAAAAATTTTACATGACTGTGAACCACAGCTACGAAAAACGAGCACTGCTAAGACGTTAGGCAGTTTACAGTTATTTAACTTAATTATGGATGAACGTCCATTGTAAATTTTACTCACCATATTATATGCTGTTTCCACATATTTCTTTCGTACCAATCTATCTCAATGACAAATCCAGAAAAGAAGCTGTTTATTAATGTTCAACATTCCGTTATAGTGCGATTCCAATTGACAAGAAGGAACAACTATAGAATATTGCTATTAGGCAAATCACCCATTCAGACACAGCATTAATTATTTGAAAGTATCAGTCATTTCTTCAATACACGCATTGTACATGACTATTAATTTTTCTAATAGGAAAATAATTATACGCAGAGCTGTTATCATGGTGGCATTCGAACAGGGCAATACAGCGTTTCTGACTCAGTCTAGCGTTACAACCTGTACGGCTGCGTACTGAAGAAATAAGGATGATGTTTTGGTTTGTGGGGCGCTCAACTGCGCGGTTGTCAGTGCCCGTACAAGTGTACTATCTTTACTCAGTCCAATCTCGCCACTTTCATGAAATGATGAGGACAACACAGACACCCGGTCCCCGGGGGATGAAGAAATAAGGAAGAGATTAAGGCTATACTTTACTGGTTCTACACATAAGAGAGAAATTTAATATTTTTTAGGCCATAAGTCTTTATGCAGATTTAATAGCATTCTCTTTCTGCTTCTATGTTTTCATCACTACGCTCCTACTACACATAACATCTTCCAAAATTTGTTTTTCACTACAATTATGTCCTTCTACTGCTCATCCTAGCTCCAAACGCCTATTTCTGGCAGCCAGAGTAGGTGACTTGCTCACCTACTACTTCTGCTGGTAAAGATTTTTGTTTTTCTAGGCCAATTGTTTTTAGCATGTCTCCATTTCGTACTTTATCTGCCCATTAAATATCCTCAACAATGTCAATGAGCTGCGTCCTTACCTTAACCCCTCCTAAATTTAATAGTTTATTCTTAAAAAGTTTCTGTGATTTCAGATGATTTGATATAATTTCTTTTTATTTCTGTTTTATAACGGTAATCCACGCTATTGTTGAATTCTTTTCCAGAACTGCGGTATTAATTGTTTGGAGAGCCTGTTCTCATTCATTCAGAGGAGGTATCCAAAGTGTTAACCTCCAGTTAGCTATTACCTACCATTACCTACATACCGATGAGTTATTTTTCAAGGGTTTTCTCTTATTTTAACAGAATCTTTTATGCAAAGACTGCGACAAGTTTCGCATATTTTATCCGTGGGTATGAATGTGTGGATTAAAGTGAATGAAACCATACTAGGATAGGTCAGTGGTGAAGTAGATTTGTATGTTGTAGATTACGAGTTTCTTGGCGTTTCATACTTTTCTACAACAGTTTTATGAACACCTCTGGCTGTTGCAGTATAGGGAAACTCAACACACATTCTTCATAATTATCCGTTGCAAAGTGTTACTGTCGCAGAATGAGTCCTTAGGATGATAGCAGCAGCAGTAGGTTGACTCTTGAAAGCTACAGAATTAACGTCAGACTGTGCAGTTTTCCTGTATAGCATTGTAATGAATGTGGGTCAACACATTTGTATTCAAGCGTGCGACTGGCGCAACAGCTTGGTTCACCAATTGGGCAAGAGGGTTGAAATCGATGTGGAAGCCATAAGAGACGCAGGAAAGCATTGATCTTACAACAAAAACAGTTAACCACTCGCCTGAACTGAAACTATAATCAGAACGCTAGGGAGGAAATTGAATACCGCTATTATTTAATGCCTGTTTAGTACAGCAAACACGCAGTATTTCACTCGGACGAGTAATCAAAGCTTTGTTAAGATTCTCAGGCACTGACAAAGTCTATTTCCGCTTCGTGTGAGAGGCGTTCTATATAAAAACTACTGGCCCGACTGATTCTTTTTTTTGTGCATAGTGATTTAAAGACCGTAAGTGTCCCGATTTGTTACTATAAAATCATTTGCTACGATGGCTAAACACGTAAATCGGATCTGATGCAAAGTACAGTTGGCTCCATGTAATGAACGTACGAAACTGAGAAGCAAGAATATAATTTAGAAGAAAAATTTCGGTATCCATAAACGTAGAGAGGATGATACTGCGTAGCTAGGACTATGTACCATTTAATGTTGACTCACGGTTTTTTTTAATGTTTTAAATGTTATCTAGGTTGGGAAGAATGCAGTAATTACGAGATTGAAGTGTTAGTATAATATGATGACCTGAAATATGTCGTTGTATTTAAGGGCGTAAGTCCGACTATAGATCTATAGGTTCGTGTTTGAAGTGCAACCGTTTCTACTACCCCTTTCTAGCACTTGACATCACTTTCACCGCAGGCAATGTTTTCAGTGCCTGAAAATGCTGATAACCTTCTTGGTATAGATAGTAAGATACAGATTCAGTGCTTACCTGAGTGAGCCAGTTCTCAGTACGGAGGAAGACAAGAGCATCTATCTCCAGTGGGATAACACGTTAACAGAACTGTTCGAGCCAACCTTTGAAATGATTTCTACTTTCTACTTGGCAAGACAGGATGGAACAAAAAATGAAACGAAGATACACTAGAGCACTATAAGTAAAAGATGATGAAAGAAGCCTACGACAAACCATGTGTAGACTAAGGGTCTGATGAGTCGAATATGTGATGGAGCATCTAGAAGTAGTAACTGCGGCGCTAATGATAGAAACAGTTGCAGAGGTATCAGATGTGTAACAGTTTAATTGCCAGTAGGACATTACAAAGCACAAGACAGATAGAGGAGAACAAGTCTGATGACTGATGAATAGAAACAAAAATTGTATAAAAACACTGGGATATTCGAAAACTTTTAAGCCACAAAATACTACAGCGACTTCAACATCTTTCAAAGACATTGTCTTCCTTATAAATAAATGACACACTTCAAGCTACCTGTAATATATGATCTTCAAATGATCTGTTATCTTTTTAGGATTATTACTGATTTGCTGATCATTTGCTTCTTCATCCTCTGATAAAGGCGTCATCATCAGCATTATCAGCATACATCACTCCCGGCCTATTACTAGTATAATCCTCCCACGAGGAAACACATCCATGCAGGGAATATGTATAATCAGCAGCACCGATCACCCAGGCACGTTCAGTTGCATGAAAACTTGAATACAAAGCAAACATTTGTTTATAAATAGACAAGTGGGGAGAACGAGAGTTACTTTCCGAAATTGTTTCAAGGAATCTCTCCCGTATGGAGATTTGAGTGTAGGAGGAAGATAACGGGAAACTGAGGATACAAATTGATTCCTGAATATACTGAGAACTGATCGGGTAAAAGAGTAACGATACAACAGACATCTGCCAGGAAGTGTGAAATTAGTGCATACTCCGCAGCAGAGTGAAAGATTTATTCCGGAATCAGAAAAAAAGACATTTGAATAAATGTGTATTCCGCACTAAAGTATTTCCTGTTTGTAGAGCACAGTTTAAGGATAACCATTGAGCTGAACGAGTATCATATTTAATCATTCAGATGGTCGCCGTTGGAATTGCACAAATGCTTGGAGCGAAATCTGAAGCCGTGACACAGGTAAAGGACATATCAAAATTAAAATAGGAAGTAGCGTATAAGTAGTTGAAGCAGTGAAGACTTTCGATATAGCTAAGTGAGGCTGGATTTACAATTCCTTGCAGCCTTCATACTTTTGAAATACACATGTATGTTGGACACATCATTTTCTGAGAACTTCCAGGAAAATCAATACTTTTTATTCCTCTCTGTTTCCAGAATCTTCTCCACTATTTTCGAAGGAGAATTCTTTTTGCAGGTCCGTAGCCAATGAAGGATTTCTTCTGGAAGTAGAAGTTCCACAGTAACACTTTATGGTTTTTGTTTCAATTATTTATAGGCTATTTCACTGAGACTAATTTCTGGCTCGTAGCCCCATTCTGTGGCGCTCATTCTTGTAATCGGACAAGCAGTCAAGCTGAAAAGTGGCAGCATCATTGCCGATCATGTTGAGCCAGGTTGCTGCTTGAGGCTCGTCTGGTTACAACAATGAGCACCACAGAATAAGGCTACGACCCAGAAACTAGTCGCACGCAAATTAAACATAAACAAATAAAGTGTATCTGTGTATCGTCTACAAGTAAAACAAATTTCATTGTCCACTGTGCAGTATATATTGCCTTTGAATTTAAATGGTACCGGTTTCGAAGCTCCAAGACTCCATATGGAGGCACAAGGATGTGGGAATGGTGTATATCAGCAACTTATTAACCCTTTGACCACCAGTGGTTTCTGCCTGAAACCATCATTTTATTACTTTTTTTAAAGCACCAGTGCCTCTTGCACGAATCCTCTGAGCTATTGGAAGACAGAGACATCTATTGGTACAATGAAGCACTTCTACGAGTGTTGTGCGTTGTAGGAGTCACTTTAAGTGTTCACAGCAACAGTCGGCGCAGTGGTTTTGCTACCGCACTGTAGGAGAATGTGACGTGCTTTTTAACCTATTACTCGTATTTAGGAGATCATTGACAGTGAAAGAAAGTATATCCAAAGTTATTGAAACGTTTTGAAATGAAACTAATGGAGCAGTATCTACTTTTTAAAATTTTAGGCCCATATTTTGCTTCTCACTTAGGAGTATAATTTGTTATAGCCATTGTGAGTTCATGGAAGTTTCTAGAGGTGAGACTGTGTCTAGGAAAGATGCGAAACTGCTTTCAAATATGTCTCATGAAATGATGGGTGGTTGAAAACTGTATGTTCCAGTGGCTCCAAAGTGAAGCCACTACATTTAAACATTTTGCCAATTTCTTCTTGAATTACTTGTTGCTATAACAATATAGGTTAATTTGGTGAAAAATTTTAAAATTTTTTTCCAAAGTCATACCACCTTATATATTACCAGTTTCTTCTTGTATTCGTTGCTTGCTATGATGATAACGTTAATTTTGTGGTGAATTTTAAAATTATTTTTTTATGACTATTGGGACCCGAAGAATTGACAAGAGAAGTAAGCTTTGATTTTATCCACGGTGTGAGCGAGGTCATAGCTGTTAAACTCAGTATTAAAATGTAAACTCAACCGCCTTTCGCAATGCAAAAGCACTAGAATTGACGTACGTCGAAGGGCTTCCTACAAGAATCAAATAAAAGCAATAAAATTAACAAATATTCATATTAACCAGGATGTTGAATTTTTCTAGTTATAGCTTTATTTTTAGCATTTTTATAAGGGTGTTGTAGAGCAGTTCTGATGATGAAGGCTTGCTTCTTCGAAATTCGTCAGTTCTAGTGCTTTTCCATTGTGAAAGGCGGATGAGCCTACATTTCGACATAGAAAGTAGTAAACTTCCTGAATGATACTGTGATCATTGTGGATTTTTATTAGTGAAGCCGTCTAGATTGCTCACTATATATCACCACTGCCAGCTACTGCCATCATCAAATGAAAACTTAGAAAATGTAAAAGCTTGAAGCATAGTTTTTATTGCTATTGACACCCGACGTTGTTTTACAACCCATAAGTTTTGGTCTGATGATAGTGGCAGCCGAAACGTCGTTATAAATATACAGGCTGAACCAGAACTCCATCGACAAACTTTCAGAGGTGGTGTTATGGAGTAAAAGACAAAAAAGTCTAGTAAATGTGGACTCTAAAATGCATACCTAAACACTTTCATACCTGAATTTTTTCTGGAGGAAGGAAAGGTCTATTTTACGCTCTTATGCTCTTAGACGATTTTAGAAGCAAGATTTATTCAGGTATAAGTACATGTATTTAAAATGCGATTTATACACATGGTTTCTTTTTATGAACTAACATAATTAAATTTGAAATACTCACTGTTCTAATAAAGTAACTGACCATTCAGTAATTACCATGCAAAATGACAGTAAGAACATTCACTCATTCAATGGAATATAACTAGCCAAACTATTCTGTGTGTTCTGAGTGTCTCAAGCCGCTGCGTACTGTTACATTTACGTCTCGATATTTTTATAGTGATGCACAACAGTTGGCAGCACTTGCACACAAAGAAAAGAATGAACAGTTACCAACATGCGCACGAGGTTTCCATCGAGGGGAAAAATTACAGTTGCTATGAAGGCACAGCAAAAAGTTACTGTACACAACTGTAGCCAGTGGGTCTGAAAATGTTAAGAGCTATGAGCACGTCATCATTTTCAGTGAAACAAATCTCTTCTACTGCGAGCTCTTTCCTTTCAGTATTATGAGAGGTGGTAATATGAACTGAAAAAATTTTTAAAAAAATGTTTAGTAAACATCGGCGCTAACACCCGTTTAAGAGCTAATTTTAGAGCCCACGTTTACTGGACTTTTGTTTTGCTCCGTAGCACCACCTCTGAAAGACGGCTTTATTCAGAGAGAAAAAGTACGTCACTAACACAATTCAAATGGTTTAAATGGCTCTGAGTACTATGGGACTTAATATCTGAGGTCATCAGTCCCCTGGAACTTAAACCTAACTAACCTAAGGGCATCACACACATTCATGCCCGAGGCAGGATTCGAACCTGGGACCGTAGCAGTCGCGTGGTTCCGGACTGAAGCGCCTAAAACCGCTCGGCCACCGCAGCCGGCGAACACAATTCAAGTGATGCACAGACTGGTGAGCAAATTTTTCTTTCTCAGCACATCTATCCACGTATGACAAGTACGAATACGCTTCGACAGTACTAACGCGGGTTCTAATGCGGGGCCCTCGGCTCAGCGTTAAAATGTGAAAGGGGAAGAGGCTGAAGTAGCGCTTTCTCTAGACGCAAAAAGCTAAGAACAAAGAGTAATTCCCAATTGAAAAATGAATAGTTAGGACTAAAAGAGTTGCTTTTACATCCTCTTTGATCTATGTTTTCATATCAATGAAAGAAATCCATCTTCGCTACCGGCCTCTCGCGGCGGCCGCCGCAGCACTCGCCAGTAGCTAAGAAGGCAGCAAGTGCCCAGGGAGTCCGGGAGACTCCCTGGCCGGCCAGCCAGCCAGCTTCTCGCCTCGCGACCAGCCCGTTTGCAGATGGGATCCGCGCGGCGGCTCTGCCGCATCGCGCCTCAATTTCCGCCCGCCAGTTCGCTCGGCTTCCCGACAAGGGCTTCCCCCCTCCCCAATCCCCCCTCATCACCCACACCCCTACCGGCAACCCTCGTTATCTAATCACATCGGTGACGTCACCACCCGCGCCACCCCAGTTCATTTGCCTCCCGTCTGCGCGCGTGCCGACGGCAGCACGACCCCCTTCTACTTTTTCCCCGCTCACCCCTCCCCTGTTACTCCTCCCCTTTTTAATCGATTTCGCGATTTGTGTCGAGATATACATACACATATATATATGTATATACATATACTTGCGACCGCGAGGGGGAAGTGTTTCGGATTTCCTTTTTTCATCCTCCTCCTACCCCTCGCACCCCCTCCCTGCCCTGTCCTCCTCCCACAATTCACTCTCCTTCTTTTATTTTTTTTTGTTCCTGTTTTTGCGAGAGGCCGATGGCGGCCGGAGCAGGGGCGGTGCCCGCCAATAGCGCGCGGTTTCCGCAGGGAAACTCGCAATTTGCCGGTGTGGTGGGGGCGCCCCGCTGCGTGGGGGAAGAAGTGGATTGTGACGGGGGAGGGGCCGGCCCTGCCGCCGCGCCCCCTCGCTCAGCGCCACTTTGCGAACGCGGCGAGTATCGATCGGTCGAAGCGCAGCGGCCAGGCGCCGCCGCCGAGCGCGCTATTAATACGGGGCACGGTCCAGCTCTGGGGCGGCAGTAGCCACCGGCCGTCGCTGGTTTTGCGAAAACACACGGCTGCCCGAGAGCCGGTTGGCGGTGCTTTAGCGTGAACGTTGCGCCCGCGTCGTCCACGACTGTGTGTGTGTGTATGGAAGTTGGCTACTGCTTCTCCTGTTTCGTTTGCTTCCGACTGAATTCCGTTAAATTTCGATTTACACGATAAATCATATAAATTTAAAGGTTGTCTATTCAACCAGACATTTTGCGAATAACGTAAACTGCGAACATAACCATGGTAAATACTGCGGGGAATACGAAACACGGACAGCTTTCTATTCGCAGAGTACTTAGTCGATGCAACTGATCTACGGTAGAGGCTGATTGCACTGCGCTTCTCTACGCTCTTCTCGAGTACTGCTGCACGGTATGGCGTCCTTACCAGATAAGATTAACGGAGGACATGGACAAGTTTCAAAAAGAGTATTTCGTATTGTGTTATCACGAAGTAAGGGAGGGAGTCACGGATATAAGAAGCGTTTTATCATTGCAGTCACCAATTTTTTGCTCCAACTGCTAAAATATAGGGTAAGTCAGGGTGAGTTGGACCACTGGGTGAAATGGACCAGTGGGGTGTCTTACAAATGCGCCATTGGAGAGCAGCTCCTGTTACTTGTAAAGAACAAACGAGGTGCAGAAGTATTGCTGTCATTTTCGTGTTAGTTTTGGAGAAAAATCACATTTTCTTTACTCGTAAGCCGAAACATTTTCGCTTGTAGTTACATAATTTTAGTATTAAGAGTTTTATACAAAACTGATGTAGTTTTTTACTGCGAGCTTGACAAATGTGTAGGCATGAAACTAAACAAAAATGACCACTGATTTCGCTACCTGCAGACAGAAATCAATGATCCAGTTGAATATGTCCACAGTCTGAGACTATGTTTATTTGTCGGAAGATATGTTTGTGCCAGCAAATGGAAGAACAGAATCATGTACAAAAGCCAGACAACCACTTCAAAGCTCATCAAAAGACCTACTGATGCTAAGCACACCAAAAGAGCTGAGTTATCTCCACAAATCAAATTCTGTCACTGGCACAACTTTGGACTCCATTCGTACTAAAGCTAAAACTCTCAAGATTACCACCTCACAACTGATTACTCATACGCCAGCGCAGACAAAAATTTTGGAAGACTTATCACCCGTTTCTTCTGTTGATGAAACCATGAATTTTAGTAGGAAGGCGGTATCTGTATTCCGAGGGCTAAACTCTGCTGAAAATATTAAAACGTAAAAAAAAGAGCGACAATAGGAGAAAAGAAATATAAATAAGGCACAAAGAATCAGCAAAGGGATATACTAGCTAAAAGAAAAGTAGACTTAAGAGGCTCCATAAGAGAAATACAGCAAATAGCTCACCGTGGTCACCAGGAGAAGACATTGTAGAAGATTACGAAAACGACGTCGTTGAATGAGATGAGAATGAATGTGTTGTCTGTGGTAAGATCTACTTTGAAAACAATAAAAACTACAATTGGATTCAGTGTGTTGCCTGCAAACGATGGCCAACGTTTGGAAATAAGTGTAATTGCTATTGTGAAACAAAGACAGGCTAATGCTTGAACAAAATCAACAGCTCATTAGTAAAGCCAATGTTCAATCAAAATTTATAATAGACGGTTAAAGCTATTTTGAAGTAAAATATTTAATAATATAATTCTGTATTCATTACAACATGTTCCAAATAAAAATATGAAATTTTAATTGACTTTTTCTTCATATGTATCAATTTTTATATGGATCCTCTCTCCAGTACACTGGTCCATCTCAACCTTACACCTGCGGGTGACGTTGACCACTCATAAATGTTCCCATTTTATCATCTCTTGTATTTTAAGTGGCAGTAGCTCAGTAATATGTTTCACGTAAGTTTATATGATACTCTATAGGAACATGCTGCTAGAAGCAAAAACAAAGTCGAAAAACACACCAATTTTACGCTCAAAAAAAGCGGTCCAATCTCTCGGACTTACCGTAAAGGGTAGTCAAATGAAAACGAGACAAATGAGCAAAAAGTAAGTAAACTTTATTATTTGGAAAGTAATCGCCATAACTGTTAATGCATTTGTCCCACTTTGAGAAAAGACTGAATGCCTTCATGGAAAAATGTTTGCGTTTGCCTACGTGACTGTGATTGTACCCAGGCGTGCAAGTCTTTGTCCGAAGTAAATCAACGACCACAAATTTATTCAGCACTCAAAAAATATGAAAACCGCATGGGGAGAGATCGGGAATTTATAGAGGATGTGTAAGGTCTTTCCAGCGAAACTTCTACTTCGTAGTCGAAATGCCGTTGGCAACATGTGGGGGTGGCATTATCCTGCAGCAGAATAATGTTCCAAGAAGTCAATGAGCAGCGGGCACTTGCAGTTAAAGAAAAATGTCGTCACGACTTTCACAGAGATGACGTGTTTTTCTTTGTGTTTTTACTGTGCTGCAGAAGTTTGGCTAGGAAGTCGTTACACATCTTCCACACAGTCCCGACCTCTCTCCATACGATTTCCATATTTTTGGTGTCCTGAAGAAAAACATTCGTGATCGTCGATTTGCATCTGGACGAAGACGTGCACGACTGGGTACTATCATAGTACGTCACCGCAAACATTTTCCCATCAAGGCATTGACTCACAGTAGGATAAATGTGTTAACAGGTATGGCGATCGTTTCTAAAATAATAAGTAATTTATTTACTTTTCATCCAGCTGCCTCGTATTCATTTGACTGCTCCTTATATGTTTAAAAAAAATTCATCCGTCATTTCCGGCCCAGCTGAACATTTTTTTACGTTAAGAATAATTTAGACCTCTCTAGTGCACAATGAAAAAATATGCACATTTTCTTAATTGTGGATCAGAGAGGTCTAAATTAGTCTTACCGTAAAAAATGTGCAACTGGGCCGTAAATGATGTATAAATTAAAAAAAAAATCTTTTAAAGACACATAAATAGCAGTCAAATGAAAACGAAGCATATGTATAAAAAGTATGGAAAATCCAGGATGGAATGAAACAGTGTTATGGGAAGGAAAGTTGCTACTCGCCATATAGCGGAGATACTGGGTCGCAGATAGGCACAACAAAAAGACTTTCACAATTAAAGCTTTTGGCCATTGGCCTTCGTCAACAATAGACACACGTAGGTGCACACACACACACACACACACACACGCAAACGCAGCTCTCACATGCGACTGCAGTCTCAGGAAACTGTGGTTTCGGTTCCCTGAGAAAGCAGTCGTGTGTGAGAGTTGCGTTTGCTTGAGTGTGTGTGTGTGTGTGTGTGTGTGTGTGTGTGTGTGTGTGTGTGTGTGTGTGCGTATGTGTGTCTATTGTTGACGAAGGCCAATGGCTGAAAGCTTTAATTGTGTAAGTCTATTTGTTGTGCCTGTCTGCTACCCAGCATCTCCGCTATACGGTGAGTAGCAACTTTCCTTCTGTTGCTGAATTCTGTCGGGACGAATACGTCGGCTACAGCCAAAATATTTTGTTGACTCTATCCTACTTAGACAGAAATGATCAACATGATAATGTAGGACAAATCGCAGCTCACACGGAACGTTTACGTAATTTTCCCCAGAGGTTAGAATAGTAGAGAAATAGTCCGAAAGTGTTTGTAGGAACTCTCTGTCAAATGCTTAAGTGAGAATTCACTAGATCCATTATGAATGACGAACTGCGACTGCCATTTAAATTGGCAGTTTATGTAGGTATGATTCATAACCAATCGCTATTTGAATTTGATACAATTTACTGTAGTAGCTAGTTTTAGAGCCACTGGAGGCTCGTCATCACATGGAAGTTTACACGAACATTATATCTCGACCACGTGCAGGCGCTAGCGGCGTACTGATGCACTGCCTGGTGGTATCCATGACAACTTAATTCCGATAACGTACATTTCAGCCAGCTTGCGCACAGATACACAGATGATTTTTTGGTGTACTTGGTTTCACAGTAAACAAACACTACGAAACTGCACGTATGCACGTAAGCGACTTACTATCATGACGAACCTGCAAGGCCATCAACGAGGGACCATTATCACCGCCAACTTTGACGGTGCATGCTTAAAAACAGTTGCAAATTCATTGGCTGACGATATTTTGTGTAGTACCATGACTACACTAACTTTCTCTATAAAACGGAGTAGTTGAAGAAAAACTATTTTATTGACATATACAGTACGCTATTTACGCTTCTATACCGACAACATAACAACCGCAGTCTCTTCATATTCCGCTCGCTACACATCGAACAGCCTACGACCGTATCTTGGATTCTGGCCTCCAGTTCAAAGTCGACTGCTACTCGCCTCCTATCAACTACACCCGCCTAATTGCGTGCTTTCTGACAAACCATCTGTCCTATGTAACCATCAACATCACCTGCTCCCGAATTTTCCATCCAACTGCAGGCGTACCCCAAGGTTCGTCCTATAAGAGCTGAATTCCCAAAACTACCCCCTTCCCATGTACGTGCTCCACTATACTGACGATACTGCCTTCCTTGTGGTTCATCCCACCTTTTATTCAACCCAACGATCCCTGGTGTAACCAAGTGGTACCTTACCATCAATCCTGGAAAATCCCAGACAACAATTAAAGAAAAAATCTAAATAGCTTTTCACTCTCTTTATTTTATCCCTAATACCTTCAGAATTTCAAAAGAGAGTACTCCAGTCAACATTTTCCATAGCTGTTTCTAAGTCTACAATGGCTATAGATGTAGATTTGCCTTTCCTTAGCCTATACTCTAAGATAACGAGTAGTGTCAGTATTGCATCGTGTGTTCCTAACACTTCTCTATAATACAAACTGATCTTTGCTGAGGTCGACTTCTACCAGCTTTTCCATTCTTCTGTGAAGAAGACTTATTAAACTGATAGTTCTGTAATAGTAACACCTGTCTGCAACTACTGTCTTTGGAATTGGAATTACTACATTCTTCTTGAAGTCTGAGGGTATTTCGCCTGTCTCATACATCTTGCATGCCAGATGGAAGAGTATTGTCAAGGCTGGCTCTCCCTAGGCTATCAGTAGTTCTGACGGAATACCGTCTATTCTCGGGGCCTTGTTTTGCCTTAGATCTTTCAGAGCTTCGTCAAATTCTTCTCGTAGTATCATATCTCCCATTTCATTTTCACATATACAGACCTTTTATATACTCCTCCCAGCTTTTCCTTCTTTGCTTAGGACTGGCTTTCCATTTGAGCTCTTGATATTCATACAATTGCTTCACTTTTCTCCAAAGGACTCTTTAATTTTCCTGTCGGCGATATCTATCTTCCCCTAGTGATATATGCTTCTAAATCCTTATATTTGTCGTCTAGCTATTCCTGCTTAGCATTTCGCGTCAGTCTCACTTTTTAGACGTTTGTATTCCCTTTCATCATCTTCGTATACAATTATTTCATATGAAATTAACCTCTATATCTCCGACATACCTGTAACCATGACAAGAACGTCCCGCTATGCTGGTGATATGGCCTTAGCTGTCTAAAACAAACAGTTCGAAGATACTGAAAACATGCTCACTGCTTACCAAAATAAAATTATGGGAGCTGATACCTAACGCCACCAGAACTGTTGTTATCTGTTTTCATTTGAACAACAAAATGGTGGGATACGAGCTGAAGGTTCATATGAATAACATTGAACTTCTTTATCAGAAACATCCGAAGAATTTGGAAGTTACTCAAGATCATATCCTTCAAAAGACGTCTTCAAAATGTATCCCATAAAATAAGTTCAAGCAACAATCTCATTCAGAGGCTGTGTAGCACTAAATGGGGGGCATCAGTGTACTGTGCTTCAGTAAGATCAACCACAAGCTTGTAAGAAAGATGGACAGCCAGATCAACGCTGCTATGAGGATTATAAATGGACGTACGAAGATTATGCCGCTATATTGGCTCCCAGCACTTAGCCATACAGCCTCACCTTCCCTACAGAAACAGGAAGCCTTGGATAAGAAATGAATATACGAAAGCAATGAACAGTCCCCTATTTTTCATCCAACAAGATGCGCCAATGATGGAAAGAACTAAACTTTTCTCTAGAAACCCTTCTCCCCCCACCCCCAACTCTGAGGGATGCCCAACAACTGGTAGCTACTAACTTCAGCACTGTCACTCCAGAGATGGGATGATAGTGCCTTCCTCGAGAAGCATGGCCGTGTCAGTCCAGCAGAAAAATCTAAGACTTTTGAACTTCCACGACAGATACGGCAAAGTCTAAACGGACTTCCGAACGGGACGTGGAATATGTGCACGAAGTCTCATCAAGTGGGCGAGAGCTACCTAGCTCCAGTAATGACAGCGGGGCTCCAAATCAAACTGTCCAACTCATCGCCCAAGACTGCGAATTAAGAGTCTATCAGGCTAGCGTGGCTAACATCTCCAATGCCACAACTTCCTACTTCGAATAGGTCGCAATTTGGACGTCAGAATACGAGATACACGCAAATTTTCCGCTGCAGTGTTACATTTTGTTTATTGTCTTATTGTATTCTATACGTCATCTCAATTTATCTTGTTTTATTCTGTATCCTTCTTTCAAGTACTTTGTAATATCTTTTATAAATGGTCGTACAATCATATAAAGCCGATACATGTGACGCCTTTGCCTTGTGGTTCATTATTACTATCTTTACATATTAACCACTTTATAATACGCTAAATCCGATAACACTTCGGCATGACAAATGATGTCGAGATATTTTAAGCTATAGTTTCTTGCTCAGAATTTCATGTCTGTTCTCTGTGAAGTTTGGTTGAATATCATCTTGGAAACAGTACGATCATAATTCTTCTTCCTCATAAAGAAGTCTTTTCCGTCATTATTTAGGAATCTTATTATCTCTCATCTTGTTTTTCTTGCCATTCTTATTTTGGAGCTAACACAATAATTTGTTCTGTTTCATTGCAAACTTTTGTATACAGCTTCCCCCTAAAATCACTAACATTCGCCATCTTCGCTCTTTCTATTTGCTTTGCAAAAAAAATATATAAGCATCAAATCAGGAACGAGTAAAAAGAAAATCACTGAAAAATGTTTTTAATCAAAAAGCTTAAAAACTGAAAGAAATTAAAAATAACACATTCCTACACAAACATGAGATAACATGAGTTACATTGTACGCTCAAAATCTAAGAAAAATATCGGTTGATGTTTATTACCTTTTGTTCAAATTCTCTGAAGCTAAGTTGCAAACCCTATCCTGTTGTGATTTCCAAAAAGGAGAGAGTGGAATGTAGCACCAAGTTCTGAAAGGAAGCAAACCAAAAAAGCGTTGTGTAAAACAATCGAAGGAAAACCAGTTAAGATCTACCACATAGATAAACTCTGCTACCAATAACCGACATAAATTGTAGAAACTCAATCACTTTACAAATTCTGTTACGTTAGGGGTGGTATTGGTCCTCTTACAGGGTGACAACTATTGGACTATATGAAAAAACGCAAATTTGTTACAAACTACGACCTGCAAACACCTTATTCATCGTGCGGGCGAATAGCGAAATTCTACATTACCCGTTGAAGTGTCGGAACATCGATGCTGTCGAGGACCTCCTGAATGGCTGTTTTCAGCTCAAAAATATTCAGATCCGGAGAATATGACGGCCAATCGAAGCTCACGCCAGTGGCCTCTGGGTACCCCAGAGCCAGAATGCGGTCACCAAAGTGCTCCTCCAGGACGTGAAACACTCTCCTGCTTCGATGGGGTCGAGCCCCGTCTTGCATGAAACACATCTTGTCGAAATCAGGGTCACTAAGGATACTGGGGATGAAACCTTGATGCAAAACCTTCACGTACCGTTCAGTCACCGTGCCATCAAGGAATACCGCATTGATCATTCCGTAACTGGATATTAGACACCACACAATCACCCGTTGAGAGTGAAGAGACTTCTCGATTGCGAAATGCGGATTCTCAGTCTCCCAAATGGGCCAGTTTTGCTTATTGACGAACCCATCCAAATGCAAGTGCGTTTCGTCGCTAAACCAAACCGTACAGAGCATACTAATTCACACCATGCCCCGCGGCCAACCCTGCAGTTTGAACGTCCTAACGCAAGCCATTCACAAGTTATGACGATTTTATGTCATATAGTTCAATAGTTGTTGCCCTGTATTTATCTCTTTCACACAATGAATACACCACAAAGGAAGAAAAGAAAAAGACACTCCCTGCCAACACACTTTCCTCCCGCCGCTTCCGGGTCTATGCAGTGCCCTCCCCCGCCCCCCTATCCAATTTTTACATCTCAAGCGTCCGTTTTATGTTCAAATTACCTCACTAAACATATGTCACAGAAAGATTCGTTTTTCTTGCTTCCGGTTAAGGACTCAGTACAACATCCACGTTCTAGAGGGCGGTTATAATTGAACTTTCGCTCCTTGAGATGGGTCCCATCAACGAGTGCTCGTAGAAGATTGAAACTATGTGGAAATCTTTGTAAGAGCAAACGGAAGAGAAATAACGAATAAACCACTGAAAGAAATACATTTTAGTGAGTTACACTGATTAATTACGTATCATGTTTACGTTCCAAGTTACAAATTTTGCCCAATTTGACGATCATCTGAATCCACGACAGCCTGGACCCGCACTAGAGACTGTTCGCAGCACTCTTTGAACGGAGAACCATGGAATGCTCAGCTGTCGTGATCCACTTTGTACACTAAAGATCGCGCATGGCGTCCAGCATTCTCAACCGCAGCAACAGTAACTTCCTTAGCAATCTGTGACGCAGCTGACCGTCGGCTTTTCTCAGGAGTGATTCCCAAATCGCCAATTAATTCGCACTTCCAAATCATGTTCTTCAACTCCGGTGCGGAGAGAGGACCTTTTCGTATTGTTTTAACGGGTCGATACTCGTGAAACGCAGCAGCACTACTTTTGTTGTTTTGATAAAACAGGTTTACGAGTGAAGCCCTGCACACCTAGCCCAGACCCATGTTGACTGCCTGCAACTGTAATGCCGACTGATGCTCGTGTTTATTCCCTACGTCGCCGCGCCAGTACCGGCGCCTAACGGAAATTCATGACAGTAAAACTACTAACAAAGCAAATCGTTCAGAGCACAGTCTGAAATCACTCTTGTATGGATGGTTACCCGTACAGTAAATACACTACTGGCCATTAAAAATGCTACACCAAGAAGAAATGCAGATGATAAACGGGTATTCATTGGACAAATATATTATACTAGAACTGACATGTGATTACATTTTCACGCAATTTTGGCGCATAGATCCTGAGAAATCCGTACCCAGAACAACCACCTCTGGCCGTAATAACGGCCTTGATACGCCTGGGCATTGAGTCAGGTGACCGAGACGTGTAACCAATGGCACCCCATACCATCAAGCCGGGTGATACGCCAGTATGACGATGACGAATACACGCTCCCAGTGGGCGTTCACCTGGATTCATCCGAAAAAATGACGTTTTGCCATTCGTGCACGCAGGTTCGTCGTTGAGTACACCATCGCAGGCGCTCCTGTCTGTGATGCAGCGTCAAGGGTAACCGCAGCCATGGTCTCCGAGCTGATAGTCCATGCTGCTGCAAACGTCGCCAAACTGTTCGTGCAGATGGTTGTTGTCTTGCAAACGTTCCCATCTGTTGACTCAGGGATCGAAACGTGGCTGCACGATGCGTTACAGCCATGCGGATAAGATGCCTGTCATCTCGACTGCTAGTGATACGAGGCCGTTGGGATCCAGCACGGCGTTCCGTATTACCCTCCTGAACCCAACGATTCCATATTCTGCTAATAGTCATTGTATCTCGACCAACGCGAGCAGCAATGTCGCGATACGATAGACCGCAATCACGATAGGCTACATTTCGACCTTTATCAAAGTCGGAAACGTGATGGTAGGTATTTCTCCTCCTTACACAAGGCATCACAACAACGTTTCGCCACGCAACGCCAGTCAACTGCTGTTTGCGTAAGAGAAATCGGTTGGAAACTTTCCTCATGTCAGGACGTTGTAGGTGTCGCCACCGGCGCCAACCTTGTGTGAATGCTCTGAAAAACTAATCATTTTCATATCACAGCATCCTCTTCCTTTCGGTTAAATTTTGCTTCTGTAGCACGTCATCTTCGTGGAGTAGCAATTTTAATGGCCAGTAGTGTAGTTTCCGATGTACACTGGCTGCAGTAGTGACAGTTTAATTATAACCACCCTGTATATTACAGTGGGCAACGGCCATGCCACAATGGTAATACCAGTTCCCGTCAGATCACCGAACCGAAGTTAAGCGCTGTCGGGCTTGGCTAGCGCTTGAATGGGTGACCGTCCTGGTCTGTCGAGAGCTGTTGGTAAGAAGGGGAGGGGAGGAGTTGCATACGGCCATTGTGAGACCAATTGAGAAGCTATTTGATTGAGATGTAGCAGCTTCGCTCATGAAAGCTGACAGCGGCCGGGAGAACAGTGTGCTGAGCATGTTCCCGTCCATATTTGCATCCAGTGAGCCTAGCAGCTGAGGATGACACGGCGGTCATCTGTACCGTTGGGCCTTCCGATGCCTCTTCGGACGGAGTATATTTTTATTACAATATACTCCTTCTGAAGAGGCATCGGAAGGCCAAACTAATATGCTGCATCCCACTAACGATGAAATTGTTGTCTTGATGCCAGTACACTCGATAATTTTTTGAATTCCGCGTCGACAAAGGAAAATTTATGTGGAAATACAGCGTTATGCGAAGAACATTTATTTGGTTTCATTTGTACGCTCGTGTTTCAGTAGTTTTTGCAGTAACGCGGTACGAGTATGTGTCGACAGCAGTATAGGACTATGGACAGCAATATAGCCCTATGGACAGTATTACTTTTCTCGGTTCTTACGACTTTTTCTCGTTTGAACATATTATTGATGAGACATGTATGGAAGAACAAAAAACAAGTAATTGTAACAAGCATAAGTTACAACTGTCACACCAGAACACTTGGCTAAAGTGGACGGTGTTATTTTGTGAGATGTTGAATGTATACGTTTTAGTGACACAGTGAATTGTCACAATGACACGACCCAGATTTCATCATCCCGTCGAAAATTAGGTTGCTGGCTTGCTTCAAAATCAAGACACAAAGAAGTTGTTGCTGAAATTTTTCCATAGGAAACCAACAGTCTTCAGTACGCATCACCGTTTTGTTCTGTCAGGTCACTGTGTAAGTGGGCTGCTTCTGTGTTGGCAGCGCAATGTAGCGCTTTCCGTTGGATCTCTGACTGCGCTTTCTTTGTAAGAGACTCTGTTGCTGGTTGGACTCGTTGTTGGAAGTTAATCGCCAGTAGTGTTGGGCAGTTGGAAGTTAGTCGCCAGCAATGATGGAAGTACTGTTGTGCAGTTGGAGGTGAACAACCAGCAGTAATTGATGTTAGATTGAGAAGTTAGCATTGATGGAGGGTAGAGGTCTCAAGTGTTAGAGTAGGCTAACGATTTGTACATGTTCGACTTGGAGATTGAATATTATTCATGATTATATACCTATATACTACACTCCTGGAAATTGAAATAAGAACACCGTGAATTCATTGTCCCAGGAAGGGGAAACTTTATTGACACATTCCTGGGGTCAGATACATCACATGATCACACTGACAGAACCATAGGCACATAGACACAGGCAACAGAGCATGCACAATGTCGCCACTAGTACAGTGTATATCCACCTTTCGCAGCAATGCAGGCTGCTATTCTCCCATGGAGACGATCGTAGAGATGCTGGATGTAGTCCTGTGGAACGGCTTGCCATGCCATTTCCACCTGGCGCCTCAGTTGGACCAGCGTTCGTGCTGGACGTGCAGACCGCGTGAGACGACGCTTCATCCAGTCCCAAACATGCTCAATGGGGGACAGATCCGGAGATCTTGCTGGCCAGGGTAGTTGACTTACACCTTCTAGAGCACGTTGGGTGGCACGGGATACATGCGGACGTGCATTGTCCTGTTGGAACAGCAAGTTCCCTTGCCGGTCTAGGAATGGTAGAACGATGGGTTCGATGACGGTTTGGATGTACCGTGCACTATTCAGTGTCCCCTCGACGATCACCAGTGGTGTACGGCCAGTGTAGGAGATCGCTCCTCACACCATGATGCCGGGTGTTGGCCCTGTGTGCCTCGGTCATATGCAGTCCTGATTGTGGCGCTCACCTGCACGGCGCCAAACACGCATACGACCATCATTGGCACCAAGGCAGAAGCGACTCTCATCGCTGAAGACGACACGTCTCCATTCGTCCCTCCATTCACGCCTGTCGCGACACCACTGGAGGCGGGCTGCACGATGTTGGGGCGTGAGCGGAAGACGGCCTAACGGTGTGCGGGACCGTAGCCCAGCTTCATGGAGACGGTTGCGAATGGTCCTCGCCGATACCCCAGGAGCAACAGTGTCCCTAATTTGCTGGGAAGTGGCGGTGCGGTCCCCTACGGCACTGCGTAGGATCCTACGGTCTTGGCGTGCATCCGTGCGTCGCTGCGGTCCGGTCCCAGGTCGACGGGCACGTGCACCTTCCGCCGACCACTGGCGACAACATCGATGTACTGTGGAGACCTCACGCCCCACGTGTTGAGCAATTCGGCGGTACGTCCACCCGGCCTCCCGCATGCCCACTATACGCCCTCGCTCAAAGTCCGTCAACTGCACATACGGTTCACGTCCACGCTGTCGCGGCATGCTACCAGTGTTAAAGACTGCGATGGAGCTCCGTATGCCACGGCAAACTGGCTGACACTGACGGCGGCGGTGCACAAATGCTGCGCAGCTAGCGCCATTCGACGGCCAACACCGCGGTTCCTGGTGTGTCCGCTGTGCCGTGCGTGTGATCATTGCTTGTACAGCCCTCTCGCAGTATCCGGAGCAAGTATGGTGGGTCTGACACACCGGTGTCAATGTGTTCTTTTTTCCATTTCCAAGTGTGTAGATGTCAATGACGATTCATATTCGTGTTTGAACTGGATGTCACATTATTAAGGTAAAAAAATACATTATTTCGTTTGCAAGAAAATCTTTCCTTTGCTAACCACATGTTTATTATTAGTTAATGGCTTTAGTAGTTAGAATCATTTATTTAGCTGGCAGTATTGTCGCTCGCTGTATTGCAGTAGTTCGCGCAATTAAGATTATTGTGAGGTAAGTGCTTAATGAAATTTATAGGTTATTATTAAGATTTCTTTTTAGTCAGGGCCATTCTTTTGAATTAATTATTTGAAGTCAGTTTGTAATTCTTTGGAGCAGTCAGATAGCGTTGCGCTAGGATATTGTGGGTTTCAGTCATTCAGCAATTTAAGTACAGACACACTCATTTAAATAAAGAAGTTTATACTGCTTTGGGGTTTATGACAGGTATTTCTAGCCAAATTTGGTCCTACAGCTACGAGGTACGGGACGCGCGCGCCAAACAACTCACAAGGCTCCCCTCCTTCTTTCCCGTCCAGAATAGTCACACTCGGCTTTAGTGCGGCGGTTTGTGGATAAATTTTCCGCGACCCCCGTGTAGCTGGCGCCATAAATAAAGGGTTGGGAACGCGGGAAGAGTTGATTCGCGTCGGCGCGCTCGGTCCCGCCTGTAATCACTCACGAGACTCTGCTATTTTGTGTATTATTTAAATATCACCCGCGCCAGTTCTCAAAGGCCGGCGCGCATCCATTATGCCTGACTGATGGAGGTAATTACAGGCCGGCCAAAGCAGCGCTCGCCCGCCATTAATTATTTGTCGACGTCGGTGTCTGCGGTGCCACACAAGACTGACACCGCCACTGCGGACCGACACGTGGAGGGCGCGTGTGCACTCACGCTCTCACGGCGGCCGCATCGCCCTGCCGGCAGCATTCCTTGACAGCTGATATCCAGCAGATTTCCATTCGCAGCCCTCTATTAGCGACATCAGAACGAACCACGAACTCTGTACTCGAATCAGTTTGCCAGAAGCTCTTGTTGTTGTGGCTGTGGTACGATTGGTAACTTTGACGATCAAAAACATGTGATTCGCCTGCAAATTATTCGTTTGGGTGAAGTTTGACTCGGTCCACAGGTGTTGGTGGGATCATCGGTACCGACCGACAGCCGTGTCATACTCTGCCAATGACGCCATTGGATGTGGTATGGAGGAGAGCGTGGCCAGCACACTGTGCTTCCAACTGTTGTAGACTGAGGTGACAAAACTGATGGAACACCTTCTGATATCGCATTGGATCTCCGTTTGCCCGGTGTAGTTCAGCAGCTCGACGTGGCTGGGACTCAAGTCGCTCGACGTCCCCTGCAGAAATATTGAGCCGTGCTGCCTCTATAGCCGTCCATATCTTCGAAATTGTTGCCGGTGCAAGAATTTGTGCACAAACTAATCTCTCGATTACGTTCCATAAATTTTCGATGGGATTCATGTCGGGTGATCTTGGTGGCTAAATTATTTGCTCTAACTGTTCAGGTTGTTCTACAAACGAATCGCGACCAATTGTTGCCCGAATACAATTGTGAATACGTTCGTCTTACGTTCCACATTGATTTCTGTGGTTGTTTCACGCAGTTTTCATTGTCTGTTAGCACTGACAACGCAACGCCAACGCTGCTGCTCTCGGTCGTTAAGTGAAGGTCGTCATTCATAAAAATTTCCTCGTTGTTTGGGAACATAAATACAGCCCACACCATTATGGAGCCACCACGTGCTTGCGCGATACTTTGTTGACAACTTGGGTCCATGGCTTGGTGGTGTCTGCGTCTCACTCGAATCCTATCAGCTCTTACTACTGAAATCGGGACTTATCTGACCAGGCCTCGGTTTTCCAGTCATCTGGGGTCCAACTGATACGGTCACGAGTCCTGAAGAGACGCTTAAGGCGATGTCGTATCGTTAGCAACGGCACGTCTGCTACTATAGCGCGTTAACGCCAAATTTCGGAGCACTGTCGCAATGGATACATTCGTCGTACTTCTCACATTGATTTCTGTTGTTATTTCATGCAGTGACGCTTGTCTACTCGCACTAACAACGCTTACGCAAATGCTGCTGCTCTCGGTTGTTAAGTGAAGCCCGTCGGCCACTTTGTTGTCTGTGGTGAGAGGTAATGTCCGTAATTTGATATTCTCGGCACACTCTTGACACTGTTGATCTCGGATCGTTCAATAACCTAACGATTTCCGAAGTAGAATGTCCCATGCCTCTAGCTCCAACTACCATTCCATGTTCCAAGTCTTTCAATGTCCACCGTGTGGCCACAATCAAGTCGGAAATCTTTTCACATGAGTGACCTGAGTCCGAATGTCAACTCCGCCAATGAACTGTTCTTTTATACTTTGTGTATGCGATACTACCGTCATCAGTATATGTGCACAGCGTTATGCCTTTGTTTTTGTCGCCTTAATGTAAGTTATCAAGACCTGAAGCTGTTAAGTAGCTCTTCAGTTGGTACCCCGAGGCAAAGTGCCTCCCATTCCAACCTCTTCACGAAGAAAAAATCGCTGACAACTCCGGGAATGGAACCTGGGATCTCCGCAGGGGAGACAGCCGCGCTGACCACTCAGATACGGAGACGTACATTTGTCGGGATGAAAATCTGTGTCAAAGCGTAGAAATATTCGGAGAAATAGGAATTCAATTAGAACTACGCTCGTGCCAGCTGCATGTACCTAATTTTTCATCTGTCTCATGACTAGTTTGATGCGGCTCGTCGCAACTTCCTTGTCTATGGTAACCTCTTTATCTCAGAATAACACTTATACCAAGCGTTCTCTATTCTGATATCTGACTTTTGTTACAGTTTTTGCACCTTGTAGTACTGTGGAGCCACCGGCCTTGCCGCAGTGGTACCACCGGTTCCCGTCAGATCACCGAAGTTACGCGCTGTCGGGCTGGGCTAGCACTTGGATGGGTGAGCATCCAGTCTTCCGAGCGCTGTTGGCAAGCGGGGTGCACTCAGCCCTTGTGAGGCAAACTGAGGAGCTACTTGATTGAGAAGTAGCGGCTCCGGTCTCGAAACTGACCTACGGCCGGGAGAGCGGTTTACTGACCACATGGCACTCCATATCCGCATCCAGTGACTCCTGTGGGCTGAGGATGACACGGCAGCCGGTCGGTACCTTTGGGCCTTCATGGCCTGTTCGGGACGAGTTAGTACTGTGGAAGTTATGCCGGTATGCCAAAACATTACGACAACATGATTAAGAACTTAATGGCCCACTTTTGGAACATAGTACAGCAACGATTATGTGGAATGGACAAGTCTTTGGTAGTTTTCCAGAGGTATGTGACGCCAGATGTTTATGCACAGATGTGTAAGTTGCGGGACGGTGATTTTCAGGTGCGGAGCTAGTGCCCGATAGCGTCCCAAATATCTTCCATCGGTTTCATATCAGGCAAGTTCGGTGGTCAATACAGCAACGTGAATCCAATACTATGCTCCTCAACCAACGGTAGCACGATTGACAGGCACAGCTGTCTTGTTGGAAAATATCATCACCATCGAAGCAGACAGTGCAGTTGCGCTGTAATAATGCTCATGTAGTTAACAACTGTCATGGTTCCATGAAAGTCCCAGTAAATGTCTCTTGTAGTTAACATTACTATCTCCACCTGCCTCCCTAACCCCTCTCTAGCGGCTTGTGTCGGTGGCGTGGTGTATGTCTGAAGCAGCCTTTTGCCTGGATAATGATATTTCCGGTCGCGACCATCGACCCAGTGCAACAAACAACGTGGTACATTCGACATGGTGACTCGTTTCCATTGTTCCATGGTACATTGTCCATGACCCCGTAGTCAGTGCAGTCATAATTGACAATGTCGTTGGATCAACATGGACACAGGTAGAGGTCGTTTGGTGCGGAGCCCCATGTTCAACAAGTCTCTCCAGACTACCTGTGCCCACACCAGCATTGCACTATCCTTATCACTCTGGTCCATCTCGTAGTCAGTATTTACGACGTATTCCTTTACTCGCCTCTTCTGCAGACACCCTACATTTCTTATCTTACTAGCTTACTACTTCGCCACTAACAGTCAAGTGCCTCGTAGAGGGTTCATGTAACCACCCACATGCTCTCCCTCTAACGTTCCACTCTTTAACAGCGCACGGGAGAAACGACCACATAAATCTTTCTGTGTGATCTCTGATTTCTCTTATTTTATTACGATGATTATTTCTCCATACGTAGACGTGCGCCAGAAAAATAGTTCGGAGGAAAATTGAAATGAGCGTTTGGCGTCATTGGCCGGGAGGCCACTTACGGGACAGGTCCGGCCCCTTGCTGCAGGTCTTGCTACATTCGACGCCACATTGGGCGACCTGCGTGCCGGATGGGGATGAAATGATGATGAAGACAACATGACACCCAGTCCTTGAGCGGGGAAAATCCCCGACCCAGCCGGGAATCGAACCCGGGCCCCTTAGGACGGCAGTCCGTCACGCTGACCATTTTCTTTTTTTTTATCTTTTTTTTTTTTTTTTTTTTTTACAGGTAGTGGGCTGGCGGAGGCAAGGTGGGCAGGGGTCGCGACCCGAGACCTGGCCACGATGTCTCCTCCCTCCCATCCTGGGGATGTGATGTGGTACAAAGGATGCAGTTGGTGTATTATTGTGATTTTTTTATATTTTATTTATTCATTTATTTTTAATTTTTTTAATTTTTTAATTTTTTAATTTTTTTGTATTTTTTTAACAGTAAGGAACTGAAAACTAGTAAGGGCACTCGTTGGGTCGAGTTGGGGACGCACATAACTAAAACCATGCTAATAGTTGTAGAAAAAGGCATAAAGAAAGAGAGGAAAGTGCGGGACGAAGGAAACCATGAAACAAAACTGAAGGGTGGAATCCATACCACCATTAACAATTGCTACATCTTGCACTGGTTGGGAAAACAAAAACTGCGAAGACCTTTTCGCACCGGGGATAAAAAGAGGAAATGGGGCAAATACTGCTACAGAGTGTGAGGGTCCACAACGAAACTCTCCATCTGCTGTATCATCCAGGTATAACTTCTCGTAATGATGAAAGTAGATCCCACGTTGTATCGTGTAGTGTTCTATCATCGTCTTGTAATCTTAGCTTCTCTTACCCGTGATGTTCCAGCTACGCGGAGGGTCGTGGAACACACTCCACAAAAAATTGGAAAAATATTGTGATACTTTGGGTTACGGAGGATCTTGCAATGTCGTTCCTGCAAATAGTTCCAAAAGTCTAAAGTGTCCTTAGTGCCGTCTTGAATCAAATAATGCACTGCATGTCCACGAAGCCACGTCATTGCATTAGTTTTAGTGCGTGGGTAATACGTCTCATCCGGGAATAGGATAGTCTTGGGGTCGATATGATTCGGCGTTACCCGAAGGAAGTATGCTGACATTTGCCTCACTAAGTGCCACACTGCCGTAGACTCGCCACAGCTAAGACGGTGGTCATCGTTGTCTTGAACGCCACAGCTCGTGCACGTGGGTGAGTCTACCATCTGGATCGCATGTAGCCTTGATCTGGTCGCCTGCTTACCGTTGACAGTGATATACCACATCGCCGTGACGTCAGCGTCCAGTGTTACGTGGTGAATTGTCCTCCACACTACCCGCCAGTTGACGTTCGGGTGCTTCCTCTCCACGACGTTATCGGGTCGTCCACGTTGCAGGACCCTATAAACCGCCTTTGCCGTCGCTAGGTGAGTCGCTGGTAAGGCAAGTCGAACGTAACTGAGTTCGAGGTAAAAGACACCGATGTAGAAGAGCGAGGAGGGGACGTGGTGTATCGGCACAGGCCGAGGGCGGTGCTAGTTCTTCTATTAACAAACTGGTCAAACTGTCCGGACGGCGGTGCCATAGTTTGACTAATGCGCTCACAAATAGGGCGACCACTCTGTCATGAACGTGATAAAGGCCAAGCCCACCCCGATCCGTGGGAAGGGTGAGAGTCTCATAATTGATCTTGAAAAGCATTCCTGAACTCACGAAGGACCAAAAAGCCGCAAGTATACGGCGAGCTAACATCACAGGTATAGGTAATATCTGGGCTATGTGCGGAATGCGTGACGCTAAATGTTTGTTAACATACTGGATCCTTTGGACGATGTCCAGGGCTCGTAGGCGGTTGTTGGCAATTCCAGTCCGAACATGTCGTAAAAGCCGTCGAAAGTTGTGAGCAGCGGTCCGTCGTATATCGTCTGTAAAATCAATGCCGAGACATTTCAAACTATCTCTGAGCTGTAAAGGGGTGACACTGTTCTCAGACAATCCGACCCCGATGTTCATCGCCACCGATTTTGCGACGTTGATACGACTACCAGTGGCCATGCCATATTTCGCTATCCAATTCAGTGCGCTGGCGGTGTCGTCACCGTTGCGGATGACAATCACCAGGTCGTCAGCGTACGCTTTACATCGGAAAGTGTGGCCTCGCAACGTCATACCCGTCAGTCGTTGGCGCAGGCCGCAGAGGAGAGGTTCCATGGCCACAGCGTAAAGTAAAGTGGACAGAGGGCAGCCTTGGCGTATCGATCGAGAAATGGTGAGGGGCTGCGAAGGTCGGCCGTTGACGATCACCTTGGACGTCGCGCCACGGAGTAGTCGCATGACGACAGTGACGAATGGCTGTGGGTACCGCATATGTTGGAGGACCGCTTCCAAATAGTCGTGGTCCACTCGGTCGAAAGCTTGACTAAAATCGATTGCCGCCAGTGCACCCTTCAGACGACATGCCCTCGCCAGTGAGATCAAGTCACGATATTCACTGAGTGCTGTTTGAATATTATTGTCGCCTCGACGTTTGATCGGGTGAGATAACATTTCGTAAGGTCTGGCGTATCCGCGCCGCCAACAGTCGAGAAAAGATCTTAAAGTCGCAGTTCAATAGCGTCAACGGGTGGTAGTCCTGCAGTCGTGAGCCACCGGACGGTTTGTGAATAGGAATAATCATCCCTTCCACAAGGGCCGCAGGGAGCGGCACGTCCGGGGATAGTAGTTCGCGACAGATGTCCGTCCATCGGGAGGCTAATAAATATTGAAAAGTCCGGTAAAATTCCAAGGGGAGGCCATCAGGACCCGGAGACTTGTTGACAGCTCCTTTTCTAATGGCGTCGATCACTTCTTCTTCTGTAATTTCGTCCACCAAGGCCGCTTCCATTGCAGGGGTGACGGTGCCATAAATCGTCTGAGAGACGTCCCCCAGTGCTGTCGGATCAGGGGTCTGAGCGGAATAGAGTTGGGAATAATGATTGTAGAACGCTGTGTTTATGTCTTGTTGCGTGGTGAGGCGACGACCGTCCTCCGTGTCGATGAAGCGTATCTGCGCTCGTTGGCGTCGTTTACTTTCACGAAGGACTTGGAACATTGACGGGCGTTCGCTCGGTATCCGATCCTGCGTCCTCGAGCGGATGACTACCCCCTCTAGGTGGCGTCGCATATGAGCGAGGATCTGAGCCTTAGCACGGTGGACCGCCGTTTGTCGTTCCGGAGACGGCGCCATAGCATCGCAGTCGTGCAGGACCCGGAAGTAAAAGTCGAGTGTATGACTCCGCCAAGTAGCGTGGTCGCGACCGTAGGTTATCAACGTTCGCCTCAGTGCCGGTTTGGCGCAGTCCAACCACCAGCGGATCGTTGTGAGATATGCACGGAGGCGAGTTTCACACGAATGCCACGTATCCTCAACGGCTTGGCGGCAATCCGGGTACGACAGGTGAGCGATGTTTAATTTCCACGGGCTGCGACTTCTCCACACTTGTTGCCGCCGCAGGGTGACGGCACAAATGTAAGCTGTGTGGTCCGAGAATGCTGCAGGCCACAGTTCCGCATCCTGTGTTCCAGCGGCGAGAGAGCGTGAGACATAAATCCGATCGATACGACTGGAAGAGTGACTCGTGAAGTGCGTGAATCCCGGTCGGTGGCCGTGAAGATGTTCCCAAGTGTCCACCATCTGCAGGTCTCGAATTAGCGTCTCGAGTTCCGGGCACGGATTATGTCGTGGGAGTTGGTCTCTGGGCGCCATTACTCAATTGTAGTCACCTCCAAACACCAGATGGTCGTGGCGGCCTTGGAAGAGCGGGGCGACGTCTTCCGCAAAGAATCGTGAACGTTCGCGACGTTTGTCTGTCCCGGAAGGTGCGTAGATATTGATAAGGCGGACACCCAGTACTGTGAGTGCCATTCCTCTTGCCCCAGGCAGAAACAGGATATCGTCCGCCACTATCCCTTCCCGAAGAAGTACAGCGACACCGCTGCCTGTTGGGGAAGCTGGAGGGACGCAAGCATCGTAACCGTACATGCCTGGGAAGTCGTCGACGTACACTTCCTGGAGAAGGGCTATGTCGATGGAAGCAGAGTTCAACATATCCTGAAGCAAGGATAACTTAGCGCGCGTCCGTATAGTGTTGATGTTTATAGTTGCAACGCGATAAGTTTGGGGTCTATCCATAGCATCCGTGTTGGCCATCAATACCCTTGTAAGGCTGTCTCGTCACTGTAACTGATGGCGGGAAAGGATCAACACTGGTGGGGTAAATTTCCCCCCGTGTCGTCCGACATGATGGGCAAGGAGTGTTCCTCACAGTCGTCCGCCCAGTCGCCATGAAATACCATCGGCTGTTGGTGGCTGTTAGTGGCTGCTGCGGCACTCGGCGCTGACTCCATCGGCTCTGCTGGCTGGGAATCGGCAGCGGCTGTCTGCTTGTGATCCTGCTGTTCTGTGGGGTCGGAGGGGCTGAAGCCGTTGATTTTGATGTTACAGCGGCCTCTGTACCGCCGGTACCGTCGTCGGAATTTCCACAGTCCATGTCAGACGATCGCTGCCAACAATGGTCCGATGGAGCACGCCGCCGTCTCTTGTGTTTTCGCATGGAACGCTGTTTATGGACGTGTGTTTCAGTATCTGAATGTGGGTGAATTTCTTCAGCTGCTCCGGTGTCTGGAAGAAAAGCCGCTGTCAGCACAACCCGTGGGTCAATGTCCATCCTGGCATCCACGCCTTCTTGCAAGGTCGGTCGGTGATTATCTTCAGGTGGGGGCGCCGTTGTAGAGGCCGGATCCTGTACTGCAGAAGCCATCACGGTCTCGCTATCGGGGGCGGCTATGGGACTAATGTGGTCAGCATCGGAAAGGGTTGCTGCCCGTGTAACTTCGGCGTAATTGAGAGGAAGGGTCGTCACCGTAGAAGGAGTCATAGATTCACCTGTCGGGATTTGAGTAAGCCGTCGTCGGAGACAATCCGACCGGACGTGCCCTTCTTGGCCACAACCAGAGCAAGTGCGTGGCTGACCGTCATACATAATGATCGCCCTACATCCGCCGATGACAAGATATGACGGAACATGTTTGGTCAGTTCAATTTTAATCTGTCGCACCCCGTTAAGAACGGGGTACGTTGTAAAGGTGGTCCATTTTTCGGTCTTATGGCTGATCACTCTGCCGTAGGGCTGGAAAGCCGCGGTGACTACGTCCGGTGGTACTTCGAACGGGAGTTCGAAGACGCGTATCGTACGGAGGCCAAGCCCCGCGTGATCGATAGAGACCGCCCCAATATGGCCATCAGAATGTTTGAATTTAAGATCGTTCGCATGTGCGCGCACGATTCTGTTGCACACCTCGTCACTTACTAGTTTGACGTAGACAACACTGCTCGTGATAGAGAGATGGATACCAATTATGTCTCGCGGTTCAATTTTAACGTCGTCACGTAGAAAACGTTCCACTTCAAAAGCTCGCGGTCGTGCATGATCGGGTTGAAAACTGATCTTGATGGTGGTTTGTCTGTATGAATGTGCCATGTTGCGTCGGTAGTGATGGACCCTAAACTAGCGACAATGCAGTAGTAAACAACTACGGGCACTCGCGACCGCGCGGACGGGACGTAAACAAGACGTCCTCGCCGCAGCGCTGCGGAAAGCAGACTGCCCATTCATCTGTCGGAGAGGACAGTTCGGAGGAGAAAGTTCATGACTGAAATTTCGAGAAAAGATCCTGCTCGAAGGAATAACGTCTTTGAATGAATGCCACTCAAACTCGCTTGCCATAGCCGTGACAGTCCCTCCCCTACTTCATGATAATCAAGACGAGCTTCCCTTCTCTAAACTTTTTCGATATCCTCCGTCAACCCTATCTGATGCGGATCCCATACCATGCAGCAGTATTCCAGAAGACGACCGACAAGTGCGATGTAGGCAGTCTCCTTAGTAGACCCATTGCCTCTTCCAGTGATCTGCCAGTAAAACGCAGTCTTTGGTTTGCTTTCCCCACAACATTATCTATTTGAATGTTTCCATATAAGTTATTCGTAACTGTAAGCCCTAGATATTTAGTTCAATTGACAGGCTTTAGATTTGTGTGATTTGTCGTGTAACCGAAATTTACCGGATTCCTTTTAATAATCATATGGATGACTTTACAACTTTCTTTATTTATAGTGAATTGGCACTTAACGCACATACATATATCATTTTCTAGTTGGTTGTGGTCTTCTGATGACTTAACGAAACAGTAAACGATATGAGGGTCTGCTCAGATTAGAGATTAGGCACAGCAATGAGCCCTAACAATTCCTTGGCGAATGCCAGATATTACTTCCGTTTCACTCGATTACTTTCCATCAGTTACTAAGGACTGTGACCTATTTGACAGGATATTAGGAATACAGTCGTACAAGTTAGACGATACTCCCTATGCACGCAATTCGATTAGAAGTCGCTTGTGCGGAATGGTGTCAAAAGAAATATAGAAACATGGACTCAGTTTGAGATCTCCTGTCGATAGCACTCATTACTTCGTGAGAATAAGGAGCTGTTTGTGTTGTGACTTGGCAAGACAGCCAAGTCACTATGAGAGGAAGCCGGAAGGCACGCGCTTAAGCTCACGCAGACTGGCTTGAGGTCTGGAACATTACAAGGAAATGAGAACTTAGAAAAACGGACGCAGTTGCTGTAATACTTAACTTTAATCCACAATTGGTGAACATCTCTCTTGACTGTGCATGCTTCATAAGATAAATATCAAATGCTATGGCGCCTTGCTAGGTCGTAGCAAATGACGTAGCTGAAGGCTATGCTAACTATCGTCTCGGCAAATGAGAGCGTATTTGTTAGTGTAGCATCGCTAGCAAAGTCGGCTGTACCACTGGGGCGAGTGCTAGTAAGTCTCTCTAGACCTGCCGTGTGGCGGCGCTCGGTCTGCAATCACTGACAGTGGCGACACGCGGGTCCGGCGTATACTAATGGACCGCGGCCGATTTAAAGGCTACCACCTAGCAAGTGTGGCGGTGACACCACAGTTTGTGTTTCACAAGAATGATATTTTCTGAATCCATGCTAATTATACGTCAATAAATCGTTTTTCAAAAAATGGTTCAAATGGCTCTGAGCACTATGGGACTTAACATCTGAGGTCATCAGTCCCATAGAACTTAGAACTAATTAAACCTAACTAACCTAAGGACATCACACACATCCATGCCCGAGGCAGGATTCGAACCTACGACCGTAGCGGTCGCGTGGTTCCAAACTGAAGCGCGTAGAACCGCTCGGCCACACCGGTCGGCAATAAATCGTTTTCTTCGAGATAAATCACAATGTTCCAATACCGTATATGTTCCACAATCCTACAGCAATTCGACGTTAGTGAGAGGATTACTCCTGTTTCCTTTCTTGAGTGAACTCTGTAACTTTCCAGTCTTTTGGTACGGATCTTTCGTCGAGCGAACGGTTGTATATTACTTCTAGGTAAGGAGGATTCATTTTCTAGCATTCTTCTATGACACCACATCTCAGAAGCTCCTTTTATCTTATTTTCCGGTTTCCTCAAAAAATGGTTCAAATGGCTCTGAGCACTATGGGACTTAACAGCTATGGTCATCAGTCCCCTAGAACTTAGAACTACTTAAACCTAACTAACCTAAGGACAGCGCACAACACCCAGCCATCACGAGGCAGAGAAAATCCCTGACCCGCCGGGAATCGAACCCGGGAACCCGGGCGTGGGAAGCGAGAACGCTACCGCACGACCACGAGATGCGGGCCCGGTTTCCTCACCGTGCACGATTCAAGTCCTTGTAACTCTTTGCAGAAGACGTACATTATCAGGCATTTCTCCCTTAAGTTAAGGATTATGATTTACACGATTACTCTCATTTTAGCGAGTAACGCCCGTTTTGCTAGCCTCCGTCTTGTATCTACATCCACACCTACCCTCCACATGCCACCTTACGGTGTGTAGTGCACGGTACTTGTAGCACTAATGTTCTTTCACCACCTTTCCATTATTCACGAATGGTAAGAGTGACTGTCGGTAAAGCTCTGTATGTCGCTTGAATTTTCTTGGAACGGACGATCTGGAAATTGAAAACGATAGACCTCTCCATGATGCACACACTCGCGTCTAGCGACTGCCTCTGGAGTTTGATGACCATCACCGTAACGCTCTAGCGTTCCCGTGCCGAAAAGCTCCACTCCTCTCTGCCTTTTCTATTAGTCCTGCTCTTTCAGGCTCCCAGACTGTTAAACACCACTCAAAAATCAGTTGAACGAATATTCTGTAAGCCACTTCTTTTGTGCGTAAATTACATCCCCTTAAGATATTCCGAATGAATCTCAAATCAGCATGTCAGTTGCGATTGCAGTGCGCACGGGATCATCGAGATTGGACCGTAGATCTGTGGAAACATATCGCCTGGTCAGATGAATCACGTTTCTTGTTTTACAAAGTCGCTGATGATGTCCGAAAACGCCTTCATCAAAACGAACGACTGCTCAAAACATTTGTGGGCCACGTGAATATTACTGCGGACCTCCTGTGTCTCTTCATGCTCTTTTTCTTCACCGACGGCGAAGGCATCTACAGCAGAACAACTGCCCGCACCAAAAGACCAAAGTGTGGCTACTACAGTGGTTTGGTGAGGGTGACAGTGAACTTATGTCGATGTCTTGGTGACCAGATTCGCCTCATCTGAATCCGGTTGCACATTTGGGAACTACCCACGAACTACCTGCCCGCAATTTACAGGTATCGCGTGACTTGCGCGTAGGCATCTGTGGGACATACCTCCGCCAGCCCATGAAGGCCGAAGCAGTTAAGGCAACCGTTCTAGAGAAGTGGAACATCCGGCTTGGAGCCCCAGTCTGGCACAAAATTTTCACGTGTCACCATTACATTTAATGCAATACTCGTTTGCAGCTGAGATCTCAAAATTTATCTTTCATTCTGTGAAGAATTTTTCGCATCCATGCCAGGCAGAATCGTTACTGCATTGCGTTTTGCACAGGTAAGTCAAAAAACTATGAAGCAGGTGGACGTAACGTCGTCGACGGGACGTTAAACATTTTTCTTCCAAACTTCTTCTTACTGCTTAATTTGTGGCTGCTGAACTTACCTCGCACCACTTACGCTGATCTGACACTGGACACAGTGTTCTCCCTTATTCCTGAAATCCAGAATCAACGTCGTCACAACAGTGACCCCGTTTTCATGTTCATGGTACCAGTGTCTTACGCTATAGGTACGTACAGCGAAGAGGCAAAACATTACGTCGATATAACTTTGGTCCAACTTTCCGGAAACTTCACTGCATATTTTCTTATTTGCCGGTAGGTAGTGAGTGTTACTTCTTTGAGGCAAGCTCTTTACAGAAACATCCAAACTTTTACCGACTCTCTTTCGGTATACTGATCACATTCTCATCTCGCAGGACACATCCACTGACTTTCCGCTCTGCGCATTGAAGCAACGTTCCAACAGACATCAAGTATAAACACTTGCTGGGTAGGGCTAGGTTAGTAATACCGTTACGGCCAGGATCACGGCAACATCCACCTGGCTGTGGAAAGAGTACTGCCACGGTTTGGTTGCAGAAGGGAGAAGGGGGATGAGGTTCGTGTGTGTGTGTGTGTGTGTGTGTGTGTGTGTGTCAGTGTGGGCGCGCACTCGCGCGCGCGTAATGGCGAGGGAAATGGAGGAATAAAGGAGGGAGAGAGAAAAGGGAAGAAAAAGAGGGAGGTCAATGGGAATGACAGGCAAAGAGAAAAGCAGAGAAACGAACATGCTTCTAGTCGAGGCGAAGTCTAGCGTAAGGTACTACTATGGTGGGACGCAGGGTACTTCTTGGCTTCACTATGATGTATCGAAATACTTAGCTCAACGTCAAAAATGCTAATTTTTATTTTCTAACAAAGAGGGCACTTAATTTCACGTGGGAGCACACAACAGACGCTAGGTAGTGAAACTGCAGCTTTTCAAAACATTTTGAATGTCTGCTAGCCTACTTAATTTAACAGAGAGGTCAAATATTCCAAAGGACACTTTCTCCTATGTCTCCTACACAACAAGGATTCTCCTCCTAAGTGCAAGGAAACTATACATTCATGGCTAGTCTGCTTCTCCTGATACGTACTTCTCAGTTACAAGCCATGATTGCATTAATACTTAGCGTGTGGCTGTCGTAACACAAAGTATTATGGCGCTTGCGGCAAATGGGAATGTGCGGCAGACGTGATATCACGTCACGCCAATTATGAAGATTTTTCGGAGTGTCAAACGCAAATTTACGGGTCCCGCAAACATCTGTCAGTCTGCAGGCTTCGTAGTTTTTGGTAGATGGTAGTAGCGAAGTCACTGCAAAAATTCCTCGTTTTTGCAACATTTGTTATCGTCTCTTGCTTCATAGGCGTTAACCGATCATTTCCCTGTCTCGTACGTTTTGTGTGGTTTTGTGTTAATTTTCTGTTCAAAATGTGCAGTGAAGAGGAGCAACTTCTACAGCAAATGATTTACAAAGTCGTTGATGAGTCTGTTACATACGAAGAGAAAGAAATGTTTGATGAAGATTGAGATTACATTTTTATCGAATTACTTTCGCAGATTGCGTCGTTATGAAGAATTTTTCTGAAGGTAAATCAGGAATCCAGTCCGAGTATATGATTCCATTGAGTGTGATGTTGGACCGTATGTCTCTGTAGGTTTCAATTTCTGTCGCACTATACTCCACTATGAAAGCTAAATTTTGCTCTCTTCCTCTGATTTGTGTGTTTCTTTAGATTTAAAAGAAATTTAAACAGAAACATCACTTGTTTGCTTATCAGTGTATGTAACTGAATACTAGAACGCAAAATGGTTCAGTTGGCTCTAAGCACTATGAGATTTAACATCTGAGGTCATCAGTCCCCTAAACTTAGAACTACTTAAATCTAACTAACCTAAGGACATCACACACATCCATGCCCGAGGCAGGATTCGAACCTGTGACCGTAGCAACAGCGCGGTTCACGACTGAAGCGCCTAAAACCGTTCGGCCACAGCGGCCGGTTTATTAGAACGCCTTTTCAATTTTTTCAACAGTAATTACTACTCAATTGAAGTTTCATTTGTCGATTCAGATTTAACGCTAGCAATGCCAAAATGTTCGTATTTAAAGCAGGAAGTCCAATAACCCTAAAATGTTATGAAATTCCAATTACATATTTGTACACCCGAGTTATAGCTTCCGAAAACCGCATATTTTACTCAGTCCCTGGGTAATGACAGCTACGTATGAGACCAGAACCAAAAGTGTTATTCAAGTCGCAACAGAAAGAGATACTGCATGTTTCTCATTTACTTTGTTGTGGCGTTGTATTTTTTGTCGATTGCAATTTACTAGTGCTACTGTATCAGTCAACGCTAGCTACACAGAGGAAATCCATGGACACAGCTTTAAACACAGCGAAATAAACAGCCCGCTCTCGATGCTCCGAGTTTACCTCGCACAACGACATTAAAGCTCCCTTCGAAATATAGATCTTTTCATGCGAAATAAAATAAAATCAGCGAGGTATTCGCGTCGAATCAGAGAACGCGCGGGTTCGAGCTACGCAACGTTGAATTATTTGAATGAAAATTTTTCGGTCGCTGTCCGAGTGGCGTGTTTAATGCGGAGGTTTCTATAATGCATCGGTATTCAGGCACTGGTACTTCCAGCTATCGTCGATTATTTATCCGAAAATGGTGAAGCGTAAAAAAGCGATGGAATGTGCAGGACACTGTAGTAGAGAGCACACTGCTTTGACACTGACAATCAGTTTTCAGCTCTGTAGTCTGAGGTAGGGCCGTGGCGGAACGACAATCAGAGAAAAACATTGTATCAGAGAGATGACGCTGGTACAGGGCTCACCCCCTCATAAAGACACCGAGGCTGACAAACGCGCAGTCCACTCTGTACTACGCACCCAGATTCCTCAGAGAGGCAGATTAGGAGGAGTATGGCGCCGTCGGCTGTACGCTGTTCTCTCGTTATTTAGTTGCACGGCAATGTGCAGAAGCATCCTGCTTTAGTTTGTCCTTGTACATGTATCCAGCGTAATTTGAGTTGACTATGAAGAGCACAGAAACACACTTTGTCATTCTCAGTTTATCTTAAAAAAACTCAGTTGTGTACGTCTGTCATTACCTGACACGATGTATTATTACCCTTCTGCTGAATGTTATGACCATAAGAGGATGAGTCAATTGAAAACCTTAAATTTCTAATAACAAACCGAAATTTCGCGCCGTTATCCTGTAAGTTAGTAAGGGTGCTACAAACAGCGTGCAGAATGGCCTGTAGGTGGCAGCATAGTGCAGATGCACACATACCGTCGCAGTATCAGTTTAAAGATGGCCGCCCCACTTGCGACTCGCACCAGGGAAGAACAGCGTTCTGTTATTCGGTTTTGCGTAGTGAAGGTGTGAAACCTATTGAAATTCTTTGACGAATGAAGGTTCAGTACGGTGATGCATGTCTGTCAGAGCAGCAAGTCTACGAATGGAGTAGGAAGTTCGCAAATGGTGTGACTTCAGTGGAAGATGCTCCTCGTCCAGGTCAGGCACAACGAGTTGTGCCTCCACAGAACATTGCAGCAGTTGAAGCCATAGTGAAGGAAAACCGCCGAGTGACACTGAATGACACTGCAACATGTTTACAAATTAGTCATGGGTCAGCACACCACATTGTGCGCCGGCCGAAGTGGCCGTGCGGTTCTAGGCGCTGCAGTCTGGAACCGCGAGACCGCTACGGTCGCAGTTTCGAGTCCTGCCTCGGGCATGGATGTGTGTGATGTCGTTAGGTTAGTTAGGTTTAACTAGTTCTAAGTTCTAGGGGACTAATGACCTTAGAAGTTGAGTCCCATAGTGCTCAGAACCATTTTTGAACCACATTGTGCATGATATGCTCCAGTTTCACAAAGTGTCTCCAAAATGGGTGCCACGGCAGCTGACTCCTGAAATGAGAGAACGACGTGTTGATGCTTGTGAAGAACTTGTTCGGCGCTTTGAATGAGAAGGTGATGGCTTCCTTGCAAGAATCGTTACTGGGGAGGAAACCTGAGTTCACTTCCACCAACCACTTTCTCATCCACCATTCTCATCAGACCTTGCCCCAAGTGATTACCATATGTTGGGAGCGTTCAAAGACGCAATGGGAAGAAAGAAGTTCCGTTCTGATGAAGAGGTACGCCATGCGGTGCATCAGTGGTTGCGCGGACTACCAAAAGAATTTTTTTCTAAAGGAATTTATGCACTTTGTAAGCGCTGGAGGACTTGCATTGGGCGTGGAGGAGATTATGTTGAAAAGTGATACAGCTTTGTACCACTTCTGCACAATAAATAATATTTAAAAAATATTTAAGGTTTTCATTTGATTCACCCTCGTACAACGTGAGTCATGAGGAAAGGTATATGCTCTGAAGAACGATACTATTGGCGATTCTGAACAAAAAACTTCAATTGAACATATACCCTTTCCTTGATCGTATTCAACATACAGCTGTTTGAAAGTCACGGGCGTCAGTCCCATGACCTTCCTCACCAGCACCCACATGTGAACACAACCAAAGTGACAGTAGGATCCGTAGCGTTGTCTTTACTGAGTGTTTCAATGCGCACTCCATTTGCGCATGGTGTACAGCAGTGTTGTTGCGTGTGACATTCCGTCCGGTCGGTGACACAGTAACTCACTGAAGCGTATCCTGGGCGTTGGATCGAGCGCCTTGGAGTCATTTCTTGGCCACACAGGTCACCCGATGTTACTCCATTAGACTACTAATTGTGCTGTTGGCTTAAGAGCGAAATGGACACAAAGGACGAACTTCTAACTCGTATTTCACACGCGTATGCTCAAGTAAAGGACTGTGCGAATGAGCTCAGATCAGCAATACAGTATCTGTTTACAGGAGGTGCAAAATGCATTGCAGTTGACAGTGGACTTTTTGAAAAATGTTACGTGAGGAAATAAAAATCAACGCTAGAGATCTTCTGAAATTCAGCTCACCCTGCTCCTAGCGCTGTAGACAACGCTCAGGTCGAGGCGGTGTTTTTTGACTTGCAGAAGGCATTTCACACTATCCCACACTGCCGTCTAGAGAAAAAAATCGAGCTTATCGAGTATCGCATCAGATTTGCGACTGGATTCAAGATTTACTCGTACATAGAATTCGACACATCGTTCTTAAGGGAACAAAATCGACGAATGTGAGGGTAATATCCGGAGTATCCCCACGGGGGTGTGATACTGTCCGTTACTGTTTACAATGTAGATACATCGTCTAGTAGAATGCGTCCGAAGCTCTTTAAGACTGTCCGCAGATGATGCGGTAGTCTATAAAGAGAGAAGCAATGTCAGAAGACAATACCGATCCGCAGAATTGATTGCAGAGGACTGATGAGTGTTACTGGATCTGGCAGTTGACACTGAGCGCACGTAAACGTAACATATGGCGCATTCATACGAAAACAGCTGCACTATTGATCTCAAATTTCTGGACACAGTATCTACCGTAAAATAACTAGAAGTAACTATCCCGAACGATCTTAAGTGGAATGAGCACACAGAATAAATAGTAGAAAAATCAGATGCCAAACTGAGATTCAGAGGAAGAATCTTAAGGAAATGTAACTCATCCACTAAGGAAGTGGCTTCTGAGGGGCTTTCTCGACCGATTCTTGAGTATTGTTCATCAATTTGGGACCCTCACCAAGTAGGACTGATAGAAGAGAGAGAGAGAGATTTCGAGCGAAGCATGTTCCCTTACGGGTTTGTTTAGTCGGCCCGAGAACATTGTCATTATGCTTAACGAACTCCAGAGGCAGATGTTACAACAGAGGGGTTGTGCATCGCGGAGAGGTTTACTACTGAAAGTTTGAGTGAGCACTTTCCGGAAAGAATCGGGCAACATATTAATTCCTTTCACATTCATCTCGCGAAGTGAACACCATAAGAAAATTCGAGAAATTAAAGTTAATACAGAGGCTTACAATTATTTTTCTGACGCATCATTCGCCGGTGGAACAGGGAAGGGGGGATTAGTTCAAATGGTTCAAATGGCTCTGAGCACTATGCGACTTAACATCTGTGGTCATCAGTCCCCTAGAACTTAGAACTACTTAAACCTAACTAACCTAAGGACATCACACACATCCATGCCCGAGGCAGGATTCGAACCTGCGACCGGAGCGGACACGGGGTTCTTGACTGAAGCGCCAAGACCGCACGGCCACACCGGCCGGCGGGGGATTAGTTAGTAGCTCTGAAATACTCTCTGCCACACACCATTAGGTGGAATGCGGAGTATGCTGTAGATTTCTGTAGCCAATAAAATTGGGTATATTTGAAATGAAATGTTTTATTCGAATTAGTCTACAGTACCGCCACCTAAAATATTTACAATTCTTCATGAAACACCCTTATCAGGCAGATGTTCCTGCAATCGTGCTCTTCAACTACTGACTGATTCCATGTTACCTGTCTTGTAGGAATCCGCGTTAGAGGAGGAAATAAAGAAGGATTCGCTTTGGGCCTTTTCGCAAAATCATCTCAGCATTCACACGAAGAATTTTCAGTAAACCAGAAGACTTTAAAATCAGGAAGTCGGACAGATATCTGAACCTTACTCCACTAGAATACGGATACATAATTATATTTCAGCTCGTATTGTACATATATTTTAGTTTCTTATTGTCTTAATTGACTCTAATTTTAAGGCTAATTGCAACACCGAAAGACAATAGACATAATGAAAGTCTTTTGTGTGACTGAAAGATCTGTGTCGCTCCTAGTTCTTTCAGTCAAGATCCGTCAAACTATGTGGATATACAGGGTGAAATGTATTTAAAGCGACAAATTCTGGGAGGTTGTAGGGGACATCAAAACAAATATTTTTCCCTAATGTCATTTTTTCCTATGAGGAGTATTTAAACCGGTAGAGGAAGATTTCTGTGGTCGCGAATTAATTAAACCAACAAACACTTTTCCATTTTTTTATCACCAAGAGACAACACATTAACACAACCCAATTTCATTTACATTGGATTTTCAAAAGTGCCTCCATTGACACGTAAACAAAGGTTACTCCGTCGAATCATGTTCTGTCCGAGACGGGCAAAAACCCCAGGAGTATCCTTAATTGTTCCTGCTGCTGCTACTATCCGGGCAACCATATCCTCTTCTGATGCAACAGGAGTTGTGTAAACAGGATTGTGCATCTAGCCCCGCACAAAAATGTCCCGAGGGGACGTACCTGGGAGTCGAGTAGGCCATGGTACAGGACCACCTCTGCCAGTCCACGTTTCTGGGAACCGTCGGTCCAGGAATCGACGCACACGACGACCGAAATGTGCCAGGGCCCCGTCATGTTGGAACCACATGTGTTATCTCGTAGGGAGCGGGATGTCTTCCAGCAATTCTGGCAATGCTCTGGCGACAAAATTGTAATAGTGCCTGCCATTTAATAGCCTAGGTAGCAGATACGGCCCAATTAAACAGTCCCCAACAACACCGACCCACACATTAACGAAGAACCGCACTGATTGAAGGATCCCGCTCCACATGCTGCAACACAGCTTGCTTAAATTGCAGCGTTCTTACCGTGCGACGGCGACCCCGTCCAGGTAATCTGCTAAATGAGCCGGTCTCACGCATACGTTGGTACACAGCAGCAAAGGTCGTATGTTGCGGGATACGGCGATTAGGATACTATTGTTGATAAACCCTCTGTGCAGCTCGTCCATTATGGTGCGCTACGTAGTACACACCTACCATATCAGTGTGCCCACTCCAGGCGTATCGCTCCATTAGCAAACAGAGACAATGCACTACTACACTGGTGGACAGCAGTTGCCTACAACTGAAGAGCGTAACACGCCCTCTAACAACTGAAGATCGTAATACGGCCTCTAACAACTGACGAGTGTAATACGGCCTCCACCGGTTTAAATAATCCTTATAGGAAGAAATGACATTAGGGAGAAATATTTGTTTTGATGTCCCCTACAACCTCCCAGAGTATGTCGGTATAAATACTTTTCACCCTGTGTGGTTTCATCCCAGCAAGACTCGCAACCACCAAAGCGTGCAGTGTAGAAGGAGAGTCACTTTTAACAGGGCTCAAATGGCTCTGAGCACTATGGGACTTCTGTGGTCATCAGTCCCCTAGAACTTAGAACTACTTAAACCTAACTAACCTAAGGACATCACCCACATCCATGCCCGAGGCAGGATTCGAACCTGCGACCGTCGCGGTCGCGCGGTTCCAGACTGTAGCGCCTAGAACCGCTCGGCCACAACTGCCGACTAAGACTTTTAACAGGACAGGACGATCAATCTCTGGGAAATGTATTCGTCATAACAAATGGATATAAAATTAATTAAATACCGAAAATAATAATTAATTCACTATTATATTCAAGATGGCCCAGACACTAGATTAGCATTCAGGAGAAGTGGGGCTCAAATTCTCGTCTGTCCAGGGACTCTCATTTGGGTTTTTGAGGTTTCAGGTAAGATTAGGAAGGTTCCTTTCAGTACACTTCGGCCGTCTCCCTTACCTATGCTCGTCCAACTGCGGCGGTGCGATGTCGACGGGACGGCAAACGCTTAGTTCATTTCTCGCAGCACTCCGATTTCCCGACGACAGCAGCTTCGATGGCTCAGCTTGGTGCCTTCTGTAAGTAGCCCGTTTGTATGTTGGCTGCTCTGTGGACTGTGTTAATATCGCTGACAGCGCTCTGCACCCTCGGCAAGAGATTCTGTGGTTGGACGGACTAGCAGTTAACGAGTGGATAGGGAAGCGTATGAACATGATGTTCTTAGTCGAGACTCGTGTGTTGGTAGGACATGCACTGTAAAGTGAGATGAAATGATGTGTTTATAAGGAAATATGAAAGGAAATGTATGAGGATGGGTGTTGTTGATAATGTTTGGGTAGTGGAATTATTGACAACTATAAATTTTTAGAATAGGATGTCACATGAATAAGGTAAATACATTGTTTGCTCTTCAACAAAATCTTCCTTTTGCTAACTATATGACTCCTAGTAGTTAGAGTCTACAGTAGTTAGAATCTTTTTATTTAGCTGGCTGTTGTTGCTACTTGCTGTAATTGATGTTGCTCGTGTTATGAAGATTTTCTGTGAGGTAAGAATGGGGTTTGCCCTATCGGGATTCGTGACTAAAATGAGTTTAGGTAATTAACATAATTGAAGGTAGTTTCATATTTCTTTAATTTCATAGTTTTTGGATTTGTGTTATTTGTTAGGATTTCTTGCTATTCAGGGCCATTCTTTTGTGTTACTTATTGGAAGTCATGTTGTCAATGTACAGCAGTCACATTGCGTTGCGCTTGTATATTGTGGATAGTAAATGACTAGGTTAAGTTGGAGTTGTCTTTGTCAGGGAAAATTCTGTAGGTCAGCGATTAATAAAAACATAATTAAAGAGGTAGTTTCACATCTTACTTATAGGGAGTGCGTTGTACAGTGATACTTCGAGAAGTGCGCCTTTGACAGGAAAGGAGAAACTGAAAACTGATCCGTCACTTTCGCTGTATCCATCGTTCAGTCTCACTGGGAACAAGACGCTAATGCGACCACTTCTAAGGATACAATTTCCGTCTTTGAAGTCCTTATTAATTACATGTAACTGTGACGTAAAGTCACGCAGGAGGAGTGCGACCATACTGCAAACCAACAGGATTGCACAATTGTTGTATTGGTCACTAAATAAGAAGCCACCATCTGATAACCAGTGACTTGATTAGACGCGTTTCGGTAGCTCTCATGACAGGGGAACCCGGTTAAGAAAAGGGCGTATGTTCGTTATTTAATGAACAATATTGCAATTGCTGAGTACTCCTATTGCCTTATCCGTAGGCCTAGACAACAGATATTGAATCCAGAAAGGCGTTGCTGGGGTGGTAACAGGTTGATATAACTCCCACGAAAGTTTAAGAGAAGCAGAGGTAACTTAAAGATGAGTCCTTGGAGGAAATACAACGTATTTTTCGCGAAATACTGCTGGGTTAATTTATAGAATCTTTATTTTCTTTTTTTATGCTGTCACCGGCATATACGTCACTTAGGGATCATAAGATGCCCATTGGAGCACATATAGAGACAGAGAGACTGACGTGTGCCCTTCGTTCAATTCGCGAATGAGGTAGAAAAGAAAATCGGTAATACTGGTTCGGTTTTCTCTGCGCTGTGGTCTGTACGGTAAATATCCACTGAACAGCCAAAGAAATTGGTACTCCTGCTCTAATGTCGTTTGCGGCCCCCGCGACCCCGCAGAAATGCCGCTACACGACGTGCCATGGATTCGACTAATGTCTGAAGTAGTGCTGGAGGGAATTGACACCATGAATTCTGCAGGGCTCTCCATAAATCCGTAAGAGTACGAGGTCGTGGAGATTTCTTCTGAACAGCTCGTTGCAAGGCATCCCAGATTTGCTCAATAACGTTCGTGTCTGGAGAGTTTGGTGGCCAGCGGAAGTGTTTAAACTCGGAAGAGTGTTCCTGGAGCCACTCTGTAGCAATTCTGGACGTGTGGATGTTGCTTTGTCCTGGTGGAATTGCCCAAGCCCGCCTGAATGCACAGTGGACATGAGTGGATGCAGTTGATCAGACAGTAGGCAGAGTCGTACCTAGAAACATGAGGGATCCCATATCACCCCAACTGCACACCCACCACACTATAACAGAGCCTCCACAGCTTGAACGGTCCCCTGCTGACTTGGAGGGTCCAAGGATTCAAGAGATTGTCTCCATACTCGTACACGACCATCCGCTCGATGCAATTTGAAACGAAACTCATCCGACCAGGCAACATGTTTCCAGTCATCAACGGTCCAATGTCGGTGGTGACGGGCCCAGGCGAGGCGTAAAGCTTTGCATGACGAATGGGCCTTCGTCTCCGAAAGGGTTTCATTGAATAGTTCGCACACTGACACTTGTCCATGGCCCATCATTGAAATCTGCAGCAATTTGCACGAGTGTTGCACTTCTTCTGTCACGTCGAACGATTCTCTTCAGTCGCCGTTGGTCCCCCTCATGCAGGATCTTTTTCCGGCCGCAGCGATGCCGGATATCTGATGTTTTACCGAATTCCCGATATTCACGCTACACCCGTGAAATGGTCGTACTGGAAAATCTACACTTTATTGCTGCCTCGGAGATGCTGTGTTCTATCCCTCGTGCGCCGAATGTAACACCAAGTTCAGACTCACTCAAATCTTGCTAACCTGCCATTGCAGCAGCAGTAACCGATCTAACAACTGCGCCAGACACTTGTTCTCTTACACAGGCGTTTCCGACCGCAGTCCCGTAATCTGCCTCTTTACATAGCTCAGTTCTTGAATACTCATGCCAATATGTTTCTTTGCCGCTTCAGTGTAGTTTTTCATGTAGATATAGTCTGTGTATAACCTAAGATCTATCTCCGATAGCAGTTTCAGATAGCTGTGCGGGTACCTTTGGTACCTCCCTCTGCCTGACCCTCCCCGCGTCCCTTCTCTGCTTTCCCTCTCCGTTATGTAGTGGCAGTGAAGAGATCGCAGAAACAATCCCGTGGTTGCGCGGAGAGAGAGGCGGTGACTGTACCGGCCGCTTAATCATTTCATGCCGCGGCATTAGCATGGTGGGATGCAGCCGTCGTTTGTATGCAAAGCAGCGCCGCCCGCTTCCTGCTTAGCGGCCGGTACTTTTTCCTTAATTAATAGCCCCCCCCACCCCCACCCTCCCTGGAGACACTCCTCAGCGCTGCATAAAGCACCCGCCCATCCTCCCTGCTCACGAGAACACATTCACCGATGCCAGAATATATCTACAATGGCATCGACGTTTTTTTCTCGGCGTACGGAATATGATGCGTACTCCTCGCAGTTGTAGGAGTTGTGAGAGTGATTCGTGGCATTGCGACGTTATCGAAGGTCGTTCCGACAGCTAAAATGTCTACCCGTGAAGCAACGCTGCAGTGCATACTACAGTCGGAGATATCAGACTCCATTCTGGGATAGGTTCCATGTTATTAGCCGCGTTGTTGTGGGCTTCAGTCTGAACACTGGTTTGATGCAGCTTTTCACGCTAATCGGTTTTTTAAAAGGCTTTTCATCCCCACACAGCTACTGCAATCTACAGCTGTCTGAACCAGCTTACTTTAGTCAAACCTTGGTCTCCCTCTACAATTTATGCTTCCCTTGCCTCCATTACCAAATTTACGATTCCATGTTGTCTGAGGCTGTTTCCTGTCAGCCGATCCCTTATATTAGTGCGTTTATGCCATAAATTTCTTTTTTCCTTAACTCAGTACGGCATCTCTTCAACATTCATCTTTAGCACCACATTTCAAAAGCTTTTATTCTTCTCTCTGTGATTTCTTATTCGTCCATGTTTCACTTCCATACAAGTCTACATTCCTTTAGAAAACGCTTACTCGCTTTTAAATTTTTATTCGATGTTAACAGATTTCTCATTTTGAAAAAATGTTTTTCTTGTTATTGTCAGTCTACATTTTATATCCTCTCTAATTCGGCCACCATGAGCTACTTTGCTGCACAAACAGACAAACTCATCGATTACTGTCAGTGCCTCATTTCCCAGTCTAATTTTCTCAGCACCAAGTGATTCAATTCAACTAGTTTTACTTTTGTTGATGACATTATCCATTCCATTAATCTACTCTTCTAATTCCCTGAGATAAATACTTGGTGTTTACAATTAAACTGACGGTGTTCAGAGTGCCTAAATCCGGGCTGTATACATCGCAAAACGCTGAAACACTGCAGGTAGAATCATAAGTCAGTGCACTCAACGCATGCGCTGAAGAGAAAGTTCCACTTTCTGCTAGCTGCTGAAAATATGGCGCTATAAGCGGTTAGAATATTAAATATTTACTGTTTTGACGTCAGCATGCTTGGCAACGAGTTTGAATTTCTTTTGTGATGTGACTGTTGGTATAAAGGGTTAAGAAGGTAAAAGTTTCCCGTACGATTATAGCGGCCATTGAAGAGAAGCATCGTGCACCTCTGCTTAAGTTGTTTTATTAGAACGGCTGCAATAGCAGCGCTGCATTGCAGGAATATAGCCGTCAGAAACAGCTGAAAAGACGGTACCATGTCAATAAATGGGCTAAGAATATGATTAAAAATTTAAGAAACAGGTGATTCAAATGGTACAAATGGCTCTGAGCACTATGGGACTTAACATCTGTGGTCATCAGTCCCCTAGAACTTAGAACTACTTAAACCTAACTAACCTAAGGACATCACCCACATCCATGCCCGAGGCAGGATTCGAACCTGCGACCGTAGCGGTCGCGTGGTTCCAGACTGTAGCGCCTAGAACCGCTCGGCCACAGCGGCCGGCTAAGACTTTCAACAGGACAGGACGATCAATATCTGGGAAATGTATTCGTCATAACAAAGGATATAAAATTAATTAAATACCGAAAATAATAATTAATTCACTATTATATTCAAGATGGCCCAGACACTAGATTAGCATTCAGGAGAAGTGGGGCTCAAATTCTCGTCTGTCCAGGGACTCTCATTTGGGTTTTTGAGGTTTCAGATAAGATTAGGAAGGTTCCTTTCAGACTGAAGCGCCTAGAACCGCACGGCCACACCGGCCGGCGAAACTGGTGAATTAGGTGGTGCAGCAAAGAGAGGGAGGCGCCCCGTTCCCCTGGCAATTGTTGATGATGTTGATGTTGTCATAGCCAACCGTGTAGCACATGCTTCAAATTCTACAACCAGTGCTCGAGCTGTGCCATGGGAATTGTCTGTGCCCTGCTCAACAGTTTAGAGGATTAGACAGCGCACTTCATACTGCTATCCCTATAAGATTCAGAATGTGCACCAAATTAAGGCTCAGTGCCGTGACTTTGTCCTTCGTTTTTTGGCACGCATGGAAATGGATGACATGTGGATGAGGGATATTGACTGTACGGACAAGGCACATTTTACTCCGTACAATGCCTTGAATGCTCAGAACTGTCGCATATGGTGTTCAGCACCACCAGGAGCTGTGCAGGAACATCCACAGCACACAGATTATGTGACTCTGTTGTGTGGTTTAAGTAGCTCCTTCATTCTAGGTACGTTTTTCTTCTAGATATATCCAGGGCGCGTTAGGTATACACCAGCACCCGCACGGTAGAAGGACCTATTGTCCAACAAGTGATCCAGCTTTGAGAGCACGCAGGTGTGGCTACACGACTATTTTCAGGCAAAATGGAGCAACACGACATGTCGCTTGAAAGGTCAAAGATTTGCTTCGAGAAACCTTCTTAACAACCGCATCATCTCTAGGCAATAATACGTGTGGTCATGCTATCTAAAGAGTGAGTCTATCAGGGATGTATCCGGACTATTACTAATCTGAAGGATAGCATACGATGACATATCACGCTGATACACCCGATGGCTGTGAGCAGCTGTCGACCATGCCGTGTTAGGGACGCATCATGCTGCAGAGTCGGAGACCATACTGAACACTTGTAACATACGAGCATATCCAAGTAAACGTGCCAGAACCACCGTCATCGTGTGTTTCGACGTTTATCACCTTTTCCTGCTCCAACACCATAGTCTAACACCAATTTCCTTTTATTTTTTATTTTATTTTATTTTTTGCGTCATCAGTTTTCTGACTGGTTTGATGCGGCCCATCACAAATTCCTCTGCTGTGCCAACCTCTTCATCTCATAGTAGCACTCGCAACCTACGTCCTCAATTATTTGCTGGATGTATTCCAATGTCTGTCTTCCTCTACAGTTTTTGCCCCCTACAGCTTCCTCTAGTACAACGGAAGTCATTCCCTAATATCTTAACAAATGCCCTACCATTCTGTCCCTTTTACTTGTCAGTGTTCTCCACATATCCCTTTCCTCCCCGATTCTGCGCAGAAACACCTCATTCCTTATTTTATCAGTCCACCTAATTTTCAGCATTCGTCTGTAGCACCACATATCAAATGCTGCGATTCTCTTCTGTTTCGGTTTTCCCGCAGTCCATGTTTCACTACCATACAACGATGTACTCCAAAAGTACATTCTCAAAAATTTTTCCCCAGATGAAGGCCTACGTTTGATAATAGTAGATTTCTCTTGGCCAGGAATGCCCTTTTTGCCAGTGCAAGTCTGCTTCTGCTGCCCTTCTTGCTCCGTTCGTCATTGGTTATTTTGCTGCCAGATAGGAGAAAAGTGGAGGTCGACAACTATGGGCTCGGGACAGACAGCCTGTGCCTGCTGACGGCCGTCGTTCATTTGTATTGCCTCCGGCAGGAGAGTAGGAGAGACAGGCGAAACGTCCATCGTCTCGTCGAGAGCAGTCAGCGTCTGTACCGACTGATTCAGAGGGGACGCAGCGGGCAGCACCGCCACAGACGCGTAAGATAGAGGTAACAGCGTGCGCCGCAGGAAGGGCGACTTCTCAGATCGGCGTCTGAACCAGTCTACGTCGGAGACATTGAGAACGGACATAGCCTTCCTGGCCACAACCTGTACTGGTAAGCGGCTGGCCATCGTACGTGACGACAGCCTGTAAGGTGTCAGGCAAATCCAATACCTTCGATGAAAACCCTGACATTACAGCAAATCTGGCAATATGTCACATAGCTCCAAATAAATCCTGACATTAAATTAACCAAAGCAATACAATCAACGAGTGAGCAAATGGAATACCACAGACTAACACAAGAACGTCTAAATGCATGCCATACCTTCCCACCATGAAACAGACGCAGTTCCGAGGGGAGAAACGAGAACAGAAGCCGAGAGCAGAGCCGTGTAGGCTAGAATGCCCTACGATAAGAGCGGGACAATGGGACACCCCGCATATCCGGCCGACTGCCAAGAGGTCCATCCCCCAGCCCATGTTAAAAGATAGAGCCCTCCAGAAGGACAGTATAGATCTTACGATAACACTAAAAGGGCCACGCCAGCTGCAAGTTTTAGCGTCTCTGTTACATAGCAAACATTAAAAACATTGCCCCACATAACGTTTCTCATTGGACAGACAGAATTTTTGTAGGCGAAGCTTAAGGTTAACATTGAGACGCTGATTGATCAGTTGAAAACACAGCCAGATACCTTTTTCTTAAGCCAACTTCGGTAAACAGTAGTAAGGATAAGTTCGAGAGAGTTGCTACCGAGACGACGAGGTGTGTGGAGCTGCGCTGCCAGCCGCCCCTGACGCTGCCTAATCACCCACAAGGTAATGAACGCACGCGATGCCGCATAAGAGTGCAGGGCTTCACTCAGAACTGCACTGTTGCATCCCCTTTTTACGTAATACTAATGTCAATCGTCAATTAAACTTCATGGTATTCACATCTGCTACTTGAAGTTAAAACCTGAAACGTGACGATTATTCTGTTGTATAATTATTGAGAAGCCACATCAGCCACTGTAATTTACGACAAGTAATTAAAGATAATTCAGGGTCACTGTAGACCATTTTTGATAGTTTTCTCTTTTATGAAACTTAATTTAAACCTAGATTATAGATGTGATATGGCATAGGTCATCCTTCGATCCATTATAGAACTTGGAAACCCATTTAGGGAATATTCGTTCACATTTTTGTTGAATGCAATTGGTTTTTTTCATCCTGTATAAAAATATTTCCTTTTATCAATAGTACAATTTATAAACAATGTTTTGTGAGTAGAATAAAAATTCCAATGGTAAACTTAACTGCTTTTTCGACGTTATTTTACCAGCTAACTAAAAGTAGGAAAGCCTTGAACCCCTTCCACTAAGTTTAGTTAGTATTAAGATTCTTTTGCAGGGAGTGCAGTGGAGCTGACGCTGAAATCATTAAGTATTTGATTATATCATCGCTAGTCTCACTGAACTCTTCTGAACTCTACATGTCATGTGTGGTCTGGCGTCTCCTTACCTCCTTACCAGCACCAGGTCACAGGTCAAACTAGTCAATTCCCAAACAAAAACAAAAAAAAAAAGACACGCTCAGAGCGTCGTTGCGCGAAAGTGGTAGGGAGACATGACTTAGAACAAACAGACACCACGCAGAATGTTAGAAGCCCTGCAGCCGGCAATAACCAAGTAGTAAGCCACGTGTTTCTGTAGGTCAGTTTTTATCTGAGGTACACCAATGAGGACACGGTATGTTTCGAATGTCTTCCAAGTTACAGCAACGTGACTGACGACGTTGCCGTAAGGTTTAAAGTTGGCCACCGTAATGTCCGGTGGTACCTCAAACGGCAGTTCGAAAACCCGTAACGTTCGGAGGCCAGGACCAGCGTGATCAACCACAACAGTCAATATATGTCCGTGAGAGGATCGGAACTTGAAAGCGTTAGCGTGGCGCCGCACAACATCGGCACGCGGCTCGTCATTCGCCAGCTTTAAGTGCACAGTGGGATTGCGGTTTGGAAAATGAATGCCGAGAACATCTTGTTGAGGAAGACGCAATTCGTCCTGTATAAAACGTTCCACTCTTTCGGTCGGTCGTGATCCAAATGAAAAGTTAATTTAATTGTGGCTTGACGGTAAGAAAACGCCATGATGGTCGATGAAGTCTGACTCTGAGACAAGCCGCTAAGCGTAAGTAAACAAACGCTCGCTCGCTCGCTCGCTCGCAAGAAGAAAAAAAAGCGAGACGCGAACAAGCCGTGCGCCTCTCGCGCACTGCTGAAGGCAGACTGTTAGTAATTCAGTATTTTTGTCATGGTCACATCCCCCTTGGCAGTCCCGTTCACGAGATCAGAATGGGTGACTATTCCGGATTCCTTTGCCATCACATTTTTTTTCAATTGCAAGCCACATGTCCTGTGGACACACGTTATGTGCCTTTCATGCAGTGGTTTACGATTTTATCACTCGAAAGGCAAGAGAGTGCCCTGAACCTCTTTCCGCTCCTCTGCTCTCGTTGACAAGGCCTTTTTCAGAGTAAGGGTGACTTCTCATACCGGAAGTCTTCGACCGTCAATGCCGATGTTATTCAACATTTAAGCGGTGGCGGGTTCGAACTGGTGTCGGAGAACGTCCTGATTACTAATCAAAGGAGCTACCCACAGACCAGACGTGCAATTTCCTTTACAGTTTCCTAAATGTACACGTTGAATAATATCTTGGACAGGCTGCAACCCTGACTCATTCCCTCCTCAACTATCGTTTCCCTTTCACACCTTTCGATTCTTGTTGTCCGGAAAACATAATATACACTCCTGGAAATAGAAATAAGAACACCGCGAATTCATTGTCCCAGGAAGGGGAAACTTTATTGACACATTCCTGGGGTCAGATACATCACATGATCACACCGACAGAACCACAGGCACATAGACACAGGCAACAAAGCATGCACAATGTCGGCACTAGTACAGTGTACATCCACCTTTCGCAGCAATGCAGGCTGCTATTCTCCCATGGAGACGATCGTACAGATGCTGGATGTAGTCCTGTGGAACGGCTTGCCATGCCATTTCCACCTGGCGCATCAGTTGGACCAGCGTTCGTGCTGGGCGTGCAGACCGCGTGAGACGACGCTTCATCCAGTCCCAAACATGCTCAATGGGGGACAGATCCGGAGATCTTGCTGGCCAGGGTAGTTGACTTACACCTTCTAGAGCACGTTGGGTGGCACGGGATACATGCGGACATGCATTGTCCTGTTGGAACAGCAAGTTCCCTTGCCGGTGTAGGAATGGTAGAACGATGGGTTCGATGACGGTTTGGATGTACCGTGCAGTATTCAGTGTCCCCTCGACGATCACCAGTGGTGTACGGCCAGTGTAGGAGATCGCTCCCCACACCATGATGCCGGGTGTTGGCCCTGTGTGCCTCGGTCGTATGCAGTCCTGATTGTGGCGCTCACCTGCACGGCGCCAAACACGCATACGGCCATCATTGGCACCAAGGCAGAAGCGACTCTCATCGCTGAAGACGACACGTCTCCATTCGTCCCTCCATTCACGCCTGTCGCGACACCACTGGAGGCGGACTGCACGATGTTGGGGCGTGAGCGGAAGACGGCCTAACGGTGTGCGGGACCGTAGCCCAGCTTCATGGAGACGGTTGCGAATGGTCCTCGCCGATACCCCAGGAGCAACAGTGTCCCTAATTTGCTGGGAAGTGGCGGTGCGGTCCCCTACGGCACTGCGTAGGATCCTACGGTCTTGGCGTGCATCCGTGCGTCGCTGCGGTCCGGTCCCAGGTCGACGGGCACGTGCACCTTCCGCCGACCACTGGCGACAACATCGATGTACTGTGGAGACCTCACGCCCCACGTGTTGAGCAATTCGGCGGTACGTCCACCCGGCCTCCCGCATGCCCACTATACGCCCTCGCTCAAAGTCCGTCAACTGCACATACGGTTCACGTCCACGCTGTCGCGGCATGCTACCAGTGTTAAAGACTGCGATGGAGCTCCGTATGCCACGGCAAACTGGCTGACACTGACGGCGGCGGTGCACAAATGCTGCGCAGCTAGCGCCATTCGATGGCCAACACCGCGGTTCCTGGTGTGTCCGCTGTGCCGTGCGTGTGATCATTGCTTGTACAGCCCTCTCGCAGTGTCCGGAGCAAGTATGGTGGGTCTGACACACCGGTGTCACTGTGTTCTTTTTTCCATTTCCAGGAGTGTATAATATTTACGTTTTGTGCAGTGGGTAATTTGCTTGGAGAAGTTTGGGTAGAGAACGTAAATATTTATGATAAATGTTCATCCAGATTGGATGCTACGCTCAGAGCTGGCCGTTCCATGGGCAGTATCGCGGCCTGTCATTTGGCTGTGCAAGTGATTGCAAAACGCGTTTCTAGTCCCATGGTTGATAACTGCTGCAAAAATAGACGCCTCTAGTGGCGTGAGTTGGGGTCAAAGTCCAATAAGATCGCAGGGAGGAACCACGTTTAACACGTCGTCTCCTTGCCTTTGGGATGGTTTATCCTGTCACTTAGACCGTGAAAACTTAGCGACTTCTGCCGCTGCTATATGTCGATCATTTTCGGCAAATAAAGCCGCGTGTTTGTTTCCTTGGAACTCTGGTCTGTTCTCCTTTAACCCTCAGACCTCCATGTGAGTCAAGATGGCTGCCGCAACGGTCGCTGCGTGTATGGTGCAAATGGCTCTGAGCGCTATGGGACTTAACTTCTGAAGTCATCAGTCCCCTAGAACTTAGAACCTAACTAACCTAAGGACATCACACACATCCATGCCCGAGGCAGGATTCGAACCTGCGACCGTGGCGGTCGCGCGGTTCCAGACTGTAGGGCCTAGAACCGTTCGGCCACCCCGGCCGGCTGCCGCTTGAAACGGCTCCTGATTTCGATGTCGTTTTCTTCGGGAATAAGTTGTACTGACAGTCAGCTTTTGAAGCGGCATAAGCTTAAAGTGTTTAGAAGTGCAGTGCGGTATTGGTTGAATCGTAGAGTTTGTAAACTATGTAAAGAACATCATTAAAGTTTTGAAGTGCCTTCGCTCGCCGCATGCATGAAGAAGCGACCGACGGTCGAGCTTGCGTCGCGTTCAGCCACCTCAACAGCCGCGCCGCGTCAACCACGCCGCGCGTCGTCAACAGTAGCTGGGCAGCAGCTGCAGTGGCAGTGGCTGAGACACGGCGCTGCCTCAGGATCTGCCAGCCGCCGGCTGCCTTCCCTGCCGACCGCAGCCACGCCCACCGCTGGGGGCGTCAGTCGAGGCAGACAGCCAAAACAGTGTGATTCTCTGTGGTAATAACTGAGGCAAGAAGACAATGCCATGTCACAGCAAGTGACTGCTAGCGCTGCGACAGCTATGCCAACGGACGATGTAAGACGATACATTCACCATCCATTAAATATGGCTGGGGAATCACCTGATGAACTCTACGATGACATCGTCGTTTTCGTTCAAGAAGCGAACGAAGTTCCCGTTGCTGTAACAAACGAGCTGACACAGAAAGGTCCAAATCGGCCATGTTTCCGTCCACATTGTTTGGATAGATACAAGAACTACGAGAGGAGAATGAAAGATTACGTCGAGGAATCTCCAAGTCGGATTCAGGAGCACTCAAAAACTGTGTTGACCTTCTAGAACAGGAGAACTCCAAGCTGACGTCTATTCCTTCATACCTCTCTGGGGGAAACCACCTTGAAGTAGCACTGTCCATGCAGGTGGAGAGGTTTGTGTGTCCGCGTGAAGCTGAGGGCTATGCCAGCTGTGGAAACCTACTGTCAGTAAGGTCAGACTGTGGCCTACATCGACCTGTCATCCAGCATCTATCCTTGTCCTTTGCCAAATCCTCAATACCCAACCCAACGTGTAATGCGATCCATGCCGAGAGGTGTGTGGCACATGGGAAGATGTGAATGGAGCCTCAGAGACACCAGGCGACCTCCCTGAATAATTAGCCTTGCATCGCGTGGGCTTTCCATGGTGTGGACCGATTATATCCCCAACTCTCGTGGGACCAAAGTGGACACAAAATAAAATAGCAATACTAAGGAGCAAGTTGAGACCTCAGACACCCAAACATCAGGGCTGGAACTGATGGAAAACATCACCTCAGCTGAACATGGCGACAGACCTGTTCATGAAGTGGGAATGGTTACTAAGAAGTTGGACCAGATTAAGATCAAAGACTTGTCTGGGGCTCAGAGGAGGAAACTTCTTAGAGAACAAAAGATAAAGGAAGGAAAAGAGTGGCTTCCTAAACAAAAGTGGAGGGAACTAAAAGTGCTTAAGCCCAGGACCTCCAAAAAAAGACTGTCCCAGGGTGAAGAGGAGTGTACAAGCCCCTTCTACATCGAGGGCTTGCAGTAAGAGAACAAGGAAGGAATCTAAGAGTTCTGCTTCTCAGGATAAGCGCATCCAGAAAAAGCCAAGGCAGGAAATAGGGAAACAGATCTATAGTCTCGGTTTTGGGGATGACAGTTATCCAGCAAAGCTATCCACTGGTCAAGATCACCTCGCAGCAGGAGGAGCTCGTGCAGATGGCTCTCTTTGAGAAGATTGCTGGAGATGCTGATCAAGGACCCAAATACAGGAGAGTAAATCGGGATCACGGTGGTCTCATCTTTGTCTGTGAGGGCATGGATACAGTGGACTGGCTTAAGGATAAGGTGCCTCTGATATCACCGCAGGAGGATGCGAAGCTGCTGGTAAAGACAGCAGCTAAGCTCTTCAAGACCGCAAAGATATTAATCTGGCTACCAAAACTCCTTAATGATACCTCTCCAGAGACTCTGACTGAGAAAATAGGGTCTCAAATCCTGAAAGTCTCGACAGAGAATTGGAAGGTAATCAACCGGAAGGTTGCACCAAGCGCCAAACACATGTGGTGGAAGTCAGAGAGAAGTCCCTGAAGGCGATGCGGGAACAGGACCTGAGAGTATTCTTGGGGTTCTCGCAGGTTGCCGTCGGGTTAATCAGAGGCATCAGAAGCGACAATGGCGGCAAGATGGAGACTGAATGTGCTGCAGATAAATGTGCAACACAGTTACCGGGGCCACTGCTGCCCTGAGTTGTCTCCTGGGAAGACAAGGAGTGGACGTGGCCCTGATTCAGGAACCCTATTTTTAGAAAGAGGGTGTATCGGGTCTCGGCGGCACTGGAGGTAAGCTGGTTTATGCTAGAAATATAAGAAACTGCAGAACGTGCATTTATGTAAAAAAAAAAATGGACTCCCCTTCATTCCGATGGCGGACTTTTGTTCTAGGGACTTCGTGACCATCAGGATGTGGCAACGTGAGGAAGGTACCACGAGGGAGTTTGTAATAGCCTCGGCATACCTTCCTTACGAGTACAGTGGTCCTCCTCCTCAGGAGGTGAGGGGACTGACGGAAGCCTGTACACAACAGGGCGACCAACTATTGATTGGATGTGATGCTAATGCCCACAACTTAGTGTGTGTGTGTGGGGGGGGGGGGGGGGGGGGGCAGCACCGACACCAACAGTAGAGGTGAGTACCTTCTAGAATTTCTTCCAGCTAATAACTTAGGGGTCCTCAATAGGGGCAAGGAACCTACATTTAGGAACATAAGAAGGGAAGAGGTAACTGACATAACTTTCAGTTTCACTTTGATGGATAATTATGTAATGGCATGTGGCTTTAGAGCCATCCTCATCAAACTACATGTATATCAAGTTTGAGGTTTAAATGGGCATTAGACAGACCATGTCCTATAGGAATCCCAGGAAAACCTGCTGGGAGGCGAACACGAGTGATCTCGGCTCAAGCCTGTCAGAAGTCAGTACTTCGATAAGGAAGTTTGAGGAGGTAGCAGAGACAGTGACCTCTGCCGTTATGACCTCATGCCATGACAACTGCTCAATCACCAAGAAGTGCATGAATAGGAATGCATTTTGATGGAACAATAACCTGAAATCACAGAGGAAACAGGTACGAAACTGATTAACCTTGCAAGAAGGAAAGGATGGGCAGAATATCGGGAGGCCCTTGTCAAATACAATCTTGAAACTAAGCAAGCAAAGCAGGTGTCATGAAAGGTATTCTTTGAGGAGATAGAAGGTACGGCTGTGCAGGACAGACATGACAAAATCCTCACTAGGATATCAACTAATGCAGGAGGAACTTTAAGAAAAGAGTACGGGGAGTACACAAGGATAGCACATGAAACGCTGGAACTACTCGTCAAAGACTCATTTTCCTCCATGTACCCTGACAGACATCATAGACCAGGACGTGATCTCTGTGAGATATCGGTTCTCAGTTATTCGAAGGGAGAACTGGGAATCTGCCAGAGAGTGCGTTGACAATGGTAAAATACAATGGGCGGTGAGAACATTCCAACCATTCAAGTCACCTGGCCCAGATTGAATTTTTTCAGCGCTCCTGCAACAAGCAAAAGTGAACTTAATAAGATTCCTATGCAGGTTATTTAGGGTTAGCCTACCAGCAGGAATCATTTCTAACGTCTGGAGGGCAGTGAAGGTTGTCTTCGTTCCAAAGCCAGAGAGAATTGATCATACCAAGGCCAAGAGTCTGAGACCGTCTGTCCTCCTTTCTTCTTAAAACATTAGAAAACTGGTCAACGTACATGTTAAGGAGAGAAGGTTAACTAGGCTGCCTCTACACATAAACCAACATGCATACACCAGGAAAATCGTGTGAAACTGCACTCCACCAACCTGTTGGGAAGGTGGAGAAAGCACTACACTTTCAGGAAATAGCCCTCTGCATCTTCTTCGACATCGAAGGAGCTTTTAGCAACACGACCTTCGAATCCGTGGTTAAGGCAGCAGAGGTGCATGGCTTGGTGACCACCTTTTGCAGATGAATTAGAGCCATGCTTAGTGGTAGAAAGATAGAAGCCACCATGATGCAAGAAAACATGGTAATCAGCATCACCAGAGGCAGTCCACCAGGAGGAGTCCTATCCCCTCTACTGCGGAGCCTTGTGGTGAATGAACTCATTGTAGATTTAAACTTTAGACAGTACTTTTGCCAGGGATACACAGACGATCTTGTCAGAGAAATACTTGGCAAATTTTCAATTACAGTCAGAGCTATGGCACAGGAGCATTGAACATTGTGCAAAATTAGTGCAGGAAACAGGTTAACATGATCTAAGGGCAGTCCTAATAAGACTGTTTTTGTACCATTTACGAGGAAGCAGATCGAGCACACGTATTTGAACCAAGGACCTCTCACTCCACAGCTGCTCACGCTAACCACAGGACCACGGCGCTCCTGACTGCACATTGCCTTTGAAGTTGCATATGGCACGTGGACTACTCAGTTCGTATATTTTGCTAATTTTTTTCATAGTTCCACACAACTTCTTCCTGTTTTCTCGATTGATCCCTCCACAAAAAATTTTAATTTTTTGTTTTCAGACAATTATTATCTGTCCGTCTGTCCGTCCGATGCGATCACTTTTTTGGGAGTGATAATCACATCCACAAGAAAACCTAAATCGGGCAAGGTAGAAGAATCTTTTTACCCATTCGCCAAGTGTACAAGTTAGGTGGGTCGACAACATTACTGTCATGTGACGCACATGCCGTCAACAGTATCGTATAGAATATATCAGACGTGTTTTCCTGTGGAGGAATCGGTTGACCAATGATCTTGCGCTGAAATGTTTTCTGTTCCCATTGGAGAGGCACGTCCTTTCGTCTACTAATCGCACGGTTTTGCGGTGCGGTCGTAAAACACAGAGACTAAACTTATTACAGTGAACAGAGACGTCAATGAACGAACGGACAGATCATAACTTTGCTAAAATAAAGGAAGTAAATTATTTGCTCGGGGAAGGACTTGAACCATGGACCTCTCATTCCGCCGGTGCTCACGCTAACCACAGGACCACGGCGCTCCTGACTGCACAATACCCTAGAAGTTGCATATGTTGCACGTGGACTACTCAGTTCGAATATTTTGCTAATTTTTTTCATGGTTCCACACAACTTCTTCCTGTTTTCTCGATTGAGCTGTGTTAAGTTTTTCAAGGCCTATCCACTGTTCCAACTTATAGCTAAATCTGAGGGGGGTGCGATGGGGAGGTTCCCTTGTTAGATCCATCGAGAACAAGTGCGCAAAAGATGTAAAGAAGAAACTTACTGATGCAATAAATCCGAGGATGGAGAAAATAAGGATCAATTCTACCTGGACAGCCAGTAGCGTTGTCATTGTGGAAACGGAGAATGACGATAACTGTAAAAAGCTCCAAGACAAAGCAAATCAGATACATAGCATTAAATGTGAACCACCGAAAAAGAAGAGGCCTCTACTAATTGTGTACATGTGACCAAGGAAGTGGACGGCAAAGAACTTCTTTAAAAATTTTTTAAAAGCTTAACTTGTCTGAGCATTTGAAAAAGAAGGAGTTTGAAGAAGACGTTTGACGGATTCCGGACCCGAAAGAAAATATATGTCGATCACGTAATGAAAGTCACTTCTCGTGTTCGTAAGCTTCTGCTGCAAAAAGAAAACGTGTATGTCGTTTCACGTGCTTTGGGAATAAGTCATTACGTGGGTCTGCCAAAATGCTATAAATGTTAACTCACCTGGGAAAGACCGTGCAACTTATTAATGCTTTCAGAACGTAAAACAGCTATAACAGACTATGGATATATCTAAAATACAAGCAAACATAGAGTAGTCAAGGCCATATCGAATCTACGTAAATCAAGAAACGGAGGAAATTTTACATGGGAAACGGAAGCACAAGTCCCAATCGACAGTAGCTAGGAATTGATGTCGTGCCACAGCCTGGTATTTGCTACCTGTGATTATACTGTCAAGGAAAGGAATGTCACACGTTGACGACATTCCAGGACCAATTATTACAGAGTTTATTGAGAAGCAGCATCTTGACTTCACGAATTTCGTAGACGACATGATACTGCAGAAGAGATTAGAGACAGCAGTTGCAAAGGAACATAGAAGACAGTCCGTTAAATGGGTAACAGCCCAGATAAAGATGTGCTGCATGATAAATGAAATTGACGTACAGCAATTTTTTGCCAGGAGTACTAGTTCTGCAAGATTCGCAGGAGAGCTTCTGTGAAGTTTGGAAAGTAGGAGACGAGGTACTGGCGGAAGTAAAGCTGTGAGGACGGGGCGTGAGTCGTGCTTGGATAGCTCAGATGGTAGAGCACTTGCCCGCGAAAGGCAAAGACCCCGAGTTCGAGTATCCGTCCGGCACACAGTTTTAATCTGCCAGGAAGTTTCATATCAGCGCACACTCCGCTGCAGAGTGAAAATCTCATTCTGGAAACAGACAGTATAAATCATAATGAACTGTCCTCAAGACAAGAAGGCACTTCCTCATCACGTGCTAAGTCACACACGATGAAGTTCGCAATACCTGCGTCAACACAACCTGCGGGGCTGCTGACAGAAGAGATGTTCCTGGTGCAGCAACGCCTGCAACGGGAGTCTTCCCGGCTAATGATTTGTCCAATCCGACGCTGCATCTACATGAGACTCCTGCGAAATAGCGTGAGCAAGATGGTGATGTTAGTGGCAAAAGCGACACCGCATCTCCAGTGGTAGCAGACACCGACGCAGCTTCGACATCATCTGCACAGCCTTTCTTACTTCCACATAAAGTAGAGTGTGGTGACCTTGATAATACTGATGAGTACAAGAATCGAAGAACAGTGAAGTGCAGTGTAAATCAGGTCCTTCTTTCAAATACAAAACATATGTCTAGCATTTCGAGCCACGCTCAAATGGATTTTCAGCTGCACCCAGACAAAATTTATAATAATTTATAAGTTAATGTTCGTTTGAGTAGTTTGGAGGATTCCAATGTACTGCAAGTTGCTCTTAGACGTATTATTAGAGCTGGGCATTCTAAAAGAAAATCTATTACATGTATTACCCCGGGGCATTAGACAGCAGTCTTTTGAAAGTAAACAATTTCCCAACAGAGTTCAAACCATTATGTATCCTCCTTCGGCAGGCGTTCACGAGAAGACATGAACCACACGACATTGAGCATTTATACGTGGATTTTATAAAATCGTTTACTTTGACCCAGCCCTCCTCTCTCCGAAGTGCTTTTTTTACACTCGAAACACGTAAAAGGATAAAGATACTACAGATAAATGCTGCTCGAAGTAAACTGGCAATGACTGAAATACGAAAACTAGTTGACGAGGTGAATGTTGATATAGTCTGTTTTTGCAATAACCATACTGTAGAAACAATAAGCTTCTACATTTTCATGCTGATATGGTAACAGTTATTGGCCACGATGAGGCAAGTCTGCCATTGTAGGCAGTAGGAAATTCACTGTAACAAAGGCATCATAACTATGTGACAAGCACATGGTCACAATAGAAGTGAAGGACTCGCTGACAAAGTGGGTTTTTGTAAGTGCATACATGCAGTATTCTCATCCCATCCTACGCTATGTAGATAAACTCAGGGCGGTTGCTCTTTATGGACGAGGTGTTTGTCTGCTTGTGGAAACAGAGGCGAATGCAGACTCATTTCTGTGCCACAGTAGGCAAACTGACGAACTGGGTGAGATACTAGAGGACGCAGTGCAGTAACTGGACCTCACTGTTTTAAATATAGGTCAGCCACCACACACGAGGGACGAGAAGGTGTAGCTACTAACCTAGTCGTCATTTTAGCAAACCGCATGGTAGCAGCTGAGATTAATGGTTGGTAAGTGCTCCAGTTCCTAACATGCAGTGACCTTAAAGCAATTGTCATCGAAGGGAGAAATGACAATAACACAGGGAGATAAGTAGAGGAAAGCAGTATTGGGTTAGGCATCAGGAAAATACATTGGAATCGCTGGGAAGGCCTAGTAGCCTTCCTGGGAGCATTTTCAATGGTATCGCTCCCGATACGTCTGAACTTGGATGCGCAGCTGCTAACTGAACTATTGCAAATAGCACAGGACATTTCCATTACTAAGGAAAAGGTAAATATTGAGGCTACAATCCCTTGGAGCACGGAACTTTCCACACTGAGGTGGAGTGTAAGGTCGAGAAGAAGAGCTTATCAACGTGCTCTAGAGTAATCGGAGTGCACTGTTAGGCTCCATGAATACAGGGCAATTAAATTAGCTTCAAAACATTGCTTCAGAAAACAACAAAACATTGCGTCAGAAAATTGAAAGAATACACGGGGGGAAATAGCTACAAAGGCAACTGCAATTTGACATGTGGGGAAGACCGTATAAATTATTGACTGAAAAGGTTAAGGGACCTACTACGATGTCCACAATTCGTAAGGAGTATGGCTCAATGACGGATTGATGGCGGGAGTCAGCATAATATCTGCTAGCCGCCCTACGTCCTGATGATAGCACAGGCACAGATACTGAAATACATGCACAATCAGAAGTGAACTAGATAACGAATACGACAATCAGACGGTGGCAATACCTTTCGCGCAAGAAGAAGTTGCTGTCGCAATTTCCAAGCTCAACCGTGGGAAGGCACCTGGTCCAGATGGCGTGTACCCATAGGTCGTACGGATGGTACGTCCACTGATAGTGCCATATTTGACAGCATTACCAAACGAGGCGTTGCGAATAGGTAGGATCCTGGCTACAGCAGTACTGATTAAAAAGGGAAAGGATAAAGACCCAGCATCACCGAAAAGCTACAGACGTATTTGCTTATTAAACGTCTTGGCCAAAGTTCAGGAAATTCTACTCTGTGATCGGTAGCTGGCGTACAGGTAGCTCTTGGATCTAAACCAGTGTCAATATGGATTTAGAAAAAGGAAGTCTATAGGTGGTGCGCCTAATGAAGAGCATCACATTGTAGAAAATTCAGCAACCAAGTAACAACTAAGTATGCAGTCGTGCTCATGATTGACATCGAAGGCACATTCAACAATCTTCGGTGACCTGCGACTCTCAGGGTCCCAAAATGTATAAGAGATTATTGTAGTGGACGTTGCGTCCAGTGGCTTGCGGGGCAGAGCAAGTTAATCAAAAAGTTTACCACGGACTGCTCTCAGGATTTCACAGGAGGTCCACTGTTTTGGGATCTTGGTATTGAACACCTATTACATTTATTAGACGGGGCAGATGCTATTGAAAGTGTTGACCAATACGCAGATGACATCCAGGTATTTGTGTCTGCAGGGCGAGACTTGAGGAAAAGGAGAATGATGTGCTTTCTCATATGTATCATTGGTGCCAGAGCAACAAACTGACTACAGATGTCCATAAAACCACATACTGCTACAGTCTGCAACCGCGCGACCGCTACGGTCGCAGGTTCGAATCCTGCCTCGGGCATGGATGTGTGTGATGTCCTTAGGTTAGCTAGGTTTAAGCAGTTCTCAGTTCTAGGGGACTGATGACCTTAGAAATTAAGTCCCATAGTGCTCAGAGCCATTTCAACCACATACTGCTTCTGAAGGGAAGAATTTCCCTTGCCAGAAATCTTTCCCCTGAGGCTTGACGGAACACCTGTAAAACGCAGCACTGTTTCTACATATTTAGACATTCTTTTAGACGAGAAAAGATTCTTTCTAGAACACTTAAAATCTGTCACTAAGAACGCGCCCAAAGTTACGCATAAGATAGCCCGCGCCGGCACTGCTGTCTATAAATTACCGTTTCATGAGGTGCGGTCATACCACGAAGCTATCTGCAACGTCATTGAGAGCTTTTCTGCCAGCGCCTGGGCGCGTTGCCTTACACTAGGCAGTCACAAACAATGCTTTGCCGGATTCAGCGGAGGGTACTTCCGAGGCTCAGCGGTGCCTTTCGCACTACGCCTGTTTACTAGTGATCCTCGGGATACGTCCGATGGATATCTTGGTACGTTACAGGGCAGCGCCGTGTTAATTGGTGCGTGAGCAATATGATCGTGTGTACGAGGTCACAGGAACGCATATTAATGATGAAAGATATTTACGATCCCGGAAGTTAGATGTATGGCAGTCTGACTGGGACTCTAGGAGCTCTACAAGGCGTGTTTACTTCATATTCCCAAGAATCAGGAACAGGCTTAACTCTGCGACATTGCCATTACTCGAGGTATGTAGCACCTATTAACAGGTCACGGTCCACATCCCAAACATCTGCATCGAGTGGGATGTAGTAACATACCAATATGTGAATGGGTAGAGGAAGATTTCGCTGACCATGCCGTTCCCAGATGGCCCTTTTTTCAGGTAAAGAGAGACTGCAGACAATTACATTACGATCTGCCAACAGTTGTAAGTGACCAAAACTTGTGGACGAAACTCAATATGATAGCACATTGGATATCTAAAAGACAACAGCTTAACTTTCACTCTATAACACCTAGTGTGCGCTTCGAATATCAAAATAATAACAACAAGTCACAAGAAGCATTTTCTCAATTATAGATAATGCTAGGCATGTACAAATTTAACTAAGAGAAACTTCAAATATATATATTAGCAAAAAAGAAAAGTAAAATAAGAAGAAAAGGAAGAATGCTATGGCCACCCACATGGATATATGTAGACTCGAGGGTTGCCGAGGTACTCACATACCAGTGTGGGTGGTGTGGAATAGTTTAGCAACAATAGGTTTACAAGTAGATGTAGGAGTTAATTCCCTTTATTTTATGCAATTTTTTTTATTTGTACATCCCCGCGCGGGGTAGCCGAGCGGTCTAGGCGCCTTGTCACGGATGGCGTGGTTCCCCCCTTCGGAGGTTCGAATCCTCCCTCGGGCATGTGTGTGTGTGTGTGTGTGTGTGTGTGTGTGTGTGTGTGTGTGTGTGTGTGTGTCGTTCTTAGCCTAAGTTAGTTTAAGTTAGATTAAGTAGTGTGTAAGCTTTGGGACCGATGACCTCAGCAGTTTGGTCGCATAAGACCCTACCACAAATTTCCAAAAATTAATTTCTACATCAGTATTTCTAATTGTTGCTGTAATGATTTATTAATACGTAAATGATATAAAACGTTGTTACGACACAGCACCCGCGGCCCACCTGTCTGGCCCTTTAGTGTAACCTAACGGCAAAACATTAGCAGAAGTGACGCAGTCTTATGACTACCTACAGTAGTACTAACATTTTAAGTTTGGCAAGGCCAATATTTGGCATGTTTTAATTAATTTTATATTGTGACATTTCTGAAGAAGGCTACATTATTATAGCCGAAACCTAGATAAAGTTTTCTTTCCTTATGCAACTGGAGGCTGAAATTTAATATAATCATAAAACATTGATTAACGAATATGTAGGACCTGATCAGAGTTTCCAGATAACAGCTCTAAAATTAGTAGCAATAAATTAAACTGAAAAAAAAACCCTCGGACGCCCGTACCTCTCCATCCACTACAGCAAACCTGTACAGTTTCTAAAACTTCGTTGTAGCTCCGGGACCATCCTAAACTTTGGAGTATGAAGGGAGTTTCAAAATGATTCATCCAGTCTCACCAATCTTCTACATGCATCAAGATAGATGTGTCAGGTGAACTGTAAATTACGAATCGAAACAAAAGTTTTGTCTTGGGACCACTTGTTAGCCACCGGTTACTGTGACGGCCGGTAGGGGCTCTCTGCTCCAGGTGAAAAGCTGAATACACTGAAGAATAACCTGGGTATGAATTTAGTCACGGTACGCCGAACTGTTGATACCGGAAAGAAAAAGTGACGCCAAGTGGAAGAAGAGCGGGACTCACTGCAGAAGTAAGCTGGTCTTTTAAGAGAAGTAGTGTTAATATAAAATATAATTAATGATGAAACAAAGGGAACAGACTCAGTACAATAAAAGTATATTCCGATGCTACAGGCTCACTGCTACATGATGACCTTGATGCAGATGTTGTTCGTACTTTTCGATCTTGATAAAATCATTGTAGGAGGAGACAGAAAATGTTGTACCAAAGCGCTTTAGAAAATCAAGTATTACTGAGACTTATGTTGTCGAAGCAAAACCTGGTCAACACCTTGTTGAACGACTTTCGAAATGCTGTATGATGGTCCTTTATACACTGACGGGGGAAAAAAAATCGCAGACCCAAGAAGGAATTGTGTGACATAAACGAAAGTTCGTAGGCGTGTTTCTAGTGTTTCTACATTTGAAAGCTGATTTCTATTCAAATTTCGCCCCATTCGCATAACAGTGGCGCAAATAACGCCACTAAGAGGACGCAAGTCAGACATGCTTTGAATACACGCTGTAACGATTGTGAGCTTTAGTTACATCTACATCTACATCTACATGGATACTCTTCAAATCACATTTAAGTGCCTGGCAGAGGATTCATCGAACCACCTTCACAATTCTCTATTATTCCAATCTCTTACAGCACGCGGAAAGAATTAACACCTATATCTTTCCGTACAAGCTCTGATTACCCTTATTTTATCGTGGTGATCGTTCCTCCCTATGTAGATCGGTGTCAACAAAATATTTTCGCATTCGGAGGAGAAAGTTGGTGATTGGAATTTCGTGAGAAGATTCCGTCGCAACGAAAAACGTCTTTCTTTTCATGATGTCTAGCACAAATCCTGTATCATTTTTGTGACACTATCTCCCATATTTCGCGATAATACAAATCGTACTGCCTTTCTTTGAAATTTATCGATGTACTCCATCAGTTCTATCTGGTAAGGGACCCACACTGCCCAGATGTATCCTAAAAGAGGACGGACAAGCGTAGTGTAGCCAGTCTCCTTAGTAGGTCTGTTACATTTTCTAAGTGTCCTGTCTTTGGTTAGTCTTCCCCACAACATTTTCTATGTGTTCCTTCCTATTTAAGTTGTTCGTAATTGTAATACCTAGGTATTTAGTTGAATTTACAGCTTTTAGATTAGACTGATTAATCGTGTAACCAAAGTTTAACGAGTTCCTTTTAACACTCATGTGGATGACCTCACACTTTTCGTTATTTAGGGTCAACTGCCAATTTTAGCACCATTCAGATATTTTTTTAAAATCGTTTTGCAGATTGTTTTGATCTCCTGATGACTTTATTAGTCGATAAACGACAGCGTCATTTGCAAACAACCGAACACGGCTGCTCAGATTGTCTCCCAAATCGTTTAAATAGATAAGGAACAACAAAGGGCCTATAACACTACTTTGGGGAACGCCAGAAATCACTTCTGTTTTACTCGATGACTTTCCGTCAGTTACTACGAACTGTGACCTCTCTGTGAGGAAATCACAAATCCAGTCACATAACTGAGACGATATTCCGTAAGCACGCAATTTCACTACGAGCCGCTTGTGTGGTACAGTGTCAAAAGCCTTCCGGAAATCCAGAAATACGGATTCGATCTGAAGCCCCTTATCAATAGCACCCAACGCCTCATGTGAATAAAAAGCTAGTTGTGTTTCACAGGAACGATGTTTTCTAAACCCATGTTGACTGTGTGTCAATAGACAGTTTTCTTCGAAGTAATTCTTAAGGTTCGAACACAATGTATGTTCCAAAATCATGCTGGATATGGACGTTAACGATATGAGCCTGTAATTTAGTGGATTACTCCTACTACCTTTCTTGAGTATACGTGTGACCTGTGCAACTTTCCAGTCTTTGGGTACGGATCTTTCGTCGACCGAACGGTTGTATATGATTGTTAAGTTTGGAGCTAATGCATCAGCATACTCCGAAAGGAACCTAATTGGTATACAGTCTGGACCAGAAGACTTGCTTTTAAGTGATTTAAGTTGCTTCACTACTCGGAGGATATTTACTTCTACGTTATTCATGTTGGCAGCCGTTCTCGATTCGAAATCTCGAATATTTACTTCGTCTTATTTTGTGAAGGCATTTCGGAAGGATGTGTTTAGTAACTCTGCTTTGGCAGCGCTGTCTTCGACAGTATCTCCATTTGTACCGTGCAGAGACGGCATTGATTGTTTCTTTCCGGTAACATACTTCACATACGACCGGAATCTCTTTGGATTTTCTGCCAGGTTTCGAGACAAAATTTCATTGTAGAAACTGTTATAAGCATCTCCCATTGAAGTCCGGGCTAAATTTCGAGCTTCTGTAAAAGATCGCCAATCTTGGTGATTTTTATTCTGTTTAAATTTGGCATTTTTGTTTCGTTGTTTCTGCAACAGTGTTCTGACCCGTTTTGTGTACCAAGGAGGATGAGCTCCTTTGAGATTAAACGTGGTGAGCTGATATTAGCCAAGACTGCCTTTAAGGCGACAAAGACGCCACTATGAACATCTCACTGAATTTGAACGATATTGTGTAATAGCGCTAGGGAAGCTGGATGTTCCTTCTGCAATACTGCTGAAAGACTTGGCTGGAATCACGAGAGTGTACAGTCGCAAGAAGACTGGGCTCCGGATGGCCACATGACACTACCGAAAGGGAAGACCATCGTGTTCAGCGTGTGGTTCTGGCGCATAGTACTGCATCTGCAGCAGCAATTTGAGCAGGAGTTGCCACCACAGTGACACGACGAACTGTTACAAATCGGCTACTTCAAGGACAGCTCCGAGCCAGACGCTCTGTAGTGTGCAATCCACGGACCCCAAATCACCGCCATTTGCGAATTTATTAGTGTCAAGTGAAAACTGGTTCTGCGACGGTGCCAGTAATGCGCGTGTATTAACCATTGGAGCTACAGTTTGAGGAATGATTACGCATGCTACTGGGAGCACTCTCGTGGTTATCTCACGCACCCTGTCTGTAAATTCGTACGCCAGTCTGGTGATTCGACCTACTGTGCTACCATTGATGAACAGCATTCCGGGGGTATTTTCCGCAGGATACCGCTCGCCCACATACCGCTGTTTTAACCCAACATGCCCTACAGAATGTCGACATGTCGCCTTGGCCTGTTCGGTCACCAGATCGGAAGACAACTACAGCGTCATCCACAAACAGCATTAACCGCTCCTATATTGACCGACGAAGTACGACAGGCATGGAACTCCATGCCACAAACTGACATCCGGCACATGTACAACACAATGCATCCACGTTTACATGCTTGCAATCAACATCCTGGCAGTTACACCGGTTATTAATGTACCAACATTTCTCATTTGCAATGGCTCATCTCACGTTTACATTAACCTATGATCTTACAATGTTAATCATTTAAATATGTTACGTAGACAGATGTATTCCCGAAATTTCATTGCTCTATATTAATTATTTTTGCTGTTGCGATTTTTTCCTCTCATTGTGTTATTCCCTCTTTCATTGCCAAATGTGTGTCGTAAGAAACGCTGTTTAGCTACCGATGTGGAGTAAAACTTTCTCTACGGCTCCGCATGTCCGACGGCTCAAAGCATTTGACGATGAAACGATGCTCAAGACAGAGCGCAACAGAGTTTTGCGCGTAATGCACGAAAACATAGTCACCATGCCAGACGATGGTCAATCATTCCTCATGTGCTTGTACAGCGTGTTTTTCAACGGTGTTTTTGTTTCAAACCATACAAGATTCAACTGCTACAACCCCCTTAATAATGGCGATAAACAAAATGTGGAATCCGCCCTCGGTAGCTGAGTGGTCAGGGCGACAGAATGTCCATCCTAAAGGCTCGGGTTCGATTCCCGGCTGGGTCGGAGATTTTCTCCGCTCAGGGACTAGGTGTTGTGTTGCCCTAATCATCATCATTTTCATCCTCATCGACACGCAAGTCGCCGAAGTGGCGTCAAATCGAAATATTTGCGCCCGGAGAACGGTCTACCCGACGGGAGACCCTAGTCACACGACATTTATTTATTAAACAATATGTGGAGCTTTATGAAATCAGTCTTTAGCTCTTAGTGCCCAGAGATGACCCAACTTTCCATTTAAATAGAAAACTGAACCGCCAAACGTAAGAATGTAGAGATAACATGCCACAGACGGTCACGAGAGAGATTCTCCAAAGTTTCTGTGTCGAGCTTCGTTCCCAAAACACGATTTACGGTCCGTTCTTAATTGTGGGAAAGACATTCATAGGAATAACGTGCCTGTATAAATGGGACACTTGGCTTTTGTCACAACTGCAAGAGCATAACGAAAACATCATATTTCAATAAGACCGGGAACACCGCGCTGACAGCTCTATTAAGAGTATTTATTAAGAATGAGCTGCCTCAACAATGGATCGAGTCGTAGAATTCTCGTATTGCTCCACTGACCTCCAAGGTCGTCTCGTCTCAGGGTATGTTGTTACTTTTTGTGGGGGTTTGTCTTAGGCTCCCTTTATGTGCCTCCTGTTCCAATTACTTTGGATGAAATGTGACATTGCCATCAGTCTTCCTGCTTTTCTTCTATTTAGGTGAACTACGACACCACATAGCAACTCCAGTCGCACTCGAAAAAGCAGTGTCTGGAAGTTTGTCATGTGTACTGTGAACATTTGTGAAATGTAGGTCAAAACTTTGATTCGAAACTTAACTGTAAAAAGTACATGCACGTAAAAGAGACACTAACTGTGAATTAATGGAACGTGTCGCGTAGTCGGAAGTATCACGTTTCTTGTTCACATCAGGTCGATGGTCGTTCGGGATACGGCGTCATCCAGAAGAACGATAGCTTGAAACTCGCTCCGTTCTACGGACGCAGCCAATGGGAGCAGTATTATGCTACGCGGGACACTTAGCTGGACTTCCTTTGGACTTGTGGTAGCAGTCGAAGTAACATGACAGCTATGGACTTTTTGAGTCACCAGTCTTCTGACTGGTTTCACACGGCCCTACACGAATTCCTCTGCTGTGCCTATTTCACTTACAGGCCACGTGTCTTGTAGGTACACGTTACATGCAGCAGGTTCCATTGCCTTCTGCATCCTCACAGCGTTGATCATTGCTGATTCTTCAGACTTTTAGGCCGACATCACCCGACTGCATTAGTGTGAGTTATTTGAAGAACATTGTATACGCCGGGAGAGACTCAGGTCTCACAACAATGTGAGCACTCTTAGCTAATCTGACCTATCGCAAGTTCAGTTTTTATGCCAGGAGTTTTGCATTGGCTGGAAGTTTTGCACCAAAACCAGAACCTTGGACCCTCCTCATTACCTTGGCGAGCCACGCGCTGCAATTTTCATGGTCAGTTTATCGCAGTTCCCATTGGTCTAGTACAGCTGTCGGAAAATGCGTATTCAACTGCTATTGTAACCAAAGATAAGACACATTCCTGTAAACGGGAATTAGCTGAGTAGAGGGAAGAAAGGAGAAAGAAGGGGACATTTCAATGAAGTGTCGCAACATTTGTGTGAAGGTTTCGTTTTAACCATGAGTTCTAAATAGTGATGGACTGAGAGAAGCCCTAAACCCACCGCACTCGAATATAGGTTCCGTGCTGCTAGAAACGCTCCACATCTCCCGATTTCACATCGCGATTGTAGTGACATCTAAACTTTATTGAATACTAGCTGACAAACGCAGTATTACTCCTGTATTCGTTTTGTCAGTTCTCTATTAGGATCGAAAACAAAAAATGAACTGAAACTTCCCGGCAGATTGAAACTATGTGCCGGACCGAGACTCGAACTCGGGACGAGTCTCGGTCCGGCACACAGTTTTAATCTGCCAGGAAGTTTCATATCAGCGCACACTCCGCTGCAGAGTGAAAATCGCATTCTGGAAAAAATGAACTCTCTTTGTCGTGTAATACCGAAAAAATTTCAATTCCTTGCATTCGTGGAAACACCTCTGAAATTATGAAACAGCTCTACGAAGAACTATGCATAATGTCGAAATGTTTAAGTACAGTATCCAAATTAAGAAATGTAGTATACAGGATTCAAATTGTCAGTGTTTATGACGTCTTATATCTAAAATTGTGTATCGTACGATGATATATTTGTGTAGGTGCATTCAGCGACTTATGTGGATACTGTCTGTGAAATATATTGCGAATAGAGATAGTAGCAAAGATGTAATAAATTTAAATGTCATGCACAATGTGGTAATTTTTCACACATCTCAGTGCTTATGACGTCATATCTCCTGAACTGTATGTGGTACCATGACAATTTTGAAGATGCATTTAGCAGAATATGTGCACACTGTATGCGAAATTTATTGCGAATGGAGTCAGTATCACACAAGCAATAAATTTAAACGTCATGCATGATGCGGCAGTTTTTGACGAGTCTCAGTGTTTATGACATCATATCTGTTGAACTATGTTGGGTAGGTGGTTCTTACCCTCACAAAGAATGTTGCCTGACAATAAGGATATGTATACTAAGACTGGTTGAAATCGGCCCCGTGTTTTAGGAGGAGATGTGGAATGTACACACACACACACACACACACACACACACACACACACACACGCACTCACTCACTCACACACACACACACACACACACACACACACACATATATATATATATATATATATATATATATATATATATATATATGCAATCATTTTTATAATATGTTTGGATTGATAAATATGCAAATGAGAGCTTTCGGGCGAGACACTTTATCAAAAACTTCTCGGTGTTATAATGGATGTGTTTTAATTTACACTGATGTTAGCGGTAACTGCAGCAGGCAGAGAAAGAGTCGGGATGAATAAGACTGGAAGCATCAATGTCATACCACCCTCATACAATAAAGAGCCGCCGAGTGACGTCGAAACGTGATGTCAGGTGCCAGTATAGTTGCAAACTTCGGAGTGTTGAATATTACCACTTGTGTCAGTTCTAACGGCACAGAATGCACAGTCTTCGGGAAATGAATTCGTCATACCGTGATGTCGACAGGGTACGCAGCTAAGGCAGTTGATACTTTGATCCAAGCATTTGATAAAAAAGACTCGCATGCATCGACGGGCGAGTTCTTGACCAAACAATAAGACCACAGAGCTGAATAGACACACTTGTACCGTACAGTTTAAACGGATTATACGTGTTGGTCGATAATGCTGGCGTAACGCTGGAGGTTACAGAGGCCGTGCACCGGTCTGCGAGCTGAGTCGGTGCCATGCATCAGCTTCCCATCTTCAAAAACGTCACACTTCTATGGCAACCTGAACACTGCTGCTAGCACACCGAATGGGAAAATTTAGTGTTAACGTATGTGTCACGCTTAAAACTGCACTTCAGTAATGGCTGCATAGGTTTTATTTCATTATTTACTCAACTGTACATTGACCTCAGTCAATTGAGCTATACAGCGTACATCAATAATTATTGAAGCAACGAACAAACACGTATAGCAATGGTTGAATACTAGACGCTAAAATACAAGCATTCGCAGACAGACCCTGCAGCGGTGACTGACATCTTGAACTTGAATTGTTTAGTGCATACCGGACGAACGGCAACTGTGATGACTTTGGCTGCCATGGGTAACAACATACGATTGCGACACATAAGTTTTGAAGGAAATTTGGAAAACAGTCACTGTATAAGGCATGTCTTAAAGCGAGAAGTACTGTCTTTTCATGTGCCATGTGTCATGAATCAGTGGGACCAACATGAACCGATAAATGGGCAGCTCTTCTGAATCAACGTCATGTAGTTGCAGCTGCTTCCCTGCTCTGTCCATTTGTCTTACAAAACCAAATTTTACCAATTTGTCGGTGGAGGATCCCAACTCTCCTTTTGTCAAGTGACGTTCCTTTTCCCCCAACCCCCTCACGTCCCCCCCCCCCCCCCCTCCTTGACCGCCTTCTGGAATTGCCATTTCTGGCATACGGTTACTCAGAGCCCTATACGCCACGTACTTGGAAAAACAAGTGTAGGTGCTCTCTCGACCTGTATACATATCCAGGTGCTCTTTGATTCCATGCCACGACGTTTGGAGTACTGGTTGCAGAACATGGGAGGCCTCTCTGAAATCATGTATGTTTCTGTAAACTTAAGCATTCATATATTGCTATATATTACCATTAAAAATATATTTCAGTGTTGATATCTATCCAGCTTATTTTTGAATTATTGTGGACGTTTACGTGCTTCCTCTTCGCGTTTCGTTGTTATTGTTTCGGATTGTAGCACTTTGCACGATAAGTAAACACTCATGGTACCGCTTTCATCCCCTCTCTTTGTTATGGTCCTGTTTTATTACCTTGTATTACTTAGTAAAAAGGGATGATGGACTTTCAGCAGTCCGCTCGATCGTATATATCGAGGACATGATCCGCTCTCTTCAAACCGATGTCACTGAAACAGAATACATTTTTCATATGCTCGAGCGGCAAAAAAAGCACTTCACGAGAAAGGCGAATTAATAGAGTTATTACGAGTATTCGCTTAATTATGTTTTCAATGAAACAGCGAAACAGCGAATAAATGGACAAAAATTCAATTTCGGTTGTTTCATTAATTGCAGGAGACAGACAACCGAACGAGAAACCCCTTCTTCCACACCCCAGTTCCTGGCCTCCCCTCTAACCCCCTCTCACTTTTCTGCCTCCCTTCTCTCTCTCTCTCTCTCTCTCTCTCTCTCTCTCTCTCCCGCAACCGCAGCTACGCGACGACGCCGTGGACGTAGCGTCTTTAATTAGAGGAGGGCAGCAGAACTCGTGGAATTTTCGCGGTTCAGAGAAAAGCGTTTTGCCAGTGGAGCAAACCCGACATACCGAGCCAATTACGGACGTGAAAATCCTGCGCACGTTGTACTTCTGCATTTTTTTTTTATTTTGTGTTGGCTTACTCGCACCAACAAGGAAAGTTATAATTGGCAATATCGAAAAAATTCTGTTAGTTTATTTTGTTGCATGATCGTTATAACTTGCAGTTTGGTGGCATGGACGACTTGACTGACAGATAACGGAATGAGAACTGCGCACTCTGCTGATGCCCGGTCTTGCAACTGAATCAAAATATCGTTAGTGTCCACTCGCTATCACTGACAGACACATCGTTGTCAAACAATCGTACAGACGACTGTGACTGGATGTTCCAGTTTATTAGTTATAATTAAACCTGCTCAAAAATGGTTGTAAAATATGCTCATTTGCCAGAGCTCTGTCTCTGAATTTGATTTGTAAGGAACAGCATCCACATTGCTGTATTAATCGAATTAAAAAGGTACATGAATAAAGAAAAGTAGCGCGGTTAACAGAAAATGTGTTCTTCTTCTTCTTCTTCTCAGCGATCACAGGTCTGTAGACCACGCGCTGCATCAACGATCTGCTTCCACCGCCTTCTATCTCTCGCAGCCTCTCTCCACCCTGCGGAAATTCCTAATGCTGCGATGTCCTTCTCTAGGTCATCTTTCTGCCTTGTACGGGGTCAGCCCAATGGTCTTGTTGCCTGGAGAGTTCCTTCAAATGCTTTCTTGGTCATTCTGTTGTTCTCCATTATAGCCACATGTCCAGCCCATTGCAGTCTCCTACTTCTTAATTTTTGGATGATAGTTGGTTGCTCCATTAACTGATAAATTTCATTGTTCTTTCGACTTCTCCATACGCCATTCTCCAACACAGATCCCCAGATTTTTCTCATTACTTTTCTTTCGAAAGCATTCAGTTTTTCTCTTTCATTCTTTGTAAGCGTCCAGCTTTCTGAACCGTACAGTACTATGTGGCAGATTGTTCAAATGGTTCAAATGGCTCTGAGCACTATGGGACTTAACATCTGAGGTCATCAGTTCCCTAGAACTTAGAACTACGTAAACCTAACTAACCTAAGTACATCACACACATTCATGCCCGAGGCAGGATTCGAACCTGCGACCGGAGCAGTCGAACGGTTCCGGACTGAAGAGCCTAGAACCGCTCGGCCACAGCGGCCGGCCTATGGGGCACATGATAGTGTTGTATATCTTCATCTTTGTGGTGATTGACAAAGCTTTACTTTTGAGTGGGTTGCTTAGTCAGTACAGACATCTTGATCCTGAGGCTATTCTTTCATTTATATCCATTGTTATGATATTTTTACTGTTGAAACGTGATCCAAGGTATTTAAACTGGAGAACTTTTTTGAATTTAGAATGTTTGTCAATTTCAAAGTAAGAATTTGGGTTTATGACTCGACCTATTTCCATACATTCGGTTTTCTCTTGGCTAATCAAAAGCACCATTTTGCTGCTACGGTGTTAAAATGGAATAAAGCTCTCGCACACGACACCTGAGTGGACCGGAAAAGGTCGGAAGGTCTACGTATCCAGTTATGTTTACTTCGATGCCGTTCAAAACCATTGTGAAACGCATGGCAGAAGGTACGTCCCTCTGTGCCAACTTTTAGGGTTTCTTTCCAGTCTATTCGAGTGTGGAGTGCGGAAAGAATGAAGGCAGCGATACATAGGAGACAGTAGTACGTTCCTAGGTTTCTTGCGCAATCCTCGGGTTTGTTTTTGGTAAATCGTGTAGAATTTTTAAAACACTACTTTCGAAACGATTGAAATATGGAGTTTACAATATGTATGTATTACCAATTTTGACTCCTTGCGTTGAGACATGGACTGTTAATGGTGTGACATTAGGAGTGGCGACACCGCTATGTATTGTACGTGTGTGCAAAGTATTTGGTTGAGCGTTTGTGGCTGGCAAGTTGCTGTAGTGTGGCCGAGCAAGGTGAGTCAGCCTGGACGCTGGGTGTAGCCTCCAGACGCTGGTGGGGCACGCCCGGTGCCAGGTGGCAATTAACGGCGATCCGGCAACTTAGGAAGCCCAAAGAAAGGGTATCCCAAGCGACGTGACCGCTGAGAGCAAGATGGCGAAGTGACTGAATGAATATAATTAAAAGCCCATATATTTACTACAAACACCACAACTGCTCACAGACGAGCTACATAAAATCTGAAGACAGTGTCTGATTCGCGATAGTGAGATCATCTCACTAAAATTATTTCGGTGTATATAAGGTTATTATTAATGTGACGGTCAGTTCCATCACGTCAGAGAGCTACTCTGAATACCTATATGATATCTGTTCTTTCGCACACATGTTCGAAAGAACAGATACCATTGGTGACCGTACAGCTCGTTAGAATGAAATTACAATTAAATCAATACAATAAAATGAATAACCTTCGCTGCATACAGGCGTTCATTACGTCAGGGGGGACAGTTGAAAATGTGTGCCCCGACCGGGACTCGAACCCGGTATCTCCTGCTTACATGGCAGGCGCTCTGTCCATCTGACCCACCGAGGATAGAGAGGAAATTGCGACTGCAGGGACTTATCTCTGGCACGCCTCCCTTGAGACCCACATGGCCAGCTTATTGTCCCGCACTATATTCATAGTGCCTCTGCCCATTACACTCATTACTCGCGGCTTTACCGATTCTCGTAAGAGTTCGGGCAATGTATGTACATCCGCACAGGAGATGTTCAAATGGCCGGTGAGCCTTAACTCCGAAAGAACAGATACCATCTTCATACATATAATTAAGGCTTACCGGCCATTTGACAATCTTCTGTGCGGATGGACAAACATTGCCCGAACTCTTACGAGAATCGGTAAAGCTGCGAGTAATGAGTGTAATGGGCAGCGGCACTATGAATATAATGGCTCTGAGCACTATGGGACTCAACTGCTGAGGTCATTAGTCCCCTAGAACTTAGAACTAGTTAAACCTAACTAACCTAAGGACATCACAAACATCCATGCCCGAGGCAGGATTCGAACCTGCGACCGTAGCAGTCTTGCGGTTCCAGACTGCAGCGCCTTTAACCGCTATGAATATAGTGCGGGACAATAAGCTGGGCGTGTGGGTCTCAAGGGAGGCGTGCCAGAGATAAGTCCCTGCAGTCGCAATTTCCTCTCTATCCTCGGTGGGTCAGATGGACAGAGCGACTGCCATGTAAGCAGGAGATACCGGGTTCGAGTCCCGGTCGGGGCACACATTTTCAACTGTCCCCACTGACGTATATCAATGCCTGTAGCAGCTAAGGGTATTCATTTCATTGTATTGATTTAGTTGTAATTTCACTCTGAATACCACCTAACGTTGCCGGCGCACCGCAGGAGAAGTGTTCGTCAGCTAGAGTTGGTGAGAGGGCGCTCTGTGGCCCACTTCGGCGGTGCCGCTTTCGGGGCGGTCTCAGTTCCTTTCGAGCGGCCAACGAACAAAAGACTTGTAAACAGCCCACTCCGTACGAACACAGTCTGCTACGTGACTCTATACCACGACAAGTGGAACCAATCAACGTATTTTCCAGCTGGCATATGATTTTTAGTTATAGTCTGACCTGTTCGTCTTTTAAGTACACTGAGGTGATCAAAGTTTTGGGATACCTCCTAATTTCGTGTCGGACCCCCTTTTGCACGGCGTAGTGCCACAACTCAACTTCACATGAACTCAGCAAGTCATTGGAAGACCCCTGCAGAAACACTGAGCCATGCTGCCTCCATAATTGCGAAATTGTTGCCACTGCAGGATTTTATGCACGAACTGACCTCACAATTATATCTCATAAGTGTTCGAGGGGATTCATGTCGGTGAAGTGGGTGGCCGAACCATTCGCTCGAATTACCCAGAATGTTCTTCAAATTAATCGCGAGCCATTGTGGCCTATTGTCATCCATCAAAATATCACTGTTGTTTGGGAACATGAAGTCCATGAATGGCTGCAATGGTTTACAAATACCCTGACCTAACCATTTCCAGTCAATGATTGGTTCATTCCATGTATACACAGGCCACTCCACAATGGAGCCACCACCAGCACGTATCGTGCCTTGTTGACAACTTGGGTCCACGGCGTCGTGTGGTCTGCGCCACACTCTAACCCTACCATTATGTCTTACCCACTGAAATCGGGGCTCGTCTGACCAGACTGTTTACCAGTCGTCTGACATTGTCACAAGCTCAAGACAGCCACTGCAGGCGATGTGCTGTTAGCAAAGGCCGTAGCCGTAGCCCATTAACGCCAAATTTCGCCACACTGTCCTAACGGATACGTTCATCGTATGTCCCACATTGATTTCTGCAGTTATTTCACGCGCCGTTGCTTGTCTGTTAGCACTAACAACTCTAAGCAAATGCAGCTGCCCTCGGTCGTTAAGTGAAGACTGTGGGCCACTGCGTTGTCCGTGACGAGAGGTAATGCCTGAAATCAGATGCTCTCGACACAGTTTTGATACTGTGGGTCTCGGAATATTGAAATCTCTAACGATTTCCGAAATGGAATGTCCCACGCTTCTAGTTCCAACTACCATTCCGTGTTCAAAGTCTGTTTATTCCCGTCGTGCGGCCATAATTACGTCGGAAACCTTTTCATATGAATAACCTGAGTACAAATGACAGCTCCGCCAATGCACTACACTTCTATATCACGTGTACGCGATGCTACTGCCGCTGTAAATGTGCATACGGCTATACCATGGCTTTGGTCACCTCCGTGCATGTTGGACCTCTGGCGCGCTAGGAACCTGTTGCTGGTACAAATTGCCGTGAATCATAGATGATTGGTGAACTTCACTTTCGCTAAGTTTAAAGGCGTTGTGTTTGGTAAAAATACTTCCCATTTATCACTATTTGATAGTGAGATTCTGCTTTTACTTGCATGGCCAATAGAATGGGCGTTGAGGGTTCTTTCGAGAGCCATTGTGATTGTTGGTTACTGTTTTCATGTCTCTTGTTTTGATTATAATATATTACGTCCACCTCCATTCAAACTAAAGAATATCACTTCACACATATGGTAGCTAGAATTTGAAGTCGATTTTATGTAACTGCCAGCCTGAATTTGATGCCACATGTGATAGCGTTTAATACTGATGTCGGTTTAAAAGACTGTAGAAAATGTTATAAAACTATAATCCCCAGGCTAATTCTTTAACTTTGGTCTTGCCAACTAACCATTGTGAGAGTTGAAATTTTTGACATTGTATTTAATTTTATCCTTATTTTAGAGCTTCAAACGTGACTGTACTCAGTACACTAGAGGTATGAATTAAAAAACTCCTTCGGTCACAAGTTTTCGTCTTTTATTCAGTAAACGGTGCATTTCGGACCCTGTGGGTCCAGCTTCAGGTGTAATTCGTCTTAATACATGATTTGTTTGTTCTCTTGAATTATTAAGGCGAATTCCACCTGAAGATGGATCCACAGTGTCCGAAATGCATCGTATACTGAATAAAACAGGAAAAATTGTAAGTGAAGGCGTATTTTTAAATTCATACCTCGAGTTTATTTTATACGTTCTTTAACAACCCATATAAATGGTGCTGCCTTGTGTATTTTAATAATTATGCACTGGGATTTATATTATGGCAATAAAATTGCCGAGCCAAGTGACAGTTCCTTCCTTGATTGGCTTTTGTTTTAAATGAATACTTTTGTGCTGATAATATTCTTTTTTTATGTTGTGCACTCCTCTCAACCCAGCATCACCACTGTCACCTATTGTCACATTTTCAAACCTGAGCGTAGTTACAAGTTTGGTGAGCAGTGTGCATAACTATAATTTCATAGAGATCGGAATATTGAGTTCCAAAATTTGCAATTTTCTGAATTTTAATAAGTAGTATTCCTATGTTTATTTTGCTTGGCCTTTCAGTTACTACTTATCGGCAATTGTGTTCCAGAATATCTGTGATGGATATGCCTGTCATTACAGAGGAGGAGATTATTTATTATCAGAGGTTGCGACGTTTCTGGGAATGTGGCCGAGCTGAGGCACCGGCTGAGGGAGGCGTCTGACCATGCTGTGACACCACCTAACTTGAAACCAACTGAGGTGAATGACGTCATCGCCAGCACTCAATGTTCACCAGGGGAGCTTGTTTCTTTAGCGTCTTTTTTCAATACAGTCGTGCCATCAAGCTCACAAAGTAGCAGATTTATGGTATGTGTGGTGCATTATGCTAACAGGGTTCAAGATTTTCTTAGCATAAACATAGTGGATACATTCTGTAAACAGTTACAGAAGCTAGTTGATGTGTTAGTCACGAGAATGCATAGGATAATCAGTTGTACACGTGACTTTTTCGCGGAGGGGATAGCATTATCCGCAGAATTGAGATGGAGGGAGCGAATTAGCCAAGAACTGTGTGCGCATTTCTCCGGGTTATTTACTAAATTGCCTAACCTGTAGCAGGATTGCTGCAGGAAGGGGGAGTATTGTCAGTGACGTGCAGTGAGGAGGTTGAATAATCACTTTATTTTCTCTGATTTTCTGGGTCTTGGTGAAATGTTCGGTTTCAGTGACGAGCAGTTTTACCAAATTTTGTTTGATACAGTCATGGGGTGTTAGGAAGAGCCTTTAAGGAGTTGATGCGGAACAATTTGTGGTTTTCTGAATTTAGGTGCACAGTGTGTAGGAACTATTTGTCTGTTCAACGAAAAACCAGCCACAGTTGCAAATTTCACTTTTATGCTCTATGACTAGTTTTGGGACGGAGCCATTTTCAAATCTTCGTAACATAGTCAAAAATGGTACTTCCGAAAACCATGTCAAAAATGTGCAGACGAACAGTTACAGCGCATACAGAAAACTGGTCATCGTGCGAACGAAAAAAGTGAAATTTGCAACATTGGTTGGTTTTTTGTCGTGCTGATTAACAGAAGTTGTCGATGTACAATTATTCCAACATGCTGGTAGTTCGTAACTATTTGTCTGCACTGAGACAACAGTTGATGGAGAAGAATTACTTTGGTGTTCAAGAGCAAGATGAGTTTTTGGAGAAGTGCTTAAAGAGAGTCAATGACACTGTTAGAAGTATGTGTTTGGCTTTACAGGAACATTAGATTATTTATACAATTTTGGACGAAATGCGTCCCCATAACAGATCTAATGTCGCTTTTATTGAGTAACAGAGGAGCTTTCAACAACTGGAAAGATTAATTTCGAAGGTGGATGCCATGAGCCTTGTTGACTGTACAAGGCACGGAGCGTGATAAGGAGCCAGCAGCCTTATGAGAGCCGGGAGTCAGTTAATAGATCATGCATAACTGATATCAGATGTTACAGGTGCCAGATCAGTGGGGTCACCTGACGGGGGACTTCCCGCTGCTGAGGGACCAGTGATATACTGTGTGACAAGAACAGAAGGAAGCCTCGCCTTGGGTGCAAAAGAATCGTCGCGACAGAGTTCAAAGGTGTCTTTCCTGTGCAGGAGTCCTAACAAAGAGTTCGTGTGTGCAGTTTCGGTTCCAGTTCTCTGAGGTTGGTTAACGAATCTGTCACGCCATGCAGTATGCAAGCTTACTGAGTTCCTTGGTGAGAAATCGGTAGAGTAGCAAATTCCGTGTAAATGCAATTGTTGGAGAAGTTCCCATTAAGGTGCGGATTCAAAATTTTACCTGTGTGATTAAAGTCAAGGTGACTCGGAATTTGTTGCTTCCAGCAATTCTGGGGCGGATATTACCCTACATGTTGGCGTAATATCGGACTGGTGGAGAGGCAAACTTTTTTATCAGCTTCTGTCTGGCGCATGCCTAACATTTTTGTAAGCTCTAGTCGGGAAGAGGCGTCGACAGTGATTACAATACATGCAGTTAAAGAAGACAAATATGATTTTAGTCATTTATCTCCTGAACAGAGTCGTCGGCTCTGCTAGCTAGCTATATGGTCAGTTTAGTGATGTCTTGTGGAGATGCCTAGATGAGAAATGAGAAGAATATAAAATACAGCTTACACACGATGTCCCTATAAGACATGCGCCCTATCGCCTCCCTCAGCTCGAATTAAGCAGCTGAAGATCGCTATGAGACACTGAAAGAGATAGTTATTAGGCCATGTGGTTAAGGAAGATAAATATGAAATTAGTCATACGTATGTAGCAGAACACAATTTTGTTTTTTAACCCAAACATGTTTCACTGCAGTTCCAGCATCTTCAGTGGGCTTTTATTTTATGGCTGTTAAAGATAAAAAATGTTCTATTAATTTTTAAATCATAATTACAGATATTTGAAAAAACACCTAAAATTATGAATTCATACCTTTTTACCTTTTACCAGATGGTGTGGTTTTTCTGATGTGTTGTGTTTCTAAAGAGCCTGTTTTGTTCCACAGTTTGTCATCTGCAACCACTTACACCTTAAAATAGATAAATTGTTTAAGCCAAAACTACGATTTGAAAATTGTTATTTCTGTGCCTGAAATTAATTAATTCTGTGTGTGTGTGTGTGTGTGTGTGTGTGTGTGTGTGTGTGTGTGTCTATTTACATTATGTTTCACTTACATATTCTTTTTCCTCATCTTCATCACTGTCATTGATGTATTGAGTTGCTACTGTCACTGTTTCACTGTCTACCAGCTGTAAAAACAAACATGGCTGACAATGGAACAGTTGAAGGTGTTTCTGGTGGTTGTTCTGAATCTTTCAGAGGTGTCTGTGAATTTTTGTGTGTTTGCGTGTGCATGAGGGAGGGAGAGAGGGAGAGAGGGAGAGAGAGAGAGAGAGAGAGAGAGAGAGAGAGAGAGAGAGAGAGAGAGAGAGGCAGTAGGTTTTAGGATTTTGTTTGTGTGGGGGGGGGGGGGGTGGCTGGGGTTGGGGGGTGTGTGAGAACTCAATAGGTTGGTCTTGTCTAATAACACACACACACACAAAGGCGCACCCTATCAAAAAACGGACGTATTGATAAAACAAACACGAAAAAAGACCTTCAACCCCAAGATGATGAAATTAGTCATTTATTTCCTTTATCATCACCAACAGGAATCTTTATGAGTACAACTGATTTCCATCTGGAGTGACTATGGGGGCCCTGATCATTTCTAGAATTTTAGACAAGGTTTTTTTTTCGAATCTGAAGTTTCGTTGTATTTACCATTACTTCTAAGATCTAGTATCTGTCAGGAAAATTTTGACTAGCGTCTAGAGCATGTTAGAGAAGTCCTTCAGCACCCTCGAATGCAAAGATGAGGTTTGCACAACCCCAGATCTCCCTTGTAGGGCACCCAGTCTCCACCCATGGAGTCAGAGTATACCAGAGCTGCACTGGGAAGACCCATTTGTGCCCACCCCTAACAACACGCAAGAGGTAGTGTTTTATTGGCACGATTTTTTTTTTTTAATTTAGTCCCAACTTCCCTCAGCTCGCGGCATCGCTTAACGAACTCAGTTAATTCGAATGGGGCCCGACCCAGGAAAGCAGCATTTGAAGCCTCGGAGGAAGTGGGCTTGGGAAGTGCCCCAATGTTGGATATGCCCGACTTTAATAAGGAGTTTATATTCTAGACATGCATCGATGGCAGGTGTTGTGGCCATCCTTCTACTGGTGGATGACAGTGAGTGGTGACCTACTGCACATGCCTCGTGCGCACTCTCTTTCGTCGAAGCCAGAGACCCTTACCATTTATTCGCGGTTGATAATTTCAAAATCTCTCTTGAGCACTACCAGTTCTTGTCAGAAACGGGCAAACCTGTGTTTTGCCAAGACCGAGAAACCGGATGTGTCGCGACGTAGGTTGTGAGAATAGCTGCATTGCAGTTCCGAGTTAAGCACATACGCGATACTAAGAATACTGTCGCAGACGGTCTGTTCTGGGAGCAAGAAGATAAACCTCTCAGAAGAAGAGGCTTGTGAATACAATTACACAGCAAGTGGGAAATGCCTCACAAAATCAACGTTGTGGAGGGTGATTGTAAAAATGGCGTGCAATCAACAGAAGGAATCACTCGTGAGTTTCAAAGTGCTACCAACAGTCCATCTAGCACAACGCGTAGGAAGCTGAAAAGCATGGGGTACATTGTTCGAACTGTTCCTCATGAGCCACATATTCCTCCGATCAGTACTAAGTGATGCTTGAAGTGGTGAGAAGGGCGGCGCCGCCGGACAGTGGATGGCTGGAAACGAATGATTTTGAGTGATGAATCACGCTGTACCTCGTGGTAACAGATAAAAGGGTTTGGATTTGGTGAAAGCGTGGAAAACGTTACCTGCTGTCATGCTTACTGCCAGCAGGGAAGTAGGGGGGGGGGGAGGATATGTTGCTACGGTATGGGAGTGCTTTTGTTGTTAGGGTGTTGTCCCCTTATTGTGCTTAAGAAAACACTAAATACGAAAGGATACGAAGAGATTTTATAGCATTGTGTATTGCGTAAAATAGAGCAACTGTTCAGAGATGATTGTTTGTACCAATACGACAATGCAACCTGTCATAAAGCAGCGTTCCACGTCACTATCGTCTAGTTTCAGCTCTTGATAAAGAATGTGCTGCCTTTCCTCCACATTCAGACACCTCACTAGAACCTGTCATAAGGGAGAAATGTGGACACATCTAATATTAATGTCCGCTGATAGGTGTCTGGATATTTTTGCTCAGATCAAGGCTATGGGCATATTATCTCGTTCACCTACTTTCATTTCTACAACTTAACTATTTATTAAACTGGTTGGCATACTAGGATTGTTTGCCGGAACACGACTCGAACCTGGAAATTCGCGTTTCACTAACAATGTCCTTAAAGGCTGAGCTTTCCCGGCGTGACCCAGAGGAACAGCCCTCACAGCTTCAGTTCTGCCAATACCTCTCTCCTACCTTCTAAACTTCACAGAAGCTCTCCTGCATCCCTAGCTGCACCTTTTCCTTTCGGTCATGAGTCCTCTGACTGGTTCCATATGGGCCACCACGACTTCTTCTGCGCCAACCTCTTTTTCTCATACTAGCACTGACGTACAACGCTCTGCAGGACGCATTCGTGAAAGAAAGTACAGGGCTATTACAAATGATTGAAGCGATTTCATAAATTCACTGTAGCTCCATTCATTGACATATGGTCACGACACACTATAGATACATAGAAAAACTCATAAAGTTTTGTTCGGCTGAAGCCGCACTTCAGGTTTCTGCCACCAGAGCGCTCGAGAGCGCAGTGAGACAAAATGGCGACAGGAGCCGAAAAGCGTATGTCGTGCTTGAAATGCACTCACATCAGTCAGTCATAACAGTGCAACGACACTTAAGGACGAAGTTCAACAAAGATCCACCAACTGCTAACTCCATTCGGCGATGGTATGCGCAGTTTAAAGCTTCTGGATGCCTCTGTAAGGGGAAATCAACGGGTCGGCCTGCAGTGAGCGAAGAAACGGTTGTACGCGAGCGGGCAAGTTTCACGCGTAGCCCACGGAAGTCGACGAATAAAGCAAGCAGGGAGCTAAACGTACCACAGCCGACGGTTTGGAAAATCTTACGGAAAAGACTAAAGCAGAAGCCTTACCGTTTACAATTGCTACAAGCCCTGACACCCGATGACAAAGTCAAACGCTTTGAATTTTCGGCGCGGTTGCAAAAGCTCGTGGAAGAGGATGCGTTCAGTGCGAAACTTGTTTTCAGTGATGAAGCAACATTTTTTCTTAATGGTGAAGTGAACAGACACAATGTACGAATCTGGACGGTAGAGAATCCTCACGCATTCGTGCAGTAAATTCGCAATTCACCAAAAGTTAACGTGTTTTGTGCAATCTCACGGTTTAAAGTTTACGGCCCCTTTTTCTCCTGCGAAAAAAACGTTACAGGACACGTGTATCTGGACATGCTGGAAAATTGGCTCATGCCACAACTGGAGACCGACAGCACCGACTTCATCTTTCAACAGGATGGTGCTCCACCGCACTTCCATCATGATGTTCGGCATTTCTTAAACAGGAGATTGGAAAACCAATGGATCGGTCGTGGTGGAGATCATGATCAGCAATTCATGTCATGGCCTCCACCCTCTCCCGACTTAACCCCATGCGATTTCTTTCTGTGGGGTTATGTGAAAGATTCAGTGTTTAAACCTCCTCTACCAAGAAACGTGCCAGAACTGCGAGCTCGCATCAACGATGCCTTCGAACTCATTGATGGGGACATGCTGCGCCGAGTGAGGGAGGAACTTGACTATCGGCTTGATGTCTGCCGAATCACTAAAGGGGCACATATCGAACATTTGTGAATGCCTAAAAAAACTTTTTGAGTTTTTGTATGTGTGTGCAAAGCATTGTGAAAATATCTCAAATAATAAAGTTATTGTAGAGCTGTGAAATCGCTTCAATCATTTGTAATAACCCTGTTTATTGCGGAGAAACTGCTTATTTATAGCCTAAAGATGATACAGTAGCTGTAAAAGGAAAGGTGGTGTGTTTTACGGTTGTAAAAATGTTGATGGAAGAGTTCAGCGTCCATCCTGGCGGTGTGACAACTGGACTAATTTGGAAGAACAAAAGGTAATAATCGAAACGAGAGAAAAGGTGTATGAGGTTGCAGATGTAAAAAGGTGTATATCTGATCACGGTGACTATGGCTAAGAGACATAGTTGTGAATAACAATACAGCGACTAGGGACAGCGGAGGTAACCGAGTAGGACACTAGCGAAGATGGCAAACACTCCGTGTCGAATGAAGACAGAGGGCTGAAGATGAGAGGCAACGAAGTTGGCCGCAACAATGAATATGGTGCAGACAGTAAAAACACGACGGACTCGGCAACAGTCATAATGAAACTCAAATTTTATGAGGAAAATATTATTTAATATCGACTGAACTGTGTGGAGTTTTCCTTCAAAATGGTTCGGTATAAATTCTACAGTGAAAGCATAGTGTATAAAACTGGCAATTCGTCTCGCTGCAAAACATTTTACTGCTGAAATGTTTCATACAACTCGAGCGCAGCACTGCTGATCCCGGGAATTTTGGACAAATCCGACGCATCTCTAGGGAAAGCAAGTTCCATTTCTGAAACATGTAACTGTATCATATGCTTGTGGGAGATAAGCAAATACATGCTACGTCTGTCTTGCGGCGACAAATATGGAAATATAAGTTCGGAACATGGGAAACCTATGACTAGTATGTAGCTTACTCCTGTTACAACAGGGGGCAGGCAGATTTAACGCCCCCATCTGATAGTCGGCTCACCATCAACACCAGACCTAGACAATCTCAGTGTTTCCTGATAATTAGGAACTGCTCGCAGAAAATTGAACTTGCGTCCTCCAAGTGATTGTCAGAAAATTTCGGACTTATATAGAATACAACTCTTTTCCTCTTTGGGAGAAGCCTCACTGGGTAACTCCTAACTTCAACAATAACGAAATGTTTTTCAAAGGAGCTATCTGTCGGTTCACCAAATATATATTTATTTTATGCCATTTTAATTCATGTGATACTTTTGTGGTGCTCTTTCGTTGTGTAAGTCATCAGTCTTTTGGTTGATTTGTGTTTAATTCCCATCTGTTTGCTATCGTTTGCTTGTCATCTCTCTGAGCTACACCGTTTTCTAGTGTCTCATTCGTTTGTCGTTGTTGTTTTCAATCCGAAGACTATCTGTTGAGCTTACCGTGTCAGTCTGTCTATGCAAGTATCTTCAGCTCTGCAAAGCTAGTGAGACCTAAATCTTCTGAACTTGCTTGCTGTAGTAAAACTTTGTCTCCCCGTACAGTTTTTAAGTCTCCATTACTAAATCGGATTTCTTGATGCTTAAGGCTGTGTCCAATCAACTGATCTGTGTTCTCACCGATTCAATTAGTTCCTCATTAGTTACTTGATGTACCCATCAAATCCTCAGCATTCTTTCTTTAGCACCAAATTTCAAAAGTTTATATTTTCTTCTTGTATGAACTGTTTATCATCCACCTTTTACTTCTGTAAAAGGGTATGCTCCACAGAAATATCTTCATCAAAGTCTTCCTGAGTCTGAAATTTATATTCATTTTTAGTAAATTTCTATTTTTCAGAAATGTTTTCCCTTCCAGTCTGCATTTTATATTCTCTCTACTTCAGACATCATCACTTACTTTGTTGCTCAAACTGGAAAACGCTTCTAACTTTCTGATCTAATTCTTTCATCATCACCTGATTTAGTTTCTCTACACTGCATTATTGTCTATGTTCATCTTATAATGTCTTTTCAAGAGACGATTCATTTCTTCCAACCGAGCCTCGAGGTCCTTTACCGCCTCTGACTGAATTAGAATGTCATAGGCAAAACTGAATTTTTTTATTTCTTCTTCGAAAAATTTAATTCCTTCCCCCAGTTTCTCTTTGGTTTCCTTCACAGACTGATCAATGTTCAGATTTTATAAACTCAAAGATACGTTACAATCCTGTCTGACTCGCTTCTTTACTATCGCTCCCCTATCATCTCATTACAGTCACATAACTGCAACTGCAGTCTGGTTTTGGTACAAGTTGTAGGTAACCTTTAGCTCACTGCATTTTATTCCCGAAACTTTCAGAATTTTAAGGGGTGCATTTTAGTCAACATCCAGTCACCCATTTATTTGCGAATATTAGTGCACTTGTCAGATTCCATCAAAACTGTGAGCAGAAAACTAATATTTGAGGCCCAAGTTGCATCGATTGTTTTTCATTCACTTTCTTGTGCGTGGAACCTGTTTATCGAATGTGAAGCAAATGTAGGCCGCTACATTTTTCAGCAAGCGTCCAAGTGTGAAGAAAGGGAGGAATGTTTGGGTTAAACGTAATGTCTCAGCGTCGTCGATCTCATAACTGTTGCGTTTTGAATGCAGTTTCAGTGCACGGAATAGCTCGTTGCCGAGTCTCTTATCATCGTATACCTTGCTAATAAGTAACATGTTTCTTCTGAGTCGTGAAAAAGTAATTGCATATTTCATTTTGTCTTCATCTAGACACAAAAAAATTGTCCTTTACCGCTCAGAATCGCCACGAGAACTCTGTTTCCTTTCCGTGTTAACGACGCTAACATAACGGCATCAAATAATTGCATTCTGTCCTGACGACGTGTAACGAGTAGAGACAGGGGCTTGATTCATATCGTTTTCCGGCTCTTTTAAAAGATAGTTGTTAATTATACACATTGCTAGTGTCGTATGCTGGACAATAAAAATGGGTGCGTTCATTAGTAACATCTCACGAAATGCAACGGGGTTACGAGCCTAATCACTTTCGTATGTCAGTAATTTAGACTGCCACTTCTTTGAAAGAGGGCTGCCTTCGTTGAAGTTAAACTGTGTCGTTTCGTGCCAACTGCGGGGTCAGTGCTCTTGATCTAAGAACCCTATGGCAGGGCAGCAAGGCAAGCGTATGTTTGGGAAGAGAGGAACGAGAAGAAAATATTTTCTCGTGATGACAAAAGATTAAAACATTAAAAATATATGCCGCACAGTATGTGTGCAGCTGCTGTTATGACATCACGCTTTTGTAAGCCTGTGTGGTCGAGTGTTTACCGTCTTTTATTCTTGCACGTGAAGATCGTAGGATCGATTTCCTCTGGCCACATCAGGTTTTTAGGTGGTGAAAAGAGATGCACAGAGGTCTGTCGGCCTTAAGAGAGCAACTGAGCAGTTATTTTGAACATATAAGCGATGAGATCCGATACGCAAGCCAAACATCAGACGACAGGTGTAAAAGTTGCTCGTCAGTGTTGAAGTATAGAGGTCGGAAAAAAATATGGAAACACTACGAGAAATGCAAGTTTGGACGTAGATGCAGATGCTAGCCAAGCCATCTGAATGCGCTATTATATTTTCCCACGAATTGCACCTGTGCAGTGTCATCAATACGTTGAAATTGTCACTAGTGTTCGGAATAGTGTTCTGTCTAGTTGTGAGTGCATTATGTCGATCTTAAGTGAATCCGAAAGTGGACAAATTGTTGGCGCTCGTACGGTGGGTGCTTCTGTAACCGAGAGTCACAGTCTTTGGTGTTTCAAGAGGCACCACCTGGAAGGTTTATATCGCATACAGGGAAAGCGAAGAAACTTCATCCGATAAGTCACTACGTGGACCAGATTGTGTGTTAAGTGACTGTGACGGATGGCCATTAAAGAGCATTGTGACAAAAAAATGAAAGGATGACAGCTGCCAGAGTCACTGCAGGACTGAATGTCGAATTCGCGAATCCTGTCAGCACCAAAACAACATGAAGTGAGCTCCAGAACAAGAGAATTGCAGGGCGAACTAGAATCCCGAAACCAATTATCAGCGATGCAAATGTCTTAACAGGAAAACGTGGTGCCGAAGCGATTAAACCTGGAGTATGGAGCCACGGAAGAATGTCATTTGGTCGGATGAGTCGTGTTTCATGCTATTCCCAACTTCTGGCCGAATTTAGTTCTCTAGAGTGAAACATAAATGGTGTTCGGTAATGATTTTTGCAGTCAGTTCGTGGTATTCCGTGGGCCCCACGGTTACTCCTCAAGATTGCGTAGCAGCCATGGATTACGCGACCATTTCGTCTGATCAAGCCCATCTCACGGCAGAGTGTTTTTTCCAATGGCACAGCTGTCCCCTGTTCACACAGGCCGCATTGTCCAGGGCTGGTTTTTTGAGCACGAAGATGATTGTACCATGTTCCCTGATCACCACAGTGACCAAATCTCAGTACCATTAGCGGGCCGGTGCAGCCGTGCGGTTCTAGGCGCTTCAGTCTGGAACCACGTGACCGCTACGGTCGCAGGTTCGAATCCTGCCTCGGGCATGGATGTGTGTGATGTCCTTAGGTTAGTTAGGTTTAAGTAGTTCTAAGTTCTAGGGGACTGATGACCACAGATATTAAGTCCCATAGTGCTCAGAGCCATTTGAACAATTTTCAGTACCATTGAGCCTCTGTAGTCTAATTTCGAAAGAAGAATACCTGAGCTTGCCACGATTAAGCAGGAGGAATTTTCTCTTGAAAACCATGCAGAACCTGTATTCATCCCTTCCCCGTCGACTGGAAGGTGTTGTAAATGCCAACTCTTTTCTTGCACATATTAGGCATGGTAATGTGTTGTGTCTGGTGTTTCCATATTTTTGTGTACCCCCCCCCCCCCCCCTCATATTGCCTGCCTCGGTGCCCTCCAAAAAACCCTACTTTCCAAGTCAATGACGAAACTTAGATGTGAGAACCCATACAAAGAATTGCGACTACTTATTAATTGTGCAATAGGAGCAGTTCCCGCCCATCTTTTCCGTAAATGGTGACATATGTCTTTTTCCTTTGTACACTGTGCGTCTCTGTGACTGCTCAATAGGTCCTATTCGCAAGCGGCCTTTAGGGCCAAGAATTAAGCACTACCAGAAGCCCTGTAATTGGTTGTAAAGGAGAAGTAGCAGGTTCGTCTTAATCAGCCGGCAACTCATGCCTCCGTGCTGACGTCAAATGATGACTAACATGTAGAATATAGTGATGAATTCTTCTCGGGTTATCAGCAGAGTGGTGGCGTCGTCTTGTCGCAACGTATCAATCAGTTTCTTCTGGCGAAGTCAGAAGATGATGGGTACGAAACTCATTGAAACATTGCGACAAGAGAAACGCCGCCTCTCGGCTGATAACCCGAGAAGAATTCATCAGTGGAATACGCCGAGAAAGACTGCAATCGCATATAGCGTAAGCAGAAGTCTTCCGTTCAACCATCCTTCCGTATGCCTCTTGCTTTTGGACAGCCCAATGACGTCCTCGCACAGTAACATTGTTTGTTGCATGACATTATTCATTGAAATAATGTAAAAACTAAATGGTCTTCTTTTGTCTTCTCCACTTAGGAGTCTGGAATAGAGAAGTAACTGCATGGCGAAATCGTGAGATGATTAAGTTTCCCGCTGTCCTCATTTCTGCTGCTTCTCGTTACATTCGTCTTTCTCCGAGTTACTTTCAATCCATATTCTGTACTCATTAGACCATTCTATTTAATAGGTCGTGTAATTCTTCTTCACTTTCAATGAGGATAGCATTATCATCAGCGACTCTTAACAATGATATCCTTTCACTTTGAAGTTTAATCCCACTCGTGAACCTTTCCGTTATTTCTGTCATTTCTTCTTCAGTGTATGGGCTGGACAGTAGGGGTGAAAGATTGCATTCCTGTCTTACACCCTTTGTGATCCGTGCACTTCGTTCTTGGTCTTCCACTCTTATTGTTGCTTCTTGGTTCTTTAAATACTGTAAGTTACCCGTATTTCCCTAAAGCTTACCCGTATTTTTCTCAGAATTTTACATTGTCGTTTTCCAGGTCGACAAATCCTATGTGTCACTGTTGGTCCATCATGGCCAGGGGACATCGGCTGGTAAGTAACTCATACGAAGCAATTGTATAACGATTGGAATTCACCATATCCAGTGATTTATGGCGCTATACGACAAGTTAGTTTATTTGGATAAAAGAGTATGGGACCTGAAGATGGTAAAATGAAATGCCGGAACTTATTGCTTTCAGAATAAAATAAAATATCTTAAAGTATACGGATGTTGGTGTGGTTTATTGACATTGAAAATCCTATGTGTGTCCTGATTTTTCTTTAGTAGTGCATCCTGTATCAGCCGCAACTACAGAATCGCCTCTCTGGTGCCTTTACCTTTTTTCTAAAGCCAAACTGATCGTCATCCGACAGATCCTCAATTTTCGTTTCCATTCTTCCGTATATTATTCTCGTCAGCAACTCGGATGCATGAACTGCCAAGCCGATAGTGCGATAATTTTTGCACTTAACGACACTTGTATTCTTGGGAACTTGTGGATGATGTTTTTCTGAAAGTCTGGTGGTGTATCGTCTGTCTCATACATTCTACACAGGAACGTGATTAGTCGTTTTGTTACCAATTGGCCCGATGTTTTTAGAAATTCTTACGGAATGTTATTTACCCCTTCTTTCTCATTTGATTTAAAGTCTTCCAAAGCTTTTGCATATTCTGATTCTAATACTGGATCACCTATCTCTTCCCTATTGACTCCTGTTTCTTCTTCCGTCACGTCATCAGGTAAGTCCTCCCCCTCATAGAGGCCGCCAATGTACTCTTTCCACCTATCCGTTCTCTTTCCTACATTTAACCATTTAACAGTGGAATTCCCATTGCACTTGCTTTTAATTTCACCAAAGATTGCTTTGACTTTTCTACATGCAATGTCATTCAATCCGACAATAATTTCTTTTTCGATCTCTTCACATTTTTCATGTAGCCATTTCGCCTTAGCTTCCCTGCACTTCTTATTTATTTCATTCCTGAGTGTCATGTATTTCTGTATTCCTGAATTTCCCCGAGCATTTTTGTTCTTCCTTCTTTCAATGATCAACTGAAGCATTTCTTCTGTTACCCATGGTTTCTTCACAGCCACGCTCCTTGTACTTATGTTTTTCTCTCCTACTTCTGTGATTACCCTTTTTAGAGATGTTAATACCTCTTCATCTGAACTGCCTTCTGAGCTATTCATTGTCGCAGTATCTATAGCCTCAGAGAGCTGCAAGCATATCTCTTCATTCTTTAGTACTTCCGTTTCCCACTTTTTCCCACATTGATTCTTACTGACTGGTCTCTTCAGCCCGGTTTTCATCATTACCAAATTGTGTTCTAAGTCTCCATCTGTCCCTGGGCACAGCTTACAATCCAATATCTGATTTCGGAATCTCTGCCTGACCATGACGTAATGTAAATGGAATCTTGCCATATCTTCTGGCCTTTTCCAAGTATACTTCCTCCTCTTGCGATTCTTGAACAGAGTATTCGCTATTGCCATCTGAAATTTATCGCAGAAGTCATTTAGTCTCTCTCCTCTCTCATTCCTACTACAAAGTCTATATTCTCCTGTAACCCCTTCTTCTGCTCCTATGCTGAATCAGTCCTTCCGACAACCACTTTTTTTTCAATTTTACTGTGAACAGTTCAGTAATAGGGTTGTTCTCATCAGAATCGACAACAAACCAACACCGACAACACTAGTTCAAGCATACACGCCGACGTTGCTAGAAGACGAAGACGTAAACAAAGCATTCCAGTGCCCCAAGATTATTTGATCTTCATCTCCCTTTACGTACTGAATTACCCGTTCAGTACCTTCATTTGCTTTGTTTACGTCTTCGTCTTCTAGCAACGTCGGCGTGTATGCTTGAACTAGTGTTGTCGGTGTTGGTTTGTTGTCGATTCTGATGAGAACAACCCTATTACTGAACTGTTCACAGTAAAATTGAAAAAAAAGTGGTTGTCGGAAGGACTGATTCAGCATATAGAAACGTGAAAACAACGCTCGGTAAAATTGCTATTCATAACGAATCTACTCAATTTATTCCATTTTCTGCTGCTGTTGATACATCCTACACTCATCTGACCAGAAATCCTTGTCTTCTATCCATTTAACTTCACTGACGCCCACTATGTGTAGATTGAGCCCTAGCATTTCCATTTTCAGATTTTCTAGTCTCCCTCCCACGTTCAAACTTCCAACATTCTACTCCCCGATTCGTAGAACGTTACCCTTCCGTTTGTAATTCTGTCTTTTGCTCATGGTCACCTCCCCCTTGGCAGTCCCTTCTCGGAGACCCCAATGGAGGACTATTTCCGAATCTTTCGCCAATGGAGAGATCATCACGACACTTTTTCAATTACAGGCTCCACGCGCTGTGGATATACGTTATGTGTCTTCACTGCAGTGGTTTCCATTGCCTTCTGCATCCTCATGCTGTTAATCACTGCTGACTCTTCCGCCTTAGGGGGCAGTTTCCCACTTCAAGGGCAAGAGAGTGCTCTGAACCTCTGTCCGCTGCTCTGCCCTCTTTGACAGGACCGTTGACAGAATGAGGGTGACTTCTTATGCCGGAAGTCTTCGGCCGCCGTTGCTGACAATTTTTATTCAAAATTTAAGCAGTGGCGGTGTTCAAACCTTCGACCGAGGACGTTTTGATAGCTAACCAAAGACGCTACCCTACCTCACCGGTTCCCACTCATAAATTACTTAGGAATAAAATAAATAGGAAGTGCAGAGAAGCCAAGTCGAGATGACTGCAGGAAAATTATGAAAAAATTGAAAAAGAAATGGTTGTTGGAAGCACTGATTCAGCATGTAGAAACGTGAAAACAACATTCGGTAAAACTGAAGCCAATGTCATCAACGGTAAGAATAAAATGGGATTTCAACTCTTAAGCGCAGAGGAGAAAGAGGATAACTGGAAAGGTTACACTGAAGACCTCTACGAGGGGAATGACTTATCTGTTGACGTGGTTGGTGAAGAAATGCGAGTCCATATAGTAGACATGGGGGAACTACGCACAGTTAGTATAACGACGCATGCATCTAAGCTGCTAACAAGTACAATATATAGAAGAATGGGAAACAGTTGTGGATGTGTTAGATTACGATCAGGTTGGCTTTCCGAATGGTTGGGACACCGGAGAGGCTGTACTGACGTCGCGACAGGTAATGGAAAAATGAACCCCTACAAGGACTGACGACCTGAAAAAAGTGTTCGACAGCGTAAGATTGTGCAAAATGTTCGAAGTTCAGAGAAAAAAAGAGTAATATTTGGGCGAAAACGGATAATATTCAATGCGTATAAGAACCAACACGCAGCAATAAGAATGAAAGACCAAGAACGAGGAGCTTGGATTCAAGTGTGTAAGATGAGCATGCACACTTTCACCCCTACTCTTCAATCTCTACATCGAAGAAGCAATGACGGAAATAAAGAAAAAGCTTCGAGAGTAGGATTAAAATTCAGGCTGAAAGAATGTCAGTTACAAGATTTGCTGGTGATATTGTTGCCCTCAATGAATGTAAAGAATTAAAGGACTTACTGACTGGAATGAACAGTCTAACGAATGCAGAAAACCGGTTAACAGTAAACAGAAGAAAACGGAAGTAGTGAAGAGTATCAGAAATGAAATTAGCGATAGACTTAATAGCAACACTGGGGACTGCGAACTAGACAAATTTACGGAATTCTGCTGCCTTGGAAGGAAAATATCATATTAATACAGGAAGCAACAAGGACATACACAGACGAATTTACAGAAATCTGCTACCTTGGAAGCAAAATATCACATGAATAGACGAAGTAACGAGACACATACAGCAGATTTTCACTGGCGGAAAGAGCATTCCTGTCCACGAGAAGTCTGCTAGTATCAAACATAGGCCTTAATCTGAGGAAGAAATTTCTGAGAATGTAGGTTTAGCGCACAAGAGAGCGTAGTAGTGAATAGTTAACTGTGGGTAAGCCGGAGGACAATTGAAAGGTTTGAGATGTGGTGCTACAAAAAGATGTTAAAAATCATGTAGACTGAAAAGGCAAAGAATGAGGAGGTTCTCCGCAGAATCGACGCGGAAAGGAACATATGGGAAATTCATTGGTACTAGAGGAAGCTATGACGGACAAAAACTGTGGAGGAAGACGTAGATTGGAAACATCCGACAAATAATTAAGCACGTAGGGTACAAGTACTGGTATGAAACAAAGAGTTTGGCACAGTAAAGGAATTCGTGGCGGGCCGCATCGAACCAGTCACAAGACTGACGACTTTAAAAAACCGCCTTAACAGAAACGTGTTTGCGATTCATTTCATTACAAAGCCTTTCAAGTGAAAGTCGTTTCCTGCTCTAGGAACTAGTGGTTGGATAACTTGCTGCCGCCTGCCGCCGTTAATATAGTTAACAGGCGCAGGTGCTTTGAACAGGTTCGACTATTCCTTTGATGCGCGCGTCTAGTCCTTTGCATATGCTAATGCCTAGTCTCACCGCTGATCTATGAATAGCCACTTGGGTGTATGCATCAACCGTACATGCGCAATGCTTGAATGAACACCTGCAGACAGTCTTTCACGCAACAAAGTCCTAAAGCAATGGTCTGCAAAGAAACCTATTTCTCCCCAACGACGGTAGTTTGTATCCATGAAAGACCAAGTAAATGCGTGACATTCTTTTCCATCTTTCCTTGTTGATTGATTTGGTCACAACTAAGCTACTGTCGCCAGTAGAATGAATCAGGTCCAAGTGAATAAATGGAACCTGTTACAAAAGACACGGATCTCGAAAGAAAAACAGTCTTGGTTGCAGGGGCCAGTTTCGCCCTTCTGTAGCATCAGCAGGATATTGCAAAATTTGCAATCATCGCATCTGTGGGGACCGTTGTGTATAGCTTAAACACACCAGAGTCAGTAAACGTTCCACTTTAGAACTCTTACAGCTCCTAAATATTTTTCGCCTGTTGTTGTTTCCACTGACTGAACGACAGTTGCGTATTGGAACAACAATGTTTGTGCCTGTTTTCGGGCTATGGTTTACATTTATGTTGAGGGTCCCTGCAGTACACACTGAACCTCTGTAGGTCTTCCAGCATCTTGCTGCAATTTTTTGCCATTGCCACTTTCTTATACACAACAGCGGCATCCGTAAACAGCTGAAGTCGTCCTCCGATCATTCATGTATGTCGTAAACAGTGAGCATTCTATAGCACACGCTTGTGATGCATCCGAAATTACTGTTACATCTGACAGTGTGTTGTTGCTGATATAGTGTTCTGTGTCTCCTTCCTTTTATTTTTAGGGCAAGGAATTGTTACATTTAATCACTTTTTTTGGCATTTGGGCAGATTAATCATACAACCATCCAAGTATTACGTATTCTTTTCATGCTTGCTCTACAGTTTTGTTTAAATAAACAGATTGCCACAAAAGTGTAGCAAATATTTTGAACACTATCGTGTCGTCATTTTTCCCTTTCCCTTTATTCCTTAGCTGTTTCAAAGTTCATGGAGGTATGTTCCGTTTTTGTAAAGAAATGAAAGGAAGTTTGTTTTTTGCCATACGCGTTTCGCTTCATTTAATTGTTGAAGCATCTTCAGTAGTCTATAATACATGTTTGCTCTTATATATACATATATAATACATGCATTATGTAATAATTACAACTATGTGGCCGGCCGAAGTGGCCGTGCGGTTAAAGGCGCTGCAGTCTGGAACCGCAGGACCGCTAGGGTCGCAGGTTCGAATCCTGCCTCGGGCATGGATGTTTGTGATGTCCTTAGGTTAGTTAGGTTTAACTATTTCTAAGTTCTAGGGGACTAATGACCTCAGCAGTTGAGTCCCATAGTGCTCAGAGCCATTTGAACCATTTTGAACAACTATGTCAATATATTGCGTTTTCTCATATCACTCTCCTTTTTCCAGGTACGAAACAATTTTTGCAGCACAAGTTTCGTTAGGTTAAATTATTGTTTGGTGTTACTTACGGTTTCCAATGTTGTTAGGTGATGTGTGTCATCCTGAAGATGTGTTTACTCGGTCTTCTCACTCCAGATGAGCGGTTTTCGGCCTTTTCTCTTCTACATTTATTACAACGTTTTATTTGATTTTTCACTAAGTGTTGAACGTGTGTGTGTTTACCGTGTGTAGTGTTGGCAGCTGTCGCTGTTTGTTTATCTTTCGTCCTTTGTTTATGTAGTTTTCGCGTGGTTTTAAAATGGTTCAAATGGCTCTGAGCGCTATGGGACTTAACATCTGAGGTCATCAGTCCCCTAGAACTTAGAACTACTTAAACCTAACTAACCTAAGGACATCTCACACATCCATGCCCGAGGCAGGATTCGAACCTGCGACCGTAGCGGTCGCGCGGTTCCAGACTGAAGCGCCTAGAAACGCTCGGCCACTCCGGCCGGCGCGTGATTTTATATTCGTTCATTTGTAGTGTGTGTGTGTGTGTGTGTGTGTGTGTCTGGGAGAGATGGGGGAGTTTAATTAATTATTCAGTCTCATTATGTTCTACGTTTCTGTTTCTTATTGTTTTAGTGGCTAACGTGAACAGTAAGTTATTGTTTATGTTGATTTGGTCGTTAATTACTTTCTTTTTCATTGCGAGTTTTCTGGTAGTGTCAGGAGTTTTTTTTTTTTTATTGATCAGTATTAATTATCGTGTCCTGTTCTACGTTGGAAGGTTCAAGTTCATGTTTTATCATGTAGTCAGCAAAGGTAGAATCGTCATTTTCATACTTCCTCCTTCTTGTATTTTTTTTATATCCTGTTTTGGAATTCCAGCCTGTAACACCAAAGGATAAATCAACCTCACGAAGCTTGTCCTGCAAAAGTTATTTTTAATCTGGAAAACAAGGGAGTGACATGATAAAACATAACGTATTAGCATGTTGGTAACTACTGCATAATGCAGTTATTATAGATACAGCGCGTAACAGGTTTAGGTGCAGATATTTTTATATGTGGTTCCTTAATATGTAGATACGTCAGTATGTTGAAGTATTTTTCTCTGCGTCTAACGGTGCTCCCATAAACACGTCACAAACTTTATTACCTGATGTTTCCTGCAACGTCTTAACTGCGCCTCTAAGGCGACTACCCATGTCTACATCTACATTCTACATCTACATCTACATTTCTACTCCGCAAGCCACTCAACGGTGTGTGGCGGAGGGCACTTTACGGGCCACTTTCATTATCTCCTTTCCTGTTCCAGTCGCGTATGGTTCGCGGGAAGAATATTCGTTTTGTGTCGATGCGCCTACGCTGCAACAACCGGCCTGCTACCCAGGGGAAAATAAGCATTAATGGCTTGATCTTGCCACATATACTTGGAGATACTAACGAATCTAGGAACATGCGACTTATAATGGCTATAATATTATTAGTCTGCAAATGAAGTAAATACTGATGTAATGTTCAGAACACTGCCCTCATTCACCGATAAAAGTATCTGTACTTTTACCCGATAGATCCTGTACAAAATCAAACATGTATTACAGGCCACTCAATACGATTCATAAATAAAAGAAGAAAAATGTGTATGAAAAAAAAGAAAAACCGCCTTTCATTTATTTGCAAGAACGGAACATACGTTCATTACTATCACATCGTTTGTGGATGGCATATAGACGGCAGCAGCTGGTATCTCTTGGCCAGATATTACTAAAAGGGTGAGTAAATACTTTTGGGGATTGTCTTAACCGACTACGGGAATAAAAAATCATGGTTCAGATCTTCAATTAATGTTCCATCAGAGTCATAATATTGGTACTCAGTGATCTTGTATCCATACAAATGGGAAAAAAAGGTGAACCGTGCTAGACAACATTCTTATTAGCGATGTCACTTGTCTTCTCTTTCCTTTAAACAAAGTAAATCAAGATTTACGGGGAATGTCTGTGTGTAGCTTTGCATAATTTTGCGTGTTATAATTTTACACGGGATGATTCCACCTGCTTTCGCTTCCTTGAAAGGCTCGTTTTTCAACGGTACTATTAATTTCGTTGCCTAACTCTCTGCCATCCTGTGTTAGTGCCACGTTCAGTGCTTCTTTTGCTAGTCTATTAGAGCTCTGTTATGACACACCATTTACTGGAGCGAGATTACCATGATTGGAAGCGGGTCACGTTGCCATGGAATGGCATTTCACCTTTAAGCGCAGTTCCCACTCGACGTTGCAGCTCGTCTGGTGAATGAATTTTGACGTGCCCTGGTACAGCGCCAAAAACGAACCACATGACACTGGCCATTCAGCCAGGTGGTGTGTGAGCGTTCGGCGCTCCGGCAATAGTAGGCTACACGGCGGAATCAGAGAGCACACACGCGGACACCTTGGCGTCTCACAATGGTCCACTACACACTCAGTCGCCTATACAATTCACTTGATCGACATCAGTTTTTTACACTATATTTGCCGTTTCAATTGTATCTAACAATAAATATTACCTCCTATGGGTGCCCACGTTACTAATGTGACAGAGCAGAGGAGTTCGAAGTGAAGATAGCGAGATCGAATCCCGAGCACTGGCGCAAGTTTCACAGGCGCTGCTCAGTTAGCTAGAAGGTGAGATGATACTCTGTACAGTAATTAATACCCTGACTGCTTGTCAGTAAACTAGTCTGCGTCGTCTTGAAACAATAATTCGGTCACTGACGTTCGACATGTACGTAGTGCCTTATAAGTGTGGGCATTAGTTGCTGTAGATATCAAATGGCTCTGAGCACTATGGGACTTAATTGTTGAGGTCATCAGCCCCCTAAACTTAGAACTACTTAAACCTAACTAACCTAAGGACATCACACACATCCATGCCCGAGGCAGGATTCGAACCTGCGACCGTAACGGTCGCGCGGTTCCAGACTGTAGCGCCTGGAACCGCTCGGCCACTCCGGCCGGCTGTAGATATTAGATGATACATTTTTAGTATTTAACGAAGTACGCTCTGCCATGAACATTGTGTGTTAACAGAATGAGGTTTTCACTCTGCAGCGGAGCGTGCGCTGATATGAAACTTCCTGGCAGATTAAAACTGTGTGACTCGAACTCGGGACCTTTGCCTTTCGAGGGCAAGTGCTCTTCGAGTCTCAGTCCGGCACACAGTTTTAATCTGCCAAGAAGTTTCATTGTGTGTTAAGTTTTGAAGTAGTTCATTAAAATGTCAACAGTAAGTAATTCGTTCTTATGTGAGTTCTATGTCGTAAGCTTGTTGCCAAGACGTTCCGCAGCAGGTTATCGATTTATTAATGCGTTTTAGTCTTCGACTTGTCGAGTGAAAGCTTATTTGACGACCTGTACACTAAATGCGGCTCAATCACAGGCCTGCACTGGCTGTCGCGTGCGTGTGAGCCCTGTTGTTCAGTGGACAAATGAGCTAGGAGGATTATGGTAACGTGGTAGCTTGCACTTGCAGCTAGGCATAACACTTTGTCTGCAGCATTTTCACGTCTCCAAATGTGCCTTGACTCGTTAGATCGTAGAGCTTTATCCATGCACGCAGTACAGTATCGGTTTTACACTCATTCATCCATATGGTAGGCATACTAGCTACATCATATTCTCGTTAATTTAAATGTCTTCAGGGTGTTCGAACGTGTCTAGAACTTTCATTTGTTTAATCTTTAATATATCTTGGCTCTGTACAGTGCGGTCCATCACAGCTCTTTCATTTATTATCGCTTTTAAAATGAGTCTCAATAATCAGGAATTTAACAAAAATATCTAGAAACACTAATGAAACTCATGTTAAAATTTTGGTTGTACACATACTTTAGTATTCACTCTCGGACTTGATTTAATTTGACCACGAAGCTCCCTTCAACAGAAATATTTTTCAAGGCGAAGCCAAACTACAATTAGGAGAAGCCTTTGCCAAGTCTGTAGACGCTTTTACATCTCAGAAGCCGAGTGATGCTACAGAGAGTCCGAGACTACTTGCTGTTTAGCAATTACGTTCGATGTGATAATTATATTTAATGTTCTTCTGTCCAAATGGTTCAAATGGCTCTTAGCACTACGGGACTTAACATCTGAGGTCATCAGTCCCCTAGACTTAGAACTACTTGAACCTAACTAACCTAAGGACATCACCCACACCCATGCCCGAGGCAGGATTCGAACCTGCGACCTTAGCAGCTAAGCGGTTCCGGACTGAAGCGCCTAGAACCGCTCGGTCACATCGGTGGGCTGTTCTTCTGTGAAAAATTGTTATGCTGTCAGACCTAGGCTCACAAGTACATTATACTTTGGTCTGTCAACGAGGATGATAATTACACGTCCGCCGAATAATGCCACGAAACTTCAAGAAGTAATTATAATCTTAATTTCATTCAGATTTTCATCCGTTCATTCAAATTCTAGTGGTGGCAGGGGTAAACTACAGGGAGCGAAAGGCTATTTACAATTTGTACAGAAACCAGATGGCAGTTATAAGACTCGAGGGGCATGAAAGGGAAGCAGTGGTTGGGAAGGGAGTGAGACAGGGTTGTAGCCTCTCCCCGATGTTATTCAATCTGTATATTGAGCAAGCAGTAAAGGAAACGAAAGAAAAATTCGGAGTAGTCCATGGAGAAGAAATAAAAACTTTGAGGTTCGCCGATGACATTGTAATTCTGTCAGAGACAGCAAAGGACTTGGAAGAGCAGTTGAACGGAATGGAAAGTGTCTTGAAAGGAGGATTTAAGATGAACATCAACAAAAGCAAAACGAGGATCATGGAATGTAGTCGAATTAAGTCGGGTGATGCTGAGGGAATTAGATTAGGAAATGAGACACTTAAAGTAGTAAAGGAGTTTTGCTATTTGGGGAGCAAAATAACTGATGATGGCCGAAGTAGAGAAGATATAAAATGTAGACTGGCAATGGCAAGGAAAGCGTTTCTTAGGAAGAGAAATTTGTTAACATCGAGTATAGATTTAAGTGTAAGGAAGTCATTTTTTAAAGTATTTGTATGGAGTGTAGCCATGTATGGAAGTGAAACATGGACGATAAATGGTTTGGACAAGAAGAGAATAGAAGCTTTCGAAATGTGGTGCTACAGAAGAATGCTGAAGATTAGATGGGTAGATGACATAACTAATGAGGAGGTATTGAATAGAATTGGGGAGAAGAGGAGTTTGTGGCACAACTTGACTAGGAGAAGGAATCGGTTGGTAGGACATGTTCTGAGGCATCAAGGGATCACAAATTTAGTACTGGAGGGCAGCGTGGAGGGTAAAAATCGTAGAGGGAGACCAAGAGATGAATACACTAAGCAGATTGAGAAGGATGTAGGTTGCAGGAAGTACCGGGAGATGAAGAAACTTGCATTGGATAGGGTAGCATGGAGAGCAGCATCAAACCAGTCTAAGGACTGAAGACCACAACAAAAACATCAACAACAACAACAATTGATCCGTTCACCATTTCTTCCCATTGTGCAATGTAACCGACTACTCTTAAGTATGTGTATGAAATCGTGACCAGAAGCCGTTATAAATTATTTGTTGGGTCGAACTTTGGTATAAAAAGGGACACTGTCCAGAGAATTCAACTGCGCTCACATGTTCTCATGCGTGGTGTCGTCCAAAGAACTAGGTCTGAAGGCAACGTTATTACATGCATGTATGTCCAAAGGAACATAGCAACGTTCTTCTGAACAACACAGGCATTGCAATATGGTATTTAGCCGCCGATATAAGGCAGCGACTTCCCATTAAAATATCACCATCAGTACGGGAGTTACATAATGTTTGTACGAGTACAGGTTCTGAGGCAGGAACGACGACATGCGGAAGCTTGGGTCCGGCCGTGACTCGTGCATGAACAGCCAGTGCGGATATGCCGACAGCTCGCGTAAAGTGGGAAATCCGGGTTCGAGTCCCCGTCCGGCACAGACTTTCATACAAGTGACGGTTGTTCGCATCCGCAACTGCGAACACATTCCTTGTACACCTGCGGGAGCTCCTGCAGCAAGAATGGAGACTAATTCCAAGTGAAACCTTGCCAAAATTGACCATTCACATGCCGAGAGTACGCAAGGGTGCCTATTTTGAGGATTCTAAAAATTTAATAGTTGCAATAACCTATGTGTTGTTTGAGCTTAATAAACATTTAGAAACCAATAAAATGCAATTTTATAATGTCTTTCCTTTCTGTTGTCCATAAACACTTGGTGTTTTCAAACTTATGGAGGGCAATGTAAGGAAAAAGAGAGACTTAAAGGGTATGTCTCTTACATCTACATCTACATGGATACTCTGCAAATCACATTTAAGTGCCTGACAGAGGGTTCATCGAACCACATTCACAATTTTCTATTATTCCAATCTCGTATAGGGCGCGGAAAGAATGAACACCTATATCTTTCCGTACGAGCTCTGATTTCCCTTATTTTATCGTGGTGATCGTGCCTCCCTACGTAGGTCGGTGTCAACAAAATATTTTCGCATCCGTAGGAGAAAGTTGGTGATTGGAATTTCGTGAGAAGATTCCGTCGCAACGAAAAACGCCTTCTTTTAATGATTTCCAGCCCAAATCCTGTATCATTTCTGTGACACTCTCTTCCACATTTCGCGATAATACAAAACGTGCTGCCTTTCTTTGAACTTTTTCGATATACTCCGTCAGTCCTATCTAATAAGGATCCCACATAGCGCAGTAGTATTCTAAAAGAGGACGGACAAGTGTAGTGTAGGCAGTCTCCTTAGTAGGTCTGTTACGTGTTCTAAGTTTCCTGCCAATAAAAAGCAGCCTTTTGTTAGCTTTCCCCACAACATTTTCTGTGTGTGTCCTTCCAATTTAAGTTGTTCGTAATTGTAATACATAGGTATTTAGTTGAATTTACGGATTTTAGATTAGGCTCATTTATAGTGTAACCGAAGTTTAACGAGTTCCTTTTAGCACTCATGTGGATGACCTCACTCTATAACTATCCAGAGAGGCTTCTGATTGGATCGAGGCGCAAACTCTTCCTGTTTGCCACGTTCATCTTTTTGTTTTCTTAGCTTCTCAGTCACTCTTCCACTTTTTCGCGAGTAAAGCTCTAAACATCTGCCTCAACTGTTGGATCACAAACACCTGAAAAAAAACCGAGAACCGTTTACATCTACAACTATACTCTGGTAATCGTCGAAGGAAGCGTGGAGTGGCAGTATTCTATTCCATTCACGCTGGAAGTAAGATTGCTCTTTAGCCTCTGCATGAGCCCGAATTTATTTTTATTTTCTGGTAATTACGTAATTAGTTAGTTTCCTGAAACCTCTCGGAACTTTTTTTTTAATTTTAAGAGCAGTCTTTTCCTTGTTGTACATCGCTTTTATCTTTCGGCTCTGGAGTTTGTTCAGCATAGTTCTGACACGCACACGGTCACTAAACAAACTCGCTGCGAAACGTGCAGTTCTTTATGAACTTCCCTATCTTTTCCGTGGATCTAGTGCGATAAGAATCCTAGATCGGTTGGTAATATTCCGTATTTGGACGAATGGAGGTTTTTTTGTCTCGCCCTTCGCAATTGAGTTACCTTTCTCGGAATTATTGGAATTAATCATATCCTTGTGCATCTAGCGACAGATTAATTTGACCGTAGCATGTTAAATCGCCTCCAGCGTTAATCGGGAAAACTTTATCGTGTGGCTGATGTTGCAAACTACGAAGCACTTTACCACCTCCCTTCCGACAGGATGTAAAGAATTATCAAAACTGTATATATAGGCGGCTCGATAATTCTAAGAAAAGAAAAGAAAAACAAATGCCCGTGACACAAGAACCTGCAGTCCGAAAAATCACTGAGGAGGACTGTAATAACTTAATTCCTCACTCACACCTCCGCACAATCCGACTTGGAGTGCTATGTTTTATGTGGTGATATTCTTAAGGCTTGTGAAATCAGTATGAGGACAGACTGTTTATTAACATTTTCTAACGAGAGTGACACAGCGATAATGTATTGCGCAAGTGTTGCCAGGACTGAATGTAGGTTTTTAGAGATTTTTTTTTTCCAGATTCATAGAAGCGACTGTTGGCTGAACACATGTGAAGCCTGCACTTTTCAGTAACAGATGAGGACGTTAATTTCTTCTGCAGAGATAGTTTACAAAATAAATTTAGGCATAAAACTTCGACGCAAATAAAGAAAATTACTCTAATCAGTCAGAATACTGTGATTTTCCCCCTGTACTGCCCCTCCCTCCCTCATTCCCTCCGACCATTCAGTGTGGGGATGATTATGTCGTAGGTCGCTTGGGGAGCGACATGGTACAAAAGAATAACAATTATTTCCAGGTACAATGAAAAATCATTCAGCTGATGTCGTCTGCCAAGAATGAAAAAACCGTGCTGTCTTCAAAATTAAGCTTACGCTGTGTCCTAAACGTAAAGTTTACAATCAATTAGTGTATCGGTTCAAAGAAATAGCAGTGAGACATGGGCGTTGTACACTAAAATTGTTCAAGCAGTGGAGAGGCACTGATGGAAATTCTTAGGAGCGAGGGAAAAACACGAATGGACCAGGGAACAAACTGAAGTGTAATACACAACTATGGCTAATGAAAATACATTGAAGGTGGAAGAGAATCTTTGCCAAATGGACCAAGGAAGTATTTTGCTGGTTTCCAGGAGATAAGAAAATAACAATGCAACCACACATCCTTAGGTGGGTGGATGTCAACAGAAAACATACAGGAGCAGTATGTATGTGTGCAGCGATACCTGTAGAATACTGGAGGTATCTTTATCCAGAGTGAATCTGAAATGGTTGGCGATAGTAACGATCATCAGCCATTTGACTCTGTTGGATAAACAATTCGTGTAGACTTTTCTATGAATTACAGTCGCCAGCTGCTACTGCATGCTCTCTAATTTCATCTGCTAGTTTCAGTTACAATACGTCATCGTTTGCGTTTTCTCCTATTTTCTAGCGTCCACGAAGAAGCTTCGTTTTACCGTCTACCATGCAAGTAAACTCAGCGATGTTGTGTATCTTGTCATAGTCTCAGCCTCTCTCTCATTTTTCTCTCTCAATGCAACGTAAGAACGTTAGGGCAATGCACAACAAACTTCAAACTTCGGTTACTCTACGGGGAAGGTGCTGTGCATCACGGAGACGCCACATTGAAATATTGGTTAAGTTTACACATTATTTCTCTCCAGATCGCGTAACGATCAAGAGGGTAAAATTAATGAACTTCGGGATTCCAATGAGGGACTTTTGGCAACCTTTCTTCTCGTTTGCCGTACGCAAATGCAGCAGGAACAAGTGTAAATGATTATGGTACGCGACATACCCTTCGCCACTCGGCGTATGTTAGCTTGTGATGTGCAAATGTGTATGAGTATGTCGAAGCAGCTCATATCAGAAGATACGATTAGCTGTTTTAATAATTAATGCTTCGTTTCTGATAGAACGAAGACTGAATACTCAGTACAAAGTATCTAATTTTTCGTACGGTCTTAGTCACGTTTACCACGATTATTTTTCAGCTATTGTAGCTTAATAAAAGGAACTAAAGTAATTCTCGGGTGCATGGATCGGGCGAATTTTACGTACTTTGTTAGCGCGAGTCTCATGAAATTATATTTATCTTGTGATTTCTGCTTTAGCAATGTTTAAAATTGCCGTTGGAATATCAACAGGGTATCTGATTTTGATATAAAGATACACGTTTCGACAGCATTTAAGTCGTCTTGTTCATTATGTAACAATCAGGCTACTAATACCTGGAAATTACATACAAGAACACCAACTGGTGCACATATAAATAAAAACATTGGTTTTCAAAGCCAATCTCAATTGCAGTGTTCACAGAAAGATTTTAATCGAATTCACATCAATTCTCAATCATTATTTGTGCTGGAAAAATGCCGCCTCCCCTGGTAGTGTTTCTTAACAGATTATTTTATACATGTAGTCCGAACAAAATATTTCTCTGGTTTCATCGACGCAAGTGCGATCTTAATTATCTTGACTCATTAGATAATTAGCGTATCTTTGGTATACTTTCACGTTGTTGAATGCGCACTGGTCCTTTCTAAAAATAGCAGCGGATAAGACACGAAAATGAAAACAGCATCCGTAAAAATACAGCATCGACGAGCGATGAAAATACAAAACCTCATAACAAAGCGTTTATAGGAGAGGTAGCTCTTTCATCAGAAATACCGTCAAGCTTAAATGAGTGGCTGATATGCATCGCTTCATAGATTAAAAAACACTCTCCCCAAATGAATGCAATCGTAAATATACTAACCAGACAAATTTCATGTTCTCCTTCTAAGATTAACAACTTCGGCAGCAACGAATTTGAAATATGTTCAAAATTAAGATCACTGTGCGATAATCAAAGAAATTTTATACTATATTTTTCTGCAATTCATCTTTAGAGCGCAATAAAAGTACAGAGGTCAACGACTCGGTTTTTAGAGAAAAGCAGCTCATCTGGGACGACGAACTCTGAGGTTGATTTCAAGCGGTTAGAAACGACATTTAAAAAAATGGGAGATTCTGTTACATTAATGGGAATACTCAATAAAAAGGCGAAGGAAGAAACAATAATATTCTACAAAACAATGACTTTACCATGTGTAGTTTAGAAAATGACAGAAAGAAATGAATGAAAAATACAAGCTGCTGAAACAGCGACCAGACAAAAACTAGCACTAAAAAGCATAAATGTTATACTAGAGCGCCTATCAGTTTACCTATCCTGCTAATGTGTTTTTCAAGCAACTGGCTACTCCGTGGCTATGTGGGTAAGCGAAGTTTAACTACTCATAGGGACGGTGACAGCCGCATAAAATAGCTTTGTCTCTCATCTCTGGCAGTGATATGAAGCCTCTCTATAACTGAACGGGTAAGTTAAGTCAGAGAAAGACAAGGCCACGCAGTAAAGTAAAAGCAGTGTGGCGTACAAACAAATTTTCTGGTTGAGGACAGTCTTAATTAACTGCAAAAGACTAATTATCATATTTTTGTGTTTCTTATTGTTTGCTACTTTTATTATTTTTGCCTTCAATTCGAAGGACGTTTCCTCCAGCAGAATACGCAGCCTGGGTTCAAAGAAAAACAAAAATGGAATGTCAATATTATTTGCTCCTTCGAACTGCAATTAGTTTCAGACATGACAATAAGTACTTCCGTGTATTGTACGTCAAATATCTATTGCAAAGTTTTACGTATTTACCGATTCCCCATGTACTCCTCGAGCCATATGAATTTTGTGTTACATTTCTTCTTCTTCTTGTTGTTACTCTTCACTGACTTGTCCCATTAGTGTTAGTCGTTTTCTCCTTCCAGTAATCACGGTTGTTAAACTGTCCTCATCCACTACTCGATCAAAGTATAATTCCCATGGCAAAGGTGGCCACCCCTTTCGGTTCTTCTCAAGGACACATTAACGACGTCTCAGACGACGTTTCATTGTTCATCCTTTTAACATGCCCAAACCACTGAAGACTTTTATTCTCCACTCAGCCCGTTATGTGCTGTGCCCCTTTCATTCATTCCGTTATTTCAGATGTTTTGATTTTGTCTTTACTGGTGACCTGCAGGCATCTTCTCATAAAATCTAATTTCGCTGTCCTGATCTTGTCTCTTCTGTGATTCATAGGTACCCCCATTTTTGCACCATAAGTAATTAAACTCTCAGTGATATTATGGAATATTCTTTTTTGTTCTGTTGCCTAACATTTTTGTCCCAAATGGATCCGTGCACAGACTTCGTCGTTCGTATACCCACCGCTAATTTGGTCTTAGTATCTTTGCTTCGCGTAACGCCACTGGACTTAATAGAATCTAAATATCTAAAATTTTCATTTTAATTTTTTCATCTTCGAGAACTAAATCCGTTCCTTTTTTACCACTACACCTGTACTCTGTATTGTCGAAATTAATTTGTAGGCCTCATCTTGTATATTCCTTCTGCAATTCTTTCAACATATGTTCCCTCTATTGCCTGCTGTTTGCGAAAATTATTTGGTAATCTGCAAAACGTAGTCAATGCATTCTGTTCTGTCCAATTACTACCATCCCTAAATAATTTTTTTTTATCATGCCTCCAGATATATATATTGAAAAAATAATGGGGTAGACTGCTATTTTGGTTAAGGCCTTTGGTGGCCCGCATCTCGTGGTCGTGAGGTAGCGTTCTCGCTTCCCACGCCCGGGTTCCCGGGTTCGATTCCCGGCGGGGTCAGGGATTTTCTCTGCCTCGTGATGGCTGGGTGTTGTGTGATGTCCTTAGGTTAGTTAGGTTTAAGTAGTTCTAAGTTCTAGGGGACTGATGACCATAGATGTTAAGTCCTATAGTACCCAGAGCCATTTGAACCATTTTGAGCCTTTGGTGGTTTTAAAGCTTTATCTTATTCTCTTTGTCCTCTTTACTTTTGCTTCTGTCTCCTTGTACATTCGCATAACTATATTAATCCGTATATCCCATATTTTTAATGTCTTAATGGCAGGTGCAATCTCAGATCTTGGGAAGGTAACGTACGCTTCTTGCAAATCCACACTGGCCATGTGCATTTCTCTGTCACTAGCTGTGTTATTTTCTCCCGCTAATCTAAGACAGTAGATTTTACTCAAACGTGATCTTCCAGTCTTAAACTTACTTTGTTCCTCTGAGAAATTTTATTCCCTCTACCTTTTCTTTAATAGCTAATACTCAATATTTTCAGTACTGTGCTTCTCAAAATTTTTTCGGCTTATTTGGATAGGTGAACGTTTTCGGGCTTATAGGCGAGATGAACATTCTATTTTTAAGGGCACATTCCGGCGACTAAACTGGTCATATTTGTTCAGACCGCCCAGCCACTGGTCTTTCATGGATCCGCTGCCTAGATTGCAATAAGTGTCGCAGAAACGTACACAAAAATGGAATCACCATCTCGACTAGAACTCTGGAAACATTCTACAATACTGAAAACTGTTGGTTTTACTAGCGTGCCTAATTGTATCAGTACGTACAACCATAAACGTAAATTAAAATGAAATTATCTATGATTTTACGAATGTAAATGGTCTGAAGCGTACTTTTTCCATACTTTACTCGTCGTCTCATGTCGCAGATACTTCTGTAGGTACATCCCAGGAAATCAGTACAATTGTAGTTGCGACCAGCCGGCAAATAAGAAATTCGTGATCAGCAATGGGAAAAAATAAGTACAGCATCCGTTCCAAAAAAATGATACAGTTATCAATTTCAACCACAATGGGCCTGTACTCTATACAGTGACGTAAAGTTGGATGACGCGTTATTGTTATAGCAAATTAACGAAGTTGGACAATGCCTATTAGTCATTAAGTTCTATAAATTGTAATTCAGCCACTGCCGAATGCGTAGATGCTCCGCCACATTCTGCATCTTCATGCCGCTTCTTCAGACAAGGGTTGGTCATATCTGTCTTTCTTATCTTAGCCATTCTACATCCTGTTAATTTCGTACTTCATATGTATGCCTAATTTTTCACATTCATTTGTACGACTACATTTCAAATGATTTGATCTCTTATTTTCTGTTTACATTCTGTTCGTATCTAGCTTCAATACAGTACTGATCTGCAGACGTAAACTCTGAGGTGCCACAAGCTTGAAATGTTTATGTTCTTGAGCAAGGCTATGCCCGACCACGTTATCTTGGTTACTGTGCCTCCTTATTTTGTTCACTTGTATAAATTTTGTCTTAGTTCGGTACGATTTCTTCATTGCTTCCTAGCATTTTCTCCAATGCCAGTCTGTAATAAGTTATTAACTTCACCTGAACTGATGACAGCTTCTGCTTGTCATTCATAAACAGGTTGCGACATAAGTTGTCTGCGTGATATCTTCTTGAAGTTTGGTCAGAACAATAATACCAAAGGTTCAAAATGTCGCTATCATTCCCATAGTTATTTTTCTCAGTGAAGTTCATCGAAAAATTTGCGTACGGTTTGCCAGTCATCTACTTTTAATCTTCAGATATTTTGAATTAGTAATGTGAGGCTATTCCTCTGTTGTATATTACCCAGCTTCAAGTTTACGTTCTGGGTCGCTTACCGTAGATTAACTAGTTTCATGCCCATGCGCGGGTTTTCGCAAGTTACTTTAATACTCTCAGAGGCAGCGAACAATTTCATGACGTGTATTCTTAATTCTTCTTAAAACAAATTCATAGTATTGATGTACTCTTCAGTTTATTTAAGTATTCGTCTGTGAATCACTAGCGCTATTTCGTATTGATTAAGACACTGGACAGTGTTGTCCAATAATACAAATTTCTTTATGGTGGGACTTAGTTTTTTCAGTACATTCCGCCCAAAATCAGCTGAGATCTACTTACAATTACCTCAGTGTCTATATAACGGTAATCTCTGAGCTTCCTTTCTCTCTTTAGGAATTTCAAATAGCAGCTTGCTAAACCTGATTTACAAATTAATTATGTGAGATATTTCACTTTAATTGAGCTTTCTTCGGTAAGATAAACCCATTATCAAACCTATGGTTGCTTTGAGAATCACAGTATTTTATTGCGAGAGGTTCTATTCGAGATGGTATTCTCTTCCTTTCTTAAAACATTATTAACGGCTCTGTCAACTGTTGTAGTACTTATATTGGGCGACTAGTTTCAACAGCCATCATAGTACCAACACATACTTTATATATGTTTGCAGAATGAATGCCGCAATCCACATGCGCCTCTTACCAAGTCAAAATCTAAGTACTTTCCTTTGAGCTGTAAGATGGATTCGAACTACAATGCAGCTTGCCATTTGTCAAGCGTACAAGTATTTGCAGAGGTAAAAAAAAAGTGATGAGTGACAGAAAAGTCGTGAGATCGAACGAGGATTGTATGCTAAAGCTTTGAATTTCTACCATGACGCTGCTCCGCTTATCCACCAAGTTTATGTGAAGTATGGAAGTTCCAGACGTGCCATTTTTTCACAGGGCGTTGCCAGTGCTGGTGCGTTCTCAGTACTCTGTTATATATCCCTAGACTTTTTACAAGTACCAAATCCTAGAGAACATATTTCAGACATGCATTACCAGATGGCGCATGGTCTATGTGCCAAAGCAGAGCTTCCTTCTGGAGTTCAAGGCGCCATGCGTGAAGGTGTCTTTGGAAGATTTACACTAGGCTATTGAATCAGCTAAAGCTATGAACCCGTTCCATGTAACTACAAGGCGTAAAGATGCTTTTGAAACATTGTTGTTAATGAATACGTGTAAGATCTCCAAATACGGTATGATAAAAGTGTTTCATACTCATTTAACTCCAACAGCTATTAAAAATTCTTACTCTGAAACAGAGGAATGGCAACTTCTTAAGTAGTCATGGCTCGAAAAGTGCCACGCCGTACTTCATCTGAAAGAACAGCCACGTTCATCAGGTGCAAAACTGAAAAACCTTTTGACGTTGATGACATTTCTTCCTCGCCAGCGCAGCAAGTTCCACATTACTCATTGCATCGTCTGATCCCAAGAAAGGGTTGGCGCCAGGAAAGATTTGTCCTTTAATTTAGTTTTGTTATTCTCTTTCATAAAACGTAAAAGATGTGGGAAATGTTTTTGTTGTCTACGGTTCTACTAGTTAAAACATTGCTCCTTTATTTCTGTACCTGTATTACCACAAATAAAATGTAGTGCTTCAGTATTAATGGCACTTGAAACAAAATCTTTCTTATTGGCACTCAGGGCGTCAGTTGCCTGGAACGATACCTAGAATGTTCTTAATAAATTATTTATTTTCTACTTTGTCTCGTTATTTTTGCAACGGTTGGGTGAGCAGCATAATTCTATGGTCTCAGAACACTTTCCGAGTTACTTACAAAGAGAGGTACTTGTTTTTTTAATTCTCCAAACACGTGTGAGATCAGGCACGTAATGTTTGGAATTTTCACTCTTCTTTACTTTACAGCTTATCTTAGAAGACCGTAAGAGAGGGTTTAGCTTCTTGATTGCTGTTTCGCATTAGCTATTCGTTGCTGTATTTCCCAGTTATTTGTTCCGTCTTCCGATAGGATGTTGTCCAGATAGTTAACTTTTCTTACGTGCCTTGATGTGCCGACAATATGCTCTCATGTTTCCTAGAGTTTCTCCTCTGCGTGGAATTGAGTCTTTTGAAAATTTCCTTTAATTCCCATTTATCACATTCATCTACCAATTTTCTTCGTTTAAATCAGACCACCACCTAATTATCTGTGAAGGACAACATAGATCCTTCGTTGTCTGAATGCCCATTCGTGCACATTTCCTCCTCCACAAATCTAAGACTTTCTTCGTGTATATTTAAAACAATGTAGGAGGCACGCAACTTCCTGCTTTAAACATTTTGTAATTTGGGAAGGGGGTGACAAAATTTTATTCCCCAGTATCATTACACACTGTGCAAACTTGTATAAGTCGGATATACTTCTTTCCAAGCTCATTCCCCCACAGGACTTCAGTTTCTTCAGCAACAATGGGTCATAATACGCCTTCTCGAGGTCTATGAACACTAAATATATGCTCAGATTATTTACAGCTTTTTTGCCATTAGTTTTCCTAAAGAAAAAATGTTGTCATTACAAAATCTTCTGTTCCGTAATCCACTTTTCTCTTTTTACAATGCTTTATTGTGGTAATGCCTTATGGGACCAAACTACTTAGGTCATCGGTCCCTAAGCCTACACACTACTTAATCTAACTTAAACTAAGTTACGAAAGAACACACACACTCATGTCCGAGGGAGGACTCGAACCTACGATCACTTTTCTCTTTTTACAATGCTTGTGTAATAAATTCTTGTCAGCTGTTTGCAACTATGAAAAACTTTGGAAATTTGTGGTAATATCTTACGGGACCAAACTACTTAGGTCATCGGTCCCTAAGCCTACACACTACTTAATCTAACTCAAACTAAGTTACGAAAGGACACACACACTCATGTCCGAGGGAGGACTCGAACCTACGACCACTTTTCTCTTTTTACAATGCTTGTGTAATAAATTCTTGTCAGCTGTTTGCAACTATGAAAAACTTTGGAAATTTGTGGTAATGTCTTATGGGACCAAACTACTTAGGTCATCGGTCCCTAAGCCTACACACTACTTAATCTAACTCATACTAAGTTACGAAAGGACACACACACTCATGTCCGAGGGAGGACTCGAACCTACGACCACTTTTCTCTTTTTATAATGCTTGTGTAATAAATTTTTGTCAGCTGTTTGCAACTATGAAAAACTTTGGAAATTTGTGGTAATGTCTTATGGGACCAAACTACTTAGGTCATCGGTCCCTAAGCCTACACACTACTTAATCTAACTCAAACTAAGTTACGAAAGGACACACACACTCATGTCCGAGGGAGGACTCGAACCTACGACGGGGGCAGCCGCACGAACCGTGACAAGGGGCCTCAGAACGCGCGGCTACCCCGGGCGGCGCAACTATGACTTATTAAACTATGACTTATTCATACCTCGCAACACATGTCTTCTTAGGAATAAGAATTATTATCACCTTCTTGAAGTCTGAGGACATTTCGCCTGTCTCCTATATCTTGCATACGAAACATATCTTTTTTTTTCTTTTTGCTTTGTAAACGGAAAAAAAATTTGTAGCGAAAATAAATACACTACTCGCCATTAAAATTGCTACACCAAGAAGAAACGCAGATGATAAACGGGTATTCAATGGACAAATATATTATTCTAGAACTGACACGTGGTTACATATTCACGCAATTTGTGTGCACAGATTCTGATAAATCAGTACCCAGAACAACCACTACAGGCAGTAATAACGGCCTTGATATGCCTGGGCATTGAGTCAGACAGAGCTTGGATGGCGTGTACAGGTACAGTTGCCCATGCAGCTTGAACATGATACCACAGTTCATTAAGAGTAGTAACTGGTGTATTGTGACGAGCCAGTTGCTCTGCCACCATTGACCAGACGTTTTCAATTGGTGAGAGGTCTGGAGAATGTACTGGACAGGGCAGCAGTCGAACATTTTCTGTATCCAGAAAGTACCGTAGAGGACCTGCAACATACGCTCGTGCATTATCTTACTGAAATGTAGGGTTTCGCAGAGATCGAATGAAGGGTAGAGCCACGGGTCGTAACACATCTGAAATGTCACGTCCACTCTTCAAAGTGCCGTCAATCCGAACAAGAGGTGACCGAGACGTGTAACCGATGACACCCCATACCATCACGCCGGCTGATACGCCAGTATGGCGATGACGAGTAGACGCTTCCAATGTGCTTTCACCGCGATGTCGCCAAACACGGATGCGACCATCATGATGCTGTAAACAGAACCTGGATTCATCGGAAAAATGACGTTTAGCCATTCGTGCACCCAGGTTCGTCGTTGAGTACACCATCGCAGGCGCTCCTGTCTGTGATGCAGCGTCAAGGGTAACCGCAGCCATGGTCAGCGAGCTGATAGCCCATGCTGCTGCAAACGTCGTCGAACTGTTCGTGCAGATGGTTGTTGTCTTGCAAACGTCCCCATCTGTTGACTCAGGGATCGAGACGTGGCTGCACGATCCGTTACAGCCATGCGGATAAGATGCCTGTCATCTCGACTGCTAGTGCTACGAGGCAGTTGGGATCCAGCACGGCGTTCCGTATTACCCTCCTGAAACCACCGATTCCATATTCCGCTAACAGTTATTGGATCTCGACCATCGCGAGCAGCAATGTCACGATACGATAAACCGCAATCGCGATAGGCTACAATCCGACCTTTATCAAAGTCGGAAACGTGATGGCGCATTTCTCCTCCTTACACGAGGCATCACAACAACGTTTCACCAGGCAACGCCGGTCAACTGCTGTTTGTGTATGAGAAATCGGTTGGAAACTGTCCTCATGTCAGCGCGTTGTAGGTGTCGCCATCGGCGCCAACCTTATGTGAATTCTCTGAAAAGCTAATCATTTGCATATGACAGCATCTTCTTCCTGTCGGTTAAATTTCGCGTGTGTAGCACGTCATCTTCGTGGCGTAGCAATTTTAATGGTCAGCAGTGTAATTTCAAGAGTTGAAGGCGATGACGAAGTGTTAAAGATTATCGTACAGTTGTAGGTAACTGCCATCCTCATACATGCCCCAGTTCCGGTATTCTAAGATTTAGACCATCAACTACAGTCATGTGCCTGTGTCGTGTACGCCGCGCCCATTTTTAAATTTCGCTGTTGTTGTGTGCCATGCATTGCCGAACTGCGTGCCAGAGTTTTCTCCCACACACTCTTCGGGAAACACTGACACACGGAACGACTGCGCACAACCGTTGGCTCTGCTACTTTGCCAGGAAAGCTAACAGTGCCCTGCGGAGTCGGACGCACACACGCAGAGCACCAAGACGCCTCGCGCCCACATGCTGGCGCTCTGTGGGACTCCGTCGCCCAGGGCGCTGGCTCGCTAATGAGACCCCCTGCTGCTAATCATACTTTGCAGCCAGGAAGAATGCCTAATGGTAAACTCCGCAACGCCTCGAGGTTAGCTCACGAAATGGCCAGGGTGCAACAAACTTCTCCCTCCCATCGCTACTCTCGTTTACCGCATTTTTTTTTTTTTTTTTTGTGTGCTAGTGCACAATTTTTTTTTCTCTAATATTGTGAGGTTGTTCCAGCGACTGCAGCGCCCCGCCCCCCATTAGACTGTGTAGTCTTTTAATCTACGCCAGTCGTAGTCCCCAGAGGAACACGGTCGGCCGATTCCTCGAGCGAAATTTCGTTTAAAATATCAACTCTTGTTTTTAAGCTTATTTCTCCCGTTGACTTTTCCCCGCACTAATGATGCATCCTCCTTTGAACATCTTTGAGAAAATCTACCCCGTCCCCGGCAGCGGGCGGCGCCGTTCCCCGGTACAAGCCAGCCAGCAGTTTTTCTCAACATAATTCCCTTACACCCGGGCTGCTATTTGATCTGTTCATTTCGGCTCCTCCGCCGCGCCTTCTCCTTCTTCGTCTTCTTCTCCTTCTTCTTCGCAGCCTTCCTTTTTTAACTCACCCGCCCCACTAGCAGCGTCTTACTCGCGGACGCGTCCCCCCTTCTTCTTTCCTTTTCCGTCGCTTTCCGCGGCGCGACGCCGACGCCTTCCGTCGCCATGGCAACACGTTCAGTGCGCAGGCGCGTCGCTCGCGTCAATCTTTTATTGGCCGGAGGCGGACGGCCGTCTAGCTGTTGCTAAGCTCGCTGGACCGGCGCCCCGCGCACAAAATGGACGACGCGCGTCTCGGGCACGTTCCGACGGGACACGACTGCTGGTTTGCCGTCTGCTGGTACACTGCCTCGCGCAAGCAGTCCACAGCGGCAAAACAAGCAACCCTTTCTTGTCGATGCACAGGCCAGCACAAAACTCACTGGTATTCCCGCCTCGTCATGCATAAATGAGAAGTGCCAGTCCACACAGTGTGTCCGAGAAGTCGTCGTACCCCTAAAGAAAAATAGTATACTCTACGGAAAATTGTTTCTCGGCTTTCTCGCGGCGTCAGATTTGTAGGTAAACTCAAGATTTCAGCAACTTTCTCTGCCACCATTGTCACGAGTTAGCTGTCATACTAGCAGCCTGTGTGACACTTCCGCCGGCCGGAGTGGCCGAGCGGTTCTAGGCGCTACAGTCTGGAACCGCAAGGCCACTACGGTCGCAGGTTCGAATCCTGCCTCGGGCATGGATGTGTGTGATATCCTTAGATTAGTTAGGTTTAAGTAGTTCTAAGTTCTAGGGGACTTATGACCGCAGCAGTTGAGTCCCATAGTGCTCAGAGCCATTTTTGTGACACTTCCGTGTTTGGTTGCCCGAATCACTGCACGGTGACGCGGTGAAGTCACGGAACTTCCTTATCCTACCAGAGATAACGTCTATGTCTGTGATGGAGGAACATAGCAGCGAGGCTGATTCAGATAACTTGATAACTCAAGTTATTTCTCTGAAGCCTTTCGGCAATGACCTTAATTTGAGGTAGAAAATTCAGAGAATTTTACGTTTGGAGCGCGACATTGCATGCACTGAGTTCTGAGCTGTGGAAAAACCGGAGAACGAGACAGTCGAACGTTTGAGATGTGGTGCTGCAAAAGGATGTGGAAGCTAAGCGGACTGATGAGAAAAGGAACGAGGAAATCCTCCGCAGAGTCGGCACGGAGAAGAACAAAGACAAGTCGAAGTGAAAGCATGACAGGACGCGTGATAAGGGCATCGACGAATAATTTACATGGAACTTGATGGAGCTGGAAAGGGTAAAAACTATAGGGAAAGAGAGAGTTTGGAACTTATGCAATAAATAATTAAGGACATCGGTTGAATGTCTCTGAAGTGAAGAGGTTGATACAATAGAGACTAATCTGTGGCGGGCCAGCTCAAACCAATCAGGCGACTATTGACACAAGGAAAAGTCTAGGGCGATACTGTATTCTCAGTTTTTTCATCTGTAGTTGCAAATGTGGGATAAGCTCAAAGAAAGTATTTTTGTCATCCATTTCTTATCTGTTGCAAATCTTCAACTTTGGATGTATTCCCATGAGCTGATAGGCTGTTCGACCACATGGTATTCCAGTTTATAGAAGTGACCAGAACTCAATCAACAATTTCTTTTTTTAAAAAAAGGAAGAAAACAGGAAGATAGATGAAGGTTTAAAATTGCATCGATAGATAATTCATTAAAGACGGAGCGCAACTCGCGATAGAACAAGGGTGGGGAAAAGATATCACCCATGTCGTTTTCAAACGAACCATCCGTGTATTGGTCTTAACCGATTCAGAAAACTATGGAAACGCTAAATACGAAGTGTTGGGCCACAGTCACTGCGTCACCTCACACCTGACTTGTACTAAACTACTGTGCACACTACCCATGATGTCAACGTATTTCTGTGCTAGGCGGAAATATTTTACCTTTCCTCAGCAATTTTTGAAGATATCTGAGTTTAAAGTAGTCAGGTTTTCTTGTCTATCATTCGGAGGAAAGAGGTGAGAATCCTTTTGGGTAGTCCAGATGTATACTCTCTAGCAATGTGATAGGGAAATTTCAGTCGTTTCTTCATAAAATCTTAGCTATTTTCTCACACTTACCTGAAACACATTTCACCTATACATACATTTTTTCCTGGTTTCTCTCAAAGAATTTATGCAGGTTTTGGAAATGTCCCTCAAGGTTTCTCAGAATCTTAGAATTTTTGTTTCAGTCAGACTTCGGCAGAGCAGACAACACCAATCCTTTTCCTCAGGATTTTTTTTCTGTGTTTTCAGTTAAGGAAGTGTCTTGAATTTATATAACATCGTGGGGCTAATTTTGTTGTTGTAATGTATTTATAAGATGTTTCTTTCGCTATATAAATTTCAGGTGATTCTATAGCCCTTAATTTAAATTTCCTTTGGTTCTTAACATCACAACTTAATTGCAAGGTTTGAACGATGTATCCTAGATATTTAAATTTAGGCATTTTAATTTGTTTACTGAAATGAAGTACCAAATGCTGGTCGTGAAGGTGTCATACAAACCCATGTGCTGGTTTATCTTCGAGCGGAATTAGAAGTATAATTTCGGCTAGAATTTAAACAAGGACTTTTTTTCTGTATCCGTATGTTGCTGAAAATAACCGATAAATAATCTGAAAAGATCAAGAAGCACTATTGATGCCGGCCGAAGTGGCCGTGCGGTTAAAGGCGCTGCAGTCTGGAACCGCAAGACCGCTACGGTCGCAGGTTCGAATCCTGCCTCGGGCATGGATGTTTGTGATGTCCTTAGGTTAGTTAGGTTTAACTAGTTCTAAGTTCTAGGGGACTAATGACCTCAGCAGTTGAGTCCCGTAGTGCTCAGAGCCATTTGAACCACTATTGATTTTCTTTTCATGTAGTCTCTTTCTTCTTTCTATGTTCTAAGTCCCTTTCTAAAACATGACAATAGATGAGTATATCTCTGTAATGGAATTCAGTTTCTATGATGATATTGCCGAACGTTGTTTCTTCAGATCTCTTATATTATATATTTTTTTATTCTTTTAACATTTCAAAATATATTAAAGTTTCCTAAACCATTTGCTTCTTTAAGTAAGTAAACGTGATTCTCGTCTGTCTACCTTTATGGGAGAGCTTAATAAGCAAATTTCATTTGCACAGGATTTGCTGTTCTTGAATTACCCATACCTACTGCACAACTTTTTGAAATAATTTTTTAAGAATCTGCTGACAAGGTGATCCCTATCCTGTTACTGATGTTTTTTAAGTTTCAGAAAGTCGAAAATAGGCTTCTGCAGTTTCATATTTGAAATTGCAAGTACAATCGAAGAGTCTTTCAGGTACAGTTTAATATACACAAAAACAGGTTAGTATTCGCGAAAAACTGTCCATAGATTCTCCATTGTACAGCAACTAGTGTGATTTCTTGTCATGTACTTTACTTTCACCACATGTCATAAACTGAAGAGCTGTGTAGAGATGCAGTTTCTGTAGTGGTAGGTCGTCCTGACATTTGCTTTGAATGTTGTCGTGGTACTAAACGGACGTCTCTTTTCCACCAATGGGTAGGAAGCCCCATCAGAATGGAAATAGAGTGTTAATTGTCAGTATACATTATTGATTGCTCAAATTACTTTCATGCGTAAATTTGAATATACTATTGTAATGCTGTTACATCACGCGATGCTAGATTCAGCTCTTACATATGTCAATAAGTACCCAAATACCTAGTGTAGACAGTTTCAGAGTCGCTTAATGCGAGACCAGTGTACTGCTGAGAAACTTGAAAAGTCCAGTGCTGAAACTTGCCATGTTTTGTCTGTCAACAAGAAGCGGCTTGAAATTCGGTGAGAGATGAATCACGGAAATCTCACGAGTGTATAGGTGCTTGATTTGGCCAGTTTAACAGATATGTATCCTAACTAATCTTTCGCTATTTCATAAGAACATAGTTTTATTATAGACCTTGTCTGGAAGAACGTGGAGTCCGCCCATATTGCCCTTATAACAGTTGCAAAAAATTCAAGAGGCGCCGAAATGAATGGAGGCAAACAATGGAATAGTCCTAATTGTTTCTGGCAATTTTAACATAATAACAATAGCCTAAATCCTTCTCAGGTAAAATCATTTTGATTCTTATTCTCAAATTATCTTTCTTTATTTTTTATGTATCTGCATATTCCAAAATTTTTTCTGGTCACTGTAGTTTCCACCTTAGCTCTGGTGAAGTATGTGGAAGTCGTCTGACTGAACACAGAATTAATTTAACTGTGAAATACAGTTTTCTGCATCGCAGTAGATGAACAGTGCAGCAGAACATGTAATATGTAATAATAAGCGGACCATGTGGTATATCAGAATGTACCGGAATAGGTAGCAGCGGAGGGAAAAGCGAAGGTAGTTACGGGTACCGTGTGATAGTTATTTCCTCATGTAGCTTGCTTCTGAAGTTCGTACTCGGTTTTGTTACGCGACTCGGAATACCGGTGGGATTATGGTCTAGTGTCACCGTCTACAAAGATCCTAGGCCACTTCCACCCACTACCTAGATTTTTAATATATAAAAAAATCTTCAGTTATGACGGCCTAATATTTCCCGTAGAAGGTGGTCACCGTCGTTCTACCAGCAGCCACGTCAAAGGAAGCCAGAGGAATGGATAGAGGTTCAGAGCACCATCTTGCTCTTTGGATGGGAAAATGCCGCTAAAGGCGGAAGAGTTAGCCATAATCAACGGTATGGAGATGGAGAAGCCAATGGAAACAACTGCGTTTTAAGATACAAAATGTATATCAGCTGGACATGCGGCCTCTAACTGAAGGAAAAAGGAAATTTTATGATGATATTTCCTTTGGCAAGATATCTCCCATTCGTATCTCGTGAAGAACAATGCCAAGAGAAACGTAACCATGAGGAAAAAATTGAAAAATCTATAAAAGGCTAACGTTCTACGATTCACACCGCGGATTGTCAGAAGTTCCAAACTGGTACGGAATCTAGAAAACGTAAGTAATTGCCAAGGCTGCGAATACAGCTCAGTAAAGAGAAATGACGGAAGCGAAATAAATCTGGTCAGACGATAATAGGTTGTCATCAAGAGAATCTGAAAATAGAATGACGGTCCTAGCATTCGTTGTGAGCAGGAAGGTATGAAGAAGGACGAGTTACTGTGAAAATGCAGCGATAGTGTTATTTTGATCAGAACCGAAATCAAATAGCGACAGTTATAGTTCAGGTAAACATAACGACTCAAAAGCAAAGGGAATGAACAGGTAATTTTAGTACGTAATGGGGAAGTGAAAATCTAACAATCATGGGGGATCGGCACACTATACAAGTGGAATAAAAGTAGGCATAGTTACGGGAGAATTCAGTATCGGTAGCAGAAATGAAAGACTCCTTGAGTTCTGCAATAAATTTCAGCTATTAACGGGTAATACACAGGAATACACCAGGTTGTGTTACTTTATGGCGAGACGGAGACTCCAAAATCAGATACTGGATTGAAAAGCGTACTCAGAATGTTAATTTAGTGACGAAGAAGAGTCGGTAGAAGTTCAACAAAAGCGTCATAAACAATCAACATACGGGGAAATGGGATTCTGAAGTGGTGAAGAGTGATGATATGCGTTCGAAGGACGTAGATAATGAGTAACTCAGTAGAGTATTTAGTTGATGAAAAATAGATAATTGCAGAATTTGGACAGACAAACGTAAGACAGGTAATATGAAAGAAATTCTGGATAACAGAAGAAAAAAATTCATCAACGAAACTAGAAAATACTAAAAATTTCAGGGAAAAAATCACTTAAAAATGAAATCCGTAGAAAGTGCAAGGAAGGCAGCGCGATATGGCTGCAGAAAAAATGCGGAGAAGTATAAAAGAAAAAGAAATGGTAGACGCAAGACGAACTCACCTTATAACTTAGGAAAGTCCAAACAACTTTCAACCAGTTTAAAAACATAGGCTTGAACGATAAGCGTGAGAAAAGAATTCCCCAATTAAACGCAGAGATAACCAAATAATTATTCATATCAGTGTGTACCATCTGTAACACTTGGACATATCATACGTAACACTCTCGGGACAACATCATTCGTACAATTCGGAAGATATTGAGCTTCAACACTAATGCGTTCAATTTGTTAATGAGAATAATACTGTACAAATAGATGGAAAAAATTATGGGTATGTTAGAAATGGCTCTGAGCACTATGCGACTTAACTTCTGAGGTCATCAGTCGCCTAGAACCTAGAACTGATTAAACCTAACTAACCTAAGGGCATCACACACATCCATGCCCGAGGCAGGATTCGAACCTGCGACGGTAGCGGTCGCCCGGTTCCAGACTGTAGCGCCTAGAACCGCTCGGCCACTCCGGCCGGCGGTATGTTAGATGCAGATAGTTTGATGTTAGGAAAGGCAAAAGTACGGCAGCGGCAGTTCTGCCATTGTGCTTGATAAGGGAAGCAAGGCTTTCGAAAAAATGAGACATTTTCAGAGGAATTTATCGATCTGTAAAAGACGTTGCACAGTCGTATTGTATCACTTTCTGCTGTTAGTCTATCAGTTTAGATTGTTACTAATCATCATCAGAAACAAGAATTTTTTTCATATTGTGCTTGATAATGATTAGTAACATTCGAAACTGATAGACTAGCAACTGAAAGTGGTGCAACATGATTTTAGATAAATATTTGATAGCTGTAGTGCACCAATTACTTGAAATATTTTAAACTTGTAGTTTGGAACTTTAATACTACCGTAGGTAGCTGGGTATACGTTGTATGAAAAGACGGTTAATATGCCATAAGTCCAAGAACCAAGAGGGAGCAATAAAAATGGAAGATTGGCGATTTATCTACGTATGATATGCAACCAGTCACTTTTTGAATTTTATATGATTTATTGCATCACTAATTAGTTTCCGAGTCATCAAATGTAGATTAAAGGGCAATATTTTCTGGACCATCTGCAACTGGATGCCATGGTCGTCGTGCTGTATAACGGAAATTTAGACACAAGTTAACGAAAAGTATACGAAAATAAAAGATCTTTATGTTTTAGTATACTTACATGGCATTGCATCTTGGTATCAACGACAAATTCATTACGAAAAGGTCTATTTTACATACTCACTCACTCTGACACACACAAACACACACACTCGCACGCGCACACGCACACGGAGACGACTTATTGAAATTCATTTCTATATAAATCGACCACAGCTGCAGTTCGTCATCCGCAGGAAGATAAAGAAAAATTGAAGAGCAAAAGAGAAGTGCTCTAATTAAAAAAGGACGCAAGGCAGAGATGAAGATCAATGTTTATACCGAAGAAGCAACGATGGAACTAAAAGCAAGAGCAAAACTGCGGTTAAGCTTCAGGGTGAAAGGACGTCAGTGGTAGGATTAGCTGATGACATCCTCACCCTCTTTAAACTAAGAAGCACTTGGGGAACGGATTAAATAGTCTGCTGCCCGCATAATACGGAATAGAAGTAAAAAAGGAAAAAGAAGGTACGAAAGAGTACCAGATATATGATTAGCGAAAAGCTGGGACTCTGTAGAAGACGAAATGATGAAATTCTTCTCCCTTAGAAGCAAAATAACGCACGGTGGAGAATGTAAGGCGAATATACTAGGACGAGGCAGATTAGCACAGGCAAAGAGGGAATAGTCACTAAAAGAGGTGAACTAGTACGAAATATCGATTTTAATGTGAGAAAGAAATTCCTGGAAATGAATGTCTGGAGAGCAGTATTATATGGAAATGAATCGTTCCACTGTGGGTAAACTATTAAATAATATACTCTTAGGGGAGATCCTTACAGGATACTGAAAATAAATTGGCTAATGAGACAGGCAATGAAGGCTCCAACCCACCCTTCCCTTGTCCAGTTGACGTCCTCCTTCTAATACCCACATTCCACTTGTGTTCCTTCGCACATAGACTCCAAGTGAGGTGAAGCAGTGATTAGCACACTGAACTCGCATTGGAGGGACGACGGTTCAAATCCATGTCCAACCATACTTATGTTTTCGGTGATTTCTCTAAATAGCTGCAACGCTTCCTCTAAGGCCACGGCCGATTTCCTTCCTCATACTTCCTTAATCCGAGCTTCTGTTCCGTTTCTAATCCTCTGTTGTCGACGGCACTAAGCTTCTTTTTTTCTTTTCGCACACAGACATCCCAGATATCCTTTCCCGTGTATCATCCCCCTTAATACTTCCCTCACCCCAATAGCTACCCAGTTACCAGGAGGCGTTGTGGTGTTACACCCCGCCTACCCACCGTTTCCGCTGACAAATGGAACTCAAATAAAGGCGATGCCGCACGGTGTGGCCTTAGAAGCATCTGACTCGATTCTACTTGCAGGTGTGAATCAAGCTGGTCAGTTTCAACACAGATCAAAAAGGGCTAACCATGGAGGTGTATGTGAACAGGAAGGGCAGTACCACAATCATAACAATGGGAACAGCCCAACTTCGACTCATTAATCACGGTATATTCTAGATTCAAGATTTACCAGGCAACAGAAAACAAATATCAAACACTGAAATCGGGAATAAGGATTGCACTAGGTTCATTACCAACCCTTGTTAGCAAGCGACATTTAAAACAAAGAGTACAAAAAATGTAATCAATGAGGCTCCTATAAGATCGAGACAAGGGAGACAGAGAAATGCTATCAGCGAGGAGAAACCGTGTAGTTCTATGGCGCGTTACGTAGTCTGTACGCCGTACTGTGTCGATGACGTCCGCTGGGTCTTCTGCGTTGGGCACGGACGCTAAGTGTTACCTGCTTCAAGACGCCGACAAATGTGAAGCTCTGTGCCCCTGCCGGGTCCTGTTTAAAAACTCGATCCCAGCAAGAATGCAGCAGGTTGTCAGGGTACGCACTATTTTCTATTGCCATCTGAAACAGCAGTTCCTACCAAATGCTGCATCCTTATTACCATCGATTAACTCTCCAGATCTATTAGGTTGCCATTGCCTGGCTGGTCTTAAGTATAAACTCCCAGGAACGTATCCCTTCATTCCTGGCGTATTTCTTCAAACTAAGGAGCTTTTTTTAACGGTTACAGCCTTCTTGGTGACCACCAACAGGTCCTAATTGTAGTTCGAAAGTCTTCGCCTTAAAATTAACCTGACCCAAAATTATTCCTGGACAGAGGAAATGGTATTAAGTAATCTCCGCGTGTATAACATGAACTATAATGACTGTGATCAGTGTTACGTAAGTCAGATAGAAAGAGCGTACGTATTTCCAATATGAAACGGCCTGTGGTAAACACACTGCTGTCTTTTAAGCAGTCCACAACAAACGTAAAATACAAGTGCTACGTACAGTAATTAGGGGAAGACTGCTTTTTGTATGAGAGATATCTGAAACATGCAGCAACAAAAAGTGCTCTCCACAAAAGGTAATAAACGCACAGCGTGAGTTTAGTGAGAATGAGTGTTTTAACATTTTTAAGGAGCTGCTTTAGTGAGCTGGTATTTCGATGTCGTGTGTTAAAATGTGGTCCATTAATATACAGGGTGTATCATAATTAAAGGTGTAAACGCATACAGTTGAAAGTACACGACACTAGAAGCAAAAACGTTTCAGTAAACATAGGGTCGAAAATGCATACGTTGAGAGCCACGAGCAATTTTTCATCTTCGATACTGTGAAACAAATCTCTTCTACTGCAAGTTCTTTGCTTTCTATATTTTGGGAAGTGGTAGTGTGGACCAACATAAGAAAAAAATGTCCAGCAAACATGTGCTCTAAAACGCATACCTTAAAACTTACGAGCACTTGATCAATAGAAGAATTGTGTTTCAAAGTAGCAGAGATGAACGAGTCCTCATAGCTCTTAAGGAATGCATTTTAGAGCACATGTTTACGGGACATTTAGGTCCATACTACCAGTTCCCAAAATATGGAAAGCAAAGAATTTGCAGTATAAGAGATTTGTTTCACAGTAGCTCTTAAGGTATGCATTTTCGACCCTATGGTTACTGAGACGTTTTTGCTTCTAGTATCGTGTACTTTTAACTGTATGCGTTTACGCCATTAATTATGATACACTCTGTATACAGAAACCAAAGTGATTCTGACGCTTACTGTCTTGGGTGAAACTAAAGAGACAGCAAGACCGGTTCATCATGGCAGATCTGCGATCATCCACAACACATCACGGACTGAAGACAACAGGAAGTTCGCTGACGAATTTATCTGAAGAAAGCGACCCCTGATGGCTGCAGTAAACTCATCGGCGGTGTGACATTTCTTCTTTGAGCTTTTATACCTTGCATTTCATGTGTTAAATTACTTTGTAAGACATTCATGTGCGCCTTTCCGCTATCAAATGGCAGCCCGCTTATTTATATTATGCGTCCTATATTCTTGTACACTCTTTCCGTATTTTATGATTAATCTTTTATTACCTTCAGTTATAGTTAAGGTATACTTTACCCGTTATTTTGTTCAATTTTTTTACGATAATGTTTAATAATCAGACGTGCACACAGATGTACCCTCTAACAGATGTCCATTTGTCTCTGTCTTGAATAGTAGCATCATAGAAACATAGTACTTGGAATGACACTACGTGTTTGTACTATATGTGACGAGTTACAGACTGTAACAAAATGTTAGTGGTATGCTCTATAGTTTTTTTTCTTTTTATATAGTACGCATTATAGTAGATATAACTTTTTACGAACAATATTTTTTCTATATTTTTAGATCGGAAGATGATCGCTTCAGCAATCGAAACCTGTCATATTTTTATAGATGTGCGATCACATTTTATTCTGAAAATTAACATCGCGTGCTTCACAACGCTGACCATTTCAAGTCTTATAAAATTACTTGTTGTTGTTGTTGTGGTCTTCAGTCCTGAGACTGGTTTGATGCAGCTCTCCATGTTACTTACCAGGGGTGTTTGTCGCTGTGACTGTGATCATGTACATCTCATAATATATATATATATTCTAAAAATAGGTATCCATGTAGGACACTTGTCTCATGGTGTTCACTTTATTTTTCTGTAGCGTAAATTTCCGTGCTATCACATAGTCTTGAATGCTGGCATTTTCACGTGAAAGATGTCTTCATTCTCATTTCCTTCATTGTACTTCAACAACCATTGCACTATGTACAAGAAGACAGACGAAAGACCTGAAAATTCACACTCCGAAATTACAAGTCTTTCGCTTTATCTGAATCAAATAATAAATAAATATCATTAATAGGATCCACTTCAAAGGAAAACACAGTTATGTCTGAGTTTGCTGGAACACTAGTTGTGGCATGCACAGTGGGTGTATGTGTCTATTGAGATTACATTTCGATTTTGTGTGACTGCCTACACATTTCAGCGGCAGATCGTTTTGCTAGATGAGTAACAGCGGAAAACTTCGAACGGCCATGAGGAAAATAAGATCAGAACAAATAAAATCTACAATAAATAATCAAAAGGCCTACACAACTCATGCCACAAGGATGCCCACTACAAAAACAGTGACTAGCTTCATCAACAACAGACACCTGGCTGAAATTGGTAGACAGTTACTGAGAATAAAATCTAATCTGAAGAGAAAGATAAATTCCCACTGAGGATGTCGCGGTTGTGATGAAATATGTTTGGGCAAACACAAACATAAGACTGCGGTTTTCTAATAGCTTTCTTTCGATTGCAACAAAAAAAATACATATTTCAGAAGAGGGTAACATTGTGAGAGATATTTATAGCTTCTCGTAGCCGGTATTGTGGACTCAGTGTGGGTTACTCGTAGACTAAAATTAAAATCCCATAGGAAATACCTCGGATCCCAATCTGTCGAAACTAGCTGATGTGATCTTAGTGCAGAACCCATAATAAAGTAGAAAACTTTTCATGAGTTGTTCTGGGTGAACAAATCGATGTCGTTTTAGGAATGAGCCCTTTCCTGCATCCGGGCGACCTGTATACTGTTTACTGTAATTCACCATCAGACGCTTGGGTGCAGCCAAAAGCAACTTATGAGCAAAATACGGAAAGTACCATAACCACATTTTCCAGAGAGGCCAAAATAAGCTAACACGTGTCTCGGCTTATCCCTATATACGTGAAAGTTTCTGAGAACACAACTGTCAAAATTTTCGATGTATTTTATGTGCATAGTTTAACTGAAGCAGTGGCACACTTCTGCTCGCCGTATAATGATTACTACACGAATGTTTTCCAGTGCGTAATGAAGTAACGTTGCCCTTATTCGTCTGTGTAACTGGTAAATGAATTAAAAAACAATAAATGAATGAGAAAAATATTTGCAATTTTTTCGAGGAAATTCCTGTGGTGTATCTCGATTCATAATCAATTACAAGTGTCTGTTTTCGGCAAAGTGGTCCGCTTGAGTGGAATAACTGCAAGAAAAAAATATAAGAATTAACACACGAACTGACATAAGAACGAAATATTAGTATATGAGGATTTAAAAAGATTGTAACCCTTGAAAATACAGGCACACGTGTATTATACAATAGCAGTACGACACTTTTGTGAAAACCAGTTGTAATTGTACAATTAACACAACGTCCTTGTGGCCCCTAACTTGATAAGAAACATTCGTGTAGTAAATTTCTACGGACCTGAATAAACGAACGAAAATAATAAAATAATTGCAAATAATAACAGGTTTCGAACAGAGGGCGCTAAAGTGACAGACCGCAGCGATAGCCAGTATAGCACCATCTGTGCTGACTCTGTCATGTGCTATAAGGTATCTAAATTACGTCAAAATGTTGAGCATCGCTTCCTCAGAAACGGTCGAGTTTCTACGGATAAACCGTTCGTTTATTATGACCTCTCTTCCATTGAGCGATGTTTTTGAGAAGTCAGGTCATGGCTCTTTTCGTGTTCCTCTTCTCAGCGCCGTGTCGCCATCAGAGAAGGTGCTTGGCACGAAGCAGCGGGGACATGGACGCGAAGTCAGAAGACTTGGATTGTATTTGAAGACACAGGACCGTTTAGCCACCTGCAAATCTTTCGGATAAGTAACTTTTTTCATAGATCTAAATAGCGCAGTTCGCTATGTCCTAAAGCATCTGATCTTCCACAGAAGATATGAAGCTGTGAGTATTCGGTGTGTTCGGAGTCTGAAATGTCTGGCGGTTAGCGAATGTAGCATCATTATCCTGGGACCACATAACGGTACTTTGAACATACTGTACACGTACGTCGACCAACTGAATGACCAGGGCCGTCAGGTGGAAAGGTAAAGAGGAGTGTGCTTTCTCCATGGGTAACGAAAATTTTTATTGATGCTGTACACAGAGCACCCGAGAAGCGGCAAATGCTGGTAGTGGGTGATGCAATTCGTTCGTTCTGCTTAAAGACGGGTGGCCAGGCAGGGGCAGGGGCGAAGAGGAGATGGGCGGAAGGGGGGGGGGGGGAGAGGGGGTCAAAGCAACCCGTTATTTTGTCGACAGTCCCCTTAATCTCTTTGCATGAACAGCAGTCTGACCAACAGTTTCCTAAAACTACCAGCGGCTCAGAATGTCAAGACGTTGCCCTGCTTTCTGCATCGTCGTAATCGCAGAGCGGGCTCGCAGCAGACGGTGGCAGAGGGTGGGTGTGAATGGAAAGAGAGTAGAGCGACTAACCCGAAGCAAACTGACAAAGTTGAAAGTACATACGAAAGCGTCAGTCCCTCTAATTAACGCGGAATATTCACAGTTGCCCAATTGCAGCCGCTCAATAGTAGGGACTCGAGGACTGTCAAGCTGATAATCAGTCCCGGCTCACTCAATAACTTGAATAAGGACATCAGCCATTTTATGAAAACATGCGGCTCGTTTATGCCGTGGATTTGTAGTGCAGAGAAACGGGTAAAGCGATAAGAAATCTCGCAGTACTCATTAAAGTATAGAGCAGATGCGTACGCCGTTGCCATTACGAGCAAAGCACTACAGTGGAAGCTGAAAGCTAGACTGTTAAAGCAATGAAAACCCTCCTTTACAACAAGTGGATTAGCCATGACGCGTATCGGAGCGGTAGCTTTACGCTGAGGTGAAACAACTTAGGAGGGTACTTAGTTCGTGTGCCATCCTCGTAAGCGCTTTATCCGAACATTCTTAACGTGACCATGGTTGTCCCTTGTTTTCTCAGTCAAACACTGATTTATTGCTGTAGTCTCTAAAGCGTACATTGACTAAGGAACCTTAAAAAATAAAGAAATAACAAAAAAACATTGAAGATTTCTCTCCTGCTTTTCAGCATTACTCCAAAGAATTATAATCGTCCTTATGACACTGCATTTTAGAAAAATTCGAAACAGAGGTTACTTTGTTCTGGTTGCTTTGCTTTGATCTTACAATTCATAGACACAATATATTGTTTTTCCAAAGAAAATTCCGCACTGGCTGTATCAATGATTTTTATTAAATCTGCGACCGGTTTCGCACCACTTATCGGTGCATCCTCAGGCAACATGGTAACGTTGAACATTTCCACTCCCCACCATTCACGTCCAATATACCGTCATCTGGTGAAAGCGGTAGTTAAAATTTAAAAATCTTTTTTAAAAAAAATTTTAAATGATGGGAGCGGCAATGACCGTGCAAGCATAATAAAACTTAAGATTGTCAGAGGTTTAGTAATAAACCGTTTAGTATTAGTCAAAGATGTATGATGCTGTTTAGTTAAGATAGTATTTAATTTTCATCCTGATTCTCTCCTAAAGGCTGAAATTTCCGATCATGTTATCATTGTATCATTGCCTGTGAAATGTTCCAGAGAACGTACGGCCTTATCGCTGTATTAGGGCATTAAAAAAAAATGCAAGGTTTTTGTGGAGCTGTTGAAAGTGCACCCAGAAGAATGGCTGTGTTCAGCTCTTTAATAACAAAGATGTGACATAAAGTCACGTAGGAGGCTAGTGACAACTCTAGTAATTATGCATAAATTGTCGTTAAGTAGTAATCTGTCATCTCATATTACGGACACACCTGGTAACACTCTTGTCCTTGGCCACGTTTGCACCTGGGTCTCTGAAGATGGAAATAATTCTGAAACGCATCACTTTGTGATCAATAAAGACATCCTGTTGTATGACTTTTTATGCGACCTAGCCAGCTTAACGATAGATCTACGCATAATTAGCGTTTTAATGTTCACTATTCTAAGGAAATGCTTAGTGCAGTATTGCAATTTCATTTGCATAGAAAGAGCTTCTTATTTATTTATTCCTCCAAGGATTGCGTCGCACGTACTTCGAGATTAAGCGACAGGGCAAATAACGCTCTATCTTTGAAATAATTTGTGGCAAGTACGGAGTTGAAGAATACGAAAATAAGTTTTAACGGCTACTCATTTAAGATACGAAAGGCAAACGTCAAATAATCGCATCGCTTCTTCGACAGTAATAGACGACGAATCATAATCATACGGGCTCCAGTGGCTTTCCTGAATCGAACCGATTTTCTCCTACAAGACCAAGGCCGATTCCTTCCCCAGATGAACAAGTGACGCGTCTGTAGTGATCTCGTCATAAAATCTATCCCTCCTCTTTTCTATAAAAAATTTTAATGCAAGTCTTGACAATATCTTGAAGATTTTATATTCTGAGGTTGGCTTATAATTAATCAGCTTCCATTTTCCAACATAATCGACATCGGTTTTCGTAGCCTTCATTTCAACGACTAACCTGTTAGGATTACCTATTGATAGAACAAGCGATTTCGAACTAAAAACTGAATGCCTCCCTGAAAAGTTTAATTGATGTTTTTCGTTGCATAAATTACTCGAAATGGATAACAAGATCATCTAGGTAAACTCAAAAAATGGTTCAAATGGCTCTGAGCACTATGGGACTTAACAGCTATGGTCATCAGTCCCCTAGAACTACTTAAACCTAACTAACCTAAGGACAGCACACAACACCCAGCCATCACGAGGCAGAGAAAATCCCTGACCCCGCCGGGAATGGAACCCGAGAACCCGGGCGTGGGAAGCGAGAACGCTACCGCACGACCACGAGATGCGGGCTAGGTAAACTCAAATCAGCTATCATTGAGAGGTATGAGCTGAAAAATACCTCCGAGTTTCTGTTAACCCCGACATAAAAATGGCAACCGATATTTCTGCTTCTGATTAACGTAATCGGTTAAAGTACGTGATAACAGGAATACGTAACACTCACGGCGGAACAATCGTCGGTGTGCCCGCTGTGTCACGAGGACAGACGAACACTTGTAGCGGACTCTGCAGTAAATAAACCGGAGAAGACTGTGAATATAAACTTTTTCTCACTATTAAAAAAACTTCCTAAAAGAAGCCGCATTCACAAGGCATGGTTACCAAAGACGTGAGGCTATCTTATACATAACAAGAGCAACCAAAGTCTGGCATAAAATAGCACAAATGGTGTAGAACGTCTGATTGTGGTTAAATGTTCAATCTTAAATTTCTTCTTTCCTAGTATACCACAATAATCATCAAACAAACCATGAAACGACTTAATAAGAAAAACCAAAAATCTGTTATTCGAACTTCACAGATCCTGTTTTAAGGTGTTACGTATTTACATACTGAAATTTGACTATCCTTACCTTCAAGCTATAAATCTCGTTTCATACTATTTGAAAATATAGTAACCACTAAAATTTGATCACACTTTATTCTTGGCGTTTTATCTATTTTTCCCTCTCTGCAAACGCAAAATTTTTTCAGAATGATAGCTGTAGTTTCATTTATTTCATGTTCGTATGGCCTCCGTTCATAATCGACCGGTACTGATGGCAGTGTTATGTGCAACGGGTCTTGACTGCGGAGGTTCTGTGCATCACAGAACTCATTCAAATGCGTTCGCCAATTCGTTCACCAAGACGACATCTCAAGGCCCAGCTGGTTGAATCGGAGGAATTTGCAATGCCGAATAAGGAAGCCAACGACTGATGTACCAAAATCTTGTACATAAGGCAACAGCTTGAAACACAGGTGAGGTATTTGAGATAAGAAAGTAGAAAATAAACATCTAAATCTATATTTACAGCTACTCTGCACAGATACTCCGCAAGCCACAGCAAGGAGCATGGTGGAGGGTACCATGTACTACCACTTGTCATTTCCCCTCCTGTCCCACTCGCAAATAGAGCGAGGGAAAAGCGACTGTCTGTACGCATCCGTATGAACCCTAATTTCTGGTATCCTATCTTCGTGGCCCTTATGCGCGATGTGTGTTGGCGGCAACAGGATCGCTCGGCAGTCAGCTTCAAATGCCTGTTCTCTTAAATTTTCTCAGTAGTGTTTCCCGAAAAGAACGCCGCCTTCCCTCTAGGGATACCCATTTCACTTCCCGTCGCATCACCGTGACACTTAAGTTCTGTTAGAAACTACCGGTAACAAATCTAGCAGCCCTCGTCTGAATTGCTTCGATGTCTTTCTTCAATCAACCTGGTACGGATCCCAAACACTCCAGCAGTACTGAAGAATATGTCACACCAGCGTCCTATATGCGGTCTCCTTTACAAGTAAACCGCGCTTTCCTAAAATTCTCCCAACAAACCGAAGTCGACAGTTTGCCTCCCCTATCACAGTTTTCAAATGCTCGTTCCTCCTCATTCCGCTTTGCAACGTTACGCCCAGATATTTAAACGACTTGACTGTGTCAAGCTGGACGCAAGTACGAGGGCAGTTCAATAAGTAATGCAACACATTTTTTTTCTCGGCCAATTTTGGTTGAAAAAACCGGGAATTTCTTGTGGAATATTTTCAAACATTCCCGCTTCGTCTCGTACAGTTTCATTGACTTCCGACAGGTTGCAGCGCTGTACGGAGCTGTTAAAATGGCGTCTGTAACGGATGTGCGTTGCAAACAACGGGCAGTGATCGAGTTTCTTTTGGCGGAAAACCAGGTCATCTCAGATATTCATAGGCGCTTGCAGAATGTCTACGGTGATCTGGCAGTGGACAAAAGCACGGTGAGTCGTTGGGCAAAGCGTGTGTCATCATCGCCGCAAAGTCAAGCAAGACTGTCTGATCTCCCGCGTGCGGGCCGGCCGTGCACAGCTGTGACTCCTGCAATGGCGGAGCGTGCGAACACACTCGTTCGAGATGATCGACGGATCACCATCAAACAACTCAGTGCTCAACTTGACATCTCTGTTGGTAGTGCTGTCACAATTGTTCACCAGTTGGGATATTCAAAGGTTTGTTCCCGCTGGGTCCCTCGTTGTCTAACCGAACACCATAAAGAGCAAAGGAGAACCATCTGTGCGGAATTGCTTGCTCGTCATGTGGCTGAGGGTGACAATTTCTTGTCAAAGATTGTTACAGGCGATGAAACATGGGTTCATCACTTCGAACCTGAAACAAAACGGGAATCAATGGAGTGGCGCCACACCCACTCCCCTACCAAGAAAAAGTTTAAAGCCATACCCTCAGCCGGTAAAGTCATGGTTACAGTCTTCTGGGACGCTGAAGGGGTTATTCTGTTCGATGTCCTTCCCCATGGTCAAACGATCAACTCTGAAGTGTATTGTGCTACTCTTCAGAAATTGAAGAAACGACTTCAGCGTGTTCGTAGGCACAAAAACCTGAACGAACTTCTCCTTCTTCATGACAACGCAAGACCTCACACAAGTCTTCGCACCCGAGAGGAGCTCACAAAACTTCAGTGGACTGTTCTTCCTCATGCACCCTACAGCCCCGATCTCGCACCGTCGGATTTCCATATGTTTGGCCCAATGAAGGACGCAATCCGTGGGAGGCACTACACGGATGATGAAGAAGTTATCGATGCAGTACGACGTTGGCTCCGACATCGACCAGTGGAATGGTACCGTGCAGGCATACAGGCCCTCATTTCAAGGTGGCGTAAGGCCGTAGCATTGAATGGAGATTACGTTGAAAAATAGTGTTGTGTAGCTAAAAGATTGGGGAATAACCTGGTGTATTTCAATGCTGAATAAAACAACCCCTGTTTCAGAAAAAAATGTGTTGCATTACTTATTGAACTGCCCTCGTAATACTGTATCCGAACGTTACATTATTGTTCTTTCTACTCATCCGCATTAACCCACGTTTGTTCACATTTAGGGCTAGCTGCCATTCATCACACCAACTCGAAATTTTGTCTAAGTCGTCTTGTATCTTCCTACAGTCACTCGACTTCGTCACCTTACCGTACACCACGGCATCATCAGCAAACAACCACAGATTGCTGCCCAGCCTGACCACTAAATCATTTATGTATACAGAGAAAGAAAAGTTGGAGCTAAACTAACCGGGAAAGTCTTTACACGTGCAGAGTCTGACCCGAATGACGCAGGAAACCAAGCGAGATCTTTCTAAAGAAATCATCTCGGCATTCTGCTAGAGGTGCTTCGGGAAATCACATAGGATCTAAACGTGTGTGGCCCGAAGAAGATTTGAACTCCGGTCCTCTCGAGATCTTCACTTTGCAGAAAGCTACCAGCCGACAGCTACGTACTCAAGCCATTAAGCAGGCTGTACGATAGGAGGCAGCTAATTATTATATCACTTCACTATTTCAGAAAGTGAAAGGACCTGCGAGTCGACTGGCCAGAAATCAGGCAGGTGCACCGCAAGATGCATGCGTGCGGCCGTTTATAAGACAAGCATCGCAATCGTCAACTTGACCTTGTCACTCGTTCATTCTTCTGTCGTGTATTACGAGTCTGAGGGGAGATTTCTTGCGCTATCCGAACCTTCCGCGCAGTAAAAGCACGACACGAATTTGATAGTCACAAAGTAGAATTGTCTAAATGAGAACACTTTCGCCATTTGACTTTTCTTTTATTCCCTTTCAGATATCATTTCCATTTTGTATCTGTTTCCAGTTCCAAGGAATTAATTATTACTCTACGGTAATTAGTCACATTGTATGACGTAGCACACATTAAGAACATCATATGTGCTCTATGGCCAGGTGTTGCACGTGATGTTCTTGATATATGCCGAACTTGTAATGTTGCCACAAAAGAAAGACAAAATAAAATAAAAGAATAGTCAGATGACGTAACGTCTCATCATTTACAAAAAATGAACTACAGAGTGAGTAAATAGATGTAACTAATAAATCTAAAGGTGTACAATATGGAGAATTTAATGGTTCAACACCTGTTTAGTATGACATTCCCTCCATCCTGGCTAAGACATATCCGCTATTAACATGATCGAAACAAGCAGTAATTCAGAGCACGGATGCCTTGGACAATGGTGAATCACATTGATAAAGTAGTCGATCGACTGATTTGAGCGTCTGGAGGTGTACGACGGCTTGGTTGAAGGAGCACTGCTTCCGTACCAGAGTCAATGAACCACAATACGATCCAAATTCTCCAAATAGCGCTATTGCGCTTGCTCTTGCCCAGAAATGCAAAGTTCAGATCTTGTTACTGGAATATATTTTCATCGCCAGAATTTTTTTAATGGGAATATTAATTTTGGTAGCCCCGTTGGTGCAACTAAGTAGTCTAGCCGGGTGCCTGTATGAATCCTCATCGCCAGCTGTGACAGTACAAACAAAGCACTGCAAATACTCTCATGTCGATCATCCTCACTGCACAGTTATACTTAATCCATATGTGTGAAACTTGTCTGAAAAGACCTGACCAAATTATGTCAGATCTTGATGAGATTTCAAAAGCGGTTAAAAGATTGGTAAATTGCTTTAAATGTCCAAAGATCTAAGATTTTATATTGATTAAAACAAAACAACCTTATTTGCTATGAGTACAACATCAATGAGTTGCGGTTGTAGGGACTCAAGTGATACAAATATCTGGATGTAACAGTTTCTAGGGATACGGGATGCTATGATCAAACTGGCTGAGTAATACAGGATGGCTCTAACTAAACTTTCACTACTTTAGCCAGTGTAGACGGAAAACTATTTACCGTATGGGTACCCAACTTTACAGGAATATGTTCAGACTGTGCGCTGGAGGATTAGCTTTGTTAGTGGTGTTAGTGTCAATGTAGGGCTGAAACACAAGCATCAGTGTGCGTAACAGTTCCAGACAGTCAACATTAGTCTGGACGAAGAGCAGGGCTTTACTCTAAAAGCTGTTTTATCAAAACAATAGCAAAGGTGCTACTGCTCTTTGAGAGTATCGACGCATTAAACTAACACGGAGAGGTCCTCTTTGCACACCGGGGTTGAAGAACATGGTTCGAAGGGCAGATTTAACTGATGATTTGGGAATTGCTCCTGGGAGAGGCCGACGACCAGTTGCACCACAGACCCTTGGAGAAGTTACAGTTGCCATGGCTGAGAATACTGGACTTCATGAGCAATGTTCAAGTAGTGCACGAGCTATCACGACAGCTGAACATTCCTGGTCCATCGCTCGAAAAGTTCAGCGAAGAGTTGTGAAATGAAGAACATGATGTGATGCGGAAGTTCCAATTAACTGCCTATTTGGGAATTGCTGTTAGGAGAGACCACCGACCAATTGCGTCAAAAATTGCTGAAGAAGATAGTATCGCCACAGCTGAGAATACTGGACGCTGTGTGGAATTTTCAGGCAGAGTATGAGCTGTCACTGCAGCTATACATTCCATGGACCACAGTTCGAAAAGCGCTGCGAACAATTGTGAAATGGTATCTCTAGTGCGGTTCCACGCTGTCGTGGATGCAGGAGGTCGTCATACTGAGCAACGTTTCTAGCGTGGAACGTAAACGTCGTACGCAATTAACAGATGTTACCCCTTTCAGATGGAAAGTAAATTACGTTTCGTACAATAGTTTCCTCGTTATTTCAATTCCGTGTATCGTTACAAATGTTTCCACGAAGTTTCATTGACCTATGGTCACTTGTTTTTCATGGGGGCCCTCTCGGGTAGAGAAAGTTTAATTATAACCAAACTGTAGGTTAAACAGGTGGTAGACGAATGTACGAAGGATATTGCTTGCAAAATACTCGTACGACCCATCGTAGAATATTTCTTAAGTGTTTCAGAGTCATATCAGACAGAGCTAACAGAGGTAATTAAACTTATACAAAGAAGGGCAGCACAAATGGTCACAGGTTTGCTTGACCCATAAGAGAGAGTCGCAGTGATGCTGAAAACCTGAACTGGCAGAAGCTCGAAGAGAGAGGCCAACTGTTCCGTGAAAGCCTAGTTACAAAGTTTAAAAAAAATGGTTCAAATGGCTCTGAGCACTATGGGACTTAACATCTGAGGTCATCAGTCGCCTAGAACTAAGAACTACTTAAACCTAACTAACCTAAGGATACCACATACATCCATGCCCGAGGCAGGATTCGAATCTGCGACTGTAGTAGTGGCGCGGTTCCAGACCGAAGCGCGTAGAGCAGTTCGGCCACTGCGGCCGGCTACAAAGTTTCAGGAACCTATAGAGGAATCTAGAAAAATAGTACCACTGCGCCCTTTGCGCCGTTCCCGTAGAGACAGCGAAGACAAGATTAGACTAATAGCACGCATAAAGGCATTTTAAACTCAAACTTTTCTCTCACTCCATATGCAGATGGTACAGACAGGAACATTAATATTTGGTACAATGGGAAGTACCCTCTGTCATGCACTCCACAGTAGTTTGCAGAGTACAGACGTAGATGTATATGAAGAAAGGTAAGAGAGATTCTCAAGGGCCTTCCACAAGGGAAACGAGGGAATTGGACGCGGTGATGACGCTACTCCGGCGACGTCATTGGGTCGTTCACGAGACTACTCACCATCCGGCAGAGACGAAGTCAGCTGCTGGCTGTACCCGGCGAGACGTTGAGGGCCGGTGGAGCTCGGGTTGCCTCGCCGACGCACACCCGCACTAGCACACTCACTCGCAGTCGCACGCATAACGCCACACGCATAACACCACACGCACTCGGAGCCTTTTCTCTTCCCTTCTCTTCCCCTGACGGACAGCGCGCCGCGCCAGCCCGAGGCGGCGGACAGCTGCTAGCCCCCCCCCCCCCCTCTTCCTCTTGCTCTTGCTGGGCCAGGGTCAGGGGTCAGCTCACCTGGACGTCCCCGCTGCAGCCAGCCAGCCCTGCAGGCTGCAGCCGCTCCGCGCGACCCTCTGGCAGATGCAGGGTCCTCTCCCCTGCGTCCGTCTGTCCAGAGCAAAGTCCAGCACACACTGTGCGCCGATGACACACTACGTTACAGTTCACATATGTCACGAAGCGGTAGACCTCCTTATTTTTCAACATGTCATGATCCATGCGAAGAAGCTGCTGTCTACTGGGAAGTACCGTTCTTGGACGATTGAATTGGAAATTCGAGAGGGCGTTCAATAAGTAATGCAACACATTTTTTTCTCGACCAATTTCGATTGAATAAATGCGGAATTTGTTGTGGAACATCGTGGAATATTCCTACTTCAGCCTCTATCACTTCATGAAGTTCCTCTAGGTGGCGGTCCTATACGCTGAGATAACAAAAGTCAGTGGATGTCTCGTAATTTCGTGTCTGACTCATTTTGCCCAGCGTAGTACAACAATTCGATGTGGCGTGGACTCAACAAGTTGTTGGAAATCCCCTACAGAAATATTCAGCCATGCTGTTTCTATAGCTGACCATAATTGCGAAAGTATTGCCGGAGCAGCATTTTATGCACGAAATGACCCCTGGATTATGTCCCATAAATGTTCGAGGGGATTAATGTCGAGCGATCTTGGCGGCCAAATCATTGGCTCGAATTGTCTAGAATGCTCGTCAAATCAATCGCGAACAACTGTGGCCCAAGGACATGGTGCATACCTTCCATAAAAATTCCATAGTTTCCAGAATGAGATTTTCACTATGCAGCGGAATGTGCGCTGATATGAAACTTCCTGGCAGATTAAAACTGTGTGCCGGACCGAGACTCGAACTCGGGACTTTTGCCTTTCGCGGGCAAGTGCTCTACTAACTGAGCTACCCAAACACGACTCACGCTCCTGGTAGAGCACTTGCCCGCGAAAGGCAAAAGTCCCGAGTTCGAGTCTCGGTCCGGCACACAGTTTTAATCTGCCAGGAAGTTTTAAATTCCATAGTTGTTTGGGAACACGAAGTTTATGAATGGTTGCAAATAGTCTCCAAGTAGCCGAAAATAATGAGGACCCAGTCCATTCCACGTAACACAGTCCACACCATTATGGAGCCACTACAGTTGCACAGTGCTCTGTTGACAATATGAGTCCTTGGCTGCGTGGGGTCTGCGACGCTCGAACCATACCGTCAGCTCTTCGGAGCTGAAATCTGGATTAATCTGACCAGGTCACGGTTTTCCAGTCGTCTAGGGTCCAATCGATATGGTCACGAGCCCAGGAGAGGCGCTGCATCGGTCGTCTGCTGCCAAAGCCCATTAACGCCAAATTTCGCCGCACTGTCCTAACGCATACTTTCTCCGTACCTTCCACATTGATTTCTGCGATTATTTCAGACAGTGTTACTTGTCTTTCATCACTGACAACTCTACGCAAATGCCGCTGCTCTCGGTCGTTAAGTGAAGGCCGTCGGCCACTGTGTTGTCTGTGGTGAGTGGAAACTCCTAAAATCTGATATTGTCGGCACACTCATGGCACTCTGGGTCTCGGAATATTGAATTCTCTAATGATTTCCGAAATGAAATGTCCCATACGTTTAGCGTCCACGGCCTGTTTATTCCCGTCGTCCGACCTTAATCACGTCGGAAACCGTTTCACGTGAATCACCCGAGTACAAATGACAGCTCCGCCAACGCCCTCCTGTATTACAACCTGTGCACGCGATGGTAACGCCATCTGTATATGTCCATGCCGCTATCCCACGACTTTTGTCATCTCAGTGTACGCACCCCAGCGTCACGCTGACACATGGAACCTGAGGACCACATACAAAAGAAGTCAGGAACATAGCGTTTCTGAGACTGCAGGAGGTATACCTGAACTAAATCCCTAGTACGCCCTACCCTCACACTGCGGCATCACGCTGTATCTGGCGCTGATTCGCCTAGCTGGAATACGCGGCCATATTGTGGAGAAATGCAGTCTAATGCCACATGCGAGGGGTATGGGGCCTGCAAAGCAGCCTGCTAAGGCTGGCAATGGACTTGCCGCGCGACTTCCCGACGCGGGAGCTAGATGAGCTTCCAGAGTCCCTATGCGGAGAGAAGAAATCAAACATTGCACGACTGTTCTATGAAAGATTGCAGCAGCCATTACTTGGGCTTGTCTCAGGCCTCACAAACAGGATACCACGCCGTCGCCAGATCTGCTCCGACAATAATAGACCGTCAATGTCAAGTAGGTCGATACCCCGGCACGTTAAACTGCTCATAAACACTAAAGAAATATCCAAACGTTAGGTTACTGTGTAAGGCAAAATAAAATAGGAGACGCAGGAATAACGTATAAGTATTTAGCCTGCACATATTAGGAGGCAGTAAAGAACTGCACACAAGATCAGATCTGACCGGGAAGCTGACAACATATAAATCACAAACAAAACCCGCACGATAATTTAGACTGAGTGGCCGATTTTGTAATCAATTGGGTCTCTCTGGTAATGACGCATGTTACAGTACGAAGACCTCTGCAATTGGCCACGAGACACCGTCGTTGTTCAGCAGCAACTACAGCTTTCCCACTACTAACAATCCTTGTACCTTTGCACGAATTGTAGCAGCTGGCAGAGTAATCCGCAAGCAGACCGACCCTCAACGTGCACTGTCGTGCAGTTTTTCTTCTCACGCGGCATGGCGTATCACTTTTTTCCTTCTATCCTATACCGCTAGCCTTCAAACAGTTTTGTGTAACTCATCCCAGATGGGACCATATTAATGGGTAATCACACCCAGACGTATTGACAACATAGCAAATCCGCATCCTGAGAATACCACGATATTGATCCTTTTAGCAGAAGTGACGGCAGAATGTGTTGTGATGGTCACCATGCAAGGATGGGTGTATTGAGCACATCACATCCTGTAAGTAGTTAGGGATAAAACACAAATCAAAAAAAGTTTTGCATCGCCCCAGTTCCCAGAATTCATACAGAAGTTGACTGTGGACGTTGTATCACAGACACAGTCCCTTTGACTGTTCAGAGACATCACTAAATCCACCCAAAGGTGTAAACAACCATGCATGAGCAGCGCCTATTAGACGGAGGGGGTACGACTTGTCTGTAGTTTAACCATGCCTAGACGGTCAATACCGCGGTTCGATCTCGTCAGCATTGTTACTTTGTACCAGGAAGAGCTGTCAACAAAGGAAGTGTCCAGGCGTCTCGGAGTGAACCAAAGCGATGCTGTTCGGACATCGAGGAGATACAGAGAGACAGGAACTGACGGTGACATGCTTCGCTCAGGTCGCCCAAGGGCTACTACTGCAGTGGATGACCGCTGCCTACGGATAATGGCTCCGAGGAACCCTGACAGCAACGCCACCATGTTGAATAATGCTTTTCGTGCAGCCACAGCACGTCGTTTTACGCCTCAAACTTTGCGCAACAGGCTGCTTGATGCGCAACTTCACTCCCGATGTCCATGGCGAGGTAAATCTTTGCAACCACGACACCATGCAGCGCGGTACAGTTGGGCCCAACAACATGCCGAATGGACCGCTCAGGATTGGAATCACGTTCTCTTGACCGATTGACCGATGAGTGTCGCATATGCCTTCAACCAGATAATCGTCGGAGTCGTGTTTGGAGGCAACCCGGTCAGTCTGAACGCCTTAGACACGCTGTCCAACGAGTGCAGCAAGGTTCGCTGCTGTTTCGGGGTGGCATTATGTGGGGCCGACGTACGCCGCTGGTGGTCATGAAAGGCGCCGTAACGGCTGTACGATACGTGAATGCCATCCTCCGACCGATAGTGCTACCATATCGGCACCATATTGGCGAGGCATTCGTCTTCATGGACGACAATTCGCGCACCATCGTGTACATCTTGAGAACGACTTTCTTCAGGATAGCGACATCACTCGACTAGAGTGACTAGCATGTTCTCCAGACATGAACCCTATCGAACATGCCTGGGATAGATGTAAAAGGGCTGTTTATGGACGACGTGACCCACCAACCACTCTGAGGGATCTACGCCGAATCGCCATTGAGGAGTGGGACAATCTGGACCAACAGTGTCTTGATGAATTTGTGGATAGAATGCCACGACGAATATAGGCATCCATCAATGCAAGAGGACGTGCTACTGGGTATTACAGGTACCGATGTGTACAGCAATCTGGACTACCACCTCTGAAGGTCTCGCTGTATGGTGGTATAGCATGCAATGTGTGGTTTTCATAAGCAATAGAAAGAGTGTAAATGATGTTTTGTTGATCTCTGTTCCAGTTTTCTGTACAGGTTCCGGAACTCTCGGAACCGAGGTCATGCAAAACTGTTTTTGATGTGTGTATGAAGAAGCGATATGAAATGACCTGATTAGGTAAAATTTGTATTAGGGAAGGCGAATGAACAACTTAGACTTACTGAAGAGTTATCTGAGAATGCATTTGTGAAGAAAATCTACACTAGTGCGAGAAGTTGTATGGTACTGTTACAGCGAAATAATTTTTGGGTCTATCGACTAGGTATGAGAAAAGATATCCAAACCATTTAGAGAGGCTCTGTTTGGATTGTTACATGTCAGTATGGCCCACACGAAAAGCCAACAGAAACGCTCGTTGGGCTACACAATGGGAACCCTTGCAAGTAAGACGGTGTAGTTCTCGCAGAACCCCAAGGGGCGCATTTAGAGAACCTGTATTCTGAGAAGACTATGCGACAGTTGTGTTGCCATCATCGATTATCTCGGGTAGGGGTCATGAAAATAAGATAAAGATACATTAGGGCACGCACAGTCAGTTTTATCCACCCTCAATGCGGGAATCGAATAGGACAAAAAATCGACAGTATTCGTTCGTTGTAGCCTCCTCTATTCACTGTACAGTGACTTGCGGAGTATATCCATGGTGTTAGCAGTATAAGTGCAGGTGTGGTCATTGGTACCTTAATATGTACCAACTAGGTGTGTTGGTTGTTTTTTCTCTGCATCTAACAGTCTTCCCACAAACACGTCACATAATTTATTACCTGGTGTTTTCTGCACAGTCGTCACTGCACTACAAAGTGCAGTACGCCTTTCAGCATAGACTAACAGTTTTACGTCCACACTGCAATACCCGACCTGCTGCACAGGGGAAAATAACCATTAATGGCCTGCTTTTACCACATGTACTTGGAAGTACTAACCGATCTAAAATCATACTACTTCTAATAGCCATAATTGTTAGTCTGCAAATGGAGTAAAAACTGATGTAATGCTGAAACTGGTAGAGCACTTGCCCGCGAAAGGCAAAGGTCCCGAGTTCGAGTCTTGGTTCAGCACACAGTTTTGATCTGCCAGGAAGTCTCATATCAGCGCATACTCCGCTGCAGAGTGAAATTCTCATTCTGATGTAATGCTGTTCGGTACATTGTCCTCAGCTACCAACAAAAATATCTGTACTTATACCCTTCACAGCCTGAGTAAGGATGTAATGCCCAGTGTCCGATTTGTCTGCAGGGTGTTCCTGTATTCGATTGTAGTCGAATGGTTTGACGCGGCCCACCACGACTTCACCTCCTGTGCCAATCTCTTCACCTCAGAATAGCATTTTCACCCAGTGTTCTTGATAATTTCTTATTACATTATTATCTCTGTGTTCCCCTACAGCATTTCCCCGCTACGTTTCCCTCTAGTACCGTGAACGTTATTCTCTGACATCTTAACACGTGTCCTATCATCCTGCAACTTCCTCTAGTCAATATTTTCTACGTATTTCTTTTCTCGTCGATTCTGTGGAGGACCTCTGTGTGGTTCTGCCCACTCGTCTCATTCTCTTGCGTTCTTCATCTTCGTGCCGTCGCTTGTTGTTACGCCGGAACAACCTCATTTCTTATCAGTACACTTAATTTATAGCATCCTACAAGAACACCACGTATCAAACGCTTCGATTCTCTTCTTTTCTATTTTTCTCGCAGTCCAAGTTTCATTTCACAGTATTCTGTGTTTCTCACTAACTCCTTTCTCAAATTAAGGCTGGCTCTGAGCACTATGGGACCTAACATCTATGGTCATCAGTCCCGTAGAACTTAAAACTACTTAAACCTAACTAACCTAAGGACAGCACACAACACCCAGTCATCACGAGGCAGAGAAAATCCCTGACCCCGCCGGGAATCGAACCCGGGAACCCGGGCGTGGGAAGCGAAAACGCTACCGCACGACCACGAGCTGCGGACTCAAATTAAGGTCTATGTTCCATCCCAGTAGACTTTTTTTGGCAAGTAAAACTGTCCTTGCCTGTCCTAGTCTGCTACGTATGTCCTCTTGTGTCATCAAGTGCTCTTTTGCACCAAAGATACCTGTATTCCTTCACTTCGTCTGTTACATGGTCTCCAGTTCTGATTTTATATTTACCACTAATCTCATATCTGAGGCTTCCATCTTTCGTTTGTTCCCAAACCATATTATATGCTCGGCATGCATTTTATTTAATTCAAAAGCTAATTATTCCTCATCAAGATACGTTCCGTTAGGAATGTGGAATGCATTCAACGACTGTGGTATAACTTTCAGAACGATGGAGCACAGCAATCAGTCGTCCTTTCCCTTCAGGCTTTATTAAAGTAACTCTAGATTTCTGCTAATACCTAGCCATGATCAGTGCACTATTTCATGGTTTCATTTATTTTTTTTTTATTTATTTATTTATTGTTCCGTGGGACCACATTTAGGAGAAGTCTCCATGGTCATGGAACAAGTCAATACATGAAATTATAACACGATTGTAGAAACAGATAAAATGAAATATAAGAAACATATTCAGGCGACAAGTCGTTAGTTTAAATAAAGAAAATCAAGAATGTAACACTGGAATTTGCTTAATTTTTTATCTCTTCCAGGAGCTCCTCGACAGAATAGAAGGAGTGAGCCATGAGGAAACTCTTCAGTTTAGACTTAAAAGTGTTTGGGCTACTGCTAAGATTTTTGAGTTCTTGTGGTAGCTTATTGAAAATGGATGCAGCAGAATACTGCACTCCTTTCTGCACAAGAGTCAAGGAAGTGCATTCCACATGCAGATTTGATTTCTGCCTAGTATTAACTGAGTGAAAGCTGCTAACTCTTGGGAATAAGCTAATATTGCTAACAACAAACGACATTAAAGAAAATATATACTGTGCGGGCAATGTCAAAATTCCCAGACTATTGAATAGGGGTCGACAAGAGGTTTTCGAACTTACACCATACATAGCTCGAACAGCCCGTTTTTGAGCCAAAAATACCCTTTTTGAATCAGAAGAATTACCCCAAAAAATAATACCATATGACATAAGCGTATGAAAATATGCGAAGTATACTACATTTCGTGTTGAAATGTCACTTATTTCAGATACTGTTCTAATGGTAAATAAAGCGGCATTTAGTTTCTGAACAAGATCCTGAACATAGGCTTTCCACAACAGCTTACTATCTATCCGTACGCCTAGGAACTTGAACTGTTCCATCTCGCTTATAACATGCCCATTCTGTCTGATTAAAATGTCAGTTCTTGTTGAATTGTGGGTTAGAAACCGTAAAAACTGAGTCTTACTGTGATTTAGCATCAAATTATTTTCCACAAGCCACGAACTTATATCATGAACTACATTATTTGATAATGTTTCAATATTACACACAAGATCCTTCACTACCAAGGTGGTGTCATCAGCAAACAGAAATATTGTTGAATCACCTGTAATACTAGAAGGCATATCATTTACATAAATAAGGAACAGCAGTGGCCCCAGCACCGACCCTTGGGGAACGCCCCATTTAACAGTGCCCCATTGGGACTGAACATCATTACCACTCTCAATATTGCGGAGGATTGCCTTCTGCTTTCTGTTCTTAAAGTAGGAGGCGAACCAATTGTAAGCTACTCCCCTTACTCCATAATGTTCCAACTTCTGCAGTAATATTTTGTGGTCAACACAGTCAAAAGCCTTCGTTAAATCAAAGAAAACACCTAACGTTCGCAACCTTTTATTTAATCCGTCCAAAACCTCACAGAGAAAAGAGACTATAGCATTTTCAGTTGTTAAGCCATTTCTAAAACCAAACTGTACATTTGACAGCAAATTATGTGAATTTAAATGCTGCAGTAACCTTGTATATACAACCCTCTCGATAACTTTAGCAAACACCGATGGCATAGAAATAGGTCTATAATTGTCAACATTATCCCTGTCTCCCTTTTTATAAAGTGGCTTCACTACCGAGTACTTTAATCGGTCAGGAAACCGACCACTCCTAAAGGAAAAGTTACAGATATGGCTAAGTACTGAACTAACATACGTGGAACAATACTTCAGTATTCATTACTTGTTCTAGTACGTCAACCTCCTTTTCTTCGGGCTTCAATCACGTTCATTCAAGACTATTGTGTCTGGCGTACAGTAGTCTTGAATGAACTGTGACAGAAGCCCGAACAACGGGAGGTTGACGTACTAGGGCATTTGTTAAAAACCATGAAATAGTGCACGAATAATCACTAGGCACTAGCCGAAATCTAGATTTGCTTTAATAAAGTCTGAAAGGAAAGGACAACTGATTGCTGTGCTCCATCATTTTCAAAATTCTTCCTCACTTTCATAGTGGATAGGATTTTCATCAGCGAATCTTTTCATTGATATCCTTTACCCTTAGTTTTATTCAAAATTCTTAACGTTTCCTCTGTTTCCTTCTGTACTAGGTCACTAACTTGCTACTGGCACTGAAGCAGACTGAACGTACAACTAAGGGCAGTCAAATCAAAACGAGACAGATGGAAAACAAGTAAGTTGTCTATTACTTGAAAAGTAGTCGCCATAACTGTCAATATACTTACGTTACTGCGAGACAAGACGGTGAGTGCCTTCATGGAACAATGTTTGCGGTTGCCTACAGAACCATGATTGTACCCAGGCGTGCATCTGTTCGTTCCGAAGCAAATCCACTGTCTGCTGCTATTTGGCTTTCTAAAAGATGGCGCCACAATTAACGCACTGTGCTACATGGGACACGTAGCAAAAATTGAAGCGCTGCATCAAATTCAAACGGCCAGAAATGTTGACTGACGGCATATTCTCTTCCATATGAAGATGGTATCTGTTCTTTCAGACATGTCCGAAACCGATTAACAGTTATGGCGAACACTTTTGAAATAAGAAAGAGTTTATTTACTTTTTTCCATCTGTCTTGTTTTCATTTGACCACCCGTTATAGATCGCAGTTACAAAAAAATCAGAAATTATTTTATAATTTTTAGTAATAGTGTTACTAGAACTTAGATTCCGCAAGCGGGTTTATTCAGCGAGACAGAGGTATCGGGTTCGATCCACAAGACATTAGGCAGTTGACCGGTTTCCGGTTAATACCCATTTTCGAACCAACCAAGTCTTTCAAAGCTAAATTTGCAAGCCTTGGGTGTTTCGAAAATGGGTACCAATCCGAAACCGGTCACCGATTTTCGTATCAGCCAAGATTTAAAAGTTAACAACTCAAGCCTTGGATGGTTCGAAAATGGGTGTTAACCCTAAACCGGCGACCTACTGAACAAACATCTTTCTTTTACGAAACTCTGGCTATCTTTTTGCATTATAATTCAATAAGAGTTGCTATCCTATAACATCCAGCGTACTGGAACTATGCATAGGTGAGATACTGATGGTCAGAGAGAAACAGTGGCAGTAAAAAAGAAAGTTGGATGGATGTAGAAACAGTGGGAGCAAAAGTGAGACGAGACAGCAGAAATGAAAAATACATGTGATAGGAGACGATACATAGGCTTGGCGGCGGGGGGCGTCTACACCCTCCCACATTGGAAAAGTTTAACTCTTAGATTTGACCGAAATTGTAAGTACGTGGGTGGAGTCGAAAAAATGTTTTGGACCCCCCCAAAAGCTTTGAGATGCCAAGTTATGGTGGAGGGAGTGGCAGTGGGAAAGAAAGCCGGAAGGAGACAGTGTAAGTGAGAGAGGAAACTGTGGCAGTGGGTTGTGCTGTAAATCAATTGGACAAAAAAGAGACAGCAGGGGCGAGACATATAATAAAGAATGGCAGTGAGAGGGATATACTGAGTGAATTTTTCAATATTTCTGCACTTCAGGATAACGCAGGTGTCTCAATACTTTTACGAATTGGTATTGGGCATCATGTGGCAAGTTCAATCCTAGAAGCGATAATTTGCTATTTTTATCATTTGTAGTACTTTTTGGGGAAAAGGGTAGGGAGAGGGGGAGAGGTAAATGCATGCCAAAATTCACACTGAACAACTATTTTAATCCTTATTATCAGAACAGATTTAACGCAATTTACTTTCGAAATACACTCTAAGACAAAAGAAAATGACGCACCACTAAGGAATGATCCAAATGGGACAGAAAACGGTATATGTGAAGTATACGTACAGAGAAACAAATTATTGCAATTTCAGACAAATTGGGTGAGAAAGAGATTCAAAACCTGAGCAAGTCAATTACGCCTTTGAGCCGACCCCTGTGGCCAAGCGGTTCTAGGCGCTTCAGTCCGGAACCGCGCTGCTGCTACGGTCGCAGATTAGAATCCTGCCTCGGGCATGGATGTGTGTGACGTCCTTATGTTAGTTAGGTTTAAGTAGTTTTAAGTCTAGGAGACTGATGACCTCAGATGTCAAGTTCCATTGTGTTAGAGCCATTTGAACCATTTGAATAACGCGTTTGTTCACCTCTGGCCCTTACGCAAGCTGTTATTTAGCTTGGAGTTGATTGACAGAGTTGTTGGATGTCCTCTGGAGGGATAACGCGCCAAATTCTGCCCAAATAAGGCGTTAGATCGTCAAAATACCGAGATGGGTGGACGGCCCTGCCCATAATGCTCCAAACAGTCTCAGTTGGGGAGAGATCCGGCGACCTTGCTGGCCGAGGATTTGGCAAGCACGAAGACAAACGGTAGAAAATCTCGCCGTGTTTGAGCGGATATTAACTTGCTGAAATGAAGGCATAGGAATCTAATAGACTGGAATAGAATTGTCTTCAGTGTTGAGTTCCACTTAAAACTGAGGCCTGATGACCAGGGAAGAGGTGTCTGGACACGCCCCGGACAATGGTGGGATGCCAACCTGATTGTCGTCCCCAAAAGGACTGGACAACCAAGATTGATGGTCTGAGGTGCATTTCTTGTCATATCAGGAACTATTCGGTTGTCATTCCCAGCGTCCATACAGCACAGTGGTACATCAATGATATTCTACATCCCCCGTCGTTACCCTTCATGGCAAGCCATCCTGGCTTTACATTTCAGCAAGACAATGCCCAACCGCATACGCTGATAATATCTACTGCTTATCTTCGTGCGTGGCAAACTCTACCTTGGCCAGCAAGATTGCCGGATCGCTCTGCAATCGAAAACGTTTGGAACATTGCGGTCAGGGCCCTCCAACCAGTTCTGAATTTTGACGATCTGACCCACCAGTTGCGCAGAATTTGGCACGATATCACTCAGGGGAATATTTGACAATTCCGTCAGTCAATGTTTGCATAATGACCAGAGGTGCACCAAAGCGCTATTGACTTGCTCATTTTGTGAAACTGTTTCCCTTAAAGAAATACTCCAATTTTTCTTAAATTGTAATTATTTGTTTGTCTGTACATGTACATCGCATCTACTCAGTTCGATCCCATTTGGATAATTCCTTCGTCGTGTCTCTTTTTTATCTTAATTATGTATATTTCGCTAAATCCTTTGAACATTATACGTTGTAAGGTGGCTATAATTCCACACCTTACAAGCACTCCTCCACATACTTTGCGGTGAACTACGATCACAATTAGGTATCATTTGATAGGTTGTACATCGTATATATGAACATGTACAGGAGACTGACATCGTCACGTACGCCTTGTAAATAACTGTTAACGCGTATTTCATGAAAGGTGACGGAGTATCTTTATTAACAGAACGGCGTAATGAATGATTGCCTATACTAGTAGAGGTTGGAACGCCAGTGGAGACGAAACGACAGGCAGAACTCAAGCTTTAGGTGGAAGGCCCGCACAGGTGTTGGTCCTGCTTAAAAACAGGAAGTAGCTAGATGGACGTCGTGGCATATAGGGTGACGGCCGACCGCTATTCTAGCAGGAACGGAAGGATAACCTGCGGGAACTCTGCAAATCTTGGACGCAGGTGATAGGAACGAAGAAGCGGCATCTCGGGAACCACACAGGCTGGGTTATTTCCAGAAGCGTACCATTGTACGAATATAGGTTTTTCCTCACAAACTTTCCGCACTGGACGACAAAAGACTAAAAAATGGTTGGGCGGCATTCGGAAGAATCTATAGAGAGGGAAAATATTCCGTGGTCTCGGGAATATGATTCGTTTTCGGAATTACGAGGGTGGGGAGACGAGCCTTGCTGGGAAGCCAGCGGTGGAGAGACGAGGTCTTCTGTTGTGACCGCCCATCTGTGACGGTCGCTCGGTATCAGCTTTGTTGGTACAGACGCACTTGCTGTCTTTGCTCCCAGGAGAGTTCATAGTTAGGACAGTTAGGGACTGTATCGTTGCGAACCTATACGATTCTGGACTTCACCTACAGGTTGGAAGTCGTCGTTGAGTACGCAGTGTTCAGTAATTGAGAACACTTCTTCTGCCTATACTTACATTGAGACGTTATCTGAACTCTCTTCTTGTGGCTGGGAGTCCTCGTTTCTCGTCTGTAGAACACAGACTTTATTTGTGGCTGGAGTTCTTCCATCGTTGCAGACGAGTACGAGAACCATCACTTCGACGCACCGGACGCAGTACATACGGTGATATCGCAAATTGCTTCAGCTTATTAGGGCTATAAAGCTAAACAGCTACGATCACGTTAGTTCATTTCCACTGAGGTTCCACACAACCGCAGATCATCTTTGAAAGTAGTGTCTTCTATTGTTTGCTACGTAGATGATGCCAGTCTTTTCGCGTTAGCAATATTAGACCGCCAAGTCATAATAAGGGGCAGAGTTGGGCAATTGATTAATAAATTTAGTTAGGAAATATAGACAATTGTACTTAAAGGGTTGATTTTAATCTATAATAAATATGTATTGAACAACAAAGTGTATCATTTAGTAGTATTAGTTGCCTTCATCATTCATTTATGTTTAAATTGTACACTACTGGCTATTAAAATTGCTACACCACGAAGACGCAAAATTTAACTGTCAGGAAGACGATGCCGTGATATGCAAATGATTAGCTTTTCAGAGAATTCACACAAGGTTCGCGCCGGTGGCGACACCTACAACGTGCTGACATGAGGAAAGTGTCCAACCGATTTCTCATACACAAACAGCAGTTGACCGGCGTTACCTAGTGAAACGTTGTTGTGATGCCTCGTGTAAGGAGGAGAAATGCGTACCATCACGTTTCCGACTTTGATAAAGGTCGGATTGTAGCCTATCGCGATTGCGGTTTATCGTATCGCGACATTGCAGCTCGCGTTGGTCGAGATCCAATGAGATCCAATGACTGTTAGCAGAATATGGAATCGGTGGGTTCGGGAGGGTAGTACTGAACGCTGTGCTGGATCCAAACGGCCTCGTATCACTAGCAGTCGAGATGACAGGCATCTTATCCGCACGGCTGTAACGGATCGTGCAGCCACGTCTCGATCCCTGAGTCAACAGATGGGGACGTTTGCAAGACAACAAACATCTGCACGAACAGTTCGACGACGTTTGCAGCAGCATGGACTATCAGCTCGGAGACCATGGCTGCGGTTACCCTTGACGCTGCATCACAGACAGGAGCGCCTGCGATGGTGTACTCAACGACGAACCTGGGTGCACGAATGGCAAAACGTTATTTTTTCGGATGAATCCAGGTTCTGTGTACAGCATCATCATCGTCGCATCCGTGTTTGACGACATCGCGGTGAACGCACAATGGAAGCGTGTATTCGTCATCCCCATACAGGTGTGATGGTATGGGCTGCCACTGGTTACACGTCTCGGTCACCTCTTGTTGGCATTGACGGCTCTTTGTAAAGTGGACGTTACATTTCAGATGTGTTACGACCCGTAGCTCTACCCTTCATTCGATCGCTGCGAAACCCTGCATTTCAGCAGGATAATGCACGACCGCATGTTGCAGGTCCCATACAGGCCTTTCTGGATACAGAAAATGTTCAATTGCTGCCCTGGCCAGCACATTCTCCAGATCTCTCGCCAATTGAAGACGTCTGGTCAATGGTGGCCGATCAACTGGCTCGTCACAATACGCCAGTTACTACTCTTGATGAACTGTGGTATCGTGTTGAAGCTGCATGGGCAGCTGTACCTGTACACCCCATCCAAACTCTGTTTGATTGAATGGCCAGGCGTATCAAGGCCGTTATTACGGCCAGAGGTGGTTGTTCTAGGTACTGATTTCTCAGGATCTATGCAAGCAAACTGCGTGAAAATGTAATCACATGTCAGTTCTAGTATAATATATTTGTCCAATGAATACCCGTTTATCGTCTGCATTTCTTCTTGGTGTAGCAATTTTAATGGCCAGTACTGTCATTTATATGTAAAAAAAGAGCAGTAAAAGATCCTAAGATCTGCTTCAGGGGGTAGCCAGACAGGGTCAAATCATCATTTTAGCGTTTATTGTTTCCGTTGCGCATATTCATTTTTACATCCACCTGGAGTAGCATCTTGGAACGTAGCGTGAGACGACACATCTGCAAAATACAGTAGTTCAAAGTGGTAGTCGACATATAGGTAGGCAGAGGGTTGATGGTGGAGCAGCAGGCGGTGAAAGGCGAAGCGGCATCAGTAAAGTCGTTGGAAAAAAAGAGGCGTGTATCCCATGAGCGCTTTCCAGCTCATTAACGACCCCAGAGCGCAGGGCGTCGACCCCGGCGGCAGCTAATAATCTCATCGTTTTCTAATTTCCTTTGTGCGCGCGCAGGCTGACACTTGAGCGCAGGTAGGCCGAGTTCATTACCCTGGCTGGGCCGGCAGCCGGCAGCTGTAAGGCCGCATCCTCCGCCTCCTCCTCCTCCTCCGCCGCCTCCGCCGCCTCCGCACAGGCGCGCCTTACGGGCAGCGCGGCGCCATCTGCGCCTCCCGATATGGAAACTGGCCGCTGCCAGCTGCCGGCGCTTGTCGCTGCGCTCGCCCACGCTCGTGTTTACTGGTGGCGAGGCGCCGGGCTGCGGCGCCAGCCGACTTCACTCTGTTACTCATTACCGAGCCTCGGAAGGTATTGTTGGCCGAGCACTAGACTCCGGAATCTTAAAGCGTTTACTGTCCACTCGATGGCATGAAGTCTAGGTTGTTGCTGCTGAGAAGCTTCAGTTTTCACTGAGCCTTTTCTTGTGTCAGTTGGTGATTCTTTACCTGGAGTGTCAGAGTGGGAGCCGGAATATTACACGGTGTCCCAGAAGTCTTTCCCCCATTACAAATATGCGTAAGCCAGAAAATATGACACATAAACACATATCTTTTATCATGACTTGCAGTTAAGATATTCAAGTATTTTTGCTCACATACACAATTACACTACTGGCCATTAAAATTGCTACACCAAGAAGAAATGCAGATGATAAACGGGTATTCATTGGACAAATATATTATACTAGAACTGACATGTGATTTTTCACGCAATTTGGGTGCATAGATCCTGAGAAATCAGTACCTATAACAACCACCTCTGGCCATAATAATGGCCTTGATACGCCTGGGCATTGAGTCAAACAGAGCTTGGAAGGCGTGTATAGGTACAGTTGCCCATGCAGCTTCAACACGATACCACAGTTCATCAAGAGTAGTGACTGGCGTATTGTGACGAGCCAGTTGCTCGGCCACCATTGACCTGACATTTTCAGTTGGTGAGAGATCTGGAGAATGTGCTGGCCATGTCAGCAGTCGAACATTTTCTGTATCCAGAAAGGCCCGTACAGGACCTGCGACATGCGGTCGTGCTGAAATGTAGGGTTTCGCAGGGATCGAATGAAGAGTAGAGCCACGGGTCGTAACACATCTGAAATGTAACGTCCACTCTTCAAAGTGGCGTCAATGCGGACAAGAGGTGACCGAAACGTGTAACCAATGGCACGCCAGGTGATACGCCGGTATGGCGATGACGAATACACACTTCCAATGTGCATTCACCGCGATGTCGCAAACACGGATGCGACCATCCTGATGCTGTAAACAGAACCTGGATTCATCCGAAAAAAATTACGTTTTGCCATTCGTGTAGCCACGTTCGTCGTTGAGTACACCATCGCAGGCGCTTCTGTCTGTGATGCAGCGTCAAGGGTAACCGCAGCCGTGGTCTCCCAGCTGATAGTCCATGCTGCTGCAAACTTCGTCGAACTGTTTGTGCAGATGGTTGTTGTTTTGCAAACGTCCCCATCTGTTGACTCAGGGATCGAGACGTGGCTGCACGATCCGTTACAGCCATGCGGATAAGATGCCTGTCATCTCAACTGCTAGTGATACGAGGCCGTTGGGATCCAGCACGGCGTTCCGTATTTCCCTCCTGAGCCCACCGATACAATATTATGCTAACAGTCATTGGACCTCGACCAACGCGAGCAGCAATGTCGCGAGACGATAAACCGCAGTCGCGATAGGCTACAATCCGACCTTTATCAAAGTCGGAAACGTGATGGTACGCATTTCTCCTCCCTACACGAGGCATCGCAACAACGTTTCACCAGGCAACGCCGGTCAACTGCTGTTTGTGTATGAGAAATCGGTGGGAAACTTTCCTCATGTCAGCACGTTGTAGGTGTCGCCACCGGCGCCAATCTTGTGTGAATTCTCTGAAAAGCTAATCATTCGCATATCACAGCATCTTTTTCCTGTCTGTTAAATTTCGCGTCTGTAGCACGTCATCTTCGTGGCGTAGCAACTTTAATGGCCAGTAGTGTAATAAATTTCGACTTGTGTTCGTTTCCTTGCCCGAAGGATATCTACGCGACATTCGAATTCCACCGATGTGTTGGTCAACATTTCGTGAGGGATGGATATTATGAAGTTAGTTATTCTGCGCTGTAATGCTGCGATGTCGTAAACTGGTGTTTGGTAAATTTGGTTTTTGATATCACCCCAAAGGAAGAAATCCAATGTTGGTATGTCCGGTGACCACGGATGCCAGTTTTAGACACTGTAAATAAACAGTAATACAATGGATTAAGTAAAAAGTCCATGTATTGTTTGATACGTGTATCTAGGCTGTAATTTTATCTAACACATATCTGTTGATGTTTTGAAATATCTGAACAAGAATTTTCTTACGATAAAATATCTGCATAGTTTACCACGCAAATTTTATTAAGTACGTTTATTATGAAATTTGCCTTGACCAACTATAAACTATCATTGCCAATTTTCACTGGTCAGCATTACACTAAGCGGAATGACATTCCGCCTACAACGTTAACACACAATCTAATTTGTTGACCTCCAGTGTGACTCGACTTTTATGGCAGTGTGCCACTTTAAAACTTAGGAGAAACAACGGAAGACTAAAAATTCTGCAGTTTATATCAGTGCCATGGTAGTGTTTTATGTGGATAATAACAGCAGAGTGAAAACAGATGGCCTACGCATGTGGAAGAAGAGTTTATACTTAAGAGTTAAATCTCTCTGGTCCCTTCAACCCACCAACCAACCAATTAACAAGTCTGCGGGTAGGAAATACGTCCACGTGATTATAGCTGTGGTTGAAGGATTACTAATTAATATGTTCATAAATTTAGTAGAGGAATAATAGAATTCATCAGGGTATTTTTGATTCATCGTTTCAACTACATCGTTATACTTTACCTCAATAAAGCGAAACGCGTCTGGTGAAAAAATCACGCATTTTTGTAGTTGCAACGACGGATCAAAAATACCCTCATGAATTATAAAGCAACTACGGACACTATGGCCACACAAATGAGGAATAGCAGAAGTAGACTATGTACATAAACGTTGGAAATTTACAGTGTATGGTCACGGATGCGGAAGGGCATGACTTAAAAACTAAGGAGGGAATAATTAAAAATATAGCTTCATGTAAATGGGCTTGCATAGATATCAGACCGACAGCAGATGGAAAGGAGGCTGAAGATGTACAGAATAAACTAAAGAAAGCTAAGATCATTACGAAGCTGCTGCATCTAGTATTAAGGAACGACAATATCTCCACAAGGAGTGCACAAGAATTTTGTGTAAAGAACTGTGTCATATGGGCAAAAGTGTGGACATTCATAGAAATTTATATATTTGTATTGCAAAACGTACTTATACACGGGGTAAAGAATAAGGACATAAAACAAAGAGTTCACGTGGCCACCATGCCTGATTCTCTTCTCGGAAATGTTATATCCAAATAGGCACGAAGATCCAAACCCCAGTGATGTAGCGCACCATCTTGATGGAAAATTAAGTCCAGAATGTCCTGAATCTGTGGCACAAAAAGAACTGCAACGTATCAAGATACTTATTGGCTGTGATTCTCCCTTCAATGAAGAAAACAGCTCCTATGATTTTATTGTGCAGCACACGTTCAGATTAGGGCTGTCTCTGACGGTCTCAAATTCAGCGTGGGAAGTTTCGGAGCTCCAAATACTAGCGTTGTGTCGGTTGACAACACGGATCAAATGAAATGAGGCCTCATCTGAAAAAAAGGACACGTTTCAGAGAGTCATCATCTTCCTCAATATCAGCCAGCACGACATCACAGTCATAATGGGCACTGTAATTCGTTGGTTAGAGGCACTGCACGATCTGGACTTTGTACTCACAGAAGAGAGGTTGTTTGTATAGGATGCCTTGGACTGACGTCTTCGGAATCTGTAACTCACGTGAGGTTCTGCGGAATGACTTCTTGGGGCTTCTCTCGAAGGCGTCCTTCACGGCACTAACAAGTAAGTCCAGGCCTGCCTGTTCTAGGGAGATCAGGGACGCTCCCTGTTTCCTTAAACTTCGCCTACCACATGCCGAAGCTTTAACGTCTGGGTGGCTGTCTGTGGCATACTATCTGGAATTTTCTCTGGGCTGAATTTGGTGACTGTCTCTCGTGATACCAGAGGACCATTGGGGCTTTCTCTTGGTGCAATTAGATGTTGTCAGCAAATTTTGTCCGATCCTGTTGTTGCTACGTCACTGGGCCCTACAACAAACAAATTAACAGTAAGTACATATATACACAAAAACTTGAATATGTCACAGGAAATTTTTCTATGTGTCATATGTGTCTCTGTCATCAGGGAAAACTTTTGGGACTCCCGGCATGTTAATTTACTATTGACATTTCAAGTTGCAGCACCAGAAAGGATAGTAGATGACGAAAATTGTGTTATGATAGGAAGAATACAGTTTAAATTTGTAGGTGATTTGGGAGTACATACAGTGCGAAATTTAGTACACCGATCTGGCACCCCTGTCAACAACGAGGACTATAGTACAAATGGGCATCTGTTTTAAATGGATGACAGATACGGGTATGTCATTCAACACTGCTTCAACTCTATGCCAGATCTTTTAAAATTTTATTTTACTAATCTACTTCCGTAAGACCAGACTGAGGAGCAAAACCCCAAGTTTATGGAACGAGTCACCACAAGAAATTAAGATATTTAATAAAATGTTGACGAATCCTATGCAGATGACAAACTGCGACTAAATATCACCGTAATCGAGAACGTATTTAACTTCTTTCCATGAACTCTTTGACACAACAGTATTCAGCGACGAGAAAATTCTTCAGTTTAGACTTGAATGTGCGAGGATTATTACTAAGATTTTTTAATTCTTGTGGCAATTGAAAATGGATGCAGCAGAACACTGCATGCCTTACTGCACAAGGAGTTGCGATCCAAATGCAGATTATATTTTTGTCTAGTATTAACTGAGTGAAAGCTACTAATTTTTCAGAAAAAGCGGATATTGTCAGGAACAGATGACACTAAACATAATAAATGTTGAGAGGTCAATCTCAGAATTCCCAGGCTCCTTAAGAGGATCGAAAAGAGGTTCCCAAAGTCGTACCACAAACTGCTCGAACTGCCATTTCTGAGCCAAAAACACCATTTGTGAATGGGAAGAGTTAGCCCAGACTATAATGTCGTATGTCGTAAGTCCATGAAAATAAGCAGATTAATTTTCGGTTTGTACCCTCTCTTATTGTACTCACTTAATGCAGTCACTTACTGTAGATACTATTCTAATTCATTTTTTCAACAAGATCCTGAACATAGGTGGTAACTTTCGGCACTGCAGCACTGCATCGAAAAACACCGTTTTGTTTGTGAGTTGACACAGCTCCTCGTAAAAAGCAACTTACCATGAATTTCATCCGTGTTCTTAGAACCCCTACATTTCATGCGTGTCTGTATATTTATCAGGCGCAGCTCTGAGTTTTGATAACTGTTTCGAGTATATTTGTGCCATCTTTAGTATGTATAGAAACTGTTATTACTGTGTTTAGATGCTAGGGGAGTTGGTGATCCTTCACTCACATTTCCAGGTGGTGCTGCTTTCGATCATTCGTCATGAGGCTATTGCCAATGGGCATCACTAGGAATGGTTGGGTTGGGGTGGGAGGATGGTGGGGGAAGGACTTGGGGATCCAAGGAACGTCCAGCACGTCGCACTTGTCCGCTGATCAGTCCACTACTTTGGCCGTTCCGGATACTGCCCGCACTGACGTTGAACCCTCGCACTCGGTCAATTGGGAGGTCTCATATGGATTGGCAGCATGCGAATTATTTTTCGAGAGATCGGTCAGAGGGCCAGGGGCCCGTCCCTTTTCATCTATCAAACAGGTTTTAGGTGCTGAGTGTGTCTAACAAATATTCTGAGCCAGACGCTTCGCTGGCCCTGTTTCAGGGGAAGTCTCTCGGGCTGCAAGATCTGGGCGGTCACAGAGGGTGGAATTACTAGTAGTTGAGTGCTCCAACATCAGGCGCGCAAGGAGGCAAGGAGAAGAAGGAATCACGCGTGCACTTCGTGTGCATACCGGGTGGAATCATTTCATATGTGGAACGGGTGTTCCCGAATACCATGAAAAGCACCGGGTGCAGCCAGATGCAGGTGGTGGCTCATGTAGACGTTAACAAAGTATGTTTTTTGGATCAAAAGAGATTCTCTCTGGTTTTGGGCGGCTATCTTGTGGTTAAGACTGCCAGTGTTCCTCGCGAGATGAAGGGGAACTCCTCATCTGCAGCATCGTCGACAGGACCTACTGTGGAACTTTGGTACAAAACGAGTGGAGGGCCTGAATCACAGGCTCAAATGGTTCTGCGAGAGTGTAGGCTGCAGACCCCTTGATTTGCGCCATAGGGTGGTGGGTTTTCGGGTCCCGCTTGATAGACCAGGGGTCCACTACACAGAGGAAGCGGCTACACGGTAGCAGGGCTGTGTGGAGGGGACTGGGCGGTTTTTTTGGTTAGATTGTCTCAGGGAACTGAAGAAATAGCGTCAGTTTAAAAGGGTGCAGCGTCAACATGAGACGAGGTTATACCTAGCAACAATCGATATTGTGATTGTAATTGTAGTAGCTGTGCTCCAAGCGCTAATAGAAAGCAATGAAGCTAAAATCGTTATAGGGACGGGAACCTGGCTAAGGTCGGAAGTAAATTCAGCCGAGATTTTTACAAAGGACACAAAAGACCTGACCGTGTTCAGAAAGAATAGATTAAGTACAATTGGTCGTGGAGTGTTTATTGCTGTCAAAAGCAGTTTACTTGTGAAATTTACGAGAGATGGGTCCTATGGGTTACTATGGGTAGAAGCTATGCCTGACAACCAGAATAAATTAACAATTAATCTGTTTTACTGACTCTCCCACTCCCCCCCCCCCCCCCCCCCCCGACTTAGAGCGTACAGCTGCCGAAAACTTCAAAGAAAACTTGAATGTCATTTCAAATAGGTTGTTTCAGGAGCCCACTTGAAGTATAAGTGGTTGCGAAAACATGTTCGACCACTTAGCAACAAATAATCTGAGGAAATGGGGAGCATTATGACGTATACAGGAATTAGTAACCACAAGGTTGTTTAAGCTAGACTGAATATCCACTAGAAATAAACAAAAAATACATCTCCTGAAAAAAGCAGATAAAAACTCGATTGACGCCCTCCTAAAAGTCTCCACTCCTTCCAGTATGGAAATGTAAGCGTAGACCAGATATCATTTAAATTCAGAGATATAGTGTCGATGTCAATTGAGAGATATAAAAAAATAAATTTATAAGAGATAGTACTGATCCCCGTGGTATACAGAACAGGACAGACCAATGTTGTAGAAGCAATGAAAACGGCATGTCAAATTTGAAAGAATGCAAAATGTCGAAGATTGGAGAATTTTTACAGAAGCTCGAAATTTAGAGCCATCTTCAGTGAGAGGTGCTTTCAATAGTTCCCACAACGAAAGTTTGTCTCACAATTTGGCAGAAAACACAAGGAGATTCTGGTCGTATGCAAAGTACGCAAATGGCAAGACGCAATCAGTACCTTCACTGCGTAATAGTAATGGTAATGTTACCGACAACAGTTCCATTAAAGCAGAATTATTAAACAAGGTTATCGGAAATTCCTTCACCAAAGAAGACAAAGTAAATATTCCAGAATTCGAATCACGAACAACTGCCAACGTAAGTAACTAAGAAGTAAATATCTTCGGTCTATCGAAGCAGATTAAATCACTTAATAAAGGCAAGACCTCCAGCCCATATTGTGCACCAGTTAGTTTCTTTTCAGAGTATGCTGATGCAGTAGTCACGTAGTTAGCAATCATATACCACCGCTCGCTCGTCGAAATATCAGTACCTAAAAACTGGGAAGTTGCACAAGCCTCACCAATACCCAAGAAAGAAAATAAGAGTAATCCGTTGAATTACAAACCCATATCACTAACGTCTATTTGCAGTAGGATTTTGCAACATATACTTGTTCGAACATTGTTAATTACCTCGAAGAAAACGATTTATTGGAAAACAGCCAACACGGGTTCAAAAAAGACACACAACCAGCTCTTTATTCTCACGAAGTATTGAATGCTATCACCAGGGGACGACAAATTGATTCCATAGTTTTAGACTTCCACAAAGCTTTTGGCACCATTCCTCACAACCGACATCTAATCATATTGCGTGCCTACGGAATACTGTCGCAGTCGTGTGACTGGATTCGTGATTTCTTGTCAGAAAGGTCACAGTTCGTAGTAACTGAAGGTAAGTCATCGAGTAAAACAGAACTAATATCCGACTTTTCCCAATGAAATGTTATAGGCCCCCTGCTGATGTACATAAACGATTTATGAGACAATCTGAGTAGCCCTCTTAGACTGTTTGCAGATGTTGCTGTCACTTACCGTCTTTAAAGCCATCAGCCAATTGCAAAATTATTTAGGCAAGATACCTGGAAGGTGCGAAAAGTGGCTATTAACTCTAAATAATGAAAAGTGTGAAGTCATCCACATGAGTACTAAAAGGAAACCGCTAAATTTCAGTTAGGCGATAAATCACACAAACCTAAAGGCTGTCAATTCAGCGAAATACCTTGGAATTACAACTAGGAACAACTTAAACTGAAACGATCGTATAGATAAAGTTGCGGAGAAAACGAATCAAAGACTGCTATTTATTGGCAGAATACTTAGAAAATGCAACAATTCCACTAAAGAGACTGCTTACACTACGCTTGTCCGTGCTTTACTGGAGTACTGCTGCGCAGTATGGAAGCCACATCAGATAGGATTGGCAGAGGACATTTAAAAGGTTCGAAGAAGGTCAGCTCATTTTGTATTAAGCGGCATAGGGGGGAGAATGCCACGGATATGATATGCGAATTGGTTTGGCAATCAGTAAAACAATGGTGTTTTTCATTGCGGCAGGACCTCCTTATGAAATTTCAGCCACTAAATTTCTCCTCCGAATGAGGCAGTAATTTGGCGGCACCCATCTACATAGGAGAAATAATCATCATAATAAAATAAGACAACTCAGAGCTTGTACGGAAAGATTTAAATGTTCATTTTTCTCTCGCGCTGTTCGAGAGTGGAACGGTGGAGAAGTAAGTTGACATAGGTTCGGTGAACCCTCTGTCAGGCACTTAATTGTAAATTTTAAATCAATCATCTAGATGTAAATGTACATGGGCTATCCAGTGACAGTTTTCTATCTATCTGAACACCAAGAAACTCGAATTGTTCAGACTCGCTAATCATATGCCCTTTCTGTGTAATCAATGTGTCAGTTTTAGTTGAATTGTGTCTCAGAAACTGTAAAAACTGAGTCTTATTCTGATTTAGCATCAATTTATTTTCTACGGGCATGATCTTATGTCTTGATCTGCAGTATTTGATACATTGGCTATGTTGCACTCAACATCCTTCACTATCAAGCTAGTGTCATCAGCAAACAGAAATAACTCAGAGTCACTTACCATATAAGATGGATCATCATATACAGACAAGAAACAGCAGTAGTCCCAGCGCTGACCCCTTAGGCACCCAACACTTAACCTTGCTCTAACCACACGCCTCTTTTGAAACCAGACTGTGCTTTTGACAGCAAATTATGTGAAATGAAATCAATTACCCTTATATACACAGCGTTTTCGACAACTTTTGCAACCACCGGTGACATAGAACGGCACAGAATTACCCTTTTCTCCTTTTTTATAAATCGGGTTTACTATTTAGTATTTTAATCGTTCAGAAGCTTTATCCTAAAGGAAAAATGACAAGCATAAGCACTGGGCTAAAATGTGCACAATATTTTAGTATCCTGCTACGTATCCCGTGATATCCAGAAGCGTCCTTAGTCTTCACCCAATCTTAGTGTCAAGCCAGTGGTGGTGTGCCAGTCTCTCAGTAATCCATGAGCAGGTCTTCAATGGGCAGAGATCTAGAGATCATGCTGGCCAAGGCAATAGGCAAATACCGTCTGTATCGAAAGAAACATGTGGGTTTGCGTTAACTTGTTGAAAGATAACGTCACGGAGACCTCTAAGCACAGCCACAGTCCTTAACTAGTCAGTAATATAATGCCTGTTGTCAGGAGGTGATGCGAACAAGAGCTACTTGTGTTATGCAGCGAAACCCCATACGAACACACCCATGTGATTTTGATATTAGCAATCTGACAACGTTCGTTCTTCTCGGAGCATTCACTCAGATGCACTACGTCTAAAATGTGTCCATTGTCATTGAGCACATCACTGTCGGTGTGCCTCTCTCTGCTGACATGTCAAGGTATGCCTCCTTGATGATCGCTAAACGTGATGATCCAGACGTCTCCATACTCTCTGTGTGAAGACTTGTCTTCCAGTAAAACAGTCCACTCCCGGATTCACGTTTATGTGGCAGTACAACCCTGCACGGCTCAGCAAATAACAAATCATTCCTCTCAGGCGCTAGTCACGTGGGACAGCTTATTTCCTGCAACGCGTTGAGTATGGTCCTAGAGAACCCTTCGATTCCATATTCGCTTGATATTCTTGGGATCCTGATTACGTAGAAAACCAGTGTCGCAGAACGATAAACTGCAGTCTCAACAAGTCCACAACCCTGCCGTTTTTGAATTCCGACAGTTGGTGGTAGACCAATCACCTTGTTACAATAGGCATAGCACGATCTTCTAGCAGTCAACATTCGCTTGCATTTTCAGAATATGTAACTTTCTGCGTAATTTTTCCTTATATACGGGATATAGATAGCGTCAGTACTACGTATCACTGATGTGTTGAAACAATAATCATTTACATATTACACTGGCGAACAAAGCTTAAGGACGAAGGTAGCGTTTCCATTACGTGTCACAGCCAAGTAACATAACCCGACGAAACTTGGGCCATAGATGGAAAGAACTGGTATGGTACAGGAGGAGGCAAAGAAATACGTGACTCCCTGCACATTACAGAACGCGATACATAGATCATAATAGAGCGTGTGATCACCACGGACGGTAACTCTACGTGATCCACGCTGGCCGAAAACTAGGTAAGGAATTTTTCTAGTAGGTCATTCCATTTCTCCACCTACTAGATAGGTATTGGTGCATGTGGACGTGCGTAATTACTTCTCCTCAAAGCACCCCACAAGTGCTAGATGGGATTAAGTCAAGGAAACGGGCAGGGCAGCCCATTCGCCGATTACACTCTGGTTCCAAGAGTTTCTCCACCTGCGGTGCAGCCGCGCGCTGTCATCCATAAAAATGAAGTCAGGACCGAATAGAACCCTGGAGACGGGGAAGGAATACACTATCACAATAATATTGACGAGTGTGTGTACTGTATGCAGTTATTTGGAGGTCAGTACTCCCATGTTACACTAAGTCTACCCGCAAAGTAACACCTGAACCACCAAAACGATCATGTTCGACACTGTTGGACGTACCTTCACATGGCCAGACGTGGGAACACGTCATACACCCAGGAACATTGTTGAAGATGATCGTTTTGGCGGACCAGGTGTTATGGTGTGGGTAGGCATAATGTAACATGGGCGTATTTACCTCCACATCTTTGAACACGGTACACTTGCGGTCACTGTTATAGTGACGCTGTACTCCTTCCCCACGTGAGTTTCTTCAGGGTTTGCAATTGACCCTGACTTCTTATTTATAGACGCAATTGTGCGAGCAGCTCTTGGAACGAGCGAATATTTGGCGAATGGGCTAGCCATGCAGCACGTTTGGGATATTGCAGCACGTTCACATGCGCCAGCGGCCAACCGCGCTGGTGGAGGAGAGGAACTGCAGACCACAACAATACTTTGCCAACCTTGTGGCCAGCATGGGAACACTTTGCATTGCATGCATTGCCACCCGTGGTTCCCAGAACCATGACAACCATGCCTCGCCGTCTGTAATGTCCAGGAGATCATAACAAATCGCGCTGAATTCACTGTAATTATACCGTTTGCGCATTTCTCTCATTTACCGTTTTAGCAGTTCTTTCTATGTATGGTCCTAGTTACTTGGCTTTGACATATCACACCTGAGTATATACAGTTCCTTCCAGTTTGACGACGGCTCAATCCCGCGTGCGGCCATCCTGATTTAGGTTTCCCGTGATTTCCCTAAATCGCTCCAGGCAAATGCCGGGATGGTTCCTTTCAGAGGGCGCGGCCGACTTCCTTCCCCGTCCTTCCCTAATCCGATGAGACCGATGACCTCGCTGTCTCGTGTCCTTCCCCAAAACAACCCAACCCACTTTGACGTTTTACAAACAAGGGAAACTCCAGCACTGGTAGTATAAATTTGAAACCGTTTATTATTATTATTGTACATCGATTTCAGTCACAGAGTGATCATCTTCAGTGCGAGACTATGTCCTGTGCACTCATACAATCATGCACAAAATACATCTCCGAAAGCAGATGTTTATTGTGAAGAACATGCCACTAGCAGGTAACATGCAGACTGACAGTCAGTTTTAATCTTACCGAATGGAATCCAGTCTCAAGAATTTGACGTTTGTTGTGCCGCCTTCATTACTTTGGCATTTTAATTGCCAGCAAGACAATTTGCACTGTACGTTGCTGTCGAACTTCGGGTACCGAACAGCAGATGGGAGAAAAAAAAATACAGCCACTACGTCGTCCTTTGGTTGGAATGTTATCGAACACAGGCAGTTCTGGAGTGTAAACTGTTAACAGGAGTTAATTGTTTGGAGTGATTGGGTTAGGAAGTGATGCGCCGCCAGCCGTCATTAGCGAACGCCTGGGACAGCTGAGGGGCAGGCAGAACTGGCCTTCCCGTCGGATGGCGAGCCTCCCTAAGCAGGCGGACGGTCTGCGCTCCCTCTGCCCCCCTGCGGTGTGGCCACCGGCTGTCCAATGGGACGGGGCTCGGGGGGGGGGGGGGGGGGGGGGGTGTCTCTGTGTGCACAGCGGCAGGCTGGCCAGACGGAGACGGCGACCACTGTCTGCGGCTTGGGGTGGTCAGGCCTGGCCCAGTTAGAGCAGACCGCTCTCCCCTCAGACGACCCGTCCTCAAGACAGCTCAGCCTCCTCGCACCTGAGTCACAAACCCACACTTCCCTCTATCGATCCCTCTCGCGTTAAAGGGCTCGTTTCAGCTATCATCATTCGCCAACGATGTAGGACGATTACGAAAACATGGTGACCATAGACAATACTGAATTCGATCTTCCAGTATAGTTTTACTACGTTATATGACAATGCGTTTTCTGTCACCATCACTAACGAAAGACGAAATCAAGGACTTTTATAATTTTCTTGGATCATATGTCTTCTGTCTGGTACCAACCTTATCATCTCAGAGTAGCACTTGCAATCTACATCTTCAATTATGTCCTTGATGTATTCCAATCTACGGCTTCCTCTGCAGTTTTTATCCTCTATAGCTCCCTCTAGTACCTAAGAAGTTATGACCTGATCTCTTAACAGATGTCCTATCATCCTGCTCCATCTTCATGTCATCGTATTCCCTATATTCCTTCTCTTGCCAATTCTACGGAGAACCTCCTCATTCCTTACTTTATCAGTCCACCTAGTTTCCAACATTCTTCTGTAGCTTCGATTCTCTTCTGTTCCTGTTTTCCCACAGTCCTTGTTTCACTATCATACAGTGCTGTGCTGCAAACGTACATTCTCAGAAACTTCTACCTCAGTTAAAGGTCTACGTTTAACGCTAGTACACTTCTCTTGGTCAGGAAGGACCTTTTTGCCAGTGCTAGTCTGTGTTTTAGGTCTTCCTTGCTCCGTCCTTGAAGAGTTACTTTGCAGCCTAGGAAACAGAATTCTTTATCTTCGTGTACTTCGTGATTCCCTTTTATGATGTTAAATTTCCGATGATCTCATTTCTGCTACTTCTCTCTACTTTCGTCTCGATTTGGTTCAAATGGCTCTAGGCACTATGGGACTTAACTGCTGTGGTCATCAGTCCCCTAGAAGTTAGAACTACTTAAACCTAACTAACCTAAGGACATCACACACATCCATGCCCGAGGCAGGATTCGAACCTGCGACCGTACCGGTCACGCGGTTCCAGACTGAAGCGCCTAGAACCGCACGGCCACTCCGGCCGGCGTCTCGATTTACTCTCGATCCATATTCTCTACTCATTACACTGTTCATTCTATTCAACAGGTCCTGTAATTCTTCTTCACTTTCGCTGATGACAGCAGTGTCATCAGCGAATCTTATCATTGATATATTTTCATCGTGTATTCTAATCCTATTTTTGAAAATTTATTTTGTTTCCGTCGTTGCTTCTCCGATTTACAGATTGAACAATAGGGAGAAAGAGCACGTCCCTGTCTTACAACCCGTTTACTCCGAGCACCTCGATTTTGGTCCCCCATTCTTACTATTGGAAAGAAAAATATAGGTACAAGGAAGGTAATTCCAAAGAAACTATGGGTAATTGAAGAAATAATTGAGTTGAACAACGACAGAAGTAAGTACAGAAGTGTTAAGAGAAATTCAGGAATATAGAAACACAAGTCACTTAGTAAGGAACAGTAAGTGCAGGGAAGCGAAGGCTCAATGGCTGCATGAGAAAACGTGAAAAAATCGAAAAAAACTGATTGATTGAAGGACGTACTTAGCATATAAGGAAGACAAAACAATGTCCGGTGAAATTAAAAGCAGGGGTGGTAACTGGTAACATTAAGAGTGCAATGGGACTTCCACTGTTAAATGCAGAGGAGAGAGCGGATAGGTGAAAAGAGACACTGAAGGCTTCCTTGAGGGGGAGGCCTTGTCTGATGACGTGATAGAAGAACAAACTGAAGATACAGAAGAGGTACGGGGTTCATTGTTACAATCAGAATTTAAAAAAGGCTTCGGATAACTTAAAATCAAATAAGGCAGAAGGGACAGATAATATTCCATCGGAATTTCTAAAATCATTGGGGGAAGTGGCAACAAAACGACTGTTCAGGTTGGTGTGTATAATTTATGAGTCTGGCGATATACCATCTGACTTTCGGAAAAAACATCATCGACACAGTTCTGAAGATTGGAAGAGCCGAAAACTGAGAGAATTACCGCATAATCAGATTAACTGCGAAATACACACATCAAAAAAAGGAATAGACGTCAACATAAACATCATTTCCGCCATTGTTATTGCTCATGAAAACTACATATTGCATGTTTTACCATACAGCGAGACCTGCAGAGGTGGTTGTCCAGATTGGTGTTCACATCAGTACCTCTAATACCCAGTAGCACGTCATCCTGCACTGATGCGTGCCTGTATTCGTCGTGGCATACTATTCACAAGTTCATCAAGGCACTGTTGGTCCAGATTGTCCCACTTCTTAACGGCGATTCGGAGTAGATCCCTCAGAATTGTTGATGGGTCACGTCATCCATAAACAGTCCTTTTCAATCTATCCCAGGCATGTTCGATAGGGTCCATGTCTAGGGTCCATGTCTGGAGGACATGCTAGCCACTCTAGTCGAGCGATGTCGTTATCCTGAAGGAAATCATTCACAAGATGTACACGAAGAGGGTGCGAATTGTCGTCCATGAAGACGAATGCCTCGCCAATATGATGCCGATATGGTTACACTATCGGTTGAAGGATGGCATTCACGTATCGTATATACGTTATGGCGCCTTCCATGACCACGGCGTGCATCGGCCCCACATAATGCCACCCCAAAACAGCAAGGAACATCCACCGTGCTGCACTCGCTGGACAGTGTGTCTGAGGCGTTCAGCCTGACCAGTTGCTTCCAAACACGTTGAGAGGTGGCGTGCCTTTAGATGCACACAGTGACTTGCCCCCTCTCATATTTATATCTTACTCTGAGTAATTCGATTTGGGGAAGTATGGCCGAGTAGTCATTACAAGGCTAGTGTTGAGAACTCAGAAGATATGAATATTTTCCTCTCTAATTGCATGTGGTGAAAAGTTGCTATTGCTTCACACGCGGACTTCCCACGCAGCGTCTCTCGTCACCCGGGTGGCCCGGTGACAGGCGGGTCCTGCTGATCTTGAAAAGGCTATGCCGACGGGTGTGAGGGAGTCAAGTGGATGCTTTCCAGACGCCGACATTGTCATAAGAGCAGGGGGCGACACCCCCACAGAGGCCTGAAGGAGCGGCTGGGGCTAGAGATTCCGTTACTTCGCAGAAACTTAGTGAAAACACTTTCTGACGGGCTACCAGAGAGGCGTGGGAATGACTTGTGTTCCCAGGCAGTCTTGGCTGGCAAATTCCCGAGTTTTTTGCTCAGGGGATAGCTCCGTGATGTAGCAAAATCGGCGCAGAAATTGGCGCCAAGTGTCTCCATTGGTGGAATAGTAGTGCTCGGCAATAGAGTGGAATTTTCCGCCGGTTTACGAGTTGCTGATTGGAACGTTTAACCAAGGCCACAGTCGTGTGGGCGGGAATGTTCTGTTTTCGGCTTGTATGGGTGCTCTTGAAGGAGGCGGCTCTCGCCTTTCGGTCGGAGTAGGTTACAAGACTGAGCTCTCACTACTCTGGACAGCCTGCCTTCCGTTGGCTGTCTAATATACTTCCGTTTAATTGTAACTGTTTGACGAAGTTGCTGAAGTTGCGACTTCAATGTAACTTTGCGAGTACAGCTGCCAATTGAGTGTTCTGCGTACAAGTGGCCTATGTTGTCTGTCTTGAGCAGTTTTGGCTAAAGTTGACTGTATCAGAGTTACAGTGTGACTTCGCTTGTTAAAATCAATCACTGTACCGTCAGTGATTGTGTAGCCAGCCTTATTCGTCTCCCTCAGAGACACATTTGTGTTGCTAGGAAGTCTTTAGTCTGGAACAACCACACCAGGATAATTTGTTTCGAGCTACACTCGCGACATTATCATCACCACGATGGGAGTCGAAGCAACCAGCCATCGCCCTGGTATGCCAGATCGTGTCCTTGCAACTTGGTAATATATGTCTGCAGCACCGGCAGATTAGGGAATTTTGCTACGTCACAATCAGAGCTCAGCAGAGCACGCCTGTTCCCGTCTTTTCTAACGTGGTTCTGTCTTGGGTGTTCATTGAGTTCTCACTACAGTAGCAGCAATTAATGTTGGGTTGGCTGGGTGTTTCTCTTAAGATTTGAGTTGCTAGGAATTGGCTCCACATGTCACTTGGTCATAAATGTCACAATCTAGTTTATGGACAACTTCACCTTCACAGCACGTATTTGAGTATCCAATTTGACGTATTGTAAATGTTTCATGTGTTTTGTTTATTATTTTGAGTTTAGTCATAATAAATCAAATTGTTATTTTGGACAGAACTTTCATTCTGTTGATCGGTAGAGCAACCCTTTCATTTCTCACTACGTTAATTAAACTTTCCTTTACCAAATTAATTTCTATCAAATTAAATTATTACAGGTGCCAAACTCTTTTCTACTCAACTTGCAGGGCCGATTACAGTCAGTTCGCGTTTCTTCTTAATCCCTGTGCAACAGCAAAAGCCGGAGTTCGAAAAGAGAGGGCTTAAAGCATCATTTCCATATGAAGATTCTAGAAGAATTTAGTGTTAAATACACTGCTAGCCCCGGCACCTCGCAACGTCTGGTTGAAGCCATATGCGACACTCATCGGTGAAGAGAAAGTGATACCAATCCTGAGCAGTCCATTCGGCATGTTGTTGGGCCCATCTGTACCGCACTGGATGGTGTCGTGGTTGCAAAGATGGACCTTCCCATGTTCGTCGGGAGTGAAGTTGCGCGTCATGTAGCCTATTGTGCATAGTTTGAGTCGTAACACGGCATCCTGCGGCTGCACGAAAAGCGCTGTTCAACATGGTGGCGTTGCTGCCAGGGTTCCTACCGAGCGAGGTGGCGCAGTGGTTAGACACTGGACTCGCATTCGGGAGGACGACGGTTCAATCCCGCGTCCGGCCACCCTGATTTAGGTTTTCCGTGATTTCTCTAAATCGCTCCAGGCAAATGCCGGGATGGTTCCTTTCAAAGGGCCCGGCCGACTTCCTTCCCCGTCCTTCCCTAATCCGATGAGACCGATGACCTCGCTGTCTGGTCTCTTTCCCCAAACCAACTAACCAACCTGCCAGGGTTCCTCCTAGCCATAATCCGTAGGTAGCGGTAACTGCGTTTGTAGTGTAATAACGAATAAGTTAAATTTCCCTATATTCTTTAAACATCTTTGAAATTATGAAACAGTCGTACAAAGAAATATGTATAATGTACAAAAATTCAAGTGCAGTACCCAAATTAAGAAACATAGTATTTCTGTACGCTGGAAGAGCTGTTTCGTGTGTCTACTACGCAATTTTGTAAACTCTACGCCGGCCGCTGTGGCCGAGCGGTTCTAGGCGCTTCAGTCCGGAACCGCGCGACCGCTACGGTCGCAGGTTCGAATCCTGCCTCGGGCATGGATGTGTGTGATGTCCTTAGATTAGTTAGGTTTAAGTAGTTTTAAGTCTAGAGGACTGATGACCTCAGATGTTAAGTTCCATAGCGCTCAGAGCCAATTGAACCATTTTGAACCATAAACGTCTCTACGCCAACGCCTCTGTTTAACTCTATAGACAGCTATTGTTTCTGCCTATAGCCATTTGCGCCTCGCAGTTGAAAGTTGTCAACAGTGCTGCCAGTCTACAGAGATTTCCTTGACTGTGGCAGCAGTGTGTTAGTAGCAATTCATGCATGTTGTGGAATTTTTTCGAGGATCTCAATTTTTTTGACGTTCATATTTCTCGAAGTATTCACCATACAGTGATACATTTGTATAGGTACGTTCAGCGGCATATGTAGGTTCTGTCTGCGAGTTACTAGCAAGGAAGTAATAAATTTAAAAGTCATGCATGATGCAGCAGTTTTTCACGGATCTCATTGTTTACAATTTCATACCTCCTGAAGTATGTTAGGTGGATGATTATTACCCCAAAGCGACTATTGCCTGACAGTAAGGTTATATGAACCAAGTTTGGTTGGGGTCGGTGCAGTGGTTTAGGAGGAGATGTGGAACACGCACACACACACACACACACACACACACACAACACACACACACACAAAGACATACATTTTTATACTATGTATGGATGTTCAGTGTGATGACCACCAACTTCATTATACAATGTGCAACGGTGAATACTATTTGGTCTGATTCTTGTAAGATTCCACGCTCCTCTTTGATGGTATCAAACGCAGTAAAGATACGCGCAGTAAGCTCTGTACTGCTCCTTCTGGCCCTGAATACACAAGGGCTCTACATAAGTCCGGAAGAAAAAGTGGAGAGAAGTAAGGTCAGGAGAGCACACAGGCCTTGGGACTCCGCCCGAAGTTGTGCCGTGGCCCAACGATCAAAGTGCGCCGCAGCACCATTGTGCTGGAACCACAAACTAGCGCGCAATCAGAAGGGAACGATCTCCAGAACCTCAGGCAAGGCATTCTCCAGAAGGTTCAGACACCATGCACCGTCCAAACTGTGTGGTAAGACGTGGTGATCTCCGAGAATTCCTGCCCACCTAGTAGCTTCTCGTAGAGATAGCGTGTCGATTTCAGCAGGAATAAAAAATACCCTCCATTGTGAAAGTTGACTCATCAGTAAATAGCGCGAGGTCTGGAAAATTGGGTATGGAAGCACACTGACGAAACAACCTCTGTGAAAACTGTTGCCGTGGTTCCAAATCAGGCTGTCACGTAGGCTGAACTGGTTGATCATGGAATTAAAGTAGTTGCACACTGTGCAAAGTTCGTCATATATTCAGGTGATCTATGTGCGCTGCGCAAACAGAACGCAAAAGGGGGAACGGTCAGGCCAGCCCATTCGCCGATTATTCTTTAGATTCAAGAGCAAACGATACTAGTGTTATAATAAATCCCTCAGTGAGAAACCAACTGAGGAGTTGTTAAATGATACGTTCCGAAGAATTAGAAAATGCTTCTTTGAAAAGGTACCCTCAAATTTTGAAAAAACGCACTGCATTCAGTTCTGTACAACAAATAGTCATACCAACAATTTACCTAGCACGTGGGCAGGAGTCAGTAAATAGGGTAGAATGCTCCAAATTTTCTGTGTATATATTGATGAAAATTTGAAATGGAAGACGCACTGTATTTAGCTTCTCAAACAATTAAGTTCAGCTACTTCTGCTCTTCGTTTAATTTCTAATCTAGGAAACAAACGTATCAACCTGACATATTTTGCTCATTTCCACTCAGTAATGCCTTAAGGAATAATTTTTGGGGGTAATTCATCACTTACGAAGAAAATATTGATGGCACAAGTGCGAACAGTAAAAATAATAAAGGTGTCCGCTCACGGACATCATGTAGGTTCCTCTTCACGGCATTTTAACTGCTCTGTCACAATATATACATCCGCTAATAAAATTCATTATAAATTATCATCACAATTTGAGAAAAACAGTGACGTCCATACGTACAACACTGGAGAGAAAAATGACCGTTATTACCCATTGTTAACGCTGTCAGGGGCTCAGAAAGGAGTTCAATACGCAGTAACAAAAATTTTTGATCATTTTCCCAATAACATAAAATATCTGACAGGCATCGAAGCAGACATTATATCTAATTTAAAATCATTTCTCCTGGACGGCTCCGCCTATTCTATGGACAAGTGGAATAGAAAAATAGTAACTTGTCAAAAAATAAAAATTAAAAAAATGAGCGTAGTTGCATGACTAGGACTAAGAATATGATTAATATTAACACTAAGCATGTACACATATCTTGTAAACTGACTGGTTCCACATCATTACGATAAAAAAATCGTTCAAATGAACTATGGAACATGTAAGTAACTGGGCAATTTTACGTGTCCTGCATAATCCATGATATTCGATGTAGAAGTGGTCCAACACATCCCGGGAAGTCTTTTTTTTTTTTTTTAAGTAGTCCAATACATCCCGGGAAGTCTAATACAAAAAGCAGAACTATTCTTCACTGGTGCTGTATGCAATAATGCATCGTATACAGAGACGAGTGTAGCTTCCGTGTGTCATTCTCTTCAAAACGACGACAGTTGTGGGAATTACAGCTGAATTTAATCAAGCAAATTTCAATGTAGGTGAAAAATATGACTTACCAGTTTCTTTGGTACATATCTCTGAGGCATTTTGTCATACTAACAACTCCTAGTAACAATACCGAATCAGTAACACAGTAATGAACGTTTGTCACATAGTAAAAGCTGCTAACTCGGTGGCTTGTTGACTTACTCCCATACCCACGACAGCCCGCGTGATGTTAATACAAGTGGCATCTCGAAGCGTTTGTGAGAATGCAACTGCTAGCTACTTTGATATTTTACTACTTCTATGCTACAGGCGAAATGTATTACTACCTTTTCGATAAAAAATTGGAAAACTGATTTCTTTTGACTTGCTACTTTTCCCATGTCAGTGCCTCAATTACGTCGTCTTCATCGTATATCTCGCGCAGGAATCAAGAGAATAAGACGAATTAGGATGCCTACCGATGCATTTGGACGTTCTTCTCTCTCTCAACACGCACAGAGAATGGGACAGAAAATCCCTAATTCTGGTACGATGCACCATCCGTCAACCATTGTGTGGTGAACTGAAGGGCATGTAGGATGTTGTTGTGGTCTTCAGTCCAGAGAATGGTTTGATGCAGCTCTCCATGCTACTCTATCCTGTGCAAGCTTCTTCATTTCCCAGTACCTACAGGAACCTACATCCTTCTGAATCTGTTTAGTGTATTCATCTCTTTGTCTCCCTCTACGATTTTTACCCTCCCCGCTGCCCTCCAATACTAAATTGGTGATCCCTTTATGCCTCAGAATATGCCCTACCAACCGATCCCTTCTTCTAGTCAAGATGCGCCACAAATTTCTCTTCTCTCCAATTCTTTTCAATACCTCCTCATTAGTTATGTGATCTACCCATCTAATCTCCAGCATTTTCCTGTAGCACCACATTTTGAAAGCTTATATTCTCTCCTTGACTATTTATCGTGCACGTTTCACTTCCATACATGGCTACACTCCATACAAATACTTTCAGAAACGGCAACCTGACACTTAAATCTATACTCGATGTTAACAAATTTCTCTTCTTCAGAAACGCTTTCCTTGCCATTGCCAGTCTACATTTTGTATCCTCTTTACTTCGCTTTACTTCGACCATCATCAGTTATTTTGCTCCCCAAATAGCAAAACTCATTTACTACTTTAAATGTCTCATTTCCTAATCTAATTCCCGCAGCATCACCCGATTTAATTCGACTGCAGTCCATTATCCTCGATTTGCTTTTGTTGATGTTCATCTTATATTGTGTATTCTAATTAATAACGAAGACTGACATGGGTGAAGGCGTACTGAAACTGTATGCCGCAGAGTGATGGAATGCTAACGTGCTCGACACAGTTTAAATATAAATACACTTTCAACGTCAATTTATTTACCATAGATGAACAATAACATAGTAGCCACTTTGGTACATTTTTACAAAACCTCGACAAAAAACACTTAGGAACACTTAAAATTTTGTTGGAGAACAATGAAACTTAATGTTAAATTTAAAATAATAAATTATTAAAATTTTGTGTTACTTGAGGCTTTAACAACGTACTGGTTAGAATATGGTTCAAACACACTGATGAGGCTGTCACCAAAATCTCCTGTTTATGCCAATCTGAGAAGAAATTTTCTTAAACTTTGACTTCAGGAATACACAAATTTTAGAGCACCGAATATAAATATTACTGAATCAACAGAACATGTAGTAAAATAATTACCTTCAAAACTTCAAAATAAATTACACCACTTACAAATGACTCGTATTAAAGGCCAATCTCTTAGGCAAGTTACATTACAAAAAGTGAAGGACAGGTTTTAATGCTGCGACAACCATCCACCTACAGGCAAAAACTTTGAAAAGCAGCGTCCTCTGTTTAACCGACTTTAGTTTCAATTACCCTAATATACAATATAGCAAACCCACATGAAACACACCAAAACCTTTTAAAACAAAAGCAATACATAATAAATATATTAAATACAACTAAGTCCAACATCACAACAAGGGCTAAAATACCATTCAAAGCTTTGAAAACTACAATCAATCCCGCCGGAATCAGAAGTGGGCAACAGAATCGTACCAAGACAATTACGTAACGCCTCGAGTTAAACGCCAGTCTAAATAAACGTAAGTGGATCTTCTGGCAAACTGGAATACATTTACACTGATCGAAAACAGAACATAACTCATGGACTTGTTAGCTCTTACTCAGGCACAAGCCCATAAATACTGATTTGACAGAAGTTAATCAGTTCACAAATAAACCCGCTAGCGTAATAACACAGAATATGGTTAAACAAGAAATCACTCTTTGACATTATTTGAATACAGCATGTTCAGAATGCCCACGCCAGGTATGACTCACAGCCCAGTTTACTGTTAACCAGGATGGCGAAACCTGACGGTACAATACAGGGGTCAGAACGCTCCCTGGCACAAGATAAGGCTAAGTCAGATGCTTTTCAAATAAAGCACATAAATCTGTGCAGAGACAGCGCAAGGCCAATCGGTCACAATTCAGTCCTTAGTGCTGACAGAGGGTGTCTCGGCTTCGAAACTGCGGCCTTCCTTCAGGACAAGCAGCAAGCAACGGCTACTACCAAGGGGCAGCAGCCACGCCGAAGGTAAACACGTCCGCAAAGCACAACAGGCGAACCCCTTCGACGAAGCAATTCGTCGGCTGTAACGCGGAACCACAAAGATCACCGCTGTCCGCCAAAAGTCGCACTGCTTCGCTGCACCGCAACCCACTCCCGCCATCTAAGACAAGCAAACAGCCCTTCCTACTGAGCGCATGGCTACGCCTTTATACAAAGGAGTCGCACCTCGCTACCCCCTGGTGTGATGCTGCCGTGCCAAATAGCCAACAGCTGGTCAAAGACTATAAACCCACAGAGACAGGAATCGATAATACCTGTTGTTCTGTTCTCGAACTGAGGAGTTATGAAACACACTTCAGCAAATCAGCTGTTTATTACAGTAACTAAACAAAGAGCACTTATGAGGGAGAGCATCTTCACAACTAGATACTGAAAACTGTCTATGCGAGAGCATGGAGGGGAGTTCGGTATGGTCCTTTGCGGCGACGCCTCTCCCTTTCGCTGCTGGAACTTAATGAAGTATTTGGCCCTTCGAAGATGGTGAAGTTCGCGACGCGGAGTGTCTTGCTTCCGATGTACGTAATGAATGTGGTCCCCTGATTTGGATTGTCTTTTTTTTCTTCCAGCTGTTTGGTGTCGTACATAGAAGCTGCTTACGTAACGAGGAGATGTAGCCATCTTGCTGTGACGCTGCGCTGAATCTTTCGACCCAGCGGTCGTATCTTCATGCTCCTCAACTGCCGTGTCTTCGAATAAAAGGTACGGTCAATCAATCAGAAACGGTCGTGGAGGCGTGAGACTTCCGCAATAGCCTGGAGTGGTCTAGATGGAGAGCACGATTCTCAGAGATTGGAGCTTCTACGGATGTTCTTAGACTGACTTTCCCCAGACGACGGCGGCGTGCTCAAGGGCGGGGCAGCGCACTGTGACACCGAGACGGGGAGGAGCGTGGAAGTCGAGTTCAGGGGGAGACAGAGCTTGCGTAAACAATTTCGGGGCTTTGGTGGCCTCTGGATGGAGCGAGGACCCATGTATCCGTCTGCGGAAGGCTACGGCGTGGTACCACGTGAGCACGTGATCGTGGGCACGTAAAAGAGCGCCCGTCCATCGCAGCGCTCTTGCCGCGATTCACATCTCACGCTGTGTCGAAGATGGCGGCCCCGGACGCTGTAGCAGTTGCTGGCAGCTCGCCTGTATAGAATGGCTTGCCTCGTCTTGCTACTAACAATTTCGTACATGAGGCAGGAGCCGCACCTAACCAGCTAAATGGAAGTGTGGTGGTCGAACTATGCAGCGGGCGGTCCTGCATACACCACAACTACTCTACGGCTCACGAAAGACAACACAAGCAGAAACTTTCCAGTACACGGGAGTCCACCAAGTACGCAAGAGAACTACGATAGTATGGTTACGAGCCGATACTGTCTTCAGAGTGAAACACTGTCCTTGTTAGTACAAAGATATGTAATTTTCTAAACCTTTTGATTTAGTCCCCATCTAATTGGGCTCAAATTTCACGTAAACCTACATGTTTTTCACGAATCACCAGAGCAGCGACTTTCCTCATATTTTCACGAATCACCAGATCAGCGAGGTTCCTCATCGAACATATAGTCGGAGGGACTTAGATTCTAAACATTCTGCGTGGTGTCTGTTTGTTCTATATCGTGTCTCCCTACCACTTTCGCGCAACGACGCTCTGAGCGTGTTTTTTAGGGAATTGACTAGTTTGAACCTGGGACCTGTTGCTGGTAGGGAGACGCCAGACCACACATGACATGTGGAATTCAGAAGAGTTCAGTGAGACTAGCGATGATATAACCAAATACTTAATGATTTCAGTGTCAGCTCCACTGCACTCCCTGTAAAGGAATCTTAATACTAACTAAATTTAGTGGAAGGGGTTCAAGGCATTCCTATTTTTAGTTAGCTGGTAAAATAACGTCGAAAAATCAGTTAAGTTTACCATTGGAAATTTTATTCTACTCACAAAACATTGTTTATAAATTGCACTATTGATAAAAGGAAATGTTTTAATACAGGATGGTAAAAACCTTCTGCGTTCAACAAAAATGTGAACGAATATTCCCTGAATGGGTTTCCAAGTTCTACAATGGATCGAAGGATGACCTATGCCATATCACATCTATAATCTAGGTTTAAATTACGTTTCACAAAAGAGAAAACTATCAAAATGGTCTACAGTGACCCTCAATTATCTTTAATTACTTATCTAACTTGTCGTAAATTACAGTGGCTTCTCAATAACTATGTAACAGAAAAATCATCGCGTTTCAGATTTTTACTTCAAGTGGAAAATGTGAACACCATGAGCTTTAATTGACGATCGACACTAGTATTACGCAATAAGGGGGTGTAACAGATAAGACTTCTGCAGTTCTGAGTGAAGCTTTATGCGCTGTTATGCGGCATCGCGTGCATTCATTACCTTGTCGGTGTTCGTCAGGGGGCGGCGGACAGCACAGCTCTGCTCACCACGCTGTCTCGGAAGCAACTCTCTTCTAACTTCTCCTTACTACAATTTACCGAAGTTGGTTTAAAAAAACTATCTGGCTGTGTTTTCATCTGACCAATCAGGGTCTCAATGTTAACCTTAAGCTCCGCATACAGAAATTCTGTCTATCCAATGAGAAACGTTATACTTTTCGTGGTGGGGCAATGTTTTTAAAGTTTGCAACGTAACAGAGACGCGAAAAAGTCTCACGCTAAAACTTGCAGCTGGTGTGGTCCTTTTAGCGTTATCGTAAGATCTATACTGTTCTTCTGGAGGGCTCTATCTTTTAACATGGGCTGCAGGGTGGTCCTGATGTAACAGAGACGCGAAAAAGTCTCACGCTAAAACTTGCGGGTGGTGTGGCCCTTTTTGTGTTATCGTAAGATCTATACTGTTCTTCTGGAGGGCTCTAGCTTTTAACATTGGCTGGGGGGTGGTCCTAACGTAACAGAGACGCGAAAAAGTCTCACGCTAAAAACTTGCGGGTGGTGTGGTCCTAGCAGTTAGCTGGCGACGTGGGTGTCCGTTCGTCCCTTATCGTAGGGCCTTCCAGCTTAACACGGTTCTGCTCTCGGCTTCTGTTCTCGTTTCTCCCCTCGGAGCTGCGTCTGTCTCACGGTGGGAAGGTATGACATGCATTTAGGCATTCTTGTGTTAGTCTGTGGTATTCCATTTGCTCACTCGTTACTCGTATTACTTTGGTTAATTTAATGTCACGATTTATTCGGAGCTATGTGACATACTACTGGATTTGCTTATCATGTCAGGGTTTTCATGGAAGGTGTTGGATTTGCCTGACACCTTACAAGATGCTCGTCTAATTTGGTCACACGTTCTTAGTGGAAAAATTTAAAGGTAAGACCGCATTGAGTGGAACTGCACTGCAGCAGAGCGGAGCGTCTCTACACGACCGAATATTGTTATATACGAAATCGCACGAGAGTTGAAGCGCGTTCTACGCGGCGGCACTGCGAGCCAAAGTTGACCAACTGGTCAACTGTTTCACGCCGTGCGCCGTCGCGTAGTTCCGTTGTCGCTAGTACGGCGTAGCAACTTTCGCGACAGAACATGTCATTCAAATCGTAGTTCTTTTGAAGTGCGAAGCAGAAGTTTTATTACCAAAACGGCGTTAGACGTGGAAGAGTTAACTGTGTGTACTGGTGATTTTCCAGAGTTATATGAGCTTCAAAATGAAAGTTATATGAACAGTACAAGAAAAAGCAACATTTAAAAATAACTGCTACGGAAATGGGAGTAAACATAACGTACGATTACCTACAAATTATGAGTCGCGGCTGGGCTTCTGGCGTCGCCTTTCCAGTTCCTGGCGCCACTAGTTCGATCAGTCGTATGACATCTCTCTGGTTTGAGAGCGCTAAGACCTTTGTATGTATTGTATTGTATGTTAACCGAGGACCTAGAAACGACGGAGAGGCTCCGCCCCCACCGCAGCCGCAGTGGTCCACAACCCCACGACGACTACCGCAGTCCACTTCACCCCTCCGCCGCCACACACCGAACCCAGGGTTATTGTGCGGTTCGGCCCCCGGTGGACCCCCCAGGGAACGTCTCACACCAGACGAGTATAATCCCTATGTTTGCGTGGTAGAGTAATGGTGGTGTACGCGTACGTGGAGAACTTGTTTGTGCAGCAATCGCTGACATAGTAGTGTTGAAACGTCCCCTTTGGACAATTATACACGACTGTGGTTATACTGACACACAATATTTTTAGCGCAACGCAATCTGACTTTCAAAAATCCCTACAAAAGAATGGCCCTGACTAACATTAAACTATACCTTTCACAAATCACTAAATCACTTACCTCACAATAATCTTCGTTTCTCCCACTACTGCAATACAGTAAGCGCCACTACTGCCAGCTAAATAAAAGATTCAAACTACTAAAGGCACTAACTACTGATAGGGATAGTTAGCAAATGAAAGATATTAATAGAGAACAAACAATGTATTTACCTTGATATCATCATATATAAATATAGCAGTTCATGACAAATTTCAAATCTCCGCCATCTCTCTCCCCACATCCACCACTGCTGGCGGCTCACCTCCAACTGCGCAACGCTACGTGCTGTTCACAGCCAGCTGCCGCTGCCCAACACTACAATGGCGAGTATTACAACAATGCAAAGCTGCCACGGACTGCACACAGCACAGCCAGTGATTTTCATACAGAGGTGGCGTTACCAATAAAAAAGCTAAACAGCCTACTTACATAAAGAAAACATAAACAGCCTACTTACATAGAGAAAACATAAACAGCCTACTTACATAAAGAAAACATAAACAGCCTACTTACATAGAGAAAACATAAACAGCCTACTTACAGTGTAACTGAGGCGGAATAAGAGGAACCAGCCGGCATTCGCCGAGACAGATGGAAAACGCCTAAAAACCATCCACAGACTGGCCGGTTCACCGGACCTCGACACAAATCCGCCGGGCGGATTCATGCCGGGGACCAGGCGCTCCTTCCCGCCCGGAAAGCCGTGCGCTAGACCGCACGGCCAACCGTGCGGGCTGCTAAGACCTTTACCAGAGGTTATTGACGAGGACGGGGTATGTTGTGGCATGGCAAGTTGGGGAGTGGTAACGGAGCGAGGAGTACGGTGTGAGAGGTCCGCCCGGCGCCTAACGGAGCACTTGCGCAAGCGTCTTCGGCACGAAGTCCGACGAGTGGATGCTGGGCATATTTGTGCGCCGATTTGAATCCGTGGCTGACTTCGAGTTCCGTCTTGGTGCATAGCCTGGCCAGCCAGTTCAGGAACGTGGCACATCGATGAGAGAGTTGAAGCCAATTCCGCTCTGTTGAATACTGGGCTCCCTTTGGAACCGGCAAACTTCAACTTCATTTCGTCAACTTCAGTCAAGTTTTGGATTTTGAGGTCTTAACTATGATTTTCTTATTGATACCTACAGGTCTGTTGCTATCATTACGACTTCTTGGTTGATCTGTTTCACCACCAGTTGGTTCCTTGATTTGTGGCTGTTGTTTGCTTTTCCTGAGTCGATACTAGCCTTGGTTGTTTGTTAACAGGATGTCTTTAACTGTGTGAGCCGATGGTGGTACCTGAGTCGGAGCGATAGCGTCTTTATCCTTTGCTGTGGCGGGACCCCCCTCCTAGTCCTCATGCAGTACCTTGATGGTTGGATTTAGACGACCTCCCCGCCAAATGTCTTCGAGCACCAGATCAGTACTTTTCTCTTGTAATACGGCCGGATGCAGACGTCATCGCTATGTTAATTTAGGAGGTGCCTGGGTCTTAAAAATTTGGAATTGCTGAGGCTGTGTAATTGGGTTTGGCACCTAGTTTCCTTTCCGGCGTTTCGCCGTCGTTGTAGAGGCGATATATTGCAGTGACGCGGGTATACCGCTTGGCTAGTTATTGTTGCTTTCACGTAATTAACGTGTGCGGTCTTCTCGTTGTAACCGTTCCTGATACGTTTGAAGAACTAGGGCACGGAATCGTAGTCTTGTCAAGTTTTACGATATGGTCCTGGGATATTTGAAAAAAATCGTAAATCGCTACTGAGACGAGTGCAGTATTTCATCTAAACAAAACGACATGTGGAACACCTCCTTTAACAGGCACGAGTGTACAGAAAACTGCCTCATGTAGCGTACCGAAGATGTATTGTACAGAATTTCTTGTAGGCCGTGGGTGACGTTTTACCCAGTCAGTTGACGACTTAACCGAATTTTTCTTTTATTTGAATAAAACTAGGACTAGGCAGTGGCGGCTCGTAACCACAAATTCGTAGCTGTGTCATTTGCGGACCAATTTGGGCATTGTTGCTTCTATGTTTGTGTAATTTGCCCGAGTCAGTTTTCGTTATTACTTACGGTACAGTCCGTGTACGAAGACGTTAAGAAAGAAAGAACGGAAACAGATCTAAAGACGTTGAACAAATATGACTTGATGTCGTAGGCAGGGTTCACACACGCAACTAATGTGACGCCACAGCTTGTGGTTTTCTGTAGTGTCACCGTCAGCTACCGTTCACACGGGACGCCACAAATTCTACGAACTTGCACAGCTTCTTGCATGGCATCAACTGAAATAATGCAGGCATGTATTAATGTTATAGTAAAGTTTATGGTATAGCAGTTGTGACAAGAGTTTAATGGAAGACTAAACCCAAATGTTAGAAACTTAAATCCAAAAATAGATTCCACGCAGGCATAAATCAGAGGTCACAAAAAGATTTATAAAAGAAATAACACTCAAAGACGAAAATGCTGTCTGCTGTGGCAAACTAACCAACAGCTGGCGTCTACTAAATGTCATCTGCAGACACGCCGCCGGTCGCGGTGGTCTAGCGGTTCTAGGCGCGCAGTCCGGAACCGCGCGACTGCTACGGTCGCAGGTTCGAATCCTGCCTCGGGCACGGATGTGTGTGATGTCCTTAGGTTGGTTAGGTTTAAGTAGTTCTAAGTTCTAGGGGACTGATGACCACAGTAGTTAAGTCCCATAGTGCTCAGAGCCATTTGAACCACTTCTTTTTGCAGACACGCCACTCGTCCAAAATTTTATAATCTTGTTACATTCGTTGATGTATGCATTCCAAATAACCGATTTTTACTATAACAGTTCCCACGTCTCACTCGGAGGCTATTTCCCGAGTATAATCCACATTTTATACAGTGCTTGGTCTCACAAATCACAAAGCTTATACGACAGCCTCTTTTCACTACATATTCATTTATTCATTAAAAAAGTCTTTAGAGGCTTTAGGATAGGCCTACATCATTACTTTTTAAATATTGTGCACACACACATACTTACTGCTATAGAAAATTAAATATAGATTCCTGTTCTTGTAGTTCCAGAAACTGAGAAAGTGTACCTGCCGATCACTATTTTTCAAATATAAAAAGAAAACAAACTGAAATCGAATTAAATGCAGCAGCAAATACTCCATGATAACTGCGAAGAATGCACACGTTTCGAAATGCATTCACCAGGGAGCAGTGGAGGAAGGAAAGTGAGGTAAAAAAGTACAACCAAGTTGTACTTTTCGTGGCATGACGAAAGTTTCGCCACTGAATACTGGGACTTCATACATGCAGCCGCAATGGGGCTTAACATCTGAGGTGATCAGTCCCCTAGGCTCAGAACTACTTAAATCTAACTAACCTAAGGACATCACACACATCCATGCCCGAGGCAGGATTCGAACCTGTGACCGTAGCAGCAGCGAGATTCCGGACTGAAGCGCCTAGAACCGCTCGGCCACAGCGGCCGGCTTCATTCCTTTCCCCAGTCGATATTCACCTACAACTTTTCCATCTCTTCCTTTTCCTACTATCGAATTCCAGTCCCCCATAGCTATTAAATTTTTGTCTCCCTTAGTTATACGAATAATTTCTTTCAACTCATCAAACATTTCCTCAATCTCCTCCTCATCTGCGGAGCAAGTTGGCATATAAACTTGTACTGCTGTGGTGGGTGTGGGCTTCGTGTCTATCTTGGATACAATAATGAGCTCTCTGTGCTGTTCGTAGTAGCTTATCCGTGTGCCTATTTTTTTATTCATTATTTGATTTTATAACACTTTATTCACCTGAACCAGAAGTCCTGTTCCACCAAACTTCACTAATTCCCACTACATCTGACTTAAACCTAGCCATTTCCCTTTTTAAATTTTCTAACCTACCTGCCCGATTAAGAGATCTGACATTCCACGCTCCGATCAGCCGAATGCCAGTTTTGATTCTCCTGATAACGACATCCTACTAAGCAGTCCCGTCCGGAGATCCGGACGTGGGACTATTTTGCCTCCGGAATATTTTACCCAACTGGATGAGATCATCATTTAACCATACAGTAGAGCTGCATGCCCTCGGGAAAAATTACGGCTGTAGTTTCCCCTTGCTTTCAGCCGTTCGCAGTACCAGCACAGCAAGTCCGTTTTGGTTATTGTTACAAGGCCAGATCAGTCAGTCATCCAGACTGTTGCCCCTGCAACTACTGAAAAGGCTGCTGCCCCTCTTCATGAACCACGTTCGTCTGGAATCTCAACAGATACCCCTCCATTGTGGTTGCACCTACGGTACGGCTATCTGTATCGCTGAGGTACGCAAGCCTCCCAACCAACGGCAAGGTCCTAGGCTCATGAGGGGGGGAGGGGGGGGCGTGCTTTGTGAGTGGTGAGGACGTTTGCCGTGTCGATCTGCTGAAGGCTGCGGTTAGTGTGAGAAACAAAATGAGTCTGCTTCAAGTAGCGCAATCAACACTTTCTCAGGATCGATTTAAGCATGTTCACTGTACGCTTTGCCAGCAATATCTCAACAAACAATACGCTCTTCAGCGATGTGTGTCGGGTCGACAACCACCAGAGAGTCTCCATTACCTTCTTAATATTTGCAAACCTCGGTTCACTAATGGGGACTCTCGACTCAACCCAGTGAAACCCTTAGTTACAACCTGATTTCCTCCCACTCTTTCTAGACATGAAACTGCTGTCTAACCCTGGGTAGCTCGAAAAAAAATGTTCTAGAAGCTTCTCAAACAATTTAAAGTTATGTCCTCCTTAGCTAATCATAGGGCCTCTGGGAAACAGCTGCGGGAAAGTGTGATGCTTTCTGTGTGTGAAGAATTCTTAAGCGTGACTCCTGAGCACCTGTGTGGTGACAGGAGATGCACTCCGAAGGGTTGAAAAAAAACTGCAGGCGATTATTGTTAGCTGGCAAGTTACTGCCTCCTTTCAACTATCGCCCGCTCCCGTGACAAACGGGGCGGCGTTTGCTGGGCCACTGCAGCTTTGCAGCGGGCTATAAAAATTCTGCCCTTTGGCCGCTGAGCAAACACCTCCCAGCTTGCCCCTACCCTGTCCAAAGGTCATCGCTTCTTCAGTCTCTCTGTCCTAGCCAGCGCAAAAAATTACTTCTGTAAAGCTTACAGTACTACATTTGTTACTGTGAGGCTGTTTAGTAGCAACCAGAACGATTAATAAAGTGATAACCTAAATTTCTATCTCAACTTACATAAATATGTTAATCTAATCGACCAAATTAATTACGTTGATTGATCAAGAAAGAAAGCAAAACACGGCCGCCTTACAGTACGTAGATAGAACAATGTTCTGACCGCACTTGACACTTGCAACGTATTGAGGACGTTGCACAGGTTCCGTTTGTGGTGTCACCGCCAGACACCACACTTGCTAGGTGGTAGCCTTTAAATCGGCTGCGGTCCGTTAGCATACGTTGGACCCGCGTGTCGCCACTGTCAGTGATTGCAGACCGAGCGCCGCCACACGGCAGGTCTAGAGAGACTTCCTAGCACTCGCCCCAGTTGTACAGCCGACTTTGCTAGCGATGGTTCACTGACAAATTACGCTCTCATTTGCCGAGTCGATAGTTAGCATAGCCTTCAGCTACGTCATTTGCTACGGCCTAGCAAGGCGCCATTATCATTTGCTATTTATCTTGTGATGCATGTACCGTCAGACCGATGTTTACCAATTATGAATTAAAGTTAAGTATTTCAGAAGCTACGTACTTTTTTTACTAGACTCAACTCCTTTAACTGTTCCAGATCTCACGCCAGCCTGCGTGAGCTTAAACGCATGCCTTTCGGCTACCTCATAGTGGCTTGGCTGTCTTGCCAAGTCACAACACCGTTCATGTTTCAAACACAACAGCACAACCTAAACGCTTTATTAGCATCTGACTTTATGTTCAACAATAACTTTCTCTCGCTGTTTGCACATTTTTGTCCAAACCCTGAACCTAAAAAGTGTATCTGTCGAGTGTGGTGATCTGTTTCTATTAAGTGATGATGACAGAAATCCAGTGCCGCCACTTGGCCTATTCCTCTCATACAGCACCAAGAAGGGTGCCGGGTTTAAGAACCGCATTCGATTGGCGGATCACCATCAATACTCACATGCCCTAAATGCCGAGAGGTTCGAAATTTAACATAGTACATTGATGCGAAGACTGGTGATCATGAAACTTTACGTCACCTTTTCTCCCCCCTTACCGATCAAATATTGGTAGTGAAAATCCAGCACCGGGATTCGAATCGGCTACCTCCAAGTCGAGTGGCACAGCACAGGCAAGCATCAGTGACGTCAGTTGTGGAGGTGTGTGTTCCAAAAGTAATCACCTTGCTACGTGTCGCCAAAGGCTAGTAAGCTGAGAGGTTTGAGCTAGGCGAAGGCTAGCCAATGAATTCGTATTGGCAAATAGTAGCGGATACTGACGTAATGCTCCTCATTCGTGGGGATTTGAAATCTCGTCTCCTTTAGGGCGCGGCGCTGTTTACAGTTGTGGCGAGCCCAGGCCGCGGTTTTCCTAGGACGGGAGGCGCAATGTGTCGGATCAGTCAGTTCCTTTTGTCCCACCGTCTAGAAGCAGCGGTGAACTGATATCACCTGCCATACTGGGGAGCAGTGCACTTTGCGACTAACTGTTGATGTCGTAAGTGGCTTATATGTATGTATGTCGGGGTGACTGGATTTCAGTGGGTTGTTGAAAGTAAAACAGTGCACTTGCGGATTTAGTGCAATGAGACAAAGGGCGTTTGTGCTCGCGGAAGTGCGCGTGTAGTTGTGAACTGCCATGAGTAGGACGCATCAGGCACATTCGACCACCTTGTTTAGAGCTTGCTGGACTCAATGCGAAGTCGGTTAATACGCGCTTGAGTACTTTTTGTGGGAGCCTTATGGCCGGCCGGAGTGGCCGAGCGGTTAAAGGCGCTACAGTCTGGAACCGCACGACCGCTACGGTCGCAGGTTCGAATCCTGCCTCGGGCATGGATGTATGTGATGTCCTTAGGTTAGTTAGGTTTAAGTAGTTCTAAGTTCTAGGGGACTTATAACCACAGCAGTTGAGTCCCATAGTGCTCAGAGCCATTTGAACCATTTGGGAGCCTTATGTCATCACGTCTTGAGAAACAGGGATTGTTTGATGAAGCGATCCCTACAAGTGAGTGCGTTTTCAAGATCACTGTGATTTTACGTCTTGAGACGTGAGTTTGTTTGATGACGTTATTTCCACTAGTGCGTGAGTTTATGTTTTGGATACGTACTTTATGGTCGCATGCAGGTTAATGTGCGCGTGAGTGTGTATTCCGAAGCACAGTGATATCACGTCTTGGGAAATTAAGTCGTTTGAGGGTGTTATTTCCACAAATACGTGAGTTGTGTTTCAGATATGTACTTCCAGTACTGCATGCAATCCACCTAAAAAATCAGTTGCTAGTTCCATTTGTCGGTTAATGTTCACTCTCCGCAGTTGACTGACTACGTTATGTTGTAGACATTGGCATGAGAGCTCTGTTGAGTCGCTGTGAGTCGTGTGCAAGCTGCCAGTCGATGGATAGGGACCCTGCACGTTATACAAGTGGAACGTCGTGACAGAGTTGATTGTTAATTTGAGAAACTAGCAACGTGGCGAGTGTTGTCACATCATTGTTGGCTGAACAGCTGTTCAGGCTACGTGTGCCACCGTGTGGTGTCTGGAAGAGGCTACTGCAAACGCTAAGCCTACGTCCGAGAGAAGTGAAGCTGTTTGGATTCTTCTTTACGTATCATGGTTAATTGCCTCGATTTGGAGACTACCAAACTGTGGGAGGAAAAATTTGTTGTTGTTGTCTGGATGCGATTGCGAGATTTGTTGAAGTCATTCAGTGCTTAGTGGAAAGTTTGTCAATCTGTGTGGGTTGGTTGTTACGCTCGACGTACATAGGTTAGTTCGGTAAACTTGCCGTGCTTGATTCGTAATGGATCTTAAGCAATAGATTTTTCAGTGGCAAACAGAGTTAGTACGGTGACAAAGTGTGGTTGTGCTTTAATATCTAGTTGAGCTACTCTAATGTTCGTGTGGGAGGAGAGGGGCTAATCCCCATAGTTAACAAAAGTAAAATTTGTATAGCAGGCTATTGCCGCCTTAGAACAAACGCGTTAACGCCCGATAATTTAAGAAGAACTTAGTATTAACGGCTAATACCATCTCTGTAGCGGTGCTTAGTATTAAGCTAAGAACTGCATTTGGGCGCTATAGAATAAGCACTAGTTGGTTTATTTTATTGTTGTGGTCTTCACTCCAGAGACTGGTTTGATGCAGCTCTCCATGCTACTCTAACCTGTGCAAGCTTCTTCATCTCCCAGTACCTACTGCAACCTACATCCTTCTGAATCTGTTTAGTGTATTCATTTCTTGGTCTCCCTCTACGATTTTTACCCTCCACGCTGCCCTCCGATGCTAAATTTGTGATCCCTTGATGCCTCAGAACACGTCCTACCAACCGATCCCTTCTTCTAGTCAAGTTGTGCCACAAATTTCTCTTCTCCCCAATTCTATTCAATACCTATTCATTAGTTATGTGATATACCCATATAATCTCCAGCATTGTTTTGTAGCACCACATTTCGAAAACTTTCTATTCTCTTCTTGTCTAAACTATTTATCGTCCACGTTTCACTTCAATACATGGCTACACTTCATACAAATACTTTCAGAAACGCCTTCCTGATACTTAAATCTATACTCGATGTTAACAGATTTCTCTTCTTCAGAAAGGCTTTCCTTGTCATTGCCAGTCTACATTTTATATCCTCTCTACTTCGACCATCATCAGTTATTTTGCTCCCCAAATAGCAAAATTCATTTACTACTTTAAGCGTCTCATTTCCTAATCTAATTCCCTCGGCATCACCCGATTTAATTCGACTACTTTCCATTATCCTCGTTTTGCTTTTGTTGATGTTCATCTTATGTCCTCCTTTCAAGGCACTGTCCATTCCGTTCAGATGCTCTTCCAGGTCCTTTGCTGTTTATAGCGTAGCAAAAGGTTGTTGGTGCTGGGTGATTGGGGTGATGTTAGCAGAAATTCAGTTACTGGAGACGTAGTAAAACTTGTTGCTTGTGGACTAAACTGCTTTGTTATTAATGTTGACCATTAGCCATTTCCCTCTGGTGCTGACATGTGTTGATTATCTTTTTCTGTTGCCTTGTGTTGGATCGTTTCTGTACGTGTTGATGCGTGCTGAACGGCAAAATTCTGGAAGATTATAATTTAACGTCGCTGTTAATCAGAGTTTGGATTAAGTAATAAAATGCAGTTGCTTTTAAATGTTTTAGGGAATTTCCTGCGTTTTAAAGGCTACTACAAAGTAATAGTAGCTTAGATAACTCTTCCAATTCATGGATGCTCTATGCCGGATGACGCTGTTTAATGTTTACATTTTGCCATCTGCCAGAGCTACAGACCTTGCCGTAAGGAGTGTGCCTATTAAAAACGCCATGTTACTTGTACGATTCTCTGTTTCAGAGTAAACTATTTCTCGTGTCTGGTCGCTTTCCACCTCTGCAGTAGCACCGCAACTGGCCAATAGCGACCAGAAAGCAGTTAGCAGTCGTCCCGAAGACACAGGCCGACTTACTTGTTATTAAAATTTAAAAAATAAACGAATATTTAGCTCAGCCACCTATCAGTCAACAAAACTCAGCCCTTCATTCACCAAGCACGTTACGTGGCACATTGTAACTGTGGATTAATGGCAAGTGTAGTCTGATAAGATCCACTCCAGCAGTGTCAGACCATGGCACATTGTAACTGTGGATTAATGGGATATATAGTCTGAAGAGATCCAGTAAGCATTACTCTAGCAGTGCCAGACTGTGGCACATTGTAACTGTGGATTAATGGGATATGTAGTCTGAAGAGGTCCAGTAAGCATTACTCTAGCAGTGCCAGACTGTGGCACATTGTAACTGTGGATTAATGGGATAAGTAGTATCAAGAGACGCGGTAAGCATTACTGTAGGAGTGTCAGACTGCGGAGTCTGATAAATGTCGACGTAAAGTTGGAGGGAAGCTAAGAGTTGTTATAATTTGCCCGCCCCTCTCCCGCTTCCCAAGTTCAAGGCTTCTGCCAGTCTTCAATGAAGTATTTTTATTTTACAAGTCACAGCGAGCTGGGTACGGTGCAGAAGAGTTCCCAGATGGGAATATTTGGGAAAGGATTTAAAGTGTCGTTGTTGTTGTAGCCATCTTGAGTCCGAATACTGGTATAATAGGCCTCCTCACACTGCTCTATCCTGTGCAAGCATCTTATCACTGAATAACTACTGCCACCCACATCCATTTGGACTTGCTTAATGTACCTGTCTCTTACTCTCCCTCTGCAGTTTTTATCCCCCCACCACCACCACCACCCACAATTCCCTCCAAAACTACACTGACGATTTCTTCGTGTCTCAGAAGGTGTCCTAGCAACTAATCCCTTCTTTTAGTCAAATTATGACACAGATTTCTTGTCTCCCCAATTCTGCCCAGTACCTCGCTATTAGTTACGCGATCTCAGCATTCTTCTGTAACACCACATTTCAAAAGCTTCTGTTCTGTTCTTGTCTGAACCGCTTATCGTCGACGTTTCACTTCCGTACAATGTCATACTCCTGACAAACACCTTCAGAAAAGACTTTTCTTCTTCAGAAACGCTTTTCTTGCCATTGCCATTCTACATGTTATATTTTGTCTACTTCGACCACCATAAATTATTTTACTGCCCAAATAACAAAACTCATCTACTACTTTTAGTGCCTTATTTCCTAATCTAATTCCCTCAACATCACCTGAATTAATTCGACTACATTCCATTACCCTTGTTTAGCTTTTGTTAATATTCGTCTTATATCTTCCTTTCAAGACACTGTCCATTCCGTTAAACTGCTCTTCCAAGTCCCTTGCTGTCTCTGGCAAAAGTGCAATGCTTTCCTTCACAGATTACTCAATGTACAGATTGAATAACATCGGGGATAGGCTAGAATCTTGTCTCACTCCCTTCTCAACGAGGGCTTCCCTTGTGTTACCTTCTAATTTTATAAATACCCTCTGGTTTCCGTACAGTTTGTATACAACCTTCCGCTCCCTGTATTTTACCCCTCCTGAATTCCAGTCAACACTGTCTGAAACCTTTTCCAAATGTAAAAAAGCTATAAACGAAGGTCTGCCTTTCATTAACCTATCTTCTGAGATACGTGGTAGAATCAGTATTACCCCGCGTATTTCTACATTTCTCCGGAATCCAAACTGACCTTTCTTGAGGTCGACCTTTTTCCCTTCTTCTCTAAATAGTTCGTGTACATTGCAACCATGAGTTATTAAACGGATAATTATGTAATATTCGCTCCCGTCAACAACTGCTTTCTTTTCAGTTGGAATTATTATATTCTTACAGTTCTGTTACGTGTCTGGTTTCCAAGTATCCAACGGAAACCTTACGCAAACCTCAGGAGGAATCAACAGATTATAGTTATTTTCCCATTTTCGTAAACATGCGTCAGGCGAAGCGAGTGAATGTGTACATGTGATGTTTTTGAACCAACTCACTGTGAATATCATTCATATAGACGATTTCAGTGTAAACTCACCGATCAAAAACACAGTGTACATGGTGTAGAACTGTTCTCGGGCGGTTCTGTGACCCTTCGTCGATTATTTCAGTCGTGTCAGTGAATTAATGTGTAAGTGGTTGTTGGTTTGGAATCAAGCGCAATAAGATGGATCTACGTGGAAAAGTGACAGACACAATGGCAGAAAGAAACTACGGTATATGGACGTGCCCATGAACACACTACGACTGAAGTTATTCAATTGCTGATGTGTCAGTAGAGTGTTCAGTGTGTCTACAATGAACGGAGTACCACGCGCAGAAATTTAACACGGCATAAGCACACTGGTTGTAATTAGATCGTAAGATGAGTGTCAAGCCTTGCCAATAACAATCGATCTCAAATCCGACTGGAAATGCTGCTGTCGGTGAATGGAGGTACTTGTAAAAACAGTTTCTCAATGAACGTCGTGAAGGAGACAGCTTGGAATTGAGATTTGGAGTCGAATGTTTCACAAAATTCCACTGATCGCAGTGGCACATAAAACTTCACGTCTTTATGGGATCAGTTAATACCGCCTTTCGCGGTGGCATGTCTGAACGAAATCCTTCCGGTTTTCAGGCTGCGTCAATTTGAATAAAATTTTAGCACTTTCGATGGCTATCCCCGCTATCATCTTCAGGAGTAAAAACAACTGACTGTCGGGACTGTCCTAAGCAGTCATTGGTTTTTACTCCTGACGACGAAGGTGGAGATAGCCACCGAAAGCTCGTGAGTTTTATTTGAACCGACGCGGCCTGAAAACCGAAAAGATTTTCTGCGAAATGTAGTGTAGTTCGTCCAGTCACGATATGGCTACTTATTAAACGATCCAAGTCGTCGAGTGCACCCACGTCCCAAAGTGGCATTTAAGTTTCAGTGTGCGGAGGGTGGATAACAGGTCGCAGGCGGTTCTGTGAATGTTTGTAGGGTGGTCTCCGTACAATGACTTACGCACACTCATTCATGTTACTGTGAAAGTGAACGAGGACATTTATATCGACATTCTCCATGACTTAATGTTGCACTACATCTCCACGGCTGAAACGATACGGGTTTGACGAACTCCTAGGCGCCCTATCGCAATTCGAGTAGCCTGCTAAATCATACAATTGACATCCCACAAATAATTTTTCTAATTACACTGAGGTGACAAAAGTCATGGGATACCTCCTACTATTTTGTCAAACACCCTTTTGTCCGGCGTAGAGCAGCGACTCGGCGTGGCATGGATTCAACAAGTCGTTGGATATCCCCTGCAGAAATATTGAACCATTTTGCCTCTATAGCCGCGTACAACTGCGAAAATGTTGTCGGCGCGGGATGTTGTGCACCAAAGAACTTCTCGAGTATGCCCCATAAATGTTCAGGGCAATCATGCCGGGCGTTCTGTGTAGCCAAATCATTTGCTTGATAACGTGCCATTGTAGTACCAGTAACCGACTGCGAATAATCGTGGCCCGGTGACATGGTGCATTGTCGTCTATAAAAATCTCATCGGTGTTTGGTAACATGTCAATGTTCGATTCAGTTGGACCAACATAGCCCACACATGAAGCCACCACCAGGTTACACTGTGCCTCGTTGACAGGTCCATGGCTCCGTGGTTCAAAATGGCTCTGAGCTCTATGGGACTTAACTTCTAAGGTCCAGTCCCTTAGGACTTAGAACTACTTAAACCTAACTAACCTAAGGACATTACACACATCCATGCCCGAGGCATGAAGCCACCACCAGGTTACACTGTGTCTCGTTGACAGGTCCATGGCTCCGTGGTTCAAAATGGCTCTGAGCTCTATGGGACTTAACTTCTAAGGTCCAGTCCCTTAGGACTTAGAACTACTTAAACCTAACTAACCTAAGGACATTACACACATCCATGCCCGAGGCATGAAGCCACCACCAGGTTACACTGTGTCTCGTTGACAGGTCCATGGCTCCGTGGTTCAAAATGGCTCTGAGCTCTATGGGACTTAACTTCTAAGGTCCAGTCCCTTAGGACTTAGAACTACTTAAACCTAACTAACCTAAGGACATTACACACATCCATGCCCGAGGCAGGATTCGAACCTGCGACCGTAGCAGTCGCGTGGTTCCAGACTGAAGCCTAGAACCACTCCGCCACAGTGACCGACTGGGCAGGTAGTTAGGCACCGGATCGCAGTCTCTTCCGACATAGGGCAGTGCCGTTGGACAGAGATACTGTGGTAAAAATGCGACCTCTCACTGTTTCTCCCAGTCCAGCCTGCAGTCAGTGTAGACTGTCCACGAGTGGACGAGAAAATCACACCGGTGGAGTGAGGGACTTCGGAGAAACGTTCTTTCTGGTATGTAGGAGTTCCATTATAGCGGTTCGGGTGACTCTCCAGGCCGATGCTAAGAGAACAGAACCTGCTTCTTCCTTCTTGTTTTCCTATGGCGGTGAGAAAGCACAGGCAGGAAGAACATACCTCGTCACTCATGGACGTGCTGTGATGTCCATCTTATGTTCCATATTTTGAGAAAAAATGGTCACTATAGCAGTGGATTGGGAGAGAAGTTATTACAGAGACAACTGAGGGCGTAAGAGACACTTCATAAATTTATACAACTGGCAAAGCGAGAGTTTGGACAAGATAATTGAGGACGCGCCAAAAGCTGTAGACTGGCATGGAGGAGTGCACTTTTTGTAAATTATTAGGCTTCGGGTGGGAATGCGTAGAAGAACTACTAGTAGCATTTGGTCTGGGAACGCGCAGAAGTGGTGACTTTTAAGATTTGGGCTGGGAAAACGAAAGAAGCTGAATTTTCAAAAATGGTTCAAATGGCTCTGAGCACTGTGGGACTTAACTTCTGAGGTCATCAGTCCCCTAGAACTTAGAACTACTTAAACCTAACGAACCTAAGGACACCACACACATCCATGCCCGAGGCAGGATTCGAACCTGCGACCGTAGCGGTCGCGCGGTTCCAGACTGTAGCGCCTATAACCGCTCGGCCACCTCGGCCGGCATCTGAATTTTCATTTAAACATGGTATACGGTAGAGGGCATGCCTGAAATCCAACAATGGAGGAGAGCATCAGTAAGTACATATGAGAACCAGTGACAGAGGGCCACCTACAGTATTACGGTTCGGTACCAGCCGATGCATGTCATGGGTAAGAATATATTGTTGCAGCAATATGCCAGAGGCAAATAGGTACAACGATTTGTTTGTTCGGATAGAAGCGGTGGCCTCTAGAATGGTCCTTCTGCCCTCGTAGGAGATTTATCTTACTTCGCTGTCAATTCCTTTTCATGGAATCACTGCTTACCTACCACACACCTTTACGCATCTGTAAGTATGATAGGACCGCGTCGTATCCTGACTGAGGTCCCTACTTTTCTCCGAATCTTGCCAAACAATAATGACTGGCAATGTGAACTGTCATATATTGAGACGAGATTGTGAACAGAAAATGTTCCATCCTTGCAAACTAAAGGGTTAGAAAGGCTTCAAAGACATCCCACTCGAGATACAGTGCTTATGACCCCTCATAGCAGGTCTCATTATCCAAAATCTGTTGCGTGACTTCACTAATTAGTGCTGAAACTGAGTAGAGATCTGTCGCAGCATCAGACCGGTCAGATTAGACAGTAAAGCACAACCGCTGTCTACATATTACATAAAAAGTGGAGATCTCAAACTATAACTTAAGTATATACATTTTTTACACTATTTAAAACATTGGTTTACCATTTCTACGTTTGTGCCTATAGTAACTGTTGACAAAATTGGATACCTTATCTATAGTGACAACTTATTTCGATACGAAATACTGATATTGTTTTATCCGTTGTTCGCCTCAGCATAAGTTGTCTGTACATTAAATTGAATTCATTCATAGTGATACGTTCACAAAGTCGAAATTTTTACTGACAAAAGTTTATTTGTAAACCAGTCATAATGAACAGGGACTCCGGATTCATGTATAAAGTGGGAAAGCGCTGAGCTGTTTTATCTCGGCGTACTGGATATTGTGGCGTGGGGACCTCAGTATGTATCGGGACTGCAGACCTGCACCTTGCAGACAAACAAAAAATTAAGTACGTGTCTTTATTTTTTGGAGGTGATAGTTAAATCTTTAAGACGACCCCCAAAATGAGTGAGGAAGTAATACATTGGCAGGCATGCTTGGAAGTCACACCCTCGGAATTTCAACAGTAAGCTTGTCCGTGATACACGTCTCTCCTATAGCGTCTATCACTGGAGTTTTTCAAGCATCCCTCCAACGTTTTGTGCTTACTAAACAATCCGGTGACGAAACGTGCTGCTCTTCGTTCGATCTTATATATATATATATATATATATATATATATATATATATATATATATATATATAAGGGCTCCAGATTGAATATTTGGTATTACATGAGATTTTTAGTCATTTCTTTTGTGGTTGAACTACGTGAGATTCTCTCACTTTCTCGGAGACCGGCATCTGCTTTCCTTACAGTTACTTTTATGTGGCCGCTCTACATTACATCGCTCCGGACGACTACTCCTAGGCATTTTATGTTCGTTACTGTTTCCAGTGGCTTGTCGTCAATACTCTAATCGAATAGTAATGGACGTGTTTCCCTATTTAAGCGCATTACTTTACATTTATTTACGTTTCAAGTTCAACTGCCAGTCTCTTCACGCAGTCATCACCCACTGGAAGTGTTCTTCCATTTTGATACCGTTTTCTGAACTTACATATTTCCTACAGATGACATTTAAATGACTGTTCTGCGATTCGCACTTAAGCGCCTGGCAGGGGGGTTCCCTGAACCAACTTCAAGCTATTTCTCTATAATTTTACTTTCGAAAAGCGCGTAGGAAAAAGGAACACTTAAATCTTTCCGAGTGAGCTCTGATTTGTCTTCTTTTACTACGACGATCATTCCTCCCGGCGTAGGTGAGCGTCAACAAAATCTGCTGCTTTCGGAGGAGAAAGTTGGTGATGGAACTTTCGTGGAAAGATCTCGCCTAAATTAAATCCCCTTTGGTTTTAATCATTGCCACACCAAGTCGCTTATCACATCCGTTAGTGTGTGTCCCATTTCGTGTTAATGCAGAACGAGCTCCCCTTCTTTGCACATTTTCGATGAATTGAGAGCCTTTAGATTTGTATGATTTATCGTGTAATCGAAATTTTGCGGATTCCATTTAGTACTCATGTGGATGACTTCACACTTTGCATTATTTAGATTCAGTTGCCACTTCTCGCACCATAGATATGTCTTCCGTAAGTCATTTTGAAATTGATGTTCTGATGACTATATGAGACGGAAAAAAACAGCAGTTTCTGCAACCTAAGATGGCTAGTCAGATTCTTTCTTTGGTCGTTTTTATAGTTTAGGAATAGCCGAGGGTCTACAACACTTCCTTATAGGACGCGAGATATCACTTCTGTTTTTCCTGATGACTTTCTGTCATTTACTACAATCTCTGGCCTTCCTGAAAGGAAATCACGAATCCATCCGCACAACTGCGACGATACTGCATAGGGAAACATTTGATTACAAGTCGGCAGTGAGGAACGGTCTGAAAAGCCTTCTGGAAATCCAAAAATATGGAATCAATTTTAGACCCACTCATTACTTCATGAGAATTAAAAAGCAGGTTGTTTCACAAGAACGACATTTTCTGTATCCGTGTCGACTATGTGTTACACCGTTTTCTTCGAGGCAATCCACAATATTCGAACACAGCATATGTTCTACAATGAAGAACCAAAGAAACTGGTACACCTGCCTAGTATCGTGTTGGGGCCCCGCGAGCACGCAGCAGTGCCGCAACACGAAGTGGCAAGGACTCAACAAATGTCTGAAGGAGTGCTGGAAGGAACTGACTCCATGAATCCTACTAGGCTGTCCATAAATCAGTAAGAGTAAGAGAGGATGGAGATCTCTTCTGAACACCACGTTGCAAGCCATCCCAGACATGCTCAATAATGTTCATGTCTGGGGAGTTTGGTGGCCAGCGAAAGTGTTTAACCTCAGAAGAGTGTTCCTGGAGCAAGTCTGTAGCAATTCTGGACGTGTGAGGTGTCGCATTGTCCTGCTGGAATTGCCCAAGCAGGTCGGAATGCACAATGGACATGAATGGATCCGGGTGATCAGACTGGATGCATACGTACGTGACACCTCTCAGAGTCGTATCTAGATATATCAGGCGTCCCATATCACTCCACCCGCACACGCCCCACATTATTACGGAGCCTCCACCAGTTTGAACAGTGCGCTGCTGACATGCAGGGTCCATGGATTCGTGAGGTTGTCTCCATAGCTGTTCACGTCCATCTGCTCCATACAATCTGAAACGAGACTTGTCCGACCAGGCAACATGTTTCCAGTCATCAACAGTCCAATGTAAGTGATGATGGGCCCAGGTGAGGCGTAAGCTTTGTGTCGTGCAGTCGTCAAAGGTACACGAGTGGGCCTTCGTCTCCGAAAGCCCATATCGATGACGTTTCGTTGAATGGTTCGCAGGCTGACACTCCTTGTTGATGGCCCAGCATTGAAATCTACAGCAGTCCGCGGAAGGGTGGCCTTCTGTCACGCTGAATGATTCACTTAAGTCGTCGTTGGTCCCGTTCGTGCAGGATCTTTTTCCAGCCGCAGTGATTTCGGATATTTGGTGTTTCACCGGATTCCTGACATTCACGGTACGCTCCTGAAATGGTCGTAAGCGAAAATCTCCACTTCATAGCTACCTCGGAGATGTTGAGTCCCTTCGCTCGTGCGCCAACTATAACACCACGTTCACACTCACTTAAATCTTGATAATGTGCAATTGTAACACTAGTAAGCGGTCTAACAACTGCGCCAGACACTTGTTGTCTTACATAGGCGTTGCCGACCGCAGCGTCGTATTCTGCCTGTTCAGATTAGATTAGATTACATTAGATTAGTACTTGTTCCATAGATCATGAATACGACACTTCGTAATGATGTGGAACGTGTCAGGTTAATAAAAGGTGTCTATACAAGATATTACATTACACAAAATATTACATGACACTCAATACTTTTAATTTACTTTTGATGCTATTAGGTAAGTGACCAAAGACTTTTGTGGCAACATAATTTACCCCCTTCTGAGCCAAAGTTAGATTTAAGCTTGAGTAGTGAAGATCATCCTTTCTCCTAGTGTTGTAGCCATGTACACTGCTATTACTTTTGAATTCGTTCGGATTGTTAATAACAAATTTCGTAAGTGAATATATATATATATATATATATATATATATATATATATATATATATATATATATATATATATATAATGAGGCTACAGTGAAGATCTCTAGCTCTTTAAATAAGTGTCTGCAGGATGATCTTGGATGAGCTCCTGCAATTATTCTGATTATTGATTATACGCTTTTGTGCAATGAACACTCTTTTACTCAATGATGAGTTACCCCAGAATATGATGCCATACGAAAGCAGAGAATGAAAATAGGCGTGGTAAGATAATTTACTCAGATGTATAACACCAAAATTTGCAATGACCCTAATAGCATAAGTAGCTGAACTCAAACGTTTCAGCAGATCCTCAGTGTGTTTTTTCCAGTTCAACCCCTCATCAATGCATAGACCTAGAAATTTTGAATATTCTATCTTAGCTACCGATTTCTCATCGAAGTCTATATTTATTAATGGTGTCATTCCATTTACTGTGTGGAACTGTATATACTGTGTTTTGTCAAAGTTTAATGAGAGCCCATTTGCAGAGAACCACTTAATGATTTTCTGAAAAACATCGTTTACAATTTCACCAGTTAATTATTATCTGTTAGGTGAGATAGTTGTACTTGTATCATCGGCAAAAACTACCAGCTTTGCATCTTCGTGAATATAGAATGGCAAGTCATTAATATATATTAAGAACAGCAAAGGACCCAAGACCGAACCTTGCGGCACCCCATTCTTGGTTGTTCCCCAGTTTGAAAAATCGCCAGTTTTTTTGCATATTATGTGAACTGTTTATTTCAACTTTCTGCACTCTTCCAGTTAGGTATGATTTAAACCATTTGAGCACTGTCCCATTCACACCACAGTACTTGAGCTTATCTAGAAGTATTCCACGATTTACACAATAAAAAGCCATTGATAGATCCACAAGAAATCCCCACGGGTGACTTCCGGTTACTCAGAGCATTTAATATTTCATTAGTGAAAGTATATATAGCATTTTCCGTTGAAAACCCTTTTGGAAACCAAACTGACATTTTGTTAAAACTTTATTTTTACGAAGGTGTGAAGCTACTCTACAATACATTACTTTTTCAAGAATTTTGGATAAGGTAGTCAGAAGAGAGATTGGGCGGTAGTTGTTGACATCAGACGTATCCCCTTTTTTATGCAGTGGTTTAACAATGGCATACTTCAGTCTATCTGGGAAAATACCCTGCTTCAGACAGCTATTGCATATGTGGCTAAGAATCCCACTTATTTCTTGGGAACAAGCTTTTATTATCCTGCTGGAAATGCCATCAATCCCATGTGAGCTTTTATTCTTGAGAGAGTTTATTATCTTCCTAATTTCAGAAGGCGAGGTGGGTGGAATTTCAATTGCGTCAAATGGTGTGGGTAAGGCCTCTTGCATTAACTGCCTTGCTTCTTCTAATGAACATTTAGATCCTATTTTCTCTACAACATTTAAAAAATGATTATTCAAAATGTTTTCGACTTCCGGCTTGTTTTTTATCAAGTTTCTATTCGCTTTGATGGTGATGCCGTCATCCTGTACTCTTGGTTGCCCTGTCTCCCTTGTAATAATATTCCAAATTGTTTTGATTTTTTTACGTAGGTATTAATCTCAGACATGATGCACATGCTTCTGGACTTCTTAATAACCTTTCTTAATGTAGCACAGTAGATTTTATAACATTTGGCTGTTTCTGGGTCATTACTCTTTCTTGTGGCTAGGTACAGTTCCCTTTTGTGGTTACAAGATATTTTTATTCCTTTAGTAAGCCAAGGTTTTTTGCATGGTTTCTTATAATTAGATTTAACTACTTTCGTGGGGAAACAGTTTTCAAATTCCCTTACAAGTGTATCATGAAATAAGTTATATTTTAAATTAGCATCGCGTTCCTTGTACACCTCATCCCAGTCAAACTGGTGAAGAGTTTCTCTGAAATTTCTAATTGTTGAGTCATTAATTGAACCCACAACTTTGGAGGGTAGTTTTGAATTACTGAATGGAGCTATGTCATATACTGTAACTAGCTGAACATCATGATCAAATATCTCTGTATATGAATTAGCACGCCTATATCGGTTTCTTTGATGCCTCTGTGTAAAATCGCCCTGCCAGTCGACGTCAGTGATATGGGTCAGTAATCCAGCGGATTACTTTTATTTCCTTTCCTGAGTGTTGGTGTGACGTGTCCATGGAACGTTTGATCCTTACTAAGCATGGAGCTGCTGTATCAGGATACTCTGATCGGATCCTAACTGGTCTATAATCTGGACCGGAGGACTTGTCTGTAACAAGTGATTTACGCTGCTTTGCTACACCGAGGATATGTACTGCACCGTCTGCGAACAGCCCCTTGGAGCTTCTCAAATTTTCCGCTACGTTATTGTTAACAGTAACCATTTCCATGTGTGGCTCAATAATCTGACTTCAGAAGCCGAGGAGTGCGGACGCACGCAGCCCGCCTTACATTTCGCTTGCTTGTGAGTAGGAATATGGCCAACACTTCAATTCACCTTTAATAATGAAAACACACTAGCAAAAGCGCTATCGCTTCCCACGCCCGGGTTCCCGGGTTCGATTCCCGGCGGGGTCAGGAATTTTCTCTGTCTCGTGATGACTGGGTGTTGTGTGATGTCCTTAGGTTAGTTAGGTTTAAGTAGTTCTAAGTTCTAGCGACTGATGACCATAGATGTTAAGTCCCATAGTGCTCAGAGCCATTTTGAACTAGCAAAAGCGCTGGAAGTAGAACGCTTCCTCCGTGATGGGCTAAGGTACCACCAACTGACATGTTGGGATTACACCTTTCGGTATACTGTCGTAGATGTTAAGGCCGTTGACAATGCGACCTGTTACAGGATCTTGAAGTCTACTCAACATGCGTCTCCGCTTCTTTCACCCTGACGGAGACGTCGGTGTGGTCATGGTGGTGCATGCAGGCTTAGGCATTTGTACCATATGTGTGTCTGAGCTGCCGTCTGAGCTGCCGTGGAAGAGGTCACAGCGACCTTCCGGCCCTACGACGTGGTTCACCGTCACACCGCAGAACGGTGGTGCAATTCAATACGTACCCCGATTTAAACGGGGTGTATCAGATCACGATTGATCTTTGTTGTTACGTGCCGTCCTATTTAAACATCGCTATTTGTCACGCGGTCGTTATATACAGTCAATCCAAGACCTGCTCTGGGTGTGACAAGGAGCGTAATCTCTGTTTGGAATGCCTGCAACGGAGCATCACTCAACAGCCACCCGCTGAAACGTAGTCGGCGGCTCTCCCTTCGCCGCCCACAGATAAGTGAACAACGGAGCCACTGCCCCAAGTGACACGCCCATACGCAACGACCAAACTTTCATCGGTTATCTTTCCTACGGCGGCTTTTGTGCCGGAACGTCGGGAATCCCTCCCGTCTTCCGACACAGAAGGTCGAGTGCGCTAGCAGCGGTCACCAAAGAAGCGCAAGCTGCGACTCCGCATGACCTCCGACCGCAACGCCTCAGCTCCATCCACGATTCAGTGACCGATCGCACTGGTGACACCTCCGTAATTTCTCAAGATGGAGAAGACAACAATGTTACCTTGCCTGATGCTTCAACAATGACGTGTGTAATGCCTGCTCAAATCGACGATTTGAAATAACGACGAAGATCGTTTGGTGGGTGGAGTGTGCCAAGCCTATGATACGGCAAGTCTGGTGCAGTTTGGCAGGGAGGTGTCTACATGGAACCGCCATAGAACAGATTTCTCCACCGCTGTGCTTCGTGACCTTGATATGCAACCATCCTCTCCGGCTGCTCAGATGGATCGCAATAGGTTCATGACACATCATGGTGCTGACCTGTCGCAGATTGTACTGAGTTGTTGTAAGGGGCCGGCCGAAGTGGCCGTGCGGATAAAGGCGCTGCAGTGTGGAACCGCAAGACCGCTACGGTCGCAGGTTCGAATCCTGCCTCGGGCATGGATGTTTGTGATGTCCTTAGGTTAGTTGGGTTTAACTAGTTCTAAGTTCTAGGGGACTAATGACCTCAGAAGTTGAGTCCCATAGTGCTCAGAGCCATTTGAACCATTTTCTTTTTTTTTTTTTTTTTTTTTTTGTAAGGGCTAACCATCAACATACGGCGTGACAGGAAGACTTCTCAGCGGAAGACCTCTCAATGTACCACATCGTCATTGCAAGGGATCACCCCTGCAAACAATTGGAGCCCATCACTCACGGAGAAGGGGAAGGAGGCGGGGGGGGGGGGGGGGTGTCGGTCCGTCAACTAGGCGGATATCGTGATTGGCTTTGTGGAACACTTTCGTGAAATTTACAGTACGAGCAACATGAAGCTCAAGATTTGGAGCCGGATTTGTCCCACATCATTCGCACCATGTCGAGCGTCGAAGTGGAAACCCTGATGGAGGACATCATCTGTGACGACGTCAGGGGTGCTCTAAAAAAGTCAGCTGGCGTCGGTGGCCTCCCTTTGAAATTTTACCGGGCTTTCCAGGACTTGGTGGTGCCAAGGCTGATTACAGTGATCCAAAAAATGTTGGCGACAGCCGCCACAGTTCCGCCACCGTTTGTCGAAGGCATTGTCATCCCAATTCACTAGCCATTGCAGGAGAATACAGTTGCCCATTACCACCCATTAACCTTACTCCGACTACAAACTATTTGCACTTATTTTGGCGACATGATGCCATTGGATCATTTCGACTATAATATCCATAGAACAAACCACGCCAGGTGGGCCCGTCATTGCCTAGACAGCTGCTGGTGATTGTCGAGATTTGATTGCTCTAGCGGCTATGTGCAGTCTCAGTGGCCATCGACTTTGCTTGTGCTTTTGATTCGGTGTGCCATGGTTATCTCTTTGCTGTCCTGGAGCAGATGGGCTTCCTGGCCCCTTTCACTGGTACGTCTCTACACCAGCACCCGCTCCCTGGTCCACGCTAACAGTCGTATCACCAGACGGATACCAGTCTGCCGTTCTTTACGTCACGGATACCAGCTATCGATGCTCCTCTACGCTCTCGCCCTGGAGTCACTTGTTGGGACTCTCAAAACGCACTTGTGAGGATTCACACTGCAGCAAAACACATTCCGCTGTCGCGTCTATACGGATGACCTGTTGCTGCTTGTATGGTTACGGAAAAAGACCACACCAATACTTAAACAGATCTCCACTTACAGGGCGGTCCTGGGCAGTGCTTTGGAGTGTTGCTAAATCTGCAGCGATGTCCATTGGCGGCGGACTCACACGAGAAGAATTCTCACCTCTACCTTGCGTCGAGAGCTTCTGATAACTTGGAATTGTCTTTAAATTCACCCGCGTCGAGCACACAGCAGTCCAACTTCAAGTGTGCCCTCCAGGTCACCCACGCGACCGTATGTCAATATCGCCTTCGTTGCCTTGATGTTTTGCATTGTGAGGAAGTATCTAAACGTTCATGTAGTTTCCAAGCTGGTGCACATGGCACAGATGCTTCCAATGTCTCTAGTGATTGGTCGCAGCCTACAGGCCGCTTTGGACTACTTCCTGACGGCTGGTAACATTTTTAACGTCAAATATTATACATTCACACTGCCCCCTACCCTCCCTCCACCCCTCCCACCCAGCCACCCCACCGGAGAGCCGGGGGACATAAAGGACTCACCAATGCCTAGTGTCGGCAGCCTTATATCTGAACACCATGAACAGTGGTCAGGCCCGGGGAACTCACGCTACAACTCTTGGACGTTTACACGCCAGCTTCCATCTGCCCACAGGTGTCAGTACGACGTGCTGCGCCTCTATTTAAGCATCTGTCTGTCTTTTCTGTGGAATATGTGCTGGTCTCTGCTGGTCTCCCACGTCCCCCCCCCCCCCCCCCACACACACACACACCCGATGGATTTCTACATTCAATTTCTGCGTGGCGTATCTTGGAACAACTTGGGATCAAGTATCCAATAACGTGGCGGACTATGGTGTAGCGCAGCCTTCATCAGCCATACCTCCCGAAATTAGTCCAAGCGGCATGGTATCACGTCACCTGTGGAAAATTTGCCTCTAACCAGCGTTTACAGGCGAATGGTTTGATGAACACTTCTCTTTGCTTCTCCTGTCACTCGGTGGACGATGAGACCTATAGCCTGACCTATGCTAGTGTTCACGAAATCTGGACGCTGGGGCGGCAAATGGTCACCTGTTTTCCCCGTGCCCCCCCACCCGTGTTGGACCGTACGCCCAAAGGAGAAGACTCATGCAATAGTCTGGGTCATAGGGCGGACAGTCGCCTACATCTACGGACATTACCTAATTTCGACTAATCACCTGTAAAACCAATGTGGAAATTACTACATTGTCTACTTACATCGCCCAGTATAAATGACACTTTACATACATCACATTAAGATAAAACAATACTGTACAAATTTCTTACTTATATTTGTAACATCTGTATTTCATGTAATTTTCAAATTACTCTTAATTACAAGTGAAAAGTAGCCATATTCCGTCATTTTACTAACGGACAGTGTCACAGTAGAGTGGATGCGATCGTAAAATGGCAGAATGTGACTTCTTTTCACTTGTAATTAAGAGTAATTTGAAAATGGCGTGACATATAGACGTTACGAATGTAAGTAAGAAATTTGTACAGTAAGGTTTTATCTTACCGTTAGGTGTGTAAAGTGCTATCTATACATGGCGATGTATGCAGACAATATAGTGCTTTTCTATGTTGGTCTTAAAAGTGCTTGACAATGACGCTTAGTCGAAATTACTAATGGCAATATTAAATAAACATCGCATTACAGTCTACTACGGACCATGTTTACCTTTAATAAGTAACTTAGAAGTAGATACCCTCGGTGTATCAAAGCAACTTAAACCACTAAATAAAGGCAAGACCTCCAGTCCATATTGTTAACCAGCTAGGTTCCTTTCTGACTATTCTGATGCAGTAGTCCCATAGTTAGCAATTATATACAACAGCTCGCTTGCCGAAATATCCGTGCATAAAGACTGGAAAGTTGCGCAAGTCACACCAAGACCCACGAAAGAAAATAGAAGTAGTCCCCTGAATTGCAGACCCACACTACTAACGTCGATTTGCAAAAAAATGGTTCAAATGGCTCTGAGCACTATGGGACTTAACTTCTGTGGTCATCAGTCCCCTAGAACTTAGAACTACTTAAACCTAACTAACCTAAGGACATCACACACATCCATGCCCGAAGCAGGATTCGAACCTGCGACCGTAGCGGTCACGAGGTTCCAGACTGAAGCGCCTTTAACCGCACGGCCACACCGGCCGGCGTCGATTTGCAGAAGGATTTCGGAACGTGTACTATGTTCGAACACTATGAATTATCTCGAAGAAAACGATTTATTGACAAACAGCTAGCACGGATTCAGAAAATATCGTTCTTGTGGAACACAATCAACTCTTTATTCTCACGAAGTATTGAGTGCTATCGCCAAAGGATAGCAAATTGATTCCATACTTTTAGACTTCCAGAATGCTTTTGGCACCGTTCTTCACAAGTCACATTTGATAAAATCGCGTGCCCACGCAATATAGTCTCAGCTGCGTGACTGGATTCGTGATTTCTTGTCACAGTTCGTAGTAACTTATGGAAAGTCGTCGAATAAAACAAGTAATATCCGGCATTTTCCAAGGAAGTGTTATAGGCCCCCTGCTGTTCCTGATCTGCATGAACGATTTAGGAGACAATCTGAATAGCCCTCGTAGACTGTTTGCAGACGATACTGTCATTTACCGTCTAATAAAGTCAGCATATGATCAAAACCAATTGCAATATGATTTAGACAAGACACCTGTCTGGTGTGAAAACTGGCAATCGACTCTAAGTAATGAAATGTGTGATGTCAGCCACATGAGTACTAAAATGAATCCGCAAAATTTCGTTTGTGCTATAAATCACACAAATCTAAAGGCTGTCAATTCAGCTAATTACTCTGGAATTGCAATTACGAGTAATGTAAACTGGAGCGGTTACACAGATAAAGCTGTGGAGAAAGCGAATTAAAGACTGCGATTTATTGGCAGAACACTTTGAAAATTCAAAAGTTCTACTGAAGAGACTGCCACTTTGAAAATTCAACAGTTCTACTAAAGAGACTGCCTACACTGCGCTTGTCCGTCCTCTAGTTGAGTACTGCAGCGCGGTGTGGTATCCGCATCAGATAAGATGGGTAGAGGACATTGATATCCTCGGTGTAGCGAAGTAGCTTAAAAATCACTTATAAACGCGAGGCCCTTACACCAGTTATGTTCCTATGAGAATTTGGCGATACAGCAGCCCAAAACTTAGTAATCATATAACTTAGCAATCACATACAACCGCTCACTCGTCGAAAGATCCCAACCTAAACACTGGAAAGTTGCTCTGGTGACACCAATACTCAAGAAAGGAGTAATTCGCTGAATAGATCCGTATCATTAACGTCGATTTGCAGTAGGATTTTGGAAACTGTGTTCGAACGTTACGAATTACTTCGAAAAAAACCTTTTATTTACAAATAGCCAGCATGCATTGTGAAAATATTGTTCTTCTGTAACTCGGCTAGTTCTCTATTCATACGATTTAATGAGTACTGTCGACAGGGGATGTCAAATTAGCGTTCCAGAAGGTTTTTCACAGCGTTCCACACAAGCGACTTGTAACCAAATTGCGTGCCTTCGGAGTTGGTGATTTCCGGACAAAAAGTCGGAACCAGTAGTAAGCGACGTAAAGTTGTCGAATAAATAGAACTGATATCTGGTCCTCCACAAGGAAGTGTTACAGGCCCTCTGTTGTTCCTGATATACAGGGTGTTTCCGTAAGAGCGTGCAAAAACTAACAGGACATAGAGAGTGCTCCACTGAACAATTTGAGTTAGGGGACCTGGGGTGGGAGAAACCAGCTTAAGGAGATTGGAAGTAAACTTGTCTACAGCTTTTTCCAGCGTTGCTGTTTTTACGCTTATTTACAACTGACTAGCGCCCAAGTCCACAGGTACTGTGCTGTTTATTTACATTTACAGTCCTTCTTTCCTGCAAGGAAACAAGGAGGACGAGCCTGATTACTGGGAAGTGATGATGCAGGTTTTGTTTATTTTACTTGTTCATTATGTGGCTCTGTTGTATGGTATTTACATTGTCCCATGCCAGAACCTGCGATGAATCAACAACGTGACGCTACACGGGCTCACTTCAGTGTGGATGTCCACAACCATTTCAATGCTGTACTTTCTGGTCGCTGGATTGTAAGGGGAGGTCCTATTCCATGGCCTGCAAGGTCAAAAAATGTTCAAATGTGTGTGAAATCTTATGGGACTTAACTGCTAAGGTCATCAGTCCCTAAGAGTACACACTACTTAACCTAAATTATCCTAAGGACAAACACACACAACCATGCCCGAGTGAGGACTCGAACCTCCGCAGGGACCAGCAGCACAGGCCATGACTGCAGCGGCCTAGACCGCTCGGCTAATCCCGCGCGGCTTGCAAGGTCACCTGACTTGAAACCATTTAATTATTTCCTAATCTAAAGGCACTTTTGTATGAGACCCCAGTGGATGCAGAGATTGAATTAGTTGCGAGAATTGTAGCTGCCTGTGATGTGGTTCGAAACACGCCAGGTATATTTGTCAGGGTGCGTCGGAATCTCGTTCGCTGATGTCATGCTTGCATTTCGTTTCATGGCCGTCAGTTTCAGCGTTATACAAATGGTACGTCCATTGTCTCAGCGATGGTATTTACAGTTGACTGTAAGCAATGTGCCGGCCGAAGTGGCCGTGCGGTTAAAGGCGCTGCAGTCTGGAACCGCAAGACCGCTACGGTCGCAGGTTCAAATCCTGCTTCGGGCATGGATGTTTGTGATGTCCTTAGGTTAGTTAGGTTTAGCTAGTTCTAAGTTCTAGGGGACTAATGACCTCAGCAGTTGAGTCCCATAGTGATCAGAGCCATTTGAACCATTTTTGTAAGCAATGTAAATAAAAAAGTACACAGTAATGTGATTTTATTCCTATTATCTCCTTAAGCTGGCTTCTCTGACGCCAGTTTCTCAACCTCAAATTGTCCAGTGGAGCATCCTCTATGTCCTGTCAAATTTTTGCACGCTATTACGGAAGCACCCTGCATATACACAATCAAGGAGACAATGTGAGCAGCTTCCTCAGATTGTTTGCAGATGATAATGTCATTCCCGTCTAGTAAAATCATCACATGATCAAAGCTAATTACAAAATGATTTAGGCAAGGATTTTTATGGTACAAAAAGTAGCAATTGTTTCTAAATAATGAAACATGTGACGTCATACAAATGAGCACTAAAAGAAATCCGCTAAATCTCGGCTACACGATAAATCACACAAATCTAAAGACTGTGAACTCATCTAGATACTTTGAGATTACAATTATGGATAATTTAAATTGGAATCACGTAGATGATGTTGTGGGGAAAGCGAAACAAAGATTACGATCTATTGGCAGAACACATAGAAGACGTAACTTGTATACTAAATAGGCTGTGTACACTATGTTTGTCCGTCCTCTTTTGAAGTACTGCTGTGCGGTATGGACGCCTCATCACATAAGATTGGCGGAAGTTATCGAACAATTTCAAAGGAGGGCTGCTCGTTTTGTATTATCCCGAAATAGGGGAGAGAGTACGATGGATATGACATGCGAACTTTGGTGGCAATCATTAAAACAAGAAATTTGTATCACCAATTTTCTCCTCCGAATGAGAAAATACTTTGTTGGTGCCCACCTACATAGGGATTAATGATCATCACAATAAAATAAGAGAAATAAAAGCACGATCGGGAAGGTTTTAAGAGTTCATATTTCTCGCGCACTGTCCGAGAGTAGAGAGGTAGAGAAATTGCTTGAAGGTGGTACGATAAACCGTCTGTCAGGCACTTAATTGTGTTGTGAATTGCAGATTAATCTCGTAGACGTAGATGTACCTCTGTCGATTTCGTCGCGTGAAGAACAACGTGTTGAGTTCTATGCGCTATGTCGATTCCGTAAATCTGGTACGATACTCGCTAAACTCGAATTTTGTTAACTAGACGACAGTACGGAACTGTATGGATTATCGGATGCTTTCCGGAAGTCAAGGAACCCGGCACACCGCGTGCCCTTGTCGCCTCCCCCCAGGCCGCGCTGCTGAGCTGGCCCGCAGCGGGCGCCGGGTACCAGGTGAACGACCGGGGCCGGAAGCACGACCCTCCCGGCAGCGTCGCATTGCGTCCGGTGGCGCCACGGGACTTAACAGTGTGTAACGTGCGACGGAATTGCGACCGCCAGTCGACTGGCCGTGGACGGATTTGCTTGTAAGGGAAAAGTGTTGTACCACCTCGTCGCACAGATTCCCACTTCCTGGAACAGACCGAAAACCAATTTCAAACACTTTTGCGTGACAGAAGAATCAACGTCAAGGTACAGGATGTATGTAAAAGAATCACCCGATTTTTTAAAAAAAATTTAAACTTTTATGTTGCTTGAGATATGTTCGTGAACAACGTACTGTTAGAAAGAACAGACTATCGAGTTTTACATGGTTCCCGCTAGGTAGTAGTGTGCGCCCACTTCAGTTCTAGTAAAAATGGTGTCGGTACAACAGAAAGCGTTTTCTGGTCTACGTTTTGCGTGGTGCAGGTCAGTACTACTTATTAAGTGTGACTTTCGTACTAGGTATGGTGTGGATCCTCCTACAGCACAGAGCATTAGACGATGCCATGAACAATTCCGAGAAGCAGGTTGTTTGTGCAAAGGCAAACCGCGGGAGGAAGAGGTGCACGTCTGGTTACAAACTTTGTTTTGTAGGCAACCGCAAACATTTTGCTATGAAGGCAACAAATATGCTAATGTGAGCAGGAGCTGCCAAAAGAGTGACTGAACGGCTTCGCGGGAATTTAACACCTTAAGTATATATGCGAAGCAGAATAAAGCACAGAATTTTATTTCTCGCAGTCGGTTCTAACAGAAAACTTGTACATTACTGTTTAAAGAACGTTCCACGGCCACCCCTTCACCTGCCCATGTTAGGCAAAATTTTGCTGCCTGACTCATGTAGTACTATCACCGTCAGATGGTGGTACGGATGTACAAGTCCCATCGCCACACCTCCAAAGTGAATTGCAGTGACGCAGTCACTGCCCTGTGGAAATGTACTGGCTCACCAACACAGTTAGATCGCAATGGACCGGTGATGCTATATTGTAACATATCACCCCGGACCACAAGTCCATTTAAAAAAAACAAAATAAAAAAAAAACCAATTCGATTCGTCGCATATTTTAGACGACAAATGCGACACTGGTCGGATGTCCATAATATCTGACGCTGTTCGGAGGGAATGCGTGTGGAAAGTAATTTAAGAATTTTAGAGTAACGCGAAGTCTGTATGGCACTGCGCGTCCTTGTCTCATCGCAGAACGTAGTAGTCGGAGAATTCATTAGTCCGAAATCCAGGATAGGCAGCGATCTGAGGCAGATCTGACGTCAGAATAGTGTGTCCGTGCAGGCACAAATGTTTCGGAGCACAAGTATGGCATCGCTGGCCGGGAGGCTCTACACAGAGTACGCGAAAGAACTTGCCCCCCTTCAAACAGCCGTGTACCGCAAGTCTCTAGAGGAACGGAGGGTTCCAAATGGTTGGAAAAGAGAACAGGTAGTCCCAGTCTTCAAGAAGGGTCGTCGAGCAGTTGCGCAAAACTATAGACCTATATCTCTGACGTCGATCTGTTGTAGAATTTTAGAACATGTTTTTTGCTCGAGTATCATGTCGTTCTGGAAACCCAGAATCTACTATGTAGGAATCAACATGGATTCCGGAAACAGCGATCGTGTGAGACCCAACTCGCTTTATTTGTTCATGAGACCCAGAAAACATTAGATACAGGCTCCCAGGTAGATGCTATTTTTCTTGACTTCCGGAAGGCGTTCGATACAGTTCCGCACTGTCGCCTGATAAACAAAGTAAGAGCCTACGGAATATCAGACCAGCCGTGTGGCTGGATTGAAGAGTTTTTAGCAAACAGAACACAGCATGTTGTTATCAATGGAGAGACGTCTACAGACGTTAAAGTAACCTCTGGCGTGCCACAGGGGAGTGTTATGGGACCATTGCTTTTCACAATATATATAAATGACCTAGTAGATAGTGTCGGAAGTTCCATGCGGCTTTTCGCGGATGATGCTGTAGTATACAGAGAAGTTGCAGCATTAGAAAATTGTAGCGAAATGCAGGAAGATCTGCAGCGGATAGGCACTTTGTGCAGGGAGTGGCAACTGTCCCTTAACATAGACAAATGTTATGTATTGCGAATACATAGAAAGAAGGATCCATTATTGTATGATTATATGATAGCGAAACAAACACTGGTAGCAGTTACTTCTGTAAAATATCTGGGAGTATGCGTGCGGAACGATTTGAAGTGGAATGATCATATAAAATTAATTGTTGGTAAGGCGGGTACCAGGTTGAGATTCATTGCGAGAGTGCTTAGAAAATGTAGTCCATCAACAAAGGAGGTGGCTTGCAAAACACTCGTTCGACCTATACTTGAGTATTGCTCATCAGTGTGGGATCCGTACCAGATCGGTTTGACGGAGGAGATAGAGAAGATCCAAAGAAGAGCGGCGCGTTTCGTCACAGGGTTATTTGGTAACCGTGATAGCGTTACGGAGATGTTTAATAAACTCAGGTGGCAGACTCTGCAAGAGAGGCGCTCTGCATCGCGGTGTAGATTGCTCGCCAGGTTTCGAGAGAGTGCGTTACTGGATGAGGTATCGCATATATTGCTTCCCCCTACTTATACCTCCCGAGGAGATCACGAATGTAAAATTAGAGAGATTAGAGCGCGCACGGAGGCTTTCAGACAGTCGTTCTTCCCGCGAACCATACGCGACTGGAACAGGAAAGGGAGGTAATGACAGTGGCACGTAAAATGCCCTCCACCACACACCTTTGGGTGGCTTGCGGAGTATAAATGTAGATGTAGATGTAGATTCGGGGAAGTTCGGCCGCCAAGTGCAAGTCTTGGACGGTCAGGGAATCACACTAACGCTAGGACGGGCCGCAAATGGAGTAAGCCACATGGTCAATGGACAGATATTATACCGTGTTTGTTGTGTAAAACCGAATAAATTTCATTTCTATCTGTTCATGAAAACATCTTTGAAATTATGAAACAACCGTACAAAGATCCTGGGCAGTTTTTGTACGCTGGACGCACCTGCTTCGCGTGTCTACAACGCTATTTACTAAACGTCTCTGTGGCAACCCCGCTTCGTTTGGCTGTAGACGAGTATTGTTTGCACCTCGCAGTTGAAAGCTGTCAAAATCGCTGCCAGATGTCAGGGATTTCCTTAAATTGACAAGACTGTACGTGTTTCTTGTTACCAAAGAATAAATGTATTAACCTAAATATTCATGCATGATGTGGCATTTTTTGAAGCACATCGAGTGTTCGTGAGATCATATCCCCTGAACTGTGAGTGGTATAATGATACAAATCTGTAGGTGCTTTTAGTGATATATGTGGATACTGTCTGCGAAATTGATTGCGAATAAAGTTAGTATCATAGAAGTAATAAATTTAAGGGTCATGCATGATGCGGCATCTCATTGTTTATGACATCATATTGCCTGACGATAGATAGGTGGTTCTTACCGCCACAGCTATTGTTGCCTGACAGTAAGGGATATGTGTACCAAGTTTCGTTGAAATCGGTCATATGGTTTATATATATTTGCGTGTGTGTGTGTATGTGTAGCTTATCTTCGTTAGAGTGTCATGTAAAAATATGAAGTAAGTCGGTCAAGAACTTTCCGAGATTTTTGGTAACAACTTTTCCCTTTATACGTCATACAGAGTGGTCAGAAACAGTCTGAAAAGCTTGTAAGAGTGTTGCAGGGTAGGTTGTGCTGAGATATAATCCTTCCGAAAAAAATTCGGTACCTTCACCGTTACCGAGGTAATTAGCCAATCAGACCGTTTCACGTCTAAATTCACAACACCCTCCTCATTTTCAGCCACGCGGAGTGGCCGCGCAATTTGAAGCGCCATGTCACTGACTGTGCGGCCCCTCCCGCCGGAGGTTGGTTCTCCCTCGGGCGTGAGTGTGTGTGTGTGTGTGTGTGTGTTGTTCTTAGCATAAGTTAGTTTAAGTAGTGTGTAAGTCTAGGGACCGATGACCTCAGCAGTTTGGTCCCTTCGGAATTCACACACACACACACACACACACACACACACACACACACACACACACACACACACACACCTCATTTTCAAACACTATCCAAAATGCGAAAAAATATGTATGACAGACACATCGGGACTATCATGCCTTCCAACGACTTCAAAAACACCTGCTAAGATAGCTGGGAGCAAAGCATGTACCGTTTCTTATTTATCTACAAAACAAAGAATTTGAACGATTGTCGATGAAGACGAAATTTCAACGAGTTTCCAAACCTATGAGATTTGTTCAAAAGCCGACCAGAGTGGCCGAGCGGTTCTAGGCGCTACAGTCTGGAACCGCGTGACCGCTACGGTCGCAGGTTCGAATCCTGCCTCGGGCATGGATGCCTGTGATGTCCTTAGGTTAGTTAGGTTTAAGTAGTTCTAAGTTCTAGGGGACTGATGACCTCCGAAGTTAAGTCCCATAGTGCTCAGAGCCATTTGACCATTTGTTCAAAAATTAACGGGAATCCTGTAACTTCGCTTGTTGCATCAGTCCTAATAGTGCGATTTTTGCATTGTTGTATGTCTGTAAAGTATGTGTGTAGTGTTAGCTATATTGGGTATTTGGTCTGTTGTCAGCCGTCAAAAAGGCTACATATGTTTTGGTAATATCGGCGATTATTTATTTTATGCAAATATACACCAGAGACTTTGCGTTAAATTCTGCTATAAGAACGAATGACAAGTGCAGCAAAATTTTAGAAATGCTAAATACTGCTTTTGGCGAGTCCACCATGCGGAAAAAAAGGTTCGAAGAAGGCCGTGAAGAGGAATGCCTTGGACGCCTCAGCACATCATCAACCGATAAAATCCTGGGAAAAGTGAAAGCAGTGACTACGAACGATCACCGAATCACAACCAGGAAAGTCACTGATGATGTTTGCGAATCAGCTGGCCCATGTGATTAAATTTTTTCGGGTGTATTTCCTCTCAGACTTTTGACAGCAAAAGCTGCTGAATTTTGAACAAGTGCATTTTGCTTTGGAGGCGCTAAATGAAGTCAGTAACGATACAGAACTACTGAAATGTGCCAAAACAGGAGACACAACATGAGCCGACGTATTTGTAGTAGATTTTAATGGTGCAAACATTGTGGGTCGGCAAGACCAATGAAGTATCTGCAAGAACAGTGAAGGTTACGCTGAGTGTGTCCCATTTTAACCGCCTTAATTTCGATCGCTCAGGAAGAAATACTTACAAATTCAAAGGCGTTCTCGTGAAGCAATCCGAAAAAAGCGCAACTATTTTTGCCGACGCAATTTATGTTTTTTGCACAAAGATAGTGCACTTGGTCACACTTCATCGCTTTTTGGTAAATGTCTGGTCAGAAACAATTCTGTAATGATTCTCAAGCAACCATATTCGCCGTCTAAAAGCTGTCCCAACGACTAAGTTCCAGAAGTGTTTCAGGGATTCAAAAACGGCCTAGCATAATTGTATAATGTCTGATGAGGACTATTTTAAAGGAGATGACATTGGTATAGTAATGGAGATAACATCGGTGTAGCTGCAGGGAATAAAATTATTTCCAAAAACCAAAAATTCCCGTTGTTTTTTGAACACACCCCGTATATTAACAATAATGAGAGTGCTAATTTACTCATTATTTGATCATCGACAAGTTTGGTAAGATTCCGCGCCATTTCAACCAGTATTCTGGTGTTTCCCAGAAACATTTCTCCCTTACCTTTCAGGATTCTCAGTAAAAAAGAATTCGTTTTCAGAACAGTCAGCTTCCTGTTAGCGGAATAGCCACAGCAGCCTCAAAATATTACTTAGACATGAAACTTGAAAACAGACATACGTGAAGTATTTTAAATTCTCGGTCAATAAACAAGTTCTATAATGGTAAGCTTAATGTAATTTGACTTAGAGCTAAGTCGTTTTCCTCGTGTATCATAAAAAACGAGCTACAAAAGCCGACTCGCAAAGCTTACGCACAGAGTACAAAAGTTTATATACGAGTACATTACGTGTACGGTTAAGTGTAATCACTGACACAGCACGAGAAAGTGCCATCATTGAGGTAAGGGAGACAGATTGCCCAATTTGTATTACATAGCTGTGATTTCACCAGGGGAATAGAGATCTAACTCTTGCCAACAAACCATTTCATCGCAGAACCTTTTAAGACTGATGATAAGCTGAGGAAGAGCTTTTAGATGCTGTTCACGAATTTGGCTTAAAGCATAAAAGTAGTCAACTAGATAGAACTTGTGGACCTCAACATATAAATGGTCCGAGAGGGGCGGCGCAATGGTTAGCGCACTGGACTCGTATTCGGGAGGACGACGGTTTAAACCCGCGTCTGGCCATCCTGTTTTAGGTTTTCCGTGATTTCCCCAAATCTCTTCAGGTAAATGCCGGTATGGTTCCTGTTAATGGGCGCGGCCGTCTTCCTTCCTGATCCTTTCCTAATCCGATGGGATCGATGACTGCCCAAATGAACCAACCAACCAACAATAAAAATGACAACGGTTACTGAAGTCACACTTATAAACGGACGCCTGACGAGAATCCGTTACAAATAATTCGAAAGAACACAAGCTTTTATTGAACTTGTCTTCCTGGAAACGTGTATGGTGAAATGCTGAAAATCAGCAACAATCATCGAGCACCGACTGGCAAGACCAGAAAACTCACCTCTTCCCAGTGGGAAATCGTTATTAGGATAACTGAAGATGGGGAAGAACTTCACTTGCTGGAAGGGTTTCAGATGTTACAAACTTCAAAGAATACGAACTACAACTACTACAGCAATCCTAACGACTTGATAGAACGTTTAAAATAACTTGTCCCCAAATGTAGCTGGCAATGTGAAACGTAATAATGAAATGTTTTCGATTACTTCTGAACTAATCATGTAGATCTCAGATACTTCTCGCGAAAGAACAGGAGTTTTAATAATGTGCTGAAGATACTTAGAAACGTATTCAAAATTCACTTGGGCAGTACATGTCAACCAAAAGGCTAGAGAAGTTGTCACCAATGCGATAAAAGATATGCGGCAAACACGCACATTTCTAAAACCAGTGAACCTTTAGACCGAGGAGGGTGGGGAATTTTACTATTCTCACTTGAAAGAAATAAAGGACAGGCACAGAATTCGCTATTACGCAACATTTATGCGGGTGAAGGCGGGAATTTCGGCTTTAACGACTTGCACATCCTATGTATGTGGCAGACCTAAAGGAATTTCAAGCTCAACAAAATGTGAGGTGAATTCATCTGCAACGGAAAAATATTGATGTTTTATGTCTTGCTGCCACATGATTATACGAATGTTCTTGTCAGTCAAAGAGCTAATAGGAAACTTCTGTGGCCAACATTTCACTGCAAGGCTCCCCCCTCTTAATACAGGATAAAAGTACACTGCTCCACTTCCACTCTTTGATTACTGTCTTTGTCTGAACCTCAGTAATCCGATCGCGGTTGTGAGATTTGATAGTGATGACGCCCTTGTGAATGCTAAAATATGGTTAAACGGTAACGATTTTACCAGAATTTCAAAATAAAAATTTAATCTTAAAAATCATTTACTACCAAGGTGGAGCGGTATACTGGTTACTAATCGATAAGCAGATCATCACTGTTAGCCTACTAATATAACGATTACTGCTATTGTTGTTGTGTAAACAAGTGTTGTCATTACGAACGTAATATTACAGGAATTCACAATCATAAGTTACAAATTCGGAAATTACGATACTCTAAACTACTGTTGAGCCAGTTAAGCCTGCCATTTTACTTGTGACAGTAAGCGCGCAAACTGTTCGGAAGTTTCCTCAAGGGCTATTCACTGCCTGTGTAATTAGGCGTTGCTTGCGAAGGGTAGCTGCAGCCGTCGTCTGGTTAGTCAGCTCTCGTTATTGTTTCCGTTACAAGGGATGCTCGGACGTAATTTGGCGTTGTCCTAGTTTGCCGAAGCAGATCAAAGTCACCGGGGCACGGTATGGTCACGTAGCTATCTCTAAATGGCGTCAATGCTATCTCTGTTACTCTAAGAGCTCAGCTATTCTGCCTTCAATGCCGATAGCCGTGGCGGAGCAGTTTTAGCCTAGTACGAATAGCCAGTAGATAGGTGTCACATTTTGCTAAACTCATGGCTTTGATGTTTACTTAATTAATTTACGAAGCGCGAGATTGGGTTCTCTAAGACTGCGAGCTGTTCCTGCGAGGTTAGGTTGCCAAATAGTTTCGCTTTATGTAAAGTTTTATCAGTTTGTCTATAAATAGCTTGAATTCCATTATGGGAAATGTGCCACGATTGGAATCCTCTAACAGACTGCGGATTGTAGAAGAGTGCATAATCCTGAACGCTGTAAACAAAAACTATATTCGTTTCGCCACCAAATGTTCAAATGTGTGTGAAATCTTACGGAACTTAACTGCTAAGGTCATCAGTCACTAAGTTTACACACTACTTAACCTAAATTATTCTAAGGACAGACACACACACCCATGCCCGAGGGAGGACTCGAACCTCCGCCGGACCAGCCGCGTTTCGCCACCATTCAGGTCTACGTATAAGAATAGCAACAATGATATCCTGTCTGCCAGCACCAAAATCCTCTTCGAAAGCTATCATGGATGTGGAAAACGCTGCCCACGTAAAATCAAACTGAAGCTCTTCACACAAGCTACAAGATCATCGACAGACATAGCCATATGAAATAGCTGAAACTGTAATAATACATCGCCTGGCACGATATTCCTCAGGAGGACCTCCATCAATCTTATCAATCAATGACGAGCCAAATAACTGCTTGCACAAGAACCAGAGGTAGACCAACGAACTATTAACTTGTTCAGTTTGTGAAGATCTTTATCTTGAATAAATCATCCAATTTTTCTGAAATTGTAATCTTTTTTTTTTTTTTTTTCTTCGTCTGTGCATGTACGTTATTTCTGCCGATTTCCGTCCCACTCGCATAGTTTCTTCGGGATGCGTTTTCTTTTTTATATATATATATATATATATATATATATATATATATATATATAATGTATTCGGGGGTTATAGAGAAACGACGTGAAACGAGTCGAACACGTATTAGGGAAGGCTAAAGGGAGAGTTAGATGTGTTGGAAGGTTTATGAGAAAATGAAGAAAATGAACTGCATCTGTGAAGGAAACCACATACAAGACGCTAGCGCCAACAATTCTGGAATGATGTTCCTTTTCCTAATACCCTTACCACGTAGACGTGACAACAAACATTGAAGGAATTCAGAGGTGCGCTGCTAGGATCGTAATAGAGCGGATAGGCCATACAAAAGTGCAGCAGAAATGTTCAAGGAACTTAAATGGAAAGCCTTGGAAGAAGGACGACGTAGCTGTAGTGGGTAAATTTAAGGAGTCTACAGGATGTTAATTTTAACTGAAGACATTGAAATATCTCGAAAACTACTCATCGGATCAACAAAAGTTAGAGTTCCAGTTTGTTTTTCTCGGAGATGGTCATTCAACGAGACCACACTCGTCCCATCACCCCACCCTGCGTGTGGGTGGTGGGGATCAACTTTGAAAACTTCAGTGAGAGCCCCCTTTTTTTATTGCAGGTTACGGCAGTGTGGCGAAATCTGCACACGCATTGTCTGAAACATTTTCTTCGTTTCGCCATAGATGGCTCTGTAATCGGAGGAATAAAAATGGGTACTCTGCCGTAATTTACGACATGCTACTCAGTCCTTGAACATTCAATGGCCCGTGGGACCCTACCTTCATAATGCGAGGGTAGGGAAGGTTAGTAGTTCATAACTTCTAACTGGAAACCCCATTGCCGGCCCGTGTGGCCGAGCCGTTCTAGGCGCTTCAGTCTGGAACCGCGTGACAGCTACGGTCGCAGGTTCGAATCCTGCCTCGGGCGTGGACGTGTGTGATGTCCTTAGGTTAGTTAGGTTTAAGTAGTTCTAAGTTCTAGGGGACTGATGACCTCAGATGTTAACTCCCATAGTGCTCAGAGCCATTTGAACCAATTTTGGAAACCCCATTCGCAACGTTGTATTCCTCCAACATATCGAACAGAGGACTACTCGACGCGCCACCGTGGCTATGTAGCCAACTACGGTGTATCATAACAGGCAGTACCCTGCTACAGGAACTCACGTATCGTGCAGACGTAGAACAGACAGCGTTTCTAAACATTACAGTACTTGCGCAGTGTTTGTTGCCTGCGCACACGTACCTATCATTTGGAGAACAGACATGCGAGTGGACGATGAATGTTGCAACCAAAGAAGAAAAAAATTGAAGTGATCTTGATTTGCGGAGAATCTAGGAGAAACGTTGAAGCTGCTGTTGCCTTGTATGTCGAGCGTTTTTTCAGAGAAAGCTCGCTCTCGTGTTAGAGGAGAAGCTAATGAAATAGCTGTACCATCAGCAGTACACTACAACCAACGGGTAAGCGCCGGGCAATTGCACCGTCATTCCGATATGTCCGTCGGTAGTATTGGCACAATACTGTATCATCATAAGTATTATCCAGACCACGCGTCTTTGAATCAAGAACTTCATGGCGCCGATTTCTATAACCAGGAAGTGGTTTGCGAATAGGCACCTTAACAAATGCTAACGCCCAAACGTTCTTTGTCGAGGTACTGTTTTCCGTTTTCCGATGAGTCTCCATTCACAAACACTGTAGAGTTGACCGTCATAACATGCATTACTGGAGTGTAGATAATTCCCTCTGGTTACAGCTAGTTGACGATGAACTTCCTTGGTCGGTTAACGTATGGTTCAAATGGTCCAGAGCACTATGGGACTTAACATCTGAGGTCATCAGTCCCCTAGAACTTCGAACTACTGAAACCTAACTAACATAAGGACATCACACACATCCATGCCCGAGGCAGGGTTCGAACCTGCGATCGTAACGGTCGCGCGGTTCCAGACTGAAGTGCCTAGAACCGGTCGTTGACAAAGGCCAGCCTAACGTATGGTGTGGCATCATGGGGAGCAAACCCATGGTCCGTATTTTATCGACGGATCGGTGAATGGACTCAAATATTTAATTTTTTTGGAACAGGAACTACCGGTACTATAACAGGATATTGTATTGGGCGTTCGACAAGTTATGTGGTTTCAGCAGGACGGTTGCCGAACGCATTACGCAGTTGAAGCACAGGAGTATAAGACCGTGTTTACGGTGGTCGGTGGATCGGCAGGGGGCCGTTTTAATTGGCCTGCTAGGTCGCCGGATTTGACGTCGCTGGATTTTTTTCTGTGGGCATATTTAAAAGATATGGTGTACCAGCAAGTTCCAATAGACCGTGAAGACATGGTCGACCGCAGCAGAAACGCCTTTGCTGACATTCCCTTAGGCCTAGATATGCTTGTGACCTGTGTACGGTTATTTGAAAAGCGGATCACTATGTGTGTCGAAGATGGCGGTACTACGTTTCAACACTTACTCTGGTTGGAAAAGTAGAGTATCCTTCGCCTCGTGCCACGGCCACAGTGGAGCGTCGAGTAGTCCTCTGTTCGATATATCGGAGGAATACAACGTTGCGAATCGGATTTCCAACTTGAAATTATGAAATACTGTCCTGTTCTGCGCTCGCAGCATGGAGGTAGGGCCCCACTTGGCATTGGGTATTCAAGGGCCATTGAGTAGCATGTCGCAAATTACGAATGTGTACCCATTTCAGTTCCTCCGATTTCAGCGCCATCTATTGCGAAACTAAGAAAATTCGTCGACAGAACGCATGAAGATTTGGCCGTACAATCATAATCTGCAATAAAAAACGGGGATTCCCATTGAAGATTTCAACGTTGCTCCCCGCCACCCACACACGGGGTGGGGTGGCGGTTCTACTCGTACATCTACATCTACATAGACACTCCGCAAGCCAACGTACGGTGCGTGGCAGAGGGTACCCTGTACCTCAACTAGTCATTTCCTTTTCTGCTCCACTCGCAAAAAAGCAAGGGAAGAACTACTGTCTATATGAGCCCTAATTTCTAGTATCTTTTCTTCCTGGTCACTCCGCGCGTTGTTTGTTAGCGGCAGCAGAATAGTTTGGCAGTCAACTTCAAATTCCGGTTCCCTAAATTTTCTCAATAGTATTTCTCGAAAAGAACGTCGCTTTCTCTCCAGAGATTCCCATTTGAGTATCCGAAGCATCTCCGTGAGACAAGAGTTGTCCGAACCTACCGGAAACAAATCTAGCATGACGCCTCCGAACTGCTTCGATGTCTTCGTTTAATCCGACCTGGTACGGATCCCGAACACTCGAGCAGCTCTCAAAAATAGGTAGCACCAGCGTCCTTTATGCGGTCTCCTTTACAGGTGAACCGCTCTTTCCTTAAACTCTTCCAATAAACCGAAGTTGACCATTCGCCTTCCCTACGACAGTCTTCACATGTTCATTCCATTTCATACCGCTTTGCAACTTTATACACTTCATACACATATTTAAGCGACCTGGCTGCGTCAAGCAGGACTAGTAATACTGTATCCGAAATATACAGGTTTGTTCTTCCTACTCACCCACATTAACTTACATTTTTCCACATTTAGAGCTAACTGCCATTCATCACACCAACTGGAAGTTTTCTCGAAGTCGTCTTGTATCTTCCTACAATCACTCAACTTTGACACCTTACCGTATACCACAGCATAATCAGCTAACAACTGCAGATTGCTGCCCATCCGTCGGCCTTGTGGCCGAGCGGCTCTAGGCGCTTCAGTCTGGCACCGCGCGACCGCTACGGTCGCAGCTTCGAATCCTGCCTCGAGCATGGATGTGTGTAATGTCTTTAGATTAGTTAGATTTAGGTAGTTCTAAGTCTACGGGACTGATGACCTCAGATGTTAAGCAGTACTCAGAGCCATTTGAACTATTTTTGAGCTGCATACCCTGTTGGCCAAATCATTTATGTATATAGAGAACAACAGTGATCCTATCGAATTTCCCTAGGGCTCTCCTGAAGATACCCTTGTCTCTGATGAACACTTGCCGTCAAGGACAACATACTGGGTTCTCTTCCTTAAGAAGAAACTTATTCTATAGGCTCGTATCTTCGTAAACAGCATGCAATGGGACACCGAGTCAATTGCTTTCCGGAAATCTAGAAATATAGAATCCCCTCGTTGCCCTTCATCCATAGTTCGAAAAAAGAAAAATGGTTCAAATGGCTCCGAGCACTATGGGACTTAACATCTGTGGTCATCAGTCCCCTAGAACTTAGAACTACTTAAACCTAACTAACCTAAAGACATCACACACATCCATGCCCGAGGCAGGATTCGAACCTGCGATCGTAGCAGTCGCGCGGTTCCGGACTGAGCGCCTAGAACCGCTAGACCACCGCGGCCGCCTATCCATAGTTCGCAGTATCACCAGTGAGAAAAGGGCAAGCTGAGTTTCGCACGAGCGATGCTTTCTAAAATCAATGCTGATTCGTGGACTTAAGCTTTTCAGTCTCAAGAAAGTTTAATCGTATGAGAAATGAGAACATGTCCAAGGATTCTGCAAAAAACCAAAGTTAGTGACATTGGTCTGTAATTTTGTGGGTCTGGTCTTTTACAGTTCTTGTATACCGGATTCACCTGCGCTTTTTTCCAGTTACCTAGGACTTTGTGCTGGGCAAGAGCTTCTCGATAAATGCAGCAGCTTCGTAATGATCTTGGCTTCTCTTTTTTTCCCTCTCATTTTTATTTTCGCTGTCATTACGTCGCAGGAGGGCGTAAACAGGGTGACTGAAAAGCTACTATGGATTACGTTCAAATTTCGTCGAATAGTATTGTCTAGTGGTTCCACTATGTACACCAGAGCAAAAATTACAGTCTCGCTACACCCCAAAGGGGTCACATCATGTGCAGTGCGGTTGCAAAGCCACATTGTCCTCACAGAGGGGCTGGGAGGGGAGGTTAGTAGTGCCAAAAGTTGCAGGAACGTAGTTCTGTTGCAAATAGCATTGTACACTGTCGATTTCGTCCGCGAAAAATGCTTGTGAATGAATGCCCCAAGAGAAGAGGTGGTTTCATCGACACACCGTACGCCGCCTCGTGGCACCTTTTCGTGTCGATTCTGAGCAACGGTGTGCCTGAAGTGTTTTCATTGACCAGCCGCAAGAAACGCGCGCGATTTCAACATTGGGCGTCTTTATTCTGAATTCCGTAGCAGAGGCTTCAAGAAAATGCGTGAGAAGTGGGTCAAGGGTGTGTGATGACCTCACCATCGTGTGACGCATCCACGGTGGCGTTGAGCAGAATTGTGGTGAAATTTGGTGTCAACGTGACGTCATTAACTCAACTTACATCTCTAAGACCTGACCTTTTTTTTTTTTTTTCGCTTGTCTCGAAGCTTTGCTGTTTGAAACGTCGTCGACACCGAAGGTGACGTCGCAGGATGCCACGCTTTTGCCCCCTTACAGAGGAAGGTTGTAGGCACCTTTAAAACAAATTTCACTCTTCTGCATCGCAATTGGGGGTGGTGATGGGGGGGGGGGGGATGGCGGGGTTTCAAAGAAGTGACCCTTGACTCTTTAATTCTTTTGCGCATTGTACTTACCTTTAAGGTATAACAGCAGACTTACTCCAAAGTAATTTTGGCTGGGTATGAAACTTTTAAGATTCAGTTAGCTTTAGCCGGCCGGAGTGGCCGTGCGGTTCTAGACGCTACAGTCTGGAGCCAAGCGACCGCTACGGTCGCAGGTTCGAATCCTGCCTCGGGCATGGATGTGTGTCATGTCCTTAGGTTAGTTAGGTTTAAGTAGTTCTAAGTTCCAGGGGACTGATGACCATAGATGTTAAGCCCCATAGTGCTCAGAGCCATTGAATTAGCTATCTTGTATACATTCTGTTAAATTTAATTCTTTGGTCGCAACACATTTTAAAAATCGTCTGATCAGTTATATAAAAAATGAACTTTCGGAATCTTACCCCCTACTGGATAAATTTCTTGGGACAACTATGAGTATGGTGCTGCACGCACTAATCACACAAGCAACCCACTGGCAAAGCGACTGTAGCCCATCAACAGGGCAGTACGGCTTTACACCTGAGGTACACAGTGTCAAAAGTGTTACACATGCGACAAGAAACAAGTGGCAAGGGCAGATATTCATGAGTATTGAATGTTTTCCTTTTTCTATTGATCTTTAAGTGTTAAAATGTCGGCTCACTCGCCAATTTACGATGTAAAAAACACTAGAATTTACGCGTTTCGGAAGTCAAGCCTGTATCATCAGAATAATCGTAAATGAAAACTCATTATGGACAAATCAAAGCTATTGCCCTTTTATCTACATACACTATGCGATCAAAAGTATCCGGATACCTCCAAAATCATACGTTTGTCAAATTAGGTGCACTGTGCTGCCGCCTACTGCCAGGTACTCCCTCTATCAGCGACCTCAGTAGTCATTTGACATCGTGAGAGAGCAGAATGTGGCGTTTCGCGAAAATCACGGTCTTCGAACGTGGTCAGGTGACAGGGTGTCACTTGTGTCACACGTCTGTATGCGAGATTTCCACACTCCAGAACATCGCTAACTCCACTTTTTCCGATGTGATATTGAAGGGGAAACCTGAAGGGACACTTACAGCACAAAAGCGTACAGGCCGACCTCGTCTGTTGACTGACAGACACCGCCGACAGTTGAAGAGGGTTGTAACGTGTAATAGGTAGACATCTACCCAGACCATCAACAGCAATTCCAAACTGTATCAGGATCCACTGTAAGTGCTATGACAGTTAGACGGGAGGTAAGAAAACTTGGATTTCGTGGTCGAGCGCCTGCTCATAAGCCACACATCACGCCAGTAACTGCCAAACGACGCATCGCTTGGTGTATGGAGCGTAAACATTGGACGATCGAACAGTGGGAAAACGTTGTGTGGAGTGACGAATCACGGTACACAATGTGGCGATCCGATGGCAGGGTGTGGGTATTGCGAATTCCCGGTGAACGCCATCTACTAGCGTGTGTAGTGCCAACAGTAACATTTTGAGGCGGTGGTGTTATGATGTGGTCGTGTTTTTCATGGAGGGGGCTTGCAGCCCTTGTTGTTTTGTCTGGCACTATCACAGCATAGGCCTACATTGATGTTTTAAGCACCTTCTTGTTTCCCACTGTTGAGGAGCAATTTGGGAATGGCGACTACATCTTTCAACACGAACGAGCGCCTGTTCATAATGCACGTTCTGTGGCGGAGTGGTTGTACGACAGTATCATCTCTTTAATGGACTGGCCTGCACAGAGTCCTGACCTGAATCCTATAGCACCTTTGTGATGTTTTGGAACGCCGACTTCGTGCCAGACCTCAGCGACCGAAATCGATACCTCTCCTCAGTGCACCACTCCTTGGAGAATGGGTTGCCATTCCCCAAGAAACCTTCCAGCACCTGATTGAACGTATGCCTGCGAGTGGAAGCTGTCATCAAGCCTAAGGGAGTGCCAACACCATATTGGATTCCAGCATTACCGATGGAAGGCGCTACGAACTTGTACGTCATTTTCAGCCAGATGTCCGGATACTTTTCATCACATAGTGTAGGTTTAGTTTTAGAATTTATAGACAGAAAATAGTGCCTGGGATGATACGAGAAAACTATCCAATTCATAGTAATTTTTACTAGGTACATTTTACTTTATTTGTCTGGTGTATTTGCGATTTCGTGTCCAGACATAACAATACACCCTCAGCTTAAGTAAGTTTTCTAGGATAGTGTATCTCACTTGTATAACCGTATATCCTCATGTTCATTGCTGCAATTTTTCAGTTTTGTTTGCTTTGTTCACTTCTGAGAATCTCTGGTGATAATTTTTGGAAAGCTCGATTTTCTCGATTTTCGGTGTGCTTTGAAGACCCACGTGACCTCAGACGAATGGTCGTTTTACTGTATTTTCAAAATTTTGTAGAAATTGTGAAAAACTTCTTTGCATCGAAATGTGATCGTACTGCCATCCCACCTTACACAACAATTAAGTATGGCGGTGGCGCTTGCAGTTTGATTTACTGCATTGTCATTGACATAAAAACGGACACGACGCAGTCAGATTTTGTCGGAACAGACGTATGTAGCTACATAGTCTCTTTCCATAACGTAAATCGCCTTATTCAGAAAGTGTGATGTTTCTGCTTACACTTTACTGCAATGTCCTTGGACTATTGTGAAGAACTGGACGAAATTATTTCTTAGAAGAGTACTACAGGCACTAACAGAAGAAAAATATGTCCCTGAATTGGAACACGAATTATTATTAAGATGTTTGTGAACAGTGCTTCTAGTGTTTAAAAGTGTTTACTGACGGCACTACGCCAGTACCTATAAGCCTTACTACAGTACTAGGGCGCAAAAAGTACACTCCTGGAAATGGAAAAAAGAACACATTGACACCGGTGTGTCAGACCCACCATACTTGCTCCGGACACTGCGAGAGGGCTGTACAAGCAATGATCACACGCACGGCACAGCGGACACACCAGGAACCGCGGTGTTGGCCGTCGAATGGCGCTAGCTGCGCAGCATTTGTGCACCGCCGCCGTCAGTGTCAGCCAGTTTGCCGTGGCATACGGAGCTCCATCGCAGTCTTTAACACTGGTAGCATGCCGCGACAGCGTGGACGTGAACCGTATGTGCAGTTGACGGACTTTGAGCGAGGGCGTATAGTGGGCATGCGGGAGGCCGGGTGGACGTACCGCCGAATTGCTCAACACGTGGGGCGTGAGGTCTCCACAGTACATCGATGTTGTCGCCAGTGGTCGGCGGAAGGTGCACGTGCCCGTCGACCTGGGACCGGACCGCAGCGACGCACGGATGCACGCCAAGACCGTAGGATCCTACGCAGTGCCGTAGGGGACCGCACCGCCACTTCCCAGCAAATTAGGGACACTGTTGCTCCTGGGGTATCGGCGAGGACCATTCGCAACCGTCTCCATGAAGCTGGGCTACGGTCCCGCACACCGTTAGGCCGTCTTCCGCTCACGCCCCAACATCGTGCAGCCCGCCTCCAGTGGTGTCGCGACAGGCGTGAATGGAGGGACGAATGGAGACGTGTCGTCTTCAGCGATGAGAGTCGCTTCTGCCTTGGTGCCAATGATGGTCGTATGCGTGTTTGGCGCCGTGCAGGTGAGCGCCACAATCAGGACTGCATACGACCGAGGCACACAGGGCCAACACCCGGCATCATGGTGTGGGGAGCGATCTCCTACACTGGCCGTACACCACTGGTGATCGTCGAGGGGACACTGAATAGAGCACGGTACATCCAAACCGTCATCGAACCCATCGTTCTACCATTCCTAGACCGGCAAGGGAACTTGCTGTTCCAACAGGACAATGCACGTCCGCATGTAACCCAACGTGCTCTAGAAGGTGTAAGTCAACTACCCTGGCCAGCAAGATCTCCGGATCTGTCCCCCATTGAGCATGTTTGGGACTGGATGAAGCGTCGTCTCACGCGGTCTGCACGTCCAGCACGAACGCTGGTCCAGCTGAGGCGCCAGGTGGAAATGGCATGGCAAGCCGTTCCACAGGACTACATCCAGCATCTCTACGATCGTCTTCATGGGAGAATAGCAGCCTGCATTGCTGCGAAAGGTGGATATACACTGTACTAGTGCCGACATTGTGCATGCTCTGTTGCCTGTGTCTATGTGCCTGTGGTTCTGTCAGTGTGATCATGTGATGTATCTGACCCCAGGAATGTGTCAATAAAGTTTCCCCTTCCTGGGACAATGAATTCACGGTGTTCTTATTTCAATTTCCAGGAGTGTATTATGAAGTTACTCGTACAATAATGAAGGATCAAGCATTACTTCTGGTCACACACGTATTATTGTTGTTGTTATGGTCTTCAGTCCGAAGACTGGTGTGATGCAGCTGTCCATGCTACTCTATCCTGTGTAAGCCTCTTCATCTCCCAACAACTACTGCAACTTACAGCCTTCTGAATCTGCTGCTTACTGCATCCATCCCATCGTCTCCCTGGATACGATTTTACCCCCCACACGTCCCTCCAATCCTAAATCGGTGATCCCATGATGTCTCAGAATGTGTCCCATCAACCGACCCATTCTTCGAATCAGGTTGTGCCGCAAACGTCTTGTCTCCCCAATTCTATTCAGTACCTCCTCATTAGTTACGTGATCTACCAATGAAATTTTCAGAATTCTTCTGCAGCACCAGATTTCAAAAGCTTCTATTCTATTCTTGTCTAAATTGTTTATGATCCAGATTTAATACATGGATACACCCTATGCAAATACTTTCAGAAAATACTTCCAAACTCTTAAATCTAAACTAGATGTTAACAAATTTCGTTTCTTCAGAAACGCTTTTATTGCCATTGTCAGTCTACATTTTATGTCCCCCCTACTTCAGTTATTCTGCTGCCCAAGTAACAAAACTCATCTACTACTTTATGTGTCTCGTTCCCTAATCTAATTCCCTCAGCATCACCTGATTTAATTCGAAGACATTTCGTTATCTTTGTTTTGCTTTTGTTGACCTCCATTTTATATCCTCCTTCCAATACACTGTCCATTCCGTTCAACTGCTATTCCAACTTCTTTGCTTTTTCTCGCAGAATTACAATGTCATCGGAAAACCTCAAAGTTTTTATTTCTTCTCCATGGATTTTAATTCCTACTCCAAATTTTTCTTTTGTTTCCTTTACTGCTTGCTCAATATAGCTGTTGAATAACATAGGAGATAGACTACACCCCTGTCTTAGTCCCTTCTCAATCACTGCTTTCTTTTCATGCCCCTCAACTCTTATACCTGCTATGAGGTTTCTGTACAAATTGCCAATAGTCTTTCGCTCCCTGTGTTTAACCCCTGCTGCCTCCAGAATTTCAAAGAGAGTATTCCATTTAATATTGTCAAAAGCGTTCTCTATCTCTAAGTCTACAGAAGCTATAAACGTAGTTTTGCCTTTCCTTAACCTAAGGTAAGTCGTAGACTCAGTACTGCATTGCGTACACCTACATTTCTCTGAAATCCAAACTGGTCTTCCCCGAGGTCAGCTTCTACCAGATTTTCCATTCTTCTGTAAAGAATTCTTGTTATTGTTTTGCAATCATGACTTATAAAAGCGATAGTTCGTTAATTCTTACATTTGTCAGCAATTGCTGTGTGATTAGCACTTATTAAATATAAAGTGCAATTAATTAAGAAATCTCAGAATATACGTGAGAGTATTCTCGAGTTGTGGTACGTTATTCGGAACTCACCTTGATATCCATTTAGAGGAGGGGGAGTGTTCTATCTTGGCACACTTTCGAGACTTTCGCTTCGCGCCAGCCCTGTAACAGAAGTTTAATATATTTTATTATTCCATTGTGAAATGATAGTACACACTTTATGTGAGCTGCAGTGTTTTTCTGAAGCTACAAACATTAATCCAGAAAATTAAAGCTTTTCCAAATGTGAAAAATTGTTCCAAGGCACAACATGGTCATGTACCGAGGAACAAGTATTCTACTTCAATTTAAAAATGTTGCAGTCGAGAAAATCTTGTCCGTGCTGTATTCAATATCTGTGTGTTTCACTGTTGTTCTACCACACAGCAATAACCAGTATGCGAAAAATTAAGAAGAAGTATTATTAGAAACCAGTTGAAATCTGAGCTATTGGCAATTAACACAAATTTCCATTTTCAAAAGGGAAATTTGTAAAGACATTTGCAAATATATTCCATGGTAGGAGACCTTTTGTTTCAAGGCACAAGACGGCTGTATCGTCCACACATTATGTAACTAGTTTTAAAAATACAAAGAATCTTACTCACCACAAAAGTCTGCAGATGAAGAATCAACAAAAACGCGGGCGAGGATTAACTCCCTATTAAAAATGGTTTATAACTTTTTTAACACTTAACCAATTTCATGAAACAAATACATTTTGTTCCTTAAATGGTGGAATTGTTAAGTACTATTAAAAGTCAACATGAACACCATCATTATCTACCAGATACCAGATTCCGTAAACGGATGTGGATATTTGCGACAGACTTCTGTAGATAATCCAGCGGTATGTTTCCAAGAACTTGGTGAATTCGCTTCTTCAAATCATCAAGACTGTTTGGTTTTGTGCGATAAACTTCTATTTCGTCCACACCTAGAGGAAGAAATCGCAGGGCGTTAGGTTAGGTCTCCTTGCTGGCCATTCAAGGGGGCCATGACGTCCCAACCAACGCCGTGCAAAATGGGGGTCGACTCACGTGTGGACAGGATAAGCAAAGTAAGGCGCGACCAAATCGTGCACAAACATTAGGTCACTCAAATGTCTCATGTGGATACAACACCGCGAGCATATTGTCAAGCATATCAAGTTACCGTTCTGCATTCATTGTGTACCGAATGTAATACGGACATACAGCTTTTGTGGATGTCACGTCACACCACACTGTGACCTTTGGGCGATGCTGGCTTTGTTCAACAGCCACTCTTCGATCCTCTGTTGCCCAATAATATCAATTTTGCCGGTTAATAAACCACCGTAAGATGATACATGTCTTCATCTGATCACAGGATAAAACCGAAAATATCGGACTAGTATTCATATCAAGCAAGCATCGTCTCCCCGTAATCCAACCCATGACAACAGTCGTCTGGCGCCGATTCCTGGCAGTAATGTGGATTCCATGGACTAAAATTCAACTCTTTCGTCAGAACAGTTTGGATTTCGTGTTACGTTAAACCACTTTCGCGAGATGCATGTCTTTGTATTTTCTGAGGACTTCGAGTGAACTTCTCTTGAACCACTTGCACATTTTCCTCCGCCATTGATGTCGAGGATCGACCGTTGCTCCTAACATCTGGTACGGAACCTGAGTCCAAGAGCTTCGAGTGTATCTGCAACGACGTAAGTGAGATATAGTGTAATAAATTCTACCATTGTAAAGGACAAAACGTTTTTTGTTTCATGAAAATTATTGATATATTAAAAAATTATTAACAATTTTCAGTCGGAAAATAATTCTCTCCCACACCGTATATTAAACAGCTCTTGAATGTGTAGAACTCGTAATATTTCGGAATGCTGCACAAAACACAATTTTGAATAAAATCCGTAATCATCGTCGTCAACATCGTAGAGAAAAGCAAATCTCCTGTTTTCGACAAGATGATGATTTGTGAGGGGAATATTTTATAGTGTTTGGAATGTCAGTTCATATCGTTCACGCAACAGACGATACAATGTAATAACTGCCAGGAGCTTACCAAATAAGGCGTCTGAGCAAGACTTGGGGCGGAAATACGTACAAACGTATCGATCGAAAAGTGCTACAGTCCTATACCACTCAGAGAGAGAGAAAGAGACAGACACAGAACTGACGGAGAGAGAGAGCGTTTTGACGCAAGAATCGTGGAGTATATACTGTTTGACAACGGTCGCAACTACACGTTATCTACATAAACTATAGTTAGTGTGTACAGAATATAGATTGAGGAAGAAGAAAGCAATGAGAAGTAGCAGAAACGAGAACAGCGAGACACTTAACATCAGAACTGGGGATCATGAAGTTAAGGAATTCTGTTACTTAGGCAGCAAAATAACATAACCTACGACGTACAGAGCAAGGATGACATGGAAAACAGATTAGCACTGGTGAAAAGGGAATTCCTCGCCAAGAGAGGTCTGCTAGTATCAAACATAGATCTTATCTCGAGGAAGAAATTTATGCGTACGTTTGGAGCACGGCATTGTATGCTAGTGAGACATGGACTGTGGGAAATCCAGAACAGAAGAAAATCGAAGCCTTTGACATGTGGTGCGACAGAAGAATGTTGAAAATTAAGTGGACTGATAAGGCGAGGAACGAGAAGCTTCTCCGCAAAATCGGCTAGGCAAGGATCACACGGAAAACACTGACAAGAAGAAGGGACAGGATGGTGGGAAATCTGTTAAGAGATCAGGGAATAACTTCCATGGTACCAGAGAGACCTCTAGAGGGTAAAAACTGTAAAGGAAGACAGAGATTGGAACACATTCAGCAAATAGTTGAGGACGTTACTCTGAGATGAAAAAGTTAGCACGGGAGAGGAATTAGTAGCGGGCCGCATCAAGCCGGTCAGAAGACTGATGACTCAAAAAAAAAAAGTGTTTGATTAAGAGAGGCGTTATCATCTGCATATCACTGCTCACATCCAATGCTATTAATTCTGGTATCTCACAAAATGCACTCTTTGGTTCGCCAGTACCGATTCAGAGGGTTACTGTAACTGTTCCCTTGGTATTACCAATTCTTACCGTGTCAATGAAAGCTTTTAAAGTTAGTTAGGTTCTCCACGTTCTATCTGAGCTTCCACCTGCTGTTTGAGCTTGCGGCCGTCTCTTGGGCGACAAGCACTTCAGCCAAGTTCTGCCCCCTGCACAATAAATCCTAATTGGCCTCTTGTTGGGGTCTCAGTGCTGTGGCGATTTTTCCTCCGGACGTCGCACATACGTATTTGTTAAGGTAAGTTTCCCCTGATGAGGCACTACGAAGAGTAATAGTCTTTTGGGATACTGAAGACTGTGGGAGTCGCCACAGTCACCGTGATGGACATTTTGGACAAATGATGTGAAGCCCAGTTATTAGCTATGGAATTCATTTCTGGAGAACGAATGCACAAAATATGAACGAGATAAAGGCTCTGTAAGGACAATAACTAAAATATTACTCAGGCTCATTGTAAATATTTATGCAAAACATTTTGATTTTTAACGACATTGCTTGAGTAAACTTACCAATCAGTGAGCATATCAAAAAATGCACAAACACCTCTGTCGATGACCATGGAACAATATCTACAATGAAATTAAATTTACCAACAAAGAATAACCGAAAAACAGCGTTTTTTTTTCAAGGAATAAAATTGTACAATTAATTGCCTCGGGAGATTAAAGAGATTTCTAAAATCAACTGAAGTAAAAAAGTACCTACAAGCAACAGTTGTAAAGCGCATGCTGGATGCTGGAAAAGTCTCGCTGTCAGAGTGTAATTAATATAGTTTGTGTGGAAGTGTGTGTAGTGATACAACAAATGGACATCAAAATGGAGGCAGACAGATGGACACTAACCGAAAAAAGCCGCCTATACTGTCGCAAGCCAGCACCCAGCATTATGCTAACAATAATGATGTAACTTCTGAAACCATCTGAAGATGAACCTGAAAAGGTTCGAAAACCGGTTCATGGAATAAAACATAATTATTCAAAAAAAGTGACTGGTTGCAGTTTTGTATAACTTATTTACATTCAATATACAGTCACGGTTCTAAAATATCGGTAATGGATAAGCATAAAAAAGTACCTATTGAGCAGTACGTCATATGCGATGAAGTATTCCTTAGGGACCACAGAGTAGCGTTTGGTTAAAAAAGTCAATTGAAAGATAGTAAAACGTCATCTTCCCCTTATATATTGCTTTTCTGTAGAACCTTACGCTAGTACTCTGCAGTGTATAAATCCTTACATCTTACTCTCTTTGTGAGCTCAACATTTCACTTATTATGAAAGGACGCTGGCTCATTTTTCCACGCGAGCAAACGGGAAGTTGCAGTATGTAAAATGGAAACCAAACACCGGCACATGGCTCTGACGTCAGCTGACTACGTGTGTAGTGTTACATTTTGAAATAATGTGTGTATTGTGTGCAGTGACTGTTAGTGAAAAGTCAATGAACGGTATAGCACTATCTTTTTACATTATTAAATTACTTCTTTGCGAAACAGTATTGTACACTAGAGATAAACAGAATGAGGTAGCACTGTTTCAAACAGACTGGCCTTGTATTTGTGATAATGGAGGTTCCAATCTTCATTCGGTGATCCTGATTTAGATTTTCCATGATTTTCTTAAATAACTTCAGGCAAATGCCTGGATGGTCCCTACTAAAACTGCGGTTAATTTCCTGTCCCATCCTTGTGAAATTAGACTGTTAATATCTAAAATCCATATAACTGCTTTTTTCCCTTGAACTGTAATACAAGAACATGTCCAATACCCTCATGAAAGTGATTCTTGGATGGACTGCTATTAACCTGCGGTAATTAAGCCACAGTTTATTATTTTTGATTTCCTAGAATTTGTCTACCACAGGACATGGACACATAATACAATTTAATAAGCAGAGGCACCCAGTGGGTGCGCGTACAAAAATCTGAATTAGGCAGCTGAACGCACGCCAATAACGCATTTATTTATGCTAATCATTTACTTCTTTACATTAAATTTACTCGTTGATAAGATACTAGACATTGTCATCAAAAGATTGTTACAAAATCTTACAGCAACTATCGGTAGCATGGTCAGAATTTATGTTCACCCTGTAAAACATTGAATCACTGTAACCGCCTTTCGGTACTCTCTCCGAGAGTGTGTATGGTAGCATTCCTACAACACGCTGGGCTAATGATTCTGGGGGCAAAAGATTCATCCACCCCACAGTCTGTGAATTATTCGATATTTACGTTATGCTGACCAGATATGACAATTACGCCAACGGGGGAAGATCACGGCAGCTTTTGCACCCATATATATCACTTTTTTTCGCAAATGAATGATTAATTAATAAATACACACGACAAAAAACGTTTAGCATCACCCCAGTTTCCCGAACTCCTGAAGATAGGTGTTGACTGTGGATATTGTATCACAGACACAGTCCTTTTGGCTGTTCAGAGATGTCACTAAACCCGCCCAAGCCGGTCGCTGTGGAAGAGCGATTCTAGACGCTTCAGTCTGGAACCGCGCTACTGCTACGGTCGCAGGTTCGAATCCTGCCTCGGCATGGATGTGTGTGATATCCTTACGTTAATTAGGTTTCAGTAGTTCTAAGTGTAGGGGACTGATGATCTCAGATGTTAAGTGCCATAGTGCTTAGAGCCATTTTAACCATTTTTGAAACCCGCCCAAAGATATAAACAACCAGGCATCAGCAGCGCCTATTAGACGGAGGAGGACCGACAGCCGATCAGTTCCAGACATTCCACCTAGAAGCAGGTACCCGGCTCGTGCTGTCTGTAGTTCAACCATGCCTAGACGGTCAATACCGCGGTTTGATCGCGTCCGCATTGTTACTTTGTGTCAGGATCGGTTCTCAACAAGGGAAGAGACCAGGCGTCTCGGAGTGAACCAAAGCGATGTTTTTCGGACATGGAGGAGATACAGAGAAACAGGAACTGTCGATGACATGCCTCGCTAAGGACGCCGAATGGCTACTACTGCAGTGGATGACCGCTACCTACGGATTATGGCTCGGAGGAACCCTGACGGCAACGCCACCACGTTGAATAACGCTTTTCGTTCAGCCAAAGGACATCGTGTTACGACTTAAACTGTGCGCAATAGGCTGCATGATACGCAACTTCACTCCCGACGTACATGGCAAGGTCCATCTTTGCAACAACACCATGCAGCGCAGTACAGATGGCCCAACAACATTCCGAATGGACCGCTCAGGATTGCCATCATGTTCTCTTCACCGATGAGTGTCGCATATGCCTTCAACAGACAATCGTCAGAGACGTGTTTGGAGGCAACCCGGTCAGGGTGAGTGCCTTAGACAAACTGTCCAGCGAGTGCAGCGACGAGGAGGTTCCCTGCTGTTTTGGGGTAGCATTATGTGGGGCCGACGTACGCCGCTGATGGTCATGGAAGGCGCCGTAACGGCAGTACAATACGTGAATGCCATCCTCTTTCCGATAGTGAAACCATATCGACAGCGTATTGGCGAGGCATTCGTATTCATGGACGACAATTCGCGCCCCCATCGTGCACAGCTTGTGAATGACTTCCTTCAGGATAACGACACCGTTCGACTAGAGTGGCCAGCGTGTTCTCCAGACATGAACCCTATCGAACATGCCTAGGATAGATTGAAAAGGGCTGTTTATGGAGGACGTGACCCACCAACCACTCTGAGAGATCGAATCGCCTTGATGAACTTGTGGATAGTATGCCAATGCAAGAGGACGCGCTATAGGGCATCAGGGGTACTGGTTCGTACAGCAATCTGGACCACCACCTCTGAAGGTTTCGCTGATTAATGGTACAACATGCAAATTGTGATTTTCATGAGCAATAAAAAGGGCGGAAATGATGTTTATGTTGATCTCTGTTGCAATTTTCTGTACAGATTCCGGAACTCTCGGAAACGAGGTGATGCAAAACTTTTTTGATGCGCGTGTAATGCAATGAAAATTGTGCTGAGCTCAGTGTCTTGTTTTTCGGTAATTGACAATACTTATTTATAATTTCTGGTATTTTTTCACGAATATTTTCATGTCCTGATAGACAGCCAAATGCAATTGCATAGCGTAATTTTCTGCGTCTATATGGAAGCTAGTGTCCTAGTGTCATCTGCGTGTCATGGAGTCAATAGACACGTTCTTAGTCGGCCGGATGCGTTCTTAATCCGACTAAACCCGACTAGCAGATTTACACCCTACAAATATCTTTCGATTTATTTTCTATGATATTTTCAATCTGCAGCATTAGGTCGAGCCCGATATCATATTCGAATTTAAACTCAGGAGGCTTTGTTAGATTGGACACGAATCACACACTTCGAAAACATGGAGCTTTTAAAGAAAAGAAGAACCGAAAAGTATGAACAGAACATCCTAAGGACAAAAATGATGGAAAAGCGTATATTAAATCCCTCCAACAACATCTGGGATAAATGGTAAGACATAATGAGCTCGTGCAGCGTTGTAAAACCAGCAGATAAGAAGAGCTTTCATAGATTGTGAAGTTCATTAATAATAATTATGTCGATACAATCCTAAAATGAGCATTGCACGTTTCTACGCACTGTACTCTACAGCTGAGTATATCTGAACTGCTTAACACCGGAATAGGCGCTGACGTCCTATTAATCTACGCTGAGAAAAAATTGGTCACTTATGATCTACCGAAATATAACGGATGAAGTAGCAGTTTGTATGGTCTTTTGGCGGATCTGATGATGGGGTAATCCCAAAACACATAATAAAGGCACGTTAATACAAACTATATTGGTGACCAAGACTAGTGTATTTCCATTCGGTGGTAAAGATGATCTCAGATCTCCTAAGAGACTTCTTACCTTAACAGGTAATTCGTGAAAAAGAAAAATTTTTGGGTCACTGTTTGTTTAACTACCACTTGAAACATTTAAGTAATGATGATCTGAATAGTTACTATTCTACAACGTGGCGTGTAAAAATGATAGTAAAATTGCTTATTGTTGGCGGATAATGTCAATCAATATTAAAATAAGGACCATAGGTTACGCATCTTAATCTTTCACGTTAATAAATGATATGTATTAGCATTTGCGCGTACGAACAACCATCAGGTGTATAAGGGAATTACAACAAAGGAAATTTGTGCCGGATTTCCTCCTGGATTGACTGTAACTTGCCACAGCGTAAAGGTTGGTCCCGGACTTCGCACTTCATGCGAACGTTCGCCTTAACCGCTTTGTCTTTCTGTGCACGACTCTCGGCCAGACCCAGCTTCTGTATGTCGTCGTTCCTGCGTCTCAACCTGTACAGGGGAGCACATTTTTTCATTGATAGCCTGGTTTACACGACGACACTAGGCTTGCAGGCAACTGCGCTACCGGCCACTGCGCATGAGCGCCGCGCGTTTGCGCAACTCGTCGGTGAACTAAACGGTTTCGGCGTATTGCAACTTTGACGACACTAGTTGCATGGGTTTTGAGGTTGTGTGTGTTCGCAGAGTGCAGACAAAGTGAAATATGAAGTGGGGAACGGAGAATAATGTTCGCTTTTTGGATATCTATGCTTTGCATACGTGTTTGTGGGATTTCAGTGATGTTGATTACAAAAATAAGCAACATGTTGCTGCCCCTGAGACCGTCACATGCGATCAGAACATAGATAGTTTGACAATATCTGAGCTGCAGGGCAAAATTTATTGAATTAAGAGCACATATACAACTGAATTAAGAAAAGTACAAGCGAATGTAATTCTAGCCGTAGAAGTACTCTTGTCTCCGAGACTAAAATCCCAACGTTCGAGTTGGACGACTCTCTTTAATTTTTTTTTTTTTAAGGAGTATTGTTGACAGGAGGGAGGGCTGCACAAATCAAGAAGCTGCATTCTTTATTCAATATTCATCTATTTAAAACGTCGCAGCAGTGCTCCCCATTCACATATGTTTGAATTTTGAAATATTGCCACTGTACAGATCTATCTTCAAGAGAGTAGTTTACAAACCATTCTCTTCTTAATGCGGCCTGCTTCCAATAATTACTGCTGTAAATGTTAATAACTATTACTGTTAATAATTATTTATGTTAATGGAAAAGCTTCATCACCAGCTAAAACCGCATCTTATAGCATGCCGAGTGTTCTCGATTGTAATGCATGCAATGTGATATGTAATTTCACTTCTGGCGACAGTGTTTCATACATTACAATATCTTTATTCCTTATAGCATAATTAACTCCATTTAGAAGAAACGTTAACAGTTCTGTTTTTCTATTAATCGTATGGCTAGGACAGGCCGTTGGCTGGGTGCCGCTCTTTCAATTTGACGCCACTTCGGTGATCTGCAGTCCATGAGGTTCAAAAATGGCTCTGAGCACTATGGGACTCAACTGCTGAGGTCATTAGTCCCCTAGAACTTAGAACTGGTTATACCTAACTAACCTAAGGACATCACAAACATCCATGCCCGAGGCAGGATTCGAACCTGCGTCCGTAGCGGTCTTGCGGTTCCAGACTGCAGCGCCTTTAACCGCGCGGCCATTTCGGCCGGCGCAGTCCATGAGGATGAGAGGATGAGGACAGCACAACACCCAGTCCCTGGGCGGAGAAAATTCCCCGACCCAGCCGGGAATCGAACCCAGGCTCAGAGGATTGACAATCCGTCACGCTGACCATTCAGCTACCGGGGGCGGACAACAGTTCTGGTGATAATTAAGATAATTAAAAGAATTTCTTGGGTCTCCCATTACAAATTATTTCAGCAAGGATGCTGAGCATCCAAGCTGACGTCTTTTCTTCATCCAGTCACGAATCGAAACACGTTCCTTATTTTTTTCTTATGCAGCGATTCCACGCAACAAGCTTAAGCTTTAATTCCATCACAACTCGTGCGACGTGCAACTGCGAAAACTTTTATTTCAGACACGACTCAGGAACCCACAAAACGACGAAACTGAAGTATATACTGGTTTTGCCCTCTCTACAGCCAAATATGAAACTATTTGCATGCAACTCATTCCACGCAACGAGTGGCGCAACCCAATGTCATCGTGTAAACTAGGCTTAAGAAACATATGAAATGCATTCGCAGTTGCAAATATGAACAACCATCAGCTGTTTAAGGGAACAACGACAACGAAGATTTGTGCATTCTGCATGCGTGTGCGAAGGAACATTGCGTCCCTCTTCTTATCAATAAATGCACTGTAATATCGTATTTATCCGTCGATACATTGGTAGCGACTTGCAATTAAAATGTCCTCCCCTGTACAGGAATCACATAATGTTTGTACGAATTCAGATAGTGACGCAGGAACGACGACATACGGAGGCTCAGGTTTCGTCTACGTAATGCACGGCTAGCCAAAGCGATAAAGGCGACCGCTCGCATAAAGCGCCAAATACGGGTTCGAGTCCCGCTCCGGCACAGCTGATGGTTGTTCGCATTCGCAACTGTGAATGCATTTCATGTAGCTGGCCGTTGTCGCCGAACCGTTCTAGGCGCTTGAGTCCGGAACCGCGCTGCTGTTACGGTCGCAGGTTCGAATCCTGCCTCGGGCATGGATGTGTGAGATGTTCTTAGGTTAGTTAGGTTTAAGTAGTTCTAAGTTCTAGGGGACTGATGACCTCAGATGTTAAGGCCCATAGTGCTTAGAGCCATTTGAACCTTTGAAAATTTCATGTATTTCATTACGGCTGTAGTCGCCGCTGTGCCTGTTCCTTCAAATATCCGTAAATGTCCGAAAGAACATTGCACCCTTCTTCTTAACAAAACAAGTACTGCAATATAATATTTCACCTTATTATTTGTTATCTTATTCTCATGCTCCTGGTGGTATACACAATGTATGCAGCGGAAATGTTGCACGGTCTTCGCGGAATACCGCTAGAATAAATTAAACAAAAAGGGATTCGCGAGAACGACGTCTTCGCTCTCCAAAGATTCCCATTTAGTCTCCCTGAGCATCCCTGTTATTCTTGCGTATGGCCTACACCGATCTGTTAGTCCTAGATGCATGTCACTGAATTCATACGATGTCCGCTGTCGTGCTCACTTGATAAGAACTTCAAACGTGTAATAGTATGCCTACTCTAAAATGGACAGCACTGGCTGGTTCCGAACAATTTCCTTTCGATATTTACGGTATTTCGCAGGTTTCTTCAAATATAACCTAAGTCTTTGAAGCCATTTGGACTATTTTTCGACCGTGACTGTCTCAAGAAATATGTAAAGGTTTTTTTTAATAAATTACCGCTGCCAGACACAAACTTTGTCAAGTATTGTATTATTTATTTATTTAGCGACATGTTTCGAGGATTATACCTCATCTTCAGACTAAATGGCATTTCAAAAACAGCTTTACAATAAGGTCGTACTGACGTTACATAGCCTTTTCGTAAATTCTGTGGTCATCTTTGTTCTTCTGGAGTGACAGTCTCGTTGTAATGTGTTGCGGTGTATCAATTTCCGTGCCACTCCTCGTCACTGTTCACAAATTGTCACTAACATAGCAGTAACTTGGAAACACTATCACAAACAGTTCTGTAGTGCAGTGGACATATAACCTAAGTCTTCGATTCACCTTCTACTTTTAACGTGTCTGTCTGTCCCATTTCATGTCGCTTAATAGTAGTTTCCCGAATTATTTACACGAGTGACGGGTTCCAAGTGATTAGCACTAATCTCGTTAGCAGATACGATCGGGTTCTTTCACTTTGTTAGGGACATTATCTTACATTTAATCATTTTTAAAGAGAGACGCCCTTTTTCACACCCTGAAGAAATTCTGTCCAACACATTCCGCATTTCCTTGCGGTCACACACCAACAATACTTCATGAGTGCCTTTCCAAAATGCTACAGGTTTGCATCACGCCTGGTAATGCTGCGGTCAGACTGTAACACGTCGTAATTACATTTGTGAGGGACGTTTACCTGTAGTGGAAGTCCTGTTCATTTGCCATTTCTATCCAATAATGAATTCAATGATTATGCAGTGCTATTTAGCGTGGTTTTTTTTTAAGGTCGCTCGTTTCTGCTTGTCACCAACCGTTACCGCTGTGGCAGGTTCCAATTATTCCAGTTGAATAAAACTGTTTCCGGATAATATGAAGTATAATTGACTGAATTTGATACACAGTCAAATGATAATAGTTAAATTGAGTGAAGTACCTTACAACAGCAGATATTCTTTTATCAGTGTATCCTTTATATTTTTCAAATGTACGAACACAAAAATTCTTTCATTGGATATTCTCATTTCAAGCATTAGGATTCGGAGCACAGATTGTTCATTATACTAAGTTTTAATATAAATGCATACTAAGCCACAGAGAAGAAAAGAATACTGAAGGATTGATTTCTGAGAGATCCAAGCTTTAGTACGCTAAGATAACGTAGCTATCTTTCACCTGAATTTATAGGTTATAAGCATCTTGTTTTAAAATTAAATACTACTGTAACAGAGTATTGCTGGATAATTTTTAATGCCTTTTTCTCTACTTATTAACAACTGCAGATGAGAATGACCGATAATTTTGTGAACTGTAATTGCATTTAGGTCATTAGATTCAATAATGGGATTTATGAATTTTACCGTCATCAGTGACAGAAAATTTCCGCATGTCCAGATGAGTTAACGAATGAATATTATGTTCGCTGTTGTCTGGTATACCACGCAAACTACTGTAAAGACTTCGTGGAGTCAGCGACAGTAGAAGAATCATTAGCGCTGAAATATATGTAGTTTCTGCGCTTGCAAAGAGCTGATAATTTCGAACTGAAAAGTTTTGCAACATGTAAGATATTAAACAATAGCGAGTAGAATACAAAGAATTTTCTCTTGCGTACTTCGATGGAATTTATCTAACTTTGCATTGTATTTTGCTTATACGAATTGTATCTATGCGTTCTTCATTTTGTACTAAATGCTACTGCTTGTAAAGGTGTCACTGAGTCACACCGAAACCAATTGTTATGTCTAATATCAGTTTGTTATGTCCAGTATCTGAGATTACTCGGAAGCAAGAGAGAGACAGCTGAAGTCAGAAATGTCAGAGAGGGAGGCGGACACAAGTATTCACATCAAAGACCAACCATATCCTTGTTTTCTGTATTGAGGGGTTTGTAATAGAACAACTGAAACCGAAAGACGTTTATATTTTATCGACAGTGGATGAGCGAAGTACGAGACAGTGTGTTCTCTCCGGCGGAATTCACTGCTGCGTTAAAAATTCAAGTGTTTTACAATGAATGAAAAATAATTGCTTTTGGCTACGAGGAAGAAACGGTGTATCAGTTACTGGCTTCACAATTTAGACTCTTTTCTTTCAATAAATGTTCAGCTACCAGTTACAAAATGTCATTGTACGTGCACAAATCCGAACTTCAATATGGGAGTCTTTCAGTTCCCGGAGACATACCACATCGTGATTCTATTGATGACTACTTTTCATTTCAGAATAGCGAAATTATCTGGAGAATGTTTGTGTACAGAAGGTAAATTGAACTAACTATTGGTATTCGTCATGGTTTTGAATTACCGCTGCATAATGTTGTTGGAAAACGAATCGATGGCCAAAGATAATTACGGATAGCAGCGCAGCGAGAAAGGCCTTCATCGATCGTAGAAGGTAAGATCGCTCATATTATCATTGCCTAAACAAAACTTCCAAACCCACCTAAAGTAAATAATAACGAACAGGTACGTTTAAGTGTAAAACGCAGTTGTCATTAATTATCCAAAAACTTAGTGAAGATTTCCATAAACATTAACGTAAATTACCTACGAAGAGTGTTTGTTGTACAAAAACACATAAAGACAATTTGAACTCTGGAACATATTTTATCAATATTCCATTCAATATGACAGTATTCTTGCAGCTAAGATTTTGTGAATTACACATTCGATAATAATATGTAGATAAACCAATAACATTTTATAAATCTGTTAACATTCGTTTGAAAAATAACTTAAACTTACTCAGCTCCTTTGACTACTTAACTGCAAAAATCTGGATAGTAAATTACGCAGAACATGTTTTACTAAATTCATTTTATTTTGTGTTGATAAGAAGTTAAACTCAGTAAGAAACAAACCTTAAACTTTTTACATTCTACTCAATGAACACGTCACTGTGACAAAGAGATAAAACTTTTTTGATATGTGTCATCTGTAAGGCTACAGGTACATTTCTCTAGTACTGTGTCAATATCAAATCGTTTGAGTCTTATCGTGAATCCATTGCGTTGCAGTCATTCTATGGTGCCACTATGTTTGTCAATTGGGGTTTTCTAGCATCTTCGTGATGCTCTCCCACGAGCCACAAAACCTGTGATAATTTGTTTGCCTCTGTTAGTCGCATTTGGTATGTGTCCCACACACTTCAGCAGTATTCTAGGATGGGTAGCATAAGTGTTTTGTAATTAATCTCCTTTGTAGAATGACTGCAATGTCACGGTATCCCACGAAAGAAGTGAAGTTTGCCATGTACTTTACCTACGACTCAGCTTATATGATTGTTCCATTTCATATCCCTACGAACTGTTACACCCAAGTGTTTGCATGAGTTCCTGATTCCTCACTGATGTCGTGGTTTTCGACACTACGCTTTGCGTTTTTTGAAGTGCAGAATTTCGCAGTTCTTAATATTTAAAACATGTTGCCAATTTTAACACCATTTTGAAATCTTATCAAGTGTTGACAGGATATTTGTGTTTTTTTTTCAGATAGTGTTTCATTATGTGTTATCTGAAAAAAGGTGAGGTTACTATTGGTATAGTCTGCAAGATCATTAATTTACAACATTAACAAAAATTTACTAGGGCAAGTTAAATCTACATTTGTCCATGATCCTCTATCTAAAATAGTATGGTGGATCATTCCTGCCAGAAAGGCTAAATGCAGTCACAGATTTCATCTAAAACCCCGCTTGATCGTACTTTGATTAATACTGAGTCAAAAGTTTTTCGGAAATCGAGAAATTCTGCGTGTGCCTGTTTCACAAATTCCATGGCTTTAGGATTCACTATGTGAGAATGTGAAAATGACAGCGTCTTCAAGGAAGACACGCCGCAAGAAATACTCTTGAAGTGCTACAAATGAATAGTAATTGTAATTAGAGAAGTTTGCTCACTGTTCATAAATGTCGACAGAAAACACCGATGTCTTTGAGTAAATAAGCAGTAAGCTAAGATGTTACGTAGTGGTATTTTTCAGAGTCAGGTGATAATAGTATTCCTGTCACTGTAGATTAGCACAGTCAGATTAGATAAAACGATGATTCCATCTGTCACATTCCCTGTGATTTCAGTGTTACAAACATTTGACTGCTACTGGATGAGATTACAGGAAAAAGTACTACAAGAATATAAAATGTATTTATTAAAGACATTTCGTTAAATTATTTGCTTGGATCTCCATGGCTGTAATTATGTGTTATGCAGAAATAACCAGGTCTTTATTATTCTAATATACGACATCTGAAATTTGAACCATTTCATGACACGTTTCGTTCTCCAATAATAGGCTAACATCATAGCTGTAGGAACACTGTGCCAAGTTCATTCATTGTTAGTCGGGTCTGGTGGTCTAGTGATGAATAGAGTGCCTGTAAACCAAAATATCTCGAATATTTCGTCTCTCAATAACGTGAGGATTCACCAGAAGCGACATGTGATTCAGTTTCCACGGTAAACTGTAGGTCCCCTTTCCCCGGAACGTTTACTGGAGTAGGACAGTGATACGAAAGTTGCCGAAGTATCGTCCAATTAAATGACTTGCACCAGACCTTTGAATTACTATTATTATTATTATTGTTATCTAGTATTACAGGCGATAACTGAACAACAAGGAAATGAGACACAGTTATAAGGGTGGAAAGATATTTTTCTAGGTGTAGATTTTTGTAAAATAGAAGTGATCCGATGGATATAAGGAATAAGACGTAACATTCAATCGAGTTATTTGTTAATAGCAAAGTACACTACAGTGTTCTGAAAATTATGTTACAAAAAATAATAAACACATAGTATCACCTGGCGAAGTAACTGTTTCGAATTCAAACTTTTGTACAATATCTTATACTACAAGTGGCCAAGAATGCACATGGTTATTGTCCAGCACTTTGGAGAAAGCAAGGAAGGGAGATTGGGTTTAGCGTCTCGTCGATATCGAGGTCATTAGCGACGTAGGAAGAGCTCGGATTGTGTCAAGAATGGGGAAGGAAATCGGCCTTGCCCTTTCAAAGGAACCATTCCGCCATTTGCATGGAGTGATTTGGCTTAATCACGAAAACCTAAATCTGGATGGACGGACGTGGGTTTCAACCGTCGTCCTCCAGAATGCGGGTCCAGTGTGCTAACCATTGTGCCACCCTGTTCGGTCCAGCATTGTTGAGTCCACCGGAACTCCCCAGCTGAATTACTGCTTCGTGTATTTCAATAACAGACGGCGCTGCGATTGGATGCTGTTTCAGAGAAACCATTAATGTTTCTTGCGAGTAGTACAGGGATTGGACAAAAGTATGGAAACACCAAACACACAACATGTTACTATGCCTAACGCGGGGCAGGAATCTCATTGGCATTCTAAACAGCTTTCACGAAATCTTATACTATTATTCCTACAAAAAGCTGGCAAGTTCACATACCGGTGATGGAGTTGGATACTGATCACGCACCCTTCTCTCCAAAATAGACCACAAGGACTCAATAATATTTGGACTGTGCGGCTGGCCCCGGCGGAGGTTCGAGTCCTCCCTCGGGCATGGGTGTGCGTGTTTGTCCTTAGGATGATTTAAGTTAAGTAGTGTGTAACCTTATGGAGTGATGACCTTAGCAGTTGAGTCCCATAGGATTTCACACACACTCAATAATATTGAGATGAGGTGACTGTAGCGGCCATGGGAGATGCGACAATTCATCGTCGTGCTCACAAAATCAGTTCTGTGCGACGCATACTGTAGTCTTGGAATAAAGCATCACCATTAGGGAACAAACATTGTACAATAAGAAAGATCTGATCAGCCAAAATGGTCACATAATCCTTGGCGGTAATGCGATCTTGCAAAGTATCCATGGGCCCATGGATTACTACGATATGGCTGCCAAAATCATCACCGAACTCCAGCAATGATTCACTCCCGAGGCGTAACCTCGGCTAGAAGCTGGAAACAATGAGAAAGAAGACTCATTCTTCCAAAGACATTCTTCCATTGCTTCTTATTCGAGGTTTAATGGATTCGGCACCACATTTTCCTATTACGGTCATTTGCATCACTGATGAGTGGGCCGCGCGGGTTTAGCCGAGCGGTCTAGGGCGCTGCAGTCATGGACTGTGCGGCTGGCCCCGGCGGAGGTTCGAATCCTCCCTCGGGCATGGGTGTGTGTGTTTGTCCTTAGGATAATTTAGGTTAAGTAGTGTGTAAGCTTAGGGACTAATGACCTTTGCAGTTAAGTCCCATAAGATTTCACACACATTTGATCATTTTTGATGAGTGGGTTTGGTATTTCAGCTCGCTCTGCGATTCCTGCCTATTGGGGCCCCTTCGTGTTGTGTTGGCGCTGACAGGATTCGTGAGTCCGACAATCAGTTCTGCACCGATTTTTGCAGCTATGGAGCCGGCCAGGTTCGATTCCTGGTACTGCCAAGGATTTTTCCTTGATGGGAGGATTGCTACGGGGTGCATTCAGCCTCGTGCTGCAAACTGAGGAGCTACTTGAATAAGAAATATCGGCTCCACGGTCTGTGAAGCCGGCGAAACGGCCGGGAGATCGGTGCGTTGTCCACATGCCCTTTCAGACCAAATTCGCATGACGCAGAATGGCATGGCGGCCGGTGGACTTTCCTTGAACCCAGAGCCTCGGCGACGAGTTCTTTTAAGCTGTGTCGAATGTTCCAGTCGAGCAGTTTATCTGCCCGACGAATATTTGCAGCAGTTCTGAAGCGACTGCCAGGAAGTGCATCCATCGTCCGAAGGATCAAGTCGAAGTCACAAGAGTGTGAAACCTGGTAGTACGTAGATGGTACACACCTCCCAGCGCCAGAGTGTTGCCACTTCTTTCTCAAAGCTGGTCCCAGTTTGTGTTCCAAAAATATTGTGCGTTGGTTGTCTGCCATTAGAGAATGGTAACGCATTTTACGGACTAGAAGACGCTACGGTCTCTAAGATGCACCTTGATTTTTAAGCATTTTTTATTATTAGATCGCAAAGCCAAACTGAAAAAAGATTCTTAGTTTATAAAACGGAACTGACTTTAAAAATCCCTGAAAATCGTCATCTCAACTTCCTTTTTCTTCTTCTTCCTCTTCGCCGTCATCGTTGTTCTCTTCGTACATAAGATGGTTTTCACTGCAATCGAGTACGTTACTTATGCCACACTTCTTGAAAGATTTAACAATAATGTCTACTCTCAGTATTATTTTGTCCCTGACACTTTTTGACTGTATTTCGTTTTAAAGCTCCCTCCGACGTGAATTCTTGTTGGGTTTCATCCATTCCACTTGTTCCCCTCCTCTCTTATATACAGTTTAAATGGCTTACTTATCGAGACATCAAGAGCTTGCAATTGTGAAATAAGTTCTGCCGAAACAATAAGAAGCTCTATATTTCCTTGTCTCAGTTTCCCTTTCACAGAATTTTTCAATTGACAACTAAAATTATCTGTAACAAGAAGAGAACTCTTCTTCAAAACGAACCTTTTCTTCTCTCCCACATTCTGTTAATCATACCAGCCACATCTTTCAGCCCTTGTTATGTACGTGAACGACAACACCTGGCGGTATATTTCAGAAGCTTTTGGCATTGTTCTGCGCTTGAAAATTGTTGTTGGATTAAGTTCAGTGCCGTTATTACAACATGCACTGTAGTGCATTTTTTCATGTCCATTTGTTTTTGTGGCTACAGGTTTAGCACCTTTTATGGCAACAGTTCTGTTACACGGCACACCGGATTTCAGAGTAGTTTCGTCCATATTTGCTAAATGGTTTAGTTCCACCTTGGTTTTCTTTCGACATCGAATAAGAACGCAATGCTAAGTTGATACTTTCTCCTCAGAGATATTTTGGTTTTGGTCCGCATGCTATGTCCATGACGGTTCATAAGTCTGTAACCCCATCCTTGAAATCCATTACTTTTTACTGAGGTGTTGGCCTGGTAAGGCGTATTTGATTCAATTCGTTATCCTTCCATTCCACCTGATGTAGGATATTTTGCCTGCACTGATTGGTACCATTATGTAGGACCGAGCAAGTAATTCATACGGCTCAAAAACTTATTACGACTGCGAGAGACAGATTATCTCTGACTCGTGATATAAAAAACTGTGGATATAATGTGGAACACTACGTGTGCAGTGGACTGAATACTTCTCATTTGGAATTGCGGAGAGTAGTACCGCAATAGAATTGTAATTAGCGGCGTGGTTTTAAGCTGCCATTTTGAATACCGAATGTAATTTTATGAGTTACGACGTTTCATCTCATACAAGAGGATGATGTGCATTGGCATGTAGCTAGGAAAATCGTTTATGGAAAATCATAATTTCATGAATGGAAAAGGTACCTTCAGTTCTCTGGTTATTTTAACTTCTCCCTTGTTTGTTGCTCGGAACATTATTTGGTGTGTTGTAACTCGTAGGGAACTTCGTATCCTGGTTAATCAGTAGAGCCTCCACCACGGTCGTTTATGCTCTATTTTAAGAGATTAAATTCTGGACTTTATCGAAACTGATACACAACTTCGTCACTGATTCCCATGCTGCAGAATGAGTACGTCATAGCACCCAAGATGGCTTCCCTAAGGCGTATGATTGTGCCTCCGATTATTTTAAGAATTTTCAGAGTCGACGATCGCCGGAATTCTTCAGAGCCACAGAGATTTTTATTCCAGGTATAGTAATCCATTTTATACCTTGACGAGTGGAAGATAATTGTGAAAAAAATATTGGGGAAGCGACTTATCTGGCTTAAAGATTTCCATTCAAGTAACCAGATAGTATTCAGTCAAAATAATTTAACTTCAACTCTCACAGGGGGAGCGAAGTTGGAAGACCTCTATTTGCACATTTAGTCTTCCTAATTTTTTCTGTTCTGCTGTACTAGCCCACCAACCACGAATGGTTTTTTTTTCTGTTAGTGGAGGGACAAAATGCTCAGCTGCTCTGTTTCCACGTTCATTGCAGAAGCTATTACCTTCAATTTACAGTCCGCGCCATATGAATACCTTTTATTTTTTCCACAACAAAGCTTGTTACCAACAAAAATATCGTAGTGTTACCGATAACACAAATCACTTTCAATTCAAGTTCACTGGCACCGTAGACTGTAATGACGCATTATAAGCTAGACAGTGTTCTGAGTTTGTGATGTCGGCGCGGGAGGAAGATATTGTTAGCAAGCTTGTGAATCCCCCAAACTCATGTTCGTCGCATCAGTGCCCTGCTGCTGCTAGTTGAGTCCAATGTTGCCAAATAGAGATAGACTTCCCGCGGCATTGAATATATGGCCGTTTATAAGACTTGCGGAATTTCAAATCAAACACTGGACATTTTTATATTAATTTCGAGTATAAGAAACACATGAATTTTGGAGGTAATTTTACGAACAAAGAAGTGCGTTTTATAGACCGTGAAATACGGTATTCCTCAGTTGTACACGAGAACTGCCCTAACTGAACGTTGCTGTGGTTATGACGAACTTCGATCACCTTACTGACCGGTGACGTCATTCGTTTGATTGGAATTCTCTCATACGATTTGGGCTGTGTCATATCCAGCGTAATGACACGGCAGATGACAGCCTCTCTCTCTACTCATAGAATTCAAGTGAATACGAGTGGATTCGTATCGTAGCCATTTCTGCATTTCAGTCAAATCATTCAGAACCCTTCTTAATGCAATTTTTCTCGCGCCCAGTGGTTCCTTCGTGCTCTGAAGAACAGTCGTATACGCTCATCTTGCCGCTTGGGGCAGCTCACGAATCGCTTGGCGTCGATCAGTGTCCAGTAACACAGTAAGAGCGGACACTTAGTCTTCATTTATGACCTATCGCATTTTGGCGTCCTTAGTTGAAAACGTTTACTCACCTTGGCACTGTTCTGTAGGGCAATGCAGATTCTCCGTAATCCTGGGGACAGGCGTTATCGTGCAGAAGGGTGATCCCATCCAACATTCCGACAGTCCGAGGGCAAACGGCAAAGCCAGCAGTGGAAACGTCCCACATCTCCTGCGCCAAAGAAATCCAAAGCTGTTCACACAAGTTCCGGTAAGATAATGATGAGCTTCTTCGGCTACAGGGACTCACTCCTCGTCGTGTTCCTCGAGTGTGGAACCACAATCAATGAAAACATTGCGACGCTCCATAAAGCGAAGACAGCCATGAATGATGTCGGAAGGACTCATTCTGTTGCACGATAATGCACGCCCCATACTGCCAATCGGACGATGGCTGCACTTCAGCGTGTAATTAAAGCAAACCTGACTGCGTCCTTTTACTGCTCCAATGCTATGCGAGTAGCGCGGATCTGAGTAGAAATCACCTTTCAGATGTAGAAACACGCCTACCAACTTTCTTTTATGTCGCACATGACCTTCTTGGTGCAGCAATATCTTTTCCGTCAGTGTGTGTGTGAAATCTTATGGGACTTAACTGCTAAGGTCATCAGTCCCTAAGCTTACACACTACTTAACCTAAACTAACCTAAGGACATACACACACACCCATGCCCGAAGGAGGACTCGAACCTCCGCCGGGATCAACCGCACAGTCCACGACTGCGGCGCCTTAGACCGCTCGGTTTTCCGTCAGTGTGATATTGTGCAAATTCCCTGCGGGGGAAAAAATTAACTAATTTCACAACTAATCACGGTATACGATATGTTACACCTAAGATGGGCGGCCGCTGTGGCCCAGCGATTCTAGGCGTTTCAGTTCGGAACCGCGCTGCTGCTACGGTCGCAGGTTCGAATGCTGTCTGGGGCATGGATATGTGTGATGTCCTTAGGTTAGTTGCCCCATCAAACCACTCAGAAGACTGCTGAGCCATCTCACCCTCCCCCCCCCCCCCCATCTTTCCTCCCTATACACACTGAGGTGGGAGGAGGACAGAATGGCATCACAGAGGCAGCAGTAGAACGCGGCAGCTGATGACCATGAGAGAAGCGCTGAGACGCGGCAGAGTACAGGGCAGCGGCGACCTCTGCTGGCGCCGGCCGGATGCTGGCCCGCTGGGGGCCGTTTTTGTGCGCTACTGGCCTAATGTATGGAGCCGGTGCATTGATAATTACCGGCCGGCTGGCGATCTGCATGCGGCAGCTGGACGCGGCTTTGTCCCCGGACGGCGATGATATCCGTTGGCCGCCGGCCGCTCAAAGGCCAGGTAGGCGGCTGGCGGCTGGCGACTGGCGGCTGCTATCGCTGTCACAATGGCCCGGGGCTGGTCACCGGGAGACGAGGCGCAAGGGTTCTTTTTGTGGTGGCCGCCCGTATCGGCCGGCATACATCTCCGCAGTTTTTTACGACGCTGCGCAGCGCGGCTATTTAGTTCCGCGCCGGTAACGACGCGTAATGAAACGTCTGCACCTACAGCTTTGTGGGCGCGCTCCCCCGCCGCACCGCCTCTCGTGACTGGCGGCGCGCCTGCGGGAGGACTTCCTGGAAGGGCTGCTGCGTCCTGCGTGGGGTGTCCGGCAAAGGACAGCACTCCGAACACAGAAATCACACAGTGATAACCTGTGAGGAGCTAGCCACGAATGCTTGTGTAAGACACACGAGCGTGATGCCACGCCTTAAATCATGGCTGTTTTCGCTGATGTGAGGTAGTCGTTGATAGGCATTATTTGCTTTCCACGTTTTGGAAGGAGGTAGTATGAACCGAAGCATGAAAGAAATGTCCAGCAAACATGGCCTCTAAAGTGCATACCATAGTATCTACGAGCACTTGCTCCATTGAAGACATGTGCCATAGTATCGAAGATGGACAAGTGCTCATGGCAAGAGCTTATGCTTAATGGGCTTTTTTTCTTGTTATGGGCCAAATTCAACACTTTCTTCAACCCTGTATTTCAGTGTTGCGAGGGAGGGGGGGGGGGGGGTAGGAGGGGAAGGTGGTGGAGGCTGTGTTAATATAGTTCAGTTGCAAAGAACCTGGAGATCGGAGCTTATACTCTCGAAACACGTACTCCAACGAGAGGAATAGTACCACATCATTGATTGCAGTAAATTCAGTATACGGGGTGGTCTATTGATAGTGACCGGGCCAAATATCTCACGAAATAAGCATCAAATGAAAAAACTACAAAGAGCAAAACTCGTCTACCTTGAAGGGGGAAACCAGATGGCGCAATGGTTGGCCCGCTAGATGGCGCTGCCATAAATCAAACGGATATCAACTGCGTTTTTTAAACGGGAACCCCCATTTTTATTACATATTCGTGTAGTCCGTAAAGAAATATGAATGTTTTAGTTGGACCAATTTTTTCGCTTTGTGATAGATGGCGCTGCAATTCTCACAAAAGTATAAGTACGTGGTATCACGTATCATTCCGCCAGTGCGGACGCTGTTTGCTTCGTGATACATTACCCGTGTGAAAATGGACCGTTTATCAATTGCGGAAAAGGTAGATATCGTGTTGATGTATGGCTATTGTGATCAAAATGCCCAACGGGCGTGTGCTATGTATGCTCCTCGGTATCCTGAACGACATCATCCAAGTGTCCGGACCGTTCGCCAGATAGTTACATTATTACGACCTGCAACAAATGATGATTTCCTTCCGTGGGGAAAGTTGAAGGATATTTGGTATCGTGATCCACCGACAACGCCTGACAACATGCGACGGCGCATTGTCAACGCATGGGCGAACATTACGGAAGACGAACTACTCGCTGTTGAGAGGAATGTCGTTACACGTATTGCCAAATGCATTGAGGTTGACGGACATCGTTCTGAGCATTTATTGCATTAATGTGATATTTACAGGTAATCACGCAGTAACAGCATGCGTTCTCAGAAATGATAAGTTCACAAAGGTACATGTATCACATTGTAACCGAAATAAAATGTTCAAACGTATCTACGTTCTGTATTTTAATTGAAAAATCCTACCTGTTACCAACTGTTCGTCTAAAATTGTGAGCCATACGTTTGTGACTATTACAGCGCCATCTATCACAAAGCGAAAAAAAGTGATCCAACTAAAAGATTCATATTTCTTTACGTACTACACGAATATGTAATAAAACTGGGGGTTCCTATGTAAAAAAACGCAGTTGATATCCGTTTGATCTATGGCATCTAGCGGGCCAACCACAGCGCCATCTGGTTTCCCCCTTCAAGCTAGACAAGTTTCGTTCTTTGTAGTTCTTTTCATTTGAGGCTTATTTCGTGAGATATTTGGCCCGGTCACGATCAATGGACCACCCTGTACAGTGTCCTCCCCCGGTAGCTGAGTGGTCAGCGTGACGGATTGTCAATCTTCTGGGCCTGGGTTCGATTCCCGGCTGGGTCGGGGATTTTTCTCCGCTCAAGGACTGAGTGTTGTGCTGTCCTCATCATCATCCTACCATCCTCATCGACTGCAGGTTGCCGAAGTGGCGTCAAATTGAAACACCGGCACGCGGCGAACGGTCTACCCGACGGGGGGCCCTAGCCGTACGATTAAATAAATAACTAGTATACGGTATTATAAGGTGCGGTCAAAAAGTTTCCGTTTGAGGACGTTGTTGCAGCGTATATGCAACGTATCGCAACCCCGTTCGGGCATTTAAGCACCGACATGTAGGTAAAGGAATAGAGTGGCATTCGTGTCTTCTCGATGTGCGTGCAGGAAATACGGAAGGGTGAACTATGGCGACGTCGTGACCAAATGCGTCGAAAGAGCACATACGTGTTGTTGTTCTTTCTTGGCTGCCGAAGGACAAACGACGGTAGACATTCATCGGGCAGTGAAGAATGTGTATGGGGCGTGAGCAAGAAGTGATACTGCTTCATGATAACTCACGTCACCATGTTGGAAACGTTATAACGCAAATGGCGTGGGAGGCACTCGAACACCTGCACTGTAGTCCCGATCTCTTCCCGTGCGATTATCACACTATCAGTCCCTTAAAAAAGGCCTTGAAGGGTTGGCGATTCCTGTTGGACGAGAATGTGCATTTATTCACTCAGCGGGACATGGCGTTTTACCAAACTGGCGTCGGGTACGTAGGGGGGATGATTGCCTCAACGTTCACGGCGATTTTGTCTGATTGCCATACCGATTCTGGACTGTAGGTCCTTCGAACGGAAACTTTTTAACCGCCCCTTATAGAAAAGAACGTGTTACACAATGAATGTAAGATGATCTGCAGATGATCGACGATTGATGTAGAGACTGACTGTTAACCCTGAACACATATACATAGGTGCTTCAGAAAGTAAGATACACATTTCATCCCATGCTAATACTATTGTGTACAACTGTGGCTCATTTACAAAAGATAGTGCACATTCCAGGTTTCCTGCAGATGCAGGACTGCTGTGGTACTCATCAGATGAATTACAGTGAGCGATTGCAGGAAGGAAGCAAGATTAGATATTAAGATTACTTCTACAATGCGGTCATTAGAGACAGAGCACAAGCTCGGGGAATGAAATTGACTATGTCCTTTTCAAAGGAACAATTCCGGCATTTGTCTGGAACGATTTAGGGAAACCATAAAGCCTAAATTTGTATGGCCGGATGCGGACTTGAACCTTTGTCCTCCCCGCTGCGAGTCCTGTATACTAACCAATGCGCCACCTAGATCGGTAGTGTGTGTTTAAAATGGTGCAGCAACTGGAAACGTACACCAAAGTTGAAGTACGCGGGATAGTACGATTCTTGTGGGCAAAACGCCTGTTTTGCACACAGATTAACCGTGAAATTTTTGCGATGTATGAACCAGATGGTGTCAACAGTTTAAGGAATGTTTCATAGAGGTGGATGATGCTACTCGGTAAGTCCAGATCATGTACCAAGCGATTTCCGTCTTATCGGCACGCTGAAACAACATATGGAGGGAAGGAGTTTTTCCAGCGATGGGTTTCTCAACGGCTCCTTGACCAAGGAGGAGATTTCTATCGTCGCGATATTGAACAATTATTAGAACGTTCCGACCATGGTTGACAGAAATTTGGCGATACGTTGAAAAATTGTTCAAAAAATGGCTCTGAGCACTATGGGACTCAACATCTTAGGTCATAAGTCCCCTAGAACTTAGAACTACTTAAACCTAACTAACCTAAGGACATCACACACACCCATGCCCGAGGCAGGATTCGAACCTGCGACCGTAGCATTCCCACGGTTCCGGACTGCAGCGCCAGAACCGCACGGCCACCGCGGCCGGCTTGAAAAATTGTGTCATTATCTCTGTCATTTTGAAGTGTAGCGGAGTATTCAGTCAAAGCTGACTGGCTTGCCATAATAAATTGTAACCTAATTCTCGATATCCCCTTGTAAACTTGATGCATGGCGCATGGACAGGTACCCGTGGCCTAGTCACAGCCGGACTTCGGCTGTGTAGGGCGCGGACGTACTCAGCGCTCCGAGCCCCCTCCTCTACATCTACATCTACATTTATACTCCGCAAGCCACCCAACGGTGTGTGGCGGAGGGCACTTTACGTGCCACTGTCATTACCTCCCTTTCCTGTTCCAGTCTCGTATGGTTCGCGGGAAGAACGACTTCCGGAAAGCCTCCGCGAGCGCTCGAATCTCTCTAATTTTACATTCGTTATCTCCTCGGGAGGTATAAGTAGGGGGAAGCAATATATTCGATACCTCATCCAGAAACGCACCCTCTCGAAACGTGGACAGCAAGCTTCACCTCGATGCAGAGCGCCTCTCTTGCAGAGTCTGCCACTTGAGTTTGCTAAACAACTCCGTAACTCTATCACGCTTACCTAATAACCCTGTGACGAAACGTGCCGATCTTCTTTGGATCTTCTCTATCTCCTCTGTCAACCCGACCTGGTGCGGATCCCACACTGATGAGCAATACTCAAGTATAGGTCGAACGAGTGTTTTGTAAGCCACCTCCTTTGTAGATGGACTACATTTTCTAAGGACTCTCCCAATGAATCTCAACCTGGTACCCGCCTTACCACCAATTAATTTTATATGATCATTCCACTTCAAATCGTTCCGCACGCATACTCCCAGATATTTTACAGAAGACACTGCTACCAGTGTTTGTTCCGCTATCATATAATCATACAATAAAGGATCCTTCTTTCTATGTATTCGCAATACATTACATTTGTCTATGTTAAGGGTCAGTTGCCACTCCCTGCACCAAGTGCCTATCCGCTGCAAATCTTCCTGCATTTCGCTGCAATTTTCTAATGCTGCAACTTCTCTGTATACTACAGTATCATCTCTGCTGGCGAGTGTTTGTTTACTTGTCCGCAGTGTTGCGTGGTAGTGTTATTTAGATCGACTCGAAGCGCAGCAGCTCTTTCGTATCGAAATTCGACGATCAAGCTTACGTTTAACGCACAATACACCCGGCCCAAAGCTCATGAAATCCGTTTTTTGTATGACGTGGTGCACTTAGATCCACAAGATCTGCTAGGAACTCATCTGTCCATTGGCTCCAGCACGGTTTTCCTCAAACTCATAGACGAAGAGGCACAATAGAAAGGAACGTGAGTGTGGTTGGAGCTGGTCAGGGAGCTCGAAAGGTGCGTGTTTTCGAACTCAGCTTTGAAGTCCCCGACGCTCTGGTCATAGAAGCTTTACGGGCGTATGGCACAGTTCTTAGACACGTGGAGGAAAAATGGAGAACTGAGACATATCCCATAGTCAGCAGAGAGCGTCAATTCGTGCTGAGCTCCGTAAACACAAACCTTCGTTTGTGTCCATTGGTGGAAGTCTCTCAATCGTCGTTTATGACGGACAACTGAGGACTTGCCCCATTTGCTGACAAGGACATGTTCGCTCGGACTGCCTCCAGAGACGTCTCGCGTAGGCACCTCCTGCATTGCAGGCACTGGCACCGCACTTAACATCCCTTCCTCTCACACACGTGGAGGCGTTGAGGAGAGATGTGGGTGTCGACTACGACGGACCCTCATCTCAAGTGACCCTAAGTTCTGCCCCCGATTGTAAACTGCAACAGTCACAAATCACATGTGATTCTCCATCCCGTCACCCCTCAAATACGTCGGAGCAGGAACAAGTGAGGGCTCAGTCGACCGTTTGTGTCGACGTGGGAATGGGGGTTCAAGAGGATAATACCTACCCTCGACCCACGTCCGATGCGGAGACTCGCCAACGCAAACAAAAATCCCCGAAACGGCGTAAGGAGAGGCGGCTGTCCACAGAGAATGGTGCACGAAGGAGGTGCGCAGCCAAAGGACGTGGACGAACCCCGACACTTACTGCCAACTAGTCTTGATGCAACTGCCACAGGCCATCCTGGGGCACTAAATGCATGGCGGTGAGATCGAGGCTACTATGCTGTAGGGTGATCCCAGGATTGCGCAGAATAGCGCACGCCAACCGACGGAGCCCGTGCCACAGTACTCATTGAGAGACTGGGCTAATAACGTGAAACTGAACCATGTGATGCAGGAGACAGCTGATCTACCGATGCCCCTCGCCGACGCTGCGTAGGACGGATCCCGCAAGCAAGGTGACCTATAACTTGCATGTCGGCCGCCCGAGTAACGGAGCGACAATCAGTCCACTGTCACTAGAATGCCGTGACCATTCCCATTGGTGGAAGTCGCTCAATCGTCGTTTATGACGGACAACTGAGGATGCTACAAAGTTCAAATGGATCTGAGCACTATGGGACTTAACATCTGAGGTCATCAGTCCCCTAGAACTTAGAACTACTTAAACCTAACTAACCTAAGGACATCTCACACATCCATGCCCGAGGCAGGATTCAAACCTGCGACCGTAGCAGCAGCGCGGTTCCGGACTGAAGCTCATAGAACCGCCCGGCCACAACGGCCGGCGATGCTAAAAGTATGTTGCACATGTACCATTAACATCAACGGCATTCGCACTTCGGTAAAGGTACAAATCTTAGGGGATAACTACGGGCAGCGGAAATGGATATTGTTTTCCTCCGAGAGGTGCAAGCTGACATAAGGTTAGACTCTTACGGCTACAACGCTTATTGTTTACCGGCTGGCAACGGTAGTGGTAGCACGGCTTGCTGTTAATGAAAGGGATTGAGGCGTTGGTCGTTACTTACCTTCCTTCGGCACGTGGTGTCACGCTGACGGTCGTGCAGTCCGTTCGGTATACGTTTATGCACCATCAGGCTGACGAAACGCCGAGAAAGGACCGTCTTCTACTCTGGGGACTTGACTTCGTTGTTTCAAGTAAATGCGGTGCATTTCATAGCGAGCGGCGATTTCAACTGTATTCTGCGGCCCGACCCGCTCTTCGTTCTTTGCCAAGCGTTGCGTTGCAAGTACAGGTATCGGACCTCGCGCTGCAAGACACTTGGATCCTACAACACGGCGACAATCGCAGGTACATGTACCCTACCAGACTCTCGGACAACCGTTTAGATAGGGTTTATGTATCACGAGGGCTCTGCGCGGCGACAGTTGGCACTGAGACATGGCCAATGGCTTTTTCTGACCATCAGGTTTATTTCAGCGCTATTGTCTTACCTCGCTAACAGACAAGAAATACACTCCTGGAAATTGAAATAAGAACACCGTGAATTCATTGTCGCAGGAAGGGGAAACTTTATTGACACATTCCTGGGGTCAGATACATCACATGATCACACTGACAGAACCACAGGCACATAGACACAGGCAACAGAGCATGCACAATGTCGGCACTAGTACAGTGTATATCCACCTTTCGCAGCAATGCAGGCTGCTATTCTCCCATGGAGACGATCGTAGAGATGCTGGATGTAGTCCTGTGGAACGGCTTGCCATGCCATTTCCACCTGGCGCCTCAGTTGGACCAGCGTTCGTGCTGGACGTGCAGACCGCGTGAGACGACGCTTCATCCAGTCCCAAACATGCTCAATGGGGGACAGATCCGGAGATCTTGCTGGCCAGGGTAGTTGACTTACACCTTCTAGAGCACGTTGGGTGGCACGGGATACAGGCGGACGTGCATTGTCCTGTTGGAACTGCAAGTTCCCTTGCCGGTCTAGGAATGGTAGAACGATGGGTTCGATGACGGTTTGAATGTACCATGCACTATTCAGTGTCCCCTCGACGATCACCAGTGGTGTACGGCCAGTGTAGGAGATCGCTCCCCACACCATGATGCCGGGTGTTGGCCCTGTGTGCCTCGGTCGTATGCAGTCCTGATTGTGGCGCTCACCTGCACGGCGCCAAACACGCATACGACCATCATTGGCACCAAGGCAGAAGCGACTCTCATCGCTGAAGACGACACGTCTCCATTCGTCCCTCCATTCACGCCTGTCGCGACACCACTGGAGGCGGGCTGCACGATGTTGGGGCGTGAGCGGAAGACGGCCTAACGGTGTGCGGGACCGTAGCCCAGCTTCATGGAGACGGTTGCGAATGGTCCTCGCCGATACCCCAGGAGCAACAGTGTCCCTAATTTGCTGGGAAGTGGCGGTGCGGTCCCCTACGGCACTGCGTAGGATCCTACGGTCTTGGCGTGCATCCGTGCGTCGCTGCGGTCCGGTCACAGGTCGACGGGCACGTGCACCTTCCGCCGACCACTGGCGACAACATCGATGTACTGTGGAGACCTCACGCCCCACGTGTTGAGCAATTCGGCGGTACGTCCACGCGGCCTCCCGCATGCCCACTATACGCCCTCGCTCAAAGTCCGTCAGCTGCACATACGGTTCACGTCCAGGCTGTCGCGGCATGCTACCAGTGTTAAAGACTGCGATGGAGCTCCGTATGCCACGGCAAACTGGCTGACACTGACGGCGGCGGTGCACAAATGCTGCGCAGCTAGCGCCATTCGACGGCCAACACCGCGGTTCCTGGTGTGTCCGCTGTGCCGTGCGTGTGATCATTGCTTGTACAGCCCTCTCGCAGTGTCCGGAGCAAGTATGGTGGGTCTGACACACCGGTGTCAATGTGTTCTTTTTTCCATTTCCAGGAGTGTAGTAGGGACCACGAACACTGAACGTTTCTTACCTCCGTGATGAGGCCTGTCGCCGTGAGATTGAGGATTATTGGCGCCAATGCCAATGGGGCCAACGAACATACACTTTCACGTTGCTGTAGTTGTGTCAAACCTTCCATACGCAGGGCACTTATCGGCCACGACAGAGGTAAGTCTGGCTAGCAACAGACGACTTCAGAATTTTATTCCGACGTTAAAGGAACTGGCAATGCAACCGGCGTCACCCTGCCATCAACGGCCCGTCCAAGCCATCAAAGCTCGCTGCGATGCAGCTGGAAGGCGTCAGAACCGGTACGATAACGTAACATCGTCTTCATGGATAACGGGCATTGTTGAATCACATAGTACAAGAAAGCATGCTCATTGCGGCATTCGAAACGGTGGAGGGAAGGCAAGCTATGGCATAAACAGATATTGCCCGCGCGTCCGCTAGTACTACCGTAACTGATTGTTTATCCATTACGCATATTTTTGGTCCCGTGACTGTTAACTGAACGTAAATACACAAAACTGCAACCAGTCATCGTAACTTCCGTGGCGAGGGGCCCAAGAAGCGACATGGGACCGGCAGACATGCTGCACGACATGCAAGCAACAGAGGCTGTGCAGAGCGGCGACGCCCTTCTCGCAGACATTACCCGTGACGAACTGGATATTACCTTGAAGAGCAATACGTCGAACGACTCACTTCGGCCTGCCGGGTTCGCTATTGAGGTTTACCGCTCCTTCTCATGTGGCTCTGCAATCGATTTACAGAGCACATTCGAGGGTAATCGTGAACGGTTATCGATCAGAACCCGTTTCTATCGAGCGTTCCGTGAGGCAAGGATGCCCCTTATCCGCCTTTCTCGTATTTGCATGGTCTTCGCGGATGCTTCGAAGAGGTTTGTTTATACACCGCGAGGATCCGATGTTGCACACATACCGACGGCGTCATATTCCTGGCCAGCTCAAGAGACGACGTACAGCAGGCGTTATGATGGCTTCAACGGTGTGGTATTGTGGCGGGCAGTATCATCAATCCACAGAAGACGAAGTACATGGATGTGGACAGGGGCTGGCGTCAGGAATGACATTGCCCACCACTAAAGTACCCGCGCTTGTAGGGGTACTCTTTCATGGTCATATTCATCGTACTGCAGCGGCCACATATCGTCGGCTGTTACAACAAATACACTGTGTGATCAAAAGTATCCGGACACCTCCAAAAACATACGTTTTCCATATTAGGTGCATTGTGCTGCCAGCTACTGCCAGGTGCTCCATATCAGCGACCTCAGTAGCCATGAGACATCGTGGGAGAGCAGAATGGGGCGCTCCGCGGAACTCACGGGCTTCGAACGTGGTCAGGTGATTGGGTGTCACTTGTGTCATGCGTCTGTACGCCAAATTTTCACATTCCTTAACATCCTTAGGTTCACTGTTTCCGCTGTAATAGTGAAGTGGAAACGAGAAGGGACACGTACAGCACAAAAGCGAACAGGCCGACCTCGTCTGTTGACTGATAGACACCGCCGACAGTTGAAGAGGGTCGTAATGTGTAATAGGCAGACTTATATCCAGACCACCACACAACAATTCCAAACTGCATCATGATCCACTGCAAGTACTATAACAGTTAGGTCGAAGTTGAGAAAATTTTGATTTCATGGTCGAGCGGCTGTTCATAAGCCACACATCACGCCGGTAAATGCCAAACAACGCCTCGCTTGGTGTAAGGAGCATAAATATTCGACGATTCAACAGTGGAAAAACGTTGTGTGGGGTGACGAATCACGATACTCAATGTGGCGATCCGATGGCAGGGTGTGGGTACGGCGAATGGCTGGTGTATGTCATCCGCTAGCGTGTGTAGTGCCAACAATAAAATACGGAGGCGATGCAGTTATGGTGTAGTCGTGTTTGTCATGGAGGGTGCTTGCACCCCTTGTTGTTTTGAGTGGCACTATCATACACAGGCCTACATTGACGTTTTCATCACCTTCTTGGTTCCCACTATTGATGAGCAATTTGGGAATGGCAATTGCATCTTTCAACACGATCGAGCACCTGTTCATAATGCACGGCCTGTGGCGGAATGGTTACACGACAATAACATCCCTGTAATGGACTGGTCTGCACAGAATCCTGACCTGACTACTACAGGCCACCTTTGGGATGTTTTGGAACGCCGACTTCGTGCCAGACCTCACCGACCGACACCGATACCTCTCCTCAGTACAGCACTCCGTGAAGAATGGGCTGCCATTTCCCAAGGAACCTTCCAGCATCTGATTAAACGAATACCTGCGAGAGTGGAAGCTGTCGTCAAGGCTAAGTGTGGGTCAACACCATACTGAATTCCAGCATTACCGATGGAGGGCGCCACGAACTTGTAAGCCATTTTCAGCCAGGTGTCCGGATACTTTTGATCACATAGTGTAAATGCACTGGTGCGACTTCACACGCTGTGCACGGTGTACATGTTCCAGTGGGCACAGTATATTAATTCTGCTTATCTCCAAAATTAAACTATTTCGCCGATATGCTACCGACGCCCGTTAGTATTGCTACGAGGCTGCAAGGTGCATTTGGATATTTTGTGAGTACTGATCTTGTTTTTAAAATTCGTTACGACACCTTGACATTGCCTTCAGATGAAGGTGGAGTAAATTTGACCAACGTTAAGAACAGAGTGTGGGCACTGTGTCTTGGAACGATGCGCCTACTATGGAATTCTGAGCAAGTCAACTAGACACGCACTGTGATCGACGAAGTGGTGTCACAACCGTTGCACTTTCCAGTCAATCACATTAGGACGTTCCACGTGGGCTATAGTTCTACATCTACATCTACACCATACTCCGCAAGCCACCTAATGGTGTGTGGTGGAGAGTACTTTCGGTACCACTATCTGATCCCTCCAACCCTGTTCCACTCGCGAATAGTGCGTGGGAAGAATGACTGTCGGTGAGCCTCTGCATTGGCTCTAATTTCTCGAATTTTCTCCTCGTGGTTAGTAAGCGAGATGTAGAGTATGTGGGAGGGTGAAGTAATACGTTGTTCGACTCCTCATGAAAAGTGCTGTCCAGAAATTTCAACAGTGAATCTCTCCGTGATGCACAACGTCTCTCTTTTAACGTCTGCAGTGGGGTTTGTTTAGCATCTCTGTAACACTCCCTCGCTAATTAAACTATTTATTTGCTGTATGACCAGCGTCCTACACGACCGTCCATGACTAACTACTATTACCACCAGTTACAAAGAAACTAACACGTACGTCAACGTGGTTGAACGACGCTTTCTTGCCGTACGCTGGAAGAGAGTACGGCGTACGATCCATTTACCCTTTCTCCCCACTGAAGCGCGGGATGATGATAGTGAATGACAAATTTACTAACTGCCAACGATTGCACTCCATTCATCTGGTCGACGAGCCTTTGTGTCCACTTTGTGTACTTACTGATTCTGACGTACATCGGCTGACTTGTGGTACGGTGGATGCAAGTTGGCTATTCACACAAAGAATATTAAACCTATTCTTAGCCCTCGTCGATTGATTCCGAAGCTCTGTTCCACTCGGGCGCCATCTGCTTCCCAGCCGTCAGGACAAATGCAGTCAGTTGGATTAAAGGAATGGCTCTGTACTATTTCTTCCGCGACTGTGTCAAAGACGTATTAGATTATTGATCCTTCCTGCTGAACTAACACACGAACTTACAGCGCCAAGCAAATTACCTGTCCTACTTTTCCAATTATTTGGGTGCGCTGTTCAAGGACCCTCTGGATTGCTGAAGTGTTCCAGGTGCGAGAAGAGACAGATGTCGATGGTCCACGATTCGAGATAGTTTTCAACGTATATACGCAGGGGACACCATACGAGAACATGACCTGGACAATCTCGATGCTCAGCTATTGTAGGGTATTCTTTATATGGTATTTACTATCTAATTAAAACAAAACTAATAAATAAATAAGTAGCAAAATAAGAAAGGCGGACCCTTGGTACCTCCACCTCCGATCCCTGTTCCAGACTCGTGTGCAGGGCGACACAGTGGCCAGTCCTCGGGCGAAGAACCGAGATCTCTTTGACTTCATGCTCTACACCCTCCCCCCACCGCCTCCCCCCCTCCCTCATAAAACATAGGGAGCGTCTACATTTCAGATATACTATTCTGGAAACAACATACAATAAACTGGGCCTGACACAAAACCACGCTACATTTGGGAGGAAATTAAAGCTTTGTTACCAACGGTGTAGCTTCTCAACAGCAATCCTGGTTTCTACCTTTGTCCGACAGCTAACCACTATTTGCGTCCCGTTGTTAACGCTGCCCTAGCCTCTTTATTCTTATAGATTTCCTTTATATGTATATTTTTAAATTAACACTCCGCCATTTGACTGTATTGTTGTTTATTTAATTGCGACCCAGGTTTAGGCCTTTTATGCCATTTTCAAGTGATTGAGTTTATGTGGTTAACATATACTGCAGGACGTCAAGCTCAAAATTGGCCATAAAAAGCCGAAGCCTGGGTCGTAATTAAATAAACAACAATACAGTCGAATGGCGGAGTGTTCATTTAAATTTATTGTATGACTGTTGCTAAGCAACATCAAAAACTGCTTATATAGTTCTGTTTTCCCTGTTCCCTCTCTTCCTCTAAGTTTAGCTGATTATTTCTCGCTCTTACTCGGACCAGTTAACGCCTTCTTTAGATTTAATCCCTTTTACAATGCTGTCTTGTATTTCTGTTAATATGTCGTTACTCGCACTCGACAAGAACGTAGTGGGGAAATTATTTAACATTATTTTAAGAAGATTCACATTACTGAAATACCATCTATTCACTACAATATGTATTATTATTGTTATTGTATTTTCAATATGCATACGGTAAAGTAAACAAACATCTGATTGGAGGCAAGAGGGTTATGAATTACTGAGTATCCACTACATTGCGGGTCATGGCTTTCATATATCTGACTTTGGTCGAGCCCCCTGGTGTGTTGTCATCTACGCCCGACTAAGTTTCACCTGAATTTTGTTGTAATTATATGAAAACGGGCTGGGACTTTACTCTGCCAATGTGTTTGTGATATTCCGAAGCGTAACCAGAAACATGAGAGCTACAACACTGGACACATATACTATGTTCGTACTGTTTGCTATCAACAAAATGTAGTATCTCCAGAGCTATGAAGCTCCATAATAACTGGATTGTATGTCTGATGTCAACGAACTGTCCTTCCAAGCTACATTTATAATACTATGTCTACCTGATGATGATTTATGGCTGAAGCTTGTGGTAAATAGATAATTACTGATGAAGCAACTTTGGCAGTTTTAAGGTGTCATTTCTGAATAATTTGTGAACAGTGAAGTACTACGTAAAAGTGGTATAATTATCCATACGATGGATGGCGGAATTTTCCGCTTCCTGACAGTTAAAGACGGTACTTTTTTTTCGATCACAAATTTACCTTTTCTGATATCTGAATCAATAAACCTGAAATTACTGCTGTTGGTAATATTTTGTGAATTGACTAAGACTTTTAGAGGCACGAACAGAGATATCCTCACGTAAAACTAAAAATATTATGGAACAGTATACGCAGCAAGTTCATATTTTCGTCAGAACACTGTGTAGGTTCCAAGTTAGTCACATAACAGGTTGGGTCTCGCAGCTAGAAGCATCTCAGAAGATACATATTTTGTCATTTTTGCAGATGATACAAGTGATGTTATTGTGGTGTTAAGTCCGAAGATTTGTCTAACGCAGATCTCCACACAACACTATCCTATGCAAGACTCTTCATCTCTGAATAACTGCTGCAAACTACATCCAATTAAACCTGCTTACTGTTCTCGCCTCTTGGTCTCCATCTGCATCTTTCAACCGCCCTCGCCCCCCCTCCTCCCAGTCACACATGCACACACTTGTATTGGGGTCTACTCGCTTCTTGGTCCCCGTCTGCATCTTTTACCTTCCCTCCCCCCCCCCCCCCTCCAGTCCCACATGCACACACTTGTATTGTGGTGTACTCGCCTCTTGGTCCCCGTCTGCATCTTTTACCCACCCTTCCCCCCCCCCCCCCCCACTCCCAGTCGCACATGCACACACTTGCATTGGGGTGTACTCGGCTCTTGGTCTCTATCTGCATCTTTTACACTCCCTTCCCCCTCCCCCTCCCAGTCCCACATGCATACACTTGCATTGGGATGTACTCGCCTCTTGGTCTCTGTCTGCATCTTTTACCCTCCCTTCCCTCTCCTACCAGTCCCACATGCACACACTTGCATTGAGGTGTACTCGCCTCTTGGTCTCCGTCTGCATTTCTTATGCTCCCTTCCCCCCCTCCCCCCCCTAAAAGTCCCACATGCACACACTTGCATTGGGGTGTACTCGCCTCTTGGTCTCCATCTGCATCTTTTACGCTCCCTTTCCCCCCCACCCCCCCACCCCTCCCAGTCCCACAAGCACACACTTGCATTGGGGTGAACTCGCCTCTTGTTCTCTGTCTGCATCTTTTACCCTCCCTTCCCCCACCCCCCTCCCAGTCCCACAAGCACACACTTGCATTGGGGTTACTCGCCTCTTGGGTTCTGTCTGCATCTTTTACCATCCCTTCTCCCCTCCCTCCCACTTAAACATGGACACACTCGCATTGGGATATACTCACCTCTTGTCTCCGTCTGCATCTTTTACCCTCCTTTCCCCCCCCCCCACCCCTCCCTGTCCCACATGCACACACTTGCATTGGGGTTACTCGCCTGTTGGTCTCTGTCTGCATCTTTTACCCTCCCTTCCCTCTCCTACCAGTCCCACATGCACACACTTGCATTGAGGTGTACTCGCCTCTTGGTCTCTGTCTGCATTTCTTATGCACCCTTCCCCCCCTCCCCCCCTAACAGTCCCACATGCACACACTTGCATTGTGGTGTACTCGCATCTTGGTCTCCATCTGCATCTTTTACGCTCCCTTCCCCCCCCCCCCCCACCCCTCCCAGTCCCACAAGCACACGCTTGCATTGGGGTGAAATCGCCTCTTGTTCTCTGTCTGCATCTTTTACCCTCCCTTCCCCCCCCTCCCAGTCCCACATGCACATACTTGCATTGGGGTGAACCCGCCTCTTGTTCTCTGTCTGCATCTTTTATCCTCCCTTCCCCCCCCCCCCCTCCCAGTCCCACAAGCACACACTTGCATTGGAGTGTACTCACCTCTTGGACTCCGTCTGCATCTTTTACCCTCCCTTCTCTCCCCCCCCCCCTCCCAGTCAAACATGCACACACTTGCATTGAGATATAGTCACCTCTTGTCTCCGTCTGCATCTTTTACCCTCCTTTCCCCCACCCCCCTCCCAGTCCCATATGCACACACTTGCATTGGGGTTACTCGCCTCTTGGTCTCCGTCTGCATGTTTTACCCTCCCTTCTCCCCCCCCCTCCCAGTCAAACATGCACGCACTTGCATTGGGGTGTACTCGCCTCTTGGTCGCCATCTGCATCTTTTACCTTCCTTTCCCCCCCCCCCCCCCCCCTCCCTGTCCCACATGCACACACTTGCATTGGGGTTACTCGCCTGTTGGTCTCCATCTGCATCTTTTACCCTCCTTTCCCCCCTCATCCCAGTCCCACATGCACACACTTGCACATTGGGATTACTCGCCTCTTGGTGTCTGTCTGCGTTTTTACCCTCCCTTCTCCCCCCCCCCCCCCCCTCCCAGTCAAACATGCACATACTTGCATTGAGGTGTACTCGCCTCTTGGTCTCTGTCTGCATCTTTTACCCACCCTTCCCTCCCCTCCCAGTCCCACTTGCACATACTTGCATTGGGGTGTACTCGTCTCTTGGTCTCCGTCTGCATCTTTTACCCTCCCTTCCCCCCCCCCCCCTCCCAGGTTCACATGCACACACTTGCATTCGGTATTAAGGTGACTTGATGTCTCAGAAAGTATCCTATTAATCGATCCTTTCTTTTAGTCAAGTTATACCAAACATTTTTCTCCCCAGTTCTATTCAGTACCTTCTCATTAGTTAAGGGATCTACCCATATAATGTTCTGCAGTCTTCTATTGCACCACATTTCAAATGCTTCTGTTCTCTTCTCTTCTTATCTGAACTGTTTGTCGTGCACATTTCCCTTCCGTAGGTGTCTACTGCCTACAAATGGCTTCAGAAAATACATCTTAACTTAAATTTATATTCGACGTTAGCACATTTCTCTCCTCCAGAAACGCTTTTCCTGTCATTATCAGTCTACATTTTACATCCTCTCTACTTCGACCATCATCAGTTATTTTACTGCCCAAACAGCAAAAGTCATCTACTACAAGGACATGCTGAATAGTAAGGCTTCCGAATTTTTTAAGCAAAAACGCTTAAAGTTTTTTTAAATAATACAAACATTATTAACATTATATATGTGATGTCTAAGTATTTATTTGTGGACTTAGTGGCCCTGGCGACGCACACTTTCTCCCAAAGAGACAGCAGTTTGTTGATGCCGTCACTGTAGGGCATTTAACTTCGTTGTCGGAGTCACCGCTTCATCACTATCGAATTGAGGTCCTCGAAGATATTCTTCAAGTTTTGGAAACACGTGAAAATCGGGTGGGATGATAGATGACAGTGAACCGAAGGCGTCAGAGTGCTGCAGATGTCGCAGCGCTCGTGTGTGTTCTGTCATAATTGTGCTGAAGGAGAGGGAGCTCCATGTGTGGACGAACTCAGATTTCGGAAATTGATGAAAGCGTGTGTTTCTCACGCACCGCTATATTTTGTTACACACGGCCACGTTACGCGCTGCAATTCGGAGCCCTCTAGCGGCAGAGGGCTGCAAATATGTAAGCATGAAGAATGAAGTTGTAGGATAGTAATAACATGTCTTTTATTTACAACACTGTTAAGAATTTTCACATAAACATTAGCAGTCCGCCTTCGTACTTTCAGTGTCTTATTTCCTGATGTAATTTCATCAGCATAGTCTCATTGAATTCTACTATAATCGATCACTCTTGTTCTGCTTTTATTAATGTTCATCGTACATCCACGTTTAAAGACGCTATCCATTCCGCTCAACTGCTCTTCAAAGTTCTTTTCTGTCTTACAGGATTACAATGCCACTTGCAAACCACAAAGTCTTTTATTTCTTCTCTCTGAACTTTAATTCCTTCTCCAAATTTCTCTTTGGCTTCCTTTACTGCTTGCTCAATTTACCGCTCGAATAACGTCGGGGATATGCTACAACCTGGCTCACTCCCTCCTCAACTACTGCTTCCCTTACGTTACCTTCTATTACTGTAACTGCCAGCTGGTTTCCGTACAGGTTGAAAGTGACCTTCCGCTCCCTGTATTTTACCCCTGCTAACTTCAGAATTTCAAATAGTATATTGCAGTCAACATTGTCAAAACTTTCTCTAAATCTACAAGTGCTATAAACGTAGGGTTTTCTTTCCTTAGCGTGTGTTCTAAGAGAAGTCGTAGGATAAGTACTGACTCGTTCCTAAGTTTCTCCGGCACCCAAACCGATCTACCCTGAGGCAGGCTTCTACCACATTTTTCATTCTTTCATAAATAATTCGTGTTAGTATTTTACAACCATGTCTTATTAAAATGAGAGTTTTGTAATATTCACATCTGTCAGCAAGTATAGGAATAAAAACAAGTTCCAGTCACCTTACTCAAAAGGCAGGTGTCAGAATTTTCGGAAACATCAGCAGATGGTTCATGGAAAATGTTTTTTACTGAATTTTGACAGGACTCGGTACATGCAATAGTTCAGCACTTCTCAGAGAAGTCCACAAGCTATAAATGTAATCCTCTGACACGAGGACTACAAGAAAACGAAAGCTTTTTTCTCACATGAATATGAATTTATGAAGCGCCTTGGTTCAGTTATGCGGTCTGTCAGTCAAAAATACCATACGACCCTTTCTTTTCGTTCCTTCTTTACTCGATAACGGAAAAATGTAATTAAATATAGGTTGATAATTTATAATTTAGAGTAATGTTCTGCGTGCTTAACATTCCAAACGGATCAGTACCAATAGGGTTTTACAGCCTCATTTCTACAAACACTGTGCAGCGGTTTGGGATTCTGGAACACTGGCTTACAATCTACAGAAACATTTGCAAAATTTTCGCGCCACCAGGATGTGGGTCAACTATAATATGTCCCTAACTTCACCACATAAGAGCTCTCACAACAAGAAGGAGATTCACATGCTATTATTAGGCTACAGAGCAGTAATAGGATGGCAGGGAAACAATAAATTTCCAAGACAAGTGGTGCAAATGGCCCTGAGCACTATGGGACTTAACATCTGAGGTCATCAGTCCACTAGACTTAGAACTACTTAAACCTAACTAACCGAAGGACATCACACACATCCATGCCCGAGGCAGGATTCGAACCTGCGACCGCAGCAGCAGCAGCGTGGTTCCGCACTGAAGCGCCTAGAACCGCTCGGTCACAGAGGCCAGCTAAATTTCCTAGGCACATGAACGATGTACTTACACAGTGTAATACAAGCATGTATTGCACCTTGCAGGAAACAATCAATGTACATGACTGCCTCCGTCTGCGTTATTGCAATTTCTAATGTTTTCTCCACTCGTAGTCAATGACTACTGCGATAAAGTATATCTGCGCAATTCCTCTAGCGTTTCACTTAATGTACAGGAAGAGATTTCAACAGGCACCCAACCAATGAAACGTTGTATAAAGTCAGCTGGAATTAAGAAATGATCCCTTCTTAACAATCGACTTATTGTAACTTTTTTTTTTCAAAACAGGAATAAATTTACAAATCTGTTATGCACATCAAAAATAATCTCGATAATTACTGCGGAAACTGTTCTGTCAATCACCATAGAATAAGAACTACTTTGAAATTACGTTTACAAGAAAGAATAAACACGGAATTCAAAAGAGCATTTTGTACCATCGAATAAAATTACACAATAAACTGCCCAAAGATATAAAGAGACTACGAAAATAAAATTATTTAACAAGTTAGTTAAAACGCTGTTGTTAAGTATTACATTATATGCAGTGTAAGATTACTTAAAAATAGAGAACTGAAGTTTGATAAAAATGAAAGTCAAGTAAATAATAATAATACGGAGACTAATAATTTTAATCCGACGATCCTGAATTACATTTTCTGCGGTCTCCCTAAATAAGGCTACTACTTGGCCCATCCTTGTCATACAAGGCCTGTAATTAATCTGTAGATACGAATTAAGTTTCTTTTATTCTTACACTGTAATAACATGACATGTCCAATTGGCTTGTAAAAGAGATCAACGGACTAATTAAACTAACTACTATCGTGTAGAACATCTTTTAGCTCTCCCACAATGCCTCCATTTTTGTCATCCGTTTTCGTAACAAGTAATCGCAAATGACAGATTGCATCCTCCAGGAAAATATTCCTTGCAGCAGTTTTCTGTCAGAGATTCGATCGCTGCCTAGCGTTGAGCCCCCTTTGCCCCCTATAAACTACAGCGCTCTGGTACTAGGCGAGTGCTGAGCGTCTCGAATACTGTGCACATCCATTTCAGTTGTGGAACTTCAGTGGAAAGGGGACAGGCACTAATTCTGAACGGTGTGCCGCCGCTGGGAGTATTAAATGAGGCGATCACCCCCCAGGCTGTTAAAAAGTGCCAAAGGAGACGAGGGGTCGACACCCGCTAAATGACTCAGAATGCGATGCTCTAAGAGCTGCGAGCAGGTCTGTGCACAGAGGCCGTAAATAAAGGCCCGTACGGGGCTCGATGAAGATGCGTTTGCGTCGCCAGATGAGAGGCGAAACTGGTCTTTGCTCAGCCTCTATACCTACAATGTGACTCAACTGCTAGGCTGCAGGCGCGAATGGCCACAGCGGTCACTAGGCGGTATATGACGGACATCCGAGCTCTGCCGAGGGCAGGGGTGTAATTTTTAACACCCTGAACAGACTGATACGGTCTGGTATTGGGGAAACATCATCTGAGAAACAGTCAAGCTGATTGGATGTTCGCATACTACTGACGTGGGCATCTATTAAAAGTGGTCGAACGACATGAAACCACCAGTAGGCGACGAGATGTTAGACGTCCATGCCATATCACTTAACATGGAGGTTGGAGACTCCCCCCCCCCCTCCCCCCCCCACTGTAAACGGGGTATGTGGCGTTCTGAGTCAGATTGACGAATTGACGACAAAGTACAGATATAAGTGTTTCGGAACACACCGTTCAGAGCACTGTATTGATCATGCGGCTGTGCAGCATGTTGGCCAAACGCCGTCGTCAATTATGACTGCAGCGGGCACGAGATCATCGAGACTGGGCCGTGGATCAATGGAAACGTGTCGCCTGGTTAGTTGTATCACGCTTCTTGTTACACCAGGTCGACGATCGTGTCCAGATCCTCTGTCATTCACACTCACAGCTGATCGAACCATACACCGCACCATGGCCAGAGGCTGACGGTCACGGTATTATGCTGTGGAAGACATTCATCTCAGCTTCTATGGATTGCTGTAGTAATCGAAGACATAGTTATAGCTCAGGAATACATGAACAATACTGTGGACCACTCGCATCCCTTCGCGCTTGTTGTCTTCCCCAAAGGCGATAGAATCTTCCAACAGTATAACTGTTCGATGAAAAGGCCAGAATCGTGCTAAAGTGGTTTGAGAGGCTAGATACTGAACTCTCGTGGTTACTTGGCACTAGATTCACCTGATCTAAACCTAATGGAACACATGTGGGACAAAGCGCCTGCGAACCATGGGTCAGTTTCGTGCAGGAACTACGTGAACTGTGCTTGGACATCTGATGCTATATACCTCTGGAAAGCTACCAAGGGCCGGCCGCGGTGGTCTAGCGGTTCTAGGGGCTCAGTCCGGAACCGCGTGACCGCTACGGTCGCAGGTTCGAATCCTGCCGTGGGCATGGATGTGTGTGATGTCCTTAGGTTAGTTAGGTTTATGTAGTTCTAAGTTCTAGGGGACTGATGACCACAGATGTTAAGTCCCATAGTGCTCAGAGCCATTTGAACCATTTTGAAAGCTACCAAGGACCTGTTGAATCCGTGTCACGCAGAACCGCTGTTCTATTGCGGTCCACAGATGAACCACGATCTATTACCTGAACGGTTATAATGTTATGGGCCATCAGTGTATGTTTGAGATGTGCATGCGTCCTGACTTTTATGGTCTTGTCTACATCTACTTATATGGTGTGAGGCAGATGGAGATTTGTGTACCATTGCCTTCAGTATCATGCCTGACCTAAGGCAAAACAGGAGCTTTTAATGTTAACGCTTTAACGCTTCCTGTGGCGCCACATAAAATGCAATTCCAAAATCTAAATTAATGTTTCAGGGCTAAAAATTTTAGTGCACAAACTACGAATACTGTGCCACGTGCATTGGTACGCTGATACAGTTTTTGAAAACGTTAAACAAAAAGCAGCTTGGGCATATCGGTAAGTGCTTGCATGTAATGTGACAAACTGCAGAACGTAAAATATCCCATCCGCTAATATAGTACGCATTTTACTTCACAGAAATTACAGATATTGTTCACAATTGAAAAATGCCAAGTTATTTTCCCGGTGTACGAAGCAAAAACTTCCGTCTCGATTTGTTAACAAATCTAAACTGTTTAACTGCTCTAATGCCTCCTTTGCGTTACGAAGATAAGTGAGCGGCTGTTTCCTCCGGTCTCTGTACAATGATAAACGAAAAGTAATCTCTTTTTACGTATTCCATAGCCTCTTGACCTTAATAATTCTCCTCGTTTTGTTTTATTAGGTTGTGAAGACAGTTCTCGAAACGCTTTTATTTTGCAGTTATTCCGCATAACAGGAGATTCAATAACTCTAACGCGTTTGCTTTCATGATCATGGGTGTCTCTTAAATATACTGTTCACTCATTTCCGCCTTGATCTGTAAAAGTGCTACAAAATTCCGCTTCATGCGCCGCCACCAAATGCCACCCGTCTTCAATTTTTAAAATTGTCAGTGACGTAATGCACGATTTTAATAGTTTTTTTGAAGTCCATTACTTAACGCTTAAAGCGACAAAAAATAGAAATGCACTTCGATGTCACCGTCGAGACTTCGTTCATGCTACCTACGTAACGCAATAACTTCCAACTGTGTACACAGAGATACCCGACACGCCACCGATCACAACATACAACCTTCCATCTTGTGGAGCCCTATCTATAGTAACTCTCGCCGGTGGCCATATAGTTAACACACAGTCTTAGTGCCGTTTATAAGCAGTAATAGTTAAGGCTGCAGGATGGGATAGAAAAAAATGCAGAGTCGCAAAACATCCATAGGAATTTAATGTAGCTATAGTGAAATTACCTCCCCCCCCCCCCCCCCCCCCTTGAACCATGGACCTTGCCGTTGGTGGGGAGGCTTGCGTGCCTCAACGATACAGATAGCCGTACCGTGGGTGCAACCACAACGGAGGGGTATCTGTTGACAGGCCAGACAAACGTGTGCTTCCTGAAGAGGGGCAGCAGCCTTTTTAGTAGTTGCAGGGGCAACAGTCTGCATGATTGACTGATCTGGCCTTGTAACACTAACCAAAATGGCATTGCTGTTCTGGTACTACGAACGGCTGAAAGCAAGGGGAAACTACAGCCGTAATTTTTCCCGGGGCATGCAGCTTTACTGTATGATTAAATGATGATGGCGTCCTCTTGGGTAAAATATTCCGGAGGTAAATTAGTCCCCCATTCGGATCTCCGGGCGGGGACTTCTCAAGAGGACGTTGTTATCAGTAGAAAGAAAACTGGTGTTCTACGGATCGGAGCGTGGAATGTCAGATCCCTTAATCGGGCAGGTAGGTTAGAAAATTTAAAAAGGGAAATGGATAGGTTAAAGTTAGATATAGTGGGAATTAGTGAGGTTCCGTGGCAGGAGGAACAAGATTTTTGGTCAGGTGAATACAGGGTTATAAATACAAAATCAAATAGGGGTAATGCAGAAGTAGGTTTAATAATGAATAAAAAAAATAGGAGTCCGAGTAAGCTACTACAAACAGCATAGTGAACGCATTATTGTGGCCAAGATAGACACGAAGCCCACGCCTACTACAGTGGTACAAGTTTATATGCCAACTAGCTCTGCAAATGATGAAGAAATTGATGAAATGTATGATGAGATAAAAGAAATCATTCAGGTAGTGATGGGAGATGAATGGGTGACTGGAATTCAAGAGTAGGAAAAGGGAGAGAAGGAAGCATAATAGGTGAATATGGATTGGGGCTAAGAAATGAAAGAGGAAGCCGCCTGGTAGAATTCTGCACAGAGTATAACTTAATCATAGCTAACACTTGGTTTAAGAATCATGAAAGAAGGTTGTATACATGGAAGAACCCTGGAGATACTAAAAGGTATAAGATAGATTATATAATGGTAATACAGAGATTTAGGAACCAGGTTTTAAATTGTAAGACATTTCCAGGGGGAGATGTGGACTCTGACCACAATCTATTGGTTATGAACTGTAGATTAAAACTGAAGAAACTGCAAAAAGGTGGGAATTTAAGGAGATGGGACCTGGATAAACTGAAAGAACCAGAGGTTGTAGAGAGTTTCAGGGAGAGCATAAGGGAACAATTGACAGGAATGGGGGAAAGAAATACAGTAGAAGAAGAATGGGTGGCTTTGAGGGATGAAATAGTGAAGGCAGCAGAGGATCAAATAGGTAAAAAGACGAGGGATAGTAGAAACCCTTGGGTAACAGAATAAATATTGAATTTAACTGATGAAAGGAGAAAATATAAAAATGCTCTAAATGAAGCAGGCAAAAAGGAATACAAACGTCTCAAAAATGAGATCGACAGGAAGTGCAAAATGGCTAAGCAGGGATGGCTAGAGGACAAATGTAATGATGTAGAGGCTTATCTCACTAGGGGTAAGATAGATACTGCCTACAGGAAAATTAAAGAGACATTTGGAGAAAGGGGAACCACTTGCATGAATATTAATACCTTTGATGGAAATCCAGATCTAAGCAAAGAAGGGAGAGCAGAAAGGTGGAAGGAGTATATAGAGGGTCTATACAAGGGCGATGTAATTGAGGACAATATTATGGCAATGGAAGAGGATGTAGATGAAGATGAAATGGGAGATATGATACTGCGTGAAGAGTTTGACGGATCACTGAAAGACCTGACTTGAAACAAGGCCCCCGGAGTAGACAACATTCCATTAGAACTACTGACAGCCGTGGGAGAACCCGTCCTGACAAAACTCCACCATCTGGTGAGCAAGATGTATCAGACAGGCGAAATACCCTCAGACGTCAAGAAGAATATAATAATTCCAATCCCAAAGAAAGCAGGTGTTGACAGATGTGAAAATTACCGAACTATAGTTTAATAAGCCACAGCTGCAAAATACTAACGCGAATTCTTTACAGACAAATGGAAAAACTGGTAGAAGCCGACCTCAGGGAAGATCAGTTTGGATTCCGTAGAAATGTTGGAACACGTGAGGCAATACTGACCCTACGACTTATCTTAGAAGAAAGATTAAGGAAAGGCAAACCTACGTTTCTAGCATTTGTAGACTTAGAGAAAGCTTTTGACAATGTTGATTGAAATACTCTCTTTCAAATTCTGAAGGTGGCAGGGGTAAAATACAGGGAGCGAAAGGCTATTTACAATTTGTACAGAAACCAGATGACAGTTATAAGAGTCGAGGGGTATGAAAGAGAAGCAGTGGTTGGGAACGGAGTGAGACAGGGTTTAGCCTCTCCCCGATGCTATTCAATCTGTATATTGAGCAAGCAGTAAAGGAAACAAAAGAAAAGTTCGGAGTAGGTATTAAAATCCATGGAGAAGAAATAAAAATTTTGAGGTTTACCGATGACATTGTAATTCTGTCAGAGACAGCAAAGGACTTGGAAGAGCAGTTGAACGGGATGGACAGTGCCTTGAAAGGAGGGTATAAGATGAACATCAACAAAAGCAAAACGAGGATAATGGAATGTAGTCAAATTAAGTCGGGTGATGCTGAGGGAATTAGATTAGAAAATGAGACACTTAAAGTAGTAAAGGAGTTTCGCTATTTGGTGAGCAAAATAACTGATGATGGTCGAAGTACAGAGGATATAAAATGTAGAATGGCAATGGCAAGGAAAGCGTTTCTGAAGAAGAAAAATTTGTTAACATCGAGTATAGGTTTAAATGTCAGGAAGTCATTCCTGAAAGTATTTGTATGGAGTGTAGCCATTTATGGATGTGACACGTGGACGATAAATAGTTTAGACAAGAAGAGAATAGAAGCATTCGAAATGTGGTGCTACAGAAGAATGCTGAAGATTAGATGGGTAGATCATATAACTAATGAATAGGTATTGAATAGAATTGGGGAGCAGAGGAGCTTGTGGCACAACTTGACTAGAAGAAGGGATCGGTTGGTAGGACATGTTCTGAGATATCGAGGGATCACCAATTTAGTATTGGAGGGCAGCGTGGAGGGTAAAAATCGTAGATGGAGACCAAGAGATGAATACACTAAGCAGATTCAGAAGGATGTAGGCTGCAGTAGGTACTGGGAGATGAAGAAGCTTGCACAGGATAGGGTAGCGTGGAGAGCTGCATCAAACCAGTCTCAGGACTGAAAACCACAACAACATAGTGAAATTTATCTTTTGCTGTAATGAAAAAGTATTTTTATGTGGCAATGAGCACTAATTTTTGCGGAATTGATGTTACGTTTTTGCGCACTGGCATCCAGCCTCTTGAAATGAAGAATTACCTGTACATTTTTCCAATGACTTAGAACGCTTTGTTCCTATCACATACATGGCAACGTTTCGTTATAACAATGTAATCACAGTGTGGTCCCATTTTGTGAGTCTATAGGCAAGGTAGAATGAAATTTTCACTCTGCAGCGACGTGTGCGACGTGTACGCTGATATGGAACTTCTTGGCTGGTTAAAACTATGTGCCAGACCGGGACAAGAATTCGGAGCCTTTACCTTTTCGAGGACAAGTGCTCTACCGGGCTACCCACGCATGACTCATGACCCCTCCTCACAGCTTTACTTCCACCAGTACCTCGTCTCCTACCCTCCACCCACAGCTTTGCTTCCACCAGTACCTCGTCTCCTACCTTCCAAACCTCACAGAAGCCCTCCTGCGAAACTTGCAAAACTAGCACTCCTGCACGAAAGGCTTTTGCGGAGAGACGGCTTAGCCTAGCCTGGGGATGTTTCCAGAAGGCAAAGGTCCCGAGTTCGAGTGATAGTCCAGCACCCAGTTTTAATCTGCCAGCAAGTTTTATAGTGAGGGAACTCGGTATTTTCGAAGTAGATGGACTCTGAAAACTGGAGTACAATCATGAGGCTTCTCGAGACTATAACTAGTATTTTTCCTCAACACTTGGCTTCAAAAATTTAAAACTAATGTTAAAAGTTGGTTTTTGTCCTGAGAAGCACTCTGTCAGTTTGTGCCTAAGACGCTCGAATGTCTTCAATCAGGACATTACGAAAAGCATAGGAAACGCAAGATTTATTGCCACTTACTTTACTTTTCTTGCGACTCACGAATTGGTGCAAACTCTCCTGTTGCACTCCTCTTCAGTGGCTTACGTGTCCGATTTGTCAGGTGTGTAACTGTATCGGGTGGATACCTATGGTAGCTGTTTGTGCAATATAGTGTTGTGCTTGCGGGTGTTCTAGTTGATTATGGAATTGAAAGAGCGGAGGGAGTGGAACTCGCTTCCGGGACGTAAATTATTCATTTCGCCTATCTCCAAGAGAACCTCGTCGAGTTAAAAAAGGCGATCATCAGGAAAATAGATTAGGAAATGAGCCGCGAAATGTAGAAGACTAGTTTTGCTGTTGGGATAGCAAAAGTAGAAATGATATAAAATGCAAACGGGTATTAGCAGTAAAAGCTTTTCTGAAACAGAGCAATGAATTTCACCGTTAAGAAGTTTTTTCTGATGGTAATTGTCTGGAGCGTAGACTTTTACGGAAGTCAAACTCTGCCGCCGCGCTGTGTTTAGTGGGGTTAACACTAACGGCCAGAAGACCATATTCCACTAGCACACTTCTGTGAATCGCATTTGTACCAAGTGGAAGACAACGAGTGTTTTATAAATAATTTGATATGGGTTGACGAATCTAGCTTCACTCGCGAAGGTATTTTCAACATCCGCAACAGCCATTATTGGTCGGAACATAGCCTACCTGCCGGCCGCGGTGGTCTAGCGGTTCTAGGCGCTCAGTCTGGAACCGCGCGACTGCTACGGTCGCAGGTTCGAATCCTGCCTCGGGCATGGATGTGTGTGATGTCCTTAGGTTAGTTAGGCTTAAGTAGCTCTAAGTTCTAGGGGACTGATGACCACAGATGTTAAGTCCCATAGTGCTCAGAGCCATTTGAACCATTTGCACCATAGCCTACCTGTCACTCGTGAACGTGGCTCGCTTTGGCATAAACCGATGGGCCTGAATCGTGGGGGGAGTGCTTCTTGGCCCTTACCTATTGTCGAACAAGTTGAACGTGCCCCTGTAGTGTACGTTTCTTTGCTATACTTTACCTGATGCATTAGAAAACGTTCCACTTGCTGTTCGGCGATAGCTGTGGTTTCAGCATGATGGTGTGCCGCCATACTTTGAAATGAATGTAACTATTTAAATTAAGCGTCTGATCGTGGAGATCCAATGTTAGGGTCTCGACGTTACCCGGACCTTAGTCCACCAGATTTTTATTTCGGGGGACACTTACAGGAACAAGTTCATAGTGCTCTACCTACGGATGTACACGATCTTGTAGTTCGCTTGCATGTAACCTCGTCAATGGTGGATGCATGTTCGTTGCTTGGGGTCTAGCGAAGTATGATCCACCAAGTGACGAAGTGTTTGCATATGCAAGATTGTTGCTTTGAACACCTTCTCTGAAGTGGACGTTGTTCTTACGTGTACGTACCATCTCTGTGAAGATAAGGGTGGATGTCAAACGTACAGAATGGAATTATTGTGCGCAGCATAACGTGCAGTCTAGTGTAGCCTACCTATTGTGTTTTTTGTATCTCATTGGATACAGACGATGTTACTGTATCCTCTATTATTTTCTATTGGCTTTGTGAAGACGTGATGGTACCCGTCCAATAGGAAGACCCAAGAAGCGATGGGAGGATGAGCTACCGAAAGACCTCTGCCAACTAGCAGTCCGTGACAACTGGATCCAAAGTGCATAAGGTCGCCGTTTATGAAGGAACATTGTGAGGTCGGCGCATGATCTGTAGGGTTCTCGATCGGCGATTTGATTTACTGATTGGCTTTGTGTCATGAACGAAACAAAGTGGTCATTTACATCTGTTAGACGTTCATGTTCTATCTTAATGATTATACGAGATAATCTAACAGTAACATAAATCTAACAGTTACATAAAGAAGTACACAAGATACCGCATAGAGGATGTGTAAACTGGATATAGTCTGAAGCCTTAAATGAAAAAAAAAAGTTAGATGTGAACGCGGCTTGATCATCGGTGAGCCTATATATCTAGTCCCCACCACATCCCTCGTGTCCCTGGGTTAATGGAACAGCTCTGGTGCAGCAGAGTTCATGTTACCTGTTCTTGGCCAGGCTGCACGCAGTTACAGCGTTGCCAGAGCCTCGTTTTTCAAGTCGAATTTCTATTAAACCTTTCAGCGGGACTGGTTTTTGCTATATAAACTTTTGTCGTGAATTGGTATGATGAATCGCAAGCCGACCGCCACGTGCAGCATTTTTTCTTCATCCTGTATACACGCACTCACTTCATCAGTGACGTCATTCCCGTGCCTATTGCATTCTGAGGTATCTCTGGTTTCTAATGCTACAAGTCCATCTCGCAGCAGACAGCGTCAAGCGGTCGACACAGACTGGTGTACTGCTCCACCATCGCCCCAACACTGTACGAAGCTTTGTGGCAGTTGCGTTGGTATGGACAAGGTGGCACTCATTGAAGAATATGATTACTTTTGTCCATCGCAAAACAGAGTACAAAAGAGGCACTGAGAATCATAAGGGCCCAGAGTAAGGAAACAAAATTTTGAGAAAAAAAAGATGTTTGTGGAAGTTCATAGACAAACCACGAGTCTCATAGGTCTGAATTTTTTTAACCAAGTCTCCACATCCTATGTTTCCTATGAAAAATAATGTACTCACTTTATGTTATGAAATAGTAATTAGTATTTAAGATTATATTTGTTATTAATGTTAATTCCCGAAATATATACTAATTTTATAACGCGGAAGTAACTCTGATACGCTTTCACGACTAAACCGCTGAACCGGTTTCGATAAAATTTGATATGCAGATAGCTTGAACGTTGAGGAGCATAAGCTACTGTAGAAAGTGTGTAGTACAACACATTTATTGATTTCAAGAATATATTGCGAAGTACGAAACAATAATTACTCTTTGAAAAAGCTATTTACTTTCTGACTTGTGGACTTTATCACATGTGTGAAAATGCTTTCGTTCTTTGATATGGTCTACGTAATACACTGAACATAATGAATACAATCTTTATAATTCCTCTGCGTCTTTATTCCTTACTTCAATATAAATCAGTCACAAACCTGTCACATTTTATCTGCTGAGCGTCATGCCTGTCTTATAAATTCTTTCTTGCGTTCGACTCCGTGTGAATAGCTCGTGGTCACGGAGTTAGCGTTGCCGTTTCACGATCATTCATTCTCGGGTTCATTTCCCTCTGCTCGCGTCTGGACGACTGCGTTGTCCTCATCACTGTCGTATCAGCATCGACGTGCAAGTAACCGAAGTGGCGTCAAATAAAAAGTATTGTACCAAGGTGCCCAACGTCCCAAACAGGATTTCCCGACCAAAAAAGCCATACGCACATTTCGTTTCATTTTACTGATAAGTGAGTGCATCCTTGCATAGCAGGTAGAATACGATGTTTATACAATCCTCAACGTGTTTAATCCACGCTAGTCAATACTTTCATACTAATATTATAAATGTGAAAGTAACTCTGTCCGTTATGCTTTCACGACTAAACCGCTGAACGTATATTCATGAAATTTGGCGTGAGATAGTTTGAACGCTGATGAAGAAGATAAGCCCTTTTACAAAGTGTGTAGTGTAAGATGTTTATCGATTTGAAGAATATTACTCAAATTAAGGAAAAATATTTACTCTTTGGAAAAGCCATTAACTCTTTCACTTTTGAACTTTTTTGTATTTGTGAAAATGCTTTTATTAGTTGATATGTTGTACTGAATATGATTCAACGTAATCAGTACAACGTTTATTCAATTCTCAACATGTTTCGTCCATACTTCCATACTAATATCTGTATTATTAACTGTGAAAGTAACTCGCTCTTTTAATTTTTCACGACTCTACCGCTGAATCTTGAACCCTGAGGAATGCCATAGACTACTTTAGAAAGTTTTATCATTTTGTATATTACTAACATTTTTAAAAATGATGTACGTGAGGGGTTTTGCAGACGGCACTAGCGAGAAGGTCGCTGACTCTTAGTGTCTATAGATTATTCTGTGTCAGTGCAAATCCAGTGTCACTGTGCGCATGGCTTATTATATTGAGTTTCTACAGCATCTGGCACATCTGGAGAGTTTTGGTGGGAACACAGCAATCAAATCGGACGGTAAGCCCGAGAACCATGTTTAAAACTATTACTACAAGCCTCACAAACGTAAGTCTAATTTAGTGCATAGTTCTAAGTTTGGTGGGAACACAGCAATCAAATCGGACGGTAAGCCCGAGAACCATGTTTAAAACTATTACTACAAGCCTCACAAACGTAAGTCTAATTTAGTGCATAGTTCTAAGAGAGATGAAGCTGCGAAAGTTATTCGAGTTCAACAAACCTCAGAGTATTCTCATGTCCTCCGGAACTTGGGTGCAGAACGTCAGGCAGCCTTTAGAGCTACAGTGACATTAGAACAGCCACAACCTTGTCGCATTTTAGACGCTGAGCGTCATGCGGCTGTTACAGCTTTCAAGACTCCTGAAGACTCATAACGACATCTTGTAAAGGTTGCACGACAGAGTCTTACCTTTACATGTGGAACGTAGGAGGTTTTTGGTGAGGCCGATTTCGTAATGGTCTGTTAATTGACTAAATCACAAATTAGTCATCATAGGTGGATGGATAAAACATGTAGGCACCGTGACTCGTTAAAATGGAAGGGAGAGACGGTTGGTATGTGTTGCTCTGGTGGTAGCTCTCACAGCCACTACTAGGTGACCCAGAGAAAACCCCAAAAAACACTACTTCTCTTCTGTACGAATGCAGTGAATTGAAACTCGTTTTAAATATAGTTAGGAAATACACTAAAGAGCCAAAGAAACTGGTACACCTGGCTAATACTGTGTAGCGCCCCCGCGAACACGCAGAAGTGCCGCAACACGACGTGCAACGGACTCGACTAATGTCTGAATTAGTGCTAGAGGGAATTGACACCATGAATCTGCAGGGCTGTCCTGAAACCCATAAGAGTACGAGGGGTTGGAGATTTCTTCTGAATAGCATATTGCAAGGCATCTCAGTTATGCTCAATAATGTTCAAGTCTGTGGACCTTGCTGGCCAGCGGAAGTGTTTAAACTCAGAAGAGAGTTCCTGTAGCTACTCTGTAGCAATTCTGGACGTGTGGGGTGTCACATTGTCCTGCTGGAAATGCCCAAGTCCGACGGAATGCACTGCGGACATGAATGGATGCAGGTGATCAGACAAGATGCTTACGTATGTGTCACCTGTCACAGTCGTATCAAGACGTATCAGGGGTCACATATCACTCCAGCTGCACACGCCCCACACCATTACCGAGCCTCCGCCAGCTTGAACAGACCGCTGCTGACATGCAGGGTCCATGGATTCAAGAGGCTGTCTCCATAACCGTACAGAAAAATGGCTCTGAGCACTATGGGACTTAACATCTACGGTCATCAGTCCCCTAGAACTTAGAACTACTTAAACCTAACTAACCTAAGGACATCACACAACACCCAGTCATCACGAGGCAGAGAAAATCCCTGACCCCGCCGGGAATCGAACCCGGGCGCGGGAAGCGAGAACGCTACCGCACGACCACGAGCTGCGGACTACCCGTACAGGTCTATCCGCTCTATACAATTAGAAATTAAACTCGTTCGACCAGGCAACATGTTTCCAGTCTTCAACAGTCTAATGTCGGTACTGACAGCCCAGGAGAGGCTCCAAAAGCTCATATCGATGATTTTTCGTTGAGTGGTTCGCACCCTGACACTTGTTGATGGCCCAGCGATGAACTCTGCAGCAATTTGCGGAAGGGTTACACTTCTGCCACGTCGACCGATTCTGTTCAATCATCGTTGGTCCAATTCATGCAAGATCTTCTTCCTGCTGCAGCAATGTAGGAGATTTGATGTTTTACCGGATTCCTGATATTCACGGTACATTCAAATGGTCGTATGGGAAAATCCCCACTTCATCGCTACCTCGGAGGTGCTATGTACCATCGCTAGTGCGCCGACTATAACACCACGTTCAAACTAACTTAAATCTTGATAAGCTGCCACTCCAGCAGCAGTAACCGATCTAACATCTGCGGCAGACACTTATTGTGTTATATAGGCGTTGCCGATCGCAGCGCCGTATTCTGCCTGTTTATATACAGTATCTCTGTATTTGAAAACGCATGCCTATACCAGTTTCTATGGTGCTTCAGTGTATAATGCATGCTTTCAGATTCGACATACAGCAAAATAATAGAAACACATTCATTATGTGCCTTCATACTTTCTTTTTTACACATACGTCTCTAAAACTAAACCAAACTCCTCCCGAACTGGCCATGAAGGACCAACGGTAGCGACTGGCCACCGTGTCATCCTCAGCCCATAGGCGTCACTGGATGCGGATATGGAGGAGAACGTGATAAGCACACTGCTCTCCCGGCCGTATGTCAGTTCCCGAGACCGGAGCTGCTACTTTTCAATCAAGTAGCTCCTCAGTTTGCCTCACAAGGGCTGAGTGCTTCCCGCTTGCCAACAGCGCTTGGCTGACCGGATAATCACCCATCCAACTGTTAGCCCAGCCCGACATACGTCTCTATACCATTATATACACAGATATCGTAAAATTACTAGCTTAATTACTCACCATCACTCATTATAACAAAACAACTGATATGATATACATCAAAGTGTCAATAGCGTCTTTTGACAATTGTGAAGTTTTAATTAATAGGAAACTAAAATTAGATCATAAAGAACAGATAGTAAATACACCACACACACACATAGTAATGGCCTATTCCAACACTTCATGGTCTTCGTTATCGTTATACACATTCGTTTCCGAAGTATTACTACTATGTACATGATTTAGACACTAAATTACGTTGGAAACCCTAGATAACAATTGAGCAGTGCAGAGCAACAAAATTGTACTTTGTGCTTTAGGTCCATATGGAAATGAATATCCAAGAAATTAGTGAAACAGCTTTTCGTGAACGTTCGTATATACAATTTGTGGCTACACATATAGGTAACGCTGGTTCACCATGAGATCAACAGATGCCAGGAGCATGCATACCTGCTGCAATCCCAAAATCAATGACGGGATGCTTCAGACCCTTATAGTTCTGAGCACCTCGTATCTTTATCCATAAGTGCTGTGCTCGTTTCTGAGTAGAGAAAACGAATCAGCCAAAAGTTGGTTCTCCTTCCGGAAAAGTGGGCACGTATGACAGATTAATGCACATATTCTTAATCATACAAACAACATTTATTTCCGTTACTGGTTCGAGGGATGTCTCCGTGGCAGAACTGTTGGTTGAAACTCGCGTGGTTTGTATTTTTTTTTTTTCCTCGGTCACTGACTGACATTTTTCTTAAGTGGCGTAGCAATCGCATTCCAGGGGAATGTACACTACTGGCCATTAAAATTGCTACACCAAGAAGAAATGCAGATGATAAACGGGTATTCATTGGTTAAATATATTATACTAGAAATGACATGCGATTACATTTTCACGCAATTTGGGTGCGTGGATCCTGAGAAGTCAGTACCCAGAACAAACACCTCTGGCCGTAATAACGGCCTTCATACGCCTGGGCATTGAGTCAGAGCTTGGATGCCGTGTACAGGTACAGCTGCCCACGCAGCTTCAACACGATTCCACAGTTCATCAAGAGTAGTGACTGGCGTATTGTGACGAGCCAGTTGCTCGGCCACCATTGACCGGACGGTTTCAGTTGGTGAGAGATCTGGAGAATGTGCTGGCCAGGACAGCAGTCGAACATCTTCTGTTTCCAGAAAGGCCCGTACGGGACCTGCAACATGCGGTCGTGCATTATCCTGCTGAAATGTAGGGTTTTACAGGGATCGAATGAAGGGTAGAGCCACGGGCCGTAACACATCTCAAATGTAATGTCCACTGTTCAAAGGGCCGTCAATGCGAACAAGAGGTGACCGAGACGTGTAGCCAATGGCACCCCATACCATCGCGCCGGGTGATACGACGGTATGGCGATGACGAATACACGCTTCCAATGTGCGTTCATCGCGATGTCGCCAAACACGGATGAAACCATCATGATGTTGTAAACAGAACCTAGATTCATCCGAAAAAATAAGATTTTGCCATTCGTGCACCCAGGTTCGTCGTTGAGTACACCATCGCAGCCGCTCCTGTGTGTGATGCAGCGTCAAGGGTAACTGCAGCCATGGTCTCCGAGCTGATAGACCATGCTGCTGCAAACGTCGTCGAACCGTTCGTGCAGATGGTTGTTGTCTTGCATACGTCTCCATCTGTTGACTCAGGGATCGAGACGTGGCTGCACGATCCGTTACAGCCATGCGGATAAGATGCCTGTCATTTCGACTGCTAGTGATACGAGGTCGTTGGGATCCAGCACGGCGTTCCGTACTACTCCTGAAACCATCGATTCCATATTCTGCTAACAGTCATTGGATCTCGACCAACGCGAGCAGCAATGTCGCGATACGATAAACCGCAATCGCGATAGGCTACAATCCGACCTTTATCAAAGTCGGAAACGTGATGGTACGCATTTCTGCTCCTTACACGAGGTATCACAACAACGTTTCACCAGGCAACGCCGGTCAACTGCTGTTTGTGTATGAGAAATCGGTTGGAAACTCTCCTCATGTCAGCACGTTGTAGGTGTCGCCAACGGCACCAACCTTGTGTGAATGCTCTGAAAACTTATAATTTGCATATCACAGCATCTTCTTCCTGTCGGTTAAATTTCGCGTCTGTAGCACGTCATCTTTGTGGTGTAGCAATTTTAATGGCCAGTAGTGTATGTTGTAGCAATTCTTTTTTAATGTGTATGCGCCTTAAAACTGTATATTCGGCGCATAGTTACCTAATGCCCATATGATTTTTAGGTATCAAAACTTCTCAGCCAGGAGCCGTAAGATAAAGCTGTGAAGTCCGTGCCCAGTGGTCTCATAGACTGCTGCAGAGTTATAATTTTAGAAGGTGAAGTGAAGCCTGGGCAGCGGTCCGGCGCTCGCGTTAGGAAGGGAAACGTGGAATCGGAATCTGGGCTCCCGTCCAGTGGCGCGCAGCATATGTGACTCGAGGGCTCGCCATTAGCGTCTTAATGACACGCCTAATAGCGGCCAACGTGTCATTTGAGAAGTCCTCCGTCTCGCGAGCCGGGATTCCCTGCTTTTTAATTCCCGACACGGGCAGACGGACGGCGCCGCCTTAATTACCGGCTGATAACAGTAATGAGGGCCCGGCCAGCCCTAATGGGACGGTGTCGCCCGCAGTCCAGGCCGCCACGTGAATGCTAAACACGGCGCCCGCCCGCCCTATTCTGCCTCTCCCGCTCATTCAGCAGCGCGCCCCTTTCTTAAGAAACGGAATTAGTCCCGTCATATTACTGACGCAGAAACGAGTCGTCTTAGTCCGCCAGAAATATAATTCAGTGACAGATAATCCTACTCGTTCTGCCGAACTCCGTGACTAACAATAAATTATAATGAGAAACTTCAATGTATCCATGCGTTCAGGGAGGGGGGAAGTCATAAAGTTTCAATCACCACCTCGAAAAAACTAAGCTCCAGTCACGAACCTTGGTAATAGCGGATAGTCGTCCTCTACATATTTACGTTTCATCAGGACGCATTATACACTACTGGGCATTAAAATTGCTACACCACGAAGATGACGTGCTACAGACGCGAAATTTAACCGACAGGAAGAAGATGCTGTGATATGCAAACCGGCGACACCAACAACGTGCTGACATGAGGAAAGTTTCCAACCGATTTCTCATACACAAACAGCAGTTGACCGACGTTGCCTGCTGAAACGTTGTTGTGATGCCTCGTGTAAGGAGGAGAAATGCGTACCATCACGTCTCCGACTTTGATGTTAAGTCCCATAGTGCTCAGAGCCATTTGAACCATTTGAACCGTGTGACTGTAACGGATCGTGCAGCCACGTCTAGGTCCCTGAGTCAACAGATGGGGACGTTTGCAAGCCAACAACCATCTGCACGAACAGCTCGACGACGTTTGCAGCAGCATGGGCTATTAGCTCGGAGACCATGACTGTGGTTACCCTTGACGCTGCATCACAGACAGGAGCGCCTGAGATGGTGTACTCAACAACGAATCTGGGTGCACAATGATAAAACGTCAGTTTTTCGGATGGATCCAGGTTCTGTTTACAGCATCATGGTGGTCGCATCCGTGTTTGGCGACATCGCGGTGAACTCACATTGGAAGCGTGTATTCGTCATCGCCGTACTGGCGTATCACCCAGCGTGATGGTATGGGATGCCATTGGTTACACGTCTCGGTCACCTCTTGTTCGCATTGACGGCACTTTGAACAGTGGACGTTACATTTCACATGTGTTACGACCCGTGGCTCTACCCTTCATTCGATCCCTGTGAAACCCTACATTTCAGCAGGATAATGCACGACCGCATGTTGTAGGTCCTGTATGGAACTTTCTGGATACAGAAAATGTTCGACTGCTGCCCTGGCCAGCACACTCTCCAGATCTCTCACCAATTGAAAACGTCTGTTCGATGGTGGCCGAGCAACTGGCTCGTCACAATACACCAGTCACTACTCTCGATGAACTGTGGTATCTTGTTGAAGCTGCATGGGCAGTTGTACCTGTACACGCCATCCAAGCTCTGTTTGACTCAAAGCCCAGGCGTACCAAGGCCGTTATTATGGCCAGAGGTGGTTGTTCTGGGTATTGATTTCTCAGGATCTATGCACCCAAATTGCGTGAAAATGTAATCACATGTCAGTTCTAGTATTTTTGTCCAATGAATACCCGTTTATCATCTGTATTTCTTCTTGGTGTAGCAATTTGAATGGCCAGTAGTGTTTTTTTTTTCACACAATGGGTGAACTGTCAGAGATCTCTGTTTAAGAACTCTGCTCTGGGAATGCATGAAGTATGTCCCGCAATGGTTCCTCCATATGAGGAAAGAAGAAGAAGTCAATGGGCGCCTTCACAGGAGAATATGGCAGGCGGGGGTGGGGAACGGGTCTAGCGGGAAGGGGGGCGGCGGAACTCGAGTGAACGCAGAAGCAGCTTGTATGCTGTGTCCTGTGCAGAACGAGTTGAGGCGTTCTCACGAAAGATACAGGTAGTAAATAAAAATATGATAACCCCAAAATCAGGAATTACTATGCCTGTTACGGTATGTATAAATACAGGGCCTGTATGCTTTTTAAGGGAATCTTGTACCATTCTTCCTGCAAAATAATGGCAACTACAGCCAACGGTGATGGAGGTGGATAGCGATCACGTGCCCCTCTCTCTGAAGTAGACCACAATGGCTCAATAACACCGAACTCTGACGACCATAGCGGCATGTGACATGCTACAATTCATCCTCATACTCACAAAACGAATCCTGGACGATGTGAACAGGGGCTGCGTCGTCCTGGAACACAGCGTCACCATTCGACAACAAACGTTGTAGAATGGGATGGACTTAAGCATCAAAAATGGTTACATATTCCTTGGCAGTAACGCGACCTTACAGGGTATGTGGGATGCCGCGATATGCCTGCCAAAATCATCACCGAAACCCCGCCATCTTTCACTCTTGGGACGTAAACTGGGCCAGAAGTTGGATACAGTGTGAAACAAAAGTCATCCCAAAAACTGTCTGTTTTTGGCTTCGGCACCATATTTCCCTATTACGGACATTTGCATCACTGGTGAACGGTTTTGAAATTCAACCTCGCCTTGCAGTTCTTTGCTTCCGGGTATTTTGGTGCTGACAGGGTTCGCGAGTGCGACATTCAGTTATGCATGGTCGAGCGGTTCTAGGCGCTACAGTCTGGAACCGCGCGACCGCTACGGTTGCAGATTCGAATCCTGCCTCGGGCATGGATGTATGTGATGTCCTTAGACTAGTTAGGTTTAAGTAGTTCTAAGTTCTAGGGGACTGATGACCTCAGAAGTTAAGTCCCATAGTGCTCAGAACCATTTTTTTTCAGTTCTGTAGTGACTTTTACAGCTGTCATCCTCTTATTTTTCGTCACAGTCCTCTTCAGTGACCGTCTGTCAAGATCACTCAACACGCACTTTCGTCCGCGTTGTGTCTTTCCGGATAATGTTTTTCTACTTTCGCTGTATGATGTATGAACCTTCGTTATGGTGCCTCTTGAATCACCAACACGTCGGCTACCTCGGTTACGGAAGCAGCCACCATACGAGAACCAACAATTTGCTGACGTTCGAATACACTTGCCTCCGATGTAATACAATCTCAACTACACACAACGCTGCTCTGACCATGACAGACACTGCAAAATATTGAGGACGTTGCACACGTGCTGTTCATAGGAAAATAAAATAGCGCAAACTGCAGGCTTGGCTAGTGTCTGCATTTATGTGCAAGCATGCATTTCTCGCAGTCTTTCCTTACTTTTGTCCAAACCCCTTAAATACCTCTTTGGATAATTTTCTACAACTCTTCGTCTTTATAGCCTCCAGTAACGTGGGCAGATTTCAATAGTCGGCTCCTGTGAGTTTGCTCGTTATAAGGAATGTTTATTAGCACCACACAAATGGCACTCCATATAAAAAAACTGATCATTTTGTTGCCCTACACTAATTGGGTACCGCCTTTTTTTCGACAATTGTGAAGCCATATGTTAACACAGCTTGCTTTGCTCCATTTTTTTCAGGGTCACAGTAACGCAGCTAGAACTATTCCATAGTGATTTGACGACTAAAAAAGTTATTTGGAATGGCCTGACAGAGCTGCAACATTTCCGCAGCAACCTAGGATAAGTGGTTTTCTCTTTTTTAATAGATGTGAGCAATTGTTCCCAAGCTTTCTGAGATAATTATTCGTCCCTTCCCCTCTCTGCCCCCCACCATTTCAACATTAGGATCTAACTAAACTTTAGAATGAAAAAGAATTTTCTTTGATTAAATTCATTTTTAAAATGACGAAAGATGAATGATTTCGACGTTTTGTGGGGATTTTTTAAACCACAAACCAACGAGTCAATGAGATAGTTGGAACAACTTATTTCTAAAAACCTGCTTTTGTAGAATGATAGAGCGATTCTCAGTGCATCGTGAGTGCTACTTGCAACTCCTCAGAAAAGAAAGATGATGATCAACATTGAGAGTACACACTTGTTACGAAACATGTTTCATCTGCACCACTCCGGCCGGCCGTGGTGGCCGAACGGTTCTAGGCGCTTCAGGCTGGAACCGCGCGACCGCTACGGTCGCAGGTTCGAATCCTGCCTCGGGCATGGATGTGTGTGATGTCCTTAGGTTAGTTAGGTTTAAGTAGTTCTAAGTTCTAGGGGACTGATGACCTTAGAAGTTAAGTCCCATCGTGCTCAGAGCCATTTGAACCATTTTTGAAAATATAACAGCTGTAGTCAATCATCCAGATTGTTGCTCCTGTAGTTATTGAGAAGACTGCTGTCATTTGTCAGGGATCGAGTTAGTTTGGCCTCTCCAGAGACAGGTCTCCGATGTGGTTCCCGCTTTCGGTACGATTATCTGTTCCGTTGAAGCACTTTAGTCATCCCACCATGGCAAGGGCCGTGGGATCTGTTGAGTGTGTGTGTGTATGTGTGTGTATAGTAGGGGGGGGGGGCGGTGGCAATATAAATGTTATAGTACCTGCACTATAAAATATCAGCTACAGGCGTTTTCAAAATAATTTAGATTAATTCAGGCGCAGAAGTATCTCCATTTGACGACTGGAACATGAAAAGTGCACCTTAAATTGTAGGTTACAGCAGCCCATCTTGAAGAAGAGTGTTGAATACGTGAGAAAACACATGGGACGTTGGATTCTTACTGTTAGCTGTACACAGTTTTTAAATGAAACGCTCCGTCGAGTGAGGTGACGCACAGCGTTCGGGAGGAACGGATGCTCAAATCTCAGTCAAAATATCCAGATAAAAGCTTTTCGTGGTTTCCCTAAATAGCTTAAAATAATTTGTTTGAAAATGAGGCGCTAGTTTCCTTCTCCAACCCTTTACCTATCCGTGCTGACGTGCTGTCTCTAATGACTTCGTCGTATGCAGCAGATCAAAACCTGACCTTCTTTCCGACAGACGCTCTGATTGGCAGTTATAGTTTTTTTTGGGTAACTGTTTCCGGCTCATTTACTTTCTCATGTATACCTAAAAAGAGTAACTGCTAACAGCGTGCTTTCTCATTTGCTATCTAATAAAGACCTCAAAGGCATCTCACAATGGCTCGATGATATTCAAATCCAACGTTTATAGAGGCCAGATTAAATTGTTTCATCCTCACCCTCATTAACGCAGTACTGTGAATTTCTAATCGTGCGAGTAGCTGCATTATCATACTGGACAAGGCAATAAATATTCCTCAAGATAACATTCGGTGGACTACCATTCGGGAGGACGACGGTTCAATCCCCCGTCCGGCCATCCTGATTTAGGTTTTCCGTGATTTCCCTAAATCGCTCCAGGCAAATGCCGGGATGGTTCCTATGAAAGGGCAAGGCCGACTTCCTTCCCTAATCCGATGAGACCGATGACCTCGCTGTCTGGTCTCCTTCCCTAAAACAACCCAACCCAACATTCGGTGGTTGTTTGCTCCAGTGCCACAACACTAGTGCACTGTTCATGCCGTCGCAAATGCACAAGTGTTAGAGACGTAATTTGGCGCCAAATAACTAAGCATAAATTGCATCACTGGCTACACGGGCTCAAGATACACTGTTCAGCCAAAACATTATGACCATCTGCTTAATAGCGTGTTTGTCAGGGTTTGGATCGAAATACATAACTGATTCTGCGTATCAGGGGCCGGACATTTTGTTGGTAGGTTTGTGGAGGTATGTCGCATTAGCTATCCACGCACAGGTCATGTAATTCGAGTAAATAACGGACCGCTGATCTGCGTACACAGTGGTGTTTTCCGTTGAGAACGAAAGGGAAAGGAAGATAGGACCGCCAAAATACCTCTAGTTCAGATGGGCTGAGGGTGTGGAGGGAGAGAACAGTTCGTGCTATTTCCTAAAATAGCTTTCTAGCACTCACTTTAATGGATTTGGGGAAACCAAATCGTAGATGTAGTCTGTAAACTTAAGGGCAAGCAGTTCATTTGGTGGGGTATTTGGTAGTTACCGCAAGCATGCTACAGCTACCCTACAGTACAGTTAAGAATCAGTTTCCCGTCTAGTAGAGCAGTGAAGCGTTTGGCGAATTATGTAAATTCGGTTTGTGTGAGTTTCTTCCGTTTGTTATATTAGTCACTAAATGTGCTCTGACCAACCAGAAAATTATGACCACCTACCTAACAGCTGGTATGTCCACTTTTGGCACTGGTAAGATTTGGGATGCATCGTGGCCTTGGCAGGTCGCTGGAGGGAGCTCGCATCACCTCTCCACACACGTCACCCAGTTCCCGCAAATTCCTGGGAGGGGCCGATGAGCTCCAGTGTCACGATTAATCACTCCCAGATGTGTTCGTCCGGGTTCAGATCTGGCGTGTTGGGGGGCTAGCACATCAATTGGAACTGACAACTGTGCTCCTCAAACCACTCCACCACACTCCTGGCTTTGTGACATGAAGCATTATCTTGTTGGAAAAACGCCACTGTCGTCGTGAAACATGATCGTCATGTGTGGTCTGCAACCAACCTTGACCGTCATGGTACCTTGCACGAGCTCCACTGGACCAGTAGATGCCCACGTGAATGTTCCCCAGAGCGTAATGGAGCTGCCTCCAGCTTGTCTCGGTCCCGCAGTACAGGTGTCAAGGAGTTGTCCCCTGGAAGACGACTAATTCATGCCCTCTCGTCAGCGTGTCGAAGAAGGTACCGGGATTCATCAGACCATGCAACGCACTGCCACTGTGCCAACATCCAGGGACGATGGTCACGTGCCCATTTCAGTCGTAGTTGCCGATGTCGTGACGACATTGGCTCAGGCAGGGGTCGTCGGCTGCGGAGGCTCATGTTAGGAGTGTTCGGTGCACTGTGTGTTCAGAAACACTTGTACTGTATCCAGCAATGAAGTATAATGTTAGTTCCGCCATAGTTGGCCGCCTGTGCTGTTTTACCAGTTTGCCCAGCATACTAAGTCCGACATTTGTAACGAGGAGTGGCCGCCCAATCCCATGACGTCTGGAGGTGCACCTTGGTTTACACACGGACAGCACGCTCACTGATACTACATACATCGTGCTTGTGTCTTACCAGCAGTCATTCCTCACCAGGTGACGCTGCTATCGCCTGGACAGGTATATGTCGATAGGATGTCAGTGGTCATATTGTTTTGGGTGATCAATGTATATTCCGTGCAGGTTTAACGTCTATCTATATCCGGATCCCACTCCAGTTACTGCCGGGTCTGGGTGCTGACGAGTCCTCTCCATTTTGCTCGGTCCTCCCACCACTTTTCTTCCTCCACTTGCTGCTAGGTCACACCTCTCCTTTCCACAGATATTCTCACTCCCGTTTTCCACCGTGTTCTTGGGCGCCCTTTAGGTCTTTTTCCATCCATCCTTAGTTCTTCCATAATTTTGGGGAGTCTCTGCCCACACATCCTCTTAACATGCACGTACCATCTTAATCCCTTTTTTTCCAGTTTCTTCTTTCATACTCTATCGTTTCTGATATTTACGTTCCGTACTCTGTTCATTCTTGTTTTTCCCTTAACTGCTCTGAAAAATTTCATTTATCCTGCTTGCAGTCTGCTCCAGTCCCTTTCTGTCAATGTCCATCTTTCTCCTCCATAAGTGACAATAGGGAAGTAATAGCTCTTATATATAAGGAGTTTTGCTTTTTCTGAAACTTCCGTATTCCAAAAAAAAAGGTTCAAATGGCTCTGAGCACTATGGGACTCAACTGCTGAGGTCATTAGTCCCCTAGAACCTAGAACTAGTTAAACCTAACTAACCTAAGGACATCACAAACATCCACGCCCGAGGCAGGATTCGAACCTGCGACCGTAGCGGTCTTGCGGTTCCAGACTGCAGCGCCTTTAACCGCACGGCCATTTCGGCCGGCTCCGTATTCCAAATCAGGTGTTTTATTGTTTGGTAGAAATAGCCTCCCTTCTGTAAACTCCTATTAATTTCGTTGGTTATTGTTCCATCACTAGATATTTCACTCCCTAAATAAGAGAAACCGTCTACCACTTTAAGGGGTTCTCCATTCAAAGTAATATTTCCGTTGATCCCTTGGTCTCTTCCAAATACCGTTACTTCACTCTTATCTTTATTTATTTTTAATCCATACCTTTTCGTTATTTTCTTCCACGCATCAAGTTGTACATGTACATGTACCTCTTTATCGCCCCATATTGCCATATCATCTGCAAAAATCATCTTTTCGTCTTTTTCTTTTAACGTATTCACGTATAAGTGGAAAATAATATTCCCCGGACGCATCTGTGGAAGTATCGGTGTAGCTGTAAAACAACTTTTTGGTGCAATTTATGACACAGTTGGCACTAAAGAGAGAGAGAGAGAGAGAGAGAAAATACATAGGACAGTACAATATTTGGCGCTACCTCTTCCGTCAGGCAGTACTGTTGTCGTCGGTTTTATGTGGTAATTCTGCAGTTGCTTTAAAAGCGAGAGAGTTCGTGTTTGATTTTGCGAGCTACACAGATCTGAATTTGTTTTCGGAATCACATCTGCCGTGCGCTCAGCGTATAAATGCACGCTCATATCTGGAAAACGCATTTGCATATGTTCTGTAACAGTGGTGTATTTTTATTAGATTTACGTACTTGTTTACTTATGTAACACGCTTATTTCGCCCACTTCTCCTTGTCATATGATATTCCGTGAATTTTATGAAGATGGAGAATCTTGACAAAGGCTTGGAGAATAGTTTGAAACATTTCCAAAACTTTAGATTCATAAGATCATAGGTTTTTGCAGTGATTAAAAACTTTGTTATTGTATGGAAGGTATCGTTTTTTTTTTTTTTTTTCTCTCCGTTGAAATGAGCATTTCTCCAATAACGGCCTTACAGCCTTTTGTTACATTTCGAATTTGTGCTTTCACATCAGAAACTATGGGTTACAGATAGAAAGACACGTAACTTCCTGTGAACAGATAGTCACCTGTCTTGAATTATAATTTCAGATCTTAAGAGCACTGTAAAATTTTCTGTTATACTGACTCTTGGTATCGATTTGCACGTGGGTAGTCATTCTGCAAAATTTGGATCTATATAATGAACAGAAGGTAAACTGATTCAGCTAGATAGTTTCTCAGGTATTAATTTAAAAAATTTACCGCCGAGTTACGTCTCCGACACTTGCGGATCTGTTACGCATGCACAGCGCCATTGTATTGTATTGTATTCGTTGTGGCACTAGAACAAACAGCCACCGAATGATATCTTGGGGAATATTTCGTGTCGTCCCCAAGACACAGGCTGTGAACATTGCTGGTTGGAGGATGGTGTGAAGGAGCCAGACTCTCACTATGGGTGACAAACAGAGAACTTGGCAGGTCAGTATAGAATTTCTACATTCCTCAAGTTGTTTGTAGTGTGACTGCAGTGTGTGGTTTACCCTGATCATGAAGGGTGTGACAACAGGTTTTAACATTCTTCCAACCTACTGGCGAGCATTCAGTCTTCCTTTCAACAATTATCGAATCACTCCTGACCTCATATCCTACATTTACGTTGCATGGGGGCTTAATTATTTATAATGCAAATATTTTTAGTAACTGTATGTCCGGCTACGAAGTCTCGTAACCGGTTGGCCCTGACTAGTATTAGTACGCAATCTGACTGCATAGAATAACAACAAAGAAAGAAAGGAAATTTCCGTTACACAATTAATTAATTAAGTCCCCAGCAACTATAAAAGCTACGAAACAACAAAGCACAAGTGTAACTGTTCTGTGTGTGGAAGTGTGATTCAACGTACACATCTGGCACGGTTCTTCCTCAATACGACAAGATGCTTTAAACGCCATTTACAATGAAGTAATTAAAAAAAAGAACAGAAATACTATGATTGCACATAGAAACCAGAATTACACTCTAATACATTAACACAAGCCAGATGCTTTGTTGACTGAACCTGTGACCAAGAGGCATTGTTAGTTAGTAAATAAAAAAAACAAAAAAATGTTTTTTACCTTCATATATATTGACGAAAAATACACTCTGATCATTACATCTCCATTCGAACAACATCTGCTGTCTAGCCCATCAAAACAACTGCACACGACATGGCCTCAACTAGTACAGCTATCGACATCCTCTCAGCAAGCACTGCCCACGACAACTTCTGAACAAGCACTGCCCTCTACATTCTCTGAACAACTACTTCCCCAGTGGAGGCAGCTGAATAATACTCTTTGGCGCTATCTCTGGCGCTGTGACTCAGTGTAGCCACATTTCAACGTCTGTGTGATTACTATGCTATTCACAATATTCACAATGAAGTGTCTCTCTACCATTCCACTGTCGAACGGCGAGCGGGAAAAACGAGCACTTAAATTTTTCTGTGTGAGACCTGACTTCTCTTACTTTATCATGAGAGCATTTCTCCCTATCTAGGTGGGTGTCAACAGAATGTTTTCGGAATCGGAGAAGGAAACTGGTGATTGAAATTTCATGAGAAGATCTCATCGCAACGAAAAACGCTTTTGTTTAATGATTGCCACTTCAATTCACGTACATGTCTGTAGCACTATCTCCCCTATTTCGCGATAATACAAAACCAGCTGCCCTTCATTGAACTTTTTCGATGACATCCGTCAGTCCCACCTGATGCTGATCCCACACAGCACTGCAGTACTCCAGAATAGTGCGAACAAGTGTAGTGTAAGCAGTCTCTTTAGGGGATCTGTACCACCTTTTAAGTGTTCTGCCAATGAATTGCAGATTTTAATTTGCCCTACCCACAACAGTATTAATGTGATCGTTCCAATTTAGGTTATTTGTAATTGTAATTCCTAAGTAGTTAATTGAATTTACAGCCTTCAGGTTTCTGTAACTTAATCGCATAATAAAAGAAGGTTGTATACCTGGAAGAATCCTGGAGATACTAAAAGGTATCAGATAGATTATATAATGGTAAGACAGAGATTTAGGAACCAGGTTTTAAATTGTAAGACATTTCCAGGGGCAGATGTGAATTCTGACCACAATCTATTGGTTATGAACTGCAGATTGAAACTAAAGAAGCAGCAAAAAGGTGGGAATTTAAGGAGATGGGACCTGGATAAACTGAAAGAACCAGAGGTTGTAGAGAGTTTCAGGGAGAGCATAAGGGAACAATTGACAGCAATGGGGGAAAGAAATACAGTAGAAGAAGAATGGGTAGCTCTAAGGGATGAAGTAGTGGAGGCAGCAGACGATCAAGTAGGTAAAAAGACGAGGGCTAGTAGAAATCCTTGGGTAACAGAAGAAATATTGAATTTAATTGATGAAAGGAGAAAATATAAAAACGCAGTAAATGAAGCAGGCAAAAAGGAATACAAACGTCTCAAAAATGAGATCGACAGGAAGTGCAAAATGGCTAAACAGGGATGGCTAGAGGACATATGTAAGGATGTAGAGGCTTGTCTCACTAGGGGTAAGATAGATACTACCTACAGGAAAATTAAAGAGACCTTTGGAGAGAAGAGAACCACTTCTATGAATATCAAGAACTCAGATGGCAACCCAGTTCTAAGCAAAGAAGGGAAGGCAGAAAGGTGGAAGGAGTATATAGAGGGTTTATACAAGGGCGATGTACTTGAGGACAATATTATGGAAATGGAAGAGGATGTAGATGAAGACGAAATGGGAGATAAGATACTGCGTGAAGAGTTTGACAAAGCACTGAAAGACCTGAGTAGAAACAAGGCCCCGGGAGTAGACAACATTCCATTAGAACTACTGATGGCCTTGGGAGAGCCAGTCATGACAAAACTCTACCATCTGGTGAGAAAGATGTATGAGACAGGCGAAATACCCTCAGACTTCAAGAAGAATATAATAATTCCAATCCCAAAGAAAGCAGGTGTTGACGGATGTGAAAATTACCGAACTATCAGTTTAATAAGTCACAGCTGCAAAATACTAACGCGAATTCTTTACAGACGAATGGAAAAACTGGTAGAAGCGGACCTCGGGGAAGATTTGTTTGGATTCCGTAGAAATGTTGGAACACGTGAGGCAATACCAACCTTACGACTTATCTTAGAAGAAAGATTAAGAAAAGGCAAACCTACGTTTCTAGCATTTGTAGACTTAGAGAAAGCTGTTGACAATGTTAACTGGAATACTCTCTTTCAAATTCTGAAGGTGGCAGGGGTAAAATACAGGGAGCGAAAGGCTATTTACAATTTGTACAGAAACCAGATGGCAGTTATAAGAGTCGAGGGGCATGAAAGAGAAGCAGTGGTTGGGAAGGGAGTGAGACAGGGTTGTAGCCTCTCCCCGATGTTATTCAATCTGTATATTGAGCAAGCAGTAAAGGAAACAAAAGAAAAATTCGGAGTAGGTATTAAAATTCATGGAGAAGAAGTAAAAACTTTGAGGTTCGCCGATGACATTGTAATTCTGTCAGAGACAGCAAAGGACTTGTAAGAGCAGTTGAACCGAATGGACAGTGTCTTGTAAGGAGGATATATAAGATGAACATCAACAAAAGCAAAACGAGGATATGGAATGTAGTCAAATTAATTCGTGTGATGCTGAGGGAATTAGATTAGGAAATGAGACACTTAAAGTAGTAAAGGAGTTTTGCTATTTAGGGAGCAAAATAACTGATGATGGTCGAAGTAGAGAGGATATAAAATGTAGACTGGCAATGACAAGGAAAGCGTTTCTGAAGAAGAGAAATTTGTTAAAATCGAGTATAGATTTAAGTGTCAGGAAGTCGTTTCTGAAAGTATTTGTGTGGAGTGTAGCCATGTATGGAAGTGAAACATGGACAATAACTAGTTTGGACAAGAAGAGAATAGAATCTTTCGAAATGTGGTGCTACAGAAGAATGCTGAAGATAAGGTGGGTAGATCACGTAACTAATGAGGAGGTATTGAATAGGATTGGGGAGAAGAGAAGTTTGTGGCACAACTTGACTAGAAGAAGGGATCGGTTGGTAGGACACGTTTTGAGGCATCAAGGGGTCACAAATTTAGCATTGGATGGCAGCGTGTAGGGTAAAAATCCTAGAGGGAGACCAAGAGATGAATACACTAAGCAGATTCAGAAGGATGTAGGTTGCAGTAGGTACTGGGAGATGAAGAAGCTTGCACAGGATAGAGTAGCATGGAGAGCTGCATCAAACCAGTCTCAGGACTGAAGACCACAACAACAACAACAACAACAATCGCATAATCGAAATTTAGCGGATTATTTTTAGTACTCATGTGAATAACTTCACACTTTTCTTTATTGCCACTTTTCGCACCATACCGATATCTTACCTAAATCATTTTGCAATTCGTTTTGGTCATCTGATGACTTTACAAGACCGTAAATGAGCAAACAATCTAAGACGGCTGCTCAGATTATCTCCTATGTCGTTAATATAGGTCAGGAACAATAGAGGGCCTATAACAATTCTTTGGGGAATGCAAGATATTACTTTTGTTTTGCTCGATAGCTTTCCGTCTATTACTATGAACTGTGACCTTTCTGACAGAAAATCGCAAATCTAGGCGCACAACTGAGGTTCCATAGGCACGCAGCTTGATTAGAAGACGCTTGTGGGGAACGGTGTGGAAATCCTTCTGGAAATCTAAAAATATGGAATCAATTTGACACCCCTGTCAATAGCAACCATTACTTCATGAGTAAAAAGAGCTATCTGTGTTTCACAAGAACGATATTTTCTGAATCCGTGCTGACTATGTGTCAATAAATCGTTTTCTTCGAGTTACTTCATAATGTTCGAACACAGCATACGTTCCAAAACCCTACATCCAATCGATGTTGGTGATATGGGCCTGTAATTCAGCAGATAACTCCTGTTTCCCTTTTTTGGTATTGGTGTGACTTGAGCAATTTTCCAGTCAGAAAGTACGGATCTTCAGGTGACCGAGCGGTTGTATATAATTGCTAAATATGGAGCTATTGTATCAGCATGTTCTGAAAGGAACCTGACTGGTATACAATCTGGACCGCAGGGCTTGCCTTTAAGTGATTTAAGCTGCTTTGCTACACCGAGGATATCTACTTGTATGTTTCTCATATAGGCAGCAGCTCTCCAAACCATGATTCCAAGCGTTGAACGGTTTTCGAAAATTGCTGCTTCTGTTGTGACCAGACGAAACGACTTTCATCCGGGCATAACAGTGGTTTCTTTGATTGCTCTGTGAGAAGGCTCATCAAACTAAAACACATGAACTATTAGTTCCTTTTATTACATAAATGAGTAAAAGTGTTAGTTAACTTTGACACTTTTCTTTGACACAGCATTGTTTGAAAATATACGTCATTGGCTATGAAAACGTCATTCAATACTCAGATTAAAAAATTATTCTCCTACAGCTCAAAATGCAATATCTACGAAAATACGTTCCATCAGAAACTCTGTCACCGTCCTACACAATGTTGATTGCTGTAACTGCTGTAACTGAGCTCTTCCGTTTTCGACACAATATTGACCTCAGGGTGAGAGCGCCGCTGTGCTTAGAGGGAGACATTGTCTTCTGGAGCGCCTCGCACTGGTTGTTACGCATTGCAGTGAGCCTTCACTAATATCTCTGGTATCGATTCTCGTTGTCGACTTTAGTGTGGGACCGCGATCTTTGGACGATACCACAACTTCCCGTGGCCCTTCACGAGGCTCTCTAAGGACACGTTCTTGTCGATCTGATTGTCACAGCCAGTAGTGTGACTCATCACTAAGCACCACAGAATGCCACTCAGTGTACTACTTGACTGTACACCAGGCAAGTCACTGCTGTGTGTGGTGTTACCGGTAAACGACTCATGGCAACTCGAGGTGTTATCCAAAGTTTAGTGGTGACTTTCTACCTGCCTCTGCCTGAATTTCAGATGCTGATGTTCTTCTGCCAGAGCCAGTCGCACAATCCTACGAGTTTTTGGTACGGTAGTCCTGATGTGCTTATTTTTCTTGCACAGTAGTCCTGATATGTTTATTTTTCTTATCAACTCGTCAGCAGTTCTTCTGCAGCCTACTGTTTGTCATATTTGCCGGTATGATACGCCCTTGAGCCTCACGCCTGTTTTTCTCGAATTCTGAACGATGATGATGAGCTGCACTTACACATATTCCGAGCATCGCCTGTGCTGCGATTTTTACCTGAAGTGTTCCAGTAGCATTAGTCACATCTCATAGGCCATCATGCACGCACATGCACTCACACCATTCCTCATCTGTTGGAATATTTTTTTTTTTTTGTACTGAAAATATTGAAAATACTTTCGCAGAAGGATGAAATGTCAATCAACATATCTACAAATTGAAATATCAATTGATAACGCTCGGTAAAGATGTCCTTGTATGTTACCAAGGAACAAATTACATGGTGTTAAAGAAAGGAGAATAAAAATTGTAAAGAAAGACAGACACTTCGCGATACATAAGAAGCATTTAAGGGCATTGGTTGTAATTGCTATTCTGAGATGATGGAAATCGGGGAAGTCCGCATCAAATCAAGTAGAAGACAAATGACAAAAAAGAACGTCTAGCATTGAAATCTGTACGCTGAAATTACAGTACGTAGAGTTCTATTTACATTTGATAGATTTCCAGCTGTTGTCACGGGTGTTACACCTGAGCCAATCACATCAAATGGCGAGCTGTAGTTGCATTGGAGAAAGAAGTGAAGGTGCTTGGCAGCGTAAAAAGGTGTGCTGTCGTTCTGCAAGTAGAAGACTGTTTAGAGATCTACCATACCCAACTGTCATACTAACTAATATATAAAACAATCAAATACGATGACACCGGTTAAGCTGTGATGAACCACCTGCTGTCTTTGGGTGTAAGTGAAGCAGGCTTTTATCCAAGGTTGGTTTTGAGGCGGATGTGGGGTGGGGGGTGGGGAGGTGGGGGTGTGGAGGGAAGTTCATCTCTCCTTTCTCCTTCCCCATCCCCAAACCCGATTTGCCGTCAACACCTATTTCAAAATGCCTCAGATGGCTGGGCTGCGATAGTAATAATACAACATTTTGATGCAATAATAATTTGTGTATTCAGTGAGTACATAGTTTCAGCATAACTTCCAAGATACTCCGTTTGAGAAAACTACAGAATTTGTAAATAGCATTCGTCCAAACATTTGAGAAGTGACTTAATAATAGGAACGAACTTTTGCGGTTTTGACAACTTAAGAATTTACACAGTACCTAAAGAAGGAGCACACTCCCCATTACCAGTATTTAACTTATCAGACGATTATGAACATAGGTCTGGAGAATGTGACCAGCGAGCGTGCAAATGAGGTAAAGCTATGTCATTTATGTTCCGAAAATTGGTCTTTCTGTAATTTTTATCTTAGTGTGGCTGTGCTTCTTTTCCTTTCTGTCTCTCTGTTTTCAACTTCCTGTGGTTTACCCAGCCTACTTGTGAACTGTCGAAGCAAGCTGGATTTGTTTTCAGCATCAGGAACTGTCACCCTGTGAATGCGCACCCTTACCTGGATGGAGTGTTCTCCACAGGCGGTCAAGGTGCCGGCACGTCCACGTGGGCAAGATACGGCCTGTAATTTTCTAGAATTCCACGCACGTTTCGAGGTTCTTAATTTTTATGCTGCTTCATTCTCCGAATGTTAGCTGACAACTTCGGAGGCTTACACGTGTAAAAGTATAAACACTTTTACCACAAGTTTTTTTTTTCTTTTTTTTCTTTGAGGTGGAGGAGACCGTCATGACTTCATGACTTCTATGACTTTCTCCCCCCCTCCCCCCCCCCCCCCTACCCGGCTTCCCTAATATGAAATCGAACATGACAGAAAGTAAAGAGAACACAGTAATGACCACACACGTAATGGAGGCAATGAAAACTTCCAAAGATATTATAACAGCAGGAGAAAGCAATTTTACGTATTACAATAATAGAAATTCTTCTAAGGAATAAAAAGAGTTGTCAAGGAGAAACTTTTTCAGTTTCTTTTCCAATTTTACTCCGCTGTCTGTCAGACATTTTGTATTACTAGGTAATTGATCAAAAATTTTTGTTGCATCATTATGTATCCCTTTTTCTTCTAAAGACAACCATCCATGTGGAGTAATAAATTTAATTTTTCCTTCTGATATTGTAATTATGTACATCATTGTTCCTTTTCAATTCTAGTGGACTCTTTACAGAAAAACGTCAAGAGGGAAAAAATATACTATTACAGTAGTCACAGTGTCCAATTCCTTAAACAGATGTCTACAATATAATCGTAGGTGAGCACTACATATTAGTCTTACAGCACGTTTTTGAGAAGAAACAACAAAGACTTTCTTTCTTAAAGATGAGTTACCACAGAACCATGCACCTTGCCGTTGGTGGGGAGGCTTGCGTGCCTCAGCGATACAGATGGCCGTACCGTAGGTGCAACCACAACGGAGGGGTATCTGTTGAGAGGCCTGACAAACGTGTGGTTCCTGAAGAGGGGCAGCAGCCTTTTCAGTAGTTGCAGGGGCAACAGTCTGGATGATTGACTGATCCGGCCCTGTAACAATAACCAAAACGGACTTGCTGTGCTGGTACTGCGAACGGCTGAAAGCAAGGGGAAACTACAGCCGTAATTTTTCCCGAGGACATGCAGATTTACTGTATGGTTAAATGATGATGGCGTCCTCTTGGGTAAAATATTCCGGAGGTAAAATAGTCCCCCATTCGGAACTCCGGGCGGGGACTACTCAAGAGGACGTCGTTATCAGGAGAAAGAAAACTAGTGTTCTACGGATCGGAGCGTGGAATGTCAAATCCCTTAATCGGGCAGGTAGGTTAGAAAATTTAAAAAGCGAAATGGATAGGTTAAAGTTGGATATAGTGGGTACTAGTCAAGTTCGGTGGCAGGAGGAACAAGACTTTTGGTCAAGTGAATACAGGGTTATAAATACAAAATCAAATAGGGGTAATGCAGGAGTAGGTTTAACAATGAATAAAAAAATAGGAGTGCGGGTAAGCTACTACAAACAGCATAGTGAACGCATTATTGTGGCCAAGATAGACACGAAGCCCACGCCTACTACAGTAGTACAAGTTTATATGACAACTAGCTCTGCAGATGATGAAGAAATTGATGAAATGTATGATGAGATAAAAGAAACTATTCAGGTAGTGAAGGGGGACGAAAATTTAATAGTCATGGGTGACTGGAATTCGACAGTAGGAAAAGGGAGAGAAGAAAGCATAATAGGTGAATATGGATAGGGGCTAAGAAATGAAAGAGGAAGCCGCCTGGTAGAATTCTGCGCAGAGCATAACTTAATCATAGCTAACACTTGGTTTAAGAATCATGAAAGAAGGTTGTATACATGGAAGAACCCTGGAGATACTAAAAGGTATAAGATAGATTATATAATGGTAAGACAGATATTTAGGAACCAGGTTTTAAATTGTAAGACATTTCCAGGGGCAGATGTGGACTCTGACCACAATCTATTGGTTATGAACTGTAGATTAAAACTGAAGAAACTGCAAAAAGGTCAGAATTTAAGGAGATGGGACCTGGATAAACTATCTAAACCAGAGGTTGTAGAGAGTTTCAGGAAGAGCATAAGGGAACAATTGACAGCAATGGGGCAAAGAAGTACAGTAGAAGAAGAATGGGTAGCTCTAAGGGATGAAGTAGTGAAGGCAGCAGACGATCAAGTAGGTAAAAAGACGAGGGCTAGTAGAAATCCTTGGGTAACAGAAGAAATATTGAATTTAATTGATGAAAGGAGAAAATATAAAAAAGCAGTAAATGAAGCAGGCAAAAAGGAATACAAACGTCTCAAAAATGAGATCGACAGGAAGTGCAAAATGGCTAATCAGGGATGGCTAGAGGACAAATGTAAGAATGTAGATGCTTATCTCACTAGGGGTAAGATATATACTACCTACAGGAAAATTAAAGAGACCTTTGGAGAAAAGAGAACCACTTGTATGAATATCAAGAGCTCAGATGGAAACCCAGTTCTAAGTAAAGAAGGGAAAGCAGAAAGGTGGAAGAAGTATATAGAGGATTTATACAAGGGCGATGTACTTGAGGACAATATTATGGAAATGGAAGAGAATGTAGATGAAGATGAAATAGGAGATACGATACTGCGTGAAGAGTTTGATAGAGCACTGGAAGACCTAAGTCGAAACAAGGCCCCGGGAGTAGACAACATTCCACTAGAACTACTGACGGCCTTGGGAGAGTAGGCCTGACAAAACTCTACCATCTAGTGAGCATGATGTGTGAGACAGGGGAAATACCCTCTGACTTCAAGAATAATATAATAATTCCAATCCCAAAGAAATCAGGTGTTGACAGATGTGAAAATTACCGAACTATCAGTTTAATAAGTCACAGCTGCAAATACTAACGCGAATTCTTTACAGACGAATGGAAATACTGGTAGAAGACGACCTCGGGGAAGATCAGTTTGGATTCCGTAGAAATATTGGAACACGTGAGGCAATACTAACCTTACGACTTATCTTAAAAGAAAGATTAAGGAAAGGAAACCTACGTTTCTAGCATTTGTAGACTTAGAGAAATCCTTTGACAATGTTGACTGGAATACTCTCTTTCAAATTCTAAAGATGGCAAGGGTAAAATACAGGGAGCGAAAGGCTATTTACAATTTGTACAGAAACCAGATGGCAGTTATAAGAGTCGAGGGGCATGAAAGGGAAGCAGTGGTTGGGAAGGGAGTGAGACAGGGTTGTAGCCTCTCCCCAATGTTATGCAATCTGTATATTGAGAAACCAGTAAAGGAAAGAAAAGAAAAATTCGGAGTAGGTATTATAATCCATGGAGAAGAAATAAAAACTTTGAGGTTCGCCGATGACATTGTAATTCTGTCAGAGACAGCAAAGGACTTGGAAGATCAGTTGAACCGAATGGACAGTATCTTGAAAGGAGGATATAAGATGAACATCAACAAAAGCAAAACGAGGATATGGAATGTAGTCGAATTAAGTCGGATGATGCTGAGGGAATTAGATTAGGAAATGAGATACTTAAAGTAGTAAAGGAGTTTTGCTATTTGGGGAGCAAAATAACTGATGATGGTCGTAGTAGAGAAGATATAAAATGTAGACTGGCAATGGCAAGGAAAGCGTTTCTGAAGAAGAAGAAAAACATCGAGTATAGATTTAAGTGTCAGGAAGTCGTTTCTGAAAGTATTCGTATGGAGTGTAGCCTTGTATGGAAGTGAAACATGGACGATAAATAGTTTGGACAAGAAGAGAATAGAAGCTTTCGAAATGTGGTGCTACAGAAGAATGCTGAAGATTAGATGGGTAGATCACATAACTAATGAGGAGGTATTGAATAGAATTGGGGAGAAGAGGAGTTTGTAGCACAACTTGACAAGAAGAAGGGACCGGTTGGTAGGACATGTTCTGAGGCATCAACGGATCACAGAATTAGCATTGGAGGGCAGCGTGGTGGGTAAAAATTGTAGATGGAGACCAAGAGAGAATACACTAAGCAGATTCAAAAGGATGTAGGTTGCAGTAGGTACTGGGAGATGAAGAAACTTGCACGGTATAGGGTAGCATGGAGAGCTGCATCAAACCAGTCTCAGGACTGAAGACGACAACAACAACAACAACCACAGAACATTATTTCATATGAGATTATTGAATGGAAATATGTACAACATGTCAACTTAGTGATTTATCTTTCCCCTAGATCTGCAATGACTGCAAGCGCAAATGTGGCTGAACTAAGTTCTCTGAAGAGCTCCAAAATTAGTTTTTTCCAATTTTTAAATTTGACGTTTCCGCACTATTTATTACTTATTATTTCCTCGCCATGGGATACAGCTATCGTTGGTATAGCACTTATAGATGTGCAGAGCTGCATATATTGTATCTTTTTAGAGGTTGAGGGTGAAACCTTTCATAGAAACCAGTCAATGATACTTTTAAGACTGTTGTTTACCATTTCTTCTGGTTCTGTATGTATTGATTACAACACTAATGTCACCTGAAGAGGATCTAATTTTGTTTGTTATGTGTTAGATACAGGTTCGTTTATATATATGAGGAACAGTAGCAGAACTAAGAATGAGCCTTGGGGAAGCACACACGTGATTTCTCCCCAGTCAGATTACATCACCGGACCACATTGGTTGAATTACTAAGCACAACTTTCATATGACGTTATTCATTAGTTGGCTATACCACCAGTCTCATAGATCTTCAGTTTATCTAAGAGAATAATGTGGTTCAAGTAGGTTGCAGAAAATACCACCCAGCGCTGTTTCATTACTTAATGGCTGTAAAATTTGTTGAGTGAACATATACCTTTACATCTACACCTACATGGATACTCTGCAAATCACACTTAAGTGCCTGGCAAAGGTTTCATCGAAATACCTTCACAATAAATGAGGAAAGAACGAACACCCATATCTTTCCGTGAGAGCTCTGATTTCCCTTATTTTATTATGATGATCGTTTCTCGGTATGTAGGTCAGCGTCAACAAAATATTTTGTCATTCAGAGGAGAAAGTTGTTGGTAGATATTCAATGAGAAGATTCCGCCACAACGAAAAACGCCTTTTTTATTATGTCTACCCCAAATCCTGTATCATGTCAGCAACACTTTCTTCTCTATTTCGCGATAACACATAATGTGCTGCTTTTCTGTGAACTGTCTTGATGTGCTGCACTAATCCTATCTGGTAAGGATACCAGCCCGTGCAGCAGTACTCCAAAACACGACGGACAAGCATAGTATAGGCACTCTCTTTAGTAGTTCTGCTACATTTTCTAGGTGTTCTGGCAACAAACGTTTTCTTTGGTTTGTCTTCGCCACAACATTTTCTATGTGCTGTTTCCAATTCAAGTTGTTCGTAATTGTAATTCCTAGGTATTTAGTTGAATTTACGGTCTTTAGATTTGACTGATTTATAGCGTAACAGAAATTTAACGGATTCTTTTAAGAACTCATGTGGGTGACCGCGCAATTTTCATTTTTTAGGATCAACTGCCAATTTCCGCACCATACAGATACCTTTTCCATACTATTTTGCAATTTATTTTGATCTTCTTAAGAATTTACTAGATTATAAACGATAGCATCATCATCATCTGCAAACAACCTGAAGACGGTTGCTCAGATTGTCTCTTAAACCGTTTATGTAGATAAGGAATAACAGAGGGCCAATAACACTACCTTGGGGAATGCCAGAAATCACTTCTGTTTTACTCGATGACTTTCCGACAGTTGCTAAGAACTTGACCTTTCTGACAGGAAATTACCAATCCTGTCACATAACAGTCGATATTCCATAAGCACGCAATTTCGCTGCATGCCGCTTGTGTGGTACAGTGTCAAAATCATTCTAGAAATGTAAAAATACTCAATCAATTTGAAGTCCCTTGTCAATAGCACTCAACACTTCGGGCGAGTAAAGAGCTAGTTGTGTTTCACAAGAACGATGCTTTCTAAATCGGTGTTGGCTGTGTGTCAATAGACCGTTCTCTTCGAGGTAATTCATAATGTTCGAACATAATATATCTTCCAATATACTGCTGCATATGGACGTTAATGATATGGGCATGTGTCTTATCTTAAAGAAGGTTTCAACAGCGGCATATTTCACTCTCTCTGGAAAAATGCCTTTTTAAAGAAGGGTTTATCAACTGCATATTTCACTCTCTCTGGAAAAATGGCGTTTTCAGAAGAGCAGCTGTACTGGAACCCAAACAGTGATTTCCTGAGGATATTATTGTTGCTAAGGTGAGATACTATTTTAGATTGCATCACCTTCTCAAAACTTTTGGAAAATGATATCAGCAGCGAAAAAGGTCAACAGCTATTGACATATGTCTTATCATCTTTCTTAAAAAATTGTTTGACACCGGCATATTTCATTCTCAGTGGAAAAGTGCCTTGAGTTAGTGAGCTTTTATTTTCGATAGAATGTAAAATTTTCTTAATTTTTTTCTGATGAAGTGATTTCAAAATAATGAGTCTTCCATAAAAGTCGATGCTATCACGAAACTTGATGCCAGTCGAGAAATTAAGAACTTTGGATATTCCATGTCGTATTTCGTCGTTTTCGAAGTATAACTTGCACGTTATGACAGTATAACGTTTCAAGGCAACAGCGCATTGACGGTTTATCACAAACATGTCACTCTTGGTATGATTTGTCACAACTAAAACTCAGGCAATGACGTATCGGTATTGAAAGTCCTCACGAGATCTTAAGATGAAAGCAGCTGTTATTAAAAGTTGCATACTTTCACTGTGGTGTATTGATTACAGGAATGGAGTTATGAAATTGAAAGAAAAAGATTCACGTATTGGTACATTCAAATTTTTTTATACGTCTTCGCATTCGTTGTAGATTCTAGGACTTTCTTATTGATGTAACGGAGTAATGTTCTGCAATATTCGATGTTATTAACATGTAAGTGAGCTCTCTCTAAAGAGTGAGTTCCATTTTGTGGCTTCAGTCTGATTAAAAAAAAAAAAAAGAAAGATTAAATTGCTGTGAGTGAACCGATCAGCAATGACATTTACATTCTTGCTTGTCACAGCTATTCAATAGTTCTTCTAACTATTTTGCTATTTCCCAGGGTTCACTCACACACATCCATAAAACTCGGTGCGACAACGAAACTCGCTAGCAATAGACAAATTCGGTGGTCTAGTAGATATACTGACATGTCTCTGATAGTCCGTTCACCGCGTCATGTACGAGGGGCGTTGAATGAGCAATGCAACACTTTTCTTTCCCTAATGCAAGTTGGTTTTATTCAGGATTCCAACACAACATATTATTCCTGCCTCTTTGGGCTACAAAACCGTATTTTCCAGCACAATATCCGTTCAATGCAACGGCCTTACGCCACATTACTGGAAGGGCCTTTGTGTACGCATGGTACCACTCCACAGGTCAACGTCGGAACCAACGTCTTGCTGCGTCAGTAATCTTCCCACCACTCACGTTCTGCTTCCCGTGGAGTGCATCCTTCATTGGGCCAAACAGACGGAAAGCGGAAACTGCGAAATCTAGACTGTAGGGTGGTTGAGGAAGAACAGACCAATGAAGTTTTGTGAGCTCCTCGCGGATGTCCAACCTTTTGTGTTGTTTTGCCCTGTCTTGGAGAGATTCGTTTGCATTGTTATGGCGACGAGTGCAATTAAGTCATTTCTACATTTCCCCGAGGGTAACACAATAAACTAAAGAGCTGATCATTGTGCTGTAAGGGAGGACACAGACTAACCCCTTCAGAAATGCCAGAAGACCTATGCCATGTCTTTACCAGCTGTGGGTGTGGCTTTGAACTTCTCCTTGTAGGAGAGATGGTGTGGCGGCACTCCATGGACTGGCGTTTTATTTGAAGTTCGAAGTGATGAACCCATGTTGCATCGTCTGTGATGATCTTCAACAAAAAAATTTGATGATCAGCCTCGTAACGCGCAAGAAATTCCGCGCAGATGGTCCTTCGTTGCTCTTTATGATCTTCTGTTAGGCAGCGAAGAAACCCAGTGAGCACACACCTTTGAGTACCCCAACTGGTAGACAAGCATGTCAGCACTACCAACAGATTCGTCCACTTGAGCAATGAGGTGTTTGATTATGATCCGTCGATCACCTCGAATGAGAGTGTCCAGACGTACCAACATTGCAGGAGTCACAGCTGTGTGCGGTCAGCCTTCACACGGAAGATCAGACAGATTTGCGAGCGCTTGTTGCGATGATGACAAGCTTCTCGCCCAATGATTCGCCCTGCTTTTGTTCACTACCAGGGGTCTGCGAGCGCCTATGAGTATCTGTGATGCACTGTTTTTCCGCGAAAAGTAACTCAATGACAACTCTCTGCGTGGAACGCATCTCCGTTACAGACGCCATTTTGATGGCTTATTTTGAGGGCTTCTATAGCGCCGGCACCTATCGGAGTCTATAGGCGCTGAAGTGGGAATATTCCACTATGTCCCACAGCAGATTCTGCATTTTTAAACGAAATTGTGCGAGACAAAAAATGCGTTACATTACCTATTGAACACCCCTCGTAAAAGGGGCACGGACAAGCGCTGCGGTACGGAGTGCCCCCGTCATCTCACAGGTGAGCCGAGCCGTGGCTGCAGCCCCCTTGGCGCCTGCCTGCCGTGTCAATCCTTACCGCACAGCTCATCGAGAGCAACCGCGCCGGGTTGCACGCCTCTCGACAGATTGATGGCGCTGTCCCGCTGCCTATGTGGCGGTCCTCAGGCGACGCATAATGGACCCGTCTGCGCCCAAAATAAATACCGGCGATCAATCTGTTGCGCCAATACGGCTCCCCGCGGCGACCCATCAGCCGGCGTGATGAGGCGGAGGTACGCCCCGTTTGTCAGTGTCACGCGCCGCCGAGGGGCAATGACCGTGCCGGTCTCCGGGGGTGTCAGGCCGTTTAAACGCCCATACAAGAGGCGGCTGAGCAGTTGCGGCCCGAATGTGTCCAACGACACAGCAGCGTATAAAAAGTTGCACTGCCGAGCAAGTTTCGCTTTCAGTGGTTACAACGACTGCTCTCTCTTCGCAGTAAAGAAAGATTCTCAATGCCGTACCTCATTCGGTAAAAACGGAACCCTTATAGGCTCGCTTTGTTCTCTACGTGACTGTCAATCTGTTCGACTGTTGAAAACCCCTTTTCTCAGGAATGGGTAGACGTATCCAGTTAAAATTTATGCCACGTATTAAGCTATACGGCACCTTGACGGTGCAAAAAATTGAAGCTTCTAAGTCAATACGATCAAAACACACGGCTGTCTACACAGAAGGACCAAAGAAACTGGTACACCTGCCTAATATCGCGTAGGGCCCCCGCGAGCACGCAGAAGTGCCGCAGTACGACGTGGGATTGGGTTGGGTTGATTTTTTTTTTTTGGGGGGGGGGATGAGGAGACCAAACTGTGAGGTCAGCGGTCTCATCAGATGTTGGAGGGATGGGGAAGGAAGTCGGCCGTACCCTTTCCAAGGAAACATCCCGGCATTTGATTGAGGCGATTAGGGAAATCACGGAAAACCTAAATCAGGTTGACGGGACGCAGAATTGAGCCATCGTCCTCCTGAATGCGAGTCCAGTGTGCCAACAACTGCGCCACCACGGCCGGTACCACGTGGCATGTACTCGACTAATGTCTGAAGTAGTGCTGGAGGGAACTGACATCATGAATCCTGCAGGGCTGTCCACAAATCCGTAGGAGTACGAGGCGGTGGAGATCTCCTCTGATCAGCACGTTGCAAGGCATCCCACATATCCTCAATAATGTTCATGTCTGGAGAGTTTGGCGGCTAGCGGGAGTATTTAAACTCAGAAGAGTGTTCCTGGAGCCACCTGTAACTATTCTGGACTTTCGGGGTGTCGCATTGTTCTGCTGAAATTGCCCAAGTCCGTCGGAATGCACGATGGACATGAATGGATGCAGGTTATCAGACAGGACGCTTACGTACTTGTCACCAGACTGAGTCGTATCTAGACGTATCACTCGATCTGCACACGCCCTTCACCATTATAGACCATCCACCAGCTTGAACAGTCCCCTGCTGATATGCAGGGTCCATGGATTCTTGAGGTTGTCTCCATACCAGTACACTTCTATCCGCTAGGCAAAATTTAAAACGAGACTCGTCCGACCAGGCAGCATGTTTCCAGTCATCGACAGTCCAATGTCGGTGTTGACGGGCCCAGCAGAGACGTAAAGGTTTCTGTCGTGTAGACTTCAAGGGCAAAAGCCCATATTGATGATCTTCCGTTGAATGATTCACACCCTGCCACTTGTTGATGGCCCAGCATTGAGATCTGCAGCAGTTTTTGGAAGGGCTGCACTTCTGTCACGTTGAACGATTCTCTTCTGTCGTCCTTGGTCCCGTTTTCACAGATCCTTTTTCCGGCCCAGCGATGGCGGAGATCTGATGTTTTGCCGGATTACTGATGTTCACGGTACACTCGTGAATGGTTGTACGGGAAAATCCCCACTTCATTGCTACCTCGGAGATGCTGTGTCCCATCGCTTGTGCGCCGATATAACATCACGTTCAAACTCACATAAATCTTGATAACCTGCCATTGTAACAGTACTAACCGATCTAACAACTGTGCCAGGCACTTGTTGTCCCTATGTAGGCGTTGCCTGCCTGTTTACAGATCTCTGTATTTGAATACGTTTGCCTATACCAGTTTCTTAGGCTTTTTGGACAACATGGTTGTCGAGATGAAGCAGCGATTAGTATGATTAATCAATTATTCAAAAACAGTCTTAATCGTATTTATTATTATTATTATTATACCGCCAACCAGTTTCAACCCGACGTAGGGGTCATCTTCTGGGCGTTTACACCATTGGTCGACTGCTGGTGGTGTCAATCCTGTATACATAACGGCAGGAAACTATAGGTTCCTGCACCTATGGCTTTTGAGTTTATAAAAGTGTAGACAAACCTCTCCACCAGTCACAGGAAGAAGGGTGGAACAGCATTGTACGTACCAGAATTATGCAGTTCTCCACATAAATACTGAGAAATTCTGCTGGCATAAACAAAGGGCCATTATCTGCCACTGAACTGATCCTTTGCCTCAATGATGTCTCCAGAGGTTTTCATCTGCTTAGAAAAACGTTGTAGTGTAGGGGAGCTTATGTGGTAACACATCTCCCAATCGACAACAGCGGTTGAGGATCCAGTATCAGTTGAAAAACAACTGGGATGGTATTGATGGCCACTTCCCATAACCTATCAGAGACAGGAAGGGTGGCCTGGACATGGAGGACAGCAGGACCATAGGCACAGTCAATTTTATATTTATCAGCATCTCTAAAATCCAGTCGGGGACAATCGACATTCATCTTCATGGACGATTGGCACACAATGGCTTTGTGTCTGTTTTTCTCCACAAGTTGTGCATTTTGTCCTGCAGAAGTAGCAATACTGGCGCTGATGTGTTACAAAACAATTACTGAATGAAGATAATTGCTGGATGCAGCATCCACCTACGGCATCTTTGCCAGAGGAGGGTCTGGCCAGTGAAGCAGGTTAGTTGGGGGACGAAGCTGTATCTGGGTAAGCGAACTGGGCTGACGGTAAAAGCCTTCAATGGGTCCTGCAAGGTTCCCAAGGACGTTATGAATTGTTCAAAAGCCTGGATGGCGGGAAGGCACCTAATTAAATGTGGATAACTGAGCTTTAAGAGATCATGCCAGAATTCTTCATCTGGTGAGCAGACAAGGAACATCTCCCTAACAAGCAATTCTACGTAAAATTGTTTGTACTGAGGATTAGAACAATGGAACGGCAATCTCTAGAAACGCCTCCGAGTGTCAGTTTTGTATTTGATAGCTACAAACCTTGGGATGGGCGGCTGCCACGTGCTCTTGAGCATCAAATTAGTCCAGCAAAAAGAATTTTAAAAGTTTAGAAAGCAAAACACGAGGCTTGTACTCAGGATTGAGCTGCTGCAAGAGGTGATATATTTCTGCTCTTGTATAAGCTAAAAAAAAAAATCCGTGCTGACATGAGCTCCCGTGGCTGTTGAAGGTGGGCAGCGTAGTTAACGCACGGCTTCGCCTGTCTGTCAAACATGTGGAATGGCGGGGACATTGTCCGAAAGCCCTTTCTCAATCAGTTGATGCGAGACAGCTGTCTGGAGATTTGTGATCGTTTTGTGGTAATGGCAGCCATCTTTTTCTAACATTAATTCCAGATTCTGACGCATGTTCTGTAGAAGCAGTAAGTCTTGAGTGGTCTCGTCCGTATATCTACTCATAATGAAATGAAAAGCAAATTTTAGTCCTTCGGAAGCTTGGAAAAAACATGTATAATCACCGTCTGGTTGGAGTGTAGCATAATTATGCAGAGTGAGTCCACAGAAATAAAACCTAATAGACACTAAAGTGTTACAGCTGGGTTCGACGCAGAAAAACTAAAGCCTAGGTAGCAGGCACTCCGTCTGCAGGCCTCGAGTGGCCCATCGGGACCATCCGCCGCCGCATCATCCTCAGCTGAGGATGTGGATAGGAGGGGCGTGTGGTCAGCACACCGCTCTCCCAGTCGTTATGATGGTTTTCTTTGACCGGAGCCGTTACTATTCGGTCGAGTAGCTCCTCAGCTGGCATCACGAGGCTAAGTACACCTCGAAAAAGCCTAGGTAGGCAGTGAAAAGTTAGTTTATCGAAATGAACATAAAACTTCAGGTCTGTTTCTTCAGAACGTAATTGCAAAATACAAGATAGTTCACAAGTTTTTTTTCTTTGAAGGGGTGAGACTATCAACCAGTGAGAAATGAATCACAGTCACTAGAGTCACAGCGGTGCTTCATGAGGAACTGGTCGTCTCTAATCACCCAAACACGATGTCGTGCCAAAACATCAAACGAGGATAACTGCTGGCAGCTCCACATAGCGTCGGAGGCAAAGGTACAGGTAAAGTGCAGTCGGACGACAGGTCGTGGGAGGATTCCAGGTGAGCTACTGCTGTAGAAACCGCGGAAGCGGTCGGCGTAGAGCCCAGAGAGCTCACTAGCCATAGCCTTGCACCGGCCTAAATACTGTGGAGGGACCAGGGCGTTAGGGGACCTACTTTCGAGCACGTGATCCTGTAGTAGCGAGTTAATCTGTGGTGATCGCGTCCTCTTGGAGCGATGCCGCCGCAACTTGTAGGTGGACGTGCGCTCGCAGCTGCAGTCGTGATGCTCGGCCTGCGATTTTTAACGTAGGCCACTCATGCTGCAGCGCTGTGATTCTGGACGGCTATGAGCCCCAAGACAGTACATTAACTAGCAAAAGGGAGCTGAATGAGAAACTCACATAGCTGATAATGAAATCATTAAACTAAGAGTACTGCCACGTGAGGTGCATAATATAAAAATAAAAGTTACAGAAACGAATATAATTATGACAGTAATTTCAGACTTATTAAAATTGTGTTCAGTACATTTCTAGCAGAATTACGATATATTAATGGAAGGGCGCGGTAGCAGTATGGAAAAATAAAGTCTGGAGAAACAGAAAAAGCTAGATATTAGGAAATTTGGAGAAATGGTGACAAAGTGACAGAGACAGTGGCTCGTAATTGGAGAGGAAGAAAGCTTCTGGGATATGAACACTGGTAACAAAAACCACAGTCTGATACTGAATGTAGCTTGGTTTTGTATCAGACGCAGGTTTTTTGATAGTTCGTTACACAGACAAATGAGTGAATTGAGAAAGAGATGGAGATGTATGTATGATATTATTTCTGTTGGGAAATGACGAACGATGATAGTTATTCGATACGCAAGGAGGGAAACTGGGTAGCCTAACAGACCAATGGAGAAGGGATGTGTGAAAATCTTGACCCTTATCTAGACCTTGATCCTTTTCTTACTTTCGAATCATGAGATTTCGATATCTTGCATTGTGTGGGGTGTCTATCTTACGTGGGACAGTGAGTATCATGTTGTACGGGACAGTGTAGGAAACCCTCTGAAGAATACACAAGCCCATGCTGACTTCTGACACAAAACATCTACGGACTAATACAGTGAGAACACATTTGCATCGGCCTAGTGACTCTCAAGACGTGACTTTATACTTGCAAATAAGCGAGTCCAGAATTCTGTCAGTTTCGAAATGGAGTATCAAAGAGACAGAAATTTCTTTATTCAGTGTTATTCGGTGTCGTAAAAAAGTAGAAAGAAAATTGACGACGCCAAATTTATATCATGGTTTTGAGACGAAGTACAAAATACCTGTTTTGTGTATTCTACCATAATTCATTCAAACATGATTATATGTTTTTCGATTTTATAGGAACTATTGTGACACTTTTGATCTATCATTAAAATTTATTGAGAAGAAAATAAATAAATATCAAGCGACATGCGCTCAGTCCGGATCCGCACGACTGCTGCGGTCGCAGGTTCGAATCCTGCCTCGGGCATGGATGTGTGTGATGTCCTTAGGTTAGTTAGGTTTAAGTAGTTCTAAGTTCTAGGGGACTGATGACCACAGATGTTAAGTCCCATAGTGCTCAGAGCCATTTGAACCATCAAGCTACATGCGGAACAACTGGAAGAATTTGGGGAAGAGAATAAGAAATGAAACAAAACTTAAACTCTATAAAGTTATGGCTGTACCTACTCTTGTGTATGGTTTCGAATCATGGACAGCAATAAAAAAAAGAAAAACCACATATACAGACAGCAGAGATGAAGTTCATGAGATATGTAACAAATTAATGCACTTAGGTACAAATGGTTATGTGACTGGTTTCGTGATTTCCTGTCAGAGAGGTCACAGTCCGTGGTCATTGACGCAAAATCAGAAGTGATTTCTGGCGTTCCCTAAGATGTCGCTATAGGCGCTCTGCTGTTCCTCATCTACATAAACGATTTAGGAGACAATCTGAACAGCCGCCTTAGGTGACTAATAAAGTAATCAGAAGACCAAAATAAAATTCAAAACGATTTAGGAAAGCTATCTGTATGATGCGAAAATTGGAAATTGACCTTAAATAATGAAAAGCGTGAGATTATCCACATGAGTATTAAAAGGAATCCGTTAAACTTCGGTTACACGATAAATCAGTCAAATCTAAATGCCGCAAATTCAACTAAATACCTAGGAATTACAATTACGAACAACTTAAATTGGAAGGAACACGTAATAAATGTTGTGCGAAAGGCTAACCAAAGAATACGTTGTACTGGCAGGACACTTAGAGAATGTAACAGATCTAGTAAAGAGACTACCTACACTACTCTTGTTCGTCGTCTTTTAGATAGATCCTTACCATATAGGACTGAGGGAGTACATCGAGAAAGTTTAAAGACTGGCAGCATGTTTTATATTATCGCGAAATAGTGGATAGAGTGTCACTGAAATAATAGACTATTTGGGGTGGACATCATTAAAACAACATTTGTGGCGGAATCTTCTCACGAAATTTCAATCACCAACTTTTCCTCCGAATTCGAAAATACTTTTTTGAACCGACCTACATAGGGAGGAGCGATTACCATAAAAAAATAAGTGAAATCAGAGCTCGCACCGAAAGATGTAGGTGTTCGTTTTTTCCGTGCTCTGTACGAGATTGGAATAATAGACAATTATTGTAAAGGTGGTTCGATGAACCCTCCGCCAGGCACTTAAATGTGATTTTCAGAGTATTCATGTAGATGTAGATGTAGAGGTACAGTTGTTTTAATTACATTTCTGTAGGCTCAAGCGAAAATCCAAATGGAAGTAACTGCATATTACAGTGACATACACATGATACTTTTTTGCTGGTTGTCTGCACATTTTTAATCTGCTGCGGGCTCTGTAGTCAGAAGGAAGTGCGTATCGTACCATCTACTATGAATGGGAGGTACGCGAATGCCATATAGGAGCGGGACAGCAGATGGGCCATGGGCCGTGAGGGGGGGGGGGGGGGGGGGTCTAGCAGAGCTCGTCCAGTGTACTTTCATTGGAGAAAGTTGCAACTTTGTTCTGAGGGCGAGAATTGAAACTTCGTGTGGCACTACCAGTCTTCATACTGGGGATGATGAGAGTGGCCACTACGTGGGAAGAAGAAACTTTTGTTCCTATTGTATTGACCCGATGATTTATTGCGTTTGGAGCCAGAGCAAGACATTGCTGAGGCCTGTACCTAATGTGGCTGTTGCATTAAGGAATCTATAGCATGTAGTGTGTTCTCTGGCAAGGTACTGAACTGTTATTGTACCCTGCTTTCTCTAAGTGTGGTGGTGCCTTGAACTCTATTCCGAATGACGAATGTTGAATGCAGTCTTTAGAACTTTGATGTGCCCAAACTACAGATGTGATAGGACTTGGTGCGTGCTGCAACTCGTTTTTATGATCTTTTTGTATTCCTTTCAAGGAAATATCTTAAGCCGCAGCCGTGATATGTGCATAGCCTGTTCTGATTGGACGATTATTATTCGATACCCAATTTACCGAATACATTTGCCCATGGCCACGTTGTGAGTTGAATGTGCAGCTGCGTCACATTAACGGTGCATGGGCGCACTGTTCATTTAACAAACTTTTCAAGAAGAGAAAAACAACTTCCTACATTAGATTTAAGTACAAGTGAATTTTTATTACAGTTTGTAACCTATAGTGTTAAATGGAAGTTAACTAATAAGTCCTTAGTGCTTTAAATGTTAATGTATGACGAATAACAAACTTATATTACCGCTGCATAGTTTAAAAACTAGATTCCCATCTAAAGGTTAGCCTTTGTTGCCGTTGTTAGAAATGGATTACTGATCAAATTAGAATAAGGAAAATGACTGCCACTGAAGGTTGGACTAAAGTCATTGGCAGTACATCGTATATGGCAGTGGTCAGAATTTGTTCGTATTTGTTTATATGGAGACAGCAGATGAGGTGTAGAATGCCACACATTCTCCATCTGATATATTTGGAAATATTTGATTTGCTACAAGTATTTGAACTTTTAAATATTTTAATACTTGTATGTGACAAGATACTTTACAGAATTGTTGATTATTGTGCGAAGTATCCAAACTATTACATGTTAACTGATATAAGGTTTAAATGAGCTTGTAGTTTGATAACTGTTTCTTGACTGACAGTTGACTTTAATTGTGCAGCCGTTAAATATTCTGAGGGTTGCTTACCACGTAAATGATTTCAGTGTGATGTTAACAGGGCAAAAATCTATTTATAAAGATTTTCTTCAGGTTGAAGCCATTTATATTAGAAAATATATGTGTAATGGAAAGTGCAACCTGTATGTAAATTAGCTCAGTCCACCATGTCATTTCTCTCTCGTAAGTTTTGACGTATTTTGATACTGTGTTTTGTTGTCCACCCCAAGGGAGAGTGAATAGGTGAGGTACCATCCGGACACGTTAATCACGTAAGGTAAATAAAAGTGAAGGTGGAAACTCACATAGTTTTACTTGAAAGGAGCTATATTTAAACGAGCATCAGCATCTTGTTTTGTTTCTAAATGTCTAAATGTAGAAATGGTCACTCAATAGGACAGTCACTTTTGCTTTTACAGAAAAATACCCATCTTACTTTACTTAAGAAGCAGTCTGTTTATTTTTCCCCCTCAGACGACCATATTCTGGACTTCCTATTGATACGTTTGCGACAGCATGCGTACCTAAGAGGTTCCAAAACTTCGCTCATAAAAAAGCTTTCTTTCGGTGCTCATATCTAGAGTTATACTGGTGATAAAAAGTTAAGGTCAAGTGTTTTGGATAGCACTTGGGTTAGAGGTCATTTGTCCACCGACGACAAGGATCATCTTAGTGTCACTCTCTTCCAGTATAGGGTCAAAGTATGAATATTACACGCTTCCTTCCGCTTAGGCAAATGGGGCAAATTTTTTTTTTTTTTTTTTCTTTCATGTGGTGCACCGTGAGCTTGATTGGATTACCTGTGAGAGAGGTAGATAGTGGCAGTGGGACAGAGATAAATACTGGAAGACAGTAGACAGTGGTTGCGTTATAGACAGAGCTGTCCCTCGGAAAGGGGTTTTTACTATATTTTCGCCGTCACCATAGGACCAAAACCCAGATGAGGATACACAGAAAATAACTGAAATTTTATAAAATATTCCTGAGATCCCGATACCGAACAACCTTCAACATTTTCTACACATCTTCATCCGTTTCCAAGACACCAAGATTCAAAGTTACCGTACTTCTACACGTAAAATCCGGTATGAGGCGCAATACAAATAACAAATAACCGAAGAAAATTGCTCAAATTTTACCGGGATATTCTCTATGTATTTATCTAGAAGAGCCATCTACCCGTTTTCAAAGGTCTTTATCCATTATCTATAAAAACCCCAACAACTTGTTTTTTGGGTACCAATACCCACCCGCGGGTTTCGAGACGGCAAATACTTGTAATTTTTACGATGTATTTCTCAGAGCCCGATCTCGAGCAACGCGAAATTTTTTTATCTTTATGCGTTACTGGGATACAGAGACTCAAGGTTTACCCTACTTGTAGGCGCAAATGTCTGCGTTATGCCTAGGAAGGCGATGTTGTTGTACTGAACAACACGCAATTTTTTTTTTTTTTGGCACATAAAATCCGGTCTTAGGTGTAAAATTAACTTTGCGTTATTTCAGTTTCAAAGAATTAAAGTATCTAAATTTTATTGGCCAATAAATTTCTTTTCTTGTGAGTTACCTGCCCTGCTGAAGCAGGGAAAAAAGGGAACCGGCGGAAAAAAGCTACTATTGGAGAACAAAAAAGGAGAACGTGTTCCTGTTTATTTAAACGACTTTGCCTGAAAAGTGGGGTATTAGCTGCCTCATTCTGCCTTCCGCAGCACCTTTACAAATTTTCCCAAAAATGTTGGCACGTGAACATATTCGCACCTTTTTATGTTGTGAGAGTGATAGATAGTGGCAGTGGGAAAAAGATAGGAAAGTAATAAATAGTGGAAGATAGTAGACAATTGTTGTGTTATAGAGAGCAAAGATGAGGATGACAGTGTGAGAGAAAGAGAGGGACACAGTGGAAGTGCTAGGAAAAGAGTGAAGGAGACAGTGCCAGTGGGAGAGGAATAAAGAGAAAGAGAAAGTGGAAGTGGGTGAGAGCCAGTGATAATTAAAGGCATAAATGAAAATGCCCTCCCCCCCCCCCCCCCCCATGGACCATGGACCTTGCCGTTGGTGGGGAGGCTTGCGTGCCTCAACGATACAGATAGCCGTACCGTAGGTGCAACCACAACGGAGCGTTATCTGTTGAGAGGCCAGACAAACGTGTGGTTCCTGAAGAGGGGCAGCAGCCTTTTCAGTAGTTGCAGGGGCAACAGTCTGGATGATTGACTGATCTGGCCCTGTAACACTAACCCCAAAACGGCCTTGCTATTGTGTTACTGCGGACGGCTGAAAGCAAGGGGAAACTACAGCCGTAATTTTTCACGAGGGCATGCAGCTTTACTGTATGGTAAAATGATGATGGCGTCCTCTTGGGTAAAATATTCCGGAGGTAAAATAGTCCCCCATTCGGATCTCCGGGCGGGGACTACTCAAGAGGACGTCGTTATCAGGAGAAAGAAAACTGGCGTTCTATGGATCGGAGCATAGAATGTCAGATCCCTTTATCCGGTAGGTAGGTTAGAAAATCTAAAAATGGAAATGGATAGGTTAAACTTGTATATAGTGGGAATTAGTGAAGTTTGGTGGCAGGAGAAACAAGACTTCTGGTCAGGTGAATACAGGGATATAAATACAAAATCAAATAGGGGTAATGCAGGTGTTGGTTTAATAATGAATAAAAAAATAGGAGCGCGGGTCAGCTACTACGAACGACATAGTGTACGCATTATTGTAGCCAGGATTGACACGAAGCCAACGTCTACCACAGTACAAGTTTACGTGCCAACTAGCTCCGCAGATGACGAAGTGATTGAAGATATTTATGATGAGATAAAAGAAATTGTTCAGATAGTGAAGGGAGACGAAATTCAATAGTCATGGGGGACTGGAATTCGATAGTAGGATAAGGAAGAGAAGGAAAGGTAGTAGGTGAATATGGAATGGGTGTAAGGAATGAAAGTGGAAGCCGCCTGGTAGAATTTTGCTCAGAGCATAATTTAATCATAGCTACTAACACTTGGTTTAAGAATCATGAAAGAAGGTTGTATACGTGGAAGAGGCCTGGAGACACTGGAAGGTTTCAGATAGGTTATATAATGGTAAGACAGAGATTTAGGAACCCAGGTTTTAAATTGTAAGACATTTCCAAGTGCAGATGTGGACTCTGACAGCAATGTATTGATTATGATTGATTCAATTGGCTCTGAGCACTATGGGACTTAACTTCTGAGGTCATCAGTTCCCTAGAACTTAGAACTACTTAAACCTAACTAACCTAAGGACTGGCTGAATGAGTTGGGCTGAATGAGTGAGTGAGAAAGTGCAACTTGCAGTGGATGTGTATGAGCACTTACAGCGATGGGCTAGCAGGTGTGAGTGAAGTACAATTAAAGGAGCTTGTGGGAGTTTGAGATGAGTTCCACGTTAAGAGAAACGCGAATACGTTCGCATACCAAAATTTTTGTGAAAATTTTTAAAGATACTGAGGAAGGCATGACGAGGCAGCTGGTACGCCACTGTTCAGTCAGAATGTTTAAAATAAACAAAATATGTTCCCTTTTTTGTGCTCCTATAGGTGCATTTTTCCGCTAGTGACATGTTCAGTGGGTTTTTTATCATTCTCTGTCAAAATTATTATGACATGACAGTTTTTAGACTTTATATGAAGTTCGGTTTGAATTTATTTACATTAATAAAGAAGTGAATCTGGGTACGAGCTGTGTTCCATTGTTCTACGTTTACGCTATACTGGGAAAATAAGAACAACGACAGCAACGAAACGATATTTTTTGATTGTTTCGTTTGGCGTTGATCATCTGACTGGTTGTAGCATCAGCTTTTCTTTATTTTCTTTTTTTTATTTACTTTTTTATGTCGTACCTGTAAGCTGTGCTCCGGAGTGTTACCCTTTCTAAGTTGGTACCGACAGCCACGCATCGTCTGTGAGTTACATATCGTGTGAAGTAGCGCGAGCGGCAACAGGAGGTGGCAACGGGCGGCTAGCAGCCTGCGGATGGTCCTCTTAGTGGGTTTTCAGCCTTGGAATGGAGTAACTCGATGGTTAATTGGAGGTAAGCGAGAAGTGTGTGTGTGTGTGTGTGTGTGTGTGTGTGTGTGTGTGTGTGTGTTAAATGAGGCCGAGGGTTTTATGTTTCGGAACTCGGAAGGCTGTAGAGTAATTTTGCTATGTAATTTAGAATTAAAATTACACCTGAGCCTGCGACGCGTACGTGAGATATTTAGGCATAATTATCCGGAGGAGCGCGGCCAGTTTGGAGAGAGATTTAGAACGCGGTTCGCCGCGGCCACCCCGCGCGCCTTCCGAGGGTAGGGTTGCGCCCCCGCCCCCGCCCCCGCCGCCACCCCCGCCCCCGCCCCCGGGCAGTGGCTGCAGCGGCTGCGATCGATGGCAACTCTTTCCCCGGCCACGCCCTTGGCCAGCCTTTCGCGTCGTTGCCTCCTCCAGCAGCCGGCACAGCCGCGCCGCGCCGCGCCGCGAAGCACTTCACTTCTCCGCGTCGACATAACAGCGGGTCCTATTACAATCACGCCCTGCTCTCAATGGCGTTCGGGATCCTCTCGGTAATGACGTAACCTCTTGAATTCCTCCACACTGCTCCGGCGCTTTTCGATCATTTCCACTTCAGATATTCGTTTCAGAAGGACTAATTATAAAACCGGGAGACCCTTGCAAAATCTTTGGTCTTTTATAGTTCAAAATAATGACAGTATTTGGAATAAGCGTAGTCATTGGGATAAGGGTACTTATGGGAATGAAGAGACAACATCTCTTAAAATCAACGAGAAATAACACTCAAGAAATTGTGATACGTCCTTGTATACACATATCCATACGTTCATAACTGTGTTTTGCATTCGGAATGCTTATAGGGACTTGTGCGACAGGAAGAGATCTGGGACTGTCGGTAGGGCCGCATTAACTCTTTAACACGACAAACATTTTCAGATATGGTGAGCACGTTAAGAGGTAGTAGCAACAGGTAAATCACAATTCAAGGTGTTAGTGACAAATATGTATGCCGTTTCGGAAAGTATATTCGTTTAGAAAGGTCAGCTTCTACGACGGGAAGGGCTAATAGACTACCGCAGTGGTCACTTTTATTATCTATGTCAATACTGTACACAAATTATACAGTTAATGTGTACTTTAAAACAAATAAAGTGGTATTTGTAACAAGATAATATAAAAAGGAAATCTTTTATTCGTGACTAATAAGTAATTTTCGTGAAATATGGGTGTGAAGCTAGACTTCAATGATGCCCTTTAGCCTGCGATAGTTAAATATTCTTTTATGTAAAAATTTATTTCCACTTTAGATATTTGTTTCAGAAGAAATAGTCATAAATGAAGGGACAAACTAGAAGGATTGGGGAGCGTGACTAGTGCCATTGTAATGTTACACTGGAGTGAATTAACGTATCAAAATACTGTCTTTAACGATTATTTTAGTTCTACATAGGAATATTTTAACTAAAAAAACCTATTATTTACGATTTCCTACCGATGCCCTAGTCGGCATCATGCTTGTTTTCGCTCTAGAATGTACGTACCTATCTCCTTATGAAAAAAATCAAATCCATATTGCGTGAAGACTGTCAACTTTTTGGTTGTTTTTTCCAGAAAAAAGTATAATAAGGGTTAAGGCCTCCTGACAACGAGGTAATGCAGATGCACAAAACTTTTACAGGCTAGTGTTAAAAAGGAACTGTGAGATTTAGCTACAAGAGGCAAGCGGGGAAAAAGCTAAACTACTTATTCAATCAATGAAGAATAAAAACTCGCACGTGTAAGAATACACAATTTCCTTATTACCGGTATTTCAGATTGTTTTTAAGAAGTTTATGAACGAAAGAACAGCAACGCAACGCTGGATTCATAATATGATGTCACAGTCACTGTCTGTCTTCAGGAAAGGGGCATCAGTAGGAATGAAATTCATTCTTTGCTACACGAGGCACTTGCAAGACTAAATAAGAAGCCGAGGACAGTAGATGCTTTTTTGATTTCACATATTATACACAAATGTCAGTTAAAATCCTACAGAACTAGAGAAAACGTCGTAAATGTTTCTTTTCTTACCAAGAAAACAGAAGGCAAGAAGCTGTTCTCCAGTGTCAAAACAATAGATATCAGTCCTATGTGCCTAGAGTGCTGTAAAGTAGCGTTCCCTTCTTGGTCAACCGATGACCATTACATATACCACAGGCCTTCTACAAAACATAACAGACTAATAAAAAATGTACTACACTCCAGATAATACGCATAACTATTAAATATATCATATGTAGAAGTCAGCTGTAAATAAAGTCAGCGCGCGGCGTCAGAGAACAGAGTGTCACCTAACTGTAACAAAAAATCGTGAATACGGTTTCTGTTAGCTTTCCCTTGTAAGAAGGGTTATCAAAGTGATCTAAATATCAGTTTGTGCTCGGTATGCACTGCCGCTGATAAAGTATCTAGAACTTCTGACACTGACATTACTATATCCTATGGGTATACTGCTTCACGCAATTTGTAGCCAGTAACATGGACCCACCCACCGGTGCAGCTTTCCCTGAGTGAACACTAGACTGAAAGCTGCTTTGCATTGGGATAACACTTCCTGAGCCATTAAACTGAAAGGTGTGCACAATTCTTAACTTTTTTGCTGTGGTTGGTTGGTTTTGGGGAAGGAGACCAGACAGCGAGGTCATCGGTCTCATCGGATTAGGGAAGGATGGGGAAGGAAGTCGGCCGTGCCTTTTCAAAGGAACCATCCCGGCATTTGCCTGGAGCGATTTAGGGAAATCACGGAAAACCTAAATCAGGATGGCCGGACGCGGGATTGAACCGTCGTCCTCCCGAATGCGAGTCCAGTGTCTAACCACTGCGCCACCTCGCTCGGTTTTTTTTGCTGTGGAAAGTTCCACTAGAAATTAAAAAACTCACATGTTAATCCTCATATTTTTATATTCTGTGCAAAACTCGCTTTTAGTAGAGCCTCTCGCTTGAATGCAGCACTCGTACTACTGAAAATATATTTCTTTTTTATTTTAAACACAATACTGTGGATTTCATAATGAACTTATTCATTCCTTAACCAAGTAACTTCGACTCGGATAAGCTTTTGGAACCACAGAAATATAAAAATCAAATGGTGAGCTGTAGCAAAGAGTGTCAGCCTGGGCTAAACTCCGAAATGCAGCATGAATAACAAACTACAAAGATCAATAACTACAGAGCTTGTTTCATAACAAAAAATCTAGCTAGTCCTCATTGAATTTATGTTTCCACATTTTTGCAGGCTACGTACTCACGAGGAAAAAGAAGCAGTATAGCGCTAGGAACAAGAACAGAAGCTGGATTAATAACAACTTGGGGAATTTACAGTTACATAAACAGCTCAATGAAGAATCATAATTTCTGTCTCTTATTATCGCATCATTCATGTTAAGGTTCATGCTGAGATAACATTCCTTCTCCTGAGCGTTGTAACTTACTTTTAGAATCCGAAGGTTGAGATCCTGAATAACATTTTTCATTTACATATATTTTTCAAAATGGTTCAAATGGCTCTAAGCACTATGGGACTTAACATCTGAGGTTATGAGTCCCTTAGATTTAGAACTACTTAAGCCTAAGTAACCTAAAGACAGCCGGTCTGTGTGACCGTGCGGTTCTAGGCGCTTCAGTCTGGAACCGCGTGACCGCTACGGTCGCAGGTTCGGATCCTGCCTCGGGCATGGATGTGTGTGATGTCCTTAGGTTAGTTAGGTTTAAGTAGTTCTAAGTTCTAGGGGACTGATGACCACAGATGTTAAGTCCCATAGTGCTCAGAGCCATTTGAACTATTTTTGAACCTAAAGACATCACACACATCCATGCCCGAGGCAGGATTCGAACCTGCAACCGTAGCAGCAGCGCGGTTCCGGACTGAAGCGCCTAGAACAGCTCGCCCAACACAGCCGGCTGTATTTTTCAGTCTGACCACTATCCCAATGAGTACTCTTAGTATCTCAAGGCAAAAATCCGTAGCAAGCTCTACGTGGTCACAAACGCAATAAATAAGGGAGAAATGCAAAACTACAGGGTGGGGCAAAAAAGAAAGAAAATGTCCCGGAAGAGAGAGTTACAAGATACCAAGAAACGCAGTGGAGGAAAGGAAATACAGTACTAACCTGACTACAGCAGATGCTGAAAGTGACCACCGTTCATCTCTTAGTACTTTTGGGACTGGTCAGCAAGTTGCTGGAGGCAGATCGAAGCTGGTCTACTGGAATTGCTCCAGTCTCATCCGAAATGTTCTGCTCCACTTCTTGAAGACTATTAGGGTTGTTGCGAAACAACTTACACATGAGGGCTCTCCGTACAAAGTAATCGCACATATATTAGTTGACTTGTGTGACATCTCGGGCCTCGACAAGGCGGACCTCTGCTAACAACTGTGTCAGGCGTGAAGAGTGTGTAAATGTCCTCCAAGCTTCGGACGGCTGTATGGGCACTTATTCCATCCTGTTGGGAGTAAGTTGGTGTGGTTAAATGCATACGTTCACGTCATATCGTATCCACTCGTCCGCGCCACTTTTATTTGCCCTACCCTGTGAGAGGAAACAGAGATGCGAGTCTTCTGAGTGTAAAATAAAAATGCATAAACATGAGCCTAACTTGCCTGTCAGCATGTAATACTTATCTTATAATTCAATAAAGTATAATGCGTCAATAACTATAATTTGTGAAAACTGCTGCATAGATAAAGAAATGACTATGTTTCATCCGATATACACACATCTTTCAACGGCACTGGAGACGACTGGGCTCGTAATGTGAACAGAATTTCCGAGCAAAAGATTCAAAACTATGGCAAAGCAGCCTAATGGTGCAAAGAGTATCTAATGTTTTTGCAAAGTCTCATTGCAGCCTGTTACGTGTACTCTCACTCTGACGAGAAAAAGAGCGAAGTTTGTGTGGCTCTAAATCGACGAGCGATATCCCCTTGGCATGAAACACATAGAGAATATAAAATATAGTAGAACCCCCGGACCATATCAGGCACTAATTTTACAGCCGAGGCAGACCATGTAGTCAGAGAAAACTACTCACCACCAAGACCACGGGTATAGTATTCCGCCGGCCGGAGTGGCCGAGCGGTTCTAGGCGCTTCAGTCTGGAACCGCGCGACCGCAACGGTCGCAGGTTCGAATCCTGCCTCGGGCATGGATGTGTGTGATGTCCTTAGGTTAGTTAGGTTTAAGTAGTTCTAAGTTCTAGGGGACTGATGACCTCAGAAGTTAAGTCCCACAGTGCTCAGAGCCATTTGAACCATACAGTATTCCGCCACTACTAGAACCTCCAACTGAGGTGAACTTGATACACGACCCAAGTAAACGTCACCTGTCATTCGCTTTGAGAGCTCTCGACAGTGGAAAAGACTACCTCATAAAACTACATAAACTATAAATTTACTAGTTTTAAAAGACTACCGCACTGTTTCTTGAAAAGATAGTAACTTAGCTTTTCAATCTTTCATTGGCTCTTGTAGGTTCCTGTTTTGTTTTCCTTATCATAAGCAAACTCCTTGACGCTTATCTGCCATTTTCTCCTATTCCCTTTCTTTTATTTCCACTCTGTTTTTTTTCGTGTTATTACGCTTGTTTCATGATCAAATAGTACAATTTAGTGCAATAGATCTTTATTACAAGTACGAGGAGCAGTGATAAAATTTTACTTGTCACCAAGTAAAAATCATGTTCCTGTCATGAAACTAGGTGATGGTATTAGCCTTCTTCCACATATTCACTCTTCAACATGACACATTCATCCCAACGGCGGCTGACGTGGCGGAGGCTGTGTTTCTGAGATTCTGCAGACTGCTTTTTCAGGAAACTTACCAGCTCTAAAATGTGAATTCCTGAATGACCAAACTCCGAGGTCATTGATCCCTGAACTTATACACTACTTAACTAAATTATGCTAAGAACAACACACACAACCCATGCGCGAGGGAGGACTCGAACCTCCAGTGGGAGGGGCCACGCAATCCGTTCAGATGATGGTTCAGATGGCTCTGAGCACTATGGGACTTAACGTCTGAGGTCATCAGTCCCCTAGACTTATAACTACTTAAACCTAACTAACCTAAGGACATCACACACATCCATGCCCGAGGCAGGATTCGAACCTGCGACCGTTTCAGCAGCGCGGTTCCAGACTGAGGCGCCTAGAACCGCTCGGTCACATCGGCCAGCACACGCAATCCGTGACGTGGTGCCTGGAACCGCACGGTCACTCGGCGTGGGTATTACGGAGAGATGATCTGCCACATCAATCTTCGTCATTCAGACCACCAGCGTTTTGAGACTGACTTTTCGAAATTCTACATTGCAGACAAAAAATTCACCAAAATGATACCATTCCGACAATTTTTACCCAAATATTTTAACACTATCTATTCATTTAAACTATTATTTCTTATCAGTACTGGCAGTTCAGAGAGGTGGAATTATATGACCAGGGCCACAAATTTACCTTACACATCAAAAAATTAAAGTACATAAATTATAATTTTAATTTTTGAATGAAAACAATAGTCTGACCAGAAGAAAACTTGCTCTAGCTGCACAACATTTGATTTCTTCACGTTTTTTTTCATTGTTCTATTGATTTACCATTAGTACATCACCTACAGCGAATTTCACAATTTGTGTTACACATTTCTAGAGGTGGAAAAGAAGAATTAGTAGATCAGGTTTTACATAGGAACCCATGAATCGATACGCCATCCAACGACGCTACAGATCGTCAAAGTTACGGGTTCCGGCGCCCGTAAATGTATGTATATACAGGGTGATTCCCCGATGTTACAAAATTCCTAGAATGATGAAGAAGGATAAATGTACCAATATGAGGTAAGGATCCCTGTATCGGAAACGAACGAGTCGTAAAACCGTTCTGATGCCTCTGACAGCGGAATACATGTCCTGGTACTGTTTTTGCTAAGACTGTAGGGTAGGCGACTTTCAGAGATGGCAGTATGGACCAAAACAAGAAAAAAATTTGCAGTAAACATGGGCTTTACAATGCTTTAAAAAATGGCTCTGAGCACTATGGGACTTAACATCTGAGGTCATTAGTCCCCTAGAACTTAGAACTACTTAAGCCTAACTAACCTAAGGACATCACACACATTCATGCCCGAGCCAAGATTCGAACCTGCGACCGTAGCGGTTGCGCGATTCCAGACTGAAGCACCTAGAACCGCTCGGCCACACCGACCGGTTCTACAATGCTTACCTTAAGAGCTGTGAGCACTTGTTCAATAGAGGACATTTGTTTCGCACTTTCGAAGATGAACAAGTGGTCATAGCTCCTCAGGTATCATTTTAGAGACCATGTTAACTAGATTAAAAAAATTTTTTTTTCTTTTCTTTTATTTAATCCGTCTCCATGATCCTTGAATGTCTGTAACTTCACCACGGGATCATCCTGTATGTACACACATTTACAGGCATTAGCGCCTATAGCTTTGACGCTCTGCAGCGTCGTCGGATGGCGTTTCTGGACATGGGTTCCTACGTAAAACTTGGTCTACGAAGTCCCCTCTACAACCTCTAGAAGTGCGTAATATGAATTGTGAAACACCCTGTATATTTCACTTCGCAGCTCCACATCTCTATTCCCTACGCTAGTGTGAATACACAAGATCCCTGCTTCTGAATTTTTATGTGCACCTCTTGAAGGTTCTTAACCGCCGCCCTCTTATTTCCTTAAATTTATTTATAGCAAATAATATCAATACCGATGTGTTTTCGAGAGATCCTCAGTATTTGATACAGCATGTATTCATATGACGTACATTAGGCCTACAGTATAAAACCCGTAAAATAGGAGCTTCAAATAAAAACATGAAATCCAATATCGCTTCTCCGCAGAAATCGATACGACAACGAAAGTCTAAAGACATCACAAACGGTCGAAACTAGGTATGTACCGCTACAGTCACATCACGGAGAGGTATCACCGCGGTGGGCCTAACTTATCCCATAACACGAAAACTTTATCGATTGATATGAAGAGAGAGTGACATCTAGTGAACATCTAAAAAGCTAAGTAACCTTTGTGTTTGTTTGAACTAAAATAGAGATGGAATTACTAGTAACACCAGGCGGATAAAATACTTCCCAAATTTCCCCAAATTCCCAAGGTTTCCATTTCCCCAAAAGTTTCCCAGAAAATATATGTTTCCACAAAATTGCGAAAAAAAACAATGTGGATTCGCTGTTAACAACGCCGGAAGCGACAGCGCCACTTAACCACTGCGTCGTAAATGATGCAGTGTTGCTGTACAGTTTCGCCAAATCAGCATGGATTGCTGGAGCGTTATTTCCTTTTAAATGACGGAAAATTGTCACCACGCGATACGCCGCTTTGTTAGTGAGATGTGCCATTTTATTTTACCTTCTCTAGTGGCGTTCTGCAGTACTGTGTCGCGTGAATTCCAATGTGTTCGATGACTCCTGTCACGTACCTGCATACAAACAAACAAAATAATTACCTAATTTCAGTTTTTTCGGCGAGACAATTAAAACTGCATGATTCTCCGTCAAACATATGCGTGTGCTGTCAAAGGTAAGGTGACTGTTATGATGAGTGAGAGGCAGATTTGTTACATTTTACAAGTATTTTTCATTCCGACAGATCCATAATGAGGAGATCCTGCAACATGTAGAACATGCCAGAAAAACAAGAATACACAATAAATATTTTCAAAGAAAAACAAATATGCTAATGTGTTGTACAAGGTGGGCAGGTGTATTAGGCAACAAATTGATTTATTTCTTTAAATATTCGTTCGTGAATAGATTGTTAAGTTTGTCCTAAGCTGTAACGGGGTCTGCGGTGCGTGAAACCGGATATTGGTCCGAGTCAGCCACTTCACGTGATGGGAGTGTGAACTTGTGCTGACAACGTAAAGCCACGACAAAGCGTCGCTGTCGCTGTCAGACTACGAACTGTACCGGGCGAAGCAAATCACACAAACGGAATCGATCACGTAGGGCCCAGTGCTGAGCTGAGGACCAACGTCGAATGAAGTTCGGTTCTTCTCTTCTAAGTCAGCTCTCTGACTGTTCAGACCTACCTTCCGTTCCTCTCCGGATGTGAGGTCCCCACCTCCTATGAAAGATTTCAGACTTCATTTCTGTATGCCTTTCAGATTGGCAATAAATCTTGCCATGATCCAGTTTCAGTAGTAAACTTTGGCATTTTTAATTTCACACTCAGCAACCTTCTCCTAAAAGCCGGACGCCTATCCACTCCTGACGTACATACTATCAGGCAAACCTTCCTGCACTTCCGTAATATGTTCCATAGATCCCAAGTGAAATGACCCTCATGGATGTGGAATAATTAAAAAAAAATTAAACGTATTTTCATTTAATAGGTGTCCGCAGCTCGTGGTCGTGCGGTAGCGTTCTCGCTTCCCGCGCTCGGGTTCCCGGGTTCGATTCCCGGCGGGGTCAGGGATTTTCTCTGCCTCGTGATGACTGGGTGTTGTGTGATGTCCTTAGGTTATGTAGGTTTAAGTAGTTCTAAGTTCTAGGGGACTGATGACCAGAGATGTTAAGTCCCATAGTGCTCAGAGCCATTACAACCATTTAATAGGTAATGAACAACTTGCCAAAAAGTTATCTATGTACTGAAGTGCGTATGATAATTCTTAGGCTGTTGTTGCCGTGCACCGTCAAGTAGAAAAATCATTTCACAACACTTATTTACAAGGATCACGTTACTGCACTGAATTTGTAAAGAAGTCAGAGTCTACTAATTCTCATATTACTTGATACTATCAGTAAGGTATACATATCAGTTGCTTCTACTAGGGAATTCATCAAGTAGAAGGAGATGGCCACCAGTAAATCCTATAGAGTCCTCTTAAACTGTAATTAAACTTTTTATGGCTGCTTGCAAGTTGCTGAAAATATTTGTTATTGAATAATGGGCACGTTTCTGGGTCAAAGTAGGCAACTTTAAATCTTTGTGAAAATTATTCTTGTTTCTGGTAGTGATCCCATGAAGTGACCTGTTGGTTTGAAAAAGAAATATATATATTTAAATACAAATTTTATCAATGAATAGATGTACTGGGAAGCAGTAGTTAGCATCCCCAGTTCCCTAAACAGGTCTTTGCAAGGTGTTCTTAAGTTCGCACCACAAATAATTTTTGTTACGCATTTTTGGGTCTGGAAAACTTAAGCTTTGTTTGGTGAGTTACCCCAAAAAATTATTTCCTGTGATATTACGAAATGAAAATAAGCGTGATATTCCAGCTTTTCTATTTTTTTATTTTATTTTTTATTTATTTATTTGAATTCCATAGATCTATATTGTGATGAATCACAAGGATGTAGAATGAGTCAGGTTTACATTATTACATAGGTAGAATAAACAATCTACAATAAAATAATGTACACTACTGAGAATATCTTAAGGTACAAAAAGTGAAGCATATTTATGAATTGACCATCATATAGCAGAAAGACAAATAATGGCTAGCACATTAGAAATAGAAAGTCTCAAAACATAAATAGAAAATGCAATACTAGTTCACAAGAACAATCATTGGTTAATCTTCATATTCTCATCAAGAGAGTAAAAGGACTTATCCATGGATATTTTCTTAATTTAGATTTAAGTGGAGGTTGGTCATTAATGTGGATTTTAATATCTGACAGAAGAGAACTGAAAAGTTTTTTAGCGGAATAGTGACCACCTTTTTGTGCAAGACTTAGATGTTTTAGATCCCTAAGTAAATCATTTTTAGACCTTGTATTGTGACCATGGTATGCATTATTAGATGTAAAGAGAGAGTGGTTATAACAGCCAAATTACATCTGAGAAAATAAGTATTGAGAAGTGGTCATTAATATTTACAGCTTATGGAATTGGTTTCTGCAAGAACGTCTTGGGTGGATGACACTCATGATTCTAACTGCTATCTTTTTCACAAAAGAGATCCTTTTGGCTAAAGGTTGGTTACGCCAAAAAATATTATATGATATGACAGTATATTACAAAGAAAGTACTCACTGAAACTACTTTAGCAACCATTGTACAGCTCAACTTCTATATGCAATGCAGGCAGAATTGAGGTTTTTGGTTTATGTTCTGTGTGCTGGCGTCAGCTCAGTTTATCAGGCATTCATACGAGTTGGAACTTCATATACGGAGTCTCATCCAGTGTGTGCTAGTTGGATCTTTACTTCTGATACATGTCATTTTTATTTGCATGTAACTGCAAAATATGAGCCATTGTGTGATTCAGAGCTGAGCTGTTTGCTGTCAACGAATTGTAAGACTGAGCAATTTCTCTCAACAGTGTCTGATATAGATGTATCATCAAACACCACAGTTTTTGAAGACTCCTACAACGTCCCAGTCATTTAAATAAGCCAAGAATGGGAGTGGGCTTAGCACTTGAACCTTGTGGGACACCATTTTTGATGTTTTTCACTCTGAATTTAGTATTGTTCCTCTTATATGACTTGTCACAACTCTGTTTCTGTTGTAATGACTCCATCCATGCACCATTTTAACTTTCTATAGTAGAATTTTATGATGTTCACAGTGAAAGAACTAGACAAGATCACAGAAAACACTAACAGGGTAATTTTTTCTTTTTTATCTCTACCAAAGCTGAATACTTTGCTTTATAAGTAGAGAAGCTCTTATGGAAGTCAGACTGAGCTGTTAAACCATCTCCTGTAAGCTACCTTCTGAAATATTTTTTGGAACATGATTGACATCATTCGCATTGCAAACATAGATTTGTTAAGGCGTTTCAGCAGTTTTGTGGTATGATTCGCTCCCAATTGAATTTATTATTCAAGCTTCTATGCGAAGAACTTCTTCTATCTGTTTGTTGTCAACTTCTTCTACCTGTTTGTTGTCACTTGTTGGGCGTATACCGGCGGGAAACCTCTAAGTTGCATGTATTGTTTTTTATCCAAAGTTTAGTGACAAATATTTGGCTAAGAATCATTTATTAACATCCATGAAAATTTCACTAACCGATCTTTCTAAAACTCTACTTGATTTTGTGGTTTTGCAATGTTTTTCATCATCTGTAAACAAAACAAACTTCGGATCTGGTGATGTTACACGTCATTCATTGAGATACACAGGAAAAAGTAAGGGCCCTAAGTTGGAACCTTGTGGCACATCACATACAATTAGTTGGTACGTGCATGATAAAACTTTAATCTATCTGGAAGAAATAATGTAAATTCTAAATAGAGCTGATGAGGGACAAGGAAGGGTATAAGTGGAGGAACATGATAGAGGACAGCGTCGCGCGTGTTACCACAGTAACGTGAGGAGACTCCTGCGTTCGGAGGAATAACGCTGCAAGTAAAATCTCTTGTCTGGGGACAGCTTTTTGCCTCGTCCCCGGCCTGTGGCAGAGCTGCTGCAGGGTGGGGGGGATGGAGTCGCGGGGGCGGCGATCGATGGCGGCCGGCCGCGGGGCTAATTACGGAAAGGGTTGAGCGCGCCGGTCAATAACCCCAGCGAGGGACAGCTGCAACATCCGGCCCTGCAACATCCGGCAGGGACCAACCTGCCCCTGCCGCTGCTTCAATTAACGACGCTCGCTAAAGAGTCCGTGATCACTTCTTGATTCGGCAGCTCGTGTACAATTCTGCTTTCGCGAGACTAACTCAAATAACACTTATCTTTCGTCACATTTTGTTACAAGGGACACTATTCGAGTGTGTAAGAAATTATTTGTTTAAAGTCGTCGGATTTACTCCACTGGAAGATCGTAGGGTTGTTCGACTGAACCCGACGAGAAGGCGAATAACAAAAACTGATATCCGGTCGGAAGTAACAGGCAGAGTGCCACCAAGAATCATCGGGAACAGATTACTGGAAGCTCGGTTGAAATCTCGAGTTACCATTTGTCGTTTACCGCTGACAGAATACCGCAAGTCCGCAGCTTGTGGTCGTGCGGTAGCGTTCTCGCTTCCCGCGCCCGGGTTTCCGCGTTCGATTCCCGGCGGAGTCAGGGATTTTCTCTGCCTCGTGATGACTGGGTGTTGTGTGATGTCCTTAGGTTAGTTAGGTTTAAGTGGTTCTAAGTTCTATGGGACTGATGACCATAGATGTTAAGTCCCATAGTGCTCAGAGCCATTTGAACCATTTTTGAAGAATACCGCAAGCATCAGAGCCAGAGCCACCTGCTGCATCCAGTGTCATCCTCTGGTTGCGGCCGTCAGATCGGTGCAAACGTGTCGGTTTCTTGAATTTCGTGTTTCTTCACGCACACCCCCTAGTCTTCTTCCTTTTGTTTTAAGAATAATTTTAAGACCTATTTTGTTGAAGTTGAAGATGAGGAACTATGCCGTAGTGACCGAGAAGTTGTACGAAATCATTACGTGCACTTTTAGTATCGCTTAAGCGTGTGTTTGACTGCTGTCGTTAGAGTGGACCTTATACAGGGTTGCATAGAAATGTCATCTGAGTTGAGCACAATTCCTCCACTTTTTTTTCACTTTTGACATGTTTTTATAACCTGCCAAACTTCATGACAATTAATTAACTTCTATCGCAACGGACGTAAAAATTTAAATAAGACTTATATACTGAAATAAATATATGACTTTCTATTAGAATAAGTTGGCTCAAATGGTTCTGAGCACTATGGGACTTAACACCTGAGGTCATCAGTCCCCTAGAACTTAGAACTACTGAAACCTGATTAACCTAAGGACATCACCCACATCCATGGCCGAGGCAGAATTCTAACCTGCGACAGGAGCGGTCGCGCGGTTCCAGACTGAAGCTCCTAGAACCACTCGGCTGACTCTATTAGAATAAACAACTGAAATCAACTATACACGTATGTTTTGCAAATGATCTTAAATATACTTAAATGGGAGAAATTTAAGTACCACCATGTAACAGAACATACAAAATGTGTGAATGCAGCGTCAATCAGTACTAATTTAGCGTAATTTTCTTTTCAGTGAATTTTTTACGCAATCAGGATATTGTCTCAGGTGACCTTGCACACATCGCAAAATTAATTCATTTTGTTCTTCATCGGCTGTTAATAGTTCACTGAAATCTTACATTAACTTTACTGCTCTTTCCACCGTATCACATGCCACCTTAAGATTATTCTCTTTGGCACAAAGGTAGAAAGTCTTTGAACCCCAAGAAAAAGGACCCTTACTTAAAACATGTAAATCTATACTTTTTTCACCATGTCCGAATTCTTGACTGAAATGAGCGCATCACTCCGTAGTAGACTGAAAATTTCATTCCGGAAACATCTGCCAGGCTGTGGTTAAGCCATGTCTCCTTTGTTCCAGAGTTCTAGTCCCACAGGATTCCCAGCAGAGCTTCTGCCAAGTTTGGAAGGTAGGAGATGAGATATTGGAGTAAGCAAAAATGTGAGGAGCAAAAATGTGGGAACGGGTGACGAGTAGCGCTTGGGTGGCTCAGTCGGTACAGGACTAGCAGGCGAAAGTCAAAGGTCCAGATTACGAGTCTCAGTCCGGACACAGTTTTAATCTGCCAGGGAGTTTATATCAGTGCACACTCCGATGGAGAGCGAAAATTTCGTCATGGAATATGATAGCAGTCAAGCACAGGCTTGGGCAATGATAAACAAAACGTGGTGATATGACGCAAGATCTTAGCCACTGCAGCATGTGTTCTTTGTCATCAATTTCAATAAAATAGCTCTTAAAATTCTTCTCAAAACCAAAGGAAAAAGTAGAGTGTCTGGTTGAAGAAACATGAGATTTGAAAAAATAAGGACCGTCCTCGTGTTGATAGACGACCCGGCGAAACTTCACAGAAAGCAGCGATTCTCGAGATCCAACACTTCCTGTAATCATAGTGCGAGCAGGATATGGAAGCAGGAATGTTTTGGTAATTGTTCAACGGAGGTTGAATGCTCGCCAGTAAGTAGCAATAATGGTCAATAATTCTCTCATATCCTTGAAGATCAAGGTACTGAACAGCATATTCCAGCAGGATAATGCAAGACTACACGCTGCAGTTTACACTAGAAACGCCTTAAGACACGTACGTTCTTCTTGGTTCCCTGTTTGTCACCTATAGAGCGTGCCTGGGATTCGAAGATAAGACATATTCTTTCGTGGTAGCCTCTAGGAAGCAAACTTGATGAACTAACACAGTATATGTTTCAGGCGAGCAATAAAATCCACTTGGCCATATTCGGAGAGCCGGCCGGTGTGGCCGTGCGGTTCTAGGCGCTTCAGTCTGGAACAGCGTGACCGCTACGGTCGTAGGTTCGAATCCTGCCTCGGGCATGGATGTGTGAGATGTCCTTAGGTTAGTTAGGTTTAAGTAGTTCTAAGTTCTATGGGACTGATGACCACAGATGTTAAGTCCCATAGTGCTCAGAGCCATTTGAACCATATTCGGAGACTGTTAGCATTCATGCGGCAGTGAACACAAGGGCGTATTCGTGCCACTCACAACTCGTTCTGATTGTGATGGACAAATGGAATGAAAGTTCAATCAATTAATACCTGTAGTGTGATGATCGTCTCCACGAACTCTTTGATAAATGCCGGATAAGTACTCCACGGTGTAATAGTTTCCATTTTGGCCATTGTATTTATTTCTTCTCTCACACCACATAACCTCCTATCTGACGGAAGAACTGAATTTTTAACATAAAAAGCGTCAAACGTAGATCTTCAATTTTATTTTCAATTCCTTCATTGCCGCTGTTCTTTTTTTTTCTATAAAAATGACGTTCTGCAGTAATAAAGTTTCAGAAGATATGTATATATGCAGAATGAACCGACGAATGAGGAATTGTACCAAGGCCAGGATTCGAATTTGGGTCTTCTAGACCCAGACAGATCTATTAACCACTACGCCACCCTGATACAGCCGCTGCGGCGTGTACAGGAATTTGGACTAACAGGGAAGGCCTGCTAGGGAAGTTCTCGCCTTGTGCAAAATCATGAATCCATGTGACGTAGTGGTCAGCGAATCTGTCTAGTGAGCAGGAGACCTGGGTTCGTACCCTGACGTTGGTACAAATTTTCATTTATCGCTTTAGACTGCGTAAATACACCGAAGACCAAAGAAACTGGTACACCTGCCTAATATCGAGTAGGGAACCCGCGAGCACGGGGAAGTGCCGCAACACGACGTGGCATGGAATCGACTAATGTCTGAAATAGTGCCGAAGGCTACTGACACCATGAGTCCTGCAGGGCTTTCCATAAATCCGTAAGAGTACGAGGAAGTGGAGAGCTCTTTTGAGCACCACGTTGCAAGGTATCCCAGATATGCTCAATAATGTTCGTGCCTGGAGAGTTTGCTGACCAGGGGTAGTGTTTAAACTCAGAAGAGTGTTCCTGGAGGCTCTCTGTTGCAATTCTGGACGTGTGGAGTGCCGCATTGTCCTGCTGGAACTGCCCAAGTCCGTCAGACAGGATGCTTACTACATGTCATCTGTCAGAGTCGTATCTAGACGAATCCGGGACCCCACATAACTCCAACTGCACACGCCCCACACCATTACAGTGTCTCCACCAGATTGGACAATGCCCTGCTGACATGCAAGGTCATTGGATTCATGAGGTTGTCTCCATACCCGTACACGTCCATCCGCTCGATGCAATTTGAAACGAGACTCGTCCGACCAGGCAACATGTTTCCAGTCATCTACAGCCCAATCTCGCTGTTGACGGGCCCAGGCGAGGCTTAAGGCTTTATATCGTGCAATCATCAAGGGTACACGAGTGGGCCTTCGGCTCCGAAAGCCCATATCGATGTTGTTTCGTTGAATGGTTCGCACGTTGGCACTTGTTGATGGCCCATCATTGAAATCTGCGGCAACTTGCGAAAGGGTTACACTTCTGTCACATTGAACGATTCTCTTCATTCGTCGTTGGTCCCGTTTTCGCAGGATCTTTTTCCGGCTGCGGCGATGTCGGAGATTTGGTGTTTTACCAGATTCCTTGAATTCATGGCACGCTCGTGAAATGATCGTACCCGAAAATTTCCACTTCATCGCTATCTCGGAGATGCTGTGTCCCACTGCTCATGCGCCGGCTATAACACCACGTTCAAACTCACATCTCGCTAACCTGCCATTGTAGCAGCAGTAACCAGTATAACAACTGTGCCAAACGCTTGTTTTATATAGGCGTTGCAGACCGCAGCGTCGTATTCTGCCTGTTTACATACCTCAGTATTTGAATATGCTTTTCAGTGTACATCATAGATGTTTGAGACATGACAGTGTTTTTGGAACCACATAGTTTCATTCGACCAAAGAAGTAAAGCCTGGGTTTTATGCAGGATTCCCCATTTCGTTCGATAGTGAGGTGCTGTTCCAATACAGTTGGAGTGCCTCTGCAGTGCTGTTCGAGCTTACGGGAATAGCGAGTGGGCTGATGTGTAAATGGGATACTGGAGTGAGGAGGGAGGCGTGGTAGGGTAGTCCCTGCAGTTGTGCAAGGCCACTGTGCCAGGATGGTGTAGCAGTTAACCCATCTGCCTAGTGAACGGGAGATCCAGGATCGAACGCCGACTTTGGTACAAATTTTCATTCGTCGTTTCAGTGTTCATACATACATGGTTGGGTTGTTTCTGGGGGAGGAGACCAGACAGCGAGGTCATTGGTCTCATCGGATTAGGGAAGGAAGGGGAAGGAAGTCGGCCGTGCACTTTCAAAGGAACCATCCCGGCATTTCCTTGGAGCGATTTAGGGAAATCACGGAAAACCTAAATCAGGATGGCCGGACGTGGGATTGAACCGTCATCCTCCCACATACATACATCATTGACGTTTGAGCCTTAAAAATGTCCCTGGAACTATAAAGTTTCATTTTTGTAGTCTTACACGTGGTTTCCTCAATTATGCGGCACAGAGAGGGCTTGTTCAGACATTGGATTCTTTCAGAAGAATTCCAGTTAAAACTCCCAGTCGACTCGTGCATCTTCAGGTTTGACTGGTTTCCCTTAACGTCCTAAGCCGGTTACTAAGCTTGTTCCTTCAACATCACAGATCCTGCCCCGTCTTCCAGTAACAAATCGAATTGGTGCAGTGGTAAGGCACTGGATTCGCTATCCGGGGGACGGCTGGTAAGATCGCTGTCGGGCCATTCACATTTCGGTTTTCCGTGGCTTCAGCAAATCACTCAAATGAAAAGGCGTTATGTATCATTTGAAAACTACTTGGCGGATCCCTTCCCCGTCCTTGCCTAATGCGAGCTTCTACCTCCTCTAATGACTTCCTCTACGACGGGGCTTTGAATCCTCATCTTGGAGTTTTTTGTTCTATCGTTCAGCTAAGCTACTGGCTCATCTCATTGGACTCGACAGCGGTTGGACCCTAAATTCTTACCTTCCTTCCAGCAGTTCTATGCTAAACAATTGATTTCATTTGGGGAATAAATGATTGTAACATGGATCCTTCTGTTACCCTTTGTCTAGCTATTTCGAGTGATTAAGACTTACGGACAACACTTCTGTTATACAAAATTGTTAAGGCTTTCGTGGCCACTTGTTGACAAACTGCCTATTGGCTTCTGTCTCGGGTTCTTCGGCCGACGTTCATCTAATGATTTATCTGACGTTTCGCCAGCACGAGTGGCTGGCATTGTGAAAGCTTCACCCTCCATTGCCGGTGGTGAACTGGACCCGAGCTCGCGGCCTACAGACTATATGTACCTGGCGCGCCAACGTCCGAGGGCTTTTCCGCGGTCATTTCCGGTGCGGTTCTCCTCTTGCTACCTGCGACGGTCGTTCGCTGCAATACGGGAAGCCAGGATCCGTTTACCTTAAGGCTTTCCTCTTTCTTGTTCAAACTGTTCGCGTGTTTTTGTATGTTATACTTTTCTATTTTGATTCATACTAATTCTTTTGTTTAGTTCTGGTACTATGATTATTAGCCTGACCATAGCATTTAAAAGTTGTACAGCACTTTCACCTAGACGAGCTAAGCGATCGGCACATTTCACCATTAGTATTCGCCCATCTTCCACTTCTATTCTTGTTTTCATTTCTGTTTCACTTCTTTCAGAGCGTCTTCAGCTTCAAATCTAAACAGCAGTGGCTGTAAGCTGAATTTTTTTATCAGCACGAGCTTCTCTTTGCTCATATTCCAGTTTTATAGCCCTTCTGGATACTGCCAGTTGCCTGTCGAAACTAATGCTGAATCCTCATTGTCTTCATGAATTTCGATATTTTATTTCGCTCTCCTTATCAAAAGCTTCCTCTAGATCGAGATACGCAAGGAAAGTATTTTTACTTTTATTATTTTTCCTTTCAACTAGTAAGCGGAGACTAGTCAGAGCTGCTTCGCTAGCACTTTTCTTTTTCCCGCATTGGCACTGACATTAGCTGGTCTCTCTTCAGCTTTTCTCTCTATAGTTCTCTGTATCTCAAGAGATAGTAATTTGCATGCCTGATGGTGAGATCTCAGTTTTATCTGTGATGTCATCTCAGCAAGTGTGATGTTTTTCTGAAAGTGTGAGGTCTCCTGTTTGAGAATTTCTGTACGTTTTCTGATTTCCAAGTTTTCAGTTAATTAATTTTAGTATCTCGAAGCATATATCACAAACAGCTACTCATTTATTTTGTCTTAATTCCGTCAGAGCTTATAATACTGGCTTCCATTTTTGTTTCCAAAACGCAAGATCTTCTCAATTTTCTTGCTTAAATAAGTTACCGTCCGTCTGTGACGTCGTGAGTGGTCTTCAGTTTTAGCACTTATATGAAAGTATTAAAAGTGTTAAGAATAAAAGTATATCTGAAAAATGAAACCGTAACTTCTCTTAGTATTTCGCATTTTTATTATTTACAAATAAAATTTTATTTAGTAGAAAACCATTAGTACTGTTAAGTAGCCTTCTGTTCCTTTGCTGGAATCTCGGCACATTCTTTACTGACGTAGATTCGAGTAATGAAGCCGTTGATCAGTCCTGATAGCCGTTACATCCTTATTGAGGCCTGGGAATCCTCAATTAGTCTGAGTAAGAACATGAAGAAGATATCGCACAACAAACTGATTTCCGGGAGCAGGCGGAGGAACAACAGAGATGCCGCGTACTTGGGTTCTAACGTAGGACAGAGTCGGCGGGAGGAGGAGGGAATGGGCGTGGACAGCAGATAGAAAAATGGTTCAAATGGCTCTGAGCACTATGGGACTCAACTGCTGAGGTCATTAGTCCCCTAGAACTTAGAACTAGTTAAACCTAACTAACCTAAGGACATCACAAACATCCATGCCCGAGGCAGAATTCGAACCTGCGACCGTAGCGGTCTTGCGGTTCCAGACTGCAGCGCCTTTAACCGCACGGCCACTTCGGCCGGCAGCAGATAGAATGGTAGATCAGAAGGGGGGGCGGGGAGAGAGAGAGAGAGAGAGAGAGAGAGAGAGAGAGTGAGAGAGAGAGAGACAGAGAGAGAATGTCAGGGACACGACCTTCGGTTGCTCCCTGCAGGAGTATCATCAATATCACTCACAGGCAACTGGATGACGACGCGGTTGCAGTTCTTAACAAAGGTCTCGATTTTGTACCTACTCCTAAATTCGCACGTATCACGGACGTCATCAATGATGTGGAACAGACAGCTTCACAACTTCCATCTGAAGTGGTTGAAGACGTACGTCGCGAAACCTCTACGGGAACTAAGAGAAGATCCAGATATCGTGGGCTTACCAGCCGACAAAGGCAACAGAACTATGTTACTGTCTCACCAGGATTACACTGAGAAAAAACGGGGCCTACTAGAAGACGGTGCACACCGCAAGATGGACACTGATCCTACAAAGTGTGTGGATAGGAGGAACATGGCGCTTCTCAAGGAATTCGAAAAGCCAGACGATTTTGTTAAGAAGCTGCGACAGGGCACATCAGTTCCACCGGGATTTTGCGGACTGCCGAAAGCTCACAAAGATGGGACATCCTTACGCTACATTGTTAGCAACACTGGCGCCCCGAAGTACTCAATCGTTAAGCGCCTCAACGATCTGTTTAGTCCTAACTTTGGGAAGTGTTCATATCACACTAACAATTTCATGGATTTTGTGGGACGTCTTAACAACTTGAAGCTTAAGAATACCAATATCTTTGTAGGCATCGACGTTTACCCGAGTGCTTTTACATGAATTCTTAGAACCTATTGGCCAAAATTTGACATAGCGACAACCACCATTTTTGACATTTCCTGATGTTGAGCCTTATTCGTGTTGACCCTACTTTTCTTTCCACGGTGGCTATTACAAGCAGTTGGAAGTAGTAGTCATGGGGAGTTCATTTTCAACAATTTTTGCCAACATGTATATGGAACATTTCGAGGAGGAAGCACTGGGATCAGCTCAGTGGAAACCTGCTGTGTCTTCAGGTACGCATTCGTCGTATGGCCACATCAAAGCTGAATGACTTCTCCATACATGTCAGTTCCAAACACCAGAACATTGTTTAACCATCGAAGTCGAAGTGGATGGGGTGCTCCTTTTTCTGGATGTCCTCGTAAAAATAAGAGTGGACGGCGTGCTGGGACACAGCGTGCACCAAAAGAAGATGCACACTGATCTATACTTACGTGATGACAGCTGCCACCACCCAGAGGAATGGCATGCTCAAAATATTGGTACATAGGACTCGCACTGTCTCAGAAAATGATACTCTCATCCAAGAACTTGATCTTCTGAGGACGGTGTCCCGAAAGAACGGCTATAAGCAATGGGAAATTCGGAGAGCCCTTCGTCCTACACACACTGTGCAAACGGCGGAAACAGAAGAGGAACCTCAGAAGGATGCGGCCAATGCATTTATTAATTTTTGTGGCGCATTGTCGGAGACAGGGCGAATTCTTCACAAACACCAACTGAAGACGATCTTTAGTCCAACAGCTAAAACACGGACACTGCATGATAGCGTCAAGGACGATCTCTGACTATGGATATCTGGGGTATATGAGATAGCCTGCCACCGTGACAACAGATGTATAGGTCAGACTGTACGTACTGTCCAAGATCGTTGCCGAGAACGCCAACAGCAAACCAGGTTGCAGCAGGCTGAGAAGTCAGCAGTCGCAGAACATAGCCTATCGGAATTATACGAATAGATTTCGACCATAGGCTCTGACACAGACGTCTAGGTTCCGGAACTGTGTCATTATAGAATCTATCGCGATTCGACAATGGAACCGCTGATCCATCGTAATGGCGGGTACATTCTTAGTAAGATGTGGAAACCGGCAATTAGCAGCACTGAAAAAGAGGAAGAAGGCATCCCATAACACTAACCTCCGGGGCAGGAGAAAGAACAGCAACAGGGGAGGGGGAGCTGGGTACGAACCTAGAACGATGTAATGTTTAAGAAGAAGAAATGGAGGAGGAGATGCTAGGCGTAGACGGTGGATATAACGTCAGATCGGAGGGAGGGGAGAAACAGAGAGAAATGCTACGCTGAGCCCCCAAGCGGTCAGTTTATCAGTGCACCTGATGACGACAACGAGGTAACTTGCCGAAATGTTATGCCCGTTGGGAACTGCCGCCCAGCAGTACACTCCTGAACTATTTGACCATAAAGTGCGCTTGGAGAAGCTGTAGAATCACATCAAAATTCACTTGGTATGCATTACCAGATTTTAATAACGTAATGAATAACCCATTAAATTTTGGGCAAGAAGCCATGCCAAATCCAGTCTTCCACCGACATTTCGGCCGTGCATCGTCTGATCATCCTCTGAGTGAGCCTAGAGATTCACTGTATGGGCCTATCAGTGGAAGAACAGGAATTTCCTCAGCAGTACGTCCGAAATTTAGTGCATTAGAATTTAATTAATCTTTCAGAAGCTTGACAAAACCGGACGCTGAAGAAATTTGTTTGATATTGCTCAACAAGTTAAACGATTGTTTTAATAAAACAACTCATTATAAAAACTATTTGGTGGAGAAAACATACTTGATCCAAAAGTAGAATACATTAAGAATGCATATGGCCTAACTCCAACTGGAGCACAATGGAATTGAGTCAGTCGCGAAGTTCCACAGTAGCAGGTTATTCTACTGCAAGACGAAACTTTGGTCCCAAGTTGGTGTGAGGTGTCCACTGTAAAACCTGTAATCTCTCTGTGGTAGATAAGGAATACAATATGTAAAACATTCTCCGTATTCTTGCCGCGTCAGTTCTGGATAAAACCTCGAGCTTTCGACGATTACCTCCACCGTCATCGTCAGGAGCTGACTGTCTTCACTGATGCTGTGGTAGCCTCTTTATAGCCCATAGACGGCTTCTGATTGGTCGGCTTATGATTGGTCGGCGATTACGTACTGCTGTCGCAGACGATGTCACTGTGTGCTCCGGTGGCGCCACCGCTTCCGTTGGAACGTAAACCTTGGAAGGAACGTCTCTGCTGCTTCTCTGCATCAAGCGCTCGTTTCCGTGCACAGCTCACATGGTATCCGGTATCGCCGTTAAAGTTATTTTGGCTCATTCTTATTTCAACAGCCTCCTTAATAACAGAATCCCAGTACGTGGGGGCATGGGATAGAATTTTTGTTTCATCGAACAAAATTTTATGTTTGTTCGTGAGCCTGTGCTCCGGTTTTGTCGATTTCTCCAGTTCTCTATTTTTAATATGGCGTTGGTGTTCTGCACAGCGGTCAGAAACGGTACGAATCGTCTGACCTATATAATTACTTCCACACCCACAGGGTATATTATAAACTCCAGGGATCCTGAGCCGAGATTGTCCTTAACAGGGCGCATCATCTCTTTAATTTTCTTAGCTGCAAAGATCAGAGTCATCGTACGAAACAGCACGCACTGTCGTCATCCTGTTGGGCAAGAACCTGGACGGAGGAGCCATCTCGGCCCTTAATAAAGGTTTGAATTTTGCTCCTACACCACGTACTATACCCATCGTGGATCTTATCAGTGGAGGAGAACAGGCAGTGCAGCATCTTGCACAAGACGGCGCCGACGAAGTGAGACTTGTTGCCAGTCGCTTTTTGGCCTCAGCTAAGCCTCCCAGATCTAATATCAGTAGAGAGGAGAGGGAGGGGCTCCGTTTATTTCATAAGAATGAAGACCTTGTCATATTACCAGCTGACAAAGGAAATGCCACCGTGATCCTTAATACTTTGTGGGCGCAGAGTTGGTACCCGATAGTGTCCCAAATGTGTTCCATCGGGATCAGATCTGGCAAATTAGGTGAACATAAATCAACGTGAGTTCATTACTACAGTCCTCAAACGACTCTAGCGCGATTCTGGTGTTATGACACAGCCAGTTACCCTACTGGAAAATGCCATTTCCGTTGGCGAAGACGTCAAACAAGGAGGGATGCGAGTGGCCGCCAAATATGTTCACGGAGTCCACAGCTATCGTGGTACCTTCGTTTACTATCAGACATCCATGGAAGCTCAGGTGAATTTCCTTCATAGCAGAATATCACTCCCCTGCCCTACGTCCGTGACGCTGTGCATGTTTCGAGCAGTCGTCCCCCTGGTTGACTGCATATCCCATCACAACCGTCGACGTGGTGTGTCAAGAAATGTGGTTCACTCTGCCAGGCGACATGTTTCCTTTTACCCACGGCCGAATCTCGATAATACCGTACCCATTGCAATCGTCACTGACGACGTCGTTGGGTCAACTTAGGAACACGCGCGGATCGTCTGCTGCGAAGCCCCATGTTCACCATTGCGCGCAGGGCGGTGAGCTGTGAAAAACTTCTGCCAGTCGTAGACGTGAGTGAAAGCTACAGTAGAGGCTTGCGACCATTATAACCACACTGATAAACATGGCTTTAAAGTAGATGATTGGTCGCAAAATAATAGTGACACAATGTTTCTGGACCCATTTATTATTCGTTATTACAATTCAGTACAGAGTGAGTATACAACTTTGACAAGAATGTCAGTTAACGTCGAAAGAAACATAAAGTTTAATAGTCCACTCAGCATATACCTTTATGTGCCGCTTACTCGGCGAACGAAAACACTCTGCCACCTACACTTGGTTTCACCGCCCTTCAATCACCTTACATAGATTCTCAAGTCAGCAGAACGCAAACAGCCACTTAGGTTCGCTGTTTCCGAATGGCTCGTTCCCAGGCACAGGATAATTACAATCATTGCTTCACCAATGTCGTTTGTATCAGAACGTTTCCCAATTTGCAGCCTGTATCGCCGCTAGAACGATTGCAAATTCGTCTTTGCATCGTTGTTATACTTTCCATATCGCGCAACGCCACCAGGTGACATTCAATCTCGCTGTGGGCAGCGATCATTCGAGGGCGCGCTGAAAACTAATGCCTCCGAATTTTTTGTGTGAAAACTCTTAAAACTTTTTAAATAAAACAAACATTATTAACATTCTATATCTTTATTCTTCATATCTATATATTTGCAGCTCTCTGCCGCTAGGGGGCTCCGAATTGTAGTGCGTAACATGGCGGAGTATAACGTAACTTTGTCGGTGTGCGAGAAACAGCGTGCTGTAAACGAGTTTCGAATTCGGAGAGTTCGTCCATACATGGAGCACCCTCTCTATCATGATAATGCTATAATTTACAGGAGCGCTGCGATATCTGCAACAATCCGACGCCTTGGGTTCACTGTCATCGATCATTCTCATTACAGTCCCGATTTGGCTCCATCTTATTTTCATTTGTCTAAAAAACTTAAAGAACACCTTCAAGGATTTCTCTTTGATAGTGGTGAAGTGTTACAGGCAGAGATGAGGTTATGGTTCTGTCAACAAGGGCAAACATTCTACAGTGACGATATCAACAAACTCGTCTCTCGTTGGGAGGAATGTGTTCGTCCCCAGGGTGCACTATGTTAAGAACTAAATATCTAGACATGAAGAATAGAGATGGAGAATGTAAATAACAATTGTTTTATTTAAAAAAGCTTCCAGAGCTTTCACATAAAAATTCCGGAGGCATTACTTTTCAGACCGCTCTCGTAACTTTTCGGCTCATTGGTGCACAAGGCTAGTGAACAGCGAAATTTTGGGTAAACCCCATTTCTCGCAAGCTGAATGCTCCGTTTTGTTGTTAAATTGTGGAACTTCCTCTGGCATGATCAATATACGACGTTTGAAAAGGAACGAAATAGACAGCATTATTATTTGTTGTTGCTTATTAATGTGCGACTATTTCTCGATTTTAGTCTGATGATGTCATTGTTTTTGCAACCTATGTTGTGCCCTTTATGGACACTGTTCAGTTTGTCCCAAACATGTATGGCGCAGGTGACCGCCACGGCTGTCGTTAGTGGTGCTGCAAGTTTGACCACTATGTCATTTTCTACAGTGGTGTGCGATCTGTTCTATGAGACACTGGATTAAGAGAACTCCAAAACACAAGTACACATATCACTGAACGAAACGCAGATATAGCTTATAAGATCCTGTCGATCTTCTATGGACATATCCAACGCAGGGCAAGATGACTAGCTTTCTTGGACCGTCTTTCCACCCGGCTGCTCTCTATAGTTCACAGATGTACGCCGATCAGTTGTCCAGGACACCCACTTTGGAGAAAAAATATCCGTATGTGATTGGGCTGTTCGTATACACACTGAGGTGACAAAAGTCAAAAGAATGTTCAAATGTGTGTGAAATCTTGTGGGACTTAACTGCTAAGGTCATCAGTCCCTAAGCTTACACACTACTTAACTTAAATTACCCTAAGGACAAACACACACACCCATGCCCGAGGGAGGACTCGAACCTCCGCCGGAACCAGCCGCAGAGTCCATGACTGCAGCGCCTTAGACCGCAACAAAAGTCATGGGATATCGATATGAACATATAAAGATGGCGGTAGTATCGCGTACACAAATGCAGTGCATTGGCGGAGCTGTCATTTGCTCTCAGGTGGTTAATGTGGAAAGGTTTCCTCCATGTTTATGGACGCACGGCGGGAATTAACAAACTTTGGATACTTTATGGTAAATGGAGCTAGACGTAAGGGACATTCCATTTCTGAAATCGTTAGAGAATTCAGTATTCTGCGATCCACAGTGTCAAGACTGTGGCGAAAATTCCAAATTTCCATCAGTATCTCTCACCAAGGCAATGCAGTGGCAGAAGGCCTTCACTTAACGACCGAGAGCAGTGGTATTTGCATAGAGTTGTCAGTACGCACAGACAAGTAACACGTGAAACAATCGCAGAAATCAATGTGGAACGTGTGACGATCGTATCCGTTAGGATAGTGCGGAGAAATTTGACGTTAATGGCCCATGGCAGCGGACAAGCGATGCGACTGCCTTTGCTAACAGGAGGATATCGCCTGCAGCCCCTCTCCTGGGCTCGTAACCAAATCGTTTGAACGCTAGACGACTGGAAAACCGTGGCCTGTTCATATGAGTCCCGATTTAGTAGGTAAGAGCTGATGACAGGTGGCTCTGAGCACTATGGGACTCAACTGCTGAGGTCATTAGTCCACTAGAACTTAGAACTAGTTAAACCTAACTAACCTAAGGACAGCACAAACATCCATGCCCGAGGCAGGATTCGAACCTGCGACCGTAGCGGTCTTGCGGTTCCAGACTGCAGCGCCTTTAACCGCACGGCCACTTCGGCCGGCGCTGATGACAGGGTTGGAGCGTGAAGCAGACGATACGAAGCCATGGACCGAGATTGTTAACAAGGCACTGTGCAAACTGGCGGTGGCTCCATATTGATGTGGGCTCTGTTTACTTGAAATGGATTGGGCACTCTGCTCCATCTTAATCGATCATTTACTGGAAATGATTATGTTCATTTGCAGCCATTCGTGGATTTCATGTTCCCAAATAATGATGGATTTTTTATGGGTGGCACCATGTCATCGGGCCACAGTTGTTCGCGGTTGGTTTGAAAAACATTCTGGACAATTCGAGCGAATGATCTGGCCACCCAGATCGCTCGACATGAATCCCATCGAACATTTATGGCATATAATCAAGAGGTTAGTTCGTGCACGACATCCAGCATCGGCAACACTTTCGCAATTATGGACGGCCATAGCATGGCTCAATATTTGTGCAGGGGACTTCCAACGACGTGTTGAGTCCATGATGCGACGAGCTGCTGTACTACCGCGCAGAAGGAGGTCCTACACGATATTAGGAGGTATCCCATGATCTTTGCCACCAGACTGGTCTTCCGCAGCTGAGACGGCTCCACACACAAGTCTCGTCAGTTTTCCTTAGCGCTGTGATGGATGGTGTCAGATATAGGTTGTAAAGACTATGATGGAAGACTTCGTCTCTTTTCTACTTACTGCTACCTCCAGGAATTCCAATGTGGCGTTTTTCTTCACACAATGCCCTTTTCGACTCTCCCTCGCTGTATTAACGTCGCTGCAGATGCTGTCTGTCTGTTTCATGCAGCAGGGACGTCGCCCTCTTTATCTGCTGTTCGAATACTTTTAATCGAGAAACTGGTTTAGTTTGTAATAATTTTCAAGTTAAGACAGAAAAGCAATCATTAATTATAAGTCCATATTTCACCGAGCCGTACAAAGAGAATAGCTTAGTGCCTCTTGATAGACATAGCCCAGACTCTTCTGCTATACACTGCACTGTATCGTTATTATTCTGAATATTTCATTGGCCTGTGGGGCGGTGGTATTTTCTCAATATCGCAGCGCGAGAACAATGCGTAACAGGAGAGCAGCGAACAAATTTGGTGTATTTAATTAAAAATCGCTGCCTTCTTAGAAACATTTCATCCGTTGGGAAAAGAATGCGCTGCCGTGTCGTTTTTAATATGAAAGCAATCGCTTCTGAAACGCCGGGGCGTCTCGCTCTGTAGTTTATTAAATTTCTGCTGGCTTCTTTGTCCGACGAGACTCAGCGGTCCGTAGCGAGCTAGCTTTTAAGGTCCAAACGCTCTTTCACAAAATACGACGCTATAGCAGGCCGCGAAATATTCTTAGTTGTTGCCTGATTGAAATGTGTGAAATAGTTTAACAATTCCACGCAGTAGTTTACAGGACAGAGAAGTATTCAGTTTCTATACCGAAAATTTTTGTGGAATCTGTTCGAAATAACATGTATCTTCCTCTCTACAGTGACATATGGGGTGAAGTATGTAGACATGCTGTGTGGTGTGTATTAACAAGCCTGATATGAAGCCATACAGCTTTGGGTTCAGTGGATTCCCTTCTCATTGTACTGCGTTTTTCCATAATGTCTGCTGCGTACCATACATACGAAGTCAGGTGAATGGGCGAAACCAAGTATTTCATAAAAATAAAAGTTTTTCCACACTTCCTGTTTCAGATTCCTTCAGCTACCTTAAATTACGAGAAAGCCTTGATATTTCAGGTAACTGAGGTGTATATAAAAATACTAGAGTCACAATACTATGATTATATTACATACATAACATAATTGAGGATGGAGCAAAGGAAGATAAGAGGCTAACGTCTTGTTAAGAATGATGGTTTTAGAGACGGAACAAAAGCTACGGGAGATCAAGGAAGGGAAGTGGATAGCGTCGGAAGGCGCTCTTCACGGATAATGCTGTTGTGTAGAGTGAAGTCACATTGCTCAATAATTGTAGCGAAATGTAGCTTGATGTAGGAATTGGCAGTTGACTTTCAACATAAACAAATGTAACTTATTGTGCATAAATAGGCGGAAATCCCCGTTGTTGTATGATTACAACATTTTCAAGCAATCACTGAAAGCAATTACGTTCGTTAAATATCAGCAAGTATTCGCGTGTGAAGCGATACTAAGTATCTTAGGAAAGGTAGATGCCAGACTGAAATTCATTGTGAGAATTCTCGGGAAGTGAATTGTAGCAGACACATCAGAAAACCCTCTTTCGATCGATACTGGTCATCAGTCTGGTACCTGTACGATGTAGGCTTAATAGAGGATGAAGAAAAGATCCAAAGAAGAGTAGCGCATTTCGTTACAATTTCGTCTCGTATGCGCGAAAGCGCCACGGAGATGCTCACCCAACTGCAGTGAGATGCACTACAATGGATGTATATGTTTCATTGTTAAAATTCTGAGGGTATAAGACCCTAGAAGAGTCCACCAATACGTTGCTTCCTCCTATAGATATCTCGAAAAGACAGCATGATGTTAAAATCAGGGGGAGTGGAGCTCACACGAAGGTATGTAACAGTCGTTCTGCCTGCACATTATGGAACTGGAAAGGGGGGTGCGGGGAGGGGGGGGGGAGTGGTACACAAAGTGCCTTAAGTCACCCGCCATTAGTTGGCTTGCAGAGTATAGATCCATTGTTAGGCAGAGAAAGGAGGACTCCTACATGTTCTCACAGAAAACAACACATAGAATTATGTTGAGCAGTGGAAGTAATGAAAGAATACGTGTTTGAACTTTTAAGGCGACTGCTTTGTTGGTCATTATCCAATTTTGTAGAGTCAATCTTTTTTTTTTTTTGTGAAACATATGTTTCGTAATTTGATACGACAATTTAGGGAGAACGCAGGTGCACGACTATAGGAAACTGCTCGTTCACTGCCCGCTGAGTTGATCGATTTTTACTAAACTTATCACAGCAAAAGACGCAGTTCTACATCTAAAAACAGTCATGTACTTTTTTTATCAGTTTTTAAATAATATAAATTATTGAAGTAAACAACTTACGTCGGAAACTAACACTACAGAAAATAGTTTCTTCATAAAATCTCGTTATTACACAGCTGTAAAAAGGCATAATGTTAAACTTAGAAAGTTATACTTTCGGAATTATGTTCAGCTGGTTATAAAAACATTCTGTAGAGTTTTTCATGAAGCTAGCTCTTTTACTTTTTGAGTTATTTAACTTTTTTCTAAATCACAAAATCGCATAATATTAAAGTTAGAGAGTTCTATCTTTGGAATTAGGTTCAGTTTATCATGAAAACGTATGGTAGAAGTTTTCGTGAAGCTACCTCATTTAGTTTTTCGATTACAAGGTAAAAACCAACTTTTGTGACAAAAACAAGAAAAATGAAATGGGTTAACTTACCTTAGTATGAAAGGCATAAAACTAAAGTGCCAGAATCGTATTTGATATAAATAATAATGAAGCTGTACCAACTTTCACTATGATATTGTAATTTAGCAAAGGTATATAAACTAGGAAGAGAGAGTTCAGAGGCTACTATGAACTATGTACCGCTGGTTCCGTTTGAAAAATATTAGAGGTTAAAGTTTAAAAGTTATCGAACTGATAATTTTATACGATAAAACAAAGTATAGATTTACATAGCGAAGAGAACTTGGGGTCGTTGTAGGTGTTCAACTAATAACGATATACTGCATAAGCACTGCTGCCGGCCCTGGAAATAAGTATAGAGCGAGGGTTTCCTTAGTCGTTCGCGCGGCGAGAATATAAAGACCGGCTTTTTAAGTTGTGTGTGATGTTTAGTGTGTGTGAGACTCTGCACAAAGGGACCATAAGGAAATCTCAAGTCAACGAAATGAAGCAGACTCTCACACATCTACAACATCACATAGAAATGGCATAACAAACACAAAAAACGCACTTGAAAATGGGAATTATTTCCCGAAACGCGTCGTGCAAAAAATAAAATAAAGAACATCATGACTGGTAGTAGAGGAGTTGTTTATAAACAAACTGATTGAACTTGCTTAGATTAATAATTTAACTGGAAAGCCCATGTTTCGTTATCGGAGTTCTCTTTCGTGTGTCGCCTAGTATATTACAGAAATCTGCGTGGCAAACCTCTGCGATTATTTTCCACTTTTAAGGCGAGCAATTAACTTTACATAATTAGGAACAAAGAGTAGCTATCGTTCTGAACTGCATACGGAGATGTTTAATAAACTCAAGTGGCAGACTCTGCAAGAGAGGCGCTCTGCATCGCGGTGTAGCTTGCTCGCCAGGTTTCGAGAGGGTGCGTTTCTGGATGAGGTATCGAATATATTGCTTCCCCCTACTTATACTTCCCGAGGAGATCACGAATGTAAAATTAGAGAGATTAGAGCGCGCACTGAGGCTTTCAGACAGTCGTTCTTCCCGCGAACCATACGCGACTGGAACAGGAAAGGGAGGTAATGACAGTGGCACGTAAAGTGCCCTCCGCCACACACCGTTGGGTGGCTTGCGGAGTATCAATGTAGATGTAGATGTAGATGTAGAGAGATGAACACGACAGGACAAGCTTTAATGATTTTCAAAACATACTTGTGCGTGTGAAATTCTGTCAGAGAATACTGCTCAGTTAAACGACATTAAACTTTCATTTATCGTCGTGGTTCCTGACTCCTCTGCATAAGTCTAAAAGAGAGTTGCAACATTTTATTTCACTTTCGGCAAGATGAAATGTGGGCCTGTAGACTGAGTACTGGAAATAGCGTGTTCTCCCTGGCTTTCTGGCCGTTCGCACAGATAGTTGTCAGGCTCTTGTTACAGGTTGTGGTACCCAAAAACCGCACAAGACTACCAAAGTTTTAAATGTTCAAAACCTAAAATTAACAAAGCAAATATATTATTTTTACCCGCCGCCCCACAGGTGGAGCGGAGGTGCACGACTATACTAAGATGGTCCATTAGCACTGTGTTGATCGATTCCTTTTTTTATTGCGTTGTTGAGTTGCGGTCTTCAATCCAAAGACTGGTTAGATGCAGCTCTCCATGCCACTCTATACTGAGCAAGCCTCTTCATCTCCGAGTAACTAATGGAACGTACACCCCTTTGAATCTGATTAGTGTATTCATCTCTTGCTCTCCCTCTACGATTTATACTCTCCACTCTTTTCTCCAGCACTAGATTGGTGATCCCCTGATGCCTCAGGTCGTGTCCTACTAACCGATCCCTGCTTCTAGTCAAGCTGTACCACAAATTCCTCTTCTCCACAATTCTATTCAGTAACTCCTTATTAGTTACGTGATCTACCCACCTACTCCGCAGCATTCTTCTATAGCACCAAATTTCAAAAGCTTCTATACTCATTATGTCTTCACTGTTTATCATCCATGTTTCACTTCCATACATGGCTACACTCCGTACAAATACTTTCAAAAAAGACTTCCTGCCACTTAAATCTACACTCGATGTTAACAAATTTCTCTTCTTCAGAAAGCGCTTTCCTTGCCATCGCCAGTCTACATTTTATATCCTTTCTAATTCGACCATCATCAGTTATTTTGCTGCGCATATAGCAAAACTCATCTACTACTTTAAATGTCCCATTTCCTAATCTAATTCCCTCAGCATCACGTGATTTAATTCGACTGCATTCAATTATCCTCGTTTTGCTTTTGTTGATGTTTATCTTATATCCTCCTTTCAAGACTCTGTCCATTCCGTTCAGCTGTTCTTCCAAGTTCTTTGCTGTCTCTGACAGAATTACAGTGTCAGCCGTAAATCTCAAGACTTTTATTTCTTCTCCCTGAAGTTTAATTCCTACTCCATATTTTTTTGTTTCCTTTACTGCTTGCTCAATGCACAGAATGAATAATATCGTCAATAGGCTACAACCCTGTCTCACCCCCTCCTCAACCACTGCTTCACTTTCAAGCTCCTCGAGCCTTATAATTGTCATCTGGTTTCTGTACAAATTGAAAATAGCCTTTCGCTCCTTGTATTTTACCTCTGCCGCCTTCAGAATTTGAAAAAGAGTATTCCAGTCGACATTGTCAAAAGCTTTCTTTAAGTCTACAAATGTTATAACTTAGGTTTGTCTTCTTTCAACCTATCTTCTAAGGTAACTCGTAGGGTCAGTATTGCCTCAAGTGTTCCTACGTTTCTACGGAATCCAAACTTATCGTCCCCGAAGTCGGCTTCTGCCAGTTTTTCCAATCGTGTGTAAAGAATTCGTGTTAGTATATTGCAACCGTCGCATATTAAACCGACAGTTGGTAATTTTCACATCTGTCAGCACATGCATTCTTAGCTAAGTACTCTTTAGCGGATCTTGTACAATATAATTTATACAAGCAAACAACTTAAGTCACAAACCAATACTACAGAAGATCTGTAACCAAATAACGAAATTGTGGTGCTGGTACAGGGTGCGGGACGTTAGTTAATATTTCTCCCAGCGTGGTGAACATGATCGGTAAGGGTATCGTAAATATTGTTGATTACTCAGAAACATAGTACATTACCAGTTGCAATTTTATTTTTTTAAACCCGACATTCGAATTGACCCATCAAACCCTTTTTCAAAGTGATTGTGAGTTTAGTGTCGTGAAGGTACACTGATGCAGTCAGATGATATGCGCGGTAAATGTTATGATGTGGAACGTGTCAACGAACTAACGGAAAAGACATATCTCCAAAAAAACGGGATGGAAAGATATTTATATCGCTAGATGTTGGCCACTTACAGATCTTTTTTTTAAAAAAATCACTTATTCTTTCAACACAAGAACCCCTCTATCGTATAGAAGGAGTTGTTAAGGAGAAACATCTTTAATCTACATTTGAAAACACCCATGCTATCTGTGAGACACTTCAGTTCCAGGGGTGGATCGTCAGAGTGTTTTATAGGTGCTTATTTCAACCTTTTCAGTTCCATAGTTCTATCCATTAATGTGAAATGCACATCATCTTTCCTTCTAGTGTTAGGCGTGTGAATGTCTCTGTTACTCTCAAACTTAGATGGATTGTTGATCACAAATTTCCTGAGTTAATACACTGATGAGCCAAAACATGATACCACCTGCTTAACAGCTTGTTTGTCCGTCTTTGAAACGAAATACATCACTGATTCAGCATATCAGGGACCCGGCAGTTTGTTGGTACGTTTGTGGGCGTATGTCGCATTACATGTCTACGCACAGGTAACGTAATTCACGTAAACAACGGGCCGCTGATTTGCGTACGCAGTGATGGCGCCCCATAGCGACTCAGGGGGTGGAGTATTTGTGACAGTACAAAAAGTTAGAGAACAAGAGTAGAAGAAAGGTCGCATCAGCAGAGTGTTCAAAAAACTTGGCATTCTTACAGTGTCTAAACCAACAAGCAAGGTACGCGAATATTTGACCACTGCAAAGCATCGAGGTCCACCGCTTGTCACAGCAGGAGTATATAAAATTCCTAGTACTTGCGCATTAACATCCGCTTTAAGGAACACAAACCTATTGTCACCAGGGCAATAAGGATAAATAAGCAGTAGCAGATCATGCACTGGGACAAGGGAACCACCAAATTCATTTCTCTGACACTATGGTTTTAGAATGATCTAATCTCTCCTCGACCTTAACGTACCTGTCTGAACAACGTGGCAGAAAGACCCGTTCCCAACAGAGCAAAATCCTTTCTGTCCCACTCCATTCCCAGTCCGTCGTACAGCCACTTTCTCGAAGTTCTGCTCAGTAGCAGGAATCCGACTGTAGGATAACTTCCCCCATTATATTAGAGAATTGAATAACATCACCAGCTTCAGAAGAAAGTTGATAACACACCTACTAAAGCAACAATAATGACTTTCATTGGTCCGATACGCACTCGTTACCCTTGTTCATCCATCTTTTCAACCAGATCTTCCTCGTTCCCCAATATTCTTAGTTGGTGAAGTCTCCTTAAATTTGCTTTCCGCAGAACTCGATGTATCAGAAACATCTGCTCTGTACACCTATAGTTTCTTTTTATATCTGCCAGCATAATTACTGTTATTGTTGTCATTATAATAATAATTATTATTATTAACATTTGGTGCAGAGTTGTGGGAACTAACTCAGAGGCAGAAAGATCGCCTGCTGGCTGTCGAGATGGATTTCTGGAGACGGAGTTGTGGATACTCCAGACTTGACCATATTAGAAATGATAGGATCAGAGAGGTTATGAATGTCAAAAGCACACTCCTAGAGTACACAGAAAGGAAGCGCCTACTCTGGTATGGTCACTTACAGCGTATGACAGACACAAGATGGCCAAAACGGGTATGACAATGGACTCCACATCAAAGAAGAAAGCGCGCTAGACCTGCGAGATGCTGGAAAGACGACGGCAACGAAGCAGAGGCGGCGAGAGGTCTTAATGAAGGAGACTGGAATGACAGTGAACGATGGAGATTGGGATGCGAGAGGCGGCGGCAGCCGTAGAAACCTCGCTCATATATATGTTGTTGTTACTATTACCAATATTAGTGGCAGCAGCAGCAGTAGTGAAAGAGTTGCCTGTATTAACTTCATTAGTTCATATATTATTTACTCACACGGTCAATGTAGACACTCAAATCATTTAGACACTATTTGTCGCATTAACATTGTTATTTCTTAGGTAACTATAATGTAATAAAAGACACTATATGTGTGAAAGTCTGGCCTGATCTAAACGAGGGCGTGATGTCCCTAATCAGATCAGGTTAAATAAATAATTGATCGTTACTACGCTAGAATGTATAGAGAGGCCACAAAATTCAAAAGCACTAAACCAACTTCAACAGAAAAGAAGAAATATATACTTATATGGATATGGTGTCTGTTCTTTCGGACATGTCCGAAAGAACAGATACCATATGCATATAAGTATATAGTTCTGGCGATACCGGCCATGATCTTCTTGCCGGCCGGAGTGGCCGTGCGGTTCTAGGCGCTACAGTCTGGAACCGAGCGACCGCTACGGTCGCAGGTTCGAATCCTGCCTCGGGCATGGATGTGTGTGATGTCCTTAGGTTAGTTAGGTTTAATTAGTTCTAAGCTCTAGGCGACTGATGACCTCAGAAGTTAAGTCGCATAGTGCTCAGAGCCAACCATGATCTTCTTCTGTGCGGATGCACACATATTCCCCGAACTCTTACGGGACCTGGAAGAATGACTTCCACGAGTAATGAGTGTATTGGGGTGGGACAATACGAATGTAGTGTGTGGACATACAATGTGAGAATGAGTCTCGCGGGAGGCGTGCGCGAGATAGTCCCTGCAGTCGCACTATCATCTGTTCCCTCGGTGGCTCAGATGGATAGAGCGACTGCCATGTCAGCAGGAGATCCCGGGTTCGAGTCCCGGTCGGGGCACACATTTTCACCTGTCCCCGTTGATCTATGTCAACGCCCGTGCGCAGCTGACGGTATTAATATAGTTCTAATTCCGAAAAGAAGAAAGATTGAAATTAGACAAGTTGTGCGCCATAATGGCAAATACAACAAACAGCACCAACTCTTTCCTCATTACAAGTTCCATATCGCACGTCGGCGCGACTCCGTGATCTTTCAAGGTCTGATGACGTCAAGAATCGAACGTTGCGTGGTTGCAGGTAAACAGTTCGACTTGCAGAGCTTGTGTGAGATTGTCACTGCTTTCCGAGTCGTTAGAGACTCAGTTTCCACCATTGGAAGACGGAAAGTTAGGCAGAGAATTATTCCGCGCACATCTCCTCATGCCCATAAAATAAATATCAGCAGTAACGCAGTTACGGCCACGAAATAGTGCATTCTATGATCACCAGGCATAATTGGTCACGGAATGGTGGCAACTGTCAAATGTGCAGAAGACCTTCAGAAATGGGTTTGTGAGGCTCTGAATACTTGAAGAGGGTGAACCGCCTCGGTGGCACGCGGTGCATTTTTCATGGGCCCGGTGACACGCCTCCGACAGGCTGACAACGCGGACGGTCGGCTGAATAATGGACGTGGACAGCAGAGGGACGGCGACAGGTCGGTGGCCACAGCGTCCGCCAGGCTTACGACACGCTCAGCCTGCAAGCCGCCTGTCCCGCTCCGCGGTCAGCTTCTGACGCTCTCACTGCACACCTGTCTGCGGACGTCGCCCTGGGCGGCAGCACTATGGAACTTTATCTCGATTCCATCACATCAAGACCTTCAGCAAAACGATTACATTGGACTCTTCGTAAAGGACCTACCGCACAAAAAATTTTGGAAATTTGTTGTAAGTTCCTATGGGACAAAACTGCTGAGGTCCTCGGTCCCTAGGCTTACACACTACTTAATCTACACTACTGGACGTTAAAATTCCTACACCACGAAGAAATGCAGATGATAAACGGGTATTCATTGGACAAATATATTATACTAGAACTGACATGTGATTACATTTTCACGCAATTTGGGAGCATAGATCCTGAGAAATCAGTACCCAGAACAACCACCTCTGGCCGTAATAACGGCCTTGATACGCCTGGTCATTGAGTCAACAGAGCTTGGATGGCGTGTACAGGTACAGCTGCCCATGCAGCTTCAACACGATACCACAGTTCATCAAGAGTAGTGACTGGCGTATTGTGACGAGCCAGTTGCTCGGCCATCATTGACCAGACGTTTTCAATTGGTGAGAGATCTGGAGAATTTGCTGGCCAGGGCAGCAATCGAACATTTTCTGTATCCAGAAAGGCCCGTACAGGCAACATGCAGTAGTGCATTCTCCTGCTGAAATGTAGTGTTTCGCAGGAATCGAATGAAGGATAGAGCCACGGGTCGTAACACATCTGAAATGTAACGTCCACTGTTCAAAGTGCCGTCAATACGAACAAGAGGGGACCGAGACGTGTAACCAATGGCACCCCATACCATCACGCCGGGTTGGTTGGTTGGTTGGTTTGGGGAAGGAGACCAGACAGCGTGGTCATGGGTCTCATTGGAATAGGGAAGGATGGGGAAGGAAGTCGGCCGTGCCCTTTCAGAGGAACCATCCCGGCATTTGCCTGGATTGATTTAGGGAAATCACGGAAAACCTAAATCAGGATGGCCGGACGCGGGATTGAACCGTCGTCCTTCCGAATGCGAGTCCAGTGTCTAACCACTGCGCCACCTCGCTCGGTTCACGCCGGGTGATACGCCAGTATGGCGGTGACGAATACACGCTTCCAATGTGCGTTCACCACGATGACGCCAAACACCGATTCGACGATCATGATGCTGTAAACAAAACCTGGATTCATCCGAAAAAATGACGTTTGTCATTCGTGCACCCAGGTTAGTCGTTAAGTACACCGTCGCAGGCGCTCCTGTTTGTGATGCAGCGTCAAGGGTAACCGCAGCCATGATCTCCGAGCTGATAGTCCATGCTGCTGCAAACGTCGTCGAACTGTTCGTGCAGATGGTTGTTGTCTTGCAAACGTCTCCATATGTTGACTCAGGGATCGAGACGTGGCTGCACGATCCGTTACAGCCATGCGGATAAGATGCCTGTCATCTCGACTGCTAGTGATACGAGGCCGTTGGGATCCAGCACGGCGTTCCGTATTATCCTCCTGAACCCACCGATTACATATTCTGCTAACAGTCATTGGATCTCGATCAACGCGAGCAGCAATGTCGCGATACAATAAACCACAAACGAGATAGGCTACAATCCAACCTTTATCAAAGTCGTAAACGTGATGGTAAGCATTTCTCCTCCTTACACGAGGCATCACATCAACGTTTCACCAGGCAACGCCGGTCAACTGCTGGTTGTGTATCAGAAATCGGTTGGAAACTTTCCTCATGTCAACACGTTGTAGGCGTCGCCACCAGCGCCAACCTTGTGTGAATGCTCTGAGAAGCTAATCATTTGCATATCACAGAATCTTCTTCTTGTCGGTTAAATTTCGCGTCTGTAGCACGTCATCTTCTTGGTGTAGCAATTCTAATGGCCAGTAGCGTAACTTAAACTAACTTACGCTAAGGACAACACACACACCCATACCCGAGGGAGGACTCGAACCTCCGCGTGGGGGGGGGGGGGGGGGCAAATGCACATTGGACACACATATCCATGATTTCAAATCGTCCAACCACAAACAGTGTCACAGGTGCAGCAACTGGCCCGTGGGACAAACTCTTAATTTGCGACCTCCCTCCCCTCTTTACCCCGCGAACATCCTCCAAATTGTTACCGTGATGTCTACGGTCACGCAGAGGTGGATACAGTGTCTTTATAGCAGAGGGGTCGAGAGTGGTGATGGCGTTAAGTCCCTGATCGTCGGTCTTTGAGCCAGTGTCCTGGTCTCAGTTACAAATCTCTTCATATCGTCTCATGAAGTGAGGGCTTGCGTCACGGTTGACTGCGATTCGTCCGTCGGATGAGGACATTAAGCACGATGGCGCACTTGGTGCTACTCGACAGGAGTAGGCTAAATGCCCAAACAGGGTTTCATCCTTTCCCCTTCTCTTATCATCACCAAGCCGACATGACAGGAATGATTTAAAATGGAATGACCGTATAAAATTAATCGTCGGTAAAGCAGATGCCAGACTGAGATTCATTGGAAGAATCTTAAGGAAATGCATTCCGAAAACAAAGGAAGTAGGTTACAGTACATTTGTTCGCCCACTGCTTGAATACTGTTTACCGGTGTGGGATACGTACCAGATAGGGTTGATAGAAGAGATAGAGAAGATCCAACGGAGAGCAGCGCGCTTCGTTACAGGATCTTTTAGTAATCGCGAAAGCGTTACGGAGATGATATGTAAACTCCAGTGGAATACTCTACAAGAGAGACGCTCAGTAGCTCGGTACGGGCTTTTGTTGTTTCGAGAACATACCTTCACCGAAGAGTCAAGCAGTATATTGCTCCCTCCTACGTATATCTCGCGAAGAGACCATGAGAATAAAATCAGAGAGATTAGAACCCACACAGAGGCATACCGACAATCTTTCTTTCCACGAACAATACGAGACTGGAATAGAAGAGAGAACCGGTAGAGGTACTGAAGGTACCCTCCGCCACACACCGTCAGGTGGCTTGCGGAGTATGGGTGTATATGTAGATGTAGATGTAGACACAACGCTACGCACACACACTCGCATCCACCCACCCATCCACCCACCCACCCACACACCCACCCACACACACACACACTCACACACACACACACACACACACACACACACACAAACTACAGTCAACTACACTCAACGCATACACTTACATGCAAAGCTCTCATACTTCACACAGAAAAAAGCTCATGCGTGCGTGAAGGATAGGGAAATCCTTTCCAATTAGGTGGCTGGGTGTCCTTTTCGGGACCATTCACAACATACGACTTTATTACCGCATTTAATTTTCATAACTGATCGTTGTTGTGGTTTTCCCTCAGCAGACTTGTTTTATGCATCCCTCCTGCCTCGTTCTCGCTATGCAGGCCTTTTCATCGCTGAATAACTGTTGCGACATACTCCCATTTGAATGTGCTTACTGTATCCGTGTCTTCCTCTCCATCTGCATTTTTTTGTCCCGCATACTTCGTTGCCAAACTGACGATTCCTTGATGCCTCAGGAAGTGTCCTATCAACCCACATCCACTTTCAGTCAGGTTGTCCTATAATTCCCGTTTCTCCCTAGTTTGGCTCATGGCCTCCTCATTAATTACTCCATCTAACCATCTAACCTCCAACATTCTTCTGTATCATTGCCAAATATAATTTACTCAGAGTCACCTATTTTAATTCGACGACATTCCATAACTTTGTTTTACTTTTTTTGCTGTTTGTCTTATAATATTATTCCAAGACCCTTTCCATTCCGTTCAACTAATCTTCCAAGTCCTGTGCACTGACTGACAGAATTATGTCAGCAGCTAACCTGAAAGTTTCTGTCCAAGTGCCTCCGTCAGTTCCTTCACAGCCTGCTCAACGTAAAGATGGAGTAACTTCTGGATAAACAACAACCCTGTCTTACTCTTTTCTTAATTGGTTCAAATGGCTCTGAGCACTATGGGACTTAACTTCTGAGGTCATCAGTCCCCTAGAACTTAGAACTACTTAAACCTAACTAATCTAAGGACATCACACACATCCATGCCCGAGGCAGGATTCGAACCTGCGACCGTAGCGGTCGCGCAGTTCCCGACTGTAGCGCCTAGAACCGCTCTTTTTCTTAATTACTGCATCGCTTTCATATCTTTCGACTTTTATAATTGCAGTCTGGTTTATTTACAAGTTGTGGGACCTTTCCGCTAACCTTATGTTACCCTACAACAACCAGAAATCACAGTGTATACTAGTCAAAAAGCTTTCTCTAAATTTACAGATGCCTCTCTTTAACTTATCTTCTGAGGTACGTTCTAGGGTCAGCATTGCTTTGTGTGCTCTTAAATTCATCTGCAATTAAAACTGACCTTCCCCGACAAAGTTACAGTTCGGTGATATCACACGTGTCAGCACCCGCCGTCACTCTTCGTGAAGTATGAGGCATTTTGCCTGTCTCACATAATTTGCACATCAAGTGTAAGTTTCGTCGTGGCTGACTCTCTCAAGAATCCTCAGCAATTATGAGGGAATGTCGTCTACTCCAGGGGGTGCTGTCAAAATTCTCTCGCAGTACCATGTCTCCCATCTGGTCTTCATATATGTCCCCTTCCTTTAATACAATATCGTATCTGTGTACATTGCCGTTGTATAGCCTTTTCAATTATTTTTCGTGCTTCCAGTATCCAAATCCTTGTTTAGTAGTGGGTTGACAGTATTCGCACTTATGCTTCTCTTTCCTCCACGGGTCTCTTTCATTTTTCTATAGACTCCGTGTATCTTTCCTTTAGCCATGCGTGATTCTACATCCTTGCATTTTTCGTCTAGCCATTCGTGCTTACCGAATTTTGCACTTCCTGTCCGTTTCCATCTTTAAATGTCTTTATTCCCTGTTTCCTGCTTCATTTGCTACATTTTTTATTTCGTTCTTTCGTCGGTTAAAATTAACATCTTGTCTGTTATCCAAGGATTTCTACGAGGCCTTGTCTTTTTCCCTATTTCATCCTCTGCTATCTTCACCATTTCATCTCCCAAAGCTACCCATTGGTCTTCTGTTGTATGACTTCCACCTGTCCCAGCCAATCGTTGCCTAGCGCTCCCTTTCAAATTCTCAAGAACTCATAGCCCTGTCAGTTTATCTAGATCCCATTTCCGTAATATCCTATCTTTTTGCGTCATCTGCAGGTGTAGCATCTGCACTTTTACTCTGCTGTTCATAACCAATAAATTATGGTCAGAATACTCATCAGCTCCCGGATATGTCCTACTGTTTCAAAACCTGGTTTTGAAATCTCTGCCGGCCGAAGTGGCCGTGCGGTTCTAGGCGCTGCAGTCTGGAACCGCGAGACCGCTACGGTCGCAGGTTCGAATCCTGCCTCGGGCGTGGATGTGTGTGATGTCCTTAGGTTAGTTAGGTTTAACTAGTTCTAAGTTCTAGGGGACTAATGACCGCAGAAGTTAAGTCCCATAGTGCTCAGAGCCATTTGAACCATTTTTTTGAAATCTCTTTCTTGCCATTACGTAATCTGAAACCTTCCAGTGTATCCAGGTCCCTTTCTCTTATACAACATTCTTACGTGATCCTTAAACCACGTGTCATCGATGATTAAATTATGCTCTTTCCATAGTTCTACCAGCTAACTTAGTCTTTCATTCCATGTTCTGCTACTTTTTCTTCTCTTCAGAATTGCAGTCCACCATCACAGTTACATTTTCACCTCATTGAACTGTCTTTGATCTTATCACATTCGTTCAATTACGTCATCACTGAAGACGCAGCTGGCACATAAACTTTTTGTGCCTTCTTTGGTTACGTTCATAGTAGCTTACCCACAGTCTTATTTTTGTCTTCCTCATTGGAACTACTCTTGCCATTACCACTACTTGATTTTGTGGTTTCAATTCTCTACTTACCCACCAGAATTCTTGTTCTTCCTGCCACCGTGCTTCACTAATTCCCACTAGATCTAACTTCAATCTGTCCCTTTTTATATTCCATATCCTAAGTACAAGAGTAAGGGATGTAACATTACATGCTCTATCCCAAAGGACGCCAGTTTTGTTTCTCCGGATGATGACATCTTGAGTAGTCCCCTACCAGAGATCAGAATGGGGAACTGCTATACTTTTGGAATATGTTAGCCAAAAGGATGCGGTTATCATTTAATCGTGTAGTAGAGTTGCCTTGAGAAAAATAATGACTTTGAATCGTTCTAAGTACCAGCACAGCAAGGCCATGTTGGCTAAGCATCAGTCATCCAGACAATTCCCCCTACAATTACTGAAAAGCCTGGTGCCCCTCATCAGAGACCACAGGTTAGTCTGCCCTCTCCACAGACACGCGTTGTGGGTGTGTGGTTGCACCTGTGGTACTACTGTCTCTGTCGTAAAGGCAAGCAATAAGACTTAGCAAACTGAAACACTTTTTTTGAGTTGTCAGTCTTCTGACTGGTTTGATGGGGCCCGCCAACCTCTTCACCTCAAAGTAGCACCTGCAACCTAGGTCCTCAATTGTTTGCTGGATGTATTCCAATCTCTGTCTTTACAGTTTTGCTCTCTATATCTTCCTCTTGTACCATAGAAGTTATTCCCTGATGCCTTAACAGATGTTCTATCATCCTGTCCCTTCTTCTTGTCAGTGCTTTCCGTATATTCCTTTCGTCTCTGATTCTGCACAGAAGCTTATCAGCCCACATAGTTTTCAACACTCGTCTGTAGCACCACATCTCAAATGCTTCGATTCTCTCCTGTTTCGGTTTTTGCACAGTCCCTGTTTCACTACCACATAATGCTATGCTCCGAGCGTACATGCTCAGAAATCTCTTCATCAATTTAAAGCCTATATTTGATCCTAGTAGACTTCTCTTGGTCAGGAATGCCGTTTTTGCCATTGCTAGTCTGCTTTTGATGTCCTCCTTGCTCCGTCCATCATTCGTTATTTTGCTGCCTAGGTAATAGAATTCCTTTACTTCATCCACTTCGTGACCATCAAACTTGATATTAAGTTTCTCACTGTTCTTATTTCTGCTACTTATTACTTTCGTCTTTCTCGGATTCTGTACTCATTAAACTGTTCATTCCATTCTGCAAATCTTTTAATTCTTCTTCACTTTCACTGTGGAGAGCAATGTCACCAGTAAATCTTATCATTGATAGCCTTTCACTTTTAATTTTAGTTGCAGTCTTGAACCTTTTTTTTATATTTCCATCATTGCTTCTTCGATGTACAGATTGAACAGTAGGAGCGAAAGACTACATCCCCGTGTTATAACCTTTTTAAACCGAGCACTTCGTTCTTATTATTCCCTCTTGGTTCTTGCATATATTGTGTATTACCCTTCTCTCCCTATAGCTTACCCCTACTTTCCTCAGAATTTCGAACATGTTGTACCATTTTACATTGCCGGATGCTTTTTCCAGGTCGAAAAATCTTATGACAGTGTCTTGATTTTTCTTTAGTCTTGCTTACATTATCAATAGTAACGTCAGAACTCCCACTCTAGTGTCGTTACCTTTCCTAAGGCCAAACTGATCGTCATCTAACACAGCCTCGACTTTCTTTTCTTCTGTATATTATTCTTGCGAACAACTTGGATGCATGAGCTGTTAAGCTGATTGTGCGACAGTTCTCGCACTTTTCGGCTCTCGCAGCTTGAGAATCGACTGGATGATGTTTTTCCGAAAGTCGGATAGTATATCTCCAGATTCATACATTCTACACGTACTCCACGTGAAGAGTTTTGATGCCACTTCCCGCAATGATTTTAGAAATTCTGATGGAATGTTATCTATACCTTTTGCCTTATTTGATCTTAAAACTTCCAGAGCTCTTTTAAATACTGATTCTAATACTGGATCCCCAGTCTATTCTTTATCGATCCTGTTTCTTCTATCACATTAGACAAGTCTTCCCCCTCATAGAGGCCTTCAATGTGCTCTTTCCACCAACCCACTCTCTCCTCTGAATTTAATAATGGAAGTAGCATTGCACACTTCACGTTACCACCCTTGCTTTTAATGTCATCGAATGTTGTATCTTCGAAGGTTGTTTTGACATTTCTATATTCTGAGTCTGTCTTTCATATTAATATCACAAATATCCTCGCATCGGAAGCAAGCAAAAACTTATAAAATAATCATTGAATTTGTAGGACATTGTAACCTACGTATATAACGAAATACTATATGCTCTGTATATACTAAAACAAATTCGTTGTGACCTTCAGACGTCTTGCTAATGTAGTATAGGGAAAGCTGTGTGGTATTTACTTCATATGGCAATATAAACAAATCAAAAAAAGTTTTGCATCACCTCGGTTCCGAGAGTTCCGGAACCTGTACATAAAATTGGAATAGAGATAAACATAAACATCATATCCGCCCTTTCTATTGCTCATGAAAACCACACACTGAGGTGGTGATCCAGATTGCTGTACACACCACTACCTCTAATACCCAGTAGCACGTCCTCTTGTGTTGATGCATGCCTGAATTCGTCGTGTCATACTATCCACAAGTTCATCAAGGCACTGTTGGTCCAGATTTTCCCACTCCTCAATGGCGATTCGGCCTAGATCAGTCAGAGTGGTTGGTGGGTCACGTAGTCCATAAACAGCGCTTTTCAGTCTATCCCAGGCATGTTTGATAGGGTTCATGTCTGGATAACATGTTGGCCACTCTAGTCGAGCGATGTCGTCATCCTGAAGAAAGTCAGTCACAAGATGTGCACGATGGGGGCACCAAATGTCGTCCATGAAGACAAATGCCTCTCCATTATGCTGCCGATATGGTTGCACTATCGGTCGGAGAATGGCATTCACCTGTCGTATAGCCGTTATGGCGCCTTCCATCACCACCAGCGGCGTGCGTCGGACCCACATAATGCCACCCCAAAACACCAGGGAACCACCACCTTACTGCACTCGCTAGACAGTGTGTCTAAGGCTTTCAGTCTGACCGGGTTGCTTCCAAACACGTCTCCAACGGTAGTCTGGTTGAAGGCATATGCGACACTCATCGGCGAAGATATCGTGATGCCAGTCCTGAGCGGTCCATTGGGCATGTTGGGCGGCCTGAGCGAGGCATGTCATCGACAGTTTCTGTCTCTCTGTATCTTCTCAGTGCCCGAACAACATCGCTTTCGTCCACTCCGAGAAACCTGGACACTTCCCTTGTAGAGAGTCCTTCCTGGCACAAAGTAACAATGAGGATGCGATCGAACCCCGATATTGACCATCTAGGCATGATTGAACTACAGACAACTCGAGCCGTGTACCTCTTTCCTGGTGGAATAACTGGAACTGATAGGCTGTTGGATCCACTCTGTCTAATAGACGCTGCTCATGCATGGTTGTTTACATCTTTCGGCGGGTTTTGTGACATCTCTGAACAGTCAAAGGGACTGTGTCTGTGATACAATATCCACAGTCAACGTCTCTCTTCAGGAGTTCTGGAAACCGGGGCGATGCAAAACGTTTTTTGATGTGTGTAATTAAATAATAAAAGAACATTGAGTTATTGTGGAAAGCTTATCGACAGAATTCTCTAAATCAGACCAGTTGCAACAACGCAGTTAACAAGCAGAAGATAAAGCTATAAAGCATATGAGGAAGAAATTGAAATAATCGTGGGGGTTCAAAGCGCTACAGTGTAAAAAGAAATCGAAAACTGACCTCCGGGCAGTAATGGTGTCGAAATATGTTTGAGAGTACGATGAAGTATACTGTGCAAAAACCAGACTAGCACAGACGTTAATTTGAGTAAGGAATTTCTGGGAATGTATGTCTGCAGCACAGCAATATATGGAAGTGAATCGTGGTTTTGAGAAAACACGAAGTAAAAAAATCTATGCAACTCAGGCCTGGTGTCGCACAAGGATGTAGAACATCAAATGAACTGATAAAACAAAACATGAGGGGGTTCTTCAAACAATTTGTGCGAAAGCAGTGTATGGCAAACTAGCTAGGAGAAACGAGCGGACAAGAGGAAATGTGATAAGCCGAAAGTGAGCCATTTCCATAGCACTGGAAAAACAATATTTCGAACAATAATAAGAAGTGGCTAAGAAGAAAGAAAATTAAGGAACAGACAGCATGCCTTGATAAGTAAGACTTGGAGAGTTACGACTCTCAAGCGAGTATCCAATTTACGTAAAGCAAATTAGAGCCTTCCAAACGAAGGTGCACGAAAGCGAATTTGATGTTAATACCAAAGCCAACGATCTAGTGAAAGCGCTTCAGACGGCACAAGACAAGGCGACTCCAACATTCCGTAGTAGTTAAAAGGCTTTGTAAATCCTTGGAATGCCATCCTCCAGCTTCTAATCCGCTGAATGTGGCATTCGGTAAGATATTACATGAAGCCATTACAGAAAACACGACAAAGATCGCTAAATTTCTTTAGAAGTCAAACAACATTAAAAATAATTTTTACACCAAACAGGTCCGGAAAAGCGGGATACCTGTGCTAAAGACCAACTGATAACAGATATTTGGGGTTTTTCAAAAAATTTTGCAACGGAGAAGATTCGATCACCCACTGTGTTGTCTACGTTTAGAAAACTCGATGGAACTGTGGCGACAGACTGAATACACTATTGCTTTACTTTAGATGCTGCCCGATGATATGGTAATGTGAGAATTACCTGTAATTAATTCCTGGCCCAAAATGACACTCGACACAGAACCCTCCTTTAGAAATGCTATTGAAATCTGTGTGTAACTATCTGAGCGTTTATTAATGTATCTGGTCCTAGTAGTGAATCCTAACATAGCAACTTCTGAAAAAAATGAACAGGGTGTATTCTCTATTGCAATAAGAAAGGCTATTCATTGAAACGGTTAATTTATGACAATAGAAACTCGTGTGGAATTTGATGTTCAAAGGAAATAATACAGAAATACAGATCCGACAAAACACTTGTAAATCACAGTTGTATTAACAGTAAAGGTCGGTTGGCAAAGTTGCATAAAGGGATGGGATTTTCTGTGCGATTCTCTTTGTGTCTCAATGGTAACTCTGTCTGACTGAATCAGTCTTATGTGATAGTGATTGTTAACCACAAAACCGAAAGGCTGCGCAACGTGCATCAATTGAACAACTGCTGCCGTAAGTCGCAAGAACACGCCACTGATGGTGTAAAGCAACATAGAAAATTCAGTACGTGCTGGGACTACAAAGATATTCACCATAGACATGTATCCGTCGTGGGTGAATCCCGTGCTCGCCGCTGCGAAGAATCTGCAGGTCCGAAACCAGGATGCCCATTCTCAGTGCGCGCAGCACTCCGTCCCTGAACGAACTGTTCACCTCTGTGACCCAGAATCTGCTCAATGACGAGCATATCACGCTGTCCCTGAACAAACTCTCACATTTTTTTCGATATCCCCTCTTCCAAAAAAAAAACACAACTCACCAATCGCACTCAGCAAAATTCCTCCACGCCGACTGAGTACTCAAATTCCCTCCAGGAAAAGTCATTCCCCCAATAAAATGACTTGCCGCTAAAAGTTACTAATGCCAACCAACAATATGTCTTTGACGTCACTGTCTGATTCCCAATCATGATGTTTATTTTTAGTGCATGAAAAGGGTTTTACCAACGGGAAGGTAAGGCGAACACAATTTCTGTGTGATGGTCTGGATAGATGTCTGCCTGTTACACATTACGATCCTCTTCAACTGTCGGCGGTCTCTGTGAGTCAACAGACGAAGTCGGCCTGTACGCTTTTGTGCTGTACGTGTCCCTTCACGTCTCCACTTCACTATCACATCGGAAACAGTGGACCTAGGAATGAGTAGGAGAGTGGAAATCTCGCGTACAGACGTATGACACAAGTGACACCCAATCACCTGACCGGAGCGCCCCATTGTGCTCTCTCACGATGTCTAATGACTACTGAGATCGCTGATACGCAGTACTTGACAGTAGGTGGCAGCGCAATGCACTTAATATGAAAAACATATGTTTTTGGGGTCTCCGGATAGTGTATATTCCCATTGAAAGTCGCTTGCCTAGTGTCGCCACGTAAATACGGTATTGCAGTGCTTGTGTAATTCTGAATTACGATACAAAGTTTCTTTGGACACGCATGCATCGTAATTCAGAATAACACAGGCATTGCAACATCGTAAAAATGCATCAAGACCAGCAGTATAGGCTACAGAATAGATCTCAGGTAAACACAGTCCAACTCGTTCCATCTTCGTCAATACCCTTAAAAGACTTCACGACACTGAAAATTTTGCCCCAGGAAAACGTATAAGAAGAAGGAACAAATCTGCAGACGTAGTTGTCCATGCAACTGATGTAATAAATTCTGATTCCATTTCTTACCAAATGCAAAGATAGGTTGGTATCATCTGTTCCATGTTGCTCTACATCAAGGGCTACATAGCAGAGATTTTTGACATCATGTAGGAAAGCGTCAGTACAAGTTAATATTTTGCATTGAAAGTATTGAGGACTGATGACACCACGTTCATAGATTACGAGAAAGTAAATTTAAGAATAACGCACTGCTGGTCAAAGGAAAGTCCACAACGGCTTTTTCAACCAACGACAGCCGACTGTGAATGTGTGGTGTGGCATTCTAAAACAGTCGGTTATCGTTGAATAGGGAAAAGTACAGGCATATTATTATACTTAACGTTATTATTAGGAAATGTGCTCTTGATAACTCGACAAATAATATGATTCCAACAAAACGAGGTCAAAAATCCTTATTTTTCGATGTATTTTTACTTTGTGGTTTCTTGTTAGATCTACTAAATAGTTATGTCACTAAGTCTGTCTCATCAATATTAACCATAAAAGGTGGGTCAAAAATGGTGATCTGATGCTTTTACAGACCGCCTGCGTCAGGAGCTGTAGTAGCAGAACGCTTCAGGGAGAACTTGCAGAATTTCGTGAATAAGATCCTGATCATGACATTGTAATAGCGGATGACTTCAGCTTCGTCAGGCATAGATAGGGAGGGTCAAGCTATCAAAAATTGTGAAATTATTCTGAATATGAAATGTTCTCGGGTTATCAGCCGAGTGGAAGCGTCGTCTTGTTGCAATGTTTCAACGTAGTCCGTATCCATCATCTTCCAGCGAAGATGAATTCCCCTGAAGATGATGTACACGCAATAAATTCAAACGTTGCAACAAGACGACTGCGCCTCTCGGCTGATAACCTGAGAATACTTCATAGCTAAAATACGCCGAGAAAGCCTGCAGTCACATATACAGTGAAGCGCTAAAGAAACTGATATAGGCATGCGCATTCAAATGCAGAGATATGTAAAGAGGGAGAATACAGCGCTGCGGTTGGCAACGCCTATATAAGACAACAATGTCGAGGCCAGTTATTAGATCGGTTACTGAAGCTACAACAGCAGGTGATCAAGATATAAGGGGGTTTGAATGTGGTGTTATAGTCAGCGCACGAGCGATGGGACTCAGCTACTCCGAGGCAGCGATGAAGTGGGGATTTTCCCGTACAACCATTTCACGAATGTACCGTGAATATCAGGAATCTGGTAAAACATCGCTGCGTCCGGTAAAAGATCCTGCAAGAACGGAACCAAAGACGGCTGAAGAGAACCATTCAACGTGACGGGAGTGCAACCCTTCCGCAAACAAAGTTGAATACAATGCTGGGTCATCAAAAAGTTCAAAAATATTCAAATGTGTGTGAAATCTTATGGGAATTAACTGCTAAGGTCATCAGTCTCTAAGCTTACGCACTACTTAACCTATATTATCCTAAGGACAAACACACACACCCATGCCCAAGGGAGGACTCGAACCTCCGCCGGGACCAGCAGCACAGTCCATGACTGCACCGCCTTAGACCGCATCAACAAGTGTCAGCGTGCGAACCATTCAACGAAACATCATCGATATAGGCTTTCGAAGGAATACTCGTGTACCCTTGATGACTGCACGACAGAAAGCTTTAGCCTCGCCTGGGCCCATCGACAGACATTGGACTGTTGATGACTGGAAACATGTTGCCTTGTCAGACGAGTCTCTTTTCAGTTTGTATCGAGCGGATGGGCGTGCAGTGGTACGGAGCCAACCTCATGAATCCACGGACCCTGCACGTCAGCATGGACCGTTCCAGCTGGTGGAGGCTCTGTAATGGTGTGGGGCGTGTGTAGTCGGAGTGATATGGAACTTCTGATACGTCTAGAGACGAATCTGAGAGGTGACAAGTACGTAAGCATCGTGTCTGATCACCTACACCCATTAATGTCCATTGCGCATTCCGACGGACTTAGGCAATTCCAGTAGGACAATGCGACTCTCCACCGCCCCGAATTGCTACAGAGTGGCTCCAGGAACACTATTCTGAGTTTAAAAACTTCTGCTGGCCACCAAACTCCCCAGACGTGAGCATTACTGAGCACATCTGGGATGCCTTGCAACGTGCTGTTCAGAAGAGATCTCCACCACCTCCTCGTACTCTTACGGATTAATGGACAGCTCTGCAGGATTCGTGGTGTCAGTTCCCTCCAGCACTACTTCAGATATTTGTCGAGTCCATGCCAGGTCGTGTTGCGACACTTCTGCGTGCTCGCGGGGCCCCTACACGATATTAGGCAGGTCTACCAGTTTCTTTGGCTCTTCAGTGTATTATTCTGAATGCCTTGTCCGAAAATTACATCGACCAGATAGTTAGAGAACCAACTTGTGAAGCTAACTTTTTAGGCCGCCTAGCAACAAACAGACTTGAACTTCTCGAATCAGTTAACGTAGAGGAGAGTACCAGTGAACATAAGGCTGTAATAGCACCTATCACTACGGGTATTAGACGGAACGCTAAAAAAGGTAGAAAAATATTTTTGCTTGGCAAGAGTGACAAGATACAAACTGCGGAGTATGTGAGCATTCAACATCAAATATTCGGCGCTAGGGAGGAAGATGGGAACCGCAAACGGAAAAAATTCAAAAACATCGTTCAATATGCCTTAAACATGTAAGTTTCGAGCAAGGTCTTGAGGGATGGTGAAGTTCCGTCGCGATTTTGAAATTGGTAAGTAAACAAAGGGAGCTTCATCACAGATCCAAAAGGAATCAAAACAAGAGTTGAACAAAACGAAAACAGGCATAAGGGGTGCAATGAAAGAGGCGTTCAATGATTTGGAAATTGAAATATTGTCAACTGATTTCCCTAAAAACGCTGAGACGTTTTGATCTTACGTAAAATCAGTAAAGCGGTTCGAAATCATGTGTTCAATCACTCAGTGACCATAGAGGCACCGAAACGTAAAATGACAGAGAGCATGCCGAACTACTGAAATCGGCCTTCCTAAATAGTTTCACTACGTAATCTCCTTTCAATCATCGCACGAACTGCGAAATAGGAGATACTGAGATATCTGAACGCGAAGGAGAGAAACAACTACAATCGCTTTGTAGTGGAAAAGCATCAGGACCGGGTAAGATACTTGTAAGTTCCTACAGAGATTATGCGAAAGAACTTGTTCCCTTTCTGGCAGTAGTTTACTGCAGATCACTGGAGCAACGAAAGGACCTAGCGAATGCATAAAAGCACAGGTCATGCCCGTTTTCAAGAAGGGCCGTTGGACAGAGGTACATAATTATGGGTCTGTATCGTTGACATCAATCCGCTGTAGAATTATGACACATGTTTTACGCTCATGTATGATGATGTTCTTGGAGAACGAAAATCTCCTGTTTAAAAATCTACGTGGATACCGCACTCAGCTCGCTCTGTTCCTCCATGAGATGCAATGCGCCGTAGACATCGGTGCTCAGGTTCACGCCGTGATTCTCGACTTCAGTAAGGCATTTTACACTCTCCTGTAGTGGCGTTTAGTGAAAAAAATACGCGCTTGTCGAGTATCGCACCAGACTTGTGGCTGGTTCAAGACTTCCTTGAAGATATAACTCTAAACATCGCATTTAAAGGAATATAATAGACAGATATAAAGGTAATTTCGGGGGATCCCCAATGAAGTGAGACTGGACTTTTTTTTTTTCAGTGTATACAAATGATCGAGCAGAATACGTCGGAAGCTCTTTAAGGCTGTTGACAGACGATACGGTTGTCTATAGCAGACTAGCAACACCAGAAGACAGCTATATTATCAGAAGGATCTGCAGAGGATTGATGAATGGTGCAGTGACTGTCAGTTGAACCTCAACGTAAATAAATGTAACATATTGCACGTAAATACGAACAGACATTCACTACTCTTACAACTATGTTATTAATGACAAGTTGCTGGAAACAGTGACCACCGTAAAATATTTACGAATATCTATCCGGAGCTACCCAAGTGGGATGACCACATAAAACAAGTAGCAGTAAAAACAGATTCCAGACTGAGATTCATAGGCAGAAGCTTAAGGAAAAGTAATTCAGGCACTAAAGAAGTGGCTTGTTCGATCGATTTTTGAGTACTATTCGTCAATCTTTGAAACTTATCGGTTTGGACTGTTTGGACTGATAGAAGAGACAGAGAAGCTCCTACGGAAAGCGTTTCGTCCCGGGATCGTTCAGCTGGTGCGAGAGCATTACAAAGATTCTTAGCAAACTCCTTTGGGAGAAGCTACAGGAAGGGCGTTGTGCATCAAGGAGATGTTTTCTACCGAAATTTCAAGAGAGTACTTTCCGGGAAGAGTCTGGCAACATATTATTTTCTCCCATAGATTTCCCGTGAAATGACTACAACGAGAAAATTGGAGAAAACAGAGCTAAAACTGATGCTCACCAACAATCATCCTTCCCACATGCCAATCGCAAGTGGTACCGGGAAGGGGGTCAGTTAGTGGTAACAGAAGTACCCCACGCCACACACCGTCAGGTGGCTTGCGGAGTGTTGATGTACATGTAGATCTGCTGTTCTCATGACAAAAAATATCATAATTAAAAAAAAGTACGTGTAGAGGAAAAATGATTACATAAATCTTCAACGGATCGAAAGTAATTTGAGGTGAAAGTAGGCGCCCAGCCCTGTATAGTGGGTGGACTGACCCGTATATTAGGTTCAGACAGCACTTTAAATAAACGATAATGGGGTCTGCTGCTCAAAGGTATGGTGGTAAGGGAAGCACTCTTGTTCGCCAGGAGAAAACGTATTCGTGGGTTCTAAACTATTATATTTTATACACTGGAAGTGTGTTGAATACAGTCGCGTTTGCAATTGCAAAATATGTATAAAATTTTTTCAAAAAAAGTTCTGTCTGAGGTTAGATCAACTTTAATTTTGTATTCTGTAGTTATTTTGATTGATAGTTTTGATTCTGTTATAATATATCTTATAATAAATGCTCGATTTTTGGGCCATTGATCTAATGAAACAACTCAAACCATCTAATAACGGGGGTTCATAAATGTTTCATGCGGTTAATCATGGAATTCAGCCTCAGCAGCAGCAGTTGGTGCTTTTCCGAAACATAATTACCTTTCTGTGTTGTGAAAGATAAACATCAATTGATGAGCTGTGGAGTGATCCAACATGGCAGCAAACTCACGTCCATGGTACCTGGCGCTCAAGAATTCATCCACTTCCCGTGTAAAACTACTAGGTGCGCCCATCATATTGTAACCACACACGTCTTTTGGTTTGAAGACTTGGAGTTCCTCTTGACAAAATACGGAGCAAGCATGACGATTTAGAGTCTTTGGGAGACTGTAAGGACCCAGTAGAACGTTGTGAATAATTCCATTTCAAACATTAACTGAAAACTGAACCTAATATACGTCGAGAATTTTGTTGTATTCTTACATCAGAAATACGACTGTTGAACATTACATCTCGAGTAAATATCGCTTCATCAAAATATCATAAATGCAGAGTAATGAAATTTCGGCAATACATTTGTCTAGGTAATATGTTTCAGTGATTAACAATGCAAAATCACAGGTTAAGGTGACCGCGAGCTAAGACATTGCAAATGTCAAATTCTGGTACATTAATAACCGGTGTAACCGCCAGGATGTTGAATACAACCATGCATTGTGTTGTGCAGGTGCCGGACGTCAGTTTATGGGATGGAATTCCATGCCTGTTCCACATAGTCTGGGAACATAGGAACGATTAATGCTGGGTGGATGAAGTTGGACTTGTCGTCTGATGATGTCTCATATGTGCTCGACGGCAGACAATTCTTGTGATCGAACAGGCCAAAGCAACATGTCGACACTCTGTACAGCATATTGGGTTACAACAGCGGTACGTGGCCGAGCGTTATCCTATTGGAAAGCGCCCCCTGGAATGCTGTTCATGAACGGCAGCACAAAAGGTCGAATCACCAGACTGGCATAAAAATTTGCAGTCAGGGTGCGTGAGAGAACCACGAGAGTGCTCCTGATGTCACACGAAATCCCACCAACATCTACATCTACGTGATTACTCTGCTATTCACAATAAAGTGCCTAGCACAGGGTTCAATGAACCACCTTCAAGCTGTGACTACGAAGGCTTTCCCGGCGTAATAATTGATAATATTGTTCTCGGGTATGCAGCCGGATCATAACGTCTTCATGACACAATATTTCCGCGGTCCAACTGGCCGCCATCTTCAGGTGAGAGTGCTGGTGCACGATCTCGCCGGAACTGACTTCCCAGCGCAAGCGGCGGCCCCTATATAGGCCGCAGAAGACCCACAACGCGTGCGCGAGAAGGTGCCGTAACTGCCCTCTAGCGCAGTAGACATACGGCGCCGCCAGTGGTGGAAACAGGCGGAATCGAGATATCGCTGTCAAAAATTAAAAATTTTTATTCCGACGATCGAAACACAGACCGTTGTGTTTTAATGTCAGATAACACCGGGTCCCAAGTCTTACTTAAAAGATAACCCCTGTCTCTATTAATAAGATTGTCAGATAAACGAATCTCTATGGATTCTTTTACAACACAGTCCCAATAGCGAGATGCAAGGGCAACCATTTGGGTCTCGTCATATAGGATTCTGTGTCCCTCGGTGAGACAGCCTCTTGGGAGAAAAGCTCTTGACCGCCTCCTAGATCATTTTAATTCCCTGCATCCTAGCATCAAGTCTACCATGGAGGTGGAAAGTGATGGAAAGCTTCCGTTTCTGGATGTTTTAGTGTACAGAAAGGATGATGGGACTCTGGGACACAGTGTTTATCGAAAGTTTACGCACACGGACCGTTACCTACATGCTTCTAGCTGTCATCCATCGTTCCAGCGTACGGGGGTCCTGCGGACGTTGGCGAGAAGAGCTTATGCCATTTAAGATGGAGAAAGCTTGACACAAGAATTGGACCATCTTAAGGTTGTGTTCAAGCAGAATGGCTATACAGATAAATAGATCCGTCGAGCTTTCCAGTTTGGACCTTCGCCTGAACTACCAGAAGATACCTGCAAATCGGTGGCTTTTCTGCCTTTTGCTGGGAGCATTTCCTCGAAGATAGGAAGAATTCTGAAAAGATATCATATCAAAAGTATTTTTCGTCCGCCAGCCAAGATTAGAGCGCTCCTTGGCTCTGTTAAGGATGACTTGGGTTTGAGGAAGCCCGGTGTGTACAAGATCCCTTGCCACTGTGGGAAGGCTTATATTGGTCAGACAGTCCGGACCATTCAGAACCGATGTGTTGAACATCAGCGGCACACACGGCTGCTTCAACCTGAGAAATCTGCAGTGGCGGAGCACTGTCTCACCGAGGGACACAGAATCCTATATGACGAGACACAAATGGTTGCCCTTGCATCTCGCTTTTGGGACTGTGTTTTAAAATAATCCATAGAGATTCGTTTATCTGACAATCTTATTAATAGAGACAGGGGTTATCTTTTAAGTAAGACTTGGGACCCGGTGTTATCTGACATTAAAAAACAACGGTCTGTGTTTCGATCGTCGGAATAAAAATTTTTAATTTTTGACAGCGATATCTCGATTCCGCCTGTTTCCACCACTGGCGGCGCCGTATGTCTACTGCGCTAGAGGGCAGTTACGGCACCTTCTCGCGCACGCGTTGTGGGTCTTCTGCGGCCTACATAGGTGCCGCCGCTTGCGTTGGGAAGTCAGTTCTGGCGAGATCGTGCACCAGCACTCTCACCTGAAGATGGCGGCCAGTTGGACCGCGGAAATATTGTGTCATGAAGACGTTATGATCCGGCTGCATACCCGAGAACAATATTATCACCTTCAAGCTGTCTCTCTACCGTTCCACTCTCGAAAGGGGCGCGGGAAAAACGAGCACTTAAATTTTTCTGTGCAAGCCCTGATTTCTCTTACTTTCTCGTGATGATCTTTTTTCCCTATGTAGGTGGGTGCCATCGGAATGTTTTTGCAATCGGAGGAGAAAACTGGTGACTGAAATTTCATAAGAAGATCCCATCGCAACGAAAAACGCCTTTGTTTTAATTATTGCCACTCCAGTTCACGTATCATGCCTGTGGCACTATCTCCCCTATTTCGCGATAATACAGAACTAGCTGCCCTTCCTTGAACTTTTTCAATGTCATCCGTCAGTCCCACCTGATGCGGATCCCACACCGCACTGCAGTACTCCAGAATACGGCGGACAAGCGTGGTGTAAGCACAGTCTCTTTAGGAGACCTGTTACACCTTTTAAGTGTTATGCCAATGAATCGCAGTCTTAGATTTGCTCTACCCACAACACTATCTATGTGATCGTTCAAATTTAGGTTATTTGTAATTGTAATCCTTAAATATTTAGGTGAATTTTCTGCCTTCAGGTTTGTGTGACTTATCGCGTAATCGAATTTTAGCGAATTTCTTTTAGTGCTCATATGAATAACTTCACACTTTTCTTTATTCAGGGTCAATTGTCACTTTTTGCACCATACAGATAACGTATCTAAACCATTTCGCAATTCGTTTTGGCATGGTAGATGACAGCATCATCTGCAAACAATCTAAGAGGGCTACTCAGATTGTCTCCTATGTCGTTAATATAGGTGAGGAACAACAGAGGGCCTATAACACTCCCTTACGGAACGCCGGATATTACTTCTGTTTTACTCGATGGCTTTCCGTCTATTACTACGAACTGTGACCTTTCCGACAGGAAATCACGAATCCAGTCGCACAACTAAGGCGATATTCCATAGGCACGCAGTTTGGTTAGAAGACGCTTGTGAGGAACGGTGCCGAAAGCCTTCTGGAAATCTAAAAATATGGAATCAATTTGACATCCCCTGTCGATAGTACTCATTACTTCATAGCTAGTTGTGTTTCACAAGAACGATATTTTCTGAATCCGTGCTGCCTATGTGTCAATAAATCGTTTTTTCTTTCGGGGTAATTCATAATGTTCGAACACAGTATATGTTCCAAAACCCGACTGCATATCGACGTTAGTGATATGGGCCTGTAATTCAGCGGATTACTCCTACTTCCCTTATTGGGTATTGGTGTCACTTGAACAGTTTTACAGTCTGTGAGCGAGCGGTTGTATACAATTGCTAAATATGGAGCTATTGTATCAGCATACTCTGAGAGTAATCTGACTGGTATACAATCTGGACCGGAGGCCTTGCCCTTATTAAGTGATTTAAGGTGCTTTGTTACACCGAGGATATCTACTTCTATGCTTCTCATCTTGGTAGTTGTTCTTGATTGGAATTCAGGAATATTTACTTCATCTTCTTTGGTGAAGGAGTTTCGGAAAATCGTGTTTAATAACTCTGCTTTAGTGGCACTGTCATCAGTGGCTTCACCGTTGTTATCGCGCAGTGAAGGTATTGATTGCGTCCTGCCATTGGTGTGCTATATGTATGACCAGAATCTCTTTGGGTTTTCTGTCAGATTTCGAGACAGAGTTTCGTTGTGGAAATTATTGGAAGCATCTCGCATTGAGGTACGCGCTATCTTTCGAACTTCTGCAAAACTTTGCCAATATTGGGGATTTTGCGTTCTTTAAATTTGGCATGCTTATATCGCATTGAGGTACGCGCTATCTTTCGAACTTCTGCAAAACTTTGCCAATCTTAGGGATTTTGCGTTCTATTAAATTTGGCATGCTTACATCGTTGCTTATGCAACAGCGATCTGTCCCGTTTTGTCTGGCAAGGGGGATCAGTACCATCACTTATTAATTTATGTGCTATATATCTCTCAATTATCTCTTTGAAATCATTCCACATCTTTTCTACTCTTACATTATCAGAACGGATGGAGTGGAGACTGTCTCTTAAAAAGGCGTTAAGAGCATTTTTATCAGCTTTTTTAAATAGATATACTTTGCGTTTCTTTTTGATGGTCAAGGTTGTTACGGTATTCAGCCCAGTGGCAACTGCCTTGTGGTCGCTAATCCCTGTAACCGCCATGATTCTATCTGTCCAGGGTTATTTGTTGCTAAGAGGTCAAGTATGCTTTCGCAACCATTTAAGCTTTGAGTCGACTCATGTACTAATTGTTCAAAATAATTTTCTGAGAAAGCATTCAGTGCAATTTCGCATGACGTTTTAAACCTGCCGCCGGCTTTAAACGTATAATTGGTTCAAATGGCTCTGAGCACTATGGGACTTAACAGCTGTGGTCATCAGTCCCCTAGAACTTAGAACTACTTAAATCTAAGGACATCACACACATCCATGCCCGAGGCAGGATTCGAACCTGCGACCGTAGCACTCGCGCGGTTCCGGACTGCGCGCCTAGAACCGCGAGACCACCGCGGCCGGCAAAACGTATAATTCTTCCAACGTATCAAGGATAGATTGAAGTCAGCACCGACTATAGTTGTATGACTGGGGCACCTATTTGAAATGAGACTCAAGTTTTCTTTGAACTGTTCAGCAACTTTATCTTCTGAGTCGGGGCGGGGATCAGTAAAAAGATCCAGTTAATAGTTTAGTCCGATTGTCAAGTATAACCCCTACCCATACTATTTCGCAGGAACTATCTACTTCAATTTCGCTACAAGGTAAACTACTTCTGACAGCAATAAGTACTCCATCACCAACTGTATTTAATCTATCCTTTCAGACCTAACTCCAGGTGTCAAGCACGCAGGCAGGTTGGTTGCAGGCCCTCAATAGTCCTCCTTCGAACCAACACAGACACCACTGACACCGAGGTAGAACCAGATTTCATCGGAAAACACAACAGACCTCCACCCTCCCTCGAATGAGCTCTCGCTTGGCACTGAAGTCGTGAATGGCGGTGGTTTGGCATCAGTTGAGTGCATGCTACAGGGCGTCCCGCTCGGAGCTATTCTTGACGTAGCCGATTTGTACGGGTTCGTTCTGTCACTGTGGTGCCAAATACTGCTCAAATCGATGGTGCAGAAGCAGAACGATGCGCCATAGCCATACGCCGAACATGATGGTCTTCCCTCTCGGTAGTGCCATGTGGCCGTCCGAAGCCCGGTCTTCTTGGGACGGTACATTCCCGTGATCAACGCTACAATCAGTCATGTACAGTGGCTACATTCCCGCCAAGCCTTTCTGCAGTATCGGAAAAGGAACATCCAATTTTTCGTAGCCCTAGTACACTACCTCGTTCAAACTCATCGAGATGTTGTTAACGGCGTCTTTGCTGTCTCAAAGGCATTCGTGACTAAGATCAACTCACCCTGTCCAATCTCAAAGATAACTAAAGCACACTACCGTTACAGCTCGTATTTAAAGCAAACTTGATTTGTATCCTCATAACGGCACTAAAGGTGCGAAGTCTAAATAGACATCGTCTTTCAGATGTAGAAAAGCGCCTGTCAACTTTCATTAATGTCGCACAAATCTTTCTTGGTGTTACGATTTTTTTTGGTCATTGTATGTACACAGAACCATATACGTTTTATAAACCGAGATGTTTTTTCCTGCTGGAATGTGTAATTATTTTGCTCCAGACACGTTTCACCTTTTATATTAGGAGGGGACCGACATCATTCTTTGCGCCATCAAGACGATCTAAGGTCAAAGGACACCTTATCATGGATTCTATGGCCACTGGGGTTAAAGTTATCAGGCAATTGTCCTTATCTTCATACACACATATAAAAAAAAGTTTTGCATCACTTCGGTTCCGAAAGTTCCTGTACCTGTACAGAAAATTGAATAGAGATCAACATAAACAGCATTTCCACCCTTTTTATTCCCCATGAAAGCCACACATTGCGTTTTGTACCACCGTACAGCGAGACCTTCAGAGGTGGTGATCCAGAATGCTGTACACACCGGTAGCTCAATACCCCATAGCACGTCCTCTTGAATTGATGCATCCCTGTATTCGTCGTGGCATACTATCCACAAGTTCAACAAGGCACTGTTGGTCTAGATTGTCCCACTCCTCAATAGCGAGTCGGCGTAGATCCCTCAAAGTGGTTGGTGGGTCACGTCGTCCATAAACAGTCCTTTTCAATCTATCCCATTCATGTTCGATATGGTTCATATCTGGAGAACATGCTGGCCACTCTAGTCGAGCGATGTCGTTAACCTGGAGGAAATCAGTCACAAAATGTGCACGATAGTGGCGCGAATTGCCGCCCATGAAGACGAATGCCTCGCCAATATGGTGCCGATATGGTTGCACTATCAGTCGGAGGATGGCATTCACGTATCATACAGCCGTTACGGCACCTTCCATGACTAACAGCGGCGTGCGTCGACCCCACATAATGCCACCCTCAAAACAGCAGGGAACCACCACCTTGCTGCACTTGCTGGACAGTTTGTCTAAGGCTTTCATCCTGACCGGGTTGCCTCCAAACACGTCTACGACGATTGTCTGGTTGAAGGCGTATGCGACACTCATCGGTGAAGAGAACGTGATTCCAATACTGAGCGGTCCATTCGGCATGTTGTTGGGCCCTTCTGTACCGCGCTGCATGATGTCGTGGTTGCAAAGATGGACATCGCCATGGACGTCGGGAGTGAAGTTGCGCATCATGCAGTCTACTGCGCAGTTTGAGTCGTAACACGACGTCCTGTGGCTGCACGAAAAGTATTATTCAACATGGTGGCGTTGCAGTCAGGGTTCCTCCGAACCATAATCCGTAGGTAGCGGTCATCCACTGCAGTAGTAGCCCTTGGGCGGCCTGAGCGAAGCATGTCAATGACAGCTCCTGTCTCTCTGTATCTCCTCCATGTCCGAACAACATCGCTTTGTTTCACTCCGAGACGCCTGGACACTTCCCTTGTAGAGAGCCCTTCCTGGCGCAAAGTAACAATGGGGACGCGACCGAACCGTGGTCTTGACCGTCTTGGAATGGTTGAATTACAGACAACACGAGCCGTGTACGTCCTTCCTGGTGGGATGACTGGAACTGATCGGCTGTCGGACCCCCTCCGTCTAATAGGGGCTGCTCATGCATGGTTGTCTACATCTTTTGGCTGGTTTAGTGACATCTCTAAACAGTCAAAGGGACTGTGTCTGTGATACAATATACATAGTCATCGTATATCTTCAAGAGTTCTGGGAATTGGGGTTGACGCAAAACCTTTTTTTGATGTATGTAAATACGAAAAGGGTGTTGCTATGTTTGTAGCTGCTGCAGTTTCGGCTACTTTACAAGGTACCCAGGCTACCCACTTCCCCCATCCAAAAGACCCATTGTACTGTATTGTATTGTATGTTAACCGGGGACATAGATACAACGGAGAGGCTCCGTCCCCACCGCAGCTGCAGTGGTCCACAACCCCACGACGATTACTGCAGTCCACTTCACCCCTCCGCCGCCCCAAACCGAATCCAGGGTTATTGTGCGGTTCGGTCCCCGGTGGACTCTCCAGGGAACGTCTCACACCATACGAGAGTAGCCCCTATGTTTGCGTGGTAGAGTAATGGTGGTGTACGCGTACGTGGAAAACTGGTCTGCGCAGCAGTCGCCGAAATAGTGTAACTGAGGCGGAATAAGGGGAACCAGCCCGCATTCGCCAAGGCAGATGGAAAACCGCCTAAAAACCATACACAGACTGGCCGGTTCACCGGACCTCGACACAAATCCGCCGGGCGTATTCGTGCCGGGGACCAGGCGCTCCTTCCCGCCCAGAAAGCTGTGCGTTAGACAGCACGGCCAACAGGGCGGGCAAAAGACCCATTGTAAATAGGAGACGTATTAGGATTTTTAGCAGGGTGGCAAATAAAAAAACAAATATTCTTGTACAAAATCGCTATGAATTTCTCCACATACACTTACACGCACAAAACAACTGTTTCTTCATGTCTGTTTGGTGTATTTTTAATAACATCCAGCATATTTTGAATCTATATTCGAATCATCTAATTATTTCTCCAGCCAATAATCTGACAAATACAAAGAAGATGTGTCCTCCAATCCCAAAACATATCGATTTTTTTCCTGTAAACATCTCTATTATGGTGATGAAATCTTCTCGGGCTTCCATCCGGGAAGCTGCGTCGAAAATTCGCAACGTTTCGATGAGTGTCATTCTCATCATCTTCTTCGCCAGAAGCTACTCGGATGGAAGCCCGAGAAGATTTCATCATCAGTATACACAGGGAAAGTCTGCATTCATCTCTTTTATGGCTTTAATAGTTAGCTCCTCTCCTTCCTGCAAATCTTCTAACCAAGAGCATTTGGGGATTTTAATTTTGCCTCTACATATGTCGTCTACGTTAAAAATCTCCACGTTGTTTATAGGTAAATTAACTATATGAAGATAGAACATAATTTATATTCTTTTCTAATCTTAATTGTCAGGGAGTTTTACATGCATACCAGTCAGTTTTCGGATATTCTTATTCCTCCAGTAGGGAAGCGTTTTTTTTTTCACATTTTCCGTCGTTTTATTCGGGAATTTCGTAACTGCTTATATTCTCACAACAGGATCACACTTTTGCATCACCTCACTCAAAAACAGAAGCAGTAATGTATTAAAACGATTTTCACCTGATGATGGACCCACAGCTTGGAAACGTATTGTGTAATTCAATAAAAAACGAAAACATTTTGGGTGGAGGCATAATTATTCATACTTCCTGTGTATTCATCTACATCTACATACATACTCTGCAAGCCACTATATTGTGAAAAGTGCGAGGGTATTCTGTAACATTACTAGTCATTTCCTTTCCTGTTCAGCTAGCAAATAGAGCGAGGGAAAAATGGCTATCTGTATGTCTTCGTACGAGCCCAAATTTCTCTTATCCTGTTTTCACGGTCCTTACGTGAACTTTACATTGGGAGCAGTAGAATCGTTCTACAGTCAGCTTCAAATGCCACTCCTCTAAAATGTTCCGTGAAGAGAACACCATCTTCCCTCCAGGGATTCCCATTTTAGTTCTTAAATCATCTCTGTCGCAATCACATGGTGACGGAATCAATCGGTAACAAATCTAGCACCCCGCTTCTCAACTGGTTAGATGTCTTCCTTTCATCCTAGCTGTTGTGGATCCCAAATGCTTAAGCAGTACTCAAGAATGGATCGCACTAGAATTCTGTATCTGGTCTCTTTGACTGGTGAAACACATTTCCCTAAATATAATGATGCCCATAATTGCAAAACACGGAAAAAAACTGCATTGTTCTGTAAACTTATGTAGCAAGTATAAGCGCGTAGGCTTTTGCGGCTAGAGCTAGTTGACGTGAAAGTTTTCTGGGTGTGGCACTGCATCATATTGTAAAAAGCTATTATTGGTAAAAATCAGCGGCCACTGTAGCTGTTGTTGATATGTTGGTTTCAACAGCAATAGTTTTTCACAATATGATGAAAAACCATGCCCAGAAAACGTTCATTTTATGCGGCAAAACTCACTCGACACGTAGTCTTTAACAGTCGCAATTCCCATGTAACCAACTAAGAAAATCGTCAAGCTATAGTTGCTCATAATGTTAAGGTTCATTTTCAGTTAATGTTTGAGCTGGAACCATTCACACAATTCTTGTATGACTTTTTATTTTTTCTCCCTGCGTTAACGGTCACGTTAATTTCATATATCTCCAACTGGTATTACAGTTCCTGTTGAAAATAAATAGTTTCAAACCAAACGGTATGTGGTTACTACATGATGGGACACTTCCTCCTTTCACACGTCAAGTGAAATTATTTTATGAACGTTAGGTACCCGGACGTACTTTCGGTAGTAACAGACCTCATAACTAATATATAAAATCACCTCAACTGATTTTTATCTCTGGGAACATAGTAAGACCCATGTGTATCAGAACTGCTCCCGCTGAGGCTGAAGTCTGTGAACAAGCACATTAAACATTGTATTTTAAGAGCATCACGAACAATTCAGTACTACCGATAAAGATAATTACAGAATCTAACATCAAAGCTAATCTAACCTCATATGAAACAGTATATAAACAACACATGTGTGTCTTCTGTGCACGTCCATGTCACTTATCACCGTAGCTATGAGACGCTGCACCCATTTCTACTTACATAAATTTTTCATCTAGACAAAGTCTGCAAGGTGAGACCATCCAAAACATTTCCAGTGTGAGTAAAATGCAAAATGTGGCAAATTTTTTGACGTATGTAAGTCATTTTTAACTTGCTAGAAACTTTCTAAAGCCAAGACTGTGGTGTCACCGCCAGACACCACACTTGCTAGGTGGTAGCTTAAATCGGCCGCGGTCCAATTAGTACATGTCGGACCCGCGTGTCGCCACTGTGTAATCGCAGACCTAGCGCCACCACCAAGGCAGGTCTCGTGATACGAGAGAGCACTCGCCCCAGTTGTACGAGAACCTAGTTACCGACCAGATGTACGAAGCCTTTCTCTCTTATTAGCCGAGAGACAGAATAGCCATCAGCTAAGTTAATGGCTACGAACTAGCAAGGCGCCATTTGTATCAGTGCCTATAGCTTACGAGTATTCAAGAGAGATGTATTCCAAGGACTAATTAAAAGATAAGTAATAAGCATCTACATACTTTTCTTCTTATTCATTTATGAGTTCTCATGTTCCAGACTTCACGACCGTCTGCTTTAGTCTTGCGTGCATTTTCAGCCATCTCAACTTCACGGTGTCGGCCCAGATACCGACACAACAAAGACCGAATAAATATTTCTTTGTTTAAAACAATTGGTTTCGACAGACTTTGCTGTCATCTTCAGTTCTTAAAAATATTTTTATTATGAAACGCGTTCATTCTTCATTTTAAGTTGGACCTCACGCCAAGTTGTCATGTGGATAAAAATATGCTGTTTTTTTTTCCACATGACAACTTGGACAGAGGTCCAACTTAAAACGAACACGTTTCATAACAAAAAGATTTTTTTAAGAGCTGAAAATGACAGCAGAGTCTGTCGAAACCAGTTGTTTTAAATACAGAAACGTTTATGCAATCTTGGCTTTAGAAACTTTTTAGCAAGTAAAACAGATCGGTTCTTCTGTCTTCTCAAAATGAGAAAATTGAAGTAATTTTCAATGTGTGTAGCTACCTATTCATGACAGCGACGACTTTTTTCCAAGAGGAAACAAAATTTCTGTTAACAACGGTGGTCTGCGTGGCCGTTCAGTAAGAACAATTGTGAGGGAAAGGGGTTATTAAAGCTGCCACAGACATTCTGGCGCACACTCTATGTACAAAATAACTGTAGTGCGGCAGCCCTTTAAGTTGTCGTGCCAGGCGCTTTTAGAGGCAGCGACACGGGGGAGCCAGCCAGCATCCCGCTCAAACGCGCACACCGGAAAAAGGCGGCGCTGAAACAATGCGAGTTTTTGCGGCTACTGTTTTGCATACGGGAACCTGGGCGCCCAGAACAACACAAACCCGGCCCGTGAGAACTGAATCGCGGTCAGGAGGCCTTTCACGGGCCGCTCCCTCTCTGAGGTTGCCGCTGACATCGACTAGTGTAGCGTTCCCAAGCTCCTGCCGTATTTGTTTCGATTTGTTTTAGCTCTAGTGCGAGATTTGTAGATGCTAAGTTGATTTCTTGGTGAGGAGTGTGCAACATGTCATCGGCAGATAAACACGTAACTACAGACGTGCTGCAGGGAAGTATAGAGACGTAAATTAGTGATCATGATGTCCTTATAGCAATTGTGGTTACCAAAGTTGATAAATCAGCCCAGAATGCTGGGCGAGTATTTCTGCTAGGAAAGAGTAGATAAGTAGTTGTTAGCATCTCACTTAGACGGTGAACTGACATCACTTAGTCACACTAAGATGGACGTAGAGGAATTACGGGCCAAAGTTGAAGCAGATTGTAAATCGTGATCTGCCAGTACGTGGATTAGGAATGGAAAACAGCCTCCATAGTTTAGCAAAGAAATTCGGAAATCGCTGACGAAGCAGAGGTTCAAGAGGATGCACAAACGACGGTAGGTATAGGTCAGTAGAGTCTCCGCGTCAGTGAAAAGATCTATGCGCGAAGGATACAACCACTATCACCATCATACCTCAGCGAAAGATCTGACAGAGCCCCGAGAAAATTCTGGTCCTCTGTAAAATCGCTAAGCGTGTCTAAGGCTTCCGTCCAGTCATTCGTTGACCAGTTTGCTGTGGCAATTGAAGATAGCAAAACAAAAACCAAAGTTTTAAATTTGAATTTCAAGAAATCGTTTACGCAATAGAATCGTAGAAACATACTGTCGTTTGATCATCGAGCAGACCCCCTATGGACGACATAGTTGTTAAATCCCTGGCGTAGAGAAGCAACGGAAAGAGCCGAAAACAAATAAGTGGCCAGGTTCGGATGGAATCCCAATTCGGTTTTACAAATAGTACTCTACGGCAATGATACCTTACTAGTCTCTCGTCCAGTGCAAAGTCCAAGGCGAATAGAAAATAAGCGCAGGTGACTCCTGTATATAAGGAGTGCAAAATTACAGAACAATATTCCTAACGTCTGTTTGCTTCGAGTCCTTGAACACTTTCTCAGTTTTCATGTAATAAACTTTTTCTGACTCAGAGAAACTTTTGTCCACGAATCAGAATAGTTCTGGAAAGCAACGCCCGTGCGAAACTCAGTTTGCTGTATTCTCACATGCGAGCATGTGAAGTAGATTCCCAGATATGTGAATGGCTCGAAGACTTCTTAAGTAGTAGAACCCAGCATGTTGCCCTCTATTGTTTTCCATATACATAAATGATGGCGGACAGAGTGGCAGCAATCTATGGTTGTTTGCTGATGATACAGTGAAGTACGGGAAGGTTTTCAAGTTGAGTGACTGCAGGAGGATACAAGATGACTTAGATTTAAATTTCTAGTTTTTGTGATAAATGGCATGTAGAAAAATGTAAGTTAATGCTGATGAATAGGAAAAACAAACCCATAATGTCCGGATACAGCATTACTAGTGTCTTGCTTGACACAGTCACGTCGTTTAAATATCTGAGCCAAACGTTGCAAAGCGAGATAAAATGGAACGAGCGTGTGAGGATTACGACAGAGAAGGCGATTTTGATATACTGGGGCGGGGGGTTTGGGAAAGAGTGGTTCATCTGTAAAGAAGATCGCAAATAGAACGCTGGTTCGATCTATTCTTGAGTACTGCTCGTGTGTTTCGGATCAGTACCGGGTCGGATTACAGGAAGACATCGAAGCAATTCAAAGGCGGGCGGCTAGATTAGTTTCCGCCAGGTTCGAACAAAAAAATGTTATGGAGATGCCTCGGGAACTCAAATGGAAATTTCTGGAGGCAAGTTTTTTCGAGATACACTATCGAGAAAATTTAGAAAACCGATATCTGAAGCTGATTGCAGAACGATTCTACTGCAGCCAACATACATTTTGCTGCCAACGTACACATATTATCACGAGGATAAGGTACGAGGAATTAGGCTCATACAGAGGCATGCAGATAGTCGTTTTTCCTTCGCTCCATTTGCGAGTAGAGTAGGGAAATAAATGATTAGTAGTGGTACAGGGTACCCTCCGCGATGCACCGTACGTTGGCTGGCGGAATATGTATGTAGATGTAAATATAGTGTGTTGGGACAGTTGCTGTTTATGTTAGACGTTAATGACCACATGGTTCAAATGGCTCTGAGCACTATGGGACTTAACATCTGAGGTCATCAGTCCCCTAGAACTTAGAAATACTTAAACCTAACTAACCTAAGGACATCACACACATCCATGCCCGAGGCAGGATTCGAACCTGCGACCGTGGCAGTTGCGAGGTTCCGGACTGAAGCGCCTAGAACCACTCCGCCACAGCGGCGTTAATGGCCAGACGGTATTAATAGAAATGTTAGACTTTTTGCAGATGACCCAGGTCTATAATGAAATACTGTCTAAAAAAATTGTAAAATTTTCGGTTAGATCTCGACGAGATTTCAATGTGGTGCAAAGTTCGGCAACTTTCTTTAAATCATCAGAAGTGAAAAGCTGCACACTCTACAAAACGCAAAACATAGTACCCCGTGACTATAATATCAAAGAGCCATAACTACAATCAGTCAGTTCATACTAATAGCCGAATAAACAACTTGTCGTGATATGAAACTGAATTAGCACTTACAAGGGGAGGTCGCCAATTGTGAAATTCAGATTCGATTCATACTGCGCATAATAAAAGCTCATGGCCAGAGGTGTAATGTGGCAAAGCACCAAGATGCACTTCTCAGCCGTTGTCGAGAAAATAGACAGTTAAAAGAAACCGTTGCGGTGAAATACTCTCTACGATTAATAATTCTCTACAGCGTCGTGGCGCAGCGGTAAGCGCTCGGGTTCGTAATCCGAAGGTCGCCGGATCGAATCTCGTGCTATGCTACGTTTTTTTTTAGTATTTGTTTTTTATAATTCAAATATATATATATATATATATATATATATATATATATATATAATTCCCGGCAATCAGTTCCAACAATTATGCATATAATAAGTTGTTGAAAGTCGTTTGTCGTGGAAATACTAGCGACATCATTATCTTTTCCGCAAACAAAGTTGTATTTCACAAATGTTATTAATTGTCTTCTTAATGTTAACCACGTATAGTTAACGGAAGACGTAGAAACGATATTCCGAAACAAATACGTATAGCGTAAGTCAAACGTTCGAATTAGAATAGAGACACACGAACACAAACTTGCTGTGGCAGGTATGAAATATAAACTCCGTTACTCGCTCGTTACACTTGAATGACAGATGTTGAATGGGCCGAAACGAGCCGCCGCATAACAGCGTAGTTGCCTGATAACTTCGAAAGAAGGTAGATGCGGTCCCTAGCGCAACTTATAACATTGTCGAAAATCAGTGCGGACGGGAGAGCTTTGGTACACCCTGTTAAAAAAACGGAAAAATGGAGGCGGTACAATTGGAGAGCGATCCGCCTTCACCAACATGCATAAGCAATTCATTAATACTTTTTATATATATATATATATATATATATATATATATATATATATATTTGAATTACATAAAACTAATAATAAAAAAATTGCATGGCGCGAGATTTGATCCGGCGACCTTCGAATTACGAACCCGAGCGCTTACCGCTGCGCCACGACGCTGTAGAGAATTATTAATCGTAGAGAGTATTTCACTGCAACGGTTTCTTTTAACTGTCGATTTTCTCGACAACGGCTGAGAAGTGCATCTTGGTGCTTTGCCACATTACATCTCTGGCCATGAGCTTTTATTATGCGCAGTATGAATCGAATCTGAATTTCACAATTGGCGGCCTCCCCTTGTTAGCCTCAGTCGTAGGTAGAGCAGTTGGTAAGACTTCGGGTCTTTGCTAGGATTATACTGGGAAAATTCCGTCTGAAAAAGAAATTACTCACAAGACTTTCGTGCTACTTACTCTTGAACACCGCTCAAGTGTGTGGGACCTGTACCAAATAGGTCTAACAGTGCATATTGCTCTTATACAAAGAAGGGTAGCACGAATGGCCACATGCTTGCTCGACACACGGATGTGGCCCAGAAATATTGAAAAGCTGTCAGGCGCTAGAGGATATACGTCAACTGTACTGCGGAGACCTGCTTACAACGTCTGTTGAACCTGTATTAAGAGGTGGTTACAGGAGGAGGCTACAACCTCTTACGAGTTGCTCCAGTGGGGACCGTGAAATCAAGGTGAGACTAAGTACAAAGTGCATTGAGCCTTTGAAGAAGTCTTTCTTACCAACTTCCATAGTCCATACACGAATGGAACGGAAAAATGTCTCAACATGTGGTTCCGTCTGCCAAGCACTTCAGAGTATTTCATAGAGTATGGATGTAGGTATAGGTGTCTTCGCTCTGCCCATTTCAAGAGCTCCTTTCAAACTGAAGGGCTGACAGTACAACTGGTACAAGTGTTGTCTTAAGCAAGCTAAGTAAATGGCTGTCAGAGGTAAGTGGCTATTTATAAATTATGTGAGCTATTATTGAAACATTAGATTTTTTTCTGATAGTCGGTTAGCCTGCCTGTAGTTGTAGGTTCGGTCAGGATTCTAGTATCCCTGCATTACTTTTTGTAATATATTAAAAATACTTTTACTCCTTGTGTATTAAGATTTTTTAGAGTAAAACGGGTACAAGTGCAAATACATTTTATTTACTATGCTTTATTTTGAAGATTTTTGATAGAACACATGTGATCTACCTAGTACAATTCCTGTACATTATAAAACAAAGAAATGTGAGTAATTAAGCCAGAACTGAAACAACGAGCTGAAACACACATTAGATAAATAGTAAATTGAAAAAAGACACCAAAACGAAAATTATTCCCAGTCACTTTATACGATCTCCTCACAGTCAGTGACTACAGAATCAGAAACTTTACTTCTGTGGTATTTCTCGAAGAATGCCTTGCCTGCGGCAACACTCTGATGCTGTTCCATTGTGTTGCACATTTTTCGGTCTTCCTCCTCCCTTTCTGCCACCACGTCCTCTTCTTTCTCCACTCCCTCTTCGTGTTCCCCTGGTCAATGCTCTCAGAGAATGGGCTATATTGTAATAGAAGTCATGACAAATGGAAGGAAGTAATAATTTCTCTCCTGAAGATTTTTTCACTTCTCAGATTTTATTTCAGTGCTATTTTCATGTAAAATCTGCAGAAGAGGCATGATGGGCGACCAATAACTAGTCTCCTGAAATCCGTTTCAGTGAACTCAGTATCGTGGTTTGTTTAACACTTGAACTGCATCGCTGGACGTTTCTCTTTGCCTATTCAGATACACCTAATATTCCTCCACTATATTTTGTTTCCTTCAGTATCTTTAGCAACTTTGTCCTTTGCTGTGGAATCCATGGCTTTAATTCGAAAAAGGTTTTCTATTTTCATTTCCACTCCGGTAAATTTTCTGCTGACGTTCTTCACTACTTCCATCCAATATTAGGGAACAAATACGTAGTTCGAGTGTTACTTTGCCGCTTCAATGAGACCAAACTCTTGATCACATTCCATATGTCTATGGCCACAGTCAAGGAACTAACGACTTATTGTACCATTACGTAGATTTCTCGTTAAATGCAAATCCAGTATTTCAAAGTAAGGCGATTCTTGTTTTGACCGTCACAGCTGTTAACTGTATGCAATGATGGGATATTTCGCTAGTCAGTTGTTGCGAATATCTACTTAGCGTGAACCAACTTCCTACGAACCCCTCTCTGCGATAGAGTCATTCCAAAAGGACATTTTGGCTTTTCCATATTTAAGGTCATGCACAGCTAAATTTTAGGTCCACAATACTCTAAGATAAAATAAATTCCTTAAGCTTCATTAACGATAGCAGCAATTCTCCCTCAATCTGCCATTTCATTTGTACTGTTGCACTGTAAATGCACTCCAGGTCCTGTCTTCGAGCTTACACATTATGATTACTGAGTGCAGCACTCTGCTGGAATTTACTTGTACACATTTTTTTCTGAACAGGTCCACTCTTTAGCTTACCACATGTGCACTTAGGTCATTCTCTCGAGAAATGTCACTTGTACCACACGTACTCTCAGCGCCTCAATTGTTGTAAGGTTTGGACAAAATTAACTGCTTACAAAACTTTTTGCAATTTCTATATATTTGTGAAGGTGTGTGGGCCTTTATTCAAAGCCAATGGCCAATCAAAGAATGAAATTTATTCAAGTAAAATAAAAAAACTTCACTGTGAAACAAAATATAACAATAACCAATATAAATACATTCTGTTCGAAAGCGAACATTTGTGCAGACCTGTGAGGTCAGCATATGCTGCTGGTTAACATTCAGTACCACGGTGATCTATGCTGCAACTTGGTTGTATCCCCGTTGGCGTACTACCTCAAGGTGGTCGAAGTGTTGCTGTTCAAGCTTGCCTCACGCTTTGACCACGGCGCTCCTCACGCCATTCAATGTGAAGGTCAATGCAGCGACATACTATAGATTTCAACTGTTACCATCATGCTCATTGGAGTTTGTGTCAGCAGACGCTTTTGGCCTTGCCTCCTAGAGGAACATACTCACGAGGTAGTTCCGATGTGTTTAGGCATTATCGTTTTCAGAGAAAAACCCATCGTCGAAATGTTGCCTGCTTGGTTGGGTAATAGAATGGTGGATCCTGTCAGGTAACTGCACAGCCTTCAAATTAAGGCTATGAGATGACTTCTACATCAGTGCATCATAATGGCCCAAAGCAATTGCTGAAATCCTCGGACTGCATGCTAAAGACGTCATTTGATATCTGTCCACCTCCACACTCTTCGACAACATGTGCGGCATTCATCAGGTAACAGGCAAATTTTGCACTCGTCGGTGAAAAGTATCCAAGGATACTGAACCAGGCTAAACTCCTACTGCTACCACCAAGATAATGGGGGACGGGGGGGAAGTTATATTCTTCGTAATGTACGCCTAAAGATGAAACTGATCGTGTGGAGTCGATTTCGTACTGTCTGGTTCGACCTAGCCTTCCCAGATGCCTTCAATGAGACAGGGCACAGTTTTGTAGAGTCCGACACTCGTGGTCTAGTGGCTAGCGTTGCTGCCCCTGGATCACGGGGTCTCGGGTTCGGTTCCCGACCGGGTTGGGGATTTTCTCTGCCCGGAAACTGGGTGTCTGTATTGTCCTCATCATTTCATCATCATCATCACCATTATCATTATTCGTGATAGTGGCTAGATTGGACTGCGTAAAAAATTGGAGTGTGAAAAAATTGGGACTTTGTACGGGCGTTGATGACCGCGGAGTTGAGCGCCCCACAAACCAAACATCATCAGCAACAGTTCTGTAGCATTTTCCTCGGGTTACCTACGATCACAATTTGCAGTTAATGCTCGTGAACTGGTGTGCTTGGTGGCGGGCGACCTCCACGAGGCAGATGTGCAATGGTCGTAAGTCAAAAATAGTAACTAACGTTCAGATGACGTCGCTGTGATGTACGCCAGTTAGTGGGGCAGCTTCGCGTGCTGTGAATGTCTCATGCCATAAAGTGTCAATGCGCGCCCAGAAGCCCCATCTTTGCATTTATCTGATTTATAAGAGGAATTTTTTGGTTATCTAGTATCCATTACTCTTTTTAAATTGTCAGTGTGCTCCAATCGTGTATTAGACTCAACAGCCACTTTTGTGACAGAGTCGTCTTTAGTGACGTAACAATCGTGTATAATCCCCTTCTTTCTTCTACTGTTGTATTTAGCATATACAGTTATCCGATGAATTGTACGTCCAATAATGACAGAGGATACAATAGCGCTCCACAGTCCTACAGATTTGAGATTGTTGTTACAAACACTCAACCTAAGAATGCACCCATTTTCGCCCTCGTTAATCTGCATGTTCCGACGTCAACAGAGTACGACATCAATGGTAGACGTAGTGGTGGCCTGGGACACTTCCAGCTATGTTATAGCTTTCTTGTCATCAATATTCTGATTTGTCTGATACAACACGCCAGGACTGCTTCTCCGTGACAATCTCTTAAAGCTGGTGTATCCCTTGCAACTAAGGCGCTTAGTTATTGATGTATTCCAGTCTTTGTAATCCCTACCATTATTGTCCTCTACGGCTCCCTTTAGTAACATGTAAATTATTCTTTGATGTCTGATTAGATCTTTCCATTCTGTCTCTTCGTCTATAAAGCATTTTGTATATACACTATGTGATCAGAAGTATCCGGACACCTGACTGAAAATGACTTACAAGTATGTGGCTCCCTCCATCAGTAATGCTGGAATTCAATACGGCATTGGCCCACCCTTAGCCTTGATGACGCGTTCCAGTCTCGCAAGCACACGTTCAATCAAGTGCTGAAAGGTTTCTTGCGGAATGGCAGCCCATTCTTCACGGACTGCTGCACTGGGGAGAGGTATCGATGTCGATCGATGAGGCCTGGCACCAAGTCGGCTTTCCAAAACATCCCAAAGGTGTTGTATAGGATTCAGGTCGGGACTCTGTTCAGGCCAGTCGATTACAGGGATGTAATTGTCGCGTAACTGCTCCTCCACAGGCCGTGCATTGTGAACAGGTGCTCGATCGTGCTGAAAGACGCAATCGCCATCCCCGAATTGCTCTTCAACAGTGGGAAGAAAGAAGGTTCTTAAAACATCAATGTAGGCCTGTGCTGTGATAGTGCCACGCAAAACAACAAGGGGTACAAGCCCGCTCCATGAGGAGCACGACCACACGATAACATCACCACCTCCGATTTTTACTGTTGGCACTACACACGCTAGCAGATGACGTTCACCGGGACTTCGCCATACCCACACCCTGCCTTCGGATCGCCACGTTGTGTTCCGTGAGTCGTCACTCCACACAACGTCTTTCCACCGTTCAATCGTTCAATGTTTACGTTCCTTATACCAAGCGGGGCGTCGTTTGGCGTTCCCGGCGCGATGTGTAGCTTACGAGTAGCTGCTCGACCATGAAATTCAAATTTCCTCACCACCCACCTGACAGTCATAGTATTTACAGTAGATTATGATGCAGTCTGGAATTCCTGTGTGATGGTTTGGATAGATTCTACCTATTACACATTACGACCCTCTTCAAATGTCGGCGGTCTGTGTCAGTCAACAGACGAGGCCAGCCTGTACGCTTTTGTGCTGTGTGTGTCCCTTTACGTTTCCACTTCACGGTCACATCGGAAACAGTGGACCTAGGGATGTTTAAGATTGTGGAAATCTAGCTTACTGACGTATGACAAGTGACACCCAATCACCTGACCACGTTGGAAGTCCGAGAGTTACGCGAAGCGCCTCATTCTGCTGTCTCACGATGTCTAATGACTACTGAGATCGCTGATATGGAGTACCGGGCAGTAGGTGGCAGAACAATGCACCTAATAAGGAAGACGCATGTTTCTGGAGGTGTCCTGATACTTTTGATCACATATTTCTCGTTGATTCTTCGGACAACGTCTTCATTTGTAATCTCAACAGTCAATTTATATTTCAAAATGGTTGTGTAATACTTCACCACAAAAGCTTTGACTCCTCTCTCTGTCCAAGATTCCCTTCCGTACAATGCAAGAATATTCTCTGAAATTTTTTTCTCAAATCAAGGAACTTTGGTCTTGATTGCTCTCTTTGCCCGTACTAGCGGCTTCTTACGTCGTCCTTGCTTCGTTCATTATCATGCTTCCAATGCAGCAAAATTCCTTCGTTTACAACATGGTATCCCCTGTGATGCTAAATTTGTTGCTAGCATCATTGCCACTCGACCGTAATACTTCCGACTTTATTTTGTTTAGTCTTAGTGCCCAGTGACTCTTCTTCATTTTTGTGGAGATTGGAAAGTTATCAGCAAATATTATCATTGACAATTTTTCACCCTGAACTTTATTCCGATTGCCAAACCTTCTTTTATTTCCTTCATTGCATCCTCGATCTACAGATTGACCAGTAGAGTAGAAATACTGTTTCTTTGTCTTGCACCTCTTGTAGTCCGAGTACTTCCCTGTTGGTCATCCATTCCTATTTCTCCCTCTTGGTTCCTGTACTTATTGTATATTACTCGAGTTTTCGTATAGTTTAAATCTACTTTTCTATGAATTTCAAAACGTCTTGTACCTTTTAAGTTGTCGAACTCTTTTAATGTTAATAAATCATAAAAAACTTTCTTGAATTTTTTAATTTCTAGCTTCTATTACAAACAGCGTCTCTTGTGACTTTACCGTTCCCAACTTAACTCCTCATAGTCTAACAGACCTTAAGCATTCTAGTACAAGGGGCCACAAGAGGCATCAGTCAGAGGTAAATTAGAAAACAACATTCGGAACTGGGATATTTATATCAGAATAGCTATTGCTTTTACTCTTGTAATGGCCAGACATTTTTGCCATTGTTATTCTCTCAACACTTTCCACGAGTTCTCTCTCCTTTTCTAGCTTCCCTCTGCCCGTCTCCTTAAACGTTTATGTGCGAATGCGTTCTTAGTAAATTGTTCCCCAAAGACTACTGGCTTATTTTTTCAAAGTTTATTCATCGGTGGTCGTGCTAAGTCTCAGATAATCACTTACTTTGATATTTTCTTGAAGTAATTATCTGAAATAGTTTTTTGGTAACTCTGCTGTTTCGAATTCTGTATAATATGACTCTAAAATGTAAACGGTCTCTTGCGTTCGGAACCAGGAATCCTGACTGTAAGGGTATGAAGCTCTGCTGTTCTCGTCACCAGGTACACAGTTTGGCTTAAAATTAGGAAGTATCAGACAATAGACAACGGGTCATTCGAGATCTACAGAAGTTAAAATAGTGAAGGAACAGTTATTAAAATCATATTAGTTCCTCGACTATCGCCCCATTCATCATCTCAGTGCATATTTTACTTTCTTCTTCTGGAGTACAATGACGGTATTTGGGTCCACCAAACTCTTTTTACATTCCTGGTTGCTGTTAACTCAGCAAACGCAGGCAACGTCTGCAGGAGACACAGCTATCGTTAGGAGTTAATGCAAAGACAAACCGCCACAGGTCGCAACTCATGTTTTTTTATTGCTGCCAACATATCAAAAGTTATGATCTATGCCCAGCGCCTTTGCCAGACGCTGTAACGATGGATCTCAACTTAACTCTGACGTGTTGCCATGTGACGACGAATATCTAAAGACGTTCTCGACAATACGCGATGTGTGTCGGTTTCTGTTCATGTTCATTCCGACATCTATTTAAGAGCCAGACAGACCTCTCATGAACTGAATGCTTTCGATCGACCTGTTTATTCTTGTATTTTCTCATATTGTTGTTATGGTTAAAGAAGTTTCCCTTAGAATGTCGCTAAAGATTCCTCTGCAGGAGGAACGAGGGTTGGAACTTTAATAGTGACAAGTATTTATTTACAGCTCGTACAAAATAGATACCTGTTTCAAAGTTTTACTGGGCTAGTAGTAGGTTGTGTTACAAAAATGGACAGCATAGAGACGGAAGTGATGACACTTTCTGTGGGGCCTGACCATCATTTTACAGGACAATGCTGAAGTACGTACAGTGCAAGCTGTTACTGATATGTTTGACTGATGGGGCTGCTAAGTGATATACCACCTAGTACATTCACCTGACTTAAGCCCCAGTGAGTTCTACTCGGGTTCTAAACTGAAGGAAACACTTTACGGCATTCGCTTCAGAACTGCTACAAATCTGTCGGGCAATAGACGGCGCCGTTCGAACTGTCAACACAACTGGCACTGCTAAGAGTATCCTACGACCTCCACATCGCTGGCAACTGGTTCTACACAATGCTGGTGACTACTTTGAAGGTCAGTAAAACTTTGAAACACGTATCTATTTTGTACGATCTGTAAATAAATAGTTGCCACTATTAAAGTTGCAACACTCGTATATGTGCCACAACAACAGTATTTCCTCATACACCACTGGCCATTAAAATTGCTACACCACGAAGATGACGTGCTACAGGCGCGAAATTTAACCGACAGGAAGAAGATGCTGTGATATGCAAATGATTAGCTTTTCAGACCATTCACACAAGGTTGGCGCCGGCGGCGACACCTACAACGTGCTGACATGAGGAAAGTTTCCAACCGATTTCTCATACACAAACAGCAGTTCACCAGCGTTGCTTGGTGAAACGTTGTTGTGATGCCTCGTGTAAGGAGGAGAAATGCGTACCATCACGTTTCCGATTTTGATAAAGGTCGGATTGTAGCCTATCGTGATTGCGGTTTATCGTATCGCGACATTGCTGCTAGCGTTGGTCGAGATCCAATGACTGTTAGCAGAATATGGCATCGGTGGGTTCAGGAGGGTAATACGGAACGCCGTGCTTGATCCCAACGGCCTCGTGTCACTAGCAGTCGAGATGACAGGCATCTTATCCGCATGGCTGTAACGGATCGTGCAGCCACGTCTCGATCCCTGAGTCAACAGATGAGGACGTTTGCAAGACAACAACCATATGCACGAACAGTTCGACGACGTTTGCAGCATCATGGACTATCAGCTCGGACACCGTGGCTGCGGTTGCCTTTGACGCTGCATCACAGACAGGAGTGCCTGCTATGGTGTACTCAACGACGAACCTGGGTGCACGAATGGCAAAACGTCGTTCTTGCGGATGAATCCAGGTTTTGTTTACAGCATCATGATGGTCGCATCCGTGTTTGGCGACATCGCGGTGAACGCACAATGGAAGCGTGTATTCGTCATCGCCATACTGGCGTATCAGCCGGCGTGATGGTATGGGGTGCCATTGGTTACACTTCTCGGTCACCTCTTGTTTGCATTGACGGCACTTTGAACAGTGGACGTTACATTTCAGATGTGTTACGATCCGTGGCTCTACCCTTCATTCGCTCCCTGCGAAACCCTACATTTCAGCAGGATAATGCACGACCGCATGTTGCAGGTCCTGTACGGGCCTTTGTGGATACAGAAAATGTTCGACTGCTGCCCTGGCCAGCACATTCTCCAGATCTCTCACCGATTGTAAACGTCTAGTCAATGGTGGCCGAGCAACTGGCTCGTCGAAATACGCTAGTCACTACTCTTGATGAACTGTGGTATCGTGTTGAAGCTACATGGGCAGCTGTACCTGTACACGCCATCCAAGCTCTGTTTGACTCAATGCCCAGGCGTATCAAGGCCGTTATTACGGCCAGAGGTGGTTGTTCTGGGGACTGATTTCTCAGGACCTATGCACCCAAATTGCGTGAAAATGTAATCACATGTCAGCTCTAGTATAATATATTTGTCCAATGAATACCCGTTTATCATGTGCATTTCTTCTTGGTGTAACAAATTTAATGGTCAGTAGTGTAGTTAGTCCATGCGGTTCCTGTCATCAATGGCTTTCTCTTGCAGATGATTTCATAAAGACTAATTGTTTGTCGTAATATATTTTTAAAATGAGTGAGTAGAAGCAAATGATTTTCTGTGCAGTGTATCACTGCGAAAACAGCTTTAACTGAGACAGACATCGCTAGCAGAAAAAGGTGTCGGTGGGTCAATACTATTCTAGAGAGACTTGTCTCATAATGATGATGGAATTGCCAAATTTGTCCAATGCAGTAACTGGTCAAAATGTAACTGATCCAGCATCCAAGTTGGTCGCAGTATAGAGCAACAGCTTTCGGTTACCGACGTGTGTGCGTTGGTTTCCCAGTGGCCACAGAAATGGGATTCCAAAAGGGGAGAGCACGCGGAAGATTTATTCTGGCGGGCAGGAAGCCGGCGGAAGGTATCGGCACGCGGCGGTCACCGGCCCACCGCCTCCGCTTCCGGCCCTCAGAGTTATGGCTCCGCTCGCCGCCGGCCGACAGGGTGCAGCAGCAGCTACCATCAGTCCACGAGTCCTGCTGTTAACCCATTGCTCCTATCTTCCTACCGTTCACTAAAAACTTAGTTATTGCTTCCTCTTCACAAACTAGTTGATTAACCCTGATTTTCAGTGCTCCAAAATCCATCGCTTCCGTTTCTTTAATGCTCAATCTCTTCTGTGTGTAAAATGCGATTTGCGTGCGGAAATGACGGCTATTTTTCTTTATTTGTTTCGGCTATCTGGGGACCATGTTCAACCAGCTTACTTTCTTTTGAGACGAACCCTTCCAAAACTCAGTAGTTAAGGGACGAAACAACCTGCAGCTTCTATCACCATGACTTGTATTAAACCGTTTATGACTATCTTATTCAGTTAACATCTCAGACTACCCTCGACCGTAAACTAACAGGGAAACTCTATCTGCCAACCATACAGCAGAAAGCCCATGACAAATCACTACCCAGCTAAATATGGGCATTGCATCCTCCCACCATGCTTCATCCCTCTAAATCACAAACTACGAGGAGCGTTCAAAAAGTAATGCAACACATTTTTCCTCGGGAAATTTCAGTTGAAAAAGTGTGGCATATGTTGTGAGAAAAAGTGCAATATCACCGCATCAGCCCCTATAGTTTCATAATATTCCGACAAGTGGCGCCTAACGGTGTGGCCGAGCGGCTCTAGGCGCTTCAGTCTGGAACCGCGCGACCGCTAAGGTCGCAGGTTCGAATCCTGCCTCGGGAATGGATGTGTGTGATGTCCTTAGGTTAGTTAGGTTTAAGTAGTTCTAAGTTCTAGGCGACTGATGACCTCAGATGTTCTAGGCGCTTCAGTCCGGAACCGCGCTGCTCCTACGGTCGCAGGTTCGAATCCTGCCTCGGGCATGGATGTGTGCGATGTCCTTAGGTTAGTTAGGTTTAAGTAGTTCTAAGTTCTAGGGGACTGATGACCTCAGATGTTAAGTCCCATAGTACTCAGAGCCTTTTGAACCATTTTGAACCTCACATGTTAAGTCCCATAGTGCTCAGAGCCATTTGAACCATTTGACAAGTGGCGATGGTAACGTAGCCTTCAAGATGGCATCTACAGCGGAGGTCTTCAAGATGGCATCTACAGCGGAGGTGCATCCTGAGCAGAGAAATGTCATTCAATCCCTTTTAGTGGAAAATTAGAGCATTGCAGATATTCATAGTCACTTACAGAATGTTCTCGGAGATCTGGCAGTAAACAAAAGTGCGGTGAGTATTTGGGAAGGCGTCTGGCACAATCGCAACAATGTCGCGCAAATCTGACCTATTCCCCGCGTGCCGGCCGGCCGCAGATAGTTCACTCCTGCAGTGGTGGAACGTACGGACACTCTCATTCGAGGTTATCGACGGATCACAATGAAACACCTCACTGCTCAACTCGAAGTCTCTATTGGTAGTGCTGACGCACTCGTCCACCAATAAGATACTTAAATGGTGGGTGCGAGCTGTTTTCCTCGCCGCCTAACAAAAGACAATAAAGAGCAACAAACGACCATCTGTGCAGAATTACTTGCGCTTTACGAGTTTGATCGCGACAATCTTTTGTCGCACATCGTAACAGGCGATGAAGCGTGGATTCATAACTTCTAATCGGAAACAAAACGGCAAACCTTTGAATGGTGCCACACCACTTCTCCTCTTAAGAAAAAGCTCAAAGTTGCTCCCTCAGCCGGTAGTCATAGCGACGATCTTCAAAGACTCCGAAGGGGTTATTCTGTTTGATGTTCTACCTCATGGTGCAGTATCGACTCTGAAGGTTATTGAGATACTGTCAGGAATTTGAAGAAACGACTTCATCGTGTTGGTCACCATAAAAAAACAAACGAATGTCTCACTATCCATGAAGCTCACAACACTTCATTGGATTGTTCTTCCTGATCCACTCCACAGCCCGGACCACACACATTCCGACTTCCAGCTCGTTGGTCCAATGAGGGAAGAACTCTACTTGAAGCAGTATGCGGATGATGTGGAGGTTATTGATGCAGCACGACGTTGACTCCGACGACGACCATTGGAGCGGTACCATGCGGCCATCCCAGTAAGGTGGCGAAAGGCCGTCGCATTGAACAGAGGTTATAATGAAAAATAGGGTTTTTGTAGCCTAAAGATTTCGGAATAATATGGTGTATTTGAAGCCCGAATCAAACGAACCTGCTTACATAACAAAAATGTAGAACGCCCTTCGTATTTTATGTGCATGGCGCCCGCAGCCGCTGAAGGTCACGATGAACGAAAACACCGCTGACAGCTAGTAAAACTTGGTTTTAATTGACGGATTTCGAAGGTATAACTCGTAACGTAGTTAACGCTGGAAATAGGGTAGGTACGAAGTAGAATAAACTAGGCATCCTGCTTTCTTACTTATCTGAAACCAGACACGGAAGGCGCAGCTTCCAAAAGTAGGCCGTGCCTTCATCCGCTACCAGGAAGCACTGACTTCCCAGGTAAGTTATAGCTATTACGTGGACGCTGTGTCGCAATTTACACCTGACTGAGATTGCTGGGTCGCTCCCTTACAATATAGTTAACCCTACATGCGATCGCTGTTTGTCAAAACATTATGATGCTTTAAGGGGCTCCGGAACGCCCTATACTTGCAATGTTAAAATAACGCTTATAAATTACATCTTTCCTCACAAAGTATTTGAGGTAGGAAGTTGAACTTTTTACAGATTATTTATTGGAATATGGGCTACATCTTAACACAGGGATTTTACAAAATTTTAGTTCAGTTATTAAAGATGATTTTTTTTCAATTGTAATGGAAATTCACAACATTTTTTTGCAATTTTTTATTTATATATTCAAAAATATACAATTTTTTGGAAAAAGGCTGTGTTAAATTATGCAGAAGGTACTGTGTAACATTTACTGAAAGTTTGAAACAAATATGTTTGGAAGATCCTTAGAAAACATGTAATTAGTATGAGAAAATAAAAGTTTTGGGAATCGAGCGACAAAGATTGGATTAACTTTTTAGTGCATTCCAGGTCCATAGGATGGATTATCTTCATCCTCTGAAAACTCCTCCTCCAGCTTCCTCTTGTTCCTCCTCCTGTTTACTCTTCCTTGTATTTCTAGACGCTTTACAGCCCTGTCTGCACCCCGAAGGCGTTCCTTGTCTAAAGCAAGCATCGCTCGTTGTTGTGTTCGTAGATTTTGCTACCATTTTCATCACTTGCAGTTACTGCAACACTGTTCCAAAAGGTGGTCATGTATGAACACTTATCACATTTCAGTTGTATTTCACTAGCAAGTCCTAAGTGCTTTATTATGGAGAGTTCCAGACCAACTTCACTACAATGAATACATCTTACACAGTTTGAAAAAATTCCTTTGAGAACCGACATATCAAATATTTCATTCACATCCGATTCGCCGATAAAACATTCATAGTTTTCACTCATTGAACCAAGCTTCTTCTGTGAAGTATTTTCTTTCCCACTTTGACTGCTATGGGCAGGTGTACTTGAGAGTTAGGTTCACTCACTTGGTTATCGTCTTTATTGTTTACAGTAATAACACATACCTTTGGCTTTCCAACATTTCTCCTTTTCTTAAAAGCCTTCAGAGGATTTCTAATAACTTTACTTTTACTCATTATTATACTTCAACAAAACAGAGACTCAAGAAACAGAATTAATTACGAATATTTTCGAGATAACGACAGAGTAAATAAACATGAAACAATCGACAATCACACCAGCGATATATATTGAACCATCACAGGTTAGCCACAACACATACTTTATCTCACATCACTAAAATGTACCTGATGAACACGGACGTTAATAATAACACCATTTGACAGCAGTTTAACAGCGCCACAGTGGGTCACGCCCATGTAGAACACATTTAAAAAAAAATTTAAAAATAGTTGTAGTCTTCGGAATTGAATAAATTATATATCTATTAAAAGGTAATAGACTGCAGATTCAGAAAACGCAAAAAAGTAAAAATTGAACTTTTCATGATTTTGAGCCTTTCCGTAGCCCCGTAAGTCCAACTGACTATTCATCGTGTTCTGCATACTATCTTTTTTGTATCCCAACGTTACCTCTTCCTCTAGTAGATTCAAAAACTTGCCTTTTTCTTTTCTACGGAGAATTACAAAATTGTCAGCAAGATTTGTGATACTATGCCCCTCTTCCGTAGGTGCGAGGTCAATGCTGATTTGTTAAATTAAGATGTTCCTAGAAACATTTGCTAAAGAACCTATCAGTTTGCCGTACGCATTTTTGGGACAATAATTACATTTAATACAGCAAACATCCGCTGCGTTATATTTGTTACAGGAAATCCATCCTTTAAGTCTAAGTTTTCCACACGGGTTAAAAGAAATAAAATATGTAGTAACGATGTTTTTGGATCTCGTTCAACGGCCAATTTTTTCTGAGATGAAACATACATACGGTAGTCTCCTATTAAATACCGCTTACTGGTCTGATCAGTTGTTTAAAGCATTATGCCATCCCACATCAATCTCATCCTCGAGACAACATTTTTTCTAAATATATCTTTATTGATTGGATTAATAAATTCTGCTTCATATCCATTTTGATATAAGCAATATATCATATTAATGCATATCCTTTACTATGGGTCTCTTCTCAAATGGGAACTTCACACGTATGATTTAGCATAGCATGAAATGCAACAGATTTGTACTTAAATGGTACATGAATCTTAATTAGCAAGTGAGTCTGTCGTCGTAGGCTTTCCGTAAATGTCAGAACCAATGTTTTCATTTTTTAAAGTCAGTGAAAGAGCCAAAAATGGTAAAGCGCCATCTTCTGCGTACTGAAAGGCAAACTATATTCTTTGATGCAGGCATTTTAAATCAAACAGAAATTGATCGCATTCTGCTATGATAATCGTATAATATAAACACATCGCGCACGTATCTATTCCCCGGAAGTAACCTACCAGCATGCTGAGTAAATTTTGCCATAAATTCTCGTTTAAAATAGGTCACAGAAATGAATTCTATTCACAAGAGGAAGGTTTGTCCATGGGTTCGCTACTCGCTTATTGTTTGGTTATCATTTTCATCATGCACTAACTGTTTTTTGTTTTGTTTAGTGCGTTAATTTAACGTCTTGTTCAACATACGCATGAAATAGAAACACTGTATTCAAATATCCAGCCCCGAAATCAAGATGCTCATTGCCAGATGGTTTTCAGATATCAACATTTTCAAAACTACTGTCTTCTGGAGAGAGTTATGAAAGAGATGAAGGATTGAAAGAAGGAAAATTAAGATATACCGTCTTTAATTTTCTTTAGAAGTATCTTCAGGATCTCGCATAATACGTCTAGTTTCGCACATTTTTCAGAAATACACTCCTGGAAATTGAAATAAGAACACCGTGAATTCATTGTCCCAGGAAGGGGAAACTTTATTGACACATTCCTGGGGTCGGATACATCACATGATCACACTGACAGAACCACAGGCACATAGACTCAGGCAACAGAGCATGCACAATGTCGGCACTAGTACAGTGTATATCCACCTTTCGCAGCAATGCAGGCTGCTATTCTCCCATGGAGACGATCGTAGAGATGCTGGATGTAGTCCTGTGGAATGGCTTGCCATGCCATTTCCACCTGGCGCCTCAGTTGGACCAGCGTTCGTGCTGGACGTGCAGACCGCGTGAGACGACGCTTCATCCAGTCACAAACATACTCAATGGGGGACATATCTGGAGATCTTACTGGCCAGGGTAGTTGACTTACACCTTCTAGAGCACGTTGGGTGGCACGGGGTACATGAGGACGTGCATTGTCCTGTTGGAACAGCAAGTTCCCTTGCCGGTCTAGGAATGGTAGAACGATGGGTTCGATGACGGTTTGGATGTACCGTGCACTATTCAGTGTCCCCTCTACGATCACCAGTGGTGTACGGCCAGTGTAGGAGATCGCTCCCCACACCATGATGCCGGGTTTTGGCCCTGTGTGCCTCGGTCGTATGCCGTCCTGATTGTGGCGCTCACCTGCACGGCGCCAAACACGCATACGACCATCATTGGCACCAAGGCAGAAGCGACTCTCATCGCTGAAGACGACACGTCTCCATTCGTCCCTCCATTCACGCCTGTCGCGACACCACTGGAGGCGGGCTGCACGATGTTGGGGCGTGAGCGGAAGACGGCCTAACGGTGTGCGGGACCGTAGCCCAGCTTCATGGAGACGGTTGCGAATGGTCCTCGCCGATACCTCAGGAGCAACAGTGTCCCTAATTTGCTGGGAAGTGGCGGTGCGGTCCCCTACGGCACTGCGTAGGATCCTACGGTCTTGGCGTGCATCCGTGCGTCGCTGCGGTCCGGTCCCAGGTCGACGTGCACGTGCACCTTCCGCCGACCACTGGCGACAACATCGATGTACTGTGGAGACCTCACGCCCCACGTGTTGAGCAATTCGGCGGTACTTCCACCCGGCCTCCCGCATGCCCACTATACGCCCTCGCTCAAAGTCCGTCAACTGCACATACGGTTCACGTCCACGCTGTCGCGGCATGCTGCCAGTGTTAAAGACTGCGGTGGAGCTCCGTATGCCACGGCAAACTGGCTGACACTGACGGCGGCAGTGCACAAATGCTGCGCAGCTAGCGCCATTCGACGGCCAACACCGCGGTTCCTGGTGTGTCCGCTGTGCCGTGCGTGTGATCATTGCTTGTACAGCCCTCTCGCAGTGTCCGGAGCAAGCATGGTGGGTCTGACACACCGGTGTCAATGTGTTCTTTTTTCCATTTCCAGGAGTGTATATATAATTCGGAAACTGAAAAAAACATGTACATTTAAGGTAAAATAAATTTAAAATCATCAGCTTTTCAATGTTTTTTAAAAAAAAACCTTTATCATATCAGAAAAGAAAGTGTAAATTTAAGGTGAAACCAATAATGCAGTTGCCAGCTGATCAACGGTAATAGGGGAGGAAGAGGAGAAGCCGCTGCAAGATGGCATCACTGATCCTTCGGAGAATCCTCGATCCACTTGTGTGGTCCTTGTGAAGGAGAAGGACAGCACGTGATGTTTTTTGCGTTGACTACTGACGACTGAACACCCTAGACTTCTTGAAAGGAGACAAATAATTCTCACTTTTGCAGACAGACTACTAGCAAATAGAGACCGGGAAAAGACCGCCTTCATAAATCCTGACGGCCTCTGTAAGTTTAAACTTAAGTCATCTGGACTGCCTATGATCCAGCCCCTATATAAATACTTAAATAACGCATCTTTACTATCTGCATGACGTTTTCGGTTATTCGCCTGAATCCGTAAAAAGTGCCTCTTAGCCGCCGAAAAAATAAAAGTCTTGGGGCCTATAGCGAACGGTGATGAATTCCGTACCGATCTAGAAAAAATAAGAGCAGTCAGAGATTTTTCTGACTCTACAGCAGATTAGTGATGTGAGTTTTCTCGGGAATGTGTCCATACTACCAACGATTGATAAACTACTTCCGTAGGTTATAACTACTGCAGGGAGGCGCCAAATTTCCTGGAACGTGGTACAGGAAAGATCTTTGCCAGACCTTAAGATATCTTCAGTACCAGCCGATTCTGAACTTTACACCGGTAAGGATAGATGTACTTCTAGTGCAAACTCAGGAAGGTGCCGAAAAGGTAATTGCTAATGCTTCCAGAACCCGAGATCTCTAAGACTGAGAAAGATTACTTTGCAGTTGTTTGGGCCATCAGTAAGATTCGGTAGTATTTATTTGTTAAACCAATTACTGTTGTGATGGACCATCATTTTCTGCGCTGGCTGGCTAACCTGAAGGATCCGTCTGGTCGAAGAGCGAGATGAGCCCAGATGCCTCAGAGTACGTCACAGCGCTATACGCACAAGGACGCCGACTGCCTATCAAGGAATTCTTAGGCAGAAACCAGTAGTGTGAATAAAATCTCAAACATAGCTGCATTAAATGGCAATGCTGCTCAACAGAGGGAAGACCCAGCACTTACGAAAATGACAATCTTTGAAGAAGTAAGAACCGATCAAAGGAAAATTCCAGTTAGTAAACTGAGCATTGTATAACTTATTTATTTGTTTTTTTCCATTCCATTATCGTCCGCTACCTTTAATTTAAACACAGGTTGCACTGATTTTTACAGAAATCATGCAACATACATCGACCTGCCAGAACTTTATGATCACCGACCTGCTATCGATATAAACCCGTCTAGGCGATTGCAGCGTCACCTGGCGAGGAATGACTACTAATCAGACACACGCACAGTTCATGTAGTACCAGTGAGCTTGTTGTTCGTGTGTAGAATGGGGAACGCACTTGATCTATGTCAGTTTGACCGAGGGCAGATTGTGATGGCCCGGAGGCTCAGCACGAGCATTTCGGAAACTGCGCAACTTGTCAGGTGTTCAAGGATTGCTGCGGTGAGAATCGTCAGCTAGTGGCGAAAGCAAGGTGAAACCACGTCCCGACGTCGTGGGGTTGAGCGGCCACCCCTCACTATAAATGTGTCGGACGTCGTAGGCTGGGCACATTGGTAAAACAGGACAGGCGGCGAACTGTGGTGGAACTAACATCAGACTTTACTGTTGGGCTGAGTACAAGTGTGTCTGAACACACAGCGCACCGAACACTCCTAATGACGCGCCTCCACAGCCGACGACCCATGCATGGAGTAAGACAGGGTTGTAGCCTGTCCCCGATGTTATTCAATCTGTATATTGAGCAAGCAGTAAAGGAAACAAAAGAAAAATTCGGAATAGGTATTAACATTCATGGAGAAGAAGTAAAAACTTTGAGGTTCGCCGATGACATTGTAATTCTGTCAGAGACAGCAAAGGACTTGGAAGAGCAGTTGAAAGGAATGAACAGTGTCTTGAAAGGAGGATATAAGATGAACATCAACAAAAGCAAAACGAGGATAATGGAATGTAGTCAAATTAAATCGGGTGATGCTGAGGGAATTAGATTAGGAAATGAGACACTTAAAGTAGTAAAGGAGTTTTGCTATTTAGGGAGTAAAATAACTGACGATGGTCGAAGTAGAGAGGAAATAAAATGTAGACTGGCAATGGCAAGGAAATCGTTTCTGAAGAAGAGAAATTTGTTAACATCGAGGATAGATTTAAGTGTCAGGAAGTCGTTTCTGAAAGTATTTGTATGGAGTGTAGCCATGTATGGAATCACCGCCCATGTCCTCCATGCTCGCTACTTTCAGATTCCCGCAGGAGGTCAAACGTGAATATGGAAAAGCATTGGAGATGGCGGATACATTGCCGATCGAGGCGAATCGATTATACGAATACGCGGTGTCTGTTCTTTCCTCCTATATACAGGGTGTTTCACTAAATGTGTTTGCTTCTGTAAGTTACGAAGTAATAGGCGACGGAAATATTTATTGCGGTAGGTCACCATAAGAAACGTTACACTGTCTGCAGAGCTTGTAGTGGGACGCGAAATTGAAGCGTCACCCATCCACCAGTGTCAATCCAGTTTGCAGGTGAATATAAGTTTAATTTAGTGTTTTGTTTATGTATTTTGTAATATTTGTAATGTTTGTGAATTATGTAAAGTTTTGTATTTATTTTTATGTTTCATGTACGGAGTGGGCGGCGCAACGAACGGAGACAGCATCTTCACTGCCGGGACCAGAGAGAAAATTGTTAGCCACTATACGTCGCGGGTCGACAGCCAAAGAGCAACAGAAGATCCTGAAACCGAGTTGTTGCGTCGTGCTTCTAAAAACTGAAAAAGTAAGAATTTGTAACGTTTCTACAACAATGACGTCATAGAAAGTTTAATCATGTTGTAAATGTTCAGTCCTATCTTGTCAAGGCTCATGTTCACGTCTATATGTAGTATATATGAAGATAGTAAACTAGTGTATACTACAAAAGTTTAAATACGTGTTCCGAGAATTTATTTATGAAGAATTATATTAATGAAGAAGTATTACTGACTTATTTGACAAGATTATTAATTTTTGACAACGTTCATCGCAAGTTTGAGTCTTAAAAGTTTATTCAATGTGGTTTTAATATTTATTAAAGCAGATAACTTGCATTAATATAATTTCTGAGAAGAAACAAACGACATCTAAATTGAAAAAAGTTTGCACAAACCAATTGAACTGAGTGACGTAATTCTGCGAATACGACTCAAATGATGATGTTTTAATGACAGTTTCGTTCAAGAACCATTCAGAGACAACTTTAAAAAGAATTTAAATAATTTAGAAGTCTTTTGTAACTGACATAGGTGACGAAGTTTGCGCATGGTCATATGTCAAAAGAAAATCATTTATACAAAACTTACGTCGTTACACTACAATCTACGAACATAGTTTATTGTGTTATTATCCAAAGAGTTACTGCAAAAAGATACAATTTTTAAATGGAACAATAGTTGTTTCTTTCATGCACTGGAATCAGTAATACCAGCTGTGTATACATCAATTTAAATTACATGCCTATCACTTTTAGTTTGGAGGCTACAACTCTTCAAAGTTTGAGGGGCAGATACCATACGCAGTACATAATACGTGGCTGTGTGTTGTGCTCTGATGGTGGGAAGTTGATTTAAATGAGATGTTCAAATGTGTGTCCGTGTTCCTGAAAGCACAATGCAATGCACCTCCTAAAGGATCTGAGGACGAGATGTAACATCGCCGATGTCACGGAGCAACATGCGTCCTCGATGCGCCGTTTTAGATCACCTGGGGATGTGGGCTCAGCGACATAAACACGATCCTTTACATATTCCCACAAAAAGAAACCTAATGGTGTTAAATCGGGGACCTTGCGGGCCATGAATGAGGACCATGGTGCCCCAACCGCCTTCCTGCAAACCTGTTGTTTAGTTCTTCCACAACAGGGCGCACAGAATGGGCTGGATGACCATCGTGCTGCATCCACATATGGACTCTCGTGTGTAGACACATATGTTCAAGGAGACCACCCAAACTGTCAACTATAAACGCGCGATACAACTCACCTGTCAGTGTACCTGGGAAGTAGTGTGGACTTATGATTTCATCCCCAAGGATTCCTTACCATACATTAATAGACCACCTAAGTTGCCGGTCGACAGGTCGTACACACCGAGGATTATCTGCAGCCCAATAGTGCACGTTATGGCGATTCACTGCACCATAATTTGTGAATGTGGACTCCTTAGAGAACATAACACCTTGTAAAGACTCCGTCGTGAAATTACGCATGGCCCAGTCACAGAATGTAACTCTCGCACGGAAATCGTTCCCATGCAGCTCCTGGGTCAGTGACAGGCGGTACGGGTGAAACCTGTGGCCGTTTACTACGCGCCACACAGATGTGAGACTGACACCAGCGACTGCAGCAATGGATCGGAAGCTGACATGAGGATTGCGGTGTACTGCAACTAAAACAGACACCTCCGTCTCCTCACTTCTTGCAGTTCTTTGTCTATTAACGCGGCGCATTACCAAGCTGCCTGTTTCCCGAAGTCGTTGTTCGGCACGTAAGAACCTAATGGCTGCCGGAGCTCTTCGCGTAGGATATCTCACGGCGTACGCCATGACTGCTTCAGTGGCATCGTGTCGGCAGTCGCCGAGCATCAGCAGTATCTCAACTTACTCGTTGTTCGTGTATCCCATCTTCATCCGATGTCAGTAACTGTGGTATATTGAGCCCCGTTTGTTTGTGCTGCTCGAACTGTCGGGTATACGGCCGTGTGCGGCGACAGTCGGCAGTCTAACAGCGCATCGAGGAAGCTTCTCGCTCCGTGACACCGGCGACGTTACAACTCGGCCGCACCACATTTAGAAGGCGCATTGCGTTATGCGCAGCGTGTGTGGTATCTGTCGCTGAAACTTTGAAGGGTTGTAGCTCCTCAACTAAAAGTGGTAGGAATGTAATTTAAATTGGTGTATACACAGCTGGTGTTACCGATTCCAGTGCATGATAGAACAAACTATTGCTCCATTTAAAAAATTGTATCTTTTTGCTGCAACTCTTTGGATAACAACACAATAATCTGTGTTCATAGCTCCGCAGACAGTGTAACGTTTGTTGTGGTGACCTACCGCAATAAATATTTCCGTCGCCTATTACTTCGTAACTTACAGAGGCAAACATTTAGTAAAACACCCTGTATAAAGGGAAACAGAAAAAGAAACAAAAACACGTACTGGACAGCAGGTTACAGATTTCCTAACTGAGAACCGATGTACTGTTTGTAGTGTTCCAACTTAGAGTAGTGCGAACGTTTTGCTGTGGACTTAGTTTCTTTGCCTGGATGTTCAAGAAAGCTTCGTACAAGTTCGCCTTTACAGCTCAACAAAACGGTAACTTAGTGGGAGAAGATGAAGGGAGTATAGCAGCGCAGGAAAAAACTCCGTATTATTTCTGCCATCAGTTCTCTCCTCCGACAAAGTGCAATGTTGACACAGGCAATTTATATAAACTCCAAAACCATAAATAATTTTCATTGTAGATAAAATCTTTTCTTCTTTCTTGATAAAATTAAAACATCTACAACCAGTCTCCTCTCGCAAAAATAATCTAGGATAAGTTTCTGTATATTTTGCAAGTTAGGAAAATCTCAAATATTCCTCATCGGTTATTTAAAATTTAGATACAAATTACCCTAATGCTACACTGTACCAACAGTAAAAATTCCATAGAGAAAGCCGGCCGCTGTGACTGAGCGGTTCTAGGCGCTTCAGTCCGGAACCGCGCTGCTGCTACGGTCGCAGGTTCGAATCCTGCCTCGGGCATGGATGTGTGTGATGTCCTTAGGTTAGTTAGGTTTAAGTAGTTCTAAGTCTAGGGGACTGATGATCTCAGATGTTAAGTCCCATTGTGCTTACAGCCATTTGAACCATTTTTTTCCATAGAGAAAGTTCAACGTACTGTACACTTGACTATAGTGTATACTCACCAAAGTTGTGTCAAAGACTGAAGACACCTTTGTTAGCTGTAAACAGGAATAGTCAGATAACAATCTTTTAATTCCTCGAATAACTGCTTTCGTGAATTACGTGGACAACGCGTCTTTCGGGGTAGCGGCGCCCGTCGACTCACAGTGGCTGGCGGTCGGATACGGTTACACGCGGCCCGGCTCGAAACAGCGGTGCGCTGCACGCTGCCCTCATTACTCAACCACATGAAACAGATAAAATACCACAGTTTTTTCACTAACATACAGATGTACAATTAAATTAATGAAATGATGCATATGCAATTCATTCAAGAGAAGCAATGCAAACAAAAAGAAGTTGACCATATATTCAGTTGGCCACGTCGGTAGGCTATTTTTCGCATGAATTTGGGACCTTATAATTTACCACGTGACACTGTGATTTGTATCAAATTTACTTGTGATATTCTGATTACAGACCATGACCGAAACGCGTCAATAACATATTTTTTATACACTGAAGCGCCAAAGAAATTGGTATAAGCATGCGTATTCAAATACAGACATATGTAAACAGGCAGAATACGGCGTTGCGGTCGGCAACGCCTATATAAGACAAGTGTCTGGCGAAGTTGTTAGATCGGTTACTGCCGCTACAATGGCAGGTTATCAAGATTTAAGTGAGTTTGAACGTGATGTTATAGTCAGCGCATGAGCGATGGGGCACAGCATCTCCCAGATAGCGATGAAATGGGGATTTTCCCGTAAGACCATTTCACCAGTGTACCGTGAATATCAGGTATCCGGTAAAATATCAGATCTCCGACGTCGCTGCGGCTGGAAAAAGATCCTGCAAGGACGGGACCAACGACGACTGAAGAGAGTCGTTCGACGTGACAGAAGTACAGCCATTCCGCAAATTTCTGCAGACTGCATTGCTGGACCATCAACAAGTGTCAGCGTGAGAATCATGGCTTCGAGTGGGCTTCCGGACCCTTGATGACTGCGCGACACGGAGCTTCACGACTCGCCTGGGCCCGTCAACACCGACATTGGACTGTTGATAACTGGAAATATGTTGCTTGATCAGACGAGTCTCATTTAAAATTGTATCGAGCGAATGCACGTGTACGGGTATGGGGACAACCTCATGAATCCATGGACCCAGCATCTCATCAGGGGTCTGTTCCAGCTGGTGGTGGCTCTGTAATGGCGTGGGGCGTGTGCAATTGGAGTGATATAGAACCCCTGATACGTCTAGATACGACTCCGACAGGTGACACGTACATAAGCATCCTGTCTGATCACCTTCATCCATTCATATCCACCGTGAATTTGACGGACTTCCGGCAGGACAATGCGACAACCCACCCGTCCAGAATTGCTACAGAGTGGCTCCAGGAATAGTCTTCTGATCTTAAACACTTTCGCTGACCACTAAACTCCTCAGACACGAATATTATTGAGCATATGTGGGATGCTTTGCAACGTGCTTTCAGCTTTGTGGACAACCCTGCAGGATTCATGGCGTCACTTCCCTCTAGCACTACTTCAGACAACAGTCGAGTCCATCCATGCTGTTGCGGCACTTCTACGTGCTCGATGGGGCCCTACAAGATACTTGGCAGTTGTACCAGTGTCTTTGGCTCTTCGGTTTATTTTTGTTGACAATGAACAAAGAAGTTCAGCAGCTTTGTCAGATGCCTGCCACGCGACTAACACCCATTTCACAAGACTTTTCGCAAAAGTGGCATCATTTTAACGTCACACTCAGTATCGACAACTGCAGAAATTGCTATTGACTTGGTGACAAGGAAGAATAAGAATGTTATTGTTCATCGTTTTACTCGCAGTAGTTTAAGTTCTCCTGTTAGGTTCCGCCTAACCACGCACTCGGAATCGCCAAAAATTTATATCAGCCTTCGTTCTCTAATCAGACGGAAATGTAAATAACATCGAATATTACAGAACATACTTGTATTAAATTTCTTAAAAAGTACCAGAATATATTAAAAACGCTAAGGTGGAAAGAAATTACCTTTGAATGTGGCTAAATGAGAACATCCATCTTTCGCTTCCATAAACCACGACATTATCCATTTCGCTACCACTTAGTCCTGCGATGTTACTCTGTTGTCCTGGTTATAATACTCGTAGTATCTCTTCAAGTATAATATCGTTGATGTATTATTAATGGTGTCGTGTCTGTGATTATATGAAAGCATTAACCGTCAATAAGTCATTAGGTGACGTTTAATTATAACAGCAATTATAAAAAATCGTACCAATAACGATGTGTTTCTTTAACACATGAAGTCTTGCAAGAGTTTCGTATGGAACGCTAACGGAAGTCGATAGCAGTTCCTGCCGTCGTCGATATTGCTCATGACATCAAAATGACGTCACATTTGCAGAAACTGTTGCAAAATGAGTACTACTCCTGCTCACGTAAGTTGGCACCTGGGGAATTATTAATACGACCCTGTAATCGGCCGCAGGACAGGTAGAATTCGCCTCTTTTTGGGTAGCGATCTATGAAAATCATTGCCGGTTACACTAAAACAAGCTTCTCACTACCACTGCAACTGGAGTCTGAGTATATCTACATCTATATCTACATGGATACTCTGAAAATTACGGTAAGTGCCTGGTAGAGGGTACATCGAACCATCTTCACAATAATTCTTTATTATTACAATCTCGAACAGCTTGCGGAAAAAAACGAACACCTATATCTTTCCGTGCGAGCTCTGATTTCCACTATTTTATTATGATGATCGTTTCTCACTATGTAGGTCGATGTCAACAAAATATTTTCGCATATTGAGGAGAGAGTCAGTGACTGAAATTTCGTGAGAAGATTCCGCCTCAACGAAAAACACTTTTGTTTTAATTATGTCTATCCCAAATCCTGTATCATGTTAGTAACACTCGCTCCACTATTTCGTGGTAATGCAAAAAGTGCTGTTCTTCTTTGATGTTTCTCGATGTAGTTCGTCAACTCTATCTGAAAAGAATCCCCACCGCGCAGCAGTATTCCAAAAGAGAACGGACAAATTAGTGTAGACAGTCTCTTTAGTAAATCTGTTACATTTTCTAAGTGTTCTGCCAAATAGAAGCAATCTTTGGTTCACCTTCTCCACAACATTTTCTACGTCTTCTTTCCAATTTAAATTGTTCGTAATTGTAATTCCTACGTATTTAGTTGATTTTACGGCCTTTAGATTTGACTAATTTATCGTGTAAATGAAGTTTTACAAATTCCTTTTAGCACCCATGTGGATGACCTCACACTTTTCATTGTCTAGGGCCAATTGCCAATTTTACCATCATACAGATATCTTTTCTAAATCGTTTTGCCATTTGTTTTGATCTTCTAGTGACTTTACTAGACGATAAACTATAGCATCATCATCTGCAAACAACCTAAGACCGCTGCTCAGATTGCCTCCTACATCGTTTATATAGATAAGGAACAGCAGAGGGCCTATAAGACTACCTTCGGGAACGCCAGAAATCGCTTCTGCTTTACTTGATGACTTTCCGTCAATTACTACGAACTACGACCTCCCTGATCGGAAATCACGAATCTAGTCACATAACTGAGGCGATATTCCATTAGCATGCAATTTAACTACAAGCCGCTTGTATGGTACAGTGCCAAAAGCCTACTGGTAATTTAGAAATACGGAATCAGTTTCAAATCCCGTGTCAATAGGACTCAACACTTCGTGTGAGTAAAGAGCTAGTAGTGTTTCACAAGAACGGTGTTTTCAAATCCGTGTTGGGTGTGTGTCAATAGGCCGTTCTCTTCGAGGTAATTCACAATGTTCGAACACAATATGTGTTCCGAAATCGTACTGCATATCGACATTAATGATATGGGCCTATAATTTAGTGGATTACTCCCACTACCTCAGAGATTGTTTCTTTAATTCCAATAGATGACAATAAACATTTTTCTGTAGACTTCCGATTTTGGTCAACAGTGATCGTCTTCAAATCTGCACGAAGCCTTATCTGTCTATACGTTTTACACGTGGGTCGTTCAATATGTAATGCCCCTCATTTTTTTTCTCGGACCATATTTATTGTTAAAAGTCAGAATTTGGTGACGATGTGGATCAACATGTCTTGCCCATGACCTATTTTCCTACGTAGTCTCCATCACGTTCTATGGCCGTACGCCAACATTGTGGAAGAGCATGTATTCCCTGCTGGTAAAAGCTCTTGTCCTGTTGGCGTAGCCATGTTTTCACTGCATGACTGGCTCTCTCGTCATCTTCAAAGTGTGTTCCCTGTAGAGAATCTTTAAGCGGACCAAAGAGATGGAATGGCCTTTCTTTGAATCTTGTGGTCTGCTGTGAGCATTCGTGAAACCCATCGTGAGCACGTTTTTTGAATATCCGAGAGTCTCGATCATTGCAGACACACTTCCAATGCTGACTGACAACTGTAGAGCCAATTGTCGGGTCGTGATGTGCCGGTCGGCACGAATAATGGCATCCGCACGCTTCAGCATGTCTGGAGCAGTGGCTGTGACAGGACGTCCCGAGCACGGCTGATCATGGAGTTTGAAACTTCTTTATTAAAATTCTTTTCTGCTTCTGTTGATGAATGAAATGGGAAGTTGAAGCTTCTACGTTATTTAATTCTGAAACAGCTGAGTAAAACTGAACGTACTGAGCCTGCTTTCTCTTTACTTATTCTTATCATGTCAATAATGACCCACAATGTTCTAGCGCAGCGCAATCTGACTGCTCAAAAAAGGATAAGCTGACTTCAAATAATTAATACAAAAAAATCGCCCTGACTAAAAAAAAATCTTAACAATAACCTATACTTTACATTAAGCACTTACATCACAAAAATGACATGATCCAGCGAAAAGCAGCGCGATTCGTCATGGGGACATTTAGTCAGCGCGAGAGCGTTACGGAGATGCTGAACAAGCTCCAGTGGCGGACACTTCAAGAAAGGCGTTACGCAATACGGAGAGGTTTATTATCAAAATTACGAGAGAGCACATTCCGGGAAGAGATGGGCAACATATTACTACCGCCCACATATATCTCGCGTAATGATCACAACGAAAAGATCCGAGAAATTAGAGCAAATACGGAGACTTACAAGCAGTCGTTCTTTCCACGCACAATTCGTGAATGGAACAGGGAAGGGGGGATCAGATAGCGGTACAATAAGTACCCTCCGCCACACACCGTAAGGTGGCTCGCGGAGTATAGATGTAGATGTAGATGTACATCACAAAAATCTTCATTACGCGAACTACTGAAATACAAATGGTTCAAATGGCTCTGAGCACTATGGGACTTAACATCTGAGGTCATCAGTCCCCTAGAACTTAGAACTACTTAAACCTAACTAACCTAAGGACATCACACACATCCATGCCCGAGGCAGGATTCGAACCTGCGACCGTAGCTGTTGCGCGGTTCCGGACTGCAGCGCCTAGAACCGCTCGGCCACCATGGCCGGCTACTGAAATACAGCGAGCGTCAGTACTGCCAGCTAAATAAAAGATTCTAACTACTAAAGCTACTAACTACTAATTGGCATATGGTTAGCAAGGGAAAGATTTTGTTGCAAACCAAATAATGTATTTTTTTACCTTAATAATGGGACATCCAGTTCAGACAGGAAAATAAATCGTCATTGACATGTAGTACAAAGGTATATAATCATGAATAATATCCAGTCTCCAGGTCGCACATATATAGATTGTTAGCCTACGCTAACACTTCATTCGTCTACTCCCCATCAATGCTCACATCTAACATCCATCACTGCTGGCTGTTCACCTCCAACTACCCAACAGTACTTCCATCACTGCTGGCGACTAACTTCCAACTGCCCAACACTACTGGCGATTAACTTCCAACGACGAGTCCAACCAGCCACAGAGTCTGTTACAAAGAAAGCGCAGTCAGAGATTCAATGTAAAAAGCGCTACATTGCGCTGCCAACACAGAAGCAGCCCACTTACAATTTCTGTTTCTGCATTTCCTGAGGCTGTAACTTCTTTTACCCATCGCCCAACTGTACCCCTATCAACTTCCGCATCGCGATACACTGCACACAAACTTTTGTTGATGTTCACCACGGTTTCTTTTTCTGCATACAAGAATTCACTAATAGCACGCTGCTTGTAACATGAGTCGTATGTAGACGCCATTTTGACATTGTACTACAGCTCTGCCATCTGCCAGAACGGTTCGAAACTTCACCGTCTCACAGAACAAACATCAAATGTGAAGCACCAACAAGGACGTTTGTCTACGTAAATTAATGGCTTTTTTAAAAAATGTGGGCGTTACTTATTGAACGATCCTCGTAGATTGAGGTTCATCGCCGCGTTTTTCTGTCTGTATCTGACGGCTAAATTCAGGAACTGCTGTAGAGATTTTGATACGGTCTCCACTAATACACTCCTGGAAATGGAAAAAAGAACACATTGACACCGGTGTGTCAGACCCACCATACTTGCTCCGGACACTGCGAGAGGGCTGTACAAGCAATGATCACACGCACGGCACAGCGGACACACCAGGAACCGCGGTGTTGGCCGCCGAATGGCGCCAGCTGCGCAGCATTTGTGCACCGCCGCCGTCAGTGTCAGCCAGTTTGCCGTGGCATACGGAGCTCCATCGCAGTCTTTAACACTGGTAGCATGCCGCGACAGCGTGGACGTGAACCGTATGTGCAGTTGACGGACTTTGAGCGAGGGCGTATAGTGGGCATGCGGGAGGCCGGGTGGACGTACCGCCGAATTGCTCAACACGTGGGGCGTGAGGTCTCCACAGTACATCGATGTTGTCGCCAGTGGTCGGCGGAAGGTGCACGTGCCCGTCGACCTGGGACCGGACCGCAGCGACGCACGGATGCACGCCAAGACCGTAGGATCCTACGCAGTGCCGTAGGGGACCGCACCGCCACTTCCCAGCAAATTAGGGACACTGTTGCTCCTGGGGTATCGGCGAGGACCATTCGCAACCGTCTCCATGAAGCTGGGCTACGGTCCCGCACACCGTTAGGCCGTCATCCGCTCACGCCCCAACATCGTGCAGCCCGCCTCCAGTGGTGTCGCGACAGGCGTGAATGGAGGGGCGAATGGAGACGTGTCGTCTTCAGCGATGAGAGTCGCTTCTGCCTTGGTGCCAATGATGGTCGTATGCGTGTTTGGCGCCGTGCAGGTGAGCGCCACAATCAGGACTGCATACGACCGAGGCACACAGGGCCAACACCCGGCATCATGGTGTGGGGAGCGATCTCCTACACTGGCCGTACACCACTGGTGATCGTCGAGGGGACACTGAGTAGTGCACGGTACATCCAAACCGTCATCGAACCCATCGTTCTACCATTCCTAGACCGGCAAGGGAACTTGCTGTTCCAACAGGACAATGCACGTCCGCATGTATCCCGTGCCACCCAACGTGCTCTAGAAGGTGTAAGTCAACTACCCTGGCCAGCAAGATCTCCGGATCTGTCCCCAATTGAGCATGTTTGGGACTGGATGAAGCGTCGTCTCACGCGGTCTGCACGTCCAGCACGAACGCTGGTCCAACTGAGGCGCCAGGTGGAAATGGCATGGCAAGCCGTTCCACAGGACTACATCCAGCATCTCTACGATCGTCTCCATGGGAGAATAGCAGCCTGCATTGCTGCGAAAGGTGGATATACAATGTACTAGTGCCGACATTGTGCATGCTCTGTTGCCTGTGTCTATGTGCCTGTGGTTCTGTCAGTGTGATCATGTGATGTATCTGACCCCAGGAATGTGTCACTAAAGTTTCCCTTTCCTGGGACAATGAATTCACGGTGTTCTTATTTCAATTTCCAGGAGTGTAGATACACTGATTCACGAGAAAGATCTGCGTATATAATATATTACCACTGCCCCAGACATGTCTTCCGGCCTATAGTGTCGCAAAGTTATTTGCTGCACTCTTTTTCCACAGCCGCCGAGCCAATATACAAGGATTGGACAAAAATATGGGTCAAATGGATCTGAGCACTATGGGACTTAGCATCTGAGGTCATCAGTCCCCTAGAACTTAGAACTTCTTAAACCTAACTAACCTAAGGACATCACACACATCCATGCCCGAGGCAGGATTCGAACCTGCGACCATAGCAGTCGCGCGGTTACGGACTGAAGCGCCTAGAAGCGCTCTGCCACAGCGGCCGGCCAAAAGTTTGGAAACACCACAAATAGAACACATTACCATGCCTAATATGGTGTAATAAACCCGCTGGTATTCAAAACAGCTTCCATTCGTCTCGATATCGGATCTGTATGGTTTTCGTGGGAACTGTATGCCATCCTTACTGCAAATCAGCGGCAATTACAGTTACCTATGATGTAGGTGGATAACGATCACGTAACCTTCTCTCCAAACTGACCACGAAGAACTGGTGACTATGGTGGCTAGAGGTCATGCGACGATTCATCGTCATGCTCACACAACCAGTCCTGGACGATATGAGCTGTGTGGTCAGGGCCCTGTCGTCTCACAACACAGCATCACCATTGGGAAAGAAACATTGTACCATGGGTTAGACCTGATCATCCAAAATGACCACAGAGTCCTTGCCAATAATGCCACCTTGCAGAGTAACCAAGGGGCCCATGGAATACACGATAGGACTGCCCAGATCATCACCATGTTTCATTCTTGGGACGTAATCTCGGCCAGAACTTGAAAACGGTGTGAAACAAAACTTATCCGCCCAAATGTCTTACTTCCATTGCTCCGTAGTCCACCATAGTTCAGATTTTATGGCTTCGGCACCACGTTTTCCTTTAAGGGTATTTGTGTCATTGACTAGAAGTTTTGGAATACCAACTCGCCCTGCTGTTCCCTTCTTATGTAGATCCATTTATGTGGCTTGGACGCTGAAAGGGATCGCGAGTCCGACATTCGGTTCTTCTGTGACTTTTTCATGTGTCGTCCTCTTATTTTTAGTCACAATCTTCCTCAATGTCTGTCACGATCACACAACACACACTTTCGTCCGCGTTGTGACTTTGCTTCGATTCTATGCCTCTTCAAACACCAAACACTTCGGCTCACTTCGTTACAGAAGCACCCACCATACGAACACCAACAATTTGCCCACGTTCGAACTCACAACCACACAGAACTACTCGCGGTGTTCCCATATTTTGTGCTGAAGGTTTGATTGTTAATTAATGTATTTGAAAGAAGTGTTATCGCCCTTTTCTTAAGTACGAAAAGGTTGTGTTCTGTTTTCGTGTTACTACGAGTTCCGGGATAATCTGTAACCCATCCACCGACAGAACCGCGTCGAATACCTGGACGCTAGCTGTTCGTGCGCTAGTGATCATAGGTCCAAGGAGAAGCCTGCACGCCTTGTCCCGGGATGTGTTCAAAGATACTGGTATTCAAGGGTTTCGCTATTATCGTAACGATTATCTCGTTTGATGGGAACTTGCTAAGATTATCGGCATTGTGTCGAAGTTAATAAATGTATATACTGATCGCAAGTGAGCTGTTCTTATTTCAGAACTCTTAAAGCCTGTGTTACAATCATCTGCAATAGACGTCTTATTTATTCTTCCCTCTTTCTAATCAGGACAGAGCCTGCGAAATGTCATTAATTGGAGGTGAAGAATGATCTATTGTTGCAGCACAATACCACATTTTCTCTGCTGAGCGACCTTTAATATTATTGAGAATTTTGGGAAGAAGTTTCATTTACAGTCAATTCCACAAGAAAGAGTACGCCATTATATGTATGAAATAAAAGACATTATTATAAATATATGTTTACTCGAGAATACACGTTATTAGTAATTGCACAATTACCTAATAGTTAATCCATTTGACGCCATTATCGATTTTATCTTGGCACCTTAGCCCTGACTCCGGTAAAACAACCATGTCTCCAACGTCTAAATATCTTTTGATACACTTCGCAACGAATGTCTTTGACCTTCTAAGAATTTTAGCAGCAGGTCCATATGAAAGCTTTGGTCCCTTTGGAATATTTACAAGGAACACTGTCAAGTGACGCTTCAGATATTTTGCACTCATTTAAACTGCAACCGACAAAACAAAATATTCAATTCTCACACTGTTTATCTATACACTGTGCAAAAGCGCATCGAATACATCTTCGAGACCTACACCAGAGATGTCACTACGGACGTTACATTTAATATTATGGAGTTCAGTTTCTTGTGGAACTGGCTGTAGAACAGTCAGAGCTGATCGGAGGCAGAGTTTTAACTTCATTCGCAGTAAGATATGGGGAAAGAAGCAGTTACTGACATCATGCCTCCACTGCTCCTATGATATTTTTCTCTCCCGTATTTGTAACCAACTAACCTGCAGCCACCGTCAACAATTACTTCAGAGAAGGGTTGGGGAGAAACGTCCGGAGCCCGTTGATGGAGCTACCCGCTCGAAACCGGGGCGCTTCGCTAGTCCTAATACAATAACAGTGAACTCTGGTGGATTCGTCGTCTTGCCCTGGTGTTGTGTCACGGTGCTTTCTGAGCAATGCTCGACTAGAGGTAATATCTGCTCTGGATATCTGTGCTACTGTGACCTACGTCAGGTGGAATAAACTGAACGCGCTCGCGCAATCAATACGTGAAAACTCGCTAAACTATGTATCGGTTCCTTCTACTTGTTGTATTCCCGTTTCTGAAATTTCTTCTTGTGTGATAGAACCGGACTGCGGCTGATCGAAGACTTGAAGAAAGTAGATATCAAAAGTTGTAATTACTTATAATAAATTTATCATTCATAAAAATTATTGATAAGTACAGGGTGTTACAAAAAGGTACGGCCAAACTTTCAGGAAACATTCCTCACACATAAAGAAAGAAAATATATTATGTTACTTCTCTTCAAATCAAATTAATCATGGAATGGAAACACACAGCAACAGAACGTACCAGCGTGACTTCAAACACTGAAAGGTGGCTACACTGAGTCACAGCGCCAGAGTTTGCGCCAAAGAGTATTATTCAGCCGCCTCCACTGGACAGTGGTTGTTCAGAGAATGTCGAGGGCAGTGCTTGTTAGGAAGTTGTCGTGGGCAGTGCTTGCTGAGAGGATGTCGATAGCTGTAGTAGTTGTGAGCATGTCGTGTGCAGTTGTTTTGATACTGCTGATGAACTGTCTGATTAGTGATAGTGAATATTATGGACTGTTACCTGCACCTGCTCAACATTTCTGGGTGCCCCTGATGGAACTGCTTCTACTGAAATGATGTCACTTGTTGCTGTCTGCACTGTTCAACATTGCTGGGTGCCACTGATGGAACTGCTTCTACTGAAATGATGTCATTTGTTGCTGTCTGCACCTGTTCAACATTTCTGGGTGCCACTGATGGAACTGCTTCTACTGTAATGATGTCACTTGTTGGTGTCTGCACCTGTTCAACATTGCTGGGTGCCACTTTGGGAACTACTTCTACTGAAATAATGTCACTTGTTGGTGTCTGCACCTGTTCAACATTGCTGGGTGCCACTGATGGGACTGCTTCTACTGAAATGATGTCACTTGTTGGTGTCTGCACCTGCTCAACATTGCTGGGTGCTACTGATGGAACTGTTTCTACTGAAATGATGTCACTTGTTGGTGTCTGCGCCTGCTCGCCATTGCGGGATGCCACTGTTGGAGCTGTTTAATTACAGCTGATGAAATGTTATGAGACTGCTATTTGCACCTGTTGACCATTGCTGGGTGCTACTGGTGGAACTGTCAACTACTCTGAGGAGTGTTACCTGTTTATTGAACTATTGAAAAGATTTTATGTGAATATTTGTATAAACTGACTTTTATATATTTACTGTTTATGAAATGTTATGAGACTCTTACCTACACCGATTTGTCATTGCTGGTACCATTGATTGAATGATACTTGTGTAAACTATTATGTAAAATCACATGTGTGCAAGCATTTGTATTCCTTACTGTATTTTATATATTAGGTTATGGAAGGGCCAGTGCAAAGACAAAATTTATTTAGTTATGTGATATTTACTTATTAATATTATCTTTTATTTTTGTCTGTATTCTTTGCACGAATTTGGTGGTATTTTCACCAGCAGAGCTGGTAAAAAAAAAACCTCAAATTCTAGCCCGTGGAGGAGGGGCATATGAAAGGTGGCTACACTGAGTCACAGCGCCAGAATTTGCGCGAAAGAGTATTATTCAGCCGCCTCCACTGGGCAGTGGTTGTTCAGAGAATGTCGAGGGCAGTGCTTGTTCGGAAGTTGTCGTGGGCAGTGCTTGCTGAGAGGATGTCGATAGCTGTACTAGTTGAGGCCATGTCGTGTGCAGTTGTTTTGATGGGCTAGACAGCAGATGTTGTTCGAATGGAGATGTTGTAATGATCAGAGTGTATTTTTCGTCAATATATATGAAGATAAAAAACATTTTTTTATTTTTTTTAAATTTCCTAACTAAAAATGCCTCTTGGTCACAGGTTCAGTCAACAAAGCATCTGGCTTGTGTTCATGTATTAGAGTGTAATTCTGGTTTCTATGTGCAATCATAGTATTTCTGTTTTTTTTTTTTTAATTACTTAGTTGTAAATGGCGTTTAAGCATCTTGTCGTATTGAGGAAGAACCGTGCCAGATGCGTACGTTGAATCACACTTCCACACACAGAACAGTTACACTTGTGCTTTGTTGTTTCGTAGCTTTTATAGTTGCTGGGGACTTAATTAATTAATTGTGTAACGGAAATTTCCTTTCTTTCTTTGTTGTTATTCTATGCAGTCAGATTGCGTACTAATACTAGTCAGGGCCAACCGGTTACGAGACTTCGTAGCCGGACATACAGTTACTAAAAATATTTGCAGTCTAAGTAATTAAGCCCCCATGCAACACTTTGTTACAGGAAATGTTCAAAATGTCCTTCGTTAGCGAGGATACATGCATCCACCCTCCGTCGCATGGAATCCCTGATGCGCTGATGCAGCCCTGGAGAATGGCGTATTGTATCACAGCCGTCCACAACACGAGCACGAAGAGTCTCTACTTTTGGTACCGCGGTTGCGTAGGCAAGAGCTTTCAAATGCCCCCATAAATGAAAGTCAAGAGGGTTGAGGTCAGGAGAGCATGGAGGCCATGGAATTGGTCCGCCTCTACCAAATCATCGGTCACCGAATCTGTTGTTGAGAAGCGTACGAACACTTCGACTGAAATGTGCAGGAGCTCCATCGTGCATGAACCACTTGTTGTGTCGTACTTGTAAAGGCACATGTTCTAGCAGCACAGGTAGAGTATCCCGTATGAAATCATGATAACGTGCTCCATTGAGCGTAAGTGGAAGAACATGTGGCCCAATCAAGACATCACCAACAATCCCTGCCCAAACGTTCACAGAAAATCTGTGTTGATGACGTGATTGCACAATTGCGTGCGGATTCTCGTCAGCCCACGCATGTTGATTGTGAAAATTTACAATTTGATTACTTTGGAATGAAGCTTCGTCCGTAAAGATAACATTTGCACTGAATTGAGGATTGACACATTGTTGGATGAACCATTCGCAGAAGTGTACCCGTGGAGGCCAATCAGCTGCTGATAGTGCCTGCACACGCTGTACATGGTACGGAAACAACTGGTTCTCCAGTAGCACTCTCCATACAGTGACGTGGTCAACGTTACCTTGTACAGCAGCGACTTCTCTGATGCTGACATTAAGGTTATCGTCAACTGCACGAAGAATTGCCTCGTCCATTGCAGGTGTCCTCGTCGTTCTAGGTCTTTCCCAGTCGCGAGTCATAGGCTGGAATGTTCGGTGCTCCCTAAGACGCCGATCAATTGCTTCGAACGTCTTCCTATCGGGACACCTTCGTTCTGGAAATCTGTCTCGATACAAACGTACCGCGCCACAGCTATTCCCCGTGCTAATCCATACATCAAATGGGCATCTGCCAACTCCGCATTTGTAAACATTGCACTGACTTCAAAACCGCGTTCGTGATGAACACTAACCTGTTGGTGCTACGTACTGATGTGCTTGATGCTAGTACTGTAGAGCAATGAGTCGCATGTTAACACAAGCACCGAAGTCAACATTACCTTCCTTCAATTGGGCCAACTGGCGGTGAATCGAGGAAGTACAGTACATACTGACGAAATTAAGATGAGCTCTAACATGGAAATTAAGCGTTTCCGGACACATGTCCACATAACATCTTTTCTTTATTTGTGTGTGAGGAATGTTTCCTGAAAGTTTGGCCGTACCTTTTTGTAACGCCCTGTATAAAAAGGGAGATCAAAAATACCAAGACGGTAAAATAAAATGCATGATATACAAACATAGATCACTGAATTATCATGTACCCATGAACGGTTTAAAAAAAAAACGCTTACAAAAAATAATACTAGCATAATGTTACGAAATCAGTAAAAATTACCATACTGTAATTTAGAAAAGCCTTCATTGAAAATTACGTTGACTCATGTCATACTAACAATAATACCGCATACAGTGGTCATATTGTAACGAAACGCATAGGGCAGAGAATTTGTCTCAAAATATAGACCTTGAAAAACAACAAACGGAATGAAGAACGCGTAAATATGATAAAGGGAGAAGGCTAACCGACTTATTACTAATGCATACGTATGGTCAATTTATTTAAACTAGTGGCTGTTGATGCTGCATAACAGATTCGATTTCTGTTCTAAGCTTGATGATTTTCTCGATTCATGCAGAGGTCTGAGGGCGGTGCCAACGAGGCCCAAAACTGGTAACTACATAAAATTATTAAATAAAATTAAATCTATTGGTATATATTTTCTTAAAGTGTTTTATTTATGGTGTGTTTTATATTTTCCCGTATACAAGGACTTTTTGTATTAGCGTTTGATGGCCAGTAAACACTTATCTTCTTCCCTACCCTTTTCCCCTATCTCTACCGGGTCGGAAGTGTTACATGGGTTTTTGCAGTGTTAACGGTAGTTGGTGGCTAGATGTCTACCTGAAGATACCATCCCTCCCGGAGTGAAATTTGTGTACACCATCTGTCTCTGCCCAGAGTAAAGCTCATGTTCAAGTGTGACAACGTTTACTAAATGTTTCTGTAGCGTGTATCTGACGTGAAACGTGGGTGTCAGCTTCGTATTTACCTAGTTGGATGTGGAAAATCGGCTGTTCACCAGCCCTCGTCGTTAACCCGCAAAGTGGATTCGCAAGCTGACCTCCCCGAAACCCAAAGCGGCGTGTTAACCCACTAGACGGCCAATGAAAACTGCAAATACAAGGTACAAGAGCCAACAGGGAACAATAAGACAGGAGGGCCAAGAGCGAAGGGCTCGAATTAAAAAAGATGTGAGTCAGGGATGTAATCTTCCGCCCCTAAATAAAGGAAAGGTTCAAGAGTCAGATTAAAATTAAATGACCGGCCGCTGTGGTCGAGCGGTTCTAGGCGCTTCAGTCCGGAACCGCGTGACTGCTACGGTGGCAGGTTCGAATCCTGTCTCGCGCATGGATGTGTGTGATGACCTTAGGTTAGCTAGGTTTAAGTAGTTCTAAGTTTGAGGGGACTGATGACCTCAGATGTTAAGTCCCATAGTGCTCAGAGCCATTTGAACCATTTTTGAACATCCTCTACCGACAGGAATCGTCAACCCCTGAAGGTCTTTTTTAAGGGACCGAAGGCGTTATAATCGCATGGCGAGAGATCAGGGCTGTAAGGTTGATACTAGAGTGTCTCCCCATTGAGTTGGCTGGCGTCCCAGATCTATCGACGTCCTGTGTAGAATCGCGATCAGCACTAGACTTGACGCATCACTCCACATCGGTGGTTTTCGACAAACATGCTGCCCATGCACGTTCTTTATTCTCCGATGGATGTTTACCTGAGTTTGCTCTTCGGCAGTACGTTGGTCCTGTTTGGACGCATTTGGTAATAACGCCGCCATAGTTCACCTTCCTTACATGTTGCTGCATAGGTGTCGGGCTACATTCCATATACGGAACAGCAACGCTTTCAAACGGTAAGTTTTTGATAGGTCCTTGTAGTTTCGTGTAGCTCAATGGCCGAGTGCAAGTCTTTGAATTTGACATTACTTCGGCAACTTGTGTGTCCCTAATTTACCCAAATTACCCAAGAGGAGCTACAGTACAAAGTGGAATCCGCACCACATGTCGTTTCAGGCGACTCTTCAAATCGTTAAGAGACAAAGGCTAGATTAACGTCGGAGGAAACATTCCGTGGTGTGCTAGGAATTCGATGTCGCGTCCTCTTTGTTTCTGGTAGAGCTGTTGGTAATATCGATGTGTATCTGCGACATTCTTCTTTTCTCTGGTGTATCGATATATCCATATCGAAAAACTATTTCGAATGCCGATATTTTGATTTTATATTCTATTTTTTCTCAATTTTCGATAAATACTGGAAGTTCCTCTTTTCAAATTGTACTAGACCGTAAGTTTACTTTCATTATGAGAAGGAGTTACTACTTTTTCAGCTTTCATCTTTGTCTTTGTCTATGTGAAGCAAGTAGAGATGGCACAAAGAAGAAATCCGATGGCACTGGGAGGGGGGGGGGAGGGGGCTCGCGGGGAGAGTGGAGTAAGAAGGTATCCGTTAAACAAATTGACGCGACTAGTGTGCTGTTTCTTCACATCGGCATTCTTCAAAAACAGTCGCTGAAACTCATGAACAAAAATCTAAATGACAAAATTGGTCTTTGCGGTGAGCGGAGACGTGTGAGGGGAAATGCTGACGTAATCGGCGCTCGGCGCTACCAACAGAAGCCGTAGCGCTTAGCTTTACCAGGAAATTTTGATACTACAACTGCTAGGTCGCTGGCATTTGCAAAAATGAAACAAACAGGGAAGTCGACATGAAGTGTTCCAGACAGACCCGATACGAGACGAAATCGAACGACGGACTCATTGGACACGTTTTATTGTGCCACTTACCTGCAGTTACAACTGTTAGCAAAGTGGTCATCGCGAAGCGTGAACGTGCATCGTTTTCCTTTCAATTCGTGCTCTGAGGGTGATAAGCAGACTGCTAACTTGTTGATGTACAGAATATGTAACACTAAATGATTACTTAAATATACAGTTCTAAACTGATAATATATTTAAGATGTTCTGCAGATTGGCTTTTTTCTTTTTTTTTTTAGCTTGCATTTCGATATCTTCTCTTAAATACATCGATAGTTCTTTCGATACATCGCTGGCTAATAATGATACTTTATTAATATCAATAAATCAGGTTCCCGATATTTTTAAAAGTATCGACAGTCCTAGTTTCCAGGCACGCCATTTGCCACCAGAGCAAGCACCAGCTTCGGCTGGGAAAAATATGATGCTACGGCATTGCTACACTGTGTGTGGTCGCAGACGAGTGGAGTCCCGGCCCTCCACGGGAGTCATCTGAGAAACAGAAGCAGCTCCGAGACCGGAAACGAGCGAGTGTTTCTCATTATTGCAACCCTTTGTTCGTTCGAATTTCGCCGTCGCGGCCCCTCTAAACACATCCTGTTTCTCGCGCAGGGGACAGGTAATAATATAAAAAGAGCGGCTCTCGCAGGGCGCGGCGCGGCGCGTCTTAATTCATTCCGCTTAATTTGGCGGCACATTCTCACAGTCGCAGCTCGGTCCAGGTCTTTGTCCGTTCGCGCCGACACCCGATACGCAGCCCGCGAAACAAAGCGCCCGCCACCGGGCGAGGGACGGTCGAGTCGAGAGCAGCCGAGAGGAGAGGACAGGGTGCAAAATAAAACGAGGCGAGCCGAGGCGCAAGCGAGCGTGGGCCCGCAAGACAAGAGCACCCTTGCGCGCTTTCACGTGCACGCATGCAAATGCGCTGCCACCGGCACGCTGCAAAAAAAAAAGTAAAAAGAGGAAGAGGTCGGCGAGCCGGACGCGGCCGCGCTGGCCCACAATGGGCGCAGTTCGGCGCTGCCGTGTCTGGCGGACGCAGGTGAGCCGCCGTTGCGCCGGGGGCCCCACCAGAGACGACCACGGCCATCCCGACGCCTCGAGGTGTCTGTGCGACGGAGTCAGCTCCACGTGTAGCAAGTGGTGACGCCTTCACGGGGAATCCAGACGGCGCCGACCGAGCAACTCGTATGGACGTCGACCTACGTGTCAGGTAGGGAACGAGAACAGAGATACTGCCTCGCTCGTATTAGCCGTGTTACTGGCTGCGAGCATCAGTGGGCACCTTACTTTTAACTAAGAAGTTCGTTGCAGTCGCGTATTGTTTAATGTCTGTACTGCCGTTGTCAACAGCTCATAAGTACGTCCCGACCGAGAATGGTAGGAATCAATATTTTCATAAGGCCCCTTCTAGAGTTAATCCTAACACTTCATCGACCGTGAAGTATTTATGGACCTCATTTTTAGGCACCTCAACGGTGGTTGAGCTCCACGGCTGTTGCTTGAAATACAGCAGTCAGTCACTTTTTATATGCGAGCGGACTTCAAGAAATAAGTTACTCATTATTAAGGCAGGTTAAGTAACTTTTAATGAATGCTGCACTACACAGATACATGACACTTTTTTTCAACCTAGTCAGTAATTCTTGGAGCCATTAAAACGTTATGCCAATCCTTCCTCTTCTTCATCTCTTTCGTTACCTTCATCCCGTGTCTTCATTGCATTGGCATGTAAATTTTTCGGATTTGGCCATCTTAGTTGTAGATGGTGGCCGAATGCCCTCCAGCCCCCTACTCCAGACTCCGGGACGGGAGTTGTGTACCCCACGTGTCTACGTTTAATGTAATCCCAGGTAAAAGTGCGCGAACGTTTTCTAAAACTTTGTGAATCGTGTAACAGTGGCGGAATGTGCGTATGACCTTGGTATTGACCTAATCGGATGTGACAAACCGCCTAAAAAAAACATCCAGACTGAGCGGCACTTCAGCTCTCGACGTCATGAGCCAGACGGATTTGATCGAGGGGGACGCACCTTCCATAATACCGGAAGTGGCGTGCTAACGCGCGGCTAGCCGGGCGCGTCAATCCTTCAGGTACTCAACGATGAAATTCTCCTCCTTAATCGAGGAGCCAATCGAGAACCGCTTTGCGGTGAACATCCTCATCGTTGGCAAAACACCCCCGCCCCCCCCCCCCCCCACCTTCCCCACCCAGATATTCTTTCTTCTAGCCGAAATTTCAAAGGGCATTCCCATCACAGCAGCCACTTCTATACGGCAACTTGCAACTTGTTGGTACTTTTCACTACTGCTGGACGCGACATTCCATTTCGTCCACACACTGCTAGAATGAGCCGCTGTGGCCCAGCGGTTCTAGGCGCTTGAGTCCGGAATCGCGCTGCTGCTACGGTCGCAGGTCCAGATCCTGCCTCGAGCATGGATGTGTGTGATGTCGTTAGGTTAGTTAGGTGTAAGTAGTTCTAAGTCTAGGGGACTGATGACCTCAGATGTTAAGTCCCGTAGTGCTTCGAGCCATTTGATTTGAACTGCCAGAATTTCGTGGTAAATCTGCGTGCAATATAGACATTTTGCCCGCGTACTTCAACTTGGGAGAAAATTTACAGCTGTCGCACCATCTCATTCGCACAGTGTGACACACCTGTTATCCGTACCGCAGCAGAACTGTGTCTGCAGGAAACCGGAACATGCACACTCTTATGACAGGGCGCCACTCTTGTTGTGCAATGGTCTGTAGACGACACATATAACTTACTTTCAAAGAAGTCGTTACATAGCTTTATTTATACCAAAAAATGTTTCCGGCTTTCGCAGATTCCATTTGGCGTAATACACCTAAATCTTCGTCAATACAACGTTAGTAAGGACTATTTGGACGCTGCTGCCCCTTTTCGTCCTGTAACTTGTAGCTCCTTTCACCGCCTTTATGTGCATAGTGGAAACAAATTTCACTGAAGTGCTAATGCAGCATAGAATTCGCCATGCGGCTACAGCTGCGTTTCATTGAAATTAAAATTTCAACTGAAAGTGGATGAAAGCCCAAAATAAATAAAGGCATATGAAAAGTGGTTGGTTGCTATATTTTGTAAAGTAATCCAGTCTAAAACCACAGAGCTCAACTACCCATTAACATGGATAAATTAGTCCCTATAATTACTTCTTGAGGAATGGATGCGTCAGAGCGAGGTAGGAGTCAACATTTACATGAAGTTGCTACTAGAAGAGCTTCATGGAAATTTTGGCTTCTACCAATATTGACATCCACCACGCTCTGACTCCTCCAATCTCCATGAAGTTTTTAAAGGTTATTTATTGGTAGTGACCACTCAGTCAAAGCTAGAATAGCCATTAAACAGTTGACGCGACCACTGACTCCATCACAACAAGGCGTTTCGCGACGACGTAGTTACGTAAAACATTTTGGGCGCTATTTGCCGAGCCAGCCTCTAGTAAAAGCAAGGACTTTGTGCCTCCAGTATCACCATCATCAGCGATAATACGACAGTTAATTGATTCAGATGATGATGAGAGTGACGATTGTAAGAGAACTCGAGTTTTCGTTCAAATTTGTCGTGGTGAAAATAATTTTTGTATTGACGAGACGGGTAAAACCGTCAGCTGCTAGCAATGTATCGGCAAGTTTCCCAGCCTTCATTTACACGTGAAGCTTGGCTAAAGTTGAACTGGTAGGAAAATTGGCGAAACGTCGTTTCAAGAACAGTTTTTACTCAGTGTAGAACATTTCGTCCGCGACATACAACGATGAATGCTATCTTCTCATTTAAGAAATACTCCCTCTCACGAGCCCTAATGAAGTATGAAAAGGAAGGAAAAAATATCGTGACTTGTCTAAGTAGGTCTGTGAGGTATATTACGATGGCTCAGCTGATACAATGCTGTCTCCAATCTAAAGACAGCCGGATCACAATTGTCCCACGCTTTTAAACTATCATTTATCTCTGGACACTCAAGCTGTATGGCGTTCTTGACTGGTCTCAGAGAAATTTTTCTTTATACTCAGGTGCAATTGCGATCTTCCAGAAATATGAATGCTCTTACACAGAACTATTTTACGTAAATGAAAGGGAACTGCGTGTTGCAGTAGTAGAGAGTAGCACTGTTTTGATTGTCGGTTAATTTCATAGAGGAGAACGAACGTCAAATCCGTTGCAGCACATATCCGTTCGAAGGCACGAAGAGGAGCTTCCAGATTAGCGTCGCTATATGCCTGTCGCACGAGTTAGAACTGTTTATAGCACCCACACTTCAGAGGACATCGCTGGGAGGTTGGTTAATTAATCCTAGGACAGTGCCTCACAACTTCCTGACCTGCAACCGTACGCCACAACCTCTATTAGTTTTTCCGTCCAAATACTGCCGAAGGAAAATTCGTCTATCACTACAATTCAAACCTGCATTCACTGAGTACAATGCCGCTACAGTGGTGTACGTTAGCGATGTCGAATGCCAAGTTTCATAACTTGGTAAGAATTTCATCCGTTGTGCTTGCAGACGCTACTTTTGTGCATGAGCTGGGCAAGATGACGCTCGCTTTCACTCATACTGATGAGATGACGTAGAGGGTAACCTGGAGTTTCCTGCCGCTCCCCTCATGCTGATGAGGGCATGGCCATTTTCAACCAACACAGAAATCGTCAACTCTGAAACGCTATCTTACTGCGCTTGCAAAAAATGGCTCTGAGCACTATGGGACTCAACATCTTAGGTTATAAGTCCCCTACAACTTAGAAATACTTAAACCTAACTAACCTAAGGACATCACACACACCCATGCCCGAGGCAGGATTCGAACCTGCGACCGTAGCACTGCGCTTGCAGAACATTTGAGTAGGTTATTAATACACTTAATAAATCTCGGTAACATGTGGTTTTTGGGGTTTAAGTTGTAGCACAAAACACAAATTTCTACTTACCATTTCAGTTCCTACTCACGGAAGGAGCAACCACCTGGGAGTAGCGTGAAGTAAAACTACTGCTTAAAGCTTATTTGTGTTGGAATCCGTTGTGGAGTGATCGTTAGATTTTCAGGAAGGAAGAACAGCGATCAGTCACGAACAATTTGAATTTGATTGCAGATTGATATCAGCTATAGAATAGTCGTCATCAGTGCATAAAGCACCTGGTGTGGTCACATTGGCATGAATTTCAGGAGCATGTAGATTTCAATTTGAATACAGAACTGCATACAGCAGTCATTACAAAAGACACAGCCAGTGGAACTAAAGTGGTCGAAGTCTTAGACTTATTTATTAGACTTCGAAGGTCTTAGTTTCTCTGGCTGTACCTTTTGCAATGATTGTTTTATACAATTCTGTATTCAAATTACAGTGTACATGCACCTGACCTTTACGTCAAACCAGATGTTTTATGCATTTATGATGACCATTCTATAGATGAAGTAGAGCTGCAGTAAAATTCAGATTGTCCGCGACTGATCGCCGTTTCCCTTCCTGAACGTGCACCTGAACTTCATGTCAATGAGACCAAACCAGATGTTTTATACACTGATGATGGCTATTCTGTCGCTGAAGTCGGTCTGCAGTAAAATTCAGTCTGTTCGCGACTAATCTCTTTTCCCCTTCCTGAACACTTGTTGTAGAAAAGTAGATACCAGCTTCAGATTCAGTGGGAGAATCCTAAGGAAATGTATTTCATGCACGAAGAAAATGGCTCACAAAACACCCATTCGACCGACTCTTGAGAATTGCTCGCCAGTGTGGATCCCTTATCAGATTGGATTGAAAGAGGAGATACAGAATACCCAAAAAGACACCAAGTATTCCGTCGCGCCTTGGTTTAGTAAACAAGAGAGCGTCACGGAGATGCCCATCCTATTCCAGTGGCAGGCAGTACTGGAGAGACGTTGTGTATCACGGAGAGCATTATTATTGCAATTCCGACGGCGTATGTTCCAAGAAGAGACAGGAAACATATTCTCTGACATACTTCTCGTTAAATTACTACGACTGAAAAAAATCAAAGAAATTAGAGCTCACCCATAGGCTTACCTAATGTGATTGTTTCCACTCGCGGTTCGCGAAAAGGAGAGAAACGTGGGAGTAATAATAGTAGTATCAGAATTAGCCTACACCACGCCTGAAATTTGGCCTGCGGAGTACAATCGTAAATGTAACAAGACGACCACATACTACAAAATGTCACGGAGGACCTGAACACCGGTTGTGAGAGCCTGAATTGTATGATCAATTTATCGATCGTATTTGGCAGCAATTGCTGTGACCGAGTATGGGTCAAACAGTTTAAACAAGCACACTTGCGAAATAATGGCTACACACTTTCAGCTTTATTAATTAGACAGTTTAGCCAACGACTGACATTTTTCAATACGTACTAAATGAATCGTTGTTACTGTTCATCAATGGATATTTCGCCCAAGTGAAGCAGCGCAGTATCTCGCCAATTCATGTGATAAATGACTGGAACTTATAACACTCATAAACTTAACTCTTAAATGTTATCTCTTCCTTTTGATTTGCTGCCTGATGTTTCTGTGTTACACATGTAACTTGACATGTCATTAAGGAGCACTTGCTGTTTATCTTAAGAGTTATCAATACACTTTTATTCGGCAGTATACCATATCGGTTCCGCGGATCGATCTTAGCAGATAGCATCTCACATGCTATGTAGATGTGCTGCCAGACTGTTTTGATGAAGTACCTTACTACGTAGTTGCGTGACTGGTTAATCGCAAACACCACTTCTTTCATATTTTCTTTTAACTGTGCAATAAAATACTTCGGGAGCATGTTCTCCCTCGTTTTCTGAGAGATATATACCTTTGTATTTTGAGGGAAGAAGTGTTTTCAAAATGAGATGACGGCTTCACCATTCCGAGTTGATGTGAGGAACGACACACTGATCTCAACTGCAGTGTAAGATTTTAATAGGTTTCCTCTTTTGTTGTGTGTGTGTGTGTGTGTCCGCCCATAAATATGCTCCCTAGGCCACTGTATAGTACATGGCGGAGGGCACACTGTACAAATATATCGATTCTCTTTCCTATTTGATTTCCGTACTCAGTGAGGGAAGAATAACTGTCTGTGTGTCTTTGTGCACGCCCTAATCTTATTCGCACCGTTCCTTCACCTGGTATACAATGGTGGAAGCATAATGATCGAACTCTCTTCTTCGAATATGCTTTCTCAAAATTTACCCTCGGCTGGTCCCGGCGGAGGTTCGAGTCCTCCCTCGGGCATGGGTATGTGTGTTTGTCCTTAGGATAATGTAGATTAAGTAGTGTGTAAGCTTAGAGACTGATGACCTTTGCAGTTAAGTCCCATAGGATTTCACACACATTTAAGCATATTTTGAAAATTTACCCAACAGGTTATCGCGGTAATTACAAGCTATTAACATTCAAATCCCTCAATAGTTTCTGTTGCACTTTTCTATGGGCTATAACGACATCATTCGATACTAACAACGCATCTGGAATTCACTCGTTTTCTGTTGTCATTCCTATTTGAGGAAGACTTCAAACGTGGAATAATAGAATTAGGCGCACTAGCGTCTTGTAGGTGATTTCCTTTACTGATGGACTGCATTTTCCCTTAACCTTCCCATTATATCGACGTCTCCCGTTCTTTTACCCTAATACTGAAGTTACGTGATCGTCCCCTGTCATATACACTGAAGCGCCAAAGGTATAGGCATGCTTATTCAAATACAGAGATATGTAAACTGGCAGAGTACGGCGCTGCGGTTGGCAACGCCTATATTAGACAAGAAGTGTCTGGCGCAAGTGTCTGGCACAGTTGTTAGATCGGTTACTGCTGCTACAATGGCGGGTTATCAAGATTTAAGTGAGTTTAAACGTGGTGTTATAGTCGGAACACGAGCGATGAGACACAGCATCTCCGAGGTAGCGATGAAGTGGGTATTTTACAGTACGATCATCATGTACCGTGAGTATCAGGAATCCGGTAAAACATCAAATCTCCGACATCGCTGCGGCCAGAGAAAGATCCTGCAAGAACGGGACCACAGACGATTAAAGAGATCGTTCAACGTGACAGAAGTGCAACCCTTCCGCAAATTGCTGCAGATTTCAATGCTGGCCTATCAACAAGCGTCAGCATGCGAAGCATTCAACGAAACATCATCGATATGGGCTTTCGGAGCCGAAGGCCCACTCGTGTACCCTTGATGACTGCACGACACAGAGCCTTACGCCTCTCCTAGCCCCATAAACACCGACATTGGACTGTTGATAACCGGAAACATGTTGCCTGGTCGGACGAGTCTCGTTTCATGTTGTATAGAGCGGATGGACATGCTGGGGTGTGGAGACAACCTCTTGAATCCATGGATCCTGCATGTCAGCAGGGGACTGTCCAGTCTGATGAAGGATCTGTAATGGTGTGGAGTGTGTGCAGTTGGAGTGATATGGGACCTCTGATACGTGCCGATACTACTGTGGCAGGTGACACGTACGTAAGCATCCTGTCTGATCACCTGCATCCATTCATGTCCATTGTGCATTCTGTCGGACTTGGGCAATTCCAGGAGGACAATGCGACACCCCACACGTCCAGAATTGCTACAGAGAGGCCCCAGGAACACGCTTCTGAGTTTAAACACTTTCACTGGCCACCAAACTCTTCAGACATGATCATTATTGAGCATATCTGGGATGCCTTGTAACGTGCTGTTCAGAAGAGATCTCACCCCCTAGCACACTTACGGATTTATGGACAGCCCTGCAGGATTCACGGTGTGAGTTCCTTCCAGCACTACTTCGGACATTAGTCGAATCGATGCACGTCGTGTTGCGGCTCTTCTGCGTCCTACACAATATTACGCAGGTGTACCACTTTCTTTGGCTCTTCAGTGTACCTTCTTATTGTAGTCATACGATGCGACGTGCTCAAGATGTTAGCTACTAACCTTGTGGTCAAATACTATTTGCATCTAGATCTACATCCTTACTCCTCAAGCCAGCTAATGGTATGTGGTAGAGGATACTCCGTGTATCGCTGACACTTCCCCATTTTTCTGTTCCAGCCGCGAATGGCTGGCGGGAAAAGCGATTGCTGGTAAGCCTCTCTCTGTGCTCGAATCTCTTTAATTTTATCTGCGTGGTCTTTTTTGCGAGATATACGTAGGATCAGGCAATGTATTGGCTGACTCTTCTAGAAACGTACGCTCTCTGGACTTTAGTAGTAAACTACGCCGTGATGCGGAACGCCTCTCTTGCACCGTCTGCCGCTGGAGTTGGTTGATCATCTCAGAGACGTTTCCGTGCTTACTAACTGAACCTGTAGCGAAACCGGATACTCTTCTATGGGTCTTCTGTATTTCTCTATCAATCGCATCTGGTACGGATCCCAGACTGACGAGCAGTATTCAAGTATTGGTCAAACGAATGTTTTGTAAGGAACTTCCTTTTTTGAGGGATTACATTTCCTGAGGATTCTTCCAGCGACCCTCAGTCTGGCACTTGCGTTTTCCGCTATTAATTTTATGTAGTTGTTCCACTTTAACCCGTTCGATACCTTTACTACTACATATACTACTAGAGATTTTATGGAAGTATTTGCTCCCAATGATGCTTCTGCAACTAAACAATCATACAATAAAGGGTCTTTCTATTTGTGTATTCGCAGTACGTTACGTTTGTTGAGGCTCAACTGCACTCCCTGCACCAAGCAGTTCTTCTTTCACTTCGCTACAATTTTCTAGCGTTGCGACTTCTCTTTATGCAACGGCATCACCCACGAAGAGCCTCATTGTCTACTAGCTCGTTTATATCACTTCGCTGGGGCCGTCCGAAGTTACTTTTAAATTTGAAGAATTCTCTCCGTTTAGAATGACATGCTGGGTTCTGTTTGCTAGAAACTCTTTAACGAAATCACACAGCTGGTCTCATATTTTGTACGCTTGCATTTTGTTCATTAGGCGGCAGTACGGGAACTGTGCCGAATGGCTTGCGTAAGTCAAGGAACACGTTTACCTGGTCACCTATATCTACTGCTTTCTGGATCTCATGTACGAATAGAGAGAGCTGGGTTTCACACTTTCATTGTTTTAATAACCACGTCGGTTCCTACAGGGTAGATGTTCGGCCTCCAGAAATGTCATCATACGTGAGCATAAAACATGGTCCAGAACGTATAACAGAATAACGTGAGAGATATAGGCCTACAGATTTGTGCGTCAGTTCGACGACCCCTTTTGAAAACGGAAATGACCTGTGTTTCTTACAGTCGTGTATGTTATAGGCATTATCTTACATTTATCCACTTTCATTACACTAAGTGACAATTTTTGCAAATTTTCAGCAGTGTCTTACGATAGTTCCCTGAACGCAACAGGAACGTCAGTAAACAATCTTACAATGCTGCTGATAAATCGTTCATGTATTCTGAAAACGTCGACTATATCACTGAGCAAGTCCATTAACATTATCCAAACTTTTGATTATGTGCGTCGGACTGTTGTGCCGGGCAGCTCATGGCACATTCATCTTATTCATGGCGGTCGATATTTTCAACATTACGTTCTAAACAGCAGTGTACAACTCGTTACACGTTTTTTCGTTAATAAGGTTTTTGATTTTGGTTATTGGGTTTCCTAGTATTGTGCTGATGTTCATAATACAAAAATATGTAACTAGTAGCAGGTGAGTGGTTAATTTTATTTCATAAAGTAGCTGCCACTCATAACGCTGTTGAGAATACGACACTTGGTGATCCCGTAAGAGTCAAAGGTCACGGGTTCTTTTATATAGCAAGAGTGGTCCAGGATTCCAGAACAAATTCAGAAAATTTGTAGGCTGATTTATTTTTTCCACTGTGTTGACGTCCTGTTGTGCTAATGGAAAAATATCAAAAGGTGAAAGTAGACTAGGCAGAGAAAATAAGTGCTACCGTGATGTTACTAGGAAGACGTGACTGGGATGATAGCAACAGAAGCTGGAATAACATTTTTCGTTTTATTCACATTGAATATCTCCTCGACAGAGTGGCCATTACGCACATATTAAATAAAGTGCAACAGGTTCCATACAATTTAAGGAGTACGGTGTGTATTTCTGAGAACGAACGACATTAAAGTTAATTGCACGACGCATAGACGTGCCTCGAAAATTACCATCTTGGTGGCGCACGAGTGCCCGGTCGGTTCCGAGAAGCACTTCAGTTCTCAGTTGGAATATGAGCCTCATTAGGAGGGTATCAGGGGGTTGCAGTTTATCGCGACAGAATCTGTCCGCTGTCGGAACCTCTTGGGGCACTGGACTCTTAAGAATACACGATGTAACTTCATGGAATACTGAAAATCTTGTTGGTGAAGGCTGGCGGCGAAGATGGGGGAGGGGGAGGGGGGGGGGGGGGGCAGTGAGCTGACGCACGAACACGCATGCGCAGTCATTAACCCTAGCTTGTTCGATCGTTATTTGCTTCGCCTTGGACCTGACCTGTCCGCAACTTTGGTGATAACACTATCGCAGCGCAACGCAAACGAAACGGCTTTTGTTAATAGAAAATTCCATCAGCAGACAGTAAAATACACAGAAGATCGTAAACACAAGTATAAAAATTCTGAAGCTGTCTGGTTGCGATATAACTAATCTAAGCTCCGGGAAATTTATTACTTCTGTTTCCGGCAGATCACAAATATGATAGCGTTCGTTATAATAACGTTTCTGCTGAAACGGTTTTGTCCCAAAAACAACTCACGGTAAATATCGCTTTCTATCGCTTCTGCTGATAATTTACATGCCATTTTCTCTTAAGAAAAACTAGTAGCTTTTATCTAGTTATAGGTATATATATACAGTGTTAAATTACACACATGAGTAAACCAGAAAGGTAGAATACTGTTTCATCCACTGAAACACTTTTTATTTTTAACAGGTGATGTAATTACGACTATAAGCAATGTTTGTATTTTAAAGACACACTGTCATGTAAACAATTATCAACCATTTTCGTCCTTGTAAAACGCATTCTCTTTCTTCTAGTTTTGCTGTTAACTTGTTGCACCACAACTGACCACCAAGGCAGCTTTCCCTAAATATTCTACCGTCACGTGTTCGTGTGTTCAATTATAAAACACTCGGTTTGAACAGTTGGAACAAAGTAATTATAGTCGGTTGTATCACATACTTGCAGTCTTGTGTTTCCTATACGTATAGGAAATGGGTATGCCTCTTCTGTGTTAATGATAATTAATTGATTCAAGAACATTAGCAACGAATGGCCAGTGACTTTGAATCTACCGATGATCTACTGTACAAACTAACTTCTAGCATCCCTATTTTTCACAGCTTTTCCGCCGTTAAACTGTCTTATATTTCATTCTCCCCATATTGACAAAACTTTGTGACATATCCTCTCTAACATTATTCTGGATGACTCTGTGCATTTTGCAAGATTAGCATACTGCATTGCTGTTAGTAAATTTTAAGGTTCGATTGGTGATACAGCGCAGTGAACTTACAAGGCAAAATCGTACAGCACGTTATTCGTTTAGCATTGTCAAAGAAGCTGAGAAACAGTTACAAAAGTCTTTTTTTCTTTGTATTCTATTTGTGATTTTTTCTATCCTTCCCTTTGCATAATGAATTCGCTGCAATACTTTCCAAAATTCTTTCATAATATACACATTTTCCAGTTTGCTTCCTCTGTTTCAGACAAACTGCATATTTATATCCTAGCTTAATTCTACAGCCCTGTCTGTGTTGGTTAACATTGCTCACTGACTCTGATACTGCTTGGTTTGCGTACACCCTTCTTCACACACCAGTGATTCAAATTATTGTGAATTTGCTTGGTCATCGGCATACTTTCTATGCTTTCCCGTCCACTAATGCATTGATTGTAACTGTGCATCAGATTGTCATGGCATACTGAATTTGACTACATTAGACAGCATCACCAACTCAAATTAATTTGACAATTTTAGCAAAGATACAGAGTACAGGCCCTGATGGACTCTCAGTAATTTCGGCAAACAAAAAGATCAATGTCAATTCCGAAGTAGCTCTTTCACACAAAAATAAGCGATTCGCCGGCCATCTAATTAAAAATTGAATTAGAGCCTGTTTCTAATGGCTTTGTTGTCTTTGCGATTTAAGAGGCAAAAACAGGAACAGGTTAATAGAATAAAATACATACAGTCAGTACTGCCTGTTGTTCTAGACAGCAACAAATCATTCAGACAGACATTCTTATGTGCATTTTTGCTCGCTTATAGTCACTTCCCATCCCTTATATATCTTGCTGGTGTCGTATTTTATCCAACATGATAAGATTAGAGCCACTAGGCCGTTTATCACCAGGCGTTCTTCATAGTTTACATTTATTTATTTAGTGTATGCTGACAAAGAAATACAGACTACTTTATATATATCGCTCTCAAGTTCGTAATGGGTTCATAGTTCTACGTCTAGATTGGAGCTCCAGTCAGAAGTTTCTGCAGACATATTGTGAATGTGCTCTGAGGTAACATTCAAATATTATGTTATGTATTGTTTGCTGCTCATCACCGCCGTCAGATTCCAGGGAGGACTTCCCCATCGGTGTAGCAATGCTCCACATTTGTCCCGGTCAGTTCTGTTCCGATTCAGTATCTGTCAGTGTTGTCGGAGTTGATGAAAATCTGCTGGTAACTCCCAGGGAGATTTGATTAGTTGGTGATATTACACCGGAGATCGCTCATGTCATTGGCTGTTCCAGGATCTTGCATGTTGAAATTACGGTCCTGCAGGCTGACTGCTGTGTACTGCGATGGTTGTCTAGATCTTAGTCGTTGGGATTCTCATAATGAAATTTCTGAATGAATTGGTAATTCTGGGTTGTTTTTTATTCTTGTCCACATGTTTATCAATGAATATTATCTTCTTAAGGACGGTGGTGGAATATTACGAGAGATATTCGGAAAGTAAATTCCGATCGGTCAAGAAATGGAAACCACTTTGAAAATCTAATAAAGCTTTACAAATATGTGTTCGACAATGTCTTTAGTATCCCTGGCAGTTGCATCGCTTCGCTCTTTTCAGTTCTGAGCGTAAGGTGAGCACATAAAGATGCGTAGGATATAGTGTCTCCCGCCAAGTATGAGGTCCTGGTGAGAGATTTCGCCTGATGTTATGCAGCCCACATTACAGAACTGTCATACGGTTCCTACTTCGTGACAATTCTCGGTCGAAATCTGCAGGGGCAATGAAAATGCTCCTGCAGTGTTTTCGATGGGAAGTGTTTGATCACCCGCACTACAGCCGGTAATTGGCTCCTTCCGTGTTTCTTCTGTGCTCACAGTAACTACTGGCTATGAAGACAACATTTCCGCACAGACAACGAGGTATAGATGAGCGTAGAGAACTGGTGGGAAGCACAGGCGGCTGCCTTCAATGATGAGGGTATTGGGAAGTTGGTATAACTGTGCGACATATGTCCTAGCTGGTGCGGCGACTATGTAGAGAAGTAGCTGGAAGGTGGAGCCAACTGTCGAAAATAAAACATCTCTGATTTTCATTGTAGTTTCCATTTCGCGACTGATCGGAACTTACTTTCTGGACAAGCCTTGTATTAAGTGCCGGTAGCCAGTGCTTGTTTGTGGGACACGCCATGTGATGAGGCGCGTTGCTTCACTGAGTGAGTGCCAGTTATTTTAGTGTGAGCACTGTCTAGCCAGGCGGAACAGCAGTGTTCTGCCACTGAGTATGAAAGAGCTAAAGCTGATGAAGTGATGATTGTTGCAGCGGTACCCCCAACGGTTCATATCAACTTCTGGGGTTTATTATTCCGAGTTTTGATTTTAGTTGCCACATTACGGAGATGGATTTTCTGTGTCAGTGATCTATCTAGAGGCACACTTAGATATTTTGGATTGTTTCAGTAATGGAGAGCCTGATCTCTAAGTGTGATGTTAGGTTTGTAGTCTGCTTTTTTATTACCTTGATGGGAAGTTGATACAATGGTCTTTTCAAGATTTTATCGGAGAGAGTTGTGTTTGAAGTATTCATCCAAAATCCAAAGTTTTCAGGTCTGGTGTTACCTTCCCGAAAGCTCTGATCCTGAGCAATCAGAGCAACACCACCAACTTAAAAAATTTCTTGGTCTTTGTTTCTGGAAGATCATATGTATACTAATTAAAAAGGACTGGGACCAAAACAGAACCTTGTGGGATACTGTAATCTGTTTTGTGAATCCTGCTTTTAGAGTTCTCTGAGAACACCTGGGAGTATCTATTGTTCTGCATGTTGCCAATTAAAGTTGTTATTCTCCGACACATAATCATATGGATGAAAATGAGCAGGAGTCTGTCATGCTATACAGTATCATAGACTACAATTAGATCCAAGCCGCTTTGGATATGAGTTGCTTTTGCTAGTACCTGAGCCTCAGATCCTCTTCCTAGTCTAAACCGAACTTTTCTCTGTTGGGACGTGTTTGTTGATGGCTGAGCAGATTATTTTATGAATGAGCCGCTGTAGGAGCCTGAACGGGACTCTAAGGAGAGAAATGGGACGGTAGTTTTCAACTTTGGATGGATCTTTGTTTTGTTTTAGCACAGCAATTATCTTAGTTTTCTTGAAGAGAGGTGACGCATGACCTGACTCGAAGATATCTGAAAATAAGACGTTCAGCCATTTGTTGGTACGACCACAGTGCGACAGAAACTCTGAATACCAACAACGCCTTCCTAGGTTTCATGTTCTTTATAGCTTGTATGGTCTCTTCCAACTGAAATGGCATGAAAAACTCGAGTGTTTATGGAGCCGACCGAATATTTACTTTTAAGAGAAGTCTAACATCTTTTCTGCTGTATTTATCTCTTGTTGATTTTGATGTGGATATCATGTAAATCGCCATACCATCTAAATTTATATTATGTTTTTGTCGGGTGGTGATGGTGTTTGCTGTATCCAGCTATCCGATCAAGATTCAGACTTTCCTGTTAGAGTGAATATGAGCGAAGGGAGCTACAATTTTTATCCCTCTGTTTTGTTTGCTTTCATTTAGTGATTGTAGAAGATGTACAAGAACCAATAGGGAACAAGAAGAGTGTAAGACCAAGAACGAAGTGCTTGGATAAAAAAGGGTGTAAGGTAGGGATAAGTCTTTCGCTCGTACTGTTTAATCTACACATCAAAGAAGCAATGATGGAAATAAAAGAAGGGTTCAAGGGTTGGATTAAAATTCAAGGTGAAAGAATATCGATGGTCAGATTCGCCGATGACGTTGCAATCATCATTGAAAGTGAAGGAGAATTACATACAGGATCTGTTGAATGGAATAGATAGTTTAATGATTATAGCAGAAATTGAGAACAGCGAGAAACTTAATTTCAGATTTGGGGATCAAGAAGTAGATGAAATTAAGGAATTCTGCTACTAGGAAGCAAAGTAACCCATGATGGACGGAGCAAGGAGACATAAAAAGAAGACTAGCACTGGCAAAGAGGGAATTCCTGTCCAAAAGAAGTCTACTAGTATCAAACATAGGTCTTAATTTGACGAAGGTATTTCTCAGAATATAAGTTTCGAGGACAGCATTGTTTGGTAGTGAAACACGGACTGTGGGAAAACAGGAACAGAAGAGAATCGGAGCATCTGAGATATGGTACTACGGACAGGTGTTAAAAATCAGGTGGATTGATACCATAAGGAATGAGGAAGTTCTCCGCAGAATCGCCGAGGAAAGAAATATATAAAAGAGACAGACAAGAGGAAGGGCCAGGATGAACTGGCATCTGTTAAGATATCAGGAAATAGCTTCCAAGTTACTAGAGGAAGTCGTAGAGAGCAAAACCTGTAGAGAAAGACAGAAATTGGTATACGTCCAGAAATTAATTGAGGAGGTAGGTTGCAATAGCTACTCTGAGATGAAGTATTCGTAGCGGAATGTGTTGTACCAGTCTCAAAAAAGACTAGTTAATTTAAAAAAATCTTTGTAATAACTTCAGCACTTTTCGGTACACAAACGAATCAGTTGTAGGTGTTGAAGATGAGTTTTACCCATCTTATGTTGGCATCTGTTTGCTTGGAAAATTCACACCAGTTGGGTTCTTTAAATTTCCATATTGATTTTTGACAGTAGTGGATGAACAACCCTGTCTGGAGAATTATTGATCGATGCTGGCTGTGAGGGAATCTGGTTAGGAATCTGCGCCGTATCTCATTCAGCACATTTGCACTACATTTATTGGATGTATAATACAGAGTCTTACAATTATAAATAGTTATAAAATTAATGGTGGTAAAAACCCAGATTATCTTTGTTTGTGAAAAGTAGAAAACCCAAGCTAAAGTAAAGAGCTCAAGTATTGGCTCTAGCAACGACAGATGTGAAAGAGGCAAAGAGAGGGAGAGAAAGATTGGGTTTTACCATATTTTATCGGGTAACTATGCGTCACTTTTCCGTCTTGCGTTTCCGGCACTTGCATTCCATATAGCAATGAATGAGTTATTCAAAGATTTGATGCCTCACTCCACATTTTTCGTAAGCTTCTTCTAGAGACGTAATAGTTACCAAACGCTGTTACATAATAGTTCATTGCAATAATTAAATCCCGAAAAGCGAATCGTAGACTTTAACTGTCATAAAATCAACGTTGTCATTGTCTGGAGCAATGTGTAGTCTTAAGCGCTCCTGCAACGGACAGAAAATCGATCCGGCCTGTGGTCTCGGAAGAACTTCATTCAGGACATCAATTTAGAAATCTAAATAACATTTTTAAAAAATGAATACCAAGGATTTTGCTGCGCCTGAAATTGAGTATCAGTAAATACTTCCCGAAGACGTATGTGTCAATACGAAAAGTGGATGTAACTGTAAAATGTGTTAACGGAACTCTGTTGAACATTCGTATTTAAAATCATAGTACACGACTTTATTTCCTCTGACAACGAGAAGGAATATGTTACGAGTAAATGTATCCAAAAATAGCGTTCGAGGTTGAGAGAGATTTTAGGGGAGATTAGGATCGTAAACGAATGTAACAGATATTTCCATAGTTACAAAAAGTCACTTAATGTTAATGATTTTGGGGTCTAATGTGCATTTATGTCCTTATTTTGGCTGCAGAAAGAGGTAATCTAGGAACACTTGGAGGGGTTAGTTTGTTGGTCTTCGCAGGACAGTATGTGAAATGTTCGGGTAGTCATCCGCAAGAATTATGTTTCACGTTGAGAGAAATCAGCCACGTCTCGGGATCGCACAGAATGACTTCTTAGAAAGCCATCATTGTATAATTTGAACACCTTACATCGAGACTCTTTAAAGTTCTATGTAACGTAATCAGATCATGTGATATGGCCCAGTTCTTCTTTTTCCTCCTCATTTTCTTCTTCTTCACTTCAACTTCACATTTTAAGACTTTCATTTTCTCGGACTTCCAACGTCTCTTTTTCCAGATGGCTTGTACGTGTTTACGGATGCCGGAATTCTGTTTTCTTACACAGGTTATCCCTTTAAGTATCAGTGGTTTGTGCCTGAAACCACCATTTTATTAATTTTGTTTTGAAGTACTACCGCCTTTCGCAAGAAACCACCGATGAAATTGCAAGATAGAAACCATCTAGTAGAACACTAAGATACTCATACGAATATAGTACGTTGTAGCAGTTATTTACAGATTTACGGCCTTCAAAGCAATATTCGGCGCTCAGACTGTGCTATATGACTGTAGGAGATTGTGTTTTTTGGGATCATATTGAGGTGATCATTAATAGCGACAGTAACGTAAATCTGAGTTTGTACCACTACTTTTATGAGCGGTTTCAAAATGGAACCTCTCGGGAAGTATGTACTTTTGATATACATTTATTAAATATTTGGCCCATTTTTGCTTGTTATTTAGAACTATAATTTGTTTGAGGCATTGTGAATTTATGAGAGTTTCGAGATGTGGGATTGTGTCTAGGGAAAACGTGAAGTTTCTTTCAAATACATCACATAAAATAGTGGGTGGTTGAAAAACGTGTGTTCCAGTTTTTCCAAAGTGAAACCACGTTCTTAAAAACTTCATTGTATACTTAATGCCAATTTCTTCTTGTATTCGTTTCTTACTAGAAAATAAAGATTAATTTTGTGAGAAATTTTAAAACAATTTTTTTCGTATTGTTGAGACACAAAGGGTTAAGATGCGGCCTCAGTTTCCCCCTATATTCTTCTACTTTGTCATTTAACTTAAATATTTCTAATTCTTGTAGTATATTCTCATTTGTTATAAGAACCTTCTTTGAGCAACCTTAAGACATATTACATAGTAAAAATCTTTATCCTGCAACACAAAATAGGAACAACATAATTGTCAGACCAGAAATACACTATCCAATGGAATCGCTTAAACTGACTATACAAACTCAAATAATTAGAAAACAAATGAAAGAAGAATCCTAAGAAAAACACTAGGACACAAAAGCAGTAGTGAATCAGAACAGAGGTTAATACCGAATCAGAGATACACCTGAAAGCTGAAAAGCTAAAAGATGTAATGAGAAAAAGATGATTAAAATTATAGGGACACATATGCAGGATGATTAATGACAGAATAACTGAACAAATCTTTGAGTCTTTAATCAGTTACAACTCTAACATCACATTGCCGAGAAAAGTAGGAACAGTTGTCGAACATATAGGCGCCAACATGGACGCAATAAAAATGCAGAACACTTTTTGAAGAAGCTATTGAAAAGGTAAGCTTTCAGAGCAGGAAAAAAAAACAAGAACTGGAAGAAAGTGGGCACAGGAAGGAAAGAAAAGCAACTTTCTGGATGAATGAAAGAAGACTGGACCCAAAGAAAACTGCAGTGGAAAACAAAGAAGCAGAAACCACGTTAATTCATCGTTCCTTCTGAAAGGGTTATTCCAAAAATATATGGAGGGTGAACCAAAATTCCATCGGCAAACTTTGAGGTTGTAATATAGACCAAAAACAAACCAAAGTCTCCTAAAGATGCGCTCTATAATGCGTAGCTAAAATTCTGTGAGCACTCGTTCATCTTCGATACCGTGAAACATATCTCTTCTACTACAAGATCTTGGCTTTCCATTTTTTGGGAGGAGACAGTATGGACCAAAACAATGTCCAGTAAACATGGGCTCTAAATTGTTTATCTCTTGTTCAATAGAAAAGATGTGTTTCACAGTAGGTTCAAATGGCTCTAAGCACTATGAGACTTAACATATGAGGTCATCTAACTAACGTAAGGACATCACACACATTCATACCCGAGGCTGGATTCGTACCTGCGACCGTAGTAGCAGCGCGGTTCCGGACTGAAGCGCCTAGAACCGCTCGGTCACAAAGGCCGGCTGCACAGTACGGAAGATGATCATGTACTCATAGCTCTTAAGGTATGCACTTTATAGGATCTTGTCGCCAAAAAGTCATGGTGAACCTCCTAATATAGTTGCGGATCCCCTTTTTTACCGGAGTACTGCAGAAACGCGAAGTGACATGGACTCAACAAGTCGTTGCAAGCTGCTGTAGATATATTCAGCCATGCTGCCTCTATATCCTTCTACAATTGCGGTAGCGTTGCCGGTGCAGGACGTTGTGCACGAATTAATCTCTCGATTATGTCCCATAAATGTTCGATGGGATTCAGGCCGGGCGACAGAGTGGCCAGATCATTCGCTCGAAATGTCCAGAATTTTCTTCAAACCAGTTGCGAACAGCTGTGGAACGGTGACACGGCGCAGTGTCATCCAAAGAGAATTACGTCGTTGTTTGGGAACAAATGCTCTTCAAGCAGCCGAACGTAACCATTTCCAGTCGATGACCCGTTCAGTTGGACCAGAAAGCCCAGTACATTCCACGTAAAGACAGCCCACATCGTTATGGAGCCACCTTCGTTAGGAGCCTTGCTGTCAACTTGGGTCCTTAGCTTCGTAGGGTATGCGCAACACTCGGTCCCTACCATCAGCTCTTACCAACCGAAATCAGGGCTCATCTCACCAGGTCACGGTTTTCCAGGCGTCTAGGGTCCAACCTCGTCTAGGGTCCAACCTCGTCTAGGGTCCAACCTCGTCTAGGGTCCAACCTCGTCTAGGGTCCAACCGATATGGGCACGAGCCCAGGAGACGCGTTGCAGGTGATTTCGTTCTGTTAGTAAAGAACTCGCTTCTGTCCTCTGCTACCATAGGCCATTAATGCCAAATTTCGTTGCACTATTCTAACGGATACGTTCGTTGGACGTCGTACGTTGATTTCTGCGGTTATTTAACGCAGTGTTGCTTGTGTGTCAGCACTGACAACTTTGCGCAAAAGTTGCTTCTCTCAATCGTTAAGTGAAGGCCGTCGGCCAGTGCGTCGACCGTGTTCAGAGCTAATACTTGAAATTTAGTATTCTCGGCACAATCTTGACATTGTGGACCGCGGAATATTGAATTCCCTAACGATTTTCGAAACGGAATGTGTATAAGTACATCACTGCCACACACGCACACACACACACACACACACACACACACACACACACCGGGTGATCAGAAAGTCAGTATAAATTTGAAAACTTAATAAACCACGGAATAATGTAGATAGAGAGGTAAAAATTGACATAGGGTTTTATTAGAACTAAAAGAAAACACCCCATATTGCTAGACGCGTGAAAGATCTCGCGCGCGTCATTTGGTGATGATCTCGTGTTCAGCCGCCACTTTCGTTATGCTTGGCCTCCCAGGTCCCCAGACTTCAGTCCGTGCGATTATTGGCTTTGGGGTTACCTGAAGTCGCAAGTGTATCGTGATTGACCGACATCTCTCGGGATGCTGAAAGACAACATCCGACGCCAATGCCTCACCATAACTCCGGACATGCTTTACAGTGCTGTTCTCAACATTATTCCTCGACTACAACTATTGTTGAGGAATGATGGTGGACATATTGAGCATTTCCTGTGAAGAACATCATCTTTGCTTTGTGTTACTTTGTTATGCTAATTATTGCTATTCTGACGAGATGAAGCGCCATCTGTCGGACATTTTTTGAACGTTTGTTATTTTTTTGGTTCTAATAAAACCCCATGTCATTCCAAGCATGTGTGCCAATTTGTATCTCTCTATCTACATTATTCCCTGATTTATTCAGTTTTCAAATTTATACTGACTTTTTGATCACCCGGTATATAATGACTCTCTTCTAATGTACGTAAAATTAACTTAATGCCTATAATAAACAGGAACTTACAACATCATTATTAGGGAAGACAATTGTAAGATTTATATTTGTTAAAAGGGTTCTCGGAAAATACAGTCCAACTGTAAAGAAATCGCATAGGTGCAGTGATCAGTGATCAGTTGTATCAGTGATACAGTGATCAGTTGCACTGATCCAATGCCAGGAATGCATATAAAGCGGGCAGGACAGCAGATATCGAACGAATGCAGACGCGGTACTAGGTTCGTATCGGGTCGGTTTAGTCCGCACGAAAGTTCAACACAGATACTCGGGGAACTTTAACGTGAATCAAGTTCAGAGAGAACCTGTATTCGAAAAAAGATTGTGCGACCATTGTGCTGCCCCCTCCATACATTTCTCGTGGACATCATGAGAATAAGATACATCAACTCACGCGAAGAGGCAAATAGACTTATACCCTCGGCCACGCACTGTGCTGTGGCTCACGGACTGTATACGCAGACGTAGAAAAGTGAAACGGTCCGCATGCCATTATGAGCTCCCTCAACAGAGTTTTTTGTTCGCGCAGGGCAAGGCGCAAACTGGTCCAGCGCGCAACCCTTGCTCGCCGGGGCCAGGGGCCAGCTGTGGCCCTGGTCAGCGGCTGCAGGGATTTGGGAGAGCAGGCCTCGCCACGCCACGCCACGCCACGCCAGCTGCGGCTCTGCAGCTGCGGCGGCGCCGCGCCGCGCCTCCACCGTCCGTTGCCGTTTCTTCCGCTGCTGTTTGCCCACCGTCTTCTCAGCGACGCACGTAAGCAGTATTCCAGACAAAGCCTCATAGCAATGACTTTCTGACATTGTTCTCTCGGATTATAAAATGTTGGAATAACTTATGGGTGACGTCTTTGACAGACGCCGATATTTCGATATTTTTTTTCTTTTTTCATTAAGCCAGATGGGCGATCAGATGCCTTCGGTGAAATGGCTGATAGTTTCTTTGCCACGGGTTAAAACTTTAATAGTGGCAACTATTCTTCAGGCCTTGACTGTTCTTCAGAGAAGTCACCAGCATTGCGCATAAACCGTTGACAGCAGTATGGAACTCGTATGACACGCTTAGTGGCGCCCGTTGTGTTGACATTTCGAGTGTAGCGGTGTATTGCCGGACGCATCTCTGTACCAATCCCCAGGAATCAATTTGATGTCAGTGAGGCTTATGTGCGGGAAGTGTGGTGGGTAACACTGCATTTACAGCCCCATCGATGGAACAAATCAGTCACAACATGCACCATATGCGTCCTAGCATCGTTCTGCAAAATGATGAGCGGGCCCTGCAAAAGGTCTGCCGCATCTTACTCTAACACGTTCGTTTTTAGAAAAGAACCTTACACTGAGTTAGAGGAAAAGTGGCGACACTTTCTGAAGAGCGCATCCATCATTTTACTGGAAAATGCTCGGGTGCACATGTTAGTACATGTACATCTACATACGTACGCCGCAATCCACCATACGGTGCGTGGCGGAGGGTACCTCGTACCACAACTAGCATCATCTCTCCCTGTTCCACTCCCAAACAGAACGAGGGAAAAATGACTGCCTATATGCCTCTGTACGAGCCCTAATCTCTGTTATCTTTGTGGTCTTTCCGCGAAATGTAAGTTGGCGGCAGTAAAATTGTACTGCAGTCATCCTCAAATGCTGGTTCTCTAAATTTCCTCAGTAGCGATTCACGAAATGAACGCCTCCTTTCCTCTAGAGACTCCCACCCGAGTTCCTGAAGCACTTCCGTAACACTCGCGTGATGGTCAAACCTACCAGTAACAAATCTAGCAGCCCGCCTCTGAATTGTTTCTATGTCCTCCCTCAATCCGACCTGATAGGGATCCCAAACGCTCGAGCAGTACTCAAGAATAGGTCGTATTAGTGTTTTATAAGCAGTCTCCTTTACAGATGAACCACATCTTCCCAAAATTCTACCAATGAACCGAAGACGACTATCCGCCTTCCCCACAACTGCCACTACATGCTTGTCCCACTTCATATCGCTCTGCAATGTTACGCCCAAATATTTAATCGACGTGACTGTGTCAAGCGCTACACTACTAATGGAGTATTCAGACATTACAGGATTCTTTTTCCTATTCATCTGAATTAATTTACGTTTATCTATATTTAGAGTTAGCTGCCATTCTTTACACCAATCACAAATCCTGCCCAAGTCATCTTGTATCCTCCTACAGTCACTCAACGAGGACACCTTCCCGTACACCACAGCATCATCAGCGAACAACCGCACATTGCTATCCACCCTATCCAAAGATCATTTATGTAGATAGAAAACAACAGCGGACCTACCACACTTCCCTGGGGCACTCCAGATGACACCCCCAATGTTGCATGTTGCGACTGATTTGTTTGTGCGATGGGGCTGGGAAGTGCTGTACCACCCTCCACACTTCCCGAACTTAAGCCCTCGTGAATTTAGCGTGATTTCTAAGATTAAGGAAGCACTTCCTGCCTCTCCCCTCAGAGCGGTTACAGATATTCGTTGGACAATAGACTGCTGCACTCGAACCACCGACACAAAGGGGTATCAGAATGGTTCAAATGGCTTTAAGCACTACGGGATTTAAAATCTGCGGTCATCAGTTCCCTAGACTTAGAACTACTTAAACCCAACTAACCTAAGGACATCACACACATCCATGCTCGAGGCAGGATTCGAACCTGCGACCATAGCAGCAGCGCGGTTCCGGACTGAAGCGCCTAGAACCGCTCGTCCACAGTGGTCGGTTGAGGGTATCCTATGGCTTCCACATCGCTGATAAAGGGTTATGCATAATGCTGCTGACTACTTTGCTGGACAGTAAAGCTTTGAAACATGCATAAGTTGCATATAAACAGTTGCCACTATTAAAGTTCCAACCCTCGTACCCATGCTAGGTTTGCTGGTCTCTTACAGTTAGCCATTGTGAGCAGTAGCAAGTATGGGGAGCTTCCGACTGCTCTCGATGTCTCCCGTCCTTGGCCAGTTTACTCGTCTTTTTCCTCTTTTTTTGGTATTATTACCTCTTTTTGTTAACATTTGAAACACATGCAATTACAGTTTACAAGGCTGGTTAGAATATAATTATATAAAATAATAAACTGGAAAATGAAACTAAGGTGACATGCTGAAGAAGATGTAAAACAACATCATAGGAAAGACACAGATAGAGATGACAATGATGTTCCTACTGAGCCAGCCGGAGCTGACAGCCTTGGGAAAACGCCAAGTCTCGCACTCCTGGATCATTCCATTTATAGAGTTAACTCATGACACTACTGATAATAAAGGTACTCAAAATAAAATACCACGACATTTTGACAAGCGTCTGTGTTGTATGTGTTATTAAAATTGCATGTACTCCACTGCTGGTGTTATTAAAATTAAATATACTCTTCAACAGGTTTTACATCCCACTGGGTATTACAAACCACGAGATGGCTTAAAATAATGTAATGCTTAGTACATAGACGTAATTAACAGGTATAATAATTTTAGGTGTCCGTTTGTTAGTTCTGGTCACAGTCTCTGTGTGTATGCCCTCACTAGTGTCACTGGCTATGTGTCCTCCCAGGTTTCATTCTCCTGTGTATTTCGACAGGTGAGGGCCCCGTCATTTTCGAGGCATGTATTCAAGGATATTTAAACCCTAGGGAGGTGGGGACTAAGCCGAGAAAGAGCCAAAATACCGCATATGCAGGAAGACCACACAGAAACACCCCTCCCCCCTTCCTAACCTCTTACTGAATGATACGCTTCATGCCTAATCATCTCAACGTCAGCACGGTCTTAACTCATTGTAGCCTCTCGGAGTCCCCAGGTATCGTCCATTATGCATACCGGCGGTTTACCGACGGTCGCTGCCACCAGGCCGTCGCGCATAGTAATACTCGACTTATTCTAACAATAAGTGACGCAGACGCTTCATTCCGCTTTAGTGGGAGTCATCTACATGTTTGTCGTGTTCTTCTCCTGTTAACAACTTGATGTGGTCCGTCATTTCTTTCCGTCGTGTTACTGTCTCTCTGTCACCACAGAGGTGCCACATCGTCAACAATTAGTTTCCGTATTTGAGTATAACTTTTGCTTTCTACATCCAGTCATCTAAGTCTTAGCACATTACACAGAAATCTCCTCTTTTCGTTATCAACGACCTACCCCATTGTTCCCTCCTTGCCTACGCCATTTAATGCTCATAATTTTCAAGGATCTTCAGCTTTACCACTTTTCAAACAATTCTCCTTTCCTGTTTTCCTATTATTCACGTTTCCCATCCTGAGAATGCAGTAACAGCGCATAATTTCACAAATTGCTTCTTTTATTACAAAAGAGCAGATTAGAGCATCGTATTTAATATTTGAGGAAATCTTATTTAATCGGCTTCAGTCTGTGAGTGTAGGCATCCGAGGTCTTTGTCTCCTAACGAAGGGTACTTGAAATATCGACACGGTTACACACCCAGAATTTTCGGTGAAGCTTTAGTCTGCTTTCATCTTTATCTCGGCCTTGTTGCATCGTCTTACACAAAGTTCTATATTCCATGGAAACAGAATTTTAAATTCATGATCCCATTCAGTAACTAAATACTGCGAGGAATTTCTTTATACCGTTTACAGGAAAGGTCATTTTTCTTTTTCCACGTGCAAATTGGTTTGACCTCTTTACAATAAAATCTTCAGTAACCTTAAGAATAACAGTACCTAACTAATTACGCCAAAATCAAGATTACATAAATGATGTACCACATCTTAATCTCCTGAAATTTTTCGCATGAAACAGTTTCGATGATATAAGACACGAAATCTGGAAGGAGGTCCGCCACTATACTGTTCAGCGCTTAAATAATTATAGCAAATTCTTGATCGCACAATTTACCAACTGTTCAGCACTTTCAGAACTACAATAGTGTCACAACTGGTTGTGTAATTACGACTTACCTACTTACAAGGAGTTTCACTCTCCGTGTTACACACTTCTAGGGGTTGAAGAGGGGTTTTAGAAGATCAAGTTTCACATAGGAAGACATGTCCGAAAACGTCATCCCTGTGTCGGAAACGAACGAGTAGGAAGTTACAAGTGAAAACAGTTCTGATACCTCTGGCAGTGGAAAACATGTACTTGTTGCTAAGACTGTGACGTAGGCAATTTTCAGAGGTGGTAACATGGACCAAAACAAGGAAAGTAGTCCGGCAAACGAGGACTCTGAAACGCATACCTGAGGAGCATTGAGTACTTGTTCATCTTCGCTACTGTGAAATACATCTCCTCTATTAAACAAGTTATCATAGCTCTTAGGCTATGCGTTTTAGATCCCCCGTTTACTGTTTTTCTTTTTTTTTTTGTTTTTTTTTTTTGCCATCTCTGAAAGTTGCCTACCCTACAGTCTTAGCAACAACAGTACCAGGGCATGTATTCCACTGTCAGAGGCATCGTAACCGTTTTCGCTTAAAACTTTCTACTCGTACAGGCACTCTTACCTCAAATTGATACATTTATCCTTCTCCATCATTCTAGAAAGTTTGTAACATCATCACGGAATCACCCTGTATATACATACATTTACAGGCGCCGGAACCTATAACTTCGCAGCTCTATAGCATCGCTGTATGACTTTTCCAGACATGGGTTCCTACGGAAAACTTGATCTACTAATTCCCCTCTTCAACCTCTAGAAGTGAATTGTGAAACATCCTGTATATGAATGGTCGTGCATGTCTACCGACATTACATGCCCAATGCCAGCAATTAAAAACTTCCCACTGTAGATCTAGAACAATACACTGCCATACAGTGGATCACCTTCGACCTAGAAAAGTTATTTACGTTTGACCTCCAAATTTTTAGATCACAGAAAACATCTATAAATAATAATTTTAAATGCAAGGAAAAAATTGGTTTGCTTTAAACTGAAACAGGCGCCGGCCAAGAATAATTAGTGAATACAAAAGGCAGATTGCGCCATTTTCTTACAGGAAAAGTTCATAAATATAGTACGCCGCTATCTCTTTCTTTTGAACGTTTAACAAATGCTGGCAAGTATACAGTAGAGCACGCTCGGACGTTCCGGTTGTTACTCTGTCTGCAGATTTTTTTTTATTTTCTTTTCCTTAGTTTCAGACCAAAAACTTCGTCAATACGTGGTCGACTCAGAGCGTTGAAAAAGGTGTGGCCAGAGGCGTGCCAGAACGTTCTCAGAGCTACCTGCACTGACTTCATCTGACATCGACAAAACTTAAACCAGAATGCCCCCCCGAAGTTTTGAATCTTTAGAGAGGTGACAAATTTTATATACGTTTGCAAAACCATCTCATTGCAAAGAATACGCGGAATCAGGGATGGGTGCCAGTGACTCTTCTAGGTTGCAGTCTGTCCAGCAACAGCTTTATTCAGAGGAGAAACGAACCTGAGACTGATAGTTCCGTCTCTTATTCCTTTGTCAACCAGAAGCACCCGGACAAATATACAGATAAGGATAATTTATTATTTTTTGACTTAGAAGTTTATTGGCGATGAAGCTTTTATTATATCAATTTCTAATAAAAGCAGTTCATATCAATTTCTGGTGAGCAACGCACCTCAGTTGCATAGAGACTGAACATTTTTACACTATGAAGACAGAAATGTACAAAATATATGTAACGTATCGAAATACACGCAAGACACCATAACATTGTTCTTTTTTGTGCATCTTTTAAAAATGTCCGTTTTCACGCCACTACATATTTTTCAAGAAAATAATAGTCTGCGGAAATGCAAGCTGATACTCTACTTCTTTCTAATAACCAGAAAATAGTCGCTAACGTTTGTCAGGATGTCAACACAAGGTGACAGATCATCTTGCAGGTTGCAGGGATCGCGAGTTAAATGTCTTGAAAGTAAAGACTACCTGATTAGTGAGCATGGCGTCAATGCTGAGGGTTATGTTGTTAAAAGTCGAGAGAAATTTAAATGTCATGAGTGCCTATATATTTAATAAACCACCGAACTGTGAGAGGGATAGCCATCGAGTTAATCGGACACTAACTGCAGTGCAAATGAAGGATTTAAAAAAATATTTTGTAGAGGTTTTCAGTCATCAGAGAAAAACATATTAAAGTATTATCGACGAAATTATGGCTAGAACAACTGAAAAAAGAAAAAAGAATAGTCTTGTTGATTTTCTGTATTGTGGTGGAGTGTGTTAGGTTCGCAACTACAATTTTTATTAGCAAAAAGGAAAATAAATTCCATTATGCTGTTTATACATACCGATTTCAAAGCATTCAACTTTTATTTTAAATGTAAAAAATGCACGTGTGACCGCAAAAGGATAATAAACACGCCAAATCGCAGCAATATCCTGTCAACATACATGAAAACATTGAATTATATAAAAAATCACTGGTGGGCAGTCACAGATCTGTGAAGTGCATCATCCGTTTGACTTACATTCGTGATAAATTAAAGGCATCTACTATCTCTGTGATAATCTACAGCACTTCCCAATAGCTGTCCATATGTGTTAATGTAAATGTGTCTCACTTCAGTAGTCATGATTCACAATTAGTGACTTTCCATAATGTACATCCTTTGCCATTTTCAAGGACGCTTTTTGTATTGCCAAGATGTCAGCGCTTTATATTTTTATAAGAACACTGACATTGTTGAAAATAGATACGTTAGATGGGCGGGATGTCTCAAAATAAGGGAGGATAAAAGATAACCGTTGTGTGTATGGAACTGCTGAGAAGTCAAAGGAAGCTAAGGAAGAGAAAGACGAAAGCGAGCAAAGGAATCGTCCGTAAAAGAATGTAAGGATAGTCAGAAGACCATCGAAAACAACACACGACACCCAAAAATGAGACTCCTAGCCAGGCGCTAGAGAGAAAATGCACAGGATATAAAAAGTATATAATAAAAGAAAGGGAGATGTTCCCTTGAAACACTTCGTATGCAAAAAGCAGTTGGGGTAATCACATTAACGAAGGTGACTTAAAAATGTTTTATATTGAAAATTACAAAGTCAAAATACTTGTGTGAGAGAACTGACTTCCAAGTGCACTGCAGGGACAAAGCGCTGTCTTATAGTATGCTGCGGGCAAGACATTTTCATAAAGAACTTAAATCTGTTGTCTTTGGAGACGAGCTCCAAAATTAGGTTTTACTAGCAGTCAGCAGGAAACAGGCACTTTATTCACGTGCAGCTAAATTTTTGTCGTGGACGCTGGTGACGGCTGGGATGGCATTCGGTTCAGACCTCGAAGGAAATATTTTGCCTTTCTTCCGACTTGAGTTTAGAACAAACACAGAAAATCTAAGTAAAAGCGACCGTCCTGACATTTGAGCTCCTCTTCTGCCGATTACAGGTGCAGTACATTTACCGTAGCCTTATCTCGTGTAATTATCCGTTTTTTCACCCTCTCAGTTGTACTTGTTTGAAGTAACACAACGACACATTAACTCTTTTCATAAATCTCAGAGCTTCCACATCATTCTTCGTGTAGACTAGTCGCCTGTGTACATTCGCAGTATCGTCCAAAGTAGAATCGGAATTTGTGCAGCTATCTTGGGTTAACTGTATCAACTGTGAAGAGTTTTAGGTTACACACAATAACACGTGAATACTTAGTATAGGTTAGACTGCCATTAACGAACGGACAGTCATGCATGTATCACCTGTCGATGCTGTGATTCGAACCGGTTCGGCTGTGTTCTCCACTCTGAAACAATACATCACAATTATGTAAAGAGATTAATCTCGTTGCACATTGTGGAATACCGGCGGACTTATGTATAGATGCCGAAAACCAAGTAAGCTTAATAATTGTAACGCGTGATTCCCAGGGTAAAATTGGACAGTATCGCTCTGCATTTCGAGGTTTACTCTCGGACTAATGATTGCGCTTCCCCGAACATTAATACTGAGGTCAATGTATGCCAAAAATTTTCTACTAAACACTCGTGAGCAATAATTTGTACTGGACTTTTCCACAGGAATATTACTATGGTCCATAAGGCAAAATCCTCAGTCGAATAGTTACACCAAATGGAAGAGAGAAAATCTGATGTTGGGTACAGATTCCTGCTGCTCAACACATATTGGGGTGGGTTATAGACTCAGTTGATAGCGAACCTGAGCACACCACAGAGGCCACCGAATTATCCGTTAAGTTACTCGGAAAAATTAAAGAAAAAATTATGTTGTTAATATATTCGTCTCTTATCTGCAGTTCAGCAACATGAACAACAGTATGTGCTAATAAGAAACTGAATGGAACCCACTGACGATGGTGACTAGGCCGGCCCCGGTCGCCGAGCGGTTCTAGGCCCTTCAGTCCGGATCCGCGTGACTGCTACGGTCGCAGGTTCGAATCCTGCCTTGGGCATGGCCGTGTGATGTTCTTAGGTTACATAGGTTTAAGTAGTTCTGAGTTCTAGGGGACTGATAACCTCAGATGTTAAGTCCCATAGTGCTCAGCGCCATTTTTATTTTTATTTATTTATTTATTTGTGACTAGCTGAAACATGTTTACTCAAAGCAGGATCCTTTTCCAAAACATTTGGAATTTTAAAAAAGACCATGGCTACGAAAAAGCGAGCATTAACTTCATGATGAATGTAGCATGAAAGAAAAGCCAAGAACCCTTTGGAAGTATGCTTCCCTTACAAATAAGCGTGTCTCGTTGCGTACTGTCGATCGATCGGTCTGCCCTGAACCTGCACGCAATAGAAAAGCTGGTGCTAGCAGAGCACCCTGTCGGTGGTCGTTCAAACGTCGGCCAGCTCCGTCCCGCGCCGCAGTCGCTGGCGTGTCGCAGGTCAGCGTGCAGACGCTCCCCTCCCCTGCGTGTCCACCCCGTTTCATCTCCCCCTCCTCCTCCCCCCTTTTCGTCGCGAGCGCAGGCGCCGCCACGGCACTCAGACGACGTCAGCATCGGCGTCGCCAGTCGCCCGTACCGACCCGCACGCCCTCTACAGCATTACGCTGAATGCGTCGTCTACTGCGCGCCATTTCCGTTCGTCCTCTGGCTTCCCCTTCGCGCGCAACGCGGCCCGCGTACGTTTAACCGCTCAGGGAGACCGCGCTTAATCTGGCAGGGCGACGAGCCATGTAAACAGCGAGCATCGATCCTGCTAATCCCGTAATCCTATACAAACGCTAACAGCCTATCTAACGTGACATGTATTATGAAATATAGCTGAAGACGGTTAGTCTTTCACGCGTCAACTTTCATTTGGTGCCATTTCACAGGAAAATATATTATCCAGAATAATCATGAACCGAAACAGAGTTCGTTGCAAAATATGCAGAAAAAATTGTTGCTATGATATTTTGTTGAAATTTGACACAGTGAGACCGTGGTCTAGTGGAAATCAAGCTTAATTTTTTCAATAAAGTCACTGTTAATAGCGCTATTAGTTAAAAAGAATAGAATTCATCGTCAGACGGCCGCTCACGTTTGAAATAGCGCTTAGCTTATGCTGTGAAAAGGGCTGATTCTCGTTGTGGCGAAGGTTGATCAGGATGGTTGCGTCCCAGAAGAATAAACGATGTGAGAAAAGGGAGTATTCACTGTAACTGGTCTTAACAATTAATTAAAACAACATAGGCAAATTTCTAATGTAAGAGCTTAGTTATTTTTCAGTACTATAAAATGACGCAACATTTTGATGCAATATAAATAGCCTATAATTCAGCCATTATCGTAAACGTTATTTACATTGTTTTAGTTCACTGATGGCTTCAATAACAGAAGATTAGCCTCTATTTCTTTTCGTTTATTGCTGTAGGGCACCAACATCCCAAGAAACATTCACCACAACGAGAATCATCCAACATGATATCTAATGAATAATGTTATTTTAAGCGTGAACAGCCGGTTGATGGTAGCCCTGTCGGTTCGAAACAAATAACGGCGCTATTTTTTTTTGTTTCTAATAAATAGAATTCAGTGCCTGGGTGTGGGTTCAAATATGGTTCAAATGGCTCTGAGCACTATGGGACTTAACTTCTGAGGTCATCAGTCCCCTAGAACTTAGAACTACTTAAACCTAACCAGCCTAAGGACATCGCACACATCCATGCCCGAGGCAGGATTCGAACCTGCGACCGTAGCGGTCGCGCGGTTCCAGACTGAAGCGCCTAGAACCGCTCGGCCATCCCGGCCGGCTTACTTAATTTCCCAAGAGCAATCTAGGCCACTGTTATTCTTCTATTTATTTATTTATTTATTTATTTATTCATTCGGTGGTTCGATTCACGAACGATGGCCTTTCGCATAGGTCTAGGCACGGTCGGGACTTGGGTTGTTGCTAGTTCGAAGCGACAGTTGCGTTACGTGCATACAGGTGCTTTGCGCTTGAAGAAAGCTGGTATCTTGCAAATTATGTCTCTCGCATGCTTGTGCAGAACTCGCAATAAATGGATAAAAAAATTCATTAAATAACTCGCTACGATCACGTTTAAAGCTCACACTGGCAACGCCACTCAGAGCAGGGCGCTCAGAACACAACTAAAAGCTTATTGGCGGTAGGAGGATGCGTGACGTAGCTAAGCGGAACAAGCCTAAACTCGGCCGCCATCGTTCGTGACTCCAACTTATCACTTGTCATCGATAATAAACTAATGGCCGTTAAAATTGCTACACCAAGAATAAATGCAGATGATAAACGGGTATTCATTGGAAAAATATATTATACTAGAAACTGACAAGTGATTACATTTTCACGCAATTTGGGTGCAAAGATCCTGAGAAATCAGTACCCAGAACAACCACCTCTGGCCGTGATAACGGCCTTGATACGCCTGGGCATTGAGTCAAACAGAACTTGGATGGCGTGTACAGGTACAGCTGGCCATGCAGCTTCATCACGATACCACAGTTCATCTCAGTTCATCAAGAGTAGTGAATGGCGTATTGTGACGAGCCAGTTGCTCGGCCACCATTGACCAGACGTTTTGAGTTGGTGAGAGATTTAGAGAATGTGCTGGCCAGGACAGCAGTCGAACATTTTCTGTATCCAGAAAGGCCCGTACAGGACCTGCAACATGCGGTCGTGCATTATCCTAATGAAATATAGGATTTCGCAGGGATCGAATGAAGGGTAGAGCCAAGGGTCGTAACACTTCTGAAATATAACGTCCACTGTTCAAAGTGCCGTCAATGCGAACAAGAGGTGACCGAGACGTGTAACCGATGGCACCCCATATCATCACGTCGGGTGATACACCAGTATGGCGATGACGAATACACGCTTCCAATGTTCGTTCACCGCGATGTCGCCAAACACGGATTCTGTAAACAGAACCTGGATTCATCCGAAAAAATGACGTTTTGCCATTCGTGCACCCAGGTTCGTCGTTGAGTACACCATCGCAGGCGCTCCTGTCTGTGATGCAGCGTCAATTGTAACCGCAGCCATGGTCTCCGAGCTGATAAAAATGTTCAAATGTGCGTGAAATCTTATGGGACTCAACTGCTAAGGTCATCAGTCCCTAAGCTTACACACTACTTAACCTAAATTATCCTAAGGACAAACACACACAACCATACCCGAGGGAGGACTCGAACCTCCGCCGGGACCAGCCGCACACCGAGTTGATAGTCCATGCCGCAGCAAACGTCGTCGAACTGTTCGTGCAGGTTGTTGTCTTGCAAACGTCCTCATCTGTTGACTCAGGGATCGAGACGTGGCTGCACGATCCGTTACAGCCATGCAGATAAGATGCCTGTCATCTCGACTGCTAGTGATACGAGGCCGTTGGGATCCAGCACGGCGTTCCTGAACCCACCGATTCCATATTCTGCTGACAGTCATTGGCTCTCGTCCAACGCGAGCAGCAATGTCGCGATACGATAAACCGCAATCACGATAGGCTACAATCCGACCTTTATCAATGTCGGAAGCGTGATGGTACGCATTTCTCCTCCTTACACAAACCATCACAACAACGTTTCACCAGGCAATGCCGGTGAACTGCTGTTTGTGTATGAGAAATCGGTTGGAAACTTTCCTCGTGTCAGCAAGTTGTAGGAGTTGCCACCGGCGCTAACCTTGTGTGAATGCTCTGAAAAGCTAATCATTTGCATATCTCAGCATCTTCTTCCTGTCGGTTAAATTTCGCGTCTGTAGCACGTCATCTTCGTGGTGTAGCAAATTTAATGGCCAGTAGTGTAAGTACTATAGATGATTTGTCAGTTTAAAATTAGGAGTGTTAAATTTTTTATACTCTAGTGTTTAACTGGTAGCAAATTTCGTTCAGGGTGTTCGATGGCATTTGATTTCGTTCAGGGATAGGGTCTTAAGAAGGCTGAAAACCACAGACCTAAGATCACACACATCTCCAGATACGCTGGTGATGCAAATCACGTTCTGAGTTGTTTACACCGCCAAAACCAAACAGCTGAGATGTAAAGTTTCTTACCTTAACAAAGCGGTAAAGTTAATATTGTCAACTGCTCGGAACGGCAGCGACTTTTTGGTGAACTTCATCGCATGCTCACTCAGTCACAAGAAGACGGCTGCAGCTACTTTATCGAGCAGTGGTGGCCCTCTGGCGGCAGTTCTGAGAACTGGCGCCAGTGCCTGCGGCTGCGGCTGCGATGTCTTCCGCGCCACTTGCTGGCGATGTGGCTGAGAACGGGGCTGCCGGCGGCCTGACTCAGCTCTGGGCAAGGTGACTGCGCTAATCCCCGGCAAAGCTTCTTTTATACGAGGGTCGCTATGCAGAACAGCCGACGAGCACTTCGCACGCTTCTCACGAAGGCACTGAGCCGTCGACTGCATTTCGAGTTCTCAAACTGGAGGGTCACACCAGCGTAAATAAACGAGGGTCGAATGAATTGGGTCCGGGGCTCGCGTCAGCGACTGCCGGAAGCTCTTGGAAATATCATCTTTTTTTATTTACATAACAGTTGGATCATTGAGCATATCTTAACTTCTACTCAAAGCTGCTTTCAGTTTCTTGGGCTGTAGCGTCGATAATTCTGGTAGTTCTTTCTGCTTTCCCCGCAGTAAGAACGGCTCCGAGAACTTGTCTTATACTGTGTGTTCGGAAATTCCCGTTAGAAACTTCTAGAACTTGTAGAGAGGAGTGAATGCATAATATTTTTAATAGGAACCCATGCCCGGAAACGTACCGTTTCCGTGCTACAGCCATTTGAAAATATGTATCAATGCAGAGTCTCGCGGCGGTAACATTGAATAAAATGTTCTCGGGTTTCCATCCGCGTCAATTGCTTAAAACTACACGAGCTTTCGGCCAAGCTCTCCGTGGCCATTGTCAAGTGTTATGACTGCCAGTGGGCTGTTGGTGCGCCCTTATATACACTAGCTGCCGGCTGTGACGTCACTGGTGCCCCTGACATTGCCATATATGGGCATGTTTCGAGTCGGCGTTCGATGTGCCCTCTTCAACCGCGCGATCGCTGGATCGCACGCAGCGCTGAGCTGCAAGCCACCGTCTCTGTTCAGCGTGTTTCTGGTAATTTTTATTTCAATAGCTTCCTTTATTAAACTGTCCCAGAAGCCGTTAGTGCGAGCCACGACAGAGGTATCGTCAAATTTTATGTGGTGACCGTTTTCTAATGCACGCTCAGCTGACGCAGATTTCTCTGCATAGCGCAGGCGATAATACCTCCCATGTTCTTTCCTGCATTGTTCCACAGTGCGCACTGTTTGTCCGATGTACTTCTGGCCACACTCATAAGGTATTTCGTAGACTCCAGGTGTTCTGAGACCTACTGCGTCTTTAACTGGTCTCAGTAATTGACGGATTTTCGATGGAGGCCTGAAGACTGATTTGATCCTGAAGAGGGCACATCGAACGCCGACTCAAAACATGCCCATATATGGCAATGTCAGGGGCACCTGTGACGTCACAGCCGGCAGCTAGCGTATATATGGGCGCACCAACAGCCCACTGGCAGTCATAACACTTGACAATGGCCAAGGAGTGCTTGGCCGAAAGCTCGTGTAGTTTTACGCAATTGACGCGGTTGGAAACCCGAGAACATTTTATTCATTTGAAAATGTGTTTGCTAGTTAAGTATGCTACAGGGTAATCATGGTGGGAGGGGGAGGGTGGTTATGTCGGACCACATGATGTCATTTGATGTCTAACACCTACCTCTTTGACTTGGTTCGAGCCTCATTCACGTGTCTGTGAATGTTAGAGTAACGTACTTGTGTACACGTTTGCAGAATACACCAACACGATCCTTCTGAATGGCCAAACTCACGGTAATGAAAGAGCTCCTTTATTAAGATTGTTCTCCAGAACGTCCGACCCCCTCACTCATTCTTTTCGCCACAATTACGCAACGGCTTAGAGAAAGGGTACCTTAGCCGTCAGCAGGCGCGACTGTGATACTGTAAGGAGACACCGCACACCCGAAGTGAAAAAAGCCGTACTGCATCACGTTGAAGGGTATACGAGCAATATCTTTGGCTATTAATGAGTGCAACTGTACAACAAGTGTTTTACTCGGGCACTACTAATCAGTTACTTGTAAAAGTAGTCACGTTACCATCAGGTTTTCAAATGGCTGTAGCACTGAAGCGGTACGTTCTCGGACATGGGTTCCAATTCAGAATATCATATATTCACTCCTCTCTACAAGTCCGTAAGTCTGTAACGGGAATCCCCGAACATTTTGTGTAGGATGTGAAAAAAAAATCCATACTTTGAAACGTGGTAGACAAAACTGTCCAATAAACACGGGCTTTAAAACGCGTACATTTTGAGGTAAGAGCACTTGTTCGTATTCGCTGCTGTGAAACATTTCTCTTCCACTGCAAGCTACCTGGCATTACGAACGGACGCAGGAAACAGATGACAAGACTTCCCTCTGTTAATGTTCATGGGTACAGCATACAGTAAATATCTGTTAGTGTTGTTACTGTAAACTGTATTCACAGCACTGGGTATGTGCAGCGCATACGTTAGTTCTCATGGAACCATTCTACACTTGGTAACTTTATGAAATGATTTTACAAGGGCATATAGAAAAGTAATGCTTCTGAATTTTTTATTTTAAAACTCTGAAGGCTTTTTGAAGAAAACAAACGATATTAACATTCTACTTCTTTATTCTTCATGTTTACATACACCGTGTGATCAAAAGCATCCGGTCACCTGGCTGAAAATGACTTACAAGTTCGTGGCGCCCTCCATCGGTAATGTTGGGATTCAATATGGTGTTGACCCACCCCTAGCCTTGATGACAGCTTTCGCTCTCGCAGGCATACGTTCAATCAGGTGCTGGAAGGTTTCTTGGGGAATGGCAGCCCTTTCTTCTTGGAGTGCTGCACTGAGGGGAGGTATCGATATTAGTCGGTGAGGCCTGACACGAAGTCGGCGTTCCAGAACATACCAGAAGTGTTCTATAGGATTCAGGTCAAGACTCAGTGCAGGCCAGTCCATTACAGGGACGTTATTGTCTTGTAACCACCTCGCCACAGGCCGTGCATTGTGAACAGGTGCTCGATCGTGTTGAAAAATGCAATCGCCCACCCAGAATTGTTCTCGAACAGTCGGAAGCAAGAACGTGCTTAAAACATCAATGTAGGCCTGTGCTGTGATGGTACCACGCGAAACAACAAGGGGTGAAAGCCCCCTCCATGAGAAACACGTCCGCATCTTAACACCACCGCCTCCGAATTTTACTGTTGGCACTACACATGACGTTCACCGGGCATTCGTCATACCCACACCCAGTCATCGGATCGCCACATTCTGTACCGTAACTCGTCACTCCACCCAACGTTTATCCATTGTTCAATAGTCAAATGTTTACGCTCCTCACGCCAAACGAGGCGTCGTTTGGCATTTACCGCCGCGTTGTGTGGCTTATGAGCAGCAGCCCGACCATGACATCTTAGTTTTCTCACTCCACACCTAACTGTCATAGTACTTTCTGTGTATCCTGATGCAGTTTGGAATTCCTGTGTGATGATCTGAATAGATGTCTGGCTATTACCCTCTTCAACTGTCGGCTAATATGAAAACTTTTGTTTTCGGGGGTCTGCGGATACTTTTGATCACATAGTGTATTTGCAGCCATCTGCGGCAACAGGGTTCCGAATTGTAGCGTGTAACATAGTGGTGTGTGACGTAACTATACTGGTGCGTGAGGAGCAGCAAGCTGTAATCGAGTTTCAACTGCCGAGAGTTAGTCTACCCATAGACCATCCTCTTCCTTAGCATGACAGTGCCAGATCACACACGAGCGCTGCGACATCCGCAACGATCTGATGCCTAGGGTTCACTGACGTCGCTCATCATCCATATAGTCCTGACGTGGCCCCATCCGACTTCTATGTTTTCAAATGTTAAAGAACACCTTCGAGGACATCAGTTTGATAGTGATGACATGGTGCAAACAGAGGAGAGGATGTGGCTCCGTCAACAAAGTCAGACGTTCTACAGTGACGGTATCGGCAATCTGGTCTCTCGTTGGGAGAAATGTGTTCGTCGTCAGATGACTCTGTTGAGAAATAAGTATGTAGCCACGAAGAATAAAAATGTAGAATACTAATAACGTTTATTTAACTTAAAAAACCTAAAAGTTTTCACATAACAATTTCGGCGTTATTACTTTTCAGCACTTCCTGTCGATCTCATTTTTGAGACGTTTGTATTCCTTTTTGCCTGCTTCATTTACTGCATTTTTATATTTTCTCCTTTCATCAATTAAATTCAATATTTCTTCTGTTACCCAAGGATTTCTATTAGCCCTCGTCTTTTTACCTACTTGATCCTCTGCTGCCTTCACTACTTCATCCCTCAGAGCTACCCATTCTTCTTCTACTGTATTTCTTTCCCCCATTCCTGTCAATTGTTCCCGTATGCTCTCCCTGAAACTCTGTACAACCTCTGGTTCTTTCAGTTTATCCAGGTCCCATCTCCTTAAATTCCCACCTCTTTGCAGTTTCTTCAGTTTTAATCTACAGGTCATAACCAATAGATTGTGGTCAGAGTCCACATCTGCCCCTGGAAATGTCTTACAATTTAAAACCTGGATTCTTCCAGGTAAACAACCTTCTTTTATGATTCTTGAACCAAGTGTTCGCTATGATTAAGTTATTCTCTGTGCAAAATTTTACAAGGCGGCTTCCTCTTTCATTTCTTCCCCCCAATCCATATTCACCTACTATGTTTCCTTCTCTCCCTTTTCCTACTGACGAATTCCAGTCACCCATGACTATTAAATTTTCGTCTCCCTTCACTACCTGAATAATTTCTTTTATCTCGTCATACATTTCATCAATTTCTTCATCCTCTGCAGAGCTAGTTGGCATAGAAACTTGTACTACTGTAGTAGGCATGGGCTTTGTGTCTATCTTGGCTACAATAATGCGTTCACTATGCTGTTTGTAGTAGCTAACCCGCACTCCTATTTTTTTATTCATTATTAAACCTACTCCTGCATTACCCCTATTTGACTTCGTGTTTATAACCCTGTAGTCACCTGACCAGAAGTCTTGTTCCTCCTGCCACCGAACTTCACTAATTCCCACTATATCTAACTTTAACCTATCCATTTCCCTTTTTAAATTTTCTAACCTACCTGCCCGATTAAGGGATCTGACATTCCACGCTCCGATCCGTAGAACGTCAGTTTTCTTTCTCCTGATAACGACGTCCTCTTGAGTAGTCCCCACCCGGAGATCCGAATGGGGGACTATTTTACCTCCGGAATATTTTACCCAAGAGGACGCCATCATCATTTAATGCTTTTTTGAACTTTGAGGTTCGCCGATGACATTGTAATTCTGTCAGAGACAGCAAAGGACTTGGAAGAGCAGTTGAACGGAATGGACAGTGTCTTGAAAGGAGGATATAAGATGAACATCAACAAAAGCAAAACGAGGGTAATGGAATGTAGTCAAATTAAATCGGGTGATGCTGAGGGGATTAGATTAGGAAATGAGGCACTTAAAGTAGTAAAGGAGTTTTGCTATTTAGGGAGTAAAATAACTGATGATGGTCGAAGTAGAGAGGATATAAAATGTAGACTGGCAATGGCAAGGAAATCGTTTCTGAAGAAGAGAAATTTGTTAACATCGAGTATAGATTTAAGTGTCAGGAAGTCGTTTCTGAAAGTATTTGTATGGAGTGTAACCATGTATGGAAGTGAAACATGGACGATAACCAATTTGGAGAAGAAGAGAATAGAAGCTTTCGAAATGTGGTGCTACAGAAGAATGCTGAAGATAAGGTGGGTAGATCACGTAACTAATGAGGAAGTATTGAATAGGATTGGGGAGAAGAGAAATTTGTGGTACAACTTGACCAGAAGAAGGGATTGGTTGGTAGGACATGTTTTGAGGCACCAAGGGATCACAAATTTAGCATTGGAAGGCAGCGTGGAGGGTAAAAATCGTAGAGGGAGAGCAAGAGATGAATACACTAAGCAGATTCAGAAGGATGTAGGTTGCAGTAGGTACTGGGAAATGAAGCAGCTTGCACAGGATAGAGTAGCATGGAGAGCTGCATCAAACCAGTCTCGGGACTGAGGACCACAACAACAACAACAATATACTTTTCAGCACGCCCTTGTAGACTGTAGTCTTATCTTTGCGCTTACCAGCATAATGGAAGCATACTATTCCACACGGAAATAACAGGCAAGATTTTCTCATAATGTCTGGCACATGTTCTGTATGGTGAGAAATATTTAGTATAAGGAAACCATCTGCACAATTTTCCAGAGACTAGCCACTCCGCTGCTCCAACAACGTCGGATAGTGGCAGACCTCGTGCCATTCCTGTTGTGGAAGGAGATACTGGAACTGATTTACGTGGAATAACGTGTTTACCACTTGTGTACTGCGTTCTGTAGGTTGTTCGTAACAGCAAAGAGCTTGCAGAAGAAGCTCAAAAATGGTTCAAATGGCTCTAAGCACTATGGGACTTAACATCTGAAGTCATCAGTTCCCTAGACTTAGAACTACTGAAAGGGTCATGTAGCCACCTTTCATTAGCCCGGTAGCCCATTTTCGTTATCATTTCTCTTTCTTTTCCTTGTTTTTCTATTCTCTTTACTCTCATAGTAGTGTGATTGAATGAATGTGGTTGTATGTCACGTTGCTAGACGGTGGCGTAGTCTGCTGCAGAAAGTCTGCGATAGTCGTACAGATTCAGCAGCAGTTGCACAGAATAGCCAACTCTCGTAGTGGTCAAGTCGGCAAAGAGGTTTCCGCTACTTGTGAGAAATCCACCTGCGTTAGGTTGGTGGCGGAAATGGCATCTTGGGGTTTTCCGGTCCACGCGGAGCGTGGAAGAGGCTGGAGAAGCGGGACGCAGTCTGCCGCCGGTACGGGAAGCGTCCACAGCTGTGCTCCAGTCGAAGAAGGGTGAGTTAGACTGACCGCGTGGCGCGTTGTTACTTGGCGAGGGGAGAGCTGTTAGCCTTTGGTCTCGCTTTTCAAATCTGGAAGATTGCTTTGCCTTGTCGCAGCAAGGAATGCAAAACTTTGGCAGATTTTTCTTTTAGCAAATTTCTGTAGCAGACTTGGATCCGCCGGAAGAGCGCCACACAAAGGTGTCGATAAGAAGTGAGCACTCGCTTCTGTATGAATATCTGTTTGCCTTCAGCTGTGCCTTTATAAGCTTTCACCTCTCTAAATATTTAGAGCCTTGCCTTCTCGTAAATTTTCCTTACTTTCCGTGTCTTTCGTCCGTGGGGAGCCAACCACGTGGTAGAACATTATAGTTGTTGGGCTACCGGCATCACTAACTGTTCGATCGCATGTTTGTTTTAGAAAATGTTAACATGATTGTATGATGTGATATTGTTGGAATTTGACACTATACCTAGAAATTGTGCCTCCACAAACCACGTGTTATCAGGAATCGTGTACATGCCTCACATCCTTAGTTTAGGTATAAATGATTTTATCTACAATTTTCTCTTGTGTTCTGAGATTACGTTTTTGCGCCTAAGCCACTCACCTCGTAGCTTTCCCGTTAGCACATCCAATGCGTTTCCTTATGCACAGGTCCAGTGATTAGTCTCCTCTTGTATTTTATAACAAATGCTTTAGATTAAGTCATATTTTCAGGTGTGTTGCTGGGAGCTGATCTTATGCAGTGTTCATGCATTTTCTATTTTATTTTAAATGTTTGATTGTCGTGAACAGCGCACGGACAATACTATTAATTACATCGTACATGTGAGCGACCTCACAACGTATGCATTTTTGTGAGTTTTTGGTATTTATTTTACGACTCGACCAAATCTTTGATTAGTTGTATGGTTTGAGTCGGTGGCGACCCTATTCTTCTCACGTTGATTTCATAAGCAATAAGTATTTCCATTCCCAATAATAAGGAATAACCCGTAGTAACCGGTTAGTTACACTACTTAAACCTAACTTAACCGAAGGACATCACACACATCCATGCCCAGAGCAGGATTCGAACCTGCGACCGTAGCAGCAGCGCGCTTCTGTACTGAAGCGCCTAGAACCGCTCGGCCGCAGAAGAAGCGGTGTGTTTCATAGTAGCGAAGAAGAACAAATGCTCGTAGTTTTACAGGTATGCCTTTTGCTGCATATGCGTACTAAATATTTTTTCTTGGTCTGGTCCATACTATCAACTCTAAAAATATGGAATACTTTTTTAATATTCTGTAGATTTATTCAGGTTTGGAGAAAAATATTTCAAAATTGCCAAGACCTATAGGGGATTATGGGCCCGCCTTGACGAAAAACACTTTTGTTTAATTTTTCCGCCAAACTGGTTTCAGCGAAATTACTGCCATCATCAGTGGGTTTCTTTATTCTAAAACAAGCAAAATTAGTATCGTTACAAACCATTACAAAAACGTCTTTAAGTATGTACTATTTGGTTCCATACATAGTATTGCAAGAAAAGTTTCATAATACCTATTTACATTTGAGTTACTGCATGGTTTCTATATTTATTGCCGTTTTATTGGCATATTTTCTATGTGCCGTTTTTTCGGCGTTCAGTATGTCATCTGCAACGGCGTGAGCGGCCGAAACTACACTGGTGTCGAAAATTAAAGCAACAAACGGAAATTTTGCAAGGCTGCGTTTATTTTGCCACAAAACAGTATAAACATGTCATATTAAAGTAGAAACAATGTAAAGAATACAGAATGTGAGCAACTGCAACATTCATAACGATAGGCAAAAACGTTCTTCCTTTTCCTCCAACTTAACAGATTTGTACACAGATTCTCACAGCTGGTTAATGTGCTCAGTATGTGTTGTGACCATCTCTGCAAACAACACAAGCTTGACAACGACGAGGCATACTGTGAATGATGTCATCAACCTCATGTTGAGGCAACAACGCTGATTCTTCCTGCAGACCTGCTCGTAAGTCTTAGAGAATGGCTGGTGAATGATGACGTAAGGAACCCGTCTCCCTAGAGCATATCAGACCTGCTCTACGGGATTCAAACTGGGAGACTGGGCAGTCACGCCATGAGTGTAGCATCTTCAGTTTTGAAGAAAACATCAACCACCCGTGCTCTATGAGGTCGAGCATTATCGTCCGTCAATACGCAGTCTGGACCCCCAGCACCTCGTGACGACCGCAAATGAGGTTCGAAGATCTCGTCACAGTACCCGACAGCAGTTAAACCTTGCTGATTCATCCGCACAACTTCACGAAGAAATGTTCGAGCTGTCAACACGATCGCTGCCCACACCATTACGGATCCTCCTCCATATCGGTCTCTTTTGTACAATGTTTGGGTTCCGAAATCGTGTTCACTCAGATGTGAATCCGTTGAGAATCACTCACCAGACGAAATCGAGACTTGTCTGTGAAAAGAACATTGGTCCACTGTTCGACCGTCTAGGTGGCATATTCACGACTCCACTCCAGATGATCCATTCTGTGAAGACGCGTCAGAGGTACACATACAGCGGGTCTCCAATAAAAAATGCCACTCTGCCAAAGTCATCTGTATACCATTTGCCTCGATACAACACGCCCCGTGGATGCTGTCGTCAGATGCCAGTTGCCTTGCAGTACTAAGTCGGTACCGTCGTGCCCTTACGGCCAGAGAACGATCATCTCTTTCTGATGGTCCTGCTCTGGCCTTTGGGATACAGCTTCAGTCTCTATAACGATTCGCATTAAGCCACTGGGCCACAACAGTTCGCGACTGTCCTGTTTCCATTCTTCCTATGGCCTTCCACCGCAGAGAGCCTGGCAGGTGCCTTCCAAAATCAAATGGTTCAAATGGCTCCAAGCACTATGGGACTTAACATCTGAGGTCATCAGTCCCCTAGACTTAGAACTACTTAAACCTAACTAACCTAAGGACATGACAGACATCCATGTCCGAGGCGGATGGGAACCTGCGACCGTAGCAGCAGCGCGGTTCTGGACTCAAGCCCCTAGAACCGCTCGGCCACAGCGGCCGGCTGGTAGGTGTCTTCCCTGTGCCATATTGCATCGTCTGTGACTGTGTACACAGCGATTGCGGGTGTGGGACTACCTGGCAAACACTATCCTGTTTGATAGTTGCCCTGACGTCATCATTGGCATGGTTGTCAACTGACCGGAATGCGATCTTCCGTACAGAACACGATCGTACTGACGCCTCTCGACAGTCTGTACGATTATATTGTGAATTAGACACAGAACGGGGAAACAGCGATTTGTTGCTTTAATTTTGAACACCAGTGTAGTTGGGAGAAGAAATCGAAGCGGATCCACAATTTCATATTGTTCTGCGCAAACACAAACCAACAGAAGAGCTTTCAAATTACAATGATCGCCAAGAGTTGCTAGTAAACAAGTATTTATTTAATACCGGTTTCGACCTTACGGTCATTTTCAGGTATCATAATGTTATGTACAACGTCTTACAAGAAATCGTTCTTGCTGTTGTGCCAAATAAAAAAAGATCATCTTGTCTCAAGTTAATCAATCTTCATATACTATCATAATCAGTTTTCACCTTTTTGTCTGGAGATTCTGTACACACAAAGTGTGATGGAACCTCATTATGACAGTACACAGGCTGTTGCCATTTAACCCACTATTAAAAGAAAAAAATGGTATCTGAAGATAAGAAGATCGTAACCGATGCTAAAGAAAGAATTATTTATCAGCAGGTCCTTGCGGCGTGTGGAATATTACATATTTTTTCCGTTGCTTATGAACTGTGGGCATAATCTGCACTAAATACATAAGACGGTTTTCCTAAATGGGGGTAAACTGCAGGAGGAAAAACAGTACGTACATATGGCCGGAATTGCGTTCCAAAGGTACGCATTTGAAGGTAGGCATAAAAGACGAGGACTCACCAAGCAAGTGGGAATGTTCTGCCTGTACTAGGATTGTAGCTCCACACTTAAGAAGCCGTAGCTAATAATCCCCGCTCGTACACTGAGGCTGCACCGGTGCTGATGGTTGGCTGCCACCTTAACAAGGGAATTCTCCGTAGCCTATGGGTGGGTGTTCTCTGTCGCCCACAGGTATGTATTGTGAAGGTTGACGATATTCCCTCGTAAACGTTCCCTCATCTGCGATTGGGATGGATGACGGGAATCCCAGCACCGTGGTGGTCTGCGCGATGAATCAGCGACAAAACCGTCCCGGCGGATCAAGCCGGAAGATAATAAGGTCTGCAAGCGTTGCGGATAGTGACAGCTGGCGTGGAGAATGTTCCGCATGGCCGTCTGGTCTTCCCCATGCTGGCGTTCCACCTGTCTGATACTGATACCGGGATCATATTCTACAGTATTCAACACCTCTTACCTCCACCTTCACGTGTGTGTACCTCCCTTCGAAAGCATTTCCGTCGAATGTCCATATGATACTTTCTTGCTCCTTATTCTTTCAGGGATCTTTTCCTGGAGTTTGTCCCCGTTTCGCAAAATCACTCTGTACTTCTTCGGTTTCTAGGTTAGCGGTTCCTGGAAGGGCTGGCCAACGGATCTGATCGATGATTCCGACTAGTGTTCTCGCTCCGATTATATCCGTTGTTATCGTGTGAGGGGACAAACAAGCTGGAGGCCCCCGGAGGAAACATTTTGGGACCTTGGTATAGCTGGTCAACTGGTGCAGAAATCTGATGAGTTAATCGCAGCTTATGATGGCTGCGCTCCCTCCACATTACTACCATTGGAGGCGATGACAGAACGGATAAGACAGAAGACGCACACTGCCACTGTGTGTTCGGGTATTCTTTCGTCTTACAGAGAAACTGGTGCGGCGAAGTTTATAGCGATTACTTAATTCTTGCTTCAAAAATCTTTTATTGGCAACTTTTGTTGATACTCTGTAATCGGATGGATGCACTTATGTATTATGTACGAGGGGCGTCCAATAAGCAATTGCAATTTGTTTATCTCCGCCTATTTCGGTTGAAAAGAAGCGGAATTTTTTGTGGGACATCGATGAATATTCCCTTTCGCCCCGCAATTTCACGAAGTTCCGATAGGTGGCGTAGCCTTCAAAATGTTGTCTGTAACGGAGGTGCGTTCCAAGCAGAGAGCTGTCATTGAGCTTGTTTTGGAGGAAAACCAGAGCATAGCAGGTACTCACAGGCGCTTGGAGAATGTCTACGGATACATGGCAGCAAACAAAAGCACGGTGAGTTGTTGGGCGAGGGTCCGTAATTATCGCAAGAAGGTAGCGCAAACCTGTCCGATTTCACGCGTGCCAGCCGACAGCGCACATCTTTAGGAAACTTAAGAAACGACTTCAGCCTGTTCGTCCCCACAAAAATACAAACGACCTTCTCCTTCTCCATGACAACGCAAGGCCTCACACAAGTCTGCATACCCGAGAGGAGCTCACAATACTTCACTGGACAGTTTTCCTCATCCACCCTACAGCCCGGATATCGCATCTTCCGAGTTCCATCCGTTTGCTGCAACGAAGGATAAACTCTGTGGGAAGCAGTTCATGAATGAAAGTGAGGTTACTGGTGGAGCAAGGTGTAGCTTCCGAGGTAGACCAGTAATGTACACTACTGGCCATTAAAATTGCAACACCACGAAGATGACGTGCTACAGACGCGAAATTTAACCGACAGGAAGAAGATGCTGTGATCTGCAAATTTTTAGATTTTCAGAGCATCCACACCTTTATCATAGTCGGAAACGTGATGGTACGCATTTCTCCTCCTTACACGAGGCATCACAACAACGTTTCACCAGGCAACGCCGGTCAACAGCAGTTTGTGTATGAGTAATCGGTTGGAAACTTTCCTAATGTCAGCACATTGTAGGTGTCGCCACCGGTGCCAACCTTGTGTGAATGCTCTGAAAAGCTAATCATTTGCATATCACAGCATCTTCTTCCTGTCGGTTAAATTTCGCGTCTGTAGCACATCATCTTCGTGGTGCAACAATTTTAATGGCCAGTGGTGTATATGGTTTAAATAGGAACGTAAAGTTGGATTTTTCTCGAGGTGCTGTGATGATTTTCTTCTTGGAATTTTATGTTACTTTCAACAACAAAATGCTTCTCCGAGATAGAAGGTAGTCGATTATTTATGAATTGTCCTTCAGAAGCAAAATATCCATCCGTTAAGCCTGGTGTGTCTTGATTTACACTGATTAGCAATGATTGTATTTTTAATATGTCTACATGTAGAAATGCATGCAAGTATTTACTGCCAAATACTATCTGATTCTTTCCTCAGTTTTTAGTTTTCTACGTAAACTGAGACAGCTCTCAATAACTAGAAACGTACGGAGAGTGAAAGAACGTCGTTACCATTTCCGCACGACCTGAGACCAGATGGTGACAGCTAAACAGCTTCCGGGAAATCGCGCTTCACCATCAAACTTCTACGAGAGTAATCTTGGCGCCTCGAACTTACCTTTCCCAGATTTACATATAAATGCAAAGTAAGTAATAACTGGAGCCCCGCGAGGTGCATAGTGATTGCGAAACACGAAATTTCTCTTCATTGGGTTAGCGGATTATTAGATTAACGTATTGTGCCGCACGCGAATATTTTGCCGGGACGCGGCTGACGAAGTTGTCGCTCACTGAAAGGAACAGCAGGGCGCGGCGCAGAGGACCCCCACAAAGGGCCGCGGCACGCCCCCGACAGTTTCCGTGAACTTTGCCACCCGCGCAGTCTAACTGGCGAGGAACTGGTCGTTACGGCCAGCACGGCGTCCGACAAATGTGGACGGCGTCTCGTGTCATCTTCCAGGCCAAACTTTTTAGTCAACCACAGTAAAGACGTCTCTATTTTCAGAAGGCAGTGTAAGAAACAACGTCTTCTTACAACTTCTGGTAAAGGGAAGAGCTAAGGTGTTAAAAAAATTGGTTAGTTATGTAAGCCAAATAAAATATACTACTGACCATTAAAATTGCTACACCAAGAAGAAATGCAGATGATAAACGGGTATTCATTGGACAAATATATTATACTAGAACTGACATATGATTACATTTTCACACAATTTTGGTGCATAGATCCAGAGAAATCAGTACCCAGAACGTTTTCAATTGGTGAGAGATTTGGAGAATGTGCTGGCCAGGGCAGCAGTCGAACATTTTCTGTATCCAGAAAGGTCCGTACAGGACCTGCAAAATGCGGTTGTGCATTATCCTGCTGAAATGTAGGGTTTCGCAGGGATCGAATGAAGGGTAGAGCCACGGGTCTTAACACATCTGAAATGTAACGTCCACTGTTCAAATTGCCGTCAGTGAGAACAAGAGGTGACCGAGACGTGTAACCAATGGCACCCCATACTATCACGCCGGGTGATACACCAGTATGGCGATGACGAATATACGCTTCCAATGTGCGTTCACCGCGATGTCGCCAAACACGGATGCGACCATCATGATGCTGTAAACAGAACCTGGATTCATCCGAAAAAATGACGTTTTGACATTCGTGCACCCAGGTTCGTCGTTGAGTACACCATCGCAGGTGCTCCTGTCTGTGATGCAGCGTCAAAGGTAACCGCAGCCACGGTGTCCGAGCTGATAGTCCATGCTGCTGCAAACGTCTTCGAACTGTTCGTGCTGATGGTTGTTGTGGTGTCACCGCCAGACACCACACTTGCTAGGTGGTAGCTTTTAAATCGGCCGTGGTCCGTTAGTATACGTCGGAACCGCGTGTCGCCACTGTCAGTGATAGCAGACCAAGCGCCACCGCACGGCAGGTCTAGAGAGACTTACTAGCACTCGCCCCAGTTGTACAGCCGACGTTCATAGCAATGGTTCACTGACAAATACGCTCTCATTTGCCGAGCCGATAGTTAGCATAGCCTTCAGCTACCTTTGCTACGACCTAGCAAGGCGCCGTATTCAATTGATATTTATTATATGAAGCATGTATCATCAAGAGCGATGTTCTACAATTATGGATTAAAGTTAAGTATTCCAGAAGCTACGTACTTTTCTTTATAGCATTCATTACGTATCCTGTTTCAGACCTCACGCCAGCCTGCGTGAGTTTAAGCACGTGCCTTTCGGCTTCCTCTCATTGTGTCTAGGCTGTCTTGTCTAGACTCAACAGTTGTTGTCTTGCAAACGTCCCCATCTGTTGACTCAGGGATCGAGACGTGGCTGCACGATCCGTTACAGCCATGCGGATAAGATGCCTGTCATCTCGACTGCTAGTGATACGAGGCCGTTGGGATCCAGCACGGCGTTCCGTATTACCCTCCTGAACCCACCGATTCCATATTCTGCTAACAGTCATTGGATCTCGACGAACGCGAGGATCAGTGTCGCTATACGATAAACCGCAATCGTGATAGGCTACAATCCGACCTTTATCAAAGCCGAAACGTGATGGTACGCATTTCTCCTCCTTACAGGAGGCATCACAACAACGTTTCACCAGGCAATGCCGGTCAACTGCTGTTTGTGTATGAGAAATCGGTTGGAAACTTTCCTCATGTCAGCACGCTGTAGGTGTCGCCACCGCCGCCAACCTTCTGTGAATGCTCTGAACAGCTGATCATTTGCATATCACAGCATCTTCTTCCTGTCTGTTAAATTTCGAGTCTGTATCACGTCATCTTCGTTGTGTAGCAATTTTAATGGCCAGTAGTGTAATATGCTAATATATACAACTGACGATCCTAAACATTATGACATCTGTCCACCGCAAATTGGCGATTTGAGCATCTGACACGGGTTGACGGAGGAGATAGAGAAGATCCAAAGGAGAGCAGCGCGTTTCGTCACAGGATTATTTGGTAACCGTGATAGTGTTACGGAGATGTTTAACAAACTCAAGTGGCAGACTCTGCAAGAGAGGCGCTCTGCATCGCGGTGTAGCTTGCTCGCCAGGTTTCGAGAGGGTGCGTTTCTGGATGAGGTATCGAATATATTGCCTCCCCCTACTTATACCTCCCGAGGAGATCACGAATGTAAAACTAGAGAGATTATAGCGCGTCACGGAGGCTTTCAGACAGTCGTTCTTTCCGCGAACCATACGCGACTGGAACAGGAAAGGGAGGTAATGACAGTGGCACGTAAAGTGGCCTCCGCGACACACCGTTGGGTGGCTTGCGGAGTATAAATGTAGATGTAGATGTAGGAGCAAAGTACACTACCCAAAAGATTGAAGAGTCGCCTTTTTAAACTCAATCAATTCTCGCCAACACGACGCGGTAGTTTGAAATTTGACTGAAATGTGCCTACGACCTTCCTCTGTAATGGCGCAAAATTGTGCTGCCCTGTGACGTCGCCCTCGGGCTCGGGGATGTCTCAAACAGGAAGTTGTCAACACATCCGAAAAAAGCCAAAAGCTCAGTTCATCTGAGATGTAAGATGAGTTAATGATGTTACGTTGGCTCCAAATTTCACCACAATTCTGCCCAGCGCCACGGTGGATGTGTCATACGATGGGAAGGTCGTCACATCCCCTCTTACCCAAATTTCACCTCTTGATTTGCCGCCTCTGCGCTGGAGGTTAACCGCGACGCCCAGCGTTGAAATCACTGGCTGAGGAACGCGTTCTGGCAGACTGTCGCTCAGAATCGAGACATAAAGGTCTCAGAAAGTGGCATAAATGGAAGCACCCACTCTATTGGTGCGTTGATGCCATCACAATTCGCAGTGCTTTGAGCAACAGGAGGACGATCTCGATAACGTTCGACACCACTGATACCCCTCTACCGATTCAATCCTTAGTCGCATCATGGAGCTTGTAATGGTTCTTTATTTACGTGACCATTACGGCACTCCAACCCCAGTTCTCGATACCAGTAATATCGTACTACTTTTCTGCGAAGTAACAAACACATTTTTGTGACAATATTCCCATTTGGTTTTATTAATGTAGAGGTACTCCGATGTATCGATATATTACAGTGATATGGTTCTTGTGTGTATTCATTTCTGTGAGACTGTCATAATCTTTGACTTACTTGTAACCGTTTTGGCGCGAATGCGTAAGGAGCAGTCTTTGTTTCACTTTGCTGAAGATAAGTTGTTATTTCGCTTTGTAAAAGAACAGTCAAGTCTTGTGTTTGGTTAAAGTGGAAATTAAGTATATGAAGATTGATACAGAACTATTTTCTTGATGATGTGACAATTAAGAAGAAGTATATGTAATTTACAAGAAGTTTAATAAAAATGTGAATTGTGAACACCAAGTCAAAAATTATTTCTGCCATACTAATGTTCTGATCTGGGATTGTTTGATCATTAAGAATTTCCTGAATATCGCATTTGTTAGGTCTTCAAATATTGCTAAAATACAGATCTGGATCTCTAGCAGTCAAAGTGGAATCACCCTAGACTCAACAAGATGAGCCATAACAACTTCGACGAAATCTACGTGGGAATCCATTCAAGATAAGTGCCAAAATTAATGAGTTTTTTACAGTAACTTCATTATTTTCATTCTGACGATACCATCCACAGTCAATAACTTTGTTGTTGCCCGATAAAGTGAACATATGCTGCGTGAGCAACATTATTAATCTAATTTTTAACCTACTTTGCAAGTGGTGGTATTGTTAGAAGCTGCTAGAAGCTGCAACCTAATTGATCGTAATCTGACCGCTTTGGAGAGAAGCACGACCGCAGTTTTTCCTCTGGTATACAGCCTGGAACCATTCGGGTTCATTCAAAACCATTCGACGAAATTTAAACGTGATCCAAAACAGCTCTCCTACTTCATTCCCTCTTACGGCGTGATTACACGAGGATGGGGGTTCGATATTGACGCATGCATGAATAAAAAGGCAGAGGGTCCCTCTAAGATCCCCTAGATTGGCAATAGCCTTGGTGCCGCCAGGGCTCCTTTGGTAAGCCTTGAAAAATATGTCGTTGTAAACGCTTGAGCTATGCCTAGGCGCCTGGTGGCAGGCAACCCCTTCGACACCCTACGGCTGATTGGCACTACACTACTGCTTTAGCGCCTGTCTGTGGGCACGTGGAATCGGAGGAGATGGTGAAGGGATTGCCTGCCCACAGGCACCTAGGAATCACTCAATTGTTGCCTCTGCAGAGGTACATCTTTAAAGTGCTCAGCAAAAGTAGGTGGTGACACTGAAGGTGCTGCCGAAATGGACAGCCTTAGAGGGACTCTTTTGATATTTCAGTGTTGCAATCACCCCCCACCCCCCCTCACCACCCATCCCCTCCTCCCAGAGGCCACGCTACAGGAGGGCGTGTGAGCGAAGGGCTGAAAAAGCATAAACATCTTTTTCTGCTTCAGTTCACGTGCAAATTACGTCCAATGGTTTTGAACGGTCCCTAGTGGATCCACCTTGCATACCAGAGGAAAAAATTACAATCGCTCTACACTCCGAATGCTCAGATCACGTTCAATGGAGTTTTAGCCCTTAAATTTCCTTAGAGAAGGACTGAATCGTCCAGTGGATGTCGGCAGCGTTAAAGGTTGTCAAGAATGTCGTTCTGCCGCACATCGCACTGCAGACTGTCGCTTTCTACCGCGAAATGTATGGGAATCAATGGGAATCAACGCCCCAATCGAAGGCATTGTTTCATTGTCGCCCTTTATGCCACTACCTCAGGCTTTCTGCTGTTGATTTTGGGTGTCGGTCTGTCTGAAATGTTTTCCTCGGTCACATGAGTAAACCGTGTGATTGCAACGCTGGACATCAAAGTTCGCCGGCCGTTGTGGCCGAGCGGTTCTAGGCGCTTCAGTCTGGAACAGCGCGACCGGTACGGTCGCAGGTTCAAATCCTGCCCAGGGCATGGATGTGTGTGATGTCCTTGTAAGTTAGGTTTATGTAGTTCTAAGTTCTAGTAGACTGATGACCTCAGATGTTAAGTCCCATAGTGCTCAGAGCCATTTGAACCATTCGAACCATCGAAGTTCTGACCGTCGTGGACGCGTCGAGAGAAAGGGTGAGACGTGACACGTCCAATAAAGTGTTCGACAGAACTGTGGTGAAATTTAGCGCCAGTTTGACATCATTAACATCTCAGATCAACGACGGAGCTCTGGTTTTTTCTTCGCATGTGTTGACACCTTGCCGTTTGAAGCGACGCCGAACCCAACGACGACGTCGCAGGTCGCCACGCACTTGCACTATTACAGAGGAAATGTGTAGGCGCCTTGGAGCCAAATTTCACACTTCCGCGCCGCAATAGAAGAAAATGACGGAGTTTCAAATATCTGATCCTTTAATCCTTTTGTGCAGAGACCATTTTGGTATCATTTTAGCACCGATAAGGGCCTCAGATGTGGAAATCCAATGTCATAAGATACTTTCACGAGGGGAAAACTGTTTTGGTCCGGCGCTTGGGAACAAGCATCTCGTAAAAGGCAAAGTGATTCGGCTCTTCGAGTGCTACTGTAGTGAGCATCCATGGAAAGCAGTTGATAGACAATGAAACCACAAGCAGGAATAAGGTTTTAGACGTCCATGCCAAATCACACAATGTAGATGACTTCTGCTCTCTGTAAAGCAGAATTGACATGATCTGTGGCACATCTGCCGACAGAGTACTGTGCTGGTGTTTTGGAGCACACCATTCAGCTCATACGAAGTCTGTTCAAAAAATTCCGGAACTTTGTCCACATAATTTTTCTGTGCTTACCTTTTACTTATCGTGCATGATCTCCTTCGAACTACAACTCTTCGTCTTTTCAACGGCATTTTCAACTCTGGAAATAAAAAAATGTCCAGAGGGGCAAGGTCTGGTTAGTAGGGAGAATGAAGGGGGGATGAGTGGTTTTGTTTTTTGGGCAATAGTCATGCACCAACAGGTATGAATATGCGGGTGTGTTATCGTGATGCAAGAGCCATCAACACTCTTACCACATTTTTCGCAGGTATCGCAACACGTCCTGATAGTACCATCAATTAATAATTTGTCCCTGTGGCACGAACTCAAAATGAACTGTTCCTTCAAAGTCAAAGGAAACTATCAGCATGGCTTTGACATTTGACCTGACCTGACGAGCTTTATTTGGTTTTGGAGAACCTTTCTCAACCCATTGTGAAGACTGAACCTTGGTCTCAGCATCGTAACTGTAGACCCACGTCTCATCACCATATTCAGAAACATCTCGTTCTCATTTGTGGGATCCGAAAGCTCTCCACAGATGTACGAAGGTGTGCTGAAAAGCAATACTTCTGAATTTTTTATGGGAAAACTCTCAAAGCTTCTTAGATAAAATACAGCTTTTTAACATTCTACATCTTTATTCTTCACTTCTCCATATTTTCAGTCCTCGGACGCTAGAGGACTCCAGATTGTCGAGTTTAACGTGTAGTTGTGTAATGTAATGTACGGAACACCCTCTTATTCAGCATGACAATGCCACACCACACACTAGCGAAGGAAATCTGCAACAATCCGACGACATGGATTCACTGTAATCGATCATTCTCCATACAACCCGACTTGGCCTGATCCGACATTCATTTGTTTCCAAAACTTAAATAACACCTTCGAGGACTTCACTCTGATAGTGATGAAGCGGTGGAAGCAAATATAAGATTATGACCGTCAACAAAGTCGTACGTTGAACAGTGATGGTATCAACCAACCGGTCTCTCGCTGAGAGAAGTATGTTTGACGACGGGATGTATCAACCAACTGGTCTCTCGTTGAGAGAAGTATGTTTGACGCCAGGATGACTACGTTGAGAAACAAACATGTAGACATGAAAAATAAAAATATAGAGTGTTAATAATGTTTCTTTCACTTTTTTACGAATTTTCTAATAGAAAATACGGATTGCATTACTTTCTTGCACGCCCTCATATGTCAGCCCACAAGGAGATACACTGAAGCGCCAAAGAAACAGGTATAGGCATGCGTATTCAAACACAGAGATATGTAAACAGGCAGAATACGGGGCTGCGGTCTGCAACGCCTATTAAGACAAGTGTCTGGCGCAGTTGTTGGATCGGTTACTGCTACTACAATGGCAGGTAATCAAGATTTATGTGAGTTTGAACGTGATATTATAGTCGGCGCACGAGCAGTGGGACACAACATCTCCGAGGTAGCGATGAAGTGAGGATTTTCCCATACGTCAATTTCACTAGTGTCCCGTGAATACCAGAAATCCGCTAAAACATCAAATCTCCGACATCACTGCGGCCGGAAAAAGATCCTGCAACAACGTGACCAACCACGACTGAAGAGAATCGTTCAGCGTGATAGAAGTGCAACCCCTCCGCAAATTGCTGCAGATTTCAATGCTGCGCCATCAACAAGTGTCAGCGTGCGAACCATTCAATGAAACAACATCGATATGGACTTTTGAGCCGATGGTTCACCCGTGTACCCTTGATCACTGCACGACACAAAGCTTTACGTCTCACCTGAACTCTTCAATACCGACATTGGATTGTTGATGACAGGAAACATATTACCTGGTCGGACGAATCTCGTTTCAAATTGTATCGAGCTGATGGACGTGTACGGGTACGGAGACAACCTCATGAATCCATGGACCCTGCATGTCAGCAGGGGACTGTTTCAGCTGGTAGAGGCTTTACAATGGTGTGGGGCGTCAGCAGGAGTAATATGGGACCTCTGATACGTCTAGATACGACTCTAACAGGTGTCACGTACGTAAGCATCCTTTCATGACCATTGTGCATTCCGAAGGACTTGGCAATTGCAACAGGACAATGCGACATCCAGACGTCCAGAATTACTACAGAGTGGCTCCAGGAATACTCTTCTGAGTTTAAACACTACCGCTGGGCACCGTCTCTCCAGACATGGACATTATTGAACATATAGGGGATGCTTTGCAACTTGCTCTTCGGAAGAGATCTCCACCCCATCGTACTCTTGCGGATTTATGGACGGCCCTGCAGGATTCATGGTGTCAGTTCCCTATAGCATTACTTCAGACGTTAGTCGAGTCCACGCCACGTGGTGTTTCAGCACTTCTGCGTCCTCTCGGGGTCCCTACACGATATTAGGCAGGTGTACCAGTTTCTTTGGCTCTTCAGTGTATTTTGAAGTCATTCGTCAAGGCGACACATCATTTCCTCTTACACTGGTTCTTTGTATCTGTAGGCAGCAGTCGTATGTTCCCCCCAAGAAAGTGACCTATAATGCCCTTCACAGGTGACTTCCTGCACTCCGGCCCCAGTGTCCTACCTGCCGTCCGATTTCCGAAGGCAGCCCAACATCCCTCGAGACCTGGAGTATTTTCTCCTCCTACAATGGCTGCAGTACGCTCACATCTGCACGAAGTGTTCTAAATCTGAGGCGGGTGTGGGATACACCTTCTTTAGCCCTTCTCCTAGCGCCTACCAAATGTTTGCGTTTCCACCTGAATCTTCTGTCTACACGGTGGAGTTACTGGCCATCAGGAAAGCCATTCATCGTGGGACCCAGACATCAAAGTTCGTCTTCATACTTAAGGACTGTCAAAGTTGCTGCAAAAATTGCAACATCCCACGTTTGATAAACAGACCAACAGATATGTTTCGGACGTCTTGGCGGCCATAAGAGATGGGTGGACCTTGGGTATTGTCGCCCAATTACTCTTGATTAAAGTACATCACGGCATTCTTCATGTTGAAACTGTTGACCATCTTACCAGGAGGAGTGTTGCAGAAGGCAAGTTACGCCCAACGCCGATCCCTTACACGAATCTCACGTCGACGATACGGAAGGCGGCTTATCACACTTGAAACTGTGAATGGCGTGTTTCTCAGCACTCTAAGGACAGCCGCCTGACGTACATACGACCGAATATCTCTTCTCGACCATCGTTTGCCTCGTAGACGTCATGTGACTTCTTTCATTCTCATGAGGCTAGGACAAGAGTGTTACCCCGCCCACCTATATTAGCTGAAGATTATCACTTCTGGACTCAACGGCAGCAGCGAATCTTAACCACATCATATCAGCATGCTCCAAGTACACGACTGCACAGCCAGTCTTATATAAGAAATCGGTTGCGAGAGGTTACTCCCTCCCCACCAGTGTTCCTGTTTTACTCCTCCGTTTTGATAAATATAACTGTCCACAGACTATCTGAAAACCACCGGTATCAAAATTTAATTTATGAGTTGCCGAGGTCTTCATTTTGACATGGCATCAGCCCGGTTCATAATCGTTGCGTAATTTTGTGTTTTAATTTGCTTATAGACCTCTTATTTGTACATTAAATTTTCGTTATTGCTCTCCTGTGCATTGTATGTCATTGTTCTACTGTCACTATTGTACATACCGTTGGTTGTATTGTGTTTGTCATTTTGGGTTTTTCTCTTACTTTATGTACGTCTGTCTGTTCGCTACATTTCCATTATGTTATATGATGTTATTTGCAATTTTGTTCTTCAGCTATTTTTGTACGTATTTTATAATGTATGGTGTTTGCCCTTTCATGTTTTGTCTTTTGCTTAGGAGCAAATGCATGTGTCTCAAAATTTTGTTGTATGGTTTTGTTTGTAATTCTGCTTCAATGTCATTGTTATCGCTGCCGCCGGCTATCTGCTGTTTGTCTAATTGCGCTTTTATTTTACTTTAAGAGTATGTTTGTATGCTAACTTCGTTTACCCTCCATACGATTATTTTAAGTTCGACCTTGGCTGTTTACGTTTTTAAATTTGCATTACTCGCTGGACAGATTAATATCGATTTAAGACAATCTTCGCTGAACCCTGGACATCAGTTCTGAACCACACGGATCTGCCTGTTTGTTCTGCCTGTTTGTCCCACCGAACTTACAGTCCGTGCAAGGGATCACGAACTTCGTTTCTACCTACGCCCGAGTATACAAAACAACATGGTACTAAATGACTTACCCATATTGCCGTCTTTTTTTGTGTGTCGTTTGATGAAGCGAGCAATTTTCAAATGAGGTTGCTTATTGCTTGATATGCTCAGAATGAAAGTGCTCTCTGCAGTGGAGACTATGCTGTGGAGGAAATTCCCGATACCTTAAACAGTTGTACTGCACAGTAATTGATGGGCGGATCTTACGTGGCCCGCGCTCTACTGAATGAACAATCGGAGCGCTTCTCAGACGAGGCTCAAAATTTTTAGCTGCCTGTTCCGCTGTCCTCGGTTCCCAGCTCATCAGTGGATCTGTCATGTAACCACGTTGGACAAAACATTTACACCCGCGACAGATATCACGCAAATGCCGTTAACACCGCCTATGGTTTTGTGATGGGACAACAGACTGGTTTTAACAAATGCTTGGCTAAGCGATTCTTTCTCCGTTCAATTGATCTTTTTCAAGTCAACTTACAAACGAATTAAACTAGTCTCTGCGGCCACGTTAACTATATCAATGTTTTTCATTCTCTATCCGGGTTTGAGTGTTTACCTTAGTGTAAGACAACCGAAGGTTCTGTTAGTTATATGAACGTTTTCCTAAGATGCCGGGTAGGTGTGTTTTCACTTACATCTTGTTCAGACTTCTCAGCTATATCCGGCCGAGCGGGGTAGCGCGGTGGTTAGCACATTGGACTTGTATTCGGGAGGACGGCGGTTCAAACCAGCGTCCGGACATCCTGATTCAGGTTTTCCGTGAGTTCCCTAAATCGCTGCAGGCAAATGCCGGGGTGATTTCTTAGAAAGAGCACGGCCGCCTTCCTTCTCCATTCTTCCCTAATCCGAGCTTTTGATCCGTCTCTAATGACCTCGTTGACGACGGGATGTTGAACACCGTCTCCTCCTCCTTGAATATATATGAGCCATGACTAGGTCACCAACTTTTTTAAAGACAAAGTTTCTTATTGCAAGGAAAGATAAATAAAAAGTACATTTCTACAAATGTAATATATTTAAAATTCATGTACTTATTTACTGAAATATGAATTTTTCGGGATTTCTGGCATTAAATGTCAATATTTTGTTCCTTTTTAAAAGTTTAATAATTAATAAATTTTGTAAATTTATGCTTAAATAAATTAACAATTATTTTACTTTAAATTTATTGAAGCTATGACCCTCTCCTTTTGCTGGTTTGCACGCATCACCGATAATTCTCTTTCGAGGAATGCTGAGATGACGTGACAATTCTTTTTAATTGTCCTGTGACCTAATCACTTGATTTTTAAACATATACTGCTAGTTTTAGGAAGTCTTTTCTTCGCGAAAAATATTTGTCATCATTTGTTAATATCCTTTGGATGATTAACCTGCCCAACATAGGCCTAGACGAGTGACAGGAAACCGCGCCAGTAACCGACAGAGAGATTACAAACCAGTTTCACTTGAAAAGAAAAAGTAATAACACAGTCAGCATTCAAAACCACAAGGGACTGTGAGGATTATTTTCATTCAGTTACTCCCACAGACTGACTTCGCTAGAAAGGAGTAAATAGTAGTCCAATCGATACGTTCAGCTACTACCTACTGAATCGATAGCTTTCATTCGGTTCCCCCCATCACTACTCTAACGAAGCATGCTATATCCAGGTCAAATCCCTCACACAATGATTAGAACCAGAAGAGCTACCAGACTACAGCGCGATTGACAATTATGCTTCACTCACTGTTCCAAACTGGCCAAGACTTTAAGGCATTATGATCGGAAGATTCTAAGAGTGCGTCAGATCAGCAACGTACAGTAGTGGACAAAAATACCGAAACACCGTGATAAATGCAAGCTTGAATAAAATGCAGATGCTACCCAAGCCTGGCGGTTGCGTTAATCCATTTGACCACGAACGGCATCTGTGCCAGTACGTTGCGTATTTCAGTCTTGGCCAGAACAGTTTTGTGTAGTTGTGAGTATATTATGACGGAGCTAAGTGAATTAGAATTTGGGCAAATTGTTGGTGCTCGTATGGTGAGTGCTTCCGTAAATAAAGTAGCGGTAGTGTTTGGTGTAACAAGAGGCATCATATCGAAGATTCACATTGCATATAGGGAAGGTCGAAAAACATCATCTGCCTAGACACATCGTGGACAGAAATGTATGTCGAGTGATGGTCATGGATGCTCTTTGAAGACGATTACGACGAAAATAAGACGACGAAAGCTGCAAAAGTCACCGTAGAATTGAACGACGCACACGCGAACCCTGTCAGCGCCAAAACAACACGAAGGGATTTCAGTAAGCTGGGCACTGCAATTCCAAAACCACAAGTCAGTGATGCAAATGCCTATAATAGGAAAACCTGGTGCCGAAGCCACCAAACTTGAATAGCGGAGCAATAGAAGTAAGTTATTTGGTAAAATGAGTATTGTATCACAGTCTCGAACTTCTGGACGACTAACGGGTTCAGTAATTATTTCGGCAGCCATATTGTAGTATTCCATAGGCCTTGTCGCATTACTACCAAGGATTGTGCGAACATCTCGGCTGATGAGGCCCGTCCCTTGGTTTGTTCCCCAGTGGTGATGCTGTGTTCCAAGATGCCAGGGACCCTGTTCACACAACTCGCATCGTCCAGGAACTGGTTTTGTGAGCGTGATGGCGAATTTTGGCATACTCCCTAGCCACCACAGTCACCAGATCTCAATATTATTGACCCTTTGTGGTCTACTTTGGAGAGAAAGTTGAGCGATTGCCATCTCCCCCCCCCCCCCCCCCCATCATCTTTACCTGACATTGAAAATATTTTGCAGGATGAATGGTATAAGATAACCTTGAAAACCATACAGTATCTGTGAAGGCCATCGGCTTTCCTGTACCGTATTAACCACTATGATCTGTCTGTTTTTGTCCACCCCTGGATCTGCGCCAGCCTGTGAACTGCGCTGTTATCATCTTCGGAGATGGAACGGTCCACAGCATAATTAAGATGACGCAGAGGAAAAGCAATACTTTGTCAGTAGGAGTGAAGAAAGAAACATTTTGGTTCGTGTTCTCGGTAACCTGAATGAGTGGCCCAAGTCATGGCACGAAAAACCCATAAACATCGAAGGACCCCAACTGACCTCAACCATATCCTCCAGAAACACTGCAGTTTAAATGCCATATTGGGCCATCACTGCACTGGACCCCTTACATCATTTAAAAAGAGAAATCTTGTTTCCTTTAACCCTACCACTTGCCTTCACCCAGATGTTGTAAAGTTTCTGTGTTGCTTGGCCTACTGAAGATGTGCAGCTTTACACTGAGGTGAGAAAAGTCACAGGATACCTCCTAATATCGTGTTGCAACTACTTTCGCCCACCATAGTGCAGCAGCTCGACGTGATATGGACTCAACAAGTCATTGGAAGTCCCAGCAGGAATACTGAGTCATACTGCCTCTATAGCCGTCCATGATCGCGAAAGTGTTGCCAGTGCAGTATTCTGTGCGCGAACTGGCCTCTCGCTTAATGTCCTACAAATACGCGATGGAATCCATGTCGCGGGTTCGAACTGTCCAGATTGTTTTTCAAAGCAATCGCGAACATTTGTGGAATGGTGATATGCCGCGGTGTCATCCATAATAAGAATTCCATCGTTTGGGGACATGAAGTTCACGCATGGTTGCAAATGGTCACCAAGTAACCGAACATAACCATCTTCAGTCAATAATCTACATCTACATTTCTACATTTATACTCCGCAAGCCACCCAACGGTGTGTGGCGGAGGGCACTTTACGTGCCACTGTCATTACCTCCCTTTCCTGTTCCAGTCGCGTATGGTTCGCGGGAAGAACGACTGTCTGAAAGCCTCCGTGCGCGCTCTAATCTCTCTAATTTTACATTCGTGATCTCCTCGGGAGGTATAAGTAGGGGGAAGCAATATTTGATACCTCATCCAGAAACGCACCCTCTCGAAACCTGGCGAGCAAGCTACACCGCGATGCAGAGCGCCTCTCTTGCAGAGTCTGCCACTTGAGTTTATTAAACATCTCCGTAACGCTATCACGGTTATCAAATAACCCTGTGACGAAACGCGCTGCTCTTCTTTGGATCTTCTCTATCTCCTCCGTCAAACCGATCTGGTACGGATCCCACACTGATGAGCAATACTCAAGTATAGGTCGAACGAGTGTTTTGTAAGTCACCTCCTTTGTTGATGAACTACATTTTCTAAGCACTCTCCCAATGAATCTCAACCTGGTACCCGCCTTACCAACAATTAATTTTATATGATCATTCCACTTCAAATCGTTCCGCACGCATACTCCCAGATATTTTACAGAAGTAACTGCTACCAGTGTTTGTTCCGCTATCATATAATCATACAATAAAGGATCCTTCTTTCTATGTATTCGCAATACATTACATTTGTCTATGTTAAGGGACAGTTGCCACTCCCTGCACCAAGTGCCTATCCGCTGCAGATCTTCCTGCATTTCGCTATAATTTTCTAATGCTGCAACTTCTCTGTATACTACAGCATCATCCGCGAAAAGTCGCATGGAACTTCCGACACTATCTACTAGGTCATTTATATATATTGTGAAAAGCAATGGTCCCATAACACTCCCCTGTGGCGCGCCAGAGGTTACTTTAACGTCTGTAGACGTCTCTCCATTGATAACAACATGCTGTGTTCTGTTTGCTAAAAACTCTTCAATCCAGCCACACAGCTGGTCTGATATTCCGTAGGCTCTTACTTTGTTTATCAGGCGACAGTGCGGAACTGTATCGAACGCCTTCCGGAAGTCAAGAAAAATAGCATCTACCTGGGAGCCTGTATCTAATATTTTCTGGGTCTCATGAACAAATAAAGCGAGTTGGGTCTCACACGATCGCTGTTTCCGGAATCCATGTTGATTCCTACATAGTAGATTCTGGGTTTCCAAAAACGACATGATACTCGAGCAAAAAACATGTTCTAAAATTCTACAACAGATCGACGTCAGAGATATAGGTCTATAGTTTTGCGCATCTGCTCGACGACCCTTCTTGAAGACTGGGACTACCTGTGCTCTTTTCCAATCATTTGGAACCCTCCGTTCCTCTAGAGACTTGCGGTACACGGCTGTTAGAATTGCGGCAAGTTCTTTCGCGTACTCTGTGTAGAATCGAATTGGTATCCCGTCAGGTCCAGTGGACTTTCCTCTATTGAGTGATTCCAGTTGCTTTTCTATTCCTTGGATCATAAGACCAGTCCATTCCATGTAAACACAGCCCACACCATTATGGAGTCACCACCAGCTTGCACAGTGCCTTGTTGACAACTTGGGACCATGGCTCTCCGTTAGGTCCGCGCCACACTCAGCTCTTAACAGCTTAAATAGGGGCTCGTCTGTCCGGGCCATGGCTTTCCAGTCGTCTAGGGTCCAATCGATACGGTCACAAGCCCAGGAAAGGCGCTACAGTGGATGTCTTGCTTTTAGCTAAGGCACTAGCGTCGGTGGTCTGGTGACATATCCCAATAGCGCTAAATGTCGCCGCAGTGCTCTAACGGATACATTCGTCGTACGTCCCACATTGATTCCTGCCGTTATTTCACGCGATACTGCTTGTCTGTTAGCACTGACAGCTCTACTCAAAGGCCGCTGCTCTCGGTCGTTAAATGAAAGCCGTCGGCCTCTACGTTGTTCGTCGTGAGATGTAATGCCCGAAATTTGGTGTTCTCGGCACACTCTTGACCCTTCCCTAACGATTTCCGAAACAGAATGTCCCATGCGTCTGCCGTCGTGTGGCCATAATGACATCGGAAACAATCTAGCATGGATTATCTGAGTACAAGCGACAGCTCCGCCAATGCACTGCCCATTCATACCCTGTGTATGCGGTACCACCGCCATCTGTATACGTGCATATCGCTATCCCATGACTTTTGTCACCTCAGTGCATGTGCCGCTGTGAACAAAGGCCTTTTGAATGGTAGCCGACATCAAATGTCCAACTCCCATCAATAGGATAAAAACAGTCCCCATCGCGTTTTCAAATTTTTTATATGGTAGCAACCGGTTTCGGTCCTTTCCTCAGACCACTGAGCAGTGATAACCTTACTTCCAAGGTTCTCGCTCCGTCTGCCGCCACCAGCAGCCATAATGGCGGTCAAAAGCCTGAAGATGGTGTGAGGAAAGGGCCGAAATCGGTTGCTCACAAAATATTTGAAAACGCAATCGGGACCGTTTTTATCTGATTTTTAGCATTTATACCAATCGCTGTTCTCCGGAATGCTTTATAAAATTTTAAATTCCTAACAAATTTGAAACCGGTTGCCACGGGCATGGACTGACGTTCGTCTCCTCTCCTTGTCAGCCGGATATTTTTACGACTATTGTACTCACCATATGTTGCATGGCTGCGATCGGTTGGTCTACACCATTTCTTGCAGACCGCTTGGACAGTCCGCGTAGATATAACAAAAAAATCGAATATCTTCTTTCACGAGTGGTCTCTTTTCTGTCACGTTTCCACATCAACGGCTGTGCAGATTCGATACAGCCGACAGGTACATTATACGCCCACTACACTGCCACAACTTACGTCAGGAGTAGAGGGCCAAAGGTACCAGTTCTAAACCAGCTGCAGCACCCCAAACCGACCAGTGCTGTCTTTTAGTGGAGTGGAGTATGAGGAAGGTGAATCAAAGACTGCTGAAAACTTAGTAATTATTAGTTATGATTATTAGTAATGATTAAAATATCGTCAGTTAGATGAAACAAGTTACCTGTTCGCGCTATTTTGACCTTTTTCTGTGATATCTCAAATGCTTCAGAATGCTTTTCAAAGAAAGTGTCACAAAGTAGGCTGAGAGGTGTTCTCGCACCAAGTTCTGTCAGCTATTCGCTACGAAACCTGTTATGGCCTCTTATATGAGGAGGTAATGATTTCCAAAAATGTTGGTAACGGTGGAGATAATTTCCAAACAGGAAATACTTGAAGGATGGAATCTAACAAAGTAAATGTTAGTTAAGTGGTTGACTTGGTATTCCAAGCCACTTAAATTGTAGGCGAAATTGTCTGAGCTAACTTCTGTTACGCAAAACTTCACGCTATGATGATCTAAGAGTCTACCTTCGAAACAGGTAGATTAGATATACAGGGGGTAACGAAAATTGTGCCCAAACTTTCAGGAAACATTCCTCACACGTAGAGGAAGAAAATATGCCCTCGACTTGGGTCCGGCAGTGCTTTATTTCCATGTCTATATCTCTTCAACTCATTAATCATGGGAAACACACAGGAAAGGAACGTATCAGCTCAGAATGAAACATTTTCCTAAATGAAATGTTCAAAATGCCCTAGGTTAGCAAGTATACATGCATCAGTCCTCTGTCACACTCAATATCTGATGTGCTAATGTATCCGTGTAGAACTGCGTATTGTTCCACAGCGTTCAACGATTCGGACACCAAGACTCTTGTACCTGAGTTCCATACTCAAGAGCATTCAAATGCCCTCACGAACAAAAGTGTAGTACGCTTAGGTCCATCTGTCAAGGAAACTGTTACTTAGAGGCCTCGAGCGGGGTGGCGCAGTGGTTAGACACTGGACTCGCATTCGGGAGGACGACGGTTGAATCCCGCGTCCGGCCATCCTGATTTAGGTTTTCCGTGATTTCCCTAAATCACTCCAGGCAAATGCCGGGATGGTTCCTCTGAACGGGCACGGCCGACTTCCTTCCCAATCCTTCCCTAATCCGATGAGACCGATGACCACGCTGTCTGGTCTCCTTCCCCAAACCAACCAACCAACAATGCTGAAATAAGGTGCATGAAGTGCATGTTTTGTGGCACTCCTAAAGGCACACGTTGTAGCACGACAGGTAGAGTATTCTCGAAGAAACCATGGTAAGTTTCTCCGTTGAGCCTGGGTGGGAGACCATGAGGTCCTAACAAAAGGTCACCAACAATGCCAGCCCAAACGTTGACATGAAGTCTTTGTTGATGTCACTGCACATTTCGAGAGGGTTCTGGAAGGCCCATAATAAGGAACAGGAGTGGACCCAAAATTGAATTTTGTGGGCTTCCTTCGTGATTTCTGCTTTGTATGTAAAATCTTTTCTCCTTCCAACATTGTTTGAATTATTCAGCCCAACTTTTTGCATTCCGCTTGTTAAGTATGATTCAAACCAATTGTGTTGCCCGTGATTAATATGATTTTGAAGAGAAGCAGAAAATGAGTTCTAATATGGAAATAAAGCGTTTTCGGACCCGTGTCCATTAACACATTTTATTCCTCTATGTGTGAGGCATGTTTTCTGAAAGTTATATTTTTGTTACATCCTGTGGATGGAATACTTGTAATCGATCTTAGACTGACAAAACGACCGGATAATTCAACAGAATTACATGACAAAATGCATGTGTAAAACTAAAAAAAAGTGGAACCCTTATGCGAAATGATGAAGCCTGGGAGAGACAGAAATCTGTATGGACCTGGTAATGGATAGAAGAAAGCGAAAGATGATATCCGGCGAGAGGAAAGATTAACTAGTGTATAAAAAGAAACGCGCAGTCGGCGATGGAGGTTGCCTGTCGACGAGTGCACGGAACACCGGATTGCCTAGGACCACGTGGCGGCGTGGCGCGCTGCGAGCCCCGGGGTGTCCGTGGGGTGGCCGGCAGACCACGCCCTCGCCCCTCCCACTCATGTCGAACATATTGACTACATATGGCCGCCCCTAATTGGCGACTGCGGCGCCATGGCTCCGCTCCGGCTGAGCGAGGCGCCGGCTGCCGCCCGTGTCCATACGGCGCCCCGGCCATCCTGATTTAGGTTTTCCGTGATTTCCCTAAATCACTTCAGGCAAATGCCGGGATGGTTCCTTTGAAAGGGCACGGCCGATTTCCTTCTCCATCCTTCCCTCACCCGAGCTTGCGCTCCGTCTCTAATGACCTCGTTGTCGACGGGACGTTAAACATTAATCTCCTCCTCCTCCTCCTCCATACGGCGCCCCCTCACCTCGTTACGGGCAGCCCGCACACCTCACATCCTTCCACCGAACACTGGAACCGCCTCCTCAGAGCGCCTAGTACGGCCCTCACACCTCAGCCCTCCCATAGGTGAGAATTCCAAGCTCAGAAACCGTGAGAGATCTCGGATCAGACTCTTTCTTGTGTCCGTCTAGAAGGACAACAGGAGCTACAAGTTCGTCTGTAGAATCTTTCCCAATTTACAGTGGGACGGCAGTCACAATATACTTTCTCAGCTAAGTAAGTTACTGATCTGCATCTTCCTGGTGCTGTAATGTCGTACGAACGCAGTACGAACACAGAGATGTAGCCGGTGCAAAACTCTGTTTTTCTCTAGCAAGGAGCAGACGATCTCATGATCTATCCCAAAGCACTGGATTATGATGAAGCTCACCGGATAATAAGACGGTCAACCACAGGAGACATAAAGCTTATACAGTGCAACACGACACAAATTTGCCGAGGAATAGAGTCCACAAGTTTCTGCAGGTATGCCATATTCAACTGAAGCCGTTCATTAAGATTTAAACCTTGCAGCATTTCCCTAACTGTTACGTTTCACTCGGATCTCCAAGTAGTCTCAGACATTTCAGAGTTGTCAAATGTCACACCTAATGGACTCATACTGAATATTTAGTGGGCAGATGCCGCAGTAATTACACTGACTGACAAAAGAAGTGAAGTATGCAGAAGATATGCTCACATGTCAGTGTAGCTTCATACCCGGCGGGTGCGTAGATAATTAGAGTTGCAATTTTCTGTGAGTGATAGAACGGCCACCACAGTGCTTTAGTGTTGCTCATGTTTAGTGTTCTTACCAGATATGAAAATATTACACTACAGTTACCAAAGTCAACGGATAGCGATATGCGGTAGTACCTCGTACACAAAGTATAAAAGTGCAGTGCATTTGCGGAGCCGTCATTTTTACTCAGGTGATTCATGTTAAAAGTTGTCCGACGTGATTATGACTTCACGACGGGAAGCAATAGACTCTGAACGCGGAATTATACTAGAGGCATGGTACAATCCAATTCGGAAATCGTTAGGGAATACAATATTCCGAGATCAGCAGTGTCAAGAGTGTGCCAGAAACACAAAATTTCAGCATACGACGAACGTTTCCGTTTCGACAGTGTGGCGAAATTTGATGTCCATGGCTTGTGGCAGCAGGCGACCCGGGCGAGTGTCTTTGCTAGCAGCACGATATCGCCTGCAGGACCTCAACTGGGCTCATGACCAGATTGGTTGGACCAAAGACGACGGGAAAACTGTGGCCTGGTCAGATGAGTCACGATTTCAGTTTGTAAGGTCTGATGGTAGGGTTCGAGTGTAGCGCAGACCCCACGAAGCTATGCACCCAACGTGTCAACAATGCACTACGCAAACTGATGGTTGCTCCATTATGGCGTGTGGAGTGTTTACATGGAATGGTCTGCGTCCTCAGGTCTAAGTGAACCTACTTGGACCTTGGAGACTTGGAGACCTACTAGGCCTTCACGTTCCCAAACGGGATGCAGCATATCACTGGACTACAATTGTTCGCATTTAGTATGAAGAACATTCTGGACAATTCGAGCGAATGATTTGGCCACCCAACGTGCCCGACATGAATCGCTTCGAACATTTATGAGACTTAATCGAGAGGTTAATTCGTGCACAGCCTCCTGCACTGGCAACACTACCGCAAGTGTGGACGGCCATAGAGGCAGCATGGCTGAATATATCTATAGGAGCTTCCAACGACTTGTTGAGTCCATGTCACTTCGCTTTTCTGCAGTACGCCGGGAAAAAGGGGATCCGACACTATGTTAGGAGGTATACCATGACTTTTTGGCGACAAGATCCAATAAAGTGCATACCTTAAGAGCTATCTTCTCTACTGTGAAACACATTTTTTTTACTGAACAAGAGCTCAAAGCTCTTAAGATAAACAATTTAGAGCCCATGTTTATTGGACATTGTTTTGGTCAATGACTACTTTTCATGACGGCTAAACGTACGTATTACAGTATTACATGGACATGTGTGGTACACCATCTCTTTGCGCCACTCTGGGCAGTCAGTGTTGATACATCCTAAAATTTGTCAGCTTTATTCACGGTGTGGTCACTGGCACGTCCTATCTGTCCTCCTGTCAGGTTTCGAAGTACATCCATCTTACCTCGTTGATCCCAAAAACCAACTGGTACACATACATCACTACACTGCCATGACTTCGTCAGTTTTAGTGTCAAAGGCCTCCTGGTACCAGTTTGAAACCTTCTACAGCACTCCGAACAAACTAACTGCTCTTTAAAGGAGTGATTAATACACAGTATCTTTATGAAGACGAAATATCAGTGATGATCATCCGTCCTATAACGGGGAGCCGAAAGGTGCCGATCCCGTAGCTGCTGTTTGGAAGACGTGGGCTATGTGCCGGTGCGGCATTTGACCTTTTACTTTCATTTGGTAGTTAACAATAATCCAAACATAAGCCTTAATTATCGTCACCGAAACGACTCAGTTACAAGGGTGACGTTCGGTTCACATTTCAGAGTCAGCGATAACACGGTTCCATTACGACCTTTTCATAGGGACAAAATGGGTTACCCTGTCTTTTCCGTTGTTTACTTGTGTGTCTCTCGACCTGGCATAATGCTTTCTTGTTGACTTCACTTGCATAATTTGTGTGTCACGTTTCTCAACTGTGAAAATCTCGGCTATGTGAACAATGAGTTCGAGTACAGTGGCTTCTGGCGATAAAAATTTCTTCCACTACCAAGATCCAGTCACAGCCGAGTGGAACCCCACTGCACAATCGTGTTTTAGAGTCTTCCTCTACGGAGGTAGTATTCTCCTTATTGTGCTCAGTCATTCAAGACGTTGGGCCACTACACAATAAGAAATCTGGAAAGGAATTATTTTTCAACAAAAAGAAATACAAATTTTAAACTTTGCCCATGACAGTGAAATTCTGTTAGAGACGCAAAGGACTTGCACCAGCTGAACAGAATGTGTAATATAAGAAGACGCTACAAACTGCATATCAACAAACAGAAAACAATGCTAATGGAATTTAGTCTAATTAAATCAAGAAATTCTTAGGAAAATAGATAAGGAAATGAGACACTAAAAGTGGCAGATGAGTTTCCTATTTGGGGAGCAAAAAACTGACGATGGTCGACTTAAAGAGTTTAAAAATGCATAGAGGTAATAGGAACAAAAGTGTATGTCTGTAAGGGAAATTTGTTAATACTGAAAATAAATTTAAGTGTTAGGAAGTCTTTTCTACAGATTATTAAGCAGTTCAGGCCATTATAGAACATAAAATTTTGAAACGCAGTGCTATGGAAGAATCCTGAATTTTAGATAAATCGAAAAACTGATGAGAAGCTACTGAATGGTACTGGGGAAGAATGAAATTCTTTGATAAACTTCAGCAAAAGAAGGTAATGGTTCGTAGGACACATCCTGAGGCATCGTAGTTAATTTGATACTGGAGTAAGGAGAAGGCGAGGGGGGAATGGATACAAAATGTAGACCAAGAGCACCGCTTGACAATAGTGAGCAGTTTGAAATGCATCAGATGCAGAGATTAAGAGGTTGTCGCAACTTGCCATTCTCTGAACTGAAGACCACAACAACAACACTGTGGAATTCATTGCCCAAGTTCTTTACCATGAAGTGAAATTAGTTCAAACATTGCCTAGTATAAGCGGTACTGGTCTTCTGCAATCGTAATGAATGCAATCACACTCCCGATTATGATATCGTAATAAACTTTTATATGATATTTTAAAGTTTTTAATACAAAATGGTTCAAATGGCTCTGAGCACTATGGGAGGTCATCTGAGGTCATCAGTCCCGTAGAACTTAGAACAACTTAAATCTAACTAACCTAAGGATGTCACACACATCCATGCCCGAGGCAGGATTCGAACCTGCGACCGTAGCACTCGCGCGGTTCCGGACTGAAGCGCCTAGAACCGCTCGGCCACCGCGGCCGGCTTTTTAATACAAATTAACAATCGAAAAATCTGCGTTTAACATTCACAGGGCTTAAAAGCAACAAAAATGGTGTTCAGTCGTCGTGTACACCACACTCATTCACTGTTCTTCTTCTTCCGTTCCTGTGCACGTATCGTCTGACAATGTTGGAGATTTCGTGAGGAATGGATATTGACAAGGAAGTCATTACGTACAGAACCTACATCTACATTTATATCTACAACTACATGGATACTCTGAAAATCACATTTAAGTGCCTGGCAGAGGGTTCATCGAACCACCTTCACAATTCCCTGTTATTCCAAACTCGTATAGCGCGCGGAAAGAACAAACACCTATATCTTTCCGTACGAGCTCTGATTTCCCATATTATACCATAGTGATTATTTTTCCCTAAGTAGGTCGGCGTAAACAAAATATTTTCGCATTCGGAGGAAAAAGTTGGTGACTGTAATTTCTTGAGAAGATTCCTCCGCAACGAAAAACGCCTTTGTTTTAATTATGTGCATCCCAGATCCTGTATCATTTCAGTGACACTCTCTCCCCTACTTCGCGATAATACAATACGCTGCCCTTCTTTGAACTTTTCCGATGTACTCCGTGAATCCTCGCTGATAAGGATCCCACACCGCACAGCAGTATTCTAAAAGAGGTCGGACAAGCGTAGTGCAGGCAGTCTCCTTTGTTGATCTATTACATTTTGTAAGTGTCCTGCCAATAAAATGCAATATTTGGTTTGCCTTCTCCACAACATTTTCTATGTGTTCCTTCCAGTTTAAGTTGTTCGTAATTGTAATTCCTAGGTATTTAGTTGAATTTACGGCCTTTAGATTTGACTGATTTATCGTGTAACCATGGTTTAACGGACTGCTTTTAGCACTCAAGTGGATGACCTCACACTTTTCGTTATTTCAGTTACCAATATTCGTACCATACAGGTATCTTTTTTAAATCGTTTTGCAATTTGTTTTGATCTTCTGATGACTTTACTAGTCGATAAACGGCAGCGTCATCTGCAAACACCCTAAGACGGCTGTTCAGATTGTCTCTCAAATCGTTTATATAGATAAGGACCAACTTCAGAGTCACGGAAACAAATCAGCCCTGACCGTGCCAGTGAAATTACTCGGGCAGCGCCAGTAAGGAATTCAGGGGACCGACACGGAACAAATATCACGATGACCAGAATGAGATCTGACCTCTATTCGATGTGATTGTGGACCCAGTGCCAGAACCAGCAAGCTACGTCGCTCTGTTCTAACAGCAATCTTGCGTGCGGAGCGACAGACTGCTACGGGCGAGAAACGAGAGAACGGTTGTGGGGGAGGAATCCCGCCCACCGCGCGCTGTAGTAAACGCTCCGTAATTAGTCCGTGCTGGCAATTAACGGCAGCGAATTGTCTCCCGAAGGCGTTAACTTCGCCTACAGTGCCGCCAGCTTCCTGCTCCATGAGTCACTCACGCTCCGCAGCCATTTCTCGTTCAGCTGCACGTCTACGACATACCAACATTACGAGGAGAAACCACGGGGAAACTCTGAGCTACGAACATACGTGGGGCAGTTATAAAGTTTTAATTAGCACCTCTAGAAAATAAAGTTACATTTTTCTTTGTTTTGTTTGTTTGATTGTACGTAAATGTCTACACTCCCCGTACACTCTGAAATTCCCGGGCCACAGTGTCGTAGCACGCGGTTAGTGGAGCCAAAATAAAATGGCGCAGACCATTGATAGAGTGGAGTATCGCGCAGTAATTCCTAGTCGGCATTTTGAAAGTTCTAACCCTTTGTAGTAATACAAGACAAACGGAAAGCTCATTACTGTCACAGGTCAGCAAGTAAAACTAAATCTTACTGATGCAAGACAAGCGAATGCAATACTCGTTGCTTTCCTAAAGTAATGGGTCAGTTATCCTTGGAGCACAAGGACAACGCCGACATAGTGAAGTCAACCAGTTGAACCTGAACCAGCGGGACGCTGAGGAACTCCTACAAATGTACGTAGTGCAGTGTATCGGTCACTTAGCGATCAAAACAAGAGCCTTCGCGAAGACAGTACTATGTGATTGTTGGAGGTTGTAACATCCGGTTTTTTTATAGGGGCAATATTGAGGATATCATTGACAATGAATGCAATTGTATCTGAACTTCTGGTATCGTAAATGTGAGTTTGTACTAATGATTTTATGAGTGGTTTCGATGTAAAGCCGCTGGGTCGGTATGTACTTTTGATACAGAATTTATAAAATTTTAGTTCCATTTTTGCTTATTGTTTATGACTATAATTTGTTTTAGACATTTTCATGGAATTTTTCGAGATGTGGCATTGTGTCTAGGAAGAATGTGAATGTGCTGTGAAATACATCACATGAAATGCTGGGTGGCTGTAAACTGCTTGTAGTTGTGGTTCAAAGAGAAACAATCTGCTTAACACAGTTGATTGTTACTTTCTCTAATGTATTCTTTTATGCGTTGCTATGATAATAAATGTTAATTTTATGAAAAATTTTAAAATTATATTGCAAAGTGAAACCACCTCCTTAAAACAATTGAGTGTTTACTTTTTGTCAATTTCTTCTTGTATTCATTGCTTTCTCTGATGATAAAGGTTAATTTTCTGAAAATTTTTCAAATTATACTTGTTTTCATACTGTTGAGATTCAAGGGGTTAAGTATACGACAGTTTACATTTATTTTTAAAGGGTCGCCTAGCCAGGAAAACATGTAGGACATTTTAAAGTGCCTTGAAATCTAAGTTAAGAGCCGCGCGGGGCTAGCCAAGAGGTTTGAGACGCTGCAGTCATGGACTGTCCGGCTGTTCCCGGCGGAGGTTCGAGTCTTCCCTCGGGCATGGGTGTGTGTGTTTGTCCTTAGGATAATTTAGGTTAAGTAGTGAGTAAGCTTAGGGGTTGATGACCTTAGCAGTTAAGTCCCGTAACATTTCACACACATTTGAACATTTTCTAAGTTAAGACAGATTAACAGTTATTTATTTGACCTGATGATTAACATGAATCACAATTAAATTAACAAAGACCAAAATTCTCTAGATTTCCGATCAAACTAGGGACAGAAAAGAATGGAAAACTGTATGAGTAAGCGCAACAAGATATGCTTACAGGGCAGCTCACGAAACCAAAGTGAACGTTGCAGTGAGAAGCCGCAAATTGTAACCAAACCATGTAAGTAGGCTGTTTAGGTTTTTATGTTGGTAACGCCACATACGAAAATCACTGGCCGTGCTGTGTGAAGTCTGCGGCTGGTTGGCACTGTTGGAATAGTCACTATTGAAGGTTGGGCAGTTGGATGTGAACAGCGCATAGCGTTGCGCAGTTGGAGGTGAGACGCCAGCAGTGGTGGATGTGGGGAGTGAGATGGCAGAATTTTAAGAGCGCACGATCTGGCCGTGTGTCGGCCAGAAAGAGTAAATTTGTAAGACTGGATATCATGAACTGATATATATATATAAATATTATGACTTTTGAACACTATTAAGGTAAATACATTGTTTGTTTTCTATCAAAATCTTTCATTTGCTTAGTATGCCTATCAGTAGTTAGTGCCTTCAGAAGTTAGAATCTTTTATTTATCTTGCAGTATTGGCGCTCGCTGTTTTGCAGTAGTTCGAGTAACGAAGATTTTTGTGAGGTAGGTGATTCATGAAAGGTGTAGGTTATTGTTAGTCAGGGCCATTCTTTTGTAGGGATTATTGAAAGTCAGATTGCGTTGCGCTAAAAATATTCTGTGCCAGTTTAGTGTTGATCAGAATAAGTAAAGAGCGAAATGTCTGAGTACGTTCAGTTCTGCTCAGCTGTTTGAAAATCAAATAACGTAAGGGGTTTATCAGCACAGTAATTCATAAACTTTTCTAAGGGGACGTTTCAACTAATCAACACGAGTTACATGGCAAAGTGAGCAAGTAACAAGCTACACAGAGTATGGATCTTACTACCGAAATAGCGACTTTTACATTATCGCAAACAGCTAGCGTGCGCCGATCGACACCTGACAGCGGTTGGACGTGACGCCCTCTTTGCGACGACCTCGAACAGAGTGCCCAGAATCTAGGTTCACAACATTCTCAACCCATTACTTTCAAAAAACCTCTGTCTGGAGGCGATGACTCTATGCTGTTGCCAATGTCACTGGAGAGACTTGCTAAATTCTTGAAAAAGCAGAGGAAAGCACACACAACTTTGCTCCTCTTTCATACAAGATGCACATTCTTAAACACGCTGCTGGTACTGGGCTGAAGAACACTGACCAAAGTGATACAATTCTACTAGTTGAATAAAATATTTACAGCAAACGCAACTGACTCCCCCACACTGTTCGGACAGTGCAATGGCATCTTGTTCTTTGAAATGCATGCAGAAAGACCAAAATGAACTCAGTTATGCCCTGGGAGCTGTGCTTTGCTAGGGTATTCACTGACCGCAGAGTGTACAGGTGCCTGCCTGATATTCAACAGCCATTGAACAGGTCGCTTCTCGATTTCCACAAAACTGCCCATTTCCCCAGAGGAGGACCTCTTGACTGGATGAGATTCACAAACTGCCTTCTGCCGACAAGAAAGGCCGCGGAGACGTTTCCGTCATCACACTACACCAGAGCGACGAGCACAAGGTTGCCTTTTCAAGCACACCGCTCAAGTATTCTCACTGAAATAACTGTGAAATAGCTGCATAAAATGAATTAATACCACATAACGATACGTGACGCTAACGCCTCATCGCGGCAATAAAGTCAGAATTTAGTGGGGAACAACGCTGCAACAATGCTGAGATAGTGGAAAAGTATGGCAACAATCTATCACCATATGACCCAGTGGTCAGGTAGTGTGGACATTTCCAAGGGGTCAGACAAGTCTGAATGGAGGAGAATATAGTCGCAGATCATCACTCTGTGAAGAAGCGAGACGAAGGAAAAAGTAAAAATCAGTCACGAATCAGTTCTCAAAATCGTGCGCCACATTTTAAACACGAGGAAGGTCGCCGCCTCTGGGTTCTGTGACTGCTCACACCAGTAGTGGATGTAAGGAATGTGATAACGGGGAGATTAATTACAATGAATTAGCTGTCCTATCTAAATATTTCCTTATCACCAGATAAAAGAAATCTTACCTGCAGATCTTCTGTCCTCTGTGGCTGCATTGGATGGCGACCTGAAGACAAGTTTTTCCGCCAGACTGATTACTGTAAAAGAATAGAGTGGGAGGACCACAAACCAGTACACACAAACATAAAAGGTTAGAGTAATTACATACTGCACTTTGAAAAGCATATTTGTGTGGTGAGGTAATCTGGTTGCAGCATGGGACGACATCAGTCAACATTTCTGGATTGATCGTCAAAAAGTCAGTCCTCCATAGCAAATTACAAGTAACAAAAGAAAACAGTTGGCTAAGAAATGTGAGATTGTCCAACACCTAGAGACCCTTAACTAGTGGAAGATGAGAAACCATCAGAAGTAACGTACTGGAGGTATAGTTATTGACCACGAGAGAGAGAAACTATGTGCTCAAAAGTATCCGGACACCTGGATGAAAACGACTTATAAGTTCGTGGCGCCCTCCAGCGGTACTGCTGGAATTCAATATGGTATTGGCCCACCCTTAGCCTTGATGACAGCTTCCACTCTCGCAGGCATACGTTCAATCAGGTGGTGGAAGGTTTCTCGGGGAATGGCAGCCCATTCTTCACGGAGCGCTGCACTGCGGCGAGGTATCGATGGCGGTCGGTGACACCAGGCACGAAGTCGACGTTCCAAAACATCCCAAAGGTATTCTGTAGGATTCAGGTCAGGACTCTGCGCAGGCCAGTCCATTACAGGGATGTTACTGTCGTGTAACCACTCCGTCAAAGGCCGTGCATTAAGAGCAGGTGCTCAATCGTGTTGAAAGGCGCAGTCGCCATCCCCCAATTGCTCTTCAACAGTAGGAAGCAAGAAGGTGCTTAAAACATCAATGTCGGTCTGTGCTGTGGTAGCACCACGCAAAACAAGAGCGGGTGCAAGCCCCCTCCATGAAAAACACGACCACACCCTAACACCACCGCCTCCGAATTTTTCTGTTGGCACTACACATGCTGACAGATGACGTTCACCGGGCATTCGCCATACCCACACCCTGCCATCGGATCGCCACATTGTGTCCCGTGACTCGTCACTCCATACAACGTTTTTTCTACTGTTCAGTCGTCCAATGTTTACGCTCCTTACACCAAGCGAGGCGTCGTTTGGCATTTACTGGCGTGATGTGTGGCTTATGAGAACCTGCTCGACTATGAAATTCAAGTTTCCTCACCCCCCGCCTAACTGTCATAGTGCTTGCAGTGGATCCTGATGCAGTTTGGAATTCCTGTGTGATGGTCTGGATAGATGTCTGTCTATTACACATTACGACCCTCTTCAACTGTCGGCGGTCTCTGTCAGTCAACAGGCAAGGTCAGCCTGTACGCTTTTGCGCTGTACGTGTCCCTTCATGTTTCCACTTCACTATCACAGTGGACCTACGAATATTTAAGAGTGTGGAAATATCGTATACAGACGTATGACACAAGTGACACCCAGTCACCTGACCACGTTCGAAGTCCGTGAGTTCCGTGGAGCGCCCCATTCTGATCTCTTACGATGTCTAATGACTACTGAGGTCGCTGATATGGAGTACCTGGCAGTAGGTAGCAGCACAATGCACCTAATATGAAAAATGTATGTTTTCGGGGGTGTTCGGATACTTTTGATCACATAGTGTACAAGATACGAATACACTGGGTGGTAAGTGTGAAAATTCTTGCCACACCATCGTCAGCGTGTGCACCGTACAGTGCAAGGTTGGTGCTGGCATAATTGCAGCAGGCAAGGTAGGCCACGTGCGTACTCTCGCTAAATTCTACTGAAGCCATTTTACACTTGACTGATTCCAAAGTAATTGAAGTTAGTTCACTTTAATTACAGACGGCGGCGATTTCCGCATTAACGACCAACAATAGGCTGCGTACAAGATTACCCGTCGGAAAGTTGTGACCGAATGGGGCCCTGACATCACCTCTCCGTGGCTTTATTGCCTCGGAGGAAACACAGTGGGGTGTGTACGTAGGTCCTATAGCCAACCGTCGAGGTGGCACCGCAGACGCTTCCTGCGACTTTATGGCTGGAAGGAAATAAAGACTCGTTGGCGCTTATGTTGGACATTCTGTGGTGCCACCAGGAGGGTGACTCTCCTGAGAAAAAGACTCCGTCCACTCTGACGCATCCGCGTCGCAAATTTGAGCGCAAATGGCTAGGTTGCTTATCACTAATACCCTCTTGTGGCTTTCTTAAATTAATTGTTAACTTTTATTACATATACATTAATCACTTGAGTACAAATTAGCCGGCCGCTGTGGCCGAGCGGTTCTAGGCTCTTCTGTCCGGAACCGCGCGACCGCTACGGTCGCAGGTTCGAATCCTGCCTGGGGCATGATGTTTGTGATGTCCTTAGGGTGGTTAGATTTAAGTAGTTCTAAGTTCTAGGGGACTGATGACCTCAGATGTTGAGTTCCATAGTGCTCAGAGCCATTTGAACCAAGTACAAATGACAGCTTCGCCACTGCACTGCCCTTTTATACGTTGTGTACGTGACACTACCGCCATATCGCTGTCCCATGACTTTTGACACCTCTGTGTATATCAGTCCGTATCTCTTTCAGGCTTGCATGCGATATGCAAAATCAATTATCCCCTCGGTATCACCCTAAATAACCGTAGATCACTCTGTCATATATAGGACCTCGCCTACGTCTGCGTCTATACTCTACAAGCAACCTTTAGGTTTATGGCGAAGAGATCTTTATGTACGTCTCACTGCCCCCTTTTCCTGTTACAATCGCGTGTGATTCGTGGGAAGAACGATTGCTTGCAAGCATCCGTGTGACTCGATCCTCCGATTTTATCTTGATGTTCTTCTCGCGAGCTATAAGTAGGAAGCAATATATTCGTTGATTCTTCTAGGAAAGTACGCTCTCGGAACTCCAACAGTACACTACACCGTGATGAATCTGTAATGGAACGTGCTTCTCTGCTTTGGATCTTCTCTGTTTCACCCTTTGCATAAGCAGGCAGATTTTGATGACGCTCTAAATGTTTATCTGCACTGAGAACTCTTATCAGACCCTGGGTCCATGTGATTCAGAGGAACAGAGGCAAGATGATGCCCGGAGTATTCTTATTTGCCTGATTATTTTTCCTTCTGGTGACCGTGATCTGGCAGAAAGCCCTTGTGGGATCTTATTTCCAAAGCAGGCTAAAAGATGCATCCCCAGTTTTTTGACCAGAGATATTTCGATGATCACTGATGCGTCCCAGGACATCTGTTGCAATCAATTAACAAAGCAGGCTGAAACTTACATCCGCAGTAAGCGGTAAGTATGTCTCACAAGAAAGAACTACAGTAGGCATTTCTATGTCCTCGTCACCGTCACCGGGTGTTCGTGATGTTAGAAGTGTACTTATCGCTTGTGCAGAAGTCTTCACAATACCCAAGAGCTATTTCCGTATACAGGTCGTGGTATTCACATCTCCACTCTACTATGCATAAAAAGACTTTCCTATATTTTCAATTCTACTGTTTTTACTGTCGAAAATATCATTTATACCGTTTCGTAGTGTGTAGTAAAAAGTACAGAGGCGATTCCGTAGAAGCGGTAGCAATTGCAGCATCACAGGGTAATGTATGCTGTCTTCTCTGCAGCCGTGCTTGCTTCAGTTCTTTGATCGCGGATGGTACATTTTAAACTGTCTCGTTGTCTCATTTGAACGGTGATAGACGAAGCCAGCAACTAGCCGTTCCAGCAGACTGTTTTTTCACAATAGTAATTGGCAGTTTAAGGAGGGCGCTGCCCTTGTCAGACAGCCGATGCAACCTTTTTAACTTACGCCGTATGACCATGTTGTAGGATATCCTGACGTAATCAATTAGGAAGTCGAGTCATGCCCCCTTCTTTTTCTGCTTCAGCAACTTCTTTGTTTTGGCTTGTCTCCAATCAAGGCAAAGTCGTTTTCTCGAGAGGCGTGTCTTCAGTACGTCGTTAGAGTTCCCTCACGTCCCGATACTCCTAATGCGCACTCGTTATTCTGTCACCTAGGTGGAGTCGGGGTTTCAGTTTTGAACAGTCGAGGGCGCAGCAACTCATTCAGTAAAATTCATGGAAGTCACTTGCAGATTATTGACTTCTCTTACCGACGGCAGCTTCTGCGCTAAGATTTGCTTCCCGGATGTTTCTTTTATTAACACAGCTGATGGCTTCCGGTACTGTAGAGGTTCACATGGTGACGCCCATCTTTCTGATTGGAGGACGGTTTAACGTCCTGTAGACGACGGGGTTGTTTGGGATGAGGCACTGGCTGAGTCTGGAGAAGGATGGGGGAGGAAATTGGGCGTGGCTACTTTCAAGGAACCGTGTTGATATTCGTCGTAACTGATTTATAGAAACTACAGACAATCCAATTCTGGAAGGCCGGTCGGGGACTTCAGACTGGTTCGTCCCGAGTGTGAGTTTAATGTGTTATCAACAGTGTCTTTCCGTCGTTATATGGTTCAATATTTGACAGTGGAAGAAGTTTCCATAGCGAGATATTTGGCCGACAAGAAGAGTGGAGATGACCGGACTCCAGTGTATTCAGCTGAAGACCGAACTTCCCCACACTGCCTTGTGGAGCGGATGCGTGATTCACTGCAGATGCTGATCCGTCTGTTGAGCAAGGGCTTTAAGTTCAACAGACCTTGATGTTGTTTGAGAGAAGTCGATAATTTGCCGGTGGTAGAGTACCGCCTCCTTTCATTACTAGAAAAATTCAGAACAACTAAAACAAAAGAAACTGCACTCACATGAAAAAATTACGGACTTTTCACAAGTTGGGGACGTGGACTACGGATCGCCTACAGAAAGCTCTTGTCTCAAAGGAATTGCGGCGATCGTCACATTATTACGACTCATTTTTAGTACAGACATTCAGTAGACGACCAATCATAGATGTAGCGATATTTTCATAAAATTGACATTCTTATGTATTCCCGTATGCAACACACATTCAGTAGGAGGTGCGATGCAGCAGACAGAAGATTTTCCAAAAGGTGGGACTTAACTGGGGTGCGTTGAACTGTAACCCCTTTAATGAAGACTGGTTATTCAGCTTATTAAAAGGCGAGTATCTCAGACAAACCACGCCGGTATTATCCGCAACAACCGTGAAATGAAACCAAAATGCATGTGAGAGGGATCAACAAACGATGAGAATGTCAAATAAAATACGTGCTATCAATGCAACAGCACGGTAAAAACAACGTCAATAAAATGTGTATTTACAGAAAGAGTCCAACGCAAGCTTCAGAAGTTTGATATTTGGAGTAGAACTATTTCGAATAAAATAAGAACAAACAGTATAAAGCAAAGACTACTGATAAACAATAAAAATAAAAGGAAAGAGTCTTCTTCCATGTGTTTCGAGAATAAAATATTTTCCTAAAGGAAAATGACCAAAATACCTCAAATTCTCGGCTGCCTGATTCCTGTAGAAAAGCATGGAGGCGACATTGAGCCTATTAGAGTAATATCAAAGTATTTCGTTGTTCCCATGATTTCTAGATAGAGCACAGTGACCCTCATTGAGGACAAATTGATATTTCTTGGTAACAGTGTTCGCCACTTCATCTGACAGAAAGACTGTGCTCCATTTACCATAGTTTTCGTTCTCATTCTTCACCGATACTACTCCAACTATACTATGTAACAGTGGCGGTTTTCACACAAAGAAACTGAGGCTGTACTTAAGTTCAAACAACTTATTAGTATGGAAATCCATGCAGTAGCCACTTGTGTTTCCACCATACTGTCAACTATATATTAATTTCTTTTATTGATTATAGATAACAAAGAAGTTCTCTAGAAACTGTGAAGACTAATGAGAGCAACCCGTGGTAGTTTCGCCTAAAGGGATACTCTATTTTGCATACTGTTTTACTTCATAACCTGGGCATAGCTTTATTTCATTGTGTCAGCTAATTACCTTATGCATTAGCGAATAACTTCGATTCAGACTTGAAATGAGTCCAGTACCCGTCTACATCACTTACGAAATTCACAAGAGATGTTAGTTATTTCCTATCCTTCTTCTAGTTACAAGTTATAGAAGGGATTCAAAGAGGGTACCGCAACACAACCACTTCCACCAGCGACCATACAACAGCTTACAGCCGCGCTGGAGGAAGACTGAAACGCCCTACCATAAGAACTCCTTAAAAACCTTGTGGCCAGCATGGAAGCACACTGCAGGGCATGCATTGCTGTCCGTGGAGATGGCACACCGTATTAAGCTATTAAGTATCGTGTCAAGCCTCTTTTTAATGACCGCCAGCGGCCCAACGGCCCTGCCACAGTGGTAACACCGGTTGCCCTCAGATCATCGAAGTCAAGTGCTGTCGGATTCGGTTACCACTTGGATGGATGACCGTCCGGTCTGCCGAGCGCTGCTGGCAAGTTGCGTGAACTCAGGCCTTGTGAGGCAAACTAAGGAACTACTTTGCGGTGACTTCAGCGAAATTACCGTCTTTGAATAAAAGTGTTATTTCCGTTCGTTTCATTGAGAATTTCTTTCAGTTCTCTTCTAGTATACAGGGTGATTCAAAAAGAATACCACAACTTTAGGAATTTAAAACTCTGCAACGACAAAAGGCAGAGCTAAGCACTATCTGTCGGCGAATTAAGGGAGCTATAAAGTTTCATTTAGTTGTACATTTGTTCACTTGAGGCGCTGTTGACTAGGCGTCAGCGTCACCTTTCTTCGAAGGTGCTACTGTAACTGGACTACAGTATCTGGAGATGTTAGAGAATTGGCTGTTCCCTCAGCTCGAACAAGAAGCACAACAATTCATATTTCAGCAGGATGGAGCGCCACCACATTGGCACTTATCTGTCCGTAACTACCTGAACGTCAACTACCCGAGGCGATTGATCGGCCGCCAGGCAGCCCGTGACAGAGCACTTCATCACTGGCCTCCAAGAAGCCCTGATCTTACCCCCTGCGATTTTTTCTTATGGGGGTATGTTAAGGATATGGTGTTTCGGCCACCTCTCCCAGCCACCATTGATGATTTGAAACGAGAAATAACAGCAGCTATCCAAACTGTTACGCCTGATATGCTACAGAGAGTGTGGAACGAGTTGGAGTATCGGGTTGATATTGCTCGAGTGTCTGGAGGGGGCCATATTGAACATCTCTGAACTTGTTTTTTAAGTGAAAAAAAACCTTTTTAAATACTCTTTGTAATGATTTATAACAGAAGGTTATATTATGTTTCTTTCATTAAATACACATTTTTAAAGTTGTGGTATTCTTTTTGAATCACCCTGTATACTGTAGGAGTTCTCTCCATATACAGGTTGTCTGCAAATTCCCGTTACCGACTCCTAGAACTTTTAGAGTTGAGAGAGTATATAATATTTTGAACAGGAACCCTTGTCCGGAAATCTACTGTTTCCTTTCTACGGCGATTTCAGTTCAGATGTGTAACATGTCCATGTCTACTGAGAGAAAGAGAAAAGTCTCATAGTTGCTTGTCCTGGTAGGAAACAGGGCAGCCAGGATGACGTGTATACGTCAGACTGTCACATGATGTCACTTAATGTCTGCCTTGCTGCGAGATTTACGAGTTTCCTGTAGAGACGGAGGAAGAGCTGCTGGCACGAGTTCTGGCCGCTGCACTAGAAACTGAACAGGCACCAGGGCAGCTGGAGAGTGTGCACCAGAACGTGCTCCGCAGGTACAATGACTGTAGCAGCGTCGGTGGTCGCCACGTGGAACCGCGGTTGTAATGCATCAGTTCTGATCTGCACGTACGGTATGGTGGGTTCTTTTTTGTTTTGGAATAATGTAAACACGCAATGTTTTAAATGCCAATACAAAGCAATGTGCTTAAGTCATAAATGGATGTTTCGTTATGTTTCCTTTCGAATTTTTACCTAATAATTGTACTGAGTCACTTCCTCAAGCAAAAATAGATGAGTTGAACATCTTAATCGAAACCGTCATAGCACGTAAACTGTACGTTTGCGGGGTGGGGTCCTATTCAAAATATTATGTACTCACTCCCCCCTTCAGGTCCTAGAAGTTTGCAACGGGATTTTCGAACGTCCTGCCGCGCGGGATTAGCCGAGCGGTCTACGGCGCTGCAGTCATGGACTGTGCGGCTGGTCGCGGCGGAGATTCGAGTCCTCCCTCGGGCATGGGTGAGTGTGTTTGTCCTTAGGATAATTTAGGTTAAGCAGTGTGTAAGCTTAGGGACCAATGACCTTAGCAGTTAAGTCCCATAAGATCTGACACACATTCCCCATTTTCCGAACGTCCTGTATAGTACTAGTTTCACCGAGTTTTGTTACTTGGAAGTGACACATTTAACGAAAGTTACTTTCACCCTTAGGGTTTGCTCACCAGTGTGGACTGATATAACATAATGTCTTACTGTGGCATTCCGCAAGATTAATTATCGCATATTATTTATATCTTTGTGGGTAAATAATGGTAATCTCTGTTCACAGTGCAAGTTGCTGCTGCCTCCTGGGTGACGGCTGTAGATGGACGTACGCAAACCGGTACTTGGGAGAGAAAGGAACCGATGGATTTGGATCTAAAGAGTACGGCACACCGTCACGATGTTATGGCAGACAGGTAAAAGAACCGTATAAACTTCTTATTGAAAACTTCACATATGTCGAATTAGCACCATTGTATAAATTAAGGTCCCGGCGGAGGTTCGAGTCCTCCCTCGGGCATGGGTGTGTCTGTTTGTCCTTAGGATAATTTAGGTTAAGTAATGTGTAAGCTTAGGGACTGATGACCTTAACAGTTAAGTCCCATAAGATTTCACACACATTTTTTTTATAAATTAAGGCGTTACCTCACACGTAAGTGCAGTATAATGTAGTGTGATGATACTCGGTGAATCTTATCCATGACTCAAGATATGACAGGACAACCTTTGAAAACTTCTGAAGGAGGCAAAGTATTGCCCTCATACTGGATGTGTGGCCAAACCAAAATCCCAAACAGTGAATCTGTATATTGCAGATTGCACATTACTAATGTGTTGCTGAGGGACTTTTCGTCATTCCACAAGCAAATTAATGTCCAGTATAGGAACAGTTGAGAGCATACTGATCTAGCTGAAATACATCTGTGAAGCGGATTCCCAATGGGCTATGGTTATTGTAATTGAAACCTATGTAATATACTGGGGATAGCATTCGAAAATGCGATTGTGTAATGTCCATATCGTAGCAATGAATTGCCGAGAGCTCTGTATGTGGCATAAAGTGATGTAGGAATTAATCGCTGAAGCTTGGAGTCATGAAAACACCATTTCGGACGACACTGAGATTCGTACGACCGTCAATGCTGATTCATGCACGCACTGTCTACCTACTATCACAAGAATGAGATATAATGCTAAAATACGGTTCCAAAACAACACCGGCTACATTCGATCTGCCTCCATCAACTAAGATTTTCCGTCCAATGTGGGCGACACTACAGTGCCTTGTTTCTGATGAGATGGACCGTGGGCCACTTTCACACAGGCAGCTGTGATTGAATTCTGCGTCCCGTTGTCGTTTACAAAGCTCGGTACTGGTGAGATACATTCTGGCATCTATTACAATTAGGTATGACCGAGAGGCAACGGTCGGACATGATTATAATTACTCAATAGACAGCCGAATTCAATCAAATTCGTTCTTTGAATTTAAGTTCACAGTGAAGAACTTGCGCTACAGAACACTACTATGGCACTTACTGCTTCACGATATGCCCACCAAACCAATTTCATTATAGTGACTTTGGAAATCCGGTAATCGCATTGTTGAGGCACTGCACCATGTCTTCTTGAACAACGCGAATATCGACTCCTGGAACTCCAGTACTTAAGTAACGATCCACAGACTTGTCACATGTCCATCTGATGAGAAAAATTTAGCAGAACGGCTGTTTTCAGCCTACGTTGCTACTGAGTGGTTGTGCTTCAAACTGGTCCAACCACAGCACGCTGCATGAGGCATTAGCTGTTCCTACAGCTATGTGAATCAAATATCCCAGGTCAAGGGTTGTTTTTTACTATTTAACTGTAATTACCAGTTTCAGCCACATTAGGCCACCTTTAGGTCTAAAATATTGGACGATGACTGCTGCCGCCGAGGTCAGATCGTGCGCTTCGCTACAACTCCTCCAATTATTTGACCACCATACATCTTATACCTCTACTCTGTTCACAGAGCAAAGCACATTGGTGTTTGTGAAAACTATGCGACTAGAGGAGTCACACTAAAATGCAGAAGTTCATGACCATTTTTTTTTATCATCAGTCTTCTTAGTTGTCTGTCACGAATCGCTCTGCTGCGCCGACCTCTTCATCTCAGAGTAGCACTTGTACTCAACGTCCTCAATTATTCGTTGATTATATTCCAATCCCTGTCATCTCTTCCAATTTTTTTGTCCTCTACAGCTGCGTCAAGTAACATGGAAGTCAATCTGTGATGTATTAACACGTGTCCTATCATTCTATCCTTCTTATCAATCTTTCTTAACTGTTCCTTTCCTCGCTGAATCTGCGGAGAGAGAAACTCGTAATTTCTTCCCATGTCACCTAAGTTCAAACATCCTTATATAGTACCGCATCTCAAACGCTTCGATTCTCTTCTTTCCTGTTTTTCCTGTAGTACATGATTCACTACTAAACAGTTCTGTTCTCCAAATGATCACCCTCAGAAATTTATTCCTAAAATTGAGGTCTGTGTCTGATACATGTACATTTCCTTTGGTCAGTAACGCCCAATTTTCCTGCGCTAGTCTGTTTCTTATGTTTTCCTTGTTTCGTTTTTCATGCTTAATTTTGCTTGCAAGGTAGCAGAATTCCTTCACTTCATGTACTTCGTGACCCCCAATCTTGATGCTATTCATCGCCAATCTCATGTCTGTTGCTCCTCATTCCTCACGTGCTTACGTCTTTCTTCGGTGTACTCTCAAGCCATAGTGAGTGGTCATTAAACTTTTCATCCCATTCAACAGCTCCTGCATTTCCTCCTCACTTGCACGGACGATAGCAATGTCATTAGTGAATCTCATCATTTATATCCTTTCAACATGAATCTTAATCCCGCTCCTGAATGTTTGTGTATTTTCAAATGGCTCTGAGCACTATGGGACTTAACTTCTGTGGTCATCAGTCCCCTAGAACTTAGAACTACTTAAACCTAACTAACCTAAGGACATCACACACATCCATGCCCGAGGCAGGATTCGAACCTGCGATCGTAGCGGTCGCGCGGTTCCAGACTGTAGCACCTAGAACCGCTCGGCCACTCAGGCCGGCATGTATTTTCATCACTGCTTCTTCATTATACAGATGGAACAGTAATGACGAAAGTCTATATCCCTACTTTATACCCTATTTAATCTGAACATTTCGTTCTTGGTGTTGCGTTCTTATTTTCTCTCTTAATTCTTGGACATAGTGTATATTAACCGTCTTCCCCCATTGTTTACACCTATTTCCCTGGGAATTTCGAACGTCTGGCACCATTTTATGTCGTCGAACTCTTTTTCTAGATTGACAAATCCTACAAGTCTTCATTTATCTTAATTCCTGCTTCCATTACCAACCGCAACACCAGAACTGCCTCTCTAGCACCTTTACCATCCCTAAAGCCGAGCTGATCATTGTCGAATAAATCCTCAATTTTCTATCCTATTCATATGTTTATTATTCTTATCAGTAACTAGGAAACATTAAATGTTAATCTGTATGTCCGATAATTTCCCCACTTAACTGCATTTGCAATCTTCGGGATTGTGTTGATATTTTTTCGAGTTGCTTGGTAAGTCTCCGGACCCACAGATTCTATACACCATTTTGAATAATCGTTGGTTCCCAAAACCACCAATGATTTTATAGATTCCGAACGAATGTTATATATGCCACTCGCCTTATTTGACGATAAGCCTTCCAAAGTTCTATTAACCTCTGATGTTAACACTGGATCCTGAATGTCTTGTATATTTCTTCCTCAGTCACGTAATCAGGCACTGTATACCTCTCGTAGAGGCCTTCAGCGTACTCTTTCCATCCATCTGCTACCTCCTCCGTGTTGAACAGCGGAATTCCACTTGCACTCTTAACGTTCACACCTTTTCACAGAAATGTTTTCGATTTTGTATTTGCTGAATCAGTATGGATCCCAGGGATCTACATCCACTCTGAAAATGACGTTTAAATGCCCGGCGGAGGGTTCATCGAACCACCTTCACACTAACTCTCTATTATTCAAATCTCGTACAGCGCGCGGAAAAAATGAATGATTTCCGTTATTTTATTATGATGATCGTTTCTCCCCATGTAGGGAGACAAATATAGACACGCTGTTAGCATGAAGTCTGTATTTTATAACACAGACATGCCTCGGGATCAATTGTCAATGTCAATGAAATTAACCAAGAGCCGTGTGACTTAAAATGTTATTTAACTTTATTTTGAATGCTACCAGTTTCAGAATTTCATTATGCCATCTTCAGGCCCCATATGCGCCTCTCCCAACGAACTAAAATGTGATATACGGCTATAAATCACTGGAAGTCGTGAATTCAATCGTTTCACAAGTGCTTCATTCTAAGACTTGCTACCAAGTTGCCATGGCATAATGAAATGCTGAAGCTGGTAGGCTTCAAAATAAAATAAAATAACATCTTAAGTTACACGGTTGTTGGTGAATTTCATTGACACTGACAATTACTTAACCAGCCGATGTCCCCTGTCCATAATGGACCAACAGAGTCTCGGGGCCATGTTGAAGCGTCTTTAGATTTTACTGTGCCACACGAACTGGGCAAGTCTTGGGGATGAAATCAGTGATACTAAATTACCTATACCAACAGCCGCCGGCCTGCCGGTGTGGCCGAGCGGTTCTAGGCGCTTCAGTCTGGAACCGCGCGACTGCTACGGTCGCAGGTTCGAATCCTGCCTCGGGCATGGGTGTGTGTGATGTCCTTAGGTTAGTTAGGTTTAAGTAGTTCTAAGTTCTGGGGGACTGATGACCTCAGATGTTAAGACCGATAGTGCTCTGAGCCATCCAACAGCCGCCTGGTGTGATTCAGACGCACCTTAAAGATTCTACCTTAGTATAAGTAGATGTGTGCTCTTCCTGTTCGTGGTCCCACGCGTATTTTAAAGTGGACAGATGTTGATGGTCACAGGAGTACCTCAGAATGAAGCACATAGTTCATAGAGGCACGTGCCATATGTAGATAAGCATTGTCCTCTTGAAAAAAGACACCACGAACTGACGCATGAGAGACAATTAATGAGGGCATAGCATGTCCGAAACGTACAGTTGCACCGTCAAAGTTCCCTCAGTATCTCCCAGCCGTGACCTACACCAGAACGCCAGGAGTTAACAGGGCTATATGCCTCTCCAAAACTGTAAGAATGGGAGCTCTCTCCTGGTCCCACACCCTCTTCTACGATCGTCGTCTGGGGTAGTGCAGGATCGCGATTTATCCCTGGAAACAAGGCGATGCCACTCTTCAGCAGTGCATGCTTCCCGTTCACTCCACCACTGCAAAAGCGGCCTTATTTATTGTGGTGGTAACAGCAGCCTATGCGTGGGGTAGTAACTCCCAGATACAGCTGCTTCTACTCTCAGATCAGTGGCACAGGATGAGACGGAATGTTGGAGGGAGTTCTCGGGCGATTGGCCAAATACGAAGGGGCTATGATATGCTTGGTGCACAATACGGCAATCCTCCTTCTGATTGTCAGACGTGGTCAAACAGAACCTTGACGACAAGTATGCTGCCGTCGCTTTCCCAGGCAGTCCAACATCGGGCCGCTGTCACATCCGAATGCCCCACAAACACGGATAATGCATGATTAGAACAGCCTCCAAATGGAGACACACGGTCAGGCCCCTTATCAAACTCACTCAGATGCTTATAGCGCTGTGTCGTACGAGTACGCAATATCTCCGTGTTCCTCGCAGTTGTCACTTAACATCTGATTAACAAAATGGTTCAAATGGCTCTGAGCACTATGGGACTTAACATCTGAGGTCATCAGTCCCCTAGACTTAGAACTACCTAAACCTGACTAACCTAAGGACAGCACACACATCCATGCCCGAGGTATGATTCGAACCTGCGACCGTAGCAGCAGCGCGGTTCCGGACTGAAGCGCCTAGAACCGCTAGGTCACAACGGCCGGCTTCTGATTAACATCTGACGCTGTCTACGCCCCTTATGTACCATCCTCTGGTGACCGCTGTACCTGTCACAGGCAACTGGAACTCTTGATCGTTTGCATGCCGCCGGTGGTGTGTAAGTGTGCAAAGTTACGTTGGCATCTGACCATGTCTTCTGGGCGCTTCATTTATTTGTCAAACAGTTTAATGTTTTTTAGCTCATAGTAGAGTTTGCTATGTTTTGTATCTTCCTTGCAAATTATAACTGTATACCGGACCTGGACTCAAATTCAAACCTTACCTTTTGCGGGATATACTCTTACGGACTGAGCTATCACGCCCCACGACCTCACATTTTCAGTTCTGCCCGGACCGGTCTCCTGCTTTTCAGAATTAAGTATTAGCTTGGAAGAGCGTTAACCAGGCTCTAGCAGGTTTAAGTTTCGACTATGGTCATGATACGTACCGGGATAGCTCATATTGTAAGGACGCAGCCGGCGAAAAGACAAGGCTCCAAACAGAGCTCGGTCCAGTTCAGAGTTTTACTTCGAGAAGGTTTCTGAGACGTAAGAGTAGTTGCATTTAGTTGCATCCTTGGCATGTAGGCGAAATCACAGTTCGATGTTGAACACAAGTTCTTTGCTGAACGTTTTATGAATGGGAAAGCGTATGGAAGACAGGAAATACACATATAGTGAAGATAACATTCGCAAACCAGTAAGAAACGTTCAAATGTGTGTGAATTTCTAAGGGACCAAACTGCTGAGGTCATCGGTCCCTAGACTTACACACTACTTAAACTAACTTATGCTAAGAACAACACACACACCCATGCCCGAGGGACGATTCGAACCTCCGGCGGGAGGAGCCCCGCAATCCGTGCCATGGCGCCTCTAACCGCGCGGCCACTCCGCGCGGCCAGTAAGAAACACTCGCTACTTATATTACGAGGGCGTGCTGAAAAGTAGTACCTCCGAATTTTTCATATGAAATCTCTTAAATCTTTTTAAATAAAATAAACATTATTAACATTCTATATCTTTATTGATCATGTCTACATATTTATTTCCCAGCGCAATAGGCCTGGTGACGAACATATTTCTCTCAGCGAGAGACCAGTTTCTTGATACCGTCACTATAGAATGTTTGACTTTGTTAACAAAGCGACAATCTCACCCCTGCTGGCACCGCTTCATCACTGTCGAAGTGAAGTCCTCGAAGGTGTTCTTCAAGTTTTGCAAACAGGAGGAAATCGGATGGGGCCACGTCGGGACTGTACGGAGGATGATCGATGACAATGCCTGGTACGAACCCAAGACGTCGGATTGTTGCAGATGTTACAGCACTCGTGTGTGGTCTGGCATGGCTGAAAGAGAGGTTGCTCCATCAGTGGACGAACTCTTCGAATTCGGAACTCCATTACAGCACGTTGTTTCTTACCCACCGACATGTTACGTTACACACCGCCATGTTACGCTGCAATCCAGAGCCATGTAGCGGCGGAGGCCTGAAAATATGTAGCCATGAAGAACAAAGATGAAGAAGTTTGACAACGTTTGTTTTATTTAAAAAGCTTTGAGTTTTCAGATAAAAAATTTGTAGGCATTACTTTTCAGCAAGTCCTCTTGTAAGAGATTAATACTACGAGAGGTACGAGCGGAAGTAAAAAATGAAACCCATTTCTTATCGCAGCCCTAGGAAGCGCTGGAAAGAGCTTTATCCCTTATTATAAGTAGGGAAAATTTTCATAAGGACAGATACTTTGTGCCAGGAAACGTAAGATTTAAATACAACAGGGAAAAAGGCACACAACGTGGCGGGATATATGCTGTTTTTGTTGATTCCGAAATTAGAAAATAGAAAAAGCATCACTAATTTTACCGGAGAGAGGGAAGTGACAAAGCAACGGCAACATGAATTAGTATTTCTACCTAAGAGGATGATGTCTTTGGCCAGAAGGGAAAAACGGATAAAGGAAAACAAACTTACTTTCAAACTGCGACACCCTGAAGGACATTTCAACTCTTCTGAGAGTTGGGTAAATAATATAAATTTTGAAGCCCTTTTTTATTCTTTTTTGTAGGACTACAAGAGCTGGATTTTCTCACGTACTTGCGTATCACTTCTTTGGGAGACGTTCTGGCAAAGTGAATCGGCAATTTTCCGGTAGCCTCTCATGAGCATTTTCCCGTCAAAAATCATAGCTTTTTACTGCTCATTTCAAATAATATTACGTTTATTACAAACCTGAAAGCTAAGGTACACAGTATACAGAATTAACAAGTTGATGACTGTACAAATATTAAGTTTATTACAAACCTGCAAGCTGAGGTACACAAAAAATGTTCAAATGTGTGTGAAATCTTATAGGACCTATCTGCTAAGGTCATCAGTCCCTAACTTTATACACTACTTAACCTAAACTATCCTAAGGACAAACACACACACCCATGTCCAAGGGAGGACTCGAACCTCCGCCGGGATCAGCCGCACAGTCCATGATTGCAGCGCACTAGACCGCTCGGCTAATCCCACGCGGCTGAGGTACACGATGCACAAAATTAACAAATTGATGACTGTACGAAGAGGAATGAACTGTACAAGTAAATTATGCAATTTTACATTTCTCTTCTAAACAGAGATAGTTTCCATCTGTTATCCTTCACCATCAAGTTCCTTTTAAAAGCTTCGAAAATAAAAATAACTCAGCGTGTACCGGTACTTCTTAAATAATATTGCAAAATCGCTTTAACCAAAACTCCGCATATGCCTCTACTGTTATTTTGTTTGTTCTGACGGCGAATGTGTTCCCCTAAAAGCAGGCATAAACGGCTATGGTTTCAAACGTGAGAAATTTTACCAAAGCGCATACCACAAGCGTTTTCAATAAAAGGGAACAATCTTTCTTCTTTATTATTCTGCCGCGAACCACAGGAAAACATGTCGCTATCCAGCCTTAACTTTGACAGATGGCGAGGTAGGGGCTATATTAGCACGGAAATGATCTCCTTTTGTACGTCGTAAAGCCCCACGCAGTGCTGAAACTTAGTTTTCTGTGGCTTCGGGTGCTATCCAGGTATTGGTGTACGCCATTTTTGAAATCACGTCACGTGGCGGCTTTGTAAGGTGCAGCCTCGGCCCTTTTATCGTGACGTCGTCCACATTGTTGCTAGGGGGGCGGCGACTGCGCAGGCGCCAGCGGGCCCCGCCCCCGTCGTCCACACGCTCGCCGCCAAGATGGACGACCGCGGCGCGTCAGGCTTTTGCGGCTGCCTCTGATTGATTTCATCGGCGGGCCGCGGCACATGGCACCCAGTGTTTCTCTCGAAAATAATCGACAAAACGCTGAAAACGTTGACATTGAAACAGTTACAACAAACTGTTAACTAAGTTGCGCCATCGGGTCCCTTATTCGGTTAATACACAGTCAAAAAGACCCCCGATTTCAACAAAACTGAACATCTAATTAAATGAAGAAACTACCTAACGACATAATCAGCCTTTAAACACTTGACTATGTGTCAGATCACAACAAATTTCCTCAGGCACCACTTAACTAACACTGATTATTCAAACAACGTGAATATCCACTTCGGGATATACTTTCCTTTATGAAATGTATGTGCGAAATCAGTCACATCAAAAACTGTCCAATGAAATATGAGCATGTATGGAAAGCCGATAACTACACATAACCCGTCTCACCACTTTGCCACGTGCATAACGTCACGTAAAGTTATGCGAGCCGGCCGCGGTGGCCGTGCGGTTCTAGGCACTTCAGTCCGGAACCGCGTGACTGCTACGGTCGCCGGTTCGAATCCTGCCTCGGGCATGGATGTGTGTGATGTCCTTAGGTTAGTTAGGTTCAAGTAGTTCTAAGTTCTAGGGGACTGATGACCTCAGATGTTGAGGCCTATAGTGCCCAGAGCCATTTGAACCATTTGAACCAAAGTTATGCGAAAACATTTAGTTTCTTTGTTTTTGCTTCACTCAAACGAAACACAAACTGATCGTTGACCGAACCGACCACACTGACAAAATTCAGTTTCTTAGGTGGTGTAAAACAAAACAAAACAAAAATACTAAAATACGTAAATTTAACTATTGGGTAAAGTCGTTATTGGCTATCCATGAACGGGCTTATTTCATTGAGTCGATACAGATCTGATTGCTTTCCCACATAGGCTACATCTGATTATTTAATATGTCTTTCAAAATCGATCATATATGTTGCATGAATGATCAATCAATCACTTGTAGCCTGAGGAAGTTTACGACCCACACAATATAAAATACTTTTCAGCTGCGTACCTCTGAGATAACATCGTCCGTATCGATGAAGAATTAAAGCTTTTAAACACTTAAGCAGCGCAGTTTTATTTGTGTGCTGATGTACACGGAAGGATCCGCTATTGAAATCTAGAGAGGGCATAGTTCAACGTGTAGAATTTTCTTTCGATGCAGCCACCAACGGCTCAAATCTTTCAAACTCAGATTGCTTGGTTCCGAGCTCACAGCTGTACGCAGCGCTCAAAGTTTCCCGATGTTTCTGATATCGTTATGGAAACACGCCAACGAATCAACAGCACGCGTCACCAGGATTCTAGTATTTCTTTAGGCACAATACACAATTCTTTGTTGGCTCTCAAATAGCTTATGAGGGCACTAAAATAACATAGTGGCTGTTGTAAATGGAAATAATTGAATGTAACAGCTTGTGGTATTTGTGCTAAGAGAGAAAACAGCTAATCGCTGAGTATTGTCAGGGAGCGCTACGAACAGTGCTCTTTTGACCAGGAGTAAGGGATAGGTATGCAATTCACGACGCGTATTTTGTTGGTAAAACGTGTTTAATTTCGATGATGTATGTTGCATCAGTGTAGTAATAGTTCAATGCTAAATGTGGTGCATAATCCGAGTAATGTCAGTGTTCCTGATTATGTGAAGGAACAATAAATGCAAAGAAAAAATTACTTCTCCTGGTGATTCCGAAACACCAACATCGTTTTCGAAGCTTTGCGTGAGTTTCTTGGTAGTTCCAGTCACGGAATAATCATTGCGATATTCCTTGGGAAAGGTCACCACCGAACGGTACGTGAAGGATTTGGGAGATGATTTCATCCCCATTATCCAGAGTGACCCTGATTTCGACAAGATGTGGTTCATACAAGACGGAGCTCACCCCCATCGGAGCAGGAGAGTGTTTGATATCCTGGAGGAGCACTTTGGGGACCGCATTCTGGCTCTGGGGTACCCAGAGGCCACTGGCATGGGCTACGATAGGCCGCCATATTCTCTTCATCTGAACACATGTGACTCCTTTTCTTGTGGTGCTATGTTAAAGACAAGGTGTACAGCAATAACCTCAAAACCATTGCTGAGCTGGAAACAGCCATCCAGGAGCTCATCGACAGCATCGACGTTCCTATACTCCAGCGGGTAATGCTGAATTTCGCTATTCGCTTGCGACACATCATCGCCAAGGATGGCGGGCGTATCGAACATGTCGTAACCTAAATCCGAATGTCTGTTGTGATGTTTACATATTGAAAGAAGTGTGTGTACGCCGTAGTTTGTAACTAATTTACGTTTTTTTTTTCATATAGTTCAATAAGTGTCACCCTGTAAGTTGCGAACTGTCAGTCGTGATCTGTATGGTTGTGAGGGCATTATGTCGCAGCGAAACGAATTCGAACATGGGCAAAGTTTTGATACTCATTAGTCGGTGCTTCTGTAAGCAGTGTAGCCGAATTGTTTGGTGTTTCAAGAGGCTTCGTGTGGAAGATTCATAGCGCATACAGGGAAAGCCGGAAAACATCATCCACTAACCCACAACGTGAACGAAAGTGTGTGTTGAGTGATCGTACCAGGCAGTTATTGAGCAGCATGGTCACGAAAAATAAGATGACTGCTGTGAAAGGCTCTGCAGAACTGAATATCACACTCGCGAACTCTGTCAGCATCGAAACAACACGGACGGACCTTCAGATGCAGAAAATTTCAGGGCGAGCTGAAATTCCGAAACCAGTCATCAATGATGCAAAAGCGCGTTACAGGAAAACTTGGTGCTGCAGCCATAAAAACAGGACTACGGAGCAATCAAAGAACTTGGCCAAATGGGTCTCGTTTCTCACTGTTTCCAACTTCTGGCCGAGTCTACGTCCCAAGAGTGAAACATAGCGAGGGCTCGGTGATTATATGGGCAACCATACTGTGGGTTTCCATGGGTTCCATGGATACTCAGCTACCTCTCCAAGGTAGAGTTGCTGCCAAGGATTATGTGATCATTTCGGCTGATCAGATCCATCCCATGGCACAATGTTTGTTCCCTTACCCATACCTCTCACACCGTCCAGGACTGGTTTCGTGAGCTCGATGATGTGCTTCGCATCTGCCCAGGCCATTACAGTCAGCAGATCTCAATATTATGAAGCCTTTGTGTCTACTTTGAGAGATGGGTATGTGACAGCTATCTGCCTCCATCATAATTACCTGAACTTGCCGCTATTTTGCAGCAAGAATTATATAAGATTTCTTTCAAAACCTTATTTATTTATTTAATCGTATGGTGATTTTATACAATATACAGTTGATATAAGGCAAATGATTTTATACGATATACATATGATATTAGACAAGATTAAACCTTAAAGTCCGTGTTTTTCAACCAGTTAATTAAGCTGGGTGTGAGAGTGAACAAGTCATCGGGAATTCCAGGGTATGAATGAAGTGGACAGCGTTGGACTAAATGTTCAATTGTCTGCTCTTCTTGATTGCATTCACACATTGGTGAACTGATCTAGCCCCATTTGTACCTGAAGTACCTACAAGAACCATGTCCAGTCCTTAACCTGCTGAGGCGGCACCAAAGGTTCCTCGGTAGGTCAAAACCTTTTGGCTTCTTTGTGGGATCAAGGTGAGGGGCTCTTGATCCCAATGTTATTGTTGACCATTAGATCAAAGCCATCCGTGATGAGTTGTCCTGCAGTAGCACTTGCTGGTCTTCTTGACCGCAATCGTTACTGTGGCGGATCACAGAATTCCTGGTGCAGTGGTAGAGAGGGTGATGCAGACATTTTCTTGAGTGGTGCTAAACGAGCAACAGTGTCATAGGTGATATACAATATGAAAACCTTATAGGACCTGTATTTATCCATTCCGAGACGGATTGAAGCTACTTTGAATGCCAAGTGGTTTCCATACCGTATTGGGCACAGAAATGTGTTGTGTTTTTAGGTATTTCCGTATTTTTGTCCAATCCGTGTATGTCTGTATATGAACAGAAAAATCTCGTGAATCGTAAATTTACGTGCGAGTAATACAGAGTGGCTGTATGAGTTACATCTACATCTACATCTATACTCCGCGAGCCACCCTACGGTGCGTGGCGGAGGGTACTTATTGTACCACTATCTGATCCCCCCTTCCCTGTTTCATTCACGAATTGTGCGTGGGAAGAACGACTGCTTGTAAGTCTCCGTATTTGCTCTAATTTCTCGGATCTTTTCGTTGTGATCATTACGCGAGATATATGTGGGCGGTAGTAATAGTTTACATAGTAAACAAAGTTTGTGATTGATTTTCGAAATCAAGGAGAAGTCTGATGAACGGAACATCAGTTTAAATAGTGGGTTAAAAAGAGAGAGAGTGAGACGAGGACAAAACAGTAGGTAGAAAATCGTCGGCCGTTTCTAAGCAAAGTTTTAGAAATCAGAAAAATATATAAAAGAAGAAAAATCAGTGGTATAACGTTTTATCTTCTTTTGTACGATCTAAATATGATGTGCCTTAGTGCACAAGAAATGGTACCAGAATAAAGCTTTCAATCTGCAGGGCAGCGTATTTTTTGAAAGTTCCTAGCAAATAAAAGCTCGAATCCGGTCCCTTGACTTTTGCAGAAAATCTTACCGACTGAGCTGTACAAGCACAACTCAGGCAGGACGTACCCTCATATCTTCAACTCTATCAGTTTCTCTCTCCCCTTCATTCATAACTTCACGGAAGATCATCTTCTGCGAAATGCACTGTCCCGATTTTGAGTTCCGGTCTGGGATACAGCTTTAATTTGCCAGGAAGCTCCACGAATTAAGAGCTGTGGGGTTGATGTGACAGTAATAGATCACAGTGTAGAGAGGACGCCGGGTGAAGCATACCGGGATAGCATGTTTTTCGCTGGTTGCAGAAAGAGCCTCTCATGAAACGTCGCGGAGCTGCGGTAAAACGAAATTCGAGAATTCGCGGCAGGTAGGAGGGTTGCGGGAGTTGTCCCGGCTTGCTAGCAGCAAAAATTGTAACGAACTGGAGGCTCACACAAACACGTAAACAGTACAGTGAGGGAGATAACGTCATCTGCGGAAAGTCGAATGTCTCCTGTATTACGCTGTACGATTTCGGTCAGCCAGAGACGAACATAGCACGTATTGTTAGCACATGAGTGCAGAGTAGGAAAAGAGACTGTAAGGGATATTTGTAATGTCATCAAATGCTGTCCCTTTTCCTTAGCGCCTACGACTGGCTAATTTCAGTCTCTATGGGCAGTATCAAGTGATAAGTGTTAAATTATTAAATAAGGACGGAAAAAAGTCGTCACCTATGAGATGACGAGCAGCGTCGATTTAGGAAGGCTAAAAGAACCAGTTTTGACAGTTCAGTTAATAATGAAAAGAAGAAGTATATTTAAGACACTTTCATGTAATTTTTCAAGCCAAAAAAAGGTTTGATAATACAAAAAGGTGAAAGACGTTAGAAATTCTCCGGAAAATAGGTTCGAACTATAGGGAAACCGGGTGATATGCAGCACGTACAAGAATCAAGCGGGCGAAAAGACGAGAAGACCACCAAGGACGAAGTGTTCGGATTAGAAAGGGTGTAGGACAAGGATGTAGTCATTCGTCCCTCCTATTCATTCTTAATCACAGACTATGAACTGAGGCCAAACCGATGAAAAAGAAAGTAATGAGAAGCAGCAATTGTGAGATTATTATTAGAACAGTACTGCACAAATGGCTATGGGATTTAACGTCTGAGGTCATCAGTCCCGTAGAACTTAGAGCTACTTAAACCTAACTAACCTAAGGACATCACACACATCCATGCCCGAGGCAGGATTCGAACCTGCGACCGTCGCAGCAGCGCGGTTCCGGACTGAAGCGCCTAGAACCGCTTGGCCACAGCGGCCGGCAGTACTGCACAAAATCTGAGCATGTCACTTAATAAAACGTCATCAGCTGGTGAATGAATGACTTTAATTTACGTGTTTCCGGGTAACTCGTCATTAGAATTGTACAGATGAACTGAAGTAATGTGTTGAATGCATAACCGTCAGAGGCATGACTTATAACTTCAGTTCAGCAGATCAACTCGATGTACCTGATATACAATGATAGGTTACCCCGAAACGTGTAATATTAAAGTCATTCTAGCACCACCTGATGATATTTAACTAAGTGACCTATTCAACATTTGTGCAGTACTGTTCCAATGATGTAATATGATTGCATGCTTTCTGTTCGACTTCTTGTCGCATCTCCAAGACATGAGATTACGGATAAGCTCAACATCAAATCTGGTGATCAGGAAGAAGATGAAGTGATGGAATTCTGCTACCTTGGAAGCGAAGTAGCTACGGACGAAGCAAGGAGTACATGGAAAGCAGACTAGCACAGGCAAAAAAGGCAATCTTGGCGATAAGAAATCTACTAGTATCAAACATCGTCCTTAATTTGATGTTGAAACTATCATACTTTACATTTGGAGCACAGAATTTTTTGGCAGTGAATCACTCATGGACTGCTTAGCTGCCGGCACGGTAGCTCAGCTTGTTCGGTCAGTGAGCTGGTTGGCCTCTGTAATAGAAAACTGAGTGGAAGGATCAACAAACGAACTTTAACGGATGTCATATGACGTCCGCAACGACCAAACCCAACGATCAACAACGAACAAAACTGGAAAAAAATGGCTGGGTGGTAACGTGCCTGTTTCCCATTCACAGGCCCCGGGTTCGATTCCCGGCCAAGTTGGAGATCTTCTCCGCTCGGGGGCTGGGTGTTGTGTTATCCTCATCACCGGCCGAAAGTCGCCCAGTGTGGCGCAAACTGAAATGATAGTTGCACTTGGCGGTCGAACCCGACTGGGTCATCCCGGCCAACAGTGCCATATGATCATTTTCATTTTTTCACGCACGGACTGTGGGTAAACCAGAGAAGAAGACAGTTGAGGCGTTTGAGGTGCGATACAGAAGGATATTGGAAAATTACGTGGATGGTAGGATAATAAATGAGGAACTTTTCCACAGACTCGACGAGGAAAGGATTGTGTAGAGAACACTGACAAGAGGAAGGGGCATACTGATACGTCATGTGTTAAGGCATCAGGGATTAACTATCCATGGTAGTGGAGGGAGCAGTAGAGAGTAAAAAGTGTAATAAATGAGGACGTGATACTGGGAGATGAATTATTTGGCTCAGAAGAGGAAGTCGTCAGGAGCCGTATTATACCAGTCGAAAAATTGATGACCTCTCCCCGCTACCCACCCCACCAAAAAAAGAACATTAAATAATTATATACAAATAATAAATACTTTATGACCACCACTCATATTTAATCCGCTGTCCTGTCACGTTCACATAACCACCGGTCAAAAGCCTTAATACCACCTTTTGTAGCACGGACTGCTGTCAAGAAGTCCTAGTAGAGAGTCAATGAGGTTCCGGAGGTACCGAGAAGGAGAGCCATATCGACTCCGGTCTGCAGCCATCTGTACTAGGTTTCTCTGTTGAGGATCCATAGCGCGAACGACCCGATCTGGGTGGTCACACAGAGCCTCTGTTGGGTTTGGTGACCAGGATGTATGGTAAACGCATCTTTGTGCTGTCTGGACCACGCACGTACATTGCGAGCTGTGTGACACTTTGCATTGCCCTGCTGGTAGGTGCCATCGTACCGAGAAAAAACAAACTGCATGTAGGGGTGGACACAGTCCCCAAGAATAGACGCACACTTGCGTTGATCCATTCCCAAGCCCATACGCTCCAGCCTGGACCCTTTCGACGACTGTTGCAGAGTGATTGCTTTCTGACGTTTCACGTCGTACACGCCAACGGCCGTCTGTCTGATGGAGTGTAAAACGTGACTCATCTGAAAAGGCCAGCGGTCGCCACTATATGGACGTCCAGTTGCTGTGTTGGCGTGAAAATCCCAGGCTTCGTCGCCGATGAGCAGCCGTCAGCATGGCTGTTCGAACGAGGCGCCTGCTGCCGAAGCCCATAAGTAGCAACGTTCGCTGAAAGTCGTCGAGGTAAAGATGTCGGCAGGCCGTTGTATCATGTGGGCGGTCAGATGCTCAGTAGTTGCAAGTCTGTTCGTCCGAGCACATCTCCGCAGCCGTCGTCTCCCGTGTCATCTACGGCTCGTGGTGCACCACAGTTGCGCACCCGTTTTGAGGAGCGCAATTTTGCCTTGCACATGGCAAGCCGTTTAGGATATGCTTTCACCCTTGGTCTGAAAGCCGATAATCATGCCCTTTCGGACGTCAGACAATTCACTGTTTCCATATTGCGACAACGACAGGCTTTCCGCATCACCCGGGTTGCGGTTTATATACCCTACACTGCTAGTGCTGCTACCTACCTTCTGTGAGTGGTTATTGCACACAGACTTCGAAATAGGCGGTGGCACAGTGGTGTGACTGGACCATGTAGAGGGTGGAGCACGAAATGTGTTACCAATGGTTTCTTTCACAATTTACGACGCACATTAGTTATCCCGCTGGGATCTGTACAGCAGTACCAGCAGAGCTTGGAAAAACAAATGAGTTATGAAATGACGTGTAATTCACGATACTGCCGCTAGGAGACTAGTAAGCAGCAACGGCTGACAATGGAAGACTGACAACACAGCAACGATCGACAATTGTGTTACTTTTTCATGAAACAAAAAGCCCTGTTTTGACTCAGAGGCGTTTTCGACAGCAGTTTAACACACGATGTGTCCCTTGCGAGAAGACCATTCACAGGTTGTACGATAAATTTGTACACGAAGGAACAGTATTGGAAGCCTGTTTGTTCGCCGGAGAATATTGAAGCGGTACGAGTTACTGTACAGAGAAGTCCCGGGAAATCGTGTAGAAAGGCAGCAGTGCAACTGGAAATATCCAGAAGCTCCGTTCAACGCACTCTTAAAAGTGACCTGCATATGTACTCATACAAGATGACCTGTGCACAGAAGCTCACTGAAGAACACAAGCAGCAGAGACTACTATTTGCTCAGTGGGTGGATGATAGGGAAGAAACTATCAACAACGTTTGGTTTTCAGACGAGGAGCATTTTCATTTAGACGGTGTGGTTAACAAACAAAATGTACGCTTTTGGGCCACTGAAAACCCACAAGTGCTTCATTAACGACAACATTATGCTCCGAGGATTACAGCGTGAGCAGCAGTTTCCAGTCATGGACTTAATGGACCCTTTTTCTTTGAAGAAACTGTGAACAGTGAGCATTATTTGAGCATGCTTCGCAATAGCTTCATTCCACAGCTTATTGCTGCTGCCTTGCCCTTCAACACTCAGTGGTTCATGCAAGATGGAGCAAGGCCACATACTGCAAACACTGTGATGGAGTTTTTATATGAGCATTTCGACATGCGGATCATTTCACTCAGGCTTCCAGGTCGCTTCAGTGACGGACGAAATTGGCCACCCAATAGTCCAGACCTCAATCCATGTGACTTTTTTATTTGGGGGTACCTAAAGGAAAAAATTTTCCCGAAACGTCCATGTGATTTAATGGAGCTCAGAAGACTTATTCTTCAAGCCTGCAGTGAAATTACGGAAGACATGTTCCGTAGGGTAATCACTAACTTCAGTGTTTGTTTGAAGGAAGTTAGGAAAAGAAATGGTGGACATATTGAACATGTGCTGAGTTAGAACAAATCTCCATGGACGGCTCTTCATTGTAGTAAATGTTCCTTTCAGATTGTATTGACAATAAAGTTTATATTCAAAAACAAAATTGTAACACATTTCGTGCGCCACCCTGTATTTTGCAGACGTGAGGAAACGGAATTGCCGGCCAGTGTGGCCGAGCGGTTCTAGGTGCTTCAGTCTGGAACCGCGCCACCGCTACGGTCGCAGGTTCGAATCCTGCCTCGGGCATGGATGTGTGTGATCTCCTTAGGTTAGTTAGGTTTAAGTAGTTCCAAGTTCTAGGGGACTGATGCCCTCTGATGTTGAGTCCCATAGTGCTCAGAGCCATTTGAACCATTTTTGAAACGGAATTAAAGGTTCAATGAAGCATGAACGAGACCTCGCTCAATCCCTCCCACAGCGTCGGAACTTACAACCTTCTCGTGGCGCGGCGGTGGCGGTGGCGGTGCAGACCAGGTAAGCAATGTGGCGCCTCGTCTGCGGCGGCCCGCCTTCCCTTCATTACGAGGCTGCCGGCGCCAAGGGGACGACGCTCGAGGAGGACGACCCTCCACGAGGCGTTTCTTTCTTTTGAAATGGAGCGAACGCGATTCCGTTAATGACCGTAAAGAAGCTTTATTAAAAAACTCGGCGGGGCCGCCACACAAAGGGAGCGACAATTAACCGAGCGGGGGCGCCGGGGTGGTCCGTGGCGGCGGCAGCGGCGACAGCGCCGGCGAACCACGCGTTCTTCACTTGCTCGCTTTTATCTCTCACTTCACCCGCCTTGTTATACAAACTGGAGCACAGTTTTAAATTCTAATCAAGTTTCCATTCCTTCACTTTGTCTCACACAAATAGCCGACCATCTACACTACTGGCCATTAAAATTGCTACACCAAGAAGAAATGCTGATGATAAATGGGTAGTCATTGCACAAATATATTATACTAGAACTGACATGTGATTACATTTTCACGCAGTTTGGGTGCATAGATCCTGAGAAATCATTACCCAGAACAACCACCTCTGGCCGTAATAACGGCCTTGATACCCCTGGGCATTGATTCAAACAGAGCTTGGACGGCGTGTACAGGTACAGCTGCACATGCAGCTTCAACACGATACCACAGTTCATCAAGAGTAGTGACTGGCGTATTGTGACGAGCCAGTTGCTCGGCCACCATTGACCACACGTTTTCAATTGGTGAGACATCTGGAGAATGTGCTGGCCAGGGCAGCAGTCGAACATTTTCTGTATCCAGAAAGGCCCGTACAGGACCTGCAACATGCGGTCGTGCATTATCCTGCTGAAATGTAGGGTTTCGCAGGGATCGAATGAAACGTAGAGCCACGACTCGTAACACATCTGAAATGTAACGTCCACTGTTGAAAGTGCCGTCAATGAGAACAAGAGTTGACCGAGACGTGTAACCAATGGCACCCCATACCATCACGCCGGATGATACGCCGGTATGGCGATGACGAATACACGCTTCCAATGCGCGTTCACCGCGATGTCATCAAACACGGATGCGATCATCATGATGCTGAAACAGAACCGGGATTCATCCGAAAAAATGACGTTTTGCCATTCGTGCACCTAGGTTCGTCGTTGAGTACACCATCGCAGGCGCTCCTGTCTGTCATGCAGCATCAAGGGTAACCGCAGCCATGGTCTCCTAGCTGATAGTACATGCTGCTGCAAACTTCGTCGAACTGTTGGTGCAGATGGTCGTTGTCTTGCAAACGTCCCAATCTGTTGAATCAGGGATCGAGACGTGGCTGCACGATCCGTTACAGCCATGCAGATAAGATGCCTATCATCTCAACTGCTAGTGATACGAGGCCGTTGGGATCCAGCACGCCGTTCCGTATTACCCTCCTGAACCCACCGATTCCATATCTGCTAACAGTCATTGGATCTCGACCAACGCGAGCAGCAATACGATAAACTGCAATCGCGATAGGCTGCAATCCGATCGTTATCAAAGTCGGAAACGTGATGGTACGCATTTCTCCTCCTTACACGAGGCATCACAACAATGTTTACCAGACAACGCCGGTCAACTGCTGTTTATGTATGAGAAATCGATTGGAAACTTTCCTTATCAGCACGTTGTAGGTGAATGCTCTGAAAAGCTAATCATTTGCATATCACAGCATCTTCTTCCTGTCGGTTAAATTTCGCGTCTGTAGCACGTCATCTTCGTGGTGTAGCAATTTTAATGGCCAGTAGTGTACATATAAGGGGTGGCTCGTAATTGTTGACCGCAAAGGTTACGAGCGATCTATAGTAATACATAAACTAAAGGCGTCATTACAACCTAGTGGTGGAAATACTTGGAAGAAGGCAGTCAGTATCATTATAGTGATAGATTACAATTTACTTTTAAAGAGTGTTCGAAGTGTCCACCAGTGGGTTAAAATCAACGTCATGCCTCGGATCGTATTTGCAGCAGCCTTTGTTGCATTTTACAGATCTGCTGTTAAGTTATGAGTTTTGTTGGAAGCACGAAAGCTCTTTCATTTGGCCCCTGTGTCCGCCTCCGGTAGCTGAGTGGTCAGCGTGACAGAATGTCATTCCTAAGGGCCCGGGTTCGTTTTCTGGCTGGGTCGGAGATTTTCTCCGCTCAGGGACTGGGTGTTGTGTTGTCCTCCTAACCATCATCATTTCATCCCCATCGACGCGCAAGTCGCCGAAGAGGTGTCAAATCGAAAGACTTGCACCCGGCGAATGGTCTATCCGACGGGGCGCCCAGGTCACACGACAATGATATTTTTTTATTTTGCTCCTCTTTCGGGAGTCATGTGGCGTGAGATAGGAAGATCATGTTGGCCCTACAACAGGTCCGTTACGTCTAGTCCACCTCCCCGCTGGTGGCTGATAACTTGCAGGGGCTCCATCTGAAGCAGCCACGTGTTCTACCGCGCTGCCAGCGGATCGTCGTCCAACTCGTCATGATGAACGGTCTAAAGAAAGTCCAAGTAGTTGACACCTCGTAGTCAACCAGGCAGTTCCAACGGACCATGGAGACAGTCACCAACGACTTCTGCCCAAACTTTGACGGAGAACTGATGCTGGAAATGGACCTCCATGATGCCGTGCGGATTTTCGTGAGCCCAAACAGGGCAATTGCGTTGACTCGTAAATGTTGCATCTTCCATTGCCTGTGCTCTGGTGAAGATTGTCGATTTGTGGTGCGTTGGTTAACCAGCTAGTCGTAGAATCGTAGTTCTGTGCCGGTAGAGGTTGCAAATGGAAGCGATGTGGTAATTGTACGTGTACTCCACAGAGAATGCTGTGACAGTTCGTGGTGTACCACTAATCACAAGCTGTGCTTACCCAAAACAGACTGACACGTGAGGGCAGCTGATAGTGCACATATCATAGCTTACCTACTCACCATCGCTCATCATAGCACAACTACTATCTCGAGAGCGCAGCCGTGGGTAACAGCTTTTTCTAAACAACTGTAACACAACAGTGGCTTATGGTTCAAATGGCTCTGGACACTATGGAACTTAACTTCTGATGTCATCAGTCCCCTAGAACTTAGAACTACTTAAACCTAACTAACCTAAGGACATCACACATCCATACCCGAGGCAGGATTCGAACCTGCGACCGTAGCGTCGCGCGGTTCCAGACTGTAGCACCTAGAACCGCTAGGCCACACCTGCCGGCAACATTAGCTTAGTCTTATGAGTACCTATGGGAGCGGTACATATGGTATTTAAAGTATTCCTAGATTGCTCAATTAATTTTGTTTCTTCAAGTAGGGTTTCGCTAGGATAGTTTACATCTGACTTTCAGGTGTTGCCAGTTCAAGTCTCTCAGTGTCTCCGTGAAGATGTCTCGTGGGTCAGATAAACTTGTGACCGTTCGTGCTGCCATTCTTTATATACGTTCAGTAGCCCCTGTTAATTCTATGTGTGTTTCACCCACCTGAATAATATTCTACGATGAATCATAAGAATGTTTTTAAAACAAACCCTTTTGCGTTTTTCTGGTTTCCTACCAATGAACCGAAGTCTGCCACCTGCTTTATCTGCGACTGAACATATGTAATTATTCCATTTTTATGCCCATTTAATTCTACATCTACATTTATACTCCGCAAGCCACCCAATGGTGTGTGGCGGAGGGCACTTTCCGTGCCGCTGTCATTACCTCCCTCTTCTGTTCCAGTCGCGTATGGTTCGCGGGAGGAACGAGTGTCTGAAAGCCTCCGTGCGCGCTCGAATCTCTCTAATTTTACATTCGTGATCTCCTCGGGAGGTATAATTTTTGTATGAGTTGACTAATGCTAAATTTGACTCACTGATATCGTCATAGGATACTAGGTTTCTCCGCTGTATGAAGTGCACAACAGTGTGTTTTTGAACATTTAAGCTAGTTGCCCATCTTCATAGCAATATGTAATCTTATGAATACGTGTGCAGCCTTTTTTCAGAAAGTGCTTGATGATAGGCGACTGCTTCGGAAACCACGCTAACTAGAATGAAAGAAGTCATTCCGTTCTAGGTACATTAATACGTTCTAATATTCTAGAACCCATGTATATCGATGCTATTATATGATAATTTTGTGGATCACTTTTTCAACCCTTGTTGTGATCTATGATTTCTTCCAACTACTAGGAAAATTTTTGTATTCCAGTTATGTAGAGAGTAGTATGGTTAAAGAAAGAGTCAAAAGAGCTGCAAATTCTATACAGAATGTGATAGGTATTGCAATCGGCCATAGAGCTTTGATGTAAACACATATTGGGATTGTTTGAAGTATAGCGCATCACGTTGTAAGTATTTGAATTACCTTCATAACTATGTTCCTGACTGATTAAATTACGTAACAGAGAGGAATGATTTCGGCGCTTTAGATGGCGCATGAATGATAGGCTACTGGGAAATTTAGTTGCCACTGTGAGGCAACTTTTAAAGCATCGATATTCTCAGCGATGATTAGAACTCTGGATTTTTATGCCTGGGTTCGCAATGAGAAGGTCTAATACGGTACTTGTGTTAACGTGATTGAAGGACTGAAGAGAGAGCCGAGAATTGTTTATATTTATCAACAATTGGGAAATTACCTGGAGTTTTAGAAAACATGTGTAGCTAATTGCGGAGATGTGCATTGCGCTGCATCTTACTGCGATGAGCCGCGCGGTGTAGCTCCCCTCCACTCCCCCCTCCCCCCTCCCCCTTGGAGGTTCAAGTCCTCCCTCGGACATGGAAGCGTGTGTTGACCATAGCGTAAGTTAGTGTAAGTTGGATTAAGTAGTGTGTAAGCTTAGGGACCGATGACCTCAGCAGCTAGGTCCCATAAGATCTTACCACAAATTTCCTACTGCGATGATGACACTCCTGGAATGGTTACGAGCGTACAGTGATTTTAACGTGTAACTGTAACGCATTGAAGTAGGAGTGTATTCCTCGTTCACTAGAAGCCAATGTACCGCCACCGACGCATCCAATAACGTTTTTGGCTATTCCCTTTTTCGTAACCAGGGCCGACGTTCACAATCAGCTCAGCGCGAGAGACTAACAACAATTACATCGCAAACAGTCTATTTGTGGACCCATTTTCGCTAATAACTTTTTGTATCGACACTCGTGTGCTTTCAGGTCCTCTGTTCTCTAAGCTGTGGTCAAATATATCCGGTCTATTGGAAGATTTATACGAGTAATTTGCTTTGGTAGTTTGATGTAGTTCTCATTCAGCATTGTTTCAACAGAGTAGATACATATAATCTTGTCTATTCGATCCTACGTTATTGGGAGCATTATGTAAAACTGAAAAAGAATTTTTACGCAGTTATCTCCATATTAGTTTTACATCAGTTTATCTGAACATCTGAGATTTGCGAAGACTCTCAAAGAGGGAAGGTTTCATTCTATCTTAATTTTACGTTTACTATGGATCGTGTAAATTCTATGCTCGTTCTTCCAAATTTTCTCTTTGTTCCCCACAAATGATTTCATATAGCTAGCTGACTGGCCAGTTACAGAGAGAGCGGCGGAGGGAGAGAGAGATGCAGGGGGAGGGGGAGGAGGAAAGGAGAAGAGAGGAGAGGGAGAGAGAGGGAGAGGGGGAGAGAGAGAGAGAGAGAGAGAGAGAGAGAGAGAGGTGCGCGACAGGTTAAGGGGGATGGGAAGTGGATGAAGATGGAGGGTAAAAGGGAGAGGGAGAAAGGGGGAGGGAGGCTGGGATAGTGGCGGAGGGGAGTTGGGGGATGGAGAGGGGAGGGAGATTATGCTGGAGGGGATCGAAAGGGGAAATGGAGGGAGGGGAATGGGAGGCTGCGACGCTATTATCAAAAACTATGATTGAATACAGTAGCTCATGTCCGTTATCTCACGAGCTAAACTGCCTTCCATACACTTTGTACCTTACTTTAAGTTGAAAGACTTTCCTCAGAAGTAGCAGCAAATTCTACTTTGCAGTGGATCGCAATGTTGGACGCTTGAGCACTTGAAGTATAGCAGAACTACGGAACACTAACTGAAAAAGCGGGGATAAATCAATTAATATGGTTAATGACGCCCAATAATTATTCTTCAACTGAATTCTTTTAATCTAAGCAGCTCACGGATTTTAATATTCTAATGTGCTGTAGCACGAGTGTGCTGAAAAGTAATTTTTCATCTGAAAACTCTTAAAACTTTTAAAATAAAACAAACGTTGTTAACATTCTGCATTTTCATTCTTCAGCCTCTGGTGGCAGAGAGCTCCGAATTGTAGCGTGTAACATGGCGATGTGTAACGTGCGTGAGAAACAGCGTGCTGTTATCGAGTTTCGAGTTCGAAGAGTTCGTCTCTTTCAGCATGGCAATGCCGGACAACATACAAGCGCTCCGAAATCTGCAACAAACCGACGCCTTGGGCTCATTGTCATCGAACATCTTGCGTACAGTCCTTTCTAGGCGCCATTCGGTTTTCATGTGTTTCTGCAAAAAATAAAAAAGAGTCGCGCGGATTGGCCGCGCGGTTTGAGGCGACACGTCATGAATTGCGCGACCCCTCCCGCCGGAGGTTCGAGTCCTCCCTCGGGCATGGGTGTGTGTGTTGTTCTTAGCATAGGTTAATATAAGTAGCGTGTTAGTCTAGGGACCGATGATCTCAGCATCTACATCTACATCTACGTGGATACTCTGCAAATCACATTTAAGTTCCTGGCAGAGGGTTCATTGAACCACCTTCACAATTCTCTATTATTCCAATCTCGTATAGAGCTCGGAAAGAATACATCTTTCCGTACGAGCTCTGGTTTCCCTTACTTATCGTGGTGATCGTTCCGCCCTATGTAGGTCGGTGTCAACAAAATATTTTCGCATTCGGAGGAGAAAGTTGGTGATTGGAATTTCGTGAGAAGATTACGTCGCAACGAAAAACGCCTTTCTTTTAATGATTTCCAGCCCAAATCCTGTATCATTTCTGTGACACTCTCTCCCATATTTCGCGATAATACAAAACGTGCTGCCTTTCTTTGAACTTTTTCGATGTACTCCGTCAGTCCTACCTGGTAAGGATCCCACACCGCGCAGCAGTATTCTAAAAGAGGACGTACAAGCGTAGTGTAGGCAGTCTCCTCAGTAGATCTATTACATTTTCTAAGTGTCCTGCCAATAAAACGCAGCCTTTGGTTAGACTTCCCCACAACATTTTCTGTGTATGCTTTCCAATTTAACTCGTTCGTAATCGTAATACCTAGGTATTTAGTTGAATTTACGGCTTTTAGATTAGACTGATTTATCGTGGAACCGAAGTTTAACGAGTTTCTTTTAGCACTCATGTGGATGACCTCACACTTTTTGTTATTTAGGGTCAATTGCCACTTCTCGCACCATCCAGATATTTTTTCTAAATCATTTTGCAATTTGTTTAGATCTTCTGATGACTTTATTAGTCGATAAACGACAGCGTCATCAGCAAACAACCGAAGACGGCTGCTCAGATTGTCTCCCAAATCATTTATATAGGAAAGAAACAGCAAAGAGCCTATAACACTACCTTGGGGAACGCCTGAAATCACTTCTGTTTTACTCGATGACTTTCCGTCAATTACTAAGAACTGTGACCTCTCTGACAGGAAATCACAAATCCAGTCACACAACTGAGACGATATTCCACAAGCACGCAGCAGTTTGGTCCCTTAGGAATTCACACACATTTGAACATTTTAAAATTAATAAAGAACACTTTCGAGGATAGTGATCAATTGGTGCAAGCAGAGGTCAGGTTGCGTCTGAAAGGTCAAACAATCTACAGTGACGGTGTCAACAAACTAGTCTCTCGTTGCGAGAAATGTGTTCGTCGTCAGGTTGATACGTTGAAAATAAATTTGTAGACATGAAGAATAAAGATGAAGAATTTTAATAATGTTTGCTTTATTTAAAAAGCTTTAAGAGTTTTCTCATAAAAAAACGGGGAAATTACTTTCCAGCACGCCCTCGTACTTCACATAACTACGAAACTGACATGCTCAGGAATAAATGTCTGTCTGTCTGTCTGTCTGTCTGTCAGGGTGTTCTTTTTTAAAGCAAGAGTATTCTTTTATTAGCTGTTGTCCTACAAGTATAGCATATCGTTCAGGATCCTAGTTTGCGAGACAAGGAGGTGAGACAGGATGGGATCGAATCCGCGCAGCGTAAGAACAGTCGTTGGTTTGGTACACCTGTCAGCCTGCGTGTAGCTTTCCACGCTCGTTTAGGCAAATCCTGCGCTGACCACTATCCCCGCCTCAAAAAATATGATAGAAAAACTGTCGAAACACGATAACTCACAGAACACAGTTAACTTGATTCCCGGACAGATGATGCAGGCGGGTTCCTTGGGCTATGGCGCCAGGAAGTGCAACAGCTACAAAGTTAAAACGAAACAAAATTGCCAAATCACGAAACGAGAAGTCCCCTTACGAGAAGTTAAAGGGTAGAAAAGTGACAGATTATTTTAGTAGCTGTTAATACACTATTGGCCATTAAAATGGCTACACCACGATGATGACGTGCTACAGACGCGAAATTTAACCGACAGGAAGAAGATGCTGTGATATGCAAATGATTAGCTTTTCAGAGCATTCTCACAAGGTTGGCGCCGGTGGCGACACCTACAACGTGCTAACATGAGGAAAGTTTCCAACCGATTTCTCATATACAAACAGCAGTTCACCGGCGTTGCCTTTTTAAACGTTGTTGTGATGCCTCGTGTAAGGAGGAGAAATGTGTACCATCACGTTTCCGACTTTGATAAAGGTCGGATTGTAGACTATCGCGATTGCGGTTTATCGTATCGCGACATTGCTACTCGCGTTGGCCGAGATCCAATGACTGTTAGCAGACTATGGAATCGGTGGGTTCAGGAGGGAAATACGGAACGCCGTGCTGGAGCCCAACGGCCTCGTATCACTAGCAATCGAGATGACAGGCATCTTATCCGCATGGCTGTAACGGATCGTGCAGCCACGTCTCGATCCCTGAGTCAACAGATTGGGACGTTTGCAAGACAATAACCATCTGCACGAACAGTCCCACGACGTTTGCAGCAGCATGGACTATCAGCTCGAAGACCATGGCTGCGGTTACCCTTGACGCTGCATCACAGACAGGAGCGCCTGCGATGGTGTACTTAACGACAAACCTGGATGCACGAATGACAAACGTCATTTTTTCGGATGAATCCAGGTTCTGTTTACAGCATCATGATCGTCGCATCCGTGCTTGGCGAAACCGCGGTGAACGCACGTTGGAAGCGTGTATTCGTCATCGCCGTACTGGCGTATCACCCGACGTGATGGTATGGGGTGCCATTGGTTACACGTCTGGGTCACCTCTTGTTCGCATTGACGGCACTTTCAACAGTGGATGTTACATTTCAGATGTGTTACGATCCGTGGCTCTATCCTTCATTTGATTCCTGCGAAACCCTACATTTCAGCAGGATAATGCACGACGGCATGTTGCAGGTCCTGTACGGGCCTTTCTGGATACAGAAAGTGTTCGACTGCTGCCCTGGCCAGCACATTCTCCAGATCTTTCACCAATTGAAAACGTCTGGTCAATGGTGGCCGAGCAACTAGCTCGTCACAGTACGTCAGTCACTACTCTTGATGAACTGTGGTATCGTGTTGAAGCTGCATGGGCAGCTGTACCTGTACACGCTATCCAAGCTCTGTTTGACTCAATGCCCAGGCGTATCTAGGCCGTTATTATGGCCAGAGGTGTTTGTACTGGGTACTGATTTCTCAGGATCTATGCACCCAAATTGCATGAAAATTTAATAACATGTCAGTTCTAGTGTAATATATTTGTCCAATGAATACCCGTTTATCATCTGCATTTCTTCTTGGTGTAGCAATTTTAATGGCCAGTAGTGTAACTGTTCACAGGGAGAATCCGCGCAGCTGCGCCATGACATTTACGCGCGCCAGAGCTTGGAGGGTCAGCGCCCAGTGGAACTTTCTTCCAGAGGAGAAAGAAGGCTTGGGAGAGTGGAAGCCCGCCTGGGCCAATGAAGCGCTCGCAGCCGGCAGGGGGGCGCGAGACCCCGCCTGTTTAAAGAATGTGAGTAATTAGAATCTCTTCCTAATGAATATTTTTCCCGTCTCCAGGGCAAATGCCTTCTTCTCCCTCACCTCGCTCCCCCGTGCGTCTTACCGCGTCTCAAGTTCTCCCCAGTATCTGGCGCCTCGTATATATCGTCAGCAACAAGCGAATGTTCACTTGCTATTTCTAATTTGAAACGCCATTTCGGCTTTTCGTAGTGATAGTTTCAATGGAAATGGAGGAGACATGAAATATCCGATGAAAACTAAGGAACTGGCGTGATTTGTGAGAAGTTACTACCTTGATTGACAGAAAACTTTTTTTTTTTATGAGCGGCTGTCTTGATCTGTCACTTGTTTGGAGGTCTCTCCTAATCGCATTCGAAAGTACTGCGAGTATGTCTAAGAAGAGAAACATGCATTTCTTTTACATTTGTTTATCTTTATTAATGGTACAGCCTCTAGCTGACGAAATGGATCTTTTTTGTACGTTAAATGTCAAACAAGTTAAACAAACATTTCCGTTGTTATTTCGTAAAGTACCTGATACATACTAGCAAACTAGTTCTCTACCTGAGAAGAACCGTTCCGACAGTGTTCGTTCCTATGGACTTGTTTCTTCTGTGAGCTAACTATTACTAATTTATCTACCATAACTATCCGCTGGAACTACACTCCACCTAATGCTACAGAAAAAAGCACGTGAGAGAGAGACTAGAAAGATTTCTAATACTGCCCAGCTTAACAACCAGAGGTAGCGGCTGTTAAGATAATCATTACAAATATTTTACCATACAGCCACTAATATTAGGAACATTATCCTCAGCAAAGCGTTTCAGGAGTAAAGCTCCCATCATCTGGCCGTTTAAGTAGATCCTACATAAACAAACACTTCAAAAACATACAAGGTCAAAATATAGAAACGAACAAAATTGTCTGGACATGAAGTTCTCGTATCATTTAAAAAATGGCTACATCAGATTCTCTGCTTTATTTAGTTACGGACCATACACCAAAGCGTTCCTTCTGTAAAGCGGTAAACATCGGTTACATCAGTTGCCTCTTCCTGCACCGCTAGCTCGTAAACATGTGCACGACTCTTACAAACTGCATTGGGAAATATTTTTAGAAATTTGTGGTAAGTTCCTGTGGGAGCAAACTGCTGAGATCATCGGTCTCTAGGCTTACATACTACTTAATCTAACTCAAACTAACTTACGCTAAGGACAACACACACACACTCATGCCCGAGGGAGGACTCGTTACCTCCGACGGTGGAAGCAACGCGAACCGTGGCAAGCGCCTTGGACAACGCGGCTACCCCGCGCGGCACTGCACTGTCATCAGCCGCTGAACAAGAACCGAAAGGTATTACAAAGGAGATGGAGAGGCCATTCCAATGATTGTCTGTGCAAAATGGTTCACGTTTATCGTACTAATGTCAACCTTATAAAATATCCAAAAAACCAAAGAAGAAAGCACTGCTATTGTCGGCAGTTTGTATATGTAGCTTATTAAACAGGTCGAGTTTCTTTTCTTTCTTATGTTACTGTATCACCTCTAAGTCCTCTTCTATGGTTTTTAATTGTTTTTTAGCTTCAGTATGATAAATGTGAACCATTTTGCACAGATAACCATGTAGTTTGTAATATCTTTGGAGTGTTATACAACGGCTGAGGCTCGGTGCAGTTTGTAAGAGCAGTACATATGTTTACGAACTTGTGCTGCCGGAAGAGGTAACTAATACGATCTGTGTTTGCGGCTTTACAGAACGAACGCTTTGGTGGATCGGCGGTAACATGGATAAGTGGAGCAGAGAATCCGGTGTCGCCGTTTTGAAAGTAAGAGGAGGTCTTCTTGTCAAAATAATTGTCTTTCTATGTTTTGACCTTGTGTGCTTCTGTAGTGCATGTTTATGTCTGATCAAAGTAGACAGTCAGACAATGAGAGCTTCACTCCAGAAACGCGTTGCTGATGATTGTTCTTAACATTAGTGGCTGTATGCTAAAATATTCATAACGATATTACAAAGATATGTGGAGAAGGTAATAACTACTATGAGTACTTAAGTAATTTTAGACTCTAGGCTACCCTAAACAACCTTTTCTTTCCCACACAAGATTTAGGAGGCCTCTTGGACCCACAATGTGTTCAAATGTGTGTGAAATCTCATGGGACTTAACTGCTAAGGTCATCAGTCCCTAAGTTTATACACTACTTAACCTAAATTATCCTAAGGACAAACACACACACCCATGCCCGAGGGAGGACTCGAACCTCCACCGGGACCAGCCGCACAGTCCATGACTGCAGCGCCTCAGACCGCTCGGCTAATCACGCGCGGCTTGGTCCCAGAAACTAGAAGCCAGTTTAATGGAATCCTTTTGATTTTACCACCTGTGTGACAGATGAGGTACGTAAGATCCAGTCTCTCTTTCAGACTCGACTTCGGATAAGATGACAGCTCGGTTTCGGAAACGAAGAAAGCTGACGCTCTCTGAATCTTCTTCCCTCCGTTCCTACCGTGATATCAAGCCTCTCCTCTCCTCCACGGCATGTCACAGCTGTTTGCCTTCGGTACGCAAGAGTTGACCTGCATGCTCACTTCTGGCTGTCTATGAGAAGATTGAAGGCATTTCATTCCAGAAGCCTAATTTCATTACACACCGTGTTGTGGATACGAGATAGGAGAACGCTGAAGCTACAGTCTGCCTCTGCCATCAACGACAATGGTCACTGTACCTAAGGCTCCGCAATAACAGCAGGCTTACTCTTTTTCTTTTCTCTGCCTCGTGATGACTGGGTGTTGTATGATGTCCTTAGGTTAGTTAGGTTTAAGTAGTTCTAAGTTCTAGGGGACTGATGACCATAGATGTTAAGTCCCATAGTGCTCAGAGCCATTTGAACCATTTTTTTTACTCTTTTTCCAAGAATGTATACAATCCGTATATGGACCGTGTCCTGTCAGAAAGTAGACAAGACCAGAGTTTAGTTAAACGTGTATTATATCCATAAGCCCCAAGTATTTCATTTATTTTATGTGGCCCGTATTTTTTCATACCGTAGATGATAGCTATTTGCTGGCACGCATATCAAGAATCAGGAACCAAATGTGTTCAAATGTGTGTGAAATCTTATGGGACTTATCTGCTAAGGTCATCAATTCCTAAGCTTACACACTACTTAACCTAAATTATCCTAAGGACAAACACACACACCCATGCCCGAGGGAGGACTCGAAACTCCGCCGGGACCAGCCGCACAGTCCATGACTGTAGCGACATGTTGTTGGGCCCATCTGTTCCGCGCTGCATGGTGTCGTGGTTGCAAAGATGGACCTCGCCATGGTCGTCGGGAATGAAGTTGCGTATCATGCAGCCTATGGCGCACAGTTTGAGTCGTAACACGACGCCCTGTGGCTGCACAAAAAGCATTATTCAACATGGTGGCGTTGCTGTCAGGGTTCCTCCGAGCCATAATCCGTAGGTATCGGTCATCCACTGCAGTAGTAGCCGTTGGGCGGTATGAGCGAGGCATGTCATCGACAATTCCTGTCTCTCTGTATCTCCTGCATGACCGAGCATCATCGCTTTGGTTCACTCCGAGACACCTGGACACTTCCCTTGTTGAGAGCCCTTCCTGGAACAATGCAACAGTGCGGACGCGATCGAACCGCGGTATTGGCCGTCTAGGCATGGTTGAACTACAGTCAACACTGACTCTGTACCTCCTTCCTGGTGGAATGACTGGGACTGATCGGCTGTCGGACTCCCTCCGTCTAACAGGCTCTTCTCATGCCTGATTGTTTACATCTTTGGGCGTGTTTAGCGACATCTCTTAACAGTCAAAGGGACTGTTTCTGTTATACAATATCCACAGTCAACGTCTATCTTCAGGAGTTCTGAGAACTGTGGTGATGCAAAACTTTTTTGATGTGTGTATATCAAATAGAAGTTCATTTCGTCACTATTTATTGTAGCGACTCTATTATATCTTGCCACGTATAACAACTAAAGGGGTGCTGCTATGAAAAGTAATGGCACCCCAAACCATAACTCCTGGTTGTCGGACAGTATGGTGGGTGACAGTTTGGTATCCCAGCGTTATCTGGAGTATCTCCATGCACGTCTTCGGCCTGGAATCTGATTGACTGGATATAATTGTCTTCAGTGATGAGTCCTGCTTCGAACTCAATGCCGAGGACCAGCGAAGACGTCTCCGGAGACGACCCAGGCAGCAGTGGGAGGACCAGGAGTGATGTGTCGGGAGTGCCATTTCTTTTCGTAGCAAGACCTGTTTGTGTCCCAGGACACCTTACAGAACAGCGGTACGTCGACGATATGCTACGCCTCGTTTTGTTGCCCTTCATGACAAGCCGTCCTGGGCTTACATTTCGGCAAAATAATGCACGCCCGCACACGACGAAAGTTTCTATTGCTTGTCTTCGTCCTCTCAAACCCTACCTTGGCTAGCAAGGTTGCCTGATTTCTCCCAAAATGAAAACGTTGGAGCATTCTGGGAAGGACCCTCTAACCGTCCCCCGATTTTGATGATCTAACGCGGCAGCTAGATAGAATTTGGAACGATATCCCTCAGCGAGACATCCAAGAAATCTGTCGATCAGTGCTGAGCGGAATAAATGCTTACGTAAGGGCCAGAGGTGGACCAACGCGTTACCGACTTTCTCAGTTGTGAAGCTCTTTCTCTTGAATAAAGTTTTTATAAAACTGAAATCATTGGTTTGTCTGTACATGTACATAACATCAATCAGTTTTTGTCCATTCGGATACTTACTTTTTATTTTTTTATTTCATTTATTTATTCATTTATTTATATTTGCCTTAGAGTGTACTTGATTGGCATAATCGTCTTTTTTGCAAAAATAACGAGCAGTAAAGCTTTAAAGGGGAAACGGCACACAACACACTAAGCTTTCAAGAGTTTCTCGTGCCCAACTGTGACATGTGACGAGTGTATTCCGTTTCAGCGGTTCACTTTCCCACTTGCATGGGACTTACGCTCATCATTGAGCACTTAAAAGGGAAAGAAATTTTTTATCTTCCATCTTCACGCTCAGCATGAATCCACACAACTCTACACGTTGTTGTTTATCATTGTCTTGCTGTGCTTGCAGCACCTGAATCACGTATGGTTTGAAAACAAACGTCGCTCTAAGTCACGCCAGACTAACACATGACGAATGGCACTCTCCTGGCACGACAAGTACATTTATGTGGAATACGTTTCTGAAATAAACCGCTTTGGGCTGTATATGAACTTTTACAGGAACACGGCCGGTTTCGTGATTTCAGATCACATCTTCAGGTGTACATAGGTCAACAAAAAATTTAAATCCTGAAATGGGACGGAGGGGGACTCAAACCTCTCAAAATCAAATACTATTACCCGTAACAAGTAGGGCATCAATGTTTAAATGGACCAGTCGACAGTGACGCCCTGCTTTTTGAGGGTAATAGTATTTTATTTTGAGAAGTTTGAGTCCCCCTCCTGCTCATATCAGGGCTGAAATGTTTTACTGAGCTATGTCCACCTGAAGATGTGATTTGAAATCACAAAACCGGTCGTATTCTTGTAAAAGTTCGTATGTAACTGAAAGCGGTTTATTTCAAAAACATGGATTACTTCATCTGCGGTTGCCCTCAACAGAAAACAGTTGAAGTGGAATACGTGCAAAAATCTGTCGAACGCCGTCGAGCACATGGGAGCGACGTGTAGATTTCTCCTTACATAAACAAGCAGTTTCTGCTGGTGTCATCGTCGATAGCTTTGCGCAGTACGTGGTGCAGTGCCGTACTCTCAGAGAAATTCAAGCCACATAATTGTAACTAATCTGCACCTGTTAAAACGGAGAACGCAAAACACCTTCTCTTGTTGTGTTATCGCCATCTCACTCGATATCAGTTAATGAGCGATTGAACTGGCTGCACCAGGCAGACCCTTACAGGCAACGACATAACCAGCAATTTAAAATTGGCGCCAAGGTGCACTTTTAATTCCGGTATATGTTAAAATTTATCCCAAATTTGTAGCTGTAGTCACGCTGAAGACTAATCGAGTGAAATCAGTTTAATCTCTTTGAAACATCGCATCTACAACGTGAATCATATACATGCTCTGAGGGATGGTAGTATTAGTGGTTCTGAAAAAAAAAGAGAACTTCATATGGATATACGCCCTATTCCGACGGTTTCCGAGATAGAACACATTTAATTTACATTGTTCTTTATCTTCTGTATTATTCAAACATTTTCGTTGTTCCTGAACTAAATTTTCACTCTGCAGTGGATTGTGCGCTGATATGAAACTTCCTGGCAGGTTAAAACTGTGTGCCGGACCGAGACTCGAACTCGGGACCCTTGCTTTCCGCGGGCAAATGCTCCTTCGACTTTTTATAAAATTTTGATCTTTATTGTTCATTGCTTTTGACCAGGGTGGACGCCACCTGACAACCGTTCAGGTTCATCGTTGATCCTTTCACGAGCTAAGCTACCGTGCTGGCAACTCAGCTACCTAAGCACGATTCACGACCCTTCCTCACAGGGTAGGTTCCGAGTTCGCGTCTCGGTCCGGCACACCTTTAACCTGCCAGGCAGTTGCATATCAGCTCACACTCCGCTGCAGAGTGAAAATTTCACTCTGGAAACATCCCCCAGGCTGTGGCTAAACCATGTCTACGCAATACCGTTACTTCCGTCCGCCTGCTTAGCTGGGTGGTAACGTGCTCGCCTCCCACGCAGGCGGGCCCGTGTTCGATTCCCGGCCGGGTTGGAGATTTTCTCCGCTGGGGGACTGGGTGTTGTGTTGTCTTCATTATCATTTCACCCTCATCCCCGACGCACAAGTCGCCCTATATGGCGTCGACTGAAATATGACCTGCATTTCGCGGCCGAACATCCACGGTTGGGGCCTCCCAGCCAACGATGCCATACGCTCATTCATTCATCACCGTTTCTTCCAGGAGCGCTATTTCTGCAAGGTTCGCAGGAGAGCTTCTGTGAAATTTGGGAGATAGGAGACGAGGTACTGGCAGAATTAAAGCTGTGATGAGGTACAGCGAGTCGTACTGAGGTTGAGTCGCACGCCGGCACGGTAGGTCAGCATGTTATGTCAGAGGGTTAGCTGCCCTCTGTAATAAAGCAATCAACGACGAACTTAAGCGGATATATATATATATACACTCCTGGAAATGGAAAAAAGAACACATTGACACCGGTGTGTCAGACCCACCATACTTGCTCCGGACACTGCGAGAGGGTTGTACAAGCAATGATCACACGCACGGCACAGCGGACACACCAGGAACCGCGGTGTTGGCCGTCGAATGGCGCTAGCTGCGCAGCATTTGTGCACCGCCGCCGTCAGTGTCAGCCAGTTTGCCGTGGCATACGGAGCTCCATCGCAGTCTTTAACACTGGTAGCATGCCGCGACAGCGTGGACGTGAACCGTATGTGCAGTTGACGGACTTTGAGCGAGGGCGTATAGTGGGCATGCGGGAGGCCGGGTGGACGTACCGCCGAATTGCTCAACACGTGGGGCGTGAGGTCTCCACAGTACATCGATGTTGTCGCCAGTGGTCGGCGGAAGGTGCACGTGCCCGTCGACCTGGGACCGGACCGCAGCGACGCACGGATGCACGCCAAGACCGTAGGATCCTACGCAGTGCCGTAGGGGACCGCACCCCCACTTCCCAGCAAATTAGGGACACTGTTGCTCCTGGGGTATCGGCGAGGACCATTCGCAACCGTCTCCATGAACCTGGGCTACGGTCCCGCACACCGTTAGGCCGTCTTCCGCTCACGCCCCAACATCGTGCAGCCCGCCTCCAGTGGTGTCGTGACAGGCGTGAATGGAGGGACGAATGGAGACGTGTCGTCTTCAGCGATGAGAGTCGCTTCTGCCTTGGTGCCAATGATGGTCGTATGCGTGTTTGGCGCCGTGCAGGTGAGCGCCACAATCAGGACTGCATACGACCGAGGCACACAGGGCCAACACCCTCATGGTGTGGGGAGCGATCTCCTACACTGGCCGTACACCACTGGTGATCGTCGAGGGGACACTGAATAGTGCACGGTACATCCAAACCGTCATCGAACCCATCGTTCTACCATTCCTAGACCGGCAAGGGAACTTGCTGTTCCAACAGGACAATGCACGTCCGCATGTATCCCGTGCCACCCAACGTGCTCTAGAAGGTGTACGTCAACTACCCTGGCCAGCAAGATCTCCGGATCTGTCCCCCATTGAGCATGTTTGGGACTGGATGAAGCGTCGTCTCACGCGGTCTGCACGTCCAGCACGAACGCTGGTCCAACTGAGGCGCCAGGTGGAAATGGCATGGCAAGCCGTTCCACAGGACTACATCCAGCATCTCTACGATCGTCTCCATGGGAGAATAGCAGCCTGCATTGCTGCGAAAGGTGGATATACACTGTACTAGGGCCGCCATTGTGCATGCTCTGTTGCCAGTGTCTATGTGCCTGTGGTTCTGTCAGTGTGATCATGTGATTTATCTGACCCCAGGAATGTGTGAATAAAGTTTCCCCTTCCTGGGACAATGAATTCACGGTGTTCCTATTTCAATTTCCAGGAGTGTGTATATATATATATATATCGATTTAATTATTAGTTTTGACGTCATCCCCTGCTGAAAAGAAGCGCATATCATTAACAGTATATCACGAGCATAGTTTGGACAAGAAGAGAATAGAAGCTTTCGAAATGTTGTGCTACAGAAGAATGCTGAAGATTAGATGGGTAGATCACATAACTAATGAGCAGGCATTGAATAGAATTGGGGAGAAGAGGAGTTTGTGGCACAACTTGACAAGAAGAAGGGACCGGTTGGTAGGACATGTTCTGAGGCATCAAGGGATCACAAATTTAGCATTGGAGGGCAGCGTGGAGGGTAAAAATCGTAGAGGGAGGCCAAGAGATGAATACACTAAGCAGATTCAGAAGGATGTAGGTTGCAGTAGGTATTGGGAGATGAAGAAGCTTGCACAGGATAGAGTAGCATGGAGAGCTGCATCAAACCAGTTTCAGGACTGAAGACCACAACAACAACAACATATCAGGAGCGATTACCATACGTGCTGTGTGATTTGATAGTTCGTGTGGGGGGTGCTAGTAACGAATGTAAGGCTTTCCACCTGTTCCTCTGATCCCAATATACACTGCCGGAAGAGCAAAATTACAATATGCTTTTAGTAGATGTAGCGAGACGTCAGTTTAAGATTGTTTCTAAAGACATTACGCCTCATGTGTGCAGTATCGTTCTAACAAATTGCGTTTCATAAAGTGTCCCTCAGTGCCGGATGCAGAAGCATATTTACAAACTTCATGTCTTGAGTGGTTCATTGCCACTATGCTTCCCAAGCTTAGTCGCAGTTCTTCGTCTCTGGACAACGGAGACCATTTGCCACCGGAGTGGTAGAAGTGTAAGACGTAACATTAAAAAATATACTGCCTTCTCGATCCCGGCGGAGTCCCTGCCGTGTTTTCCATTACCGGCAAACGTCTCTCCAGGCGCGGGCGTCCTTCCTCGTTCCGGCGAGAAGAAAGTGCCCATTGAGCGTTTTTCCATTTGCTGGAGAGCCCAGCCGTGACTGGAAGGCACGCCGCTGCGTCCTCCATTCCGGCTGCCGATGGCGGCGTCGCAGACTTCCAGTTGTCGTCAGTATTGATGGGGAGGCACGGCGCGGCGCCCGTCCACCCCAGAAGCTCTCCCCTCCTACTCGCCTCCCCCTTCTCGCCCTCCCTTGCTAATTCTGCCGCTGCGGCGCTGGCGGACGACGACAGCGTCACCCCAGTCCGATTCCCTTTTGAAATATAAGAAATAAAAGTTTACGAGACGAAAAGGAAAGGCAGCCTCTTCCGACGTTAAAAGAGGGAGCCTCCGAAGGGAGACTGAGAAGAATAAAAAAAAGAGGCAAAAAAGAAAAGAAAAATGTAGAAAGAGAGGGGGAAAAAAAGACGAGAGAGAGCGGCAGGAATAGAAGTGAAGTGAAGTGAAGTGAGGCAGCGACGCACTTTGTAAGAAGAGAAAACGCGGCGCGGCTGCCAGCTTCCCGCCTGCGCTCTTACTACTCCCCCCCTCCCAACCCCCACCCCCAACCCATCACCCACCCCTTAATATTCTGCCCGTTCCTGGAAATGTAAAACTTTATCTGTGTGTGCGGCGCGGACTTTTGTTCATTAGAAGCACCTCGGCTCTCATTAGCGATCGCGCCGCCCTTTCCTGGGGAGTCCACGCCCGCTAAATAATTCGCCCTCGCGCCGCCCCAGTAGGCTGTCGCGCTTCCGGACTCGAAGCGGCCCCATCTGCTTCGCGCGCCCCCTGTCGCGCTCACCATCTTCCCTGTTGACTGCACTCGGCTGTTTTTTGGTGTGGCGTAAACACCAGCGTCTACGAGCGTTACTCCAAAAGAAATGCACACTATTTTTTAAAAATCCACCTTTTATTCTACACGTTTGAAAGTTTTACAGTGTGTAGATACATCCTTTAGGAACAATATTTTCATTTCTCCACATAATTTCCATCCCCCTCAACTGCCTTACGCCATCTTGGAACCAGCGCCTGTATACCTGCACGGTAAAATCCTGGACCAACCTGTTGGAGCCACTGTTTAGCAGCGTGCACAAGGGAGCCATCATCTTCAAATCTTATTCCACGAAGAGAGTCTTTCAGTTTCCCAAAGAGATGAAAGTCACATGGAGCGAGATCAGGACTGCAAGGCGGGTGTTTCCCTGTTGTCCATCAGAGTTTTGTGATCGCTTCCATGGTTTTTTGACTGACGTGTGGCCGTGCATTGTCGTGCAACAGCAGAACATCCTGCTTTTGCCGATGTCGTCGAACACGACTCAGTCGAGCTTGAAGTTTCTTCAGTGTCGTCACATATGCATCGGAATTTATGGAGGTTCCAAAAAAATGGTTCAAATGGCTCTGAGCACTATGGGACTTAACATCTATGGTCATCAATCCCCTAGAACTTAGAACTACTTAAACCTAACTAACCTAAGGACATCACACAACACCCAGTCATCACGAGGCAGAGAAAATCCCTGACCCCGCCGGGAATCGAACCCGGGATCCCGGGCGCGGGAAGCGAGAACGCTACCGCTGCGGACTATGGAGGTTCCACTAGGCATGATGTCCACAAGTAAGAGTCCTTCGGAATCGAAAAACACCGTAGTCATAACTTTATCAGCAGAAGGTGTGGTTTTGAATTTTTTTTCTTGGGTGAAAATTTGCATGATGCCACTGCGTTGATTGCCTCTTCGTCTCTGGTGAAAAATGATGGATTCACGTTTCATCACCTGTCACAATTCTTCCTAGAAATTCATCTTGACCATTCTCGTACTGTTCCAAAAGTGCGCTGCGTACCGTTTTTCTTTTTTCTTTCTGAGCCACTGTCAACGTCCTGGGAACCCACCCGGCACAAACCTTTTTTAACGCCAACACTTTCAGTATTCTGCAAACACTTCCTTCCCCTATTCCAACGTAGCGTGACAATTCGTTCACTGTGATACGTCTGTCAGCAGTCACCAGTTAACTCTCTGTACATTGTGTGGAGTGTGTCCAGTACGAGGCCTGCCGCTGCGAGGACAATCCTCAATATTGCCGTGCCCGCTTTCATCACGTAACCTGCTTGCCCACCGACTAACTGTACCGTGATCGACAGCAGCATCTCCATACACCTTTTTCAACCTCTTGTGGATGTTTCCCACTGTCTCGTTTTCACAGTACTGGAATTCTATGACAGCACGTTGCTTCTGACGAACGTCAAGTGTAGCAGCCACCTTGAAGACATGCTGTGACGGCGCCACTCACGGCAACTGGTTGAACTAAACTTGAAGACAAGCGGGAAGGATGTATCTACACACTGTACAACTTTCACACATGCAGCATGAAAACTGTATTTTTACAAAAATAGTGTGCATTTCTTTTGGAGTGACCCTCGTACGTGTACAGGGTGAACCATCCATAACTTTCACCCCAGTCGTTAGCCGTTCAAGATATCGAAAAGCTGTTTTCGGCGAATCGTCAGGGCCGTGCCGAAAGCACAGCGATACTGACCCTCGCCAAGGGCACAACCACAGAAAGGGAGCAAAAACTGACCAAAAAAATAATAAAACGTTGGCCAAATACTAGTAGGACTCGCGCACTGAGGGTTCCGTACAAACGTAATTGTGTATACATATTCTGGGAATCGAGAATTTCGGCGATTTTTGCCTGTTGTCGATATCGATACTGCTAAGATTCTGGTCCCGGGAATTCCAAGACTGTATCAAAATCTCTCCGTATTTCCTCGGAGCAGCCCGGACATACGAAAAGAAGCGAGCAGGAGTCTTCAGTTTGTATAAGTAGAAAGAGAAGATTAAAAAAAAATTATTTACTTACTAAAACATGACAACAACTTACATTTTATACGAGTATTTGCATGCAGTAATGTCCGTCTATTACGCTGCTTGCGAATGCTGAGTGCATTGTATGTTCAAATGGCATAAATATATTTTTTGTGTGATGTTATTACAGCTTAACAAGTTTCAGAGTTTTTACTTTACTTGTACTGAGAAACCTTACATTCTGCCGAGTTTCATGATTTTAGGTCAACGGGAAGTACGCAACAGGTTTAGACGAGTGACTTTGCAAGTATCGAAATATGTGTCATAAGTGACTGAATCTTTTGACTTCACTAACTTAGAAGCTCAATTTTTTTTACACCGTGAAGGGACAATATCCCCTAGTAGGTGACAAATTTGAACCTGATACGCTAATCTGTTCCAAAGAAAAAGCTGTTTTGAAAGAGGGACAAATAGACAGATGGGTGGAAAATGACAAAAAATAGTTTTTTCGTGTGACATGATTACAAATTAACAATTTTCGAATTTTTTTCGTTTACCTGTACTGTGAAACCTTGCTTCCTAACGAATTTGTTAATCTACTTAGCTGAAAATCCCCTATAGGTTTTGATGAGTGAGTTTGAGAGTTTCAAAATACGTGACATAAATGGATGAATCTTGAGACCACACTGACTTAGGAGCTTGAAATTTTTACACTGCCAAGGGAACATGGACCTTAATGTGTGACATAAATTTGAAATTGGAATGCCTAACCGTTACAGAGAAGAAAGATCATAATAGACGGACAGACAAACAGACGGACAGATAAAAAATTACAAAAAAGTGATTTTTTTCGTGTGATATAATTACAAATTAACAGTTTTCGGGTTTTTTCCTTTACTTTTACTGTGAAACATTGCTTCTTGCCAAATTCCGTGATTCTACGTCGAAGGGAAGCAAATTATAGATTTTGATGAGTAAGTTTTCGTGTATTAAAATATGTGACATAAATGGCCATATCTTATCATTGAATTAGCTTACAACTTAAAATTTTTACAGCTTCAAGGGACCATAGTCCTTAACAGCTGACATAAATTTGAAATTGATACGTGTACCCGTTGCTGAGATAAAAGGTTCATAACAATACGAGAGACAGACGGACAACTAAGCGATCCTGTTAGGGTTCCATTCTTATAGATTGAGGCATAAAACCCTAACAACGAAGAAAGACGGTTTATGAATGTACTGGTAGAGGTACGTAAATTGTACTATCCCTAGAGTTCCTATCTTCTGCCAAGGAGTAGAAGACTTTCCCTCAGACAGCTACTGTAAACGGGCGCTATCGTCACTGTGTCACTTTTCGGGGTCCACGACAAATACAGGCCCGTAAAGAACTTCTGACGTCAGAGTAGTCGCCTTACTCGCCAGACATCGCGAACGCTCGGCTCCGTGCAGGGCCCATAGGAAATCTATATGTCGATGAAAAGGAACCCACTAACATTTTAACTTTGTTGTATATTCTCGAAAGCTTGCATGCTTTTAAACGCGCAGTTAACAATTATTAAACTCGTCTGAAACACAGTGCTGGAAAAAAAATTGTACAACATTTTAGAGGTTTCCAATTCACTCAAGATTTATTGTTGCGACAGTGCGTATGGAGTACACGAAATGATTACATTTAGAGATCAATAGCACAATAGAGTCCGCAGCTCGTGGTCTTGTGGTAACATTCTCGCTTCCAGTGCACAGGGTCCCGGGCTCGATTCCCAGCAGGATCAGGGATTTTTCCTGCCTCGAGATGACTGGGTGTTGATGTGTCGTCTTCATCATCATCATCATCATTCATCCCCATTACGGTCGGAGGAAGGCAATGGCAAACCACCACAACTAGGCCCTTGCCTAGTTCGACAGTGCGGGTCTCCAGCAACGTCCCCAACAGGGTATGGGACCTCATCATCATCATCAGCACAACAGAATCAGGTATCGACAGATGCTGAAACATCCATTTCAGTGCGTGGTGTAGCCTCCACAAGTGGTAATGCAGACGCTGACTCTGGCATCCAGCCGATTCTACAGAGGGCGAAAACTGTGCTGGGATACATAAGGCATTGCCTGATCGATCTGTTCACACAGTTCTGTAAAAGTTGTTGGTTGACGATTCAGACGAGTCACTTCTCGACCCATCGTAACCCATACATGCTCGATAGAAGACAAGTCATGAGATCTACATCTAAATGATTACCCTGCAATTCACATTTAAGTGCTTGGCAGAAGGTTCATCGAACCACAATCATACTGTCTCTCTACCATTCCACTCCCGAACAGCGCGCGGGAAAAACGAACACCTAAACCTTTCTGTTCGAGCTCTGACTTCTCTTATTTTATTTTGATGATCATTCCTGCCTATGTAGGTTGGGCTCAACAAAATATTTTCGCATTCGGAAGAGAAAGTTGGTGACTGAAATTTCGTAAATAGATCACGCCGCGACGAAAAACGTCTTTGCTTTAATGACTTCCATCCCAACTCGCGTATCATATCTGCCACACTCTCTCCCCTATTACGTGATAATACAAAACGAGCTGCCCTTTTTTGCACCCTTTCGATGTCCTCCGTCAATCCCACCTGGTAAAGATCCCACACCGTGCAGCAATATTGTAACAGAGGACGAACGAGTGTAGTGTAAGCTGTCTCTTTAGTGGACTTGTTGCATCTTCTAAGTGTCCTGCCAATGAAACGCAACCTTTGGCCCGCCTTCCCCACAATATTATCTATGTGGTCTTTCCAACTGAAGTTGTTCGTAATTTTAACACCCAGGTACTTAGTTGAATTGACAGCATTGAGAATTGTACTATTTATCGAGTAATCGAATTCCAGCGGATTTCTTTTGGAACTCATGTGGATCACCTCACACTTTTCGTTATTTAGCGTCAACTGCCACCTGCCACACCATACAGCAATCTTTTCTAATTCGCTTTGCAACTGATACTGGTCTTCGGATGACCTTACTAGACGGTAAATTACAGCATCATCTGCGAACAACCTAAGAGAACTGCTCAGATTGTCACCCAGGTCATTTATATAGATCAGGAACAGCAGAGGTCCCAGGACGCTTCCCTGGAGAACATCTGATATCACTTCAGTTTTACTCGATGATTTGCCGTCTATTACTACGAACTGCGACCTTCCTGACAGGAAATCACGAATCCAGTCGCACAACTGAGACGATACCCCATAGGCCCGCAGCTCGATTCGAAGTCGCTTGTGAGGAACGGTGTCAAAAGCTTTCCGGAAATCTAGAAATACGGAATCAACTTGAGATCCCCTGTGATAGCGGACATTACTTCGTGCGAATAAAGAGCTAGCTGCGTTGCACAAGAATGATGTTTTCTGAAACCATGCTGATTACGTATCAATAGATCGTTCCCTTCGAGGTGATTCATAACGTTTGAATACAGTATATGCTCCAAAACCCTACTGCAAACCGACGTCAATGATATAGTTCGATGGATTACTTCTACTACCCTTCTTAAACACTGGTGCGACCTGTAGGTACAGATCTATCGGTGAGCGAGCGGTTGTATATGATTGCTAAGTAGGGAGCTATTGTATCAGCGTAATCTCAAAGGAACCTAATCGGTATACAATCTGGACCTGAAGACTTGCCCGTATCAAGCGATTTGAGTTGCTTCGCAACCCCTAAGGTATCTACTTCTAAGAAACTCATGCTAGCAGCTGTTCGTGTTTCAAATGCTGGAATATTCCATTCGTCTTCCCTGGTGAAGGAATTTCGGAAAACTGTGTTCAATAACTCCGCTTTAGCGGCACAGTCGTCGGTAACAGTACCATCGGCACTGCGGAGCGAAGGTATTGACTGCGTCTTGCCGCTTGAGTACTTTACATACGACCAGAATTTCTTCGGATTTTCTACCAAATTTCGAGACAATGCTTCATTGTGGAACCTATTAAAGGCATCTCGCATTGAAGTCCGTGCCAAATTTCGCGCGTCTGTAAATTTTAGCCAGTCTCCGGGATTTCGCGTTCTTCTGAACTTCGCATGCTTTTTCCGTTGCCTCTGCAACAGCGTTCGGACCTGTTTTGTGTACCATGGGGGATCAGTTCCACCTCTTACCAATTTATGAGGTATGAATCTCTCAATTGCTGTTGCTACTATATCTTTGAATTTGAGCCACATCTCGTCTACATTTGCATAGTCAGTTCGGAAGGAATGGAGATTGTCTCTTAGGAAGGCTTCTAGTGACACTTTATCCACTTTTTTGAATAAAATTATTTTGCGTTTGTTTCTGGTGGATTTGGAAGAAACGGTATTGGGCCTAGCTACAAAGACCTTGTGATCACTAATCCCTGTATCAGTCATAATGCTCTCTATTAGCTCTAGATTGTTTGTGGCTAAGAGGTTAAGTGTGTTTTCGCAACCATTTGCAATTCGCGTGGTTTCGTGGACTAACTGGTCAGGGAAGTTGCTGCACAACTTGCAGACCGCGTTGAGTTCCATAGGCAATGTGTGGCCGAGCATTGCCGGCCGATGTGGCCGAGCGGTTCTAGGCGCTACAGTCTGGAACCGGGCGACCGCTACGGTCGCAGGTTCGAAGCCTGCCGCGGGCAAGGATGTATGTGCTGTCCTTACGTTAGTTAGGTTTAAGTAGTTCTAAGTCCTAGGGGACTGATAACCTCAGATGTTAAGTCCCATAGTGCTCAGAGCCATAGTGCTCAGAGCCATTTGGCCGAGCATTATCCTGTTGGAACAACACATCACTTTCTTGTTGCAATAACAGCAAAAGAACGAGCATTACAACATTCTGCACATTCCGAGCGCTGATTAGCGTCCCCTCCAGAAACACCAAAGGTGTATGAGATTTATCGCCCCGCATACCATAAGGTCTGTGGTTGGGCCAGTCCGTCTTTGATGAATGCGATCTACGTTACAGCGTTGACCAGGTCGGCGTCGTACGCGCAAACGACCGTCAGTTGTGTGCTGGCAGACTCTGCTTTGATAGCTGAAGACCACGTCCTTCCATTCCATCTCCCAAGTGAGCTTTACGGTATTAGTCAAGCCGTGCACGTCGATGCTTGGCGTGAGTGAAAGACGGGCTAGAGATGTACCCGTAGTCCCACTGCTAACAAACGGTTCGCAACAGTTCGTGTTGACACGTCTGGGCTCAGAAGACCTCTTACCTGTGCTGTGGTAGCTGTATGCCCTTACAATAAGACGGTCCTGGCTTTCGTCTGCGCTGCTTGGGCTTCCAGAACCTCGTCTATGGATGAGAGAATGTTCAGTTGACTGCTGATACCAGCATCGCTGCACAAATGAAGCAGCACGTCCATCTTGTGTGGGAATTCTCCGAAAGGACCGTCCCGCCACTCGGAAGGCCACAGTCGACCCTTTTCAAATTAGCTCATTTGGCCGTAAGAAGTACTAGTGTATCTCCATTGCACAGTTGCCTGCTTGCTTCACACCTTTACACCACAATGCGCCTTCTAGCTGTGAGCATTCCCTATTAAGAGGTAAACACAGATGGCGTTCTGGTAGCGATGCCACTACGCTATTTACTTGTATAAGACGTTGAAACGATTATCAGTACATTTACTATCCCCCTGCTGGCAAATGTCGTCATCGGATCAAAACAGACGCCTTCTTTCGAGGTGTACTAACTTTTTTTCCGACACTATAGTTGAAATGATCCCTTAGAAAAATTATGAATGACTGTGTTGATAAACTTCTACGTTACTTGATTTTCAAACAGCTGAGCAAAACTCAACGTACTCAAACACTTTTCTCTTTACTTATTCGGATCATCACTAAACTGACATACAATATTTTTAGCACAACGCAATCTGACTTTCAATAATCCCTACAAAAAACCATGCCATGATTAACAATAACCTATACCTTTCATGAATCACTTACCTCACAAAAATCTTCGTTAGTCTGACTACTGCAATACAGCGAGCGCCACTACTGCCAGTTAAATAAAAGATTCTAACTACTGGAGGCACTAACTGACTGACAGGCATAGTTAGCAAATGAAAGATTTTGATAGAGAAAAAACAATGTATTTACCTTAATACTGTTCAAAAGTCATCATATATATATATATATATATATATATATATATATATATATATATATATATATATATATATATATATATATATCAATTCATGATCTTCACCTTTACAAATTTCCTTTTTCTGGCGGACACACGACCAGATCGACCGCTCATAGCAACCTCTCAAAACTCTGGCATCTCTCTCTCCACATCCACCACTGCTGGCGGCTCACCTCCAACTGCTCAACGCTACGCGCTGTTCACATCCAACTGCCCAACACTACACAAGCGAATATTCCAACAATGAGTCCATCCAGCCACAGACTGATTTTCATACAAAGCGCTACGTGGCGTTACCAACATAAAAACCTAATCAGCCTACTTACGTAGATAGTATCACGCTCCCCGCCAGAGACGGCCGTTAGCACTCATAAGATCTGTACTGTCACGTGCTGTGAGGCACCGTATTCTTCCACAGTGCCATTTCGCCTCAGAAGCATCGCATAGAGACAACACAGAAATGACTACTACCGAACAGACATGTGCCGCTAACATGGTTTATGTAGCAACACTGCTCCTGGTTCACGCAACTGCTGTCCACAAGGGTCGCTCAAGTGCCAAGTGGGCTACTTTATTAAGAGTCGGCAAGTACAAGTAGTATCTGTAAAACTATGGATAGTTGTACATAAATTCATGAACCAATAAACAATTTCGTAACGCAAACTGATTTTGAAAACTAATAAGAAAGTGACTTATTAGCTCACACTAACCAAATGGCGCGCAACTAATAACAGGTAGGCATAGTCTGTACAACTGAACATCGATCGTTGTCGAAACTTACTCGGAAGACCGTTTGAAAATTACAATAGTGTATTACTGACGAACTTCTGTTTGAACACTATGCAATGAGGATTTGGCCCCTGTTTGTAATCACTGGACTTAGATTTGGGATGACTAATTACTGATAATACTTCTGAAAGTTATTTGAATGATGACGTGGTTCGAAAGAACTGAACCAACAAGAACTATTAGGAATACTGAGCACATCAATACAATGCGCTGTGCTAGAATATTAATGCACACCACAGAAAATCTGCCGCAGCAATTCTGCATTCAGCAATAGACGCCAAAACACCTGAAATTTTGTGTGTAGAGAACAGTGAATTTATCATTGTAAATCTGGGAAAATTATATAAAACCCAAATTATTTCAACATTTGCAATAATTTCAGTATGTTACTATAAGGTCACGTCACACAAAAGCGGTACCAGAAACACACATAAATATACAATAAACAACGTAAAAAAGTAGAAATAAGTAACCACAAATGCAGTTAAAAGAGTTATATTGACTTCAAATTAATTAAGCACAGAATATGAGCCATTTGACTTCCAAAATACACGTGGGGCGTAAGTCGAGAATTGAAGTAATCACACAGATTAAAGTGTTTGTACACGACTTCCAGTAAAACACAAAATGATCTAATTTATGGGAAAGAATGACGAAATTTAATGCATAGTGCTTCAGACTGAATGACCTGAGTACAATCCTGTGATCGGCTTCAAGAAAGAAAAGGACTATGTACTTCTGTTACACCTTGCGATAGACTGATTTTAGAATCACACGAAGGAATGCGCACTAGAAACCACCATAAGCAGTTTCTGGAATTTTCTACTTTTTTCCTGAGACATGAGGTAACGTTTTGGTTCAAAAATGGCTCTGAGCACTATGGGACTTAACTTCTGAGGTCATCAGTCCCCTAGACTTAGAACTACTTAAACCTAACTAACCTAAGGACATCACACACATCCATGCCCGAGGCAGGATTCGAACCTGCGACCGTAGTGGTCGTGCGGTTCCAGACTGTAGCGCCTAGAACCGCTCGGCCACCCCAGCCGGCTAACGTTTTGGGCAGCGTTTGTAAATATTGCGAGTTCTTTGCATTTAAGTGACGTATAACATATTAATTCTTTTTGGAAGATATTGTAAATTCTTCAGTTACAGAGTTTTATGCTCAGTAAAACACCGCATATTTTTTAAACTAGTTAGATAACGTGTGGACTGTTAACTCGTACTCCGTCGGTCCTGCACCATCTTGTACTGTGGAACGAAATATCATTTACCATGGAACATGTGATGTATACACATGGATTGAGTTTCTTTAACGTAATAATAATTTTCCTTTCCTTGAAAATAGAAATAGCTTCTGCTTCAAAGTGTTTTATATTTTCAACCAGTTTTTCATAATACTTCTTCTTAATTCGATTGCACTTATTGATTATTAGTATGTAGTAGAGTATTTTAATGTAACACAAAGAGCATTAAATATAGTATTGACAAGATTTTTTCGATTTCAAGATTTTTAAATTTGAATAGAATATTTGCTCCTAGGTACATGACCATATTGTACCTTGGAAAAATTTTTCACGTTTGCAAAAACCTTAACTTCTGTAATTTCAGAGAAAGACTGCAGCAAACGTACGAGGGTGTGTCGGAAAGAGGCCTTCGAATTTTTTATGTGAAAACTCTTCAAATTTTTGAAATAAAACAAACGAAATTAACATTCTACATCCTCATTCTTCATGTCTACATATTTATTTCTCAGCATAGCCACCGTAACGACGACACATTTCTCACAACGAGAGACAGGCTTATTGATACCACCAGTGATTTGTTGACGGAGGCAAACACATCTCTGCTTGCGCCGCTCCGTTACTATCAAAGTGAAGCCCTCGAAGGTGTTCTTTATGTTTTGGAAGCGGATGAAAATTGGGTGGGGCCAAGTCATGTACTGTATGGAGGGTAATCGATGACGGTGAAATCAAGGCGTCGGATTGTTGCAGGTGTCTCAGCACTAGTGTGTGATCTGGCATTATCGAGCTGAAAGAGAGGATGCTTCACGTGTAGACAAAGTTTTCGAATTAGAAACGTTGTTTTCTCACTCAACGACATGGTTACTTTCCACTGCTGTTAGAGCTTGTCTTTTCCCAAAGTCTCTTGCTAGTCTATTGAAAATTAACCTCTCACAGCACAGCCTTGGAAAACGCTATAATTTAAAGCACTCTAGCGGCAGAGCGCTGCAAATATGTAGAGAAAAAGAATAAAGATGTAAAATATTAATAAAGTTTGTTTTGTTTAAAAAGCTTTAACAGCTTTCACATTAAAAATTCTGAGGCATTACTTTTCGGCATGCCTTTCTAAATTGAACGACACTATTTCAAAATGGAAAATGAAACCTATTAAATTTCTATTATAGGGCTGGCTAGAGGCGAAAGGGTGAGAAGACTTTAAAATCATCTTTTCGCTTCTTTTCGTACCGTTATTGTTAACAATCACGATTAATTAAATGTCTAACTAACTGCGTGATCAAACCCAAAGGGACCGCGCGACGCTGACCGACCGCCGTGTCATCCTCTGCCAATGGCGTCATCCAGTGCGGTACGCTGGGTCATGGTGTCAGCGTACCACTCTCTCGGCCTTTCTGCCGACTTTCTGGACCTTGGAGCCGCTGCTTGTCACTCAAGTATCTCCTCAGTTGGCATCACGAAGCTGAGTGGACAAAGTCCAATCCTCCCATCAAGGAAAAATTCCTGGTCGTAACGGAACTGAACCCAGGTCGTTTGTACGGCGGTCAAACGCGCTGATCACTCCGCTGAAGAGATGAGCATTTTACCATTAATGATGTTATTTACACTGAGGTGACTTAAGTCATGGGATCGCTCCTAACATCGTGTCGGACTTCCGTTTGCTCGGCGCAGCGTAGCAACTCGACGTGGCACGGACGCGACAAGTCGTTGGAAAGCCCTGCAAAAATACTGAGCCTTGCTACCTATATAGCCGTCCATAATTGCGGAAGTGTTGCCGGTGTAGGATTTTGGGCACGAGCTGACCTCTCGATTACCTCTGGTAAATGTTCGGTGGGATTCACGTCGGGCGATCATTCGCTCTAACTGTACAGAATGTTCTTAAAATCAATCGCATTGGCGCCTTGTCATCCATAAAAATTCCATCGGTGTTTGGGAACATGAAGTCCATGAATGGCTGCAAATGGCCTCCAAGTAGCGGACCTTAAAAACATTTCCAATCATTGATAGGTTCCGTTGTACAAGAGAAACCAGGCCATTCCATGTAAACACAGCCCACACCATTATGGAGCCAAAACCGAACGTAAACATTTCCAATCATTGATCCGTTCAGTTGTACTAGAGGATCCAGTCCATTCCGTATAAATACAGGCCCCAGCATTATGGAGCCACTACCAGCTTTCACAGTGCCTTGTTGACAACTTGGGCCCATGGCTTCGTGGGGTCTACGCCACACCCGAACCTTACCATCAGTTCTTACCAACTGAAAGTGGGACTCATCTGACCAATCCACGGTTTTACAGTCGTCTAGAATCCAACCGATACGGTTACAGTCCAGGAGAGGCACTGCGGGCGATGTCGTGCTGTTAGTAAAGGCACTCGCTTCTGTCGTCTGCTGCCATATCCCATTAACACTACATTTCGCCACCCTGTCCTAACTGTTACATTCGTCGTACGTCCCACAGTGATTTCAGCTTGTCTGTTAGCACTGTCATTTATCCGCAAACGCCGCTGCTCTCAGTCGTTAAGTGAAGGCGGTCGACCACTCCGTTGTCCATGGTGAGAGGTAACGCCTGAGATTTGGTATTCTCGGCACACTGTTGACTTTGTCGATGTCGGAATATCGAATATCCTAACTATTTTCGAAATGCAAAGTTCCAAGCGTCTAGCTCCACCTAATATTCAGCGTTCAATGCCTGTCAGTTCACGTCGTGCGGCCATAATCACGCCTGTCATCTTTTCAAATGTATCACCCGAGTACAGATAACAGCTCCGCCAATGCACTGCTCTCTTATATCCGGTGTACGTGATACTACCGTCATCTGTGTATGTGCATATCGCCATCGCATAACTTCTGCCACTTCAATGTAAGTTGTACGAGGTCCATGACTAAGGAATTTATTGCTAGCGCACTCGAGCAGATATAATTTCGATGGATCGCTCATGCGCTGCTTGCGATATGTAAGGTATAAGAGAATCTCAGACCAGAGAGCAGTGTTGGCTGCAGTAAGAGCAGTGTCAGTAGCAGTAAGCAGTAGCTCGCAGTCGGGCGGTTGGGCCGGTCTTGCCTGAGCGATGTAGCATAAGGTAAAAGCAGCCGCGCGCATATCTAATTTTTTAGAACTGAATTTGTACCGTTCTTAGTCAAGTCCCATGTAAATGTTTTTAAAAAATCTTTTAATAATAATCTTTCTTATAAAATTAACTTTTGACAATCATTCATCTGAATTTAAAGAATTTACTAATTTCTACAATCCATGGTCATCCCGATTATCGTAAAGAAAAATCAGTTGTTTCTTTTTATACATGAGAAATCTAGCGGCCAGCATTACACTCGGCTGTGCCAGAAAAATTTCTTATAGGAGCAGATATATACGCGTTATCCGGCGACTTATTTGAGGTAAGAATTTTCAAAATATTCAGAATGATCTTTCAGGACCATGACGAAGCACTGCTTACGTCCAAATTTACCAGTTTAGATTCACAGTCAGTTAATTATTGAAAGATTGTACATGAGTCACATTTTTTATTGGGAGGTTAGTCACGTTATTATTGCAAGGTTACGGAATAGTATTCTGTTGGGAGGCTACAGAGTATGCTGTGGTGTAAGAAAAAAGAATACCGTATAATTCTGATCTGAGTTAAAGTAGGACTGAAGACCCTAATCGTCGGCCGCTGCGGGTGAGTGGTTCTAGGCGCTTGAGTCCGGAACCGTGCTACTGCTATGTTCGCAGGTTCGAATCCTGTTTCGGGCATGGATGTGTGTGATGTCCTTAGGTTAGTTAGTTTTAAGTAGTTCTAAGACTAGGGGACTGATGACCTCTGATGTTAAGTCCCATAGTGCTTAGAGCCATTTGTACCATTTCAAGGCCCTAATCTGATCTTACCAATAAATATCTAAACAAAATAAATAAATATTTTATGGCACTGAATAAAATGAAATAAATAAATTAAATTAGTTTATGTAACTTGCTCTGTTCAAAAAGAAAACGGTGGAAGAAGAAACTTAATCCGCGTAATACTCGATTACTTTCACTGTCAAAGGACATCCTGCAAAAAACTGAATTTCTTTAACCGTGTCGTAATGTCCAGCACAGTTCGCGATAGGGCTGACGATGTTGAGTTAAGAAAGAAAATACGACGAAGTGTGCCCAACACTTTGGTAACAGCCCACTGTATTGGCTGCGTGATTCTCACTTCCGGGAGGCAATGTTAATACGGCAACTCCGGGTCGGGACGGGACAGCCGGGCCGCTCCATAAATTTGCAAGGAAAAAAAGTTTGGCGAAGGGAAGGAGTGGGGAAGGGGGAGGGGAGGGGAGGAAAGGGAAGACGCTCCCCCTCAGGGTCGCCTGCTTTTAATTAAGACTTGCCAAGAGTTGCGCGGGGAGCAAATATTCATCAGCAGCAGGGCCGAGATGTCCGCACCCGGCCGGGCTTCTCCGCATTTCCGCCTTATTTACGACTCTCATCGACATTGCCGCCCACACGTCGCCTCCGCCACAGGCGTATATCCTTACCCGTACTCTTCGTTTCCCCAGACCCTCTCAAGATTTGTCGTGGCTTCTTTTTTTTCCCTTGCATGAGTCATGGCGCAAAATACACGATGCTGTAAAGGTAATTTGACTTTTTTCTATTATTTTGCAGGTCGTTGGTTGAAAACGATGGGTAGCGTGGCAGACGCGGAGACGGTGGCTGAAGAACTAACAGAGAGCTGTAAATGGCAAATTGTACACCAGAAACGGAGGAAAATCTTCCGGGACTGCTTACACCGGATGCGAGGCCTGTACGGAGCAACAGGTTGACCACTAAATCCAGACATCAACAAACCGAAAACAGTGAGACGTTATTAAAGAAAGGAAGGAAGGAAAATTAGGGTTTAACGTACCGTCGTTAACTACCTCATTAGCGACACAGCACAGGCTCGCACTGTTTCAAGGATGGGGACGGAAATCGGCCGTGCCCTTGCAAAGGAAGTATCCCGGCATTTGCCAAGAGCGATTTGGGGGATCACGGAGAACCTAAATCAGGATGGTCGGACACGGATTTGAACCGTAATCCTCCCAAATGCGAGATCTAACCTCTGCGCGACCTAGCTCGGTAAATGTTTATATTACTGGGTTTCATGCGTGGCTCTCATAAATATTAGAGGCTTGAATCGTCCGATTTCACATGGTAGTATGGATACCGCAGAAGACGCTGAGACCGCATGCGTATTTTAAAGTATATACACACGCACGTATTCCCAACTTTTTTACAAGTGAGAGGGGATTTCACAAAAAACAGTATTCTAAACGTATGACAGCCTACGACAGGTGAAGCACAGTGCGAAACCTTTCGTATATTTATTGACGTAAAAACAGAACTCATGGTGCTGCACGGACTTCAAGTCTGTCAAAATGAATGTCTCACGAAAAAATTCGAAATGTGTCTGCATTCCCAATAAAATAATCTAGAACTACTAACTGAAAAACTGAAAGTAAATCTATGCCACTTTTCCGAAACCTTGCAAACATTTTAAACACACAAAATAAAAATTATGGATGTGTTCCTGCTGACACACAGATGCAATTAACGTGAACCATATATTTGGAAAATAGAGTAACGTCTCTCCACTAACCTGTGTATTCGATACTTTGTGAGATAGTTTTTCTGTCACTTTGCCAAAGCCTTGCGTAACTACTGACGCAATTGTTGAAAACTCAGTGTTAGCTATTTCGAATTTGTATTCGTGGAAACACACGTTTAACCAGCAAAAATAAAATGATTGCATGTCTTAGCCACTCGACGCCGTATGCGAATACTTGTAGTCCTGAGCTCGAAATGTTTCGTCTGAAGAAATAAAAATAACGATTTGTGACTGAACGCAGTTTGCTTTTTTACTTTACGAAAATAATACAGTCACGGAAGCATCACTGGCAGCAATGGATAAAATTATTTGTTTTCGTTTCGATAATAGGAATTGGAAGCTCTGAGACAAAGAAGTTCATATACAAAACATCGTATAAACTACCAAATATTCAACGTTCAGAGAAGAAAGGGTAAGTATACGCATTGAACCTTGGTATTAACTTATTATTGATAGATTTTTATTGTGTTGCAATACGAAATGTTTTAAGTTGTCAATTCTCACTTGCAGATAGAGTTTCATCTAATAGTTCGACGAAAATCGTCATCTGATACGCTTCAACGGCTGTTTCTCGGCATTCAAGAACTTTGTTTTTGCCGTGGGATTGATCATGGTTCCATCGTTCCTCTGGACTTTGGCCTCGAAAACAACCTCAGCTTGAAGCAACTAAAGACACAGCATTACCAAACGTTTTGTATGAAATATAATATCAAGCAGGTGTGTGATAGCGAAATGCTTCTTGGAACATCTGCGGACTTATATACTCACCTGGTTGAGAAATTTTGTGTGCTGAGAGACGTAGGAATGATATCTTGAAATAGATAGACTATTCCAACTACGTTGACTAGCAGGGTGGCTAAATATTATACTTTTGAAGAAGTAGACGATTTTCGGTGTCTCCGAAGGAGAAAGGATAAAAAAAGAAAATGCGAGAAATACGAATGCGTACTAGGCGAAGAAAGGTGTGGGAAGTAAGGTCACGGAACCTTATATTCTTCAAGAAAATGCAGCGGACTCTCTTCGTGAACGTTGTACGAAATCCTTTCCTCTGCCAAGCGAGTTGGTTCACGCTGTTATGAAGAACTTGCTGAACCGCGAAGAGGCTTGGATTCCTGACCAGGATGACGATGTCCCTCATTATATCTAGTCTGGTAACTTCTTGTTCTATTTTGTTCCTTAAAAAACTCTTCATTTTCGTCTACTTGTTCTATATGTACAAAGTTTAATAAACTATAAATAAATGCCCTGCATCAAACTCTGTTCCTCCTTTTTTTATGGTATCATCTCCACGGGTTCCTTAAATTATGGTAAACATGTAAACAACAACAATAAGCAGAAACCGGAAAAGAAATTAACAGTACCGGTTACAAGTTTATTTTCTGGGACCATCCACCAAGGCCATTAAGTGGCACTTTACGCGCTCGCACTGGTCTGACCTTGCGAAAACTAGCCAAGCCAGTGCTAACACGAAAGGTTGCGCGTATGTGACAGATGCAAACAGGCCATGTTTTGTGTTTAAGGGGCGTCGTCTCCATATGATGATTTTATTATGCTGTTGACAGAACCAGTAATAATCTTACCATATAAGAGTTCTCTTTTATTGCCATTATTGGCTTGTGGTATGTTACCCCATTACTGCAGACCTTCACAAGGTACACCTTTCCTGGGCATAATTTTATGCGTTTGACTCCTCATTTCATGAGACGATTATTTACCCATAGTTCGGTTGTCTGAGATGACTTTCAATACAGGCGAAACACGTCGCAAATGATGAACTAATAAATCCACTTTTATTGCAATCACGACTGAATTCTTTCTCTTCCAGACAAATCTTATCTCAAACTGCTCTCATCGTAAAAACGACGACGTATTTCTCAAATCGTGACCTGTACAGCATCACGAATGTCACAAATCAACTAAAATAATAACCACTCAAAACATGCAGCAAAAATTGCGAACTACCGAAATCAACAATGCCACCCTCGCATCAGTTCTATTGTGTTGTACGTGACGTCATTGGCTGAGAAACTAAGAACTGAACCACAAGCTGATGGCTAGCCCTCGCGCCTGATCTTGTGTACACCTACACTGACAAGATGAAACGCTATTAACAACTTACATAGTAAGTAAAATTATTATTAAATACATATTTTTCTGCAAGGAAATTGACATCAATATAACTGCACTGCACCCACGTCCTTGGTCAAACTTCCGATTTTATCAACTCTTTGTTTCTGTTACAAATGCAATGGCACTATAGGAAAAGTGCTTATATAGAATAAAGAAAGGGAAGTTAATTTAAAGCCAGATAGAATTCAAGCGTTATGGCCAAATTATCAAAAAAAGTGAAGGAAGCGTATTTGCGGTCGTCTCAGTGGTCAAATGTCAATTGTCACAAAGCGTTTACTATCCCTCGGGTGGCTCGCAATTGTAGAGAGCAGACGTTTTTGCCTAAATGAGGCCTTCGATACTGCCTGTAAGAATTGCTTGAGTTTCGTCGGTGGTGGGAAACAGCGTCCTGTGGCATCTCGGTGTTTACGTCGTGAGCGGTAAACTTGTAAGGATTCCTTAGATTGCTTTTGGTTTTTCTCTCTCCTTTTTTTAAGTTTGTGGTTAGTTCCCATGGGACCAAACTGCTGAGGTCATCGGTCCCTAGGCTTACACACTAGTTAATCTAACTTAAACAAACTTAAGCTAAGGACAACACACGCACACACATGCCCGAGGGACGGCTCTAACCTCGGCCGGGGGCAGCCGCGTGAGCCGTGGCAAGGCGCCCTGGACCGCGCACATTGCATTTGTTCTCTTGGAGTATAAGGTGTGTGTCTGGCTGGCTACGGCGAGACATTCCCTGTATCGACCTCATGAATGAACGGACTGAACTATGCATAGGAATGACTGCGCAACATGCGCCGCTATTTCTGGTAATCACTGCGGAGGATATTGCCACATTTCTTGTTTTGCCTATACTTCTTCTTTGACCTAATCTTCACGGATTTCCCGCGTCGGCAATGGAACAGGTATATGAAAATTAGTCCCGCTGATTTCCACACTGAAGAGCAGGTTATTTGAAAACTGGTTGTTTGCCTACAGAACCAGTAATAATAATACCTGTTATTGCACATAAAAAATAATTACGATGCTTGTAAGGTGAATGGAACCGAATTTAGTGTGGACTTGAACGCTCACCTACTTTGAGTCTGGTGGACCGCCACGAATCTGGTTACGAGACGTACTCCGGTAACTGTTTAGCTAGTGAAGCAACGTGATCACACCTACACCCGTAAATATTCAGGGTGACAAATCATAGTGATGTCTATAATTACTATTACATAGCAATTGAAAGCCGTATCGTATCTGCTCTTTCTGTTATTGAGCTATAGAGGAACAGTTTGTGGCAAAGTGCAGCGAAGGTCAGCAAATATTTGACATGCATTTGACTGAAAACAGATATTTTCGAACGACAAAATGAACTAGGCAGACTACTTAGTTACTAGTTTGATTAAGGATATACGAAAGAAAGAAAAGTAATGAGAAATAGTAAACGAAGTATAAATATTAGTTAAGTAAAAAATTTTAAAATGGGAATCAGAAGAAAGAAAAAAATATAGTCAGTTAAGTTGGTGATTTAAAGTCAGCTCAATCCCAGCAACACTTGAATTAGCAACAATCTGCAGTAGAGCATAAGCGAACACTAACACACCAATAAGCAAGCAATTAATCACTAAATATTTTACAGGACAACGTTTACTTACGGATGTAATGAAATAAGATGTCACACTTTATAGACAGCTCGTCATACATTTGAGCACACTTTTTGGTTTATGTCGCTATGTGCTATAAATGTTTCAGTACGTGAATTTAGTGAATTATAGAATTATTAAACATTTGAACGTATAGCTAGCAAACTCTTCATAATTAGGATTACGCTCAAAGTAAACATTACTGCGGCTCCTCTAAGCGCATTTAATTGCCACGATTAGATTTCATTAAGAGAGTGATAAATTAAGACTGGAAAAAGAGTTAAGTGTTGCAATTACACTACAAAACTTAGTTGTTGTCTTTTTGGCAACCTTTGAAGAGACCGGAATGATGGAGGGATAAGCATCACATGCATTTTGTCAGCGACAGTTCACACCGTTTACAGAAAGGATTCAACCAAAACTGGGACAACTCATCAGAATAATCATGTTAGTATGCCTGAGAACGTGCTGTAGCAACAATAAAATGAGGTATATCCTGTGCGCTACAGTGAAGGCAGTAAAATTTATAATGGTGTTGTTGAAGGATTTGTCTATGTACCCTCGAGAGAGTTGGTACAACAGTTAAGACAAGGGGCACGAAGTCGGGTGGACGGCGCTTCAAATCTCTGTCCAGCCCTTCAGACCAAGGTTTTGCGCGGTTTCCCTAAATCGCTTGAGCCAAATATCGACATAGCTATTTGAAATTCGCTTTATTTGTAAAACCGCTGAAATCCAGGATAGTTTATGCATTGAATCCATTGTCGATCCTTTCTCTTTTCTCTCCTCGAGTCTTGTAAATGGTACACCCAGAGTGCCCCTTGTGATTTGCAAAATTGAGGTGCACTAAGACGACAACGATCGGCATTAGCTATTTAACTTATTCCACTAAGACTTATCTTCCATCTAATACTGAATACCTTTTTTGGCTGAATGCAAATTTACTACACTTTCATGAATTCATAACGTTTACTTTTTCTTCTTGGTATAACTGCACACGATTCTTTCGAAGAAAGAACAATCTGAGTGCGGAACAGGGGTGCGCGATTCTAAGTAGTGTCGGTCGAGAGATCGGAGACAGAAGAAATTTCGTGCTGCCCTCACGTCGTTGATGGCAGTTTTTACCACACTCGAGGCCTGATTTCATACATATATATATATATAGTCAGGAGAGATTAAGGTGGCTTTACTAAATGGAATTCAAGGTAAAATTCGCAAGCATAGCGAAAAGCACAATTGCAGATTTAGGCTCGTGATTGTTAGTCCGAGTTTGCAATAATCCCATGTTTTACTTGTCGGTTAAAGAAGCATCATTATCCTCCAAATAGTAATAATTATTCGCCACATCTAATTAATAAATATGCTGTGCTTATTAAATGTTAATGTAACTTTGAAATTGAAATAATTTGTTAATCTGACACTCAGCAATTATTGATACTTACGTAAATTTCATTGTCTGTTATTGGTCATGATGAGTTGTGAAGTTTTAAATAGACTTATAGAATCCCTTCTCAGAAGTTATACAGTAGTCAACAGGACCCAAGCACACTAATTTTTATTAACTTCATTCTTAGTAACAATAAGCTTTAGCCGCTGCTGCTGCATGCTGCTGCGAATTGCTGTAAACCAATGGAAAAAGGCAGTCCATCTAAAGAGGTGAGTGCAAAACTTAGGGCCAAAACAGTGACACTGACACACCACAACATGTCATGTACTCTAATCCAGTAAATTCCGTTGCACAAGCCACATTCTATATCACTTGTAAATTCTTGTTCAAACAGGTTCATTTGTTCCTGTAGTTTTTCATATTCAAATACGCAGTCAGATAGCTTATCCAAATGTTAGTTTTAAGTTTTTCATGTAACGATCTTTTGAAGGCTTAAATGACAGTGAAACTGACACTCAGACAACATGCACACAGTGTTATGCAGGTTAGAAAAACTGGTTCAAATGGCTCTGAGCAGTTTGGGATTTAACATCTGAGGTCGTCAGTCCCCTAGAACTTAGAACTACTTAATCCTAACTAACCTAAGGATATCACACACATCCATGCCCGAGGCAGGATTCGAACCTGCGACCGTAGCAGTCGCGCGGTTCCGCACTGAAGCGCCTAGAACCGCTCGGCCACAACGGCTGGCTATGCAGGTTAGATCCCGGTTACTGATAGCTCAGGTTGCTTATCGAGTCCATTTTCACAGACGAACTTAACCATTTATAGTTGTAGATAAGTTACACTATTTTTAATTTAATTTTGGGACAATATATCTGAGGCAAAAATATGAAGTCTAATGTGTACACAAAGTAATACTGATGTCTTGCTCAACATGTGGAGAGTACTTGTGATGGGTAAGCCAGGAGAAGGTATTCGTTAATCGAGATCTTGTAGAGAGCGACACGCAACAGCAGTGCGAGAAGCACAGTGGAAAGGCGGACGGCAGGCGTCCATTAGCGACAGCCCCGCGCACTAAGTGAATCGCGCCGCGGCTCCGTCCGGGCCTGTGAATGAAACAAATTGCACGGGGCTCCCCACGCAGGCCGGCCAACGTGGCTTCTCGGCCGCCTTAAAGCCGACGATACGATTCGGTACGGCCCGTTGTGGGGGGCAGCAGCCCGCGCGTCTGCGTACTCTGCATTCCCACCGCCTAACTCTTGTCTAATTGGAAAACGAAGTGAAAGTAAGTAAATTGCTACCCGAAATACATCTAACCTTATTAAGCGTCTGATCTCCACGTATCTTTCTCTTAACCGAAATACGTGTGGATGTACCTGTCTGCTTATTTGGCAACTAAACTGTATATATCTACACGTATAACAAGCTACATGTGCTGAGTAAAGCCGAGTGGTTTGGATAGCAAGTGGAGTAATATATCGAGTTCGGACTACACACCAGACACACACACACACACACACACACACACACACATACACACATACACACGCCATTTAATTCGTAGAAAATTATGAAGTTCGAAGTAGCTGTATATTTCAACTCTTAAATCAATTGTTCACCAACTAGTACTGCCAGTTAAGGGGAGGTTTGCTATCTTTTAGTTCAAAAAATCGATTTTTTTTAAAATTGCATTTTTGGATCAATAAAAGTGTTTGGAATCCACCCCTGAAACGGTTTTTCCGAATACGGAACGGAAATGTTTGTTATTCGCGGTTGAACAGAAACATGCACCTGCCTGAAATCGGCCTTTTTCACGCACCAGTTTTTTTCTTTCGGAGGACGAGTTATTGTACTGGAGCTTGGGAGGAAACACACAAAATTCAAATGAAAGTTTGAACGAGTTTGTTTGGAAGTCAGCCCCCAAGCATTTGCATTCTGATGCGAAGACTGTGGAGATTGCGACTTTCCTGGCAGTGAGCAGCTTCAGCGAAGGGTATGCAGCAATTCTGAAGACCATGACAACTATGGACGTCACCCTGGGACTCTATTCGACGCAGTTCGCCAAACTTTCGGGCGACCACCGGATTCAAGCGGCCGAAAACCGCTTTTCACCGGCCGTACGAGCGGCTCTGGAGCAGCGCAGGATGGCCCAGATCGAGCAGAACGCCCTCTATGAGGAAGAGGAAGGACTAGTTGATGGAATCGGAATAGCAGATTGAACGTAAGTTGCATAACATAGCATTTATATATAGTCAAAACTTCAAACGCGTTTTTCTCAAAATGGTGCTTTTTTTTTTTTTTTTTTTTTTTTTTTTTATCGCGCGGTATGATAACTTCAAATCTACTGAACCGACTGGCAAGATTCTTTGTTTCCGACGAAGCTAACTAAATTGTCTAGGAGTTGTACCACTTTTATTCCGATCCATCAAATATAAATATTTTTACTTGGCCGACGAAGTCGAAAAATCGATGGAAAAAACACAGCTTCGGAAGAAATCTCCACCGCCTCGTACTCTTACGGATTCATGGTGTCAATTCCTTCCAGCACTACTTCAGACAGTAGTCGAGTCCATGCCACGTCGTGTTGCGCCACTCCTGCGTGCTTGCTGGGGCCTTACACGATATTAGGCAGGAGTACCGGCTTCTTTTGCTCATATGCAATGTGTTCCAGGAGGAATGGTCAATATCAGAGATACGACATGAATGTTCATTCGAAACAAAAAAGTGAAGTAAACATGGGCTCTAAAACGCATACCTTAAGAGCTACGATCGTCTTGGTAATAAATGTGTTTTGGTACTGATTTACTCAGGATTTCCCATAATTAATATCCTGATTGAGTCCCCCCTTCGAACAAACAGTTATGTCTGAAAATCCCAGCTTCAAATGAAAACATGGACCAAGTTAGGCGTGTGGGACTTACGCGTCACTGATTTTCAAGATCAAACAACATAAGAATTTATTGTTCGTGAAAGTGTAATATTAATCATGACGGAGGAGAATTTTTGGACCTTTTGTTTTAGAAAGATGTGTAAAATATATTGTAGCTAAGAAAGGGCTAATTGCTCAACCCACCGGCCACGAGTCTGTCCCTTCTGACAAAGATAAGCATGGACTTCTTCTTTAGACTCTTCAGTCCCCACTTTGTAATTCATCTAATCGCTTAGCTTTTAAAATCTTTGTTGCATCTTATTTACCAAGTATGTACAGTTTCTTTGATTCCCGTTTGTGCCATAGGTCAAGGATCATATGTACCACCACGTGCAAAAGATATAATTCCATAATTGCTCCCTCAGTTCTGAGCCAGTCTTTGACCCCAGTGTATTTCTGTGGCTGAACGGTTCAATACAGAATTTTTCTTTTATTTATTTTATTTTACTCTGTTTTATTTCATTTTTTGCGCTAACGGCAATTCCATCTTCACATGGTTCCTAGCCACATCCACTTCTCATGATAGCGTTTCCTTGGAAATGAATTATTTAGGTGGGACACCCACCCTACGTATCGCTTCCTTACGCATCGCTAGGTTGAGATTACACTAATTACAAGGCGCATGCCCCATTGGTGGACGGGTCGGGAAGAAGCCCTAATAAGTGGCACAATGGGAAGTACGTTCTGCCATGTACTTCACAGTGGTTTACTGAATATACATGTAGACATTAATAAAGTTTTAAGTACGACCTCCAAAGACAAAGTTACGTAATTAACTGTATGTTTATTTACATGTCAGCAGTCCTGTTACACAGTTAACTCCTCGCGCTAGTAGAGGAACCAAAGTAAATTGGCCCAATCCACCAACAAAGTGTGCTGGCTGCCAACAGACAAAAAATTTGCTGTATTACAAGCGACAGTCAACCGAAAATGAAACGGATGAAAAGAAGTAAGTAATCTGTTTAGTAGTTTAAAAGTAATCACCATAACTGTTAATACCTTTCTCATCCTCTGAGAGAAGACGGTCAGTGCCTTCATGGAACAATATTTGCCGTTGCCTACGGAAACGTGGTTGTACCCGGGCGCGCACTCCTTCTTCCGAAGCAAAGTGACGGCCACGAAAGTCTCTCTTTAGGGCTCCTAAAATATGGAAATCGCATGGGGAGAGACCGGGACTATATGGAGGAAAATGCCCGCCGATCGGCTGTGTTACGCATTGCAACAGCAGATGACCCTTAAGAAGGAATTGAGTAACAGTGTTCCAGTTCTCTCTAGTGAGATACAGAGAAGGCAGTTGTCGTTTACGGACGTTGTATTCAACCAATTACATGCAATGAGACATTTTAACGCAGTGCAAGTTGCAAGGGCAATCTGTTTGAACCAAGAAGGATGGCCTTTCCGTCGCGTTGTTGCAGATGCGAATGTCTTTTCATCTGTCATCCGTAGATTGTGGACACGCTACAGGGAGACAGGTCAGTACACAAGGCGAGTGGGACATGTCCACGTGAAGACCGATAGCCGGCCGTTTCTGCGTTGCGGCGTCGTACGGCTACCGCCAGAGCACTGAAAGACGCTCTCAGAAAGGCCACTGGAGCCGCCGTGTGCGACGTGTAATTAACACGTTATGGGAAAGGACCTTGCGACCCAGACGCCCAGCTGGAGTACCCGGCTTGTCATGGAAACATCTTGCAGCTCCACTTCAGTTCTGCCATTCCACGACAACTGGCAACTTCGTCACCGGTATTCACAGACGAGTCCAGATATCTTCTGGCGCATCTGATGGCCGGGTTCGTGAGTGCCAAATGTCCAGGAAATCGACAGACCGGCCAGTGTTCGGCCTTGTTGTGAGGACGCATCAGTACTGACAGCTGTACGGATCTTGTCAGTGTCTGTGGTCGCATTACCGCCAGGCAGAACATCGAACAGGTCCTGTTGGACCATGTGGTGGCTGCTGCTTATGGTGGTAGTCCTGAATTTCTTCTCGGACACTATAATGCCAGGCCTCATGTGACGGATGTCACGAGGGATGTCTTGCGAAACCTTGACGTTGAAGTAATGGAGTGGCCGGCGGTGATTCCCGGCGTAAACCCCATCCCCCATGTGTGAGACATGCTTGACAGACGTGTTCGTGGCCGTCCCATACCACCACATACTCTCCAAGAACTCTCAAGTGCTCTCCTTGAAGAGTGGAAACGGATACAAAAGGGGTGACTTCCGTAGACTTATACTGAGCATGCCACGCAGATGCCAGGCGGTGATAAACGCTCAAGGAGGGAATACACGTTATTGACAATTTCAAATTGAAAGCAAAAAGCACACAGTACGACGGGATGAATGATTTATTGCACTTTGTCTTGGATACCGGTCCGGCATTTCATTTCCTGTTGTGTAACTGAACGAGGATATAATGATGTTTTGTTGCGTAATTAATTTGAACAAAGGTATAAATTGGTAACATATTCAGTCCTCAATTACTGCTCAATGGAATGTAGCGGATGCCCAAAGTTGTGTTCTCTTAACTCCTCTGAGCAGAGTATTTCCTGCTTTGTTCTAATGGTATTTTATCTGCTTCCACCAGACTGGAGCGAATCTGAGTGCTACAATACAAAGTCTGATGGCTTTATAGTGACACTTATCTTGTTTCTGTAGTCTGTTTTGCCTTGGTGAACAGTAAGAGATGCATCCGTAATCCACATAACGTCTACGTCTACATCTACATACATAACTCCGCAAACCACAGTGAAAGGCCGAGGGTACCTTGTATGACTATAGTCATTTCCTCTTTTATTCGCCGGCCGAAGTGGCCGAGCGTTTCTAGGCGCTTCAGTCTGGAACCGCGAGACCGCTACGGTCGCAGGTTCGAATCCTGCCTCGGGCATGGATGTGTGTGATGTCCTTAGGTTAGTTAGGTTTAAGTAGTTCTAAGTTCTAGGGGACTGATGACCTCAGAAGCTAAGTCCCATAGTGCTCAGAACCATTTTTGAACCTCTTTTATTCCGCTCGAAAACAGCGAGGAAAAAATTAGTAAAGTTTTAAACATGGCTGCTTGGTTCAGTGTCCGTTTCTAAATTAAAATTGAAACAAATGAGCCCTCAGTCACTAGTCTTATTGACTAGGTTTCAACACTTCTAAGAGTGCCTTCATCAGAATTAAAACAAAATGGCCTATAACACAGTTATAAATTTATAGGAAAAGACATTTTTTATATAAAAAGGAAGTACTGACTAACAATAAATGACAGAGGCAGTACTTACATGTTACATATAACATAATTAACAGGCCAGAAGGGCTTTAGTCACAAAATATATAAAAAGAAAACCGTGAAGGCGAGACACTATGAGCTGCCTGTACCTGTACAGCCACAGGTTGCAACCTGAGGCTGTACAGGTACAGGCAGCTCATGGTGTCTCGCCTTCACGCTTTTCTTTTTATATATTTTGTGACTAAAGACCTTCTGGCCTGTTAATTATTTTATATGTAACATGTAAGTACTACCTTTGTCTTTTATTGTTAGTCAGTACTTCCTTTTTATACAAAAAAATGTCTTTTCCTATAAATTTATAACTATGTTATAGGCCATTTTGTTTTAATTCTGATGAAGGCACTCTTAGAAGTGTTGAAACCTGGTCAATAAGACTAAAAATAATAGGGACCGAGGGCTCATTTGTTTCAATTTTAGGAATAATTTTGTGTCTAGAAGCCTCCGTAAGAGCCCTAATTTCTCGCATCTTATCTTCATGGTCCTTACACGAAATGTACGTTGCCACAGTAGCATCGTTCGGCAGTTGTATACTTAATTTGGACAAAGGTATAATTTAGTCTCAAATGACGGCTATCTTGCGTGAAGTGCATCGTCTTACCTCCAGGGATTCCCATTTGAGTTTACAAAGGATCTCCGTAACACCTGCGTGCTGCTCAAACCAACAGGTAGCAAATCTAGCAGCCGACGTTTGAACTGCTTCGCTGTCCTCCTTTAATCCGATCTGGCGGGGATCCCAAAGAATAGAACGGTGCTCAAGAACGGGTCGCACTAGCGTTCTATATACTGTCTCCTTCATGGGTGAGTTACACTTTCCCAAAATTGTACTAATAAAATGTTGGCCTCCTCTACTACCAACCTGAAGCGCTCATTCCATTTCATATCGCTTTGCAACGTATTTAATCGAAGTGACTGTGTCAAGCTGCACCCTACTAATGCTGCGTCCGAAAGTTACAGGACTGTTTTTATAGTTATGGGCATTATCTTACAATGTTCTACATTTGGAGCAAGCTGTCATTCATAACATCCACTAGAAATTTTGTCTAAGTTGTATTGTATATTCCCAGAGTCAGACTCCTTCCCGTACAGCATAGCGTCATCAGCAAACAGCCTAAATTGCTTCTCACCCTGTCTTATGTGTATGGAGAATAAAAGCAGACCTATCACGTTTCTCTGGGGCACTTCTGACTATACCCTTGTCACTGATCAACGCTCGCCGCGAGGGCCGTGCACTGGGTACTATTACTTAAAAAGTCTTTTACCCTCTCATGTATCTGGGAACCTAGCCCTATACCGTATGCTCGGACCTCGGACGACAGTCTGAGTGGGGCACCGTGTCAAATGCTTTCCGGAAATCTAGGAATATGGAACCTGCATGTTGCCCTCCATTCATGGTTTGTAGAATATCATGTGAGAAAAGGGCAAACTGAGTTTCACGCGAGCGATGCTTGTAAATACGTACTGATTCGTAGACATAAGCTTTTCTGCCTCAAGGACCTTTATTATATTCGAACTCAGAATATGTTCGAGAACTCTGCAACAAACCGATGTTAAGGATATTAGTCTGTAATTATGCGGGTGAGTTCTTTTACCTTTCTTATATATAGGAGTCACCTGCGATTTTTCCCATTCTCTTGGGACTTATCCCATAAATGCAGGCCACTGTCGCAGAGTACTCTCTGTAAAATCGAATTTGGATTCGACCTGGACCTGTTGACTTATTTAGTCTCAACTCTTTCAATTGTTTCTCTATGCCATGGATGCCAATTTCTACGTCCTTCATGAGGAAGTGTGTACGACAGACAAAGGGCGGTATGTCTGTACGATCATCTCACGTGAATGATTTCTTAAGAGCAAAGGTTAAAACTAAGGCTGTCTTCTTATTAAAGCATTTGGGTTGTTGCATTAGTCATTTATTGCAAACTTTGGTGATTGCATTTTACACGCTTTCTCGCTGTTTTCACAGAAATATACCGGGGATAAACAGAAAAAAGTGTAAATCACAATTACATCGCATACTTGCCCTTTTCTCACATGATATATTGAGAACTATGGATAAAGGGGAACAGGCAGATTCCATATTTCTAGATTTCCGGAAAGCATTTGACTCGGTGCTACATTGCAGGCTGTTAACGAAGGTACGTACATATGGAATAAGTTCTCAGATATGTGTGAGGCTCGAAGACTTCTCAAATAATAGAACCCAGTATGTTATCCTCGACGGCGAGTGTTCATCAGAGACAAGAGTATTGTTACGAGTGCCCCAGCGAAGTGTGATAGGACCGCTGTTGTTATCCATATACATAAATGATTTGGCGGAGGGCAGACAGGAATATGCGGTTGTTTGCTGATGATGCCTTGGTGTACGGTAAGATGCCGAAGTTTAGACGACTTAGACAAAATTTTCAGTTGGTATGATGAATGGCAGCTAGCCCTAAATGTGGAAAAATGTAAGTTAATGCTGATGAGTAGGAATATCAAACCTGTAATGTTCGGATAGAAAATACTAGTGTCCTGCCAGACACACTCAAGTAGTTTAAATATCTGGGCGTAACGTTGCAAAGCGATATGAGATCGAAGGAGCATGTGAAAACACTGGTAGGGAAGGCGAATAGTAGACCTCGGTTTATTTCGAGAATTTTAAGAAAGAATGGTCCACCGGTAAAGGAGAGCGCATATAGGACGCTTGTGCGACCTGTTCTTGGGTACTGCTCGAATTTTTGGGATCCGTACCAGGTCGGACTGAAGGAAGATATCGAAGCACTTCAGATCCGGGCTGCTAGATTTGTTACGGCAGGTTCGAACAACGCGTAAGTGTAACGGAGATACTTCAGGAACTCAAATGGGTATCCCCGAACGGAAGGTGACGTTCTTCTCGAGAAACACTATTCACAAAATTTTGAGGAAACGGTATTTGAAGCTGACTACCGGACGATTCTACTGTCGCCAACATGCATTGCGCGTAAGGACTGCGAAGATAAGATACAGGAAATTAGGGCTCGTACGGAGGCATACTGTGTGGTCCATTGATCGTGACCGGACCAAATATCTCACGAAATAAGCCTCTATGCATTTGGCAATACGTGTAACGACATTCCTCTCAACAGCGAGTAGTTCGTTTTCCGTAATTTTCGCCCATGCGTTGACAATGCGCTGTCGCATGTTGTCAGGCGTTGTCGGTGGATCACGATACCAAATATCCTTCAACTACAAAGAACCAAAGTTGGCTAGCTTGAAGTGAGAAACCAGATGGCGCTATGGTTGGCCCGCTAGATGGCGCTGCCACAGGTCAAACGGATATCAACTGCGTTTTTTAAAGTAGGAACCCCCACTTTTTTATTACATATTCGTGTAGTACGTAAAGAAATATGAATATTTTAGTTGGATCACTTTTTTCGCTTTGTGACAGATGGCGCTGTAATAGTCACAAACATATGTCTCACAATTTTAGACGAACAGTTGGTAACAGGTAGGGCTTTTTAAATTAAAATGTAGAACGTAGGTACGTTTGAATATTTAATTTCGGTTTTTCCAATGTGATACAAGTACCTTTGTGAACTTATCATTTGTGAGAACGCATGCTGTTACAGCGTGATTACCTGTAAATACCACATTAATGCAATAAATGCTCAAAACGATGTCCGTCAGCCTCTATGCATTTGGCAATACGTGTAACGACATTCCTCTCAACAGCGAGTAGTTCGTCTTCCGTAATGTTCGCCCATGCGTTGATAATGCGCTGTCGCATGTTGTCAGGCGTTGTCGGTGGATCACGATACCAAATATCCTTCAACTTTCCCCACAGAAAGAAATCCGGGAACGCCAGATCCGGTGAATGTGCGGGCCATGGTATGGTGCTTCGACGGCCAATCCACCTGTCATGAAATATGCTATTCAGTACCGCTTCAACAGCACGCGAGCTATCTGCCGGACATCCATCATGTTAGAAGTACATCGCCATTCTGTCATGCAGTGACACGTCATGTAGTAACATCCGTAGAACATTACGTAGGAAACCAGCATACATTGCACCATTTAGACTGCCATCCATAAAATGGGGGCCAATTATCCTTCCTCCCATAATGCCGCACCATACATCAACCCGCCAACGTCGCTGATGTTCCGCTTGTCGCAGCCATCGTGGATTTTCCGTTGCCCAATAGTGCGTATTATGCCGGTTTACGTTACCGCTATTGGTGAATGACGCTTCGTCGCTAAATAGAACTCGTGCAAAAAATCTGTCATCGTCCCGTAATTTCTCTTGTGCCCAATGGCAGAACTATACACGTCGTTCAAAGTCGTCGCCATGCAATTCCGGGTGCATAGAAATATGGTACGGGTGCAATCTATGTTGATGTAGCATTCTCAATAAAGGCGTTTTTGAGATTCTCGATTCTAGCGCAATTTGTGTGCTACTGATGTGCGGGTTGACCGCGACAGCAGCTAAAACATCTACTTTGGCATCATCATTTGTTGCAGATCGTGGTTGACGTTTCACAGGTGGCTGAACACTTTCTGTCTCCTTAAATAACGTAACTGTCCGGCGAACGGTCCGGACACTTGGATGATGTCGTCCAGGATACCGAGCAGCATACATAGCACTCGCCCGCTGGGCATTTTGATGACAACAGCCTTACATCAACACGATATCGACCTTTTCCGCAATGGGTAAACGGTCCATTTTAAAACGGGTAATGTATCACGAAGCAAATACTGTCCGCAATGGCGGATTGTTGCGTGATACCACGTATATCTATCACAAAGCGAAAAAAGTGGTGCAACTAAAACATTCATATTTCTTTACGTACTACTCGAGTATGTAATAAAAGAATTGGGGGTTTCTATTTAAAAAAGCTCAGTTGATATCCGTTTGACCTATGGCAGCGCCATCTATCGGGCCAACCATAGCGCCATCTGGTTTCCTCCTTCAAGCTAGATGAGTTTCGTTCTTTGTAGTTTTTTCGTTTGATGCTTATTTCGTGAGATATTTGGCCCGGACATTATCAGTGGACCACCCTGTATACCGTCGTTTTTCTCTCGTTCTATTTGCGAGTGAAACAGGAAAGGAAATGATAAGTAGTAGTGATGATTATGATGAAGTCCCATACTCCGTGACAGAGCGTAGGGGAACGATGCGGGAGGCCCGCACCGTCGTACTAGGCAAGGTCCTAGCGGAGGTGGTTTGCCATTGCCTTCCTCCGACCGTAATGGGGATGAATGATGATGATGAAGACGGCACAACACCCAGTCATCTCGAGGCAGGTAGTTACACTAAAATACTCAGAAAAATCCCTAAACAACTACCGAAATTTTATCGGTGATGTTCACCCTGTTTATAATTCGTCTTTTCTTGAGCTGCCGTAAGATAGCAGCAAGCAGTGCCTTGTGGTCTCTGAAGAGAGTAACAACAAATGGTCGCTGGCTTGAACTCCATAACGCGTAGCGTGCTGCAGACGGCGGAAGCCGCAGGCGCGACCCCTGGACGGCAGAGGCTTCCCGCGGCCCTGGGCCCGCAGCCGCTGTGCGACGTCCCGTCGGCCGGCGGGGAGCGCCAGTCTGCTGCGCGGCGGCCCGCGCTACGGCGACGCCGCCTATGAATATGCACCGGCGACCGGCTAACTGTAGCCGTTCCTTTCACGGCCACTGCCGCCTTTGTCTCTGGCGCATTGTCGGCTGGCGGTCGCCATTATGCGCCGGCCCGCTCCTTCCCTTTTTGCCGCATTTCAGATACGAGCTTTTTCCTCCCCTCCTTTGTTTTTCCCCCCTCTTGTCACAGCGCCATTCGGCACGCGGAGCCTCTCTCGGATTGTGCGGCGCGCGTTATGTCAGCGTTAAGGTTGACATGCAAATTGCGCCCGGCGCGGGTCCTTTAAGAAAAAAAAAGTGAGTCAGAGTGAGATTCGTTAATGTATGACAATATCTGCGTGGAAATTATACACGTACTCGCGGAGGGCTGCCTCTTCTGTGGAAGAGAACCGGTCATATTAACATAGGCCCCGCGCTGTCGCAACGACCGACTTGTGATATATAAGATTTGTTTTTAGTTTTTTGCCGGCCCTGCTGTCCCCTGGTCATGAATATTCAGCTGGGGTGCGGCCCTGCCGATGCTCCTTCCCTGCTCTACCCACTTAGCCTGCCGTGGCCGCCGCGCGAACGCCACCTCTGCCCTAAGCGAACAAGGTGCACTCTCGTAAAATTCTGCCGACGAAATCCAACTCGGGTGCAGAGTCCGCGAGCGGACAGAAGTGAACTGTGCCGTTTGAGAACCTTTTGTGAGGACTGATAACCAATACAGACACACGCCACACACATACAGGGTGTTCCAGGAGGAATTTTCAGTATTCAGGGGACAGGAATGACCATTCGAAATAAAAAAGACAAGTAAACATGGGCTCTAAAACGCCTACCTAAGAGCTATGAACAATTCTTGATCTTCTATACTGTGAGGCAAATCACTTCTGCTGCAATCTCTTAGCTTTCCATATTTTGGGAAGTGGTAGTACGGACAAAACCAAGAAAAATAAGTCCAGTAAACACGTGCTCTAAATGCTTAGCTTAAAATCTATGAGCACCTGTTCATAAGAAGAATCGTCTTTCAAAGTAACGAAGATGAACAAGTGCTCATACTCTTAAAGTATGCATTTTAATGCAGATGTTTAGTGGATTTATTTGTCTTCTTTTGGTCCATAACACCACTTCCCAAGATATGGAAAGCAAAGAGCTTACAGTAGAAGAGACTGTTTCACAATATCGAAGACCAAGAATTGATCGTAGCTCTTAAGGTATGCGTTTTACTTTTTGTTTCGAATGAACATTCCTGTCGTATCTCTGAATACTGACGGCCCCTCCCGCCGGAGGTTCGAGTCCTCCCTCGGGCATGGGTGTGTGTGTTGTTCTTAGCATCAGTTAATTTAAGTTAGTTCACTAGCATGTAACTCTAGGGACCGATGACGTAAGCAGTTCGGTCCCTTAGGAATTCACACACATTTGAACATTTTTATATTGACCATTGCTCCTGGAACACCCAGTATATGAGCAAAAGAAACCGGTACACCTGCCTAATATCGTGTACGGCCCCAGCGAGCACGCAGAAGTGCCGCAGCATGGACTCTGAAGTAGTACTGGAAGGAATTGACACCATGAATCCGTAAGAGTACGAGGGGCCGGAGATCTGTTCTGAACAGCACGTTGCAAGGCATCCCGCATATGCTCAATAATGTTCATGTCTGGGCAGTTTGGAGGCCAACGAGACTGTTAAAACTCAGAAGAATGTACCTGGAGCCACACTGTAACAATTCTGCACGTGTGTGTTGTCGCATTGACCTGCTCGAATTGGTCTAAGGCGTCTTGTCACGGTCCACGCGGCTTCCCGCGTCGGTGGTTCCAGTCCTCCTTCGGGCATGGTTATGTGTGTGTGTTGTCCTTAGCGTTAGTTAGTTTAAGTTAGATTAAGTAGTGCGTAAGCTTAAGGAAAGATGACCTTAGCAGTTTGTCCCATAAGACCCTACCACAAATTTCCCATTTTTCCTGCTGGAATTGCCCGAGTCCGTCGGAATGCACAATGGAGATGAATGGACGCAGGTGATCAGACAGGATGCTTACTTACGTATCATCTGTCAGAGTAGTATCTGCACGTATCAGGGGTCCCATATCACTACAAGTGCACACGCCCCACACCATTAAAGAGCCTCCACCAGCTTTAACAGCCCGCTGCTGACATGCAGGGTCCATGGATTCATACGGTTGCCGCTATACGCGTACACATCCATCCTCTCGACACAATTTGAAACGAAATTCGTCCGACCAGGCAACATCTTTCCAGTCATCAACGCTCCAACGTCGGTGTTGACGGGTCCAGGCGAGGCATAAAGCTTTGAGTCGTACAGTCTTCAAGGGTACACGATTGGGCTTTCGTCTCCGAAAGCCCATATCGATGATGTTTCGTTGAATGATTCGTACGCTGACACTTGTTGATGGCCCAGAACTGAAATCTGCAATATGTATTTCTAATACCGCGTCGAAATCGAAAAAGAAATGATTGTTGGAAGGTCTGACTCAGTATACAGAAAAGTCAAAACAGCTTCGTTGAATTTAAAAGCAAGGGCGGTATCATTAAGAATGCAATGGAAATTCCACTCCAGTATTAGGATCAGAATTTAATACATCTTTGAACGGGATGGATAACACTCTATCGGAATTTCTGAAATCCTTTGGGGAAGTGGCAACAAAACGATTATTCACGTTGCTGTGTAAAGTGTTCGAGTCTGGTTACATGTGACCTGCGAGGGCAGGAAGTGTCAACAAGTGATAGAATTATCGCACAGTCAGTTCAACAGCTCACGCTTTCAAGTTGCTGGCAAGAATAATATACAGGAGAATGGAAAATAAAATTGAGGCTCTGTTGGATTACGATGGGTTTGGCTTTAGGAAGTACCAGAGAGGCAGTTCAGACGTTGAGGTTGATAATGAAAGCAAGACTGAAGAGAAATCAAAATACGTCCCCAGGATCTGTCGACCTGGAAAAACCGTTCGACAGAGTCAAATGGTGCAAGATGTTCGAAGTTCTAAGAAAAATAGGAGTAAGCTTTAGGGAAAGACGGGTAATATACAAGACGCACGAAAACCGAGAGGGAACATTAAGGCTACAAGACCAAGAAAGAAGTGCTCGGATGAAAAACAGTCTAAAACCTCTCTTGTTGAATCTGTACATCGGTGAAGTAAAAGAAACGTTCAATAGTGGGATTAAAATTCAGTTGTAACTGCTACTTTGAGATGAAAAGGTTGGCTCAGGAGAGAAATTCGTGGTGCACCACACCAAACCAGTCAGAAGACTGATTACTCAACAAACAGTGGTGATCACTGAATTGCTGGAGAAAATGCATGCCCAGTCTGCTACAAATACATCCACACAAACAAAGCTGATAAGTCACTGCACGAAAAGTTGTAGATTTATAACAGGTTGATTGAAACTAACGCCACTCTTAAAACTCTACCATCTGTCAGGCATAACGCCACGAAATATTCGTTGTGAAGTAGCCACCAACAGGGGGAGAACAAATCAGGCTCAGGTGGAAAACCATCCATTACATGGGCACGTTCCAGCAGCCCCAAGGTTGAGTTCCAGAAGAAGTCCTTCAGCATCACTTCAGTGTTGCGAACAACAGCATCTACAGCAAGAAAGCAGCTGCGGATTTGTCGACTTGACAAAAACACTTCCTGTCCTCTTCCTTCCAAAACCCTCACACCTGGGTATGAACGGAATTGGATCGTGTGGAGGCCACTTAGTCATCCTCGGTCTAAGTTGGATCTTCCCTGTGGACACAATTAACTCTGACTGTGGTGAACTAAAGACCGTCGACCATCTACTGAATTGTCAAATATGCCCCGCGTCTTTCACAGAAAGAGATTTTCTGCTTGCGACGGAATGCTACGGAAGTTGGAAGATTTTGACCAAGAGTAGTGAAGCTTGGTAATTCTTTCTTTAATTTGGCTTCAATGATAATGATCATGTATTGTACACTACTGACCATTAAAATTGCTACACCACGAAGATGATGTGCTACAGACGGAAAGAGCGTTCACACAAGGTTGGCGCCGGTGGCGACACCTACAACGTGCTGATATGAGGAAAGTTTCCAACCGATTTCTCGTACACAAACGGCAGTTGACCGGCGTTGCCTGGTGAAACGTTGTTGTGATGCCTCGTGTAAGGAGGAGAAATGCGTACCATCACGTTTCCGACTTTGATAAAGGTCGGATTCTAGCCTATCGCGATTGCGGTTTATCGTATCACGACATTGGTGCTCGCGTTGGTCGAGATACAATGACTGTTACCAGAATATGGAATCGGTAGGTTTAGGAGGGTAATATGGAACGCCGTGCTGGATCCCAACAATCTCGTATCACTAGCAGTCGAGATGACAGGCATCTTATCCGCATGGCTGTAACGGATCGTGCAGCCACGTCTCGATCCCTGAGTCAACAGATGAGGCCGTTTCCAGGACAACAACCATCTGCACGAACAGTTCGACGACGTTTGCAGCAGCATGGACTATCAGCTCGGAGACCGCTGCATCACAGACAGGAGCGCCTGCGATGCTGTACTCAACGACGAACCTGGGTGCGCGAATGGCAAAACGACATTTTTTCGGATGAATCCATGTTCTGCTTTACAGCATCATGACGGTCGCATCCGTGTTTGGCGACATCGTGGTGAACGCACATTGGAAGCGTGTATTCGTCATCGACATACTGCCGTATCACCCGGCGTGATGGTATGGGATGCCATTGGTTACACGTCTCGGTCACCTCTTGTTCACATTGACGGCACTTTGAACAGTGGACGTTACATTTCACATGTGTTACGACCCGTGGCTCTACCCTTCATTCGATCCCTGTGAAACCCTACATTTCAGCAGGATAATGCACGACCGCAAGTTGTAGGTCCTGTACGGGTCTCTCTGGATACAGAACATGTTCGACTGCTGCCATGACCAGCACATTCTCCAGATCTCTCACCAATTGAAAACGTCTGGCCAATGGAGGCCGAGCAACTGGAACGTCACAATACGCCAGTCACTACTCTTGATGATCTGTGGTATCGTGTTGAAGCTGCGTGGGCAGCTGTACCTGTACACTCCATCCAAGCTCTGTTTGACTCAATGCCCAGGCGTATCAAGGCCGTTATTACGGCCAGAGGTGGTTGTTCTGGCTACTGATTTCTCTGAATCTATGCACCCAAATTGCGTGAAAATGTAATCACATCTCATACCTAGTGTAATATATTTGTCCAATGAATACCCGTTTATCATCTGCATTTCTTCTTGGTGTAGCAATTTTAATGGCCAGTAGTGTAGACTCCCTAACTTCCGAAAACGTGCATTACTAACAGCTACTCATTACTGTGCAATAACCTACAAACCTCTGTCATCTGCTGAATATTAACAAGTGCAAATTGTCTGTTCGCATCTGTCTGAAGAACTCGGAGAAACCTGTCTCATTGTAATTGGTTCAACCTAAAAAGTAGTTACGAAAGGTAAGTTTAAAAGGAACAAGCTGGTGCGATGTACCTTTTACATGGCCGACTTGCGGATTATATGGACTAATTCTAATATGGATGCCGTGGCACATGACAGGTTTGTTACTCAGGAAAAGGCGAAGCAATCTAACGAGTGATTGTAGGCAAATGAAACTGACTGAAGCTGCAATTACAAACAAAATGAAATGCACCCAACTCAGCCCTAGTAGTCGCGCTCAGACATATAGTACTCATATAAATGCTGTTTACACAGAGCTTCAAAAACCATATGACAAAAATAGTATTCTACACGTAGAAAACACATCATTTACAATGACATAAACTACATGTAAATCACTTAAAGGTTGTAAGACATGTATATTTCTATTGTCTATTGTCATACCACAATTTATGAAAGACGTTTATATTTTATTAATAGTATTAAGTAGGAATAATTAATATTTGTCATTCTGGAAATAACTGTGGTAGCAGGGAATGTCTGCACCAAAGCATTGTTGGCGGGAGAGACCGCACATTGATATAATTTTAAAAAGGGCGGGAGAGACCGCGTGTGGATACATTTTAAGAAAAGAGCGGGAAAGACCGCGCATTGATACGTTTTGTAATGGTAGCGGGAATTGTCTGCACCAGAAAGCATTGTTGGCGGGAGAGACCGCATTTTAGCGTTCGTAGGAAGTCACTAGTAAGCGACATGTGAAGCGAGTCAGTAGGAGGTCTGAAGCGAGAGGTGGAGAGGAGCGGTGTGCCTGCCAGCCACCAGCTATGATTTACAAGAGATTATAAACGGATGTACAGAGACATCAGCTAACTGTTATCATAAGAGGAACTAATATTATTGAATTATTTTTTCTGAGAAACTCAAGACTACTGAAGGCATGTTTGCGCAATGCTAGTTATAAGCTTATTATAAAACGTAAGTCCCATTTGAAGTTTGTAAAATTATTTCATTACCAACAGTAAATATTTGAAGAATCGTTTTCAGAATACAATTAATTTTTGCCAGCAATATTGCATTACTGATTATAATCCATCCCAAAAACCATCAACGTAAAACTTTGCAAACTTTTATTGTTGTCAAGAAAATTTTAACTAAGAATTACGTAACTTCAGTCAAATTAATTAAAGAGTGACGTCAGCTTTGCTATTAAAGAATAATGTCAGCTTTGGTAATAAATACAGCCACTTATTATGACAGCCCACCAGCAGCTAATAGAGTATAGTAAAACAGGTTAAGTATATTCATGTCGCAGTTCGATTTAGCAGTCAGATGGCGATCCAGTAACAGTAAAAAAGGTAAGGAACAGTTTTGGGTTATTGCAGGTAACGACTGAGGGCCACGACGACGACACATTCTATGTTTCGTCGAAATAATCACCAAATCACTTTTAATAAGCAGCATTTAAATTTGTATGCGAAGATTCCACTTATTATTATTGAGAAAGAGAATTAATTTCAGAGGGAAGATTTTATTTGTTATCATTAAGCAAGAGATAGAAGTCCTAAGGGAAGATTTCATAAGCTATTGTAGAAGGGAAGGCTGTGTAACAAAAGAGACATAGAGGAGACGGGAAGGTTTCGAGGTTTAGAATGTCTGTCAGTGAAATGGGTTCCGAACCATACATATAATGTAACAAAGGTTCACGTTTAGCGCCCGAAATTACAAACTCGATAATCCCGTAAGACTCTCTTGTAAATGAAGCTAAATGCAATACACTTAGCGAATGTCTCTCACCACATTATTTTGACGTGTGCTGCTCGAGTTCTTCCATCTTATGCACTAGACACAAGTCTGAATAAATGAGATCCTGTAACCGACGACCAGTCCTCTGAACCTAGACCAGCCAAACAGAAGAGCGGACTAAGAGCGTCTTGGCTGACAAGAGTTCAAACACCTTAGCACCACAGAAAAGATCTCTGCATTCTCACACTAGCAGCGCTGCATTGCTTCCGCATTCTGCAGTCGCCACTCTGATCGGCCACCTGACCAAGCAAGTGACGAACACAACGCGTATTGCAGATTCAGGAGGGATGAAAAGACTCGTTATGAAGTGGCCGCCTTTCAAGGTTTATTCACTTATAGACGCAAATGCATTAGTCGAGGACAAATGGGCGAAATCTGAAAGCTGAAAAGATGTTCTTTCCAGGAATTGACACCATCTCAACTCCATGGGGCGCAGTTATAGATATATGAACCCTTCACTCCATTTGGTTGGTGTTCTTGTGGTCTTCAGTCCGAAGACTGGTTTGCTCCATGCTACCCTACCCTGTTCGAGCCTCATCATCTCCGAATAACTACCACAGCCTAAATCCTTCTCAATCTGCTTACAGTATTCACCTCTTGATCGCCCTCTACAATTTTTACTCCTCACATTTTCCTCCAATACTAAACTATAGATTCCTTGAAGTCTCAGAATGTGTCCTATTAACAGATCCCTTCTTTTGGTAATCCTTTGTGCACCTGACCAGAAATCCTGTTCCTCCTGCCACCGAACCTCACTAATTCCCACTTCATCTAAATACAAAATGTCCATTTTCCGACCTACTTGCCCGATTAAATGATCTAACATTCCACGCTCCAATCCGCAGAACGCTAGTTTTGTTCCTCCTGATGACGACTTCCTCCTGAGTAGTGCCCACTAGGAGATCGAAATGGGAGACTTTTACCTCCGGAATATTGTACACAAGAGGACGCCGTGATCATTTAACCATACGGCAGGGCTGCATGCCATCGGGAAAAATTAAGGCTGTAGTTTCTCCTCGCTTTCAGTCGATGGCAGTACCAGCACCGCAAGGCCGTTTTGGTTGATGTTACATGGCCAAATCAGTCTATTATCCAGACCGTTGCCCCTGCAGCTACTGAAAAGGCTGCTACCCCTCTTCCGGAACCAAACGTTTGTCTGGCCTCTCAACAGATACCTCTTCGTTGTGGTTGCACCTACGGTACAGCTATCTGTATTGCAGAGGTACTCAGTTTGGTACGGCACCCAAGTGGAAAGACCCAGACCTCCTTTGTTCAGTCCTGGCTGTTAAAAGTAGACTCTGTCGGCCAACTTCAGGGTGATAGAGAGAGGTTTCGTCAGCCTACATAGCTGAGTGATCAGTGAAGATGGCTGCAGTGCCAAGGCACCGGGTTCGATTCCTGGTACTGCCAAGGATTTTCCCTTGGCGGTAGAACTGTTACGGGATTGCACTCACACTCGTGACACCAATTGAGAAGCTACTTGAATGAGAAGTAGCGTCTCCACGGCCGGGAGAGCAGTGTGCTGACCACACGCCCTTCAGTATCGCATCCGCATGACGCCGGGTGATAGGGGAATACACGGTGACCGGTCGACATCAGGGGCGAGACGAGGAGCTCGGTAATACCAACAGAGAGGTTTACCTAGCCCTGGATTAGACGTAACTATCAAAACACGTTTTATTCAACTGTAATTATGCTAATCCTAATTATGCTAATCAACGTTAGGTAATATAAAGGACGAAAATAATGCAATAAATTCACATTTCACGGTCAGACGTGTAGTTTCGTAAAAAAAAATTATAAATAAAATTAATGTGACATTTTTGCTTGTTACTTACGTACGTTGCTATCCAACATGATTTTCTCAATCATTCTATTCTTCTTTTTTTTAGTTTCAGATTTTTTGTGGATACCTCGTTCGATACTCTGCATTCATCCATAAAAGGGTGTAATTCAGGTCGTTCAATAAATAGGGAAGCATTCAAATTTGTATTAATAATACAAAACGGTGGACTCACCAGATACTAATGAAATATACCTACCATTTATGTATTACAGTAATCTACGTTAAAACCATTGAGTGGATGCCTATTAGTCGTCAGAGACACAGTACTTTCCACCAAATTTCGTTGTTGGGGCATGGTACGTTTAGAAACTCACAGAAACAGTTACGTAAAAAATAGCAATTTGAGATTATTATCCCCGCTTGGGTAAATCTCTGCGTACACCCATGTTGTCTGTGTAATGTCAGAGCGATTTCTCTGGCAGTTACGGCTATGTTCTTTTTCCATCTACGTTCAGTGGTCCTCCGTTGGCAATACTTTAGCTTAGAACTTAATATTACATCTGAAATCAAAAACATCATCATCTTTTTTGTCGCTGCTGGAGTAGCTGCAACTATACTGTCACGCTTTGTTTAAATTATTGGCTCTTAGATTATTGTTTATTATAAACTTTCATGAGCAAATGCTACCTTTGTTGCAGAACCATCACAATTCTTCAGTTTTTCCTGGTGTATGAAAAGGGATTTGGTACGAACTATTCATTGAGAAATTGCATTCATCCTCTTAGGTAAGAAAATTTATTGTAGCTCAGGTAACGTGAAATGAGATTCACACGAGGAAATTCAATTACTTTATAAGTGAATACTGAGCTGCATGTAAGGAATCTCTTCCACTAACGGCTAACACGTAGTGTGATGCATAATAAAATCAAAAGATAATATACTAGATCCACTACAAAAATTAGATAACCAACTGTGAATTAGCCTCGCATTATTCTCGGAGCTCCATCTTCAAAGCTTAACCCTAAATTTTGAAGGCATATCAGTAAATGTGCCTGTCCACTTTAAAAAATTCTATGCCACATTACTGCTACGTTTCATTACGTCATCAGAATTTCTACATTTGAAATTTCTAGATTTGACGAAGTGCTAGACTGAAGTTACTCGACATAAAATGGGCATAAAATACGAGCCGCTCATCATAAGGGAGCCATGAAGTATGCAGATTAGTGATGAAACAAAATACTTGGGAGAAACCAGGAAATCATAAATGGCATTTTACAGAGGTGGAGAAACACTTTGACAATGTAAATCGGAACAAAATTCAGACCGGTATTTGAATGTCTTATTACAGGGGAGGCTCAAGTAAAATATGCCCAAAATTAGTACAAATGGGTCTATATTTTTCATGAGAAAAATGTCTCAAGCTGTTCAACATTACACTGTAGTAAAAATGTATTATGGTCTAATTTATCCACACATCTCTTACTGTATACTTATGTGGGGCAGTGAAGCTAATAATGTATATTACTCGAGTGAAAAGGAAACTGATTAGGTACATTAGAAACCTGTCACCAATGTAGTGCTGAAGAAAAAAATTCAAAAAATTACAAATACTGACAGTGCCTGCACTGCACATACATGACGCAATTATGTTCTTAAAAATAAACTTCACAGCTTTGACAAACAAAAATATACATACGTAGTGCACTAAGTACTCTTGCGTCCCAACAGACTTAATTTAAGCAACAAAGGGTCTAAACTAGCCGGATCTATATTTTATAACAAATTTTCAAGCCGTGTAAAGAACTTAAAAACATTATCTGCTTTCAAACGAAAATTAAGATGGCATCTGGTCTCAACCTGTTGTTCCAGTGTGTTCTTAGACACAAGTATACAAAATTCTGAAATAAGAGATTCTTTTGCAAATTACATGTAAATAATGTACAAACGTTATGCTGCCCATTGCATGTATGTACAATTGTATATATTTTTCTTAACTCTGTGTAATACTATTTTATGTAGGTGTGAGTATAATTTTATTTATGTGGTGTAAACTCTTAATCTCTTTTATAGATGCCTGGGAAAATGTGTGTATTTATGTTTTTTTATCTAAATATCAAATCCTTTGTAATACGTTCCTGTAATCCTGACATATCCAATATCCTACCAAATTGAGGATGCTGCATTCAGTTAGAAAGAATTCACTTTGTATGCTCATAAGAGGTTTATCTTGTTATATATACGTAATGGTTAATGGTAAGGATTAATGTTTATTTGGTTACTCACATTTACGTTGGTGGGAACTGTATGATTATACTTGCGTCCAAGGCCATGATTTGAAATTGAACGTGGCTGTCCGAAATTAGTCATAACAAAGAAATGACTGTTGGCGCAACTGTGACGGATATTGAAGGAAAGTAAAGATTTTAATAACACAAGTTGGCCTAAATAAGACTACCATTATATTGTCAATAAAGGTACCCAGTGGAATAAACAGAATAATTTTTGGAGTCATATTGAAACGGCAACAATGCTCTTAAGCAATATTACAAAAACAGTCAGTCTCGATAGCAGCTAATATTTATTCTGATAACTGGTTTCAGTCAAACATGACCATCTTCATACGTACCATACAGAACCAGTCAACAACTGCTCATCAGAACTGCTCAGCGGAAGTACTCATCAGACTGGTAAGTCAACAAGTGTTGATCAGAACAGTTGTTGATGGTACCTTTTGGTGTGTTTGGAAAGGTCACGTTTGACTGAAGCCGGTTACCAGAAAAAATATTAATTTCAATCTAGACTGCCTGTTTTTGCTGACGGAATAAAGAGAAATGAAGAGACAGATACTCTGACCAAGGAAGCTGTGTACACTGTTTCAGTGAAATACGATAAAGTGCCATGTGACGATCTCCTACATATCATAAAGACTAGAATCAGGGTTATATGGTACGAAAACTTTCATCGGTCTTGCGAAATAATGGTTATAATAACAAACTGCAGATACAGCAACCTGTAATATATATAAAGCCTCCGTTTCAATCAAGGAAACTGCGGCAAGATCTCTTCCGCCTCAATATGCCCACATCTCCTTCGTGTGAATGCGTTAGTGAGTAAAGTTTCAACCACATTTTCTTTGTCCGGGACAGAAGACATCAAGAAACTACGTACGTAATGCTGTGTATGATGTTCTCCGGCAATTCTTTACCAACAAACTTTCAATCTCTTATAGTGGCTGAAGACATCAAAATGTATAAGCTCCTACACGATTTCATTGCTGAAAGACTAATAAGAAAATAGGAAAAGCTATTTTTTAAGGTTTTACATTATAATACAGTAAATGAACAGATGTGATTCGTGCTATCGACTCTTCATTCATATTAATGAATGGAATTTAAGTTTCTTATATCACTGACTTAATTTCAGAGAAACTGGATGTAACTGGTTTTGTTGTTTTTTTAAATGGTTGAGGTTGTTATTCACTGAAACGTTAAAAAAATCATTCCCCAGTTGGCTGCACGAGTAATGGCCAAAAGCCATTTGTAAATTGAAAAAAAACTTTAGATGCAAAATACTGCGGAGTTCAAAAATGGTTCAGATGGCTCTGAGCACTATGGGACTTAACATCTGAGGTCATCAGTCCCCTAAAACTTAGAACTACTTAAACTTAACTAACCGAAGGACATCACACACATCCATGCCAGAGGCAGGATTCGAACCTGCGATCGTAGCGGTCGCGCGGCTCCAGACTGAAGCGCCTAGAACCGCTCGGTCACAACGGCCGTACTGCGATGTGATGTGGTTGTCGCCTTTACGGGAATAGCTCAGCATAGCGGCGTTGTGCAGCTACCCCGTTGCATTCAGCGAACCCATATTCGAGGTGCATACTGCAGCGTGTCGTATCGTTCCCAATCCATAGCTAACCCCACAGGATGAACAATCACACACTGAAAGCTAGCTAGAGCATGACGAGTAAATTGGGCTTTACTGTTGTCAACAGCAAGTACTGCGACTGAATGTAGCGAATTTGTTAAAAACCAAGAGACACAGCACATACTGTAGACATTGGAAGTTTCTTTGTCCTCACCCCTTACCCATTTAAATATTTCCGACAAACTCTTAAAATCATGAGAGAAAATACACTTCTAAATAAAGAAAATATTACGACTGCTATGCAAACCTCTATCCCTTCACACATTAAAAAATACTAACTGGGGACATTTAGTGACTGTCATTCACACCTCATATTGAGCCAAGGGCTTTTTCTCTGACACCAAATGTAACAGTTGTGTTACTAAATGTGACACTTCTGTCACTCAATGTAACTGGGTTTTCTCTTTTGATGCTGTCAATTGTCAGGATGAGCATTCTAAAGCATTCTGTCAGGGTGAAAATATTAAATAAATTAACTTTTCTCTCTTAACAACATGTGGGCAGGGTGGGTTCTTCCTTGGCTCGGGTATGAGGTCGAATGAAACATCATTTTTACATAAGATAACTTTTATTGAAGATTTGTACAACTGTATCTTACGGGATGTTCTGGTTCGGAGAGCGGCAGCTGTGTCGTTTGTGAAGTCTTCTGCTGCGGCAGCGGCGGCGGTGGCGGCGGCGGCGTCTGATTGCGCGTAGCGGTGTGTATCTCGTGTCGCCGTCTCGCCCAGTTGACTGGAGACGCGCAGCGTGAGGTGGCCCGTTTAATTATTGCGAGCGAAGTCGTGCATCGGATGGTGATACCTTGGATGTGGCGTCCCAGTGTTTCTCTTCTCTAAGCGGCCGCGTGTGTTGTGCGTCGACCAGCGGAGCGGCGCGGCGGGGCAAGGCCAGTGTCCCGAACTCGAACCACGGACTCCCGCTTGCCAGTCTTCGGCTGTCAGGTCTTCATCCCAGCTCACAGGTGACTGCTGAGGTGAGGCCGTCTCCTTCCCGTCCTCACAAGTCACCCGGGTACGTAAAAATCAGACTTCAAATACCTTTTAACTTCTGTCTTCTGGCGCCGCGGCTGCTGCTTGCTATTCCATTACAGCGGCGGACTTGGTGCGTCTGTGCATGATGCAGTCTCTTCTTGCATGACGGTCTTCAGCACCGAAACTGACTGAAAACTACTGCTACTCTTCTTTTCTTCCTTCGTCTCTCGTCTTCGTCTCCGTCCCCGTCTCCGTCTTCGTCTTCGTCCCTGTCTTCATCTGTCTTCATCTGTCGGGCCCACCGCGTCTCGCGTATTTATTCACTTCAGTGCACTGGAGGTGAACGACTTCACGGCCATTGCCTCTTCTGTCCTGCTGTTCTGCCCGCTGAATGCGGGTATGTAACTCTCTAAACTAAACCAAGTTTTCCATTTATATTCTAATTTCTAGTTCACTTTGATTTCACTAAATTATTTACTTAAGTACCACTCAACATTCCTCCACTCTTCACACGGAAAAAGCACAAGCACTGAAAACTCTCGACTTAGAAGATTACACACGCTTCACATTAAGTATGTGGAAAATACTTTATCACTTTACAAAAGCACTGTACGGTCATGAATCACATAGTTCTTACATAAATGGTTGTAATAAGTGTAACAAATCTTGATGACAATGAATAAACAAAAAATAGATTTTGCACTTAGAAAATTACATATCAACAGCTGTTTAATCTACCCTATACTAATGCAAGAATATCTATTCTACAGTATTGTTTATTTTAACAAGAGACTGTTTAATAAAGAATGAAGTACAATAAACAAAATTAATACACTAATGCTCAAAAGTAACTACTGAAGTACACCAGTTAAGAGTGTGGTATCCAGTTAACAGGGATTTGATGAAGTGGTATATTATTATTTGGCTTATTTTTTCGTCTTAAATAAAAGAAAACTGTACAAAGCAGAAACACCAACACAAAGGTTCCAGATATACCCGTTTCTAGCATTATAATTTTAGTTTTGTTCACCTTTTAATTTTAAAACATGTTGCATCATAACATTGGTATCAATTTTGCCTTGCTGTGAGTTTATGACTTCAGAAGAGAACTGTCAAGGGAGTCATTGAGGTAGGATAGGTTTTGTGCAGGAAATGCTTGCATGGCGTTTTCTGAAAAAAGCAAACATGGTTATAGACCTACGAACCTAGTAAAAACAAAAATAAAGAAAAGAGGAAATACATTGTTAACTACAAGATCTACATGTTTCTACGTTCAACTTTTTTTTTCTTAAAAAATAAACCATTATCATTTATTAATTATTTACATATGTCTACTACAGTCTACTAAGATTCAACTAGGACATTCGCACTCTTGGTCGAAGATTGTATGGTGCCATGTCAGTATGTTGTGCTGGCGTGGCCACTCTTTTTCCTTTACGGGAACTTCCTCCACCCTTCGGAAAAGCAGACACTATTGTTGAAGGAATTACATCTGGAGCGCCCTTAAAAGGTTTTAAACGACTTGCATGGACAATGGTAGTTCGGGTGGGCAGTTGCAATTTAACGTTGACTGGTGACGTGTTCTCAATAATTTGATAAGGACGTCTGTAGTTTGTTACAAATTTCTTCGTTTTTCCTTTCGCTATGTAAGGAGTTGAAAGCATAACCCACTGACCGATTTTGTAATTTGGATATTTAGCTTGGGTATTACCTAATCTTTCCTGTCGTTCCATAGCCTTTGTATTAGATTTTTGAACCTTTTTCCATACATCCTTCATCATTCGACTGAAATCTCTTACTGTTTCTCCGACTTTTCCGTTTTTCTGCCTGATTACATCAAAAGGGGACGGCATTTTTTTCCCCATAGACCACTTCATAAGGTGACATGCCAGTTGCTTCATGCGTTTTGGCGTTGTATACCGACACGATTATTGGTAAATACGTATCCCAATTAGAATGTTGTTCGTTAATATAATAACTAAGCATCTTGCCAATTGTCCGATGAACTCTTTCTGTGCGCCCGTTGCACTGAGGGTGTAACGGAGTTGTGCGTAATTTGCGTATTTTTAATAAGTGACATAGCTGTTTCATTAATTCAGACATAAAATTAGATCCCTGATCTGTGATAATAGCTTCAGGTACTCCAAATTTAAGTATCCAGTTGTTAACTAAAGTTTGGGCAACTGTATTTGCTTGCTGATCTGGGAGACTCACCATAGCTAGATAGCGTGAAAAGTGATCGATAATTGTAAGAACATACTTATTACCAGCAGGTGTTTTATGAAATGGCCCGTAGAGATCCACTCCGCAGATTTGAAATGGACATGAAGCCTCGGGGAGCCTCTGTAAGGGTATTTTTGAACGAGAAAGTTCAGCTCGTTGTGCGCACGCAATGCAATTACGAACGTACTGCGCAACATCCTGCTTTCTGGTTTGCCACCAAAATCGCTCTGCTACTCGTCTTTCGGTTGTCCGCTGTCCACCGTGTCCTGCAAGGATATGATCGTGGGGCTCTGCTATTATAACTTGTCTAAGGTGTTGGGGAACAACAATTCGCGGTCCAAGTTTTGTTTTACGGCATAATACAGCTTCTTCAAAGCAAAATTGTTTTTGAGTTGCGTATTTTTTACATTCTGTATCCTCATCTTGTGCCTTTCTCCAGTCCTCAGTATCTCGGCCTGTTGCTTCCAAAAGTGCTATTTTCCGACTTAGGCAATCTGCATTCGTGTGTTTTTTGCCTGGTTTATGGATAACTTCGAAATCCATTTCGGAAAGACATAGGGCCCAACGGGTAAGACGACTAGATGGATCCTTTAATCCAAGCAACCATTTTAAAGCTGCGTGGTCTGTAATAACCTTGAATTTTCTACCATACAAGTAGCATTTAAGGTATTTGATACCATAAATAACACTTAACAATTCTTTCTCCGTTGTGGAATAATTTCTTTCTGCCGTTGTTAGTTGTCTCGAAGCGTAGGCTATGGGGTGTTCCGCGCCATTAATATTCTGACTCAAAACATCTCCTACTGAATGACCACTTGCGTCTCAGGATAGAATAAATTCTTTATTATAATCTGGGTAGGCTAATACAGGACTGTATGTTAACTTATCTTTAAGGGTTCGAAATGCAGATTCACAATCTTCAGACCAATGAAATTTTGCACCCTTTTTCAATAATTGGGTTAAGGGTCGGGCAATTTCAGCAAAATTTTGAACATATTTTCGGTAATACGATGCGAGACCAATGAAACTTTGTACTTCCTTAACGCGTTGTGGTGTTGGGAAGTTCTTAACTGCCGAAATTAATCGAGGATCTGTTTTAATTCCTTTTTCACTAATGACATGCCCTAGGTATGTAACCTCTGTCAATGCAAAACTACATTTTTCCATATTTAATGTTAATTTAGCTTTTCTAAGTCTCTGAAAAACATTACACAGACGCACAGCATGTTCATTAATGTCTCTGAAGAATACAATAATATCGTCTAGATATACACAACATTGCTGAGTTTTGAGTCCTCGCAATACTCCATCGAGTAGTCTTTGAAAAGTTGCTGGTGCATTTTTCAAACCGAAAGGCATTCTTTTAAATTGCCAGTGGCCTCCAGGGGTAGAAAATGCTGTTTTATGCCTATCTTCAGGAGCAACTTCCAATTGATGATATCCACTACGTAGATCGATTGTTGAAAAGTATTTACTGTTACCCAAACTGTCAATGATATCTGTAATGTTTGGAAGAGGATAAACATCTGAGATAGTTTGTTTGTTAAGGTGTCTGTAGTCACAACAAAATCTATATCGTTTCGTACCGTCGGGAGACTTCTTTGGAATAATTACAATATTTGAATTATAAGGCGAATCAGAATATTCTATAATTCCATCTTTTAGATGCTGTTCCAAAAATTCATCCAGTACTGGCTGTAAGTGATGCGGAACTCTATAAGGCTTCCTATAAACTTGGGGGCTATTTCCTGTTGGGATCCTATGCTGTGTGATGTCTGTTGCTGGCAATGGACCTTCTGCATTAAATAAATCTTGGAACTCAACTAAAACTGCTTCTATCGTGTCTCTATCCTTTCCTTTCAAATGCTCAATCTTCTGGCGCAATGCGGTTTTATAGGCGTCTGGTTTCTGACCATCAGTAATATCTGACCAAATGAAATCTTCTTCTTCAAAAGTACTGACTGTAGCCACTAATATTCCCTTATGCAACTCTTTGTCCGCCACTCCGAAATTGTCAATATGTACCGGTACTTTTCATTCTCCCTCAACGTCTTGAACCCGTACAATACTCCTACGTACAAAACAATGGGATACATCTAATTCCTCATTTTCCTCTAAAGGCTCTATTAGACACACTGTATCTGTAGGTACTTCGTGGTCAACGGTCATCCAGAGAAGTTTTCCTGAGCCAGATGGTATCTGATCCCGCGAATCAACCTTCAAGGACGTTGCGCGCAGTATAGTTGATTTCGCCTTCCGGCTAGGGAAATCTTGCGGCAGAGGGCCCTTTGCAGCGGTGTCACCTAGCTGAAACACTATTCCGCTAAGTTCTACAGTTTGCTGTCTGAGGTCGATTTTAGCGTGATGTTTATTCAGGAAATCCAACCCTAGGATCGCGTCGTACCCGTCAGTTACCTTTGTTGCCACTTCTACATCTTCTTGAAATTGTACACCGTGAATATAGAAAATCAATGATGTACATCCTAATGCCTTAACTGTACCTCCTCCTACTCCATTCAATCTATACCTTGGAGGGTCATATTTCTTTTCTCCAATACATTCATTACTTACTATTGATACGTTTGCGCCTGTATCCACCAGTATCCTTGCCTCTTTATCCTGTATGGTAGCAGATAACCAGCATTCCGCCTTCACATTCGCCTTAATGGCATGAAATTTTAAAGGGAACGCCTGGCGGCGGCTCCGACATTCCCGTTTGAGTTTAACTGATTTCTATTTCCAAAAACTTTCTTAGACCTGCATTCCTTGAATGTGTGCCCTATTCTTTGACAATTAGTGCATTGAGGTTGTCTGCAGTTTTTTGCTATATGTCCGTGTCGATCGCACCTAAAACATCGTACTCCTGCTGAAAATATATTTCGCTTCTCCTTGTATCTGGTGGCAATGTCAATTTCTTCAAAAATTGTCGCCACAGATACAGCTTCTGCTAAATTTTTAGGAAACTCTGCCCTGACACGACGGGACGTTTCAGGAGGTAACCCACGTAAAAATGTATCCAGAGCTCTATCTTCTGCCTCATGTAAAATAACTTTATTTGCTTCATCACTAGTTGTCAACTGATAGGTGTTGATATTAACTTTTCTAATCCTATCTACAAAGCTTTCTAACGACTCGTTTTGCCTCTGAGTGATAGTGTGTAATTTTTCCCTATAAAATCTACAGCTGTTCTGTTTTTGAAAACGTTTAAGTAATCCTTTCTTCAATTCCTCAAATGTTGGAGCATTCCGTAATTCTTCATGGTATAAGACGTGTGCTTTAGCCTCTCCTGTCAATCTTAACTTTGTCATTTGTAAGAGCTGTTCATCTGACCATTATCGTAACTTTGCAGCTGCTACTAAATCATCAAAAAAGGCTGTTATGTCCCCGCCAGGTTTTCCTGAAAAAGGAGTTACTAAGGCTGCTGCTGAGGAATCTAGGGTGGGAGGGATTGAACTTGTTTGCCTAACCTCACACAACTGCTTAAATAATGCATTATTATCATTTTTAAGCTGTGCTATTTGATTAACTAAGCTCTGAATAGCTTCATCAGTAGATACCGCTTGTGGTGCTGACTCTGACTTTGTACGATTTCGTGTCATCATTTTGCAAATTGTTAGTTACACAATCTTCCTATACTGAATTTAAAAGATGTTTAAATATTTCTGACAAACTCATGAGAGAAAATACACTTCTAAATAAAGAAAATATTACGACTGCTATGCAAACCTCTATCCCTTCACACATTAAAAAATACTAACTGGGGACCTTTAGTGACTGTCATTCACACCTCATATTGAGCCAAGGGTTTTTTCTCTGACACCAAATGTAACAGTTGTGTTACTAAATGTGACACTTCTGTCACTCAATGTAACTGGGTTTTATCTTTTGATGCTGTCAATTGTCAGGATGAGCATTCTAAAGCATTCTGTCAGGGTGAAAATATTAAATAAATTAACTTTTCTCTCTTAACAACATGTGGGCAGGGTGGGTTCTTCCTTGGCTCGGGTATGAGGTCGAATGAAACATCATTTTTACATAAGACAACTTTTATTGAAGATTTGTACAGCTGTATCTTACGGGATGTTCTGGTTCGGAGAGCGGCAGCTGTGTCGTTTGTGAAGTCTTCTGCTGCGGCAGCGGCGGCGGCGGCGGCGGCGTCTGATTGCGCGTAGCGGTGTGTATCTCGTGTCGCCGTCTCGCCCAGTTGACTGGAGACGCGCAGCGCAAGGTGGCCCATTTAATTATTGCGAGCGAAGTCGTGCATCGGATGGTGATACCTTGGATGTGGCGTCCCAGTGTTTCTCTTCTCTAAGCGGCCGCGTGTGTTGTGCGTCGACCAGCGGAGCGGCGCGGCGGGGCAAGGCCAGTGTCCCGAACTCGAACCATGGACTCCCGCTTGCCAGTCTTCGGCTGTCAGGTCTTCATCCCAGCTCACAGGTGACTGCTGAGGTGAGGCCGTCTCCTTCCTTCCCGTCCTCACTAGTCACCCGGGTACGTAAAAATCAGACTTCAAATACCTTTTAACTTCTGTCTTCTGGCGCCGCGGCTGCTGCTTGCTATTCCATTACAGCGGCGGACTTGGTGCGTCTGTGCATGATGCAGTCTCTTCTTGCATGACGGTCTTCAGCACCGAAACTGACTGAAAACTACTGCTACTCTTCTTTTCTTCCTTCGTCTCTCGTCTTCGTCTCCGTCCCCATCTCCGTCTTCGTCTTCATCCCCGTCTTCATCTGTCTTCATCTGTCGGGCCCACCACGTCTCGCGTATTTATTCACTTCAGTGCACTGGAGGTGAACGACTTCACGGCCATTGCCTCTTCTGTCCTGCTGTTCTGCCCGCTGAATGCGAGTATGTAACTCTCTAAACTAAACCAAGTTTTCCATTTATATTCTAATTTCTAGTTCACTTCGATTTCACTAAATTATTTACTTAAGTACCACTCAACAAGATATTTCCACATTTCAGTTTGGATTATCGCCATCCATCTGGTGTGGGGTTTTCCTCTACCGTCGCTCTCTATAGATACTGAAGGGCACTTCAGTGTTGTGTGGCCGTACAGTCCCAACCTGGATTCTGAGGTTTTTTTTTCTTTTATGGTGACGACGTTAAAACTACCTCTTATGGATTCATAGCTTACTTCGTCTTTCAATGTAACTCCTCCCACTCTTCGCAAAACGCGCATTTCTGTTGTACGGGGATTCTGTTCGTGAGTCTTTTTAAATGCCCAGATTTCACTATCATCATGCCTTCGGTTTTTCTGGGCATTTTTGTAACACACAGAACTTCTGGAAGCATATGCCACTTGTTACAGTCAGATGTTATCTGCTTCAGTTTTACTAATACCAGACACTTAAATATTTCAACTCTTGAAAGTGTCACGTTATCTGAGTACATATCGCCGGACGACGGGCCCGAGCGGTTCTAGGCGCTACAGTCTGGAACCGCGCAACTGCTACGGACGCAGGTTCGAATCCTGCCTCGAGCATGGATGTGTGTGATGTACTAAGGTCAGTTAGGTTTACGTAGTTCTAAGTTCTAGGGGACTGATGATCTCAGATATTAAGTCCCATAGTGCTCAGAGCCTTTTGAACCATTTTTTTGAGTACATATCTCTGGTTCTTAAGACGCCATGGTTCAATTTGCACATCATGAACTGTTGTGCAGATACACTACTGGCCGTTAAAATTGCTACACCACGAAGATGACGTGCTACAGACGCGAAATTTAAGCGACAGGAAGAAGATGCTGTTATATGCAAATGATTAGCTGTTCAGAGCATTCACACAAGGTTGGCGCCGGTGGCGACACCTACAACGTGCTGACACGAGGAAAGTTTCCAGCCGATTTCTCATACACATACAGCAGTTGACCGGCGTTGCCTGGTGAAACCTTGTTGTGATGCCTCGTGTAAGGAGGAGAAATGCGTACCATCACGTTTCCAACTTTGATAAAGGTCGGATTGTAGCCTATCGTGATTGCGGTTTATCGTATCGCGACATTCGTGCTCGCGTTGGTCGAGATCCAGTGACTGTTAGCAGAAAATGGAATCGATGGGTTCGAGAGGGTAATACGGAACGTCGTGCTGGATCCCAACAATCTCGTATCACTAGCAGTCGAGATGACAGGCATCTTATCCGCATGGCTGTAACGGATCGTGCAGCCACGTCTCGATCCCTGAGTCAACAGATGGGGACGTTTGCAATACAACAATCATCTGCACGAACAGTTCGACGACGTTTGCAGCAGCATGGACTATCAGCTCGTGGACCATGGCTGCGGTTACCCTTGACGCTGCATCACAGACAGGAGCGCCTGCGATGCTGTACTCAACGACGAACCTGGCTGCACGAATGGCAAAACGTCATTTTTTCGGATGAATCCAGGTTCTGTTTACAGCATCATGATGGTTGCATCCGTGTTTGGCGACATCGCGGTTAACGGACATTGGAAGCGTGTATTCGTCATCGACATACTGCCGTATCACCCGGCGTGATGGTATGGGGTGCCATTGGTTACACGTCTCGGTCACCTCTTGTTCGCATTGACGGCACTTTGAACAGTGGACGTTACATTTCACATGTATTACGACCCGTGGCTCTACCCTTCATTCGATCCCTGTGAAACCCTACATTTCAGCAGGATAATGCACGACCGCAAGTTGTAGGTCCTGTATGGAACTTTCTGGATACAGAAAATGTTCGACTGCTGCCCTGGCCAGCACATTGTCCAGATCTCTCACCAATTGAAAACGTCTGTTCGATGGTGGCCGAGCAACTGGCTCGTCACAATACACCAGTCACTACTCTCGATGAACTGTGGTATCTTGTTGAAGCTGCATGGGCAGTTGTACCTGTACACGCCATCCAAGCTCTGTTTGACTCAATGCCCAGGCGTATCAAGGCCGTTATTACGGCCAGAGGTGTTTGTTCTGGGTACTGATTTCTCAGAATCTATGCACCCAAATTGCTTGAAAATGTAATCAAATGTCAGTTGTAGTATAATATATTTGTCCAATGAATACCCGTTTATCATCTGCATTTCTTCTTGGTGTAGCAATTTTAATGGCCAGTAGTGTATTTTCAGTTCAGATGCAAAAATATATGTGTGAAGAGATAAAACGAAAAGCAATTACTCTCTAAACAGACATCTGAAAACAACTATCTGTTATACAGAATTATCCAGAAAAGATCACTGAACAACCTCCGAAATCCTGCTGGTGGAGTTTGGGTAAGTCTTGCAGACAGAGGGTGACTTGTTTGCCGCACCTTTCTCTATCACGACTCACTCTCTAATATCGAAAATCGTATTGTACCACTACCAGTAGTTATAAGACTTTTATTATCGCTGACAGTTTCGATCACTCTTCTGGATGATTCCAAGAGTAGATCTTTGTAAAAATATAAAAAAGTTACATACTGCCCAGTCACATTAATGAGACCGCCTATCAAGAGCACGAATAACCAAATTTTGCAGTGTGGACTGCTGCGAGGCGTGCAGGAGGAGAGTCTGAGAGGTTCTGGAAGGCAGAATTAGAAATGGCGTAGTTTGAACTAGAGAGGCTGAAGCGGGAAAGAGAAAATGGGAACTAGGAAAAGGAGACAAGTAGTAAGCAAGAGTGAAAAACCTCAGAAATCACGTTTCAAATTCCGATTAGCAATCAGTTTGACCTGTTACCTGAAATAGGGGAAGAGCCTCAACCCGTTATTGAGCGAAGCAGAATGCAGTCGACTTGTAGGAACAACTATACGCCTAGGTCGATAGAAAACTAAAGTAGAAAGAAAAGAGTCCTTCTGCTAGGTAGCAGGCACAGGAGGGTACACGCCAAATACCACAGGAGAAGCTCAGTGTGGAATAACAGGTCACAAACTTCGCGAAACCTAGTGCCAAGTTTAGCCACGTGGCAAGGAATATACGATCTTTGTGCAGATATTTTGATGGAGAAGATCACCTACTTACAGTAGTAGGAGCAGGAAACAGCCTGGCTAGCGATTTATAGCGTTGACATGGAGAAAATAGCGGCAACAACAGCATACACTAGTGTGGGGGTTTGTGGAGTTATTGCTGTACCATAACCAGCCCTGGGGTAACACAGCTGTCAGCCACGTACACAAGGAATTGACGGGAGAACTTTTCACTGAAACAAAGTCTCACATTGTGCTGCACCTGTTGCTCCTATTGGGAAATGGGCATATATGAATCATGGCCTGCACCTGAATAGGAGGATGAAGGACGGATTAGCTGAGCTGTGGAAAGTGTAAGGAGGGTCTCAGGGACACAAGGAAAAATCCTTGTTACTGTTGGAGTCAGAGAAGCACATTTTTTAAGTTTGAGTCACATTTTGGACAGACTGTCTTGAAATAAATTAGATCATTAGGGGTCCATAATACAGGGTGAACATTAATAAAACCGAAGAACTGCAGGGACCGACTGGAAATGGAGGAAGAAAGGTCCTACGAATATGTGTCCGGAAGTGAATCGTTGCCTCGGTAGTTGACGCTCACGAATGAAAGTTCCTCGGACCATGTGCCGTGTGTTCCTGGTGTGTTGCAGGTTATGTGATTGACGCAGCGTATCGTAAGCAGCAGAATGGTCCAGAATTCACGTCGGAAACAATCCGAGGTGGTGTTTATGTACGGCCAAGCAGATGGAAAAGGTCGACAGGCATCACAGCTATACCAAAACAAGTACCTTCACAGTTACAAACCCCATTACGCGGCATTTCAAGCCCTTTGCGGGCATTATGTGATCATGGGTCCTTTCAGACAGACGAACGTGCAGGGAGGTGGTTGACTGAGGGTACACCAGATTTGGAGGACCGAGTTCTAGAGGATATAGAGACGAACCCTTGTACAGCTTCCAGGCAAGTGGCCTGCCAAAATGGTGTAAGCCAAAGTACGATTATGTGTATCCTGCATGACAACTGCTACTATCCCTATCCCATGGCGCCAATTTCAACATCTGTTCTGACGGGGATGCGATGCAGCTCTGTGATGTGTTCCGGGACCATTTGTTGTTGTTGCACGTACACCATCCATTTCCAGACACATTCATAGGACTTTTCTCCCTCCATTCGTCCCAGCAGTTTGTCGGTTTTATTAATGTTCACCCTGTGTGTGAAAAGTTTCCAAAAAAGTAAAATTAATTTGTTTCTTCAGAATATTAGGGGGCTGAAGAACAAGATAGATGTGTTTCCTGTATATCTAAAGGGTATGATAAATTCTGAAGAGACAGATGTTCTGTGCCTCTCTGAACACGATGTAGCCACAGATACAGAGAACCAAGGACTATAGACCAGCGTCATTTTCGAATAAACATGAAAACAGGAGGAGTTTCTACACATGTAAAGGTTGTACATAAAGCAAAAAATATTGAAACAAACAGTTATTGTGTAGATCGGAACCTAGAAGCATGTGCTTGTGAGTTACTACTGCAGAATACTTCTCTTGTAATTGTAACAGTCCACTGAACCTCTCTAGGTAATTTTCAGTTGTTTACGAGAAGTCGAGATGCTTTATTGCTAGACAAAAAGAAACAGAAGCTTGAAGATATTTCAATTACGATTTCTTAAAAGATACAACAGGAAATATTAATTAAAAACATTATTATACTGTTTCAATCTAATTTCAGTAATTCATTTTCCAACAAGAGTGCAGCAAGATAATAGACCCCGATTGATAACATCATAACTTTTTTCTAGGCACTGCTCTGGCTGAAACAGTTAATGTACTCCCAGTTATTAAAGGTCTATCTGATCATGATGCACAATTAGTGGAAATAAATAATATAACATCTTACAGCTCTGAGACAGTTTCATAAAGGCTGGCTTACTAACGAGAGCAGGATACATTGTTTTAAGAGTAGGTTAAAGGAGGTGGTATTGAAAGAAGTATACAGGGTGGTCAGAAAATGTCTGAAACGCTTGTCGTGATGTTGTAGGGCAGATTTTACTGAGACATAAATGTTAAGAAAAAAATGCGACACGTTGCACCGTTTCCGAGTTATTTAGCATAGAATTTAGCCAATCGGGGCGTCGCGCGCTCACATTCAAGCGGCCTGCCAGGGGCGGTGCTGCCCAACGAGTGCTTTGACTCGTTAGCTGAAACTTTGAATTCACGCACGCGACGATCTGATTGGCTAACTTCAATGCTAAATAACTCGGAAACGGCGCAACGTATCGAATTTTTTTCTTAACATTTATGTCTCACTACAACTTTCCCTACAACATCACTACACGCGTTTCAGACATTTTCTGCCCACCCCGTATATAGAAACAGATGCTGCTACCAAATTCAATTTATTCCATAGTAAATTTGTGTAAATATTTCAAAATAGCCTTCGTGAAAAATTATCCAGACTTGACTCTTATAAAGAAATATGTGCAGTATAATGCAGCATCCATTTTCAATAACCTACCACAAGAATTCAAAAATCTTATCAGTAATCCACGCGCTTTCAAATCGAAACTGTAGAGTTTCCTCATGGGTCACTCCTTCCACTCTGCCGAGGAGTTCCTTCCTGATTCTTATGCTATATTGTTTATTGCGTTTACTTAAACTTATGGCTTGTCGTTTTTTGGGTTCATAAACATTTTATTTTATCTGTTATTACTTTCATGTTGTAATTTCATGTATTGACGTGTTCCATGACCTTGGAGATTTGCTCCTCAATTTTGTCCTGCTGAACAAGACGTGTAAAATAAAAAAATAAAGAATGCATTGTTGTTGTTGTTGTGGTCTTCAGTCCTGAGACTGGTTTGATGCAGCTCTCCATGCTACTTTATCCTGTGCAAGCTACTTCATCTCTCAGTACCTACTGCAACCTACATCCTTCTGAATCTGCTTAGTGTATTCATCTCTTGGTCTCCCTCTACGATTTTTACCCTCCACGCTGCCCTCCAATACTAAATTGGTGCTCCCTCGATGTCTTAGAACATGTCCTACCAACCGATCCCTCCTTCTAGTCAAGTTGTGCCACAAATTCCTCTTCTCCCCAATTCTATTCAATACCTCCTCATTAGTTATGTGATATACCCATCTAATCTTCAGCATTCTTCTGTAGCACCACATTTCGGAAGCTTCTATTCTCTTCTTGTCTAAACTATTTATCGTCCACGTTTCTCTTCCATATATTGCTACACTCCATACAAATACTTTCAGAAACGACTTCCTGACATTTAAATCTATGCTCGATGTTAACAAATTTTTCTTCTTCGAAAACGCTTTCCTTGCCATTGCCATTCTACATTTTATATCCTCTCTACTTCGACCATCATCAGTTATTTTGCTCCCCAAATAGCAAAACTCCTTTACTACTTTAAGTGTCTCATTTCCTAATCTAATTCCCTCAGCATCATCCGAGTTAATTTGACTATATTCCATTATCCTCGTTTTGCTTTTGTTGATATTCATCTTATACCCTCCTTTCAAGACACTGTCCACTCCGTTCAGCTGCTCTTCCAAGTCCTTTGCTGTCTCTGACAGAATTACAATGTCATCGGCGAATTACAATGTCATCGGCGAACCTCAAAGTTTTTATTTCTTCTCCATGGATTTTAATACCTACTCCGAACTATACATTAAGAAAAAATAATCTGTGGATAACTAACAGAACTAAAATCTCATGTAAGAAGAAGAGGGAAATTTATATAGAGTCCTGAATAAGTGAAGATCTGATGTTGTTGGCATTCTACAAAGAACTCTGCATGTTTTAAGGAAAGTCATTGAAATGTCCAGAACTAAGCACATCCTGTAAGAGATTAATAATGCAGAGAATATGATTCAAACTATACGGTGTGTTGTCAAACAGGAGACAGAACAGTCATTCAGGGTACAAGATACCACAACAATTAAAGTTAATGACAGTACTGTGACTGATAATTCACAAGAGGCGAGTACTTTTACTATCACTTTCCAAACGCTGCAGCATTGTTAGTCTGTGATACAAGAAGTAGATGCACCTGAGAACGTGGGACCGCAATAATAAGTTTTGGCTTGGAATCGAAGACGAAAGGGCAGCTGAGTTTGTCAAGCATGTCTGAGGAGTATGTCGTCGTAACTTCTGTTAGGGACTCTTGTTATATAATTTTCGGGTAATACTTCAATTTTTCTGTTTCTTGAAAACACTAGTACTCAAACCAAGATAAATCTGGGATAGATGCAGAGTCATGATTCACTACTTGTCAATATGGTTTATTTCATGTTGCTGAATTGAGGCCTTGCTGTCACAGTACAGCGTTATTTTTCTCTTATTCCCAGTTACTTTGTTTGTGTTGCATTTGTGTAATTCAATACCGCATTCTAAAGGAGGTTGACTGTTTTCTTCATCCTCTTAACAAAAAGAAGACTAGTGAAAAACAGAGAGGTCAGAAGGGTAAAATGTTCGAACACGGCGATTCTAATAGTTTCCTCTGTGCAGGTAGTCAGAAATATCACAGTACTGTATGTAGGGCAGTCACTGGGATCAATAGTTCAGATAAGTGGGTTGCAACTCAAAATACCGGTGTTGGAAGAGTAGAGAGTGTAGACATGAGTGAGCAATGAGATGTTCCTGGTGTAGAAACTAAAGGGGGAATGGCAGAAGATATGAAGGGTGAAGGTGTGAGTGAGAATGTGTTGACTGAACAAAATGTTACGAGTAGGAGTCATGAAAGCTTCCATGTTAAAAGTAGTGCTGGATCAAATTTCACTGCACCTGGAGATGCTCAACTGAGCTCATATAGTACATCATTACCATAGAACACGTCAGCAAAAGGAAAAGTTAGCTGTATTACTCGAATGTATGAAAAATATGAGTGAACAGAATAAAGAAACAAAAAAGATATTGGATAAGCAGCATGAAGAAGCAAGAAAGGATTAAAAAAAGACGAAAGTGTTGTTGAATACGCAGGAGACATGTTTGTTTGAAATTGGGATCCAACTGGAGCAAGCCCAATAATGCAGAAAAAAATGGACTGAGTAGAACAGGGGCAAGAGAAACAAGATGACGAGAGGTAGAAGTTCGGATAAATAAGGAGGAACAAGTGATTCAGACAGTGGGGAAAATTGAAAATCATGTAGTCAAACATAGACAGCTCTGTCTCTTCCGTGAGAGGACAGTAGCGCGACTGAAATCATTTGAGCATTTAACACTCCAGTTTCTAGCTATGGCGGGGTGTGCATGCAAAAAATGTTTTCGTTCATTTTATTTGCATACCAACACACACTCGAAGGGAAATGGCGTAAATTTAGAGCGATTTCCAGCTTGGATTCGAAAAGAAATGGCATAATTTTAGTGCGATACTTACAATGTGATGTAGCACATTAGCACATGATCTCCTGCCACCACTGGCGAGGAATGAAATAAGAAGAGGCAGGGAGCTGCCTGACATCATCTCGCCAAAGTTGGTGGTGTGAAAACATCTAAAGTAAGTGAACTTTCCTAGAACTGTCACCAATACAACTACCAACAACAGACTTAACTGCCTCAACTACCTTTCACTTGAGTGCTGTATAAATTATGCGTGTCCTTTGGAAGTCAGCTTTGGAAGCTGGAGAGATCTGGAGAGATTGAGTAAGAGTCTCCAACCGTTCTTCCCACCAGCCTGTCGTCTTCTACAGTTGCTACAGTTGTGTCCCCAGCGCGGAAGACAGCTCGTCGGTCGTGGGATCTTCTTCGGTGGAGGCTGCTGCGCTGTTAACTTGAACCCGTGATTGTGCTTTTTTTATGAGATGCCACTTGCCCAGGTTAGTCGCTGTATCTACAGAGGGCAAGATCTGTAGTACTGACAATGATGGTAGGCGACATTTCTCATTAATGTATCCTGTTTGGTTGTTATTTAAATATTCAGACATTTTACACTGTCTTTTACAACACTCGACATAGCTTTCTTAATTATACGGCAACTTTTCCATCCACTTCCGACATAGAGTACGACAAGTCCGCCCGAAACAGAGTGACTAGCGGAGCCGAAGCACTTCATCTCCAGGCGCGCAAAAGTGAACCGATGGTGTCCGAAGCACTTCGGTTGCAATATCGTTACTCTTATGTTCATCAAAACGGGTGAAATTTAATAAACAAAAACGATAGACTCGCAGGGTAACCATAAGAGATTTTCGTATTAAAATCTGTGTTAAATACAATGAAAAGTATATAAATGATTAACAAGGGAAGTTAGGCGTTTTGGCCCCTAGCACGCGAATGTGCCGACCAATCAGAAGTAGGTTCAGTACAATTTGCGGACTCTCCCACGGGACTGGTACATACTGTACCATCTGTCGCTTGTACCTCACTCCAATTTTGGCCATATGCTACTTCACGTGTATCAAGCTGCATCATAGTGGCTGCCACAATCAGGGATATCACAGTTGGAACATTAATTACTAATTTCTTTCAGTACTATTTCCGTAATAAACTCTAGAAGTACCATGTTGGTCATTTTTGACCCACGTGGGTTTGTGAAGATCCTCCCCCCCCCCCCTCCATAATCATCGCAGGACCAAACGTACCTATGACTTGTAATAATTTATGGGGCTGTACAACCCACCAAAATTTCATCCACCTAGCCCACCTGGAAGTTCGAAACATTTACCTGTTCCAACTGAAGTACCACATGTATCATTTTTGACCTACACGAAGTGTAACGGAATTTGATATCAATAACACCTGCTTTAAGACTCTAAATAGTTTCTGGGAGTACCTCGGCTTTATTAACGAGATGTTGGAGTGCATTATGATAGTTTAAGACATAAATAACATTATTCTTTCTTTCAAAGCACCATGTCAAGGAACAGGTTTGCAAAAATATGCTATCATCTTAGGTTTGATTCTGTGTCATCAAGGAGACAACTCAAGGAAACTGATAAATTTTGCCTTCCTTCAGAAATACGGAATCTATTTCCTGACAACTGCATTGCCCGCTGCAAGCCAGGCGAGAACATGACTATCGACGGTCAGCTGTATTCTTGCAACTGAAGGCGCCCATTCATACAGTACATACCGAGTAAATCTGATAAGTATTGGATTACATATTGTCTTTTGTGTGATGCTGACAGGCGGTATTTCCTGAACGGATTCCCTCAGCGTAGCAAACATGAAACTCGTGTCCCGATCTAGGGTCTTGGTCAACATGTCGTTATGAAATTGTCACAGCCATTCCTCAACTGTGGTCGTAGCATCACCTCTGAGAACTTCTTCAATGTCGTGAAACCGGCGAATGAGGTAAAACAAAATGGAACAAGTTTAGTTTGTAGATCACTCAAAGAGGTCCCTCCTCCGGGGACGATGGATTGTACGCAACACATTTGTACAAATGGGGAGACAGTCTTCTCACAGCATACCGAGGGAATAACGAACAAAGTCCTTATTCTGAGAAACGTTCATGCTGGATGTCACGTCAATGAGAATACTGAGAAGTAACTTCCAGAAACTTTGAAGTTCTGTAATGAAACTAAGAATGGAGTCAATAGTTGACCGAATGTCTAGATTTTATTGTGTCCGAGCTGGCATCCATCGGTAAGTCGTGCATGTCTTTTATAACATTCTTCACCTTGCCATGATTAATGTCCACACAGGTTTTGAGAAGAAGATTTTATGGTGAGACTTTATCCTCAGAGTAGCAGATGAGCTTGCTGGCCCCTGAAAACTACAGAGAGGAGCCAGTCTCCCCTTGCTGGCGCTGGGTAAGGGCTCTGGCCAACCTGGAAATAAAAAGCGTTGTCAAATTCAGGTTTCCTGCAAAGAAGAAAAGAAGGAATGAAGCACCACGCGTATATTTCAAATGCTAAAGGTGTGTGTGCAAAAGTTGCCAAGCCAAAACTCTCTTCGAATGACTGAACTGTGAGCCCATCCCATCTTAGACAATTCTGCCCACTCCTTTGTTCAATAGTATTTCAAATATTTGTAATTCTAGAGTTAAATTGTTTGTTCTTATGTTTTTGTTCCTTGGCTGCAATAAGTAAGAAAATAAGCAGAGCATTTTAGTCACAAGCTGCATTTTAGAATCTTTACAGATACTCGGTACTTACCTTATTTGTCTGTAAAAGTAAAAATACTATTAGTACTCATATAAGCAGTATATTCTGACTCTGTTTCAATCTTTTCATGAAGAAAAACCGTATAATATTGTTTTACTTACTTGTTTTAATGATATTTGAAGAGAGACTGAGGAATTTCTTCCGCAAAATTAAAAAAAAAAGTTTATTTCTGAAAATTTATTTTTGACGCTGTACCGTTCATTTTAGAGACCAAATTATCCTCTAGTTAAACTTTACAGTCTTCCTGAAAGTATTGTTAACATGGCGACCCCAAAATTCCACCCAGATAGGAAGAAAACGGTTGTTTCCTACTATGGGGAAAAATGACACACAGAATTTCACAGAGTACGGTGAGGTTTGGTACTTGTAGTGATAAAATTTATACCACACACTTTTGTTTTTCATCTCATTCACGAATGTGTGGACTCGCATTCTTCCATAAAGTCAGGAGTACGCTTTCAGCGTTATGTTCAGATCTCAGATTGATATGGAGTACTGGTACGAACGTAGCAAGTTTTAATTTGCAGCAAGTCTGCTATGACCAAATGTAAGTGTGAGAACCGGTTGGGGAGGCTGGGGAGAGCGGAAGTGGAGGAGGCAGCGGCCCAGCCTGTTGCAAGGCACCGAGGGAGAGCACAGCGGGAACAGAGTGTCACAGCTGCCTACATAGAATGCGCTTTTTTGTCGTCAATAACTTTTGCTTTGAATACAATCAGATGTTGCAATACTGAATGTGACTAAATACCGAAGTCTGATAACCGAAAATTTGTAGGACCTTAGGGAAAGGGCAGTTTTGTGACAACTAGCCCTTGGTGCACTACAGGTCACGATTTAAATATTCCAAAAGTTAGCAAATATTAGAGCCCTCCTTGCACCTCGTGCCACTGTTATGAATCCTTCAAACGGCGGATTCTGCGGATATAAGTCAAAATTGTCTATTGAGTCATTCAATGATTACACTGCCAAAGAAACGAAAGGTAATACAAAGAAGGCCGAAAGAACGAATTCAGTTGTTTCATTGTAGACAATCGTAATATGATTATCGAACGGCAAATCAACTGAAATTATTCAATAAAGGAAGGCACCAGTGCTAATGAGACATCAGGACGATTCTGCATACAGATTATAAGAAACATCTATTGCTTTCCCTCTAGCGGAAGGTTATTGTAGGTCACTGAGGCAACGAAGGATTCTAAGCGATTGTAAAAAATACGCACGTCATTCTCTTTTTTAAGACGGGACGACGGACAGATAAACAGAATTGCAGATTGTGGCGCAGAATTTTAGAGTTGGTGAAGTTTGGCGGTAGGTTGCGCTAACGTGGGCCTTTAACCAAGGTAGATCTATTAAATAACAATTTACAATCCCAGAGTGCACGCGGAACAAACAAGGCAAAACGTTATACTCGAACTTATAAAATAATTAGCACCAGATGAATAATAATATCAGAACCAAAAATAATTACTTGCCGCACTGTGATAAATAATAAGATATCTAAGGGAGCAATAAGAACATAAAATACTAACTTGACCTGAAATACATATATACATATTTAAAAAATTGCCTTCGCTCACAGATAGCTTCACAAGGGGCACAGAACAATATTTGCAAGGAGGACCTAGCACATCAGCGTTGCCCTGACGCTCAGCTAGCACCAAAACCTCAATAACACCACAGACAGACATTACATACACACAACACAACCTATAGGGATAGACACAAGCCACCTTACAGTTCAACAAAAGCCTTCATGTACTGGTAATAGAATCACAAGGCTTATTACGAAGACACATTTATGCCACACCACAACCTCCCTGTGCTTTTTCAGTTCGAGAACGATATCGATACTATTGGATCACACAACTATACAAGGCAAAATGCTACTAATCAAGGCATACCAAGACTCCACTGTGTTGTGATTATGTGATGACTGACGAAAAATAATGACCACACGTACGAAAAGTGAAATGCATATGCTCAATCTAGATATAGTAGGGGCCAGTGAAGTGAAATGGAAAGAAGCCAAGGATTTCTGGTCAGATGAGTGTAGGGTAATATCAACACAGCAGCAGAAAATGGCATAACGGGAGTAGGAACGCTGAAGATAAAGAAATAGAGAAAACATTCGAGGATACTGAAAGGGTAAAACGGAACGTAAAGAGAGATAAAAATCTAATAGTCATGGGGGACTGGAATGCAGTTGTAGGGGGACAAGCAGAAGAAAAGGTTACAGGAGAACATGGGCTTTGGACAAGGAATGAGAGAGGAGAAAGATTAATTAAGTTCTGTAACACATTTCAGCTAGTAATAGCGAATACTCTGTTCGAGAATCACAAGAGGAGGAGGTATACTTGGAAAAGGCCGGGTGATACGCGAAGATTTCAGTTAGATTATAAAATGATCAGACAGAGATTCTGAAATCAGATACTGGATTGTAAGGCTTACCCAGGAGCAATGAATGTAATGAGAAAGAGTAGGTTGAAGTTTAAGACATTAGTCAGCAAGAATCAATAAGCGAAGAAGTGGGGCACGGAAGTACTAAGGAGTGACGAGACACACTTGAAGCTCTCTAGGGCTGTAGATACAGCAATGAGGAATATCTCAGTAGGAAGTACAGTTGAAGAGGAATGAACACCTCTGAAAAGGACAATCACAGAAATTGGAAAGAAAACATAGGTACAAAGAAGGTAACTGAGAAGAAACGATGGCTAAGAGAAGAAATACTTCAGCTGTTCGATGAAAGAAGGAAGTACAAAAACGTTCAGGGAAATTAAAGAATGCACAAATACAAGTCGCTTAAAAATGAAATAAATAGGAATTGTTTGGAAACTAAGACGAAACGGTTGCATGAAAAATGTGAAGAAATCGAAAAAGAAATGATTGTCGGAAGGACGGACTCAGCATAGAGGAAAGTCAAAACGCCTCGGTGAAATTAAAAGCAAGAGTGATAACATTAAGATTGCATCCGTGATTCCACTGTTAAAATGCTGGGGAGAGAGCGCATAGGTGGAGACAGTACATTGAAGGCCTCTATGAGGGAGAAGATTTGTCTGATGTGAGAGAAGAAGAATTTAGAGTAGATAGGGGATTTAGTATTGGAATCTGAATTTAAGATAGCTTTGGAGGACTTAAGATGAAATAAGGCGGAACGGATAGATAAGATTTCTCAGAATTTCTAAAATCATTGGGGGAAGTGGCAACAAAACGACTATTCACGTTGGTGTGTAGAATGGATTAGTCTTGCGACATACCATCTGAGTATCATCCACACAATTCCGAAGACTTCAAGATCTAACAAGTAAGAGAATTATCGTACAAACAGTTTAACAGCTCGTGCATCCAAATTTCTCACAAGAATAATATACAGAAGACCGGTAAAAGAAATTGAGGATGTGTTAGATGACGATCAATTTAGCTTCAGGAAAGGTAAAGGCACAGAGAGGCAATTCTGAAGTTGCGGTTGATAATGGAAGCAAGACTAAAGAAGAATCAAGACACGTTCATAGACTTTGTCGACCTGAAAAAAAGCGTTCGACAATGTAAAATGGTGCAAGATGTTCGAAATCCTGAGAAAAATGGGGATAAGCTATAGGGAGAGGCGGCCAATATGCAATATGTATAAGGGACAAGAGGGAATAATAAGAATGGACGACCAAGAACGAAGTGCTCTGATTAAAAAGGGTGTAAGACATGGATGAAGTCTTTCGCCCTTACTGTTCAATCTGTACATCGAAGAAGCAATGATGGAAATAAAAGAAAGGTTCAGAAATGGAATTAAAATTCAAGGTGAAAGGGCATCAATGATAAGATCCGCTGATAACGTTCCTATCCTGAGTGAAAGTGAAGAAGAATTACATGATCTGTTGAATGGAATGAACAGTCTAATGAGTACATGATATGATCTGAGAGTAAATTGAAGAAAGACGAAAGTAATGAGAAGTAGCAGAAATGAGAATAGCGAGAAACTTCACATCAGGATTGATGGTCACGAAGTAGATGAAGTTAAGGAATTCTACTACGTAGACAGCAAAATAACCAATGACGGACGGAGCAAGGAGGACATCAAAAGCAGACTAGCACTGGCAAAAAGGACATTCCTGCCCAAGAGAAGTCTACTAGTATCTAACATACGCCTTAATTTGAGGAAGAAATTTCTGAGAATGTATGTTTGGAGCACAGCATTGTACGGCAGTGAAACATGGACTGTGGGAAACCGAAACAGAAGAGAATCAAAGCGTTTGAGATGTGATGCTACAGACGAATGTTGAAAATCAGATGGACTGATTCGGTAAGGAATGAGGAGGTTCTGCGCAGAATCGGAGAGGAAAGGAATATGTGGGTAACACTGACAAACAGAAGGGACAGGATGATAGGTCATCTGTTAAGACATGAGAGAATGTCTTCCATGGTACTAGAGGGAGCTGTAGAGGGCAAGAACTGTAGAGGAAGACGGAGATTGGAATACATCCAGCAATTAATTGAGGACAAGTGCTACTCTGAGATGAAGAGGTTTGCACAGGAGAGAAGTTCGTGGCGGATCGCATCAAATCAGTCAGAAGACTGATGACTCAAAAACAAAAAAAAAAAAGGAATCCATTACCACATACTAAACAGGACAAATCAGAATTATGCTGTCCAGTAGAATTGTCTTATAGGAAATAGTCTTCCGCCCTTCGTCCGTGGCCCACAGTTGCCATATCTTCAGGATGTCCAAAGGAAAAACACCACATCCTGCCACAGACAACCGATGTCCACGTTGCAGCTGGCCACAGTTCGTGTTTAAGTTTGCAGTACAACTGTCTTCTGACTCCACGATGCTTCCCCGACTCCACGGCACTGTGTTGCCTCTCCAGTACCCAAATGCTTTCGGCGGAGGCAACGACTACCAATTCTACTGCAGCACATTCAGATGACAACTGCAGCCAACCCTTTGGCCAGCCATGCTGATAACCAAGATAAGCACAGCCAGCAAACCAGACAAGGTCTGGCGTGGAACCCAAGGCTTGTTTGCCGCTGCCCACAGCGGACCTCAGCGCTGATACAAGTTGATGTACCCGTCTCCATTCCATACTGCCGACTTAGAGTCCAGCTGCTAATTATTGCCTGCAGCCAACATCAGCCATCTGCTCAGCCCCTGGTGTTCGGCAGATAGCTCTAGGAGCCTGCGATTCTCGGAGGTAAACATCTAGCGGCATCCCCTGCTTGGGCCGTTACCACATGCTAAGCTTTGTCCACCACTACTGCCCACTGGTCCTGGATCTGGCTTCAGGATTCATACTCACACAGATGCTTAAAGTACCAACTTTGTCCATTACAGCATAAATTTCGATTTATCGATTCTCTGTTTACCTGCTACCAGTTCCAAAAATTTGCAATAATGTCGTACTCACCCCACGGCAGAGAGGTGATCGTAATGTTCTGGCTGATCAGAAAGAGAGAGAGGGGAATGGGGGAATGAAGGAAGAGAGAGGGGTGGGAAGTAAGAGGGAGAGAGAGTCAAGCACTTTACTTTGCACAGAACATTATAAGCCACTGAACGTCCCACGAAGACTATATCTCAAATTAGGAACTATTTTGCAAACAGATTGTCAGTTAGGGGATCAGACATATATTTTCTGAAAAATGGGCTGCGACCCGGGTAGCTACTCACTAGATTTTTACTCACATCTCATCATTACGCAGCACGCTTCGAATGAGGTTCAAAAAAATGGTTCAAATGGCTCTGAGCACTATGGGACTCAACTTCTGTGGTCATCAGTCCCCTAGAACTTAGAACTACTTAAACCTAACTAACCTAAGGACATCACACACATCCATGCCCGGGGCAGGATTCGAACCTGCGACCGTAGCAGTCCCGCGGTTCCGGCCTGCGCGCCTAGAACCATTCGAATGAGGTAACTACCGATTTGTTCAGCCAGAGATATATTGGAATAAATGAGAGAAGGTGGTGGTCAGAACGCGGGGAGCCATAATCTGCAGTGACGTTACAACTCTGCGTTCATTGACGGGACATTAAACAGTGCAGGAAGCATCTAGAGCATCTCTCAGTCCAGAGTAATGTATTTCCTACAACATCGGTGAAGTCCTCATACGAGATCACAAATAGCGTGCGCACACCTCTTGCGCTCTGAAAGATGTCTGTAAACTACCCTGGCCGTTTCAACAGCCAGATCTTTTCTGGCTGAGCATGTGAGTATTTCATGTGGAGTATCGAACGATACAGTATAAATTTCGATTTATCGATTCTCTGTTTACCTGCTACCAGTTCCAAAAATTTGCAATAATGTCGTACTCACCCCACGGTAGAGAGGTGATCGTAATGTTCTGGCTGATCAGAAAGAGAGAGAGGGGAATGGGGGAATATTCCTCGACAAACTGAAACAACAGTTAAAAGTAACACCGATCTCACAAGGTTTTGACTCGTCTTTGAACGTGGTTATGCACAACATTATGCCTGCATTGTAGGTAGTGGATTCTACACATGACGTTGAAACTGTTACCCAAAACAATCTGTCCAGAAGTGTACGACACTGCATTACAATTAGTATAAGAATATGGCTTCTTCACACATGTGTAATGACATCGTGTATTGGTTTTCATCTTATCCTTTCTTAAATCATCATCGACAACATGGCGCTAGACCATACACTCACCTATAACAGCCCATTCCATAGTTACATATCTGACTCATCCGAAACACAAGTCGTCGAATAGCGTCTGCATCAAAAGTTCACACCATGGGAAGTGCCATCCGGAAACGCTGTCGCACAGGCATTCTTAGCACCTTACTGATGAATTCGAAATGTCTTCTCAGTGGTCTTCAGCTCAAAAAGTCGCGTCTCTTGGCGTGCTAACCTCTCACAGCAGCTTCGCCGCTGCTTTTCATAGACGCCTTTGCTTCTTCTGCTGTTACGTTTCGTCGGCTTCACAGTAGCGTCGCCACGTTGGCTATTAACAGGCGGCGGGTACAACGTGAGTAAAAAAACAGAAAATGTCAGAGTCTATCTTCGACATTACAGAGGCTGCACATGCCACGGATGGGCAATAGTGGGGGAGGTAACCGGCCATTTTCTTGTTTAAGAAACAGTCCGGGCATTCGCCTTAAATTATTTAGGAAAACAAAATCCAACAGAGATTTATACGCTTCCTCCGCCCTAGTCCAGAGTCTTATTACACACTTTCGCACGGCCAGCAGCACAGCACCGACTCAAGGCGAAGCTGTGGCGCTTTGATGCCTCTAATGAGCCTAACCTGTATTCTGTGCATCAAGACCCAGCCGTCGGTGGCATGGATGATCTTGGCGATCTTTCTTGGGAACATCTACATCAACGTCCACATACACACTCCGCAAACCATAGTTCAGTGCGTGGCGGAGTATACTTTGTACCACTACTAATCATTTCCCTTCCTGTTCCACTCGCAAATAGAGCAATGGAAAAACGTCTATCTTCATGAATCCGTTCGAGCGCTGTCTTATCTCCTAAGTCCTTAAGCAAAATTTACGTTGGTGGCAGTAGGATTGTTCTGCAGTTAGTTTCAGATGCGGGTTCGCTAAATTTTCTCAATAGCGTTCCCTCTACGGGGATTCCCATTCGAGCTCCCCAACCATCTCCGTAAAATTTGCGTGTTGATCGAACCTACTGATAGCAAAACCTAGGAGTCTGCCTCTGAATTGCTTCGTTGTCTGCCTTTAATCCGACCTGATGTGAATCGCAGACACTCGAGCAGTATTCAAGACTAGGTCGCACTAGTGTCCTACCTGCAATCTCATTTGCAGACTAACCTTACTTTCCCAAAATTCTCCGAATAAACCGAAGTCGACCATTCACCTTCCCTATTCCAATTTTCACATTCTAGTTCCATTTCATTTCGCTTTGCAATGCTATGCCCAGATATTATACGACGTGACTGTGTCAAGTAGTACACTACTAATTCTGTATTTGAACATAACTGAATTGTTTTTCTTACTCATCTGCAATAACTTACCTTTTTCTACATTTATAGCTAGCTGAAATTCATAACGCCAACTAGAAATTTGTTCTAAGTCAACATGTATCCTCCTACAGTCTCACAACGACGCCTTCCCGTAGGCCAGATTATCATCCGCAAACAACCGCAGATTGTGCTCATCCCGTCCGTCGGATCATTTATGTATACAGAGAATGACAGCGGTCCTATCACACTTCCCCGGGTCATTCCTGACGGCACACTTGCCCCTGATGAACACTCGCCATCGAGGACAACGTACTAGGTCCCGTTACCTCAGAAGTCATCGAGACACACACATATTTGGCAACCTCTTCCGTATGCTCCTACATTCGTCAACAGCCTGCAGTAGGGTATCTTGTCAAACGCTCTCCAGAAATCAAGGAAAATGGAATCAATCTGCTTCGTGCCCTTCATCCATACTTCGCAGTATATCATTTTAAAAAGGACAAGCTGAGTTTCGAGCGAGCGCTGCTCTCTAAAACCGTGCTGATCTGTGGGCAGAAGCTCTTATGTCTCAAAGAACTTCAATACATTTGAACCGAAAATACGTTCCAGAATTATGCAGCAAACCGATGTTACGAATATACATTAAAGAGCCAAAGAAACTGGTAAATCTGCCTAATATCGGGTAGGGTCCCCGCGAACACGAGACGTACCGCAACACGACGTGGTATGGACTCGACTAATGTCTAAAGTAGTGCTGGAGGGAATTGACACCATGAATCCTGCAGGGGCTACCCGCGCCCGGGTTCCCGGGTTCGATTCCCGGCGGGGTCAGGGATTTTCTCTGCCTCGTGATGACTGGGTGTTGTGTGATGTCCTTAGGTTAGTTAGGTGTAAGTAGTTTTAAGCTCTAGGGGACTGATGACCATAGATGTTAAGTCCCATAGTGCTGAGAGCCAATCCTGCAGGGCTGTCAATAAACCCATAAGAGTACGAGGGGGTGGCGATCTCTTCTCAATATCACGTTGCAAGGCATCGACGCTCAATGATGTTCACTTCTGGCCAGTGGAAGTGTATAAACTCAGAATAGTTTTCCTGGAGCCACTCTGTGGCAATTCTGGACGTGTGGTTCAAAAATGATTCTGAGCACTATGGGACTTAACTGCTGAGGTCATCAGTCCCCTAGAACTTAGAACTACTTAAACCTAACTAACCTATGGACATCACACACATCCATGCCCGAGGCAGGATTCGAACCTGCGACCGTATCTGGACGTGTGGTGTGTTGCATTGTCCTGCTGGAATTGCCCAAGCACGTCGGAACGCACAGTAGACATGAATGGATGTGGGTGATCAGACAGGATGCTTACGTACGTGTCACCTGTCAGAGTCGAATCTAGACGTATCAGGTGTCCCATTCACTCCAACTGCACACGCCCCACACCATTACGGAGCCTCCATCAGCCTGAACAGTCCCCTGCTGACATGCAGGGTTCATGGATTCATGAGATTGTCTCCATACCCCTACCTGTCCATACCCGTGCATGTCAATCCGCTCGATACAATTTGAAACAAGACTCGTCCGACCAGGCAACATGTTTCGAGTCATCAACAGTCCAATGTCGATGTTGACGGGCCCAGGCGAGGCGGAAAGCCTTGTGTCGCGTGATCATCATGGGTGCACGAGTGGGCCTTCGGCCCCGAAAGCCCATATCGATGTTTCGTTGAATAGTTGCTACGCTAAGACTTGTTGATGCCCCAGCATTAAAATCTTCAGCAATTTACGGAAGGGTTGCACTTCTGTCACGTTGGATCGATTCTCTTCAGTCGCCGTTGGTCCCGTTCTTGTAGGATCTTTTTGCGGCCGAAGCGATGTCGGGGATTTTATGTTTCACCAGATTCCTGATATTCACGACACACTCATGAAGTGGTCATACGGGAAAATTCGCACTTCATCGCTACCTCGGAGATGCTGTGTCCCACCGCTCGTGCGCTCGTGCGCTCGTGCGTTCAAACTCACTTACATCTTGATAACCTGCCATTGTACCAGCAGTAACCGATATAACAACTTCGCCAGACACTTGTTGTCTTACATAGACGTCGTCGGCCGCAGGGTCGTATTCTGTCTGTTTGCATATCTCTATATTTGAATACGTATGCCTATAATAGTTTCTTTGGCGCTTCAGTGTTAGTCTCTGGCTGTTAAAAAATCACAGTTTAACGTGCTACCTCAGATTACTGCAACTGTTCAAATACACTGACAGCAATGGAAAGTTTTACACCATGAACACATTGCCGTATTTTCATTCCTGTGGGACAAGTTGACTGAATTTTTTTACGTGACCTTATTTTCAGTCTTTTTTTTTCAGAACAGAAAAATGCCCTTCCTACACATCGAGAACGGTGTGCGTACATAATGCCTAGTGGATGTCTCTAACGTTACTGGAACTTGTCAAGTCGAGATCGCAACACCGTGCATCCAGACGACGTGCACTTGTTGTTTATCGCCATCTTTCGGACGTTATGAAAGGCCGAATCAGTGAGGAACATGGGAGCATCACGCTTACAAACCACAGAGTCAACTGTCTGTAGTATAGTGACTGCAGAATGAATGGTGACCAGAAGGACTCAGGGCAACAGTGTGGCAAGAGCAGGCATGGATCCTTCCGGAAGGACATCACCGAGACGTGATCGTAGTAGTGTTCTACTGGCTCTAACGAATAGATGGATGACAAGAGCTAAAATCTGAGCAGGGATTACAGGCACAGTATCAATAGGAAGTTTTGGAAACAGATTATTGGAAGCTGAGTTGATATCTCGAGTTGCCAACCGTCGTTTAGCCCTGACACCTTACCACAGACAACTGAAACTTGCGTTGTGTAGAACCAGAGACAACAGGGACACTGAGTGCCATAATTTGGTGTTAGCGATGAGTCTTGCTTCTGTTCGACGCAGTTAGATCGACGACCCGGCGAAAATACGTAGTAAGCAGCTCGAGACCCAGCCTCTCACACTGGAATCGTGGTCCCCATACTGACCTGGCAACTACTACAGTGAGGGCCAATGCTCGCAAGTATATAGCGAGGATGGTAGACCCTGTTGCCATACTCTTCATGACCACGGCACCAAATGGCATATTTTAGGAGGATAATGCATTGAAAAGAAAACTGAGGATGTGTTAGATGACGATCAGTTTGGCTTTAGGAAAGGTAAAGCCATGGAGAGGCAGTTCTGGTGATGCGGTTGATAATGGAAGCAAGACTGAAGAAAAATCGAGACACGTTCATTGGACTTGTCGACCTGGAAAAAGAGTTAGACGTTTAAAACGGTGACAAACGTTCGAAATTTTGAGAAAAATAGGAGTAACCTATACGGAAAGAATGGTAGTATACAACAAGTACAAGAACAAAGGAACAGTAAGACTGGAAACAAACAACGAAGTGCTCGGATTAAAAAGGGTGTAAAACAGGGATGTAGATTTCACCCCTACTCTTCAATATGCAACTCGAAGAAGCAATGACGAAAATAAAAGAAAGGTTCAAATATGGGATTAAAATGCAAGGTGAAAGTATATCAACGATAAGATTCACTGATGACATAGCTATCCTCAGCGAAAGTGAGGAAGAATTACAGGATCTGCTGAGTAGAATGAACAGTCTAACGAGTACAGAATATGGATTGAGAGAAATCGACTCAAGACGAAAGTAATGAGGAGCAGAAATGAGAACGACGAAAAACTTAAAATCACGATTGATGGTCGCGAAGTAGATGAATTAAAGGAATTCTTCTACCTAGGCAGAAAAATCAACAATGACAGACGCAGAAGGAGGACATCAGGCAGACTACCACGGGCAAAAAGTCATCAGAAGTCTACTAATATCAAACATAGGCCTTAATTTGAGGAAGAAATTTCTGAGAAAGTACGTCTGAATCACAGCAGTGTATGGTAGTGAAACAAGGACTGTGATATTCGGAGCAGAAGCGGATCAAAGCATTTGAATGTGGTGCTGCAGAAGAATGTTGAAAACTAAGCGGACTGATAAGGTAAGGAATGAGGAGGTTCTCCGCAGAATCAACGAGGAAAAAAATGGTTCAAATGGCTCTGAGCACTATGGGACTTAACTTCTGAGGTCATCAGCCCCCTAGAACTTAGAACTACTTAAACCTAACTAACCTTACGACATGACACACATCCATGCCCGAGGCAGGATTCGAACCTGCGACCGTAGCGGTCGCGCGGTTACAGACTGTAGTGCCCAGAACCGCTCGGCAACTACGGCCGGCCCAACGAGGAAAGGAACATACGGAAAGAATTGATAAGAAGAAGGGACGGGACGGTAGAACACCTGTAAAGACATTGGGGAATAACTTCCGTGGTACTAGACGGAGCTCTAGAGGGTAAAACCTGTAGAGGAAGATAGAGATTGGATTACAGCTAGCAAATAATTAAAGACGTAGATTGTAGCCGTTACTCTGAGATGAAAAGGTTGACACACAAAAGAAATTCGTGGTGGGTTGCTTCAAACCAATGAGATGACTGATGACTCAAAAACATAACAAAAAAAAGAGAAAGAAAAAAAAAGCAGGCACCCCCCCCCACCCCCCGCCCTCCACACACGCACGCACACACACACACACACACACACACACAAACACATACACACACACACACACTGCACTTCAGATCTCAGATATCTTCAGAAGTGGTCAAATCATGGACTGGCTTGCCCAGTGCCCTTATTTGTCACTCCTTGGACTTGTTTGGCATGCGATGGGAAGACATGCATTTTCTGACAAGCCTTCAACCATTTTTATTCATGAACTGATACAGCATATGTTGGATTGGCAACAAATTTCTTACAGCGGTATTCAGAGGATGCTTCCATGCCACTGTGCCGGTTGGTCTAATCGGCCGGTAACTTGGAATTCGCGCCACATTGCGTAGTACCTCTGTACCCACGGGTGTTTGACAACCTACGTAGACGGATAGCGATGCGGTGGCTCTCGCGCGAGGTGTGGTACACGCGAGGCCCGGGTCTCAGTTGCTAACCGCCTGTGTTTACAAGCACAGCGATGGGTAGGGGCACTAAGGCAACGAGGCAGAGTTGTTGTTGGCCAGGGTTGCGGATTTCGATTGCACGTCTGTTGTCTGGTAATAAGCTCTGTGGTCTGGTGTCACTAACAAGGGAACCTCCCCATCGCACCCCCCTCAGATTTAGTTATAAGCTGGCACAGTAGATAGGCCTTGAAAAACTGAACACAGATAAATCGAGAAAACAGGAAGAAGTTGTGCGGAACTATGAAAAAAATAAGCAAAATATACAAACTGAGTAGTCCATGCGAAAGATAGGCAACAGCAGTGATAATTTGAGCTCGGGAGCGCCGTGGTCCCGTGGTTAGCGTGAGCAGCTGCGGAACGAGATGTCCTTTGTTCAAGTCTCCCCTCGAGTAAAAGTTAAACTTTTTATTTTCAGACAGTTATCTGTCCGCCGAATGTCATTGTGAATTGCAGTGCGTCATGAAAAATGGAGAAAAGACTAGTGAAAGACTTTAATGAACGTGTGATTGCTCCTTACGCGGACAAAGATTTTGCCTTACTCCTTGACAGCTATACAGGACAGAAGGATCAAGCATTATATAATTTTACTGTGGGAGTAGACGTGATTACCATTCCTCCAGGTTGTACACCTCTTGTGCAACCGTTAGATGTTCGGTTTTCGGCAAGTGAAATACTTTGTGAAAAGATTCTATGATTTTGCGAAACTGCACAGGTACACAGAGCAGTATTGTTTACGTGATCGTGTGTCAATTATCAAAGTTCAAGCACTCACACATAATCAACTTCGCTTTCCAAAATTCTAGGACATGTTCAGATTTGCTTGAACATATGCAGGATTTGACGGTCTACATACGAAAAAATTTGAAAACGTTAAAAACATATGTTTTGACTGAGCACAGGGAAAACTGTGCGACTGTGAAACTGTTGCATTCATTTGTTGCAGTTTATGTGTCAAACTCTTATGTTTTCATCACTTTTTTGGGAGTGATTATCACTTCCACAAGGTAGAAGAATCTTTTTACCCATTCGCCAAGTGTACAAGTTAGGTGGGTCGACAACATATTCCTGTCATGTGACGCAAATGCCGTCACCAGTGTCGTATAGAATATATCAGACTTGTTTTCCTGTGGAGGAATCGATTTACCTATGACCTTGCGATCAAATGTTTTCGGTTCCCATTGGAGAGGCACGTTCTTTCGTCTACTAATAGTACGCTTTTGCGGTGCGTCGCAAAACACAGACACTAAACGTATTACAGTGAACAGAGACGTCAATGAACGAACGGACAGATCATAACTTTGCGAAAATGAAGAAAGTAAACTTTTTCACTTCAGGGAAGACTTGAACCAAGGACCTCTCGTTCCACAGCTGCTCACGCTAACCACGGGACCACTGCGCGCTTGAACACACAGTATCCCTGATGTTGCCATGGACTACTCAGCTGGTATATTTTGCTTACTTTTTTCACAGTTCCACACAACTTCTTCCTGTTTTCTCGATTGATCTGTGTTCAGTTTTTCAAGGCCTATCCACTGTGCCAACTTATAACTAAATCTGAGGTGGGTGCGATGGGGAGGTTCCCTTGTAAGCACGTCGTTATATGTGGAGTCATAACGCTGTTGCTCGCCGTTTCTGGTTACCGCATTGTCCATAGTCAGGATACAAGCGCGCGTAATTTGTAGCCAAGAGTGGTGGTTATCCAGTGGTCGCTCACTCTCTGCTGTAGCCGGCCGGAGTGGCCGAGCGGTTCTAGGCGCTTCAATTTGGAACCGCGCAACCGCTACTGTCGCAGGTTCGAATGCTGCCTCGGGCATGGGTGTGTGTGATGTCCTTAGGTTAGTTAGGTTTAAGTAGTTGCAAGTTCTAGGGGACTGATGACCTCAGATGTTAAGTCCCATAGTGCTCAGAGCCATTTGAACCAACTCTCTGCTGTATATAACCTCACCGTTGTCAGCAAGGTGGTTAACAGTGCCTTAATTCGGTAAAAAACGACTCAAAAAGTTTACTTCAAGTTGTAAGAAGAAAACGCCGATATAGCACGTCGCCGTCATGAAGTTGTGTGGTGCTGTCGTTATCTATTTCTGTAAGGACTGGCTACAACAACTTTTAAGTCTATTATTTGCAAAGGAGTCTTATAACGCATACCAGCCACGGTAAAGTGATGTAAATCACGGTTACTAAGTTAGTGGTCACCTTTCAAGAGTGTGATTCGCGTCTATTTCCTCTGTCTTGTTGGTGGTATCAGATTAATCAAAAGGGAATAATTGGTGGGCTGCCACCATCGTATTGTTTCCAAAAGTCAAACTTGGAGTGTGGAACACTGACGCGTCCATGTGGTGTGTTGTTGCACGATGAGACTGCTCCCGCCGGTGCACGGCGTTGTGAAATCAGCTGTATTCTATGTCATTGGTATTAGTTTCTTTGAGTTGATTTTAAAGGTCTTCATAGTGTCGTTTTTTCTCCTTTTGTGGTGATTGTTATTACGGAGCACGTTTGTGTAAAGTGGGGCGCTTCGCTTGTGTAGAATAATGAAGTAGTGTACCACTGTAGTTAGTTATTCTTATCAAGGGTGACCTAGTAGATAGTGTCGGAAGCTCCATGCGGCTTTTCGCGGATGATGCTGTAGTATACAGAGAAGTTGCAGCACTAGAAAATTGTAGCGAAATGCAGGAAGATCTGCAGCGGATAGGCACTTAGTGCAGGGAGTGGCAACTGACCCTTAACACAGACAAATGTAATGTATTGCGAATACATAGAAAAAAGGATCCTTTATTGTATGATTATATGATAGCGGAACAAACACTGGTAGCAGTCACTTCTTTAAAATATCTGAGAGTATGCTTGCGGAACGATTTGAAGCGAAATGATCATATAAAATTAATTGTTGGTAAGGCGGGTACCAAGTTGAGATTCATTGGGAGAGTCCTTAGAAAATGTACTCCATCAACAAAGGAGGTGGCTTACAAAACACTCGTTCGACCTATACTTGAGTATTGCTCATCAGTGTGGGATCCGAACCAGATCGGGTTGACGGAGGAGATAGAGAAGATCCAAAGAAGAGTGGCGCGTTTCGTCACAGGGTTATTTGGTAAGCGTGATAGCGTTACGGAGATGTTTAGCAAACTTAAGTGGCAGACTCTGCAAGAGAGGCGCTCTGCATCGCGGTGTAGCTTGCTGTCCAGATTTCGAGAGGATGCGTTTCTGGATGAGGTATCGAATATATTGCTTCCCCCTACATATACCTCCCGAGGAGATCACGAATGTAAAATTAGAGAGATTCGAGCGCGCATGGAGGCTCTCCGGCAGTCGTTCTTCCCGCGAACCATACGCGACTCGAACAGGAAAGGGAGGTAATGTCAGTGGCACGTAAAGTGCCCTCCGCCACACACCGTTGGGTGGCTTGCGGGGTATAAATGTAGATGTAGATGTAGACCTTAAGTACTAATCCCAGTACGGTCGCACAGTCTTACTTGACTCGTTCTGCACAGCGCCCTAGAGTCAGTTGTACTAAAGCCTGTCCGGTGTTTCGCCTTGCTTGCGCGGCCATGTCCAGTTATGGTTAAGTTTATATGCATCTATAACTGATTCTGCGATTCTGTAGGCGTACTGGGCTGCCTGTTTGGCAGTAACTTATTTGTATTTGATCAGAGCAGTTATGAGCTTGGCCAGCCATGAGCCTTGTTTAAAGTATAGAGAATTTTAAAAGTTTTGTTACTAAAGCCTTAGCTCTGCTTCTCCTGCAATATAAGTAATTGGATTCATAAAATTAAGCCCTGGTTTTTAAGTCGCCTGCTGCCCTTGATGCCAGTGATACCTAAACATATAGTAGTGTTACGTTATTGGGTTCCTAGTATTCGCATTGCATACCAGAGGCCTTAAGGGACGTACTCGTACTATTCGAAGGGCAGGTTGAATAATATTTACCAACTTACTCTATTTTAAGCCCTTACGTTTATGTTAAAGGGATGTTAACTTTTGTTGTTTCTGTTGTTGTTGTGCTTGTGTGTTTGGCACCAGATATTTAGTCTGTAGTATGTCACTTCCACGACGAAAGTAGTAATTGAGGTAGTAGTTTCTGGGGTCCTGCCGCGGGGCGTTGCAGTTTCGGCCAGGGCCAAGTCTCACCAGCCTGTCCTGCGGGATGCCTCCCTGAGATTCGACCGAGATTCAGAATTCCGTCAGCAGGACCTAGAGGGCGCCTCCCATGTTCCTATCATCCAGCGGGTGCCCGCCATCCTGCAGAGTTTGATCTTTTTATAATTTGGAACTGTTTCAAGAAGTAAAGAGATTTCACTCACTTCAGCCTTGACAATTAATGTACAGTCCTCCATTTCTATCAAAATTGGGTTCATCACAATGCGTGCCCATGAAGGGGGAGGGGCTCATACCTCACGCTGAAGTTCCTGATTGACGTTGCCAATGGAAAGAAGGTTTAATCATTTCACACCCGTTACGTCATTATCTCCACAAAGGTTGATAAATATCGAACTCGTGTATCATCGTGTAGCAGTTTAATTTTTCAAACTCCCTAATAACATGTCACACGGAATCTTGTGTAGACAGTACCATTTGACCATAAAACTTCATAACAACCGAATTCCATGGGTACAGCTTCAAGATTGTTGAGCACTTACTACATGACATAATCTGATCAAAAGTATCTGGACACTTGTTAACTGACATTAATACGATATGTGTCCACTCTTCGCTTTATGACGACTTGCACTGTGTTGGGGACACTTTTAGTAAGGTGTCTGAATGAGTGTGGAAGAATGGTAGCTTATTCTTCTTCAAGAGCCTAAGCAAAAGAAGGTACTGATTTTGGACTCTGGGGTTGGAGCGAAGTCGAAGTTCTAACTCATGTCAAGGGTATTCCTTTGGGTCTAGTCAGGATCTGGGCAGGCCATTCCATTGCCCCAAAACCATTGCCTCACACGTGTTGCTTTGTGACAGGGTCAATTGTGATGCTGATACAAACAGTCATCGTCTCTGCACTATTTCTCTACAACATGCTGGAAAATGTGCTCATTTTGGAAATTGGAAATTTGTGGTAAGTTTTATGGGACCAAACTGCTGAGGTCATCGGTACCTAAGCTTACACACTACTTAATCTGACTTAACCTAACTTACTCTAAGGACAACACACACACACCCATACCCGATGGAGAGGACTCGAACCTCCGACGGGGGGAGCCGCGCGAACAGTGAGAAGACGCCTAGACCACGGGGCTACCCCGCGCTGCTGTGTTCATTTCCTCCCTCACTTAGCGTTTTATTAAGTACAAGATGGGGGCCACAATCCAACCACGAATAACACCCCCACACCGTAACACCACGTCCCCCATACTTCACTGTTGACACTACACATAAAGGGAAAAGTTCCCAAGGCATTCTCCAAACCTCTACCATTCTACCGGTTTGTCACAGGGTATAGCGTGATTCACCAATCAAAATCACTCGACCCCAGTCCCTCAGTGTCCAGTGGCGTTGCTATTTTCATCACCTCAACCGTCGTTTTGCATTGACTATAGAATTCAAGTTGATTATGATGAGCTGATCTACCATTGCACCCCATTCCGTTTAGCGCCCTAGGCTCAGTCATTGTGCTACCTGGACTATTGGTAGCACTTTGGACCTCACGAGTGATTTCTTCCGCTGATTTCAGGCGATTTGGTACAATCACTCTCTGCAGTGCTCGGCGATCTCTGGCCGTTAGTATATCAAGTCCACCTGGTCTTGGTATAAGTAGTTGTTCCATCGCTTTTCTGCTTCACAATTACATTATCAACAGCTTTAGAAGAACTGAAATGGGTCTGACTGATTTGTTACTCAGGTGGCATCCAATGACTAATTCACGATAGAAGTCACTGCGTTGTCCTGACTGACCCATTCTAGTGTTACTTTTTCTCTTCTGACAACACATTATTTTGATTCTGCATCAGAGTGTTCGCTGGTTTGAAACTTCGTGGCAGATTAAAACTATATGCCGGACCAGGGTTCGAACCTAGAACCTTTAACTTCCGCGGGCAAATGCTCTGTCCAGGCACGATTCGCAAGAGCCCTCACAGCTTTACTTCCGTCAGTTCCTCTCTTCCACCTTTCAATCACCATCGAAGTTCTGCACACCCCATGGGACTCACTCTCCTAGAAAAAATATTACGTAAAAATAGCTAAACCGCAGCCAGTGGGATATTTTCCAGAATTAATTTCCACTCTGTGTCGGAGTATTGTTGTGTTTAAATTCCAGAAGATTTAAAGTCATTCTTCCGATGCTCCGTACGTGAATGCAACGGGAAAATATCCTAATCTGTGTTACAATGGTCAGTACCCATCGCCATACACTTCATAGTGCATTGTCGAGTATGGATGAAGAACCATCTTCAGTGTCTCCAGCGAGAAATATTGAGAAAGAAACACCCTGTAACCATTATTGGTAGTACTCACGTCGGAAGGGACAGAATTATACGAGGGTTGGAACTTTAATAGTGGCAATTATTTATTTACAGCTCATACAAAATAGATACGTGTTTCAGAGTTATACTGACCTTCAAAGTAGTCACCAGCATTGTATATAACCCGTTGCCAGCGATGTGAAAGTCGTAGGAAACTCTTAGCAGCGCAAATTGTGTTGACAGATCGAGCGGCGCGGTCTATTGCCCGACGAATTTGTAGCAGTTCTGAAGCGAATGCCATGAAGTGTTTCCTTCAGTTTAGAAATCGAGTTGAACTCATGAGGGCTTAAGTCACGGGAGTGCAGTAGGTGGTACAGCACTTAGCAGCCCCATCAGCCAAACAAATCAGTAACAGCTTGCACTGTACGTGCTTCGGTATTATCCTGCGAAATGATGGTCAGGAACTGCAGAAAGCGTCATCACTTCTGTCTCTAAGCTGGTCGTAGGTTGCGTTCCAAAAATGAACAGCATAGAGACAGAAGTGATGACACTTTCTGCAGGACCTGACCATCATGCCTGCGAGCTACTTGAGTTTTACAAGTGGCTTGGGTTTCAAACATCCTGTAATAATCCTAGACGTTTCGTTTAGTGCCTTGTCAACTTCATTTGCGTGGGTAGGTTTGTAGCGGACTGGGCAAGCACACTCTCCAGCACTGTAACATGTCGCTCTCAGGACTTGCGATCGAGGACCCCACGTACTGCTAGTTATCTTGCAGAGAATATTATTTAAGGGTTCCACCTCCATTCTCATACTCCTTGTACGTCAGAGTACGGCCCTGAGTGACTCCCAGATATTTTGGATGGGCCGTATTTGCTGATTGTATCGCTTGACACGTGGTGTTGAGTTTGCGGCATGCCTCATTGCGCCTAAGATGAAACGCCCTCAGTAGGGTTTTAGCTGGGTTTGGACGAAAATGATTGTTAGAATAAAAAAACACTCAACTCTCTCAAAGCGTCTGTCAGGTGGGATTCAACATCATCAAAAGATTTCGCTTGACTCGCTAGTGCCAGATCATCGGCCTGAAAGAAACTGCTTGCGTTCGCCAGAAGTGCTTAATCATTGGTATAGATGCTGAATAACTACAGTGAAAAAGCACTTCCTTATGCTAAGCCATTTCTTTGATATCTACATCGACTACGCCGACTCTGGAGGTCCACAGAGAATCTCCTGTTTTGGAACAAATTTTTAATAAATTTGATGAAAACAGAATCTTTTGTTATTGAAATTGTCATAAGCAGCCGTCAGGTCAATAAAATCTAGTCGTGTAATTTTCAGGTTTCATGGGCATCCTCAGTAAACTGTGTCACATTGAGGACCTGAGAATGTACAGCTTTTTACTGGTCTGAAACCTTCATGATCTTGCATCAGAACTGGCTCCACAACGTGAATAAAGCGAGTCAGCAACATTCGCTCAAAGACTTTGAGCAGGATATTGGCCTGCAGTTTTCTAGCTCAGTTGACAAAATTTTCCAGTCTTTAAGACAGGAATTATGCAGTTTTCTGACATTGCAACGATCTCATTCTCAAATATACTCATAGTGCTTCCGATGTTATCCGCCAGATAATTTATCAGTGGCCAATAACGGCCCTCCTGGAGTATTCCCGAAATTACTTTTTCATTGAAACTTCCTGGCATATTAAAACTGTGTGCCGGACGGAGACTCGAACTAGTCACCTTTGCCTTTCGCGAGCAAGTGCTCTACCGACTCAGTTACCCAAGCACGACTTGTAAGTAGGCTGTTTAGGTTCTTATATTGGTAACGCCTCGTAGCGCTCTGTATGAAAATCACTGGCTGTGCTGTGTGCAGTCTGTGGCTAGTTTGCATTGTTGTCTGCCATTGTAGTGTTGGGCAGCTGGATGTTAACAGCGCGTAGCGTTGCGCAGTTGGAGGTGAGCCGCCAGCAGTGGTGGATGTGGGGAGAGAGATGGCGGAGTTTTGAAATTTGTAAGACTGGATGTCTTGAACTGCTATATACATTATGACTTTTGAACACTATTGAGGTAAATACATTGTTCGTTCTCTGTCAAAATCTTTCATTTGCTAACTATGCCTATTAGTAGTTAGTGCCTTCAGTAGTTTGAATCTTTTATTTAGCTGGCAGTAGTGGCGCTCGCTGTATTGCAGTAGTTCGAGTAACGAAGATTTTCGGTGAGTTAAGTGATTTGTGAAAGGTATAGGTTAATGTCAGTCACGGCCATTCTTTTGTAGGGATTTTTGAAAGATTACGTTGCGCTAAAAAATATTGTGTGTCAGTTTAAGCACAGTCACGTATATAATTGTTCAAAGGGGACGTTTCATATGTCGACCCTTAGCCAAGGATACCTCACTGGAATCTTCTGATTTTTTCTTGTAGTTTGTGTAATTAGTGTAGCTTTTGTTTGTTGCTAGCGCGTAATTATAGAGAGAATTTCCTTTGTAGTTGTAATTTTTCATTGTTGTACAGTAAGACAGTTGTGGCATGCATGTAGATTTGCAGCAAGTATTTCGTAGCTGCGCTTGCAATTAACGAGATATTATTTTCAGTGCTACGTTAATGTGTTCTCTTATTTTTGCTCTTCAAATTGTGCTTTTCTGTGTTATCGTGTGAAATATTGTGACAATAATGGCGTGTGAAAAACGTAATACTAGGCTGCAAAGTAAACTGAGAAATGACAGTGAAGACGAAAGCAGTGTGTTAGCGCCACCGAGTAATGAATTAACTAATGTTCAAAATAGTAATTTGGTAATTGTGCATAGGGAAATGGAGCGGGCTGCAAACAATGGTGCAGACAGTGAAACAATTAGTGAACAGGGAAGCATTATCGATCGATCGGTCGGCAACAGCTTGCCTCAGGAATCCGAAATGACAGTACACAATCTTGCAAATACTGTAGATTCAGGTTTTGCGTCCTCAGCATTTTCTCAAATAAGTCAAGACACATTTTCTGCTTTTCAAACTGCGAATATTGCCGGTTCAAATGCATTGCCGAATAGCACTGAGGAACATGTTTCAGACACCAGTGCATTGTTATTACAATTAATGCAACAAATGGGACAAAAGCTTCAAAAGTTAGACATAATGGAACAAAATCTTCAAAAGTTAGACACAATGGAACAAAATCATCAAAAGTTAGACACAATGGAACAAAATCAGAGACAAACACAGCAAAAGCTTCAAAAGTTAGACACCACACTTGAACAAACACGTGAAGATTTAACTACTGAGTTACATAACATTGAATCGAAATGTCAAAAAGTCTGTAATGACGTAAGAACAGAGATTTGTGAGCATTTTCAACCTATTTTTTCGCGGCATGAAAATGTATTACAGAATCACGAAGCAGCCATAAAAGAACTGCAAACTATTGTTCATGAAAATCATGAGACCTTGCAAGCTAAAATTGACTCAGTTGCATCTACCGATTCGGTTATGCAACTTGCAAAAACTCAAGAAAACTTAAAGGACGCAGTAGATACTCTGAAAATTGGTTCAGAAAGACACATGGAGGAAATTAGTTCATTATCAGAGAAAGTAGTTGAACTTTCGGATCAGCTAAATAATTTATCTAGGAAGGTAGATGATAATCTGAATGACACAAAACCGGTAGTCTTTAATGACACAGAAGAGGGCGAACAAATTAGGAAATTCAAACAAAATCAGAATCAAATTAATACGCAACACCAAAGAGAAATCCTGGAAGTACAAGATCAGCTGACACAGGTAATACAAGAATTACGTATTTCAGAGGACATTCGCACTCCAATACGGGAAGAGGGACATAGAAATACGGAACAGCCACAAAATAATAACACAGGGCACTTCGGAAATTATGAAAGAAATTGGCAAGGTACACCGAATTTTGAGATGGAACCGCCGAAACGACGTAACAATGACCGACATGCGACTCGCCGACATGATGATTTTGACTATAAGCTGTTCATTACTACACGTAAATTCAAAACATTTAAGAATTCTGGCGACATTCATCCACAAGCGTGGCTTCGTCAATTCTCTCATTGTTTTCCTCCCAACTGGTCATTAGAACACAGATTAGAATATATCTGTGGCTACTTAGAGAATGAACCAGCTGTAAGAATGCGATCGGTCATTCACGATTGCCACAGTGATGGAGAATTTTACCATGCCTTCCTCTCAGCATATTGGTCTCAAGCCACACAAGACCGAGTAAAACATGGCATCATAATGATGAAACATTTCGAACAATCTGAATATTCCAGTCTTGTGAAATATTTTGAAGACATGTTGCACAAGAATCAGTACCTGTCGAACCCTTACAGCCCCTCAGAACTTATCCGCATTTGCTTAATCAAATTGCCTGAGCATTTACGACATATTATCTTGGCAGGACGTTGCAAAGACGACATTGAAGCTTTTCAGGGACTCTTACAAGAACTGGAAATTGACACTGACAATCGCGGAATGCGAAAACAGGAGCACAATTATTACAGGTCACATCCGTCACAATTCCGTGATGAAAGAAATAATAACTGGACACGACAAGGCTATTCTTAGAACGTAAATCGTAACCAAAGCAGACACCACCCGTATGACAACCGTTGGCAGAGTAGTAATAGTTACAGGGAAAGATCACCTCTCTGCGGTAATGACTATTACAGAGACAATCAGAGAAACAGACAATATGGGAACCAAAATAATTATTATCAAGGGAGACAGAATAACTTCAGACGCAACAGTTCAGCGCACAGTTACGATTCTAGGAGAAACTCTCCACCACATGACCGACTAGAAAGATACTATGGAATCTACCGACATGACGACAGACGATATCATCGTAACGACAGACCTGAATTTCATCAGAACTGGCGGGTTTCAAACAGGGCAGGACCCTCTCGAAAAGGTGAATTTGTAGAAGTTAGGTCTCCTAATCCTAATAACGACGCGCGCCAACAAAGAGGCAGACAATGACTCGCACCGCAGGCAGCCACCTGCGCCGCCTGACTCAGAGAAAAATAACATAGACGCTAACCTTGAGAAAAATTTTAGCACTCCTTACCGACGTCTACAACATGATAATTGCTTTGAAGTTGAAACTCTGCTCACTAGGAAGTGTAAAGGATTACACTACATTTCACATGTAAAACCATTTATTGAAAGATAATCTGCTTTTTAACTTTGTCTTTGCCATAAAACTTTTCACTTCACATTTCTAGTATGCTTTGTCAAACTTAAGAAACTGTTAACATGCAACAATGTTTGAAGTTAAATATCCAGTCTAGAACCTAGGGAACATTTTTAAACAGAAATTACGAATACATTGTTGTAGTGAACAGACGACACAGTGTTGTATTTGTACATTCTTGCTTGTTAGTTGCACGATTACGTAACGACTATCAGGTTTACATACTTAGGACATATACTGGTACTGCAAATGAGATTTTAATGCAACATTTTGGTTTACTTGAAGATACATTCTGGATTTAAAGTACTTTCTGTGAGATACCAGATGACACAGTGGTCAGTTTATGTGACAGCTACACGATTATATCACGACGTTACTAATGAGTGACAATTTACAATGTTGCTTTTGCAGTGTTTCTGTTTTATATCTGCACAGTTTTTCTGTATTATTCTGGAAAGTAAAACATGTTTTAGTAGTAACTTTTGTGGTATAGCTACAAGGAGACAGCCTTTTCCGTAGCACAATAATACGTTACAGCACAGTACTTTCTTCATCACAACAATAAGCGTAATAACTAAGATATCTATACGCAAAGCATTTCACTTTTGTTTATCATGAGGTAAATACATTGACTTCTGCAGAACTTAGCTTTCGGAGGACGATAACTACGAGACTTCCACGGAGATTATCTTACAACATGACGCACAGTTTAGCGCTACGGTACACGTATTTGAGTGATTAATTTTTTACTTAAAACATCTATTTTTAAAGATATTTGAAGTACAATGATAAAAAGGTTTTCTGTGATGCATTTCATTCCATTGCTGTAATCTCTAACACCTGAGGGTATAATTACATTAATCCTCAGGGGGTACACGCCTACCTTGTGTACCATGTGTTTGGCAAGCACAAGGAGCCCTAGCTAATATGGTATTTGCTTATACAACTTTACACATCGGTACCATATTTCTCTAACACACAAATTACACAGCTATCTGATCATTTAACTGAGAGATAAACATTTTTTTTACTACATCAGTGACACATGTTTACGCAATTGCACAGTTGGGTAACTTCACACTTACGAAATTGTATTTTGTCTGTACTTTGTGAACTGTTCATATTTTTTCAGACCCATTGTGATATTATGAGAGCTTTGAGTGATATATTTGGTATGGGATCACGATTTTTAAAGTACTTTTGAGGCAGATGACACTTTTGACATGAGCAGAGAATTCTTTTTAGGTTTTGAAATTATTGGAGGAAGCTACGACGATTTTGAGATTTGACTGAGGTGTTATGATGTTATTTTTACGACGACAATGTGTATTATGCTGTTGAGGTATGTTTATGATCAATAAGCTGATGCTATATGAGTCATTTGATTATACTACGTATCTGTTATGATGAAATATTGAAGAAGTGTCGATGAATAAGGTAAGGAATAATGAGTAGTGGTTAGCGACTCTGGTTTGTGAAAAAGGTTGTTGGAAACCAAGAATCGTACTTTAAGAGTTATGAAATGTACGTAAATGCGTGAATGTATTACAATGCTGATGAAAATTTTTTGGACACTGGTGTATCAATAGGATTTTGTTTCTACAGATTTGTAACGCAAATTCTTGACCTGTGAAATATTTTTATATGAGACTGTCACTGCAGCAGAAACTGCTGTCGTAAATATTTCGCTAAGAAAGTTAAGTGACCACCTTCACGTAATGCGTCATGGGCACCCAGCTGCGTGACAGACGCCTGGAAACAAGCCATTAGTGTGTGCCTTTCAGAGGCACAGGTGGAGAAAAAAAAAAGAGGCCATTATCCTTGCTATTGACATTCCTTTGTAGAAAGCATCATAAATACGACACCCTCAAACTTGAAAACATGATTACACTGTAGAGTTCTTAATTTATGATATTTACTGAAATGAAATGATGAGAAACATTTCGTGTCTATTGTCTTGCTAGTTGAAAGATTGTTTACTGCATTATGAAATGCCATATGGCTATTGAATGACGTTTCACGCCTTTTGTTTAATATCTAGTTTCTAGCTGCACTGCAGCATTGGTTAAAATAAAATTTTATAGATGTACTAATATAAATATTTTATGCCTACAGATCCAGTAAAAAATAACTTTATGATGGATGTACTCCAAAAAAATGAGGGAGCACAAAAAGACATTTCCACTTCACAGGAATTTCATACATCATTTTTGTCAGTGACTTAGTAACTTGTCTGCTAGAGCAAGTTACAGTGATGCATCACTCTAGTGTTAAGATGTGACATAGGTATTAAACATGGCCATTTTTACTGTAATATTTTTTCTGCTTGAGCTTTCTCATGTTTAGATATAAGTTATTGCATTTGCTGCAGCTGTTTGCCAGGCATAGTGCTACTAAATTTCACTTTGTATTACTCTGTTAAGCTAGTTTTACTACTGATTTATTTTTCTTGTTGCTGCACATTGGCTCATATTAGTTGTAATGTTGCATTGCTTGGTAATTTAGATTTACTGCAGCTTTCTTTGACAATTTCCATTTTTTTTCATTGCTGTTTGTATTAATTGTTTTATGCTGCTGCATTGCCTCGTCCCTTAGTTTATGCATCTGAGCTCAGTAGATTTAAGTTAGCTTAAGAGGGGGTAGCCTATAAGAGAATGAGTTGCGATGAATTTGAAGAAATGCACTGAGAGGTTATACAAGAAAAGTACAGAAAGCAGGTATAGATAGGACTTTTTGGAAATAATGAAGAACGAATGGAGATCTCCAAGAAGTAAAGAAAGTTTTGTTTGCAAAATACTGCAGTAAAACAAACCCTGTCCTTTCCTTGTGTTATCCCACTATGTGTTTGTGTACCCTTGTGTATTCATGTTCTTCCTGTCTTTATATGTTTATCTGATAAGACTTATGTTGTGGAATTTTTCTAATACTCAGCTACATGAACTATGAAGAGGAATACTGTTATCCTCAAATATAATTTGCATTAATAATATGTTATGCACTTTGTAAAGATGTTAGACATTATTAATTCTGTTCTGTTTTAATGCTCATGTGTGAAGTTGATGTTTCGAAAGTTATTCTGATCTTTTATGTATGTACTATGTCATAATTCCTGTAACACTGATGTACATGTTATTTCGATTCTTTTGTAAGGCCTGTACTACAAATGTTATCTGTATTGTTATGTTCTTTAATGATGTATTTTTTCCCTTTGTTATTGTATTCATATGTTATAAAATTGTAATTGACACCAGTTCATCAAATTAAGTAACTTGTAAGTTACATTTCACTGCACACGTTTCTGTTGGTCATAGTATATGGACAATATGTGAGAAGTAGGGACTGATAGTGTTTGGACACGTGTTAATAATTCAGCAAGGGACTGGATAACAGCATTGCTGGTTCTAAGGACAATTCCAAAAACTTTATGAGTGCACAAGTGGTGATTTATGGGCTTGCTATATTCTCCGCAAGACTCTTCGATGGTGATTGTGCACCTGTACAGTCGCAACATATGGCTGCTGGCCGTCTCTACAAGGACTACAGTGGGTCTGCATCTTTGATGACCCACCAATACCATTATTTCTACAAGGACTACAGTGGGTCTACACCTTTGCTGACTCACCAGTACCATTATTTCTACAAGGACTGCAGTGGGTCTGCACCTCTGGTGACCCACCAATACCGTAATCTCTACCAGGACTACAGTGGGTCTACTCTGTGATGACCTACCTACCAATATTCTTCAAAACTTCTAATGACTCTGCTGTGGGTTTGCTCTGTTGTGGACCAATACCTGTCTGCATGTCAAGAGTCAGCACTGTCTTTCCATTGGAAGGACAACATTACTTCTTCAAGATTGCATGGAAATCCACTACTTCCGTGTGCATTTTCTTTTACTGCTCAGACTTTGAGAAAAAAAACACTGCAATTTTACTGTGATGGATGATCAGGACTGCCTTTATGGACTGTGAGAAAATTTTAGCTTTTGACCAACATTGTATCAATAAGTGTGTGCATTTGATTTCTTTGTTATTGTAATTGTGAAAAAAATTTTAACAAACATGTGTTGGCCAGTGCCCAAAAAAATTTGTAAAATTTTTTGTGGGGAGCATGGGGGCTATGTAAGTAGGCTGTTTAGGTTCTTATATTGGTAATGCCACGTAGCACTCTGTATGAAAATCACTGGCTGTGCTGTGTGCAGTCTGTGGCTAGTTTGCATTGTTGTGTGCCATTGTAGTGTTGGACAGCTGGATGTTAACAGCGCGTAGCGTTGCGCAGTTGGAGGTGAGCCGCCAGCAGTGGTGGATGTGGGGAGAGAGATGGCGGAGTTTTGAAATTTGTAAGACTGGAAGTCTTGAACTGCTATATACATTATGACTTTTGAACACTATTGAGGTAAAAACATTGTTTGTTTTCTATCAAAATCTTTCATTTGCTAACTATGCCTTTTAGTAGTTAGTGCCTTCAGTAGTTTGAATCTTTTATTTAGCTGGCAGTAGTGGCGCTCACTGTATTGCAGTAGTTCGAGTAACGAAGATTTTTGGTGAGGTAAGTGATTTGTGAAAGGTATAGGTTAACGTTAGTCAGTGCCATTCTTTTGTAGGGATTTTTGAAAGTCAGATTGCGTTGCGCTAAAAAATATTGTGTGTCAGTTTAAGCACAGTCACGTATATAATTGTTCAAAGGGGACGTTTCAGACTCTTGATCCGTCCTCACAGCTTCAATTCTGCCAGTACTTCGTCTCTTACCTTTCAAGCTTCACAGAAACTCTTCTGTGAACCAACCGAGCGAGGTGGCGCAGTGGCTAGCACACTGGACTCGCATTCGGGAGGACGACGGTTCAATCCCGCATCCGGCCATCTTGATTTAGGGTTTCCGTGATTTCCCTAAATCGCTCCAGGCAAATGCCAGGATGGTTCCTTTGAAAGGGCACGGCCGACTTCCTTCCTCATCCTTCCCTAATCCGATGAGACCGATAACCTCGCTGTCTGGTCTCCTCCCCCCCAAACAACCCAACCCCAACCCTCTCCTGGGAACCTAGCAGAACTAGTGCTCATATCAGCGCACACTCCGATGCAGAGTGAAAATCTCATTCTGTAAAAATCCTCCAGGCTGTGGCTAAGCCATATCTCCGCAATATCCTTTCGTCCAGGAGCGCTAGTTCTGCTAGGTTCGCAGAAGAGCTTCTGTGAATATTTGGAAGGTAGGAGACGAGGTACTGATAGAACTGAAGCTTTGAGGACGGATCGTGAGTCGTGCTTGGGTAGCTCAGTTGAGACGGCACAGTAGCTCAGCGTGTTCGGTCAGAAGGTTAGCTGCCCTCTGTAATAAAAAAAATAAATAAATAAAAATAAAAAAATACTGAACCAATGGATCAACGATGAACCTGAACAAGCATCATGGGACACCCTCCCCGAACAAACAGAACGAACAATAACGAACAAAATGATATCAACAAAAAAAGAGTTGGTAGAGTACTTGCCCACGAAAGGCAAAGGTCCCGAGTTCGTGCCTCTGTCCGGCACACGGTTTCAATCTGCCAGGAAATTTCATATCAGCCCTCACTCCGCTGCAGAGTGAAAATCTCATTCTACTTTTTCATTGTCGGATGCTTGGTGCAGGGAATGGCAGTTACTCTCGTAGTGGTTGCGCTGTGATACTACCGCTATGTAGGGCTGGGGTTCCGTTCTGTAGGTCTGTGAGGATGACATAGCTGGTTTCGATAGGCGGGGCAAGGCACACAGAAATCCTTCACAATAGAGGGCGGCCACAGCAAGACGGAGTCTACGAAAACGCAATTGCTACATCAAATTGGGGCGTCCAGTGATTAAAAACCTGGCGTCGCTTCACCTCTTCGTATCGGTGCAGCAGAGCCCAAGTACTGCTAAGACAGCGTGTTGACGTCAGGCGGCGACGACGGCCAGCTGAAGCCAGTGCAGGGGTCTTGCAGGCAGTAGCGACTGCGCCTGCGAGGAGAACACGGGAAGTATAACTTGATTTACCAAAAACTTCGTACAGTGCAAAATGGGTTAAAATAAGCGAGCACGTGTCTCGGCTTATCCGTAGATGCTCGACCGTTTCTGAGAAAATGATGATCAAAGCTGTGTGTCTCTTAACGAGTAAACATTTGAACAGAAGCGCTGACACAGTGTTCGGAAGCTGATTATTATTTTTATTTTTGTGACTACGTAGGCTTTCCCGGCGTTTTTGTTTCTCATTAATCTATCCATGTCCATAGAAGATTACTGTACGAATGGTTTCTAGTGTATATTAGAATAACGTTGTCCTTATTTGTCTGCTAATTGTACGTTCGGTGAACGAATTTAAAAAATAATAAATGAGTGAGAAAATTATTTAAAATTGTTTTAGGAGAAATTCCTACAGCGAACTTTGATTTGTAATCAGTTACAAACGCCATTTTTCGGAAAAGTAATCCGTTATGCGTGATTTGCCGCGAAATTATTGCCAACGCGTGAAATCTTCAGCAGTGTTAATGAGGTTTCTCCCCGAGTGAGATTCGTAGGAAGAAATGTCAAAGTGGTAAAATCTACCATGCGCGATACTCGTGGTGATCTTTGGACATGGCCAGAAAAATTAAAAAAATAAAATAAAAAAGACCAATAACTGAGTTTCGAACAAGGGACGCAGAAGTGAGAGTTAGCGACACTAGCCACTGTCCTAACAATTCGGCTGACAGTACCGCCCGCGTAAAGGCAACTAAATTAATTCAAAGTCTTTGATCGTCATGTTCCCAGAATCGATCAAGTATCTACGGATAAGCCCAGACATGTGTTCGCATAGTTTGATTCAAATGGTTCAAATGGCTCTGAGCACTATGGGACTTAACGACTGAGGCCATCAGTCCCCTAGAACTGAGAACTCCTTAAACCTAACTAACCTAAGGACATCACACACATCCATGCCCGAGGCAGGATTCGAACCTGCGACAGTAGGGGTCGCGCGGTTCCAGACTGAAGCGCCTAAAACCGCTCGGCCACTCCGGCCGGCTACTTTGATTCCTCTTCCGCTGAGCGACGTTTCTGGAATATGAGAGTATGGCACTTGCCGTGTTCTCCGTGTTAGCGCAGCTGGCGGCAGCTAAACAAAGGCACCAATGGATTCCATGGGTACCCAGCGAAGTCGAACGCTGGACCCTGAGGAGCATGCCCAGTTGCAGGCTGGTGGAGGCCATCAGACTCGACATACTTTGTCGCCGAACTCTTCGCTGGTCCCTTGGCTACTAGTACGCCATCGAACTTAAGTGTTACTAGCATCCTTGCGCCGAGATGTTTTGTTGGCTAGCGACGATGTCATGCACAGTCGACTGTCGCAATGCTGAGGAGGAAAACACGGAAGGTGCGGTAACCCTGTTTCCCAGAAACTTCGCGCTGAGGAAGAAGAATGAAAACACGCGGACACGTGTCTCGGCTTATCCGTAGGTACTCGACCGTTTCTGAGAAAACGACGGTGAAAGTTTTCGGCGTACTGTAGGTACTTTTTAGCGGACGCTAAGCTCAAGCGAAGTGATGGCGCATTGGCTAGTGTTGCAGCCACTCACTTTTGCGCGCCGTATTCGAAACTCGACCTTTTTTTTTTCGTGTATCTACTCGCCGCGCGGAGTAGCGGCCCGGTCTAGGACGAATCGCGGTTCGCGCGGCTCCCTCCGTCAGCGATTCGAGTCCTTCTTCGGGCATGGGTGTGTGTGTTGTCCTTAGCGTAAGGTAGCTTAAGTTAGATGAAGTAGTGTGTGAGCTTAGCAGTCGACGACCTCAGCAGTTTGGTCCAATAGGATCTTACCACAAATTTCCAAATTTTCATGTATCTACCCGTATCTGTAGAGGGCTACCTCACACTCATGTTTCTTATCAAGTTAGGGGACACAAGGACGTTATAATAATTGTAAACTTACAACTGAGTTTCACAATAAGTGTTACACATCTATTAAACAACATATGTGTGTATGTTATTTTCAGCGGTTACAATCTTTTTAAGTTTCCATAGTCTTATATATCATTTTTTGTAACAATTCTCTTTTAATTTTTATATTTTAGTCTTATGTTTATTCTTCAGGAAGATTCGGTACAGGCCCCTGGATGATATCCACCGTGGGAACATTCGAAACAAAGAAATTCCAAACACCACGAGCATCGAGCAAAGGTCGGCTTGTCACAGGGAAATTTCTTCGTATGAATATCGTTAGGTAGAGAAATGTCGTTAATACTGCTGGAGATTTCAAACGTTGGCAGTAATTTCGCGGCAGATCATGCATAACAAATGACTTTCCCGAAAATTGGCGTTTGCAATTTATTATGAATCAAGATACACTATAGAAATTTCCCCGAAAACAATTAAAATAATTTTCACCTTCATTTTTTTAAAGTTGATTCACCAGACACAAAATTATTAAAAGAATAAGTAACACATTATTTCAATATACATTCGAAAACATTCGTGAAACGGTCGAGCATTTCTTGTTTTGAACTGTCTTCCGTTGAGCAAAGTTTCTGAAAAATCAGATCATGGCACTTTCAGTTCAAATGGTTCAAATGGCTCTGAGCACTATGGGCCTTAACTGCTGAGGTCATCAGTCCCCTAGAACTTAGAACTACTTAAACCTAACTAACCTAAGGACATCACACACATCCATGCCCGAGGCAGGATTCGAAGCTGCGACCGTATCTGTCACGCGGTTCCAGACTGTAGCGCCTAGAACCGATGGGCAACTCCGGCCGGCGCATTTTCAGTGTTCTCCTCGTAAGTCGAGGAGTCGTTACCGGAGTCTTGCCACATGTTGACGTAACAGTGGGGCGTTTAGCCAGTCAGGTGCTTCATCAGACGCGTGTCATGAAATTCGTTTGCACCGCGGTATTCCATCCGCACCTCGACACCCTCAACATAAATGAATGTAACGTATATGTAGGCGCAAAGACCCATTACTCTTCAGACTCACTATAAGCGCCTAATCTGTGGAAATAATAACTACCGTAATACCGTAAAATATGGATGAGTATTCGTCCGGAGCGACGTAAAGTAAAGCCCGCAGATAAAACTAGTTGCAGCAAAAGCAGATTACATAGTGATATTGAGTGTAAGACTCCCAACGAAATATTATTCATTCACAGAAGGCCTTGCAAGGCATTCATTCGACTGATTATTGTGTATCGCTCGTCAGTTTGGGATTCTTACCAAGCATGACTGATACAGCAGATGCGAGAAGATTCGAGGAAGAGCAACGCATTTCGTCACAGTTTGTTTAACGAGCGTTATGGAGAGGATCACCAAACTACAGTTCCAGGGGCTGCTGGAGATGCGTATGCGTTGTGTATCACAGAATGGTGTACTGTTGAAACTCGAAGAGCATGCGTTCCAAAAACGTTGTACAACATACTGCTATCTCCACATAAACTGACGGAAGTGGAATGTATTACGCCGTAAACACGTTGATCGAACTCTAACAAAATGATACTTCAGTCGTTCCATGCCTTCCGCTATGTTGACTAAAATTTCATCATTATGTGAGCTGCCGGCAGCTGTGGCCGAGCGGTTCTAGGCGCTTCAGTCCGGAACAGCGCGACCGCTACGGTCGCAGGTTCGAATCCTGCCTGGGCATGGATGTGTTGATGTTCTTAGGTTAGTTAGGTTTAATTAGTTCTAAGTCTAGGGGACTGATGACCTCAGATGTTAAGTCCCACAGTGCTTAAAGCCATTTGAACCATTTTTTTATGTTAGCATGTGAGCTTATTTTCAGTATTTTCAGAACAGGAGAATGTGATCGTGTAGCGTATGCACTTCAGTATATGCCAAGAATGGTAACTCTTGTTGACATCCCTTCGCGACAGGGATGACAAATGGTACACTTCAGCACGATAACCATGTCTGGAATCCGATGGAAAGACGAATACTTTCATACGAGCCTCCAGTCAGCAATCTTCATGAACGCAAATGTTTCGGACGTGGCAAGAGATACTTCAACATGAGATTCGGAGGCTGTTTGCGTCAATGTGACACAACTAATACAAGAGTGCATTCGCGCTTTTGGGGGCCGCACTTCATACTGATGTATATGTTGGACATCAGTTTTGAATGGAATGAGTGTTTAATCATCCAAAACCCCTTGTGTGATGAACACCTTCACAAAGTTTGATAAGCATCGGGCTGGTGCTTAGTGGTGTTGAACTGTCTATTTCACCCACTGTATGTCTCGTGAAAATCAGAAAAATTTGAGCTCATTTGGAGATTTACCAACAGTCAAAGCTTACTATTAACTTTGTGCGTAGGTTCGTAGGGTTTTCGTTTTGCTTGTTGGTATTCCGGTTACTAGGGGTTTATTTATCGATTATCATTTTTTATTTGTAGTTCGCCGTTGCTGTTTGAGCTTACATATTGTCATTTTGTCATTTGGAGACAGTGAGTGAAGCTGTGGATGCAACAAAATGGAGTACCGAGTGGAGAAATCAGAACATTTCCGAGACATTCTTCTGTTTGAGTTCAATAGAGGGGTGACAGCAGCGGAGGCAGGCACAAACACTTCCGCTGTGTGTAGGGATAATGCTACTGGACAGAGCAAGTAGAAGAAAATGGTTCTTCGTTTTAAGAAGGATCTTTTTGATATTTACTCTCTACGGACCTTCACGGTTTGATGAAGATCGTTTAAACGCATTAATCCACAATGATCCACGTCATTATACTTGGTAACTGGCAAATGTGATGAATTGCGATCATTCCACCATCGTGCGAGATTTGCATGCAATGGGGAAGGCTCAAAAATCGGTTGTATGGGTACCGCGTACTGTAAGCAGAACTAACAAAAATCTGCTTGCTCGTCATCAATTGGTTCGTGAACAACACCGCCCATTCCTATCCTGTTTCGTTACTGGTGACGAGAAATGGTATCTTTATGCTAACATAAGATAAGGAAAGGAATGGTTGAACCCAAACGAAGCAGCAACTCCCTGTACAAAGACTTGCGCGCACCCACGAAAAATAATGTTATGCATCTAGTGGAACAGTAACGGTGTATTGTACACTACTGACCATTAAAATTGCTACACCAAGAAGAAATGCACATGATAAACGGGTATTCACTGGACGAATATATTATACTACAACTGACATGTGATTACATTTTCACGCAGTTTCGGTGCATAGATCCCGAGAAATCAGTATCCAGAACAACCACCTCTGGCGTTAATAATGGCCTTGATACGCCTGGGCATTGAGTCAAACAGAGCTTGGATGGCGTGTACAGGTACAGCTGCCCATGCAGCTTCAACACGACACCACAGTTCATCAAGAGTAGTGACTAGTGTATTGTGACGAGCCAATTGATCGGCCACCATTCACCAGACGTTTTCAATTGGTGAGAGACCAGGGCAGCAGTCGAACATTTTCTGTGTCCAGGAAGGGCCGTACAGGACCTGCAACATGCGGTCTTGCATTATCCTGCTGAAATGTAGGGTTTCTCAGGGATCGAATGAACGGTAGAGCCACGGGTCGGAACACGTTTGAAATGTAACGTCCACTGTTCAGAGTGCTGTCAATGCGAACAAGAGGTGACCGACACGTGTAACCAATGGCACCCCATACCATCACGCTGGGTGATACGCCAGTATCGTTTTGCTTCCAAAGTGCGTTCACTGCGATGTCGCCAAACACGGATGCGACCATCATGATGCTGTAAACAGAACCTGGATTCATCCGAAAAAATGGCGTTTTGCCTTTCGTGCACCCAGGTTCGTCCTTGAGTACACCATCGAATGCGCTCCTGTCTGTGATGCAGCGTCAAGGGTAACCGCAGCCATGGTCTCCGAGCTGATAGTCCATGCTGCTGCTAACGTCGTCGAACTGTTCGAACAGATGGTTGTTGTCTTGCAAACGTCCCCATCTGTTGACTCAGGGATCGAGACGTGGCTGCACGATCCGTTACAGCCATGCGGATAAGATGCCTGTCATCTCGACTGCTAGTGACACGAGGCCGTTGGGATCAAGCACGGCGTTCCGTATTACCCTCCTGAACCCACCGATTCCATATTGTGCTAACAGTCATTGGATCTCGACCAACGCGAGCAGCAGTGTCACGATACTATAAACCGCAATCGCGATAGGCTACAATCCCCCACTTCATCAAAGTCGGAAACGTGATGGTACGCATTTCTCCTCCTTACACGAGGCATCACAAAAACGTTTCACCAGGCAACGCCGATCAACTGCTGTTTGTGTATGAGAAATCGGTTGGAAACATTCCTCATGTCAGCACGTTGTAGGTGTCATCACCGGCGCCAACCTTGGGTGAATGCTCTGAAAAGCTAATCATCTGCATATCACAGCATCTTCTTCCTGTCGGTTAAATTTCGCGTCTTTAGCACGTCATCTTCGTGGTGTAGCAATTTTAATGGCCAGTAGTGTACTACGAACTGCTTCCGCGGGGTGTAACCACCACTGTTGACATTCATTTTCAACAACTGAGACGCCTTTCAGATGCAATCCAAGAAAGACGACCAGGAAAACTGCGTGACGGGAGCTACTCCACGATAATACCCGCTCGCATTCTGTTGGACTGACATAAAACACTACACAGGAGTTGGGTTGGGAAGTCATTATGCACCCGCCTTATTCACCTGGTCTTGCGCCATCAGAATTTCACCTTTTCCTCAAATAACCTTCAAGGAACTTTCTGTCCGGATGAAAATGCGCTCCGAACGTGGCTCGACGAGTCCTTCGTCTTAAAACCACGTAATTTCTTCAGTCGCGGAATCGATAAGTAATCCCAACGTTGGCAGACTGTTGTAAATAGTGAAGGAGAATATACTATTAGTGACTTTAGTCTCTGTTACGTGTATCTCTTGTTTTTATTAAATTCGTGGAAAAACGGTACGAACTCCTGCACCAACTCAGCGCTTACCATTCGCAAATAGAACAGGAAACGGGGAAATGATAGTTATATCAAAAGTACGCTCCGTCACATACTCTAATGTGGCTTGTACAGGTTCACAATTATTGAACTATATGAAATAAAATCGTTATAACTTCTGAACGGTTTGCGTTAGGACGCTCAAACTGCACGGTTGGCCGCGGGGTATGATGCGAAATAGTATGGTTTGGTTTAGCGACGAAGCCCACTTTCGTTTGGATGGGTCCGTCAATAAGCAAAATTGGCGCATTTGGGGGACTGAGAATCCGTATTTCGCGATCGATAAGTCACTTCACCTCAACAGGTGACTGTGTGGTGTGCAATGTCCAGTCACGGAATAATCAGTGCGATATTCCTTGATGGCACGGTGACTGCCGAACGGTACGTGAATGTTTTGGAAGATGATTTCATCTCCATTATCCAAAGTGGCCCTTATTTCGAGTCAGCCTGTGGGGCCGAGCAGTTCTAGGCGCTACAGTCTGGAACCGCACGACCGCTACGGTCGCAGGTTCGAATACTGACTCGGGCATGGATGTGTGTGATGTCCTTAGGTAAGTTAGGTTTAAGTAGTTCTAAGTTCTAGGGGACTGATGACCCCAGAAGTTAAGTCCCATAGTGCTCAGAGCCATTTGAACCATTTGAACCTTATTTCGACAAGATGTGGTTCATGCAACACCAATGGTCTGTAATGGGCGAAGCAAGACACACCCAGAGAGACAGTAATCTCACTCTATTAAGGGGGGTAGGACGTCAAACGGGCCGACTTGGAGCAGGAGAGTCACCACAGGACATTTTAATTTCTACTGTCTATACTTTTACAAATAAACTCATAAAACTTTGTCACCATGACCAGGAAGGATTGAGGACTCACACTCATCGCAGTGGAAGTTCAAAACAAAGCAAAATATCTTTTTTTACATGTGAAATTTCATCATTTTTTCACTTGTTACTGGCTGCATTTGTTGCTATAGGTACACTTATCTTCCTAAGTAAGAGAGATTCTTCGATGAATTTTTCATAGCATACAAGCAGTAGTTACAGGTGTATGAAACTCTAGAATTTTCCAAATATATTAAAAAACTGTGGAAAAATTGAGATAATTAACTAAAAAACTTGAATTTTTTCTAAACATGAAGTTTAAAATGTAACAGTTCCTTCATTTTTTCATAAATTAAATAACTTCTAGAGTTTCATACACCTGCAACTATGGTTTGTATGCTGTGCAAAAGTCATCGAAGAATCTCTCTTACTTAGGAAGAAAAGTGTACCTATAGCAACAAATGCAGCCAGTACTAAGTGAAAAAATGATGAAATTTCACATGTAAAAAAATGTGTTTTGTTACGTTTTTGAGCTTCCACTGCTATGAGTATGAATCCTGAATCCTTCCTGGATATGCTGTTAAAGTTTTATGAATTTATTTGTAAAAGTATAGAGAGTGGAAATTAAAAAGTCCTGTGGTGCCTCTCCTGCTCCAAGTCGGCCCGTTTGATGTCCTACCCCCATTAAGTACTTAGCTGCAAGTGAAGGTGAAGTAATGGACAAACGCAATGTGAACTGATGGCGTAACACCCACAAAATCTCACCCTCCGTCGACGGGCATCGAAAATACGGCTTTACGCAGAGCGAGTACGCTTGCTACCTCCCTTACACACGATGCAGTCAATCCCGCTCGCGCCACCAGTATCGACTTTTGTAATTCTGGCGCGGACAACGTTTCTGCAAAAAATATGCCATATCTCGTTCCATGTTAACGAAATTGCTCGTCCGCCAGAATTACATTGCAAGCTACACGATATCTGTAGTCAATTTATTTCCAATTTCGGTTTTTCCCTCTCGCATTAAAACTGTTTAGAAAAATATACCTCCGCGATTACACCGTGCTGAGCGAAGGGGGTGTGGGGACCCAAAAGCGGAAAAAAAAGTTTAAAAACGCGCCGTTCTCGTACTAAACATGCGCCGGTCGGGCTGGTGGGCACGATAACCGTATTTCTGGCGGCCGGGGCGACGCAGTTTTGCGCCGTAATCGGCTGACTGCGCGGGATAACATTTGAGGTCGTTCGCGCGGCCGCCGGCGAGCCGTCTGATTCAATAAACAGTACGCGCCGCCGTCCGGCGAGCGGTAATTCGGTCGGACCACAGCAGCCGCTCCCTGCGGGCGGGTTTTTTAACGCGCAGCGGTTTCCAGCCCTGCGTAGCGAGGTATGTTTTCAATATGGCAGCCGATATTACAAGCAGCGCCGCCAACCCACCCCTCAGCCTTCCCGCCCCCGCATCTACAACCACCCCAGCCCCCGCCCCCGTCGGGGCACTCAGTTCGCCCCCACGACATTTACAGCGGAATTTTTCACCCTTCCGTCTTCTTCACCCTTCCTCGCGAGCGGGGAAAATAGGGAAGGGTGGAAAATGGAAATGCGAAGCGCAGCAAGAGGGTCGGTTCTGTGAAGAAGCATTGGCGGCCTACACCACGACATTCAGCCAGAATATTCTTGCAGTTTCTTTACTTTTAAGAGAGTATCTCCTATTGCATTTACTTACAATGGAACCTCCCCATCGCACCCCCCTCAGATTTAGTTATAAGTTGGCACAGTGGATAGGCCTTGAAAAACTGATCACAGATCAATCGAGAAAACAGCAAGAAGTTGTGTGGAACTATGAAAAAAATAAGCAAAATATACAAACTGTGTAGTCCATGCGCAAGATAGGCAACATCAAGGAGAGTGTGAACGCAGGAGCGCAGTGGTCCCATGATTAGCGTGAGCAGCTGCGGAACGAGAGGTCCTTGGTTCAAGTATTCCCTCAAGTGAAAAGATTACTTTCATTATTTTCGCAAAGTTATGATCTGTCCGTTCGTTCATTGACGTCTCTGTTCACTGTAATAAGTTTAGTGTCTGTGTTTTGCGACCGCACCACAAAACCGTGCGATTAGTAGACGAAAGGACGTGCCTCTCCAATGGGAACCTAAAACATTTCATCGCAAGGTCATAGTTCAACCGATTCCTCCACAGGAAAACACGTCTGATATATTCTATACGACACTGGTGACGGCATGTGCGTCACATGACAGGAATATGTTGTCGACCCACCTAGCTTGTACACTTGGCGAATGGATAAAAAGATTCTTCTACCTTGCCCGATTTAGGTTTCCGTGCGCTGTAGTCGACTGACGTCGTGTGTTTCGATGTTTGTTTAGGTGTAGCGTCCCCATACTACGGCGCAGTTACCTCGCATCGGACGAACGGACGGACAGATAATAATTGTCTGAAAATAAAAAATTAAACTTTTCACTCGAGGGAATACTTGAACCAAGGACCTCTCGTTCTGTAGCTGCTCACGCTAACCACGGGACCACGGCGCTCCTGAGTTCACACTATCCTTGATGTTGCCTATCTTGCGCATGAACTACTCAGTTTGTATATTTTGCTAATTTTTTTCATAGTTCCACACAACTTCTTCCTGTTTTCTCGATTGATCTGTGTTCAGTTTTTCAAGGCCTATCCACTGTGCCAACTTAAAACTAAATCTGAGGGGGGTGAGATGGGGAGGTTCCCTTGTTAGAGCACTTTGCCTTCTTTATTCTTTGATGCCCTTTTTTACAATGACATCACATCGCTACGAGACGTAAAGTACATTGCCGGAAAAAAAACGGAGAGTTCTTCGCCAGTTTCCAAGTTTATTCTCAATTTAATGTATAAGAAATACGAATCGAATACACAAACAATCCTGCCGGAGGAACATCCGCAACTGAGCATTATACCAGAGGTTGCAAATACCGCTACAGTTGTAAGATTCTCTTATCTAGAACACGACCGGTTTCGGGCTCTTATACGCCCATCTTCAGGTGTAGTAACGTGTTGCTGTGACCCCGGGCGCCGCGGTGAATGAGTACAAGACGCGGTGTGCCAACAGCTAGTTACGACAGCGGAAGATTGGTGTATAGGAGCCCGAAACCAGTCGTATTCTAAATAAAAGAACCTTATAACTGTGGCGGTATTTTCAACCTCTGGAATCGAACACAACTGAATTACGACAATTTCGAAGCGGACCTAAGATAAAAATGCTGAGAGGCAACGCTTAAGCTGTACCTTAGGGTGAAGTGTAGCGAGATCTGTGTTACTGAAGCGCAGAACGACAACGCAGACATTCATTACTTAAACACATAAAATTTTAAAAACAAAATATTTTATGGAACGAAGCTTATATGGCTGTTGATATACTTTCTGGGATGTGAGGTCGTGGTCCAAGAACTTTTCTGCTCCTTACGTTTCGTCCAGGACTGCGCTGGACTTCCTCAGAGGCGCTGCTCCGATGAGTCTTGCCGACTGACTGGTCGGGTGTCTGAGAGCGACATATATATTGTGAGAAAGGGGGGCGTGGTTCAGGTGACACGTGATGAGCAGTGATAATCCATAGCAAAGATAAGGTTGACTATCGATTACCACCTTGTCAAAGATAAAAATTGTTAGCAATTTTGTAGAGCCACTGTCCATATATCGCTAAGTTCATAGCCTCCTCTTTCCTACTAAAATTATCGTGATGTTTATAAATTTCGATAGCTTCTCTATAAAGCCGTGGTTAGTAATTTAACGTTGTAGATAAAACTTCGGTATCCGAAAACTTTACTTGGTGGTTGCCTGGTTGAAGAGCATGTTCCGCTACAGCTGACTTTTCTATTTTTCCAAGTCGACAAATACTTTTATGCTCTTTCACTCGCGTGTTTACGCTTCTTTTGGTAGTACCAATGTAAACTTTACCACAGGTACATGGAATTTTATACACACCACATGTCGACAGGGGAGGGCGTTTATCCTTCGCATTCCATATGTCATGGAATAGAGAGAAACAATTTACGTAAATGCAGTTACCCCATGAGTAGGCCTGTTCTAGGCTCTTCAGTCTGGAAAAACACGACCGCTACGGTCGCAGGTTCGAATCCTGCCTCGGGCATGGATGTGTGTGATGTCCTTAGGTTATTTAGGTTTAAGTAGTTCTAAGTTCTAGGGGACTGATGACCTCAGATATTGAGTCCTATAGTGCTCAGAGCCATTTGAACCCATGAGTAGCATAGGTAATTACTCAGACAGAGTATGCATTCACAGGATACAAGACGTCGACACGTAAGTTCCATACTGGCCACTCTGTTACTGGTTATAAAGAAAATGTCTCTGGTCATCTAAAAAACAAACAATATTAGCGTTGACCATGATAGAAGATTACAGTTCTTATCGAACAGACTTCTACCTGTGGCTATTAATTTCAATCCAACCCTACCCCAAATAAGGATATTTTGGCCCAGTCCCAATTCCAAATTAACACTTCAGAATACGCTAAGAACTCCATAATCCATACTCCGTAAAATAACTGTTATATACAGGAGTTTATGCCTTAAAACAAAACTCAGTTAGATCGGGGCTCAACATTTAACGCGCATATCAATATGTTAACTATGCTCAGGAATCACAAGAGGAGGAGGTATATTTGGAAAAGGCTGGGAGATACGGAAAGATTTCAGTTAGATTACTTCATGGTCAAGCAGAGATTCCGAAATCAGATACTGGATTGTAAATCGTACCCAGGAGCAGATATAGGCACAGGTCACAATTTAGTTATAATGAAGAGTAGGCTGCAGTTGAAGAAACTAATCAGGAAAAATCAGTTTACAAAGAAGTGGAATACGGAAGTACTGAGGAATGAAGAGAAACGCTTGAAGTTCTCTGAGGCTATAGATTTAAATAAAAAAGTACGAAGTGCAGGGAAGCTAAGGCAAAATGGCTGCATGAAAAATGTGCAGAGATAGAAAAAGAAATGACTGTCGAAAGGACTGACTCATCATATAGAAAAATCAAAATAACGGTCGATTAAATTAAAAGCAAGGGCGTTAGCATTAAAAGTGCAATGGGAATTACACTGTTAAATGCAGAGTACAGAGTGAATAGGTGTAAAGGGTTCATTCAAGGCCTGTATGAGATGGGAGGACTTCTCTGATGGCCTGAAGGAAGAAGAAACAGAAGTCGACAGGGATGACATACGGAATTCTGTATTAGATATTAAAATAGCTTTGGATGACTTAAGATCTAATAAGATAGAGAGGAATAGATAAGATTCCATCGGAATTTTTGAAATTATTGGAGAAATTGAAAAAAAAAACGACTATTCGTTGGGTGTAGGGAATGTATGAGATGGCGATACACCATCAGATATTCAGAAAAACATCATTCACGCAATTCCGAAGATAGCAAGAGCCAAAAAGAGCTATTATTATCGCACCGTTAGGTTAACAGCTCATACATCCAAGCTGCTGACAAGAATAATATACTGAAGAATTGAAAATAAAATTGAGGATCCGTGAGCAGACGATTAGTTTGGCTTTAGGGAAGGTGAACGCGCCAGAGAGGCAGTTCTGACGTTGCAGTTGATAATGGAAGCATGTCTGAAGAAAAATCAAGACACGGACATAGGATTTGTCGATCCGGAAAACGCGTTAGACAATGTGAATTGGTGAAAGATGTTCGAACTTAAGAGAAAAATATGGGTAATCTATAGGGAAAGAGGAGTAACGTACAATATGTACAAGAACCAAGAGGGGACAATAAGATTGGAAGACCAATAACGAAGTGTTCGAATTAAAAAGGGTGTAAGACAGGGATGTAATCGTTCGCCCCTACTGTTCAGTCATCGAAGAAGCAATGATGGGAATAAAAGAAAAGTTGAAGAGCAGGATTAACATTCAGGGTGAAAGGATATCTATGATAAGATTCGGAATGAACAATCTACTGGGCACAGAATATGGGTTGAGTGTAAATCGAAGAAAGATGGAAGAAATGATGTAACGTATTTACACCAAATATGTAACGTGGCTACAACAAATATATGTCTTAGTTCGTCTGTGAAAATGGACTTGATAAGCAACCCGAGCTATCAGTAATCGAAATCTAACCTGCATAACACTGTGTGCATGTTGTATGAGTGTCAGTTTCACTGTCATTTAAACGCTCAACAGATCGTTACATGAAAAACTTAAAACTAACATTTGGATAAACTATCTAACTGCGTATTTGAATCAGAATTTACAAGTGATACAGAATTTACTGGATTACAGTACATGACATATTGTGGTGTGTCAGTGTCTCTGTTTTGGCCCTAAAGTTTTGCTCTCACCTCTTTAGATGGCTGCCTCTTTCCATGTGGTTTACAGCAATTCGCAGCAGCAACGGCGGCTAAAGCTTATTGTTGCTAAGAATGAATTTAATCAAAAGGAATTCCTGGGACTCCCGCCAAAATGAATTGTTATACAATCACTAATAGAAAACAAATAACTCGTGAGAAGGAATTTCATAAATTGAGTCTGTTTAAAAGTTCAGAATCGTCATAACCCATAACCAATAATAGACAATGACAGTTACCATGACATAAGTATCAATAATGGCTGAGAGCCAGATTATCAATTTTTTTCAATTTCAAAGTTACGTTAACATTTAATAACCGCAGCATATTATTTAGATGTGGAGAATATTTATTATTATTTGGAGGATAAGGATGCTTCTTTAACTGACAAGCAAAACATGGGATTACTGCAAACTCGGATTAACAATCGTGAGCCTAACCCTGCCATTGCTTTTGCGCAATGCTTGCGAATCTCACCTTGAATTACATCTTCAAGCACAGTTAAGCCATCTAAATCTCTCCTGGCTATGTAAATGAAATCAGGCCCCGAGTGTGGTAAGATCTGCCATCACCGACGTGAGGGCAGCATCCGTCTCCCAGCTCTCGACCGACGCTACCACTTCCACTCTCGCAGACAGACCTCGTCTCACAACAATGCTTAGAATCGCGCTCCCATGTTTCGCCCTCAGATTGTTACTATCGATATCTGTGTGCTTACACAATGCAAAGAATAGCGTTGACTATATTGTTCTCAATGTAAAGGAGAGTTCTCGCACATTCCTTACAATGAGAAGTAGCAGAAATGAGAACAGATAACACTTGACATCACTATTGGAGGACACGAATTGGACGAAGTTAAGGAATTCTGTTACCTAGGCAACAAAACAACTCGTTATGGACGGAGCAAGGAGGTCGTGAAACGCAAACTAGCACTGGCAATAAGGGCATTTCTGGCCAAGACAAATCTAGTAGTACCAAACATGTACCTTAATTTGAGGAAGAAATTTCAGAGAATGTATGTTTGGAGCACATCACTGTATGACAGTGAAAAACTGACTGTGCAAAAACCTGAACAGAAGACATTCGAAGCACCTGTGATGTTGTGCTACAGACGATTCTAGAAGGTGAAAAAAAAAAAAAATTCCGAGATGAGGGCCACCACACGAGCGTGTCCCAGAGACCTCATTTCTGGAGGTAGCTACTGAGGCCATAGTGCAGTCTAGAAATATCCAATCTGCGGCGTATTGTGGGCGACTGAAATGAGTTCCATAGCCACTATCCAGTGGGTGAACCTCCTGTCTATCTGTACCCATGGAGTCAGCAGCTTCGATGAGTCCTGCGGTTCCTGTTACTTGTACCGCCACTAGGGAACCTTATGAGAGTTTCACACCAACGTCATTCCAACTCTTCAACTGCGCGGATGTGTGGGTAGGATCATTTTTATGCAAGATAGCGCTCCTCCACGCATTGCACAGTCAGTAAAGCGGCTACTGCAGAGGCATTTCGGAAACGCTAGAATTATCAGCCGTCCTTTCCCCACACCCTGGCCTTGAGATCACCTGATCTTAGTCTGTGTGACTTCTGGATGTGGGGTTACCTGAAAGATGTTGCGTGTCTGTGCTCCAATTATGAACGTAGCTGAATTAATGGCACGCGCTGTAAAACGCGCTCTGAACGTGACCACCAAGACACTGCGATCTGTTGTGGAAAGTGTTGTTTATAAATTTCAACATGGGACAAAAACAGTAGACAGCGTATTGTACACGACTAGCGCCAGTCTCACGATGATCAGAAACCGAAGTCATTTTGCTTTTTATGCTGTTTTTGGCCTCACAACAATTAAAAACGTATTTTCCCATCTGATGTGATACGACTAACAGTGGCGTAACTGTTGACTGCAGAACTCGTGCAGTCATGCACACCGAATATTACCCAAAACATAGCCGCCAAATTGCGATCCATCTGCCATTTGCAGCCGACCCCATTTACGTTAAAACGCCTACAGCCCAATCTACGGGGAAAAAAAAAAACCCGCTGTTCAAATTTGATGTCATTCTGAGTAGTGATTCTCCTTCTACAGAGCTTTGAAATTGAAACTTTCATTATGGACACACTATCATATGCTAAACACCCGGGATACTTGAGCGTGGTTTATAGACGATGAGGTGTTGTTGTGGTCTCTCCAATGAGCCTGGTGGTCAACGTTTTGAACAATACCTGTAAGGAAACAGTTCTGTTTTTGTTACAAACTGCACTTTACATTGACCGAACACACTACGATAAAAGTGTCCATGTTTCGTCCGTGTTTTGAAGGAGGAGGAGGAGATTAGTGTTTAATGTCCCGTCGACAACGAGGTCATTAGAGACGGAGCGCAAGCTCGGGTTAGGGAAGGATGGGGAAGGAAATCGGCCGTGCCCTGTCAAAGGGACCATCCCGGCATTTGCCTGAAGTGATTTAGAGAAATCACGGAAAACCTAAATCAGGATGGCCGGAGACGGGATTGAACCGTCGTCCTCCCGAATGCGAGTCCAGTGTGCTAACCACTGCGCCACCTCGCTCGGTCGTCCGTGTTTTGCTGCATTTCTCTGTGGTTCTTCTGGTTTTCTCTGTTGTGGAGATATTTTCACAGGATTGACGGTAACTGGGGTAACTAACCAAATAAGTCATAACTCGTAACGATCTATAGAGGATTACAGGTCCCTTATAACGCAATCCTCAGACAATTTCCCTGAACAGCCTCTTCAATTTTGTTGGCTAGACTGCACTGAAGAGTTGAAGAGCGGTCCTTTAGCTACCAGCAAGGCCTCTTCCAGATTCCGCCCGACTCTTTCTTTGAAGTAGGGTAGACTGGCAATTAAGTTCTTGAACCACCATAAGATAGAAAGCCACGTCGTTACCACACATCCACTAGAGAACGATTCGTGTAGTCCATGAGAGCTCCCAGTTGTTTATGTGTATCTTTGAGAAATTCTTTAACTTCTTTATACAACAAATTGTACAGAAATTTTAGGCCCTCCCTGTATTCCGGTAACTTTGTGTCAAGAGGGGTGTCAAGAGGGTTACAATTAGAGGCAAAGCTTAATCACAAGACAGCATACTGCAATGTCCAAGCATGTAGTTATATGCATATAACTCTGGATCAATTTCAACTAAATTTGGCACATAAATAACAGACCTCTCAATTCTCAGCTCTTTGTGGTTTATAACCTCCTAGCTCCAATAGGAATGGAGATGTGGACGAAAAGGTAATTCTCAGCCCCTGGCATATAGGCTGCTCTGCTGTGCATGATATATATGTTGCACGGGAACAGTGTCATCCTGCTCAATCAACCCATATTGCAGGGCAACCAACAAGTCAAAGGCAAGAAAGTGTTTACCAGGCCCCAACATGTAGGCTGCCCTGCATGACAGATGTGTTGGATTAGTATCAGCCTGCTTTATCAACATGCTTTGCATGGCGGTCTGTGTATCATAGCAAACAAATAATTTTCAATCACCTGATGTGCAGCCTGCCCTACAAGACAAGTGTGTTGTGGGAGTATATCAGTAAACTTTATTGAACTGCATTGCACGTGCTATGTGCAGCTTGAGATGGATCGAGGAGGGGGTGGACAAAACGAGAGGGAGAAGGAAATCGATACTGAGATGGGAGCAGGATGAGAGGCATGAGGCAGGCCGAAGGTTAGAGGGCGGTGGGCAGGTGAGAAAGGAATATGGGGAGGTGGAGATGGAAAGAGAGAGAGAAATGACGATACGTTTAGAAGGATGGGTGAAGATACGGTCAGAGAGAGGGGATAGAGGAAGTGGACAAAGGTGGCGGAGGAGACGAAGAGAGAGGGAGAGTGGGGAGGAAGAGACAGATAGATAAAGGTGGGAGGGTGAGGTGGACAGACAGAGAGAGGATGAGGAGAAGTTGTATTCAGTATGTGTATCAAACGCGTATGCAGGCAAAACCATGGGGAAAAGACTAGTTAGCAACATTTATTTTGCAAAAGTGTATAAATTACAAATTTGTGATTTGTGACAAATAGAAGACTAATTCATCAAATTTATTTGCATATCTTTGTTGCAGGTAGAAGCCGAGTAGAGACCACTACAGTCCCTGTTGTAAAACGACGCCACGTGAGGAGAAGGCGCGGTTTGTTCTATGGTATCACGAGACAAAATCTCCAATTACTGTGCAGCAGATTTTCGAAAGACATACAGACGAGAAGCAGCAAGAGTATTGTTGCGTGCACGTGGATTTTCCGCGAACAGGGCGGCCTTCGATCGCTGAACAAAATGTCGGAGCTGTGGAACAGGCGTTCATACGAAGTGCTTCCAAATCTACTCGACGCGCATCTCGTGAATTATGGAGTGCTAGGACCACAGTGCGAATTATTCTCCATAACACATTGGCACCTGCATGCATGTAGGGTCCAGATAAGACAGGCGTTACAGCAAGATGATGAAACTTGTCGAGCAGCTTTTACGACTGAGAAATTGGCACGAATCGACATTAGCAATGAGTATCTTCAAAGAACTTGTTTTTCAGATGAGGCTACTTTCCACATGTAAAGCTAACAACAACAGTGTGAGGATTTGCGATTCGGAGAGTCCACACGTTGCTGTAGATCACGTTAGGGTTTCCCCTAAAACGAATGTTTTTTGCCGTTTAATGAACAGCAGAGTCATTGACCATTTTTGTTTTGTCGGAAAACCAGTAAAAGTTAATATCCACTTAGACATGCTAGAACAGTTTGCAGAGCCGCAACTCAGAAACTTGCAGCAGGATGTAATTTTGCGACATGATGGTGCACCAACACATTGGGGATTGCGTGTTAGAAATTTTCGTAATGAAATATTTCCTGACGGGTACATTGGAATTGATGGTCCCACTGCCTGACATGCAATATCAGCAGACATAACGCCTTTAACTTTCCTTTTGTGGGGCTCGCACAAAGACATGGTTTACGCTACACAAGTACGTGATCTGGATAAGGATAACAGATTCTGTTGCGGTGTCATACAAGCGTATGGCGTGAAATCGAATATCAATTAGACATTCTTCGAGCGACAGCGGCGCACCAATTGAAGTTTATGAACATCTTAACAAAAATCTTTTGATTTATTCTCTCATTTGTCACAAAGCACAAATTTTTAAGTTCTATAGCTTTTGTAAAATATATATTGATAATTGTACATAGAGTTGAGGCTCAGCCTATATTTCTTAATCATGCGCACTTCTTTGACGCGCACTTTGTGAGTAAGCTTTTTTGCCAGTGTTCCAGACGGGGTTTACGGAGACGAGGCACCGGTAGATGGAACAGGTTTCCTGTCGCATCCCTGCAGTTCGGCTTCCCGCTGTGCCCTGCGTCGTTCGCCGACGAGAACAGGGCAAGCAAATAAAAACGCTTTTCACAGAAGTGTCAAGGGCAGGTGGAGCTAATATCCGGAGACTGTAAACTCGTTAAGCCTCCCTGTGAAGCGCTCGAAAGGACTACTGAGCATTTCCCGTAATTTCCCTTTATGGAGAAGACGCAAGGAGTAAGCAACGACGAAGAGGAAAACTTCACCGTTTTATTGCAAAATAAAATGTTGCACCTGGCTTCAGAGCGTTGCCTGTGAAGGAGACAACGCCAGTGCTATTTACGCCATAAATTTTCATAGCTGCGTAACAGGAAGAGTGAGCACAGGATTCTTGTCGAAAGTTCATTTATTACCAAATTACAGTTGCAATGAATTGTTGAGCTATCTCCCGGACCATAGTCAATTTGTCAGATCAGTCTCCACAGGTCCAGTGTGTGCTGTAATCATCGTGTGGCAGCCTACACGCATATATAGTTCTTTATTTTTATCGGCCTATTCCGACAGACTTTGCCGTTATCTTCAGGTATTAAATAAATCTTTTTCTTGTGGAAGGTGTTCTTTTTACGTATGACATCTGTCGAAACTGGTAGTCTAAAATAAAGAAACATTTATGCGATCTAGGTTGTTGAATGTTTTTGGAAGTAAAACAGATTACTCCTTCGGTTTCCACAAAATGAGGAAATTCGATAGAAACGTGGTGGATATGCTAACGCATTAATGCGGAACTGATTTATGCTGGAAGAAAATTAGTTCCAATTTTTGCCACCAGGTGCAAATCTGGCGCTGTTCAGCATCTCGTCGACGTCTTCACTGATCATATAGTAAAAACTGTGTAAGCGGCGGTTAATAATAAAATCAACATTATGTCTTTCTCACTTGTTAGACCTTCTCTGCCCATGCCCCATTCCTAATCTGTCACACATGGAAACTTATTTTCTGTATGTCTTTCTTGTATTCAGGTCTTGATGACTTCATCCTCTGGCTGCATTTCTCAACTAATTTCTTGACCTTATGACTTCCCGTTGAAAATATCTTTTCGGCTTATAACTGTTATATCCCTTTTGACGTGCTGCTGGAACCAGAGTATGGTTTTGAGTTATTCTATATAGGTCGCAATTTTGTGAGTACGTCTTGTTGTTGAGTGTCTGTGGATAAACCCATTACATTTCAATTTTCTAGTACTGATGTCTGCCGCGAGATTCGATACTTTTGGGGATTATTTCTGGATTTTTTCTTTATTTTTGTTCGTTATTATTCCTGTCATTTGGTCTCGGCGGTCGTCACATGAGACCCATTCAAGTTCATCGTTCATTCCTTTACTCACTCTTTTTATTACAGAGGGCAACCAGCCCTCTGACTGAACACGCTTAGCTACCGTGTCAGCATTGTAGCCAGCATGCCTCTTCTCTTACTTGGGACCGAGTACAAGGGGTTGACAAAAATCTGAAACACCGAAAACACAACACGCTATCATGCCTAATGTGGAGTTGGCATTCAAAGCAGTCTCCAGTCGTCTTGGAATGGGTTGATACAGGCCTTGCATAGTTTTCAAGATCATCTTATACCATTCTTCCTACTAGATAGTGGCAAGTTCAGGTAACGATGGTGGAGGTAGATAGCGATCATACACCCTTCTCTTAAAACGGCAAAGGCTCAATAGTACTGGGATATGGTGACTGTGGTGGCCAGGGAACACTCGACAATTCATCCTAGTGCTCGCAAAACCAGTCCTGGATGATGTGAGCTGTGTGAACAGAAGTCCTGTCTTCTTGAAAGACAGCATAAACATTGGGGAACAAACATTGTATCATGGGATGGACCTGATCTGACATAATGCGACTTGCAGAGTACCCATACGGCTCGTAGAATACCACGATATAGGTCCCCAAATCACCACCGAATTCAGCCTTGGGATGTAAACTCGACCAGAAATTGGAAAAAATGTGAAACAAGACTCGACCGACCAAATAAATTTCTTCTAGGTTTTATGGCTTGGACGCCACGTTTCCCTGTCACGGGCGTTTCCATCACTGGTGACTGTTTTTGGAATTCCAATTCACCCTGTAATTCCCCGCCTCTGGCGCTAGCTTCGTGTTGTTTTGGTGCTCACAGGGTTCGCGCAAAAGACACTCAGCTCTGTAGTGACTTTTTCAGCTGTCATTCTCTTATTTTTCGTCCCAGTCCTCTTCAGTGACCGTCCATCACGATCATTCAATACACACTTTCGTCCACGTTGTACTTTAGCGGATGACATTTTTCCGCTTTCCCTGTATATGGTTTCAATCTTCGACACGGTACTTCTTGAAACACCGAACACTTCGGATATCTTTGGCACGGAAGCTCCCGCCATACGAGCACCGACAACTTGCTCACTTTCGAAGTCAGCTAGCTCAGATATAATGTACTCAACCACGCAGAATACTGTTCTGACACGGCTGGCACTTGCGACGAACAGAGGACTTTCCACAGGTGTCGTCTGTGTTGAAATGCAGCAGCGCAATCTGGAGACTTAACTAGCATCTGCATTTATGTTCCAGCACGCATATCTCGGGGTGCTTCCAAATTTTTTTTCCAACTCCCGTATTTTTGCTGCATTGGTTCACGGGCGTCGTGTCGGATAATCCTGTGGAAGCTGTACAGTAGTTCAACGAGTCAGCTGCTCGTCATCTTCAAGTGCTTACTAACGTGTTGCTTTTTTTTAGTGGGAGGTTGCAATACAGCTTCACCGGTGGCTCAAGGTCTTACTGTCTTGGTGGACAGTAAAACTGCTCCATTCGACAATGATGTCATTCCAAAGACATCACTGAAGTGCACATTGAAGGTTTGGCAATGGGACTTGAAGTCGCATACCACCCTCCGACGGTGGACGTTCAGGTGGCAGGCAAATACAAACACCAAAACAAGTTTTGCATCACCTCGGTTCCGAAAGTTCCGGAACCTGTACAGAAAATTGGAATAGAGATCAACATAAACATCATTTCCGCCCTTTTTATTACTCATGAAAACCACACACAGCATGTTGTACCACCATACAGTGAGACCTTCAGAGGTGGGGTCCAGATTGCTGTACACACCGGTACCTCTTATAACCAGTAGTACGTCCTCTTGCATTGATGCATGCCTATATTCCTCGTGGCATACTATCCAGAAGTTCATCGAGGTACTGTCGGTCCAGACTGTCCCACTCCTCAACGGTGATTCGGCGTAAATCCCTCTGAGTGGCTGGTGGGTCATGTTGTCCATAAACAGCCCTTTTCAATCCATCCCAGGCATGTTCAATAGGGTTCATGTCTGGAGAACATGCTTGCTACTCTAGTCGAGCAATATCGTTATCCTGAAGGACGTCATTCACAAGCTGTGCACCTTGGCAGCGCGAATTGTCGTTCATGAAGACGAATGCATCGCCAATATGTTGCCGATATGGTTGCACTATCGGTCGGAGGATAGCATTCACGTATCGTACAGCCGTTACGGCGCCTTCCATGACCACCAGCGGTGTACGTCGGCCCCACATAATGCCACTCCAAAACATCAGGAAAACTCCACCGTGCTGCACTCGCTGGACAGTGTGTCTAAGGCGTTCTACCTGACCGGGTTGCCTCCAAACACGTCTCCGACGATTGTCTGGCTGAAGGCATATGCGGCACTCATCAGTGAAGAGAACGTGATGCCGATCCTGAGCGGCCCATTCATCATGTTGTTGGGTCCATCTGTAGCGCGCTGCATGGTGTCGTAGTTGTAAATGTGGACCTCGCCATGGACATCGGGAGTGGAGTTGTACATCATGCAGCCTATTGCGCAAAGTTTGGGTCGTAACACGTCCTGTGGCTGCACGAAAAGCATTATTCAACATGGTGGCGTTGTTGTCAGGGTTCCTCCGAGGCATAATCCGTACGTAGTGGCCATCCACTGCAGTAGTGACTCTTGGACAGCCTGACCGAAGCATGTCATCGACAGTTCCTGTCTCTCTGTATCTCCTCCATGTCCGAAAAACATCGCTTTGGTTCACTCAAAGACGCCTGGACACTTCCCTTGTTGAAAACCCTTTCTGGGACAAAGTAACAATGCGGACGCGATCGAACCGCGATATTGACCGTCTAGGCATGGTTGAACTACAGACAACACGAGCCGTGTACCTCCTTCCTGGTGGAATGACCGGAACTGATCGGCTGTCGGACCGTCTCCGTCTAACTGGCGCTGCTCATGCATGGTTGTTAACATCTTTGGGCGGATTTAATGACATCTCTGAACAGCCAAAGGGACTGTGTCTGTGATAAAATATCCACAGTCAACGTCTATCTTTAGCAGTTCATGGAACCGGGTTGATGCAAAACTTTTTTTGGTGTGTGTATTAACTAACTATGAGCGACATTACGGAGCAACATGGTGGTTTACGATGGTCGATACTCATCGAGTGGTCAACACTAACGCTTCATTAGTGGTCGCAACAGTGCTATCGTTAGCCACAGTCAGAATCGGAGTCCTCGAGGATGGTGAGAGGAACAAGGTGTCGGTGATAGTGCCGAGGAGGCGTTGTGCCAATGTTTTGTAAGCCAGCGACCGTGTCGCGTAGGGATTCTGTTTTGGCATAGACACGCCCTGCCTTCTCTCGCATGGACGTCTTGAGACTGGCCATGCCCGTTTCCTCGTGGAGGGTAACTACCCTCGTGAGGAGATGAGCATGCAGGTTCCACCGAAACACCTTATTCTGCAGGCGCTGTAGGGTCTGCATCCAGGAGGCACTAATCGTAGCCCAGGCAGTGGAGCCATAGATGAGGGAAGGGTGGACAACCATCCGGTACAGCCGGAGCTTGGTGTCGTGCTTCAGTTCCCTGCTGGTGAACACTGGGTACAACGCTTTTATCAGCGTCCTTTTTGGGTCACATATTCTGCATGGCGATTGAGAGCAGTACTTTATCCATCCGGACACCTAGGTATTTAGTATCAGAGGACCATGGGACCTGGACGCCTGCAATACTGATATTGTGGTGGAGGATGGGGCGCCGTTTAGTGAAGTAGACTGCCGTAATTTTGGCGGCATTGAAGGCGATCTTGTTGGAACGACACCAGGTCTCTGTTGCGTCCACCTGCCTCTAGAGGCGAGCAATGAGCTGGTCTGTGTTGCGGCCGGTGGTATAGAGCGCCGTATCATCGGCGTATTGCGGCAGGTGGCAGTGTGGGAGGACTGGTATATCGCCAACATAAATGTTAAAAAGGTATACTTGCTTGAAGAAGACAGTATCAGACACCTGTACCAAAGGTGATTAAATGAAGAACTAGCAAACTTACAAAATAAAGACAATATAGAAGAAGAATGGCAGACTCTGAAGAATACTGTATGCAGAGTAGTAAAAGAAGCTCTTGGTAAAAAGAAAAGAATACGGAAAAGAAAAGGCCTAAAAATTTGGTTGGGGTGAGGATATAATGAATGCTGTCAAAGAAAAACAGGATGCATATATAAAACACTTAAGCTACCCCACTACTGAGAACAAACAATACTCTGAGGAGAAAAGAAATAACGCTAAATGTGTAGTAAGGAAAGCACATCAAGAACACTGGGATAGGTTTATTTCTAATATCGAACATGATATCCACGGAAGACAACAGAAAGAGAGAAGATACAAATAAATAGTATTGAAGAACAACAGTGGATAAGTCATTACAACGAATTGTGGTATGATCATACAGCACAAGAAACTGAAATTGAACAACTTGGTGAGAAAGGATTAGATGAAATACAGTCTGACGAATTAACATCTGCACTAACATCAATTAAGAACAGAAAAGCAACAGGAAAAGATGACATTAATGCTGAATTATTAAAATATGGAGGAAAGATGCTACACCTACTACTGCTACATCTCTTCAATGAATGTTGGAAGAAGAAGAGTATTCCCAAAGACTGGAAAACAGCTAGAGTGATGTCAATTTTTAAGAAAAGGAGATAAAAGCCTATGCAGTAATTACAGAGGAATAAGTTTACTGGACTCAGCATACAAGGTGTATGCTAAGATTTTAAATACAAGACCTAAAAACATAGCAGAATCAGTACAGCATGAGGAACAAATGGGTTTTATGAAAGGACGCTCCACAATAGTTGCAGTTTTTATTCTACAGCAAATAATAGAAAAACGGAGAGAGTATAATAAAGAAACACACATTGCTTTTATTGACTTTAAAAAAGCTTTTGGCAATGTCAATAGACAGAAACTTTGGGAAATAATGACGAATCGCGGGTATCCAAAGCATCTAGTAAATGCGATAAAAAGTTTGTATCACGACACAAATATCACTCTAGATCTCAATGGTAAAACAACTAATGAGGTACCAACTAACAAAGGGGTACGACAAGGCTGCTGCATCTCTCCAACTTTGTTCAACATCTACATTAATGAAATAATACATATATAGAAATCAGAATTTCAGAAAGGGATCTACCTAGATAGGAACAGTCTACCAATAATTTGCTATATTCTGATGATGCAGTGATCCTAGCAGATAAGGAAGATGACCTTCAGAAAGGAATCCACTTGCTAAAACAAAAAAGTGCAAAATTTAACATGGAGATTTCAACAGAAAAAACTGAGACAATTCATGGGGAAAGAACCAATCAGAACCAAAATAGTGATACATCAGAAGATTTTAGAGCAAGTAAACCATTTCAGTTACCTCGGATGTGAAATGACAAATGGCTATAGCAGATATATTGAAGTTAAGCTTAGTAAATTCAAAACTAGAAAAGACACTCAAATTAAATTTTACAAAACTGTTGCAGTTCCCACACTGCTCTATGGAAGTGAGACATGGGTGATTACCAAGAAGCAAGAAAGTCGGATTCAGGCACAAAAAATGAAATTCCTTAGAGGTGTTAAAGGTTGCACAAGAGAAGAGAGGCTAAGAAATCAAGATATTAGAGAAGAACTGCAAATCTTTAACCTCAATTATAAAATTCGAGATTACAGAAGAAAATGGGATGAACAGCTACAAAGAATGGAGAGTGAGAGACTTCCCTTAAAGGCAAGAAAGTATAAGTGCCTGACACGTGAAGAGAAGATGAAGATGGATAGGAGACAATACAGAGCCTTGAGGGATACCCATCGATATGTGACGTAATCTGGATGTTGCTGCAGTGGCTCGTCAATATATACGCGACTCCCTAGAAAGACACAGGCGCCAAGGGGTGGGACTAACGTCATCGTAGATGAATCATAGAGCACGGCGACTTCCAATGCCCCCTGCCGGAGAAAGAGACCACGGTCTTCGCAGTAGCGACGTGGGAAAAGCGCGGGCGCAAATAGCGGTCCTGCGTGCGCTCGGGCAGAGCAGCAACATGTCGGTAAGCACCTGAAGATGACGATCAGCTGCCTAGTACACTACTGCCCATTATAATTGCTACACCACGAAGATGACGTGCTACATACGCGAAATTTACCCGGCAGGAAGAAGACGCTGTGATATGCAAATGATTAGCTTTTCAGAGCATTCACACAACGTTGGCGCCGGTGGCGACACCTACAAAGTGCTGACATGAGGAAAGTTTCCAACCGATTTCTCATACACAAACAGCAGTTGACCGGCGTTGCCTGGTGAAACGCTATTGTGATGACTCGTGTAAGGAGGAGAAATGCGTACCATCACGTTTCAGACTTTGGTAAAGGACGGATTGTAGCCTATCGCAATTGCGGTTTATCGTATCGCGAATTGCTGCTCGCGTTGGTCGAGATCCAATGACTGTTACCAGAATATGGAATCGGTAGATTTAGGAGGGTAATACGGAACGCCGTGCTGGATCCCAACGGCCTCGTATCACTAGCAGTCGAGATGACAGGCATCTTATCCGCATGGCTGTAACGGATCGTGCAGCCACGTCTCGATCCCTGAGTCAACAGATGAGGCCGTTTCCAGGACAACAACCATCTGCACGAACAGTTCGACGGCGTTTGCAGCAGCATGGACTATCAGCTCGGAGACCATGGCTGCGGTTACCCTTGACGCTGCATCACAGGCAGGAACGCCTGCGATGGTGTACTCAACGACGAATCTGGGTGCACGAATGGTAAAACGTCATTTTTTCGGATGAATCCAGGTTCTATTTACAGCCTCATGATGGTCGCATCCGTGTTTGGCGACATCGCGGTGAATGCACATTGGAAGCGTGTATTCGTCATCGCCATACTGGCGTATCGCCCGGCGTGATGGTATGGGGTGCCATTGGTTACACGTCTCAGTCACCTCTTGTTCGCATTGACGGCACTTTGAACAGTGGACGTTACATTTCAGATGTGTTACGACCCATGGCTCTACCCTTCATTCGATCCCTGCGAAACCCTACATTTCAGTAGGATAATGCACGCCCGCATGTTGCAGCTCCTGTACGGTCCTTTCTGGATACAGAAAATGTTCGACTGCTGCCCTGGCCAGGACATTCTTCAGATCTCTCACTAACTGAAAACGTCTGGTCAATGGAGGCCGAGCAACTGGATCGTCACAATACGCCAGTCACTACTCTTGATGAACTGTAGTATCGTGTTCAACCTGCATGGGCAGCTGTACCTGTACACGCCATCCAAGCTCTGTTTGACTCAATGCCCTGGCGTATCAAGGCTGTTATTACGGCCAGAGGTGGTTGGTCTGGGTACTGACTTCTCAGGATCTATGCACCCAAATTGCGTGAAGATGTAATCACATATCAGTTCTAGTATAATATATTTGTCCAATGAATACCCGTTTATCATCTGCATTTCTTCTTGGTGTAGCAATTTTAATGACCAGTAGTGTAGAAATATTTTGCAGCTTCCACATCGTTACCCGATGCGACGCCGGTGAATCAATGAAGCAGCCAGCACATCGGGAAAGTCTCAAACAGCATCTGTAATCTTCTTAGACTTTTGCGTTCTCCTTTTCAGCTGTCTTCCAGATTCCCTTTGTTGCTATCATTCTTCTCTGAAAGAACATGATTCGTTGTAGCGGTGTAAGAGATGGTGGAAGATGAGGGGGATAAAAAGTACGTGACTCTCAGCCTTAGAGGGTTGGGCGAACACCGCCACTCGACGGCCGAGGCGCTCTCGCTAGGTGCTCAACAGACTCGTAAATATAATCCTCGATTTCTCAAAAATGCTTGAGAAGCGCATCGTACTGGAGCAGCATTAATTACATACTAGAAAGGAGGTTAGGATGACCAAAGTCGGCGACCTAATGAGTGTATGCTTCATTTGAATAAACTAAATTTCCAGCGGTCTAAGATGCTGCAGTCATGGACTGTGTGGCTGGTCCCGGCGGAGGTTCGAGTCCTCCCTCGGGCATGGGTGTGTGTGTGTTTGTCCTTAGGATAATTTAGTAAAGCAGAACATTAGTAATTGATGCTTTGTAAGTTGTCCTGGTAAACTACCGCAGTATGTTCCCTCTAATGGTAACCTGTGGCAAGGTGTCGGTACCTCGCTTCTAGAATGTTAGAACTGCACGCTCGGGTGGATATGTTTTCGATAGCACGGATGAGGTGATGCGAGAGCACGAATCTGTACACGAGAGATCATAAATCAGAACGCATTTGTCTCATCTGTCAGCACCCCTGTGCTCGCCTGTCCGGCTTCACTTCTCCGCCTCCCTCCCCCCCCCCCCCCCCAAACCACCCTCCCAACCCGAGCTGTGCCCGTACGTTAATGCGCCCCGTGGACAACAACAAAAAATTAAAGAGCGGCGTATTCGAGCGCTGGATTAAATTATGTTTACGCAGGCCACGGCAGGGCGGGGTGCGCTGTTTGCGCAGCCTGTAATTCACTTAGGAGGGGAAGGTGGAGGGGGGGGGGGGGGCAGCTGCTGGTTGCTGGCTGCTCCTTGTGGACGTCGCCGCCGCCGTCTACGTGCACTCTCTGTCCGCAGACACAGAAGGCGTGTTCACTGCCTTCACAACAGAGGTTGTCGGAAAGCCATCCAATAAAACAAAAGTGGTATCTGGCAGTAGTAATACCTGTGAGGCAACAATAGGCCCTCTGCTGTTCCTGATCTACATAAACGATTTAGGAGACAATCTGAGCAATCCTCTTAGAATGTTTTCAGGTGATGCTGCCGTTTACCGTCCTAAAAAAGTCTTCCCGTGGTCAAAACAATCTGCAAAACAATTTTTTTTCTTTTCGTATGACGCGAAAAGTGGCAACTGATTCAAAATGATGAAAAGGGCGAAGTCGTTCACGTGAGTGCCAAAAGGAATCCGTTAAATTTCACTTATATTATAAATCACACAAATCTAAAGGCTGTAAATTCAGCTAAATACATAGGGATTACAATTACGAATAACTTGAGTTGGAACGATCACACCGATTATGTTGTGGGTACAGCAAACCAGAGGCTACGATTTATTCGCAGAACGCCGAGAAAATTCAAGATATATGCTAAAGAGACTGTCTGCACTGCGCTTGTTACGTCCTCTTCTGGAGTATTGTTGTGCGACGTGGGACCCCTATCAGGTAGGATCGACGGAGAACATCGAAAAAGTTCAAAGAAGGGCAGCTCGTTTTATACTACCGCGAAATGGGTGAGAGAGTCCCACGGGTATGATACGCGAATGTGGTTGGCAGTCATTAAAACAAAAACGTTTTTCGTTGCGGCAGGATCTTCTCATGAAATTTCAAATTACCAGCTCTCTCCTCAGGATTTCTGGAAATTTGTGGTAAGTTCCTATGGAACCAAACTATTGAGGTCATCGGTCCCTAGGTCTACGCACTACTTAATCTAACTTTAACTTACGCTAAGGACAACACACACACCCATGCGCGTGGGAGGACTCGAACCTCCGACAGCGGAACCGCGCGAACTGTGGCAAGACGCCTTAAACCACGCGGCCAGCCCGCGCGGCTCTCTCCTCAGAGCGAGAAATTTTTTTTGCTGGCGCCCACCTACATGAGAAGGAATGATCATTATAATGAAATAGCAATAACCAGACCTCGCACAGAAAAAATTAAGTGTTCGATCTTCCTGCGCGCTATTCAAGAGTGGAATGATCGAGAAACTCGTGAAGGTGGTTCGATAAACCCTCCGCCAGGCACTTAATCGTGAATTTCTGAGTAATCTTGTAGATGTAGACGTAGACACGGACCCGAGGGGGCATGCGAGGAGGGAGTGACCACTGGAAAACATACGATAATGAACAGGCACTGCGTCGATCACAGCCGTTACGAAACACGTCAAATGCATGGCTGACGATGTATGGAAGTTTGGTTCTGCACGGGAGTCGTGTACTGGTAGTCAAATGGTAAGGCAACCCCTCCCGATAAGCGGGAAATTTGGGTTAGAGTCCCGGTCCGGCACGAATTTTCATTGTCGTCATTCCATTCTACAGCTGATGGTAGTCCTTATTCGCAATTGCAAATTCATTTGATCTGGCTGGCAAAACATGTTTTGTGTTGGCACTATGTGTTATGGTTCCATTCGACACCTCCAGAACTACTTGGAAAATATGAACCATTGACATTCTGACACAAGGGTCGGTATGAAGTTAGGAAGTTCCGCCATCAAATTTACTAGACATCAACTTGATGATAGAATATAAAGTAGTGCGACATTCCGGGTTCTGCCCTAGACGGGCAAATAGGCCAGCCTCCTGCCAATGGCGTCACTGGGTATGGTATGGAGTTTCACGTGGTCAACCACACCGCTCCCCTCTTCGCTGTTTGGTTTCTTGACCTTGCAGCTAGGGTTGTTTATAAAATATCGAGATATCGATAAATTTCCCAGAAATTTAGTTATATGTCGCCTTTATCGATATCATTATGACACTACCAAGTGCCGATTTTTTTTTATATTATACCTTTTCCACAACTTTCGGACAGTATTTGAAGCTCTACTTTTGAAACTGTTGTAGAACATAATTTTACTTTCACTGTGTGAAGGAGTCTTTCTACATTCTGAGTTTTCATCACGTCCAATCTTCTTCTTCGACTGTGTGAAGCAAGTATACGTGGCACAAAAAGAGGAGTCCGACTGCACCGAGATGGCAGTGTGAACGGATTAACAAGATTTCAACTCTGAAGAAATAGCACACCAGTTGCGTTAATAATAAAAAAAAATAATGCAACTAGTGTGTTATTACTTCATATCGGCATTCTTCAAAAACAGTTGCTGAAAATGATGAACAAAACTGATATTTACGGAATGCGGAGACGTGAGAGGGGGAAATGCTGACGTAATCGGCGCTACCAACAGAAACTGCAACGTTTAGCATCACCACGTAATTTTGACATTACAACTGTTAGGTCGCTGGCGTTGGCAGAAATGAAAAAACAGGAAAGTCAACATGAAGTGTTCCAGGCCAATCCGATAAGTGACGAAAACGAACGACGGACCCATTAGACACTTCTTATTCTACCACTCACATCCAGTTACAATTGTTGGTAAAGTGGTTATCGCCATGCGTGAACGAGTATCATTTTCCTTTCAATTCTTGCTCTAAGGGGTGTAGGCAGCCTGCTAGCTTGTTGATGTACAGAATATTTAATAATAAATCAATACTTAAATATACAGCTCTAAAACCGGCAGTATATTTACAACATGGCGCCGATTTATCTTTTAGGCAGGTGAGCCGTTACCTTACAATCTATATATCGATATGTCAAAGGTCTTCTTCCATATATCAATAGCCGTTAGTGATGCTTTTTAAATATGGATGCACTGGATTCCCGATATTTTTAAAAATATCAACAGTTCTTCTTGGAACTGCTACTAATCGGTCGAGTAGTACTTCAGCCGGTCTCACGACCCTGAGTGCACACCGTACCAGACCTCCTACCAAGAAAAAAAAAATCCCTGGCGGTTTCCGGAATCGAACACGGGTCCCCGCCGCATGGCAGTCAGTCGCCTTAACCATTCACCCACGGTGGCGGACATTAGGAGGAAAAAGGAACCACAAATTTAAAATCTGCCAGAAAGACTCCTTTACTGACACATTCATTCTAGCTTCCTCTCAACATCCAAATGCTTACAAACATGCAGCATCCACCACACGATCCACTCAGCTACGGAGCGAACACAGAGAGGAAACAGCAACCACAACATTAATATCTCGCCCTTTTCCAAGAAGTCATGAGGAATAAATTAATACCACAGAAACAATCGCTCCATATAATGAGTTTGAATCCAATATTATTGACAACATTCTCAATAGAAAAAATCGAAGAAGCAAGCCAGATCCCTACTTTACCCAGGGAACAACGTATATAGACCGAAATTTAAATGGCGCAGCCTACCTTTTACAGGCAAAACTATTTTTATTAGAACCGAACCCTGTACCCCTGCAATGGATCGATGTAAGATGATTCCGGACAGTTTCTGTACGCTGGGTGCAGCTGCTCCGCATGTCTACAACCCAGATTTGTAAACGTCTCTATGGCAACGCCTCTTCATAGCTCCACAGACGGCTACGTAATATTTCCGCCGACAGCCATTTGCGCTTCGCAGTTGAAAGCACAAGACTTACTTCACACCCATACTAATTTACGGCTCCGACACTTGGATTATGACTCGAAGAGAGGAGAGTAGGATACAATCCAGCGAAATGAAGTTTCTGAGAAGGATGCTAGGGAAGACGAGGAGAGACAGAGTGAAAAATGAAGACGTTAGGAAGGAAATTGGAATGGAGAAGTTGACTGAAAAAATTGAAAAGAATAGATTAAAAGGGCTTGGGAATGTGGAGAGGATGGGAGAGAGAAGAATACCAACAAAAATGATGGAGTTCAAGATTGAGGGCAAAAGGCCAAGAGGAACACCGAGAAAAAGATGGATTGATACAATAAAAATGAGTTTAAGGAGGAGAAACCTGCTATGGAACCAAATTGTGGAAGAAGAATGGTGGAAAGACCGAGTAAAGTGACGAAGTACCATTGATACCCCAACCCGACCACATATTGGATAGAGGGGAAACGAAGATGATGATGAGTTGAAAGCAGTCAAAAGCGCTGCCGCGTGTCAGAAATTTCCTTGTCTCGACTGCAGGAGTGTCTTCATAGTAAAGGATGAATGTATTAAAATGTCATGCATGATAACACATTTTTTTATGCAACTCAGCATTTATGTCTCGTAAATTGATAAATTTGTGTTCGTATATTCAGTGGCATATGTGGATACTGTCTGCGAAATATGTTCCGCCGACAGCCATCTGCGCTTCGCAGTTGAAAGCACAAGACTTACTTCACACCCATACTAATTTACGGCAAAGAAATAATACATTTATACGTCATGTATGAGGCGGTAGTTTTTCACGCAGCACAGTATTTACGACATCATATCTCCTGAGCTATGATTGTAGGTGGTTCTTATCCCCCACAATGATTGTTGCCTGGCAGTAAGGGATATGTGTACCAAGTTTGTTTGAAAATGGTCCATTGGTTTAGGAGGAGATGTGGAACAATCATCCACACACACAGATTTTTATAACACGTAAGGATTTCGAATAGGATAAGCAACATTTTAAAGACAAAGGGTTTCTCTATGTCTTTCTTTGCCTCCCAGACACTGAGAACTTGTTTCTTCAATTCAAAAGATAAACAACCGCCCATCATGAATAGTGGGATTTATAAGATTATGTGCAAAGAGTATCAGTGCCGCTATACGAGACAGCCTGAGAGGTCAATCTGTGCTAGCCTCAAAGAACATAATAGATGCTATAGATTAAAGAAGCCAGATATATCCTTTGCCGATCATTGCCTAACCAAATACCAAAAATACGCAAGAGATCTAGAAGTCTTAACATTCAGAGGGAAAGTGTGCAAAGCTCATTCAATCAGAAATTAAAGAACAGATGTCTGTATCTGCACTTTTCTACTGAATGAGCAGGGTCGATTCAATTATTCGCTCCTTTTAGACGATGTCATAAGCTCTACATAGGAGAAGAAACCTGGATGCCTTCATTCATAAATAAATAATCACATAAATTCCTGTGTACTTAGTTCTACTACAGTGTATGTTATCGACGGTTATTGTAAATGATGTCCTAATGTACATTGCAGAAAACCAATGTAACTGTGTCAAAACTGTCAACAGGCTTTAATCTATACAGTTTACGTGAATAATCGATAGATTAAGAAGTTGACATATTCACCTTTGTTTAGTTCCAATCTTTCGGATCAGTTATGAACTACAAAATGGGATTATAAGCCGAAACCTAGCACGTACAATAATAACGAACTTTGTGAAACAAGGCTTAATAAGTATTTAGCTTATTTAATGAAATGTACAATGTTTCACCAAGGACTCATATTTGAATCAATCAAAAAGATATATTTCTGGTGGCCTGCCTTAGCTAACTCACCGCGTATATACAGAGTATTTCAGATAAGGTGTATTTCTTTGTAACTTACACGATAGTAAGTGGAATGAAGATTTATTTAGAAAGACAAACTTAAGAAACATTTCTCTTTCTGCAGAGTTATGTACGTCAATTCACTTAATTATTTTTCAGAGGATTACAGTAACGAGCTTTAATTTTTTAAACAAAATATTTTTATATTGTGTAACTGATGTATTTAAACCAACTGTGTACAAATCAATTTAAATTAAATTTCTACCAGTTTTAGTTAGGGAGCTAAAACCGCTCAACACATCGTATTACATGGAGTTGTTGGTTTCATGGAGCGACAAAATTTCTCGATTCTCTGTTTGAAGTCATGTACTATTAGGCTGTAGCATGTATCCTTACACTGCCGTGTACAAAAAACAAACGAAGTGCGGGTTGCAACAAATACTGACGTGGAATAAACGAGCACGTTGACTTGTTGCTGTTCTCTGAGAATATCGACATGATGTCAATGAGCTGCCACGGCTTATGCCTTGAGATATGCTGACTGAAGAATTCCATCACCCTGCACGTTTTTACGTGCTGAAAAACGACTTCGAAAAACAAGTTTGAGAAGGTACGGAGGTGACAGACGAAGAGCGGTGAGAACTGAGCGTATGGAAGTGATTGCTTCACCTGCAATATACCACAATCCTCATGTTACCTTACGAGAAGTTGCTGCAGTTGCTTACATCTGTGTGGTGAATAGCACACGGTTACATGTATCACCTGCCAGCGGCACTAGAGCTGCAAGGGAACGATTTGAATCCGAGGGTTACTTTCTGTGAACTGACTGTGTATAAATGCACCCTGGGCGGACTTACGAAGTGTTATGTTCTTTATGACCACATCAGCTTTCCCGCCGTAATATTTCATGGCCGTTATGTTATGTGATGAATCCATGTTCAGAAATTATGGTGCAGTGAACCATCATAATGTAACGATTCATGTTGAATATTACTTAAGTTTCTTCTGCCTGGTCCATTCATGAATGAACGGGAAATTTTCATCATCATTTAAGACTGATTATGCTTTTCAGCGTTCAGTCTGGAGCATAGTCCCCCTTATAAAATTCCTCCATGATCCCCTATTCAGTGCTAACATTGGTGCCTCTTCTGATGTTAAGCCTGTTACTTCAAAATCATTCTTAACCGAATCCAGGTACCTTCTCCTTGGTCTAGCCCGACACCTCCCTCTACTGCTGAACCCATGAGTCTCTTGGGTAACCTTGCTTCTCCCATGCGTGTAACATGACCCCACCATCTAAGCCTGTTCGCCCTGACTGCTACATCTATAGAGTTCATTCCCAGTTTTTCTTTGATTTCCTCATTGCGGACACCCTCCTGCCATTGTTCCCATCTACTACTACCTGCAATCATCCTAGCTACTTTCATATCCGTAACCTCGACCTTATTGATAAGGTAACCTTAATCCACCCAGCTTTCGCTCCCATACAACAAAGTTGGTCGATAGATTGAAAGGTGCACAGATAACTTAGTCTTGGTACTGACTTCCTTCTTGCAGAAGAGAGTAGATCGTAGCTAAGCGCTCACTGCATTAGCTTTGCTACACCTCGCTTCCAGTTCTTTCACTATGTTGCCATCCTGTGAGAATATGCATCCTAAGTACTTGAAACCGTCCACCTGTTTTCCCCCAAATGCCTCGGGAAATTTTCAGGCTTCACAAAATTTATTGACATTAATTGACGTCCGAACGGCACACTCGTCATGTAAACAAAACATGGACAGATTTCACTAATCTCTTTGACTTCCAAAAGTAACTTCAAAACTGACTCATAAAACAACAACTAACTCGCAGCCTCGCTGCATCGCTTTATACAGAATTTTAATAATAACTTCCAAAATAGAGCATTATTAATTTTGTACAGTTTTGATGTTACAATTAAAATTTACAAAACGTAAAGAAACTGATGTTACAGCCGAATAAGGTATAAAATATTGAATGACAATCTTTTATAGTAATATCTTTAGTTTTTCAAAAGAAAATCATTCTGAACTTTAATTACAATAATGTCTCTCGTATTATTTTAGTTACGTAATTAATTGCAGTTTGGAATTGGTTACTAACCTGTAATGGTAGTACAGAGCTCGTGCTTTATCCGATTAAATACATAGGATGCACGGATAAGGCCTCAAATTCTGGAAATTGGAAAACTGTGAGATGTAAACAATTGGAGAGATAATTAGAAATTTAATTACAAAGAATATTAATTACAGAGGAAGACATAAAAATAAATAAGAAATGAAAATACATCGCTTGGTAATAACTTTTAAGCTGTTTCTCAAGGTAGTGTGTTCTTTTGTTACTGGATTTTTAGATTACCATTTTGTTAATTAGAAGCATTGATTTTCCATGCCAACATCTCTGCAGTCTCTAGTTATGTATTGATAAGGACTTATTGCTCTAATTTCTTGATTAGTTTCTTAGTATATGTACATAATTTTGTCAACGACAACAATCCACCGATAATTATGACAACGCATGTTCTTCCAGAACATTCCACACGCCTTTCGCAAGGAACATCAAGTTTTTATCAAATAGGACAGAATGATATATATAAGGCCTTAGAAAGCACTGAATTGTCTGATAACTATCCGGTTGCATATAAAAAAAGTGGTGTCGGACATTTCATATGAGTCCTGGGGGTGGCTGTACCTTTATAATAAGATGCATTAAGGGATTCACAGTAAACACTACGCGGGTACGTCATGTTGATCGTCAAAGGAGGTGGGTTTTTAATGTGTGATGTGGAATCCTTGGATTTGTAGTCATCGATGCACATTATTTCGCAGGAACTTTGACAGGTGAGATGTATGATCCTTTATCCTTGAAAATGTCAGACTAGAATTAGAGGCCATTTGTGGATGCAGCACGATGGTCACCCAGCCGAATCTGCGTGACGATGTGCGGGAGCAGAAGAACATGTTCGGACGAGCCGAAAAGTATTGCCTCCGAATATTTTAATGTGAAATCGATTAAAGCTTTTTAAATGAAACAAACTCTATTAACATTTTATATCTTTATTCTTCATGTGTGCATACTTATTTTTCAACATAGTCACAGTGTCGGCGAACAAATTTGTTCCATCGAGAGACCACGCCGTTGATACCGTCACTGTAGAATGTTACAGTTTGTTGACAGACCCACAACCTCACCTCTCTTTGCACCACTTCATCACCATCGAAGTGAAATCCCCGAAGGGGTTCTTTAAGTTTTGGAAACAGGCGAAAATCGCATGCAGCCAAGTCGGGTCTCTGTGGAGGATGATCGATGACAGGGAACCCAAGCACTCGGGTTGTTGCAGATGTAGCGCTCGTGTGTGCTCTGACATTGTCATGCTGGAGGAGAGGATGCTTCATGTGTAGACGAACTCTTCTGATTCGTGCTTTCGGTTTTCTCCGGGTCTCACAGTACCTTACAGAGTTTATGGTGGTGCCTTCAGCTGTGAATTACAAATGTACTACATCTTAAACATCCCAGAACACTGTGAGCATGACCTTGTTTGCTGATGACATGGTCTTGAACTTTGTTTTGTTGTCGGTGGTCCTTTGTGGCTGAGCTCCACAGATGCTCTCTTGTTTTCGGAGTCAAAAAGTTGGACTAAGCTTTCTTCACCTGTCAAATTTTGTTAAGGAACCCCTCACGCTTAAAACGCAAGGAAAATTGTTGACAGATGTCCTGTTCCCTCTGTTTCATGTGAGGAGTGAACTTTCGAGTGGCCGAGCGGTTCTAGGCGCTTCAGTCCGGAACCGCGCGACTGCTACGGTCGCAGGTTCGAATCCTGCCTCGGGCATGGATGTGTGTGATGTCCTTAAGTTAGGTTTAAGTAGTTCTAAGTTCTAGGGGACTGATGACCTCAGAAGTTAAGTCTCATAGTGCTCAGAGCCATTTGAATCAATGGTCCGCAGTCTATGGCTAAACGATAGCGTAAATGAAGAGAACTATGTTGTTTTTAGACTCTTCCGCCTATATTTGACAAAGTCAGTCTTTGTTACTTTTTTCTTAACGTGAGGTCTTGTCCTTTCTCTCTTGCCCTACTCCGTTTTCAGTGATATGCCGGGTTGACCGGTGGACTCACGAAGCGTATCGATGTTGTAGTTGGTAGCAGACACGGTCGTCCTTTTCCCGACTGGAATGTTTTTTGCAGCCAGTCAATCCGCAAGCCTGTTCACGTGAACACCCAACAAGGCAAGTAATTTATAGTAACATAGCTTATAATTTTCTAGTATCCTCACCATTTTCGAGTCTCTTAGTTTGCAAGATATTTATTCTCCGAAACGTGGCTGATAAATTTGGAGGTTGATAAACATAACGATATAAAAGTTAAATAAGTGTTTCGTTTAATGAATACAAAAAATATCCAAAAGAGGTGTGGTTTTCGTTGACTAACAACGGACCACGTGGCGAATTTTATGACGTACAGAAGTAATTGATAATTTTTATAATGTTCGATTCATGGAACTGTTATTTTTTTATGGAAATACTTTGTGTAAGATTGGTAACAGCCATCAAAGAGGACTTCCGCCGCAAAACTTTTGTGGGTGGAACTTTATCAAATAGTGACAAGGTGACAGCGCTACGGACCTATATCTTTAATGTGCCCACGGCAGGAAATGACGGAGGCAATCTCAAAAAGCTGTTCGCAGGGAACAGTGTTTGGCCAGAGTTTTGGAACATATGGAAGTGGATCCCCACCGGGAGTCGGCTACAGAAACTGCATGACAGAGATAACCCAACTGGGATGTTGGCGTTTGCAATTGTCGTGTTGTTCGTAGTTAAGTGGCGACTCGGGGTGAATTATACAAGACAGGAGTAAATCGCTGAAACGATTTCAACCAAACTTGCTACACACATCGGTTACCGTCTGGAAAGAATCGCTGTGGGGGTAATAAATACCTACCCAGCAAAGGGGTGGGGATGAAATAACCCACGACGAGCGAATATGCCAAATTTATTCACCCAGCGTTTTAGAAAGAAAGCACTTAGTCACTTGCAACAAATTTCACACATAACTTCACATTCTAACGAAACTTTTTCTAGCTAACAAACGCCACAGACTCACGAAAGCAAAAAAGTTTATCTCTTACTACATTTTCGCTATTCATGCAATAAAACTGCCGCATTAGCATGGCATTTTAATTCATCACTTGTTTGCTAGTAACTGTATTCGCGTCACATTTGGCAGACAGTATCCACATATACCGCTGAATGTACGTATAAAATTATACCATTGTACAACACACGGTCCACGGAAAGTGGCGTCATAAACACTGAGATGTGTGAAAACAAAACTGTAGGATGAAATTCGCCTGGGATACAGGTGTGCTACGTGTTCAGATGCGAGAACACGTTCAATACATGTGACATATTCGTGCTTGGACAAAGCATTGACGGCCGGTACGGCCGAGCGGTTCTAGGCGCTTCAGTCTGGAACCGCGCGACCGCTACGGTCGCAGGTTCGAATCCTGCCTCGGTCATGGATGTATGTATAGTCCTTAGGTTAGTTAAGTTTAATAGTTCTAAGTTCTAGGGGACTGATGACCTCAGATGTTAAGTCCCATAGTACTCAGAGCCATTTGAACCATTTGACAAAGCATTGCAATCGTGGGCAAGGCATCTCCTCAACCCCTGGGTCCATTTCAACTAAATTTGGTACACATATACTCACTGTGAGCAAAAAATTCTGTTGAGGAAAGAATCAGCAACCTCGTATTAGGGTAGAAGTGATAATGTGGAGAGATGAAGGGGTAGGAGGAGATGGAGAGAGAGAGAAAGAGAGGGGTGGGGAGGAGGAGGAGGCGGTCTAATACACTGACGGAGAGGAAAAATCGCAACACTGATAAGAAGCTGTCCGACATTAATGATAGTCGGTAGACGTGTTGCTGCATCTGAAACATAGCGTCTACTCAAATTTCGCGCCAGTCTCATAAGAGTGGTGCCAGTAACGCTCTACGAGAATGCAAATCAGATTTGCTTTAAATACACGCTGTAGCGGTAGTGAGCATTAGTTACCTTTGATATTGGACGTGGTGAGTTGACGTTTGTCAAGAAGGCCTTTAAGGTGATATAGAAGCCATTATCAACACCTCACTGAGTTTGAGCGAGGTCTTGTAAAGGGGCTACGAGAAGCTGGGTGTGTACCTTCTGCGATATTACAGAAGGACTTGGCAGGAATATAGCCACTGTACATGATTGCTGGCAGAAGTTGTCACGAGAATGTGTGGTCACAAGTTGACCGGGCTCCGGATGGCCAAGTGACACTTCCGTGTTCGGTCTGCGTCTCTAGCGCATCGTAATGCATCTGCAGCAGCAATCTGAGCAGCAATTGGCGCCACAGTGACACAATGAATTCTTACAAATCGGTTACTTGAATGAAAGCTCCGAGTCAGACGCCTTGCATTCATTTCAATTAAATTTGCTACACATATTACATACTATCTGCAAAAAAGTACAGGGTGATTCAAAAAGAATACCACAACTTTAAAAATGTGTATTTAATGAAAGAAACATAATATAACCTTCTGTTATACATCATTACAAAGAGTATTTAAAAAGGTTTTTTTTCACTCAAAAACAAGTTCAGAGATGTTCAATATGGCCCCCTACAGACACTCGAGCAATATCAACCCGATACTCCAACTCGTTCCACACTCTCTGTAGCATATCAGGCGTAACAGTTTGGATAGCTGCTGTTATTTCTCGTTTCAAATCATCAATGGTGGCTGGGAGAGGTGGCCGAAACACCATATCCTTAACATACCCCCATAAGAAAAAATCGCAGGGGATAAGATCAGGGCTTCTTGGAGGCCAGTGATGACGTGCTCTGTCACGGGCTGCCTGGCGGCCGATCCATCGCCTCGGATAGTTGACGTTCAGGTAGTTACGGACAGATAAGTGCCAATGTGGTGGCGCTCCATCCTGCTGAAATATGAATTGTTGTGCTTCTTGTTCGAGCTGAGGGAACAGCCAATTCTCTAACATCTCCAGATACTGTAGTCCGGTTACAGTAGCACCTTCGAAGAAAAAGGGACCAAAAACTTTATTGGCTGAAATGGCACAGAAAACGTTGACCTTAGGCGAGTCACGTTCATACTGAGTTGTTTCCCGCGGATTCTCAGTGCCCCATATACATACATTGTGACGGTTGACTTTCCCGTTAGTGTGGAAAGTTGCTTCATCACTAAATACAATCTTTGAAACGAAAGATTCATCTGTTTCCATTTGAGCAAGAATAAAATCACAGAAATCGGTTCTTTTAATCTTATCAGCTGCAGACAGTGCTTGAACCAATTTCAGACGATAAGGTTTCATAACTAACCTTTTTCGTAGGACTCTCCATACAGTTGATCGTAGAATTTGCAGCTCTCTGCTAGCTCTGCGAGTCGATTTTCCTGGGCTGCGAACAAATGCTTGCTGGATGCGTGCTACATTTTCATCACTCGTTCTCGACCGTCCAGAACTTTTCCCTTTGCACAAACACCCATTCTCTGTAAACTGTTTATACCAACGTTTAATACACCACCTATCAGGAGGTTTAACACCATACTTCGTTCGAAATGCACGCTGAACAACTGTCGTCGATTCACTTCTGCTGTACTCAATAACACAAAAAGCTTTCTGTTGAGCGGTCGCCATCTTAGCATCAACTGACGCTGACGCCTAGTCAACAGCGCCTCAAGCGAACCAATGTACAACTAAATGAAACTTTATAGCTCCCTTAATTCGCCGACAGATAGTGCTTAGCTCTGCCTTTTGTCGTTGCAGAGTTTTAAATTCCTAAAGTTGTGGTATTCTTTTTGAATCACCCTGTACTGTGGATGTAAGAACTGGTCCCAAAACACCTTCATTTGCGACTCCATTGGTGCCAAGCGAGAGCTCATTGGAGGGCAGGTTGGAGACCTGTTGTCTTTTCTGATGAAAGCTGGTTCTGCTTCGATACCAGTGATGGCCGTGTGTTGTTTAGAAGGAGGCCAATTGAAGGCCTGCAACCAACCTGCTGTGTGCTAGACATTGTGGACCTATACCTGGAGTTATGGTCTGGGGTACGAATTCGTATGACAGCAGGAGCACCCTCACGATTATCCCACGCACCCTGACTGCAAATCCGTCCGTCAATGTGGTGATTCGACCTCTTGTGCTGCCATTCATGAACAGCATTCCAGCGGGTGTTTTCCAACAGGATAACGCTCGCGCACATATGGGTGTTGTAACCCAACATGCTGTACAGAGTGTCGTCATGTTGCCTTGGAGTGCTCAATCACAATATCTCTCCCCAGTCGAGCCGGTCACAGGCGAGGACCGAATGGTCACGGACCATATTCTAGTAAGTGTATAAAATTAGAGCACTCTGGAGCTTACGTTGCGGGACTGTGCACTCTACGAAGGTGCAGCAGGTAATGGTCATCAGTCATTAAGGAGGGAGCATCCTAAAGCAGCACCAAGGAATGAATCGATCTGATGCACAAAGAAAGATACTGCAGCTGTAGTATCCAGGGAGGTCAATGAGGACGACACGAGACATTAAACCTCACATCAACACGCTGCCATCCCTGCAAGAAAACATTCCGTATAGATGGACGCATCTGAGGTCGGCCATCACTGAATAAAACAGTTTTCAAGACTGTCCGTCGTGCTAGTGCAAGTGATTAGGGAATTTTAAGAGGTTATAATATGAATCGTGAAATGCCTCAGTGGAACCTTGCTGTTTTCTGGATCAACTGGATGATATTCTTCCGAAAGATCCCAGAATGCTTACAGTCTTTTACATTCTGCACACTTTCATTGCCACTTCCCTCTATGATTTTAGAAATTCCAAAGGAATGTTTTTGCCCCTTCAGCCTCATCCCCATCATTCCAAAATTCTTTCAAACTCCGACTCTAATACTTGTTCCTCTATGCCTACCAAACCGGCACCCGTTTCCCCGTTCCACCACGTCAGCAGGCAGTGGCTCTCCCTCGCAGAGGCCGTCAGTGACCTTTTCCACCGACCCGCTGTTTCCCCTTCGTTTAACAGTTATATGTCCTTTTGAACACATAATGTTGTTGCTTTTCTTTTAAATTCCCCGAGAGTTATTTTGACTTTCCTATTTGCTGAATCTTTCCTCCTCATAACAGTTTCCTTTTCTTTACATTTTCCTGTACTTATTTCGTTTTAGCTTCCTTGCACCTCCTAGTCAGTCCATCTGTAAGTGTCTCATATTTCTGTATTCCTTTTTCCCTTAACACTTTTGTATCTCCTTCTTTAGTTTCCTGATCGAACTGTCACTTTTGTTACCCACAATGTCTTCACAATTGTCTTCCTTCTACACATATTTGTCCATACAACTTCTGTAATAATCCGTTTTACGGGAGATGTTTCCTCGTCAGCTGCATACCTACTTTGGCATTCACTACCGCAGTACTTGCACTCTCAGATAACTTATAGCATCACCATTTCTCAATGTCTCGCTGTCCCACTTCCTTGTCTACTTCTTCCCCCACATTTCTCTTAACCTTCAGACTACTCTTCATTATTACTAAATTGTGACCTTAGTCTGTATCCTCTCCTGGCTATGCCTTATAACCTAATATCAAATTTCAGGATCAGTGTCTTATCATGATGTAATTAGATGGTATCTTCTGGCCTCTCTTGGCCTTTTCCAAGTACGGCTCCCCCTTGGGCGATTTTTGAATTGTACGAGTGTCTACTTTACTATGACTAGCTGGAGTTTATTGCAGAGCTCGAGGAGTCTTTCTCCTATCTCATTCCTACTGCCATACCCATATTCTCGTGTAAATGTGAATTATACTGCTTCGTCTACTATAGCACGCTAATACCCCACGATTGTTAGATTCTTATCTCCCTTTACGTATTGAATTACCGGATCAATTCCCTTGTATTCTCTGTTTATTTCGTCACCTTTTATTTGTCCCGTACAGTTGTTGACGTTAGCTTGTTTTGTGTCGTGGTCAACGGAGCCACGTCAAATAATGAGTCCCAGGTAGCAAAAAAGAAATGAACTTTATTTGTACTCACTGACTACAACAAAACAGTCATCGAATTTGAGTACACATTACTGGGGTTTTTAAAGGCACATTTTTAGCCATAGCATGTAAATCTATTTTTTTAATCAGAAAACCTGGTTTAATAAAGTATGAAAGCCAATGCAAGTTATCTTGTGCGCGGTCGCAAGTGATCGCTGGTGAGACACAGAAAGAATGTCTAGTCTTTTGTTAATTACTTCTTCTGTTATCTGTTCTGGAATGGAGTCGAGGGAGAGCCTCACGCGTCAGATTGGCCGCTATAATTTAAACTATTTAAACTGCGCACGGACGACATACTGACGTGCGGATAATCAACATATCACTAGTGATTAATGTTGTATTCCCAATGAAAGTAGCATAGTGCACTTCAGTAATTATAGTTGTGATTAACGCTGCTGTGATTTCATTATTTGTTTAATCCATGATCCTAAAATTTCAACATTATATGAAAACTGTATTTTCAGTATTTATCTAATTTTAGCTCAGAAATAATGTGGCCCACGAACATCCTTCTTACGACGACGAAATTCTCAAAGTATTTGTCAAAATGGTTCAAATGGCTCTGAGCACTATGGGACTTAACATCCATGGTCATCAGTCCCCTAGAACTTAGAACTACTCAAACCTAACTAACCTAAGGACAGCACACAACACCCAGTCATCACGAGGCAGAGAAAATCCCTGACCCCGCCGGGAATCGAACCCGGGAACCCGGGCGTGGGAAGCGAGAACGCTACCGCACGACCACGAGCTGCGGACAAGTATTTGTCGGATGCCACCTTATCATGGTTTAAATATATTCACTGATTTTTAAATATTTCCAACCATCTCAATTCAGTTCAATAAAAATTATAAAAAAACTAAATTATATATATATATATATATATATATATATATATTATTTAATTATTTACAGGTTCAATTCAACGATAGTGACTGACGTGGCAGTAGAAGACTTCTCACGAGGGCGACGTCGGTGTGGCGATATCAGTGAAGAATGATAGGCCCCTAGGACGGTCCAGGAGAAAGGTCCCGGTGAGGAGAGAGCTCGGAGGTAGACGTGCCTGCTGCGGAAGGCCGGATCCCTCAGACTGACCGACGACGCTGCCAGAGGAGGAGGGAGAGACGATGACTTGCGCACAGATCTCGGGCTCAGAATGGAGAACTCGGAAGAGACGCGGAGCGGCGGCTTGGATGCGACTCGGAGTGTAAGCGTCGGCGGGTGGTATGGAGGACACGAACGAGGCGCAGAGCGAAGACTCTTCGCCCGGCTCGGAGCGGAGACATCGGCGGTCGATGCGGAGGACTCGGACGGGACACGGAGTGAAGACTTGGACGGACTTCGAGTGAACGGCAGCACGGGGCAATGGGAGGTCCAATTGAGGGACTGGCAATGGCAGTTGGCGCTCGGCCCGGAGCGACTGCCGGTGCAAACTGACCCTGGTCGCCCAGGTGGCGTCCTTTCTAACCGGCCGGCTGCGAAATACTTCCACATGATTGGTGGGCACGTAATCAGCGGGAGGATTATAATCGGTGCCCGTTATGCCAATGCTAGTTGCGGCGTTTCTCGCGGCGAAGCTGGCGCCACGTATAACCGCGGCGGCTGCGGAAGATGAGGTAGACAACAAACACAGTGCATTTATCTTTGTGGTCGCACAACCTGACCACGACATTATTGCACTTTCCCGCGGTGATATTACAGTAAACATGGCTGCGAGCTGGTATGACATGACCATACAAAAACTGCCACAGCGTCTACAAAAATGCATCGACAGAAATGGTGATTATGTCGAAAAATAGCTAAATGTTCCAGTTGTAAACTGATGTAAACCATTGTAGAAATAACCAGGTCTATGTACTTATAAAACAATAGGAGACCTTACTTTTGGGATTACCCTCGTATTTAAGTGATTAACATTGCAAGATCACTGGTTAATGAAGTGATAGTTAAGCCATTGCAAATCTGAAATGCTGGTACATGTATAACCGATGTAACGGCCAGAATGTTCAATGGAAGCACGCATACATGCATGCATTGTGTTGTGCATACAAGATGCAACCATAAAGTAATGAGACTGATTTTCTTTGCAAGATGTGGCAATCCTGCATGCTTGCGAAGGCACAGTATCTTTGACCTTGGTCTATAAGCTGCTTCTAGTCCAAGCGGCACATCGATGGAACTGCTTAGTCGTGATATGTGCTGTAATAAGTTAACAGCTGTTTGTGTCTCTCGTCACGGAAATGGAACCGCATAATATTGCGCAACGGTATGCCATTTCTTTTTGCGCTAAATTGGGTGAAAAGGCGACGACAACTTACGGTAATGAAGGTAGAACGAATGTTGACGATGAAGACCGCAGTGGACGACCACCAATCTCACGGATGGATGTCAACTTGGCCAGGGTGCGTGAACTCGTACGATCTGATCGAAGATTATCCGTGAAAATGATTGCAGAAGAACTGAACATCAATCGAGAAACGGTTCATCTAATAATAACTGAAGATCTTCTTATGAGATCTGCATCACGAGCATGCGCCATCCCATACTGTTCTGTCAGTAAAGCAATTTTTAACCTCAAAAGAAATTTCAGTACTACCACAGCCACCTTATTCACCAGATATCGCTCTGTGCGACTTTTTTCTATTTCCAAGAGTTAAAACGGCGGTCAAGGGACACCGTTCTCAAACAACACAAGATGCCCAAAAAGCTGTGACGAGGGTCTTGGAGGATAATACAGAAGATGAGTTCCAGAAATGTTACCATCAATGGCGGAAGCGCTGGAAAAAGTGTGTGCAGTCAGAAGGGAACTACTTTGAAGGAGACAATACTAAACTTGACTAAAACGGTAAGCAACATTTTTTTTTTTCACATCAGTCTCATTACTTTATTGTTGCACCTCGTATGCCAGATATCAGTTTGTGGGTTGGTGTTACATGCCTCTTGCACTTTGTCGGTCAACATGAAACCGGAGCTATCGTCTGATGATATCCCATACGTGCTCGACTGGAGACGGATATGGTAATCGATACACTGTAGAGCATGTTGGGTTGCAGCAGCGGTATATGGGCGAGCGTTATCCTGTTGGAAAAACACTCCAAGAATGCTGTTCGTGATCGCCAGCACAACATGTCGAATTATCTGATTGACATACAAATTTGCAATCAGGATGCGTGGGATAACCATTAGACTTGCTTCTGCGGTCATACGAAATCACACTCCAGACCAGGAATCCAGGTGAAGGTCCATTGTGTATAGCATGCAACAGGCTGGTTGCATGCCCTCAGCTGGCCTCCTCCTACCCGGCATACAGACATCACTGGCACTGAGGCAGAACCAGCTTTCACGAGAATACGGAACAGACGTCCACCCCACCCTCCAACGAGCTCTCGCTTGACACCGCTAAAGTCGCAAATGGCGGTGGTTTGGCTCATAAGTGCGTCTGGCTTAGATCTTCCTTAAAGTAACCGATTTGTATCAGTTCGTTGTGTCACTGAGATGCCAACTGCAGCTCAGATTGCTGCTTCAGATGCAGTATGATGCGCCAGAGCCACACGCCGAACATAATGGTCTTACATCTCGGTAGTTCCACGTGGCCGTCTGGAGCTCGGTTATCTTGCGACCATACATTCTCGTCACTACCACTGCCAGCAATTATGCACAGTGGATATATTTACCCGCATTACATGACCTCGTTCAGACTCAGGGAGGTGGCGATAATGGTGTCTTTGTCGCTTTAAAGGCATTGGTGATTAATATTATCTCACCATGTTCAATCTCAAAGTTAACTAACGCTTACGACCGTTACAGCGTAATTTAAATGAAACCTTATTTGCATCTTCATAGTGGAGCTACTAGCCCCACTCTTATGCGACTGTCTCGAAATTTGAGTAGACACCATTTGTTACATGTAGAAACACACATACCAACTTTCGTTTATGTCTCACAACTCCTTCTTGGTGTTGCTCTTTTTTCCGTGAATGTAGCTGTCGAAGCTAGAATAGTTGCAGCCATTACATGCTGTACTTGTCAGTGATGTGCCGTAGAAGTCAAGTTACGTGTGAAACAGCCCCTGGTAACTGCTTTAAACAAAGCTATAGACCTCAAGGAATAAGTTAATGCTGTTTAAAACCATACAGAAACGAACCTCTAGTACAGAAAAAGCAGTTGCATGAGGCCAAATCTGAAAAACAGCTGGATGGGTAACTGATACCAATTCGACGAATTTTCTATTGGCTCTAAGCACTATGGGACTGAACATCTGAGCTCATCAGTCCCCTAAACTTAGAACTACTTAAACCTAATTAACCTAAGCACGTCACACACATCCATGCCCGAGGCAGGATTCGAACCTGCGACCGTAGCAGCAGCGTGGTTCCGGACTGAAGCGCCTAGAACCGCTCGGCCACAGCGGCCCGTGAATTTTCTGTTACAATGAAGACCACTGACTACTGAGACTGAACGTCGCCTGGTGGCGTTGCGTCCATATAACTCGGTTGTGAAAGCACATAAGCGGAGCACAATTTAACGAGGACTCATTCCAGAGATGATACGGGTTTTAAATGAAGAATACCACTGACACAAATGACTTTGGCAAAAGGCAGACTGTTATGGAGCGACGCTGGGGAACGGGCGTCTCGCAAACGGCGTAGCTGGTCCGCTGCACTCTCAGAAAAACTTAAGTTTTATGGAACTGATGGCTTTACACAACTGGTTGTTATCAAACTTAAAAGACAAATTGCAAAATGTTGTGCTGGATAATTCAAACACTGTTGGAAAGGTAGAAAATTTTAATAACCAGGGAGAAACCACAAACGATGTCCTACAAGGTTCAATTTTGGGGCCACTCCTGTTTCCTTATGTGAATGAGTTTCCATTCAACATTCAACAAGCAGAATCGCTATTTTTTCCAGACAACACTAGAGAGAAGACAACAGAACAGATTATTAATTATATTTTTCAAAGAATTATTAAGTGGTTTTCTGAAAATGTACTCTGCCTTCATTTTGAGGAAAACACACTTATTCAGTTTGTACAACAAATAGATCATACCAACAATTGAACAGGAGCCAGTAAATAGGGTAGAATGTTCAAAATTTCTGGATGTACATACCAATGAAAACTTGAACTGGAATAAGCAGATAACTGATCTTCTCAAACAAATTCAGTTACTTTTACTCTTCATGTAACTGCTGGTCTTGACACAAATGAATCAATTTCGTGACATATTTTGCATATTTCCACTCAATAGCCGGCCGATGTGGCCGAGCGGTTCTAGGCGCTTCCGTCCGTAACTGCGCTCCTGCTACGGTCGCAGGTTCGAATTCTACCTCGGGCATGGATGTGTGTGATGTCCTTAGGTTAGTTAGGTTTTAGTAGTTCAAAGTGACCTCAGATGTTGGCTCCCATAGTGCTCAGAGACATTTGAGCCATTTTTACACTCAATAATGTCTTACGGAATAGATTTCCCGGGTAACTCATCACTTAGAAACAAAGCATTGACTGCACAAAATCGAGCCATTAGAATAATAGCGGTTGTTCAGGCGCGGTCGTCATGTAGGTAGGCCTACTTCAAGGAGTTAGCCATTTTAGCTGCGCCAACACAATACAAATATTCGCTAATGAAATTCGTCATAAGTAATCTATCACAACTTGAGAAAAATAGTGATGGCCACGCCTACAACACTAGAGGAAAGAATGGTTTTTGTTAACCATTATTAAAGGTTGATGATGATGATGATATTTTGTTTGTGGGGCGCTCAACGGCGCGGTTATCAGTGCCCGTACAAATTCCCAACCTTTTCACTGTCCAGTCTCGCTACTCTTCCGAATGATGACGAAGTGATGAGGACAACGCAAACACCCAGTCCCCGGGCGAATAAAATCCCCGACCCGGCCTGGATTCGAACCCAGGACCACGTGGTATCAGTGGTCGGAAAGCAATTTAATAAGCAACAAGAACAACTTTTCATCATTTGCGCAATAGCATAAAATGTCTAACAGGTAGCAAAGCAAGTTTTAAATCTAACCTAATATCATGTCTCCGGGACAACCCCTGTTCCATGGAGGAAATTCTATTTAAAAACAGGTAGCACGTTTAAAATAAACGAAAAAAGGGAAAAAGAAAGCAAGACTAGATTTTAGTAACTGCATGAATAGGACTAATGTTATTAACGTTAGAGCACTAAACATGTATACAAGCATATACATCCTGTGAACTGATTCGTTCCACATTATTTCGATAAAGGGGTTGGGTTGGGTTGTTTGGGGGAAAAGACCAAACTGCGAGGTCATCGGTCTCATCGGATTAGGGAAGGACGGGGAAGGAAGTCGACCGTGCCCTTTCAAAGGAACCATCCCGGCATTTGCCTAGAGCGATTTAGGGAAATCACGGAAAACCTAAATCAGGATGGCCGGACGCGGGGTTGAACCGTCGTCCTCCCGAATGCGAGTCCAGTAAGCTAACCACTGCGTCACCTGGCTTTGATAAACGAATCGTTCAAATGGTCTATGGAACTTGTAACCATTCTTTAGTTCACCCGATGACGTTATCAATTACGACGGCAGACGGCACCAGTCGATCGAGACTGGACCGTGGATCAATGGAAACATGTCGCCTAATCGAATAAACCACGTTTCTTTTTAGACGAGGTCGATAGTCTCGTCCGCAAACGCCGTCATCCAGGCGAAACATGCTCCGCACTACGGACGCAGTTTGATGCGGGCATTGTTGTGCTGTGTGATAGGTTCGGCTGAGCTTCCATGGCACTTGCAGTAGTTATCGAAGACACGATGACACCTCCGGTATACGTGAACATCATTGCAAACCACCACCTTCTTGTTGTCTTCCCCGTCAGAGACAGTAATCTCCCAGCAGAATGACTGTCCGCGTCACAAGGCCATAATCGTGTTACAGTGGTTTGAGAAGCACTGTATTGAAATCGCATTGTTGTCTTGGCCGCCAAATTTCTCTGATCTGAACTCAATGGCACACATCTGGGACGCTTGTCAGGAGCCAGAAACTGTGCGAATTGCGAACATTGTGCATACCTCGTGGAAGTTATTAAGGACTTGTCGAATCCATGATATGCATGGCTGCTGTTTTGCGTTCCAAAAGTGGACCAACACGCTATTAAGCGTATAATGTTTTGATTAATCAATGTATCCTTCTTAGTTCAAAGAAGCTAGCTTCTATTCAATCGTTTGTGAACTTTTCTCAGTAGATGGCTGAGACAGTGTCTCCTTTTTCCTGGTAGTCGAAAATACCACAGCTTGCGAATTCCAATAAACTATCGGCATACATTTTCCTGTGGGTGTACATTTTCACTCTGTCTGGAAAAAGAGTATCCAATACTTTGTTCTCTGCAATCAAGTAAGACGTGTTGTAGTTTCACCTATCGACTGTGGCATGGCGCCTCCAAAACTAATTTGGATTTTGGCCATCTTAGAGTAATCACTGAAACCTCGCTTGCCGACATAGTCTTGTTGGTGCATGATGTTGCATACCATTCATTTGATACGTTTTAACTGTCTTCGCAGTCCAGCTCTTCCCACAAAACTTGTCCAACAGTGTCGTAAGTTTTACTGAATCTCATTCGCCTCCGCAGCCGTAGAACAAACCAGGTGGTCACTATCATATGAGTTTATTTATTTATTTATCTATTTGATATCCACATTTAAACAATGAATAACGCAATCAGTGGCTGTATGACTACAACGAAGTCCAGTCAACCAAACGTGGACCACCCCATGTGGTGAAGAACGAATTGCTTATTATTTTTGCAGCTTTTCTGTAGTTTCCTTACAGAGGTTCTAACACAAGTAATAGTTATTTGGAAAAGAAGTACACAGCTGTCTGCTATCGCAGATTTCACCGAATTACTACAGAAGTATATGTCTAAGTACTGACTTAATGACGCATGGTAGGCTTTCATAAATCTTTCTGCTGCTAAGTGTAACTGCGTTTCTTAACCACTGCTAGTACAATTAGACGTTTCCACATCATCTGGTGAGCTCATACTCGTGTGTGACTCTGCAGCAAAGTTACCCGTTTCGTTGGCAGTTACTATCACATGACATATTTTATGTGCTGCATTTTACAGAAAACTGGATAGGTCAGATTCCGCCAGGCGACCGCCTTCATTCGGTCCTCGGCCTCTAGAGATCGATACAGCCGGCGCAAGGGCCGCCCTCTCTTGGCCCTTTCACCAGTCACAGGTGGCCTACGTCGATCGCCGTTAGCAGAAAAAAAAGCTGCTGCTCTCTGTCTGAAATCTTCTCTCAACTACGACGGCAAAATGGCTTCATTTTCGCGAGATCAAAGTTATGCTTTACACGATGTCCAATGTTCCTGTAGCACCCAAGAGCCGTACTGAGTGATCCTGAACCCCTGAACAAAACTGCCAAAGTAGAACCTACCCTTCGCCCGACAACTAGATACCTTTCTGCAAATTTTTTCTACACTAATTTAGCAAATTTTATAATCTTATAAGCAGGTTTAATGAAAATGAATCGTTATTGAAAACGTATTTCAAATGTTCAAATGTGTGTGAAATCTTATGGGACTTAACTGCTAAGGTTATCAGTCCCTAAGCTTACACACTAAATTATCCTAAGGACAAACACACACACCCATGCCCGAGGGAGGACTCGAACCTCCGCCGGGACTAGCCGCACAGTCCATGACTGCAGCGCCCGAGACCGCTCGGCTACTCCCGCGCGAAAACATATTTCATAAATTAACGACGTATAATGACGAAAAACGTTTACAAATTAAATGTATCATTGTAGCAAATAAATTATAAATAGAGTAATTTTTCAAAAAAAAAATTAAAGTTTTCACAATATGTATCTTATTGTTTATGGCAACTACTCTACCTGGTCCATACGGGCACGACTGTCAGGTACAGCGAAACTGACCTACTGGATTTGCTTCATTACCCACTTGTCAACATCTGAGATCCTACAATACCATAGCAAGGTAGCAGCATGAATGAGAAAAAGCGACCTGTAGAAGCGGCAGCTGTATGAAGCAAGCGCACTGTTCCTCATGAAAAATACGTAATGACATGACTGACAGCTCAGAAAAATTCAGGTGAACAAATTAACTTTGAAGATTAGTAAATGCGGTGTGACTTGCCTTCAAGGAAGACTCATTTTAAGTGCCCCAACGGAAAGTGTTTAACTGGTATAATACTGAAGTACAGATTACTCGCCGGCCGGAGTGGCCGAGCGGTTCTAGGCGCTACAGTCTGGAAGCGCGCGACCGCTACAGCCGCAGGTTTGAATCCTGCCTCGGGCATGGGTGTGTGTGATGTCCTTGGGTTAGTTAAGTTTAAGTAGTTCTAAGTTCTAGGGGACTGATGACCTCAGCAGGTAAGTCCCATAGTGCTCAGAGCCATTTGAACCATTTGAACAGATTACCCAATACTATAATTAGTGTTCCCTTCAAAACAACACTATGTTTTGCTACCTTCATATGGACACATCAACTCTGCAGTATCGCTAACATCATGGAGGTTGGTGGCGATGCATGGACATGAGCTATGGCTCTGAGCACGATGGGACTTAACATCTGAGGTCAGCAGTCCCCTAGACTTAGAACTACTTAAACCTAACCAACCTAAGGACATCACACACATCCATGCCCGAGGCAGGATTCGAACCTGTGACTGTAGCAGCAGCGTGGTTCCAGACTGAAGCGCCTAGAGCTGCTCGGTCACAGGGCCGGCTTGGACATAAGTCTTTTGGCAACAAGTAAGTGGAGGCAATGTGTACGGTGTTTAGTATTACCCAGTAGGTATGATTATTAAGTACCGTGGGGCAACATATTGGATGCAAAGAGGCAGACCAGATACAGAACATAAACTTCTGCGATACCTTGATAGCTTCTTTCGCCACAGAAAAACATATGACGGAGTTTTCCATTCGAAGATGAGTAAAGCATGGCAACCAAATGTTCCCAAAAACTGCTTATAGCAGCCTTGAGATGGCTATGTCCAAAACTGTTTAGAAGGAAAGGGGAATTAGATTAAACTCATTAAATTGAAATCTGCAGATGATGTAGTACTCCTAGTCTATGGCAGAATTGCAATCCTCTATAACGGGTTTATCAGACAGTTGCGAAAAGTAGTCCTTATGATAAATCTGTCAACAACAAAAAAAGTACTTTGCACAAGTGGGTAACTGGAAGACAAATAACACTGAACAATACAATACAATACTGAACAACAACTGTCTGTAAAACATCAATAAATGTGTTTATTTGTGGACCATCAATTGATATACACTAAGGTGATGGATAGAGATAGTGATATGCACATGTACACAGATCGCGGTAGTATAGCGTACACAAGGTCTGAAAGGGCACTGCACTGGCAGAGCTGTCTTTTGTAATCAGATGATTCATGTATAAAGTTTTCCAACATGATTATGGCTACACAAAGGGAATAAACAGACCTTGAATGTTGAATCAGGAATGGTAGTTGGAGCTAGACTGATGGGACATTGCATTTTGGAAATTGTTAGGGAATTCAATATTCCTACATCCACAGCATCAAGAAGATGCTGAGAATACCAATTTTCTAGCATTAACTCTCACCATGGACAATGAGGTGGTCAATGAGCTTCACTTAACGACTGGAGGCAGCAGTGTTTGCATTGAGTTGTCAGTGCTAATAGACAAGCGACACGGCGTGAAATGACCACAGAAATCAATGTGATATCTACAATAAATGTGTCCATTAGGATAATGGAGCAAAATTTGGCGTTAGTGAGCTATGGCAGCAGTCAACTGAAGCAAGTGCCTTTGCTAACAGCACAGGATCATCTGCAGTGCCTCTCCTGGGCTCATGATAATATTGATTGGACACTAGACTTCTGGAAAATTGTGGCCTGGTCAGATGGGTCCCCAGTTTCAGTTGGTAAGAGCTGATGGTGGGTTTTAGTGTGTTGCAGACTCTACAAAGCCATGGTCTCAAGTAGTCAACAAGGCACTGTGTAAGATAGTGGTAGCTCCATAATAGTGTGGGAGTCCAACTGGACCGATCACTGACTGGAAATGTTACATTTGGCTACTTGGAGACCATTTGTAGCCATTCATGGACTTCATGTTCCCAAACAAATATCGACTTTTTATGGGTGACAATGAGCCATGGCGGCCGGCCGAAGTGGCCGTGCGGTTAAAGGCGCTGCAGTCTGGAACCGCAAGACCGCTACGGTCGCAGGTTCGAATCCTGCCTCGGGCATGGATGTTTGTGATGTCCTTAGGTTAGTTAGGTTTAACTAGTTCTAAGTTCTAGGGGACTAATGACCTCAGCAGTTGAGTCCCATAGTGCTCAGAGCCATTTGAACCAATGAGCCATGGCACGGGACCACAATTGTTGGTGATTTGTTTGAAGAAAACATTCTGGACAATTCGAATGAATGATTTACTCATGCAGATCGCTCAACATGAAGCACACAAACTTAACACATAACTGAGAGATCAAAACCCTGTACCAGCAACATTTCTGTAACTACAGACGCCTACAGAGGCAGCATGGCTCAGTTCTTCTGCGGGGTACTTCCGACGACTTGTCGAGTCCATGCCACACCAATTTGTTGCGCTATGCCAGGCAACAGGTGGGCCGACGTGGTATCAGGAGGTATCCCATGACTTTTGCCACATCAGTGTACAAGGAGTCTTAAAACATGAAATTTTTTGCTGAATCAAGCTAGGTTGGAGGGCTTATGGAAGAAAGGCAACCATTTTTAAACCTAATATGCCAGCAAGCTTAAAAAATTTTTTTTGAACAGGGTGTTCTTCCCCTTATTAACATATGGCTGTGAAATTTGGATCTTAAACAACTTTTTCAAAAGAAAACTACAAATAGCTCAGAGAACTACGGAAAGGTCACTCCTAAATTCCACTAAGAAATGAAGACATATGAGCAGTAACAGGAATTCAGGATGTTGTGGAAAGATAGAAGCTCTAAACTGGAAATGGGCAGGACATATCGGATGAAGAAATCATGGAAGATGGACAGTGGCAGTAGGAGAGTGATGTCCCAGAAAAAGACAATGATCACAAGGCAGACTACCTCACCACTGGAATAAAGAATTGAAGAAAGTCACAGGCTTCAACTGACAAAGGAAACAGTGCTAAAATTATATTTCTCATTTTAAGATTAAACAGGTTATACACCTTGTAAGGATTGACTTAGCTGAACAACAAAATAAAAATAACTGAAGGTAAATTTTAACAATGGAAAATCCAGGATGGAATGTAACAATATTATGAAAATAAACTTTGCTACTCACTATATAGCAGAGATGCTGAGTCACAGACAGACACAACAAAAAACCTGTCACAAATAAGCTTTCGGCCAGCAAAGCCTTCATCACAAATGCGTGACAGACACACATACATACACTCATGCAAACGCAACTCACACATACATGACGACACACTCTGGCAACTGAAGCCACTAACTGCCAAAGACTGTAGCCGTGTGTGGGTGAGTTGCATTTGCATCTCTCTCTCTCTCTCTCTCTCTCTCTCTCTCCCTCTGTGTGTGTGTGTGTGTGTGTGTGTGTGTGTGTGTGTGTGACCTATTTTTGAAGAAGGCCTTGTTGGCTGAAAGCTTATTTGTGACAGTCCTTTTGTTGGGCCTATCTGCAACTCAGCATCTCTGCTATATGGCGATTCCGTTTCATAATATTGAAGGTAGTTTAGGCATGGGACAATACTGACCACTGCATCATACAGGACATAATGGAAGAAGTCTAAAGATCTAAGATAGTAAATTGCAGATAGGACTGTCAACATGTTCCTCCAGCACTTTGAGTTGTGTTTTCTCCTAAAACAAATAAGACCAAAATTGAAAAGAAGCATGGATAAGGATGGATAACTCCTGAGACAAAAGTATCTTGGGCTAGAAACAGAATAAGCTGCAGTTGAGATTTGAAACGTCATGTCCACCACTATTGCAAAATCATCTAGTCTGTAACGGAAAACTGAAACTCATGTATTGTGCTCAAACAACTCCAAGATTACGCAAAAACTACTTGGTAAATTATTTAAAAAACTGATAATAGTGACTCAAATCAAATAGGGCCCCTAGAAAATAGATATGGCAGAAATTGTGACACTATGAATGACTGGCCACCAAATTCAATGATTATTTCCTCACAATGATAGCACTCAACGCATCTAGTAAAAAAAGGACTATAGAAGCATTGGATTTACAATTACACACATTCCATGCACCATTAACAGACATTTTTTTCAAAAATGCAACTCACTCATTGGGCCACTAAAAAGTTGTAATTCTGTTGGCTAAGAGGTGTTTCTAACACAATGTTAAAATTTGATGCTGACTTTAAGATTTCCCTTAGATCTACACCAATATTCACATCCTCATAAATACTCCTATAGCCACTGAACAGTGAGGGAAAAATGTCTATATGCTTCAGTACACATCCTAATATAGCTTATATTTTTCTCATGATCTCTGGGTGAGAGCTATGTTGGTGGCTGCTTCACAGTCATACAGTAATCTCCAAATACACGTTCTCTACATTTCCTCAACTTATTTTCATCTGAACTACCTCGTCTATCTTCCGAGGATTCCCATTTAAGCTCCCCAACCATTTCTGTAACATTCACTCTTCGCATTTGATATCCTATGATGAAATACCTAGCATATCTGTTGCTGGTTTTTCTACTGGGGGTCTCAGAATTTCAACCATTTAAAACAAAAACATGTGCATTCCATGCCTACTCTGCCACCCAAGTGGCTGTTTTTGGTGTATTGTGCACACCTGACCTACCCAGGGTGATAACAAGTCTACTGTCTTACACAGGCCAAGAAATCTACAGCCAAGCTCATCACAGAACTGACAAAGCTTCTTGTTTAGACCCTCTCCTTGGCTCCACACCAGAGGGGCATTTCAGTCCTTGGAACAATGTTGAAAACCAACATCTGTGCGTGAGGCTAGCCACTTTCACCACTTCTACACGTCTCCAGTAAGAGTTGAGAATGGTCTTAGGTGACAGTTGTCATTGGTGCCAACACAGATGATTATCTGCAACTGAATACCATCTGTGTTCTCAACTGCTCCAGCAATAACCTTTTCTACCTCAAGGAGAACTCCTCGTTGAATAAGTGCCAAGTGCACATTTCATTCATTTCCCTCTCATGAAGCTATTTCCCTGAGAGACACCATGATGTACATACCATTGAAAACTGCCTACCACTAGCAGCGCTGTCTTTCCCTCTACGAGTGCCCTGGTTTCGACAGAGAATAGGCCACTGTCCAAGCAAGAGAGTCAGTGCCTGTTGGCTCTGTCTCATTATCAGCAGGAGGCAACACCTGAAATCTATTCGTTAGAGGTATGGGGACAGCCTTTCATCCATTAGCATATACAACCTTCTTTGTGAAACAGCTACATATGAGCTAATGTCTTACCAGCCACTAGTCCATTACCACTTCGTGTCAGACCTAGGTTCTCCATGGGCAGAGACAGCAAACAGAGTAGTCAACAAGCTTCGCAGTTTATGCTTATGCATTTTGGATATTTTAGAACCCATGACTGTTAACTGAATGTAAATACATAAAACTGCAACCAGTCACTTTTTTAATAGTTATTTATTATTCCATACATAAACTGGTTTTCGAATCTTTTCAGGTTCATCTTCAGATGGTTTTCTGGATGCTACATCACTATTTCTAGAGTAAAACTGGGTGCTTGCTTGTGACAGGATGAGCAGCTTTTTATGTTAGTGTCCTTCTGTCTGGTGCCATTGATGGCCAGTTGGTACATCACTTCACATACTTTTACACAATCTGTACACTTTTACAGCGTGACAGCGAAACTTTGCCAGCATCAGCTTTGCAGTATGTTGACAACAGCAGACCACCCTGCCACTCCTTCACCAGCACAATACAGAGTAGTCATATGAAGCCAGTAGACAGTGGCCTTGGAGTTTCCAGTTGTTTGCAAACAGAAGTAAACTCTTTCATAATGATCTCATAAATGCCACACAATCCCTAGCAGTATCTATATGTGACCCTATTTCTTTCAAGGACAAGACGAAGCATAGGAATTCAGTTCCATGCTAGATTGTGGTTACGTAAGTTTCAGCTATCTCTGGAATCACTCAATGACTTGGAACACATTTCATGACGCATATACTATGCTGAAATCCATCTACAACCTGGTGATAAACAAACCACATCTAACTATAGACCTCTCTCTCACCTACCAACCTTGTCAAAAGTGTTTGAGAAAGTGGTCTACTGACAAGAGTCATGCTGTTTACTCAAACAAATGAAATATGATTCAGATTCATTTATTCTTGGATAGACTTTCATGTAGAGGTTTCATGTTGAGCATTTTAATTTGACAGAAGCTTGAAATTATCTAGTTGATGTTGTATATGTTGACAGACAGTATATGGAGCATATACATGAAAGGTGTTCATGAGGTATTAAAGAGAAGAAGAAAAAGTGGCAATATTACATTCACTTACTCAATAATCAAGCAAGGAGGAGACAGTCTTTCATCGCCACAGGCACGGTAACAGTCAAGAAACTACGAGGTAAAGATGACGACTGTTAAATCCTCATTAATTAAATTATGTTCAAACGAACTGGAAAAGTACACTGCTTTTCATTTTGATAAAGCATTGGCCAAGGAGAAAACAACACAAGACGTTGCAAATGAAGTACTATCAGAGCTAAACAAGCAAAATTATCATATTGGTATATTCTGCGACTTTATCAGGGGTCAGAAAATTCTACTTGGAAAACTTAAATGTTATGGCATGGACGGAGTTTTACCTTTGCAACAGAAAGCAGAGGGCCTCATTAACAGACTGTGTCACAGACATGAAACTAGCCTTAGAATGGCTGAACATAACAAGCAGAGCGACATAAGAATCTTATTTCTAACCTACGTAAATGGCAATTCAAAAATTGAATGTCTGCTGACGACACAAGCATTCTCCTCATGCATCTCTGCTCAGCCTCAGCAGACATGATTCAGATGATGGCTGTGAACAACCAGTAGACACATTCAGCGAACAGTTTTAAAGTCTTAATCTCATGAAGGCTCATATTATGCAAATTCAAATCAGCAATAATGGCCTGTTAGTACCAAAATTAGACATTAATGGCCATACACCAAATGAAATACACTGGTAAAATTCCTTAGGGTCCAATTAGATAACAAGTTACAATGGAGTCACCACAATGATAATCTAATCGAGAAGCTCCATTCAGCGGAGTTATACCGTTAGAAGCATCTCCCATTGTGTCCGCCTGAAGATGAGAGTGTTGGCTTACATTTCATAGTTTCACTTCCCATTTTTTCATTTTAGTTTACGTATCTACCGTAGGACCAAACTGAGGAGGAAATCTTCAAGGTCATGGAACATGTCAGTACATGAAATTACAACAGAAAAGTAATGACACATAAAGGAAAATTTTTATGAATCCAAAAAATGACAAGCCATTAATTTGTGTAAATGCAGACAACAATATAACACAGAAATCAGCTTAATTTTTAAAGGAACTCCTCGACAGAACAGAAGGAGCGAATCATGAGGAAACTTTTCAATTTGGATCTGAAAGCGCATTGATTACTGCTAAGATTTTTGAATTCTTGTGGTAGCTTACTGAAAATAGATGCAGCAGTATACTGCACGCCTTTCTGCACAGGACTCGAGGAAGTGCGACCCAAATGCAGGTTGGATTTTTGCCTAGTATTAACTGAGTGAAAAATGCTAATTCTTGGAAATAAGGTGATATTGGTAACAAGAAATGACAATCAAGAATATATATATATTGAGAAGCCAATGTCAGAACATCCAGACTATTGAACATGGGTCGACAAGTCATTCACAAACTTACACCACTTATTGCCCAAACCACCCATTTCTGAGCCAAAAATGCCATTTGAGAATGGGAAGAGTCAACCTAAAATATATTACCATGAGTCAAAAGTGAATGAAAATATGCAAAGTTGACTATTTTTCATGTTGAACTATCACTTACTTCAGATACCTATCTAATAGTAAAAGTGAAAGCATTAAGTCTTCGAACAAGAACCCAAATGTGGACTTTCCATGACAGTTTACTATTTATCTGAACACCTAGAAATTTCAACTGTTCAGTTTCACTAATCATAACTAAGTCTTACTGTGATTTATCATTAGTTTATTTTCTACAAGCCATGAACTTATATCTTGAACTGAACTATTTGAAACAGTGCCAACATTGCACACAACATCCTTTACTACCAAGCTAGTGTCATGAGCAAACAGAAATATTTTAGAATCTCTTTTAATACTAGAGGGCATATCATTTATATAAACAAGGAACAGGAGTGACCCTAGCACTGATCCCTGGGGCAACCCACATTGAACCATGCTCCACTCGGATCCCACATCATGATAATGCATTTTAGCCATTCTCAGTACTGTGGAGAACGACCTTTTGCCGAAGTAAGAGGTGAAGCAATTGTGATCTACTTCTCGTAATCCATAATGGTCCAACTACTGGAGAAATATTTGGTGAAAAAAAAAAAAAAAAAAAAACGTTCAAACGCCTTAGTTAAATCAAAAAAGATGTTTAGCATTTGAAATCTTTTGTTTAATCCATCTAGTATCTCACAGAGAAATGGAATATAGCATTTCCTGCTGTTAAACCACTGCTAAAATCAAATTGTACATCTGATAGCAAATTATATGAAATAAAACAATCAATTATCCTTACATACACAGCCTTTTCAATAACTTTAGCAAACACAGATTACGGAGAAATAAGTCTAAAATTGTCTGTACTACCCTTTTCTCTCTCTTTTTTTTTAACACAGCTTTACTACTGAGTACTTTAATCATTCAGATAATGATGATGATGATGAAGATGATTTGAGGTGAGGGCACTCAACATCAAGCTCATCAGCAACCTGACTAAAGCCAGCATGCCAGTCTCATGGGTGGAGACGAAGGCTATCCCCAAAAGCAGAGGAGTTGATGATGCATTAAAGTCTGCCTTCCTTCTCACCAATTTAGTGATGAGGCCTGACAGTTCACGAAATTTCATCACTCTTCTAACACTGGAATCAGTATCGGCGAGGATGGTGGGCAGATCTCCATCGAGACTGAGGGCTGTCCGAATACTAGTATATAGGACACTTGTTGCCAAAATATGCTGATCTGAAAGTGACACATCACAAACCTCACAGTGGTGGATCCCCCCACGTGTCAAAGGGCTACGGCCAGTGCCCAGCCTGGTAAGCAGAACCTCCTTCCAGTGGTGAGGTTGACATGAAGTCTTCCATGTTTGTGTGGTCGATTTCAGCGACCACAGTTTGTTTTCTGTCTCCTGCAACCATTCAGTCTCCCACTGATGCATGATGCATCTGTCAGAAAATGAGATGACAGTTTGCAGCAAGATGGGACACTGGTGGATAACACCATCCTAACATGCTTCCTTCGCTGCTTTGTCAACCATGTCATTTCCCTGTATCCAGATGTGGCCAGGTACCCAGCGAAAGCCACCTCCTTTCCATGGTGTTGGAGCCACTATAAGGAATCATGAGTGAGCTGAATCAACTGGTCTACTAGGTACATTTGGTGAAGAGCTTGTAGTGCGCTAATCGAGTTGGAACAGGCTTTAAACCTTCTAGAGTGATGTATTTGAATCCTCTCCAGTGCTATCATAATGCCATTTAACTCCACATCATAATTTGTAAATTGTACCAGAAGAAGCACTTTGAAAACCCTATCAGGGAAAGCAGGGGAAAAACGGAGGACACTCTGTGACAGGAATCTGTCTGTGTAAACACTGAAACTGTGGTGCATACTTAAAATGGAAGAAAACAAAGTTGTAAAAATGTAATCTGAAGTCAACTTTTATTGTGTCATATCAAGCTTAAAATCAGTTTGGGCCTCTGAAGACACTATGGCAGCAATGTGTTCCATCCCTGACTGTGTATTCGGAGGTCTGATATATCCAGATCATTCAGACAGTTAGTAGCATGTATCCAGAATAGTTCAGTCACATGGGGCTGATTCGTGAATAGCCATTCAAAGATGGGTTGGACCCCTGCACTAAATGCCAATGACTGAGGTGACAGAGATTTTCAGTCTGTCAAGCCACAGGGATACCTTGCTGAATCCGTGTCTGCACAAACTCTGAATGGGCTGGTCCAAAAGGCTCCAGCCAAGATCTGAATGCCTTCTTGGTGGACAGCGTCTAACATCTTGAGGTAGGAAATACAGGCTGATCCATAGACCACACTGCCATAATCTAAACGTCACCAAACAAATGCCCTATAAAACTGCGGGAGGTGGGAGCTATCAGCTGCCCATGCCTTTCCTATAAGGCATCTCAAAATATTTAACAACAGGAAGCACTTTGTTTGTAGATCTTTCACTTGCGGAAGCCAAGTTAATTTCGAGTCAAATGAGAAACCCAAAAAGTGCACAATTCCCTGAAAACATAAAAGTATTGTCCGCCATTGTGAGCACTAGTTGATTAAAACTGCAGCAGCACAGTTAAAATCGACACATGTAGTCTTCTCTGAGACTGCGGAGTCATGGCTTAGTACCGGGCGTGAGTCGTGCTTCGGTAGCTCAGATGGTAGAGCACTTGTCCACAAAAGGCAAAGGTCCCGAGATCGAGTCTCGGTCAGACACACAGTTTTAATCTGCCAGGAAGTTTCATATCAGCGCACACTCCGCTGCAGAGTGAAAATCTCATTCTGGAAACATCCCCCAGGCTGTGGCTAAGCCATGTCTCCACAGTATCCTTTCTTTCAGGAGTGCTAGTTCTGCAAGGTTCGCAGGAGAGCTTCTGTAAAGTTTGGAAGGTAGGAGACAAGATACTGGCAGAAGTAAAGCTGTGAGTACCGGGCGTGAGTCGTGCTTCGGTAGCTCAGATGGTAGAGCACTTGCCTGCGAAAGGCAAAGGTCCCGATTTCGAGTCTCGGTCGGGCACACAGTTTTAATCTGCTAGGAAGTTTCATATCAGCACACACTCCGCTGCAGAGTGAAAATCTCATTCCGTATGCATATCCGTTTAGCACTACCATCGCCCACTATTAGTGGGCGAGGGCACTACATGCTTGTCGAACTAGCTGCCAGCGTTCCAGTTGTCGAGAATGGTTGCCGCAGCTTCGAAATGCTTGAAATAGTCAATGACATCGCTTTTCCCACCAAAAACTGCGCTGGCATCGTTCGTATTGCAATTACCAACACAAAAAAGTGAAATAAAATATTTATGTCCGTGAAATAAATCTTTGGCACACTTCCAAGTTCTCAATGTCGTAAAAAAATTACTTTGTCGACGAAAAAGTTTAGGGGTACACACCCCTAGTGTTCCCCCAGAAAAACAACACTGACAGTAATACAGTTTAAACAGAGATCACCAGCCCAACTGTAGGTACAAACCTCTGTGGGCAGATCACAAACTCAACTGGATGGTATGTACACAAACCTGTAGATGGGGGAACGGAATATCTTGTTATTGGTGAATGATATACATAATATCCTAGTGCCACTGAAAATGCAGGAGATTTGAATGTGTGTTGTGGTATTTTGTGTGTAGAGAGAAAATTATACATTTCTGGACATCGATTCCTATGCTAAACTTAACCGTCTTGGTCTCCACTACAAGTCGTCAATGTCCATAAAAGGAATTTAGTTAAACCCTGTATAGCTGGTTATTATGTGCTGCCAGTAACTTAATATTTATTTAGTAACAATGGTATTGTAGAAAGAAAATGTATTGTCACATCTGTGAATGCTGACCCCCTATTTACTGTATATTAGTACTTGGCATGCAGCTTTACAACAAACGCTGCTGGTTGCCATGTAGATGACATCACTTTTCAGCCCTTAAAATTGGATATTCACATAATTTGTAGAAAGAGTGGCTAATGAGTTTTTTTTAATTTATTTGCGTTGATAGGGTTTCCCAGTTTATTGCATTATGTTAGACAGCAGCTTTTTGAAAGTTCCTCAGATTTTCAGCCAAGTGTTGTCACACAGAAGGTGTTGAATACCCAAGAGATATTCAAAATTTTCCTTTTTCAAGAAAACTTAAAATCAGATGGAAGATTGTTGAATACCTTCCCACCACTTCCCACAAGGAGGCAACATCTACAAGAAAATTATTTTTGTGTCTTTTATTGTGAATGTGTAAATCAGAGTTCATCCTAAACTGATTTTTATCATCATCAACAAAAACAATTAAGGAATAAATTTATTGGTAAGTGAATTAAGAATTCCAAGATCCTTGAAAAGGCTTTTGCAAGATGTATGGTTATCTGCATTACACAGCATTCTTTGTTAACATCAAGTGCACTCACCCAGAAAATAATTCAGTAAAAGACGCCCCCCAAGTGGCTGACTAGTGGGATTAAGGATATCGTGTTAAACAAAGTGGCAATTATATGAAAATGTTAGAAGTAGTCACAAGTGAGCGACAGTAGCCCATTACAGACAATACTGTAAGGTGCTTAAAATTGTTATTATGAAGGCAAAGAGTTTGTGGTATGCAAATAGAATAGCTAATCCACATGGCAAAATTACAGCTATATGGTCAATTGTGAAGGAGGTATCTGGTCAGTAGCACTAGGTCGATGATATAAAGTCATTACACAGTAAAAATGTCTCTGATACTGATAAGTCAAATATATGTACAGTATTTAACAATCACATTCTGAACGTTGCTGCTGAATTAAATAAAAACTTACTTTCTGCAGGAAATCATATAACTCCCTTGGAAAATGCCACTCCTAAACTGATATCTGAAATACTCCTCTGTAATACTGACAAGGGGGAGACTGAATCAATAATTAAATCACTGAAGACTAAGGACTCTCATGATATGATGGAGTATCTAGCAGAATATTTAAGTACTGCACTGCAGATGTTAATCATGTACTTAGTCACACTTTTAATTTTTCCTTTAGGAATGGTCAGTTTCCTGAATGATTAAAGCATCACAGGGGTGCAGAACTATATGAGGAGAGTCAGTGGTACACCGAAAAAATCTGCAGCACATATTCTAGTGTTTAGTACCCCAGAATTACCTGAACGCATCCTTGCAGGCTATGTCCGTCTTAAGGTTCACCTTTTTGGTCCTAACTGAATGCGATGCTTCAAATGTCAAAGATCTGGGTGTACCCCTATGGGATGGCTACGTGTGGAAATTGTGGAGGCTAAGCTCACGAATCAGGCAATTCTTGTATCTTGTACACTTCCTCTGACATGTATGAACTGCTCTGGGGATCACCCAATGTGGAGCTGTAAGTGTGAGGTTTGCAATGAGGTAAGGAAAATTAAGGAGCTGAAAGTCATGAGATGCATACCCTCGGTCTGGCACACAGTTTTAATCTGCCAGGAAGTTTTGGATATGCATACGCTCAAACGCCGAGCTATCGGTAGATGTCTTTACGGTCCCGCTACCATGATCCTTCATGATTCATTGCTGTCTTTGTTTTTTTGATCTTTATGCCATTTCGAGGGCCAAACAAGGTTACAAAAGATTTTTTTAGTGTAGTTTCTATTGTTGTTGATGATAGGTGTGGATGGTTTTGTTGTATTGTCTCTTTTAGTGGTGTTATATAGGTTAAAATATGTATTCGGTAATATTTCCTTGTATTGTTTTGTATGTAGGAGGGTTGATTGGACTCACCTGTTTCATTTGAGGTGTATTATAGGTCAATTGAAGTGTACGATACCATTTTCTTATATTGTTCAGGGGTTGATGGGAATCACATGCTTAATTTGAGGTGATGTAAACTGAAGTGTTCGATAACACATTCTCTTGTATGTTTGGGTGTTTCTCGGTATCGCCTGCTTCATTTGAGCTGTAAAGTGAACTGAAGAGTCCGATACCATTTTTTTGTAGTTCGACATGTTGATGACGTCATGGCTAAAAGCAGACGGGTGGTATCCCATGCTTCAGTTATAAGTAATTTTTGCTGCATTATATCCAATGTCGGAGTACCCTCAAACTTTTGTTTAGAAAAAAAGCACTGATTACTGTACAGTACAGAATGCAAGCTGCATGTACACTTTATTTCCAAGAGTTAGCATCTTTCACTCAGTTAATACTAGGCAAAAATCCAACCTGTATTTGGGTCGCACTTCCTTGACTCCTGGGCAGAAAGGCGTGCACTATACGCCAACATGATGTTACTGAACAGTAAACCTCGGTTCAATGTGAGGCAGCTCGTCAGTTGTATGTGGAGTGATTTCCACATTGCAAGACAGTTTCACATTCCCTCTTTGCTATGCTGTACCAGAAGGCCTTGGAAACAGGCAGGCACTTTCACCACTAGCAAGACTGACAGTCTTGCTCCATAGTGGTGCTGCACACCCAAGTTTGACAAGGCTGTACTCCATGAAGTTGAAGAAGACATGACGATAAGTACCAGAAACCTAACTAAATATGGATCACCAAATTGTCTGACATGTTCTGCACGAGCAGGAGCTACACCTGTACCACCCCCAGAAGGTATAGACAATGCAGCCACAGGACTTTACATCACGAGGCCAATTCTGCATGTGGTTCTTGTGCCATTGCATGGACAGGCCCAACTTCCCTTGGTGGATCCTTTGCACAGAGGAAGCCAAGTTCACCAGCGAAGGTACCGTCAATTCCCACAGCAGTTAAGTGTACGCTGATAAAAACTTGCATGCTGCGCACCCCCCATGGGTTTCAGGTATGATACATTCTGAACATCTGGGCAGGGTTCTTGGATGAATGTCTGATTGGGTCATACCTTCTTCCACAACATCTCATGGGTGCAGCATACTTGCAATTCCTTGGCGGTGTACGGCATGGGCTTCTGGAAGATGCGCCACTGCAAATGCATAAAAAGGTGTTGTTCCAGCACAATGGCATGCCACCTCATTTATCACGTACACTCCAAGATCTTCTGAACAAATGACATGGGCAACAGTGTATAGGTCACATGGCCCAATTGTTTGGTCTGCATGTCGTCCTGACTCGAAGCTGCTAGTCTACTACCTGTGGGGTCACATGAAATTGTTGGTTTATGAGACCCATGTGGCATCTGAGAAAGACTTTCTGGCACTGGTTATGGCTGCAGTGGATGCTGGAGGACAAGGGTAATCATGTGTACTGGAACATGGTATGGAGGTACCATAACTGTGTTGATACCAGTGGCCATGGCATTGAGCCGTACTTGCAAGTGGGCCCAGGCAACAAGCAGCAGGAGTCAGAAAGCAACATGTGTTGTAATATTTTGCATGTAGCAGGGAAAACATTATGTTTCTGGATATGAGTTCCTGTGCTAAATGTAACCATCTTGGTCCACACTTTATGTTCTCAAAGCCTGTAAAGGGAATTTAGTTACACCCTGTATGGGATAACTGAGGAAGCAGCAGCTTTTTCCAAAGTAGCAGCTTTCTTTCTACAGGGTGTTTCTGTAAGAAGGTGCAAAAATATAACAGGGCATAGAGAATGCTCCACTGAACAATTTGAGGTAGGGAACCTGGGATTGGAGCAACCAGCTTAAAGAGATATGGAAGCAAACTTGTCTACCACTTTGTCTAGCATTACTGTTTTCCTGCTTATTTACAACTAACATGCATACAAGTTTAGAAGTACTGTGCTGTTTATTTACATGTACAATCATTATTTCCTACAAGGAAATAAGGAGGACAAGCCTGATTTTTGTACACTTTACTTGTCCATAAGGTGGCTCTGCTGTATCGTATTTACATTGTGCCATGACAGAACATGCTATGAATCAACAACAGACCCATTCATTACTCAGTGCTATTGAGAGATATACAGTACAATATGTTGGACCAGTACCAGTACAATTTCGCAAAACTCACTGACCTACACCTTGTGTATGGGGAAGTACGTTGCAATGCTCTCGGTGATGAAAGGCTGTACAGGGAACAATTTCCTAACAGGCATCATCCATCACGACGAGTGTTTATTTCTATCAATCAATGAATGCAGGAGACTGATTCATTGGAAAGAAAATATGAGGGATCTGGCAACATGAGAACCACTCGCACATCAGATTTTGAAGAGGAGGATGAATCAGAATCTTGTTCACCTATGTCATGCTTGCATTGAGGTTGCTGGCCGCCCGTTTCAGCACATTTTGTAAGATACAGTACACATGGTACATTCATTGTGTCAATGGTGGTATTTACAGTTACATGTAACTAATGTAATAAAAAAGTACACAGTAATGTGACTTTATTCCTATTCTCTCCTTAAGCTGGGTTCTCCGAGCCAAGGTACCTCAAACTGTTCAATGGAGCATCCTCTATGATCTGTTAAATTTTTGCATGTTCTTACAGAAACAACTTGTATAAATTTAAACGGCATAGAAGTGAACAGCATTAAGCAGTATAGCCATGGCTTATTGAACACAGGTTGCATTTATATGATGTCTGTCTCGTGTTAACATATACCTTGGCTCATTTCACATACCTGAAGATTCTCCTCCTTGCTGGGATCTTTGAAACACAGTGACAGAATCACTGAATGAAAACTTGTCCACTATACACCATACAGGATAACAAAGTCTAATTTTGTCACAGTGTCTGGCAGCTGATAGGCACAGCTCTTCAACAAATGAGGGGATAAAACTAAACAATAATACACCAAACCGCAAAAAGGCCCAAATAATTGTCGCTCTTGTCTTTTTCCACACATTTGTTAACCTTAACGATCCTCTCCAATTTATACGTTTCTCTAAAGTAAATATACATTAAACAGTTGTCACAAGATAGACAGGTAGGCTCATATTTTTCTGATGAGGATGGTGATGGTGACAAGTGCTGATAACTAGGATAAGGACTGACAGTTTTCAATAACAAAGAAAACAAACATAATATTAACATTCAATAAATGTAACAATAATAATTTATTGTACATAAAACACTCACTAGTGTTCTTTGGCAGCATAGTTCAATAAATTATTTGTATAATAAAAATATCTTTTCCACTATCTAGACATAAATACACATAAAATCCCTGTCATGGCACATAGGAATGTAAATAAAATGTTTTAAAACTTCATCTCTCTTTTGGGCTCCACATATGTTACTGTTGCTTCCACTCTGGGCATAGTTCATGCACAACTACCTCAAAAATGTCCTGAAAAAAAAAATTACAGATAATTAATAGATGACACTCACTTTATGAGAAAGTAAAATTTATAAAAGAAATTAGGTAATTTGGTCATAAAATACTAGCTGTTATAGAAGAGCCACAGACTAAACAGAAAAGTACTAACCAGACACAAAAATACACTGATATTAATGTCACTAACAAGATTTTCAATAATTAGTTAGTTAGTTAGTTAGTTAGTTAGAGAGAGTAACAACTGTGCAAATAGTGGTGCATCCACAATGAATAAATTCATCTTCCAGAGCAATTGTCAATTGTTTACCAGAGTGTATTCTTCTGTCCATTGCATGACATTTTTGTTTTGGATATGGGGCCTGCCACTTTGCTCTTCACCATGAACATTTGTCATCTTCGACACTATTGTCTAACTCATTACTGTAAGTTCATAAACTAGGCACAACTAATGAATGGGAGCACCTATAAATCTTTTTCACACAAAAATCACATTACAGCATGTACAGCTCGTGGGAACAATGATTTTTGAAGCCAATTTTGTCTGCTTTCATCCTCAGTTAAAACAACTACTGAATCAAAACAATGACTTCTGTTGCTCTGGAAACAACAAATAGATGGCACTTCAACTGTGCAACTTTGTTCAGCTGTCTATTATTTAAATATAAGCTAATGGCTCTTTCTTTTCAAATATGGCTCATACTTAACATAAAAATTGAAAGTAGGAGATCTTTCTTCTTAATCATTCAATAATTTCTTGTCTCTCGTCTCTCCTTGCTGCCCTTTCATCAACTCGTTTCATTCCTACCAAATTTCTGTTACATATGTATTTTGTAATTTTACCATATATGGGAGAATACTGTCTGAATTGAAAATTAAATATGAACAGTGATAAGTAAATGAAAAAAAATATGAAAACAAAGGATTACATACGTAAAAGAGTTTTTTGTTGAGCCGTTGGTCCTGCAGTGCTTCAAAAACTCTTGACATTCCTCTTTGTGCACACTGTTGCCCAACTAACGTACTAAGGAAATCTGGAATATTGTTCAAAAGCTCCTCCCGCGCTGCAGATCTAACATAAGAAAATAGATAAGTATGTTACCACACACTATTGATGCCACATGTAGCAACTTGATGTGTTGCATTTATTGTTTTTTATGACTGGCACTGCAGAAATTATAAAGATATGCTGAAAAGTACTTCCTCTGAATCTTTTATGTGAAAACTCTTAAAACATTTAAATAAAACAAACTTTATACCTTTATTCTTCCAGCCTACATATTTATTTCTCAGCACAGTCACCATGGTGATGAACACATTCTCACAACAAGAGACAGTTTGCTGAAGGAGCTGCAACCTCACCTCTGCTTGCACGGCTTAATCATTATCAAAATGCTGAAGAAGAGGTGCTTCATGTGTGGACAAACTTTTCAAATCTGAAACTCGATTACAGCCCGCTGTTTTTCACACACTGACACTGTTACACACTGCCATGTTACAAGCTACAAGTTGAAGCCCTCTAGTGGCAGGGGGCTGCAAATATGTAGACATGAAGAACAAAGGTGTAAAAAGTTAATAAGGTTTGTTTTATTTAAAAAGCTTTAAGAGTTTTCATATAAAAATTCGGAGGCTTTATTTTTCAGCATTCCCTTGCATTTCCATGACAGAGACAATTTTATTGTTAACTCCACAACAAATGGCTCATTTCATGGTACATAAAATAGAATATCAAATTTGAGATGAAAAAGAAATAACAAAATGCTTTGTCTGGTCCATATGCATCATCATTCAAATCCCATGGTACATCTATTGCAATAACATTATTATGCAAATAGCTGGTTATAAAATTGAATTGTGGAAAGTCTAAAACAATCATTTTTCTAACAGTTTGCAGTCTATGCCTTCTAATACAACTAGTTTGCTCGCAAAATACAATGGGCTAATGAATTTCAAGGGTAATTGTGTTTGACATACACAGCTCTTATTCTATGGGCCTTCAGTTCAAATCACACATGTCAATCCTAACGTTTTCTTTGTATTTCTAAATCATTTTAAGTGACTGTCAGGATGATTCAATCAGCAATGCCAGAGACACTTTCCTTCCCAACACCAACCTTGTCCAGTACTTGCATTATTTGTGTTAGTTTTAATTCAATTATATTTCTTATCAATACACCTTTAGGGGCAATTGGAGGACGCGCAACACTGTATTTTGATTATTGTGGTTGCTAATTTGGACAAAAATATTACAGTATGTCATGGGTTTCAACAGCTACATCATGATCAGGTGGAAGGTCTCTTTTACGTAGCTGTTCAGATACACGGCAAGCAACAACTGTAAACCAATACAAGATGTAACACAATCTGCTGACCACCTTGTTTACAGCTGTAAAAAAATCATCAGTGCTTTTCTTTAAGAACACTTACCTAAAGAGAGGCCTTCCAGCTGATTAGGTACAACTGTAGAAATGCATATGGCGAAACTGCAACACGTGTCTTTTTGTTTGAACATCTCTTCTGTTTCTGATCTAATACTGTGTTTAGGTTGGGTTGGATTGATTTGGGGGGAAGAGACCAAACTACGAGGTCATCGGTCTCATCAGATTAGGGAAGGATGGGGAAGGAAGTTGGCCTTGTCCTTTCAAAGGAACCATCCCAGCATTTGCTTGAAGCGATTTAGGGAAATCACAGAAAACCTAAATCAGGATGGCCGGATGCGGAATGGAACCGTCGTCCTCCAAAATGAGAGTCTAGTATGCTAACCACCGCACCACCTCGCTCGGTAATACTGTGTTTATTCAAGTCTTTGTTGAGATTTAATTTTCCTTCAGACTGAAATTCATGACTTATGAGAATTAGAGAAATAAATACCAGTTACTTAAAAACAATTATGCTTCACTGTCAGCAAGAATAAAATGAAAAGCAATTCAATACAAATAATATTTTGCACCATTTTCTATAGTCATGAGTTTCTTATTTAAATGAATAAAATGAAGCTGCGAGACACCAAATCAGTAATAATACAACTTCTGCACAAATCTTAATAGGCTTCAACAATTTAAAAAAAATAAAAATAAAAAATAAAAAAAACTTCAAAACTCTAGCCTAATTTGGATTATGTTATTAGCAGAAATCTGGACAAATCTTCATTCAGAAAAACAGGGATCACCTACCTTGTTTCCAGTTTTTGCTCTTCTGTTTTTGGTGATGAAGGAGCAATGAGTTTGTCATTAGGCCACCATGCTTTACTGATAATCTGAATGTAGTAATAAATCATTGATTCAGAAAACAACCATGTCACTGTTTCACACACCTGCCTGAAACAAATGCCAATTTCTATGATAACCACTGCACAACTGTCTTTTTTTCCCCTTTTCCTACATCATGTTACAATTCTTAAAGCTATGAAAAGATATGCAAATCCTAAAAGATCATTTTTGCAACATAATGTTGTGAAAAAGTAATAGAAAATAAAAGTCCAGTAGCACTAAGTAACTACTAACTAGCAAAGTATCTATGGCTGGACATCTTGTCTGGCTGTAAGGATGCCACATCCTCCCACGTGATAATGTTTGCTATTATCTTGTAAAATTTTTTGTAAGATTATTGATTACTATCACTACAGAGTATGTGTTGTATTACTGCAGCTACCACCAGTTTAGCCATATACGGTATTTTAATCTTTACCCACTATCATATAGCGTGTGATCCACTAATAATTGTTATCAAAAAGGAAGTACATAAAGGAGTGAAGCAGCAGCTACTGATATGAAACAGCAGCCTTGACAGTACACTTGTATATGGAGACTGGTGACTAAGACATCGCATCCTCTAACGATCTTCGATCCAAAGCCCTATTGCCACATCAACTAAGAGCGAGGAAATTTGGAATTCTCAGTGCCACCTTGATTTTTTAAACAACATTGGACTGACATAGATTTATTAATGAATTGGGACTAATTAACATAATTCAAATTGTGGAGGCAAGTTGAAATTTGTACTTAGACATTGGATCACAAGATGCAGTGACTGACAACAATCATCTTGATAATGTACGAAGGGAGGCAGCATTAATGCAATTATTATGAAAACTGACTGCAGATTTGAAGGCAAATAACCATTATTTTATTAAAGAAAACTATATGATACTAAGCAACTCTTGGAGGAAGATAATCAAAAACTGAGAGCAGATAATCAGCACTTCAGTCAGCAATTGAGAGTAGATTCAAACACAATGTTGAATCAAAAAGTAATAAACATTCATAGTGACTTACAAGAGCTATCCATGGACTGGAAAAAAAAGCTTATAAGACTGACAAAAACTGAACATTGTGAGCATACTCAGTATTGCAAACAACACGGTGAATAGACAGAAGATGAGGTGGCTGAAGTTCAGTCTCAATTAATTTCATTCATTATGCCATTCTTGATACGCAAAGGTCATGTGTCTAAAACAATTCTGATATCAAGTTCATTTCTGCTGTACAGTAACATTAATGAGAGGGATCAATTTATCATGGTCAAATGTAAGTGCAATGCAGACATTGACCAAAATTTGACACAAGAGGATATTGGTTTGGTGATGCAAGAAAGCTACGATGATAACTGCTACTCCAATGTAATGATCGACACAGTTGCTACTGATGGACAATTTAAAATTTCATGCTCACAGATTCCTGATAAGGCAGATGAGATCGGTATTTGTGCACTGCAAATGCATGTTGGTGACAACATAGCAGGAAAATTTGGCATGGAAAATGTTATGGTATCTGCAGATATCAACACTGTATCCTCAAGTGAGTATTTACCCATGGACCAGCAGAACAACATACATAATTTACTAAGCTACAATGAGAAAGCCCAAGGATCATGATTGGAAATCAGCAACAATTGTGGAGGAGAAATTCAGGTTGAACAGTAGATCAAAAAACAGTGTGAAAAGAAGAGAAAGAGTAGGACTGTATGCTAGTTGCAGAAATACTGACTTGAAAGGGCAGAGGAAGAAACTTCACGCTTACTGTTGAGTGATAGCAACTCATGACGTCTTTTAAAACTTTAACTTGTGTAGAAACTCATTAGTATTTTCGTAAGTGAGTTGTTGCACTGTTTCAAATTATTTTTTGCATGTGATTATTTACAACATGTTCAACAGCATGGGCAAAGGCAGTTTCACTTTTGGACTGATTCTGCCATGTGTCTTCTTTCTGTTCAGGCAATGCCAATGCATAATGCTATGTCATCGCCTATGCAAAAAGGTGGCATGTGGGAGAAACTTGACATCACTTTACATGACCCAAGGAGTTTGTGTTCTTCTGCCAAGCAGTACTTCCAATCAGCATTGTGCAGAGCAAGATGCACCATATTGACCCTCTGCAAGAAACATGAAAGCAGGTTGTTTATCAACAGATAAATATGAGGCATGGCAATACCACATGCCTTCAATTACATGTGATGAATTACTTGCCGGGTAGGGTTTTTACAAAGCAGATTACTCACAAGTGAAGCGAGCGTTTCAAATTAAATAACGCAAGATTAAATATGTTTACATCTAGCTACACAAAATGTTGAGGTATTTATGTGCAAACATACATTTACTTATGTAAAACGTGTGCCACAAATTTATCTCGGACTCTTAATAATTTTCTTTCTTCATTTCTAACCTGACTAACTGTTCACCTATATGTAATTAATTATGAAAGATAATGAATCTGGTGTGTGCTTTTCATGCATGGCATGATTGGTTTTGCTACATGACTTTGATAATAAACTGTACTTCTCTGAGGATATAATTTTCTAAATGTAATGAATTTTGTTTAAAGAAAGACGATCATGCTAATTTAAATATTATTACCTCCTTCTGTGAAAGACATTAAAAATCAAATTGCAGAAAAGAAAATTCTATGCTACATTGCAGTTAGTAGACAAAGGGTTAATTTCAGATACATCTCTTACTCATTTTGTTAATTACATCACGTAAATGACATTTTTTACAAGTTTAATAAAGCATTTGTTTTTGTGAAGAGACAGTTTACAACATTTCTACTAAAACAATCCTATTAATTAATAATTAACTTCATATTAATTACTGCAGTTCTAGATGATGAACAAATTCTGTACATAATTGTATTTTTCATCATTTCTCAACTTACATTTCCTTCGGCATCATATTTTGGAGATTTTTTTCAGAGATACCATTTTGTACATGTCTTTTGATGTCATGTTTTCATGTAGTGACATTTGTAATAAGTATATAATCAATTTGGCTGTTAATTTAGCATCATGTAATATTTGGCTATGGCTTCTTTCCTATAAGGAGCATTCCAATGAAACCCGGTCAATAGTGTAAAGTAACAGTAATGATTTTACTAACTCAAAAATGTAGTTACACACAGTACACATACTCAAAAATAGTTGCTAAAACTGTTGGCACATTTATCCCATTGCGACACTAGCCAGTCGATTCCATCCTTGACGAAGCTAGTAGGCTGCTGTCGGATCCGGGCCTGGATTTGACTTTGTTGTCCACTGCCCATGCTAATACCCAGTAACTGACAGATCTCGTCCATAGTGATTCTGCGGCTGTCCAAGACTAAAGCATTCACTTCTGCAACCATTTCTGGTGTGATGACACGGTGAGCCTGCCCAGGACGAGCATCATCTTCCAGTGACTCATGCTCATCAAGGAATCATTTGCACCATTTGCACCTGCATGTTCAGTAGTGGACGATAACTTGTGAGACCACATTCTCTTCTGTATATGTGTGGATGGATATGTGTGTGTGTGCGCGAGTGTATACCCGTCCTTTTTTCCTTTTTCCCCCCTAAGGTAAGTCTTTCCGCTCCCGGGATTGGAATGACTCCTTACCCTCTCCCTTAAAACCCACATCCTTTCATCTTTCCCTCTCCTTCCCTCTTTCCTGATGAGGTAACAGTTTGTTGCGAAAGCTTGAATTTTGTGTGTATGTTTGTGTTTGATTGTGTTTGTGTGTCTGTCGACCTGCCAGCACTTTCATTTGGTAAGTCACATCATCTTTGTTTTTAGATATATTTTTCCTACGTGGAATGTTTCCCTTTATTTTATATATATATATATCGTCTGATGAATTCACACAGTAATTGAAAATCAATGATTTCACTGTCCAGATCAATTCAGTAGTGATTGAACAATGGTTGGTACTTAATACCTGTACTGTTCGCACACCTACCAAACTTGAAAGTTGCATTTTATCTGAGAGTTCTAAATATAACTTCTGCAATCCACATTTAATATCAAAGTTACACTTTTGGGACAATGATATGAGCTGCAAGCCATCACACCATCCAGCATGCCTGACTGCAGTGTCACTTTGGTGTTAGCTATGGCTACTTGCCAAATGCCCGACTTCAGCATCAATACATGTGGTATGTACAACTGCAACAAAGTCTGGCAGGAGCTATAGCCACTCCAGTGCCAGCTCAGCACAAACTACATTCCACGAAGCACCTTCAGCCATTTAATTGGTAAGAAGCACTCTCTGCCCCACAGCATTTGTACAAAGCACCCTCTACCACACATGTGTACGAAGCACCCTCTGCCACATAACACTGGTATGAGCACCCACTGCCACACATCAATAATACGTATGGATGTTCAGCTAGCAGTGGCTTCATTTTCACAGTGATGGGGACTTTAATTCATATTTGTTGAGCCAATTTAATCAACATTAATTATATACACAAACCTCCCTTGTCAATCTGGCTAACTATTTGTGGAAACCTTATAAAAATCCCTAGTGTAGTTCCTGAGATTAGCCTCAACATACAGACTAAAACAGCAATAAGGAGCTTTAAAATATAAACATATATTAGTGTGTGTGTGTGTGTGTGCAAATTATTTCTCAGATACGACTGGTATAAACATTGGAAAGATATTTACCACAATCTGGTCACTGTCCAAAGAAATTATGGGCACGTTGTGATTTCCCTAACACTCAACACTTGAAGAATTTCTGAGCATGGCTTTCCTGATTTTTACTTCACGATACATTATTTCTGAGCAGTGATGGCTTGAAGTCCACTGTTCACTCTTTTAGTACTTTGGAGAGCTGCTAAATGGATGTTCCTCCTTCCACAAAGTGCAACATATTTGAAAAACATAGCACAGGTGTGATCAGTTCCTGCACACTGGCGGCTGTTGTCTGCTTCCATAGCTGTCTTGATCACAAAAGTTGGTCATAAAATGAGGGAGAGTTTGACTGATGAAGAAATCCAGAGGCTGCTTGATGAATCTTGTTCCAAAATTGACAATAATGGTTTTAAAATCGATGACAGTCTTTCTGAAACAGACAGTCCCTCCATCTTATAAGCAGGACCCACACAGAGAAGTCAAAAAAGTTTATATCTGGGGGACTGCAGCAGTCACTGTGGCCAGACAGCAATGTGCTGAAATGCAAAATATTCAACACATTGATGTAAGGTAAAATTATATATATGTAATAGAGGGAAACATTCCATGTGGGAAAAATATATCTAAAAACAAAGATGATGTGACTTACCGAACGAAAGTGCTGGCAGGTCGATAGACACACAAACATACACACGAAATTCAAGCTTTCGCAACAAACGGTTGCTTCATCAGGAAAGAGGGAAGGAGAGGGAAAGACAAAAGGATGTGGGTTTTAAGGGAGAGGTTAAGGAGTCATTCCAATCCCGGGAGCGGAAAGACTTACCTTAGGGGGAAAAAAGGACAGGTATACACTCGCACACACGCACACACACACACACACACACACACACACACACACACACACACACACACACCCATCCGCACATACACAGACACAAGCAGATATTTGTAAAGGCAAAGAGTTTGGGCAGAGATGTCAGTCGAGGCGGAAGTACAGAGGCAAAGATGTTGTTGAAAGACAGGTGAGGTATGAGTGGCGGCAAATTGAAATTAGCAGAGATTGAGGCCTGGCGGATAACGAGAAGAGAGGATATACTGAAGGGCAAGTTCCCGTCTCCGGAGTTCTGACAGGCTGGTGTTAGTGGGAAGTATCCAGATAACCCAGACGGTATAACAATGTGCCAAGATGTGCTGGCAGTGCACCAAGGCATGTCTAGCCACAGGGTGATCCTCATTACCAACAAACACTGTCTGCCTGTGTCCATTCATGCGAATGGACAGTTTGTTGCTGGTCATTCCCACATAGAAAGCTTCACAGTGTAGGCAGGTCAGTTGGTAAATCACGTGGGTGCTTTCACACGTGGCTCTGCCTTTGATTGTGTACACCTTCCGGGTTACAGGACTGCAGTAGGTCATGGTGGGAGGATGCATGGGACAGGTTTTACACCGGGGCGGTTACAAGGGTAGGAGCCAGAGGGTAGGGAAGGTGGTTTGAGGATTTCATAGGGATGAACAAAGAGGTTACGAAGGTTAGGTGGACGGCGGAAAGACACTCTTGGTGGAGTGGGGAGGATATCATGAAGGATGGATCTCATTTCAGGACAGGATTTGAGGAAGTCATATCCCTGCTGGAGAGCCACATTCAGAGTCTGATCCAGTCCCGGAAAGTATCCTGTCACAAGTGGGGCACTTTTGGGGTTCTTCTGTGGGTGGTTCTGGGTTTAAGGAGATGAGGAAGTGGCTCTGGTTATTTGCTTCTGAACCAGGTCGGGAGGTTAGTTGCGGAATGTGAAAGCTGTTTTCAGGTTGCTGGTGTAATGGTTCAGGGATTCCGGACTGGAGCAGATTCGTTTGCCACGAAGACATAGGCTGTAGGGAAAGGACCATTTGATGTGGAATGGGTGGCAGCTGTCATAATGGAGGTACTGTTGCCTGTCGGTGGGTTTGATGTGGACAGACGTGTGAAGCTGACCATTGGACAGGTGGAGGTCAACGTCAAGGAAAGTGGCATGGGATTTGGAGTAGGACCAGGTGAGTCTGATGGAACCAAAGGAGTTGAGGCTGGAGAGGAAATTATGGAGTTGTTCTTCACTGTGGGTCCAGATCATGAAGATGTCATCAATAAATCTGTACCAAACTTTGGGTTGGCAGGCCTGGGTAACCAAGAAGGCTTCCTCTAAGCGACCCATGAATAGGTTGGCGTACGAGGGGGCCATCCTGGTATCCATGGCTGTTCCCTTTAATTGTTGGTATGTCTGGCCTTCGAAAGTGAAGAAGTTGTGGGTCAGGATGAAGCTGGCTAAGGTAATGAGGAAAGGGGTTTTTGGTAGGGTGGCAGGTGATCGGCGTGAAAGGAAGTGCTCCATCGCAGCGAGGCCCTGGACATACGGAATATTTGTGTATAAGGAAGTGGCATCAATGGCTACAAGGATGGTTTCCAGGGGTAACAGACTGGGTAGGGATTCCAGGCATTCGAGAAAGTGGTTGGTGTCTTTGATGAAGGATGGGAGACTGCATGTAATGGGTTGAAGGTGTTGATCTACATAGGCAGAGATACGTTCTGTGGGGGCTTGGTAGCCAGCTACAATGGGACGGCCGGGATGATTGGGTTTGTGAATTTTAGGAAGAAGAAAGCATCCACGTGATTTACCAACTGACCTGCCTACACTGTGAAGCTTTCTATGTGGGAATGACCAGCAACAAACTGTCCATTCGCATGAATGGACACAGGCAGACAGTGTTTGTTGGTAATGAGGATCACCCTATGGCTAAACATGCCTTGGTGCACGGCCAGCACATCTTGGCACAGTGTTACACCGTCCGGGTTATCTGGATACTTCTCACTAACACCAACCTGTCAGAACTCCGGAGACGGGAACTTGCCCTTCAGTATATCCTCTCTTCTCGTTATCCGCCAGGCCTCAATCTCCGCTAATTTCAATTTGCCGCCGCTCATACCTCACCTGTCTTTCAACAACATCTTTGCCTCTGTACTTCCGCCTCGACTGACATCTCTGCCCAAACTCTTTGCCTTTACAAATGTCTGCTTGTGTCTGTGTACGTGAGGATGGGTGTGGGTGTGTGTGTGTGTGTGTGTGTGTGTGTGTGTGTGTGTGTGTGTGTGTGTGTGTGCAGGAGTGTATACCTGTCCTTTTTTCCCCCTGAGATCGGAATGACTCCTTACCCTCTCCCTTAACCCGTAACTGGTACACCTATAAATTGTAACACATAAGGTACATCTGGGTCCTCGGGACCCACCCAAGTTTTGAGTATATTTTGGTAAAAAAAACACATTTAAATGAAATTTAAATATGAAACTTTTATTAATGTTTTGTTACTAATGTTTTAAAACCACATTCCTCATTTATGGTCATACCTTAAAGATGTTACAAAAAAGGACAATAAACTGCATAAAATACGAAATGTGAAAAATATACTTTTGGAAAGTCCTGCACATCAGTTACAAATAGTAAGATAGACAACTGAAACTTCACGTTTAAACACAAAATGTACTATGCTTCACAACAGTAAGCCAGAAGAAAAGTTCAAAATCAATATAAAAATTTCTGCAGGCACAACTTTTGGATAAATTTTAGTACATTTCTCAGCTAAATGACTATGTGATCTTTGAAAATAGCAGAAATTATGACAAAATATTAGGTTTCAATTATACAGCATCTTCACCAGTCCATTTCAGTTATTTCATTCATCCAGACTACCGAAACAGTTTGGACATAAAGCAGTGGAACATTCCAAACATAATGGTGTTCGACATCTGGCACACGCCCGGGATGCTTTCCTGTCTTTTTTAGATGGGCACACTGAGCATCTTTTCCTCTTCGATTTAGTAGCACCAGCTTCACTGTGAACCTGGGATGTTCCTGATGCCTTGGAGGGGGTCATGCCTAGAATATCACAAATGGAATTTCGGATATCTTTTCTCAAAAATGGAGAATCCAATCTTCTTTTCATACAATCACTTATGAGTTGTGTACCTAGTTCAATGAGGAATTCTCTGCGTGTCACATCATCAGTATCTTCTTTCCCATGGTACAAAACAAAAGCATTTACACCTGCTATATCTAGCATAGTGTAGAAGACTGCCATAGGCCACCGCCTTGTTCTTCTAGAAGTCGTGTAATTATGCGTCTTTTCGTCAAGTGCGTCAACTCCACCTTTTGTTTTATTGTAGTCATGGATTATTTCAGGCTTATTTTCCACCATACATTCTCCATGGTGCATTGTCGATATCAGGTTGACAACCTTGTTCTTTTTGGGGACGTGTGAAAGTATTGTTACAGAACCAGAGTATCCGTAGATTGAAGAAGACACATTTCTGCCCTTTGCTGTTGAAAAGCTTGGTGGTAGCTCAGCCTTGTTCTTTCTCATGGTGCCAATATAAGTCAAATTACAGTTCGACAACTCATTGACCAACTCCACACTTGAGAACCAGTTGTCCCCTGTCACATTTCTGTTACTTCCCTTGATTGGTTCAACCAACCGCATGACAACAGCTGTTGGTAAGAGGACACGGCGCGGGATGGCTACAGCTGATTTTCCCGAATATATCTCTGCATTCAAACAGTAGTGCATTTTGGCATCAGCTAGAATAAATATTTTTATACCGTATTTCCGTGGCTTGGATGGAATGTACATCCTAAATGGACATCTACCACGGAATCCTACAAGCATTTCGTCAACAGTGACGTACTCTCCGACTGAATAGTTTTCTTGACAAGCTTCTATCAATGAATTGAAGAGCCAAGAGATGTGGTACAGTTTATCTGTGAGTTTCCTTGCGTCACGGGTTGCTGCATCATCAAAACGAAGGCAACGTAATAAAAACAGCAAACGTTTCAAGGGCATAGTTGCCCTAAAAATTGGTCTACCAGTGCCGTTTGTAGCATATAAACCATTCAGATCTTCGTTGTTTGACTTGAAGGCTCCCCACAAATAACAAAGACCTATGACAGCTTTTATTTCAGTACTGTCTGTTAGATTTGAAAAAGAATTCTTTTTTGACTCAGGTGGCAATGACATAATCTTTTCATTGGTTCTGAGTACTACCTCTGCAATCATTTCTTTGCTGAAAAGTAGTTCCCAAAATGCTAGAGGGGTCTTTTCTGTTACCTGTCTAGCTGCATTACGTATGCCAGGAAAGTGAATTGGAGCAATGATGTTGGTTTGAGAGGTTCTTCCACGTATGCTGGGTGTTGTTGACCACTTGAATCTGTTTCTTCCATAGATATAATTAGTTCCAGATTGTTCGTTGTTACTGTCTCCATCATCACTTTCATCACTTCCAGTTTCATGTTCACTAATTTCATAGTCACTGTCGCTTCCACTTATGTCTTCAATATCACTGTCCAATGGTTCGTTCAGATTATCTGTAGTATCTTCCTCGCTCATTTTTCTGAAGCACTACACCGTAAATCCAAGATACCGGAAATAATGCCACGAAAAGAAAACTTTCACTAACGGTACACCTGGGTCCACGGGACCCGATCACCTTTATAGAAACAAAACTAACAAAGAAACGCCTGCAACAATGTTGTGGGCTGGTAGCCAGTTGATTGTTAGGAGAGTACAGGGAGAGGGAAGTCAGTGCTACCACACACATCACGGAGCTGGAAAAAAGAAATTTCGCTCGGGTCCCTGGGACCCAGGTGTACCAGTTACGGGTTAAAACCCAGATCCTTTCGTCTTTCCCTCGCCTTCCCTCTTTCCTGATGAAGCAACCGTTTGTTGCGAAAGCTTGAATTTCGTGTGTATGTTTGTGTTTGTTTGTGTGTCTATCGACCTGCCAGCACTTTTGTTCGGTAAGTCACATCATCTTTGTTTTTAGATATATTTTTCCCACGTGGAATGTTTCCCTCTATTATATTCATATCATTTATTTGAACCCAACAATTACGTTTGTTATTGTCACTGTTGCATTCCGAAATCTTTCCTATCATCTTATTTTATCTTTCTGTTTTTGCAAGTAGTTTCACTTTGTATTCACCTTCTCCTCTTTACTGAATCTACCATACAATTTTATCCCGCCTATATATACTCAATAATACGTAACCCGCTTCCAAAACATAACAAAGAAATTTTTTTTCCGCTTTCAACACTACCGCTGCTACAAAATCCACCGTTTCCAGTTCACAAACAGTTCCTTTCAGCTATTAAACAGCCATTTCGGCTAGTTCGAATGACTTTCGCTTTTTTTCCACTTCCGGTTTTCCCACATCACGATCTTTTTTAGCCGCTTCCCACAGGTTTTAACGTCATTATTTCTTAGTCAGACAATTGTTAGCCTCATTTTCACAATCTGCAACAACAAAACCACTCCTTTTAATACATTTACACGCAGTTTTTTCGAAATTTTCCCGAACTGCTCCATCCTTTAACGTGTTTTGGCGGCAACACAACCACATAACCTTTGTACACATTGTTGTCTACCAACCCAAGTTCACCACAGGATCAACATATCCCAGCTATAACCAACACTTTTTCGTCTTTTTTCACACCAGATCTCCAGTTGCTTTCTAGTTCACCTTTATCTCTCGGCATATATTTTTATTACCATTTTCATTTCAGCCTCATGTTACACTTTCCACCTTCTAATGCCATGTCACCCTCACAACATCCCCACAACGACCCCATTAAGTTTTATTTACATTCCCTCCGCAAACATGCCTTCGCCCCAGCCAGATTACACTCCCATATTTTATTTTCTCAGGCTTGTCTGACATTTGGCATTACCCCCAAAGGCCTCACACTTAAAGTTCCCATCTCTGGCTGTAACCCTTCTTTCCATCAGTCCCTATACCAGTTCCAAACTGAACAATCCATTGCCCTCACCCACCTAATCCTTCACCTACACATCGACTCAGCCAATGAACACACCCGTCAACTCCTATCCTTAATAAAAGTCCTCAATCTTTCCTCTCCCACATCGACACCGGCTGTACAGAGCATCCTCCTACAGGCCAACTGCAAATTAGAACAGCATGCCACCCTCCACCTCAAAAAACTATCCAATCTCCTGGTTTCCCACTTCCAGAAAGGCAACTCACTCACCCTTCACAACCTTTCCAGCAAACCTCAACCTCCTCTCATTGCACACAGACCCAGTCTCTCCCATCTACTCAATCTCCCACTTCCAGCTCCACTCCCCCCAAAACCTCAAAATTCCAATCAACACAATCTGGAACCACAACACCCTAATTCAGTAGTTAACCTTTCCTCCAAACCTCTCTCCCAATCTGAAACCTCTGTCCTATCCAAAGGCCTCACCTTCAGTCCCACTCCCAGATTCAACCAAACAGCCCTTGTCAAAGATGTACTGTCTTACACCCGTACTCTCTGCTGGAAATATCACTTTGCCACGAAGAAAAATGATCCTAATCCTACTCCTAATGGTCCAACTCCCCAAGACACTATCCAAATTGAACCCTGCCTGGAACAGTTCCCTCCTCCGTCACAGCGGGACCCACCTCCTCTTCCTCAAAATCACCCTCTCCAAACATTCCAAGAATTTCTGACTTCCAGCCTTGCCTCTCAATCCTTCTTAAAAAATCTTAATCCTACTCCCAACATCACCACTGCTGAAGCCCAGGCTATCCGTGATCTGAAGGCTGACCGATAAATCGTCATTCTTCCGGCGGACAAGGGTTCCACGACCGTGGTACTTGATCCTCGGGAGTATGTGGCTGAGGGACTGCGTCAGCTTTCAGACAACACTACATACAAAGTTTGCCAAGGTAATCCCATTCCTGATGTCCAGGCGGAGCTTCAAGGAATCCTCAGAACCTTAGGCCCCCTACAAAACCTTTCACCTGACTCCATCAACCTCCTCACCCCACCAACACCCCGCACCCCTACCTTCTACCTTCTTCCTAAAATTCACAAACCCAATCATCCCGGCCGTCCCATTGTAGCTGGCTACCAAGCCCCCACAGAACGTATCTCTGCCTATGTAGATCAACACCTTCAACCCATTACATGCAGTCTCCCATCCTTCATCAAAGACACCAACCACTTTCTCGAACGCCTGGAATCCCTACCCAGTCTGTTACCCCCGGAAACCATCCTTGTAACCACTGATGCCACTTCCTTATACACAAATATTCCGTACGTCCGGGGCCTCGCTGCGATGGAGCACTTCCTTTCATGCCGATCACCTGCCACCCTACCAAAAACTTCTTTCCTCATTACCTTAGCCAGCTCCATCCTGACCCACAACTTCTTCACTTTCGAAGGCCAGACATACCAACAATTAAAGGGAACAGCCATGGATACCAGGATGGCCCCCTCGTACGCCAACCTATTCATGGGTCGCTTAGAGGAAGCCTTCTTGGTTACCCAGGCCTGCCAACCCAAAGTTTGATACAGATTTATTGATGACATCTTCATGATCTGGACCCACAGTGAAGAAGAACTCCATAATTTCCCCTCCAACCTCAAACTCCTTTGGTTCCATCAGACTCACCTGGTCCTACTCCAAATCCCATGCCACTTTCCTTGACATTGACCTCCACCTGTCCAATGGCCAGCTTCACACGTCCGTCCACATCAAACCCACCGACAAGCAACAGTACCTCCATTATGACAGCTGCCACCCATTCCACATCAAACGGTCCCTGCCCTACAGCCTAAGTCTTCATGGCAAATGAATCTGCTCCAGTCTGGAATCCCTGAACCATTACACCAACAACCTGAAACAGCTTTCGCATCCCGCAACTACCCTCCCGACATGGTACAGAAGCAAATAACCAGAGCCACTTCCTCAAACCCAGAACCACCCACAGAAGAACCCCAAAAGTGCCCCACTTGTGACAGGATACTTTCCGGGACTGGATCAGACTCTGAATGTGGCTCTCCAGCAGGGATACGACTTCCTCAAATCCTGCCCTGAAATGAGATCCATCCTTCATGAAATCCTCCCCACTCCACCAAGAGTGTCTTTCCGCCATCCACCTAACCTTCGTAACCTCTTAGTTCACCCCTATGAAATCCCCAAACCACCTTCCCTACCCTCTGGCTCCTACCCTTGTAACTGCCCCCGGTGTAAAACCTGTCCCATGCATCCTTCCACCATCACCTACTCCAGTCCTGTAACCCGGAAGGTGTACACGATCAAAGGCAGAGCCACGTGTGTAAGCACCCACGTGATTTACCAACTGACCTGCCTACACTGTGAAGCTTTCTATGTGGGAATGACCAGCAACAAACTGTCCATTCGCATGAATGGACACAGGCAGACAGTGTTTGTCGTTAATGAGGATCACCCTATGGCTAAACATGCCTTGGTGCACGGCCAGCACATCTTGGCACATTGTTACACCGTCCAGGTTATCTGGATACTTCCCACTAACACCAACCTGTCAGAACTCCGGAGATGGGAACTTGCCCTTCAGTTTATCCTCTCTTCTCGTTATCCGCCAGGCCTCAATCTCTGCTAATTTCAATTTGCCGCCGCTCATACCTCACCTGTCTTTCAACATCTTTGCCTCTGTACTTCCGCCTCGACTGACATCTCTGCCCAAACTCTTTGCCTTTACAAATGTCTGCTTGTGTCTGTGTATGTGCGGATGGATATGTGTGTGTGTGTGTGTGTGTGTGAGTGTATACCTGTCCTTTTTTCCCCCTAAGGTAAGTCTTTCCGCTCCCGGGATTGGAATGACTCCTTACCCTCTCCCTTAAAACCCACATCCTTTCATCTTTCCCTCTCCTTCCCTCTTTCCTGACGAAGCAACTGTTTGTTGCGAAAGCTTGAATTTTGTGTGTATGTTTGTGTGTCTATCGACCTGCCAGCGCTTTTGTTTGGTAAGTCTCATTATCTTTGTTTTTAGATATATTTTTCCCATGTGGAATGTTTCCCTCTATATATATAGCTAACTTTTGCAGGTTGCCTTTAGTGATGATAGTGATCCACAAAGCTTATATTAACAAATAATTTATCCAACAAGAATCCTGCAAGGGAATCTGAAGATGACATCATCTTTAGTTAAATGTAATGTGTGTGTGTGTATATATATATATAAGGCTGGGTGCTTGTACAATATTAAGCTCATGAGACAAAATATTAGTCACCCCATTAAAGGAGCACACTCTTCGCTATGGAGCTCTTTAGATGGTGCAGAACGAGTGCCAAGTGGTCATGTGACTCTTCACCACTGACATCATCACAGGCAGTTGAACTGGTATGCACGTGCCAATCAGTTGTGAGGAATCAGTGCAACTGGTCAATGTTGAAACGTTCAAGGCAGTACCTTCAATGAAGTTGCCCAACTTATTAGTGTATCAATATGGCATGTCCAACATGTCCACAAAGAATGATGTGTCTCTTGTAGCCATTTAACACGATGTAAGAACACTGGTCATAAAAGGACCCTAAACAACAGGGACCAGAGACAAGTATCACATTCTGTCAATGACAATCATCTTCAAAATCAACTGAGATCATTGCTGTCATTGAATGCAGCTCCATATCAACAAGTTCCCCAGTGAACATTGCATAGGGAACTTCACGCAATAGAGATCGGGTGTTGGGTTCCACTGGGAACCATGAGCTCAACAACTGGGGTCGTGTACCTCGTGAAAGGCCTTTCCAAACAAAAACTGCGGAATGCAGCTCAAGAAATGGAAAATAGATTTTGACATCCCTGGGATGATTGGGATCCACTGGACAGAACATCATCATTGTGATACATGAAACTATTTCTAGTACTCTAGGTACCCTACTTCATACACTTTAAGGCTGATATGGATACTGGTAATGTATTTTGACAAATTGTTAGGAGAAATTGCCAGAAGTTCAATAAAATTAAATGTTCCATGTATATCAGATGAAAAAAAGGAAGCACATGGAGAATGATGGCAACAAGAATGCTGTTCTGCTACCCCCCCCCCCCCCCCGGGGGTGGGGGGGGGGGGGGTGGGGGGGGGTAGCAGACGCGACATCACAAACTGAAGATGATGTCATCTTCAGATTCCCTTGCAGGATTCTTGTTGGATAAATTATTTGTTAATATAAGCTTTGTGGATCACTATCATAACTACAGGCAACCTGCAAAAGTTAGCTACTGCAGAAAATAGCCTCACAGATACAGCAGGACACAGAATAACGGGAATGTTTGAAATGAGTAGTGGCAGTCATGGGCAGGTGGCAGCACTGTGGGTATGTGACAGTTAGCTAGTAAACAGTCTGCCATTTCAGTAATAATGGATCAGTGGAATGCACAACAGCATGATTTAGCCATAAAAATGTTTTATAAAAACAATGATAATTTGGTAGCGGCGCAGAGGGAGTTTCAATGTTTTTATAATTTAGGACATCATGATGCCAGTCCATCGAAAAATGTGATTAAATGTTGGATTAATAACTTTGAAGAGACTGGATCTGCCCTCACGAAAAAACCAACAGGACAACCAAGAAGTGTGCGTTCTCCAGCGAACATTGGTGTTGTATGCAAGTCTGTCTCACGGAGCCCATGGAGTCAATTCATAAGCAAGCAGCATTGGTTGGAATGTCCCGAGAGAGTGTTCACAGAATTCTTCATCTTGATGTAAAATTTCATCCTTACAAACTACAGATGGTGCAAAAATTGAAGGACAATTCTGTCAACAAATGACAACAAAAATAAACAATGACAATGAATTTCTAAACAAGTTGTGGATATCAGATGAGGCACATTTTCAACTGACAGGTTATGCGAATAAACATAACTACCATTACTGGGTCAACACTAATCCTAATGACGTTCGTGAACGCCCTCTATACGCTAGTAAACTGACAATATGGTATGTTGTTTCATCATCACATGGGATTATCAGACCGTATTTTTTTGCAAATGATCAGGGATGCACAATAACTGTCAATGCGGATCGTTGTGAGTAGATGTTATGAAGTTTCGTTACACCTGCATTGAACACCTTTCCAAACGTCCAAGAAGCCTGGTTTCAACAGGACGGCGCGACATCACAAACTGCACAGCGGTCAGTGGTGCATGTGCAAGAACTGTTTGGCAAGCATGTGATCTCATGATTTGATAACATTCCCTGGCCCTCTAGATCGCCAGATTTATCTGTTTGTGATTTTTTCTTGTGGGGCTACCTCAAGAGCAAAGTCTACACGATACGACCAAGAACCCTGGATGAGTTAAAACAGAGAATTCGAGATGCAATACACAGTATCCCAGCTGAGAGGCTGCAGTGGTCAATGAGGAATCTCAACAGCAGATTTCACGAATGTATCAGTACAGGAGGATGCCATCCAAAGGATGTAATATTTAAAAATTGATAAATGCCATCAATGTTTCGTAAATGGCAAAGTTGTAAGGTTTTAATTACTATGAATGCAATTTATTTCCTTTGTCACTTCTAGTTTTATTGTATTGTGGAAATGTTCCCATTTTCCTATGTCACCCTGTATATGCAGAATATTGTCTGGTAAGACAAAGAACCTTGTTCATGCTACTAATTTTAGCAGACATAACAGCTATGTACTCAGCACAGTGTAGATCAGGACACTGGTAATACAAGAATAGTGGTAAAGAGAACACAGTAATTCTGTATGATACACTGGTAGTATGGTAACCCTTTAAGGATATAGAGTTATTTTATAATTTTGGAATGGATAGGTAGAATGCTTGACATTTTAAACAACTGAGTAATTGTGTTAAGTGACACACAGGACTTGTTGAAATGAGTTACTTATATATCTAATACTTTTCTATGTTTGGTTTGTGCATTCTTTAATGTTTGAAATGCTCCAGGGACATCGTGTGGTGACACAAGATTGCCATACGATGTGCTTACATCACCACAAACATAAGCCTCCGAGTCTATAATGCCGAGTGCTATGCTATGGAGTTCCTCCTGTGAGAATTTTTGTGGTATTGGGCTTCCAAGAATTAAGAGCTACTGTGAGATCATGTCAAACACAGAAGACGTGGATGTTGTTACTCAGACTTTGAATAGCACGTACGTAATCAAACAATTTAAAAAGCTTTACTAAATCTGGATATCCGATTCATAAATTCATTGTTTTTGCGAAGTGTACTCCTCTGTACTTATTCCACTAGTAATTGATTAGTACAAGAGAAAGTTGACTTCAGGACAAGATTCCAATTGGCAAATTTCAATCCCACCAACAAGAAAGTCAACAAGAACCCTCGGAACGCCCACTGGGCTACCACCTAGACGTTGTAAACCAGCCAATGTCTCCCAGTACCACCTGTGACACGCCATACATGTATACAATCACCATCTGACTATCATCCCCAGTCTGCTCCAGCTCATCATGCTACTTACTATGCTTGATAGAACTGTACTGTACCTCTGTTTCCAGGTGGCTTACAACATACATTGTATCCATTGTGAACTACTGTCCTGTGAGCTCATTAAATACTCTTGTTCTGGAGGATTTGTCTAGAGTTTTTTTACATCGTGAATTACAACATAAATGGTGAGATTTGTGGGCATTTTCCATGTTCGTTATGTAACCATGGAGACTGCACAACAGGCTATCACTCCGGGTATACCAATGGAAGTCATGCTACAGCAATTTCTACAATAGCAGTTAGAGGGACAGAAATGTCAGGAAGATTTGTTGTCTACATTACTCTCCCAGCGGTCAACTACAAATCCAATACCTTCTCTGCCTTACAACAAGACAGCAGAAGAGTGGGAAGCATACGAGAAAATGAGTCTGGCAGCACTTTCCCGCATTCCAGATAACTTGTGAAATAACTTTTCCTGTCATGTATCTCACCCAGCATATACCAGCTTTTGCAAAAACTGTCCCTTCTCACAGAACCAGTGAATCTGACCTTTGATGAAATGCATGTTCTGTTAAACAGATACTTTCACCAACATTGCCATGTTACTGCAACCCATCTGGAATTTTGTAAGCGCCCTAAACAGCCTGATCAGTCATACTGCACATGAGTGTCTGAACCTCTGGGACTTATTAGGAAATGCCATTTTGTAACTCCAGTAAACAAAGAATCATATGCAGAGGAGATGATTACAGATGCAACCATACAGACAGTTCCAGATAAGGAGGTTGAAGTTTCGCAACCTGCAGGCCATTTATTAAAATTCTGGAGTGAGGTGACAGCCATCATGTCAGACCCAGGAGAGAAACTCAACTTTGCCAACACAGCAAATGCAGGCCATTTATTAAAATTCTGGAGTGAGGTGACAGCCATCATGTCAGACACAGGAGAGAAATTCAACTTTGTCAACACAGCAAATGCGGTAACAGCAGAGTGCAAACACTGCCAAACTACGGCTCCGTCTCATAACCAAGGAAAGAAGCTTTAGCCCCCTGACTGAACTACTTTCCATTGTGGCCAGATTGTTTACGAACATGTCAGAGACTACTGCCCCAACAGGTAGGTACACTGTGAAGCATCCCAGAAGGAAGGGCAACTCGTGCCTCCCTGCCACCCTCTGGACAAAAAATACGCACCTTGACAGGAAATAATGGACATGAATGTGAATCTGTTGAACTGTCACAGCATCGTGGTGTCACCTAAGAACCTGTTTGCTCACTTTGTGCAACAAACAAGTTGACACCGGTGCTTCAGCATTCCTGTTAAACACTCAAACATGACTCCAGCTGGGCGCCCACCTCTTGAATCCACAGCTTGTCGCTTAGTGCCATATAATAAACAGCACATTTCACTCAAAGTATAGCTCACAACCACGGCGATGTACAAAAATGCCGTATGACGCCTCACCATGCTTTTGGTTCACAGCATGGATGCAGAGAATCTATTTGGTCTTGCCGCTTTTTCAGCTTTTGGATATGTAATCAATGACTTGGTTCACCTGGTCTTGGAATAAATACCGTTTTGGGACTTGGAAACCGTCAATAAGGAGTACCCTGACATTTTCTCTGGGGATCAGGGAAAAGTGAAGACCTTAATAGCACACACTACATTAAAGATATCAGCATCCCCTTGCTTCTTCCATGCAAAATCCATGCCCCTTGCCCTGTGAAATGCTGCCATGTATGAGCTAGATAAACTGACAGCCTTGGACATCACTGAACTCGCGTCTGCAAGCAAGCAATGGATTACACCTTTGGTTACTGTGGAAACTAAGACTAAGGTTATGGTCAGTTCCCATTCAATTCCCATCCTGACACCAGATGAGCTTTTCTCTGCACTCACAGAAGGCAGGTATTTTTCAACAGTTGATCTCTGTCAAGCTTGCTTACAACTACTGCAGGACGAGGGATTGCAGAAAGTCCTAGTAGTCAACATGCTGCAAGGATTATTTCATTTCAGACATTTAGTTTTCACAGTGGCCAGCGCCACAGTAGTCTTTCAACAGTTTCTCAGGAAACAGCTGCAGGATTTTCCGGGTTGCATAAATTACCTAGATGACATTGTGGTGATGGGGGTCACAATGGAAGAAAAGTTAGGAAACTTGCTGCAGCTGTTCCAGGCCCTCAAATAAAATCTTGTAAAATCTCTCTTTTTTTCAGCTGTCAGTAGAATAACTAGGACATATCATTTCTTGTGAAGGTATTAAGCCCACACAAAAACTGGCTGAAGCCATCATCACACTTCCTCGCCCCACAAATTTAAAGGAGCTCCAGTCCTTCTTGGGAAAAGTGACTTCATTATGGAAAATTTATCCTGGGCACGACATTGATTGCACATTTGCACAACAGCCTGCGGAAGAAGAACATACCTTTTGTGTGGTTGAGTCAAGTCAACAGGCATTCAAGGCACTGAAGCAGGCCCTCCTATCGGCATTGTGCCTTGTCAATTTCACACGAGCAAATAGCTAGTGGTGGCAGTGAATGCCTCTGAACAGGGTCTGGGGGCCACCCTAGCACATAGAGACATGGACGGCTCTGAACATCTGATTGCATTTGCATCAGGAACAGTCAATGCCATACAGAACAGGTATTTGTGAACAAAATAAAAAAAATAAAAAGGAGGCTCTCATGATCATCTTTGTGCTGAATAAATTTCAAGTATTCCTATATGGAACAGTTTTACCTCATTAAGGATCATACGCCATTGATCTCCCTCTTTGGTCCTGCAGCAAAGCTACCTGAGTGGACTACCCACCAGTGGGCTGTTTCTCTGCGGGTACAATTACAAAATTCACTTTTACAATACCACTCAACATGACAACGCGAATGCTTTGTCCTGCCTCCCAAGTCTCCCAATGGGCTCTGGCCTGAAGTTCGACCAAGGCAAGATCTTGTGCTTCCAGTTGGACAAAGACACTCAACAGGTGGTGGACTCTTTTCCTATCAAGGGGACCCATGGCGCCATAGCCACGGCCAAGGATAGCATCTTACAGCAGGTACGGCCGTACAAATAGCTAGGCTGGACAGACTGCATTACCAGTTGGCACAATAACCCATTGTCACATTACTTCCATCTCTGTCTCTAGCTAGTCCTGGTCGGTGGACTTACCTTAGTAACCATGGATCAATGGTTTCCCTGGGTAGTCCCATCAGAACCACTATGCTCACAATCTAAAAGCTCTTGCATCAAGTTCACTGGGTCAAGTCGCAAGCTAAACTGCTAGCCAGGCACGAAGTGCACTGACCATACATATACCAGCAGATCGAAGAACTTGTTCTCATAACAAGCAGCTTTCCACCTTGGCCAATGTTCTCACACCAATGGGAGCAGGTTCATGTCAACTTCTCGGGCCACTTTCTGGTTCTACCTGGCTGATTGTCCTCAATGAGTACTCCAACTTTCTACATGTGATCAACTACCAGTCCATGAGTGCAGAGGCTATGGTCACAGGGGTCAGCAGAACTTTCGCTATTGAAGGATATCCTCTCACACTGGTGTCAGATGATGGACCTCAGTTCCACTTCCACACTTTCATTGATCTCTGTCACAAAACTGGCATTCAATACCTGTTGTCTCTGCCTTTTCACCCCCAATTGAAAGGTGAGGCCAAAAGACTCGTGCAAGCTTTTAAAACACATACAAAGAAATGGGATGCCGATGCTCTTACAGGGGAAAAGAGTCCAGTGGAACTCCTCCATGGCCATCAGCCCTGAAAACTTCTCCATCTCATGCTGCCAGCGCCTGTGGTGCCATCCACAGTGCTGTCACCACCCTTCTGGTCAGGCACTCGGGTGTGGGTGCCGGGCTTCAGACACCAGGGCAAATGGATCCCAACGGTCATCCAGCAACAGCTGAGATGCCGAGTGTTTACACTGGCAACAGGTCACTGCACAGTGACACACCACCAAAATCAGCTCTGTCTGTGGCATGGGGCCCAACCACCACTGCCTCTGGGCCCTCCGGTGGACACACATAATGGCAATGGCACCTTTTGTTTCTCTTCTACCAGACACTCTGCTATCTTCCCACTTCCTCAAGAGCTATTCCTGCACTCTGGTTCTAAGCCCTGTTTGCCAATTTTGGCCACACCCTCTTCTCCCTCTGTTTACAAGCTGCCGGAGGTGAACCAGGTGTTGGGAGATCAGGCTGTGGTACCAGCCCTGCTGGCACCACCCTCACCACTGCAGCTCCCTTCAATGCCAGGTCCCAATGTACCCATGAAGTCACCTCTGCTACCAGGGTCGAAGCCACCAAGGCTCTCACCAGGTGGGGATCTTCCGGCCGTTGCTCTGACTGGGAGCTGGTAAAACCAGAGGGTTCATTCAGTGCTTCTGAAGATGTCATCCTGGTTCGGAATGCTACCCAGGCGCTCAGCCACATGGTGTGAACTTGCTGAGACGAGGCTCACCATTTACCCATAGAAGAAGGGATGTGGTAACACACTGGACTGCCACCTAGACATTGGGCACCAGACAACATCTCTGAAATCGGCTGTCATCACACGACTGGCACATACAATGCAACAGTCACTCTGTGTCCACTATTGTAAAAGCAAGGCTGCCAGGGGGAGACACCGCACCCAGACGACCATGCATGATGGCTACACATGCGCCTCCCAGCACCATCTGTGACAAGCCATCGACAAATACGATCACCACCCGGCAATCACCCTCAGTCTGCTCTTGTTCATCATACTATTTACTACGCTAGCTACAACTTCACTGCATCTGTCTTACCACATGGCTACACCATACACTGTACCCATTGTGAACTACTGTCCTGTGACGTCATCAAATACAGGGTGGTCCCGAATTCATGGTACAAACTTTAATGGTAGGTGCAGGACATTGTAACAAGGATATATTGTATAGGAATGTATAGTCCCAGGTGACGCGGTGAGGCGTAAACAGGGGAAATAACGGCCGAAAGGAAAACGAAAGATTTTATTGAAATCGTTGTTGACAAGTGTCATGTTTACAGTAAGTGTTCAAAATTGCGTCCACCATGAGCGATACATGCTTGACAGCGTCGGTGCAGCGATTGGCGTACACGTTCAAAGATGCCTGGTATTTCACGCACACCTGCAGCAGCTACAGATATGCGAGCAACGAGATCCTCATCTGAGTCAACTGGAGTCTCATAAACAAGACTCTTAAGATGTCCCCATAAAAAGTAATCGAGGCAAGAGAAATCAGGAGATCGGGGTGGCCAAGGGACTGGTCCACCACGCCCAATCCATCTAGCACCAAACGTGGCATTCAGGTAATTCCGTACAGCAGTGCTGAAGTGTGCTGGCGCTCCATCGTGCTGAAACCACATGCGGTTACGAATGGCGAGCGGAACATCTTGCAGCAGTTCTGGTAACACTTCTTGCAGAAAAATAAGATAGCTTTCGCCACAGAGTCGCGTGGGTAGTAAGTATGGCCCAATCAAAAAGTCGTTCACAATACCAGCCCACACATTAATACCGAAACGTTGTTGATACGCATGTGGACGCGTTGCATGTGGATTATCTGTTGCCCACACATGGGAATTGTGCGCATTAAAGACACCCTCGCGTGAAAATGTCGCTTCATCTGTAAATAGCACATGACCTACGAAATCCGGCTGCAACGCACATTGCTGCAACAACCACTGGCAGAAGTTCACGCGAAGAGGATAATCTGCCGGATTCAATGCTTGTACTTTTTGAAAATGGAAGGGGTGTAAGCGATTTTCATTTAACACTCTGCATACAGTCTGATGACTCACATGTACGTCACGCGCAACAGTTCTTGTGCTTGACTCGGGTCTATCAGCCACTATGTTCAAGATGCGTTCTTCCAGTCTTGGAGTGCGTACAGCTCTTAATCGACCAGCGTCATGTCTGTTGACGTCGAACGTACCTGTTTCACAAAGTTGACGATGTAACCGTTGAAAAATTCTATGATCCGGCATTCGTCGATTAGGATACTCCGCGCGATACATTCGTAACGCAGCTCTGGCGTTACCATTTGCACGGCCGTACATGTAATGCATGTCTGCTTTTTCTGCATACGTAAAGTCACCCATCGTCTACGGCAGCACAATTGTGAATGGCGCTTGTCCCTACTGCGATACATCATGTTCATCTACTGCCCTCTACCGGCAGTGACACCAACCGATCACTCCATTTCTCTTTCCCCTGTTTACGCCTCACCGCGTCACCTGCGACTATACATTCCTATACAATAAATCCTTGTTACAATGTCCTGTACCTACCATTAAAGTTTGTACCATGAATTCGGGACCACCCTGTATATTTGTTTTGGAGGTGTTCTCTTATGTTTCTTATGTTGTGAGTTACAACTGGTGGTAGTTTCCTCACTCCCATTACAGTCATTATTACTGGTATTTAGTCAAGTCTAGCCACAACTCATTGCTCGACCTTGATCTAGCATTTTCAAGAAGCCATTTCTGTTCACCAATTGGCAAGATTACAAACAGGTTCAAAGTACATTACATATACAAAAATCACCATGAGACATTTACTAGCAGTTGTATTTTATTCCCTGGTGATGAGAACAACATTATGGTCCTTGAAAGCTTGAGATTAACTTTAATTTGATGTAACACATATTTTCTCGATCTGATCATTACAACAGTACTATTCTTGAAGCAGTACTTACCTATTAATGGATTTGTTGTAAGTAATTTGTACAAACATTATAAGTGTCTTGCGTAGCCAGCGAAACATTCCAGGGTCAAATAACTCCTCAAGTAGTCTGTAGAGTGGTTCAGCAATTCCGTCTAGAGCTGCTGTGTCTCCTATAGCCAATGGGCCAACTCCACGATTGGGCTGTCCATTTCCTACATCATTATCTAAAAGCAGTGTCACTTCTTCATCACCACTCTCACGTCCTGTTCCACCAGAAGCTGGAGTAGTTTCAGGGCTATGATCTGAACCACTGTAAACACATAACAGAAATAACACATTCAAAACATTATAACCCTCAGAAAATGCACTATGTATTTTTCAGTAGTAATCCTAGATCATTTACACAGTCCAGAAGATAACAAAAATACAGTAAAGTATGAGGGTTGGAACTTAAATAGTGGCAACTATTTATTCACAACCGATACAAAGGAGTTACATATTTGCACCTGTTACTATCCTTCAAAATAGTCACCAGCGTTGTGTAGAACCCATTGCCAGTGATATGGAAGGCACAGTATACCATTACCAGAACCTGTTCTGTTGTTGACGCGAATGGAGCAGTCTACTGCCTGTTGAAGCGAATGCCACGATGTGGTTCCTTCATCTTCGGAATCAAATCAAAGTCACAAGAACTTAAGTCCAGGGAATATGGTGGGTGGTACAGTACTTCCTAGTCTCATCGACCGAACAGAGCAGCCACAGCTTGCGCTGTATGTGCCTGCGCATTGTCATGCAAAATGGTGGGTGGGATGCACAGAAAGTGTCCTGCTTCTTTCACAAAGCTGGTTGCAGGTGATGCTCCAAACACAAACAGTAATACTGTGCATTGACGATCTGCCATGGAGGAACGTAATGCATCAGGATAACACCATCACAGTCGTACAAGAGAATCACCATAACTGTAGACCGCTCCACTTGCACCATCAACAGAACAGGCTCTGCTAACGGTATACTTCACCTTCCACATTGCTGGCAATGGGTCCTACACAATGCTGGTGACTACTTTGAAGGCTAGTAACAGGTGCAAACATGTAACTCTTATGTATCAGCTGTGAATAATTAGTTGCCACTATTTAAGTTCCAACCCTCGTATGTACTGCTTTGTGCTTTTGTCATGTAGAGGGCAAATCAATCAGGCAAAAGGAAATATGGATGTCAAAAAAATGAAATTGACAGAAAGTGCAAAATGCTAAGCAGAAATGGCTAGAAGGCAAATGCAAGGCCGAAGCGTGTATAACTACGGGAAAGATAGATATCATGTACAGGAAAATGAAAGAAATCTTTGGAGAAAAGAGAAGCAGCTGCACAAATATCAAGAGCTCAGACTGTAAACCAGTACTAAGCAAAGAAGGGAAAGCTGAAAGGTAGAAGGAGTGTACAGAGCAGCTGCAAAGGGGAAAAATTCATCAGAGCACTGAACACCTGTGCCGGAACTTGGCCCCTGGAGTAGATGACACTTCCTCAGAACTACTGATAGCCTTGGGAGAGCCAGCCATAACAAAATTATTCCACCCAATATGTAAGAGGTATTGTTGTTGTTGTGGTCTTCAGTCCAGAGACTGGTTTCATGCAGCTCTCCATGCTACTCTATCTTGTGCAAGCTTCTTCATCTCCCAGTACCTACTGCAACCTACATCCTTCTGAATCTGTTTAGTGTATTCATCTCTTGCTCTCCCTCTATGATTTTTACCCTCCACACTTCCCTCCAATACTAAATTGGTGATCCCTTGATGTCTCAGAATATGCCCTAGCAACCGATCCCTTCTTCTAGTCAAGTTGTGCCACAAACTTCTTTTCTCTCCAATTTTATTCAATACCTCCTCATTAGTTATGTGATCTAGCCATCTAATCTGCAGCATTCTTCTGTAACACAAACATTTCGAAAGCTTCTATTCTCTTCTTGACTAAACTATTTATCGTTCACGTTTCGCTTCCATACAAGGCTACACTACAAATACTTTCAGAAACGACTTCCAAGACAGGTGAAATACTCAGACTTCAAAAAGAATGTAATAATTCCAACTCCAAATAAAGCAAGTGCTGGCAGGTGTAAATTTTATCAAATTATCTGTTTAAAAAGTTTTGGCTGCAAAATACTGACATGAATTATTTATCGAAGAATGATAGAAGCGCTAGGAACTGGCCTCATTGCAGATCGGTTTGTGTTTCAGAAAAAAGTAGCTAAACGCAAGGTAGTACTGGCACTACAACTTCTCTTAGAAGATAGGTGAATGCAAGGCCAACTTGCATTTATAGCATTTTTAGACTTAGACAAAGCTTTTGGTAATGTTGACTGGAATACATTCTTTGAAACTCTGAAGACAGCAGGAGTAAAACACAGGGAGTGAAAGGTCACTTACAACTTGTACGGAAACCAGATGGCAATTATTCAAGTACAAGTTGAAGAAATAAAATCTTTGAAGTTTGCTGACAACACTGTAATTATGTCAGAGACAGTAAAGGACTTGGAAGAGCTGCTGAACATAATGGACATTGTCTTGAAAGTAGTAAATAAAATGAACATCAACAAAAGCAAAATAGGGGTAACGGAATGTAGTGAAATTAAATCAGGCAATGCCAATGGAATTACATTACAAACTGAGTCACTAAAAGTACCAGAGGAGTTTTGCTATTCCAGCAGTAAAGTAACTGATGATGGGCAAAGTAGGGAGGATATAAAATGTATACTGACAATGGAAAAAAGTGCTTCCGAGGAAGAGAAATTTATTAACATCAAACATAAAGTTAAGTGTTAGGTAGTCTTTTCTGAAAATATTTGTATTATGCGTACCCTAGTATGGAAGTAAAACATTGATGAAAAGGAGTTCAGACAAGAAGAGAACAGAAGCTTTGAAAATGTGGTGGTACAGAAGAATGCTGAAGATTAGCTAAGTAGATCATGTAACTAATGAGGAGGCAATGAATAGAATTGGGAGAGCTGTGGCACAACTTCACTAAAAGAAGCAATCGGTTGACAGCACACATTCAATTTAGTATTGGAGGGAAGTGTTGGAGTAAAAATTGTAGTGGGAGACCAAAAATGATGATAACAGTACACAGATTCAAATGGATGTAGGTTCCAGTTGTTATTCAGAGATGAATAGGCTTGTACACAATAGAGCAGCATGGAGAGCTACTTCAGACCAGTCCTCTGACTCAAGACAACACTAACCATCACCACCACCACCAACAACAACAACAACAACAACAACAACAACATGTGCTGAAAATTCAGCTTTACAGCTCAGATGACAGGAATTGTGGATCCTGTCAAGCTCCTATTTCTTCAGAATCTTGTTCTCGAGTCACAGTGTGTGGCCTCCTTTCTTTATTAGTGTCTGCTGTGCTCATGCATTGTCATATTGTACAAAATTTTCTCTGTGGAATATGTTGTTACAGAAAATGAAAATTTCAACGCAGATCTATGATATTTTAAGTCAAAGTTATTACAAATGTCCCCTCAATGGAATCATTAACATTTAAGAGACTGTTTCTGTTTTAAATTTAAACTAATGTTTAAAGAGTAAACCCTGTCATCTTCATATGGAATAAAACTGACAAGAACATTACTTTACTCTCAAAGCATTGAGTTTAAATTTGGAAATGGCTAAAATACTGCGAATCTTTTAGACATACATTACCAGAACAAATATGTATCATAATTTAACTTTGATTATGCTAACTTCATGATTGGCAGATGTCTAGGTGAACAGTGGAGATGCTGGTTCATAGACAACTTGCTATGTGCTCACGCAATCTACTATTGCACACACACTAAAAAGAAAGAAATGCTCTTGATCCCTTGCTTGCTTGGCCTCCTCACACCCTTTGGAGCCCATGCCACCCAGCAAAATACTGCTGCTTCTGCCTGCAGAACAAACAACACAGCAAGAAGATGGAGCTTAAGAAACAGCTGCAACTAGTTGATACCCAGCCCCTACCACTCAACTCACAAAGACGTCAATCACAAAGTTATTTTAATCAAAGTAAAGAATTACATTGTACTTGTATCTGACACTGAACAGGAACAACAGGGATGGCCTGGACAGTGACTATGAGACAGATCTGGGAGCAAATGGTAGTGGTAAATGGAGCCTGTGGTTATATTTGTACTTCTAATGTTATATCAAGTGGTCAACCAGTAAGACACAAGAGTCCATCACAAAAAATAAAATTATACAATTAAAATCAGATCCAACAAACGGATTCCAAATGAGGCTGAGAAACACTCTACAAGACATTAAACATACAATACAAAACAATAAAAAAAGGAAAACTGATACAAACAAATCCCAGTGCACTTTAGTTCCGATGCCAACCAAAGCTACATAAGAAAGATCTCCCCATCATAGCTATTATGAATTATAGAAATGCTACCACTTACCCACTTGCAAGATACATGTTGAAAATCTTATTACAAAAGTACTAATTACAAGAAGATAGAACTATAAGAAACACCACACAATTGATTCAGTACATAAAAGACATACAAGTTCCAGACACAGACACCCTCCTGTCATTTGATGTAGAGAATATGTAATTCAATATACCAATAACTGAAACAATAAACATCATATAACACAATCTTACGACACACAGTACACTTCCACATGAATACATCAAAGAAACAGTAAGGCTTCTACAGCTAACAACAGAAAAGAATTATTTTCTGTTCAATAATGAATTCTGTTTACAAAGGGAAGGATTACCAATGGGATCTCCAGTGTACGGAACCATAGCAAACATATTTATGAACCATGTAGAACAGATTATATTTAACAAAACAGCGCCAAATAGGTAAAAGATCCTATACTGGAATAGATATATGGATGATATCTTGGGCCTGATAGACGAACCAAACAAAACACACAGGCATAAATTCTGTTCATGATAAGATACATTTTACAATAGAAGAAGAGAAAAATAGACAGTTAAATTTCTTGGACAGCACCAGAAAGATTCAAAACAACAAACACACATTTGACATATACCAAAAAGCGACAACAACAGACTCAATTATACACGAGACATCACAACACCCCAATTCTCAAAACCAAGCAGCACTTAGATACATACTCCATAGACTAAACACAGTACCCATAGATACAGACAACTACAAAAAAGAAATGATTACTATAATACAAATAGCCACAAACAATGGAAACAAAGAGAACTTAGTAACAAAGCTTAACAAGAAAATCAAGAAACAGAAAAGAACAAACACCCTACTGTCACCAACAAAAGGACGAAATCATACACAAACAAATACACAAAATACAAGAATAGAAACAACACAAAAAGTGTGAAAGAAAAAGAAAGTAATAGATGATACACAATGACATGCAACCACAAATACACAAACAGGATATTCAATATATTCAAAAAACAAGGCATAAAAATAGCACACCAAACCAACAACTCAATTCAGAAATACTTCTCAAAACCAATAGGAAAAACTGATCTTTATCAGAAATAAGGAATATACCAACTGAAATGCAATACATGTGATGGAAGATACATAGGTTAAACCAGGAGGACATTTAACACCAGATACAAAGAACACACAAGAGCATGGAAATATAGGACAAATCATTCAACTTCTGCAGAACACTTACAACAACACCAACATAAAATTGCAACCAGAGACACAGACAGGGAAATCATAAGGACAAACAACAACAAAAAAAAACTTCCTCACCTTACAAGAAAACTACGACATCCAAAAAACCATAACAGAAAAGAAACAACTCATAAATGTTCAGATCAATTTGGCAAACCACACACTCTTTAAAATGACTGACCACTTAATATAACATTAAAAGCACAAATGTAACCACAGGCTCCATTTACCACTACCATTTCCTCCCAGTTCTGTTCCATAATCACTGTCCAGGCCATCCCTGTCATTCCCTCCACCCCCCTTGAAAAAACACCCCTCTCACAGCTCTGTCTACATACAAGACAACTTCACTACCTATCTCTCTCTCTCTCTCTCTCTCTCTCTCTCTCTCTCTCTCTCTCACACACACACACACACACACAATTGTTGCATAGGTAGCCAACACTCACAACATGAACGAAAACAAATGATTAAGCATAAACACTGTACCAATGATGAATGAAAAACAGTTAAGAAAGTCAATTATAAATAGTGCAGTGCAGGAAATAACGTAAAATGCCAAAAACTGCAGATGTGAAATGCAACCTGCCGACATCAACCACTGCTAGCAAGAGGGGATGGTGCAGACTATGTAAAGAAACGCCATAAGTAGCTTACAAACCAACTTCATAAAGAAAACGCTGTTTTTAACCAAAAGAATCAAATAAATGTACCAATGTGTGTATCCAATTTACAGAATAGCACAGGAGATGCTTTGTAAATAAAAGCAAAATGCGTCTGGTGTAATTCTTTTTAATTACATTGCAGTCAGCTCAAGACAGATAGCTTATAATAACAGATGAACTGAAAATGCATATTTCCAGTGCACTCCCGATTATTCATGTGTGGATTATCTGGTCTAGCAATTATTCATGTGCGCATACATTCTGATATTAATCAGCATGTAAGTGTCAACAAATCAAGTTAAAAGAAATATGCAAAACAGATTATGTAGAAACAAAAGAAAAATGTGTTGACATTAAAACAAAAATTAAAATTAATTGAACAGTTTGAAAATGGAAATGCAGACAGCTTGCGACATTAAAAAGAATAAGCATAAAATACAGAATTTAGTCAAGAAACACAATTCTAGTTCTGGACCATCTGCATGAAAAGATCTATATTTGAAGAATTAGATGCTGTTGTTTTGCAATGGTTAAGCAAAAAATGAGGAGAAGATATCATTGTTAGAGGCCACAATGTGTACCAAAAAAGCTAAATTTTTTCATCAAGCTCTAGGGTTAAAAGGAAAATTTAATGCCTCATGAGGGTGAGCCAACCTGATTCACACACACCAGATGATTCGTGAGCTTGCTGTGCTTAGTTCAAATGTTGCGGCAGCTGCTTCCTTCCAGGAAGAGTTTCATAAATTTGTGGTAGAAGAGAATTTCAAAACATACCAAATTAACAATGCAGTCTGTATTGGAAATGTCTATGAATCAGAACCTTGTTTTTGAGACTGAAGTTTGTGTTCCTGGATGTAAGTTGTCTAAAGAACACATTACAATTTTGTGCACCACTAATGCTTCTGGGAACCATAAAGTGAAACTACTAGTGACTGTCACATCAAAACACCTCTGAGCATTCAACGATATCAAATCTAACAACCTACCTGTTTATTATTACAATCAAAAAGGAACACGAATGCACAGTGAAATTTTCAAAAACTGATTCCACACACATTTTGTACTACATGTTCAGTGATTTCTACAGGACAAAAGATTGCCACAGATGGCTGTTCTATTGCTTGATAACACCCCTTTCACATCCCTATGAGACGATTCTCGTATCTGATGGTGGTCTCATCATAACTAAGCTTTTACCTCCTAACCTGAGTTCCATTATACAGCAAAAGGACCAAGGCATAATTGCATTGGTAATATAGTGCTACCGTGCTGGTCTAGTGAGAAAGCTAGTTGATGAGGAGGATTTTGTGGCATTCTGGAAGAAGTTGACAATTCTAGATGCCATACATAGGATTTCTAATGCCTGGAAAGAAGTCAAGCCACTTACACAAGTTCGATCAAGGAGGCAAATACTTCCAGGTACAGAAGAAAGTTATTTTCAAGGTTTCAGTGTTGAAGAAATAACAAATGTACAAATAGTGAATCTGGAAATGGGTTTAAATGGGTTTGAAGATGTTGATGAAGAAAATTTAAATAGTGGCTGCGGACAGATGTATGTGAAGCCGGCTTCCAGTACAGGAGTGATGCCAAAATTGTGACAGCTGCTTCACAACAAACAAAGAAGACTTCATGTAAAAGTGGGAAGGAAGACAGTGACTTCAGTCAGTCATTGTACCGCACTGCAATGTGTCGATACTCTTCTAGCTTATATGGGCCAGAAGGGGTTTCAGTGAAATGACATTATTGCTGGAAGAAAAGTTCTAAATGCCATGCAAAAGAAGTCAACTTCCCTCAACAGCAGAACACCATCACAGACTATTTTAAGAAATAAATATGCCTATGGCACCTAAACACAGAATTTGGATAAACTTTTGAACAAAGAATACGAGTTTGAAAATATCTCAATTATTCATATTTTTCGATTGTTGATGCATCTTCTTCCCCACATTACCATCAATAATCAGGAGTACACCATACTATTATCTCAACGGTACAGGTGGCTGTACATAGTAATTTCCTGTGATCAAAAGAGTACTGAGACAGACATTTCCTACGTCCCCAAAGGCTCTCCTTCATGATGGCTTTCACTGAACGCGTGTGAATGAACAAATGACTGAATTACACTTGTATAGAAGTATCAACAAACGATTACCTGTGAACAAATAACAGCATGAATTAGAAGATATGTATTATTGATCAATGGTTCAGTTACAGGTCATTTTCCTCAAAAGAAATATAAAGTGGATTGTTTGGAGGCTATTACATATCTTCAGCATTCCACAGACTTTAAAAAAATGAAGCCAATAATGATATACTAACGGTAATTTGGACAGCTACACAGACATAACAAAACTGGCAGTTAGGCATGGGGGTGTTTAAGCCTCCCGATACAGAGGCCAATTATTTAGACAAACTGTTTAAGCAGTAAGGAGAAATATCTGATAAATCAGTCATCCGTAAAAGTAATGGCAAAAAAAGACAGCTAAATATTTTTAAAGGGAATAATAGTGAAGAAGCACTAATAATTAGGTGACCACAGCTTGGACGGAAAACTTTTGAATGAGAATTACCTCATACAGTACAGGAATGAGAATGAAGATTTTTCTTTTCATGTCTTTTTACTTTTGGCTGTTGAACATGTTGTGAATAAAAGAAAGTTATCTATTGTATCTTCTGAACATAAAACCACTGATATATAAATAAATCAAGTTGGCCGTCTAGCCATACCCTGCAAAGATCACATCAAATGTACATTTCCTCCACTGTCCCAATGCAATAATTCAACTTACAAAATGTCCATACTACTTACATTTTGAACAATGTAGAAAGAGAAAATTTTGATCTTCTTGGAGATGGTGCGATATGCTTTAGATGTTCAGAGCTGGGGCTTAGGAACGCATATAGTGCCTCACTCTGGTTGAGTCTGTCATCCTCGAGGACAAACTATAAAATAATAAAATGAAAGATTATACTTACATTCTCTGTGGCAACAACAATAATCCAGAGTTAATTTTAATAGGGTACAAAGAAATTTTACAATGTAAGGCAGCAACTGAATAAGCCTCAAAAACGTGTATAAAGGGCGATTCAGTTGCCCCTATCGAAATTGTCTGATGCAGCCCAAAAACATGTGAAGACGTCGTAAGGTCGACATTCCCCTGCTAGCCTACTGAATGCTACTAATGTCCAGTAGGCCATCCTGCAAACGATTCTGAATATATCTGACAGATGGTATAGTCTGTTCACAAAAACATAAATCCTTTAACACCTTTATCTAGATCTGGCTACAATGTAACTACGTTAATACATCAAGCTGTAACTATGTTAACATGTTCGGTGAAACAAAGAGTGCAATTAACACTTAAAATGAGGTAACATTGATTTACATAGTGTATTAAACACTGGACTGTATGTCTCTAATCTATTTATAATACAAGCACGTTCCTAGCTGTGTAGCATAGCTCACGAGGTTAAGGGTTAGGCAAGCAATCAATGAAACGTGTTATCAATGACTCGAATCCTGCAGCGCTCAAAAATGTTTGCATTAGTAGATGTGTTAATACATAAGCACACATCAATGTTTGCCATATTCAGATAGGAAAACGGTGCTGTTATTGATATTGTGCCCTGCACACACAGCAAGGCCTGAATGTAATATCTGCCGTCAGTCATCATGTTTCCCACAGAGGAATACACTGACAAGCTCATTATTTATGGTGTAGCAAGAAAAATGTGTTTTGAGGCACTACGTCTGTATCAGGAACAGTATCCTCCAGACAGGCAATACCCAACTGCAAAGACATTCCACAATGTTGAAAGACACGTAAGGACAACAAGCGTGATTCAAAAAGTACCACCTGTACGAGGGAGGACAGTAAAATTTAGTGAAAATGAAGATGCCATTCTGGATACAGCTCATACTAACCCACTCATGAGTACAAGGGCAATTGACAACAGCTGAACACCAGCTAGTCATCCATATGGCAAGTATTGCATTCACACAAATATCACCCATACCATCTACAGCTACACCAAAAGCTCCGCAGTTAAGATTTTGAAGCATGAATGAATTTTTTCACTAGGTATTAGGAAATCTGGAAAATGATGTAGCACTCCTATCGCGCATCTTGTCCTCAGATGAACTGTGATTCCACAATAAAGGGGCCACCAATCGCCCCAACATACACTACTGGACTATTGACAAGCCTCACTGGGTGCGACAGGCACCCTATCAAGTACGATGGGCAGTGAATGTTTGGTATGGAATCTTGGGTGACCACCTTACCAGATCAGTTCTTTGAGAACCACTTGAGAGAGACATACTACCTGCACTTCCTGTGTCAGAACTCCCACTGCTGCTGGAGAATGTGCCATTGCAAGGTCGTTTAATAGTGTGGTTTGAACATGATGATGCTCTGCCACATTCAACTTCACTCATTCATAATGACGTGAATGAGGAACTTCCAGGAAAATTGATAGGAATAAGAGGATGCAATGCTTGGTCTGCCAGATCATGGATTTAAACCATTAGACTTATTCCCATTTGAAACAAATAGTTTATACTCAAGCACCCGAAAATCCCAGCCACCTCCAGCAATTCATCACAGAAACCTGCATATCAATAACACCAGGAATGCTTTGGCGGGCAACAAGATCTATTCAGCAGCAGGCCCAGATGTACATAAACCTAAATGGCTGTCGCTTAGAGCACTTGTTTACATGATAAACACTGTCAGTGCAGTTTTGAACCCATTATTTCTGTTCTATATTTGTCAGGCTTGCTAACAAATCTGTTATTCTTAGAGCCACAAACACTTTCATTCACACACAATTTGCAAGGAAAGAAGATATTTCTTGTACAATGTGTGTGTGTTAACAACTAAACAGACATAAAAAATAAATTGAATCCTTGCCCTGGATTCAAATGTCGTGCCTCACACACAAGACTGCTCTGCAACACTTGGTCTGCCTTTACCAACTATGCTACTGTTCAAGACAGCACAGCTGGTGCAGATTATAGCATGTATTAGTTTTAACACAGTCACAATACCGCCAGCATTTCAGTGTCATATTTTCTATGCAGCACACTTATGATTTGCTTTATTTAATAATAATATCACATTACGGATTCCTTTTATGGTGAAACAGTAAACAACAAGATACATGTTTTTATTTGCTGAGCATTTGTGCTTGCTGAGCATATCAGATGAACAAATGTTTTTGGAATGGATATAAAATTGTGGGTTGCATAAAAAGCAAATGAATAATAAATTCTAAACTAGTGTAACTTTGTCACTGTCACTAGCTGATAAAACTAGCCTTCTGTATTGAAACATTAATTGAAGGGATCAGAAGAAGAAATTGGCAGCCCACAAGAGTGTATTTTGAGTTATTGTAGAGTACAGCTTTGATTACATTCAGAGACAAGAACATAGATACAGAAAGAATTTACGTATGAGACAGTATTCCTAATGGTAAATATGAAACTACTACAGGGCAGCATGTGGTGCATTTGAAAATGTTATCAGAATAATCATTACTAAATTCAGGATTAGTACTTTCTACTGCAGATCCCTTCAGTTCATCTACCACTTTTAACTAATCAGAGATTTTCAACAACTGGTAAACCTACTGAGGTAATCCTTGATCCATAAACAACACTGCAAAAATTTCATTTACCTCGATGTCTCACTGACGTGTCATGGAAGTTATACTCAAACACGTCTCTCTACATATTAGTGTCTAGATTGTGAAGTATCGAGTGACATACTTTGAATGGAAAATACTGATTTCAGATTCAATTAATACCTTGTATTAAAGTTTTGCTCTTAAAAGGAGCTATCACCAAATGACATTTGGAACTAAATCAAATACCTCTAAAATTCACACAAAGTTGGTACACAAGATACTGTTCTACTCATACGTAATGTGTGTCTGTAGTCCTTTATGGATAAATATGTAAACATACCGAAACAAGGAAAAGCAGGAGATTGCACATATAAAAAAATGTTTCACATTCGCAAGCTTTCGAGCTGGCGGCTCCTCCTTCTGGCAGAAGGGTTGAAGAGGACGGGAGAGGGGTGAAGGAAACGAACTCGAGAGGTTTAGGAACATGGGTAGAATCTGGAAAAGTCAGCCAGAACCCTGGGTAATGGGGGACTTACCAAACGGGATGAGAAGGAAAGACTGATTGTTGGGGACTGCACTGCTTGAAATTTGAAAACCTGAGATCTTAAAGATGGAAGATAGGGTTATATGCAAGACAGACGTTACTGCTAAAACATTGTGCAAGAGTTAATAAGAGCCAAAATTGTGCATTGTATGTAACAGAGGTGGGAGGGGGACAGCAAAAAATAGGCAGGTCAAAAAACGACATCCTTCCTGCTCACCTTAGTGAACTTTATACTTACCAAAAACTGCTTCACCTTTGAGAGGCAGACATACAAACAGATCAGGGGTATGGCCACAGGAACCAGGATGGCTCCTTCCTATACCAACCTTTTCATGGGTTGCTTGGAGGGGGCTTTCCTGTCATCCATACGCCTTCAGCCCCTGGTTTGTTTTAGATACATTGATGACATCTTCAGCAAGTTAATTGTTGGATGTTTCCACCGGGCACGCAATTCTGCTGTGACAGTTCTAGTCATTCAAAGATTATCGACGGTCAATAGCACGTAAACACCCAGATCAGGCAATACTAGTTTGAGGTGACCTGCTGAGTGTAGACTGGAACATCTATGGATTCAATGTGGGTCAGTCATGCGAAATACTTTTGAACATGTTTTCTGAAAACATGTCTTGAGCAGCTAGCTCAGGAGACCAGATGCAAGGGAAAAATCTTAGACCATGTAGCTACAAATAGGCCAGACCTTATCGACAATGTCAGTATATAAACAGAAATTAGCAATCATGATGTCATTATAGCAACTATGATTAAAAAGTTAATAAATCAGCCAAGAAGGCTAGGAGAGTGTTTCTGCTAGGTAGAGCAGAGAAGCAGTTATTAACATCTCACTTAGTTAACTGGCATCCCTTAGTTCCAGTAGGATGGGTGTAAAGGAATTAAGGGTAAAGTTTATTGTGAATTGTGGCCTGGAGAGGTATGTGCCTAGTAAGTGGATAAAGGATGACAAAGATCCACCACGGTTCAGTAATGAAATTCAGTGAATGCTTAGGAAACAGAGGCTGTTGCACTCTTGGCTCAAAAGGAAACACATAAATGATGATAAGCAAATGTAAGTAGAAATTCTTGTGACTGTGAAAAGACCTATGTGTGAAGCATACAACAACTACTGTCACACCTTAGCAAAAAATCTAGGCAGAAAACCCGAGAAAACTCTAGTCATATTGTCAAGCAGAAGAAGGTGTAAGTACATGAATAACAAACACTAACTTCACTTAACTAAGGTTTATTCAACACTTGCACATACGAAAGTGTGGAGCAAACTGCCTCCGGCCACAACACATATGGTATATATACGCCTACAGAACATTCCAGTACCATGATTCTTGCTATTTGTGTATACTTCTAGAATGTACTCAAACCCAATATAGAAATTAAAATTTTACAGTTCAGGTGAGTTTAGAACTCATGACCCTCCATGCAACAGTCTAGTATCATAACCACTATACTACAGCCACTGTGCTACTCAGCTTCTTCTGCGACATTGCTCCCTCCTTGAGAGAACAGCATCTCAGTGTTACGTCCCTCTAGTCCGGGAACAAGTCATCGGCCCTGCATAATCCGACTCCCAATGACTGATGTTCACACTGGCAGTGATCTTCTTAGAACTTCCCTTGCCACTACGTTCTTCGTCACCTTTCCGCTCGTCGTTGGAGCTTCGAATTTACCCTCGGTTGCAGGATCCTTTAGGGCTTCATTAGAAGGACATGGACCATATCTCTAATCTTTCATTGTCTTGTGTCAGGGTCGAAATCTTCAACTTCATAAGTAACATCAGATAACTGTCTTATAACCGTATAAGGTCCAAAGTAGCACCTGAGGAACTTCTCAGAGATACCAACCTTCTGAACAGGAGTGAAGTTCCAGACAAGGTCACAAGGCTGGTAAACAACAGGGTGGTGGCTCGTGTCGTACCTTCGACGATCATTTTCTTGAGCCTGCAGCGTGCGGAGTCGAGCTAACTGCTGAGTTTCCTCAGCCCTCGTTAACACCTGGCCGATGTAGTCGTCGTCCACATCATCAGGATGTAATGGAAACACAGCGTCCATCATCGTCGTCACCTCACACCCATGCACCAGGAGAAATGGTGTAAATCCTGTGGTGTCTTGTTTGGCGGTGTTGTAGGCAAATGTCACGAAAGGTAGCACCTCATCCTAGTTGCTCTGCTCAACATTGACAAACACTGATAGCATGTCGGCCAAGGTCTTATTAAGGCGTTCAGTAAGCCCATGAGTTTGCGGATGGCAGGCAGTCGTCATGTGATGAGTACTGTTGCACCAATGGTTTATCTCTGTCACAAGAATCGATTGAAAAACTTTCCCTCGATCTGTAATTAATGACCTTGGGGCACCATGTTTTAATACAATGTCTTCTACGATGAGTTTGGCTATCTCGAATACTTCAGCTGTTTTCACAGATTTTGTAATGGCATAGCATGTCAGATAATCAGTGCAAACAATAATCCATCTATTGCCACTAGCAGACGTTGGAAATTGTCCAAGGAGGTCAATCCCAACGCGCTGGAAAGGTGTTTCAGCTTGTGGAACTGGTATGAGTTGGCCAGGTGGTTTCTGAGGAACTGCCTCTCTCCACTGGCACTCTCGACAGTGCAACACATAGTGACGGACACTCCTAAATAAACCAGGCCAGAAAAATCTCTTGTGGATCCTATCATATGTCTTAATAAATCCTAAATGTCTGACCTCAGGTGTGTCACGGAATTTCTGTAGAACATATAAGCGCATGTTTTTAGGAATCACTGGTAGTCAGCTCTTTCCAGACGGATCAATGTTTTTCTTGAAAAGCAATCCATTAACTACCTTAAATTGTCCTTTCACATCTTTTGACCAATTTAAGGCAAGCATAATTTGAGATATGCTTGGCGTCCTTCTTCTGCTCAGCAGCGATGTCCTGGAGTGAAGCAAGACAGTCACTATCTTCATAAAAGTCTTGATGGTCTTGCACAGGGTTCCTTGAGAGACAGTCAACATCTCGGTGTTTTCTTCCATGTCTGTACACTGTGGTAATGTCATACTCTTGAAGACCTAGTGCCCACCTGGTGAGTTGTCCTGTTGGATCCTTAAGACATGTCAACCAGCAAAGTGAATGATGGTTTGTAACAACTGTGAATGGCCTTCCATAGAGATACTGTCGAAATTTACACATGGCCCAGATCACAGCAAGACATTCTCTTACTGTAGTTGAGTAGTTTCTCTTGGCTTTTGTAAGTGTCCTAGAAGCATAGAACAACACCGATCCCATACCCATGGCATCTGTGTATAGTTCTGTAGGTTCTCTCTCATCATACAGACCAAGTACGGGTCAGTCATCAGAGATTTTTACAGCACATCGAAAGAATCTTGTTGAGCACCACCCCAGATAAATTTAGCATCAGATTTTAACAACTCTTGGAGTGGCTTGGCTTTGATACAAAAGTCTTTGATAAAACGATGGTAATGAAAACATAATCCAAGGAAGCTTCTCACATCTCTAATACTTTTAGGAATAGGAAATTCCGTTATAGATCTCACCTTTTCTGGGTCTGGCCACACACCTTAGTTTGACACAAGGTGTCCAAGTATTTTGATTTTTTTTGCTCCAAAGAGACACTTTATTGGATTAAGTTTCAGCCCGCCTTGTTGGAGATACTTAAGAACGGCCCTCAGTCTTCTTATGCATTCATCAAATGTCTCTGAGAACATTATAATTTCATCTAAATAACAAAGACACATTGTCCACTTCAGGTGACTTAGAACATTATCCATCATCCGTTCAAAAGTTGCTGGTGCATTACACAAACCAAATGGCATTACCTTAAACTCATACAGGCCCTCAGGGGGGATGAATGCAATTTTCTCACGATCAGCCTCATCTACTTCAATCTGCCAGTATTCCGAGTACATGTCCATGACTGAGAAAAACTTAGCCCACTTCAGACAATCTAGTTTATCATCAATTTGTGGAAGAGGGTAAACGTCCTTTTTATTTATCTTGTTAAGCTTCCTGTAATCGAGATAAAAGCACCAACTGTCATCCTTCTTCCTTGTGAGGACCACGGGTGACAACCACAGGCTCTGCGAAGGCATCATTTTCTCTACCTCGTTGCAAATTATTCGAAGTTCTGTTGCTGACACACGGTATGATCTCTGGCTTGTTGGTTGATGGTCTCCAGTGCTAATCCAGTAACTTCACTGTCGATTTGTCTCATTTGCTCTTCACCTGTGGACTGAAGCATTCAGAGAACTTTTGAAGAATGGCAAGTAGCTTCTTCTGTTGTTCCTTAGTGAGATTTGGTGATTGTCGAGCTAGAAGACCTTGTCTCGTAGTGGCAGCACTAATTTCACCCACAGACTCGACATGGGAGGTCTCTACGATGCTCAGCTGTTCTGCAATTAATGGCTCAGTGTTTGCTACGCACATGCATCTTGGAAGGATCTGTGGTTCTCGGCGACAGTTAACTATCCCGAATTTGCCGAATCCATTCTTAAAAATGACGACAGAGGCTGGGATGACCCTGTAATTCTTCAGTGGCATGCTTCTCTTACATTCCACTACAAGATCCATGGGTCGATGCACTGACTGCACGAATAATCACTTCATTCAGCACACATAGTCTCCACACACTTGGATGTGAATCTTCAAGTCCACAGTATCTCATCTCGCCTAGCATAATCTTCGTGCGATCACAATTTATAATTGCTTGAGAAGCTTTCAAAAAGTCCCATCCGAGAATGATGTCATGACTACACTCTTGTAAGATGATAAATTCTAAGGACTGTGTATGGCCACTTATACCCACATGAATGACACATCTTCCTGCAGGTTTTACATATTTCCCATTAGCGACCTTCAGCAGAGATGTTTTGACATCGACAAATACGGTTTTCTGCAACTGGCGACGGCACTTCTCCGAAATGACTGAATATGATGCTCCAGAGTCCCCAAGAGCTTGGGCTGGTAAGCCATCCATGAGGATATTGACATAGTTTCCTTTCATTTTTGTAGTGATCGACGGCGGAAGATTTTTCTCTCCGGTGGCCTCTCCTCCAAGGAAGGTCGCACCCTTTCCTTTTCCAGGTTGCAGCAGCTAGGTGATCGGCTGGAGCTTCTAAACGGCGTGTTGCGGAGCGTCCTCCCCAGTGGCTAGCTTGCGGCGATGGTGACCTACGTCTTCTTGTTCACCTTCTTTGTCCCAGAGTTTGTGTCGGCTAAGATCGTTCTGCTGTCTTCTAGCGCACTCGTCATCAAATATCCGCCACCTTGATTGACTATAGCGCACCACATGTCCCAGTTGTCTGCAGTGGAAACATACTGGTTGGTTATTCTGAGTCCTCAGACGTCAGTCTTCCTTGGTGTCCAAACAGGTTCCTCATGTGGCATTGTAGGAATGTAACTTTGCCTGGGTCTTGACTTTTTTACCATTTTAAAAGGAAATGAAAGATGAGAGATTGGGTTCAATGTCTGTTCCATTTCCTCCCTTATGACCTCTTGAAGTGTCTCGGTTTTTTGCTCACCATGCAATCCAAGTGCCTTCTGAACTTCCTCTCTCACTATCTGATGAACACTCATGAAATCAGTTTCTTCCTCCATCACAGACATCAATACAATGTTTTTAAGGTGTTCAAATTTCTTGCATGTAATTCTTCTTTAATGCATTGTCTCGATATACTGGCACCATTTTATGAAGTCATCTGCGGTCGAAACATCCTTCAGGAGTAGGGCTTGAGACATGTCCTCAGTAACACCCTTCATGAGATGTGCAACCGTATCTTCCTCCTTTATTCTAGGATCCACTATGCAAAAAAATACATTAGCCAAACACACGTGTCATCCCGTTTGTTAAATCTGTCTATACACTCATATACCTTCAGCCACTTGTTTGGATCTTGGCCATCGTCACAAGAGAACCCGGAAGGATGCCTCATGTGGTGGCACACAGTTGCTGTCATCGTAACGTCGTCGTCTTCTTCTGTCTCCGACAGATTGCGATCTGTTGAATATGACTGGAACTCGGGTTTCTCGCCACTTAAACGGCGGCTCTGTCGTGGCCTGATGGGAGCCACTGTGTCGTCAATGTGTGGTAATACAAGTTCCAATACCCAGCGTCTCCACCAGAATAATGTCACATAGAAGAAGGTGTAAGTAGATCAATGACAGACACTAACTTCACTTAAAGACGGTTTATTCAGCAGTTGCACATACAAGAGCACGGAGCGAACTGCCTCTGGCCAGAACACATACGGTATGTATACAACTACAGAACATTCCAGTACAATGATTCTTGCCATTTGTGGATACTTCTAGAATGTACTCGAACCGAATATAGAAATTAAAATTTTACAGTTCAGGTGAGTTTTAAACTAATGACCCTCCATGCAACAGCCTTGAACTTCTGTCGTCGTGTGTTGCCACAATACTTGTGCAGTTCCACCTGGAATCACTACACTACAGGGACTATGCTACTCAGCTTCCTCTGCGACAATATGTATAGTTGCTAAGCAGGTCTAAGCTTCCATTCAGTCTCTTGTTGAGGAGTCTGGTGCGGCATTTGAAGATTGAAGATAGCAAAACGAGAGCAAAAGTTTTAAATTCCATGTTCAAGAAATCATTTACAGGAGAATCATACAAACATACGTCATTTGACCATTCGACAGACTCCTGTATGGACAACACAGTAATAAGCATACCTGGCATAGAGAAACAACTGAAAGATTTGAAAACAAATGAATCTACAGGTCTGGATGGAATCCCAGTTCGATTTTACAGCACGGCACTGGCCCCTTACCTAACTTGCATTATCAAGAAACTCTCGCCCAGCACCAAGTCCCAAGCAGGTGGAAAAAAGCATAGGTGTCTCTTATACTTCTAGATGTCCCAAAAGCATTTGACACGGTTCCCCATTACAGGCTGTTAACGTAGGTATGAGCATATGGAGTTCACAGATACACGAGTAGTTTGAAGACTTCTTAATTAATAGAAGCCAGTATGTTGTCCTCGATGGTGAGTATTCATCAGAGACAAGGGTATCATCAGGAGTTCCCCAGGGACCGCTGTTGTTCTCTGTATACATAAATAATTTGGTGAACAGGGTGTGCTGCAATCTGCAGTTGTTTGCTGTTGGTACCACGGTGCACAGTAAGGTGTCAGATTTGAATGACTGTAGGAAGGTACAAGATGACTTAGACATAATTTTACAGTTGATGTGATGAATGACAGCTAGCCCTAAATGTGGAAAAATGTAAGTTAATGCAGATGACTAGGAAGATCAAACCTGTAATGTTCAGACACAGTATTGAGAATGTCCTGTTTGACACAGCCAAATTGTTTAAATATCTGGACATAACATTGCAAAGCAAGTAGGGAAGGTTAATGGTCAATTTTGGTTTGTTGTTGTTGTTGTTGTTGTTGTTGTGGTCTTCAGTCCTGAGACTTGTTTGATGCAGCTCTCCATGCTACTCTATCCTGTGCAAGCTTTTTCATCTCCCAATACCTACTGCAACCTACATCCATCTGAATCTGCTTAGTGTATTCATCTCTTGGTCTCCCTCTACGATTTTTACCCTCCACGGTGCCCTCCAATACTAAATTGGTGATCCCTTGATGCCTCAGAACATGTCCTACCAACCGATCCCTTCTTCTGGTCAAGTTGTGCCACAAACTTCTCTTCTCCCCAATCCTATTCAATACTTCGTCATTAGTTATGTGATCTACCCATCTAATCTTCAGCATTCTTCTGTAGCACCACATTTCGAAAGCTTCTATTCTCTTCTTGTCCAAACTATTTATCGTCCATGTTTCACTTCCATACATGGCTACACTCCATACAAATACTTTCAGAAATGACTTCCTGACACTTAAATCTAGACTCGATGTTAACAAATTTCTCTTCTTCAGAAACGCTTTCCTTGCCATTGCCAGTCTACATTTTATATCCTCTCTACTTCGACCATCATCAGTTATTTTGCTCCCCAAATAGCAAAACTCCTTTACTACTTTAAGTGTCTCATTTCCTAATCTAATTCCCTCAGCATCACCCGACTGAATTAGACTACATTCCATTATCCTTGTTCTGCTTTTGTTGATGTTCATCTTATATCCTCCTTTCAAGACACTGTCCATTCCATTCAACTGCTCTTCCAAGTCCTTTGCTGTCTCTGACAGAATTACAATGGCATCGGCGAATTACAATGTCATCGGCGAACCTCAAAGTTTTTATTTCTTCTCCATGAATTTTAATACCTACTCCGAATTTTTCTTTTGTTTCCTTTACTGCTTGCTCAATATACAGATTAAACAACATCGGGGAGAGGCTACAACCCTGTCTCACTCCCTTCCCAACCACTGCTTCCCTTTCATGCCCCTCGACTCTTATAACTGCCATCTGGTTTCTGTACAAATTGTAAATAGCCTTTCGCTCCCTGTATTTTACCCCTGGCACCTTTAGAATTTGAAAGAGAGTATTCCAGTCAACATTGTCAAAAGCTTTCTCTAAGTCTACAAATGCTAGAAACGTAGGTTTGCCTTTCCTTAATCTTTCTTCAAAGATAAGTCGTAAGGTCAGTATTGCCTCACGTGTTCCAGTGTTTCTACGGAATCCAAACTGATCTTTCCCGAGGTTGGCTTCTACTAGTTTTTCCATTCATCTGTAAAGAATTCGTGTTAGTATTTTGCAGCTGTGACTTATTAAACTGATAGTTCGGTAATTTTCACATCTGTCAACACCTGCTTTCTTTGGGATTGGAATTATTATATTCTTCTTGAAGTCTGAGGGTATTTCGCCTGTTTCATACATCTTGCTCACCAGATGGTAGAGTTTTGTCAGGACTGGCTCTCCCAAGGCCGTCAGTAGTTCCAATGGAATGTTGTCCACTCCGGGGGCCTTGTTTCGACTCAGGTCTTTCAGTGCTCTGTCAAACTCTTCACACAGTATCATATCTCCCATTTCATCTTCATCTACATCCTCTTCCATTTCCATAATATTGTCCTCAAGTACATCGCCCTTGTATAGACCCTCTATATACTCCTTCCACCTTTCTGCTTTCCCTTCTTTGCTTAGAACTGGGTTTCCATCTGAGCTCTTGATATTCATACAAGTCGTTCTCTTATCTCCAAAGGTCTCTTTAATTTTCCTGTAGGCAGTATCTATCTTACCCCTAGTGAGATAGGCCTCTACATCCTTACATTTGTCCTCTAGCCATCCCTGCTTAGCCATTTTGCACTTCCTGTCGATATCATTTTTGAGACGTTTGTATTCCTTTTTGCCTGCTTCATTTACTGCATTTTTATATTTTCTCCTTTCATCAATTAAATTCAATATTTCTTCTGTTACCCAAGGATTTCTACTAGCCCTCGTCTTTTTACCTACTTGATCCTCTGCTGCCTTCGCTACTTCATCCCTCAAAGCTACCCATTCTTCTTCTACTGTATTTCTTTCCCCCATTCCTGTCAATTGTTCCCTTATGCTCTCCCTGAAACTCTGTACAACCTCTGGTTCTTTCAGTTTATCCAGGTCCCATCTCCTTAAATTCCCACCTTTTTGCAGTTTCTTCAGTTTTAATCTACAGGTCATAACCAATAGATTGTGGTCAGAGTCCACATCTGCCCCTGGAAATGTCTTACAATTTAAAACCTGGTTCCTAAATCTCTGTCTTACCATTATATAATCTATCTGATACCTTTTAGTATCTCCAGGGTTCTTCCATGTATACAACCTTCTTTCATGATTCTTAAACCAAGTGTTAGCTATGATTATGTTGTGCTCTGTGCAAAATTCTACCAGACGGCTTCCTCTTTCATTTCTTTCCCCCAATCCATATTCACCTACTATGTTTCCTTCTCTCCCTTTTCCTACACTCGAATTCCAGTCACCCATGACTATTATATTTTCGTCTACCTTCACAATCTGAATAATTTCTTTTATTTCATCATACATTTCTTCAATTTCTTCGTCATCTGCAGAGCTAGTTGGCATATAAACTTGTACTACTGTAGTAGGTGTGGGCTTCGTATCTATCTTGGCCACAATAATGCGTTCACTATGCTGTTTGTAGTAGCTTACCCGCATTCCTATTTTCCTATTCATTATTAAACCTACTCCTGCATTACCCCTATTTGATTTTGTGTTTATAACCCTGTAGTCACCTGACCAGAAGTCTTGTTCCTCCTGCCACCAAACTTCACTAATTCCCACTATATCTAACTTCAACCTATCCATTTCCCTTTTTAAATTTTCTAACCTACCTACCCGATTAAGGGATCTGACATTCCATGCTCCGATCCGTAGAATGCCAGTTTTCTTTCTCCTGATAACGACATCCTCTTGAGTAGTCCCCGCCCGGAGATCTGAATGGGGGAATATTTTACCTCCGGAATATTTTACCCAAGAGGACGCCATCATCATTTAATCATACAGTAAAGCTGCATGCCCTCGGGAAAAATTACGGCTGTAGTTTCCCCTTGCTTTCAGCCGTTCGCAGTACCAGCACAGCAAGGCCGTTTTGGTTATTGTTACAAGGCCAGATCAGTCAATCATCCAGACTGTTGCCCTTGCAACTACTGAAAAGGCTGCTGCCCCTCTTCAGGAACCACACATTTGTCTGGCCTCTCAACAGATACCTCTCCGTTGTGGTTGCACCTATGGTACGGCTATCTGTATCGCTGAGGCACGCAAGCCTCCCCACCAACGGCAAGGTCCATGGTTCATGGGGGGGGGGGGGGGGATTTTGGTTTATTGGGAGAATTTTAGGAAAGAGTGATTCACCTGTAAAGAAGACCACATATAGGATGCTGGCCTGACTTATTCTTGGTTACTGCTTGAGTGTTTGGAATCCATATCAGGTTGGATTGAGGAATATATTGAAGCAATTCAGAGGTGAGCTGCTAGATTTGTTACCAGCAGGTTCGAACAAGTAAGTGTTATGGAGATGTTTGGGGAACTCAAATGGGAATCCCTGGAGGGAAGCGACATTCTTTTCGAGAAACACTATAGAGAAAATTTAGAGAGCCAGCATTTGAAGCTGACTGCCAAATGATTCTACTGCTGCCAACATACACTGTGCGTAAGGACCACATGAAGGTAAGATAGGTGAAATTAGGGCTCATACAGAGGCATACAGTTGTTTTTCTCTCACTCTATTTGTGAATGGAACAGGAAAGGAAATGACACGTATTGGTATAGGTTACCCTCTGCCATGCACAGCATGGTGGCTTGCGAAGTATCTATGTAGCTGCAGATGTAGATATGGACTCACAGTGACGCTGACCTGTTAAAATTCCTGGAACCTCCAAATACAGTCTCCCAATTAAACTTCACATGGTCCTATTCCGAATCCCATGCCACTTTCCTTGAAGTTGATCTCATACTCACCGAATGCCAGCTACACACTTCTGTCCACATTAAACCTACTAACAAACAACAGTACTTACATTTTGAAAGTTGACATCCTTTCCATATCAAATGTTCCCTCCCTTACAACCTTGGCATTTGAGGCAAACACATTTGTTTGGATGCAGACTCTTTACAGCAATGCACCACTATTCTCACCTCATGCTTCACTGGACATAATTACCACACCAGCCCAGTTCAAAAGCAATTGCCTGGGCCATCACATCCAGTGCTGTTACGGCTGATTCCTGCAAAACAATAACTTCTGAGCACAAAACTTGTCACTCAGTATTATCCTGGTCTTGAACGCATTAATCAACTACTTCAACAAGGCCATAACTTCCTAAAATCATGCCTTGGAATGAGGACCATTCTGTCTGAGATTTTTCCTATCACAACTAGAACAGCTTTTTGTCAGCCCCCCAATCTCCACAATATCCTTGTCAGATGCCATGCTCTTTCTCCACCGATCTCCCTACCCTGTGGCTCCTGCCACTGGGACTGTCTCCATTTCAAGACTTGCCCTTTGCACCCGCCAACCAACACCTATACCAGCCCTGAAACTAGCGAAACATATACTATCAAAGGGAGAGCCACCTGTGAAATGACACATGTCATTTACCAGCTGTTGTGGAAAGCACTGTTCGTCTTTTTATATCAGCATGACTACCACCAAGTTATCAGTTAGGATGAATGGGCAAAGACAGAGGGTGTATACTTGCAACACACGATATCTTGTTGCACAGCATGCTCTACGACAGCTGTGACCTTGGTGCCTGTTTCACCATGTGTGCCATCTGGATTTTTCCATCAGAAACTAGTTTCTCAGAACTCTGCATGTGGGAATTAGTGCTAAAAACATGTCCTTGGTTGTCGACACCCACCTGGCCATAGTTTACATTAGTTTCTTCCGTCTCATAATTTCTTCATAGTAACTACTCCTTTCTTCGCTTCACTTTAGTTTTGTACATCTTTCATTTTTTGAGCTGTCTTTTTTGCCAGTCCCCTCTCACCTCCATTACATACAATGTACATAGCTTTTCACTCTTATTAACTCATGCATTATGTTTCAGTAGTAACCTCTGTCTTGCATATAACCCTGTCTTCCACCTTTAAGCTCTCATATTTTCATATCTCCTCTAGTGCAATCCCCAACAATCAGTTTTTCCTTTTCATCCTGTCCAGCAAGTCTCATCTGATCTAGGGATATGGTCGATTTTTCCAAACTCCACCCCTTTTCCTAAATCTCTCCAGTGTTTTTCCTTCATCCCCTTCCTTCCCCTTCAATCCTTCTGCTATTGAGTGGAAATATGAACACAGCAACTGAATTATTTGTTCCCAAACAACTAATTTATTCTGTTTACTCCACCAGTGAGTCACAAATGTTCTCTTTTGAGGAAAGTGTGTGATACCACACTGTAGGTCCTCTATGAGCCTCCAAAAATGGTTTTATTATCTAACTCTTTGCATGGTTCCCTACATGTCTTCATAAGCTGCAGAAGTGTGTTTCCCAACCTTATTTCTGAAAATTGAAAAAAAATTCTTGGACTCTGTTCAATATTTGATTACAATAAATAAATAGGTTGACTCCCCCAAAAGTGTTATGCTGACCACAGAATGTATGTACTCAAGCGTGCGATGATCTTGTTCAGGCAGCAAATATTACATCCACAACAAAGAAAAATGAGGGAACAGTTAAGGATATCTCCCTATTATTTCATAACATCATGAAATATTTAAAGTCTGGTAAAAACATATCTAAATGAGTGATGCAGTGTGGAACTTTTTCTGTATTCCAATAAATTTTGAATTAAATGGGCCTCTTTGTTTAGAATAAAAGGCATTAAGTTTCAAGGGTAAAAAAAATTATTTTTATATTAACTTTTTATTAGTTAAAATTAGATGTTCAACTTTAGAGAAACTTATCTTGCCTCTAATAAACAGAAAAACACTGTTTAAAATAATACTACTTTGTAGAATATTGTTGTTGTTGTTGTTGCTGTGGTCTTCAGTCCTGAGACTGGTTTGATGCAGCTCTCCATGCTACTCTATCCTGTGCAAGCTCCTTCATCTCCCAGTACCTACTGCAACCTACATCCTTCTGAATCTGCTTAGTGTATTCATCTCTTGGTCTCCCTCTACGATGTTTACCCTCCATGGTGCCCTCCAATGCTAAATTTGTGATCCCTTGATGCCTCAAAACATGTCCTACCAACCGATCCCTTCTTCTGGTCAAGTTGTGCCACAAACTTCTCTTCTCCCCAATTCTATTCAATACCTCCTCATTAGTTACGTGATCTACCCACCTTATCTTCAGCATTCTTCTGTAGCACCACATTTCGAAAGCTTCTATTCTCTTCTTGTCCAAACTATTTATCGTCCATGTTTCACTTCCATACATGGCTACACTCCATACAAATACTTTCAGAAATGACTTCCTGACACTTAAATCTAGACTCGATGTTAACAAATTTCTCTTCTTCAGAAACGCTTTCCTTGCCATTGCCAGTCTACATTTTATATCCTCTCTACTTCGACCATCATCAGTTATTTTGCTCCCCAAATAGCAAAACTCCTTTACTACTTTAAGTGTCTCATTTCCTAATCTAATTCCCTCAGCATCACCCGACTGAATTAGACTACATTCCATTATCCTTGTTCTGCTTTTGTTGATGTTCATCTTATATCCTCCTTTCAAGACACTGTCCATTCCATTCAACTGCTCTTCCAAGTCCTTTGCTGTCTCTGACAGAATTACAATGTCATCGGCGAACCTCAAAGTTTTTACTTCTTCTCCATGAATTTTAATACCTACTCCGAATTTTTCTTTTGTTTCCTTTACTGCTTGCTCAATATACAGATTGAACAACATCGGGGAGAGGCTACAACCCTGTCTCACTCCTTTCCCAACCACTGCTTCCCTTTCATGCCCCTTGACTCTTATAACTGCCATCTGGTTTCTGTACAAATTGTAAATAGCCTTTCGCTCCCTGTATTTTACCCCTGCCACCTTCAGAATTTGAAAGAGAGTATTCCAGTTAACATTGTCAAAAGCTTTCTCTAATTCTACAAATGCTAGAAACGTAGGTTTGCCTTTTCTTAATCTTTCTTCTAAGATAAGTCTTAAGGTTAGTACTGCCTCACGTGTTCCAACATTTCTACGGAATCCAAACTGATCTTCCCCGAGGTCCGCTTCTACCAGTTTTTCCATTCGTCTGTAAAGAATTCGCGTTAGTATTTTGCAGCTGTGACTTATTAAACTGATAGTTCGGTAATTTTCACATCTGTCAACACCTGCTTTCTTTGGGATTGGAATTATTATATTCTTCTTGAAGTCTGAGGGTATTTCACCTGTCTCATACATCTTCCTCACCAGATGGTAGAGTTTTGTCATGAATGGCTCTCCCAAAGCCATCAGTAGTTCTAATGGAATGTTGTCTACTCCCGGGGCCTTGTTTCGGCTCAGGTCTTTCAGTGCTCTGTCAAATTCTTCATGCAGTATGTTATCTCCCATTTTGTCTTCATCTACATCCTCTTCCATTTCCATAATATTGTCCTCAAGTACATCGCCCTTGTATAAACCCTCTATATACTCCTTCCACCTTTCTGCCTTCCCTTCTTTGTTTAGAACTGGGTTGCCATCTGAGCTCTTGATATTCATACAAGTGGTTCTCTTCTCTCCAAAGGTCGCTTTAATTTTCCTGTAGGCAGTATCTATCTTACCCCTAGTGAGACAAGCCTCTACATCCTTACATTTGTCCTCTAGCCATCCCTGCTTAGAAATTTTGCACTTCCTGTCGATATCATTTTTGAGACGTTTGTATTCCTTTTTGCCTGCCTCATTTACTGCATTTTTATATTTTCTCCTTTCATCAATTAAATTCAATATTTCTTCTGTTACCCAAGGATTTCTATTAGCCCTCGTCTTTTTACCTACTTGATCGTCTGCTGCCTTCACTACTCCATCCCTCAGAGCTGCCCATTCCCAATGTAGAATATTACTGCTGCATAATGTCTGATGAAAGATGGCTGGAAAGAAACATACATCATTGCTGGGTAAGTTGACTTATACATCACGCTTTGTCTCAGTAACAAGTTAATAGCACACAATAGGATGGCATGGCACATAACTGGTGCAACACTCTCCAAATGGTACTTACTTTGTCTGCAACTGCAAGAGGAGAAGGGGGGTTAGAATTTCTGGTTTATATTTCTTCCTAACTACATTTACATAAAAGTCAGTGGGGAATTCTGAGACTATGAACTGTTGCGCAAATTCAGACCATCACTATACATTGTCATTCCAGTGCTTCATGACAATGTAAATTTGCAGTAACTCCATTTCATAATCAGTCATTGGATACACAGTCTGGAAAAAGCAACTAAACACTCAAGTTTCTGCTTTGAATGGTAGGTGTGTCATATGTCACAACATTAAACTTCTGTTGTTGCTCCTAGCCTATCTTCCTCTACCCATCCTGCCTCCCCCTACCCGCCACACAACTGTGGGCCTCAACTGTTACTGTGAACAGTGATGAGCAACAAGAAGCTACATTTTCATTTTAAGATGACTGATTCTACTTTAACAACAAAGCTGTAATCCCTGGGAGAGGGATATCCTTTCAGACTCTACTCCTATGAACTCTGTGGAATACATCCATTTCATCTTTATAGGGACATCTTCAAGCATCGGTCAATACCACATCAAATGCCATTCCCCCTTTCCTTACTGTGTCACGAGACTTGTTGATTGGGGTATCACTCCATTGAACACAGAGCAGATAGAGTTCTGAGTGGTCAGTGCAAATTACCTGCATCTAGATTCCTGCATTTTTTACAACTCTGCCAGGTAGCGATGACCATTGCGAACTATTGTATGTATTGGCACCGAAATATTCAGTAGTGGACAGAACACTAGCCTAAAGCCGTATGTGCTTAGGAAATGTGCTATCTTGCATGAAGTACTGAACTCAGCCTTAATTGTTTTAATTCAGATTCCAGGTAGTCATGACCTGAAATCACCTGAGCTTTATTTATTGAAGTGCTCACGACATAATTATTCTGTGCTGGGTCGTGGAAACTGTATTTACTTAGGTAATGACCTCTTTGTGTCAGTTTTATACACAGCCAATCATTCAATTGTCATTTAACCATCATATCCACAAACAACAACTTCCTTTACTTTTCTACTTGCATTGTAAATCAGATGTCTGGATGCATGGAATTCATTTAGTTCAAAAACTAATGTAGTGGTCCATTCTGTGAAAACAGAATTAAAATGTGTCATCCCGTATCAACAGGAACAGGGTACACTAAGGTAGCAGAGTTAAGTGTGTATGTCGCCACCTTCCATGAAAAAGTTAAAAACTTTCGTGATAAATAGGGAGCCCATGGTTAATTTTACAATTATTGCCTACTGTGCAGAAAGTTGGTGATCATCAAAATGTATTTCACAAATTTGATAATGCCAGGTGTCAAATGGGCAGCCAAAGACCTAATATGTCTGCTACTGGCAACTTAGTACACAAAGACACCAACTCTACGGTCATCCTATTGTTATTCAAAAAATGATTGTATATCTTTGACTATATTGATAGATGATCTAAGAGGCCAATCTTATCTGTTAGATATTTTGTCAACCTGCATGTAGGAGACTCAGATAACAGCACATAATAGAAAAAACATCACAACCATATAGCAGAACAATGTTTAGACCTATAGCTCATTAGTTGCTGCAATCCAAGAGAACTGTTTCACATGTGCCCATGCAGTAATCCAACGTAAGCCATGACATGCACATATTTCCTTTTGTGGAGGATACCCATGACAATAAACTGATGACAACTTCAACAATGGACCAGTCGACACATCATGGAGAATGAACTGGCACAAATTATCTTCGCCAATGAATGAAGACATTACCTTGTTTTATTTTGCATGAATAGCTGCCATGTTGGGGCCGGCAGTATGTCTGAGTGTCGAGAGCAACACCTGTTGTTCCAATTTACAGGTTCTCTCAACAGCCACCACTGGGCTGAGAAAGATTTGGAGACCAAAGACATACTTTCTTTTAATGCATTCCTCACAGTTTCATCCAAATAGAATAATGCTCATGCACATACCATAAATAATGCTCAAGACTTTCCCTCTGCATGATGTATATACTTCTTCACTGACCCACCATTCAACAAACATCTCACCAACTGAACATCTCTGGGATAATGTTGGTTGGCATTCTGCACATGATGTTTGCCCTGCACTAAATACAGCTGAACTTTACAATCAAGTGAAAATTATCTGGAATGTAATTCTACAAAGAAACATTTAAAATCTGTTTGCTTCAGTGTCACTATCTAATGCTTGGTGTCTGGTGAATGTGGTAGCAAAAATTACACAAGATATCAATGAAACTGGAAGCAGTAGTTGTTCTTTGGGTACTGCAACAACTGCCACATCAACAGCCATCAATATTAAAGCATATTGCATATCATGTGAGAGGAGTTCTAGCTTGGAGCAGTACATGAGTCCAAGTCTGGAGATGCTCTTGCAGTTGCACATATTTATTGCCAAATTGTTGCTCTCTACAAGTTACGACTGGATCACATTTATGCCTACTTATATGTTATTTTGGTTATAGTTTGGCTACTTAGTGAAGGGACAATGTACTTGCTGGCGAATTACCTTAGCTGTCAACTTGGCTTGGAGTGGATTACATTAGGAATGACTTGTGTATTGTCTCTGAGGACTGGGCTATCTCGACTACAATTTGTACCCTACCATTCTTCAATTAATTATCAAGTTCAATTAATAAATTAGAAGTGCAGATAAAACACAGGTGACAGATTGGTGCAAAATATCTGAGTGCATCCAGTGGCAACTGCAACAATTCTATGAACAGTTCCTGCGACATCAACACCTTTGGCCGACCATTCAACAGCATTACCATCCTTCAGTAACATGGGATTAATGCATCAAACAGCTGTAGTGGCATGATGCAGATTTGACAATCTCTGATTCTTAAAACCAAAATGTGCACTTTGATTCATGGTCAGCTCCAGAGACTTATCAATTGTTACAAAAACTTATCCCATTAGCCAACTTCAATTCTCTAAGCTCTCAGAAATAAGTGAATCACATATGAAATACTTCTGTAAACAAATCCATGCAGTGGTTTCTAAATTACTTTCCATCAGTTGCAGAAGGAATGAGATCATTTCTATAAGTCGTGGCAGCTGTTTGAGGTCTAACCTCCAAGCATAACATCATTTTTCAGACTTCCGTAGCACTACATGCCAACTCACAGAAGTGTGACATCCTACACGGGTAAGTTAGCGATGAAGTACTGAGATAGGCAGACTGCTCATTCGAAGAAGGCTCAAGCTTTTGTACCGAAAGATCTCACACACAAATGCATCAGCAAGCAGAGGTCATACACATTCATAAACTTCAGACTCAACAGCTGTTAACTTTCTGAGACACATTAAGTCTAAGCTCACTCTCATCTGTGCAACAGAGGCCTTCTAAGTCCCTCCAGCACCAGCCACGCAGAGAGTACAATGCCTAAATGCTGTTACAAAGCACCATTGTTAGAAAGGGCACAGTGCAGCCAATCTACAGTGCTTTCTCTTAGGAACTGTCAAACACTTCCATCTTGCTGATTTGTTTCCTTGATCACCAACAACATGAGTGAGCTCCCTGTTTTGCTTCCCATACACATGCCACAAAAACCCATCAAGAGCAACAACAACTCTACTTTACACCACACCAGGCTGCATAAACCATGTGCAAAAATTAATCTGTTCCTAACAGATATCGGTTCACTGGCAACCCAGTTTATCCTGATTAGAGATTAGATTAGATTAGTACTTGTTCCACAGATCATGAATACGACACTTCGTAATGATGTGGAACTTTACTTACAGTAAAGATGACATATCAAGTCACAGACCCACACATCGAAAAGACTGTTACACATTTGAGCTCTCATTCAAAGCCTTCTTCAGAAAGGAAAACAAACACACATCTATTCGTACAAGCAAGCACATGTGCATGAGGTGTGCTTGCTTGTGTGAATGTGAGAGGAGAGGGAGGGAGGGTTAATTGCCGGTCTGCAAAGGCCTTTGTGAGGCCTTCACCATACTGCCCAATTATCCCACCACCCCAAGAATCAGTTAAAAAGGACTGCTCCCCCAGCATACTGCCTTTGCCAGGCTTTCAATTAACTCTCCTCCTGCCCTGAAATGTGGCACATCCTACCAAAGATCCCTCCTAAAAAGGTATTCTGTCACCCACCCAAAATATATGTCATCCTAGTCCGTCACTAAGCCAGTCTCATTCCCAACTCCTTGCCACGGTAATCATATCTCTGTGGCAGACCAAGGTGCAAGACCTGCCCATCCAATCACCCAGCTCCTCCAACTCCAGTCCTGTCACAGGCTTATACTGCCCCATCTGAGGCCAAGCAACCTGTGAAAGCAGTACATCCTATACCAACTCAGCTGCAAACAATACACAACCTTTTATGTTGGTATGACTACCAACTAGCTGTCCACCAGAATGAATGGCCTCCAGCAAACAGTTGTCAAGAACAAAATTGCCTGCCCGATGGCACAACACACAGCAGAAGACAACATGCTCAGTTTCAATGGCTGCTTCACAATCCAAGCCATCTGGATCCTTCCCCTCCACCATCGCCTTCTCTGAACTACGCAGACGGGAATTATCCTTACAATACATCTTCTGCTCCCATAATTGTCCCGGCCTCAATGTCAGGTGACCCACTGTCCTCACACCCTCCACCCAACAGACTCCCCCTTCCTCCATCCTATCATACCCTTCCAACTCATGTCCCTACATAGCCTTCAGTGTGTGCTGCTTCCCACCAGTCGCTATTACTACAGCGGCCAACCTTCCCTCCCGCATTCCTAGCCACCAATCGCTCTTCTTCTGAGCCACTAGCCACCCACCCCCACCCAGTTCCTCTCCTTACCTCCCATTTCCCTCTTGCTCTAATTATCCCACCCAACACTACTCAACCACAACCAACCCATCTGCTGGCAAATAACAATGGCACTGTCAGCCTAGCCAGCCTCATGTAGGAGCACAGACACATGTATGCATGTGTATGAGTGTGTGTTTGTGCATTCTGGTTTGTCAAAGGATAAGTCCGAAAGCTAGCAGGTTTTCCTTCTTTTGCATGTGCCTATCAATGACTCAATGCTTCTGCCTTTTGGCGAGTGCTCTCCTTTAATTCTAAGTGCTCTCCTTTAATCCTACAGTATTTAGATTCTACAAGAAGTTTTCTACAACATGAACCTTCACATTATTTTAGTCTCACTGCAATAGATTTTCAGGCCTACTTTCAAATTTGTCCTATTAAGTTCTTACAATTGTTGCTGAAGTTTCTAGCACAATTTCATCAGCCAAATGAAGATGGCCCAGATACATTCCATTAACATGCATTCATCCTTTGTTTTCATTCCTCATTTGTAAATGGTCCATTGTACTCACACAATACTAAATTTAAGTTAATTACAGACCGTAAGCCACTGGTAGTTTATTCAATACTCTTGTTAGCATTGCAGAAAAGACAGCTCACAGGGTGCAATAGTGGGACCTCTTCCTCAGTTTCTACCAATGCACCATTCCTTAAAAGGCTGCATGAAAACATGCAAACACTGACAAAGAGTACAACATACAGGTGTCTAAGGTAAAAGTTCGAAGTGTGCCTATCCATTAAAATGTGAATTTTGCTGCAAAAAAGAAAATGCGTGATAACTATAAGGACAAAACTACCAAGCTAAATGAACACATTAGTAGTTTACAGTTTGTGTTTAGTGATCTGAAAATGGATACCACGAAACTTCAAGACAGAAAAAGTTGACAAAACACATTAAGTTTTCTGAACAATAGTTTGAGCATTTCAGAAAGGTGGACAAAAGTGAAGTTCAACAGTCACAAACAAAAAATTCAGAAGCAATAAATTGCAAAAGTAACGTAAGTTTTGTGCATGACATCTTATTTCGAGTACTTTCCACAACAAATGATGGAAGGCAGTATGCAGTTCTCATGAGCCACATGAAAAGCTAAAGGACAATGTACGCCAGGTCAAGAAAATTTGTTGATGCGCAAAAATACAAAATACAACTTTAATGTGGTAAATAAAAGTTTGCTGAGCTTATGTTGTTCCAATGACTAATTGGTTTGTAAGATATGAAACAAACAGTGCAAAACAAGACGCTATTCATAGCAGTGGTAGGCCTAAATTTAACAATATTATGAAAAGGATAAATTACTACTCACCATATAGTGGAAGACTATCTAATTCTGATGAAGGTCTTTTTGGCCAAAAGCTTACTTGTTTGACAGTCTTCCTGTTGTGCATATCTGTGACTCGGCATCTCCACTATATGGTGAGTAGCAATCTACCCTTTTTCGTAACATTTTCATTATTCCACTCTGGATTTTGTATTGTTTGATTTTGTAGGCCTACATTTTTTAGCTCCAAATCAATTACCAGTATTAAAATTAAATACATGGAGATAGCCAAGGGTGAAGCACAGCTCCTGCTTTTAGTAATAAAAGCAATGCAAAGGTAAATTCCACAGCGAAAACAGGTGCAAAATGTTGTACAGGAACATCAATAAGAAGCATAAAAATCTCCACATTATGCAATAAAGACATTTTTGTTTTCCTGGTGAGAACAAATATGACAAGAAACAAAAAACAAAGATTTAGTGCTCTCATGTAAAAGAAGATTATAGAAACTAAAAATTACTAACGTCATCATATTTTCAGCTCTACATAATTACAAACTGGTAGAATGAGCCTGTGTTAGCAAAGAAGTGGAAAGTGCAAATAGTAACATAAAAAATATTTGCAGGTGATTTGAAAATATAACTTTTGTAGATATAAACAAACTGGGAGAGAGATTTCATACTAGAGACAGATTCGATCTAAATAGATTAGGGAAAAAACTTTGTTTAATACCAAATATTTTAGAAATAGTAAATATGAAAACAAAAGTAAATTGTGATGCTTCAAAGGTCCTCAAGGCCAAGAACTACATTTTATCTCAAAAATCTGGTGTACAATCTCCTGAAAATGGAGCATTACCACTACCAGCAAATGTGATGTTCTGTCAACACAAGCAAACATCCCAGATAGTAGCAGTTCACAAGGAAGTGCAGCACTAGTGCCAGAACCAATATCTGAAGTATCTGAAATAGCACCACCATCAACAACAACAGCAGCAACAGAAATGGCAGCATTAATAACGTTAGCAATAGCACCAACAGCTGTAGCACACAACTCCCCACCAATCTACAAGGTGCAGAAAAACTGTCCTCCTCAAGAATCTCAGGACAGAGGGAGGGATACAACATTAAAAATCATAAACACAACTTTAACTAGTTCTCATCCTAATCAGCTCACATTTTAAGCTTAAACACTCAATGCCTTAGAAATAAATCATTAGAACTTGAGGTAGTAATGAATGGTGCAAAAACTGACTGCAAGTGGATTACAGAGCACTAGTGCAGACATTTTGAACTAAGTAGCATTAACATTCATCCATCTAAGTTGCCAAGTTAAATATTATAGAAAAACTGCCAAAAACTGAGATGTATATATCTTTACCAAATCAGGTATCAGATATAAAAAGGTGTTAGTCGAATCACTGAGGGTGGAAAATCATTCTGAAGCAGCAACTGCACAGCTGAATTAAATGCAGTGAAAGGTTATAATCACAGTCAATACAGACCACTTACTGGGGATACAGACAAAGTCATCAATTAGAAATGCTGCTTAACATTCTATTTACTGAAAGAACCACTGTAGTTGTATGTGGGGACTTAACACAAATCTTATGAATGGAAGTATGCTGAAAGATCTATTCCTAAAACTATTATGTAGTTTCAACCTACTTTCGCATATACACAAAACAACAATAACTTGTAATACAAACAGTCTGACAGATCAACAAAAATAATCAATTATTGAAATATAATGTAATTAGATAGATTAAAAAAATCTAGTCACCAAGCAGCAGCAGCAGGAAAACACACAAATAAGGGTATCAAAATTTGCAAGCTTTTGGAGCCAGTGGCTCCTTCTTCTGGCAAAGGGTTGGAGGGGAAGGAAAGGGGGGGGGGGGGTAAGGAAAAGGACTGGTGAGGTTTAGGAAATGGGGAGTGTTTGGATAAGTCGCCCAGAACCTCAGTTTAGGGGAGACTTACTTAATGAGATGAGAAGGAAAGACTGGTTGCTGGGGACTGCACCAGATGAGATTTGAAAACTTGAGAGCTTAATACATTCACCGCTATGCCTGTACGCCATACGGCTTGTATGTTTTGGTACTGTGTATCACGTACGGGCACTGCTTCTGTGGATGCTGAAAGGCGTTTATCACCATGCTACACATGGCTGGCAGCTGCAAGATAACTGCAGTAGTTCATATTTTGTCCACTACATGCAGCAGCAGTTGATGGGTTCTGTGTATCAGTTGCACAAGTAGAATATCTGTCAATAGTGATTGGTCCTTTGACAACAATTTCACTTGGCATGCAACTGTAAATTTGCGATTGTGTACGAGTGTTTTGAGTGAAAATTACAGCTAGAGGCCTCTGGCAAAGTGAAGTTCTGGACATTTTATTTGGAGAAAATAACTCTGATATTGACGTCAGTGACGACGACAGTAATTACGAGTGAGAAAGTGTTTCAAGTGATGAATCAGGTAATAGTTTTTATTTTTTTCTCAATTTTGTTGCTAATGTATACAGAGAATTTGTAAAGGATACACACCGTGATAGGTTTTCCAGTACCACGTTCATGCTGCATGCCACTGACAACTCAACGTACTTCAGAAAAGGAGAGGAAAACCACCATCCTCTTCATAAAATTAGACCCGTGTTCGACTTTGTCAACAAATGTAGATTCAAATACATGCCGTAAGAAAATCTGTCTATAGATGAAGCTACTTGTCCATTTTGTGGACGTGTTGGCTTTAGGGTTTACATGAAAAATAAACCCAATAAATATTGCACAAATCTTTGTGCACTCTTTGATGCTGCAACAGGCCATGTCCTGAACTGCAATATTTACACAGGATCAGCAGGGAGGACTGACAACCATATTCCAGCATAGTAGACAGACCTTGTTCTCTACATCAGGGTAAAAGTCACTGTATTTAGACGGACAGATATTACACCAGTGACATCCACTGAAGATGATGTGGAAGAAAAATACATTAGCTGTTGGAACTGCAATGAAAAACAGCTTACCATTAAGCTTCAGAGCAAAGAAACTGAAGCAAAATGAAATGATATTTTTGAGGAATGGGCCCATTCTAGTGCTGAAGTGGAAAAATAAGCATTATGTATACTATCTATCCACATAACATCAGGCTACTGCTAAAGACGTTCCAGTATGTCAAAAGGTGATATTACAATAGTAATCAACCCAGACGTTGTAGTTGTCTACAATATGAACAAGACTAGTGTAGATCATGTGGATCAGCTATACAGTAACTACCCATACACACAAAAAATAATGAAGTGGTGGAAAAAACTTTTCTATCATGTTTTTGTAATGTCTATCTTGAACAGTTTAATTTTGTACAAAGACTTCAGTAAACAGAAAATCTCTCCTGTGGACTTCATAAAAAAAGTTAGTTGAAACTGGTAGCAACAGGAGGAGACTTTCAAACTTTAGAACCAACACCAAGCACTAGCCTGGGCAGAAATTTTGGTCATCCCTTTCCAGAAAAAGTACCTCCCAGTGCCAATGAAGTAAATACTATGCATCATTGCAAAGTTTGGTCTAACAAAGGGAAGAAAAGAGACTGCCAAACGGATAAGAAAAGAAAGCAGATGGCAGTGCAAAGACTGCAATGTAGGACTGTGTACCTCAGTGCTTTCAGGATTACCACTTAAAAGAGAATTATGTATAATATATATATAATCATTTTATATCCATGTCACAAAGAAATTTTAAATGTTCAAGTTCGTAAAGGCGCCAATATTGACTCAGACCATTACTTAACCCGTGTGAAACTAAAGCTAAAACCCCAAAATTTCAACAAAAGGACACCATTAATCCCCAAATTTGACACCAGTAAAATCCAACCATCATTATTAGCAGACGAATTTGACAAAACAAGTGCACAAAATTGGGAACAACTCAAACACAAGATTATCAAAACAGCTCAAGATCAAATTCCTTTACGAAAACACAAGAAACATGCTTGGTGGAACGAAAACTGTGATCATGCAATCAAAGCCAGACAAGAGACATTTAAAGCATGGACTAGCAACAAGACAGAAGACACATATGATACATTCCCGACAACTAGAAAAGACACTTCAAAACTAATTAGACAAACAAAAAGACAATATGAGAATAGTCAACTCTTAGAAATTGAAGAAGATTTTCAGAAATACAATACCAGAAATTTTTATAAAACTTTTAAAACCAAAATAAAGGGGTACCAACCCCAGAATCTTTGCTTCAAGAAGGAAAATGGACAGTTGGCTCTTAACAACCAAGAAAATTGCAAAGAACTTTCTAAATATTTTAAGAATCTTCTAAATTGCCCCGAGCCCACAGAAAGATTTCCACCAAAAATTCCCCAACAATGCAATCCAGTTTCACTTGCACCAAATGAAGAGGAAATCATTAAAGAAATTCATAGGTTGAAAAACAACAAAGCATCTGGTGAAGATGGAATTGTTGCAGAACTTTTAAAGGCAGCTGGTCCAAAAACCGTTAAAGAAATTACTTCAATCATGCAAAACATTTGGCAAACTGAAAAAATTCCTGATGAATGGAAAACCGCCTTGATTCACCCACTTCATAAGAAGGGAGACAAAACTGATGTTAACAATTACGGAGGAATTTCTCTTCTTCCAGTCACATACAAAATCCTCTCTCAATTTCTTCTGAACCGAGCACAACAACAACTTGAATGGAAAATTGGCGAATATCAAGCAGGTTTCAGGCCAAATAGATCTTGCCCAGAACAGATTTTAGTCCTCAAACTAATTCTCAGACATCAAAAAATTTACAATAAAAAACTAGTTTGTACCTTTGTAGATTTTAGAAAGGCTTATGACTCAGTGGATCGTGAATCTCTTTTCCAAATTGTGAAAGAACAAGGCCTGGATCCTAAAACCACGGCAATTATCAGAGACACGCTAACTGGTACAAAATCAAAAGTAAAGTTCAGAGGAGAAATTTCAGAATCCTTTGAAATAAAAACAGGCGTGAGGCAAGGTGATGGACTCTCTCCATTGCTATTTAACTACGTTCTAGAAAAAGTAATACAAGAGTGGCGCGAACGAAAATTGGAGTTCAAAATTGACCAACCAGTGAAATTAGGACGAACAAATATTCGAATAGACTGTTTGGCCTTTGCAGACGACTTGGTTATTCTAACGCAGGACATCCAAATTGCTCAGAAACAAATAGAAATTCTTAAAGAAACAGCAGAAAGAGTAGGTCTCCAAATCTCATTTGAAAAAACACAGTATATGACTAGCAACAAACTGGCACCCAAACTTTTGGAAACTAAGTATGGAAAAATCGAAAGAGTTTAGCAATTCAAATATTTAGGTGAAACAATCTCAGAGACTGGTCTAGAAAAAATTGGAAATGAAATTCGTTGTCAAAAGATGGAGACAGCTTTTAGACTTACAAAAGGCATCTACAACAAAAAATGTCTCTCGAGGTACTCTAAATTGAGACATTACAACACGGTCATAAAACCAGAGTGCCTTTATGGGGCTGAAACGCTAATTTTAAACAGAAAAAAGGACATTCAAGAAATCCAAAAAAAGAGAAAGAAAAGTAATCAGAAAAATTCTAGGTCCAAAATATACTGAAGAAGGAACATACAGGCTAAGAGCAAATAGTGAAATTCAACAATACACCAGCATATATTCGGAAATGAAAAAACGCAGATTAAAATTTTATGGGCATATTAAAAGAATGGATGCTACCAGACTAACTAAACAAGTAGTGGAATTCTACGAAAATCGAAGTAAAGCTAAATTTGAGACAATAAAATGGATTGCTGCTATAAGAGAGGACATGAAAGAGGCAGATATAAAACAAGATGAAATTCAAGACAGAAAATTATTTGGGCAAAAAATTCATGACTGGGTAGTTGGTCAAGCTGAAAAACCAAAGAAAACTGGAACCACATGGTCTGATGAAAGGAAAAGAGCTCATTCAGAGAATGAAAACAATTTGGGCAGAGAGAACGTCTAAAAGAAAATAACTGAATGCCCCGTGATTGTACTTCGCGTGGTCCAGTAGGGCCCAAACGTGAATAATAATAATAATCATTTTATAACATAAAATATTAAATAAAAAACCTCCTGTGAACCAAATTCTTCTTATTATAAACACCAGAAACAATGTTAGGAAATGTAAACATTTTTTCCAGGTGAAGGTTTCTCAGTTTTTGGGAATACTTGTACACCTCTGCCGATGTAAGCATATATATAAGCTTACATTTTTCCTAATCTATGGAAAATGGAAATGAGCGTTTGGCGTCATTGGCCGGGAGGCCCCTCGCGGGGCAGGTCCGGCCGCCATATCGCAGGTCTTATTACATTCGGCGCCACATTGGGCGACCTGCACGCCGGATGGGGATGAAATGATGATGAACACAACACAACACCCAGTCCCTGAGCGGAGAAAATCTCCGACCCAGCCGGGAATCGAACCCGGGCCCAGAGGACGGCAATCCGTCACGCTGACCACTCAGCTACTGGGGCGGACTTCCTAATCTATAAAATATGGAGTTTCTGATGCTACAAATGGGCCTTTGAGGCCATTAGTTATTGTACACATGTTCATTATAAAGTGGCTTGTGGCTTGAAAATTGCCAGTGCACCTGCACAGTCGAGGTGCATACACAGCAGTGTGGAATGTGTTAATAGTGGACGATAGGGCAAAATGCAATATAGAGATTACTGACAAAACATCATGCATGAGTTAATAAGAGTGGAAAGCTAAGTGCTTTGTATATGGCAGAAGTGGAGGGGGTGTGAGTGGGGCGGGGGGAGGGGGGGGGGCGGAAGACAGGTCAGAAAGTAAAAGATAAACTAAATGGAGGTGGTGAAAGAAATACAGAGACTGATGGACTGAAGAAATTAACATATTAAGGCCAGATGGGTGGTGAGAACCAAAAACATGCTGTAATGCCATTTCCCATAAGTGGAGTTCTGATAAAATGGTGTTTGGGGGAGAATCCAGTTGACACATGTGGTGAAACAGGTACTGGGATTTTAACTGCCTTGTTGTAGAACATGCTCTGCATCAGGATATTGTGTGCTACCAGTACACACCCTCTGCCTATGTCCATTCTAACTCATAACTTGATGGTAGTCATGCCAATGTAAAAACCCGAACAGTGTTGACACAACAGCAGGTACACGACATTGGTCATTTCACAGGTGGCTCTCCCTTTGATAGTATATGCTCTGCCAGTTACAGAGCCGGTATAGGTTGTGGTAGGAGGGTGCACAGGGCAAGTCTTACAGTAGGGATGCTCACAGGGGTATGAGCCACAGGGTAGGGAAATGTGTGTAGACAGAGCATACGGTCTGACAGGGATGTCGCAGAGGGTGACGAGAAACCATTCTAGGTGTGGGGCGGAATGTCTGGCAGAATGGAACTCATTTCAGGGTTTGATTTTAGGAACTCATAGGCATGTCAAATTACCTGATTACAGATTCAAGACCCAGGATTGGAGGTGATGGCCCAGGGTATCTGCTTTTGAACTACGCTGGTTGGGTAAGCTTGCAAATTTCTATACCCTTATACGAGTGTCCTCCTGCCGCCATTTCATGGGTACATTTTTTTCCCCTTTCTTTATCTACCAAACTACATTAAACAGTCTAATAGATAATATGTTTTCAAATGTGGGGTCTACAGAAGTAGAAGTACCAAATACTCATTTGGGATTATCGGACCACATCACTCATCTTTAAAATTCCTCCAATACCACTGAAAGGAAAAAAGCATACTTCATGTATATAAACCAAATTTTTCTACAGAAATATAAAGTGAAGATGCTGAGTCGCAGATACACACAGCAAAAAGACTGTTAGAAAGTGAGCCTCTCAATGCTGAGGCCAGACTGAGAGCAGCAGTGTATGAGGAGAGAATCACCCGAATGCGGGGATAAGGTGGAGGCTGGGGTGGAGAGGGGGAGGGATATAAGGGTAGGGTTGCTGGATGGTAAAGTGCTGCTCAGTCATTAGGTTAGACAGAGGGCAAGGGGGGGGGGGGGGGGGGCTAGGAGAGAAGTAAAATGACTATGGGTGCATCAGTGGGCTAGAGGGCCGTGTAATGTTGGAATGGGAACAGGGAAGAGACTGGATGGGTAAGGAGAATGACTAACGAAGGTTGAGGCCAGGAGAATTACAGGAAAGCTGGTACTGGTGGGAAGGATCCAAATGGCACAGGCTGTAAAGCTGACTTTGGAATGAGAACATTGTATTAGCTGCCGTGCTCAATAATGGGTTGATCCAGTTGTTCCTTGGCCGTTTGTCAGTGGCCATTCACGTGGACAGTCAGCTAGTGGATTGTCTTGTCTGTGTAGAATGCAGCACAGTAGTTGCAGCTTAATTTGTAGATCACATGACTGGTTCATAGGTAGCCCTGCCTGTGATGGAATAGTTGACTGGACTGGAGTAGGTGGTGGTTGGAGGATGTATGGGACAAGTCCTGCATGTAGGTCTATTACAGGGACATGAGCCATGGGGCAAGGGGTTGGGAGCAGGGGTTTTGTAGGGAGGATAATGTGTAGGTTCAGTGGGCAGAGGAATACCATTGTAGGAGGGGTGGGAGATAGTGAGTAGGACATTTCTCATTTCAGAGCATAACGAGAGGTAGTCGAAACCTTAGTGGAGAACATGATTCAGTTGCTCCAGTCCTGGGTGGTACTGACTGATGAGGGGAATGCTCATCTGGGGACTTTGGGAGGTGGTGGATGACAGGAGAGATAAGGCACAAGAGCTCTGTTTTTGTACTAGGCTGGGGGGAGGGGGGGGGGGGGGGGGTAATAACAGCCTTTGAAGGCTTCAGTGAGAATCTCGGTATATTTCATCACTACAGATGCGACAATCATGGATGGGTAGGCTGTATAGAAGGGACTTCTTGGTATGGAATGGGTGGCAACTGTCTAAATGGGGGTACTGCTGGTGGTTGGTATGTTTGATACGGACAGAGGTACTAATGTAGCCATATTTGAAGTGGAGGTCAACATCGAGGAAGTTGGCTTGCTGGGTTGAGGAGGACCAGGTGAAGCAAATGGGGGAGAAGGTGTTGAAGTTCTGGAGGAATGTGGATAGGATGTCCTCCCCTTGATCCAGATCACGAAGATGTCATCAATGAATCTGAACCAGGTGAGGGGTTTGGGATTCTGAGTGTTTAGGAAGGATTCCTGTAGATGGTCCATGAAAAGGTTAGCATAGGATAGTGCTATGCGGGTGCCCATAGCCATAACTTGGATTTGTTTGTTGGTATTCCCTTAAAAAGGAGAAGTAATTATGGGGGAGGACATAGTTGATCATGGCAACTAGGAAGGAGATTTTATGTTTGGAATCAGTCAGGTGTTGGGGAAGGTAGTGCTCAATAGCAGTAAGGCTATTGGCATTAGGGATGTTAGCATGAAAGTAGGTGGCATCAATAGTGAAGAGCAGGGCATCATGTGACAAAGGAACAGGAACTGTGTACAGTCGGAGGAGGAAATGGTTGGTATCTTTTATACAGCAGGGTAGGTTGTGGGTAATAAGCTGAAGATGTTGGTCTACAAGAGCAGAGATTCCCTTGGGGGGGGGGGGGGGGGGGGGGCGCACAGTAACTGGCTGCAATGGGGTTTCCAGGGTTGTTGGACTTTAGGAAGCATGTAAAAGGTAGGAGTGCAGGAAGTGGTAGGGACGAGGAGAGAGATGGACTCTGGGGAGAAGTTCTGGGATCAGCCTTTGCATCTGAGAAGACTCTGGAGATGCTGCTGAATTTTTGGAATGGTGTCATTGGGACATGGTTTGTAGGTTGATGAATCTGACAGCTGGTGGAGTTTCTCTGCCAGGTAATCCTTACGGTTCAAAACAACAGTGGTGGAACCTTTGTCAGAAAGTAGGATTATAAGGTCAGGATCAGTTTTTAGGTGTGGATGTGGTTCTTTCTGTGGATGTAAGGCTAGTTTGCATTTTGAGGGATTTGGGGAATGATTGTGAGGCTAGGTTCAAGGTTAAGAAATTCTAGAAAGTTAACAGGAGACGATTTGGGAGTAGTGGGGGCAATGTGGGTGGATTACAGTTGCACAGAGGAGCGAACTGAGTCAGGCAGGGTGGAACATCAGTCTTTGGTTGAGTCCAATTGGTAGAATTGGTGGTGAAAAAGCGTTTCCACTGTAGGGATCGGGAGAAGGTCTTTAACAAGTACGGCATGACTGAATTTGGGAGTGGGGCAAAAGGTGAGGCCTTTGGAAAGAACAGATACTTCTGCAGGGCTAAGGCTTTTGGAAGAAAGATTCATCATTGTGTATTGAACCTGTTTAGGTTCTGAATTCTGTGTGGTGGTGGGAGTGAGTTTTTGAGGGTGGGGTAAATGTAACAGGTCTCCAAGGCAGGGTCTGTCAGCTATGAGGGGATGTGGGGGAGGTTGTTGTAGAGGTGGTGGACAGTCTTAGACCAAGGTGGAGTGGAGAGTTTTTTTTGAGATGGCATTATGCTTGTTGCTCTAATTCCTGTGGGGCAAGAGTTTCAATGTGTGATGTGGGATCCAGGAATCTGGAATAGCATAGCAAGAGAATTTTATTGACGGAGAGGCAATACTGCAAGAAGGTTTGGGCCTGATTGATATGGTTTTGCAGGATTATGTTGGTAAGGGTTAAGGATTGGTGGAATCTCATGGTAAGGCCATTTGGGGGGATTTCATGAGCCAAGCAGTAACATAGGAACAGTATGTAAGATGGGTTCTGGTTAGGGATAAGGAAACTTTTCTATACTGACCCAGACGGAGGGAGCAAGGATCCATGGCGGAGGACAAAAATGTGTAAAAATATGTAAATAATGTAGAAATACATCCGAAAAAAATTCAGAAAAATACACCAAAACAGATGGGAAAAATAACAAAAAGGATAAAACAGATTAAGTAAGGGGAAACACAATGAAATCTGAGGGAGCAGGCCAATAGTGAAAGGTGAAAACCAACTGAATTGGCTTGAAGACAGAATGGAATTGAAGAAAAAATAAATAAAAAGACTGTAATGTGGGTTGCAGGTCTGTGGATGGATAAGTGTGAAGAAGAGGGTGGCAGAAGTGACTAGATTAGGTGAATAGTAAGTGCAAACTGGACTAGAGAGTATGAGGAGTCGGGGGGGGGGGGGGGGGGGGGGCTTTGTAGGATGAGATACAAGTTAGTCAGTAGCAACTATCTTTATCATAATATTGTTACATTTCATTGTCAGCAGAAGCTGTCAAGAATCAGGTCACATGGCAATACAAAGCCAGGTTATTACAGCTAGCATCAAAACCTCTTGTGGAACTCTAAATATATTAATTTCTAAAATGAAGACATGCATGAACACACTGTTCCTAGAATATATGAGAAATTACAAGAGAGTGTATTGTAAAGTAACTGCTAAGGCAACATTTATGAGCAATGAGAGGTTAATAAGACAGCCTGAAAATAAATCAAAAGCTATATGGGGTACTGTGAAGACTGAAGAGGGAAGAGATGTGAAGACCAGGATATCATCCTCAAAAACGTAGAAAATGTCAGTATTAAAAAGCAGGATTTGCTAAATTATATCAACAATTATTTCATAAATGCGGCTCCTTCATTAAGCTCAAAATTTATAAACAAAGAAAACCAGAATTTTCAAAAGCTTCTTGTAGAATGGGGGTAGAGCCAACAACAAATGAACATGGAAGTGTTAAAAAGCTTAAAGCCTAAAATGTCGGCAGGAGTTGTTGAGATACTGGTCTGTATCATAGCAATCACAGCTCCAGATATCGCAAGGCTGTTGGCATACATGGCCAACTTATCATTTTGTGAAGGAGTGTTTGAAAATCCTAAAAGATAAGCCATTATCACTCCTTTCAGGATTCTCCAAAAACATTAGAAAAATTAATGAAGCAGAGAATCAACAAATATCTAAATAACTGTAAGACGCTAAACAGAAATCAGCATATCTTCCAGACAAGCAAAAATACAAAAACAGCAGTCACATGCTACATGGAACAAATAATCAAAAATCTAGGAAAAGACAACAGCATCATATCAGTAAATTTACATCTCTCCAAGCATTTGATACTATCAATCACTGCATTATTTAGAAAATTAGAAGTATTAGGTACCCATGGGAAAGGGAAAACGTGATTTGGCTCATACCTACACAACAAAACACAGATTGTAGGACTTACGTCAATTTATTCCAAAGACAAAATAAATTTAGTATCAGATTTAAAAAAAAAAGTGGAAACAGAAGTACCACAAAGCAGTGTTCTAGGTCCCATATTGTTTCTTGTCTACATAAATGACATTCACACCGCAGACAGTGCAGCCAAGGCCATACTGTTCGCAGATGATACTAGTGCAATAACAAGTGCACCAAAGCATCTGCTGCAAACAACTACTGATCAAGCCCTAAAGAAAGCCCATTCTTTGTTCAATACAAACAGGTTGACATTAAATGCAAATAACACCAATTATACAAAATTTGGAAAAGTAAATCAATACGTAAATCCTGATCTGGTGTTAGGTCCCACCTTGCAGATTTTTTGGACAAATGCCAACTTCCTTAAGTACAATACCTGACACAGCTCAGCACTCCATATTTAGCAACCAAAAAAGAACAAACACATAAAGTCATTCGAGCCATACTGGTACAAAACTTTACAACAGACTGCCAGTCAACACCATAAAGTTAGAAGACGAAAACAAATTTAAAGCAGAATTTTAAAAACTTCTGCTCTATGTTTTTACTCATTGTATGACTATGTAGGCCAATAAACATTCTCTGGTGATGTTTATATTCCTTAAAACTGAAAATACTGTCTTTTGCCCATAGACTTCTTGTTATATTTACATATCTAATGGACAGCTGTTGTGTGATATAAAACCTTTACTGATTTATTGTAATGTACATACGGACTTGCTGCTTATGGAGGACATAAGTAATGCCTTACAGGAAACATTATGCATTTATAATGCCATAAGCATACATGTATATACAGTACTACCTATTTTATGACCTTGTAGTATTTTGTTTGTACATTTTCATGCGCATTTTTGTTTGTACCATTTCCTTGAAATGGTTTCCCATAAAATTACATGTACATATGTACAACATCCATACAATATATATTGCCTCCAGCTGGATAAATAAAAGTTGGAGGAGGAGGATGACAACGACAAGGTGAGGATGAGTAGAACAGTGCAACAGAAATTATTTATGCTGTCATAAAATGTAAAGTTGCGGTCAATAAAACAATGGCAGTAATATGTAACTGCTAACTGTTATATCTTTCTATACTAAAGTTTCTATGGAAACTTCACACTTACCTTCAAATACTTCTGTATCTGTTGTCTTGCTTTCTCAAGAGCATTCTTCACTGATGTTTTTCCAAACCTGAGAAACGTCAAAGATTGGGAAGGAAGTTCAAGTTGCTTAACATCTGAACTGAGCTGGCTGTAAAAGATAAACAGAAACATTTGTAGCTCTAAGTTTTTTTAAATCTCAGAAAAATTTAGAAAATATATCTTTTAGAGAGCATTCTTATCACAAAGTAGTATCAATTATGAATTTTAGTATTTCAGTTATTACATAGTGCAGGTCAACAAGAAACAGCAGTTAACTTTATTACTCTTTCATTAGCTATTAATGATGATTATCGAGCAGATATATCAAAAGAGGTATGAGAATCAAACTGAAGTTTCTCTTGATGACATCTTTGCATAAAACAATCTTGATTTTCTTGCTGCATCAAATCTGAATAAATCTTGAGCTTTTGACAAAATCCTTCACTGCCTTCAACAGGAACAACGGACTGTCATGGATGCTGTTTCGGTGACCATTTAAAGGGCATAGACAGCTTGTGACTGGAAGGATATTTCCACCATCTGACTGTATAGAACATGTTTATTTCACTATGGGGATTTCAGCCTTATGCCACTTACAAGTTGTACAGCATCAAAAATCGTCTGTTTTCTGTGAAACACAAGTCATCCCCAAAAAATACATATCGTGTTTTATAAACCAGTTGTCTCATAACTCAAATACATAAAAGGCTGTAAACTTGCATGTCTGGTGAATGTAGTTAAGCTGTGATGTAAATTAGATGTCCAAAATACTGGTGTAAGCTTCTCTTCACTGATTCTAAACATCAGATGACATGATCACAAGTGAAATGATCAGCAAAGATCATTATAGACACACCAGAATCTGCCCCAAGTAATCTGTGATACTTCTCACACATTACATGGAGCAGACTGTGATGTCCCTGTACGGTCTTTGACAATTGTTTCACTTACACTCGTATTACCTAATGTTTGGATAGAGTGAAGTGAGGCTTACACCTATGTTTTGGACATCAAATTTACACCACAGCTTCACTACATTCATTAGACACACTGGTTCACAAACTTTTTATGTATCACATTTACTTATGGGACAACTGGTTTATATAAAAAGATGTGTGTTTTAGTGTTTCACACAAGTTGGGACGATTTTTGGCTTTGGAACACTTGAAAATGGTCTAAGGCTGAACTCTAGATAGTGAAATAAACACCGTATATATAGTCAAATGGTGAAAATATTTCTTCAAAAATCGTACATCACTGTGGTTCCAGAAAAAGAAAAAGATCGTTAGCTTATGACTGGTCTGCATACATCATCATTATGTTATGCTACCAGATGTTGTGTCCATGTCTGCACTGATGGCACCACACCTCTTCTAAAACTGTAAGCAATTCAGCACATTTCTCTGTGGCTTCTCTGCACTGAGAGCTCACTTCCATGCACCACTAGGATTATATCCATTGCCCTGTTTGAAGTTGTTCTCACACACTCTAATTTCTACTCTTCTTTAAAAACAGAATCCCAGCATGTAGAAGCATGGGACAAGATTTCAGTTTCATCAAACATTATTGAAGTAACACACAACTTAGGGCCAACACCATTTGCTGATTGCTAATAAACTTCTTTAACAACATATTAAAATAGCCTGTGAGTCTTTATGATTTTACTCAGATCTGATTCAGCAGAATGTTTCACACAAATCAGAGAGATAATTTTCACATAACAATTAATTGGCAAGCCTTCTAATGTTCTGCAACTGCTGGTAAATCTGTCGTCAATTAGAGTAATCTGGTCTGTTCTGATTAGCACCTAAAACAAATTTAAAATAGAATTTGGTATCTGTGTTGTTTCACGATAACCAGATAACTGTAATAGCTACAATTGCATTTCACACCTCTTTCTACATATTGTTGTTTCAAAGTTTTTTTTATTGCCTCCTTTTCTTATTTGATTTCCTTACACTACACAGTATTTTAGTTCTCCATATTTCAAAGTGTTTCTAAGAACTTCGTCTGAAATTACTACTTAATTAACAACAAAGAATCACATCCTCCAGAGAAATGAAGTCAGTTATTCTAGTGGAAGCCTGATAACAAAATTACCACACATCTGTTTCTCATTTAAATTACTAATTCTCCTACAGAGTCACAATGATGCAAATGCTTAAAAATTATGTACCATAGTTTTTTGTGGAGATCCTGGAAATCATTAAGTTTTCGCAGGACTACCCAGCCTGTTGATACTGCATCACAGTCACTCTCATCTTCCATAACATGAACCACCAGCACAAACTGTGGGCATTCACGGTCTTCTGAAAGCTTAGAAAAGAAAAATAAAGTCACATTTTGTTGAGAATGTTTGTGTAATATGTGACTTTCAGTACTAGCTACATTACATAGAGGTAAAAATACAGGATGATCAGAAGCAGTCTGAAAAGCTTGTAAGAGTGTTGCTGGGCAGGTTGGATTAAGAAATAAATAAATGTTAGGAAAAAAAATTCAATATGTTGCGCTGTTTCTGAAAAAGGCACAATATCCATCTGAACAAGTGGTAGCTCACAGGCCCACAGATGTCTGTTTATTATGGCAATTTAGCACATGCAAGTGCTTGAATTTGTGCACTTAATGACCTCATTGGCTAATTTCAACGCTAAATAACTCGGGAATGATGCAATATATCAAATTTTTTTCTTACAAGTTATTCCTCAGCACAACCTCCCCTGTAACACCCGTACAAGCTTTTCAGACTGTTTCTGACCACCCTGTATAAAATTCTAAAACAAGCTCAATCTTAACATTTTTTACATATTTGTACAAACAAAAATGAATAGAAAGTATTAATTGCTGACATCATGAAGAAGTCCAACACACTTATTGATCTTCAACACACTTATTGATCTTCAAAGTGGAGTCCTAAAGTTTCCTAACTAAAACAGTAATAAAAATGCGTAATAATATGCATTCATTTTAAACATAATCCATTTAAGACAATATAATAGTTACCATATTCCACAATAACTTCATAGCACTGTAGAAGAATCTTTTATGTTAATCTCAATCTGTTGATTACACATAGCCATCTAAATCTTGCACTTGGCAACTTTAATTTCATTCTTTTGAAAGAGAATATCAGGAGAGTAAAGTTTGGGAAAGGGGAGACGGAGGCGAAGCTACTGGTACTACTGCTGAATAAGTATAGGTAATGTCTTGTGCAATGAAAGGAGAAAAGTACAGCGCGTGTGGCAATGATCAGGATGATACATTAGGTATGAGCAAGATACTGTTGTAAAATCTCCTTACAATACTCTTACAGTTAGTGTGATCTAACCACATTGCTGGGGATAAATGTTGTCAAAAGAAAATAATTCCAAGTAAACATCTTGTCAATAGTAGATGAAATAAATGTTCTTAAGGTTGGGTGGGTGTGACTCAGTTTGTTCGAAAGAATATACATTCACCAGAACTTATTTTCATTTTGATACTTCGCTGCAGATGACTACTGTAAGTTTCATAGGTGAGGACTGGTCAGAGGACACCACGGTTCTCAAATGACATGAAAAGTCAGTGATTGTTTCAGGTATATAATTTATTGCATCACACAGTGCCACTCAAGATCTTACATCATACTAGATTCTCCCCCCCTCCCCCTCCTCCTCCCACGACTTCTTGCAGGACTTATATACTCTTCCTAACAATTGATGTATTGTTGCATATAGTAAATTTGCTACTTACAATTTAAAAAGTTGTCAATAATTACAAAAAATGTTATCATTCAGTGGTTACAACTGAAACACACAGGATAAGATACAAAGACAATTACAGGTCTCTCGCTTTCATCAGGGTGTATACGTGAACAAGGAAAAAAATTCCCCGGATTATTCCCGGATTTTTCCTGTTTAAAAAATATACTTTTTCCACACTAAGTGACAGCAGATTTTTCCTTTGGAACTGTAAAACTTATCAATCCTTTGAATGGTTAATGTTTTATACACTGGCGTAGAATTCCTGGGAGGGAGGGAGGGAGGGAGGGGGGGGGGGGGGGGAGGGAGGAGAGAAGTTTTGGAAAGACTTTCGATGAAAAAAAAAAGAAGTTTTGGAAAGACTTTCGATGAAAAAAAAAAGAAGTTTTGGAAAGACCTTTGATGTGCAGCAACATATACACTGTATATTTTCGTATTACAAAAGTATAAATTCGAATTGCCCTGGACACGGCACATTGGTTTCCGGAGAGTTAAAATCAGGATTGAGATGTCCTTTTGTAAGCCAGTCATATCTCATGCCACATGGTCTCGCCAGACAATGACAGCAGATATTCAGAGCATAGGACACGCGTTATAGTCAGCCAATAACAAGATCACTGATGCGTAGTGCAAACACACAAAGAGGAAAAGTTAATGGTTTACATTAATATACATAGTATAGCTACAATAAAATCTAAGCTTTCACATGATATTGGTCTCAAAGATTAATAAGCTACAAGAGAAGCTAAGCTTTAACGTGTAATATTGATCTTTTTTTTCATGTGTTATACTTTACGATACCTCACACAAATGTGCCAGTAAATTTAAAATAATGACATAAATGTCTGGTCTTCTGGGCTCGAAATTCTTATATGTGGGTAGTCCTCAAAGTGTTCATTTTTAAACGCTCTGTTAAGAAATTCATCCCACTTTCTCACACGTAACATAATTCATCCTGCGTAAAAAGAAATTTACTTTGAAAGTAAAGTTTTTCGAACCACCATTTGCAATACTATCTCAAGGTTCAAATTAGCAGTTTCCAGAGAGTGCCAGAAAACAGCCATTATTGCACATGCGCAGCTGCAGTGGTGTAGGAAGCCTTCCTGTTCGTATGTATAAAGCACTACGAGAGCTTACCTTATGCCATAAAGGAAACAGGACATCAGAGGATACTCCAAAATCATCGGAATTTAGTAAACCATACTAAAATGCATAATTTTACTTGAAGTGCTCATTGTTTTTTCTAGATTCACAATGAAGTAGGTCCTATCTGATATTAAGATTTTCGGTGTGGTTTGTGGGATGTAAATTTTCTTGGAGCACCAGTACTGTACTATCTCATATTTGGTTCTTTATTATGGCATAATGCCATACATGGCAGAGGATGAAAATGTGCACTTGAAATTCAGCGAACAGTTGGAACTACCCAATACTGTGGAACGAAACACTTTCAAATAAATTGATTGCCTTAGCGGAAAGATTAATAAAGCCAAATTTCTTTAGCAAACTGACAAAAATAACTTCATTGTTCTGCAAGGCGATTGATGCTCGACTGCTAATAACTTGGAAATAAAATCAGAAAACTTAGACTAACAATATATTTTGCCCTCCGTAATTATATGAATGTATTATAATTCGCTTGATAGCTCCCAGCCGCTCCCAGCCGCAGAAATCCATTTTGTTTTCATTTGACGTCGGAGCTGTAAACAAAACTTAACGTAAACAGGAGTCAGGTAGAGACTAACCCCCTCCCTACTACAACTCCGACAACTCTGCGCATGCGCCAATCTGGCAGCTAGGGCATGCGAGAAAATTTTTTATCGTTAGCATCTGGCTGTTTGTTGCTACTGCCGATAGAGCTAGTTTATTGTTACGACATATTAGTCTCTGCCCTAAGGCCTTTGACTTATTTTTGCTGTTTGCAGATGCTTGTGCATGCACGGTGTTTCGTTGTTGTAAATGGCACATTTCCTTTGCCACTTAAGTTTTATTTTTTTCCCCCTCTTGGTTATATTTTATTGCTGCAGTATCATTCTCCAGTAGCAAGATACAGTAACATTCTTTGCTAGAGAATCATTTCTTACCAGTCAAAATTACAAAAATTTAACTGAAAGCTAAAACAATGAAAAATTCCCGGGATTCCGAAAAATTCCTAGGCTTTTCCCAGTTTTCTCCCGGATGAAAAAATGCCTGGGTTGTTCCCGGATTTCCCGGTTGTCCCGGGTCATATACACCAAGTTTCATGGAAAAATACATGAAATAATACGAATAAACAATGCTGAACACATTTTTTTTAGTGACGCTGAAACTATTATCCCAAATATTCCTACCATGTTTCCTGTTTCAAACAGAATTTCAATACATAATAGAGCAGTCCAAATAAATAGTTTTATGAATTACAGTTACAATAAATACAAGATAATCAGATGTTGTTATGTTAGTCAATAGTGTAGTAAGCTGACAGTAAAATAAACGGAGTGGTTACAGGTTTCAAACATTATAATTACAGTATATCTGGTATCCCTTTTGTTACTTGATTGTTCATAAACGAAAAGCCCTAGCAGCAATTAAATGAATTGACAACACATGTTCCTACCAATGGATGAAAGTAATATTAGTGACCAAGCAGTCTGGTGTAAACACCCCCCCCCCCCCCTCCCAAACCAACCAATCTGACACGAAATTGTTGAAAATTATGTTACAGAGCTCAAATTGCGAAACTGCTTATACGGGTCCTACTTACTGACACAATACTCCACATTAGCTTCAAAATCATACGAAAAATGAGAATCTTTACTTTGAACTCAAGACCATATCAATAACCAGGAATCATCTTTTGCAAAACCCCACAAAGTGGTTAATCATTGCTAGTCTTGGCATGATTCAATACTTCCACCCCTATTCTCATATTATCATACATACGAAATTCTTCTTCCATGACCTTTAGAGCTATTTTATGGGCACAAAATGTTTCTACTGTTGACAAAGCTGTCACTTCTTGAAGTTGGAAACTGAATCTTTGCTGTTACTTCTTTGCTGCACCATTTCTGTACTTTTCGACCCTCTGAACCAGAATTATGAGTTACTTTTTATTTTCTTTAACAATGAAGTACATACAGGGTGACAATTATTGAACTACTAGAGTCACTCCAAAAGAAATGCACACTATTTTTCTTTTTTAAATCCATCTTTTATTCTACATGTTTGAAAGTTTTACAGTGTGCAGATACATCCTTTAGGAACAATATTTTCATTTCTCCACATAATTTCCATCCCTCTCAACTGCCTTACACCATCTTGGAACGAGTGCCTGTATACTCGCACGGTAAAATTCTGGACCAACCTGTTGGAGCCACTGTTTGGCATCGTGCACAAGGGAGTCATCATCTTCTAACCTTGTTCCACGAAGAGAGTCTTTCAGTTTCCCAAAGAGATGATAGTCACATGGAGCCAAGTCAGGACTGTAAGGCAGGTGTTTCAGTGCTGTCTATCCGAGTTTTGTGATCGCTTCCATGGTTTTTTGACTGACATGTGGCCGTGCACTGTTGTGCAACAGCAAAACATCCTGCTTTTGCCGATGTGGTCGAACAAGACTCAGTCCAGCTTGAAGTTTCTTCAGTGTCATCACATATTCATCAGAATTTATGGTGGTTCCACTTGGTATGATGTCCACAAGCAAGAGTCCTTCGGAATTGAAAAACACTGTAGCCATAACTTTTCCAGCAGAAGGTGTGGTTTTCAATTTGTTTTCCTTGGGTGAATTTGCATGATGCCACTCCACCGATTGTCTCTGCACCTCCGGTGAAAAACGATGGAGGCATGTTTCATCAACTGTCACAATTCTTCCAAGAAATTCATCTCCACCAACCTTGTACTGTCTCAAAAGTTCGCTGCATACCGTTTTTCTTGTTTCTTTGTGAGCCACTGTCAACATCCTGGGAACCCACCTGACAGAAACCTTTCTTAACGTCAACACTTTCAGTATTCTGCAAACACTTCCTTCCCCTATCCTAACGTAGCATGACAATTAGTTCAGTATGATGCGTCTGTCAGCAGTCACCAATTCGTTAACTCTCTGCACATTGTCTGGAGTGTGTGCAGTACGAGGCCTGTCGCTGCGAGGATAATCCTCAATATTACCTTGCCCGCTTTCATCACGTAACCTGCTTGCCCACCGACTAACTGTACTGCGATCGACAGCAGCATCTCCATACACCTTTTTCAACCTCTTGTGGATGTTTCCCACTGTCTGGTTTTCACAGCACAGGAATTCTATGACAGCACGTTGCTTCTGATGAACGTCAAGTGTAGCAGCCATCTTGAAGACATGCTGTGACAGTGCCACTCACAGGAACATGTTAAAATAAGTTTGAAAACAAGTTTTACACACTATAAAACTTTCACACATGCAGAATGAAAACTGTATTTTTACTAAAATAGTGTGCAATTTTTTTTTGGAGTGACCCTCGTATATGAAAAAAAAATGTACATTAGTTACAAACTACAGCACATACAGAATTTATCCAACATGTAAATATCACTACAGATATTCGGATTTAGGTGATGACATGTTCGATATGCCTACCATCCTTAGCAACGATGTGGCAAAGACGAATAGCAAAATTCTGCATGAGCTGCTGAAATGTCGGAACATCGATCATCGATGTTACTGATGACCTCCTAAATTGTCATTTTCAGATCAGCAATGGTTTTGGGGTTACTGCTGTACATCTTCTCTTTAATATAGCCCCACAAAATGAGTCGCATGTGTTCAGATCTGGAAAATATAGTGGCCCATGCCAGTGGCCTCTGGGTACCTCAGAGCCAAACTGCGGTCTCCAAAGTACTTCTCCTGGACATCAAACACACTCCTGCTTCGATGGGGTCAAGCTCCATCTTGCATGAACCACTCCTTCTCACAATCAGGGTCACTTTGGATAATGAGGATGAAATCATCTTCCAAAACCTTCACATACCATTTGGCAGTAACCATACCATCAAGGAATAATGCACCGATTATTCCGTGACTGGACATTACACAACATACAGCCACCTGTTGAGGATGATGAGACTTCTTGATCGTGAAATGCAGATTCTCAGTCCCTCAAATGCGCCAAGCCTGACATATTAACATGCAAATGGCCGACAGCAAAAAGGCGCAAGCACATGTGCATACTAATTCCCATCATGCCGCATGGTCAACTGTGCAGTTTGAATGTTCGAACACAAACCATTCAGAAGTTATGACGATTTTATTTCATACAGTTCAATAATTGTCACCTTGTTCAACTCCATTTTCCTAGTCCCTATCTTCAGCCAATAAGTGATTTAAATATAAACACAAATATAAAAAAATAAACATTAGAAATGCAATCAATTGTTAAATGTGTGTCCACCACCCCTTTATTAGATGTTTCTGTTTCAGCAGCTAGTGAGTGAAAACTCTTCTGCAAACGCTGATACTAAATACATTTATATCTATTTTCAGTAGAATTATTCTGGCTGTGTGGCTGAGTCTCAGTGTCCTGTAAATATTGATGTTTCAACTGCTACAAGTAGTTGTTCTAAAGTTTTAATTATTATTGCAGACAAATGAAGTTTCATAACTAATTTTGTTTGCAAGTAAATGTCTGCAGTCCTGGTAAACCTTGAAATCCCCACACCAGAGTGCTGCAGCACACTGCTAGATAAGCCACAAACAAAATGGTGCAGCCCACTGATAAATTGTAATATAATACAAAAATTTACTTTCTGCAGCACAGAAAATGATGCTCCTGTGTCAAGGCAACCCAGATGATTTCTTTAGAGGCAACATTTCCACCGCTGCTTAAACACAATTGCTGTACAATATTTCACTTCATTAATGGGCTGTGCCATTTTGTTTATGCTCCTCTAGCAGGGTGCTGTTGTACTGTGGTGTGGGGTCTCAATGTGTCCAGGACCACTCTAAAATAAATAAATAAAAACAAAAAAATTACAAAGCTTTATTTTTTTAAGGTGACAAACTTTATGACTACCTTTTATAGTAGGTGCCTTTTGTCATCAGAGTGTACACTTGTGCGTGAGTGTGCATACTTATTGCGTCTAAATCATTCCACTGCAACATGAAGTAGGTTCATGGAATCCCATATGATGACTAAACGTTGTACTCAGAATTTTATGGTTTCATCAGGTAAAAATTGAAATCATTCTCTTAAGAAAAATGTGACATGTCAAGCCGAAAGACCAAACTGCATAATGTGATAATTTACAGTATTTTCAAACTTAAGTTAATATAACTCACACACATTATCCATAACCTTAAATACCTGCATTAATCTGTGTTTCACAACTACCAGCACAAATTTTCCACACTGTTCGCCAAAGTTAGTGCTATCATCAGTTATGGCAGGACTGAAGATTACAGTTTAATGTCTCATGAAGGCCAAGATCATTAGATCCACAATGGAAGGAAACTGGCCATGTCCTTTTCAAAAGAACTGTCCTAGCATTTACCTTAAGCAACTTGAGGTAACCATAAAAACCCTAAAACTGGATGGCTGAATAGGGATTTGAATTTTTACCTCTCAAATTAGAGTCCAATGTCTCACCACTAGGCCATCTTCTTCAGAATATTGTCACTTACCAACTATTTTCATGAATAATAGTGTTCATGCGTAAAGATGTCCTGTAAGTTTATTTTTATCAGTACCAAATGTTTGTTGTGGAAGTTTCTCCCATTTAATATGTGATGGAATTTCCCGGGCATACACCATGAAGTACAGGAAAACAGTTTTAATCCGCAAGAGGGGAAAATTAAACTCTCCAAATTTCTTGTATTGTTCACATGGAAGAGGGCGTCTTAAAAATAATTGTGGTTTGTTACATTACCAAGGAACTGGCTAATTGTGTAAAAAATGTACACTACACAAGTGATAAGGTTACAGGTGTGTGTGTGTCTCAACTTCAGAACATGATGGCCGACACATAGAGGGAACATTCAACACTACAGAGAAAGGAATGGATGAGAATCAAGGATGCTGCAGATTAGTAGCGAGCAATTGGAATGCCATTGTGGGAGGAGGGAAGGAGGGATTCATAGTAGGCAGTTATGGTCTTGGCAGGAGGAACAACAGAAATGAACGGCCTATTGACTTCTGTAGGTAAAGGCAACTGGTAATAATGACAAATGCATGGTTCAAAAACCATAGGAGGAGGCTCTACAACTGGGAATCACATGGGAATAAATATAAAAACCATACTGATTTTATGCTGGTGGAAGAAAGGTACAAAAATGAAATCAATGAAGTGCACACATTATGCAGTGCAGACATTAATACCAACCACAATTTGCTTATGGCAGATATAGAAATAAAAATGAAAGAACTGAAGAAGACTGCCATGGTGAAAAAGTGGGACCTACAGAAGATAAGATCTGGGAGAGAAAGCATTACGGATATGTTATCGATTGAACTTACGTAATGCATTACAAGACAAAGAGACCCCCGACAATATCAAATAGTATTGAAATATTTTGAAAGAAGGAATCATAGAAGCAGGGCAGAAAAGAATAGGATATGTGAACAGGAGAAGTGCAAAAAAGCCATGGATTCCACAGGAAATGATTTCAAAAATAGAGGATAGAAGAAAATTAAAAAAATAAAAACAACTAAGATGCACAAAAAAAGCAATGAAGCCTGAATGATGAACTTTGTAGAGATACAGAACAAGCTAGGAAAAATGACTAAAAGAGGAGTGTGACTGAACTGAAGTACTGAAAAGGAAGGGAAGATAAGATTCACTGTATGACAGAATGAAGCCTACAACATGGGATCAAAACAAACCAGGAGATGCTACTATACAAATTCCCAGTAAAAACGAAAATGTAGTGTACAAAGATCATGATGACATCCCATACAAATGGCAAGACTATTAAAAGAACTATATGATGCCGATCACAAACCAAAAAATCTGGAACCTGAATCTGTGTTCAGTGTAAATGATGATGAGAAAGGACCAACAATCATAACAGAAGTGAAGAATATAATGACTGCAATGAAAAACAGGAAGGCAGTGGGTACAGATAAAATACCAGAAAAAATACTAAAATTTTTGAACCAACGAGGTTTAAGAGAAATATCAAGGTTACGTAACAAGCTATAAGAGAGGGGTGAATGGCCAGAGAACTTTCTGACAACAGTAATGATGCCAATACCAAAGAAACAGGGAACCAAGAAATGCAGTGAGCACAGGATAATTAGCTTCATCTCACATGCAATGAAAATTATGTTAAGAATCATTAGTAAGAGACAGGAAAAGGTAATGGAAGGGTGTCTGGCTGAATAACAATTTAGTTTTACCAACAGGTATAAAGAATTTCAGGATATAATGGATACCACTGAAGCTAAAGGAAAGATTTATGGAATGAAAATAAATTCAAAGAAAACAAAAGTAATGGCACTGGGAGGAAATAAAAAGGTAAAGATAATGCTGAATGGAGAAGTATTAGAACATGTGCAAAGCTTTAAATATCTCGGAAGCAGGAAAGAAACGGACTGGAAGAGCAACATGGGAATTAAAATCAGAATAGCAATGGCGAAAGACTCATTTCATAACAAAAGGAGAATTTTCTTGCAGCAATGTGGACAAAAATTTACAGAAAAGGTTATTATAATGTTTTGTACAGAGTGTCTTGTATGGTGCTGAAATGTGAACACTGAGGAAGCAAGATAGAGCAAAGCTGGAGGCTTTTGAAATGTGGACATGGCAAAGGATGGAAAGAATAAGTTGGATGGGTAGAATGATAAATGGAGAGTTACTGAGAAGTGTGAAAGAGCAAAGACAATTAGTACATGTAATAAAAAGAAGGAAACAAAGCTGGACTGGACATATATTAAGAATAAAGGAGGAGCTTATAAAAAAAGTTTTAGAAGGAAATGTGGAAGGAATGAGGGGGTGACAGAGGAAGAGAGTTCAGATCCATGTGATGGACAGCAGCACATACACTGTCATTAAGAAGGAAGCAATGGATCGCATGGAATGGAGACACAAAGGACCTAATATAGCTTTGAATTGCTACCTTGTTCCTCCGAGACTATCACTACGAATTTTGTTCAAACAAATTTTTGTTTGATAAACATCTTAAATGTTTAAAACTTGAAATTATAAACCACAAACACTGAATACATAAATAGTAAATACTGGTCATACCTCTGCAGACTGAACAACAGCCCGCCACCTGCCAAGGTGCTCACTCCATGCCTCTGTTCGTGACAGATGGGCCTCCAACTGCCGTTTCTCTCCCTGTAAGCTCTCTACTTCAGATTCCAGAGTAGCCAGAACTTTTGATTCAGGTTTCAGAGATGATCGCAAAGCTTCCAGCGCCTGAAAATTTCATTATGACACTATAATCACAATTCCTTTCAGTTATGAATTAAATCAAGTATAAATGGATGATAAAGTCAATGTAAAAACCTGAGTTGGCTTATAGTTAACTCACTTTCTGAACAATATATCCCCCCATTTCTCTGCCACCCTCACTTATGCCTAGTTTCCAGAGACTATGAGACCTATACCCAAACCATTTGTTACAAAATACACTGTTCTTAAGCAGATCTTAAGACTTTTAATTTTTTTCTTACTCTCATATTACAGATAAAAAGTGCAATGAATCTATAACCACATAACACGTAAGAAAATCATGTTTCAAAACAAATTTATTTTTGTAAAAACGAGACACTAACCACGAGACACGTTAAAGATTGGATAAAAGTTCACTTGTCAGAGTAAATATCAGCTGCAATTCCATTCTTACTCTACAGAAAGTGTGAAATTATGTGCTGACAATGGACTTGCACATATTTGTAAGCATTTAAGAGGCAACGGAGTTGCAGAAAGTTATGGTGCTACAGAGAACAGAATACCAAACCAGGCAGTATTTCCTAATGAAATACTCAAAAAGTGAATTGAGAGCCAAATCATAACCAAAGTAGTCTCCAAAAAGTCATATCCCAAAAAAATAATCCAAGGTCAAATAAACAAATGAGACTGGCTTCATAAATAAGTGCTTGGTGCCATACACAAACATTGCAGTGATTTCAAACAATACCAGAGCAGCCTTTTTATTATCTTGCACAACACACGCCCCATCTACTATATTATATTGCATGCTGCATATGAGACCATTTGATAGTCATTGTCTTAGCGTCTCTTATTTCATTCAACATTGTATGACATTAAAGTACTACAGAAACACAGAAGATGTGGATAGTTTCAGACTGCACTCTCCTCAATCTCAAAAGAAGGTTGAGACAGCAGGAGAAAAGAAGAGGCAAACTGAGGTTTTAAAGAACACTACAACAAAAGCCAGCAGGGAAAGAAGAGATATAAATTACAAAGGGAATGCAATAATCTCTCAGATGCTTTTCTGAATAAATTTTGGTTCAGGTGAAATTTATCAGCACACAATCTAAAGACTGCAAATTTATTGTCATTACAAGAGACGTCACAAAACTTTTCACTGCCATCTTGTTCTGAAAATAAGGGTGGAGGTGATAGTTTTGGATCTAAGCTCAGACAGTGACATCATGTTAGTCAGCTATTTGTCACACTCTCCACAGGTGTTCAGTTTGACAGTGATGCATTTTGGCAATGATGCTAAGGCAGAACATGGCTAGCTTGTGACTTTTATTGCACATATTAATGCAATAGAAAACTACAGAAAATGTCATTTCATGACTGCTTCACAGATTGCACCATATTGATCCTTCCCACCAACACTAGCTTTTCTGAATTGTGCAGTTCGGATCTCTCCCTGCAGTATGTCCTATGTTCCTTTAACCTTTTCGTTACCCGTTTGTTACCAGACTGGAGTAGGGGACATGTCTTGCATCTAGGTCTATTACAGGGATATGAGCCATGAGGTAAGGGTTTGGGAGCGGAGGTTGTATAGTGATGGATGAGTATATTGTGTAGGTTTCGTGGAAGGCAGAATACCACTGTGGGAGGGGTGGGAAGGATAGTGGGTAGGACATTTCTCATTTCAGGGTACAACAGAGGTAGACAAAACCCAGAGGTAGTCGAAACACGGTTGCTCCAGCCCTGGGTGGTACTGAGTTACTCTGTGGCCAGATGGTGAGACTTGGGGAGGTGGTGGAAGACAGGAAAGATAAGGCACGGGAGATTTGTTTTTGTACAACGTTGGTAGGATAATTACAGTCTGTGAAGGCTTCAGTTAGACACTCGGTATATTTCGAGAGGGACCACTTGTCACTGCAAACGCAACGAGCACAGGTGGCTAGGTTGTATGGAAGGGACTTCTTGGTATGGATCAGGTGGCAGTTGTCAAAGTGGAGGTATTGTTGGTGGTCAGTAGGTTTGATATGCACAGAGGTACTGATGTAGCCATCTCTGAAGTGGAGGTAAACATCTAGGAAGACGGCTTGTTGGGTTGAGTATGACCAGGTGAAGCAAATGGAGGAGAAGCTGTTGAGGTTCTGGAGGAATGTGGATGGGTGCTCACCCTTGATCCAGATCGCAAAAATGTCCTCAATAAATCTGAACCAGGTGAGGGGTTTAGAATTCTGGGTGTTTAGGAAGAATTCCTCTAGATGGCCCATGAATAGGTTGGCCTAGGACAGTGCCCATAGGCTTCAAGGTGTTGCCTACAAGCAAATCAGGCGAACAGCTATGGGCACCGGCATGGCACCATACCACATTTGGAACTGATTAAAAATAACATTTGCCTGGACGTTTCTAAGAATGTCTTTGTTGTCACTAATTCAAACTGTATTTGATGGCTGCTACCTACACTACAAAATCGCAAATGCTCACCACCACTCACTACTGTTTTTCCAACCCACAAATAATTTTAAATTGGTTTGGCCTCCTAAGGACCACATGAAATAACTTATGTATTCTTTCTTTTTTCCTTTCTTTCTTTCCAGTAATTTTTCATACTTCCCCTTTGTTTTTCTCTTCTTTCTTCTGTCCGTATTGCACCTGTCTTTTCCTTTGTTTTCTCCTGGAAGCCCTTGAAACCTTTTACTTTTGCTCTGAATCTTTCTTTCTCCTATTTCTTCCTCCATTATTTCCATTTCTCTCAGATCTACTTTCACTTCTTTTAACCAGGCCACTGGTGTTTCGGGTTTTCTGTCAAAGAAGTTAAAAATTCTTTTTGTTATCCTGTTTTCATCTAGCCTTTTTAGGTGTCCATGGAATATTATTATTTCTTTCCTTTGTCAGACATTATGTCTGGTTAAAAATGGAAAGTGACGCGGACCTTGATCAAGCGTGAGTCCCTTTTAACGGTACGGTATATGTTACATTGCATTTAGGAACTTTCAGGTAATTGAACATGTATCAATAATTACAGATTTCTGTAGTCTTGTATATACGTTTGGATGTAGCTGTATTGTGTTGTTGTACTGATGGATATTGTGTGGTATGACTCCTGTAGTTGATAGTATAATTGGTATAATGTCAACTTTATTCTGATGCCACATGTCCTTGACTTCCTCAGCCAGTTGGATGTATTTTTCAATTTTTTCTCCTGTTTTCTTCTGTATATTTGTTGTATTGGGTATAGATATTTCGATTAGTTGTGTTAATTTCTTCTTTTTATTGGTGAGTATGATGTCAGGTTGGTTATGTGGTGTTGTTTTATCTGTTATAATGGTTCTGTTCCAGTATAATTTGTATTCATCATTCTCCAGTACATGTTGTGGTGCATACTTGTATGTGGGAACGTGTTGTTTTATTAGTTTATGTTGTATGGCAAGTTGTTGATGTATTATTTTTGCTACATTGTCATGTCTTCTGGTGTATTCTGTATTTGCTAGTATTGTACATCCGCTTGTGATGTGATCTACTGTTTCTATTTGTTGTTTGCGAAGTCTACATTTATCTGTTGTGTTATTGGGATCTTTAATAATATGCTTGCTGTAATACCTGGTGTTTATTGTTTGATCCTGAATTGCAATCATGAATCCTCCCATCTCACTGTATATATTGCCTTTTCTTATCCATGTGTTGGATGCGTCTTGATCGATGTGTGGCTGTGTTAGATGATACGGGTGCTGCCATGTAGTGTTTTCTTTTTCCAATTTACTTTCTTCGTATCTGTTGATGTTATGTGATCTAAAGGGTTGTAGAAGTGGTTATGAAATTGCAAGGGTGTAGCTGATGTATTTATATGAGTGATTGCTTTGTGTATTTTGCTAGTTTCTGCTCGTTCTATAAAGAATTTTCTTAAACTGTCTACCTGTCCATAATGTACATTTTTTATGTCGATAAATTCCCTTCCTCCTTCCTTTCTGCTTAATGTGAATCTTTCTGTTGCTCAATGTATGTGACGTATTCTATATTTGTGGCACTGTGATCGTGTAAGTGTATTGAGGGCTTCTAGGTCTGTGTTACTCCATTTCACTACTCCAAATGAGTAGGTCAATATTGGTATAGCATAAGTATTTATAGCTTTTGTCTTGTTTCTTGCTGTCAATTCTGTTTTCAGTATTTTTGTTAGACTTTGTCTATATTTTTCTTTTAGTTCTTCTTTAATATTTGTATTATCTATTCCTATTTTTTGTCTGTATCCTAGATATTTATAGGCATCTGCTTTTTCCATCGCTTCTATGCAGTCGCTGTGGTTATCCAATATGTAATCTTCTTGTTTAGTGTGTTTTCCCTTGACTATGCTATTTTTCTTATGTTTGTCTGTTCCAAAAGCCATATTTATATCACTGCTGAATACTTCTGTTATCTTTAGTAATTGGTTGAGTTTTTGATTTGTTGCTGCCAGTAGATTTAGATCATCCATGTATAGCAACTGTGTGATTTTGTGTGGGTATGTTCCAGTAATATTATATCCATAATTTGTACTATTTAGCATGTTGGATAGTGGGTTCAGGGCAAGGCAGAACCAGAAAGGGCTTAATGAGTCTCCTTGGTATATTCCACGCTTAATCTATATTGGCTGTGATGTGATATTATTTGAAATTGTTTGGATATTAAGTGCGGTTTTCCAATTTTTCATTACTATGTTTAGGAACTGTTTTAATTTAGGATCTACCTTGTATATTTCCAATATCTGTAGTAACCATGAGTGGGGTACACTATCAAAAGCTTTTTGGTAATCAATGTATGCGTAGTACAGCAACCTTTGTTTAGTTTTAGCTTGACATGTCACCTCTATATCTACTATCAGTTTCTCTTTACATCCTCATGCTCCTTTGCAGCAGCCTTTTTGTTCTTCATTTACAATTTTGTTCTGTGTTGTATGTCATTAATTTCTGTGTAATGACTGAAGTTAATATTTTGTATATTGTTGGTAGGCATTTTATGGGGCGATATTTTGCTGGGTTTGCTGTGTCTGCTTGATCTTTAGGTTTCAAATAAGTTATTCCTTGTGTAAGTGTATCAGGGACTGTGTATGGGTCTGCAATGTAATTGTTAAATAATTTAGTTAGATGTGAATGTGTTGAAGTGAACTTCTTTAGCCAGAAATTTGCTATTTTATCATTTCCAGGGGCTTTCCAATTGTGCGTAGAATTAATTGCTCGGGTGACTTCATGTTGCAAAATTATCACTTCAGGCGTTTGTGGTATCATCTTGTATGAGTCTGTTTCTGCTTGCATCCACCGTGCACGTCTGTTATGTTGTACCGGGTTTGACTATATGTTGCTCCAGAAGTGTTCCATGTCTGTTATGTTTGGTGGATTGTCTATTTTGTTGTGTTTGTTATCTATTGTCTGGTAAAATTTCTTTTGGTTTGTGTTGAACGTTTGGTTTTGTTTCCTTCTATTTTCACTTTTTTTGTATCTTCTAAGTCGTTTGGCCAATGCTTGTAATTTCTGCTTCTTTTCATCTAATTGCTCTATTGCTTCTTGTTGTGAGATTTTCCCTAACCTTTTTTGTTTTTTGTCTGATATTTCATTTCTTATAAATTGTGTTAGCTGCCCAATGTCTTTTCTCAGTTTTTCTATTCTGATCTGTAGCCTGTGTTGCCATGCTGGTTTTGTGGGTTTCTTCTGTGTGTTGGTTAGTTCTGATCTCTGCCTAGTGTGTATATTTAGTGTAGTGAGTGCTCCTACATAAACCAGTAGTTGTAACTCTTCCATAGTTGTATTTTCATTTCTTTTGTTGTGTATGATTGTGTTGATAGTTGTTATTGTTGTTTCGACTTGTGGGTTATCTGGTGGTCTATGCAATAATGGTCTAATGTCTGTATTTGTGTCTTTGTATTCTATATATGTCAACTGAAATTTTTCTTCTACATCTAACATGTGTGTCACTTCATGTTCTATTTGTGCTTGTTCTGGTGGCTGTCTTAAGATTTCGTTTTCCTCTGATTGTTTAATTGATGCGTGTTGTTCTTTGTTTGTTTGCTCTGGGATGTTTGAGTCCATTACTGTATTTTCTTCTTCTTCGTCTTCTGATTACACATTATTTTGTTCCAGTATTTGTTGTACTTTTTGTTTGATGTTTTCTAATTCTGACTGGGCTATCCTGTTATTTTTTTATTATTACATGGATCTGATCAGCTAGCCATTGTTCTGTTAAAAATTTTAGTTCTGGGTATCTGGCAATAAATGTTGTGTATACTTGTGATCTGTATCCAGCTGTGTTGGTTCCTAAGTTTGTTGCTTCGTAATAACAGAACATGAGGTGTCGGTTAACTTCATCTGACAATATCATCCTCTGTCTTTGTTTTCCTTCTAGAGTGGTTGCAGGAAGCATATCCTGCAAAACACCTCTATTTGGATTTAAATCATTTGCTGCGTGGCTAGCTGTGCTGTTACCACTGTGGACGGGCATAGGGTTCAAGCATCGTCCCCAACCATGACAGCGCTTCTCCGAGGCTTCATTAGTTCTGTCCTGAACCAACTAATCACACTAAGATGGGGGTTAGCCCTATTATTATTATTATCATTATTTTTATTATTATTATCATCAATTAAATCACTCAAGGGAGTCTGATGTTCATCTTATGAGGCACTTGCAGAGTTTACCAACTGTCAGCCGCAGCAGTAGTCAGCCCCAGCAGTAGAACACGATGGCAGTATGTTTTAAGTTAAAAATGAAAAAATTCCAATTGATTGTTTCTATGTAACTTTTAGTGTTTTCTATTCAGAATCACAAAGCCTACATGTAACTAAAATTTACAACACCACACAAAAACATCCATATATACACAAAAGTAAGTACAAGTAGCCAAAAGGCTGTGTGACTTAGCCTTATGCTGCTGTGTAAGGCGGGTGACCTTGAGTGGGACTTAGTCGCTGAGCGAGGCAGCCGGGCAACACGGGCCCTAGATTTACTAGGCCCGTGATGCTGGAAAATCAAGATTGCGCAACACTGATAAGGCGCGCTGGCGCTGTGCGCGCCTGGTGGGGGACAGGAAGTACATCCTGTTCTGAGGCAGCAGCATGCTCAGTCGACTCGAGGCAGCCGCACGAAGCACACAGCCATGCCATACCGTCGTAGAAGATATAGGAGGAGCAGACTACCAGTGTACAAGACAGTGGACACTTTCAGTTTTGTTCCTAATAACGTTTCTCAAGAAGAGCTACTGACTGGTCCTATCACATTTGTTGGATGCAAGATTAACTTTTCATGTACTACTACTGAACTTGTTCCTGGTAATTCATGGTTAACACTTGCTGTAGTACGAGGTAGTGACAAAGCACTGCAAGGATTGGAATCGTACTATGACAGACTTGAACAGACCGGTCCAAGTCAGATCACCAAATTTAAGCAACACTGGGTACTGCCACTATTTGGACAGGTAACTGCCTGAGTGCACCACACACTGTTTGCTGTCTTCCATTTGAATATACAGCAAACCTTCTATCATCATCATCATAATAATCATCCAACAAAGACATGACAACACACTACATACACACCCCATTACAGTCACCCATACTTCCCAGGTACACCAAAATACACAACCCGAACACTTCGCAAAATAAAAATACCAGTGTGCACAAAGGATAGGAAATATGTTTCCAATTAGGTGGCTGAACCTGCCCTTACTGGTCCCCCGGAAGCTATAACATATGACTATTTTTTAAATAAGTACAAGCGAGACTGTTTCTTTATCTTTTGTTAGCTGAAGTGCCACCTAATGGGAAACACAAGACATTAAGGTCACTGGATATGTACACATACAGATATACTGCATACCATAAGAAAAGCACAATATATCACATTTCACAATACTTAATTAATTACATCAGTTGATAAAACATAACAACACATGCTCAGAGAAATTCAGTATGACTACAGATACACAACATAGGGGGAAAATCAGATGACCACTTTACATTTTACAGAACAACTTCAAAAACATTCTCACATACTTGCATTTTGTTGTTCAATTTCTGTTGTATTTCATCTATCTTTTTCCGCGCATAGCTGGACTGGTCAGCAATCTCTAATGTGCCACTGTCCATGCTGTCTGTCACATCGCTTGTATCATCTGAATCGAGAAGTGAGGCTGAAACATGCATTTAATTATCTATATGCAAAAGTATGCCTTATGCAGCATGTAGCAGACCTACTTTCTATGAAGTACTTGACATACAGAGATTAGGGAAAACAAATATGAGACATTTGCAACCACATGTCGTATTATCTTTCCATTGTGAGTTTACTAGGCTTTACTAGGCTCAGGATGTGCACCTGAGGTAGAAACAAAGATGTAGCCCATTATTCTTCCTAAATGCTGTATGCGGAAAACTGCATAACTCACACCTACACCGGAAATTAATCACATTTTTGAAGCAAGAAAGATGTCTTACTTTCTCAGCAACATACTTTCTGAACTGATAAAAAGGCATACACCAACAGTCTTGAAATACTTTCAAAAAGTGAGGCATTTGCACCAAAACAACACTAAAATAAATAAGGACTGACTGCTGAATAAGATGATTAGTTTCACTAAAAATTCTGATGTCACCATAATTTAGTACAAAAGGTTTTACTCAATTTTCAAGATTGAAGATAGAGTACACCAATACATTTCTAGGCTTAACACTAAACAATAGGTTCCTGTAAGGTATTGTTTTCACCTCATAGCTACTCAGTCTGTAAGCAATAAAGGAATGACTAGGGTTAATGTCCCAATGATGATGGATGGGTACAGCTAGAGGACATGTTGAGATGGAACGTGTATGGGTAGGAAATTTTCCAAAGGAGTTATCACAACATTTGCCTTAATCAATCTACAGGAATGACAGATAATCTTAAGTCTAGATGGCTGGAGAAAGATTTGAGCCCAGTTCCTCCTGACTGCATGTCCAGATTCTTAATTACTCTGCTATGATTCTCAGTCAACATGTAAACTAACCTGTAAACCAAAGCCAAATAGTTCTTTCAGATTTTGTACAGTCAATGACTGGGCAGTCATTGGCCAACAGAAATGCTTTAGGATAGAAGAGAAGATTATGACAAAGACTCCATAAAAAGTTATTATGTGCAACATCAAAGATCTGATTGAAATTAACCCCTTCAAACCAGGAATTAACTACAATCGATTTGACACCATATTAATCCCAAACAATGTCAATCTTCAAGTGTTTCAGGAATGTCCTGCTATTCATTCTTTATTCTTTCCCTGCATTTTATGCAGCTGATCTTGGATCAACAAGCACTTGTAATGTATGTAGGAGGGATACTCCAAGTTTTAACAGTCATACTGAATAAATAAAGTGATTTAATTAATTTTGTTTGTTTGTTTGTCTGTCTGTAGATACTTGTCTGCAGCCCTGGACATATTGCAAGCCCCATTCCACAATGCCGCAACACTGTAGCACACTGTGCCAAAACAAAATGGCCCAGCCCATTAATAAAGTGGAGTACCATGCACTTATTTGTTTTCAGCAGCAGTAGAAGTGTTGCAGCTGTGTCAGGCCAATCTAGGTGCCTAAGGAACTCATCTGGATTGGCCTCTCACACCTGCTACATTTCAACTGCTGCTAAAAACGAGTAATCACACAGTACTCCATGTTTTCAATGGAGTGCACCACCTTGTTTTGGCTCCTCCGGCAGCATGCTAAGGTACAGTAGCATTGTGGGATAGCAATGCGTACTGGGAGTGCAGATGTGTAACTGTAAGCAATATAATAGAAGGAAACATTCCACGTGGGAAAAATTATATATAAAAACAAAGATGAGGTGACTTACCGAACGAAAGCGCTGGCAGGTCGATAGACACACAAACAAACACAAACATACACACAAAATTCAAGCTTTCGCAACAAACTGTTGCTTCATCAGGAAAGAGGGAAGGAGAGGGGAAGACGAAAGGAAGTGGGTTTTAATGGAGAGGGTAAGGAGTCATTCCAATCCCGAGAGCGGAAAGACTTACCTTTGGGGGAAAAAAGGACAGGTATACACTCGCACACACGCACATATCCATCCACACATACAGACACAAGCAGACATATATGTCTGTATGTGTGGATGGATATGTGCGTGTGTGCGAGTGTATACCTGTCCTTTTTTCCCCCAAAGGTAAGTCTTTCCGCTCCCGGGATTGGAATGACTCCTTACCCTCTCCCTTAAAACCCACTTCCTTTCGTCTTCCCCTCTCCTTCCCTCTTTCATGATGAGGCAACAGTTTGTTGCGAAAGCTTGAATTTTGTGTGTATGTTTGTGTTTGTTTGTGTGTCTATCGACCTGCCAGCGCTTTCGTTCGGTAAGTCACCTCATCTTTGTTTTTATACAATAACAAACACAAACACGCACACAAATTTCAAGCTTTCGCAACCCATGATTGCTTCATCAGGAAAGAGGGAAGGAGGGGGAAAGACAAAAGGATGTGGGTTTTAAGGGAGAGGGTAAGGAGTCATCCCAATCCCGGGAGCGGAAAGACTTACCTTGGGGGGGAAAAGGGACAGGTATACACTCACTCACTCACTCACCCACACACACACACACACACACACACACACACACACACACACACACACACACACACACACACACAAACATCCATCGGCACATAACAGACACGCAGACATATGTAAAGGCCTTTACATGTGTCTGCTTGTGTCTGTATGTGTGCGGATGGATATGTGTGTGTGTGTGTGTGTGTGTGTGCGCGCGAGTGTATACCTGTCCCTTTTTCCCCCCTAAGGTAAGTCTTTCCGCTTCCGGGATTGGAATGACTCCTTACCCTCTCCCTTAAAACCCACATCCTTTCGTCTTTCCCTCTCCTTCCCTCTTTCCTGATGAAGCAACCATGGGTTGCAAAAGCTTGAAATTTGTGTGTGTGTGTTAACAGAGGGAAACATTCCACATGGGAAAAATATATCTAAAAACAAAGATGATGTGACTTACCAAACGAAAGCGCTCGCATGTCAATAGACACACAAACAAACACAAACACAATTTTGTGTGTATGTTTGTGTTTGTTTGTGTGTCTATCGACATGCCAGCACTTTCGTTTGGTAAGTCACATCATCTTTGTTTATATATATGAGGTGATAAAACTATGATTACTGCTCTTCAACACTATTTTCTCTTGCGACAGCTCCATTGTCCACACAAACAGTGAAAGCAGATTCTCTCTGTGATGTTCACACCAAGGTGACTTGTTAAAAAACTGACTATCAGTGGAAAATGACGAAGCACCCACAAAAGCAAACTGAATCTGACTGTATGGCATCTACTTCCCTTCCATTTACAATTCAGAGAATGATCTGTTCACTGTACATGTTTGTTTGTGTTCGCTCTGGTGTAAACCAGGTTTAAGACCACCAAATAGAATACTAACCTCTAATTAACTGTTTAGAAAATTGATTAATATCAGCTAGAGGACACTGCCAGCTAATTTTAACATCAGTAGTCTAATACTATGTTACTTGATCACCAGAAAATGCCTGTTCAGCATGTAATCAACTGTATCTCCACAGAGAAACAGTTTCATTTGCCAATGGAACTGTACTGACACATTGTTTAACGTCATATTAGTTGACAGCATTGCATCATTAGCACTACCACTGCCACATAACTTGCCCCTCCATCAGGGCAGTGTGTGGGTGTGGCTTACACATGGCAAAGCCAGAGTGTAACGAAGCAGGGTTGCCCACTGCTATCCTGTTTTGGTTTTACACTCCTTCAGTAACTTAGTTAAGCAATGAACTTTTATTTTTTTCATTTTCACTACTCAGATTCCGACTACAGATTCTGAGGCCTTCAGCCTCATAGTACAGAAATCAGAAATAGTTTAAATAAAATTCTCCTAGTAAAATCTATTATTTCAGTACATTCTAATGTCTATTCTGAAAGTAATGAGATAATCAGTTTTATTGGAAATGCATACTATTAAAAGTTATGAACAATGACATATATTGTGCAATACATACTAAGTAAAATTCGAGTGAGCAAATAGATCAAATTCAGCTATAAGACTGCATCCAAAAGAAAGCCTAAATTTTACTGATTCCAGCAAAGTATTTAAATTAACCTAAAGTCTATTAGTTAAATAGATATTAAGACTTAAAATCTGTAGTCTGTATGACTTTCAGTGCCAATTGTGACCAAACTTCCAAATAATTCTGAGATCTGTTTTGATACTTTTGCTACCTTTATTTTTCTACGTAAAATAACTCCAGTCTCAACTTTGTAAGTGCATTAATTAAGAATTAAGTAAATTTGAATATGTAAAAATTATTGTTCAAAAGGGCTGCCGTGGTTATAAGTCGGGAATTCCCACGGCGGATGCATAAGTTAGTTCTGCGTATTTAAATTGATACAGCTCACTCATGTTATTTAAATAATAAAACCCAATAGTTAACTTCAAAACCAATTAGAAAGGATCATTTTAACCCTGGGAAATTATAAACTATAATATATTAACAGAAATAGTCAAATATTCAAGCGCTCGTCTATATAAGGTACGAGCTGGTGCAGTTCTCAGTTAGTTCTCGGTCAGATTCTCTTGGAGCAGAAGTGCGGCAAGTTGGTTAATTTTTTCGGTAATTGTAATTGTGAACTTTTTTAAAGGCTGGAAGTTTTTGACCTACCTATTGTGACGATTAAGTGTAAGAGGCCTGGTCACATGAGTATTGTGTGTGCGAGTGATAACAAATAAATCGCACTGTGGTTGGCATAAATGTTCAACAATGAATATGATCTTGACTTTTGATTTTGGAAAACTTCACCGAGGATCCTGGCTTCTTAATTTCAGTGTGATTTAGGTGAGACAGACGCAGCTACCGGGAAGACAATATTGAATAAACAAAGCAAGGTAGGTCGAGAACACTGCGCACTATCTACTGGGTGAGGAAATGTTTCAATACCGGTACATCCGGTTATGACGTGAACTTTAAGTGGCACTAATAAATAAGGACGTGTCCTGGCACGTTACATGTGGTGCCCCGGGTGAGGAAAATGCCCGGCACGTTACAAGAGGAGCAAGTACTTCAGCAGTATTCCACAGATGATGCAAGCAGTGGCACACAATCAGGCGGAGGGATGACATCACTCCATCTGGGAAGCCAATGAGTGGGATGTGACATCGCGCAGTGGCCACAGCAATCGCACGAATTTCCCTTATCAATCCGCATGGCTATATGACTCGCGTCCAAGTGAGTTAGTGGTAGTTTATGTCCAGTTCAGCAGTATGAAGAAAGCAGCCACCAATCAGGAATCAGCAGTCTACAGTAAACAGTCTACAAGATAGCAGTGGTTGTTGCCACTATCACTCAGCGACGTTGGAAATGAACTTAGCTCCAGACAGTGTTTATTTCTGGGAAGTGTTTATATTGTGTATCAGACTTAGTCTCAGCCTGGACAAATTTCTATTAGTGTTCAACTTGAACTGGATGATACGGTTTGTGAGAGTTGCAATAAATGAGTGTTCATGCCTGTGGTACTAATTAATTTGGTAGTAGTATTCCGGAACCCAATCACTACAGTGGTGCAGTGCAACACCTGACTATGACATACTTCACTGGAAATCATCATGGATCATACCAGTGAGGGACTTCAAATCTTCTAGGGCACACAGCACAGTGTATTATTCAACATTTTGCTGACTAAGAGCATTTACTTCAAGGTAGTCAGTGGTCGTGGTAGGCCTCGAGATCATAATATTCACAAACTCTGGAACTTTCTGTGTGATTTTTCTTGCTGTAACTTACTTTCCTGACCTGTCTGATTACATTATTGAGTTTTTGGCCGAGAGCACTGATCTGTACTTAGTTCAATCAAGATAGTGCACCAACTTCTTCTCACAATTCAAATCTTGAACCTCTTTTATTCTATTAGTGCTACTCACAAAAAGCTGTTAAAAGGGCTAGATGAACAGGAACAATGGCGTTGCATGCCAACTTTGTACAGGGCAATAAAACAGGTACAATTTTCGAAGTCCCAGAGCGAAGCTATCTCACTACATTATGGCGGCTGCAATGAAAACATTTCACCAGCGAGATTGCGTCAGGGCAAAATACGTCGTCAGCAGACTTCAGCAGAATGTAGTGGGTCAGAGCAACCAAACAAGGTCACATCACTTCCGTTACATGACGAAAGAAAGGCTAAAGTGAATGCAACAAACGGTACCAAGAGCTTTATGAAACAGTTCTAGGCTACAGCAAAAATCTGTTAAGCAAGCACGACAGAAGGAAAACTGCTGACACCTTCACAACCACTGATGTGGTCATGACAAATGATGTTGGGTAAACATTAGCCACTAGTTCCCTCCATAAATATCCTGGCAGTTCAGCCTGTAAGGCAGTCAGTCAGACAGACCGATGGCTTGCATGATGTTTGCACTCGATTCCCTGACTGCAGCAAAGTGACGCCTGGCACAAGTTTGCTGTAAATTTCCTACATGCTACAGACAACAGTTCCTACTGAGAGAGATGGCTACATCGCCATAATCACCAGTCGCAGAGTCCAACTCCACAGTCTGCTTCTGTCACAGGTAGGAAGACCTGGACGTCTTTCTGTCTCACCAGGACTAGTGGTGGTGGTGGTGGTGGTGGTGGTGGTGGTGTGGAATGCACCTTTTGGGCTCTCCCCATATAAGAGGCTTCCTTTTGGTATCAATTTGGCCGCGGCATTGTTCAAATGGTAGCTGGAGCATCTGTTTCCGAAGGTTCTAGGAACTGCCAACTACTTAGACGACATCATAATCTTCATGTGCACTACCAAAGAACATGTTTCTCAGCTTGGAGATGTAGCTACACATCTGACAGACACTCTGTTAACATGGACAAGTGTTCTTTTTTCCAGCACAAGATTGAATATCTGGGACATATTCTCTCAATGGAAGGAATCTGTCCCATGAGTAAACAACTCTAAGCCATTGCTCGGCTCCCAGTCAGTGCCAACATCGAACAACTGCAGTCTGTCCTGGACCAAATCAGATACTACAGGAAATTTATTCCAGCAGTGGCCACGGTAATGGTGCTGCTTCATAAATTGCTCAGTACAGGTGAATGATGGGACTGGTCACCAAAATATCAATGGGCTTTCAAGCACTTGAAGGGAACTTCACTGGAGTCTGCTTGAGCACCTGTAAACTGAGGAAACCACTGACAGTGGGATCAAGGCAGTATTTTTACACAGGGTGAGCACAGCAGACAAGCCCATTACATTTACCTCTGAAACACTGAATATGGCACAAAAGGGCTAATAACAAACTGAGAAGGAAGCCCTCATCCTTATCTTTACCATAAAGAAATTTTACAACTATGTGTATGGGTGTCAATTCCTGTGCCAAACAGACCACAAACACTTGGTGACTCATTCTCATCCAACAGCACAGGTTCCCATCAAGATGCAACATTTACAACTTTGGTTGCTTTTCTTGTCGGTTTACAACTATTAGACTGAGATCAGACATCCTCCAACCACAGCAATGCTGACCTTCTTTCACATCTGCTGGCAGGCAGCAATGCAGCTTCTGATGCGCTGTCAGAGATATGTTTCAAGATCGACGTCCTCTCCAGTCAGTTAGTAACTGACCTCCCATTCAATGCCAAAGTCATAGCAGACATTGTCACAGCAAATGGAGTGATCTCACAGGTAAAGCATTTTATGCAAAACAATGGCCTTTGTCAAAGAAGACATGAAAACATCAAAACCTTGTATATTTTTTGGAAATGATAAACTGTACTTCATTGTCCACAATTTGGATGACAAGGTGTGTGTTTCTCACTCTGATGACACTCCAGTCAGCCACCTTGAAAGATATTCCATACATGCCAACAGGGCATAATTTAATTACTATGAAGTGGATAGCTTGACAATATGTTTATTGGAAAGGATTGGAAAAGGACATTGAGTCCATGCTCCATAACTTCATGCTCAGTCACAAGTACCAAGTGGCACCTCTGAAATCCTATACTCCTTGGCCTTGCACCCTTTTCTGGGGGGTAACTGGCTACTTCTTGTGGATGCCCACACAAGCTACCCTTATGTCATCAGGATGAGCAGTACTGCGTGGGGGTTCCTAAGGGCCTGTGCACTAAAACAGATTTCTGCCATGGAGTGTCTCCCTACAGGTATTGTACTGGATAATGGCACCCAATTCACTAGTCAAAAATTTGTGTCCTTCTGCATGGCTCACGGGACACAGCACCTTTGCAGCACACTATTTTATCCAGAGTTGAAAGGGATCACTGAAAGGGATCACAGATAGCTTCGGCTGGGACATTCAAGGCGCAAGTGAAAAAGCTCACATTGTAAGATGCCTCGCTAATGTTTCTCTCTTCTTACACAAACAAGCTCTCCCCAAAAGGATGCATTTCCTGTGCGGAAGCTGCACAGCAGACGTTGAGGGCCTTACTGACCTTCATTACTCCTGGTCATCGGTGAAACACCGCTGCCAGTAGATTAGTCAGCAAAGAATGGCATTTTAAGGTTGATGCTAGTGTCTCCTATTCAGTAGTATGGTATGGCAAGAAGGAATGGTATCCAGGGACTGTGGTGTGTCGCCCAGGCAATCCATTGCAGGTGGAGATACATGATGCAAACATGTGGATCAGCTCTGACAATTAGATAGATTTCTTTCCAGGAATTATAGCCCTATTTTAGTTCCAGAACTGCAGCAGCTTACCAGTGCCAATGCCCAGGCACCACCGGAACCGATGGATGCAGAGCCCAGTGGGGATGGCACAGGTACCAGGATGGAGGTGGACTTTGTCCACTAACCACAGCAGCAGCCGAAGAAGAGATAGATTTGACCCTATTATTTGAAGGGTGAGTGTGGGCGTGGGGGTGGGGGGTGGATGGGGGATGATGTGTACCACATCACTACCCCTGCCTATAAGTCCACACTTCAGTCACAGTGGCATATGGGCTCAGCTTATATCACGGTGACACCAACACAGCATGTACTTCGGTGATCTGCCAAGGAGGCTGCCAGTGGTGGCCATACTTCTTTGCATGCTTTGTCAAGTGCATCAATCAGACACTGCTACCACACAGTAGTCCCAACCAATCATGCGAATTCCCCATGCCAACCCGAATGGCTATTTATGAGCCCAATGACGAACATCCTAGCCTATATCCTTCCCACTACTCCTAAAGGTGGTGTTCCATCACCCATCCAGCCTACAAAACAACCTAGTCCATCCCTATGCCACTTCAACACCCAACTCCTTGCCAAAAGGAATATAACCTTGTGGAAGGCCCAGGTGCAAGACCCACCCAATCCACCCATCCAGCACTTCTTACTTCAGTCCTGTCACAGGCTTATCCTTCCCTATCAGAGGCGGGCCCAACTGTGACAGCAGACATGTCTAATACAAACTCTGCTGCAATCGCTGCACAGCTTTTCACATGATATGACAACCAACCAGCCATCCACAGAATGAATGGCACCACCAAACTGAGGCCATGAACAAAGTTGACCATCCAGTGGTGCAACATGCAGCTGAGCACAACATGTTCGATTTCAATGTTGCTTCGTAACCAGGACCACCTGGATCCTTCCCTCCACCACCAGCTTTTATGAACTACACAGATTCAAGTTGTCCTTGCAACAAATCCTTCACTCCTTAACCCTCCTGGCCTTAATCCCCAGTAAACCATTGTCCCCACACCCTCCACATAATGGTTCCCCCTCCCAATTCATGTGTCCACATCACCTTCATCGTGTTCTGCTCCCAACTGGTTCCAACACACTTGCATCACATGCTCAGCCTGTGCACCTGCCCAACCTCCCTCCTGCGTTCCAACCCAGCAAACCAGCTGCCTCCTTCCAAGTCTCTAGCCACCTACTCTCAACCTCTTTCCCTGCCTCCCACTTCTCTCTCCCTCTACCAACCCAACTTACACGACCCCCAGCCCACCATACTCCACCTGTCGAATTGTACTCCTGGCATTGTGTGTCCAGCCAGCACTACGTGGTGGCATAGACGGGTTTGCAGACGCACGTGTGTGTGTGTGTGTGTGTGTGTGTGTGTGTGTGTGTGTGTGTGTGTGTGTGTGTGTGCATACTCTAGCTTAAGAAAGGATTCATTCTCAAAGCTAGCATGTTTTCTTTCTTTGTTTCTTTCTTGTGTGTGCCTGTCGACAACTCAATGCTTCTGTGTTTCGGCAAGTGGTCTCTCTTACTCCTAAAGCATTTATGTTGTAAATTTTATATTAAGATGAACAGAGTTTTTACTACTTAAACGTATTGAAATCAGCGAGTTTTAAATATTCGCCAAGGCGACGGCATGCAGCTGGGCTGATCCAGGTAGCCATGAGCTGCTGCCCCCGGCCTGAGCAGCTTGCTCGGCAAGCGAGTTAGAGGAATGGAAGGTAGGTTTAACAGGGTCTGATGGAGTGAGGAGAGGACAACCTGGCTTTGACACCAAGACAACCTGGCTTTGACACCAGCATGTGGATGAAGGAGTTGGCCCCAAAGATGGAAGTGTTTCCAATGAGACAGAATATGCTTGCCTTGAAATTTTTAAAAATGCAATAGTAATTTGACAGTAATCTGTCACAAAGCCAATCATATCAACGTACCTACAACACTGACATGTATTCATTGAGACATTAATATTATATATCACAAAACTGCAGAAGTTTAATAACTTCTGAATGCTTCCTGTGGTCTTAACAAATAAGACACTGGATGATAGCTTAGGACTCTGGCTATCATCCCTGAGAGCCACACATTTAAACACTTATTTTATTTATTGAGTTATTACATTTTATATCTTTATAATATTGTAAATGTGTCAAGATCAACATATTCTCCACAGTTACACAGCAAATGAACACACGCTATTAGCCCTTATACTTCCCTTACTTAACCATGTAACGTTTGTCTAAGTTATTACTTGATTTCACAGTATTTGTTTTATTATTTGATCTCTTGTTTATTTAATTAAAACTTAATTCAGCCAGTAAAACACTCAATTTAAGAGTGGTAAAATTTTTGTAAGATCTGGTACACTACTAAATAGAGAGTAAAGAGACATCTATTGAGCAGGTCAACTTCATTGTTTTACATGTCTGACCAGCTTTTTTCTTTGTTATTTGCCAGAGGTGTATGTGTGTGAAACTTACGTTTAATTTAATTACGCCTACATTTTTACACACAGAATACTGTGTCTGGACTGAATGGGGCCGGAAGAAAGAGAGCTTTTATTTAAACCGTTTGTCAAGTCTGTAGCTTATTTATGCATCAAATAATGGTCCAAATTCTAAGCTTTACATACATTATACATTTTGGTTGGGAAAGTGAGGTCTCAAAAGCACAAATGAGCAGACACTCCTGGTTATTCTGCATCTGGTAGTCAGCTCACATTGATCAGTTTTGTGGTAACATGTTGGTGAGCTCATAATGCAGTTGCAGACTTGTAACTGTGATCGATTTTTCAGGAGCAAAAAGGGACTTAAACTCGAAGAGCTGGCTGGAACGTGCAGCATCACACTTTGGCTTACTTCAGTTGCATTTCTGAAATTAATACACAACAGGCTATGAGAATCTATTCAAAATTTCACTTTTTAATTTATTGCCATACTGGACTTGTGGCAAATATGTTGTTTTTAGTTTAATGGAATGGGACTCTTGTTTTTCACATACCAGTGTTATTTACATATTCTGCTACCCTTCTCATTACACATTTATGCAAGCTTAACTGCACTTTAGAATAATTCTTATTATATGTATTTCATGTGTAACTGATTTGTTGTAGGACCACCATTCTTAATAATTCGTTTCGCTAACTGAGTAAATTGGTTCATTTGTCTTAATGCTTTCATGTTGTCTCCATCTGTTATTCAGTAGAATATAACCCTTTTGTCATTATTATTATCATTATTATATTTCAATTTGCTTTAATTAATAATTTGCATTACTTGTCAAGACTTGGATAATTAGACTGCAGGATCAAAGGTTACAACTATTTTTGCAGTGACTTTAGCTGCTGGGCATGAAAGCAGACATGTATGACTCACCTTAAGACTATATTAAGCCACAATTCTAAATAGAGCCATGCATTATCCAATCATGTCTATCGCTAAATTTCATCTCAGGGATGTATTCAGTAAAAATCATTAATAATGGTAAGCTGCAAGGTTTGATGCTCCAAGAAGTTATAAAGTTCTTTTGCCACATGTAGCTACAATGAAAAAGTGTAGCCCACATACCAGTAGAAACATACTGGCATAAACATAGCTGATTCTAATGCTTTCGTCCCCAGACACGTCTACAGGTGTGCCATAATGGGTGATAGTACCCATCAGTTTGCCATAATATTTTCCAGCGTTAAACAAGATCTATGTTAATCTGAGAATGTATGTGAAGAGTTCAGGCTGGTAATGTGTGTGACGAACAATCTAAGCCAATATGTAAGGAAGTTCAAATACCACATTCACATCTCCACTTAATTCGTAGACCACCTCAACCAATATATTTCTGTGTTAGCAACGGAATGGACAGTTTTTATGTAACCTGTATCTTTTGAATGGTCCACTTTAAAAATCCTTGGAATTATTTGTTGAAAACTTCTACAAATCTTTCATGTATTCTCTAGGCACTCACTAATGTAAATCTATTGCCTAATTTACGGAAAATATTCTGAACATAGCGGCGTCAATAGATAAACAGCTTTCACCTGCTGTGCAAACCTTTGCAAGGAACATATTCTGACAAAGCCACTAGAATCCTTTGAGTTCAAGCCAATGTCTTTCTATTGAGATGTGGTCAATAAATTTGTGGTATCACCACATGGAAGTGAAGAATACCATTTCTTCAAAATAGCTAAACAGCCTTAATCCATATATATTATAAAAATTGATGTACATATGTATGTATGTATGCATATATGTTTCACATCTCTTAAAACACTGGACTAATTTCAACCAAACTTAGTAGCCATATCACTTACTGTCTGGACACAGTCACTGTGGATGTAAGAACGGTCCATCTATCAAAGGGAAGGGGGGGGGAGGGTTAAAAAGTAGTATAGTCCACCAAGTGCAAATAGCCAGACCGTATTCATCCAATATTTGAGAATGAAAGTTATTGCAATATACTTCACACGTAATTTCAAACAATTAGCTGAGGACACCTTATTCACATTCCTCCAGAACCTCAACAACTTCTCCCCCATTTGCTTCACCTGGTCCTACTCAACCCAACAAGCCACCTTCCTAGATGTTGACCTCCGCCTCGGAGATGGCTACATCAGTACCTCCGTCCATATCAAACCTACTAACCACGAGCAATACCTTCACTTCGACAACTGCCACCCATTTCATACCAAAAAGTCCCTTCCGTACAGCCAAGCCACCCGTGGTCATCCCATCTGCAGTGATGAGCAGTCCCTCTCTAAATATACCGAGGGTCTCACTGAAGCCTTCACTGACCATAATTATCCTCCCATCCTTGTACAAACACAAATCTCCTGTGCCTTATCATTCCTGTCTCCCACCACCTCCCAAAGTCCCACAGTCCGGCCACAGAGGAGCATTCCCCTCGTAACTCAGTACCATCCGGGACTGAAACAACTGAATTACATTCTCCGCCAGGGTTTCGATTACCTCTCGTCGTGCGCTGAAATGAGAAATGTCCTACCCACTATCCTTCCCACCCCTCCTACCATGGTACTCCACCGTCCACCGAACCTACACAATATACTCGTCCATCCTTACACAACCCCTGCTCCCAATCCCTTACCTCATGGTTCATACCCCTGTAATAGACCTAGATGCAAGACCTGTCCCATACATCCTCCTACCACCATCTACTCCAGTCCGGTCACTAACATTACCTATCACAGCAAAGGCAGGGCTACCTGTGAAACCAGTCATGTGATCTACAAGCTAAGCTGCAACCACTGTGCTGCATTCTATGTAGGCATGACAACCAACAAGCTGTCTGTCCGCATGAACGGCCACCAACCAACTGTGGCCAAAAACAAGTGGACCACCCTGTAGCTGAACACGCTGCCAAACATGATACCCCTCATCTCAATGAGTGCTTCAGAGCCTGTGCCATATGGATCCTTCCCACCAACACCAGCTTTTCTGAATTGGGCAGGTGGGAACTTTCCCTGCAATAGATCCTACATTCCCATAACCCTCCTGACCTCAACCTTCGTTAGTCACTGTCCTCACCCATACAGCCCCCTCCCTGTTCCCATTCCAGCACTAAACAGCTGTCACTTCACAGCCACACCCAGTCTTTTAATTTCTTTTATTTTTATTTCTCTCCTTTCTGCTACTTAATCCCTCCCTCCTCCACACCTTCTCTCCTACCCTCCGTCTAAACTGCAACCCTTCACTGTCCGCCACTCCCACCATACTATCCCTCCTCCTCCCCGCCCCAGCCTCCTCCTTACCCCCACCCAGTCACCACTCCCATCATGCACTGGTGCTACTGCTCCCAGTGTGGTTTCAGCTCTCTGAGACTGCAGATGTGTGTGCAAGTTGCGCTTGTGTGTGTGTGTGTGTGTGTGTGTGTGTGTGTGTGTGTGTGTACTGCTGACAAAGGCCTTAATGGCCGAAAGCTACGATTGTGTGAATCTTTTTATTGTGCCTATCACAGCTCAGAATCTCTGCTATATGGTGAGTATCAACTTTCCTTCTCTCGTATTGAAACTTTTTTTCCTCATAGACAACACCCACAAAATGATGAAAGGATAAAGTTCACTGGTTACTAAATTTCTGCTGTTCATGCAATAAAATCATCATACCAGGCAAGCCAATTTAATGTATTACTTCTTTACTATTAATTGTATTGGCAACATATTTTGCAGACAGCATTCACAATACCACTGAATGTACCAGCACAATTATATCACTGTAGGGCATGTAGTTCTGGAGATAGGATGTAAAACACTGAGAAGCATGAAAAACTGCTTCACCATGCATGATATTTAAATTTACTACATCTTTGCTGCAAACTCAAATACAACACATCTCACAGACAGTATCTACATATGGTGCTGAATGTACCTACAAAAATATATCATTGTATGAAACACAGTTCAGGAGATATGGTGTATAATACTGAGATGAGTGAAAAACTGCTGCATCATGCACGACATTTTAATTTATTACTTTTTTACTACTAACCATTTGCAACACATTTCATAGGCAGTATCCACATATGCAGCTGAATGTATCTACATAAATACATAGTGCTTCAAAATTCATGTTACATGATTCTAGAGTGTGAAGAGGAGACTTACTAGATCAAATTTCACACAGGAACTCATGTCCAGAAACAGCTCATTTCCATGTTGCAAGGAGAACAAGACGTGGAGATTTCACTCTATTTACTGTTATATTACAACAGTTATTAGATATGATGACCAACAAGTTCAGTGCACGGAGTGGATCAGCACAATAATTTTGCATAAATTCTGTCCACCATGCATGGTGTATGGTTAATAATTTCTGCCGCAGCACAGATCCATGTAACCAGATCTTCCTCCAACTGGACAGGGGTCTCGTAAACAAGACTCTTCGTGTGACTCCACAAGAAAAATCCCAAAAAGTTTAAATCTAGGGATACTGGTGGCCAAACATGTGGTCCACATCAACGGATCCATCTGTCCCTGTAGACTACATTCGTATGGTTTCGGATGTGAACTGAAAAATGTAATGCCGCGCCATCGTGCTGAACCTCGATTCATGTCAAATATCCAATAGCACATCTTCCAAAAGTCCTGCCAGCACTTGTTGCAGGAATATCAAGTACCTGGAACACATGAGCTTCTGGTAGCAAGGCTGTATGGCCCAGTCACACAACCCCCATAAATATCTGGACAGACTTGGATGCCAAATGTGTGATGAAATCTTCACATGCATGTGGCTCTGTGGTTTTCTTCATCCCAAATGCGGCCATTTTGAGCTTTCTGAAAACCTTCCCTGTTGAAATGTGCTTTGTTGGTGAGCAAAATTCGCCTTGGAAATCGAGTAAAATCCACACAAAGGTGTAAAAACCAAGAACAGAAATAGACATTTGGCACAAAATCTGCCGGGAGCATAATGCATACTTTCTGAGGGTTGTGTGGGTGGAGCTGCTGTGCATGCAGAACATGCCAGACAGACAAGTGAGACACATGCAAGTCACATGCAATGGCGGGAGTACTCATTGATGGGTTCTCTTCAACTTGATGAAGCACTTCCTCTTCCAATATGACAATGTGCTGCTTTCTCGGAGCACCACAGTTTGCTGTATCGTTCGTGAATTTCCCACTTTGCCGCAGCTGTTGTTCTAATCTGCAAACTTGGGATTAGATGGAGTCACACGATTTGGAAAGTACTCATGGTACACGCATTGAGCACCTCTTCCATTACAGCGAGCTTCACCATAAATTAAAAATGTATTGGTGTACTCTACGCACGTGTACTCAAGCATCCTGTTAATGCAGTACTAGTCACTGACGCATAACAGGAAGCATGAAAACAAGGCAGATGGAAACATAGGATACCACGTGACATTGTGCCATCATACCATCCATGAATATGGGTAGCGTTCCATAATAGGCGAATTGAGTAAGAAATCTCTAGTGCATGACTGAGTAGCTGTTGTTTTCCTTGTAACTTGGAAATGAATCGTTTCTGGAGATGGGTTCGTATGTAAAACTAAGTCACCTATGCAACTTCTAGACAAGTCCATCCACGTGCAAATAACAGTTAAAAAGTCCTCTTAAATCCCTAGATTAATTTAAAACAAATTTGTTACACATACTACCGACTATCTGGGAAGAAATACTGTGGAGGTAAGAACCATCAACTTCCTACTGGAGTGATGGTGATAACTCGGAGAGAGCAGGAGGAAGTAGAAGGTACACAGACAGAGAGGGGAAAGAAGGAGATGGACAGAGAAAGGGAAGAGGAGTAGAGGGACAGAGAGGGAGGGTGGGGGCTGCAGGGGGGGCAGGTGGGAGGGGGGGGGGGGGAGATGGACACAGGGGGGAAGGAGAAGATGGACAGAGAGACTGTGTGGGGGATGGGTCCTTTGGCCATAACAAATATAGAAAATCCATACACAGCAACCTCTATTTCAATATCCTGAGCCATCACCACCCTTCATAAAGAACAAATGTGCTGAGACTAAGCTCCAAAGAGCTGCCAGATTGCCAAGCCTCAGTAAAGCCCCTATTACACGATGTGCGTAAACCATACACCTATGCACCAGTGCCTCAAGTGTTCATATCTGTAACAACAAGCTGGTTCACAGAGGCCTATTACAGCATGAACGCAGGATATACCTGGTGCACGTGTGCAGTGGACGGTAATAATGTGCAAAATGCCAATAGAACCATCTGATCTCATAAAGTCGTTCGTTCTACCGTGCAGAACACAAAGGGGATCGTGTGACATATTGGAACATCATCGTTCCAATTATTTACGTGAGATCAAGATTCCTATTTAATAAGAAATTGTTTTTTATCATTATTTATTAAGTAATTGCTATTCTATTATGTAGGTTACTACTGTTCTGAATTACTGACTAAACAGTTAGTTTTATATTACGACACTTGGTTGTACAGGTACCCGCATACCTAAATTTACATTTTGCACATGGAGGACCCATTTGTTTTTGGAGCTATTGCCCAGGCAGTGACAGTAAATCTTCAGATTAGGGCACAACGATGACAAAAACAAAAAGCCAAATGTTGTCGAATTCGACCCTAGATGAAAAGAAGGAACGAAGGTAGGGATTATATTCCTTATGAAAGAGCTCCCTCCATGAACCATGGACCTTGCCATTGGTGGGGAGGCTTGCATGCCTCAGTGATACAGATAGCTGTACCATAGGTGCAACCACAACGGAGGGGTATCTGTTGAGAGGCCAGACAAATGCGTGGTTCCTGAAGAGGCGCAGCAGCCTTTTCAGTAGTTGTAGGGGCAACAGTCTGGCTGATTGACTGATCTGGCCTTGTAAAACTAACCAAAACGGCCTTGCTGTGCTGGTACTGCGAACGGCTGAAAGCAAGGGGAAACTACAGCCGTAATTTTTCCCGAGGGCATGCAGCTTTACTGTATGGTTAAATGATGATGGCGTCCTCTTGAGTAAAATATTCCAGAGGTAAAATAGTCCCCCATTCGGATCTCCGGGTGGGGACTACTCAGGAGGACGTTGTTATCAGGAGAAAGAAAACTGGTGTTCTACGGACTGGAGCGTGGAATGTCAGATCCCTTAATCGGGCAGGTATGTTAGAAAATTTAAAAAGGGTAATTGATAGATTGAGGTTAGATACAGTGGGAATTAGCGAAGTTTGGTGGCAGGAGGAACAAGACTTCTGGTGAGGTGAATACAGGGTTATAAATACAAAATCAAATAAGGGTAATGCACGAGTAGATTTAATAATGATAAGTGCTACTGGGGTCCAGCTGCGCCGCAGCACGGAGTGTCATTCGCTCTGCGAACGTCGAGGAGTGCGGACGCATAGCTCTGGGTGTCTCGCTGGGCGTTGGCTTGCTATGTTCACTTGTGTTAACGTGCCACAGCAATGTCTCTGCGACGTGGTTACCGTCGTCGCTGGCGGCGCAGTGTACCTGTGTATTGCAGTTTGAAGGCGATTGATATTGACTTGGCTGGGCAGTTTAATAAACAACAATTGATTGGAGGTCCAAATGTTTTTCGTGGACTCCACCTGAACTTTACCTGTGATGTACAAGCAGTGTTTGGAGGTAGTACCTGGCTTACACTTGCTGTTGTATGGGGCAATCAAGCAGACTATGGTGGCCTTGAAGCATTTCCAGATGCTAACATTTTGGCTTGGAAGACATGGAGTATTGCTGAGACAGTGTCGTCGTAACTGCCGCCTGCTTCACGTCTGCTGTGCAGCGAGCTATCTTAATTTAAGTATTAACTGTATTTTTCTTACTTGTCACTTCTTCTTCCGTGTGTTTTTGCTTTTAGGAAGCTGTAATTGTCGAGTGCTAGTAATAGTGTTCCATAGATTTCATGTGTGTTTTGAATACAGTCAGAGAGAGTCCCTTTAGTCAGCCACAGTGCCAGTAGTGCTAGTGTTTGTTTTGAATACAGTCCAGAGACAGGTAGTGCTATTTTCATTGTTTTCTACAAGAAGTGGCTAGCAATCACAGTTTAGTCAACAATCAGCCGCCTTTAGTGAATTAGCAGTCTAGTTAAAAGTTGATTAACTCTCTACAGTAAATTGATTCCTTAGGATGGATAGGATGTGTGACTGCTGTGTACGGATGCAGGAGGAGCTGGCCACTGTTTGCGAACAGCTGAGCGTGTTGAAGGGCACGGTCAGCCGTCTTCAGGCTGCTGCCTCGGAGTGTAGCGGCAGTGGGGAGTCTGGTGCGTCGCATGGTAAACCCCAGGTGTTACATGCTTCACCCACTGTCCCTGCTGTCGAGACATCTTCGCGGGTACCGGGTGCAGTTGGGCTACCCTCTCCCCAAGGGGAGTGGCGGGTTCAGCAGCGTTCGCGGCGCCCGAGGCGGAGGGTAAATGTGGAGGCTGGCCGTGTGGCATCGCCCACTCTGCCTGTGAGTGGACATGTAGCTGCTCCTTCAGCAAGGTCTGAGCAGGCACACGGGGGGAGGGGTTTATTAGTTATTGAGAGCTCCAATGTTAGGCGGGTGATGGAGCCCCTTAGGGAAATAGCGGAAAGGTCGGGTAAGGCCAGTGTTCACTCTGTCTGCTTGCCGGGGGGTCTCATTCGAGATGTGGAGGAGGCCCTGCCGGCGGCGATAGAGAGCACTGGGTGCACCCGACTGCAAATTGTTGCTCATGTCGGCACCAATGACTCCTGCTGTCTCGGTTCAGAGGTCATCCTCAGTTCGTACAGGCGGTTTGCGGAATTGGTGAAGGCGGAAAGCCTCGCTCGCGGGGTGGAATCAGAGCTAACTATTTATAGTACCGTTCCCAGAACCGATCATGGTCCTCTGGTTTGGAGCCAAGTGGAAGGCTTAAACCAGAGGATCAGACGATTCTGCGGAGATCTGGGGAGCAAATTTCTTGACCTCCGCTATCGGGTGGAGAAATGTAGGGTCCCCCTGAATAGGTCAGGCGTGCACTACACGCCGGAAGCGGCTACAAGGGTAGCAGAGTACGTGTGGAGTGCACATGTGGGTTTTTTAGGTTAGAGAATCCCCTCCCTAGGCCTGACAAGACGCCTCCTGAGATGCGGCAAGGTAGGAATAGGCAAAATGCAACAGGGAATAACAATATTAATGTGCTAATAGTAAACTGCAGGAGCGTCTACAGAAAGGTCCCAGAACTGCTCTCGTTAATAAACGGTCACAACGCCCATATAGTACTAGGGACAGAAAGTTGGCTGAAACCAGATGTAAACAGTAATGAAATCCTAAACTCAGATTGGAATGTATACCGCAGAGACAGGCTGGCCAGTGAAGGGGGAGGCGTGTTTATAGCGATAAGAAGTGCAATAGTATCGAAGGAAATTGACGGAGATCCGAAATGTGAAATGATTTGGGTGAAGGTCACAGTTAAAGCAGGCTCAGACATGGTAATTGGATGTCTCTATAGGCCCCCTGGCTCAACAGCTGTTGTGGCTGAGCACCTGAAGGATAATTTGGAAAATATTTCGAGTAGATTTCCCCACCATGTTATAGTTCTGGGTGGAGATTTTAATTTGCCGGATATAGACTGGGAGACTCAAACGTTCATAACGGGTGGCAGGGACAAAGAATCCAGTGAAATTTTTTAAAGTGCTTTATCTGAAAACTACCTTGAGCAGTTAAACAGAGAACCGACTCGTGGCGATAACATATTAGACCTTCTGGTGACAAACAGACCCGAACTATTTGAAACAGTTAACGCAGAACAGGGAATCAGCGATCATAAAGCGGTTACGGCATCGATGATTTCAGCCGTAAATAGAAATATTAAAAAAGGTAGGAAGATTTTTCTGTTTAGCAAAAGTGACAAAAAGCAGATTACAGAGTACCTGACGGCTCAACACAAAAGTTTTGTCTCAAGTACAGATAGTGTTGAGGATCAGTGGACAAAGTTCAAAACCATCATACAATATGCGTTAGATGAGTATGTGCCAAGCAAGATCGTAAGAGATGGAAAAGAGCCACCGTGGTACAACAACCGAGTTAGAAAACTGCTGCAGAAGCAAAGGGAACTTCACAGCAAACGTAAACATAGCCAAAGCCTTGCAGACAAACAAAAATTACGCGAAGCGAAATGTGGTGTGAGGAGGGCTATGCGAGAGGCGTTCAATGAATTCGAAAGTAAAGTTCTATGTACTGAATTGGCAGAAAATCCTAAGAAATTTTGGTCTTATGTCAAAACAGTAGGTGAATCAAAACAAAATGTCCAGACACTCTGTGACCAAAATGGTACTGAAACAGAGGATGACAGACTAAAGGCCGAAATACTAAATGTCTTTTTCCAAAGCTGTTTCACAGAGGAAGACTGCACTGTAGTTCCTTCTCTAGATTGTCGTACAGATGACAAAATGGTAGATATCGAAATAGACGACAGAGGAATAGAGAAACAATTAAAATTGCTCAAAAGAGGAAAGGCCGATGGACCTGATGGGATACCAGTTCGATTTTACACAGAGTACACGAAGGAACTTGCCCCCTTCTTGCAGCGGTGTACCATAGGTCTCTAGAAGAGCGTAGCATTCCAAAAAATTGGAAAAGGGCAGAGGTCGTCCCCGTTTTCAAGAAGGGACGTCGAACAGATGTGCACAACTATAGACCTATATCTCTAACGTCGATCAGTTGTAGAATTTTGGAACACGTATTATGTTCGAGTATAATGACTTTTCTGGAGACTAGAAATCTACTCTGTAGGAATCAGCATGGGTTTCTAAAAAGACGGTTGTGTGAAACCCAGCTCCCGCTATTCGTCCACGAGACTCAGAGGGCCATAGACACGGGTTCACAGGTAGATGCCGTGTTTCTTGACTTCTGCAAGGCGTTCGATACAGTTCCCCACAATCGTTTAATGAACAAAGTAAGAGCATATGGACTATCAGACCAATTGTGTGATTGGATTGAAGAGTTCCTAGATAACAGAATGCAGCATGTCATTCTCAATGGAGAGAAGTCTTCCGAAGTAAGAGTGATTTCAGGTGTGCCGCAGGGGAGTGTCATAGGACCGTTGCTATTCACAATATACATAAATGACCTTGTGGATGACATCGGAAGTTCACAGAGGCTTTACGCAGATGATGCTGTGGTGTATCGAGAGGTTGTAACAATGAAAAATTGTACTGAAATGCAGGAGGATCTGCAGCGAATTGACGCATGGTGCAGGGAATGGCAATTGAATCTCAATGTAGACAAGTGTAATGTGCTGTGAATACATAGAAAGATAGATCCCTTATCATTTAGCTACAAAATAGCAGGTCAGCAACTGGAAGCTGTTAATTCCATAAATTGTCTGGGAGTACGCATTAGGAGTGATTTAAAATGGAATGATCATATAAAGTTGATCGTAGGTAAAGCAGATGCCAGACTGAGATTCATTGGAAGAATCCTAAGGAAATGCAATCCAAAAACAAAGGAAGTAGGTTACAGTACGCTTGTTTGCCCACTGCTTGAATACTGCTGAGCAGTGTGGGATCCGTACCAGATAGGGTTGATAGAAGAGATAGAGAAGATCCAACGGAGAGCAGCGCGCTTCGTTACAGGATCATTTAGTAATCGCGAAAGCATTACGGAGTTGATAGATAAATTCCAGAGGAAGACTCTGCAGGAGAGACGCTCAGTAGCTCGGTATGGGCTTTTGTTAAAGTTTCGAGAACATACCTTCACCGAAGAGTCAAGCAGTATATTGCTCCTTCCTACGTATATCTGGCGAAGAGACCATGAGGATAAAATCAGAGAGATTAAGGGCCCACACAGAAGCATACCGACAATCCTTCTTTCCACGAACAATACGAGACTGGAACAGAAGGGCGAACCGATAGAGGTACTCAGGGTACCCTCCGCCACACACCGTCATGTGGCTTGCGGAGTATGGATGTAGATGTAGATGAATAGGAAAATAGGACTGCGGGTAAGCTACTACAAACAGCATAGTGAATGCATTATTGTGGCCAAGATAGATACGAAGCCCACGCCTACCACAGTAGTACAAGTTCATATGCCAACTAGCTCAGCAGATGACGAAGAGATTGATGAAATGTATGATGAGATAAAAGAAATTATTCAGATAGTGAAGGGAGACGAAAATTTAATAGTCCTGGGTGACTGAACTCAATAGTAGGAAAAGGAAGAGAAGGAAACGCAGTAGGTGAATATGGAATGGGAGGAAGGAATGAAAGATGAAGCCGCGTGGTAGAATTTTGCACAGAGCATAACTTAATCATAGGTAACACTTGGTTCAAGAATCATAAAAGGAGGTTGTATACATGGAAGAATCCTGGCGATACTGGAAGGTCTCAGATAGATTATATAATGGTAGGACTGAGGTTCAGGAACCAGGTTTTAAATTGTAAGACATTTCCAGGGGCATATGTTGACTCCGACCACAATTTATTGGTTGTGAACTGTAGATTAAAACCGAAGAAACTGCAAGAAAGTAGGAATTTGAGGAGATGGGACCTGGATAAACTGAAAGAACCAGAGGTTGTAGACAGCTTCAGGGAGAGCATTAGGGAATGATTGACAAGAATGGGGGAAAGAAATACAGTAGAAGAAGAATGGGTAGCTTTGAGAGATGAAATAATGAAGGTAGCAGAGGATCAAGTAGGTAAAAAGACGAGCGCTAATAGAAATCCTTGGGTAACAGAAGAGATATTGAATTTAATTGATGAAAGGAGAAAATATAAAAATGCAGTAAATGAAGCGGGCAAAAAGGAATAAAAACGTCTCAAAAATGAGATCGACAGGAAGTGCAAAATGGCCAAGCTAGAGGACAAATATAAGGATGTAGAGGTGCATATCACTAGGGTTAAGATAGATACTGCCTACAGGGATATTAAAGAGACCTTTGGAGAAAAGAGAATCACTTGCATGAATATCAAGAGCTCAGATGGAAACCCAGTCCTAAGCAAAGAAGGGAAAGCAGAAAGGTGGAAGGAGAATATAGAGCGTCTATACAAGGGCGATGTTCTCGAGGACAATATTAAAGAAATGGAAGAGAATGTAGATGAAGATGAAATAGGAGATATGATAATGCGTGAATAGTTTGACAGAGCTCTGAAAGACCGAAGTCAAAACAAGGCCCCTGGAGTAGACAACACTCCATTAGAACTACTGACAGCCTTGGGAGAGCCAGTCATGACAAAACTCTACCATCTGGTGAGCAAGATGTATGAGACAGGCGAAATACCCTCAGACTTCAAGAAGAATATAATAATTCCAATCCCTAAGAAAACAGGTGTTGACAAATGTGAAAATTACCAAACTATCAGTTTAATAAGCCACGGCTGCAAAATACTAACACAAATTCTTTTCAGATGAATGGAAAAAATGGAAAAAAAAGCGGACCTTGGGGAAGATCAGTTTGGATTCTGTAGAAATGTTGGAACACATGAGGCAATACTGACCCAAAGACTTATCTTAGAAAATAGATTAAGGAAAGGCAAACCTACGTTTCTAGCATTTGTAGACTTAGAAAAAGCTTTTGACAATGCTGACCAGAATACTCTCTTTCAAATTCTGAAGGTGGCAAGTGTAAAATACAGGGAGCGAAAGGCTATTTACAATTTGTACAGAAACCAGATGGCAGTTATAAGAGTCAAGGGACATGAAAGGGAAGCATTGGTTGGGAAGGGAGTGAGACAGGGTTGTAGCCTCTCCCCGATGTTATTCAATCTGTATATTGAGCAAGCAGTAAAGGAAACAAAAGTAAAATTCAGAGTAGGTATTAAAATCCATGGGGAAAAAATAAAAAGTTTGAGGTTCGCCGATGACATTGTTATTCTGTCAGAGACAGCAAAGGACATGGAAGAGCAGTTGAACGGAATGGACAGTGTCTTGAAAGGAGGATATAAGATGAACATCAACAAAAGCAAAACGAGGATAATGGAATGTAGCCGAATTACGTCTGGTCATGCTGAGGGAATTAGATTAGGAAATGAGACACTTGAAGTAGTAAAGGAGTTTTGCTATTTGGGGAGCAAAATAACTGATGATGGTCGAAGTAGATGGATATAAAATGTAGACTGGCAATGGCAAGGAAAGCGTTTCTGAAGAAGGGAAATTTGTTAACATCGAGTATAGATTTAAGTGTCAGGAAGTCGTTTCTGAAAGTATTTGTATGGAGTGTAGCCATGTGTGGAAGTGAAACGTGGGCGATAAATAGTTTAGACAAGAAGAGAATAGAAATTTTCGAAATGTGGTGCTACAGAAGAATGCTGAAAATTAGATGGGTAGATCACATAACTAATGAGGAGGTATTGAATAGAATTGGAGAGAAGAGAAATTTGTGGTGCATCTTGAGTAGAAGAAGGGATCGGTTGGTAGGGCATATTCTGAGGCATCAAGAGATCACCAATTTAGTATTGGAGGACAGCGTGGAGGGTAAAATTCATAGAGGGAGACAAGAAGCTTGCACAGGATAGAGTAGCATGTAGAGCTGCATCAGACCAGTCTCTGGACTGAAGACCACAACAACAACATGAAAGAACTGAGATCCAAAGATCCACAAGTGTTTCGGAACTTCATGAGGATGGACATGGCCTGTTTCGAGAAGTTGCTGTCTATGACAGAAGATGGAATTAGCAAGTGTGACACAGTTATGAGGGAGACTATCCCACCTTCTCGAAAGTCAGAATTAAATTATACAAGGGTTGGAACTTTAATAGTGGCAACTATTTATTTACAGCTCATACAAAATAGATGCGTGTTTCAAAGTTTTACTGACCTTCAAACTAGTCACCAGCATTGTGTATAACCCACTGCCAATGATGTGGAAGTCGTAGGATACTCTTAGCAGCACCAGTTGTGTTGACAGTTCGAGCGGCGCAGTCTACTGCCCATGAATTTGTGGCAGTTCTGAAGTGAACGCCGTAAAGTGTTTCCATCAGTTTAGAAATCGAGTTGAACTCATGAGGGCTTAAGTTAGGGGAGTGCAGTAGGTGGCCTAGCACTCAGCAGCCCCATCAGTCAAACAAATCAGCAACAGCTTGAACTGTACGTTCTTGAGCATCGTCCTGCAAAATGATGATCAGGTCCTGCAGAAAGTGTCATCACGTCTGTCTCTATGCTGTTCATTATTGGAACACAACCTACGAACAGCTTAGAGACAGAAGTGATGACACTTTCTGCAGGACCTGACCATCATTTTGCACGACAATGCTCAAGCACATAAAGTGCAAGTTGCTACTGATTTGTTTGACAGATAGGGCTGCTAAGTGCTATACCACCTACTGCACTTCCCTGATTAAGCCCCTGTGAGTTCAACTCAATTTGTAAACTGAAGAAAACACTCACGGCATTCGCTTCAGAACTGCTACAAATTCGTTGGGCAATAGACTGTGCTGATTGAACTGTCAACACAACTGGCAACGGGTTATACACAATGCTGGTGACCACTTTGAAGGTCAGTAAAACTTTGAAACACATATCTATTTTGTATGATCTGTAAATAAATAGTTGCCACTATTAAAGTTCCAATCCTCGTATATTTATATGTTTTGTGATCATACCAAACTAGATCACTGATAAAATACCAGTACATGCCCTGTTATGTTGCAGGCTGGTTGTAACATTATGTTTCCTGGTGACTCGGGAATCTTTTAAGTGTCTGGCTTTCAGCCACAGAATAGCACAGCCTACCATTTCAAATGTAGTTGTGGGTGTATGCACTGCAATTTGCAACATTTTAAAGGACCAATACTTAAAGGTCTTTTTTTTTTTTTTTTTTTCGAAGTTTGGAAAATGGAATGCAACGTGCCTACTCAGAGTTTTGCAGTCCTTGTCTGTCGCACTGGGCAAAACTGCACGGACGTTCTTGCCATCACTGCCAGTTTTTCTTTTCTGGCATGCTGAAATACAGTAAGAGATGCTATAAAATCAAACATGAACTTTCACAAGCTAAGGCATTAAGATACAAATCGAAAATCACCATGGAACGTTATACGCATATTACTCAGAAACAAACGATTGCCAATGTGCCTTATTATGATACAGCAGGTCATATACACACCTTTCCCTGTTGTATGCCTGAATTAAGATGCTTAATGCCTCTTCGCTCCATTTCATTTTGATAATACGAAGTAATCTAAAGAAAAAATGCTTTCACATAAAGTTAGTAAATAAGAAAGTTTTTTTCTGCATTTTTGAAAACCTATTTACTGAAAAAAAGGCGGAAAATCCCCAACACAAAAACTGAAATACTACCCACCAAACAATAAACAAATAAGCAGAAAGCACTGAGGTTCCCCCCCCCCCTTCTACACATGTGTGATTTATCACAACCTAGTGCCCTAGCGCGCATGAGCGGATTGATGGCAGTTTAGAACTGCTGTCTATTCTGGTGCGCGAATATTGTGTCTACTAATTTTCATAGTTTCCCCCATTCTACCACTAGATGGCTGTCGTGCTAGACCAGTACCGTTCGCGACAGATCGTCGTGTATTACCCGCTTAAGAACTACGCTACCTACAGCGCTCCAAAGGAATGGGTACTCATACCAACAAACTGGGTGTGGGCTGAGGATAATGTTTATAAAACTGATGTTCAGTCACAGCCTGAGTATGATTGTGTGTTTTAGTGATTTTAATCTTGTGACGTGCTGCCATATTCATGATGCTAATCATAGAAATTTAATTATATGTATGACCTCTGCGCTCTGAAGTAGAAGGTTGTAAACGTGATTTATATACATATGCAAGAGTCCAGCATGGCAACATTTGCCATCACAGGTTCTGATGATCATACAGTCAACAAATGCATTTAGATACTGTATGATAGCACATAAAATAAACCTAACTGACAGTTGCAGGTGAGAGAGAATCACTTAGGAGAAAGCCAAGTATGGGTATCAGGAAACATTAAAACTAGATATAGATGTTTCAATTTACACAAGGTTTAGGTTCTAGCAGTCATATCATTAAACTCTTTATCAGTCACCTCGTGTACCGGATGCAGAAAACAGAGAGAGATAAGAATTTCACAAAATAACAGCTTGGCTGTAGGAAACCAAATGTGAATAGAAAGCTTAACAAATACTGGAATTCAAACTTTGCTGTAAACAGGGGTAAAACAACAACAGTAGCTTGCAGTACGGTTATAGTATAGGCAGTGAGCATTTAAATGACCACATCTTAGAGAAGGAGACAATTAACTCAGTCATCAAAATAATGCTTACAAACTGAAATTGCTAACTTGGTATAAAACCTAAAAATATACCACCAAGAATTTGAACTACTCTCCTCCTCATTGCAAACTAGCATTGACCATTGCACCACATCACTAGGCCTAGAGTTTCGTTGTGCTGCTGAGATTCTGGGGTTTGTAATCATATATACCAACATACATAACTTGAGCTAGCACTATGGACTCTTCACAAAAATACCTCTCCTTCTAGATGGAAGGAAGATTAGAGTTTAACGTCCTTCAACAGCATGTGCATAAGACACAGAGACAACCTCAGATTATGAATGGATGGCGAAAGGAATCAACCGTGTCCTTTTCAAAGGAACAATTCTGACATTCGCGCGGAGCAATTTAGGGCAATTGAGGAAAACCTAAGTCAGGATGGGCAGATGGGGATTTGAACCATCACTTTTCCATTTGTGAGTATAGGGTGCTAAGCACTGAGCCACCACCTTGCACCATTCGCCTTTTAGAAACATATGTGCTGCTAATACGACCGGAAAGAGAAAGAGGTATGTGTTAAGAAATTCAGTTACAAAACTAGTAAAAGGGAATAAAGAAAAAATATAAAAATCCATGGCCATGCAGTCCTGGATACAATAACACTGAAGAAAGGGCTATGGAAGACGCCTGTATGTGAGAGAGGGAAAGTGTCAACTTCACAGTTGAAGTCTATGTGAAATCACAGATTAAGAATATCATAAACCAGGGTATTGTGGCATCATAGAGGAAATGGCTCATGAAGTTGGATAATGAATTGCTGCGATTATAAAGCACAAGTTTCAATGTCATGAACTTTAGGGTGAAAGGTAAACAAGGGTAGTAACCACTTAGGTATGGGTGTGAGTGCTTTTGCAAGTTGATGACATTCAGCATCAAGTTTATAAGCATGCTCATTTAGTTGTCTCCGGCCATCCTAAAAATGAATGTATGACACTATCTGTTATTTATAACAACTACTGTTCCTTATAAGAACACTTCTGTTGATACTGACACTTTTCTAAAATCCAGGTAAGCAAAAGAGCAGAAGGAATCACTATTTATTGGGAGTTCCAACGTTAAACTGGTTATGGAGCTCCTATTGGTAAATAGCAGTTTCCGCAGGAAACACAGGGTTCACCAAAAGGATCTCACCAGAACTGATGTGGTAACTCTGCAAGTAGGTACTAAGGACACAACGCACAGTTAATTGCAGGTCTTGGCTCACACTGGCAGTAACTCTCATTGTTTAGGTTCTGACACTATTCTCATTTCCTTTTGGCAAACAATTGGTGCACTGAAGATTCCTGAGCTAGTTCAATGGATCAGAAAACAATTTACAATTTGCCCGTTATGTCCACAACCATGTACTCTGGTGACTTGAGTGTGTAACTCTTGTATAATTAATCAAAGGTTCAGGACTGGATCCGCAGTTATCTTTGGATTTTTTCTTCCAGCTGACCTGCTCCAAGCATGTAAAAACCACGAACTGTCCTCAAGACATCTGTTTTCACTATTAATCGCCACAAAACTAGTTGGATGTAACAGTTTTCAAGGTGGAAAAGGAAAGGTGTACATCTCCAAAAGGGCTACACCTATTAAAGCACCTTAAAGCTCAACCAAATAAGCTTGTTTACTCAGACTCAGTCTTAGAGTTCTGGGGCTAATGAGATGTCCTAAACGAAACACTCCATTATCATCACAACAGTCTTCGATACAAATTTATTTTTCAACAGTATTAGGTGGAGCACTAAGGGATAGATATTCCTGAAACAGGGATGCATTACAAAGCGGAGCAAGAGATTTTGTAATATTGTGTGCTTGAAACGTATCTTAATGTTTAGACTAGTAGAGTATTACACTGCCTCTCAAGATTAATTCATCACTATCTTTTAGCACATTCCTGAAATAAAGTCTGACCACCTAGGTTTCGCTGAATAAACTATTTTCACCTCTATCTGCACTGATTAAGGAAAACAAAATTAACTTCAATAAAGTAACAGTCAGAAACTGTACTCCTTTTGAATAACACTTCGTTAGTCTCTGACCATGGGTTGTGGAGGAGAGGTTGGGAGGGGGGGGGGGAGGGGGGGGGGGGGAGCAGCCTTCAAGAAACTAACCACGAAGTCATGTACAAATGCAATCAATCACTGTTTCAAGAATTATTTTTCGTTGCTCTATGGCACCCTAATATAAAATGGTACCCAAACACACACACACAGAATAGCAATATTGCATAAGTGAGAGTAGTTGCATTGAATAAGGAATCAATAAGGAAAGCACTTACCATCAACTGCTTCATCTGTTTCATCATGGTTCTCCATAGCAAGTAACATTTTTGGATATACATCACTCACAATAAATGAGGGGAATATTTTTTCTTCCAAGTTGGCCAATATCTGAGCCTGTACCTCATAAAATACTTCTGGTCCTGTATCACCTAAGAGAAATGCCTCCATTCTCTTCAAGATTGGCTGAAAGTATTTGAGAAATAATGAATACAAGAACAGAATACAACATGAACATACCAGTCACTATAAGCAGAATATGTGACACGTCAAATAGTATTATGTAAATTGACAAGGAGTATACATTTCCCAGGACAGTGTGTGAACCATCCAATGATTCAACGGTAATGACATTTTACTGATATTAGTAAAGGTTTTCTCTCAAGTACGGTGACTTTGTTGCCATTAGCAGATGTTAGAGAGCTCTACACAGCACTGAAGTAAACATACTTCTTGAACAAGTGCAATTAACATCATTTTTCCAGAGATCTGAAGCCCAACATTAACAGTTCTTTAAACATAACAACCTTCAACTACAAGGTCCAGTTGTACTAATAAGACCGCCACCTATGTTTGATGCCAACGTGCAATAACCACTCACAGACAGCAAATGGCAGCACTAGCAGTGGAGGGTATATAAAGCATGGCAGAGGGATGCAGAAACAGACCGATTTGTTTGATACCCAAAAGGGCATTATCATTGGCTTTCGGGCCAAGGGTAGAAGCTCCTCCAAAATGGTTGGTTTGTAAACTGTCCACATGCTACTGTGGTTAAAGTATAGTGTGCATGGCAAAACAGTGCTATACAAACCCAGCAACAAAGCAACAGTAGTGCATCACAGGCCACAGATAACAGTGGTGAACGATGGGTGCAGAGATGCATATGGGCAAGAAGGCATGCAACTGTTGAGCAACTGACCACCCAAATGAACTAAGGGGCTACCAATAGTGTCTCCTCAATGACTGTACAGCAAATGCTGCTGTGTATCGGCCTTTGCATCAGGTGCCTGGTTTATGCACCCATGCTGACTGCTGTTCATCAGCGATGAAGGCTGTAAGTTGCATTCCAGTACCGCAGCTGGGTATCCGTGTGGCAACAAGTGGCCTTTCAGATTTCATGTTCCATCTGACAGAGGGCCTTGGGCGGGAATGGCACTGCAACAATTGTTGGAAGGGTCCAGGCCAGAGGAGGGCGCATTAAGGGCTGGGAAATGTTTCCGTGGCATTCCCTGGGTGATCTCATTATTCGGGAAGCCACAATGGGCAAACACAAGTATGCATCTAACCTTGGGAAGCAGATCCACCCCTACATGCAGTTTTTTTTCCACAGCACTACATCTACCAGGAGGACAATGCAAGGTATCACACAGCTCACAGTGTACAGCGTAGTTTAAGGAACACCAGGATGAGTTTACTATAGTCCCATGGCTAACAGACACCTTAGATTTAAATCCAATAGGGAATTTGTGAGATCACATCGTTCAGGCTGTTCATGCTGTGATTCCTCAACCGTGACACCCAGTCCAGCTGCCCATGGCACTGGAGTCGGCATGGTTCCACATCCCTGTCGGCACCTTCCATAACCTCAGTGACACTTTTCCTGCACGTCTGTGTTGCAAAAGTTTGTTATATAGGCTTTTGACAGGTGGTCACATTAATGATACTGGGACATGTATGTGGCAATAAAGAATTTTGTTTATTTCTATGAATAAAACAATAGACTTTCCAATTGTACATTCAGTATGAAATATGGAAAAAGTAAATCTACAATATATTCTACTGTGTACCATTATATATTTCTACTTTGAAACACCATGTCTGAAATTCATAGCTGCAGTTAATGGACGTTTATGTATACGTTATGTCATTAGATCTCTCCCCATATGATCTTTCCATACACAAATCTAAACTGAAAAGTCCACCATTTGCAACATTGCTTAATTTAAAAAATGGTAACAGGAACTGTAAAATAACAATCAAAGTTGTCTCCTAACAACATTCCTGGAATATTTACTGCTCCTTTCCTAAATCCTCTCTGGTCCTTTTCCTTCATTCCTCTTCCTTCCCCTTCAGCTCTTCAGCCGGAAGAAGGAGCTACTTGCTCCAAAAGCTTGCATAAGTTAAACCATTTTGTGTGAGTGTTCTCCTACCATCATATGGTGAGTAGATTTTTTTTATCTATCCAGTTACACTATATTGTCAATAATTATTTTCATTGTTAATACTGCAGATGTTATACAAAAGATCATGAGAAGTTACATAAACTAAAAATTACTTAATGGCTGTAAGTAAACTGACAGATCTACCTGAATGAGCAAAAGTTCAGAAAACAATCATATGTTACTCCTTCAGCAAAAGAACAAAGTTTTAGAAAAAATATTTAGGAATAAAGGAGACAACTCACCAAAAGGCATAAGCGCTGCATCGTTGACAGATACATAAACTATAGGTCTAGAGCTTCGTTTTTCCATCTTTCAGAATGAAATTCCTTTCTCAAGCTTGTAGGAGACAAGCGTGGGCACATGTTTATCCTACAAGCTTGAAAAAGGAATTTCATTCCGAAAGGTAGCAAAGCAAAGCACTGTACCTCTTGTTTGTGTAACTGTCAATGATGCAGCACTTCTGCCTTTTGGGGAGTCGTCTCCTTTATTCCTAAATAATTTGTTATTCTCAGCCACACACACACACACACACACACACACACACACACACACAGAGAGAGAGAGAGAGAGAGAGAGAGAGAGAGAGGTGGGGGGGAGGGCGGAGGGAGGATGGGGGAGGGGGAGGGGGAGGGGGAGAGGGAGGGGGCAGGGGGAGGGGGGAGGGGGCAGGGGGAGGGAGGAGGAGGAGGGGGGCACAACTTCATTCTGCTTTTTTAACAGTGATGTAAGTTGCCTGTTTACTATCCTACCTTGTCAACTCGAATTTCTGGTGATGGCGTGTTTATATAGGTGTAGAATATTTCAGTACCAAGCTGGTGAAGGTCACTCCGTTTTGCCTGCCGTAGTTCTTCAACAGCATTCCAATAACTAAGCAGTGCCTTGCTACCTACTTGTTCCAGGTACTGCATCAGATGTTCTCTACCCACCACAGTGCCAAGTACTTCATGTAAAGACAACATCTGTAAAAAGTACAACCGATAAGTGCAAATAGCACACTGACTATATATTACCAAATCCAACATGTAAGAAAGAAAAAGAAGTGAAGGAATGCCTAATGTAAACAGAGCAGAAAAGGATGGTTTTCTAAGAAAATGATAAAACTAAGATAAATTGAGATTAATAAATGGGGGCCTCCAGTAATAAAAACACAAATTTCAGAGACCAGAAACTGAAATTTATAAAAATTTGATGATAAAATGTCATAGTAATGATGTAAGAACTGCCTACAGAAAAATTATACAAAAAAACATGTTACTTCTAACTTGCTTACCCAATAGTAGGAAAGAAATTTCAAGTTATGATTTCTAATAATACACATTCTAATCAAACATAACTGTTCAGTAGGTTTAACTGTATAAAATAGTGTTTATTAAATTACTGTGTGCATCGACAGAGTGCCATAACCTACACTTGCGTAAACAAATTTCAGTTCTAATTCTATAATTACAGTTTCTGTTCCTGCATCTGCACGAAAAATGTAGACCCTTTCTTCAAGCACTAAATGCATGCTCTGCAACATTTCACAATATGTCTTGAGTACAAGGGCCTTACTACGAGTCATTTAAAAATGTGCCAACATGTGATCAATAATATGAGATCTCCTCACAAGGAAATTGGACTGATTTCATACAATACTACAATATTTTAAATGTCCAAGGTATTTTAAGACCATGTACATTCAGCAGAAATATAATGAAGAGCCAAAGGAACTGGTACATCTACCCAAAATCATGCAGGGCACCTGCAAGCACGCAGAAGTGCCGCAACATGATGTGACATGGACTCAACTAATGTCTGAAGTAGTGCTGGAGGTAACAGACACCATGAATCCTGCAGGGCTGTCCATAAATCCGTAAGAGTATGATGATCTCTTCTGAACAGCACGTTGCAAGGCCCTAGAGATGCTCAATAATGTTCATGTCTGGGGAGTCTGGTGGTCAGCGGAATTGTTTAAATTTAGGAGAGCCACTCTGTGGCAATTCTGGATGTGTGAGGTGTTGCACTGTCCTGCTCAAATTTCCAAAGTCCGTCAGAATGCACAATGGACATTAATGGATGCAGGTGATCAGACAGTATGCTTATGTAAGTGTCACCTGTCAGAATCATATCTAAACGTATCAGGGGTCCCACATCACTCCAACTGCACATGCCCCACACCATTACAGAACCTCCACCAGCCTGAATAGTCCCCTGCTGACGTGCAGGGTCCATGGACACATGAGGTTGTCTTCATACCTGTACACATCCATCCGCGCAATACAATTTGAAATGAGACTCGTCCGACCAGGCAACATGTTTCCAGTTATCAACAGTCCAACATCGGTGTTGACGGGCCCAGGCGAGGCGTAAAGCTTTGTGTCAAGCAGTCATCAAGGATACATGGGTGTGCCTTCAGCTCCGAAAGCCCTTATTGATGTTTTGTCGATTGGTTCGCATGCTGACACTTGTTGATGGTCCAGCATTGAAATCTGCAGCAATTTGCGGAAGGGTTGCACTTCCATCACACTGAATGATTTTCTTCAGTCATCATTGGTCCCATTCTTGCAGGCTCTTTCTCGAGCCACAGCGATGTCAGAGATTTGATATTTTTCCAAATTCCTGATATTCGTGGTACACTTGTGAAATGTTCATATGGGAAAATCCTCAGTTCATTGCTACCTTGGAGATGCTGTGTCCCGTTGCTCGCATGCGAACTATAATACCACATTCAAACTCACTGAAATTTTGCCATTGTAGCAGCAGTAACCAATCTAACAACTGTGCCAGATACTTGATGTCATATATAGGCATTGCTGACCGCAGGGCCTTATCCTATTTACATATCTCTGTATTTGAATATGCATCTCTATACTAGTTCCTTTAGCACTTCAGGGTATTTACAGTAAAAGTTTTCAAACAATCAAACAACAAAAGCTACAGATTGCTTGAAATAGTTAGTTCTGCAGCAAGTGATAATTGACAAACAACTATACATTCATGCTACTACAGTCTTGATCAGGAACGAACACTGATGTCTTCAAAGTGTAGAAAACTGAGATTGGCACACTTCATTATAAACCATGCAACAGATTCTGGATTGCACCCAAAAGTGATGCCAGTGCTAATATCATTCATGGAAAGGTGTCTGCATATGATTCAACTTACACTTGGTTCATCAAATGACTTCAAAGTGTGTAATCTGCTAGTAATTTAACTGAAAAGTTGCCAACATTAATACAGGAGTGGAAACCACATTACTAGATCAATGAAGCATAACGTAAAAGCATGGAACGAAGGTACACATCGTGTGTTCTGTAAAAATTAAAACTGCATGTAAGAAATTGTTAAAATCGCAGAGACAAAAAGGTTGGCCGTATATGATCTTCATGAAGGAGAGAGAAGTTAAACTAATTTCCCTGTCCTCTCTGAATAAGGAACCTACTGAAATTTCCTGGCAGATAGGAACTGTGTGCCAGACAGGGTGTCAAAACTAGAAACCTGGTTTTTGGAGGCAATGATCTTAGTAGTAAGCTCTTCAGGCACAACTGAAGCCCCATGCTCACAGCTTTATTTTTGCAGGTACCTCTATCCTCCTTTCCAAATTTCCCAGAGGCTCTCCTACACATATTGCAGGACTAGCACTCCTGAAAGAAAGGACATCAAAGAGAAGTGACTTTGCCACAGCTCAGTGGTTGTTTCCAGAATGAATCTCCCACTCTTCGGAGAAGTGTGCATTGTTTTGAAATTTCCTGATCCCGTTTTAATCTGCTACAAAGTTTCGAAACAGTGCACACTTCTCTGCAGAGTGTAATATTCATTATGGAAGGATCATACTGTTCAGAAAACTAGGAGTTCTGTGTTCCTTGGGAATTTCTAACAACATTGGGCATTGTGCCTTTTGAAAATTACATGTTGTGGCTTCTAAATGATTAATGGAAAATCTCATATAAAGATGTGAAACAAATACTAAAAAAGAGATAGAGGGGCTGGCCAGCACTTACCTCAGCTCAGTACAGTCGATAGATACACAAAACAGAACAGAAAATTTACGTATCCTAGCTTTCAGAACTTTGTTCCTTCATCAGTGAGGAGAGAGGGGAACCTCTCTCCTCCCTGACGAAGGAACAAAGTTCTGAAAGCTAGGATACGTAAATTTTCTGTTCTGTTTTGTGTATCTATTGGCTATACTGAGCTGAGGTAAGTACAGGCATGTTGTGGCTTCATTACAGATACTTATGTATCAACATGATGAACATTGAGAGAACATTGTCTAGAAAAGCGACTTGTTCTCACCTGGAAAATCAGTAAAAGGTATTATGACATTTTTCCAAAGCCTCAGCCTAATATAAATTCCTCAAACCATGACTGTCAAACCTGTCTAGCAACACTTTATGCCAACAATCTTTTCAGCATGTGATGCTCCCATTAATTATGCAAACAACATATTCCAAGTGATCACACCAAACCACATTATTACTCTCATGTGTGACTGTTATGCAAAGTAACTGCACAGTTCTGAGATCTACCTTTCTTGCTTCAACAGTTGCAGCTTCAACTGCCTCTTCAACAGCATAATCTGTCCAGCCAAGGCTCACTAAACGTTTCTCACATTGTGCTTTAGCATAAGTCAGTTGATTCATGTAACGCTTCATTTGTCTTGCCTGAAAAAGAAACAATCTAAAATACACTGATGGAAAAAAGCAACAGAGCTATTCATAATAAATGCATTTGTTAAGATTTGTGTTGAATCTGTGTTAAGTATTATAATATAGTACATCAATGATAAAAGCAGTGGTTCCAACACTATATTAGGAAGCAACCAGAGTTGTTAAATTAGTAATGTAAGAGGTACATTTCAAACCATCTTGTCAGGTATCATTAAATTATGCAGCATACTTGAGATTGTATTAAGTTATCTAAGCATCACTTTAGCACTGGTGGCAGTTAGGTACCAGTATTTTCTTACTGTATACTAACTGCACTAATACCTTTTTCTTGAGAAAGCAATTCTTCCACAACCCAAAAAAATCTCTAAAGAGAGAATGAAAAACACATACATATTTGTGTGTCATTGCCATTATTCCAAAATTGATTACTTCTAATGACAATCATAATCCATCAAACTTTGCAACTGGAAATGCATTGACAACACAAAAAAATTTCATACATGCAAAATATGAAAATAAAAAATTGATGAATCACACTACGTGAGATGAAAACAGACTGTCTTAGCAGTTATTAGGAGCAAAGGAGTAAGACTTAAAGGTGCAAAAAGTTCGAAAACAAAGAAACCATGTCTGATTCTGAGCTTCCAGAATATTTGTAGCATTTTAATTTTTGGCTGAAAAAGGAACATATGAAATGAAAAAAACATAAAATAAACAAAGAATTAAGTCAAGGCCCCAACAGGAGCTAAACAGAAAATTGTAGAAAGGTTATCTGCCACTGTACATCTAACATTTAAGACATATTTCAAGAATATGGATATCTCAAACACTAATTGTCTATTTTTCTTTCAGAAACAGGAGAGCTTTGCAAATGTTAACAGTTATAATATTCAGACAGCAGCTTTACATGTATAAAAATTCTCTACTCTTCATTCGTTACTGGTTTCAGTTAAACATGGTAATCATCACTGGATCTTGTCACAAGATATGTGGGCTGTTGTCATGACAGTGGACGATGATTACCAAGTTTATTTGAAACTCACCTTGAATGACAGATTAATATCTGAAGCTGTAGTCTGAATGTTACCCTTAAATATGCTTCCTTGTCTAATATATCAAACCAATATGGAACTATTAAATTCATTTCACTACTTGTACTACACACCCTAGCATTGTAACTGGCAAAGCATACCACCAAATGGGGTGAAGTCTATCAATCCTGATCTTCAAACTTAAATATTTCTCTAAACTATAAAATTAATATATTGCTTTTTCTTTCAAAGCCTGGGTATACAGCTGTAGTAATAAAATTTTTGGTCTTTATTACCTTTTGCTCAAGAAGATTGTATAATTTAAAAACAAACTGCTTCAGTTAACTTCACCCTTCCTGGGGGTGAAGTTGACCAATTCTCTGTTATGTGATAATTGGAATCATTTCTCACTACAAAGTGACTTTAATTGTTCTGAAACTTTATCAACAACAGAAAAATAAATCTGACATGATAAATAAATTTTAATACTAATTTTGGGGTAACTTACTAAGAAAGTTTAAAGACAAAAACAATATGATCACAAACTTGCATTATGAAATTCTGAAGAAACACACACTCTTCTTCTTTAGGCCTAAAAACTGGCTGATCAACCATCTATTTTACCATAACGACCATAACAACTATGGATCCCATTCATAACAGTTCTTTTGCAAATTTTATACACCCGGGTAACCTTGTTAATGCTTGTTTTCCCATTTAAAAATTTCTTGACAGACTTCTAAAACATCCAGAGTATAGTTCTTCAATTCACCCAACTTACATCCACACACATGTGGCTTTTCCACATTGACAACTCTTATGATCTCACTTGTATGATGAAACAAACAGAACTGCAACCTATGTGACAAATTCACATGTTAACATACAGACACTTGCAACAATGACTTCCTCACTCCACCATTAGAGTGTTATAGAGAAACTTTGCTGCATACATTGTGTAACATTGTTGCTGCACTCATTAGTTCACATTCTTGCTACATTGTGAATAGTTTTTGTTCATAAAAGAACCACTCGAGAAAATATGGTCAATTTTATCTCCACTCCACCAAGAATTTGCAAAATTTTACTTATGTGTCTATAAACAGGAGATTAACTTTTGCTGTTGCTCTAGTTGTCTTTGTGGAGGGTCAATTCACAACATACTTAAGACCTAGACATGTGAGTTGTGTTACGTCAGTCACACAAATAAGTTTTAGATCATTAAAAAAGTTAAAGTAAATCAGTCCTCTTGAAAACAATTAAGATTCAGATAGAGGTTCAGTAAAACTGTACATTTAGCCACTGCCGGAATTAAGAAGTTTTTAACAGTAAATATAATAACAAAAATGTAATAATTTTCATCATCTGTATGAAGTTATTTAACATAAAATGTTTATTGAATATTTTGGTCAAATTCCCCATTTGACGATACATCAAACTGACAGTAATCTGAGAGAGAGTGCATGTTGCCTTCAATTCACCCAGTTTTCAATTGATATGAGAACCACTAAGTTCAAATCAAAAATGATTGGCCACATGCATGATGTTTACATGGATAACATCCAAAAACTTGCTGTTCAACATTCTCTGGGATGAAGACTGAACAGAATGACTTCCTCAAGACTAACCAGCATGGATTTCAAAAACCTCAATCATCTGAAATCCAACTCACACTTTTCTCACATGACATGTTGAAAGTGTTGGATCAAGGCAACCATGTAGATGCAGTATTTCTTGATTTCTAATGACATATTGAAAGTGTTGGATCAAGGCAACCATGTAGATGCAGTATTTCTTGATTTCTAAAAGGGTTTCACTCACCTATGCTTATTATCGAAAGTACAACCGTAGGGGGAGATCAAGGGAAATTTGTGACTGGCTTGAGGACTTTTTGATAGGGAGGGCACATCATGTTATCTTGGATGGAGTGTCATTGTCAGGTATATAAGTAACTTCACGTGTGCCCCTGGGGAAGTGTGTTGGGACCCTTGCTGTTTATGTTGTATATTAATGATCTTGCAGTCAGTATTAACAGTAAAATCATGCCTTTGCATGATGAAGGAGTCATCTAAAATGAAGTACTATCTAAAAAAAGCTCCATATATATTCAAATGTATAGATAAAAAATCTACTCACCATGCGGCACCAGGAGAACACACACAAATAAAGGTTTAACTTTTACACGCTTTCGGAACCAGTGGATCCTTCTTCTGGCAGAAGTATTGAAAGGGAAGGAAGGAGAGTAAAGGAAAAGGACAGGAGAGGTTAAGGGAAAGGTGTGCAGTTCAGAAAAGCCACCCAGAACCCCGAGTCAGGGCATACTTACCCGATGGGATTAGAAGGAATTCCTTCTCATCCCATCCAGTAAGTTTTCCTGACCCGGGGTTCTGGGTGACTTTTCTGAAATGTACTCTTTTCCCTAAACCTCTCCAGTCCTTTTCCTTCACCCCTCTTCCTTCCCCTTCTACTGTTCTGCCAGAAGCAGCCTCTGGTTCCAAAGCTTGCAAAAATTAAATCTTTTTGTGTGTGCCATCACTTGGTGAATGGATTTTTTTTATCTATTTACTTACATTATATTGTCTGTAATTGATTATTTTCATCATTACATAAATATTCAGTCAGATCTTGATAAGGTTTCAACGTGGTGCAGAGATTGGTAACTTGCTCTAAATGTTCAGAAATGTAAAATTGTGCACTTCACAAAAAACATAGTATCCTATGACTACAATCAATGAGTCACTGTTGGAATCAACCAACTCATACAAATACCTGGGTGTAGTACTTTGTAGGAATATGAAATGGAATAATCACATAGGTTCAGTCATGGGTAAAGTAGGTGGTAGACTTCAGTTAATCGGTAGAATACTGGGAATGTGCAAACAGTTGACAAAAAAGATTGCTTACATATCACTCGTGCAAGCCATTCTAGAATATTGCTCAAGTGTATGAGACCCATGCCAGACAGGACTAACAAGGGATATTAAACATATACAGAGAAGGGCAACACCAATGGTCACCGGATTTGTTTAATCCATGGGAGTGTGTCACAGAGATACTGAAGGAACTGAAGTGGAAGACTCTTGAAGATAGACGAAAACTATCCCGAGAAAGTCTGTTAACAAAGTTTCAGGAACCAGCTTTAAATGATTACTCAAGGAATATACTGCAACCACCTAGCTATCGCTCACATAGGGCTCATGAGGAAAAGATTAGAATAAGTACTGTATGCACACAGGTATTCAAACAATCATTCTTCCTCCACTCTATATGTGAATGGAACAGGCAGAAACCCTAATAACTGGTGCAATGGGATGTACCCACTGCCATGCACCTCACAGTGGTTTGCAGAGTATAGATGTAGATGTAGATGTAGATGAACGTAGCAGCAGGGACGAAGTGCATTTATTTACACTCATCTCAGCTGTGTGTTCACCACCCTCTCTATACTTAAGTGCTTCCAGTATCTACAAGTAGACAGAGTAACTGGCACCCCAACAAGTAATTTACCATTATGCTCAAATAACAACATAGCTTTTTCGCTTCTTGTTGTTAGCTCTCTTCAAAATATTCCTTCCTTTCCTTCCATTTGATTTCATCTCTTTTACTCCTGTGGCTAGAATTCTTTATCTTCTTATCTCATAACATTTGTTTGATGTAAAGCTGACTCCTAGCCATTCCTTACTCTATTTTTGTCTTTATTTATATCTTATTTTCATCGCTGCTCTTGTTATTTCTTCCCAGTTTTCGTCACTCATCTTACACACATCAATACCGTACACACCATTTTCCAGACAATGGAACTGGAATCTCAGCTGTTACAGTATATCTTTACCTCGGGTTTACCTGTTGTGGTCTTTTGTCATAAGTTTGAAATTTTTCTTGCGTTAATCATCTGTTAATTTTCTTTTATCTTTCACTAACATTTGTTTAGCCTTTTCTCCCAACAACAAAGTTGCATAAAACTTGTTTTTTAATGTTTTTTTTCAGACTTTTACCAAATTTTTGGACAGTGACAACAGTACAATAAATAAGGTCAACTCCTCTTCTGTCCACATATTGTGGTCTTTTAAGTCTGACACCACACAGACTGTGACAATATTAATGACAAGGAATTAGTTTTGATAGAAAAGAAATTGGACAAGAATCAAAAAGGGAATGTTATGGCATTCAGCACAGGATCAGAATGCGGACATCTTTTGAACATGAATATACCAAAGAAGGAATGAATTTTAAAAGTTTCTTCAACATTTTAATGTCATCAGAAATGGAGCACTAGCACAACTGGAAGACATGTGAAGGAACTGGCCTTGGTCTTGTTGTTGAAAGTACCCTGGCTTTTGTCTACAGCAGATTTAAGGAAATCATATGAAAATGTAAATTATAATGACTGGACGGGGCTGAATTCCAAGCCTACTAAACAGAACTCCAGTGCTTAACCATAGTACAACTTCATCCATTATGTTGGAATTATGTTACAATGTCAAGGAAGATGTTTTTCTTGTTATGGTGCAGGGCTCCTGATAATAGACTCATAGAAACACAGCAGTAGATATACACCCACTTAAAATAAGGTCATCCATTTAGATCATCATCACTTGTTACTCTGGATGAGAAAGGGGATGTAAGGAACCAACTACCAATGTTTTGCTGTACTCTTTAACTATTCATATACAAAATTTGTTATTACATTCTGAATAAAAAAAGAACAAATATAGCACATTTAAACAATCCAATGTTGTAAATATGCAAACTGTGTCACGAAAACAACAAGCCAATGAGTCATGTTAGCAATTCACAAACAACTCACAAAATAACTTGGAAATGCATACCTATAGACACCATGTATGGTGCCCTTTTAAGCCCACATAATTTCAGTGTGAAATAAGTTGAGGAAATCAATCAGATAGATGTTGTGTTCCTCCACAGAGATTTAACCTGGCAAATTTATACACACTCTATAACACTACTGTAAAGCAAAATTCATCTTTTATAGGAATATTATCAGTGTTTACTACCAGTCTAATGTACTTAATAATCAACGTAAGAAAAGCACACAATCTGTTACTTTTTTCTCACCAAATGTGTCCCACCTGGAATACCCTTCCCCTAGCTTTCCCCATACTTTTTACACACAAACAATAATATAGCACACAATAATAATAATCGAAATAAAAAATAATACAAAGTACAAAATACTCACCTGTAACTTTAGACCAAGATCAATTTTACTACCAATGTGGCCAAATATATCCTTAGTTTGCGCCAAATTTGTAGAGCTTTTCAAACTCTGAATTTTGGTTGCCTGTATGATTTCAGTTACTATATTATATCTGAAAAATAAATCAACAATGACAAGGGAGTTATTAAATAACAAACTGAAATCTATCTTAGAGAGTATCTCTGGTTACTACGGAATGTCGTTATTCTACAGGTGATGCAGTCACATGAATGATGATAACATAAATAAAAACTTTTTGTTACACAAACACTGAGGACTTTTTATGTGATTTAAAGTATAGTTAAAAAACATAAATGAAACTTGATGCAGTTTGGCTTGCAGTCAATAAGCAAAGGATAAACAAAAAATGTCTTAACAGAAAGAACTCATTTTGTTTTCTGAAAGCACTGGAGAAATGAGTATTCTTAGCTGATGTTCACTACATTTTATGAATATCATACATTCATAGTAAAAGCAGAGCAAATTATCCATCTCACTGCCTATATTAACAAATTCAAACATATGGAACTAATTATTATAACAACAGTACATTATATGTTTCAAGTATGAAAGAGCCTGGAACAAAAAGGTAATTGAACGTCATGGATCTATAACTGACACAAGCACCAAAAAAACATAAGGATGACATTGAATCATGTAGAACAGACAGTTACTGTTCACTTAAACATTGTTAAACAGATTTTCAGACATTAATCAACTCTGGCCATCTCTACATGCTTTTAACTATCACATTTTGTTTTCTGATCATTTATTTTTAGCCAAATTTGAATTATTCTTCTAAGAGTTCCACAATTAACTTTTTAACTTCTATTTCTCTTTTACCAATGAGTACTATATCATCTGTGTACGCTAAAACCTTAACTTTATTTCTTTTGAGGCTCTCTGCACTTATTAGTTGGTTACTGTTCCAATTACAAATATATCGTCAGTAGTGGATCTATTTCTCAAACAGTCATTTTGATATTCCCTGATCATTTTTTTCTGCATATAGTTTCAAATGATTTCGCAATAAATGTGATAAAGTCTTAAAGGCTGCACTCACTAATGATATTTCCCTATAGTTTCTGAAGTCTTCCCTGTCTGCCAAATGCAATTAATTAAGCTACTGATCCACACTCAAATCCACTTTCAAACTGTTAATGGATTACCTTCTGTTAACTAAATAGTCAAACTGGGCCGAAAACTGCTACAACAGATTAGCCGAGATAATGCTGTCTCATTTCTTTCTTGTAAATATGACAATGAATGAAAATCCAGTTCCTCTAAGAGCTTCCACAATGATCCTCATGTACTTCAGGGGTCTGACCAGGAAACACTTTCTAATATCCCAGCAAGATATTCACACTTTTCATACTAAAACACAAGACATTCATAGAGATCATTTTGCATTGACATGTCCAGTGGGTTTGGAAATTATCTTATTTCCATCTGCTACACAGTTCTGTAGGAGATGGACTAACCAACTTCTTTATCATCAGGTTACATTATTTAAGATTCTGTAGATTTTTTAGTCAAAAGCTCCCAGATTTCCAGCCAGGTGGCAGTGTTTAAATGCAGCAACATTTCAACAAGTGTCATACTTACCATCTTCTGACAAAGTATTGAGATATGTGGATGCTGCAATATTTGCACTAGTGGAGTATCATCCCTCAACATGGCTATGGGCAGCTGTGCACTATCTGGCAAGCGAGTGGCGAGGGGGATGAGGCTGCAGTGGTGGCGGTAGTGCGAGCTCCAGTTGCACCTCCTTGTGGGCAGAATGGCTGTGTCTTGTTCATTGGATGGTGCTGGTTGCACTCTCATTGTATTGCCACTAGTGCCAGGTCCCATGCTGCACTTGTTAGTTATCTTTCATCTCTGTTGATAATATTGTCTTGAACCTATATTTCAATGGATTCCTTTATGGCGATGGCCAAAAAGCCAGTTGAAACTTCCTGGCAGATTAAAACTGTGTGCCGGACCGAGACTCGAACTCGGGACCTTTGCCTTTCGCGGGCAAGTGCTCTACCACCGAGCTACCCAAGCACGACTCACACCCCATCCTCACAGCTTTACTTCTGCCAGTACCTCGCCTCCTACCTTCCAAACTTAACAGAAGCTCTCCTGCGAACCTTGCAGAACTAGCACTCCTGAAAGAAAGGATATTGCGGAGACATGGCGTAGCCACAGCCTGGGGGATGTTTCCAGAATGAGATTTTCACTCTGCAGCGGAGTGTGTGCTGTTATGAAACTTCCTGGCAGATTAAAACTGTGTGCCGGACCGAGACTCGAACTCGGGACCTTTGCCTTTCGCGGGCAAGTGCTCTAGAGCCAAAAAGCCAGTTGAAACTCCCTGGCAGATTAAAACTGTGTGCTCTAGAGCACTTGCCCGCGAAAGGCAAAGGTCCCGAGTTCGAGTCTCGGTCCAGCACACAGTTTTAATCTGCCAGGAAGTTTCATAACAGCGCACACTCCGCTGCAGAGTGAAAATCTCATTCCAAAAAGCCAGTTGTTTGGCGAAGCATCTTGGTGTTCTGGAAGTCAAATGTGCAGACCTTCTTGACGCCATGCTCTGTTATCACTAATTTGAGGAGGTGGCTCTTCAAACCACTCACTAGAAATGCAAGTGTAACAATACTTTTGTGGTACGGGAGCTTGGCACACAGGCATTGGGTAAGTTTCTGGAACACCTTAACAGCAACCATCAGAATACTGCTTTCACTATGGAAATAGAAGTGAACTGTTTTCTCCCTTTCCCTACACTAGGCCAATCTGTATATAGGAAGAATACACACACACAGCCCTGTCCCTGCATGAAACGAGCTGCCACCATCCAGTGCAATAGCACACAGTGCTGACCATCCATGTACATAGGGCGCCCAGACAAACTAATCATGAAGGAAGTATTCCACAAAAATGCACATAGTGAACTGCAGATTAGTAGGGTATTGAAGAATAGACAAGATGCTGGAAATCAGGAAGAGGAAGAAGAAGGCAACAGACTCACTTTCCTCCCATACCTGGTGCTGCTGTCAGCCAAAATTGTGAGACTACTCAAAAAATTCAATACAAAATCCACCTCCTGACAATTGCTGAAGTCAAAAGAGTGTCTTGCCTCTGTGAAAGACCCACTAAAAATGAATGGATCTGGAATATACAGCATTGCCTGTGAATGTGGTCAACAGTATATTGGACAAACGCGGCACATGCTCGAGGAGCATATCAGGCATGTGGGATAGGCACAGAGAGAAAAATCAGCGACAGCAGAAGGTAGCATCAAGGATGACCACACCTCTGACTTACAGCACCAGCATATATCTTAACTTCAAGAGAAGATGATGAGTATGACACCCATGAAAACGTCATGGTATTTTAACATCGCCACCTGGAAGGACACCCAAGAGTTTTCACTAAAAGTATACATTGGGAGAGCCTACTCAAATATTCTGCAGATTATTTTTGAGACATCTATTCTATCACTAATTGAAAAATTTCAAGAATTTATCAATCATATACAAAAGCCAATATGAATGAACAATTTATTTCATCCTGGAATTTTACAGATTTCACAATTCACAAGTTTAAGCTTCTTTAAATTGACTTGGATCACTGTCACAGAAAGGCTGAAGATGAAGCACAATACAGCATGAAGCGTAGCATCACAAGAAAGGAGAAGAACATTTAGGAAATTAAGTAATTAACTTAGAACAGGAAGGTAAACAGAATAAAATGACAGGGCAAAACTGAGCCAGTAAAACAATTCAAAACTTAGTCTAGGAGAACATGACGCATCAAGGTACAAAAATCAGAAATGCAATGGGAATTTAACTTGAAAGAAAGGCTACAATGTAAAAAAAACTTAATCTACAACCAGAAACACACTGATCAACTGTTTTGACTAGAGTGTAGTTTTGTCTGGGGCAGAGACAATGACAGTAAGGAAGAGGGACAAAATGAATTTAGAGGCATTTGAGATGTAAGTATGGAAGAAATCAGAAATAATGAGATCAGAAAAATAATTCAGTATGGGGAGGTACTAAAAAGGATTGGAGAGAGTATAATTCAGGGGAAGAACACAAGAAAAAATATATTTTCATAAAAAATGAACAGTGGAGTTCATGTTACAATCTACTCCACATGTAATTATTAAGGCAGTTTTCAAAGAATTGGGAATATTGTCTGTCCATGCACATGTGTCTTAGAGATAGCTTCATTTGTAACTAAGAATTACCACCTACTTGAAACAAATTATGATATCAGCATATTTGTAAGAGAAGAGTGGAACATCCACGTGACAAACAAGAGACAGGAAATGCCATGACTGTGTGAGTCAAATATGCAGAATGTTGTGACATTCAGTCTGAAGACGTTTGATCCAGCTGTACACATTAGTACATCTGTACAAGAATCTTCATCTATGCAAAAATATTGCAACCTACATCTATTTGCAGTTGCTTACTGTATTTGAGCCTTGATCTCCCTCTTCAATTTTCAGCCTTCACACTTACCTCCATTACAAAATTAACAACCCTTGTGTCTCAAGAAGTGTCCTACCAACCAATCACTTCTTTTAGTCAGGTGGTGCCACAAATTTCTTTCTTCTCCAATCTGATTACTAACTCTTCATCAGTTATTTGATCTACCATTCAATCTCTAGCACTCTTTCATAGCACTACATTTTAAAGAATTTATTCCCCTCTTGTTGGAACTGTTTATCGTTCATGTTTCACTTCTGTACTAGGCTATATTCCAGACAAATATCTTCTGAAAAGACTACCTACCACTGAAATTTATATTTGATGTTAACAAATTTCTTTTCCACAGAAAAGTTTTTCTTGCCATTGCAAGTCCACATTTTATATCCTCTCTACTTTGCCAATAGTTATTTTACTGCCTAAGTGGCAAAACTCATCTACTGCCTTTAGCGTCTTGTCCTAATCTAATTCCCTCAGCACTGCCTAATTTAAGTCCACTACATACCATTACACTTGACATCTTCAACTTCTGTAGTCTTGTCTTCCTCAGTTGCGTGTAATATTGCGGTATATTGATAATTTTTACTTATAGACCATCTGACAGCAACTGAATAAAATAATTTTAGTGCCATACGCGTTTCGCCTTTATTTTCTGGCAAGGCTTCATCAGTGGCCTGGAATATGTACACGTCTGCTATTTAATTTACATTTTGGTCACTGTACCTATAGGTTATAAACAGTTCTGGTGGTTGGTATTTCCTATTAAGTAGTAATGTTTTGAACTGTACTTACATGTTGTGTGGATGATTTCCTACATATTATGCTCCTGTTGCATTTTTAGTGTTGTTCTTCTTCTTATAAATGCCAATTCGCGATCCCCCCACCCACCTACATTTCACAGCACTATGCACTGAACACTTGTTTCGATGCAATGTTTTGGTTTCTGTTGCCAACTGTCAGATGTTTTTGCCAAAGATTAAATGTTATTGCCAAACTTTAGAGTATAATTATTGAAGTATCTGTGATCTGTTCGTGTATGCATTTGTGTGTGTGTGTGGGTGTGTGTGTGTGTGTGTGATATTTATGCATTTATTTATTTTGTTTTGGGGGCTGTGTGTGTGTGTGTGTGTGTGTGTGTGTGTGTGTGTGTGTGTGTGTGTGTGTGCCACTGATGATGCAGTCAGACGGTCCATATGTAAAAATTATCAGTATATCGTAATACCATTATGCTTGTTTTACTTTTGCTGATGTTCATCTTCTATCTTTTTTCAAGACACCGACCATTTCATTTAACTGCTCTTTCAAGTCCTTTGCTATCTCTGACACAACGACAAAGTTACTGGCAAACCACAACATTTCTACTTCTTGTCCTTACTACCTGAAATTTAATTTCTTCTCCACATTTTTCTTTTGCTTCCTTTACTGTTTGCTCAACGTACATATTGAATAACATCGAGAATAAGCTACAGCCCTCTCTCAATCCCTTCTAAACAACTGCTTCACTTTAAGATTTTAAGCTCATCTAACTGCCATCTGGTTTCTGTACAGGTTGTAGATATTTTTCTCTCCCCGTATTTCATACCTCCCACATTCAGAATTACATAGAGTGTATCCCAGACAACACCGTAAAAGTTTTCTCTAAATCTACAAATGCTTTAAACATAGGTTTGCCAGTCTTTAAACTATCTTCCAAGATAGTCACAGGGACAGTATCGCTTTGCAAGTTCCTAACATATTTATCAAACCCAAAATGATCTTCCCCAAGGTCAGCCTCTACCAGCTTTTCCATTCTTTTGTAAATAATTTTTATCAGTATATTGCAAGCATGATGCATTAAACTGAAAGTCCAGTAATACTCAAATGTCAGCACCAGTCTTTTTAAGAAATGGAATTATTACATTCTTCTTTACATCTGAGGGTATTCTGCTTGTCTCATTTAGGAAAAGGGGTAGAGTTCGGAAAAGTCACCCAGAACCCCCGCGTCACGGGAGACTTAATTCTAATGTTGATATGTATACGCTGTTAATTTTTATTTACATGTCTAGTTCCATAGGATCAAATTGAGCAGCAAAGCTCCAAGGTCATGGAGTGTTGCAGTAGATGAAATTACAATATAAAAATAATAACAGATAAAAATAAAATGTTTATGAACCTGAAAAAAAGCAAGCCATAAGTTTAAGTAAATGCAATTAACAATACAACAAGAATCAGATTAATATTTCAGGAACTCCTCGACTGAACAGAAGGAGTCACCCATGAGGAAACTCTTCAGTTTCGATTTGAAAGCGCATGGGTTACTGCTAAGATTTTCGAATTCTAGTGGTGGCTTACTGAAAATGGATGCAGTAGTATACTACACACCTTTCTGCACAACAGTTAAGGAATTCTGATCCAAATGCAGGTTTGATTTCTGCCAAGTATTAACTTAGTGAAAGCTGCTTATTCTTGGGAATAAGCTAATACTGTTAACAAGAAATAACAGTAAGGAATATACATTGTCGCAGAAGAAGCTGAGTAGCACCATGGTGTAGTGGTTATGATACTAAACTGTTGCATGGAGGGTCGTGAGTTCAATACTCACCTGAACTGTATAATTTTAATTTCTATATTCAGTTCGAGGACATTCTAGAAGTATCCACAAAGGGCAAGAATCATTGTACTGGAACGTTCTGTAGCTGTATATATACCGTATGTGTTCCAGCCGGAGGCAGTTCGCTCCACACTCTTGTATGTGCAAGAGCTGAATAAATCTATGTTAAGTGAAGTTAGTGTTTGTCATTCATCTAATTACACCTTCTTCTACGTTACATTATTCTGGTGGAAACGCTGGGTATTGGAACTTGTGATAGCGCACTTTATCAACGACACGGTGGCTCCCATCAGGCCACGACAGAGCCACCGTTTATGTGGTGAGAAACCAGCATTCGAGCCATATTCAACAGATCACAATCTATCGGACACAGAAGAAGAACAGGTCATTACGATGACAGCAACTGTGTGCCACCACATGAGACATCCTTCCGGGTTCTCTGGTGATGATGGCCAAGATCCAAACAAGTGGCTGAAGGTATATGAGTGTATAGCCAAATTTAACAAATGGGATGACACCGTGTGTTTTGCTAACATATTTTTCTACTTGAAGGGCACTGCCAACCAATGGTATGACAACAACGAAGAGAAGTTCACAAGCTGGGAAGTATTCCAGGCGGAACTGCGCAAGTATTTCGGCGACACACAATGACAGAAGTGCAAGGCTGAAGATAAATTACAGTGCAGGGCACAGCATCCAGGAGAAATGACAGCATCCTACCTTCAAGATGTCTTGGACCTGTGTAAAATAGTGGATCCTAGAATGATGGAGGAAGATAAGGTTGCACGTCTCATGAAGGGTGTTGCTGAGGACATGTATCAAGCCCTACTCCTGAAGGAGGTTTCGACAGCAAGTGACTTCAAAAAATGGTGTCAGTATATCGAGACAATGCATCAAAAAAGAATTACATGCAAGAAGTTTGAACAGCTTCTAAACGATGTCTGTGATGTAGGAAGCAACTGATTTCACAAGCGTTCTTCATCAGATAGTGAGAGACGAAGTTCAGAAGGCACTTAGATTGCACGGCGAGTAAAAATGATTGTCACATAAGCGGTGACATAAAGGTAGAAAATTGATGTTTTGAGTCCAGAAAGGTCTATGCAACAGAAACTGCAGATCATTTTGCCATTTTCATTGCGAAATTGCCGGCTTATTCATGTCTCGGGTAGTAATAGAGGGCTGTTTTCCTGTGTTGTCTGCAAGAGTAGTGAAAGGTGTTTGCTACTGCAAGGGAGGTCTGGTTTGTTTTCTGTTCTAATCTTCATGGAGGGAGGTAGACTATCAGTAAGCTTATGATTGGAGACTAATCATTTAGTCCTCATGATTCCTAGATATAAGAAAATGAACTCCAACATTGACTGAAATGTTCATGTTTTACAATTGAAGTAAAACGAAAAAAATAAGGAATAGCTAAACAATAAGAAAAGGGGTATTTGCATTTATGAAAAGAACAAAATATACTGTTGAAATATGAATTTTTGTTATATGTGCTATAAATGTACATACGTAATGACTGTATATAAAATATCGTGTGTTCAATATGAAGGGGGGAATATGTAGTGCTTCGAGAATTTCCACGTAAATTCTAGTACCACTTGGCCTTCCTCCGTCTCGAACACACGATATTTTAAATAGAAGTGTGAGAGAGATGAATACGACATACTGCGCATTGCACGTTTGTGTATGCAGGTCTAAAAACAGTCACAAGCAAATTGTGGACGCGACAGCCGAACGGCGGCTGACAAGTACCTGCTGTATGATCCATAAGCTTCAGTGTATGTGTAGAGAAGAACAAGGAGAGTTTACGTATTATTCTGTGCGTTTAGTGATTGTGATGATTGTTAAGGACAAATGAAGAAATGAGGTTAGACTTTTAAGTAAATCATGTGTTGGACTTACTAAAAGCAAGATATCTTCATAAATTACTTGGTTGTTAAACCAACACTATTTTAAATGTATTTAATCGAGTCTAATGTGGGTTGGTTGGTTTGTGGGATTAAAGGGACCAGACTGCTCCCGTCATCGATCCCTTTTCCCAAAACTTAAAATACCCACACAGAGTAAATACGACAATGGAAAAGACGACAGACGACACAAGACAAGAAAGACGTAGACAGAGACCAGACAAAGTGAATTAAAATCACACAGAGTGGTTGGCAGACCATAGAGAAAAAAAGGAAAAGCCAACCACCGAGAAACACATCAAAAACTCAGTCTAAAACCTTAGGCCAACAGCCAGACTCAACACAAAATAAAGATAAACACTTAAAGCAAATGATAAAAGGCCCCTGCCCGAATAAAACACAAAACTAAGCCTGCCATAGCAGGGTCATCATTTAAAAGGGCAGGGAGCATATCAGGCAGCGCAAATGTCTGCCTGAGCACGGCTAAAAGCGGACAGGACATTAAAAAGTGCACCACCATTAAAACCACCCCGCAGCGACAGAGAGGCATGTCCCCACGGCTCAGTAAATATCCATGCGTCAGCCGGGTGTGTCCAATGCGCAGCCGACAAAGGACGACTGAGTCCCTGCGAATGGCTCGCATGGATGATTGTCACACAGCTGTCGTCTCCTTGACAGCATGGAGTTTATTACGTGTGGTCAGATCACGCCATTCAGGGTCCCAAAGCGTGAGAACTGCGCGGCGTGAGACTGCCCGCAAATCAGTCTCCAGGAGGCCAATGTCCAGAGATGGTTTACTGGTGGCCTCTTTCACCAGGATATCCCAACATGGCCTGCGGTCCACACAAATACCACAGGGCGTTCGCAACGGGCAAGAGCATGGAGGGACTCCTGGTCAGCCACCACCCAACGAGAGCGAGGGAAACACTGGTCGATAGCTTGTAAACTGCTCAGGGAGTCGCTGCAGATAATGAAGGACTCACCTGAGCAGGAGCAGATACACTCTAGAGCACGAAAGATGGCGACCAGCTCAGCAGTGAAAACGCTGCAGCCAGCCGGCAAGGATCGTTGTTCGTAATGGTCCCCTAGAGTTAGAGCATAACCGACACGACCAGCAACCATTGAACCGTCAGTGTAAAAAACGCCAGAGCCCTCATACATGGCTAGGATGGAATAAAAGTGGCGGCGGAAGGCCTCTGGAGGGACTGAGTCCTTCGGGCCCTGTGCCAATTTGAGCCGAAGGCAAGGGCGGGGCACACACCACGGGGGTGTACGCAGAGGGGCCCGGAAAGGAGGTGGAAGAGGGAAAACCCCAAGCCCGGAGACAAGCTCTCTGACGGAGACCGCGATCGTACAACCCGACCGGGGCCGACGTTCTGGGAGATGCACGAGCGACTGTGGGAATAGAAGACAATAGTTAGGATGCCCAGGCAAGCTACAAACATGCGTAGCATAAGCGGCCAGCAAATGTTGACGCTGTGACCACAGTGGAAGGACACCAGCCTCCACAAGTATGCTGTCCACAGAACTGGTCCGGAAAGCACCAGTCGCAAGGTGTATCCCGCTGTGAAGGATTGGGTCCAGCACCCGCAATGCCGAAGGGGATGCTGAACCATAAGCCAGGCTCCCATAATCCAGACGGGACTGGATTAACGCCTGGTAGAACCGTAAGCGGGTAGATCGGCCGGCGCCCCAGCTGGTGTGGCTCAAGCATCACAGAGCATTTACATGTCGCCAACACATCTGTTTAAGCTGCCGAATATGAGGCAGCCAAGTCAACCGGGCATCAAAAACCACACCCAAAAACCTATGTGACTCCACCACAGCAAGAAGTTCGCCGTCAAGATAAAGCCGCGGCTCCGGGTGAACAGTGCGTCGCCAGCAGAAATGCATAATGCAGGTCTAGGCAGCTGAAAACTGGAAGCCATGCACCTTGCGGATAGCGCCCTGCAGCTGACGTTCGGCAGCTGCAATGCCAATGGAGCTATAGTAGAGGCAGAAGTCGTCAGCATACAACAAAGCGGAGACAGACGTTCCCACTGCCACAGCGAGCCCGTTAATTGCAATTAAAAACAGGCAGACACATAAGACTGATCCCTGTGGTACGCCGTTCTCCTGAACTTGGGAGGAACTATGGGAGGCTGCGACTTGCACGTGGAAGGTACGATGCGACAGAAAATTGCATATGAAAATTGGCAGTGGACCCCGAAGACCCCAATCATGAAGTGTACAGAGGATATGACGGCGCCACGTTGTATCGTATGCCTTCCGCATGTCAAAAAAGACAGCGATGAGGTGCTGACAGCGGGCAATGGCTGTACGGATGGCGGACTCCAGGCTCACCAGATGACAATGCTTTCCTGCCATTGCGACGGAAACTCACCCTTGACCCAGAGACGGTTGTAAAGGTCGAGGAGGCGTCGCTTGCAGTCCACTGAAAGGTTATTTCAGCATCTGACAGTGGATGCGATCTGGCCCAGGAGCGGTATCAGGGCAAGCGGCTAGGGCACTGTGAAATTCCCACTCACTGAATGGAACATTGTAGGATTCAGGATGGTGGATGCGAAATGAAAGGCTCCGACGTTCCATTCGCTCTTTAATGGAGTGGAAGGCCAGTGGGTAATTCGCAGAAGCGGAACTCAGAGCAAAATGCTCTGCCAAGCGGTTGGCAATTAAGTCGGAGTCAGTACAAACTGCTGCATTCATTGAGAGCGCAGGGACGCTGACAGGGGTCCGATAGCCATAGAGGCGTCGAATCTTGGCCCAGACCTGCGATGGAGAGACATGGAGGACACATACCGCTCCCAGCACTCCTGCTTGTGTTGGCGAATGATGCGGCAGGCCCGCGTACGGAGCTGTTTAAATGCAACGAGGTTTTCTAAAGATGGATGCCACTTGTGATGCTGGAGCGCCCGCCGGCGATCTCTAATCGCCTCGGCGATCGCAGGCGACCACCAAGGCACAGTCCTCTGCCGAGGGGACCCAGAAGAACGGGGAATGGCAGATTCTGCGGCAGTAACGATGCCGGTGGTGACCGAGTGAAACACCGCATCAATGTCGTCATTAGAGAGAGGCTCAATAGCGACAATGGAGGACAACAAGTCCCAGTCAGCCTTATTCATAGCCCATCTGCAAGGGCGCCCAGAAGAGTGATGCTGTGGCAGTGACAGAAAGATCGGAAAGTGGTCACTAGCACACAGGTCGTCATGCACACTCCATTGGACAGAATGTAAGAGGCTAGGGCTGCAGATCGAAAGGTCAATGGCGGAGTACGTGCCATGCACCACACTGAAATGTGTGAAGGCACCATCATTTAAAATGGAAAGATCGAGCTGTGCCAATACATGCTCAACGGTGGCGCCTCGACCTGTTTCCACTGACCCACCCACAGAGGGTTACGAGCGTTGAAGTCGCCCAGTAACAAGAAAGGTGGCGGCAATTGGGCTATCAGCGCAGCCAGGACATGCTGCGCGACATCACCATCCGGTGGAAGGTAAAGACTGCAGACGGTAACAGCCTGTGGCATCCACACCCGAACAGTGACAGCCTCTAAAGGTGTTTGTAGAGGGACAGACTCGCTGTGAAGAGGGTGAAGGACATAGATGCAGACGCCACCAGACACCCTTTCATAAGCTGCCCGGTTCTTATAACAACCCCGATAGCCACGGAGGACGGGGGTTCGCAATGCTGGAAACCAAGATTCCTGAAGAGCAATGCAGAAGAAAGGGTGAAGGCTGATATGTTGTCGGAGCTCAGCTAGATGGTGGAAGAAACCGCTGCAGTTCCACTGGAGGATGATATTGTCCATGGCTGAGAAAGGCATGAAGGGACTGGGGAGGCAGATTATGCCTCCTGGGCCTCCACTGCTGCCGAGTCACTACCTGTGCAACAGCTATCCATCACGTCTGAGGGACTGGCGAGATCCAGGTCCTCAGCAGACGCCAGAATCTCCATCTCATCCTCAGACGCAGAGTTGGGAGGTTGCGGTGGGGCAGGTTCCACCGCAATTTCTGGATGCTTGGAAGCCTTTTTATTTGTCTGCTTTGCGCACTGTGCCTTTGGTGGGTCTGTGGGAGGGCCTCACTGGGTCAGTCTCAGATGGGAGGGCCCCAAGGGACCCCTTCCTGGCGAGAGTAGCCGAAGAAGTCTCACGCTTCTCCGGCTGGGAAGGGGTAACTAATGTCCCCGATGGTTGGGGTGGTGTTGCTCCTGAAGTAGATGGAGCAGGAGCAACAGGAAGTGAAGTGCCCCCCACAACCAAGGGGGCCGGTGAATTCTGACATAGCTGAGAGGCAACTGGACGTGACGACATGAGAGAGGATCAACCCGGTGTTGCAGCAGCGGCATAAGTTGATGGCATCAGCAATGTAGCCGCTCATATTTCCGCCTAGCCTCGGGGTAGGTCAGGCGGTCTAGGGTCTTATATTCCATTATCTTCCTTTCTTTCTGGAATATCCCCCAGTCTGGTGAGCAGGGGGAATGGTGTTCTCTGCAGTTAACACAGATAGGAGGCGGGGCACATGGAGTACTGGGATGCGAAGGACGTCCACAATCTCAACACGTGATGCCAGAAGTACAGCAGGATGACATGTGCCCGAACTTCCAGCATTTGAAACACCACATCGAAGGAGGGATATATGGCTTCACATCACAACGGTAAACCATCACCTTAACCTTTTCGGGTAAGACATCACCCTCGAACGCCAAGATGAAGGCACTGGTGGCTACCTGATTATCCCTCGGACCCCGATGGACACGCCGGACGAAGTGAACACCTCGTCGTTCTAGGTTGCCACGTAGTTCATCGTCGGACTGCAGAAGAAGATTCCTGCAGAAGATAATACCCTGAACCATGTTGAGACTCTTATGGGGCGTGATGCTAACTGAAACATCCCCCAACTTGTCACAAGCGAGCAACCTCCGCGACTGGGCAGAGGATGCTGTTTTGATGAGAACTGAACCAGAGCGCATTTTGGACAAGCCCTCCACCTCCCTGAACTTGTCCTCTAAATGCTATACAAAGAACTGAGGCTTCACAGATACAAAGGATTCGTCATCAGCTCTGGTACAGACGAGATACCGGGGCGAATACATGTCACTGTCATTCATACACTTTCGTTCCTCCCATGGTGTGGAAAGGGAGGGGAACGATTTGGGGTCATATACATTAGCTTTAAAATGAGCCCTCAAACCCTTAGAGACTGCTGGTGGCTGGCCACCAGCAATAGATGATGTGCCACTCTTCACTGCGTGTCATCCACCCTGATGCCACCTACTCTGACCAAGGGCCACCTGGCAGGATGGCCATTGCCGGAAGTCCTGATGCACCAGGGAGATGAGCATCTACTCCTTGGCATACGTGGGGAGTAAACGGCACAGGCATCAGTAGACCGATCCCTGTGTTGTCGGGGCTACAACCAACAGGGTACATGGCGGCCCCACCACAACGGACTGGCTACGGTGCTGGATTTTAGGTGACATGTAGTCCATGGTTGTCGTCAGTGCAGAAAGTGGCACTGCACATCGCATGGCGGAAAATGCACACAGGAATGTATCCATGCCCAAGAGATGGAGAGCAGGCAGGACTGCAATGCAACGACAAATAAGCTAGCGGAAGTTCTCAACGCAAGATGGACACAATGCACCAAGTAAGGCGCCCTTCCCCAATCAGCTCGCTCTTTGGGAAAATTTTGAGATATGGAAGTCAAACCCGACAGGGGACCATAACATAAGGCCGCAACGTGTGAGACTCCTTTTAGTCACCTTTTACGACAGGCAGGAATACCGCGGGCCTATTCTTACCCCCGAACCGGCAGGGGGGCGAGTCTAATGCGAGACCGATCGGTTGACTTGCAAGTTTCAAATATTTATGGGAGAAATGGTGAATTTGTTCTTTATGGAAGTTAAAATATATCAAGACTAAACTAAAAGTATTCTCGAGTATCCACTTATTTCATGAGTAGAGAGAGAGAGAGAGAGAGAGAGAGAGAGAGAGAGAGAGAGAGAGAGAGAGAGAGAGAGTTTGACAAATTCCCTTAACCAGCTTTATTCCTCGGAGAAGAAGTTTTTGGAGATCGAAGTGGCCGACTATCCAGAGAAGAATATCGGCTGCACACACCAAGTAAGTCAACAGATGTGTGAGAGATGTGAACTTAGCAAACCAGCTCCACATCACTTCTTGTCATCGAAAGCATTAGAAGGGGTCAACAAAAGGTTCATGAACTTACACTATTTATTGCCCGAACTTCCTGCTTCTGAGCCAAAAATAACCTTTGAGAGTTGGTAAAATTACCCCAGAATATAATACCATATGACATAAGCAAATGAAAACAAGCAAAGTAGATTAATTTTCGTGTCGAACGATCACTTACATCAGATACCGTTCGAATAATAAAAACAGCAAGTTCCTGAAAGTGGGCTTTCCATGACAGTTTACTATCTATCTGAACACCTAGAAATTTGAACTAATCGTATGCCCATTCTGTGAAATTAAAATGTCGGGTTCTGTTGAATTGTGCATTAGAAGCTGTAAAAACTGAGTCTTGCTGTGCTTTAGCGTTAGTTTATTTTCTACAAGCCATGAACTTATGCCATGAACTGAGTTATTAGTATACATTAATAGTCTTGTTCCATTAATGTTGTACATAGCACTCTACCTAGCACAACCAAAGAAGTTGTTTTAAAAGATTATTCTTAGCATGTGTGTTAATATACATAACTTCATTATCTACTGCAATAACAAAGGAAATATAGATCTTTTTCAATGGAATACTGTATTTTTTTAGGGCCACTGACTGTCAATGCGAACTCGTGTCGGTTTGCAACAACATAAAAGAAGAAATTAGATGTTCATATTTATAATCAGAATGGGCTTTGCAGTAAGTTACTGACCTCTCATTTTCTCTGTTTCTTGTTTAATAAAACAGTTTCAGGATTCTGTCACAATTACAACTGCATTAGTATTTAGTGAGATGCACTCTCATAAACTGTCCTGAATTTGGGCAAAAGATTCAAACTTCGACATGGCAACAAGAGAAGTGCACGGCTGTTACACAAAACATGACAATGACAACACACTCCTGCATGTTATGGTAAGGGAATAAATAGGTGAGTAGCATGTAACCACAGCATCACTATTCTCAGACACATCAATACTGGGAAGGAGAAAAACCAGTACTGCACTGACACAACAATGGCACCTTGATTTCTAATGCATGTATCCCTCAACACTGGACTCATACTCACTCCGTTTCTGATCTCTACTGTATACCCTCACCATAAAAGGGCATCGAGCAGAAACAGTCCTTGAGGTGTCAATGAGTCATTCTCTGCCATACCCTTTCTTCTTAGTATTCCAGTCAAAACGTATACAAGACATTCTCTACAGCGTTTTGTAAGTCAAGAGATACATACACAATAAATTTTTGAGACAGGTAATGAAATGTGATTTTATTTTATTTTATTTTTAGTCAGTATGAGCACCACATCTGGTACAGTTTTAATTGCCAGGATGTTTTAGTTTACTGGTATTCCATTCACTTAGGTTCTTACCGGTAAATCTCTGATTCTTGAAAGAACTGAAATCCCATGTACAAAATAATTTCAAATGTCTGATTACTTTACAAATCAGTTAATAGTTAAAAAGTTTAGAAAAGGTTTTAAATTTTGTTTAAAATCTGCTGGAAGTCACTAAGTGCATTCTAAAATACCAAATGAATAATGTCCGAGTATTTGCAAGCCATCAGTTATGCTTCCTCAAGACACACACACAGTTTCTAACTGTAATATTTATCTCACTGTGTTAAACTTTTAACATAATATTATACGTCCTTATGCGTAAATTATGACAGCATTTTAAAATTTTAATTTCAGTCAATAATCACACACAGTACTGAAAATCAAATTTCCGTTGTCCTGAAAAGCCGCTAGAAAGGCAACCTGCAAGTGGTACTGGGTTCTGGGTTAGTAGCTTTGTAATATAGATTAAAGCAATGTTTGGTTCAAACTCTATAAACCGCTAATTACTGCTCCAAGTAAAGAAGTGGAATTTGGAATGTATGTTGACACTTGTTCATTCACCTCTTCTCCAGTTATCTTCGAAAATAGCTGAGTACCTGGTGTTGTTTAGGCACGTATTTATTCCAATCTTCTATTTGTTCATCTCCTCCTCCCTCTTCTCACTGTCCATCTCGTTCACCTCCTCCCTGCCCACCTCCTCCACCCCCCCTCTGCCTGTCACCTCTACCCCCCACTCTCATCTCCTCCAGCCCCACACTCTGTTCATCTCCTCCTGACCCTCTCCTTGTCCATCTCCTCTTTCCCCTTATCCCTGTCAATCTGCTCCTCCCCCCTCCATCTATTTTTTCCTTTCCCCCACCTATCTCCCCCCTTTGTCAACTTCCTCTCTCTCCATCTCCTCTTCCCCTATCTCTCTGTCCATCTCCTCCTCTCTGTTCATCTCCTCCCATTTCCTTTATGTGCCATCTCCTCATCCCTCCAACTCTGTGTCTCTCCATGTTCACACACTTGCGCCAAAAAAAGGCAGGGAATTCTAACACCTACAGTATTTCTTTCAATACTGTAATTAACATGTGCACCATATTTAAATGAAATCGTTCCAGGGGTCAAGGATAGGCTCTTTACCCATGGTGTTGCCTGCATATGTACATGTGAGTAGATTTCACATATATTTAACAAACTTCACACATATATGTATGTATATTTCACCTCCATGTCTATCAAATTTCACCCTGCAGTTTCATTTTCAGGAAACTCAATCTTTATGATATCATATCTCCTGAGCTATGTGCAGTACAATGACATAATTTTACAGGTATATCCAGTGTTACATGTGGCTACTGTCTGTGAAATGTGTTGTAAATACAGTTAGTAGCAATGAAATAAATTTAAGCATCTTGCACGATGCGGCAGTTTGTCATGCCCCTCAGTATTTGACATCATATCTCCTGAACTATGCATTGTACAATGATGTAACTTTTCTGGTACATTCTATGGTATATGTGAATACTGCCTGCAAAATGTGTCGCAAATACAATTAGTAGTAAAGAAGTCATGAATTTAAAGTTGCACTTCATGTGTCAGTTTTACTGCAAAAACAGTGAAAATGTATTAGGCGATTAACTTTTTGCCTTTCATCATCTTATGGTGGTCGTCAGCAAGAAAAAGTTTCTTAAACATTTGAAATTGTGTGTAAAATTTGTTGCAAGTCTCTAAGTGCTACCATTCTCAAATACTGGACGATTAAAGTATGGGTTTTCATGTATCGTGGGTTACACTGCTTTTTCACCCCCACCCCCTCCCCTTTGATAGGTGGGTGGTTCTTGCATTCCACAGTGATTCTTTCTGAAAGCAAGTGATATATGTACCAAGTTTGGTTGAAATCAGTCCAGTGGTTTAGGAGATGTGGAACATACAAACATACATACACACATTTTTATGATTTGTATGGATTTAAAGGAGGTTTGTGGTACGTGCTGAACAAAAATTAGATTCTTCTCGGTCAGTAGACTGATACGTCACACAATGCAGACAAAACTGATCGCAATGAAAGATCCAGTGTACAAGAACGAAAACATTACTAACATCACTGACAGTCACTTAACTTATTCAATAAAAAATTGTTGTTCAAAACATTGGAATTTTTATACAAATAACATGTTTTACCTTATATGCTTCAAAACTTCTGGGTCATCCGTTTCCTTAATCATTTTTAAGAAATCCTGAAAGCTTGGAGCATAGGTATATGATTTTTTTCGAATTGTCTCTTTCTGAGCTTGATGTTGAATGTAGAGGAGGATTCTTTGGTTAATGTAATCAGGGTCTGTGATAATTTCAATAGCTGGGTGAAGTACTGCAATTCAAAATATGTAACAATATGAACTGACTAATTTTGTAAATGAACAACAATATGAAAAAACAAAAGCTACTACGACGAGCAAAAGAAAAACAGATATCACAGAAAACATGCGCCTAAAATATTTGTTGCTCTGTTATGAAAGCAGAAGATATAAATAGGTAACTTCACAGTTCAAAAATTGTCCTGCTTTATTATTAGAATATTTATCATAATTTTTGGTCCTTTCAACTGTTAAATATACTAATCATAATCCTCATTTGTTGAATGTCTGCAGCCACACCCTTTCTTCTTCTGACAGTTGGACAGCAAAATAAACTTGGAATGATAAATTAATACGCAGTATTTCCCATTATTTAATTTTGAAATTTTGCAGTTTCAAGTCATTGTCTAATCTAGTGTTATACCAGTAATTTACAAAAGTGTCACACATTCCACTTAAAACAAGGGGAAAATATGGTAGCAATGGCACCACAGATTGTTAATCATCAAGTATTCATTACAACATTGCCATAAATGTATTTAAGATAGTACCTTTACAGGTAATTAGCTCTCTCAGTAACAGCTTGATGGTTCGTGTTTCTGTATAACCCTGAGGAAACAGCAATTCCATTGCATTCTCAGTGAATTTTCGTAAAAAGGCACGTTCTTTATCCACCGACAACACATGAGGAGGTAAGTGATAAGCAGCCTTCTCTTCATCTCTGAAAAATGCCATTTTCTTTAACGAACTTGAAATATTTTGGCGTAATATTTAATGATGAAATGTTACTCACTCCATAATTTGTACTTTTCGTATCATTTCAAAGTGTTTTGTCACTTTACAAACTATGTCTACAGCAACAAGTTTTGATGGATCAACTTTAGACATCCTCTCCTGGAGATTTGACACAACTTTCCACATATCCTCCCTAGAATGAGAAAGGTGTTTTTCGATTAGAACAGAATGCGTAGATATATTTCTTTTCTTTTTTGGTCATTTTCTATCTTAGAGACAATAACTTCTGCCAATAAGCATTTACAAAGACTGAACATATTCTGTAGAGCACAACAAACCTTTTCCCCCTAAGAATTATATTAAACTGAGAGCTCGGAAAAAAAACATGATCTGCTCCTCAAACTTAATTAAAACATAAAACTACAATAATTATAATTTACAAGGCTCCTGAAAATAATTCAAAAATTTCAAATTTAACTGAATTAGACACTGAACATTCAATAATACGATGATGATGAATGCACAGAAATCACAGCCATAGATTAAATGGAACAGTCTGTTGAATTATGAAATATAAATGTACACACATACAAGTCTAGAAGGAAGGAAAGTAATATATTAATGCACCATCAATCTTGTAGATACCAGAAATGCTCAGTTATAAAATGATCTGGCCATTACCTACTCAGACAAAACATTCCAGCATTCACCTCAACCGCCAACACCCGAATAAATTTATACTTAAAAAATAATCAAAAATCATATTTTGTAACCAGTAATGAAGCGTTACAGAATACATAAAGGTGAATCTGAGCTATGTTATACCTGTCAGTTATATTCGGGTATGTCACATATTTGCAACAATAGGCATTTGAGAGATCGGACATTAACAACATGTAAGTTAGTAAAACAAATTTTGATGATTTATTGATAGGATTTAATGATTAAGAGTGAAAAATATGAAGTAGCAAACATTTTAAATAATTATATAGAACACAACATAGCACTATTCGTTAAATTCTCAGAAACTGTTTATTTTCGTTAGACGCAGATGAATGTTACAGTAATAACGTATGAATACTGCCTGTTCTTTACAGTTCGATATTTTATATCTTTGGCTTATGTCTGTAACCTGAAGCCAATGACCTACTGAATCAGTGTCGGTAGACCTCTTTTAAGCCAATTTTGTTGAACCCCACATAGTAGCTGTGCATCTATACTTGCTGAAAACCTATCACTCCTTTTTGTTTATATGAATTCAGACATGTCAGACACCACAAGGCATCTGCAACTGTGATACGTATAATGTACACTGAAGGTGGAGGGGTGAAAAAGGAAAGGAAAGTGAAAGAACTAATGACATCAGATGCATCGGGACTTCAGGCGGAATCAGCAGCAATGAGCGAAAATATGTCCTGGACCGGGACCTGAACCTGGGATCTCCCGTGTTCTATGCAGCTGTGTTAATCACTGCGCCAACCAGAAACAGTGTTTATCACAAATGCACGGACTAACTTGGCACACTCCCCTACTGACTCACATTTCCACCTAGTACCACCTATCCACAGTCCCTGTCCATGTCCTCCATGCTTGCCAATTTTTTATATTCCCACTGGATGTCGAACATAAATATGCATCCACACTGAAGTTGCAGATGCATTGCCATCAAGGCGAATCAATTATATAAATGTGAGGTGCCTGTTCTGGCAAAAGCTAGAAAAAGAGCTTGTTTTCGAAAGCTGGTGTGAGTGCTGTTTTCTGTAACATGTTTCTGTACTCCACGCATCGATCCACTACAGGTGAATGATTGCCTTTCCCTTATTGTACATAAAAAACAAACGAAGTATCTCATATCCTCATTAGTGTGCCACTAGATACTCAAGTGGCAGGCACACCACTTGACATAGTTGCTACACTGATGAAGATATGTTTTCCCTAAAACGTTCAAATAATTTGTGAATGTATGGGTAAAAAAGCAAAACAAGAAAAACTATAGCTAATGTTTATCTACAAGATAATATATTAAGTTTGTTATATTTCTTAAGTCATATTGCTAGCAAATCTCTAAACCACCCAAACAAAGAATATAATTTACAAGCAACTCAAATGATGTATAAAAAACTTATCAAAAAAGACACCAACATTTTTTTAAACTGGCAGTATTTGGAAATACGAACTGAATAAAATCAAAGTCAAATGTGGAAAACAGCGAACAAGCAGTAAGTGATTAAAGTATATGTAGTTCCAACAGCATCTTCTCTCATATACCTGAAAAGGTTAGTGTTCAACGAAACACTGTCAAACTATCAAAGAAAGTGATTGCAGATGCGAGTGTAACAAGGGATGAAAATCAGTGAGTGTAAAAGAAGCCAGAAAGGAGAAAGGTGTCTGAAGACCTATGATGGGTTTCCACCAGTAAGGTCACATATTATAATAGTCAATTGCATCTTCAAAAAATTACTGAAGATAAAGCTCCACTTACATAAAAACAGGAGATATTGAAACATAAGGGCTGGACTATTAGTAGCCACACACACACACACACACACACACACACACACACACAAAAACACACACACGTTTTGACTCACGTAGTATGCTAGTACAGAATAACGCACCACAAGCACCAGCAGCAGTTGAAGCAAAGATGGCTGCCTTTACCAGCTCACTTTCTATTTTTGTTTGAAGAATCCAAGTCTACGACAACTTTGCAACACGTTTTATCTGACTCCTCCACCTATGCACTTTGCCAAAGTAATCCCATAACAGGAGACCAACATAGCCTCCAATTCCTTCTTTGGGCCTTAGGCCCTTCCCAGAACCTCTTCCTGGAATCCATTTCCCTCCTCACTCCTATGGCATCTCGCACACCCAATTTCTACATGCTCCCCAAAATCCACAAGGCCAACAATCCTGGTCATCCCATTGTGGCTTTTTATTGTGCTGCCACTGAAAGAATTTTGTTACTCACTGACCAACACCTCCAACCAACTGCTCATAATCTAGCCTCCCACGTCCAAGATATTGACCACATCCTTCAATTGCTCTCCACCATCCCCATCCCTTTACCTCCTGGATCCCTAATCACCACTGTTGATGTCATCTCCTTATACACCAAAATCCCTCACGCCCATTGTCTTACTGCTACTGAATACTACCTTTTGCCAACATCCTTCAGACTCCAAACCCACTATCTCTTTCCTCACACACCTTACTAACTTTATCCTAACGCATAACATATACAAACAAATCCACGGTGCAGCCATGGGCACCCACATGGCACCCTCCTATGCCAACCTGTTTATGGGCCATCTAGAGGCAGCCTTCCTAGCCTCCCAAAATGATTAACCCGTAGTCTGGTTCACTCTCGTTAATGATATCTTCATGATCTGGACTCAGGTCAAGACACACTCTCTTCACCACTTCACAACCTCAACACCTTCTCTTCCAACCACTTCAACTGGTCCTCTTCAACCCAGCATGCTACCTTCCTTGATGCAAACCTCCTTCTCTCTGATGGTTTCATCCACACTTCTGTCTACATTAAACAACCAAGCATCAAAAGTAACTTACATTTCTACAGCTGTCACCCTTCCATCCTGCCTGGTCACCCATGGACGGCATATTTGCAGTGACAAGAACCCCCTTGCCCAGTTTTCTGGGGGTCTCACCAAGGCCTTCACAGACAGTCACTACCCCAGACCTAATCCGCAAAGAGATCTCCTGTGCCATTTCCCCTCACATCCCCAATCCATCCATTATCACCAAGAATCAGTCACAAATGAGTACCCCCTTCATCACCCAATACCTCCCCAGGGCTTTGATTGACTATCATCATGCCCTGAAATGAGGGACATCCTACCCGAGATCCTTCCCATCCCTCTGTTGTCCAGTCAACCTCCACAACATCCTAGTCCATCTCTATGCCACTCCCAATTCCAACCCTTTGCCACAAGGATCAGATCCCTGTGGAAGACCCAGGTGCAAGACCTGCCCAATTCATCAACCCAGCACTTCCTATTCCAGTCCTGTCATAAGTTTATCCTATTTCATCAGGGGCCAGGCCACCTCTAAAAGCAGCCATGTCATATAGTAGCTCTGCTGCAATAGTTGCATAGCTTTTTATACTGGTATGAATACCAACCAGCTATCCACCAGGGTGAATGGCTACCACTAAACTGTGGCCATGAGCAAAGTAGACCACCCTGTGGGACAACATACTGCTGAACAAAACATGCTTGATTTCAATGGCTGCTTCACAACCCGAGTCATTTGGATCCTCCCCTCCACCACCAGCTTTTCTGAGCTGCACAAATGGGAGTTACACCCAAAAAACATTCTCTGCTCCCGTAAGTATCTAGGTCTCAATCTACGGTAACATACTGTCTCCACATCGCCCACACAACAGTTTCCACCTCATCTGTCCTATTCACCTCCTCCCCAATCCTGTCTTCATCCTTTTTGTGTGCTGCCATCTGCCAAGGCAGCCATCCATCTTTTCCTGTGCCTGTTGGAAGTCTAGTCTCTGGACACTCCGCCAAACAGAGACTGAGGAACTACAAGCAGACCACAACAACAAACAATCAAACCACCACCCTGGAGGACTAGGCATTGTACCTCTGTACTACTAGAAGTATGATACGTGCAGAAAAGAAACAATAAAAATACAAAGTAGTTTGGGTGTTGTCTAGAAAACACTGTAGGCACTATTGTTATGGTCTGTCACAAAAATCAAAAGCTCAAGCTGCTGTAAGAGCACAAACTCACTGGGCACAGCTGCTTGGCACACATGATCACAACCACACTAGATTTGATCATGTATGTACACAATTTTGCAGCCAAGTCCATCGCAGTTGATGAAGAGAACAGCATTTCAGAGAAGAGGGTGTATTTGTCCTTTTTTGTGTGACAGAACAGTAAATTTAGTAACCCATCGGACAAATTAATAATCCAAATTTATTGATATGTGTACAGTCACACCTCTGGTGGGAACACAGCCACTACTGCAGGCCAGTCACACAGGTATCCATAGTACGCCAAATAAAAGGCTGCAGGCTGCCTCAGTCTCTGTTTGCTGTACTGCAAACATCTCTACAAGAGGACTCAGCAGTGCCTACTGCTTACAGTGTATTTTGTGGAATGGAAGCTGAATATGTTTCCACCACTCTTGCCTAAATGGGACTTTGCTTATGATTATGTGTCACCCAGCTAGTGGCACTAGGATCTCGTCTTTCTACACTGGAGCAATCTCCAAACAGTTTCTTTTGTGACTGAAGATATTCCTCCAAGAACTGTTTCTGCTGATTCATGGACTAATCTGACATTAGCTCATTACAGAAGCTGTTTGCGTCAATAAGTTTCGAGGTCTAAAGTGATGGTCGCAATAGAAAAACACAGTGAAGATTTAGACACATGCACATCAATCAAGGTTCTTAACAATATGTAAGTAATAACCTCAGTCTTTGTCAAAATTAAAATTAAAAACAGAGTTGCAGCTTTTCAAAATTGTAAAATAATAATTCAAACAATGGAAAATCTTGGATGGAATAACAATACTAAGTCTTGTTATTCAATCTTGGATTTTTCATTTGATTTCATACTGTTAATGGTTCACATATCCATGGCTCATTATTTCCAACTAATCAGCCATTCTTAATCCACATTAAAATATTCTACCAAACAGTTTGAACAGGAGTCCAAATAACACACAAAATCTTAAAACTTTTTGACACACATATCATTGTTATCTAAAGTAAAGAATAGGCTGATAACAAAACTGCTGACCTCTTATTGGAAGACAAAAGCAAACAACTAAAACTGGTGAGTCTTTCCAAAGTGAGCTTAAGTTACAGGGCTGTTTGTTTCCTACTCTTAGTGGTATTCTTGCGCCACTTTTCCATCGGAGGGACTAGACTGATGTTTCCCCATGGCCTTGTAGTTGGTTTCACTACAGGTTGCATGGTGTTCTGCATCTATTGAAACTACCTCTCTACACATTCATGACTATTACCTGAACAGATTAGGAAATGGAATGGCATGCTGCACCAAGAGATTCCTCAGAAGCACCTCTGGCTAGGATATCAGCTTCCTCATTCCCACATGCCTTAGAGTGCAGCAACATGAAATTTCCTTCCATCAAAACCATAACATGAAAATTTACTGGCTTCTATGGACCGCTTTGTTGGTTGGATACATTTGTTGATTACTTTGAAATGCACTTACGGGCTCCAACAGATGAAAAAAAGGTTACTGTTTTGTTTAGATATGCCCATCTGCAGTGCTTTCATGATTACATATAGCTCAGCATCAGACTCAGACAGCTTCTTCACAGTGCGGATCCTAAGGCCATTGCTAACAAAATCAGTCGAGCAACTGATTATCTCTTCTTGCTTCCATCCATCAGTGCAAATGTCTTTCAAACTGTGTTGTAAAACAACAATGTAGAATAGCTGTCTGCATCCAAAGCCCTGTCAGTGACATGTCTCAGTGTATTTTATTGCCTTCAGAGATCTGCATTTTAGATATCTTAGATGTGGAAAACAGTTAAATTTCTTATCTCGTACAAAGGCCAAAGCTCTTATAACTGTGAATGGTGTTCCCCAGTTGCAAATTTAGTAGCTTAAAAATTTGATGTCACAGGTAAATTTTTTTTAGGGAAGAACTTAAAAGTTGACAATCAATAGTTGAGAGGACAGGACGAAAATACACCGAAGAGCCAAAGAAACTGGTATACCTGCCTAATATTGTGTAGGGCTACTGCGAGCATGCAGAAGTGCCACAACACAATGTGGTATGGACTCAACTAATGTCTGATGTAGTGCAGGAGGGAAGTGACACCATGAATCCCGCAAGGCTGTCCATAAATCCGTAAGTGTATGAGGTGGTGGAGATCTCTTCTGAACAGCATGTTGCAAGGCATCCCAGATATGCTCAATAATGTTCATGTCTGGAGAGTCTGGTGGTCAGCAGAATTGTTTAAACTCAGGGGAGCCACTCTGGCAATACTAGATGTGTGAGATGCTGCCTTGTCCTGCTGGAATTTCGAAAGTCTGTCAGAATGCACAATGGACATTAATGGATGCAGGTGATCAGACAGGATGCTTATGTGTGTTTCAACTGTCAGAGTCATACCTAGACATATCAGGGGTCCCATATCACTCCAACTGCACATGCCCCACACCATTACAGAGCCTACACCAGCTTGAATAGTCACCTGCTGACATGCAGATTCATTAGGTCGTCTCCATACCCGTAAATGCCAATCGGCTCAATACAACTTTAAACGAGACTCATCTGACCAGGCAACATGTTTTCAGTCAACAACAGTCCAATGTCATTGTTGACGGGCCCAGGCGAGGAGTAAAGCCTTGTGTCATGCAGTAAGTGTACACAAGTGGACCTTCGGCTCTAGAAGTCCATATTGACGATGTTTCATTGAATGGTTAGCATGCTGACACTTGTAGATGGTCACATATTGAAATCTGCAGCAATTTGCAGAAGTGTTGCACTTCTGTCATGTTGAACGATTCTATTCAGTCGTCGTCGGTCCCGTTCTTCCAGGATCTTTTTCTGGCCGCATCGATGTCAGCGATTTGATGTTTTACTGGATCCCTGACAGTCACGGTACACTCGTGAAATGGTCATGCAGTTATGTGCACAAGAATGTCCATATGAATGCAGTTTCATTAAGCAGGCACCTATATGGTTAAGCCATCCATAAGTTGCATCCTGTACCTGCTTACCAGTACATTTACATGCACATGCCTGGCTTGTGGCATTGTCACGCATGTTTTTGTCACACTCTAACAGGTTCTTCTGTCATTTATCTACAGTACTTGATATGATTGTTGTGTAGTCTTTCACAAACTGTTGTCAGTAACCTATAGTAAGCGACACGATCGTGGCAGATTCCCTTTGCTGGGTCAAGGATTTTTTGACGGAATTTACAAATACATACAAAGAGTGACAGTGCTTGTGGAAAGTGTGATCCAAGCGCTATACAATTAGGAATTTATAGACTAATTCTTACAAATGAATTGCTTGTGTGTTGCAAACCAGTTTTCCTTGAAGTGAGCAGTACCATTTTTGCAAAAAAATAAAAATCTTATGGGTCACTTAGAAAGGAACCGAAGGAAGTTTGTGATGGTATCACACAGTGGCAGGTCTCTTGATTACATTTAGCACCAACTCTGCGGTATTATAACTTGCTTTTAATTGTTGTGGATTGAAAGCCAACATGCTTTGCTGCAAACTTCGACTACACAGACTGGCTTGTGTGACAACAATATGTGTGAAATCAGGCTCTACCAGTACCATCATATACTTCAACACCTTTTCCAAATTACTGAAAGCCTACCAAACTGAAATTAGTCAGCCAGTATCTTGAACAGAGTTTTATTTATTTATTAACTATCTAACATATAATAAATTTCACTGGGAAGCTTTAGTGTTATAAATCTTTTGAATGTATCAAGAAACACATAAATGGAATATTCTGAATGAACTTACTTAATTTCTTGTGACAATTCCTCTGTGCTTAAGCCAATACTGTTAAGGGCATTACAAATGAAATCTCTCAAAACCAAATCTAGCAAGTGTTGAAGCGCATCATCTATCATCCGCCCAAAAATAACAGGTAAGCGTCTTGGTTTTACTGGCTTTGGATCCACTTGCTGAAAACAAAAATTTATGTATTTATCGCTCCTTTCTGCAGAGCACTCCTTCACAAATTTTGAGACTTTAAGAGAGACAACTTACTGTAAAAAAATTTCTGAGAGCTTCAAGATCCTGTGACTTCACTTGCTTTCTTTGGATTTTTGATAAAGACTTGAGATGAGCACCAATAAAAGCAGATATAGCAAAAGTTATCACTACCACTGCAGCACCAACAAACAACAGAAATAATACCCATTCTGGACGATAAAATAAAGCTAGGAACAGAATAACTGCTGATGGAGACAGGTACGCAAGCTTCATAATATACTTCCTGTAAGACAAACAGAAGATAACTTTAGTACACAAAAACAAACTGACAAAAAATGACTAATGCAGAGCACAATTATTGTCAGTAAATATCATGAACATATCACTTATATACACACAATCTTATAGATCACTGTTCCCAATTTAAGTGCCCGAGGATTACCTTGAAAACATCCCACAATTGCTTGGCTTTTAAAATGTTAACAATATAACACGACCTCCCATTTTCTTGTACAAAGTGTTTATGTTCAGTCTATAATACGTTCAACAAAGATTATGGGCTCAGTGTTTCATACAATGTGGGGAAAATTCTACAGTATTGATGTGACTTTTTTTAACTAAAAAAATGAAAGACTAATTTTTGAACTTGTTCACATTGGAAAAATCAAACAATGTTTCTGCATCCACGCACTTTTTTCCTGAACTAAGACCAATCAGATTAACTGTGGTGTCAAATGCTGTACAGTTCAATGTTTTTCTTTACACTGCTGTTATAAGTTACAGTCAAACTTACAGCTAATCAACAGCACTTTTTTAACGGCATCTGAACAGCTAAATGGTCCTAACAATTGAGCTCTCCATGCCTACCAATCTCCGTCTTTGGCTCCTCTCAATGAAGCAATCTTGATGTCCAACCCCCCCCCCCCCCCCACCACAAGTTGCAATCCTATGCAAAATTGTCCTGCTTTTTCCCTTTTTGTTATACCCAACGACAATTTCTCATCTCTCTGTCCACCACATCTTTTTGTTTCCTTCCCTCATCCATGCAGAAGTTAATTAGAGAGAGAGAGAGAGAGAAAGAGAGAGAGAGAGAGAGAGAGAGAGAGAGAGAATTAGCTTTGTCTCACCTAACAATAGTTACATATAAAACATTATTATCCCTGTAAATGAAAACTATATTATCTCTGCAAAGATAAAACATTCAACAAAATGATTCTCAAATTATGAATGAAACCTGTTCTCAATTTGAAGGTTGCTTGGAACACTACAGTAATTTAAGACAGTAGTTGTGAAAGAAAAGACACCTGAAAGATGCAGTGGGCTTTGCACAGCTGCTTCACACCTCTGAGTCATGTAACACAATTTTGTGTGTCTCTATGGCAACACCACATTGTTATCATAGCTCTAAAGAAGACTACTGTTTCGCTTACAGCCATTTGCGCTTTGCAGTTTAAATCTGACAACAGCACTGCTGATATCAGGGCTCTCCTCTCGCCAAATCTACTACAGGCATGATGCTATTGGAGACGTGGAATTATTTTCCTCCTACCCTTGAAATGACTCACTCATTCAGTCATATGTGTATCTACAGTTTAATGTGAGCTTTTATATTTTTAATCTGATAATCATCTGCAGCTTGTGGTCTAATGGTTAGTGTTGATGTCTCTAAATCACAGGGCTCTGGGTTTGAATCCCAGCTGGGTCAGAGATTATCTTTGCTTGGAGAATGGGTGTTAGTGCTGTCCTAATCATTTCATCTCATCTTCATCACAAATTGTTGTAAATGAAATGAGGTATTAACAATAACTGTAATTCAAAACTCTCTATACTAAATAAAGTTATTTATTTATATACTGCATTATAATGTTTAATTTTGACCTTTTGGATCCATGCTCATTTACTTTATCTATTACAAATTACCTTCCATCCTTTCCAATTTTTTGGCTCTATCTAACCCATCCTTTCCCCTTTCCTACTCACTTATCCTTCCTGTATCTCTTTGTTGGGCATCTCTCTCTCTGAATGCCTATGTTTTATGTACTCTATTTACAGCAAAACTACTGGAGAAAAATTTCCCATTTCTTAATGTCTTGATTAAGCTTTTTGCTTCAATTTTCCTTTTTGTTGTGATTAAAATGTGTGTACCAATATAAAACCACAATAGAAGTTCTTCAAGTTATGTAATCTATATAAAATATCAGAAGATAAGTAAGAAGAAGGAGAAAAAGAAAATTATAGTTTTCCTAATAAACTTTGATAACTAATAGTAAAACACCCAACACGACACTGACATTCAGTTGATAAGCCATAAATCAAGTCCTGATGAAATTTCAACTACCACACGTGTCCACCTCACTTGCTCAGCTTGAAACTAGATTCTGAAAGTACGGAGTGCAGCTGATGACATATCCAAAAATGTGTTGAAAGAGAAATCTTTGTGATACTTCTTTCCATTTTAAAAATTGATTTCCTCTTAAATTTGTTTCACTGCCTCATTTCAGATTCCAGAATTAAGGTAAAGCATGCTGTTGGACAACTTTATTTTATATTCAATAATTTAGATTATTGTTACACCTGCCACTTTTCCACTGTCTTAAATGTTTATGGCTTCTAAGTAGTAAGAACCAGGACGTTGTACCTTATCTTATCAATGTTTGTATTACAGAAACAATGTTCACTCCACCATTGCTACCTATGAATGCTTTATTTCTACCACTAAAAATAAGTATTCAGAAAATGCAGGAAGACCTGAGCTTTATATAGCCTATTCACATCAAGGTCATTAGACTGAGCATATAAGCAGAATTGGGCATGACATTAGCCATATCTTTTCAAAGGAATCATCTCAGCATTTATTTACACTGTAATCTCTGGAAAAATCCAACACTAAATTCATTCTGGGGCAAAAGATATGTACAGAACCACATATTAAGAAAAATTACACAACTCACCTAATTAGTCTCATGTAATTGTACATCTATGGGGCTGGTTCAAACTGAACAGAACTTAAGACAAAGGGAGGACAACAATTAATGACTAAAACTGTCAGCTTATCCATCAAACGACCGCAAATTACCAAGGTAAGACTTCAAAGTATTCACAGTTTTGTATGATACATGTAAATAATTTGACCAAAGTACTTGTCAGACTTTTTTAGGTAATAGGCTCCATAGGTTTTCTGAACTGGCTTTGTGTTTTTAGTTTCTATAATAAAAAAGTGTATTAGACAGGGCAAAGTCAGTCACATGTAGTATGAACGTAGACAAGTTCCACTCCAGGTCAATCTTTGAGCATTTAGATCATGCTGGAAAATCTTTTGGCCAACATGACCTCTCTGCAGGAATTTTTCTACAACTTTTAAAGCCTTTTGATGTCTTGCATCATAAAATCCTCCTTGAAAAATTAGAATTACACAATATGAGAGGTGTAGCACACAGCTGGTTATACTCATATCTTGGAAATCACAGACAGAAGGCATCACTTTAGATAGGTTAAATGTTTCAACAAAATTGGACAGAGTTTCTATTCAGAGAAGCTATCAATGAAACATGAAGCCCTAGAGGCTCGATCCTGGGCCCATCACTCTTTCTGATTTGTGTGGATGACCTAGTAGAACATATGAGCACCTAAAAAATCTGTTCCCTTCAATGGTGATAGTAGTGTATGATTCTCTGCATCCAGCACATGACATCTGCATTCAACAGCAAAAACAGTCAGTGCTTACAGAATGATTAAACACAAACTGTAGTTAAATGCTAAAAGTATTGTACACCTCAACTTTATAACTAATCTCACCAATAGAAGAAAAAACATAACCATGTAAGATTAAAAGCAGAAAGCATAGAAGCCATTACTGTTAAATTATTATTATTATTTCCTTTGCTTTCTAGGGGTTACACGGGACTGAAAAAAGGATACACCCGTATGGTAAGGTGTAAACTCTGAGGTTATTGAAAGTTTCAACAAGTAAACAGTAGAGCAGGCACACTATGCACAGTTCTATTGAATGCTTTGCTAATAAATTTTTCAAGTGAAATGCCACTCGGCTCATCAGTGCCTATAGAATGAAAAAAAAAAAAAAAAAAAAAAGATCATAGATGATCATTTGTGGCCTTAAAAAGGGGTAACTTATAAACCTCAATTACCTGATCTTGGCATTATAAATTTTTCGTGTTTGTTTATCATTGAAACAATCTGATTCACTAGGGTAAGACTACGAAATAGATTATTAAATGCAGAACGAGGACACACACAATTATGGTTTCAGAGGGCAACCCGATTTCCACCAAATGTATTTCAGATCATCATGCTATTTGCAAAGTGTAATCCATCGTGACATAATACTGAACAAGACACCAGAAGAAATAAATTGCTTCTGAGCTACCAGTTAACAGCAAACTAAAGGAATTCCTTATAAAAGCACAATTTTTATTCTGTACAGGAATTTCTAAAAATGCAAAAACAGCAACTCTTCTTCAAAAGTTGAACAATAGACCAAACTAAAAGAGTAAGAATGCCTGTGTACTATCTTTTTAATTTACACCACACATTAATTTGACATACCTAATAGCAATTGTACAACCTACAATGATGCTAATACCTGGACCAATACAGTATACAATACCATGTAGCATTGCTACAAAAACCCGCTTAGCGACTAGTTCCACAAAGTAACACCACACAAAAACCAATTGTTGGATAGCCAATTGTATTTGGTATCTGCTGACGGAAAATTCATGCAACAAGGCCAATACATCAGTAATTTCTCAGTTACATACACATAGCATTGTAACTGTCTTCGTAATTTGCCCACAGGAAATAAATCCCTCCACACCTCTTAAATAATGATAGTTGTTGTCCTTGTGTCGTTAAGAAATAGCATAATGTTAAGTGTATTGAGTACGTAAACTTTCGCCCTCCGGCCTTGATCAAATGCGAACACAATGCATGAAATCATCACAAGTGGGATCAGGACTGTCATATAGGAAGCAAACTGTCGAAAGGTAACATCAGACGATAAACAAACAATCACGTTATGAAAACCACCGCAGTTTGAGCTGTCACATGACTGTATATTCAAAGTAATGCTTCGATTGCCATAGCACTTAAGTACCACCACAAAAAATCTTCGCTTCCTGCTACCATACAACACTTTACTTCGCATTTCACAGAAAAACGTGCTGGCAATATTTTGCACCTCAAAACTTACGTATATAATAAAAAGTTGGGCATTGAACAGTACCACCACTTACATGCGTTTCCTCAGCCGGAAAGCTGATGTAATACTTTACATATGTAGAATTCTAACAGTGTATACCCATCCAGGCCTACTATATAAATATGCTAGTACAGAACCCATTACGACATTCACTTCACCGGTTTAAGTATAACTCAACAAGGTCCCATTGCCAAACACAATATTGAATTAGTATGTCAAATGGTTACTACAGAACAGAATACAACACAGTACTGCATCTTTTAACGTTTTTAATACTCCAGGGGTAAAAATAAGGGGAATCTCCATAATCTATTTAATAAACAACATTCAAGTGCTGCATCAAGCGCGCAACAATTCCACTTCGTAAGTATCTAGGTTACTCAGAGACACTTGTTACTTCGATGAACATCTTTGACCCAAATGTCAAATTCAAACTTCTAAACAGAGATAAACTTTATCGTCAACGAAAAGTGGAAGAATCACTTTGGAAGAGGTCCCCTGAATTTGCTGAGTAGCATAGCCGACAGAAGAAAATTCTGTCATTACTCGGGAAAGCAAAATGATCCTACTCCAGATAAGGCAGCCTTTATTGAAAGACATGAGATGGAAACATGGTCAAATTTTCGCCATCAAATAATTAACACCGAATATCAGATGACATGTCAAGTGATTATTTTATTGAAATATCGTTATGAGAAAGACACTCGCTCATGATTTATTAGCTGTAACACATGACGTATATATGCATTTCACAGTCCTTTTATCAAATTATTAAAAAATCAAACCAAACATATTGTTAATAAATATTCTTGTTAATACTACAAATGAACAGGTTTTTAGATAAATGATATAGAAAAGTTACACATTCTGATTCTGCTGAACACAGTGAAATACATGTCTGTTTGCACGCCACAAACAATATTTCCAAAAACTTAGATTACGTTAATGCTAGAAATTACCAGGTATTTAGGTAAACAATATATAAAATCAATATATTATGCTTCTGTTGAAGATAGTGGAACGTATGTCTGTCTCTTTGTAGCCCAACAAACAATATTTCCAATAACCTGGAGACTGTAACGTGTTGTAGCTTCTCTGTCTTCTTCATTTCCTCAGTCTGAATCAACATAGCATAAAAGAGCATTTGAATTTCCCTTACTGTCACACTGACCAACAACAAGTGTTGTTTAATATACTGAAGAATTCATTTCAAACATCTCCAGTAGATTTCTGCTGGTTTATTTTGATGTCCACCAAAATAGTTAACTAATGCACTTATGTCTGGTCTTGTAGCTGTCATCACATACATAAACAACCTTTCAATTCTGTGTATGTTCTATTTCCAGCTGTGTCACGACAAGCATCTCCACTGGGTTTGACATTTATTAGCTGTTTATAGGGTTTACATTCTTCCATGCTGAACCTTTCAACAAGTTTTCAACGTTGACTACGAAAAATTTTGCCACAATTCTCTATATATTTATTCCAAGAAATAATTTACTTCTCAGAGTTCTCATATTCGAAATTTTACTTTTGCCTTCTTTTCAACATCAGCAAATTTGCTTTTACGATTCCCAGCAATTAGAATATTATCTACATGCACTAGCAAATAAGTACTATAATCATCAGTGCTTTCAGTTTGGAGACATCGAAACCCAATATCCTTCATCAAACAGTCAAATACTGAGTCCCAAGTTCTTGGTACCTCCTTTAAGCTATGTAAAGCTTTATTGAGTTTGCATACAAGTGTTTCTTTAATTATCACTTATTGAGGAAATTTCATATAAATTTCTTCAGTCAGTTCTCCATGCAGGAATGCATTTTGTACATCCATCTGTTCCAGAAACAAATCGCGTTCTTTCACCACACCAAGAAAAGTTCATAGTGTTGTGAGTCAAGCAACTAAAAAATATCTTAGCTCATAGTTATCCTTTTACCTGAGTACAACCTTTAACTGCTAAACTTGCCTTATACCTTTCAATATTTCCAGGTGCATCCCTTTTATTTTGAACACCTATTTATTACTGATGGTTCTTTTATTTACTGGAAGTGGTGCATAAATCCAAGATCCATTAGATGACAGAGAGTCCAGTTCTTCCTTAATTTCTTTCGCCCATTCTTCTTCATCATGCCGGCCCCTCACTTCTTCAAAATTCTGAGGAAAGTTTCCCACAAATGCTTCTCATTCAAGGCTAACACTGCGTAATCCTCCAAGTATCTAGGTGTTGTTGTTACTCTATTGCTTTTCTGCAGAGGCTTCACTTCTTCTGAAGTCTGAGTTACCTTCAACAGTTTGTTCAGTATCCTCCAAATTAGTTTTGTGGTATCTGGTAGAGTTGAAAATTTATTTCCACATAAAACACATCTATCTGGAACTTTGCTAGTGTCACTGCAGACGTATTCTCTTGCCATGGTGTCAGTGTTGGCACGTTTGTTGTGGTATACATGTCGACGATTCTGTCCGCTGAGCTAGAGCGTTTAAATCACCCGCACACACTGTCAGAATTTTTTGAGTGTCAGAAGGTATTCGGGACACCAAATATTGCGCAGCACGTCGTCGCTGACAGTGTTGCTTGCCAGTGTGTGCAAACAGCGTAAAAGTTGTGATGGGGTTCGAACGTCGAGTTCCTCAGTCCGTAAAAGTATATCTAGTCGCTTAGCTTCCGTTTGTGATAGGCGCGTCACTAGTGCGTTCTTAACTGACGCATGCCGTTCGGCGTTGGGTGGTGCAGCAAGGATATCTTGTACCTCAGCAAGTAAGTCTTCTGTTAGTGCTGCGACTGCGTAGCTATACTTCGTTTCGTCTGCTGATATTTGTGCAAGGGCGAACTGTCTTTCAAGCTGTGCAAACCACAACACCGGGTTGTGTTGCCAGAACACCTAGGGCTTAATTGTAACCCTGTGAACTATGATGCTTGTAGCTGGCTCTATTGTGATTGGTGGATTGTCCATTTTCGTGCGAGAACGACCTCGGCGCAGCTGACGCGGAAGTAAGGAACGTTCACGTTACGATGCGGTGCGGAAAGCTGAAGCCGCCGCGGTCGTGTTATGTTATCGTCGGGGTCACCAAATATATGGTATCTGGTAAAATTAAACATTTATTTCCACATAAAACACATACATTCAGGAGAGGTTGTCACCTTGGAAGGCTGAACAATTAACTGTTATGAGAGGCATAGAATAGTCTATAAGAAAGAGCCGGCGGACCCCTAAGGGGTCCGCGGACCACACGTTGAGAAGCCCTGGTCTATATCACTCACGTCAAAGAGCAACTATAATAACAAACACTAGACACACAGAGTGTTTATATACCACAGTACACTCGCATTTGCAGAGACAGAATGCGATGCTACAGTTTCATTCTGATGTTCTTGATCTCCTGCTGTGTTCTGTGATGTGCTTTCAAGTTGAAAAGTCTCCAAGATCGAATCATCACTACTTTCACCTTGAAATAGAAACTTATCTTCATCAAAAGATCCATTTTTTCCAAATACAATTTTGTGTTGTTAGAGACATCATAATTTCTACTCACTGGGACAATATCCAGCGAGGAAAAGTTTTATTGACTTGATGTCAGACTTTCTTGTCAATAGCTCATTTGGAGTGTGCAACACACCCAAACACATGTAGTTCACTCAAATTTGGCTTCCTTCCGTACCACAGCGTTGCTGAAATTCCTCCTGCTAAAGCTAAAACATGTCTACAAGTAATGAAAAAGACATCTGTCAATATCGCTTATGACCCTAATTGATTTCGAAGTGTGTTCCATAAACAAATCATATTCTTTCACCACACCAATGAAAATTCTCAATGTTGTGAATCAAGCTACTGAAACATATATCTCCTCATAGTCATATCCTTTCACCTGAGCACAATTTTTAACTGCTAAACATGACTGCCTTCCAGTATTTCCAGATGGATCACTTTTTACTTTGAACACCCGCTTACTACTAATGGCTCTTTTATTTGTTGGAAGCGGCACCACATAAACGAAAGCTAGTAGGGTGTGTTTCCACATTTGAAAGATTTCACATCAGTCACAAAATCGGGTTTGCTTTGAATTTTTAGGTAAAAAGGACAGTACCCATTCCATAGTATACTTTGAAATAATTAAACACTTCAGGCTTCGATTGAAGACTATAAGCTACTGTAAAGCGGGTATAATCATCAGTGAAAGTCGGTATATATTTATTTCCATCAAAATAAACAGGTGTTATGGGAACAAGCACATCACTATGTACATTTCACGTGGTCATTTGGCTGAAACATGAGACTGAATAAGTGGTAGTCATGTTTTAGCACCTTCTTCGTAGGTCAAACATTTATTTACAGATTCAGTAAACTTTACTTTGTCCAATCCCTCTGCTAGAGAAGTTTCTTCGTATTTTAGAGGCTCAAATGTCAGAAGCGTTTATACCACGAGTCCACAGCATTCCTGAAATGCAAGCACTAGTACATTTGAAAAGTTACCCTTTCGTATTGAACCAACTGAAGTTTCAAAAAAAGTGCAGTGTCCAGCTAGTCCTAGTTTACACACTGACGATCAATTATTTCGTAAACCTAGCACTACAAGATCATCTGTTAATTTCCTTTAAAAATTTTTTCTACAAACCATGTTTTCGACATCAGCATCTACAACCTTTCTGACAAGCAAATATACGCTGATGGAAAAAAATTGTAACACCAAGAAGGAGAGGTGCGACATAATCCAAAGCTAGCAGGTGTGTTTCTGCATCTGAAAGATTTCACACCAGTCGCATAAGAGAGGCGCTATACTCCATTCATCATAAGAAGAAATCTGATGTAAACAAACACAAGCGCGATGGTTGGACAGCAGCCGTGGTTCCGGAACACTGGTGTTGTTCCGCTCTTGGAAGTAGGTCCAACTTATGTACACTCCTGGAAATTGAAATAAGAACACCGTGAATTCATTGTCCCAGGAAGGGGAAACTTTATTGGCACATTCCTGGGGTCAGATACATCACATGATCACACTGACAGAACCACAGGCACATAGACACAGGCAACAGAGCATGCACAATGTCGGCACTAGTACAGTGTATATCCACCTTTCGCAGCAATGCAGGCTGCTATTCTCCCATGGAGACGATCGTAGAGATGCTGGATGTAGTCCTGTGGAACGGCTTGCCATGCCATTTCCACCTGGCGCCTCAGTTGGACCAGCGATCGTGCTGGACGTGCAGACCGCGTGAGACGACGCTTCATCCAGTCCCAAACATGCTCAATGGGGGACAGATCCGGAGATCTTGCTGGCCAGGGTAGTTGACTTACACCTTCTAGAGCACGTTGGGTGGCACGGGATACATGCGCACGTGCATTGTCCTGTTGGAACAGCAAGTTCCCTTGCCGGTCTAGGAATGGTAGAACGGTGGGTTCGATGACGGTTTGGATGTACCGTGCACTATTCAGTGTCCCCTCGACGATCACCAGTGGTGTACGGCCAGTGTAGGAGATCGCTCCCCACACCATGATGCCGGGTGCTGGCCGTGTGTGCCTCGGTCGTATGCAGTCCTGATTGTGGCGCTCACCTGCACGGCGCCAAACACGCATACGACCATCATTGGCACCAAGGCAGAAGCGACTCTCATCGCTGAAGACGACACGTCTCCATTCGTCCCTCCATTCACGCCTGTGCGACACCACTGGAGGCGGGCTGCACGATGTTGGGGCGTGAGCGGAAGACGGCCTAACGGTGTGCGGGACTGTAGCCCAGCTTCATGGAGACGGTTGCGAATGGTCCTCGCCGATACCCCAGGAGCAACAGTGTCCCTAATTTGCTGGGAAGTGGCAGTGTGGTCCCCTACGGCACTGCGTAGGATCCTACGGTCTTGGCGTGCATCCGTGCGTCGCTGCGGTCCGGTCCCAGGTCGACGGGCACGTGCACCTTCCGCCGACCACTGGCGACAACATCGATGTACTGTGGAGACCTCACGCCCCACGTGTTGAGCAATTCGGCGGTACGTCCACCCGGCCTCCAGCATGCCCACTATACGCCCTCGCTCAAAGTCCGTCAACTGCTCATACGGTTCACGTCCACGCTGTCGCGGCATGCTACCAGTGTTAAAGACTGCGATGGAGCTCCGTATGCCACGGCAAACTGGCTGACACTGACGGCGGCGGTGCACAAATGCTGCGCAGCTAGCGCCATTCGACGGCCAACACCGCGGTTCCTGGTGTGTCCGCTGTGCCGTGCGTGTGATCATTGCTTGTACAGCCCTCTCGCAGTGTCCGGAGCAAGTATGGTGTGTCTGACACACCGGTGTCAGTGTTTTCTTTTTTCCATTTCCAGGAGTGTATTAGATATTTTATTACTATGTCACTGTGAATGAAACTTTAAGACATTCTGATGTATTAACAGCCATCGATGTTTCTCTTATTCATACTTTAGCTAAGTAATTTTTATTTTCAAAAATCGTGTACAGTCACAGTCTCAGTAAGCGCTACTTGTGCTCTGATTGTCTACTGATCTTATGTAGCGCGAAAATAGATGGCACTGTTTCCTGCTTCGTAGTGACACACACTTGCGGAGCACTGTTAATGGCTAGAAACAAATTGTTCTTAATGTTTTTCACAAAATTACAGAGAAAAATGACCTTTGATGTTTATTGAGAAACACGATGTAAGAAATATAATACATGTAGACATAACTGTATCCTTGGTGTAATCGCTTGAGTCGTTGTTTGATGGGCACTGATTCGAAACCCTCTATCTTCAACAATTTTGTTTGTTTTGAATACCTAAATCATTTAAACATGAAATATATCAATATGTAGTAATTAACTCATACTTAACAATTTTTTAAAGAAAAATGCACATCTTCTGGTTTCTAATTTCATATCACACACAGAATTCTGGTTTTCATTGCAAATATACATTCTTAATTATCGATATATTGTAAAAGATTGTTACAGGTTCTTGAAGTTAAGAAAACATTACACAATTAAATTTTTTTGGAGAAAAATGAAAAATCAAATACTCTTTGTCTGAATATACCTAGTGTTTTATAGGACAGATGTGGTCTCATCCGCCGCGCGGAGTAGCCGTGTGGTCTAAGGTGCCTTGCCACAGTTCGCGCAGCTCCCCCCATTGGAGGTTCGAGTCCTTCCTTGGGCATGGGTGTGTGTGTTGTCCTTAGCGTAAGTTAGTTTAAGTTAGATTAAGTAGTGTGTAAGCCTAGGGACCGATGACCCCAGCAGTTTGATCCCATAGAACTTACCACAAATTTCCAATTTTGGTCTCACCCGAGCCAGAGTGATAAGTGTCGTAGAAACACAAAAACAATTTTCAAAGCGTCGAGCTCATTGTACAAGTGCTGAAGTTTTAGTTGTCACCAGACCACTGCTATCTGAACCCAATAGAACTGATCTGGAGCCAAATTAAGGGATTCGTTGTGAGAAATAACAAGACATTTAAGCTGCCAACTTACTGGAACTAATGCACGAAGCTTTATGACACGTCACCGCCGAACGATGCCGAAATGCAGAACAGCACGTCATAAAACAGGAGGAGGAAGCAATGTGGACTTTTTAGTAACTTGGGATTCTGTTGTTGATCGCCTCGGTATCAGCGTAGCAGTGCTGAAATGTACTGGAGTCCAATATGGAAGAAGTTCAGGGATTACCAGACGACTGATTGTAATGCCTTAGTAGCTTCAATATTTAACTACACGGTGAAATCCCAGCAGTGCGCTTTTACGTCGCACATAGCTCCTGTAGAAAAAGTACCCTTTTTCAAGCTAGGCATTTTCATCACTCTCGTTTTGAAACTTCCTGGCAGATTAAAACTGTGTGCCAGACCGAGACTCGAATGCGGGACCTTTGCCTTTCGCGGGCAAGTGCTTGGAAGAGCACTTGTCCGCGAAAGGCAAAGGTCCCGATTTCGAGTCTCGGTCCAGCACACAGTTTTAATCTGCCAGGAAGTTTCATATCAGCGCACACTCCGCTGCAGAGTGAAAATCTCATTCTGGACTCTCGTTTTTAATTATAGTACTATATTAGCTAAGATCGAAAGCATGTTTTCCTTCAGATCACCTAAGAAACGTATCGCCTGATTTTTACCATTATTTCCTTCTGTTCAAAACTTAAATGAATGCAAGACTCTATTGTTCTCTGCTCGTCTCTTTTTACGCCTTTACTACGACTGTTCACATCACTGCAGGTTACTTGGACCAGGTGGCTGGCCAGTGCTTTCCAAGTTAAATGCGCTGGTAAAGCTATTGTCCCGAATTATCTCTGAGTCGATGTACATGTAACGCACGGCACAAAACGTATCCTCATTATCGTACTTGACTGTACTCGAGACAGACTGGCTTCTGCTCCACGTGGAGCGAAATCCAATGAGCTTCCAGCAAACACGTAAGAATACATAGTGTAATGTTTACTGAGGTTTATTCTTAGGATGAACTGAGTATAGTAGCGCTAATATGAGGATGCAAATGAGGTTTACATTAAATACACGCTGTAATGGTCATGAGCGTTTATTACCTTTCACAATGGACGTGGTGAGATGATGTTCGTCAAGAATGCCTCTAAGGCGACAAAGACGTCGTTATCGACACTTCACTGAGTTTGAACGAGTTCATGTAATAAGGCCCTGAGAAGTTGGATGTTCCTTTTGCGATATTGCAGAAACACTTGCAGAAATGTAAACACTGTACATGACCGCTGGCAACGGTGATCACGAGTGTGTATGGTAACAGGAAGACTGGCTTCCAGATGGCCACATGATACTGCCAGGAGGGGAGACTGTAGTGTTCAGTGTTTGGCTCTGCTGCGTTGTACTACATCTTCAGCAGCAATTTGAGCAGTAGCTGGCACCAAAGTGACTCAATGAACTGTCATAAATTGGTTACCCCCTGTAGTGCACAGTCCACTGACCCCTAACTATCACAATTTGCGACTTCATGGTGTCAAGCAAGGGGTCACTGAAGGACAAGGCGGCATTCTGTTGTGTTTTCTGATGAAAGCTGGTTCTGCCTCGGTGCCAGTGATGGTTGTTTTTGGTTAGAAGGAGGCCAGTTGCGGTCTGCACCCAACTTGCCTCCATGCTAGACAAACTGAACGTATACCTGGAGATAAGGTTTGGAGTGGGATTTCGTATGACAGCAGGAGCACCCTCGTGGGTTATCCCACACACCCTGACTGCAAATTTGTGCTTCAGTCTGTTGATTTGACCTGTTGTGTTGCAATTCACGAACAGCATTCCAAGAGATATTCTCAACAGGATAACGCTCGCTCTCATACTGCTGTTGTAATTCAACATGCTCTACATTGAGTTGACATGTTGCCTTGGCCTGCTCAACGAACAGGTCTGTTTCCAATCGAGTACATATGGACATTATCAGACGATAACTGCAGAATCAACCACCAACAGCATTAACTGTCCCTGTAAGTAGTAGGGCAAAGCGAGCATCAGTGCATTTTGTTAGTGTGGGTTGCCTACATCAGACGCAAGTAGGAACTCAGGGGCAAACGTATTGTTCTCTTTTAATTGACACATAATGAGCCCCTGAGGATAATATTTCCTTTAGACTGACAGATCCTTAACCTATTGTTCCCCCACCCATCCCCCTCCTCCCAACCACTCAACAAATCTCCAAGCCACTTTCCCTCCCCTCACAATATGGTGCACTTTCAGATCTGAGTTATTGGAATAGCCACTTCTCACTCTGTCAATTTGATTGACTACTTAACTAAATCAAACAATTAATTAACCCCATTCATACCCCTCCCCTCTCCCCCTCCCCTCCCCTAACAGGAAATTGATGGAGAGGAAGGATCTCAAGACAAGAAGTTCAAGGGCATATCCTTTATTTTTAGCAAAACGAGGATAATGGAAGTAGTCGAATTAAACCAGGTCATGCTGAGGGAATTATATTAGTAAATGAGACAGTTAAAATAGTAAATGAGTTTTGCTATTTGGGAGGCAAAATAACTGATGACTGTCGAATTAGGGAGGATATAAAATGTAGGCTGACTGTGGCAAGGGAAGGGTTTCTGAGGAAGAGAAATTTGTTAACATCAAGTATAGATTTAAGTGTTAGGAAGTCTTTTCGGAAAGTATTTTTATGGAGAGTAGCCATTTATGGAAGTGAAATATGGTCGATAACTAATTTAGACAAGAAGAGAACAGAAGCTATCAAAATGTGGTGCCACAGAACAATGCTGACGATAGATGGGTAGATCATGTAACTATTGATGAGGTACTGAATAGAATTGGGGAGGAGAGGAATTTTTGGCACAACTTGACTAGAAGAAGGGATCGGTTGGTAGGACACATTTTGAGGCTTCAAGGGAACACCAATTTGGTATTGGAGGGAAGCGTGGAGGGTAAAAATCGTAGAGGGAGACCAAGAGATAAATACACTAAGCAGATTCAGAAGGATGTATGTTGCTGTAGTTACTCAGAGATGAAGAGGCTTGAACAGGATAGAGTAGCATCGAGAGCTGAATTAAACCGCCCTGGACTGAAGACCACAACAACAACAGGGTTCATTTATAAAAAATTCATTTTGTAGGATTTGGATTTCTCTTACTCATCATTTTCTGCTGTTTGGGAAGATGCACGCCTTGTAAGAAGTAATTACATCGATAGCTTTTTTTTTTCATTCCGATCATGCAAGGAATACCATCATGAAACACCCATCACAGGTAATAACTCCGTCTTCAGGCCACGAGTGGCCTACTGGGACCATCCGACCGCCGTGTCATCCTCAATGGAGGATGCGGATAGGAGGGGCGTGGGGTCAGCACACCGCTCTCCCGGTCGTTATTATGGCATTCTTGACCGAAGCCGCTGCTATTCGGTCGAGTAGCTCCTCAATTGACATCACGAGGCTGAGCGCACCACGAAAATGGCAACAGCGCATGGCGGCCTGGATGGTCACCCATCCAAGTGCCAACTACGCCCGACAGCGCTTAACTTCGGTGATCTCACGGGAACCGGTGTATCCACTGCGGCAAGGCCGTTGCCACAGGTAATTACACAGTTAAAAATCATTTGATAGCGAAACACGTACCATCCGCCATCCCCTTTCCACTGGATTGCACAGAACGCCACCGCACGTACTGTCAGGAGTCAGGTTGCACCGGCGAGAGCCTGAGAAGTGGCTGCCACACACAAGTGTCCACTGTCATCCCGGGACTGACAGACCGGATGTTTCACTAATATCCCGAAACAAAATCATCTGTGAAATTCCTGTCGAAACATGTGCTCTTTCTCATCATATTCCTGACGGGCCTGCATGCGCTGTCGTTCGACATCACGAACAAAGCAGTAAACGCATGTGGAATACCGGTGCATGTGTGAACTCTGTCCTTCCAAGGCAAATGCCTGTTTGAGAACCGATTCCGCCATGGACTCTAAATTGCCCCAGCCCTCCTGATGCACTTTCTTGTGTTTTACTTCATGAACTGCCTCGGGAGTTATTACACTTGGTGTTGTGGAATATCATCACATACATAATTTGAAGATATCACATGAATTAAATGTACCACTGTGCAAAGAGAGAGAGAACTTTGCAGATGACACAAGAATTGAAACAAGTCCGAGGAATTCCTCCACTGCCACACTTGAATACATAGCCTAAAAGAAAAAATCGTGACACACTTGTGAGACCGTCCCTGAGATACTTCATGCGCCTTTGCGGGAAATACTCACGTCTTTGAGCATGAGCTGCCTCAGAGTTACGAATTCCAATTGAATGCGTCTGTATGTACACCTTCAAGAAAAAGAACACTGCACGGTAGCTTGTGTCAATTTTGCAATGTATACCGCCACTGACTCACAAAAACAGATCACAGAACCTCTCAGTCTTCCTCCACTACTTCGGAATATTTCCGAGCATAAAATAATTAGGGACAGTGTTTAACACCTCAACATATTTGCAAATATTGTTTCATTCCACCATGGACTCTAAACTGCCACTTTTCTTGACGTACACTTCACGAACTGCTTCAGGAGTTATTAAATCTGAAGCTAAATATCACATCTGGAAGACATCACAAATGGTGCTTCAGAAGACTTACCATGCGAAATATTAATTAAATCGTAATATGGCGTGTAATCAATTTGCTTCACACAGTTTAAAACTACTCGAAATAAAATAAAAAGATTGACACTGTACAGTACTTTGCAAGCATAAACAACAGTGTTATGTTTTGACGCGAAATTTCATTAAATAATCCAAATCTATTCTTTGACGTCGCGATTGGTGGAACTGGTGATGTATGACGTGATAGTTCGAATTTCAAATTTCGATGTGAATTTATTCCGTCACGGTTATAGAGTTCCTGACCACTACAGTTTGCTAAGAGTATTTTCTTTTCGAAAGCGCTATAGAAGTCATAAGTTGACTGGTTCTCTCAGCTACGCCAGGATCAAGAAGGATGGCGGAATTGGCTCTACCGCTTAATAGGACAGTAACAACTGCAAGTACAGCTACGATGTATTGAGAAACGTGATACATTCACGGCTAGATGATTGAGATCGTTGGAAACACTGGAGACACACTTACATCACATGAACTCACCTTCGGACGTCCACACGCATTGTGCCGCAGTGCAGCGCCAACAGCGCCAGAAGCAGCACGTGTCAGCCAGAGAGAGGCCCGCCGTGCGTTGACGACCTGAGTGGTAAGAGTTCGAATGCTACCAAACACTCAGCGCAGACACTCGTCGTATTGAATCTTCTCAAATTTATACGGAACATACACGCAACACACGCGGTCCCGAAGACGGCTCAACACAAACTGGGTATTAGTTCATTATTTACCTGTCCAGGGGGAGCTCCGAGCCAAATCGTCATAAGCCAGAAGCTCTCTCGGACTCTCTGAACTGGTGTACAAAGGACGGGCAAGCTCCAGCCTGGAACAAAGGCGTCTGCTGAGATGCTGTTTCCGGGTCCGACTTGCTTGCTTGCTGCTATACTTTCTGTGACCATCTCGAGACTCAGAAGAATATTGGGAACCAGGCATATATTTATCAGTGTCACTACGATTAAATATTACGATTGCTGCTGCAGTCTGACACCGATTGATGCACTGGAAATGTCTCCTCTTGCCGTCTGTGGTTCTGAAACTAATCTCAATATCTATGGTGCACATCATTTTCCACATAAAAATCTCTCTCATAATCCTTTCGGCTATCAATTTGCTGGATCTATATCTCCCTCATGGTAGGACATACAGGTATTTCCTTTGGACATGCCACAACATAAGCCACAGTAACTTGACACTGCAATGTACACACATTTCATGTAAGCAATGCAGTTATCTTTTATATACGTAAAGCACCCCAAAAAAAATTTGGTATGCTTACACTCACACCAGCTACATGTATCGACTCTCCTCTCAAAGAACAGGCGTCCGGCACTATGTGATACTAAATAGCGCACCCGCAGACGAAAGGGTTGGAAAGACATAACCGATGCAGGTTGGTGTACTGTACTCAACGTCACTATCGATAGTGCAAGAGGGAAAACGCGAGGATACGCTTGGAGGTGCTGATGAAAGAATGCCTTGTTACAGCCGAATTGTCCATCCTGTGTGTACACTATAGCGGGTCCAGTTGAACCCTTTCATTGCTGTATCATGCAGGTGTTTATGAAATACATCTATCACCCGTTATGTTCTTCACTAAAAGGACGGGAGAGGGGCTGCTACTAGCTACAGGATCGTTACTTTTACTAATACTATAATTAAAACCAGTCGATGGAGTTGGCCAGGTGGACAGGAGTATGTGCTGTACCTCACTTGATTGGCGAGGACGTGACGGCAGAGCTGGAGGAGGAGGAGATGCTGCGAGCAGTCTGGTTGCTTCAGTCCTGACCCGCTAGCCTCAAGATGGAGTCCATGGATGCCAGAGCGGAGCTGCGGCGGCCGCTTCGGGGCGGCAGGAGTGGGAACAGAGGCGGTGGTGCTCTTGCCGGTGAAGCACATCACTCAGGTCCTCGTTTAGATGTTACAGTCTTCGCCACCTCAGGTACCCGAGCCACGGCATATGCCGGGAATTGTTCCCCAGACGCAGCCACTGTAGAAAAATGGAACAAAAATTAAGCACAACGTTCTAGACATCGCCTGCTGTCGCTATTGCTGTGCAGAAAGAAAGAACACTCATTATTTGCAAGCAGAGTGAGTACGTATTACCTGTTACGCTCTGGCTCCTCGGCGCTCCCTCATCTCATCACGACAACGAAGGTCTTCCTCCATCTCCTCCATCCACTATGGCATTTCGCCCTCAGCTGAATTGGTGAAGGCCCATCGATTCATTTCCTCTATATCCCCTGCAACATAGTGAGCTAATAATATCAAAACACACACAGAAACTATGGCAAACAATATATATATATATATATATATATATATATATTTAATTACCTGTACCCAGTACTATGGCTATATATATTCAAGTGATAAGAAATTCTTAGTGAAAAGAGAAGAAGTAACGTTTCATCGGTTTGATCCTTGAAATCATCCACAACAACACCAGCGACAACATATTACGTAAACGATGAAATTTTATAGAAAGAAACTATGTACACACGACATATACTGAAACAATACGAAATTCTTAGTGAAAAAGTAACATTTATCGATTTTAGTTCCTCTAAATCATTTACAACAACCTCAGACTCGTTGGTCACCTGCTGCAGTTCATGCCACTCCTGCTGCTGGAGCAGCTGCATCCACTGTTGTTGCTGTTGCTGCTGGTGCAGCTGCATCGACTGTCGTTGCTGTTGCTGCTGGTGCAGCTGCATCGACAGTTGTTGCTGTTGCTGCTGGTACAGCTGCAGCCACTGTTGTTGCTGTTGCAGCTGCATTGACTGTTGTTGCTGTTCCTGCTGGTGCAACTGCATTGACTGTTGTTGCTGTTGCACATGCAGCCACTGTTGTTGCTGTTGCTGCTTGTGCAGCTGCATCGACTGTTGTTGCTGCTGCTGCTGGTGCAGCTGCATAGACTGTTGTTGCTGTTGCACCTGCAGCCACTGTTGTTGCTGTTGCACCTGCAGCCACTGTTGTTGCTGTTGCTGCTGCTGCAGCTGCATTGACTGTTGTTGGTGCTGCTGCTGGTGCAGCTGCATAGACTGTTGTTGCTGTTGCTGCTGGTGCAGCTGCATCTACTGTTGTTGCTGTTGCTGCTGGTACAGCTGCAGCCACTGTGGCTGCCAATGCTGTTGGTGTTGTCTCTCATCTTCTTCAATTACCTGCTGGATATATGCTGAAACAATAACACATGTATTCAATACGAAATTCTTGGTGAAAAAAAGCTACAGTTATCGATTTTGATCTCTTGAAATCACTTCCAGTATCGCTGGTCACACAAGCATTACAAAGATGGGATATATACTTACAATGCTGCCAATGCTGATGCTGTTACTGCAGCTGATGCAGTTTCATTTCATCCATGCTTTGGTGTTGTGGATATGCGTTGAAGCAATAAAAAAATGTATTCAATACTACAAAGTTCATAGTGGAAGAGAAAAGTTACAGTTACCGTGTGAATCTATACTTACCAGGTAATTCTACATCTTGCTCTACAGGTCTCTGCCGTTTGCCGCCATTGGCACTGCCGTCAGAGCTTGATATAGCTGAATGTTTCATTTTTTCACCTAAACTGGTACCACACACGCAACAAAGGAGCAAACAGATGCGCACGAGCGAAAGCAAGACGACCGACCTCACACTACGGTGGTTGATGACAGAATAGGGGAACTGGGGCGGAATGGTCTTTATATGTCCTCTGCACCTTCCTTCCACCACGTCCCTCAGGGAGCCAATAGGAACGCAGCACTCTACCCCACCAGCAGCTGTTGCTCGTCTGAGCGCACTGGACAAGTCTGTACTGGTATGCGAGCACTTCCTGTGTCCTGCTAGTTGAGGGATTTTTGCTATTCGATAATACCGAACGTAAGATCAAATCTAGATAAAGCTCTCGCCCAATTCACGATAACTTTATGTACAGCTTTCTATGCATCTAGGGTTGGGACAACTACTGTCTGACAAATCGGAACATTTCTCTCAAATTGATTAAAAAAGCACATAATTTGGGAAGGAGAAATCGGGGCAATGCGGACTACGTCTCTTAAGCTTAAAAAGTGAAAAATTGGAGGATATGCTGCTTCTAGTTGCGAACAGATGCAGCTATACCAAGACAAAAGGAACTTTCAAAGATCACTGTGATATGTTGTGTCGGGCACTAACAATTATCTCATAAGTACTGTTGATTTTGCTATACCCAAAGTCACGCTTTTTGCGGCTTTGGAAACATTAAACATTTTGGAGCTTTGCGTGAAAATATAGTTCACCGATTTCAGAGACATGATGATGTTTGACAGTATGGCAGCAAATTGCTAATTTCGCTGCTGCTACTAATTGCCCCCGTTTGAATGAATTTGAAACATAGTAACTGTCCATTTCTTTAAGTGCTTCCAGAGTGCACGTTTGACTTGTGCTTTACATCAGCTAAATGATCCTTAATACCTACTCTTCCCCCATCCATAGAAAAGTATCATAACACTTACAAATTGCACATTCTGCTTCATGGTCACGCCTCCCTCATTTTATGAAGAAACATTCGTCTGATTATTTTTCTTGGAATGAACACTTCCTCTTCGGCACTTTGAGCTCACTTGAAGCAACCAAACACCTTATTAATAAATTAACCGCTCTACGACTCAGAGAAACAGAGAATCACGTTGCTGTAAAGCTTAAACTAAAGTGACATAAGGGACACTGATGGTGGTCCATCAATGTGACATCATGCATTCGAATCATACTGCTTAAAGCGGGGCTCATACTTTGAAATACGTCAGGTGGCAAATAAAATTTATATCACAAAGTAATGGTACAAGTTGTATAGAACACATGTAGTAATCAAAATTGTCCATGTGGTGATGACTCTTAATCAATTTCATATGAATATCTGAGAGAACGTTACACACATTTCTTGATTTCACCCGCTCAAACACGCTGTAAGCAGTAGCATTCTCTTTTCCCTTCGAATACTTACAAGGGAACCTCCCCATCGCACCCCCCTCAGATTTAGTTATAAGCTGGCACAGTGGATAGGCCTTGAAAAACAATCGAGAAAACAGGAAGAAGTTGTGTGGAACTATAAAAAAATAAGCAAAATATACAAACTGTGTAGTCCATGCGGGACATAGGCAACATCATGGCTAATATGAGCTCAGGCGTGCGTTGGTCCCGTGGTTAGCACGAGCAGCTGAGAATCAGCGGTCCTTGGTTCAAGTCTTCCCTCTAGTGAGAAATTTAATTTTTTATTTTAAGACAATTATTATCTGTCCGTCATAACTTTTCTGGGAGTGATTATCACATCCACAAGAAAACCTAAACCGGGCAAGGTAGAAGAATCTTTTTACCCATTCACCAAGTGTACAAGTTAGGTGGGTCGACAACATATTCCTGTCATGTGATGCACATGCCGTCACCAGTGTCGTATAGAATATATCAGACGTATCTTCCTGTGGAGGAATCGGTTGACCTATGACCTTGCGATCAAATGTTTTCGGTTCTCATTGGAGAGGCACGTCCTTTCGTCTACTAATCGCACGGTTTTGCGGTGCGGTCGCAAAACACAGACACTAAACTTATTACAGTGAACAGAGACGTCAATGAACGAACGGACAGATCATAACTTTGCGAAAATAAAGTTAAAGTAAACTTTTCACTCGAGGGAAGACTTGAACCAAGGACCTCTCGTTCCGCAGCTGCTCACGCTGACCACAGGAGCACAGAGTTATTGAGCGTACACTATCCTTGATGTCGCCTATGTTTCGCATGGACTACTCAGTTTGTATATTTTGCTTATTTTTTCATAGTTCCACTCAACTTCTTCCTGTTTTCTCGATTGATCTGTTTTCAGTTTTTCAAGGCCTATCCACTGTGCCAACTTATAACTAAATCTGAGGGGGGTGCGATAGGGAGGTTCCCTTGTTTGTGCTCAAAGTTAACTGTCATAACAGATTGAGGAAATAAGAGCTCTAGAATATTTTTTCTAATGCTTGGCTGCAGCTCTGTTCTTGAATAAGCACTGTTGTACAGTCACTATCCCATTTTAATAGCGATAACTAAAGCACGACCATACTATGCACAGTACACTCACTACCACTCATCAAATCACTATCAGAATTATGGCATTACTTTATTCAAAGACATCCTGCATACACTTGAAGCTAAATAACTGACTGACTATGGATTCATAGTGATTATTCAGTTACAAAGATCTGGTGAGCTGAAGCAACAAACAGAAGTCTATTGTATGCCTGGAATCAAGTATTTTTGCATTCAAGCCTATAGGAGATTTCTACATAACATGGCATTCTGCACAAATGTTATAGGATGTAAACAGGTCTGTGTCATTAAGTCGCTGTTTCTGACACATGTAACAAACAAAATCTTTGTATGACACTATAACAGACTCTTTTGTTTTTTCATAACAAACTCAATTTTTCCAGGTGTGACAGCAAATCCGTCTCGCAGTAATCCTCTTCCTGCTCCAAAGAGTTAAACAGTCACAGGCGCCGACTCCATGGTTACATTATGCTTTGTAAAATCATAAAATTATGTTGGAATATTTTATTTTTCTTGTTTGGCGATCGTTACCTTTTAAAATATATTCAATAATGAGTTAAAACAAATAATTATTAAGGTAGTAAGCAGGTTAACTGATGAGTGGTGTGAATCATGATAGTGTTATAGTGCTGCTGGCACACTTAGAATTTGTCCTGGTGCACGGACCTTCAGATAAGGTCTGGCACCAGGGGGCCAGTGCTGTGGCCATCGCGACATCAGAAGGACTGGAGCAGAAACGCCTGGAACACTCCACCTCATGTCGCCTTGATGCTTTGAGACATTACTATGCTGCAGCTATATAAAGCCCACGCTGCTGTTGCAGTCATTCAGTGTGGACAGTTTCGTCCAGTGCATACAGCAGATGTGTTTAGTGTTCCAACTCTAGTGTCTAGTGGACTATTTTATATGACTATATTTTATTCATTTACTTTAGTCTCTTAGTGTATTGTGAATTAATTTTGCAATAGATAAATTTGTTACCAAAAAGGCGAGCTTGGAAGTTGATGATACTACAAATCAACCTCCAACAATTATTGTGTTGTCAATTGCTTCGTCATCTTCAGGCAAGAACTGTTAACAGCCAATACCTGGACAATCCGGTAAGGGAAGATTATTTCAGAAGTCTTCGTTGATCAAATATATGTGCCTAGAATATGAAGCATCTACCTAAAAAGTTTTTTGGAAACCTGCAAAGAGGCAGATGCTAAAAATCTGTTACAATTTTCCTCTAAAAAGAAGATGTATTTACTTCTGTAAGGTTTTCTAACTGGAAAAAGGCTTTGAAAAAATTCCGTCTTCATGAAAATAGTTTTACGCAATAAGAAGGTGTTCTGAAACTAAATTCTATCACTACCCGAAGTGTGGCCTCCCAACTCAATGGACAGTTAGATAGTGATATGAAGAAAGGCCATTTAGCTCTTGAGACAATTTTTACTACTGTGTAATTTCTATGCCGACAAGGACTAACAATTAGAGGGCACAAAGATATAAACTCAATTTTTTTTCAATTGTTGGTGTGGTGTCACCGCCAGACACCACACTTGCTAGGTGGTAGCCTTTAAATCGGCCGCGGTCCGTTAGTATACGTCGGACCCGCGTGTCGCCACTATCAGTGATTGCAGACCGAGCGCCGCCACACGACAGGTCTAGAGAGTCTTCCTAGCACTCGCCCCAGTTGTACAGCCGACTTTGCTAGCGATGGTTCACTGACAAATTACACTCTCATTTGCCGAGACGATAGTTAGCATAGCCTTCAGCTACGTCATTTGCTACGACCTAGCAAGGCGCCATTACCAGTTACTATTGATGCTGTAAAACATGTACCGTCAAGAGCGATGTTCACCAATTATGGATTAAAGTTAAGTATTCCAGAAGCTACGTACCTTTTTTGCTAGTCTCAATCCCTTGTCCTGCTCCAGACCTCACGCCAGTCTGCGTGAGCTTAAACGTGTGCCTTTCGGCTTCCTGTCATAGTGGATCGGCTGTCTTGCCAGTCCACAACAGTTGGAACTCCAAAAGAATGACATACCTGAGTTTAAAGATTGGTTAGGGCGTTTGGGGTATAAGTGGATGTCCCACGATATTCAAAACGAGATCATTGATCTACTAGGAAAGTCTGTGTTGAGAAAGGTATTGACATCAATAAAGAAGACTGAACTTTTTTTTTAATGGTTGACGAAACAAGTCATTCTTTGATTCACGAACAAGTCTCATTTTGTATTCATACTGTCGATGATTCCTTAATCATCAACAAAGACTTTATTGGCTTATATGGGACCCCCAACACTGAATCACAGACTCTGTTTAGTATTTTAAAAGACGCTTTTGCTCGTCTTGATTTGTCATTGGATAACTTAAAGAGGACAGTGCTGTGATGGTGCCTCGAATATGAGAGGTAAGTTCAAAGGACTAAAAAAGCACGTTATGTGCACTGCACTGCTCACACTTTAGACTTAGCAGTTGTAGGCAGTCTCCGCCACCTTACGTCTAAGAGGGATATTATAGCTTTAGCCAAGGACTTAAACACCATAAGGGAATCCAACAAAAGGATGGGACTTTTCATAAGCATACGCTGTGAGAGCACCAACGACCAAGCTAGTCTATAACCCCTTCGCCTGACTTGGTGGACTACGTGAGCTTCTAATATCTCGAGAATATTGAAAAACTTTGAATAACGTCTAGAGTTTTTTTGTAGAGGACAAAACAGAGGCAGGTTACAAATGTGCAGGCTACCTGGAGTCAATGATACAATTCAAGACTTATTCCTTTTTATGTCTTTATTGCCAGGCAATGAACCCAAAAGAGGATATCAATGAAAAAATTCAATGTCCTCATCTAAGTATTGCTAATCCGGAAAAATATATGAGGGCTTGATTCGTATATTGAATGGAAGGCTTGATTGTTTTGAACACTTTTGGGAATTGTGTTTAAAAGAAAAACCTTCACAAGTTGATGATCCTTCACTCCCTCGGAATCGAAGTATATCAAAGAAGTATGAAACTGCACACTTTCAAAACCCCAAAGGAGTACTACAAAGCTATTTACATTGAAGTTTGTGAAATGGTGCAATCTTGCATTACTGAGCGGTTTGCTTCAACTGGACTCACACCGGTCATTGCAGTTGAACAAGAGTGCTTGCTTTTAATAAACAGAGGTGAAACAAATTTGGAAAAATCGACTGAGTTTTTCAAAAATGACCTAGACATTGAGAGACTGCCCTTACACTTGAACATGTTAGCCGATATTGCTAATAAAAAACAAGTGGTTCTAAAAAACATGAGTGATGTAAGAAAGTACATTACACAAGAGCCTGCAGTTGGAGAAATGTTATGTGAAGTAGTGAAGTGCATTAAGCTTCTCCGAGTAGTTCCAATCACGACAGCAACAGCAAAACGGTCATTTAGCACCCTTAGACGTCTGAAGTCATATCTCCAGTCCACAATGGGAAAGAAACGATTGAACAACTTGGCTGTTCTTCAAGCTCACCAAGATGTTTTGAATGAATTGGATATTTGACCAGTCATCAGTGACTTTATATTCGGTAATCCACTCAGACGGTTGACATTTGCACCTTTCTAAAGACACTCTAGCCCTAATAATGGCATTTAGAGCAATATTAAAAATCTTTATAAAATAAAGAATTAAATACATACATAATGATAAATTTTCAGTTTCGAAATATTAGTACTAGTTTAGTACTATATTACTGTATTAGTTATTTTCAAATACTTAAATATTTTTAAGGTGTAAGGCCCAATTAAAACCCGCTATTTACATACTTTTTGACGGAAAGTATTAGGCGTACTGCATTACTTTTACTAACTGTATTAAATCATTATCTTTGAGTATTGTTTTTGTTTAATGAACCCTGAGCCTTATTCAAAGTAAGCTTAAATTAGTTATTTCACTTGGTAATCAAAGTGCTATTACTATAAAACAGCGATATTTTATGTTTTACTCTTTTAATAATAGTTAATGATTTATTTCAATATAAATTCACTCTTTTCAGAGTTGTGTATTCACTGCTCTGTAATAGTCTATAAGCATGATTATTACTATAAATTAAATTATCTTTTTACAAAATTACCATGTGTGTTTATGTTTTGTTTCTTTTTCAAAGCCAAAAACTGTGTCAGGCTTGTCAAGTTTCCCATAGTGTCGAGTTATTGAGAGTCCAGTTCTTGGTATTCTAAAGTTGATCAAATGACTCTAAAATGCTTAAAAAACTTTAAAACTCACTATTTTTCATCTAAAATTTAGAAAATTTCCTGGGACAGGACCCCCAGTATGAGCCTCCACAATATTTTTATAAGTTGGCGCCCCTGTAAACAGGTACGGTGCTTAGCAACAGGAACTTTAAAATGTGCTTAGACTACAACAGTTTTTCGGTTTGTCCACCCATCTTCTCTGCCCCTGAAAATTAACTCCAAATGGACATACTCTGGTATATATAGCACTCGCAATAATTTCATAGTCGGGGGAATTTGTGTGACATGGTTGGTGCACTGACACAAACTTGGTGGTCTCAATATATAAAAGACACCACTGTGTATTGTCTGGATTTACAAGCATCGAAAATAAGGAACACTTTGGTGGAAATGTTAAAATCGATAAGCCAAAAAGACTCTAAGCTTTTTAATAATTGTAATTGCATATTTTATTCATTGACAAATTTGTGACGGTGGGAGGCTTTTCACAGTGTGAAAACGACATGCAGCTTGTGCGAGTGTGAACGTATCATAATCTCTTATACACCTATAATTAATAGTCAGAAATGTTATGCTGCTGCTTAAACATAAAGATACTGTGGCTTATGTTCCGACATATCACCAGATGTTTGTGGGAAGTAATCAAAGCACTATTCACATAAAAAAATTACATATGTCTAGTCATAAGGGAAGGATAGATTTGACGTGGTGAATTGTGATTTCAACGCATTGAGGAGTATATCAGAACATAATGGGTGACAGATTCATTTCAAAAACAGCTGCACAGTATAGCAATGCAAGGATTAAACTGCACCTGCTACAGTGTACAAACAGGATGGGCAATATGGCTGTAACAGAGCATCATCTCATTGGCACCCCTAAGCGATCCTCGCGTTTCCTTGTTGCACTATCGATAGTGATGCTGATTCAGTACACAAACCCACATCAATGATGTCTTTCCACCCTTTCGTCCCCTGGTGGGCTGTTGATTGTCATGTACTGCAGACGGCTGTGATTTTACAGCAGTTGATTGAGAGAGTTTTGGCAGGATGCAGAACCTTCCAGCAGCGTTGATTGGAAGACTTAAATTTCTAATAATTTCATAGAATTTAGAAGAATCGAGACACGTAGTGTGAGTGTAAGCATACCATAATTTTTTCGAGTGTTTTACATATATAAATGATAACTGTACTGTTGTGTGAAATGTGTATACTGTATATTGCAGTGTCAAGTTACTGTGACTTATGTTATGGCATGTCCCGAGGAAATACCTTTGTGGCCTACCGTGAGGGAGATATGGATTCAGCACACACAGCCGAACGGATATGAGAAAGACTTTTATGTAGAAAATGATGTGCGCTATAGTTATTGAGATTCGTTCCAGAACCACAGCCGGCAAGAGGAGACATTTCTAGTACGTCGATCAGGGTCAGACTGCAGCACCAATCGTAATATTTAATTGTAGTCACACTGACAGATATATTCCTGGTTCCCAATATTGCTGTGAGTCTGGAGATGGCCACAGAAAGCATAGCAACAAGCAAGAATTTGGGTCTGGAAACAGCATCTCAGCAGACGTCTTTGTTCTGGGCTGGGGCTTGCCCAGCCATTGTACACCAGTTCAGAGAGTCCGAGAGAGCTTCTGGCTTATGACGATTCGGCTCGCAGCACCCCCTTGACAGGTGAATAGTGCACTAATAACCAGTTTGCGCTGAGCCGCCTTTGGGACCGCGTGTATCGCTTGTATACTCCATATAGATTTGACTTCTCTTCTTTTTTAGTGCACAATGTGTAGTGTTCATAACTTGCTTGAAATTCACACCTAAATCCAACTTAATTTTACCACACATGGTTTTGTCAACCACAAATGCTGCAGTACGGTGTCCTATACCAATATCCTTTCTTGCATGTGTTGCCTTGGCTTTATCAGCTAAAATTTGTTCTGCAGCATGACGACCTGGAAGATCTTTATGTTTTGCATATTCAATGTCGTCTTCCAAACGCGCCTCATCAAACAGGTTAATCCCCTTATCACCTCAAGCCAGGTCCACAGTAATTATAACCTGAAATGTGCAATTCGATGGGAAGCTCCTCGAGAATACCACAGCCTCCTATAATGAGTCTCCTTTCATGCATGTGGTGCTGCTGTGCTGGTTGTGCTCTGTTCACTGCTTTATACAGCACTTCTCAGTCTGCAACCAACGCTCAAACACATCTGCGAAATATCTCCCTGTTTTTGTTTTAACAGGTAATTCATAGGCAAATCTGGAGTAAGTGAACCATTAAAATATATTTGAATCCATTATTCTCATGTGCATATTCTCTCGCATCTACAAGGTCAGCTTGCCATAAGTCATCCAAACCTTTAATCATAATATGTCTATGTTTTGCATGCTGGGTTGTTCAGTTCTGAAAGTACTATCTCCAAACTCATATGATTATACCTTTCTCTCTAAGATCTGAAATTACTGAGACAACCTCATTTGAATGAGTGGTATTGTCCACAACAGCTGCTATGAGCAGTCAAAATCGATCTATTATCTCATTGGAGCCGTCATAGTATATATACTGAAGGGACTGATTCTGACTCTTTTATGCTGAATGTCAATACCATCACCACTGCTATACCAACCATCTAATAATGATGGTTTTATAATGTCTCCGTATTTCCCACTGCATTGGTTTCCTGCTTTCCTGTGTACACCAATCAATTGTAGTATTTTGCCGTATATCTCCATGTCTTTAGGTGTAACTTTTTCTATTTTTGAGGGTTTTAGGAACATGATGTTCAGTAAAACTGGTGTTCTTTGAAATTCCCTCTCCTCTATCTGTATTGTTTTTTCATTTGCAGTTATAAGTTGCATGTCCAACATGTGTGTTTTTCCATCACTGACAGTGATTTTTTTTTATCCTAACACCTCTGTGATGGTTGATGAAACCGTCAATTTCGCTGAGAGTTCATTGAGCGATTCAGTAACTGTTTTAAACGTGTCTCACAGTGTCTGCTCTCGATACAAATGTCCTATTCTTGGCAACTGTAACTTTTCTCAAACAGTCTTCCATCCAACGATGACCTTATGCTTTGTTGACATCTCGTACTAAGCAGGCTGCTTCACAGGCTTCACATTATATACATTTCACTCAATCTTTACAGTTAAATCATGTACTTGCTTTTCAATTCCATCAACGTTTACTGCTAAGTCATCTACCTTCTTTCTCAGAATGAAGCGCATGTGCATCTCTACTTCCTTAACCCCAGCATCTTATTTGTTGTGCAGTCTCAGAAGTGTATGGAACTTTACATTTGAGAGACTGAAAATTTCCATCTATCCACAGATGCATTCTCTGTCTATGCATACCTATCCTCTTGGGCTGAGTGCCTGACATACGTATGACCTTGTCCATGGTATGATGTATACTAACATACTCCTCACTTTTTTCTTAGCTACTGATGTAGGAACTCCTAGTAGTTCTGTCTATATCTACCATCATTCAGTGTTTTTAATTTATCAATAACAAGAAATGTGTACTATGTGATTCTAGCAACCTGTGTATATCTTGACAAAATCATTGAATGATATGCCAATTCCTACAAGCGCCTAGTGAATGTGTTTTAGATTCAAATTGTCTTGTTTGAAATCTATAAACAGATTTGCATTATCCCTCACCAAATGTTTCAGAGTTCTGGAGTATTCGTGACTCAAATGAAATAAGTCAATGTCCATATGGTGACCAAAACAAAAGTATCGTAGAATTTGACCTTGGTTTTGCATAGTATCATTGTCAAATATGAACAATGTATTTGGCTTCACATTTGCTGGTGGCAGGATTTGACTGCTTTAACTGAATATCATGTACTTTACATCATGTACACCTTGCATTATCTTTTGCAGTAATGTTTTTAAAAATACACATGGATGCTCAAAGTGGACTTCATCTGGGTGTGTTAGTAGTGTGCCTTACCACAGTTGGATGGACCCACAATTACAGCTCTTATGTTGTCAGGAAGGAGTATCCCATTCTTCTTCTTCTTCTTCTTCTGATCTTCTTCCACACCATCACAGGACTAGCCTCTTACTAAGAAGTCTTGATGCTTTACGTCCCCTGCCATGATACTGACTAAACCAGGTTTTGGTGTGCAATGGGCTTTCATAGAAAAATGAACACTTGCAATAATAAAAGTATGTGTACCATGGCTATATATATATATATATACACTCCTGGAAATGGAAAAAAGAACACATTGACACCGGTGTGTCAGACCCACCATACTTGCTCCGGACACTGCGAGAGGGCTGTACAAGCAATGATCACACGCACGGCACAGCGGACACACCAGGAACCGCGGTGTTGGCCGTCGAATGGCGCTAGCTGCGCAGCATTTGTGCATCGCCGCCGTCAGTGTCAGCCAGTTTGCCGTGGCATACGGAGCTCCATCGCAGTCTTTAACACTGGTAGCATGCCGCGACAGTGAGGACGTGAACCGTATGTGCAGTTGACGGACTTTGAGCGAGGGTGTATTGTGGGCATGCGGGAGGCCGGGTGGACGTACCGCCGAATTGCTCAACACGTGGGGCGTCAGGTCTCCACAGTACATCGATGTTGTCGCCAGTGGTCGGCGGAAGGTGCACGTGCCCGTCGACCTGGGACCGGACCGCAGCGACGCACGGATGCACGCCAAGACCGTAGGATCCTATGCAGTGCCGTAGGGGACCACACCGCCACTTCCCAACAAATTAGGGACACTGTTGCTCCTAAGGTATTGGCGAGGACCATTCGCAACCGTCTCCATGAAGCTGGGCTACGGTCCCGCACACCGTTAGGCCGTCTTCCGCTCACGCCCCAACATCGTGCAGCCCGCCTCCAGTGGTGTCGCGACAGGCGTGAATTGAGGGACGAATGGAGACGTGTCGTCTTCAGCGATGAGAGTCGCTTCTGCCTTGGTGCCAATGATGGTCGTATGCGTGTTTGGCGCCGTGCAGGTGAGCGCCACAATCAGGACTGCATACGACCGAGGCACACAGGGCCAACACACGGCATCATGGTGTGGGGAGCGATCTCCTACACTGGCCGTACACGACTGGTGATCGTCGAGGGGACACTGAATAGTGCACAGTACATCCAAACCGTAATCGAACCCATCGTTCTACCATTCCTAGACCGGCAAGGGAACTTGCTGTTCCAACAGGACAATGCCTGTCTGCATGTATCCCGTGCCACCCAACGTGCTCTAGAAGGTGTAAGTCAACTACCCTGGCCAGCAAGATCTCCGGATCTGTCCCCCATTGAGCATGTTTGGGACTGGATGAAGCGTCGTCTCACGCGGTCTGCACGTCCAGCACGAACGCTGGTCCAACTGAGGCGCCAGGTGGAAATGGCATGGCAAGCCGTTCCACAGGACTACATCCAGCATCTCTACGATCGTCTCCATGGGAGAATAGCAGCCTGCATTGCTGTGAAAGGTGGATATACACTGTACTAGGCCGACATTGTGCATGCTCTGTTGCCTGTGTCTATGTGCCTGTGGTTCTGTCAGTGTGATCATGTGATGTATCTGACCCCAGGAATGTGTCAATAAAGTTTCCCAGTCCTGGGACAATGAATTCACGGTGTTCTTATTTCAATTTCCAGGAGTATATATATATATATATATATATATATATATATATATATATATATATATATATATATATATATATATATATTCAGAACTCATACTTTGGATGCAATACATCTGAAAAATCGGCAGGTTTTTCTTCACTTTCGCTCCTGTACAGTTTAACAAAAAATGACAATGAACTCAGCTTGACTTTCTCTCAGACTTATTGGATGTCCTTAAGTTCCTTTTGGTGCTGTATTGACACACTGGTGTAAATAGCCAGCATGCACACTATTCATTCAGAGATAGCTTACAGTGTCTTAATACACACTTTTAACACACTGTAGCCATCTGTTGAGTCTTTACAACATATATGATAATGGCATACCTAGGTCGAACATGTTTGTAATGTTAGAGTGTTGCAGATAAATGATTGTGTTCCCTTATTTCACACAGAGTGCTGAGTCATCGTACACTGTTGTAATTGAGAGAGTTAGAGCACCAGAGCTAATGTACGGTGGGGTTCACGCTGGATAATACTCGATGGTTATCTGCTGACTGATATAGGATTCTGTGCATTCCATTTCATCCCATTTGTTCTCAGTAAACTCCACTTTAACAGGTTTAGGTACATTTTTAATTTCTAACAACACATATGAGTCACTGGCTTCTATAGCTGCTAGTATACCGATACTTAACCGTTTTGAACCTGTAGACGTAAAATTGTATGTTGAAGTGTAAATTATTAGAGCGCTAGGTGGAAGTAGTAGCTTCTCACCTACAATATTTACACATCGTTCTTCTTACAGTGGCATTGGAATCTTCTCAGATGGCTCATATGTTGGCAGCCAGTAATGACCTGTACCATGTAGGGTAGTACCGCCTGCACACTTTTTCGAGTCAGGGACAGCCTGGGTGTATTCCCCACTGCAGGTCTGGTCACGTGGGAGATCACAGCTGAACAAAAAAGAAGCAGCAATAAGCTTCCACAGACACAAAGAAAATGTAGTTGAATGAAGGAAAAAATGGAACTGCAGTGAATATTGAATATATATATACACAAAGACACACACACACACACACACACACACACACACATATATATATATATATATATATATATATATATATATATATATATATATATATATATATATATATATATATATATATATACTTTTATGGTTCTTCCCATTCTGCTGCTGGTGATACTTCATGGTTCTTCTTGTTTCAGAGACTGGTGATCTACTGTGTCTGGCCTGCATACTCAATGTAGTGATCACATGACCGGATGTGGTGTTCCTGAACTCCTATTCGCCCCCACCAATTTTCAGATGCTGTTGGAGGGGGGCAAGAGCAGTTTCAAGGGACCTGTTGTGGTAGTAAACTTCCTCACTCTGTCTGAGTTGTCACAGAGATTCATCTCGTAGATGTATTGATGGGGCATTTCAAAAATGGTAGACAGTTCCAACAGAAGTAGTAACCTCCATGAGTTGCAAAATGCATCTTCACTTCATCCCACTGCATCACCATTATTCGCTGAATAGTATTCTTCTTCTTCTTATGCTTATCCATTGTCTTTCCTTTCCAATCTTTGTGTACGGCGCTATGGATGCAGTCCTCAGCTGTGTGCTTGCACGTAGTACACATATTAAAATAATCTCTGCTCATCACCAGCATCTCTGGAATTGTACACGTGGATGCCTGAGCTGGAGCAAATGAGAAACTTGCCCCTTGCACTTCGGAAGACTGACTGGACTTCTCTCAAATGGTCTACAGTTCCAGCACAAGCATTTAGCAGCATGAGTTGCAAAGTGTAATTTACCCCCATCCTGATGCATCTTCATTATTTCATGAATCTTATTAATCTTCTTCATACATTTGTGCAGCATCATTGCTTTCCAAGCATAGTGCAGGTAGCTATGAAAACAGGCCTCAGCTGCATGATTACAGCTGATATAGCTGTTAAACTCTTCCTTCACTGACACAGACATCTCGTCCATTGGACACATTGTAAAAAATATTATTCACTCAGTCACAATGCTGATGGAAGTGTGTGTTGAATTATTGTGAAGGGCGGTCATTGAAGAGGATAGTGACAAAAAGTAAGAGGATGCCAATTGTAAAAGTCACTGAAGAGCTGTACGTCACATTCGAAAACTCTGTCAGCATCAAAACCACACGGAGGGAGCTCCAGAAGCAGGGAACTGCAAGGCGAACTGGAATTACGAAAACGCTAATCAGTGATGAAAATGTCAGTAACAGGAAAACGTGGTCTCAGACCATAAAACGTGGACGATGGAGCAATAGAAGAATGTCATTCGGTCAGATGAATATTGTCTCATGCTGTTTCCAATTGTTGTCCAAGTTTGCGTTCCAAGAGTGAAACACGGCAGAGGCCTGGTAATAATTCGGACAGCCATATCATTCTATTCTATAGGTCTCACAGTTACTTTGCAAGTCGCTTTACTGCTACGGATTATGTGACCATTTTGGCTGATTAGGTCCATCCCACGGTTCATTGTTTATTCCCTGATGGTGATGCTGTGTTCCAAGATGCCGGGGCCCTGTTCGCACAACTCATATAGTTGAAGACTGGTATTGTGAGCATGAACATGACATAACTAAAACTAAACTAAACTAATACTGAGGATGAATTGTCGCATCTCCCCTGGCCACCATTGTCGCTAGAGCTCATTGTTATTGAGCCTTCATGGTCTACTTTCGAGGGTGCTTGGTTGCTATCCACCTCCATCATTGTTTCTCGAATGTGCCACTATTTTATGGGAAGAATGGTACAAGATTCACTTTGAAACAACACAGGACCGATATTTATCCATTTCGAGACGTCTGGAATCTTTATTGAATGCCAATGGTTTTCCTACTCCATATTAGGATTAGTAATTACAGCAAGTTCATAGAGAGAGGTGGAAAGAGGGATATATATACGTGTATACGATAAATCCCTTCCCTCGAAAACTTCTCTCCCTCAAACCTCCTCTGTGTTACCACAGATGATGTATCATTGATCTCATTTGTACTAATATGACATTACACATAAGGAGCCTGTTTGCTTCCATTGACATGAGTGGAATGTGTAAGTTCTAATTAATGTTCACCAATCTGCACTTCTCTATATTGTCCCCTGTGCAGAAAAGAACACGTAGGTCGTGAACCCATTGTCTTGAGGCTGTAATAATCTGTTAACGAGGCACTGACATTGTATGGATAGTTAAATTTTCAATTACTTCGTTTACAAGGGTCGCTAGTCGCTTTTTATTAGCAGAATACGAGAAACTGCACAATTATATACCACTTTATGAATCACAAATAATTTCCTTTCTTCACACCTTTATAGAAAATTTAAAAAGGCCAGTGAACTGCGTATTTTCGTAATTACTATCAGATTGTTCTCCACTATATATCCAAATAACCAGAGCTTGCTAATTAAGTCCTTAACCGATACCGACCAAGGCAGACCATATGTCTGCCTTCCAAGACTGCCAAACCAGCTCCGCCTTACAGCCAACAGCTCTGCTCGTCATCCAAGTTAGGCGCGATTCGAATATCTCCAAAGTGCTTCGTCTGCCTTTTCATATAGCAGCTGTTTGTGATTCTGCTGGCAATTAACACTTTTGAAACTATGGAATGATAGCCAGGCTTTGAGATATGCTTTTATATGAAATGCAAGTAAATTCACTGATTAGTTTTTCTAATGTTAATAACAGAAGATTATCACTTTGGCGCTCAACTTCCGAAAGCAACAGCTAATTTAGGTGGTGTTTCTCACGATACCCACGCTGAACAAACCGTCTGTCATCAGTACCTTACAGCACATTGCGTCATCTTCCCACTGCTGTCTTCTCAACAGTTCTCAGAAGAGCTTCTAATAGCATGATGGGTGCAAAACCAGAATTATTACACATCCTCCTCCTTCTCAGATTTCCAAACGTGGGATGTTCTCGCAGACAACAATCAATTTTGGAAATAAGAAAATTTTTACTCAAATTTTTACAAATTTCTCAGCTATCATCTCTCAAGAGCCATACAGTCCCACTATAATTGGGATTCGTTATTGTTTTTCCAAACTTGAATCTGCTTTGTGATTTTCATCCTCAAATCACAAATGAATTTATACTAACATAGACTCAATTATTTTATGATTAGAAAAAAACTATTTGTTACCCTAATTTAATTTGTGTACATCCTTAAATCCCAAAATCATTAATCTTTAGTTACACTTTCTATACTAGTTGCATTATTTTTAAATAGTGAAGATTTTCAAAGTAGCATTATTCTGCACCTTTATTTGTTGATAGTCTTTCTTTAACTCATATCCTATCATTTCTGCTAGAATACTCCATAGCAGTTCACTATCTCCTAGCCAAGATTCAATCAGTCAGAAATTTTATACTGCTGTTAAGCTGCTGTCAGCGCATTGCTGTCCATTTAATTCAACAAAATATGTCTCATAAAGAATTTGCATTGTCATTAACTTCTGTCACCTTGCTGTTCTTTTAAATTGACCAATTATTCATCATAAAAAGTTGCACTGCTTTTCAACTACTATCAGCGCATCACCATCCTTTCAGTTCGACAAGACATTCTTTACACTTTACACTTTTCCTCAGCATGCATTTCTGCATTTAATTATATTTGAATGCATCATAAAGATGTCCACTTCATATGATTATGAATAAAACAAACACAGCACCCATACATTTCACAAATTCATGGAGGCTGAAGAACGTTACTCTCACACCATTTTACCAGAACATATGCAAGCAGCGGACAACAACAACCCATATTGATAATTCTGTTGTGCATGACGTTGTCTTGCATTGTGAAACTCCAGACTTTCCCAACCGGCACTGAGTTCAACAGTTGTCAGTCCACTCTCCCGTCTCCAACCTCAGCATACAGCTCCAGTACAATTCCATGAAACGATGCAAAATGCCTTAAATAAGTTTCCTAATAATTTTAAACAAACTTAAAGAAACATGTTTTCATACAGCATCACAATATAAATACATAATACCTAATGTTTTGTTATGATTCTTGGTTGGCCACTGTTTACATCATACTACAACAGTGGTGCATCAATGTTTTTGTTTTGGTCACAGCTGTAGCTGCACACAGCTCGGACATTGCCCTCTGCAGTCTTTAAGAGCTCTGTGCTTGCTCACGCCATCTGTCACTACTGACCTGCTTCAATAATGACTCACGCCACTAGCCAGCGTCTTTAAATCTTATCTGTGGAGGCTTACAGTTGTGGATCACAGATACACTGAGAGAACATTTCAGAATCTTGTTTCAAGCATAATGCACAAACACTCATTTAACAAATCGTTGCTTATTCCACAGTATGAGGTATCATTACTTCTACATTTGAGTGTCATTGTTGATACAAAAAGTTGTAGTGAAACTAGTGTTGTAATGACTGTCTATTTTCTACTGACTTTCATATACGAGCATTAAGTGACTTCGTAATGTGTAGGGGTAATTACCCTATTCTTAGCTAGACCTTTATTCCTAATTCCTTGCATCTTTAAATCCAGTGTGTGGAATTACTCTCTATCCTTCACATTACACGGCCTTCTATTTAAACCTTATTTACTATGTTTATATCTTTTATGAGATTTCCATGTCAGTGTTGTGTTTTATACAGACAATATGTCTACTCCCTTGTGTTTAACAAAACAGTTGGCAGAAAGCACTTCATCCATTAATTCTACTTAATGTCGCCTTTTGCCTTTGCTCCCTCACTATACACAAATGATTGGCTGACTTTCCTGTTGCCTAATAACAATCCTTCACCTGTCTCTCTCTACATACACAATAGCCGACATTTCTGTCGCCTCGTCTACGACTCTCAATTTTCCTCTTTTTTCTCTTTGCAAATAATTGGCAGATTTTTCCTATTGCCTGACAACCATAACTCTCTGTTCCAGTGTAACACGAAGATGAAGAACGCAAGAGAAGATAAGGCTGTGAGAACACTTCAGCCAATAGCATGTTGACTAGGATGTCACCACAACAGAAGTGGCCTCTACAAGAAGAGAATATAAGAGCCGCTCGTGCCAGCCTCGGGGGCAATAGAAGACGTACTCTAGCAGAGGCACTAGCAGAACAGTTATTAGTGATCCATATCCATTACTTGTATGGACATTGTATACTACGAAAGGCATTTATTATTTGCATGTCGCCCATCGCTTGCGACACTCCTGTAAACCGAAGTTAAGTACTGTCAATCTGCTTTATTGTAATAACAACCATTAATATAATTTGCTTGAATTGTTGTATAGCTATCTGAGAAAGCAGCATCCTTTAGGCACTCTAGAAGAGACGAGTGGGCAGGACTCCACACTCTCCATTTACCATAAACCTCTTGACAGGACTATTCCTAGCCTATCACCGTATCATAAGTCATTACAGCGGAAAGCTTGTTATCATTTCTGTTCATACTAAAGAGTAACGATATGTATATTCTGGTACAATCTGTATATCACCTCAAGACAACATTTAGTAATTGCCATTCATTTCCGCACCGAACTTTATTATTTGCATAGGCTGAAGATGAAGTTATATTTAATTAATTTTGCCTCAAACTCATTGTCATGCTCTTCTGTTCTTGTGAAATCGAATGAAAACTACTAAATAATAACATGTCCTTTCTCAAATATTGGATTTTATTAATTAAAACACCCTTTTGTAAACCGACATTTATAAACACTCAACAGAAATCAAATACTGTGTCCCATTACGCCTACATTCTGCCACACATCTCTGGCATCATTACCGAGCAACCGTCTCTAGCCTCTCATGCACCTGACTTCCACTCATGGACTCCAACACTCAACTCTCGGTCACCCACTCACACATTGTTGACTGCACTGCCGTCTTTGATTTAGTTATGATCGCTGCATAGAGTGTATGATCGATAGTAAGTAAGGGTACTGTAACCTTACATATGCCCACCAAAATAACACTTTAATATGATAAAATATAATGGTGACATTAGATTTGAATATTAAAGTTAAAAAATATATAGAAAGAGAAGAAAGGAAAAATGTAAAATTTAAAATTACAAAATTATAGTAATTAGTTGAAACTATATATTAGCAAAGCAGAAACTCATTTCATTAAGAATAATTCTAATTTGAGTACATGTTTACAATATTTGTTTATATTTATATATTGCAAACGGCGTTTAAGAAATGAAAGTTAGTATCACTTACTTACACTGCTTTAAAGTCAAAGTATATCATTAGCTCATTCAATCAGTCACTAATTAGGAACAAGATAGGTCAACTTAATCACAAATGCTTGTGCATACTGCATAATCTCATTGAAATAACATGGCAACATGAAGCCCAATGCCGTAAAGTCCCACTGAAATAGCATGGTTAAATATGATACACTAATAACAATTGTCTATTAGGGTTGACTGTTAATGCAATTTGTCATGATCAATTGAATACTAATCATTATATCGTCACTGTATTGTATGAATATAGACATAGGCCTAACCGAATAAATGTGATCCAAAAGTAAACAAGATAATAAACAGACAACTCTAACTATTACACGATATTGACAGGAAAATATTCTGTTACTAACCCACACAAATTTACACTCATAGTGACAGCATATTTTGAAAATATGATACTGTTAGATTCTGGCACACAGGTTACAGGGTTGGAAATACAAGAAATTTGACAAAAAGCACCTACCTTGGAAAGTAATCCATAAACGAATCATCACATTGGAAAACACTTTTTTATGTAGCTCTTCATACTCTTGTTATAAATCATTTATCTAATTACTCTGCTTTAGGTCCCTGCCTATATGTTGAGTCGTAAATCATAGGCAAATACAGTGGTTCACAATGCACTGGGCTGTGGCATCAACACCGCAGGGGATACACCACGACAACAACACTTTCACTGGTTACTCTGCTTTTTCACTTTCCTATGTGACCCAATGCAAAACACACGTGTTCGTAGCTTTCGATAAATTATGAGGCTGTGGCATCAAAGCCGCCGGGGACTGTAGACTTGTTGTCTCTGCAAATTGGTGGAATTGTAACAGCATCATAACAGCGACTATCGCACCATGAAACTTGTTGATCAGATGGCTGCTGACATCAGCATTCCATGGTTCCACACACCACATAGCTCACCAACCTTACAAGCTAGCGCAGCGCTGGAACAAGCGACGGTCGCGCTGTGTGCTAGCTCCTCGTAGGGGTTGGCAGATCCCTGCTGCAGTAGCAACAGGTGACGACCACGCTGGGCGCGCATGGCTTCACGTCAGTGGCTCCATGTCTGCTCGCCAGCATTCAAACACAAAAGGGAATTACGGTAGTGAGGGAACAAAACACATTGCACACACATCAATCAGTCGGTAGTAAACACAACACTTGCTTCACGCAACCCTTTTATTGTTTATGGATGTGACTCTGACCCAAGCACTTTACAATGTTTACTTGATGGCACAGAATGTTTAAAACTGATTGCACCTAGCTCACAGTAGCTATTACAGCTGGCTTTATTCACAAGATCAAAACAGATACATTGTAAATAACACAAGAGTACACTCATACATCTTGTGTGTCAGAATGCTAAACACAAAGTATAGTACACTAATTTTCAAAACAGAGAAAAATAAATTTAGAGGACGAGGCCGATATTGCTCCTGGATTGTTGAAGCTTCAGGAGTCAGGGCAAACTAAACATTAAAAACCTCTCTGTACATTGGCCTAATAGCTGTCATTCATTTGAATAGGCCCAAGATACACGAGGTTCCGCATAGCACCTGCATTGCGACGACGCTCAGCTCCCTCCCACAGAAGCCGAGACGGAGGAACTGGTGGGCAGATGATGGCGCCCATGTCCATTCCAGTTCAGCGTCATGGTTGAAAATTCGAAGCTGTTGGCTGCCGGTCAGAGAGCTCCTACCGCACACCAACCTACGGGATGTCGAACTTGGCCACCTTCTATCAGTGACACCAGTCGGTGTTGAGGTGGTCGCCGACGACCTAAGCATGGATGACCGATGACATGCCCCATGCCGTCCTTCACCGCCACGATGTCGGACTTGTGGACTCCCTCTGTGTGCAGATATGGGGCTGGATGGAGATGTCAGACCCCCACTGAGCCAGCCCGCATGCAACGTACTTCACGACAGCACGTACTGCTGCACGCGGGCCCTGCTGGTAGGCCCACAACCCTGGGCAACGTGGTTTTCATTCTCGATGGCGCTGCACCTCGCTCGACACTTCTTCCCCCTGTCACAGCTGCAACTCCTGCAAGCTGTTGAGGGCAGGGCGTTAATGTGGGTGCGAATACTAGCCATGTAGTCCTCACCCAACAGGAAGAGACTGGTGTCTTCGATCCAGCGGTGTTGGCCTGGTGTCCTGGCTGTGACAACAACAAGGCAGCCCTGTCGAAAGTAACATGCAGGCACACAGCCCAAAACTCGCCGACCTGTGCAGCCGTCTTCAGTAGATGGTCCTCCCACATTAGACGCCATCCAGCACCGCCACCACGTTCTGCACCTCCCCCAGGTCCATGTCAGTGGCAGAGGGCTCGGCCTGCAAGCAAGGCAAGCAGTCTGTTCCGCCATCCAACGAGCAGATGGGATTCTGGGGCCCCCTGGGCTATAGGAGTGTGGAAATAGCCCAGAGGAGTGTCTGCTGGGAGGCGGAACCATCTCCTCACCACAACCCGAACACAGATATCCATGGCCTTGAGGGTACCAATGCAGGTGTGGCTCAAAGCGAGGCCATAGTACAGGCCCAGGAGAAGCACCTCACAAAGCACATACAGCCACTGCTGCAGCTTCAGTGGTGCCCACTCTTTCAACATAGTCTGCCACAGGTAGCACCCATAGGTGCCAAGGTGCTGGGTCACTCCTCGATGTGGCACCTCGGATGGAAGAGGCACCGGCCTGAAGAGGAGAACTGCAGTCCCAGGTAGCGGAAGGTCTCATCCACGTCCATCGTCCAACGAATCAAACGCCTTAGAAACATCGAGGGAAGCCACAAAGACAAAACGACAGCACTGACAAGAATCCAGTTGAGGATGAAAGTATCTTCCAGTATCCCATCCAGGGGATGAACGTCTGCTGACGTTCGTCCACAGCACACATTTGCATAAGACAAGTCACCAGTACCTTAAAGAAGGCTCTCTCCCAGCAGACAGTGAAGGGTCGAAAGTCAACAGGGATGCTGGAGCGGCAGTCTTGGGCAGCAAGGAAGTCCTGGCTTGGAGGAGGGAAGAGGGAGCTTATGGGACAGGAGGAAGAAGTTCAGTAGTTTTTTGGTGACCTCCACAGGTAGGCGGCACAGCTGTGCTAGCGAGAGGCCGTCAGGGCTGGCAGCAGAGCCTCTAGGTGGCAAAGTGGCCATGATCTCATCAAGAGTGATTGGCCTCCACATTCGCTTGAAGTCGACTTGCTCCAAGCACAGGAGCAGCCAATGAGGGATGGAGCCAGTGGTGGAGAGTGGCTCCATTGTGAAGAGGTCATGCCAGGAGTCCACCAGCCCAGGGATGTAGCAGGATGTCATCCAGGATGTGCACCATCCCTCCTAAAGGCACCCTTGCACCTCACGTATTTCCACTGGTGGCGCTTCCACTTTGAGAGCAGAGGGCCACCACCTGGCAGCCACTTGGATAGCAGGTGTGGCGTCTCCTCTCCTCGGAGCCGACAGTAATGGGGGCCCCAGGCAGCCTGGCCGCAAACACCAAAGACGGCGCCCCAGGCCCCAGGTGCACAATATCATCCAGTGCCAAGAACCGTGTGGCAGAGTGCCGCAGCCCCGAAGATATCTCGAGATTGCCTATCGACTTCGGGTGTTGGAGGTGGGCGCTCCAGCCCCGGTGGAGAGGGGGCTCCTTCCAGCAGCGACTCTGCAGCGGGTGGACGGCGCTGCTCGCATTGTGCCTGTTGCTCACACTCAAGGGCTGCCACATACTCTCACACCATGACTCTGTGCGCCGTCGTCCTCCTTCTCCCCTTGGTGGCGTCCAGAGTCCAATGCAGGAAAATGGGCAGCAGCTCCTGGTTGGTGAATAAGAACTTAGAGTCGCTAGCACAGAGGAACCTTGCCTCCGCCAGGGCGAGCTCCCGAGACTCCTCATAGTTACTCCCGCCATTTACCCACGCTTGCTTGAATTTCTTCACATTGACATTCAGAGCACTGGGCAGAAATCACATATTGTGTGCCATTACGCCTACATTCTGCCATACATCTCCAGCCTCGTTATCGAGCACTCATCTCTAGCCTTTCACACACCCGACTTCCACTCACGGACTCCTACACTTGACTCTCGCTCACCTACTCGCAAATTGTTGACTGCACTGTCGTCTTTGCTTTAGTTTATGATCGCTGCATACAGTGTATGATCGATACTATGTAAAGGTACTGTACCCATACAATCTGTGTTATATATAACAGCAACTTCTTGCTTTCCTAATCTTAAAATATTTTCAAACATAAAGGTTTATGTATCATTATCGTAAATTTTTAAAAATTGTTCCACTACATACTTCATAATATGTTTTTGCTATGAGCATTAATATGGTCCTGGTGTCTTGCAACTATATACTGTGTGTTATTGCTGCCTGTCCACATAACTCCAGTAAATGCCCATTTTTTGTCCATGCTATGCAGATGTTTATTCTGCTGGGTTGCTTTGTTTCTGTCATAGCTTGTTTCTGTGTCATCACATTCAGTGTAAGAAAATTTGCTCATCTTAACCTTGATAGTGAAGAACGTTAAAGGAGATAGATAATTTCTGAATGAAAGAAGGGGAAGAACTAACAGCATGAAAAAACAATGAAGCCTGCTGTCAGTTAACTCAGGCATCTGGTAATCGTCAATTACCTAGCAATACAAATAACACTATCGCCCCCTGAGGTTTAGCAATTATGTTTTTTCATGTTATTGATCAACAAGTCAGCTATTAATTGTTCTGGTGGCATTTCCATTGCAGAATGAGACACATCATTAATAACTTTCTCAAAATCAACCATGTAATCTACCCCATATGGTACTTCCTAGTTCTGAACTGATAGCTGTATCTCGCATAGACGAATGCAGTATACATTTGACCATTTTCTGCTAGCAGCCTTTGACATAAGCTAGCTGTTAAGTCTATATATATATTGGTATCTTGAAGTTATTGAACTTTGCTGTGGGACCTTCTAGTACCTTACTCCTGTCCATTCATGGTATGATGACTTTTTCACCAACCAATCTTCTGTCCAATGATACTTCACCTGTCGCTGTGTTTTGTGTGCTGCAAGGCCAGTATTGATTCAAAATGCTTGAACAAATTCTTTATATGTTTTACATATGTGTAATGACCCTGATTCCCCATGATATTGCTTCTTCTTCTAACCTACTAGTGACCAATTTTATTTTTTGTTGTTTGTCATGTTTTCAGAAATGATGCCCTCAAACTGTCCAATGAAAGTTATTGGGTATATAGTTCCCTTACTAGAAAAATAACGTCATTTATATGCTTGTATGTCACTTACATGAACAGCACCTTTCTTTCCTTCTTGTTCACATAAAATTTCGTCTTTTTGTCTAATTGCATTTTCCATTTTTTCTTGCATCTCAGGAAGCACTTTTTGTTCTTTTTTTTGTCAGTTTACTCTGAACCGCACTTGTATGCCTTTACAAGAGCACTGTATGTGTGAAATGTTGCAACTAAGTATTTCATAGTCATTTTTGATATGCTGTAAAATACTCCATGGTAATTTATGATCATCATTACATGCTTTGCTCTGTTCTTGTTTTACAGTACTGAAGTCATTAACTGTTGTTTGTATTAACAGATTTTGGGTCTGCAAATCCGTATTTAACTTTTTGATTTCATAATTTCATGGTTCAACCTTTTGATTCATTTCTCACTTACAAAATTCTAATTTTCTACCCCGTCCTTTCATTTCATGATCCATTTTTCTACATCATCCCTCACTTGATTTGTAGCCTGTTGTTTGTATTACCTCATTTTGATCCTGGAAATCCTTATTTAACTCTTGGATTTCATGGTCAACCTTTTGATTCATTTCTGACTTACAAACTTCTAATTTCTTACCCCATTCTTTTGTTTCATAATCTGTTTCCCTGCAACATCTCTCAGTTTTTAGCGTCAAGATTTTTAACATTTTGTTCTAAAACATTAAACGTACCATTAATTTGAGCTATTCCTATGCTGACTTCTTTTAACCTCATATCTACTTTATTTTGAGTTTTGTTTAATTCCTTCTTATTTAGTTTTTGTTCTTGTGAAATTAATTTTCTTAATTCCGTCTCATATTCTTTTTGTTGTTGCAAAATTAATTTTAGCATAGACAAATATCCTAATCGTCCTGAGTTGGCAAAGTGTCAGCTGATGTTGTACCATGACTTACTTCCTTTTCTCCAGACAGTTTACTAATACTAATGTTTCAATTACAAATTTTAGACTGCTATATGCAGTTACTTTTCAATCTCGACATACTGCCGCTGATTCTCGTAGCTGTGGGCCACACCACTGTCTGCAATTTCGCTGTTGTGGTGTGCAGAAGTTGACAAGTTATATGCACCCTGTACTGTTAACTGCTCTCACGTCTTCTGTACATTTATATGAAGAGCTCTTTATGGTAATAATATACAGTCTTACTTATAGAAAAAGTTAATGACCATGATAAGTAGCATGATAAAGAGATTTGATCGAAAGTGCTATTGATTTGAACTGTTTTTATTTTTGCTGTTGTTATTTCAAAGCGACATTTTCCATTTTACAACTGAGGAACTGTAATATTTGAAATTTGGAAATTTGTGGTAAGTTCTACGAAACCAAGCTGCAGAGGTCATCAGTCCCTGGGCTTACACACTACTTAATCTAATTTTAGGTAACTTACACTAAGGACAACACACACACCCATGCCCAAGGGAGGACTCAGGACTCGAACCTCCAACAGGGAGGGAGCCGCACGAACCGTTGCGATGCGCCCTCGACCGCATGGCTACCCCTCACAGCAGTATTTGAAAAGTGTAAGAAACATGTATTCACATTATGTTACAAGGTCAGGTTTATTTAGAAACGAAGCATGCTCTCTCTGTAAAACTCCCGTACTGGACTGTAAGTGCTGCAAAAATTAATAAACGAAAATACGTTAGAGGAGATTCACAAACTTTCAAAAGCCATCTATTGGTTTTTCGTTTGTATGTATATGTACCTGTTAGCTAACCAATTGTGTATACAACCCTTTTCGTTCAATTATAATCCAAAATCAATTTTGGCTTCTTACCAGTCCTGCCACTGATTTCATTGTCACAGTGGAGAGTACTCATTAGTACAACATTCTTATTTCTCTTAGAAATATAATTGACCACAGGATAGTGATATGTTAAGTAAACCGAAGAGCTATGATCGTCCTTGTTGATCATTTTTGTGGAAGTTCTAGCATATTTTTCTGTATTATATCTCTCAAGGTCGTTAATTTTCTTTTGAGCAATAGTTGTACCAAATTATATCAAGCAAAAATAGTGTTACATGACATTCTGATCTCTTAATTCTTAAGTGAGACCAGTAATTACTCAGATTCTCTGATTTTTATGGTGCTGCTCCTCTCTTCTTTCCTATATAAATTTGGGCACCCAGTATGTATCAAGATTCGCTGTCACCAGAATGTATGTTTTGAACCCATATTTTCTCAATTTACTAGGGATATGCTATTTGAATGGACAGCCACCTCTAAATTCTGCAAACTGCTCGTTGATAGTAACATTAACTCATGGATTAAAAAGTTGAGTATGGGCTTCTACCAACTTTCCCAGGTACTACGAATTGCAGCAAGTTTAATGGTATGTTGTCTTTCCTCTCTAGTTGAGTTCTTATCAAATCACAGGACACGCATTATTATACAGAATGTTCGATTAGGCATGGTGCTCGAAATACGAAAGTCATAACATTATGTCCACCGCCCATCGTGACGTTGGATGCTGCCTGGTGGCGTTGTAGACATGTACCGCGGTAATAAAAGGATATAAGCAGAGCAGACATGGACGAGGAATCACCACAGCGAAGGTATGGGCTGCAAGTAGGGAAAACCATTGAGATAAGAGACTTTGACAAAGGTCAGATTATTATTATGCAGAAATTGAGAACGAGTATCTCGAAAACGGCGAAGTTGGTCGAGTGTTCACATGCTACTGTCGTGAGCATCTATGGAAATAGGTAGGACAGTGAAACTGCCACAAGGCGCTAAATGGTTGGGTATCTACGACTATTCACAGAACGTGGGGTTCAGAGGCTTATCTGCTCTGTAAAGTAGGATAGATGGGTGATCTGTGGCATCTCTGGCTAAAGAGCACAATGCTGGTGCATGCATAGATGTTTTGCAGAAAATTGTTCATCGTACATTGTTGAACATGGAGCTCCATAGCACACCACCCTTCATGTATTCACATGTTGACCAAATCAACCGCGAATTATGACTGCAGTGAGCACAGGACCATCGGAATTAGACCGTCTATTAATGGAAACGTGTCGGCTCTTCAGGTGAATCACATTTTTGCTACACTAGGTCAATGGTCGTCTCCACAAACGCCGTCATGATGGTGAACAGCGGCTCGAAACCTTCAGCGCGCCATGGAGGCAGGCTCGTGGGAGTAGTTTTATGCTCTGTGAGACGTTCTTCTGCGATTGCATGGGAGCTGTGATAGTAATGGAAATATACTGACAGCTGCGAGTCAAAAATGGTTCAAATGGCTCTGAGCACTATGGGACTTAACAGCTGAGGTCATCAGTCCCCTAGAACTTAGAGCTACTTAAACCTAACTAACCTAAGGACGTCACACACATCCATGCCCGAGGCAGGATTCGAACTCGCGACCATAGCGGTCGCGCGGTTCCATACTGAAGCACCTAGAACCGCCCGGCCACCACGGCTGGCCAGCTGCGAGTCACCTGCAGCCCTTCATGCTTGATGTCTTCCCTGATGGCAATGCCGTCTACGGGCAGTATAATTGTCTGTGCTACAGTGATTTGAGGAGCATTACAGTGAACTGACATTGATTTCTTTGCGACTAATTTCGTCTGATGTAAATCTTATGGAACTCATCTGGGTCGCTATGGGGCGCTATCATCGTGTTTGCAAATCAGCGGCCTGTTATTTACGTGAATTACATGACCTGTGTACCTGTGCATAGACATCTAATGCCACAACCTCCACAAACTTACCAACAAACTGTTGGTTCAAATGGGTTCGAATGGCTATGAGCACTATGGGACTTAACATCTGAGGTCATCAGTCCCCTAGAACTTAGAACTACTTAAACCTAACTAACCTAAGGACATCACACACATCCAAGCCCGAGGCAGGATTCGAACCTGCGACCATAGCAGTCGCGCGGTTCCAGACTGAAGCACCTAGAACTGCTCGGCCACACTGGCCGGCAAACTGTTGGTTCTCTGATATACACAATAAGTGATGTATTTCGTTCCAGAGACGGACAAACAAGATATTAAGGAAGCAGTCATAAAGTTTTGGCTCATCAGTGTATATTCTGTTCAGTATCCACATTCAACAAATTTTTTGTAAATGCTCCATGTGATAGATACAAACCCACAAGGAATAAAAGTCCTAAATATCCTAAATATGGGCGATAAACAGAATCATCCATATTTGTCTAATGTTGACCATAAACTCTATGCCCCTCAATATTTGGCATCTCTATTTATTATTTTGAAGTGCTGAACAAAATACTGTTTCAAATGAACTTTTTATGTCACTTATTCTGCTGGTTATGTACCTGGGATACTCTTGATGATATTCGAAGATGATAGGCAGCCATGTTCGCTGGTGGATGTAACTGCCATTATATCTTCAAATTTTTAAAAAGAAAAGACTGCGCATTATTTTGCACAGGCTGTGGACTGTCATCACTGACATCGAAACACTTGCTTTCGGATGCAGTGCTGACATGATTTCCAAACTTCGGCAATGTTCCTTCATCAGCTGAAACATCTACTAGTTCTTATAAATCAATATCAGTCAAAGATCTAATTGTCATAGTGTCACAACTCAAAGTGAGCAGAAACAATAAAGAGTCAAAAAACTGAGAAGCACTTAACAATGTCGTGGAAAAAATGAGAAATAAGCCCAGTGTCGTAAAAGTAGTTTGTTGACTATTCAAAGTAAACTGGAACGATAAAAATCGTTATTATAAAAAAGTATAACAAAAAACTAAGACATATTTCACATCAGAGTAGTCACACTTACGTCAGATCATTATGATGAAGTCATTATGTATGTCATTTTGATGGTTTATAACCAAACTATAAAATGTTTTAAAAAATTTTAGACACATATTGCTCTCGCATTTTCAGACAAAGTCATCGAACTTCATAAACTTATTTTGGTATTTAAATAATGAGAAACGATATTTGTAACTATTTTGTGTCATATAGGCTTGAACAGAACATAGAAATTAATATCCCTAAACATTTTGAAAATAATTAGATCACTATGTTAGACGATTGCAGGTTAAAACATTTGGACATTAATGTACACTCCTGGAAATTGAAATAAGAACACCGTGAATTCATTGTCCCAGGAAGGTGAAACTTTATTGACACATTCCTGGGGTCAGATACATCACATGATCACACTGACAGAACCACAGGCACATAGACACAGGCAACACAGCATGCACAATGTCGGCACTAGTACAGTGTATATCCACCTTTCGCAGCAATGCAGGCTGCTATTCTCCCATGGAGACGATCGTAGAGATGCTGGATGTAGTCCTGTGGAATGGCTTGCCATGCCATTTCCACCTGGCGCCTCAGTTGGACCAGCGTTCGTGCTGGACGTGCAGACCGCATGAGACGACGCTTCATCCAGTCCCAAACATGCTCAATGGGGGACAGATCCGGAGATCTTGCTGGCCAGGGTAGTTGACTTACACCTTCTAGAGCACGTTGGGTGGCACGGGACACATGCGGACGTGCATTGTCCTGTTGGAACAGCAAGTTCCCTTCCCGGTCTAGGAATGGTAGAACGATGGGTTCGATTACGGTTTGGATGTACCGTGCACTATTCAGTGTCCCCTCGACGATCACCAGTGGTGTACGGCCAGTGTAGGAGATCGCTCCCCACACCATGATGCCGGGTGTTGGCCCTGTGTGCCTCGGTCGTATGCAGTCCTGATTGTGGCGCTCACCTGCACAGCGCCAAACACGCATACGACCATCATTGGCACCAAGGCAGAAGCGACTCTCATCGCTGAAGACGACACGTCTCCATTCGCCCCTCCATTCACGCCTGTCGCGACACCACTGGAGGCGGGCTGCACGATGTTGGGGCGTGAGCGGAAGACGGCCTAACGGTGTGCGGGACCGTAGCCCAGCTTCATGGAGACGGTTGCGAATGGTCCTCGCCGATACCCCAGGAGCAACAGTGTCCCTAATTTGCTGGGAAGTGGCGGTGCGGTCCCCTACGGCACTGCGTAGGATCCTACGGTTTTGGCGTGCATCCGTGCGTCGCTGCGGTCCGGTCCCAGGTCGACGGGCACGTGCACCTTCCGCCGACCACTGGCGACAACATCGATGTACTGTGGAGACCTCACGCCCCACGTGTTGAGCAATTCGGCGGTACGTCCACCCGGCCTCCCGCATGCCCACTATACGCCCTCGCTCAAAGTCCGTCAACTGCACATACGGTTCACGTTCACGCTGTCGCGGCATGCTACCAGTGTTAAAGACTGCGATGGAGCTCCGTATGCCACGGCAAACTGGCTGACACTGACGGCGGCGGTGCACAAATGCTGCGCAGCTAGCGCCATTCGACGGCCAACACCGCGGTTCCTGGTGTGTCCGCTGTGCCGTGCGTGTGATCATTGCTTGTACAGCCCTCTCGCAGTGTCCGGAGCAAGTATGGTGGGTCTGACACACCGGTGTCAATGTGTTCTTTTTTCCATTACCAGGAGTGTATTTAACACTTTCAGAGATAATTACAGTAGTGTGCTAGACCGATGTTGAGGATGCCAACTATCATCATTGAGTGTCACACTTCATCAACTATAATACAGACTGAGTTAAATCATGACTTAATTATTGTAAATTATGAAAACGTGCCAGAACAGGGGTTCATACATACATACATACACCCATGATGAACATAGCATGTTGTACCTTAAAACATTCCCTATATTTCAGTACACTATTGTACAGTTTGTAGATAGATTTGTCAGTTAATTAATTAAATTTTCATTTGACCATTAATACAGATATTAATTACGTAAAATCAAATGTCACTACTGAATAGAGATCAAAAAGACACTTTGTGTGAGAAGGTAAAATTTAATGTTAATTGTTCATTTGTGATGTTTTATTTGTTCAAATGTTTGTGAAATCTTATGGGATTTAACTGCTGAGGTCATCAGTCCCTAAGCTTACACACTACTTAACCTAAATTATCCTAAGGACAAACACCTAGACCCATGCCTGAGGGAGGACTCGAACCTCCCTAGGGACCAGCCACACAGTCCATGACTGCAGCGCCTTAGACCACTCGGCTAATATTGTGCGGCTATGTTTTCCTTGTTGTAGATGTTGAGTGTATGTGTGAATAATTTGTATTTAAACTATTTATGACGAAAGTCTTAGAATTCAAGTATCATGTGTTGTCTGAGAAGGCTCATTGGAGAGAGACATTCCTCTCAGCATGTAAATATTAATCTGTAAGTTGCATATATTTTAAATGGTGGTCCAATCTATTCATTTCATTTATTTGGCTGGGCTGAAAACAGGCATATGAGTGGGCGCAAATGGCCATTTCAGGTCATTCTGTTCCAAGCCAGTGTAGAGGTAACTTGAGTCTGTCTGGAAGGATTTGATGTAATGAAATAATAGAATTTTGGTGACAAGTGGCCGCATGGTACTCAAATATTTGCGAGGAGTTAGTAAAATTTGGTACTGAGTTGAACAGAGAATTTGGCAATGGATTGGCACTCAACTTTGGTGAGCATCTGGCGAAGTGCAGCATGAGAGTTAGAAATATTGTGAGTGCTTTTAAGATTTGCTGTGAGTTAGCCTGCAAGATTCTATGAACGCTGGTAGGTGTTTATCTTATTACCGAACTGTAACCCACCTGTGAGTTAGCTATGATTAAGGAATAGTTAATGCAATATGGAATTTTATGACACTCGCATATTAGACAATTAGTTGAATTGTGGGAATCTGTTTACATTTGTATCTGATTTATCAATCTTAACTGCACTTGATTTGTTATTTGTTTCTTCTTCATTTGCATACGTTTTTAGGGCCACCATTTCTTTTCATTTTGTGCTTTTCAGATGAATAAATCACAATTTTATAAGAATTCAAACCTCTAGTGTAGCCAACCATTACTTATCCTAAAACATACATAATACACAGAGGCCTGGGTTTCATGACCATTACAGTCGTAGGGTAGAGTTGCGGTGTTGAGTTGTTGTCAGGACGATTGTCGATGCTTGTTTGTAGATACATCAGCAATAGTCATATATTTTACTCAAGCACAAACTACAGCACTCATAGCAACACTCATCAGTGGCAACATCCTTCTATGGGTGCGTGCTTAAATCAGTGAGTGTGGAGGCATTGAAGCAAGCAGGTAGCCTGCAGCCTGTAGCCTGTTATGATGCCCATGGTGGCAGGAAAGCTGATGTAAGGAATATGCAGCAGCATGTGTGTCCCATCTGTGCACAGCTCTGCAACTCAGGGCAATGGCAGAGGTTCTTGTAGAGGAAAGCAGCTCTCGTCAGTGGTATCCACAATTGCGAGTGAAGGTGTACAGCAACAGTTTGCCCATCCATCTGAAGAAGGCTGAACAGCTGTACTGCCATGGACTCGAATGGCTGCCCACTAGGACAGAAGGCTGGTTGTGGCTGAAGTGAGCTCAGAGGTGGCCCACCAGATGGAAGACGCTAATTCCACAACAACTGACTTAGAGCATAGCAGGCCTGCTGTTGGTAGAAGCCAGTCATGTGGTGATAGCTCATCAACCAGTGTAGACCTCCTTTTGTAAGTGGTGGCTGGTGGACTGAAATCCCTTTGGCTGAAAATGATGGGTATTTATAGTGGTTCGGTGTACAGTTATTTCTTCAAAGCACTGCTTTCAACTACATAGCCCATAAGAAGCCCATGATTTGGAGGTGTAGTAACTATCCCACCAATGTTGCCATCATTTTACCTTTCTACTGTGTCATCACAGCCCACGATCTAAAAACCTGTCAGTGGCGTTGCTACATCTTATGTAACAGTGTTGTGGTCGACTATGTACTCGCCTTTTTCCCTGGCCTTTTGCAATAGCTGTGGCAGTATTTCTGTTTTAGTCTCTGGGGCACACTGCCTTTTCGAATACTGACCATGCAGGTGGAGAGGCTTGCATTTTCACATGAAACTGAGGGCTATGCTGGCTGTAGTGAGGCTACTGGCAGGGTCTCCCTTGCCAGACAGGCCCCAGCATATGAGTTAGATGAAGAGTGTCCTACAGTGTCCCATCTCTCCCTCATCCACTCCCATTTCATTCCCTAGTTGCCCAGATATCCACCTCAAGCTGTGATGCAAAACATGTCGAAGGATGTGTGGCACATGGGAAGATATGTCATGAATAGGTAGCAACCACCCTTCTGCTGAGTAGTTGGTCTTGCACCACATGGGGTTCCGTGGTGTCAGCTGAATGGATCCCCAGTTCTTGTGCGACCAAAATGGTGAACACAGAAAACAAAACAAAAACTGAGGGACTTGATGTTTCCTTAAACACGCAACCATTATGACCAAAACCAATGGAAGTTATTTCTACAATTGGATTGCCTGACAGGCTAGTCCAAGAACTGAGAACTGCTACTGAGAAGTTGGACCAGGTCAATATCAAAACCTGGTCTGGACTTCTGAGGAGGAAACTTCTCAAATAACAAAATGAGAAGATAGGTAAAGAATAGCTTCATAAACATAAATGGAGGGAACTAAAAGGTCTTGAACTTAAGACCTCGGAAAAAAGACTGCCTGATCAGATCCTTTCTACCTCTAACACAGGGGAAAAAGAGAGAAGGGAGAATCTAATTCTCACACTTCTCAGCATAAATGGATCCAGAAACAGCTGAGGCAGGAAATAGTGAAGCAGACCTATAGTAGTGCAGTCTCCATTTTCTTGATGGTGGTTATACAACAAGGATGTCTACTTTCAACATAACCTCACAACAGGTGGAGCTCGTTCATATGGCTTTCTCTAAGAAGTTTGGGGTGGCTGCAGGTTGAAGTCAGAAATTCAAAAGGGTTCTGTCTGGACAACGTGCTCTTACCATTGTCTGCGAGAGGATGTAAAGAGTGAATTGTCCTGAGGAGATAGTGCCCAAGATACCTTTGTGGGAGGAGGCAAAGCTGATCAAGACTATGGTTGAATTCTTCAAGACCGCAAAGATATCAATCTGGGTACTGAAACTTTTTAAGAATACTCCTCCTAAAACTCTTTTCGAGAAAGTACAAGCCCAGAACCAGAAAGTCTGGACAGAGGACTGGAGAGTTCAAACAATTTGAACAGTCAATTCGCTGGGAAAATTTTAAAATCCACATCAGACGACTGGAGAGTTATTTCAGAAAGGTTATATCTGATGGCCAAACCCTTGTGATGGAAGTTGGCAAAAAATACCTGATGGTAATGCTGAAACAGGACCTGAAATTCCGCTTAGAATTCTCGCAGGTTGCCATCAGGATATTCGTAGATATTGGAAACGATCATGGTGGCAGGTTTGATGTTGAAAATGCTGCAGATAAAACTGTGACACAGTAAACAGGCAACTGCCTCCTAAGGCCAGCTGGTGTGGCCGAGTGGTTCTAGGCGCTACAGTCTGGAACCCCGCGACCGCTATGGTCGCAGGTTCGAATCCTGCCTCGGGCATGGATGTGTGTGATGTCCTTAGGTTAGTTAGGTTTAAGTAGTTCTAAGTTCTTGGGGACTGATGACCTCAGCAGTTAAGTCCCATAGTGCTCAGAGCCATTTCAACCAACTGCCTCCTAAGCCATCTTCTAGGAAGACAGGACACTGACATGCCCTGATCTAGGAATTCTGTCTATATAAAAGGGATGTCCCAGGTCTTGTGGGAACTACGAATATAAATAATTCCAGAATGTGCGTTTATGTTAAGAATGGAATTTCGCTCATGCTGATGGCGGCCTTCTGTACCAGGGATTTAGAGACCATCAGGGTGAAACGACCTGCGGAACAGAGCATAAAAGAAATTGTATTGGCCTCAACTAACCTTCCTTACAAAGACAGTGCTTCTCCTTCTCAGGAAGTGAGAACACATGTAGATAGCTGCTCACAGCAGAATGAGCAACTGCTCGTTGGTTGTGATGCCAGTTCCCACAACCTTGTATGGAAGTAGCGACACCAATATCAGAGGTGAGTACCTTCTTAAAGTTCTAATCGACAACAACCTGGAGATCCTGAATTGGGGCAGGGAACCTACATTCAGGAACATAAGAAGGGAAGATGTAATTGACATAACTTTTGGGTCCATAGTAATGTGTAGCTACGGCAAACAATGGCATGTGGCATTGGAACCATCTCTGGTACTGGGTGCCACAGAAGTTGTATACCTGCAAGGAGGAGGTGGGCTGAAATGGCCATTAGAGGGCACTATGACCATACAGCGCTGCGCTCGTGTGACGAGACCGCCGTCATGTGAATACAGCAGCCAATAGCATTCCACATGGCTGTTATATAGGTGGCCACCCAGCACACAGTTGGTTAGTTCAGTGCTTGGACTTCATATTGTCGCATCTATCTTTGCTGCACTAGGACTGCTTGATAACTGCTTTGCTTGTCGCCTAGTTACTCTCTTTGGTCATGTCTTAGACTTGTCTCTCTGCTGCTCTTGGCCTTGTTGTCATCACTGTGCCGAAGGCTTTGCTTAACACCTCATTTTCCGCAGTCGTCTGTCGCATTTCACTCACCTACCGTTAGTTTGGGTTACTTTTCTGCAGGCAATTCTCCCACCAGGCTCATCCCTAGATGTCTCCATTTCTTACAGAGCTCCGAAATGCGCACCGATATCCAATTAGATGCGAATATAACACCATCCTTACATGACCAAGTGTATATTATTTTTCAACACAATAAACTTTACCGACAGCCATACATTTTAAGATATTTTATTTTATTTCGAACGCAACCAGTTTCGGCAATTCATTTTGCCATCTTCAGGCCCCATACGCTTTTATCGAATCAACGAGCTTATCGTTTAGAGCCATAAAACTGGATATCGTGAATCCCAATCGTTGTGCAGTTGACTCATAAGAACGCTTGAGTTGCTGTCACGCTTTTGTATGAGTCAGTTGCACAACGATGGAATTCACGATATCCAGTTTTATGGCGCTATACGATAAGCTTGTGGATTCGAAAAAAGGCTAGGGGGTCTGAAGATGGTGGAATTAATTGCCGAAACTGGTTGCGTTCGAAATAAAATAAAATATCTTAAAGGGTACGGCTGTCAGTAAAGTTTATTGTATTGAAAAGTGCGTACCAGCCCATGTCCCCTGGCGATAATGAACCGACAGAGAAGTGTATATCATGTTTGAGTTGAAGCAAGTGTAGGAAAATAGACTGGGACTCTTATAGGAAAGACTTCAACCCACGCTTAACAGAAGTCAGAACTTCGATAAGAAAGCCAGTAAAGTTTGTCAGACACAGTGACATCTGCCACTATGACCTCATATTTAGAAAACTGCCCAATCACAACGAAATGCACAAACAGGAATGATCTTAATGGAACAACAACCTGGAATTGCAAACGAAGCAGACAGAAAGACCGTTCAACCTTGCAAGAAGGAAAGGACAGTGAGGAAAATATCATTAAGCCATTGCAAATACAACATTGTGATCAAGAAAGCGAAAATATCATCCTTGGAGGTATTCTGTGATGAAGTGGAAGGTACCGCTACTTGCGCCAGACTTCACAAAATCCTCACCAGAGTAGCAACTAATCCAGTAGGTACTCTAAGGGAGAAGGATGCTGAGCACACAAGGACAGTTTATGACACATTGAATGTGTTCCTCGAGACACATATTTCCCTCAGGGCTCTCTGGCACAGACAAAGTTTGTCTCTAAGCAGCACTGGTTTACAGGTAATCAGAGGGAGAACTGAGAATCAGCCGCATAATGTGCCGATTTCAAAAAAATCCACTGGGCAGTGAGAATACCTCAACCCCTCAAGTCGCCAAACCCAGATGGTATCTTTCCATCTGTACTGCAACAAGCAGGAGATAGTTTAATTAGACTCCTATGTAGGCTGCTTATGGTTAGCCTAGATACAAAAACCATTCGTAATGCTTAAGGGACAGTGAAGGTTGTTTTCATTCTGAAGCCAGAAACAATAGATCATGCCAAGGCCAAGGAATCACACCGATCTGTCTGTTCTTCATTATTTGTAAGACACTAGAAAAAGAAGTTAATGTGCACCTCGAAAAAATAGATTGAAAGATGCATATTTATTTGGACATATTTTTCGTAAGAGTTTATCCTGGCAACTAGGTAGGATTTTTTATCATTTTCATATTCCTTCTTTATCATATTCTACTTGGATCAATAGCTATAGTAAGAGATCTGTGGGGTATATGTTTTATTTAATCCTAACTTTCCCTTAATAATCAACGGCCTCTATTTTATGAACACACCCTGTCTTTTATGAAATCCATTCCTTTAGTTTGCATTTGGGCTACGGCCAATTTTCTGCTCTTTATGAGCTTAAAATGGAGGGCTGAACCATTGGAATGCACAGGATAATAGCAGAGGGGGTGAAGTGGGGGTGGGGGATCAAATGGTTCAAATGGCTCTGAGCACTATGGGACTTAACATCTATGGTCATCAGTCCCATAGAACTTAGAACTATTTAAACCTAACTAACCTAAGGACATCACACAACACCCAGTCATCACGAGGCAGAGAAAATCCCTGACCCCGCCGGGAATAGAACCCGGGAACCCAGGCGCAGGAAGTGAGAACGCTACCACACGGCCACGAGCTGCGGACGGTGGGGTATCGAAGAACAATGACAGAAATACGATGTTGCAGTGTCTGTGTTATTCCGATTACGATGCAAAATTCCTTTGGACATGCATGGATGTTCAAAGGAGCAGGCATTGTGGCTACCACAGCCGTTACAAAACACGTCAAATGAATTTGCAATTGCGAATAAGGACCACCGTCAGCTGTAGAATGGAATAATGACAATCAAAATTTGTGGCAGACCGGGACTCGAACCCGGCTTTCGCGCTTATCGCGAGCGGTCGCCTTACCATTCTTTTTTTTTATCTCATTTTGTTCGTGATTGTTCGTTCTATTTGTTCGGAGCAGACGTCCCATGATGCTTGTTCAAGATTATCATTGATCTGTTTACTTAGTTTTTTTGTTACAGAGGGCAGCCAACCCTCTGACCAAACACATTGAGCTATCGTGGCAGCGGCCCCATTTTGCTATCCCCTTGCACGACTCACGTCCAGACCCATATGCCGTCAACCATGCGTCTACGACCTAAACTGGTACATCCATTATGTATGTTCCCGTACAGGTCAGACGTTGTACTTCAAAGTCACTTCCCCAGTTGTTGTTGTGGTGGTCTTCAGTCCTGAGACTGGTTTGATGCAGCTCTCCATGCTACTCTATCCTGTGCAAGCTTCTTCATCTCCCAGTATGTACTGCAGCCTACATCCTTCTGAATCTGCTTAGTGTATTCATCTCTTGGTCTCCCTCTACGATTATACCTCCACACTGCCCTCCAATACTAAATTGGTGATCCCTTGATGCCTCAGAACATCCCTTCTTCTAGTCAAGTTGTGCCACAAACTCCTCTTCTCCCCAATCCTATTCAATACCTCCTCATTAGTTATGTGATCTACCCATCTAATCTTCAGCATTCTTCTGTAGCACCACATTTCGAAAGCTTCTATTCTCTTCTTGTCCAAACTATTTATTGTCCATGTTTCACTTCCATCCATGGCTACACTCCATACAAATACTTTCAGAAACGAGTTCCTGACACGTAAATCTATACTCGATGTTAACAAATTTCTCTTCTTCAGAAAAGCTTCCTTGCCATTGCCAGTCTACATTTTATGTCCTCTCTACTTCGACCATCATCAGTTATTTTGCTCCCCAAATAGCAAAACTCCTTTACTACTTTAAGTGTCTCATTTCCTAATCTAATTCTCTCAGCATCATCCGACTTAATTCGACTACATTCCATTATCCTCGTTTTGCTTTTGTTGTTGTTCATCTTATATCCTCCTTTCAAGACTCTGTCCATTTTGTCCAACTGCTCTTCCAAGTCCTTTGCTGTTTCTGACAGAATTACAATGTCATCGGCGAACCTCAAACTTTTTATTTCTTCTCCATGGATTTTAATACCTACCCCGAATTATTCTTTTGTTTCCTCCGCTGCTTGCTCAATATACAGATTGAATAACATCAGGGAGAAGCTACAACCCTCTCTCACTCCCTTCCCAACCACTGCTTCCCTTTCATGTCCCTCGACTCTTATAATTGCCATCTGGTTTCTGTACAAATTGTAAAAAGCCTTTGGCTCCCTGTATTTTATCCCTGCCACCTTCAGAATTTGAAAAAGAGTATTCCAGTCAACATTGTCAAAAGCTTTCTCTAAGTCTACAAATGCGAGAAACGTAGGTTTGCCTTTTCTTAATCTAGCTTCTAAGATAAGTAGTAGGGTTAGTATTGCCTCATGTGTTCCCGTATTTCTACGGAATCCAAACTGATCTTCCCTGAGGTCGGCTTCTGCCAGTTTTTCCATTCATCTGTAAAGAATTCGCTTTAATATTTTGCTTCCGTGACTTATTAAACTGATAGTTCGGTAATTTTCACATCTGTCAACGCCTGCTTTCTTTGGGATTGGAATTATTATATTCTTCTTGAAGTCTGAGGGTATTTCACCTGTCTCATACATTTTGCTCGCCAGATGGTAGAGTTTTGTCAGGACTGGCTCTCCCAAGGCTGTCAGTAGTTCTAACGGAATGTTGTCTACTCCTGGGGCCTTGTTTCGACTCAGTTCTTTCAGTGCTCTATCAAACTCTTCATGCAGCATCATATCTCCCATTTCGTCTTCATATACATCCTCTTCCCTTTCTATAACATTGCCCTCAAGTAAATCGCCCTTGTATAGACCCTCTATATAGTCCTTCCACCTTTCTGCTTTCCCTTCTTTGCTTAGAACTGGGTTTCCAACTGAGCTCCTGATATTCATACAAGTGGTTCTCTTTTCTCCAGTATCGGCAGATAAATACGATGTTGCAGCGCCTGTGTTATTATGATTACGATGCAAAGTTTTTTGGACATGTAGCATGGTTTACGACAAATGGAAGTTGGGGCCACCTGTGAGTCGTACACGGATAGCCAAATGCTAAGGCAATCGCTCACGATAAGCGGAAAATCTGGGTTCGTTCTACAGTTGATGGCAGTCCTTATTCTAATTGCGAATTCGTTTGATATGAATGACATATGGTGGCAGAGGAACCCAGCCCTCTTTGTGTCGATGTACGTGACATGGAGCATTAACTGGAACCATCTTTCCGGCGGAATTCGTGGACGAGAGTCCATTGGTTGCCAGAAGTTCACATAGTAAGCTTCGAGTTCTTCCTAGAAGACCTCTCAGTAAAACGGATGAGCGAGGAATCCGTAGAGCATGCTCTTTGACGTGAGCCGATTTGGCCTTTGTGTTGCTCCCATTAGGTAGGCCCATGATTGGCTGGAATGTGAAACAAAAAATGCGTCGTCTCGGGGATGCTGAGGAGAGAACGGTGGGCAGTTGAAGACGAAGCAAGCTACAGTTCGGACTTGTTGGAGATGGTGTTGCCTGGTGGGGAGAAGCTGTGCAGCTGTACCATGAGGCAATGATTGTGAGATTCAATGAAACTGTTTAATGAACTGCTACTAGTTAGGTCGTGATCAGAGCTTGTTTGTAGTCACAATTATTTGTACGAAAACCTTTCCGAATTGCTGAAATCTCTGTCATGCTATTAGTTAAATTCCTTGCACTGTCGTGTTTTAGGTTGATCAGTATGTTCGTTCTCTTGCTTCAATAATTGTAACTCATACCCATTTTCCTCTTGCTCTGTTCTTGTCCCGTGCAAATCAGTTAACGAAACTGTAAGTTTATTAGCCTCGCAAATCTCAGTGAAGGAGTAACGGCAACTCACTCTCTTATTCTTTGCCCTCAACAGAGCTTATCGCTGTTGCAGCGTGTTGGTTCATGCACAAGCTTATAAAATCCTTTCCATTATTTAAATAGAGGCACCCTCCATGCTGATCGTTTTGTCTGCTATACTATTGTCTGGTGTTCACTTCGTAAGGGATAGTAGCATTTAAGAACATTGCTTCTTATGTAATTCAAATTTTCTTTATATAAAAGTAACTCTTATAAATCCAGAGGTCTGAATTCAATCTTTTACTTCGAACCCCACCCCCTGCCAGGTCATTTTCAGATGCATCATTCAACAGAGTTATAAAGGTGTGTGGTACAGCTAAACATTGTGTTTGTCCCCCAAAGGCCACACTGTGCATCTTGTTTGTGTTGAGCTAGGTTAAAGAAATTGTTTTACATGTACTAAGGGCAGAAATTCCTCCTACTTTAATTACCACAGTGTGGCCGTTGCACTTATTGGGAATGACGCCATCATCAATGAATGTGTTAAAAGAACAATAGCAATTGGTGACTAAGGGATTACTGTCACATTTTCGCTGATTTGCAGCGATAAAAGCAGATTAAAATCACTACCATCAGATCATTCCATGCTGCCAAACACTAAACTCACAGCTGACAGCTCATATAAATTATGGTGATCCTACCATAGGATAGTTCTATGTAGCGCTTGTGATCACAGTATCAGCTCATGAAAAAAAAATTTGTATGTAAGTAATCTTTTCCTTTAGCTTTCACAAGGCAATTCTGGCTTGATTGTTTTCCGAGTTCTCTGAGTTGAAAACGAAACAATATTTCTGTGCATAATGCATTGTTCATGGCTTTTATATCGTTACCGACTTTATTCACGTACTGTTTGGCTGTTTGTAGCTTGAGAGAGTTTCTGAAATAGGTTACATGACAAAAATACACATATCAAAAAGAGTTTTGCATTACCTCTGTTCCGAGAGTTCCGGAACCTGTACAGAAAATTGGAATAGAGATCAACATTTCTGCCCTTTTTATTGCTCATGAAAACCACACATTGCATGTTGTACCACCAACACAGAGAGACCTTCAGAGGTGGTGGCCCAGATTTCTGTACACACCAGTACCTCTAATACCCAGTAGCACGTCCTCTTGCATTGATGCATGCCTGTATTCGTTGTGGCATACTATCCACAAGTTCGTCAAGGCCTGTTGCTCCAGATTGTCCCAATCCTCAATGGCGATTCGGCCTAGATCCCTCAGAGTGGTTGTTGAGTCATGTTGTCCATAAACATCCCTTTTCAATCTATCCCACGCATGTTCGATAGGGTTCATGTCTGAACAAAATGCTGGTTACTCTAGTCGAGCGATGTCGTTATCCTGAAGGAAGTCATTAACAAGGTGTGCACGATGGGTGCGCGAATTGTCGTCCATGAAGACGAATGCCACGCCAATATGCTGCCAAGATGGTTGCGCTATTGGTCAGAGGATGGCATTTGTGTATTGGACAGCCGTAACGGCGCCTTCCATGAGCACCAGCGGCCTATGTCGGCCCACCATAATGCCACCCCATAAACAGCAGGGAACCTCCACCTTGCTGCACTCGTGGACAGTGTGTCTAAGGCTTTCAGCCTGACTGGGTGTTCTCCAAACACATTCAGACGGTTTGGTTGAAGGCACATGCGACACTCATTGGTGAAGAGAGTGTGGTGCCAATCCTGAGCGGTCCATTCGGTATACTGTTGGGTCAAAATGTACCGCACTGCATAGAGTGGTTGCAAAGATGGACCTCGCCATGGACGTCAAGAGTGAACCTGCACGTCTTGCAGCCTTTTGCGCACAGTCTGAGCCGTAAAGCGATGTCCTGTGGCTACAGGAAAAGCATTATTCAACATGGTGGCGTTGCTGTCAGGGTTTCTCCGAGCCATAATCCGTAGATAGTGGCCATCCACTGCAGTAGTAGCCCTTGGGCGGCCTGAGCGAGGCATGTCATCGACAGTTCCTGTCTCTCTGTATCTCCTCCACAACAACATCGCTTTGGTTCACTCCAAGATGCCTGGAAACTTCCCTTGTTGAGAGCCCTTCCTGGCACAAAGTAACAATGCGGACGCGATCGAACCGCGATATTGACCATCTAGGCAAGGTTGAACTACAGACAACACGAGCCATGTACTTCCTTCGTGGTGGAATGACTGGAACTGATTGGCTGTCGAACCCCTCCGTCTAATAGGCACTGCTCATGCATGGTTGTTTACATCTTTGAGTGGGTTTAGTGACATCTCTGAACAGTGAAAGGGACTGTGGGAACTGGGGTGATGCAAAACTTTTTACGACGTTTAAGGTACTTGTGTGAGGCAATTATAATTGCCTCGTGTTGTCTAGTTTAATTTCATGATGAGAGTGTCAACGCGATTATGAGCTGGGAGCAGTGCTTGTCCGGGCTCAATTGAAGAATAGGTTTTGCAGGAAGTCGTAACCAGCGAAAGTTCGCGGAATATGGGTGGCGAGGTCACTAGTCCACAGAGTCTGTTACCGGTCGACGGTGCCTAGAAGGGTACTACTGAAGAAAGCATGGATGAAACATGGGACGTGAGGGCTGAGGGTCAAGAAAGTGGCATATAGGTCACAGACTGGCCATTGTGTTGGACAGACTTCACTGAAACAACAGAGAACAATGTGCTTGGGTACACCACAAGATTTCCCTCCAGTCTTTCACTTTAGAAGCTTACAAGCTATGTTGTCAGAAATAAAAATACAGGCGAAAATACATAAAATGAAATAAAAGACTTGGCGAGGCAACTACAGAAAAACTGAAGGAACAGGAAATGAATACCTAACAAAGGTTAGATGAATTTATAGCAGATAACTGAGGTATTGTCGAGAGCCTTCAATCGGAACTTGCCAGAATTAAATCCAGTTTAGATAATGTTAACACGTGGCGTGAGACAGCGTGGTAAATAATACGAATGTTAACAAGTGGCATGAGAGGCCATGGTAAATAATACGAAACAAGTCAACGACTTCAGACATCAACTTTCAGTTCTAGAAACTAACAGTGGATCACGATCCAAAACCATGATGGTTGATCCAGCTGTTGTGCAGGACGTCGTGACCGAGGTTAATAAAGAACAAACAGAGATGCTGTGTGAAGTGTGTCAGCACGTAACTCAACATGAACTGATTTTAAACCAGCAGTGTGTCATTGTGACGAAAGTGTGCAGTCAAACAGAGGTACTCACAGCCACATTAGAGCAGTTATCAGTGCTTGAGTACGCTAGTACAAACAGAACAGGACCGACTCGACTAAATTGGCGGAGAGAAAGGAAGCACATTCTTGCTGCAAGTCAAGGAAAACTAAATCGAGATCAATGAAAGACATCGTGAATCGTTAGATGAATTGTACAAGGTAGCCGTACTTGGTGAACAGTTGCTGGAACTACAGGAAAATGACCATTCAGATGCGAAGAAAAGGAGACACTATGAATCAGATGAACTCCGAGAATTTGAAAAGAGATTGGCAAGGATTTTGGGTCCGATGTCTCTTAATAGGGATGTTCCGAACGATTCAATCGACGAATTCAAAGATGACGGAAATTGGAGGCATTTCCTCACAGTTCAAAAACACAGACTGTTTCCCCATTAAATAAACAATTTGCACTCTCTTATTTTTCATTACGCAATTTGACAATATATTTCGCCTGTCTTGGAATCCATCGTTAAATATGAATATCGTGTGTGCACATTTTCATACAGACGCAGCGGCAAGAATGCGCAATACTTATGCAGGACTGCAAAACGTATGCAGAATTTCGTGCATCCTTCCTGGCCAAATATTAGTCAGAGAGTACGCAGGATCACATCAAACTGAACATTTTGATGACAGAAGCATACAGTGATTTATGACGTCAGAATACTACTCTTTCTTTAAGACATGGTACAGCGTGATCAATATCTTAACGCACCCTATGACCCACCAGAATTAATTCAGATCTGTTTGATGGAACTGCCTTATCGGCTTCAGAGAGAAATGATGGTTGGGAGCAGCAAAATGAATGACATTCGTGGTTTTCAGTCTCTTTTATAGGACCTGGGCTACAAATGTAACACTGTACCAAATCCACCAGTTTCCCCTGTTAACAATCAATACTGCGTTTCTCGTCACTCAAGTGAGATGCAAAGAGGACCACGATGTCATTATTCAAGATGTAGCAATGGTTGAAGAAGTCAAAATGGATAGAGAGACCTCAGGCTGCTGTGAAATCGATACAGTGATCAAAGAAACTTTGATTGCCCTAGTCCACCAGGAGAAGAGAAAGTTGTAGAGAGGGAAGTAGACATTCATGATACAGTACCCAGCCATAATGTCCCATATGAGGAAGAACAACACAATAGCAGAGCCTGACTGAAAAAATTAAGAGAGAGAGAATTCATAGATTTTAGAAAACACAATATTGATTTGGAAATAGACTTTGAGTAGAAGGAGCAGTAGTTTATCTATGATCAGTTTAAAGGAATAGAACAGACAGGGAAGAAATACAGTATCCCAATGGGCGCAAGAAGAGGCACCAGTAAACCGCGTCATCAGTGATTCATTGAATTAAGGGACAAGTGCAGAAGAGGAAGGAGTGCCAAGACTAGAGGATACGGGATTGTAAGTTCTTTGTTGGAAAAAATCTTTAGTGAGAACGCACCAATTGTCAAGGAAGCACCAATTCTGTGTTGTAAGTTCTTCAACATTTATGTGAAACCCTTCAGGGTCTAGAGAATTATTGAAGCGAAAAGTCTACCTATCCGAAAATCTAAGAATATACAACATGAAGTTAATCTAACAAAATTTTAGGAATAAGCACAGGGAATAAATGGTGAGACAAAGTCCTGCCCACCTGTTCATTCTAATTGAACATGGATTGTATGTGACCTATATTAACCAGTGGTTCTTACATAGATAGGGTGTTGCTGCATTGACCACTTGCGCTGTGTTTCAGCTGTTGTGATCGCTCATGTTTGTGACATTGGAGAACATGTTGGTACCGCACTTCTCATTTGTTTCTTAGAAATATTCTTTAACTTCAAGAAGTCATATGTCGAGCCCAATCGTTAGTGGAGCAGATTGAGCAAGTGAAATCGGTTCAAGGTTTCCTTAATGGCCATATGCAATAGATGCAGTTTGCTGATGTTCATAATGCTTGGGAAGCACTGAGGATACTGCAGTCGACATGCAGTCGCTGGGATCGATGCAGGTCCTGCAATTATGTAGGAAGTTTGCGCTCTCTGTTGCAGGAAGGAACAAGTTTTGCTTGACACGAGTGGGGGGCGGAGGGGGGGGGGGGGACAGCAAGGATTTATGCGCTGCAGCTTATAGTTATGAGTGATAATGGAATTACGAATCTGAATGTGGAAAGAAGGAAATGATCAAAGCAAACTATCCATGCAGCAACAGGCATCACAGAAGTTGAGCACTAATGTGTTCAAACGAGTATGTCTACACCTTCCTATTTGCAACTCCTGGTTATTCAAAGAAGTATTATACGATGCTTTTACGTTTGAGGAACGCTGTTGACCGTTATTACACTACTGGCCATTAAAATTGCTACATCACGAAGATGATGTGCTACAGACGCGAAATTTAACCGACAGGAAGAAGATGTTGCGATATGCTAATGATTAGCTTTTCAGAGCATTCACACAAGGTTGGCGCCGGTGGCGACACCTACAACGTGCTGACATGAGGAAAGTTTCCAACCGATTTCTCATACACAAACAGCAGTTGACCGGCGTTGCCTGGTGAAAGGTTGTGGTGATGCCTCGTTAAGGAGGAGAAATGCATACCATCACCTTTCCGACTTTGATAACGGTCGGATTGTAGCCTATCACGATTGCGGTTTATCGTGTCGCGACATTGCTGCTCGCATTGGTCGAGATCCAATGACTGTTAGCAGAATATGGAATCGGTGGGTTCGGGAGGGTAATAACGGAACGCCGTGCTGGATCCCAACAGCCTCGTATCACTAGCAGTTGAGATGACAGGCATCTTATCCGCATTGCTGTAACGGCTCATGCAGCCACGTCTCCATCCCTGAGTCAACAGATGGGGACGTTCGCAAGACAACAACCATCTGCACGAACAGTTCGACGACGTTTGCAGCAGCATGGACTATCAGCTCGGAGACCATGGCTACGGTTACCCATGACGCTGCATATCAGACAGGAGCGCCTGCGATGGTGTACTCAACGCCGAATCTGGTTGCACGAATGGCAAAACGTCTTTTTTTCGGATGAATCCAGATTCTGTTTACAGCATCATGATGGTCGCATCCGTGTTTGGGGTCATCGCGGTGAACGCACATTGGAAGCATATATTCGTCATCGCCATACTGGCGTATCACCCAGCATGATGGTATGGGGTGCCATTGATTACACGTCTCGGTCACCTTTTGTTCGCATTGACGGCACTTTGAACAGTGGACGTTACATTTCAGTTATGTTACGACCCATGGCTCTACCCTTCATTCGATCCAAGCAAAATCCTACATTTCAGCAGGATAATGCACGACCGCATGTTGCATGTCCTGTTCGGGCCTTTCTGGATACAGAAAATGTTCGACTGCTGCCCTGGCCAGCACATCCTCCAGATCTCTCACCAATTGAAAAGTCTGGTCAAGGGTGGCCAAGCAACTGGCTCATCACAATAAACCAATCACTACTCTTGATGAACTGTGGTATCATGTTGAAGCTGCATGGACAGCTGTACCTGTACACACCATCCAAGCTCTGTTTGACTCAATGCCCAGGCGTATCAAGGCCGTTATTATGGCCAGAGGTGGTTGTTCTGGGTACTGATTTATCAGGATCTATGCACCCAAATTGCGTGAAAATGTAATCACATGTCAGTTCTAGTATAATATATTTGTCCAATCAATACCCGTTTATCATATGCATTTCTTCTTGGTGTAGCAATTTTAGTGGCCAGTAGTGTAGTGTGTTTCAGGTTTGGGCTCCTCATTTGTGACGAGATGATAGATGCTGAGCTTGTTTCAGTGAATGAGATAAAGGCAGAGCATGGAAGGACCAGGAGATTGTTTTGTTGTGGTTTGGTGCCAATGAACAAAACCTAGAGATCACCCCTCCATCTTTGCTACGGTGTGTGTTGATATACATCTGCAATTTATCAGCTGCACCCTCATAAGGTAATTGTAAGGAAAACTCAGCCGCATGCTGCTGGAGAGTAGTGATAAGAAGCGCTACTTCACTTGAATGAATGACTGACAGATAGCGGTAGCCTTTTATTGCGTGACAGATGATATGTGCTTGCTTACTGCTCGTTACTGGAATGTGTGTGGGCAGTGGTTTAGTATCCAACCTTTCCTGCCACTTATATGACAAAAACCTATTCTAAGCGTGGAAAACACCTCATTCTCTGATGATTTTTTAAATTTTTGTCTTAGGTAATGTAAATTGTTAATAAATAAGTTTTGTGTTGTTTGACAGGTAAGTTATACTTGATTAGAATTCAAATAAAATAGGCTTAATTTTGTTAAGTAAGACTGTAAACGAGTTATACTTGATTTACATTGTACAGAAGACAGAATCTAATGTAAAGCAAGTCGTCTTATTTTTTTGTTCGTTTCAAACTCAGGTCTGAGTTAGTTCTAATTATGTAAATTTATGTAAATATTCTTCCTCATTTTTAAAAATTATTGTGTAGGCCCCTGTTGCTAGCACCACTAATCACAAGAACATTTAGTGGGATTTGTAATATTTCATCTGATTATCGTGTTCTGTATTGTGATGGCGAGTCATCAGAGATGGGAACGCTGCTGGCATTACTGCTATATTCTGGTGTTGGGCCAGCACAGCCTAATGGGACCAAAGCAGAGCTTGTTGGGGAGGTCTGTACTCTTGGCTGGGCAGGCAGTGACCTTGGGAGTGGATGAGCAACTCTACCCACAGCTGACATGTTGCATAGGGCCAGCTCAACGACCTTCACTGGAAACATTCAGTCGCCTGAGGCGACCCACCCTCGGCTGGCATGCTGCTGTTGCCATCTGGACCCACCTTGCACCATTTCTCCCATGAGACCTCTACAGTGGGTCCTCATTAGAGAACCCTACTGCCTCCACCATGTTGCTGCCTGCCAACGAAAGTGAAAGCGACACTTCTGAATGACATGAGGTTTGCCAACACTATGGCACCAGTTGCGTGGACCTCACCTGATTTTCTGTTATTGGAAGCCTATAAGCAATAGCTGGCGAAGAAGATGATAGCTCCTTTGACAGGGATGACTAAAGAAGATTTCTGTAGTCTGATTCATTGGACTCCCTGTTACAGCACACTAGATGCAAAGTGAGTTCCCTCAGAAACAGTTAGTGGTGGGGAACACTAGACAGTACACAGATCCCCAGTTCATCCACAAGGATATCAATAACTTGGAAATTAAAATCACCATCAGAAAGGCAGAGTGCTTGCTGATCCAGTGGTTTAGCTGCCATTTTCTTAATTTCCATCTAATTTTTGTGTGACGTTTTCCTTACTTAAGGGAAGAGTTGGTTGTGAGGGTAGGAGGGGACATCTTAGTGGGTCGTGAAGGTGTGCAGATATACAGTGTGTACATAAAGTCCCTTTACAACTTCAAAATTTTATTACAACAGCAGTTGTTGAAATATTTTAACAAAATTTCTTTTATTGTAATCATTGTTTACCAAAGTTTTTATATATACTAAAATTTTGTGTTTCAGATACTCTGTTGATGGAAGGAACTGAACGTCTATAAAATGGCAACTCCTCAAGAGAAGGCACAATGTGTGTCTTGGTTTAGTCAGACAAAATCAGATGTTCAGACTCAACGAAACTTCAGAACGAAGTATGGAAGAGGTCCACCATCGCGCCCTTCAATCCGTGCATGGCACAAAAAATTTATGGAGAGAGGGACAGTGTTGGATAAAGGGAGGAGTAGAAGACCAAGAACATCTGAGGAAAACATCGATCGCGTTTTAAACGTCTTCACTCGTTCACCTACGAAGTCCATCCGCACTGCTGGCAGACGGTTGCAACTACCACGTTCAACTGTGTATAAGGTCCTCCACAGGAACTTACTATTGTATGCTTACAAAGTGCAACTGTTGCAGACACTTGAGCAAAATGACAAGCCAAAACGGACAGAGTTTGCACTCAACATGCTAGTACGCCCTTCGGCGCATGAAGCATTTCTCAATTGAGTTTGTTTCAGTAACAAGGCAACTTTTCAAGTTTCTGGGTCATTAAACAGGCACAGTTTGAGAATCTGGGGATCTGAACACCACCATGTGACTAGGGAGCTTCACCAGGATAGTTCAAAAGTGAGCTTGTGGTGTGGAATCATGTAAAACCGAATAATTGGTCCATTTTTCTTCAACGAGTCAACAATTACTGCAGATGTTTACTCGAACTTCTGACTGAATATGTAGCACCACAACTGATTGACTTACAACCAACTGTCATTTTCCTGCAAGATGGTGCACCACCACATTGGGAACTGCATGTTCATCGGTTCCTCAGTGAAACGTTTCCAGGCAGATGGATTGCGAGGAATGGACCAATTCCTTGGCCATCGCATTTGCCAGATATCATTCCCTTGGACTTTTTTTTATGGGAGTATGTAAAAGCTATCGTGTATCAAACACAGATACGGGACATTGCTGACTTGAAGCAAAGGATCCGTAATGCCATTGCCACCATTGATTACGCTATGCTACAATGAACATGGCAAGAAATCGAGTACTTTCTTGATGTGCTTCATGCAACTAAAGGCGCCCATATAGAGGTCTATTAAACACTGTCAAAAAAAGCTTTTATAAACACTGATTACAGTAAAAGAAATGTTGTTGAAATATTTCAAAAACTGCCATTGTAATAAAATTTTGAAGTTTTAAAGGGACTTTATGGACACCCTGTATGTGTCTCAAGTTCGAAGTCTGTCCTTGATGACACCCAAGTAGTTTCACCGTCAAATGCAGCTTTTGCCCTACAGGTACAATGATACATGGATGTAGGCGAAGTTATACATGAATCTGTGCTCTTGGTTTTTGTGGAAGCATCACACTTGGCGACTGGCTTCTTAAGGACTGTCGCAAAAGAAATAGCAGATGCCAGAGGTTGAATAGCTTTGAAAGCTTTTTTTTTTTTTTTTTTTTTTTAGTTTCACCATAGGGAATATGTCTCATAACTTTCAACGTTTTTGAGGAAGAGTGTAAGAGTCGTCTGATTCGTGAGCTGGGCCTCCACAATGTCCACATGTAGCCCTCCTGTTACATGCCACAGCGGTGTGACCAAATCTTTGGCATTTAAAACATCACATTTGGTTGGGACCTAATGGTCGAACTTTAAGAAGGATATAGCCCGCAGGAGTATGTTAAGTGTCATTGACTCTCCTTATACAGTTCAGCACTTCCATGACACACGTTTTTCATTCTTCATGTAATTCCTCAGCGTCCATCTCCATTACATGGGGCAAGTAAGCATGCCTCTACAGAAGCTGAAGGTGTTATGCAATTCACTCATAACAGGACAGTCACCTCAGTTCTTGCATCCCAGAAGCATAGATTCTTGGTGTGGGCGGCAGTTTCAGCTAGAAATGTGCCATTACAAAGTCGTTTAACACTTTTAAAGGACCCAAAACTACCCTCTATCCTCTTGTGAATATAGAAAGGGGAGACCTTCTCAAAGGTTCCCTCTACTTTCTTGATTATGATGTAAGTGCTATGACAGAATACTGCCCTGTTACTATTTTTTGAGACTTTTTCCTGGTGGACTGACCATAGAAACACTCTTTCTTGGTTGGGTCTAGATACTACCTGGCAGTACATCCCTCCCTTCAGGAGTAGATTAGAGTTGGTGTCACTCATAGGGATTGCATGAGCCAATAGGAGGAAACAAATGTCAACTCATGGAGAGCCACACATGCCTGTGCAAGCTTTATCAAGTGGTAAGGGGGGTGGGATGCAGGTTGTGCAGACTCATTTACCTCAACAATCATTCACCTCATCAGCTCAGAGCACATTTCGAGTTTAATGGTTTTTTATACAGAAGTGTGTACACTCCTTGCAGTCCAGGTAGTGAAGCCAAGGTCCCAATTCTCTGAAAGATGTAACTGTCCCCTTCCACGCTTAACAATGGTCCCTTAAGTATGCCAGTGGTGTGGCAGCACTGTCTAGTCCTCAGCTATGGAAACCTGCTGTACCATACACAGGCAGGAGCTCACTGGCGGAGCTCCCTGTGAAAAAGCATCTCTCCCTCCCCTGAGTTATGAGACATACATTCACAGGCCTCTGAGCTGAGGACCACCTGCCTCAGGTGGCCCTACCAATAGGTATGCTACCACTTATAGTCTTCAGCATCACTGAGGTGAACAAACCCTCCCACCCCACATTGAAGGCGCCTACAATAAGTTCATGTCACCTGAGAGGGAGCCAGGTTTTATCAGAGACTTGGTGTCAGTGGCCAGGTCCATGTGACAGACTGTTGGCACTCTTACTGGCCCCCAGAGTGGTCGCTCATAGTGGATACTGCAGGAGAACAACCTCAGTGTCAGATGCCACACATATATCATTCCCCTCCCCCTTAATCAGTGTGTAAGGTCTATATTATGTCCTTGTAACTGTATGGGGGAGAGGTGTGGGTGGGCAAGACAATGAAAAGTTTGTTGTCCATCTAGACTCTGTTATCGCAGCATCCTCTGCTTGCGGTGGGGTGAGGCATGGTGCTGATACTGGAATTAGCTGATGAGTGTGTCCATTGCTGGAAGATGGTGTTGCTGGAGGTTATAAAGTGTCCCATTACATGGTGGATCAGCTCCAAAGGAGCTGAGCCTGGAGAAGTGGATTGTTCGGGCATCTGAAGTTGTACCGAGGTGGAGGGCATTAAATGTAGGATGCTGGTTGGCGAATTGTATCAGCATGGCGCCACTGTTGACCACTGTGAACATTTGTTGTCTCCAAGGGGCTCTGATGAACCTGGTATCAACCCTGAAACCTTCCCAAAGGTGCAAGCCCAAATCTCTGTGCTCAGTGAATAATGGGGATGACAGTTGTGCGGTGTGGGTGTGTTGTATGCCTCAGCAAGTCCAAGAGTGGCCAGTTTTGGGCAGCGATGTAGCAGTTCTGCCAGAGTGTGCTCCTATATCAGTGTGGTCCTGCAGGAAGCCACGAACTGGGTCAGGATTTCAGTCTTGAGTGTAGTCAACAGCATCTTCCACAACTGCGCCTTAAATGTGTGAATAAATCAGTCAGGTACACCACTGGAGGCATGATTGAATAGCACCATTGTCAGATGCATTATACTACTCTGAAAGCAGACATTCTGGAACATACTGAATGAAAATTGAGAGCCATTGTTCAAACCGATTGTTTCTGGGACCCTTCAATAGGGACATTTTGTGAATGCATTTATTGGCTTCCTTATTGTGGTATTTGACATTTGAAAGTGTTTGCTATTGTTAACACTTAATTTTGAATCGGACTTGTTAATTATAATGCTGTGCACACACATCTTTATTGGGTACATATGCAATTATTACATTGCATACCACCGATTTAGTGAAGGATTGTTTACAGGTTTGATTATCACATAAAGATCGACATTTAGGGTCATCTCTCTGAGACATCTTCCTGTGCAGCATATGACTGATGCGACTTCTTGTGACAGCAAAAATATGCGTGTCTAATTGCTAGAACATTGCTTGTTGCTCATAATGCTTAGCGAGCAAAGTATCAATTTTAGACAGATCCAATCACTCAGAATTACCTAGAGGATGTAGCTTTTGTAGAAGACATAGTACTTATGATTACTAGAGAGCAGAAAAACACTCTGCTTTGCAATTTCAGTTATACTACTCATCTGGAAGTGGAGCTGCAGATACCTGTAGTATGAGTCCCAGTCTTAACCTTCTGGATGAAAGGGCACAAGTGGTGGTGGTGGTGGTGGATGCACTTCTGGCTTGATGAGCTGCTATAATATAAGCTGTTGCTGCTGCTGTTATTCCTGAATTTGCTTTCGCAGTTCATGTTGTACCTGGTATTGAATTTGAAGTTGCAGCTGTTGCTTTTACCGTTTCATTAAATCTGGATCGATGATCCCTGAACTCAGTCATTGGCCTCGTCCACATGCTGAGTTTGAGTCTTTATCTCCAACACTACGCCTGCTACAGTGCAAAACACACTTTTTTACACAGAAAACATCGATAACTGCAATCACTCAATAATTCAAAATTCCAGTTCATGCTGGGTCATCGTGAATTGCAGAACACACTAGGTGCCTATAATCCAGGATAAAATAAATCTGGAATGTGGTCCATTTGAAATGCAGTAAACAACCAGGTTACAAGGGGGAAGGAAGGAAGGAAGGAAGGAAGGAAGGAAGGCAGGCAGATTTAACCTGATGACAGAACGGTCATTAGAATCAGAGCACAAGCTAGGATTAGGAAAGATGGGGAAGTAAATTGGACTTGTCTTTTCAAAGGAACTATCCAAACATTTGTCTGGAGTGATTAAGGGAAATCACGTAAATTGTAGATCTGGATGGCCAGATGAGCATTTGAATTATCACTACCAGTCTGTGCGAGTCCAGTGTGCTAACCACTTACCCACCTAACTTGGTGCAAACACACTCTTAGCACAGGACAATTCGAAGGGTCTTGCAGTGGCCTGTTGGCTGGTGTTTATCTCGTGCTTAATGTCAGCGGCAAGGCGCACGTAGTGGTCCACTGGCACCTCTTATCGTCTATTGATGGAGTCGTCAATAGCAAACATCTCAGGGCATCGACCTCACTGTTGGATGCCAAACATATACTGGTAGCAGCCCACATACCTTCAGTTCAGATAACTGTTCAGATTTTAAATTGGACGAACAAATGCACAGTTAAAGATGTGTTAAGCATTTAAAGGACACTGCCTTCCTCAAAATACGGGGCAAACCCTATTAGTATCCCCAGGAGAGTTGTCAGAGTTTGAATTACGTGATTATTTGGGTATGTTAACCTGGCCAGTTCCCTGAGCTGCTTCATGTATGTATGAGTAGGTGCTATGAGGTCTTCAAAGACTTATGTAATAGCCAAGATCTGATCTCTGGATGGATCTTGTAACTCCAACATCTCTTGGTATACATTTTTGTCTGGCATGTTCAGGATTATAATGTATGTGATCAGTGAATTCACTTAAAATTGCTTGCACTTGATGATAGCACGGACGAAATTACACTTGTGACTCAAATTTTGAATGTCAGCGAACCTTGCTGCACTCATCTTATAGGGCTGCTTCTGAGACAGGCAGAACTTTAAAGTCATTCCAATACTGCACTGCCGGCCGCGGTGGTCTAGCGGTTCTAGGCGCTCAGTCCGGAACCGCGCAACTGCTACGGTCGCAGGTTCGAATCCTGCCCCGGGCATGGATGTGTGTGATGTCCTTAGGTTAATTAGGTTTAAGTAGTTCTAAGTTCTAGGGGACTGATGACCACAGATGTTAAGTCCCATAGTGCTCAGAGCCATTTGAACCATTTGAATACTGCACTAGGGTCATACAAGTCATGAGATACCTCCTGAAATCGCTCGGACCTCCTTTTGCCAAACACAGTGCAGCAACTCGTCATGGCATGGACTCAAGTTGTTGGAAGTCCCCTGCAGAAATATTGAGCCTTGCTGACTCTATAGTCGTTCATAATTGTGCAAGTGTTGCTTGTGAAGATTTTTTTGTGCATGAACTGATTACTCGATTACGTCCCATAAATGTTTAATGGGATTAATGTACGGCGAACTGGGTAGCCAAATCATTCGCTCTAAAGGTCCAGAATGTTCTTCAAACCAATCACAAACAATTGTGCCCTGGTGACACAGTGCATTGTCGTCCATAAAAATTCCATCGTTGTTTGGAAAATGAAGTCCATGAATGGCTGCAAATGGTCTCCAAGTAAACGAACATAACCATTACCAGTCAATAATCAGTTCAGTTGGATCAAAGGACCCAGTCCATTCCACGCAAAGACAGCCCAAACCATTATGGAGTCACCACCAAAATTACACAGTACCTTGTTGACAACTTGCGGCTATGGCTTCGTGAGGTCTGTACTATACTTGAACCCTACCATCAGCTCTTACCAACTAAAATTGGGACTCATCTGACCAGGCCATGGTTGTCCAGTCATCTAGGGTCCAAACGATACAGTCGTGAGTCCAGGAGAGGTGCTGCGGGCAATGTTTGTGCTGTTAGCACACGCACTTATGTCCGTCATCTGGTGCCATAGTCCATTAACGCCAAATTTCGCCACACAGTCCTAACAGATATAGTCATCATACGGTGCCGTGTTGCTTGTCTGTTGACACAGACAACTCTCCATAAATGCTGCTGCTCTCGGTCGTGAAAGCCATCAGCTACTGCGTTATTCATAGGGAGAGGTAATGCCTCAAATTTGATAATTTTAGCATGCACGTGACACTGTGAATCTCGTAATATTGATTTCCCTAACGATTTCTGAAATGGAATGTCCCATGCGTCCAGCTCCAACTACCATTCCGCTTTCATAGCCTGTTACTTCCCATTGTGCGGCCATAACCATGTCGGAAACCTTTTCACATGAATCATGTTAGTAAATACAAATGACAGCTCCGCCAATGCACTGTCGTTTTGTACTTTGTGTACGCGATTCTGCCACCATCTGTATATGTGCATATTGCTGTCCCATGACTCCTGTGTGTACATTTCTTTGTTTATCAACCAATATTTCTTGTTTGATTAAGGTTTTTCCATATTTAGCGACCTTCTCTCCTTTCCTTACTGACTTATTTGCTGTTCAAAGATATTTACTGTGTATTTAACGACTACTCTTGTTTCAGTTTTACAATTTCCTTCACATTCTTTTAGTGCACAATTTACCTGTGTACAGGAACTCTTCACCCTCTTTCATATTTTGACGATCTTTTTTACTTCTTCAGTGGTTTTTTCGTGTTCAGTGGCTTTTTTGCCATACTTATGAAAAAGCATCACATCTGAGATATCTAACTTCTGTTGCTTCATTTCATTATTGGATTACAAATAAAAGCATTGTAAGGCACAAAAACATATTGTAATACTGATTATGTACCATGGCTTTTGATATGTATGCACAAAAATGACGGACCATTGAAACTGCAATCACAACTAATGCATATACTGTCTGTTTGGACTTTCCCACTGTAATAAATGGCATTCACGGGTGACATGTTGGATAATGTTGTGAAAACTGCACAGTATTTCAATGAGACAGCTGCTTATCATCTTCAGGTGCTTACTGATGCACTGCTGCAGTTACTAGTCAATATATGTGCTGGCTCACTAGAAAAGTGCTAGCGCCAAGATGGTGGGGCTATAATGTCATCGTAGATGAATCATAGATCACAGCGACACCCAATTGAGTCTTCATGGATGGGGAACTGGATCCGCACACTTAAACTAGGTGCCATCACTCTGCCAACTCATATGCACCGATCAGCAATGTCGACGTACACTATGATACGTCTATGACGACTTTATAATCTGACCACTTTCTAGCAAGCCAGTGCCTGTCTTGGCAAACTGCTTCACCAACACACCAGTAAGCACCTGAAGATGATGAGCAGCTGTCTCATTGAAATATTGTGCAGCTTTCACAACACTATCCGATGCAATGCCCATGAGCCTGTGAAGCAATACATATACTGCCTGTCATAAGTGGTATGTGAATACAGCACAGTGTGTTACCATTGCATCACCCCATTCAGCAAAACGACAAATCCCATTTTCTTTCCCGATTCGAGCTTGTGCTCCCTCTCTAATGACCTTGATGCTGGCAGAATGTTAAACCATAATCTTCTTACCTTCTTCCTTGTATTAGTTCAGTAGGAATTCAAATGGGATGCGGATGTGAGTAATTTGTCAAAGGAAGTCTCTAAGGATGCTTTAGTTGGGGGATATTAAAATCTGAAATAAATATGCAAATAGGACTGTAGGCATACTGTACAGTTCCATCCACTACTTTCCTATAGAATAATTTTCTGCGTTAATGCTAGTCAGGTCATAGATATATTTACAGTTTTAAAAAATGCAGTGGAAGTAATTTGTGACCTAAGAAAAGTAGTTTTGTAAACCTCACTTTACTGAGTTTGGTGGCCTGAATGTTCCACACTTGTTTATTAATGAAACTTTCTTAGTCACTAGACTACCCCATGAAAACTGAGAAAAGTAATAAAGAACAAGGATATGCACAATTACTGTAAATAGGAGTACCAGGTTTGTCTAGAGGATGTAGTTGACAGGGATGAGTCATGGGCAGCTTAAATACAGTTGAAACCTTTATTACCAAGGTTTCGTGCCCATGTCAATTGGGCACTGAATAATTGGTGTCAAACTCACAGACTGATGAGAGGAAGAGACGTAGCTAGTAGTCACTACATCCAGGTCAACACAGCAGTTAAGTGAACTTGCTGTGCTTTGCCAAATAGTATAGACAATTTTCCCCACCTTCTGAGACTCTTTTCAATCACATGTCATGCACACTCTGCATGAGGGTGGATGCGGTGGGTCATGTTATGGCTACAAGCACCACTGCGGCCAAGTGGGATCAGGTGGATTGCGGAGAGAGAGTGTTGCAGCAATCGGAATTTGCAATACTTCCCAGAAGCTACCGCTGTGCCTGTGGTCAGTGCATGTGGTGCATCATTGGCACCAGCACATGGCATGGCCAAGGCTGACACCTTCGGCTGTGCTTGGAGATGGGCAGCAAGGAAGTCGGGGACTGTACAGTATATGAGCAGAAGAGATGACAGCATCAGTGGCTTGAGTGACTCGAAGCAGCAAGTCTTATAGCACAACCAAGTCTGAGGAGCCTCAAGAAATGGCATGTCCAGACAGTTGCCAGACAAAAATACAGGCAGTGTGTGCAGAGCTGCCTTATGAACAACTTAGTGGAGCGATTGCTGTCCTTTTTCTGTAAAAACACACTGCACTTCCAGAGGAGGTAAAGGAACAGCTTCTGTTGGTCATAGGAGCACCACCTAAGAGCTTCTGCAACTGATCGTGGTGGTCTGGTGACTGACATAGTGCACCATGTTGTGTGTGAATGTGCTTTGAGTGTAGCCACTTGTAAAACAAATTCCTGAATGGAAATCTGCAAGTATTCAGTAATGGCCTGTTTGTATTTATAGTAAGTGGAAGGGTGTTGTGATACAGTGCGAGCATAGTTGTGTCAATAAATGCAGAGGTCATGATCAAGCAAATTAAACACAAGTTGACTGTTTTTCACTATAAGCACAAATAAGTCGTTTATTCAATGATTTTAAGAGTGGATTGTGTACTGAATTCTTGTGGCTGAACAATTGGTTCACCCTTATGCAATAAGATTTTGTTTTACAAGAAATACGTTTGAAATTGCAAATATGATTGGACTCCAGCTGCACAACGTATTGGCGACAATGAAATTCTGTGCCAAAGCAGGACTCAAACCTGGATTTCTCGCTTTATGTGAGCTGGCACCTTAACCACCTCGGCCATCCAAGTACATCGTTAGGACTGATCTGAATTTCTGTGTTACCATGTGTATATGTCTTGTACTCACACACTTGTTGTGATTCCTGCCCAGGGAGACACTTATGATTATTGTTGCGGCTTTGTCTTGGCATGAAATACTGTATTGCAATGCCTGTGTTTTTATGACGTACTCTGCAATGTCCTCCAGACATACATGCCAAATAGTGAACTTCCTTCAGTATGCAATGACACATTCTGAGCTAAGTGTCAATTATGCAACTTGTAATTGACTACAGGTGTCCTGTAAACATACCATGTGTTCTTGGTTGTCCTTAGAAAATATTGTAATATCATTTGAGTACACAATATATTGCTTCAGTTTCGGGCCTTGTAGTAACCCTTCTAATACAAATAGGAGGCACAATTTTGAATTCAAATAGCATTCAGCGGTGTTGGTAATGACCAGATGGAACTGTAAATGTGTCTCGGACCAATCTTTTGATGCTACCTCCAACTGCTGGTAACCACTTCGCAAATCCATGGCCGCAACATAATGGCATTGTCCGAGGTTATCTAAAGTTTCTGTGATGTTTGGCTTTAGGTACTCGTCCGTGACTGTAGTTGATTTAAATATTGATAGTCATAATATGATCTATCCCATCCTGGAGCTGTTGATTTATAAATTCCTTAATCACTGATTGAGGTGATTCGGGACTTGGTATGACTTCCTGCACACTGGTTGTTCATTCTTGGAGTGTTCTGTATGCTCCATTATTGGTGTAGCTGGTGAAGCTACATGAGAGTTAAAAATTCTGCATTTTCCTCTAACAATTTTCCCATCTCCTCCCTATCAGTTCCTTACAAATGTATCACTTTTTTACACAGTGTTGTTAAATCAGCAGGCTGACCTGGCTTAGACCTGCCGCAAAGAAAATCCTCACAGCACAAAAAAGAGCAATAAGAATCATTTGTGGTGTACCCCCACGAACCTCATGTCGAAATCTTTTTAAACGACTTGAAATACTGACAGCAACATCTCAGTACATATATTCACTGATGTGCTTCATAATAAATAACCCCACTCTGTATGAAACGAATTGCCTACATCATGAACATAACACCAGAAGAAAAGAGGATTTCCACTGTGAGTTAAAGAACTTGACACTTATTCAGAAAGGGGTAAAGTACGCTGGAACGAAAATTTTCAATTCCCTACCCAACAGCATCAAAAGTATAAGGAGTAGTACATCAGTATTTAAACGTAGCTTGAGAAATTATTTACTTGAGACCTCACTTTGTTCACTAGAGGAATTCTTTCAGAGAAATAAGTAAAACCCAGATTAGAAAGATGTTTTTAAATTTTTTGACACTGTTTACTGTTAAACTAATGTAATAATGCCCTAATGTAAAAATTCCTGTTTTTCTCATTTCCATTTTTGGGTCACTTTTAAACCCAAAGTGGGGAGTTTTGATTACTGTTCAAGGTTAAAATAGATGCAATAATGCCCTAAATATGAAACTGCTATCTTCACATTTATGTTGACTAGTTTTTAAGCTAATAAGTGACTTTTGTGCACTGTTATTAATACTATAACAATGTCTTTATTCTATGTATTTTATTATGTACATTGACACGTTCCACATCTGAGTGACTTGCTCAATATGTACAGATCTATGGAACAAGTATATAAATAAATAAATAAAGAGCATTTTATACTGAAATCCCTATCCAAATCATCTTCCTCCAACATTTCTAGGTTGGCAACTCAGTTACTCTTCCACTGAACTAAAATTATTTGTGCTTACAGGCATTACTAGGCTTCCATCAACATCTTGCAGATATGACGAGTATGAAAAACAAAACACTCTGCCTTTCCAGTACCTCATATACTGCCAAAGGTGTCAACTACACATGAAGTATTTACTAGAAAATCTGCTTCTCAGTCTACCCAGACTAGCGTCCCCATACATTTCGATATTCTATCCTGCAAGTCGATTCTGAGGGACTGTGTACACAGTTTAGGTGGCTTGCCCGACATCGGGAATGAGCCTTGCAGTATTTTTTTCCAGTAGCAAAACCCAAACACAATGATGTCCCATCCAGCGCTACTATGCGCCATTCCATATCGACTTCTGCGTGATGTTTACTCAGCAAATCCAGTCCGAGTATGACCTAGTACATGGTACTAATTTGAGGAAGTACTTCCACGCAAGACCAGAAGTCTTTCCCTTCCACTCAGTTCATCAATAATGGACCAAGAAAATGAATACTACCCCTACCTATTACAAAGTCTTCAATGAGTTGGGCTCAAAATCATACATCAACCAGACCCTGACTTCCTTTGTATACCTACAATCACATATCGAGTGAAACCTTCCTCCTACATGGCTGTTGAAACAATAACCTGGCAATGATTCCACATGCAGGTAACCCGTGTTAACATTTTCTGGGAACAAGGCAGTGGCCACACTATTCCATTTTCTGTTTAATGCTGGAGTATGGACTCTAGCCAGTGACCCCTTCCTGTGCCTGGGGAAACGTGCTGACACACCCATTCTGAGCGCCAGTTTGCTTACACCTCCCACACTGAGGTTTTCTACAATTTTGTCGAATGTGGCTACACTGACCACAGTGATAGAACATGATCTCTGCAATAAAAACAACCCTCTTTTCCCTTGCACTCTGTGAGTTAACGAGCATTGCGCTCTCATTTAAGCATATGGCCAAAAAGTCAGCCTTCAGGAATCGACATTTCATATAGAAGCACATCATTAAAATGACACATGGTGTAAATATCGACTCTGTAACTTTATTTGTTTAAAAGATATAGTAAATTTAAATTATCACTATTTTCAGTTAAGCATCAGATCATCATTTTCTCCACACAAAAAACATTGAATGATGACAGCATGACACCTTATTGAATCACTAGGTAATAGAATATTTGTTGTAAAGTTTAGTGCATAATACTTACTTTTGTTCTTTATTTATTTATCAGAAAGCACATTGGTGCAAGGCTACTGGCCGTGACATTCAAAGTTAAGAAAAGAAATTATATTGGTTTTATGTAAAAGAATTTAAGGTTTATTATGTAATGGATATTATTGTTACTTTATTTAGAATGTGAAAGCGGTCAAGCTTTGATTATTTAAATGTGTTAAAATGTAATTAATGAAGAATAAGCAGTAGCCAATCAGATGGACGGCTTCAGGAAAGGGAACTGCGCTAGTCAGTTGAGCAAAGATGTTTGGCGCATGGGAAGTGGGGGCCAGAGACTGGCAGAGAGGGTCAGTGCGACTGGAGACAGCAAAGAGTACAGTTCGGATGCAGACGCGAAAGCGGACAGTCAGTCTTTAGGCAGCTAGGAAATGAAATGACTTAGAAAACTTCGAGTTGTGTGGTATCACGGGACTTCGTCTCTGAGCAGTGAGCAGCCACACGCCTGGTGTGAACCAACTTTTCGCATTCGTGACGAGATTGTGAATGATTAAACTGTGTCAAATGGATATGCACTCTAGTGTAACAGTAACTCTAAGTACAACCACTTTCGCTATTAGTTTGCTTTCTGAATAAACATTATTCCAACCAAATCGCAACTGTGTGGCCTACATCATGTATGGGTCGTTAATTTAGTTCCCAGTATTATTATTACTGTTATTATATGTTATGTTAACTTTGTATTTTGCAAAATTGCCATCAGCCAGACAATTTAACCAAAGGGTCACAAGTGTCAATTTAGGGTGTGTAATGTAACACATGTGGGTCAACACCTAGACGAGTTTGAGCCAAGACATTTCAACAAAGAGGAACCGCATGTGAGCTCGAATATCTTTGGGGTGTTAGCTCACAACTGGGGGCTCATCTGGGATAGTAATTTGGAAAGTGTTAATTAAGGGATAAGAATCTTGCAAAAGTGTTGGACCAGGATTGGATTTGGAAAGTGTTAGATGCGGAATATGAACTCTGGAAAGATTTAGAATTGGATCTGAATTCTGCAAAGTGTTACCAAAAGTTACCTGAACTTCACAGAACCTCTTGCAAAAGCTAAATGTGAGATCGGTTCATGACTGAATATCAGGTTTCTTTAATGGTTGTGAAATTACAGTTGTAATTCTCACAGTTAACGATATTCTGTGATCTAGGTCCCAAGTCTGTGGCAGTTTAGGCTGTTAGTGTGGGGGTCTCTGAGCTACGGATTTTGCAACAGCTGTGTGCACCAAGTTTTAGAGTGGTTAGGAGTGATAAAAAAGTAACACAGAAGAAGAGGCAACATTGAAAGCACTTGGTTCCAGCCAGCAGCAGCATCTTCAATGGCAGTTGCAGTACCACAGCAAGGGCTATGAGATCTTCAGCATCGGTTTCAACTGCAACATCGGCAGCAATACCATGGTAGAAGGATCCAGCACGACAAAGCTGATAGCAAGATAATGTATGACTCTGTAGTTCAATCGCCAATAATAGATGTCGGTAATATTAAGCAGTCAGCCAGTTTGTGTGGGTCCGAAAATACTAGTGAGCCGCTTAGCCCGAAGTCAGAACGGGAGAGAGTGATCGGCGGTGAATTTAATAGGGCAAATAGTCTGAAATCAGGCAATGGAGATAAATTTGAGGGAGACATGATGTCACAATTAATGCAGATGATAAGAGGATTGGGATCCAAAACTGATTTTGTTAAAACCGATATGGGTGATGCAAATTTAAAAATTGATTCGGTTCAATCCAAAACAGCTTTGGGTGTGAAAGACAAAGTAGGTAAAATTGCTAGTGAAATCGAGGAATTGATATACGGAAGATTAAAAACTATTCAGGATGAAATGGGGAAAATTTCTGATGAAGTTGGGATACTTGGCTTCAAGGTAGATCAAGCAGAGAAAAATTTCAGTGATAAGGTGGAGAAGTTGCAGGCACATCTGGGAGGCAACGTAAAAAATTGTATGAGTAGGCGAGATGCTCTAATGGCTGAGACGACAGAGGCTGTTAGCAACTTATCTATTTGAAGGGGAAAAGAAGTAGATGAAATAAAGGAACAAGTAGAATCTGGCATTAAAATTGAAAATAGTGAAGTTAAAAAAGAAATCAATGCAATAAAAAGCGAATTGAATTCTTTAGCTGCACATCAAACCTCTACATTGGTCAGTGTTCCTTGGATGAACTCAGGATCGATCAAATGTTTTGGAGACGACGGGAAATATCACCCAGTAAATTTTCTAGCAGCACGCAGGGACGGTTTCATAAGGGGAAGTCCGACGAGACGAAGATAAAATTCGTGAAAAGACATTTGGAATGTGAGCTGCTGTCGTGGGAAAATATACACAGTGATGCCTTCACTACCTACGAAATATTTGAAAGCAGTTTCCTGAACAAGTTCTGGAGTGAAGCGAAGCAAACGCGACTCCAAAATGAGTTCCTGAACAGGCCAACATTTAAATACGGGAACGGGCCAATCCGAGAATTTTGTTAGTGTGAACTTGCGAGATTAATGCATGGAAATGTCTATTGGGATTGCTTACTGAAATTACGACGTTGAAAAGACAGTTACCGGAAAATTTGCAGCGGGATCTAGTGCACAGTCCCAGCAACTCAACAGACGAATTTTTGGACTTGTAGAAAAATCAGAACGGGCGGTGACATTTAAACCGCCAAGTAAGCAGACAAATAGTTTCAGAGTGGAAATTATAACTACAGTCCAAGTAATTACTATAAAAGATATCCGGGAAGTTATCAATGGTACGCAAACATCAGTTTTGATAATGCAAACGGTAACAGGAACACATCCAATGATAAATTTCAAAGGTGTAATGGGAACGGATACTTTCATGACAGGGACCGACACAAAGAATGTAGATTGAGGGACCAGCACCTGGCGAAATGAACCAACGTAATGGGAGATCAGGAAACTAAGTTTCGCCGCAATTCAGGTCCGGAGATGGCAAAATAAACCGGCGATGAATAGGATGCGAGTAAATCGGCAGAATGGCGTCAGAATATTGAAATGAAATTAAAATTAGTAAGAGGTGAGAATCAAATAGGTAAATTTTCAAATCAGATCGTATGTGAAATGCATTATCCTAAGATAATGAAAGGTAACGATAAAGGTGATGACGATTTAGGGATAAGTGATTTGTTTTATGAATGTGAGACGAAAGAGTGTTTGAATGTCAATACAATGAAAGATTCTATGAGCCAAAAGGAGGCTGAGATGGAGTTGAATTTGGTGGAGTTAGATGGTATGGAAAATTCTAAAGAGATGCTAACCAGCGGTAACGATTATAGTGATGATGTTTCAGGTGATATTGTGACGGCGAAAGTTGTTAAGGAGGTTAATAAGGGTGGCGTAGCACCAGTCTCATCAGCTGTTGATGAATTTGTGTGTGTATTGGCACATATTGGTGAATTATTTTTGAAGGAAGGTAGTAATGATGTTTTATGTGCTGAAGTTACGAAAGTTGAAGCTGCTGGTATTGATGCTTCAGAGGAAGGAATCTGTGCATATCTTTCTACTAATGGAGGTGAATCCAAAAGTCTGGATTGATCTGTGGATCTTGAATGTTTCTTTGAGAATGAATGAAGATCTGAATTTGATGCGCGTTCTGAAATTAATGTGGCACGGTACTGTTGACTCTGAAATTACACGATGCTGTAGCTACAATTTATGTGATGTAACGGCAGAGGATGGTGACACTATGACAGTTCTTATATTGGTGATTTGTCGACGGAGGTAAATGAGGTTTTATGTAGCGAGTTGTATGATGTATCAGCTGTTGTTGAAAGTGCTGTTTGTGAAGGTGTTTTTAATGACGTGAAAGTAAAAAGTACTGCTTTATTACATGATAATGATGTTGTAGCTACTAATGTTGATAGTTTTAAGGGAGAATACAGTGACTTTGATTCTAATAAAGAAGGTGATATTTGGACAGAATGGTATCTTAAGGAGGAATGTGATTTTACTGTAACTGATTGGCACTGGTACAGTAGAACATTGTGATTGCCTCAATTGTAGACTTGAGAAAAGTTTAAGATAGCGAGAGCTCTAGAAGGGAGAAAAAAAAGGAAAGTGGGGCGAAAGCAGCATTTAATGAATTATTTTGGGATGAGTACAAAATTGAGATGTAATTAGCGATGTTTTATTTCAGGATTTATTGTAGCTTGTTTGTTGTTTCGTCGCATAAGGATTTTTTGTTGTACAAGACCTGTACAATTATAAACAGATAGTTTAGATGCACATTTGGGTGCGAGGAGGTCGGAGAACTCTATTATTTGGTGAATGGTATCAAGTTAAAAACCAATGCACAGTATGTGTATAAATTAGGTTTTTGGAGGTATATAAGGGATTTATTTACGTTTATGTCTTAGGCTTAAGTTTTTAGATGGTTTTATGTTTGTTGTAATTTCCAAATTATAAGTTATGGTCACGCCAATTTGGGTGCATGGAGGTTGGAGAAATTTGTAAAATGAAAATTAATAACGCTTAACTAAGAAGACAGATGCATATTTATCTACTTATCTAAAAATATTTTGGTGGAATAATTTATTGTGTATGGAGTATCGATTTGTGTACGCAGCTTCACTGCACAGAATTAAATGAGGGGTGAGGTTTGGTCATATTTGGTGTTAGTTTTGAGTCCAAGGGAGTTATTTACATTAAAAGAAAAAATTAATTTGCCGATGAGGTCGATTGGGAATTGTCACGAGATGCATGTCTCTAGTGGGACTTGAATAACGTGTTATAATCAGTGAAGAATTACGAGCATCTTGCAATCGCTGTAAATCAATTGTTTTCTGTTTAATTTAGATCTGTTTGTATAGATTCCAATGGGGGAAACTTTCAGTGCAGATCCTAAGTGGTTTCAGAAGGTGTTTGTCTTCTGGTATCTACACTTGATTCGAGTTTCAACAGATTTGTTCCCGAAAAACGTTGGTGATGGAATACAGAGCCATACAGAATTTCGGCGGGGTACTGGGCTCCGAATCTGTGGAGCGCCACAGGAGATATCGTTGTGAGAAAAAGGTTCTGTGAAAGTGAGCTCAGTGGCGCTGATATTTCTGCAGCATTTCAACAGACAGTCGATTTTGATAAACATATAGTTTTATTTGGCATTTTATTAATATGCCGCAATTCATAATTTCTTTAAATTTAAAGCTTGCTGCATCAGCACCACTACAAATAATTACACTGTTGATCAGGCGCTTATGATATTTATGTTGTTGTATTATGAATTTGTATCTTGTAAATTTGGGTGCTACTTCATTACATGTGGGGCATGCCACCAAGTTATGGAGTGGAGATGTGAGAGTTAACGAGCATTGCGCTCTCTTTTAAATAAGTGGCCGAAAGAGCCAGCCTACAGGAATTGTGAAACAAATCCTGTCATCCAGGACGCGTGCCTCAAAGGGTGCAGATTCACCACGAGATGGGGAAACTCACAGGTGTCCATTGTCTATTGAGGTATAAGCACTGTAGAGTGCAAGTGAGACAGATGAGAACCTACGTAATAGGAAAACGCAGTAGAAGACATCAGTGGACAAGGAGACGCAGCAGTGTTAAATATGGCAGATCTAAGATCGGCCATAAAGGGAAACATCTATGAAAGCCATTTAATTCTGTAGTTATTCTGGGAATTAAGCCACAGTTAATTTATTCCACCATCCTTCATAAATTTTCATGGTGATCCCAATAAAACATAAATATTGATCATATTTTTAATAGTTTAGGGTTTATTGTTAAAGTGAAATTCACAAGTTTTGTAACAACGACCTGAATGCTAAAATCTGAACGCTGTGGTCGATCTTAACGAGAGACATTACATATAGAAGCGCATAATTAAAATGTCAAATGGTGTACATATTGACTCTGTAACTTTATTTGTTTAACAGATATAGTAAATTTAAATTATCAGTATTTTCAGTTCAGCACCAGATCATCATTTCCTCCACACAAAACACATTGAACGGTGACAGCATGACATCTTATTGAATCATTAGGTAATAGACTATTTGTTATAAAATTTAGTGTGTAATAGTTACTTTTGTTCTTTATTTATTTATCAGAAAGCACACTGGTGCAAGGCTACTGGCCATGACATTCAAAGTTAAGAAAGAAATTGTATTGGTTTTATGTAAAAGAATTTAACATTTATTATGTAATGGATATTATTGTTACTTTATTTAGAACGTGAAAGTGGTCAAGCTTTGGTTATTTAAATGTGTTAAGATGTAAGTAATGAAGAATAAGCTGTAGCCAATAAGATGGATGGCTTCACGAAAGGGAACTGCTCTAGACAGTTGAGCAAAGATGTTCGGCGCATGGGAAATGCGGCCAGAGACTGGCAGAGAGGGTCAGTTCACCTGGAGACACCAAAGCGATGTTCGGATGCAAACGGATGCATTCGGATGCAAACGCGAAAGGGTCATTCCATATCAAATCACCCAATAAAAAATAAATTTTACACCCACTTCCTTAGATTTTCATGAAATTTGGCTCAAATGGTTCTAATACCATCCTGACAACACCTGCAATTTTTTTTTTACTGTATCTCTTACAGTTTTTTTTTATAAATTTTTAAAGTTTTTATGTTTTGCGTTTTCTGAACCTTCGGAAATGGTCAGTTTAATTTGTATTCAAAACTTTAAATTTGCTTATCTTAAAAACTCTTTTAGATAACATCATGAATTTTTGCAGCAAGTTTATTTATTATACATATTTGAAGATAAAAATGATGCTATTAAAATATATTAATATTTTCTATGAAAAAAAATATATATGTATTTTTTTCTTTTTTTTAACGGATGTTTTGTTTTATAAGAATTGCAATATCTCGAGTCTCAGACCTGATAGAATGCTCAAATTTGTTTTAATTTACTCTTAAACATATAGGCTACTTGATAAAACAAAAATAATGATGGCTTTTTAACATGTTTATTAATTATACTAGATTACATTAGAATTATGTACAAAGATAGTTTACTTACGACACTTATGTATAACCCAACTGATTGCTTGAAACATTGAATTTTTTGAGTAATTTTGTCTTTTTAATAAACATTAATGCTGATTCAAACTGTTTTTCCACTTCATCCAAGAGCTTTCAGTTCTTTTGATACAGTCTTTTTTGAAGTAATACATTCTCCCAGTGCTGCTTGATTGAGGTGCGTCTACTACACAGACTATGTGCTCCAAAGGCACCATGCAGGAATCTTCTCTTTCAGGCCAATAAAATGATGCAGTGGGTCCTGAAGGATGTAGAAATAGAATTTCTGCATCTTCTTCATCATTGAATATTGTTTTTACCAGTCCAAAGTACCAGTTACCATCATAATTTGCAGCCACATAGCAATTTATGGATGGTTCCACACGAACCCAATCAGAAGAAGAATGGAAAGAAAAGACTAAGGAGGGTTTTACACTGTCTGTAGTCCTTCTAATTTTGTCTTTTTAATAAACATTAATGCTGATTCAAACTGTTTTTCCACTTCATCCAAGAGCTTTCAGTTCTTTTGATACAGTCTTTTTTGAAGTAATACATTCTCCCAGTGCTGCTTGATTGAGGTGCGTCTACTACACAGACTATGTGCTCCAAAGGCACCATGCAGGAATCTTCTCTTTCAGGCCAATAAAATGATGCAGTGGGTCCTGAAGGATGTAGAAATAGAATTTCTGCATCTTCTTCATCATTGAATATTGTTTTTACCAGTCCAAAGTACCAGTTACCATCATAATTTGCAGCCACATAGCAATTTATGGATGGTTCCACACGAACCCAATCAGAAGAAGAATGGAAAGAAAAGACTAAGGAGGGTTTTACACTGTCTGTAGTCCTTCTAATTTCAAGGTTGTTTGTTGGAAGTGGTTTGAAGTTACGAAAACTTCTAGTTCCAGGAATGGTTCGGGTTGCTGAAAAACGTTTTTCTAGTTTTAACCGTAGCAAATCAGCTTCTTTTTTGTCAATAAAGTGAAAATGAATGTTTTCAATATTTTTTTCACAAAACTTATACACATCGATTGCTGTCATTATTTGTTCTTTGTCTGAAAGCTGTAGACTGGCTTTCCTTAAAATTCTTTTAATAGTTCCTCCTAGGCCATCACAAATTGACTTCCCATGACTTGTTGCAAAAAAAGAGTGTTGGGCCTTCAAATTAAAGTCTCTCAAGTGTTCAGTCAAATTTTCAAAACTGTTTCTATTTTTGTACTGCCCAGCACAACCATCTATAAAGTAGTGAACTGAGTCAATGTCAGTATGATGTAATGACAGCCACTTTGTAATTTCTTTTTGTACAAAGTTAACAAAACCAGTGTCATGTTCTTGGTAATCACTAATAAAACAGTGGTTGGAAACAAAAACATTGTTTTCCTCATTTCTTATAAAAACTCCAACTGGGTGTAGAGTACAACCACCTCTATTCCAGTGGTAACTTTGGATCTCATTTTGTATAACAAAGGAATAATTTTCACTGAAATCCATCACAATAATTGCCTACACTTCTCAACGATTTTTTGATGGGCTTTTTGTGTTTTTTTAGTGGGTCTACACATGTTGTTTGATACTTTTGAAAAACATTTAAAAAGTAGTAGCTGTTGTGTGAACATATATTCTTAAATTCACACAGATTAATTCCAGATCGTAAGTGGATCAAATCTTTTTCTTCCTCACTCAATTCTGATACCGGTTGTAACTTTTTTGAAGGTGTGTAGGTTGTTTGGAAACAGTCAGATTTTTTTAAATAACCCTACACTACAGGTTTGAATATCTGACATACTGATTTCACTTTTGGTCTGATTACTGTTCTGGTCACTTTTATAGGATATTGGAAAAGAATCTCTGTAAACTAAGCAACAGTACTTACTGAGAGTTCGAATAAACTTAATAAAATATTATCCAAGCACTATTTAACACTGTAATAATTTTTTACTTCAAAACACAGGAGTAACAATACAAAATCCAAGTGTACATTGTTACTCCAAGAAGACAAAAACTTCTTTTCGGTGTCTAAGTCACTTGACATTTTTTATTTTTAAAATATAATTAATATTATTTTAAAAATTAGATAACTATTAAACAGGTTAAAAAGCGAACGTAATTTTTCTTTTATCTAATAGCCTATACAATTAAGAGTATTTTAAAACAAATTTGAGCTTTCTATCAGGTCTGAGACTCTAGATATTGCAGTTTTTGTAAAACTAAACATCCGTTAGCTAAAAAAAAAAAAAAAACACCCCCAACCAACAACAACAACAACAACAACAACAACAACTTATAATTTTTTTTTCATTTGGAAGAATTTAATATATCTTTATGGTAATTTTTTTTAACATTTAGATATAATACACAAACTTATTCCAAAATTTCATACTGATATTTTGAGTAGTCTTTAATAACAAATTTTTTTAGTTGTGAGGACACGTTTAAGTTACAATTTCCGACTGCTGAAACAAAGCCAAATCTAAAAACTTTAAAAATTTATAAAAAAAAAAAAAAAAAAAAAAACTATACGAGATAGAGCAAAAAAATTTTACAAGTGCTTTCAGGAAGATAAAAGAAGTAACTGTACCAAGCTTCATCAAAATCTGACATGGTTGGTGTCAAGGCCTGGGTGACTTGACATGGAATGACCCGAAAGCGAATGGTCGGTCTTTAGGCAGCTAGGAAATGAAACGACTTAGAAAAATTCGCGTTTTGTGGTATCGCAACACTTAGTCTCTGGGTAGTGAGCAGCCGCGCACCTGGTGTGAACTCTAACTTTTCGCATAGTTAATGAGGTGGGGTATCGAACTTGTAATTTGTGGTGAGATTGTGAATGATCGAACTGTGTCAAATGGATATGCGCTCGAGTGTAAAAGTAACTCTAAATACAACCACATTCCCTGTTAGTTTGCTTTCTGAGTAAACATTATTCTAAGCAAATTGCAACTGCGTGGCTTACATCATTTATGGGTCGTTAATTTAGTTCCCAGTATTATTATTACTGTTATTATATGTTATGTTAATTATGTATTTCACAAACTTGCCATCATCCAGACAACCAAAGTGTCACAAGTGTCTAATTTAGGGTGTGTAATGCAACACATGCGATTCAACCCCCAGATGAGTTTGAGCCAAGACATGTCGACGAAGAGGAACTGCATGCGAGCCCGAACATCTTTGAGATGTTAGCTCGCATCTCGTCACTACATCTATTTCTGCTAAAGCTGTTGCAGACACCCCGCTTCATTTAATGAGTCTGGAAATTCTACTGACACTTAAGAGGAAATTTTAGCTGACAAACCCCACAAGAATATGTTAGCACCCTCTGCTCTATGTGTTTAAGAATGGCTTTGTTGGTTCTGTCATAACCCGTTAGCTCATATGCATTAAAATTCAACTTTCTAATTCAGCCAACAAAAATTTCCACAGCCTCTCCTTGCTTTGAGTTATATTTTGAGCTATTCACAATAATACCTACAGCTATTTTCATCTTATACCATTCCAGCAGTCCTTCCTGTAGGCCCTGGAAAGAATGATCCTTTCACAGTTTCTCATGGCACATAATGTTTGCCCTAGCAGCCCCAGTCAACTATAACCAAGCCATATTTAATAACTGTTCATTACTTCATCCCTTCAACTTTTTAGCAGTAAGTAAGTTATCAACAAAAATCGGCACACCCTCTCAAGACTTGCCTGAAGCAGCACTTATTCAATGACAGGGTGTTGGTCTCTAGGACGGGTAGGTATGTACTATGAGGTGACTGTGCCCTCCTCCCCACCCCACCACCAACCTTCCTAGTCACTCAAGCAAATCCACGTTATCAGCTTGCATTTGAGCAATCTGATTCAACACAGGACACTTTTCAGTTGCTTGAATGTGAGCCTGCCCACGTGGAGGGGCTTTCAGCCCGACTGGTAACATGTCAGCCATGTAAGGCGCATATTCACAGACTGACCTTACTTGCTGGTAACAAAAATCTGAGCTGTCACAAGTCCAGAGATAGAACTGGCAAAGCACAGGAAGATGAGTAACAGAAAAACAAAAAATCCTTTACTAACAAAAAAGTAACAGTGGGACTGGCTTTCCAACTGTAGGCAGAAACAACTGGAGAGGGTTGGGGGTGGAAAAATGCCATTAAACTCGTATACTGCACAGGATACGTCTGCAGACTTGGGTTCACAATGCTAGTCCTTTAGTGAAATACCGTGAGTCCACACTCCAATTTTATATTGTGTAAATTATAACCGTTGCCAAAGTTGTGAGAGTTTGTTGCTACTATAGTTTTTTAATGAACTGCAGGACAGGTGTACTTCAAATTTTCAAAGAATGCCTTTCAAATGCTATATTTTCTAAATTACAATTTCTTCAACCTGATGTACTAAGCACAGATATAAAAAATTATATATAGCAAAACCTGTAATATATTTTATTGCTATTATTATTAAAATTATGGGTACCCCTCTGATACTGAAAGTGTGTGCGACATGTTATATTTGTGATCAAAGGGAAAGATACAGCAACAGTGACCCACCCCGGACCTGAACCCTGGATCTGCTGTTACATTCAATTGCCATTCATCAACTGTACAAACATTCACTCTGTATGCAGTCTTCCATAACAACAGTGCAGTCAATGCACAAAACACAGCTGTCTTAAAGTATTCCTACAGCTTCCTTATTTTCATTAGTTCTCTTGACTCTTATCACCTCTCTGCAGAAGAAACAAAGCGACGTTTCAGACCACAGGTGACAGAGCTAATTATTGACAATGTAAGTATAGCTGACTGTACCCTAAGCTCTTAACCACTCACATATTGCTTCTTCCAGCTAACAAACAATTTCACTTGGTATGCACATTAAGCTAAGACCTGTATCCCTTTCATTTCTTACAATCATTTCCATAAGCGCCGGCCGAAGTGGCCGTGCGGTTAAAGACGCTGCAGTCTGGAACCGCAAGACCGCTACGGTCGCAAGTTCGAATCCTGCCTCGGGCATGGATGTTTGTGATGTCCTTAGGTTAGTTAGGTTTAACTAGTTCTAAGTTGTAGGGGACTAATGACCTCAGCCATTGAGTCCCATAGTGCTCAGAGCCATTTGAACCATTTCCATAAGCAAATTCATTAAACACATGTCAAACAATTTTTGTCTGGTCTAAATGTAGTTTCTCTCTTACTGTCTCATTTATACTCCTTTCTCTTCTTGTTCTGTGCCAACACTTCTGCATTTACCGGCAATGGGCAAGAGTCAAATGGGAAATGTTTACTTCTATGTGCATTACAGAAATAAAAAATATGTTCTGAAAACAAAGCAAATAAACTGAGTGTGCTTAAATTGCACTGCTGGTTGAAAGCAATTAGCATCACTTGATTACAGTCAAAAAGCATGAAATGCATCCCAATTCCAGGGCAGTAATTAGGAGTTAAGTACTGACTGATTTAAATTAAAACTAGTGTGATCATTCTTTACTTCTCTTTTTATCACTATCTTAATTTCACCCATGTATTACATACATTCTAAATGATCTGTCTGCAAGTTTTTTGACTTTTTTGTTACATTTTCTTCGCCGCCGCCGCCGCCGCCGCCGCCGCCACCACCACCACCACCACCACCACCACCACAGGTTTTCATAAATTAGCAATCTATGATAAAAGTTCCAAATGGAGAATTTATGTTGAAACTTAGACCATATTTAAAAGGCACAAAACTAACAGATCAGTTGATCGCAGGAATAACATACATGTTTATACACCCACTGCAAATGCATTTGTGATGAGTGATGGGTGACACTCATGAAGCCTTCTCAGTGTTATCCTTCAGCTGCCTGCATTACTGGTAGCCAGTAGTTCTGATCCTTTTATTTCAAGTGTGTAAAATCATATGTCATTGCTTGAAGCATGTTTTAAATGGTGATATATACCACGTGGCTATTTCTGCCTGAACTTAACATGTCTACCACCTGTCATTGCATTTCTTCTTTGTATCAAGTATTTGACAATACTGTACATCCTATTACAATAGCCATTTGTTGCAGTCTGCCAGATCTCCTTTTGCCTATGCATTTAAAATATTATTTTTCCTTTCCAGGGTAATATTTCACTGTCTTTCCTTTCCAGACGCTTATTCCACTTCAAACAATTTTGGTCTGGTCTAAATCTAGTTTCTCTCTTACTGTTTCATTTATACACCTTTCTGTTCTTGTACAGACTTTCACTGGGCTGAGGAGTCTCATTTATTAACTCTGTATTTGGTTTGTGAATAATTTCATTTCACAAGAAACAATTTCAAAATAAATGACATGTCAAAAATCCTATCATCACAAATGAACTTTGCCTTCCTGATTACGATTAGGAAACTGATCTCATCACCAGACAAAACACTGCTCTGCAATTTAAAAAAATGAAAATGTGATGACTGCTCAAAATGCTTTATCACCAACCGGCTATCATAACTGTCTACTCCCAAATGCGCAGTATTCAGCATTGTGCAAATTATGTGAATAGATTGCAATTGCTAGCAGGTGGCAGAACTGAGCAGCACTACTGTGTTTTCAAATCAATTACTAAAGGACGATGGGCTCAGAAGCATTATCTGTTCACTATATACAAATAAATGCTGTAAATGAGCTACTTATTATAGCACCTTATATTTATCTATCATTGCTACCACTGCTTTGCCATACTTATGTAAGCGCATGAGGAAAAAAGAATCCAAAGGCAAGAACAAAACGATTATAGGTAAGTGGACCTTATTTCATAATAATATACATTAGTTTAAATCTTACAAAAAAAAGATGTCTGTAATCTGTATAATTTACAGATTGAGTGCCTAATTAAGTAAATTAACTGTGTTTCTTAGGTAACAGTGCAAAATCTGATGAGAGTTTTTGTATCTATTGTTGTGATAGTAATGTCTTATCAAATATAAAATTCATTATAGAACAAATGAACATTCGACCTTGCCACTGGTGGGGTGGCTTGCATGCCTAGAGATACAGATAGCTGTACCGTAGGTGCAACCACAACGGAGGGGTCTCTGTTGAGAGGCCAGACAATCGTGTGGTTCCTGAGAGTGGCAGCAGCCTTTTCAGTAGTTGCAGGGGCAACAGTCTGGATGATTGACTGATCTGCCCTTGTAACACTACCCAAAACGGCCTTGCTGTGCTAGTACTGCGAACGGCTGAAAGCAAGGGGAAACTACAGCCATAATTTTTCCCGAGGGCATGCAGCTTTACTGTATGGTTAAATGATGATGGCGTCCTCTTGGGTAAAATATTCCAGAAGTAAAATAGTCCCCCATTTGGATCTCCGGGCGGGGACTACTCAGGAGGACGTTGTTATCATGAGAAAGAAAAGTGGTGTTCTACGGATCGGAGCGTGGAATGTCAGATCCCTTAATCGGACAGGTAGGTTAGAAAATTTAAAAAGGGAAATGGATAGGTTAAAATTAGATATAGTGGGAATTAGTGACATTCCATGGCAGGAGGAGCAGGACTTCTGGTCAGGTGAATACAGGGTTGTAAATACAATCAAATAGGGGTAATGCAGGAGTAGATTTAATAATGAACAGGAAAATAGGAATGCGGGTAAGCTACTACGAACAGCATACTGAATGCATTATTGTGGCCAAGATAGATACCAAGCCCACGCCTACACAGTAGTACAAGTTTATATTCCAACTAGCTCCGCAGATGACGAAGAGATTGATGAAATGTATGATGAGATAAAAGAAATTATTCAGATAGTGAAGGGAGACGAAAATTTAATAGTCATGAGTGACTGGAATTCGATAGTAGGAAAAGGGAGATAAGGAAATGTAGTAGGTGAATATGGATTGGGGGGAAAAAATGAAAGAGGAAGCCACCTGGTAGAATTTTGCACAGAGCATAACTTGATCATAGCTAACACTTGGTTCAAGAATCGAAAAGAAGGTTGTATACATGGAAGAAGCCTGGAGATACTGGAAGGTTTCAGATAGATTATATAATGGTAAGACGGAGATTCAGGAACCAGGTTTTAAATTGTAAGACTTTTCCAGGGGCAGATGTGGACTCTGACCACAATCTATTGGTTATGAATTGTCGATTCAAACTGAAGAAACTGCAAAAAGGTAGGAAATTGAGGAGATGGACCTGGACAAACTGAAAGAACCAGAGGTTGTAGACAGCTTCAAGTAGAGCATTAGGGAACAATTGACAAGAATGGGAGAAAGAAATACAGTAGAAGAAGAATGGGTAGCTTTGAGGAATGAAATAGTGAAGGCAGCAGAGCATCAAGTAGGTAGAAAGATGAGGGCTAGTAGAAATCCTTGGGTAACAGAAGAGATATTGAATTTAATTGATGAAAGGAGAAAACATAAAAATGCAGTAAATGAAGCAGGCAAAAAGGAGTACAAACGTCTCAAAAATGAGATCGACAGAAAGTGCAAAATGGCTAAGCAGGGATGGCTAGAGGACAAATGTAAGGATGTAGAGGCCTATCTCACTAGGGGTAAGATAGATACTGCCTACAGGAAAATTAAAGAGAACTTTGGAGAAAAGAGAACCACTTGCATGAATATCAAGACCTCAGATGGAAACCCAATTCTAAGCAAAGAAGGGACAGCAGAAAGGTGGAAGGAGTACATACAAGGTCTATACAAGGGTGATGTTCTTAAGAACAATATTATAGAAATGGAAGAGAATGTAGATGAAGATGATATGGGAGATATGATACTGCATGAAGAGTTTGATAGAGCACTGAAAGACCTAAGTCGAAACAAAGCCCCGGGAGTAGACAACATTCCATTGGAACTACTGACAGCCTTGGGAGAGCCAGTCCTGACAAATCTCTACCATCTTGTGAGCAGTTTAATAAGCCACTGCTGCAAAATACTAACACGAATTCTTTACAGGCAAATGGAAAAACTGGTAGAAGCTGACCTCGGGGAAGATCAGTTTGGATTCCGTGGAAAAGTTGGAACACGTGAGGCAATACTGACCCTACGACTTATCTTAGAAAATAGATTAAGGAAAGGCAAACCTAAGTTTCTAGCATTTGTAGACTTAGAGAAAGCTTTTGACAATGTTGACTGGAATACTCTCTTTGAAATTCTGAAGGTGGCAGGGATAAAATACAGGGAGCAAAAGGCTATTTACAATTTGTACAGAAACCAGATGGCAGTTATAAGAGTCGAGGAGCATGAAAGGAAAGCAGTGGTTGGGAAGGGAGCAAGAAAGGGTTGTAACCTCTCCCTGATGTTATTCAATCTGTATATTGAGCAATCAGTAAAGGAAACAAAAGAAAAATTTGAAGTAGGAATTAAAATCCATGGAGAACAAATAAAAACTTTGAGGTTTGCTGATGACACTGTAATTGTGTCAGAGACAGCAAAGGACCTGGAAGAGCAGCTGAACAGAATGGACATGGTCTTGAAAGGAGGATATAAGATGAACATCAACAAAAGCAAAATGAGAATAATGGAATGTAGTCAAATTAAATCGGGTGATGCTTCCGGAATTAGATTAGGAAATGAGACGCTTAGAGTAGTAAATGTGTATTGCTATTTGGGGAGCAAAATAACTGATGATGGTCGAAGTAGAGAGGATATAAAATGTAGACTGGCAATGGCAAGGAAAGCGTTTCTGAAGAAGAGAAATGCGTTAACATCGAGTATAGATTTAAGTAGTCAGGAAGTTGTTTCTGAAAGTATTTGTATGGAGTGTAGCCATATATGGAAGTGAAACATGGACAATAAATAGTTTAGACAAGAAGAGAATAGGAGCTTTCGAAATGTGGTGCTACAGAAGAATGCTGAAGATTAGATGGGTAGATCACATAACTAATGACGAGGTATTGAATAGAATTGGAGAGAAGAGAAATTTGTGGCACAACTTGACTAGAAGAACAGATCAGTTGGTAGGGCATATTCTGAGGCATCAAGGGATCACCAATTTAGTATTGGAGGGCAGCGTGGAGGGTAAAAATCGCAGAGCGAGACCAAGAGATGAATAAACTAAGTAGATTCAGAAGGATGTAGGTTGCAGTAGGTACTGGGAGGTGAAGAATGCTGCACAGGATAGAGCAGCATGGAGAGCTGCATCAAACCAGTCTCTGGACTGAAGACCACAACAACAGAGCAAATGTACAGGCGTGTAAGAGTTAGAGTTTGCATCATCATCATCATCATCATCATCATCATCATCGTCATAAATATTTATTTTAATTATGTAGATAAAGTTAGCCCGTGTAAATATAAAGGAAGTGCAATGAAATTACAGAAACAAAAGAGCTTAAGTGTACTTATTTACATACAATGAAAAATACAGTGAAAAATACACTTACAGAAGATGCTGAAAGAGATCCCTTGTAGCAGCACCTATATACAGCTCTGCACGTCTAACAATATTGAGATAAACCTGGCGTAAAGTTTGGATATTGACGGCAGCAACTTCAAGGCTGCTGAAGTCTTTCGATTCCTAGGTTGTGGAAATATTTGTTTCATAGACTACTTTTCAATTGTCCCCACAGGAAAAAATCACATGATGTTAGATCTGGCAAACATCATGGGCATTAATGTTTGTTGACAGTTCATTCCTCAGTGAAGACACCATGGATTCGTTCCATGTGAAATACGCTCACTATTTTTATTTACTTAAATTTGGCATATTTCGTGACAGTACCTTTTCTGTGAAATGGTTACAAGATGATACTTGTCTTGGCTTCAGTCGTCTAGTGGAAGTATGATTCCACAATGCAGTTTCGTCGGCTGCAGAAATGACCTGGTTCAATGCGTTTGCCTCATTTTTGGTGCTTCAAATACCATTTCTTCGAATGTGGTTTCTTCTTAAAGTTTATATTAAAAAAAAAAAAGTAACATAATTCATTTTTTCCTGCTCACTAGCAAATATTTATGACGGCGACCTGCACATTGTTTTACCGTCAACACACACCAAGAGTTAACTGCCGAGATACTACAGTCAAAGACAACTCCAGCGTCAAAGACATTTTACACAACACACAAGCTTCCACTTGTAATCAGTCTCTTTGATATTCTTCGTCACATCTACTAATAGTAATCAATATGCTGTCACTCTCAAAAATATAAGTAAATTAGCATATAATAAGGCAAATTACAATAAAAAAATTCTGACAAAAATATAAGAAAACATTTACAATTTGGTATCAACAAATCCGGTAGAAAATAACACATCTCCCAGATCCATTACACATGAATACATTAGATGTGTGACATTTTGCCCCATCTTGCTGGAAGAAGCAGTATTGCTTTCATATTCAGTGAGCTGCGTACAAAATTACCAAAAATTTCCACATATGCAACCATGTTGAGGGTAGTATCAAAAAATGTTGGTCCAGTGATGCACATTCCTGTTACACTGCACCAGATACTGGTGTTTTCAACATGGAGTGGTTGGTGACATGCAATATTAGGGTTCTCTGTTGCCCAGTACCTTGTGTTCTGTGAATTCACATGACCAGAAAGATGAAACATTGCTTCATCACTCAGAAAGTAATGGAAAGGATCTAACAAACCATCGCCGATGTCATTCAACAGCCAAGTGCAATAATCTACACATTTCCAATTATCATCCTCCTGTAATTGCTGCACCACTGTAACACAATATGGCTTCATATTAAGACTTTTCAATATCTGCTGGCATCTTCTCCCATCTACATGAGCCTGTTGGGCCAATTTACAAGAAGACTTCTTCAAGGTTTGAATAATTCTTCGGCAGATGTCTGCAGTAACTTCTGGTGAGCAAACTGAATGAATTCTTTGTTGTTTTACATTTTGTCCAGATCCATAGATGCGCCAACTTTTATACAGACTCTGTATTGCTCTCTTTGCTGGTAGAACTCTATCCAGTAGCAAATTTCCTTAGTCAAACCTGCTTTCACATAAGCTTCCACAATTTCAATTGTTTCTTCTATCAAGAAAGTCATTTTGGAGACCACAAAAAGGAACATCTAACTTCACTGACAACGTAAACTGAAATACTTACAGAAGAATGTTACCAATTGATTATTGCATAAAACTGTCCATTGTTGTTCATAAGTCGAAATATTGCATTCGCATTCACAGGGGAGGTAGGCTACTTTTAACTACACCAACCCATTTATAATCTATTTTACATAAAAAATTCAGTAATATTCTTCAAGTAATTAATTATGTGTTTCACAGTGTGGGCCAGTGAAAAGTTAGTATCTACATGTGATGAACAAGATACCATGGCTGCATAAAGTGAAGTTCATTGCATCTTGGACATTATTAAACATTTTTATGGAGTCTGTAGAAGCATCAGACACAATACGCAGAGTGAAGTGTAGTGCTGACACTATAACATGACAGTCAGCCATAAGCGTAAACAAACAAGAACTTAGATGGCTTGAGGGAAGAGGAGTGGGGGCCTGCAGGGAGAAAAGCCCCACCTCCTCCTCACGGGGCTGGCAGTCTACATCCATGTCCTACACACATTATCATATTGGTGGTATATTCCTTCTGGTGTCATGAGAGTCTTTAGGTACCCATGATGGATCAGGATTAGTCTCTTCACTCACTTCAAAATAAAAAATGAAAACAATGAGCTACACACATCTCAAAGTAAAGCAGAGTACACAAAGTATCGTCCCATGGCTACAATGCACTTGCTTAGTGAGGTTGGCAGTGTCAAAAACTAGGTGGGTCAGAGCTGACCTCTATCAGTCTCTTATGGGACCATAGTTCAAAACACCATCCATTTAAAACTGCCAAGTTAAAAGTGTCCACATAATAACTAATTTTCAACCGAGCAAATAAAACACCTGAGAAAAAGTAAGTTAAACAATGCAAAATCCAGCACTAGCATATGGGATCTGAGAGTAAATAAAATAAGGGCTTTATTAACAAATGACGCACGTACGTAACAGAATGAGAAGAATTTAAAATTTACGTAAGAAATGCAGGTGTTAATAAGACAATCTTACAAAAGTTTTCAAGACATTAACAAAAAAGTAATGGAAACCAAAATATAGGAAATTAACTGCAGGAACAAATACAAGTATAGGATTTATGTTTATGGAAAAATATCTGATGGTTTGTATTTTGGTTCACATTAGAAGTGGGCAGAGATTAAGCAAACTGAAGAAGAGGCAAAAGACAGGCAATCTCTGAGGACTCAAATTTAGTGTCGAAGAAACTGGTGTAGGCATGCATATTCAAATACAGAGATATGTAAACAGGCAGAACACGGCGCTGCAATCGGCAACACCTGTATAACACAAGTGTCTGGTGCAGTAGTTGGATCGGTTACAGCTGCTACAATGACAGGTTATCAAGATTTATATGAGTTTCAATGTGGTGTTATAGTTGGTGCACGAGTGATGGGACACAGTATCTCTGAGGTAGCTATGACGAGGGGGATTTTCCCGTACGACCATTTCACAAGTGTACCGTGAATATCAGGTATCCAGTAGAACATAAAATCTCCCACTTCGCTGCAGCTGGAAAAAGATCCTGCAAGAACAGGACCAACGATGACCGTGTTAGAAGTGCAACCCACAAATTGATGCAGACTTCAGTGCTGGGCCATCAGCATGTGTCAGCGTGTGAACCATTCAATGAAACATCATCAGTATGGGCTTTTGGAGATGAAGACCCAATCTCGTGCCCTTGATGACAACACGACACAGAGGTTTACGCCTCGCATGAGCTCATTGGACTGTTGGTCACTGGAAACATGTTGCCTGGTCGCACGAGTCTCATTTCAAATTGTATCAAGTTCACGGATGTGTATGGGTATGGAGACAATCTCATGACTCCGTGGACCCTGCACATCAGCAGGGGACTGTTCAATCTGGTGGAGGCTCTGTAATGGCGTGGGGCATGTGAGCTGAAGTGATATGGGACCCATGATATGTTTTATATAACTGACAAGTGACACACATGTAAACATCCTGTAAGATCACCTGCATGGATTCATGTCCACTGTGCATTCTGACGGACTTGGGCAATTCCAGAAGGTCAATGCCCCAGGAACACTTCTGAGTTTAAACATTTCCGCTGGCCATGACTCCCCAAACATGAACATATTGAGCATATTTGGGAGTATTAAAAGAGGATGATATAACTGGATAAACACCATAATGTTTGGTGACAAGCAAATAGCTGTAGAAGCATGTCAGGTCAATTTGCAAAGGGTCTGGAACAGATAAGCAAGTTCAGTATTTCTGAAAGAATTAATATTATCAATAATAAAGGAAAAGCCCTGTGAGTTACAAAATAGTTCTAAATAATCACGTTTTAGAGCATGATTCACAATTAAATCTCTTAGATCAGGGTGTAAGTAACAGGTTGAAAATGACAAAAAGAACAAGAGTGGGTGAAATTACACACAACACTAGGCAACAAAATACAGAAAGAAACAAAAATATCATTAAGACACAAAGGAATCACAGACAGAATGGGTAGAATGATCACTGATTTTTATCAATGGAGAAAGTTGAAAATTTGGGCCAGAGCGGAATTCGAACCTGGATGTCCTGCTTACTAAGCAGATGCTCTGACCACTAAACCATATGGACACAGTGGTCATCACAGCTGCACAGACTACTCTAGAATGTCTCCCATCAGTACCAACTATTAATATAAACACACACACACACACACACACACACACACACACACACACACACACACACACACAAGCAGACGTAAAATATGTCTGCTTGTGTCTGTATATGTGTGGATGGATATGTGTGTGTGTGCGCGAGTGTATACCCTTCCTTTTTTCCCCCTAAGGTATGTCTTTCCGCTCCCGGGATTGGAATGACTCCTTACCCTCTCCCTTAAAACCCACTTCCTTTCGTCTTTCCCTCTCCTTCCCTCTTTCCTGACGAAGCAACTGTTTGTTGCGAAAGCTAGAATTTTGTGTGTTTGTTTGTGTGTCTATCGACCTGCCAGCGCTTTCGTTCGGTAAGTCACATCATCTTTGTTTTTAGATATATTTTTCCCATGTGGAACGTTTCCCTCTATTATATATATTTTGTAACCTAAGCGCTACACCTGTTTCGAAAAACACTCAGACTTTTCATTGCAAAAACGAGCACTTTCATTTGTCTCAACAATGTATCAAGCAATTGCTTACATATCAACAACATAGGAATACCCAAGTGGCAACTGGCGCTGCACACCAGCATCACTTTTATTCCAACTCTCTTCTATGAACTTTCCCCATTGTTGAACTGGCCTGGCAGGATATTCATTTAATTTAGGATCTCACTCTATAGCATGCTTCTTGTAAATATTTGTAGGAATATTGCTTTTCTCTTAAGCAATTGTTTAGTGGCACACAATATTCAACTAGTAAGTCCTCAAAATTGAAGTGGTATATACAAGGCATGATTCTGTGGCAGCTTTTCAAAATGATCTACATATGTGGAAGGAGAAAAGAGAGTTACAACATGCAAATGTACCTGGATCGTGATATCATCCAGTCCTCAGATGTGACCGATCTATAAAATCAACGAATGGTAAGTGTGTGAAAAGCTGTGCCTTATGTAGGAAGTAGGATGACATTGTTTAAATGCAAAATAGAAAAAGTGATCAGGACAGCGATTTTTTTTCCCGTTAACAATATTTCTGTGAATAACAGAAATTGACAGTGTAATGGCATGGCAGAGCTGACAGTCAGTGAAGTTGGAATAGTTAGCAAGATGGAAGACAACTGAGAAGTACAAGTAACAAGTAAATGGAAACATTTTAATAAACTCTGAGTTTGCTGGATGGGAAAGTGACTTAGGCATAGGAAATGACAGTGTAATTAGTGAATATTTGACAATGACACTCATGACTCGTAGTGAACCAACAATGCATAACAATGGTAATAAACTTCTAATGCAAAATGGGCTATTAATTATGGTAACCATGGCTTGGGCCAGAAATTTGAAAATTGTCATCACTGATTGATTTAAAGTCATTGTGAATTAAGATATTTAATTGCAACAAGTGAGAAAAATGTCAGAGATTCAATCATGGAAATTCTTAAGAATAATAACAAAGAATTTTAAAAAGAATTTAGCAGAAATCCCAAAAATCTGATAGGGTTCCAGGAATAAAAGTGGAATTTGTATGACACCAAGTCTGTTGCGAATGAATAATGACAAATTTGTGAATGTAGAGCATCAAAAAAGGCACTGAAATCTTAAAACAAATGTTTGGGCTTCATGAGGTATCTTCAAATTATCTTAAAGTTTTCCTTTTACGACTTTTTAAAAAGAAGCATAAAATGGCTTTTGCTGGATTGCAGCAAGTGTCAAAGCGAATAATCCACATAGGATTTGATGCATGCTTCAATCCAGCACACAGCCATTTCATTTCATGTTTTTTAAAAATCTTGTAGAAGGAAAATTTTAAGATTATCTAAAGATATGCTTTAAGTCAAAAAGTGTTGTTAGTAAAATAATAAATTGCATCCAAGACTGTTTTTAATTCAAATATTCTATGTATAGTTCCTGTAACACAGTCTAATGGAGTGGAAGATATGTTATTTGAAGTAAGTTATAGCAGTGAATTAGTCAAATCCATACATCCTCTGAGAAAACTATATCTATCAGTTTTAAAAGGGACAAACGGAAAATGCATAAAGAAACTGCTGCAACATTTGAAGTTCAACAGAAGTAACTTATTGTTACCATCATCAGAATTGTGAGTGATATGTAATTATACAAGTATGCATCGATTTCAGTCATTCTAGCAAACGAGCTAGAAACACCCAGTTGCTTTCATGAAACAGTTTAGACATCAATTTCCTATATACTGGGATGAAAGGTAGGAAATGAATTAGTGTGTTGGCTTTAAGCAAGGAGAAACACATGCCTGGGGAAGCAGAGCAGTTGATTAATAAAAGAGCTATGAACGACTGGAAGACAAGTTCCTGAAAAGGTTCTGGTTGCAGAACAAACAGTGATTGGTGAAACTGACTTTCTTGAGACTCACCAATTACCCATCTCGAAATGGAATGATGAAGGAATTTATCAAAAAAGTATTTGGAGAAGAATGATGGACTTTTTGGTTCAAAGTTTCAGCATTGCTGCACTGTGTAAGACAAAAGCAATGGCAGGAAAGGAGAGCCGAAGGAAGGAAGGAGGCAGACCAGAGAACGGTGGTCTTGAATAGAGAAACATTGGGCAAAGCATTTCTGTAACTGTGAGACACACAGGAACACTGGTTATTAGGGACAGTATATGTGTCATAATTTTTATGACTGCCTGATGCACACTGTTTACAATAATGACATGAATGACGAAGAAGCAAGAGATTCAGATGATCAACTAGCACAGTAAGGATATCAGCAAGATGATCATCACAAATTTATGAATGGTAGGAAGAGCTCATCGATCCAACTGCCAGAAGCGAATAATTATGGAAAATGCACATAAGTACACCACAAATAGGAAAACTGAAATAAATTTCTAATGGGACACATTTGGGAACGAACACTGTAAATGCATCAGTACCAATAATGACCATACAACTCAAAGACCAGGGGGATGCAAGGCAAGATGTATTACCTGAAAACAAAATTATACATAGTGAAATGCTAATGTCTATATGAGAGACATAAACATGCAAATTAAAGATAGTTGAATCAACATGGCCACAAATGCCTGCTACAATCATCAAGGTTGTTTCGACTACACAGTAGTAGTTTCACTGCCAAGCCCTTGCACATCCTCCTTACAGCCTCAATACCTCCTCATGTGATTTCCAGATTTTTGGTGCCATTTTTTTGCTTCCATAGGTAATCGCAAACATTTTTCCATGAAGGCGTTAACTGTCTTGTCTTTCAATGGGATAAATGTATTACCAATTATGGTTATTATTTTTGAAATAATAAAGAGTTTACAAACAGTTTACTTACTTTTTTCCATGTGTCTCATTTTCATTTAACTACACCTTAGGGGAAGAAGTGAAAAATTGATGCACATACAGATATGAAATCAATGCGTGTGAGGTGGGAGAGAAAAAACTGTCATACATAATAAGGAAAGAATAGAAGATAATCATGGTCCACTAGTGAAGGTAACACACTCAATCTAAATTAGAAGAAGGTGGAACATCTTATTGGATTACATGAGGTGCAAATTGACACAAGTTTTGAAAACAAATCAGTCTGTGTTCTCCAAGAAAATCAGCAAAATGTGCAGATGCACATGAAAATTCCACATAAGAGAACATGAATTATTTCATACAAAGCTGTACTCAATATCAACAGGAAATAGAGCAGCTGTATAAGCAACAATTCAAAGAATGCTGAAAGAAGACATAATTGAGAGACCAGATAGGGGTACTATAGCTATAATCCATTACATGTAGTGCCGAAAAAGAATGACACTGTACTGATTGTCATCTATGCTTTACAAATAAAATTATTGTACCACAACATGATCAGCCTGAGAATAATGAACTATTGCAACATTTCAACAGTGTGCTACTTAACCAGTCTGGACTTAACAACCAGCTACTGGCTCCTGGAACTTGATCCTAGCAGTCACAAATACATGGGATTTATCTTTAGCAGCTGGTGCTACCAATTTAAAATGGTACCATATGGATTAAATGTGTCAGCTTTGGCATTTATACATGAATTAGATCAAATACTGGGAATAATAGTATTAAGAGAGCTGATGAATTTTACTGACAATTTCTTTGTGTTGATAGTGACGTGGAAAGAAAATTTTTCCATCACAGAAGACATCCTACAAACATTCAGAAATGCAGAAGTGACACTGACCTTAGATAAATCAGAGCTTGCAAACAAAGATTTTAGGGCATACAATATCATCAACAGAAATAAAACTGGATCCATCGAAGTTGTCTGCTGTAAAAAAATAAGTCCTTCACCTTTATGCAAGAAACTAAAAGCTTTTCCTAGGCTATGTAGTATTACAGAAAATTCTTGGAAGACCATAGCTTAACATATCCAGCTTTGACGAATTATTATGAAAGGATACCTTATGGCTGTGGAAAAAGGAACAAGAAGGGGCTTCTCAAAGAATTAAACACACGCTGTGTAGAGCTCCCGTACTGCTGCATCCAGATTTAAAGAAAGATGACATCATGGAAAGAAGAGATGAGGATGCTGAAGAGACTAGTGAGATATGACCAAATTTGCAGAAGATCAGTTATCTGAAACTCTTTGTATTATACAGGTTGCAAGAGACTACCAGTATTCAGTTGCAGTGAGTTGCATTGTAATAGACAGTGTGCTACAGCTGCAGTGATACTGTCAGTGTTATTTTGCATATTGCACATTTATAAGGGGCATTACTTTTTGGATAGTGTACACGAATGACTGTGCCAAGAGAAACTGCACTCATGAGAAATATTAGTTACTATGTCACAAACTAGGCAAAGACCAGAGAATTTTTTATATTCTATGAGCATGATATGGTGCTACTATGACATACGTTCTGACGCAGGCATTTTAATTTCTTCACACTACCTCAAAGTGTGGCGCAGTTACAAGCTGTGGTGGTGTCAGATACATTTTGCTGCCAGGTGCTTGGAGGGAAATGAGTCTGCAACATTTTGCAAGCAATAAAAAGTACAAGAAATCTTTGCAAACTAGGTCATCTGGTCCCCCTAATGCCCTTTAATTTGAAGTTCCCATAGCTTTCCTCAGCATCCCTGGCATCGAAAAATTTACTTTTGAAGTGATAGTAAGAAGAATTACTACCAAAAACAAAGTGCACAGCAAAATATTTGTTTTTTTTTAAGTGAAGCAACAGGTGTCTTTAACAGTAAGTCTAACAAAACTAAAAACAAACCCACACTGATATGATACTGTATCATGTGTGTAATATTTATTTCTCTTTCAACACATTTCTTGCCAGCAGCCTCGCCATACAGGGCCACAATGCTTGTCAATGTACTTGTGTCTCATGTCAGAGAACCCAAGTGCCACCACACACAGAAGTGGGGAAAGTTACAAACATTTGTATGTGTATCCAAACATCATAGAAATGATTGAGGCCCCCATTTCACAATGCTGCAGTACAATTTATAAATATTTTAGCATACAAATGGATGAAACAAAATAGGTCAAATGCACAAGCATACAACAAAAATTTCAGGATCAATAACCCCAGACAGTCAAGAAAACCATGACATTACATCCCTGAAAGGCAGTCCAAGTTGGATAGTACGAGGGTATTTTTTAAAGTAATAACCGATTTGTAATGGAGTAGCAGGTACTTTATTTGAGAACATATTGTATCACAAAACGCAATATGCACATTTTTTCACTTTTCAACGTAGTCACCATGAACATTGTGAACATGTTTGGATCGCAGCATTAAAAACCTCTGCTGCCTGACTGTTAAACCAATTAGTAACAGTTTCTTTCAACAAGTCATCATTTTCCAAATGCTTTCCACCATGAAATTTCTTCAGTTTTGAAAACAGATGAAAGTCTGATGGTGCTAAGTCAGGGTTCTATGGTGGATGATCCAGTAATTCCCAATGAAACTTGTCCAGCTGCGTCTGTTCTTGCTGCACTGTGAGGTCGAGCATTGTTGTGAAGCTAAATGATGTCACAAGAGAGCAGTCCCTGCCAATAATTTTGAGTGGCACACCTAACCTTTAATAATGCTTCACAGTACCTCCCAGCATTTATCATCATTCCTCTTGGCAAAAAGCTTAACGCGAGAATGCAATTCTGGACCCAAAAAACCATGGCCATGATTTTCCATGTTGAAGGTTATTGTTTGAATTTGTGTGATTTTGTCAGAGAGGTTGAATGATGCCACTCACTGGATTGAAGTTCATTCTCTGGAATGTAGTGTGCAATCCATATCTCAGCACTGGTCACAATGTGACTCAAGAACTCATCACCACCCTTGTGATAGCACTCCAAAACGGACAAAGAATGTGCCATTTTCTTTGTTTTGTGTTGCTCTGTCAACATTTTTGGCTCCCATCTCATGCACGTTCTTCTGTAGTGACGTGTGTCAGTGTGAAAAACTGCTGATCTTGAAACTTGTGGAAATTTCAGATGCAGGTCTTGAACAGTGAAGTGCCTATTTTGGCGAACTGCCTGATCAGCTTCTTGTATCAAGTTTTCACTCATAAGAACAGGACGTCCAGATCGTTCATCATGAATATTTGTCCTTAATTCATTAAACAACCTACACCATTTATGGATATTTCCATTATTCATTACACCGGCACCATAAACTTCAATAAACTACTGGTGAATTTCAGCAGGACGAACTTGTTTTGCATTTAAGAACTGAATAATCGATTGCACTTCACAACTGGAGTGATTACTGAATGAGATGATGACAAACGAAACAGTATAACCATACGACCAACTCTGGCAGAGATGTGAAGGGTAATGATGGCATAGTGAGACATTGGTCAAGAGCGATTGACCATGAACAGACGCTACATGACAAAGCGTGGACACGATGTGTTATCAGTTCTTACTTTAAAAATTACACTCATATATTGGAATGCTTAACTCCACCTGATTATTAAGGGTATGTTTGTGGTGTACTTTAAGACTCTGCATAATTTCAATCTGTCCCTTACCCTCTCTGTGCAAAGCTTGTAAATTATTAGCTACACCTATCTTTGTTACAGAGTGGCCTAAGTCACATCAGTGGTTACTTACCGCAGACTTTGAATTCCTCATACTTTGTTGTCTCCTCAACCTAATGGCAAACACTCTGCCCCACATACCTTGTGGACACAGCTGAGGCTATACACACAAGTTGCAATTTGCTTTCCACAAGTGACACTAAGTCTTTGGCCAAGATTCTGAGGAATAAAGAAAGCTAGCTTTATCTTCTCTGTTCTAAGCTTCTTGCCTACGTTTTGTAAAATTGTGTCAAGGTATGATATCCTATGGTCACCGATGAACTCGTCTTCCCCCTCGTTCAACCTCTGTAGTGTGATTATATCTCCATTTGACCTCTGGCTAGTACTAGCAAGTTGTTGATTTTTTTTAATATCCACATTAATGTTCATTACATAATTAAGTTGTATCCACTGATACATGTGATGTGCAGAAAACACCAAAATTCTTGATAAGGGTACACATGAAGGCAATATGACATTCGTTCTAGAAGCTACCATCTTATACACAAGTGAGTGATTAGCACTTTGGCGTATAACAGTATCCATCACTGCAGATTTTCTAAAAATATCATACTCAATCCCTGTACCCACAAGAAAATATTTATGTCTACATAAGGAAGGCAGGCAGTCGTCCTCCCTCATTGTGTTCTGTACCTTTTCATTTCATCAACAAAATCACAGCAGTCTTCCTTGTACAGTAAAAATACGTCATTGAATATCAGCACCATAGTACAATACTGTCACATAGAAGAAGGTGTAAGTAGATGAATGACGAACACTAACTTCGTGTAATGAAGGTTTACTCAGCACTTGCACATACAAGAGCGCGGAGTGAACTGCCTCCGGCCAGAACGCACACGGTATATATACAGCTACAATACATTCCAGTACAATGATTCTTGCCATTTTCGGATACTTCTAGAATATACTCGAACTAATTACAGAAATTAAAATTTTTCAGTTCAGGTGAGTTTTGAACTCACGACCCTCCATGCAACAGTCTAGTGTCACAAACACTACACTACGGCGACTGTGCTACTCAGCTTCTTCTGCGACATTGGTCCCTCCTTAAGAGAACAGCGTCTCAGTGTTACGTCCTCCTAGTCCAGGCATGAGTCATCGCTCCTGCATACTCTGACTCCCGATGACTGATGTTCGCCCTGGCAGTGATCATTTTAGAACTTCCCTTGCCACTATGTTATTCATAACCTTTCTGCTTGTTGCCTGTTGCTGGAACTTCGAATTTACCCTGGGTTGCAGGATCCTTATAGGGCTTCATTTGAAGGACATGGACCGTATCTCTGATCTTTCGTCGTCTTGTGTCTGGGTCGAAATCTTTAACTTAATAAGTAACATCAGACAACTGTCTTACAACCTTATAAGGTCCAAAGTAGCACCAGAGGAGCTTCTCAGAGAGACCAACCTTCCGAACAGGAGTGAAGATCCAGACGAGGTCACCAGGCTGGTAGACAACAGGACAGTGGTTAGCGCCATACCTTCGGCGATCGTTTTCTTGAGCATGCAGCGTGCGGAGTCAAGCTAACTGCCAAGTTTCCTCAGCTCTGGTTAACACCTGACCGATGTAGTCGTCATCCACGTCATCAGGATGTAATGGAAACACAACGTCCATCATTGTCGTCGCCTCACGCCCATGCACCAGGAAAAATGGCGTAAAGCCTGTGGGTCTTGTTTGGCGGTGTTGTAGGCAAACGTCACGGAAGGTAGCACCGCATCTCAGTTGCTCTGCTCAACATTGACGAACATTGATAGCATGTCAGCCAAGGTCTTATTAAGGCGTTCAGTAAGCCCGTTAGTTTGTGGATGTTACGCAGTCATCATGTGATAAGTAATGTTGCATTGACGGTTTATTTCTGTCACAAGATTTTATTGAGAAACTTTCCCTCGATCCGTAATTAATGACCTTGGGACACCGTGTTTTAATACAATGTCTTCTACGATGAATTTGGCTACCTCGAATGCTTCGGCTGTTTTCACGGCTTTTGTAATGGCATAGCGTGTCAGATGATCAGTGCAAACAATAATCCACCTATTGCCAATAGCAGATGTTGGAAATCATCCGAGGAGGTCAATCCCAACACGCTGGAAAGGCGTTTTGGCTGGTGGAATTGGTGTGAGACGGCCAGGTGGTTTCTGACGAACTGCCTTTCTCCTCTGGCACTCTCGACAGTGCCACACAGTGACGGACACTCCTAAATAAACCTGGCCAGAAAAATTTCTTGCGGATCCTATCGTATGTCTTAATAAATCCTAAATATCTGGCCACAGGTGAGTCATGGAATTTCTGTATAACATCTAAGCGCATGTGTTTAGGAATCACTGGTAGCCACCTCTTCCCAAACAGATCAAAGTTTTTTCTTGCAAAGTAATCCATTAACCACCTTAAATTGTCCTTTCACATCCTCCGTCGGATTTACGGCAAGCATAATTTGAGATATCTTGGCGTCGTCCTCCTGCTCGTCAGAGATGTCCTGGAGTGAAGCTAGACAGTCACTATCTTCATCAAAGCCTTTATAGTCTTGTACAGGGTTTCTTGAGAGACAGTAGAGTCCACCTGGCGAGTTGTCCTGTTGGATACTTAACACCTGTCAACCAACAAAGTGAATGATGGTCTGTTAACAACTGTGAATGGCCTTCCTTAGACATACTGTTGAAATTCGCACATCGCCCAAAGCACAGCAAGACATTCTCTTTCTGTAGTTGAATGGTTTCTCTCGGCTTTTGTAAGTGTCCTAGAAGCATAGGCTATAACTGTCTCGTTTCCATCCAAAATCTGCACCAGAACAGCACCAATCCCATACCCGCTGTCATCTCATCATACAGACCAAGTATAGGGTCAGTCATTCAGATAAGTTTAGCATCGGCTTTTGACAAATCTTAGAGTGGCCTGGCTTTCATACTAAAGTCTTTGATAAAACGACGGAATTAAGAACATAATCCAGGGAAGATTCTCACATCTCTAATACTTTTAGGAATAGGAAATTCTGTTATAGATCTCACCTTTTCTGGGTCTGGCCGAACACCTTTATTTGACACAACGTGTCGAAGTATTTTGATTTCTTTTGCTACAAAGAGACACTTTCTTGGACTAAGTTTCAGTCTGCCTTGTTGGAGATACTTAAGGATGGCCCTCAGTCTTTTTATGTGTTCATCATATGTCTCTGAGAACACTATAATGCCATCTAAATAACAAAGACACATTGTCCTCTCCAAGTGACTTGAAGATTATCCATCATCCGTTCAAAAGTTGCTGGTGCATTACACAAACCAAACGGCATTACCTTAAACTCATACAGGCCCTCACGGGTGATGAATGCAGATTGCTAACAATCAGCCTCATCTACTTCGATTTGCCAGTATCCCGAGTACATGTTCATGGCTGAGAAAAACTTAGCCCCCTTCAGACAATCTAGTGTATCGTCAATTCGTGGAAGAGGGTAAACGTTCTTTTTAGTTATCTTATTAAGCTTCCTGTAATCAACACGAAAGTACCAACTGCCATCCTTCTTCCTGACGGGGACCACTGGTGATGACCATGGGCTCTACGAAGGCTGAATGATGTCATTCTTCATTTTCTCTGCCTCGTCGCGAATTATTAGACATTCCGTTGCTGACACACAGTATGCTCTCTGGCTTATTGGTTGATGGCCTCCAGTGTTAATCTGGTGCTTCACTGTCAATTTGTCTAATTTGCTCTTCACCTGTGCATTGAAGCATTCAGAGAACTCTTGAAGCATGGAAAGTAGCTGCTTCTGTTGTTCCTTAGTGAGGCCTGGTGATAGTCGAGACAGAAGATCTTGTCTCGTAGTGGTAGCACTAATTTTGCCCACAGACTCAGCATGGGAGGTTTCTATGACGCTCAGCTGTTCAATTACCGGCTCAGCATTTGCTACACACATGCGTCTTGGGAGAATCTGTGGTTCTAGGAGACAGTGAACTATCCACAATTCACCAAATCTGTTCTTAAATGAGATGACAGAGACTGAGATGACCAAGTTATTCTTCAGTGGTATGCTTCTCTTACATTCCACCACAAGATCCATGGGTTGATGCATGGTATGACACATGACGGCTACCTTTCTCGCACTGATTGCAGGAACAATCACTTCATCCAGCACACATACTCTCCACACACTTGGATGCGCATCTTCCCGTCCACAGTATCTCATCTTGTCTAGCATAATCTTCGAGTGAACACAATCTATAATTGCCTGAGGAGGTTTCAAACAGTCCCATCCATGAATGACATCATGACTACAGTCTTGTAAGACAATGAATTCTAAGCGCTGTGTATGGCCACTTATACCCACACGAATGCCACATCTTCCTGTAGGTTTTACATATTTCCCATTAGCCACCTTCAGCAGAGATGTTTTGTTGTCGACGGATACGGTTTTCTGCAACTGGTGACAGTACTTCTCCGAAATGACTGAATATGGTGCTTCAGAGTCCACAAGAGCTTGAGCTGGTCGGCCATACTCACAAATTCTGAAGGTGGTAGGGGTCAAATACAGGGAGCGAAAGGCTATTTACAGTTTGTACAGAAACCGGATGGCAGTTACAAGAGTCGAGGAGCATTAAAGGGAAGCAGTGGTTGGGAAGGGAGTGAGACAGGGTTGTAGCCTATCCCCAATGTCATTCAATCTGTATATTGAGCAAGCAGTAAAGGAAACAAAAGAAAAATTCAGAGTAGGAATTAAAATCCATGAAGAAGAAATAAAAACAGGGATTTGCCGATGACACTGTAATTCTGTCACACACAGCAAAGGATCTGGAAGAGCAGCTGAACGGAATGGACAGTGTCTTGAAAGAAGGATGTAAGATGAACATTGACAAAACCAAAACGAGAATAATGGAGTGTAGTCGAATTAAATCGGGTGATGCTGCCAGAATTAGATTAGGAAATGAGACAGTAGTAAATGAGTTTTGCTATTTGGGGAGCAAAATAACTGATGATGGTCGAAGTAGAGAGGATATAAAATGTAGATTATTGGCAATGGCAAGGAGATCGTTTTTAAAGAAGAGAAATTTGTTAACATCGAGTAGAGATTTAAGTGTCAGGAAGTCATTTCTGAAAGTATTTGTATGAAGTGTAGCCATGTATGGAAGTGAAACGTGGACGCTAAATAGTTTAGACCAGAAGAGAATAGAAGCTTTTGAAATGTGGAGCTACAGAAGAATGCTGAACATTAGATGGGTATATCACATAACTAATGAGGAGGTTCTGGGTAGAATTGGGGAGAAGAGAAAGTTGTGGCACAACTTGACTAGAAGAAGGGGTCGGTTAGTAGGACATGTTCTGAGGCATCAAGGGATCACCAATTTAGTATTGGAGGGTAAAAATTGTACAGGGAGACCAAGAGATGAATACACTAAACAGTTTCAGAAGGATTTAGGTTGCAGTAGGTACTGGAGATGAAGAAGCTTGCGCAGGATAGAGTAGCACAGAGAGCTGCATCAAACCAGTCTCTGACTGAAGACCACAACAACAACAATGATGCTGTATGTGTGCTCTTTGGAATATTCACCCTGACAGCTTTTTAGTTAACTATTCTCTATTCTGAATATTCAAATTACTTGGGTATAAGTAATGCTCATTAAGTATTTTGCTGAAGCTTCCTCAGTCTGATAACCAACAGCCTCCAACCCCCCACCCCCCTTGCATTAACCATAGGTCTAATTAGAGCTCCATTCTTATGTAACTTGTGGCCTTCAGCCTAGGGGATATAGGATTTCCAGGAACTAAATTGTTAACTTTAAACTTTCCACAGAATACCTTAGTACCCTTAAGGTCTTTTTTGACACATTAATATATTTAGAAGTAAGGTCCATAATGAATTCCTCAATCTGATTATCTGTGAAGAACTGACGGACTTTCTCCACATTGTGACATTGCTCTAAAATACCCATGGTTTTGCTTTTAGTGGCTGTGAGAATTAATGATAGATTTTCCACTAACTTCTTGTTACTATTTTTGAGAGTTAGCACCTTAGCCTACCCAACCCATGATCATTCCTACACATGCCTTCAGTAACATCATTAACACCGGAAGCAACCTCATTGCATTCAGCAGGGATGAGTTTAACATCATCCAAGGCAGTGACTGTGTGTGATGAACATCATTACATGCTGTTGCATACTATTTGAAAAAAAAACTGTACAGCAAGGCAGTTGGAAGGATGCTGTCTGCCGCTTTCCAATATGATGCGAGTTTTTAACTGTCTGGCTATCAATGCTACTAGCTGGCACTTTTACTAATTTTTTCCCTTTTTATTGTAGGTTAATATGGTTGTAACATTTAAGTTTTTTCATCTGGTGAATTTGATTTGCGGTGCCCTGCTTGTTGTGGTGCCCACAAAAGAGAAAATTAATACTCTCATCTGTTTACAATATGTATATACTGAATTAGTATTTTGTATAACGTACATTAGATACTTTGCTTTGTTTATTGAGTGTTAATAATAATCTCTCTTATGATTTTGAGATTAATTTAACAATACTCATCATTATTAACAAATACTGTAATTTACTAGTCCTTAATTTTAGTAGAATTTTTTTACTTTCTATTTTTTGAACTATGTTTCATACCAAAACACTATTTTAAACAATTTAACAATTACGAAAAGGGAAGTTGCTACTCACCATATAGCAGAGATGCTGAATCGCAGATAGGCATGACAAAAAGAAACACACACACACACACACACACACACACACACACACACACACAAAACTGCAGTCTCATCTCAAACAACTGAAACCACACTGCAGCCAGCAATGCCAGTGCATGATGGGAATGGCAATTGGGTGGTGGCAGTAAGGAGGCTGGGGTAGTATGGTGGTGGTTGGGGGGGGGGGGGGGGGGGGGGAGGGTGGCGGACAGTGAAGTGCTGCGGGTGGAGGAGCACGGGAGAGGTGCAGAGGTGGAGAGCGGGCGAAGGCAGTGGAATAGGAGAATAACAGAAAGACTGGGTGTGATGGTGGAATGACGGCTGTGTCGTGCTGCTGGAATGGGAGCAGGATGGGCGAGGACAGGGACTAACGAAAGTTGAGGCCAGGAGGGTTACAGAAACATAGGATGTATTGCAGGGAAAGTTCCCACCTGCGCAATTCAGAGAAGCTGCTGTTGGTAGGAAGAATCCATGTGGCACAACCAGCAATTTCTGGATGCAAAAGTAATAATAAAAATAACAAGTCTAGTAGTATTGCAGTGTTTTTGTTGTTAAGCGAGGAGTCCTCAGAATTCACATGACAGGATACTACAAATCATGTTGCTGTGGCACCCTCTGAACAGGATCCATGTACAATTTGTGGAAAGATAGTGGGTGTTCTAAGATACAGAAAAAGTTGTATACATTGACAGGCTGTCAGAAGTAAGACTACAAAAGGTAATAAGCTATTCATTACAAACCACAAGAATAAGATCCCAGAAGACCATGGATAGACTGTGTATGGAAAAGGCATGGCACCCACTCCCTGAAGTGAAGAAAAATTACTGCAGTAAAGACCGCTCACACTCACACTCACACACACACACACACACACACACACACACACACACACACACACAGAGAGAGAGAGAGAGAGAGAGAGAGAGAGAGAGAGAGAGAGAGAGAGAGAGAGAGGTGTGCATGGTGGTGTGAGTAGAGAAACAATAACAGCAGAATGGGTCTTTCAGGAGAACTCAGTGACTTAGAATGTTGACTAGTCATTGGATGTCACCCAAATAACACATCCATCATGCACATTTCAACTCTATCCAAGTTAACTTTGGCAATGTCACTATGAAGTAGAAGCACAGCGGAAGAAACACAGCTAAACCAAGAACAGGCAGACGTCATGCCCTGATGTACAGAGAACGCCAAGAACTGCAGAGGACGATTGTAAAAAATTCCACGAAATCAGTGGAAGGAATCACTCTTGCATTCTAAAGTGCTACCAACTCCAATTATCACAGTGACTATGCAATGGGGGCTTAAAAATAACGAGGCCCATTGGTTGAGCAGTTACTCATAAGCCACACATTTCTGTAGTAAATGCTAAGCAATGCTTGAGGTGGTGTAAAGAGCAATGCCACTGGACAGCGGACGACTGGAAACAATGAATTTGGAGTGATGAATCACACTACATCCTGTGGCAATCCGATGGAAGACTTGGGGTTTGGTGAATGCCTGGAAAACATTACCTGTCATAATATGTAGTGCCAGCGACGTACAGAGGAGATCGTGTCACAGTATGGGGGTGATTTTTGAGGTTACGGTGTGGTCCCCTTATTGTGCTTAAGAAAATACTAAATGCAGAAGCAGTCTGGACAGGGTAGAGCATACTAAGTTTTTGGGTGTACACATAGATGAGAATCTTAACTGGAAAATTCATATTTTGGATCTTCTAAAGCAACTACATTCAGCAACTTTTGCAATGAGAATAATTGCTAATTTTGAGGATACAGAAATTAGTAAGCTAATATACTTTGCATACTTTCACTCTCTGATGTCATACGGAATAATTTTTGGGGTAACTGAACATTTAGACAAAAAAATTTTTCACTGCTCAAAAGAAAGTGGTTAGAATAATGTGTGGGATTCATAGTCTCACTTCTTGTAGGCATCTTTTTAAAAGATTGGGAATTCTTACAACAGCCTCACAGTACATTTACTCACTAATGAAATTTGTTCTCAACAACATGGACCAGTTTAAAAACAATAGTAACATTCATGATTACAATACCAGAAAAAAGAAAGACTTGCACTATCCTTTACTCAACCTATCTTTGGCACAGAAAGGGGTAAAATATTCTGCTATAAAAATTTTCGACAAATTACCAAATGGAATAGCTTCAAAAATAAATTGAAATCATATCTCCTTGACAACTCCTTCTATACCATAGATGAATTCTTGATTAGGAATAACTGAATCTATAAATATAATATAACTAAACATGACTGACTGAATCAGCATGACAATACACACTACCATAAAGCAGCACCTGTGAGGCAATGGTTTGTGAGAAATGCACTGGCCTGCATGGAATCCCACCCAGAACCCAACGGGACACCTCTGGAATGAGTCAGAATGTCAACTTTACTCTAGATCCCAGGACACACTACCTTCTCTTGACAAAGAATGAGCCACCATTCATGCACAGACATTCAAACATCTCATTGAAAGTGTCCCTCGCAAAGTTAATACGAGATTTGCTCAAGGTGAACAGATCTCATATTAATGTCCACTAACAGGAGTCCAGATACCTTTGATCAGATAGTGTATAAGGGAAGGTTGCAATGAGTGAACTAGGGTGGAGCAGAAAAATAACAAGGTTGTGAGGGGGCGGGGAGTGAGGCTGTGGTTGCAAATCCGTAAGTTAAGATGGAGAGGAAATTCCACTTGCTTAATTCTGGAACTCTGGTGCTGAGGAGAAGATTCCTAAGAACGGCCACCATTTCACACACTAGGAAGTGTTTCAAATGTAGCATGGTCACTTGAAGATGTTGCATATGTAGTGACTACCAGTCTCTTTCGAAGTATGTGAAGGTCTTCCAGAAGAATTAAACAGACCAAAATCTCCCTCCAAACCTCACCCAGAAACATGTTTATTGTGCTCTACTTCCACTCACTCAGACTTAATACACCTCTTACAATTGCTGCTCAGCTGCAAAGAAACACTACCTTTGTCACTTAATATTACCTGTGACAAACAACTAAATATTTTCTGTCAAGGGTTTGATTGTTCAGCATCCTGAAATTGGGAACACTGTCCCCACACCTCATGAAACCCCTCTCACTACCCTTTGCCTGATGAAGATAAGAAACTCTGAACGATGAAAAAATTAAACATATGCAATGTACCACATATCAGACAAAAAGGTCATACTGATGACACACCTGTGTGTTGTAGTTCGATAAAATCAGGAATATTAATATTCCAGGAAGTACAGTCACCAATGTTGATACCTAGATTATAATATAAGTTGTTAGAATGTATAAGATGTTTTGGTATAATTATGAAGCAGTTTAAGTGAGAGAGAAGGGGAAAGAGAGAGAGAGAGAGAGAGAGAGAGAGAGAGTTTGTGTTTCAAAGAGAAGCTGCTGTATAAAGCACATACAGGAACAATGGTAGTCAAATCGGAAAACAAAAGAAAATGGAGAGTGTTCTTAGTTGTAATAAACAACTTTTAATACAAAATTAACATGATAACTTTAGCAGACAAAAATTACTATGTGGTAAATCCACAGATACATATTGGCCATGCTCTTACATAAAAAGTACAGCAAAATCTATGCAAATTTATTGGAAGATTCTGATGTGCATTAAGCATAAGCAAAAATTGATAATTGATAATTGCATTCAAAAGATTTAAAAAAATCACAATAAAATAAAAAAATAATACACTACCTTCTGTGAGATAATACAGAAATGTGTGTAATTTCCTTGAGAATTCTGTACCCTATGATAAAAAGGTAATAATACTATGTACTTCTAAAAAACCACTCTGGTAATGAATGCAGTATCACAGCTTAGAAGAAATGTATTAAAAATAGCTTCTGGCAATAACTATTGATGTTTATTGAAAGAATATAGCCATCTGGTATAAAGCTTCCATAATACGGAAGTGACTTCATACAGAACAGCTCAATGCCAAGCCTAAAAAGTCCTCAAATCCAATAGTAATTACACCCCTCATTTCCTTGTCGCGGGCTCGAAATGCCTCTGCAATAAAGGAAGATATTCTGTTAACAACACTACCTTATAGGATATATCATACTAAAAAGAAAACTTAACACATTTAGTATCTACCTGTAAACCTCTGAATCTGCACACATATAACAATGAACTGATCAACAGTTATACGTTTATGTTCTCTTGGATCACTCCTTTGTATTAGAAACTTCACAAAATCCGGAGAGAAACGGAATCCCATCTGCTGAAGAGCTGAAAAAGGCATTTGTTTCTATTTCAACAGTTCACAACTTCATGAACAATTGCAAACTGGTTTAAAACTAATAATGCAAACCAATTGATGGAAAATGAGGTTACAATATTCACTGAGGAGAAGAACAGTGAAGCATTGGTTTCTCTGTTGCTTTTACAGTAAGAGGAAGATAGTACGGAGAGTAAGGGGAGGGAGGGAACGGCTATGACAGATAGTACATTCCTTCATCAAACATCTTACTGGAGTGATAAAATTGCAAGATGGCTGTCATCTAGAAAAGCTACTACTAAAAATCCACAATTTGTAGCACTGTTTTGAAGAACCCATTAATTTTCTTCAGTCTTGATAGGCAGTGTTCACTATATAACAAAAACATTTTTTTTATTGTTTTACCATTATTCTGTACAATCTACAACATTTCCAACATAATCTAGATTGTATGTATCGTAACACTAAATATGTTACATCTACTGATTTGTCTAGACCCTCCTTTGTAATTATTTTTCTAAATTACACTTTACTTTCTCTATTACAAAATGTGCAATCTGCTGCACTTCAAATAATATTCCAGTTAATAACTTGTGAAACCTGTATCATCATCTTACAGTAAATAGTACTTAACAATGTAACAACACACATCAGCTTTGTTACCAACACTTACAATTTAAGTCAATCCTACCACACTCGTAGCACAGGTAAAAGAGGCAGAAAAGATAAAGTCAAACCTTACAAACATTGATAACTTTTTATCATCACTTTGCTTCCTCATCTACTTTCACAAACCCCTCTACTTTTATAAGTTATCTACTTCTGTAAGTTTACAAGTTCATTCTGCAGCTCTTCTCTCCATTTAATAAAATACCTTGCCCAACAATGCATGTCTTATTGCACATATCATTCAAATCCATCACACAGCATTTGTGTAACTGCTCATGTCTGGCACATGCTTAAGCTGTTGCAAATTTATGTCCTTTACATCAAACTCTGCATTACCAACTTCACAGAAGTGTCCCCTTATTTGTGACTACAGTTATTACAGTCTGAAGCACTGTAGTCTAACTAAACAGTGTGTAGCCCAAGGATCAGGACACACAATGACCAGATGAAAGAGACTGTCTTGGATTAAAAATTATTTCAAGAACAAATATCTCTCTCTCTCTCTCTCTCTCTCTCTCTCTCTCTCTGTGTGTGTGTGTGTGTGTGTGTGTGTGTGTGTGAGAGAGAGAGAGAGAGAGAGAGAGAGAGAGAGAGAGAGAGAGAGAGAGAGAGAGAGAGAGAGAGAGTTTTGCCTTCTGGTAAATTGAATCAGTGTACGTACATCACTTGCAACAGAATTACTTCAATGTTTTAAAATCCAAAACTTTAAATTAAAAAGGAAATTGTTCAAGACAGGAGGCATGGCTGCCCAAGACAAGCTAGTTTTTTCAACAGTTTCAAACATGAAAAGATCAGTAATGCTTTAACAATCATCTGTGCAACATTTAGGACTGTAAATTATAATTATCATGCGCCAACGAAACATTAATATGAAGAAGACTGTGGCTGTTTTCACTTTTTTCAAGAGAAATGAATTTCCTTGAGGACCAAAAAGGTGCAATGCTCTTACAGCTTAACAACATAGGACAGTAAAACATTTCTCAAGGACTTGGCCATGAGATAGCTAAAGTCATAAAAAAACAAATCGGTTGTAAAGAACTGTCATTTGATGACACAAACTAAAAATGTTAACCCGTAAGTTATTGAATGTGTCACCATTTTAAGAACACTGGAATTAAAATGGGATGGGAGCACTGGGCTGTAGATATTGCACCAAGACATTGTTCAGGAAAAGGGTAAAATTTAAGATGATATCAAAGTCTGTATCATACACAAAAAAACCGACAATTAGGAGTAGTTGGCAAAAAAAAGAAAAAACCATAATTAATATGTTTATGCCATTAAACATTAATAAGATTATCTATGGACTGGATTGCAAGTGAAAGAATTAAGCAAGTACATAAATAACAAAAGAAACACAATGAAATCATTGAAAAATAGGAAATTGTCAAAAGACAAAATAATCAGTATAGGAGTTGGTTATTAAGTCAGCCCAATGTTTTCACACTTAGACAAAGGTCAGAGGGTGATGAAGAAAGAAGATAGAACAAACATTATGTAGAAAATCCAATGTTCCATGTATTTAACACTGACAAATGACTAATACGCTTTTATGAGACATCTTTCGTCTTATAGCCTGACACATACAGGAGGGGCATGCTATACTGTTATTAATGAATGTTGATTTAATAATTTGCAAATGGAACTCACCTTGGTTCAACTCATGTTCTTCAATGCTTCCAGAACCATCTTTGTCATAACTTCTGAATGTTGCAAGCCACTGATTTATGTAATTGTATAAAAGCTGAAATTCTTTGACATCAATTGTTCCACTTTTGTCTTGGTCAAACATGCCTGTGACAAAACAACAATTATACATTTAACTCTCTCTCCTTCAAGGGTATGTAGACTGATAAGACATACAACTATCTTCAAATAAGTGATATAGGTATCTTCTGCCTCTGTCACAGGTTCACATGAATGGTATTAATCTTTCAAGGGCGGGTAGTATTAAATGCTTCAATGGTGCTTTCAGTTAATGCCATGTTGTAAATGACGGCTGTAAGAACAGGGAGACAGATGAATGTAAAAAAAAGTATTTATTTCAACTGTGCAATGTAACCTAACCATTCAAGAAAAGAATTACTGGATGAGAATGATTACGTAAACGGTGTCTTCACAAAAGAAAAAGATTATATGTTAACAGAGGAATTACGTCCCCATGCAGCAGGTGAATATATAAACCATTTGCACTAGCACAATCTGCACACAACATGCAAACAAACCCAACATATCAAACATTACTGATAACCTGATAACTTCCAGGAGTAACAAACTGTTATACATGAAGATATATCTGTCTCTTTGAAAACTTAATAAAACATTAGGTCTATGGAACTTGAGAGAGAGAGAGAGAGAGAGAGAGAGAGAGAGAGAGAGAGAGAGAGAGAGAGAGAGTTCAAAGCTACCGTATTATTTACTGTTAGGCATTCATTTGGTTTATCTTGGTTCTGATAACACTTCTGATTTCAATCTCCATCTTGCTTTCGAACTTTATAAGGATGCTATTATTTTTCCTTAGTAGAAGGATTGGTACAGGATACACTCAGCCACCTCAGCCCAACTGAAGAGCTACTCAATTGATTAGTAATGCTTCCAAGGTCAAGAAACCCAACAATGTCTGGGAGCACTGTGTGCTGACCACACGCCTCTCCATACCACATCCAATGATGTCACTGAGGAAGGATGACATAGTAGTCGATTGCGCCGAACTTTCCTACCTATTGCCAGAATTTGAACTGAACTCTGATAATTAATACCTTCTAATCCATTGGGTGATCTAAATTTTACAGACAAACTCATTAATCGAGAATTTGTGGATATTCCACATAAATCCATTACATTAGTTGTTAACACACCTACAATTTCAAATCTCTAGAGTTCTACTGACCTGAGTGGCAAATGCCATAATTTAAGATTTTTCTGATTCAAAATAAACTAATTACAATTTTATCTGTCAACATTTAGGAATAAAATATGAAAGGTAGATCACTAAGACACAGCATGTAATGTAAGAGGATCACACATTGATCTATACTTTCAGAGTAGCAACTGATATCATTTTACATAAGAAAAAGAAAAGCTATAAAATATTGGTTCACATGGTGCACACTCCCATCAGACAAGAAAGCCATGTGTCTAGATCACAGAATTTGCAAGAGGTTGTTTTCAATGCATAAACCAACAGCCAAACTGGATTGTCATTTTATGAAGTGGCAAAACAAGAAAAACCATTCATTAAATCAGGAAGTTACAATGGTGGGAATCCCATCTATCATTTTCACATGTTCATGGGTGGCACAGAAAGCATAGAAGACTTGGTACAGCAGTACAGTCACTAACCAACAAAGTTACTGTGGCAGATAAAAATCTGTTGCTCTAGAAATGAGCTTAGCCATGGATCACACTGTATTATTTACAATGCATGAGTGTGATGATTACAACACTGCTCACGGTGATTTTGCCTGACTGGCATACCAATTCTAGATTACACAACCTTCAAACAAACTTTTTGATCATACCTTGTAATAAACCTGGCACAAAAGATTAGGTGTTTGAGGTCCTAAAAAACACACAATGTTCTGAATCACCAACCACCCACATGGTTCTCTGACAGTTTCAAGAGATGACTATGGCTGATGAAGTAGCAACTTAATTCAAAGCCACATAAATATTCCATAAACCACCATACTGTTTCTGCAAAGGCATGTGTGTACCTATTGAGTATCTTCCATTTTTAGTACTCATGAAGCATATTTTTGGGATAGTCTGCTGGTTGTTGAAATTTAATACATGTCACACAGTGTATTTTTTTGTAGAAACAAGTTGGTTCATGAGAGTTCCTGATATTTACTTTTCAACCACTGTGATATGTATAACATCAAACCAGTTTATAATCTGAGTCACATTTTTTTTTCATATAACATCAATTTTCAATAAAACAAGACACATTTGTTGAAAAGTCAAACATCATCCGCAGAAGGTTCTGACCAGTACGGACAATGTCACACAGCTAATCACTGCACATCAATTTCTGTGCTAATGAAATGCTATCTACAGCTTGCTCCCATGTCACAAAACAATTTTGTACACTTATCTATATATGAAAATAAAACCACACAGAAATTGTCACCATACATAAATCAACAGAGGACAGAAGTTAAGCAAGACACCAAGAATAAGACAAAGACAAAACTCAATTGCACTTTGAGATGCAAAAATTATTGCAAAATATAATTTTTATCAAAGGGCACTAATCTGCTATGAGTTATTTCAGTCATTTTTCCAAGTCTAGCAAACTTCCATTACCAGAGAGTTAAATAGTTTTTCATCTCAAGAGTTGATTTATTTGTATTCAAGATATATCATGCAATGAACATCAAAAAGTTAAAAACCTGCTGAACCTAAGGGGCTAGAGTGTAATAGTGGACATCCACCCACCTTTTTAAACTCTTTGTTGGGGCGACAAACTGTAGCATAGCCAGATGTCTAAGTTAGGTTGGAAGGTGAAAACCTGGCGAAGCCAATGAATGCAAGCACGACGTAAAGGTTAACGATCTGTAATGTAGCATGTCATCTACATCCATGCCACATTTAAAACATTTTTAATTATAGAAACTAAATCTCAAATGTACATTCAGAAAACCTACAATATACAATGGACAAGTCTCCAATTGGTATGCTGGTGCTTGTTATGTATAAATAATGCATATAAATTACAAAAAATATAAAGGGAGTCCACTATGTAACTTTTACTGGTATGGGCAGTAATGTGGGAAACTGAAGCTTTAGTAAAGTGGGTCTGAATAGAAAAAGTGGTAGGCATACTTCACTGACCACAATTTGTGTTTGAATTCTAGGCTGGCACACATTGTCAAAAATGTTTTGTTCAAATCAAGTTGCTGCAGTTTACAATGTCAGAAAACAATAACATCATATGCAGGATGGCTGCAGATACTGTGATGAAGTACACTCAATTACAAAATTACCAAGAGGAAAAACAACTTCTAGCATAAAGGAGAGGTCTCAATATACCTGTAACAAAGTATACAGAGAAAGACAGCATGAAGGGTCACAGGTTCTTCTGAGCCATGAGAGAATGTCGCAGAGAAGATTAAGAACCTTAACCGGTAGACTCTTGAAGATGTAAACTTTACCGAGAAAGCCTACTTACAAAATTTCAAGAATCTGTTTTAAATGATGACTCTAGGAATATGCTACAATACCCTGTGTATTGCTCCCATATGGATTGTGAGGATAAGATTAGATTCATTACAGCAGAAACAGAGGCATTTAAACACTCATTCTTCCTGCACTCCATACATGAATGGACCAGAAAGACACCCTAATAACTGGTACAATGGGTCATATCCTCTGCCATGCACTTCACAGTGGTTTGCAGAGTATAGATGGAGCAGTGAATATGGGGATACAAAGACATGACATTTCAGTACTAGGGTATTCTTTCTATAATTTGAAGTGAAGATGTAGTTTTACAAAATATATTTGTTTGGTCCTTTAATGTAGAGTAATAATGATTTTACAATTTAATTAGTAGCTAATTATATAGTTTTAATCTAAATATCAATCTCTATGGTGGAAATCGTAATCCTTGCCTTCATATACAATTGTCTGATAAGATGAACATTTTGTCTCATATATCTGTTGCCTCTCTGAGCTCAGATTGTGTGACTTAATACTTACAAGGCAAGCCTACAAATGTCATGGGAGATTTATTACCATGATACATTGCACAAAACTGTTAGAGTTGGATACTCTCAAAAGGTTATGTAATTTACAATTTTATAACTTTACTTATGTCTTGACCATACTTTTATTTCTCATCAACATTACACGTTTTGACTTTCCATCATTTTCAATAGATACAAAAGTACAGCACAAAACTGGTATCAGACAATTATGCACTTGCATTATTTTACTTAAAGTTAACATCTTACAAAATTTTTAGTCACAGTACTACAAACAGTTTTATAGGCTTTTTAATATGCCAAGATTAATATTGTGCATTTCTTCCTCCATTCTTTAATTTGTGTCATGGCATTCTACAATGCTTGTTGTTTACAGGAAAACAATTTTATGGTCATACAAACATAGAACATCTTATGTACGTTATCTTAAGCATGCCGATAGAGTATTTATAAGCACCTAACACTGCATGGCAAACGTTGAAAACTGTTGACAACAACACTACTATAACTGTTTTACAACACTTTCGCATTATTTTATTTCAGATGTCATTTTATAAATATTTGTAGTCACAGTATTACAAACAGTTTACAGCAATCAAACAATGAAAAATCCAGGAAGGAATGTAACAATATTATGAAAAGGAAAGTTGCAATTCACCAAACTGTTTCACACCATATAGCGGAGATGCTGAGTTGCAGATATGCACAACAAAAAGACTGTCACAAATAAATGAAGCTTTCGGCCATTAAGGTCTTCGTCAACAATAGATGCACTAGTGGGCGCATGCGCATGCACACACACACACACACACACACACACACACACACACACACACACACCTGTGTTGTGTGTGTCTACGCCTATTGCTGATTAAGACCTCAATGGTCGAAAGCTTCATTTATTTGTGACAGTCTTTTTGTTGTGCATATCTGCAACTCAGCATCTCCGCTATATGGTGTGAACCAGTTTTACAGGATTCTTTAATATTTTAAGATTAATATTCTGTTCCCCTTGACCCTTCCCCCTTTCCATAATTGCAACATGGCAATCTACAATGTTTTTTAGTTGCAGAAAACAATTTAATGGTTGTACAACCATAGATGATTTTATGTACGGTATCTTAAGTATGTCAACTTTAATCAATTCCCTTACAACCCTCTAGCAATCTATGTAACTTCAACTCTTATTAAATATTTATGAACTTTCACTAATGGTAGTAATTTCTGTGCTATAAGTTGTAAATAAAACAATAAGATTTGTCTGTTAACAGACAATTGGCCCCAGCGCCTATCAGCGCATTCTTCCTATGTATTAGATAAAAGAATCTGTAACACACTGTGATTGTAAACAGATACTGTACCACATACTGACCACTGCCTAGCAGCTTAGCCCACTTTGCTTCCAAAATTTTCATTTGGTAGCAGTTTGTATTTGTATCGTGCTCGAGAATGTCGACACGATACAATGTATCTAAGCTAGGAAGCCATGTTCTAGTCGTGGTAATATGTCTTATCCATGGTGAAATGTATCATATTTTTGTAGCCTTTGAAAATGACAAAGTCAGAACACTTGATGAAAAAGAAATGTGTGGTCACGACATAAGCTAAGCTACGAAAATTGTATCCAGATGGCCACACCGTCTCACAGCATTTTCTTGCAAATTGCAACTTATGTATTTTAATTGCATTCTTCATATTAGCATGCTCTGATCATCTAGTTTTAAACTTTACACTTAGATTTCACGCTCATACAAAACAATGGTAAGGTGCACTTGAGTTTTGGTAGCTCCTCTGCTACGTGGTGTGGTTAGCAAAACATTTCTGTTGGCCATAGTCAATTACACGATAGTATACAGTAGCCACTGAGAATTGGTGAATCTAATGATTTGTTTTAGCTGAAGATGCAAACTTATTACTCCTGTTTTTGATACAGAAATCACAAGATTGACAATTACTAATATGTCCATTGTGGATTATAAAGTTGGTTAGTGGTTTTCATATGTATTTATCATACTGCATGTTTCTCAACATGTACAGGACTTTTAGGAATACTGGTTTGTATTCCTAATGTTACAGTTTGGTTGCAGGTTGGCAAAGCGAACAAAAATATAACTGGAGGGAAACCGGCTGTGGTGATGGACTGATGTTTAGTGTAGCCCAATCATCATTTCAAAAACTATGTGGGCTATTTTGAAGTGTCCTGGTTTCCAAGGTAGTGGTTACACAGGAACCTAAGACTACAGTTTAAATTTTATTGAATATTCTATTTTACACGACAATATTCTGCACAGTATATTCTATTGTGCCACCGCATAATTTCATACAGCCCACACCATGACGGAAGTTTACTGAACACCATTTTCTCACTGGTTCTGCTACCATATCTAACCATCAGACTATTCATTCATCATGTTCACTTCCCATAATTCACGCACAAACAGTCACCAACTGCAACATTAAATGGAAAAACCATGTAAGTGCATATGAAACTTCCTGGCAGATTAAAACTGTGTGCCCGACCGAGACTCGAACTCGGGACCTTTGCCTTTCGCGGGCAAGTGCTCTGCCATCTGAGCTACCGAAGCACGACTCACGCCCGGTCTCACAGCTTTACTTCTGCCAGTATCTCGTCTCCTACCTTCTCATTCTGGCATGTAAGTGCATGTTTATCCAAATGAGTACTAATGATTATGTCCCCCCCCTCCCCCTCCCCCCCCCCCCCCCCCCCCCACTGCCACTTCTCAGCACACTACTATTTTTGTTATTTGTTCAGTATCTTGTTTTCACATTTGCCACTAGCTTGCCCCTTTCCACAGAATTTGATTATCACGATTCTTTGTAAATTGTGATGTACACAAAAATAAATACAGGAAACACCAATCTCTAATTAATATTTAGAGGTGAGAAAGAAAGAAGACATGGAGACACGGAATACGTAAAATTCACAGTTTGAATAATAAACAAACTGACCTTTCCTCTCTTTGTAAGCAGAGTTCAAAATTTAAACTGCAGTAAAGTTTATGCTGTGGATCAACCCAGCACTCCCTTTCACAAATGAGGCATATTTATTTATCGGCCCAGCTTTTGACTGGCTAATATATTCATCTATTCACGTGCACTGATTTGACTTGTGTTGATCCCAGAAATACTGTTGGGTGTTGTTAGATTATGGATGTGGGGCAAATCACAGTTACAAAATAAAACAGTGAATCACAGACACAAAATCAAACTGTGTGAACTCCAGGAAGAAATATCAACAACGTAAGAAAAAACAGATGGCTACTTACCGTAAAGAAGACACGTTAAATTGCAGACAGACACAATTAAAAGACACTTACATAAAGCTTTCGGTCACAGCCTTCATCAATAAAAGAGAAACACACACACACACACACACACACACACACACACACACACACTGTTCATTCACACAAACAAGCACCCCTCATACGCAGCTGACCAACTCCTCTGGCTCCAGATGCTGGATTTGGCACCCAAGCCTGCATGAGGTGTGCTTGCTTGTGTCTATGAATGATGTGTGTCTCTTTTACTGATGACGGCTGCAGCCGAAAGCTTTAAGTAAGTGTCTTTTACTTGTGCCTGTCTGCTACTTAATGTGTCTTCTTTACCGTACAAAGCAATCTGTCTTTTTCTACATATTGTTTCCAATTTGTATAAATATTATGGGGTCGACAGAAGTGTCCGATCCCACGCGTCGGCTTTGACCCATGACGTAAGGGTGTTATCGTGTGTGACGTCATGACGGCATGGAGTTTGGTTTGTGAGTGTGGCGTGTTTGTAGATGTCGTCTTGTTGTGCTCTCTGGTGGTATGTTCAGGGTTTTCGTTTGTGTGGTGTAATGGGCTCAGTTTGCTTTTGCTCATTATCCAGAATTGTTTGAGTGTTGGCTGTGTTTGTAGTGGAATTCGTTTCAGCGAGTTAATGATTTTGTGTCAAGGTTAATTTAGTGTTGTTCGCTGTACATCGTGTGGTAATTTTAGTAAAATTAATCGGATAAAATTAAGTGCGCAGGTCAATGGAAGTGTTCAATCCCAACCTGTGGCTGTGTATGTTGATATTGGTATCGGGAGATGTTTTTGAGCTATATAGGCCAAGGGAAGTGTTTGATCCTAATTTATGGGATCGGGAGCTGCTGTTGAGCTATAGAGGTCAAGGGAAGTGTCCGATTCCAGATGATACTGTGTTTAGTGGTATTTGGGGAGCTTTGTGATGTCGATTTTATGTCGTTTTGTGTGGGGGTGGGTGTCTAAATTTGTTTGTATTTAGTTTGCCCCCACCTAAAAAACACCCCATTTCCCGCACTTGCCCCGTTAGTGTCATTAGGCTTTTTGTGGAAGGTGGGTGTGTGTATTTTTCGATGTATTTTCGTCCTCATAATGTGTACATACAGACTTTATATGCGCCATATTGGAATCGTGGTTTATGGTTGTACCCGCCATATTTGTGACGTCATGGGTCAAAGCAGACGGGCAGAATCGGACGCTTCTGTATTTCCATATTACGAACAATTGACAATAAGAAGAAAAATATGAGACAAGTCACAGTTACACTTAAAATAAATTCATAATAAGAAAAAGCAACATTTGAACAATGAAATAAATCATCTACCCCTAATAGTATTTAAGGAAACATTTAATTTTATTATTTTAGATTCGTAATAAGAATATGTAACACCTGCAGAGTGAATTAATCATCTACAAACTTACAGTAAGAGAATACTCTGCTCTGTTAGTTTAGGCTGGCAAACTAAACTATTCTATTTTATAGATAAAGTTCTTCTTAAGTAACATTTCAACTTTTTTTTCCTGAATCTTTCTCCATTAAGGTTTCAGCTAGCTTGTATAGCAACTTCCATATGATGATAAAATCTTCTCGGGTTGACAGCTGAGTCAATGCGTTGTTCTCTGGCAACATTTCAACAAGTTTCTTACTTGCCATCTTCAGGTGACTGTCAACCCAAGACGATTTTATCACCGAGATTCGCTGAGAACACCTGCATTCTCGTAAATCCCATGAGCCTTACACTGCTGTGTCCTTTATAAAGCCACTGAATACGCATACATTCTGTATCCTTTACGAAGTCATTGACTATTTATAGATGCATCATTGAAAAAGGCTGGTCTTATAACAGATTTGTGGTAAATTTTCATGAATAAAGCACACTGTTTCGTAAATATAAATAAATGGCAAGATACTGAACTCCAGAGAAAGATGGTAAGTGATGGAGGAGAGAGGCACTTGACTAAGTATTCATATCTATATAATAATTATATCCCTGTGTGCAACACATCAAAATGGAAGGCAGTGTACAAGTGCAAGGAATACACATTTTAGTGTCTCAGCGCCATGGGACGCCAACAATTTTGCCACACCATAAACACTGGTTCTTCCCTTGTCACTGAAGTTTAGCAATGTCATGACTGTTTTGTAGCTGGATGGGTAACCATCTGGCTACACCAAGTACTGTCAGCTCAGGACATGCAGGTGAGTGAAGTGCCGACCACTCTAAACACTTACTCAGGATATGAAAAGCGTAGAGCAAATTCCTCAATCTATTTACCAACCTTTTTTATGTATCCCCCCAGAGAGTATCATATTTATATTCCAAGGAATTTAGAGGCTCTCTCTTTGTTTACAGGTAGGTTTTCAAATCTGACATTGTTTATCCTGGCAAAACTACACGTGATGGGCGAAAATTCATACACAGTTTTGTACTCATTCAATAACAGTTTGTCTGTGTTTAACAACCAGATTAGTGTTTGTAACAAAAATAGTGCTACACAGTTCATTAACACAGTGATTCAAAGAAAGTATATCGATGTCACCAGCCAACATTACTGGTAGACACTTTAGAATGCTTTGGGATGGAAAACTGATAAATACAATACACTGAAGTGGATGAAGTGAGGAACCTTGTCTTATATCAAACTACTTTGTATGCTTCCCACTTTTTTCCAGGTGATTATGACTTTTTTTGCTGTTGTATCATTGTCAGGACACTACTACTAATACATCGCCAACTGATACAAAATCATGAGAAACATTGTTGTCTTAACACATTTACATGAGAAAGAAGTAAGCTACTAGTGGACCTTGCAACATTTAACGATCCCACAGACTAAATTAGGATCCTACCAACGAAATCTTACAATAAATAATAGTGGGTTCGACATTAATATTGGACCCCGTTGAAATCTTGGATATGGTGAGGTACAGTGAAAGACTGATCTGTAGCCCACCCCGAGGTCTACGTTAGATTAGAAGGTGACAATTTCGTTTTGAGTCTACAAAGACACACACAACTCTGTTACATCATAAGGCAGTTAATGAGAAGTAATTTGTCACTGTGCAAGCTGTAACAAAATGAAAATTCAAATTTTTACGACAACTAATCGAACACACAATTGTAAATATTTACACCTTAGAGACATTGACTATAACTCACCTATCATCAGCGCACACGCTGTCTCACTAAAATTCTTTCCCTGGCCATTAACAAGTGCCGCCTGTAATTCCTTTGCTGATATTTTTCCTGAGCGGTCAACATCGACGGCATTGAACCACTGTTGTACTTCAGGACTTACTCCGTCGTATCCTCCTGGGTAAGAGCCATAATTCGATGGTTGGCCACCAAATCCGGCCTGTGGCTGTCCTCCAGCATAGGGCTGCTGTGCGTTTGGATAACCTGCACCGCCAGAGTATGAACCTGGAGCTTGCTGTCCAGGATAACCAGCTGAACTTGGAGCTTGCTGTCCAGGATAACCAGCTGAACTTGGAGCTTGCTGTCCTGGGTAACCAGTGTTACCGGGATAGCCACTATTGGGTTGAGCGCCTCCATAACCAGCATAGCTCAGATTCTGCTATGACAGCAAATCACACGTAACTGAATCTTTCTGTCAGTACCCACTACCAATATTTATACGCAACAAATTGTCACTGACAGATGTAGCGGTTTCAATAAATATGATCCTTATTAAGGACTTTATCATACAACGGCTATTATACTCACCGGGTATGACATTGCGGTTTTCAAACTTTAGTAAACCCGAATCAATTGCATACATCCAGCAAGCAACAACTCTATGATAATACTGTCGCAGAAGTTTAACCATAGAGTCAGGTACGACTAATATCTATGGTGGCGGCAAAGTGCCTTGTACAAAGTGATTCGGTATTCTACTCCTTTATCTTTAGAGATTACGTCATCTGGCTCGTGAACGGGAAAAGCTAAATAGAGTCACCCAATGGCTTCCCTGTTAAGTAATGACCTCGCTGGATCCACCTCTGTAACACTTGTCCTTGATGTCACCATGACGTGTAAATGCGCACTGCTCACTTACGCTTTCGCCCGTCGGGGTCTGGGATGTTTATCGACTTTTGTGGTCGTATCGAGTATGAGCGCGGTGAGCAACATTTCCAACTTCCTGTTTTTCGTGTTCCGTCGGAAATACGGATTTCCTCCGAAATCTTACGATTTTTAATTTTAATTTTTTATGATGTAATACATGGTATTGCTCGAACCATATAATACCATAAATATAAATCCCCAGCTTGTAACTGGTAATCGCCGATGATGGGAATAAACCAGAGCCGATTGCAGTTGCACATAATTTCGTTTGAGCTGAAAGTATCTCAGTTTAGATGGCTATGTAGGTTCAGCATTAAATAGTTAAATACGGATACAAGCAGTGATTCCGAAGTCTCATAGAGAAAGATACGAAATAGAAAGACAAAATACAACACGAAATACAATTAAAGAAGGGGGAAAAAACCTCTTTTTCGTGGGTTAATCACACAGAGGTTCCGTTTGTGCTTATTGTTCAACGTGTGATCATCACTTGAGTCTCAAGTCCGGGAAGAGTGATCTGAAGAAACATATAACAGTGAAAATTGTAGTACTGTCGCCATATAGCTTAAATTAACTGAAGTGACCTTCTGTGAACGTTAGAACCAAATTAAGTGAAAGTGCCCATGAAGGTGAAATACGTCTCGCTAGTTTTGTTTGTGGACACGATCTACCACTGGAGCACTTGCCCTATCTGATAAAAGAAGTGTGTCCAGAATCTGAAATTGCAAGGTATGTCGAGTGCGAGACAACAAAATTAACAGAAATTATACTCTGAAACGCTAAAGAAACTGCTAAAGGTATGCGTATTCAAAGACTGAGATACTGTATGTAAATAGGTGGGATACGGCGATGCGGTAGGCAACGCCCATATATGACAACAAATGTCTGGAGCTGTAGTTAGATCGATTACTGCTGCTACAATGGCAGCTTATCAAGATTTAAATGAGTTTGGAAGTGGTGTTATAACCGGCGCACGAGCGGTGGACACAACACTCCGAGGTAGCGATGAAGTGGGGATTTTCCCTTACGACCATTTCACGAGTGTACCATTAATATCGGGAATCTGGTGAAACATCGGATCTCCCACATCGCTGCGACCGAAAAAGATCCAGCAACAGTGGGATCAACGAGGACTGAAGAGAATCGTTCAACGTGGCAGAAGTGTAACTCTTACGAAAATTTCAATGCTGGGCCATCAACATGTGTCAGCGTTCGAACCATTCAATGAAACATCATCAAGATGGGCTTTTGGAGCTGAAGACTCACTTGTGCACCCTTAATGATTGCACTACACACAGCTTTATGCCTCGGCTGGGCCTCCTGGGACTGTTGATGACTGGAAACATGTTGCCTGGTCTGAGCAGTCTCGTTTCAAATTGTATCGAGTGCAAGGGCGTGTACAGGTACAGAGACAACCTCATGAATCCATGGACCCAGTATGTCACCAGGGGACTCTTCAAACTGGTGGAGGCTGCATAATGGTGTGGGGCATGTGCAAGTGGTGTGATATGGGAACAGTGGTATGTCTAGAAACGACTCTGACAGGTTGAACGTACATAAGCATCCTGTCTGATCACCTGCATCCATTCATGTCCATTGTGCATTCCAACAGACTTGGGTAATTCCAGCAGGACAATGCGACCACCCACACGTCCAGAATTGCTACAGAGTGGTTCCAGGAACACTCATCTGAGTTTAAACACTTTCGCTGGCCACCAAACTCCTCAGACATAAACATTATTGAGCATATTTGGGATGTCTTGCAACATGCTGTTTAGAAGAGATCTCCATTCCCTCGTACTCTTACGGATTTATGGACAGCCCTGCAGGTTTCATGATGTCAGTTCTCTCCGCCACTACTTCTGACATTAGTCGAGTTCATGTAACGTCTTGCTGAGGCACTTCTGCATTCTCTCAGAGGCCGTACATGATATTAGAGAGACGTACCAATTTCACTGGCTCTTCTGTGTAAGTAATGTGACTGTGAAGGAAAGTTTTATTCAACTCACTGAACTTCTCAAAAGAGACACATTTCCCCTTATTGTACACGAGTCCATTGGCAAGGGATGAACAAATCATATATGTATGGTAGCTCGTGTAATGACAAATGGTAAAATCAATGGCGAGTTTCTTGGGCCTATTCCTCTGAATGACGCTAACAGCAGTTCTCTGAATGAAAGTATTGTCACAATTTTGAATCACCATGAGATACCATACAAAGGGAACAGGTTTTGCTACAGGAGTTGGAAATGTAATAATAGGGGCCTAACATTCCTTAAAGACATTGCTGAGAGAAGGACATACATCTTTCCACAATGAAATGCATGTGTCATTCATTTGCATCTTGTGCTTCCTATGTATGTCTCAAACTGCCTAGATGAATTGAAGACATTGCAAGAAATGTTTACAGCTGTTTTCAATCAAGTCCTAAGCACATAGCTGAGCTGAGGGAATTTCAAGATTTCGTAAACTTGAAACCTTACAAGATACTACATCCAGGTCAAACTTGCTGGCTTTCTTTAAAGTTGGTTGTTGGTCGACTTCTGGAGCAATACGAGGCCTTTAATCTGTATTTTACCGATGTAGTCTTGAGTGAATAGTTTCTTTTCTGTGAAATTGTATTGCTGATGTCGAACAGTCTAACTACAAAACTGTTTCTTCAGTTTCTGGATTTCATATTACCTTTATTCTACAATTTGAATTTAAAAATGCAGTGTGAATCACGATAAATTCATGTTATTTACTGCATAGTAGATAGTACACTGAGGATAATTTTACACTGTTTTATAAAAGATGAATACCTTCCCTAAACAATGCTGGAGGACATGCAGTATAAATACCAATAGATGATGTTGTTTTGGTGCTACAGTTCCTTTGACAGTAGCCAAAAGCCGAAACCCAAGCATCAAGGAAGTGAAAGATTTGAAGTTTCTATTCTCATATATATACAACGAAGGTGTTGGACAGATATGCAAGAGTTTTCATTTTGATGACAATTAGTCCAAGGACTTAGAAGCTCTTGACCCTGAAAATGTGAACAACAAATCTATTTCATCAAGATTTTAGCTTCCATCGCCTTTTCTGAATTTAATTGGAGACAATGAGGAGCAACAGCTAGATAAAGAGTGGAGAAAGCTGCGAAATAATGTTATTAATATTGTCACCACAGATTCAACCGTGTTCTCTATTGCAGTTCGAGATATAAAGAATGTGGACAGAGAACTATTGTTTCCAAAATCACCTAAATTAATGATCGCACTCTTGTGCTTGCCTCATTCATCGGCTAGCACTGAAAGAGCGTTTTCTGCAGTGAATAGAGCGAAAACCATGACAAGGAATCAATTGACCAGTGGAACAATTTCAGGACTTCTCCATTCCAAGGGGTTAGCAGAAACAGATGCCTGTTATGACTTCAACATAAGTGCTTAATTCATCAAACTAATTAGCCTAACAATGAAGTGTACAAGAAGAGGATGATAAATAAGCTCAAAATTGTGGAGAAAAATCAAAGTGGTACAGAGTCATACCTCCTACTGACTCCTGGTTAGTTGGCGCTTCAGAGATATTGGATAAGTTTACTACAGTAATTTCACAAGTTTTATTTCTCTCCTCTTAACAGGGCAGACTAAAGGCGGGGGTGCAAGGTGTGGTCCACCCCAGGCATCTTGTCTTGGGGGGTCCTCCAAATCTCGAGGGCCAATTTCGAAATAATGCCAAAATACGTTCATTAATTATGAGGCAGTCTGGACGTCATGGCACTGATGTGGGAAGGGGGAGTCCAAGACTAGGGCCTCATTCTGTTTTGCTGCCCCAGGCTTCTGGGGTGGGGGATGCACGACTGGGAACCTCTTTTTTTGTTTTGCCTCAGACAGCCCGCCTCTACGTCTTTCTAAATATTTGCTATAGTATTACTGAAGCATTTCTACGTCACAATTATAAAATACCGTTTTTTTCCTGCAATATTCTGACTTTTTATTATTAAATTTTCGATTTTTTTTACGTTTGGCAACACTGGCAGTGATCCCCCAGTAGCACGAAGCTCACATCTGCTATACTTGCTGCCATAACCACATCACTCTTAGAAATAATGTGACTTGTTCCTGTTTCTAGTACCTAATTACTCCAAGCATGAAAGTGCTTGCGACATGTTCATTTCGGAAAAGCTGTCGACAAATGCAATGTCACTGTGTGTGCGTCCTAAGAATTAGAAATGGAAACGTATTTATAAGTTGCACACCAGTGGGTAAATCACATCTTGCCTCATCTTATTTGATTTGACCCGTTATTGACCCCACTGTAATTGATCTGTTTATTCATTGAGGACCATATACATAACATTATGTCATATAGTTACATGTTAAAAACTAAATGTGCTTTGCATAGCAGAACAACAAATGTAGTACTACCATAAGACTGTTCCAAAACCGCAAAAAGATTGTAAATACAGAGTATTATTGTGACTGGTAGCCTCTCTTGTAAAGCATTAACTCTTGTAAAGCATTAACTCTTGTAAACTCATTATACCAATTTTGGAATCTATTGCTGCCTTTTCTTTCATTGAAAATGAGGACCTATCTACTTCACACTAGTTATTTTCATATGTATTATGAAAATTACTTAGCAATAAGCTCCCCCAACGGTAAAAATGTGCTAGTTGTGTGAAGTACATTCTAGTTTGTGCGAAAAATTATAATTCACTGCAGGAAAAATGAAGTTCTTCCTCTGAACTACAAAGTAACTAAAACAACAAGGGGAAAAAAGCAGCAGCAGTTATATTCCTTACAAATACCAGTACTAGAATATATTTCGTCTGTATACATACTTTAACCAAAGATATTGTTGTTTGGAAAAGAAGTTTTCTAAAATAACTAGGTTGTACATTTTCTTTCATACTTTATAGACGATAGGGATTAAGTTAGCTCCTAATTCTTTCTCAAATGTATCAGTCGTTGCTATGCTTTTTATTCTGAGTGGTACATACTTGTTGTTTTACCAGATGATCGATGTGTTTCGAATTTGCTGGCATTTGCATTTAAATTATTGACAATGACAACTTACTCATGGAAGAGAGAGCTCTTACATGTAAAAACACCGAGGATTACAGAACATACTTTTCACAAATTGATAAGACGGTCCCACAATCTTCTAGAAAAGCGATTTTTTTTTTTTTTTTTTGCAGAAGCAGGATTCTAGCTCCCATTCAATCTACATTCTCCACACAAACACAGCATGTCTATCTACTGTGCACACTGTTGACTTTTTTTATTTTTTATTCAGCAATAGGTATCACAAAACTCTTACATTGACTTTAAAGACAACATTTAAATTATATTGAAATAAAATTGGCTAAATAAACACCAAGAATATAATGTGCATGAATGCGAAAGTGTTTCCAGCGTCCTAGGCAAGATGTGTGGTTCATATATTGTTTTATAAACTACATCTTCAGCAAGGGAGGAGGGACTATAGATGACATCTTTGCATGGTAAGATACCATGTGCTGTTTCCACCTTGATCCTCATTAGCTTCACTCCCTCTGCAATGCTTGATGTTATTTCTCCTGGTTTGATTAACCCTGTAGGCGACATCTGTAAATAATTTCCGAATACTGGGTTTTTACAAGGATCTCCCACCACCTAATCACATTATGGATGAAGCGTTTCCAGTGAACCCTCGATCTGTAATTAGCAGTGGACTCCACACATACCCTTGGCATGTTGAGAAGGTTACAATGTAATTTCCATTATCCTCTGCCAGTTATTTTGGGATGAAGTAGACCTTTTGCTTTAACGATTACAGCATGATGGCCAGAAAAGCTGACAGGGATTATATTGAATCTTGAACAGTTACTCTCATTGTGATGTAGATTCTGTCAAGGCTTGCTGCTGCTACTGCCAAGACAAATATGTAGTGAGTACATGTAGAGGCAGTCGCTCAACTATGTCTTTCATGTTCAGTCACATTTTTCAGGCTACCACAAAAATTTGTTGTGCACTTTGAATCTATCTCCCTTAAAATGCAAAAATCATCTGTGATGACGATGTTGCTTTTTGCCTGTCTCAGAAAATGTGGGACTTCATTGTTGAAAAACTTTTCCCTTGCAACTCTGTTGTTTGATCCAGAGAAAGTGCAGAGCTGTCACTGCATATCCATCTGCACTCACAACAAGAACAATAGCAGTAGAACACACTGAAGCACCGCCAGCAGAAGAAGAGGAAACAATTGTCTGCACTCACAGCAGCAACAGCAGTAGAATACACAAAAACACCATGAAGAAGAGGAAACAACTGCAAGTGAAATGTGTAGTGTAACAAGGAGGTGAAAAATAGTGCCACCATCTCATCTGAAGGTTTTTTTTAATGTCAGCCACGAAGAGGAGAAAAACCACTATAAGTAGAATTAAATGTTTAACAGTATTTCATCAAAATATAGAATCTATAAAGAATAAAGTTCAGCGACTAGAATTAGAATTGCAAACAATGGACAGTACCCTTGTATGTATCACTGAACACTGGTGTAAGGAAGACAGAATTGTATACATTGCAGTAATATCAAATGATTTGACCTGTTCTCATAGTAGAAATTTCATGGAAGGTGGGGGTTCATGTATTTATGTGAAAAAAGCTACTGCATTTAAAATCAGAAAGGACCTTGTAGCATTAAGTGGAGACAAACATTTTGAATTATCAGCAGTTGAAATATGAGAAAATATGTGTCAAAAAATTAATTGTACTTTGTTTGTCTAGATCCCCTGATGGTAATATAGAAATTTTTTTCTCAAAACTCAGTCAGATCTTGGACAAGGTATCTAGTCCAAAAATTAACGTTTTCATATGTGATGACTTAAATATCTACACAATGAAATCATACGATATTAGCAGTACATATTATGGCAAAACGTCACTTGTAAATTGTCCAATTAGAGTGACTAAACAATCTTCCTCAATAACAGACTATGTGGTAACAGACACAGAAGGAAAGCACTGCATGTTTACTTGTTCAAAATCTAGGCCCATCAGATCATCTCTGTCAGACATTAAAAGCAAATGTTTATGTAGAAAAGACTGCTAAATTGAATGCATGCAAAAGTCTCCTCAGAAGCAAACCTTTGTCAGTTCTCATTCCAGCTACAGCACAAAAGATATGAGGAAGTGTATGCAGAAACAAATGTGAACAAAATGTTTAATAAGTTCACGAGAATATTTCAAGTAACGTTTGAGGAAGCATTCTCCAAAACACTGCTTTCCATTGGAACATCAAGAAAAGTATATAGGCGATAGAGGTGGCCAACTCTCTGCTCATGTACAACCTGTCTAGTCTGCTTTTCCCCCTGTTGTAGTGAAACGTGAACTCTGTGCTTTCTTCTCTGAGGAGATGTGATGAGTCGTCAAGTTTGATACGCCTTGTCAGCTCTTGCAGCTCCACATTGAGTGCTCGCCCTCCTAGTCAGTGCTGAGATGACGTTTCTTCCCATGCTGGTCATTGCCGTGGCGGCCGGCGGGGCCTCTGTCTGCATGGCTGGCGGTGCTGCCGCTGCGGCGATGGCTACGGCTACGACTGGCTCTTCGCTTGAACATAGCGCTTCGCCTGTTAACGCTCCGGCGTAGCTGCCACTACTGTTCTGTTGCTCGGCATTCGTGTTTTCTGTGTGTGGTAATTTTGCCAGTTGTTTGCTTCTGCGGCAGTTTGCTCGCATGCGCTCTGTGGAGTTACATATGGAGCACGTCTGGGGCTGGCCGTTATACTGCCCCCCCCCCCCCCCCTGTGTCCTTCAATCATTACGAAAGACGACACGTGTTTCTTTAGTACTATCGCCACAGATCTGACTCCTGAGTCGACCTTCTACCTGTGTCCCGCCCCCCAGAACTAGCGGTTCACAGTTAGCACATCCCTATATAATCTGAAGCATCGTCCCACTTCGTCGTCCGCACTTCGAAGGGTAGATTGCACACCTTCATGTGCCTCACACCGTAGCCGACGAATGAGTTTTTTACGTTGCTCATGACACCGTCCCTGTCCTTAAATTTCCGTAATCCAACATGAGTGGTGACTAAGGTTTCACACCGTACGAGTGTTTTTAACTTAATGAAAAGGATGTATGCTATGAAGTCCAACATTAGTCCTTCATTTTCATCCTTCTTTATCTTCAGTTCGTGAAACATCCACTCCTTAAATTCAAAGGACGTTGGCCTAACGTATTCTCGGTCAAATTTCAGTTGCAGCGTCGTATTAGATCAGTTGTACGTAGTCATGTTGACTCACCAAATCGTTGATACAGACGTTAACGGCGAACAGTTACGGCTGGCGCAACGATGGGGCTGGCAGGCGGCGGGCGTGGGCGTAACGCGGTGGAATGTCGGGTGGCGACGGCTCGGATGCCGGTAATCCTCGGCTACCTGCGACTCACGATGGGCAGCGGCACACGTGTTTACAGGTGAGCAGTTTACCACTTGGCGGGTTTCGAACCCAGGACCGAGGGCGTTTTGATTACTAATCAAAGACGCAACCTCTAGACCACAGGTGTTGGAAATGTGATACACAAGGTGAATTTCACACACTATGCAAGGAGCTCAGGGATACGGAATTTGTATTTTATAACTATATTAGAAAATCAAAGCACCAGATTTTTCATTTGTCACGTCAAATTGCACCCAAATTTACTAAAAGGAACACAGTGTCACAAGCTGCCATCACATCCTCTGAAATACTGATTTGCTTAAGTTTAATTGGCAGTCGAGAGCAAATATTTGTGCAATAGTCATAGTAAATAGAAATATTGAAAAAGGTAGAAAGATTTTTCTGTTTAGCAAAAGTGACAAAAAGCAGATTTCAGAGTACCTGATAGCTGAACACAAAAGTTTTGTCTCGAGTACAGATAGTGTTGAGGATCAGTGGACAAAGTTCAAAACCATCGCACAATATGCGTTAGATGAGTATATGTCAAGCAAGATCGTAAGAGATGGAAAAGAGCCACTGTGGTACAACAACCGAGTTAGACAACTGCTGCAGAAACAAAGGGAACTTCACAGCAAATATAAACATAGCCAAAGCCTTGTAGACAAATAAAAACTACGCGAAGCGAAATGTAGTGTGAGGAGGGCTATGCGAGAGGCGTTCAATGAATTCGAAAGTAATGTTCTATGTACTGACTTGGCAGAAAATCCTAAGAAATTTTGGTCTTATGTCAAAGCGGTAGGTGGATCGAAACAAAATGTCCAGACATTCTGTGACCAAAATGGTACTGAAACAGAGGATGACAGACTAAAGGCCGAATTGTCTTTTTCCAAAGCTGTTTCACAGAGGAAGACTGCGCTGTAGTTCCTTCTCTAGATTGTCGCACAGATGACAGAATGGTAGATATCGAAATAGACGACAGAGGGATAAAGAAACAATTAAAATAGCTCAAAAGAGGAAAGACCGCTGGACCTAATGGGATACCAGTTCGATTTTACACAGAGTACGCGAAGGAACTTGCCCCCCTTCTTGCAGCGGTGTACCGTAGGTCTGTAGAAGAGCGTAGTGTTCTAAAGGATTGGAAAAGGGCACAGGTCATGCCCGTTTTCAAGAAGGGACGTCGAACAGATTTGCAGAACTATAGACCTATATCTCCAACGTCGATCAGTTATAGAAATTTGGAACACGTATTATGGTCGAGTATAATGACTTTTCTGGAGACTAGAAATCTACTCTGTAGAAATCAGCATGGGTTTCGAAAAAGACGATCGTGTGAAACACAGCTCGCGCTATTCGTCCACGACACTCAGAGGGCCAGAGACACGGGTTTCCAGGTAGATGCCGTGTTTCTTGACTTCTGCAAGGCGTTCGATACAGTTCCCCACAGTCGTTTAATGAACAAAGTAAGAGCATATGGACTATCAGACCAATTGTGTGATTGGATTGAAGAGTTCCTAGATAACAGAACGCAGCATGTCATTCTCAATGGAGAGAAGTCTTCCGAAGTAAGACTGATTTCAGCTGTGCCACAGGGGAGTGTCGTAGGACCGTTGCTATTCACAATATACATAAATGACTTTGTGGATGACATCTGAAGTTCACTGAGGCTTTTTGCGGATGATGCTGTGGTATATCGAGAGGTTGTAACAATGGAAAATTGTACTGAAATGCAGGAGGATCTGTAGCGAATTGACACATGGTGCAGGGAATGGCAATTGAATCTCAATGTAGACAAGTGTAATGTGCTGCGAATACATAGAAAGAAAGATCCCTTATCATTTTGCTACTATATAGCAGGTCAGCAACTGTAAGCAGTTAATTCCATAAATTATCTGGGAGTACGCATTAGGAGTGATTTAAAATGGAATGATCATATAAAGTTCATCGTCGGTAAAGCAGATTCCAGACTGAGATTCATTGGAAGAGTCCTAAGGAAATGAAATCCGAAAACAAAGGATGTAGGTTACAGTACGCTTGTTCGCCCACTGCTTGAAAACTGCTCAGCAGTGTGGGATCCATAACAGATAGGGTTGATAGAAGAGATAGAGAAGATCGAACGGAGAGCAGCGCGCTTCATTACAGGATCATTTAGTAATCGCGTAAGCATTACGGAGATGATAGATAAACTCCAGTGGAAGACTCTGCAGGATAGATGCTCAGTAGCTCGGTATGGGCTTTTGTTAAAGTTTCAAGAACATACATTCATCGAGGAGTCAAGCAGTATATTGCTTCCTCCTACGTGTATCTGGCGAAGAGACCATGAGGATAAAATCAGAGAGATTAGAGCCCACACAGAGGCTTACCGACAGTCCTTCTTTCCATGAACAATACGAGACTGGAATAGAAGGGAGAACCGATAGAGGTACTCAAGGTACCCTCCGCCACACACCGTCAGGTGGCTTGCGGAGCATGGATGTAGATGTAGATGTAGACCTCCCTCAACAGCTTTCCCTTCAATATTTATTGGTTTTCTTTACATCTTGTATTTGGCTTTTAATAGTTCAAGTGCCTTATTTGTACTCGGGTTAGCTGGTGAAACCACATAAACATTGATCACTGATACTTGCAAAACTGCTTCACACACAACTAACAACAAAACATGTTAAAACAAACAAGTCTAACACATTGCTTGATGTACACTTCACAAAAAGTATTTTGCTAGCGTTACAGTGTCTGAAGGTTTCTGTCCATTTCTTTGTGAAACGTTAGAAATGTCAGACAACATGCAAATAAATTCCAGTTACTAATCAATGTGATTCTACTCACATTACTATTTTTATTTCAGTTTGCAGACATATTGCAATCCATTTGAATGTAAAATATTAAATACGGCACTGATATGTACAAAAATGCAGTTTATAAATATAGTAGATTGCAAGTAATTTATTACGCGATATGTCGTACAATTCAGATTGATGTCTCACTGCTTCAACTGATCTTTCGTCATTTATTATAAAATTATAAATTTTAATGAAAGAGACGGCGAAAGAGAACAATTTATACCAATTATAACGAACAACAGACAACTGACATCAGCCACGAAAACGACGATGAAACGAAACACGGACATGTGTGCAGGGCCATATATTGGGAGGATATGACCTTGGGGGTCACATGATCAACACGCACAGATGACGTCAGCCACCAAAATTTTCTTCCCAAGAAACTTTGTTGGTGCCGTGCCGAAACGTGACATGATGACACGGCAAGGGTGGCTGCTGCCATTTGAAATGCATAGCAGACTCTTTTGAAGGGATGGGTCATGATATGGCGTGATAGCCATTGTGAATTGGCCTATATTCTGAAACAGACAGCCAAATATTAATTTCATCCTTTGTTCTCCAATCAGAGGGAAATGTTAAATAAGATCGAATGTTGCAGAACATATCTGATCTACATTCATACCCAGAATGTGTTAAGAACGCTAAGTGGCAAAGAAAATATTGACATGCAGCAGGATGTGAACCCACCACCTCTAATCAGTATACTACAATGATAATTTTTGCACTACGGATTTTGTGTCAGGTCTTGGTTATCCTTACACCTCTTGAACCCTTGTATTTTTGGTGCTATATTATGTAACATTTAATGATAATGGTGATGTGTCTGTGATACATTTTTAATCTGTCGTTGCTTTGAAACGGCATACTGTGGCATACAATACAAAGGAAATGTGTAATCGAAACACACAGTTCACACTGGGGACATTAGCACACACTCTCGAAAATCGCTAGCCCCAAGCTCACTAGTGGTGTCACGACTGCAAAAAGCAGTGCGAAGTCTGCTGGAGGAGGAGTGTTGTGAAAGTGTTTCAACACAGTGTTGCCAGATGCAAAAAATTAAATCAGAATTTTACTAACAAAAAGTCGGAAGATTGTGGGAAAACATCCGTATTTTGTAACTGAGAGTTAAAATGCTTCAATAACGCTATAACATATTTTAAGACGAGAGACAAAAATTTGTAAAATTACTGTAGTAAACTTATCCAATATCTCTGAAGCGATAGTTCATCAGAAGCCAATAGATAACCATTATTAAACACCAAATTGTTTACGATGATTTAGCACTGTCACACAACTATTTTGCATATATTTCATAATTAAAACGCTTTAAAAATACAACTTTGTCCCACTTTGAGTTTTCTCCACAATATTGAGCTTATTTATCGTCCTCTTCTTGTATGTTTCACTGCAATTAATTTGATAAATTCAGCACTACTTTGAAATCGCAACATGCATCAGTTTTTGCTAACCTCTTGGAATGTAGAAGTCCTAAAACTGTTCCACTGGTCAATCGATTACTTGTCTTGGTTTTGATTCTGATCACTACAGAAGGAGCAAGCATGAAAGTGAGATCATTAATATAGATAATTTTGGAAACATTGTTTCTCCATCCCCTTTCTTTACATCTCGAACTGCAATCCAGAAGACTGTTGTATCTGTAGTGACAATGTTAATATCACGATTTTGCAGGTTCCTCCACTCTTTGTCTAGCTGTTGTAACTCTTAGTATCCAATTAAATTTGGAAACTTTGATACAAGTCCAAAAAATGATGAAATATACATGTTGTTCAATTTTCAGGGTCAAGTGCTTCTAAACACTTCAACAGATTATCATCACAATGAAATCTCTTGTATATTTGCTCAACACCTTCAATGTAGATGTCTAAGTGCTGGAAATGAACTATTGCAGTTCCTGGGGCTTCAGTTTTGCATTTTGCTAATGAGAGTGGAGTTTTCATCAAAATAAATATCATACAAAAGTTTAAAATTATTGCACGTTCTCCAACGTTGCCTTTGGAAGATACTCATCTTTTATGAAGCAGTCCAAAATTGTCCTCAGTGTACTGGCTACTTCGATGTAAATAACACGAATTTGTGGTGATTCACTCTGAATTTTCAAATTCAAATTGTTGAATAAGACTAGTACAAAATCCAGAAATTGAAGAAAAAGTTTTGTAGTTGGACTGTTCGATATCAGAAATAAAGTTTCCCAGGCAAGACATCACTCAAGATGGCATCGGTAAAATACAGATTTAAGGCCTCATTTTGCTTTAGAAGTCGAGCAACCACCATCTCTAAAGAAAGCCAGTGTGTTTGATATGAATGCAGTATCTTGTGAGGTTTCACGTGTACGAAATCTTGAAATTCTCTCAGCTCAGCTACATGCTTAGGACTTGACTGAAAATAGCTGTAAACATTTCTTGCAAAATCTTCAGTTCCTCTAGGCAGTTTGAAGCATGCGTAGGACGTTGTGAAAAGATATGGTATGTCCTTCTTCAGCAATGAACATAATGAATGGCGGGCCTCATTATTACATTTGCGCCATCTGCAGCAAAACGTATCATGTTCGGTTTGTCTGGTATGCCAAGGTCGTTCAAAAATGTAACAGTACATTCACACACAGTATCGCTAGTAACATCATCTGGAGGAATAAGTACAAGGAACTCATCGTTTATTTTACAATTTGTCATTACACGAACTACCATACATGTATGTTTTATACAACCCTCGTCAGTGGACTCATACACAATAAAGGAAAATGTGTTTCTTTCAGAAATTCAGCGAGTTGAGCCAAACATTCCTTCCCAGTCACATTATTTATAATGGCTGTTAATTTTATTCTATTGCTCTCAATAAGCCTTGCAATTTCAGAACCTGGACACACTGTTTTTATCAGATTGTGCAAGTCCTCGATTACTCTTACTGGTAGATTGTGTTTACAAACAACTCTAGCGAGAAATATTTCACAATTTTGACAATTTTATTTAATTTGGCTTTAACGTTCACAGAAGACATTTCAGTTAAGTTTAGCTGTTTCACAATACAACTACAATTTTTCACATGTTTCTTTCACAGTGATAATTTTTCTTTAGATCACTCTTCCGAGATGTAAAACTCATCTGTTGATCACAAGTGGAACAATAAGAAAAAAAGAACCTCTATTACTTTTTCTAAACCACCCATGAAAAAGAGGATCATTTTCCTATTCTTTGTTGTATTTTGTGCTGTATTTTGTCTTTTTATTTCTTGCCACTCTCAATAGGGCTTCAGGATCCATATTTAAATATTTAACAGTCAACCATCATGGCCACCTAATATGAGGTACAATCAATACAAACGACATGGTGTACAACTGGAGCCGGCTTTGTTTTATTCTGATCATTGGCAATTACCAAATACAAGCAGGGAATTCACAGATACTATTATTACATCATCCATGCAAAACCATGTATTACTTCATTAAAAATTCATTGATAAAAAGAAATTAAAATGAATAATGTAAATATTTGAGAGGAAAAACTGCATTTCAGACAGATGCAAACAAATTAAAGCAGAAGCTCCTTGTATGTTCAGCTGGTTCAGTCAATGAAAATTGGAAAATATTGCTATCTCTTCTTTGTTTGAAAGTGAATTCTGCCCACTTCAAACTCGTTATTGACATAGCAGCACACAGAGTGAAAAGTACTCAAGACACTCCGCCAATGCCAAATATATATGCTGATTGTGTGTAGTGTGTTCTAATTTGTGCAAAAAATTACAATTCACTGTCGAGAAAGTAAACTTCTTCCCTTGCTCTTGAAAGGAACTGAAACAACAAGGAAAAAACCCAGCAGGAACATGCCTGTTCCAGTACCAGTAAGTATGACATCTGCATTGTGCTTCATTTGAAGACATTCTTGATTCGAAAAGAAGTTTCCTAAAACAAGTAGCTTGTAAATTTTCTTTTGTACTTTACGGGCTGCTAACAGTGAGATTAAGTCACTTGTAATTCTTTCCCACATGTGTCACTCTTTTTTATGTTTTGTGGTCTAATAATGAGCGGTAGTTTATTTTCACCAGACAATAAACTTGTTTTGAATGATCACTCGCGCCTCCATGCTTCCTGCTTCATTTGTAAATTATTGACAATAACATGTCCCAGAAAGTTTCAGAAGTGTGAACAAAATTTTTACTAATAGCAGGACATGAACTGCAAATGAAAGGGTCCTTGCAGAAAGGTACCTAAATCACCTCTTGGGTGGAACTAACTTATAATCAATTTCGGTATCCATGCACACAGAAAGGTGGTTATGTCATTGCCACACAAGGGTGACAAATCCAAAATGAAAATAAGCTGTACAGCGGAAAGGTTTCTAAGTTGCTGACTTGGGTACTTTTCTGCTTTCCCATGAGTGAGCGCTAATATCGCCAAAACGTTCATAAAGCTGTCAAATGGCGGAAAACGAAACTGAGCTTGATGTTTCTCTAACAAAAGGAGGGCGAGTGTTATAAGAAGTGAAGAATATAAAAGAAATTCTATTAAGAAGGCACGTTTAAGACGTGAAGCATACATTTCCTATAGTGAATAGATAGTACCTCACCAAGAAATAGGCTCAAAATGCAGATAAATATCAAGAAGTTTAATAACTTTAAACTAGGTGCAACAACTGATACATTTTGGGAACAATGCTTGTTGTTTGTTATCTCTCAAACTATTTATTTATTTAGCGTATGGCAAGTACAAATCACGTATGAAAAATCTAAATAATTTTAAATTCAGCAATATTACCAGAAGTCCTGTATGCCATGGAATGTCTTTCCATGAACCGGTCTGTTGGAGAAATTGCAAGTCAGAGAGGGGAGAATCCTCAGGAAGATCCTAGGCCCAGTAGAAGAAGATGGGGAATTCGGAAGGTGACATAACTCGGAACTCTATGAACATATCGAGAGGCTCTCACTGTGCAAGAAAAAGGGGGGTAGCTTTCTACAGCAAGATTGCCTCCAAACAGATTGACCAACCGTCTATTCAGCTTGTGGCAAAACAAGAAGGTTCACACCACTTGGCTGATGGAAACTGAAAAGGACATTAAAGAAATGGGAATAACTGATCTCCAGAACATACAGTCTGTGAGACGTATGCTGAAGGAAGCCTGAAGATTTCAGGAAAAGCCTCGAAGGAATAGTACCACCTGGACAGAAGAAAGGAAGGAGTTACATTGACAGTGGATACAACAGTTCAGGGCAAAGATCAAAGTCCAACAGTTGAACAAGTGTGTCCCAAAGTATGTCCATTCGAAACAAGAAGAAGAAGATTAGAAAATTGCGAGACATTGTTCAAATGTGGGCTTTTCGGATTGTTGTTGGGGTTGGGTTGGGTTGTTTGGGGAGGAGACCAGACATAGGATTGTTGTAAGAGTAGACCTATTTGTAAGGTTTTGTTTTTACAACAATGTTTAATCATCAGTGTTGGTCACGGTGGCTGCATTCACTACTAAAATGCACAATGAGAATAAACAAATTGAGTTTAGAATCACACTACATTTGACTTCTTTGCCCCAATTAATAACATGACATAACAGCTTTCCAGTTTTAGTGTAAAAAGCTACATATGACACCTGATTTTATAGGATTGTGTTTGGTTTCTAACTTAAAGATGGCATAACAAATAGGATTGTGTTTGGTTTCTAACTTAAAGATGGCATAAGAAATGTTTTGAGATTTTCACTGAAGAGGAACAGGAAGAGCCGTACGGGATTAGCTGAGCGGTCTGGGATGGTGCAGTCATGGACTGTGATGCTGGTCCTGGCGGAGGTTCGAGTCCTCCCTCAGGCATGGGTGTGTTGTGTTTGTCCTTAGGATAATTTAGGTTAAGTAATGTGTAAGCTTAGGGACGATGACCTTAGCAGTTAGGTCTCATAAGATTTCACACACATTTGAATGTTTTTGAACAGGAAGAAATGTTGTCCTATAGGATGAACACAAAGGATGAACAGTATCTTCATTTGCATTGGATGATTGAAGTGGTGAATTCAGCACAACATAGACAATTCAAATAAGAGACAAAGCATACAGTGTATTGTTGCACGAGAAAAAAGTGCATGCATGCAGGAAATCCGTCTTCTCCTTACACAGTGTGTCTGATAAATACATAAGAAAACTTTGGAGACAGCTACTTCTGGGGCAATCACCACGAGATGCAAGGGGCAAGCCATTCAGCGGAAGCACTGTAAAGGTATAGCAACTGAGGTTTATTCAGGAATATATTGAAATGTTTCCAGTGAAGCAAAGCCATTATTCTGCCAAAACTATTTAGATGCTTCTTTGACTGTGAACATGATATACCCACTCTTTAACGAGACACATCCAGGTACTAAGATTAACTATAAGTTTAATAACAGACTAGAGTAAAAAATTTCACTGCATTTTGGATGCCTGAAAGTTGATGTGTGCTGCGTTTATGATGAATGAAACAATAAAATTAAGGACCCCAATGTGAACAGCCAAATGGGTAGCAGTAGGTCAACTAATGATTCATGAAAGGGAAAGTAACAAATTTTATAGTGCCTCAAAGGAAAGCAAGGGAAAATGTAAGAATAATCAAAACGCTGTGGCCTTAGTGTCTGGCTTCATGCTTAGTGTCTGACTTCATGCAATACCAGTTCAAGATAACTTCTGTTTGAGGCAGTTATCCATCAATGTGTTTTCCATTCACAATCTGAAGGCAAAAAAATGCATTTCTATATGTACCACAAGGGACAGAGGAGAAAATGTGCAGATGAAGTGGTGCCATTTTTTAATGATTATATTGACCAATTTGTCCCAAGGAACATTCATTCTTCCCGTATGACTGGAAGTTTGGAAGGGTAAAATGTGCTCTTAAGGAAGAAAAATAGGATTGACACCTCCTATGAATATTGCGAGTTTATTGTTGCATCTTCCAAAAACTGTGCATTTACTTTAAAATAGTTGAAACAAATGATAATAGGGATTTTACCAAATGGTTGCCCCAGTTTTATAAGAAGATGATGGTAACCCAAGAAACAACATATGTTTCTTGAGAGAGAAAACAGCCCTTCAATGTATCCTAGTTTAGTTATTTCAGGCATTCGTCAAAAAAGAAAGGATGTGTTGTAACAAACACCTGAATTGGTGGATTGATCGAAGACACCTTTCCTCTGTCTGTCAGGAAGAGCTGTTCCATCCATATTTCCCACTCAAGCATTATATCAAGACGATAAAGTTCCTATAATACTGAGTAAGACAGAAGATGTTTGGAAAGTCCTATGATATATCCCTGAAGAATGTATGAACTTTTATAAACAGATTCTATCCTGGTTACATGTTGACATTTAAAGATTCTGCAAATGACAAAGCACAGCTATTTGGTTCAGCATAAGCAAAATGTTATCATGATAACAAACAAACGTACAAACATTAATCCTTGTTCCATAGATCATGAATAGGGCATTTTGTAAAGATGTGGAATGTGTCACTTTAACATAAGTTTTCTTTACACAAAATAATTAATTAATTTTTTTCATCTACTGAGAATTCATCTGTTGAGTAGATGAGTTATCATTCATAAATTCTTTTAATTTGCTTTTAAATGTTGGTTAGCTATCTGTAAGACTTTTTAATACTATTTGGCAAATGACCAAAGATTTCTGTGGCAGCATAATTCACTCCTTTCTGTGCCAAAGTGAGATTTAATCCAGAATAGTGAAGATCATCCTTTCTTCTCGTGTTGTAGATAGCACTTTGCTGTTATTTTTCAATTGGGATGGGTTATTAACGACAAATTTCATAAGTGAATATATGTATTGTGAATGTGCTGTGATTATCCCGAGTTCCTTAAATAAATGTCTGCAAGGTGATCTTGGGTGGGCTCCAGCTATTATTCTGATTGCACGCTTTTGTGCAATGAATATTTTTTATCTTAATGACGAACTGGCCAAAAGTATGATGTCATATGAAAGCAGCGAATGAAAATAGTAATAGTAGGCTAATTTACTGATATGTTTATCACCAAAATTTGCAATAACCCTAACAGCATAAGTAGCTGAACCTGTTTCAGCAGATCATATGTTTCTTCCAATTCAATTTCTCATCAATGCAGACGACCAGAAATTTAAAGTATTCTGCAACAGACTTCTGTTCATAGTCTATATTTATCAATGGTGTTATGCCATTTATTGTACACAATTGTATAAACTGTCTTTTCTCTAAATTTAGTGAGAGTCCATTTGCAGAGAACCACTTAATAATTTTCTGAAAGACATTATTTGCAATTTACTCGGCTGATTCTTGCTTTTGGGTGTGATTACTATACTTGTATCATCAGCAAACAGCACTATCTTTGCATCTTCATGAATATAAAGTGGCAAGATGTTAATATATATTAACAACAATAAAGGATCCAAGACTGAACCCTGTGGGATACCATTCTTGATACCTCCCCAGTTACAGGACTCTGTATGTTTTTGCAGACTATCTGTACTATTAATTTCAACCTTCTGCATTCTTCCAGTTAAGTATGAATTAAACCATATTTGCACTGTTCCATTCATACCACAATACTTAAGCTTATTTAGAAGAATTTCATAATTCATAGAATCAAAAGCCTTTGAGAGATCACAAAATATCCCAATGGGTGATCTTCCATTATTCAACTTATATTCAGTGAAAGCATGTATAGCATATTCTGTTGAAAAGCCTTTCTGAAAACCAAACTGATATTTTGTTAGTACTGCATGTTTACAAATATGTGATGCTACTCTTGAATACATTACTGTTACAAGAATTTTGGATAAAGCTGGCAGAAGTGAGATTTGTTGGTAGCTGTCAGCATTAGATCTATCCCCTTTTTTATGCAATGGTTTAACAATAGCATATTTCAGTCTATCTGGAAAAATGTCCTGTTTCAGTGAGCTACTACATATGTGGCTGAGAATCCTACTTGTTTGTAGGGAACAAGCTTTTAGTACTCTGTTGAAAATGCCATCAATTCCATGTGAGCTTTTACTTTTGAGTGAATTTATTATTTTCCTAATTTCAGTAAGACAGGTGGGTTGAATTTCAGTTTTATCAAATTTTATAGGTACTGCCTCTTCCATATACTGCCTTGCAATTTCTAATAAATAGCTGGATCCTATTTTCTCTACAACACTTAAAAATGATTATTAAAATGTTTTCTTCTTCTGACTTCTTGTTGACAAACTTTTCATTGTGTTTGATAGAAATACAGTTTCCTGTGCTCTCGATTGCCCTGATTCTCTTATAACAATATTCCAAATTGCTTTAGTTTTACTATCAGGTGTGCTAATCTCAGACACAATGCGCATACTTCTGGACTTTTTAATAACTTTTCTTAAAACAGTGCAGTAGTTTTTATAACGTTTCACTGTTTCAGGATCATTATTCCTCCTTCCTCCTAGCTATAAGATACATTTCTCTTTTCTGTTTATGAGCTATTTTTATCCCTTTAGTAAGCCATGGCTTTTTACATGGTTTCTTATAGTTATATATCACTGTTTTCTTAAGGAAACTGTTTTCAAATATACTCACAAAGTTATTATGAAATAGGTTAAATTTTAAATTAGCGTCATGTTCCCTGTACTCCTCATCCCAGTCTAACTGTTGCAAGCAATCCATAAAATTTCGGATTGTTAAATCGTTAATTGAATGCACTATTTTGGAGGATTGTTTTGCATTAGGGGTGTATGGAGCTATATCATATACTGTAACTAGCTGTGCATCAAGATCAGACAGACCATTCTCAAAAGGAAAAGTTTTTATTTGATTAAAATTATCTTTGTCTATGAAAACATTATCTATCAGTGTGATGCTTTCCTATACCACCCGAGTAGGGAAATCAGTAACTGATGTCAAATTGAAAGAACCAAGTAATACTTCAAGGTAAAGCTTTCTACCGGACTCTTTCAGAAAATCTTCGTTGAAATCACCACAAACTATAATTTGCTTTCCTCTATCTGACAAACAGCACAACAAATAATCCAAGTTTTTCAAAAACAGTCGAAAATTTTCCAATGGTGACCTATACAAGGCTACAATTATAGAAGTGCCATTACTTAGTTTAAGCTCACATGCACATGCTTCTATATGTTGCTCTATGCAAAATTTTTAGTTTCCAAATTTTTCACACTGTGACAGATTTTAACATGACAAGACCCCCTCTCTCCATAGTGTCTATACTTAAATGTGCTGAAAGCTTATATCCACCTACATTTACAGTCTCCATACCTGTGACTATATGATGTTCAGACAGGCATAGTACATCTATTCTACCCTCAGTTTCTAAATCTTCTAAACAAACAAGAAGCTCATCTACTTTGTTTTTTAATCCCTTGCTATTCTGATGCAATATATTAACATTATTTTTCACTGTGAATCTTCTGACATACTAACATTATTTTTCACTGTACTGTTATGAGAATCTTGTGATATTTTCACATCTCTAGTACCTGCCTGTCTGAACTTCTCATTAAGCTTAATTTCAATCAATGTAGGATGATTGGACACGATCTTAGCCTAAAAAAGTACTCCCATGAGTTTCAGTGGCCTCCCTTAAAGATTTTGCTATCATCCCAGCCAGTTTACCCTTCCCTTTCCTATTGAGATGCAGGCCATGTCTTGTGAAGTCCCACCTACCAATACCATCAACAGGAACCAAACTTATGTCTGACAAATTAGCCACCCAAAGCAGCTGATCTAGTTCCATATTGACCCTCCTGACAGAGCCGTTGAATTGGGGCTGATCATACCACATGAAAGTGGGAACCAAGCCAACATTTGTATGGTTCTTTGAAGATGCTATTTTTACCAGATCACACTCAATATTTTGGCCCTGATCCCTATCAATACTGTTTCCTGCTTCACCCACTACCACAACATGATTCCTGCTTTGTAAAACCCTTTGCACAATGATCCTACATCATCTACCACTTGGCTAAGACATGCACTGGGCTTGAAAATACTTGTGACTTGGTGCCTATCACCTTATATTTCCTGCTGGATCTGGCCCACATCCCTTCCATGGCTATTACCTAACAGCAGAACTTTCCTCCTACTTTCTACTTTTCTTGCAACAGTTGGTATCCTAGTGAAAGCCTGTTGAGTGCTGACTACACTTACCGTACATCTACTTGAGCCTCTTTCTTAGTTGACTGAGGTAGCAGGCAAATCTATTGTTTGTGCCAATGATGAAACTGTCAGATACCGTTCTCTTTCTGTGGCCCTTTTCCTTGCTAACACTTCCCACCTGTCTTCACCTTTCTCCCCCCTTAACCTCAGCAGTTCCTCCCTAGCACTACCCAGTTCAGCCTGAAGGGCTCTAATCTTCCCTTCCTGTTCTGCTCTTTTCCCATGCCTTGAACATAAACTACAATACCGTGGAAGAGACCCATTTACTTCCCTGATACCCATGCCACTACATTCACCCCAATGTAACCATCTGCGACAACAGGTGCACAGAACCCCCGAACTAACTTTCCTACAGCAGCTCAGACACTTCTTGCTCATGGTTGTTTATAGTATTTTTACAAAATTTATCTAGACAATAACAGTAATAGTGCATTAATTAAATCACAAAAGTAAACTCCAACTTAAAGTTTTAATTTTGTATCATAACAAACTGAAATAACATTTTTTGAAATTATTTTTTACTAGCAGTGACGTTATCCTATTAATTTATGTGCACATTATCAATGTTCTTCAGGTAATAAAGTTAATCTGCAAAAATAATGTAATTTTAGAATGTCATCTAATACATACAGTGCAGAAAGGCACATAAGTCACCCGATTTTGTATATTTTTGTACACTTAATTATTTCACTATCTTTCACTTGTCTAAACAACATCTATTTCGTTTTATTATAAAATTAACTAGTATTTTTTCTGTTATTGTGTATTGCTTACTTACTGAGCTGAGCAGTTTTTTTATGTTTCTCAAATTTGCTTCAAGTGACTTTCTGCAATTACACATTCAAGCAACATATTCACAGCCCCACCTGTTCATCCACTGCTCAGGACATTACACACAATACCACAATAATCATGTACAGCTTCTAACTTTATCCCATGTCGTAGTCCTCCTGGAATCTTTAAAATCTGATAACTCATTATCTGACATTTTATATCACAAACTGTACCTTTTAATGAGATCTTCAACGTGCTAGTGTTTGGGGATAGCATTTATTTTAGCAGATAAGTTATGATGTGGTTATAATGTAAAACACACCAAATATAAGCATGATGAATTGTTTACTGTTACACATTTCAAATACAGTCGATCCCATTTATTGTGAGTTCGTTTTCAACAGTGCATTGGCTATAACCATGTAATTTACTGGTCCCATCTAAATCCTATGTAAATGCTTTATTTTTAAAAATCGCTTAGTACAACATTGCTTATTGCGACTTATTATATAAAAAGCGTATTTTTTACTACATTTTCGGAGAATTATATTGGCTATAAAGTCCATTGTTCATTTTTGTTTGGTATTAAATCAACATGTATGGTATGTTAAATATTCAGAGCAAACATTGCTTTAAAGATGCAAGAAAAGGGGAAAGGCTGTAATATTGAAGAAGTCACATGTAGTATGGCGATTACAGAATGGGGAACAAACATCAGCATTCAAAAGGGATTACATGTTTCACACTTTACGATTTCTATAATTTGGATGGACAGAGAGAAAATACAGCCTCTTTTAGAACACAGTTCTTTAAAAATTAAGTAGGGGAGATCATCTGACCACAGATATTGGAGAAGCTTTACTTACATGGTGTAAGTGGCGTAGATCAAATAAAGTTCTGATCATTGGATCTATTTTTCAAGCAAAAGACAATGAATTAGCGTGTCTTGTGGGAAATCCAACTTCAATTGTTCTTCATCTTAAATGTAACATTTCGGAACTTTTCGTCATATTATTGTCAGGAAAATTTGTGACAAAGTTGCCAGTGTACCTGATGGTCTTACAGACAGAAGTGGCCTGTTTTGTGTGAAGGTTATGTGCCACATGATATTTCAGTGCAGAGGGAACGGACTTGTTTTATAATCACCATTTTATATCATTCATTATCCAAGACCATGTTTCACATTACTGAACAATTTACATTGTTGTTACTTCTTTCTCACTTATTTTACATTTTGCTGCCATGTTATTGCTGTAAGTACTGCACAAACATAAGAAAATCCCTCGTCAGTCCCTCATCACAAATACTATATTATAGGAGTACTGTAGGTGTACTGTATTTCTGCTACTTTTTGAAGTTTTAATTCTAAAGCAACTTAAAATTTGCAAATATGATATTTAAAAAAAAAAACAAAGTGAATACCTGGTTCATGCGACTATCAGTTGCGACTGTAAACCATCAGTCCCAACGATGTGGTTATAACTGGTTGTGAATGTATTAGCTTGAAAGAGAAATTTAAGCAATACATACCAAATGTAAAAAATTGAAAACAGTCATACATTATAACAAAATTAAAATGTGCATGGATGGAAACATAGTAAATTCAAGATGTGTTCTCAAGTTTGGTAGAATGCAAATAATATGTGTATAGGTAGACTGAACAGTAGATTCAAAATATGTAATTATATATGATGCTATTGTATTTACAAACGAGATAGCTTGACAATTAAATAGTGTATATGATCATTATTGTGCTACATTGACAACGCTAATATGTACAAAGGGCATTCAAAAAGTTTTGCACTGTCGTCTGTAGTTTTTTTATTTTTTGCAGGAGCAGAATGAAATTTTTTGTGAACATACTTGGAACATTTAGCTATAAGTTGGCATGTAAAAGTATTTTCTTTTATTTACAGGTGAGCCACAATGGACCGTGAAGTAGATGTCAGGTTGCGACAATGGTCGGTGATGGAGTTCGTCTTCAAGACAGGCGATGACTTTGCCACATCGATTCATAGGAAGTTGCTCCCTGTTTATGGGGAGGACACAGTGGATCGCAGCAGTATCCAGCGGTGGTTGAAAAGGTTTAAAGAAGGTGATTTCTCTCTACTGGACAATCCACAATGCGATAGATCATGGATGGCAGTGAGTGATGTGAATAAGGAGACCATTGATCAAATCATCCAAAATGGCAGATGTGTGATGACACGACAGCTAGCTGAAATGACTCGTTTGTCACTGGGTAGTGTGGTATCACTGGTACAGTCACTAGGGTACAGGAAAATCTGTGCACGTTGGGTACCTATATTATTGACAAGAGAAGTGAAAAATATGAGGAAGAATGTATGCGAGGGTCTCATGAATACCTTTACTGAAGAGTTTAAACAGTATTTTGATGGCGTCATTATCCAGGATGAAACATGGTTGTTTCTTTTTTTTTCCAAACCTGAGAGCAAAACGCAATCCATGGAGTGGCGTCATCCATGTTCCTCTCGGAAGAAGAAACTGAGACTTTCACGAACAGCAGGCCGAAAGATGATGGCCTCCTTCTTCTGGGATCAATGTGGTGTCAATTTAATGGATTTTTTGGAACCTGGCTCCACAATTACCTGGGACCGTTACTGTTTGTCATTGAACAAGCTGCGACATGCCATGAAGACCCATAGACCACAGCTTCAGGGTCAGCTCATCAGACTACACCGTGGCAATGCCAAACCCCATACAGCCCTTATGATGCAGGAGAAAATCAGGGAAATGGGTTGAAAAATTGTTCCTCATCCTCCCTACAGACTGGACTTAGCTCCATCTGATTTTTACCTCTTTGGTCGTGGTGGTACAGCTGTGTGGTAAAACATTTGATGAGAAAGACCTTATTTCCTGTGTCAAGTGCTGGTGTAAAAGTCAATCCACAGAATTTTACCAAAGTGCATTTACATCATGTAAAGAACGTTGAGTCTGATGTGCCACAGCTGCTAGAGGCTAGATTGAGTAGCCTCAATGTATAGCTAAATGTTCCAAATATGTTCACAAAAAACATACAGTCAAAGAAATGTTATGATTAAAGGTTTGGACGGCCTGTGGCAGGCGGATTTTGCCGACATGAGGGAATATTCACGAGTGAATAATGAATTCAAACATTTAAATGCTCATTGATACTTGTTTTAAATGTGCCTGGGCATTACCCGTGAAAGAGAAAACAGGGAAGGATGTTGGGCAAGTGTTTCAGGGGTTGCTGTATACGTGGACGAATTGAAGCCCAGACAACTTTCAAACAGATCAGGGTGGTGAGTTTTACGATAGATATTTCAAGAGTGCAATGGAGCGGTATGGAATATATCAACACTCGACGATCACCCACCTGAAGGCGAGTATCGTGGAATGTCCAAACAGAACAGTGTAAACCCAAATGTGGATGTGATTCAATCTTCGTGACTCACAAAAATGGACCAATATCCTCCCGCAAATAATTGCAAGTATAATTGAACCAAACATCGCACAAGAAACACGAGACCAATCGATGTTCGTGATAATAGACTTCTAGACACAGTATACAACCGTATTAAAATGTTAGATCTGCGCAAACAGCAATTTAATGTAGGTGATTTACTACGTATTTCAAAACACAAGACAGCATTTGAGAAGTCATACATGCCAAACTGGTCAACCGAGATATTCACAGTTACCAAAGTGCAGAAAACGAATCCTAGAAACTGCCCCTTAAAGGACAGCAGTGGTACTGAAATTGCAAGATGCTTTTACACGGAAGAGTTACAGAAGAGCTCGGAACCATATGTGTATTTGTAGAGGGGATAACACGGCGTTGAGGTAATAGAGCGTTAATTAAATGGCTTTGTTTTCCCTCGTCACGAAACAGCTGGATCGTCGCTGACGATTTGCCGTACAACAGGGGGCGCAGATAACAACCACCTCAGTAGCATGATATTGGTAATAGAAGACGCATTAGAGGAGGAGGTGGTACTCTCTATAAACTACCTGTCGAATTACACATTCCTGGATATAACTATTGTGGACCTAGAAGATAACTTCAAAGACGATTGGCAAGTGGTGATAAAGAGATAATTCTGTTCGACGAGGCTTATATGGGGTATGACATCGCATACGCAGCAAATAAAGGTCGTCACACTGCCAATCAAATTTTAGCTGATAAAGCTAACGCAATACGTAAGAGAAGGGATATTGGTGTAGATCAATGCGTTGCACCATTTGCAGTGGAAGAAACTGTGCGTGGTGAAGTTAAGTTGGGCCTGGGTATGAAGAAGTTCAGCCAAGTTATAAGCACTGCACGTAGGGCGCTAAGGAAGAATATGACGACCAAAGGGTGCACGAAAAGCTGTATCCTGAGAGCATTGTATGCAGCTAAAAGTGCCCTGAAGCAGAAAGGAGCGAGAAAAGAAAGAGGTATTAAACCACCCAGGGTTCTACCAATACCTAGGACGTCGGGTGGAATTATTCCTTTCCTCATTCCTGCCCTGGGTGGTCTCTCAGCGGTGGGTTCACTGGTTGAGGGTGCTGCAGCAATTGCCAATACAGTCAAGAATGTACAAAACTGCAGCAAGCGTGATGGAGACAGCGGCCATTGGAAAAAGGCTACACTTGAAACCGTGCAAGAAAGGATTAGGTCACTTCATAAACAAAAAAAGGTCCCCTAGTGATCCTACCAGACAGGGCGCTTACAACATACGGATCTGCGTAAGTTTGTTAAGAAATAATTCAACATTCAGAGACTCCGAGGTGTGTTTATGCGGAATACATTATCAAAGACTATATGGAAATCAGGAGAATGCGGAACTGTGAATATGGATGTAGCAGGAGGACCTTGAACTTACTGGGTAGAATCTGAAAAAAAAAGTGTCTGCTACTTTCACTCATTCAGTGACCTGTAATCCCGACAAGGATTACAACGATACTTCACAGGCAGACGACATGTGTTCTACAATTTTCGACGCTATCAAGACTGTAAGACATTCCTGTGTGGTCATCTATGCATCGTGTTCCTCCTGACGTTTATGAATGAAGTGTAAGGTCGGGTATTAAGCATCCATTCACCAGTCGACGTTTAGATGCAATGTCGTACACGCTGACTTTAAAAGAACGATTGTCTCTGTTACATGCGAATTACTTCCCGGCAATTGATTCAAGCATTGGAGATTAGAGTATCACGCTGACTGAACTGAAGATATACAACACCATCCCAAATATCACATAGGCCAACAACAAACTGCATCCGGAAATTGATGGTAAAAACGAAATTGTGGAAATTGAACCTGGTGCATACGATATTGACGATTTAAACGAAGATTTAAAACAGTCTGGAAAAGAGACTGAGCATCGTGCAAACATGAGTACACTTAAATCTCAAATAAGGACTTTGAATGCATCGATTGACTTTAAACAGACAGGTTCAATACGTCCACTACTGTGTTTCAGAAAAAGGACAGGTTTTGAAGACGGATCCCAGTAAATTTTACAAATCTGATCAGACAGTGAATATTCTCCCTGTCAGTACAATCCATATTGAGTGTAACATTTCAATCAACTCATATCTCGTATAGGTAAGAAAAGGGGGTTACTATACTTTCAACTACATAGTTTCAACTACTTTTCATGGTCACTGACTACCCACTCTCCCCATCCGAAATACACGCACAGCGACCGTTGTATACAGGAACTACTTAGGATTTTTGGTAGTACAAAATCTTTATTAACTTTTGAATATACATTTACATACAGAAAACAACTCTCTCCATATTTTTGTTAGGTGTGTTTTTATCAATGTCCTATTTACATTTCAACTAAGAACTTAAATCCAAATCCGAATTATCTATTTCTTTCTCCAGCCAGTAATTTGACAATTCAGAGAAGGTGTGTTCTCGAATTCCAGAACGTATCTAATTTTTTTCGCGTAAACTACTTCTATTATAGCTTTATCAATTGGTTCTCTTGCATCCGACAGTTCTTCAAGACAAGAGCATTCGGAAATTTTAATTTTCCCTCTTATTTCCTGCATAACACTGTTGTTATAAGACTCCACATCTTCCTGGGAGCGGGCTGCCAGTTCTTGTGCTGCACATTCTTGTGGAAGCTCGGTATAGAACTTTAAATTTACAACTTTTGCAAACGACTTTCCATTAAAGGTTGATATTCCGTTTGTTTTAAGCCCCGCAAACGATTGTTCTGTTGCTAAGTGTATGAATCAAGCACACCACACTTTGATATAATGTAACCATCCTTTTTAAGCAGATCCAAGGAGCAACGGAGTTTGATAAGCAGATTTTTCGTGTGACCTTTAACATAGTAAAAGTGCTTCAATCCGCCGTTTTCAGCCAGTACTCCAACATTTGGCCACTTACCACTACTCTGTACAGTAAACCCTATTATCTTCCACTCCCAAATCGTAGCCAGATTTCTCCATATAGTGTGTTTAAAGCCATATGTAAACCTCAGCTGCACATCTACGATAGCTTCTCCCTTTTCCATTTGCAGCTTATATTCTTCCTTTATGACAGTTGTCTTCTCCATATACTCCAGTTTTCTTTTCTTTACTTCGATAACCTCCGTATCCAGATTCCTTTTCCCCGCGCATAACACATTAACTGTACTTAAAGGTGCGATTTCTGTAATGGGGGAAGGTTTAAGTCTGTTCGACAAATTGGTTCCTTTTCTTAGGGCTTGTGTTATAACATTTTCTGTGTCAGCCACTCCTAATTCTGCAATATCTATAACGGGCTGTATTGTGGAGACCAATTCTCTATCTGAGAAACGTAAGTTTCTCCTTTTTAACGTAATACTTCTGTATAATGCTTATATCGTCTCTATTGAAGTCAGAGTTACGAATCTCCACGTAGTTTACAGGTAGGTAATTAAAACAGTATGCAGGCAGAACATCGCTGATGAGCTTCTCTCGGTCCTGAGTATCTGGTCAGTTTTTGGATATTCTTATTACCCCAGTACACAAACTGTAGATAGTTATTAAACACAACACAACTGTTCTATAGGTTATCTGTTAACTGACGCCACATGGACGCTACTGGCGCAGAGTAAAATGGAGCACACTGTAAATGCTGTTTGTTGGCGTCTAATACATGTAAACACTCTTACACAGGGTCGAATACACGATCCATTCTGCTTTCCTAGTGGTTACTGCCAATTCAAGTGCCTCTTGTGGTACAATTGTGTTAGGGTGGTGCACTTGTGCTTTCCTTCCAGGAGGACCGGTATCTGAGTCCTGGAAAGGGCACTGCAATTTTTAATTTCCCAGGTGTGGGGTTGGGCGAGGTGAGACGTCAGCACAGCCCTGGGACGAAGAAATTCCCGCCAAAATTCGGAATTCCCGCTAATAGCGTAAGTGCTGTTGGGGGATTGCGAGGAGGGGGGGGGGAGTGCGGGGACCCTCATGCAGATTAAGGAAAATACATGACGTCATCTAGAAGTGGAGATGGATGTGGTTGGGGGAGCAGGTAAGTAATTGATCAATTTAATTAATTTGCATGTCAGTTTGATATCATGTCTCCATCTCCCTACTACCCTTACGGTACTCTCAATGCAGGACAGTACCGTGCCTCTACTGTGCGCCTAGAATTACGTGCTACAAGTCGTGATGATTTTTACTGTATTGGACTGCGCTAAACACAGGTATCAGTTACAGAGGAAGAGATCCGAAGACGGCAATTGTCACCCCTTTTGGCTTATTTGAAAGCAAGTACGTGACATTGAGCTCGAGGAACGCCTCACAAACATGGCAACGTTTGTCGACTCAGTACTGCAAGAATTGTCATGCAGTTTCGCTTATCTACCTAACGTTTTAATTTTTTCATTGACCACAGAACAACATGAGCAGCATATGTTACCAGCTTTAGAGCCGCTCAACAAATACGGGGCAGTGTGAAATACAGCCAGATGTGTGTTTAGGCAGTCGCAGATTAATTTTTTAGGACACAAAATCTCGTCTAAAGGCTCACTTCCCCTACCAGAAAAAGTGGAAGCTATATTACAGATCACAAGTCCGCGCACAGCTCTTGAGTTACATCGGTTTCTTGGCATGCTCAATTTCTACCGTCGACATCTGCCATACTCTCTTGAAGTGCAATAACCACTCACTGCAGCATTGGCCGATTCGAAAATCAAGGGAACTTCGCCTGTTCAGTGGACCGACTACATGAATTCAGCCTTTGAAGCGGCGAAACGCAGATGCAGCGCTCCACACCCACCCTGTATAGACACACTGCTTGCTTTAGAAGTGGACGCGAACCAGACAACGATCGGAGCCGCACTGCAAAAATTACACGAAGGCTCGTGGAAAACTTAGGCATTTTACTCACGCAAGCTGTCGGCACCTCAACGTTTGTGGAGTGCATACGACCATGAACTCCTCGCGATATACTAGGCAGTAAAATATTTTCGACCTCGACTAAAAGTGAGAGAATTCACTATTTTCACCGATGATAAGCCATTGAGGCTTGCGTTCAGACAGAATAACACCAGGTGTTCACCACGCCAGCACAACCAACTAGTGTTTATTGCACAGTTCAGTACCGACATCAGACATGTATCCGGCATCGACAACATGCTAGCAGATTGCCTGTCGCGAGGTATCAGGTTCTGACGTCAAGCTTTATTGTGATCTCTTGACCAAAAAACCAAGACCATTCTTGCTGGCAGGGTTTTGTAAAGCAGCTTTCCACAAATTACACAATTTAAATCATCGTGGTGTCAGAGCAACAGTTCCCATCGTCTTGCACCGTTTTTGTGAGGCCCAGAGAGCAAAAAGACTGCCGAGAAAGACCACGTACTTGAATAAAATGTCAACAAAGCAAGATTCATCGCCACATTCATGTGGCAATTGGAAACTTTCCAGGGACCTACGTGTGATTCACGAACGTCCGCATCAACGTCGTAGGCCCACTGCCTCCTTCCAACGGACAGAGATACATTCTAACAATGACTGATTGCCTGACACATGTGGCGGAACCGGTTTATAATATTTTGTGACTGTAATTACTCATAAATGATATTTCAATTTAGCCAATCGAGGCGTCGCGCGCTCGCATTCAAGCGGCCTGCCAGGGGCGGTGTTGGCCAACGCGTGCTCTGTCTCGTTAGCTGAAACTTGAATTTACGCGCGCGACGATCTGATTGGCTAACTTCAATGCTAAATAACTCGGAAACGGCGCAACGTATCGAATTTTTTTTGTAACATTCATATCTCAGTACAACCTGCCTTGCAACATCCCTACCAGCGTTTCAGACATTTTCTGACCACACAGTATATATCCAGTTACCTATTGTCAGCGTAACAATTCGTTTGGTCTCAAAAATGATTATCCCGGCTAATATTTGTCACTCTGCTAAAGAAATCTCCCCTTGACGTTGTCTGTAAAGCTGTGTGAGTGGCACCAAATTGCATATCATTTATCAGATTTTACACAACTGTTATTTAAGATGGAAGCACTTTTCTCTAGCAAAAGGAAGATTTAGTCACAAAATACTACCTGCGCACAACACTGACGTATGTCTCCTATTAAAATATTTCATGTAAATCGTCCGAAATAATTAGGTTTCATACATCAGAAAATAAGAAATTGATATTACGTAACGTGCTGTGAACACTATTTCTAAAGATTCAATCTGAGTTGAATTCTGTCTTTCAAAGTAGATTCGGGACCACCGGTGCACATTTATTTCCATTCATTTATATCTAATAATATTTATGTTTGTTAAAATTCTCGATTCAAAACTGCCGCGGAGATATTTTTGCTAAGATGGCGGCAGACAGATGATAGTCAATTTGTCTATTGTTATTCTCGATTCCGTTTATGTCAAGTTAATATATTTAGATAGAAGTCTTTAAGCCTTTTGTTCTCTATTCTTTAGCATTTATAATTATTCTCAACGAAAATGTTTCATACTTTTTATACCAGCTACTAGTAAACTCCGTTGTAAGTTACTAACGCTAATGGTTGCGCTCCTAATTGCGGAGCTGAAAATTAACACTTAAAAACGTTAATTAGATTGGATTACAATTGAAATAAATACAAATCCACGTCTAGACAATAGCGATTCTATTTTACAAATAATAATTAACAATATAGTTACAGACTTTCTCTTTACAGACATCACACGTCTCATGTTCGAACAGTTCGTCGGTTAGTACAGGAAGAACAACTTAACCACAGTTATCATAGAGAACAAAAAAATTATAACTGTCCTGTCTATGAATGTAGTTCTCTGATAATAGTTTCAATTAACACAGAAATTAAATTATTGCTGAAATAATGAAATAATTATCGTCATTTTTACACGATACAGTCTTTTTTATACGTAGTACCGATAATATTTGTTGAAGTTTGTACACTTAGTTCATTTTAACATCTTGTGGCTAAAACATAGTGTCGTGGGTATTACACATGCTGGCCTGTGGCAACTCCGACAGACAACATAACAGGAGAAATAATAGTTTCTGTATTTACCTTGCGGCAGTGATATTTTTCATGTCTGGTGCAAAGTGATATCAAAAGTGCGCGAGAGTTTTTTTTCTGGTCATGTGTTGTTTTTTATCTTTGCCGTAAGAGTATAGAGTCTCCTAGTTTTTGTTACTTCTCTGTTGGTTTTTTATTTTCTTCTCATTGTGAGTTTTTGCGAATAAATATTTTTTCGTTAACACATTATACCGGACGGCTATGCAATTATTTGTTGCAGGCAAGTCGCCTACATAATTGATGACCTCCGATTAAGGAACTTAAAACCTTTCGTTAGCTACGTCGAACATTAACTGCAAAAGCAATGAACGGCGTCGGCAAACGACACGGTTATATAACGGAAGAAATTCATAGGCTTCAGAATGAGATAGAAACTTTACAGTTGCATATTTCGAAAGATATGAACTTCAAGCATATACCGGACCAAAAGAATGACGTTGGTTCAACAACCATGGCACACACCAGCAAGGCAACATCATCGGGAACTGGGACTACTGCAGCACAACCACAGCAAGTAAGAGCAATGGAACTACCCGCTGGTTTCAACGCTTCACCAACTCAACGGTTGCAATTACGAGCGCCCCCATTCATGTCTTCTCAGCCACACACATGGTTCGCGGTAATGGAAAATATATTTCTACAGCAAAGAATAGTCAGTGATCACGAGAAGTTCACATTGGTGATAAATAATTTGGACCATCAGACCTCGGCTTTGATATCTGACATTATAGTGAACCCACCTACAGAAGGAGCATACTATAGACTGAAAGAAGAATTAATTTCTCGGTGTGTGAAGTCAGTCGACATAAGAGTCAAACAAGTACTGTACCAAGAGAAAAGGGGAGATACGACTCCGTCAGAATACTGGCGTCATTTACGCAGCCTGGTAGATACTTCGACAGTCTCTGATAAACTGTTACTCCACGTATGGCAACAACAGCTACCAACGCAAGTAAGAACTACATTAGCTATATACGACGAAATATCAGTTGACAAAACTGCTGCTCGCTGCAGACAGAATCTACGAGACGCACGAGCCTACTGCAACAGTAGCAATGACGTCGACAGACGCCACGTACGATAACTACCACAACCAGCAACACCAAACTGACGATATAACAATAAACTGTGGCGCGGTCGCAAAGCGACCAACAACAAAAAGTTCAAACGAGATTAGAGATTTAAAAACTGCAATAGAGGATTTGCGAACGCAGCTACGCACGCTACAGCGACCACAAGTTTACGCGCAAGAGAGACCGGGCTGGGCGTGAAACACAAAGTCAACAAGAGGACGAGTGTAAGGTGTGTTGGTACCATAAACGTTTTGGGAGAGATGCTACAAGATATACATCACCGTGCGCCTACTCAGACAACCAAGGTATGTACAGAAACAGTGCAGTGTTTTCATGTCAGCGACAGCAATCGTCAATACATATGCCTACTGCTTCGAAAAGATTGCATGTATCAGGCGTACTTACGGGTACAAGGTTTTTGGTGGATATCGGGTCAGACATTAGTTCGATTTCTGTCAGCCATGCGCCACACAACGAAAAAGACATACAGCCACGTTTGAAGGCAGTGAATAACTCGGTGATTAACACGTACGGATGTAAAGTGTGCAAGATTGATGTGGGTTTTTTCCAGTTTCCCTGGTCTTTTGTGATAGCTGGTATGTCAGAACCTATTTTGGGCGCTGATTTTCTGGCACATTTCGAGTTGGCGGTCGACTTACAAGGAAAACGTTTGTTAAATCTGACAGACAACAGTGCAATATCAAGCACTAAAGGGCATACAACTTGTGAGAAGCTACAGGCGATTGGCAACTCTGTAGCCGAAGAGCTACATGACGAAGAGAAGAATCGGAGATGTTCTGACAGACAGACAAAAGAAGTTAAACGTAGAACGGTTCACTATATTCTTACCACGCCAGGACAACCAGATTCACGACGAGCACGTAGAATCGCACCAGAGAGATCGACAGAAACAAAGGCGATATTCGAGGAAATGTTACAGTCGGGAATAATTCGCCGGTCAGGCAGTCCGTAGTCTTCACCCCTACACTTAGTACGTAAGAAGGATGGATCATGGAGACCGTGTGGGGATTACCGATCATTAAAATCAAGAACCATTCCAGATAGATACCCAGTACCTAATATACAAGACTTCACATGTGCTTTGGCCGGCGCGAAAATTTTTAGCGTCCTAGATTGCAAGAAAGCATACAACCAGACACCGGTGTCTCCAAGAGATGTTCAGAAGACAGCAGTGATTTCACCATTTGGATTATTCGAGTTTTTATTTATGCCTTTTGGCCTTAAGAACGCAGCACAGACTTGGCAGCGTTTTATCGATGAAGTGATAAAGGGATTAACATTTTGCTTTGCTTAGCTTGATGACATCTTGGTTTTCTCTCCGGATAGTCAAACACATGAACAGCATCTGTGCCAACTTCGCAAGCGTCTATCTGACTACGGAGTCGTTTTAAACGAAAATAAATGCGTCATGCACAAAAACCAAGTCACTTTCCTCGGCCATACTGTGTCATCAGAAGGTATATTGTCTCTGCCAGAGAAGATCGCGGCGATACAGGCCCTTCCGAAACCGACGAACTACCAAGAGCTACGACGATACATGGGAGTAAAAATGTTTACAGACGTCATCTGCCAGCAACGGCTACGGTGCAAGCACCACTCACTGATGCACTCAAGGGACGCGACGCCAAAGGTCGACGAATAATTAAGTGGACACATGAAATGGACAAAGCATTTAAAGATCTTCAAGCAAGCCTCAGCAAAGCAGTGTTGCTTGCTCACCCAGTTCACTACGCACAGCTAGCTATTGTTGTAGACGCGAGCCAGGCAGCAATAGGGGCGGCGCTGCACCAGCGTGTAGAAGGGCAATGGCAACCACTATGGTTTTTCTCTAAAAAGTTACAGATTGCATAACAGAAGTGGAGCGCGTATGACAGAGAATTGTTCGCGATCTACGAAGCAATTCGATACTTCCGCCCACAAATAGAGGTTAGACCAGTGACTGTGACTGTGACTCCACTAACCTAAGCCCCTCGCCCCCCCCCCCCCCCCCCCCTCGCCCCAGTCAGTGTTACACTGACATCTGATGTCTATGTAAATGAGAGCCAAGTCTCCCTCTCGAAAATCGTAAAGTGCCGCACTAATCCTTAACAGTCACTTTTGTTGTAGTAGGAGCTTTCGTAATGTTTCTGATTGTTTGCACGGAAATTCTTGTTCTAACATGATCTGTTCACGATAATAGCCCAGAATAACATCAAATGCATTCTTCCTGATGGTCCTAATGAGGCACCCTGTCCATCATAAGTTACCCTCCCTGGAATTAGTGACGTCATGCTTTCAACAAATATCTCCGAAAAGATAAACATTCTCACCACTATGTAAAGGCTCCTATGTCCCAGCACAAAGGATGTCTTGTGAATGAATGGAGCATTCTGATTGTCTCTCTGAATTTACCCACCAAATTACTGATCCTGCCGGTGTGGGAGCACTGTCTCCTTTTTTTTCTGTAGACAAGACTTCCAGCGGCAGAACTATTTTGTCCAGATCATCAGAGTGCACTTGACAGTTAAACCTTGCAAAAGTGGCCCACAGGTCATGAAATACACAAAGACACTTACTCAATTACACTGTTCTGCCACTGACGACAGAAGCTTGAATACTTCAGCGTGAAATTAATCTCCAACCCGGCTATATATCACCACATATCGTCTTGATGCAGTAAACACGCAATTTGTATCTTCCACCAAACAAAATCATCACTTCTGCATCCTGCAACCCACCAGACACTAGCACAAATACTGCAAAGACAGGTATGATAAGGACATTGACCGTATACAGTCCCCACAGCACTAGATATTTCCCATGAGGGCAGTAGGTCATCCACCATATCCGACGCTCGTAAGTCATATGCCCTCGCAGACACATTGGTTCAACATGTGACCAGAGCAAGCTCAGTGGACTGAGGTCACTCTCTGAACTATTGTACAAAGGCTGGGTCTGTTCTCTCAGAACAAACGTGTTACTGTTTCTGGTTGCTTGCTTGCTTTCTACACCCATCTGCAGACTCTGGGATTACAAGAACATATGTATTTTCACATGGTTTGTCTAAACATCATAGCAGTTTCGCGATACTTCTCGATATTAAGAACATAGCAGTATGTTACTGATCGCTTTCACAGTATAATTCCGAAGATATAGACCGGAAATTATTTCTCTAGAAACCAGAAAATTTAGCGAGGTGCAGTGCTCTAAACCCTTGAGTAACGAGAAACTTATCCCATCTGCAAAGACCTGTACATGAAAACTCGAAAAACTTGAGGAAAATGATATTTCCACTCATGAACACTGATGTCGGTGATGTAACAAATTCCGAATCATCCTTATAATTTACAATGTCAACTAAGGTGTTTCCCTTGTCTAAAGAACCAGCAAATATGTCGTCCACTCGCCTTTTACCTGCTAGATGCGCACACCACAATCGATGTTGTCTCAACCTAATAAAGGTGGGAAATGTGCAGAAGCCGTCAACCAAACAATTTACGTGGGAGGTAATAGTGATCCTATGCAAACACACGTCCATATTGAATCTTCTCAGATTTGCACAGAGAACACGCGTGATCATGAAAGCTGTCAAACACATAGTGAGTATTAGTTCACTATTCAGCCATCGAGAGGGCGACACGTTTAAGTCAGCTACATTCCTGTATCCCCAACTGGTCTCTCCATTCAGACGGTTCCTGCCGTTAGTTGAAAACGTGAATCATTCCGTCCCCAGGCCACCGCCGCCACATACTTCTTGCACACCAGACAGAATCGTCCTATGAAACTGGCAACGTACATATTTTATCACTGTACTTACAATGAAATACAGCAGAATCCCACTAATCTGAACCCTGGTAATCTGAATGTTCGGTTAATCTGAACATGAAAAATGTTAGCCTACGTATGGAAAACTGTGCAGTAAACTGCTGTACATACCCACTATTTTAATTTACACAGTACAGTAAACATGTATTAGAAAAATTGACAAGAATACATTAGGTTCAAACAATACATAACAATGAAAGAAAAGCTGTCAAACTTACTAAAATACAGCGGGTATTTATCTCTAATTTTTAGATGACAAAAACTCAGTCATTATTTTTTGGCGTAATGACGACAGTCTGTTATATGACGCATAGTTGCGCCATTGTCTCATAAACATCAAATAAGCAGGTGTAGCAGTGGGCTGTTGCTCCAAATAACGTAGCGCGAGGTCAAGGGCTTCTGCTGCGTCACTGTGTGGCACCAGCTCTCCTTTGTCGGTTTCAGGCTCGTCGTCGCTTCTGTCACAGCAGTTCCCTACTTCCTGGTCTTGAATCACAGCAGCAACTAAATGAGCGTCAGTAAGGTTCTGCACACATGCCCCATCCGCTGCCATCCACTCATTTACGTCTCCTTTACTAGCTTCTTCACATCCAGGGGTTGTGTATCATTTGTACTAGATTTTCCTCTTCATTTTCAATTACGTTGTCCTGAAATTGAAGAGATGTCCACAGTTTTCTCCATGATTTTCTCAGAGTATTTTCTGAAATATTCTGCCATGCCTCAGCGGCCCAGTAAACAACATCCTTCACACTGGTCTTTATATTTTGTCCACTAAAAGAATGCTATTATCTTGGATCAGCATTCTTGAAAATTGTTTTCTGTAAATCAGTTTCAATGTTTGCAGCACGCCCTCGTCCATCAGCTGTAGACGTGGTGTAACATTCGGCGGCGAAAACTTCGCTACAATTTCTCCATCACGTAATTCCTCAGTGCCGGGGTGAGATGGCGCGTTGTCAGTCAAAAGTCCGCCCCCGATAGCTGAGTGGTCAGTGCGACAGAACGTCAATCCTAAGGGTCTGGGTTCGATTCACGGCTGTGTCACAGATTTTCTCCCCTCAGGGACTGGGTGTTGTATCGTCCTAATCATCATTATTTCATCTCCATCGACGCACAAGTCGCCGAAGTGGCGTCAAATCGAGACTTGCACCCGACGAACGGTTACCCGACGGGAGGCCCTAGTCATACGACCTTTATTTTATCAATCAAAAAGATTGCACGGGGAGACAAATGATTCTCCTTAGATAATCTATCATGGCATAGAGGGAACAAACTGTCCGTGAAACCATTCTTTGAACAGCTCACCAATCATCCATTCTTTTTTCTGGTTGTGATAATATACGGGCAGGGATTCCATGTTGCAGTTTTTAAAAGCTCTGGGCCTAGCAGATTTGCCGACCAGCATTAAAGGCAGCTTGTGATTACCAGAAGTGTTGCTGAACGCTAATAAAGTCACACAATCTTCGCACATTTTAAAACCAGGAGCATGGTCTTCTGCTTTTGATGCCAGGTTTTTTGGTGGCAATGCCCTAAAATTAAGGCGTCTCGTCAGCGTCATAAATTTGTTGGGGAGAATACTTTCACTCTTTTATCATTTTTTCAAACTCACCCAAGTATTACTTCGCTGCATCACTGTCAGAAGAAAGTAATTGTTAGCTGACGGATTCCATGACATTTTTTAATCTGTCCAACCAACCCGTACTCGCACTAAAGGACTCACCACCTTTCATTAACTTGTTCAGTTAAACAGCCTTCTCCTGAACCAATGCTCCACTCAGAGGAGTTCCCCTTTCTCTTTCCTGCGTAAAGCAAAGGAAAAGAGCTTCATCGACTTTATCGTACTGTGACTGTTTCAAAGCCTGCCGAATTTCGAGTATTTTCCCGAAGACGTTGCACAGGACTGCTCAAGCATCACTCAGTTCTTCTTCCAATCACAAATGGTTGCTTTACCAACACCCAGTTCCGTTGTCAATTTAGATACATTCTCACGATTGTCTATCTGCTTCAAAGCATTCAGTTTTTCTTTGCGAGTTAAGGTTGTATGTTTCCGTTTACTCATGACGAAAATACTTACACCACTACACCTGAACGAATACAACTGCTACGCGTGCCCGCGATCGATAACTGCCATAACCAAGCGCTTTGCGAGCCAACTGGCAGTGCACTGACCTGAGGCACTACAAAGGTCTCAACAATGCACAACAACAAGGGCAGGGAGTGAGAGTGACCCATTGTTCCCACAACTGTTTCCGTTTGTTACCATGGTGTACCTACTTGTCTGCTTAATATACTTCATTCTAAAAACTCGTCACCGTAATTCCAGCTAATCCAAACAAATCGGTAATCCGAACATGGTCTGGTCCCAATTAGTTCGGATTAACAAGACTCTACTGAATTACGATTGCGGTCTCAATTGGATGACATTCGACAATGAGCGAAGGATCGTACATACCCCCTTCTGACGGCACTGGCTCAGCAGATAGAAATATCTGTACCACTCTTATGACTTGACGTTGTGTATTGTGTGTATTGAACTGGGAACCTAGAAACGATGGAGAGGCTTCGTCCTGCTGGTTCACAACCCCACAACAGGCCACCCCATCACCACCGCACACCAAACCCAGGGTTATTGTGCAGTACCAGACTAGTGTAATCCCAAATGTTTGCATGTTAGAGTGATTATGGTGTATGTGTACGTGGAGACAGCGTTTGTGCAGCAATCGCCGACATGGTGTAACAGAGGCAGAATAAGGGGAACCAGCCCACATTCGCCGAGGCAGATGGAAAACCGCCTGAAAAACCATCCACAGGCCGCCCGGCACACCGGACCTTGGCACTAATCCACCGGGCGGAATCATGCCGGGGACCGGGATATGCCTTCGCGCTCGAAAAGCAGTACGTTAGACCGCTATGCTAGATGGGCAGGCATGACTTGACATACTTTTCCCTTTGCTATAGCAGTATTCCACGTCAGATCCATACCTTCCTTATGACTGGACATAGTCATTTTCTTTGCGCACACACACATACTTTATAAGCCTGATGCTCAAGGCAAACCTATCACGCATCCCCTACTACTGAGTATAATATTTCGCCAATAACTGATTGCTGGCAATACGAAACAATACTGAGCACAAATCAGCAATGGGTGGACATGGCTCGTAAGTTTTTCCTGCGAGTGGTACCACTGTGTCTTAGAAAGAGAGGTGTAATCGTTTTACAAGCCACCAGATGTTAAAAACACGATCGCAAACAACCATGTTATTGTCACAATAGGTCTTGATTCTACCGGCGCACACAAGTATCCATGTTAAAAGTTATACTGGCTTTATAAATCGAGGTATTGCATTACCTCCAAATGAAGTGGTTTTTCCAGACAAATACCACGACACTGAATATAGACAGTGATTGTTGAAGTATATATTATCAGAACAACAGATCACTTACACGTCGGCGACGAGTTAAGCTCGTAGTAAAATCAGTGAATTTAGAAAGTGATTCGTCTGTTAGCAACTCCCTTTTGCTGCCACTAGATATTTGTCCAGTATTTGTGAAGCATTCTGTCTCAGTTTCATGTCAGAGGTTCTGCAATATATCCACTGAGTTACAGATGATGGTTGATTGAGAAGGATCACAAAAGGTAGATGGTGCGCTGATTGAGGTCATAAGAAATGTACACAAGCTTTTCAGATCTCTAGTGCTACACTTTCCAGTAGAAATGCTGTCTGCGTTTTGGAATCAAGTCTTTTTTGGAATCAAGTCTTTCCATTCAACAACATACCTGCGTTGGATTATTTTTGGCATTCTCGTGTTTTGAAACAAGTCAACTTTTTGAACTGATCTGCTACAGCAAAATTTTAGATAATCCCTATGCATCTTGCAACTGCCCCTCAGACTCTGGGCAGCCAACCCTTGTGATTGTTCCAATTTAAGTTGGAACTGAGTAGAAGTTGGAGAAAGCTATACCTACCACATTCTGTAGTCAGTGTAGAAATGAAGCTTGCTCCTGCAACACGAGGTAGTATAAAGACAATAAGAATAGTTACGATTGTGTTTCTTACTGGGAAAATTAGGAATCCTCAACATCATGCAGGTACTGCAGTTCGAAGGAGATCTGCATTCCTCAGGGTCCATTCACGTCTATCACCCCAACATTCTATGATCATTTTCTGTACCATCCAACAGAGAAAAATTACGAACTATAAAAGCTCTGATAACTTCAAATGGCTCTAAGCACTATGGGACTTAACATCTGAGGTCATCAGACTTAGAACTACTTAAACCCAACTAACCTAAGGACATCACACACATCCATGCCTGATGCATGATTCGAACCTGCAACCATAACAGCCATGTGGTTCTGGACAGAAGTGCCTAGAACCGCTCAGCCACCACGGCCGGCTCCTCTAACTTAATTTGATAGAGAATTCGATAAGATTTTTACTGCATCTCTCCTATCATATATCGAAAACAAATACTGTATGCATGCCGGCACCGAGCACGTAATGATCCTATTAAATGTACAGCTATTGATCCATTGGAGCAGGCAGCCAGTGTAATGTGTCAACGCCTGTACTGTAGGTGGAGGAGGATGACCGTATCCCACAGACCATACTATCACTCGCAAGAGAGGCGCTCTGTGTCGTTTGAAACATTGTTTTTTTTTTCTGCTGTCACATGCTATGTACGCTGCCATACATTTTGTTTTTACCACCACAACTTCGAGGTCTGTGTCAGACTCTAAACTGACATTAACACATTCTGATCCATCACCTCTCATGGAAAAATAGACATCGCACGCATTAAATTATGTTGTTGCTGCTGCTACCACAAAACACACACACACACACACACACACACACACACACACACACACTGGATGATTTTAAATAAAAGACAGCTACAACATAAGGAAACTTGAAGAGTTTTGTGTCGTGGGGCGTCTCTGAACTGCTGTCTGGAGGTGACTGTCGACATTTACATTTAAACTCATCTGTCAGAGTGACAGGATAGCTCATGACTTTTTGTTCCGTTTAGATTGATTGCTCATATTACAGTCATGTACACGATCACTGTTTCGGTGCTAGCCATCCCCAGAAGGTGTTGCCCCTCCACCAAGACTCTTTCTCCATCTCAAACATATGATGTCAGTCAATCATTATGTGGTAATCAACAGCATACCAGTGAACAGATGGGATGGAAAAGACACCATTGATGTACCATAATAATAAGCATCACAGTTGATAGTGCGAACAATTTTAGCAGTCTTACAGTAATTTCAACATCGACCAATGATGTGACAGCATGCTTCCCAGTTGCAGTATCATCGCTAAACTGCCGCCTCCTCTACTTTGCGAGTACCCTTGCAAATGTAGATAGATGACTGTGCAGTACGTCCATTCATTGTTAATTCTCGAACATTACATCATCAAAGTATACCAGACAGTGATCTACAAATTTCTAGCACCTCGATCATAGTGCGTAATTTACGATCTTTCACTACATGGATGGGAGTCGCAGGGCATTCTGGCATTCTTAGGATTAAGTTACAGACTGAAAGATCGTCTCGCACTGTCTTTTATCAACCCACCATACAGCACCATTACCGATTTAATCTGCAGCTGACCAGAAGTATACCACTACATCCTGCGTCTCGTGAATGAATGGAGTTTGCAAGTGCGCACCCATCCAAGTGTAGAAGATTTCTCCAGATGCGTGCAAGTCGCGGTGGTTAGCACCACTTATTGGTATATAATATTAGATTTGAAAGTGTTGTCATGTAACAGCAGAAACAGAAGAACAAGAAACAAATTGTTTCCATGCATGACGAAGTTCCAGACACATGGAGTTCGAAACATTTTACATAAATCAATTACACTATTCTTCAAGTGTCTGGGATCAGTACCAGGAAGGTACTGGTAAGAGAGAACACACACACACACACACACACACACACACACACACACACACACACACACACACACACACACCTAAGGCTACACGGTTCTGCACTTAAAACAGTCAATAGCTTCAGTTTCGGACCTATTAGTTGTGTGGAATGTAACGCTGTTAATATTCAAATGTACGAAATATATTTCCAGCCCATGACATACATTCTTCTTGCACATTTCTCTACGATTAACTATGGTAACCGACTGTAAAATGAAAAAACTACTCCCTCAAAAAAATCGATTCCATGTGATATGTGCACAATATAGCTTTCCAGAGATGTATAGCATCCACTGTTCACATCTGATCATGGTTCATAAATTATACTATGCTCGCATCACTTCTTTATAAAATGATCTTTAGTAACGGAGAATACCTCTTACAAGGAAACAGGTAAACGCACTGCAAATGCGTTTGACATGTAAAATTACACATCATGAGGCCACTAACTCTGTAAACAGGGCATCTGACAAGCAGATGTATACACGGGAATTGGCAGTGCCTTACAAACACCTGTCGCTAACTTAGAACCATCTTAGTTATGAAACTGAAGTCTCGATTTTATACCAAAGATGCAACAGGGGAATGGAGTATGTTACATAAATCTTCGTTCGTGTAGAGGAATGTGTCGAAATAGGATGGTCATGTTTCAACACACGTAAGATGGAAGTCCTCTGATGACCGAGAGGTTAGCTGTTAACGATCGCAAGTAGGCAGTGCTCTAAGTCACACACAGAACACATGATTGTATACGAATCATACACAGGCTATGTCACACAACTGACGCATCCTGCCAGAACAACGGAAAAAAATGGTCAAATGAACTGTAGCAACATCTCCCACACCTCTCAAGAATGCATCATCAGTCTGCCCCTAAATCGTATCTCATTACAGCTCTATCTCAACTGATCACTCGATCCACTCCCTGTCATCCTTTGATGCAGATGGATGTAAGTTTAGAGGCAGATGGTTCTCTGTTTACCAGCAAAGCGTCAGATACAGTCGTCAACTGGCGTGTATCACTGTTACCTCAACAGATATGCAGTATAATTCTGCCTTCAAAGAAAAAAAGTGACTGTTTTCCTGCTTCCCGGCACTTCCATCTCAAAGTTTTCTCAGATTCCTCTCACTGTCACATACTCGTTCCCATGTACAAGAATTGTTCTGCGACAACCAGAAGACGTGCAAGTACTTCCTCAATTTCCCCGCATTTCGGTGTATTTTTCCCTCAATTCACACGTATTTTCCGTCATTCGTCGTAATTCTATTGGTTTTATTTCACTTCTACCCGTGCAATTATGATATCACTTCTCATTCCGTGTTCTAAAATTGCTTGTAAATGCAGTACAGCTGCCAACACCTAGCACAAACGCACTACTTTTCTGGTCAGGCAGCATAGTGTAGCACTGTACTCAAATGCATCCAGTCGCCTCCACCCACATATTCTACATTTGCAGTGCGTTTGCTCTGTTTTCTGTATGTCTGTGTATGTGCAAATGATTGGTAACATACTGCTACGTGCTTGATATCAACAAGCATCGCGAAAATGGTCACGCGTCGGGCCAAGTGTGTGTGTGTGTGTGTGTGTGTGTGTGTGTGTGTGTCGGCTGCGGTGGATGACCACCAACCTCGCGGGAAATATCTAGAGCTGTGAGGACTGTAAACGGTCAATATGCTTATCCTGTGTCTGTCTTTTTGGTGTATGTACGAGTGTCTGGTGGTCTTTAGCTATACGCACGATGCAGAAGTGATGATTTTGTTTAGTGTAGGATATGAATTGTGTTAACTTGCCACTGAAAGTCTCGTCTGCAGACAAGAAAGGTAGACAATGCTCCCACACCGGCAGCATCAGTAATTTGCTGGGTAAATTCAGTAAGAGCCAATCAGAATGCACTACTTCTCCACAAGACATCCTTTCTTCTGGGACACAGGAACCTCTACATGGTGGTGAGAACATTTACCATTTCAGAGATGTTTGTTGAAAGCATGACATGATGATTTCCAGGAAGAGTAACACGTGATGGATGGTGTGCCTCATCAGGACCATCAGGAAGAATGCATTCGATGTTATTCTGGGCTACTTTCGTGAACAAGTCCTGTTAGGACAAGAATTTCGAGACATCACAAAAGCTCCAACAACAACATTCTTGTCTTGCTTGTGAGATGAAAGCGGAGCTCACTATCTACAGCAAAGCTGACAGGACCAATTGAAGACCTGTGCTACACAGCCGAGTGGAGGGTCTGATCAGAGACTCAGACAATTCTGTGAACATGTATGCTGCTGATTCCTTGACACAGGCCTTAGGGTAGGGTTTCAGGTTCCGCTTAATAGGTTAGGAGTCCATTGTACACAGGAGACAGATACATGGCTAGTGGGGGCTGTGTAGAATGGACTGGGAAGTTTTTTTATGTTACAGGGCTCAGGAGAGTACAAGATGGCTAGAGTCTCGGAGGGTGCAGGTCAAACACAGGGCAAGGGTAGACACAGGAACCACTGGCACAGACGTTGTGAATTGTCATGGTTGTATTGGGGGAGAACCAGAACTCAAGCACTAATAGAAAGCACAGGAGCTCAAATTGTTATAGGTACTGAAATGTGGTCGGAGCTAGAGATAAATTCAGCCAAAATTTTACAAAAGACTTAATGCTGTTCAGAAAGGGTACATTCAATACATTTGATGGTGACAGGTTTGTTGCTGTTACAAGTACTGAGTCAAAGTAGACAATGAGTTAGTATGGGTAGAGGCTATACTTACAACCACAATAAATAATAATTGGTTCCTTTTACTGACTCCCAGACTCAGACAATATAGTTGCTGAAAGATTCAAAGAAAGCTTGAATTGTTTCAGATAGATATAGTTGTCACAGACTTCAGTCTCCCTCAATATGTTCACAAAAATGCATCTTTGAAGTTAGTGGTAGGCATAAAACATTATCTGAAACTGTATTAAATGCTTTCTTTGAAAATTATTTTGAGCTATTACTGCAGGAGTCCACTCATACTGTAAATGTTTGAGAAAAAAACCTTGACCTCTTAACAACACATTACCCAGAACAATAAGACAGATACAGGGCTTAGTGACCACAAGATTATTGCAGTGAGACTGAATACAGTAACATCCAAGTCCATCAAAAATAAACACAAAATGTATCTATTTAAAGAAGCAGATGAAAATTTGCTGCACCCTTTGTAACAGGCAGTCTTCACTCCTTCTAAACTAATTATGTAAGAGTAGACCAAAATTAAAATTCAGTTCAAAGAAATAACATTGACAGCAGCTCAGAGAGTTATACCAAATAAATAACTAAGAGATGGAAAGATGGAACTAATCCCCCATTGGACACAGAACAGGTCAGAACAGTGTTGCAGAAACAACAAAAACAGCATGCCAAATTTGAAACAATGCAAAACCTCCAAGATTGGTGATGTTTTACAGAATGTCGAAATTTAAAATGGACTTCAATGTGAGAAACTCTGCCTCAAAAGTGCTCAGAAAATTGTATGTAAACTTGTATGTAAAATAGACCAAGAGCACTACACAACAGAATACCTTCACCCAACGTCGTTGCCAGGGGTGGGGCAGCTGCCTCCTCCCTTGAGATTCAAAGATTTTTTTAAATTCATACTGGTCACCCAGTTGGTGACACAACTCAGACCTCCCGGTCGTGGCTGCCTTAATTTGAAACAAAGTTGAAAATTAAAATTAAATAGTTCTGTATGGCAAAGTCAAATCCTACTGCAAGCCAAGAAAGTAGAGACATTCACAAAAAAGGGCGCAACCGGCAAGGTGCATTGTTGGACTGTGTAGTGGGATTTGTTCGCTTTTACTTGATCTTCGTAACTCTACATTATACTAATTTTGGCCATGGAATGTTGTTTGTCAATGTACTACAGATCCAGCACAGATGAAAGCAACATTTCATATTTTTGAGTTTATGTTCTGCAATATAGTAATACCTCCAAAAAGTAAAAACTAAACCATTGCTTGGAATGAGGCTCGGTGTCGACAACAACCATTTGGTGAGCAGCAAGCAATAAGATTTAAGAATAATGAATTAAAAATGTGTTTAATTCAACACTCGACAGGACAGTGAAAACCATGACACGTATACAGTCATTACATCATCCACGTGATATACGTACACAATCTAGCCTCTATCTGTGCTTGAGCTCTCCGTTTGCTGTCGTCAAAGGTAAAAAAAATCATTCATTGGTTCAAGAAAAGTCATCATGACTCATGCAGTAGAGAATTCAATGCACGGGTTTCTTGCAACAATGGTAAACATGCTGCATATTCCTCTGGAGTATATTTTGCATTGTCACAACTGACATGCTTCGCTCTGTTACACCGAACACCCGACAAAATGATGCTCTTTCTGATGTGGCATCACATTCTGATGTGTTATCGAACCACTTTAAAATAGTACCTTTCAAGTCTGTACTGGGTAAGACAAACAGCAGGTGAACAACTGGACGCTGAAATCACTAGGCAGAGACCAGGTCTGGTGTCTGAGGCAAGTAGCGCTCTAAAACCCTTTAAGTGGCTACTGGCGAAGGATTATTTGTTCAGGAAGGAAAAACCAGACAACACTCTAATCCCCTACCCCACCACTAAGCATTAGCAACAGTCTGTCACTAAACGCTAGTGGGCCGTGAGACTGCACCTAGGATGGCAACAGTTTTGTTGGAAGTACAGAGCTGCAGACAGATATACAGCCACACAACATGAATATCAGAAACTTTATTTTGATAAGAGTGCTTTCAGTTTTTATATACATCTATTTATGATTACTTATTAGTGTTGATATAAATGCCAGCTTTTGCGTACTGTTAATTTGAGAAAATAGTCATTAATATTTTGACACCATATTTATAATCCTGTTCGAAATTGGGGCTTTGATTAAGCCTTTTAAGATCCTCCCAAGCAACAGAATAGCATTAAACTATCTGGAAGGAGCAGGTATAGAAAACAGGTGTGACACCTGCTGGCTTCATTTACTGGTAGGCCTAATTCATTTTTGTGCTCTAAACAACACTGTCGTACGATTTAGCAGTTTCACTCTCTAACTACAGACCGGCTACAAAAAGCAGTGAATAAAATAACAAATGGGTGAGGAGTGAGAGTATCTCACAGCTCTCAAACATGTCAGATGTGTTTGAAGTAAACCTCTTTATTATTGTGGTTAAAGCCAATACCCAAATCCACACATACAGAATGGACGGAAACAGAGGGAACCTCTTAATTTAAAAGGAACTTGCCCATTGTGCATCTACACAGTGACTTAATTTTTCTGCTGGATTGGAATTCTGTATTCTATAAATACCTGGGACTGTAGAATACTTGCAGTGGCAACCACATGGATAGTAGGTCCCTGATACAGTACTATACATGGAGCATAAAGTAATGTATTGTGACATGGAACAACACACTTTCTGTTGTAATTACAATCCATAAAATCTAATTCTTTGTTCCAAAAATAAGTACTGTTTCTAAGACAGTCAAACCAATTACTCAATATATTTTACTTGACTCAGACCCACAGCAAAACATATTGGCGATACCTGCTCTAATCAATAATTAAAATTAAAAAGCAGCAAAGTCCCACCTCACTGGTCCTTAGTAGGCCTACATGACTGTTTTTAAGCAATTGTTTCTAATACAAACTTTTTCCTGTCTAACAGTGCACTATAAGTAGAGTCTTACTATTATTGTTAATGGAAGGTTTTAGTCAAGCGTCTTGTGATTTATTATTAACTAGCTTTTTCTTGTGACCTTCCGCGAATATAAATATGCAGAAAATAATTGATTCTGATTCTGTTGCCAGTACGCTTTTCAGCAACTAATCTAAAAATAACTTCTTAGTGACCTATACAATGATAAATTTAATGCTGCTGTTTGATTCTTACCAATTTTTGCTTTCTGAATTTCACTTTGGTTTAGTTATCAATTTGTGAGTTCTGACTGGTGAATTTATTTCATTAAACTTCCTCTACATACTGGTTGCTATGACATAGTACAAACTAAATGACAGTCGCTGTTCATTTGTACTGGCAGAAACAAATGAATTGATGACAACTTTCCTGAAGCAGATAATGTCTCAATAAGTATTTATCTATTCTTGCATGACTGCGGGAAAACTTTCATATGAGAATTATTTTTGTAATCTCTCATCAGTACTAGGCTATGCTATATAGTTTTTCTGTTTAGTAATTTACAGTAAATCTAAAAAAAAAACCTTGTACATAATTATGACGTCAGCATAAAAAGGCAAAAGATGTGTTAACTTTAACCCGATTGTACACAGAACTGCTACCTGTAATCACTTTCAAACAAACTTCTTTGCAAAGAAGATGGTTTCACACCTCTAAGGAAGCTGTTTTTCTTGCCATGATAGATTAATATTCTTATATAATTTGAATAAAAACTTACTAAAAATGTATCATCTCTATGGTAAGCAAACTAACAAATTTTATCAATAGGTAATCAAATTTCATTGCTATAGTATATTTCTATTATAATTTTGCAGTAAGTTTAAAGAAAAAAGGGCAGAAGACAGAAACATTGATAGAGAGGACCCAGATAAAAATAATGATGAGCAGGATTGAGTGGTAGAAAATGAGAAAGACCTGGATTTCGCAACCAGAGATTCTCAACCCAGGAAACTCTCTCAAAAGCCTGGATGTGATGCTCTACCTTGTAATGATTATATGGGTGTCATTTTGCAAAATCCAGCACTTCCAAATGTATCTTTTTCATGGAGTCTAGGGGGAAAACTCTGAAAATTGTTGATTTTTCTAGTTTCCCCACAATACGATAGCCAATTACTATTCAAAACATCTCCAAAGTGCACAAAAAAATTAGCATTACATGCTCTTCCTAAGCTACTTATTGCCATTCTGCAATATAAATAATTGTTTTACAGGTTTCGGGATGGACCCTGATGCCAATTTTTGAAATGTTCCCTACAATTTTAAGACTTCTAGCTGTTTTCCCTGCTACTGATATTACTCAAAATCAAGCGACAGGCTACAGAAATTAAACACCAATTTTGTAATCACGCCATGTTGAGTTTTTTCTGTTTGTTATGGTTAGTGTCTTGCATTTACCAACATTTAATGCTCCATGCAAATACCTTGATCCTACACGCATAGCAATTTACATTGGTGTCAGAAAATCCAAGAGATATGCATACAAATTCTGGTAAAACTACACGAAAAAGTTATCAGGTGCAATGCAAGATTGTAACCATGACACTTCTGCAGAAATACATTCAAAGAACTAAAATATAGGGGTACTATAACACAAGATGTTTTATTTTAATGCTAAACATTGATCAACTTTCAAAAAGCACAGAGAGGACATCATTATTCAGTGACGAATAAATGGGTTATTTATAATATTACCTTGCCCAAACAGAATTTAAAAAAGAAATTGAATCTGTTCACTAAACGTCCAAAAATAAAATGTAATTGTGTTTTAAAATGTCCATTCACAGCCCGACTGGTTAGCTGACCTGCTCGCCAACAATAGCCACAAACCAACCAACTGCGTGTGGAGGCTGGTAAGCACATGGTGGACCCTACCTTCCTGCACTGACAGAATGTGGGCTGGCAGGCAACAGTCTGGACAAGCAGGCAGAGGCTTTGCAGTGGAAACAAGGTACTTGAACAACAGACCTAGTCACTCAAATGCGGGAAAGAGGGTCAGGACTGACCCGCTCAGCAAGCAGGACGGCGGATCAGTCAGCTTGGGTATGGGCAGCTTTAATAAATCAAAGGGAGTTTCTCTAGTCATCATTTTTATTTCTTTTCACCAAGAATATTTCTTCTATTTTGTTATCTTGAATGTGTCTGTGCAATAACAACACTATGCTCAGGAATCAGGAAATATATTAGCAGTCTTGAGAACCCAAAAATGTAAACAAACGGTTCATTTTTCAATTTCCATAAACTTTCCCTCTTTGTTTCCATTATGACTTATAAGCCTACCTTGTCAAGTTCAATATCAAGGTAAAGTATGACACAAAGACAAATAAAAATTTGCAAAATGGCAAGATGGTGCCATTGGCATTCCATCTTTCAGGGGACTTTGGCAATTAACTAAACACAAATTTAACAATATCACAAAAGATGGAACTAATTTTTTCTTCTTCCTGACTAGAATTAACTTTTTCTAATGCTCTTGTGCATTATCTGTCTGGTTTATGCTTAAAATTTACAGAGGTAAAGAAATGCATGTGACTGTAAAACAATCAAACAAATGACATGTATCACACTGAAAAGAATAAAGTAATGCAAATAAGAAATACAGTTTTATTAAAATCAGACATCAAAATAGTCTGTAAGAAACAAATACAAGTTCCAAATACAGCATACCGATCAGTTTGGTGAATCCTATTTAATATTTTCATTCACAAAAATGGAAACAATTCTTGTACCATGTCTAGTCATTATATGTGTGACTGTCTAGAAAATGAAGACATAGAATGGACATTCTTCATTTTCGACTGGTGTGGCACAATTAGATTCTACAACATGTGTATTTTGGTTTTTTCTTTGCAATGCACTTCTCAAAACTGTGCTCTTCTAGGGTATACAGCACACTAGTCTTAACTGACTGGTGTATATTACTAGCCTAAAGACATTTTTGTTGATGACATGCCTTTATTTCCATTTCATATTACATTTAGGGAAGACAACTGTTCTTATATTGTGTCATGGAATTCCTGTTGAACATGGTTACTGTACGTACCCAATACCAGCACATTTACCAAACACAGCAGGGAGTCTTCGACATGGGTACACACAGTATCATATTACCATTCCAGGATACCTAGGGAAATAACACCGATAAATAATATCAGCATTACATTTGATGTGAGAACCTCAGTTCATTTTCGAATATGCTACCTGTCACATTTTTCCTCTTTCTTCCTTTTTTTCTTTTTTGAATGATTTGTTTCTTCCAAATTGTAACTAAATTTATTGAGTGGACTGTCATAACTATCACTGATAACATTATTCAGAACAGTTCTTGTCACACTGCCTAAAATGTTTACACTGCCACTATCATCATCATAATGAGATGTTCTTTTCTTTTGGAGGCTGTGTCTTTTATTCGGCATATTGCTGTCTTCAGATTCTTGTACATCACCAAGTTCATTGGATTTTTCTACCAATGTCTTCTTTTTCTTTTTCATATTAACTACTTCTTTTGGAATATCAAGTCTTAAGCTATGTTCGTCGAGAGAAGAACTGTGACTTTCTGATTTATCTATTCTTCCCCTAAAAATAAATTCACTAGTAGTTTTTTGTTTCTTTCGTTTGTGGTTCACTGATACTGTATCATAATCATCACTTACTTCTGATTTTGATTTTGTGCTGTTTCCAGTCTCTACAGTTAAATTTTTGTGTGAAGTGTTGGACCCAATGTGAGAAATTTTTTCAGATGATATATTAACAGTTGGAGTGTCACCAAGGAGAGAGCCAGAAGTAGTTTCCTGTGAACTATTTGTATGATCAGACACACTTTTTATTTTTTTCAGTTTTTTTGCTTTTAAGTTTTGACCAAATTTTGCCAGTCTGGTCTCATGACTGAGATTCTCTGTGCAATTGTATACTAAAGAATCCTTCTTTTGAAAATGTTCTGTCTGATATGTCTTTCCACTGGTAGTAGCCTCCCTTGTAAGTCCATCAAGCTCATCCTCTATACTTTCTTCGAGAGCAGTGGTATTTGCATCACATATCTTTAATTGACTTTTCTTTCTGTGATGCTTGACAAGCTTTAATTTTCTATCACCGTCCTTCAAAATGTCATGTGAAGAAGCAATTTCTGTGTGTGCTGTACCAGTTTCTGGTATTTTTAAGCTGGTTTCTTCAGGTTTTTCCGAGTTCCTAGCGTATTTGTCAGTACATTTTTCTTTTTCACATGAACCATTATGCCTTTCGAATACTGCAATAAAGAAACCATTGGTTAAATCCTCCTCTGGTCTTGAATACAGGCAATATTTACCACCTACATAACATTTATTGCCACGATTTTTCCATGTGTCAGGCAAAATTTTCTTAACCAACTTAAACTCTGGTGGGTCAGGGAAATATGACATAACTTTCTGCACAACTTCTTCATTTTCTTCAACATTCAATGAGCATGTAGAATAAATTACTTTTTTTGCAAGTGGGAACTCTGTAAGAGCATGGTGCAATAGTTTAATCTGAAAGCCACCAAGCTTGTAAAGACGAGATGGATCACTGCTCCTTTCTGGTTCCAACTCGATTCTGTCCACAATACCTACAAAGAAACAAATTATAAAATAGTGCTAACAAAGAAATAATTTCTTTGGAAGTTCAATGCATACTGATTACACAATGATTTTAAATAGCCTTAAATATTTAAGATTCTTTAAAATCATATTCTTTTTGCTGTTTTTCACTCACATTGAAGCATAGATTTAGAATAAAATATGCTAAAGCCAAACAGATAGATGTAATGTCTGAAACTGATAAGAATGTTGACATTGACTTCAAGTGAAGGAAGAAAACATTTCCAATTCAAAAGATGTCTATAAGTTTCACTGTGACCATATCATTCATTTCACATGAGAATAAGAAATTTAGAGAATCGGCTGACTGCCAAACGATTCTACTGCCGCCAACATACACTGCGCGTAAGGGCCACGAAGATAAGATATCAGAAATTAGGGCTTATATGGAGGCATATAGATAGTCATTTTTTCCTCACTCTATTTGCAAGTGGAAAAGGAAAGGAAACAACTAATAGTGGTGCAGGTTACCATCTGTCATGCACCATATGGTGGCTTGCAGAGTATCAATGTGGATGCAGAGTAAGCAAATGGAAGCTGCATTGTCAGTTTATATATAGATGAAGGACAAAGAAAGAAAAACGGACCACTGACTGGGAGGGGTGGGGGAATATGAGTCTTCTTCCACATCTGCAGCAATTACTGCCATACAGTGAAAGAAGCATGTAAGAGAGGACCAAATGCAGCAAGGATAAAAGAATAGCATATGTTATAGAACATACAAACAGAAAGGACAGTACATCGACCTAGCAGCACCTCTCTGAATTTTTTTCTATTTCTTCCTCATCCCAACTTCAAACACAGGATCAATACTGGTCACATTAGCATCTGATATGCTGTTTCCTTTAGAGACATATCAAACTTTTGGAGATGTTCCCTACAAATGTAAGACTTCTAGCTGCTTTCCCTGCTACTGATATTACTCAAAATCAAGTGACAGGCTACAGAAATTAAACACCAATTTTGTAATCACGTCATGTTGAGTTTTTTTTCTGTTTGTTACGGTTAGTGTCTCGCATTTACCAACATTTAATGCTCCATGCAGTGCACCATGTGACAATACAGTTTTTGTTGTCCTATAATTTTCCAAAAAACTTCACTGTAGATAACTGCACCACCACAATCTGAGTGTGTTGCTAACCCTATCTCACAAATAATAATTTATGTATACTGAGAACAACAGTGATCCCATTGAATTTTCCTGGAGCATATTTGATGTTACTTTTGTTTCTGTTGAATATTTGCCATCCAATATAATATACTGATTTCTACTAGCAAAAAATTGTTCAAGGCTTTCACTTATTTGCTAAGATACATTGTATAACCTTGTTTATTAATCGACTATGTGATGAGGTGCTGACTGTTTTTCAGGAATCTAGGAAGGTGGAATCTACCTAGTGATCTGCACCTATTGTATGCTACATTAGATTAGTTTAACTTGATTTAGTTTTCATACCATAGACCCAAAAATGAGAGGGTGTGGAATAACTCTGAAAGTATAAAATAAAAAGCAAAAACATCTGAATATAATACTCAGTACCCCGATAATCTGTCAGGAGATTGTCAAAATAGGTGAGTACATTACAGTAAACTGGAACAGATAATATTTACAGAATTAACACACTGTCAGAATGAAACATAGTTATGCACTTTTAATAAGTTTATCATACACAAAATACCTAATCTGGACTGTTGTGACCAAGCGCTGTCAAAACTGAAATCTACCAGACATTTTTACTCAAGCTTGTCTAACAGTCCCTGTTAAGATATGCATCTATAGAGTACAAGGAGTTGTGTATAAAAAAGTCTTCCAAATTCTGTTTAAACTGTTTTAATGGTTGCTGGCAATTTATAAAAAATGTGTGTACCTGAATACTGGACTCCTTTTTGGACGGAGGCAAGTGATTTTTGGTCTTTATGTAGATTGTTCTTATTCCTAGTATTGACATTATGTATTGAGGTACTGGTTGGAAATAGAGATATATTACTTGCAACAAATTTCATTGCGGAATAAATAAACTGAGAAGCAGTGGGTAAAACCAAAGTTCCTTGAACAGGTTTCTATATTATGTTCTTGTATTTACACCACATGAGTCTTATTACATGCTTTTGTATGCTATAAACTTTTGCTCAGTTTGACAAGTTAGCCCAGAGTATGATCCTGTATGACATAATACAATGAAAGTAAGCAAGTATGCAAGTTTCTTTATATTTATAGCTCCTACATCTGTCATCATTCTCACTGCAAATACAGACTTGTTTAGGTGCTCAGCAATTCTGTGGTATGCTCTTCCCAACTCGATTTATTATTATTGAGTTGTAACCCCAGAAATTTACACTGTCAACCTCTTTGATTTGCATGTCTTCATATGTTACACACATGCTGGACGGAAATCTCTTACAGGCTTTGAACTGCATATAGTCAGTCTTTTCACAGTTTAATGACAGTGAATAAGCTTTAAATCATTTATTAAAGTCAACGAAAATTTAAGTAGCAGTCATTTCTAAATCTGTACATGACTTGATACTTACTGCAGTGTTTGTACCATCTGATAACAAAACAAACTTGGCATCTGGCAATGTAACAGACGTGAGGTCATTAATGTACACAGGAAAAAGCAAGAGACCCAAGATGGAACCTCGAGGAACACCGCACGTAATTAATTCCCAATCAGACGAAGACTGACTGCTTGTTATCAGGTATTTCACAACAACCACCACCACCTTTGTTTCCTGTTAGTTAGGTAAGAATCGAACCATTTCACAGCACTGCTGGTGATACCATAATATTTTGATTTACTGAAGAGAATGCTGTGATTCACACAGTCAAAGGTTTCTGACAGGTCATGGAAAATGCCAGTAGCCTCTAGTTTGTTATCTAGTGAGTTAAGTACATTGTCACTGTACGTGTAAAAAGCTGTCCTGTATCGGAAACCGTAATGAACACAAACATTGAAATGGAGAATATATCATTTGCAGTCAAGTGCCTAAGGAGATGCTTCAACACAACCTTTTCAAATATTTTTGGAAAAATCCTGTAAAAGTGAAACTGGTCAATAGGTTGATGGTATCTCTTTACCTCACTTCTTGTAAAGAGGCTTCACTTCAGCATATTTTAGCCAGTCTGGAAATGTTCCGCAAATAAGAGAGTGATTATAGAAATAACTTCAGATAGAATTCAACTCACATAAGCACTCTTTGATTAACTTCATTGATATGTTATCATAATCACTAGGACAGTTAGATTTTAAGGATTTTGTGATGCATGCTACTTCTTTGGGAGACATGAGTGTCACTTCCATTTGACTGAAGTTACTTGTTTAGAGTGTTGTTAGGTATTCCATTGCACTGTTTACCAAACCTGATAACCCCAAGCTGTCAGTAACACAAACAAAGCACTTGTTTAAGTGGTTTGAAACACTACATGCAGTTGTTACCAATGACTCATTTATTTTTAGAGCCCACCTGTCTCTCTCTTCATTATAACCCATACAGTTTGTATTTTGTTGCCTGATATAATTATCTTTTTCTCATAATAAAGATGCTTGCATTTCTGGATCACATGCTTCAATACTTTGCAGTATTCTTTGCAATGTTTTACAATGCTAACATCAGAGCTGTTACTAGATAGTAGGTACAATCTCCTTTTTGTCCCACATATCTTTATTCCTTGTGTAATATATTGTTTATTTTTTGACTTCTGTTTGACTTGAGTTACCTTTAGGGGAAAACAATTTTCAAAAGTGGAAGCAACTTTATTAATGAATGCTCTGTATTTTCTGTTTTAGTCAGAAGTATTGTAAACATCTATCCAGTTCATGTCTTTGAGCAATCTCTAAAAATTCTCAATTTTTGACTGTGCTCAGATTTAATAGATTTTTTATCCTCACAAGCTTCAACATTTAACAAAAGATGCTGCATGTCATGATCAGGTAGTCCATTTGCTATTGGTTTTGTGATATGACTTTTTTCCATTATCAAATATTACTTCTGTTGCACAAGCTTCTAAGTGCTGCTCTGAGCAAAATTTATTAATATCAATATTCTTGAAGTCAAAACAGTTTCTGACAAATGTGGCAACTCCTCCTTTCTCCACATTTTCTCTGCTGAAGTAAGAAGCTAACTTGCACCCTGTAACATTTAACACATGATGTTTAGAGAGGCAGATTATATCAACCGGTTTGCTCAATTCTAATTCTTCCACACAAATAAGCAACTCATTAAGCTTTCCCCTTAATCCTCAGATACTCTGATGCAATAAGGATAACTGATTTTGTGCACTGTCCGGATTACAACTGGATAAATCTAATTTTTCTGTCAATTTTTGAATATCTCCAGTTTCAATAAGGGGCTGTTTGCATGAATTGTGCTCTGTCACGTCACCTGTACTGTACCACAGGTATGTTAGCACTTGTGATAGTGCCCTCACTTAAGTTATTTGCTACTAGAACCGACAGTTTTCCCTTCCCTTTACTGTTGAGATGAAGGCCATGCCTAGTGCAGTCCCACACTGATATGAGACCCCAGACCTGAGCCAAGCAGTTGTTCCACCTCTAAATTAACTCTCCTAACACAAGAATTTCAATGGGGCTGGTCATGGCGCCTCAGGACTGATACAAGTCCAACACCTCTATGTCTCGTTGCTGATGCCATCTTTACCAGGTCACGCTCAACTGAATAACTAGGGTCCCTGTCTATGCTGTTGCCCACCGCACCTACTATTACCATGGTGTCTTCCTTTGTGAAGTCTCTGCAAAGTGAACCTACATCATCTATCACCTTATCCAGACTTGCACTAGGTAAAACAGCCTCATGATCCGGTAACTTAGTTCATCCTGCAACAGTTGGCCAACACCTCTACCATGTGAACTACCTAACAACACAACTTTCTTCTTCTTCTTCTTCTTCTTCTTTTTCTTCTTCTTCACAACTTTTTCTGACTTCTTACTTCTCAAACACTTTTTGAAAGTTCGCTGTGTCCTACCTAGTACTACATCTACTTGTGACTCATCAGTTTCCCACTGTGACAACAGATCAAACCTGTTTTCCACACTGACAACAAAACTGTCTGAAGAAGTCATATTCCTATTTCTTCTGTAGCCTGTTGTCACTTCCCACACTCTTTTCCCTTCTCCCCTCTTAGCTTTTCCAGATCTTGTTTTGTCTTATCTAGTTCCACCTGAAGGGCAGCAATCTTCTCCTCTTGTCCCACTATTTTCCTACCTCTACAGCAGATCGTACACAACCAATGAGCCTTGTTTATTTCCCCAATTCCCACAACACTACATTCATCCATATGAAAGAAACCGTAACAACCCTCACACCATACACAAGAACTATCGATCCTATGGCAAGTAATACATTTCTCACACATGGCAAACAAATTTTACCTGTAGTCTAAATTAACCAAGAATAACTTCCTAGACTATTCAATTAATATATAAAATTTCTTAGAAAGTATAGGCATAAAGTTTGGATACTAACTCAAAATTTCCAGAGAAATAGAAACTGCGTAACTGCACAAAAGTAAACAATGAGCTGAGCCTACAGTATATGAAATTTTCACTTATTTCCAAACTTTTCAGTTCAGCTACTTACTAGGGAATCAAATAGATAGTGTGTAAGACTAAACTAACAATACAAACTGTATTTTACTGAAATAATCAAATAACTTACAGTATATGATAACGTAAACAAACTTAGTCCAAAATCGCACGTATGAAATGTTTTCTTTTTCTGAAAAACACGCAAATAAATGTGGGACCTTCAATTGATGGCTTACACTAGATATTAATTTACTTATTTATGATATACTATTGCCTTAATTAATTGCCATTACACAATTAAACACTTGTCTTTATGTGAGGTATGAATTGATATTGTGTGTGAAACAAGCAAGTTGTGTTTAACATGAATGATTATTGCTGAACCTGTGCTGATTCTTGGAGATACGCTTTTGTCCTCCAAGATCCTCAGAATGTCCAAATTTATAACTTGCTCTTTGAATCTACAACAGATGGATACTAAGTGTATTGGTCTGCAGTACAGTACATCCATTCTTTTACCTTGTTCTACAAACAGAACTCGTTGCCAATCTCATTCCTATAACAAGTAGCAGCTTAGTTCGCATTTCTAAATATTTCCACTGCATGCTCTAACACATCTAAATCTACCTCAACATTCCCACTCTTAAAACCACAGTGAAGTGAAAGGCAGAGTGTATTTATGATCTATGCTGTATTAGGATTTCTTCCCTTTCCATCTGTGTGTGGAACGCAAGGAGAATTACTGCTTAAACGCAGCTGTGCACACCAAACATAGTCCAATATTGTCTTCGTGATTCCTAAAGGAACAATATGTAGAGGGCTGTAGTATATTCCTAGATTCCTCATTTAACAGCAGTTCTTGAAAATTTTTAAGTGGACTTTCACAGGATAGTTGATGTCTATCTCCAAGTACCTGAGAGTTTATATTCTCAAAATTTTCACCAAGCTCTTCTGTGTGTCATACAAATCTATGACCATATGTGCCACCCTTCTTTAATTTTAATTCTGGTTTATAGTGATGAACCCACAACTCATTTTCTGTGATTATTCTGTTGAAGATGGTTAGTCTAAACTGCTGAGAATCTACAGAATACTTATGTCACCCTTTTGTGAGCATTCATAGCCATGTGACCCACACTTGACAAAACTACAGATAGATCCAACAACCAAAAATAACTATTACTTGCACCCTGGGGACAATTTTGGCTTGGTCACAATACATTAATGGTTTTCTTTTTCCGTTGCTAAAATGCAGATATTATAATCTGCCAGTCAGCTGCGAGTGTAAACAAACTAGAATTATGACTGCCGGAGGGGAGAGGAGTGGTGCAGGGAAAAAATTCCAGTCTCCCCATCTCAGCATTTTTATGAAAGCAGAACAGACATATGGTCACAGGGATTATCAATCCCTTCTGGTGTTGTGATGGTCATAATTAAACTCCTTGATGAACTAACTTCAAAATAAGAAAAGAAAACAATGACCAAGGCACAACACAAAGCAATCACTAATGGCTACTGTGCAATTACATGTTGAGGTTCGCATGATAGAACAGGACATTTCAGGTCCAACCTCTATTGCTATTTGGCCCACTGTTCAAAACACCTGATTCCTAAAACTTTCATGTTAAATGTGTCCATATTATAACAATTTTTGAATTTTAAATAGTAAACAAATGTACACTTTTCTTTGTTCTACGATTCTAGGTCCCACGGCTGAGTACTATGTTGCATTATGTGGCATGTATTTTATACAGACAATTCAACCACTGATGACTGCATGGTGCCTGAGCACAGAGCGCACTGATGCCTTGTGTTCATGTACCTTTTAGTTTGCAAACACATTCTTACACAAATTATCTTTTCAAATTGAGCTTCACCAGATAATGTGCAATACCAGTAACTGAAAACTGATTTCACAATGAAATAACGTCTATTGAATAACTTTGGGTTTTTACATTTTGAAACACATTTTGTTCTTATACACACATTTATTGCAAAATGTGAATTTTCTCAGGTCCCTAGTCACAGAGAAAGTCTGGATAATTTTTGACTTACTCTCATATTTTCGAAGCTCATTCAAGGGAATAGAAATTGTTTTGTTTGGCTCTTCAAATACATCCATACTTACCTCCAGTGCTGTTTGGGGAGGCTATCAATAGTTGGTTGTACATTTCTCTCGAATGAAGATACTGATGGTAACGTAAGATGACAAATACAAATTCAGTGAATTTTCACTGGAGTTCTAACAGTAAAAAGTCATGCTGTTTTCCAAATAGTTAAAATTAACTATTTTCTTCTGTGTTGCCCCTTACTTGTTTTAATCAGGGATAAATGGATAACTATTGAAACATCTATCTGGTAAATAATAACAGCAGCAGATGACCAAAACAATATTAACTGAGAAAATAATGTGAGTGCTGCAATGAGATAAAAGAGAAGGCTTGGTGATTTTTTAAAAATATGCCCACGCCAACATACACATCTTTGTACATTAAAATTAATTGAGTCTGAGGGTCCACAATACGAGATGAAGAATATGAGGTTTCACAACAAACAAAAAATACTACTTTCATTCCAAAGAAGCTGTTTGTCACTGAGTTAAAGCAAAATTGTTTTTTAATTTTGAACAGTGTTGTTACAATGTGACAAACTTCAGCTGGCTCTTGATAAATTTCATGGCTGTGGTCAATAAGTTTACTACAGATTTTTTCTTGAGCTACATCTGAAAATGTGGATTCGTCACGGTTCTGGCTCAAAAGAGTTGAGAGAGATAATGTAATTAGTGTATTTAAAGAATATGTTCAATTAGTGGTGGCTGTCTACAAAGTATAATCCATTTCACTGCTGCTCAAACTTTTTTGTGTGTTGTTTTCTGAGAGCTTACATAGAATCTCAGGCATTTTTCACTTCCAGTGAAGAACAACGAAATACGAACTCCTACCTAGCCGATCAATTTTGAAGAAAATTGTCACACCATAAAGTAAAAACAACAACGCAGATAAGTAGTAATGCCCTAACATGAACAGTTCCTCTTTAGTATTAGATCTCAATAAGTTGACTTGTTTGTTCTCATTATCACAAATTAAATGAAGAGTTTAGAACAGAGAGTGTGAGGAAATAACATCTACATCTTAATGATCACTTCTAAAGCCTGCATTACAGTAACAACAAATGAGTGAGTGTGTCATCATCCAGAGAGCATTTAGGTACTACACTGGAGTGTTAACTGGTCAACAGATGTGCAGAGTTTATAATGGTCTTTGAATGTACTGGCTCCTTTATATATAGATACATTACTTAAATGCAATTTAAGTGACATTTCACTAATTTGTTCACAAGCAATAAAGATTTAAGTAAATAATGGAATGGCTACATATGAGAAATAAACCCACAACTCATGCAAAAAAGAGTGCTAATAAATTTGGTAGTGCATATTTCTGTTTATGTGCTGAAATTAACTTATGTATCCATAAATACAAGATACAACCATCAGAGGCATTGAGTTGTTGCCAGGCATATGAACTAGACTGAAAATTATGCTAACTTTCGAATAATTCTACCTCAAGGAAGAGTACATAGTGTGCCATCTCCCTCCCCCAACACACACCTGTATGACTACATTATGCCATCTGCAGTTCTGAAGGTTGACTGGGGTGAAAGACTGATGGGTGGAGTGGGTCAGGGGACAAACAAGGTAAGGGGTGGGAGGGAGTGTTGGGGAAGGGTGGCTGACTGCTAAGAGGGAGGCAGCGGGTGCACAAGATAGGAACACAGTAGGGGGAAGTAGCAGGTGCACAGGACAGGACAGGAATGCAACACAAGCACCAGTACCAGTGAGTTGGTATAGCATATGACGACATGGAGGAGTGGACTTGAAGGGGATGGCAGAGCAGAGAAATTGGAGACGGTGGGGAAGAAGATGTAGGTTCAGTATGAATCAAGTTAGATCCTGGGGCATATTGAAGGATGGTGGTGGGGGTGGGTATGGGGTCTAAGAGAGATTGAGGCCAGCAGGATTACAGGAATGAAAAATGCATTACAGGGGCAACTTCCACCTATGAAGTTTAAACAAGCTGTTTCAGCTCACAATCTTTCCTGTAACTTCCAAAGCAGTATTCTTCTCAGTTAAACATGTCATTCTTTATGTAATCTGACAATGCTGATTTCAGACTGAAAGGAGTTATGCAGTAAAGACAAACTAGTCTGAAAAACAGAGACATAAACTCACAAAATTCAAAACATTTAGGACAGGAAAACAGCAACATACATCACTTAGGAATGAAACAAATAGGAAGAGAAGGGAAGTCAAAGCAAAACAGCTACAGGAAAATTTCAAATAAATCAAAAATAAAATGGTCTCAAGAAAAGCTTGTTCAGCATATAGGAAAGTCAAAACAAATTTTGGTGAAATTACAGGGCATGTAACTGGACAAGAAAAAAAATTCTGGATATTTCTCAGTTACAAATTCACTTTTTCCTGGGTGAAAATATGCTTTTTCTATGTTAAGTGACAATATATTTTCTCTCAGAGCTGTAATTAACTTATAAATTCTTTGAATGGTAAATGTTTTTCACAACAGCACAGAACTTCCCTGCACTTTTGGAAATGAAATCCAGCAAACACAAAGAGTTTTGAAAAGATCTTTTGATGCACAGCAACATGTACATTGCGTATTTTCATATAACTATATATATATATATATATATAATAGAGGGAAACATTCCACGTGGGAAAAATATATCTAAAAAGAAAGATGATGAAACTTACCAAACAAAAGCGCTGGCAGGTCGATAGACACACAAACAAACACAAACATACAACATGTGTGTATGTTTGTGTTTGTTTGTGTGTCTATCGACCTGCCAGCGCTTTTGTTTGGTAAGTTTCATCATCTTTCTTTTTAGATATATATATATATATATATATATATATATATATATATATATATATATATATATATATATATATATATAAAAAACAAACAAACACAAACATACACACAAAATTCAAGCTTTCGCAACAAACTGTTGCCTCATCAGGAAAGAAGGAAGGAGAGGGAAAGACGAAAGGATGTGGGTTTTAAGGGAGAGGGTAAGGAGTCATTCCAATCCCGGGAGCGGAAAGACCTTAGGGGGGAAAAAGGACGGGTATACACTCGCACACACACACATATCCATCCATACATATACAGACACAAGCAGACATATTTAAAGACAAAGAGTTTGTGCAGAGATATCAGTCGAGGCAGAAGTGCAGGGGCAAAGATGATGTTGAATGACAGGTGAGGTATGAGTGGCGGCAACTTGAAATTAGCGGAGATTGAGGCCTGGTGGATAATGGGAAGAGAGGGTATATTGAAGAGCAAGTTCCCATCTCCGGAGTTCGGATAGGTTGGTGTTGGTGGGAAGTATCCAGATAACCTGGACGGTGTAACACAGTGCCAAGATGTGCTGGCCGTGCACCAAGGCACGTTTAGCCACAGGGTGATCCTCATTACCAACAAACACTGTCTGCCTGTGTCCATTCATGCGAATGGACAGTTTGTTGCTGGTCATTTCCACATAGAATGCGTCACAATGTAGGCAGGTCAGTTGATAGATCACGTGGGTGCTTTCACACGTGGCTCTGCCTTTGATCGTGTACACCTTCCGGGTTACAGGACTGGAGTAGGTGGTGGTGGGAGGGTGCATAGGACAGGTTTTACACCGGGGGCGGTTACAAGGGTAGGAGCCAGAGGGTAGGGAAGGTGGTTTGGGGATTTGATAGGGATGAACTAACAGGTTACGAAGGTTAGGTGGACGGCGGAAAGACACTCTTGGTGGAGTGGGGAGGATTTCATGAAGGATGGATCTCATTTCAGGGCAGGATTTGAGGAAGTTGTATCCCTGCTGGAGAGCCACATTCAGAATCGGATCCAGTCCCGGAAAGTATCCTGTCACAAGTGGGGCACTTTTGTGGTTCTTCTGTGGGAGGTTCTGGGTTTGAGAGGATGAGGAAGTGGCTCTGGTTATTTGCTTCTGTACCAGGTCGGGAGGGTAGTTGCGGGATGCGAAAGCTGTTGTCAGGTTGTTGGTGTAATGGTTCAGGGATTCCGGACTGGAGCAGATTCGTTTGCCACGAACACCTAGGCTGTAGGGAAGGGACCGTTTGATGTGGAATGGGTGGCAGCTGTCGTAATGGAGGTACTGTTGCTTGTTGGTGGGTTTGATGTGGACGGACGTGTGAAGCTGGCCATTGGACAGGTGGAGGTCAACATCAAGGAAAGTGGCATGGGATTTGGAGTAGGACCAGGTGAATCTGATGGAACCAAAGGAGTTGAGGTTGGAGAGGGAATTCTGGAGTTGTTCTTCACTGTGAGTCCAGATCATGAAGATGTCATCAATAAATCTGTACCAAACTCTCTGCTGGAAATATCACTTTGCCATGAAGAAAAATGACCCTAATCCTACTCCTAATGATCCAGCTCCCCAAGACACCATCCAAATTGAACCCTGCCTGGAACAGTTCCGTCCTCCGTCACAGCGGGACCCACCTCCTCTTCCTCAAAATCACCGTCTCCAAACCTTCCAGGAATTTCTGACTTCCAGCCTTGCATCTCAATCCTTCTTAAAAAACCTTAATCCTACTCCCAACATCACCACTGCTGAAGCCCAGGCTATCCGTGATCTGAAGGCTGACCGATCCATCGTCATTCTTGCGGTGGACAAGGGTCCACGACCGTGGTACTTGATCGTCGGGAGTATGTGGCTGAGGGACTGCGTCAGCTTTCAGACAACACCACATACAAAGTTTGCCACGGTAACCCCATTCCCGATGTCCAGGCGGAGCTTCAACGAATCCTCAGAACCTTAGGCCCCCTGCAAAACCTTTCACCTGACTCCATCAACCTCCTGACCCCACCGACACCCCGCACCCCTACCTTCTACCTTCTACCTAAAATCCACAAACCCAATCATACCGGCTGCCCCATTGAAGCTGGTTACCAAGCCCCCACAGAACGAATCTCTGCCTACGTAGATCAACACCTTCAACCCATTACATGCAGTCTCCCATCCTTCATCAAAGACACCAACCACTTTCTCGAACGCCTGGAATCCTTACCCAATCTGTTACCCCCGGAAACCATCCTTGTAACCATTGATGCCACTTCCTTATACACAAATATTCCGCATGTCCAGGGCCTCGCTGTGATGGAGCACTTCCTTTCACGCCGATCACCTGCCACCCTACCTAAAACCTCTTTCCTCATCACCTTAGCCAGCTTCATCCTGACCCACAACTTCTTCACTTTTGAAGGCCAGACATACCAACAATTAAAGGGAACAGCCATGGGTACCAGGATGGCCCCCTTGTACGCCAACCTATTCATGGGTCGCTTAGAGGAAGCCTTCTTGGTTACCCAAGCCTGCCAACCCAAAGTTTGGTACAGATTTATTGATGACATCTTCATGATCTGGACTCACAGTGAGCAAGAACTTCAGAATTTCCTCTCCAACCTCAACTCCTTTGGTTCCATCAGATTCACCTGGTCCTACTCCAAATCCCACGCCACTTTCCTTGACGTTGACCTCCACCTGTCCAATGGCCAGTTTCACATGTCCGTCCACATCAAACCCACCAACAAGCAACAGTACCTCCATTATGACAGCTGCCACCTGTTCCACATCAAACGCTCCCTTCCCTACAGCCTAGGTCTTCGTGGCAAACGAATCTGCTCCAGTCCGGAATCCCTGAACCATTACACCAACAACCTGACAACAGCTTTCACATCTCGCAACTACCCTCCTGACCTGGTACAGAAGCAAATAACCAGAGCCACTTCCTCATCTCCTCAAACCCAGAACGACCCACAGAAGAACCCCAAAAGTGCCCCACTTGTGACAGGATACTTTCCGGGACTGGATCAGATTCTGAATGTGGCTCTCCAGCAGGGATACGACTTCCTCAAATCCTGCCCTGAAATGAGATCCATCCTTCATGAAATCCTCCCCACTCCACCAAGAGTGTCTTTCCCCCATCCACCTAACCTTCGTAACCTGTTAGTTCATCCCTATGAAATCCCCGAACCATCTTCCCTACCCTCTGGCTCCTATCCTTGTAACCGCCCCCAGTGTAAAACCTGTCCCATGCACCCTCCCACCACCACCTACTCCAGTCCTGTAACCCGGAAGGTGTACACGATCAAAGGCAGAGCCACATGTGAAAGCACCCACGTGATTTACCAACTGACCTGCCTACACTGTGATGCATTCTATGTGGGAATGACCAGCAACAAACTGTCCATTTGCATGAATGGACACAGGCAGACAGTGTTTGTTGGTAATGAGGATCACCCTGTGGCTAAACATGCCTTGGTGCACGGCCAGCACATCTTGGCACAGTGTTACACCATCTGGGTTATCTGGATACTCCCCACCAACACCAACCTATCCGAACTCCGGAGATGGGAACTTGCTCTTCAATATATCCTCTCTTCCCGTTACCCACCAGGCCTCAATCTCCGCTAATTTCAAGTTGCCGCCACTCATACCTCACCTGTCATTCAACATCATCTTTGCCTCTTCACTTCCGCCTCGACTGACATCTCTGCCCAAACTCTTTGTCTTTAAATATATCTGCTTGTGTCTGTATATGTGTGGATGGATATGTGTGTGTGTGCGAGTGTATACCTGTTCTTTTTTCCCCCAAGGTAAGTCTTTCTGCTCCCGGGATTGGAATGACTCCTTACCCTCTCCCTTAAAACCCACATCCTTTCATCTTTCCCTCTCCTTCCCTCTTTCCTGATGAGGCAACAGTTTGTTGCGAAAGCTTGAATTTTGTGTGTGTGTTTGTGTGTCTATCGATCTGCCAGTGCTTTCGTTCCGTAAGTCACATCATCTTTGTTTTTTTTTATATATATATATATATATATATATATATATATATATATATATATATATATATATATATATATATATATATATATATATATATATATATATTTCACCAAGTACAGCACGGTAGCTTCTGAAATACTGAAATTGAGATCGTGCTGCATGATGCACTTTTGCCAGCCGATTATAGTTCATGTCACGTGATCTCACCAGCCAATGACAGCATATATTCAGAGCATAGGACATATGAAACTCTAGGTCGTACACTTTTAGTTGGCCCTCTTTGTGATCAGTGGAAGTTGGCTGTCTCTGTACCACTCTGAAATACTTTCACTCACTGCCAACCTTAGCTATATAAAAATATTGTGCTCCTTAACAATAAGTAGCCACTGTGACTCTAGTCTTCAGCCAAGTGCATTGCTGTGTGTAGTGACTGTTAATATTATTTACAAAAATAAGTGAAGAGGCTGTACCTGGCCCTTCTATGACTTGACATATACTTCTGTGTCACTTCTGCGACAGATTAATCCATTACATGTTTGTTTCTTTTATATCCTATAAGCTGGCTGCTTTGGGAAAAGCAGGTGAGGCTTGTCTCAGCAGCTATGAGCCAATATGCTATGAGCCAATTGCAAGCTTCCGCTCCCAGCATCCTCTATTCCAGACCCAAGTAAAAGTGTGCAACCAGCCAATAGCAACATCATTCTTAAGTAGTATGAACACACAATTAGGAAAATTTAATGGTTTAAATTAATATATGTACGGTATAGTTACAAGAAAAAGCTTAGCTTTTGCGTATAACATTGGTCATCAAACATTTTATTTCCCTGAGGGTGTTGCTAGGTGGGATCCTAATAGCAAAGCAGGATTAAAAATTTCAGTGCTGTGCACCACACATTTCATGGGTTACCTAGATGAATACATGTTCCATCAAGCACCTCGACTTTTCCACAGAAAAGCTGGTTATGTTTGAAATTGCTCAAGAACTCACCTCACATTTTTTTTTGAGGCTAATTACACTATCTGCAATTGTTATTGCATAGTCTGTAATCTATGACAGAACTAAAATAAATATGAGAAACTAAACTTGAAGTGTGGTCTTTTTTAGTGTGTGTTATCCTTTAAGAAATATCAAACACAAATGTATCAGTAAAATTTTAAATAATGACATAACGGCTGGTCTTCTGGCTCTGAAATTGTTCTGAGTGGCTGGTCGTCAAAACGTTAAGTTTTGAATGAGCATAAAGTGCTCTGTGATTTAAGAAATTCATTGCACATACTGACACATGCCATAATTCACCTTGTATAGAAAGAAATTTACTTTTGAAAGCAATGCTGCTCAAACAACTATTTAACATATTTTCTTGCGACCTGCTAGAAATTTAAACAGTTGTGATGTTACGCTCATCGAAAGCAGTTTTATTACAAAGTACTGCATAGTCTTCATCCTAATGCATTTGACACATTTTGCTGTTGGCAGGCACTTGTGTGTGCACTGTGTTTTGATGTTATAAATGGCGCTTTTTCCTTCCAATGGAAGCTTTATTTTGGTATTGTTTTGTTTATGTTTTATTGGTGCAGTATTATACTGTAGTAAAGGGTTAAAGTAAAATTCTCTGTAAGGGTATTAGTTCTTACTAGTCAAAACTACAAAAATTTTACTGAAAATTAAAACAATGAAAAGTTCCTGGAATTCTAAAATACTCCCATGCGTTTCTAACATGAAAAACTCCTCACATTTTTCGTGGATTTCCCAGGGTATATAAACCCCGAATTAAAATCAAAAAGTGCCTGCCTTGAGAGTGAAAGTGGAATTCAGTCATTAAATGCATAGGAGGATGAGAAAAAGTGTACATTGAAGGCTTCTACGAGGGGGAGGAACTATCTGATTATGCAACAGAAGATGAAATGGGAGTCAATAGGAGAGACATGGAGAATCTAGTATTACAGTCAAGAGTTTAACAAAGCCTACCTTCAGTGGCTTGGCACAGCATATTTTGACCTATTGAATATCCAACTAGACAGGTCAACCCGTACCAGTTTGTCGAAGTTTCCCCATACACAATGAAATCTGGTTCCGTGTGAGACCTTTCAACCTCATTATGTGTGACGACTTTTAAACAAAAAAATGTGTCTATTAGTAATACTGAAATTTCACATTTTCTATCATCTTTGGATTTTAGTTTTCAAAATCGAAGTCCCCTTTTGATACAAAGATGACACTTAATCAATACTTATACTCATCTTACCTGAACCAGAACATGATGGATCAACAAGAATATACTCTACACCAGGAACGTCACTGCTGCTTATGCTCAGTGAATCACCAAGCAGGGTTTCGACACATGTGGCACCAGATAGTTTTACTGTATTCTTCAGTACGTCATATCTTTTCAGATCACGTTCAACTGCATATATTTTTCTGAAATGAATAAAACATAAAAAAAATCTTTAGAGGTTCAGCCGTATCACACTCGGTTTTAATTACTACTTAGTGTGTGTGTGTGTGTGTGTGTGTGTGTGTGTGTGTGTGTGTGTGCACGCGCGCATGTATGTGGGGGGGGGGGGGGGGGGGGCACAGACATTCTTGTCTTTCCAAACACATTATTGATATATATTTTGCAAAGTGACATGCATAGATATGAACCAAATGTCCATATGACTCTAAGTGATATTACAAAGGAGCATTGGAAAACATGCTCAAACATTTATTCAAAACTGAATAGAAAGACTGAATCTGCAAATATCAATCATTGTCCTCTTGTTAGAGGTTACCTTGTGTTTCCATTGCCTTGTATTTCCTCTGTCTTCAAGATGTCTTTGAAAAAAATAAAATTTTGTATTCGTGGGGATCCACAGCTTTCAGATACTTAATAAACATACACATGATCCATAGTAAACTGTAATGTGATGTTTATTTAATCACGCAGTTAGCTAATTTAGACTAAACACCATTGCCAAGCATATTTGTAACATCTGTATTTCAGAGTATGATCTTAAAAGATGTCACTGTAGTGTGGATTCTTTCATAAAATGACAGAATACGGAGACTTTTTTACTTTTAATTAAAAGTGATTTGAAAAGGACATGAAATTCAGATGTTACAAATGTGGTTGACAATGATGGTCAGTCGAAATTAACTAACTTCATGATTAAATAAACATTGCATTACACCCTATGATGAACCGTGTATACATTTATCAAACTAAATAAATACTTCAAAACCTGTTGCATAGCGCTCGATGGAAATATAATTGATACCAGTGTGTCCATCCTTGTACTGTTTCATTTGTTAATGAAATGAGGAAAAAATGAATGTCTTCAGACTATCCTATGTCCCCTGCTCTCTCTTATTTGATGCTCATGATCCCACTATGAACTACACTTGGGAGGAAGAAGAATTGCTGCACAGTCTATCTCGGACATGGGTTCTCCAAATTCAGTCAACAGATTTTTGTGATAACAATGTCATGTTTCTTCCAAAGATTCCCTGTAGCTCCCTAAGCACCCCCATTACACTTTTGTGTGGGATGAAGTAACCTGCAACAGTCTTAGCAGAATATGTCTGCATTTCTCCCATGCTTACTTTGTAAGGACTCCAAATGCTGGAACAGTACTCTAAAATAGGACACACTAGAATCTTAGATACTGTGTAGCATGTTACAGTTACAATGTCATAGAGCTGTTCAAACAAAAATATTTCAACATTTTCTTTTTATTTTTATGAATTCAGTCTAGACTGTAACATCAGAGCATGTTTTTTGCTAGGACAATGTAGCTGAGCGTGTGGATTTCTTAATTATCAACGCAGATAAAGTGAGCTACAGAAACTACTGCAAAATTCTAAACAAAGTGAATGCCCATACGTACGAGTTTACAGGACAAAATTAGTCAGTTGTGTAAGATAACCAAAATTATGTGTAGTGTAATATGTGGGACAGATAGTCAGCAAGCCCTCAATACTGTCCTTAATTTTAATCACAATGAAATTAAGGGTAACTGGGGTACTGAAAAGACCTCTGATGAACATTTTCTAAGTGTCTCTAAAAAGGCGGGTTGTGAGTAGCTCTTGATGAGATAATGGTTACCTTCAAACAACAAGTTTCCATTATTTGTGATGAAATGATTGTATCTCCTGCAACCAATTAATAACTATAGAGAACTACTATGTTCTTAGAAAACAAAAATTCCTGCCCAACTGACAATGTCTTGAGTAAACTACTCAAAACTAAATTACAGCAATTTTTGGTGATTTGCTTTACTACTTTATTGATGACTTTGCAACTGTAAGCTTTCCAAGTAAATAATTCCATCCCTACACAATCCTGCTCCCAGCTCCTTGCCTCGTGGCTAATCTCTCTGTAATAGACCTCTATGCAAGATCTGTCCCACACATCCTCCCACTACCATCCACTCCAGCCTGACCACAAAAATCACCTATCCCATCAAAGGCATGGCTACCTGCGAAACCAGTCATGTGACCTACAAGCTAAGCTTCAACTACTGTGCTGATTTCTATGTGGGTACAATAACCAAAAAGCTGTCTGTCAGCATGAATGTCCACTGACAAACTGTGGCAAAGAAACAGCTGGACCATCCAGTTGCTTAGCATGCAGCTCACCAAGATACCACGATGTTCTTTATTTCAATGACTGCTTCACAGCCTGTGCCATCTGGATCCTTCTTACCAAGACCAGATTTTCTAAAACGCAGAGGTGGGAACTGTCCTTGCAATATTTCCTACATTCCCGCAACCCTCCTGGCCTCCTCCTTTGTTAGCCATTATCATTTACCCACCTATCCCCTTCCATGTTCTCATTCCAGCACTAGACAGGCCTCTATTCCACCAGCACACACACAATCTTTACTTCTCTCCGTCCCTTTATGCTCCCACAAGCAGCACTTTACCATTCCCCACCCCTACCCTGCTATCCCTCCCCGCCCCAGCCTCCTCCTCACCACCCAGATTGCTTCTAACAAAATGTGCTGCTGCTCGCAGTCTGGCCTCGGCACCCAGAGACTGTGGTCGTGTGTGTAAGTGTGTGTGTGTGTGTGTGTGTGTGTGTGTGTGTGTGTGTGTGTGTGTGTGTGTGTGTGACTCAGCATCTCTGTTACATTGTGAGTAGTAACCTGTCTTTTTCACAATATTGTCATTATTCCATCCTGGATTTTCCAATGTTAAAATGTGTGTCTATTATCTGACTACAGAAATTGTATTTTTCTCTTTTCATGTAATGGCTGACCACACCGAGAATGTGTAATGCCTCCGAAGGCAGGCTGCACTGACAGATACCTGGTCACAAGCTGTGGTGTGGTGAAGACCACTGTCCCTCAGAGCAATGTTCATGTCATAACTTTATGTTAATGGAATTGGATTAAATGGAGTCCAGTTTATCAGATAAGCTTTTTCATTATAATATATATATCTTACATCAATAAATTTTTATTGTATCTTGAAACCTATGAAAAATAGTTGATATAGATTTTAATATACAAAATTTTATGAAATAGAGGGAAATTGATTTTGTTCGAAGAACAAGAAAGGCGATAAAAGGAGATGTGAGAACTACAGAGGAATCACCCTGCTATGCCACTGCGGAAAAATCTATGAAAAGATCCTGGAGAAGAGAATAAGAAGCAGTATTGAAAGTAGACTGCAAGAGGAGCAGTATGGTTTCAGACCGGGAAGATCAACAACGGACCTCATATTTGCGGTAAGGCAACTGCAGGAAAGGCACTATGAGTGCGGGAAGGACTTAATCATGGCCTTTTTAGATATTGAGAAGGCGTATGACAGTATCTATAGGGACAAGCTCTGGGATGTGCTGAACGCAAAAGGGATAGATGAAGAGATAACACGAAAAGTCAGAAAAATGTATGAGGGAAGTGAGAGTTGTGTGAAAGTGGGGAGGGAACGTACTGCATGGTTCAAGCTGGAAAATGGGCTGCAACAGGGAAGTGCACTTCCGCCTTTATTGCTTATTATTATTGTGGATGAAACCCTACAGCAAGTATCAGATGCAATTGGAGATCATAAAATGAAAGCAGTGCTTTTTGCCGATGACCTGATGTTATGGGGAAATTGCGAGAAGGAGGTGCAAGAGCAGTTAGATGTATGGGAGGCAACGGCAGCATAATATGGAATGCATTTCTCTGCAAAGAAAAGTGAAATAATTGTCACAACAAGGAAGAAGAATAGGCCAAATGTGGATGTAACTTGTGGAGGGGAAAAACTACAAGTGGTAGAGAACTTCAAGAACCTGGGAAGCATGATTGAAAGTAAGGGGGGAAACGCAATGGAAATAAATGAAAGGTGCAGAAAAGCAGGGCAGTTCTTCAAATGCATTAGGGGGCTTATTTGGAGCAAGGAGGTGCCACAGAAATCCAAGGGAATTATATACCGAACCTACTTTGTCCCCATATTGGCATACGGAAGTGAGACATGGGTAATGCACAAAAGCGACAAAAGTAGAATACAAGCTAGTGAAATGAAATTCCAGAGGAGCAGGTTGAGTGTAACAAGATGAGACAGATTGCGAAATGTGTATGTGAGGGAAAGACTAAAGGAGGAACCAGTACAGGACAGGATAGAAAAATCAAGACTGCAGTGGTATGGACACATGAAGAGAATGGATGAGGGAAGAATTCCAAAGAGGATGTTTGATCTGCAACTGGAGGGGAAGAGGCCCAGGGGAAGACCAAGAGATAGATGGGTGAAGGGAGTGAAGGAATGTGTGACGAGAAGAGGATAGAACTGGACGAAGGTGGAAGAGGGGGAATGGTGGAAAGACAGAACACGATGGAGAGGCTTGTGTTCCCGACAGACCCAGCCAGTGGCTGGAAACTGTCCAAGATGATGATGATGTTACATACTGGAGCCTGAAGAGGAGTTGGTGGGCCATATGACAAAATATTGGTGAAAATTCAGGCAAATGAAGACAACTTTGAGAGAGAAGAATTTGGTTTAATGTTTTTGAATCATATATAGGAGTTCCATGATTTTCAGCAGTGATTTAATGAGTGCTATTGATGACAGATATACACTGATAAGCCCGAACATTATGGCTACCTTCTTAATAGATGGTATGTGCACCTTTGGTATGGATAACAGCCGCGACGCATCGTGGCATGGAAGCAATGAGGCCTCGGTAGGTCGCTGGAGGGAGTTGGCACTAAATCTGCACTCACAAGTCACCTAATTCCTGTAAATTCTGGAGAGGGGAGGTGATGAGCTCTGACACCATGTTTGATCACATCCCAGATGTGTTCAATCAGGATCACATCTGGCAAGTTGAGGGCCAGCACGCTCTACTGGAACTCACCGCTGTGTTCCTCGAACCAACCCGTCACACTCCTGGCATCGTGTATTATCTTGCCAGGGAGTATGATACTCCCTGGTGCCTTGCACAAGCTCCACTGGACCCATGAATGACCATGTGAATGTCCCCCAGAGAATAATGGAGCCACTGCCAGCTTGTCTCCATACTGTCACTTTAGGTGTCAAGGAGCTGTCCCCTTGAAGACAACGGATTCGCTCCCTCGCATCGTCATGATGAAGAAGGTACTGGGATTCACCAGACCACACAATGCTCTGCCACTGTGCCAAAATCCAGTGCCAGTGGTCACATGCCCATTTCAGTTGTAGATGCCAATGTCATGGTGGTACAAGCATAGGTCATCGGCGTGTTCAGACACACTTGTACTCTGACCAGCAGTAAATTCTGATGTTAGTTCCGCCACAGTTTGCCGCCAAACCCCATGGTGTCTGGACATGGTTTTGCCACATGTTGAAGACAATAACCACGGCACTCCTTGAACACCCGACAAGTCGTGGAGTTTTCGAAATGCTTGTGTCAAGCCTCCAGGCCATAACAATCTGCCCTCGGTCAAACTTAGATAGATCGCGTGTCTTTGCCATTCTATACACCGACAGCACGCTCACTGATACCACAGGCACTGTGCCTGTGTCTGACTAGCAGCCATTCCTCTCCAGGTGGTGCTGTTATTGCCTGGATGGGTTTATATCAATAATAGATCATGGTCATAATGTCCTGGCTGATCATTGTATTAGAAACTTATCGCGGTTGTCACCCCTGCTCTATGTATCCTATTGTCTTTCCCTTCTCACACAGCACAAAGTCAAACATGCAATATGAAAATGGTAATTAATATCATCAGTCAATGAAGAATTTTGATACAAAGCAGAAAACACAGAACTCTGATTGACATGCTTTGCTGTCTGAATTGTTATATGGTGTTCAACAAAACCGGAAGAGAGAAAATATAATAAGTAAAAATTATAATATGATGATACCACAGGAACATGCATAAAATAAAAAAAAATGCAACTGGAAGGTGTCAAGTTCTTTCTATTGTTTACAGGTATTAAGCTGCATTTACCGACATTTAGACAGAGCTATCTATCACTGTACCAAGCAAAAATACAGTCCAAGAAGTTCTGCATTCCCTCACAGTTTGCAATCATAGTTTCCTGAGGACAACAGTAACATTAGCAGATAATCTGTGTGGTATTTGTACATATATTATTGTACTGGTAAGTGTGTGCAGCCAATAAACTGTTTATGAGTATTGAGAACGTTACAGTCCTATTATACTTCCTTGGGGCACACATGATGTTACATTCATTTCTGTGGAAGATTTGTCATCCAGTGCAATATACTGGATTACAAAAGTCAAAAATTTTTTGAGGCAATGAATACTGCCTCACATATAGTTTTCTGAAAGCCAATTATGCTAAACTCTCCTTGGAGACAATAAACAAGTCTTTCAATAATTTTTTTCTCCTAAAATCTCCTGTTGTACACTTACAATGTACACACATTAAAACGTCTATTTTGGCAAGAAACACTACCTGACAAAACGAGTGAAGCACCCAGAAGACGTGTTCAGAAGTTAATGTAACTTTGTACTTGTACAGGCCATCAGTATCTACATAAATGATTAGAGTTGCAGCTGTTTGACAAATGGCACAGCCACCGGAGTGCATTAGTGTTGTTCGTGTTTACTGTTGTTGCTACTTATACATGATTAATTGACAGCTCATCCAGTAAACATGTGTTTAAATATAAGTGTTAAAACTATTAAATATAAAACTGAATGAAAAGCCCCGTAGTCCGCTGTAGTTGTATATATTTAAATCGATTATAGACCCATACAACTGGTTTCACAACTTTTAAGCAGCATTTTCTGGTGTATATCTGAACAATTTTTTTAAAATTAATACTTTGATAATGAGTAATTGAAGTTATATGAGATATCTTAAAGTACTGAATGAATAGACAAATATGGAAAAAATATTACACATCAAGTTAGGAAACTAGGTGTGGATCACATATGCCCCACAGAGGACGAGTCAACAGATCATGTTTAGTGGACAATATTTTTTCCAAATTACATTGTGAATAGACTTAATAAGTGTGCTCATATGTTAGCACATTCAGCCAAGTGTGTTATGACTTTCTGTTTACATGCAGAAATCCACAAGTCATATGCGAAAAAAGACAGAACCAATAAGGCGCAGTATATGGCACACTTGAAGTTAGCTAGTATGATTAGCATTAGGACCTTTGATGCAGTATGCGAGCATGTGAATGGATGTGTCAATAGATTAAGCTACAGGCTTTCTTTGGTTCATCAAAAGAAACTACAAAACTTGTGTTATCAAAGTAGGGAACCTCACCATTCGAGCACTCCTCAAAGCATGTTTCAATTTGACTCTCCAGATTTGTAACCTAACTGACATTAGACTCATTACCTGCAAAACATGGCTACCTGAGAAAGAATTAGCACATAATACCACTAAGCTGTGATCCCAATTCTGTTGCACACTCCTTAGCTCCCATAGATGGCATTCTACTTTCAACTGCCCAAAGAAATGTAACGGCCATTAAAATTAATACGGTAAATGGTACACATTCAACAGCAAGGGGTTGGTCCACATGGGTATTCGGAGTCAACACTGCTCTATGCACCATTAATAAAAAACTAAATGATCGTAGAGCAATCATAATAAGGGCACATAAGGCTAAAATGAGTACTGTCATGAAGGACAATGAATATGTAGCCAAAGTACAGGATTTCTTAGAAGAAAACAACATTTCTTGCTGCAGATCTGATCCAACGGCAAAGTTTTTGGCCCAATTGAAAAAAACACGAAGTCCATTTCATCTTTTCCCACCTCTTCTCAAAATAGATCTCTCATATCTATGAATCCACAAGCACACAGTTTAAGAGTGGTAATCAAGTTATATAAAACAGGTCTTCCAGTGCATACGATCATCAATGTCAGAAAAGTTATTATCCAAGTATATTAACAGGCATTATGTATACCTATGTAGCTTTTCACTACACAATCATGTAAATGTAATTTCCATTTTAAACAATTTGAACATTCCCAGAGATGCAAACACAGCATCTTCAGATATTAAAAATATGTATATCAATGTACCTATGCACCGAGTCCAGAATATTATTGCGGGAAATCTGCATACCCATAACAATCGTCCACCTGACGAAATTAATGAAATGCTGAAGTTATTAGGAATTGTTCTTAATCATAATTACTTAAAGTTAGAGACTCTTCTTTCATTCAAAAACAGCAACTAGCAAAGCGTTCTCCTTTGTCTTCTTGCCTGGCAAACATTTTTCTGATGAAGTTTGAATATGATTTTGTGCAAAAGCACTCATCTCGCAATGTAGAAATCCTTGGGTGGTTTCATTACATTTATGATGTTCTCTTACTATATAAAGGGACCAATGAGTTTTGCATTTCCTTAGGGGACCACCTGAATTCACAGCATTCTGGTATTCAATTTACAAACAAACACAGTGTTAATGGCACATGCCATTACCTTGATCTCTTAATCACATTAAGAAACAGTACTTTTGTTTTTGATATTTATGGAATCTGTCATTCACTGAGACTGTGCTCTATCATTCTTCTAATCATCTCATGAAATATCAAAAGACAGTCTTTCGTTCACTTCTCTACCATCTCCAACACGTCCCCCTAAACCCCTTGGCCTTTGACTGGAAGTACCAGGTTATACAAAGTATTTCACTTGCTACTGGTTACAATACAAATTTTGTTCACAATATTCATAAGGAAGTATTGAACAAGACAAGTTCTTCCCATAACCACTCCATGTTTTTTACCACTTTATCACCTGTTAGGTAGGACAACAAGAACTACTACGGCATTCACTACTATGGTCCCTTTTCAGGGGAGGGGGGAGGGGGGGGGGAGAGGAAATAATCCTGCAGAATTTAGGTGCTAAGTATAGACACATGGAACAGTCAATCAGGAACATACATAAGAACACAGGGGTTTGTTCAATTTCCTGTAATGACTGTTCTCAAAAGTACACTGAGCAAATGGGTAGAGGTTTTGAAATTTGCTTTGAAAGACATCTCAATGTGAGTAGTTCAAAATCTGTGCTAACATCTCACTTATGTGATAATCAACATTCTATTTCAGATCTCCACAATAACCTAGAGATACTACATAAAGAGAGAAAGGGCAATTTTTAAATGTACTTGAAAAGATAAAAAAGTCCGTAAGGCAGTCTACTGATAATACTGTCAATGGAGTCAAGGCACCAAGTTTTAATTTTGACTATTTGAATGTTTGAAGTTAGGGGTCTCATCTAACTAGTTTGTTAGGTTATTAGAGCTTTTCTATGTTAATATTCATGTTTACTGCGACACTCTGATCCACTTGGAGGTCATCTGATCCATTTAATATATACACTATTTTAATGATTCAGAAAGTAGTAGTTCATCTTAGTAACATTACTTATATTAGTATTATCCAGGTTCATTTTTATGTACTACAGAGAGTCAAGTCTAACAGTTTGCATTGTGACCGCAATTCCTCAGTAGTTCCATTTCTGACTACTAATTCTATTCTTTCGTTTTTAGACACAACATTCATCACTGATTGTTTTTTCTTTATGAATTGTGATGGTTTTTTATCAATGGAGAAGGGATGAAAACTTTGCCTAGCTACAAGATAAGTTACTCTGGCACATTCTGTAACTACTCCCTATACCACATGACATAGTGTTTGTATGTAACCTTCACATCATATGAAATTACCAATCTTATTCATTAAATATGTGTAGACCCAACCTTTGTGGGGCATATGTGATCCACACCTAGTTTCCTAACTAGATGCATAATACAATGAAGAACCAAAGAAACTGGTATAGGCATGCATATTCAAATACAGAGATGTGTAAACAGGCAGAATACGGCACTGCAGTTGGCAATGCCTATATAAGACACGTGTCTGTCGTAGTTGTTAGATTGGTTAATGTTGTTACAATCACAGGTTATCAAGATTTTGGTGAGTTTGAACGTGGTGTTATATAGTTGGCGCATGAGCAATGAGAGACAGCATCTCTGAGGGAGCGATGAAGTGGGGATTTTCCCATACGACCATTTCATGAGTGTACCATGAATATCACGAATCCGGTAAAACATCAAATCTCTGAGATCACTGCGGCTGGAAAACGATCCTGCAAGAAAGGGACCAATGACAACCGAAGAGAATCGTTGAATGTGACAGAAATGCAACACTTCCACAAATTGCTTCAGATTTCAATGATGGGCCATCAACAAGTGTCAGCATGTGAACCATTCAATGAAACATCATCAATATGGGCTTTCAGAGCTGAAGGCCCACTCATGTACCCTTGATGGCTGCACGACTTGAAGCCTTATGCCTCGCCTGGGCCTGTCAACACCGATATTTGACTGCTGATGACTGGAAACATGTTGCCTGGTCAGATGAGTCTTGTTTCAAATTGTATTGAGCGGATGGATGTGTATGGGTATGGAAACTACCTGATGAATCCATGGACCTGCATGGCACCAGGGGACTGTTCAAGCTTGTGGAGGCTCTGTAATGGTGTGGGGCTTGTGCTGTTGGATTGATATGGGACCCCTGATATGTCTAGATAAGTTTTGACACGCGATACATATGAAAGCATCCTGTCTGATCACCTGCATCCATTCATGTTCATTGTGCATTCCGATGGACTTGGGCAATTCCAGCAGGACAATGCAACAACCCACTGAATTGCTTCAGAGTGGTTCCAGGAACACTCTTCTGAATTTAAACACTTCCACTGGCCACCAAACTCCCCAGACATGAACATTATTGAGCATATCTGAAATGCCTTGTAACGTGCTGTTCAGAAGAGATCTCCACCCCCTAGTACTCTTATGCATTTATGGTCAGACCTACTGGATTCTTGGCGTCAGTTTCCTCCAGCACTACTTCAGACATTAAGAGTACAAGTTTCTTTGGCTCTTCAGTGTATTTTCTTCCATGTTAAAGACTATTCACTCACTACTTAATAAGATATCTCAGATAACTTCAATTCCTCATTATCTAGGCATTTTTTCTGTACAGATATACAGCAGAAGATGCAACTTTTGGACTCTTCATTCAGTTTTATATTTACTAGTTTTAACATCTGTATTTAAACAACTGTTTACTATATGAATTGTCAATTAATTACATATGACTATTTTACTGTGGTTACCCCAGTTTTAAGATAATCTGTTGTTACTACAACTGGTAGGATATATAAGGGGCAGGAACACCATCAGACGTGAAGTGATCACTGTGAAGGATGGAGATGATGCATACTCTTCAGATATATCATTATCAGCATCCAACAGAGTTTATAAATGCCTCATTGTGGGTCTGCATTTGGCTGGCTTGTTGAATGCTGCAATATCCAGATGTAGGTGGCATTTGAAAGTGCAAGTGGCCTGATGTTGGACGGGATGGGAAGGTTCTGGTTGACAACATCTGACCACCACAACAGAAGGTCACCATTCTGTATACCAAGGACATCATTGCTCTTTCACATCTGCACTTACCATCTGAGAAGAGTAACAGACTCCCTGCAACATTCTGTGTCATTCCACACCATTTGTTGAAGAGTAGCAGCAGCCTGACCAGGGAATCGCCATCCCATGTTTAGGCTGCCATTACTACTGCAATACAAACAGTTGCATTTGGAATGGTGAAGCATTGATTGCTGACGAGTGTCACTGGATTGCTATAATCACAGTTCTGCAATACTCAGGTGACAAATGCCAGCGAGTATGACTGTGACTTGTGGGGAGGTCTAATTTTTCCAATGTTTTGGAGAGGCACAGCAATTTCACTTGTGGTTTTATGGTGTGGAGTGCCATCGGATACAATTTCAGGCCATGGCTGAAGGAACTCTAATGGCATAATGATAAGTCACGGACATCCTGCATTCTCAAGTGTTACCTCTCATGAGACAGTATTGTGGTGTCATTTTTCAACATGAAAATGCAGATTCCCAGATGTGTCCCTGAAAGAACATGGGTGGGACCAGCTTGGATGTCAACTACATCCCAGGGCCAGTGTCCGGGATATCCAGGACCATTTACAACAGTTGTGGGCCGGCTTGTTTTAGGAGACGATACAATGGCTTTATGACACCCTTCCCAACCGAATCAGTTCAAGCATTCAATCCAGAGGGGGATACAATGTCATACTGATAAGCTGACTCACACAGCCCAATTCTTTATAAATTTGACTTGATCTTGCACTCATCAAAATAATGTCAGAAATCCTCTCAAACCACAGGGTTTCATTTCACTTCCTTTCCTCCTTCCGCGTGTTTCATTTTTCTTTTTCTTTTTTGTCAGGCAGTGCACGAATCAAGTAAGCTACCCTTAGTTCTCAATGGTTTGAGCTGACTAAGCTATAAAAACTAAATCTGAATATAACCCCTAAATCATAGTTTCAGATGAGTTGACAGAATGAATATATGTTCAAAATAAAGAAGGTCTGTTGTTAAGAATTCTCCAATTTATACAACAGCAAAGTATAGTAACTTCATTATGTCAGAAATAATTCACAAGCTGGAAATCCATTACTGGTATCTGGTGTAATTGGCATTTCCTTCAATTTCATGATAAGCTAAAATTTTAATGTTTTATACTATTAATTAGTTATATTATCTCTTCACAATAACCCAAGAGACATACCATTATCTTTTAATCTGCATTAAGATAATGATGATGAGTTTTATAAAACTGTTTCCTACAATATACACTCCGTGTGTGTGTGTGTGTGTGTGTGTGTGTGTGTGTGTGTGTGTGTGTGTGTCACTTCTAGGTCTCTCTTCCACAATGACTGCATCTTTCAGTAAATTTAAAATGAAATGAAATGATTAATTTAAGAATGTTGGAACAGACAAGGTATATAGAAATGGGATGCCAGAACACTGTTGCAGACGCAATTGAAAAAGTATGTAAAATTTAAAAGAATGCAAAATAGCCGAGATTGGTGACATTTCACAGAAGCTCAAAATTTAGCATGCAATTCAGTGTGAAATGCTTTTAATAGTTTCCACAACGAAATCCTCTCTCGAAATCTGACAGAAAACCCAGAGAGATTCTGGTCGTATGTAAAGGACATCAGCAGCAAGACACAATCAATACCTTTACTGTGCGATAATTGGTTATATTATTAATGACAGTGCTGCTAAAGCAGCATTACGAAACTCTGTTTTCAAAAATTACTTTCACAAAAGAAGACAAAGTAAATATACCAGATTCAAATAAAAAACAACTGTAAATATGAGTAACTTAGAAGTGTAGTAAAGCAGCTTAAAACATTTAATAAAGGCAAGGCTCTAGTCCAAACTGTATATCAGTCAGTTTCCTTTCAGAGTAGGCTAATACAATAGCTCCATACTTAGCAATCATACACAACTGCTCACTCACAGAAATATCCACACCCAAAGATTGGAAAGTTTCAGAAGTAACACCAATAGCCAAGAACGAACATAGGAGTAAACCACTGAATTACAGATACATATCACTAATGTTGTTTGCAGTAGGTTTTTGGAACATATTCTGTGCTTGAACATTATGAAGAAAATGATTTACTGACAAATAGCCGATACAGATTCTTAAATACTGTTCTTGTGAAACACAACTAGCTCTTTATTGTCACAAAGTAACAACTGCTATTGACAAGGAACTTCAGACTGATTCCATATTTTTACGTTTCCAGAAGGTTTTTGACATTATTCTTCACAAGTGACTCTTAATCAAGTTGCATGGCTATGGAGTATCATCTCAGTTGTGTGCCTGTATTCATGATTTTCTGCCAGAAGGTCATGGTTCGTAATAACTGAAGGATAGGCTTTCTGCCACATCTGATCTACATAAACAATTTAGTCTGATCTACATAAACAATTTAGGAGACAATCTGAGCAGCCCCCTTAGATTGTTTGCAGATGTTATTAAAATTCTACACCATCATTCTTCATAACTACACATTTATTTCTCAAAATAGTCACCCTGGTGATAACAACATTACACATTTCTCCCAACGAGAGACCAGTTTGTTGATACTGGCACTATGGAATGTTTGACTTTGCACCTCTGCTTGCCCTGTGTGTGGTCTGGCATTTTCACGCTGAAGGAGAGGGTGTTCCATGTGTGGAAGAACTCTTTGGATATGAAACTCGATTACAGCATGCTGTTTCACATGCAGTAACATAGTTCTGTTACACACTGACATAGTAACACATTTCAATTCGGGGCTCTCTAGTGACAGAAGGCTGCAAATACATAGGCATACAAAATAAGGATGTGGAATGTTTATAACATTTGTTTTAGTTAAAAAGCTTCAAGAGTTTTCACATAAAAACATTTGAGGCATTACTTTTTCAGCATTCCCTCATACAAAACAGCCACAATAAGAAAGAACCCTGAAATACTTTCATATTATACAGTAATGTCACATTTCAAAAAAAGTAGTAAAAAAGTCTGGGAGTATTCAAATCATGTTACAAATTGACAGGTTACACAATAAAATAATAGCAGTATGGAACTCTCTCTCTCTCTCTCTCTCTCTCTCTCTCTCTCTCTCTCTCTCTCTCTCTCTCTCTCTCTCTCTCTCTCTCTCACTCACCCCCCCCCCCCCCCCCCACACACACACACACACACACTCCTCCATGGCTGGGCTGAAGCAAGACTCATTGCCAGAATATGAGCTAGGGCTTGAAAGTAGTGCAAATGCTGTTTGCCGTTATGTATGTGTTTATGTGTTTGTGTGTTCCACCCATCGATCGGCTATAGATGAATTATTACATTTTCCTTATTTTACACACTGCTCCAGCCATGAATTTCCATTATTGTTATACACTTTTAAAAGGGAAACAGGCTGAGGCTGACTGGAAGAATCTTAAGGAAATGGTAATTCATTCAGGAAACAAGCACAGGCTCTATTGATTGGTTTTGTGACCTAACAAATTTGAATGCCTGCTGGAAGAAATGGATCCAGGAAGACAACAGGAGACAGGTGTGCGTGTGAAGCATTGCAGTCACCATGGTAGTGCTACCCACAATTCTCCATGCGAATGCACTGGCCAAGACAGAGAGAAATATGGCTGATGATCCATCTCTCTGGTATTCACCTCTGTTCCACAAAAATGCCATCTCCCCTGTCTCTGGATTATCTTTACTAGGTTTCTCACACGGTCTCTGTTCTGAATCTGTTTGCTTGTCACTGTGAACAACTCATCAAGTCCACTTGTCATTTGTTCTTTCCATCGATCTCCAGGTCTACTCTGTCCAGCCCAGTTTTGGCCTCAAGCTGTTTTTCCCCACTCTGAGACTCTGTCACCTCATGATTACAGAATTAGTTATGGAGAAAAGGAAATTATGGAGTATCCTAAAAGCCACACTGACTTGCCTTCTGGAACAACAGTAGGAGCAGCAGCAGTAGCGGATGAAGTTGTTGAATAAGTCACTCCGATTACTGGTGAACAAAATTACAGCACAAGAGGGTCAGTCAATCCCGGCGTCAGTGTACTTGGCGGTGGATACTCCTACTCACTGTCCTGAGTTTCTGCCTTGTAGCAGCACTAAGGAATAATGCCTGAAACAGCATTTCACAGGATTTCATTTCATGACAGACTCTAATTGCAGCAATCACTGTTTTTGTCACAGGCATAACAAGACAATTTTTCCTCCTCAGGATATTAGAACTACTATCTGACCCAGTTCTCACCCCGTTCATGGATGCTGTTGACTAATTACTATGCCCAGAGGTACCATGTTACTGCTCCAACACTAGAGCTCCACAAATACTCCAAAATACATTAGAGGTATTTGCAATTGCAAATGTGGGCTGTATAATAGAGTAACGACAATGAAAACTTGTACTGGACCGGGACTCAAATCCAGATTTTCCACTTATCACAAGCAGTTCCTTACTAGTAGGCTATCCAAGAGTGACTCATGGTCAGACCAAAACTTTCATATGTCATCAATCATGTGTCCATACATGTGATGATTGTCCATATCCACAACTGCGAATACATTTTGTGTATTTCAAAATGGCTGGAGTTGCTGCAGTGCCTGTTCCTTCGGACAGGCATGCATGTCTGAAGGAACGCTGCATCATATTTTTGAACAACACAGGCACTGTGATACCGTAACAACACAAAAAGCCTCAGTAACTAGTTTGCAAGGAATTAGCCGCAAATGCTATTTCATATGCACAAATTCAGGAAGAAAGGCTTCTTATGCTGACTCCTTGATTCACAAAGATGTTGTTCTATTGCACCAGACATGGAAGAACACATAGCAATATTAAAACTAGGCAATCGATCACTACAGAACATCTTGCACATCACACATTCATTCAAATTTGCACAGACTGATAACAGGTGAGGCTCAGGTCATGTCAGAGACAGCCTCATTCTAGGATCTGGACTATCTCTGTACTGTGTTTATACCTATATCTAAATAAGACATGGGGTGTGCCTCAGGCTTTACAGTTGACATCACCCTCCACCCAGATGCAGTGCCTCAGTTTTGTCAAAAGCAGCATCTGTGTTGGTGGGAGGATGAGTGGCTGGAAGTGACTGACAGTAAGCTCCGTTCAGTCAAGCCCAAAACACATTTGTGGTGTACTTCCTTCCAGCCTCGTAGGTGGGTCAAGTTTCTCCTCACTCATCTTTGGATAGGCCACAGTCCTATGAGACATGGCTTCTTGCTTCGGCGAGAGGACCCTCCAATGTGTATTGCTTGTGGTGTCCAGGTCACTGTGCACCATGTTTTGTTGGATTGTGTTTTATTTTCTGACCAACGAGCCTTGGGTGACTTGCTGGCAGATATGTCATCTCTTTTAGGTAATAATCAGATGAATGTGGTTAGAATTTTACAGTTTTGTAACTTATCCAATGTTTTTACTAAGATTTTAGGGAGAGGGTTTTAATTTGTTCACAGGGTAACTGGCTCGCGCATATTTTACGTAAGTGGCCAGCCAGTGACAATTTTCTGTGGCATTCTTGAAGCTCCTTTTCCATTTCACTTATGTTTTATTCTCTTATACAACACACACACACACACACACACACACACACACACACACAGTTCAGTCATTCATGGAACTGATGACCCTGTAGTTTGGTTCCTTTCTCTCCAACCCAACTAACCAATGTGTCATTCAAGACCCATGCCATTCACATTATATGCAGCACTGAAAAGGAACTCGACTGACTTCAGGAGACCAGAATAGTTGAGCTTGCAAAATCAAGTGCCTGGGCCACAACAATGGTCATCATCTAAAAACCAAACAGCTCACCCTGATTACGTGTAGATTACAAAACCATGATCAACACACAATTGAGGAGAATACTTCTCAAAAACTGACCTGACAGATGCATATTTACAACTGCCTTTTGAAAAATAAGCACGAAATGTCACTGTAATTAATATAAATTTTGGTTACACAAATACTAGCAACTCCCCTTTGATACTGCATCAGCCTCTGTACTCTTCCAAAGGTACTTGGAGCGGCTAACACAGCATGTTACCTTGACATCTCAAAGTGTTACATGCCATTTAAACAAATGTTTCACACTCCTTGTGCAGTACAAGGAAAGATTATCATGGCAGAATAAATAGTATGCAGTAGGTTGCGGAACAGATACTGTGCAGTTGTCATATGTGTAGACATTAAATGGGATGTGTGGAATATGAGAAAATGGCAATGCATGATGACAGGTAAATGGCTTCACAAGTAAATGGCTTCACCTGCTGTGGGCGGAGCCTTTTATGTTTTGACATTATGGCTTGGAGGTGTCCTGACCGTTTAGGAGCAGCCACAGTCTCCAAGGATGAAAACAAAAGAGAAGATGATTAGGTGACAAATAAAATGTTTTGTGGTCTTTAATATCATGTTGAGCCTTTGTGGCATATGTCGAATCAAAAGTTGTGTTCTACTGTAATTCAGAGTCACTCTAATAATATGTACATCCATTCAAGGAAATAAATGTTTGTAAAAGGAAAGTATTGGACTTGCTTTTCCATGATAAGAGTACAAATTATTTTCTTTTGCTCCAGTAACAGCTGCAGAATGTGAAGAAGTCAAGCCTTCCTCAGCTACACACAATTTCAGAGGCACTGATTAGCAGGACCTCTACTTGAAGAAAATCAACTATGGCAATCAGATCAACCTCTTCTAGAACAGGACAATAGCTTGCTGCATCAATGATTACATGGGTCAACATCATGTGGCAGCAAGCATTTCTGCCCAGCATTCACCACTCTCCAGTCCCTTCTGCTCAAGAATAATGCAATCTGCTGCCACCTCAAGATGGCAGTGATGGTTAAACAGGTGGTGGTCCTGGTGACACTACTTCCATCACTTGCAGTGTGAATGAACACAGGCCTGCAGCTGCTGCCACCCACACAACCAGCAGTGCTACTGCACACACCTATGCATCCAATGGCTATGCCACTTCTAGGTTAGGTGTATATTCTACATCTTCTAGAACTGTGGTGGTGTGTGGCCCGGCAGAGCTTGCCACCTCCAAGCGGAAATACGCAGTCTCTACAGTGAGGTTATTTGCAGGCATGGGCAATGTGTCCTCTATGAATGCCTCCATTGGCTGTGTGGGCTATGTCAGCAAGGCTGGGCACTGTGCTACACTACTGCCACTGCCCCTACCTATGTCACCATGGTGACATGAGCCACATTTGCTAAAGTGCCTGTAGCTGCCACAGTCATCAAATCCATTATAAAGAAATACAATGACAAGCTTTCGAGGATAGCATGCATGACACATATATGCATGTATCTGACCCCACAGCTGTTGCCACTGTCACTCCCACAGAAACCTAATCCATCAATTCATCTGGGGTGGCATAATCTGCTGGCACCAGTTACTGAGCTGGAGTCACTCTCAAGAACACAGCTGTAGTGGCACTGGAGGTACCCTACTCAGTCCCAACAGTGATGACCTATGCAGAACAGATAGTGGCTACTTAATCAGTATCAGCTGTGATAAGTGCAGGCTGCTCCGGAGAATGTTGTCTACCCTTGGATGTAGTGCAAACAGTGAAGTATGGAAGAGATATTATGTCATGGGGATTTTTGTTGTTGTTTGGGTGTTCTCCTATCACTGTGACAAAGAAAAAGTTAAATGCAGGAGTATATGAACACATTTTACAGCATTATGTACTGAGTATAGAGGAACAGTTCAGAGACGTGACTGATAGTACCAGCTTGAGAATGCAACCTGTCAAAAGCAGCATTTGTGAGGCAATTGTTTGTGGACAATAACATTCCTGAAATTGACTGGCCTGCCGAGAGTCCTGACTTGAACCCAATGCAGCATCTTTGGGAAAAATCAGAATGTTGACTTTGGTACAGAAACAGTGTCCTACATCATACCTTATCTGATTTTGGCTCTTGAGGAAAAATGGGCTGCATTTCTTTGTGGACATTCAGCCAACTCATTGAAAGTATCCCCAGCAGAGTTATAAAGATGTTATAAAGGAGAAGGTGGGCCAATCACATGTTAACATTCACTAATAGGTGTCACATTACCTTTGGTCAGATAGTGTACATACTGTATTTAATTTTATGTGTGACTAAAACTGTTTATTTTCTGGTACCAACATATCATTTGTATTTATTTGAAATTACACAATATAAATTGTGGTGTCACCGCCAGACACCACACTTGCTAGGTGATAGCTTTAAATCGGCTGCGGTCCATTAGTACATGTCGGACGCGCGTGCCGCCACTGTCAGTGATCGCAGACCGAGCGCCACCACAAGGCAGGTCTCGAGATACGGACTAGCACTCGCCCCAGTTGTACGGACGACTTTGCTAGCAACTACACTGACGAAGCCTTTCTCTCATTTGCCGAGAGATAGTTAGAATAGCCTTCAGCTAAGTCCATGGCTACGACCTAGCAAGGCGCCATTAGCATTATATTGCATTTATCTAGAGAGAGTCTCACTTGTATCATCAAGAGCGCTGTATACAAATGATGGATTAAAGTTAAGTATTCCAGCAGCTACGTACTTTTCTTTATAGCATTCATTACGTATCCTGTTTCAGACCTAACGCCCGCCTGCGTGAGTTAGCGCATGCATCTTGGCCGCCTCTCTCAATTAGTGTGCCTAGTGTTGGCAAGTCTGCTGACACTACAATAAATATTTTTGAGAATAAGACTGTCTGCTGTGAACCAATTATGGGCTTGGGCTGTTTCTGGTATTGCTGAATTTGGGTCGCTGATTACTACACTTTTTTGAACGATCTTTCGAAGTAATCAGAAGTTTGTTTACGTAGATTAGGAATAACGGTAGACAGAAGAGGGATGTCAACACTATTATATTTTGTTTTTTTCTCAAGTATCCCAACCCCCTGCCACATAGGTCATATCCTTGTGGAAGACCCAGGTGCAGACCTGTCCAATACACCGACCCAGCCACATCATAATCTAGTCCTGTCACAGATTTATCCTATCCTATAAGAGAGAGGGCAACCTGTGAAAGTGATCATGTCAATTATCAGCCATGCTGCAACTTCTGCACAGCAAATTACATGGGTATGACCACCAACCAACTGTTCACCCAAATGAAATGCCCCATAAAACTCTGGTCAAGTGTAGAATTGACCAATTGGTCATGGAACACGCTGTTGAGCACATTATGTTCAATTTCAATGTGCTGTTTCACAACCTGTGACATCTCGATGCCACCGTCTCTCTTCCTCAATCACCCTCTCACACTAGATGCAAGAGGTCCTTGCAGCATATTTTACTCTGTAATTCTCCTGTCCTCAATCTCTGCTAGTCCCTGGCCACACGCCCATCTCCACTCACGTACTAGGACTCTTACTTTGTGACTTTGTTAGTGGTTTAGTTATTTTTTCAACCTCTGACAATAATTATTGTTGTTCTTTTTTCTGATTCCCTGCTTCATTTTCAATGCTGTTTTATAAGTAATATGTATGTACCGATCCCCCATGAACCATGGTCTTTGCCATCAATGGAGTGGCTTGTGTGCTTCAGCAGTACAGATAGCAATACTGTAGGTGCAACCACAATGGAAGGATGGTTGTCAGACAAATGTGTGGTCCCTGAAGAGGGGCAAGAGCCTTTTAAATGTTTGCATGAGCAATGATCTGGATGACTGACTGATCTGGCCTTGTAACTTAACCAAAACGGCCTTGCTGTGCTGCGAATTCTATAGGCCAGAGCGTGGATAGTTAGGTCCTTAATGGGACAAGTGTGTTAGAAAGTTTGTCGTCGTGTTGCGGCCTTCAGTCCAGAGACTGGTTTGAAGCAGCTTTCCATGCTACTCTATCCTGTGCAAGATTCTTCATCTCCCAGCACCTACTGCAGCTTACATCCTTCTGAATCTATTTAGTGTATTCATCTCTTGGTCTCCCTCTATGATTTTTACCCTCCACACTGCCCTCCAATACTAAATTGGTGATCCCTTGATGTCTCAGAACATGTGCTACCAACTGATCCCTTCTTCTAGTCAAGTTGTGCCAAAAACTTTCTCTTTTCCCCAATTCTGTTCAATACCTCCCCATTAGTTATGTGATCTACCCATCTAACCTTCAGCATTCTTCTGTAGCACCACATTTCGAAAGCTTCTATTCTCTTCTTGTCCAAACTATTTATCGTCCATGTTTCACTTCCATACATGGCTACACTCCATACAAATACTTTCAGAAACGACTTCCTGACACTTAAATCCATACTTGATGTTAACAAATTTCTCTTCTTCAGAAACACTTTCCTTGCCATTGCCAATCTAATTTTATATCCTCTCTACTTCGACCATCATCAGTTATTTTGCTCCCCAAATAGCAAAACTCCTTTACTACTTTAAGTGTCTCATTTCCTAATTTAATTCCCTAAGCATCAGTCGATTTAATTCGACTACATTCCATTATCCTCATTTTGCTTTTGTTGATGTTCACCTTATATCCTCCTTTCAAGACACTTTCCATTCCATTCAACTGCTCTTCCTGGTCCTTTGCTGTGTCTGATAGAATTACAATGTCATCGGCGAACCCCAAATTTTTTATTTTTTCTCCATGGATTTTAATTCCTACTCCGAATTTTTCTTTTGTTTCCTTTACTGCTTGCTTAATATACAGATTGAATAACATTGGGGATAGGCTACAACCCTGTCTCACTCCCTTCCCAACCACTGCTTCCCTTTCATGTCCCTCAACTCTTATAAATGCCACCTGGTTTCTGTACAAATTATAAATAGCCCTTCGCTGTCTGTATTTTACCCCTGCCACCTTCAGAATTTGAAAGAGAGTATTCCAATCAACATTATCAAAAGCTTTTCCTAAGCCTTAAAATGCTACAAATGTAGGTTTGCCTTTCCTTAATCTACTTCTAAGATAAGTCATAGGGTCAGTATTGCCTCACATGTTCCAACGTTTCTACAGAATCCAAACTGATCTTCCCCGAGGTCAGCTTCTACCAGTTTTTCCATTCATCTATAAAGAATTCGCATTAGTATTTTGCAGCCGTGACTTATTAAACTGATATTTCGGTAATTTTCATATCTGTCAACATCTGTTTTCTTGGGGATTGGAATTATTACATTCTTCTTGAAGTCTGAGGATATTTCGCCTGTCTCATAGATCTTGCTCACCAGATGGTAGAGTTTTGTCAGGGCTGGCTCTCCAAAGGCTGTCAGTAGTTCTAATGGAATGTTGTCTTCTCCCGGGGCTTTGTTTCGACTCAGGTCTTTCAGTGCTCTGTCAAACTCTTCACGCAGTATCATATCTCGCATTTCATCTTCATCCACATCCTCTTCCATTTCCATAATATTATCCTCAAGCACATCGCCCTTGTATAGACCCTCAAATACTCCTTCCACCTTGCTGCTTTCCCTTCTCTGCGTAGAACTGGGTTTCCATCTGAGCTCTTGATATTCATACAAGTGGTTCTCTTTTCTCTAAAGGTCTCTTTAATTTTCCTGTAGGCAGTATCTATCTTACCCCTAGTGAGATATGCCTCACCCCCCCCCCTCTCCCCCCCTTCACAGAATTTACAGGAGGTAGGCGACTTGGGTGTGCAAACGTGGTACAAGTCTCTCTAGCGACCTACCAAGGCCTCACAGCTTCCTTGCCATGACACGCTGTGATGAAGCAAGCTGGTAAATTTTTACTTCCCCTCTTGTTTTGCCATCTGCCTCCTTAAAATTCAGTTTTTCATGTCAGACTAATTACCATTAACATATTTCAGTATAATCTGCATTTCCATATAAAGATTGGCCCTCAGTTTTAAAGATTATAACACCAGATCTAGTGTTGTGCTTAGTTTTGTGCATGTCATAATTTTTTAAATTTACTTTGACTATTCCTAGTTAATACTTTTGTTGTAGGGTGAAATCAGTAATTGTTTCATAGCTTAAATTCTATTGTTGACTTACAAACAAATACCAATTCTGTACTAATTATAAACTTTAGTAAGACGAAACAATGGCATTCTTAAAGTATTTATTTTGGCTCTATTCAAAAACATGTTAGCAAAGCCAACCCTTAATCCCACAGTAATTACCAGTTTTGTTAAAGATATTGTTTGCGTAACTATATCTGCTAATATAAGAACATAGGCTTCCACGGCCGGTGTCATAGTGATTAAAATTCTTCTGGGTATTATGCCGCGTCATTGCTAAAAACTAACAACAATAATAAACTAAAACCGACGTTTCGGCCAAATTGCAATGGCCTTCCTCAGGGCATGACTCACTTTAGCTATGACACGGCATAATACCCAGAAGAATTTTAATCACTGTATCTGCTAATTTCATGATTTAAACAAATAATATGGCTTAAACATCGTGGTAGAAGAAACTGTTAAGAAGAACCAATTTTTTGATGTATTCAGTTAATTTAATGAGTTATGTTTTGATTGTAATTTCTGTATATTAAACATCAAACAACATGTAGTTTCAGGGCCAATTTGCAGTGAGAAACCCATGTTGGTTAGGTCAACAACAATGCATCAACGTAACTGTGAAATCAGTGTAAGACGAATAGGCCATGTATTAAAACAATGACAGTATCTGTTCAATATGTACCGTATTATTCTCCAAGAACTGTGAACTGTGTGGTTAGGTTTTTACTGCTCATACATATGCAACAGTAAACTGTTGTAGCAGTATGTTGATGTTTGCTAGCAACCTATTAATGAGGCTTATCAAAGTTAACCAATAGTGGACTGGCACATATAAGTGTGGGGAACACAAATGTGCACCTGTTGGCCACATTATTTAAAGTAGTCAGTGTTGAACTTCCACCCCCACCCCCGCATTTTTCAGTCAGTACAGCAATGCAGTACATCGACACCGAGAACAATCAACGAGGAAATAAGTCAGGTGAACATCACAATGCCACCTTGTTATCCGTGCCAGTGATGGGCATACCTGCTACTAGGTACATCTACATGGATACTCTGCAAATCACATTTAAGTGCCTGGCAGAGGGTTCATCGAACCACCTTCACAATTCTCTATTATTCCAATCTCGTATAGTGCGTGGAAAAAATGAACACCTATATCTTTCCATACGAGCTCTGATTTCCCTTATTTTATCGTGGTGATCGTTCCGCCCTATGTAGGTTGGTGTCAACAAAATATTTCCGCATTCGGAGGAGAAAGTTTGGTGATTGGAATTTCGTGAGAAGATTCCGTCGCAACGAAAAACACCTTTCTTTTAATGATTTCCAGCCCAAATCCTGTATCATTTCTGTGACACTCTCTCCCATATTTCGCAATAATACAAAATGTGCTGCTTTTCTTTGAACTTTTTCGATGTACTCCGTCAGTCCTACCTGGTAAGGACCCCACACCGCGCAGCAGTATTCTAAAAGAGCATGGACAAGCGTAGTGTAGGCAGTCTCCTTAGTAGGTCTGTTACATTTTCTAAGTGTCCTGCCAATAAAACACAGCCTTTGGTTAGCCTTCCCCACAACATTTTCTATGTGTTGTTTCCAATTTAAGTTGTTCGTAATTGTAATACTTAGGTATTTAGTTGAATTTACGGCTTTTAGATTAGACTAATTTATCATGTAACCAAAGTTTAATGAGTTCCTTTTAGAACTCATGTGGATGACGTCACACTTTTCATTATTTAGGATCAACTGCCACTTTTTGCACCATTTAGATTTTTTTTCTAAATCGTTTTGCAGTTTGTTTTGATCTTCTGATGACTTTATTAATCGATAAATGACAGCATCATCTGCAAACAACCGAAGACGGCTGCTCAGATTGTCTCCCAAATCATTTAAATCACTTCTGTTTTACTCGATGACTTTCCCTCAATTACTAAGAACTGTGACCTCTCTAACAGGAAATCGCAAATCCAGTCACATAACTGAGACGATATTTCATAATCACGCAATTTTACTATGAGCCGCTTGTGTGGTACAGTGTCAAAAGCCTTCCGGAAATCCAGGAATATGGAATCGATCTGAAATCCCTTGTCAATAGCACTCAGCACTTCATGTGAATAAAGAGCTAGTTGTGTTTCACAGAAACAATGTTTTCTAAACCCATGTTGACTGTGTGCCAACAGATCGTTTCCTTCGAGGTAATTCATAATGTTCGAATACAACATATGTTCTAAAATCCTGCTGCATATTGACGTTAATGACACGGGTCTGTAATTTAGTGGATTACTCCTACTACCTTTCTTGAATATTGGTGTGACCTGTGCAACATTCCAGCCTTTGGGTACGGATCTTTCGTCAAGTGAACAGTTGTATATGATTTTTAAGTATGAAGCTAATGCATCAGCATACTCCGAAAGGAACCTAATTTGTATACAGTCTGGACCAGAAGACTTGCTTTTATTAAGTGATTTGAGTTGCTTCACTACTCCGAGGATATTTACTTCTACTATACTCATGTTCTCAATTCAAATTCTGGAATATTTACTTCTTCTTCTTTTGTGAAGGCATTTCGGAAGGCTGTGTTTAGTAGATCTGCTTTGGCAGCACTGTCTTCGATAGTATCTCCATTGTTATCACGCAGAGAAGGCACTGATTGTTTCTTGCCACTAACATACTTCACATACGACCAGAATCTCTTTGGATTTTCTGCCAGGTTTCGAGACAACGTTTCAATGTGGAAACTGTTATAGGCATCTCGCATTGAACTCCGCGCTAAGTTTCGAGCTTCTATAAAGGATCGCCAATCTGGGGGATTTTGTGTCTGTTTAAATTTGGCATGTTTGTTTCATTGTTTTTGCAACAGTGTTCTAACCCGTTTTGTGTACCAAGGAGGATCAGTTCCATCATTTGTTAGTTTATTTGGTATAAACCTCTCAATCAATAATGTTCTGGCTGATCAATGTATTTGCCTTTACTGGCAAATACCTTTACAACAGTATTTATGCATCCCTGTGTAACAAAACAAGCTACTTTCACATGTGATTCAAACAATTTTACTACTAAAATTATTTACTTTCATCATATCATGTCCTGCTGTGCTAGTTGCGCAGCCAAGAGTACTGAATGACTTTTCTACTTCATTCCTTAATAGGGTGAGAAGTTGTGTCTGAATGTAAATAAGTTCAGAGCAAAGGAGACAACTGAACCAAAGAGTGGGTGTGTTGAGTCATCAACAGGTACACAAAAAGGATGAAATTTTTTTCTGTGTTTCAGATGAATCCTTTAACAAGCTAGAATCCTCCTCCCCCCCCCCCCCCCCTTCCTCTTCCACCATTGCACCTGTGATTTAGGCCTTCCCTGCTAATGTTGATGCAAGATTTACACTCTAAGTATTCAATTAACTACAGAAACTTTTTGCACATTGCAGAGATTTACTTGATCTCTAATAATTTCTATATCATCTGTAAATGAGTATTGGAAAATTTGAATTGGACCATCTAACTCTAGAACAACTGTTGGTACGACTGTGCTATTAAGAAACAACAACCGTTTTTCATTTAAAATTAACACTCTCTCCTTCCATCAAATGTCCTGGTTAGATAGTTTGAGAAACTAACACTGTGTTCTCCTGAAAGTTTCCAGCCTTCTCAGGACTGACACCATGTATAATTTTTTCAACTTCCACTACATAATTTTAGTTTTAATTACTGATCAAGCCATGTTCGAAAGCATCATAATCTGTTTCACAAACTGTTTCATCTTCCGAAACAGGCTGTGACAAGAAAGTCCAATCTTGAATGCTGTCATCATCTGATGAATCTAGGCCATCTATGCTCCCTTTCCAGTTGTTCAGCAAATTCAAAATTTCACGGCACTTTAAACCATTAGACATTCTGTGAAATGCATACCCACAGGGCACACATTAATGACAAAACATAAAATAAAGCTTGCAATAAGACTGAGTGTCATGCGTTAAATAGTCGGTTTTTTGAGGACCATATTTACACAATGTTGCATTTCTGCAACTCAGAAATAAATTGTCTTATACATGTAAAAATTGTATGATTTCACAAATACATCTATCAGAATGCATAACATGGAACCTCTTAAATACAGTCTCAGTTTGGTCTTATATAACAGTTCTTTCCAATTATTTGTGCTTCAAAAACAGCTTACTTTAGAAGCATGCATCCTTTGAAAAAAACTGTCAAATACTTGGAGCAAAGATATTTGGCAGAATTGCTAAGAACTTAGAAAGGAAGCTGGATTGCTGGAGCACTGCAACACTGTGAATTCATGTTCTAAGATTCAAGAACAATTACTTATAGAGATTTGAATAGTGTGTTGCAGAACTCAGAACTGCAACATGGTGGTACAAATGGTTACAACAGAATGATGACAGCTTTTATTTGGTCTTGTAGGATCTGCATTTTTCACACACCATAACAAGACAATGCGCTCTCATCACATTTTGCTCACACTTCTTGCCTTTGCCATGATTAACAGAATATGGTATGTTTGCACATGAAGACACGTGCAATGTGATGTCAACAGTGGCTACGTAAATAACTTGAGGCGATAACCGCATCATTTGTTAGCTATGTTGCAACTAATTTACAAACAAAAGCAAATTTTCAAGAAGCATTAATTTCTGCATCATCTTTACTCTCTAGACAAAACACAATTTAAAAGAGCACTGACAAATATGCATTTTCTGTTTAAACTCACCCTCTGTTTTCCATTAGGGCTGCAAGGTGTGTTGTTTTCATTCCTGGTGCAGCACACATATCAAGCACAATACTACCAGGTTCAGGTGCAAGCAAATATGCAGGAAGGCAACTTGCCTGAAACAGTAAGAGTCAGTAGTAATAGCTACAAAAAGATGAAATCCATATCCTAAAGGAAAGATACTTATCACAATGATTGAAAAAATGATAATCACAAAACAGATAAATTCAGGCAATTTAGATGAAGAGAATTAGATGATGCAATAATAACAAGAACCAGTCACTAATTAACACAAGTTTATTTCACTAAACTGATATCCTTGTGATATCTGTCTTCACTGGTTCACACAGTTTCCTTTACACCTGCAGTAGCTTTGAAATATGCAGCAGTGTCTGGAGAAGCATGCTTGTGTGATGAAGTATATATGCATGGGCCATATGTTTAAGGTGAAGTTTTATTTACCAAGTATACTCAACATCAGACTTGGAGTCAGGCAATTGTGCCACATTCGATTTGTAAACAAAAATTAAGGATTGGAAATCCAGAACAGGGGTATGTGGTGTTGGTAGAAATGGAGTTAGTCTGTGTGACCAAAGACGATACAAATTTAGATTATAATCAATTAAAGGAAGAAAAAATATTGGGAGAAACAACCGTGGGATTGGTATACTGTACACAAAAGCCATGAAACTTATCAGTAGTAAAGTCTGACCAAAATAGCTTTGCAGATGAAATACTTCTTTTCAGTGGTGGGGTATGAAACAGAAGTTCTGGCAGACTATATTAAAACAGAGTGCTTTGAAAAGGAAGAAATCTCAAGGATATATGCTTATTAAGGGAAGATATTTCAAGACATTGTCCATTTCATTGAATTGCTCTTTGAAGTCCTTTGTTGTCTCTAACAAAATTGCAATGTAATTGGAAAATCTTACAATTTTATTTCTTTTCACTGAATTTCAATTCCATTTCCATATTTCCCCTTGGTTTCCTTTACTGCTTGCTAAATGCACAATTTGAATAACATCGGCGATAAACTACAGCCCCATCTTGCCCCTTTCTCAACTACTGCATTCCTATCCTGCTCTTTGACTCTTACAATTGTCATCTCGTTTCTACACAATTTGTAGGCAACTGTTTGCTCTCTTGCTACCTTTGGAATTTCAAAGAACGTTTTCGAGTCAACAGTGTCAAAACAGTTATCTATACCTGCAAATGCTCTAAACTTAGGTTTGCCATTCTACAGTTTCTTTTTCAAGAAAAATTATATAGCCAATACTGCTTCCAGGTTCCTATATTTCTCCAGGACTGAAAATGATCTCCCTCAAGGTCAGGTTTTACCAGTCTTTCTATTCTTCTTTAAATAATTTGTGTCACGTTTTGGAAATCAAACTGACGGTTACGTAATATTCACACCAGTAAACACTTGTCTTCATTGGAATTTCAATTATTACATTTTCCTTCAAGTCTGATGATACAATGGCCATTTTATGTATTTTGCACATACCAAGTGGGGCAGTTCAGACATGGTACGTTGTTCCAAAGACATTAATAATTCTAAGGGAATGTCATCTGTTTCAGATGGCTTGTTTCGACTTAGATCTTTCAGTGAGCTGTCAAATTCTTCCACTGCACACATCTCCCATCTCATCTGTCACTACTTCCTCTTTCTTTTACATAACGCGGTCATCAAATTAATTTCCTTTGTGCAACACTCCAATATATCCCTCCTATCTTGCAGCCTTCCCTTCTTTGCTTAGTACAGACTTTTCACCTGAGCTCTTTATATTCACACAGCAGCTTCTCTTTTCTGCATAGGGTTCTCTAATTTTCATATAAGAGATACCTTTTTTTTTCTCTATAGTCATGCATGCTTCTAAAGCTTTGCATTCTCAGTTCCAGACCTCTGTATTTTCTTCCTGCCTAATTTTTATATTTTCTGCTTAAACAAATTAAAATCAGTATCTCGCGTGTTATCTGAAGATTTCTATAGATCCCTGTCTTTTAGAGCATCTGATACTTTTAATGTACCATCTCTCAAGGCTACCCACTCATCTTACATCATATTCCTTTTTCTAGTTTCAGTCAACTGTTCCTAATGTCACCTTTGAAACTCTCAGAAACTTCTGATTTGTTCTATTTATCCAGATCCCATATTCATTTACTACCTTCCTGCAGTTTATTCAGTTTTAATCTGCAGTTCGTAATCCAAAAAATTATGGTCAGAGACCATATCGTCCACTAGAAATTCTTGCAGTTAAAAAGTCCTGAGACTTTCCAGTACCTCCAGGTCTTTTCCAGGTGTACAGTCTTCCTTCATGGTTTGGAAACCAACTGTCAGCAATAATTAAGTTATGATTTGTGCAAAGTTCTACCAAATAGTGTTAACTTTCATTCCTTCCCCTCCAGTCTGCATTCTTCTAATTTTCGTTCTCCTGCTTTTTCTGCTACTGAACTGCAGTCCCCCACTCATCACAATTAAAATTTCATTTACCTTAATGACTTCTTTTATCTCATCCATTCTTACAATCTCGTCATCATCTGTAGAGCAAATTGGCATACAAACTTATACTACAGTGAGAAGTTTTAGCTTTTGTGATCCCCATACTAGAAATGTTATCAGAAACTAGCATGCATTTGTTTTTCACACGTCATAAATTTTTTGTCTCTATTCATGCTACGTTCACACCAGCCTTTTCTGTCTCATAAGTTTTCCATTGGATAACCTTTATTTTAGATTGTTAACTGTTAAAAATCTCCTCACAGAAAATTTTTGCATAATGTAACATTGTTAATGGAATTTCATGATATTTTACTGAAATATATGTATAATTAACACATACCTTGTCTTGCAAAATAATGCTGCCATTAATGTAAAGATCGTGCTCATGAAAATCTGTTTTTGGTGGGAAAACTAGAAGTTCTTTAATATGAAAATCCTGCATAAACTGCTCCTCCTTCAAAGAACGTATCTTTTCCAAATACTGAGAATAGCTTTTAAATTTTATTCTCATCTTCTCCCAACCTTCACTACAAAAATATTTTACAACATCCTCAACTGATTTAAAGATGGTATTCACACGAACATATCGAGGTAATGTTACTGGAAAAAAAAAAAAGATCCATTTTAGTTTCATGACAATCATAGCTAAAGGCTAGAACAACACATTATCTATGTATATACTCTATACTATATATGTATAAACACTATCTATGTCTATAGTCTGAAAAACCACAGTGAAGTGCATAGCAGAAAGGTATGTCCCATTGTATTAGTTATTATGGTATTTTCCCATTTCAGTTATGCATGGAAGGTGAGAAGAATTATAATTTAAATGTTTCTGTGTCTGCTGTAATTAATCTAATCTTGTCCCCGTAATCCATAAGACAGCAATAGATTGTGAGTTGCAGTGTATTCCTGGAGTCATCATTTAAAGACATTTCATTTAATTCTGTAAGGAGGATTTCTCAGGATAGTTTGCCTCTACCTTCATGAGTCAGCCAGTTCGGTTTCTTCAGCTATTCTGTAACACTTTCCTATGGGTCAGTAAACCCTGTGACCATTCATGCTGCCTTTCTCACTTTCTCATATTAATGAGAGAATATCAAATTCCACATATCTGGGGTTCTATCAGTTTGCTACTTGATGTGTCCTCCAACTAAAATCATTTCATTGCCGTTGTATTTGTAGGCAATATAATCATAATATTATTGTTGTAGAGACATCCAAAACATTCAGACAAAACAAAATATTCTGACTTTACTACCAGTAAGATATCTGACACTGTCAATGACACACAATTGTTAGCCCTGGTCTGTAGCTAACATTTTGCAAACAAAAAAAGCGTTGCATGAAAATGGTGGCTTGGAGTCCATGAGGTACTGTTCAACTGCTTAACTGGAATGAGTTTTCTTCCTTCATGCTCAATGGCCCCTTTCCACATGGCATGTGAGAGTTGTGATGAACCAGTAATCTAGCTTTATTTTTTGTGGGTTACACAGCCTCTGAAAGAGTGGATATGATACTAATGACTAGATATTTTTAATTACTGGCTTTTCCAAATACTATATACAAAACACACACTAAAAAACTGAACTAATTCATAGGCAGTTGTGTGGATATGATATTATATTTCTTTGTAAAACATTAAGTTGCTAATATTGTTAATACAGAAACTGTAGGGGTTGTGAGGCAGTTGAATTACATTTTTGGAAAGTGGATAGCTTGTGCAATAGTAATACATCCTACATGATTTGCTTTGGATTACACATTCCACATTTTGCTGAAATGATTGAGAATGTCCAAATATCAAAAGGAAACATTTTGTAAAATGTAAAACAGAGTTAGTCAAAAATCCAATGATTGAAATGGGAGAAGTTGCTTGCACTGCACCAGACAAATGAGGAAAATTCTTCAAAATTCTGTGGACCTTTTTTTTTAAATCAAAATTCAGAAATATTTTTGAAGAAAAAGTTATAGTAACAGATACAGATGTTTTGTAAGGGAATCACAGAAACAAAAAGCATTGAAAGTAATGTTTTATAACTAACAAAAAATTCAGATAAAATTCTCAGTATACCCTGACCTTATATCACTTCTAGCCATTATCATTAGTTGGTTGGTTGGTTGATTTGGGGGAGGGGACCAAACAGCGAGGTCATCAGTCCCACTGGATTAAGGAAGGATGGGGAAGGAAGTTGACCATGTCCTTTCAAAGGAACCATCCTGTCATTTGCCTGAAGCGATTTAGGGAAATCACCACTGTCAGGTACAGTTAGCTACTAATGAGGAATGGGGTTATTCATTTTAAAGCTGGAAGGACGATTAAGGTTTAACAAACTGTCAACAGAGACATCATTAGAAAGAGTCCAAGCCTGGACTGCACAATGGTGGGTAACAAAATCAGTCATGTCCTTTTCAAAGGACCAATCCTTGTATTCACCCTGACAAATTTCGGGAAACTACAGACATTCTAAATTGGCTGCATGGGGAATCAAGCCTGCAACTACTGAAAGTGAGTCCAGTGCTTTAATGATTGCAACACACCATTATATATAATTCATTTCAAGCCCTTTTTAGTGATGATATATTGATTTTCGTTGGGGTTAAAGACAGTCAGGTCTTTAGCACACACATTAAAATCTTAAATGATGTGAGTAATTACAAGTGGTAAAAATTCAACAGGAATTAAACCCCCACAAATGTGCAGTGAAACTATCTAAGGCAGTTCAAGAGATACACGTGGCTGGGTGACCGCTGGAGTGAACCAAGATGAGTCAGCCACTCAACACACTAACATTTCCACATAAAAGCTTAGACACTACACAAAATTTTAAAAGCTTTACCACATTCTTTCCATTTGCACAGGTAGAGGGCAGGTCCCATATAAATTTCTTCTGCTCTCTAACCAAAATGTAACACACAGTTAATATCTGGCATGTAGCTCTGCATGTCACAGATGAGGAGAAGCAGGCAGAGAGGTGGGATTCCTCTGGCCAGAATATGAAACCAAGAGTTAATGGACTATGTCTTATTTGAGGGAGGGTAACTTCACCACCTCATAATGACTTGTACCATGTATGCCACAGTTGAATGGTTGGCTTCAATAACTGCAGCTTTTGTTCCTCACTGCTAGCTGCTGCTCTTCCTATAACTGCATGGCTTTCTCAACTGACTGTGAGATGACTGCCTGCAGGGGAATCAACACTGTGTTGCTTGCAGACCACCTTGTCTTGCTTGTTCATTTTTCCAGATTCTCACAAGTTCTGGTACACAGCAAAATGATACATGTTTCACCTGCTGATGAAGAAGCAGCAGTTTTTCTTGCATTGTTTGTATCAGCTTCATTGTAGGGACACTTGCTGAAATACTGATCAGGCCTAAAGGCAGTTGGAGCAGAGCAGAACTTGGTGCTTCAATAACTCATCTGCTTCACTGTCTTCAGAATCACATGCAGTTGTGCACTGAATACAGTGCAGAAACTGAGAATTTGACTCCTGAAGATATGCCTGAGGAAAACGACGGAACATATAAAGGAATACCCTTACTCGAGCCATCAATGTATACTATACTACAATCATGATGCCTACCTGAAGTGTTAAAAGATAAAAGAGTTATAAAGTAAACCTGGAGTGCATTCCTTCTTAAAATTAATCAATTATACAATATATTTGGACCTACTAAGAAGAGAAGATGGAGATCTGCTTCACCTTTGGCAAAAAATAGGTAGTACGAAAATTGCATGGGGCCTGATTGTCACAAGGTGTACAACACACCACAGACAATACAGAACTGAAATCACAACTGACCTTTATGCTCCCATGGTGCAGTGGATTGGGTTTTTAACATGATCCATTTCTTGGAAGCTCCCCCCCCCCCCTCCCCCCATGAACAATGGACCTCAATGATGGTGAGGTGGCTTGCATACCTCACTGATACTGATAGCCATACTGAAGGTGCAACCACAATGGAGTTGCATTTGTTGAGACGCCAGGAAACATTTGGTTCCTGGGAACCAACGAAAATGGCTTTGTTCCTGAGGGCATGCAGCTCTACTGTATGATTAAATGATGATGGCATACTATTGGGTAAAATATTCCTGATGTAAGCTAGTTCCATTTGGATCTCCAGGCGGGAACTATTCAGGATGGTACTGTCAATGAGAGAATGAAACTGGCACTCCATGGGCCAGAGTGTGGAATGTTAGGTTACTTGATCAGGCAGCTACATTAGAAAATTTACAAAGGGAAATGGATACCTTGAAGTTAGACACAGTGCAAATTACTGAAGTTCAATGGCAGGGACAAAAGGACTTCTGGTCAGGTGAGCAAAGGACTATAAATACAAAACAGAATAGGGATAATGGTGGAGTAGGTTTAATAATGGATAAGAAAATTAGAATGTGGGTAAACTCTATTGTAAACATTATCAAACCCAAGATAGACACAAAGTTCACATACACCACAGTAGTGCAAGTTTATATGCCAACTAGCTCTGTACATGAAGAGACTGAAGAAACGTAAGATATAATAAAAGAAATTATTCAGGGAGTTCAGGGAGATGATAATTTAATTGTGATGGGGGATTGGAATTTGATAATGGGGAAAGGAAGAGAAGTAAAAATGCTAGGAGAATACGAACTGGGATAAAGAAATGAAAGAGGAAGCCGTCTGGTAGAATTTTGACAGAGCGTAATTTAATTATTGCTAATACATGGAATAATGAAAGAAGGTTATATACGTGGAAGAGACCTGGGGATAAATTTCACATTGAATACATAATAACAAGACAGATATTTCAGAACTGGATTTTAAATTGTAAGATGTTTCCAGGGGCAGATGTGGACTCAGACCACAGTTTATTGGTTATAATCTGTAGATTAAAACTAAAGAAATTGCAAACAGGTACAAAATTAAGGAGTTCAGACCTGGATAAGTTGAAAGAATGAGAGGTTGTTTACAGTTTCAGAGGGAGCATTTGGCAATGATGGATTTGAAAGAGTGGAAAGGAGTACAGTAGAGTAGGAACAGGTACCTTTAAGAGATGAAATAGTGAAGACAAGGCCTAGTAGAAATCGTTTGACATCACTGGAGGTATTTAATTTAATTGATGAAAGGAAAAAATATAAGAATGTAGCAAATGAAGCAGGCAAAAAGGAATACAAATGTTTAAAAAATGAGACTGACAGGAAGTGCAAAACGGATAAGCAGGAAAGGCTAGAGGACAAATGTATGAATTTACAAGTGTACTTCATCAGGGATAGATACTGCATACAGGAAAATTAAACAGGCCTTTAGGGAAAAGAGAAGCAGCTGTATGAATATCAAGAGTTCAGGTGGAAAACCAGTCCTAAGCAAAGAAGGGAAAGATGAAGGTTGGAGGGAGTATATAGAGGGTCTATACCAGGGAGTCAGGCTTTAAGGAAGTATTATTGAATGGGAGGAGAATGTAGCTGAAGATGAGATGGGAGATATGATACAGTGAGAAGAATTTGACAGAGCACTTAAATACCTAAGTCAAAACAAGGCCTCTGGAGCGGACAATATTTCGTCAGAACAACTGATAGCCTTGGGATAGCCAGCCATGACACAACTGTTCCACCTGGTGTGCAAGATCTATGAAACAGATGAAATTGAAGAATGTAATAATACTAATCAGGTATGGCTATTACCCAACTATCATTTTAGTAAGTCATAGTCACAAAATACTCACAAATTCTTTACAGAAGAATGGGTAAAATTGTACATGGAGACAAAGAGATGCATACAGTAAGCAGATTCAGAAGGATGTAGGTTGCAGTATTTATTCAGATACGAGGAGGCTTGCACAGGATAGAATAGCAGGGAGAGCTGCATGAAACCAGTTTTGAACTGCAGACCACAACAACAATTCTTGGAAGCTGTCATGCTATTCAAACACAGCAAGTTCACTGTATAGTATCTACTTTGCCATACTGAGCACCAATCATAGCAGCTTTCTTCTGAGAACTGTTCTGTGTGACAGGTGAATACAAATTGAAAAGTAGTCAGTAAAGTGCAAGTCATCAACTCCTTCCATTTGAGCAGCAAATGTGAAGGCTGTGGAACATACTAAGATATCAATAGCAGTGAATGACCCTGTTGCAGCACTAAGTGCGAACTCTGCTCCCTACAACAGACATGTACTAGGTAACATTAAGAAGCTCTGAATTGCCCTACTTCTCACACAGGTTGTTGTTGAGCAGTATATGGATTAAAATCTCCACAAGGGAATTTCCAGAGAGCTCTATGGGAGACCTCAGGTCTAGAATTTAATTCTGAGAGCGGATAAGGTACATATGGTTAGTTTATGATGTACTTACATGGGAAAAGTGACAGCTTGCAGCCTGTCAGTGAGGGGGGAGAGGCAATGTGTGGTATGTATTGCTTATGAAATTAACCAAGACTCCTTTACAGAATGAGATTTTCACTCTGCAGCGGAGTGTGCGCTGATATGAAACTTCATGGCAGATTAAAACTGTGTGCCCGACCGAGACACGAACTCAGGACCTTTGCCTTTCGCGGGCATGTGCTCTGCCAACTGAGCTACCGAAGCACGACTCACGTCCGGTACTCACAGCTTTACTTCTGCCAGTACCTCGTCTCCTACCTTCCAAACTTTACAGAAGCTCTCCTGCAAAACTTGCATAACCAGCACTCCTGAAAGAAAGGATATTGCGGAGACATGGCTTAGCCACAGCCTGGGGGATGTTTCCAGAATGAGATTTTCACTCTGCAGCGGAGTGTGCACTGATATGAAACTTCCTGGCCGATTAAAACTGTGTGCCCGACCGAGACTCGAACTCGGGACCTTTGCCCTTCGCGGGCAAGTGCTCTACCAACTGAGCTACCGAAGCACGACTCAGGCCCGGTACTCACAGCTTTACTTCTGCCAGTACCTCGTCTCGTACCTTAATCTGCCAGGAAGTTTCATATCAGCGCACACTCCGCTGCAGAGTGAAAATCTCATTCTGGAAACATTCCCCAGGCTGTGGCTAAGCCATGTCTCCGCAATATCCTTTCTTTCAGGAGTGCTGGTTCTGCAAGGTTCGCAGGAGAGCTTCTGTAAAGTTTGGAAGGTAGGAGACGAGGTACTGGCAGAAGTAAAGCTGTGAGTACCGGGCGTGAGTCGTGCTTCGGTAGCTCAGTTGGTAGAGCACTTGCCTGCGAAAGGCAAAGGTCCCGAGTTCGAGTCTCGGTCAGGCACACAGTTTTAATCTGCCAGGAAGTTTCAAGACTCCTTTAGCTCGTTCTTTTTGCAAAGACTGTATGCATGCAGCACAGGAGCATCACAGAATCTCTTGAAAATATATTCACACTGGTCTTCCCTGTGTTAGAACTTTTAGTTCCCCATGTCTGCCTGAGCCCATTGCAGCTGTCTTGGCAGTGGGGTTTCTGAACCTCTTTCCTCTGAGATTGAGAGTCTGCAGCAATGAGGGAGTTATTTAAGAGTCTTGTCAGTTTCCTCATACTGACTTCCTGTACAGCATATGCAATGGTCATCAGATCTACCAGTCATGAAACAGGTTGAGTGTTCTGACAGTTTTTTTTTCCTTTTTTAACTGGGTCTGTTTCATTGTCGGACTTGGTACTTTGCTTGGATTCTGAGAATGATGATAAACTGTTCTAACAGAACGATTCTTTTGAATCTCTCTAGCTGTTTGCCGTGATGGTATGTTGTTATTTTCGATATGCTCCTCCACTAGTTTTTTTTTTTTTCCTTCAAGGCATAAATGTGTGTTTCCAGTCACTAAAACTGACGACAACTGGAAGAGCACTATGTTCATCAAATGCCCCTCCATATATGTATGCAGTGACACATATAGGCTGAGGATGACAATGCAGTCAGTTGGTACTGTTGAACTTTCAATGCCTATTTGGACGGAATTTGTTTTCTGCATACCAGTGTGTTTAGTCAGTGGCAAACATTTGAAGGAACATTTACAGGTTGTAACGTGTCCTGTTGTATGTTAAATGGAAAATGATATTATATTCTCTTGTCGAAAAGATGAAAAATATTTTTATGGTACCACACGAATTTGGTGTTGGAGAAATGTGATGGATACTGTAGATTTGTCTGCAAGAAAGCTCATTGCTCTTTGCATTGCGACATTTACTCCATGAAATGACAATTCACTGAAATGGAACTGAGGTAGACATACTTATGTTCGAGAACTTTAATCAGATTGTTGATATTTTATGACTAGATTCTTTGTATAGTCTAGGCATTGCTGGCAGCCACTGTAACTTAACTTTCAATTCACACGAATTCTGTGTATTTACTGTAAGCTAGATAAGAAAGAAATCTCACCAAAGGGGTAGGGCAAAAGTGTACTGCCTCTTCCAGAATATAAATTTGTTAATTATTTACAAACATACGTTGGAGTTCTAATTTGATCAAAGATATTTCGGATATTCAAAGATCTTGCAGATCGATGAAGACTGGATGGATATTTAGAACTTTAAAACATGATCAGGTTCTCTCTCTCTCTCTCTCTCTCTCTCTTTTTTTTTTCTTTAAGGAAAAAATTGCCATTTCTACAATTTTTAACTCACAGCAACAAGATTATCTCATCCACTCTTCATAAATGCCATGTTAGCACATATGCTGACCCCGAGTGGTTTATAAAGCTGAAATTAATTATTTTTTATCAAGTTTTCAGGAACAGTTGATTCGTAGCTTTTGCATGAGGCTACAGAAACAGCACAGAATAAATTATGAGACTTTGTCAGACATGTTCAACAGAAAATAAAGCAACCATTAATTACAACATAAAGCCATGAATAGCCTTACTTTTCTGAACAAAGGAAGTGTATTCATTAAAGAAAATATCCCCCCTTCGATTGTTAGACTTCTTAAATTCAAAGATAATTAGTATTCAAACCTTTTATAATCTGTCACTCCAATAATATGTGGCAAAAAATGTGTTTAAGGCTATCCAGCTGCCTATCTTTATGAAACCATTCACTTCAGAATTGAAGCACCTGTTACTGAAGAAAGTGCTTTCATAAATTGTCACTGTCTTCAATAACATGTGCTTCAATTCTGCGGTGAATGATTTCACAAAGGTAGGCAGCTGGACAGCCTTAAATACATTTTTTGCCTCACATTATTGGATACACTGTGTAACCTTGATTTCCTGTACCTTTTTGCCCTTTTAGATGAGTGGGCTTTCTTTGACACACACTGGATGTTGTTGGGAGCAGTTAACACATGTGGAAAAAGTTATACATGGAGTATTTCCTTTATTGGTAGACAAAACACATCTAACACACAGCGCCTACTCTGTGCACCCCACAGTGTTGTGCCCAAAATGTTAGCCTTTAAAAGGCAATGCAATGGGTTAGGTGCGTAAGCCCTAACTTCATGGCAGATGAAACTTGCTTCAATGTAATCCAGTAATTTAGGCTCTGAACAATCTAAATAAAAGCTACAGTCTCTTCTAGATAATCATTTACTTTTTTCACAATATTTCTAATTTCTGCCATATATTTATTTCCTACCTTTGTTGTAGCTCTTGTGTGTCCAGCTGCCCATCCCTGCAGCTGACTAGCCCTTTTCCATAATTTAGGGGTATGTTTAGATTTCTGGTCACAATATTCTCTTAGCAATCTAACATTTAACAGCTTGTTTACCTGGTCAGCTCTTTTTGTCTGGACTACCAGTGTGCCTTTCTTCAGTCTCTTAAAAGATTTAAGTGACCCTGCAAGTTCCTCTTAAAATTTCATTGCTGTAGAAATGTGACAGTTACTCAAATATTTATGCCTCTCTTTTAATAATGTTAAAGAGAAGCACAGCATTATTTACTGCAGGTTGTGGTCTATCACTAACTTTCTTAACCATAGTCTCTAAGACTGGCAGACTAGCCACACAAGGTTTGTTTGGGGTGTATTGACTTTCCACTGGAGCTATCGAGAGTTTGTGGCTGTTGCAGGATCTGTTAGCATCACATGAACAGCTACGGAACTAAAGATCCCCACAGATAGAGTCTAACTTATCTGGCTAAGCCTTATTTTACTGGCATGAGGCACATGCCCCAAGAGGTTACCCGATAATCTGTCCTTCACATCAACTACCATCCACCCAACTGACATATAGCACACATTGAGGTTAAGGTGGTTTTTTAAATACAGGGTTATTACAAATGATTGAAGCGATTTCACAGCTCTACAATAACTTTATTATTTGAGATATTTTCACAATGCTTTGCACACACATACAAAAACTCAAAAAGTTTTTTTAGGCATTCACAAATGTTCGATATGTGCCCCTTTAGTGATTCGGCAGACATCAAGCCGATAATCAAGTTCCTCCCACACTCGGCGCAGCATGTCCCCATCAATGAGTTCGAAAGCATCGTTGATGCGAGCTCGCAGTTCTGGCACGTTTCTTGGTAGAGGAGGTTTAAACACTGAATCTTTCACATAACCCCACAGAAAGAAATCGCATGGGGTTAAGTCGGGAGAGCGTGGAGGCCATGACATGAATTGCTGATCATGATCTCCACCACGACCGATCCATCGGTTTTCCAATCTCCTGTTTAAGAAATGCTTCTGCTTTAGCCTTTTCCGTAAGATTTTCCAAACCGTCGGCTGTGGTACGTTTAGCTCCCTGCTTGCTTTATTCGTCGACTTCCGCAGGCTACGCGTGAAACTTGCCCGCACGCGTTCAACCGTTTCTTCGCTCACTGCAAGCTGACCCGTTGATTTCCCCTTACAGAGGCATCCAGAAGCTTTAAACTGCGCATACCATCGCCGAATGGAGTTAGCAGTTGGTGTATCTTTGTTGAACTCCGTCCTGAAGTGTCGTTGCACTGTTATGACTGACTGATGCGAGTGCATTTCAAGCACGACATACGCTTTCTCGGCTCCTGTCGCCATTTTGTCTCACTGCGCTCTCGAGCGCTCTGGCGGCAGAAACCTGAAGTGCGGCTTCAGCCGAACAAAACTTTATGAGTTTTTCTACGTATCTGTAGTGTGTCGTGACCGTATGTCAATGAATGGAGCTACAGTGAATTTATGAAATCGCTTCAATCATTTGTAATAGCCCTGTAGAGGTTTGCACAATCCAGGAGGTTAAGGGAAGACCCCATTCCTTATAACATACAACAGGGGCGTCCAACCTGTGGTCCGCATGCAGCGCAAAGCAAGAATCGATATCGATCCAGAAGTACGCATCTATCACATGACAACTTAAAAAATATCATTTATATAAAGCCATGATAAAATTAATATTTTTAATGTGAAACGCCTGCCACATGATACTATTCTCTCCCTATGGGGGGAAAAACGAGAGGAGTGAGGAAAGATCAGCAGGCATGTTGGCATAGGGTTGCAAACAAAGATTGTAAGACTCTCCCGTGATAGGACGCACATATTGGAAACTGTTGGGTGGAGGGTGTGGGGATAGTATGTTACTAAAGGTTGAGGCTAGAATAGTTATGGAAGCAGAGAATGTATTGTAAGGATAACTCCTGTCTGCACAGTTCACAAAAGCTGGTGGTGGAGGGGAGGATTCAGATGGCTCAGTAGTGAAACAGCCATTGAAATCAAGTGTTATCTTCAGCTGCATGTTGTGTCACAGGTTGGTCTACTATGCTCTTGACCACAGTTTGGCAGTGGCTGTTTATCCTGGTAGACAGCTGGTTGGTGGTAGTCATACCAATGTAAAAAGCTGTGCAATTATTGCAGCAGAGCAGGTAAATGACATGGCTGCTTTCACAGATGGCCCAGTCCCTCCTGGGGTAAGATAAACCTGTGACAGGACTGGAATAGGAAGTGCTGGGTGGATGGATTGGGCACGTCTTGCACCTAGGTCTTCCACAGCGATATCTTTGTGGCAAGGGATGGGGATTGGGAGTGTCATAGGGATGGACTAGGAGGTTGTGGATTTTGGGTGGGTGATGGAGCACCACTTTAGGGGGGGGGGGGGGAGGGGGTGCAATCTCAGGTAGAATGTCCCCCATTTCAGGGCATGATGATAGGTAATCAAAGCCCTGGCGAAGGATGTGGTTCACTTGTTGCAGTCCAAGATGGTATTGGTTGATGAAGGGGGGCACAGGAGATCTGTTTGCAGACTAAGTCTGGGGGATAGTGTCTGCCTGTGAAGACCTTGGCGAGACCCTCAGCATTCTGGGCAAGGGGGTTCTTGTCACTGCAGATATGCCTTCCCTGGATAGCTAGCCTGTATGGGAGGAAATGTTTGGCGTGGAAATGATAACAGCTGTCCAAATGTAGGTATTGTTGGCGGTTGGTGGGTTTACTGTGGACAGAGGTGCTGATGGAGCTATCACAGAGGAGGAGGTCAACATCTAGGAAGGTGGCACATTAAGTTGATGGGGATCACCATCAATGGACCCGAAATAGGCTAGGGATTTGGCATTTTGGAAGGCTAGGAAGGTCTCTTCTAGATGGCCCACAAACAGGTTGGCATTGGAGGGTGCCGTGCAGATCTCCCCGGTTGTGCGACAGACTTGTTTGTATACCTTCCCTTCAGAGAAGACGTAGGTGTGGCTTAGGATAAAGTTAGTGAAGTGAATGAGGTAGTGGGTTTGAAGTCTGAAGGACATTGGTAAAGTTAGTTATCAACAGCAGTAAGACTATGGGCATGATGGATGCTGCTATATAGGTAACTAACATCAACAGTGACGAATAGGGATCCAGGAGGTAAAGGGGTGGAGATGATGGAAAGTCAGTGAAGGAAATGGTTGGTGTCTTGGATGTGGGAGGCTAGATTACGGGAAATTGGTTGGAGGTGTTGGTCAATGAGGGCCGAAATTCTATCAGTGGGGGCACAATAACCAGCCACAACAGGGCATCCAGGATTGTTGGGTTTGCAGATTTTGGGTAGCATGTAGAAAGTGGATGTGCTGGGTATGGTGGTATGAACTGGGAGAGGCAGGGCAATATTGGAATTAGGTTCGCTTTGGTTGGAAGGATTGGCAACAAAGAAGTGTTTCCACTGCAGGGATTGGGGGAAGGACAGTAGGACTTTGATAAGTCCAGCATGATTAAATTTATGTGTGTGACTAAAGGTGAGGCCTTCGGGTAGGACAGAAACTTTTGTTGTGGAGCTGAGGGTTTTGGAGGAAAGGTTAACAACAGTGTCATGGGAATGCTTTGGTTCTGGATTTGGTGGAGTGTTTGGTAGGAGGTTTTGGGGGGGATGTGGCAAGTTGAAAAGATCACCTAGGAAGGGTTTAGGTGCTATGAGGGGCGGAAGGAGGAGGAACATTGTGGGTGATAGGGGTTGGAGAGTGACATCTCGAGGCAGCAGTAGGATGCCACCGCGTCGGATAACTTATGGAGGTGATATCTGGAATGCTACTCCAGATACTGGAGACCAAGGGATTCGGTGTCAGAGACACGATGTATGAAGCAGGGATTGCACAGTAGCTGTATCTTGTGGAGGGAGCAGAGGTGGTTCTGGGATGCCTGTGCCATGGAGATATGTTTTTGCAGTACCAGGTTTGTGAAGGCCAATGACTGGTGGAATCTGAAAGGTTAAGGTCATTGTGAAAGGAGGGGTAGGATCCAGAGAAAGCAATTTTTATAGTTAGGTCTTTTGGGGGGATTCAATGGTTTAGGCAGCATTTAAGAAATAGGATGTGGGACTGGGTTTTAGCAAGAGAAAGCAATACTTTTCCGAACTGGTGCAGAAAGCTGGAGAAGGAGTCCATTGTGACATAAATGGTGCAAAGGAAATGAGCATGACACACAGATGGACAAAATAGGTCTTGATGGTTGAGAGAGGGGCTGGATAAGAGAAAATATGTGTAAAAAATACGCAAAGACACACAAAAACATGCACATGTATGCAGAAATATGCACAGATACATAAAAATATGCAAAAGTGCATAAAAAATACAGAAACGAGAGAGAAATGGAACAGATGAGTATGGGAGTACGTGTGTGTTGTGATAGGGAAGAGGGTAGAAGGAGACTGGGTTAGCTCAAGAATTTGAGTTCATTTGATATGAGCAGGTGTGGAAAATTAAAATAAAACACAAAAGTATGTCAGGATGAGGGATGAAGTGGGTCCAATAGGAATAAATATAATTACTACTATTGGAGGAAACGATTTGGTGCCTGAGAAGTTGAATCAACAATCCATGTGGTCACGAAGCCTGTGCTGTGTGCGGACAATCGTTATACAGTGTGCCTCGGAAGTAGATGCGGTTTGGAGGGTGGTGAAAAAAACAAAGGAAAGACAGGAAAGAATGGACACTGAGAAGAGTAATGCTACAGAGAACAGTAACAAAGGGAAACATCACAGAATTGCAGGATAGAAGAAAAGCTGTTCGGCACTATCAAGCAATGGAAACTCTAGGTATGAATAATAACAATGTAGGAAAAGAGATTGCTACTATCACGCTAAGTTGCAGACAGGCATTATCAAAAGACACTTACACATAAGCTTTCATTAGGAAAACAGAAACACACGCCATCCATTCACACATGCAAGCACACCTTCCATACACATGATTGCCTACTCCGGCACGTCGGGCCACAACACAACTAGTGTGAGGTCAGGCCACAACGCAACTATCAAGTGTGATGGCAGCAGCAATCTGGAAAGGGGGGGGGGGGCAGGGAAGGGAAAGGAACAGAGGTGTATGGGTGGGGGAAGAGGAGTGCTGACTGATGGAAGGTGCGGGGACTAGAATGCATGGAGCAAAACATCCTAGACCATCCGTATGCCGCCAAACCCAAATCTAACCCATTGCCAAGGATCATATCCCTGTGGAAGACTCAGGTGCAAAACCTGCCCAATCCATCCACTCAGCACTCCCTATTCCAGTCCTGTCACACGTTTATCCTCCCATATCAGGCATCGGGTTACCAACAAAAGCAACCATGTCACGTATTGGCTCTGCTGCAGTCATCGTACAGATTTCTATATTGGTATGACCACCAACCAGCTTTCTGCCAGGATTAATGGCCACTGCCAAACTGTGGGTGAGAGCAAAGTAGACCACCCAGTGGTACCACATGCGGCTCAACATAACATGCTCAATTTCAATGGCTGCTTCATTACTGGAGCCATATGGATCCCTCTCTCCACCATCAGCTTTTCTGAACTGTGCAAATGAGAGTTATCCTTACAATGCATTTTCTGCTCTCATAATTATCCTGGCCTCAAACTACAGTAAACACTGACCCCACACCCTCCACCCTACGGTTTCCAACCCCTTTGCCATATCCCCCCCCCCCCCCCCCCTCATTCTCATCTCCAATCCTCTTTGTTTGCCACCCTCTGCCAATGAAACTGCCAACATTTCCTCGCTCGTCTCCTTTTTCGCTCTGTTTTCCCCACCTCCCTCCTGCCCCACAACCCCTCGATTCCATGCCTGTTGGCACTCTAGTCCCTGTGTACTCCACCAGGCAGCACTCCTCTTCCCTCACCCATATACAGTTATTCCTTCCCTACCCCCTCCAGACTGCTGCTACCTTCATGATAGTTGCACTGTGGTCCAAGCTCCCAGAGTAGGTGGTCACGTGTGCTTGCTAGTGTGGATGAAAGGAGTGTGCCCCTCTTTTTCCGATGTAGGCTGAGAGCTTAAATGTGTCGTAATTGTGCCCATCTGCAACTTAGCATGTTCTCTTCCAGTAAGTAACAATCTACCAGCGCACACTCCGCTGCAGAGTGAAAATCTCATTCTGGAAACAATCTACCTGTTCCTACATTGTTGATATTCATACCTGGAGTTTCAACTGTTTGATTTTGTTTTATTCTCTCCCCCTTCCTCTATCTCTTCTCTCAGTGGTTATTGTTAATAGTGTTAAGTATATTACATGCAACCTAAAAATACTTGTGTTCTTCCAATGTGGCCCAGGTAAGCTAAAAGGACAGGCACTCCTGACATACAAGGTTTGACTGCTGTGTGACACAGACTTCAATAAAGCATGTACTGAGCTTATGATTGTAGAGAATTGGTGGTACTCACCTCTCCTCAACTTAGGGAACACAGGTCCTTCGAACTCATACCAAGCTGAAAGGTCAAACCTGTTCTCAGCTAAAAGCCAAGTCCATGTGTGCTCATCATTTGGCATGACACCTAATGCACATATTGCTTACTGAACACCAGTTATGTGAGAAATGTTAGCCTGTCACGAGGACAGGTAAAATTGGAATTTATACATCTCAAAGTAAAACATGTATAATCAGTAAAAAATAAAGAAAACCAATTTGCATCTGAACTACAATATTTAAATAACACAGTAATGTGCATCACAAAACAGGAGTGTAAAGTGACAAAAAGAAAATATGTAATGTTAACTGCACATGAAACGGTAGACTGTTGGTGAAAGGCTTCCTTCAACAGCATAGGATTATTATTTCATGCCAGAAATGAAATGCATTTTAAATGAGATATGTTTGTAAGTGCTGATAATAACTTTGATATATAATGCACTGAACTAAAGGCTACAGGAGAGGCACTGAGCATGGATATGCAAATGAAAGTATATGCAGTATCTCAGAAAGTCAACTTATGTAAGAACAAACAGACTGAGAAGGTCTGCATGACCTGGCCTTACTTCATATGCTTCCCAAACCTATGTCTCTTTCCTCCCTAGTGAAGGAACTAACCGTTCTGAAAGATAGGAAGAGTATTCTTCTACTTCTAATGTGTCTATTGACAGTGCAGAAAATTTGCCTCCTGAAGGTAAATAATGATAAGCCATTCTGTTACCTTATAATCTTAAAGTTTTTTTCCCTACGTGCTTTCATCTTTTGATAAAATTCGAACTGTGGCTTGAATCTTTCAGCAAACAAGCAAAAAAAGCTTATTATAGAACTGGTTCAACACATAAAAGTTAGATTATCTCACAAACAGTTATTTTTAATTGTAGTGATGACATCATGTGACTGATGTTCAATTTATTCTTTATTACGCTATCAATTCAATCAGTTAATAAGTCAACGACACAAGCAATACAAAAAATGAAATGGCAAAGAATAATGAGAAAATGTTAGCATAAAATACTGCTAAACAGTAAATGTCACAGCTTTAGTTCTAATCAGTTGGCATTCATTTTCTTTTTGGAAGAAACTTAGATATGTGCAGAATATGACCACATGCACAAATTAATTTGTGATGTGAATGTAAAATGAAAACTGGCATTCTACAGATCGGAGTGTGGAATGTCAGATGCCTTAATCAGACAGGTAGGTTAGAAAATTTAAAAAGGGGAATGGGTAGGTTAAAGTTAGATATATAGAGGGAATTAGTGGAGTTTGGTGGCAGGAGTTCTAAATACAAAATCAAATAGGGGTAATGCAGGAGGTGGTTTAATAATGATTAAAAAATTGGAGCACAGATAAGCTACTATAAAAAGCATAGTGAACACATTATTGTAGCCAAGATAGACATGAAGCCCACACCTACCACAGTAGTACAAGTTTATATGTCAACTAGCTCCACAGATAATCAAGAGATTGAAGAAATGTGTGATGCAACTAAAGAAATTATTCAGATAGTTAAGGGATACGAAAATTTAATAGTCGTGGGGGACTGGAATTTGATAGAAGGGAAAGGGAGAGAAGGAAAAGTAGCAGGCGAGTATGGACTGGGGTAAGGAATGAAAGAGGAAGCCACCTGGTAGAATTTTGCACAGAGCATAACTTGATCATAGCTAACACTTGGTTCAAGAATCATGAAAGAAGGCTGCACACGTGGAAGAGGCCTGGAGACATTGGAAGGTTTCAGACAGAGATTTAGGAACCAGGTTTTAAACTGTAAGACATTTCCAGGGGCAGATGTGGACTCTGACCAAAGAAACTGCAAAAACGTAGGAAATGAAAGAGATGGGGGCCTGGATAAACTGAAAGAACCAGCTGTATAGAGTTTCAGAGAGAGCGTTAGGGAATGACAGACAAATACAGGGGAAAGAAATACAGTAGGAGAAAAATGGATAGCTTTGAGAGATGAAATAAGGAAGGTCACAGAGGATCAAGTAGGAAAAAGGACGAGGGCTAGTAGAAGTCATTGGATAATAGAAGAGATGCTGAATTTAAGTGATGAAAGAAGAAAATATAAAAATGCAGTAAATGAAGCAGGCAAAAAGGAATACAAATGTCTCAAAAATGAGATTGACAGGAAGTGCAAAACTGCTAAGCAAGGATAACTAGAGGAGAAATGTAGAGAGATAGAAGCATATCTCTCTAGGGGTAAGATAAAATACTGCCAACAGGAAAATTAAAGAGCTTTGGAGAAAATAGAACCACTTACATGAATACCAAGAGCTCAGATGGAAAACCAGTCCTAAGCAAAGATGGGAAATCAGAAAGACAGAAGGAGTACGTAGAGGGTCTATACAAGGGCAATGTATTTGATGGCGATATTATGGAAATGGAAGAGGACATAGATGAAGATGAGATGGGAGATATGGTACTGCGTGAAGAATTTGACAGAGCACTGAAAGAGCTAAGTCTAAAAAACGCTCCAGGAAGAGACAAAATTCCATTAGAGCTACTGATAGCATGACCAAACTCTACCATCTGGTGAGCAAGATGTATGAGACAGGTGAAATACCCTCAGACTTCAGAAGAATATAATAATTCCAATCCCAAAGAAAGCAGGTGTTAACAGATATGAAAATTACTGAACTATCAGTTTAATAAGTCATGGCTGCAAAATACTAACATGAATTCTTTTCAGACGAATGGAAAAACTGGCAGATGGAAGATCAGTCTGGATTCCGTAGAAATGTTGGAACATGCAAGGCAACACTGACACTATGACTTATCTTGGAAGACAGAGTAAGGAACGGCAAACTTACGTTTCTACCATGTGTAGACCTGGAGAAAGCTTTTGACAATGTTGACTGGAATACTCTCTTTAAAATGCTGAAGGTGGAAGGGGTAAAATACAGGGGAGCAAAAGTCTATTTACAATTTGTACAAATACCAGATGGCAGATATAAGAGTCGAGGGGCATGAATGGGAAGCAGTGGTTGGGAAGAGAGTGAGACAGGGTTGTAGCCTCTCCCCGATGTTATTCAATCTGTATACTGAGTAAGCAGTAAAGCAAACAAAACAAAAATTTGGAATAGGAACTAAAATGCACGAAGAAGAAATAAAAATGTTGTGATTTGCCGATGACACTGTAATTCTGTCAGAAACAGCAAAGGACCTGGAAGAGCAGTTGAATGGAATGGACAGTGTCTTGAAAGGAGGATATAAGATGAACATCAACAGAAGCAAAACAATGATAATGGAATGTAGTCGACTGAAGTCAGGTGATGCTGAGGGAATTAGATTAGGAAATGAGACACTTAAAGCAGTAAATGAATTTTTCTATTTGTGGAGCAAAATAAGCGATTATGGTCGAAGTAGAGAAGATATAAAATGCATACTGGCAATGGCAAGGAAAGCATTTCTGATGAAGAGAAATCTGTTAACATCGTGTATAGACTTAAGCATCACGCAGTCTTTTCTGAAAGTGTTTGTACGGAGTGTAGCCATGTATGGAAGTGAAACATGGACAATAAATAGTTTAGAGAAGAGGAGAATAGAAGCTTTCAAAATGTGGTGCTACAGAAGAATACTGAATAGACGGGTAGATCATGTAACTAATGAGGTGGTGCTGAATAGAATTGGGGAGAAGAGGAAATTGTGGCACAATATGACTAAAAGAAGGGACCAGTTAGTGGAACACGTTCTGAGGCACCAGCGGATGATCAATTTAGCATTGAATCGTGGAGGGTAAAAATCATAGAGGCAGATCAAAAGACGAATACGCTAAGTAAGTTCAGAAGTATGTAGGTTGCATTAGTTATTTGGAGATGATAAAGCTTGCACAGGACAGAGTAGCATGGAGAGCTGCATCAAACCAGTCTCTTGACTGAAGACCATAACAACACCACATGCAAAATGACTTATTGTACATCATGATCAATTGTGTAAAATTATCCATGGAACATGAAACTGACTGACTGTCCCTATCATATTGTGCTGAACTCATTCAGTAGCTATTTAGTTACAACTGTTACACCAGCATGTAAGTTTAGGCCTCAAGTCAACCACTATTACAATACACGACCTGTTATATTTAGTTCATTTGTCAATTCATTTTTAATACACATGGTTGACAAAGATGCAGAATGTCAACATAGAAATTACTTCTTGAGATATGTATGTCCACTATTGTATGTGAGTTAAAGTGCTGGTTGATGCGTACATGTGATGAGATTTAAATGTGGTCACTCAAAAACTGAAACCGGCCAAAAGTGGATGTGAATAAGTTTAAAATTTTGACAAAATGCTTATTGCCCCAGTGAAACCACGGTTTCTACCTTCAAGAAATTCTGTCATCCTTACATTTCCGAATTGTGTATTTAACCAATAACACATGTCCCCACAAGGGGCATTAAAAAGAACCATACTGTAATTGCACTATGCTTTTATAAAACTGAAACATAATGAAATTTTTAAGTTTCACAAGTATACTTACAGCTAAACACTGCTCGACATTCCCTTTTATTTTATGTTGTTATAATCACCAAATGACTTTTCGGTACTGAACTACATACACGAAAGTGGGTATATGAAAATATAGAAAGCAGAGGAACTAATGTTTGTGTACAATATTTATTACTGATTTTAAACAGACTGTAAAGTAATTCTACAATGAATACTACCACTTCGGCCTACCCCATATTAATAAAAGGTAGACAGTATCAGTGCCAACATTCACAGAACAGTCAATGGAATGATATGAGCAATCAAAAACACTGTCATACGACCTCCTTTAAGCAAACAAAATTACACTGATATGGAACAGGTTCAGGAAATAGACATCACTAATTCTGCCCGTATCTTTCACTCAACTTGACACGTCAAGCTGCAGCATCAATTTGTGATGCCAACACATTATGATGATAGTTACAAAAAGAGGAATAACACTTCACTTAATGGAAAGAAAAACCAGCCACTGATTCACACACAGTACACAGTTTACACCAGTAATCATTTTTTTTCAGCATTTCAAAAAAGTTAGATATACATAGGTTCTTTCAGATGGCAAATTACACGTATCTGTAAAATCTCCCAGGGTTATTAGCATGAAGCTTAAAGTACTTCTTCAGAGTTATAAATAAAGTTGAGACAATACAAATACAGCATGAACAAAGTATGCATAAAAAATTATTGGCAACACAATCCAACAATTATGTGTGGCTATTTCACTTGATTTACCAACACTATCAGCAGTGCAATTAATACAGCATCTTACTTAGTATAGTGAACTGTTAACTTAAAAAACAATAACAGCACTTTTAATCTTTCTTTTTCTGGTTCAAATCACTTTTACTCGCAGTTGCTTTACTTTCATCCTCTTCTGCCTCACTGTATCCCTTACATGCGTACATTAATATGATAATGTTTGTTACTATAACAGCTGCAAGAACTGACCACACTGTGTTCTGAAATCCATCAATATGAAACTGAGTCCTCAGTGTATACTTTGTACCAGTGTATGCAATGAATGGCAATGTGAACATTGCAAGGCTATAAATAACAAAAGAGGCCAGCACTCTTGCAGAATCGGCAAATGACGTATTCTCCACAGGTGGGCTGAATGAGACACCCTCACCTTCAGTGGGTTCCTTGCCTTCCATGATAAATTTAATCAAATCTGAAATAAAAGAGAAACAAAATTACAAATAAAAAGACACTGTTACCTCTTCTACTTTCTTGTTCCTTAGACAGAAACTCTTCATAGCAATGTTCTGCCTTGACCAATTCGTCTTTGTACGAAATTACAGTCTCTACAGGTTTGCTGTTCCCAGGAAGTTGTCTTTTTCCCCACAGGAGTTCAGAGATGAGAATTCGTGCCAGGGACGGGTCCAACCTTTCTTCTTTAAGAAGTATTTCGCTCTTTTCAATTACATAGTCCAGCACTTTTGCATGACGAAGTGCTTCTACTACTAAGGCATACAGCGCCTTAATGTTCTGCAAAACGAGAAAGAATTGACTGCAGGTATTAACTGTCTTCGAAACTTTATTTCTGAACTTTTGGTGGCAAAAAATGTACTATGCACACAAAAATATACTGATTAATTATGGAGATGGTCCATTATTTTAAAACGGATACAAAATCTAAACAGTGGCCTCTAACAACGGAATTTATGCGCACTTGCTCTGCAACAAAGACTTTTAGTTCGTCAGGTAATGAAATCGGCCAAAAACATGGCCCACAAAATTTACAATTACTTTCGTCATAAAGAAGTTAGTTTACAGGATGGAGGCTATCATCCAGTATTTAAAAAAATTACTAGACAAAAATACACGAAAAATTTCTAAAAGTACCAGGTCTGCCTAAGTCGACGAAAATCACGCTAATACGCTGTACCACAACATGACAGTGAAACTGCCAGTTCAAGAATTTCAAACCCTTTTAATGGGCATCAATTGGTGTAAGTCCTGTATAATACGCGGAGAGAAACATCCACAATGTAAAAAATTATAACCACATAGTGAGTGTTAGGTAGCATAAGTAGTAGGCATAGCAACACATATTTGTGAAGCAACGAGAAAATTCATCAGAGTTCATAATATCATAACTTATCCACACGGAAAATTAACTTAAATATTTCCAGGTACATGAAGCTATAAACATTACAAAAGGCGTCACAATAACAAACTGCATTAAGAGTATAATACGATACCCCTATAGCTAATGATGCACACTTGCGATCGTAATAAAACTCACATAAAAGCGTTGGTTGTAAACAAGCGTCTTCAAATTTCCACCAGCAATAACTTCCTTCAATATTTTAGCCGCCACTTTATACGTCCTCGGAACTTTCACTGAATGTGACTTCTTCTCTGACATATCCTCCCAAAGCTTTGTCACACCACCTGATCGCCATAGGCAATGTTTACAAGACCAAACACATGGTTCAAAGCTAATACGAAAGTGTCTCCACTCTCCAGTATGTTTACCACGGATGTTAGGTTATTTATTTAGCATCACACGAGAGAAACTACGACGAATTCAGACGCATGCTTTTTTAATATCAGTTGCAAAGGAAATGCTAAACACGTCAAAGCGAAAGATTATTTATTCAAATGCGTATCTGTAATTACAACGGAGTCCGCTACAGTCACACTAAGGGCAATTCACACTGGCTGTCACGTCACGTCAAAACATTCCACAATGCATTTTAAATGGCCGCATTCGCTCAAGCCAACGTCAGATCGTCAGCTCAAGTCACGTCAAGGTTCCTTGGGAAGAAAGTATTGACGGCGGTGTCGCCTGCCAGCATCAGACGTTAACCGATTTTCGCCGCGCTCACTCACTTTATAGTCGTGGGTTTTGTGCTTTATGCCTTCTTAATATTTATTTTACTACTGCGCTTTGTTTTTGTGGCAAACTGCAAATGTTCCATTTCACCAGAGATTCGATGTACCGATCGTGTGAGAGCTCGTACTGATGTAATGTCGGTATCAGAAATATTGAAGAGCCCTCAAAATGTTTGAAGGCCATCAGTTGACAGAGCTTCATGATGCAGCAACGCAGCATTAGTGTGCACGGTCTACATTTTCGAATCGCCTTCGTGCGTATCATACCTCAGATTCAATTTTCCTAGTAACATTTTATCACAAAAGAATTTTAATAGGTCTATGTAAGGGTAATCAGTGTATATGTCACTGTAAAAGTAAGATGATTGGTAAATCCTAGAATTAACTAGTGAAACCTAATACTTACCACCACTGTGTGGTAAAACTCCGAAATTTCTTATTATTTGCATGAATTTCGAACTTTTACCAAGAGACGTTGTTAAATCTTATGATTTACCCATACCAGATGGTAAAACCATATTCATTAAAAAAATAACATAGCAATTTATTGAAATAGTTTGTATTTATTGTAAATTCGTGTATTTTAAACATTCTTGCATTCCAATGTGACTATAATAAGCAATATTCCATATTACTGAAAAATGTTGTAAAAATATTTTACCTTGTGAACGCTAATTTTTGTTACAACAAGGCTGACTATTGTAGCATTTCGAATTCATAATATGAAAGACGACTTACACAGGTTGTTTTAGTTGAACACTTTTTTAAGCAATTGCGCTTTTTGAACTCTTGTCTTCCAACAAACAATTGTTTGGCAACCATTTCCCATAAACTAATTTCTCCTCTTGCTACTTCTTTAATGTTGGTAAAAATTTCGTCCACAATGTATGTTGGTTCCTAATGTACAATGACTCCAGTTAGCCAGCTTTGGTACCAAGTTGATAAAATTCGTCATCCTGAATATTTATCACTATTGCTATTTTTGCCCTGTCTGCATCTGGTACTTTAATTCTCACATTCTGTCCAAATGAAGATTTTTGAATTTTGTTACATAAGGCTGCTTTCATTTTGTTTGCCTGTAATTGAAGACCTTCTTTGTCAGCTTCTCAGATCCGTTTTACTTTATTAAGACTGTTGGAAGTTGAGGCATCTCGTCACAACTATCAGCCGGTGCCAGTGTCGTTGTTAACTATCATCAAATTCTGTGTCTCTGGTGCTTCCTTACCTTCTGCAGCTGCGCTTTCTGCCTCCATTCCTTCTGTTCCAGTATTTGATTCACTGGCATCAATTTCTTGGCTATCACAGGTAAGGCGAACTCTAGATTGTGGTTTATTGGTAGAATCCTGAAGCGATGCAGTCCTTCAACAAAGGAAATAGCTTACAATACGTTAGTTCGTCCAGTCTTAGAGTATTGTTCGTCTGTATGGGACCATTACCAGTTGGGTCTGATTCAAGAGATTGAGAAGGTCAAAAGAAGAGCGGCAAGATTCGTGACTGGTTCATTTAGCCATCGCGAGAGCGTTACAAATCTCATAGAAAGTTTGAAGTGGGACACACTTGCAGACAGACGATGCGCTAAACAGATGTGGTTGCTCACTAAATTCCGAAATCCAATCTTCACTGAGGATGTAGAGCATATATTATTACTACCAACTTTCAAATCGCTTAATGATCACCATTCAAAGATAAGGGAAATAAGAGCTCGTACTGAGGCGTTCAGACAATCGTTTTTCCCTCACGCGATCCTCGAGTGGAAGAGAGGGGGGGAAATATGACTTTGGAGCGAATTGTGCCCTCCGCCACACACAGCTTGGTGGCTAATGGTGTATATATGTAGATGTAGATTTTCAAGTTCCTGTGAGTCAGTGGAAGTGGTGTGTAACATTGTTTCCAAGTCTTCTTCAGCGTTTATATTTTTTAGCAAATCACGTGAATCAACTGAAGTCGCAAGGCCCATTTTCATTGGAACCCCAAACATGGCTTCATATGACTGAAGTCGCAATGCCCATTGTCATTGGAACCTCAAACATGGCTTCATATGGTGAACACCTGATCCCTTCATAATAAGCCCTATTTTTTACTGCTTGCAGAAATCTCAGCCCTTCAAACCGTTTTGAAGTTTCATTTGTTTCCATCCAAGTTGATATATATTTTCGATATCTTGAATTGCTCTTTCGACTGATCCTGAGACTGACTGTGCCTCAGCTCCCGATGTACTATCTTTATACCACTCCACTACCCACATAAACTTTGAATGACTTGGTTACAAAACTCTCTACCATTATCAGAATGAAGGATACCGGGGCACCAAAGGTGGTAAAAATGTCCAAAAGATGATAAGCTACTTCATCAGCCCTGCTTGAAGTTAGTGCACAGAAGATAACAAATTTTATCAAATGTTCTTGGTATACAAGTAAGAACTTCGACTTATTGTCTGGGTTTGCCTGCATGTCGATTAAATCAATTTGGCATCGTGAATTCATTTTACTGTGTTTGATAGATTTCACTACAACACCCCTTTTCAATGTGTTTTGCTTTTTCTGACATGGTTCACATAATTTCAGATAAGTAACGATTGATTCAACAGTCGCATTCTTGTACTTACGGTTCAGTTCCACAATCATCTGTGTTCAGTCGCCATGACCTATAGCAATGTGGGTCTCATGTAGTATGTTAAACAGTTCATCAAAACGAACTTAATAACGTGTTTCTTCTTTTACAGCAGACACTGGTGCTATTAGTTTCTCTTCACCTCTGATATTGAGAACAACTTATCGCTTCAAACGTCTGTAGTGAACAGATTTATTACTGGAAACGATTTTTGCATTTTTCACTTCACTTACCAGAATATTATATTGCTCAGCAGTTACATAAAAATTGTTGTCCTTCTTCTTAGTCACTGATTCACTTAAAAGTTCGTAAAATCTGTGACACATAACATCACTGATTCTGATGCAAAGCTGCAGAAGAAACACCACTAAAACAAGTCGCAATGATGACTGTACACACGATGCTCGACACTGACTGAAACTACGCAGTGGTGAGAGGACGAGAACTTATAATTGCCAACAAAAGAACTTACCTGAACACAAAATTGGCAACACTGAAACTTGTCTGAACCTGCACGACTGAAGCGGGAATCTTGGATCCAGGTTTTACCAGTTTGCATTGGTACATCCTAAGATTTACCAATGACTCTTGGTAAAAGTTCGAAATATATGCATATAATGAGAATTTTCGGACTTTTACCACACCAGGACGGTAAATCTTAGGTTTCACCGGTTAATTCTAGTACTTACCCATTATCTTACATTTATAGTAACATATACACCACTTTCCGAATATCAACAGAGGATTCTCTATGACACTAGTTTCTTTATTTCTTTAAAATATACACTGAAGCACCAGAGAAAATGTTGTAGGCATACGTTTCCAATACACAGATATGTAAACAGGCATAATGCAGCGATGCTGTCGGCAACGTCTATATAACACAACAAGTGTCTGGCGCAGCTGTTAGATCAGTTCATTTGCGTGTGACGTTACTAGTTATCCATTATTACTGATGCATGTGGGTGTCCTCTGGAACTTTTTTTGGTACCTATGAAAACTCTATGCAGTGAAAGTAGTGGGTGTTATTCTGTTAAAGAATCGTTTTAGCCAGTAGGTTCACACATTTCAATGAAAAACACTACTTGCATTATTTCCTGCCAGTTTCCATTGACTAGTATCACTGTAAGTGGCAAAATAATGTTGAACCAGAAGTATGTGTTACTAACACATAATGAAAAGATTAAGGTAACTGAGGCAAGTGATAAAGGCTAACACAACAAGCAAATATATTATGCCAGTTCTAGTGTAGTTTAGTGAAAAACGTAAATTATTAAAAAGTTAAGGTAAAGAAAAAATCTCGAAATTTTAAACAAAAATCACGTTTTTTCCACAATAATAGCAAGAACAAATTGATGTAACGGAAAAACAGTCACCATTTTTCAAGCATTTCAACCATATTTCGAGTGTTTTCGAATGTTTTTATCATTTTTAGTTCATTTCATTTTTTTCTAATGTTAATATCTTTTGCCCAAAGATTTTTCAAATATGTTGCAAATATTTAAAGAAAAATTGTGACCTTTCAAGTATAATATCTACATGTAAAAGTTTCAAATTATTGTCTCAAATTTAATTTAAAGAAACCTTCCATGATATCTATTATAAGCTCTTTTTCTATTTCGTTTATATCTGAGTTTAATATTTCCATCATCAAAAAACTGAAAATCCCATCCACTTATTAGGTACAGATATTTGTTTCGCAAAATAATTTAAAATTCATTATTTAGTTCCATAAATTTTTTTCTCCATGTGTGGTTTTCATAATAATCACATCCAGCAGTGTTCTTATACAGTTTATTACTGTTTACATTGCTAAGATTTTAAATGAGGCGCCAATTATATAGGAGAAATATTTCATAAAAAATTTAAACTTACTTATGATATTTTTTAGAAATTTCTCTATATATAACAGAACTAAAAATATTTATTTCTAATTAAAATTTTTACTTCTTATAAGCAGACTCAAAAAAGAACAGCGGAAATGTCAACCAATAATTTATACAAGTGAAAAGACAGTAGGTACCATATGTAACAATTTAGATATTTTTCAGTTATCTCAAAATGAAGACAAAATTATAAAATTTCCGGTTTTTGATGATTAAGTTGAAGAATGTGAAAGAAAATGATTAAAGAGAAGATGATAATATTCAAAACCTAAAAAATAATAAAAAATTTATGAGTGCTTAGGTAATATTCTGTTGAATGCCATATGTTAGTGCATCAACTGATACATTAAAAATTAAAAATAGTATATAATTTCATTGTCATTTTTTTGTATTGCTACACTATTTTCTTCTGTGTGTTGTATATGACACAACTAGGATAATTTATGATAGGAAATTACAAATTTATATCAGTATCTCCTTTTAATTGCATAATTCCTTTAAAATCACAAAACAAACCTTAAACGTATCGCTATAAAATTATCTGCTGGCTCTAAATTCCACATCTCTTGCAGAAATATTCCAATTTTTCAAATATAATGTACATAATTTAACATCATCATGCAATGATGAATCAATCAACTGATGATTTTTACGATTAGTTTGAAACACAACTAAAATAAAATAGTATATGTCAATCTAAACTAAATTTAAATAATTTTCGATAGCAATATCAAAATTTTTATTACCAGTTATTCCTGCTATTTCTGTAGTCTCTAATTTCTAACGAGGAATTAATGTCTTAGTATTCTTTAATATAAGTTCTCGTTGTTCATTCTCATAATTTGGTTCATATTTAATAACTGCAACTCCAATTTCCATAATCTCAACTATAATTATTCTTTCTTTCGACAAAGTATCATTCATTTCAACTGTAGCATCTTTAAAAACTCCCATATGACAATATCATTCGAACCCGAGCTCCAAGTAACAATTACAATAAAATCTCCTTCCCACATTACTTCTTTACAATCTTAAAAAAGCCACCACAAACCTCTAGTGGATGTATTTCACTTTTCTTCCTTGTTATTTTACCATTATTGACTGTATATCTTTCCATGCTATTTTTTCAGCAAGATACGAAGTTAAAGGTAACAAAACTATTGATGAAATAAATGGATGTACCATTATAGATAAAATATTATTAAAGTACGTTCTGGTTACAAAAACAAATAGATTTGCTTCATAGTTATCAGTTATATTCTTATTATATTTTGGATAATCTGTTCTATCAGGTGTAGCAGTTTTAAAATTTATGTACATCTTAGAATGATTTGGATATAGTCAGCTATCACCAATATTTATGTTAATTTGTACATCTTTACTAGGAATATTTACATTGTTTCCTTATCTCATTCACTGAAAAAGAATAAAAGCTTGTTCATTTATACATAATAATTTTATTAATTCATGTCTAAAATAACTGTTGTAGCAGCACCATTAAGGTCAATGAAGTTATTGTTTTTGTTAGTTATATTTATTTATAAATCCTGAATTTGATCATGAATGGCAAGAAATAAACGATAATTGGTTTCATTAATTAATCATGCACCACATTCAACATTAGGCTTAAACATAAGAATAATATTAGTTTCAAGATGAAAAATAATGATTTGTAGAAACATTTGATCAGCTACATTAAAATTAACCTTTATTAATACAAATTGTGTAATTTTTGGAATGTTATAAGCATTAATTTTTTCACTATTTGCGATTATTTAATTATTAAATCCTGACACACTTCCAATATTACCTTTTGCATCCATATATAGTTAAACAACACTCTCAATAACCACTTTATTTAAAATTTCAGCTTCTTTAATGTACATATTACATTTTTCTTGTATGATTAAATATTTCTAAACTTTCTAAATTATAGCGATCAACAGAAATTTCTATTGTCTCCCTGTCAACATAGTTCATCATTTCTTTGTTTAACTTTTGGTTCAAATGGCTCAAATGGCTCTGAGGACTATGGGACTTAGCTTCTGAGGTCATCAGTCCCCTAGAACTTAGAACTACTTAAACCTAACTAACTTAAGGACATCACACACATCCATGCCCGAGGCAGGATTCGAACCTGTAACCGTAGCGGTCGCTCGGTTCCAGACTGAGGTGCCTAGAACCGCTCGGCCACCGATGCCGGCTTAACTTTTGGAGTTTAAATGTTGTATAAAAACCAACTAGTGCAACTCTTAATGGTACAGTTAATTTTTTTTGGCAACTGCTGAATTACCACTTAATTTAAGCAAGCACTTTATTTATAACTAACAAATTTTGCAAAGTAAATGACCAAGACAGACATGGATACAAAAGTAAGAACAAGAAGTTTTTTAACAAACTTACTTTTTTTACTTTTATATTCTGAACGAAGTTCTTCATTCCTGTCTCATCCGTTTTTAGTTATCGTTCATTCAGGATTGAGTTTCGTTAATTTTTTTGCACTTAAGATACAAGATAAAATTATAATTGACAATTTATATAGATTACATTCCACCAAATCAAATTAGTTTTACATCACTGGTTCAGTTTTAACTGTATCTTTTAATTTTACAGTTAGAAAATTTGAGTTACGCTGAATTGTCGATTGATTATGATTACAGGTTGATTTTGCAGATTTCACTACCATTTGTAAAATATTGATTTGTTATTATTATTTCTTTGATGTAGATTATCATATACACTTATGTATTACGAAAATTATTAAATGTTAAATCTTTGATACTATTTTTGCCAATGACAATTCTTTTCAGTGTAAAATCATATTCAAAATCATACAGTTGTTATTCATTTCCTTTCAGAAATGAAAATTCATTTATTTGTTTGTCACATGCATTTCTTTCTAGTACATCAGTAAAATGTTTTGTGGAAGATTTTAATTCTTTGTTTATTTCTTCATTTAGATTTGTTATAGGAACATAGTCATCTTTATGAATATTGTTTAATTTGTTCATTAAAATGTGTATAACTGAAATAGTTTTTAAACTGCATTAAAGTACTGGTCGATCCAGCTTTTTTAACTGGATTATTTAATTAATTTTCTATATATCGTCTGTTAATGACATCTTTTTATCAGTTGAATAATCTACACCTACTATTACTCTGTCATTGAAATCAATATAAGTTTTAATTATTTCTAAGACATTAATCAGTTTACTATGAATGTTATTAATTACCTCTTTTAGATAATATCGTTCTTTTAATCACATTTTTGACTTTTCCAATTCTTCTGATTTTATTTTTCTAATAATTTGCACATTTAGTTTATTTCTGAACTTGTCCATTTATTGGATCTATATTACCATTAAATTTTTAATTATTTGACGATAGCCATAGCACAAATAAAACATAATAATCTCATATTCTTTCACTATGTAAAATAATTCATTTTCACCTAAATATTTAACTAGCTGATTAGGTATATTTCTGCCAAATGAATCAAAACATTTATCTTTTATTTGTTTTATAATTACAAATCCAAGGTGCAAGAATATTATTTGAAGTATCTAAATTAACTGATAGAAATTTAAAAATTTTAGGTGGGTTAGGTAATTCGTCAAACATAGAAGCAACACAAAAGTACTTAATTATCATTTGTATTGCAAGTTTTTCTACATCACAATTAGTTAAAGCATTAGGATACATACTAGTATTTTTCTTCAGTTTAATTTTGTGTTCAGGCACTTTTTTCTAACACTTGATTAAACCTGTTTTGTGCTGTTAATTCTTCATAATTTTTATGTTTATCATGAACTGATTTAACGATAGCTGCTGCTATGCCAGCGAATTAACCAATACCTCCTGATGCTGATAATAAAATTGGTATCAACTTTTCTTAATCCTTCTCTACTATGTTCTTCCACTATATCATCAAAAGTTGAAATTTTGTGTTTTGAGATAACTAAAAACTATATAAATTATTATGTCATATCTACTATGTTTTCAGTTGCATAAATTTTTTGTTTTTTCGTTTTTGTTATTTTTATTTTTCGAGGTCACTTAAAGAAATAAAATTTTTGTTAGAAAATGTTTTATATCTATTATATACAGAAATTTCTAATGAAGTATCATGATAAATAAATTCAAATTAACCTTTTAAGTTTTTTAGGTAAACATAATTTCTGCTTGGAAAACTCGTCAGTGCAAATAATAAAAATTGTTAAAAATTAATGAGCTAGACATAGATGTTTTAGGTAACATTAATGGATGTTATTATTGGAACACTAAGTACAGGGAACATTTGTATGGAGCTAAATATTGAACTTAATATTATTTAGCCAAACAGTTGTATCAAACTAATAATGGAATGGAATTTTAACTGATTTGAAGATGGGGTTATTAAACTGAGATATAAAGATAGAATAAAGGAAGGAGATTAAAATGAATATCATTATATAGGATTTTAAAACTAAAAATGAGGTAATGATTTGTAACTTTTATGTCTAGATTTCATTAATGAAATTTCACGATTTTTTTGTAGTATTTGCTACATATCTGAAAAATCTTCAGTCAAATGATACGAATGTTTGAATTTATTAATCAGTATATTGGAAAAATGACTAATATATTTGTAAAAAGCCGAAAAACGGTTGAAATTTTTTATTAGACCATGACTGATTTCAGTGTACATTAATTTGACTTTTGTTATTAAAAATCTGACTTTTTTTGGGAAAATAGTCTTTTTTGATTGAAATTATGCTGTTTTTGTGGTTTTTCCCGATTTTTAAAAACTTACATTTTGTTCTAAAGTACGCTAGAAAGGGCATAATACATGTACTTATCATATTTCAGATGTGGTAAAACAGAAAATTATGATACTTTAAGAAACAAGGATTAGATACAGAATCAGTGGATAAAAAGAAATGGACAAATAAAAAGAAATACGAAGAAAACGTAAAATGAAGAAACTCACAAAACAGTGTGGGAATGGTTTGTAAGAGTGCAGGTAATCAAACTTAACTCATTCTGTGCCCATGTTGCAGAGTGAGGTTCTGAAAGTCTTTAAGCAACTTGAAAATATGGGGTTTAAGACCTCAACAGGTGGTGAGTGGTCTTTTGGAAGAATGGGTGGGCTTTTTCAGTGCCAAAATGAAAACTAAATTGTCAAGTTCTCCTTTTCTTCCACACTGCAACCTGCCACCCAAAAGTTAAGCAATCGAATGCTACAATATGGAAAAGCTGAAATACATGTCATATTTAGGATAAACCTTGAGAGAAATTGTTTTGTGACTATTATCAATCATCATTTATTAAACAAATATTATTGGTATTACATCGCATGATTTAGAGGTCTGGGCCTAATACATTTGTATAAACTCAATTTTCATGCTATTTACTGTCTTCATTTAAAGTAATATCTATGTAAATTCGTAAGAAATACGCTGACTGCGAACACCTTGGCATCAACTGTGTTTGGTACAGATATACTACCTGTCAGTAACATCCTAGAACAGGACTCAGGCCTGGATTTCCCAATTCTCACAAGCAGTCACCTTAACTACTTCACCAAGTGGTACTTTCAGGTTGAAAACATGAATGAAAATTCCAGAACTGCTACAAATATTGAAACTCCTGCTGATAGTACCACAACAGCTATTTCTGTTGGAAATAAATCTGATTTATCAGCTCAAAGTCCGAGAAAATAACAATTAATAAGTAAAATAAAAACAGGATAAAAACAATATTTACAAGACATAGTAGCAACGTTGTTGTCTCAATCTAAAAACTGTGGCAATAATGAATTTAACTACAGATTTATGACAACTTGCTTCATTAGTGCTTTTTTTTGTAAAATTTTCGTTTAGTCAGGTTACTTCCATTTCGTAAGAATGTCTATTCTGGACCACAGTACAAGCAGCTGTCGTTTTGCATGTACTCAGGTTCAATATCTCACCGAGCACAGTGCTTGACATCATACAAATGAAAGGAACTGTTCTCAGACACGTGAAATGACTCACACATGGTGAAACAGAATGACATTTTAAAAATGTGGCAGATTGTGGAGATGAAACAGCGGACATTTTGATATGTATAGCCAGAAATTTGCAAAAAATGTTGTACACTGGTATGCACTTTCTTTGCACTCGATAGGCTAAATAAAATGCCAGGATACCATAATCTGCACAACGTTTAGGGACAAAACAGTAGAGAACAATCAGATACCTTAAACTGAAGCAGTGGTTTCTCTACCATAGAGCAAATGTTCAGTTTGACTACAACCAATTTTGTTACATAATGTGCAACAGCGAAACATGTTTTGTCTGATTCTTTGTAAGATTCCACACTCACCTCTGATGATATTAAATGCTGAATGATGCACTGAGTAAGCTCAGGCACTGTTCCTACTGCAACCCCAGAGGAAACAGCAGAGATCAGTGAGGCCAAGGCAGAGCTCAGGTCAAGGGTCTGGGCACCTTATTACAATTACTCTCTGCCTGAAGCTGTCTGTGAGATATTCCCTGACCAGACGTTCATAATATGTTGGAGCACCATGTCTGTGAGATATTCCCTGACCAGACGTTCATAATATGTTGGAGCACCATCATTCTGAAACCACAAACTGGTGCACAGTTACTAGGAAACATCCTCCATTAGTTCAAGTAAGTTGTTATCGAGAAAACTCAAATACTATGCACCATTCAACGATCTAGTAAGATGTGTGGCCCAGTAGGATGACCTTCAAGAATTCTATCCCAAATGTTCACTGAGAATCTCACCTGGTATCTTCTCCTATGGATAGAGTACGGCTTTTCAACACCCCAGAGATGGCTGTGAAAACTTTATTTCATATTTCTGGCTATTGGTTCCTTGTATCAAAAAATACAAAATTTCATCTTCTACAATCTTCTAACATTTTAGAAAGGCATTTTGTCACATGCTATATACATTAGTAACACTTCAGAATGAATTTCCACTCTGCTTGCTGAGATTAATATTCGTCCCAGATTAAAACAATATTAATCTGCCAGGAAATTTAATCACTAATAGCGGTGCATCTTCTATGCTCGTTTCTCCATGGAATGAAGGAAGAAGAAATTAGTGGACATTAGTAAGAAACAGAGGAGATGTAAAATACCCAGATACTGGCAAGTAGATATTAAAATCTATCAATTGACTACTGAGAGAGATGTGTGTCACAATACTTGTTTGCTTTTCCACTCTACTTACAGTGACTTTCAAAGTTTTTCTTGTCTTTATTAGTTCATTCGTGTAAACATAATTCATTTCACCTATATTTTGATGGACTACATTTCTTGACAATTTCGTGCACGGGACTGCCAGACTTTATGAAGGCTTTACTTCCCATTCCTTGCTACTAATATAAAGTTTCAGTCACAGTATTATCATGATCCTGAACACCAGGCTGTGTAACAGTTTCATTATTACTACTGACTGTTTGTGTGGATAAATTGTGAGCACATTTTTTTTCAGGTATGTGGTTACACACACACACACACACACACACACACACACACACACACACACACACACACACACACACACACACACACACACACACGCACGCACAAACACAGATTTATACCGTAAATTAATATTCATTGTGCAGTTTTTATCTCATCATTTTTACTTTCCGTTTAACTTCTTGCACTTGACATGGAAAAAATATTGAAACACTTAAATTTGCAAGCTACATTCTTGTTAGTGCAATGATTTGTTTCCTGATCAACCTTCAATGTGGAAATATGTAGTTGTATAAATATCTTCTACAATCGCTGTTTTAGATAGCACTAGGGAGATATGTTATTGATCCATTAACCATACAATATGTCAAAACACATTTACTAACATACTTTCCACAATTTCGTCGTATGTTTTTGGCTCAGTGCCAGAGGTGAGCTTCACATGCTGCTAATGTCTGTTCATACATGCTTTCAATGTTTGGCAGAAATATGTTCACAGTTTCTCTCAGTAAATAGGCTCCAGTGAGTTTAAATTTCATAGAGTGGATATACATCCACCACGTTTCAAGCAAATTGAATTACCATTCCCCTATTCTTTTTGTAGTCAAAGGTATCATCTGCTTTGTCACATCCCCTTTAATTAACTTTGAATAGTTTATCCTAGCTTTATTTTTCTCAAAACAGTAAACGCCAATGACTTCTATGTACACTGTCAGCTAAAAAGTAAAGCTTTTACTCAAATATCGATAAACTCTTTTTCAGTGTTGATAAAACGTATGTACATCTACTCATGATAACTTCTTGTTGCTCATAAACCGAATTTAAATAAATCCAATTTCTGAAGGTAGTACCTGAAAATTGTGTATTAGACTTCGATATGCATTTTGATTAGCTAATAGAAACGGTGACTGGAGCAGAAATTCTGTGTTTTTGATTTTAAGTATAACGTCGCAACCTCAAAATCAACTCCAGTATGGATGAGAATGTTTTAAAAAATATATATGTTGCAAGTAATTAACACAAGTAGTTGAATAATGATGATAATGATGATGATGACTTAAAAGAGAAAAAATAATTTATTGCCATTGAATTTTTACATTGTTGTATTGACATATCATTTTTAAAATATTTCGAATGGCATTTCATTTCCACAGTTTTTTCATTGACATTCTGCTTCTGCAATGTTTTCACTGACCTTCAAATAAAGTTAGCTTGGTATATAGTTGTCTTGCAGCTTGACATATTTGTTTAAAAGATTTAGATTTAAAGAAACGATTTATTCTGCAGACAAAATAATGACTGAGGTACAACTTTATATTTCACATACTGCATTTTTCCCCAAATTCAGATGCTGTGGAAAGATGATTCTGTTTATACATATAAGGAACTTCTCAGTATTGGAGTGAAGTGTTCTTGGTGAGATAATTTCACAAACTTTTGTAAGTGTGAGCCTTAGCAGAATAAAAACGTAGAGTCAGAGGCAGTTTCCTTATTTGTTGAGAATACTGCAATACTTTAAACTAGTTTGAAGTGGCGAAAGATGCTTCAGAAGATTTACTGTATTTTCACTGTTTCACAGAAACTGCATGACATACCCAGCAACTCAAAGGCGCTTTGCCTTTTGTGTCACACGTTAAATTGTTGTACATACTTCTTCAGTAGCACATTCTCTGGTTGTACTTAGGCATATTGTGCTTTCAGTTTTTTTGTACTTGAAAATGTGATCATCAAAACAGGTATACTAGGCACCAAAAAATGGAATTCCACCATAAGATTATTTTAATAATTTTACTGCATAAAGAAACAGAAATTGTCAGGATCCAACCATGTCTCCATACTTAATCAAATCCGGAAATTCACAAGGCTGATTTTAACTCATTGAGCTCCCCTTCATGTTTTGACCACTGTGAAAATGGTAGCTGAGTTAAAAATGATTGCCACAAGGAGTGTTGTAACTTGTGTGTTAACCACTCTATGGAATTTTAGCTCATTGACAGGCTTTTGCAGAGTGTGACATCTACTGGCAGCACTGGGTACATGGCAGTCTGATGTCAAATGCTACGATCCCAGAAAACTGAGGGTTCAACATAGAGTACCTACTCAAGGAGGAGTGGTGGCAGTGAGAAAGAATTGCCTGGTCAGAGAATATACTGCGAATTTTTTTATTCATGTAAAATTCAGAACTTTCTCAGAGAATGTTCTTCTACTTCGAGAATCTTTTCCAGAGAATGTCCTCTTTTTTATTTGTATGATCAAGCCTCTGTAAAATATTCGTAGTCACCCTTGTGATCATTTGCAGCAGACTTGTGATGAAACCGTCTTCTTTTGTTAAACTGCAGTCTTGTCTTCCATATGGTTTACAACTTCTTTAACCTGTTAATTTGGTTTTATCACAGGTGTTTGAATCAGGCCATATTTTTTAGTTTAACATTTCACAGTATTGTCCATGATTTTCTGCTAAGGGAAGAATTTTTTGTTTCTTGGCTCCACTCATATTTCGAGATTTCTCATCTATATTTATGCTGCCTTCACCAATCCAGTTTGGTCGGTTTTGTTATTTTTATTTTCTCAGATAGCTACCCACTATGAGTAGTAAATTTTCATTCCAATCTGTTTCGATAATTTATTTACACTTTGTTTTATGTTTAAAGTTCAACTATTGGAAGCATCAAATCAGGAATTTTTAGATAACTTTCAATGTGTAGCGGCATCCCAAATTTCTTATGTGGCATGAATGACGTTAGCTGTGTCTGCCAAAAACTTACTGCAGGCTTTGACATGATAGGTCATATCAGTTCATTGATATAAACAAGGATCGTTAAAGTAGTAAAGTACAAATCTTCTCATTATCACCTGTACTTGCAACTCACTCTGAGAAAGAAGAACCCATAGTTTACATTTCACCTGTTATGGTGAAGAATGTTTTTCCACCATAACAAAGAGATTTTTTCTGTCAGTGGAAGGAATTTGACAGAACATTAACAGATATAATTATTATAGACATTTCACTGCATTTTCCATTCCACACAATGACAATATTCTTAATGCTTTCATGGTTAAAGCTCTTTTTAAATATATTTCAACAATAAAAGTCAAAAACTGTCTTGCACGAGGATCAGTGTGACACTTTCACTTATAAAAATATTTTAAATTGGCTAATTCTGAAAATCAGTGGTGGGACACATGTGTATGACAATCCTGTCTATGTCCATGTTTTCATCTAAGTATGATTTTCAGAGATAATTTTTATTTGTAGAGAGACTTTACAGGAATGGCTAACATGGAAAATATAACAAATCAGTGCCAAAACACATTTATTGTCATGACAATGAAAAACGTCAAATATTGCATATAAATCTTCAAAATAAAATTTGTTGGTGGCTTTGATACATCTCACACTAACATTCTTTACATTCTATGAAATTTACTGGTCATATTCGTCCCACTAATTAGAAATGATGTACAAACCATCGAAATTAGTGAGGAGTGTAACAATGTTTCAAAGCAATGTATATACCATATAAGGAAACAAACTTACTCACTTCCAACATTCGTGGAATGGAGAAGTAGCTCATTTGATTTTCGTGAAACAGGTGCACTGTGTCAGCTAAAACCGTACTCTGCTTCATTTAACTGTTTAGTCTTCTAGTGTGTCACTAGATTGTAGTACTAGAAAGATACAGGATGTAGATATTTCAGTGTTCAATACAGCTTATTTTAGTGATATATAACATATATTTTATCAAAATTCACCCCCCTCCCACCAGACATTGATACCTTACAAAACAGTACTATTAAATAAATTCCTATTTATGAGGTTCTGTGTGATAATTATTATTCAACGTATTTAACAATGTGATATCATTTTTTATTGAATGAAACATAAATCTAGTTATTTTAACCATTATTAAAAAAGTTAATTACGTAAAATGCAACGATTTTAGGTTAACTGTCTTCTCAAGTTATAATTATCTATTTAAGAAAGTGGAACAAATGTTGTTACATTGTTTTTAATTAATCATTCTTCCCTTTCTGGACACTGAATACTGTAGATTTAAGTTCATGACACTGTACGTTTTTTTATGCTTAATAACGTCACACTTAGTTGAAAACTGCATTCTTTCAGTGAACTAATTAACCTATCATTTCCTTTACATTAACTGAGTCATGGAAATAATTTATTTGTTATTGTAATGAAGTTGGAGGTGGCTTCTTGAGTGACACAATGACCGAGCACCATTAGTACTCTATTGCTAGGAACTTTATTGCCTCAAGTTGAGTATGCAATTTTAATACAAAGTCAAATAATCTTTTTACAACATATTTTCCTGTGTGTGAATGTTAATTGGCTTTGGAAAGTTCAAAATTATGAAATATTCAATTTTTACTATTTTGCATTTTAAAAATCTGCAGATTTTCCCCTTTCAATTGAATTATAATTTATTCAGTTCGGAGAATTTCAGCTATTTTTAAAATATTTTTGAAATACGTTCTGTATGGGCATGACCCACTGTGGCGCTGTCAAACTGTTGTCAAATGGTACACTCATGAATCTACATGCTCATCATGTACATTTGAGTTATGTGAGAGAAAGTAAATGTTACAAAGTACGTGTTGTGGCTAACCCGTGATAGTTTGATGTATATCACTTGCTCGATTGTTGAATGTTTCTTGTTAATTTACTCTTTTGTAATCCTGAAAATATTAATAGTGGCCTCCGTTCATTGAAATCTCTGTTTTGTGGAAGGATATTGGTGGGTAAACATAACGTAACTAGAAATCCTCTGAAAGCTAATAAAAAAAATTAAATACCTTGGAAAGCCAAATGTAGGCATTGTTACTGTAAACGATAAAGATGATAACCAAGTCTGTCAATCTAACCTTGCTAATACATGGGCTTATTGCAATGAAAGTGAGAAAGTACTTCATAGAGGAAGCTTGGTTCTGTTAGTGAAAAGTGTGAATATTTTATGGGTGAATCGAATGTGAATGAAATATTTGATATGTCTGTTCTCAACGGAATTTTTGCAAACTGTGTAAGGTGTGTTCAGTGTGATGAAGTCGGTCTCTAACTTTCTACACTCCTGGAAATGGAAAAAAGAACACATTGACACCGGTGTGTCAGACCCACCATACTTGCTCCAGACACTGCGAGAGGGCTGTACAAGCAATGATCACACGCACGGCACAGCGGACACACCAGGAACCGCGGTGTTGGCCGTCGAATGGCGCTAGCTGCGCAGCATTTGTGCACCGCCGCCGTCAGTGTCAGCCAGTTTGCCGTGGCATACGGAGCTCCATCGCAGTCTTTAACACTGGTAGCATGCCGCGACAGCGTGGACGTGAACCATATGTGCAGTTGACGGACTTTGAGCGAGGGCGTATAGTGGGCATGCAGGAGGCCGGGTGGACGTACCGCCGAATTGCTCAACACGTGGGGCGTGAGGTCTCCACAGTACATCGATGTTGTCGCCAGTGGTCGGCGGAAGGTGCACGTGCCCGTCGACCTGGGACCGGACTGCAGCGACGCACGGATGCACGCCAAGACCGTAGGATCCTACGCAGTGCCGTAGGGGACCGCACCGCCACTTCCCAGCAAATTAGGGACACTGTTGCTCCTGGGGTATCGGCGAGGACCATTCGCAACCGTCTCCATGAAGCTGGGCTACGGTCCCGCACAACGTTAGGCCGTCTTCCGCTCACGCCCCAACATCGTGCAGCCCGCCTTCAGTGGTGTCGCGACAGGCGTGAATGGAGGGACGAATGGAGACGTGTCGTATTCAGCGATGAGAGTCGCTTCTGCCTTGGTGCCACACACAGGGCCAACACCCAGCATCATGGTGTGGGGAGCGTTCTCCTACACTGGCCGTACACCACTGGTGATCGTCGAGGGGACACTGAATAGTGCACGGTACATCCAAGCCGTCATCGAACCCATCGTTCTACCATTCCTAGACCAGCAAGGGAACTTGCTGTTCCAGCAGGACAATGCACGTCCGCATGTATCCCGTGCCACCCAACGTGCTCTAGAAGGTGTAAGTCAACTACCCTGGCCAGCAAGATCTCCGGATCTGTCCCCCTTTGAGCATGTTTGGGACTGGATGAAGCGTCGTCTCACGCGGTCTGCACGTCCAGCACGAACGCCGGTCCAACTGAGGCGCCAGGTGGAAATGGCATGGCAAGCCGTTCCACAGGACTACATCCAGCATCTCTACGATCGTCTCCATGGGAGAATAGCAGCCTGCATTGCTGCGAAAGGTGGATATACACTGTACTAGTGCCGACATTGTGCATGCTCTGTTGCCTGTGCCTATGTGCCTGTGGTTCTGTCAGTATGATCATGTGATGTATCTGACCCCAGGAATGTGTCAATAAAGTTTCCCCTTCCTGAGACAATGAATTCACGGTGTTCTTATTTCAATTTCCAGGAGTGTATAAAAGATGACATAGAACTTGCCAGTGAAATGGAACTGAAGTGTGGTAAGTGTTCATATATGACCACCTTTCGGAACAGTGCTGCAGTAACTCAAAATGAAGAAAATAGTAGCAAATTCTGTGCACACAAAATTAGATTTGTTTATGCTTGTGTACAATTTGTAAGTGTGCTACTGCAGGTGCAGTTTTCTGTGGCACGATGAGTCTTCCAAGTCCCGCAATCAAGTTTATGAACTATAATAGATTTACAGGGAACATGTGATACGTCAGGCTCAGTTGCAAATAGAAACCAAACTTTACCCTGGTTTTAGCCAAAACAATATGGCCTTCTTCAGAAGCGAGTGACACTAAACTACTGAATGCGAAAGAGAAACCACAGGCCCCACTGCGCGGACAAGGTCGGTAGGCCACAAGAGCTGCACTGGAACCTAATACATACATACTTGACATGGCCAAACTCTGCCATGCAGTAGATTAGTGTCACTCGCTTCTGAAGAAGGCCAAATTATTTTTGCTGAAACCTAGGTAAAGTTTGGTTTCTATTTGCAAGTGAGGCTGACGTGTTACATGTTCAATTATCACAGTTGCTGACAGGGCTGCACAATATTGAAAATTCTTAGATTTATGGGGTCTAAAGTAGATGATGTCTGTATAGAATCTATGAAGAAAGTTGTCAAAGAGGCAGTAATAGAAAACAGTGGTAACAGAGACTTGACTGCAGCATTACCTTGGTGATGCTGATTCTAAAAGTTTCAAACATATTCAAGATCTGGAGCCCTTTGGTGACGATGTTTTAGTGCAGAAATTTGAGTGTATTGGACATGTACATGAGATCAAGACTTCAGTGACTGAAACTCTGCACAAAAAACAAAAACTCAGTCATAGTAAAGGGGTGAATGGGAAGGGAGATTAACTGACAGTGTAATTGACAAAATACAGAACTGTTATGGAATGGGTATTAGGCAAAACACACACAGTCTTGATGAAATGAAGAGGGCTGTTTGGGCTCCTTTTTCCACACTTTTTCAGCTGATGAAAATCCCCATCATTACTTGTGTCCCAAAGGAGAAAACATTTGGTGTAAATACAACAAGGGATTGCTAACTGGTGAAATTACCACAGCGAGACAAGCAGTGCTGATGAGTCTCATGAATGAGGACAAATGTTCTCATAGACCCAGAGCCACTACGTCGTAGGTGCGGTCTCAGCCCACTAAATAGAGAGCATTTGGAGCTCAAGAACATGTTCTATCGTGCTGCCAGTCTGTCTGTGTAGCTAGAACTAGAGCAAATGACAGTCTGTTGAGCTTCAGTTGAACCACAACATGCTAATCGATGATAGACAGCCTGTTACTTGCTTGCTGACTTCTACACTGGGAGGCAGCCAACCTGTTGCATACCACAGCTGCGGTCAGCCACTGCTGCCTACTGGGACATAATTGATGAGAACACTGGTGAGCAGATACACAGCTACACCTTCTCCACTACTGGGACATCACAGACGATGTGCAAGCTGCCATCTACTCTGTGAGGAGACAAGGTGCTTATCCACTGCTCCTGGCCATCTTGTAAGCATTTGCTGCAGTCTTGTTTGATGACAGGAGGCTAGTTTTCACAGACCACAGCTGGCAGTCTCCACATGAGCATATGACAGGCTGTTTCGCAGTAATTCTGGGTAGGCCACAACGTCCTCACTCAGCTACAGTCAGCAGCACAACATGCAGCCATGGCATCTGTGGTAGTGATGTCATGACTCGCTAATGAGGTATCAGCATCCCTTCACAGCATCTTCACCTGTGACTGGTCGGCCTGCTGCTCTGAAGAAAGTTATATCTTTGTAAACTTTGCTCAACCAGTGAATGTTGTTACAGATAACGCTGAAACCTCTGAGTGTGCACTAGACTACTCAGCTCCACTATTTGCTTCACCTCTAGTCACACTGTGACCACAGCCCTGGGTGGCTACACTGCATTGTAACTAAAAGAAATGAATGCGAATCTATCTTAAGTATATAGATAGGATAAGGAGTAAAACATTCATAAAGAAATATTTGGGAACTGAAAGAAGATTCAAAAGGATATGCAATTTGAAACAATAACTAATATTTTACAGCAATAAATACAAGAGAGCTTGTTTTGTTTTCTCAATGACTATTTTGGACCTTACACCCTTTTTTACACAATATGACATTACCTTTCTTGGGACAGTAGGCATTTTTATGTCATATGTCATTATGTTTCGATTACTCCAGATCTGCTTCAGTTTAAATACAAAATAAAATTAAATATGTACCATACAATATTTTACAGTAAGTGGAAAAGAATAAATGTAGAATTTATCCAAGTATCTGGTGGAGGTAACAGAGAGAGGAGGAGGAAAGAGGGAAGATAGGGAAAGGGAAAATGCAGTAGGAATGATTGGGAGAGAGGAAAGGAAGCAGGGAGGAAGGATTGCAGGTATGTCATTAGTTTAACAAGAGGGGTCTTGTTAAAATTATAAAAATTATTGTTATGTACAAATTCTTGTTAAAATATTAATAACGTAGAACAATGGGTGTATAATCTGCAAAGGACATGAAACAGTAACATTACAAAATGGAAGGCGAGGGACTAAGAGTGGAGAAGGGAGGTAGGGAGGGGGGTAATTGTAGGAATGTTATGAGTTTAACAACAAATGTTCTTGTACTAAAATTGCAAAAAATCAGGTACATAAAAAATTTTCTCTAAAATATTAAAAGTGGCTGATATTCAGTGGTTTTAATGATCATTTTGGTAAAGATAATTGTTTCCATCATAACCGATAGTTGTATAGAATCTGTTGTATGAACTGTGATTTAGTGATACTTACACAACTTACAGACACCACTTTAACACAACATTAACTTGGAGTTCTTTAGCAACTTGACCAAATCTTTAGCCGGAAGAAAAAAAGCATTTAGTAATTAGTGATTGTAATGACATAAGATTATCATTTTTATTTACAAATTAGTTAAATACCAAACCACTGAATAACACAGTAAACACCACACTAGCGGCCAATGTGGCGCCACCAATGCACATTTATTCATTTTAATAATTGAAATTGTGATCTATTACAGGTACGGGGTACCATAACAAACTAGTAATCATTGTATATTTACTTGCTTCATGAGCATTGACATCTTCCTACCAAACTGCTGTACGAATCTGTATCTGCACTGGTGCGAGAGACAGGAGTAACTTCATATAAGCAGTGCTGTCCACCACTCACAATGAACAAAGTTAGGGACAGATGTTCAAGTTCAGCAATTACATAGCAGCACACGATCAACAACTGTTAAGTGTGACATTTAAATTTGAAACCAGTACCTGCAGCCATAAGTAGTAATAATTGAATATTCTGGCAGCAAGAATAATATTTTTAAGTGTTATTTGTGTACATGTGTTAGTTATAAGATTATTTTGTGTCAATTGGTGCTTGTCAGTGATTTATATATTTGTTGTGCTATATTGGTGATACAATAGTTAAGCAAAAGAAACAGATTAAACCGAATGAGCATACTGATGCAGAAATGACATCAGAGTCTCAGGCAGAACAATCTACCCATACTTCTGTCGAATTATTAGAAAATTTAATTATGAATGATAATTTAATAACTGATGTTCCGAGTGATAGTAAAACTGAGGAGTTACCAAAACAAACTGACACTCTTGCGTTCAATCAGTCAGGAATTAATGACAATATTTCTTCTGGGCAAGGGGCAGAAGGTAGCAATGCTCAAGCTATGACAATACAGGATATACTAACAGCATTATTTGAAAAGTTTACTATTAAAGAGCAGGAGCATGAAAGACAATGTCAGCAGGAAAAGGAAAAACATAGTTAGGAAAAGCTTATAGAAAAACAGCAACAGGAGCTCAGGGACCAAGAAAAGGAAAAGAAATTTATGGAAAACATAAACAATATTTTTCTGGAAAGAGATAAAGAAACTGTCCGTAGGATAAATCAAGTGTTGGTCGATCGTGATAATGCTATTACTACCGATTTTAAGCAGGAAATCGATGCAGTAAAAACCACCATTGAACCGTTAACAGCCGGCCGAAGTGGCCGTGCGGTTAAAGGCGCTGCAGTCTGGAACCGCAAGACCGTTACGGTCGCAGGTTCGAATCCTGCCTCGGGCATGGATGTTTGTGATGTCTTTAGGTTAGTTAGGTTTAACTAGTTCTAAGTTCTAGGGGACTAATGACCTCAGCAGTTGAGTCCCATAGTGCTCAGAGCCATTTGAACCATTTGAACCGTTAACAAACATTCCAGTTCAGGTCAATAGCCTTCAGACTGAAGTAGATAGACTAGAGAACCAATTCAAAGCTTTGGCTACCGCTGTGGAAACAATGTAGGAGGACATTCCCTCGGAAATCCGAAAGCAAGTCCGAACAGAAGTAGCCAGGGTGCTGAGCTCTAAAAATCAAAACTTTGAAAATCTTACAGTATGTAGTAATGACAACACTGGTACTGACAGGCAAAAGATCGCAGATAATCTAACGGCGAATTTGGATGCACCACAAGGAAGACCAAATTTTGGTAATCAACCGATATTACCAGAGCAATATGTGACACCAAGGAACAATAAGAGTGAAACAGAATGTACTTGTAATAAAGTAACCACACCACCTGTGAATGATAGCAATTCCATGCACTTTACTACTTTGATGCATGAAGAAAGCCTGATTAAGCATAGACAGTTTCAAATGTTTAACTAAGAAAGTAAGAAATACATACATCCAGTAGTTTTCATTCGAAACTTCAAAAGTGTTTTTCCAAAACCATGGACGGAAGAACAGAAAATACAGTTTGTGGTTTCACATACTTCTGGTGATGCATTGGTCTGGGCATTAAATGCAGCAGAAACTTAAAAGATTTCCACGACTTTGAGAAGGCATTCCTTGATGAATTCTGGTTCATGTCTACTCAAGAGCGACTCCGTAAAGTTGTTTACAATGCAGAAATGTACAACCCAAAGTCAGGTTCCTTAAGAAAGTACTTTGAAAAATATATTAACATGACCCGGTACTAGGATGACCCGGTAACCACCAGAGACTTATTGCGAGTGTTAAAAGCTAGATTACCCATACATATTAAAGAAAAATTATTTAATGTTACAGACACCGATCTGAAAGAATTTCTGTCTGTAATTGATTCTGTGGACCTAGTGCAAGAAGACACCAGAAAAAATTCTAACGTGATCAGCAATAACAATAGCCCTAATAGAAAAAAATCATGGAATGGAAATAATGGAAATAGGGGCGAAGGTAGTCCAAAGAAAAATAAAAGTAAAGCATATAGTAACGGAAATTACAATAATAATAATAATAGTAGGAATCCATACAACCAAAATTTTTGTTATCCTAATAATAATAACAGTAATTATCAAAAGGCCAAAGAACACCAACAACCAAATGGTAATCAGAAGCAGTACCACAACGAAAATCCAAACAATAACAAGAGGAACCGAAAGAGACGAAATGACAACAGGTCAAGACAGTCCATATAATAACAAGCCTAAAAATATGCAGGGTGGCAGTGAATGTTGGCGACAGCCAGGGAGAAGTCATTGGCAGCCGCAGCAAAATTCTATCAATTCAGGTCAGCCAATAAATTATGTACAGGCTATACATATACCAAACAATCAATATCCACTGTGGCGGGATCCAAGCAGACCACCTACCACTGAAAATTCAGAAAATGTTAGAATAGTGGAGGTGCCTCCAGAAGCAAAACAAAACACTCAGAAGTCAACAAACTAAATTCGGCCCCTGTAGACCTTCGCCAGGTGACCAAGGCCAACAATGAAGGCAATAGGTCGACGAAACAAAAAATAAACATGATAAGGTTTCAGGATGGCAACAGGATCGAAGATGAGCTATATCAGGAACCTGCTGTCTCTCATAAGCCACAAAGGGACAATATCCAATCAAGTGTCACCGGAGCTGTAAATGGTGTAACAACTACTATTCTGCTTGACACAGGTGCGAATGTATCAGTTATGAACACGCAGTTTTTCAAGAAGGTATCGGAGATAAGAAGATTGCCGATTTTGCCTGTTGCAAAATGTAAGGTTATAGGGGCATTGGGAAAAAGGCACAGAGTATAAAATACCAAAAACAGGTGGAAGTTTCCTTTGGAAATGATCGCTTATTATGCACATTCCTGCTAATGGATAACTGGTCAGTGCCGGTGCTTCTGGGTCTTGAGTTCCTTCGGGAAAGGGAAGCTGTAATTGATCTCGCACGTGGGACATGGGCACTCAAGTACCAACAGCAACCAATAACATTAATGCTGAATTGGGAGTTCGGTGCGAACGTTCCGTTGATGAGAAAAATGAATCTTTCTGTCAGCAAACAGTAGTTGTTTGTGTTGGATCATAAGCACCCACAGATGTGTCACAAAAATCGAAATAACGATGCACCCAGCAACGTGAGTGACATCGACACAACAATAGAAGAGAAAGTACAGGAGGAAACTTGCATTAATGCTTCAGAGGCTAGACAAGTAACAGAATTATTATCCGGATACCTCGAAGTATTCATTGAACACCCTGGAATCATAAAAGATTACCAGTATAATATGAAAGTATATCCGCACAAGACCTATTGCAGAGCATCTTAAACGGTCCTCTGGACTAAGAAAACCGACGTGAATATACAAAGCAGGAATCAGAAGTGCAAACGCACTATCCCATAACTGTAAATATAATGTTTATGGTGAAATAATTAGCTGTAATAATGTGATAATATTATGTATATCTCAGTTTATAAGCTTTTATGTCAAGTATTACACTGTAATGTTCTTGAATTATTTGAACAAGGAGTAGAGAATCTCCATAAAAAATGTATTTTTACTCTAAAAGGGATCAATAACGTGATAAACACTTGAGTGTTATTGCATTAAATGTGAGGAATTTTACCTTTCTATACGTAGCATAGATATGATTAAAATGCTTAAATAATATATTTGTTCATGTGTAAGAAGGGATATAACAAAAATAATTTCATAAGATTGAGTCATGTAGTCCAACACACGTAGCGAGTGTTGGTGGTGTATGAGCTGCCTGGCTGTAAAAAAAAAAAAAAAAAAAAAAAAAAAAAAAGAAACTGCTTTGACCACTAGTGAAGCGAAATCTGAATGTGTACCGATTTCTGTACATGGTTTAATTACAAAGTCATATAAAATGCTCTTATGAGCAACAGTCCACTTAGATAAACTGAACATGGACATCTGTCCCAAAAACATAGTAAATAACAATCCCAATGAAAAATAGAAATATGTATTTGTAACAAAAATGGAAATGTACTGTTATCTGGACAGTTCAGTAATGATCTCATGGTCAAGATAATGTAGCAGATTCTGAAAATTTTGTATTGTTGCATGTTTATGTGACAGTGTAAAATTTTAAATTTTGTTATTCAATCATGGTAATATGAACTTATGTGCAAGTGTACCAGATCTCATTACTTGATAAGTGTCATCTGCATATAGATTGTCTATTAAGTACTGTGGAAAACTACTGACAGCAATCAGAACAGTGAAAGGTGTTTCGCAGGAACTAGTGGATGCATGAAGAACTGTGATTTATATTGTGAATAATGATGAAGAGCGATAAAAACTGTGATCATGTAACCTTATGAATGCTCTTGGAGTGTCAAAGTTAGCAGCAACGCTATGAAAGTTGAGTACTGTTGACTGTATTAATAATTAACCTGAACTGATGACCTTTAGTAGTTTGATACGAAGCGTCTTCGTATGCCAAATTCAGTGTGACAGACTGTACAGCCAGCTGCACGGCAAAACAATAATGCAATGTTGACTATGCAGCGCGTCGCTAAATATTTACATTTCGCTTAAGTAAACGAAGCACACTACGGACACTTGTATGATTAACGGTGCAGTGTTCAAAATGTGAATATTCTGATAAACTTACACGTGAATCACTACATTGTGTTGAACAGTGTCAAATTACAGAACATATTAAAAAAAAATAAAAAAATCCCATCCTTGTGAATGCTAGTGAAATGGACACTAATAAACTTTCCCACAGGATGAGAATAGTACTTATCTTGTCACTGATGATTATATTATACATTTCATGTACCCATCTTAAACTGAGGGACGTGGGAAAGGAGAAGCAAGAATTGCTACAGTGCCACTTCTAGCCAGCAGCAAATCCAAACCACGATGCAGCCGATGGCAGCCAACGCCCCACCGACTTGGCCCGGGGTGGTCCAGCAGCAGCCACTACATGTCTGTGTTCCAACAGCTCGACACGGGGGCGGTCTTACGATGTCAGTGGCAAATTGTTATGACATTCGATAAATGAGTGACTTTGGAATTTTTATGATATACCACCATGAAAAAAACATTCATTGTCTCAGATGCTTACAACAGAGTTATAAATTTGCATTTTCCAGCATATTTTATTACATTCATGTCAAGCCTGACTGTTAAAAGTAAGTGGCTGTATTTTCTTGACGCCCCTTGAACGGTTTTATTACCGGTTTTCCGAGTCCAGTGAACCCAAATAGGGGGGGGGGGGGGGTAAGTTAATCCGGGAAGTATCCACAGCAACTTCCGAGATAATACAGTCACTGAAGTTATTTAAAGTACTTGATTCAACTATAATTTTATCATGTGTGAAACAACATTGAAACTGAACATTTTCATCTTGAGAGTAGCAAATCTACGTGGATTACGTGGACTGATAAAAAAATATACAATAGATACAATAATTTTTTTTCCTCAGCCCAAGGGGCAATGTAACATCCATGTGATAAATTTTAGCTACAGTGCGACGAGAGGAAATTATGCCTCTAACAGTTATACACATTATCTATCCGACATATGAAAAAACAGTGAAATAAAATGATGATAAATATTAGTTATTTATATAATATTTTATGATGTAATTGGCCATATCGATATGTATCATACAAAGACAATGATAATTGTAAATTCCTTTTATGATCTGCGTTTGTCTTGCTTTGTTTTTACCTTTTGACGGTGGGCTTTTGTAGGTTGCGGATGCAAGACACATATCAAACTGAGGTCCGTTAAGAAATTTTAATTATTTGTTAATTATTACTTGAGAATAGAGTTCATTATTATCATAAATATGAGTGAATACTTATTTGTACTTTAATCAATTTTAGATTTATACCTGACACACTTCAATTGCACTCTGATACTGAATTAATTGCTATTTATGGCCAGTTCATGTCTCACCTACTTTAGCTGTCAGTAGCCAAATGGATAGCCACATACTACATTTGGTTGATGTCCTATAATATGATTGTTTGAGTCTAGTAATTTAGCACTAATGTAATTAAGCACAATCATTAACATATGTCAAGTACATCATTAATACAGTCACTGTATTATCTACTTATTACACTGTCCTTCCCAGCATATAATAATATCAGAATGAACACAGCATATGCAGTAAGTAACACTGCTCATAGCCTGATCCTCTTGTCTTCGTTAGCATTACTGAAGTCTTACACAGCCCTTAATACCATAATGACAATTACACATCCACTTTCGAGTTAACCATTTAAGCAGTCAATAAATCACTGAAAAGACTCCGGGACCCCAAATTTAGATTAAACTTGGTACAACACCTGCATTGTACTAACTCATCTGCTGTACATTTGTCCATATTGGCAGAGATAGATCTTGCACAGTCATGGCTTAAAATGACTCCCAACATGCCTCTTTTATAAGTTCACAATAATTAAAACTGAAGTTTTCTATTGTTGTTTGTCAGATTTTCACAACTTACAATTAAAAATTTACATTTAGGAGTAACTGAATAGGGATGGAGTTTCATTTTAATGAAGACTTCCAGGTATAGTAAGTATTTATGTTGAATTATGTTGGTTAGTTTGTCTAAATGCAGGAATCTATTTCTGTAACAATATTGTAACTAAGGATGTTAATTACTTGAGAATTAAATGAGTGCAAGTCATGACTGATTGTATGAGAGTTTTAGTTACTTGTATAGTGTTGTCATCTGCTTTGTCAGGAAGTTAGAAATTGATTGGAAGTTTACATATGAACAATGAAAAGGAAATATGGAAGTTACTGAAGTTTTGTGATTAATACAGTTTTTGGCAAACCAGCTAGCCCATTAACTTCTGATAATCAAATAAATGTAATAAATTAATAAAATTAAGTTGGATAAGCTATGAGTCAATAAATGTGTTTATTAGGTACTATGCAGATGCCATATAAACGACTGATAACCATTGTAAAATTATTCACACTAATGAAGACTTGTATTTTATGATCCCAGACTTCATTTTTAGTGCAGCTGGTTCAGCCATTTTGAGCCAGCCACCTTCCTGTGGACCAGCAACAGTTTCCATACAGAGGTCTAAACTATCATTAACCATCAGTGGCGTCTGCATACTGTCGTCTGTAACAACAAGAAATCCATTAGATCATGTCTATCAACACAGCTGCTGCTGCTGTGCCAGAAGAGGAAGGCAAGATGCACGTTCAACCAGTCAGGTAACTTCCCACTAATGTTTCAGCCAATGAGAGGAGAGGAGGGGAGGAAATGACACAACTGCCCAATAGGGTGACAGCCTGCAAAAAATTACAGCGATGTCTTGCAAAAAAAAAAACGCACATCCATATAAAATGTTTTAGATGCATAGTACAAATAAAATGTTTTAGATGCATAGCTGGAATGTAGTTGTCCAGACATGGATGCCAGATCTTTTCAAGTGATCAGTTGAAGAACAATTCATGGCATTGTTCACAACAATAAGGATAATGGAGAAGGGCACTACATTCATGTGCGTGTGGATAAGTTGAGTATTTGGTCTGACAGTAGGCATGTTAGGGTAGTCTATGCAGTTGCATTGACCAATGTGTCCAAATGCTTAGTGATCAGAGCATCTGCCTAGTAAGCAGGAGACCCAGGTTCAAATCCAGGTCTGACACAAACTTTCATCTTTCCCCATTGATATCAATCAATGTCCACTTGCAGACAGTGTCTGTTATGCTTTTCATCTACATCTACATCTACATTTATACTCCGCAAGCCACCCAACGGTGTGTGGCGGAGGGCACTTTACGTGCTACTGTCATTACCTCCCTTTCCTGTTCCAGTCGCGTATGGTTCGCGGGAAGAACGACTGTCTGAAAGCCTCCGTGCGCGCTCTAATGTCTCTAATTTTACATTCGTGATCTCCTCGGGAGGTATAAGTAGGTGGAAGCAATATATTCGATACTTCATCCAGAAACGCACCCTCTCGAAACCTGGCGAGCAAGCTACACCGCGATGCAGAGCGCCGCTCTTACAGCGTCTGCCACTTGAGTTTGTTAAACATCTCCTTAACGCTATCACGGTTACCAAATAACTCTGTGACGAAACGCGCCGCTCTTCTTTGGATCTTCTCTATCTCCTCCATCAACCCGATCTGGTACGGATCCCACACTGATGAGCAATACTCAAGTATAGGTCGAACGAGTGTTTTGTAAGCCACCTCCTTTGTTGATGGACTACATTTTCTAAGGACTCTCCCAATGAATCTCAACCTGGTACCCGCCTTACCAACAATTAATTTTATATGATCATTTCACTTCAAATCGTTCCGCACGCATACTCCAAGATATTTTACAGAAGTAACTGCTACCAGTGATTGTTCCGCTATCATATAATCATACAATAAAGGATCCTTCTTTCTATGTATTCGCAATACATTACATTTGTCTATGTAAAGGGTCAGTTGCCACTCCCTGCACCAAGTGCCTATCCGCTGCAGATCTTCCTGCATTTCGCTACAATTTTCTAATGCTGCAACTTCTCTGTATACTACAGCGTCATCCGCAAAAAGCCACATGGAACTTCTGACACTATCTACTAGGTCATTTACATATATACTGTGAAAAGCAATGGTCCCATAACACTCCCCTGTGGCACGCCAGAGGTTACTTTAACGTCTGTAGACGTCTCTCCATTGATAACAACATGCTGTGTTCTGTTTGCTAAAAACTCTTCAATCCAGCCACACAGCTGGTCTGATATTCCGTAGGCTCTTACTTTGTTTATCAGGCGATAGTGCGGAACTGTATCGAACGCCTTCCGGAAGTCAAGAAAAATAGCATCTACCTGGGAGCCTGTATCTAATATTTTCTGGGTCTCATGAACAAATAAAGCGAGTTGGGTCTCACACGATCGCTGTCTCCGGAATCCATGTTGATTCCTACATAGTAGATTCTGGGTTTCCAAAAACGACATGATACTCGAGCAAAAAACATGTTCTAAAATTCTACAACAGATCGACGTCAGAGATATAGGTCTATAGTTTTCCGCATAAGCTCAACGACCCTTTTTGGAGACTGGGACTACATGTGCTCTTTTCCAATCATTTGGAACCTTCCGTTCCTCTAGAGACTTTTGGTACACGGCTGTTAGAAGGGGGGCAAGTTCTTTCGCGTACTCTGTGTAGAATCGAATTGGTATCCCATCAGGTCCAGTGGACTTTCCTCTATTGAGTGATTCCAGTTGCTTTTCTATTCCTTGGACACTTATTTCGAAGTCAGCCATTTTTTCGTTTGTGCGAGGATTTAGAGAAGGAACTGCAGTGCGGTCTTCCTCTGTGAAACAGCTTTGGAAAAAGGTGTTTAGTATTCCAGCTTTACGCGTGTCATCCTCTGTTTCAATGCCATCATCATCCCGGAGTGTCTGGATATGCTGTTTCGAGCCACTTACTGATTTAACGTAAGACCAGAACTTCCTAGGATTTTCTGTCAAGTCGGTACATAGAATTTTACTTTCGAATTCACTGAACGCTTCACGCATAGCCCTCCTTACGCTAACTTTGACATCGTTTAGCTTCTGTTTGTCTGAGAGGTTTTGGCTGCGTTTAAACTTGGAGTGAAGCTCTCTTTGCTTTCGCAGTAGTTTCCTAACTTTGTTGTTGTACCACGGTGGGTTTTTCCCGTCCCTCACAGTTTTACTCGGCACGTACCTGCCTAAAACGCATTTTACGATTGCCTTGAACTTTTTCCATAAACACTCAACATTGTCAGTGTCGGAACAGAAATTTTCGTTTTGATCTGTTAGGTAGTCTGAAATCTGCCTTCTATTACTCTTGCTAAACAGATAAACCTTCCTCCCTTTTTTTATATTCCTATTAACTGCCATATTCAGGGATGCTGCAACGGCCTTATGATCACTGATTCCCTGTTCAGCACATACAGAGTCGAAAAGTTCGGGTCTGTTTGTTATCAGTAGGTCCAAGATGTTATCTCCACGAGTCAGTTCTCTGTTTAATTGCTCGAGGTAATTTTCGGATAGTGCACTCAGTATAATGTCACTCAATGCTCTGTCCCTACCACCCGTCCTAAACATCTGAGTGTCCCAGTCTATATTTGGTAAATTGAAATCTCCACCTAAGACATAACATGCTGAGAAAATTTATGTGAAATGTATTCCAAATTTTCTCCCAGTTGTTCTGCCACTAATGCTGCTGAGTCGGGAGGTCGGTAAAAGGAGCCAATTATTAACCTAGCTCGGTTGTTGAGTGTAACCTCCACCCATAATAATTCACAGGAACTATCCACTTCTACTTCACTACAGGATAAACTACTACTAACAGCGACGAACACTCCACCACCGGTTGCATGCACCGTCTGTACCTTTGTAAAAATTTCGGCAGAATTTATCTCTGGCTTCAGCCAGCTTTCTGTACCTATAACGATTTCAGCTTCGGTGCTTTCTATCAGCGCTTGAAGTTCCGGTACTTTACCAACGCAGCTTCGACAGTTTACAATTACAATACCGATTGCTGCTTGGTCCCCGCATGTGCTGACTTTGCCCTGAACCCGTTGAGGCTGTTGCCCTTTCTATACTTGCCCAAGGCCATCTAACCTAAAAAACCGCCCAGCCCACGCCATACAACCCCTGCTACCCGTGTAGCCGCTTTTTGCGTGTAGTGGACTCCTGACCTATCCAGCGGAACCTGAAACCCCACCACCCTATGGCGCAAGTCGAGGAATCTGCAGCCCACACGGTCGCAGAACCGTCTCAGCCTCTGATTCAGACCCTCCACTCGGGTCTGTACCAAAGGTCCACAATCAGTCCTGTCGATGATGCTGCAGATGGTGAGCACTGCTTTCATCCCACTAGCGAGACTGGCAGTCTTCACCAAATCAGATAGACGCCGGAAGCCAGAGAGGATTTCCTCCGATCCATAGCGACACACATCATTGGTGCTGACATGAGCGACCACCTGCAGATGGGTGCACCCTGTATCCTTCATGGCATCCGGAAGGACCCTTTCCACATCTGGAATGACTCCCCCCGGTATGGACACGGAGTGCACATGGTTTTCTTCCCCTCTCTTGCTGCCATATCCCTAAGGGGACCCATTATGCGCCTGACGTTGGAGCTCCCAACTACCAGTAAGCCCACCCTCTGCGACCGCCCGGATCTTGCAGACAGAGGGGCAACCTCTGGAACAGGACAAGCAGCCATGTCAGGCCGAAGATCCGTATCAGCCTGAGGCAGAGCCTGAAACCAGTTCGTCAGACAAACTGGAGAGGCCTTCCGTTCAGCCCTCCGGAATGTCTTTCGCCCCCTGCCACACCTTGAGACGACCTCCCACTCTACCACAGGTGAGGGATCAGCCTCAATGCGGGAAGTATCCCGGGCAACCACAGTCATAGTCCGATCGGGGGATATGTGGGACGAGCTGGCCGTCCCCGACAAACCCCCATCCGGACCCCCACAGTGATGCCCATTGGCAACAGCCTCAAGCTGTGTGACCGAAGCCAACACTGCCTGAAGCTGGGAGCGAAGGGATGCCAACTCAGCCTGCATCCGAACACAGCAGTTGCAGTCCATATCCATGCTAAAAAACTGTTGTGCAAAGAACGTCTGAACTAATCTACAGAGAGCGCAAACAAATCGACACAAAATTTTAATGGTTATTGAAATACAAGATTGCCTAGTAAATGCAGTAATGCTGCTACTTGCGCACTGCTGACACACTGCTCGGCGGCGGAAGGAGACTACGCGATTTTACACTATTCAGGTACTAAAATGCGATGCTACAACTCTCAAATACTATAATACGCCCGAAATTTATGAATTAAACAATGCAAGTACCAAAAACACGCAAAGAAATTAAGAATTAAACTATGTAACAAATGAGTGAGATAGGAGTATACGACTTGCTGCTGCAGCTGCTTATCCAACGGCGGCAGGGAGCAGTGTCTTAATTCATAACAACTGGTGGATCAGTATGATATCTGTTCTTTCAGACATATCCAAAAGAACAGACATCACACACACACACACACACACACACACACACACACACACACACACACATATATATATATATATATATATATATATATATATATATATATTGAAGTTGGATATTATATTTGAAGAAAACTAACTAGTAAGTAGTTAAATTTCAGAAAAAGGTGAAAAGTTTTATGTATCAATGTGAAAAGGGAAAACATAAGTTTGTGTGATACAAAAGAGAAATCTTGTGTAAATAAATTCATGTGAGAATAACACATGGAATTCCAATTGTAATCATCATATTCTTTCGCCTGTATCAGCTATCACTAATAATTATACAGAGCATCTGGGCTACAGATATACAAAAACATTTGTTTGTATTTCAGTATGTGTTAAGGTTTATAACTTATTTGTCCAACATTGTATACCAGAGCTCAAACATTATTATGTATACTAGTACAATTCAATATGAGTACCATTTGTAACTCTACAGATATCGAAATTGTATCCTATTTATTGCCACACATTCATAAGCATGGCAAGTGTTATGGCCTCTTGTGTGGCGTAGATCCGTTGTATGAAATCTACCAGATCTTGAACTCTTATTCTGTAAATAATGTCCTTGATAAACCCCATGCAATGAAATCGAGCAGACCCGATTGGGAGACAGAGTGGGGAGTCAGGTGATGAGTTCCCATTTCAGGTAATGTCTCATGAAGAAATGTGGTAACATCCCCGTAACACACTCCTGGAAATGGAAAAAAGAACACATTGACACCGGTGTGTCAGACCCACCATACTTGCTCCGGACACTGCGAGAGGGCTGTACACGCAATGATCACACGCACGGCACAGCGGACACACCAGGAACCGCGGTGTTGGCCGTCGAATGGCGCTAGCTGCGCAGCATTTGTGCACCGCCGCCGTCAGTGTCAGCCAGTTTGCCGTGGCATACGGAGCTCCATCGCAGTCTTTAACACTGGTAGCATGCCACGACAGCGTGGACGTGAACCGTATGTGCAGTTGACGGACTTTGAGCGAGGGCGTATAGTGGGCATGCGGGAGGCCGGGTGGACGTACCGCCGAATTGCTCAACACGTGGGGCGTGAGGTCTCCACAGTACATCGATGTTGTCGCCAGTGGTCGGCGGAAGGTGCACGTGCCCGTCGACCTGGGACCGGACTGCAGCGACGCACGGATGCACGCCAAGACCGTAGGATCCTATGCCGTGCCGTAGGGGACCGCACCGCCACTTCCCAGCAAATTAGGGACACTGTTGCTCCTGGGGTATCGGCGAGGACCATTCGCAACCGTCTCCATGAAGCTGGGCTACGGTCCCGCACACCGTTAGGCCGTCTTCCGCTCACGCCCCAACATCGTGCAGCCCGCCTTCAGTGGTGTCGTGACAGGCGTGAATGGAGGGACGAATGGAGACGTGTCGTCTTCAGCGATGAGAGTCGCTTCTGCCTTGGTGCCAATGATGGTCGTATGCGTGTTTGGCGCCGTGCAGGTGAGCGCCACAATCAGGACTGCATACGACCGAGGCACACAGGGTCAACACCCGGCATCATGGTATGGGGAGCGATCTCCTACACTGGCCGTACACCACTGGTGATCGTCGAGGGGACACTGAATAGTGCACGGTACATCCAAACCGTCATCGAACCCATCGTTCTACCATTCCTAGACCGGCAAGGGAACTTGCTGTTCCAACAGGACAATGCACGTCCGCATGTATCCCGTGCCACCCAACGTGCTCTAGAAGGTGTAAGTCAACTACCCTGGCCAGCAAGATCTCCGGATCTGTCCCCCATTGAGCATGTTTGGGACTGGATGAAGCGTCGTCTCACGCGGTCTGCACGTCCAGCACGAACGCTGATCCAACTGAGGCGCCAGGTGGAAATGGCATGGCAAGCCGTTCCACAGGACTACATCCAGCATCTCTACGATCGTCTCCATGGGAGAATAGCAGCCTGCATTGCTGCGAAAGGTGGATATACACTGTACTAGTGCCGACATTGTGCATGCTCTGTTGCCTGTGTCTATGTGCCTGTGGTTCTGTCAGTGTGATCATGTGATGTATCTGACCCCAGGAATGTGTCAATAAAGTTTCCCCTTCCTGAGACAATGAATTCACGGTGTTCTTATTTCAATTTCCAGGAGTGTAGTTGGGTGGGGCACCATCCTGCCAGAAAATAATGAGATACATCCTTGGAACTGCATAGTTCTCTAATATGACGAGAGAGATGTTCTATGTTACTGTAAACTCCATAAAATGGACCATTCACATAATGCTTATGTAATCTAACCACACATTATCTTTTGGTGTGTTGCTTTCGTCTCAGTTCCCCACGTCATTAACTTGGTCAGATATGTGGAAGGTAGATTCATCACTGAACAACACTGCAATAAGTTAGTCATTGTCTTCGTCTGTAAGTTGGAACGTTTCAGCTGCAAAATTACATCTTCTGCGGTGATCCTCAAGCTTAATGTGAAGCAAACGTTGGAGTTCACAAGCATGCAACTGGAGATGTTTGTGCAGAATGTTGTGCACCATTGAATATGGGATGGCTTGTTCTCTACTAGCTCACCTAATGGTTTTGCACGGGTTTCTAGCGAATGTTTAGCGCACACATTACATGGTCTCTTGATTAAGTGTGTTTTAGGAATGTTTTCCAGAATTTGAAATCAAACTTCCCATTTCTCGAAGAATTCTGTCCGACTGATAAATGGATTTACGTGCAGCAGCATCCATTTTCCATGCTCTTGTTGCATGCTGCTCAACACGTGTTGCAAATTTTAACTCTGCTAACCGTAGTACACACTGCACCTTTCGTTGTGGCGCCCACATGTTGACTGTCAGGAATACATCTGCCTGCTGCTCGTTAAGCATTTGTGCCCATCTACGTACGCCCCTATGCTAATGACATGGTGTCGTTCTTTCGTCATAAGCATGCCTCTAGCCCAGACACCCTGTATATGCACCAGTTGTGTTGCTTGGGCCTTACGCCACAGCTGCACTTACCTCGCACCTTCCTCGCCCTACCAATCGAACATGCAACGTCTTGGTTGGAAAGCATCCTGACAAACCGAAGCAACATTCGCCCACCTCTCAATGACAGACTGTGGAATATGTGAATACAACAGTACAGCAAGGAGATTTTACCCGTGGGTTGGAAGTTCAGCGATTTTTACTTTATACAGGGTGAATCACCTAAGACTTGCACAAGTATTTCAGAAATGGAAGGTGCTATTGATGTGCGGTTTTCACAGAATGAACTGTTAGTCAGGGGCTTGTAGATGGTAATAATATTGGAAAGTGTAAACATACATTTTTTAAATGAAACAGTGCCTATTGACATTAACAAAATAAAAGTAGGGTAAATTAGAAAGTCAGTGGTGTTTGTTGCGAGAATTTAGCGCGAGTCCTTTACGAGGGACCGCATTTTGAAGAGTTCCTACGCTGACACCTGTACAATACCTGTGGTAGCACACTGAAGAACAACACAAGTACATACTCTAGTTATGAGGATTCTGACCAGTAACGAGACATCTGACCATCGAAGGTTGTGTTTAGAATGACCGCTGACAGCTGCAATATGCGGTTCCAGTCTGGTATGGAATGACTGCTCCACATGTGCTAATATTTCAGCAGAGATATCAGAGCAGGCTGCAATAATATGTCGTTGCATATCATCAGATGTATTTGATATGTTCTTGTAGACACTGTCTTTCAGCTTTCTCCACAGAAAAAAGTCTGCAGCCGTCAAATCTGAGGGAATGGGCCACGCAAGGTAGAGGTCTTGTGCATCCAACCCAACGAATTGATAATAGTTTGTGAATACATACTGTAGTACTTCGTGCACTATGGGCTGGACAGCAATCACGCTGGTACCACAGGTTCCTTCTAGTCTGCAGAGGAACGTCTTCTAGCATCCATGGAAGATGGTCTGCTATGAGACCTATGAGCTGATGGTTCACTATCCAACACTCTATGGATGCTGACGCTTCACTGAGGAAGCCAATGGGAATTGTCAACAGACCAATAGTGTATGTTTCAGCGGTTTACCTTGCCATGACTGGTAAATGTGGCTTCATCAGTGAACAAGATACATGATATATGAGCTATGCCGACTCATATGATTTGCTGGCGCCACGGCCTGGCCGCAGCCCAATGATATCCGGCCGATATCGATCATCGCGGCCCACTTCGAGGAGTTTGACGCTGAGTTTAGCGCGCAGTTTGGCTTAAAAAAATACCGGATGCGAAAACTCGGTGGCCAGTTGGACTGTGGGGCAGTTCCGGAGAGTGGAATTGCGCGACGTGTACGAGCTACCAGCCAGAGGACGGAAATAGGCCGCCGATGTGTCTTGCACGGGGCCAGAGGCTGGTTGTGCATTACTACTGCTGGAGGACGGAATGGCTTCGGGAATTAAGTGCACTTAGGCTGGTCTAAACAACTGAATGGTGAAAAAGGAAGCTGTGAGCAAATTCGTTTTGGGAGCAAAATGGAAAGTGTAACTCTTAGTATTGTGTACTACTCATCTGTTGTTCAATTAATGTAAAGTGCCTGGTGACTTCTGTTTATCGAAGGTGAGTTTGACGTTACGTTACTGGAAGTTAGTTCAGTTAAACCCTTTTTTACTTTTTTAACCGCCTCTTGTGACGCTATTTTGAGAATGACCAATGTGTAAATAGTGATCCGTTTTGTGATTTCTGCAACAGCTATGACGGTAGTTGCAAAGAATAAAAATAAAAAAAAGTGGTGACGAGCGGCTTAGTTTAGACATTACCGTCCAGGTAACATGCACTTCAATGGCTGTTCTGTTCTTCCGGTACCTGGCACCCACTAACAAGGGGAGGCCGCCAATTGTGAAATTCAGATTCGATTCATACTGCGCATAATAAAAGCTCATGGCCAGAGGTGTAATGTGGCAAAGCACCAAGATGCACTTCTCAGCCGTTGTCGAGAAAATCGACAGTTAAAATAAACCGATGCGATGACATACTCTCTACGATTAAAAGTTTACCACAGCATCGTGGCGCAGCGGTAAGCGCTCGGGTTCGTAATCCGAAGGTCGCCGGATCGAATCTCGCGCCATGCAACTTTTTTATTATTAGTTGTTTTGTAATTCAAATATATATATATATATATATATATATATATATATATATATATATATAAACTATTAATGAATTGCTTATGCATGTTGGTGAAGGCGGATCGCTCTCCAATTGTACCGCCTCCATTTTTCCGTTTTTTTAACAGGGTGTACCAAAGCTCTCCCGTCCGCACTGATTTTCGATGATGTTATAAGTTGCGCTAGGGACCGCATCTACCTTCTTTCAAAGTTAGCAGGCAACTACGCTGTTATGCGGCGTCTCGTTTCGGCCCATTCAACATCTGTCCTTCAAGTGTAACGAGCGAATAACGGAGTTTATATTTCATACCTGCCACAGCTAATTTGTGTTCGTGGGGTCTCTATTCTAATTCGAACGTTTGACTTACGCTATACGTATTCGTTTCGGAATATCGTTTCTACATCTTCCGTTAACTATACGTGGTTAACATTATGAAGACAATTAATAACATTTGTGAAATACAACTTTGTTTGCGGAAAACATAATGATGTTCGAAGTCGCCAGTTTTTCTACGACAAACGACTTTCAACAACTTATTGTATGCATAATTGTTGCAACTGATTGCCGGGAAATATATATATATATATATATTTGAATTACAAAAAACAAATACTAAAAAAAAATTGCATTGTGCGAGATTCGATCCAGCGACCTTCGGATTACAAACTCGAGCGCTTACCACTGCGCCACGACGCTGTAGTAAACCTTTAATCGTAGAGAGTATTTCACTGCAACGGTTTCTTTTTAACTGTCGATTTTCTCGACAACGGTTGAGAAGTGCATCTTGGTGCTTTGCCACATTACACCTCTGGCCATGAGCTTTTATTATGCGCAGTATGAATCGAATCTGAATTTCACAATTGGCGGCCTCCCCATGTAAGAGATGAACTGAAATTACGAGCCTTCGATACATGGTTACTGTAGTCACGTTTATCACAAGAAACCTTGATTTGGCAGGCTGGGTTTATTGGTATTAATACCAGGGCATTAGTGCACTTAGTTAAGCGATAATATTGTTAAAAACTTGTGCCTTATTCAGGGTGCTGCAATAGTTGTTGGATGTTTGTTAAAGCATTCAGTTGTGTGTCTGAAACACTGTTGTTTGAAGGGACCGCCATACTCAGGTTAAAATTTGGCCGACGTAAAAACTGCTCTTTTAAAATTGAATGGTAATTTCTCAAGTGATTTCGAGTAAAGATAATATTTTATTTGTCATGAGCCAAACGTTGGGGCTGTGAGAAAATATTATTCCAAGATGGGTTGGAATGCGCTAAGTGAACTTGAAATTTGTTTAGGTTCGCTAGCATCTGTCTTCTAACGGACGGCTGTTTAAACTCAGTCATTTCGTATAGGTACTTATCCCTGGCATTTTCTAGTTGTATAACCTACTCTTCAGGAGTAGCGTTTGTCGCGTATTCTAATCGCGTACGTGCAATAGAATTTACCATTCTAAGCAATCCCTTTAAGAGGATTGGCCTCGAGTACGGGCTCCCACCTTTATCTGAAAGCTCACTCAAGCTGATGAAATCTTCTCAGGCTTCCGTCCGGGTAGCTGCGTCACTTCGCCAGAAGATGATGAGAATGACACTCATCGAAACGTCGCGGATTTTCGACGCAGCTACTCGGATGGAAGCCCGAGAAGATTTCATCAGCAGTATACACCGGGAAAGCCTACATTCACATACTCACTCAAGCTGTTGTGTATTTCTCACTCTTCGCCATGCAATACTTTGTTATTTACGGAGTTGCAGTATTTCATTGTAAAAAATGATTGTACTTTCCTGTGTCCTAGTGTTACGCCAATGCCAAATGGATTCTCATCCGAGATCTTAGTTTGTACTACAACAGGCTTCCGAGTATTCTGTACATCTCGGTGGTCTGTGATTGGACTGATGTCTGTGGGGAGTCTGAGCACAAATAGAATAAGCTCTAACCCGAGGAATAATCAAATTGTTATATCTAATCCACTGAAACCACCGCCAATGGTGCATATTTCTTCTGTAATGGATTTGTAGCCATAACTTAATAAACCAGAATTGTGTAATAGCTGTATCAGCTAAATTTCTGAGGAAGTTTTAATCAATAAATTGATCTCCGTAGTCTCTCCTTTCATTTATCGTCACTGGGTTATGTGATTAATCCGAGCTGATGAGCTGAGGGGCTACCAGTAGTGTCTCCTCAACGACCATTCAGCAAGCGTTGCGACGTATGGGCCTCTGCAGCAGGTACCTGGGTCACGCACCCATGCTAAATGGTGTTCTTCGCCAACGGTGGCTGGAATTTCCACACAAACACGGCGACTGGACGTCCAGTGAGTGGCGACAAGTGGCTTTTTCAGTTAAATTACTTTTTATGCTCCATCGGACAGATGGCCGTTGGCGTGCGTGATGTAAAAGGTCTGAAAGCAAATACCCTGCAACACTCGTCAGAAGGGTCCAGGCTAGAGGGCATTCACTTGTGATTGTGGAAGGCACAATGATCAACACAAGTATGCATCTATCCTTAGGGACCATGTACACCCCTATATGCAGTTTGTTTCTCTTCGTCATAATGGCACCTATGAGCGGGACAACACAACGTGTCACACAACTCTCAGTGTACGTGCGTGATTCGAAGAACACAAGATAAGTTTACCGTATTGCCCTGGCCACCAAATTCCCCGGATTAAAACCTAATCTAAAATCTGTGGGACCACCTCGACCATGGTTGGGGCCCTCAACCGAGATACCTAGGGCAGCTGGCCATGGCGCTGAAGTCGGTGTGGCTCCACATCCCTTCCAGATTCTCTTCCTGCACATCTCACAGCGATCTGCGGTTCATATGGTGGTTATTCAGGCTTTTGCCAAGTGGTCACATTAATGTGACTGGGCTGTGTAGATGATACCTAGTGATGAGAATATCACCTACTTCAGATGCTATCCCCTGTAACCCAACAAAGAAAGTGGACCACTTCATATGCTGATTGGTATACATGTAACGTTGGTAAAATCGATTTCTGAGATGATTATACACATCATAAGCCCACTGGCCAGAATTTTCATCACATCCGGGAGATATGACACTGATGCCATCTATACTGCCTATGGCCTTTATATTGGCCTCATTTCAGCGAGGAGTCTACACGTTTCTTCAGATACCGGTATGCCACTTCCAGCTGAAGAAACTCATTGACAATTAGATGTCACATAGCTACCAAATTTCTGGGATGGTGACTGCTACGTTTGACCTGCTGTTCACTCTCAGACATTTTCTATTGGATTAAAATCGAGTGATTTAGTTTTCTATTGGATTAAGATCGAGTGATTTAGTGATAGGGTGCCTGAGTGATCGCCAAAACCGAGAGTTTATGCTGCAGCCCTGTGAACACAGCTATTGTCATTTAAGAAGTCGCGAGTGTCCACAGCACACGCATCATGAAGATGAATGAGGAAGGGCAAATACTCTTACCTGAACTATGCCTCTAACCAGCTACTGCCCACTTTTAGTATGCAACTGAAAGTGCGGCATTACATGCCTCCAAACAGATACTGCCCACTTATAGTGTGGCTAGGCCCACTGAAGACGCGAATGTTTACGTTCCACTTCGAGAAATGGCCTTCTGCGAGTTACCCGACTCCAAATGTTCATTGTATGCAGTTCCCTTCTTAATATTAACTAGGAAACTGTGTGATATGGACCCACAACCACCGCCAGCAGTAATTTCTGACGGGCTTGAAACCGACTGTTATCGACAAGGCATGACATTTGTCTCTGTGCCTGTCGACTACGATTTTTTTATTGACCACTGTTATTACGCCGTGTTACGCGGCTGCGAATGATAGACCATTCCGTGCAGTCAAGTTGGACAGTCTGCACTGATACATCAACAGGCCGGGAAGCTATCTTCAAGGTGTCGTCATGGTCACGTCTAAACTCGACAGCTACTTGCTGCTATTGTGTCATGCCCCGCCTTCGATTCCATATAACTGATCTCATGCCACACAACAAACAGACACATAGACACCATTTCACTGCCATGATTTACACCAGCGGTGGAGGGTCCCGTGACTGCCTGGTATCAGTCCTGCATTATGTAAAACTCTACAAAGCGACCATTGTTTTCTTTTAGGAAGTGACTAATATTTTGTTCGGTGGGCCAACAAAATGTTGTCTCGGCACTGAAGATGACATGCCGTAGGAAAGAAGCTATTTTGAAGAAGTTATTCATCAGGAAAATGAGATTGTCTTCTGTTGGTGAGTTGCCGACGGCGAAAATGTCGACTTTGTACTGAAGACTCCTTACGGTAAAATAATTGGAGATGCTGTTTCAATTTGTCTGCTAGAATAGCTACAGCAGTCACGACGATACTTTGACAACAGAGACATTATATCGGTGCCTTCGAGAAAGTCACAGTACACCTACGAAAGGAGCGCAGCCACAATACTTCTCGTCACGTATATTTAAACAACGGCATGTTCCATGTACAGCCAACACACCAAAGATCTTGCGTTGGAGAAAGCTCGGCTTCCTGAAGACACTGCACGTCATCGAGATGACGCTTTCGACTGCTGTATGAATTCTATTAAAGTTGTCATTCTCACTGCCTGTATGACTCCTCGACGGCTAAGACGCTGGTCCATTGTCTCTGCTGCTCTGTCCTCCATACTGCACCAGTGTGGCCAACAACTGAACCTGCCACGCTTACTCATTGAAAGTTCCCCAAAAGCTGAATAAGAAGAGAAGATCCTGTTCAGTGACCAGTTCGCCTCATCTCACCGCACTTGACTTCTTTGTAAAGGGCTATTTGAAATATTTCTGTATGGGACATTCGTTGACAATGTAGACGATCCTCTAACAAGAATTCTCTCTGTATGTCACATAGCTGAAATTACTCCGGCTTTGCTCAAATGGTACGTCACAACTTTAGCAGATATATAATGCATCTATAAACGTAGAACAATTGTTGTGAATGTGATGTCTTACGTAATTTGTCCAAACAAATGTAATTGTTAAAAATGTCTGCTATAATTTTTACTAACGCCAGCAGACCGACAGTTTACCTTCTAACTTTTCGACGTAATCGTTTATGTGCCTGGGTTCTTGTTTCGCAGTGATGCATTTACCCTTCTCAAGGATCCTCGGCAGTTTATGACGCCGTCGCAGAAACAGCCTGTATATCCAATATCGCGACATGCATAATACAAATATTTATCCACCGACCGTAAATTTCTGATGTTTGTTACATCAGTCTGTATTCCTGGTAGTTCCATATTTTAGTCAGCCCTCGTAACGACTGATTGCTGTGTATGTGCCGTACAGTATATCGTGAACCACCATCGTACTAATCCCCCGGCATCTGCAACCCCTGATTTTACCGTTATTCTCTTTGACGATGTACTAGAACGCCCCTCCCCCCATTCCCCAAAGTTCTTTAAAGAATCGAAATCCCATGTGTAAAAGAGTTGCAAAACGTCTGATTACTTTACAAAGAGTTAATGCCCTCATTATCAAACACTGAATGAGTGTAGCCAGGGTAATCTGCTGTACGTTATAAGAAAAATCTTGTTTTTTGTGCATCTCAATGTTTATGTCGGCATACCTCCTGCACTATGCGACATACCAAGGTATAATTTTGCAAGTGCATTCTGCGGTATATGTGGATTTTGTTGCAAACTGTGCTAATACGGTTAGTAGTAAATAAGTAATAAATTAAAATATCATGCCTGACTGCAAAGTTTTACTGTATGAACAGCGAAAATATAGTAAGAGAGAAACTTTTTTCCTTTCATTATTTTATGGGTATGTCAGCGAGAACAGGTTTTTAGAAGATCCGAAATTATATGTGAAGTATATTATGTTGCTAAGTGCTCTAATTTAAAAATACTGGATGAATATAGTCTGGGTAATTTGCACAACATGAGTTAAACTTCCTCATGAGATATACACAGTTACTAACTGTAACACTTGTTGTGTTAAACTATGACGTAAGACATCTCTTAATGAGTAGATTGTAATAGTACTTTAAATTCCTAAATTCGGTCAATAATTACATGAAATACTGGAGATCAAATGTTTGTTGTCCCTGAAAGCTGTTAAACAGCAACCTGCAACAATAACTGGGTGTCCAGGTGACCGATTTAGCCATCTAGCGGTATAAATGTACTGTTTGGCCGCTATATCTTGAAGATTTAGCTAGTGCTGACACATGCGGAGAAAGTCGGCCTATGGGAAAGATATTCATTTCTCTCTGGGCTCTGCCAAAGTCAAGCTGCCCCTAGATGCGAGGTATTAGAAAAGGTTTGCGTCCATTAGCAAATAACTTGAGTAGGCACTAGCTTGGGTGTTTACATTAGACCAAAAACGTACTCAAGTTTAGTTGTTCAGATTTCTGGAGCAAGTTTGTTTCAGGAACTCTCCGCAGGTACTTGCCACAGAACTGAAATTATTCTTAAAAGCAGAACAGTTACAATTGTTGTTGCATTGTTATTAACGAATAAAAATCGTGACGAAACACAGAAATCAAAATAAAAAAAACATAAAAAAATTAGAGGAGTAAATATTGATGTTACCAAAAAACACTATTCATTTAACTAAAATCAGAGGACTTAACTTAGATTAAAAGCTTTGAGGATGTCGTATGCAAATTTCGAACAGCTCTTTTCTGTTGTATAACGAAGAATTCGATAACAGGAAACAAAAATGCAGCGCTGTATCTCACCAAGAGACTACTTTTTAATTGCTCTTCGATTTTTGCAAGCAGTACTTACAACATTTATCAGAAATGTAATTAATTTAAGTTTACAGTAACGTTAAACAATCAACTAAAATTTAGAGACGTCTGTACTCCCGTTCTACTTTGCTTTCTGGTGAAACAAATTGATTGGTTAACTCATTTCACAGTTGCTTGACTGATGGTGCCAATTATGTGTGTTTAGGGATTTCAACAGTTCATTTGTTTCGATCCATCTGTCTTTGTGCCATTCTTCTATTCAACAATAATTCTTTCGTACAGGTACTGAACACACACAACTTCTGTAAGTTTGAGAACTTCCATGAAAAGACAAATTCGGAAAGTACTTGCAGCAAGATGCAAGAAACTAGAACGAAATTTCATCCCACAGCGGAGTATGCACTGCTTTCAAACTTCCTTACAAATTAAAACTGTGTGCCGGGCCGAGGCTCGAACTTGGGAACCCGATATGGCACACAGTTTTAATATGATAGAAAGTTTCGTGCAAGAAACTGTATTCAATAACCTGCGAACTTCTTGAATTTGACGAAACTAGCGGCGGGTTGCAGATACTGGGTGTGATCGTTCATAATATTGCACCCATTTCAGTGACTGTATGGATAATGCGTCTTACCACAGCAGGAAATTCGACAGAATGCCTAATAAATATGATTTCAGGATCACGATGTCAGTGTGGTTGCAAGAGGGCAAATAAACCGCAACGACTCATTGAGGAAGGCAGAACTGTTATCTGCAATAAAGGAAAACAACCAACCATGAAAGTGTACGTCGTGAATAAAATTACTGAGAGCAGGGGCCACAAAGTAATGCGTTTACCACACTACAGCAGTGATCTAAATCAAATAGAATTGGCATAGGTCAAAATAAAACACAATTTCAGGGACAACAAAGTCGCAGGTGACACGTGGAAGGAAAAATTGCAGAATCTTATTAAGGGGGGACGTAACGGAAAATGTAAACATTTATTTTAAAAAAATCATTACAGTTATGTTTATTAATGTACAAATCTAAACTTTTTCATGTGTAAAGGAAAGAGCTGTGTTTTAACGGAAAAATATAATAAAATACCCAGCATTAATATTTTGCCAGAAATTTGAATTTTTAATTTTTTCATTGTCTTTTTTTATAAAAAACCATAAATTCTAACAATGCAATTAATCTGAAAATTTTATTGTAGTGTCCTGAGAAGGTTATAAGACCACTGAACTACAGCTATTGTATCTGTAACAGAGTTTTTAATTTTGCACTTCCAAAATTAACATTTTTTTCTACGTAGAATCATCTAAAAATCGGAATGTAATCGCAGCATCTCGTATTTTTTAGTTCCAAGGAGACAGCAACATGATGAGAACAGTTCCTGAAAATTTCATAATATTAGCGCATATCCTTTTTGAGAAGAGGTTTCTAATAACGTAAAAAATGTAAAACAGAGAAAATGAGGTTCAAAGATTTTATTCTCATACATCTATATGTAATAAGCTTACTTCCTCTTTAGAATCCTCCATACTGATACTCCTCATCCTCCAGGTTTCTCTTCTCTCCTCTTCGAATCTGCCTCACCTGTATTTGCAGGTAAGACACCGATCTGTTAGCTTTCTTGACCCTGCTCTCGTCGATGGTGTGAAATGGTTTAGTTGTAAACACACCAGGATCTATACCAACTCCCTTCAGCACTTCAATTCTGCCATTATTTCCGTTATTGTAACATAAAACTGCATCATAGACACCTATTTTGATTACTTAAAGTCCACAGAACGCCCTTTTTGAGCATCTAATCCAAATTAAATTATTGAGGCTTTCATCTGCATTTTGTGTCTTTCCGTGAAGACACTTCCTCAATAAATCAGGTTTGCAAGAGACCTGAATGTGGGCTTAATTGCATTCAAATAGGTTCTGGTAATGAGTGTTTACGTGAATACGTCTCATTTCTGTTGGTGAAGTTACACCAATCGTTTTTCGGTCACAGACTGTGCATTGGTGTTTGGTAAGTGGATAGTTTGTGGAAAAAAATTGCCCACACAGCACGCTTCATTGCCTCTAACTTGTGTGTGTTTTTCCTGATAGCTCTTCCATAAAATAACTGAAATTAGTCAGTTTCGATCTCAGTAAGCCTGCCTTTTCCTGCTAGTGGTTTATCCTCAAGTACTTCACCTTTCTTCTCTTTCAGCAAGCGATGAAGTCTACCACCAAGCTTCTTTTGGATGTGACCAATACATTTCAACATTTCTATTGTAGTATTGTACGGATTTTTATCCGTTGCAGCTTTGAACGAAGAAGAGTCCCCATCACCAAGGTATTTAGTATAACACCATACTGGTCCTCAGATCTGGAGAACATCCTCACAACTGCAGCAGCCTCTGTGCCCCCACTTGAGCCACTATAATTTTTAGAGCATGCTACTGCATGCTTTTCTTGGCACAGGTTCTCACTGTCTCCATTGTTGGACATTTTCCTTGTTGCACACTGGTCGCTGTATTTAGACATTTCTAAATCTAAAACTTTACCTGAGTGAATGCGAGTAACTGATGCAACTTCATACAGATATGTGTGACCCCTTTTCATCCAGGTCCCATCTACAGACACACACAGGTCAGTAACATTTGTAGGAGATTTACTGTCGTGAATATCCACCCCAGGACCTATTTCTCTTTGGTTTATTTTTACCAATTCCTCCACTGCTTTCTTCATAGAAACTTTGGCTGTATTGCACACAGTATCAGGCATTTATTTATTTATTTTTCAAACCTTACACAAGGTGGAGGCATGTTCTGAAAACCTCACAATAAATTACCTCCTTCCCTACCCTGTCCAAGGCATCTCGGAGCATATGCTAACCTAAAATTGCTCTCAGAGCTGCATCAAACTAGTCTCTGGACTGAAGACCACAACAACAACAGGTACCAGTGTCAGCGTTTTTGGAGGAGGAAAATGAAAATTAATAGCCACACGAATTACAAATTAATTTAAAATCACAAGCTATTCCCACCCTTCTATCTTCAACAACAATCATGCATTCCATATTTTTACAGCTAACACATGAACATGAAAACTTTATAGCCTGTCAGAGAAGCTCTAAATCAATAAGTCTGAATGCAGTGAAATCCACACCAACACTATTCACCACCTGTACAATTCCCCAGTCCCAAGTTTCGATGCTGAAGCTGAGAGCTTATGTTCTTCATTTCAAGCTGTTTCATCTTTTTTGTTGGTAAACCGATTTCCATGAAACCTCCGTTTCCTAAACACAGTTTTTCCACCACCTATTAGACCTACGCATAAATCTTGACTTCCACGTAAAGGTTTGCGAATTCAACCTTCCAATTACTAATATGTGTTAGTATTGTCAAAACGTAAATAAACCACATGCAAGAAAGTTTTCACGCAAAGATATAGACGTCAGCCAGAGATATACACTCCTGGAAATGGAAAAAAGAACACATTGACACCGGTGTGTCAGACCCACCATACTTGCTCCGGACACTGCGAGAGGGCTGTACAAGCAACGATCACACGCACGACACAGCGGACACACCAGGAACCGCGGTGTTGGCCGTCGAATGGTGCTAGCTGCGCAGCATTTGTGCACCGCCGCCGTCAGTGTCAGCCAGTTTGCCGTGGCATACGGAGCTCCATCGCAGTCTTTAACACTGGTAGCATGCCGCGACAGCGTGGACGTGAACCGTATGTGCAGTTGACGGACTTTGAGCGAGGGCGTATAGTGGGCATGCGGGAGGCCGGGTGGACGTACCGCCGAATTGCTCAACACGTGGGGCGTGAGGTCTCCACAGTACATCGATGTTGTCGCCAGTGGTCGGCGGAAGGTGCACGTGCCCGTCGACCTGGGACCGGACCGCAGCGACGCACGGATGCACGCCAAGACTGTAGGATCCTACGCAGTGCCGTAGGGGACCGCACCGCCACTTCCCAGCAAATTAGGGACACTGTTGCTCCTGGGGTATCGGCGAGGACCATTCGCAACCGTGTCCATGAAGCTGGGCTACGGTCCCGCACACCGTTAGGCCGTCTTCCGCTCACGCCCCAACATCGTGCAGCCCGCCTCCAGTGGTGTCGCGACAGGCGTGAATGGAGGGACGAATGGATACGTGTCGTCTTCAGCGATGAGAGTCGCTTCTGCCTTGGTGCCAATGATGGTCGTATGCGTGTTTGGCACCGTGCAGGTGAGCGCCACAATCAGGACTGCATACGACCGAGGCACACAGGGCCAACACCCGGCATCATGGTGTGGGGAGCGATCTCCTACACTGGCCGTACACCACTGGTGATCGTCGAGGGGACACTGAATAGTGCACGGTACATCCAAACCGTCATCGAACCCATCGTTCTACCATTCCTAGACCGGCAAGGGAACTTGCTGTTCCAACAGGACAATGCACGTCCGCATGTATCCCGTGCCACCCAACGTGCTCTAGAAGGTGTAAGTCAACTACCCTGGCCAGCAAGATCTCCGGATCTGTCCCCCATTGAGCATGTTTGGGACTGGATGAAGCGTCGTCTCACGCGGTCTGCACGTCCAGCACGAACGCTGGTCCAACTGAGGCGCCAGGTGGAAATGGCATGGCAAGCCGTTCCACAGGACTACATCCAGCATCTCTACGATCGTCTCCATGGGAGAATAGCAGCCTGCATTGCTGCGAAAGGTGGATATACACTGTACTAGTGCCGACATTGTGCATGCTCTGTTGTCTGTGTCTATGTGCCTGTGGTTCTGTCAGTGTGATCATGTGATGTATCTGACCCCAGGAATGTGTCAATAAAGTTTCCCCTTCCTGGGACAATGAATTCACGGTGTTCTTATTTCAATTTCCAGGAGTGTAGATGTCAGCCAAAGATATCGAAAGAAAATAGCCTTCACACTGACAAAAATTCCGCTGAAGCAAGCAGTTTCCCAAATGTCGAAAAGGGTGAGAGTGGCCGCCACGCAGAGTTAATCAATTTAAGAATTTAAAGGCATTTCTAAACCTGGTATCACGATAACATTCGCGCAGAACATAGATTAAACTGTGTGCATCAATAAAATAATATTTGAAAAATCGATTTTTTGGACCAAAATCCATTACATCCCCCCCCCCCCCCCCCTTAATGCTGCTTTCCTTTCGGTTACTACACAGGACTGGCAAGGTTTCTGCAGGAATGTGCAAGAGCTGGAGCAAAGGTACTGGACACGAGACAGGATAACGGAAATGGCCATCGATGAAGTTATCATCAATACCACGCCCTCAAGCGATGATGATGATGATCTTGTAACAAACACAAATGGCGGTGATCTTTTGTGATCACCATTTTGACAGTTCTTTCAGGCACAATAAATTACACGTTTTAAACATTACTGCTGTCTTCGTTAAATAAATGCAATGTGCAAACAGATTCCCAAAATCACTTTTTTTTTAACTTTCGATTCATACTATCATAAGTCGTACATTCATCTACATTCATTTTTTATTGTTTCCGATACATAAATAATACATAGGTAATAGGTAAAACTTTCGAGCATGAATATGTCAACAAATTAGATGATCGACGATCCGACGGAAGTGTCACTTAAACGGGCAATAATTCCGCGAGTGCCGCCTGCGATTTCGTGATAAGCGCAAAACACGGGTAGTCGTGCCAGCACAAAGCAGCTGACACTGCCTTCAACTCGCCGCTGCTCTACCATCGGCAGCCAAACTTGGGGAGTACAGCAGTCCCCGGCGGCTACAGCGCCAATCGTCAACATATCGTGGACAAACAGTAGATGAGGGGAGTATTATGGTGCTCGGGTGACCTTGGAATGAGTCTTTTCGCAGTTTCAACTATAGGACTTTCCTCTCAGGTAGCTCTCTAGACGAAGCGTCTGCAGAGTCTGTAACTCCACCTCAGACTTCTCGATAAGGGCATCACTCTATGCAAATGACAGCGGGAACTGTTTTCCATTTCAATTCCGCCCACTCTTAAATCGGTTTATGAACATATCGGATGTCGTTGTCCTGACGTATCAGCATAATTTTTACACTGGTGTTCGTAACCAGCGACGATTTTCAAGCGTTTGTGCACGAGAACGCCTACCATCTCTGCGGGAGATGTTGAACGTATACAAAGAAAGGCAACATGAATGGGTACAGATTTGTTCGACCCATGGTGTAGATTCATGGAGGTGCTGAGAAACCTGAAATCGAAGACGCTTGGAGACAGACAACTACCCCGTGAAAGACTGCTTAGTTTCAACAGCCAGTATTAAATGAGGAATCTAAGAATGTACTACAACCTCCTGCTTATCGCTTTTATAGGGATCGTGAAGACAGGGTTCGACTGATTGCAACACGCTCAGAGACAGTTAAGCAATCATTCTTCCTGCACTTTGAACACGATTGAAAAGGGTAGTAGCTAATATGTAGAACAATGGGAAATACGTTCTCCCAAGCAATTCAAAGCGGTTTGTTGAGTGTAAATGTAGATGTAGATATAGAAGAGAAGTAGCAGATACATTGATGGTGGAGTGAGAGATAAAGGGTCACTTATGCTCAGAGAAAGAAACAAATTAGCCTTACAACTAGAGCAATCTCAGCTTGTACATTGTGAACTGTTTTCCGTTGCGTTCGTGTATCCCTCGATTTGTTTTGAAATATTTCAGATATTTATGAAGAAGAGCGAGAGAAGTTCGTTGAAAATGAGTTATAGATGAAGATGGTCAGTGACGAAGCAAAAATTTCCTGCTCAGGAACATGTTACGGTGGCCAATACGTACGGTCATGTCTATGCGCTGTTTCGTTGCATCCATGTACTTCGACAATGTGTGCTTTTTTTTTACAGGAACACAGAAGCCTTACCTGGTTGGAATAGGAAACAATGTTACCATTTCTTGTAGCTAAAGTACTACGCAGTACAGTTTGAAGGAATGTCTGCATTGGCAGGTAAGGATTCTTTGTGAAATGTATCGCAGTTTTAGAAGGCAGCTTTTGAGTCTCTGTGCCTTAAGAAACAATATGACAGTGGTAAAAGAAAAGGGCATATCGTTGCTTCGGTCTTTACAATGTTTAAGCTACGTGATGAACAGTAATTAGCAGTTTGTTCTACTGAGAAACGTTCTCTGTCAGTCATCAAAAAAATGTATATCATGTACCGGTACGCAGGCAGCAGCATGTGCTTCCTATATGTTCCAAAAAGTCGCGCTTAAAAGCGGGGTAATTTCGGGGCTCATACCTCGGGTTCTGTTGGTGATAGGAAGGTGGGGTCAAATGTTTTGGATAGCCATTGGGCTAGGGATCATTTTATACCCAACAGAACGATCCCCTTACTATAGCTTACTATATGCGGGGTCAAAGTTTGAACGCCCTAAAAACATGGGTTTTGTGTACCAAAACCGAGCCGCGGATTCCAAGACGGCTATTCATAGAAAATGACTGTAATTTTTTCGATATGTTCCTGAGATCCCGACCTCAAAAAGCCTTGAGAATTTTCTTGACTTCTTTATCCATTTCCGGGATACAGAGGTTCAAATTTATGATATTTGTACACCCAAAATTCGCACGTAATATCCTCTGTGAGGCGAAAACGTAGTTAATAAAGGCCATAGCACGGAGAAATATCCTGTAAAGTGTCTCCGTAATCATCGGCAGATTTATGGGAATCCGATGTAGTACTGAAGCACATGCAAAATTTTTGTGCACGTAAAACCTGGTCTGAGGTATGAAACTAGTTTTGCGATATTTCAATTCCACATTAGTAATTTATCAAAATTTTACTGATCCATAATGTTCTCTTCACATAAGTGAATCGCACGGGGTAGCCATACGGTCTGAGCCTTGCCACAGTTCGTGCGACTCACTCCATTGGAGGTTCGAGTCCTCCCTTGGGCATGTGTGTGTGTGTTTGTTGTCCTTAGCGTAAGTTAGTTTGAGTTAGATTGTGTGTAAGACTAGGGACCGATGACCTCAGCAGTTTGGTCCCATAGAACTTACCACAAATTTCCAAATATGAGTGACAAGCCCTGTTGTAACAGAGAAGAGAGAAGGGAACCAGCGGGAAAGTGCTCTTATCGGAGAAAAAAAAAATACAAAAAAAAGACAGGCAAATATGCTCCTACTTAAAAGACTCCGACTGAAAATTGTGGTAGCAACTTCCTCATTCTACTTGCCTCAGCACCATTAAAAATTTTTACAGAAATTTTCGCGTACAAACATATTCGAGCTTTTTTTATGCTGGGAGAGAAGGAGGAAAGAGATGGAAAAGTAGTAATCACTGGAAGATAGTAGACAGTGGTTGTGATGTAGAACAAGTGAAGGAGACAATCGAAGTGTGAGAGAAAGAGAGGAACACAGTGGCAGTGGAAAATAGTTTACGGTGACAGAACAGTGCTAGGAAAAGAGTGAAGGAGAAGTTGCAAGTGGGAGAGGAGCAAAGAGAAGGAGAATGGGTAGTGAGAGAGAGCTACCAATAATGAGAGACAGAATCTATGACAGTGACAACAAAGAAGAGAGGGATAGTGACAGTGAGAAGAGCCTGCAGCAGTAGGAAGGAAGAAACAGCAAGTGGGAGACAGTGGAAGTGAAAGGTGACTGTTAAATCCTGCCTAGTCATCAAATATACAGCGTCTAGGAAACGTGCTTTCTCGGATCGCAAGACAACAATTCAAGCAAATTGTATTAATGAGTTTTATTAGAAAATGAGCACTTACAGTACTTAACTTCGTGTTGCACACATGGGTTGACATGCGACATGCAAAATAAGTAATGTTCTTCAGTATGAACAATCCTAATACAAACGAAGTAATAGAGTTGACACTTCTATCCACGTCCCTAGCCTTGAAGCTTCTCTGTCTGGCGCGGTGCTTATGTCCTCTTCACATAGAGGCCGCTGTTGTGTTGTCGTCCTGGAGGAAGGTCCAGCCAGGGTATGATTGGTTGACTTCTTCTCACAGCCTTCTCTGCTCTGTGTTTCCTAACTGGCGTGTCGGCGCTTGGCTTTACGCCGTAAAAAAGACAGTCGTATTAGGACAGATTGAAGGAGACTGTGCCTATGAGACAGGAGGGTGTTTTTAGTTCCATTGCCTGGCAGTAAGATGCATGTAATCATGGGTGTAACAACAGAGAAAACAGCTTTATAGTATTTAATCAACAAATAATCCTTTAGATAAGATATGGTCCACATTCAGTTAGCAACAGTGAAGTAAATGTCTTGATACACGCATTTGTGTGAATTAAGCTAACACGTAAGTGCACAGTAACAAGATTAGCTCCTTTAAAGGCCACTTTTGTCTCAAAAGAGAGGCTTATCTTGAAGGATGGGCCAGCGTGCGATTAGAACTGGGAAGGAACTTTAATGCAATCAGCGACGTGAGATTATCTACGACAGCTATTAGCGATGATTAATCCTGAGTATTACGGAGATTACAGTCGCTCGATTAATAACCGTCGGCAGGGCTACTTTAGAGATTAGAAATACAAGTAGACTAGGAAGGAAGGAGTCACTTATGATTTATCGACATTGTAAAGCACCTCAGAGGTTTTTTTCTGTACAAATTACCTAGCCTTCAGTGCCTATCGTCTGGTTCCGTAGAACAGTGATGTCAACAAATATATCTCGAGCGTTACACGAAGAAATTGCATTCACCTTTGCAGCAGTGAAATAATCTTACTGTTTAGCTGTATTATTCGAGCCCCATCAGCAAATTATCAAATCCACAACTCCTGTGAATATATTGTACCTACCTTGTTTCATTCTGTCCAAGGTTGCAATTCCACGACTTCAGTTGACATTTGAGATGGAACTGAAGATTGTAACATAAACCGCTACGGTCGCAGGTTCGAATCCTGCCTCGGGCATGGATGTGTGTGATGTCCTTAGATTAGTTAGGTTTAAGTAGTTCTAAGTTCTAGGGGACTGATGACCTCAGATGTTAAGTCCCATAGTGCTCAGAGCCATTTGTAACATAAAAAACCTTTTGAAAATAAGCAACAACTTTGCGTGGTGTTTGTTTATTATAATTTAGAGCAAAATAAAACATAGTGCTATACTCCAATATGGCCGTCATCAGTGCTACCTTCTTACTAGCTGTAAGAATCGAAGATGCACGGTCTCATATGAGGCTACCTCTTCCAACCGCCATAGCTCAATGTAAAGCTCTCACAGTACAGCCCCAACTTAACTGAAGCAGTTTTTTTTTAAAAATATGGTAAGTTATGACATCATTCCTATGGTGTTAAACAGGCTCAAAGTGAGACACTAAAGGCTGATTTTCAATATGATTCTGAGGTTCAAAACATAATTCGGGAAACTTCACAGACAGCCGGTTCCGTTTGCATACAAATCATGTTCATAATTTATTGTTCTCCACAACTACAACGTATACCACTACACAACCACAACAGGGCACAGCTGTGGATTCAGTGGTAGCACCATATACAAAAACGAGTGACTGTCGGTGGATGAATGTCTTAAAATTCTCCATTCTTCCATAAACACACACACACACACACACACACACACACACACACACAGCCCATCGTAGCAGAGAGCTTAGTGGAATCATAACGGAATGCTTCATCGACAGATTGTTAATTTACACTTCTGCTTTGGACTTCTCGTACACTAATGCTTTGTTCATGCATTCGCAATCGTTGTCTTTCACTAAACTTCACTAAATGTTACTCCACTTAATTCATTTCGTAATCTTGTTTCTTCAGCAGTTTCTCTACGTCAGCTTGCTGAGTGTCTTACTCGATCCTCTTCCGTAATTTCATCTCGTTGTTCATCTGTAAAGTTTTCTCTCAATCTGTTCATTCACTTCCGCTGTGGAGCTAAATGTAGTTCTCCCTCCTTGTCTCTTTTATTTCTTCACTGTTCTTCGTGTTACCTTATTTTCAGTTCACCACTGCCAAGATCTCCTCTTTTACCTTTCAGTGTCCTCTTAATATTAGTTAACATACTAAAAACCTACTAAATACACTGTTCACTTCCTTAAGAAATCACTTCCACTACCGAGCGAGGTGGCGCAGTGGTTAGACACTGGACTCGCACTCGGGAGGGCGACGGTTCAATCCCGCGTCCGGCCATCCTGATTTAGGTTTTCCGTGATTTCCCTAAATCGCTCCAGGCAAATGCCGGGATGGTTCCTTTCAAAGGGCACGGCCGACTTCCTTCCCCGTCCTTCCCTAATCCGATGAGACCGATGACCTCGCTGTCTGGTCTCCTTCCCCGAAACAACCAACCAACCAATCACTTCCACTAGAATTTATTGTAGTTTCTACACTTTCACTTTTTCTTGATCTGCTCTAATCAGTTCCCAAATATATACAGACGCTTGCGTCACGCCATCGCCTATGTATACTGTTCTGAGCTAGAACGCATCCCCACCACAACAGGATAAGGGAACGTTCTTGATCATCCTGGAACATTCCAGAACATTTACAAGTATTCTGAAAAATTATAGAAAAGTCTGGAACAGTCTCGAAATTTCAGGAGGATTCTATAACGCTGTAGTCCATTCTTGATGTTCTTTAAGATTCTGTAACATTTTGGAACATTCTCGAACATTATAGAAGGAACATTCCGGCCAGTCTTCGCCTTTCGATTCCCAGCATATTCACGGACTTCCCATAAGACGTCCACTGATTGGATGCCCTCTTTTGACATCCATATCCTCGAACCCAGCCTCTGCAGTTCCAAATTGAAACCTTTTTCATGGATGGGAGATGGAGGCTACCATAAGACATAACCTCCATAGGGCTTCGAGGGAGCGTTGGAAAGTTATAGCAGTCTGCATAGACAAACCACACTTACATTTAGTATGTATATCGATTAGAGCACATGGTCTTATAAAAAATTACTGCTGCAATAACATCGTCAAGAGTACCAACAATTCACAAAGAGTGAGTAAGAAAATACGCCACAGTGTATATAGAACGGGATTTACGTGATGAGCTAGTTGGGCACTTCTGTTAATAGTCGAGAGATAACAATCTTCGTTAACGGCTGGAGTCTCAAATGACTCCTAGTTCCTCAAGGAAGAGAATTTATGCAATGAAAAAAGTTATGTGCGTGTTTAACGGAATTAAGATCTCAACTTCAGGTGCGGATTTAAAGAAGAAGAAAACGTAGGATTTTGTCTTTTTTTTCTGTCCTCCTTATCAGAGGACATTCGCTTTGCCGTTCTGTTGCGGCAGTGCACTTGCAAAAAGTTTTTATCCAGTCATAGCTGCGCCATGTAAGCTTTGATCTGCAACTGTAGTTGAAGTTATTATGGTAATGTAGTGGATGTAGTCTTCGGGGCAAACAGAGTCATATCTTATGGAACTTCATGCTCGAAATTGTCGTCCTACTTGTAGTAAACTATAGAAATTAAGCGATTGTTGTAGAAGTACGAGTAAAAAAAGATTTTTTGCTCTGCTGAACAGTGTACGCAAACGGATACTTCTGCAACGAAGCCTGAAGAAAGGAAGAAAGGAACTTCCTTTGCCACATGATGTAAGGAAATGTAACCCACTGAAACTAATATTCAGTTAACTGTTCTTGGTAGAATGTTTTATACATCATGCATGAAAAATCACACAACGCTGGTCTAATATTTTACAATATTGTAGATTCTAACACTACTATGTGTTTTCACTCCCTAACAGTTGTTATCATACTGTGTACAAGTGTACGGTTTTCTTGTCACTGGTGTCCAAGGCTGGAAAGAACCGTGTATCACTGTTGGCAGGAAGACTCAGTAGCCGATTTGTCTTGATTAGGAGCGAGGCTGACGCAGTGCATAATGTCCTCATCCAACAGAGGGGTCACTGTCAACATATGCCATTGGGTCATAGGCCATCACCGAATGTGATACTGTTGGTAGGCTTGGGGTTTATTTCAGGAAATGGTGCACAATGTGGTAGTAACGAGCTGTAGGCTGCCCCTCTTCCTTTCTCTTACCAACCAATATTTCTTCCACCGTTGGGATTACAAGCTTCCACCTTCAGGTGTAGCACTACCTCATCTGCGATTGTTATCGACTCTGATCACAGGATTACTGGTTACAACTGTAACATTAAATAACAAGGCTCGTAAACTGTCCACAGATTCATGACGTATATCGACAACTGTATTTCACGAAGATGAACTTATATTTGACGAATCTCCGAGTGGAACAGAGGGGGGAGGGGGGGGGGGGGGGAAATATGACTTTGGCGCGATTTGTGCCCTCCGCCACACACCGCTTGGTGGCTAGCGGAGTATGTATGTAGATGTAGATGTAGAACACGTGTGAATAGCTTGGTCTCCACTCTTTATTCTTGACAGACTGGAGGGCAAACATCCCTTAAACATCTTCATAGCAAACGTTATTTTAAACTGATAATAACTATTGTATTTCCAGATCCAGTGTGAAGTGGATGGCAGAGGATTTTTTCAACTTATCACATGACAGGCCTTCTTCCTGTTCCTCCCAACCAAGAAATCTTCAGTACAGCCATAAATTCAGTTTGATACCCCGCAAGGTCGTTAATCTTTAAGTCGATAAATACCGAGCTAAATGTTTCTGATTCCTCTTTGAGATATGGCACTACTACTTGTATATCTAGTTTACTGAACATGCACATGCTTGGTGAAAGGCAGGTTATGACATTGACATCACCATAACATAATCTGAAAACGTAATTGGTGTGGCTTTTGATGTTGGACTGCTTGGATGTGAAAGTGATTTTGAAAGTATAAACGTGGCTTTAGTGAAGTGTGTACATTGTTCTCTGTTTATTTGTTTCGACCATTTCACCGAAATCCTACATCGGCACTGTGAGGACTAATATAAGAACTATCAGGTACTTAGGATATGTGTGTTTTGCTTTAAGCAGAAGATTTTTGGAACTGTTGATTGCAAATGTAATGACACGCTGGCGTCAGTGAATTACGTATAGTTTCCCTCCTATGGTACAGAGATCTTCTTACTTTGTTTCTCCCTATCAAAATGTCACTTGTAGTAGACTGCAACATATTGCACAGAAATGACACAGACCAACGCTTTTTTATGATCGAGTGTTCAAATGGTTCAAATGGCTCTGAGGACTATGGGACTTAACATCTATGGTCATCAGTCCCCTAGAACTTAGAACTACTTAAACCTAACTAACCTAAGGACATCACACACATCCATGCCCGAGGCAGGATTCGAACCTGCGACCGTAGCAGTCGCGCGGTTCCGGACTGCGCGCCTAGAACTGCTAGACCACCGCGGCCGGCAGATCGAGTGTTATTGTAAGCATAGTTTCGCTTAGTTCCGAGCGTTCGAGGTCAAAAGTATCCCTTGTAAGAAGAACAAGAGGCTAATCAAGAACAGACCACAAAAAAACGAAACTATTTGACAAGAACTAAAAGTAGTGGCCATTGAAGGTAGAGAAGCTAGAGACTGCAACACTGGTATGAATAGGTGCAAACCATGGACTGTAAACTACTTCCCAAACCAGCCTCAGCCTACAAGCCACCAGTAAGGAGAGATGACGGAAACCTAAGAACAGATGGATAGACAATTTGTGAAGATAGAACAGGCTCAATGCCTTATCCATGAAGTGTAGAAGAAGAAGAAAATCTATAATAGTGTTATTTTCACAAAAAATGTGATTTTGTAGGCAGAGAAACAATAAATAACGTCAGGAAAGATTTTAATGTTAAAGAAAAATTAGTAAATGTAGTTCACGAAACTTGAACAAAAAAATCACAAAATTGAACCAATAATTCTGGGAAGGAAATCAAATACTTTCAGAAAATATGACAGAAGCAGTCACTCGAGAGAGTAACCAACAGAAATGGTCTCAGAGTTTCAGCTGAAAAAACAGATTTTATGAAAAATGTAATAACTACTCCAAAATACCTAGAAAAAACAAATAACTAAAGTAGAGCGACTGAGTAAATCTTAATATCTTCAAGAAACAATACAGCACATAATAATTTTCAGATGATTTAAGAACTAATAAAATGGAAAGAGCATATGAGTCAACTAAAAATATCTGCAACACAAAATGCTTGTCTAGAATGCCGATACGAAATCCTCGTACCGCCGTGGTAAGACTAGAATGCTTTATATGCAAGTGAATGCTTAACGATGAACTCTAAGCTGAACCTGAAAGAACTGTTGTTAGGAACGTAATAGGGCAATAAAGATTACAAAGAAAAATTAGAAATAAAAATATAAATTCTTAAAGTAAAACGTATTTTCTTTCGTGGTGGGGAGCCGCGACCAGTTCTGGGGCCAGCGTTGCAGATCCTCAGCTCGTAAGTATGGCTTCAGAGGCCAGATGACACTCATCAGGCCAGATAACACTCATCGTTTGTTTCAACGTGCGCCACAGCCTGCAGTTGATTGTACCTTGTTCTCCTGGAACAGCCTCTTCGACATCTTGAATAAGGCCTCCAGGCATACATACTGAGTGCAGAAGGTAATCTTTCCCATCTCTTACTACCATTTCGCTAAGTGGTACTATTATTTGCTGTATGCTAACTGATGACAGTTAACAGGCTCATACCACTTTGTGCACGCAATCGGGACTCAACAGCACTCGTAATAGGATGAAGTAAGTCGCACTGGCTCGTTTTCAGTTTGAGTGGGAGGGAGCACCTCAGATTTGTTGATTAGGGTGTAGTACCCTAAGCCTTTCCTGGTCCTCGCCTTCCCTATACAGTGTCCCAAATCGACTACTGATAAGCTTCTGACAGTCATGTCGGTGAGTGGTGATAGGTCCCGTACTTCCCGGAGAGGAGGTAGAGTCCACGGGAGACGACAGTACCTGACACACCTGTGGTATCTCTAATATATGACTCTCAGTAACTGATACAACGCTATCATTTGCTGTAAGTGCTGTCTTTTGTTTGACAGCAGTCAGGGCGATTTGCTGATACTTACGAACCGTAGCTAATCCACCCCGCACCCGAGAACGGTACTCACGGTGGGGCTGACTTGTGGCTGATGCAATCTTTTTCTGGACAGAGAAGAAATAACTTTTATTTGACTATGATGATTTTCCTTTAATTTCTGAATATGCTACAATACAAAGATTGCAAAATCCCTTTAGGAGCTGAAGCTGCAATGCCAAAGCTTTGTCTGTGGTAATGAGAGAAAATCCAGCCATAATGTGGTGTTTCAAGAAGCATGTCAGAAATTAAATACGCAGATAAAGTGAGAAATGGATTGGTAGCAAATTAGAACACGTGAAAAAAGAAGCATATTGGAACTCCCTAACCAGCAGAAGGGGCAGAGAAGTAGATGCGAATAACTGTAGGGACAGCTGAAAATTAATACACATAGGTCGGATTAGTGAAGATTTTCTGTGTGGGAGCTATCTAGAGGTAAAAATTTAGCACAAGATATTACGAGATGGAACGGCATCAAACCAGTCCCCATAATGAGGACATAAGGAAGAGCAGTACTGGAATCATGAGGTTGGACTGATAATTGTGGTAAATCTCTATGAAATTCAGTAGGAAATTCTATTAAGCTACATGACTGGTAAACTTGATTCTTCTAATTGTTTTATTGAAATAGGAGTGGGAAGAGTTTATGGGCTGGGTTTCGAAGAAGTTTCCAAAAAAATGGCTCTGAGTACTATGGGACTTAACATCTGAGGTCATCAGTCCCCTATAACTTAGAACTACTTAAACCTAACTAACCTAAGGACATCACACACATCCATGCCCGAGGCAGGATTCGAACCTGCGACCGTAGCGGTCGCGCGGTTCCAGACTGAAGCGCCTAGAACCACTCGGCCACACCGGCCGGCGAAATAGTTTCCAGTAAAACAATTTTTTCTGATGGAATAAAAAAAATAGAAACTCACTGGATCCAAAGAATTGAGATCATTAGAGATTATACGCTGAAATCAACTTTTATTATTTTAAAAAACTTTAATTTAGTCTGTTTTCTGTTGAATTTAAGAAGCTACCTTATGCCATAGAGGTATAGTTAAATTTTCACTCGGCACAGAACGTTAATAAAGCTTCGCCTTCGAGTCCAAAGGGTTGGAATTTTGGATTTAAATTGCATCTACGACTTCGCCACAGGCTGCGATACTTTTAAAACAGAGACTTTCCCGAAGACAAAGGTTCCAACATCAGAAATAAAAACACCTGATAGCTGCGACAGAATTACCAGCGGTGTACCCCGGATGACCGTAGTGCGTCGTTCATTTCAGGGCTGCTTCGGCCCACCTGAGCAGAATTTCGTTGTTTGCATACTACACTCCTGGAAATTGAAATAAGAACACCGTGAATTCATTGTCCCTGGAAGGGGAAACTTTATTGACACATTCCTGGGGTCAGATACATCACATGATCACACTGACAGAACCACAGGCACATAGACACAGACAACAGAGCATGCACAATGTCGGCACTAGTACAGTGTATATCCACCTTTCGCAGCAATGCAGGCTGCTATTCTCCCATGGAGACGATCGTAGAGATGCTGGATGTAGTCCTGTGGAACGGCTTGCCATGCCATTTCCACCTGGCGCCTCAGTTGGACCAGCGTTCGTGCTGGACGTGCAGACCGCGTGAGACGACGCTTCATCCAGTCCCAAACATGCTCAATGGGGGACAGATCCGGAGATCTTGCTGGCCAGGGTAGTTGACTTACACCTTCTAGAGCACGTTGGGTGGCACGGGATACATGCAGACGGGCATTGTCCTGTTGGAACAGCAAGTTCCCTTGCCGGTCTAGGAATGGTAGAACGATGGGTTCGATGACGGTTTGGATGTACCGTGCACTATTCAGTGTCCCCTCGACGATCACCAGTGGTGTACGGCCAGTGTAGGAGATCGCTCCCCACACCATGATGCCGGGTTTTGGCCCTGTGTGCCTCGGTCGTATGCAGTCCTGATTGTGGCGCTCACCTGCACGGCGCCAAACACGCATACGACCATCATTGGCACCAAGGCAGAAGCGACTCTCATCGCTGAAGACGACACGTCTCCATTCGTCCCTCCATTCACGCCTGTCGCGACACCACTGGAGGCGGGCTGCACGATGTTGGGGCGTGAGCGGAAGACGGCCTAACGGTGTGCGGGACCGTAGCCCAGCTTCATGGAGACGGTTGCGAATGGTCCTCACCGATACCCCAGGAGCAAAAGTGTCCCTAATTTGCTGGGAAGTGGCGGTGCGGTCCCCTACGGCACTGCGTAGGATCCTACGGTCTTGGCGTGCATCCGTGTGTCGCTGCGGTCCGGTCCCAGGTCGACGGGCACGTGCACCTTCCGCCGACCACTGGCGACAACATCGATGTACTGTGGAGACCTCACGCCCCACGTGTTGAGCAATTCGGCGGTACGTCCACCCGGCCTCCCGCATGCCCACTATACGCCCTCGCTCAAAGTCCGTCAACTGCACATACGGTTCACGTCCACGCTGTCGCGGCATGCTACCAGTGTTAAAGACTGCGATGGAGCTCCGTATGCCACGGCAAGCTGGCTGACACTGACGGCGGCGGTGCACAAATGCTGCGCAGCTAGCGCCATTCGACGGCCAACACCGCGGTTCCTGGTGTGTCCGCTGTGCCGTGCGTGTGATCATTGCTTGTACAGCCCTCTCGCAGTGTCCGGAGCAAGTATGGTGGGTCTGACACACCGGTGTCAATGTGTTCTTTTTTCCATTTCCAGGAGTGTATATCATACACATATCCACCGTGGATATGATAAACAGGATCCTAAAAACCTTATCTAGCAGAGACGAATACCATGCCGTGGAAACTGCAAACACACAAGAATTTACGTTTAGTTGATGAATAGGGGTCTGAATAGCCTTTAAAGTTTTAAGTGAAGTGTCCTACGTTCTGTTCAGTTACGCCGTGTGTGTGTGGCAGTCCTTATTTATCAGCCGCACTAGAGTCTAATGAGCAATCATAATGATGCCTAAGAGAAATTTAATTTGGAATCAAGAAATACTGAAAGGAGTAAAATTTATGAATAAATCTATTCAAGAAAAGGAGTCACAACTGCTGTAACCCTGAGGTGCGCGTGTGCACTGCAGTAGACAGCTGTTAACGGTCGCTTCTTTGGTGTTTTCAGTCCTGAGACTGTAAATGCACGCAGTCCACTCCACGGGACACCTCCTACTGGTGCTGTGGGCTGTATGCATTTGCAGCCTCAGGACTGATTGAAAACGCCAAAGAAGCTACCGTTAACAGCTGTCTACTGCAATGCACGCGGCGCACCACAGGATTAAAAGAACATTAAAAACCGTTCCTCTCTGCTGGGTACGGAGAATGAAGGAAACTGGTATGTTCACTTCATCTGCGAAACAGATAACTCTGAAAGCAACTTTGATGAATAAACAGAAATGGGGCGCGCTGAACACCTAATTAAAAAAAGAGAGTTCATTTCTGAAATGATTACGCTTTAAGACCTCCCGTTTAATTTCATGTAGAGTCTCGGATGTCAGCGCCCAATGCTATTTGTTATGCCAGACTAAAAATTAAGACAGCGCCATTTATTTTTATTTTCAATGTCCATATTTCCATCACGTTTCGTAATTGTTATTCCGAAAATATTTTAGTATATGAAGAATTTTGGCATGTAAATAGTGCAATACAACGCTGTTTCATAAATTGTTCTCGGTCCACTTGTCACAGTATGTATGAAAAATCTGAACTTTCGACAGTAACCAGCATTTTCTTCTTAAGAAAAGCAACTATTTTTGGTGTTCTGTGAAAGCAGCTGACTCTCGAGGTAACGAAATCACGCAGATGTGACAGATGTAGTAGATTTTTACATGGACTTTTTCACTGCTACCAGAGATTACAGCAAGTATGACATTTCATCGCTGGAGTCATTGTAATGTCTGGTGGTTTCATGACAAAGACGATGCTGGTTATTCAGACAACTTACGGGAATCCAGTCAGGTGGCATCTTATGTAACTGCGGATGTTTCGACAGGTGTCATTTTCAAGATGTGCATTAGTGCATTGAAACTGGCAGGGTGTGCACTTGTAGGATTATCCGCGCCTGTCGAAGATGTGGCTCGGTTGCATTCCAATAAGTTGTTTGAAAATTTTATATGTCGAGAGCAATTCAAGTTTCACATATCAGTTTTCTCGAAATTCGTCGCGAAAGAGTCTGTGTTTTATTTTGTGGTAGGGAGTGGGGTTGGGGGTCCATCAGTCTTCTAACTGATTTCTTGGAGTGCCAGCCTCTACATCTCTCAGTAGCACTTGCACCCAAAATCCTCAATTAATTGTTGAATGTATTCCAATCTTGTCTTCTCCTATACCTTCTACAGCTCCGTCAAGTACCATGGAAGTTATTCCATGGTTTTTTTAACACTAATCCTATTATCCTGTCCCTTCTTCTTGTAAAAGTTTTCTATACGTTCCTCTCCTCGCCTGTTCTGCAGAGATCCCTCATGCTTCATGCATCTTCATTGCAGATTCCTCACCTTTTATGGACCGTTCCCCATCCCAAAGGCAAGAATGTGTCCCAAACATCTGTCAGCTCCTCCACCCCCTTTGGCAAGGCCATTGTCAGAACAGAGGTGACTCCTTGTACCGGAAGTCTTCGGCCGCCATTGCTGACAATTTTTAAGCAATATCTGAGCACTGGCTGAGATCGAACCTGTTCGTTGCTAAACAGTGCAATTGTTATTCAGAAGTGATATTTATGTAAATACCACCATCTCTCCGTCCTCGTTTCAGATTTCATTTTTGATAAAACCACATTCTTTATGTCCCTAACCCAAAAGAAAATACCTTTCGCTGGAGTACCACTGTAACCCCTCTCCTAGGAGAACCAACGAGCCATATAGGCCGGCCACTGTGGCCGAGCGATTCTAGGCGCTTCAGTCTGGAACCGCGAGACTGCTACGGTCGCAGGTTCGAATCCTGCCTCGGGCATGGACGTATGTGGTGTCCTTAGGTTAGTTAGGTTAAAGTAGTTTTAAGTTCCAGGGGACTGATGACCTCAGATGTTAAGTCCCGTAGTGCTCAGAGTCATTAGAACCATTTTCTGAGCCATATAGATATGTTCGGAGTGAAGCAACAGGGCTGCGTCTTTGATAATCTTCGGACGACAACCCCTCGCGCGACTGCCTCACCAGGGGGCTCCCCACTCTCACTTGTGTAAGATAGGGGAGGAAGGGGGAGGGGTGCGGCAAGGAGCTTGACCAGTTCCTTGCCGTGCGGCGTGCGGTGGTGGTAGCGATGTGCCACTTAGATGGCCGTGTTTATGGCGCGTGCTGGTAAATATAGAGGCGCTGGCGCCGTATAATGGCGCGACCCACATACCCGGCGGCCGCGGGCGCAGGTCTTCAGCCGCTGCGACCCGAATTGCCCGTGGCGGCGACCAAGGACGCGGGCTGCGAAGGCGCCGAAATATCGCAGATAAGCTAACGCCGGTCTTTTCCCAGACCGTCACCCCGAAGCCAGAAATCTGGGTGACACTTGTCACCCTTTGCGTAAAACAAAAATACGTCGCGGGTGACCTGCATTTTCGGCATGAGGGAGTGGTTGGCTTCCGGTAAGGGACTTTTATTTTCGTGTGTCATTAACGTGAACTGAAACCTTGGAAGTAATGTGTGACCATACACCTGGATGCTTGCAGGCAACTTCGATAATATTTATTTATTCAATTCCACCCGCATCGTAAAAAAAGACGTAAATCACACTATACAGACACTCCTAGATGGTTTTTTTACGTCTATATTACTTAACCCACGATATGGCGTGTGGCGAATTGTGAACGACTGTCATCTGTACCCTTTCTTGTTACTACGGTAGAGGAGCGTACGAAGAACGTGTGTTAGTGAACTTTCGCATGTGTTGGATTCTCTCTGACTTTGACTCATGGTTTTTTCGTTGAATGTATATACGATGAAGCGTTATGGGGTGGAGAATTGCAGGATTCTCCTTGATAGGTCGGGGGAGCACTGCACAGAGAGAGCAGCTACTCTGGTAGCAGATCGTTTGTGTAGTGCAATGTTTTTTTTATTTTTTTATTTTGGCTAGACGATAGGTAAAAATTGAAATGAGCGGGAGGCGCCTTAGGGGACAGGTCCGGCCGCCTTGGTGCAGGTCTTATTACATTAGACGCACATTGGGCGGCCTGCGAGCCAGATGGGGATGAAACGATGATGAAGACAACACAACACCCAGTCCCTGAGTGGAGAAAATCCCCGACCCAGCCGGGAATCGAACCCGGGCCCCTTAGGACGGCAGTCCGTCACGCTGACCATTTTTTTTTAAATCTCATTTTGTTCGCTTTCGTTCGTTGCATCTGCTCGGGGCGGACGTCGTGAGACACCCGTTAAGTTCGTCGTTGATCGATTAACTCAGTTTTCTTATTACAGAGGGCAGCTAACCCTCTGACCGAACACGCTGAGCTACGGTGCCGGCTTACAGCTATCGGGGCGGACGACGATAGGTGATACTTCGAGGTCCTCTGATGAAGCTCGCCAGTCCACACGCAGAGACGAAAATCTGATCACATACGAAGTAAAGAGACTTCGAATGTCAGAATTTTGAAAGTAAACTGCTAAGGCAATCGTAACAAAGTCTCCGAATGTAGCACCGTCAAGGGCAATAGTGACGCTCAAATTATGCTAGGAACCGAGAGCTGGACGAAACCCGAAGTAGAAAACTGCGAAATATTTAGCGTGTCATAGAATGTATATCGAAAAGACAGACTACACGTCGTAGGAAAGGGAGTATTCATTGTAATCGTCAAAAATGTTATGTCTATCGAGGTAAATGTTGAGTCTGACTGCGAAGCTATATGGAAGCGAGTAATTCCTTTGGAAAACTCAAGTTAATCGTGAGATGTTTTTGTTGGTCACAGGTTTCTGCCGTAACAGTTTTAGACTCGTTCGAAGGGAGTATTGATTCAGTAGTGCGGAGGTATCCTGATCATGTAGCATTTCTCGTAGTTGGAAGCAAATTGAATTTACTCAGTGTAGACTGGAAAGTCTCTGGATTCTTTGCAAGTGGTGCGGACATATAATCTTATGAAACAGTTCTGAATACATTCTCCGAAAACTGTGTTGTTCGACAACCCTCAGGCAAGGAAATATTTTAGACTTTGTAAGGGTCCTCTTATTGCCGACATGTTATTACGTTTCAAGTAACATTCCAGTGTAGGGATTAGTTGAATGATGTAAATGGCAAATGGGCAGTAGATTATACAGATGTGGTCTGAGGGGTTATTTCCTTGTTTTAACGTTACAAAATGGTGAGAAACATGTGGGCAAAGGTGTCAGCCACGATCAGGGTTTTAGTAAAAGATCACTGGTAGCGTATAACCGACGGTCGGTAGTAGATTTTGCTGATGCCAAAGAGAAAGATATGGAAGGCAACCGCTGAAAATGAATATAAAACACCAAAAACTCGCTTCCTGTAATGATAAAGAGCACCGAGGTCTCTTTAACTGAACTTTGATTTAGGTTATTAAAGATTTTCAAGGTAGTCCGGGATTTGACGGTGCACTTGAATGGCTTACGAGAAAATACAAATGTATTATTACTTATTATTAGTTGCCTCTAATCGTGATTTAGTACTGATTCGAATGGATGAGCTGCGTGATCTGTTACGTTAGTGTTTAGCAGTGGGGTTCTACTGAGTTTTACCTGAGTTAACTGAATTAGTGATTGCGAATTAGGCTGTGGCATATAGTGGAGAGGGGATCATGATTCACGATTAGCAAAAAATTGTTTATAGCCAGGGGATAACAATATTGTGGGTTAGCCACTGATTTATGTGGGTTCCTCCCGAGCCGGTGATTGCAACTGAAGACCACAGGGTTCAAGTTGGTCGCCGCGCAGGGTAGCCGTGCGGTCAGAGGCGTCTTGCCACGGTTCGGGCAGCTCTCCCCGTCGTAGGTTCGAATCCTCCTTTGGGCATGGGTGTGTGTGTGTTGTCCTTAGCGTAAGTTAGTTTAAGTTAGATTAAGTAATGTGTAAGCCTAGGGACCGATAACCTCAGCAGTTTGGTCCCATACTAACTTACCACAAATTTCCAAAAGAGTTTCTAGTTGGTCGAACAGTGGACAGAACATCTACGTCCGAAGCATATAGGAGACTGACTGATAAGGGAATCGCCGCACTGGGGACCCATCTTTGCCAGTCGGATGGAAGAAGGGTTGTTCTTCGCGCTTCTGGTCGTGTTGATGGCGGGTGCAGCCTGAACGTCCTAGTGTGCGACGGTGGCCGTTGGGAAGAACCTGAGACCAGCCGACCGTGAGGGAGGTCAGTGGTAGTCCGTGGGCCGCAGTAGCAGTGAGAGCGAGCGGCGACGGGTGTAACATTCTGGGCGACAACTCGCTCGCTCTCTTGCTCGCTCGTTCACGACAGTCAGATCTAACCCGCTCAGTTCTGTACTGAGACAAGGGTTCCTGTGCTCGCCAATTCTGCAGCTAGCAGTGTCGAGTACTACACGGCCGAGAGCTGCTGGATACAGAGGCCATAGCTGATGGAGAGGATCATTGCCCTCCGCGGGAGCGAGAAATCCAGGCAGTGGCTATCGATCATTGGCAAGCGCTGGCTGCGGTACGACGCTCCGACTTTCTACAGCCCATCCACGCACCACGCCGGCTGTCACCATCATGTGACACTAACTGTCGTGCTGTTTGATTTAATATAAGTAAGACGTTTAGTAATAAATGTTGTGCTACGGAAGGAAGACAGAGTTTGTTGCACGAAATAATCAAACTGCTTCAGGCACAAAGGGAAGAAATTAGATCTGACTTTAATATGTTTGGGGATGGGATGTCGTCCAGATTTTAATTTACTAGACTTAAGACTGGAATCTGGCGATAAAGACCTTAAATCAGAAGCAAATACGACTAGAGTGGAAAGACTCGAATCTGGCCAAAAAGCGTGCGAGGAGAAGAGTTTAAGGGGACCAGTAGACTACGCAGTCCGCCGCTCGTGGTCTCGCGGTAGCGTTCTCGCTTCCCCAGCATGGGGTCGTGGGTTCGATTCCCGGCGGGGTCAGGGATTTTGATCTGTCTCGAGATGACTGAATGTTGTTGTGTGGTCTTCATCATCATCATTCATCCCCATTACAGCCGGAGGAATGCAACGGCAAACCAGCTCCTTTAGGGCCTTGGTTAGTACGGCGGTGCGGGTCTCCCGCATCGTTCCCCGCTCTGTCAAGAAGCATGGGATTTCATTTACATTTCCAATAGAATTCGTGAATAAGTGTCAATAAATCGATATTTAAATTTTTGTCTAAAAAATTCTCTATAGTTGCCTGAAAAAGAGAAAATTTACTTCGAGGAAATTGTACCGAAGAAAACCCCAAATTGGAGGAATTTAAAAGTGTTTGCACACATGACGACACACCCACGTCACACACACAGCCCTGTTAAAAGAGAATTTTGCTGTCACTTGTTTGTTTTTTATGTCTTTTCAGTCTCTATTGTCTTAGTGATAAAGATTAACAGCGAACTAATTACATGGTAGGATTCAAAACCTAAATGCGACTTTTAACAATTGTATACGGGAACGGATACCAAAAACTGTTCTGGTGGTACTAAATATTTTGAAGACAGATGTGCTGGATGCTCTGCTATGTTTCAGTAATGGTACAGTGTCAAGGTTTAAGGTTATAGAACTGATGGGAGTGTCTGGCGGACTAAATATGTAGAGAACTGTAATTGCTGCTGAACGCAGGAGATGCTTTAAAGGAGAGAAATCAATGTTGGAAGCCACCAAAGATGCACGAATAAGAAGGAGAAGTTTGAAAAATAAAAAGGAGGGAGAAAACACAAGAAACAAAATGAGTATGGACCTGGGATGCATTAGTGTTCAGTAGAGTAGTTACAGAAATAAGCTTTAACTTTATCTTGAACTTCTTGGAATTTTACTTTTTATGTTCTCGTACACGTCGGATAAAAACTATTAAAGATAGAGGGATGAAATTTTGTATATTGTCTTAAAACATACTTAACTAGAAGTAGACTATTCTTTTCAATTAAATTCGAAAATTAAAGTCTTTTTAAGAAAAACTATGAGTTAATAAACGAAATTTTTGATAATCATTATTAATTTTTTTCATCCATAATTTACGACAGCAAAATCGGCTTCAAAGTCTTCTTTAAACATTATAGTATGAAGAACTTTCAGAAAAAAATCTACTTTGTTTTTTCTTCGAGTGTATCTATGCTGTACATAAATAATTAACATGCTTTATTTCACTTACAACACAAAATGCAATTCAGGAAATAATGTGGCATCAAAAGCTGTGGCTCGTGCATCAAACTTTTCTCAAAAGAACTGTTAAAAGATGGTAAGAATTACATGGCCTTACAATACTTATTTTTGGACCTACACAATTTAAAAAACGGAAAAATGTTTCAAGATTTCCGTTTATGTTCACGAATTAGTTCCCTTACGGTTGCATTAAGTACGATACAACTTAGGAATGAAGCGAATAGTTTAAAGATATCCAAACACTGTCAAGAGCAAGTTACTGGTAAAAAAAATGAGTCAAGGAACTTTAGTGGTTCAAAAACAAAATTTAAAGAAACCTCGCAAGTGCAAATTGTTAAAGATAAATCCACTGTTACTGCATACCTGCCTGATAAGTTAATCCATCCAGAATCTAATATATGTATTCATATTAAGGTCTGTATTTAAGACAGAGTCACTGCATAATGATGAACTTTCTCTACCCAGTATAGTTACTTACAATCCTCTGAGCTCTGTACCCCCACTGTTATTTCTCAAGTCATTTGGGGGGAAATTTCCGTACCATTGGGGTGATGTTAAGAAAATTAGGATCATTGTTGGATGTTTAGAGTAGAGGCTGAAGGATATGCGCTGAATACTTGGATAATTTTATGTCAGTGGACAAGTTTAAGATGGTTTTTAAGAGAAAATTGATGCATTCTAGTGAATATCCTTAAGTGTATAATGCTTGTCAGCCTAAATATGAAAAATATTTAAATTGTAATTAGTGTACAAATATGGGATTGAGTTTTTACTTCATCACATGTCAAGGAAGTGGGCTTATAGTAGAGATATCATGTGTGTACTGTATTTAAGTTTAATGGTAATAAGTATGTCAATATTAATGAATATGAAAAAGGAACTTTAAGCTATGGACATGTATGTCTTAAAAGACTATGTGAACAATTGGCTGTTGGAAGAGTGAAGTATGGTTGTAGTGTATGCAGGATTACGATTAGTAAATGCCACGTACGTATTAGTGAGAAGGGTGTTAATTAAGGGAAACACAGGAGGAGGTGACTTGAGGTTTACTTACATTCCCCACCAAGGAGGAGGTAAGGTATTTAATGGAGATGGCATCAATACGGATTTGATGTACCTCGCTCGGTCTGACGCAGTACTGCAAGAACTTTCTGTTATTTAGATAGAGTAATGCAATAATTTTCTTTACATTTATGTTATTTTATTTACTGCCTGAGGCGCATTAGTCTCATTACGCATTTATTTACTTGCTGTTAACGGAAGGTAATGAAGCTGTAAAGGTTTCATTATTTACACTGTGTCAGGAGCCATTTTTAACTTTGCGGCAGAAGAATAGTATTATGATTAGATCGCTGGTTCATCAACAGAACGTAAGATTAATGTTAAATGAATTTCTTGCAGGTGCGGTAAACATCGTATTCACTTTATTGCAATCGAATATTAAATTACTATTGTAAGTGTTGAAAATGTATTTTAGTGATATGTAAGACACCCTCTACGTGAGCCTACTGGATTATAATATAATCGTTGGTCCGACAGATATGCGCTTAAGAATCTTTATAGTCAAGGTCAACAAACGTCTCGCAGGTGCCTCATACGAACTGTATGATACAACTGGTAATTGTTATACATGGCCTGTCAATGTTGTGAAGGAATATTGAAGACAATTAGGTGGAATTATTTTGTAAACTTAACAATATTAGCGATAATGAATAAAAAATAATGTTATAGAAATGAGCTGCCTTACTCGAGTGTAAGAATAACTTTGCATTTGGAGGTATTCTATTATCTTAAGAGAAAAACGAGTATTATTTATGAAATACGCGTGGAGCCAATGACATTAGAACTTGTAAACATGTGGAATGGAATTTTAGTTCTACTACCAACGTCCGAAATAAACTAAATAATAGGAAGACATAAAAAGTATTAAAGGTAAATAAGAAGCAATAGGTACTGAATTTATATATTTGGAACGGAATATATCCTGTGTAGAGAGTCGTATGGAGTGTTAACTAACTATAGAGTGGGCCACGAACCACAATTGTACCAAAATGCAGGCCGTACGGGCATTTATGTTATTAGTGTATAGGTTAGGAAGAGACCGCAAAGTATACAAAGATAAAAGAAGTGATATTAGTGTTGTTGTGTTGACTTTAATGTTCTGTTTAGATGAGATCCTAAGGTGAACGAGAAAGTTTAGCCTTCAGTTTACAGTTAGCTATGGTAAATGAATTTCTGTGAAAAGGATGAGTAAAAAATGGATACATGAACATTCTTTTAAAATGTAGGTTTAATGGTTGACACGTGAAGACTGGTTATCATGTGTGTTAATAGTTCTTAAGTGATAAAATAAATGTTTTGGTTTTATGGTGGAGTTGATTGTTAAGGGACTTACGAGGGTGTCAGATGAAAAGTCATGTGTTGTGTTCGGTACAAGAAAAAAATGGATATGGCTTTACAAATATTATAATACTATGAATAAAAAACCAGTAAGGAAGAAAAAAGGTTAATGTTGTTGACCCCGTGCTACGTGTCATAGACTCAGCTGTTACCAAGGGTTAAGCTGAATCTAAGCAGCGAGGGTCTGCCTATTGCCAACATGTTATTACGTTTCACGTAACATTCTAGTGAACGGGTTGGTTGAATAATCTAAGTGACAGATTGTCAGCAGGGGAGTACACATGATCCAAGAGGGGGAATTTCTTTATTATATATTTTATGTTACAGATGGTGAGATGCTGAGGGCAAAGCCACAGCAAACATGGAGGTAAAAAAATAAGGGCGGTGCACTACAGATATACGTTGTACGTTGTTTTGAAGCAAGAGTGGGTGGGGCCTGCCACCATTTTAAGTAGCCCAAAGCATTAGTAGACTACTGTTTACGATCGCTGCTTGCTCATTACTTCTGTGATGTGCGCGAAATGGCTGTTTTAAATACTAAAAATTATAGAGCTTACGTGAATAACATAGTGTCAGGAGGGCAACTGCGGACGTTTTTATTTTTTTGAATGCTATTTGGTCTAATAATACGACCAATTTTGCCTCGTTAACGTTTTGCTGCTGTATTTAGGATAACCAGAAACAGTAGGAAATGATGTGAAAAGTATGCTTTCGTAATCCCTTTAATTCCACTTTTACTGCATTTGTATCCGGATCCCGCTCCAGCTACTGTCAGGTCTGGTTGCTAACGAGTCCTCTCCATTTGGCTCGGTCCTCCCACCACTTTCCTTCCTCCACTTGCTGCCAGGTCACACCTCTCCTTTCCACAGATATTCTCACTCCCGTTTTCCACCGCGTTCTTGGGCGCCCTCTAGGTCTTTTTCCATCCATCTTTAGTTCCTCCATAATTTTGGGAAGTCTCTGTCCACGCATCCTCTTAACATGCCCGTACCATCTTAATCTCTTTTTCTTGATTTCTTCTCTCATACTTTCTTGTTTAAGGTCCTTCCTGCATTTGTATCGGTATCAAATGAAACTGAAACTCCGCAACCAATGCTTGTTTGCTTACTCGTACCGGTACTGCTTCTTGTACGTTACATTTTCGGCTTTCAGCTCGTATGCAGAACATTTTTAGTGTTTGTGTTTGCTAAAAAGCTTACCTACATATTCTTTGCTAGCCCATAAACGTTTGGAATGAGGAAAGAAGCCAGGCATTCTATCGTATCTTGCGCTTGTCAACAACGTGAATGATTATTTGTTGCGTCCTACCTGCTCGTCGAATATGGGGTGCCTAGGAAACCTGCTTTCTCAGATTTCTAGAAAACAATTCAAGCAAATTGTATAAATGAATTTCATTTACAGAAAAATAAATGACAATACTTAACTTTGAGAATTTGCAATGGGGTTTCGTAAGCATTGGCCTACAGACAAAATAAGAAATCTCATCAGTATACAGGGTGTTCCATTGATAGTGACGGGCCAAATATCTCACGAAATAAGCATCAAACGCAAAAATTACAAAGAACGAAACTCGTCTAGCTTGAAGGGGGAAAACCAGATGGCGCTATGGTCAGCCCGCTAGGTGGCGCTACCTTAGCTCAAACGGATACGAACTGCGTTTTTTAAAATAGGAAACCCAGTTTTTGTTACATATTCGTGTAGTACGTAAAGAAATATGAATGTTTTAGTTGGTCCACTTTTTTCGCTTTGTGAAAGATGGTGCAGTAATAGTCACAAACGTATAAGTACGTGGTATCACGTAACATTCCGCCAGTGCGGACGGTATTTGCTTCGTAATACATTACCCGTGTTAAAATGGACCGTTTACCATTTGCGGAGAAGGTCGATATCGTGTTGATGTATGGCTTTTGTGATCAAAATGCCCAACGGGCGTGTGCTATGTATGCTCCTCGGTATCCTGAACGACATCATCCAAGTGTCCGGACCGTTCGCCAGATAGTTACATTATTACGACCTGCAACAAATGATGATTTCCTTCCGTGGGGAAAGTTGAAGGATTTTGCTATCGTGATCCACCGACAACGCCTGACAACATGCGTCAGCGCATTGTCAATGCATGTGTGACCATTACAGAAGGCGAACTACTCGCTGTTGAGAGGGATGTCGTTACATGTATTTCCAAAAGCATTGAGGTTGACGGACATCATTTTGAGCATTTATTGCATTAATGTGGTATAACAGGTAATCACGCTGTAACAGCATGCGTTCTCAGAAATGATAAGTTCACAAAGGTACATGTATCACATTGGAACAACCGAAATAAAATGTTCAAACGTACCTACGTTCTGTATCTTAATTTAAAAAACCTACCTGGTACCAATTGTTTGTCTAAAATTGTGAGCCATATGTTTGTGACTATTACAGCGCCACCTATCACAAAGTGAAAAAAGTGGTCCAACTAAAACATTCATTTTTTTTACGTACTACACGAATATATAATAAAAAAGGGGTTTCCTATGTTTAAAAAAAACGCAGTTGATATCCGTTTGACCTATGGCAGCGCCATCTAGCGGGCCAACCATAGCGCCATCTGGTTTCCCCCTTCAAGCTAGACGAGTTTCGTTCTTTGTAGTTTTTTCGTTTGATGCTTATTTCGTGAGATATTTGGCCAGGTCACGATCAATGGACCACCCTGTAGACAATGCCTAATACAAGTGAAATTATACAGTTGCTTAAGTCGCTGCTGTAGAGCTCGTAGAACGGCTAATCTTCAACTGGGCCGCTAACATTTATGTGAGTAACTTTTTAGCAATTATAGTGTAAACTGTGTAAGATGTTGGCCTACCTTTCCAATAGTGGCCTGTCTGCTTTTTTACCCGGAATATTCCTCAACGATAACTCTGTCAGTTTTTCGGGAATAACAAAATATAGCACAATTGGAATGTAGGTTTACTTTGATCATCTTCTTGGTTTTACTATTGTATTTCATTCTGAAGTTCTCAAAGTATATAAGTGTATACCGTGCTTTGTGGCATACCAATGGTTAGTTACTTACTCTTATGTTCCATGTGTCATTTGCACAATAAATCGTAATGATATGGAACGAGTCATTATATATTCACATAATTTTTTGTAAACATACATCCATGCTGATTCATTATTAGTTTTTACGTTTTTTAATTAAAGACAGACAGATGTTAGTCAATAATTCCTATCCATCAGCATTACACATTACAGTAATAGATAATCTTCCGCAGAATAGGAGGAATTATCAAAGAGAAACGTTTCCAGTTTAGTTTCAAATTTTACTTTGCTGTGTGTAGGCATCTTATATCAATCGGTAAGTGATAAAAACTTTTGGTTGCAGCAGTGTGAACCCCTTTTTATGCTAGAGAAAGCCTTAATGTGACATAATGAATGTCATTTTTTTTCTTCTGGTATTATAATTAAGCCCATTATTGTTCCTGTTGAAGCGCAGCGGATTATTTACAAAAAACTTCAGGAAGGAATAACTCTACCGTGAAACGGATAGATTGCTACTCACACACCGAGCACAAGGCAGGCACGACTAAAATAGTTTTTACATAAATTTTCAGCCAAAGCCTTTTTCATACATGCGCTTTCATACAATCATACACACAAAACTCATGCATTGCTGTCTCCGGCTGTTCTAGCTAGAATCTTTTTTAAAGGGAGAGGAAATGGGAACAATGAATGGAATGTAGGGCATCAGATGCTGCCGCAACAATCAGCGCGATTACGTAGCCGTGTGTTATATGGGGCGAGATCGTTGATACAGTATGGTTCGGATATCGGAGCGTTTGCGATTTGAAGGCAATGAAAAAACACAGGAATGAAGACAAAAAACAGTAAAGTAATGCAAATCTAAAATCAAATGACAGAAATAAAACCACTGTGACAAAAGTAAACAGTTCAACCGTAACACATGTATACTAAAGAAAATATTGCTTGAACGGCTCCACTTACGAATGAAATGTGATTCCTTTAAGCTTTAGATTACGATCGGATCGATTATTATACTCGTAAACAACGCAAGCTGGCGTTTTTGATGAAACAGCTACCACGAGCATGTCAGACTGATGTCACGGGAAAGTATCACCGCAGTAACCTAATGTTTTGGACCAGTTAAAATGACGGACATCAGCTTCAAGTTTATGACGTAATGACACTTCCCTTATTTTTTTACCTCCACGATGGCAAAGCTGTCAGTCACTGTCAGGGGATAGCGTATCTGGCCACAGGCGGCGTATAACAGACGGCCTCTCGAGGATGCTAATGACTCCAAAAGTAATGATTACCGACTGCCGGCGCTGAAAATGAAAAATAAAGACAGAATTCTGTTACGTAATGATTCCTGTAATGATCTACGAGGGCAGTTCAATAAGTAATGCAACACATTTTTTTTCTGAAACAGGGGTTGTTTTATTCAGCATTGAAACACACCAGGTTATTCCCCAATCTTTTAGCTACACAACACTATTTTTCAACGTAATCTCCATTCAATGCTACGGCCTTACGTCACCTTGAAATGAGGGCCTGTATGCCTGCACGGTACCATTCCACTGGTCGATGTCGGAGCCAACGTCGTACTGCATCAATAACTTCTTCATCATCCGCGTAGTGCCTCCCACGGATTGCGTCCTTCATTGGGCCAAACATATGGAAATCCGACGGTGCGAGATCGGGGCTGTAGGGTGCATGAGGAAGAACAGTCCACTGAAGTTTTGTGAGCTCCTCTCGGGTGCGAAGACTTGTGTGAGGTCTTGCGTTGTCATGAAGAAGGAGAAGTTCGTTAAGATTTTTGTGCCTACGAACACGCTGAAGTCGTTTCTTCAATTTCTGAAGAGTAGCACAATACACTTCAGAGTAGATCGTTTGACCATGGGGAAGGACATCGAACAGAATAACCCCTTCAGCGTTCCAGAAGACTGTAACCATGACTTTACCGGCTGAGGGTATGGCTTTAAACTTTTTCTTGGTAGGGGAGTGGGTGTGGCGCCACTCCATTGATTGCCGTTTTGTTTCAGGTTCGAAGTGATGAACCCATGTTTCATCGCCTGTGACAATCTTTGACAAGAAATTGTCACTCTCAGCCACATGACGAGCAAGCAATTCCGCACAGATGGTTCTCCTTTGCTCTTTATGGTGTTCGGTTAGACAACGAGGGACCCAGCGGGAACAAACCTTTGAATATCCCAACTGGTGAACAATTGTGACAGCACTACCAACAGAGATGTCAAGTTGAGCACTGAGTTGTTTGATGGTGATCCGTCGATCATCTCGAACGAGTGTGTTCGCACGCTCCGCCATTGCAGGAGTCACAGCTGTGCACGGCCGGCCCGCACGCGGGAGATCAGACAGTCTTGCTTGACCTTGCGGCGATGATGACACACGCTTTGCCCAACGACTCACCGTGCTTTTGTCCACTGCCAGATCACCGTAGACATTCTGCAAGCGCCTATGAATATCTGAGATGCCCTGGTTTTCCGCCAAAAGAAACTCGATCACTGCCCGTTGTTTGCAACGCACAACCGTTACAGACGCCATTTTAACAGCTCCGTAAAGCGCTGCCACCTGTCGAAAGTCAATGAAACTATACGAGACGAAGCGGGAATGTTTGAAAATATTCCGCAAGAAATTTCCGGTTTTTTCAACCAAAATTGGCCGAGAAAAAAAATGTGTTGCATTACTTATTGAACTGCCCTCGTATCTTTAAGTAAACTCCGATTGAGGTTAATGATTTTCAAGGTAATCAGGGATATGGCGGTATATTTGTAGGGTTTATGTGAGGATGCAACTTCGTTATTACGTATTATTGACCGCTTTTGAATATGGTTTGATACTGATATGACTGGATGATCGGCGTAGTAGTGCGGTTCTAATGAGTTTACCCAGGATAACTGAAGTATTGATTAATTACCGAATTATAATGGGATTATTTTGTGAAGGTAAATTATTCTTTTACTTTCGTATTCTTTTCTCTCTCACGATGGTTAAAATAGTAAGGTCTTAATGTCGACTTCTTATGATCAGTCAGTGTTAGTCAGGAACTTTTCACGATTATCAAAAAATCGTTTAAATGCAGAATATTACGTTTCTGTAGGTTAACTCTTGATTTATGTGGGTTCCCCCTGAGGTGGTGATTGCAACTGGAGCCCACAGGTTTCAAGTAGGTCGGACGGTGGACAGAACATCTACTCTCGAAGCTTATTTGAGATCGACTGATAAGGGGATCGCCACGACCTTGTAGCTACAAATGGGTCTGACCTTATCGAGACTGTAAGTGTAGAGACTGGCATTAGTGGTAATGATTTTACCATTATTATTATTCTCGTGTCAGAAACGTACATGAAACACAGTTTATACAATTACTGACAGACCAACACAGTTTGTATAATCTTAGACCAAAACTTGGCGACTTCCATTGCATTTTCCATTACCTGGTGAATGTCATCTTCTGTGCAGGTTGCAAGTGGCTGGACACAGTCGACACTGAAGCATATGTTGAACAGTCTGTTCTTCCCTGCAGTCACACTGAGTTTTGTTTTCTTCAGTGCATCTCCATTTTGCCAGGTTAGCCGTGATCTGCCCATTCCTGACCTCAGCCTAATCAAGGACTTCCAGACTGGCCAATTCTCATCATGACCAGGAGGTAAAAACTCTGAAAATCTTCTCCAACCAGGAGGGTGGTATATTTCAGCCCTCCATAACTGCGCTGGCTGCTGTGACCGAGCGGTTCTAGGCGCTTCAGTCCAGAACCACGCTGCTGCTACGGTCACAGGATCGAATCCTGCCTCGGGCATGGATGTGTGTGATGTCCTTATGTTAGTTAGGTTTAAATAGTTCTAAGTCTAGGGGACTGATGACCTCAGATGTTAATTCCCATTGTGCTTAGAACCATTTGAACCATCCATAACTGCAGCCTGGTTACTTCATCAGTGTTTGTTAGTGAAAGGGTAAAATTTTGTAAGAAAATTTGATATTGAACCAGAGATGGTCAAATGTAATATCGATTATGTAGTAGCGTCGCGTCGCTGCTCAACAGCGATCGCTAGTTCAAGGTGTTATGGGTAATGTGCTAGAGTAACTCAACATAGAGAGATGTATGGAGGACTCTCAAGTGTAAAGACGTGTTGTAACTGATGTCTGCTGGATATATACTTACTCGCTACGGGCAGTAACGACTTTTTATTTGCAAGATACAATACTGGAAATAATTAAGGTAAAGAAACATGTTTTGTTACGAATGCAATGCGCGTATTCATAAGTGATGATTGAGATAATGTGTAGCACTCACATCCAACTATTTTGCAAAGCTAATTGTTAATGTATAATCAATTTGCTGTGTGTTAATTGTGAGCATTATTAACTTCCAAACAGTCAAAATACAAGTTTTAAAGTTAGTGCCATATTGTTACTTACAACAAGTCAGTACTAGTCCCTAGATCCATGTCGTTTTTGATTAACTATTTTGCTCAAGAAGTTATTGTCCCAGTCATATTCGATTTAATTAAAAAGTATGCTAAGCAACAGCCTTGCACAATAGCTGCCTGCTAACTACACAATATAAAGTACTAAAAGAGAACAGTGCGGAGAGTGTCACCATTGCGCAGATAGAGGTAAGAAATTTTAATATTTCAGGGATAGCATTCCGTAAGCACAGGGACCATTATTTTCAAACTGATCAAGTTTTATTTTATTACCAGGGACAATTTCAAATCAATAGTGTTGCATCAAATTCAGTTTTTCTGTTATGTAAATTCATGCAGTTTTAGTTTGTTTTAAAGTTATTAACAGTCTCGCAGTCAGAAAAGTTCAGTACAGGGCAAAGCGCATAAGCGACGAGATAATATACACGTTCGCATGCCATTCCCAGTCTAACAGATGAGTTGCAGGCTACTGCCAATTACGTTACTACAAACGCATGTGTTTCATTAGTTTCTCCGATGTTCTGAGGAAATTTTTCCTTGGCCTAAGTCATTGTGGGTAGGGTTTTTGCCCATTCATGGGACGCGTTTTCTCATTTGGTGCTATTTCCCTTCGAACAGGAGATAGTGCAATTCTTGCAAGGTGACAGAGCCATTCGCCTAGAGTTGACTTCAAGGTGCATGTTTTAATTCTGCATGTATCGTTTAGGGCAATAAACACCTGTTTGGCATGTGTTGACTTATACCAAAGAGGACAGGCCTACTCTGGACGGTTTCAGCTTGGCTGCCCCACTGTGATCCGGCCAGTTTTCTCAGTAGGTTTTTCCTGGAGTCTTGATTTGAAATTCATACAGTGTTTTTTGAACGTTAGAGATCTGTTAAGCGTTATTCTTAAGTATTTTGGAGTGCCACAGTGTTCCAATGAAACCCCTGACCATTCTATCCTTAACTTGCGGGTGGTTTCCTTATTTCTCATATGGAAAGAACACACACTTATGTCTTTGATGGGTTTCGTTTAAGCTCTCATAACCTTCATGATGGATTTATCAACTTTTAAGTAACCATCGTCGTTGTGGCAACATCAGAAATATGATGTTACTACAGCGACGATGGTTACTTAAGTTGATAAATCCATCATGAAGGCTAGGAGAGTTTTTATTACGGAAAGAGCAGATTTACAGTTGTTAGCATTCTGCTTAGACACTGAATAGACATCATTTAGTTCCAACGTGATGCACGTAAAGGAATTATGGATGAAGTTTTAAACTGACTATAAATCCGCTCTGGAGAAGTATGTGGTATAATAACAAAATTCGGAAAATGCAGAGAAAACAGAGGTTACACTCTCCTTTCTAGAAAGAATACAGAAACGTCGACAGGCAAAAGCTAATAGAACTCCGTGTGGCTTTAAAAGGTCAGTGCACGAAGCGCACAAAAACTTTCGCCGTAATACGTTAGTCGAGAATCAGAGAATATTCTGTTATTAACTAATATCGCTAAGCGGGTGGAAGGCCTCTGTTCGTACATTCATGTATCAGACTGATGTGCAATCGAAGACAGCAAAAGAAAACCTCAAATTTTAAATTCTACGTTTAAAAATCATTCACGCAGGAGGATCGTACAAACGCACAGTCGTTTGACCGTCGCACAGATAGGTGTGTGGAGGTCATAGTAGGAAGCATCCGTGGCTTTGAGAAGCAGCTTAAATACTTGAAAACAAATAAGTCGTCAACCCTGAATGGAATTCCAATTCGCTTTTACAGAAAGTACTCTTCGGCAGTGGCCTCGCACTTACCTGGCATTTATCGCGAATCTCTCGCCCTACGCAAATCCCAAGAAACTAGAAAAAAGCGCAGATGACCTCCACAAGAAGAGTGAAATAACGGACTGCAGATTTACGGGCCGATATCCTTAACATCGATTTGCTTCAGAATTACTGAGAATGAAACTTCCTGGCAGATTAAAACTGTGTGCCGGAGCGAGACTCGAAGTCGGGACCTTTGCCTTTCGCGAGCAAGTGCTCTACCAACTGAGCTACCCAAGCACGACTCCCGACCCGTCCTCACAGCTTCAATTCCGCCAGTACCTCGTCTCCTACCTTCCAAACTTCACGGAAGCTCTACTGCGAACCTTGCAGAACTAGCACCCCTGGAAGAAAGGATATTGCGGAGACATGACTTAGCCACAGCCGAGGGATGTTTCCAGAATGAGATTGTCACTCTGCAGCGGAGTGTGCGCTGATATGAAACTCCCTGGCAGATTAAAACTGTGTGCCGGACCGAGACTCAACTCGGGACCTTTCCCTTTCTCTGATTACTGAGAATGTTCTAAATTCGAATACAGTAAATTTCCTTGAAACAGGAAAGCTTCTGTCTATAAATCAACACGGATTTAGAACACATCACTCGTGCGAAACTCAGCTTGCCCTTGTCTGGCATGCTGTATTGAGCAGTCAAAGTTTTGGGAGCTTCTGATCCAGTAGCGAACTGCCGATATCATCTGGTGTTTCCATTTATGCTGGGCTCTCTCTGGTCAGCTGAACCTACCGATACTGGATGTCGACTTTATCCCGTGATGTAACAATGTTGTGGTGTATGAAGTCATACATGCGCGGAATGAAAGAGATCAGAAAGCAAAGATATTTTTTGAGCACGATTTTTTTGAGCAGACAGCAAAGATAATTTTTGAGCACAATTTTTTTGAGATATGAATTGTTGTTACAGACAGAATTGTAACGTAGCTCTAGGTAGAGGTTAGGTTCAAAGCTGTTGGGAGTTGACGAAGCCAACTGATGTGAATACGAAATCTTAGTTGCAATTAACTACTATTCCCTAGTGTGAACCGCAGCCTAGATTTCGTTGAAGGTTGCAGTTTAATTGTGAGTTGATGAAGTGGTATCGAAGGCTTCAGTTATTCCGGTCACTCCTACACCTCGGGGGCAGTCCTCGCGATACGAGTGGTCAGCCGGCTAATGTTGCCATCGCGGACTGAATTTCTCCGTAGTATGGATAAGTTGTCCGTTGCAATGGTTAACTCTCGCTGACAGAATTCTGCCGGACATCATGTGAACTTCCGTCGTTTCGCGTAACACAAGAGTGAGATATTATGGACAAGTTCTAAGAAAAAGAAAGGTAACCTGCGCCACGCTGGGACTTCGGTAAATGAGAAAGATCTGGAGAGAGAGTTGGGTGGCAGGGGGGGGGGGGGGGGGGGATGGAAAAAGTGAGTCAATAATTGTGATGGTGTAAGTGGTCGTTGTAAGACATCACAAAAACCGAAGGTGGATGAAGAATGTTTTGAACTATATTTTTCTCTGTGTATCTCGAAGAAAAAGAATGTTGTATTTTTTTCTTGAAATAATGCACCGACACATATATCTTGTGACTCACAGACAAAGCATTTTCACTCCAGTTTAAGTGCTCGACCAGCGTGACAGAAAAGTCTCTGACTGAAGAAATGAAGGAGATTACTTAGAATAAGGTGTGGAAGCAATCCGCTCGGATCTGAACTGACGTGACTATCCTGCGATGACTGCAGTTCAATAGTACTTAACTTGAGTCCCTATTCTGTTACTGCAGTGTTAAACGGCTTGGAGAGCTTCGTTACTGAAGTTCAGATTTCCTGATCTGATATTCAGATATTATCAAATAATGTCGATATACGGATCAGTTATGGTGTCAGAGTATGAAAGATATGTCAGTATGTAAAATAACAATGGCCCCGACACTTAACCCTCGATGGACGTTTGATTTTAAATGTATTCATCGCGTCTTTTGCATTCCTTTGTTTATGAATCAACCTAGTTATCAGCTTCATCATGTCTACGAACCATCTTGCAGCTTAGTATCACAGGTACTTTGCCATTAAGTTTTTTACAGTAGAAAACCGCAAAAGAAGATGTCTTCGTGGTCTTGTTGTTAGCGTTGACCATAAACGCCATCGTCGTGGTTCAGATTCCCTGTGGTCACCTCAGACCTCCATGTGGTGGAAGCTCTGGAATGGGTTCCACTGAGCACCAAGAGTTCTAACGAGAAGCTGCATGATAAAATAAGTAAGGCAACTGACATGGAAGTTGCCTAAGTGACGCCACACCGAAAGAGTTGCAACAGTCCTAGTGCCACACTGTAATATTTATTTACTGTAGTTGTTGTGGTCTTCAGTCCGAGGATTGGTTTGATGCAACTGAAGCGGGGCAACGGTGGGGGCCTAATGTTATTAATCTCATTATAGGGCATGATTCTGGTGCAGGCTGGAAGACAGAGCAGCAGGTACGATGAGCCAACTCCTCGTTCACCAAAAATCATATAGGCATTGAGAATAACGAGTTTATTAATAGAATTCATATAGCAATCGAAAGTTCGAGTATCATCTCGATGAGGCGCAATGTCTACAGACAGCCGAGCCCACAGCCCACGTCAGCACAACACCGGCGATGTGCTGGCTGTGAATGGACGCCAGCAGTAGGAGTCGCTTTCACCAGTGTCCTGATGGCTGAAGCGTCGAACGCAAGCAGAGGGTGGCAGAAGGTCAGGAAGGAGGCGCCTTCAGACATCGTCAGACCAAGGACCTATTAGTGGCGTCCTAAAGTTACCTAAAGTCAAAGAGCAGTAGTCCCCCAGGTTGAAGGCACTAGCAAAGTTCCTAGGAGCATCAGGATTAGGCACGGCTCATAGACTCGAAGCTAACGGAGGCAGTATCTAGTAGCAGTTGAGGCTGGATTACCCTCATTAGGTCGACGACTGGTGTGTAGTATTTCTCAAGATAATCATGGCTGGAGCGCGCGTATATATGAACACTTGACCAGGCGCTGATGTGACATGACATCACGTTTGAGAACACAAGCCTCAGAAGTGGCGTAGCACTGCGCCTAGGTATGGTGCGAACCAAGTCACCAATGTGGCGGTCTGGTCTTCATACCATGCTTTGATGCTTTGTCGATAATTTTACATCCTTAGTGGTGGGAGGACTGCAAGATGTATGGTAATCAGACCGTTTCAGTGACCGCACACATACTTTTGTTATGTCATTCTTCTGGCTCGTGTAGCCACAAGTTACAGACGCCGGCTTGGAAAGGTAGTGGCGTAATATAATTCTCCAAGCTAGTGTATCCGGCTCAACCTTCTTCATCTCTGCATAACTACACTATTGGTCATTAAAATTGCTACACCACGAAGATGATGTACTACAGACGCGAAATTTAACAGACAGGAAGAAGATGCTGTGATATGCAAATGATTAGCTTTTCAGAGCATTCACACAAGGTTGGCGCCGGTGGCGACACCTACAACGTGCTGACATGAGGAAAGTATCCAGCCGATTTCTCACACATAAACAGCAGTTGACCGACGTTGCCTGATGAAACACTGTTGTGAAGCCTCGTGTAAGGAGGAGAAATGCGTACCATCACGTTTCCGACTTTGATAAAGGTCGGATTGCAGCCTATCGCGATTGCGGTTTATCGTATCGCGGCATTGCTGCTCGCATTGGTCGAGATCCAATGACTGATAGCAGAATATGGAATCGGTGGGTTCAGGAGGGTAATACGGAACGCCGTGCTGGATCCCAACGGCCTCGTATCACTAGCAGTCGAGATGACAGGCATCTTATCCGCATGGCTGTAACGGATCGTGCAGCCACGTCTCGATCCCTGAGTCTACAGATGGGGACATTTGCAAGACAACAACCATCTGCACGAACAGTTCGACGACGTTTGCAGCAGCAGTGACTATCAGCTCGGAGGCCTTGACGCTGCATCACAGACAGGAGCGCCTGCGATGGTGTACTCAACGACGAACCTGGGTGCACGAATGGCAAAACGTCATTTTTTCGGATGAATCCAGGTTCTGTTTACAGCATCATGATGGTCGTATCCGTGTTTGGCGACATCGCTGTGAACGCACATTTGGAAGCGTATATTCGTCATCGCCACACTGGCGTATCGCCCAACATGATGGTATGGGGTGCTATTGGTTACACGTCTCAGTCACCTCTTGTTCGCATTGACGGCACTTTGAACAGTGGACGTTACATTTCAGATGTGATACCACTCGTGGCTCTACCCTTCATTCGATCCCTGCGAAACCCTACATTTCAGCAGGATAATGCACGACCACATGTTGCAGGTCCTGTACGGGCCTTTCTGGATACAGAAAATGTTCGACTACTGCCCTGTCCAGCACATTCTCCAGATCTCTCACCAATTGAAAACGTCTGGTCAATGGTGGCCTAGCAACTGGCTCGTCACAATACGCCAGTCACTATTTATGAACTGTGGTATCGTGTTGAAGCTGCATGGGCAGCTGTACCTGTACACGCCATCCAAGCTCTGTTTGACTCAATGCCCTGGCGTATCAAGGCCGTTATCATGGCCAGAGGTGGTTGTTCTGGGTGCTGATTTCTCAGGATATATGCACCCAAATTGTGTGAAAAAGTAATCACATGTCAGTTGTAGTATAATATATTTGTCCAATGAATACCCGTTTATCATCCACATTTCTTCTTGGTGTAGCAATTTTAATGGCCAGTAGTGTACTTCGCCGCGTGGGATTTGCCGAGCGGTCTTAGGCTCTGCTGTCATGGACTGTGCGGCTGGTCCCGGCGGAGGTTCGAGTCCTCCCTAGGGCATGGGTGTATGTGTTTGTCCTTAGGATAATTTAGGTTAAGTAGTGTGTAAGCTTAGGGACTAATGACCTTAGCACTTAAGTCCCATAAGATTTCACACACATTTGAACATTTTGAGTAGTGTATTTCAGCTTACATCGAATTTAACCTATTCACTGTAATCGAGTCTTGATATCCTTCTACAATATTTATCACCACACATCATCCTTATTACGAAACTGACGATTCTTTGATGTCTCAAGATGTGTCTTATCAATTGATTCCTTCTTTCAGTCAGTTTTTCTTCCTTCTCTAATTCGATAAACATTAGGGATTGACCACAACTCTGCCTCACACCCTTGAAGGCTAGATGTCCTTTGACCCTAAAAACTGCAGTCTGGTTTCCGTACAAGTTGTAGGTATCCTTTCGTTCTCTGTATTTTATCTCTACTACTTTCATAAGTTCATAAAGTGTAATTCAGTCAATATTGCCTAAAGCTTTCTCCAAGCCAACAGATCTTATATTCGTTGGGTTGCCTTCCCGTAATCTATATTCTAAGATAAATCGTATTCATAAATTTCTCTGGAACCAAAACTCATCTTATCTGACGCCAGATAGTATCAGTCTTTCCATTTCTCTGTAAATAATACGTGCCAATATTTTGCAACCGAGAATTATTTAACCGACAGATTGTTAACATTCATTCATAACAGCACTTGTATCCGTTGGGACTGGAATTATTGGTTCAAATGGCTCTGAGCACTATGGGACTTAACTTCTGAGATCATGAGTCCCCTAGAACTTAGAACTACTTAAACCTAACTAACCTAAGGACATCACACACATCATGCCCGAGGCAGGGTCGAACCTGCGATAGTAGCGTTCGCGCGGCTCCAGACTGTAGCGCCTAGAACCACTCGGCCACTGCGGCCAGCCCTGGAATTATTACTTCTTTCTTGAAGTCTGAGGGCATTTCACGTACCTCATATTCTTGTATGCCAGGTGGGATTGTTTTGTCAAGGCATGTTCTCCCAAGCATCTCAGTAATTCTCAGGGTATATCATCAACTCGAGGTACCTTGTTTCGAATTAGGTCTTGCAGTGCTCTGAGAAATTTTTTTCACAGTATTGTACTCCCATCTCATCTACTTCCTCTTCCCTATCGCCCCATTATCTTCAAGTTCGGTTTCTCTGTGTTGTATATAATCAGTCCACCTAGTAGTACTGGCTTGCCGTTTGAGCTCTTAATATGCATATGTGCGCTTATCTTTTCGCCAAAGATCTAATTCTCTTATAGGTGGCACCTATCTCCAATTGTCATGCTTGCTTCTACAGCTTTGCATTTCTCCTCTATCCATTCCTGCTGTAGCGCACCGAACATATACACTGAGGTGATAAAAGTCATGAGACTAATATCGTCTCGGACCTCCTTTTACCCGTGCAGTGCAGCAACACAACGTAGCATGGACCCAACAAGGCGTTGGTGGTCCTCTGCAGAAATACTGAACCATGCTATCTCTATGACCTCCCGGATAGCAGCGCGATCTGCTTCCTGAGCGGGAAGGCGTGCCGGTCCCTGGCACGAATCCGCCAGGGGGATTAGTGTCGAGGTCCGATGTGCCGGCTAGCCTGTGGATGGTTTTTAAGGCGGTTTTCCATCTACCTCGGCGAATGCGGGCTGATTCTCCTTATTCTGCCTCAGTTACACTGTGTCGGCGATTGCTGCGCCAACATCGTCTCCACATACGCTTCCACCATCCTTACTAACATTTGGGGTTACACTCGTCTCGTCTGGTATGAGACGTTCCCAAGAGGTCGGAGGCGGGGGGAGGGGGGGGGTCCACACTGGGGGCCAAACCGCACAATAACCCTGGGTTCGGTGTGGGTGGACTGCTGCTGTGGCCTGTTGCGGGGTTGTGAACCACTTAGGGCTGCGGCGGTATGAAGTCTCTCCGTCGTTTCTAGGTCCCCAGTTTAAAACATACATACATGCTGCTTCTATACTGTCCATAACTGCGAAAGGGTTGCTTCTGCTGGATTTTGCGCACAAACTGGCCTTCCCAATATGTCCCATAAATGTTCGGCCGATGTAGGTGGAAAAATCATTCGCTCGAATTGTCCAGAATTTTCTTCAAACCAGTCACGAACAGTTGGGTCCTGGTGACATGACATCGCTGTTTGGAAACATGAAGGCCATGAATGGCTGAAAATGGTCTCAAAGTAGCCGAACATAATCATTTCCAGTCAATTATCGGTTCAGTTGGACCAGATTACCTAGCCCGTTATTATAGACCCATCATCAACTTATACAGTCCCTTGTTGACATCTTGGGTCCAAGGCTTCGTGGGGTTTGCGCCACATTCGAGCCCCACCACTAGCTCTTACCAGTTGAAATCGGTACTCGTCTGACCAGGCTGCGGTTTTTCCGCCGTTTATGGTCCAACCGATATGGGTCACGAGCCCAGGTGAAGCGCCCAAGCGATTTTGTGCTGTTAGCAAAGGTACTCGCGTCGTTCGTCTGCTGCCACAGACCGTTGACGCCAAATTTCACCGCACTGTCCTAACAGATACGTTCGTCGTGCGTCCCACATTGGTTTCTGTGGTTATTTCAGGTAGTTTTGCTTGTCTATTAGCACTGCTACCTCTATGCAAACGCTGCTGCTCTGGGTCGTTAAGTGAATACTGACGGCCACTGGGTTGTCCGTGGTAAGAGGTAATGCCTGAGATTTGGTATTTTCGTTAGATTCTTGACGCTGTGGATCTCGGAATATTGAATTCCCTAACGATTTCCGGAATGGAATGCCCATGCGTCTGCCCCCAACTACCGTTCCGCAATCAAAGACTGTTAATTCCCGTCGTGGGGCAATCATCACGTCGAAAATCTTTTACATGACTCACCTGTGTAGAGATGACAGCTCCGCCAATGCACTACCCTTTTATACCTAGTGCATGCGATACTACCGCCATCTGTATATGTGCATATCGCTATCCCGTGGCTTTTGTTACCTCGGTGTAAGGGGATAATGATGTGTACCTGACCTGTGTATTGCGGCAGTGTTGACGGCGGGCGAGCGTGGGTTGTTGTCCAAAATGGTTCAAATGGCTCTGAGCACTATGGGACTCAACATCTATGGTCATCAGTCCCCTAGAACTTAGAACTACTTAAACCTAACTAACCTAAGGACATCACACACATCCATGCCCGAGGCAGGATTCGAACCTGCGACCGTAGCGGTCACGCGGTTCCAGACTGAAGCGCCTAGAACCGCACGGCCACACCGAACGGCGGTTGTTGTCACCCTAATAATTAAACAAGGCCGATAAATGTTGTGAGGCCGGTTAATTTGCTGAAACAGCGGACTCAGCGGTAGTGCATAGACCTCGTGCAGCAAGGTCAAACAGATTTCCACACTAGCAGTGACCGTAGTGTTTTAGGATGCATGACTAGTAGTCGTGCATATGCACAACAAGCGCACCACTACCGACCGTAAGAACTGGACACTTTCCAACGGAACTACTCACAGCTGCAGCTCTGCCCGGACAAAGGGATGTGCCGACCAAAGATACAAAACAAAAAATTTGGAATGAAGTATTGCATTTGATAGATGCTCAGAGGGAATCCAGATTTGAGGAATTAGCTACTTTTGCGATTACTCTGCTAATACTGCCTCATCTCAATGCCGATGTTGAGAGTCTATTCAGCAGTATGACTGTAATAAAACACAAGCAGAGGAATAGGATGAAGTTTAATCTCTTAACTGCTATATTAAGAATACGTTGTTGTTTGAGGTTGGAATGAAAATGCTGCAACGAATATAAAATTCCAATAAACGTTGTAAAACAAATCAGTACCAGGGAAACGTATCAATCTGAAATCGACGATGCTGATGACGATGATGCAGACAAAAATGATTCATCTGAGGAAGTCGAATTCATTTAAATAATTAGCTGTTACAGAACTTTTTGTATGTTCCTAACCTTCACTTGCTGATTTATTTATTGTATGTTCATTTAATGATTGTGAATATTTTATTACTTAATGATAAAGGAAACTAATTACTAATATTATAATTATTAATTAATTAATTAATTACTAATATTATAATTATTATAATTATAATTATTGACTTCTTTCATAATAATTTAAAAAATTTTTAGTGGAAATTTTAGCGATTAAGAGAGTAGGGGTATTTTTGCTAGTGGTTTTCTAGTAATTTTTGCAATTGAAGTTGGTGGGGAGCTCACTCACCTTAACTGTTGGCAACACTCAGCAAACCCATCACGCTCCCCCCCCCCCCCCCCCCTCCCCGCCCCCGCCCGTTTCCTTAGAGAATTGCGCCCGCTGGAGAGGCAACGCCACCAGGGAGAGAGACGCGTGCGTAAGTAACGGTGCACGAGCAGAAGTTGTCAGTTGCAAGTTGTCAGTCAGTCCGAGTAGTGATAGGCGGTTCCTGCAGAACATTTGTCGTGTTTTGAGGTCTTCAATGCGTCGTGTGAGGCAGAAACAGTGGCCAATAGATAGACGGTGGTTAGTCTTCAGCAGAAACAGAACAACGAGTAGAATTATCGCGTGTGGATAGATACCGCCTGCCTAGAGATTTAACTGAGTACTCTTAGTTTGGAACTGTTCCTCGAATAGTACATCAAGACAGAAGATTTGTTTTCTTCCGACTTTAGTTCATAGAATATTATTTAGTTTGTGTTCTTGGAACTGTCGTCAACGCAGGAGAGATTGGCTAAACCTGCGTTCTACAACTGCTGTAATCAGCTTTACCAAAGTTGAGCAACATATTTTACTATTCACTGTTCTGTTTTACTTAGACTATAGCTGTGCGGCCCTAAGACCCATTCATCCATCCTACCAGTACACATCTACTAGTATCAAATTAATGAAAAAACAGTCTAGATCGCGATGGTACTTTATTAAAATGCCCGGTTTCCGCCTATACTTAGGCCACCTTCAGCTGAAGTTGATAGTTCGTATAGGCCGGGACCGATTATTTAAATAAAGTACCATCGCGATCCAGACTGTTGATGGTTGGCCCGCTAGATGGCGCTGCCATTGGCCAAACGGATATCAACTGCGTTTTTTAAAATAGGAACCACCATTTTTTATTACATATTCGTGTAGTACGTAAAGAAATATGAATGTTTTAGTTGGACCACTTTTTTCGCTTTGTGATAGATGGCGTTCTAACAGTTACAAACATATGGCTCACAATTTTAGACGAACAGTTGTTAACAGGTAAGTTTTTTAAATTAAAATACAGAACGTAGGTACGTTTGATCATTTCATTTCGGTTGTTCCAATGTGATACATGTACCTTTGTGAACTTATCATTTCTGAGAACGCATGCTGTTACAGCGTGGTTACCTGTAAATACCACATTAATGCAATAAATGCTCAAAATGATGTCCGTCAACCTCAATGCATTTCATTTGGCAATACGTGTAGCGACATTCCTCTCAACAGCGAGTAGTTCGCCTTCCGTAATGTTCGCACTTGCATTGACAATGCGCTGACGCATGTTGTCAGGCGTTGTCGGTGGATCACGACAGAAAATATCCTTCAACTTTCCCCACAGAAAGAAATCCGTGGACGTCAGATCCGGTGAACGTGCGGGCCACGGTATGGTGCTTCTACGACCAAAGCACCTGTCATGAAATATGCTATTCAATACCGCTTCAACCGAACGCGAGCTATGTGCCGGACATCCATCATGTTGGAAGTACATCGCCATTCTGTCATGCAGTGAAACATCTTGTAGTAACATCGGTAGAACATTACGTACGAAATCAGAATACATTGCACCATTTAGATTGCCATCGATAAAATGGTGGCCAATTATCCTTCCTCCCATAATGCCGCACCATACATTAACCCGCCAAGGTCGCTGATGTTCCACTTGTCACAGCCATCGTGGATTTTCCGTTGCCCAATAGTGCACATTATGCCAGTTTACATTACGGCTGTTGGTGAATGACGCTTCGTCGCTAAATAGCAGGCGTGCAAAAAATCTGTCATCGTCCCGTTATTTCTCTTGTGCCCAGTGGCAGAACTGTACACGACGTTCAAAGCCGCCGCCATGCAATTCCTGGTGCATAGAGATACGGTACGGGTGCAGTCGATGTTGATGTAGCATTCTCAACACTGACGTTTTTGAGATTCCCGATTCTTGCGCAATTTGTCTGCTACTGATGTGCGGATTAGCCGCGACAGCAGCTAAAACACCTACTTGGCCATCATCATTTGTTGCAGGTCGTGGTTGACGTTTCACATGTGGCTGAACACTTCCTGTTTCCTTAAATAACGTAACAATCCGGCGAACGGTCCGGACACTTGGATGATGTCCAGGATACCGAGCAGCATACATAGCACACGCCCATAGTGCATTTTGATCATAATAGCCATACATCAACACGATATCGACCTTTTCCGCAGTTGGTAAACAGTCCATTCTAACACGGGTAATGTATCACGAAGCAAATATCGTCAGTACTGGCGGAATGTTACGTGATACCACGTACCTTTGTGAGTACTACAGCGCCATCTATCACAAAGCGACAAAAGTGGTCCAACTAAAACACTCATATTTCCTTACGTACTACACGAATATGTAATAAAAAATGGGGGTTCGTATTTAAAAGATCGCAGTTGATATCCGTTTGACCTATGGCAGCGCCATCTAGCGGACCAACCATAGCGCCATCTGGTTTCCCCCTTCAAGCTAGAGGAGTTTCGTTCTTTGTAGTGTTTTCGTTTGACTCTTATTTCGTGAGATATTTGGCCCTTTCACTATCAATGGACCACCCTGTAGAATACCAGATCGTTGCTTCCACAAAATATTACCAGAAATCTTGAGACCTTTATAGTCTTTTTCAGAAGCAGAGAGATGTTAATCAAAGTGAACGCTCCTAGCCCACAATACTTTATTAGACGGGATAAATCTTAGGCAAAAGAGGAAGGAAGAAGAAACGTGTTATCACAGTCTTTATATTGACCCTTGCCTTTTTACCTGCTCGATCCTCTGATGCCATCACTACTTCAGTGCAAAGGAAGCTCTCCGGAGTGCCGCGTGCCGGCCCTCCGCGACAAGAGGGCGCTGAGCAGCGGGAAGGCGGGCCCCGCCCTCTCTCCCACGGCCAGCCTACATCACGGCCGGCGGCGGAAGAGGCCATTACTTTTATTGGCTACCGTACTCACGCTGAAAGCTGATTTGCGGTGATGGGCTAACGACTGGCCGGCACGCCACCAGCGGAGCCATCACAGCCAGCCAAATTGCCAATATCTGGTCAGCCACCCTTACGTACGAAGACTCTACGTAATCACTTCGCACCGCTTGCACAATTTAATGTGCCCCTCTGTTCTCAGAAGACATTACTTCTTACTAAATGCATGATCTGTGAGTGTCCTGTCAGCCCAAGACGGAGCTAAAGAACTTGGAGATCGTCCTTACATTTACTCATATAACTTCTGATTATGTTTGTGACGAACAAGGAATGACTTTTCTTCTTCTGTGTGGCACATAATGCCACTAGCTACATTATCTGACAAGAAAGTTAAGCACAGAAACAGGTACATGGATGAATTTTCTGGTGGTTAGAAGATACCCGGTATTCGGAAATCTCGTTTAGAAACTTCTGGGCATGAATATATAATATTTTGAACAGCAACCCACGTCCACAAACAGGCCGTTTGCGTTCTATGAGGGTTTCAGTTCAGATGTTTAACTCATCCACTTTTGCTTGAGTAACTGAATTTACAATTTGTACAGAAACCAGATGGCAGTTATAAGAGTCGAGGGGCATGAAAGGGAAGCAATCGTTGGGAAGGGAGTGAGGCAGGGTTGTCGCCTCTTCCCGATGTTATTAAATCTGTAAATTGAGCAAGCAGTGAAGGCAACAAAAGAAAAATTCGGGGTAGGTACTAAAATCCATGGACAAGAAATAAAAACTTTGAGGTTCGCCGATGACATTGTAATTCTGTCAGAGACAGCAAAGGACTTGGAAGAGCAGTTGAATGGAATGGACAGTGTCTTGAAAGGAGACTATAAGATGAACATCAACAAAAGCAAAACGAGGATAATGGAATGTAAAAGTAGTAAAGGAATTTTGCTATTTGGAGAGCAAAATAACTGATGACGGTCGAAGTAGAGAGGATATAAAATGTAGACTGGCAATGGCAAGGAAAGCATTTCTGAAGAAGAGAAATTTGTTAACATCGAGTATAGATTTAAGTGTCAGGAAGTCGTTTCTGAAAGTATTTGTATGGAGTGTAGCCATGTATGGAAGTGAAACATGGACGATAAATAGTTTGGACAAGAAGAGAATAGAGGCTTTCGAAATGTGGTGCTACAGAAGAATGCTGAAGATTAGATGGGCACATCGCGTAACTAATGAGGAGGTATTGAATAGAATTGGGGAGAAGAGGAATTTGTGGCACAACTTGACAATAAGAAGGTCCCGGTTGGTAGGACATGTTCTGAGGCATCAAGGGATCACAAATTTAGCATTGGAGGGCAGCGTGGAGGGTAAAAATCGTAGAGGGAGACCAAGAGATGAATACACTAAGCAGATTCAGAAGGATGTAGGTTGCAGTAGGTACTGGGAGATGAAGAAGCTTGCCCAGGATAGAGTAGCATGGAGAGCTGCATCAAACCAGTCTCAGGACTGAAGAGCACAACAACAGCAACTGAATTAGGACATATGTAGTACAATTATTAGGCAACAATTAGAAAGGAAACGTAAAGAAACTTCCATTTATCACTTACGCACATTTTTTGTATTAAACACTTAAAAATTACTTTTCCGCACTGTTCCAAAACAAAAAAGAACCCAGCGTACTGTATGTACACAACAGTACTGATGCATTACAACAGCGGCTCGATGTGGCGACCACCAACGTTGCCACAGACATTGTATCTACGAAGCATGTCCTGGTAACCACTCTCCATTCCATCTGTTGTCTCTTCAGTTGCTAGTGCAGGGGCCAGAACTCAGGCCAGCAGATCTTCCTCTGTCTCTAGAGCAGTCTCGCAGGAAGGCAGACAGCAAGTGACATCAAGCGACCGTCTGACTAAGTACACGTCATACTGTCTACACAATTGCTTACCACGATAGGGAACTCTGATGGTTCAAATGGGACTTAACATTTGAGGTCATCAGTCCCCTAGAACTTAGAACTACCTAAACCTAACTAACCTAAGGACATCACACGCGTCTATGCCCGAGGCAGGATTCGAACCTTCGACCGTAGCGGCCGCGCGGTTCCAGACTGAAGCGCCTAGAACTGCTCGGCCACTACGGTCGGCACGCAACTCGGAGACGTTTTTCTTTCCCTCAGCATACGTGAACGCCTTACACATCCTGAACTGATACTGTCGTAGAATGGAAACGGTACGTTTAAGGACATGGGATCGCATTCAAAATATTACGTACCAACTCCCCACCACAAGTTCTAGAAATATGTAACTGGAATTTCCGAACATCCTGTATATCGTCAATTTCTTCTCCTAAGGCCCCCGTTTAAGACACTAAGTTAGCTGTACAGTTGCTCCAAAACTTATTCCTTCATCTGTCCATGATTTTCTTTCCATCTTCTGCTGTTCAAGTTTTTCTTTCCGTCTTCTGCTGTCTATTTTGTGCCTTGTCTTTTTGTAATTGTTTTGTCTTGGATACATTCTCACCTCTCAACTTTTTTCTAAATTTTGTTCTGTTTTTAATTTTCTATTTAATTAAGCCAGTTTCTTCTGTGTCTTAATGCATTTTTCTAAGACAGTTGCATCTGCCTTTTAATTTTTCAAAAAGTCGTATACTTTTTGTCAGTCTGCTAGGACTTACTTTTTGTTACCCAGGTAGCCGACTGTGTGTGGGGTCTACGAAAGCTGTTTTTAGACTGGGCGACACTCCATCCAAGATTGACTGAAGAGCTAAAGCAACTGGTACAGCTGCCTAATATCTTGTGGGGCCCCCGTGAGCACACGAGATCTCTTCTGAAAAGCACGTTGCAGGGCATCGCAGATATGCTCAATGATGTTCATGTCCGGGGAGTGGTGACCAGCGGAAGTGTTTAAACACAGAAGAGTGTTGCTGCAGCCACTCTGTAGCAATTCTGGAAGTGTGGGGTGTCGCATTGTATTGCTGCAATAGCCCAAATCCGTCGGAATGCACCATGAACATGAATGGATGCAGGCGACATACGTGTCACCCGTCAGAGCCGTATCTAGACGTTATCAGGGATCCCATATCCCTCGAACTGAAAATGCCCTACATCATGACAGAGCCCCCACCAGCTTGAACAATCCACCACTGACATGCAGGGTCCATGGATTCAAGAGGTTATCTCAATATCCGTAGATGTCAATCTGCTCGATACAATTTGAAACGAGACTCGTCCGACAAGACAATGTGTTCCAGTCACTAACAGTCCAATGACGGTGTCGATGGGCCCAGGCGAGGAGTAAAGCTTTGTGTCGTGCAGTCATCAAGGATACACGAGTGGGCCTTCGGCTCCGAAAGCTCATATCGATGATATTTCGTTGAAAGGTTCGCACATTGACACTTGTTGATGGACTAGTATTGAAATCTGCAGCAGTTTTCGGAAGGGTTGCACTTCTGTCACGATTTTCTTCAGTCGTCATTGGCCCCGTTCTTGCAGGATCTTTTCCGCCCGCAGCAATGTCGGAGACTTGGCGTCTTACCGGATTCCTGATATTCACGGTACTCTCGTGAAATGGTCGTACGGGAAAATCCCCACTTGATTGCTACCTCGGAGATGCTGAGTCACATCGCTCGTGCCTCGACTACAACATCACGTTCAGATTCACTTAAATCTTGATAACCTGTCATTGTAGCAGCGGTAACCGATCTAAGAACTGCGCCAAACAGACACTTGTTGTCTTCTATAGGCGTTGCAACGCCGTATTCTGTCTGTTTGCGTATCTCTGTATTTGAATACGCATCCCTAAGCCAGTTTCTTTGGCGCTTCAGTATATACACGCACACACACGCGCACTTTGTGCGGGGCATTCCTAAGCAGTAATCTGCTCAGCATGAAACTCGGTTGACTGGGTACCTTTTCGGTTTGACAAACTTGGAGGTGAACTACTGTGAGCATGTTCGAGTGAACAGCACATTCACTGCTGGTTATTTATGAAAATCAAGGAAAACCTAAGCGGCGACAATAATTATTTGGGGTATCATATAGTGCTGCTATTTGCTTGTGGATGACAGAAATCCAGACAAATAGCGATCATTCTAGAGAGTGGCAGAAAAGATGGGAAGACGAGGTTTACTCATGGATTGCAGCGAGGCTCACAATCTGCAACATTGTCCCTAGAACTTAGTGCGGGCTCCTCATTCTGAGTCGAATGGAAGTCTTCAACCAGGTACTTTGACGAGTTCGGTGACAAGCTGCGCTGCAACTTCCTAGACTTGTGCCATAAAGAATTATAGGATCTCAGTAAATGGGATGTACTACACATCAGAGAATCTTACACAGGTAGCTGTGTATGGTATGCAATAAGGATTTCCAGTCCAGCTTTAGGAGAGCCCGAAGCATTAGAGTAAAAGAAATGCCCGTCCCCCCCCCCCCCCCCCGCCCTCCCCACGCCCGCTGACAAATCTATTAAAATCATATCGGTTAATTGCCGAAGTATGTCTCAATGAGGAAATGAAACATACAGCTCTGGACAGGAACCTGTAGAAGAACTGTGACTGGAGTTTGAAGAAAACCAAACAAACATTGATAAAAAGTGTATAGTTAAATAGATCACATCGAGAGAATCTGTCCACGGTACCATCCCCATAAAAAAACCTCAAAAAAACAATAGTGGCTACTGCACAATAGGTATAAGACTAGGGCTACGGCCAGAGAACGCCAACGAAATGTGTATGGTTGTCAAAAGTGCAACGCTTAATGCTTCCAAGGGCTACCGCAGCAGAATCTTCGAAAGACCTGTCAGCAACATATAGATGTTCTGGTCTTGTATAAAGACCGTCAGGGGTACCAAAGTTAGTATACAGACAGTTTTGGATGACAGAGGAACTGATATTGAGGGATACAAAAAAATCAAAAGTGCTGAACTCTCTTTTCAAACGCGCCTTTACAAAGGAAAATCGTCCCAGCTTAGTTCTTGCATCATTGCAAAGATGAATGATACAGATATTAGTTGAGAATCAGCTAAAATCTCAAAAACCGAACAAAGCTCTAAGCCCGATTGAATCCCTACCAGATTCTATGCTGAATTTGTGACTGCGTTTGCACATCTTTTAACTCTAATATGCCATAGATTCCTAAACATAAACTGTGCGGATTAGGTGGAAGAAAGCACGGATCACACCCAATAAGCAGACGCTATACACAAAACTGCCGACCAATATCTTTTGACATCCATCTGATCTTTATGTTAGAAGATATTCTGAGCTCATACCTAATGAAATGTTTCGAATAGAATGGCGTCCTCCATGGAAACCAGCATGAGGTCCGAAAATGTTGATCATTCGAACCAAAGCCGTGCTTTTCATACATGACATCCTGAGAGCCACGAACGAGGAAGTCAGATAAAATGGTTAAAATGGCTCTGAGCACTATGCGACTTAACTTCTGAGGTCACCAGTCACCTAGAACTTAGAACTAATTAAACCTAACTAACATAAGGACATCACACACATCCATGCCCGAGGCAGGATTCGAACCTGCGACCGTAGCGGTCGCTCGGCTCCAGACTGTACCGCCTAGAACCGCACGGCCACTCCGGCCGGCGGAAGTCAGATAGATGCATAATTTGAAAACATCAAAGGGCATTTTATTCAGTACCACAGAACAGCACAGTTATATGGGATACGGAATGAAATTTATGATTGGGTTGAGACTCTTGGTAGGAAGAACGCAGCATGTTATAATGAATGGAGAGTTATCGAGAAACTAACTTCAGACGTGGCCCAGGGAAGTGAATTGGGAACCTTACTGTTCGTGATGCATGATGGTGACATAGCAGACAATATTAACAGTAATCTCAGACTTTTCGCAGATGTCGTAGTTATCTATAATGGCTCTGAGCACTATGCGACTTAACTTCTGAGGTCACCAGTCACCTAGAACTTAGAACTAATTAAACCTAACTAACATAAGGACATCACACACATCCATGCCCGAGGCAGGATTCGAACCTGCGACCGTAGCGGTCGCTCGGCGGAAGTCAGATAGATGCATAATTTGAAAACATCAAAGGGCATTTTATGTATCCAGAAAGGCCCGCACAGGACCTGCAACATGCGGTCGTGCATTATCCTGAAAAAAATGGCACAAATATTTAGTCAGATCCTGATAAGAATTTAAAGTGGTGCAAAGACTGGAAACTTGCCTTAAATGTTCAGAAATATGTAACTGCGCCTTTGACAAACGAAAATATGCAGTATCCTACGACTACAATATCTGTGAGTCACAATATGAATCAGTTGGGTAATACACTACTGGCCATTAAAATTGCTACACCACGAAGAAATGCAGATCATAAACAGGTATTCATTGGACAAATATATTATACTAGAACTGACATGTGATTACATTTTCAGGCAATTTGGGTGCATAGATCATGAGAAATCAGTACCCAGAACAACCACCTCTGGCCGTAATAACGGACTTGATACTCCTGGGCATTGAGTCAAACAGATCTTGGATGGCGTGTACAGGTACAGCTGCCCATGCAGCTTCAACACGATACCACAGTTTATCAAGAGTAGTGACTGGCGTAATGTGACGAGCTAGTTGCTCGGCCACCATTGACCAGACGTTTGCAATTGGTGAGAGATCTGGAGAATGTGCTGGCCAGGGCAGCAGTCGAACATTTTATGTATCCAGAAAGGCCCGCACAGGACCTGCAACATGCGGTCGTGCATTATCCTGCTGAAATGTAGGGTTTCGCAGGGACCGAATGAAGGGTAGAGCCACGGGTCGTAACACATCTGAAATGTAACGTCCAAAGTGCCGTCACTGCGAACAAGAGGTGACCGAAACGTGTAACCAATGGCACCCCATACCATCACGCCGGGTGGTAAGCCAGTATGGCGATGACGAATACACGCTTCCAATGTGCGTTCACCGCGATTTCGACAAACACGGATGCTGCAATCATGATGCTGTAAACAGAACCTGGATTCATCCGAAAAAATGACGTTTTGCCATTCGTGCACCCAGGTTCGTCCTTGAGTACACCATCGCAGGCGCTACTGTCTGTGATGCAGCGTCAAGGGTAACCGCAGCCATGGTCTACGAGCTGATAGTCCATGCTGCTGCAAACGTCGTCGAACTGTTCGTGCAGATGGTTGTTGTCTTGCAAATGTCCCCATCTGTTGACGCAGTGATCGAGACGTGGTTGCACGATGCGTTACAGCCATGCGGATAAGATGCCTGTCATCTCGACTGCTAGTGATACGAGGCCGTTGGGATCCAGCACGGCGTTCCGCATTACCCTCCTGAACCCACCGATTCCATATTCTGCTAACAGTCATTGGATCTCGACCAACGCGTGCAGCAATGTCGCGATACGATAAACCGCAAACGCGATAGGCTACAATCCGACCCGTATCAAGTCGGAAACGTGATGGTATGCATTTCTCCTCCTTACACGAGGCATCACAACAACATTTCACCAGGCAACGCCGGTCAACTGCTGTTTGTGTATGAGAAATCGGTTGGATAATTTCCTCATGTCAGCACGTTGTAGGTGTCACCACCGGTACCAACCTTGTGCGAATGCTCTTAAAAGCTAATCATTTGCATATCACAGCGTCTTCTTCCTGTCTGTTAAATTTCGCATCTGTAGCACGTCATCTTCGTGGTGTAGCAATTTTAATGGCCAGTAGTATATAAGTACCTAGGCCAAGAACAGGCGACATGGTGTTGGAAGTCCATGCCGCATCAGAGAACATGGAGGTCGGAAACTTGCCCTCTTTTTAAAGCACACCGTTCAGTGCACATTGTTGAACATGAGGCTCTGCAGCAGACGACCATACATGTGCTCACGTTGGTCGAAGGACATCATTGATTACGGGATCGTTGAGATGTGACTGTGGCTCAGTGGAAACGTGTTACTTAATCGAAATAATTACGGTTTTTATTACGCTAGGTCGCCGATCGTGTCCTGATACACCGTCATCCTGGCGAACGGTGCCACAGACACTGCCAGTGGGGACAATATTATGCTTCGGGGGACATTAATCTGGATTTCCATGGGATCTGTGGTAGTAATCATAGGTACCATGACAGGTGGGGACAATGTGGACCACCTGCACCCCTTCATGCTTAGTGTCTCCCCCGACGGTGAAGGCATCTTCCAGTAGGACAACTGCACGTGTCACAAAAATCATGCTACAGTGGCTTCAAGAGGATGACAGTGAAATGACATTGATGTTTTGGCAATAAATCCGCCTGATTCCAAAACAATGGAACACATCTCGGGCTCTACCGAGTGCCAACTCGGTGCCCACAAACCAGCTGCCCGTAATTTACTGGAGTCGCATGACATCTGGTGCCACATTCCTCCAGAAATCTATCAAGGACTCGTCGAATCCATGCCACGCAGAACCATTGCTGCAGCTGTGGCTAGCACGCTGGACTCGCGTTCGGGAGGACGACGGTTCAATCCCGCGTCCGGCCATCCTGATTTAGGTTTTCCGTGATTTCTCCAGACCGCTCCAGGCCAATACTGGGATGGTTCCTTTGAAAGGGCACGGCCGACTTTCTTATCCGTCCTTCCCTAATCAGATGAGACCGATGACCTCGATGTCTCGTCCCCCCCCCCCCCTACTTCCCCCGAACCAACCCAACCTTTGCTGCACTGCGTTCTAAAGATAGACCAACATACTATTAAGAAGGTGCTTATCATGTTTTTGTCTCATCACTGTATGAGGCAGTCTGGTAGGTTGTGAGGGACCAGATACCTCATCGGTGTATGCTACATGTTGATTTGAGCGTCATAAATGATCATTTCTTATCCTAACATTGTTTTCCTTTCACTAACTGCCGAACGTGTGCCTCTGTATTCCATTTAAGAAACGCAGTCTGTTCTGTCGCGCTGGCATCACCCTCGATGTTGTCAGCTTGCTTCTAGGTCATTTCTCGCCAAGCTCTAGTTCACACGGTGCTTTAATGTGGTCGCCCATCCGTCTTCGCGATATCTCCACTCCTCTGCCTGCTACCTCACGTAATTAACTGCATGCCGTCCTTTTTTTTCTCCGCGCACATACTAAATTTACTGTATGCAAATGTAGCACGTGCAAGCTGTAGCTAACGATATGTGCTGTGACAAACGCAGATAAGCTTATAAATTTACGAGAGCTTGTTTTCATAGTTTCTTTCGAGTGAACCGTACCAAATTTTCATTTTTCTCAGTTTCCATCAGTTTTAAAAAGAAACCTGAAAGAAGAATATAAAAAAAGATTAGATAAAAACTTTATAGTATAAATCAGCCTATTATGCATGTAGTAGAGATTACTGTATCCAAAAAATTCCAGCAGCGAGATGGCAGCAATTTATTCCGAGTAGGACAGTTTTCTCGTTTGCATGCTATTGTGTACCCATACAACTGACACTTACAAATTATTTTAGAGATTGTGCCACAGAACAAGAGTAACGTGCAAGTGTTAGACGTATTTAAATCGCCACATAGGCGTGTGAGTTTATGATGTTATTAATTTGTCTACTACAAGGTGGCGCCTATTGTATCTATCAATTGTACGAGAGACGTTCAGTAAGCAATGGTCCGCCCCCGGTTGCTGAATGGTCAGCGTGGCGGAGTGTCAGTCCTCTGGGCCCGGGTTCGATTCCCGGCTGGGTCGGGGAATTTTCTCCGCCCAGGGACTGGGTGTTGTGCTGTCCTCATCATCATCATATCATCCTCATCGACTTCAGGTTGCCGAAGTGGCGTCAAATTTGAAGACCGGCATTCGGCGAACGGCCTGCCCGACGGGGGACCCTAGCCATACGATTAAATTAAAAGTAAGCAATGCAACAAATTATTTTTCTCAGTCCATTTCGATTGAAGATGCGGAATTTGTTCTGGGACATCGTGGAATATTCCCCTACAGTTTAATGAAGTTCCGATAGGTGGCCACGCTACACGTTGCCTTCAAAATGGCGTGTGTTACGAGTTACGTCCCAAGCAGAGACATGTCATTGAGTTACTTTTGGCAGAAAACCAGAGCATCCCAGATATTCACAGGCGCAAGCAGAATGTCTACGAAGACCTGGCAGTGAACAAAAGCACGGTGAGCCGTTGCGCGGGGCATCTCTCATCATCGCAACGAGGTCGCGGAGACCTGTCTGGTTTCCCGCGTGCCGGTCAGCCGCACACAGTTGCGACTCCTGCAGTACTGGAACGTGTGGACACTCTCATTCCAGGTGATCTACTGATCACAATAAAACGCCTCGCTGTCCAACTGTATGTATCTGTTGGCACTGCTGACAACCTTATCCACCAGTTGGGGTACTCAAAGATGTGTGTCTGGTAGGTTCCTCATCGCCTAACAGACGACCATAAAGAGCAACGGATTTCTTGCGCGTTACGAGCCTGATCGTGACAATTTTTTGTTGAACACCATCACGCGCAGAGAAAAATGGATTCATCTCTTCGAACTGGAAGCAAAATACACTACTGGCCACTAAAATTGCTACACCACGAAGATGACGTGTTACAGATGCGAAATATAACCGACAGGAAGAAGATGCTGTGATATGCAAATGATTAGCTTTTCGGAGCATTCACACAAGGTTGACGCCGGTGGCGACACCTACAATGTGCTGACATGAGGAAAGTTTCCAACCGATATCTCATACAAAAACAGCAGTTGACCGGCGTAGCCTGGTGAAACGTTGTTGTGATGCCTCGTGTAAGGAGGAGAAATACATACCATCACGTTTCCGACTTTGATAAAGGTAGGATTGTAGCCTATCGCGATGGCAGTTTATCGTATCGCGACATTGCTGCACGCGTTGGTCGAGGTCCAATGACTGTTAGCAGGATATGGAATCGGTGGGTTCAGGAGGGTAATACGGAACGCCGTGCTGGATCCCAATGGCCTCGTATCACTAGCAGTCGAAATGACAGGCATCTTATACGCATGACTGTAACGGATCGTGCAGCCACGTCTCGCTCCCTGAGTCAACAGATGGGGACGTTTACAAGACAACAACCATCTGCACGAACAGTTCGACGACGTTTGCAGCAGCATGGACTATCAACTCGGCGACCATGGCTGCGGTTACCCTTGACGCTGCATCACAGACAGGAGCGCCTGCGATGGTGTACTCAACGACGAACCTGGGTGCACGCGTGGCAAAACGTCATTTTTTCGGATGAATCCAGGTTCTGTTTACAGCATCATGATGGTCGCATCCGTGTTTGGCGACATCGCGGTGAACGCACATTGGAAGCGTGTATTCGTCATCGCCATACTGGCGTATCACCCGACGTGATGGTATGGGGTGCCATTGGTTACACGTCTCGGTCACCTCTTGTTCGCATTGACGGCACTTTGAACAGTGGACGTTACATTTCAGATGTGTTACGACCCGTGGCTCTACCCTTCATTCGATCCCTGCGAAACCCTACATTTCAGCAGGATAATGCACGACCGCATATTGCAGGTCCTGTACGGGCCTTTCTGGATACAGAAAATGTTCGACTGCTGTCCTGTCCAGCACATTCTCCAGATCTCTCACCAACTCAAAACGTCTGGTCAATGGTGGCGGAGCAACTGGCTCGTCACAATACGCCAGTCACTACTTTTGATAAACTGTGGTATCGTTTTGAAGCTGCATGGGCAGCTGTACCCGTACACGACATCCAAGATTTGTTTGACTCAATGTCCAGGCGTATCAAGTCCGTTATTACGGCCAGAGGTGGTTGTTCTGGGTACAGATTTCTCAGGATCTATGCAGCCAAATTGCGTGAAAATGTAATCACATGTCAGTTCTAGTACAATATATCTGTCCAATGAATACCCGTTTATCATCTGCATTTCTTCTTAGTGTAGCAATTGTAATGGCCAGTAATGTAATTTTAAGCAAGTACAGATATACTTTGATTTTGCGAATTGACAGATATTTGCTTTCGTGATGGAAGAATCATTAGGCAAAAGAACCTAGTGACTAAAACTAAACTATACTCCGCCCGAGCAGGCCATGAAGGCCCAACGGTACCAAACGACCGCCGTGTCATCCTCAGCCCACAGACGTCAATGGATGGAGAGGCATATGGTCACCCCACCGCTCTCCCGACCGTATGTCAGTTTATGAGCCCGGAGCCGCTACTTCTCCAGCAAGTAGCTCCTCAGTTTGCTTCACAAGGGCTGAGTGCACCCCGCTTGTCAACAGCGCTCGGCAGACCTCATCGTCACCCATCCAAGTGCTAGCTCAACCCGACAGAGTTTGACTTAGGTGATCTGATTGGGACCGATGTTACCACTACGGCAAGGCCGTTGGACATTTTAATTGGCCTAAAAGGGGATAAGCAAATAATGAGATAATTTACGATGTCCAAATATCATTTAATGCATTAATTCAGTCTGATGACAAGTTTTGTAATAGTTATCCAACGTTGAGAGATTTTGAATTTAATTAGAAATAGAGTCAGAGATATAACCATCGTGTCGTTTGCGAGTAAGCATCACAACTTTGCTGACGTTACGAAGAATAATTACTTGCTGGAATGGGAAATGATACCCATTACAAGGAATGATTAGTATTTGCAGCTCAAAATTCAAATGGATCTGAGCACTATGGGACTCAATTTCTGAGGTCATTAGTCCCCTAGAACTTAGAACTAGTTAAACCTAACTAACCTAAGGACATCACACACATCCACGCCCGAGGCAGGATTCGAACCTGCGACCGTAGCGGTCTCGCGGTTCCAGACTGCAGCGCCTAGAACCGCACGGCAACTTCGGCCGGCTTTGCAGCTCAATATTGGAGGCTACGTACTGTAGAACACATATTTAAACTGAATATCGGAACCTAGTGTGTGCAGTGGCTACGTAAAATTTGCAGTTTCCTATTATATAGCTATTCATAATGGATAAGTTATTCACTTACTTTGCGAATAAGCTTTGATATTTGTGATCCTATATACGTGAATATTTGCACATGCATATTCTAAAAGAATTTGGGGTATCTTCGTTACCTATATTTTAAGCGTTGCGTGTACGTGTACGCATAATAAGAAAGATCTTTGTTTTGGTACGAGTGATAGGGCTCACCCTTCGCTCCAGTACAGAGAATGGCGACCCCGAGTTTTCAGGATGTAGGCCTATTTGAATACAAATAAGGTCTGAGGTTCAATGTTTAGTTGTGGGTAAAGGGAACAAAAGCCGTCGGCTGTCTTGTAGATAGAGAAATTATACGAGCAAACAATCCTGCTGGATGAACATCCGCAAATGAGCATTATAGCAGAGGCTGAAAATACCGCTTCAGTTGTAAATTACTTAATTTTCACACTACCGGTTTCGGACTGTTATGAGTCCATCCTCAGGTGTCGTAGCTGTGCTGTGGTCCCCGAGCGCCGCGTGTACAACGCGCGGTGTGCTGTCTATGAGCGCAGAATCGGGAGTCCGGTTCTGAACTCTTAGGCAGCACACCGCGCCTGATACACGCGGCGCTCGGGGACCACAGCACAGCTACCATACCTGACGAGTTATCGAGTTTTGTTGGATTTGCTCTGAGACTGAATGCTCATACATGTTCAAAACAGACAAGTATGGGTGACGTTGAATAAGGGCCTGCTGCAGACGACAATGTGAGTAACTTGGAAAATCAAGTTAGAGATAGAGGTAGGAGTTCAAGATGATGATCAAACAAAATAAGTAGGTAATTATATGGGAAAGGGTTGAACTGGAAAATCAAGATTGGGAAAAGTTTAATCAATCAACTGCGTTTACTAAAGAGGAAAGGAATCAGTTATAAATGTTTTGCAAAGAAAAGAGAGAGTTTTTAAAGAAAAGAGAGAGTTTTTAGTGAAAACCAGGGAGTGATTGAAGGATATGAGTGTGAACTCAAGATTAAACATGTATCAGTTTTCAGACCTCTATATTCTATTTCTTTAAGTGTACAAGAGGCTGTTAGGAAGCAAATAAAGCGAGTCGTCAGCTGAGAAGTTATTGAAAGATCTGATAGTCTTCGTTGGAACCCAACTTTGGTGGAAAAGAAACCTAAAGGTGACCTTAGAGTGGTACTTGACGCAAGAATTTTAAACAAAATAATCGAGATTGAGAGAGATCAGTCTCTTCCCATTGAAGATATGCTGGTTAGGATCCATAACGCAAAATATTAAATATAATTGATCTTTCTGCTGGATATTGGTAAGTTCCTCTCGATATGGAATCTAGAAAGTATACTGCTTTCCTCTTAGATGTAAGATGTTACAAAATGATTCAAAGTCTTGCCATTTTGTCTCAATATATCTGTTGCGGAGTTCATACGTGCGCTTGATTTGGCCTTAGAGGAGGAATTATTGGAAAAAGTATTTGTATATGTAGACGATGTTCTATTTGTATCAAAAATCTGAGAGGAACACCCATTTCTTCTGAAGGTGTTGTTGCGAAGACTCGATGAAAAAGATGCTAAAGTTAATTTCTCGAAAACGCACTTTGGGTTTAGTGAAATAAAGTTTTCACGTCATATCGTAATTTAACAAGATATCAAACCTGACTTGGAAAAGATTTAGACAATAAAAAACTGTCTTCTACCTAAAAATAAGAGGCAGTTGAACCCTTCTCTTGGATTAATCGGATTTTATAGGAAATATATTCCAAGTCAGGTTAAGAACTGCTTTAATCTTAATGCACTATTAAACGTAAAATCATAATAGTTATGGAGTGAGAAGTGTCAGGAAGAGTGAGAAGCCTTAAAACGGGAGTTTAGTACTGCCAGAATTTTAGAACATCCTAAAGGTAGCAAGGAATTATGCGTTACGGTTGAAGCATCAGGATGTGGTATGGACTGCGAGATGTTTCAAGACTACTATGAGCAAGGGATGAAGCGATACGCAATTTTTGTATACCTTTGCTAGACAAATGCTAGCGTCATGTGAACGAAATTACTGCATTAAAGAAAAAGAAACCTTTGCTGTGGTACAGACCATTAAGAAATTTAAGGATTTGTTTTATGGATATAAAGTAGTTGTGTACTGAGGTCACTGAGCTATAAAGGCCTTAATCACAAGTGGATTGTTGCATAGGATGTTGATTAGATGGGCAATTTTATTACAAGAGTATGATCTAGAGAGAGGATATGCAAAAGTGGAAGATAACAAAGTACCTGACGCACTATCACATTTGCCATTAGGTGTGGAAGGGGATACTAGTTTTATTGAAATAGGATAGGAATTTTCTGTGTATAGAACTAGGAAATTAAAGTGGTTAATGAAGAACATTTTTAAGGTACAATAAAATGATCATTGGCTCAATAAAGTTTGTAGTACGTTAGTGGTCTCCAATGAGAAGGACTGGACTTGTTACAAGGGTTTTGTGGTCAATAAAGTCTGTACTGATTTAGTTAGATGACATGTGTGTATTTTTATATTGTTTAATTATATGTTGGTATGGGATATACATTACGTGTATGGACATTTGGGATAAAGAAATTTCTTGCCCATTTTAGGAATTTTTTTTTTCTAAGGAATTAAGAGGATCGTTTGGAAAGAGTTAAGAATGTGTAAGGTACGTATAACAACAAATCAAACATTAAACGTTACGGATGAAGATTCAGGTTTGTCCAATAATACCTCTGCACCACTCAAATGATTGGAGAGTAGTAACGACAGCATTAATGAATGGTGAAATAGATGTTGGCATTGTTTTAAGTAGAAAGGTCGGTAATACGACGAGTTTGTGTCTGATTGTTCTAGGATTAAAGCTGAGCTAACACTTGCTGCCACTCTAAGTTTAACATGCCCACAACACACGCTGATGGCGAGTGCTTGTAGAAATACAGGATCAGATGTTGAAGGGAATGAAAATTTGATAATACTAGAAGACTAGAAAGGTAATATAGGGAAGGGAAACGGAATGAGGGGTAAAGAGTCTTCTAGAGTTCTTCCACAGGTTTCAACTGGTTGCAGCCAAAAAAGAAAATCGCTAGAATAGTTGAGAAAGGCGATGAAACATGGAGTGATGTCAACTGCACTGCATCATCATTTGAAAAACATATAGAAATTAAAACCTGCAAATTATACAGGGGTATAAATATAGGCCCAAACTGTATCACTGTAGTGATGAAAAACAGACTGAAACTTAAGAAAATAATAAAACAACAGAATTACACTATACAATGGCGCACTGAAAATTTATGAGAGAATGAGGTGAAATGCAAAATCTCTGAGCCAGTGACTAATGGCCTGATTAAAAGTGTTGAGAGTAGCTCAACAGAAACTACGTAGAATATGATACAAAAGCAAGTAAAGGAGATGGAACCGAACACAGTTAGTTTAGAGAAAGTATTGTGGAAACCCAGGAAGCTGTAGTCTGTATAGTTACAGGATGCCAAGCTTGGGGTGCAGGACTGTGTTCTGGTGAAACACCTGAGGGCATCAATGGTACAATGTCGGCTCTAAATGAATTTCTGTCCAGGATACACACAATGCAAATAGCTTCTCCACGGCGCTGACCAAAGGCGGCAAAGCGGCGCATGCGGCTAGGAGTTGCTAACTTGTCGAGCTCAATGGTGTCAACATTGCATGCTGGAGGACAGAAACTACACCTTCAGCAGGGGTAGCATGGTGCAAGATGCTGACATGGTCTGCAGGCATTGTCCACCATCCGGGATGTTGGCAGCGTGGTGTACTGCTTTACTGAGGCGCTCTCACGTACTTTGGAGTTCAAGCCTAGGTCAGTAGCCAACAGCTCTGCGCATGATTATGGTAGCCGTGCAGAAGTATGTCCCGAACTTCCAGCAAGAGACGGCCAAGACTCCGGTAGTTGCTCACAGATACAGCCAGAGGGCCAGCATGAATGTGTCTCTCCTGGATAGTGTGTGTATGGCTGGCAGATAACAAGTCAATCTCGATTGACTCCCAGCAGGATGCTGCTCGAAGATACTCAGGTCTTCACATCAGTGGCAGCAGAGTAAGCAACAGCGACGTTCCATGACAGATGAGTGACTCAGGCTGGCTGGTGTCTCATAGCTGATGCCTGCAGACGAACAATAGTTTATTATAGAAGAGCCTCAATGTTGATTTGCTGCAACTTAGAAGGCTGTCACGCTAACTGATGGCTGACTGCTGGTAACTGAAAAAACAGAGTAGAATGTGTGCTTCAGAAGTTCCAGTATTTATGTTGGTTGGTCCATACCGATAACGTTATGGAATTGTGGCGAGCAGCGAATTTAACCCCGTTTTCTAGGCTTGACAGCGCTTTCCACCACACTGCGGTATCCCAGCTGTGGCTTTAAGCTCTTCAGTTTGGCGCTTTCTGCTTGGTCAGCGGGCTGAAATTCGATCTTGCATATGTTGTTACAGCACCATGCAGTGCTGTCAGAATGACGTTATGCTGCAATCATCCTGCCAAAGTCGCACTCTGTCCTCTCTGCTCGAATGTGGTGTAGCAATGTCTCAATTATTTGCCTCCTTATTTGCTTCCCTGGATTTCCTTTCTGGTTATATTCTGATTGCGACGCTATGCTCTGGCCTGTCTTGTGTCAGCTTTGCAATTGTTGGGGGAAAAGCTTCAAAATTTTACGTGCACCAAGAATTTCATTCTGCAGTAGAACAGGCGAGTCACAGGAAATACCCAAACTTGTAAATGGAAGAAGAAAGTATATGAATGAAATAGGAGTGCACCAGTATTGATTGCTTCCGAAGGAAATTAACCAGAAAAGTAAATACATTAATAATGATAAGATTACAAGAAAAATTGACACGATGAACAGAAAGATTTAATGTAACTTTGGAGAAGTAAAATGTAAAGATATAAAATGCAGGTGAAAAACCTTTATTAAATGGAGAAGAAGCAGCAGACAGATTGCAACAATACCTCAAGGTCTGTGTTATGGTGAAGAATTACCCTGAAATATAATAGAAGAAGAGGAGGAAACTGATACGGAAAAATAGATGATTCACTAATTGTGGTTAGTGCTTGACGGGGCACTGCATGCCATGAAGTCAAACAAGGTGCAGTAGGAATTAAGATGTGATTTGAGTTCACGTCAAAAATCTCCTGAAATGTGTCACTTATGACAGATTTCTAGAAAAGGCATTATCAACACTTTGCTGAAGAACTCACATGCCGATAAATGTGAAAATTATCGGAAGATTTGTCTAAGGAGTCATGCCTGTACACTGCTGGCCAGAATAACACACATCTACACCTACATGACTGCTCTGCAAATCACACTTAAGTGCCTGGGAGATAGTTCTTCGAACGATCTTCAGCCTTTTTCTCTACTGTTTCACTCTCTAACAGTGCATGGGAGGAATGAACATTTAAATCTTCCTGAACAAGCTCTGATTTTTCTTATTTTATTACAATGATCATTTCTTCCTATGTAGGTTGGCGACAGTAAAATATTTTCAAGTTCAGAGGAGAAATTTGGTGATTGAAATTTCGTGAAAAGATCTCGATGAAACGCAAAACGCCTTCGTTTAACCGATGAAACCCAAATTTTCTTATCATATCCGTGACACCTTCTTCCCTGTTTCACAATAACACAAAATTAGCTGCCCTTCTTTGGACTTTTTCTATGTCCTCAGTCAATCCTATCTCGTAAGGATCCGATACCGCACAGTAATACTCCAGCAGAAGACGAACAAGTGTACTGTAGCCAATCTCTTTGACAGACCTGTTGGATGTCCCAAGTATTCTGCCAATAAAACGCAGTCTTTGCTTTGCCTTCCCCACAACATTGTCTTTGTGATCTTTCCAATTTAAGTCGTTCGTAAAAGTAGCTCCTAGGTATTTAAATTTGTGTGACTTACCGTGTAACGAAAATTTAACGGATTTCTTTGCTTACTCATGTGCGTGACCCACACTTTTCCTCATTCAGAGACAACTGATACTTTTTACGCCATACAGATATCTTGTCTACGTAATTTTGCAATTGTTTTTTATCTTCGGGTGACTTCACTACGTGGTAAATGAATCACCTGCAGATAAGCTAAGAGGGCTCCTAAGATTGTCTCCTAAATCGTTTATATGGTCAGCAGAGGGGCTATAACACTTGCTTGGGGAGCTTCGGATATAATTTCCATTCTACTCGAAGATTTCCTGTCGAATACTACGTACTGCGGTCTTTCTGACAGGAAATAACGAATCCAGTCGCACAACTGAAGTCATGCTCAATAGGAACGCAGGTTTGGTTAGAAGTCTCTTATGAGGAACGGCGTCAAAAACGTTCCGGAAATCTAAAGATGTGGAATCAATTTGAGATCCCCTGTCGATACCACTCATTACTTCGTGACAGTAAAGAGCAAGATGCGTTTCACAATAACGACATTTTCTGAATCCGTGCTCTGTGTCAATAGACCATTATCTTCGATGTAATTCGTAATGTTCGAACATAGTATATGTTCTGAAACCCTACCACAAAGTGTCATCAGTGATATGGGTCTGTAATTGTGCGAATCACTTCTATTTCCTTTCATGACTGTTGGTATGACCCGTGCAACTTTTCAGTCTTTTGGCATTGAACATTCGCCAAGTGAGCGATTGTATATGATTGCTAAGTATGGGCTGTTGTATCGGCGTTCTCTAAATGGAAACTAGTTGGTATTCTCTATGGACTGGAAGACTTGTTTTTTTTTGTTGAGTCATCAGTCTTCTGACTGGTTTGATGCGGCTCGCCACGAATTCCTCTCCTGTGCCAAGCTCTTCATCTCAGAGTAGCACATGCAACATACGTCCTCCGTTATTTGCGGGATGCATTCCAACCTCTGTCTTCCTCTACGATTTTTACGCTCTACAGCTCTCTGTAGTACTATGAAAGTTATTCCCTGATGCTTTAACAGATGTCGTATCATCCCGTCCCTTCTTCTTGTCGGTGTTTTCCATATATCTCTTTCCACACCGACTCTCCGGAGGACGTCCTCATTTCTTACCTTATCATTCCACCTATTTTCAACCACATCTCAAATGCTTCGATACTCTTCTGCACCATTTTTTTACAGTCCATGTTTCACTGCCATGCAATACTGTGCTCCAAACGAATATTCTCAGAACTTTATTCATCAAATGAAGGCCTGTGTGTGATACTATAAGACTTCTCTTGAGCAGGAATGCCCTTTTTGCCAATGATAGTCTGCTTTTTATGCCCTTCTTGCTTCGTCCATCATAGGTTATTTTGCAAAATTCCTTAACTTCATTTACTTCGTAATCGCCAATCCGTACGACTTCTACAACTTCTACAATTATGTATCAGCCACGTTACGCAAACTTTGTAGTACACATGGCACAACAATGTGATGTTCACCCAGTTGCTTTTTAGTCACCCCAGCAGGTTTCCACAATCGCCTTTTAAACGAATGACTCAACTCCCCCCCTCCCCCTCTCATGCATCTCCAATCGCGGTAAATGGGACTTACGCACAACGTTCCTCTCAGCCCACTCCAGAAATCGACAACGAATCTGAGAGTTCGTCAGTTCTGAGCCTCTGAAAAACTTCTCACTTCGTTAATACTACGTACAATACTTCAGTCGTCGTACAATTCGGAGAAACTTCCAAGGCATCAGATTCTGTTGATTGACATTTGTGTGTATGACAAATAACTTTTTACAGTGCTAATAAAATGTCCCATGTTTCTGCAACAAAGAAGTTTGTTTTGCACCCATCTCAGTGTAACAGACACCCTCTCTTCCACTGTTACACGCTTCTTCATGTTGTTATCCACGAACCGAAAGAATGGTTTCAGTATCGCACACAGTTCATCGAATAATGTTAATGACATATGACAAAAATTTCTCAGGATCTGTTCCCAGTGTCCCGTGAAGGCAATTGAAAGCTCCTAACTTTAATCGAGAACTAGTTATTGGGTCGCACTAATGCTTTCTTTTCTTTACTTTGGGTGTCGTCATGACAACTGCAGAAGCGACAACTACTTCCTCTGCAGAAAACTTTTTTTTACTGAGTGGTTATAGAAACAACACCCCAACAGGCAGCAGGTCTTTTTAGATACCACGTGACAGCTGCGGTGAACGGGAGCCGAAGAAAAACTGCAGTGAGTGGGATTCCAACTCTGTGTGCCGAAGACCGGCAGCGAGAAGCGACTCATTGCATCCATATGCACGGCCTCTCTTGTGGAAGGACCATTAAGGTTCGCTACACTTGATTTGCAACATGTGATTTGGCGCTGTCATGAAACGGACAGACTTTGTCATGTGTTTGACTGTGTTGCGGACGTTTATCTTCAAGCGCGCGATTCAAATTGAGGTACTGTGCTTCGTAGCGTTCAGCATTCGCAGTTTTACCCGTTTGCAACAGCTCATGGTTCACCATGTCGAGCAGGACGCATTTTGTCACTCACCTCAAAACTGTTCTCTATGAATCGTCGAAACCAATCTCTGAGCATTGTTTCCGACAGAGCATGTTCTACATACTCTTCCACTAGCAAACGATGACTTTCCGCAGCATATTTTTTAGAGATGGGAGAAGGAGGGTAGCACTTCCCGCAAACGCCTGATATGGATGGCGACACGTTCAAGGCGCGAAATACGTATGTTCTTCTCTCTAGAACACTGTAAAGACAGAATAACAGACGATGTCTCCGTTAAATCATCGGAACCCACCGGAAGAGACATTCCTACTGGTGGAGGAGAGGACACAGCTGTAACATCCATTTCAGTATCAACAGGTCCAGCCTTGTCATCCCTGGAGAAACAAGAACCGCAGTTAACATCAGTGTTCAAAGTATCACCACTGGAAGAAGCACCTTCCACCACCATCTTCACGGAGGGGCGAAACTGGGGAGGGGTATCTTCAAAATCTTCGCCATCTTGAGTCCGACAGCGTTTAAATTCTGGCACCGGTGCCGGCGCCTTACGGCAGCAGGAGCCGCATCTGAACGCTCCTGTAACGTCGGAAAGTCGCACGAAGGGTGGGGGGGGGGGGGGGGGGGGCGGCAATGTCTCCCCGACGTCCTGTAAAGCTGCAGAAGTACTGAGAGCACTAATTCAGCTAATGCCAACGGACGACGTTCTTCATAGGACGATTTTAAAACTGTAACACGCCGCGGGGAACTAGACCTGAGATGTCCAGTTTCATTACAAGTGAAACAGGCTCCTTCTTGCCCTGCATACGTAACATGAATCCGGTAATCACAAACATTCAAGTGTGAAGGAATATTCTTTTGAACACACATTGATACTGTTGGGATACCACTGTAACATTGCAAGCAATGTTGAACGGATCAGCATTGCAGTCGGATATGCCGAACGACTTCATAAGGAAGCAACCCCCCCCCCCCCCCCCCCCACAAGAAATGAATCGTCCACCTCGGGTGGGAGATTGAAAACTCTGATCGGAATATCCTCGATAGCTGCATTTGAAAGGTGGATTGGGCTAACGGGACCAGCACTACTTGCAAGGGATCTTGAAACTTCACAAAAAATGTATACCAATCAGGATCAAAGCAAGCGGTATCTACCTGATCGGATGTAACTCGAATCGTGCCAACCAACAAATCTTGAATTTGTAGGTAGCCAGGTTGAACATGACGCTTACTCTTGTCAAAACTGAAACGAACGGTACGCCGACGAGAAATATTCTTGTGAGACTCGACAGACATCATGGCGCGGGCAGACAACGCTGCCACCAGAGAACAAACCGACAACAAACTCCGCTAGGCAAGAACGATGCAACGCCTGCCATTACACGCACAAGACAGAGTAGAAACAAGTTCGACACACGCGGCGCCAGAATACTGTCGGAAGCAAGAACAATCTGCCGTATCTCGACGCTCAGGGTGGAACTGCCGCCGCCCATAGACCACAGGTTACCTTTAGTAAGTCCTTTAAGCTGCTTCGCTACACCGAGAATATCTGCTTCTCAGTTACTCATTTTGGCATTTGTTATTGATTTGAATTCTGTAATATTTACTTTTTTGCTGAAGAAATTTCGAATAAATGTGTTTAATAAATCAACTTCAGTGTTGCTCCCATTGGTAATTCTACTATTGGTATCGTTTTGTGAAAATACTGATTGTGCCTTGCTTCTAGTGTTCTGCATCTACAGAGATACTCCGCAAGCCACCTTACGGTGCGTGGCGGAGGCTACACTGTATCACTACTAGTCATTTCCGTTCCTAGTCATTCCGCTCGCAAATAGATCGAGGGAAAAACGACTGTCTATATGCCTCCGTATCAGTCCTAATTTCTCGTATCTTATCTTCGTGGTCCTTAAGCGCAATGTATGTTGGCGGCAGTAGAATCGTTCAGCAGTCAACTTCAACCGCCGGTTCACTAAATTTTCTCAGTAGCGTTTCTCGAAAAGAACGTGCCCCCCCCCCCCTCCAGGGATTATTACTGTTTGTGTTACCGAAGCATCTCTGTAATACTTACGTGTTGTTCGAACCCACCGGTAACAAATCTAGCAGCTCGCCTCTGAATTGCTTCGATGTCTTCCTTCAACCTGACCTAGTACGGATCCCAAACTCTCGAGCAGTACTCAAGAATAGGTAGAACCAGCGTCCTATACGCAGTCTCCTTTACGAGTGAACCATTCTTTTCTAAATTCTCCAAACAAACCGAAGTCGAAGTCGGCCATTCACATTCCCTACCACAGTTCTCACATGCTCATTCCACCTCAATTCGCTCTGCAGCGTTACACCCAGATATTTAAACGACTTGACTGTATCAAGCAGGACACTAGTAATACTGTATCCGAACATTACAGGTTTGATTCATGCGCATTAACTTACGCTTTTTCACATTTAGTCTAGCTGCCATTCGTCATATCAACTGGAAATTTTGTCTAATTCGACTTGTGTCTTCCTACAGTCACTCAACTTCGACACCTTACCGTACACCACGGCATCATCAACAAACAACCGCAGATTGCTGCCCACCCCGTTCACCAAATCATTTATATGTAGATAGAACAACGGTGGGCCTCTCACACTTCCCTGGGGCACTCCTGACGATACCCTTGTCTCTGATGAGCACTCGCCGTCGAGGACAACATACTGGGTTCCATTACTTAAGAAATCTTCGAGGCACTCACATAGCTGTGAACGTATTCCATACACGTACCCTTTGTTAACAGCCTGCAATGGGACACAGTATCAAACGCTTGCCTGTCGTCCTTCATTCATAGTTCTCAATATATCAAGTCAGAAAAGGGCAAGCTGAGTTTCGCACAAGCGATGCTTTCTAAAATCATACTGATTCGTGGACATAAGTTTCTGTTTCAAGAATATTTATTACAGTCGAACTGAGCATATGGTTAAGGATTATGCACTAAACCTAAGTTAGGGATATTGGTCTGTAATTTTGCAGGTCCGTTCTTTCACCCTTCTCATATACTGTAGTCACCTGCGCTTTTCTGCAGTCGCCTGGGACTTTGTGCTGGGCAGGAGATTCACGATAAATGCAAGACAGATAAGAGGCGAATGCTTTAGAGTGCTCTTTGTAAAATCGAACTGGGATTCCATCCCAACCTGTTGATTTATTTGCTTTCAGAGCTTTCTTTATGCCAGGTATGCTCATTGCTATGTCATCTATACGGGAGTCTGTCAGATGGTCAAATTACGGTACGCTTGTACCTTTCTCCTGTGTGGACTATTTCTTGAAAGTGAAATTTAAAACTTCGGCTTTCGATTAGCTACTTTCAGCTTCCACACCAGATTGGTCAACAAGGGACTGAATGTAAGTCTTGACCAGCTTAACAATTTTACATACAACCAGAATTTTCTAGGGTTCTCTGCCAGATCTTTTACTAAAGTATGACGATGGTAATTGTATGTTTCGGGCACAGATCTTTTCACAGATGCACGATATCTACTAACCTTCGCTTGTCGTCATTTATGCGCTCCCTCTTGAACCGAGAGTTCAACAACCTCTGCTTCCTCAGAATCGTCCGAATTTCGTTATTAAAACATGGAGAGTCTTTTCCATACTTCATTCACTTGCTAGTGGATACGACAGAGACGACCATAGTCTCTTTGGGTTTCCTGACGCTTTCGAGACAGAGTTCCGTTGTGGGAACTATTAAAAGCATCTCACATTGAAGTCAACACTAAGTTTCGTGCTTCAGTAAAACTTCGCCATTCTTGGAGATATTTGGTTCTTTTATATTTGGAATCTTTCTCGCTGCTTTTGCAACATTGTTCTGATCTGCTTTGTGCACCATTGTGGACAAGTACCATCTTTTATTAATTTATTCGGTATAAATCTCTCAGCTACCTCTGATACTATTTCCCTGAATTTAAGTCGCATCTGGTCTATACCTACATAGTTAATTGGAAAAAAGAGGAGACGATTTCTTAGCAAATCTATTTTTTATCTGATTTTTCTACATAGATATATTTTGAGTTTACTTTTGGGGGATTTGGGAGTTACGATGATTCTCGCTACAACGATCTGGTGCTTACTAATGCATGTGTCCGTCATGATGCTCAGGTCAAGTATGTTTTCGCAACGATTTACGCTTTGATTCTACTCCTGAACTAATTGCTCAAAATAATTTACGGAGAAAGCATTTAGTACAGTTTCTGACTATTTTTTACACCTATCACCGGCTTTGGACATCTATTTTCGCCAACAAATCGAGGGTAGATTGCAGTCACCACCAACTATGTTAGTATGGCATCTATTTGAGATGATACTCAAGTTTTCTTTGAAGTGTTCAGCAATTGAATCATCTGAATTGTAGGATGGAGGGAGGGGGGCGGTCGGTAAAAGGAACCAATTATTAATTTATTTCGTTTGTCAAGCATAGCCTTTACTCCTACTAACTCACATGAACTATACAGGGTGGTCGGAAATTCCCGTTACAGACTTCTAGGACTTGAAGAGGGGAGTGAGTACATCGTATTTTCAATAGGAACTCATGTCTGGAAACGTCATCCAACAAGACTACAGAGCGTCAAAGATTTAGGCGCGGGCATCTGTAAATGTACGCATATACGGGGTGATTCCGTGATGATCTTACAGATTTTCTAAAATATGGAGAACGATAAATGTATTAATTTGAAGTAAGGATCCCTGTACCGGAAACGAACGAGTCGAAAGCTATAAACGAAAACCGTTCTGATACCTCTGACAGTTAAATACACGTACCGGTTCTTGTGTTGCGAAGAGTGTAGGGCTGGTAACTTTCAGTGGTGATAGTGTGGACAAAAACGAGAAAAAATGTCCAACAAACGTGGGCTCAAAATTGCATACCTGAGGAGCTATGACCATTCGTTCATCTTCGCTAATGTGAAATGCATCTCCTCTACTGAGCAAGTGTTCATAGCTGTTAAGGTACGCACTTTAGAGCCCACGTTTATTGGATATTTTTTTCTCGTTTTTGTCCACACTACCACCACTGAAAGTTACCAGCCCTACACGCTTCGCAACACAAGAACCGGTACATGTATTCAACTGTCAGAGGTATCAGAACGGTTTTCGTTTATAACTTTCGACTCGTTCGTTTCCGGTACAGGGATCCTTACTTCAAATTAATACATTTATCGTTCTCCATCATCCTAGAAAGTCTGTAACATCATCACGGAATCACTCCGTGTATACGTACATCTACAGACACCCGCGCCTATAACTTTGAGCTCTGTAGTCCCGTTGGATGACGTTTCCAGCCACGGGTTCCTATTCAAAATACGATGTACTCACTCCCCTCTACAAGTCCTAGAAGTCTATAACGGGAATTTCCGACCACCCTGTATGTGCTTCAATTTCGCTACAAGATACACTACTTCCAATAGCAAGAAACATGTCACCACTAACTGCATTTAGTCTATACTTTCTAAACAACGTCAGGTCCTTTGTAAAAATCCGGCTGATCTTCTCTCCGACTTAAGCCACGTTTCGGTAGCTGTAACGATTTCAGCTTAAGTGCTTTCTATTAGCGCCTGGAACTCTGGTTATTTCCCAACATAACTACGATAGTTTACAACGAAATGCTGATTACTGCTATGTCTACCCTCTCCCTGTGATTGTCCTACACCCTTTGAGACTGCAGTCATTTCTATACTTTACCAGACCTTATAAACTAAGAAACAGCACAGTCCATTCCACACAGACCCCACAACCCTTTATAGCCATCTCCTGCATGTAGTGGACAACAGGCCTATTAAGCGGAACCCGAAACCCCGTCCTCCTATGGGGCTAGTCGAGAAATCTGCAACCTAGACTGTGGCAGAACCGTCTCAGGATCTGCTTCAGACACTCCATTCGGCTCTGTGCTAAGGGTCTGTAATCATCCTTGTCAGTAATGCTACAGATGGTGAGGTGTACCTTCTTCTTAAAAGCAAAAATGACTGTCTTTATCACTTCAGCTAGCAGCCCAGAACAAGAGAGGACCTCTTCTGATCCAAAGTGACACGCATCGCGGCAAGCCATCCACCTGAAATTGGCTGCACCCTGTTTTCCTCATGGCAGCCCGAAGCATTCGTTACACATCTGGAATGACTTCTCCCGGTATGCAGACAGAGTGTACATTGGGTTTCTTCCCCTGGTTGGCAGCCGTATCCCGAAGGGTCGCCATTACGCGTCTGACACTGGAGCTCCCAGCTACCAGTAATCCTACCCTCTGTGAATGCCCAGATCTTGAATGCTTGAGGCTTTTTGTGCAACAGGGCGAGCGGCTGCATCTGGCTCACGAAATTTTTCAGACATAGACAGCGCCTGAAACCTGTTCGTCAAAAGAGCTGGGGATGCCCTTCGATCTGCGTCCCCAGAAAGTCTTTCACTACCTGCCACACCTTGAAAGAACGTCCTACTCGAGCATGGATGAGGAGTAATTAACAGTGTGGGCAGTAACCGGTACGATCACAATAGTGGACCGATCGGGTGACACAAGGGACGTGTTGGACGTACCCTGCATCTCAAGTCCAGCGCCCCACAGCGATGTCTATTGGCAACAGCCCCAAGCTGCATGACCGAAGCCGACACCGACTGGAGTTGTGGGCGATGCGTCCCTATACAGTAATCGCATGCCCTATCTGTACTAAAGACAGCGGAACGAAAGACCAGACATTTGAAGTACACATCTGTGCCTACTAGTCACACAAATACGCAAGAAAATTAAGATTTTAGACTAAAATGCACATAGTAAATAAACACAAAAGCCGCTTCTACTTACTAGAAGTTCGTTACAATTCACAAACGATACGCCGGTCTCTGACGTGCTGCTCACGATACGGAATTTGCTGTCCAATTACGTAGTTCTACAACTGAAACTGACTGTTCGTTGCTATAGAAACAGCAGAAAAAAACATTTTATAGTAATTATATCGCATACTGTGGCTAATAGATACAAAAGAATATGAATAAAAATGGACGAGGATCAGTTTGGTTTTAGGAAGGGAAGAGGTACCAGAGAAGTAATTCTAACATTTCTCTTGGAAAACGATAGCAGCTTGGAGAAAAATCACGATGCTTTCCATATGTTTGTGAACCTAGAGGTAACGTTCGGTAGTGTGGAGTAACATGTTCACAATTCTTAGGAGACGGATAGTCTACGACATTTATAAAATGCGTACGGGGACAAGAAAAGTGGTTGATCAAGAAAGCAAGTTCGTGTTAAGAGCGATGTAAGGCAGAGTAAGGCTTACCGCGAGTGATGAATAATTTTTGTGTCGAAGAAACAATGAAATGAAAGAAGTTTTCACTTGATGAATAAAAATTCAAGGGGAACAGATGTAAACCCAAGGATTCGTCCGAAAGGGTGCTTCTTGGCTAATCTGAGGAAGTCTTAGCAGGCCTGTTAACCGGCATGGATAACGTTTTTAGCTCGGATTATGGCTGATGTATAAGTAGTGCAAAATCAGAGCTCCTGACAGTGTACTTCGAAGCATGGAATTAGTATGGAAGTGAAAAGAGAACATCGAAAAACCAGAAAAGAAGCTGAATGCATGTAAAATGCGGTCCTAAGGCTGTAAAAAATGGAATGGACGCATAAAATACGAAATTAAGAAATATTAAAATGAATAAGCAAGGAAGGAAGTCAGCGGGAGACTGTTACCACAAGAAGAGTACAGGATAGTGGGACATACTATACTGCGTCCTGCAACCGTTAACCTAGGGCTGGATGGAGTACGAGAGGGGGAAAATGTAGAGACAAAGATTAGAATCGGCGAAAGAAGTTATAGAAGACTTAGGTACTATAGTTACGAAGAGGTGAAAAATTTGGTACAAGACAGGAACAGGTGGAAGACAGTATCAAACCAGTCAAAAGACTCATGATATGAAGAATGCTAAGCACGATTCATCTTTCCATACTTCTCTGTCTAACTAATAGATCGAAATAATTAAAAACAGATTTGGGTTAACGTCATGTCAACGTCGAAGTCATTAACGACGGAGCGCTAATACGGATTAGACAAGGATAGACACTGTAAGTTTTTCTTCAGTTCGTTGGCAGAAAAATTTGAAGGTCTCAAATGGTATAAGTAATCTGAAAATGATCGATGTGGTGCGGGGTTAATGCACTGAACTCGAATTTCGGCGGGCAAGATTCAAATCACCCGTCCGGTCAGCCAGATTTAAGTTTCCTGTTGTTTCCTTGAAACGTTCAAGGCAACTTCTGACGTGATTCCTTCGAAAATTTGCACGTCTACACTCTAGTCCGTGGTCGTGATCCGTCTCTAGCCTTCATCGTTGACGGGACGTTTATCCTTCCACTTTCCCTTCTTCGGCAACAAAGATACCCCTAATATTTCAGTATGGTTTAAGGTGTAGATTGAGTGTGTTCGGCAAGAGTCAGTAATCCAACGAGTAAGTATTTTCTTGCATGGGTAATTTCCGTAACTTCTGTACCATATTTTACGGACTATAAGACGCTACAGACTGCAAGAGGCACCTTAATTTTTAAGCGGTTAAAAAAATCTATCATTTTTATTATTAGACTCCGAAACCAGACTAAAAAGATCTTAGTTTATAAATCCGAACTGACCTTTAAAATCCCTGAAAATCGTCATTTGAACTTTCTTCTTCTTCTTCTTCTTCTGCTTCTTCTTCCTCATCGTCATCGTTGTCCTCTTAATACACAAGATAGTCTTCGGTGCCATCGAAAGGGTTACTTATCCGGCACTTCTTGAGAGATTGATCAATAATGTCATCTCTGACTCTACACAAAGACTATTTTATCCACTGACACGCTTGTTTGAGTATAGGTCGTTTTGAAGCTCCCTTCGTCGTGAATTCATGTTGGGTTTCATCTGTCATCCCTTTCTTCCATTCCTCTCTCATATACACGTTAAGTGGTTTCTCTGTCGAGACATGAAGAGGTTGCAATTGTGAAGCAAATCCTCGCAGAATAACAGCAAGCTCTGTATTTCCCAGTCTCAGTTTTTCTTTCAAAGAATTTTACAAATGACTACGACACTGATCTAGCACAAGACGACTCTTCTTCAATAAAGCATCTTTCCTTCTCTCTCACAGTCTGTTAAGCCATAATTCTTCGAGCAAGCTGGGCATTTCTTCTCGAAGGAATTAAAAGTGCGTCTCCCCAGTTAGACTTCCTGGGAAATTAATGGTCCAATGAAGTGCGTGTTTATACCACACCACACATTTATGCTAAATCTCTGCTGGAAATTGCGTTGCATATGGGTTTGCTTCAGACCATACGTGCCCGTTATGTAAATTGTTGATACCATTTTGAGTAATCTGTGCCTCATCAGTAAATAAACTGTATTTGTGTAACTGCCGATTAGTATTTAACCAGTTGCACAACTCCAAGCGAAGGACAGGATCTCCAGGATGTAAATGATGCACTTTTTGTTTATGGTAAGGATATAGATTATTGAACTTTAGTGTACGCCATACCACAGATTGTGAAATACCTAATCGTTGAGGGATATGTCGTGTACTGGTACCCGGGCTACGTTGAACAGCATCCGTAATGTCCTCATCATCGTCTTCACGTATCGAGCACTCGTACTGATTATGAACGTTAGTTAGAGAAGCTGTCTCCCGTAACAATCGAAATACTCCACTAATGGTTCGTGCATTCGGAATCCCCCGACTTGGATAACGTACGCGATATTCGTTAACTACAGTCGTAGCATTACCATCACATTTCCCATAAATAAATACTCTATCGGCGTATTCCTCTGTTATAAACTTCAAAGGCATCCCTATTCCATAAGTAACTACAATAGCTACTACGTGGTTTCACTTAAGTATGCTGTTGTTATTATGTTCTTTCACTGGTCAATACAGAAAACTAAGTCGTCTCAAGGTTAGGAAACAAATGAAACAACTCACTAACGGTTGCCAACAATGACATAAACGTTTCTAGAGTCTTAATGGAAAAATTTACTTCTATAATAATCTTTACTTCTCTGGATGTTGTGGAAAACTACTGCAGATAGACGTCTGGGACATGTTTTATCAGATTCACCGGATCAATAACAACAAAATATATGGAAATCGGGCTTTACTTTAACCTCGCTTCATATTAACGAAGTTGCTAAAATTGAGGGAAAATCTTTTATTAGCCGTAACTAAACATTTGTGAACCTATATTTATACGAACTTTTTTCTTTAGTTTTATTTTTGGATAACATATTAAAATATTTGCATATCTTCGTGAATCACCTGTGTATGATACCACTCTCTGGTATTTTCTTACCTCCTATAATATGAACAACTCAGATATAAATCTCACCATTTGAGGGGGCTCTTATTTCCGCAGTTCTATCACAACTCCTCCCAGTCTCCTTGCCATCTCTTGCTTTTTCTCAGCGTCTCTTTTATTTCTTCCTGTAGTGTAGGTTCTATATTACCTAAAGTAGCGCTTTCACTGTACGCTTTTATCGGCTTGTCTGTTCTTTTTTCTACTAAAAAGTTTTCAAAGAGCTTTTCTCACTGTCTGGTGAACATAGGTTGTCATGCGGGCGCGGGATTCCTAGCCATTTTCATCTCTAAGATTTTGAAGATGGCTGCGCTGTAGCAGCTGCGTATGCAGGAGCTTCAATGAACTGGGAATAACAACCAACCAGTTGCAAAATATACGTTTGTTAAACCTTGTCCATGGCTTCTTGGGAAGGTATTGTACGTAGAATCACATTATTTATATCCAATGTGAGAGTCGTTGACTCTGTCCAGTACATGTGCGTGTCATACACTTAATCACCGTTTAAAATACATGACTTGCTGTGGAGCTTTGTCTTAAGACTTTTTAAAATATCACATGTAACATTGGATCTAATATCATGTAATACGCTACTTGACGGATCTGCATATATGTAACATTAAATATAAAATATGCTCTTGGATCCTATAGAGCCTAAGTATGTCTCATACAGGACTAGTGACATGCGCCGACTTTAATCTTCCGTATCATTGTGCATGCCTCCGCCGATCTCCTATATACAAGCGAATGCTCTAATCCCCATATACTCTTTCCCATGCCTCTTCCTTAGTCTTTCTTGTTAATTTCATAGTCCTCTTTTTATAAACTTTGTAATATTCCCATCCCCACCACTCCCAGAGCTTACTCATATTCGATATAGTTTCTTCTTCTCCTCAGCCAGCTCCTATAGCTCCGTGGTCACCCACTCAGTTCTTATTCTTCTCTTCTCTCTCTTTCATTAAGCCTCCTCCACAGCTTCCTTAATCGCCAGGAAACGGTGTAGTTCATTGGCACTATGGTCCTCTTCCACTGCCTCTAATCTTGGATTTAATTTTTACTAATACAAATTTTTCACACTTTCTTCTTGTAGTAGAGGTTTGCTATACCTTGGTTCCTATATGGTTGTACTCCAACATCTCCCTACTTCTCCTTCTGTTTTGTCTTGGTCTTAATCGGAAGAGAGATTTCTGAAATAATTATTTAATGATCGGACCCACTTTCTGTTTCTGTTTCTACCTTTACTCCTTGTACTTTAATAAGCCACAGTCTTTGCACTTTTACGTTGTCTGTTTTAGGTTCCTAAACGGATTAGCTAAAGTGTATTCACGAATTTCTTTGTACTGGAATTGTCCATTCACAACAGTACGCTTCTGAAAATTACAGAAGTTAATCAACCTCATACCGTTATTATTCTCTACATCCTCCCCCGTTGTCATGGAAAGTTTCGTTTAAACTTTTTTCCAATCTGTCCATTTAAATCACCCCGTTATTAACAATTCATCTCTCGAAATCCAAATAACTTCATTCCAATCATCCACTGTCCAGTGTCGCCGCTCTGTACATCACATCAAGCGTCGCTCAGCACTGACTATAGATGTGGCTAATGAGGAGCTGCTCAACCATTCCACCCCATTCTTTTTAACTCCCTACGCACAGTCATTCTGCCAGCTGGACTGCTAGTAGCACTTTGGAACTTACGCACGATTCCTTCCGTTGATTTCTTGTGATTTGTCATAATCAGTCTCTGCGATGCTCGACGGTCGCTGCCCGTCAGTACATGTGCATTCGCTGGTTTTGGTTTTGCTATGGCTTGTTCCTTCGTGTTGCTACTTCCCAATCACGTGATAACAGTGGACTTGGACAGCTTTAGAAGATAACACTTTTCGTAAGTAACGGTCTACGGCTGTTTAATATTTCGAAAAAAGAATTTTGTGCCATCGGCTGTACAGCTGTATATTTATTATCTACCGGTATCGACTGATGGGACAAAGATGATCTTTCAAAGCTTTAGTTCTAATGTCTCTGACTTATTTGTTACTCAGGTGACAACCTATAACCAGTCCTCGTTCGAAGCCACTGAGTACTCCTGAGTGACCCATTCTGCTATTACAGCTTCTCTATAAAGGAGCAGCACTATATAAACACTGATGACAAAAGTTAAGCACGATTCATCTCAATATTTCTCTGTTTAATTGCTGTACGTTAATACATTTTCATCTACTGTACTACCTTTTTTAATCGAGAGCGTTTAAAAAAAAAAGCTTGTAGTGGTTTTTACAGGGGATCTTAATGTGATGGGCAAACCTGGTGACATAGTGCCCGGGACAACTGCTACCATATAAAATCCCAAAAGGCGAGAGAACCGAACCTCGGTGCTCGCATTTAGAATATTCAAACGAATTGTATGAATACGTGGCGTCTGTTCTTCCGGACATGTCCGAAAGAACAGGCTCCAGGCATTCATATAACTAATTTGCCTAGATGGGCAATGGATCCACCTCTACACTACGGATGCACAAGTACGTCTGAGCTCCTGCAGGAATTTCTGAGTAGGGAGCATGGCGGACAGGGGGAGGGACTGTGGATAGGTGGTGCTCGGTGGGAGTGTGGGTCGGCAGGGAGGCGTGCCGAGATAGCCCTTGCAGTTGCTGTAAATATTTTGTCCTGGTGGCGCAAGGGTTAACGCAGTTGCCTAGTAAGTGCCGGCACGGTAGCTCAGCTTGTTCGGTCAGAGAATGCTGCTCTCTGCAATAAAAAAAAAAAAAAAAAAAAAAAAAAAAAAAAAAAAAAAAAAAAAAACTGAGTGAACGGACAAACAACGAACTTCGACGGATATCATGTGGCGTCCGCTACGGCCAAATACAACGGACAAAAAAAGTACGCAGGACATTCCGGGTTCGAATCCAGGTCCAGCACGCAGTTTTATTCGTCTCCGTTGATACTGCACAGATTTATGATGAAGCTGATATCAATAATCCTTTCCATTTCCATTACTTTTCCCCCTCCTCCTTCAATTTAAATCATATACTTCTACGAATTGTAATTCTGTCAGAGACAGCAAAGGACTTAGAAGAGCAGTTGAACGGAATGGATAGTGTCTCGAAAGGAGGATATAAGATGAACATCAACAAAAGCAAAACGAGGATAATGGAATGTAGTCGAATTAAGTCGGGTGATGCTGAGGGCATTAGATTAGGAAATGAGACACTTAAAGTAGTAAAGGAGTTTTGCTAATTGGGGAGCAAAATAACTGACGATAGGAGTAGAGAGGATATAAAATGTAGACTGGCAATGGCAAGGAAAGTGTTTCTGAAGAAGAGAAATTTGTTAACATCGAGTATAGATTTAAGTGTCAGGAAGTCGTTTCTGAAAGTGAAACATGGACGATAACTAGTTTGGACAAGAAGAGAATAGAAGCTTTCGAAATGTGGTGCTACAGAAGAATGCTGAAGATCAAATAACTAATGAGGAGGTATTGAATAGGATTGGGAAGAAGAGAAGTTTGTGGCACAACTTGACTAGAAGAAGGGATCGGTTGGTAGGACATGTTCTGAGACATCAAGGGATCACCAATTTAGTATTGGAGGGCAGCGTGGAGGGTAAAAATCGTAGAGGGAGACCAAGAGATGAATACACTAAGCAGATTCAGAAGGATGTAGGTTGCAGTAGGTACTGGGAGATGAAGAAGCTTGCACAGGATAGAGTAGGATGGAGAGCTGCATCAAACCAGTCTCAGGACTGAAGACCACAATAACAACAACAACAACAACAACAACTTCTACGAATAGCGTCAATGCAATATTAATGAGAGCAGCATAACTGAACGCCTCCTTATAAACTTCATCGATTTGTGCCGACAATACTTAAGAGTCCAGAATGATTTTTCATTCTGCAACGGAGCGTCCTGTTTTGAAACATCCTGGTAGATTAAAATTGTTTATCGGACAGGGACTCGAACCTGTGAATTTTGCCTTTTGCAGCTAAGTGTCCTGCCGTCAGAGCACTTTCCTACGAAAAGCGAAGGACCCTCTTCGGGTCCTGGCCTTGCACAAAATTTTACTCTGCCAGGAAGTTTAGAAACGTATATTGTTTCATTAAAAAAAAGAAGAAGGCGAAAAAAAATATAGTTGCTGTAGTACCTCGGTAGACATTGTATTTTACGGACTGTAAGACACACTTTTTTCTTCGAGGAATTGTCTCCAAAATTCAGATACGTCTTATACTCGAAATTAAAATAAAAAAATCCAGTTTTTTATTTCAAAATCCCGCCAGTCTTAAAATTTCCATATGTTCGATGCCACGGGAAGCTGTGCTGTATCTGGCAACATTTGATTCAATTGGGGGTGCTAGTTGCAACTAAAATATGACAAAGGGTGTGTTTCAAAATTAGTTTTGACAAACAAAACAAGGTGCCATGAGATGGGGTTGCCTCCTGTGATATCGTGCCTAGTCTCTATTCCTTTGACATTACAGTTTTGGGCCTGCCAGTTCTCTGCAACAAGCTCAGCGAAAAAGAGCGTGAACGTTTCCGTGAAGTCTTTGTGCTGGTTTAACTCGGTCCTTAACGACCTCTGTGTGATTTGAAGCCAGGACACAGGCAAGAAAGGGAAATTGTTGTGTTTCCCAGGGTACGGCCTTGACTCAGAGAGTTTCGGCGTACCCTCTACATAATACGCCGCAGATTGTTTCTTGGCGTGTGGTCGGAGCGATAGGGGTTGTTTTAAGGTCATGCGTGCACGCACGGGGTCGTACCGCCACAGATGACATTTGCTGCTTTTTTGAGGCAGCTGACCTGACGCTGTTAGCCGGCTTTAATATGCACCTCTTGTTTTTCCAAGGAACGAAGTCGTTAGCCAGTTCGGGTTAGGCCTTACGACTTATCTGCTACTGCTTCGCAGTTTATTTTTCTGAGGTAACTGCGGGCTACGTGCTAAAGCAATTCCTCGTACCTGTTAACACTACTTCTGCACATGTATTATTACCCTCTAGTTGACTCTTAACTGCTTGGGAGAGGGCGCATCGTCAAACAACTTTCAGATTATTTCTCTTTCGTTACACTATCGACCAGCATGTGGAAGAAATATCTTTGCAACCGGAGGAAGAAAGTTGGTGACTGAAATTTTGTGAAAAAATCTCACGGCAACGAAAAATTCCCTTGTTTTAATGACTACTAGCCGGCCTCACGTATCATATCCGTGACAGTCTCTCGTCTTTTTTGCTATAATACAAATCGAGCTGCCCTTCTTTGTACTTTTTCGATGCTCTCCACCAATCCTATCTTGTACGGATCCCACACCCCGCAGCGATAACCCAGAGAGGACGGAGAGGTGTAGTGCAGACAGTCTGTTCAGCAAATTTCCCTCTTTTACAAAATGATGGTTGGTTGGTTGATTTGGGGAGGGGACCAAGCAGCGAGGTCATCGGTACCATCGGTTTACGGAAGAATGGGGAAGGAAATGAGCCGTGCCCTTTCGAAGGAACCATCCCGGCATTTGCCTGTAGCGACTTAGGAAAACCTAAATCAGGATGGCCGGAAGCTGGTTTTGAAACATCGTCCTCCCGAATGCGAGTCCAGTGTGCTAACCACTGCGCCACATCGCTCGGTACAAAAGGATGATGAACGAAAATACGAGTTTTGTGTAGATATCCACAATTTTTTCACTTACTCTTGCGAAGTATGTTTGAAGGAGTAAGTAAATCATCTGTGAAGAATAAAACTACTAAAATTTCCGGGCTATTACGCCGTGTTTTTCTGGGATCTGTTAGATAACCAAAAGTTTCGCCCCATTTTGCAGAAGACCTCTCCAATGGATGGCGGGAGTTTCTGGTTTCGAAGCAAAGTTATCTAACAGATCTGAGTAGTCCACGGCATAATAAACTGGGTCATTGTGATAATTTTAACCTGCCCAGCCGTGGAAATTTGGATTTTTTGCATTTTACATCCATGAAGACGTGAACACAGCATGTTGTTCTCAGTGGAGAGACGTCTACAGACGTTAAAGTAACTCTGGCGTGCCATATATATATATATATATATATATATATATATATATATATATATATATATATATATAATGACCTAGTAGATAGTGTTTGAAGTTCCTTGCGGCTTTTCGCGGATGATGCTGTAGTATACAGAGAAGTTGCAGCATTAGAAAATTGCAGCGAAATGCAGGAAGATCTGCAGCGGATAGGCACTTGGTGCAGGGAGTGGCAACTGACCCTTAACATAGACAAATGTAATGTATTGCGAATACATAGAAAGAAGGATCCTTTATTGTATGATTATATGATAGCGAAACAAACACTGGTAGCAGTTACCTCTGTAAAATATCTGGGAGTATGCGTACGGAACGATTTGAAGTGGAATGATCATATAAAATTAATTGTTGGTAAGACGGGTGCCAGGTTGAGATTCATTGGGAGAGTCCTTAGAAAATGTAGTCCAACAACAAAGGAGGTGGCTTACAAAACACTCGTTCGACCTATACTTGAGTACTGTTCATCAGTGTGGGATCCGTACCAGGTCGGGTTGACAGAGGAGATAGAGAAGATCCAAAGAAGGGCGGCGCGTTTCGTCACAGGGTTATTTGGTAAGCGTGATAGCGTTACGGAGACGTTCAGCAAACTGAAGTGGCAGACTCTGCAAGAGAGGCGCTCTGCATCGCGGTGTTTCGAGATGGTGCGTTTCTGGATGAGGTATCGAATGTATTGCTTCCCCTTACTTATACCTCCCGAGGAGATCACGAATGTAGAATTAGAGAGATTCGTGCGCGCGGAGGCTTTCCGGCAGCCGTTCTTCCCGCGAACCATACGCGACTGGAACAGGAAAGGGAGGTAATGACAGTGGCACGTAAAGTGCCCTCCGCCACACACTGTTGGGTGGCTTGCGGAGTATAAATGTAGATGTAGATGTAGATTCTCGTATTTTTATACTGCTGCCATGCAATTTTTGTTTTTACAAAAACCTCCTTGAAACCCGCAACTCGATTATAAGCCCTTTCAGTATTTTTAATCATTCTCGTTCGACAAGGATCTCAGACAGACTTGAAATTGAGAGTTGTTACTCTTAAGAGTGTCTAGTGAGGTTAGTCTTGTTAGAGTTGGTGCATCGCTTAGTGGACCTCCATCTGGCAAGTGTATTCCTCACTCTGACAGGCTCGTATAGATCCTTTATTGCAGTATTTCGTTACCTCACTTCCGAAAACAACAATCAGGTGATTTGTTCTTTAACTGAACTGAAACAACCCTTGTGTTTATAATTCGTCGTTTACTTATCGGCGTGTACATAAATTAGGGAAATGAAGGAGAAGCACAGGATATCCTAAAAAGAAATGAGAAAAGTGTGGATTCTGTTCGGCGGAGACACAAGCGAGAAACTCCTGTTTTTCTCCTTATGGATCTCTGACTGATGTACGTGCATTAGCGAGATAGCAGCAGTCTTCGGATACGCTACTTTTAGTTTCTTCCCGAAGCACTTTCTTATTACATCCAGAACAATACTACTCTTCTCCTTCAGTACAAATTCAGAAATGGTCTTTACAGGCTGTGTACCCTTCACCGGGTCAATTGATGTTACTCTGAGATGAAGAGATTGGCAAAGAAGAGAAATTTATGGTGGACCGCATCAAACCAGTCAGAAGACTGATGACTCAAATATGCAATCAGAATACCGTTGAAATTATGTAATGCATATCTGAGAGCCTTTCTTATTCCTAGAGCCTCGGTCGTAATGCTTTTCATATTAGGGAAAAGCTTGTACATAGTTGCAGTTTCCAAAGTGGGAGAGAATTATGCAAATCCTGTTCTTTCGATGGATTTGGATACTTCGGCGTATATCTGGATCGTTGTCGGGCGCTCCGTCATAATGCACTGGATGATATTTAGTGCCTGCTTGGTAAAAGAGGGAAAGGACCTTGTTTGATATAGTAAATATGGTTTCTAGCCGTGGGTTTCATACACAAATCTGAACATTCTATATACTTATATGGATATGGTGTAAGTTCTTTCGGATGTATATATAAGTGTATAATTCTGGCAATACCGGCCACGACATTCTTCTTCTGTGCGGATGCACACATATTACCCGAACTTTTACGGGACTTGGTAAGAATGTCTTCCACGAGTAATAAGTGTGTTGGGCAGGGACCCTACGAATGTAGCGTGTGGACAAATAAGGTGGGAATGTGGGTCTCGCCGGAGGCGTGCGCGAGGTAGTCCCTGCAGTCGAACTCTCCTGTGTCCCCTCGGTGGCTCAGATGGATAGAACGTCTGCCGTGTAAGCAAGAGATCCTGCGTTCGAGTTCCGGTCGGGGCACACATTTTCACCTGTCCCCGTTGATATATATCAACGCCCGTCAGCAAATGAAGGTATTAATATGTAATTCTACTCTGAACATTGGTGATGTCATATCATTCAGTAGTTCGGTTCCTGTAAAGAAATAAATGCTTCAAGACTTTAATGCCCACAATAACAACTGGGAATTTCCTAGACGAATTTCAGGGACTTCAAAGAAGACACGAAGTAGCCTATCTCTCTTCCCCGATCTCAAAAATAGATGTACTTGAATATTATCGTCTTATTGTGGTATGTACTGGAAAAAATTAAAAATTTGTTATTCCCCTCCTGCCTCTCAAGGGTCTGGAATCTTGTCATTCCGAGGAGTGGTGCAAAATACTGCACATTAGGAGCATTCAGGCTCTTTACGATGCGAAAGGGGGTTCAGACCCATTTTATTTGTGACTGTTATTTTATCCAGTTCCCTTACGACTATTACAGGTTAAACAATTTATTAGGAATCCTTCGTTATGATTGGTGGCAATGTGTGTGGCAAATGCTTGTGTCTCCATACCAGCAATCTAAGATAGGGTCAGCAATCAGGAGTGGAAAACTAATAATCTGCTTTATGAAACTTCTCGGCAGATTAAAACTGCGTGTCGTAGCGAGACTTGAACTCGGAACCTTTTCCTTTCGCTGGCAAGTGCTCTTTCTACTGAGCTGTCAAAAACGTAGGAGATGAGATACTGGAGGAATTAAAGTTGGGAGGACGAATCCAGAGTCGTGCTTGCGTAGCTCAGTCAATAGAGCACTTGCCAGTGAAAGACGAAGATCAGGAGTTCGCGTCTCGGTCCGACACACAGTTTTAATCTGCTTCATATCAGCGCACACTACGCTGCAGAGTGACAATTCACTCTAGAATTTACTTTATGTGTAAACAAGATGACTATTTGAGAGATGCAGCAATTATTAACGAGTTAAAATTGATTATTTCATTTAGTCATAATTGCTAAATAATGTATGTGATCAAGATGCGTTTCGGACATGAGATTTACAAAAGGAAAACACAAAAGTGATAAATATACAGATAGAGCCAAGGTTTCCTACTTCATTTTTAAACATACTGGATGAATTTCAACGGTGCAAACATTAGGTGGTTTATGACAGGTTACGCAACAAGGTTAAGGAAAAGCAAACCTACGCTTCTACCTACGTAGACTTAGAGAGAGCTTTTGACAATGTTGACTGGAATACTCTCTTTCAAATTCTGAAGGTGGCAATATTTTCAATTTATACAGATAACAGTTGGCAGTTACAAGAGTCGAGGGGCATGAAAGGGAAGCAGTGGATGGGAAGGGAGTGAGACAGTGTTACAGCCTATTCCCGATGTTATTCAATCTGTATATTGAGCAAGCAATAACGAAAACAAAAGAAAAGTTTGGATTAGGAATTAAAATCCAAGGAGAAGAAATAAAAACTTTGAGGTTTGCCAATGACATTGTAATTCTGTCAGAGACAGCAAAGGACCTGGAAGAGGAGCTAAACAGAATGGACAATGTCTTGAAATGAGGATATAAGATGAACATCAAGATATGCAAAACAAAGATAATGGAATATAGTCGAATTAAATCGGGTGATGCTGAGGGAATCAGATTAGGAAATGAGACACTTAAAGTAGTAGATGGGTTTTTTATTTGGGGAACAAAATAAGTGATGACCGAAGTAGAGAGGAGATAAAATGTAGACTGGCAATGGCGAGGAAAGGGTTTCTGAAGAAGAGAAATTTGTTAACATCGAGTATAGATTTAAGTGTCAGGAAGTCTTTTCTGAAAGTATTTGTATGGGATGTAGGCATGTATGGAAGTGAAACATGGACGATAAATATTTTAGATAAAAAGGGAATATAAGCTTTCGAAATGTGGTGCTACAGAAGAATGTTGAAGATTAGATGGGTAGATCACATAACTAATGATGAAGTATTGAACAGAATTGGGGAGAAGAGGAGTAAGTGGCACAACTTGACGAGTAGAAGGGATCAGTTGGTAGGACACGTTCTGAGGTATCAAGGGATCACCGGTTCATTATTGGTGGGAAGCGCGGAGAGTGAAAATCGTAGAGGGAGACCAAGGGGTGAATACACTAAGCAGATTCAGAAGGATATAGGTTGCAATAGCTACTCGGAAATGAGGAAGTTTGCACAGGATAGAGCAGCATGGAGAGCTGCATCACAACAGCAACATGGAACAAAGTAAAGTCATATGTAAGTATCCTCTAAAATGCTTATTTTACACTACAGATGGCGCTGTTCTCTTACAGGATATCTTCCGCTTTTACAGAATTATGACACTGAGTTTTTCATCCACGCAAAAGGTGCTCAAACTGCCGTCCATGGGAACGAATGGAAGCGCCTGTACGTCGCATCATTAATGGTGGCATTCTTTCGATTATTGCTGGCTGTCCATGAATTGCTGCACTAACATGTTGTGTCTGCACATCAGGAATTATCCCAGCGTGCACAATACGTTTAAGTTACTACTACAACCAGAAGTTTGATACCCAAAATTATGAGCAATGTCTTAAGACGACCAAATTTTCTGATCATAGTAGCCTTCTGCGGCCGTTGTCACACCAATATAGTTTTTCCGAGTATGTGACCGCATTGTCGATGTATAAAACTCTTCGACGTTTCGGCCACTATTCCAGATGGCTTCCTCAGGATTTTTTTGCTAATTGCTAAATGAGATCTTTTTTAAGCTCATCGCTTCTTCAGCGATCTCCGCCTCTCGGTGGCAAGGTAGCGCTAGTTATCACCAGTTTATTTATTGCACCTGGGCAGGACTTTCAAGGGTCACAGATCCGTAAATCACTGCTCTGACGGTTTGTTTCTTTTTTGGTAGTGTCTCATTCCTAATTTTCTATTCAAGCAATAGAAAATTGCTGTACCGATCCCAGGGTTCCGCTCTGGTGGTACCTACTTCTCAAATGTGACGTATGATATGTCCGAGTTGGTTTAGTTAAAAAATGGTTCAAATGGCTCTAACCTCTATGGGACTTAACATCTGAGGTCATTAGTCCCCTAGACTTAGAACTACTTAAACCTAACTAAACTAAGGACATCACACAGATCCATGCCCGAGGTAGAATTCGAACCTGCGACCGTAGCAGCAGCGCGGTTCCGGACTGAAGCGCTTAGAACCGCTCGGTCACAGTGGCCGGCTGGTTTAATTCCTCATGAATTTTTGTGCACCTTAACTTGATCCTTTCTACAAGAGGTTCCATATTAAGCTCCTCAGATAGTGTCTGGTTGCACGTGTATCGTGAGGCCTTACGTATCCACCGAAGGAATTTGTTTTGTTATACCTGGATGTGTTGTATTTGGGTCTTGTTAAGAGGCCCCCTGATGTGCTCCCATACAGGATTTTTGATAGTACAGCTGCCTTATAGCTTCTAACTTTTGTTGAGATGTTAAGCTCCCTACTGCGGGGTAGTGAAATCGCTTTCCTCGCCATGCCAGTGGCATTAAGCTTTTCGTCTTACACGTGCCCATGAAAAAAAAGGTGCCGATCCAGTGTGACTCCCGGATACTTGAGAGTTGAGCTCCGTAGTACCTCCTGCCCTTGTAAGGTCTCTGCTTGGTTGTGGCCGTTGGACGTTTTTTGCTATGATATATTGCTGATGTTTTGGCCGGGTTAATTTTAATCTTGCTTCGTCCACACCACTCTATGATGAGGCTCAACTGTGTCTGTAATCTTATGATGTTGGCATTATGTTGGCGTCCACTCGTAAAGTACGCATTGTCGTCAGTGAGCTTTTCCAGATGAACACTTGAAATCGTCGACGTAGATTGTAAACAAGCGTGGTGGCGAGACCGAACCTTGCGGAATTCCGGCCTCTGCGAATTTGATCTCCGATGTGATGCCTTCAGTTTGCACTCGCATTCCTCTGTTGAAGAGAAAGGTCATTCTAAGTTTAGTATAGTTGTCTGGGATCGTTGTTTGGTCTCTCATCTTCCGTAACAATTTATCATGCCAAACCTTATCACATGCCTGTTCCACGTCTAGAAAAACAGCAGCTGTCGAGGTTGTCGTATTGACATTCATCGCGACATGTTCCATACATCTCAACACTTGAAACTGAGCCGAAATCTTCCGCTGGTACCCATACTGCACTGGTCACATCGTCTCGTATTCCGTTAAAATGTCTTGTAGTCTGCCCTTAATGATCCTTTCGAAAGCTTTACCAAAACTGATCAGTAAACTGACTGGTCTGTGATTGGCAGGCTGAGTTAAGTCTTTCTTTGGTTTTGGAATGGGAATGACGTGCGCCAACTGCCACATTTCCGCAAAGTAACAGTTGAAGCAAGCAGCTGTAGTAAATTCTGGGTAGTCTCTTGAGTTGTTCATTCGTTACTGCATTTGGGCCAGGTGGTTCGTTGTTCTCAAGATTCTTTGACTTGGTCCTCACTTTCCTGGGTGTTGTTAGTCGAGGTGCATTCCTGGTCTCTTGTATGGCTATCCTTTGCGCTGTTTGGTTAGTTGTTATTTCGTACTATCTTTACCAGATGTCAGATCTTCCTGTATTAGTCAATTTTGTTTTGCGAAGGCCTTAGCAAAGGCTTTTGATTTTTCAACGGGTCGTTTGTTAGTCCGTTCCTAGCCTCCAGCGAAAGGCTCGCGTTTTTCCCCTCCTCACTTTTCTAACAAGTTGCCACTCATCTTTGGTTTGTCTTCGAATTTCTCAGTTTACCATTCCAATAATCGCTCCTATAGTTCACGATGGAATTTATATACGTTTCGTCTGTCATAGTGCGGCGGGGGGAAGGGGGGGGGGGCGTTCGGTCATCTGCCTTCTCTCTATCACTTATCGCAAGTCCACCTGCCTCGTTATGCTAGACGCCCCTTCGCTCTGTAGTAGCAGATACGTACTAGGCAGGGTAAAGCAATGTTGATGAAACCACTACCTAATGCCTACCACACAGAGGCCGCGTAACTCGAGATGGAAGTCAGTTCCTGAAAGTTCATATTTAAAAAATCGGGCATTCGGAGGATGCGTTCTACTTGCAGAAAGCATTTAAAATTAAATTGAATGTGCTTTTTATTCGTATGGAAATACATGAAATGGCTATCAGTCTGTATTTAATATGGTAATGCTCTATCATTCAAAGTTCACTATCTGTACAACATAGTTTCACTCGAAAAGCAGCAAGAAGTTTTGCAAGTCCGAACAGACTAATTTTCATATTCTAACAGTCACAAACCCACAACTATTCGCGAGTTAAACATTCGGTCGTTTCAGTGGTCTTCTTAGTATGAAGTGTTCGCCGAAGTATTCCGTACAGAACACGAAACATGCCACGCGGAATCGTTACTCTGACCAGAAGGTTCACACACTCATAACTTTCAATCTATTTAATTTAGAAACACCAAACTTTCATTAAAATATTCGTAACTGCAGTCGCTTCAGTCAAGAGGTATTCGAACCGCAATTAACTCACTATTTATTCGTCTTACAGACTATATTTTCGGAGCCATCTAACATCGTGTTCTCCATAGGCCGCTTAGCAAGCGACTCTCTCGAACTATTCTACTTACTGCCCACTCCACTATATTCGCGCGAGAGCCGCTTAATTCTGATTGGCTGTTGATCTAAACGACCAACCAGAATGTTCCTTCCAGATCATTCTCGCGGCAAAACATGCCTTATCAAATCAATAATCTGATAGTAATAAACATAATTAAAATTTCAGTTTCTAGTATATTGTTTAATGAAAATAAATGAAGTACGAATTATTCTCCAAATTGATAAATAAACTTAATCCGCCTCTAACTTTTATTCTGGCTGCTTTTATACAAAAGCAAGCTCACACCGACATATGTCATCTGAATCATGGTTGCACCGTAACTTTCCCACGGTCTATTTGTACAAGGTTTTATGAAATATGACATATTAAGTTTTAACGTATGTCCCATATGTTGTTGTTGTTATGGCCTTCAGTCCTGAGACTGGTTCGATGCAGCTCTCCATGCTACTCTATCCTGTGCAAGCTTTTTCATCTCCCAGTACCTACTGCAACCTACATCTTTCTGAATCTGCTTAGTGTATTCATCTCTTTGTCTCCCTCTACGATTTTTACCCTCCACGCTGCCCTCCAATACTAAATTGGTGATCCCTTGATGCCTCAGAACATGTCCTACCAACCGATCCCTTCTTCTGGTCAAGTTGTGCCACAAACTTCTCTTCTCCCCAATCCTATTCAATACTTCCTCATTAGTTATGTGATCTACCCACCTAATCTTCAGCATTCTTCTGTAGCACCACATTTCGAAAGCTTCTATTCTCTTCTTGTCCAAACTATTTATCGTCCATGTTTCACTTCCATACATGGCTACACTCCATACGAATACTTTCAGAAATGTCTTCCTGACACTTAAATCAATACTGGATGTTAACAAATTTCTCTTCTTCAGAAACGCTTTCCTTGCCATTGCCAGCCTACATTTTATATCCTCTCTACTTCGACCATCATCAGTTATTTTGCTCCCCAAATAGCAAAACTCCTTTACTACTTTAAGTGCCTCATTTCCTAATCTAATTCCCTCAGCATCACCCGACTTAATTAGACTACATTCCATTATCCTTGTTTTGCTTTTGTTGATGTTCATCTTATATCCTCCTTTCAAGACACTGTCCATTCCATTCAACTGCTCTTCCAAGTCCTTTGCTGTCTCTGACAGAATTACAATGTCATCGGCGAACCTCAAAGTTTTTATTTCTTCTCCATGAATTTTAATACCTACTCCGAATTTTTCTTTTGTTTCCTTTACTGCTTGCTCAATATACAGATTGAACAACATCGGGGAGAGGCTACAACCCTGTCTTACTCCCTTCCCAACCGCTGCTTCCCTTTCATGCCCCTCGACTCTTATAACTGCCATCTGGTTTCTGTACAAATTGTAAATAGCCTTTCGCTCCCTGTATTTTACCCCTGCCACCTTTAGAATTTGAAAGAGAGTATTCCAGTCAACATTGTCAAAAGCTTTCTCTAAGTCTACAAATGCTAGAAACGTAGGTTTGCCTTTCCTTAATCTTTCTTCTAAGATAAGTCGTAAGGTCAGTATTGCCTCACGTGTTCCAGTGTTTCTACGGAATCCAAACTGATCTTCCCCGAGGTTGGCTTCTACTAGTTTTTCCATTCGTCTGTAAAGAATTCGTGTTAGTATTTTGCAGCTGTGACTTATTAAGCTGATAGTTCGGTAATTTTCACATCTGTCAACACCTGCTTTCTTTGGGATTGGAATTATTATATTCTTCTTGAAGTCTGAGGGTATTTCGCCTGTTTCATACATCTTGCTCACCAGATGGTAGAGTTTTGTTAGGACTGGCTCTCCCACGGCCGTCAGTAGTTCCAATGGAATTTTGTCTACTCCGGGGGCCTTGTTTCGACTCAGGTCTTTCAGTGCTCTGTCAAACTCTTCACGCAGTATCATGTCTCCCATTTCATCTTCATCTACATCCTCTTCCATTTCCATAATATTGTCCTCAAGTACATCGCCCTTGTATAGACCCTCCATATACTCCTTCCACCTTTCTGCTTTCCCTTCTTTGCTTAGAACTGGGTTTCCATCTGAGCTCTTGATATTCATACAAGTCGTTCTCTTATCTCCAAAGGTCTCTTTAATTTTCCTGTAGGCGGTATCTATCTTACCCCTAGTGAGATAGGCCTCTACATCCTTACATTTGTCCTCTAGCCATCCCTGCTTAGCCATTTTGCACTTCCTGTCGATCTCATTTTTGAGACGTTTGTATTCCTTTTTGCCTGTTTCACTTACTGCATTTTTATATTTCCTCCTTTCATAAATTAAATTCAATATTTCTTCTGTTACCCAAGGATTTCTACTAGCCCTCGTCTTTTTACCTACTTGATCCTCTGCTGCCTTCACTACTTCATCCCTCAAAGCTACCCATTCTTCTTCTACTGTATTTATTTCCTCCATTCCTGTCAATTGCTCCCTTATGCTCTCCCTGAATCTCTGTACAACCTCTGGTTCTTTTAGTTTATCCAGGTCCCATCTCCTCAAATTGCCACATTTTTGCAGTTTCTTCAGTTTTAATCTACAGGTCATAACCAATAGATTGTGGTCAGAGTCCACATCTGCCCCTGGAAATGTCTTACAATTTAGAACCTGGTTCCTAAATCTCTGTCTTACCATTATATAATCTATCTGATACCTTTTAGTATCTCCAGGGTTCTTCCATGTATACAACCTTCTTTCATGATTCTTAAACCAAGTGTTAGTTATGATTATGTTGTGCTCTGTGCAAAATTCTACCAGGCGGCTTCCTCTTTCATTTCTATCCCCCAATCCATATTCACCTACTATGTTTCCTTCTCTCCCTTTTCCTACACTCGAATTCCAGTCACCCATGACTATTAAATTTTCGTCTCCCTTCACAATCTGAATAATTTCTTTTATTTCATCATACATTTCTTCAATTTCTTCGTCATCTGCAGAGCTAGTTGGCATATAAACTTGTACTACTGTAGTAGGTGTGGGCTTCGTATCTATCTTGGCCACAATAATGCGTTCACTATGCTGTTTGTAGTAGCTTACCCGCATTCCTATTTTCCTATTCATTATTAAACCTACTCCTGCATTACCCCTATTTGATTTTGTGTTTATAACCCTGTAGTCACCTGACCAGAAGTCTTGTTCCTCCTGCCACCGAACTTCACTAATTCCCACTATATCTAACTTCAACCTATCCATTTCCCTTTTTAAATTTTCTAACCTACCTGCCCGATTAAGGGATCTGACATTCCACGCTCCGATCCGTAGAACGCCAGTTTTCTTTCTCCTGATAACGACATCCTCTTGAGTAGTCCCCGCCCGGAGATCCGAATGGGGGACTATTTTACCTCCGGAATATTTTACCCAAGAGGACGCCATCATCATCTAATCATACAGTAAAGCTGCATGCCCTCGGGAAAAATTACGGCTGTAGTTTCCCCTTGCTTTCAGCCGTTCGCAGTACCAGCACAGCAAGGCCGTTTTGGTTATTGTTACAAGGCCAGATCAGTCAATCATCCTGACTGTTGCCCTTGCAATTACTGAAAAGGCTGCTGCCCCTCTTCAGGAACCACACGTTTGTCTGGCCTCTCAACAGATACCCCTCCGTTGTGGTTGCACCTACGGTACGGCTATCTGTATCGCTGAGGCACGCAAGCCTCCCCACCAATGGCAAGGTCCATGGTTCATGGGGGGGATGTCCCACATAGTGCATAAAACCAGTTATTTAGAATTTTCTTTTCAAAACTGTAATCACTGTGCATTACGTAATACAAAAATCGGTCAAATTTATTATTTTATTTTATTTAGTTGTGTGAGTGCGTGAGAATGATTGAGAGAGTCTATGTCCCACATAGACTCTCTCAATCATTCTCACGCACTCACACAACTAAATATAATAAAATAATAAATTTGACCGATTTTTGTATTACGTAACGCACAGTGTATACAGTTTTGAAAAGAAAATTCTAAATAACTGGTTTTATGCACTGATAAATCTGTAATAGCTTCAAATGATAATGAAAGTTAATCTGTATTTTTTCCTGACTTGGTTTTAAAAAACAAGCATTGTATTAAGGAATTTTAAGTAATTTTATCTATCTCCGGTACTATAATAAATAAAACTCTGAAATTTTGACAGCGTCATTCCATTAATAACAAAAGGCTGTGTACCAAATTTGAACAATATCGGATAATAACTAATATGGATTATTTACATTCGTAGAGGGTACGAATCTTCGTTTTGACTGACTGTTAAGCTATGCAGTTCTCACGGCAGGCAGCGTCACCTGCGCTGTGAGTAAAGCGACAACAGAATCATAGCCGTCCTACAGGCACCGTACCAAACGGCTGCTTGCCTTACTGCAACCAATGTCATCTCGTAATAACTTGCTACGTTACAATAGACGTCCCGAAATTGTTGCCACCTCTTAGTGGTTCTATCTTCCTGGTACTGAAGTTCCTGTAATAATGAAGGAAAAGTCTCTTGTTGCAATCTATAGCGTTACTGGCCTCCCTGATCACCTTTAGTATCTTTTCGGTGAGGTAGTCAATAGCCGTATCTAGGTCTTCTGCAATTGCAATGCTTGTAGTTGGTCTGACTTCGTTATTCTATATCTGCTTAATCTGCTCCAATCAGTATCAGTCGTTATCCAAAGTCGTGGGTGTTTTATAGCTCTTTGAATTTTTCCAATTACTGAGTGGTGATCGGAAGAAAGGTCCACCAGTGTTATTAACTCGGTATCACCGTCTATGCCTTTATGTATCGCTATGTCCAATAAGTCAGTCGATGATTAGTTTGTACTGGACTATGGGTAGGCTGGAGCGGTACCCATATGATGGCATCGAGGTCTTCCCCAAGGTCAACAGTTGTTCCCCCTTCGGATTTGTTCTGATTGGTTGCCATGTCGGGTTCTTTGCGTTGGGGTCTCCACCGAGAAATGCTTTGTCGAAACTGTGAAGTATCATCCATAGGTCTTGAGGTATTAACTGGATATTTGTTCTTAAATAAGCCGCTACCGATGTTACGTGTTCTCTTATCCAGATGGTTACTGCCGTTGTCTCAAGTCGTTGTAATAGTCGCAGCCTTTCTTTCCGATGCGTGATGTTGTTGCGGAGGAAACCTGCCGTCCAACCTCCTCTTCTACTTTGTCTGTCCGTTCCGTAACCTGTTATATCCCGTAGTTCGAAAGTTTTCGACGTGGTGATATGTGTTTCTTTTAGTAAAATTGCATCAGTGTTGTTAGTGGAGACAAAGTCCTGTAGTTCTGCTCTCTTGTTTGAACTTCATTCGCGTTCTAGGTGCAGATTTTTAAATCCATCGTGTATCTTCTTTCCATGGCGTACTTTTAGTCAACTATTTTTGTCAGTTCTTCGACTAAGATAATTATCTTAGTAACGGTCTCAATGATGATGATGATGTTTGGTTTGTGAGACGCTCAACTGCGCAGTCATCAGTGCCCGTACAAAGTCCCAATTTTTGTACACAGTCCAATATAGCCACTGTCACGAATGATGATGATGATGATGAAATGATGACGACAACACAAACACCCAGTTCCCGGGCAGAGAAAATCCCCAACCCAGCCGGGACTCGAACCCGAGACCCTGTGATCCAGAGGCAACATGGTTTCAATGAGAAAAGTCGCTTCCTGACTTTGAAAGTTCTTTTTGGACGCTATGTAATTTTGCAAAAAATTGTTAACAGTTACTGTAACGTAAAACTGATATTTTCGTTTGAGTACCACATTATTTTGTAAAACAAAATTGTCAACGTTTTCTATTATGTAAATTTCATATTTGTTTACATTTAAAATCTAACAATAAAATGACAATGGTTGCGGCAGCACCACAGAAAACTAATAGGGAGCCATATGTGCATGTGCGTGTGTATAATAGCAAGGTATATTCATAAGCATATGAGTACCTATAATATGGACATACATACAGATTTACACTTTATTGTAAGACACATACTTTGTAATTTTGTGGCTGTGCTTTGAAAATGTCAGCCTGAAACCGGTAACCACCACAGCTGAATTTTATATGAAAGGAACTGAGACAGATGAAATAAAAAAAAATTCCAATTTCCTCATTAATGAACAGTTACAGACCTACCATCCCGTGGCAGCATGGCTCGAATAAGAAAGAAAAGTACTGGTTCTTATATACTGGCGGAAGAGGTTGTTATCATGATCTTACTGATTGTTGAAGATGGGTGGAACGGGTGTTAGACGTTCTTTATTGGTGTTTGCATTATTTATTTTCATTGGTTGAAATGAACGTTCTTGATAGGAATTTGGATAATTGCTTGGCACTGGTGGGAACGGCCGGCAGGTGTGACGTAGGGCTGTTTACTTACTGCCTAGTGTCGGCTGAGGCGTGCTAGTACTCTGTATACATGCGGCCGCTGTGTCTGTAACACTGCTGCGGTTGCTTAAGTAGCCAACAGATCAATAGTACTGCTCTGATAAAACACCTATCCCGCAAACTAAATACTGCATGCAAGCTGTTTAACTCAAACGTCTTCCACCCTGCTACTAATATAATCTGATTTTCGAACACCAACAAAATTCTAGCTAAATGAGGAACTTCATATGCAGTGATACCATTAGCATCTTTAAACATACAGTGCAACTTTTACAGCAAGTATTATCTGCACATGTAGCTTGTACTTCTAAAGTGCTACGATTCACCATTGGTAAAAAATATCATGTTAAGTTCCATTCGCCGGCCGAAGTGGCCGTGCGGTTAAAGGCGCTGCAGTCTGGAACCGCGAGACCGCTACGGTCGCAGGTTCGAATCCTGCCTCGGGCATGGATGTTTGTGATGTCCTTAGGTTAGTTAGGTTTAACTAGTTCTAAGTTCTAGGGGACTAATGACCTCAGCAGTTGAGTCCCATAGTGCTCAGAGCCATTTGAACCAAGTTCCATTCTCTTGTTCGGGAAATTTATCTGAAACACTTCTCCGGCCGGGGTGGCCGAGCGGATCTAGGCGCTACAGTCTGGAACCGCGCCATCGCTATGGTCGCAGGTTCGAATCCTGCCTCGGGCAGGGATGTGTGTGATGTTCTTAGGATAGTTAGGTTTAAATAGTTCTAAGTTCTAGGGGACTGATGATCTCAGAAGTTAAGTCCCATAGTGCTCAGACCCCTTTGAACCATTTTTTGAAACACTTCAAATAGTTTGATGAAACTCTTTGAAAATGAAATGATCGTATGGCGTTGTTGGCCGGGAGGTGCCAGGTGGGTTCAGCCACCAAGTCTTCTTTCATTCGGTACCACATTGGGCGACTTTCGGCCGATCATGAGGACAACACATCACCCAGTCTCCGAGTAGAGAAAAATCTCCAACACGGCCGGGAATCGAACTCGGGCCCAGAGCATGGGAGACAAGCACGTTACCACCCAGCTAAGCAGTATAATGGGCGATTAGAAAGTTTTAGTTTGACAGCGTTGGTGCAGCGTATGTGCAACGTATCGCAACTCTGATGAGACTATGCAAGCACCGACATGTAGACAAGGGATTAGTGGGGCATCCTTCTCTTCCCGACGCGTGTGCAGTAAATGCGGAAGCGTGAACTATGTCGACGTTATTAACAAATGCGTCCAAACAGGGCCAAAGTGCTGCTGTTTTTTTTCTTGGCTGCCAAAGGATAAACATCGGTAGACATCCTTCGCAGAATGAAGAATTTGTAATGGGCACCGCCGGGGAAAAGTGCAGCAAAGGTTTAATGCTGCTTCATGATAAAGCACTCCCATAACACAACTGTCATAATGCAAAACTTACTCATGTAGGAGACACTCGAGCACCCGCCCCGTGGTCCTGATCCCTGCCCATGCGATCATCACGCCCTTGATCCCTTAAAGAAAGCCTTGAAGGGTCGACGATTCTAGTCGGACGAGGATGTGCAACAGGCAATTACTGACTACTTCACTCTGCAAGACACGGTGCTATATCAAAGCTGTAACTTCAACCTGGTGCGTCAGTGGGATGATTGCCTCAACGCTCACGACGATTTTGCCTGATTGGCGTACAGATTATGGACTGTTCGGCTTTGGAAAGGAAACTTTTTGATCGTCTCATATACAGGGTGGTCCATTGATCGTGACCGAGCCAAATATCTCACGAAACTACAAACAACGAAACTTGTCTAGCTTGAAGGGGGAAGGAAACCAGATGGCCCTATGGTTGGTCCGCTAGATGGCACTGCCATAGGTCAAACGGATATCAACTGCGTTTTTTTAAATAGGAACCCCCATTTTTTATTACATATTCGCGTAGTACGTAAAAAATATGAATGTTTTAGTTGGACCACTTTTTTCGCTTTGTGATAGATGGCGCTGTAATAGTCGCAAACATATGGCTCACAATTTTAGACGAACAGTTGGTAACAGGTAGGTTTTTTAAATTAAAATACAGAACGTAGGTACGTTTGAACATTTTATTTCGGTTGTTCCAATGTGATACATGTATCTTTGTGAACTTACCATTTCTGAGAACGCATGATCTTACAGGGCTGTTACCTGTAAATACCACATTAATGCAATAAATGCTCAAAATGATGTCTGTCAACCTCAATGCATTTGGCAATACGTGTAACGACATTCCTCTCAACAGTGAGTAGTTCGCCTTCCTTAATGTTCACACATGCATTGGCAATGCGCTGACGCATGTTGTCAGGCGTTGTCGGTGGATCACGATAGCAAATAACCTTCAACTTTCCTCACAGAAAGAAATCCGTACGCGAGCTATGTGCCGGACATCCATCATATTGGATCGCCATTCTGTCATGCAGTGAAACATCTTGTAGTAACGTCGATAGCACGTTACGTAGGAAATCAGCATACATTGCACCATTTAGATTGCCATCGATATAATGGGGGCCAGTTATCCTTCCTCCCACAATGCCGCAACATACATTAACCCGCCTAGGTCGCTGATGTTCCACTTGTCGCAGCCATCGTGGATTTTCCGTTGCCCAATAGTGCATGTTATGCCGGTTTAAGTTACCGCTGTTGGTGAATGACGCTTCGTCGCTAAATAGCACAAGAAGTACAGTTCCAAGAAACTTAAGTGTTTGTTATCATCATATGAAAGTGTTTCTGGATAAGTATTCTTTCCTACAAAGAAGTTGTTTTGATCCATTTCGGATTCATAAGAAGACAGTGAAGTGTAGCCTCAGATAAATTGATATAAAATCAGTATTAAAAGTGAATCAGTGCATGGGACTTAACATGAAACCAGGACAAAAGTTATGTTCCAGGTGTGTTACACTGCTAATAAATGGAGAATATTCTGATAATTTACATGACAGTGACGAAGAGTATCAGCCACCTACAACCACAGCGGATGAGCAATCAAATACTTCAGTGACTGCTCTTTGTTTGTCTCCCATGAAGACACACAAAGTTGGGAAAAGAGACAGGCCCAGCTATTGTAGAAGAAAACTACAAGAAGCTCAAATGGAATTAAAACACGAAATAGCTGACACACTAATGGTGGAAGAGGAAGAACTATCTGCTCCAAAGGAACAGAAATCATGCCAGAAATGCTCTGATTTGGACAAAATTGTGCATGACTTGAGAGAAAAATGTGCCATATCCACACGCCAGAAAAAAATTGCTATTCTTACCCTTGCACCTTCCAGCTGGCCTATTGACTACACTGCAAAGGAATTCAATGTTTCTACATATATGGTAAAGCAAGCTAGGAAAATAAAAGCAACCCAAGTAGTGCATCCACAACTTCAGCAGGCTCAGGGTAAGTAATTGAGTTCAGAAATAAAGGTGCTAGTGTCGGAGTTTTATGAAAATACTGACTACAGCCAAATAATGCATGGAAAAAAGACTATGTAACGGTGAAAATCGGAAATGTAAATGTACATATGCAAAAATGACTGTTGCTATGCAACATATCAGAACTATATGTAAAATTCAAGGAAAAGTATCCCAATACCAAAGTAGGTTTATCATCTTTTTCCAATCTTCGGCCAAAATGGGTTGTGCCTGTAAGTGCAAGGGGCACACACAATGTTTGTGTATGTGAGACCCATCAAGATGCTAAGCTGATGTTTGCTGCTATAAAGGATTCTGGTCTGGATTACAAAGGTGCAATGAAGCTGCTAGTGTGTGACATCAGTTCCTACCAGTGGATGATACACAGGTGTGAAAAGTGTCCTGGTAAGGCAAATCTTGCAGAACACATGAATAACAAACTGTATGGTGAACTCCTTATGGATGACGATGAACTTGTTTTTTTATAAACAATGGACACACATGGATCGCACAAGTCTTGAAACAAAGCAAAGTACAGTGGAAAATTTTGTTGAAATGTGTTGTCAAAAAAACGGACAAACTGACCACACACGGCTTCACAGCAACAGCACAGTCGGCTTATCTCCAGTTTTGTAAGGATAATTTGAAACAAGATGAAATTATAGTAATACTAGACTTTCCTGAAATTATGCATTTATAGTTCAAGATGCCATCCAAGGATATCATTGGGACAACAGCCAAGCAACTCTCCAGCCATTTGCGATTTGTTATAGAGCTGAATCAGGTGATGTGTCTGTCATGAACCTGTGCATTTTTAGTGACTGTTTAATTCACGATGCCATTGCAGTTCATGCCCACATTCGCACAGTCATGGCATATGTGAAAAACAAGCTGCCTCACATACATTTTGTGAAATATTTCAGTGATGGGGCAGCTAGTCAGTACAAAAACTGTAAAAATCTCAAAAATTTATGCATGCACTACCATGATTTTCAGATTCACGCAGAGTGGAATTTTTTTCACAACAACTCATGGTAAAAATGTATGTGATGGTACTGGTGCTACCATTATTCGCATGACATCACGAGCTAGTCTGCAGCACCCTACAGAAGGTCATATTCTAACACCTCTTCAATTATTTACCTAGGTACAGAAAAATATCTCAGGCATACAGTCATTCTATGTTTCGAAAGATGAAGTGAAATCAGTCGAAGAGTTGCTAAAAAGCTGACTAGAACACGTTAAAACTGTTGTAGGCACAAGGAGCCATCATCACTTCTCTCCAGTGGACTCTGACAATGTGCAGATGAGCAGACTATCCGGTTGCAACTATAGGTTCATGCACAGCATGTGTCTTCACAGTGTGTCTGATTCAGAATTCAGAAGCAAAAGCAGTAACATACAACCACGTTGCTATGTTATTGCTGTTTATGATGACATATGGTACTTAGGATGTGTTGCAGAGTGCTGTGAAGCAGAAGGTGATGTATTTGTGAACTTCATGGCACCAACAGGACCAGCAATATCATTTCATTGGCCACATTTGGCAGACAGGTGTTGGATTCCTTTTAAACATATTCTTATGACAGTTCCAGTTCCTACCACAGTGTCAAGAAGACAGTACAATTTGCCACTCAATGTACAGAGTGCAGTAGCTAAAGTGTGGGAGAACTTCTGTTCGAAGCACAATCGACTGGTTTTTAGCAATTAAGGTGCAGTAAACATTAATGATAGGTTGTGTTAATGTGTCTATAAGTTGTTGATTAGTGATTAAACAGTTGTGGGAGAGGATAAGAAGAGGCAGAACAGTTTACGATATGTTTTTACAAAATTGTGTTGTAGAACAATGGCCACATCACAACATACATCTGTCAACTTCCATTGTACACAAATGTCTTGCAATAACATGCTGAAATTTTGAGATATATATCATTATGGTCTACTTATGCACTGTGTGAAATTTGGCTTGGATACCACTCGTCCCTTTTGTGCTACCACACTTCGAAAATCCATGTTTTTCAGGTAATTTTTCAAATTTTTGTATTTTCGTGTGCATGTAACTCAGTTTTTGTGGCTGATATGGGCATGATGAGTTCTGAGTGTGTTTAGGCCACATTAAGCTTACCACAAAAAATTTATACCCTTTTTGAGTGAATTATATTTGGCTTAGAGGGCACCTACAATACGTAACTTTTAACGTATTACATTTTTTTAATTAAATTTTGGAATCTTTATTTTCCCTCTGAAATATATTGTTTGTGTTTTGATTCATGGAGTGTGTTCTCTAAATGGATGTTACTGGGTTGTAAAAATTTCACTGGACTGTGTGGAATAGTTCCAAAGTTATTAAGACCTGAAGTTGGGTCTGAAGATAGATTGCCAGATGCGGGTTGCAATTTCCGGGTCACGCCACCTTCTTTCACAAGTCATAATTCTGGAACTAATGGGCAAGGGAAACTAATACTTTGTACACGAGTGTTCCACACATGGTAGAATTAGTGTACTGAATTTCAGTCCAATCTGAGACTATGAGCTGGAGCCCGTGGTTGAGCTGACATGGAATGACTCATAGGTCAAACGTATATCAACTGCGTTTTTTTTAAAAATAGGAACCTCCATTTTTATTACATATTCGTGTAGTACGTAAGTAAATATGAATGTTTTAGTTGGACCACTTTTTTCGCTTTGTGATGGATGGCGCTGTAATTGTCACAAACGTATAAGTACGTGGTATCACGTAACATTCCGCCAGTGCGGACGGTATTTATTTCGTGATACAGTACCCGTGTTAAAATGGACCGTTTACCAATTGCGGAAAAGGTCGATATCGTGTTGATGTATGGGTATTGTGATCAAAATGCCCAACGGGCGTGTGTTACGTATGCTGCTCCGTATCCTGGACGACATCATCCAAGTGTCCGGACCGTTCGCCCGATAGTTACGTTATTTAAGGAAACAGGAAGTGTTCAGCCACATGTGAAACGTCAACCATGACCTGCAACAAATGATGATGCCCAAGTAGGTGTTTTAGCTGCTGTCGCGGCTAATCCGCAAATCAGTGGTAGACAAATTGCCCGAGAATCGGGAATCTCAAAAACGTCGGTGTTGAGAATGCTACATCAACATCGATTGTACCCGTACCATATTTCTATGCACCAGGAATTGCATGGCGACGACTTTGAACGTCGTGTACAGTTCTGCCACTGGGCACAAGAGTAATTACGGGGCGATGACAGATTTTTTGCGTTCGTTCTATTTAGCGACGAAGCGTAATCGCCATACGTAATGCCTAGTATAAATAGTGATCCAAAGCCAAGAGCGGCCGGCCGAAGTGGCCGTGCGGTTAAAGGCGCTGCAGTCTGGAACCGCAAGACCGCTACGGTCGCAGGTTCGAATCCTGCCTCGGGCATGGATGTTTGTGATGTCCTTAGGTTAGTTAGGTTTAACTAGTTCTAAGTTCTAGGGGACTAATGACCTCAGCAGTTGAGTCCCATAGTGCTCAGAGCCATTTTTTTTTGAAGCCAAGAGCGATCAGTTCCACTATTGAAACATGAAAGGAGGTTAGCGTACCGAAGGAAGAGATTAAAACCACGTACTCCATTGAACAACGCGTTTTTCTGGTGCTAGAGTACCACAGGTTAGAAGAGAGTCCTACGCCAACAAGGCGACATTTTCAAGCATGATTTAACGTTCCAAAAGGACCAGACGCGAAAACCATTCGTGCGCTCTTCGCAAAATTTCAACGAACAGGCAGCGTAACTGATGATCTAGTGGGGCATGTTGGCCGCAAGCAAACGGCAGTTACACCTGAAAATATCGCCACAGTTTCTGGAATTATTCAGCGAAATCCAATGTCATCCGTCCGTAGAATTGCATCTGAGACTGGTCTGAAGCGTTCCAGAAAATACTGAGAAACAGCCTACACATGTTCCCATTCAAAATTCAAACGCACCAGGCCATACCCGTACGAGCTGTGCAACAAAGGGTTGCCTTTGCTAATCAGATGCTCACAATGATTGATAGTGAAGGATTTGATGTTGGCTGCATCTGGTTTACAGATGAAGCACACTTCCACCTGAATGGATACGTGAATAAGCAGAACTGGCGATTTTAGGGTTCCGAAAAGCCATATTGGCGTGAAGCGAAACCCCTGTATTCTCCTAAAGTTACTGCGTGGGCTGCAGTATACAGCAGAGGCATTATTGGCCCTTTTTTCATTCGAGAAACGGTCACTGGTGCACGTTACGTTGCAATTTTGGAACAATTTGTCGCCACACAGCAAGCGTTAGAGGATCGACCAGGTGCTGAATGGTTTATGCAAGATGGAGCCCGACCACATCGGACCGAACAAGTGTTTCGCTTTCTTGAGGAATACTTCGGAAATCGAGTCATTGCTTTGGAATATCCCAAATTACTGGTGCAGGCACGGATTGGCCTCCATATTCGCCGGATTTGACTTCCTGTGACTTTTTTTGTGGGGCACAGTGAAAGACATGGTCTACCCGAAGCATCCCGCCACGCTGGACGAGCTTGAATCGGCGATCTCTGTGGCATGTGAATCCATTTCGGTTGAGACACTACGAAATGTGATGGCGAATTTCATTCTTGTTTGCGCCACCTCTGTAGTGCCAATGGTGAACATTTTGAAAACATTGTGATGTGATTGTTTGCAAAGATTGTTTTCATACGATTATTTCACTTATGTATGCTGATATGAGCTGTACAGCGTACAGCGCCATCTGTTAGCAGCTTTTGTAACTATTATTTCAAACTGCTGTATAAACTTCTTACAGCTTTCACAATAAACATACCGTTTACTGCATTCCTCTATCGATCTTTGTTTTCGAGATATTTAATTTTGAAATCAGGGAGTCCTTTTCTGGACACCTTGTAGTTTACTTCCTTTATTTGTTGTTTCCATTTCTGTGAGACGTCTATGTGGTATCTCGCTCCGGCCGAAATGGCCGTGCGGTTCTAGGTGCTGCAGTCTGGAACCGCGAGACCGCTACGGTCGCAGCTTCGAATCCTGCCTCGGGCATGGATGTGTGTGATGTCCTTAGGTTAGTTAGGTTTCAGTAGTTCTAAGTTCTAGGGGACTAATGACCTCAGAAATTGAGTCCCATAGCGCTCAGAGCCATTGGAACCATTTTCGTATCTCGCCTGCTCTCACTGTTCATCACATTTACTTGCGACGGTAATGTATTCTTACCATGTGACTCATATTCTATAATCAGTGTATAGTGTGACAACTGCAAAGGCTACAGAAAGGAAACAAACATTTCAGTGACCGGACGGACATTTCATAATGTTGTGGAAAATAAAAATAAAATGACGAGGGAGTTTCGAACACAGCTCGTCCGATCTATAGACCAACACCGCAATCACGTAATCATGATGCCTCGGCTATTTAATGTCTCTCGATATTCCATTTGTTAGCTTGGAACGTTCGCTGTTTTTATTGTGGTTTTTTTTCACGGTTCAGTACACCTTCTTCCTGTTTTCAGGTTTGTCTCTTTCAGTTTTTGACGGGCTACCCACTGGGGCATCTTACCACTAAATCTGAGGAGGTGGGATAGGGAGTTTCTCTTGTTAGCAGTGAAAGGTAACAATCTTTCGCTCCCTGAGTTTTGTCCCTGATAACTTCAGAATTCCAAAGGATGTTTTACATGCAAAGTAAATGAGTAGATATGGTAATTGTTCGATTAATCGTCTTGGCCATAGGAACATTAAACGAAATTTCATAGTGGTAAAAAAATAAAGACGGTGACTTACGAAATGCAGCCTGAGACCGTTGTCAAACTCAGACATGGATCCATTGGGACTGCGTCACATGCATTCATCTCACGCTCCTGTATGGTCGATGAGTTGAGCATCCATTTAAATGGCCCCATAGCGAGAAATCTAACGTATTGAAGTACGGAGCACGAGGATGTCGTACTACTGGACCTCATCGACCAATTTATCTCCCATGAAACGCTGCGGTGAGGTGCTGTCGCATGATCCATAGAAAACCGGGTGATGTCCCATCGCGTATAAAGCACAGCCGTTGTCTTTCTACAAGTATAAGGATCTAGAAGATGCTGTGAACAAAGAGAGAGATATTTCCGGAATAGAAAAAAAAGTTGTGATATTGTCAGTATACGTAAAATTTTCCTGGATACATAAAAAAATAAAGGTAAGCCAATGTTGAAACAGTAACATCAGAATCTATGCTACCGCCGATTAGTGACAATGAATCGCCGAGATGAATCTTGGTGACTAACGAAACAACTTGGAAACTTGCTAGAAAATTCGGGGTTTACTCCCCTAGGCTCTTCCGCTCTCTCTGCTATTAGGATAATTCTCTTGCACATTTGAGACCACTGGACAATAATTCTTACAGTACTTCGTATTAATCACCATGGTCCATGTTTATTACATATTTTTGGACGATCACAAAATATAAGTGCTATTGAATTATGACACTGTTACATGACCGTTTTCCTGGAAACAATAACGTAACATATATGAAGTCATAAAGGAAGACACATTTAATCAGAACATTTAGTCAACAGCGAAAAATGTGGTAAAGCACAGTACTAGTGGTTGTCGGCAGCTGAATACTGTAACCTAACTCCTCGTTTATTCTTGATTCAGATCTGCGTGCCTCATATAAATGAGAGGATGTTGAAAGTATTCTGAATGGTACAGAAGTACACAGGCCGCCAGGGGAGTAAAAGCAGGCCATTTCTCTCCAAGCCATTTCGTGGAAGGACACCCGAGGGAGGCTCACGTCAGTAGCCCATGTGCCACACAACTCTCTGCATTTACCACACCAAGGCGTCCAAGCACCGTGGACAAACACAGAATCTCCTGTAGCGCATGAGTCCCTGCTGCAAAGGAGAAACGTTTTGTAGAAGGCACTATTGTCCGGGTAAAAATAGAAAGCTAAGTTTTTCTCCGTAAAGCACTGGACACCATAGATAAACATTTCAAAAATAGAATGGGGGCCCACAGTTTTAGGCTTTCGAAAGTGTGAGACACAATTGGATAAGTTGATTTAACAAAAAACTAAATGTTTAGTCAGTACAAGAATCACAGGGATTGCCTCACGTAAATAAACAAGAGGTTAGACAGAGAAGCTTGGCTACATCTACATCTACATCTACATTTATACTCCGCAAGCCACCCAACGGTGTGTGGCGGAGGGCACTTTACGTGCCACTGTCATTACCTCCCTTTCCTGTTCCAGTCGCGTATGGTTCGCGGGAAGAACGACTGTCTGAAAGCCTCCGTGCGCGCTCTAATCTCTCTAATTTTACATTCGTGATCTCCTCGGGAGGTATAAGTAGGGGGAAGCAATATATTCGATACCTCATCCAGAAACGCACCCTCTCGAAACCTGGCGAGCAAGCTACACCGCGATGCAGAGCGCCTCTCTTGCAGAGTCTGCCACTTGAGTTTATTAAACATCTCCGTAACGCTATCACTGTTACCAAATAACCCTGTGACGAAACGCGCCGCTCTTCTTTGGATCTTCTCTATCTCCTCCGTCAGACCAATCTGGTACGGATCCCACAAAGTCGAACGAGTGTTTTGTAAGCCACCTCCTTTGTTGATGGACTACATTTTCTAAGCACTCTCCCAATGAATCTCAACCTGGTACCCGCCTTACCAACAATTAATTTTATATGATCATTCCACTTCAAATCGTTCCGCACGCATACTGCCAGATATTTTACAGAAGTAACTGCTGCCAGTGTTTTTTCCGCTATCATATAATCATACAATATAGGATCCTTCTTTCTATGTATTCGCAATACATTACGTTTGTCTATGTTAAGGGTGTGCTGATGAGGACGGCCTCAGTGAACAAAGAGAGACGGAGAGAGAGTGAGACCATATTTTTCGGTGTAATATGTTGGAATACACGTTACTGGTTAACTGAAGAAAGGATAGTGGAAGGGGAGTAGCATTTTCTAAGAAGCAGTTTGATTAGTCAGCACTCTGAAGATCCGAAGCCCAAGAGACGTAAGACGTGGCATTGCGAGAGTTTTCTCCAGTGACTGCGTCATCTGGCCTGTTTACCGTCCCCACAGTTGATACACAGACTTAGAGAAAATTCGGGCTGATTTGCACTTGCCGTTAGCGAGGGTCATTAGCGCCAACTGATTCTGCAGCCTCCATCTAGAACACTATGGTGAGATCGAGCCACAACCGAGAGGCGAGTTGCAGGGAAACTAAAGTCACTTCATAACATTTCTTCCGTTTCAATCTTCGCTTTGAAGACTTGCACTTTTAATTTAGTGAACAGTCTGCTTTCATTTCGGACCACCGGTACAACGCATTTCAATATGGTTCAAATGGCTCTAAGCACTATGGGACTTAACATCTGAGGTCATTAGTCCCCTATACTTAGAACTACCTAAACCTAACTAACCTAAGGACATCACACACATCCATGCCCGATGCAGGATTCGCGCCTGCGACCGTAGCAGCCGCGTGGTTCCGGGCCGAAGAGCCTAGAACCGCTTGGCCACCGCGGCCGGCACAACGCACTTCATTCTGTTGTAATATCTGTCTTTCAATTAACATCATGGAAATAACGGGGCACTTTGTGATTTCAGTTAATTTACTTGTGCGACTGTTAGAACCTCCCCTGCCCCTTCCCGCAACCTCTTTTTCAGATACGCCAAAGTGTTTTATATTACTGTTGTCATTGTTTTTCAATTGTTTATGCATGACGTTATAAGAATAAATCAAAGTAATTGCAATTCTTTTCTCATTTAGTAGTTGTAGGACTCCAAGTTCATCATTTAGGAGGGTGATTAATTAATGTACGCCACAGATAGGGAACTCTTTCATATTTTTACATAAATTTAACAACCACACCCGAGCGACCACTAGCAGTACTTCAGTTTTGCTGCTTCATGAGAGAAGAAAGAGCAGGTCAAGTGTGGGTCGATTTTTTTTTTCAACAGTTTTGGTAGAGCCTTAGTCAATCCTCGAATACGTAGAACCATTCAGAAAACATTTCATCTTTCCCGTGCAGACATTTCGTCTCAGGAAGACGTTGGTTTTACCTTCATCTGTGGAATACCACGGTATGAGGAACATCACGAAGGTTATGTAAGCGAGCTTTCTTCGTTGCAAATTCTTATCTACAGAAGGAACATTATCTGACAAGCTCTTAGTTTCGTTCTGAATACAATGTGCGTCGTCAAGCATCGTCTTCGTTTATACTCACGAGAGTTGATATTCGAAGCGTCTTCAAAGTAGTGCAAATTCTAAGCCTTTTTCCAAAAGTGGTGTGTCCTATTCTGTACTCATCAAATTTGTGACAGACTATCGAAAAGTTTATTTTTTTAATGAAACATACATTCGACCGAACTTCGAAACTTCTTTAATTATGAAATTTTGATGCATCCAGCCGCAATTGACCCACATTTACCTTCTCGGTAAATCCGCCACTTTCTGAAGACATTAGAGGTGTACCTGAGAACTCAGCGAAGATGTGCTGTTTCTAATTAGTGCATCGATAGTGGACATCCCACGAACTACTATAACATCAAAATCTTGATATTTAAAGTTGTGGGAATAAGACTGATGGATGATATCTTTACTCATGAGAATGATTTAGTGGTGCAATAAACCCTTGTAGCCGATATTCTACTCATGTCCTTTGAATGAAGACATTATTTATTACTTTGTTAAATGGCTAAACTACTTCAAAGTAGCACGGTCTTTGTAACTATATCTTTTCTAACCATTAACGTCTTCAGAACTTTTAACATTTTTAATGGAGACATTTTCTCACCGAGACAGGGAAAAGCTGACTTCCGGAATGAGCCGTGGTAAAATTTGCTGTTTTGAAGAGCGCGCCGCAGCGTGTAGTGTGAAACAGTCGCCCTTCGTTTCTGGCGGTGGCGCCGCTGTGGCAATTGCAGCTTTGGTGTCTCCCTCTGGTGGGAAAGGGGAAAGGTTGCCTGTTCACGTGCATTTAAGGGGCGCTGTCAGCTCGGCAGAGTCCGTATACGCCTCCCGTCCCCCACGCGGATCCTCTATGATCTCATTCCTTTCCCCCATCTGCTCCTATTCCTCGAACATATCCGCATCCTCTACACCTCCCGCCGTCTTGAATCCCCTCACCCCCTGGTTGCTCCTCTCCTCTCCGATCCCCGCCCTCTGCCACGTCTTCACCGTTGTGTCCCCCCTACCCTCCATCTCTACACCCTACATCTCCTTTCCCAAGGTGGCTTCCATCAACACCCCCTCCCGGATGATGCCCTCTCTCCCTCCATTTACCCCTCCTATCAACTCTGATCCTCACTCCCCCTCCTTTCCTCTGTCCTTTTCCCGGGCTCCCTTTCCCCCCCCCCCCCTTCCATCCTCTTTCTTCCCCACCTCCCCTCTCTTTGCCGCATCCTTTTCCATTTCCCTCCTCTGCCTCCTCTCATTACCTCTCGCGTCTGCCCTTCTCCACCTTTATTAGTCCTCTCCCTCCTTGGTTCCCCCCCTTTTCGTCTTTTCCTCTCCTCCCTCCTTTTTTCCCCCTCCTGCAGGTCCCCCCCCCATCTGCCTTTGGCTCGGGAGTGTCGTCTTTGTGCTGCCACTTTCGTGCAGTGTTCTACAGTGAGTGTTCTACAGTGCGTATTTTACAGTGAGTGTTCCGTGTTGTGTTTTTTTTGGGACTGGTTGCGAACGGCCATTATACTGTCGCTGGGTGTGCCTTTTATCTCTTGCGAACAGAAACCAGACTGTCGCCATGTTTTTTAATTGTGTGTCTACTATGTTACTTGTCTGATTCCTGTGTATTTTATCTACATTGCCAACCCCTTTTGCTTTCTGTTTTAACTTTCCGCAATTTTACGCCATTTTACACTTTAAGTCACCATTTTATCGCCTGTTTTTTTCCTTGTTTCTTTCTTCTTCCTTTATTCAAGAAAGTCTGTAGGCTGTAGAGCAGCGTAGTAAGTTGCTGCCAGCCCGCCCCCTTCGGGGGGAATTGAAAATCAATAAAGGAAAAAAAAACTTGGTAGAGAGTCAGTCGGAGGCAATTGGTCAGTCTGTCAGTCTCAGCGAGTCTGGGCAGTTGGTCAGTCAGATCAGTGTGGGACAGTCAGTGTCTGTCTGTTGTCCGGAGTGCTAGTATGTGTTAGGTCGCCAGTCTGCTCGAGTTGTTCAGGGCAATGGTCATTGGCGGTTGGATCGATCCATCGGTTGGTCGGTCGCGCACTGGGACACAGGATGACTTGTCCGTCTTGAGCGTCGACGCACGTGAGTCCAGTGGGCCGCGGCGTATAGCGAGGGGTAGTGGCTTCGCGGTCGACGCGAGAGCAACAGGAGTCAACCCACGACATCGGTCTGGCCAGCGGGAGCTGCGACGCCGTGAGACGGGAGGTCGGCGCACCTTCCTGCGTCCGTTGAAGCGGCTGGCAGCGGACGGTTCGGGAGAGCGTTTCCGGGGTGCTGCGCCAGGTCTTCGCCAGACGTCGCAGTTATTAGAAGCTAAGTAATTCTTGATACGTTGTCATTTACTTGTTAAATTCTACTTGTTTTCTTGGCCAGTCTCTCGTCACCAGCTTGCTCGTTTGTCTCTCATCCGCATTTGTTAGCCAGTTATTATCTGTCTGTCTGTCTGTCGGTCTGCCATACGTTAATAGCTGCCTCTGTCATGTTTGTCGGATTCGGTGTTAACGAATTTATAGAATTAAGGTGTAAAGGCCGAATTCCTAAAATATGTTTTTATCTTGCCTATCGTCTTGCAAGGCGGTATATGTGTAATGTAGAGCATGTTGTAGATTTTATGTAATTCTGAATTTCATGGGTTTTATTTAAATAGTCATTTTTATAAAGTTGCCATCCTTCCACCATAAGAGCCCTTTTAAAAACAAATTGCACTTTCAGTGGCAAATAATTTCTTAGTGTGAGTGTTTGTACCATTTCCATCCCTCTTACGGGGTGCATAGTTAATGTGCTTGTGTGAGTTGTTAAAATTTTTAGTTTAAAGTAATCTGGTGTGTTGCAGGTTTGCACCAGTGTAGTCTTTCAGAGGTTGTTGTGAGCGGTCGTGACTACGGCCGTGTCGAAAGGGAGCGGCAAGCTTCTCAGCCCGCAGGCTCATACTGTCAATATTGTTCTTTCTGCCTCTAAATAAAATTGTAACTTGATATTTCGAGGGTGCTTTTCTGCTTATAAATTTTAAATCTGTTTTTGAAAAGGCTTTTATGAATAAAATTCCCATTTGTTAAAGGTAATTTCATTTTCATCAGTTACTCCCTGGCAACTACTTCCACGCTCACCTAGTGTGATTAAATGTGTTAATGTTCTTGATGAATCGCTAGTAAATAAAGTAAATTCTTTAAGAAAAGATTTTGAAAGTAAATTCACGGTTCACGGAATTTAGCGAAAGCGTTATACTCACCCAGAAAACAAACGGAACTTTAGTTAATAATCAACAAAATTCTTCGTGATACGTGGCCGCATAGTCAGTGCATAAAATTCTCCGACTTTCGGCCACAATTGTAAATGACTTTCATCAGGAGATTTTTGCTAACTGCTGAATGGAAACAAAGGCTGGTTCTTAGGCATGTACGGGCGGATGATGCTGTTATCGTAATCTTATAGAGAGTTTTCATTACCGAATGAAGTCAATTGGCTTGAAACCTTATCAGTGGTGCTTTAAGGAATGAAGAAAGAGTATTAGCCTCATTTCTTGAAGTAATCAGATGCAATTAAGAAGTTAATTTGAATTATATCAACGCACTAATCTGTTGCGTGGTTAATTTTCTGCGTGTGGTGTTTGTGACAAGCCCTCTGTTTCTTTTTCTTTGACCGTTTTCTAGCCTGTTTCCTCTCTCACACAGACGTACGTTGTTTGTGTGCGTGTGTCCACGCGCCTCGCCCAAAGTATTCTTATGGTAATGCCGCGTGTGATGTATTCGCCGTGTAAGTCCGCCTCAATTTCGTCCCCAGCGCTGCCGCCGGCGCGGCACCCGGGCCGCGGCGCTCTCTGCTTTTCATACATTACCATAGCCAATGAGTGGCCCGCAGAGAATGAAAGCCAGACACGGAGGAATGCAAAGCAGGCGCCGCCGCCGTTCCGCGTCGGCGCCGCCTCCCTGCGTCGCGAACCACACGCGCGACGCCGGGGGCGGTAATTGGGTCGCTGACGTGTCGAGCGTTGGCCCCTGTTTCATAAATAATATCTTAGAGGACATGTGGTCGCACAGTTTCTGTGTGAGAGCAACGCCTATAGTGAACAGCGGAATGCAGGGGAGACTGGGGCGGGTTGCGACATGGGTTGGTTGACACAAGGCTAACTTCTCAGTCGATATAGCATCCTAGAGGGCTAAACTAAAATAATAGTACGATTACAGTATTCTGTATGGAGCGTATACAGTTTCTGCTTCCTAGTGACAGAATTCTAGGTTCTGTCGTTTTTCAACCATAAGCATTCATTTACTCTGTAAGTAGGCTGTTTAGGTTTTCTTGTTGGTAACGCCACGTAGCGCTCTGTATGAAAATCACTGGCTGTGCTGTGTGAAGTCTGTGGCTAGTTTTCATTGTTGTCTGCCATTGTAGCGTTGGGCAGTTGGCTGTTAACAGCGCGTAGCGTTGCGCAATTGCAGGTGAGCCCCCAGCAGTGGTGGATGTGGGGAAGTGAGATGGCGGATTTTTGAGAGCGGATGATCTGGACGTGTGTCCATCAGAAACAGTACATTTGTAAGAATGGATGTCATGAGCTGCTATATATATTATGACTTTTGAACACTATTAAGGTAAATACATTGTTTGTTCTCATTGGCTGCATTGACGGCACTTTGAACAGTGGACGCTACATTTCAGATGTGTTACGACCCGTGGCTCTACCCCTCATTCGATCCCTGCGAAACCCTACATTTCAGCAGAATAATGCACGACCGCATGTTGCAGGTCCTGTACGGGCCTTTCTGGATACAGAAAACATTCGACTGCTACCCTGGCCAGCACATTCTCCAGATCTCTCACCAATTGAAAACGTCTGGTCAATGGTGGCCGAGCAACTGGCTCGTCACAATACGCCAGTCACTACTCTTGATGAACTGTGGTATCGTGCTGATGCTGCATGAGCAGCTGTACCTGTACATGCCATCCAAGCTCTATCTGACTCAATGCCCAGTCGTATCAAGTCCGTTATTAAGGCCAGAGGTGGTTGTTCTGGGTAATGATTTCTCAGGATCTATGCACCCAAATTGCGTGAAAATGTAATCACACGTCAGTTCTAGTATAATATATTTGTCCAATGAATACCCGTTTATCATCTGCATTTCTTCTTGGTGTAGCAATTTTAATGGCCAATAGTGTAATTTACGCTCATTATTCTCTCTGTATTCGGTCGAGGTGTATCCCGCTTATTTTTACACTGAAATTATAAAAGTCATGGAATAGCGATATGCACATATACAGATGGCGGTAATACCGCGTTCACAAGGTATAAAAGATCAGTGCGCTGGCGAATCTGTCATTTGTTCTTAGATGATTCACGTGAAAAGGTGTCCGACGTAGTTATCGCCGCACGATGGGAATTAAGACATTGAACGCAGAATGATAGGTGGACCTAGACGCATGGGACATTCCACTTCGGAAATCGTTAGGGAAGTCAATATTCCGAGATCCACAGTGTCAAGCGTGTTCCGAGAATACCAAACTTACGGTCTTACCTCTCACCACGAAATAAGCAGAGGCCGACAATCTTCACTTAGCGACCGAAAGCAGCAGCGTTTCCGAAGAGTTGTTAGTGCTAAAAGACACGAAACACTGCGTGACGTAATAGCAGAAATCAGTGTGGGGCATACGACGAACGTACCCGTTAGGGCAGTGTGATGAAATTTGCCTTTAATGTGCTACGGCAGCAGACGACCGCCGTTAGTGCCTTTGCTAATAGTACAACATCGCTTGTAGCGTCTCTCCTCGGCTGGTGACTAAACTGGTTGGATCCTAGACGAGTGGGAAACTGTGGCCTGGTCGGATGAGTTCCGGTTTCAGTTGGTAAGAACTAACGGTAGAGTTTGTGTGTGGAGCAGATACCACGAAGCTATGGACCCAAGTTGTCAACAAGGCACTGTGCAGGTTGGTGGTGGCTCATTAATGGTGCGAACTGTGTGTGCTTAGAATGGACTGGTTCTCTGGTCCAAATGAATCGAACATTGACTGGAAATGGCTATGTTCGACTACTTGGATGGCGTATGCAGTCATTCATGGACTTAATGTGTCCAAACAAAGATGGAGTTTTAATGGATGACAATGTGCCATGTCACTGGGACACAGTTGTTCGCGATTGGTTTGACGAACGTTCTGGACGTTTCGAGCGAATGATTTGGCCGCCCAGATAGCGCAACATGAATTTCATCGAACATTCATAGGACACAGTCGGGAGGTCAGTTCGTGCACAAAATCTTGCACCGGCAAGACTTTCGCACTCATGGACGGCTATGGAAAAAGATTGGTTCTTACGTATGTACGGGCGGAAGATGCTGTTATCGTAATCTTACAGAGTATTTTGATTTCTGCAGGGAACTTCCAAAGACTTGATGAGTCCATGCCACGTCGAGCTGCTGCACTACGCCGGAAAAAGGAAGTCGCACACGAGATTAGGAGGTATGCCATGAGTATTGTCACCTCAGTGTCTTATTTTATAGCAAGTGCGCGTTGTTGTTCTGTATCAACATTAATATTAAATTCAGGTTCTGTTTTCCCAGCTCGGTTTTTGGTTGAAACGTGAGCCCGATGTTAGCAGTTACGAAAATTTCGGGGATTCTTTTCAAATGCCAAACACACCCGGCAGGCGTTTTTAGTAGTTTTCGTTTCTGTTTCAGCTAAAGAGAGAAATCATAAAAAAATACAGACCGAGAAGAAGTTGCTCCAGACATCCCGTTTGAAGCAGCGAGGAAGGGAAAAATGTACACGTTATCAATTCTTAAAGCTGCATATGATGACTGACTTGTCAGTGTCACTAGATCCAATGGAAACGTAGTGTTATCCTTCTCCACATTTTGTACATTAAGTCCAACCTCTTGATCGTAGTGCCTAGGGCCGGTTTAATAAATTCTTCAAATCACCTGGATGATTATCAACCCAGGGAGAACAATGAAAACGTATGATGCATGACTACTCATTTCTCGTGCATATACTCATGCAGTGACTCCATCTAATATTTCTTCGCCGGACGGGGTGGCCGAGCGGTTCTAGGCGCTACAGTCTGGAACCACGCGACCGCTACGGTCGCAGGTTCGAATCCTGCTTCGGGCATGGATGTGTGTGATGTCCTTAGGTTAGTTAGGTTTAAGTAGTTCTAAGTTCTAGGGGGCTGATGACCTCAGAAGTTAAGTCCCATAGTGCTCAGAGCTATTTGAACCATTTAATATTTCTTCAGGATTTTGATGAACGGGAATACGGGTATATCCATTAAATTGCGACACATTCACAGATACGGTTTATTCAACAAGTTATGTGGGTGACAGACAGCAGCTTGCGAATGAGCTTCCAGAAAGCTCTGCAAAAGCAGAACAGCCAAATAAACTGTTTCCAGAGACGTCTCAAGATAATTCGGACGAAACTTAACCCGAATCCAGAAATGCGCGCAGTTCACCTCTTGTAGTAACACCTTTACCAAAACCTGGCGATAGGAAAAATAGAGACAAAAATAATTGCCGAAAAAGAGATACAGAAATTTTGACACTGCTCTGTACATTTGAACTCACCTGCTGCATTTCTTTCTTACGTCCTGCACCATGACTACGCAACAACCTGCTCAAAAACAGAGTTCTGTGTCCTCCCCACAATACAAATTTAACAAGGCCCGAGGGGGTCCTCCGCTGCCACCGACTCGTGTTTGCTGCTCCATGCACGGAAACCTCTAGATCATGATATATGGGATGGACTACTTTAACTAGTCGGCCTCCTCCCCACTAATAATTTGTGCTGACTTTCTTCAGTCGACTGTGTTCAATTTGGAAAATGCCCATTTACTGAAATTTACATAATAATTACCTTGAGATTACTCTAAAAGTACTTCGGTCTTTCTACGGTGTTCACATTGGTGTGTAGAATGTATGAGTCTGGCGACATATCATCTGACTTTAGGAAAAACATCCAAGTTGCTCACAAGAATAATATACAGAAGAATGAAAAATAAAATTGAGGGTCTGTTAGATGACGATTCATTTGGCTTTAGGAAAGGTAAAGGTAACGGGGAGGCAATTCTGATGTTGGGGTTGATAATGGAAGCAAGACTAAAGAAGAATCAAGACACGTTCATAGGCTTTGTCAACCTGAAAAAAGCGTTCGACAATGCTAAATGGTGCAAGATGTTCGAAATCCTGAGAAAAATTGGAGTAAGCTGTAGGAGAGACGTGAAATATACAATATGTATAAGGGCAAAGAGGCAATAGTACGAGTGGACGACCAAGAACGAAGTGCCTGGATTAAAAAGACTGTAAGACAAGGATGTAGTCTTTCGCCTCTACTGTTTAATCTTTATATCGAAGAAGCGATGATGGAAGTAAAAGAAAGGTTCAGGAGTGGAGTCAAAATTCAAAGTAAAATGATACCAATGATATGACTTGCTGATGACATTGCTATCCTCAGTGAAAGTGAAGAAGAATTACATAACCTGCTGAATGGAATGAACAGTCTAATGAGTACAGAATATTCACCGAGAGTAAATCGAAGAAACACGAACGTAATGAGAAGTAGCAGAAATGGGAACAGTGAAAAATTTAACGTAGGGATTGATAGTCACGAAGTAGATGAAATTAAGGAATTCTGCTACCTAGGCGCAAAATAATCAATGACGGGCGGATCAAGGAGGACATCAAAAGCAGATTCGCACTGGCAAAAAGGGCATTCCTGGTGAAGAGAAGTCTACTAATATCAAACAAAGGCCTTAATTTGAGGAATAAATTTCTGAGAATGTACGTGCTAAGCACTGCATTGTATGATAGTCAAATATCGACTATGGGAAAGCCAGATCAGACGAGAATCAAAGCATTTTAGAGGTGGCGCTAGAGACGAATATTAAAAGTTAGGTGGACTGATAGGATAAGGAATGAGGAGGTTCTGCGCAGGATTGGGGAGGAAAGGAATATGTGGTAAACACCGACAAGGAGAAGGGCAGGTTGATAGGACATCTGTTAAGACACCAGCAAATTACTTCCATGGTACTAGAGGGAGCTGTAGAGGGCAAAAACTGGAGAGGAACACGCAGATTGGAATACATCCAGCAAGTAGTTGAGGACGTAGGTCGCAAGTGCTAATCTGAGATGAAGAGGTTGGCGTAGGAGAGGAATTCCTGGCGGGCCGTATCAAACGAGTCAGAAGGCTGATGACTCAAAAATAAATAAATAAATAAAATCTACTACTGAGAAACTAATTGCTGTTTATTGGGAACACTATTGGTCCTAATATGCTATCTCGAGAAACTCCTATATTAATGTGTTTTGATTCTGATGGATGTTTTACTGAAGGTTTGGTCTTACTGTGTGTTATCTCTACTCTTGTACCCTATCTGCTGGCTATGATCAGAACCAACCATTCTCTAGCCCACTTATTCCTAATGCTTCTAGATTATTTAATGCAGTCATATGATCAACAGTATCGAAACCTTAGAAAGATCTAAAGCTATGCCTGTGAAAGTACTACATCGGTGAATTATACCATGTCTGAATCCATAATTCTGTCACTTCAGAAACCAAACTGTGATTCACTTAAAAGACTTTATTTAGTCAAATAATTCATGAATATGCCTTTCATAATAGGGTCCATTATTGTTCAGAATGGTGACAGCAGGGAAATTTTCTGTGTCTTCTGCATAGCAGAGGTACAACTCTTCTCTCTTTTACACACTCTGGAAATTTCCCTGTTGCGGAGGATTAATTTATTTTGTTTCTTAAAGAAGCTTGTATACGCTCTATGTATTGTTTCAGCATATACAGTAGTACTTTATCTGAGCTTTCTTCGTGAGTCATCAGTCTTCTGACTAGTTTGATGTGGCCCGCCGCAATTCCTCTAATGTGGCAAACCCTTCATCTCAGAATAGCACTTACAACCTACATCCTAAATTGTTTACTTAATTTACTGCAATCTCTGTTTTCCTCTAAAGGTTTCACCCTCTACAGCTCCCACTAGTACCATGAAGGTTAATTCGTAATGTCTTAACACATGTCCTACTACCCTGTGCCTTTTTTGTCAGTGTTTTCTATATATTTCTTTCTTTACTGACTCTCTGGAGAACTTTGTCGTATGTCCGACCTTTGTATCTGCACAGTGAGTGTACTAATGTGTGCAAACTTAGCGTACCACTTAGCGAGCAAATAGACAAAACTTCTGAAATGTCTTCTCATGCCCAGGATGTCAAACAGACATTGTAAATAAATATGACCCTGGCCCTGTAAGGCAGCTAATATCAGGTGCGGGTCGTAACAAAAATCATTAGAAATGCTGCTGTTCATACCTGAATTAATAAAAGTGAAAGTTTGGGGTCTAGTCTACATATAATTTATCAACTGTTGCTTTCGGGGGTCAAGTGATAAACAAGAATCATGTTCAATTACTTTTGATCATCAATAACAAAATATTTAATTCTTGGATGTAATGAAATGACGTTTATTACAATCGTTATCTCTACACGTGAAAACTTTTTATCACAGGAAAGAATGGATATTAAAAATCCTCATCGGCTCATTTAAATCTACGTTGTCATAGCTGGACAATGCACCGTGTTGTTGGAAAATAAATTTACTTTTTGAACAAATGAAAAAAAACTGTCATGTACTCGATGTGAGGGTAGGTTAGTATCCTAGCTTTTCATATTCAATGGCCAAAGCGTACGCAAGTTGGAGAGCAATATCTAGACTCAACATTTACTGTGGCCTAATCCGCGATGGTACTTTACCAAAATGCATCTGCAACGGCGTTGTCTCTGTGCTGGATCTACTCTGGCCTTGACTGAATTCATTCAGTCGCAACTTTCCTGCATTCCGTAGAACATTAATCTGTATTGTTCTGCCCTTATCCCTTTCTGCGCTGAAGCTCGCTGTTCTCTTGCTAATGAGAGTTTTACAATATCATTATCCACCTGATCGGTTCGTCTCCAAATTGTGTTTCGCTATAACTTGTTTGTTTCATGCCACTGTCCATATATTGGTAGAGATTGTTTTGTTAGTTTTTGGGCACATGAGATTAACTGCAATTGCCTTTTGTTGATATAATGTAATTATTATTTTCCAAGGATCACATACTGTATTGTACTGTCGTTATGGTTAAAGTTCATGTAAGATTCGTCAAAATCTGGACGCCTTACAACCTCGTCATTCCTTACCTTATCAGTTCACCTAATTTTCAGTGTTCTTCCATAGCACCACATCTCAATGCTTCGATCGTCTTCTGTTTCGGTTTTCCTACTGTCCATGTCTCACTACCGTACAATTCTGTGCTCCAAACGTACATTCTCAGAAATTTATTCCTCAAATTAAGGCCTACGTTTGATACTAGTAGACTTCCTCCGCCCAGGTATACCCTTTTTACCGGTGCTTGTCTGTTTTTTATGTCCTTGCTTCGTCTGTCATGGAATACTTTGCTGCCCAGGTAGCAAACTTCCTTAACTTCATCTACATCGTGATCACCAATCCTGATGTTAAGTATCTTGCTGTTCCCATTTCTGCTACTTCTCATTACTTTCGTATGCCTTGGATTCACTTTCGCTCCATATTCGTTAGGCCGTTCATTCCATTCAGGAAATCCTGTAATTCTTCTTCACTCTCACTGAGGATAGCAGTGTCATCAGCGAATCGTATCATCAATATCCTTTCACCTTGAATTTTGATTCCAGTCTTGCTTCAATTATCAACCGCAAAGTCAGAATTGCCACTCTTGTGTCTTTCTCTTTCCTAAAGCCAAATTGATTGTCATCTAACACATTCTCAATTTTCTTTTCCATTCTGCTGTATGTTATTGTTCTCAGCAACTGGGAAACATGAGCTGTTAAGCTGACTGTGCGATAATTCTCGCACTTTTCGGCTATTGCAATCTTCAGAATCTTGTGAATGATTTTTTCCCCTAGTCGGGTGGTATATCTCCAGATTCATACACTCTGCACAACAACCTGAATAGTCAACGATTTTAGAAATTCCCTTATTCGATATTAAAGTCTTCCAAAGTTCTTTTCAATTCTGTTACTAATACTTGATCTCCCATCTCTTCTACATCGACTCATGCTCCTTCTTCTGTCACGTCAGACAAGCCGTCGCCTTCATAGAGGCCTTCAACTTCACTGAACATTTTTGTACTTACTTTTTTCGCTGATCAGTTGAAGTGTTTCTTCTGTTACCCATGGTTTCTTCGCAGTTACTTCTGTGATTGCTCTTTTTAGAGATGTCGATTTCTCTTCGACCCAACCGCCTACTGAGCTATTAATTATGGCAATATCTATAGCCTCAAGGAACTTCAAGCGTCTCTCTTCATTCTTTAATGCTTTTGTGCCTCACTTGTTTGTGTATTGACTCTTCCTGACTAGTGTCAAACTTCTGTCTCCTCTTCACCACTACTAAATTGTGATATGAATCTATATCTGCCCCAGGGTAAGCTTTATAATCTAGTATTTGGTTTCGGAATCTCTGCTAACCATGATGTAATCTAACTGAAATATTTTCGTAGCTTACGCCTTTTCCCAGGTATACCTCCTCTTCTTCTGGTTCTTGAACAGAGTGTTAGGTATTGTTAGTTGAAATTGATTGCAGAACTCAATTAATCTTTTTCCTCTCTCATTCCTAGTATCAAGCCCATGTTCTCCCGTAACCCTTTCATCTGTTGCTTCCCCTACAACTGCATTCCAGTCCCCCATGACTATTAGATTTTAATCTCTCTTTATTTACTGAATTACCCGTTCAATATCCTCATATGCTTTCCCTATCTCTTCATCTTCTGCTTGTGGCTGTGGCGTGTATACCTGAACTAGACTTGCTGACATTTTATTTCACAGCTTTTGTACGGTTTTAGTGACTACATGCTCTGTTTTTGGTAGTAATACGCTGAAACATTCTTGTTTAAAAACTTGAGGCAAATGCATTGGTCAGGAAAATATCTCGTGGAATTTGTTACTGGAGGCCACGATTCGAACATATTACCGCAGAAGAGGCTGAGTAGTTCGGTCGCAGTGTGTGGTGGTTGTGATGCTGGGCTGTTGCATGGAGGGTGGTGAATTCAAAACTCACATGGTCTGTAAAATTTTAATTTCTGTATTCGGTTCGAGTACATCTAGAAGTATCCACAAATGTCAATAATCATGGTACTGGATGTTCTTTAACTGTATATATCTGTATGTCTTCGTTAAATGAAGTTAGTGTTCGTCATTCATCTAATTACACCATCTTCTATATGACAATATTATTTTGGCTTTATCTCGCGCAGGTTGCCTGCCTGGGATCTGTCTCGGTAATTATCAAAAGAAATTATTTTTGTTAACCACTCTCTTCAAAACATCAACAAACATATCCGGATATGTGTTTACTTATCTTCCTGCTGCAGCGTAGAACTATTATTAATTGGATCAGATGCATCTGCAGCCGTCATTCAATCATAAATTAACCGCTTTTATTCCTTCGATGTGCACAGTCATACAATAATACGTTCCCTGTCTTTTCTCAATTTTCGTCATCTTTTTCTGATATTCTTTCACGTGCAATCTATATTGTTAGACAGAGACGATATTCCTTTCTCAAAGTATTGCGATTTTTGTGTTCTTACCCACAGAAATACGTGTTATGTCTGAAATCTTGGAATCTCACTTTAGAGTTTAATGCAAAGGAGCGTACGATATTGCAGAAGCACACGTAGAAAAGCTGGAATTCTGTATTTTGGTATTTTGTAACGTATTGCTTTTTAGTTCGTTGCCGTCGTTCCTCACATCTGTCACTTTATTGCCTTATTGCCTCTGCCATTTTCATGCAAACGGTTTAAGATGTTTTAATTTTTACAACCAGGATGGTGGCAGTTGTACAACATTGTGACGTCTTCACACCTCTAAAATAGATGATTTGTGACACAGCTGCTCCAACACTATTAGTAGCAATTGTATTGCAACGGACACAAATGAATGAGGCACAAATCATTCATAAATTCTAGGAAATCGTTTACAAAAGCCCGTATTTAATCTTTTGCAAAGACACTTTGTCTTATTATGTGTCAAACAGAAGTGATGGACTTCGCATATTTCATGCTATTCTTGTGTGTCTAACGAACAAGTGGCATATGTTGACCAATAACGCCTTCCCAAAATCCGCTCAGGGCAAGATTACTGGTAAATTTGTGGCTGTGTGTGCACGAGATTTGATATTTTATGAAGCTGTTGGAGGTGAAGGATTTTTGGATCTGGCTCAGAAATTAGTCGACACTGCAGCGGCTTATGGAAAAGTATTCGCCAAACTTAATACGCCACAATTGTCTCTCGACATACTACAGAAAAAGTTAAAAACCTTAGAAAGGAAGTTATGCCTGAAGTAATTTATTACGTAAAAGGAGGTGAATGTTCAGCGACAAAGGTATGTGGGTTTGTAGCGCAAAGAGAATTCATTGCCTGACACGTACAGTTCCTTATTTTGTTAATTGAGACATCAGATCACGTTTCTTCTTTACGACACGGTTTCCAGACGAGACTGAAACAGCTGAAAATGTTAGAAAGGAATTTTGAGACGATTTATCTAGAAGATGCACCTTTTACGTCTAACCAAGATGCCAACACTATCGCAGCTCTTCATGGATATTCTAGACTGAACAGTTACATAACATGCTGAACATAGTGCTAAGAAATGTGTTTAATGTGCGGTATATGTCATACAATTTCCCGCAGCTTAATTTTGTTCCGACTGCAGTGAAGGAACTCGTGACATTTGTAAAGCAAAGTGGTCTTGTTCATAGCCTAGAAAGAACACTGGAGCAGTCGAACGATACTCGCTGGAACACACGATTGACCATGCTTTAATCGGTCAAACGGCTGTATTCGGTATGTGTAAAAAGCTCTCTGAGAAATGAGAAACAGAGAGAACAGGAAGATTGACATCATACTGATGGACAACTGATTTCTGTTCTAACTGTATGTATGCTGTTGTGTTTTCATATTAAACTGGTATTCACTAGCACGTAAATCATCTGAGGAATTGTAAAGCAGGCATTTTTCTTACATCCCTTCAAGAAGACCTCAAAAGAACTGGAAACGGAAAAATCACCTACACTGCACCTCCTGTTGCCATGGAAGATGAAGTCCTGACACCCTTAATTAAAAAATCTCTGGCCGGAGAAGCCACTGGAACAACTATTGCGAATCCATCTGAAAAATTACGTGGAGAAAAAAGCACCTAGAGCTAGCTTGTTTCCTGTGGGCACCATTTCGCCATCTGAAAACTGAATCTCAGAGAGGCAAAGCATGTAGTTCAGTAACTACTACATCAATAATTTCAAGTGACCATTCCAAAAGGACGCTCCCTCGTGAAGCACCGTCTTCCAAATAAACTAAATTCGGCCGCAGATAAGACTGCCACCTCAGGTATATTCTCACCTAAATAACTGACAAGTATACGTGAACTCTTTGTCAGACTGTCCAGTTAGAATCTGAGAGAAACTTTAACAAAGTCCACAAATGCTGGGAAATAATTCAAATATTTTTAAAAACGGAACTTTTTTCCAGTAGTACTTTTACATTCCGATGACTTGCAAACTGTATATTAAAAGTCTTTATTTTACCACCATGAACAAGAGTATAGAAGCTTGCTTTGTGAGCAGATACTGACGACAGTCCGACTCCCACGGATGAGTTAGGTACTTAAACAAGAACTGTAAATTGGTCGAAAATGTAGGTTAACATTCGAATGAAAACGCAAAAATATTTCCGACTCTCCACAAGATATCTAGAAAAGTTTTGTGTGTACAGTCGTACAGCTTTGCACAGAGAGAGATAATAGTGCTGCAAGTTTCGTTCTAACAATAAGTGTACGACGATAATTTCTGGACCCGGACAATGGTGATGCTCTTCTGTTTCTTCATAGCAAATCCAACATAAGAGAAAATTACTGTTGTAATTTTTTTCACACCATGTTTTGTTTTATGTTCTCTCTAAGTCGATTGTCGATTATTGAATCTGTTTGACTTGTGACTTTCATTTATGCGAACTGTTCTCAAATTAAAGTTGATTTATTGCAATCAAATAAACGAATCTCTTTCTTTGTGAATTATTACTGCACTGCAGGCATTATGTTGGCAGCTTTATCGCAGCTCAAGTCGTCATGTTTTGATGTTAGTGCAATGACAATCTTTTAACATGAAAACATTTAATTTCAATAACCCGTTGACATGAAATAGTAATTTGGACACGGCGTAATGACACACTCAATTTTTCTTTAGCACGAAACAAAATTGTTTGACATGACAATAACCCGCTTCTAAGCAAAATTAGATATTCACTACATACCTTATGCAGTCTCACCAACATCCAGAATATCTGTTTTTATTTTTGTTTATTTGTTCGAGAGAACAGAATAAGCAATGCTGCTTTTGGGCAACACATTTCATTGTACTAGTTAGTCAGTTTTCGAATTCGGTTTGTAAGGGGTCCGTAGGCCCTTACTATAAATTTGCACTCGGCACAGGTCGATAGGGCGAACAATCGATTGTGTCGTGTTGCGAGAGCGAGTGTGGAGTTGAGCGGAGTGCCATGTTGCGGGTAGAGGTGTGTGGAGGCTAGTTGTTGAAATGCAAGGCTTTAACGGTGAAGGGAGTCGCCATCGCCGTGGTTAGACCCCTTTGTACTAGAATAATACCGGGAAAGTGAAGAAGTATTATTACGAAAGTGATCAGTGATATTTCTAGGGCCGATATTTAGTTTCGCGTCTACCGCGCCGGCATCACCTTGGATTGCAGTGTTGGATTGCAGTGTTGGATGCAGTGATGGATTGGCGTGTGACGATAATGGAAAATGAAGAAGCCTGTGCTGAGATTAGCCGTAATTAGATATGTATGACGAAGGCAGTGGCTGTCTCCTTTTTGTGTTTTTGAGATGAATATAGGTTCGTAATTTAGTGAAACTGTATTGGTGTTTTTCTTGTTACCAGACATTTCATTATTACAGTATTGAGAAGGACGAACTGGAAAGTAAAAAAAAAAATGGCTCTGAGCACTATGGGACTCAACTGCTGTGGTCATAAGTCCCCTAGAACTTAGAACTACTTAAACCTAACTAACCTAAGGACAGCACACAACACCCAGCCATCACGAGGCAGAGAAAATCCCTGACCCCGCCGGGAATCGAACCCGGGAACCCGGGCGTGGGAAGCGAGAACGCTACCACACGACCACGAGATGCGGGCAGGAAAGTAACAACTTCCGTAGCAGTCAATTCCGATTGCCAGCCCCATTAGGTACACGGTCACATTAATAATAATTATTGGGCTGCTATTCTATCAGAACAGGTCGGGATGAATAAACGGAGGTGTTACAGGTTCCGGATGTGTCGAAACCTAGCTTATGTCTATTGGAGGAGAAATCTATACGAATATAGACCATCATTTAGCTTAAAGTGAAGATATTCAAAGAATAAACAAATGTATCTAACCAGATGTATTAGCAACTGCAGCAAATAGCGTTTCAATAATTTACCTGTAATTCACTGAAGTACCAAAGAAAAGATAGAGATACGTAGACAGGCAGAATACGGCGCTGCGATCGGCAACGCGTACATTAAACAACAAGTGTATGGCGCAATTGTTAGATCGATTATTGCTGCTACAATGGCAGGTTATCAAGATTTAAGTGAGCTGAGCGTGTTGTTATGGTTGGCGCACGATCGTTGGGACACAGCATCTCCTTGGTAGCGATGAAGTGAGGATTTTCCCGTACGAGCATTACACGAGTGTACCGTGAATATCAGGCATCCGGTAAAACATCAAATCTTCGACATGGCTGCCGCCGGAAAAAGACCTTGCAAGAATGGGACCAACGACGACTGAACAAAACCGTTCAACGTGACAGAAATGCAACCCTTCCGCAAACTTCTGCAGATTTCAGTACTGGGCCATCAACAAGTGTAACCGTGCGAACCATTCAACAAAACATTATCGATATGGGCTTTCGGAGCCGAGGGCCCACACGTGTACCCTTGATGACTGCACGACAAGGTTTACGCCTCGCCTGGGCCCATCTACACCAACACTATACTGTTTGGACTGGAAACGTGTTGCCTGGTCGGATGAGTTTCGTTTCAAAATGTATCGAGCGGATGAGCGTGCACGTGTATGGTGACAAGGACCCTGCATGTCAGCAGGGGACTGTTTGAGCTGGTGGAGGCTCTGTAATGGTTGTGGAGCGTGTGCAGTTTGAGTGACACGGGACACCTGATACATCTAGATACGACTCTGACAGGTAACACGTACATAATCATCATACCTGGTAACTTGCATCCATTCATGCGTATTGTGCATTCCGACTGACTTGGGAAATTCCAGCAGGATTACTACAGAATAGCTCCAGGAACACTTCTGAGTCTAAACACTTCCGTTGGCCACCAAACTCTCCAGATATGAACATTATTGAGCATATTTGGGATTGCTTACTACGTGCTGTTCAGAAGAGATCTCCACCCGCTCGTATTCATACGGATTCGTAGACAACCTTGCAGGATTCATGGTGCCAGTTCCCTCCAGCACTACTTCAGACATTAGTCGAGCCCATGGCGCGTCGTGTTGCGGCACTTCTGCATGCTCGCGGGATCCCTACTCGATAGTACCAGTTTTTTTGCCTCTTCAGTGTATATTGGCGAGAATTTACTTCGCACATATAGTGTAAAATGAATTAATTTTAACAAAGAAAAATTTTTTGGCCCCTTCAGTTTCGTGTAAAACGCTTTTGACAGCACATAGGGAAATCCTTTACTGAGAGGTGCTGGCAGTACGCCTGGTGTGTTGGAGCTTGGTACGCAGTGCGGGATGTATATTTGATAGGCGCCCAGCCCACGCAGTGCAGTGGGCTTGCGGCGGGCTGAGCAGCCGACTGCTGCGGGCCGGCAACAGCCATAAATAGCACCACCACACAGAGTGAAATTATGATAAAACGGTAAACATTCACGACGCGTCATGTAGGGTCATCGCTGGTGCACTGTCAACTACTGTGTAAATAGCTGACGGCGCGTGGCAGCTAGATGTCGCTGGCCGAAGGCAGTTTGTAGCGGTATGATACATAGTCAGAAATATGGTCTCAAACATACTGCATAAAACTAAATCGGATACGTTAAAACGCATGTTAAGAAAGAGCTAGAGTTTTTATGTGGGGCCAATTATAAAAGGTAGCTGCAAATAAGCGTCCGTGAAATATGCAGTACTATGTAGTTAACTGACAGCGTCATGTCAAAGGATGAAAAAGTCACTATTACAGCGGGCACACCAAGAACTGACATAGGAAACTGCGAGGCAGTGCGGGGCCATGACATAATGCAAATAGACAGAATCAGAAGGACAATTAATAAAACCTCTAAAGCTTAAACAACGGTATCATAAGGGCATGCCATTTAAAATTATGACAGCTAGTTCCTGGTGGTTGTCTGTGTCATATACAGTGTGCAGTTAAGCGAACTGAAAGCAGCATATCAGAACGTGATAAAAAGGTTGTGGCAAGCCTGTTATGCTCATTGTGTTTGAGGTTAGAATATATTCTAAGATTCTACAGCAAACTGGTGTCAAGGATATTGCACGATGATTTTGCGGCTCACTTCTACTACCCTTCTTGTACAGGGTGTGACTGTTGGTGTGACCTCTGCTTTCTTCCAACTACCGGGCACAGTATGTTATTCGAGGTATCTATGACAGATTATACACTACTGGCTATTCAAATTGCTACACCACGAAGATGACGTGCTACAGACGCGAAATTTAACCGACAGGAAGAAGACGCTGTGATATGCAAATGATTAGCTTTTCAGAGCATTCACACAAGGTTGACGCCGGCGGCGACACCTACAAGGTGCTGACATGAGGAAAGTTTCCAACCGATATCTCATACACAAACAGCAGTTGACCGGCGTTGCCTGGTGAAACGTTGTTGTGATGCCTCGTGTAAGGAGGAGAAATGCGTACCATCACGTTTCCGACTTTGATAAAGGTCGGATTGTAGCCTATCGCGATTGCGGATTATCGTATCGCGACATTGCTGCACGAGTTGATCGAGGTCCAATGACTGATAGAAGGATATGGAATCGGTGGGTTCAGGAGGGTAATACGGAACGTCGTGCTGGATCCCAACGGCCTCGTATCACTAGCAGTCGAGATGACAGGCATCTTATCCACATGGCTGTACGGATCGTGCAGCTCGATCCGTGAGTCAACAGATGGGGACGTTTGCAAGACAACCATCTGCACGAACAGTTCGACGACGTTTGCAGCAGCATGGACAATCAGCTCGGAGACCATGGCTGCGGTTACCCTTGACGCTGCCTCACAGACAGGAGCACCTGCGATGGCGTAGTCAACGACGGACCTGGGTGCACGAAAACGTCATTTTTTCGGATGAATCCAGGTTCTGTTTACAGCATCATGATGGTCGCATCCGTATTTGGCGACATCGCGGTGAACGCACATTGGAAGCGTTTATTCGTCATCGCCAAACTGGCGTATCACCCGGCGTGATGGTATGGGGTGCCATTGGTTACATGTCTCGGTCACCTCTTGTTCGCATTGACGACACTTTGAACAGCGGACGTTACATTTCAGAAGTGTTACGACCAGTGGCTCTACCCTTCATTCGATCCCTGCGAAACCCTACATTTCAGCAGGATAATGTACGACCGCATGTTGCAGGTCCTGTACGGACCTTTCTGGATACAGAAAATGTTCGACTACTGCCCTGGCCAGCACATTCTCCAGATCTCTCACCAATTGAAAACGTCTGGTCAATGGTGGCCGAGCAACTGGCTCGTCACAATACGCCAGTCACTACTCTTGATGAACTGTGGTATCATGTTGAAGCTGCATGGGCAGCTGTACCTGTACATGCCATCCATGCTGTGTTTGACTCAATGCCCAGGCGTATCAAGCCCGTTTTTACGGCCAGAGGTGGTTGTTCTGGGTACTGATTTCTCAGGATCTATGCATCCAAATTGCGTGAAAATGTAATCACGTGTCAGTTCTAGTACAATATATTTGTCCAATGAATACCCGTTTATCATCTGCATTTTTTCCTGGTGTAGCAATATTAGTGTAGTTAGAAGAGGGGCTAACTCACTCGCAAATTCGGTATAGAATCTGATAAGAGATCCATCGGGTCCTGGAGGTTTCTGCAATTTTAATGATTTCGGGTCTCACCACTGACACTCATCTTTTCAGTGGTACAAAGATTAAAGTGGGGCAGTCCTACTGAATTTTGTAATAAAGAATCGTTTGAAAACGGAGTCAAGCATTTCAACTTTTGCTTTACTGCCTTCAACTTCAGTTCCTATCTTATTAGCAAATGACTGGACACTAACTTTGGTGCCACTAACAGCCTTTACATACGACCAGAATTTCTTTTGGTTCTACAGAAGATCATTTGACAATATTGTGCTACAGCAGTCAACGAAGGCTTCACACATTGCTCACTTGACAGCCAAACGCGTTTTTCAGCATTACATGTACTGTTCCATTCACTGCCTTTGTTTCAAATTTGTTACAGGAAAATGTCAACACAATGCAAAAGGAAAAACGCTAATAGTAAAAACTATTACAAAGAAACTTTCAGAAATGCAGTAGAAGCTGTCATAAATGTTTCGTCTGTAAATTGTGCGTTTTAAAATTGCGGCATTCCTGAGAGACCCTTGAATGAAAGACCAAAACTCCACAGTAAGTTGAATGTGCCCGTAATGCATGACGATGCGAGTTAAAGAAAGAAAGCTACGTATTGTACGCATTAAAAAGGCTCAAAAATTCAGATTCCCTATGACTATGCCAGATGTTCGGTAGCTTACCTATAATTTCGCTGAAAGTCTTCATATCGATCACAGGGAAAGCAAATTGCTAATGCCGATGCTTAAGTCGTTTATAGGAAGAAAATCCGATCTCTCTATCTGGAAAGCTGAGGATGTACCTGTCAGACGAGATCAGGGAAAGGATCTCGTAAATCTGGGGAATTATTTTTAACTTTTACAAGCTACGCAAGAATAAAAAGAAATGCATTTCGACAAAGATGAAATAGGGCTGCAATTCAACAATTGGTCGGGCCATGTTGTAGCAGAAAGATGAGTGAGTTAAGTTGTTTGAATAACTCACCAGCAGAAATGTTAAACCGTCTTTCGCATCGTCTGTTGAAATTCCGAGGATCATTTTTCTGTCTCCAATGCCTTATTGACAATAAACTGAGGTCTGAGTGGACTGATTAGATGCCATCAGGTTAAGATATTATTATCTCTAAAAAAATCAGCCAACGTAATAGAAGAAATATTTTTACGCTGGTTTTCAAATTACCTCATTCCAAGCAAGGGTGAGGGAAATTTTTAATTCTAGACGGAGATTCATCTGCTAAGCTTATAGAAACAGCCGTCACGCATGCCTCTGTATACTACACACTATTTGCGGTCACTTGAGAGAGCGTTTCTCAATCCTCTGAAGTCTTATTACTTTCAAAATTGCAGAGAATGGATGAGAGGAAAAATGAAGGGTAGATCGACTGCCGTTTGGTGAATTCATAACACAAAACTGGGGAAAGTACGCCTCCGTTGGAAATACTGGTACAGACTTCAGAGCTGTAGGAATATTTTCCTGGAATCCTGACATCATTACATCATTCTCGATCGTGCTTGTGCAGCGCCTGGTCAAATGTAAGCAGAAAAGCGAAGAACGCCCCCATACCGTTAAAAAAGAACGAACATTATACAGGCTCCCAACCGACAGACTCTGAAGCAAGGTGCCCTGGAGGTCTACATCTGTTTCAGATTTGACTTCAGGAAAGGTTTTAGAATAAATCTATTCCACATCCATCACTTCCGAAAGATATCTCGCAAAATCTTTAGCTGCTCTGTTAACTTTTACAGAGCACATTTCACTTGAAAACAACGCCGAAACGAAAAGAAATACAAAGAAGAAAGTATTAGAAATAGAAATGCCTTGACCATCACTTTCATAGAGCTGAGAAGTAGAGGAATAAGACTGAACACAAAGAATACACGGAAGAATATTTTAGGAAAACACAGACGAGCATCTTTCCTACATTTAAATGAAGAGCATGAGGTTACAGTGATTTAGTGTCGACAGGAAAGTGATATAACTGAAAATGACGCCAAATGCGTTGAATGTGGAGAAAGTTTTAACAGCACCTGAAAACTAGAAGACTAGTTGGAGTCGTCATGTCAGAGAGATGGTATCAAATAATTGCAGATATACCTGTTTTGATACATTGGTCCCTCACTCCACTCCTTTACATCAGTTTTTCTAAATTTTAGTGACTGGGGATAAACCACAAAGGGCATCCCACAGCGTTCAACTTTGGGTCTGCCCCAATTTCTTATATATGTGAGTGACCTTCCACTTAACGTTCAACAAACAGAATTGGTATTTTTTGCAGATGATACTAGAGTTATAACAAATTCCACAGGAGAGAGGGCAGCAGAAGAGATTGTAAATGATATTTTCCAACGAATTATAAAGTGGTTCTCAGAAAATTGATTCTCTCTTAATTTAGAAAAAAAAAAGATAACATTATATTGAGTTTCGCTGAGCTTCTCTTTATACAATTGCTAATCTTGGAAACAAATAAATTAAAATCTTAAAATATTTGGCATATTTCCACTCAATAATGTCTTATGGAGTAATTTTCTGGCCTGACTCATCACTTAGAGAGAAGGTATTGGTTGGGCAAAAGCGATCAGTATGAATAATATACAGTTTTCACCCACGGTCGTCATTTAGGTACCTCTTGAAGGAATTAGGCATTTTAACTGCGCAGTTAGGGGAAACGTATTCGCTAAAGAAATTCGTCATAAATAGTCCATCACACTTGCGAAGAACAGTGCTATCCATACCAACAACACTTGAGGGAAAAATGAACAAAAATATTTCATGACTTGCCAAATACAATAAAAAACCTGACAGGTGGCAAAGTAAGCTTTAAATCTAACTTCAAATCCTTTTTCCAAGACAGCTCCTGCTTTATTCCATTGACGAATTTACGAATTTTAATTAAAAACTAGTAGTCATTTTCATTTTGTATAATAATATTGTTTTTGAGTGAAGTTGTATGAGTAGGACTAAAGAAGATAATATGTTCATTAATATTAACATTGATCACGTATATACGTTCTGTTAATTGACTTGTTCGACACCATTTCGGTAAAAGAATCATTCAAATGATCTATGGAGCATGTACCTAACTTACACTGTCTACATCTAGATTTGACAAATGTTCAGCTACTTTCATACAGATGATTATAATGTAATATTTAAGTACTAAATTGCTTCATTCGTTGACAAGAGTAAAATGTGAACTGTTCTCTCTTCCTTAGTGTTTGCAAAAATTTCAACTAATAATGAGTAATTATTTATTCTTTAGGAACAAATATGCCCTAAAATAAAACAAGATAAAATTGATTTACAGTTTAATGTGTTTGTTAAAACAAAATAAAGACTCCTGAGATATCTTTTAGTTCAGCTGATATACAGCAAAAATTTAAAAAAAAGATTCCTTGTACATTCAGTGCAGAATGTAATGTGAACTTCTTTTACTTAAAAACTTGAAGCTACCTATCGATAGCGAGAGCTGGCATCGCCTACATAGGAAACAACGACCTTAATAAAAGAAACGTACATGCGATTGGTGAGTGCTTTACAGTTTGCCGTGTATCTATATCAAGCAATACTGTAAACTACCAGTGCTATCGCTGTTTCATTTGTTTTACATTCGTCCATGACATAAGCAAAGGAAACAGATTTGTTTTTGTCATGGACGAGTTCTGAAATACGGAATGTGACGTTCCAAACATTTCTCTATTCGTTACCATTTTCGGGATTACTGTCATTGGGTACAACAAATAAATTTAGCAAGTAAAATGAAATTAGAATTTTCTGACATAATCGACATATGGCTGTAGTATCTCATAAATTGCATTCAGAGTTCATGAGAAGTACTGTGCACACGACTTCTCAGAGTTTTTTTTTTAAATTTTATTTCAGTTTAACCGAGATTTAACTTAGCATTATAATATATCTCTTTCTTTCTTTCATCTCCGCAGCTTTCTGTTGTTAGTATTAAATTAAGAGATCACAATTAATCAGCGTGACACGCAGTATATACGAGTATTAGCCAATTGAAATTTATATTCAAGTCAACTTTATCTTCCTTTCCGTTCAATCTGTTGATTGATTGCATCCCAATTTTTCAGATGGTTAAATGTCAGTATTTTATCAGATTTGATGAAGAAAAAGACATTTTTCATTTTCAATATTTTTGAGTTTTAAAAAACCATTTATCGAGCACTCTGCCAGTGCCGTTATAATACTTCATCAGCTTTTGCGCCTACAATAAATATCATAGACATAACTATTAACCTAAAGTCGACGCTTGAAATGTTAAGATCAGTAAAATTGGTCCACTTTTTTTACGCGACCATTCTAAATTACACTGCGACTTGACTCGCACACTTATAAAGCTTCGTGTCTGCAAATTTAGCCCACTCTGCATATTTACTTACACCGAGAGAATTTTACATTCTGAATCAGCATAGATCGTCTCAGATTTCAGTGCTTAACCGGCAGCAATAAATATGCCGTTCCATTTGTGTCCAGCCGATATTTCCGATTTATATTCGACTCTTAAACAAAAATTACGTCATTACTTACATAACTTCAGCTAGTTTTCCGTGTCTAGCGATATATAGAGAAGGAAATATCGCTGACACCCTAGCGCGTGCGGCCTAGCTGTCAGACACGACATATCGATAATTTTTCAGCGCTACTCGACCTATGAGGAGAGATGGAGTCAGTTAAAGGGAAGTAAAATTCAAATGCCCTTTTAGAAATCCTGAATTAGATACTTCATAACATGAAAGAGTGCTGAAAAGTAAATCCTCCGAATTTTTTTATGTGACTAAGCCTTTAAAGCTTTCTATAAAAATTAGCGTTATTAACAGTCTATACCTCTAATTTTAAAGTCTGACGTAATTATATTTCAATATATTCGCCATGGCCACGAACAGATTTCTCCCAACGAGAGAGTGAAAGATCTGGCAGAGAATCCAAGAAAATTCTGGTCCTACGTAAAATCGCTAAGCGGGTGTGAGGCTTACATTCAGTCCCTTGTTGACCTGTCTGGTATGGCAGTTGAAGATAGCAAAACGAAGGCCGAATTTTTAAATTTCACGTTCAATGAATTGTTCACACAGGAGAATGACCATCGGACAGACTCCTGTATGGACGACACAGTAATAGGCACACTTGGCGTTGAGAAACAACTGAAGAAGTTGAAAACAAATAAGCCACCAGGTCCGGAGGAAATCTGAATTCGATTTTTTAAAGAGTATTCTACAGCATTGGTCCCTTACTTAGCTTGCGTTTATCGTGAATTTCTAGCCCAGCTCAGAGGCACAAGCGACTGGAAAAAGGCACAGTTGATCTCTTTGTATAAGAAAGGCAAAAGAACGGACCCGAAAAAATACAGACCAATATCTCTATCATCGGTCTGCTGCAGAATCATTGAACATATTCCGAATATAATAAATTTTCTTGAGACCGAGAAGCTTATGTCCACGAATCAGCATGGTTTTAGAAAGCATTGCTCATCCAAAACTCAGTTTGCGCTTTTCTCACATGATATACTGCGGGCTATGAGTGAAGGGCAACAGGTAAGTTCCATATTTCTAGATTTCTGGAAATCATTTGCAACGGAGCCCCACTGCAGGCTGTTAACGAAGGTACGAGCATATGGAATAAGGTCACAGCTACGTGAATGGTTCGAAGACTTCTCAGGTAATAGAACCTAGTATGTTATCCTTGACAGCGAGTGTTCATCAGAGACAAGAGTATCGTCAGGAGTGACCCAGGGAAGTGTGATAGGATCGCTGTTATTCTCAATATGCATAAATTATTTGGCGGACACTGTGGGCAGCAATTTGCGGTTGTTTGCTGATGTTGCTGTTGTGTACGGTAAGGTGTCAAAGTTGAGTGACTGTAGTAAGATAAAAGAAAAATAGTTCAAATGGCTCTAAGCACTGTGAGACTTAACTAACCCAAGGATATCACACATATCCATGCCCGAGGCAGGATTCGAACCTGCGATCGTAGCAGCAGCGCGATTCCGGACTGAAGAAGATACAAGACGACGTAGACAAAATTTGTAGTTGGTGCAATGAATGGCAGCTAGCTCTAAATGTAGAAAAATGTATGTTAAAGCGGATGAGTAGGAAGAAAAAATCTGTAGTCTTCAGATACAGTATTAGTAGTGTTCTGCTTGACACAGTCAAGTCGTTTTAATATCTGGCCGTGCCGTTACAAAGCGATATGAAATGGGACGAACCAAGTGTGGTAGAGATGGCGGACCGTCTACTTCGGTTTATTGTGATAATTTTAGTGAAGCATGGTTCACCTGTAAAGAAGATCGCATATAGGACGCTGGTGCGACCAATTCTTGAGTACTGCTCGAGTGTTTGGGATCTGCACCAGGTCAGATTAAAACTAGACATCGAAACAATTCGGAGGGGGGCTGCTATATTTGCTATCTGTAGGTACGAAGTGTAACGGTGATGCTTCGGGAACTCAAATGGGAATCCATGGAGGCAAGGAGACTTTTTTTTTCGGAAAACTCTATTCTGAAAATTTAGAGAACTGGCTTTTGAAGCTGACTGTCGAACGATTCTAGTGTCTGCGACATACATTGCGCATAAGGACCACGAAGATAAGATACATTAGGGCTCATACGGAGGCAGATAGATAGTTGTTTTTCCCTCACTCTATTTGCGACTGGAACAGGAAAGGAAATGATTAGTAGTGGTGCAGGTGGTTTGCAGAGTATCTATGTAGATGTAGATGTAAATCAGTCTCTTGATACCGTTACTCTGCAATGTTCGACTCTGTTGACGCAGAGACAACCTCCCCTCTGCTTGTACCGCTTCATCATTATTAAAGTTATTCTTAAAGTTGCGTAAACAGATGAAACTCGGATGGGGCCAAGTCGAGAATCTATGGAGGACATCGATAATAGCGAACCCTAGGCATCGGATTCTTATAGATGCCGTAAAGCTCATGTGTGATCTGACACTCTCATGCTGAAGAAGGGGCGCTCGATGTGTGGACGAACTCTTAGAATTCGAAACTCGATTACAGCACGCTGATTCTTACTCACCGACATAGTTACCTTACACACCGCCATGCTATATTCGTACAATTCACAGCCCTCTAGCAGCGGAAGACTGTACATATATAGACCTGAAGAATAAAAATGTAGAATGTTAATGACGTTTGTTTTATTAAAAAACCTTTAAGAGATTCCACAGAAAAAAATTCGGAGGCATTACTTTTCAGCATGCTTTCGTATAAAAAATACTCTAAGTGAATAATTATGCAACAAGAAGATCACGATGTGTTACGACCGTTGTTATTTCCCAATTTAGGAATTTTCCTGCTTTATCTGATGAAGCTCGCCAGCCAGCGTTGATTTCAAACACCGCTATTCCTGTGTCTGGCTCACTACACTGAACTTTGTCACTGCGCAACGTTGAGAAACCACACTGATGGTAACTTTTGGGCTTGTGAACAGCATACACAGTTTAATAGGATATTAACGGTATAATTTGCCGATAGAATCCCTAAAAATGAATGTAGACTCGTTCTTCTATACAGCAGACCTAGTCAGTGCAAAATCTAGCCTCTCTAATCTCGTTTTGAGACGATTCAGTAGACTCCGAATACGTCGACATACGCCAGAAAAGCATTCCTCTTATGATAAAGAAAAGCAAGTTGACAAAAGCCTCCAGAGATATCCTCTGAACTTCTGCATGATTGGTGCTACTGAGGTGTCATACTTGAAATGAAACTGCTACTCATAAAAAAAGATTAATAAATTAATTAACTTACTTTTTGACTTTTGTCTTTTACACAGATAGGACAGGTACTACATTAAAAAACTCTTTTGAATTTCTTTTGCCTAGATGCAACATTATAAAATTTTTTACCCGTCTAAAATAAAAGACTCTATGAAAAAATTGACTATAGATGCATATATTTTCGTTGTGGCTGCTGTAATGAGAGAACGGGTTAGGTACTAGACGAGTTGGCGTTCGGAGGTTTCCGCTTCTCCAGCTCTCACAGAACGCCAGCAACTTTGGAGAAAACTGCTACAACTCGTGATGAAGACCTCGTCTCCCTCTTGGCCACAATAGTACTCACAGTCGCCGTAAGATTTTCTGGAAAAAACTTTCGAAATAAAAAGGTCAAAAAACAGTAGCACTGTGGTATCTTCTGACTAACAAACTGGTCGCTTAGGGAACGTCTTGAACACACAAGCTGACGGCGAAATATTGTGCGTCGTTCGGATCGTGATAGTAGCAGATTCGCCCAATGTTAATTCGGAAAGAAATCACTATGCACTGCATTTCAAAACACACTAAAAGTGTTTTTTGAAGGTCCGGAGATCCAACATCGAATAAAGGTTCTGAACCGTAAAATTACTACTGGTTCACCAAAGGTAATTAATCACAATTAGTACACAAAATGTAAAGTGGAAGTACGTGCCAAGGAATAACTGGTGAAATTACACACAATTTTCAGTAACACTCTTTATTCAAATTTGGTGCAAGACTTTACGATATTTTTTTAAAAAACAACAATCATTTAACGAATAAGTCACAATTTACGATAGGAAAGGACTTTTAAATTATTATAAAAAAATTCACGCCAGTAAAAGGCAAGTACAGGCAAGCAATTTAACGTATACAACGCGACGCTGTATAATATTTAAAGCTCAGCTAAATTACAGGTAAATTTCACTCCTTTAATAAATGAATACAATTTGAATATATGACTTCACTTTTGGGCAGACAAATTTCCCATTTGGTTACAACCGCAGTAGCTACGGCCGCCCACAACAGCCTCACTCAGGCTCATTAAATGGCGCAGAATCTAACTTGTCTGCAACATATAAAGACAATCCTGTTTACAAAGGTTCTCAAAATAGAAAAACCAAAAGCGCATGAGTCACGAACACTGGGGGGGGGGGGGGGGGGCACTCACAGTTAATAACATTAACATTTCTAAAATATATAAAAAACAAATTTTACAAATTTCTGCCAGGTAACTTACGGCAAACACACACGCTCGCAAGGTAGGACTTGCGAACTTTTACAACATTCTCCTTTCCAAACAACAATTTCTACACGCAATGAAACGGCAAACTTCTGCATGGCGAGAAAACACACTAATAACCAACTACCTGTATAAAAGACATAAGCACGTTGAGTAAAAGCCTTAAAAGGTATTAAACTGTAAAAAGAACATAACAGTTTTTGCTGACTAGCAACATTATAAAAAATCCACTACGGCGTACATTAACAACCTTGCTTGATTATAGCCAAATATACATAAACACAAATTTTCGTAAGTTACAGCTTCCAGATGAGCAGGAATTCGTTATATAATTGACTAGTTCTTACCACGAGGCAAAAAGGAATTTTTCCTTCTTTCTTAGAGTACCTTTTACACGTGAGTCTAGTAATACTGGTAATGGCAGGCGAGAGAATGGATCAGGTCTTAGTGCCTTGGACTTTAAACAGTACAGCCATTGGTGCCTTAGACTTTCACAGACATGGCATAGGCTAACAGCCGAATATCCCGTAGGTAAGCTGGGAGGGGAAAGAAGGAGGAGGAGGATATTAGTGTTTAACGTCCCGTCGACAACGAGGTCATTAGAGACGGAGCGCAAGCTCGGGTGAGTGAAGGATGGGGAAGGAAATCGGCCGTGCCCTTTCAAAGGAACCATCCCGGCATTTGCCTGAAGCGATTTAGGGAAATCACGGAAAACCTAAATCAGGATGGCCGGAGACGGGATTGAACCGTCGTCCTCCCGAATGCGAGTCCAGTGTGCTAACCACTGCGCCATCTCGCTCGGTGGGAAAGAAGCAATCCGAGCCACAGGTTTACTCTGACTCCCCGCCCCCTTTCATCCTCAAAAGGGGACTAACGGACCATCCTTTCTAATATTACCACCTTCCCCCGGGTGGGCAGACGAGAATGAATGGCAGAAAACCCCCAAAATATACGGCTGGTATAATTAACAAGAATAAGTAAATTGAATTCAATTAAACTTCGTAAAATCTGTTAACAATCAATACTCAACTTCTGGTGCGCTGCAACTCCCAGGACTGAACCAACGCAGCACCTCCATATGCACTGCCGAGCCGCCCGCTGCCAGCCGTTTCAATGGACGCAGGAAGGCGCGCCGATTTTCAGAACCTCCTCGCCGTTCGACAGCATACGGCCGAAATGCAAATTAGGCCCCTTGCGGAGCCACGCTCAGGAAGATTCCTTTCGCGACGAGCAGTTAACGCCCCATACCACGGAGCCGCTGCTCGCGTCGCTTACGCTGATGCCGCGGTCTGCGTGCTGTCCCTCTAGCACCGGCAGGAAGTCGCTTCTTGATGCCCCGACTGCCAACTCTCCACGAGAGCCCATACAGCCACTTCTTAAACCCACGCGAACAACCCACTTTTCCCGTTTCCCGATAGACTGAGACACCGAAGCCTTCGATTGCGACAACGGCGCCACCGCCAGAAAACGGGCGACTGCTTCACTCTACGCGCTGCGGCGCGCTTTTCAAAGCTAACTTTACGACGGCTTAAGTTCTTAAACGGTATTTACCTTTTTCACAACTTCAATTTTTATTCTTGATAATCGCGATTACATGTTGACCTCTTCACTTCACATTACTTCTATACGCCAACTTATCTCCAACAAAAAAACATAATGTCCAAACGGCATTACTTATCTCCAACGATTACAAGAAAACATAGATGCTCCTCCTTTTTTTTTTTTTTTTTTTTTTTTTTTTTTTTTTTTTTTTTTTTTTTTTTTGTAGAAAGAGAGTTGACGTCAGAGCAAAGAGCGTTGACGTTTCAAATGCCGGTAGCACATCATCGCTGGTGCTCGCAGCCGGAATATTACAATCATATTACATTACGTAGGGACGTTACATAACCATAATTTTTTTGAACACTTACGTAACCACAGTCAACTACTATCGTTCAGTTGCAGGTAGTTGCTGCTTCCTACCACCGGCAGGCATAAACAATCATATTAACTTTCTTGGGAATGGATTTTGCAATAAAATTGAGGCCCATCCATTCGGGCGCGGTTGGCAGAGGAAACCCGAGATCAAAACTCCCCAATAGGCCTCTCCAGATCGGTTGTAATTAACATATTTAACAAAACAGCGGAATTTTGAATCAAATAGATTAGTTTGCAGCATGAATAAAAAAAAAGTTCCATAGTTAGTAAGGAACCAAAAAGAAAAATACAGATAATTGTTTCCATGTGCACAGAGCTGTTTAGAGTCTTTGGGAACGGAGTTATTCATACAACGCAAAATTCATTTAATTAGACAATCCTGTTCTGGGTATTATGTCGACGATGCGATGATAACGGTACGACGTCGACGGTGCGATGCCGACGGTACAGCAGGATGATGAGAAGCTGCCAGACATCGGGATGGAGTGGTGCTCGGTGGTGATGGCTGGTCAGGTGGTTAGATGCGAAGCTGTTAGTGGAGGGGGATGGTACTGCTAAGGCCCCACAGCGCCAAGATACAAGTTCTCTCGACATGCAACAAGGTACAAAAGAATAAGCAAGGACACAAAGGCGGACTACAGCGCCTATGTGAATTAAAACGGGTTAGCGTCCAACTCTACCCAATTCGCTCCTGTGTATAAACAGTCCACTTCGGTTCGTGTTTGTACTTGCACTACAGAGTTCCCCCCCCCCCCCCCAAAAAAAATGTCGCAGTACGGTGAAAACATTGTACACTGAGATATCTTCGCAACACCAGATACGTTGTCCAGAATATCCACATATTCAAAAATGACACTAGCACTCTTCAGAGAAGATTGGTGCAAACAGTCACATGTGTACTAGCGACTGAACATAGTAACACTAGTTTGCATAACACCACAAAAACACGACTGTCAATCAGCAACACTTTCATTGAAGTTTCATTGTCAGACAGGACACTGGCCTAAAACTCACAGGAACAAAGGTCACTGTATTTATATCGCTGAAGGAGATTTCACACAATTCCGAAGAATACTGTCCAGAACAGTCACTGGTTAGCATGAGACATAGTAATCGCGACGAAATACAACACACAATGTTACGGTACATTTTCAAATTTTACCTTTGCCGTCAAGCAGCAACAATACTCCCGTCTGTGATCTAAGATATATACATGTATGCTCATAACCTGAGCAGCACGGAAAAAAATTGTCTAACGATTTGAAGGTTCCAAAAACACTAGAATACTAGACTAATAAAGAACAAAAGAACAGGAAAAGGAATAGAATACCCTATTCAGACGAAAGAATCCACGACACTCACTTAACGCTAAGACACAAAATCAGAAACTTGCAGAAAGTGGCATAACCTACAGAATAAAAAACACGATATGCAGATTATCCTACTAGTACTAACAACTGACAAGAAAATCAAGCATTGTGAAAGTAACTTTGACTAAACCACATAGTTATATCCCTATATCTGGACTGAAAGTTCACTCATTTTAGAACACAAGTTCATGGCACACAATGGTGGCATATTATCAACAAATGTCATAGGAAACAAATTACATAATTTAAGTAACTACTATTTAGAGATCATATAGTTATACAAATCATGACATACATAAAAAATACACAGAATTATTTATAGAACATTCTTAAATCCTTGGTACACACCCTTTATTGTCAATGTCTTTGGATATGCCAACAGATGTGGCAGTTTTATAATAACATATGGGCTCTGGTATATTCTTTGCCACTTCTTCGTCCTCTCCTCCAGAAGTGAAGATTTTGAATCAGACCTCAAATGTACCAAATCTCCAACATTATAATATTGTCTTCTCTTTAATCCCTCGTCGTGTCTCTTCTTTCTCACAAGAGCTTTCTCTTTCATGTTGAGGTAAGCATCACGAATTTTTTCTTCCAACGAAATCATATTTTGGGGTATCTTTGATAACCCTTGCACCCACTCATTGTTTTCTTCGGTATTTAGGAGTAATTCTTCCGGAGTATAACCAGTAGTTGTATGCGGTAGGTTATTTACGATTGTAGTGAAATCAGATCAATCCACTTGGTTTGCTTCGTTGAGCAATAGGTTCTCATAAAACGATTCCGCTATCTAAATACACGTTCGACAGGACTCGCTCCGTGATTGTAACATGACGTTTTGACATGTGTAATATTTTAATATTTGCTTCCCGCAAAGCCTTCTTGCAAGTATAACGCGTAAAAATCGTTACACTGTCTGTCAGAAACGTTCTTGGCTTCCCAACAGACGGAATAAAATCAGAAAACAATTTCTTGATAACGGATTTGCTGGAGGCTGATCGAATTGGATACAACATTACATACTTAGAAAACATTTCCAAAAATCCAACTATGTTTCCAGAATGAGATTTTCATTCTACAGCGGAGTGTGCGCTGATATGAAACTTCCTGGCAGATTAAAACTGTGTGCCGGACCGAGACTCGAACTCGGGACCTTGGCCTTTCGCGGGCAAGTGCTCTACCAACTTTTTTTTTTCATGAAAAAATATTTTTTATATATATTCAGTATTAATTGTAAAAGTGTCTTAATTTTTTTTGTTACATTGACAACCAGCACAGTAAAGGTCATACGAATAAACAATTTCATTTTTTTTAAATTGTTGTAATTGTAGAGATATTATATAGTAAAATTTGTTTCGAGAGTGAGTTATTTTAAGAGAAAAGTATGCTGAAAATACATGTGAAGTGTTGTACGTAATTTTATAATTTCTTGTGAGACCTTAACTTTTTCCGGCGAATTGAATGTTCAAGTAACTTACGGGTTTGCTGCTGGGTCGACGACGTCACCCAGCAGCAAACCCATAAATTATTTGAACATATAATTTCTTTTTCCTTGAAATATCTCACTTTCAAAACGAAATGCAAGATATTTCAAATCTTCAGTTTTAAACAAAAAGGAAAGAAATGAAATGTATAATAATGATCACTGTTAGCTACAGCATAATCGGGCTGTATTTTGTAGTTTGCTGGTGTGGTCCACCTGGGATCCGAAGCCCGGACCCCACGGGGGTTCCCGGCATGCTCCACATGCCGGGGGAGAGATGGAGGCCAGGGGCCAGGGAGTCTGAAAATTCCAGCGCCGGCCGGGGATTGAACCCCGGCCCGGCTGGGGCGAACAGCCCTAGCCGAGGCGCTAGAACGTTCCAGACTGTAACCGCTTCTTTAAATTTTTTTAAATTATTTTTTTTGTTTTATTCTCTTTTCCTTCTTTAATTTTTAGAAAGTCCCTTAATAAAAAAAACCTAAGTGCCACCGCCACTTTTCATCCTATAACAAAAAAATCTGGTACACTTTAGGCGTTGGCTCCCGACTAAACCTACTCCAGACAGCTACCTATATACCGGGGGAAATATGGGAAATCAAGGTTAGGGCTATCCTTACAAACAAAACAAAATCTTCCTTCTCTGAATTTTATTTTTAGTTTTATTGTTTTTATTTTTATTTATTTATTTTTTGGTTAGCTTTGTTGTGTAATTGATCAGAGGCCTTCTTCGCCCCGCTGGTAATATGTTGAGTCACGTCTTCTCGAAATTAATGTGTTCCGTTCAATTGTTCAGAAATGTTCGTTGGTTCGAACAGGAAACCTTCTTCTATCTTGGCTTAACACATTCCAGTTGCGAGGCGGGTCGTGGAAAGCACTCCCAAGGAAGTTCGAGAAAAATTGTCTGTATTTTGGGTGACGGACAACGACACAATGACGGTCGTTGAGGTATGTCCAAAAAGCGAGTACAGAGTCTACAGATTGTCCAAATAGGTAGTGAATGGCGTGTCCGTGAATCCAATTCACAGCATTGGTCTTTGTCCGAGGAAAATAGTCACGTTCCGGAAATAATAATGAAAGGGGAGTAATCCGATCCGGAATGTCCCTCGTTAGAAAAGCCACAATACAACGAACCAAAGTGCCAAACCTCCGCCGCCGGTCCGCAAACAAACCGATGTTCATCACTGTCTGGCACTCCACACGTGGAACATAGAGGTGATTGGGCGAGGTGGATACGATGAAGGCAAAATTGGTTGATTTGCTTACCATTGACAGTTAGGTACCAGACAGATTGAACATTCGTGTCAAGGTAAGAGGCGAACACCGCGCGCCATACATGACGCCAGTCAACCTGAGGGAACTTTTGTTGAATCGGGTTAGGTGGACGACCTAATTGGAGGACATTGTATACTGCCTTTGTCTTGAGTAAAAGCTGTCTTGGTAAGATGAGGCGTAGATAACTGAGTTCAAGAAAGAAGTATCGTATATAATGGAACTGGGCCGGAACATCCGAGATCATCACTGGGGCTGACAGTGAGACCGGCGAATGTGCCGACAGGAGGAGACCAGTGAGGCTCGTTGGGCAACGTGTCCATACCGTCATCTGGGAGCTCACAAATAGGGCGCGAGCTCTATCCGGCACGTGAAACAGACCTATCCCACCTCGTTCACGGGGAAGAGTAAGGGTTGCATAGTTAACTTTGAACAACAGCCCAGAGCTGACGAAAGATGCCATCGCTGCCAACATGCGACGTGCCACAGTGAGCGGGAAAGGTAGAACTTGTGCTACATGGGGAACTCGGGATGCGATATATATGTTTACATATCGAGCTCGTTGGAGACTATCTAGGGATCGAAGGCGATGGTCCATAAGACCTGCTCTGATCATTAAAAGGAGGCGTCGGCAGTTGATGGTGGCTGAACGCCGGAGATCAGATGAAAAATCTATTCCCAAACAGCGAATGGTATCAACGGTGGTGAGAGATGTAATGCACTCCACGGGAAGTCCCGTGCCAATGAACATAACTTGTGACTTACGTACGTTTAAAGAGCTACCCGATGCCTCACCATAAGTCGCTACCCACATCAAAACAGCTCGAACCTCGTCGGCATTACGTAAACAGATGACTACATCGTCAGCATAGGCCGTGCAACAGAATCGGTAGCGATCTATGGACAGCCCTACCAAACGTTGTCTTAGTCCACATAGCAAGGATTACAAGGAAAAGGCGTACAAAATCGCTGATAGAGGGTAATCTTGACGTACGGATCGACCTATTTTTATCGGAGGAGTGAGTCTGCCATTGAACATAATCCTAGATGAGGCACCTCGCAGAAGGCGCATCACTACCGTGATAACGGCGACTGGGAAACCCATATGGTGGAGAACGGCCGTAAGGAACGAATGGTCAACCCTATCAAAAGCTTGACTAAAGTACAAAGACGCAAGTGCCCCAGAGAGGCGTTGTGCCTGGGTAACGGCGATCAGACCCCTGTAGCGGCATAAAGCCGTGCGGATATTATTATCCCCTCACAAAGATGCTTGGTCTGGCGACACAACATATTGGGCAACGTTTTTAAGTCGTGCCGCCAAAAGGCGAGTGAAGATTTTCATATCACTGTTAAGGAGGGTGATGGGCCGATAATCACTGATATTGTTGCCACCATGCGGTTTATGTACAGGAATAATAATTCCTTCCATGAAAGCGTCCGGCACAGGTACTTCCGGAGACATCAGTTCCCGATAGATAGAGGTGAAGGTGGACAAATCACGGAAGGTGCGATAAAATTCGAGGGGAAGACCGTCGGGTCCTGGGGAGCGATTGACGGTTCCTGCCCGGATCGCATCGCGGACTTCATCATCACCTCTGACATCAAGTCAATCGCCGCATCTCCTGGGATACCACCGAAGTTGAGCTGTGAGACTTCCTCGATCAACTCTGGGGAATGTGGAATTGCGGCGTAGAGCTGCTGGCAGTGGGCGTGAAGCACATTCGCTATTGCAGATTGGGTTACGTAGCGACGCCCTTCTTGGTCTGTTAGGACGTGAATCAATTTTTGGCGTCGATTTTGGCGTTCTTGGATGATATGGTACATCGACGGTTGTTCATGAAGCATGCGATCAGCAGTACGAGATCGTACTATCGCTCCTTCCAAATGCCTCCGCATGAGATTGGAGATTTGTGCCTCAGCATGGTTCATCCTTGTATGGCGCTCAGGGGAGGCTGGCATCGTGGAGCATTCTCGTAGGATCCTGTAGTAAAAGTCCATAGTGCTCTTCCTCCAGGCTACAACATCTTTGCCATACCGGATCAAAGTTTTTCGAAGAGCAGGTTTTGCACACTGGATCCACCAGGATATAGTAGACGGATACGTGGGACGGCGTCTATTACATGTGATCCAAGTGTCTTCTATTAGAAGTCGACAGTCAGGTGAATTAAGAAGTGCCGTGTTCAGTTTCCATAAACCACGTCCGTGCCATACTGACTGTCTTGTGAGAACAACATCACAGAAGTAAGCCTCATGATCTGAGAAAGCAACAGGCCAGATTTCAGCTTGTCGAGTGTGTTGAATTAGGGATCGCGAGATGTAGATGCGATCCAGTCGGCTAGAGGAGTGCGCAGTGTAGTGCGTAAAGTCCATAAGATCACCGTGAACATGTCTCCACGTGTCGACAAATTGTAGCCGCGTGACGACTGTTTCCATGGTGAGTGACGCGGCAATTGATCCTGAGGTCGCTGGGTGCAGTTGAAGTCTCCACCCATGACCCAGTCATCGTGTGGTCCCATAAAAAGGGGTGTAACTTCATTCGCGAAGAAAGCATTGCGTTCACGACGGTAGCTGGAGCCCGACGGCGCATAGATCTGACGATGCGTACACCAAAGAGAGTAAGGGCCACACCTCTGCCGTTGGGGAGGTATAGGACATCTTCGGCAGGAAGACCTTCTCGTAAGATGATGGCAACACCACTACCGTTGTCCGAAGGGGGAGAAAGATGCGCAGTGAATCCATGTGGTGGTGAAAAATCGGCGACATGCACTTACTGAAAAAGCGCAATATCTATGTCCGCATCATAAATCATATCGCGGAGCAGCGCTAGTTTGTGGGGCGCACGAATGGTCGCGAGGTTAATCGTTGCGACACGATAATGCTGGTGTTGGAGTGTTACAGGCACAGGTGGGGCTCCGGTCCGCTGAAGACGTTGCTATTGTGGAGAGTTTGCGGGCGCGGGCGCAACCGATGGGGGTGCCCCATCATCAGCAGCGTCCACCCCAGTCCCTTCGATCTCCACGTCGTCCGCCCAGGAGACTGATACTGCGGTAGGGCATCGGCTGTGCACATCATCCACGTGGAGAGGAGGCGTAGTTTTCGGCTCAGCGGATAGGCTCTCTTCAACGTCGACCTGTGGGGGCGACGGCGCCAGTAAGGAGGGGTGTTCGTTGCCAGTGGTCGCCTGTGGCGCGTCGTTCGCATCAGACTTTGGGTCATCAAAGAGCGGTTTGTCGTCCATCTTCGGGTCTGCATCCCTGGTATCCATCCGTAGAATGGATTCATCAGGGGATGTACGGCTATGTTTCTTTCTCTTTCGTGTCGACCCTTGTTTTCGAACATGTCGTTCAGAGTCTGATTGCGGGTGGCTTTCGTCTGACTCCGGACCAGTCTGAAGGAAAACAGAAGTAGGTACAACTCCCGAATCAACGTCCATCTCAGTAGCATTTTAAGTCACAGTGCTGCGAAGATTCGGCAGCTCAGGATCTGGCGTCTGTGGCACCTCAGAAGGAATCTCAGTAGCGGTTGCATCTACCTGATCAGACGACGTCAACGGAGCAGGGAGACCCTGTGTAGAGGTGCTACCTTCCTTGGCAACCTTGGCATATGTGACAGGGAGGTGAGTGATCACCGCTGGGGACGCTTCCTCGCCGACCGGCGTCTGGATCAGGCGGCGTCGCATACAGGCGGATCTGACGTGGCCTTCTTGTCCACAACCCGTGCATGTTCGGGGTTGGCCGTCGTACATGACAATGGCTCGCACCCCGCCAATTGTCAGGTATGACGATATATGTTTTTTCAGTTCAATTTTGACCTGACGCACACCATTAAGGACATGGTAGGTCGTGAAGGTTTGCCATTTTTCCTCTACGTAACCGATGACGTTGCCGTATGGTTGTAACGCAGAGACAACTTCGTCCTTCGGCACTTCAAAAGGTAGTTCAAACACCCTAATCGTGCGTTGACCGTACTCTGCGAGTTCAAGTGTTACAGCTCCGACGTGACCATCAGAGTATTTGAACTTAAGTCCATTGGCATGGCGGCGAATAACATCTTCACACACCTCGGTGTTTGTCATTTTAATATAAACGACACTACTCGTGATCGAAAAATGGATTCTGAGAATGTGGTTAGGATCCAAACGAACTTCTTCACGTATGAACGTTTCAATTTCCTGTGCATGAGGTCGCGCATGTTCAGCTGGGAAGGAAGCGCTGGACATGTTGTTCACGGTGGACGTACACAAGCCTTAAAGCTACGACGCGGAAGTAAACAACGCCTGCAGCGGAGCACTGGCCGGCGCGCGGGGCCGTCCGCACGCTGCCACGGCTGAGAGCCGACTACCAACTGAGCTACCCAAGCACGACTCACGCCGCGTCCTCACGGCTTTACTTCTGCCAGTACCTCGTCTCCTACCTTCCAAACTTTAAAGAAGCTCTCCTGGGAACCTTTCTTTGAGGAGTGCTAGTTCTGCAAGGTTCGCAGGAGAGCTTCTGTAAAGTTTGGAAGGTAGGAGACGAGGTACTGGCAGAAGTGAAGCCGTGAGGACGGGGCGTGAGTCGTGCTTGGGTGGCTCAGTTGGTAGAGCACTTGCCCGCGAAAGGCAAAGGTCCCGAGTTCGAGTCTCGGTCCGGCACACAGTTTTAATCTGCCAGGAAGTTTCATCCAACTATGTATTTACTACCTGCTCTTGCCCTCGGAACTGGCCTACAGATGTCTACAGCGATCAGATCTAAGGACTTATGTGGAATGATTGAGTGCTTCTCATCTTATGTACCTTTGTTACAAGGCTTAGTCAGCTGACAAACTTTGCATTTCTTCAAAACCTGCTGAACTCTTCTCCAGATATTCGGAAAAGAACAGTAGTTACCTATTTTCCTTGCTCATTCAAGCACGCCAAAACGTCCCGAAACATAGTGAGTGTGCAGTATGAGCTTTTCCAAGTAATCTTCTGGTATACATACACACCATTTATCTGAAGTATCAGACCTTCTGTAGAACAAAACTTTATCAGCTACTTTGAAAAATCTTCAGATCTGCCTGACTCAGTTTATTCAGAATTGTACACCAATGACCATCTCGTTGCTGGAGGACAGATATGTTACTACACATGTATAAATAATATCTCCTGGATTCCAAATCTTTCATCAGCAATATCCTCATCTTCCACGATGCCAATGTTCTCCCAACCTTCAGACAGTCTAGGTAAAGCATCTGCGATCTGTTTGTGTTGTCACTGTATGTATGCAACTCTGAAATTATATTCCTGTAATGCCAAGGTCCAGTGTGATAGACGAGCGTGAAGTAATTTGCATTTTTGCAAGTAAGTGAGAGCTTAATAATCGCAGTACACGGCAGTGCGTGCTCCGAACAAGTAATAGTGGAAGTTTCGAAACGCCCACACAATCGCCAAAGCTACCATTTCTGTGATTGTGTAGGAGAGCTCGCAACACGATAACACGCGACTTGCGTAAGTTATGGGACAGAATGTTGGCTGATTATTGATTTCCTTGATTTGAAACAAACAGCAGCCTAAACCAACGTTCGATTAATCAGTCATCAAACCAAACTCCGAAGGCATGACTAGGTGGTGAATGGATTTTGTATCCTCAAGAGTGTCTTTGATAAGCTGGAATGCAACATCACAGTCATTTGTCCACCTCCACAGTACGTTTTTTCGTAGAAGATGGTGCAAGGGCTCTGCATTTATCACCTATTTGTTTAAAAATCGCCTATAGAAGGTCGTCATTCCTATGAAAGATTTTAACTGCTTCTTGATTGATGGTGTGGGAAAATTCTTGATGGCGCTCGCCTTTGCTGAATCCAGCATTATTCCCTTATTGTCCATTATATGGCCGAGGAAACTGATCTGTTCGAGTGAAAAATGAGATTTTTGAAGATTAGCTGTCACGCCTGCTTCACTAAATGCATTTATGACTCTGGCCAAGACGATGTACCAATGAGAATATCATCGACAAAAACGTAAGTTGACTACGCAGTGCAGGTCGTAAAAAAGAATCCAATGCCTGGATAAACACATCTGACCTAACATTCTGGCCAAATGGAAGGACCTTAAAATGATAGCTTCTCCCTCTATAAACAAATGCTGTGTTCTTCCTCAATTCAGGACTTAGCATTATCGTCAGTACGAACTTCTGAGATCAAAATTTGAAAAGAATTTCTTGCCATGAAACTTCCGTATAAGCTCATCGATATCTTCTAGATGAGTGCGGATGGGAGCTATAATCTTATTTATCTGTGCTGCGTCCAAGACTAATCGAACTTTAGGGACAACCAATAAAGGACTACAGTATGGGCTTGTGGATGGCTGAATCAACTTCCAGTCCAACATTCGTTGCAATTCTTCATCGACAGATCGCCGAAGTCGCCAAGGTACAGGATAAAAGCTTTAGCAATATGTACTATGTGAGTATACTTCTAAATTACACCTACAACTTTTCACTATACCCTGTTTATCGCTAAAGACATCGATATTCTGCTGCAATAAGTCTGCCAGTTGGTTTCGTTGCCGATCGTCCAAACGGATTTAGACGACTTTTGAGATATAACATGAGTTAATGTGCATACTTGATAAACCTCTTCTGCATTTCATCTCTGATTCTTCTAGAATCACCTTACAAGCTTAATTGTTGAACCCTGACAATATCTTCCGTGGTTACAGTCTTGTCTGATTCGCTCCGCACACACACATTCTCATCATCAATTTTAAAAGAGGCACAGCCCGCAGAGAAGTCGAATTTTACGTCCTTCTCCCGAATACTCTCAATACCCAAAATACAGTCCTCTATGAATTTATTTACTACTAGGAACGTGAATAAAGTCACTATATTTCCTATTCTTAATTCAATAAAAGTTTGTATCTTTACCTTCTGTGCCCTGGTACCGACTGCACCTATAACTTCATAATTTCTCACAGGAAAGACTGGTAGTTTACGGTGTCTCAAACTGTGCTGCGGAGATTGCATTCACATTTGCACCTGTATCAAGAACTACTTTAATGGTATGGTCATAGACTTCCGCATATACCGCCGGTATAGGAACGGTCATACGCTTGGCTGTACAATGCTGGACGCCATAAGTTCATCTACTACTCCCTGTCCGCCATTGCATTGGAACATAACAACTCTCTTGCCAGAGCCCCTTACATCACACCTGACCGATTCTGTTGTATGAACGCTCCGTACATTGTACTCAAGTGGAGAAGACTATGTAAAAACCGATTAGCACACTGGATTCGCACTCTGGAAGACAACGGTTTAACCGCGTCCGGCCATCCTGATTTGGTTGGTTGGTTGATTTGGGAGGGGGGGGGGGGGGGGGGGGGGGGGGAAGGAGGGCCCAAGCAGCGAGCTCATCGGTCCCATCGGATTAGGAAAGGATGGGGAAGGAAGTCGGCTGTACCCTTTCAAACAAACCATCCTGGCATTTGCCTGAAGAGATTTAGGAAAATCACGGAAAACCTAAATGAGGGTGGCCTGACGCGGGTTTGAAACGTCGTCCTCCCGAATGCGAGCCCAGTGTGCTAACCACTGCGCCACCTCACTCAGTCATCCTGATTTCGGTTTTCCTTGATTTCCCTAAATCGCTCCAGGCAAATGTCGGGATGGTTCCTTTGAAAGGGCACCGCCTATTTCCCCCCCAACCTCGAAGCAATCCGAGCTTGTGCTCCGTCTGTAATGACTTCGACGTCGACAGGACGTTAAACCCTAATCTTTCTTCCTTCTTGGACCATATAAAACACTTAAAAAGTATCAAATCCACTATTTTAACTGTTATCTATAATTTATTAACACATTCTCAAAACGTTTTGGATTGATGGGGCACACAACCCCCAAAACTTGTTTCTAGCAGTAAGTGGATCCACTCCATCTATCTACTACTGCTGATAGCGGTGATTACATCTTAATCAAGAGTTTCCCTTCTCTGTTTTTCCTATGAGGCTGCTGAGTGCCAAATCCTGTGCTATAGCGAGAGAAACCGATAACTAGCGGCTTGTTTCGGCCAAAACTGCCTGCATCGTAATTAAATTCTGGCAGGTGTAAGATGTCTTCATTCTTAAATGGGTGATGAAGAGACCATTTAATTCTGGTGACTACATTATGACACGGCAAATACACAGCTTCAGAAGTACATACAAAACTATTTTTCGTCTTCAAAAGGTGGAGTGCAGGATATCCATATTGAATTTTCGTAAATAATGCAAATCCATAAATCATTCTCACCACCCCGATCGTTCTTACGGTATCTGTGTAGGCTATTCCTGGATCGTTATGATGTATTCCATAGTAATTATGTGTTAACCATACTTAAGTTTATAACTTCTTGATGCAATTCTCCATCATTTGTGTAGGCAATGAAAGCTATATTCTTAATCATGAACTGGCTATATTCCTCACAGAATCCCTGACTATCGTAGCAATGTTTGCACTTTGAGACGTCATACTGAACTGCTTTTAATGCATTGTTGTATCGACACAATTATAGAAGCCTTTGAAGTATTGTTGTGAATGGTGAATAGTTCACTACGTGCTCATGTTGTGTGAGCGGATATGCTGTTGTGCTTTAGGGAAAGTTTTCTGAAACATCGAAGTCTAGATGAACATCAATAGGACCTGATTTTATAGATTCAGTCTTGAGCTGTCTACTTGGACAGTGGATGCTACCACCTTAAATTCTCATGCAGTGATCAGGCAATCTAATTCTTCAGTGTCCTAGTAACCTTGCAAATGTTTGTTTTAACTTTAGACAACTAAGTATCTAGACAACGACGCATCATAAGAAAAAAAGTTCTAAATGAAAAGTTAATATTAATAACGGGGACATCTCTCTGTGCTGCAAATGACCACCTTCTAATTACCCATTCTGCGTGGGTGCGGTCAACTTTGTAGTTTCAAATGGAGACCCCCCAATTTTTAATACGTATTTGGATTTTACGCCAAAAAATACATGTGATTTACTAAAACCATTGTTTTTTATTCACAGTAGATACCACTGAAATCGAAAAATACCATGTTTGCCTGTTTTTGCGATTAAGACCCGACGCATTTGATACTACATTTCATTTAAGATGTAAATATAAACCTTTGTGATCTAACAGTTGATATTTGTGTTAGAAGTTTACTTCATTGTTGCATGTTTGATTGTACAATACAATATTGTATGGTCAGCCTTTTCAGTGCCTGATTACAACTATGTTTAGCATGATTTAGGAACAACGATGTGAATGTAAAAGTTTTCTGTTGCTTGATTTCGGTGAATCCCCTTGCCTGTGACCGTTGGGACCCTTGACTCTGGTGAGTATCTATGGCAGGTGCACCTGTCACTATCATCTCATAGACATTTTACCTTATCACAGTGGATGTGGTTTGTATTCCAACAGTAGATGAGTAGTTGACAGCTCGAAAGATACGGCAGTTGGATGGAAACACACACCAAAATCAGGTACCGTGATGATGTGACAATGAACTCAATCATCCCGATGGTTTGATTCACCACAATCAAACCTGTAATGAACAGAAACCTACGTGGCCGTACAAGTAGCTTATTTTACAGAAATGTCAATGTCTTGCCGTATTATTTGTACTGTACAAACACATTTGCAACACTCAAGTATCGTTTTAACATCAGTATCAACGGTTAGAATACAAAGGTTTTGTGTTTTGTAAATGAAATGTAGAATCAGATGTGTCGGTGCTTAATTGCAAAATCAGGCACACTTGACATTTGTCGATTAAAGCGACTTCTCCCACTATTGGGAAACAATGGTTTGAGCACATCATATATATTTTTTGTCACAGAATCCGAATATGCACTGGAAATTAGGGTTGCTACTTGAAAATACAATTTTGATCTCGCCCACACAGGAGGGGTGCTGGGAGGTGGCCAGGTGTAGCACAGGCAGATGTCTCCTTTACTAATAATGACTTTTCACCAAGAACCTATTTTTTGATATGATGCATCATTTTCGAGATATTTAGTTGTCTCGTGTTAAAACAAACGTCCTGTATGTCAAGCAATAAGCTGAATCAAGGTAAATTTTGGAGTTAGTTTTCTGTTGTTGAATTCGACTGACTAAATTTTCGGTTTTGTTTTCTGATTGGTTTGTAATGCAAGTATGATAAACTGAGATATTTCTAATTGAACTGATCTTTTAATATGCCATGTTTGTTGAGTGGCACTCGGTAACAGAGGATAATCAAACACGTCCTATGAATCTAACTTAATGGCCATTGCACTCTAGCACCTCATACTTTCAAAAGCTTTAAGTGTTCTTAAGCAGTTATTAAAATATGCGGCATCTGCCATTTGAGCTAATAAATTACAATTTTATACTTTGCGACTCAGAATTCAATGTTCCAATTGAGGGTTCCAGTCCATTCTGCTTAAAATCGGGATGAGTTATTGTTTACATCGATTAGAGCAAGTTTCTTAGCTTCAGAATATTGTATTAACATTTTAAGCGGTATTCAGACACTGAATCATTTGTATTCAGTTACCGATCTACCTAATGATTTGGCGGCAATCCACACTGCATTTTCTAAGCTGTTCAGATCTGATTTGGATGCAGAAACATATGTCTTAAGGGTTGATGTCATCCCCACATTTCTCATATACACAATTTGATATCCATTCATTTCATGTCCTACTTCCCATGTCAGATGTTGTTGGGGTCAGTGAAGCATGAATCCTTTAGATACAGGATAGTGAAGCATGGAGTGTGGTGGTGAGGACCTTTTGGGCACCTGGAGAAGCTAAGGAGGCAGCATTAGCGGTTTACATATTTATTGTCTTTGATTTTACAGCTGAATCGTCTTCTCCATGGCATAAGCGACAAAAGCAGAAGCAGGTACGTAGAATTGGGATGAAAGGATGTGTCCACTTAAGCAGTCTCGAGGGTATGTGTCGTGGTACGTGTAACGTTATCTGGCAGCACGCATCCAAAGTGAAAATTAAAAGAACATTTCGATGTATAATGCTCACTGTAACAAATAATTTTGATATACTTCTGTTAATTGCATTTCAATAGGACACGTAATTTTGTGAGGAAAAAGACAATTATGAATTTTCCTATTATAAATGATTATTCAAAGAGTGTGAAATACTATCTGTGACGGAGGATGTGAAAACTGCCACAGAAGAAACGATATGTAATTAAAAATGACAAAGACTGTACAAGAATTAGTTAAGATATAAATAGGCAATATATTGTAATAGAATCGCTTGTCTTCTGCAAGGACTGAATGGGAGAGGAACCCGTGACGTTGCATTAGGCTCTTAGGTAGTCTTCATTTGTCATAAGTCAATGATCTACGCCATTTGTAGCTGGGATTGCAAAAGATGTGTAAAGATTTTAATTGTTTCTGTTAAAACATATTTATCTAGTAAAATCTGTTTGTCACAATTAGTGCAAAGTTCGCACCGGACATTACCCGTTTTATTTAAGAAATTTCAGTATTTTATTGGATATCGCTGGCGGTGCGGAGCTGCGCCGCGAGCGAGCAGTCTGCAGCAGCGGCAGATTTAAATATACGATCGCAATAATAACCACATCCTAAAAAGGGTACAGGTAGAGGTGAAGGAAAATAACGAAGTGTTTCTTTTCACAGCGTTCCCGACGCAGAATAAAAAAAAATAGTAGATTTTATCTTGTGCATTCACAGGTGGATACAAGCTGCAGCTTTTGTAAATTTTCATTCAAGAAAGTAATAAATTCTGAACATATCATAGGGGGTATTTAAAAGTGGATAATTTTCATGAGAGCTTAGCAATGTAAAAAAAAAAAATCATTTTCATATAGTAAAGATAGTCTTATGCTACAAAGCTAGTCGGGGTATATCCAGTTAAACAAAAATCCACTGCAACGTGAAAACGTTTGCTAAGTTCGGTGGACAATAATATTTTCATTCTTCCACAAGCAGCTTTAGTACTTGAATAAAAGTAAAACTTGAATCATTATTTTGGAATATTCAAAGAAATTCATTTTTATTAATCTGAAACAGAATGTTTCATACGTAAAGTAATAACCACAGAGAAAAAAATTTATTGCAACCTTTCTTTTCTCATGTCCATCCATGTGTATGTTAAGTTCAATCTCAACGGTTTCCCAATCAAATTAAAAGCAAAAAGCAAAGAAAGTTTAAAACCAGACGGCCAACTCCCGAATAATTAAAACAGACAGAATCGTATGAAATAGGGTATGTGACGTGGTGGGAGTTGCAAACACAAGAGTGTAGCAGACGCAGAGGATGGTTGGCGTTGCCAGTTCGGCCGTGCCGCCCTACAGTGTGGTGACATGGATTACCAGGGCGCACTCTTGGACATAGAAGACAATGTCCTACTAATCTCTCAGCAGCTCTGCACAGGATGATGGCAGTGGTGTAATTTTGTCGTCGCCTCCCCACCAAAGGCAGTCTACGGACGCTGCCCCCCACTCATAGGTACAAATAGGAGCGGTAGCAGCAGCAGCAGCAGGACTAGTGTGCCTCCGCAGAACAATAGTAGCTCTACAGAGTGCTAAACACCATCAGTTTGTCCGCAGTGAGCAGTGCTCTTTATCGTACCATGATGTCCCCATACGACCTTTAGTTTCAGGCTTTCAGCTTGTTACTTTCAGTGGCGTCAGTGTACTGAAAGTCATTCTTGCGTATGGTTTACGTAAGCAGCATTGCTCACTCTGCATGGTTCACAGAATGGCACTATGGTACCCTTCCAGTGAGATCATACGGCTAAATTGACGACTCAGACACCTAGCGCAAGTGATGTGTGTCAGTGGGCTCAGTTGTGTGCCATGCTGTTTGCAGTATCGTCTTTCTCAGCTGGTTGACGTTTCGATCTAGACGATGCACTTGAGCCTGCCTTGGCATGGCTCGGCGCTCTGCAAGGAGAGACTTAAAAAAATTTCACATTCACACAGAGCATCATTCTGTGGTGCAGCAATGTGATGTTTTTGTAGGTTTTTCATCAATTAGTACAAAATTTCCTTGCAGGTGTAGGAAACTATTGCTTGTATTGCATAAAGCATCCTGACGATGTGTCAAAATTCTAATCCATACAAGTCATTAAATGTTACCAAAACAAAAGGTTTGTATGAGAAACATTCATGCTGTATAACCCATTAAAGATAATCCTCTGGAGCAGTTGTATCGAGTGATGCCACTGCATAGTTTCATATCAATGAAGTTAAGGAATTTTGTAGGTCTGTGTTAGCACATTGTGTTTAAGCTGTGAGTGGTACACCGATAACTGCGTAAATTGGTTTTATAGTGTATTCTCAATCTCCTATCTCAAGTGTAAACGATTTCTTCCCCATATAAGTCTATGAGATGTTTGTTTTAGTGTAACATACTTAACTCAAGATTTTCTAATGTCTAAACAAAATTTGGAAGGTATTTAGCATTGGCCAGTCTCTCAACGATTCTACATTTCTACATCCTGGACCAATTTTAAGGAAAAATCCGTAGGTTGTATGAATCAATTTACCATTGAGATATGCATTCATTGCGATGTGCAATTATATTTAGTCGGCAAAAGCTCTACATGCTGAGCTAACTCGTAATATTTATCAGGACTGAGTTTCAGAGATGGGTCTTTTGGGAAACGTTATAGGAGTCCTATAGAATCTCTTTGTCCAAATCTATAGACTCTTTCGTTTTTCGTATTTCACTTTGAAGCCTACTTATAATTTCATTAACTCAATCTCTTGCTCAAATTGTTTTAAATATTTGTATCATCAGCATCATACACACCATAGGAAACATGCACAACTTTGTCACTTACAGTTTGATGATGTGGTATTAGGAACACTGTTAAATATCACGAAATCAGTCAATGCACTAATCTAAGCTCCTTTGCGTAAATCAGTAGGTGGAAAGCAATTTGGATGAAGAACTGAAGATCGTTCTTTCAAAATCACTATACATGATATCACAACTAAATCTCAAACAAGAATGGGTGCATGTTGGTAGCTTTTATATATATTATTCCTCTCTGTAGCTGTCAGTAGAAACATGAGGCACAAATGTTGGCACTTGTATCTATTAATGTTTTTATATTTTTGAAAATTGTAGAAAATATTGTTGTTGGTAAAACTGTAACGTAATTCTTTGAATGAGGGTAGATCTCAGAGTGAATCAGAATAGCACATACTAGCTCGGTTTCTCTTGTCTTGTGCCACTCAGTCAGTTCCTTATCCTTCAACAACATCTAAATTTACAATTCCATATGCTATTGATTTCCACATAGTTTTAGGTAGCATATTTCGCACAAAAACTAGACAAAATCTTGGAATACTGAAATTTTTGGTGAATTTAGGCAAATATATATTTGTAAGTAGTCTGACGGGCAGTATATCTAGAAACCTTTTATGAACAGTCTTACTCCATGTGTGTATAGTTTTAAATATCATCCTTTGCCGAAAATCACTGATTCCAAATTTTGTTACGTCTTTTCGCCTCATAAAGCTGTTGTTGAGCACTTTTTTGCAGTTTTCACTTTTCTGGTTGTGGCCAACACTGCACAAGCTAAAGACCTGACATCTGAAAGTCCTTCCAGTCTAGGAAATGTGAATGGAAGAATTCCACTAGACGTTCTTCACTGAAGTATCATTAGACTCCTCAGTGTTTTAACCTGTCTTCTTTTTCTTTTCTATTTCAATACACATTCAGCTGCTGATGAAGATGACTGAACACAAGTTTTGAACTATTCATGAGTGATTTTTACCAATATTCACAGCAATATTCATAACTTCACAAAAATTTATGCCAGCACCCAGTTTAGGTTTGACATGCATTATTTTACCAAGAGCCAATTAAGCGATGTACTGTCCTATGTCAAAGTCTCTTCTTGCATATATTTGTTTAGCTTTAGCTAAAATTAAATCTGCAGCATGGTGGTCTATATTTGTGGTGTGCACCATACTGTATTCTATGCAAGCTTTGTCAACAAATTACTTTCTTGACACTGTGTGCTAAAATATTTTCCTGTGTGCTAAAGTATTTTCCAGTTCGGTATCAGCCCACAATGGTTACACAAAGAAATGTGTAATTCTATTGCCAGCTTGTCGAGAGTACTACGTCTGATATGCTTGCTACCATGCATGTTATGCTACCTTATCGTTTGATGATGTGTGAGCCTTGTTATACACCACATATTTGGCATCTACCCAACTACTGTATGATCAAAGAAAACCAAGTCACGAAACCTGCACTTTGTGTCCTCATCGTCTGATGACATGCTCTATGAGAAACATTTCTGACTCAATACCCCCCTGTGGTGCCCCATTGAATTATCTTCTAGTTTTATTGCTACAATTACAGTCACTTAGAAAGTACAGTCTTTGGTTCATCTATTGCACTTTGGATAAGGTGAAATTCTCTGTTGACGAATTTGGTAGATATTATTTTCCAAATGCAATCTTGCATTTTCTAATACCTACCATGTAACCAACATTAAATTTCTGTTTGCACGTATATACCATTTTAATTTGACTGTATAGAGTATCCAGAACCGATTATCATAAACTTCAGTAGGTTTCATGCTTATTGTTCGATTGGAGTTCGACTATATTGCTCATTAAGTTGTGAAAGAGTGTATGTATATCCATTTGTATGATCCATGAAGGCCAAAACGCATTCATATACGAGTTTTTATTATTCTGTTTAAATGTTCCACAATACAAGCTATTATCTGTGTGAATGCTGAATAATGGTGTATTTCATATCGCTCCAGTACTGTCTTAAAATATCTAATATAAAACTCACTGTGGTCTATTTGTAGATTTACCATGCAGCGATATGCTCCTGTCTGCCACAATTGATTGATCACTTATATAATATCATTTCCTGTCTTTGATTTTAGAGATAAAGCCCAACCAAATTTAGAGCATGTACCATTGGCCAATAAAATACATTTGAAAACTTTATTCTCCCATCAATGTTGCTTCATATCTATAAAGTCAGTCTGCTATAATTCATCGAAGTCTCATATTGAAACACACCGGGAATATTTCACATGCCTGTTTGTGTAGCATACGAACAACAGTCTACATAATTATTTGATAATGTGTCTTTCTTTGCGCTCTGAAATGATTATATGATTTTATTTGTGTGAGCTGTACAGCCTATGCAGTTGATCCAGTGAACAATCATCATTATTACGCTATTTTGTAGGGCTCATTATACTTTATACTTTGTGGAGATGGATTCTTCATATTTAGTTGAATGTCTACAACATCAGTTCCATAAAATTTATGATCTAATGCTGGTTTAATAATGTATCTGTATTTCCTACTTGTTGGACTTTTTATTCATCTATCGTTCTCCTGTGTACATTGTCATGCATAATACTTCTGCATACACATTTAAAACTTGCTGTTGATATTCATCATGGCTTGAAGTTTTTAAGGGTATTAGATTCAGTGATCCAGATGTTCTTTCAAATTTACTGTCGCCAATCCATATTGTATACTTGGTTAAACGTATAGGTTTTGCAACTAGCGAACAGGCTTCTTCCTTGGCACCATTGTATACTTCATCGATCTTAGTTTTTCTGCGATGTTTAATGAAACTGCTAATTGTATTCATTTTTCTTCTTCATCTACATTACTGACCAATGGTGAGAACCGTTCAAGAGTTTCAGTACCGGGCATTAACGATCCTCTGAGAGACTGGTCTCTACCCAACTGCTCTGCACTCAGAAACAATAATTTCTGTCTTGCATGCTTCAAGAATTTTGCGTTTTGTTGACTTGTTGTTATAAACTAAGCAGACATTGACATATTGTATGACATATACATCTTTTGCCTAGCTGCAAGTTTGTTTTTCAATTTATCTGTCTCAGTTTCATGTTAGGTTGCACTCTTTCTAAACGTTATAGCGTCGTTTCAAAGTAGCCTCCATTTGTATCGTCGGAAGTAATGGGAGGAACAGCTTAGTCGCTACACTGACTCAGTCTGTAGATCAGTGTGTTTAAAGCACTGACAACAAAAAAATTCACATTGATTCCCTTTCGCCTAAAGTAGCTGCCCGGAATGTGCGCCAAATGTTAAATTTATTGTGTAATAGGTTTTCTTGTGGTGGAATGCTCCAAGCTGTTGATACTCATTGCGAGATATATGTCATATGTGTAGAGAATGGGATGTCCATTATTTAAGAGAGGATGAACCGACGTTCATGATGCTGACACGGAATAACTTGTGAAAACGGACGTTTCACGATATCTATTTATTTACACGCCAAGTTCCAGGGGACAAAATTGACGATAAAATCTCCAAGGTCATAGAACGTGTGAGTACATGAAATTACAATAGAAAAGTAATAACAGATAAAAATAAAATGTTTATGAACCCGAAAAAAGTTGAGCCATAAGTTTCAGTAAATGCAGTTAACAATATAACATAAGAATCAGCTTAATTTTTCAAGGGACTCCTCAACAGAATAGAAGGAATGACCCATGAGGAAATTCTTCAGTTTCGATTTGAAAGCGCCTGGATTACTGCTAAGATTTTTGAGTTCTTCTGGCAGCTTATTGAAAATGGATGCAGCACTACACTGCATACCTTTCTGCACAAGAGTTAAGGAAGTCCGATCCAAACGCAGGTAGGAGTTCTGGAGAGTAATAACTGACTGAAAGCTGCTTATTCTTGGTAATAAGCTGATATTGTTAACAAGAAACGGCAGTAAAGAAGATACATATATATTGAGAGGCCAATGTCAAAATACCCAGACTAGCAAACAGGACTCGACGGGAGGTTCGCGAACTTACACCACTTATTGCCCGAACCGCCCGTTTCTGACGCAAAAAGATCCTTTTTAGAATGGGAGGAGTTACCCCAAAATACAATACCATATGAGATAAGCGAATGAAACTAAACAAAGTAGACTAATTTCTGCGTCGAACTATCACTTACTTCAGATACCGTTCGAGTAGTAAAAATGGCAGCATTAAGTTTATGAACAAGATCCTGAATGTGGGCTTTTTACGACACTTTACAATCTATCTGATCATCTATGAATTTGAGCTGTTCAGTTCCACTAATCATATACCCATTCTGTGAAATTAAAATGTCGGGTTTTGTTGAATCACGTGTCAGACACTGCAAAAACAGACTCTTACTGTGATTTTGCCCCCCACGATACATGGACCTTGCCGTTGGTGGGGAGGCTTGCGTGCCTCAACGATACAGATAGCCGTACCGTAGGTGCAACCACAACGGAGGGGTATCTGTTGAGAGGCCAGACAAACGTGTGGTTCCTGAAGAGGGACAGCAGCCTTTTCATTAGTTGCAGGGGCAACAGTCTGGATGATTGACTGATCTGCCCTTGTAACACTAACCAAAACGGCCTTGCTGTGCTGGCACTGTGAACGGCTGAAAGCAAGGGGAACTACGGCCGTAATTTTTCCCGAGGGCATGCAGCTTTACTGTATGGATAAATGATGATGGCGTCCTCTTGTGTAAAATATTCCGGAAGTAAAATAGTCCCCCATTCGGATCTCCGGGCGGGGACTACTCAGGAGGACGTCGTTATCAGGAGAATGAAAACTGGCGTTCTACGGATCGGAGCGTGGAATGTCAGGTCCCTTAATAGGGCAGGTAGGTTAGAAAATTTAAAAAAGGAAATGGGTAGGTTTAAGGTAGATATAGTGGGAATTAGTGAAGTTCAGTGGTAGAAGGAACAAGACTTTTGGTCAGGTGAATACAGGGTTATAAACACAAAATCAAATAGGGTAATGCAGGAGTATGTTTAATAATGAATTAAAAAAAATAGGAATGCGGGTAAGCTACTACAAACAGCATAGTGAACGCATTATTGTGGCCAAGATAGATACGAAGCCCTCGCCTATCACAGTAATACAAGTTTATATGCCAACTAGCTCCACAGATGAGGAAGAGATTGATGAAATGTATGATGAGATAAAAGAAATTATTCAGATAGTGAAGTGAGACGAAAATATAATAGTCATAGGTGACTGGAACTCGACAGTAGGAAAAGGGAGAGAAGGAAACGTAGTAGGTGAATATAGGTTGGGGCTAAGAAATGAAAGAGGAAGCCGTCTGGTAGAATTTTGCACAGAGCATAACTTAATCACAGCTAACATTTAGTTCAAGAATCATGAAAGAAGGTTGAATACATGGAAGAAGCCTGGAGATACTGGAAGGTATCAGATAGGTTATATAATGGTAAGACAGCGATTCAGGAACCAGGTTTTAAATTGTAAGACATTTCCAGGGGCAGATGTGGACTTCGACTATAATCTATTGGTTATGAACTGCAGATTAAAACTGAAGAAACTGCAAAAAGGTAGTAAATTGAGGAGAAGGGACCTGGATAAATTGAAAGAACCAGAGGTTGTAGAGAGCTTCAGGGAGAGCATTAGCGAACGATTGACAAGAATGGGGGAAAGAAATACAGTAGAAGAAGAAAGGGTAGATTTGAGAGACGAAATAGTGAAGGTAGCAGAGGATCAAGTAGGTAAAAAGACGAGGGCTAATAGATATCCTTGGGTAACAGAAGAGACATTGAATTTAATTGATGAAAGGAGAAACTACAAAAATGTAGTAAATGAAACAGGTAAAAAAATACAAACGTCTCAAAAATGAGATCGACAAGAAGTGCAAAATGGTTAAGCAGGGACGGCTAGAGGACAAATCAAGGATGTAGAGGCGCATATCTCTAGGGGTAAGATAGATACTGCCTACAGGAAAATTAAAGAGATCTTTGGAGAAAAGAGAACGACTTGCATGAATATCAAGAGCTCAGATGGAAATCCAGTAATAAGCAAAGAAGGGAAAGCAGAAAGATGGAAGGAGTATATAGAGGGTCTGTACAAGGGCGATGTTCTTGAGGACAATATTATAGAAATGGAAGAGAACGTAGATGAAGATGAAGTACGAGATATAATACTGCGTGAAGACTTTGACAGAGCACTGAAAGACCTAAGTCGAAATAAGGCCCCGGGAGTAAACAACATCCCATTAGAACTAATGACAGCCTTGGGAGAGCAAGGCCTAACAAAACTCTACCATCTAGTGAGCAAGATTTATGAGACAGGCGGAATACCCTCAGACTTCAAGAAGAATATAATAATTCCAATCCCAAAGAAAGCAGGTGTTAACAGATGTGAAAATTACCGAACTATCAGTTTAATAAGCCACGGGTGCAAAATACTAACACGAATTCTTTACAGACGAATGGAAAAACTGGTAGAAGCCGACCTCGGGGAAGATCAGTTTGGATTCCGTAGAAATATTGGAACACGTGAGGCAATACTGACCCTACGGCTTATCTTAGAAAATAGATTAAGGAAAGGCTTCAGTCCGGAACCGCGCTGCTGCTACGGTCGCAGGTTCGAATCCTGCCTCGGGCATGGATGTGTGTGATGTCTTTAGATTAGTTAGGTTTAAGTAGTTCTAAGTTCTAGGGGACTGATGACCTCAGCAGTTAAGTCCCATAGTGCTCAGAGCCATTTTTAGAGTGCTTAGTTCAAATGGTTCAAATGGCACTGAGCACTATGGGACTTAACTGCTTTTTAGAGTGCTTAGTTCAAATGGTTCAAATGGCACTGAGCACTATGGGACTTAACTGCTGTGGTCATCAGTCCCCTAGAACTTAGAACTACTTAAACCTAATTAACCTAAGGACATCATACACATCCATGCCCGAGGCAGGATTCGAACCTGCGACCGTAGCGGTCGCGCGGTTCCAGACTGTAGCGCCTAGAGCCGCTCGGCCACTCCGACCGGCCAGAGTGCTTAGTCTTCAGTGATTAAATTATTGACTCAGTCTTCCCCTTATCGGTATCACAGAGTCGTATTCCAGACATAAGTCTCGGAAAGGCATTTTCCGAGAGAGTTATATCATTCCCTGTAGAAACTAAATTTTTATTTGATTCACCAGTAATGCTCAGAAAATGATTGTTAAGTACTGTACATATACCTGAGTTACCAGTAACAAAAATATTTTTACGACGAACTGACTTTATATCGTCGACCTTGTGCTGCTAACCAGACACTTCCTTCACAACTGACCATATGGTTTTAATTTTTTCCTGTGAAATAGGTATTACATTTGCGCACCATATACTCTTTGCTTACCTAATAATATTTTTAATCATCTTACAAAACTGTTTCTAACGGGCAGCTGTAGCTTGATTGTGACTAACATTTTGATATAATTCCCCCTTTGAAACTTCCTGGCATATTAAAACTGTGTGCCAGACCGAGACTCGAACTTCTGGAATTCCCCCTTTGTTCTACATGATATCCTTATCCCACTAGTCAGCCACCATGTTGCCTTTTACTGCCAGTCCATCGTTTAGAGCGTTCTAATGGAAAGCAACTCTCAAAGAGCGTGAGAAATGTTTTAAAAAAAGCATTTTATTTATTATCTATATTATCGTCACTATAAACATCCTGGCACTCTTGTTCCTTGACGGATTTTAAAAAACTCTCTACTGCCGTTGGAGTAACTTCTCTACGTAGTTAGTAATTATATGTGACATTTGTTTCAGTACAAAAGCCTTTTAGTGTTAAAATTTGTAAATCATGGTCTGAAAGTCAATTCACCCTTTTACTAACAGAATGCTCATCTAGTAATGAAGAATGAATAAAAATATTGCCTATGGCTGTGCTACTGTTTCCCTGCATCCTAGTTGAAAAAAAAAGAACCACAATCTGCATCAGATCATATGAGTTTAGGAGATCTAGCAACATCCTTTTTCTTACACAATCAAATGCAAAATTAATATTGAAGTCACCCCATATAAACTAACTTCTGGTACTTCCTATAAAGTGAAACAAGAACCCTCTCTAGCTTGAGCAAAAATGCTCTGTAGTCATAGTTAGGGGACCTATAAACAACAAAAATTAGAAGTTTAAATTCATTAAATTCAACTGTTCCTGCACAACATTCAAATATCTGTTCAGTGCAGTACCGTGATACGTCTATGGATTCAAATGCAATATTGTTTTTTACGTACATGGCCACTCCACCACCCCGCAAGGAACGCCTTGAAAAACAGCCAGCTAATCTGTATCCTGGTAAAGGAAGCCTCTGAATTGTCAAACTGTTTAAGTTTTGCTCGGATATGCAAACAATTTCAGAGTCAACACCTGTAAGCAGTTCACTAACTTTATCTCTAATACCTTTTATATTTTGATGAATTATGCTAATTCCTTCTCTCCTTGGAAACATGACGTCATCTGAAGGTTATTCCCTAGTTAGAGAGACTTTTTTTAAGGAGGTACACCTATCAGCTGACTTCAATCCAAATAACGTGCAGCTCATTCAACCACCACCCACTGTTGTGTCACCCGTAGGCTTTACCAGCTTCCTATACCTACTGAGGTGCAGCCCATGCCTACCGATCTACTACTGATAGACTCAACTGGCACCACTGCAACTGTCGCACAACTTTTCACGAATTTCGCAGTGTTTTACATGAGATAGTGACGATACTATGGCTACCATAAGTTAATCGCTCGTTGAATTCCAAAGCAAGTTTCTGAAAACAACGAAACCAACCGGCGGCCGGTTCTCTGGACTTCTGGATCTTTTGTGGAAAGGGCGAAGGCAAATTGAACAGAATTCGAGTTGTGAGGAGACATTATCGCCTCCAATTCTTTCAGGACGTTTATGGCTACCGTTTTCTGGTCAGCTAAGCAAGGTAGCCCGCTAAGGCCGGGTGTGGTGACAGGAAAAGTGACACCGTTAGACATTGGTCGGTTACACAATCGGTCACAAAATTGAAATCATCAAAGGCAACCCAGCAGCACTGACGCTAGCTGAGTTCATTTGGAATATGGTTGTTAAGTTCACTAATACCACATGCGGTATATCCATCTCCGTAGCCGAGATTGTTAATGCACGACTGTGCGTTGGCGCTCGACTCGGAGGTAAGCTGGTTCCAAACCTGGCGGTGGATGAAATTTTCACTGCCAGTGTTTGGTCGAAAAGGGGAGGAGAGGTGGTGGGGTAAAGTTACTGGTCACCAGTCTTTCCGTCAGTGTCCTGGGTTAAATTCCAAACCTATCGGTAGAGTTTCATGAACTGAGGGCATGTGGCACTGTTGATAGTGATCTGTTCGTGGGATGCGGACGTTTAGTTCGGCGAGCCCCTTGGTGATTTCCGAGAGGCGTAAGCTGTGCCATGGCATTGGATTTACACTCTCCATTCCCTTCCTCTATAACAACACAAACCTAACGCTACAATGTAAAAGCACTTATCACAGTCACACACACAACACAGATACACATTTAACGCTTCATAACAGATGGGAAGAAGGTAACGGCAAACCATCTCCAGTAGGACCTTGCCATGAGCGGGGGTGCAAGATTCCTGCATCTGCTCTCCCCTATACTACACAACTGGCCATTAAAATTGCTACACCTAGAAGAAACGCAGATGATAAACGGGTATTCATTGGACAAATATATTATACTAGAACTGACATGTGATTACATTTTCACGCAATTTGGGTGCATAGATCCTGAGAAATCAGTACCCAGAGCAACCATCTCTGGCCGTAATAACGGCCTTGATACGCCTGGGCATTCAGTCAAACAGAGCTTGGATGGCGTGTACAGGTACAGCTGCCCATGCAGCTTCAACACGATACCACAATTCATCAAGAGTATTGACTGGCGTATAGTGACGAGCCAGTTGCTCGGCCACCATTGAGCAGACTTTTTAGTTGGTGAGAGATCTGGAGAATGTGCTGGCCGGGGCAGCAGTCGAGCATTTTCTGTATCCAGAAAGGCCCGTACAGGACCTGCAACATGCTGTCGTGCATTATCTTGCTGAAATGTAGGGTTTCGCAGGGATCGAATGAAGGGTAGAGCCACGGGTCGTAACACATCTGAAATGTAACGTCCACTGTTCAAAGTGCCGTCAATGCGAACAAGAGTAACCAATGGCACCCCATACCATCACGCCGGATGATACGCCAGTATGGCGATGACGAATACACGCGTCTGGTCAATGGTGGCCGAGGAACTAGCTCGTCACAGTACGCTAGTCACTACTCTTGATGAACTGTGGTATCGTGTTGAAGATACATGGGCAGCTGTACCTGTGCACGCCATCCAAGCTCTGTTTGACTCAATGCCCAGGCGTATCAAGGCCGTTATTACGGCCAGAGATGGTTGCTCTGGGTACTGATTTCTCAGGATCTATGCACCCAAATTGCATGAAAATGTAATCACATGTCAGTTCTAGTATAAAATATTTGTCCAATGAATACCCATTTATCCTACAGGGCAAACAGCATTGCCGAAGTTACATGATTTTAATTAAAAAAAAATGTTTTGGTTGTATTACAGTTTATAGCTATAACTGACTCGAGAGAAAGATTACGACAATAGAAGCAAAAACTTTCCCGTAAACATTGGTCCTCTGACGAAGCATTTGCTAGATAACTTTGAATCTGTGATTACGAGCCAGCACTGACTTCGGTATTAAACATTGTCTTGGTACAAATGTGAACTTTATATTGACTTCAGCGTGAAATATTAGCCTGCTTAAAACAGACGTGAAATTTTGTCAACAATACAGGATTCTTGGTCCACTTTGATGATTTTGTTTTATTTATTTTCTTTCCCAAACTAATTTAAGCGGCATAGAAATATCTAGTCATCAGCAGGTTTTCTTTATTCTAAAATACTCAAAATTACCCTCGTTATAAATATAAAACATTATTACGTGTGTACCGTTTGACTCCAAATACTGTACTCTGCAAATAGTTTCACAATACCTCAGTCATTTTAAGTCACACCATGGTGTCTATGTTTGTTGCCGTCATCTGTGGCATATTTTCTGTGTTCAGGATGTGTGGAATGAGTAAAAATCACTATCTCACTAATGCTGAAACTGATCTACACATCCTTAAATACAGCAACAGTTTATACAGAACACTAACAACAGAAAAGAAATACTTACTCACGATAGGATACAGTGGGAGGGAAAAACATAATAAATGAAAATACAACCCTTTGCAACAACACACTCCTTACGGCTCTAAAAGAACTGACACAAGACTCGGAACAGGAATAATACACCACACTCCCGATCACACACACACACACAGACGTAAACAGGGAGCAGAAGTCGTCATAGCTCCCACTACAATTTTTAAAAACCTTCTCGCAGTATGCAATACTTTTTTTTTTTTTTTTTTGTAAGGTCTTATGGGACCAAACTGCTGAGGTCGTCGGTCGCTAAGCTTAAACACTACTTAACTAACTTAAACTAACTTACGCTAAGGACGAAACACACACAACCACGGCCGAGGGAGGACTCCAACCTCCGACGGGAGGAGCCACGCGGACTCTGAGAAGACGCTCAAGATCGCTCGGCTACCCCGCGCGGCTGCAATACATTCTCGCGACACACGCGAACAACAAGAAGGTGTAAAGTTTTGTATTATGAGCAAGATTCAAGAGTTGTGTTTCTATGTGTTTAAAAGGAACTACAAGCCGATCAACTAACATGAGTACATGATAGATTACGTAACAATCTAGTGCACACCAAAACTGTATCTACCACCGCAGTTGCCAGTAGTATAACGCTGACGTATGTAAGTTGCCTTTTTCTTACCTGTTAATAAAGTGCAATCGCAGATATTATGCATGCCGAAAATAGCGGCAAGAAACGTAGAAACCATGCTGTGCTTTAAACTAAATAAGATATTGTAAAACTATTTAGAGCCAAACAGTACCCATGTAATAATGTTTATAACTAAGCTAATTTTGCGTATTTTAGAATAAAGATGATATTTTTGTCATTGAAACTAGTTTAGGAAAGAAAATAAATAAAAGAAAAGTGTTTTCATCGAGGTGGACCAGAATCCAATATTGTTATTTTCATGCAAACACAGACTAGTGGAAGGTTTTCAAGATAAAATGATTGTGAACTTTTACATTAAATCCCTAGCTAATTGGGCTCAAATTTCACCCCTGTCCTACCTTAAGAAGGAGTACAGTAGTACTTCAGAACGACTCATCTTGCAGTTTAGTGTACAATCATTCCTGGTAATGAGGTGTTCCACGTGTCGGCTTCGCATTTTAATGGAGTGCTGCACTCCTCTGCAGAGAGTTATCAATCCTTTCAATTGTTACAAAGTCTACACAATTCGCCGGCAGAATTCTTCAACCGCATCAAGGGGACTGCTGGAGACTTCTCTTTTGAGATGGCCCCGCAAACAAAAATCCAGAGGATCCCATCGCTCATGTACCACATTAGTCAACGATAGGCCAAATAAAATAGCTTTCATGTCAATTACATAGCCAAGTACAACAATATTTTGTGTGAAGTCAGTGGCAGGTCACAACCATACAATCGCATTTAACTCGCAATCGGCTCGTTAGTGGATTCATGTATTCTGGAACATTTTTGCTTCTATCACTGTATACTTGCAGCCGTGCTACTTGTCACTGTTAATTCTGATACATTCTGTATAATTCAATAGATTTAATTGCGTAATACTGAGATTCGTCATCAGCCGGTTTCCCGTTAAATTATCTTTTGTCAACTAAGGAAAACCTTGATATAGATACTACACTCCACATTTATTTATTTATTTATTTATTATTTATTCCATTTATTTATTTATTATACTTTAGTTCCATTACAATCTTGCGACGAATGTCTGTTAGTTTGCGCAGACACTTGTCGACGATTGATTTCATGTGTTTAACCTCAGCAATGCTACCCGTGGTCCAGTTCTCGCATTTAACCTCCTTCCATTTTATGACGCCACTATACAACTTTACAGCCGAATGTTGAGCTCTGCACGAAGCCGACCCCTTTTGACCTGCTTCGTGAGTTTATCCATCCTTCGCACCGAATCCATCGCTGATACGTTTTATTGCCGGGCGCCCTACTGGCCAAGAAGAGGCGAGCGCCGGTTTACACTTTCTTGTGAATCCGCGTGGTTCTGGGTATCAGCGAGCTATTGTCCACTGCACAGAAACATCGGCGTCTACGCTATGAGTACTCACTTTCTCATTCCAAAGGAAATACATTTATTCTTTATATGTTGTTCATTATCTTGATTACAAATATCGAATATTTACTTTTACATAAGACGATTTTAGTGAACAACGTTTGCAATATGTGAGTACACAAGGAGATCGCCGGTGCTGAAATTTGTCCTGATTGCCATTTTATGCGGTAATAGAGTGAAGGTTATAAACGTTTTTGACATACAGTGTTGCCGAGATATTTCCTTACATATACATCAAAACAGTATATTGTATATTACAGTAATCATATGTAAAAGCTATGTAGCCAACGTATTTGTATGTGCAGCATCGTACCTTTCACAGAAATCTGTTCCTCTCCATGTCTTCCTTGAAATTTTGCGGAGAATGTCAGCAGTTACGTATCGAAAGGCTTCCTCAACACTTTCGCACAATCCTTCATTAGTCTCGTAACGACGTTGAGCCACCTGGGACATGATTATTCCACAGAATGAGTTATCTGGCCTTCGTGGTAGCTATATCAATAAGGCTACAGATGATGGTGAAACAGAAGCCACATAATTGTTCTTTAAGGAATTCATGCATATGAATGGCAAAAAATGCTGAATCTCCGTCGTGCTGTAACCACACGTGATCCATCAGTCTCTTCTCTTCGAGCTGGGATAATAAACACATTTACAACATACTCAATCAACTATTTCGATTCCAATATCCTTCGAAGAAATATGGTCTGAATAGATATTGTGGTGTCATGCTGGCCTATATCATAGCCTGAGCTGGGTTCCTTTAAACTATTGTATATTACTACGATTTCATTGGAGCAAAAAACAACATTTATCCTGTGTCAACTATGATGTATCACACTTTCCTAAGAAAATAATAACCATTAGTGAGACACAGCAGTAGTAGAGCAACATAGAAGTCAGTTCAATTTGTTGGTGTGGGTTGCCTGCATTGAGGGTCAAATATATGTTCAGGGGCAAACCTATTGTCTCGTTTGACAGACAGGTCCTTAACCTATTGTTCTGCTAAGAGTGTTATGACCCCCTGGGGTAAATCCATGCTTTTCATTGACAGGTTCTCAACCTACTGTTTAAGTAAGTGGTATTAAAGGAGTGCGATTCGTTATGAATAGCAAGGTAGGGCAGAGAGTATGTTACTATGAACAGTTCAATGATAGGGTGGTTCTTATCAGAATCGACAGCAAACCAACACCAACAACGATAGTTCAGTTACATATGCCAATGTCGAAAGCTGAAGATGAAGTGATAAAGAAGGTATATGTATATGAGGATACTGAAAAGGTAATACACTACATAAAGGGAGATAAAGATCTAATAGTCATGAAGGACTGGAATGAAATTGTAGGGGAAAGAGTAGAAGAAAAGGTTACAGGATAATATGAACTTTGGACAAGGAATGAGAGAGAATAAAGGCCAACTGAGTTCTGTAATAAATTTCAGCTAATAACAGCGAATACTCTGTTTAACAAACACAAGAGGAGGAGGTATACTTGGAAAAGGCCGGGTAATAAGGAAAGATATCAGTTAGATTACATCATGGTCAGGCAGAGATTCCAGAATGAGATACTGGATTGTAAGGCATACCCAGGAGCAGATATAGACTCAGATCACAATGAGTTGGTGATGAAGAGTCAGCTAAAGCTTAAGAAATTAGTCAGAAAGGATCCATATTCAAAGACGTGGGATACAGAAGTACTAAGGAGTGACAAGATACACTTGGAGTTCTCTAAAGGTATAGATACAGCTATAAGGAATAGCTCAGTAGGCAATACAGTTGAAGAGGAATCGAGGAAATGTCTAAAAAGGGCCATAACAGAAGTTGGGAAGGAAAACATAGGTACAAAGAAGGTCACTGCGAAGAAGGCATAGGTAACGGAAGAAATACCTCAATTGATCGACGAAAGAAGGAAGTGCAGAAATGTTCACAGAAAATCAGGAGTACAGAAATACAAGTCGCTTAGGAATGAAATAAATAGGAAGTCCAGTAAAGCTAAGACGAATTGGTTGCATGAAAGATGTGAAGAAATCGGAAAAGAAATGATTGTTGGACGGACTGACCCAGCGTATATGAAAGTCAAAACAATCTTCGGTGAAATTAAAAGCAAGGGTGGTAAAATTAAGAGTGCAACGAGAATCCCACTGTTAAAGGCGGAGGATAGAGCGGATAGGTGCAAGGAGTACATTGATGGCCTCTATAATGGGGAAGATCTGTCTGATGTGGTAGAAGAAGAAACGCGAGTTGATTTAGAAGAGATATGGGATCCAGTATTAGAATTTAAGAGCGCTTTGGAGGACTTAAGATCAAATAAGGCAGAATGGATCGATAACATTCAATCACAATTTCTAAAATCATTGGGGGAAGCGGCAACAAAACGACTATTCACGTTGGTGTGTAGAATGTATGAATCTGGAGATATATCATCTGACTTTCCGAAAAATATCATCCACATAATTTCGAAGATTGCAAGAGCTGACAACTGCGAGAATTATCGCACAATCAGATTAACAACTCACGCATCCAAGATGCTGAGAAGAATAATATACAGACGAATGGAAAAGAAAATTGAGGACGTGTTAGATGACGATTAGTTTGGCCTTAGGAAAGGTAAAGGCAACAGAGAGGCAATTTTGACGTCTCTGTTGATAATGGATGCAAGGATAAAGAAAAGTCAAGACACGATCATAGGATTTGTCGCTCTGGAAAAAGCGTTCGACAATGTAAAATGGTGCAAGATGTTCGTAATTTTGAGAAAAATCCGTGTAAGCTATAGGGAGAGATGGGTAATATACAATATGTACAAGAGCCAAGAGGGAATAATAAGAATGCACGACCAAGAACAAAGTGCTCAGATTAAAAAGGGTGTAAGACAGGGATGTAGTCTTTCGCCTCTAGTGTTCAATATGTACATCGAAGAAGCAATAATGGAAATAAAAGAAAGAATCAGGAGTGGAATTAAAATTCAAGATGAAAAGATATCAACGACACGATTCGCTGATGACATTACTATCCTGAGTGAAAGCGGAGAAGAATTACATGATCTGCTGAATGGAATGGACAATGTAATGACTGCAGAATATGAGTTGAGAATAAATCGAAGAAAGAAGTAAGAAGCAGCAGAAATGAAAACAGCGAGAAACTTGACATCAGCATTAATGCTCCCGACGTATATGAAGTTAAGGAACTCTGATACTTAGGCAGCAAAATAGCCAATGACGGATGGAGCAAAGAGGACGTCAAAAGCAGACTAGCACTGGCGAAAACGGCATTCCTGGACAAGAGAAGTCTACTAATAACAAAGATAGGCCTTCATTTGAGGAAGAAATTTATGACAATGTCCGTTGGGAGAGCAGCTTTATATGGCAGTGAAACGTGGAGTGTGGGAAGAAAACGAGAACAGAAGAGAATCGATACATTTGAGATATGGTGCTACAGACGGATGTTGAAAATTAAGTAAACTGAAAAGGTAAGGAATGAGGAGGTCCTGAGCAGGATCAAAAATGTTTCAAATGGCTCTGAGCACTATGGGACTTAACTTCTGAGGCCATGAGTCCCCTAGAACTTAGAGCTACTTAAACCTCAGTAACCTAAGGACATCACACACATCCATGCCCGAGGCAGGATTCGAACCTGCGACCGTAGCGGTCGCGCGGTTCCAGACTGTAGCGCGTAGAACCGCTCGGCCACCCCGGCCGGCCCTGAGCAGGATCAGATAGGAAAGTAATAAGTGGAAAACACTGACAAGGAGAAGGCACAGGATGATAGGACTTCTGTTAAGACATCAGGGAATAACTTTCATGGTTCTAGAGCGAGCTGGCCAGCCGGTGTGGCCGAGCGTTTCTGGGCGCTTCAGTCGTGCCATAGTGCTCAGAGCCATTTGAACCATTTTTTTAGAGGGAGCTAAAGGGGTTAAAAGCTGATGAGGAAGAGATTGGAATACATCTAACAAATAATGCGGACAAAGGTTGCACTTGCTACTCTGAGATTAAGAGATTGGCACAGGAGAGGAATTCGTGGCGGCCCGCATCAAATCAGTCAGAAGACTGATGACTCAGAAAAAAAATGGTTTTCCATGTCACTCCTATCCCTCCCAACTGTCTTGGAAGCCCAGCACCACTTCTGATGTCGAAATAATTAAGTAATCAATTAAACTGATTGAAGAAAATTGGCGGGAAACCATTTTCGGTATTCACGAGCTGCTTCAGGTTATTCGATTTCCTCCCCTACCACGGTATGAAACTGGAGGAATAATAAATCAATCAATTAAATGCATATGCTTCAGTTTTCCTTGACATACACCCCTTTCTGGAAATATTTATGGATCGAGCGCAGTGTATAGAATGTTGTCTAAGCAATTTAGATAATGCATGGAATATTGTTTATTTTAGCAATTTACAGGATACAAGGTGGTGTATGAATATAGTTTATTTAAAGAATTTGTCAGGAAATCGATGGCAGCCGGCCGCTGTGGTCGAGTGGTTCTAGGCGCTTCAGTCCGGAACTGCGCTGCTGCTACGGTCGCAGGTTCGAATCCTGCCTCGGGCGTGGATGAGTGTGAATTCCTTAGGTTAGTTAGGTTTAAGTAGTTCTAAGTCTAGGGGACTGGTGACCTCAGATGTTAAGTCCTATAGTGCTAGGAGCCATTTGAACCATTTTTTTTTTTAAATCGATTGCAATGTGTGGAATATTTAGACAACGGCGACGCTTTTTTCATGCCTATCGCACAAGGAAACATGTAATTACACTGTCACAAATCGTTTAAACATATATGAAAAACTCTGTCGCGTCTCGCCACCCGCAGAGCCTGCTAAGCGACGCGCACCACAAGGCCCGCGGCGGCTGTCGGCTGGCTCACTGTTTAGGTCCGTTCAGCAGCCCGCTCTGGCTTATGCAGTGGGGTCTTGGAACCACCAGAGTCCGCGCTAACCGCTACAAGTAGCAGCGGGCGAAGCCTTCCACGAGCAAACACACACTTCCTGTCGATTTCCACCGCCTTCTCAATGGTCTGCATGCGTGAACCGACCTATCGGATACCGGCGCATGTGAGACGCCTTCCTTCCAAAGCAAATGTTAGACTGGGAATCGATCCAGAAATACTGCTGAAGTTAATAAATAATTAATTTCCGGTCACATGATAATGATGTAGGGGATATAAGGAGGACGCGGTAGCTATTTCACACACACAAAACTAATGCCAGGGTGACTCGAAATGCACTGAAAAAAAAAACAACACATCCTTGCATAGAAAGAAAGAAGAGAGAGAGAGAGAGAGAGAGAGAGAGAGAGAGAGAGAGAGAGAGCACATGACTATCATGAAACGTTTCATTCCACCATGGGCTTTAAACTGACCCAGCCTTCCTGGCGCACTTTTCTTGTTGTACACTTCACTAACTGCTTCAGGAGTTATTAAATATGGTCCAGAATGTCATATTTTGAAGATGCCACAAATATTGCTTCAGAAGATGTAGCACAGGAAATATAGGAGTCTAAACAATTTGCTTCAAACACACACAGTTTAAAATAACTCGAAATAAAAACAGACTGACACTGCACAGTAGTTTGCATGCATAAACAATAGTCTTATATTTTTTGACTAGAAATTTCATTATATAACCCAAATCTATTATTATTTGACGTCAAGACTGGAAGCGCTGGTGTATGAAATGATTGGGACATGGGATACACGCTCAAGGATACTTCAACTCAATAAAGACAAGGCAATAACTACCAATCAGACACAAAGTCTGGCTTGTAATTCCCAACAGATTTTATTTAACAATTGCATGACAACAGCAAACTGCTCTTACTCCAGAATGATATACATAATTGCCCTAGAATTTGAAACATCACTGATCAGACAAAATGTCTACGGGCATCAAAGCTCACACCAAACAATAAATAATTTTAAAGCCCTCTTTACATATATCTTAAGAATCATACAAACAATAAACGGTATACTGAGAAGACTTCCACAGAAGCAGGAGACCTTTTAAGATATAACAGCAAAAACAACTCACAATTTCTGTTTCTGAATATGATACTAAAAATCCAGTACAATCTAAGGCATCTTTCGGGTATTATAATATTTCAGTCACAAGTAATGGCACATCAGAGGTGCACGGAAACTACAACTCAAATAGAGCCGGAATGAAAGCTGAAATGAATGGTGAAGAAGGAAAGGCGGACGCCGGCGTCACCAGGAACAAATATAATACTCAAATTCGCCGAAGATCTGGAGTTTACTGATACACACAGCGACCGCGCTATCTGTTACAATTCAAACTGGCCGCCGCCAAGGCGTCATCCCACAGTTAAACGACCACCTGCAAGAAACGACGCGCACCGCTGATTATACCACTGAAACAACAACATAAAACCACACAGCAACTGGGCAATATGTAGAGTAACACAATCCTTAAAACACCAGAAAAATTTCAAAACAGGAATACAGCCACAAGGGACCCACAAGCCATTCACATTCCGAATGTGATTAATTATATATATTCCATAAATACACAGTCAATAATTACAATATGACAGAAACCTAGCACACAATAAATTTTTCATCATTTAAGCCCCTGCTTGTTCACCTCTGAACACATTACCTAAATACCAGCAGACAGCCAGAAAATCGAACCTGTGGTTATTTCGGAGTGCACAGACACGCTCTTGGATATATGCTTCTTGCCCATATCTCAAGCGCGTCCAAAACAGGCAAACTTCATTAACACAGGTGACCACTGTTCAACAAGTTGTGCACCAGTGGTCAACACGAAAGAGATAACATGGGCGTACAAACACCAGAGGGCCGTTACCTGCAAACAGCACGAAATTCAGTGTACATATGTTCAGCAGGACTTTAAGAACCTGAATAATTCCCACCATGTCATTCTGTAGCGTATCCGGTTGCAGTCTGATGCATTCCAAAGTCACTTTCACAGGTTCACATCGTTTAGCAGCACAAACGAGACCATAGACCTCTCACTAGACGCAGTACACTCTCGCCAACCTCACACGCGTCCCCGTCTGCAGCCCCACTGGCCACATGACAGAAAGAGGCAGAGCATGCACGAACAGCGACTGCTGACAACCACACTGCACACCAGAGCGCCAACCAACCGACCTAAAACGAGCCTTCTCCCCCTTTTTCCTTTACTGTAATTTCATTCTCCTGTTCCATATGGGCAGGGGAGGCCTGGCAGCGGCACAGTCCACCACTCTTCAGCCAATTGTCTTTACAAAAATACAGAACGGTGATTACATAAAAAGGTGGGGTAATTTAGGGGATATAAAAACACAGTAAATGGAGATAATGGGAGTTAAAATATACACTAAGATGGGGACATGCACTGGGAGACAGTTAAAAAGTCGACATAAAGTTAAAAGAACACAACTGGCAAATCAAAGTGCACTTAAAAAAACACTAGAGGCAAACACAAGTTAAAAGTCGGCTACAGGATAAAAATCACACAGTGCACGACACTTAAGAAACCATTGGAAACGACGGAGCACTCATGAAGAATAAAAAATCGCTGGTAGGGACCTGCTGAGGGATTCGAGGCTGGAGGGGAGGGTTGTGAGCTTAAATAACTGAAAAATGATCAAAGAGGAAAACCGCGGCCGCGCGATACAGAGTCGATCACAGAAATCGTAGCTGAATACAGAGAAGCGACTGGAGCCAACGGCGTCACGTATTAGGAATTTCAAATTTCGACCTCAGTTCATGCCATCACGGTTATGGAGCTACCGATCACGACAGTCTGCTAAGTGTATTTTCTTTTTTAAAAGTACTGTAGAATTAAGTTGATCGCGATGAAGGAGGGAAGAAAGGGTCTACCGCTTCGTAGGATACTAACAACAACAAATACCACTGCGGTGTATTGAGAAACATGATCCATTCACGGGTAGCTGCCCGAGATCGCTAAGAACACTACCTTTCGGACGTCCCTACACACCGCACAGGTGCCACAGTACAGCGCCAATGCTCAGAGAGAGAGACCAGGGGAAAACTACCGCCGTAAACTCGGTCCATGGCCACAGCCGCAGAAGCGCGTGTTGGCTAGAGAGCCCCGTCAGCAGTGGAGGGTCCTCCGCAGGAGGACATGTGTGATAGGAATATGAATGTTAACAGTACCCCCAGAGCCAACGCTTGTCGTATTGAATCTTGTCAAATATCCACGTAGTATACTTGCAACACACTTGGTCCCAAAGGCGGCTCAGCGCAAGATGGGTATAAGTTCACTATTCACCCGTCCAGGGGGAGCCACGAGCCAAATTGTTATTAACTTCGGCAGACTGGAGGCTTTCTCGGATTCCCCAAACTGGTGTGCAAAGGATGGGCCAGCTCCGGCCCAGAACCAAGGCGTTATTGTTTCGGGCCCCGACCTGCTTGCCTGCTACTATCCTTTGTACAGCTACCTCCAGACCCAAAAGAATATAGGGAACGAGGCACATATATTATCAATGCCATTACAGTTAAATATTACTATACCTGCTGCAGTCTGACACCGAGTGATATGCAGGAAATGTCTTCTCTTGACAGCTGTGGTTCTGGAACGAATCTCAATATCTCTAAAACCTGTAAAATCTCTCTAATACTCTTACAGCTACAGATGTGTTGAATCAATACGTCCCTTACGACCGGAAAAAGTCATTTTCTTTGCATATGCCGGAACATAAGCCACAGTAACTTTACACTGTAACATGTACACATTTCAGACAAGCAGTGCGGTTATCATTTATATCTGCGCAGCACCCAAAAAATTATGACATGTCCACACTCACACCTGCTAGGTGTCTCGATTCTCCTCAGTTCTATTTGTTAAAGTTGCTTTGTTGCTTAAAGTAGCTGGAATGAAATTTTTAGTTTTTTTTATACTTCAACTGAAGCATTTAATCGTATTTTTGCTGTTACGTTCAGAAAATGATTCTTAAAAGCACTTTCAGCTTGTGAAATTTCGGTCACAGCGTGTCATTTAATTTGTTATGGTATTTTGTTCATTGGCTAGCTGTCCTATCTCCTATTAGACAATACTCTATATAATTTTAGTGTTACTGTATGCAGTATCAATTTCTGTCAGGCTGTGCATCTTAGGAGCAATTTCATGACCTTCCTTAAAATATAACAACATTTTTGTAGTATGCAAGTTATGTCGAATCTTTACTTGTTCTTCCCTTTATATAAATTTACTTAGTCCTCTTAAATGAGATTTTAGTTCCCTTGGTTATCTGTGACTTACCTTTTTTAATGGATTTTCTGGATAACATTTTAGAAGAGCTAATTTCAGATATTGACACGAATTCACTATGGAATAAATTGAATCTTAACATGAGCACCTCTTTGTTTATATATATTCTTCATCCTACACCACCTTTTCTTTTTACTTACTCTTGAAACAGTGGATCGATTTTTCATAATTGGTAAGAATCTGCTTCAGACGTGTAAGGTGTATTGTTTATTTCCATTACTTATGCACCATGATCAGATAGTCCATTAACTATTGGGTGCGCGCCATTTGTTTCAACCTGAACACTTTTTATAAAAATGTTGTCAAGAGAAGAAATTCCTATCTTCCTCCACACAAGTTGGAAAATTAAACACCACAATTAGATTGAAATGCCAAAATAATGATTCCAGTTCATCTTTCCTGTTCGCATCTCTTAATAAATCTACATTTAAATCTCCACAAACTACCAAATGTTTCTTCTTGTCTGACAGGTAGCTCAATAACGCATCTAGATGTCTCATAAAAAGGTTGTTGTTTGCTAGTGGGGATCCGTAGACTGTTACAATTACAAGAGAAATATTCAGCAGTAACAACTCACAGACACATCTTTCTAGGGTCTTATCTAGACAAAAATTGTTTTTGACTTAGTGTATAACTTTTACGTACACTCCTGGAAATTGAAATAAGAACACCGTGAATTCACTGTGCCAGGAAGGGGAAACTTTATTGACACATTCCTGGGGTCAGATACATCACATGATCACACTGACAGAACCACAGGCACATAGACACAGGCAACAAAGCATGCACAATGTCGGCACTAGTACAGTGTATATCCACCTTTCGCAGCAATGCAGGCTGCTATTCTCCCATGGAGACGATCGTAGAGATGCTGGATGTAGTCCTGTGGAACGGCTTGCCATGCCATTTCCACCTGGCGCCTCAGTTGGACCAGCGTTCGTGCTGGACGTGGAGACCGCGTGAGACGACGCTTCATCCAGTCCCAAACATGCTCAATGGGGGACAGATCCGGAGATCTTGCTGGCCAGGGTAGTTGACTTACACCTTCTAGAGCACGTTGGGTGGCACGGGATACATGCGGACGTGCATTGTCCTGTTGGAACAGCAAGTTCCCTTGCCGGTCTAGGAATGGTAGAACGATGGGTTCGATGACGGTTTGGATGTACCGTGCACTATTCAGTGTCCCCTCGACGATCACCAGTGGTGTACGGCCAGTGTAGGAGATCGCTCCCCACACCATGATGCCGGGTGTTGGCCCTGTGTGCCTCGGTCGTATGCAGTCCTGATTGTGGCGCTCACCTGCACGGCGCCAAACACGCATACGACCATCATTGGCACCAAGGCAGAAGCGACTCTCATCGCTGAAGACGACACGCCTCCATTCGTCCCTCCATTCACGCCTGTCGCGACACCACTGGAGGCGGGCTGCACGATGTTGGGGCGTGAGCGGAAGACGGCCCAACGGTGTGCGGGACCGTAGCCCAGCTTCATGGAGACGGTTGCGAATGGTCCTCGCCGATACCCCAGGAGCAACAGTGTCCCTAATTTGCTGGGAAGTGGCGGTGCGGTCCCCTACGGCACTGCGTAGGATCCTACGGTCTTGGCGTGCATCCGTGCGTCGCTGCGGTCCGGTCCCAGGTCGACGGACACATGCACCTTCCACCAACCACTGGCGACAACATCGATGTACTGTGGAGACCTCACGCCCCACGTGTTGAGCAATTCGGCGGTACGTCCACCCGGCCTCCCGCATGCCCACTATACGCCCTCGCTCAAAGTCCGTCAACTGCACATACGGTTCACGTCCACGCTGTCGTGGCATGCTACCAGTGTTAAAGACTGCGATGGAGCTCCGTATGCCACGGCAAACTGGCTGACACTGACGGCGGCGGTGCACAAATGCTGCGCAGCTAGCGCCATTCGACGGCCAACACCGCGGTTCCTGGTGTGTCCGCTGTGCCGTGCGTGTGATCATTGCTTGTACAGCCCTCTCGCAGTGTCCGGAGCAAGTATGGTGGGTCTGACACACCGGTGTCAATGTGTTCTTTTTTCCATTTCCAGGAGTGTATGTCGCGCTCCTCGTTTTCCAAGTTCAGAGTATACAGTAATGATGCTAGTTTATAACCCTTGAAAGTCTATCCCTTGTTTGTTAAGCTGATTAATTTTCATGTAAGAAGTATCCCCCTTTAATATAGGCGGACGCAGTGCTCCATGGTTCCCATTTCTACCGCTATGTGTCTAATTCTTTCAATTAGGCCCGATAAATTGAGATATGTGTAATCAAACCCGCTAGAAAAGATAGTATTCTCAAAAAGATGTGTGTGAACTCTTACGGGACTTAGCTGCTAAGGTCATCAGTCCCTAAGCTTACACACTACTTAACCTGAATTATCCTAAGGACAAACACACACATCCATACCCGAGGGAGGACTCGAACCTCCGCTGGGACCAGCAGCACGGTTCATGACTGCAGCGCCTTCGACCGCTCGGATAGTATTCTAATTTATAAATGAAGCAACGGATAACGCAACATCGGGGAATGGCCTTGGAACAATATATGCACATTAGGGACGGTAAGACTTTCTTTTTCTGATACTATGAATTCAGTTAGTCGCATGAAGTGCATAATGCATACAATGGATGTGCCTGAATTGAAAATTCATAGAATATAGTCATTATCTTAGTGGTATGGATGAAGGATACTAAACAACGCTAAGAGAGAATTTCAATCATCATTCTGATTTGTTTCGATAATATTTAAGAAAACTATTACTCTCTGTGACAGAACATTTAAGGAAACTATTACTCTCTGTGACAAAAAATTTAAGGAAACTATTACTCCTTGTGACAAAACATACATGAAATCTATTATATTTAAGAAAATTACCGCTCTCTGTGACAAAACCTACATGAAGCACTCACTATCTCGTTCATCTCGTCATACCGTCGCCAGTTACATCCACTAATGATTAAAATGAGTTATTGTCACACCTATTTACCGCGCGGAGTAGGGAAGGATATTACCTTTCACTCTCTCAAACATTACTTGTGTTACTACACATGCAGTACCATGCGGATAAGTTCATGTTGAAACCGCGTATTACGCAACCGCAATGCAACGTGAGCAAACCCGCCAGGCTTCAGGACTCCACATTATTCATACTATGATTAACGAATGGCAAATCCAGTGACTACCGTTATGAATGCTGGCAACACGTGGCCGACTTCGACAACAAAGAAATGAGTAAAATAAACCGTTGAATCATGAAAAATTTATATTGCTTATGTCCAGAACGAAACTATGCAACAAATGAAACATTAATGAACCTATCCGCTATGCCCTCAATCACCTCGCGCCTAAGGCCACTAGTTGAAACACGTTAAACTGAAAAATGTCTACAAATAAAATATGGCTGAACGTTTCGCGGCATTAATTCACACCCGAACATGCTTCATAATCAATGTTACCCCAAAAAACCTACATTATGAATAATTTTTCTCACCATCCATTACGAGCGCCGCACCCCTGCGTCCGTCTCGTTCAATCGGCGGCCCCAGAGTGTCTTAACATGGCGCGTTCCAGGACCAACCGCCAACCGTTCAAAAAAACTGCTGGTGGGAGTAGGACCTCAGCGAGAACCAAACTCTCAAACTCTGCCCTGCTCATCCCCACTATCTTTGGAATCGCGAACTCTTTGCACAATCTGCTCACGTTGTTATGTTGGTGCTAAGCTACCCTACTGCTACTATCTTTGACTAACCCAGATTATTATATATTCCATACATAATTACGTTTATCCATCCACATACATCATGGGATCAAAGGATGAGAGGAGGTGTGACACCAACAGAAGAAAAAATACACACGGAAGCACTCTTGAATCCAGAGGTTAATTAGCTAGACGAAACATTGAAAGGACGCTCTCAGCGTAAAATGAATTATTAAACATGTAGAAATTAATCAGTCAGTTAAATGATGCGTAAATCTGTGACGTTTCACCCTTTATATTTCAATTTTCTATCCCTACGGTTATATGGTGCTCATAGAGGCACAGAACATCTATCACTTCAGAATTTATCACATCTTCTAGATGTACAAGAAGCTCATCTGTCTTGTTCTTCAGTCCCCTAACTTTCCAGAAGTTGCTACATATATTATGATTCTGTTCTGTTGTAGCCTAGTTAGAGATCGTATGTCTATAATGTGTCTCTGATCCAAAAGTTGAACTATCTGACTACACTACTCACAGGGGTTTTGCCTTGCGTTCTTGTTGCTCCCCTTCTGCAAGATGCTCAGCTAATCATTCATTCCCTCTTCTCTTCGGGTGCAGGCCATGATTTGTGAATACCCATCTCCTGTATGGAGCAACAGGTACAGCGCAGATGAGACACTTCGTTTCAGTCAAAAGCAATCCACACAGCTCTTTGTTTTCACTGCTGACTGCCGTTTTAACCCATTACTGATGGCGCTGTAAGACCTCCACAAACCCCAGACGAGTTAGTGCTATTGCTGCACCTATTTCCTTCTGGTCACTTTAATATTATACTCAAAATTGCTAGCCAGGTTATTTCCTGATGTTCCCGCTACAAGTGCTTGATCTTGTTCATCAAAATCTCTGCATAAAGCCTTATGTTCTCTGTCACATGGCTAAGCTTGGTGTTAGGTTTCTAATCGGACACGTTGCGTGGGGGAGGCATGTCCACATGCACCAGCAATTGTCAGCGGCGCTGGTGGAGGAACGGAAAGTACTACCAAAAGAACTCCTTATCAACCTTATGGCTACAATGGGAGCACCTTGGAGAGCATGCACTGTCGTCCGCGGTGATCACACGCCCTGTTAAAAACCACGTCTCGCATTTACAGTGTCCAAGGGACCATCATAAATCAGTGTAAGTATTGTCTTTGAATGTTTCGTTTCTATTCGTCTCATTGCGTATTTCTTTAGTTACATTGTGTGCGATACTTAAGCAGTTATTTTTGAATAAGTCGTTGGAAGTCACATGCAGGGATTGAGCCGTGATGCCTCTATAGCAGTCCTTAACAGCGAAAGTGTTGCTAGTACAGAATTTTGTGTTCGAACTGACCTCTCGATTATGTCCCATTATAGTTCGATGGGATTCATGTCGAGCGATCTGGGTGGCCAAATCATTCTTTCGAATTGTTCAGAATGTTCTTCATGCCAATCACGAACAATTATGGCATGGTGACAGGGCGCATTGTCATCCGTAAATATTCAATCGTTGTTTGGGAAGATGAAGTCCACGAATGGTTGAAAAAGATCTCCAAGTAGTCGAACATAAACATTTCCAGCCAATGATCCTTGTAAACACAGCCTACACCATTATGAAGCCATTACCAGCTTGCAGAGAGTATTTTTGACAACTTGGGTCAACTGATACGTGGAATCTGCGCCACACTCACCTAGTTCAAGAATCGATAGTCCTTGCAGTATTCAGTATATTATCTTGACCGAAATTTACTGTCTGTAAATAAATATAAATTACAGCAGCGTTAGGTGGTTGCATGATGGCAGCTGTCGCACCACAGGCGGTGTGCTGTGCGCTCTGCTCACGGTACTCGCCGCTCCAGTTTGTTGCCTCCTCTGAAGCGCGCCTTGCGACTTCTTGAGCCGTCTTTACGTTTATGGTGAAAAAATTCGACTTAAATTTCGTAATTATTCCGATAGTGTTTTTTTTTCATTATTGTGATTTCATTCCCCTGCCCCATATGGGCAGGAGAGGGCTGTCAGTGGCACAATCCGCCCCTCTTCAGCCGGGTGACATGACAACTAAAACAAGAATAAAATGCTATATATATATATATATATATATATATATATATATATATATATAAGGCGATAAAAAGGGGAACATAAAACAGAGTAAGGGCAGATAATGGGGGTAAAAATACACTGACAGGGAGACATTCATGGGGGGACAATTAAAAAAGTCACCATAAAGTTAAAATACACAGTTGGCGATTCTTAAAACATAAAGAAGACACTGAATGCACATGCACAGGTTAAAAGTCAGCCACAGTATTAAAAACACTCCACAACAACACATTAAAAACCCACTTGGAGCACATGCAGTGAAGTATAAAACTGCCAGGTGGGACCTGCCGAGGGATAGGTCGGAAAGGATGGAAAAGGAGGGAAGAGCAAGGGGCAGCAGGGGAGTCGGCGGGATGAAGAGAGTAGGGGCGTCAGCAGGTACACCAAGAGGCAGGAGACTGGTGGGGCAGGAGATGAAGAGGGAAGACAAGGCAGGAGGGAGTGCAGAGACACTGAAAATGAGCACAAGGGAGGGGGGGGGGGGGTAGGAGGGGGAAACCGTTCAGGAGAAGGGAGTCCGATAGTGCGCCAGTCGATTCTTAAATTTGATTTTCTATGATCCCATCCTACGAGAATAGAGCGCCTTTAATTCCATAACTGTATGCTTGATTTGTTTTATTCGGAAATTAAGATGTACAGGGTGTTTCTAAGAGGACTTCACAGCTTTCAAAATTCTTACAAGGTTATTAATACGACTTACAGGCATATTCTTAGTATAATTTTGTAGGAAAGCAGATTAAGCTTCGATTCACCAAGCACCAAATCACCCCATCGCAAACTCTGGCGACACTTGTAGCAAAGGTGGCTGACTACACTTCTTAGCGATGTGTGGTCAATGGTGGCCGAGCAACTGGCTCGTCACAATACGCCAGTCACTACTCTTGATGAGCTGTGGTATCGTGTTAAAGCTGCATCGGCAGCTGTACCTGTACACGCCATCCAAGTTCTGTTTGACTCAATGCCCAGGCGCATCAAGGCCGTTATTACGGCCAGAGGTGTTTGTTCTGGGTACTGATTTCTCAGGATCTACGCACCCAAATTGCTTGAAAATGTAATCACATGTCAGTTGTAGTATAATATATTTGTCCAATGAATACCCGTTTATCATCTGCATTTCTTCTTGGTGTAGCAATTTTAATGGCCTGTAGTGTATCTCCACAACGTGTCCCACAAGTGCTCGACCACATGTGCTCGATCAGATTCAAGTCAGGGGAACGGGCTGGCCAGTCCATTCGCCGAATACCCTCTCGCTCCTACATGTGCGCTGTTCTATGCGGTCCCGCATTGTTATCCATAAAAATCAAGTCAGGGACGAATGAGCGCCTCAAAAGATGCCCGTGGGGAACGAAGTACAGTGGCACAATAGCGCCAACCAATGATTGTACCGTGTTCAAAGATTTGGAGGTCAGTATGTCCATGCAACATTATGCCTCCCCACACCATAACACCTAGACCACAAAAACGATCATATTCGACAATGTTTCTGAGTGCATAGCCGCTCGGGATTAGCCGAGCGGTCTAGGGCGCTGCAACCATGGACTGTGCGGCTGGTCCCGGCGGAGGTTCGAGTCCTCCCTCGGGCATGGGAGTGTGTGTCTGTCCTTAGGATAATTTCGGTTAAGTAGTGTGTAAGCTTAGGGACTGATGGCCTTAGCAGTTAAGTCCCATAATATTTCACACATATGTGAACTTTTGTTTTTTTTTTGAGCCCGTAACCACCTCTCATCATATGAGGATATGGCCGAAATGCTATCTTTGGCAACAGTGAACAAAAATTACAGTATCTAGTGAAGGAATGAATAGTCTAATGCATATAGAATGTGGATTGCAAATAAACTGAAGAAGTACAACGCTAATGAGCAGTAGCAGAAATGAGAATAGCGAAATGCTTAACATCAAAGTTGGTGATCACGAAACAGATGAAGTTAAGGAATTCTTCTACCTGGGATGTAAAATAACCCATGACGTACGAAGCAAGGGGGAAATAAAAAGCAAACTAGCAAAGGCAGATAGTCTACTGTGATCAAAGATCAGCTTTAATTTCAGGAAAATATTTTTGAATGAATGCAGAGTCTAGCCGCGGTAACATTGAATAAAATGTTCTCGGGTTTCCAACCGCGTCAATTGCTTAAAACTACACGAGCTTTCGGCCAAGCTCTCCTGGCCATTGTAAAGTGTTATGACTGCCAGTGGGCTGTTGGTGCGCCCTTATATACGCTAGCTGTCGGCTGTGATGTCACTGGTGCCCGTAACATTGCCAAATATGGGCATGTTTTGAGTCGGCGTTCGATGTGCCCTCTTCAACCGCGCGATCGCTGGATCTCACGCAGCGCTGAACTGCAAGCCACCGTCTCTATTAAGGATGTTTGTGGTAATTTTTATTTCAATAGCTTCCTTTTTTAAACTGTCCTAGAAGCTGTTAGTGCGAGCCACGACAGAGGTATCGTCAAATTTTATGTGGTGACCGTTTTCTAACCCATGCTCAGCTAACGCAGATTTCTATGGATAGCGTAGGCGATGATACCTTTCATGTTCTTTCCTGCGTTGTTCCACAGTGCGCACTCTTTGTCCGATGTACTTCTGGCCACACTCATAAGGTATTTCGTAGACTCCAGGTGTTCTGAGACCTACTACGTCTTTAACTGGTCTCAGTAATTGACGGATTTTTGTTGGAGACCTGAAGATTGATTTGATCTTGTGTCTTTTCTACAGGCGACATATTTTGCCCGACACAGAGCCACAGCATGGCAGCAAAACAAGTTTCTTTTCCTGCTCTTTGTCGGTGGTCTTATTCTGATATTTCCCAAAAATCACTTCTTTCACTTTATGGGCGCTGTAGCCGTTATTCCTGAAAACCTTGCGTAGGTGGCTCAGTTCATGAGGCAGGTTATCGTCGTCTGATATTACTCTTGCACGATGTACCAATGTTTGTAATACTGTGCGCTTCTGTGCTGGATGATGATGGCTGGTGGCGTGCAGGCACAGGTCTGTGTGGATGGGTATTCTGCAGACGCTTTGGCCAAGGCACCCATTTCGTTTACGGTGGACAAGGATGTCGAGGAAGTGCAATGCATTATCTTTTTCCACCTCCATGGTGAACTGGATATTACTGTTGATGCCATTGAGGTGTTCCAAAAACTCGTCTAGTTTCTCGCGTCCGTGTGGCCAAATGACGAACGTGTCGTCAACGTATCGAAAGAAACACTTCGACTTCAGTGGCGCAGTATCTATGGCAATATCATCAAAGTTCTCCATGAAGAGGTTTGCAACAGCTGGAGCCAACGGGCTACCCATTGCTACGCCGTCTGTCTGATCGTAATACTGACCGTTGTACACGAAATAGGAGGACGTAAGAGTGTGCCTAAATAGTGGACTGTTAGCAACTATAATATTAGTTATTGACATCTTTTTCTGTAACAAATTTGATATCGTGCCACACGTTCCGCACTACTCATAGTGACCGAGCGCACTGGTAAAACACTGGACTCGCATGCAGGAGGATGGCGATTCAAATCCATGTCCGATCATCCAGATTTACTTTTCTGTGTTTTTCCCTAAATTGCCGAATGAAAATGCCGGGAGGAGTCTTCGAAAATAGTACGGCCAATTTCCTTCCTCATTCGCCCCCAATTTGAACTTGAATTGTGTCTCTGACATCGGCGCCGAAGGCACTTTAAATCTGATCTTCTATTTTGCTTTACCCTGGCATAGTCTGATTCAATAAATGAACTTCTTAATAGCTCGCTGACCATTTACATATCATATTTAATTTATTTTTTCTCAATAGTATTTGTGTGTGAGTTAGTTGTATGAATACGTGCAACAATTCTGACGTGAGATGAGTACTTGAAGAAGTTAAGCTGAAATGAAACTAGCAGTAAACATTTCCTCTCTTCCTAAATGTTCAGTTGTTTGTGAATCCCTAAGTGACCAAACTGGTGAGGCCATCGGTCCCTAGACTTACTCACTACTTAAACTAACTTATGCTAAGAACAACACACACACCCATGCCCGATGGAGGACTCGAACCTCCGGCGGAAGGGACCGCGCAATCCGTGACATGGCGCCTCTAACACCGCGGCCACTCTGCGCAGCACTCTTCCTATGAATGTTGGGAGACACATATCGAACTCGTCTGAAACTGTACCTGTGCTCATGTCGGGCAAATGGGAAGCGAAGTTCTGCTGCTATCAAGATTGTTACAATTGGCAGTTCCAGCTCACTTAGACTTGGAAGACGGGAACAACAGGCCGTGGCATTGGTCACGTGACCAACCCTGCATCCGCCTCAAGTGACTGAAGGAAACCACGGGAATTCACCGTTAGGAACAACAGTCGAGGATCTCAACCCTTATCCCCCAAATGAAACGTTTTCCGCTGTACTTCTTACAATTCTTTCGAGACTCTGTCTCAGTTTATTTACTTATATTTGTATGGGGAACTAAACTACTGGATTTCAATAACATTCATCCGATTTTACAAGTCTGTCTTGCACACATTAACATCTCATGCAAAATTTCACTAATATGCTACACTCTGGGGCCTATAGCCTTTTGACCTGTAAGGGTAGTATTCTTAACTAAACTGAATATATTAATTTTATATATAGAAATTTAATTGTTTAAATATATTTAAATTTTATAATTCATCATTTAAGATTACGAGGAATAAAATGAAATGAAAAAAAATCTTGATAGCAGCAGGAATCCAACCTGGGCTAACAACTTACCTCTCAGAACACCTAGACACTCCTCTACAGAGCCGTCACTGCAACTGTTCATAAAATCCACTCATATTCTACGCTTGCACAATACTCCCCCTCGCAATTTCAAAGAAAAATAGTGACCTTATGCTGTGATCAATGTAGCACTTGTAGCGCTGGAAGGGATGACGTCAAATCAAAAGCATGTACCGGTAGAGTCGAAAACAGCTGCTCCCCCTCTTTGAACTGGTTGAAGTGCAGCCAACCATCATTTTAGCACTCGACACTGGTTTCTAGTTGCATCGGAGAGAGCACTACAAAACATGTTTTCGTCCGTTTTATTTGCATACCAGCAATCATTCCAAAAGAAATGACGTAATTTTAGTGCAATTTCGAGTTGCATTCGAACAGAGATAGCGTAATTTTACTGCAGTTCCAGGCTCGCATTTGAAGAGATGGTCCAAATGGCTCTATGCACTATGGGACTTAACATCTGAGGTCATCAGTCCCCTAGACTTAGAACTACTTAAACCTAACTAGCCTATGGACGCCACACACATCCATGCCCGAGGCAGGATTCAAACCTGCGGCCGTAGCAGCTGCGCGGATCCGGACTGAGGTGCCTCGAACTGCTCGGCCACAACGGCCGGCTGTTAGAAGAGAAACGGCATAATTTTACTGTGATATAAACAGCCGCTACTGGTTATACACCAATGGATACAGGAGCTTGGGATCAATTTTAACTTCTGCATCAAACATAAATGTACGCCTTAGCGCCAGTTGTAAGTTGCTGGTCATTTAGTTTCCTGCAGAGATCGCCCTGATGCAACTAGCTCTCTTGCTTGTTCATTGCCCAATATTCGTGGACTCGAGATGGTGAAACACAGCAACAAAAATGTGATTCTCATTCTTCATTTCCGTTGGCACTGCATAAGGTGTGCTTTAGTGCAACTACACTGAGGTCACAAAAGTCAAGGGATACCTCCTAATATCGTGTTGGACCTAATGTTTCTCGGCGCAGTGCAGCAACGCGACGTGGTATAAACTCAACAAGCTGTTGGAGATCCACTGCAGAAATTTTGAGCCATGCTGCCTATATAGCCGTCCATAATAGCCAAAGTGTTACTGGTGCAGGATTTTGTGGATGAACTGACCTCTCGATTACGTTCATAAATATTCGATGGGATTCATGTCTACCGAACTGGGTGGCCAAAACATGTGCTCAAATTGTCCAGAATGTTCTTCAAACCAATCGCGAACCATTTGGCTCAGTGACATATCGAATTGTCATCCACAAAAATTCCATCGTTGAATGGCTGCAGACTGTCTCCAAGTAGTCGAACGTAACCATTTCCAGTGAATGATCGGTTCAGTTGGACTAGAGGACACAGTCCATACCATGTAAATAAAGCCTTCGATAGTGCCTTGTTGACAGCTCGGGTCCACGACTGTGGGGTCTACACCACCTTCGAACCCTCCCATCAGCTCTTAGCAACTGAAATCGGTGCTCATATGCCCAGGCCACGATATTCCAGTAGTCTATGGTCCATGACTGTGAGGTCTGCACCACCTTCGAACCATCCCATCAGCTCTTACCAACTGAAATCGGTGCTCATGTGCCCAGGCCACGATATTCCAGTAGTCTAGGGTCCATGACTGTGGGATCTGCACCACCTTCGAACCCTCCCATCAGCTCTTACCAACTGAAATCGGTGCTCATGTGCCCCGGCCACGATATTCCAGTAGTCTAGGGTCCATGACTGTGGGATCTGCACCACCTTCGAACCCTCCCATCAGCTCTTACCAACTGAAATCGGTGCTCATGTGCCCAGGCCACGATATTCCAGTAGTCTAGGGTCCATGACTATGGGGTCTGCACCACCTTCGAAACCTCCCATCAGCTCTTACCAACTGAAATCGGTGCTCATATGCCCAGGCCACGATATTCCAGTAGTCTATGGTCCATGACTGTGGGGTCTGCACCACCTTCGAACCCTCCCATCAGCTCTTACCAACTAAAATCGGTGCTCATATGCCCAGGCCACGATATTCCAGTAGTCTAGGGTCCATGACTGTGGGGTCTCCACCACCTTCGAACCCTCCCATCAGCTCTTACCAACTGAAATCGGTGCTCATATCCCCAGGCCACGATATTCCAGTAGTCTAGGGTCCATAACTGTGGGGTCTGCACCACCTTCGAACCCTCCCATCAGCTCTTACCAACTGAAATCGGTGCTCATATGCCCAGGCCACGATATTCCAGTAGTCCATGACTGTGGGGTCTGCACCACCTTCGAACCCTCCCAGCAGCTCTTACCAACTGAAATCGGTGCTCATATGCCCAGGCCACGATATTCCAGTAGTATAGGGTCCATGACTGTGGGGTCTGCACCACCTTCGAACCCTCCCATCAGCACTTACCAACTGAAATCGGTGCTTATATGACCAGGCCACGATATTCCAGTAGTCTAGGGTCCATGACTATGGGGTCTGCACTACCTTCGAACCCCCCCCCCCCCCCATCAGCTCTTACCAACTGAAATCGGTGCTCATATGCCCAGGCCACGATATTCCAGTAGTCTAGGGTCCAACCGATATGGTCACTAACCCAAGAGTGGCGCTGCAGGCCATGTCACGCCGTTGGACTCGCGCCGGTCGTGTGCTGCCAGAGCTCATCAACGGCAAATTTTGCCACACTATCCTAACGGATAAGTTTTTCGCACGTCCCACATTGATTTCTGCTGTTATTTCACGCTTTGTTACTTGTCTGTTAGCACTGACACTTCTACGTAAACGCCGCTGCACTCTGACGTTGACTGAAGACCTTCGGCCACTACGTTGTCCGTGGTGAGAGATAATACCTGAAATTTGGTATTGTCAGCACTCTCTTGGCACGTGGATTTCGAAATATTGGATTCTCTAACGATTTTCGAAATACACTCATGCTCATAAATTAAGGATATTGCTGATACATGGTGAAACAACGTTCTGGTGGGCGGTTTGCGGGTTTAAATCACCTCGGGGTATGACCATGCGGTGCATTTGACCTCCGGTCGTCGCGCGGTGACGCTAGCAGTAGTCCACATACGCAGAGGTGTGTTGGTGCATGTCAGACTACGGTGCAGCGAGTAAGTGTGCAGACGTTTTCAGACGTGCTAATGGTGACTGTGTGTTGAAAATGGCTCAAAGAACACATATTGATGACGTTTGAGGAGTAGAATAATAGGGCGACGGCAGGTTGGTCAAACACAGCAGGTCGTAGCACGGGCCCTCCGCGTGCCACAAAGTGTGATCTCAAGATTATGGCAACGATTCCAGCAGACAGAAAACGTGTCCATGCGCTACAGTACGGAACGTCGACAGTGTACAACACCACAAGGAGACCGATATCACACCATCAGTGCCGGCAGAGGGCCATGGAGTGCAGGAGGCAGCCTTGCTCGGGAACAGTTGCCCCCAGAAACAGAGTCTACAGACGAGTGAACAGACATGGTTTATTCGTCCGGAGACCTGCAAGGTACATTCCACTGACCCCTGGTCACAGGAGAGCCTGTAAAGCCTCGTGTCAAGAACACAGTGTGTGGTCATTGGAACATTGGTCCCAGGGTATGTTCACGGACGAGTCCAGGTATTGTCTGAACAGTGATTCTCGCCGGGTTTTCATCTGGCATGAACCAGGAAACAGATACCAACACATTAATGTCCTTGAAATGGACCTGTATGGAGGTCGTGGTTTGATGGTGTGGGATGGGATTATGGTTCAAATGGCTCTGAGCACTTTGGGACTTAACTTCTGAGGTCATCAGTCCCCTTTTCAGGGGCGCAGTGGGTCCCACCTTCCTCCTGATGGATGATAACGCACGGCCCCACCGAGCTGCCATCGTGGAGGAGTACCTTAAAACAGAAGATATGAGGCGAATGGAGTTGCCTGCCTGTTCTCCAGGTCTCAACCCCATCGAGCACGTCTGGGATGCTCTCGATAGACGTATCGTTGCACATCTTCAAACCCCTACGACACTTTCAGGAGCTCCGACAGGCACTGGTGCAAGAATGGGAGGCTATACCCCAGCAGCTGCTCGACCACCTGACCCAGAGTATGCCAACCCGTTGTGCGGCCTGTGTACGTGTGCATGGTGATCATATCCCATATTGATGTAGGGGTACATGCGCAGGAAACAGTGTCGTTTTGTAGCACATGTGTTTCGGGAAGGTTTTCTCAACTTATCACCAACACCGTGGACTCACAGATCTGTGTCGTGTGTGTTCCCTATGTGCCTATGCTATTAGCGCCAGTTTTATATAGAGCCATGTTGTGTAGCATCACATTCTGCAATTTTCCTTAATTTATGAGCATGAGTGTAGAATGTCCCATGCGTCTAGCTCCAACTACCTTTCTGTTCAAAGTCTGTCAGTTCCTGTCGTCCGGCTGCAATCACGTCGGAAAGCCTTTCACATGAATCACTTGAATACAAATGACAGCTATGCAAATGCAACGGCCTTTTATACCTTGTGCACGCGATACTGCTGCCATCTGTATTTGTGCATATCCCTGTCCCATGACTTTCGTCACCCAAGTGTACGGTTTAATAAGAAGCCTACAGATCTTGCCTTGCATTTCTCTCTCTCTCTCTCCCTCTTTTTGGGTGTTCGTGAAAGAGTGCGCATATACGAGGGTTGGAACTTTAATAGTGGCAATTATTTATTTACAGCTCGTACAAAATAGGTACATGTTTCAAAGTCATCACTTCTGTCTCTATGCTGTTCATTTTTGGAACACAACCTACGACTAGCTTAGAGACAGGAGTGATGACACTTTCTGCAGGACCTGACCATCATTTTACAGAATAATGCTCAAACACGTACAGTGCAAGCTGTTACTGATTGGTTTGACTGATGAGGCTGCTTAGAGCTATACCATCTACTACACTCCCCTGACTTAAGCCCTCGTAAGTTCAGCTCTATTTCTAAACTGATGGAAACACTTCACGCCATTCACTTCAGAACTGCTACATATTCTTCGGACAATAGACCGCACCGTCCTAACTGTCTACACAACTGGCACTGCTAAGAGTATCCTACGACTTCCACATCGCTGGCAACGGGTTATGCACAATGCCGGTGACCACTTTGAAGGTCAGTAAAACTTTGAAATACGTATCTATTTTGTACGAGCTGTAAATAAATAGTTGCCATTATTAAAGTTCCAACCCTCGTATGTTTCCCCGTGCAGTGGTTTTGAATGAATTACAATCCCGCAGCAATAAGACGCGCACGGAAAAGGAAGTGTCGAGTTTGATTGACTATTATCTCACTGGAGAACTGGAAGAAAATTTGTGAAAGGTAAATGAAACTATGATATAGATGACAAAATAATTTTGCTACCCTTCCTTGTAACTACCCTAACGTAAATACATCTAGAAATTTGTAGAAAATCGAGTTGATCCTTCAAGGGGGTATGTGAATGCATGTGAAATACAATCCCTTGTAAAATCTGGTGTTTATTACCAAAATAAAAACTTTGTATTCCTAAGCTTGAGTTAAAGTTAACTTCAACTCTAGCATGTAGAAGATATCAGAAAGTCAAAGAAGTCCCATACTTAGGAAACGAGCTCAGAGGGACATATGTGGGAATCCTACATGGCCGCTCGTGGCAACGTCTTATTAGAGATGGTTCGTCCTTGCCTTGCTCCTACCTGTTGCGAAATTTCAAGTCGGTATTTGTGTCGTGACTGTGCTATGTGCCTGCACACTACAGTGTTGCGTTTGTATTGTTATGGATGAAGGGAACGGTGAGGGTTAAAATCGCAACACCAAGAAGGAGTTGTGCGACTTAAAAGGAAGTTGCGAGGCTTGTTTCTACATCTGAAAGATGATATTCACGTTTCACGCCATTCGCACAACAATGGCGCTAGTAGCGCTGGAATGTGACCTCTGACAGCGGTGGTCACAAGAATGTACGGTCGCAAGAAGGTCGGGCTCCGGACGGCCATGTGAGACTATCGAGAGGGAAGACCAACATGTTCGGCGTATGGGGCTGGCGCATCGTGCAGCATCTGCAGCAGTTGGCACCAAGATGACACAACGGACTGTTACAAAAAAAAAAAAAAAAAAAAAAAAAATTGGTTACTTCAAGGACGCCTCGGAGACAGACGTTCTGTAGCGTGCATTCCACTGTCCTCAAACCACTGCCATTTGCGACTTCAGTTGTGTCAATCGAGAGCTCACTGGAGGGCAGGGTGGAGGTCTGTTGTGTTTTCTGATAGAAGCTGGTTCTGCCTCGGTGTCAGTGACGGCCGTGTGTTGGTTGCAAAAAGGCCAGTTGAGGGCCTGCAACCAGCTAGACACAACGAACTTACACCTGGAGTTATGGTCTCGGGTGCTATTTCGTACTTCAGTAGGAGCACTCTCGTGGTTATGCCACGCACGCTTAACTGCAAATTTGTACGTCAGTCTGGTGGTTCGACCTGTTATGCTGCCAGTCATGAACTGTATTCCAGGGGGTGTTTTCCAACTGGATAACGCTGATCCACATACCGCTGCTGTAACCCAACATGCTGTACAGAGTGTCGACATGTCGTGGCTTTGCTCGATCATCAGATATGTGTTCAATGAACCACATGTGGGACATCATCGGACGACAACTGCAGCGTCATCCACAAAGAGCATTAACCAAACCTGAATTGATCGAGCATGTGGAAGACGCGTGGAACTCCATCCCACAAACTGACATTCGGCACCTGTACAAGACCATGTTTGCACATTTGCATACTTTCATTCAATGTCATGGTGGTTACACCGATTATTAATGTAGCATCATTTCGCTTTCACTACGGCCGTTTTCGCACTTACATTAACCTGTGATCTTGGAAAGTTAATCAATTAAATATGTTACCTATTCCCCTTATTGCGTTACTCTAAAGTCATTATTTTTTAGTATTGCGATTTTTTTCCGTCTTTGTAGCCACTCTTCTCGAAATGCACAAAGGATGCTACCTAGCTTAACGTCCCTATCCGACGGCCGGATCACGATTAGTACTATTGCATACTCTCACTTCACGATACGCTGCGAACAGGATTGGAATTTAATCCAGAATATTGACGAAAACATAAGCTTCATGCTACCAACTCTCCTTCTATTGCCGATCAAATAGTGGCAGTGAAAATTTTCCACCACCAGGATTCGAACCAGCTTACCACCGTAACTTAAATTTCAGCCCAAGTTTCGATCTTCATTTGCGTAAAAGATATAGTCTTGTGGCATAGAATGAATATTTTTGAAACACCATGTCCGTTGTTACTTTCTAACATGCAGTCACAGTTCATTATTGCTTCAAACGTTCTGAAATCGATATGAAGTTCTTATTTAAAGCTCTCAAATACCAAAAACAAAGTAGGACTGCTGCCATTACTCATTTCACGTTTCTGAAAATTGGTCTTTCAAATATTTGCCGTGAAATCGGCGGTGCTACGCATATTCGCGTGCTAAGTAGCACTTTGTACACCGTCCACTACCTGATAAATTTAACCCAAATCGACAATCAGAGCAACTACAAAGATAAGAATGTGACCAGCCTGCTTCCAGCTGCCGCACGATACTGTTCTAAAACCGATAACAGCAGGTCGAAATGTCAACTGGCGATTGTTGACAGATAAGACGACCTCGTGTTTCCCAATTCAGACTGAAAGGTAATTCCTAACGTAATTAGACTTGGCCAATTTCATACAAAGAGGCAACTTAGCCTTCCTCCTTTGTGGCTTTTTCATTTCTTATGGTCAGCAGAGGTGTAGGCTGACATCGGACAATGCCCTAACTTCAGTTGAAGAACGCTGTGAATCCCGAAATTGTGCAATAGAACAACAAATCGTAATGTGTCAGCCATTCTTATTTTTACGACAGGTATATTATTTTTCCGGAGTTTCAAGTTACCGATTCGGATCTCCGCGGAAAACCAGATTTTGACAAGCCTCAAGAAAAGTACAATGGTGCAAGGAGCAGTACTGTTTAGAAACATGGAATGTAAGCTCCACATGTCAAGGATAACTAGACGTAGCCGACAGAGAAATGGAGAGAATTGGAATCAAAAACTGGAAACGAGTGAAATGAGGCATAATGGTATGGTAGAATTTGCTTCGTATGTCATACGGTATATTATTTCTAACAACAGAAGTAATGGAATAATTAGTAAGAGAGTAATAAAACTGTAATGCCCTGCAACTACAGGGTGTTTTGGTAAGAGCATGCACAAATGTAACGGGACATAGAGAGTGCTCGACTGAGGTCGGAGGAGCCAGCTTAAGGAGATATGGAAGTAAACTTGTCTACCGCTTTGTCTATCATTACTGTTTTCCAGCTTATTCACAACTAACATGCTTAAAAGTTTACACGAACTGTCCTATTTATTTACATGTACATTCGTTATTTGCTGCAAGGAAAAAAGGAGGACGAGGCTAATTACCATGAAGTCATGATGCAGGTTTTGTTTGCTTTACTTGCCTCTGTTCAGTCGTATTTTCATTGTCCCATGACGCAATATACTATGAATCAACGACAGACCCGTTCATCACCCAGTGCTATTCAGAGACGTACAGTACAGTACGATGGAACAGTATCGGTACAGTACTTCTTGGTCGCTGGATTCCATGGTCTGCCATGTCACCTGAGCAGAATCCCCTTGATTATTTCCTATGGGCATATTTAAAGACATTAGCGTATGAGACCCCAGTAGATACGAAGATGAAATTAGTTGCCAGAATTGTAGCTGCCTGTGGTGTGATTCGAAACACACCAAGGATATTTATCGGGATGCTTCAGAATCTTGTTCGTCGATATCATGCTTGCAATGAGGTTGATGGCCGTCAGTTTCAGCAGCAAGTACACAGTACTGGGATTTTATTCTTATTACCTCCTTAAGCTGGCTTCTCCGACACCAGGTTTTCTGCCTTAAACTGCTCAGTGAATCATCCTTTAAGCGTCCTGTTAAAGTTTTGCACCGTCTTGAACCGTGCGTGGCTCGTGTTCGTGCCATCTCTTATGTTAATTTTCAGTTACTGGTGTCACTGAGTTGCTGCCTTGCCTGCCCGCGAGTGGCAGCAGCAGCGCTTATCGATATATAGGCCCTTGCTGTATTATCTTTGCTGGATTGCTTTTACTTCCCGGTCGTCGTGTGTTGTGAGTTAGTTCGGACCTTGCAGTGTTTGAGTTGGCACGCGGCACAAGTTCAGTCGGGGCGCGGCAGCAGTGAGGTCCGGACCGCCATGTCTCGCCCGAGGGTTGCCGACACACATGATTGGAGTGGGGACGACTTTGGTTGGTGGTCGGTCGGTCGTCTTGTCGGACGACGAGTTTTCGGCCGGCGATCACTTATGGGTTGGCTGTGTGTGCCGACTCGTGATTCGTCCTTGTTACTGTACAGTCACTGCCGTTAGCATTGTCTAGTTCTTCAGGCAAGTGTACGTGAAACTCTGTGTGGTTTGTGTGATTTTGACTGACAAGTTATTTTAAATATTGTCGGCGTACTGGCTCTCAGTCGGTTGGTTGGCGTGGAGCAGCCAGGAATTCCCGACGGGGCGTAGTTAGGCCGGGGCCCACTGGCGGTCTCTACGCGGTGTCGGAATGTGCGGCGCTGTTCCAATTTCTACGAGGTCTGTGGCTCACCGACCCTGGACACAAAAGTTGAGTTTTGATTTAACCTACCAGCAAGGCAAGACTTTTCACATTGTGCCGTTTGGAGTTCGTTGTCGGCTGTTGGGATATTCCCGCGAGCAACAACGTGGTTTATAAGTTGGAAAATTCTAGCCACCCTCCGGTGGAGTTTCACTGTATTTGGTTATTTGAAATGAAGTGCACCAGCGGAATCTTCTGCCTTGTGGCCGTTAACGTTGCGGTTATCTGCCCTGGCCGTTGACGTAAATTTAAGGCAGTGTAGTTTCCTCATCGAGTTGTTGCTGTCCATCACGGTGTGTAGTTTGACAGCTCAATGTATAATTGGTTGTGGGCGCCAATATTTTTTATGTTGTTCCGTTGAACTCTCTGTTGTGCCCTGGTTGGGTGAAGTGGAAGTTATCTTGTCGGTGGGTCCGTTGACTGTCGGTCGGTTGGGTTGTCGTCAGATAGTGAATGGTTGGCCCGACTGCATTTCTCACCCAAGCGAGCGTTAGTGTTTGAATTACAGGCCGGCCCTCGAACATCTGAGCGCCCTTGAGTGTACTGCCCTATTTTTTTAAAATTCGTTCTTGTTGTTTGTACTTGTATGGCTTCTAGCCGATTTTTTTAAAATTGGGGTTGTTTTGCCCTTAAGGCCTTCAGCCTAGTTTAAAGTACTGTTTCACGTAAGCCCTTTGGCTTTTCAAAAATTTTAATGTTGTTGAAATTTTAAGTTTTGGGCCTTCAGCCGATTTGGAGTTTGAGTTGTTTCTAAGGCTTTCAGCCTAAATTATAGTACTGTTTCACCTAAGGCCTTTGGTATTTAAAAAAATTAATGTTATGGAGTTTTAAGTGTTAGGCCTTCAGCCGATTTGAATTTAACTCGCTTACTTCAGCCTAACTAAAGAACTGATTTAAGATAAGGTTTGTCTTTTAAATTTCTGGTTATGTTTGCGCTTTAAGTTATTGGCCTTCAGCCGTTTTTAAATTAAAGTAGCTTTCAGCCGGTAATATGGTCTCAAAGATTAAAGGTGTGTGTTTAAAAAAAAAATTTTATTGCGTTCTTGTAATGTTTGATCAAATAATAAAATTGTATGTTCGAGTGTAACTGCAAGCCCCTTATTTTTGCCCCTTTCCACAATTTATACTATCTGTCCTGTCTGCGGGTTAAGCAGGGCGTCTCAGGTCTTACGGAAACATCCTGGGATAAAAATGATGGAATGGTTCCCATAAGATTCCAAGATCAACCTACTAACATATCACAGTCATTCAAGTTGACGCATTAATCACCGATTCCGAAAATGATCTTATTGACCAGTTCAATGGAGATCTTCAAGAACTATTGCTGTTGACACCAAAAGAGGGTGTCGTATTTATAGATGGAGACTGGAATTCCCTAGTGGAAAACAAAATTAAGAAATTGTTGACAAAGTTTCGAGGACAATATCAGGTAGAAGAGATATCTTCACCGGTAAATGTCAAGATACACACTCAGCATCCTAAACGTCGGTAGTACATATTAGTGGATAAAGCCTTTTAAGTGTATCGTTGATGCGTTACTACACGTACCTTCGCCTTTACCGCAGATAGAGTAGCTACCATGCGGGACGAAACGGACACATAACGAATGTCCCATATGAATTGATGTCCAGGGATAAGTAATAGAGAATCGGGTTACATGTGTTTAACTTTGTTTTATGTTACCTAGGATAATGTCGTTTTCTTTAGTTTGCTATGGTATGGGTCATTTTCTTTTGAGATACACCTTGATCCTAAGGTAGGAGGGTATTCATGATAGTTCCTTTTTCCTAGGCGGTGTCGACGATTGTGTTCAAACGTATTGTTGTGAACATAGTGTTCTTACACGCATGTAAGGCACATGTGATTCAGAACCAGTACTTGGAAACTGAAATCGTATTCTCAAGGCAACCAGATGTTCTTCTCACAAACAACACCTGGATCATTTGAGTTCACATTTAGTATCTGGGAGGTAAGAAATGAATTACTACGATTGCAAGATATGTTTATAAACTTGTCTGCTGAGGCAACCAGAAGATAAACGGTAGAGGACATACTGATAAGGGCTCAGTTGCAGCAACTGACAGGAGTAATTGCGGAGTCACTAGCGCGAAATAAGAGAGTTTGGTTAGACGTTGGTGGAAAGCTGCTGAAAACAGTATTTAGAGCGGCAACAGTGAGGACATAATGAACTTAAATAATACAGTGGAGATGTCGCAGATCATAGTCATGAACACAGAAACAACTGTAAGTTGGCATAGGGCACATATCGCGAATGTGGAACAAGGAATACTGAACAGTACTAAAGCGATGCTTAAAATAACAACAGAGTTACAGCAGTATACAAAAGAAACTACGGATACACCAAACAAAGATCTGAATACAAAATCACTTGACTACACTAGCTGAGAGATAAGGAGCAGCCAAATTGCTACAAGAACTAGCTAATAGTTTGGGAAATTCCTGTCCCTTCTCCTTGTCAGTGTTTCCCACATATTCTTTCCACTCCGATTCTTCGCAGAATTTCCTCATTCCTCACCTTATCGGTCCACCTAATTTTCAACATTCATCTGTAGCATCACATCTCAGATGCTTCGATTCTCTTCTGATCCGGTTTTCCCTTTCATTACCATACAATGCTGTGCTTCAAGCGCACATTCTCAGAAATTTCTTCTTCAAATAAAAGCCTATTTTGGATACTAGCAGACTTCTTTTGGCGAGGAATGCCATTTTGCTAGTTTTAGTTCGCTTTTGATGTCCTCCTTCCTCCATCCATCACTGGTTATTTTGCTGCCTAGGAGGTAGAATACCTTAACTTCATGTACTTCGTGACCATCAATCCTGATGTTAGGTTTCACACTGTTGTCATTTCTGCTACTTCTCATTACTTTCATCTTTCGTCGATTTACTCTCAATCCATATTCTGTACTCATTAGACTGTTCATTCCATTCATCAGACCATGTAATTCGTCTTCACTTTCACTCAGGATAGGAATGTCATCAGCGAATCGTATCATTGATGAAACTTCCTGGCAGATTAAAACTGTGTGTCGGACCGAGACTCGAACTCGGGAACTTTACCTTTCGCGGGCAAGTTCTCTACCATCTGAGCTACCCAAGCACGACTCACGCCCCGTCCTCACAACTTTACTTCTGCCAGTACCTCGTGTCCTACCTTCCTAGAGCACTTGCCCGTCCGGCACACAGTTTTAATCTGCCAGGAAGTTTCATATCAGCGCACATTCCGCTACAGAGTGAAAATCTCATTCTCGTATCATTGATATCCTTTCACCTTGAATTTTAATTCCGCTCTTGAACCTTTCTTTTATTTCCATCACTGCTTCTTCGATGTACAGGTTGAGCAGCAGGGACGGAATACTACATCCCTATCTTACATTCTTTTTAATTTGAGCACTTCGTTCTTGCTCGTCCACTCTTATTTTTCCATCTTGGCTCTTGTACATATTGTACATTACCCGTCTCTCCCTAAAGCTTACCCCTATTTTTCTCACAATTTCGAATATCTTGCATCATTTTACATTGTCTAACGCTTTTTCTAGGTTGACAATTTCTATGAACGTGTCTTTATTTTTTTTTAGTCTTGCTTCCATTATCAACAGCAAAGTCAGAAATGTCCTTCTGGTGCCTTTATCTTTCCTAAAGCCACACTGATCGTCATCTAACACATCCTCAGTTTTCTATTTATTTTTTTTCTTGTCAGCAACTTGGATGTATGAGCTGTTAAGCTAATTGTGAGATAATTTTCGTACTTGTCGGTTCTTGCAGCCATTCTATACGCCAATGTGAATAGGCGTTTTGTTGCCACTTTCGTCAATGACTTTAGAAATTCTGATGGAAAGTTATCTATCCTTGCTGGCTTATTTGGTCTTAAGTCCCCCAAAGCTCTCTTTAATTCTTATTTTAATACTGGATCCCATATTCTTCTATATCGTTTCTTCTTCTATCACATCCAGCAAATCTTCCATCTCATAGAGGCATTCAATGTAATCTTTCCATCTATCCGCTCTCTTCTCTGCAGTTAATAGTGGAATTCCCGTAGCACTCTTGCTTTTAATTTCACAGAAGGTTGTTTGACTTCCCTATATGCTTAGTCAGTTCTTCCAACAATCATTTCTTTTTCGACTTCTTGACTTTTATCATGCAGCCATTTCGTCATAGCTTCCTTGCGCATACTATTTACTTCATTCCTCAAGAACTTGTATTTATGTATCCCTGAATTTCCCTGAACATTTTTGTACTTTCTTCTTTCATCAATCAGCTGAAGTATTTTGTCTGTTACCCATTGTTTCTTCGCAGTTACCTTATTTTTAGCTATGTTTCCTTTCCAATTTCTGTGATTCGTCTTTCTAGTGATGTCCATTCCACTTCAACTCTACTATATACTGGGCTATTCTTTATTGCTGTTTCGACAGCCTTTGAGATATTCAAGCGTATCTCGTCACTCGTTAGTACTTCCGTATCCCGCTTGTTTCCATATTCGTTCTTCCTGACTAATCTCTTAAACTTCAGCCTACTCTTCATCACTACTAAATTGTGATGCGAATCTAAAGCCGCTCCTGGGTATGCTTTACATTCCAGTATCTGATTTTGGAATTTATGACCGTGATGTAATCTAACTGAAATCTTCCCGTATCACCTGCCCTTCTTGTTCCTTGTCCCAAGTCTATATTCTCCTGTAACCTTTAACTTTTTTTTCAACTCCTTCCCCTACAACGGCATTCTAGTCCCCCATGGCTATTAGATTTTCATCTGACTTTACGTAGTGTATTACCCTTTCAGTATCCTCATACACTTTCTCCATCTCTTCATCTTCATTTTGTGACGTCAGCATGCATACCTGAACTATCGTTGTTGGTGTTGGTTTGCTGTCGATTCTGGTAAGAACAACCCTATACTGAATTTTTCACAGGAGCACACTCTCTGCCCTGTCTTCCTATTCTTAACGATACCTACTCACGTTATACCATTTTCTGCTGTTGATAGTACACTATACTCATCTGACGAGAAATCTTTGTCTTTTTTCCATTTCGCTTCGCTGACCACTCCTATATCTAGCTTGAACCTTTGTCTTTCCTTTTCAGATTTACTAGCTTCCCTACCACGCTCTAGCTTCTGACGTTCCACGCGCCGACTCGTAGAACATTACCCTTTCGTTGGTTATTCACGCTTTTTCTCATTGTCACCTCCCCTTTGGCGTACAGGATTTTGTGCACGAACTGACCTTAAGATTATGTCCAATAACTTTTCGATGGGAGTCACGTCGAGCGATCTAGGTGGCCAAATCATTCGCTCGAACTGTCCAGAATGTTTTTCAAACCAATCGCGAACATCTTTGGGCCGGCGATACGGCGCATTGCCATCCATAAACATTCCATTGTTGTTTTGGAACATGAAGTCCATGAATGACAGCAAATGGCCAATGGTCGGTTCAGGTGGACCAGAGAATCCAGTCCATCCATTTCAACACAGCCCATGCCATTAGGGAGCCACCACCAGCCAGCACAGTGCCTTTTGACAACTTGGATCCTTGGCTTCTTGGGGGTGTGCTTCACTCTCGATCCCTACCATCAGATCTTACCAACTGGTATCGGGACTCATCTGACCAGGCCACAGTTTTCCAGCTGTCAAGGATCCAATCGATGTGGTCAGGAGCCCAGGAGAGGCGCTGCAGGTGATGTCGTACTGTTAGCAAAGGCACTCGCGTCGGTCGTCTGCTACCGTAGCCCATTAATGCAAAATTTCACCACACTGTCCTGACAGAGACGTTAGTCGTACGCCCCACATTGATATCTGCGGCAGTTAGATCTGACAACTCTACGCAAACGCCACTACCCTCGGTCGTTAAGCGAGAGCTAATGTCTGAAATTTGGTGTTGTCGGCACTCTTTTGGCACTATGGATCTCAGCATATTGAATTCTCTACCGATTTTCGAAATGGAATTCCGATGTGTCTGTCTCCATCTACCATTTCGCGTTCGAAGTCTGTTAATTCTTGTCTTGCGGCCATAATCACGTCGGGCACCTTGTCATATGACTCACCTGAGTGCAAGTAACAGCTCCGCCAATGCATTGCCCTTTTATACCTTGTGTACGTAATGTTACCGGCATCTGTATATGTATATATCCCTACCACATGACTTTTGCTACCTCAGTGTAAATGGGTACAGATTCAAACTCACGACTACTGGTTTCGGAACAAAAGAGGACGCACATTATTACGTCAGTAGGAGATCTCACCAAGTATATCAAGAAATTAGTTGCCATCTGCCTAGCTCAAATGGTACGAAGTGACAAGTGATAGTGTAAAAGATAGCTATTTCTAGGGGGAATGGAAGCACCAGAATGCAAGAGTGTAGTATCAATGCCACAGTCACACTTTCAGAGGGTTGACAATCACTGGATTTATTTCCAGTTCTGGACAGAAAATGTTTGTCGAAATTAGTGGCAAGGTCTTATTGGAGCAAACTGCTGAGGTCATCGGTACCTAAGCTTACGCACTACATAATCTAACCTAAACTAACTTACGCTAAGCACAACACACACACCCATGCTGGAGGGAGCACTCAAACCTCCGACGTGGGGAGCCGCGCGGACCGTGACAAGGCGCCTGAGACCACGCGGCTTCCCGGCGCGGCTTCCAGACAGAAACGGTAGCAGTTAATTTGTATGATATAGAACATTTACAGGTATGACGAAATTAGAATTACGGCAGAGTGGTTGACTGATTACTGGAGCCAAGTCTGACACAACTGGAACACAATTTCACACTCCCGGTACGGTTAGTTACGGGAACCACTATAATCACACGCACTCGATCATTATTGCATTGGGCGGAGAAACCTCTGTGTTTAACATCCTGAATAGCACTTTGGAGCCCACTTTGCTACAAACAATAGATGAATTAATTATTTCGGAAAAGCACAAATTTTGGCAGATCAAATGCTACTACAGCATGTACGGAAATATCAAGAAAAACGTAGACATTATTATTACGATCATCGTATCAAATACTAGTGGTATCCCGATACTAGCATTCACTTGTGGAACTTACTTTTGTGTAAAAAGGAAAATCATTCAGGTGGACAAAGCGACCGTTCGTGAATTCTTCAAGGAATGGATTCCCACAAGCTAGTAGAAATTCTAGAGAAAATGTATTAAGAAGGAAAAAATGTTAAACTAGGTGAAGCTTCTTATTGTTGATTTACAGAATTAGAAATTTAGAAAAAAGTCCCCACAGCTCGGCATTACTTCAGCATAGGGAAGGTCAACACAAGCCAGCAGCAAAGCATAAGCATTTCGACGCGGTTAGTCGGCTACCAAGAGTGTGACATCGACACTGCTAAGTTCGAATACGAAAGAAATATTGTACGAGAAACCGACACCAAACTGCCTTCGTTGCCCTGGTAAGATTAGGATCCACTAAAGAGGAACAACAACGCCTATCAGGAACCTGACGTAGCAGGTGCAGTACTGAAAAAAAAACCGTTAAGCAAATGTAGCAGGCCTAGAGCAGCTGACCAGTCGTAGTAAACGGGAAAAACTGGATCATTACGAAGGAAAGGAAGGGAGAAATGGTTCAAATGGCTCTGAACACTATGGGACTTAACATCTATGGTCATCAGTCCCCTAGAACTTAGATCTACGTAAAACTGACTAACCTAAGGACAGCACACAACACCCAGTCCCCACGACGCAGAGAAAATCCCTGACCCCGCCGGGAATCGAACCCGGGAACCCGGGCGTGGGAAGCGAGAACGCTACCGCACGACCACGAGCTGCGGACAAAGGAAGGGGGACTGGGCTTATTAGCGGGGTCATTAGAACGGTGCACAAGCTCGGATTGCGTCAAGGATGGGGAAGGAAATCGGCCGTGCCCTTTCAAAGAAACCATCCCGGCATCTGCCTGGAGCGATTTAGGGAAATCATGAAAAACCTAAATCTGGATGGCTGGACGTGGTCTGAACCGTCGTCCTCCCGAATGCGAGCCCAGTGTGCTAGCCACTGCGCCACTCCACGCGGTATGTCATTACGAATGATGTGTCACAGCAAAGCCTCTCCTCGGTGCAATATTATACCTCGACCAGCTAGCTTGGAGGCAGTCGATCAGTAGTGTCGAAAGCGTCCATGTCTTTGGCATTCGATTCTCTGATTATTGTACTGTGACATTTTGTGTAAGATTGTTTCTGTATTGTCACACTGTAGCAATTATACTTTCGCTGCCTGGCATAATGAGAGCAGTACCATAACCACGGATAACCGACGCCAGAGTCCAGGTCTGCAGTTGTTACTGATTGGTCGTCCATGGGTCCACCGAACACCGTTCCAATTCAGGGTGCGATGCTCTGAAACTTCAGCTTCATACGGACCAGACGGCCTACACAGCCGACACTACGATCAGAGTTCATCGTGACATCACAGCATCCGACACCGTGGTCCATCTGATGGGATAACGTGTACTGTGAGCAGAGAGGGACCGAGCACTCTCAGGGCGGCTTGTCAGTCGATTACACACACACACACGACGGTCACGCCTTTTTCGCAGCAATCTGGCACACGGAAAGCACCTACCGATCGGCGTGTGGGGAACACTTCAGACCACGAATCTTCGGCTGACACTGAAAACTTCGGCAACCTTGAGTTTGCTGCCGATGATAGCAGATTCCACTACAGCGTACGTAGCAACCGGCCGTCTCTCGGGCCACAACTATGATATGTGTATTGAACAATAAACTGAGTAATAATTAATTTTGTTTTATTGGCGTCTAACAAAGCTCCACAGGTCCCCAGGCTACATATCCGAAGAGTAGCCCGCCGCTGGCTACGGACCTCCCATCGGCCTCAGAGAGTCAAACCAGCGACCTGCCGTGGACTGGAACACTGGCGCCCCATCTGCTGCTGTGTGTAGCCGGTCGTGTGACATGCCCCGCCATCCAGGAGAGCCGACACACTTGAATGAATCTCGTTAGAAAACGGCACCTATTTATACTCGGCTGTGTGTCCCTGTTTGCTAACGCGCCACTCCAAGTCACGTAAGCATAACACTTTCCTCTCTTCGGAAAGACCCGGTCCCCGGGTTGACCCTTAACTAGCTCTCAAGTTGTTTGGGTTGGCACCTATGGCATATTTCCTTACTACTAGAAAACTTAAAAGTGGTCTAGTGCCCTCTTAAAACCATGACATGAACCAAAGCGTAAAAATTGCTTACTGGACGACCACTGCTCCATCAACCCGTTACCTATTCGTCTCACGCCCTTGGTATCCAATCCACTCGGATTTGGACTACCCTTGGTTCTCTCTTGGAATTGGCTCTCCGCCTGATCAGAATGAAAACAACATATAACAACGTTAAGGCTGCAATGACGCTTGGCACACAGGTACTCAAAATGATCTTTATTTGCCGTTGCCTTTCCCTATACTGAACAACATGTTGAACAAGCTGTTCGGCTGATATGCGCCCCTCTTGCTCTGAAATGGACTGGTTTACGGATCTCAACAGACCTGGCTCCGGAGTTTGATTTAACAAGGTCAGATTATGCCTTGGCAAAACTCTAAAGTGGCTTCTGGCCAGTACAGCTGTGGCTGCGTAACATTCAATTGTGTGACTTCTGAAACTGACGTTGGCAGATGGAATGTTGGTCCTATTATGTTACCTTAGTTCCATTGATTAAAAATCCGCTCTCGTCGAGGTCTATACGTTTCGCTTCTGCAAATACTCCCCACTCAAAACAACTTGCTACTAATACCAATTTCTTGTAGATGGAGAAGATCCAAAGCATCCCGACTCATTGCAAGCTCAGTTTTGGCTCAACTATGTCCCTTGGACAGTCTATTCCTTTCCCACCTGGCTAAAAATAACTGCACCGTGCATGTGTCCAATATTTGTAACTTCACAGATTTTCCTCCAACAGTCACTATGTTTGATCCAAACTCAACACCGATTGTGAGACTATTTTCATCCTAAAATTTACATTATATGAACTGCTGCAGTAAGCACGACTTCCCTGACCCAGCAATGTCGATAACTAAAAATTTAAACAGGAAATCGTACGACTCTGACATCATTCAACACATATTTATTACGGCTTTGCCGCAAAATTTACCCTGATGCAGTCTCAAGAACTGCGTTTTATTTCTCCTCCAAAATCACTCCACATACGTCAGATGCTACACTTCCCTTTTCAGTGACCTGATGACAGCGATCTCCATCACCCTTCTTCCCTCTTTCAAATGACTGCTGTCCGCAGCGGGCTATATTCGAAAATACATACAAAGTGCAATGCCTAATTACGCTACACAAACCCAATGATATATGACACGAAAAAAAACTACAAATACTCTACTACTTTCTTGATCGCAAAGCATATGGTACTTCATGCTGTGCTCTATCTTCACGTTTTTCCCTGTGCTAAGTACCTCTCTTCACTCTCTCTTTCTTCCTTTGTCCTTCCTGTGACACACCTGGAATTACATCTGGGCAACCCTTAAATGGCCATAACTGCCCAATGTGTATGTACTATCGTTGTTCTACTTGGCAGCTGAAGCTTAACATTAACGGGAGACGTGGTTTCAACAACTTGGTTGGCTCTTGATACCTCGTGAGGAACTTCTTCGTTTTCCCTTTTTGCGTATAGGGGCTGGACAGCATTACCCATTGCCCCACTCTGTACTGCGGTAAACTTCCTTTCCGCTTTACTGCGTCTTCCTGCCTTTCCAAGGCCTTTTTATTCGTCTTTTGTACCAGCTTCCAAACATCCCGAATTGTCCTTGCGAATTGACGTATTGATTCACCAGTCCTTCTTTTCTGTAGCTTCACTAAATCAAACGCTGACGGCATTTTTCACCCGTACTCTACCTCAAATGCAGACAAACCGGTATTTGTATGGAATTTTGCATTGTATGCAGATACAATATGCTTCAAATACTCGTCCCACTGACGGTGATGAGAATCCACATAAAAACTCAGCATCTTCCAGATTGTTCTGTATACCCGTTCTGTCTTTCCGTTGGCCTGTGGATGCAATGCGCTCGTCCTCAACTTCTTTACGTTCAGCCATTTACACTGTTCCTTCATTAAATTCGACATGAAGTTGGTCCCTTGGTCAGTAATTATTGTCTCTTGTACACCAAACTTCCAAATCCAGTTATTTACCAACGCTTGCGCGACCATTGCTGCCTGCTGATTTAGCATAGCCATCATCTCCACTTACCTCGAAAAATGATCTATTATTGTGAGAACGAATCTGTTCCCCGATGGTGTTCACCTAAAAGATCCTAAGACATCAATCCCCAGCAAAGAAAATGGACATGTTGCTTCCGGTAATCGTTGTAGCTGTATCAGTTTCTGGCTCAAATCTGCTCTCTGCCCACATACAATTCTTGACATACTGATCCACATCTCCTTTCCTACCTCTCTACCAATACATCTCCGCCACTCTCCTATTTGTCGCTCTACACTCTCCATGACGGATAACACGTGATCATGTGCTTTCTTTAAAACCTCATCCCTCAACATCGCTGGCACTACTACCCTTGGACCTAACTTCGTTTCCCTGCACAGAAGACCGTCGGACATATAATTCGTGGTTGTGTCCGATACAATTTACAATCGTTGTCTGCGTCCTGCAATTCTTGCCATACCGCTAGGTCATAACCTATGACTTCTACTTTTGCCACCTTCCTACTTAGTGCATCCATATTACTGTGCTTCTTCCCAGGCTTGTGCACCACCTCGTAGTCGAATTCACTAAGCCTCACAACCCATCGAGCGAGTCTAGTGGACAGATCCTTCAGCCCCAACAACCACTTCAACGCAGCGTGATCTGTCACTACCCGAAATCTTCTCCCATATAAATAACATTTAAAATATGTGATTCCATAAAATACGCTAAGCCTCTCCCTCTCTGTTGTTGAGTAATTCCTCTCTGCTGCATTCAACTGCCTAGACGCATAGGCTGCAGGATGTTCTTTCCCATCAATTTCCTGACTAAGAACACATCCTAAAGCTTGATTCGACGCTTCGCATGCTAGTATAAACTCCTTTTCAATATCTGGAAACACAAGAACCGGACTTGATGTTAACACTTCTTTCAGTTTGTCAAACACTTTCTGACACTCTTCTGTCCACCCGCATTTCACACCCTTCCATAAAAATCGCGTCAATGGCTGTGCTAATCTCCAAAACCCTTCACGAACTTTCGATAGAAATTGCAAATTCCGATGAACGACTGCACTTCCTTAACTGCTTTCAGTTCCCGAAAATCCCTTACAGCTTGTACGAACCTCGGGTCTGTTCGCACTCCGTCCTTACTGATAATATGACCCAAATATTTTACTCCTTCTAATGCAAAATGACACTTCTCCAGGCTCAACATCAAAAGAGCTGCTCTTAACATCATAAAGACTTCCCTTAACCGCTGTCTATGTTACTCCATACTACTTGAAAACACTATAATGTCATCCAAATAGACCAGACACTGCCGTGGTTTCAAACCCCTCAAGACACTGTATAGAAACCCCTGAAACGTTGCTGGAGCGTTTTTCAAACCGAATGGCATTCTAATGTACTGGTAATGGTCTCCAGGGGTAGAGAAAGCAGTTTTTGGACGATCCTCTGGAGCCACCTCTAACTGATGATAACCACTTGCCAAATCCATCGTAGAAAAGTACTGGCACTGTCCCAAGTGATCCAAAGTCTCCGATCATTTGGAATGGGGTATGCGTCCGTTACTGTCTTATTATTGAGGTATCGGTAGCCACAACAGAACCTGTACTTCTTAGTTCGATCTATAGATTTCTTAGGCAAAACAACAATGCCTGCTCCTCAGCAATTATTACTATGCTCTATAATACCGTCCGCAAGCTGTTGATCAATTAAATCCTCCAGAATCGGCTGCAAATACCTCGGTATTCTGCATCGTTTACGGTAAACAAGTGCTTCATTCCCTGTTGGTATCCTATGTTGAACCAATGGGGTTGCTGGTAACGGACCTTGAGGAAAAAACAAATCCTTAAATTTGCACAATAATTCTTCCATATGCTCTCTTTCTCCTCCTTTCAAATGCTTAATTTTGTCACGCAATGCAGTTGTATCGGCAGTTAGTGGTTGATCGCTTCGACTACTTCTTGAACACCAGTCTTCGTCATCTGGCACATCCAGATTTGCTACTAAAACTCCTTTCAACAAATTCGCTTCTGCAGCGCAAAAATTATCCACGTTCACGCGAACTACTCGCCCGTTGTTCCCCTCCTGTGAGTGTACAACACTACGTTTCGCCAAACAGTCCAGTGAACCAAAAACTTTGTTATCTTCCAATGGTTCAGTAACACAAACTGTACCAACAGGTAGATTTGACTCCACATTTACCCATAGCGACTTCCCAGTGCCACTAGACACACACTCTGCAAATTAAGCCTTAATGCTAATGTACGCGGTTCAATTGGTTTGCTCATTACGTTGAACGCCCCTCGTGACAACTCTACATTGACAACAGTTTACCCTAGCTGAAATAACATTCCACAAAGTTCCACAGTTCGTTGTCCAAGGGCAATTTTGGCATGATGTTGATGCAAGAAATCTACTCCTAGGATTATGTCGTAGTCCTCACTTACCCGTGGTACTACCTCCATGCATGCATTAAATCGGACTTTATCTATTCGAAAGTCAACTGTCACCGACTCCAAAGGTGGGACCTCCTTATCCCAGACTCCACGCAACCTATAACGTGGTGGGTCTAGCTTCCATTGTCCCATTATATTCCTAGTAGCCACTGACACTTGCGGCCCTGTACCCAACAAAATCTTAAACTTTTTTGTTCCTATGGAGCCTACCTCTGAACATTCCACCTCTGCATACGTATTCATAGCATTGAAATTAAATGGGAGCTCGGTTAGGTGGGTCTTGGGCCCCCTCTGCCGTTTAACGATTGTCCACCTCTTTTATCTCCTCTATCCTCCACGCGTCTGATTTTCACCCCTTCCTCTATTCCTTGGTGACTGGGTACATTGCCTCTGCACATGTCCCGTACGACCACACTTATAACATTTTATACCCGCTGTAAACACTGTTTGCCTCTCGCGTACCCCTGTTGCCACATCTATTTCCTCACATTGGATTGCCAGCTGAATGGCCGAATAAAATCAATCGGATTCCCTTCACGCACTTTCCAGGACATATGCGCCGGTAACCCTCTCAAAAACACATCAAATGCCCTTTTCTCAGCCTCCTGCAACAGAACACTATTCACTTCATCGCTCTGAGCCAACTCGTAAGTATACTCATTAATTTCCCTTATCCTGTCCACAAATTTCTCCGTCGTCTACCCCAGTCTCTTTGTCACTGTACTTAACCTCTCTCTAAAGTACCGAGCGCTATTCTGTTTCTTGTACCTTTGTAAAAGCTCCTTCTTCAACTGCTTAATCTGTCCTACCCTCCTTAAGGTCTCAGAACACCATACACATGTCTTCATTTCACCCGTTAATCTAATCTTGGCTACATGTAACAACTGTTCATCAGACCAACCATTCTTCACAGCTGAAATTTCCAAGTACTCCACTAACACATCCTCAAATGCCTTGCCAGAAAATGGAATAATCAACCTCCTGGCAGCTAGATCAATCTCCTGCACCCTAGGCAACAACGACTGATCAGATGCGGTTTCCCACTCACTTCTAGATTCTAATTCATTTCTCAACTGCGTATTGTGTGTTATCAATTGTGCTACCTTTTCCATCAAAATCTGCACCACTTCTTGATCCAACACTCCTCGCGTCCCTGACTCTGCCATTGTGTTGCTTTCATTCCCAGTTAGTCCTGAAAAAAAATTTAAGTACAAGAACAACCTGACTTTCTACAGCTCCGTATCATCACACTCAGTATCATCATAAACCAATACAAGAGTGCTCGAACAGTCCACGGGTATACGGCTGGTTCATAATGTCCAACGAACACTATGAACCGGCAGTATACCCATGGACTGTTCGAGCAACAAATACGCCGGGAGAAACTGAAGAATCACAATACAAAAGTAATTAAATGCGACGAAAAAAATAATAAATCTTACTGCCCCAAATACACTAACACTTACTCTGACAACAAAAAATATGTTGCCCATGCAAAACATCTACAATGCGACTTGCCAGGAGCCATCCTCGAAAAGCCAGCCGAAGTGGCCGAGCGGTTAAAGGCGTTACAGTCTGGAACCGCGCGACCGCTACGGTCGCAGGTTCGAATCCTGCCTCGGGCATGGATGTGTGTGATGTCCTTAGGTTAGTTAGGTTTAAGTAGTTCTAAGTTCTAGGGGACTTATGACCACAGCAGTTGAGTCCCGTAGTGCTCAGAGCCATTTGAACCATTTGAACCATCCTCGAAAAAACAAAAAAAAAGGGAAGAAAACGTCCAGTACCCAAAAGAAAACTGATCAAAAGTCACCGCATCTTGTTACCGTAATGCAAGCGGTGGGCTCGAAAGTTGCACTGTACAGACGACATCCTCTATTCTGACACCAAATGCAGTGGATGGCGCCAGGAGGTACCGTATTAAAACTCGACGGAGCTTTGCAAGTGATTTATTGTTTCCAACTACTGTGCTCCTGTTCCTCTTGGTCTGTGTCACAGGGCACTGCAATGCTGAGGAAGCACTCCAGCGGCCCGTGCAATGCAGTGATGTGTGGAGCCGGTCTTGTACGCCAGCGGAGTTCTGATTACGTCAGGATGCGCCGGCTGCTGACTCAGCGGTCTCCGCCAATGTCGCCTCAGTGCTGCTCGCTGGGAACTGCCACACGGGCAGCTGGAAATTGCAAGATACCCGCACCGCACGTCCTCATCGGCGTGGCCTGAGTCACAGCACCAACAAGCGCCCACGATCCAGGCTCCGAATCTGCGCCCCTCGCCTCGGATTGCCTCTGGTGTGTGTCGGAAGCCAAGACGACTGCCCACGGTAGCGAGCTGAAGAGTGACCCACCGCTGGCTATGGACGCCGCGTCGGCCTCAGAGGGTCGAACCAGCGACCCGCTGTGGATTGGAACGCTGGCGTCCTATCTGCTGCTGTGTGTAGCTGGTGGTGTGACACGCCCTGCCGTCCAGGAGAGCTGCCACACTTGAATGTATCTCGTTAGAAAACGGCGCTTATTTATATTCGGCTGTGCACCCCTGTTTTGCTGATGTGCTGCTCCGAGTCACGTATGCATAACACTTAGGTTGGCCAGTGGCCCCTTCTGCCTGCGACTTGCGCCATGGAAACTGCTGTGTGCGCCCTATCCGGCAGTTCTACGCCCCTGTGGCCTCTATTTGCCTTCGCAACTGCTGGTATGGTAACTCACTGCAATCTGGCCCGCACCTGGCTGTAACTGGTGCTCAGAATATCGCACAAAACTAACTTTCCCTACCCTAAACGGTTATGCCGCTACGGTTGTAAATTATTGTACTTCTGTGGCAAAGAGCTGTGTCAAAGTCAAGTAAATCTTTTGTTCAATCATGTAATAAAGTGAACTAATATTTCATGTGTTCTAGTATGGTGAGCCTACTCCCAAAGCAATCAAAGACCCCATAGTTGTGTTCGCACAAATGTAGTTTCGCCTGGTCACAACAGCCTGTTCATTGGTGTGTCCACACTAGCGTATATGATAGCTCACCGATTATGTGAGCAACATAGCAACCTAATACCCCCACTGAAAATAACGAGTCTTACCACGTTTGCAGATATACCGAGAAACAACATTTTTGTGACTATACGTCGACATCGTGTGTACAGGACTTCCTTGAAGAAGTTATTGTGTCGTATCACTATCGGATCTTCAGTAAGCACTGTGCATATCTAACGATTTTTCATTTGTAGGGGAACACAGGCATGTAGAACGTTTTGAAAGAAATTTCCGTCGTTTGACTGTATAAACCAATCGTCGTTTTACAGGATATCAAAAACAGATAATACGGCTGACTGACAGCCAATACATTACGTCCATATATTGGCTCTCAAATAAGCTATACAGATTGTTAATGTGTATCCGCTCTGCACAATATCAGTCATATTAAGTACTGCCGACATGTATTCAAATTCATTAATACGATGACTGGTTTATATGAGCAAATAGGTATTATTTCTTGGGTGATATGTCATTAGGGTAGGTCGGACATTTTGTAACATTTCAACTTTCACTTGAGAGTGGTTATAAAGCCAAAATCATGATTGTGTGAAGTAAATGTATAGTAATTTATAGTTAAGTGTTGGAAATTTCTTCTAAAGAAACTGTACGTATCGTTATGATACATATTACAACGACGCGCTGGTGAATGTGAGCATATGAATAGATAGCGATATGGCACAATAAAATTCTAAAAGTAAATTGTGCGCGCTCGATATTGACTTATAGTCTCGAAATTGAACTTCCTGTGTTTTGTGCGAACTGCAGAACACTGTGAGTGTAGAATATTTCTAGATATATTTGTTCATTCCTCCAGATATTTCTGTAGAATCCACACTGCAGTCTCGCAGCATCTTTCATGAAGAGGATTATTTGTTAGCTGTTATCATACTACAAATATATTACAGGCCATTAATGTCTTTTTATAGTTATTAAGACAGAAGAAGCGTAACTAATAAGTCATGTTCGTATTTTCCCGTAAATAAGAGATAAAGCTTTCTTGAGGTATTTCTTCGGCCCTTCATTCGCTCTTGATATTTTCGTATTCATCCCATTACACTTGCATTGCTTTGTTATTAATCGACCACGACTTCAACATAACGATGAAGGAGATTAAGTCTTCCTAATTTCTTCATTCTTGCTGCTTTTAGCCGTACTTGTATGTAAATAAAGTGTAAAGCCATATTCATGTAACGCAACGGTGAACTTATTTCACGCTCTACTTATGTGGCGCAGACGAAGAAATTGTGTTCCCGCCCTATTTTTCAAAAGTAACGCAAGCGACTTAATCGCTGCGTAGCGTGATAAGATTAAAACTGTGGACTGCCTTAAAGAGAAAGCTGCGTGAATTTTCTGCCCCGTATCCTTTCCTCTGGTTTGGAAATAACTCGGCGGCAAGAAGGCATAGCTGCATTTTTAATTCAGCACATTAACTCAAAGTAAATTAACAGCCTATGTTACGTGTGCACGTATGAATCCCCAAAAGTGGAATTATGACGACACATATGAGGAAGAAGACGTACACCAATTCTCTTTCCGTGCAAATGAGTAGTTTACTGTCGTATTCCTCGAAACAGAAGCGACCAGACAAAACTGTTTATAGGAAAAACAGATTCTGGGCTGATATTCGTGAGAAGAAGATCAAGGAAATTTATATCACTGATGTGGATTAGAAAACACGAGTTCACCCGATACTTGAGTAGTGCTCGTCAGTGTGAATTATTATGTAGGATTAATGGTGTAGATAAAGAAGGTTCAACAAACGAACGGCGTGTTTCAATGCACGTTTGTTTTAGTAAGCCCGAGAGTGTAACGGAGAAACTTATTAAACTGCAGTGATCAACGCTAAAAAAAATAAAATAAAATAAAAAATAAAAAAAAGCATTAAGCATCACGGAGAAGCTTACTTTAGAAATTCCGAGAACATCCGGGCAACGCAATACCTCAACAAATATATCTCTTGAAATGACCCCAACGGGAAATCAGAGCTCATAAGGAGCCTCACCGTCAGACGTTCTACTCAGGAAATTTATCAGAAATTTTATTCGTGGTTCTTTTTTTTCTGAGCCACCAGGCTTCTAACTGGTTTGATGGTGCCCTCCCCGAATACCTCTCCCGTGCCGCCCTCTTTATCTCAGAGTAGCACTTGCAATCTACGTCCTCAATCATTTACGGAATGTATTCCAATCCCTGTCTGCCTCTACAGTTTTTTCCCCTCTACTGCTCCCTCTAGTACCATAGACGTTATTCCCCAACGTCTTAAGAGATGTCTAGCGTCCGCCCCTTCTTCTTGACAGTGTTTTCCACATATGCCTTTCGTCGTCGATTCTCCGGAGAACCTCCTCAAACTTTATCTTATCAGAACACCTAATTTTCAACATTAGCCTATAGCACCATAGCTCAAATGCTTCGATTATCTTCTGTTCCGGTTTTTCCACCGGCCTTGCTTCAGTATTATACACTCCTGGAAATTGAAATAAGAACACCGTGAATTCATTGTCCCAGGAAGGGGAAACTTTATTGACACATTCCTGGGGTCAGATACATCACATGATCACACTGACAGAACCACAGGCACATAGACACAGGCAACAGAGCATGCACAATGTCGGCACTAGTACAGTGTATATCCACCTTTAGCAGCAATGCAGGCTGCTATTCTCCCATGGAGACGATCGTAGAGATGCTGGATGTAGTCCTGTGGAACGGCTTGCCACGCCATTTCCACCTGGCGCCTCAGTTGGACCAGCGTTCGTGCTGGACGTGCAGACCGCGTGAGACGACGCTTCATCCAGTCCCAAACATGCTCAATGGGGGACAGATCCGGAGATCTTGCTGGCCAGGGTAGTTGACTTACACCTTCTAGAGCACGTTGGGTGGCACGGGATACATGCGGACGTGCATTGTCCTGTTGGAACAGCAAGTTCCCTTGCCGGTCTAGGAATGGTAGAACGATGGGTTCGATGACGGTTTGGATGTACCGTGCACTATTCAGTGTCCCCTCGACGATCACCAGTGGTGTACAGCCAGTGTAGGAGATCGCTCCCCACACCATGATGCCGGGTGTTGGCCCTGTGTGCCTCGGTCGTATGCAGTCCTGATTGTGGCGCTCACCTGCACGGCGCCAAACACGCATACGACCATCATTGGCACCAAGGCAGAAGCGACTCTCATCGCTGAAGACGACACGTCTCCATTCGTCCCTCCATTCACGCCTGTCGCGACACCACTGGAGGCGGGCTGCACGATGTTGGGGCGTGAGCGGAAGACGGCCTAACGGTGTGCGGGACCGTAGCCCAGCTTCATGGAGACGGTTGCGAATGGTCCTCGCCGATACCCCAGGAGCAACAGTGTCCCTAATTTGCTGGGAAGTGGCGGTGCGGTCCCCTACGGCACTGCGTAGGATCCTACGGTCTTGGCGTGCATCCGTGCGTCGCTGCGGTCCGGTCCCAGGTCGACGGGCACGTGCACCTTCCGCCGACCACTGGCGACAACATCGATGTACTGTGGAGACCTCACGTCCCACGTGTTGAGCAATTCGGCGGTACGTCCACCCGGCCTCCCGCATGCCCACTATACGCCCTCGCTCAAAGTCCGTCAACTGCACATACGGTTCACGTCCACGCTGTCGCGGCATGCTACCAGTGTTAAAAGACTGCGATGGAGCTCCGTATGCCACGGCAAACTGGCTGACACTGACGGCGGCGGTGCACAAATGCTGCGCAGCTAGCGCCATTCGACGGCCAACACCGCGGTTCCTGGTGTGTCCGCTGTGCCGTGCGTGTGATCATTGCTTGTACAGCCCTCTCGCAGTGTCCGGAGCAAGTATGGTGGGTCTGACATACCGGTGTCAATGTGTTCTTTTTTCCATTTCCAGGAGTGTACAATGCTATGCTCCAAACATACATTTTCGAAAAATTTTTCCTCAAATGCAGGCCTATATTTGATGCTAGCAGACTTCTCTTGGCTAGCAACGTCCTTTTCGCCAGTGCTAGTCTGCTTTTTTTGTCCTCCTAGCTCCGTTCATCAAGGGTTATTTTTCTGATTAGATAGCAGATTCCTTAACTTCGTGATTATCAATCCTGATTTTAAGTTTATCACTGTTATCTTTTCTGCTACTTCTCATTACTTTCTTCTTTCTTCGATTTACTCTCAGTCCATTCTCTGTACTTATTACTCTGTTCATTCCAATCAACAGATCATGTAATTATTTTTCAGTTTCACTGACGACGGCAATGTCAACAGCGAATCAATTGATATCCTTTCATCCTGAATTTTAATCTCACTCTTGAGCCTTTGAAGAACCTTTGTAGATGACTGATCTGAGAGTCAGGTAAATTAATTGTCACGACGTAATAGTGTATTAGGACTTGTGAACTGTGGTTTACGGCTTACGTAACCGCCTCTCTAGCGCTAGACTTTGTCAGGTCAGCAGCTGCGTTGACGCTGTCGACTGCAGTGTTGTTCATTAATAGTGAAGATCTAAGTAGCCTGTTTGACGACAGGTAAATCAGTTACTTCATCCAAATGACGACGAGCAAAAGTTTGTAGAGATTCAGGAGTCTGAGAAAAGATCTATGATCGAAGCATACAACTGTTACTACCAACATATCTTAATATCTGGCACAGAACCCGAAAAAATTCTAGTCCTACGAAAAATAGCTTAGTAGGTCTAAAGCTTCCATCCAGTCACTTGTTAACTAGTCTGGTGAGGCAGTTGAAGACAGCAAAACGAAAGCGACAGTTTTAAATTTCGTGTTCAAGAAAGCGTTCACGCGGGATAATTGTACAAATATACCATCATTTGACGATCGAACAGACTCCCGTATGGACCACATAGTAATAAGCATCTCTGGCGTAGAGAAACAACTGAAGGCGTTGAAAAACAAATAAGTCACTAGGTCCGGGTGGAATCCCAGTTCGGTTTTTCGAAGAGTACTCTACAGCATTGGTCCCTTAATTAGCTTGCATTTATCGTGAATCTCAATCCCAGCTCACAAGTGACTGGAAAAAAGCACGGCTGACTCCTGTGTACAAGAAGGACAAAAGAACAGACCCGTGAAATTACAGGCCAATATCTTTAACGTCGGTTTGCTGCAGAATCCTTGAACATATTCTCAGCTCGAATACAATAAATATTCTTGAGACCGAGAAGCTTGTTTCCACGAACAGCAAGGTTTAAGAAAGCGTCGCTCGTGCGAAACTCAGCTTGCTCTTTTGTCATGTATCAGGTCGGACATTTTGTGACATTTCAGCTTTCACTTGAGACAAATGTCCAACATGATATTCTGCGAGCCATGGTTGAAGGGCAACAGGCAGATTCCGTATTTCTAGATTTCCGGAAAGCGTTTGACACGGTGCCCCATTGCAGGCTGTTAAAGAAGGTGCGAGCATATGAAATAGGTTCACACATACTTGAGTGACCAGAAGACTTCCTAAGTTATAGAACACAGAATGTCGTCCTCTTTGGCAAGTATATCAGAGACAACGGTATCGTCGGGAGTGCCCAAGGAAAGTGTGATAGGATCTCTATTGTTTTCAATATACATAAATGACTTGGCGTAGACGGCGGGCAACAATCTGCGGTTGTTTGCCGATGATGCTGTGGTGTACGGTAAGGTGTTTTTTAAGTTGTGTAACTGTAGGAGGATACAAGAAGAGTTAGACAAAATTTCTAGATGGTGTGATGAATAGCAGGTAGCTCTAAATGTAGAAAAACGTAAGTTAATGCTCATGAGTAGGAAAAACAAACCCATAATGTTTGGATATGATTAGTCGTGTCCTACTTGACACAGTCACATATTTTAAATAACTGGGCGTAACGTTGCAAAGCGATATAGAATGGAGAGAGCACGCGAGGATTGTGATAGGAAAGGCGAATGATCGACTTCGGTTTATTGGAAGAATTTCATGAAAAAGTGGTTCGTCTGTAAAGGACAGCGCATATAGGACGCTGGTGCGACCTATTCTTGAGTACTGCTCGAGTGTTTGGGGTCCGTTCCAGATCGTATTAAAGGGAGGCATCGAAGCATTTCGGAGGCGGACTGCTAGATCTGTTAGCGGTAGGTTTGAACAACACGCAAGTGTTACGGAGGTGCTTCGGAAATCAAATGGGAATCCGTGGAGGGAAGGTGACGTTCTTTACGAGGAACACTATTGAGAAAATTTAGAGAACCGGCATCTGAAGCAGACTGCCGCACCCTTCCTACTGCCGCCAACATAAACTGCGCGAAAGGACCGCGAAGATAAGATACGAGAAATTAGAGCTCATACGGAGGCACATAGATAGTCGTTTTTCCCTCGCTCTATTTGCGAGTGGAACAAGAAGGGAAATTATTTGTAGTGGTAAAGGGTACCCTCCGCTACGCATTGTACGGTGGATTGCGGGCTACCGTTGTAGATGTAGTTGTAGATAACTGCAAACATCAGTACTCTAAATAACCAATCAGTTATGCTTCCAAGTTTTCTTTAGGGTGAGTGTCAGTATAGCCAAATGTCCCACGTGATCCAAATTTTTTCTTGCGTACATCCTGAATTATTCTTTAAAAGTTCATGTCCCGAACAGGTAATGCAAACGAGTAAGTATTTCTTCCGTTTCTAGGTTGGCACTAGTATAATGGCTTTTTCTTCGTCAACTGAGCCACTACAGTTAGGAAGAAATTTACTTAATGGCTAGGCATTCTTAAATTAATTTGTAGTGGATTAAAAACACTTAATTTAACAGTACTCCGAAGCACTTATTATTTCTAGAATCACAGATTTCATTTCCCTCACTACAGGACCGCGCCTACTCACCATCATCGACATCGCCCAAATATACGCACGGCTTGGCCAGAAATGAAAGTGATAGACGTGGGAGCTCCAGGCGGCCAAGTGTTTAAAAAAATAGTATTTATGGCACGGGTCGGGCGAGGCACGAGCCATTTGTGTTGGTGTACTTTTCAGCCAGCGTTTGGCGCAGCGGAAGGAGTACGGAATGGGAAAGGAAGGCTCTTGGGGTCGATTCCCCCTGCGAGAACATTTTTATTTGCAATATTTATGTTACTTACAGTGCAATCAAACGTCAATTAGCTTCTGACGGCCTTGGGAGAGCCAGTCCTGACAAAACTCTACCATCTGGTGAGCAAGATGTATGAGAGCGGGGAAATACCCTCAGACTTCAAGAAGAATATAATAATTCCAATCCCAAAGAAAGCAGGTGTTGACAGATGTGAAAATTACCGAACTATCAGTCTAATAAGTCACAGCTGCAAAATACTAACGCGAATTCTTTACAGACGAATGGAAAAACTGGTAGAAGCCGACCTCGGGGAAGATCAGTTTGGATTCCGCAGAAATGTTGGAACACGTGAGGCAATACTGACCCTACGACTTATCTTGGAAAATAGATTAAGGAAAGGCAAACCTACGTTTCTAGCATATGTAGACTTAGAGAAAGCTTTCGACGATGTTGACTGGAATACTCTCTTTCAAATTTGAAAGATGGCAGGGGTAAAATACAGGGAGCGAAAGGCTATTTACAATTTGTACAGAAACCAGAAGGCAGTTATAAGAGTCGAGGGACATCAAAGGGAAGCAGTGGTTGGGAAGGGAGTGAGACAGGGTTGTAGCCTCTCCCCGATGTTATTCAGTCTGTATATTGAGCAAGCAATAAAGGAAACAAAACAAAAATTCGTAGTAGGTGTTAAAACCAATGGAGAAGAAATAAAAACTGTGAGGTTCGCCGATGACATTGTAATTCTGTCAGAGACAGCAAAGGATTTCGAAGAGCAGTTGAACGGAATGGACAGTGTCTTGAAAGGAGGATATAAGATGAACAGCAAAACGAGGATAACGGAATGTAGTCGAATTAAGTCGGGTGATGCTGAGGGAATTAGATTAGGAAATGAGACACTTAAAGTAGTAAAGGAGTTTTGCTATTTGGGGAGCAAAATAACTGATGATGGTCGAAGTAGAGAGGATATAAAATGTAGACTGGCAATGGCAAGGAAAGCGTTTCTGAAGAAGAGAAATTTGTTAACATCGAGTATAGATTTAAGTGTCAGGAAGTCTTTTCTGAAAGTATTTGTATGGAGTGTAGCCATGTATGGAAGTGAAACATGGACGATAAATAGTTTGGACAAGAAGCGAATAGAAGCTTTTGAGATGTGGTGCTACAGAAGAATGCTGAAGATTAGATGGGTAGATCACGTAACTAATGAGGAGGTACTGAGTAGAATTGGGGAGAGGAGGAATTTGTGGCACAACTTGACAAGAAGAAGGGACCGGTTGGTAGGACATGTTCTGAGGCATCAACGGATCACAAATTTAGCATTGGAGGGCAGCGTGGTGGGTAAAAATCGTAGAGGGAGACCAAGAGATGAATACACTAAGGAGATTCAGAAGGATGTAGGTTGAAGTAAGTACTGGGAGATGAAGAACCTTGCACAGGATAGAGTAACATGGAGAACTGCATCAAACCAGTCTCAGGACTGAAGACAACAACAACAACAGCTCAGCGTATCGTATTTATTGTAATCTCTATTATACTTTGTTTATTCTTTTATGCCTTTTATGAAAATATGTAAGGATGTAGAGGCCTATCTCACTAGGGGTAAGATAGATACCGCCTATAGGAAAATTAAAGAGACCTTTGGAGATAAGAGAACGACTTGTATGAATATCAAGAGCTCAGATGGAAACCCAGTTCTAAGCAAAGAAGGGAAAGCAGAAAGGTGGAAGGAGTATATAGAGGGTCTATACAAGGGCGATGTACTTGAGGACAATATTATGGAAATGGAAGAGGATGTAGATGAAGATGAAATGGGAGATATGATACTGCGTGAAGAGTTTGACAGAGCACTGAAAGACCTGAGTCGAAACAAGGCCCCCGGAGTAGACAATATTCCATTGGAACTACTGACGGCCGTGGGAGAGCCAGTCCTGACAAAACTCTACCATCTGGTGAGCAAGATGTATGAAACAGGCGAAATACCCTCAGACTTCAAGAAGAATATAATAATTCTAATCCCAAAGAAAGCAGGTGTTGACAGATGTGAAAATTACCGAACTATCAGCTTAATAAGTCACAGCTGCAAAATACTAACACGAATTCTTTACAGACGAATGGAAAAACTAGTAGAAGCCAACCTCGGGGAAGATCAATTTGGATTCCGTAGAAACACTGGAACACGTGAGGCAATACTGACCTTACGACTTATCTTAGAAGAAAGATTAAGGAAAGGCAAACCTACGTTTCTAGCATTTGTAGACTTAGAGAAAGCTTTTGACAATGTTGACTGGAATACTCTCTTTAAAATTCTAAAGGTGGCAGGGGTAAAATACAGGGAGCGAAAGGCTATTTACAATTTGTACAGAAACCAGATGGCAATTATAAGAGTCGAGGGACATGAAAGGGAAGCAGTGGTTGGGAAGGGAGTAAGACAGGGTTGTAGCCTCTCCCCGATGTTGTTCAAGCTGTATATTGAGCAAGCAGTAAAGGAAACAAAAGAAAAATTCGGAGTAGGTATTAAAATTCATGGAGAAGAAATAAAAACTTTGAGGTTCGCCGATGACATTGTAATTCTGTCAGAGACAGCAAAGGACTTGGAAGAGGAGTTGAATGGAATGGACAGTGTCTTGAAAGGAGGATATAAGATGAACATCAACAAAAGCAAAACAAGGATAATGGAATGTAGTCGAATTAAGTCGGGTGTTGCTGAGGGAATTAGATTAGGAAATGAGGCACTTAAAGTAGTAAAGGAGTTTTTCTATTTGGGGAGCAAAATAACTGATGATGGTCGAAGTAGAGAGGATATAAAATGTAGGCTGGCAATGGCAAGGAAAGCGTTTCTGAAGAAGAGAAATTTGTTAACATCCAGTATTGATTTAAGTGTCAGGAAGTCATTTCTGAAAGTATTCGTATGGAGTGTAGCCATGTATGGAAGTGAAACATGGACGATAAATAGTTTGGACAAGAAGAGAATAGAAGCTTTCGAAATGTGGTGCTACAGAAGAATGCTGAAGATTAGATGGGTAGATCACATAACTAATGAGGAAGTATTGAATAGGATTGGGGAGAAGAGAAGTTTGTGGCACAACTTGACCAGAAGAAGGGATCGGTTGGTTGGACATGTTCTGAGGCATCAAGGGATCACCAATTTAGTATTGGAGGACAGCGTGGAGGGTAAAAATCGTAGAGGGAGACCAAGAGATGAATACACTAAGCAGATTCAGAAGGATGTAGGTTGCTGTAGGTACTGGGAGATGAAAAAGCTTGCACAGGATAGAGTAGCATGGAGAGCTGCATCAAACCAGTCTCAGGACTGAAGACCACAACAACAACAACATGAAAATATTAACAAACGCAAAATATTGAGCATCAATAGCGTTTTTTGCGGTATAACTAACGTAAATACTGGAAAATGAAAAACCTCCCATGTATAGGGTCCACCTGACGACCTTCTCATAACTGTTCTGTAACCATCACGCTGTGCCAGCCACTGTCTGGAAACTGTGTGAACATAATGGCTCATGCCTCACCATAACCTGCATCAGAAATGCTATTTTTTTCTGAACGCTTGGTTATCACTTCTCCCACATTCATTTCTGGCCAAGCCGTGTATATACCATAAATTTGGACAATATCGGTGATGATAACGAGTAGGCGCTGTCCTCTTGTCAGTGATATACTTGGATTCGAAAACAAGAATTTATTTTGGTTCGTATCATTCTGGGATCCAAGGGGTTGCAGATCAGGCCCATTACGCTCGCAGCAAATGCTGCGAGCTTTTACAAGACATTGAAATTAGCGATATGTACACCAGCTCAGATGCAGTGAATCGATAGCGACCTTTCGACACGTAAACCAATACGCATTAACATTCACTAGGACTTAAATTTTTCGTCTGGAATATACTGTTCCACAGTTACATTAAAATTGCTCCCATATCCATTCTAACGAATGTTTCCGGGAGTTTTTACAGTGGTTCATTATTTCAACCACGCAGTCGATCTAGAGAAATGAAAAGAAATGCTGTTCGGATGCATACTACACTGGCCATTAAAATTGCTACACCACGAAGAAGACGTGCTACAGATGCGAAATTTAACCGACAGGAAGAAGATGCTGTGCTATGCAAATGATTAGCTTTTCAGAGCATTCACACAAGGTTGGCGCCGGTGGCGACACCTACAATGTGCAGACATGAGGAAAGTTTCCAAACGATTTCTCATACACAAAGAGCAGTTGACCGGCGATGCCTGGTGAAACATTGTTGTGATGCCTCGTGTAAGAAGGCGAAAAGTGTACCATCACGTTTCCGACTTTGATAAGGGTCGGATTGTAGCCTATCGCGATTGCGGTTTATCGTATCGCGACATTGCTGCTCGCGTTGGTCGAGATCCAATGACTGTTAGCAGAATATGGTATCGCTGGGTTCAGGAGCGTAATACGAAACGCCGCACTGGATCCCAACGGCCTCGTATCACTAGCAGTCGAGATGACGGGCATCTTATCCGCATGCCTGTAACGGATCGTGCAGCCACGTCTCGATCCCTGAGTCAACAGACGGGGACGTTTGCAAGACAAAAACCATATGCACGAACAGTTCTACGACGTTTGCAGCAGCATGGACTGTCAGCTCGGAGACCATGGCTGCGGTTACCCTTGACGCTGCATCACAGACAGGAGCGCCTGCGATGGTGTACTCAACGACGAACCTGGGTGCACAAATGGCAAAACGTCATTTTTTCGGATGAATCCAGGTTCTGTTTACAGCATCATGATGGTTGCATCCGTGTTTGGCGACATCGCAGTGAACGCACATTGGAAGCGTGTATTCGTCATCGCCATACTGGCGTGTCACCCGGCGTGATGGTATTTGGTGCCATTGGTTACACGTCTCGGTCACCTCTTGTTCGCATTGACGGCACTTTAAACAGTGGACGTTACATTTCAGATGCGTTACGACCCGTGGCTCTACCCTTCATTCGATCCCTGCGAAACCCTACATTCCGCAGGATAATGCACGAACGCATGTTGCAGGTCCTGTACGGGCATTTCAGGATACAGAAAATGTTCGACTGCTGCCGTGGCCAGCACATTCTCCAGATCTCTCACCAACTGAAAACGTCTGGTCATTGGTGGCCGAGCAACTGGCTCGTCGCAATACGCCAGTCACTACTCTTGATGAACTGTGGTATCTTGTTGAAGCTGCATGGGCAGCTGTACCTGTACACGCCATCCAAGCTCTGTTTGACTCAATGCCCAGGCGTACCAAAGCCGTTATTACGGCCAGAGGTGGTTGTTCTGGGTACTGATTTCTCAGGATCTATGCACCCAAATTGCGTGAAAATGTAATCACATGTCAGTTCTAGTATAATACATTTGTCCAATGAATACCCGTTTATCATCTGCATTTCTTCTTGGTGTAGCAATTTTAATGGCCAGTAGTGTATCAATATGAAACAAAACTAAATAGCATTCGTAGTTATAATAAAAGTATAAACTCAACAACATTTCAGTTTACATAACGCACAACTGCGTTAATATTCAATTTAAAAAAGTAAAGATTATCGTTAAACCTTTTTTAACAATATTCAGTCGACTAACTAAAACCTTTTACAATGATGATCAAAATATGACCACCCGCTTAACAGCATGTTTGTGAACCTACTGAATGCAGTACAACAGCGATTCTGCGTGACATGGATTTGACGAGTCCTTGGTAGGTGTCGACGCACAGGCCAGGAGTTTCCGTAAATTATGAGCCGGAGGTATGTGGATACGGAGCTGGCACTCCATAACGTCTCAAATGTATTCCAGCAGGTTGAGATCAGGCGAATTTGGAGGCCAAGACAACTTTAGATCACTGTCATGCTCCTCAAACCACAGGAGCATGAGTCTGGTCTGTGACACGGTCAATTATCCTTCTGGTAAATGCCTTCGCCTGCGGGGAAGATATCAAACATGGAACGATACATGTGGTCCGTTATAAAGTTCACATAGTCCACAGCTGTCATAGTGCCATCGATTACTACCACTTGTGCCACGGAGGTCCACGTATCCCATAGCATGATACTGCCCCCACGGCCAATGTCGTGCCCCTGTACATGTTTCGAGTCCGGATGACGGCGGGTGCGGAGATGTCCATCAGCCTGGTGTAACAAGGACAGTGATTCGTCCTACATGGCTACACGTTTTCATTCATCCACGGTCCATTATTTACGATCCCGTGTGCAGTGCAATTGTAGTTGACTATGTCGTTGGTGCCTGCATTAGAATTGTTCTCTGTCGTCAGATCCGCCATGGATCGACGCCTATCCTGTTGATCTCCAAGTTCTGTGATGAGAAGTTGATGTCCAACACCTTGTCGTCGTCCTTCAGCCACTTGCTGCAGTTGCTTACGACAGTACCGTAGCACTAGAAAAGCCGATCACCTTCGCTGTTTGCGACATGCACTTTCTTTTCAGGCGACGGGCCATAACAATCTGCCTTTGTCGAAGTCCCTCTTGTAATGGAATTCCGTCTTTGCGGCTCGTATCGTCCCCCATTTGTATCTTCCCTGCTTATATGCTTTCCTTATCCCACAATGTCACCGCGAGGCATTAAATCTCACGGTGTGCAGTGTCCACAAAGTTTTGGATCATCACTACATCCGTAAACCGCAATGGTCATCTGTTGCGCTTAGAGACACACTCTGTAAAGAAGTTCCGTAGCTACATCGTCTGTTTCTCTCTCCACGCTAATTAAAGATCCCGAGTAGGTCAAGGTGATGGCTTCCTTGTATCAATGCATGCAACAAAAATAAATATTCGCCGGGTCTCATCCGTTAAAGCGGTTCTTAGGGAAGGGGCAATGATGATGAAGAAACATAAGCCCGGTCTCAATGCGTGACTAGGTGGACTTAATATTTTTGGAAAATTTTGCTTGCAGTTCACCCTGATGTGATAAACCGTCCTGCGAACGTACACAATGGTTTTGTTGCATTAATTGCGATACCTGTCATTATCATAATTCCGCGTCCAGTCATGGTCAAGCTTCTAAATAATTTTGGGTATGGCAACATGTGATTATTATTTCCACGCCCACTGAAACTGAACAGTTGTTAAAATAATCTGGGAACCAGTGAAGCGAGGCACAGCAGCACGGAGGCGGGAGTGTAATGAATCGCAAGGAGTCTTCGAGCTTATGATCGGACACGGTGTGGTGATTTATAAAATAAAGAAAAATAAAAAGTTGTCCTGTTTAGTTTTTTTCTTTTTGCTTGTAGCCTCTGTTGATGAAAATACTGTGGGTTTGCTCTACCTCCTTGCTAGTGTTGGGAACTGACGAAATTCGTTTTCAACAGTTTCCAATTTTTATCGTCATCCAATGATCAGCACTGGCGAAAATTGTTATAAACTACATGTAAACTTTATTCCTGTCACCGAAATGTTTGGAATCTTGTTTCTGAATGTAATTATTAACTCAGCCCATACATCTATGGTATCAGAAAAATGTTTTACTGCTACAGTTCTTTAATGGTGTTGGACTGCACGCTTATTAATTGAACACTTGCTTGACAGGGTGGCACTAGAACAAAAATGTGACAACATAATAAGAAATAACCAATGACATTTATTAATAGTATGCTACGAAATGGCACTTTGGTACAGTCTGTTACTATGGCACTTTATGTCCTAAACCTAATACATTGATATCTAAATAACTTTGCTGCCTCTTGGCAGTCTATGATATTGTCACTATGACTGATAGTAATATTGCAGACACTCTTGATTGTGCTGTTACTCCGTAGATAGCGAGTATGTAGCTTTGAAGAGAACTGTGCTCAGCTGGCTGTAGGCGCATAACTGTCTGACTGCTGCCTTGGTACTGTATGAACGTCTGTGGCATGTGTTTTGTGCTCAACGGCAGAAGGATTTCCCTGTCCTCCAGTATAAGGCGGAAGCAACGTAGTCCACAGCTGATAGGGATTTCTTACGTGGCCGTCCACATTATCGGTGGGCGACTGTCACACGCTGAAGGCCGTGGCATGGCAGCAGAAAGAGGTCCGGATTGTGAGCGTCATGTGGAGGCTGCTGCTCGGGTCTGAGGCTTCAGAGCAGTGGTTGTGCATTTGTGGTGGAGGCCTCCCGTGGGATCTTGCTTAGTACACAACACGTAGGCTGCCCGGTTGTCCGCATTTCACCTCCTCAAGGTGGATAAGTATGTGACTATGCTTCAGTTTCGATAGAATGCGGTATAGTACGTAGCAATACACGTTTTTCACTCTGTTTCTACATAGCTTTTATATAATTATTTTGTCATTTGATTAATACATCGCTACAGCCATCCATCCTACTTAGTTATTGTCAGCTGCAAAATAAAATTGCCGTTCTTTTATTTATAATAAGTTACATTAAAATGTTAAACCAAAACTTCAGAACAAACATCTTTCTGAACATGCATTTAATAAGTATTAGAACACAGCACAACAAAATGTCAGCGGGATAGCTAGGTAGCTTGGTATTCGGTGTGGCATTTTAGTTTGTCACACTCCACCCCACAAACCCTACAAAAACATGAAATTGTGTTTTTTGGGGAAGAAATTTTGTGAGAAAAAGAGAAGTGTAATGTTAACTTTTGTGTAAACAGTGTTTATCAAAGGGAACAAACAAGTAAGACATTTTTATAAATAACATAGTTTAATTATAATGAAATTGCACAAATAATCGAATATCTTGATGATAGGTGACTTTAACATGTAGTTTAGAGTCTTTACTCTAACTTTTACTGAAATAAATTTCGAAATTACGTCATCAAAGCCTAAACCCTTAGGTACACTATCGTCGATTAGCAAAATTGTCGGATTAGAATCGTGCTTGACTTGTATTGGACCTAAGATAATTCGTAATTAGTTTGATTTTTGAAAAACTCCTCTCACATATCGCTACTATAACATACAAAGATCTTAACGCCAAAATGAGGTTGGAAACAGATTCGGAAAACTTATACTCAACCACGAACTGTAAGAATCTTTAAGCTGTCTCCTTTTGGGACACTGACAGCTCACAGAAATCTTAGGCATGGAACTTCTGCAAGGATAGCATGCTTATAAGCCTCATCATAATTGTCAACTAAACTTTTTACATATATAATTATAGTAATGCAGTTCTGCCTTGACCAAACACAAATACTTCTTGTTTAGCACCCAGACATATTTTGATGATGTCAACAATCAACAACTTAATCTATTTTCTGTCAAATTATATCTAAAGAAATAATGCATGATCAAACAAAAGTTCTGAGATTATGGTATTTACATTTATAAAGCTATTACCAGAAAAAATACATATCATTTGTGGCTAACATTTGCAGTACAGATAATATTTTTCTCCAGTTTGTCATCTGCAATTAATTAGGATTTTTAAAATATTATGTTACTTATATTTACCAAAATATTAGGCCTAGAGTGAAACTGCCGCTTTTTCCCGTTTTGCCAATGTAACAGTACTACTGTCATTTTATGTTCTGTTGTCAACGGTTTTTTGTTTATTCTTTAACTGTCGTTTGTTAGTTTAAAGTAATGGTTTACGAAAATGTTGCTGTGATATGTTGATTACGAATAAACGTTTGAAACTGATCTGCAGGAAGGGATCTGAGAATGTAATTTGGGTATACTTACTTTTTTCGGCTTTTTTATGCCTCACAGGGAATGTAGAGTGTGTTTCCAAATACGCAACGTCACTTTTTATCAGATATTCACTTGCTCCACCAACATTCACAATCAACATATCCTGTCTACATTTTCGAAACCTATTACTTTAACAAAACAAATGAACATTAAGAGAGTAGAAAAAACAATAGTTTCATTTTAGGCGAATAATTTAATTTTAGGCCTAAAATTCTGACAAACTGAAGCAAAATATCAGCTGCACTGAAACGTCAGTCATGTAAACATCAATTTTTTTATGGTCATCAGTCTACTGACTGGTATGATGCGGCCCGCCACGAATTCCTTTCTTGTGCTAACCTCTTCATCTCAGAGTAGTACTTGCAACCTACGTCCTCAACTATTTGCTGGATGAATTCCAATCTCTGTCTTCCTCTACAGTTTTTGTCCTCTACAGCTCTCTCTAGTATCATGGAAGTCGTTTCATGATGTCTGAACAGATGTCCTATCATCCTGTCCGTTCTCCTTGTCAGTGTTTTCCACATGTTATTTTCCTCCCCGATTCTGCGCAGAACCTCCTCATTCCTTACTTTATCAGTTCACCTAATTTTCAACATTCCTCTGCAGCACCACGTCTCAAATTAAATGCTTCGATTCTCTTCTGTTCCAGTTTTCCCACAGTCCATGTTTCACTACCATACAATGCTGTGCTCCAGACGTACATTCTTCGTGACCATCATTCCTGATGTTAAGTTTCCCGCTTTTCCCATTTCTGCTACTTCTCATTACTTTCGTCTTTCTTCGATTTACTTTCAGTCCATATTCTGTACTCATTAGATTGTTCATTCCATTCAGGATATGATGTAATTCTTCTTGACTTTCACTCAGGATAGTAATATCACCAGCGAATTATATCATTGGTATCCTTTCACCTTGAATTTTAGTTCCACTCCTCAACCTTTGTTTTACTTCCATCATTATTTCTTCTACATCTATGTCCATACTCCGCAAGCCACCTGACGGTGTGTGGCGGAGGGTACCTTGAGTACCTCTATCGGTTCTTCCTTCTATTCCCGTCTCTTATTGTTCGCGGAAAGAAAGATTGTCGGTATGCCTCTGTGTGGGCTCTAATCTCTCTGATTTTATAATCATGGTATCTTCGCGAGATTTACGTATGAGGGAGCAATATACTGCTTGACTCCTCGGTGAAGGTATGTTCTCGAAACTTCAACAAAAGCCCGTACCGAACTACTGAGCGCCTCTCCTGCAGAGTCTTCCATTGGAGTTTATCTATCATCTCCGTAACGCTTTCGTGATTACTGAATGACCCTGTAACGAAGCGCGCTGCTCTCCGTTGGATCTTCTCTATCTCTTCTATCGACCCTATCTGGTACGGATCCCACACCAGTGAACAGTATTGAAGTAGTGGGCGAACAAGTGTACTGTAACCTACTTCCTTTGTTTTCGGACTACATTTTCTTAGGATTCTTCCAATGAATCTCAGTCTGGCATCTGATTTACCGACGATTAATTTTATATTTACACACATTTATGTGTATTGTGAATAGCAACGATCCGACGACACTCCCCTGCGGGAGACCTGAAATCACTCTTACTTCGGAAGACTTCTCTCCACTGAGAATGACATGCTGCGTTCTGTTATCTAGGAACTCTTCAATCCAATCACACAATTGATCTGATAGTCCATATGCTCTTACTTTGTTCATTAAACGACTGTGGGGAACTGTATCGAACGCCTTGTGGAAGTCAAGAAACACGGCATCTACCTGGGAACCCGTGTCTATGGCCCTCTGAGTCTCGTGGTCGAATAGCGCGAGCTGGGTTTCACACGATCGTCGTTTTCGAAACCCATGCTGATTCCTACAGAGTAGATTTCTAGTCTCCAGAAAAGTCGTTATACTCGAACATAATACGGGTTTCAAAATTCTACAACTGATCGACGTTAGAGATATAGGTTTATAGTTCTGCACATCTATTCGACGTCCCTTCTTGAAAACGGGGATGACCTGTGCCATTTTCCAATCTTTTGGAACGCTACACTCTTCTAGGGACCTACGGTACACCGCTGCAAGAAGGGGAGCAAGTTCCTTCGATGCGCAGGTTAAAGGGTAGGAGGGAAAGACTACATCCATGTCTAACACCCCGTGCAGTCCCAGCTCTTCGTTCTTGGTCGTCCATTGTTATTATTCCCTCTTGACTCTGGTGCACATTGTATATTACCCGTCTATCCCTATAGCTTACTCCTAATTTGCTCAGAATTTAGAACATCTTATTCCGTTTTACATTGTCGAACGCTTTTACCAGATCTACAAATCATATGACTGTGTCTTGACTTTTCTTTAGTCTTGCATCCGTTATCAACCGCAACGTCAAAATTGCATCTCTGTTGCCTTTACCTTTTCTAAAGCCAAACTGATCCTGATCCAGCACACCACAAACTTCTTTTCCATTCTTCTGTATATTATCCTTGTCAGCAGCTTGGATGCTGACTGTACTATAATTCTCGAAGTAGTCAGCTTTTGCAATCTTCGGAATTGAGTGGATGATATTTTTCTGAAAGTCAGATGATATGTCACCATACTCATAGATTATACATACCAACGTGAATAGTCGTTTTGTTAACCAATGATTTTAGATATTCTGATGAAATGTTATCTATCCCCTCTGCCTTATTTGATCTTAGCTCCTCCAAAGCTCTCTTAAATTCTGATTCTAATACTGGATCCCCGATCTGATCTAAATCAATTTCTGTTTCTTCTTCTATCACATCAAGCAAATCTTCCCCCTCATAGAGGCCTTCAATGTACTCTTTCCACCTATCTGCTCTCTCCTCTGCATTTAACAGTGGAATTCCCGTTGCACTCTTAATGTTAACACCCTTGCTTTTTAAGTCACCGAAGGTTATTTTGACATTCCTGTACGTTGTGTCAGTGCTTCCGATAATCATTTCTTTTTCGATTTCGTCACATGTACCATGCGGCCATTTCGCCTTAGCTTCTCTGCACTTCCTATTTATCTCATTCCTGAGCGACTTGTTTTTCTGTATTCCTGAATTTCCCTGAACATTTTTGTACTTTCTTCTTTCGTCAATCAAATGAAGGATTTCTTCTGTTACGCATGATTTTTTCGCAGTTACCTTCTTTGTACCTATGTTTTTCTTTCCAAATTCTATGATTGCCCTTTTTAGAGTTGTCCATTCCTTTTCAACTGTACTGCCAACTGAGCTACACCTAATTGCCGAATCTATAGCCTTAGAAAACTTCAAGAGGTTCTCGTTATCCCTTAATACTTCTGTATCTCGCTTCTTTGCGTATTAATTCTTCCTGTCTAATCTCTTGAATTTCAGCCTATTGCATTGTGATCAGAGGCTATATCTGCTCCCATGTATGCCTTGCAATCCAGTATCTGGTTTCAGAATCTCTGACCATGACGTAATCTAACTGAAACATCAATATATGATACTAAAACATAAAATTTTTGTTATTTTTATAAGTGTGAATGCCATAATGTTAAAACTTATGTATTATCGTGCAAAATTTCTTTACATGTTAATTGTCAGAAAATGAATGCCCCTACTGACGATGGTGAAGCTTACCGAAAAATGTTTGGGTATTAAAAAAGAATTTTTATTTTCTCAAGGCAGAAACGGATTTCCATAATTACATGTTAGGAAGCAAACACGAATGAAAACAGCGCTTCAGCCACAAAATGAAAAACTTTTTACAATAGTGAGAAGCTTACCGAAGTATTAATCAGATTTCTGGGTTCTAAAATAGCAAAATGTTCCATGGTTTTGCAGCGTGTTTCGATTTCTTGGAGAAATCTGTCTATGAACTCCATCATTGACCTTCTCAGTTCTTGGTGCAAGGTCAGCTTCTTATTTGCAGCCTACTCTATAGGTATCATTTTCTTGTCCCCCCCCCCCCAACCCCCTTTTTTGCGCACAAATGCCCCTCTCTTCACATGCTACTTCGGAAATCCAAATGCTTCGTCGACAACGTAACTTCTCATGACTTTCGATCAGAGATTCAGACTCCCCATCTGTAATGTAATACACATTTCGAAGATGGCTTCAAGAATTTGCAAATACTTCTGTGCTTCGTTGACTTCTGCTAAGTCAGTGCTCCGCAACCACAAAAAAACATAAACACGAGAAATCAGACAGTGCAGACAACACACTTTAAGCAGATCCTCTGGTTTCTATAGTTCCCAAGGAATAAGGTATTTCCTCAGTGGTATCAATAATCTTTTTAAATCTTCGAAACACAGACTTAACATCGTAGTGAGCACTTCATCGTGTATTTGAAAGTCTCTTAATTGTAGCGCGAACATTTTTCAGAAGGATCGTCCATTTGTGGCTGGAAGCTGAGTGAAACACGTACAAACTTTCTAAGTTCACAAAAAAGGCACACATAGTGGAGTCTTTGCAATAGCATGTTATTCGCAAAACCTGAGAGAGTGATATGATAGGGTACAAAGAACACCTTAGGATTGATTTCAGAAATTCTTGCTCGGTTATCTGAATGTACACCCGTCAACCCGTTACCAGTCTTGTGGTCAGCATGGAAGCAAGTTGCAGAGAACGCACTCAATTGAGAACCATGTCCCGGGAACCATCGTAAGTCGCAGTGACTTCAGTGTAATTATTGTCCTTGAGTAAAAGTGTCATTTCCGTTCGTTTCATTGGGTATTTATCTCTGTTATATTCCGTACTATACTGTAGCACTTTTCTCTATGTAAGGTCCAAGTTTCATCGAGCTACATTACTTAGCAGTGACGCATCATGCGAAAGTTACTTTCGTCCTGAAGTTTTGCACGTAGTGTATAATTGGTAATAGGGAAGTAATTATTTTCGAGATAAATTAGGTACATCTTGCTGTTTTCAGTAGGTGAATTCCAGTGAATATTTAATCCGGGTAGTGGAGTATTATGTTGGAGAAAAATAGTGATCATTGGTTGATTCCGAGTTAAATTATGTTTTGAATGGGTTTGGAGATATGTTTAAAGTAAAGTTGTGGGATCAGTAATTGTATTCGTAGGTAATCCATAGACACCACTGTTTCAAGTGAGTATAGGGACTTTTTTCTCTGTTGGTATTGTGACTACATACTTACGTTGATTGTTAAAGTAAACTCTGTGGTATTTGGATGGTGAAATCGTGCTAATACAAATGACTTCTGTATAGTTCGATGTGTCGGAGGACGTACGTAATATGGACTTCCTTGTAGAAAACATTTGCTTATTGATATCCGATTTGTAAGAAGATATTTTCTATCTATAGGAAGCAAGGAACAACATAATTTAATAATAATAGGCTACTTAGAGTAGCCATCATTCTTTGTAACCAGCTATTTTTGATATTTACGAGTAGCGAGAAGCCAATGCCTCAAATGAATGAATCTTTTGTTTCAGTGTTTAAAAGGTAAGGTAAAAGTGGTGGTGGCAACTAGATTTTCTTTTAATTTTTTATGAAAGACCATGATTAGTTTAAGGTGAGAAATACCGTGGTGTTCGAAAACAGCCAGTGTATCCACTACAGAAAGAAAATTAAAAAGAATATTGCATTACAGTATAAAAAAACTATTTGCTATTTACCTCAAAAGTATTAGATTACCTTCATAAAATAACTGAAAGCAAGAATATAAAAAAATTTTAATTCCCAATTTAAAGTACCCAAAGAAAGCATAGCATTTATTGAATGGTGAATTATAGGAGTAATTTAACTCAGGTACTGAGGAAAATCAAGTACTCTATCAGATGTATGAAGAATAATTTTTTATAACAAAACTAAACTATCTAATTTATTAATAAAGCATTTTACGAAACAAAATATGGAGTGATTTATATCTGAATGGAATAACATTGTTGATTTGGTCGTAAAGATTAACTTACCAATGAATGACGATAAGCAGGAAAAGTGAACTTACAGAAGAACGAAAAATTTAATTATTTCATTCATTATTTTGAAAACATAGCAACCAGAAGACCTTTTATATGTTGAATAATTGGTTGAGTAAGTTGAAAAATTCTCGTTTTTCATAGTTACCAGAATATACGCTCAAGATATTTGCACACCCATATCATAGCTTCAGATCGATAAAAAGCATAGCATCTGAGCAGGACTTGAATTTATTAGTTATTGAGAGGTATTAACATTGTTTCTTATGCTGGTTTGCAGCGCGGGTAGCCTCGTGGTCTGTGGCATCTTGTCACGGTCCGCGCTGCTCCCCCCGTCGGAGGTTCGAGTCCTCGCTCGGGCATGGGTGTGTGTGTTGTCCATAGCGTAAGTTAGTTTAAGTGAGATTAGGTAGTGTGTAAGCTTAGGGACCGATGACCTTAGCAGTTTGGTCCCATAAGATCTTACCACAAATTTACAAATTTTGCTGGTTTAAGGACTCTTAGCGGAATAACTCTAGTATATGCCCTGCTGCATATGTATAATTCATCGATCTGAGGTTTTGATCTCCTTTTGGGTGTCCGTAAGAATCACAGGTTCTTTCGTGTAGGAGTAGCGAAGCAGAGAGTAATAGTAATTACAAAATAATACATCATCTCCAGCACAGTCCGCTTATGGTATCAGTAAGTGTATGTTTTCCTTGTAAGGACTGAGATCACATTAACGCCAGGCCACGCCCGTGAAGCATCGCTTATTGACGTTGATTCTTTATAGGTAAGAAAAAACAAAACGTGCACCAGCAAATCTCATCCTGGAAACCGTGGTGACGGTTCACTTTTACATATTATGATGATTAAACCAGGTCTTGGTGGGAACAGTTGTGCCTTCCCCGAACGAGTTTTAACGCGTTCCGGTGTCCTTTCCAATCGGTCGCAATTCTCGATGCCACGCAGATATACATCTAAAATTCTTCATATGGAAGCATAATATCAAGACATAACAGATTAGAAATTGTCTCTTTTTCCAGCTGGGCAGCCTTCTAATATCGGTTATACCGCTGTGTATTTTAATCCAGATTTTTTCTACTCTGTGACTCCGGTTTCTACAGTCTATAAACTCCTTTTTATACGTAATAATGCTTTGTTGTTTGTCCTGGACCAGTTCCTGGTTGCCAGTACTTCGACTACAGACATCGAGACTGTTAATAGTTACCATTTTGTTACTTAGATTCTTCTTTAAAACTTCAGTGTCCGGAGTGTCGTCCAATACGAATAAATATGTTTATTATCCCAATGATTTAGGCTCCTTATTAAGAAGATTCTAGAGGAATTTGGAACAGTTTCCGTACTGAACCTAGTGGACACCAAACGGGACATCCTGCATACCCTTTACCTTTCATTTTCGATCCGTCTTTGTAAACTGGAAATTAGTATGGCCATTTAATTTGCAGTTTTAAAGAATGGCAGAATGCAAAAGAAATATCCTGCAATGACACCTCCTATTATATTAATATAAGTTCGAAATGTTGTTAGAAAGTAATCACTTTCATACCCTAGAGAAGAGCTCCATCGGGTAGTTGTTTGTAATAGATAGTTCCACGCCATATAACTGTCATATAATGCTGAGAGCTTCTGGGTACTTATCCTTTCGTTTGGTACAAATGCAAGCGAAAATGCCCGTTTTCTTAGGTAAACTAGGTGTGCAGTAACTGATTATCCGGAAAGGAAATATTTATCAGACAGATACTTTTTTACTCTGGCGTTCCGCTAGTGCTTCTGTTAACAGTGCGTGCGTAACTATATTCTTCATTGCTCAGAGGCATATTCTTTACACATATTTACTCGACTGCATCTAATTTTCCTCGACAGGTAACGTACACAGAGAGACATAAAATCTAATCTATTGTAGATAGAATGAGAGTCCATAAGTTTTCTGTTCTTGCTTTACACACGCACACACATACCCCCCCCCCCCCCCCCCCCCACACACACACAAAACACGTTTTCCTATCGAAGACAGTATTATCGTTTGTTTTTATACAAACAAATTGGCTCTGAGCACTATACGACTTAACTTCTGAGGTCATCAGTCGCCTAGAACTTAGAACTAATTAAACCTAACGAACCTAAGGACAGCACACACATCCATGCCCGAGGCAGGATTCGAACCTGCGACCGTAGCGGTCGCTCGGCTCCAGACTGCAGCTTTATACAAACAACATTCGTTACTTTAGAAGTATTAGTTTAAGAATTACTGAATAACAGCTTTTCGTATTTTGTCGTAATTTTATGAGGTCAATATTTACAAAATATTATGTGAGTAAATGTTATCTGTGACAAGGTATAATACAAAAAAATGAACAATGAAATAGGTTTTAATGTTTTGTAAATAAAACTGTCTTTTCCTGCTGCTAGTTGCTTTATTCATCCCATACTTGTTTCGCCTTCTCTTATTCTAAGGCATCATCAGTGGGATCTATAATGATACAGTTTTGTTAGTTTTAGATCATTAAACAGTTCACTTCGCGATTTTTTTGTAAAAAAAGTAATTACTTACGATTTGCTGATCTGCGTTGCCTCACATCTGGTCTGGAGGTGACACTACCACTTTCATCACTGCCATATAATCCCATCTTTGTGTTCTCGCCTCTCACACAGTGTTCACCATGTTTCTCACTCTTTTTTTGTGGTGGACTATTGTTCTTTTGTCACTCGATACAACTATTTCGTCGCACACTGTTTTTTACAACGTAAATATTGCGACTCCATCACTTGTTTCAGTTTCTTTGGTATGTTTACCAATTTGTTACCAAGATACTCCATTACGTGTTTCATCTTCTTTGGTATGTTTACCTAATTTTTGCCAAAATACCAAAGAAGATGACACACGTAATGGAGTCGCAATATTTACGTTGTGAGAAACGGTGTACGACGAAATAGTTGTATCGAGTGACAAAAGAACAATAGTGCACCACAAAAAAGAATGAGAAACACGGTGAACAGTGTGTGGAAGGCGAGAACACAAAGATGTGATTATATAGCAGTGATAAAAGTGGTAGTGCGACCTCCAGGCCAGATGTGAGGAAACGCTGATCAGCAAATCGTAAGTAATTACTTTTTTTACAAAAAAATCGCGAAGTGAACTGCTTAATGATCTAAAACTAACAAAACGGTCCGCAGCTCGTGGTAGTGCGGTAGCGTTCTCGCTTCCCGCGCCCGGGTTCCCGGGTTCGATTCCCGGCGGGGTCAGGGATTTTCTCTGCCTCGTGATGACTGGGTGTTGTGTGATGTCCTTAGGTTAGTTAGGTTTAAGTAGTTCTAAGTTCTAGGGGACTGATGACCATAGATGTTAAGTCCCATAGTGCTCAGAGCCATTTGAACCATTTTTTGAACAAAACGGTATCGTTATAGATCTCACTGATGATGCCTTAGAACAGGAGACGGCGAAACGCGTATGGGATAAATAAAGTGCCGCGCGGGATTAGCCGTGCGGTCTAGGGCGCTGCAGTCTGTGCGGCTGGTCCCGGTGGAGGTTCGAGTCCTCCCTCGGGCATGGGTGTGTGTGTGTTTGTTCTTAGGATCATTTAGGTTAAGTAGTGTTTAAGCTTAGGGACTGATGATCTTAGCAGTTAAGTCCCATAAGATTGCACACACGTTTGAAAATAAATAAAGTAACTAGCAGCAGGAAAAGGCAGTTTTGTTTACAAAACAAGTATTTAAATACTTGCTGCGGAGGATGGCCACACAAACAAATTTGTTATGTTTTAATGTGATTACGATCGACCAGACTTTAAAGATACGTATGGAAAATGGTCCAACTGTCGATTGTTAATCAGCATGAGGGTTTCGGAAGCGTTTCCTTAGGGTGAAGGCCAGCAGGGAGAAAGCGACTGTGCTTTCCTATCGCGTGCCTTCAATTAAGGCCGTCATTAGCGAGGTCTGACAGTCGATCCCTCTCGAAAAAATAACGGGAGGGTGCAGGAAGAAAATTTGCAATTCGGAGACTCCGGCGGACGTCCGGGTACGGAGTACCCCTCTCGTGGAGCTGCCCCCACCACCGACCCGCAAGGCGGAGTCGGCGCTCACGATTGGTCGCGGCTCGACGCCGGCGCCCAACGGGGATGCCGGGCACGCTTGCCATATCGCTGCCGCAGCGATCGATGCCGCAGGGGGCTGCGGGGGGCGGCCGAGCGCAACAAGTCCGTCTCGGCGAGGCCACGCGTCGGAGGGGTGGGCGCCACGCAGCTGGCAACGCCGCCAATCTCTGTACGCTGTTGTGGTCCGCCGCTTCCGCCTCCGCGAGCTTAGTATACGGGGTTAGACTGAGGAGGAGGTGGGGAAGGGGTGGGGAGAGTGTTGTCCACGTGCGAAACACTGGGAGAGGGGGTGAAAGGGCAAAGGCGACAGCACTCGGTCAGGTGACTGAAAAGTCACTAAGCTTTAGCCAGGGCTAAAGAGCAATAATCGAGGCGAGGGAGGCGGCTGGAAGGGAGGGCAAAGTAGGCGCTCCCAGACGCGCCGAAAACAGAGCGGAGAAAAAAAGGGGCCAGCGGGGCGCGGGGGCGAGGGGAAGGCCCAGTGGGGTGGGACGGCGGCCGGAAGGCAGTATTATTCTGATTAGCAAAGCAAAGCGGGGCCCTGCGAGCATGATCGCGCCGCAGGTCGTGGTGCAGCCCTCTTCGTCGCGGTCTTCGTCGGCCGGCAGTCGGTCACCAGCTCCGCAGGGGGACGGCAGCGGCAGCGGAAGCGCGCAGGACCAGCAACAGACACAGGAGACACAGCAGCCGCAGAATGGTGGCGGCGACATGCCGGTGAACGCCGCCGGCGCCGAGGACGCGGCCGCGCCGCCCAGCGACCAACCCGCGAACCACCTGCAGCAGCAGGAGGAGCAGCCCCAGCAGAACGGAACCGGCGGCCAGTCCGCGATCACCGTCGTGAACAGCCAGAGCACTGAGGACGACGACGAGGAGGAGGCGGACGACGACGACGAAGAGGGCCAGCACCGGGTACAGCAGCAGCAGCAGCAGCAGCGCAGACCGCGCGCGTCCCGCGGCGGACGCACGCGCGCCGGCGGCTACTGGGGCCAGCAGCAGAACGCCGGCGCCGGCCGCCACGACGCCTCCGACGACGCCGACCTGCTGGACATGGCCGACGGGCCGCCGCCGTCGCGGCCCAAGTCGCGCGCGCACGCCGTCGTCGACGCGGGCGCCAAGTACAACAACCTGTCCTACTGGCGCGCGCGCAAGGTCACCTTCTACCGCAACGGCGACCCCTTCTTCCCGGGCGTCGAGTTCCGCTTTAAGCCGGGCCGAGACATCGGCACCCTCGAGGCGCTGCTCGACAAGCTGTCTCTGCGGCTGGACCTGCCGCGCGGCGCGCGCTACATCTTCTCCATGGACGGCGAGCGGAAGCTGCACCTCGAGGAACTCGAGGACGGCGGCGCCTACGTCGTCTCGTCCTACAAGACGTTCAAGGTGAGTCCGCGCTGTTAACTGCAGCCTCCGATACCACCCCTCAGCTTTCACCGACGCCATCAAAATGGCGAAAGTAGTTGCCCTGTCGAAATCCAATACATTTGTAACATACTTACCGCAACAAGGATCACAGCTATTCTCGTGCCACCACGTTCACTGGCTTCCCCAACCCACTACCAGACTGTCACCTCTCAACTTAAGCTATACGCTGTTCAGTATTACTTTAGGATCGAACAGACTGTCACCTGTCAACCTAACCTATACGCTGTTCAGTATTACTTGAGGACAGAAACTTCCGCAAGAGCACGTGGAGTGAAACAGAGACGCCACAGCCCGCACGAAGCCTACGCCAATACTACATTTCATTCAGCTCCCTGAAACTCGCAAACTTTTCAGATGGAACTAGCATCAGTGTCTTCTGGAACAGCTGCAAATATTTAAACTACTATTTGCGAAAGTGACGTTTCCGAATTTTCCAAACGCGAAAAAGTTTTTTGTTTTGTATTTGTGTGATTTTAGTAAGAGAACGACCTCTTAAGAATAACTCATATTTTCGTCTTCCCCAAAACGGAACTCTGTCTGCATAATGTTCCGCTCGCTCGTTGGACACTAAATACCAGTCCTTTGGTTTCATTAAGAGAAACAGATTGCTAGGTGTAGAATTAACCTCTCATCACGTTTTGTGATGAAATTCTCTAATTATTTCTAATACTACAACTCTTACTGACATTACTCTTATCCCTATCACACATGCTCGAAGCGGCACAGTCATTGTCGTTATTTAACGACGTGATCATTTCCTCTGCTGAACTTTCTAAAATAGCTTCATTCTTCCACGTCTCTTTCCGTAATGCACTGTGTATGGCTTATGACTTTCCTCCAATTTTCAGAGGTGATTTGCCTAACAGTTTCGTTGTTGAATCCTTCACTGTAGAGTAATTCTTTTTATTGCTGCTCACAATTTAACCTTTAGTTTGGGCCCTACCATTTCTGTCGAGTTCAAATGGCAACGATAAAGTCGCAGTTTAATGCTGTAATGCCCGCATGTTTTTGCCAGCTCCTCTATTTAGCAACTGGCGAACAATGACTTGTGGAGATTTGTCGCTTAAGCACTACCATTTTAAAATTACCACTTGCTTAAGATGCTGAAACCAGTTAAGCATCTCCTTTAGATTTTCCAAAGAAGACGTCTCGCACAGTAATAGGATGATTAGAAGCATTCCCAAAAACAAATATTGACGGTGAATGCACTTGAAGTTCAAAACAATTTTTCATTATTCTCGACAGACCTCGTTGGGCAATCCATTGGCCAAGAGAGCGTCGTCGAACTGTTACATCGAATGACATTTGACGAACTTGCTTCTGACATAATTCAGTATCACACGACAAACGATAGTAATAACAGATAAAATATTTACCACATTAGAGTAAGAAGCGGAAACAAACGAAATCTCAGCGCATAACGAACGATCCCATAGTACAGAAAGCTGAGTTAACCTGAAGCTTGCGACAAACAGGAAGTGTTTTAGTGATGAAGCGAGGGCTTGGCAACTGTGCCTGGATGCTAAGGCCGCAGATGTCGTGGGATTGTCTGAATGCGTGTTATGCTCCTCACTTGAGTCTCACCTCACTATTTCCTTTGCAGCTTTCAATCCTAAAATAATTTTGAGCAGAGTGTAGACCTCCGTCTGTTCTACAGATCAGTATAGCAACATAACTAAAATTTAGTATCTAAATTCACTGGCTTCGCCAGCTCACGAACAAACTGTCACGTCGCAACCTAACCTAGACCTCAGGCTATGCTGCAGATCGGTCAGTCACCAAAACCTACATTCCAAAAAATTAACATAGACGCAAAATAAATGCTGTCAATGTTTTTCGTTCGCTTTCTGTTAGCGCACGTTAGGCGTCACACGACAGGTAATTTTGTGACGAGTTAAAGCTGACCTCCAGTATCGGTAGGTTCAATTGACGCAGGCCGCGTGTCGCTTTCGCATTGTCCCGCGCCCAGCAGCTGTAGCTCGGTGATATACGTTCCAATGTTTACACATCACAGTCGGCTACCACGTGACGCGCATGCGCTGTGGTAAGCAACACGCCTGGGCTCACAGCCCTGTCCCGATACTGCAGTACCGTAGGTAACGGCTGGAAGGTCGCGCCCGCCGCAGTGTCGTTTTTCATCTCTGCCGCTCCTGCAGCATTTAAACTCTCGTGGAGGGCTATAAACGGACAGCCATTCCTGCTGCTGTCAATCGTTCAACTTCCGTTTTTCACAAGCTGGTATAAAGAGGGAATGCAAATAGCGATATCTAAACAAGTACTGTCAAGAATTTCAGGGGTACAGCTCTCTGTTAGGAATGCCAGCATCTCGAGACCCGGGATAGCGACACTGACTCATGAAGAGGAGCTCGCTGGTTTCAGTCTCGCTACGCGCTAAGGTGTCGATCATTAAAACGCCTTTATTGCGTATGCATTACCAGGTCTACTTTCCATTTGAACTTCAAGTGAGGCATACACGGTGAAGCCGAGCTCCACCGATAAAATTTCGAAAGATCATCAGGAATAGTTTCGAAGTAGGCCTATTTTGGTAGCTATAAGAGACACGTCGTCTCCGGTAACTCGTTACAAAGTTATTATGAATTATTTGATCGATTACTCTAATACCTTTCTTCCTGTGAAAATACTTTCACAACAGTGAAAAGGCTGTAATATGGAATCCCCAAAAGTACAACGAAAAATTAAGTGTAAAAATCCTCATATGCAAAGGGAAGCGGATGTCGTCACTACAGAACCGAGCTGTACTGTATGCAAGATTGCAGACGTAGAATTGGGCACGAATATTGTCGACAACGAGTGACGTGAGTGAATGGAGCAATTTTTTTCCAAGCCTCGCAGCATATACCGTGGCCATTTACACTGCTGTACAGTATTTTCAACGCAGTACAGGTACAGAAAATTTAGGGATGAAACGTCCCCTTAGAAAAAAAACAGCCTACTTACAGGGACAAGAAAGCAAACGAAATGTAATTACTACGTAACGACCTCTTCCCCCCTTTCCCCCGGTCCAAGATGGCACATCCCCTATACCACAACAGTCGGAAAATATTGCTGAACAACCTCCTCACTTTTGTTGGTGGAATTGGGGTATAATTACTGAACAAACTAAGAGGAACTAACAACTATACGAAAAATCGTGGGACACATTTAATGTTAACATTAATGAATGAGGAACAATAGAAAGTATTTTTTAATATCTGTACAACACATTTAACGTGTACTCAGTATTTCCTTATTGCTCATAATAGACTCTTAGGATTTGAGCCTAATTTATCTCGATGACAATTAAATCCTTGCATCAGCATACGCTATCGTAATGTCCATACACACGAGTCAGTAATATTGACAATAACGTGCGAGATATTTAACGTAGAGGGCTAGAAAGACACACTCACGCGGAACCTGCAAGGCTTTTTTTATGTCTTATTAAGAACAAAAGGCAACGCCAGTTTATAACCTTAGTATTTGATGCAGTACGTACTACTCGAAACTGAATGGTAGCAGTAGCATATACTGTCTCATCTAAGTAAAATTCACTTTGATATTGAGCAACGTAGAAGTAAACCATTTTTGATTAATTTATTTTGCTCTGCATTGTTTATTATTGTGTGAAATTAGAATATCATTCCCTCACGTGGCGCAATGCATGGTACACGACGTATTGTTCATCTATGTGTAGGGCAGTGGCGTGTTGTTGTTCTTGCTAGTGGAACACGTTATTGATCGTATGCAACCGGCTCTTATCTAGTTCTGAGGTGGTACTCTAGAGGTTAAGCACCTCTAACGTCAATCTGTAACGCAATACACACTGGAGAAAGGAGGACTCCCTTGGCTTTTTGTCGTCCGCAGAGAACGCTGTTGCCTCTACAGCCGCAGAATTACTACAATAGCAGGCCTATTATATTTACAGTGAAAATTTACTACAGAATGAAGAAAAATCGTCGCACGTTGCAAGAATTATCTAGGTGATAGCTACACATATGATTTGCTGTCTTCCATCCCCTGCCTTGACACAGTGTTATAAATGATTTTTTGTTTTTAATTGCTGCTTCCAAATGCAATGTAGCTTACAGAATCCTACCTCTGGTACGTCAAATGTAGAATTTCTTCAGCCATTGTCCCAGCATTTGTGTATAGAACGGAAACCTAAGACACAATGGCAGGTGTGGTATTTCTATCACGCCTTCATCAGCTATGATTTTAACATTTTTCCCGTTTCATCGACATGTTTGCTTTGAAGTAAAGAATAAAATCTATACATCGCTTTGTCCGCAGCTCGTGGGCGTGCGGTAGCGTTCTCGCTTCCCGCGCCCGTGTTCCCGGGTTCGATTCCCGGCGGGGTCAGTGATTTTCTCTGCCTCGTGATGACTGGGTGTTGTGTGATGTTCTTAGGTTAGTTAGGTTTAAGTACTTCTAAGTTCTAGGGGACTGATGACCATAGATGTTAAGTCCCATAGTGCTCAGAACCAACCATTTATACATCGCTTTCTTACAAAGTGATTAAGATCCTTACAGAAGCGGCTGTATTGACAATCACTTTTGATTAGTCTTCGAGTGATATGCAACTGCCTTTATTTCTGATATTACGTAGTTTGAAACGCTTAATTTTGAGAGTGTTATTTACTTCCTGTTTTGCATGATTTACACATGATCACTCACGTTACTTGCGCATACAAACCGACGAAAATGCTCCATATAATGCTACATTGTTTTACTGTTACAGTGGTGATTGCAGCTGAACACTCAAAGAAATACACCAGAGGAGCCAATACTCTTGAAGAAAACGATAACATTGTTTTCTTATTACTGTTGTTTAGCGAAACAGAAAGGTGTTGAACTGCTAGAATGTGCAGTAAATATCAATGAAAACGTCTGTCATAGTTGTTGCAACAAACTGGTTTGAAAGTGTTCTGAGATCTCCCTGTTCCTGAAATTTTGCCACAACATGCATTCATGTAGTTGAGAAACAGACCATTCGGCTCAGAGTGGTTGGAATGCAATGTACTTCAAATATATCTGCTGAAAAAACAAAACGTTTATTTTTTGTTTATCTATTTCCTAAAGCGTTTTCAAAGTACAACTGCTATCTTGTTGTATACTACTAAACAGTACTTTCGTATGAATCTACAAGTTTCCAAACTAAATTTTGAATAGAGATTCTGGAATCTGGAAGGCAAAACGTTGCAAATTATGTTGTGTAACCCATGTAGGTCGTCTCCAAAACGTAGAGGCTTGACATATAGCCTGTTTCTTTTTCTTCGATTTAGGCGTTCTGGGTTACAACACTCAGCCCTCATCTACATTTGCGTTTATAAATTTGTTAAACAGTACTGTTGTTAAACTGCATCCTTGTCCTATGCTCATATTCTTTTCTGTATGAGTGTTCCCTCATTTTGGTTACATGGCCATGATAAATGCTTTTAATTACTTCTATTAAATTTTGTTACAAGCTTCTGTTTTCCAGTATGTTAAAAATTTTGCCTCTCTTTACTCAGTGTAATGTTTTTATGTGACCTAGAAATAAAACATATGTTTCTTTGTTGCACCTCCTTCGTTTCTTGATTCTACGATGTTCTTTTCCTATGCCGGACTCAGCTATGTTACGATGTCAACTTGTATCTTTCACTTTACTTATTTAGCCAACATTTAACAGACTAGTAACTCTACAGGTATACGGTTATCATAAAGATATCAGTTTGGATTGTTAAATAAAGAGTATACCATACTGTATTCCCATTCAGAGGGGATATATTTACTTCTCAAGCACGAATTTATGTGTTAGCCGAATTTATCTTCTACAGTAAGCTACATATATTTCAGTGGATCTCCAGTTATGTTATAACTTCCCAAAGCTTAAAGTCGCTCATTATTTACAGATTTTTTTTTTAAATTTACCCATTACTGTTTCTTCTTTCCTGCATATCTTCATCTTTTGAAATTGTTTCATAGAACTCCAGCCATAGGTCTTCATATACTATTTTTTCATGCGCTTTGTCTTTATTTCCGTTATTTAGATGTTGGTTCAAATGGTTCAAATGGCTCTGAGCACTATGGGCTTAACATCTATGGTCATCAATCCCCTAGAACTTAGAACTACTTAAACCTAACTAACCTAAGGACATCACACACGTTCATGCCCGAGGCAGGATTCGAACCTGCGACCGTAGCGGTCGTGCGGTTCCAGACTGTAGCACCTTTAACCGCTCGGCCACTCCGGCCGGCAAGGCGGGGGGGGGGGGGGGGGGTGGATGTGGGAAAATTCAGATGGGTGTAGGCTGAGGTAGTTGTTCGGGGATGAACAGCTTGCACAGGATACACTAGCGTGGTGAGCAGGAGCAAACGAGTCTTCGGCCTGAAGATAACAACAACAATGAAATCTTTTAATACTGTGCAAGCCATTCTTTCCCACCCTTGAGCATCTGCTTCTATATTGAAGAAATCCTTGATAGAATTGCTTTGCTTCTATTCGATTTTGATTGTTTCTGAGATATTTTACAATTGACGTTATACGTTTGTTACTTTTGATTTGCTGAGCTATGTTTTTTTGCGATTCCAGATATTCACTTTCTTTTTCCTTTTTTCTTCTATTACTTCTGCTACTCTTTTTACAATAATAACTATTGAACTGCTTGAAAGTTTCTCGGGTGTTACATCGGATGGCATTCGCCACCCTTCAAACACATAAATATCTTCCCACTTTGTTCCTTAAATGGATGGGATATTATTATGAGACATAGTGTCAATTATCTATAAATTTCTGATCTTGTTTCTCCAGAAAATTAATTTTCTTTCTCATGTAATAGATATTTGTCTTGTTTGAGTGCTAGCACACTGGACTCGCATTCAGGGGGGACGACGGTTCAATCCCGCGTCCGGCCATCCTGATTTAGGTTTTCCGTGATTTCCCTAAATCGCTCCTGGCAAATGCCGGGATGGTTCCTTTGAAAGCGCACGGCCGACTTCCTTCCCCGTCCTTCCCTAACCCGATGAGACCGATGACCTCGCTGTCTGGTCTCCTCCCCCAAACAATCCAATCCAACCCTTGTTTGAGTGTTATACCACTGACAGCACAACTGCGCTTTTAATATAAGTAGACACTGCGTGCGACATATGTCCTCACCGTTGTGTACGCCAGTCTTCCTAAATAGCTATTCCATTTTTCCAGTGATTAGGATATAGTCTATAATAAGCGACTGATCTCTTGCTGCTTAGGAGAATTATGGGAAAAAATAGCAGTACCAAAAAGTAATTAATGCAGAGTATTTAAATTTCGTGAATTGTGTCTAGGTAACATATTTAAGTGATTAACATTACAAGATCACAGGTTAACGTAAAATCGAGACAAGCAATTGCGAATGTGAGATGCTGGTACATTAATAATTCATTGCCAGAATGATGAATGCAAGCATGCGAACGTATATGTATTGCGTTGTACAAGTGCTGAATGTCAGTCTGTGGGATGGAGTTCCATGCCTGTCGCACGTGGCCAGTCAATACAGGGACGGTTAATGCTGGTTGTCGATGGCTTTGTAGTAGCCGTCCGATGATGTTCTATATATTCTCGATTGGAGACACATCCTGTGATCGAGCAGGCCAAGGCAACATGTCGATACTCTGTAGAGCATGTTGGATTACAATAGCGGTGTGTGGGCGAACGTTGTTTTGTTGGAAAACATCCCCTAGAATGTTGTTTATGAATGGCAGCACAACAGGTAGGCTCACCAGACTGACGTACAAATTTGCAGTCAGAGTGCGTGAGATAACCTCAACACTGATCCTGCTGCCATACGAAATCGCACCCCTGACCATAACTCCAGGTGTACGCCCAGTGAATCTAGCACGCAGACAGGTTGGTTGCAGGCTTTCAACTTGCCTCCTTCTAAGCAACACACGGCCATCACTGGCATCCAGGGACAGCCAGCTTTCATAATAAAACACAACAGACCTCCACGCTGCTCTCCAGTGAGCTCTCGCTTGACACCATTCAGGTCGCAAAGGCGGTAGTTTGGGTCAGTGGAATACATGCTACAGAACGTCTGGCTCTGAGCTGTCCCTGAAGTAACCGATTTCTAAGAGTTCATTGTGTCACTGTGGTGCCAACTGCTGTTCAGATAGCAGCTGCAGATGAAATACGATGCGCTAGAGCCACATAACGAACACTATGCTTTTTCGTCTCGGTAGTGCCACGCGTCCGTCTGGAACCCGGTGTTCTCGCGACTGTACATTTCCGCGATCACCGCTGCCAGCACTCATGTACACTGTCTACGTTCCCGCCAAGTCTTTGTGCAGTATCACAGATTCCTTGCCTCGTGATGACTGGGTGTTGTGTCATGTCCTTAGGTTAGTTAGCTTTAAGTAGTTCTAAGTTCTAGGGTACTGATGACCTCAGATGTTAAGTCCCATAGTGCTCAGAGCCATTTTTTTTAGTATCGCAGAAGGAACATCCAGCATGTCATCGCCCTGTTACACGTGCTCGTTCAAATTCATTAAGGTACTGATAACGGCGTCTTTGCAATCTTAAAGGCATTCTTGACTAACATCTACACACTAAGTCCAATCCCAAAGATAACTATCGCTCCCAACTGTTACAGCGTGTATTTAAAGCAAACTTGATTTGCATCCTCATGCACTCCTATGCGACTGGCGAAACGTTCGTTTATGTCGCACGACTCCTTGCTGTTGCGATTTTTTTTTTTGCGTCAGTGTATTTTCTTAGGGATGACTGCCTCTTCCGACACTGAAATCTGTTCTTATCTTCGCGATGCTAATTTTGTAGCTGTCTATAGAGGCCCTATTTTCTTTTGTTACCTCCTCTTTGTCCATTCCCATATGGGCATATAACATAGAAGTTCCTTTAGACAATTTTTTTGAACTTTCAGTGACCAGTGTCTGATATGCAGCCATAAGACATTATTTTATTCGTGAAATTGTCATCTATCAGTATTCCCTCCTTTGTGAGTGCCATTTTCAACTCCGCTCCGCTCACCCGACAAAAGATTAGTTACCTTCTCTCTCTCTCTCTCTTTCTCTCTCTCTTTTTTTTCCAAAGAAGAGCAGAGCACACTAGTCGCCTTCTAGTGCTGTTGATGGTGTAAAAATAGGGGACCAGTCAGCCACGCGACCTCTACCACAAACGATAAACGTTAAATCATGGTGGAGAAGCCGTGTGTATGTGCAAATCAGTTGTATGGAATCACTGCAATGAGGTGAGTGGACGTGATATACCGGCAGAACAGAGTTATCGTGTTAGCTCACGCCCACTTAGTTCGATAAATAATTTGTTTGTGTATGAACGAGGACTGTACCACGTGTTTACATGGAATGGTGTAGTACTCATAACTATGTAACATTGTGCAAGAACAGTAGGATCCTAGCAACATGGCCCGAGATACGTACCACCCCTTACCAGTGACAATCTGCTCCAAACCTGCCAGTAACTGTTGCTGTCAGGGCAATTCCAGCGTGGGTCCATGTCAATGAATTTGCAGAAGGGAACTATAGCGTCCGCATAATAAGTAGTAGGATTTGAGTCGCATAATACGAATATTGAGACGATGTGTGCCGGATGACGAATGGTGCTCACATTGAACACTTGCTCTTGCGTTTGATGTATTATTTATAATCGTAGGTTGAATTTTGTAAGTGCTACAAAGCCTTAAAACCCCGATATTCTTTTTGAAACATCCGGCACACTACTGCAACTTTTAGAGGTTCCATTATACCTTTCTTTAAAATAAAATGACGCTGTGCAGCGCTTTTATTTTATTGGAAATATTCTGGAACTGCATGCAATGGTCATTTGGAATCGCGTACCTCGCAATAGGCCATGTCTCACAGTAGCACCTAAAGCTGCACGTCTTCAAGAGTCGAAACAACATATAAGCTAGACAGTAACTGACCGGAAGCTTGTAGTTTGGCCCGCCGAACCAAGATTTTGCCTCTTTTAAAATCATTACAAGGCGTCGAGTGCACCGACTGACCAATGAGGCGTTTCACCAGCGCGCAACGTGTGGGCTGGATGGGTTTGGTGGTTCGGAGATACTTTGAGAGTGTCTTTCTTCTTATAACTTGGGCCTGCTCTTTGAGGTTAATGTGAACACGACCCAGAATCCCTGACTCAAAGTGTTGCCCTATCTGCTATATCTTCATGATTAATATACCGTGGGTATTCTTGTATTCCAGTCGCAATGGTGTCCGCAGGGCTGGACGCGTATGTTCCTCGTTGGACACACACTAAAGCACTCTGTCGCCCCTAGCGTGGCCCGCTAAACCACTCGATCTTAATCCACAGAAAATGTCTTAGACTGTCTAGAACAGTGGGTGAATCATAGGAACCTATAATCCTACAATTTGGTAGCTCTACTGCATCTGTACTGTCAAGTCACATTAATGTGACAGTCTGTCAAAAGCCGGAATAACCACTTTTTGCAACGCAGACCTCTGCATGTCGTGTGGGAAGGGAGTCAATGACGTTCTGGAAGGTACGGAGAGAGAAGTGGAGCCACGTCAACTGCAGTGCGCTGGCCAGCTGAGCTGGGCTTCTCGTTTGAGAATCCATTGCGTGAACCGCCCGATCGAATTGGTCACAGAGATTGTCGACTTGGTTTACAAGGGTCACTCCAAAAGACATGCACACTTTTTTTAAAATCCATCTTTTATTCTACATGTTTGAAAGTTTTCCACATAATTTCCATCCCTTTCAACTGCATTACGCAATCTTGGAACCAGCGCCTGTATGCCCGCCCGGTAAAATTTTCTGCCAACCTGTTGGAGCCACTGTTTGGCAGCGCGGGCAAGGGAGTCATCATCTTCAAACCTTGTTCCACGAAGAGAGTCTTTCAGTTTCTCAAAGAAATGATAGTCACATGGAGCCACGTCAGGACTGTAAGGCGGGTGTTTCAGTGTTGTCCATCCGAGTTTTGTGATCGCTTCCACGGTTTTTTGACTGACATGTGGCCGCGCATTGTCGTGCAACAGCAAAACATCCTGCTCCTGCCGATGTGGTCGAACACGACTCAGTCGAGCTTGAAGTTTCTTCAGTGTCGTCACATATGCATCAGAATTTATGGTGGTTCCACTTGGCATGATGTTCACAAGCAAGAGTCCTTCGGAATCGGGAAACGCTGTGGCCATACCTTTTCCAGCAGAAGGTGTGATTTTGAATTTTTTTCCTCGGGTGATTTTGCATGATGCCACTCCATTGATTGCCTCTTCTTTTCTGGTGAAAAATGATGGAGCCACGTTTCATAACCCGTCACAATTCTTCCAAGAAATTAATCTCCACCATTCTCGTACTGTTCCAAAAGTTCGCTGCATACCGTTTTTCTTGTTTCTTTGTGATCCACTGGCAACCCACCTGGCACAAACCTTTTTTAACGCCAACACTTTCAGTATTCTGCAAACACTTCCTTCCCCTATCCCAACGTAGCGTGACAATTGGTTCACTGTGATGCGTCTGTCAGCAGTCACCAATTCGCTAACTCTCTGCACATTGTCTGGAGAGTGTGCCGCACGAGGCCTGCCGCTGCGAGGACAATCCTCAATATTGCCGTGCCCGCTTTCATCATGTAACCTGCTTGTCCACCGACTAACTGTTACGCAATCGACAGCAGCATCTCCATACACCTTTTTCAACCTCTTGTGGATATTTCCCACTGTCTCGTTTTCACAGCACAGGAATTCTATGACAGCACGTGGCTTCTGACGAATGTCAAGTTTAGCAGCCATCTTGAAGACATGCTGTGACGGCGCCACTCACGGGAACAGGTTGAACTAAGTTTGAAAACAAGCGGGAAGGATGTATCTACACACTATAAAACTTTCACACAGCCCGCATCTCGTGGTCGTGCGGTCGCGTTCTCGCTTCCTACGCCCGGGTTCGATTCCCGGCAGGGTCAGGGATTTTTTCTGCCTCGTGATCGCTGGGTGTTGTGTGCTGTCCTTAGGTTAGTTAGGTTTAAGTAGTTATAAGTTCTAGGGGACTGATGACCATAGATGTTAAGTCCCATAGTGCTCAGAGCCATTTGAACCATTTGAACTTTCACACATGCAGAGTGAAAACTGTATTTTTACAAAAATAGTGTGCATTTCTTTTGGAGTGACCCTCGTAAATTCCGGGAATTTGGTGGTCAGGTGAGTACGGTAAACTTAACCTGATGCTTTTAGAACCACGCACGTACACTGCAAGATCTCTGACGTGTTGCTTTGTCTTGTTGTTACGTTTCTTCATTATTTAGTTCTGGTTCTTCATTATTTAGTAGCTGCACGATGAATGGCACAATAAAAGGAAATTTTTTGTAAAAAAAAAAATATCGATACTATAATGAATTTGCACTCTGCATCATCTAAGTGTGCGCTGAGGAAACACAAACTGCATGTAGGGATGGACATGGCCCCCAAGGACAGATGCATACTTGTATTGATCTAGAGTGGCTTCCAGAATGACGAGATCATCCAGGGAATTGCACGAAAACATTCTACAGACAATAACGCTCCGTCATCTGGCGTGGACCATTCCGACGATGGTTGCACGGTGTTTGTTTACAGACACTTTACATCCGTTTCCATATGTCTGATGGATCACAAATCGCGATTCATCTAAAAAAACTACTTGGTGCCACTCAGCGGACGTCCATTTGCGGTACTGGCGTGCGAACTCCACCCGTCGTCGCCGATGAACAGCAGTCAACGTGGTCCATGAACCAGGCGCCTACTGGTATTCCCATGGTTCATCCGGATGGCCAGTTGCTCAACAGCTGCACGCCTATTCGCCCTCACCCGTCTCCGCGGCCGTCGTTCATCCCTGTTAACTGTAGACTGTGGTGCACTACAGCCATCTTGGCACCGGTTTTGTATAGTGCTGTTTATCCGTGCACGGTGTACTTTAGCCATGGCTGCACACAAACTGTTTACAAGTTTCGTAAATGCTTCCCCCCCCCCCCCCCCCCGACCCCAAAGCCAATGATCATGCCCTTTTGGACGGCAGATAAATCGCTCCATTTCACACAGCGACAGCGACTGTACTGTTTTCCGCATTCGCCTGTCACAATTTATATACCCTCCACTGCTAGTGCTGCCACCTACTGAGAGTGGTTATTGCACGTTGGCGTCGAACATAGGTGGTAGTCACATAAATGTGACTACACAGCTTAAAAATCAATAACTGACTTCGGAAGGATATAGCAGACCTGAAGAAACTTGTGGATTCTCATCCTATCCGAATAGAGGTGCCCGGGGACTGGGTGTTTGTGTTGTCATCATCTTTTCATCATCATCATCATCATTATTCGTGACAGTGGCTCGATTGGATTGTGATAAACTTGGATTGAGAAAAAATTGGAAATTTGTACGGGCGCTGATGACCGCGCAGTTGAACGCCCCACAAATCGAACGTCATCATCATCTCAGAATAGAGTCCATATCAACGCTAGATCGTATGTTTAACTTCGTTTGCGTAATGTCTCCTGGGGGACCGAATTTTTTGTTTTATTTTTTGAAATATTTGTTTCTTTCAGTACTTTTTTAGTACTGACTGTCTACGTTTCTTCAATATTTAGTAGCTTGACGATGAATGGCACAATAAAAGGAAATTTTTTGTAAAAAAATATCGATAGTATAATGAATTTGCATTCTGCATGTAGCCACGCGGGATTAGCCGAGCGGTGTAAGGCGCTGCAGTCATGGACTGTGCGGCTGGTCCCGGCGGTGGTTCGAGTCCTCCCTTGGGCATGGGTGTGTGTGTGTTTGTCCTTAGGATGATTTAGGTTAAGTAGCGTGTAAGCTCAGGGACTGCTGACCTTAGCAGTTAAATCGCATAAGATTTCACACACATTTTGAACATTCTGCATGTAAGTGTGCGCTGACTTGAAACTTTCTGGAGGATTGAAGCTGTCTGTCGGACTGAGATTTCTGTAGAGTTAGGAGACCAGGCACTGGCTGATGTAAGGCTCTTAGACCGAGTCGCCTGTCGTACTTACATAGCTCAGTCGGTGCAGCAATCCCTCTCGAAAGGCATAGGTCCCACCTTCGAATCCCGATCCAGCACGTACTTTTAATATGCCATGATACGAGGTGCATTCAAGTTCTAAAGCCTCCGATTTTTTTTCTAATTAACTACTCACCCGAAATCGATGAAACTCGCGTTACTTCTCGACGTAATCGCCCTGCAGACGTACACATGACACCATGATTCCATGGCAGCGGCCAAGGCTTCTTTAGGAGTATGTTTTGACCACTGGAAAATCGCTGAGGCAATAGCAGCACGACTGGTGAATGTGCGGCCGCGGAGAGTGTCTTTCATTGTTGGAAAAAGCCAAAAGTCAGTAGGAGCCAGGTCAGGTGAGTAGGGAGCATGAGGAATCACTTCAAAGTTGTTATCACGAAGAAACTGTTGCGTAACGTTAGCTCGATGTGCGGGTGCGTTGTCTTGGTGAAACAGCACACGCGCAGCCCTTCCCGGACGTTTTTGTTGCAGTGCAGGAAGGAATTTGTTCTTCAAAACATTTTCGTAGGATGCACCTGTTACCATAGTGCCCTTTGGAACGCAATGGGTAAGGATTACGCCCTCGCTGTCCCGGAACATGGACACCATCATTTTTTCAGCACTGGCGGTTACCCGAAATTTTTTTGGCGGCAGTGAATCTGTGTGCTTCCATTGAGCTGACTGGCGCTTTGTTTCTGGATTGAAAAATGGTATCCACGTCTCATCCATTGTCACAACCGACGAAAAGAAAGTCCCATTCATGCTGTCATTGCGCGTCAACATTGCTTGGCAACATGCCACACGGACAGCCATGTGGTCATCCGTCAGCATTCGTGGCACCCACCTGGATGACACTTTTTTCATTTTCAGGTCGTCATGCAGGATTGTGTGCACAGAACCCACAGAAATGCCATCTCTGGAGGCGATCTGTTCAACAGTCATTCGGCGATCCCCCAAAACAATTCTCTCCACTTTCTCGATCATGTCGTCAGAACTGCTTATGCGAGCCCGAGGTTGTTTCGATTTGTTGTCACACGATGTTCTGCCTTCATTAAACTCTCGCACCCACGAACGCACTTTCGACACATCCATAACTGCATCACCACATGTCTCCTTCAACTGTCGATGAATTTCAATTGGTTTCACACCACGCAAATTCAGAAAACGAATGATTGCACGCTGTTCAAGTAAGGAAAACGTCGCCATTTTAAGTATTTAAAACAGTTCTCATTCTCGCCGCTGGCGGTAAAATTCCATCTGCCGTATGGTGCTGTCATCTCTGGGACGTATTGACAATGAACGCGGCCTCATTTTAAAACAATGCGCATGTTTCTATCTCTTTCCAGTCCGGAGAAAAAAAATCGGAGGCCTTAGAACTTGAATGCACCTCGTATTTCAAACCAGTACATAATCCGCTGCACAGTGAAAATTTATTCTGGGAAAAATCCCTTAGTCTATAGCTAAGTCGTGTCACCATAGTATCCTTTCTTACATGAGTGCTAGTTTCGCAAGTAATGCAGGAGAACTGTGAAGTTTGGCAGGTAGGAGATGAGGTAGGAAATGAGGTACTGGCGGATGTAAAGCAGTGGGGGTTGGTCGTGAGTTGTACCTAGATTGCTGTTGGTAGAGCACTTGGTCACGAGAGACATAAGTCCTAGGTTTTACTCCTCGTCCGACACACAGTTTTAATCTGCCAGGGAGTTTCAAATATCGATACGAACTTTTGTGTGAAGGATGTACCGAAAGTACATCCATTTGAAGAAAATAGCTGCGGCCGTATCTATCAGCCGAGGGTCGCCATTGACTATCGAGGTTTATAGCTTCCGTCTGTCGGGCTATGGTCAACAAATCACTCAACAGTTCAGTGCTGCACAACAACAACAACCACAACCGGTGAGCAGCCACACCAGCCAGAACCATCACTTGGCTATGGCATCCCACAGATCCACACGTGTATCTCTGCTCACTGCACTCCACAGTGCACAAGTATTAACAAGAGGCCAATGGACGCTGGAATAGTGGATGAAGGTCAGCTGTGTACCCATGAGTCGCGATACGCTGTGTAATATGCCGATGGAGTGGTGAGTACGTCGGAATCCACACGAGACGATATATCCGGCTTGCCATCCGGCACTGATCAAGATGGTTGTGGACTTTTTTTCATGCTGAAGATCTACCATTGTCTCTCACTGATGAACGTTACGGAAAACTACTGCGATGATCTAAAATATTATGACATGTCCAACACGAGGCTGGAAGCCTCATGGTGAAGTTTCAGGCAGATGATATGGTACAATAAGCTTATAAGCAGAACAGAGACGAATAGGGAATTTTATCTATCGCTTGAGCCTTGTCCAGCAGTTACGCATGGTCAGCCATCATTAATCGGATTTGGCGTGGCCAGATGCCCTTCCTGCCACCATCCCGTACCCCCCAGGACGGAATTAATGTACCCCTACTGTCTGCGTCGAGTGTAATCCATGGAATAGGGCGAAAGTGTACAGATGTCTGCGAGCCGTGTAACTGAGGCGGAACATGGGGACCAGCCCGGTATTCACCTAGCGGGATTTGGAAAACCGCCTAAAAACCACATCCAGGCTGGCCGGCACATCGGCCCTCGTCGTTAATCCGCCAGGCGGGCGCGCCTAACCGAGTCCAGGAAGCAGCGCGTTAGCGCTCTCGGCTACCCTGACGGCTAGAGACGAATAGGTAATTATTCTAGCGATTATACGGGTCTTCCGGAACACACTGTCAGCGCTCTTTGTTTAACATGGGGATCCACAGCTGACGAACCCTAAATATTCCCGTGTTGACCCAACGACATCGTCAGTTACGACTGCAGTATAAACGAGATCGACGATACTGGACCTTAGATCAATTGTACCGCGTCGCCTCGTTGGATGAATCAACTTATGCCACGTCGATGGTCGTATCTGGATTAGCCGGCATCCAGCGAACGGATTACTGACGGGTGCACTGCACGCCGGCCACAGGGTGGTTGAGGTAATCTTATATTACGGGGGATTTCGCCTCGGATCCTGTGGGACCTGTGGTAGTAATCGAAGGCACCTTCACAACCGTAATACCCCTTCCATCTCTTCACACGTTCTGTTTCTCCCTCCGATGATGGCATCTTCCAGCTTCATAAGTGTATATATGACAAGGCATACTTTAAACTGAGGAGCGTAATGGTGAACACACGGTAATGTCTTGGCCACAAAATACGCCTAACGAAACCCAACGAAACACTTTTGGGAGGCAATCCTACTGGCTATGTCGAAGACGTCATCGAGTGAGTTGTGCGCCAATCGATTCCGGTTCAGACCAGTCTTAGTGGTTTGTGGGCTGCAGTTGAGCCTTCATGGATCAGGATGCCTCCTTAATATTTTTGATGTTTCGTGTAGTTGATGAAGCGACGCTTAGCTGCTGCCTTCTGGGCCACTGGGTAGTTGTGTCTAATTTAATTGTTCGTGAGTGTGCGGGGCGGACGACTTCTTCCCCATACTGCTGTAACTATTGCGGATGAACAATTGTCTATGGGCATGCATGCGACAGCGTGCTTACCTAATATGTTCCAAAATGCGGGCATAAAAACGAGATTTTCCGGTGCTCTTACCTCGGGTTCTATTTGTAATACAATGTGGGGTCAAGTAAAATGGTTCAAATGGCTCTGAGCACTATGGGACTCAACTGCTGAGGTCATTAGTCCCCTAGAACTTAGAAATAGTTAAACCTAACTAACCTAAGGACATCACAAACAGCCACGCCCGAGGCAGGATTCGAACCTGCGACCGTAGCGGTCTTGCGGTTCCAGACTGCAGCGCCTTTAACCGCAGGGCCAGGGGTCAAGTATTTTGAATAGTCCTTGGCTAGGGACCATCTGTACTCACAACAGAAGAATTGTCGTAGTGTCACTATCCTACAGTGCTACATCAAAATATGAATATTACGCACTTCCCTTACCTAGGCAAATTCAGGAAATCTGTAGTTCTTCTTGCATTTGATGTGGTCTACGGTGCGCTTGATGGAACTTATAGTGGCACAATTAGTTCATGGGTGGTTCTTCTTCAAACCCCACAAAACGATTTTTTGCCATATTTCCTCGTGACCAGCGGACCAAAACCCAGCCCAGGATTCGAAGACGACTATGCACGGTAAATGGCTGTAATTATTACGATGTATTCCTAAGATCCTAATCTCGACAACCTTGAAAATTTTCTTTCTGTCTTCATCCGAGGGCCGGCCTTGTGACGAGCGGTTCTAGGCGCTTCAGTCCGGAACCGCGCTGCTGCTACGGTAGCAGGTTCGAATCCTGCCTCGGGCATGGATGTGTGTGAAGTACTTATGTTAGTTAGGTTTAAGTAGTTCTAAGTCTAGGGGACTGATGACCTCAGATGTTAAGTCCCATAGTGCTTAGAGCCATTTTTCTTTATCCGAGAGGCTCAAAGTTACCATTCTTGTACACTTGAAGTAGTTACGTAAAATCCAGTATGAGGGGAAAACGTAGCTTATAAAGTGACAGAGCACGGAGAAACATGTTGTAAAGTGTCTCCATTATCATATGGCTACCTCGTTTTCTAGTACTGTAGCACATGCAATTTTTTTTCCTCGTAAAATCCGAGGTGTCAAATTAGTTTTTTTTTCAATTTCTCATAAATAAACTATCTAAAATTTATTGACTATTACATTTCTTTTCATACGAGTTACATGCCTTGCTACAGCGAGGAAAAGAAGGAAACCAGGGGAAAAATGCCCCTATCGGAGCAAAAAAATTTGTCTATTTTCCAATTTATTTAAAAGACTCTAACTGAAAAGTGGAGTACCAGCTGCCTCATTCTACCTTCCTCATCACATTTCAAGATTTTTCCCAAAAAATTTGGCACGCGAGCGAACATATTCGCGCTTTTTTTTTTTTGTGTCGAGAGAGAAGAAGTCAGCCGGCAGCGGTGGTCTCGCGGTTCTAGGCGCGCAGTCCGGAACCGTTTGACTGCTACGGTCGCAGGTTCGAATCCTGCCTCGGGCATGGATGTGTGTGATGTCCTTAGGTTAGTTAGGTTTAAGTAGTTCTAAGTTCTAGGGGGCTGATGACCACAGCAGTTGAGTCCCATAGTGCTCAGAGCCATTTGAACCATTAGAAGAAGTCAGTGGCAGTGACAAAGAGATGGAAACGTAATAAATACTGGAACATGTCACACATTAATTGTGTTATAGAAAGAGCGAAGGAAACAATCGGAACGTGGTTGACTGTGGCAAAACAGTTCTAGAAAAAGGATGGAGGCAGTGTTTGGGGGGGGGGGGGGGGGGGGAGGGGGATAAAGAGAAAGAAGAAGTCGAGGTGGGTGAAGATCAGTGATAACGAGAGACAAGGTGTATGACAATGACAACGAGTAACGGAGAGATAGTGAGAAAAGACAGCAGAAGCAGGAAGGAAGTAATGAGATATTAGCAGTAAGAGAGAGCAAGAGGGAGAAAATGACAGAGAGCAGAGCCTGTAGTAGTAGGACAGAATGAAGGGGACTATAGCAGTGACGCAGAAGACAATGACAAAAAAGAGACACAAAGAGATGGTGACAGTGAGTTGCATTCAATAACTGAGTGAGAAAGGATAGCGAGGAGTGGATTGGTATGAACGACTTACAGCGATGAAATAATGGGTGTGCGTGAGTTACACTTAGGGGAACGTGTGGGAGTGTGGGGTGAGGTGCACGTTTAAAAAAGAAGTGCGAATATGTTCGTAAACCAAAGTTTTTGGAAATTTTTTTTAAAGGTGCTGAGGAAGATAGAACGAGCAGCTGGCACCCCATTAACTACACAGGAACATATTTGAAAATTTTTGTGCTCTGATAGGAGTATTTTTCCGATGGTAATGTAACTGACTGGGAAATACTATTACAATAGCTGCATGTTGGTTCTAGAGTGTTCCATCAGGTTTTTTAAATTTTTTTCTGGAGGAGGGAGAGACAGATTTGCCTTTCGCTTCCCGTGCAAAGTTTATACTTCTTTCTGGCTGTGTATGACGATGATATCATTTTTAAATTTTCTGCCAGACTTCGTTGCTATTTTTACTTTATAAATAATTGTATAGGGAAAGAATAAGTTTCCCCAACACTGTTTATTTGCTGAAATTCAAGAAACTTGTCATACGACATTAAGAAACGAAATTACCTTCCTTTTCTTTGTACCAAAGGAATTCAAATTTGATAATAAAATTCAGTCAAGTCTAAAGTGTGATCCCGATATTTTTCGGAAATATCAACACTTATATTATAAACAATAAAGTATTGTCCAGCATGGTTTTATAACTACTCACATCGACAAAAATTTGTAAAATCAGAGAGTTTCCGACAACGTCTTCTTATAGTACAACCATTGAGTTTTGTGCAATACCTTATTAACAAAATGAACATAATTCCTTCTGAAAATAAGAAATATTTGGTTAGTTACAAAAAATAATTACAAAATAAAGCAGCCTCTATCCTAAGTGCACATCTAGACAACAAAAACAGTGAAAATCTTTATCTCCTGATGATGATTATCAATCTTTAGTAGTGAGTATGTTTTCCCCACCCACGAATGAGTTCTTCCACTCTGCGAGGCATACTCTGGATGAGACCACGAGCCGGCCGGTGTGGCCGTGCGGTTAAAGGCGCTACAGTCTGGAACCGCGTGACCGCTACGGTCGCAGGTTCGAATCCCGCCTCGGGCATGGATGTGTGTGATGTCCTTAGGTTAATTAGGTTTAATTAGTTCTAAGTTCTAGGCGACTGATGACCTCAGAAGTTAAGTCGCATAGTGCTCAGAGCCATTTTTTGAGACCATGAAATTTATCTTGGGTATGAGGTCCCACTTCTCAACGGCACCTTCAGTGAGGTCCTGAAGACTGTCAGGTGGATCCGAACGCTGTTCAATGGCAACATTCAAATGGTCCCACGCATGATCAGCTGCATTCATAGAAATCACAGGTCGTAGTAAATGACGGAAGAAAACCGAGGAAAACAAAAGTGGTTTCTGGCGTTCCTCAAGGTAGTGTTAGAGGCCTTCTGATATTCCTTATCTATATAAACTATTTAGGAGACAATCTGAGCAGCCGTCTTACGTTGTTTGGAGATGATGCTGTCGTTTATCGTCTAGTTAAGTCATCAGCAGATCAAAACAAATTGCAAAACGATTTAGAGTAGATACCTGTACGGAGTGAAAATTGACAAATGGCCCTAAATTATGGAAAGTGTGGGGTCATCCACATAAGTGCTAAAAGGAATCCGTTGAAATTCAGTTATACGATAAATCAGTCAAATCTAAAGGCCGTAAATTCAACTATATGCCTAGGAGTTACAATTAAGAAAAGCTTAAATTGGAAAGAACAGGGAGAAAATGTTTGAAAGGCGAAGCAAAGACTGCGGTTTATTGGCAGAACACTTAGAAGATGCAACAGATCTACTAAAGAGACTGCCTACACTACAATTGTCCGTCTTCTATTGGAGTACTGCTGCGCGGCGTGAGAACCTTACCAGGTAGGATTAACAGTATACATAAAGTTCAAAGAAGAGCAGCACGTTTTGTACTATCGAGAAGAGGGGAGAGAATGTCACTGACATGATATTGGGTTTGAGATAGGCATTATTAAAACAAAGGTGGGATAATGGAGAATTATTGTGAAGGTGATTCGATGAACCCTCTGCCAGGCACTTAAGTGTGATTTGCAGAGTATCCATGTATATGGAGATGTGGATTCATGTTTGGGGACTGTGCTGGTCAATGCATTCGGTTGATGTTGCATCTTTGAAGATACCGAGACACTGCTAGAGTACGGTGCGGTCTTGCATTGTCATCGACTAGGATGAAGTTGTCACTGACTTCACGTCAGAAGGATCTTAGAATCGTACGTAGACCTCTTGCAGGTATCGGGCATCAGTCAGATTGCCATAGATGGGAAGCAGAGGGGTCGTCCAGAGCATTGCACTTCCAGCTACAAACGGATGGACTTCTTGAACGTATCGGCATTTCTGGTGTCGTTTTGCCTTTCTTCAAACTATAACATCTCTAGTATCCGGTCACATGTCAATCCCGGTCTCGTCAGCAAACATGACATTATTCCATTACTCCATTCAATGGTCCAATGTTGATGCGCAAGAGCTCATGTCCCTCGACTGCGTCGGCTCCGGTGGTTCAGGGCAGAGCTTCTTAGTGGTCTTCCACAATGAAGACCAGACTGATGCAATCTTCTACGCACTGTTTGGTCAGAGATACGACTCCCTGTTGCCTGAGAGAAGTCATTTCACATAGTTCTGGCGTCTGATGTTGGGCGCCTGCGATCCGACTGTTGGAGGAAACGATCCTGCATTGGTGTTGTCGTACAAGGACGGCCACAGTGAGATCTATAGTTGATATTTCCCGACTCTGTATTTTCTCTACACTTCAGACACAGTGCTCTGAGTGACATGTAACCGATCGGTACCATTTTTCTGTGTGTGACCTGCTGAAAGTAAAGCCACTACCCTCACTCTAGCAAAGTGTTGTATACCTCTACATGGCATGTTACTGCAGTGCTGAAGATAAACTGAATGAAACTGTTGTTGATACTGGACTGCTCGCGGTGTGCCGCTGCGGCAGCGGTATGTTTACATGATTGGGAAACGGCCACAAAGCATGCCAAGAGTAAACACAGTCTAGTAAATGGGCTCTAACTGGATAATGCATGAGGTGCCTAGGTCGATGAGACCTCTAGTATCGTAGACTACATTTTACGATGGTATTCCAAACTTTTGTTGCGCAGTGTAGAATGCAAATTGGAAATTCCCATAATAAATAAAACACATATCTTAGTATTACTGCCAAGGCAGTTATTCTCATACTCTCAATGGCGAAAATATTATTAGGTCACTTTAAAAAAAAAAGTGGACGTACGAACTAGCGTAGTATAAATCTGCATGTGTCAAATTGCTTGGCTGGTCATACTTATGAGAAATTCACAAAAATGTCATGTTTATTTGGGAAATACAAGTTTAAATATGTAATTGGGGTAACAGCGAAATCGTCTTACCGTTAGAGCTTTCTATGAGCCCAGCGTTACAATTATAAGCACCTGAATACGCGGTGACTTGTCTGGACGTAGACTGCCGAAATCAGCTAGACCTGATACGTACGCCTGCGTGGCGTTTTACCGGTAAGGGGATAAAAGCGGCATACTGCGTTAGAGGTCGTTAGTGCCTCTGTTAGACGTATGACGACAATTTATATACGAGGGAATAGAGACATCTGAAACGTACTTCCAAATGCGAAAAATTACGATATCAGATCTACTGTAGCGTCTTGAATGACCACTTGCAAATATTGTTTGAATATGCAACTCCGTCGCTAACAGCTCGAGTTTGTGTTTTTTCTTTATCTTTCAAAGTATTACGGCTCCTGACGTTATTGTTTGTAGTGACCCACAAAGTATCTGGTTACTGTCAACTCACGTAAGTGACTAAAGTTAATCGTTACATGTTTTTACCAGCCACTCGATTCCACTGTGACAGTTGTAGACTCATTCGAAGAAAGTCTGCGCTGAGTTGCGCGGAAGTTTCCCGGGTCATGCAATACTAGGAGGCGACTTTAGCCTACCGAGTATAGAGTGAGGTGTCTGTGGTTCGTTGAAGTAGTACGGAAATACAGTCTTGTGAAGCAGTTCTGAAAACATTCTCCGAAAACTGTCTTGAGCTGTTCAAAAATTCGCATGCAATGGAAGGTCATGCCTGTTTGTAACTGGAAGATTCGCAAAAAGGCCTGACCTTATCAGCAGTGTTGGTATAGAGACAGGGACTGTTGACAATGATGTCGTCATAGCGAAGATGGTTACTAAGGTTAATAAATCAATCGAGTAAGTTAGGAGAGTTTTCACGCTGGAAAGAGCAGATAAGCAGTTGTTATCATCCTGTCCAGACAATGAATAGGCATCATTTAGTTGAATATGAGGGACCTAGAGGAAATATGGATAAAGTTTAAACTGATTGCAAATTGCCCTCTGAAGAAATATGTGGCGAGTTAAGTGAATTAAGGACGAAAATGATCCACCGTGATTTAACAACAACGTTCAGAAAATATCGAGGAAACATAGATAATTTCACGTTCAAAAAAGAGTACAGAAATTTGGACAGGTAAAAGTTATTAGAAATTCGTGCGTCTGTAAAAATATGATGCGTGAAGCATACAACAACTTCCACTGTCTTATGTTAGCGAAAGATCTTGCCGAGGTCCCGAGAAAATTCTGGTCCTACGTAAATTCGCTAAAAAGCCAAAGACTTATATTGTCATTCCTCGACAACTTGGTGTGTCAACAGAGGACAGTAAAAAGAAATCTGAAGTTATAAATTGCTCGTTTAAATAGTCATTCAACAGGAGAATCGTACAGACATACCATCGTTTGACCGTCGCATAGACTTCTACATCTGCATGCCTATATCTATATGAATACTCTGCAAATCCCATTTAAGTGCCTGGCAGTCGGTTTCATCGAACCACCGTCACAATCTTCTGTTATTCCAATCTGGTATAGCGCGCGGGAAGAAACGAACATCTATATCTTTCCGTGCGAGCTCTCATTCCCCCTATTTTATCATGGTGATCGTTTCTCCCTCTATAGGTCGCTGTCAACAAAATATTTTCGCATTCAGAGGAGAAAGTTGGTTATTGAAATTTCGTGATAAGATTTAGTCTCAACGAAAACCGCCTTTGTTCATCATCTGTGAAATGCTAAGGGGCCAAACTGGTTAGACCATCGGTCCCCAGTAAATGTAATTCCTAGATAGTTAGTTACTCTTTATGCAGGAGTAAAAGCAGGCATCCCTAGCGTTGAAAAGAAACTGAAAGAGTTGGAAACAAGTAAGTTGCCAGCTCTGGAAGTGATCACAGTTAGGTTCTAATGAGCGTACTCTTCGGCACTGACTCCTTACGTAGCTTCCACTTATCGCGAATATCTCCCGCAGCACTAAGTCTCAAGCGACTGGAAAAAAACAGGTGACTCTCGTATATAAAAAGACTTTCTAAGTAGTAGAACATATTGTTATCACATGGACAGCGAGAGTTCATTGTCGCATGGGTACCCCAGGGAAGCGTGATAGGACCGTTCTTATGTACTTGAAATACCTCACGGTTAGAGTAGGCTGTCTGCTGGTGATGCCGCAGTGTGCGAGAAAGAGCCGTTGTTGATTGTTTGTAGAAAGGTACAAGACGACTTAAACAGAATATCTATTTGATGTAATAAATGACAGCTTACTCCAAATGTAGAAAAGCGTAATCTAATTCAGATGCGTAGGAAAAATAATCCTGTAATGTTCGAGTACAGTGGTGTGCTGCTTGACGCAATTACGTCCATTAAGTATCTGCATGTGACGTTGTAAAGCGATATGTTGTGGAATGACGCAAGCTTTCGGTTTTAGGGAAGGTGAATGGTTGACTTGGGTGTATTGGCTGAATTCTAGGAAAGTGTAGGTCATCTGTAAGGGAGACCGAATGTAGAAGACTAGTGGGACCCGTTCTTGATTACCTCTGGAGTGTTTGGTATCACCGTCTCCCGTAGGGACGCCGAAGACAAGATAGGAGAAATTAGGACTCGTACGGAAGGACTCTACAGAGGCATATAGAGAGTCGTTTAGGTATCGTTCTCCCCATTTGCGAGTGGACCTGAAAGGCGGTACAAGGTACCTTCTAACAAGTGCTGTATGTGTGTGTGTGTGTGTGTGTGTGTGTGCATGTGTGTGTGTGGGTGTGGGTTGGTGTGTGTGTGTGTGTAGGTGGGTGTGTGTGTGGAGAGGGCGGGGAGGGGGCGGGGGGGGGGGGGGTGTAGATGTAATCAACACGGCAAGTCATACATATTAATCTTCTATCTCAATGTGGAAAAGTGAATAATCTGAGACGAGGAAAATGAAGCTGTGTTTAAGACATTCGATGGTAGACTGTATGAAACCTCTGTCATTGCTAGCCTCTTTCCAACTGAGAGCTCTGTCTCTGAAGGCATTGGTGGTAGCGGAAAGCTCACAATAATAAAAAGGACGAATCCACTAATTTCTTCATCTCCACGGTTAAGTGTTTCTCTTAAAACGCCCACACAGAGAAAACTAGAGGCTATGTTTCAAAGAAACAAAATGAATCACGACAGGGTTATAACGTCTCACAATAATGGCTTTCAATTTTTTCTCAGAACGCTTTTATCATCACCTTGATCTATCGATTTTCCTTCCGCCGCTCTCTCTCTCCCTCTCATGACTTCCGCAAGAGGTTGATTTACCCGCTGTGAAAACATATGGGCGTCACGCTACCACAAGGCCACGGATTTGCATGACGGGTCCTAGTAGTGCCCGAAAGGAAAGGCTCCACTTTATATCCTACACCAATAAACACAATCTCAGCAGTGGCCTGAAACAAGGAAAGTAGTGCTGTTAATTGGCACAGTACCCGAGGGTAAAAAGGGAAAACTTATACTTCGCGAACTAATCGAGGATTCTGATGTACTTGTGCTGAGTTTAATTGACTGAAAGCCATATTCAAAATACACAAAGAAAAAGTAGCTTCTTGTTAAAAAAAGAAAGATGGATTTTGTATCGTGAACAATTTATTTCGATCTCATAGCTTCGACCATAAAAAATCCGTATTACTATGTGTCATAGACCATGTGAAATAGTGATCCCATCGTGTTCGTCATACCTCTGATACGAACATTATAGCACCTCTTGGATCATTGGCAAAAAAAAATTTTGTTTTACGCAGCCTGAGAGAACGTTGAGCACTCTTAAGGGGAGGAGGAAACGAAATGAAACGTCACGGATATGTGATGTTATTTCAGCGATTACAGAATCGAGTGAAATTTATAAAGAACTTGATAGTATCACGTTGCACCCTCTTTGACGTGGATGAATGTTCTGGATCAGGTGAAGAGGGAGCCACAAAACCGTTGTGTCCTCTTACGAGACAAGCTGCCCCACAACTTCTGGACCTGGTCCTTGATATTCCAAATACAGGCAATAAGTCATAGTGGGCGTCCGAACTGTACCCGCACAGGTTCTCTCGGAGACATATCTTGAGATCATGCTAGCCATGGAAATACCTCAGAATCACACAGACGGTTCACAGAGACACGGGCCATAAGAAAACACAAGTCCTGAGCATCGACTTGACTAGTCGATTTAATGCCTGATCCCGTCTGGTCTTCTGGAAATCAAGGAACGTCCTATACATTCAGATACGCAATGTACTCAACAGATAACGCAGAAAGGGCCCTCGCAGATGAACCATGGACACTAGTCTTACAAAATTATTAAATGATAAAGAGCAGGAATTATCTAACTACTGAATCCAACAGTATTACGAGGGCTATTCGGAAAGTAAGGAACGATAGGTCGCGAAATAGAAACCACAGTGAAAATCAAAACTGTTTTATTTGCAACGGTTAGCTACAACTTCCAGCTACTTATCTCTATAGTCGCCGATCCGATTTAGACGTTTGTCTTAGCGTTCTACCAACTTTCCAATACCCTCGTTATAGAAGGCAGCCACCAGTGCTTTCCGCCAATTCTCTAAGTTGGCCTACAGCTCGTTGTCTGTGCTAAAATGTTGTCTTCATAGCCAGCGGTTCATGTGGGCAGAGATGAAACTCAGTGGGAGACAATTACGGGCTGTATTGTGGATAATCAAACATTTCCAACTGAAATCGATGCAGGACCATATTCATTGCTCCTGCAAAATGCGGCTGAGAATTGTCCTGAAGAAAGAAACGTGTGACATTTATGTTATAAGGGCTGCATAGCTTCAGGCAAAATCTCTCACCAGGCCCTCGTACTTGGCGGGAGACACTATTGTTCTAGGTATCTTTATGTGCTCCCTGTGTGCTCAGAACGAAAAAGAACGACGTAATGCGATACACGGGTATACTAGAGACACTGCCCAACACACCTGTGCAAAACTTCATCGGACTTTCAGTGTGGTTTCCATTTCGCGACAGATCGTTCCTTACTTTCCGAATAGCCCTTGTATAAAAATGTGTGTATGTATGTATGTATGTGTGTTCCACATCTCCCCCTAAACCACTGGACATATTTCAACCATACTTTCCACACACATCATTTCCTTTCTGAAAATCAGAACAACCTACCTGTCAAAGAGGTGGGGTAGGGGCGAAAAATTTCTGTAGGCTTCGAAGAGTTAATACACACTAATACGTGAAAAACTACCACCATCATGCCTGGCGTTTTAACTTATTACTTCTTTACTACTAACTCTATTCGCAACACATTTCGCAGACATTATCGACATATGTCAATGAGTTCACCTACAAAAAATATATCATTGTACGATACATAGTTTTGTAGATAAAATGTAAAATATTGAGATGCGTGAAAAATTGCGGTATCATGTGTGACGTTTTAATTTATTGCTTTTACTGCTAATACTGTTCGCAGCAAAATTTGCAGACAGTGTCCACACATACTGCTGTGTGTAAACGCAAAATTGTATCGTTGTACAGCACATAGTTCAGGAGATACGGCCTCACAAAAGTTGAGCTGCGTGAAAATAACACTGCAGGATGAAATTCGCTAGAGATACAGGTGAAACACGTGTACAAATACTGGCGAAATATGTGAAATATATTAGACACTTGCGTACGCCGGCAAAGCCAAGGGTAAAAAAATCTCATTCTAGATCTTTGGAACGATTTCAGTCAAATTTGTCGCATATATTAGTTACCATCTGGAAAGAAATGTTGTGGTGGTAAGAAACACGAGTCCCAAATTGGGGTGGGCTTGTTGACGTGGAGAGGGAAGGAGCAAGGAGGAGATGTACGTACAGCGGGGGGTAAAAGGAGATAGGCACAGCCAGGGCGGAAGAGAAAATGGACAGAGAGAGGGGGGAGGGGGAAATAGAATTACAGCATAAAGAGGAGACTGATAGAGCGGGAAGGAGCAGATGGACATAGGATGAAGGACAGAATGAAATTCTCACTCTGCAGCGGAGTGTGTGCTGATTTGAAACTTCCTGGCAGATTAAAACTGTATACCGGACCGAGACTCGAACGCGGGACCTTTGCCTTTCGCGGGCAAGTGCTCTACCATCTGAGCTACCCAACTACGACTCACCACACGTCGTCACGGCTTTACTTCTGCCAGTGCCTCGTCTCCTACCTTCCAAGCTTCACAGAAGCTCTCCTGCTAACCTTGCAGAACTAGCACTGCCGGAACAATGGAGGTTCGCAGGAGAGCTTCTGTGAAGTCTGGAAGGTACGAGACGTGGTACTGGCAAAACTGAAGCTGTGAGGACGAGTCAGTGAGTCGTGCTTGGGTAGCTCAGCTGGTAGAGCACTTGCCTGCGAAAGGCAAAGGTACCGATTTCGAGTCTCGGTTCGGCACACACTTTTAATCTATCAGGAAGTTTCATAGATGGAAGAGCTGATTGACGTAGAAAGAGAGGAGGAGGAAATGGACAGAGAGGGGAGGTGGAGGGGGTGGGCAGAGAGAGGGGGTGCAGGAGATGGACAGAGAAGAGCTGAAGGAGGATATGGACAGGGAGAGATGGACTAATAAAAGACTGGAATAAATACATACCCTGGCAACGCCGGGTATTCAGCTAGTTTGAATACGTGAGGCAATGCAGACCCTACGACGTATCTTACAAAATAGATTAAGGAAAGGCAAACCCTTCGTTTATAGCATTTGTAGACTTAGAGAAAGCTTTTGACAATGTTGACTGGAATTCTTTCTTTCAAATTCTGAAGGTGGCAGGGGTCAATAACAGGGAGCGAAAGGCTATTTACAATTTGTACAGAAACCAGACGGCAGTTTCGAGGGGCATGAAAGGGAAGCAGTGGTTGGAAAGGAGGTGAGACAGGGTTGTAGCCTATCCCCGACGTTATTCAATCTGTATATTGAGCAAACAGTAAAGGAAACAAAAGAAAAATTCGGAGTAGGTATTAAAATCCATGGAGAAGAAATAAAAGCTTTGAGGTTCGCCGATGACATTGTAATTCTGTCAGAGAGAGCAAAGGACTTGGAAGAGCAGTGGAACGGAATGGACAGTGTCTTGAAAGGAGGATATAAGATCAACAAAAGCAAAACGAGGATAATGGAATGTAGTCGAATTAAATCGGGTGACGCTAAGGGAATTAGATTAGGAAATGAGACGCTTAAAGTAGTAAATGATTTTTGCTATTTGGGGAGCAAAATAACTGATGATGGTCGTAGAAGTGAGGATACAAAATGTAGACTGGCAATGGCAAGGAAAGCGTTTCTGAAGAAAAATTTGTTAACATCGAGTATAAATTTAAGTGTCAGGAAGTCGTTTCTCAAAGTATTTGTATGGAGTGTAGCCATGTATGGAAGTGAAACGTGGACGATAAATAGTTTAGGCAAGAAGAGAATAGAAGCGATCGGAATGTGGTGCTACAGAAGAATGCTGAAGATTAGATGCGTAGATCACATAACTATTGAGGAGGTATTGAACAGAATTGGGAAGAAGAGGAGTTTGTGGCACAACTTGACTAGAAGAAGGGATCGGTTTGTAGGGCATATTCTGAGGCATCAGGGGATCACCAATTTAGTATTGGAGGGCAGGGTGGAGGGTAAAAATCGTAGAGGGAGACCAAGAGATGAATACACTAAACAGATTCAGAAGGATATAGGTTGCAGTAGGTACTGGGAGATGAAGAAGCTTGCACAGGATAGAGTAGCATGGAGAGCTGCATCAAACCAGTCTCTGGACTGAAGATCACAACAACAACAACAATAACAGATTCTATAAAACCAGCTTGTGCCCAGTTAAATACACACATCAAAAAAGGTTTTGCATCAGCTCGGTTCCGAGAGTTCCGGAACCGGTAAAGAAAATTGGAATACAGATCAAAATAAAAATCATTTCCGCCCTTTTTATTGATAAAGAAAACCACACATTGCATGTTGTACCACCATACAGCGAGGCCTTGAGAGGTGGTGGTCCAGATTGCTGTACACACCGGTACCTCTAATACCCAGTAGCACGTCCTCTTACATTGGTGCATACGTTTATGCGTCGTGGCATGCTATCCACAAGTTCATAAGGCGTTGTTGGTCCAGATTGTCCCACTCCTCAACGGAGATTTAGCGTAGATCCCTCAGAGTGGTTGGTGGGTCACATCGCCCATAAACAGCCCTTTTCAATCTATCCCAGGCATGTTCGATAGGGTTCGTGTCTGGAGAACATGCTGACCACTCTAATCTGGCGATGTCGTTATCCTGTAGGAAGTCATTCACAAGATGTGCAAGATGGGGGCGCGAATTGTCTTCCATGAAGAGGGATGCCTAGCCAATATGCTGCTGATATGGTTACACTATCGGTCGGAGGATGGCATTCACGTATCACACAGCCGTTACGGCGCCTTCCATGACCCTAGTGGCGTACGTCGGCCCCACATGATGTCACCCCAAAACATTAAAGAACCTCCAGCTTGCTGCACTCGCTGGACAGTGTGTCTAAGGCGTTCAGCCTGACCGTGTTACCTCCAAACACGTCTTCGACGATTGTCTGGTTGAAGACATATGCGACACTCATCGGCGAAGAGAACGTGATGCCAATCCTGAGTGGTCCATTCGGCATGTTGTTGGGCCCATCTGTCCCTCTACATGGTGTCGTTGTTGCAAAGACGGACCTCACCATGGACGTCGGGAGTGAAGTTGCGCATCATGCAGCCTATTGCGCACAGTTTGAGTCGTGACACGATGTCCTGTAGCTGCACAAAAAGCATTTTCAACACGGTGGCGCTTCTGTGAGGGTTCCTAAAAGCCATAATCCGTAGGTAGCGGTCATCCACTGCTGTAGTAGCCCTTGGGCGGCCTCAGCGATGTATGTCATCGACAGTTCCTCTCTATCTGTATCCTCCATGTCCGAACAACATCGCGTTGGTTCACTTCGAGATGCCTGGACACGTCCCTTGTTCAGAGCCCTTCGTGGCACAAAGTAACAATGCGGACGCGACAGAACCGCGGTATTGACCGTCTGGCATGGTTAAACTGCAGACAACACGAACAGAGTACCTCCTCCATGGTGGAATTACTGGAACTGATCGGCTGTCGGACCCCTCCGTCTAATAGGCGCTGCTCATGCATGGTTGTTTACATCTTTGGCCGGTTTTTGTGACATCCCTGAACAATCAAAGGGACTCTGTCTGTCGTACAATATCCACAATCAACGTCTGTCTTGGGGAATTCTGGGAACGGGGTGATGCAAACCATTTTTTGATTGGTGTATTGCTCATGATCACGCAATCAGATAAGATATCTACAGAGCATTTATATATGAGAGAGGGAACAAAATCATTAACAAACATCCTTAAGGAATCACTTCGACTGTACATTGTACACTTGTGCGTGGGCCGCAGGGAAATCTTGTTTGTCAAAATGACAGAGATCAACCCCAATGAGTTCGGCCAAACTTTATCTGGTCCGATTGTACACAAACAATTGCATGGATCATGTTATGCAAAGGGGAGATTAATTAGACGTGCAAGACCACAACAACGCCTGCTTGGTAATACATGAGCAATCTTTTGTAAACATATAGCGACATTTCATTAATCTGTCGTCCATTCGTTAATCAAAGAAAATAAACTTATTGCGTTATTGGTGTGGAGCTTAATAAAACACGTCTTTGTAAAGTTCCTTCATGATTGTCAACGCCTGTTCGGGCCTAATACGCGAAACAGTGCTTACCAAACGAAAATATTCTATTGCAGATACTTGGCACCATCTGCGTCCATTGGAATTTTGAAGTCTGCGTCAGGCGGAGTCTGAAACCAGTGTTAAAGCTTCTGAATATGCCTTAGAGTGTCATCTCCACCATTCGCCTCTGTACTCTCATCGTCACCGTAAATGAAACATACCTAATTTTCCGCGGCCAGTCAAACTCGTGTAACTGTTGGTCTACCAGTCAGACGAGAAGGAATCCACTTCTCAAACACCCTCATAATGAAATTTTGAGAGTAGCAAATTTTAGGTTATCACATGTAGAGGGAAAATTTGTTTTTGATCGAAACGGTGTGGCGTAAGCTTATGGCAGAGTACTGGCATTTTGAAAACTTCGGAATTCTATCCCCGAAATGCTTTACCAAACAATCGTTGTGCGGTTGGGCGTGGTCGCAGACGGCACGGCGCCAGAAAGTCACCTTAAGAAATGGCTTGAGAAGACTGTCTCCGGCCAGAAAAAAGGCTCCTTTCCTCAATCCACATTATTCAGAGACTGACTGACCTATCTTAACTCGGCTTGCATCCTAAGCTTTCTCTCTCTCTCTGTAGTTCTGTGGTGAGTTCCGCTCAGCTCTTGAGCAAATTCGAAGTTCTCATAGTTACTGGCCAGAGTCCGATTTTCTTCACGCCATCACCTACTGACTTCTTCTTGATTCTCTCTGATTGTGAGCAGTGACTTTACTTCCTCAGTCTCGACCACAGGCACTGGACGCGTATCATCAGAGCCCTCTCGTGCTTTTCTAAGTTCTTGTATCATCATTTCCCTATTACGAATGGTAAGCATCTCTACCCTTTTGGCGGCCGGAGTGACCGTGCGGTTCTAGGCGCTACAGTCTGGAGCCGAGCGACCGCTACGGTCGCAGGTTCGAATCCTGCCTCGGGCATGGATGTGTGTGATGTCCTTAGGTTAGTTAGGTTTAATTAGTTCTAAGTTCCAGGCGACTGATGACCTCAGAAGTTAAGTCACATAGTGCTCAGCCATTTGAGCCATCTACCCTTTTCATCAATCTGCCCTCAGTTTCTTCCCTCACTTCATCTGCATTTTGGCTGAATTGTTCTTGTGTCACAGCTAATTTCCATTATAAGTAACTTATTTTTCTTCTGCTGTTTCTCGTCCTCAACTAGTCGTGTTTCTACAGCCGTTATCTGCCCGCCCTCAATCAGAAGGGTTCTTTTGCATTCTGTAGCCTACTCGTTTTTCTTTCCTGCCATCTCCCTAACCTTTTTGTCGAATTCGAGCATCTAGGATATACTTTGTTTGAGTTCTTACAGCTGCTAACCCGTTGTGTCCTGCGACTTCCATGCCGTGCTGTGAACTCCATTTCATGTCAAACTTATCCTTTTGGCAGGACGATTCTGCCAAATTGTGACCAGAGTCGAAAGTCTACCTAATGACTTTCTCTGCATTTTTATAAATCATCATGGAACAGGATCGCTGAGACAGCAAAGCATCTGCAGCCTCATTTTCCCCAGTAACTAAAACTACATTTCCCTCACTGTTTAGTACGCTCATCAAGCTCCCCTAATTTTCCTTTTCCCTACGTGCATATGACTTCATTGCTGTAAGCACCAATTGCACATCGTTTACTTGCACCAGTTTCACGTTGCTAACTACTTCCATGCTTACTGACCTCCGAGTAACCAATAAGTTTCTGTGGCCCTATGTCGGCTGTGTGCCTGCATCGGTTTCATCCCCCTAATCAAAAGAATATCCTACTTCTGGTCCCCTAACGTACTCATGCAACATAATTACGTGAAGACAAGCACATATAAATCACTCCCAAAATTTACAGCACCATTGTGGCGACGCCATCAAACAACAACAGGACAAGAAGAAAAGACCAAGACACATAAACGTAAGAGTACATGGAACACTGATAAAACCGGAAACAAACTTATTTACAAGTGACATCAGTCTGAACTAATATTTTGTACTATCTTTTACTTCTAATTTATTTATTTATTTATTTTTTGCATCTAGCTGCTTCACATTAATACGTACCACAGTAACAAAATCCTGGCAGGGTTGTCATAGAACGCAACGAGCCAGAGCTGAGCAATGACTTCGTTAATCGATTTAATGCCAGATCCCGTCTGGACTCTCTGGGTTCCTTGTAGATGAATCATGGGTACCAGTTTCGTAAAATTATTAAATGATAAGGGGCACGCATTATCTAACTACGGAACAGGTACTATAAATGCAGATTTTACTCAGTTTAATATTTCTCATGATCACGGAAACGAGGTAAGAAATTTACACGCCGGCCAGTGTGGCCGTGCGGTTCTAGGCGCTTCAGTCTGCAACCGCGTGACCGCTACGGTCGCAGGTTCGAATCCTGCCTCGGGCATGGATGTGTGTGATGTCCTTAGGTTAGTTAGGCTGAAGTAGTTCTAAGTTCTAGGGGACTGATGACCACAGTTGTTAAGTCCCATAGTGCTCAGAGCCATTTGAACCATTTTTTGAAATTTACACAGTATTTATGTGTGAAAGGGACTCAAATGATTTACAAACACCTTTAAGTAATCACTTAGAGTATACATTATGCACTTGTAGATGTACAGCAGGGAAAGCTGGTATGACAAAATGAAAGCATTCACCTCGGTCAAAACTTACCTGATTTGATGTCACAAAGATAATTCCATAGATCATGTTAGGCAAAGGAGAGATTAGTTAAACATTCAAGAGGTCAACAGCACCTTCTTATACGAGTAATTGCAGGAACAATCTTTCGGAATGAATGGCGACGATTCACTAATGGGTCTTTCAGTCATGAATCAAACAAATAAACTCTTGGAATAATTTGTTCAAATGGCTCTAAGCACTATGGGACTTAACATCTGAGGTCATCAGTCCCCTAGACTTAGAACTACTTAAACCTAACTAACCTAAGGACATCGCACACATCCATGGCAGAGGCAGGATTCGAACCTGCGACCGTAGCAGCAGCGCGGTTCCGGACTGAAGCACCTAGAACCGTTCGGTCACAGCGGCCGGCGAATAATTGTGTGTAGCTGAATAAAAGAGATATCTGCATAATATTCCTTGAGGGTTAGCAACACGTACTGGAATCTAACGTCCTTTCCAGTGAAAAAGCGCTAACCAATCAAAAAGTCGTTCTCGTAGTGGAAAGGCACCGTTTGCACAAATCTGCATCCGACGGAGTCTGAGGACAATGTAGAAGCCTCTGTATTTCTCCACGGTCAGACATACTGTGGTCACTGCACCTCATCTCCGTTGCTTGTTTTTCTTCCTTATGGGTGTTTCGTGGTCGTGGAAAAAGGGACCGATGGCCTTTGTAGTCTGGTCCTTTCAACCGCCACAAACCAACAAACCATCACTCCATCACTTGCCTCTATACTCTGTTTAGCCTCTCCACAAACGAATCGTACCTAAGTTGCCTGTAATTAATGAAGGATCTTGTAAATTTAGTAGAAGTTAAATTAGCCGGTCAGGAGGAACGATATCAGAACGCTGCATACACCACCGAAGACACATTGGACAGCCGGCCGAGGTGGTCAAGCGGTTCTAGGCGCTTCAGTCCGGAACCGCGCGACCGCTACGGTCGCAGCTTCGAATCCTGCCTGGGGCATGGATATGTGTGATGTCGTTTGGTTACTTAAGTTTAAGTGGTCCTGCGTCTAGGGGACTGATGACCTCAGATGTTAAGTCCCATAGTGCTCAGAGCCATTTGAACCACATTGGACATCGCTATTTCGACAAATCTGCTGTTGCCGAAGAGAGTTTTATGCACAACCGTAGATTGTGTTGATAAAACGGTAATGTATCTGCCCACTGCGATGTATCATCAACGAAGCCGTTGTGATCAGAATATGTAACGATATTTAACCAGGCTAGTGAAACAACTGTTGGTGCTGCATGTAAACGAACGCTTGATAAAAGGCAATAGAGAAATCAGCTGAGGCATCGACCATCTAACGAAACCAGCATCGCTACCAATGTTCTTCAGATAAAGACATCGGCTAACGTCTGGTAGCATAAGCAAGTTCTGTCATTTCTTGGCGTCTCCGCGACATAGTAAATCGGCAAATTAAATAAAATACCTAACAGCCTACTGAAATCTCCTGACTATGACGATGGAAATCGTCGAAAGCTCGAATAATCTGACGCGACAAGAACTCCGTGAAGCAGTTATTCAAGAATGTAATCGCGGAAAACTAAGTTGTCATGCCTTTCAACTGTAACCACAGTGCTTCTGTTATTGCCATATCTTTAAGGAAGTTGATAGTGACGATCAGTTCGAACAAACGGAAATTCGCTACGAGTTTTTTTATTGCCATATCTTTAAGTAAGTTGATCGTGACCATCAGTTCGAACAAACGGAAATTCCCTACGTGGTTTTTTTTTATGGCTATCTTTCTTGACCATAGTTCCTGTAACAGTATCATGGTTGCTGAGCCCTCTCTAATGGCGTTTGTAGTCGCCGGGAGGTTATATTGCAATCTTCGTTTCTGCTTCAGACGGCGAAGCACTACTGTAGAATGGGCTGTACTAGTGTCTTGTATGCCGTTACCTATACAGACGTGTCGCAGTTTGCCAGAATTCGCCGGCCTGGGTGGCCGAGCGGTTCTAGGCTCTACAGTTTGGAACCGCGCGACCGCTACGGTCGTAGGTTCGAATCCTGCCTCGGACATGGATGGGTACGCCGTCCTTAGGTTAGTTAGGTTTAAGTAGTTCTATGTTCTCATAGTGCTCAGAACTATTTGAGCCATTTTTGAGCCAGAATTCTCAGAGCAGATCTAGGTGTTCCAATCGACTTTCCTATTACTGATTTCACATGGTCAACCCTTTTTGTACTATTATCCCTAGACAATAGTGGCCCTAGACAATGTATGCGACAATGCACAGCTGCAAATGAGCTGACTATCAATGGGACGTGAAATGCTATCATAGCGTAAACCTTTTGCAAGAATAAAGTTGAGGAAGCAGATATTTTTCTTGTTTGCTATTGAGGGCGCAGATTTGATCAGGGGCCGCGCATTGCCAGATGGCCGATAAGCGGCCGACTTCCGTGAGCGCCGGCGATAAGGGCGGCGGCCGGAGTTTTGACCCGCGGCTCGCCACGCCAGGCCAGGCCACGGCGCAGCGCCGCCGGCCCACGTGTCCAGCGCAGCGTCCGGCAGCCATCGATCCAGTGACTCACCACCCCCTGCCTCAGCCGGGGCTGCCTTGAGGCGCCGCCGGGATTTTCCGCGGGCTCATTCTTCAGGCCCGCCAAGGCCGCCGCTCCGATTGGAGTAGCCCAGCTCTCCCTGGCGCGAACGACCCGCCGCCGCTCTCGTGTTCGACCGCCGCCGCCGCCAGAAGGGAGTGTTTGCCGCGATGTCACCGCACGCTGTACCGCAGCATCCTCTCTGGGCATCCTAGCCCCCAGCCAACTAATGTGATTTTGTTGTTGTTGTCATAACTGTTTTGATGGGTTCGATGCGAGCCGCCACGAATTCCTCTTCATCCCAGAATAGCGATTGCAACCCACGTCCTCAATTATTTGCTGCATGTATTCCAATCTTTAATGTAGACTTTCACGGCCGGAAATGTCATGTCCATTATGATTATCCGGGCTGTTATGCCGCGGTCGGTTGATGAATTCTGTGTCAATTCCCAACGTTTCGTCCCCGTCTGCGGAGGACATCTTCAAGGGGATTCTCTAGCTCGATGGAAAATCCAACACACCCACTGGCTCGCTACTGACTGCCGCTAAATTCCGTGTCCGCGCGCTCCCGCGCCGAGGCGTGACGTCACGTGTTTTGAAAACGTCAGTGCAATTGGCCGCTGTCCGCTGCCGTCGATTGCCGTTGCCATCGCCCAGTGGTGGACGGTTGGTACACGTCTTCTTCAACACCGGCATCCATATACCGTTAAATTTCACGCCCTCCTCCTTTCGACTGAAATTATTAGGGTGTTTGGCGATTTCAATTGCCTCCCTGTAGAGCCTTTCGTAATATCCGCTTGTGGCCGCTAGTACTTGTGTCTCCTCAAAACGAATATGGTGGTTACCTGGTTGGAAAGCATGCTCTGCAACAGCTGATCGTTCCGTTTCTCCTCTTCAACAGTTGCCCTTGTGCTCTTCCAAACGTTTAGAAACAGTTCTTTTAGTGATACCCACATAAACATCTCCACAGTGGGTGTGTTGAACCTTCCATCGAGCTACAGACCCGCCTTGAAGATGTCCTCCGCAGACGGGGACGAAACGTCGGGAACTGACACAGAATTCATCAACCGACCACGGCATAACAGCCCGGATAATTATAATGGACATTCCAATCTTTGTCTTCCTCTACAGTTTTTACACTCTACAGCTCTCTCAAGTACCATGGAAGTCTCTCCCTCATGTCTTAACAGATGTCCTATGATCCTTTCCCTTTTCCTTGTCAGTGTTTTCCATATATTACTTTCCTCGCCGATTATGCGGACAGCTTCCTCATTGCTTACCTTGCCAGTCCACCTTATTTCCAACATTATTCTGTAGCACCTCATCTTAAACGCTTAGATACTCTATGTATGTATACCGAAGGGGAAAATCAGCTGCTAATAACCGTTAAAATCGCAATGAAAACCTTTAGCTGTCTTCTACACTACTGGCCATTAAAATTGCTGCACCACCAAGATGACGTGCTACAGACGCGAAATTTAGCCGACAGAAAGAAGATGCTGTGATATGCAAATGATTAGTTTTTCAGAGCATTCACACAAGGTTGCCTCCGGTGTCGACACCTACAACGTGCTGACATGAGAAACTTTCCAACCGATTGCTCATACACAAACAGCAGTTGACCGGCGTTGCCTGGTGAAACGTTGTTGTGATGCCTCATGTAAGGAGGAGAAATGCGTACCATCACGTTTCCAATTTTCATATAGGTCGGATTGTATCCTATCGCGATTCCAGTTTATCGTATCGCGACATTGCTGCTCGCTTTGGTCGTGATCGAATGACTGTTAACAGAATATGGAATCGGTGGGTTCAGGAGGGTAATACGGAACGCCGTGCTGGATCCCAACGCCCTCGTATCAGTAGCAGTCGAGATGACAGGCATCTTATCCGCATGGCTGTACCGGATCATGCAGCCACGTCTCGATCCCTGAGTCAACAGATGGGACGTTTGCAAGACAACAACCAACCGCACGAACAGTTCGACGACTTTTGCAGCAGCATGGACTATCAGCTCGAGACCATGGCTGCGGTTACTCTTGACACTGCATCACAGACAGGAGCGCCTGAATGGTGTACTCAACGACGAACCTGGGTGCACAAATGGAAAAACGTCATTTTTTCGAAAGAATCCAGGTTCTGTTTACAGCATAATGATGTTCGCATCCGTGTTTGGCGACATCGCGGTGAACGCGCACTGGAAGCGTGTATTCGTCATCGCCATACTGGCGTATCACCCGGCGTGATGGTATGGGGTGCCATTGGTTACACTTCTCGGTCACCTCTTGTTCGCACTGACGGCACTTTGAACAGTGGACGTTACATTTCAGATGTGTTACGACTCGTGGCTCTATCTTTCATTCGATCCCTGCGAAACCCTACATTTTAGTAGGATAATGCACGACCGCATGATGCAGGTCTTGTACGGGCCTTTCTGGAAACAGAAAATGTTCGACTACTGCCCTGGCCAGTACATTCTCCATATCTCTCACCAATTGAAAACGTCTGGTCAATGGTGGCCGAGCAACTGGCTCGTCACAATACACCAGTCACTACTCTTGATGAACTGTGGTATCGTGTTGAAGCTGCTTGGGCAGCTGTACCTGTACACGCCATCCAAGCTCTGTTTGACTCAATGCCCAGGCGTTTCAAGGCCGTTATTACGGCCAGAGGTGGTTGTTCTGGTTTCTTATGATCTAGGCACCCAAATTGAGTGAAAATGTAATCACATGTCAGTTCTAGTATAATATATTTGTCCAATGAATGCCCGTTTATCATCTGCATTTCTTCTTGGTGTAGCAATTTTAATGGCCAGTAGTGTATTTTGCACATTGCTACTAGTTTCGGTCATAGACCATTTTAAGGTTAAGACTAAACGAGAAAATACGTAAGGTTAGAGACTGTACAATTTGACATGTAAATTGTACTACTCTTTGCATCTCCTCGTTTAGATTAAACTTGAAAATGGTCTATAACCGAAACTTGTAGTACTGTGCGAAATACAACACATCTGAATGTTTTCACCAAGAACTGCGACGTTTAGATTCTCCTCTGCTCCGGTTTTCCCAGTCTATGTTCCACTACCATACAGTGCTCTGCTTCAAACTTCAAATTTCTCCCTCAAATTAAAGCCTTGTGTTTGATGCTAGTAGAATATTCTTGGACCGCAATGCTGTTTTTGCCTGTGCTAGTCTGCTTTTTGTAACCTCCTTGCCCCGTCCATCATGAATTATTTTGCTGCCTAGGAAGTAGAATTCCTTGACATCGTCTACATTGTGATCCTCAGTTTTGATGTTAAGCTTCGCGCTATTCTCATTTCTGATACTTCTCATAACTTTCATCTTTCTTCTATTTACTCTCAATCCATATTCTGCACTAATTAAACTGTTCATTCCATTCAACAGATCCTGTAATTCTTCTTCACTTTCGCTGAGGATAGCAACGTCATCATTAAATCTTGTCATTGATACCCTCGATCCTTGAATTTTAATCGCACTCTTGAACCTTTCTTTTATTTCCGTCGTTTCTTCTTCGATGTACAGATTCAATAGTATGGGTGAAAGCCTACATCCCTTTTCAATCCGAAGTCTTCGATCTTGGTGTTCTAGTCTTATTGTTCCCTCTTGGTTCTTGTACGTATTGTACATTAGCCTTTTTCCCTGTAGCTTCCTCCTATTTCTTTTCATAATTTCCAACATGTTGCATCATATTATCTTCTCGAACGCTTTTTCCAGACCGAGAAACTCAGTGAACGGGTCTTGCTTCCATTATTAATCGCAATGTCAGAACTGCCTCTCTGGAGCCGGCCTCTGTGACCATGCGGTCCTAGGCCCTTCAGTTCGGCACCGCACCGCTGCTATGGTCCCAGGATCGAATCCTGCCTCGGTCATGGATGTGTGCGATGTCCTTAGGTTAGTTAGGTTTAAGTAGTTCTAGGGGACTGGTGACCTCATATGTTAAGTCCCATAGCGCTTAGAGCCATTTGAACCATATTTTGAGCCTCTCTGGTATCGTCACCTTTCTTAGAGCCAAATCGATCGTTATCCAACGGATCCTCAATTTTCTTTTCCATTCTTCTGTATATTATTCTTGTCAGTAACTTGGATGCATGAGCTGTTAAGCTGATTGTACAATAATTCTCGCACTTGTAGCCTCTGTTGCGTACTTGGATTAAACCTCGCCGTTTATTACACAAAAAACAGATTTTTATTTAACAGAATTGTGTGAGATAATTTACTGAAAGTAGCGGTCTTCGACAGCTACAACCCCTTCCTACTTTTCAGGTAAGAAATGGATTCCGTGGAAAAAAAATCGTGCTGTTTCGAAGTGATCCACTCATTGAGCCAGTTTTCGAGATCGTTAAAATGTGTGAAGTGTTGTCCAGGAAGGCCATGCTACAAGGACCGAAACACACGATAAATGAAAGGAGGCGATGTCTGGCGAACATAGCTTGTGGGGTAAGACGCGCCATCGAAGTCCTTTTAAGGTATCCTTCACTCGGTTTCCAACATGCGGTTTGACATTGGCATCAAACAGAATGACTTTGTCGTTCTCTGAGCATATTGAAGGTGTTTGTTTGTAAGTGTGCTACTCAGATTGAGTAATGTGTTCAGCATTCAGAGTTTGACCCAGTCGCAGCGGCAGGACGCATTTTGTCACTCACCTCAAAATTGTGTTCTTTGAGTCGTCGAAATCAATGTCTGCTCGTTGTTTCCTACAGAGCGTATTATCTACACGCTTCCGCTAGAAAACGATGACTTTTCACAGCATATTTTTTGAGACGAGAGCAGAAGGATTAACAGTATCTGTAAACGCTTGATATGGAACGCGACATTTTCAAGACACTAAATCAGTATGTTCTTCTCACTCCACTCGAAAGTCACTCATAGATCTGAGAGCGTAGTATTTCTACTTTTAAAGAGGTCTAATGTCACTGTTCGCTATGCTGTACTAGTACAACTACTGCGCTCTCTTCGTCGACAGCGAGAATCAATACAAGCCCCAACAGAAGCTTGCGAACGAGGTTGCGAATGAAGGCAGAAGATTAGGGTCTTTATAGACGGAACGCAAACATTTACTGGATAACTAATGGGCAAGGAAGAGGGACATACGAACCTAGCTATTCATGAGCGCAAGTCGAGCGTCTCAACTGCTGCATCAACTCGTTCGTTATTACTTGTTGGCAGCAACTAGCATTGGCCTTTGACAGTGTAAGTCGGAACACTTAGTCTGATTAACTAAGAAAATAAACTTTTGCAAGAACAAAGATGAAGTATTTTCTGTTATAATCCTCAAGTTTCTTCTGTTTTAGATCAAATGTTTGAGCGGAACGAAAACAACATTTTCTATAAATTACTCGATAGTTTTTTGTCCAATTTTCAGAATCAAACGAGGATTGGAAAAGAACAAATGGAGTATCAAACTGATTCGTCGTGAAGTCAAGTTTTGAAAAAGAATACTAACTGCTTGAAAATAATCAAGGTAATTAAGAAAAATTTAATGAGTGATTTGAGGGAAAATTGAAATGTTCCCCATCAGCTTCTGCTAAATATGTAAATGAAATGTAAAAAATATGAAATGACTATATACTCTTAATAATAACAGAAATAGCTATCGATATTTAAATACACTCCTGGAAATTGAAATAAGAACACCGTGAATTCATTGTCCCAGGAAGGGGAAACTTTATTGACACATTCCTGGGGTCAGATACATCACATGATCACACTGACAGAACCACAGGCACATAGACACAGGCAACAGAGCATGCACAATGTCGGCACTAGTACAGTGTATATCCACCTTTCGCAGCAATGCAGGCTGCTATTCTCCCATGGAGACGATCGTAGAGATGCTGAATGTAGTCCTGTGGAACGGCTTGCCATGCCATTTCCACCTGGCGCCTCAGTTGGACCAGCGTTCGTGCTGGACGTGCAGACCGCGTGAGACGACGCTTCATCCAGTCCCAAACATGCTCAATGGGGGACAGATCCGGAGATCTTGCTGGCCAGGGTAGTTGACTTACACCTTCTAGAGCACGTTGGGTGGCACGGGATACATGCGGACGTGCATTGTCCTGTTGGAACAGCAAGTTCCCTTGCCGGTCTAGGAATGGTAGAACGATGGGTTCGATGACGGTTTGGATGTACCGTGCACTATTCAGTGTCCCCTCGACGATCACCAGTGGTGTACGGCCAGTGTAGGAGATCGCTCCCCACACCATGATGCCGGGTGTTGGCCCTGTGTGCCTCGGTCGTATGCAGTCCTGATTGTGGCGCTCACCTGCACGGCGCCAAACACGCATACGACCATCATTGGCACCAAGGCAGAAGCGACTCTCATCGCTGAAGACGACACGTCTCCATTCGTCCCTCCATTCACGCCTGTCGCGACACCACTGGAGGCGGGCTGCACTATGTTGGGGCGTGAGCGGAAGACGGCCTAACGGTGTGCGGGACCGTAGCCCAGCTTCATGGAGACGTTTGCGAATGGTCCTCGCCGATACCCCAGGAGCAACAGTGTCCCTAATTTGCTGGGAAGTGGCGGTGCGGTCCCCTACGGTACTGCGTAGGATCCTTCGGTCTTGGCGTGCATCCGTGCGTCGCTGCGGTCCGGTCCCAGGTCGACGGGCACGTGCACCTTCCGCCGACCACTGGCGACAACATCGATGTACTGTGGAGACCTCACGCCCCACGTGCTGAGCAATTCGGCGGTACGTCCACCCGGCCTCCCGCATGCCCACTATACGCCCTCGCTCAAAGTCCGTCAACTGCACATACGGTTCACGCCCACGCTGTGGCGGCATGCTACCAGTGTTAAAGACTGCGATGGAGCTCCGTATGCCACGGCAAACTGGCCGACACTGACGGCGGCGGTGCACAAATGCTGCGCAGCTAGCGCCATTCGACGGCCAACACCACGGTTCCTGGTGTGTCCGCTGTGCCGTGCGTGTGATCATTGCTTGTACAGCCCTCTCGCAGTGTCCGGAGCAAGTATGGTGGGTCTGACACACCGGTGTCAATGTGTTCTTTTTTCCATTTCCAGGAGTGTATAATATATCCTTCGCAACCTGAACAAAACGGCCAAAAAAAGAAAGGTCAATTGATTTGTCAAAAGTAAGAAACGAAATTGGTTGCAGAGAAATTTGACACGTGTTTGAATGATGCTCGAAATCATGTACAGCAGATGATGTGCTGATTGAGAATTTAAAGTTCAATATTTAATAAATGAAAAGCACCAGTTTGCTTTTGTTCTACAATATTGTAGAACAAAAGCAAACTGGTGCTTTTCATTTATTATAATGTTGTTCTACCAAGAACCGACGGAAGATTCTGTTAATTCAATATTTAAAGCAGAATTTTAAAGAGTACTGGAGGCTGTTTGTCTGCTGGAACTGAACTCAGTGGTCTCCTTACAGTACTGACATGTTAGCATCTCAGATGCTGTACGTGACTTCGAGCATCATTCGAAGGCGCGTCAAATGTTTCTCTACTCTATTTTATTTCTTATATTTGACTTTTTTTTCAATTCAGAAACTTATCGCTTTCCTACGTAATTGGCACTGAAAGAAAATAAAACACTTTACACTGCGTTAATACATTCTTGATACATAAAACGTAGACAAAGTTACTTTTTATTGTTATTATTTCAAATACGCTACGAGTAAATAACATGACATGCTTACAGTATGGCAGAAGAACAGGAAGGAGACAGCGACATGTGACAAGAACAGAATCGTGCCTCAAATTTTTTTAATGAACATCGAAATTCATCAGAGATTTTAGATAATCAGTCTTACATCGTACATTGTATTTTATAAATTTTAATTACAATAAATTAATTTATTACAGACCAATGAACTGGTGAAACAAGAAATGTTATTCAGCGGTCGAGACGACACGTTTCCGTCGATCCGCGGTACAATATCTATGATTCCGAGCCCACTGCAATCAAACTATTAGGGGTCGTCTGTTGCGGAGCCTCTAGTTCAACAACGTCCGCTGATTGGTGTACTGTTAAACACTTGTGCGTGCACCAGCATTGTTCTCTGTCGTCAGTTCTGTCACAGATCAACGCCTATACAGTTTTGTAAGAGCGAGAAAGCCTCCGACCACCAAGTTCTGCTATGAGGCATGGGCGTCCAACAGCGTGTCGCTTCTGTAGGTTTCACCGTCGTTAACCACTTGCCGTAGACCCTTGTGGCAGTAGCACGCGAAATGCCGATCAGCTTCGCCGTTTCTGAGATGCTCGATCCCAGGCGCAGGGCTATAATTATCTGCACTTTGTCAAAGACATTTACATCAGTGGGTTTTTTCAAATTTGTAGTCAGTATAGTCGCTAGAGTGATTCCACACTAGCCTGTGCTCCGCTTACGTACTTCCCTTACCGCCTGCAACGCTACCAGGCGGCAGTCATTGTCGCGGTGGGCAGCGACCATCACGTTTTGGCTCACCAGTGTAATTTATCTTACGTTACAGTTGAAATTAGACTGACTTAAATAGTTGCTTGAGAGGTCCTCGGGTCATACGTCGAATGATGTTGTAGGAACTGCACAAAGTTTCTGCGAGGCAGCCGCTCATCTTCGTCAGGTGCAACTGTAGCTGGCTGTAACTGCAGTACAGTATGTTGTTGTCCACGGCGTATCGGTCAGATACAAGCGTATCTTCAGGAGTGCCCCAGGTAGTGTGATACGAATGCTATTATTTTCTATATAAGTAAAAGATCTCGCGGGGAGGGCGGCAATCTGCGGTTGTTTGCTCGTGATGGTGCAGTGTACGGGAAGGTGTCAAAGATAAGTGACTCTTGACACAAGATGACTTACAAGGGGACCCTCCATACTGTAAACCACTGATTTTGATGCGCTTCAATTACGTTGTGGAGGTACTTACCCTGAGTACCTGGCTATCCGGTTTCTTAGCGACGGGCCTTGGTTTTTGAGAAAATTGATTTTGAAGTTCAATGCGTGCTTTATATACCCGTAACATTACTTAAATTCCGAGCAAGCCAGCGTAGCGCAGCGGTAAACATTCGCGGCTACCGCGATGGAGGTACCGTGTTCGAATCCTGCTCCCATATGTTTTTTATGTATGTACGAGTAGACGAATTAACTGGGAAATACAGAAATGTAGTCGTGTCCTGCACGAAATCCGGAAAGTTCTCGAAACTGGTGTACGAACAATTTTTGCTTTCTTTAATTCTTCCGTACGTGGAACAGAAAATTTTTTTCTACGTTATCGATTCGTGGGGAGGGCAAACCGATTATCTATTCACTGATGAAAGGAAAGCGAGCACTTGCACCCTAAATGTGGTCCCACCAAAGTGCACTCCTTATTGCCTGCCCTGCGATGTTTATTTTTACCGACAAGTGAAAATCTTGACGAAAATTATTCATAATGCTGCCGACTTGATTAAAGACAATAGAGAGATCGCTTCTAGGGAAGATTTGATAAAATTACATTCGCCAATCCCACATCAATTTTGAAATCATGATTAGATACACATGGTTCGCATCGAAATTAGCGGATGAAAGAGAAATCTTTTTGAATGCAAAAGTATTGTGTTTTCCAGTATCGCTCTTGAAGAAACCATGCGCCTGCACGACGGTTGCATTCATAAAATGCGCGTTCTGCGAAAATTTGTGCTTCGGTTGTTTCTACGATAAGTATCACCCACAATATTGTTCTGGCACATCAACCAATGTGGACGATGACAGAAAAAATTAGTAACTGAATATATGTTTATAATTTCGCACGCCTTACAATGTTTGTTGGTATTCTTTGAAATAAAATTGAAAAATTCGGTCGATTTTGAAAAAAAAAAAGAAAACGAAAGTACTCGAGCAGGATTCGAACACTGTATCGCCAGCACGGTGGCCGTGAACCTTACCCGATGCGCTACGCTGAGTTGCTTGGAGTATATTTAATGATACGGTTATACAAACCGCACAATGAACTTCAAAATCGATTTTCTCATAAACCAAGGCCCGTCGCTAAAAAACCGGATAGCCAGGTACTCAGGATAAATGCCTCTACAATATATTTGAAGCACATCAAAATCCGTGATTTACAGTATGGAGGGTCCCCTTGTTAGACATAAATTCTAGTTGGTGTGGTGAATGGCAGCCTGCTCTAAACGTAGAAAAACGCAAGTTAGTTAGGGTGAGTAGGAAAAGCAAACTCGTAACGTTCGGATACGGCATTAATAGTGTCCTGCTTGACATGGTCACGTTATTTAAATATCTGGGCGTAACGATGCAAAGCCTTATGAAATAGACCGAGCATGTGAGGATTGTGGTAGTGAAGGCAAATGGTCGACTTCGGTTTATTGGGAGAATTTTTAGGAAAGTGTGGTTCTTATGTACGGGAGACCGCATGTATCACGCTAGTGACTACTGCGCGAATGTTTGGGATCTGTACCAGATCAGATAAAAGGAAGACGTCGAAGAAATTCAGAGGCGGACTTGTTTTTTATTTTTTTATTTTTTTTTGTTTGTTACCGATTTGTTACCGATGGGTTCGAACAACACGCAAGTACACTCACGTTCAGAAAAAAGAAAGAACACCTTGAACAACTAGAGCCTGGAAATTGCTATTCACAGGACATGTACATTACTACGTTCTGCAGAAATGATTAGCATTTGAACTTTGTTGGCCCGTGGGTTCAAGGTCAAAACCGATATCGCGACGCAACACCACTTACCGGTGAAATGTGACTGCGGATCTCGTTGTCGCTTTAAACAGAAGGTAATGGATCAGTGCGACTTGAGCAGACGTGCAGCACGCCTCGCAGACGTATACGCGATCTGTAGTGTCAAATCAGTGAGTTTAAAAGAGGGCGCATTATTGGTATGAGATTATGTGATACCTCCATCCGGGATATTGCTGTTTTTATGGAACGAAGTGTTTCGGCAGTGCAACGGGCGTGTGCAGAATGGTTCACGGAAAGCCGTAAAACACGAGATGAGTCACGTCGCATCACCCAGACCACTCCAGGAAAGATCAACACCTCATCAGAATGATATTGCAGGATAGATGTGCGTCCCCCTCGGCTCTGGGGAACAGTGTAACACATCGTACACTATCCGGGGTACCAGTCCGTTAGCATGGGTCATGTGCGCGTAGTCCGCTTCTGCACATACCTTGGACGAATGTGCAGAAACATGTAGACGGCAGTGGTGTATGCAACGACGTCACTGAATACAGGAATGGCATCAGACAGTGTTTCGCAGGTACTTTTTATTTGAAAATGGTGGCCGCATTTTGGTTCGCCATACACAGGGGGAGGGGCATCACAGTGACTGCATTCGCACAAGACCTACGGTTCCAACTCAAGGCCTTATGGAGTGAGGTGTTATTGGATACAACTACAAATCGCAGTTGCATTGCATCGTGACCAGTATGACCTACGTGAAAGACATCATGTGACTTGTAGCCATACTCTTTCTGCGGACAATTCACGGCCACATGTTAATGCACGAACACGTGCCTTCTTCGTGTCACAGTATGACAACCTTTCACCCTGGCCCTCCAGATCACCAGACATGTCGCTAATCGAAAATGTGTGAGATGTGGTGAAATGACGGGTGCAGCGCTGTGACACAATGCCAACAACCGATGAACTTTGGAACCGGGTGAATGTAGCATGGATGGCTATACCAGGACGCCGTTCGCGCCTTACACGCGTCGATGCCATCACTCGTGGAACAAGTTATCAGGACTCATCGTCAACCCTGTGTCTACAAGGCACCAGGACATATGCTGAACCGAGGTGACTGAAATGCTAATCATTTCTGCAGAACATGCCCTGTTATCTCTATTCGTTCAAGGTGTTCTTTTTCTTCTGAAGATGAGTGTATTGTGGGGATATTTCGGAAACTCAAGTGGGAATTTCTGGAGGGAAGGCGGCGTTCTTTCCGAGGGACACTACTGAGAAAATTTAGACAGCCAGAATTTGAAGCTGACTGCAGAACGATCCTTTTGCCACCAACATACATGTCGCGTAAGGACCACGAAGATAAGCCTCGGTCGTACCTCGCGATGACGAGCTATTGCCTCGTAGAAATATTGTGCAGTCCCCGTAACACCATTCGGCGCAGCGCCCAAGAATATTCAAGCAGTTTTTAACTTTGGAATGTCTTAAACAGCTCATTAGTAAATATTTAGAGATTTATCTTCTCCTGCCTTGCTGTTGATATCATACACCCAACTCTGCAAATTTAGGACTAAACACGTCTTGCCGACTCCTTCAAATGATGATTTCGTATTAATTCTCTAATCACGTGAAATTTACGACAAAAAAAAAATCTGCGATACTTAGGTACGACTGATCGTTAGGTGGTCATACCTGCATTATATGGAACGACTGAGTTTAAGAGCTACTTCATTCATGCTATTTATTCAGTTATTGAGACTCACACGATACCATGTGGACACACGTGGCATACATGGCACGCCAGAGAGAACATGGTGTTGCTCCAAACGAATGTATCAGTTTCTGGCTACAGTTAGCACGACGCAGGCCGTGTAAGGCACATAATAAGCTCACCCCCCCCCCCCCCCCCAAAAAAAAGAAAGAAATAGTCTCCCCTAGAAGACATCACGCTAATTCGTGATAATGGCCTCGATTTGACGAGGAAAAGAGTGTACAAGTTTTTTCAGATATGGCATATGTGGCTGAGGCCATTCATTGATGATTAATTCCCGTAGAGCTACCAGATGGTGAGACTGTTCACTGCTACATTTCACCTACTCCTCTAAGTACGCGCAGACAACTTGCACGGGATGAAGATCCGCCGATTTAGCGGGCCAGTAGTTGTACGCCGGTGTTTGTCTAAGAAGAAAAGTTTGTGCGCAGTGGTGTAACCCAGACAATTGTTATCCTTGGAACATGTGGGTGTCCACGGTATACACATCGTGAAGATGTATACGTAGAAGGAAGGGCAACACGGTTACGCGAGACGACACGTAACAGAACACCCTCTGGCTTGAGCTACACACGTCATACGCCGGGTGTTAAGTGCTTCATTCTGATGTTGCTGCCTTGACGCGTTGCATCATTTGAAAAGAGGCAATAACGTGACGCGTCTGACCGCACTGTCCGCCCTCAGCGAGCTTCTGTTCAATTTCTGTTTGGCTCACTGATGACGTCAAGCTATGTGTACCGTCTTGAGCAAAGCCCTTTTTTTGCGAGATATCCCCTCCAAAAGTATACTGCATGCAACGCCGTTCGCAATGATCATCCGCGGGATTAGCCGAGCGGTATAAGGCGTTGCAGTAATGGACTGTGCGGCTGGTCCCAGCGCAGGTTCGTGTCCTCCCTCGGGCATGGGTGTGTGTGTTTGTCCTTAGGGTACTTTAGGTTAAGTAGTGTGTAAGCTTAGGGACTGGTGACCTTAGCAGTTAAGTCCAATAAGATTTCACACACATTTGAACATTTGAACAATGATCATCCGAAAACTGGTTGAGATGATCTACTTTCACTGACAGCAGCAATTCCTGTCGGGGTTCTAAACCAGTGGTCGTCACACTTGTTTGCTCAAGAGCCAATACTGACACTGTGGGTCGGCATCTCGGACCGCATATGTACCATTCTTATTATTAACTGGTAACCTACATAAATTAGTATGTTATAAGTCCCCAATAGACTAGGTGTACTAAGGGCGCTATAAGTTGACCACCGGGTCCCGTTGAAAGTTGGCGCCATTCGGAACACTTCGTGTCGACTGTTCTCTGTTTCAGACAGCGTTCCCGAAGTTATCGTACTGCAATTACCTGACGAAGTGTCGTTGTGTTATGTGTGTGAGTGTATGATAAATTGAATAATGACAGTAATTCTAATTATATTTAAATTCATTATGCAATATGACACACGATCACACATGTTTTGAATGTCATTTTCATTCCTCTCATTACATTGTATTACGACAGCCTTAATTCAGTTTTATATACCGTGTTACAAACATCTACCGCATTTGAAGAGGACCTTATAGGTAATGCGGATTCATGGATCCATGTTACTTTCATGTCAAAATTTATACCATAGCAGCAGATCTGTACGAGTCGCTCATGCTCGTGTGTGATCAGTAATGAAGACAACAAAGCATTCCCCCTCTCACATCTTCCTGCCCCGGAGTGGCCGTGCTACTAAGCCCTCTGCTACTGAGGTTAGCGCCCGAATTCACCAACGTTAATTAGAACTGAACACATCTTGAAATGGTAGTGTCTCTGCAAATATTTTTGTTTGCTATGGAGCAGGAGCACTACGCTCTTAAGAAGCTGCTAACGTTACTTCACGTTTTTGGATTCGGCTGTTAGTTGCTAAATGCGTATTATTATAAAATACAGGTGAGGGTCGCGAGCCGCACGATTATTTGAATCAGGCCGCATGCGGTTCGCGGGCCGCAGTTTGACGATCATTACTCTAAACGATTGTCATTGATAAGACGTGACACTCGCCTCCCATCAGTGTCTGTTAGGATATACATTACTGGCCATTAAAATTGCTACACCAAGAAGAAATGCAAATGATAAACGTGTATTCATTGGACAAATATATTATACTAGAACTGACATGTGATTACATTTTCACGCAATTTGGGTGCATAGATCTTGAGAAATCAGTACCCAGAACAACCACCTCTGGCCGTAATAAAGGCCTTGATACGCTTGGGCATTGAGTCTAACAGAGCTTGGATGGCGTGTACACGTACAGCTGCCCATGCAGCTTCAACACGATATCACAGTTCGTCAAGAGTAGTGACTGACGTATTGTGACGAGCCAGTTGCTCGGCTACCATTGACCAGACGTTTTCAATTGGTGAGAGATCTGGAGAATGTGTTGGCCAGGGCCGCAGTCGAACATTTTCTCTATCCAGAAAGGCCCGTACAGGACCTGCTACATGCGGTCGTGCATTATCCTGATGAAGTGGAGGGTTTCGCAGGGATCGAATGAAGGGTAGTGCCACGGGTCGTAACACATCTGAAATGTAACGTCCACTGTTCAAAGTGCCGTCAATGCGAACAAGAGGTGACCGAGATGTGTAACCAATGGGGCCCCATACCATCACACCGGGTGATATGCCAGTATGGCGATGACGAGTACACGCTTCCAATGTGCATACACCGCGATGTCGCCAAACACGGATGCTACCGTCATGATGCTGTAAACAGAATCTGGATTCATCCGAAAAAATGACGTTTTGCCATTCGTGCACCCAGGTTCGTCGTTGAGTTCACCATCGCAGGCGCTCCTGTCTATGATGCAGTGTCAAGGGTAACCGCAGCCATGGTCTCTGAGCTGATAGTCCATGCTGCTGCAAACGTCGTCGAACTGTTCGTGCAGATGGTTGTTGTCGTGCAAACGTCACCATATATTGACTCAGAGATCGAGACGTGGCTGCACGATCCGTTACAGCCACGCGGATAAGATGCCTGTCATCTCGACTGCTAGTGATGCGAGGCCGTTGGGATCGAGCACGGCGTTCCGTATTACCCTCCTGATCCCACGGATTCAATATTCTGCAAACAGTCATTGGATCTCGACCAACGCGAGCAGCAATGTCGCGATACGATAAACCGCAATCGTGATAGGCTACAATGTGACCTTTATGAAAGGCGGAAACGTGATGGCACGCATTTCTCCTCCTTACACGAGGCATCACAACAACGTTTCACCAGGCAAATGTGTATGAGAAATCGGTTGGAAACTTTCCTCATATCAGCACGTTCTAGGTGTCGTCACCGACGCTAACATTGTGTGATTGCTCCGAAAAGCTAATCATTTACATATCACAGCAGCTTATTCCTGTCGGTTAAATTACGCATCTGTAGCACGTCATCTTCATGGTGTAGCCATTTTAATGGCCAGTAGTGTATTTGCGACCACTTTTCTTACGCTCTGCTACATCGTTGCGTGTCATACCCTGTTCCTTGTAGACACGTTGAGTAGTTCGCATTGATAGAACATCGAAATAAGGGCCGGGTTGTGGTGGAGAGAAGGCAGGGCGGAGTATTATGCTGTATGGTCATTCACCTAGGCTTCCAAGGGACCTGTGGTAATAATCGTAAGCTCTAAGACACATGGACAACTTGAACCTTACTGGAGACTACGTGCATCCATTCATTCTTGATGTCTTCGCCCACGGCAGTATCATCATACAGCGGGAAAGCTGCCAGTGTCACAAGGCCTGAATGTGGCTCTGAGCACTATGGGACTCAACTGCTGAGGTCATTAGTCACAAGGCCTGAATGTGCTAAGTGATTTGCGGTACGTGATATTGAACTCAAGTTGATGTCTTGGTCACATAATTTGTCTGATCCGGACCCAATGGAACACATCTGCGACATTATCGGTCGCCAGCTCCGCTCTCACAAACCGTAATTTCGAAAAGCACGTGTGCTGTGCTTAGGCCTCTAACCTCCGCAAACCTAACTAGCACTTGTCGAATCCATGTCACCTGAATAGCTGCTGTAATGCGTTTCAAAGGCATATCATCCCGCTATTAAGCATGAGGACATATGGTCATAGCACATCAGGGTAAGTCACAGAATCACGAAATCGTTTCCGGTAGTTCATCACACCCGTCGTTGAATGTTTCCCAAGAAGCAGGCCCTTTGCTACCCGACGTTTTGCGATTTCGAATATTTGTGATGCACGCCAAGCTTTATTTCAGCACGCACCGAACTCATCATTTACGGACAGGAAGAGTAACTTCATAGGCGACTACGTGTCAGATGATGAACAAATAGTAAACATTTACCATGAACTGTTTTAGGCAAGCAAGAGTTCCCTTTTCCAAATAAGAAACTAATTCGAGGGTTCTGAAGGGAATGTGGAGGGTAAGTCTTACGGCTGAATCTCCAACGCTAATGCTGAGAGTGCATCAGGAGACAGAAAAGAATTCTGTCTTCAATTATTGTTCCAAAACAACGGATGAACCCACTGACGTGCCAGTTATTTATGAACAGGATTCCACGATAACCCGTTGGAACGAAGACCTGCTGGTCTATTCAGCTCTTTATCACCCTGGAGGCGATCTGGGTGGGGACAGTGTCGGGGAACGATAAGAATATAACTGATGGCTAAGCTCGATGACATCAAATGTCTGTTATTGTCCTGTATTGCTGATATGAAACGTTGTTTCTCGCGCTACGTAAAGCTCTTCTTCTGTTCTGATCTTTTACATCTTTCTCGTTCTTCGAAAGAATCATCGGTTGCTGCCCGCCCAAGCTGTCATTATTCATCAAAGAACTGCCTTCTATAACAATGGTCCATATCCCAGGACATATCATGAATATTTTCCAGTTAATTCTGAACATATGGGAACTGTTACCAAGGCGCGTGAGCTCTTCACGCGTTACTAATTTTCTCTTAGTGAACATTAAATGATAGCGAAAGGGGTGACGGAGTGGTTACGACAGTTATTCTTACAGAAGTCCATAACTAGAGTCATCCTGATTTAAGAATTTCGTTGTTGCCATTAACCACTTCTGCCGAATGTCACACGGATCATTCACCAAGGACACTGTCGTTACGTCACAATAGATATACAATTTTGCTTGTGTTCTGATTCTAGTAATCGAGTAGTCTCCGATTGCTACAAGTTTTAAGCAATTTTCACAAATAGCTGTGTGTTACAAATATCCTAATTAACCTCCTTGAGCATCAAAATACTTGAGTGCTGCAAAAATATTTAAATGAAAGAAGTAGGAAAGATAGTTTAGAAGGTTTCTGCTGTAACTATCGCCACGGTGGAAGTTCAGAAACAATAAGAAAGTAATAGAATATGGATTCTCTTGTTGTTATGTTATGCCTTACTTTTACTTTAAATAAATACTGCCGACTATAAAACAAAGATCGCCTGCTAACCGAACAGCAAACGACATACTCGGCACTAAAAATTCATCAATAAGTATTTTCGTTTACCTATGGAAAGAAAATTGAAGTATATCTGCTGTCGCTGTTTAGAGTTTCAGGACGAAGGAAAGGTGGTGGAGGGGGAGGGGGAAGGACTGGAAATGTATTCACTGTTGTATTGCATTGCAAATTGATGCATTTGATTTCATCGGAGGCGCACTGCCTCTCTTGCATTTCCAGTATATGTATTAAGTAATAAAACTGAATTCTCTGCCGATTCTTTTGTATATCTTAGAGAGACGAAAATCCAACTGAGATGAACAGTGAGAGTTGGAAAGGCTTCAGAAAAGATGCCACCCACCGGAATCCCGTCGAGGCCTTCTACTCAAGCGTTCAGGTTTCGTGTAATGCCAAATCGATTGTTTCGAAACCGTGAAGAGTTAGTGTTTTCAGACTGGCTAGTAGCGGAGTGGTCATCCAGGCATTAGCATACAGCGGCCGAGATACGACGCCAGGAGCACGCGATGCCGGTAAGGAACTGTATTACCCAACTTGCAAACATTGTAATCAGGTCGAGTGCGTGCTGACCTCGATAGATAAGCAAAGAAACAACCACTGTAGTGTAAAGAACATGTGACCTGAGATCTGCATATTGCGGATAATCTCATGTCACTTTGAATTTGATTTTTTTTAAAATTATTCTAGAGAAACATCGTTCACTTTCACTTTCTACTTGCAGAAGTGATGCTCCAGCATTCTTAACAAATTCGTTTCAGGCTTACGATCTGCCAAGTCTTGCATCACATACGAAACAGATGCGTGTAATTAAGATTCTTATTTAATTATCCATTTCTTGGTGTACAGACTGAATACTGTACTGTAAAAATATATGTAAAATTTAATGATCTCTATAACAATTTATTCCAAGGCTGCTTATTAAAACTTATGTATTTTATTGTAAATGTGACTGAAAGCTGTGAAATTATGTGAAACGCTGAATCACTACTCTTGCTTTATAACATACACTGCTTTGATTGTAGTCCAACGCTGTGTTGGTTATTTGAACTGAGAATCATCTCGGGAATGAGTGGATAAACGAATATGAGGAAAACTACAAACACGAATAAAAATCATCCCGAAGGTCGATTATATGTCTTATCACGCTGTGACTATCTAAAGACAATTTTGGTACTCATGCACGTTACAAATATTAGGAGGAAAAATTAGAGAATAGCATTCCGTCGAAGCATTGCAAGCGCCGACTGTAAAGTAAATGGCGGGATGACTTAGGCAAATTACATTTTTTTCTAGTTTCAAACAAAAAGGGCTCCCCTCCTGAAACTACTGTATCTTTTCCCTCACTTCTCACTGAACCCATATACACCCACTCTGTTGTCTCAGAAGTCCTGGACGCAATTTAATTCCTTCTTTGTCTTTTTTCCTGACCCCTTTCTCATATCCTTCTCATCACATATCATGTATTTACTTTATGGTCATCACTATACGAATAAAGTTTCACATAGGCCATTTACTGAAAGGGGACTGTATGAAAGGTATACTTGCATTGTAAAACGTAGGTTGTCTAGTGTAATTGAAGAGATGAACCGAAGACCTTAATCTGACCATAGTGAACAACGGTACAAATAATTACAATAAAAGGTATTTGACTCGATTTTGGGACTAATATGATTCAAATCTCCGTTCGAAATATCTGATTTACGTTTTAAGTGGCTTTCCTATATTAATTCACGCACCTGATGGGGTCCTGTACCCAAATTATTTTTCATGTGCACCCTCTGCCTTCCTCCAGTCGAGACGGTCTCCTTTCCCTGGCAACCTGTGTCCAATGTCCGGTCGTTATAATACCGAACAAACCTCCCTCAGTCTTTTCTATGGGACCACTGAAAAAAGAAAAAAAAAAAACAGAGAAATACATATAAGATTTTATTCATCTCACAGGAAACAAGGAAAGTAAAGCTTTCTTAAGGAAATACAATTTGTGTGAGGATACAGCGTAACTTCCCTCTTGTTACGTAGTGAAGCGTTCCTCCTTTTTCTAAACACTGAGATATTTCAACAAAAAATTTTCTCAGTAGGTAACGATATGAAAGTAATATGATTACTAAGAAAATCTGCATAGCTCGAATACCGCGGTGAGAAAGAGAGCGCTCCAATAAGTGAGTCAGCATTCATTTATGAAATAATTCATCATCAAAAGAAAATCATGCGACTTTATTTATCAGAACATTCAGGCGATCGACGAGGCCATTGTTTGGTGATAAATGATCGATATGTTCAAAAAATTCTTACTTAAAAATTTTAGTGACATTGAGAAAACGATCGGTAAAGAAATCTCAGAATGGTTCGGCTTTGAAATGAGTAATACATAACGAAAGAACACGCAAGCGTCCGGTCGCTATAACACCGAACAATCCTCCCTCAGTCTTTTCGATGGGATCACTGAAAAAAGAAAAAAAAAACAGAGAAATACATATAAGATTATATTCATCTCACAGGAAACAAGGAAAGTAAAGCTTTCTTAAGGAAATACAATTTGTGTGAAGATTACAGCGTAATGCATTTCGGCCTAATAACAGGAAGAACCACTTCCACAATCACAGCCATATATCGGAATAAGAAAAGGAGAAGTTATGCGGAAGCAAAAACTGAATGCAGCTATTTTCATTTGTCAAAAAACTGATAGTCCTACTTTGGATATTTCTAATGCTGTGGCTAGTTAGCTGGCTGTGATCACTATATTGTACAGTTATTACTCTGACAATCTAGGTTTTGCACAAGATATAGAAGAAAAATACAATTCCTCTAAAATAGATATACAGATAGATATATATATATATATGTGTGTGTGTGTGTGTGTGTGTGTTTATGTATGATGCATATACGAGAGCTCGATAAGTGTATTTCTCATACCAAAACATGTCAAGTTTTAGTAAGAACTTCAGAGAGTAAGTTACACATATCTGACACAGCAAAGTTTTTAGCAATACCTACCACCCTAGTCTTTTTGGCCCAATATATACGAATCCTAGGGAAGCACAAGTATGACATCATCACTGTTGGAGAGATAAACATTTTTATTTCAACTACAATACATTTCCGCTCTCTCCTAGTATTTTTAATATAGCTTCTGTTTTTATATTCGGTAAGGGTGTTAAAAATGTTATCTGGCAAATATTTACTCACACAGACATGAGGTGGTAAGTTCACACTGACTAGCACTTGTTCGTCATGTTCAGGTGCGGATGGTAAGGGAAAAAATCCAAAGTCTTCTTCCAAAATGTTCTGCCGGTGGTAGATTTACTAGAGCAGATTCTTTCAGATCTGCTATAATTCCTGTCTTCAGCTTCGTCTTCATCTTAATTAGCTATATCTAAGTCCTGTTAATCAATAATATGGTAATCGGATCTGTACAGATATCATCATCATCACCATCATCATCGTCACCATCATCAGAGAGCTCCAGTTCACTAACATTTCCATCAAATTATTCATTTACGAAATCTTCAAATGCCTTTGAAACTGAAAAATAATCGCAATTGGGTCTAAAAATTTTAAAATTGTTCGCCTGTAGATTACAATTTCCTGAAACATAATTAATATTTATCTAATATTCACCACAGAATATAAAATGAACAATTAAAATATTATTTTTGTAAAAAAAGATGAAATATACTTCGTTGACAAATCACATTATACATTACACTAATTCCTGATGTCTCCTACAGGATACACTAGAATTTCAATACATTTTTGAAAGACAACTGTAAAATTATTAAAATTATAATTTTAAATAATTACTATCTGACTATACATTATCCCATATAAATTATATTGACTAAAATAGAATAAAGCAGTAACAAAATTCTTACAAAGAGCCTCTGCTCTGAAAACACGCCTTCTCCTGTCAGCCATTTTCTATTCTGCCTGACAACAATATGATTCAACACAACGATGATAAACTGCTATTGCATGACGTGCTGCCATCTCTGAACTTCCTTCAAAAACACTTTTTAGTGTTGCCAACATGATATGAGCTCAGAGAAAAATTTTCAAATAGTGCTATGTGTTATTTCCCCAATAGGGCACAGCAGGACTGAGGAGGAGATTCACCATGAAACTGTGGCGGTATGTGGACGAAATGCAGTGTCGCGTCCAGTTGTAGCAAAATGCTGCCAATAATTAGACCAAGGCTGCACAGACGTGGGGGATGCTGATCCGCCGTTCATTCTACACTCCTGGAAATTGAAATAAGAACACCGTGAATTCATTGTCCCAGGAAGGGGAAACTTTATTGACATATTCCTGGGGTCAGATACATCACATGATCACACTGACAGAACCACAGGCACATAGACACAGGCAACAGAGCATGCACAATGTCGGCACTAGTACAGTGTATATCCACCTTTCGCAGCAATGCAGGCTGCTATTCTCCCATGGAGACGATCGTAGAGATGCTGGATGTAGTCCTGTGGAACGGCTTGCCATGCCATTTCCACCTGGCGCCTCAGTTGGACCAGCGTTCGTGCTGGACGTGCAGACCGCGTGAGACGACGCTTCATCCAGTCCCAAACATGCTCAATGGGGGACAGATCCGGAGATCTTGCTGGCCAGGGTAGTTGACTTACACCTTCTAGAGCACGTTGGGTGGCACGGGATACATGCGGACGTGCATTGTCCTGTTGGAACAGCAAGTTCCCTTGCCGGTCTAGGAATGGTAGAACGATGGGTTCGATGACGGTTTGGGTGTACCGTGCACTATTCAGTGTCCCCTCGACGATCACCAGTGGTGTACGGCCAGTGTAGGAGATCGCTCCCCACACCATGATGCCGGGTGTTGGCCCTGTGTGCCTCGGTCGTATGCAGTCCTGATTGTGGCGCTCACCTGCACGGCGCCAAACACGCATACGACCATCATTGGCACCAAGGCAGAAGCGACTCTCATCGCTGAAGACGACACGTCTCCATTCGTCCCTCCATTCACGCCTGTCGCGACACCACTGGAGGCGGGCTGCACGATGTTGGGGCGTGAGCGGAAGACGGCCTAACGGTGTGCGGGACCGTAGCCCAGCTTCATGGAGACGGTTGCGAATGGTCCTCGCCGATACCCCAGGAGCAACAGTGTCCCTAATTTGCTGGGAAGTGGCGGTGCGGTCCCCTACGGCACTGCGTAGGATCCTACGGTCTTGGCGTGCATCCGTGCGCCGCTGCGGTCCGGTCCCAGGTCGACGGGCACGTGCACCTTCCGCCGACCACTGGCGACAACATCGATGTACTGTGGAGACCTCACGCCCCACGTGTTGAGCAATTCGGCGGTACGTCCCGCATGCCCACTATACGCCATCGCTCAAAGTCCGTCAACTGCACATACGGTTCACGTCCACGCTGTCGCGGCATGCTACCAGTGTTAAAGACTGCGATGGAGCTCCGTATGCCACGGCAAACTGGCTGACACTGACGGCGGCGGTGCACAAATGCTGCGCAGCTAGCGCCATTCGACGGCCAACACCGCGGTTCCTGGTGTGTCCGCTGTGCCGTGCGTGTGATCATTGCTTGTACAGCCCTCTCGCAGTGTCCGGAGCAAGTATGGTGGGTCTGACACACCGGTGTCAATGTGTTCTTTTTTCCATTTCCAGGAGTGTAGTTCTTGCACTCTATGATTTCCATTTTTTCAGTATGCTGAAAAAACATCTAGAGGGGACGTTCATACAGTAGTTCTCGAATGGTTCTGTGACCACGGAGAGGATTTCTGTTGTCAAGAAATTAAACGATTCGCAGAACGTTCCGACCGTTGTTGGTAACTATGTTGAAAGGAATGTCAAGCATCTGTGATTCTTAGAAGTGTACTGCACCATTTACTAAAAATCAATTGGCCTGCCATTATAATGTTATAAGGGCCCTTATAACTTGTACATACCTTTTGCAACTTATGTCGTTTCGGCCAGCGGTAAAAAAATGATTGTCCGTAATGAAAACGTTAGTCAGTCCTCACTCAGAGTGAACACGCCAAACGTAGCCGGGGTGCCTGCCTAAATGTGGGCTTGGCGCCAGGATACTGCAGGCAATAGTGCTGGACAGATGAGAAAAGTTCCGTGAAGCCAGTGACCGCTGGCGACGCTTGGGTTGCCAGCCGGTGCCCAGGTAGAGTGCGGTCATCCTTTCTCCGTCATTTCAAAAGCTGTCCCCTGCGAGGTCCTTGACCGTATAACCAGTCTGTGTAGTTGGTTGCTGGCTCAGTAGGCCTTACCAAAACAGACGTTACTTTTAGGGATGATGAAGTGTAAAGTATAGATTTGAGGTAAGGGACCCTGGTCCAAAACGACCGAGTCGGCAGTTTGAGAGAAAATCGTTCTGATACCTCTGATAGTGAAATACATGTACTGGTACTATTGGGGATGATGAAGTGTAAAGTATAGATTTGAGATAAGGGACCCTGGTCCAAAACGACCGAGTCGGCAGTTTGAGAGAAAATCGTTCTGATACCTCTGATAGTGAAATACATGTACTGGTACTATTGTTGTTAAGATTGGGGGTACGCAGCTATCAGAGGTGATAATACACAACAAAACAAGAAAAAAATCCGGTAAACACGGACTCTAAAATGCATACCTAAAGGTCTGACGGCCGTGGGAGAGCCAGTCATGACAAAACTCTACCATCTGGTGAGCAAGATGTATGAAACAGGCGAAATACCCTCAGACTTCAAGAAGAATATAATAATTCCAATCCCAAAGAAAGCAGGTGTTGACAGATGTGAAAATTACCGAACTATCAGCTTAATAAGTTACAGCTGCAAAATACTAACACGAATTCTTTACAGACGAATGGAAAAACTAGTAGAAGCCAACCTCGGGGAAGATCAGTTTGGATTCCGTAGAAACACTGGAACACGTGAGGCAATACTGACCTTACGACTTATCTTAGAAGAAAGATTAAGGAAAGGCAAACCTACGTTTCTAGCATTTGTAGACTTAGAGAAAGCTTTTGACAATGTTGACTGGAATACTCTCTTTCAAATTCTAATGCTGACAGGGGTAAAATACAGCGAGCGAAAGGTTATTTACAATTTGTACAGAAACCAGATGGCAGTTATAAGAGTCGAGGGACATCAAAGGGAAGCAGTGGTTGGGAAGGGAGTAAGACAGGGTTGTAGCCTCTCCCCGATGTTGTTCAATCTGTATATTGAGCAAGCAGTAAAGGAAACAAAAGAAAAATTCGGAGTAGGTATTAAAATTCATGGAGAAGAAATAAAAACTTTGAGGTTCGCCGATGACATTGTAATTCTGTCAGAGACAGCAAAGGACTTGGAAGAGCAGTTGAAGGGAATGGACAGTGTCTTGAAAGGAGGATATAAGATGAACATCAACAAAAGCAAAACAAGGATAATGGAATGTAGTCCAATTAAGTCGGGTGATGCTGAGGGAATTAGATTAGGAAATGAGGCACTTAAAGTAGTAAAGGAGTTTTGCTATTTGGGGAGCAAAATAACTGATGATGGTCGAAGTAGAGAGGATATAAAATGTAGGCTGGCAATGGCAAGGAAAGCGTTTCTGAAGAAGAGAAATTTGTTAACATCCAGTATTGATTTAAGTGTCAGGAAGTCATTTCTGAAAGTATTCGAATGGAGTGTAGCCATGTATGGAAGTGAAAAATGGACGATAAATAGTTTAGACAAGAAGAGAATAGAAGCTTTCGAAATGTGGTGCTACAGAAGAATGCTGAAGATTAGATGGGTAGATCACATAACTAATGAGGAAGTATTGAATAGGATTGGGGAGAAGAGAAGTTTGTGGCACAACTTGACCAGAAGAAGGGATCGGTTGGTAGGACATGTTCTGAGGCATCAAGGGATCACCAATTTAGTATTGGAGGGCAGCGTGGAGGGTAAAAATCGTAGAGGGAGACCAAGAGATGAATACACTAAGCAGATTCAGAAGGATGTAGGTTGCAGTAGGTACTGGGAGATGAAGAAGCTTGCACAGGATAGAGTAGCATGGAGAGTTGCATCAGACCAGTCTCAGGACTGAAGACCACGACAACTACACAAAGGTCTATGAGCATATTCTACACTGTGAAAGATATCTCTTTCACTCCAAGATCTTTGGTTTACATATTTCTGCAGTTGGTAGTAAGGATGAAAACAAGCAGAAAATGTCTAGTGAATATGGGCTCCAAAATGCATACATTTAGAGCAATGGGCACTAGTTCAGCAGAAGAGATGTGTTTCACAGTGTTGAAAATGAACAAATACTATAGCCCTTAAGGTATGCATTTTGAGTCTGTGTTTACTAGGCGTTCACTCTTGTTTTGATCCATACCCTACCTTACCCTATGATCTTAGCAGCAACAGTACCGCCGGCCGCTGTGGCATAGCGGTTCTAGGCGCTTCAGTCTGGAACAGCGGGACTGTTACGGTCGCAGGTTCGAATCCTGCCTCGGCCATGGATGTGTGTGATGTCCTTAGGTTAGTTAGGTTTAAGTAGTTCTAAGTTCTAGGGGACTGATGACCTCAGATGTTAAGTCCCATAGTGCTCAGAGCCATTTGAACCATTTTAGCAACAGTTCCAGTGCATGTGTTCCAGTGTCAAAGGTGTTAGAACGATTTTTAATTATAACTTCCGACTGGGCCATTTCTGGACCAGGGTCCCTTACCTCAGATTGATACATTTACCCTTCTCCATCATTTTATAGTCATCATGGAATCACCCTGTATATGAACGTTACTTTTAACAGTGTGTTACCTGAACACCACGTAACTAATAATTTACAGACAGAAGTGATCTTAAATGCACGGCTGTAGAAGAATACGAAACGTAATCGAACTCTTAGCGTTTTGCCTCCTCCGAAATACCTCTTTAAACGCTTTGCACCTAAATAATAGCTTACATTAACAGCAAAAATGAGCTAAAAAAATGTTGAATAATTAACGATCTCACAACAGACACTACAGAAGGAAAAAGTATTAGTTGGAATGAGGTATATAAGGCACTAGCTGTAAACTCTAAATTTAATGCACTTCCAAGTAACTTTCAGACAGACAGATTTTCAACGTCTTTCATACCATGGACAGCACTGTTCTATATTGACCTATAAAAAGTAGAAAAAGAAAAAGTTGTATGTTGTCATATATTAAATATTTTAAAGAAATTAAATCAAACAGTTGTAACATCCCCACTATACTCGTTTTTGTATGAACTTTACCACCCACTCTATAAAAGTCAACATATTACCAGTTATCCAACTTAAACTCGTATGCTAACCTTTGACTAAACAGAACCTAATTTGAACTGGACTGTAACTGATCTAAATGCAACTTGTCTTAAATTAAATGCGCAACTGAAGTAAAACAATTATCTAGCATTAACCAAAATTTCCACTTACGTCGCGTCTTGACAACATTGATGCAGATTTCTCGACAACACAATAGTAAAAGAGCATGCAAGCAGGCAGCGGCTAAGCTTGATTTCTATTTCTAAATAAAATTTCCGAATTAAATTCAAATTGTTGAGATGTGACAATGCGTAATGATAAACCGTGGGATGGGGAGAGTAACTATTCCTAAAAAATTATATTCCGAGACAACGATTTTAGAATGAAATATATATTCAAAAAGACAGAGTAAAGCTTCGTGTGATCTTCACATGTAACACACGTCTGAACAATACTATGCTTAACAATGTGAACAATGATTTAAAGAGGATACAAAGTTAACAGAGAATTTTTATAAAAATTAAACATCTTAATCAATTACTATGTTAATGCATGAATCAGGGAAGTGGGGTGATCTTTCTCTCAGCTCTGAGCAAATGTCCAAAGTTAACTAGCTGACAATAATAATTTTGTGAAATTAGCTGTGCAGTGCTGCAGTCTTACCTCAAGCTTCTTCTTTTCAAAAATTAATAACATAATTCAAAATTTATATTCTTTTCGATTTCTAATACATACATCTTATTCAGCCTTGCTGTCCTTTACAATAAATCTTTCTTCATCTAACACATACAATCACAGGTCAATACAGCACTACAGAATACAACCTTCACCTACCTCCCTTTCGATTAAGAATGTATCAGACTACTCAGAGGCAAAGACTGTGCCACGACAAGACCAAAGATTGTTTAATAGTAACGCAACTTGCTCTCTCATTGACGTGCACATCGATAACATACAAAAACTAAAATGACACGACAACCTTACACAGTACAGGGGCGTTGTTAGAAGCGAAGGTGGAAGGACTACCAAGAAATAGCATGCTCGAGGATTAAAAAATAATGACAAAATGATCCAGGAAACATACATGTAACTAGACTCTTCAGTCTTATGTAATATACATGTAATTAGACTCTTTATTTTCTAAAAATTACAGAGGAACTCTGTACAGTCAGGTAAAAAGAAAAATCTTTGTAGTGAGTGAGAGAATGTGTACACAAAACATTCAAATAATTTGAAATAACTCAACTTTTTCCAGAAAAATGAAAAAAAAACTTAAATATCCTGAGGCAAAAAAAAAAAAAAAAAATAAATTCGTAGGGTTGATACGCTTCAAAATTTTAAGAGCATATTCATCTGATATAACTACTTTACTTAGGCGTATAGTAATGCAACACATTCATGAGATGTCTTTCCAGATACATGAGAAACCATTAACTCCTTCTAAAAAAGTTTCAAAAAACACAGAGTACTTACTAATTGTTGAGTATCTCAGAATATTTGAAGTTCTAAATCAGTATTCCAGAAGGGCCTCTCCACTAGCAATTTCATTTCACCGATAGTATCTTAAAATACCTACATAACGTAATTTCACCTAACTGGGATCTCCTGTGGTCCGTGTAAGGCACTACACAAATGGCAATTTTGGAGAAACTTAATGTTTATGACTTTCAATGTACAAGGAGTAAGTGGTTCACTTGACGTTTCACTTACAAAATTCACCAGTTCATGTTCGACAGATAATCTTGTTACAGCTGACATTCCACACCCTACAATCTTAGCGCTGCTTTAGTTTTTATGTATTTCACATGAGTGCAGTGCCTGTTGCTACAGTCGAGAGATGGGTGTATACTAGACATGGCCTACATCTGGATAGGAGAGGGAAAGATAGGTTGGTTGAGCTTCTTGCAGATAATATATGGGGAGAGGATGGGAGGGGTACTGTCAAACAAAGGAATACACTGTGGCCACTTGTGTTGGAGAAGCACCTTTTTGAGGTTAGAATCAGGATTTACGCATCCTGTTTTGAAAGCAGTCAAAATAAAAGACGAACCCCTCAAAATATTTAAGGGTGCACAGAAATGTAGAGACAACTTAATTCATCAGAATATTAGAGGATTAGGCAATGAAGCAGAAGAGCTTCTCATCTGTTTGGACAGGTTAGAGAGCTCTGAAAAGATAGACATTTTGTGCCTGTCTGGGTGCCACATAACGACAGGGTTAGATAAGTTACATAAAAAAATATTTTTTAGCAGATTACACATGGAGAAGTAATATGGGAAAAGGAGGAGTTGTTGCATATATAAAGATAGAGTACAAGTTTAGAATCATGCAGGCAAGTACGTTTTATAGTGACCAGCACGAAGAAGTGTGTGCTTGAGAATTAATACTGAAAAATAGTTCACTTTTAATTGTAGCCATATACCGATCCCCATTGGGAAATTTTGGAACTGTTTATGAGGAATCTGGCTCCCTTACTGTGCTGTCTGTCAAACAGAAGCAACAATTAATACTCTATGGTGACTTCAGTGTGGAATTTCTACAGGATTCTGGAAGGAAAAATGATCTGGAAACCTTTTTCGGATGCCACAATTTGATCTTGTACTCATTTTTCCAACACTGGTGGATAAAGACAGACGAACCTAACTGATTAAGTTTTCTTTGGTGAAGCTCATAGCAAGAAAACAGCTGTTTAGGCAGTAGTAAATGCTCTCTCTGCTCATGATGCACAGTTAGTTAGGATAAATAACATAGTACCTTACAGTATGGACACTCCTCGTTGGAAATCAGTTAGAATAATTAATGACTTCAGGATAAATGTTTTTAAGAACAGTTTACAAGAGATTACCTGGGATGAAATTTATAATGAAGTAAATGCTAACTTAAAATTTAATCTATTCCATGATAAATTCATATCGTTATTTGGAAATAGCTTTCCACATGAGCAAATCAGAAAGGACATTAAACAGCCATGTAAACCCATGGATAACTAGAGGGATTAAAGTATCTGTTGAAAGAAAAAGGGAAGTGTATGTTTTGGCAAGAACAAGTAGAAAGCCTGCAGTGGTTGAGCACTACGAGAACTACGAAAAATTACTAATAAAGGTTATTAGAAAATCAGTGAACACGCACATAACGTCAGAAATCATAATTCTGACAACAGACTTAGGTCTGTGCGGAATGTTGTGAACTGAGAGGCAGGAGAGCCAGCCAGAGAACAAGATAACATCACTATCGAACTGAATGGAAGGGATATAAAACATAAGTCACACGAAGCAATGTATTTAATAATCATTTCTATTTCTTAAATGTAGTAGAAAGCATAAGGACAAACAGTTCAAGAGAAAAATGTATGTTGAAAAAGTAACTCTCTTAAAATTTAATCATTTGAATGTACCACCACCTTCTCCTCCAGAAATTAAGAAAACTGTACATTATCTCAAAAATAAAAGCTCATGTTGGGTGATGATGTTTGCAGTAGAGTACTAAAGAGTTGTTCTCATATAATAAGCCCACCCTTATCTGAAATATGTAATGCATCACTAACTCATGACCTTTTTCCAGGGAGATTGAAACATACCGCTGTTAAACCCCTCTTTAAGAAAGATGTCAATAACTACTGACCTGTTTCATTTCTGACATCATTTTCGAAAATCTGTGAGAATGTGATGTATTCTAAAATAGTATCTCACCTTAGCAAATCATAGTTCGCGTTCCAGAGGAGTTGCTCTGCCAAGAATGCCAATTACATGTTCACTTACCAGATTTTACATGCATTAAATAATGAAATAGTACCAGCTGGTATGTTCTGCGGCCTGTCTAAGGCATTTACTATGTGATTCACTGTATTCTCCTAGATAAACTGATAATGTAGCTAACCAATAGACAATGTCATATCTTACAAAAATCAGAAGTTATACTTAGTAATTCAACCAATATGTTTTGGGGACGTAATTCTGATGGTGGAGAAATCACGTATGGGGTTCCTTAAGGCTGAATCTTAGGTGCATTTTTGTTTCTCATATATGGAACCAACCTTGCGTCTAATACACAACAAGGAGAATTAGTACTTTTTGCAGATGACAGTATTATTATAAGCAATCCAAGCATACATACAGAAACAGAAGAAATGGTAAACAAAGTTCTTAAAAGTTATCATTGACTGTTTTTCTGCGAATGGTCTCACCCTCAATTTTAAAGAGACATATCATAATCAGTTCTGTTAATCTAGAGGAACTACACCAATAATAAGTGTAACAGAGTAAGTTAACATATCCTGCATATTTTCATTCAGTAATGTCATCTGGAATAATGTTCTGGGATATCTCATCTTTAGGAAAGGAAGTCTTCGTTGCTCAAAAACGTGCTGCAAGAATAGTATCTGGTGCTCACCTATGTTCATCTTCTACACAACTGTTCAAGTAGTTGGGCATTCTGACAACTACTTCACAGTATATTTATTCACTCATGACGTTTGCTGCAAATCATCTACTACATTTCAAAAGGGTCAATGATGCAGATAATTACGATACCAGAAGGAAAAATGATATTCATTACTCCACATTAAAGTTGTTTTTAGTGCAAAAAGGAGTGCACAATGCTGCACAAAAAGATTTGATCGCTTACCCATGAAATAAAATATCTGACGGATAGCTAGCAAAATTTGAAAACGAACTGAGAAAGTTTCTACTTGAAAAGTTCTATTTTATAGAAGAATTTCTATTTTCGTAATGTGTAAAAGGTGGTGAGGAGGAATTACTAACTCACATATCCATATCTTTTCTATTTTCTTCAAAAAAGAAAAGAAAAGGAAAGAAACAACTTAGAAATGTTCAGTGTGTAACCATTCGTTCAAATTAATTTGCGACATGAATGTAAAATTACTCGCACCGCATGATTGCGATTTATCGTGCAATATGATCCATTCAACATGAAACATACTGACTATACAAATTACCTCCCATTTTCATTGAAAAATTAGATATAGCATTCTTTGTTGGCGAGGCAAGAATCACAGCAGGTCACACATACATAAAAAAAACAGAAGGAAAAATAAATGAAATAATCAGAAACATTTTTGAATAGTTATCGGTAGATAGCCGATTACATAACACAGAAAAAAACCACAGTTCCTTGAACTCAGTACACACAGAATATTTAACAATAAATAATAATAGTACTAGTAGTAATATTAGTTGTATTAGTAGTGTCTGATGGCAAGGGAATATGCAAAACTGAAATCCTGGGTATGTATACGGATCAGAACTTGAATTGAAAACAGCTTTCATAGGTTTTCTCAAAGGCTAATGTCCAGTAACATTTGCTTTAGATAATATATGTATGTGTTTTCGTTGTATTCATTAAAAGTCATTGTAGATTAAGATTAAATTAAGAGTCTAGTTTATTAAAATGGCCAACATACACTATTGTTTTCACAGAGAAAGTATGTCTTCTTTATAAACCTGAAGACACGTCTTGCCTCACAGTGGGTTATCGCAGTTGCGACCCACGGAGAATGCAAGTGACCAACAGGTATTAAAATTTCGCAGTAGTTCACCACTCCTATGGATTCAATTTGGCCATCGATTTTTGAGTAACTTGTATCGAGATGGTTAGAGGCATATGATAGATCGTGCTTTAGTTATAGTTGTGTTGTTATACTACTACCCGCGTCTAGAGTTATCGAAATTCCAAGTAAACGATAACCCGAAAAAAACGAAATCAGCGATTTTAAGTGATAAAGTGAAATCCTTGCTGATTACGGATTATCGCTAAATTTGGTATTTTCTCCGTTTCCGCATAAAAATATTGTAATTCTGATGCTAGTAATTTAATTATACAGTATTGCTGGATATCGACTTTTTTCTCTGGGCCGCAGTCTTCGCGTAACATGAAAATGAATCTTCATTTCCTGCGTGGTGTTACATCTAGTTGGTCCTCAGAACCTTTACACTGTTATCCAATCTGTTTTTCCTCTGTGAGCTAATTAGTAAGAATAATCTCTACTTCATACCAGAAAACTATAACCACACTCTTCAGCCATATGAAATGAACCACTGTTGCTTTGGTGCACGGTGATCGACTACCGATCTCTGCTTAAATTCGCCTGACGTATTATAGTCTTTCATCTCATGCATTTTATTTTGGACAGCGAAGGTTTAACGGAAACGAAAGTAGGGTGGGGTGTACCTCTAGGAGCATAAGAAGACCAGTAACGCTCTATGATTTATCATTTGCGGCCATAAGGACTGCCAATGATGCTTTTATCTGCAGAAAACTATCTTCGTTGGAAATCTATAAGGACTGTGTTGTGTGGTAGCTATCCTGAAATGTGGTTAAATGGAAATGCCGTGTAGCTAGGGTCTCCCGTCGGGTAGACCGTTCGCCTGGTGCAAGTCTTTCGAGCTGACGCCACTTCGGCGACTTGCGTGTCGGTGGGAATGAAATGATGATGATAAGGACGACACAACACCCTGCCCCTGTGCGGAGAAAATCTCCGACCCAGCCGCGAATCGAACCCGGGCTGTTAGGTATGACATTCCGTCGCGCTGACCACTCAGCTACCAGGGGTAAGTACGAGAGAGTGCCGGAAATCAAGAGAAAATATCCTACAGTAACCGAAAAAAAACCGTAATTCACCAGCTTATAGAGCCTGACACACAGTTTTAATATCGAAGCGATATAAAATGGAGTTAACAAATGACATCAGCCGGGGCTAAAACGCGTATAGGAAGCTAGTGCGACCTCTGGAGTGCTTCTCAAATAGTCCTGACAACAGGTATAAACGAATAAGAGATGTGTTGCTAGGCCCTGATGTTCACAGAAATTAAACCAGAATTTTTCGGAATCAATTTGGAAAATTTGTATAACAGCGAACTTTCCAACAATTCTGATGCATCGGTGCTGTGTCACGAGAGCGGATCACGAGAATGAGATCATATAAATTAACGCATTTGTAGAGGCAGACAGTAATTTTTCCGTCGTTCCTTACGAGGCTGGAACTCCAGATAGTGGTTAATGTCGACACAAAATACACTCCACCACACACTGTACAGACTCTTGCGGATTAAATACATAGATCGACAATGCAGATAGCCGCCGCAGGCGAAAGATTTAGTCTATTGGTGCTTCGCGATTTTCGAAATTTCGACTGTGATAAACTCAAGCTGCAGTGTACGTTTTTGGCGTGCCAATGTAGAATGTGTCACAATCAGCTAACTAAAAAATTCATGCAATTTGCACGTTTATTTACGTATAGAACTCGACTTACGAATTTTTCTTTGCGTGAGACCGCCGGTGTCATATAAGTTCGATTCGAAATTCTAGATTCTAACATTCCGCTGTTCATGTTTTTTTAACATTAAACTTGTACTTTGTCGTCAATTGCGATCTTAAACTGTGGTTTATTTAAAATTTCCAGCACAGTATCATCGTTCAGATCCAATAGTTCTGTAATTTGTTATGCATTACATGAAACAATACGTATTTTTGAGAAATTTTGGACGCTTTCAAACGTATATTTTCAAGAACGTTCATAAGTTGCAAGTATTATGCGTAATCTGTTTAGTAGTAAATTGGCGTTTTGACTTTCCGTTACTTTAAATGATTAACCTATCGTGTCACATCAGTTTTCACTTTCAATAGAAGTTGATATCGACTAAAATCATGTAAAATAATGGTAGGTTCGAATTTGTTGCGACCGTAATCCGAATATCGTTTCAAAGAAATAGTAAATTTTTACCAAGTTTTTCTGTTCTTGTAATAGCTACAGAGTTTTGACTGTTTATCGCTTCGGTACCAAAAGGCTGCTGATAATATTTGTAGCGTACATGACCAGAGATTTAAAAGATAATCGACATGCTTAGCAGTTAGTTGTTTACTGTTCTGTGAAGTACTGCACCCGGCACAATGCGGTCCCACTGTGTATGGTAGTCACAGGCACGGGATGAGTTAGTAGCTGTTTGCAAGCAGCTGAAAATCGCCCTCGCTATTGTCAAACGATTGGAAGCTGCTGCGAATGGATGTGTTGGGAGGGCTACCAAGAGTTACGTTTCCTCTCTTATGTATAATGTCTCTTCTTTGGGAAATAGAGGATCTCTCCCTAGTCTTCCACCGTGACTGAGTGGCATGTCAATGGTAGGTCTAGACATCCTGTAAAAGGGAGAGACGGACCATGGAAAACTGAGAGTGTTATGCCCATCCCCCTAACCAATAGTTTCGATGTGCTGTCTTACACTGAAGCGGAAACTGTGTCGGTAAGACTTACTTCACTTCTTTTAAAACGCGCCGAGACCCGTATCAACGTGAGGCAAACATAAAAGAGTAGGTACATGTCAATCACCGGCTTTTCAGACGTACTGCTACTAATGATACTCGTTAGGAGCAAGGGATAAGAAGGAACACCATATGCACTCAGTGTGCATGCCTGGGAGCCTCGTTCGACAAGTTGAAGACGCTATTCCTGTAGTCATTGACGGAACGGAACAACAGGCACAAATCGAAACAACCGATGCCTGTCGTCTGGGCCCCGAGGTCACACTCGGACCATTCCATCGAGTGGCAGAGAAGGTTGAGAATACCAACCTTGCTCACGGAGTTTCAGTGCATCTCATAATTAACGGAATTGTCCCCAGAACACATCGTGGTCCCCTGGCTCTGAGCTCCGTGGAAGGCTTGAACCAGAGACTGCGAAGGTTCTGTGACAAGATACGCTGTACCTTCCTGAACTTGCGCCATAGAATTGAGAACTGTAGGGTCTCCCTAAACGGGCCAAGTATGCACTACGCATCAGAGGCAGCTACCAAGGTGGGTACACACAAAGATTTTTTTGGATCAGGTGACTCTCCATCCAGTTCAGAAAATTATAGCTACAACAGACCTCGAAATATTAGTGTAAGATCGAAAGAAACGCCCCCGCCACAGGCAATAATATTAAAATCCTAGTGGTTAACTGCCGAAGCATTCGAAACAAAGTGCCAGAGTTTGAAGCGCTCCTGAAGAACGGTGAAGCTGGCGTAATACTAGAGACAGAAAGCTGTTTGATTCTCCCGTCTCTTGTTGTAAAGCTTTCGTTATAACCATAACTCGTGGAGGGAGAGACTAACGAGGTAACAAAATACCGATTTTACTCGACTTTCGCAAAGTTCTAGTACCCGCTCAAACGTAACAAATGATGATCTAGGACGATGCGCTTTTGAAGCGTTTTCAAGAAATTGCGGTTTAAAGTCTTGTGAACCAGGTACTGCGAGTCACGTTCGTCATGATGTCAGTAGTAAACAGTGACTCTGTTGTGGCCAGGGCACGGTGCACACAGAAAGAACTAGCTCCTAAGTAGACAAGTAACACATTTTATTAGGAATACCATAAATAAATACACTGAAACAGCCACATAGGCTGTCATGCAGTTACTGAAAGTTCACTGAAACAGCCACACATGCTGTCATCCAGTTACTGAAAGTTTTGTTAATCGCTGACACATCTCAATTAAGTATCCATAATGGAGCACAGTCACTGTAAGTAGTAGTCTAATGTTTCTGACCGGATAGGCTACGAGCTGGACTGCTGTCCTCCGTTCACAATAATAAAGTCTATTAGTTGAATACCAAGTCCGAAGGCCAAAGTTCTCAGAGGTCATGGTGGATGAGCCGAAGGCTCGTGGTGGACCGACTGACTGCTCTGGAGGACAGTGCTGGCGAAGACCAAGAACAAACCCGAGGCCAATGGTCGATGACGCGAAGTCTCGTGGTAAATAGGTTAGTTGATCTGGAGGACGGTGCAGGGTAAGTGATCCTGGATTGGCGGCTGCACTACGTATTGGTTTGGCTGATGAGTCGGACAGGTTTGCTGGCTGAAACTGTTTGCCTGTGGCCATGCGTTGGCATAAATACTGTAGCACTGGAGGAATACGGCCCGGCCTACTTGCCTGCACGTGACCTGGCGGAGGCAAGTAATGCTGTGATCGTCGCTTCCCCTATTTGCAATGTAAAGGCTGCCTGTTGACTATGCTGACGCTGCTGGTCACAGTGGAGGTTGCCATAGTTTACTATGAAAACAGTCCAGTTATATTGTTGCTTATGACGCGGCGCCAGGTGGCCTACATCGCAGTTATTCTCATCTGTTGTGTTCCTTTTTCAATGATGTGGCACCGACAGACCCGTGATTCGGACTCGCAAATAATAGCCACGAGATGTAATCTTAATAGAACAGCAAGTATTTCTGGCAGAAGGTTTGGTCCCGTCTCTAACACTTTGTTGGGAGAGGATGCTATGATGACATGAGAGGAGGCATCGAAAATGATCTCCACTTTATTTTCCCAAGAGTCTCCTTCTTTATTTTTATTTACATGTCATGTTTCGTAGGACCAAACTGAGGAGCAAATCTTCAAGGTCATGGAACGTGTCAGTACAAGAATTACAACATAAAAGTAATAACAGATAAAAATAAAATGTTTATGAACCCGAAAAAGTCAATCATAAATTTAAGTGAACGCAATCAACAATACAAGAATCAGCTAAATTTTGCAAGGAACTCCTCGACAAAATAGAAGGAGTGACCCTTGAGGAAACTCATCAGTTTCGATTTGAAAGCGCGTGGATCGCTGCTAAGTTTTTGAATTTGAGAGGTAGCTTATTGAAAATGGATGCAGCAGTATACTGCACACCTTTCTGCACAAGAGTTACGGAAGTCCGATACAAATGCAGGTTTGATTCCTGCCGAGTATTAACTTAGTGAAAGCTGCTTATTCTTGGGAATAAGATAGTATTGTTAACAAGAAATGACAGTAAGGAATATATATATTGAGAGGCCAATGTCAGAATACCCAGACTCGTGAACAGGGGTCGATAAGAGATTCTTGAACTTACACCACTTATTGCCTGAACCGCCCGTTTCTGAGCAAAAATATGCTTTTAGAATGGATGGAGTTACCCCAAAATATAATACCATACGACATAAGCGAATGTAAATAAGCAAAGTTGACTAATTTTCGTTTCGAACGACCACTCACTTCAGACACCATTCGAATAATAAAAATAGCAGCATTAAGCTTTTGAACAAGTTCCTGAACGTGGGCTTTTCTCGGCACTTTGCTATCTATCTGAACACCTAGAAATTTGAACTGTTCTGTTTCCCTAATCATATGCCCATTCTGTGAAATTAAACGTCAGGTTTTGTTGAATTGTGTGTTAGAAACTGTCAAAAATGAGTCTTACTGTGAGTTAGCGTTAGTTTATTTTCTACAAGCCATGAACTTATGTCATGAACTGCACTATTTTAAGCCGAGCCAATGTTGCACACAACATCCTTTACTACCAAGCTAGAGTCATCAGCAAACAGAAATATTTTAGTGTTACCTGTAATACTAGAGGGAATATCATCTATATAAATAAGGAGCAGGAATGGCACCAACACTGATCCCTGGGGCACCCCCCCCCCCCCCCCCCCCCACTTGACTGTACTGCACTCAGACCCCACATCACAGCCACTCTCAACATTGTGAATAATGATCTTTTGCTGTGCATTGCTAAAGTAAAGAAGTGAACCAATTGTGAGCTACGCCCCATATTCCGTAATGGTCCAACATCTGGAGCGATATTGCCATGTGGGATTAGCCAAGCGGTCTAAGATGCTGCAGTCATGGTCTGTGCGGCTGGTCCCAGTGGAGGTTCGAGTCCTCCCCCGGGCATGGGTGTGTGTGCTTCTCCTTAGGATAATTTAGGTTAAGTAGTGTAAGCTTAGGGACTGATGACCTTAGCAGTTAAATCCCATAAGATTTCACACACATTTGAATTTTTTTGGAGCAATATTTTGTGATCAAGGCAATAAAACGCCTTAGCTAAATCAAGAAGTATGCCTAGAGTTCGAAACCTTTTGTTTAATCCATCCAGTAGCTCACAGAGAAAAGAGCATATAGCATTTTCAATTGTTAAACGACTTCTAAAGCCGAACTTTACATTTGACAGCAAATTGTTTGGTATTATCGTTACATACACATCCTTTTCAATAACTTTAGCAAATACTAATGGCATAGAAATAAGTCTAAAATTGTCTACATTGTCCCTTTCTTCCTTTCTATAAAAGAGCTTTACTACTGAATACTTTAATCGTCCAGGAAACTGACCATTCCTAAAGGTAAAATTACAAATATGGCTAAATACAGGGCTAAGATGTGCAGCACAGTACTTTAATGATCTACTAGGCACTCCATCATAACATGGGAGTCCTTAGTCTTCAGTGACTTAATTATTGACTCAATCTCCCCCTAGTCTGTATCACAGAGGAGCATTTCAGACATCAGTTTCAGAAAGGCATTCGCCAAGAAAGTTATATGATTCCCTGTAAAAACTAAATTTTTATTTAATTCACGAGCAATGCTCAGAAAATGATTGTTAAATTCTGTACATATATCTGATTTATCAGTAACAGAAATATTTTTACTACGAACTGACATTATATCGTCGATCCTGTGCTGCTGACCAGACACTTCCTTCACAACTGACCATATGGTTTAATTTTATCCTGTGAATTACCTATTCTATTTGCATACCACATACTCTTTGCCTTCGTAATAACATTTTAAGCACCTTACAATACTGTTTGTAATAGGCTACTGTAGTTTGATTATGACTACTTCAAACATTTTGATATAATTCCCTTTTTGTTCTACACGATATCCTTATCCCACTAATCAGCCACCCAGGCTGCCTATTACTGTTCGTACACCGTTAAGAACGTTATAATGGAAAGCAACGGTCAAAGAGCATGGGAAATATGTTAAGGAAAACATTATATTTATCATCTATGTTATCGAGACTATAAACGTCCTGCCTCTCTTGTTCTCTGACAAGTTTTAAAAAACTGTTTATTGCTGTTGGATTAACTTTCCTACATAGTTTGTAATTACATGTAACATCTGTTTGAGTACAAAAACCTTTTAGTGTTAATATTTGTTCATCATGGTCTGAAAGGCCTTTCACCCTTTGACTAACAGAATGCCCACCGAGTAATGAAGAATGAATAAAAATATTGTATATGGCTGTGCTACTGTTCCCCTGCAACCTAGTTGTAAAAAACACAGTCTGCATCAGATCATATGAATTTGGGAAATCTACCAACATCCTTTTTCTTGCGTCATCATATACAAAATTTTTATTGAAGTCACCACATATAACTAATTTACGGTACTTCGTACAAAGTGCATCGCGAACCCTCTCTAGGTTGAGCAGAAATGCTCTGAAGTCAGAGTTATGGGACCTATAAACAACAGCAATTAGAAGTTTAGTTTCTCCAAATTCAAGTGCACCTGCACAACATTCAATTATATGTTCATTGCAGTGCCGTGATACGTCTATGGACTCAAATGGAATACTGTTTTTTACGTACATAGCCACTGCCCCACCCTGCAAGAAACTCCATGAAAAACAGCCTACTAATCGGTATCCTGGTAAAGGAAGCCTGTGAATTGTCAAATTATTTAAGTGGTACTCCGACATACCAATAGTTACAGAGTCAACACCTGTAAGCAGTTCACTAACTTTATCTCTAATACCTCTTCTATTCTGATGAAATTTGCTAATTCCTTCTTTACTTGGAAACATGACATCCTCTGTAGGTGAGTCCTGAATTAGACGGACTTCCTTTGAGCAGGTATACCTGTCAGCTGACTTCAGTCTAAAAAAGATGCAGCTCTAAAACCAACTACTACAGGAATTTTTCCATGAGTGATTCCACCACCAACCACTACAATGTCACCTATAAGTTTTGCCAACCTCCCCTTCCCATACGTATTGAGGTGCAGGCCATGTCTAGTGAAACCCGATCTGCTGATAGACCCAACTGGCACCACTGAAATGTGACCCATGCCCTCTGCCATCAGCGTCCCCTCCAGCCCCGTGTTAACGCGCTTAACAGCTGCCTGACGCGGAAGGTAAAGAATGGTGTTACATGGGCCTTCAGGAATAGCTGTTGCTACATAGTTCTTTGCAGTGTAGTCCAACATAAAACGGTGGTAAATGCCCTTTAAGGAGTCGTTGCTAAGAGTTCTTTGATTATTATTTATCGTATCATTATTGATCATTTTTCTTGCGCTTTTGTCCCGCATCAGCGCAGGATCGACATGGGTATTAATGAATGTGGCATGGTTAATTTAAGGGGTGGCCGGATGCCGTTCCCGTCTCCATCCCGTTAACCCCCGACAAGATTGTGTGTACGCCAACTGTCTGCGCGTAGTGTTAGTCACGCGAAAGTGAGTGGAAGTTTTATATATGTTGGCGAACCGTGTAACTGAGGCTTGGGTACCAGCTCAGTACTTGTCTAGAAGGATGTCGAAACCGCCTCAGAATCATATCCAGGCAGGCCAACACTTAGTCCTCCTTGCCGTTAATCGGCCGGGCTGATTCGGTCCGGAGCCGGCGCGCCTCTCCGTCCTAGAATCGCGGCTTTTAATACGCGAGTCTATCTGCACGGGTGACTTTTATCGTATGGCCTATACTAAGAGTTTTCGAATCTAAACAACTACGTACCAACATTTTGATACATATCTTCCAGAATAATGTAAAACAAATGATAACTTCTGTAGGCGAATATCAAGAACTTTTATATAGTTTATCACGTCACTCGTCGCTGTCTGGAAATCCCAGAAAGGACCCTTGCAGACACTGCAGGACATGCAAATACAATTCAATAATTGTCTCTCGTTCCGCACCACATTGAAAAGATTCTGCTGAAGGTTTGCTCCACTTGTGGAGAGTGTCTGTACATCTTCCATGGCCCGTTCGGATGCAACTCATGGTAATCCAAATCTCCGGCACGGGTGAAATCCGGGATGGTCTTTCCTTGACGCAGGTCTGTTCGAGGCATTGTGGAGGACACGTGTTTTGCGTACAGCATTCGCATTCATCGATGGCAATGAATTCATTTTCGGTAAAAATCCTGGCAGAGATAAGAGTGGGACGTCTTGATGCTAACCTTTTTCTCTGCATAGGAAAATCGTCGTTCAGTATTGGAAGGTTGGCCTACTAACAGTTTTCTGGTGCTCACGTAGTAGCGTACTCTTTCGGCTGATATCAGGATGAGGAAAGTGACCCAAGATAGGTAACCAGTATGTGGGAGTAAATAATACTGACCTATCAAAAGTACACGTGGATTCATTAAGTCGTACAGCTGTCTTTTTCACATATGGATTATCAAGACAGACAGATGCACAGCATTCTGCTGTTAAGTATGCAGTACGGAAGTCTTTGACCTAAATAATGTGTAAACTACGAAACTCTTTCTACATCCTGTCGGTTAGTAGAAAATTGCATATATAAAAACGGAAAAAATCGCAACACCAAAAAATAGTTGTACGACATAAACGAAAGTTGGTAGACGTTTTTCTACATCTGAAAGATCAGGTCAGTTCAGATTTTTCGCCAGTCGCATAACATTGTCGCTAGTAACGCCATTAGGAGTAAGCAGTTCAGGTTTGCTTTAAATACACGGTGTAGCCTTCGAGCGTGAGTGATACTTATCTTTGAGTTTGGGCGTGATGAGTTGATGTTAGTCAAGAATGCCTTTAAGGTGACAAATTCACCATTATCAATACGTCACTGAGTTTGAACGGGGTCGTGTAATAGGGCTACCAGAAACTGACTGTTCCTTCTGCAATACTGCAGAAAGACGTAACAGGAATGTAGCAACTGTACATGACTGCTGGCAGCTGTGGTCGCGAGAATGTACGGTCGCAAGAAAACCGAGCTCTGACATTACCGAGACGGACGACTGTCGTGTTCAGCGTATGGCTCTGACGCATTGTAACGTATCTGCAGCAGCAATCTGAGCATCAGTTGGCACCACTGTAACACACAGTACTTCAAAGACAGCTCCGAACCAGACGGCCTGTGGCATGCATTCCACTTACCCCACTTGTGTTTTCTGATGAAAGCTGGCTCTGTTTCGGTGCCAGTGATGGCCGTGTGTTGATTAGGAGCAGGTCAGTTGAAAGCCTGCAACCAATCTACCTGTTTGCTGAACACATTGGACCCACACCTGGAGTTATGGTCTGAGATGCGATTTCGGCCGATAGCACGCATACTCCCGTGGTTAGCGCGCGCTCCCTCACTGCACATACGTGCGTCAGTTTGGAGAAGGAGATTAGTATTTAACTTTCCATCGACAACGAGGTCATTAGATTAGGAAAGGACGGAAAAGGAAATCGGCCATGCCCTTTCAAATGAACCGTCGCACCATTTGCCTTAAACGATTTCGGGAAAACACAGAAAACCCAAATCTGAATGGCTGGGCGAGCATTTGAACCGTCGTCTTCCCAAATGTCAGTCCAGTGTGCTAAACACCGGAGTCACTCCGATGATTCGAGACGCTGTGCTGCCGTCCATGGACAGCATTCCAGGGGGCGTTTTCCAACAGGATAATACTCGCTCACAAACCGCTGTTGTGATCCAACATGGTATACAAAGTATTGACCAGATCACCAGATGTGCCTCCAATCGAGCACGTGGGGCATGATCAGACGACAACTCCAGCTCCATCCACAACCAGCATTAACTATCCCTGTATTGGTCGACGAAGAGCAACAGGCATGGAACTCTATCCCACAAACTGACATCCTGGAACTGTAAAACACGACGTATGCACGTTTTCATGCTTCCACTGAACGTTCTAGCGGTTACCCCGGATATTAACGTGCGAGAATTTTGCATTTGTAATGGCTTACCTCGCGCTTACGTTAACCGGTAATTATCAGTGTTAATCACGTGTTACCAAGACAAATGTGTCATATCCTTAATATCTTGTGAAACTTTCGTACGGATTGCAGGAAGTAGAATTAGTCAACGCTCCTATAATTTCGAAACTAACAAGCCTACGCCTTCGAAAGCAGCTAGTATGAGATTCGAGGGCGTAAACATTAAATTGTCGTTGGTCGGATGTAAGCAGCTTCACATCTTCTGTTAATGACTTTGCTATGAAGGATGCTTGACTTCCATTGTCTATCACACATCGAATAAGTTCATTTAGTCATGTCGGTCCTACGACGCGCACCTGAGCTATTTGCAAGATTGTGAAACTTTGTGTAGTTGCGTCAGTTTTACTAACAGAAGTGACCTTGCTCTGTGCTGCTGAGATTTTACACGTCGTGCCTTCGACACATATCGACTTGTGATGAGCTTTTTTATAGTTATCAAAAAAGCCCTACCCTTCCTCCCGCAATTTGGTCCTTTAGTCCCTGTATTTAGGTACAGGAAACACTGGTTAGTACTTTCAATTTCTGTTTTCGTTCATTGACGTCAGTAATTTTACTACACTCTTAGACCAAACGAAGAGCAAAGGACACAGCACTCAAGCATTTGGGACGCTGGAAGGCTTTTAAAAAGCAGAAAGGACTCTTAGCTAGTGATCTGAACAAACAATTAATAAAGCGAGTAGTGAAACGCCTGATATGGAGCGTGGCCTTGTACGGACCGGAAACATAGACATTATCAAATCAGGACGCGAGGAAAATTGAAGCTTGTGAAATGTGGATATAGCTCAGAACGGAGAAGATCAACTGGACTGATGAAGCCAGGAATGAGGAGGTATTGAGAAGTAATGGAGAAGATGATAGGATTTTGCTGGCAGTGAAGAATAGGAAACTAAACTGGATAAGACAAAATTTGAGACGGTTGCCTTCTAGCAGAGGTAATTAAAAAATGGTTCAAATGGCTCTGAGAACTATGGGACTTAACTGCTGAGGTCATCAGTCCCCTAGAACTTAGAACTACTTAAACTTAACTAACCTAAGGACATCACACACATCCATGCCCGAGGCAGGATTCGAACCTGCGACCGTAGCGGTCGCGCGGTTCCAGACCGTAGTGCCTAGAACCGCTCGGCCACTCCGGCCGGCAGAGGCAATAGGGTGTTTTGTCCCAGGGAAGAGAGGAAATGACAGAAGATGATACCAGATGCTGGATAACATCAGTAGACCGCTAGGCCGTCCGGAGCGGCCGAGCGGTTCTAGGTGCTACAGTGTGGAACCACATGACCGCTACGGTCGCAGGTTCGAACCCTGCCTCGGGTATGGATGTGTGTGATGTCCTTGGGTTAGTTAGGTTTAAGTAGTTCTAAGTTCCAGGGGACTGATGACCTCAGAAGTTAAGTCCCATAGTGCTCAGAGCCATTTGAACCATATGAGTAGACCGCTAGGAGGGTGCCAAAGAAAGAAGAGGGAAGCGCAGACAGAGAAGCGTGGAGGGCTACGGTTTCTAAATCTGTCACAACGCAGAAAACATAACCAAATGATGATTAGGACCAAAAGACGCAAAATAGATCGTAACTGTTATTGGCTATGGGTAATATTTGTTTCTGAGTAGACAATAAGGGCTGCTGCCTTATGAGTCTAAGTCGACTTTTATTCTCACAGCGGTTCTTCTAAGAAGAGAGCACTACGTCTATTACAGCTCCTATAAACCACATCAACTGAAATATATCCAATTCTGAAAGACAGACTTGCTTGACATCAATAAGCCAGCGCCGGCAACCATCATCAGGAAAAGTTCTGACAATTCTTGGTGCTAGAGCACAACCATAAACATTTACAGCTGCAACGAAAGCTCGCGAAGCTTTGATGTGGCGGTTCTAGTCGATAAATATAGAACTTACAAAGTGTATGGATTTAATAGATTTCAAATAATCCAGGTGAGCTCTTAAATCTATTATAAGCGCCATAGCTTGCTGTGAGAATTTTCTTGGTTCTTTCATATGAGTCAGAGGCCATAGCGTTTGGCTCTACTTTCCTTCTTAAGGGCTCCACACACGATTTGTCGCTTGTGATATCGCAGCAGTCAGCCGCTCGCTTCGACACTACCACACACGGGCGATTTGACAAGCAATGCCACCCAGTATTACGAACGCCCCTGTGTCAAAAACTTCTGCTATGAGGAATGAACCGATGCTTAGTAGCAGTGGCCATTGTTCTCCGTGTCGGTATGAGTACTTGCAAAAAGGCCACTACAAATAAATAAATAACTATGAATGATGAGATGGAGTATAGTGTATCGTAACTATTAATATCAACTTCCCATCAGTTGTACTTCTGCAGCGCAAACTTCAAAATGCTTATCACTGCAGAATCGGAGCGTTTGCCTTGTATTGCTACTAAACATAATTGGCAAATCTGACCTCAGCTTTACTTCTCAGACTAGTTTGTGGTATCGTGGGTTCCTGATCAATCGATTGCTGAAAACTGTTCCCAGAAACGAGCCCAGATCTCATTATCACCAGAAAACGTGTTGTTTTATAATGAGCATTCTCATAGTTTGCAAAACAACTGATGATCCTTGCAGGATGTTTATCATTAATTGTAGTGTGATCCCGGAGTTCATCAGTTTCCCTTCTATTCCCCGTGACGTGTGTAAAATAGTGCGTTTTGCTGTGTCTATATATTCTTAACATTTGGACGCGTCAGCAGCATAATCAGCATCATCGAGAAAATTTTGGATTTCTTCATCACTCTCTGAGTGTGCACCGTAAGTCCTGTAGTCGACATTTATAATGTTCGTGATCTTGAGTGGAAGTTGTGTCATTAAAGTCGGTGCAGTCGTTCAAAAAGCGTGTTATACTGTATTTTAACTCTCACTCTTGCCTATAACCTTGTCAGGTACTGTAAATAATTGTTGCAATCGCCGTATTCTGTGTCAGACCCTAGATCACGTAAGATCTGGGGTCAGATTTAGTGAACCGACTTGCATTTGTTTGGGTGGGCCATGGCATTACGTAGTTTGATAAACAGCTGACAGAGGGCAACAGCAGTGGTAAACAAAGCAACAGGTGTAGTGTAAAGTTTATTATAATCCGTTACACTCTCAACAGAACAGTCACAATGGCAATATACGACTAACGAATTCAACTGCGCTTGCTACATGAACTACGTAATATTTTTGGCGTGAATTTGCAATAAACTTACCTGTCTTTATAGTCAGTCCTCGACGGAGCAGCTTGTTGCCTGGCGTAACAATCATTGCCATGTGAGGTGCAGTCAAAAGTCGTGATGTCACAGCAGCAATCGCTAAAATCTCCCGTGTTTCTACTCCGATTTCTATGTAGTGATGTGAGTAGTAAGCAGTGACTCCATATCAACACAATTTTTTATTTACGGTCATAAAACTTACATCACAAAGAGTTTTCAATGAATCAGATCACAAATATCAACACACATTAAATCAAAGACATAAGTGCCTTTAAGGGGGGACGTTGATGAAAAACACACACTATTTCAAAAATGCACCAATATGGCAATGACATTTTGTACCACACTTTACATGAAAGTAACACATTTGCAATATAAAATCCTTTGATTATATATATTCAACATTTTTTGAATGAAGTTTGAAGTTTTATTTTCAAAAAATAATATGTGTTCCTTTTTCTCAGAAAGTATTAAAGAGATTTCTTCAAAATATCTCTGTTTCATCTCTTTATATGTTGTAAGCTTCTCTCATGAGGTTTTTGGAATAGGTGAAATAGGAGAATTTTCATAATTTTTTAATTATAATTCCACAAGTACAATTTTAAATTCATGCAAAATTCCAAACACTTTGCCCCATATCTCAGCTTTCAATCAGAATTTCAAAATTTGCTCTTGAGACAACGTTTATTAGGTTTACAGAAATATGTGCACAAATTTTCATAATTCTAGCGTTCATAGAATCTGAGGAAAAGGTACATAAACTTCAAAAAACAAACCTTTCAGGAAACGCAGTTTAAAGTTCAACCTAACTTTTTTCCTTATGTCACTTCTTCAGAAGGCACCACATTTGTACTCTGGATTGTCTTTCCCTTTAAGGCTTCTCTTCTGGTTTCTTGTTGTCTGTCTTCTTTCCTTTACCAGGTCTTTTACTGACTTTTCAGCTGCAGAGACGCGCTCTAAACATATTTTTCTCAGGATGTCTTGAGTAAAATTTCCTATCTTGAAGCCCATTCTTTCTAATACATTCATCCTTCCGGCGTTCCCATGATTATATACAATAACTGCATCATATGTTGCAATTCTGGCAACTGTAGCAGATGCAAAGTGTTTTTAGGGCATCGTTTCCATATGAGTTTATAAGATACGGAACAGAGTCAATGATATCTATAAAAACAGAGAGTATGTATCACGGCCTTAAAAACGTGGGCGTTATACGGAGGTCGCGTCACACTTGTAAGTAATTTTCAGGTACTTCGGATGCGATTTCAACATTGAAACTTTGGGAACTTATTGTCCATGAGTTGTACTAACAAATAAAAAATAAATCGAAAATTGACATTTTTGGTCAATTTCATCAACGTCCCCCCTTAAAAGAATGGTGGAGGTAAATAAAAGAAGGGAAGTATCACTACGTCACAAACTTGAAGCCGATGTCCACCACCTTAAATAGCCCAAAACGTCAGGTACACCGCATTCACACATCAGTAGTTCATTGCGGTGATACTTCGCCTTGACGTCACTCTGACGTGCCCGAGGCCCACGGACGTGCCTGTGCCCAGTTTAGAACGTGCTGGGTACTTTGATCGTCTGGAGACGCAGCTGTTTCATCAGAAATGTCAGCTTGCGTTTTTTACGGGTGTCCTAATCGCTCCGAGCGTTACCTAAGTTTTAAAGGAATTGCATTTCATTCGTAATTGGAGCTGTTCGAGCAATATTTTCGTTTGTATACCTGTCCGCCTGCTTAACTAAGAGGGTGCTGGCACGGTGTCTCAGCGTGTTCACTCGGAGGGGTGGTTGCTCTCTGTAATAAAAAAAAAAAACTGAGTAAAGGAATCAACGATCAATTTGAACGAATGTCCTGTGACGTCCGCCCAGACCAAACGCAACGAACAATACCAAACAAAATGAAAGAAAAAAAAGTAACGTGCTTGCCTATCGTGCAGCGGGCCCGGGTTCGATTCCCGGCCGGACTGCAGATTACCTCCTCTCGTGGGCTGTGTTTTGTGTTGTCCTTCTCATCAACACTTCATCCACTTCACCCGCGCGCAAGTCACCCAATGTGACGCCGACTAAAATAAGACTTGCACTCGGCGGCCGAACTTCCCCGGTTGGGGAATTATTGTTTGTACTGTTTACTTTTATTGCAGTGGTTTTATTTCTGTCACTTGACTTTAAATTTGCCTTATTTTACTCACTGTCCATTCTTTCTCTTTTTTCCTGTGTTTGTCATTGTCTTTCAAATCGCAAACGCTCCGACATCTGAGCCAGCGGTGTCGTCCCCGCACAACACTCGGCTACGTAACCGCGCTGATTGTTGGGGCAACATCTCATGCCCTAAATTCCTCTTGACGATGATTATTATTCATAGTTTACATTTCCTCGCCCGTAAAAAAATATTCTGGCTAGAACAGCCGGAGACAGCGGTCACGCGTGTATGATTTTATGAATGTGTATGTGTACTTTGCTTCCTTTCTGAAGAAGGCTTTGGCTGAAATTTACGTGAACAGTCTTTTCGTCGTGCCTGCCTTGTACTCGGCGTTTGAGTAGCAATCAATTCGTTCACAGTATAGTTACACCTTTATGAAGTTTGTTGTAAATAATCTTCTGCATTTCAATAGGAACAATGATGTACATAATTGCAATATCAGAAGAGAAAAAATGACTTTCATTACGCCACATTAAAGTTGTCTGTAGCATAGCCAGGGGTCCACAATGCTCCAACCAAAAATTTTGATCACTTACCCATTGGTATAAAATGCCTGACACACGGTAAAGTAGCATTTGAAACCAAACTGAAAACGTTTCTCTTTGAAAACTCCACCTATTCTATTACTGTAAAGTATAAATGGTGAGGTCTACGTAAAAAGTAATAAATGATCAGCATGGAGACATAGTTAAAAATGTTGTGCATACGAGCTGAAAGCTGAAAATGTAACGATCAAGAACCAGTACCAGTAAGGAAACAAGCATTGGTTTCGTAGTTACAGCTTCACTTGCTATCGACCCAAATACAGTAAAGTTGTAAGTAGGCTGTTTATGTTTTCTTATTGGCAACGTTACGTAGCAGTCTGTGGCTGCTTTGCATTGTTGTCTGCCATTGTAGTGTTGGGCAGCGGCAGCTGGATGTGAACAGCGCGTAGCGTTGCGCAGTTGGAGGTGAGCCGCCAGCAGTGGTGGATGTGGGGAGAGAGATGGCGGAGTTTTGTAATTTGTCATGAACTGCTATATATATTATGACTATTAAGGTAAATACATTGTTTGTTCTCTATTAATATCTTTCATTTGCCAACTATCCCTATCAGTAGTTAGTGCCTTCCGTAGTTTGAATCTTTTATTTTCTGGCAGTAGTGGTGCTCGCTGTATTGCAGTAGTTCGAGTAACCAAGATTTTTGTGAGGTAAGTGATTTCTGACACGTATAGGTTAATGTTAGTCAGGGCCATTCTTTTGTAGGGATTTCTGAAAGTCAGATTGCGTTGCGCTAAAAATATTGTGTGTAAGGTTAAGGACAGTCGTGTAGAAATTGTTCAAAGGGGACGTTTCAAAGTGAAATAAAATTGATTACGAAAGCATGTTTTTCACATCACTTCCTTCTCTTCTTGGTTATACGAAATATATCTACAAAAAACAAGTTACATTAACGAGGTCAAATGTGTCGTATTACTAGAAAAATACGGATTTAAGAACAGAAAAACGTTCGAAATTGCCTTCTTGACACTACATTATTCATGAAAGCACTGTAATTTTTAGTATTTAAAATAGACAGAAATAATGAGCAAGAAGTAATCGCAAACAGCAGACTGCTAATGTTTTGGGTTAGTTAAAATGGCGACAAGCTCCGCCCATTCTGGCTTGAAAACAACGTACAGCGTTAAATCTATAGTGCGTCTCTCTTCTTTTTTTTGTTTTTACCTCCATGACTAGAATGTAGAATATTGTGACTGTCGCAATATTTTGACATGTAGTGGCTATTATTCTACAACATATAAAAGAACCGTCACAGAGTTCAATTGCATACATTACTGATGAAATTCAAGTAACTGTCTTTGTCGATATCAATTCCCAGCAACGTCATTTCTTTCCTCCCCTTATCTTTCAACGAATACATGTCTCGCTATAATTAATCCTATTTATTAGAAGAGGAATAATAATTATGATAAGAATAATCATTGTGGTACGTTCAGAGTATCTCTACAATTAAGGCGTTTAATTGAATTGCAATAAGGAATCTTGATGAAATCAATGTCATATTCCCAATCACCATTTTTCAAAAGCTCTATATGATACTGCAGTGCCTTTGTTATTCCGAGTTATGATTCAAAGTTCCTACGCACATGCCTGCTTATTTGCATCGTAATTCGGAATAACACATGCACTGCAATATCGTATTTATCCGCCGACACCGGGCAAGTGACTTTCAAGTAAAATGTCGCTGTGTGGGAATACACGTAATGGATGTACGAGTGCAGATTGGAGACACATGGTTTACAACAAATGGAAGTTTGGATCTAGCCGTGAGTCATACTCGGGTAGCCAAATGGTAGGGGGACCGCTCGTGATAAGCGGGAAATCTGAGTTCATAGTCCCGCTCCGGCACAAATTTTCATTGCTGTCATTCCATCACACAGCTGAAGGTTGATCATATTCGCAACTGCGATTACATTTCATGCTTTGTCAAAATCTTTCCCTAAATCTACAAATACTGGGAGTGTAGGTTTGCCTTTCAACATGTCTTCTATGATAAGCTGTAGTGCCGGGCAATCCTTGCGTGTTCCTACATTTCTTCGGCAACCAAACTGATCTTCCCAGAGGTCGCCTTCTACAAGCTTTTCCATTCCTCTGTAAATAACTCGTGTCAGTATTTTTCAGCCCTAACTCATTAATCTGTTGATCTGGTAATATTCACATCTTCCAGCACATGCAACAATTGGTGTTGTTTCATTCTTTCCGAAGTCTGAGCGCATTTCGCCTTGCACACCAGGTGGAATAGGCCAAGGATCTCAGTAATTCTGAGGGTATGTCGTCTACGTCAGGAGCCTTATTTTCACTCAGGTCTCCCAGTGTCCGGTCAAGTTCTTCTCGTAGTATTATATCCCCAGGCCCAGTTCAAGAACATTTTCCCATTCACCGTATGGCGCCTCACTCTTCCTTCCCCCCAATTCCCCCCTTTTCCCTCGTACACTGTCACCTGTGTCAGTTTCGTTACTAATGTGATATGCACGGTATATAAACCTCAGCTTTTCGATCCCAACAGCGCATTGTGTCGCATTGAACTTCAACTGGCTGTACGCATCTGCCATCACATCGCTTCCTGTAATATTGCCCTCCAAATTCATTTTCCTTGAATAGCTGTGCGATAGGATATTCTTTCCATCTTTCAACTTTCCATTCTTTCTTTAGTATCAGCTTGCCGCCTGAGCTCTTGATATTCATGCAACTGCTTCTCCTTTCTCCAAAGTTTTTTTTTTTTTTTTTTTTTTTTTTTTTTTTTTTTTTTTTTTTTTTTGTAGACGGCATCTACTAGTATCTTTTCTCTAATCAAACGTGCTTCTACAGCCTTGCATTTTTCCACTAACTTTTCCTGCCTAGCCGTTTTGCATTTTCTGTCAATCTTATATAGATATCAATATTCTGTTTGACTGCTTGATTTACTGCATCTTACGCCCTTGACTTTTTACGTATTTGATACTCTATTGCCTTCAAAATTTCATCTCTCGAGGCTACTCATTCATCTTCTGTTGTGTTCCTTACTTTCAGTCAAACGTTGCCTCCCCTCGCTTTGAAAATCTCAACGATCTTCATCCAGGCACCATCTCCCTAATTTTCTACTTTCCTGCAATTTCTCCGACTTAAATCTTCATGTTATAATCAACAACCTATGGTCAGATTCTACATCTGCCCCTGGAAATGTGTTACAGTTTAAAATCTAATCTCGAAATCGTTGCCTCCCCTCGCTTTGAAAATCTCAACGATCTTCATCCAGGCACCATCTCCCTAATTTTCTACTTTCCTGCAATTTCTCCGACTTAAATCTTCATGTTATAATCAACAACCTATGGTCAGATTCTACATCTGCCCCTGGAAATGTGTTACAGTTTAAAATCTAATCTCGAAATCTCTATCTTAACTGCTTGAAAGACCTAGTGTCTCCAGGTCATTTCCATGTATTTAACCTTCTTACATGATTCTTAAACTATTAAAGATAGTTAAAAAATGCTCCGTGCTAGCTTCTAGCAAGCGCCTTCCTCCTTGATACTTTACCCGAGACCATGTTCTGCTATTGTTTTCCTTCTCTTCGTTCTCTTGTTATCGAAAGCCCGTCCCCACCGCAATTAAATTTTCGCCTACCTTAACTATCCGAATAAGTTCTTTTACCTCATCATAATTTTTTCAGTCTCTTCATCTTCTGCAGAGTTAGCTGGCATACAACTTGTACTACTGTGGTGAGTGTTGGCGTCATGTCTATCTTGGTTACAATAATACGTTCACTATGCTGTTCATAATAGCTTAACCGCATTCCTATGGTCTTAATCATTAATTGACCTTCTCCTGCAATACCGCTATTTAATTTTGTGTTTATAGCTCTGTACTCTCCTGATGAGAAGTCCTCTTCTTCCTGCCACCGTACGTCACTAATTTCCACTATTTGTTCAACCTAGCCATTTACCTTGTTAAACTCTCTGACCTACCTACCAGATTAGGCGATCTAATGTTCAATGCCACGACCAGCAGAATACCACTTTTGTTTTTCCTGATGACGACAACTTCCTGGATAGTTCCCGTCCGAAGCTATGACTGGGGGACTATTTTACATCTGCATCTACATTTACATACTTAGCATTCCACCATACGGTACATGGCGGAGGATACCTTGCACCCGCTACTAGTCATTCCTCTTCATATTCCTCTCACAAATGGAGCGAGAGAAAAACAGCTGTTTATATGCCTCCATACGAGTCTTAATTTCTCTTATCTTCGTGGACCTTACGCGAAAAGCACTACCTACGAGGGTTGGAACTTTAATGGCGGCAACTACACTCCTGGAAATGGAAAAAAGAACACATTGACACCGGTGTGTCAGACCCACCATACTTGCTCCGGACACTGAGAGAGGGCTGTACAAGCAATGATCACACGCACGGCACAGCGGACACACCAGGAACCGCGGTGTTGGCCGTCGAATGGCGCTAGCTGCGCAGCATTTGTGCACCGCCGCCGTCAGTGTCAGCCAGTTTGCCGTGGCATACGGAGCTCCATCGCAGTCTCTAACACTGGTAGCATGCCGCGACAGCGTGGACGTGAACCGTATGTGCAGTTGACGGACTTTGAGCGAGGGCGTATAGTGGGCATGCGGGAGGCCGGGTGGACGTACCGCCGAATTGCTCAACACGTGGGGCGTGAGGTCTCCACAGTACATCGATGTTGTCGCCAGTGGTCGGCGGAAGGTGCACGTGCCCGTCGACCTGGGACCGGACCGTAGCGACGCACGGATGCACGCCAAGACCGTAGGATCCTACGCAGTGCCGTAGGGGACCGCACCGCCACTTCCCAGCAAATTAGGGACACTGTTGCTCCTGGGGTATCGGCGAGGACCATTTGCAACCGTCTCCATGAAGCTGGGCTACGGTCCCGCACACCGTTAGGCCGTCTTCCGCTCACGCCCCAACAAGGTGCAGCCCGCCTCCAGTGGTGTCGCGACAGGTGTGAATGGAGGGACGAATGGAGACGTGTCGTCTTCAGCGATGAGAGTCGCTTCTGCCTTGGTGCCAATGATGGTCGTATGCGTGTTTGGCGCCGTGCAGGTGAGCGCCACAATCAGGACTGCATACGACCGAGGCACACAGGGCCAACACCCGGCATCATGGTGTGGGGAGCGATCTCCTACACTGGCCGTACACCACTGGTGATCGTCGAGGGGACACTGAATAGTGCACGGTACATCCAAACCGTCATCGAACCCATCGTTCTACCATTCCTAGACCGGCAAGGGAACTTGCTGTTCCAACAGGACAATGCACGTCCGCATGTATCCCGTGCCACCCAACATGCTCTAGAAGGTGTAAGTCAACTACCCTGGCCAGCAAGATCTCCGGATCTGTCCCCCATTGAGCATGTTTGGGACTGGATGAAGCGTCGTCTCACGCGGTCTGCACGTCCAGCACGAACGCTGGTCCAACTGAGGCGCCAGGTGGAAATGGCATGGCAAGCCGTTCCACAGGACTACATCCAGCATCTCTACGATCGTCTCCATGGGAGAATAGCAGCCTGCATTGCTGCGAAAGGTGGATATACACTGTACTAGTGCCGACGTTGTGCATGCTCTGTTGCCTGTGTCTATGTGCCTGTGGTTCTGTCAGTGTGATCATGTGATGTATCTGACCACAGGAATGTGTCAATAAAGTTTCCCCTTCCTGGGACAATGAAATCACGGTGTTCTTATTTCAATTTCCAGGAGTGTATTTATTTACAGCTCGTACGAAATAGATACGTATTTCAAAGTTTTACTGGCCTTCAGAGTAGTCACGAGCATTGTGTATAACACGTTGCCAGCAATGTGGAAGTCGTAGGATACTCTTAGCAGTGCCAGTTGTGTTGACAGTTCGAGCGACGCCGTCTATTGCCCGACGAATTTGTAGCAGTTCTGAAGCGAATGCCGTGAAGCGTTTCTTTCAGTTTAGAAATCGAGTTGAACTCACGAGGGCTTAAGTTAGGGGAGTGCAGTAGGTGGTATACCACTTAACAGCCCCATCAGTCAAGCAAATCAGTAACAGCTTGCACTATACGTGCTTGAGCATTGTCCCGAGAAATGATGGTCAGGTCCTGCAGAAAGTGTCATCCCTTCTGTCTCTATGTTGTTCATTTTTGGAACACAACCTACATTTCGATGGCGGAAACGACCCCTCTGGCCTTTTCCGCCTCACCTGGCTGGTCCTCTGGCTGCTACTACTCGGGAGGCACTGTGCTACTGGCTGTTGGTGAGTTCGGTTCGTAGGTCTTAACTGCGGTCTTCCTACTTGAAAGTCATTCTGAATGTGTAAATTCTTCAGACTACTTGAAACGAAATGTCTTCTTCCCAGGATGTGTCCCATTAAAAGCATATGGCTTCAGTAATGTTAGGGAACGTTATCGAATTCGATTTATTCACTATTCTGGATTTGCTCTGTTCCTTCGGAATGGTGTGGAACGTTTCTCCACCTCGTAATGGTTAGGCCTAGTTAGAGTGGTCTTTACCTTGTCTGAGTGTGAGAATAAATGTGTCTTCCTTTGTTTCTTTCTGTTCCAATTTGTGGATCTTTTCATGTCTCAGATTGATGTGTGCTTAGATTTACCGATTCCCACGTGTGCTTAGTTATATCTATTTCCACGAGTTCCTCATTCAATAAGCCCCATTTCAACAAGTTATCCTAGTTAGATTGAATAATCAGCACCTAACGTTTTGTCTGAGTACTGTATTCTTTTAGTTTTGAGGGATTCTAATAACCTTTTGTTGGTGGGGATCACGTGGAGCATGAATCAGTGGGACCTTCAGTTTTCTTGGTTTCGTTGATATTTTCGCGTTCTTTATGATTTAGTCTGACTTTGTAATCGTATACTCTTTTTTTTACTAATTTCGTAATTTTTATAAGTCTGACTAAGGTCTCACCCGATGGGTGATCTATTTACGAAAGTCTTCTTTCTCCTTTGTTATACATATCGTGGGCACGAATTCCCGTATCTTATCCCTATATCAGTAAAATTGTTTCAGTCGGTATAAATCTCTTTGGCGTAATTGCATTCTTATGGTAATAGCTAATTTCTCTCGAAACTTCATCTTTGTGTGAATCCAGTCTGAGAGTATAAAGCTATACGTTACTTTTCCTCTTCTTTCACCTCTCACACTATTAATTGATATGTACAAAGGTTTGTTATTTTGCTGTCACCGGTGAGATGTTTCATGCTCATCCACAAGCCAGCTTTTGAGTTAGGCTGTTCCGCCCTATTTCTCATATGTTAATTTAAAAAGAAATTGTTCTCTTTGCAAGCTAATGCCGTATGTCCCGTCTCATTCTTTCTGACTTACCACGCAGTCACCTTCATAGCAATATACACTGAGGTGACAAAAATCATTGGACACCTCCTAAAATCGTGTCGGACATCCTTTTGCTCGGTGTGGTGCAGCAACTCGAGGTGAAGTGTTGTCGGTGCAGGATTTTGTGGAAGAACTGACCTCTCTATTACGTCCCGCGTCGGGCGATCTGGGTGGCCAAATCATTTGCTCGAACTGTCCAGAATGTTCTTCAAACCAGCCGCTAACAATTGTGGCCCGGTGACATGGCGCATTGTAATCCATAAAAATTCCATCGTTGTTTGGAAACATGAAGTCCGTGAACGGCCGCAAATGATCTCAGGTAGCCGAATATAACCATTTCCAGCCAATAATGGGTTCAGTTGGACCAGAGAACCCAATCCACATTATCATGGAGCCACCAACAGCTTGCACGGTGCCTTGCTGAGAAATTGGGTCCATAGATTCTTGGGGTCTGCACCACACTAGAACCCTATCCTCACCTCTTACCAACGGAAATCGGGACTCACCTGACCAATCCACTGTTTTACAGTCGTCTAGGATCAAACCGATATTGTAACGCCCCCACGGGAGGCGTTGTAGGCGATGTTGTGCTGTTCGCAAAGGCAGTCGTGTCGGTCGTGTACTGCTATAGCCCTTTAACGTCAGATTTCGCCGCTCTGTCCTAACGGATACATTCGTCGTACGTCTCATATTGATTTCTGCAGTTATTTCATGCAGTGTTGCTTGCCTGTTAGCACTGACAACTCTACGCAAACGCCGCTGACCTTGGTCGTTAAGTGAAAGCGGTCAGCCACTTCCTTGTCCGCGGTGATGAAAATGCCTGGAATTTGGTGTTGTCGACACACTTTTAATACTGTGGATCAGATAATACTGCATTCCCTATTTCCGAAATGGAAAGCCCCATGCGTCTAGCGCCAACTACCATTTCGTGTTCAAAGTCAGTTAGTTACCGTCATGAGGCCAAAAAAATGCTGGAAACCTTTTCACATGAATTACCTGAGTTCAAATGCATTGCCTTTTACACCTTTTCTACGCGATACTACCGCCATCTGTATATGTGAATGTCACTACCCCATGACGTTTGTCACCTCAGTGCACGTACTGTTGGCCGAATGCTTAGGTTTTCTCAGAGTATTTCAGTGTTATTTTTATTAGCTGTACAAAGGCGGCAGCAAATAATGAAGCAAAACCTATGGTGTATGTATGCAGACTGAAATGACGAATTAAAATTCGTACCAAGACGTGCATTCGAACCCAGGTCACTTGGCAAATGCGCGAACTGCTACGCCAACCAGGCACAATGACTTTGCACAACTGCAAGGACTACCCTAGTACGCCTCTCTCTCCTATAAGGGAACAAAAGGTCCCTGGAACTATGTAGTTCCATTTGATTAGAGCGTCTATCCCTGGGTTTCAGGCCGGATCCCTCGTTTCGGTCGATGCTGAGGTGCTATTCCAGTTCAGTTGCAGAGCCTCTGCAATACTGTTCGAGTTTATGGGGAACAGCAAGTATGCTGGAACGTGAATGGGAATTTGGATTAAGGATAGTCCGTGTCGTTGTGCAAAGCCAGTGTGCCGAGATAGCGTAGTGGTTAGTGATGAAGATACTTGGCTTCGAATCCCAGTCTTGATACAAATTTTGATTCGTTACTTCAGTCTTGAAAAGGTCTCTGAAACCATATATTTTCATTCGATTAAAGCACCTACGCCTACATTTCAGACGGGATCCTCCAACTTCGATGCTGTGGTACAGGTACCGGCACTCGCAGCTCCATGAGATGTGCGAGCATCGCAGTCCATCTGAGGTTATCAAAGACGCCTGCGATGTCTATCATTATGGGTATTACAGATGTACGTGGGATGTTTATTACTATGTGGAAGGCTTGGTTAATGCGTCGTCAATTGATTTGCTTTCCCGAAGTCAGTATTTGTTCAGGTTCTGACTCATTAGCATTTGTTTGAAAATACAGGGGTTGGACACAAATGTAGAAACGCCGAGAGATATGCATGCTGGAACATACGCTACTGGCCATTAAAATTGCTACACAAAGAAGAAATGCAGATGATAAACGGGTACTCATTGGACAAATATATTATACTAGAACTGACATGTGATTACATTTTCACGCAATTTGGGTGCATAGATCCTGAGAAATCAGTACCCAGAACAACTAACTCTGGCTGTAATAACAGTCTTGATACACCTAGGCATTGAGTCAAACAGAGCTTGGATGGCGTGTACAGGTACAGCTGCCCATGCAGCTTCAACACGATACCACAGTTCATCAAGAGTAGTGACTGGCGTATTTTGACGAGCCAGTTGCTCGGCCACCATTGACCAGACGTGAGAGAATATGCAGGCCAGGGCAGCAGACGAATATTTTATGTATCCAGAATGGCCCGTACAGGACCTGCAACATGCAGTCGTGCATTATCCTGCTGAAATGTAGGTTTTCGCAAGGATCGAATGAAGGGTAGAGCCATGGATCGTAACACATCTGAAATGTAACGTCCACTGTTCAAAGTGCCGTCAATGCGAACAAGAGGTGACCGAGACGTGTAACCAATGGCACCCCATACCATCACGCCGGGTGATACGCCAGTATGGCGATGACAAATACACGCGTCCAATGTGCGTTCACAGCGATGTCGCCAAACACGGATGAGACCATCATGATGCTGTAAACAGAACCCGGATTTATCCGAAAAAATGACGTTTTGCCATTCGTGCACCCAGGTACGTCGTTGAGTACACCATCGCAGGCGCTCCTGTCTGTGATGCAGCGTCAAGGGTAACCGCAGCCATGGTCTTCGAGCTGATAGTCACTGCTGCTGCAAACGTCGTCGAACTGTTCGTGCACATGGTTGTTGTCTTGCAAACGTCGCCATCTGTTGACTCAGGGATCGAGACGTGGCTGCATGATCCGTTACAGCCATGCGGATAAGATGCCTGTCATCTCGACTGCTAGTGATACGAGGCCGTTGGGATCCAGCACGGCGTTCCGTATTACCCTTCTGAAACCACCGATTCCATATTCTGCTAACGGTCATTGGATCTCGACCAACACGAGTAGCAATGTCGCGATACGATAAACCGCAATCGCGATAGGCTACAATCCGACCTTTATCAAAGTCGGAAACGTGATGGTACGCATTTCTCCTCCTTACACGAGACATCAAAACAACGTTTCACCAGGCAACGCCGGTCAACAGCTGTTTGTGTATGAGAAATCGGTTGGAAACTTTCCTCCTGTCAGCACGCTGTAGGTGTCGCCACCGGCGCCAACCTTGCGTGAATGCTCTGAAAAGCTAATCATTTGCATATCACAGCATCTTCTTCCTGTCGGTTAAATTTCGGGTGTGTAGCACGGCATCTTTGTGATGTAGCAATTTTATTGGCCAGTAGTGTAAATGCAGATGTTAGCGAAGCCTGCAGCTTGAGCTCTTGTACCTGCTCGCGAACTGCACCTGTGCAATGACCTCAACACGTTGCAAGTGTCACTCGCCGTCGAAACGGAAATCCATCTAGTCGTGAGAGCATTATGTCACAGCATTCGAACGTGGACAAACTGTTGGTGCTCGTATGATGGGTGCGTTTGGTGTTTTAAGGGAAGCCGTATCGAAGATTTACTCAGCATACGGGAAAAGCGGATTAACATCATCCGCTAAGACACAACGCGGACGAAACTGTGTTGTGTTACCGTGAAGAACGATCATTGAAGAGGATTGTGCTGAAAAGCAGGAGCACGAAAGCTGCAAAATTCACCGAAGAACGGAATGTCACAACCGTGAACTGTGTCAGCACCAAAACAACGCGCAGTCAGCTGCATAAGGAGGGAATCACAGTCAACATACCATTTTTGTGAGTTAAAATCCACAAACTCCCATTAGTATCTGTCACCACACGACTTTATTGCTGTACAGGCAGAAGGAAACTGCAGTTATTGTTTACAACAAAATCTCTTATCAGAGATGTCGTTAACACGAAAAGGTGATGCCGAACTCATAAAATTAAGAGTACGGAGCAATGGAAGAAAGTGATTTCGTCGGATGAGTCTTGTTCCACACTGTTTCCTATTTCTACCTGAGTTTACGTCGGAAGAGTTAAATACGACGGATAAACGGTCATAATTTGGGCAGCCATATCATGGTATTCCATGGGCCCCATGGTTACTCTGCAAGGTCGTATCACTCCCAAGGATAATGTGCACAAACTTTCACTCCATATGAAACCGTTGTGCACAGTGACTGTGTATTATCATAAGGGAGGGCAGGAAAGCAGCAATCAATCGCAATTCCATTGGTTTTTATTATTCTTTTATATCCTGAATTCAGCTGTAAATAGCGATCTTCAGTGCTAAAATATAAATTACGGACTCAGAATTCATTTACATAAAACAATAAGTAAAATACCACGTCATCCAATAGACACGATCCATTTTAGTCAACATACCATTTTTGTGAGTTATAATCCAACAAACTGCCATTAGTATCTGTCACCACACGACTTTATTGCTGTACAGGCAGAAGGAAACTGCAGTTATTGTTTACAACAAAATCTCTTATCAGAGATGTCGTTAACACGAAAAGGTGATGCCGAACTCATAAAATTAAGAGTACGGAGCAATGGAAGAAAGTGATTTCGTCGGATGAGTCTTGTTCCACACTGTTTCCTACTTCTACCTGAGTTTACGTCGGAAGAGTTAAATACGACGGATAAACGGTCATAATTTGGGCAGCCATATCATGGTATTCCATGGGCCCCATGGTTACTCTGCAAGGTCGTATCACTCCCAAGGATAATGTGCACAAACTTTCACTCCATATGAAACCGTTGTGCACAGTGACTGTGTATTATCATAAGGGAGGGCAGGAAAGCAGCAATCAATCGCAATTCCATTGGTTTTTATTATTCTTTTATATCCTGAATTCAGCTGTAAATAGCGATCTTCAGTGCTAAAATACAAATTACGGAATCAGAATTCATTTACATAAAACAATAAGTAAAATACCACGTCATCCAATAGACACGATCCATTTCAGTGAACATACCATTTTTGTGAGTTATAATCCAACAAACTCCCATTAGTATCTGTCACCACACGACTTTATTGCTGTACAGGCAGAAGGAAACTGCAGTTATTGTTTACAACAAGTACAGCAGTCTCAGTCTGCGTCAGGCCCTCTATATTCCAAAAACTAGCTATTCCAAAAACTAGCTAACTTAATTCCTTTCCAAAATAGTAGTTTAAAACCCATTTTTACTAAATAAAATCAGTAAGCGTATTTGCATATCACCTTTAAGATAAATCAAGAAACGCCGATGTACAATATGTTTGTTCACATGTTAGTGGTGAAGCAATCCACGAAACCTGACACAAAAGATCATTAATTAGTTCATGTAACTGTCCCCTACAGAACTGTTACATCAGATGCAAAATAAAAATAAGAAATTTTTTTTAAGATCGTCTTGATAAAAAAATAGTTACATACTAATTCCAATTCATAAAAAGCTAACATCTAGCGTAATCGCTATTACCTTAGTTATTAAAGTGATACACTAAATAACTAATAAAAAGAAATATAAAAGTTAATACAAATATTTATTTTATTTTTATTTTACTTTTTAAAGATCTGTTAACACCATATAAAATACTGAATATCAATATGAAAAGGCTATTTTAACCATTTACAGTTAATAAAAACATACTAACGCCCCCTATTGACGTAAGTTTCTTACGTGAAGTCTAGTGCGCTACTTGCTAAGAACGATACAACACATTGCCTTACACTGAGCCTCTAAGACTAATGAAGTTTTACTTGTTTGATGGCAAAACTGATATAGCTTCTTATAGTGCCAACAAAATGTTAGACAAATCTATCTACCGATAACAATAAGTTATGTTCTCACATACTAACATGCCTAGCGTTGTCATATTTGATGCAGGCCAACATGTTAAGTTTAGTTCCTTCCTGGGTCTTGACGTCCCTGTCCTGAAGGAGGCGGCTACCCAAGAGCTTCCGAAACCTGGTACTGGTTTTGGGAGCTCTTCGGTGGCGTTCTGCTTCAGTGTAAAAGACGTCAGGACCCAGGAGGGAACTAAAATCAACATGTTAGCCTGCCTCAAATACGACAGCGCTAGGCATCGTAATAGGTGAGAACATAACTTATTATTGATTGTGGATAGGTTTGTCTTCTATGTTGTTGGTATTATATCTGTTTTACCTAGAGATGGGAAAGATATTTCGATGTACCACGATGTCGATACCTTTTCATGTTAACATCAATGTACTGCTCCTATACCCAAATCATTGATATCGATTATACGATGTTACGAGTATCGAAAGTCATATTTTTCATTGTCCTTCTTTTCTTTACTCATAGGCACTATAGTTCTCATCGGTATATTTCTTGCCTATTCCAGCTACTACCAATCTTTGTAATCTTACAGTAAATGTCTTTTAAAGGGCTTAATTTAATTTCATATTCTGTACTACAAATGAGCATCAGATTGGAATATTAATGTACCTGTACTGCATATTCATGAAAGTTTCTTACTTCTTTCTACCACTGCAAATGATGGGTACGAAGTGCAAAACGAACACGTTTGGTGACAGCACTGTACGAGAATGGTGGAAATTACCGCTCCCTACACCCAACTGTGCGCCCTTCTTACCCTCTGAGTAACGTCAGAATGTTGCACAACACTGTAGAGATCCCGAAGTTGATGGTTTAGGTAAAGGCCAACATTTCTTCTTCTTCTTCTTCAATGTTAACAGAATGTCGTTATCACCTATATGTGAGAATTTCGAAAAATGACAGCACAAAAAGTGTTTTTGTGGAGGGGTGGGGTGAGGTCAGTCAACTCATGCCCATATACATTCCCTGACACAGAGACTGTTTGTAAGAGTGTCATAAAGTCGTAGTAACCTCTCCCGCGTCAAGCTAGCCCACAGCTGTGTGACTGGTCGCAGATAACGTCGGATTAGCACTATGACAAAGTTGACATCCGACATGGTCCCATGGCTTGTCTGAGGGTCATGCTGGCCACGGGATTAAACGCATTTCGTAGAAACACGTCCCATGGATGGACGAGCATTGTTATGTTGAAAAATGCCTATTGGAGGCAGAATTCTCACAAATCGAGTTTAATGGATTCCAATATCGGATGGTCTGACTTATCTCATACGATTTGTATTCTCAATTCTAATACTGGTTACTGGATACAGTTTCTCCTGTGCACCTAGGCACAGATGCAAATTGTAGCAGTGAGATTGGGATGCTTACGGAAACAATTCTTATGGCGTCGTAGTGCCACATATAGGAGTGTGTGCTGTAAAGTAATGCCTCCGAATATTTAAATAAAAAAGACTTAATCAATATTCTACATCTCTATTCTTCACATCTACATATTTACTCAACATATTCATCCTGGCGACGAATACATTTCTCCCAACGAGAGGCTAGTTTGTTGATACCGTCGCAGTAGAATGTTTGACTTTGATTACGGAGCCTTGCACGCTTCATCACTATCAAAATCAAGTCCGCGAAGGTATTCTTTAAGTTTTGGAAACAGATGAAAATCGGATGGGTCTGTATGGAGGATGATCGATGACGGTGAACCCAAAGCACCGGACTGTTGCAGACGTCACAACGTTCGTGTGTGGTAAGACATTGTCATACTGAAAGAGAGGGTGCTCCATGTGCGGACGAACTACTCGAATTCGTGCTTTCAGTTGAGTGAACTGTTTCTCGGGCATCGATATAGTGACGTTACACACCAGCATGTAACACGCTACAATTCGGAGTCCTCTAGTGGCAGAGAGTTGCAACTTGTGTCAACGAAGCGGTAAAGTCGACCGAATAATATGCATGACATGTAATACCTCAACGGATACTGATAATAGAATAAACATTCGGAATCATTACTTTTCAGCACGCCCTCGTGCATTCCATCTCCCTGTCACTCACACTAAGTGGGTTTCGAGGAACTCTGAATACATATATTCATCTGTACTGTACCACTGCTTACATACAACTAACACTGCCGGAAAGAGAACGCTAGACGGACTGAACAGTACACAACTGAAGTCGGAGCATGCAGAGACAAGCAGAAATTTAATTGGATTGTTAATAGCGAGAACTATGAGCCAATGAAAACGTGTTCCCTTCATACTGGTTACGCATTCCGTAGTAGGATACAAGTATCTTCAGTAACGTTTGGGTATTTTCAAAAATGGTTCAAATGGCTCTGAGCACTATGGGACTCAACTGCTGAGGTCATTAGTCCCCTAGAACTTAGAACTAGTTAAACCTAACTAACCTAAGGACATCACAAACATCCATGCCCGAGGCAGGATTCGAACCTGCGACCGTAGCGGTCTTGCGGTTCCAGACTGCAGCGCCTTTAACCGCACGGCCACTTCGGCCGGCTGGGTATTTTCATTACGAAAGAGCCACAACATTAATTGGAGTGACAAATAGAACAAATTACCCTGAACAAAGTCAAAGATATAACTAACGCTGTTATTTCTTTATTTCTATTTTTTGTAATGTTTCCTTCCAATTCCCAAAACTCTAAGCCATTAATGCTGATATTGCCGTCAGAATGCCAGTTCCTTATTCTCAACATGCTCTGACATCCATTGCTGTCTCGCGGGGTACTCCAACCATTTTGTTCAACCATCGAGATTATAATACTAACACAATGGTATACATAAATGACCTCTCATGTAGGTTGTATCGTAGTTAATAGCGAAAACCGACAAGGGAGATGTATAAGACAATAGAAGCTGAAACGTCCCACATGGGTTTCCAAACGAACTCTTTTCGAAATAATAAGAAGTGTACGGTTGCGAGCCTCCGCTAACCTTACTATGAAATATAGTACCAGTCGCTAGTGTAAACGCATTTGAATTGTAAACACGATTTTCATCTCAAATTACACAGATAGTCCATAGTTGGGTTCAAATTTCATCCATGAAACTCATGCAACATTGTGTAAAATGGTACAGTTTCGCCGCGCGGAATTAGCCGAGCGGTCTGAGGCGCTGCTGTCATGTACTGTGCGGCTGATCCCGGCGGAGGTTCGAGTCCTCCCGCGGGATGGGTGTCTGTGTTTGTCCTTAGGATAATTTACGTTAAGTCGTGTGTAAGCTTAGGGACTGATGACCTTCGCAGTTAATTCCCATAAGATTTCACACACGTTTGAACATTTTTGGTACAGTTTCCTGCTGACGTAACACCTAACGCGCCAGTACGGTCCCAGACGCTCGAGCGGGACCTCTTCCTCGGTGTCCAAGATCATCTGACCTCAATTCTCTGGATTTTTCTATCAGAGATAATCTCGGTAGTAAAATGTACAGCATTCATGCTGATACAGGTGAAGAACTGGAGCAGAGAATTAGACAGTCTTCTTAATCTTTACGAACGACCCATGGTGAATTCGTAACTCACTGCTGAGACGAAAAATATCGCTCCAAATCAGTTCTCATCTTGTTGGTAGACACTTCAAAGAAATTCTCGCAAGTCCAATGGCAGAACAATGGACCGCTGAACGATCGGCGGCCAGTGGTTACAGAGAGTTGTAATCTCAGCGGCGGCTCCGGAAGTAGGACATACCGAATGACTCTCCTGTCGTCTCAGCTTGTCATGCCAAGTCGCCCACATAAATACCCGGAGGGAAGAATGATATCGGGCAGCGCTCAGTTTTCCGCACGTGACGGGTGATACGAACTCGACAGGCCGCACCGGAAGTAGAGGCATTGCCGTACGTCACCCTGCCGCTTAACGTCTGCTGTATATGCAACACAAATGACACTACTGTAACACATGGAGTAGCTGTACCTCTTGAGTTACAGCAACACACGAGTGAAATATTATATCCAAATGCGAGGACAACGCGCACTTCATCTTCTTCAACAGCTAGTAGTATACCGTAAACTGTGTCATGAAACGGGCTGAAATCAAATTATGGTTCTTTTGAATATAGGCCATGTCTGAAATTTGAGCCAAATGAAATGGAGCGTTATCCAAATGTTTACATTTCAAGTACGTTTGCACTAGTTGGGATAATATATCATACTGAAGTCAGTGGCGGCTCCTCACCACAGTTTCGTAATTGTCTCGCAAAGTGCTTATTTGTAGATCCATGTTCACTGGGACAATTGCCTTCCGTTATTCAGGGTGAGACATGAAGAATGAACGGTTTTCAAATGAACAATACATCGTTAGCAGTGCTTCAAAAAAGCTTTTAATTACAGAATAAAGCTCAAATAATTCTGCCATTTAACAAAATTAAAGCTTGAAAACAATATCTCCCAAATGACGGCTGGATTCAGCGATGCACTTCTCAAGGCGGTCTCGGAAGTTGGTTTCAACTCTCTGCATCATGCCTCTGTGTATTTGGACGATTAGCACGCGAACAGCTTCCTTCAATTCTTCAAGTGTACGTGGTTTATGCACGGATAGGCCAGAGGAACGCGGCAGCCAATGAAAGTCCCTGATCTGGGAAATAACTCTACCACGAAAAACAGTCTTGATTGCTTCCATAGTCAATCTTTCTGTGTGAGCTGTAGCTCCATCCTGCTGAAACCACACTCGCATTTTCTTCTTAATTCAGGTAGCAAGAATTCAGTGATCAGCTCTCTATATCGTTCAGAGGTTACTGTTACAGTGTTCCAGTTCTCGTCTTGGAAAAAGTATGGTCCAATAACATCTATACCTGTCACAGCACACCAAACATTCACCTTGGGACAATGTAATGGTTTCTCATGCAGTAGTTTTGGGTTTTCACTCTACCAATAAGGAAAGTTCTGCTGATTTACCTTTCCGTTCAAATGGAAATGAGCTTCACCACTCATAAGCAAAATAATGTTGCCATTTTGCTCAAATATGTCTTCCATTTCTCAGTCAAAATTAAGCTGCTGTTCATAATCTCTTGGGTTTAATTTTTGCACAATGACCATTTTGTAGGGATGAAATTTTAGGTTAGTATGCAAAATACGCCTTTTCGAGCGATTACTGAGGCACAGCTCAGCCGAGTGTCTCCCATGACTACAGTGCATGGCTTGCCAAACTCTTTCCACATTTTCTTGTGTCCGAAGTGAGCATGGAGCTCCTGGGAGTTTTTTTGTTCATAACTGTTCCTCGTGTTCGAAATGATTCTACCCAACGTAAAATGGTGTTACGAGTGGGAACACTATCATGCCTAGCGAGATTGAAATGGCGACGAAACTCACGCTGCACTGCAACAATAGACTCACTATTGCGCATAATACTATCGTAGCTAAACACAAAATGTTTCACAGTCCACGGCTCCATGACCTTGACTAAAGAAAATGGCAGGAGTTACCGATCACGTTACCACTACACTCCCCCTCCCTCCGACCGCCAGAGCCTGAATACTAGCGGCTCTAAAAACGTCTGTCCTTTGTGCCTCACCCTGTAATTTTACCTTTGTTAGCATACTGTATTCCTTGCAGCTGCATAGCAAGCTAAATCAGAAAAGTGATAGTCATCATTTTTGGCAGCACAATTTAGATATAAAATATGCGATCATCATTGTCCACTCGCCCATATATTAGGACAACAAAAGTAAATAGTAGAAAGTAATTTATTCTGGGAAACAATCGAAATTGAACTTTCGTAAACAGGATAATAAAAGATATACCAAATGACTGTAGAGGATTATCAAACCATAAAAGGATTAATAAAATCAGACAATAAATTTGTGTCCAATTTAAGGCTTATGTTTCAATATTCCATAGCTTCCAAGGAAAAAAAAGTACTTCTGTTTTGTCGTATGTTATCCATACCACACCAAACTGTACGTATCCCGAGGCTCGCGGTAAACCATGTGACGGCCCCGCCAATTTGTGGCCAGCATAAAGCCACACCTCCTGCTGTACAAGCGAGCAGCGCCATCATCGAAACGGCTTAAGGAAGACGCAGCACCTATCTCGCCCTGTTTGAAAGCTGAGCTTCCCCAGAGTATTAGTAGTCTTATATGTGGTTTCTCCGTACTCAGTTCAGAGGCTGGTAAGTTAATTTCCTGTAGTTGCCTAGATATCATGGAACTGTACAATAGATAGTAAACCTCTTTGCAGTTGGAGGGACACTTCGTTATGCCCCACGAAACACACAATTTTCTAGTAAATTTGGCATCGTCATCATTCTGTGGATCATTATCATTTGCGATTTAATACTCCACTATCAACTTTATCTACACTCTGTGATCAAAAGTATCCGGACACCCCCAAAAACATACGTTTCTCATATCAGATGCATTGTGTTGCCACCTACTGCCAGGTACTCCATGTCAGGGACCTCAATAGTGATTACACATCCTGAGAGAGCAGAATGGAGCGCCCCGCGGAACTCAAGGGCCTCGAACGTGGTTAGCTGATATGGGTGTCACTTGTGCGATACGTCTGTACGTTAGATTTCCACACTCCTAAACATCCCTAGGTCCACTGTTTCCGATAAGATAGTGAAGTGGAAACGTGAAGGGACATGTACAGCACAAAAGTGTACAGGTCGACCTCTTCTGTTGGCTGACAGAGACCGCCGACAGTTGAAGAGGGTCGTAATATGTAGTAGGCAGACATCTAACTAGACCATCACATACGAATTCCGAACTGCATCAGGATCCACTGCAAGTACTATGACAGCTAGGCGGGAGGTAAGAAAACTTAGATTTCATGGTTGAGCGCCTGCTCATAAGCCACACATCACGCCGGTAAATGCCAAACGATGCCTCCCTTGGCGTAAGGAGCCTAAACATTGGACGATTGAACAGTGGAAAAACGTTATATGGAGTGACGAATCACGGTACACAATGTGGCTATCCGATGGCAGGGTGTGGGTGCGGTAAATGCCCAGTGGACGTCATCTGCCGGCGTGTTTAGTGCAAACAGTAAAATTCTGAGGCAGTGGTATTATGTTGTGGTCGTGTTTGTCATGGAGGGGGGGCTTTCACCACTTGTTGTTTTGCGTGGCACTATCACAGCAAAGGGCCACGTTGATGTTTTAAGCACCTTTTTGCTTCCCACTGTTGCAGAGCAATTCAGTGATGGCGATTGCATCTTTCAACACGGTCGAGCACCTGTTCATAATGTATGTCCTGTGCTGGAGTGGTTACACGACAGTAATATCTCTGTAACGGACTGACCTGAATTCTACAGAACACCTTGGGGATATTTTGGAACGCCGACTTCGTGCCAGACCCCACCCACCGACATCGATATCTCTCCTCAGAGCAGCACTCCATGAAGAATGGGCTGCCATTTCAGTAGAAACCTTCCAGCAACTGAGGGAACGTATGTTGCGCGAGTGGAAGCTATCATCAAGGCTAAGGGTGGGTCATCACCATACTGAATTCCAGCATTACCGATGGAGGGCGCAACGAACTTGCAATACATTTTCAGGTAAATGTCCGGATACTTTTGATCACATAGTGTATATCTATTTCTATTCTTACATTACCTACCCAGCTTCCAGAAGTTTATCATCTCAGTTGTTTCGTATCTCTAGAAATCGAGCGAAGAACTTTCTTGTTCCATCTGCTATTCAGTCGCCTGGATACATGTCCCTCCAAAATCTATTTCGTTACAGACTTCAGTCTGTTTTCCCATCTGTTTGTTTGTTTTCCTATATCTCCTAATACCTCCCAACTTGCGTCTCGCGAATGCTCATTGAGAGACCACCAACTTTAAAATGAACTTCGCATTCAAAAGCCATGTCCAAAAGCCATAACTAGAAACTAACAACACACACTGACTAAAAAATTTCCTATTTAGACAGATCGGATGCTTAATTTGGAGAAGCAAATTTACTACCTTACCAATAGCAATACAGTTAATTGTGATTTGCTGCTCATACAGCCATTATCATCAACTGATGTAAACAGAAAAATTCCTCAAGTTGCTCTACAGCTTTATTGTGAATTTGCACTATTATCTTTTCGATTCCCCGACGAACCATACATATTGCCATGATGTGATGGCTTGCATGCCTCGTCGATAGCCATATCGTTGCTACAACCACATCAGAGAGGTATCTGTGGAGAAGCGATACCAATGTGTTGACTCCGAAATAGTGGTAGCATTGTCAGCATTTTTAGGTGCATCTGGATGGCTGGCTTATCTGACCTTGTAAAATGAGTCATCATGGCCATGCTATGTGGTACAGCGGAAAGGTTGAAAGCAAGGGGGAACTACAGACATTTACAGTATTCCCGTGAACATTTAGATCTACTTCGTGGTTTAATGAGGATGACATCCCATATTCGGGTCTTCGTGCGGGAGTTACTCAGGATATTGTCATCAGGAAAAATAAAAATCGAGATCGGTAGGTCGGATAAGTAATGGGAAGGTACTGAATCAAATTGGGAAGGAAATAGTTTTGTAGTTCAACTTGACCAAAAGAAGGAATCAGTCGGTAGGATGCATCGCGAAATGTAGCACAATCGATGAATAATCGTATAGTGGTGCCGATAATATTTAATAAACCGTTTATACACTCTAAAACAAGAAAACAATGCCTCTCGAAGGAATTATCCGAATGGGACGAAAATCAGTAGATGTGATGTGCAGTACATGTACAGACAAACAAATTATTACAATTTCACAAAAATTGGAACATTTATTCAAGAGAAAGAGATTCACAAATTGAACAAATCAATAACGCGTTGTTCCACCTTTGGCCCTTATTCAAGCACTTAAACGACTTGGCATTGATTGACAGACTTGTTGGCTGTCCTCCTGAGGTAGACCGTGCCGTAATCTTTCCATTTGGCGCCTTAGGTTGTCAAAATTCCAAGCTGCTCGGAGGACCCTCCCCACAATGCTCCAAAAGTTCTCAATTGAAAAGAGATCCATGGTGTTTTCTGGCCATGGTAGGGTCTGAAATCACGAAAACAAACATTAGAAACTCTCGCCGTCTGCAGGTGTGTAATATCTTGCTGAAATGTAAGCCCAGCAAGGTCGCAGGATTGAGAACGTTTGGAGCATTATGGGCAGGGCCGTCCAACCTCCTCGGGAATTCGACTACCTAACTCACCAGTTGGACAGAATATGGCATGATATTGCTCAGCAGGACATGCAACACTTCTTTAAATCATTTGGAGTGCATTATAGTAAATTATGGTGTTTGGTTGTCCTTGGTTAAATCTTCTTGTTGCTAAATGTGTGTTTGCGTATGGTAAGTCTTAAGAAAAAATGTTTTATTTTATTTCGGTAATTAGATTTTTTTATTACATAGTCCAGTTCATCCAGAAGTTTTATATGTTGCATTTAAGGAATATAAGGGTTAAACTTTCAATCGACGATGGGATTATTAGAGATAGACCATAAACTCTGCCTGGGGAAATATGGGGAAGGAAATCGGCCGCACCTTTCCCGACATCTGTCTTATAGAAATTATGGGTAATCTAACGTTGATAGTCGGACGGGGATTCGAATCGTCGTCTTTTCGAATGCCAGTACTGTTTTACCCTTTATAAAGTAGTCAATAAGAGAAATACCTTTTGCATCTCAAAAGCACTTAGCATCACTATTTGGGGAAATTAAAGAGATCGCTTTTCTGAGGGGATCCACTGTTGTAACTCGTTTCTAGTGTGAATTGGTGGACCCGTGTCTTATACTCAGTAACAAATCTCCGCGCAACATCGGTCGGACTCTTTTTTTATCGACTGTAATCTTGCTGAAGTTTTTCCGTCGATGACAGCCGCAAATCTACATAAATACCTCTAATACGTAGGTTTCAACATTGCCTTCCGCTCATAGTGAGAGTGTGCCAGCGAGCCTTGCCTCTTACACGCGTGCAGCAATCTTTCTGTATCGCGGTCAGGAGACCTACAGAGTGAAAAAATGGGGTTTCTAGTGATAGGAAATTCCAGTTATATCTGTCATGGCCCCTGTTAAGGAAATAGGGACACAAGAGGGAAACGAACTAAATGTGCCCTCGGTGTATATCCAGGAAGGAACTATCCACCATGCGGAAGACGCTCTACCGGAAGCAGATGAGAGAACTGGCTGCAGCCAGATGTAGACCGACACTCGCGTGGCATCACCGACTTCCGTCGCTTTCGCTCTGAGGACATTCTCATTTCTTTTCCGAAGAGTGACGGAATGATGAAGGCAACAAGCCTCAGCCCTGAGATCTTTGCGCACATATAAGTTGTATTCACAGTGAAGACCAAGAGCTTACGTGTCTAGTATAATGCAGTTATCCCCAAATATCATACTAGGAACCAAGAGTTAGTTGAAGCCCGAAGCAGAAAAGAGAAATGTTCGACAACAGGTGTAACGCATATCGGAAAGATACGTTAGACGCTCCAGGAGGATAAGGAGTGTTTACAGCGACAAGCAAAAGCTTTGCGTCTAGCGATGTCCGCCTAAGAACTAATACAAACGAGAGTAACCGGGGTCGCTGGACTTAAATTAATAGTCAAATGTGTCTACCGACCACCAGATACACACACACACTGGTCGTAGAGACATTTGTAGATGGCCTGAACTCGGTAACAGGAAATACCCCGACCACACGATACTAATAGATAGTTATATTAACCAGCTCAGTATCTACCTAGAAAAATACGCATGTGTTATCGGCTGTAAGGACAAACACACCTGCGAAATAATATTGGAAACTATGTCTGAAAAATGCCTCAAATAACTGGTGCGATAACCCATTAGCGAAATAAATATTTCAGACTTTCAAGTTACATTATGCTCTTACAAGAACACAGGTCGCTAAAGGCGAAAGGTTCGTCAACAAAGCTAGGAGAGTATCTGTATTTGGTGGAACTGACAGAGTCAATATCATCTTATTCAAAGTACAAATTAAGAACAGTCAGATCTGGAAAATGCAGAAAAATACTGATTACGACTGAAAGACGATGTAAACCGCAATCTGGATAGGAACGTTCCTACAAAATGTAACAAAAGACGGAAAGGATCCACCTTAGTTAGTGATACCATCCGTAAAATAAGGCTATAGGTGAGACTACCACACTCTCGTTACAGAAGGCATTGTAGGGAAATTGATACAGAAAAGTTAGTTGGAACTCGTGCATCCTTAGTAAGCGCCATGCATGAAGACCATATGGTGGCGAAAGATTAGCGCAGAATCGTACGCAAAGCCAATAAACGGGTCAAAATCTTCCATTAAGGATCTCATGGAAGCGTCTGGAACTGAAGCTGAAGACAACAGACGGAACGCAGAAATTTCAAATTCTGCATTTAATAATGTATTCACTAATGAGGATACTACAGCACCAGTGTTTGATCGCCGTAGAGACTCACAAGTAAGAGATACCGATTTAGCAGCTCTAGTATTAAAAATACTAACTGGGAACCAGGCACCACGACCTGCACGCAGATCCACTTAGATTTACACTAAACGCAGAGTGCAGTTCGCTCCGTTTCTAGTTCATATTTACCGAGAATCTCTTGCATGGGCAGTAGTTCCGTGTGACTTAAAAAGAACGCGGGTAAGTTCCGTTTACAACAACGGCAAAAGGTCGGCTGCTCTGCATTACAAATAAAAATAGCTGACGAAGGTCAATTATAGAATCCTGGAGCATATTCTAAGCTCAAACATTGTAACATTCTTGGAGGAAAACAAGTTTCTAAAATAATCAGCACGGGTTCGGGAAAAACCAGCCCTGTGAAATACAGCTTGCTTGACTGACATACTACATACTGCAAACAGTATACGCAGGAGAAATGAATATGTTATTGGCTCGAGGAATTTTTTACGAATACAACCCAGTACGTTATACTGGTCGGTGAATGTTACAGGGGAGCGAAAGTAGCATCGAGTGTGCCCAAGAACGTCTACTGCTCTCAATATATACTCTCTAAGACAAAAAAAAAAAAAAAAAAAAAATGCACCACGAAGGAAATATCCGAATGAGACGAAAATCGGTAGATATGATTTACATGTACAAGCAAACAAATTATTACAATTTCAGAAAAATTGGATAATTTATTCAAGAGAAAGAGCCTCACAAATTGAGCATAGCAATAACGCATTGGTCCACCTCTGGCCCTTGTGTAAGTAGTTATTTGATTTGAAAATGATTGACAGACGTGTTGCATGTCCTCCTGAGCAACATCGTGCCATATTCTGTCCATCTGGCGAGTTAGAGTGTCGAATTCCGAGGTGGTTGGAGGATCCTGCCCATAATGCTCCAAACGTTCTCAATTGGGGAGAGATCCTGCGACCTGGCTGGGCTTACATTTCAGCAAGATAATACACACCTGCACACGACGAGAGTTTCTAGTGCTTGCTTTAGTGATTTCCAAACCCTACCTTGGCCAGAAAGGTCGCCGCATCTCTCTTAAATAGACAACGTTTGGAGCATTGTGGGCAGGGTGCTCCAAGCAGCTTGGAATTTTGACGACTTAACGCACCAAATGGAAAGATTATGGCACGATATCCCTCAGGAGGACAGCCAACAAGTTTTTCAATCAATGCCAAGTCGTTTAAGTGCCTGCATAAGGGCCACAGGTGGAACAATGCGTTATTGATTTGTTCAATTTGTGAATCTCTTTCTCTTTAATACATCTTCCAATTTTTCTGAAATTGTAATCATTTGTTTGTATGTCCTTAGGTTAGTTAGGTTTAAGTAGTTCTAAGTTCTAGGGGACTGATGATCTCCGATGTTAAGACCCATAGTGCTCAGAGCCATTTGAGCCATTTATTTTTTATTTTTTTTATAATGGCTGTATGAGCAGCATATGACAATGAGCTGAATTGCTATTGGTAAGGTGGTAAATTTGCATCACTGTTGGACATGGATTTTAAATGCGAAGTCCATTCTAACGTTGATGGTCTATCAGTGAGCATTCGCTAGACGCAAGTTGGGAGGTATTAGGAGATATAGGAAAACAAACGAACAGATGGGAAAACAGACTGAAGTCTGAAACGAAATGGATTTTGGTGGGACATGTAACCAAGCGACTGAATAGGAGATGAAACAAGAAAGTTCTTCGCTAGGTTTCAAGAGATACGAAATAACTGAGATCAAAAAGTACTGGAAGCTGTGTAGGTAATGTAAGAAGACATACAGTTTGTTGTTGTTGTGGTCTTCAGTCCTGAGACTGGTTTGCTGCAGCTCTCCATGCTACTCTATCCTGTGCAAGCCTCTTCATCTCCCAGTACGTACTGCAGCTTACATCCTTCTGAATCTGGTTAGTGTGTTCATATCTTGGTCTCCCTCTACGATTTTTACCCTCCACGCTGCCCTCCAATACTAAACTGGTGAAGCCCTTGATGCCTCAGAACATGTCCTACCAAGCGATCCCTTCTTCTAGTCAGGTTGTGCCACAAATATCTCTTCTCCCCAATCCTATTCAATACCTCCTCATTAGTTATGTGATCTACCCATCTAATCTTCAGCATTCTTCTGTAACACCACATTTCGAAAGCTTCTATTCTCTTCTTGTCCAAACTATTTATCGTCCATGATTCACTTCCATACATGGCTACACTCCAGACAAATACTTTCAGAAATGACTTCCTGACACTTAAATCTATACTCGATGTTAACAAATTTCTCTTCTTCAGAAACGCTTTCCTTGCCATTGCCAGTCTACATTTTATATCCCCTCTACTTCGACCATCATCAGTTATTCTGCTCCCCAAATAGCGAAACTCATTTACTACTTTGAGCGTCTCATTTCCTAATCTAATTCCCGCAGCATCACCAGATTTAATTCCACTACATTCCATTATCCTCGTTTTGCTTTTGTTGATGTTCATCTTATATCCTCCCTTCAAGACACTGTCCATTCTGTTCAACTGCTCTTCCAAGTCCTTTGCTGTCTCTGACAGAATTACAATGTCATCGGCGAACCTTAAAGTTTTTATTTCTTCTCCATGGATTTTAATACCTACTCCGAATTTTTCTTTTGTTTCTTTACTGCTTGCTCAATATACAGATTGAATAACATCGGGGAGGAGATACAACCCTGTCTCACTCCCTTCCCAACCGCTGCGTCCCTTTCATGTCCCTCGACTCTTATAACTGCCATTTGGTTTCTGTACAAATTGTAAATAGTCTTTCGCTCCCTGTATTTTACCCCTGCCACCTTCAGAATTTGAAACAAAGTATTCCAGTCAACATTGTCAAAAGCTTTCTCCAAGTCTACAAATGCTAGAAACGTAGGTTTGCCTTTTCTTAACCTAGCTTCTAAGATAAGTCGTAGGGTCTGTATTGCTTCACGTGTTCCCCAATTTCTACGGAGTACAAACTGATATTCCCCGAGGTCGGTTTCTACCAGTTTTTCCATTCGTCTGTAAAGAATTCACATTAATATTTTGCAGGCGTGACTTATTAAAATGGTTCAAATGGCTCTGAGCACTATGGGACTTAACATCTCAGGTCATCAGTCCCCTAGAACTTAGAACTACTTAAACCTAACTAACCTAAGGACATCACACACATCCATGCCCGAGGCAGGATTCGATCCTGGGACCGAAGCGGTCGCGCGGTTCCAGACTGAAGCGCCTAGAACCGCTCGGCCACCAACGGCCGGCGCCGTGACTTATTAAACTGATAGTTCAGTAATTTTCACATCTGTCAACGACTGCTTTCTTTCGGATTGGAATTATTATTTTCTTCTTGAAGTCTGTGAGTATTTCGCCTGTCTCATACATTTTACTCACCAGATGGTAGAGTTTTGTCAGGACTGGCTCCCCAAAGGCTGTCAGTATTTCTAATGGAATGTTGTCTACTCCCGGGGCCTTGTTTCGACTTAGGTCTTTCAGCGCTCTTCACGCAGTATCATATCTCCCATTTCATCTTCATTTACAATCTCTTCCATTTCTATAATATTGTCCTCAAGAACATCGCCTTGTATAGACCCTATATATACTCCTTCCACCTTTCTGCTTTCCCTTCTTTGCTTAGAACTGGGTTTCCATCTCAGCTCTTGATATTCATACAAGTGGTTCTCTTTTCTCCAAAGGTCTCTTTAATTTTCCTGTAGGCAGTATCTATCTTACCCCTAGTGAGATATGCCTCTACATCCTTACATTCGTCCTCTAGCCATGCCTGTTTAGCCATTTTGCACTTCCTATCGATCTCATTTTTGAGACGTTTGTGTTCCTTTTTGTGTGCTTCATTTACTGCATTTTTATATTCTCTCCTTTCATCAATTAAATTCAATATTTCTTCTGTTACGCAAGGATTTCTACTAGCCCCCGTCTTTTTACCTACTTGATCCTCTGCTGCCTTCACTACTTCATCATTCAAAGCTCCCCATTCTTCTTCTACTGTATTTCTTTCCCTCATTCTTGTCAGTTGTTCCCTTATGCTCTCCCTGAAACTCTGTGCAACCTCTGGTTTAGTCAGATTATCCAGGTCCCATCTCCTTAAATTCCCACCTTTTTGCAGTTTCTTCAGTTTTAATCTACAGTTCATAACCAATAGATTGTGATCAGAGTCCACATCTGCCCCTGGAAATGTCTTACAATTTAGAACCTGGTTCCTGAATCTCTGTCATACCATTATATAATCTATCTGAAACCTGTCAGTATCTCCAGGCTTCTTCCATGTATACAATCTTCTTTTATGATTCTTGAACCAAGTGTTAGCTATCATCAAGTTGTGCTCTGTGCTAAATTCTACCAGGTGGCTTCCTCTTTCATTTCTTACCCCCAATCCATATCCATCTACTACGTTTCCTTCTCTTCCTTTTCATACTATCGAATTCCAGTCACCCACGACTACTAAATTTTCGTCTACCTTCACTATCTGAATAATTTCTTTTATCTCATCATACAGCTCTTCAATTTCTTCGTCATCTGCAGAGCTAGTTAGCATATTGACTTGTCCTACTGTCGTAGGCGTGGGCTTCGTGTCTATCTTGGCCACAATAATGCGTTCACTATGTTGTTTGTAGTAGCTTACACGAACTCCTATTTTTTTATTCATTATTGAAGCTGCTCCTCCATTACCCCTATTTGATTTTGTATTTATAACCCTGTATTCACCTGACCAAAAGTCTTGTTCCTCCTGCCACCGAACTTCACTAATTCCCACTATATCTAACTTTAACCTATCTATTTCCCTTTTTAAATTTTCTAACCTACCTGCCCGATTAAGGGATCTGACATTCCACGCTCCGATCCGTAGAACGCTAGTTTTCTTTCTGCTGATAACGACGTCCTCTTGAGTAGTCCCCACCCAGAGATCCGAATGGGGGACTATTTTACCTCCGGGATATTTTACCCAAGAGGACGCCATCATCATTTATCCATACAGTGAAGCTGCATGCCCTCGGGATAAATTATGGCCGTAGTTTGCCCTTGCTTTCAGCCGTTCGCAGTACCAGCACAGCAAGGCCGTTTAGTGTTACAAGGCCAGATCAGTTAATCATCCAGACTGTTGCCCCTGCAACTACTGAAAAGGCTGCTGCCCCTCTTCAGGAACCATACGTTTGTCTGGGCTCTCAACAGATACCCCTCCGTTGTGGTGGTACCAACGGTACGGCTGTCTGTATCGCTGAGGCGCGCAAGCCTCCCCACCAACGGCATGGTCTATGGTTCAGGGGGGGGGGGGGGGGGGCACAGGATGAATAGAAATACGTATACACTATGTGATCTAAAGTATGCAGACGCCTGGTTGGAAATGACTTACAAGTTCGTGGCGCCCTCCATTGGTAATTCAGGAATTCAGTATGGTGATGACCCACCCTTAGCCTAGATGGGAAATGGCAGCTCATTCCTCACGGAGTGCCGCACTGAGGAGAGATATCGATGTCGGTGGGTGAGGCCTGGCAAAAACTTGGAGTCCCAAAATATCCCAAAGGTGTTCTATAGAATTCGGGTGTGGACTCTGTGCAGGCCAGTCCATTACCGGGATATTATTGTCGTGTGACCACTCCGGCACAGGCCGTGCATTATGAACAGGTGCCCGGTCGTGTTGAAAGATGCAATAGCCATCACCGAATTGCTCTTCAACAGTGGGAAGCAAAAAGGTGCTTAAAACATCAACGTAGGCCTTTGCTGTGATAGTACCACCCAAAAGAACGAGGGGTGAAAGACACCTCCATGAGAAACACGACCACACCATAACACAACCGCTTCCGAATTTTACTGTTGGCACTACACACGCTGGCAGATGACGTCCACCGGGCATTTACCACACCCACGCCCTGCCCATCGGATCGCCACATTGTGTACCGTGAATCGTCACTCCACATAACATTTTTCCACTGTTCAATCGTCCAATGTTTAGGCTCCTTACACCAAGTGAGCCATCGTTTGGCATTTACCGGCATGATGTGTGGCTTATTAGCAGCCGCTCGACCATGAAATCCAAGTTTTATCACCTCCCGCCTTACTGTCGTAGTACTTGTATTGGATCCTGATGCAGTTTGGAATTTGTGTGCGATGGTCTGGATAGATGTTTGCCTATTACACATTACGACCCTCTTCAAATGTCGGCGGTGTCTGTCAGTCAACAGAAGAGGTCGACCTGTACGCTTTTGTGCTGTACGTGTTCTCTCACGTTTCCACTTCACTATCACATACGCTGTAGTTCTGGTCGATCTGCTAGAAGACACTCGGCTCAGCTGCGCCTCAGTAATCGCTCGGTAAGGCGTATTTTGCATACTAACCTAAAATTTCATCCGTACAAAATGGCCATTGTGCAAAAATTAACCCAAGAGATTATGAAGGGCCGCTAAATTTTGCCTGAGAAATGGAGGCCATATTTGAGTAAAATGACAACATTATTTTGCTTATGAGTGGTGAAGGTCATTTCCATTTGAACGGAAAGGTAAATCAGCAGAACTGTCGTTATTGGGCCAGTGAATACAATAGCTACTACATCAGAAACCATTACATTGTCCCAAGGTGGCTGTTTGGTGTGTTGTGACAGGTACACATGTTATTGGTCCTTCCTTTTTCCAAGACGAGAACGGGAACACTGTAACGGTAACCTCTGAACGATATAGAGAGCTGATCACTGAATTATTCCTACCTGAATGAAGATGAAAACGCATTACTATCCGGCGAGTGTGGTTTCAGCACGATGGAGCTACAGCTCACACAGAAAGATTGACTATGGAAGCAATCAAGACTGTTTTTCGTGGTAGAGTTATTTCCCAGATCAGGGACATTCATTGGCTGCCACGTTCCTCTGGCCTATCCGTGCATAAACCACGTACACTTGAAGAATTGAAGGAAGCTGTTCGCGTGCTAATCGTCCAAATACACAGAGGCATGTTGCAGAGAGTTGAAGCCAACTTGCCGGCCGGGGTGGCCAAGCGGTTCTAGGCGCTACAGTCCGGAACCACGCGACCGCTACGCTCGCAGGTTCGAATCCTGCCTCGGGCGTCGATGTCTGTGATGTCCTTAGGTTAGTTAGGTTTAAGTAGTTCTAAGTTCTAGGGGACTCGTGACCTCAGCAGTCCCATAGTGCTCAGAGCCATTTGAACCATTTTTGAAGCCAACTCCCGAGACCGCCTTGAGAAGTGCATCGCTGAAAACGGCCGTCACCTGGGAGATATTGTTTTCAAGCATTAATTTTGTTAAATGGGAACATTATTTGAGTTTTATTCTGTAATTAAAAACTTTTAAGCTCTCCCAGAGATGTATTGTTCATTTGAAAACCGTTCATCCGTTATGCCTCATCCTGTATAATGGAAGGCAATTGTCCCAGTAAACATGGATCTGCAAACAAGCACTTTGCGAGACAATTACGAATTTATGGTGAGGAGCCGCCACTGACTTCAGTATGATACATTATCCCAATTAGTTCAAATGTATTTGAAATGTAAACGTTTGGATAACGCTCCATTTCATTTGACTAAAATTTCAGACACGGCCAGTATTTAAAAGAAATAGAATTAGATTTCAGCACGTTTTATGACACAATTTGTTGTATACTAGTAGCTGTTGAAGGAGATGGACTGCACTTTATCCTCGCATTGGATGTAATATTTCAATCGTCTGTTGCTGTAATTCAAGGGGTACAGTTACTCCACGCGTTACAGTAGTGTCGTTTGTGTTGCATATACTTTAGGCGATAAGCGGCAGGGTGACGTACGGCTATGCCTCTACTTCCGGTGCGGCCTGTCGAGTTCGTATCGCCCGTCACGTGCGGAAAACTGAGCGCTGCCCGATATCATTCTTCCCTCCGGGTATTTATGTGGGCGACTTGGCATGACAAGCTGAGACGACAGGAGAGTCATTCGGTATGTCCTACTTCCGGAGCCGCCGCTGAGATTATAACTCCCTGTAACCACTGGCCGCCGCTCGTTCAGCGATCCATTGTTCTGCCATTGGACTAGCGAGAATTTGTTTGAAGTGTCTACCAACAAGATGAGGGCTTTGATTCGGAGTGATATTTTTCGTCTCAGCAGTGAGTTACGAATTCACCATGGGTCGTCTCGTAAGGATTAAAAAGACTGTCTAATTCTGTACTCCAGTTTTTCACTTGGATCAGCATGAATGCTGTACACTTTACTTCCGAGATTAGCTCTGATAGAAAAATCCAGAGGATTGAGGTCAGATGATCTTGGACACCGAGGCAGAGGCCCCTGCTCCAGCTTCTTGGACCGTACTGGCGCATTAGGTGTTACATCAGCAGTAAAATGTAATTACACAATGTTGCATAAGGGGCATGGATGAAATTCAAACCAAATTATGGACCATCTGTGTAATTTGAGATAAAAATTCGTGTTTACATTTCAGATGTGTTTACACTAACGACTGGTACAATATTTCATACTGAGGTTAGCGAAGGCTCGCAACCGTGCACTTCCAATTATTTCGAAAACAGTTCGTTTGGAAACCCATGTGGGACGTTTCCTCTTCTATTGTCGTATACATCTCCCTTGTCGGTTTTCGCTATTAACTACGATACAACCTACATAAGAGGTCATTGATGTATACAACTGTGTTAGTATTATAATCGAGATGGTTGGACAAAATGGTTGGAGTACCCATGAGTCGGCAATGGATGTCAGAGCATGTTGAGAACAAGGAACCTGTATGCTGACGGCAGTATCAGCATCAATGGCTTAGAGTTTTGGGAATTGGAAGGAAACATTACAAAAAATAGAAATAAAGAAATAACAGCGTTAGTTATATCTTTGACTTTGTTCAGGGTAATTTGTTCTATTTGTCACTCCAATTAATGTTGTGGCTCTTTCGTAATGAAAATATCCAAACGTTACTGAAGATACTTGTATCCTACTGCGGAATGTGTAAACAGTATGAAGAGAACACGTTTGCATTGGCTTACAGTTCTCGCTATTAACAATCCAGTAAAATTTCTGCTTTTCTCTTCATGCTCCAACTTCATTTGTGTACTGTTCAGTCCGTCTAGCGTTCTCTTTTCGGCAGTGTTAGTTGTATGTAAGCAGTGGTACAGTACAGATGAATATATGTATTCAGAGTTCCTCGAAACCCACTTAGTGTGAGTGACAGGGAGATGGAATGCACGAGAGCGTGCTGAAAAGTAATGATTCCGAATGTTTATTCTATTATCAGTATCCGTTGAGGTATTACATGTCATGCATATTATTCGGTCGACTTTACCGCTTCGTTGACACAAGTTGCAACTCTCTGCCACTAGAGGACTCCGAATTGTGGCGTGTTACATGCTGGTGTGTAACGTCACTATATCGATGCCCGAGAAACAGTTCACTCAACTGAAAGCACGAATTCGAGTAGTTCGTCCGCACATGGAGCACCCTCTCTTTCAGTATGACAATGTCTTACCACACACGAACGTTGTGACGTCTGCAACAGTCCGGTGCTTTGGGTTCACCGACATCGATCATCCTCCATACAGACCCATCCGATTTTCATATGTTACCAAAACTTAAAGAATACCTTCGTGGACTTGATTTTGATAGTGATGAAGCGTGCAAGGCTCCGTAATCAAAGTCAAACATTCTACTGCGACGGTATCAACAAACTTGCCTCTCAATGGGAGAAATATGTTCGTCGCCAAGGCGAATATGTTGAGGCGTAAATATGTAGAAATGAAGAATAGAGATGTAGAATATTGATTAAATTTGTTTTGTTTAAGTAGGGTCAAGAGTTGTCTCATAAAATATTCGGAGGCATTACTTTTCAGCACTCCTATGTGTAGCACTAAGACACCGTAAGAATTGTTTCCGTAAGCATTTCAATCTCACTGCTGTAATTTGCATCTGTGCCTAGGTGCCCAGGAAAGACTGTATCCAGTATTCAGAATGAGAACTGAGAATATAAATCGTCTGAGCTAAGTCAGACCATCCGATATTGCAATCCATTAAACTCGATTTGTGAGAATTCTGCTTTCAATAGGCATTTTTCAACAGGACAATGCCGTTCAATTCATGGGATGTGTTTGTATGAACTGCGTGTACTCCCGTGACCAGCATGATACTCAGACAAGTCCCTCATAGAACGCATGTGGGACCATATCGGATGTCAACTTTGTCCTAGAGCTAATCTCCACGTTATCTGCGACCTGTCACACAGCTGTGGGCTAGCTTGACGCGGGAGAGGTTACTACGACTTTATGACACTCTTCCAAACAGTCTCTGTGTCAGGGAATGTATATGGGCGTGAGATGACTGGCCTCACCCCACCCCCCTTCCCAAAAACACTTTTTGTGCTGTCATTTTTCCAAGTTCTCACATATAGGTGATACCGAAATTCTGTTAACATTGAAGAAGAGGAAGAAATGTTAACCTTTACCTAACCCATCAGCTTCGAGTCCTCTACAGGGTTGTGTAACTTTGTGACGTTACCTTGTGGTATTGTATATTGAAAGCTTTCATAACCTGTTGTCTTAGTTGCTGAGGAATCTTTCGGGTTATACGGTTATGGTCCTTGAAACTGTGATCCTGGTTCTGCTGAGCCTAGCGATCGACAGGCCGGATGTCGGAAATCGACATAAATACCGTGAAAAGGTGCGTAGTAGGTGTTTAGTCTGATTGACAGTGATAACACTATAGTTAAATTCTTTTATCTTGGCGATTCGCGCATGCCCGCCCAGACGCGGGAGATTGCTGCGTTGCCAGTTGTACGCGCCAAGAGAAGCAGCGCCATAGTATAGTTCGCAACCTTACCTTTAAGGGGAGCGCAAATTATGAAGTAAAGACACCACGGCCGTATTAACCCTTTCGATGCTACGGAGACGTGTTCCCCGCATTCCGCGATGTGCGCGATTTTGTCATCATTGCATTGCTCGCCTGTGCAGACACATGGGTGTTTCGACTGCTTTGACACACTTTATCATTCGATTTCATAAAAACTATTTGGCCCAAAAATTTGATTTTTACACATCTTCTTGAATGATACCTTCCCCCCATAAATGACTTAATGTTGTTTCGATGTTCAACGCAGTTATTGTGCAACATTAGATGAAGTAAACCATTGGACGAAATTTTGAAGAGTTTGCAGAGGTAAAAGTCCATAGCGTATACTTTCCATATGGTGGATTTTAGTTGCCACTAGAAATTTCAAAAAATTGCATTCAAACGAATAAAATTCATGAAGTAAAACACTTCGATATTGTTTTTAAATAAAGAAAATATTAAGCACCAAACAAGGTTTGAACTCAGAACCTTTCGCTTAGCAGCCATACACTTTACCCATTATGCTAACGCAGCTCGTCATTCAATGCACCTCCCGGAGGACTTTAAAAGATGACGCAAAATACCGACAAACACTTGGTGTGGCTATGAATTACTCACGTTTCGTCGAAGTACAATAGGAAATAACAATTACCGCTGTTCTTTATTGCGAAAAAGCGGTTAGTGAGAATGATACAAACACCTTTCCTTGCTATTGCCTGAATTAGGAGGCTTATTGCTTGTTTGGTTCAATTAATTAATAGAATATGAAGCAATTGGTATAAAGAATGCTTTTTCCAGAGTTTTTATAAAAGAAAGTCTGCTATCAAGACATTGCTTTTGTTCAATTACTTTATTTATGACTGAACGTTTCTAAAACTGAAGACACTCGTCCATGCTCTGCACTGCAGTCGAGCTCTGGCAACGTCATTCTCTGTTCATTGGCTGGCTGTGTTTTATGACGTCAGATGCGCAGAACGAACCTAAACTCGGCCGCCGTCATAAATGACGCGCACTTCAGTCAAAGTTAAAATTTAACCACTGAATTGCCGTCTGTCAGAGATAAAACTTGTCTATCGACTCTGTAGAGTTACTGTCCACATAACACTAACTTTCATGGCTTCTTCTTTTCTGTTAAAGTTGTCCCCGTGTTTGCACATTTCAACAGTTTCTCTATCAGCTTTGGAGAGTCGTCGTAGATAAAATTTTGGTTTCGGAAAACTTCAATTCACGGATTCCTCAGCAGAGACCATGCTCTGCAAATTATCCTACTTTCCTTCGTCGGTAAATAAAAGGGTAAATACACGTCAGTAGGAATGTGGGGATCTTTGGTACACTATCTGCGACAGGCAACATCTTGCATTCACATCCCTACAATATCACAAGCAACGAAGTTCGTTCCCTAGCCATTGTCAAGCAGTTTACGTACAGTTTTAGCTATAGTAACTCTTTTGTATCAGACAAACTGATGTACACATGTTAATGTTTTCCAAATGAGAAACACTCATCACTGCCTCTCAGTTTATCATACCAATTTGTTATAAACTTTGTTTCTACTGGTTGATAAAATGTTCACTTCTCGAGGTTCTTGGGCGTCAGGGAAAAAAGTGTTGAAGCATATGCGAATTGTATGTAACTGTTGTCATACTGACTTGTATTTATTCCCTGTGATTCAGTCCAAGTTTATCCACTATAAGTCACTATAATTTAGCGATGTTTTTACAAAACGTGTGAGAGAGAACGTGTTACACCTCCCGACAAGGAATAATAGCTCTGAGCAACCTTCCATTACGGCGTGTGTCGTTCGCCGATGAAAGTACGTAATTGCCTCATAAGGTACTTGCGAACTGCAAGTTGCGTGCTATCGTGCACTTTAACTGCGTTGTGCTCTTGAAGTGCATGTTCACGCAGAACAGATAATATTTTGCAGGACAAGTTGAGGTCAGTTTTCCGCACGTCGTACCTGCTATGTATCTCAGGACAGTTCATGAAATTTTCAAAGGCTAATACAAAATATTAGGTTGCCTAATTTACTGTAGATTCTAACGTTCATCCCGAAGCCTGACGGACTGGATTTAGGGCAGCAAATGAACTTGTCAGGTATTTAATGTAGGTGATGATTCTGCTTTCACTATGTACAGTGAGATCGCCGTACTAGTGGCGTGATTCTTCCTGTCAGTGGTAGGAGCAGGCACTAAATACGGTGGCTTTTCCACAAAAGATGCACCAGCGTTGTGCCGATAGCGATTCATCCATTAGCGAAGGGGTGAACTTGGCTCTGGAGGTTTCGACTGTTCACATAGTATTCCTTTAGAACTTGCAGAAAGTTGTTAAGTGGTCAAAGGTGTCCACATGGCGGAAAATGCTTCGGACTGAGTCAGAATTCTATCAGTCAGTGGTGACTAGCTCAAAGGCTGATACGTCAGTTTTCTGGAGTTACCTAGATATCATCTTACAGATTTGAGGGAGGCTTCTTGAGGGGCCACGAAACACAAAATTTACTAGTAAATTTGGCATCATCATCATCATCATCATCATTATCATCATCATCATCATCCATTTTTTTCAGTGCTGGATAAATGCTTTCTTCTTGCATTATCAACTTCAACTGTATGTATCTCTATTTATCCTGTATGTTTTCTTACATTGCCCACTTCCAGTAGTTTATCATCTCAGTTGTTTCGTCTCTCGTGAAATCTAGCAAAAAAATTTCTTGTTCCACCTTCTATACAGTCGCCCGGCTACATGTCCGATCCGCTTACATTTTATTACAGACTTGAATCTGTTTTCTCATCTGCTCGTTTCGTTTCCTGCATCTCCTAATAACTTCCATCTTGCATCTCCCGAATGCTCACTGAGAGACCACCGACGTTAGAATGGACTTTGCATTTAAAATCCATATCCAACAGACATAATTAAAATTTCGTTTTTAGGCAGAGCAGAAGATTAACTTTGAGAGCCCAGTTTACTAGCTTACCAGGAGCAGTGACAAATCTAAAGTGTTCAGTGAGAAAAATTTGCGTGTGCAATAATAAGAATGCAGTGAGAACCTATCCACAATGAAAACAAACACTCCAAACCGACATTTCACGTAAGTCACATCCAACAAAAATCTGTAACGCAACCATCTGTGTGTGGCGTGCTTATAATTATGTATTATTTATATTTTAGGACAATTAATCTGTAAAAAACGGACCACATATTATAAGGAAATCGCGTAAACCGTCTGAAGATGAATCATAACGATTCGAAACCGGTACCGGCAACCTTTGAATAAAGGAACTGAAAGTAAATTTGTGGCTGGTTGCCGTCCCAACACCAACATTTGTCTTCAAAAATGCATGTAATTTCGTCATAATCCCCTTCTACACCGACCAACTTAGGGTGCGATATGAGGATCTCTTGCGGCTTCGTAGGGTTCAGTTTTAGTTCTAGAATTTTCTAATGCTTCGATACTGAATAAAGGTCAACTATCATACCTGCAATGGCAGAACCGATATCGTTAGGAACGGGAATTTTTCATTACAATGAAGCTCGCCACCTACAATCCAAAATGGACCATATCACTGAACTGCCGCTATACTACTCTAATTCCAGTAATTGACAGAGTTAGTTACGTACACATTACCTCACGCATTTTTGGGTTTTTGTTGACATTAGCCACTTATTTTAGCAGTTGGCTTCAACTGAGTTTTGTGTTTATACTTCTCTAACTCAGTACCCATAAACTAATTCTATAATACATAAATACAGGTAGATATCAAGGACATGTACATCTACATCTATACCCCATGAGCCACCTTAAGGCGTGTGATGGAGGATACTTCTGGTATCTTTTGCCCCCTTTCCTGTTCCATTAGCGAATGTTGGGTGGGAAAAACGATTGTCTGTAAGGCTCCATTTTTTTGCTTGTGTGTGTGTGTGTGTGTGTGTGTGTGCCATCAGCCTTCTGACTGGTCTAATGCGGCCAGCCACGATTTTCTCTCCTGCGCAAACCTCTTCATCTCAGAGTAGCATTAACAACTTACATATTCAGCTATTTTCTTTGTGTATTCAAACCTCTGTTTTCCTCTACAGTTTATACCCTTTACAGCTCCCTCTAGTACCACGTAAGTTATTCAATGATGTCTTAACAGATGTCCCACCATCCCGTTCCTTCTTCTTGTCAGTGTTTTTCACATATTCCTTTCCTTGCCGATTTTCTGGAAAGCCTCTTCATTCCTTACCTTGTCAGTCCACCTAATCTTCAACATTATTCTGTTGCATCACATCTCACATGCTTCGATTCTCTTTGTTTCCAGTTTTCCCACAGTACATGTTTCACTACCATACAGTACTGTGCTACAAACGTACATTCTCAGAAATTTATTCCTCAAATTAAGGCCTATGCTCGGTATTAGCATACTTCTCTTGGCCAGGAATGCCCTTTTTGCTGTTGCTAACCTGCTTTTTACGTACCCCTTTCTCCGTCCGTCATGGGTTATTTTGCTGCCTAGGCAGCAGAATTCCTTAACTTCAACTACTTCATGATCAGTCCTTACGTCAAGTTTCTCGCTGTTCTTATTTATACTGCTTCTCATTACCTTCGTCTTTCTTCGAATTACTTTTAATCCATATTATGTACTGACTGGACTGTCCTTTGCATTCAACAGAACCTGCAACTCTTCTTAATTTTCACTCAGGATAGCAATGTCATTAGTGAATATTATCATTATATGTATAGCCTTTCGCCTAGACTTTTAATTCCGCTCTTGAAACTTCCTTTTATTCCCGACATTGTTTCATCGATGCATGGATTGAACATTAAGGCAAAAGACTACACCCTTTTTAATCCGAACACATCGTTCTTGGTCTTCCTCTCTTTCTGTTTTCTCTTGGTTCTTGTACGTAATGTGTATTACCCGTCTTACCCTATAGTTTACCCTTATGTTTCACAGAATTTCGAACATCTTGCATCATTTTACTTTGTCGATCGCTGTTCTCAGGTCGACAAATCCTATGAACGTATTTTGAGTTTTCTTCAGTACCCTTACCGTATCAACCGCAACGTCAGAGTTGACTCTGTGGTGCCTTTGTCTGATCGTCATCTAACACATCCTCGATTTTCTTTTCCATTCTTCTGTATATTATTCTTGTCGGCAACTTGGAAGAATGAGCTGTTAAGTAGATCGTGCTGATTGTGCGATGGCTCTTGCAATGTTCGGAATTGTGCGGATGATATTTTTCCGAAGGTCAGATGGTACAACGTCAGCGTCATATATTCTTACTCTAACGAGAATAGTCGTTTTTTCTTCACTTCCCCTAATCAGTTTAATAATTCTGATGAAATGTCATGTATCCCGTCTGCCGTATTCGCTCTTAGGTCTTTCGAAGCTCTTTTAAATTGTGATTGTAATACTGGATTTCTTTCCTATTGACTTCTTTTGCTTCTTCTATCAAGCCATCAGACAAGTCTTCCCGTCATAGAGGCCTTCAGTGTTCTCTTTCCACCTATTCGCTCTGCCCTCTGTATGTAACAGTGCAATTCCCACTGTATTCTTCATATTACCGCCCTTGCTTTTAATTTCGCCGAAGGCTGTTTTGACTTTTCTATATGCTGAGTCAGTTCTTCCGACCATCATTTTTTTCTTTTCTTTTTCGATTTCTTCACATTTCTCAAGCAGCCATGTCGGCTTAGCTTCCCTACACTTCCCATTTATTTCATTCCTAAGTGACTTATATTTCAGAAGACCTGAATTTCCATGAATATTTTTGTACTTCTTTCTTTTCATCGAGCAACTGAAGTACTTCTTCTGTTACCCACGGTTTTTGCGCAGCTGCCTTCTTTGTACCTACGTTTTTCTCCCTAACTTCTATGATTACCAATTTTGGAAATATCCATTCCTCTTCAACTTTGCTGCCTATAAGGGCTATTCCTTATCGTAGTATCTATAGCCTCAGAGAACTTAAAGCGAGTCTCTTCATTCCTTAGTGCTACTGTATTCTACTTGTTTGCACGTTGATTCTTCTTGACTAGTCTCTTAAATTTCAGCCTACTCTTCATCACTACTAAATTGTAACCTGAGTCTGTATCTGCCCCTGAGTACGCCTTGCAATCCAGCATCTGATTTAGTAGTCTCTGCCTCACCACAATGTAATATAAGTAAAATCTTCCCGCATATCCCGGCCTTTTTCGGGTATAGCTCCGTATGACAACGAACTTCTCTGATTTTCCCGTCGTCATAATGTAGCGAGACGTATTGTCAGAGGAAGTAATATGTTTCATCACTCGTCCTTGGACGTATGCTCTCGAAATTTCAACAGTAAACGTCTTCTTGATGAAGATCTCTCTTATAGCGTTTGCAACAGAAGTATGTTGAGCACACGCGTAACGTTTTTTTTTTTTTTTTTTTTTTTTTTTTTTTTTTTTTTTTTTTTTTTTTTTTTTTTTTTTTGCCAAATAAACGATCCCGTGATGAAAAGCAGCGCTCTTCGTTGCAACTTCTCCCTCTCTTATGTTATTCCTGCTCAGTAAGGTTCGCAGACTGATACATAATATTCACAATCGGCTGAAAAAGTGTTTTTAAGCCACATGATTTCCTCAAGATTCTTCCTATGACCTTAGTCTGGCCTCTGCTTCTATTTGTTTTGTGTGGTCATTCCACACGTAGATCGCACTGCATCGTTAAGCACAGGTATTTTACGATAGTTATTATTTCCACTGATTTGTCAGCAATAGTGTAATCGAATAGAAACTGATTTCTTCGCTTGTTTAAGCGCAGTACGTTGCATTTACTTACTTTGAGTGTCAACTCCCAGTCCCTCCACCAACCGACGATCCTCTACAGGTCTGCCTGCATTTTGCTTCAGTCTTCTGGTGATGTAACCTTCCTAGATGCAACGACATCGTTCACGTATAGCCCTACAGAGCCTCCTTTATCCACTAGATCATTAACACTAGATTACTAAACCGTCGTAAAAGCCGGCCGGGGTAGCCGAGCGGTTCTAGGCGCTACAGTCTGGAACCGTGCGACCGCTACGGTCGCAGGTTCGAATCCTGCCTCGGGCATGGATGTGTGTGATGTCTTTAGGTTGGATAGGTTTAAGTACTTCTAAGTTCTAGGGGACTGATGACCTCAGAAGTTAAGAATAGCTAAGTCTCAGAATAAAATTAAAACCATATGGTCAGTCGCAAAGGAAGTGGCTGGTCTGCAGAGACAGGTCGAGGATATAGAATCAGTGCATAGTGGGAATGTCTGTGTTACTGATAAGTCGCACATATGTACAGTATTTAATAATCACTTTCTGAATATAGCAGGTGAACTAAGTAGAAACCTAGTCCCAACAGGGAATCATATAGCGCTCGTAGAAAAAAGTGTTCCGAGACTGCTACCTGAAATGCTCCTCCATGATACTGACAAGAGGGAGATTGAGTTAATAATTAAATCACTAAAGATCAAAAACTCTCATGGATATGACGGGGTATCTAGCAGAATACTGAAGTATTGTTCTATGTATGTTAGCCCAGTACTTAGCCATATCTGTAACTTTTCCTTTAGGAGTGGTCGGTTTCCTGACCGATGAAAGTCTCGGTAGTGAAGCCACTTTATAAGAAGGGAGACAGGCATGATGTTGACAATTATAGATCTATTTCTATGCCATCGGTGTTTGCTAAAGTTATCGAGAGGGTTGTATATACAAGGTTACTGGAGCATTTAAATTCACATAATTTGCTGTCAAATGTACAGTTTGGTTTTAGAAATGGTTTAACAACTGAAAATGCTATATTCTCTTTTCTCTGTGAGGTTTTGGACGGATTAAATAAAAGGTTGCGAACGCTAGGTGTTTTCTTTGATTTAACGAAGGCTTTTGACTGTGTTGACCACAAAATATTACTGCAGAATTTGGACCATTATGGAGTAAGGGGAGTAGCTTACAATTGGTTCGCCTCTTACTTTAAGAACAGAAAGCAGAAGGTAATTCTCTGCAATACTGAGAGTGGTAGTGATGTTCAGTCCCAATGGGGCACTGTTAAGTGGGGCATTCCCCAAGGTTCGGTGCTGGGGCCACTACTGTTTCTTATTTATATATATGATATGCCTTCTAGTATTACAGGTGATTCAAAAATATTTCTGTTTGCTGATGACACCAATTGGTAGTGAAGGATCTTGTGTGTAATACTGAAACAGTATCAAATAATGTAGTTCATGAAATAAGTTCGTGGCTTGGGGAAAATAATTTGATGCTAAATCACAATAAGACTCAGGTTTTACAGTTTCTAATCGACAATTCAACAATAACCGATATTTTGATCAGACAGAATGGGCATATTATAAGCGAGACGGAACAGTTCAAGTTCCTAGGCGTTCGGATAGATAATAAGCTGTTGTGGAAAGCCCATGTTCAAGATCTTGTTCAGAAACTAAATGCTGCTTTATTTACCATTAGAACAGTATCTGAAATAAGTGACAGTTCAACACGAAGAGTAGTCTATTTCGCATATTTTCATACGCTTATGTCATATGGTATTATTTTTTGGGGTATTTCTTCTTATTCAAAAAGGGTATTTTAGGCTCAAAAACGGGCTGTTCGAGCTATGTGTGGTGAAAGTTCGAGAACCTCTTGTTGACCCCTATTCAATAGTCTGGGAATTCTGACATTGCCCTCACAGTATATATTTTCTTTAATGTCGTTTGTTGTTAGCAATATTAGATTATTCCCAAGAGTTAGCAGCTTTCACTCAGTTAATCCTAGGCAGAAATCAAATCTGCATGTGGAATGCATTTCCTTGACTCTTGTGCAGAAAGGAGTGCAGTATTCTGCTACATCCATTTTCAATAAGCTACCACTAGAACTCAAAAATCTTAGCAGAAACCCATACACTTTTAAGTCTAATCTGAAGAGTTTCCTCATGGCTCACTCCTTCTATTCTGTCGAGGAGCTCCTGGAAGAGCTGAAAAATTAAGTAAATTCCAGTGTTACATTGTTGATTTTCTGTATTTAAACTTACGAATTGTCGCCTGAATATGTTTCTTATATTTCATTTTGTCTGTTTCTACTATCGTGTTATAATTTCATGTATTGACTCGTTCAATGACCATGGAGACTTCTCCTTAATTTGGTCCCAAGGAACAATAAATAAATAAATAAAGTCCCATAGTGCTCAGAGGCATTTGAACCATTTTGAGCCGTCGTAAAATTTTCTATCGCAGTAGAGTATAAAACAGGACATTTTGTACTTAATTTGGTATGTAACACGCCATTGGAGATCTAATACTTTAACTAATGCATAGTCTATAAATTATGACTTTCTCTGAATAAAATTTGCCATGGTTTAGTAGAACTGTACCATTTCACTACCCCCCACCCCCCTCCATCCGCCATTAGTGTTCCAGGATTAATAAATAGTGTAAATAACAGCAGCCCAGATTTTGTTTCGTTAAGAATGACATGTTGAGTTTTATCTGCAAAGATGTCCTGTATCGACTCACACAAATCTGGTCCGATTATTGATACGTTCGTATTTTGTTTACTAAACAACAGTGCGAAACTACAACTAATGCCTTTCCGAAATCCAAGGAACACAGCATCAACCTCAGCGCTTCTACCTACGGTACTCTGGTTCTCATCGATGAGCACAGCGAACTAAGTTTCGCAAGATCTCTGCTTACGGAATCCATGATCATTTTTATTTAGGACATATTGGATCTTCATAAACGTCATACTATATTGAAGCACCAAAGAAAATGGTATAGGCATGCGTATTCAAACACAGAGATATCTAAATAGGCAGAATACGGCGCTGCGGTCGCCGCAGTTGTTAGATCGGTTCCTGCTGCTACAACGAAGAGGTTATCAAGATTTAAGTGAGTTTGAACTTGGTGTTATAGTCGGCGAAAAAGCGATGGGAAACGGCATCTTCGAAGTAACGATGAAGTGGGGATCTTCCCATAAGACTATTTCATGAGTGCGCCGTGAATATCAGGAATCCGGTAAAATACCAACTTTCCGACATCGCTGCGGTCGGTAAGAGATCTTGCAAGAACGAGACCAACGACGACTGAAGGGAATCGTTCAGTGTGACAGAAGTGCAACCCTTCCGCAAATTGCTGCATATTTCAATGTTGGGCCATCGACAAGTATCAGCGTGCGAATCATTCAACGAAATATAATTGATATGAGCTTTCGGAGCCGAAGGCCCCCTCGTATACCCTTGATGATCGCACCACACAAAGCCTTGCGCCTTGCGCTCTGTAATGGTGTGGGGCGTGCGCAGTTGAGTAATACGGGACCACTGATACTTCTAGATACGACTCTGACAGGTGACACGTACGTAAGCATCCAATCTGATTACCTGCATCCATTCATGTCTATTGTGCATTCCGACGAACTTGGGCAGTTCCAGCATGACAATACGACACCCCAAACGTCCAGAATTGCTACAGAGTAGCTCCAGGAACATTCTTCTGAATTTCAACACTTCCGCTGGACACTAAACTCCCCAGACATGAACATCATTGAGCATACCTGGGATACCTTGCAACCTTGTGTTCAGAAGAGATCTCCACCCCCTCGTACTCTTAAGGAGATATGGACAGCTCTGCAGGATTCATGGTGTCAAGTCCCTCCAGCACTACTTCAGACATTAGTCAAGTCCATGCCCCGTCGTGTTGCGGCACTTCTGCGTGCTTGCGAGAGCCCTACACGATATTAGGCAGGTGTACCAGTTCCTTTGGCTCTTCAGTGTACATGAGCGTAGAACGTGCACCATAATTCTACAAGGGAGTGACGTCGGGGATATAGGCTTATAACTATACGGGTCTGTCCGACTGCCTTTCGTCGAAGGGGGAATAACCTGCGCTTTTTTTCAGTCGCCAGGTACCCTTCGTTGCCCCAGGAGCCTACGATAAAATACTGCTAGAAGGAGAGCAAGTTCTTTTGCATTATCTCTGTAGAACCTCACAGGTATCTCATCCGGTCCAGCTGCCTTTTCACTTTTGAGCAGTTTTAGATGATCTTCTATTTCGCGATCACTTATTTCAATATCTGCCATTTTGATATTCGTCAGATAACTGAAATGAGGTAACGTATGATCTTCCACGATGAAACAATTACAGAAGAACGAATTCGTTATTTCAGCCTTCTCTTTGTCATCTGTTTTTTTCGGTGCCAGTATTGTCACTGAGCGACAGAACAAAGCATTTGGATCCCCTTATTGACTTTATGTAAGATCATATAAGATCAAAAGTTCTTAGGATTTTTAGTCAGATCGGTTGCCAAATTTTTACTTTGAAATTCATTAAATGCTTCTCGCACCGCTCTCCTCGTGCTCTTTTTGGCTTCAATCAGTTGTTGTTTATCAGGTTTTGACTTCGCTTAAATCGCATATGAAGCTTTCTTTGCTTTCGTAGCAACTTCCTAACACGGCTGTTGAACCATCTCCCACAATCTTGCTCAGCACATACATGTCTAAGTTATATTGTGCAATGCTTCTGATTGTCAATTATTTGTGCTCTACTTCTGCATTCTCAGAGCCGAATATTTGATGCTGACTTATTAAATGTTCTCAATTTGTTCTGTCACTTTTGCTAGCTAAAAATATTTAACTTTTCTAACATTCGTTGTAATGACTGTAGTGATTGACGCTATCACAGCCTTGTTATCACTGATTCCCTCCTCGATGCTGACTGATTCGAAAATTTCGGGGGTCTTAGGTACTAGGACGCCTAAACAACTGTTCAAACGCGTCGGTTCTGTAACTACTCGCTGGAAGTGATTTTCAGACTAGACGCTCAGAACAAGTGCGCACGAATCCATTTCTCTGGCATCATTTTTACTTGCATGACTCTGTCAATCTTCTTCTTACAATAGCGTTATCAGGAAACCTGTCATATTCTACAAGTTGTCTCTGAAGTAAGTGACAGCTAGAAGAATGTAACATAGATGAGCTGTCACTGGTACACAAGAAGAAAAAGAATGGGTCGAGAATTGAATCCTGAAGAACTTCTCCGAGTACATATTTCGTGGCAGATTTTCCGTCTTACAAACATCTCAGTGAAATCTGTTTATCTCGTAGATGTCGAACCTTACCAGAAGTTGATTGTCTTAATGTCAAAAATAAGACATTAAAGTCGGCAACACCAAAAGTCTTACTTAAATTAAGCAGATTTAAAATGGTCACTTAGCGTATGTCTATGGCTTTTCCAACACAGTTGAACAATTTTTGTAAATGCCGTAGTTGTCAAGCACAACGATATCATATTTCAGTTGTGCCTTGGAAAAGTCAGCGTGTTCACCTGGTAACGTTTTGGCAGTTGTCGAATTCGTTAGCTGGCTGCATTCCCTTAAGTTCCTTGGACATTACACTCAGAAGAAGCTCAAATTTCAGAGCTGCAGTACTGGCTGGAGGGATTAGTAAAACTATATATACCCTCCGTCTTTTGTGTTAGTTTACTGCATTTCGCATCTCGCTCCTGACATCACTCGACAGGAATCGAGAAAAATCGGAAGTATTCGGACAAGTAGTCTATATGCTTCGACATCTACACTCTATCGAAAATCTAAAACACTGCAGAGAAATAGTAGCAACATGAGCAAATTGTGTAGTTGGCAGTTGTATGAAACATGTGTACTGTTTCCACTTAAGACATGTTAGTACAGATGCCTGTTCGGTACACAGACGAAATGACACAATGGGAATAAAATGCAACAGAGGCCTGCATTTACAGTTACGAGTCTAGGCTAACGCTTTTTCTCATAGACAGAAGACAGGAACACGAGAGACAATTGAACTCGTATATCCCTTTGGGTTAATTCGTAAGCCACCTTTCTGGCTTGGATATTTTCGGTCACTTCTGCGAGCCCTCTTTGGCTGTGCCCTTGGCAGGGACCTACGTCGCCACGCCCTCGGTACGGCCCTGAATGTGTCAGACTAGATTTCTGTACGCGCTGTGTGTTCAGAGCGTCACGTGCAGAGGTCGTGGGCGGCCAGTGTCGTGGCAGCGAGCGGCCGCAGTCGTGGTAGCGCGCGCCATCTGTGCGCCACAGCAGGAACTACTAGCAACTCTACAATCTCACGAATCTCAACACGACACCCCCGTAATGCTTGCGGTTCTTAACGCGGTCACGGAAACTCTCTGACTTGATTTAGCGGAGCTGATAAAAACAATGCAAGTACTTCTCGGGAAACAGGTTCTTCGATGTTTCTCGACGCGTTGCGCAGTTTAAAACGAATGCACTTGCGATACTCTTTTGTTTCAGGAGTGGAACATTCCACTCTAGTAAAAAACTTCCGCATGCCATCCGCAGATAAAGAAATATTTGCTAAAGAACAAAGTTTTCGAAAAATTTGTGATATTGTTTTTGTACATCAATATTTTTGGGAATAAATATTAGAGTATTACGACCACTACTTAATAGTATGTTAAACCAATTTTCGTAATGAGCACTGTGTGATTAAAATTATCCGGACACCTACTGATGATGATGAAGTCCCGTACTCCTTGACAGAGCGTAGGGGAACGATGCGGGAGACCCGCACCGCCGTATTAGGCAAGGTCCAAGTGGAGGTGGTTTGCCATTGCCTTCCTCCGACCGTAATGGGGATGAATGATGACGGTGAAGAAGACGACACAGCAAAACCCAGTCATCTGGAGGCAGGTGAAAATTCCTGATCCCGCCGGGAATCGAACCTTTTTTTTTTTTTTTTTTGTAACCACATGTACAGGGTGTTTCAAAAATGACCGGTATATTTGAAACGGCAATAAAAACTAAACGAGCAGCGATAGAAATACACCGTTTGTTGCAATATGCTTGGGACAACAGTACATTTTCAAGCAGACAAACTTTCGAAATTACAGTAGTTACAATTTTCAACAACAGATGGCGCTGCGGTCTGGGAAACTCTATAGTACGATATGTTCCACATATCCACCATGCGTAGCAATAATATGGCGTAGTCTCTGAATGAAATTATCCGAAACCTTTGACAATGTGTCTGGCGGAATGGCTTCACATGCAGATGAGATGTACTGCTTCAGCTGTTCAATTGTTTCTGGATTCTGGCGGTACACCTGGTCTTTCAAGTGTCCCCACAGAAAGACGTCACAGGGGTTCATGTCTGGCGAATAGGAAGGCCAATCCACGCCGCCTCCTGTATGTTTCGGATAGCCCAAAGCAATCACACGATCATCGAAATATTCATTCAGGAAATTAAAGACGTCGGCCGTGCGATGTGGCCGGGCACCATCTTGAATAAACCACGAGGTGTTCGCAGTGTCGTCTAAGGCAGTTTGTACCGCCACAAATTCACGAAGAATGTCCAGATAGCGTGATGCAGTAATCGTTTCGGATCTGAAAAATGGGCCAATGATTCCTTTGGAAGAAATGGCGGCCCAGACCAGTACTTTTTGAGGATGCAGGGACGATGGGACTGCAACATGGGGCTTTTCGGTTCCCCATATGCGCCAGTTCTGTTTATTGACGAAGCCGTCCAGGTAAAAATAAGCTTCGTCAGTAAACCAAATGCTGCCCACATGCATATCGCCATCATCAATCCTGTGCACTATATCGTTAGCGAATGTCTCTCGTGCAGCAATGGTAGCGGCGCTGAGGGGTTGCCGCGTTTGAATTTTGTATGGATAGAGGTGTAAACTCTGGCGCATGAGACGATACGTGGACGTTGGCGTCATTTGGACCGCAACTGCAACACGGCGAACGGAAACCCGAGGCCGCTGTTGGATCACCTGCTGCACTAGCTGCGCGTTGCCCTCTGTGGTTGCCGTACGCGGTCGCCCTACCTTTCCAGCACGTTCATCCGTCACGTTCCCAGTCCGTTGAAATTTTTCAAACAGATCCTTTATTGTATCGCTTTTCGGTCCTTTGGTTACATTAAACCTCTGTTGAAAACTTCGTCTTGTTGCAACAACACTGTGTTCTAGGCGGTGGAATTCCAACACCAGAAAAATCCTCTGTTCTAAGGAATAAACCATGTTGTCTACAGCACACTTGCATGTTGTGAACAGCACACGCTTACAGCAGAAAGACGACGTACAGAATGGCGCACCCACAGACTGCGTTGTCTTCTATATCTTTCACATCACTTGCAGCGCCATCTGTTGTTGAAAATTGTAAGTACTGTAATTTCGAAAGTTTGTCCGCCTGAAAATGTACTGTTGTCCCAAGCATATTGCAACAAACGGTGTATTTCTATCGCTGCTCGTTTAGTTTTTATTGCCGTTTCAAATATACTGGTCATTTTTGAAACACCCTGTATTTATTTAAATATATTAACAAAGATACATTTGTTTGAAAATCTTTTCATTCTATTAACCGATTATATTCCTAGAGTTGGTTAACAATACTGTCGGTTTATAGTATTTCGTTTGTATATTCTTTTGTTTTTCATTTTTCTCTTATTGTTGTTCCTTGAACCCTTTTACATGGCGATTTCTCGTCCATTTTATTGGGTAAAACATTGCAGGACGGGCATAATAATTTATCTGTAGCATCGACACGTTGATTTTGAGTTCAAACTTGTGTATGTCAAGCACTTGTGATGCCACAGGCACGTTGTGCATTCTGGTTTGACCTCTTCCTCTAGTTTGCACTGTTAGGTGGGACAGTATGAGGAAAAATATCAGCATAATAGATGGAGCAGAAGCGGAAGAAAACTTTTTTTATATATACTACGGTTTATACATAAGTTGAAGAAGAAAGAAAAAATCTCTGCTTCTCTCATATAATGAGAGAAGCAGAGAGGAAAGTGTGAGTAAACAATATAAATTTTATAGAAATCATTCAGAAAAAAAAAACAAATTTATGAGAAGTTGGCATTTTTCACTAAGTGATGCTTGTATTCTAGGCAATATAGCACAAATAATGAAAAAGAAAACACTGTTAGTACTACTGGGCATACTTTTGACACTGATTTGGCTGCGAGAATGACAGAGGTTTGGTGAGAAGCACTTTGTATCAGTGATTTCACTAAGAAGAAACACTTTAAAATACTATACTTCACTAGGGAGAAGAATACACTTTATCTTTTTTGTTGCACTTATTCACTATCACTGCACACTTTCTTCTTGTGGTGAGTGTGGTGAGGTGGCTGGTGGTGGTGCTGAGGGTCACAGGCTGGGGAGGACTCTGGCGATCGCTGTCTGCAGTGGAATCTGCAGGAAGTTTCTGAAGTTTCGTGTGGTAGCGCCTGTGTTGCTGCGCCGTCTTGTTCTCCTCCCAGAGGTCCATCAGGAAGGCTGGTCGGTCTGCCTCCTTGCTACGATGGCGTGTGTCGTCATGGCGAGGATCCAGAGAGTCGCCAGTCGCATGGCTCGTGGAAATGGGTTGCAATCATGGGGAGCCCCGGGACCCCATGCTCGGAAAGCGAGAACGCTACCTCGAGACCACGAGCTGCGAGCGGACACCTGTTAGGGGACATAAATATGGGGCGTTCCACCCCTCGTCTTTGTGACGATCTGAACCCTGCTGGAGGTACTTTCAGTGATGTATTTGAATATCTGTGGAAGAATGGCAACCTAGTCTTCCTCAAGAGACTAAACCAGAGAAAACAGTGGTACTGGATGCAGTGGACTAAAGCGAAGTCGACGTTCTAATTCATCCCAAACGTGTTCCATTGGGTTGAAGACTCTGGGCAGGCCAGTCCTTTTCGGGAATGTGATTGTCAACAAACCATTCCCTTACAGATGCTGCTTTATGACAGGATGCATTGTTATGTTGGTCTCTGAACTGCTTCTCTTCTGTACACAGTACACAATGCTGGAATATGTGTTCATACTCTTCCATATTCAGCGTTCAGTAAAGGGACCACACCTAACCATGTAAACTCCCCCACATCGTAACACCACCTCCTCAAAACTTCGCTGTTGGCACGACGCATGATGAGAGGTGACATCCTCCAGCTATTCACCAAACACAAGCCTTTCCATCGGATTGCCACAGGGTATAACGTGATTCATCACCCAAAATCACTCGTTACCAGTCACCCACTATCCAGTGTCGTCGCTCTTTACGCCACCTCAATCTTCGCCTGGCAATGACAACAGAAATCTGTGGCTTACGAGGAGCTGCTCGACCACTGAACAACATTCCTTTTAACATCCTACAAACACGCATTATGCTAGCTGGACTGTTGGTAGCACTTTCGAATGCACGAGCGACTCCTCCTGCTGATTTCGTGCGATTTTGTACAACCATGCTCCGCACTGCTCGACGGTCCTTTCTGTCAGTACAAGATGTCTGCCCCGTCTTGGTTTAGTGGTTGTACCTTCGTCTTTCCACTCCAAAATCATATCACCAACAGTCGACTTGGTCGGCTTTAGGAGGGTTGAAATGTATCTGCTGGATTTGTTCCTTAGGTGACTAGTCTACAGCTACATCTACATCTACATCTACGTGATTGCTATTCACAATAAAGTACCTGGCAGAGGGTTCAATGAACCACCATCAAGCTGTCTCTCTAGCGTTCCACTCTCCAACGGCACGCGGGAAAAACGAACACTTAAATTTTTCTGTGCGAGCCCTGATTTCTCTTATTTTATCGTTTCTCCCTATGTAGGTGGGTGCCAACAGAATGTTTTCGCAGTCGGAGGAGAAAATTGGTGATTGAAATTTCATGAGAAGATCCCGTCGCAAAGAAAAACACTTTTGTTTTAATCATTGCCACTCCAACTCACGTATCATGTCTGTGGCACTATCTCCCCTATTTCGCGATAGTAAAAAACAAGCTGCCCTTCTTTGTACTTTTTCGATGTCATCCGTCAGTCCCACCTGATGCGGATCCCACGCCGCACAGCAATACTCCAGAATAGGGCGGACAAGCGTGGTGTACGCAGTGTCTTTAATAGACCTGTTGCACCTTCTAAGTGTTCTACCAATGAATCGCAGTCTTTGGTTTCCTCTACCCACAATATTATCTATGCGATAGTTCCAATTTAGGTTATTTGTAATTGTAATCCCTAAGTATTTAGCTGAATTTACAGCCTTCAGATTTGTGTGACTTATCGCGTAATCGAAATTTAGCGGATTTCTTTTAGTACTCATGTGAGTACCTTCGCACTTTTCTTTAGTCAGGACCAATTGCCGCTTTTCGCACCATACAGATATCTTATCTAAATAATTTTGCAAGTCGTGATCATCTGATGACTTAACAAGACGGTAAATGACAGCATCATCTGCAAACAATCTAAGACGGCTACTCAGATTGTCTCCTATGTCGTCAGATCAGGAACAATAGGGGGCCTATAACACGTCTTGGGGAACGCCGGATATTACTTCTGTTTTACTCGATGACTACGAACTGTAACCTTTCTGACAGGAAATAACGAATCTAGTCGCACAACTGAGGCGATACTCCGTAGACACGCAGTTTGGTTAGAAGACGCTTGTGAGGAACGGTGTCGAAAGTCTTTTGTAAATCTAAAAATGTATAATCAATTTGACATCCCCTGTCAAAAGCACTTATTACTTCATGAGTATAAAGAGCTAGTTGTGTTTCACAAGAGTCATGTTTTCTGAATCCGTGCTATGCGTCAATAAATCGTTTTCTTCGAGGTACTTCCAAAACCCTACTGCAAATCGACGTTAGTGATATACGCCTGTAATTCAGAGGATTACTCCTACTTTGGTATTGGTGTGACTTGAGCAATTTTCCCGTCTTTAGGTACGGATATTTCTGTGATTGAGTGGTTGTATATAATTGCTAAATATGGAGCTATTTTATCAGCCTACTCTGAGAGGAATCTGACTGGTATACAATCTGGACCGGAGGCCTTGCCTTTATTAAGTGATTTAAGCTGCTTTGTTATACCGAGGATATCTACTTCTATGTTTCTCATCTACGTTTCTCGTCCGGCTCGAAGACACTAAGCTTTCCTGACCGATCCACACTGCTGTTATTGCTGCTCTATTGATAAAGCGGTGCTCCCCGCCACCTTTTACACACACATCAAAAAAAGTTTTGCATCACCTCGGTTCCGAGAGTTCCGGAACCTGTACAGAAAATTGGAGTAGAGATCAACATAAACATCATTTCCGCCATTTTTATTGCTCATGAAAACCACACATTGCATGTTGTGCCACCACACAGCGAGACCTTCAGAGGTGGTGGTTCGGATTACTTTACACGCCGGTAATAATAATCACGTTCTCTTGCATAGATGCATGTCTGGCATACAATCCACAAGTTCATCAAGGCACATTTGGCCCAGATTGTACGACTCCTGACCGGCGATTCGTCGTAGATACCTCAGAGTGGTTGGTTGGTCACGTGGTCTGTGAACAGCCCTTTTCAATCTTTCCCAGGCATGTTCGATAGGATTCATGTCTGGAGAACATGCTGGCGAATGTCATTACCCTGAAGGAAGTCATTCAGAAGATGTGCACGATGGGGGCGCGAATTGTCGTGCATGAAGACGAATGCCTGGCCAATATGCTGCCGATAGGGTTGCGCTAACGGTTGGAGGATGGCATTAACATATAGTACAGCCGTTACAGCGCCTTCCATGAACACTTGCGGCGTACGTCGGCCCCACATAATGTCACCCCAAAACATCAGGGAACCTCCACCTTGCTGCCCTCGCTGGACAGTGTGTTAAGGTGTTCAGCCTGACCGGGTTGCATCCAAACACGTCTCCGACGATTGTCTGATTGAAGGCATATGAGACACCCATCGGTGAAGAGAACATGATGCCAATCCTGAGCAGTCCATTGTTGGGCCCATAGGTGCCGTGATGCATGGTGTCGTGATTGCAAAGATGGACCTCGCCATGGACGTCGGGAGTGAAGTTGCGCATGATTCAGCCATTGCGCACAGTTTGAGTCGTAACACGACGTCGTGTGGCTGCACGGAAAGCATTATTCAACATGATGGCGTTGCTGTCAGAGTTCCTCCGAGCCACAATCCGTAGGTAGCGGTCATCCACTGCAGTAGTAGCCCTTGGGTGGCCTGAGCGAGGCATGTCATCGACAGTTCCTGTCTCTCTGTATCTCCTCCATGTCCGAACAATTGCTTTGGTTCACTCCGAGACGCCTGGACACTTCCCTTGTGGAGAGCCCTTCCTGGAACAAAGTAACAATGCGGACGCGATCGAACGGCAGTATTGACCGTCTGGGAATGGTTGAACTATAGACAATACGAGCCGTGTACCTCCTTCCTTGTCGAATGAGTGGAACTCATCGGCTGTCGGACCCCCTCCGTCTAATAGGCGCTGCTCATGCATGGTTGTGTACACCTTTGGGCGGGTTTAGTGAACAAAGGGACTGTGTCTGTGATACAAAATCCACAGTCAACGTCTATCTTCAGTTCTGGGAACCGGGGTGATGCAAAACTTTTTTTGATGTATGTACTATCGGGTCCCCCTCTCGTGACATGTAATCGCCAGTTCCGCGTTACAAAGGGATGCCTGGATACTTCTGGTCAGATAGTGTGTAACAGCAGCAGGATGTCGTAGAATGGATTATACAAGTCTTTGATGCATGACAGAAAATAACTAGTATCAGATCTGCATACGTCAGTCAGGCAATTTCTGTAGATTACAAGTAGTGGCAGAGCTAATGGTTTTATCCATCTGTAGATCGCTTTTACAATTATATTTGAGATGGTAACGTGGATTTTCAGTATATATAAATATATTGATACACAGTAAATTTTGCTATCCTGCCAGTGTGCTACCGAATCCACCCCTTCCCCCCCCCCCTTCCTGCTCCCCCTCCTCCGTCAACCCCCCATCTCTTTTTCCTCTTTCCTAGCCCTCCGACCTCCCCTCCCTTGGCAGGCCCTTCAAATTTTATTGCAATTTCTTTGTCGTGTTTTGCAGCCCGCCGTGTATGTAACATCAGTGCAATGTGTGTTCAGTGTCGTCCTCCCATACTGTGAACGTCGTTCTTAACTGTGCTATTCTTGTCGCCAGTGTTTACGTGCTGCGTCTTCAACGAGCGCCATTTTAACTGTATGTGGATTTGATGTAAACATAACTCGTCCGACTACCCCTCTTATTTGTATTTTAACTACAATTGCTTCCCCCTTCTTATGTGTACATTTCATCTTTTATCCACATATTTATATATGTAATGTTCCACTGTGGTATTTTATGTAATCTCTTGGATGAAGAGCGGAGAATTGTGCCACTGCCAGCCTACCCCTGTCCCCATGGGGCGGGGGAATGACATGACAATAAAGGGGGGCAAAAAAGTAAATTTTGAAATCAAGATACACTACTGGCCATTAAAAATTCCAGATGATAAACGGGTACTCATTGGACAAATATATTATACGAGAACTGACATGTGATTACATTTTCATGCAATTTGTGTACATAGATCCTGAGAAATCAGTACCCAGAACAACCACCATTGGCCGTAATAATGGCCTTGGTCAAACAGAGCTTGGATGGCGTGTACAGGTACAGCTGCCCATGCAGCTTCAACACGATACCACAATTCATCAAGAGTAGTGACTGGCGTATTGTGATGAGCCAGTTGCTCGGCCACCATTGACCAGACGTTTTCAATTGGCGAGAGATCTGGAGAATGTGCTGACCAGGGCAGCAGTCGAATATTTTTAGTATCCAATAGGCCCGTACAGGACCTGCAACATGCGGTCGTGCATTATACTGCTGAAATGTAGGGTTTCGCAGGGATCGAATGAAAGGTAGAGCCACGGGTCGTAACACATCTGAAATGTAACGTCCACTGTTCAAAGTGCCGTCAATACGAACAAGAGGTGACCGAGACGTGTAACCAATGGCACACCATACCATCACGCCGGGTGGTACGCCAGTATGGCGATGACGAATACACGCTTCCAATGTGCGTTCACCGCGATGTCGCCAAACACGGATACGACCATCATGATGCTGTAAACAGAACCTGGATTCATCCGAAAAAATGACGTTTTGCCATTTGTGCACCCAGGTTCGTCGTTGAGTACACTATCGCACGCGCACCTGTCTGTGATGCAGAGTGAAGGGTAACCGCAACCACGGTCTCCGAGCTGATAGTCCATGCTGCTACAAACGTCGTCGAACTGTTCGTGCAGGTGGTTGTTGTCTTGCAAACGTCCCCATCTGCTGACTCAGGGGTCGAGACGTGGCTGCACGATCCGTTACAGCCATGCGGATAAGATGCCTGCCATCTCGACTGCTAGTGATACGAGGCCGTTAGGATCCAGCACGGCGTTCCGTATTACCCTCCTGAACCCACAGATTCCATATTCTGCTAACAGCCATTGTATCTCGACCAATGCGAGCAGCAATGTCGCGATAAACCGCAATCGCGATAGGCTACAAATCGACCTTTATCAAACTCGGAAACGTGATGGTACGCATTTCTCCTCCTTACACGAGGCATCACAACAACGTTTCACCAGGTAACGCTGGTGATCTGCTGTTTGTGTATGAGAAATCGGTTGGAAACTTTTCTCATGTCAGCAAGTTCTAGGTATCGCCAACGGCGCCAACCTTGTGTGAATGCTCGGAAAAGCTAATTATTTGCATATTACAGCATCTTCTTCCTGTCGGTTAAATTTCGTGTGTGTAGCACGTCATCTTCGTGGTGTAGCAATTTTAATGGCCAGTAGTGTATATACTGGATTATAATAAAATGATGACCTTGTCGCACAGATATCTGACTTAGTAAAAAAATCTGGTGTGGTACACATTAGCCCTGAAAAGTTACAAAAGGTTAGCAACTATATTATCGTACACCAGACAAATCATGTTTCTTTCTATAACACTTAATGGGCGAAAGTTCCGTGATTTCCCTAAATTGCTCCAAGCAAATGCCGTGCTGGTTCCTTTGGAAGGGCACGGCCAATTTCCTTCCCCACTCTTCACACAATCCGAACTTGTGCTGCGTCTTAATGACTTGGATGCTGACGGGGCGTTAAACCCAATCTTCCTTCCCTCTTCGTAATGTCTCCCATAGCGGACTGAAGCAAACTTCATCCACACATCTTGAAGTGATAGCCTTTGTATCAAGCAGGTGGTTTCTTGTACGATTCTGCATCCTGATAGTATGATCGACGTGTTACAACATTGCAACGTACTGGGGACGTAGCGTGCACTGATAAATACCTGTCGTGCCTATTAAACTGCAGCAAGACACAGGAACCAACGGCACTTTCCCATCGAAGGGGAGAGTGAACAACCTAATCATTAGCAAAAGGCTCGCCTACTGAGGTGTGCGGTTGTCCACCGTTGCTTGTATATTCTTATCTGCACGTTTTAATTTTAAACAAGTGGCCAGTGAAATTCAGTGAGTAATAGGCACAAAATACTGTGACATATTCAAATAACTGCAGTCAGGGTGGTCCTGTCGAATGTAAACCACTCTTTTGAAACGCTCGGTTTATTCATAATAGTTCATATTTCGAGCGGTGGCTCAACACAGGATTCATCAATACAAAATATAAAATGAAACATGAGAGGTGGTGGTGGTGGTTAGTGTTTAACGTCCCGTCGACAACGAGGTCATTAGAGACGGAGCGCAGGCTCGGGTTAGGGAAGGATCGGGAAGGAAATCGGCCGTGCCCTTTCATAGGAACCATCCGGCATTTGCCTGAAACGATTTAGGGAAATCACGGAAAACCTAAATCAGGATGGCTGGAGACGGGATTGAACCGTCGTCCTCCCGAATGCGAGAAACATGAGATCTTACGATGTCACGCAGCAGGAATCTTTTCGATGTTATAACAAGAACAAATTAAATTGATCAAGTGTCTGGCAGTGCATGTAGACGAGTTTGCAGGCGAATCCAAAAGACGTTACATTTTGCACAAAATAAAAAATAAACTGAAATCAGTTTATTATTAACCTCCTTAGTACAAGTGTACAAGGGATGATCAAAAAGTTTCTATCTAAGGGCATTACTGCAGCGTATAAGCAATGAAGCGCTACTCTGATGCGGTTATATAGGGTGAGTCACTAACAATTGCCACCTAGAATAACTCCGAAAGCATGATAGTAGCTGAAAAGGTTGTGAGACAAATGTTGCATGGGACAACGGGGGGCCATAATATGACGTTGGATTTTTGTTGCTAGCTGGGGTCGCTTCAGAGATACGAAGGTCAACTTTGTTTTTCTAAATGGGATGCTATAGTTTGGTACTTATTTTCTGATATCGGCTATCGAGATGAATCCAATGATGTGTAATAGTAAGGTCTTTGAAGGTCAAAGAAGGTCAAAAAGGTGGCACGAACGTCCGTTTACAGAAGGTGTTTGAAGTCGCCGGCCGTTGTGGCCGAGCGGTTCTAGGCGCTTCAATCTGGAACCACGCGACCGCTACAGTAGCAGGTTCGAATACTTCCTCGAGCATGGATGTGTGTGATGTCCTTAGGTTAGTTAGGTTTAAGTAGTTCTAAGTTCTAGGGGACTAATTACCTCAGATGTTAAGTCCCATAGTGCTCAGAGCCATTTGAACCATTTGTTCGAAGTGATGACCATTGGTATCAATGCAGACCTGCAATCTTCTTATCATGGATTGAGTGGTATTCCTTATCACTGCGAACTTATCGAAGCACATGCTCTGACAATCGATACTATGCCATAGAGAGAAATATGGTTCCAAAAAAAAGAAGCATATATTGGAGCCCTACGCCATACCAATGAATACTTTACCCTCCTGCTGGTCAGGGCAGCACACCACGACGCGCTCGGCGACTAGAGTCATGGACGGCAGGATCTGTTATTAATGGTTCACGACCGAAAAAATACAAATACGCAGTCTCACTTTCGGCTAATTCGGAATGCAGGTACTTCCCTATGAGTCTCTGAAACCCCAGTGGATTCAAGCATGCAGGTGGACCCATGTCTGGTCTACCAAATCAGTTTGATCCATGCCACGACTATGCGTGAAGGAATGTGTCAAATGTTTAGACAGCCTACTCAGAACAGATAAGTACACCCTAGCAACGCTCATTGTGTGCATGATGGTAGAAGGAGTACCTCTGACAGTTCAAATGGTGACTGGCAGAGATTCTAAGTGGCACACTAGCAAAGGACACAAGTCTTACCATTTTGATGAAGACCTACAGTTTTTTACTACCGAAGCGCCAGTGCAAGAGTGACATCTTCTCTTTCTCTCAGCTTTCCTAGCACTTTTACGTCTTAGACCACTTGCACTTTAGTCCAAGCCAATCATGAGATTGAGCACCACACTCGAAGCTGGGAGGGGAGACCTCCCCTTGCTCTGCATACACAGATTTGACCAATCAGCGACTTTAAAAATTAATTGGGAGGAAAGGAAAAAACATTCAGCTTCGCGGGTTCTTTCCCTCATGTTTATGCTGTGTCTTTTGCTAAAAGCACGACTTGGATGGAACCACAGCCCTCCATATAAACGTCGTTATCTCCCCTGTTGCGTCCATTTCGAACTTTCCAAACAAGGACCATAAACTCCATAAAAGCTTTGTGCCTTCACAAATATGTTTTGTACCAGAGTCTGGATGTCTGGGCACCACTGACCTGTCCAACAGAAATTCGCAGAAACACACAGTCGTCTCATCGGCTTCCTGCCTAAGAAGGGCCCACCCTCTGCTTTATTGCCGGTCATGAATGCTCTGCCCATAGCAGCTGTGACTCGTCGGCGCTAGTCAGCCTACCTGGACGCGGCCGCCGACTGACCGGCGCCATCCAACGTGTCTGCACAGTGAAACCGAGGGATTGGACAGTCTGCAAATGTCCCCCCCCCCCCCCCCCCCAAAAAAAAAAACACATTCCCCTCGGCCATCAGCAGCTGTACGCTTTTACTACAGTCGTTTAAATTGGCATCCTTTTCCTCTGAATGCAGGTAAAGCTTACCACTATTCCTTCACTAGAGCGCACAAGCAAGAGCGTTAACTACTGCCAACAATTTCATCATATGAATGAAGACAGATCGTATCCAGATATAGCAACCAAGTAATAAAGATCAGCCGGCCGGGGTGGCCAAGCGGTTCTAGGCGCTACAGTCTGGAACCGCGAGACCGCTACGGTCGCAGGTTCGACTGCTGCCTCGGGCATGGATGTATGTGGTGTCCTTAGGTTAGTTAGGTTTAAGTAGTTCTAAGTTCTAGGGGACTGAAGACCTCAGCAGTTAAGTTCCATTGTGCTCAGAGTCATCTGAACCATTTTTGAATAAAGATCAACTTTCCTAAGAACATTACGCAGCATAACTCCATATCAGAAGTGAGAGTGCCCTACAACCTCTCAGTCCGCAGCTCGTGGTCGTGCGGTAGCGTTCTCGCTTCCCACGCCCGGGTTCCCGGGTTCGATTCCCGGCGGGGTCAGGGATTTTCTCTGCCTTGTGATGACTGGGTGTTGTGTGCTGTCCTTAGGTTAGTTAGGTTTAAGTAGTTCTAAGTTCTAGGGGACTGATGACCATAGATGTTAAGTCCCATAGTGCTCAGAGCCATTTATACCATTTACAAACTCTCAAATTTATTCTTGGGGAGTGTCACATGGTAACATTAAGAATGCAATGGGAGTTTCACTGCTAATTACAGAGGAAAGAGCGGATGGATCGAAAGAGTAAATTGATGGCCTTTGTGAGGTGGGGGAGGGGGGGCGCTTGTCTGATGATCTGATAAAACAAGGAACTCGAGTCTATAAGGAAGACATAGGTGATCCAGTATTAGAGTCAGAATTTAAAAGAGATCTGGATTACTTGAGATTAAATACAGCAGAAGGGATAGGTAACATTCCATGGAATTTCTAAAATCGTTGGCGGGAAATGGCAACCAGAGGACTGTTCAGATTTATATGTAGAATATATGAGACTGGCGATATACCATCAGACTTTCGGAATAATATCTTATACAGTTCTGAAGATAGCAAGGTCAGATAGGTGCGGAAACTATCAAACAACCAGCTTAATGTCCCAAATGTCCAAGTTTCTGACAAGAATAATACACCTAAAAAATTAAAGATCTGTTAGATAACACCCACAGGCTAACGCTTTGTGGGTGTGAAACTGACGCCAGGTAGCGTCTCAGATGTTCTCCATTTCATACAGATCAGACGAATTTAGCGGCCGAGACATCAAAGTGAGTTCATTATCATGTTCCTTAAACTACAGCAGCATGATACTGGCATGGACATCTTCGTGCTGGCAGAGGTCATCGCCGTCGTGGAAGACATCAAGCACGAAGGAGCGCAGGTGGTCAACAATAATGCTGATTTAGCCCCTGTTTTCATGGTTACAAATATTACAGCCACAGGTCCAAAGGACTAAGTGAGTTCTGCAATAAATTTCAACTATTAATAGCGAATACTCTTAAAAAATCACAAGAGGAAGAGGTATAGGATAAGTGCGGAGAGGAGCCGCATGCAGTATAGATTGCACAGCCCTCGTAGTTTCTGCAAATACCGACACATTGCGAGCGTATCGGCACGGTAGCTGCTTAGTGAATGCCAGGCCACAAAAAACGCTTACGTTTCGACTGAGGAAGTTTTTTATAAGCTATTGGGGAATAACGGAGGTAACTCCGTAAACATCCCTTCGAAACCTTTTACAACGTCACGATTAGTTCTTTGTGTGTGATAAATATTAGTCGTATTGGCAGTAAGTTCTGTTGGGCGTGTTTTGATTCTAGTGCGGCAATCCTGTCTATCAAGATCACGAGTTTATAAGGTGCGACGTCTTTCCCCTACAGATCGGAATACATGCCGCAATAAAGTCAGGTACATATGCCGCACATTTTGTCTTTCGTGATATTTGCCGCACAAATAAAATAATAGTTTTAAATAAGTCAAAATATTTATGTTTTTTAGAACTTTCGTTCAAATGGCTTAACACGCATTTTTAGGGTGTTCACACTGCCTCATGAAGACCAATGCACAATATTATTCAGTATTCTCGGAACTGTTTGATAATCTAAAAATAACAAAAGGGTATCGTTCTAGATACCACTGAAGATGCCGTAGAGTAAGAAAAAGGCGAAACGCGTCTGGCAAAAATAAATTACAGTTGCAGCAAGAAAAAAAAGTTCAAATGTGTGTGAAATCTTATGGGACTTAACTGCTAAGGTCATCAGTCCCAAAGCTTACACACTACTTAACCTAAATTATCCTATGGACAAACACACACACACCCATGCCCGAGGGAGGACTCGAACCTCCGCCGGGACCAACCTCACAGTCCATGATTGCAGCGCCTCATACCGCTCGGCTAATCCCGCGCTGCTGCAGCAAGAAAAGGCGGTTTTATTTAGAAAACAAATATTTCTGTGCTTGCTGCGGAGATGGCCATGCAAACAAACGTGTTAAAAAAACCGTATTTCATAGACAACTGGTGTGTTTAGTTGTACAAACAAAAAGTTTTACTAAAAGTGCACCACGGGATATGCGATTTTCAAACTTCGCACCATCTCTCCTGGATTTATCCTATTCGGAAGAGGTCAGGAGATATGGGAAGATTTCAGTTCGACTACATCATGGTTAGACAGAGATTCCGAAATCAGATATTGGATTGTAGGGCGTAACCAGGTGCAGATATAGACGTAGATCACAATTTAGTTATGTGAAGAGTAGGCTAAAGTCTGAGAGATTTGCCATGAAGAATCAGTACGTAAAGAAGTAGGATACATAAGTACTAATCAATGAAGAGATAAGCCTGAAGTTACCTGAGGCTACACATGCTGTGATTTGTTAACAGTTTATTTATAAAGGGCAGTCACAAAGTGGGAAAGAAAGCCGTAGGCAGAAAGAAGGTAAATGCAAAGAAACCATGGGAAACTAAAGAAATACTCCAGCTGATCGATGAAAGAAGAAAGTACAAAAATGTTCACGGAAATTCAGGAAACCAGAAATAAAAGTCACTAAGGATTGAAATAAATAGTAAGTGCTGGGAAGCTAAGGTGAAATGGCGGCATGAAAAATGTGTAGAAATCGAAAATGAAACGATTGCCGGAAGGACTGAGTCAAGTTATAGAAAAGTCAAAACAACCTTCGGTAAAATTAAAAGCAAACAGTAAAATTAAGAGTGCAACGGGAATTCCACTGTTAAATGCGGAGAAGAGTGCGGATAGGTGTAAAGAAAACTCTGAAGGCCTCTATGAGGGGGAGGACCTATCTGAAGACGTGTTAGAAACAGGAGTCGATGTAGAAGAGATAGGGGATCCACTACAAGAATCAGAATTTCGATGAAGAGCTATAGAAGACTTAAGATCAAAGAAGGCAGAGGGGATAGTTATCATTCCATAGGAATTTCTAAAATCGCTGGCGGAAGTGGCAACGAAACGACTATTCACGTTGGAGTCTAGAATGTAAGAGACTGGCGATATACCCTCTGATTTTCAGAGAAACATCATCCACACAATTCCGAAGAAGAGCCAACAAGTGCGAGAATTATCGCACGATCAGCTTAACAACACATGTATCGAAATTTCTGACAAGAATAATAACAGAAGAATGAGAAAAACAATTGAGGGCCTGTTACATGACGATCAGTTTGGCTTTATAAAAAGTTAAGCCACCAGAGAGGCAATTCTGATGTTGCGGTTGACAATGGAAGCAAGACCAAAGAAAAATCAAGACACGTTCATTGGATCTGTCCACCTGGAGGAAGCGTTCTAAAATGTCAAATGGTGCATGATGTTCGAAGTACTGAGGAAAACAGAGGTAAATTATAGGGAAAGGCTAGCAACATACAATATTTACAAGAACCAAGACGGAACAGAAAGAGTGGAAGAGCAAGAACGATGTGTTCGGATTAAAAAGGGTGTAGTCTTTTGCGCTATTGTTCAATCTATGCATCGATGAAACAATGACGGAAATAAAAGAAATTTTCAAGAGGGGAACTAAAAGTCGAGGCGAAAGGGTGTTTCACTAAATGTGTTTGCCTCTGTAAGTTACGAAGTAGTAGGCGACGGATATATTTATGGCGGTAGGTCACCATAAGAAACGTTACACTGTCTGCGGAGCTATGAACACAGATTATTGTGTTGTTATCCAAAGAGTTACAGCAAAAAGATACAATTTTTTAAATGGAGCAATAGTTGTTTCTATCATGCACTGGAATCGGTAACACCAGCTGCCTATACACCAATTTAAATTACATTCCTACCACTTTTAGTTGAGGAGCTACAACCCTTCAAAGTTTCAGCGACAGATACCACACACGCTGCGCATAACGCAATGCGCCTTCTAAATGTGGTGCGTCCGAGTTGTAACGTCGCCGGTGTCACGGAGCGAGAAGCTTCCTCGAAGCGTTGTTATACTGCCGACTGTCGCCGCACACGGCCGTATACCCGACAGTTCGAGCCACACAAACAAACGGGGCTCAATATACCACAGTTACTGACATCGAATGAAGATAGCATACACGATCAACGAGTACGTTGAGATATCCTCGGCGCCGTGAGATATCCTCGGCGAAGAGCTCCGGCAGCGGCGAAGAGCTCCGGCAGCCATTACGTTCTTACGTGCCGAACAACGACTTCGGGAAACAGGCAGTTTGGTAATACGCCACAGGAACAGACGAAGAACTGTAAGAAGTGAGGAGACGGAGGTGTTTGTTTTAGCTGCAGTACACCACAATCCTCATGTCAGCTTACGAGCCGTTGCTGCAGTCGCTGGTGTCAGTCTCAAATCTGTGTTGTGTATAGTACACGGCCACAGGTTTCACCCGTACCGCCTCTCACTGACGCAGGAGCTGCATGGGAACGATTTTCGTGCGACAGTTACGTTCTGTGAATGGGCCATGCGTAATTTCACGCTGGAGTCTTTAGAAGGTGTTATGTTCTCTAATGAGTCCACATTCACAAATTATGGTGCAGTGAATCGCCATAACGTGCACTATTGGGCAGCAGATAATCCTCGGTGGGTACGACCTGTCGACCGTCAACTTAGGTGGTCTGTTAAAGTGTGGTGGGGAATCCTTGAGGATGAAATCATCGGTCCACACTACTTCCCAGGCACACTGACAGGTGAGTTATATCCCGCGTTCATAGTCGACAGTTTGGGTGGTCACCCAGCCCATCCTGCGCGTGCTGTTACGGAAGAACTAAACAACAAGTTTGCAGGAAGGTGGTTGGGGCGCCATAGTACTCATTCATGGCCCAAAAGGTCGCCCTATTGAACACCATTAGATTTCTTTTTGAGGGGATATCTCAGGGAATGTGTTTATGTCGCTGAGCCCACAGCCCCAGATGATCTGACACGGCGCATCGAGGACGCAAGTTGCTCCGTGACACCGACGGTGTTACATTTCGTCCGCAGGTACTTTAGAAGGCGCATTGCATTGTGCATTCAGGAACATGGACATACATTTGAACATACATTTAAATCAACTTCTCACCGCCAGAACATTCACCACCCACCAGACAGCCATGTAGTATGTACAGCGTGTGATATCTGCCCCTGAAATACTGAAGGGTTGTAGCTCCCAAACTAAAAGTGATAGGAATGTAATTTAAATTAACGTATACGCAGCTGGTATTACTGATTCCAGTGGATGATACAAACAACTATTGTTCCATTTAAAAAATTGTATCTTTTTGCTGTAACGCTTTGGATAATAACACAATAAACTATGTTCATAGCTCCGCAGACAGTGTAACGTTTCTTATGGTGACCTACCGCAATAAATATTTCCGCCGCCTATTACTTCGTAACTTACAGAGGCAAACACATTTAGCGAAACACCCTGTATATAATGATAAGATTCACTAACGTCGAGCCGGCCTCGGTGGCCGAGCGGTTCTAGGCGCTTCAGTCCGGAACCGCGCGACTGCTACGGTCGCAGGTTCGAATCCTGCCTCGGGCATGGATGTGTGTGATGTCCTTAGGTTAGTTAGGTTTAAATAGTTCTACGTTCTAGGGGACTGATGACCTCAGATGTTAATAGTGTTCAGAGCCATTTGAACCACTAATGTCGTGGCTAACCTGAGTGAAAGTGAAGAAGAATTACAGGATATGTTGAATGGAATGAACAGTCTTGTGAGTACAGAATATGGATTAAGAGTAAATCGAAGAAAGACGAAAGTAATGAGAAGTGGTATAAATAAGAACAGTGAGAAACTTAATGTAAGGATTGCACACGAAGTAATTGAAGTTAAGGAGTTCTGCTACCTAGGCAGCAAAATAACCCATTACGGGTAGAGCAAGAATAACATAAACTGTGACGAAACAGCTGGTGCACAGCTTGAAGATCGCACATTGCGTTCAGCATTCTCTGCCATAGCAAAATTAACTACTTAAACAGTTTGTGGCGGAATTTACCGTCGGTCTCTCCCAGGAGCAATTCCCAAATCACCAGTTCACTGGAACTTCTCAATCATGTTTTTCAACCGTGTTGCAGAAAGAGAAACTCTCCCTATTCCTTTAATGCATCAGTGCTGACAAACAGGAGCAGCACTGTTGCCACTGTTTGGATAAAATTGCCTTACGAGTAAAGCTCTGCTTGCCGAGACCAATGCTGACTGTCTGCAACTGACGCTTGTGTTTCAACCCCACGTCGCCGTATCAGTACCTGCGTCAAAAGGCAAGTCATGACACTAAAACTTCTAACAACGAAAATTCTGAAACACACAGTCAGAACATCATTTTCTTTTTTTTTTAGTAATCAGTCTTCTGACTGGTTTGAAGCGGCTCGCCACGAATTCTTCTCTTGTGCCAGCCTCTTCATATCAGAGTAGCACCTGCACCTTACGTCCTCAAATATTTGTTACATGTGTTTCAATCTCCGTCTTCTTCTATAGTTTTTACCCTCTACAGCTCCTTCCAGTGCAATGGAAGTTATTACGTGATGTCTTAACAGGTGTTCTACCACCCTGTCCCTTCTTCTTGTCAGTGTTTTCCATATATTCCTTTCCTTGCCTATGCTGCGGAGAACCTCCTCATTAGTTACCATATCAATCCACCTAATATTCTAATGCAATACCACATCCCGAATGCTTTGATTCTCTTCTATTCTGGTTTTCCCATAGCCCATGTTTCACTACCATAAAACGCTGTGCTCCAAACGTACATTCTCAGAAATTCCGTCCTCAAATTGAGGTCTGTGTTTGATACTAGAACATTTCTCTTGGCCAGGAATGCCCTTTTTTCCAGTAGATACCGCTGCCTATCATGCTTTACAGAGCGGGCAAGCCGCCGACCTCCTCGTGCTATGACGAGGCGTGGACGTCCATGACCTTGTCAGTTACTCCCGGTTTCACTGTCCATCAATTACATTACGTAGATGTTCACCACGATATCACGCGTAGAGCCGTCCAGCTTCACCGTTGCCGAGGGATTTGCTCCTAGGTGCCCAATCACAACAGTCCACCATTCTTCAAAGTTTTTTATGTCAATGGATTTCTCCAATTGTGGTCCTTATCGTCGCTAGAATGATTCACCATTAGACTGACTCCGTACAGCGTCACGTGACCGCGACATAACCAGGCGTTAGTCAATCACACGGTTGGCAGTGGGCACAATGTTTGACTGGTCCGTCTATATTGCTTCTATTGTCCTTCAACTGAAGTACTTCTTCTTTTGTTCAATTTCTTCTAGCTACCCTTCTTATATCCACAATTCTTTGTTCTTATCTGAGTTAATTATTGAGGTACAGTATCTACAGCCTTAAAGAACTTCGAACGCACATCATCATCCATCAGTATCTCAGTATCCCACTTTCTTGTATGTGACTCTTCCTGACGGTTATCTTTATCTTTAGACAATTCTTCATCATTACCAAATTTTGAGTTGAGTCTGTACTTGCTTATGAGTACGCCTTACTGTTAAATATCCGGTTTCAGAATCTCTGTCTCGTAATATCTAATACGACTGGTGTCTTTCTGCGTTTCCTGATCTTTCTGAAGAATATTTCCTCACGTAAGATTTTTGAACACATTGTTTTCTAAAAACAGCCGACCAGTTGCAATGGATAAAGTAATCTTTACCTAGGTTCCGACAGATTTAAACCTGTCTTCTTCAGAAGGCGGCAGTATTACATTAATATGGAATGATCATTCCATATTAATGTAATACTGCCGCCTTCTGAAGAAGACAGGTTTAAATCTGTCGAAACCTAGGTAAAGATTACTTTATCCATTGCAACTGGTCGGCTGTTTTTAGTCTTATTACGTGGAACCGTTGCTGATGCGCAGCTATGTTTAAAATACATTGTTTTCTATTAACGATTAAAATCTATTGCATAAGTCCAGCGAACTCGCTTCAGTCCCATTCCTACTACGGAGCCCGCAACTCTGCCTTCTAATGCGCCCCCTACAGTAACGCCCCAACTCTTCATAATTGCCGGCCGGTGTGGCCGTGCGGTTAAAGGCGCTTCAGCCTGGCACCGCGTGACCGCTACGGTCGCAGGTTCGAATCCTGCCTCGGGCATGGATGTGTGTGATGTCGTTAGGTTAGTTAGGTTTAAGTAGTTCTAAGTTCTAGTGCACTGATGACCACAGAAGTTAAGTCCCATAGTGATCAGAGCCATTTTCTTCATAATTGTTAGATTTTCATCTGGCGTTATATATTGAATTTCCTGTTCAATTCCAACACGTACCCTCTCAATCTTTTCATCTTTTCCTAGTGTCGCCGGGATGTACACTTCAACTATTCTTATAAGCTTGACTTGAGTTCTTTTGAGAATAATCCTATTGCTAAATTGTTCTCAGTTACTCTTTCTTTGCTCTTCTTTCTCATTCATAAGGAATGCTGCTGAATTTATAGCATTTTCTGCTGCTGTTGATGTTACCTACAATCGTCAGACAAGAAATCCTTATCTTCTTTCCACTTTTAGTTTTTAGGCATTCTACATTTGACTCGTATAAAGCTGTCATATTGTGACATTAAAGTTAGATATAACTGCGTAATTTTTTTTTACAAATTATGCACTAAATTACTGAATTATCCAAAAAGAAAAATGAGACAAATCGGATATCGTGAATACCGCAGCATGTGCAGAACGTGCTTGAAAGAAACGATTTTAATTGTGTAATTATCGTGAAAACTTTTGCAACTAGTTTCTTGTCACGTATCATATTGTTAATGCAAAATGTTCTACGTCCCAAATCTGACATTTGTCAGGAGGATGAAAAAACAATGTATCTCAGGTTGTACATAATTGTTTTGTATCTAAAAGACCTGGCAATAGCGAGTAGGACTCGCACTGCAAGGGTTCCGTACAAACTTAACAATGCTTACAGGCAGATCTTCTATAGCTGTTGAGTGAGTTTGCTAGTATCAAAATATCTAACATAAATGACCATATCTTTTGACTGAATAGGCTTAGAAGCTTAAATTTTTTACACCGTCAAGGTACTGAATACCTTAATATTTGACAAATTTCAGCTTTATACCTTTCCCCAATCCTGGAAAAAGGGACCTTAATAGTCGAACGATAGACAGGCAGGCAATAGACACACGGACAGCAAAGTGATCCTGTATGGGCTCCGTTTTTACCGATTGGCGTATAATGAGACAAAATAGAAAATAAATATTAAGAACTTTCTAAGTGCAGTATCAGAAAATCACTGATGCCAATACGAACGTTTTTACCATTTCATTCTTGCAAAGAAGGAAACAGCAATCAGCCACTGCTAATAATGTTATTTATTCACACAAATAGCACCGTTGCCGGTTTCAGGATCATTTTCAGTTCTTGTTCTTTACATTAGTTGTTGGTTCATGTTCAGTTCTTGTTCTTTACATTAGTTGTTGGTTACTTTCAGTTCTTGTTTTTACAATAGTCCTTGGATGTTTTTTCCAATAACTGAAGTATACAACAACAAATTTAATATTAACGAGAACAGCCGTTTGAAGACAAACATGTCGGTTCTAAACCGGTAACGTCGCTATTTGTGTAAATAAACAGTGGACGTTGGTGTTTTCTTATCCGCAAGAATCAACTATTCTTTTGTACACAGCACGGTTTCAAAAATGTCAATTTTCGACAAAATATCAGCAACAAAGCGCCATTAATACTGTATTATATGATTATTGAATATTGTTCCCGTTGCATCCAACATCGGAGTTTGGAACTGTTATAATAATTCCTAATAATATCTACAATATGAATAACTAGGCTGCTACGAAGATTCTTCTCGGGAAGAAAGTGCTTGGAGTATTCTAAGCACCTTTACTTGAAATACAATACGACGTTCAGTCACATTCATGTGACCAACGCTTATGTTCGACGTCAAGATGCGATAACGACTCACAGACGGCAGGTAACAACTAGCAGTAGAGGGTACATAAAGCATGTCGTGGGGACGCGGAATCAGCGTGGTCGTTGGAAACGGAGCGATTTATTTGACATCCAAAAGGGCATGATCATTGGTTTTCGGGTCAAGGGTGGAAGCATTTCCGAAACGATTCACTTCGTGAACTGGACGCTTGCCGCCGTGGTTAAAGTATATCGTGCATGGAAAAATGACGCTATGCAAAACTGGCGCCGAGGTAACTGTGGTGCACCATTGGCCACAGATGACAGGGATGAAAGACGGTTGCGGAGATGTGTAACGGCACAGAGTATTTCTTTTATATAAATTACCGTATCTTTTGCTTGCGTTGACGCAGAAGCTCAATTTATTTACATAACGAAGGGACAGTATACCGTAGTATGTGACATACATTTCCGCTAATTATCTCTACACATTCTCAAGAAAAACGTGTTTTAAGGGTCGGACAGACGGGCAGGCAAACAGACGGATGGAGGAGAAAGTGAGACTATAAGGATTCTCTTTCTACCGATTTAGGGACGAAATCCTAAAAAGTATTAAGGTTGTAAAGGTTGTGTATCTGTTGGAGTAGTGCAAGACAGAATGGATTCTCGCTCTGCAGCTGATACGGAACTTCCTGGCAGTGTGGAGTCTCGGTATGGCACACAGTTTTAACTTCCAGGGAGTTTTAGCACAAGACAGATACTCATTCTCAACGCAACAACAGCTAAAGTAAAACAATTTGTTTACTCGTCTTTCACAGGGAAAGAAAAGAATTTCATCGCCCTGTCTTTCCGGTTGTATCCGCACCCCTTACACGCACAATTTCTTTCTGACATAACGCACCACAGATTCTCAAAAACACTTCCAGAAAATACTCGGTAGCGATAACGTAAACTTCCGCAGCGACTAAATGTTTCAGAACAACTGGATGTTACCCTGTGCCGGCATTTGTGGGGAAGTGGTGGTGGGGATTTCCACTCTCACGGCCTCGTGTGCGGTTACCTGCTGCCCGCTGCCTGGGCATTTCGCACCCCAGCGCCATCCCGCGTCATCTGACAGACCTGCAGTAACCCCCCCTAACCCCCCCCCCCCCCTCCGTCCCACACCACTGTCCGCGTCAACAGGCCCTTACCGCGGTATAACACAAGGAGGTATACATATATAGTCGTTGGTCTAACATAACAGTCGCGACACTCACTGCTGTAAAAGTTGCCGTTTGACAGATGGAGCGACACTAGCGCTCCAAGCGGCGAGTGTGATCAACGTCAGAAGTGTCGTAAGCATAATGTCTGTTTTGCATCCCTTTCCTACGTAATTTACGAAATATTTGAGTTATTTTCTTTCCTCTAAGGATTTGTGTAGTATCAGAAGGCATATATGTTTCTAAAAATGATTCTAAAATAAGCGCAAGTATGGACAAAAACCGTGAATCGAGTGGCAAGCTACCACACATTCGTGAAGAAACAGTTGTGACATTGGATAGAACTGCAGTTAACCACGTTGATATCAAAAGAATATAAACATACAGATTCACATGTAAGAAGCACAGACATGTACCTCTATATGCAAAAGCGATCGACAGCTCATTTATCGTTCTGTAGGCCTACTGCGTTTGTCATTGCTGTCGCCTGTTGCCACAAGTACGACCTTCACCTTTATATTATTCTAGGTGGGACAAGCAAGTGCCAAATAGTGGAAGAAATATGTTGAAAAAATTATAATGAGCTGATTACATTACATTTCACGCAAAACCAAATATTTGAATAATTTTCAAACAATCTGTCAGTGAACAAGGTGCTAACAAAATAAATAATAAATTCCAGATTCTTACATTTTTCCTAAGGCGTAGTTAAACAGTAAAGATGATACACCACCTCCTTGTCTACTATCAGTTCTTATTTTAAATGGCTGAGACAATCCTCCCACAAATTCAGCCTTAGATATCGTCTTTGTTAGAGTTTCATGAATTATGTATGCTAATTTTGCTTTAATACCAAATTCTCTAATGATTTTGTCTATTGTCTCCCTGTCTACTGAATCAAATCCTTTTTTGAAATCAACAAATGATACTATTATAGGATTGCTGGTTAACATTCTGTGGCCAATTATTGATTTTAAGGTAACAGTCTGTTCTGTGCAAGACCTTCCCTTTCGGAAACCTCCCTGATATTCTCCCAACTGGTTGTCTAAAGTTTCTACCAGTCTGTCCAGGAGCATTGTCAATAATATCTTGTATGCCACTGGGAGAAGTGATACTCCACTGTAGTTGTTGACTTTCTGTTTGTCTCCCTTTTCATTTAACGGGTGGATTGACGCTCTTTTACACTCCTCTGGAATTTTTTTAGTGTTCCAAAGGCTCTCAAAACGCAGATTTAGATCATTTATAATCTTTTCTTCTAAAGATTTCAACGATTCTGTTGTCATGGCGTCTTGAGCACTTGCTTTTTTGTTTTTGAGTGATTTGATGGCTTCACGAATTTTTTGCTTTGTTGGTGGGAAATCTTTCCCCAGATTTTGTGATATTGCAAGAAATTCCAATTTAACTATTGCAAACCGACAGTTTAAGAGCATGTCAAAAACTTTTGCTAGTATTTCGCAGTTTTCTTTCTTATTTAATCCTATTTGCCATTTTCATCTTTGAGAGAAATACTTGCTGCTTGGTAACTTTTAAGTATATGTTTAGAAGTCTGGTACAAATTTTTAGAATTATTTTTGTTAAAATTTTATTGTGTTTCCATAAACAGAGTTTTTCGAATGTTCTTTTGATTTTTCAGATTATTTTTGATGTTTCTTCTTTGTTTTCTGAATTCTTCTAAACGCTGTTCTTCGTTTTGTTTTTAACATCTCCAGTTTTGAGCTTTTGGTTCTACTGCTTCTTCACACTCTTTATTCCACTATGTCTTCTTTTTATTCTTGGCCAGTCCTAACGTTTGCTCTGCTGCTGTAGTAATTTGTGCCTGGAGTTCATGCCAATCACATCGTTTTTCTGTCTCAGTTTCTTCTCTAATTTTTTTTATGTTTTCTATCGTAATATTAGCTCTAGTGGCGTTGTATCTGATTACTTTCTTGGTTGTATTTTTTGTTTTAGATGGGAGAAACCGCATTTTAATCTCAGAGAGATAACGATCTGAATCAAATTTCCCATTTCTGATTACTTCATTTTTTCTTTTATTTTATTGCTGTTTCAGTTCATCCCGAGCGATCGGTCTGGCAGCGAATGAAACCGTTCCTTAGTCCAATATTTCACACATTTAACAAAGTTTCAATTATCTGAAGCAGATGAAATAAATTTTGTATTAAAATATACGTTGCTGAAGATTATTTTATGCTTTTTAAAGTTGTTGAGATGGTTTAACACAGCAGCAAACAGTTGAAATGTAAACACAGATGATGATGTGCATCTACATGTTTTCGTGGTTCAGTGACTGTTCCATTAAATTTAGGGACTGCAGCCATAAAAATTAGAAGAAGAAATGGAATTTTGCCCGGCTGCACAGCCGAAATTTAGTGAGAAAGATGGCAATGACGACGACAATGTTGATTATTATAAAATGTCATGTTGATGATGCTTGAAAGCAATCAAGGTCATGACGGAGGCAGAATGATGAGTCTTACAACGGGGCCCTGTGAAATAACAGGAAGTAACTGAGTTATTGAGGAAGGGGGGGGGGGGGGAGGGAGGAAGGAGGATGTAGGAGGAAGAAAATGGAAGGATGAAGTGCGATGAAGGTGACTAGAGATAAAAATGAGGCTACAGCTCGGAAGTCGGAAAGTACATTGTCTGATGAAAACTATCCGGACAACCCTATGTAAAACGGAATTGACCGCTAGTTGTCATGAGAGGCGGACTCTAAAATGTTGGCTTAACATCTGAGGCCATCAGTCCCCTAGAACTTTAGAACTACTTAAACCTAACTAACCTAAGGACATCACACACATCCATGCCCGAGGCAGGATTCGAACCTGCGACCGTAGCGGTCGCGCGGTTCCAGACTGCAGCGCCTAGAACCACTCGGCCACTCGGGCCGGCGAGGCGGACTCACCAGTACAAAAGGAGGCAGGGTGTACTGTGTTATCAGTGGAGAAGTAGTAACAGCAGAAGAGGTAAGTGACTTCGAAATGAACTAGTCACTAAACTTTACCTGAGTAACAAATCCATTAGGCATATTTGTAAAGCTGCTCGTGCCGACTGTTGGTGATATGACTGAGAAGGAACAACCACAGCTAAACCGACAAGGCAGGTTTCATATATCGACTGACATAGACCGTCGACCATTGCGGAGGGTTTCCAGAATGAGATTTTCACTCTGCAGCGGAGTGTGCGCCGGGCCGACTCGAACTCGGGATCTTGCCATTCGCGGGCAAGTGCTCTACCAACTGAGATACCCAAACACGACTCACGACCCCTCCTAACAGCTCCAATTTTGCCAGTACCTCGTCTCCAACCTTCCAAACTACACAGAAGCTCCTCTGCGAACCTTGCAGAACTAGCACTCCTGGAAGAAATGTCCCGAGTTTGAGTCTCGGCCCGGCACACAGTTTTAATCTGCCAGGAAGTTTCATTGAGGAGGGTAACTGTAAAAATCACATGAAATCAGCGGAAGAACTCAGTCATGATTTATAAAAAAACTACCAGTAAACCAGCTAGCACAATGACTGTGCGTCGGGAGTTAAAAAGAATTATAAATAATTACTATTAAAAACAGTCTTGAACACAATTTATTTTATAAGGTGATCGGTTTCGACCACTGCTGTGGTCATCTTCAGACCATTGAGTGGATACCCCCTTCTGTTGTGATTCTCCAACAGAAGGGGGTTTCCACTCAATGGTCTGAAGATGACCACAGCAGTGGTCGAAACCGGTCACCTTATAAAATAAATTGTGATCAAGACTGTTTTTAATAGTAATTATTTACAATTTTATTGATCACTGCTGTTCCCATAATGCATTCAAAAGTAATAAGTTAAAAAGAATGGTGGAAAATGGCCCAGCAGTTCCACCAAGCGGGATGGTGTCATGGACAGCACACTAAACATCCGGAAAGACGACGGTTGAAATGTGCGTCCAGCCATACAGATTTAGATTAATGACAACTCTGTCGACGGAACGTTAAACCCTAATCTTCCTCCCTTTGTATCGAGCAGGGCCTCACAGGCCACGCATTTCTGTAGTCAGTGCAAAGCGACGTTTTGTGGTAGTGTGAAGAGGGGCGTCACTGGACAGTGGATAACTGGAAACAAGTGATCTGGACTGATGAATCGCGCTTCGGTTTGATGAATGGCCTGGGAATGTTACCTACCATCATTTGTAGTGCCAACAGCGAAGAACGGAAGAGGAGGTGTTAAAGTATGGGCGTGGATGTCGCCCTCGTCTTCTATTTAAGAAATCACTGAATTCAGAGTGACATGTACACATTCACCAGCATTGTTTACTGTATAAAGAAGAGGAACAGTCCGGAGACGATGACAGTATCAGCATTGCATTGAAACCAGTCGTAAAGCAGCGTCTGTGAGGCAATGAGTTGTGGGCAGTATCGTTTCTGAAATGAACTGGCCTGCCCAGAGCAATGGAGCACCTTTGTGATGAGTTAGAAGTTCAACTTCGCTCTAGAGCGCAGTGTCCAGTTTCGGTCCTTGAGGAATAACGGGCCTGTTGTCGTAGGAGTTCCCTAGGCTTCTGGTACGAGGCTATGAAGGTCACTTGACCCATTGAGGTGCTGACTGCGACGCCTGTTGCTTCTAGTTGCGTCAGCTCTGATAGCTGGATTTGGTGGTGTCGCAGCGTTTTTCTTACGTAGACCGCAGTTCCGCCACATGCTGTTGGTCTATCGTCACGATAGCACCTATAGTTAGGTGCCTCGCGCTTTAGCCATGTCTCACACACGAGGCACACATCCACGGCCTCGTCGCGTAGAAACTGCCTAAATTCGCCGTCCTGCTGCCTTAAGCTGTTTGCGTTCCATACGCAGACGGTGAGACCTATGATGTGATTAGGCATCATGGGTGTTGTTGGCTTCTCTTGTGGTGTTGGCCTTGTTGGCCGCAATCAGTGCAGACACGATCATCTGCGGTAGTTGGAGTAGCAGCTGTTTGAACTCCCGCAGCATCTCTCGTAGTTCTGCGGCCTCGGTGGTTACAGTGGTCGGAGGTGATGGGGCAGGCATAGGTGGTGGGAGTGGGGGGGGAGGGGGGAAGGGATCGCGCTGTGGCGGCCTCCCTCCTCCACGCCCACGTATCCGGCCGGCTCTGCCCGGCGTCTCGTGCTCCTCTCGTGGCGGTCGAGGAACGCCTTCCGCTGCGCGGATAGGCCGCTCCGCCTGCCGCGCCTGCTCTGCGTATTGCTGTGCCGGTCTTGCAGGCGTTTCCCTTGCAGCCACTGCCGCGGTCGCCGCTGATGCTGCAGTAGCGTAGTTTCTTTCCGGCTGAACCCTCCTTGCGGGTGCCTGCCACCCTTTTGCAGCTGCTTTTTTGAAGGCTTTGCAGCCGCGGAAGCTGGCGACGTGTCGTTCAATGCAGTTGCAGTACGTGGGTGTCTCTTGAACTGGAGCGGACGTTGCCGGCTCAGGTGCTCCCCAGCACACTTTAAGCAACGTGGGGACATTTTGCAGTATTTTGCCAGGTGGTCGATTCCCTGGCAGTTGAAGCATTGAAGCGGGCCTCTCCGCCTCCTCAGTTTTTCAACTGTGACCCCGCTGACACTTCACACTCTCATTTCTTGGAAGATCCTCCTATGCTCCGGTGTGTCATCCAGTATGACCTGGAAGAGTGGTGTGGCTGCGTTGTCTTTCGGTGACTTCATCCGGGATACTGTCCTTATGGTGTACCGCTTGGTCTCAAGAAGCTTCTTGAGGTTCTTGGGGTCCATATTGAAGGGCGGCGGCGAAAGACTACTTTGAGCGTCTTTGTGGGTTCCGACGAGTACGAGGACCACTTTAGACCACGGCTGTCAATGAGGTCAGTAACGCTTTTGTAGTCTTCCGCGGTACATATCGTGACTTTCTGTCTTTGTAGTAAAGTTGTTCCTGACGACCGCGAGGATCGCCTGTTCTACTTGTTTGAAGGAGCCAGGCCATTTCACCATGATGGGTGGCGGCGGGAGCTCCTTGCTTCTCTGCTGCTGGTCTGCTGTCTCCTCCTCCTTCCGTTCGAGCTCAGCAAACCGGTTTTTAACGACCACGCCTGCAGCAGTGGCCATCTTTACAGATCTTCCAATCTTCTTGCGTTTGAGTATTTGAAACCCATCTGCGTCAGTGGTCGTCTTATGGGCTTTACTCCCTTTCGACGACGCCTTTCTTCGTGTTTGCAGCGTCGGTGCGATGGTGGGAGCGGCGGTAGTCGCACGTTTCCGTTAGCTTTCCGGACTCGTTTCCGCCGGGCGCTTCATAATTGCTACTTTCCTCCACCTCCATATCCTCCGCGTCTTCAACATCCTCTCCATCGTTCACCAGCATGAACTGGGCCGTCCGTTGAACGGTGTCCGCGAAGACGTCTTTTATCTGCTTTCGTGACCCGACTTCAGGCCAGGAGACTGGGTCTTCAGTGGGCGGTGTTACCCTTCCAGGTGTCTTGATCTTGTCGGTGGCGTTCTTTGGTCCCCCCACGTCGTGTGCGCGGGTTACTGCGTAGGAGGGCATAACTCTTGCCATAGAAATGGTGCGGTTCTACTTCTTCTTGTTCCATTTCTGGGAACGGGTTGCTGTAGGCTGTGGACAAGGTGTGGCCGCCGGTAATGTGTTATCCCCCGGTCGGCGACTCCCCCCGCAACTGGCTTCCTCGACCGAGGTAGAAGTCGCATAACAGCTACCCGATCCACCAGCGTTGTCTCGTGCTTTTGCGTCTTGATCATCCGTTGTCTTCCTGGAGCGAGACGTCGTAGGAAGCGGACAGGCCGTATCCGCCGGTATAACCAGGTGGCGACTTTCCCCACTACTGCGGCCTCTACCGAGGCATTGGCCGCATAACGCATCGAGTCAATTAAAAAGACGCTCAGCAAAGGAACGAACGTGCGACTAGGGCGGATTAGGCAATTACACCGACGCCACCACAGGCACCGATGCAAGCGTCTCACTGACTGCTGACGCGCGGGATCGTACCGCGGAGAAAACGCCTCGCGAGGGGAGGGGATTTAAGACGACCGCCCGCCCTCAGGAGCTCAAAAAAAAAAAAAAAAAAAAAGTTCCACATTCTGCCACCAGGCGCTGTAAGCAGTCGGAATGTCAAATGTTTCCTGTTTTCGCGTGAGCATTCTGTTTGTCGCTGGGCGACGCGTTCTGATTTCCTTTGTGAAGTAACGTGTTGTGTTAATGGTTAAGAAGGTTGAAGTTTTCTGTACGAAGCACAATGGTTATTGAGAAGAATGACCCTGCACTGCTAGTAAAGTTGTTTTTAAAGTGGTTTTATCAGAACGTCAGCAATAACTGCGCTGCTTTGCAAGAATATCGCCGAAAGAAACAGCTGCGAAGAGGCAAGATGTCAATAAATGGGCTAAAGAATATGATCAAGAAATCTGAAGAAACAGGTGAATTAGGTGGCGCAGCAGGAAGAAGTAGGTGGCCCATTCCCGTGGCATTTGTAAACGAAGTTGCTTTAGCTACAGTTGCCTGTGCAGAACATGCCTCAAATACTACACCCAGTGCTCGAGCTTTCTCTCCCCCGTGGGCAACAATTCACAAGATTTTATGGCTCGTTTTACAATGGTATCCCTACAATGTTCAGAATGTGCGCCAAAGGAAGAAGACAGTCTTCAACGCGGTGACTTTGCCCTTCGTTTTTTATTATTTATTTTATTTTGCACGCATGAAAATGGGTATGTGGCCATGGACTGTTCTTTGAACGGACGAGGCACATTTTACTCTTCACGGTGCCGTAAAAGCACAGAAGTATTGCATATGGAGTTCTACACGATCACATGTTGCGCAGGAACATCCACTGCGCTCAGCTACTGTGAATGTGTGATGTAGTTTAGCAAGCGTCTACATTCTCGGTCTGTTTTTCGTCGAGGAGGTGGCATCTTGCAGAGCTGTTAGGTGTACTGTGATATCTGCATGTTATGAGGACCTCCTTGTGAACAAGTGAGTCCACAGTCGATAAAATTTTTCTGGGTGTGGGGCCACATTGTCCACTATAAAATTCCGACGTTTCGGCGACTTTTGCAAGATGCCTTCCTCAGGGTATATTGCTAAGCCAGAAGAATTTTATCGACTGTGACAACGGCCACTGAAGCCTATATTTATAAATGAGTCCACCTTTGCTAGAACGCAACTGTGTCCACCCCAATATTTTCAGGCAAGGTGGGTCGACGCCACCACCGCTTGCCAAGTGAAAGATTTGTTTCAAAAAACATTCGGTAACGATCGCATCATCTCTAGGCAATATCAAAATATTTGGCCTTCCAGATCCCCCGACATAAATCCATGTGACTGCTACATATGGACTCTTCCTGATCTGCAGAAACGATTTTTTTATGATGCGGCCCGCCACTAATTCCTCTCCTGTGCTTACCTCTTCATCTTAGACCACAGCTCTTGCAACCTAGCCCGGGTTCCCGGGTACGATTCCCGGGATTTTCTCTGCCTCGTGATAACTGGGTGTTGTGTGATGTCCTTAGGTTAGTTAGATTTAAGTAGTTCTAAGTTATAGGGGACTGATGACCATAGATGTTAAGTCCCATCTCAGGGCCATTTGAACCATTTCTTGCAACCTACGTCCTCAATTAGTTCCTGGATGTATTCCAATCTCTGTCTTCCTCTACAGTTTTTACCCTCTACAGCTGCCTCTAGTACCATGGAAGTTATTCCCTGATATCTTAACAGATATCCTGTTATCCTTCCCTTCTTCTTGTCAGAGTTCTCCACATATTCTTGTTCTCTCCGATTCTGCTCAGAACCACCTCATTCCTTACCTTATTTGTCCACCTAATTTTCAACATTCGTCTGTAACACCACATCTCAAATGCTTCTATTCTCTTCTGTTACTGTTTCCCCACACTCTATGTTTCACTACTATACAAAGCTGTGCTAAGACGCACATTCTCAGATATTTCTTCCTCAAATGGTTCAAATGGCTCTGAGCACTCTGGGACTCAACATCTTAGGTCATAAGTCCCCTAGAACTTAGAACTACTTAAACCCAACCAACCTAAGGACATCACACACACCCATGCCCGAGGCAGGATTCGAACCTGCGACCATAGCAGTCCCGCGGTTCCGGACTGCAGCGCCTGAACCGCACGGCCACCGCGGCCGGCATTTCTTCCTCAAATTAAGGCCTATGTTTGATACTAGTAGTGTTCTCTTGGCCAGGAATCCACTTTTTGAAAGTGCTAGTCTGCTCTTATGTCCTCCTTGTTCCGTTCGTCATTGGTTATTTTCCTGTCTAGATAGCAGAATTTCTTCTCTTCATCTACTTTATAACCGTCAGTTCTGATGTTAGTTTCACGCTGTTATCATTTCTGCTACTACTCATTACATTCGTCTTTCTTCGATTTATCCTCATCCATATTTTGTATTCATTATACTGTCGATTCCATTCAGTAGATCACATAATTCTTCATCGCTTTCACCCAGGATGCCAATGGCATGTGCGAATCGTATCACTGATATCCTTTCACGTTGAATTACAATTTCACTCCTGAGCATTTCTTATATTTCCATCATTGCTTCTTCGATGTATAGATTGAGCAGTATGGACGAAAGACTACATCCATGTTCTACACCCTTTTCAATCTGAGAACATCGTTCTTGGTCTTCTACTCTTATTATTCCCCCTTGGCTCTTGTGCTTGTTGTATATTACCCGTCTCTCCTTACAACTTTATGTTCCTCGAACATCTCGCGCCACTTGACATTGTCCAAAGCTTTTGCAGGTTGACAAATTCTATAAATGTCTTCATTTTTCTTCATTTTTGCTTTCATTATCAACCGCAACATCAGAATTGCTCTCGGGTGCCTTTATCTTTCCTAAAGCCAAACTGATCGTCATATAATACATCCTCAATTTTCTTTTCCATTCTTCTGTATATTATTCTTGTCAGCAACATCGATGTATGAACTGATAAGCTGATTGTGCGATAATTGCCGCACTTCTCAGCTCTTGCGGTCTACGGAACTGTGTGGGTGATATTTTTCTCAAAATCAGTTGGTACACCGCTAGACTCATACATTCTACACAACAACGTGAATAGTCTTTTTGTCGCCACTTCCCTCAATGATTTTAGAAATTCTGATGGAATGATATCCATCCGTTGTGCCTTATTTTGTCTTAAGTTTTTCGAAGCTCATATTCTAAATTCTTATTCCAATACTGGACCCCCTATTGCTTCTATATTGACACCTGTTTCTTCCTCTATAACGTTATCAGATAAGTTCTCCCCCTCCTAGGAACCTTCAATGTTTTCTTAACACCTATGCACTCTCTCCTCTGCAATTAACAGTGGAATCCCCATTGTACTCTTAGGACAACATACGACTTCGTTTTGCCCTGATTACACTGGATATGCTGCGAGCAGCTGTCGATCATGCGTGTTACGGATGCAGCAGGTCGTTAAGAAAGGAGATCATAGTGAATACATGTTGTTACTTGAAGCTATATCCTAATAAACGTGCGAAAACCACTGTTATAGTGTGTTTTATTGTTCCTCCCCTTTTTCTGCACCCACTCAATAATCTAACTGTTTACAGCGCCATGAAGTCACCTGGTGGTAGAACGTGGAACTATAATTTTTTCAGCGTAATCCATGAGTACATCGATTAATGAAAACACCTCCGATGTTTGAGAGTACTTCGATGTATACACCTCGCACTGCAGCACTCGATACACCCTCAGCTTAATTATAACTACCCAGTATTACGTACCCATACAGAGTGAAACAAATAATACCATCCTGGATAATCAATATCGTACAAGCATTTGCCTGAAGTGCGACGACAGAAATACAAATGTGTGCACGAGGTACATTTACACTACTGGCCATTATAATTGCTACACCAAGAAGAAAAGCAGATGATAAACGGGTATTCATTAGACAAATATATTATACTAGAACTGACGTGTGATTACATTTTCACGCAATTTGGGTGCATAGATCCTGAGAAATCAGTACCCAGAACAACCACCTCTGGCCGTAATAACGGCCTTGATACGCCTGGGCATTGAGTCAAACAGAGCTTGGATGGCGTGTACAGGTACAGCTGCCCATGCAGATTCAACACGATACCACTGTTCATCAAGAGTTGTGACTGGCGTATTGTGACGAGCCAGTTGCTCGGCCACCATTGACCAGACATTTTCAATTGGTGAGAGATCTGGAGAATGTGCTGGCCAGGGTAGCAGTCGAACATTTTCTGTATCCAGAAAGGCCCGTACAGGACTTGCAACATGCAGTCGTGCATTATCCTGCTGAAATGTAGGGTTTCGCAGGGATCGAATGAAGGGTAGAGCCACGGGTCGTAACACACCTGAATTGTAACGTCCACTTTTCAAAGTGCCATCAATGCGAGCAAGAGGTGACCGAGACGTGTAGCCAATGGCACCCCATACCATCACGCCAGTATGGCGATGCCGAATACACACTTCCAATGTGCGTTCACCGCGATGTCGCCAAACACGGATGCGACCATCATGATGCTGTAACCAGAACCTAGATTCATCCGAAAAAATGACGTTTTGCCATTCGTGCACCCAGGTTCGTCGTCGAGTACACCATCGCAGGCGCTACTGTCTGTGATGCACCGTCAAGGGTAACCGCAGTCATGGTCTCCGAGCTGATAGTCCATGCTGCTGCAAACGTCGTCGAACTGTTCGTGCAGATGGTTGTTGTCTTGCAAACGTCCCCATCTGTTGACTCAGGGATCGAGACATGGCTGCACGATTCGTTACAGCCATGCGGATAAGATGCCTGTCATCTCGACTGCTAGTGATACGAGGCCGTTGGGATCCAGCACGGCGTTCCGCATTATCCTCCTGAACCCACCGATTCCACATTCTGCTAACAGTCATTGGATCTCGACCAACGCGAGCAGCAATGTCGCGATACGATAAACCGCAATCGCGATAGGCTTCAATCCGACCTTTATCAAAGTCGAAAACGTGATGGTACGCATTTCTCCTCCTTACACGAGGCATCACAACAACGTTTCACCAGGCAACGCCGATCAACTGCTGTTTGTGTATGAGAAGTCGGTTGGAAACTTTCCTCATGTCAGCACGTTGTAGGCGTCGCCACCGACGCCAACATTGTATGAATGCTCTGAAAAGCTGATCATTTGCATATCACAGTATCTTCTTCCTGTCGGTTAAATTTCGCGTCTGTAGCACGTCATCTTCGTGGTGTAGCAATTTTAATGGCCAGTAGTGTAGTTTTATAAGCAGATTTCATTGATTATTAGAGTGGCTTATGTAACTTCTCATTTAACAATATAAGTGATCGATTCGGATCATGTATCAAACGACTTCCTTACAAAATAAAGATTTAGTTACAGAGCATACTATTTTTTTAAAGAAAAAAGCGAAAGAATTCTGGTAAAAGTTTGTAGGAAGAGGAATAGTAAATGTAGGTCAATAATAAATTGAAAAGATCCCGTGACATGACGCTATTCACTATAAAATATTGTGATATGATACTGCAGAAACGACTTGACGATAAATAACCTTATTCGATGATATTGTAAGACAAAAGTTATAACTTTCTCAACAAGCGATCAGTATCGGCGATAATCGGAACTGATGCAGGATGCCTTCACATTATGGGCGCACAAACATCAGGAGACGGTCGGGAACAACAAGGAAAACGATTTTACTGAAAAATGAAGATTACAATAGATGCTAATAAGAATCAGTATTTACTAACAGGGGGAGATATAAACGACAGAATTCGAAAGGATCAGCTTCTAAATTTTTGTAGCTCTCATATGAAAGGAATATAGTGGCTTAAGGGAGGGAAGAAAAAGTCGTACATCAAGCCATACACTTGGAGTACAAAGAGTACCAAATCAACCATTGATTAATTTATAACCAACAAAGACTTCAAAAATTGTTCATCGATACAAGAACATACAGGGGATACAGTTGTAGTCTATGATGTTAAACTATAAGGGACAATCAAAAAGTTTCAGTTCGAAGGACATACAGTCCAGAATCGCTATGACTGTCAGGCAAAATCGCCGTGAGTATTGAGGCAATCATTCCACCGACGCACTAGGTTGATGATACCCTTGGTAACATGCTGTGTCCTGCTGGGTGAAGGAGTCCGTAACTACCCGCTGCACATCTTCATCCGACAGGAATCGTCTACTCTTAAAGACCTTTCTTATGGGACCGAAGATGTGATAATCGCATGGGAGAAATGAGGACTATAGGGCGGCTTCTCGAGTTGGAGTTGTAACTTCTTGTGTCACGACATTTGCGATATGGGGAGGTGCATTATCATGAAGCAACTGCACCCCTTGTCTCAGTTTTCCGGAACGTTTCGTCTTGCAGCGGGAAAAGGTCAAAAAGTCTTCTTCATTCTCCGATGGATGTCTACCAGTGTTTGCCCTTCGGCAGCCAAGAGAAGAATAATAGCACGTTAAACTTGTTTGGGCGCATTTGGCAATAACTTTGCCATAGATCACGTTTCCGCATTTACTGCATGCACGTCGGAAAGACACGGATGTCACAGTGATACCTTGCCTATATGTCGATACTTATCTATCCACATCGGAGTCACAAAAAAAATGGTTCAAATGGCTCTGAGCACTATGGGACTTAACATCTACGGTCATCAGTCCCCTAGAACCTAGAAATACTTAAACCTAACTAACCTAAGGACATCACACGACACCCAGCCATCACGAGGCAGAGAAAATCCCTGACCCCGCCGGGAATCGAACCCGGGAACCCGGGCATGGGAAGCGAGAACGCTACCGCACGACCACGAGATGCGGGCCATCGGAGTCACGTTGCGTTGCAGATACTCTGCAACAACGCCCTCAAATGGAATCTTTTTGATCGTCCCTTATCTACAAAAAATGACAAACTAACTATGGAAAGTAATCTATATACCAAAAATATAACAACCATATTGATAAATATTTTGCAACGTATAAACTCAGTAGTACAAAGTTATTTAGGAATAAACAATTCTATTCGTAAAAGGTTTATCTTTAAGATAGTTGGCTGAAAGTAAAGCGCACATTCTGTTAATTATAAGAAACCTTTCCTACGTGATTCTCGTGGGACTATAGGAAGCAAACTTTTCGTTACTTAATTTGAAAACTTTTTTCCTTCGTCATTACATTAATACAAATACAAAATAATTGAACATGTTCATAATTAATGTAGTAGCTTATCATTCATCATTTTATTTAAATTTCTTACGTAATCATGAGCGGTCCTTTCTTGCGTTCGTTTAGTTCAACATTCAGCAGGAAAAGACAAATTACGTCTGCCTCTGCCTTTTCCGATTTATTTCAGAGCAACTGAAAATGAGACAGCAGTAGGGATAAAATCACTCAAGTGGGCGCGTAATAGACAGTACAGGATTCGTAACGAGAAAAATTAAAGACAGAAATGCTGCATAGAACCACGAAACTAAATACAAAGTGTTATTCTGCGACCGGGTTGGTGTCATAGATTACATTTTCTCTCACGAGGCCAAAAGAAAAGTCTAGAAATAATGAAATTATTTCCCACTTTAACACGTTTAAGATAATAATAGAAATAATTTCATTTCGAGCATCATGTATTGATACCAGGCTAGGAAGCAATTTTATGAGTACTTTACAAAACCCATTGAGACTGTAACAATACACAACATGTCTGTGATAAGACCGACACCAGTAGGATGGACGCTTATCCACGGAAGAAATTCCACACAATAAGCTACTGATTTCAAGCTTTTGGATTGCTGTACATAATTAACCAGAAAGCGCATATTGATCATAATCTGTATTACAACACTGGAACTGTTACAAATACAATGGAACAAAGGAACTAGAGGAGATTAAATAGAAATAATTTTTGTGTACTAATGATTGTAACGGGCTACCTACAATTCAGTGGAAAATGACTAACAAAAAATGTACAAATGCACAATCCAAGAACGCCGTATGTTACATTTAATTTTGCCAATTATAGATGCCACAAGAAAAGATGGGTATCGTGAAGACACGGCAGTATCTGAACATTTGCAGCTTAAGAGGAAAATATTATAACAACAAGTAGCAAAGACACGTACAGAATATACCCTACGAAGTATTACTTAAAATAACACCACTTCACCATTTATGAGGATGGAGACTTACTGGGAGACCGAATAGAAAACTGATTCTGGGTGGTGTGCTGTTTCATGAAACAGGATATCAATAGATCATTAGATGTACCATCACCGGTTGTAGAAATCTTTCCCAAGAACTGTTCTCTATATTAGTGATAACACAGAATATCCACTCTGGCTTCCGAAATGCAGTCAGTTAAAGCTATTTTCTTTCGATTACACATTTTGGTCACAGGAAACGCCTGGTTTATTTCTACAAGAAGTGTTTTCGGCTGTTGCTCGTTATTTAAAACCTGTCACACTATAATTAATGTTATATTTGTAAAGTGACACTCCAAGACAGTACAACTGATTGTACTTTGCGGGCAGATTTTTCGAAACAACTGCGTTCAGCAACAACAGTATAAATAGTAAGGATGTTTTCCACGTTTGTGTAAGATATTTTCCTGCTGATCACAAATTTCCTTGCCATTTAATAATGTAACACGAACTAGGACTCGTCACACGAGACCTGGTAGCGCTTAAGGAATTTCACCTGCATTAATCTGTAATGATTTTGGAAACAAATAAAAACCAAATCACGATGTCTGAGGTGCTGCATCCCCGGTTTTCCCACGTACGGTATACGAGTACAGTGGTCTCAACCACTGCACCATCTCGCTCGCCATGATAAATTATACGATTGTCCGTTGAAACGGTAAAATATTAGAACAGTTATAAAATTTTTCGTTGTGAATCGGAGAGGGCGTTGATATCAATGAAATTTTGACTATTATACTCACATTTTTTCCGTGTTATACAAATTGATGTTTGTAAAGGTTCCTTAACTTAGTCGTATGGTGCTTGTTTTATCCTGTTAGATAAACTAGAGTATTAGCTTCTTCGTTTTGAGCAGCAGCTCACTAACATCAGTTCATCCAATAGTGGTGAACATCTATAAGGATACTGTTCTCTCATTTTCCACTGCAAGGAAATTAAAATACAACCCTACGTCAAAGAATTTTACTTGAAGAGTTAAATTTGAGGTATCCTTGTCCAAGATGAATATCGCATTTGTTTCATGTGGACCTAAGGCAAAACCTTTGTTGGTCATACATCTTCCAAAGAAGTAATGGCCAGAGTTTTCTGAAATGTAAGTGGAAGTCTTTCCTTGCAAAGTGTGAAACAAAAACGGATGAATACTCCGCAAGACGTTGGTGTTAACTGATTTTTTTTTTAATTTGGAGGGTGGGGGGCGGGGAAGCGGGTGGAGGAAAGGGGACATGATGATGAAAGATCTTGATTGCAAAATAAATCGTCTTTCTTCCCGACACTCCTCTTGTGAAGAACAAAAAATGTGACAGATGTAACGCTAAATATTTTGATGTATGATTTGGCGGAATATTCGTCCTATTCGCCAGATGTGGCATTTTATGACTACCACCTATTTTCGCATTTAAAGGATGGGTGCCTCGAAAGCGTTTTGAAATAAATTAACACATTCTGTCGGTCGTAGATGGGTATGTCGTGAATGTTCCAGGCTCGTACTTCAGGGATAGAATCCTCTCACTGACGAAATGAGAAATGGATATTTTTACCTAAAAAACAATCTTCCAGTAACAATCAGAAATTTCATCCATATACGCATACCTCAGGAAAGTATTCTTAGCTGTCAACGGTAACAAATGATAGCGATCAAAAGTCCTACAGCAGACATCAAACCCATTTCTCTTAGGATATGAATCAAAATTTAAAATCTGTCATCTCTAAATAATTCACCTACATACTTAATACAGGAAAGAGCGTCATCTAAAAAAAAAAAAACTCTGGTACATGCATTCCTTAGAAGACGTTGATGTGGTCTTTTGTCGGAAGACTAGTTTGATGCAGCTTCCCATTCTAGCCCACGTTGTGCAAGTCTTTAATCCATGCATAAGTTTTGAAACTTACCCCCCCCCCCCCAATCACCCCCACTCCCAGCCCCCACAGTTTCTTCCATTACGAAACTGACGATCCTTCGATGCCTCAGGGAAGGCTGGTTTAATGCGTAAGTGACTAACCCGCAGCTTGGGGCGCCAAGCTGGGGGGGGGGGGGGGGGGGAGGGCTCCAGAGGCGCCACAACTGTAATATTTCTATACAGGACTTACTGCAATTAGTAGTGGCCGCTTGCGGCGTCAATCTGAATGCGCGCTAGGGGTTCCCAAATGCAAATTTAGTATTAGTAATGAAAAAAGTGTTCATGGGAAAAAGGGGAGGGGGAGGTGCCAATCAATAAGTCGCTCGTGTGGGAAAATATTCTCGGTCCGCCATGGTCTCAGGATGTTTCCTGTGAACCGTTCCCTTCTTTCATTGAAGCTGTGCCGTTAATTTATTTCATCTCCATTTCGAATCAGTACCCCATCATTAGTTATCCAACTTACCCACATGATTTTCGTCTTTCTTCTGTAGCTCCACATTTTAAAAGCTTATACTCTATTCTTGTCTTTTTCTCTTCATCGTCCACGTTTCACTGCCGAAAAGCCCTACATTCCGGAAAAATATTTCAGAAAAGGCTTTCTAACACTTGGATTTAGATTAGATGTATATTTTTCTTTTTCGGAAAATCTTTTCTTGCTATGACAAATCCCCATTCTATATACTCTCTACTTCTACTGTCGTCAATTATTTTGCTCCCTACACATCAGAACTCGTAAGTCTTAAGGGTCCTATCCATCCCACTCTTAGAAATAAGGCTTCAAAAAAAAGCACACATGTGAAGGCATACCAACGTAATGAAATGTGTCCCCGGCATTGACAGTAATTTCTGATGCATTTCTCCGAAGGAAGCTTAGGGCCCTGTACCCTGTTGTCATTTGTCTATAAATATGGAACAATGTAGAGTAATGATATTATTAATAACGTTCATATATGCATTAAATACTTGACAATATTTATTATGATATTTCCATATTAATTATAGCAAAGACAGACATGCAGAACGTTTAGTGTGCACTATACGCTAATTGCGTAAAATTATAACTCCAAGGAGCACGTGAACAAATGAAATCAATCATGAAGACGTAGAATCATACAGATAATTTTCTGGTGAAGTACTGTATCTCCCACAGCACTTCATATTAGTGCTGCACTCGTTAATATGAGTTTCTTCACGGTCTGATTAAACAATTCAAAGACCATAAGAAAGCAACATGGATGGATCTTAATAAGGATACTTATTCACTTACTACCAGTTTTATTGAAGCTGTTTATAAACATAGTCTGTACAAAGATACGTTATGTATTAGGAGCAGTTTTGACACATTTCACAGCTGCATTAAAGGTTTTCTTACTACAATCTTTACAAAACTAATTTCTTGTAAAATTATCTTACTCTGATGCACTAAAAATGTGAAACGAAGTGTTATAAACGATGGACATTCGGTTCCCTAATATTTAAATAAAGCTTTTGACAGTGTTACTCAGAAATACTGAAGCACAAATTAGAACGCTCTGGAAAGGTTCCAGTTGTATTCTTTATCAAACAGGAAAAAATTACAGAATGTTTCGTTTCATCTGATATTTGTTTGAAAACTTAACAGTTGTAGCTGTTTTGTTTTTATTGTTGTTAGTTTTTGTGTGGATGTAAACAGCCATCAGCTGGCTGCTGTGGCCTAGCGGTTCTAGGCGCTTCAGTCTGCAACCGCGCTGCTGCTACGGTCGCAGGTTCGAATCCTGCCTCGGGCATGGCTGTGTGTGATGTCCTTAGGTTAGTTAGGTTTAAGTAGTTCTAAGTCTAGGGGACTGATGACCTCAGATGTTAAGTCTCATAGTGCTTATAGTCATTTGAACCATAAACAGTCTTCCTATTCTTAACTTTCGTGTGTGTCTGCTTTGCGTTAACACTGCAAGTGGTGTGGTCATGTAAACGCTACCTAATAAAAAGAATCACCAAATGTATCTCAAATTGCGCAACTATTTTGCAATTAACTTTCACCAGAAATGATTAGAAAATGGAAAACTATATCCTAAAGAAGCTTTCCTGTGGAACTTTGTATTGCGCAGTGCAGTGAATGGTGCTACAATGCGTAACGTCACAGTACGCGTCTTGCAATTCAAACACAGAAAAACTAAGAGAGTGTAAATTCCACATAAAACTGCAAACCGAATTTTGAAACAATAACTGTCCAAGATGCTTCTGTAAGAATTTCCCAGAAAATTTATGCAAGGAAACTGACTAAATAAAATTCCTAACTCGAAATGGCACACAGGCGAAAATGTAACACTGCAATGTAAGAACAAGATTGTCTGGCAGAAAAATGAAACGATGGAGATGGTGGAAGTAATTGAATTTATTGAATGATGTACAAGAGACTAGCAATCAAAAACTATATTGTGAAACTCTGACTGCTCAACAGTTAGAACAATCCTTACAAAATTAATTATTACAAAAATATCTTACTCTGCCAAACAATACGTTACTGAAATGGGAAAGGAGTCGTGAATTGGTAACTCTTGAGTTCAAGCTCTGTGAGCGGGTAAGTTTGGTTAATCACGTCTCCACAGTCAAACTAACTGGCCAGAACCAACGACAAAAATCATGCTAAAAATTTGCCTTTCTCAAAATAAATTAAAGGTGACTAAGCAGCACAGCGACAACGTTACCTGAATGTCTTCACGCTTCCCAAATGTATCTTTATAAAACCATCTTTCCGAAAAACATCATCGTGTGCGTTTGTATCTCTGTGTTCTGCTAGCTATTTCTAGAGCGCTCAGCAGCGTGACCAATACCAGACTCTCTCACTTACTTCTCACTGAAGGCTCCACTTGCAACTCAATGCTACTGAACACGTATTATGTTAGAGTATAATGACTTTTCTGGAGACTAGAAGTCTACTCTGTAGGAATCAGCATGGGTTTCGAAAAAGACGATCTTGTGAAACTCAGCTAGCGCTATTCGTTCACGAGACTCAGAGGGCCATAGACACGGGTTCCCAGGTGTGTTTCTTGACTTCCGCAAGGCGTTCGATACAGTTCCCCACTGTCGTTTAATGAACAAAGTAAGAGCATATGGACTATCAGACCAATTGAGTGATTGGGTTGAAGAGTTCTAGATAACAGAACGCAGCATGTCATTCTCAATGGAGAGAAGTCTTCCGAAGTAAGAGCGATTTCAGGGGAGTGTCGTAGGAACGTTGCTATTCACAATATTCATAAATGACCTTGTGGATGACATCGGAAGTTCACTGAGGCTTTTTGCGGATGATGCTGTGGTATATCGAGAGGTTGTAACAACGGAAAATTGTACTGAAATGCAGGAGGATCTGCAGCGAATTGACGCATGGTGTAGGGAATGGCAATTGAATCTCAATGTAGACAAGTGTAATGTGCTGCGAATACATAGAAAGAATGATCCCTTATCATTTAGTTACAATATAGCCGGTCAGCAACTGGAAGCAGTTAATTCCATGAATTATCTGGGAATACGCATTAAGAGTGATTTAAAATGGAATGATCATATAAAGTTGATCGTCGGTAAAGCAGATGCCAGACTGAGATTCATTGGAAGAATCCTAAGGAAATGCAATCCGAAAACAAAGGAAGTAGGTTACAGTACGCTTGTTCGCCCACTGCTTGAATACTGCTCAGCAGTATGGAATCCGTACCAGATAGGGTTGATAGAAGAGATAGAGAAGATCCAACGGAGAGCAGCGCGCTTCGTTACAGGATCATTTAGCAGTCGCGAAAGCGTTACGGAGATGATAGATAAACTCCAGTGGAAGACTCTGGAGGAGAGACGCTCAGTAGCTCGGTACGGGCTTTTGTTGAAGTTTCGAGAACATACCTTCACCGAGGAGTCAAGCAGTATATTGCTCCCTCCTACGTATATCTGGCGAAGAGACCATGAGGATAAAATCAGAGAGATTAGAGCCCACACAGAGGCATACCGACAATCCTTCTTTCCACGAACAATACGAGACTGGAATAGAAGGGAGAACCGATAGAGGTACTCAAGGTACCCTCCGCCACACACCGTCAGGTGGCTTGCAGAGTGTGGATGTAGATGTAGATGTAGAACCAAACATCTCAATGCTTGTATTCACACCCGCTGTGGCGTAACATGCAGACTACTGAAAATTTCTGTTTCAAATTATCTGGTATACAAATGTGATGTATGACATACCGAATAAAAGAGACCTCACACCACTTTTATCGAATACCAGAAGTAAGCTAGAAATCTTTCATAGTAGTAAACCAAAGGAGTGCATAGAAATACTGCCTTCAATGACATAATTTTGTTTCGAAATAAATATCTCCGTGGGTTTCTTGCCGCAGAAGATCGCAGTGTGATCGCGACGTTTAATAAAGGCTATTCTCTCTTCCATCTACTGCCGAAGTGACGATGTTTATCAGTCCATTTTCTTATATAGGGGCATTTAAATCTCGCAACGTTCACTCCGACGACAGCTTAACCCTTTGAGTCCCAACAAATATGAAATCATGCAATGTAGGCTTTCGATATTTTCTTCACTTAAAGCTTCCCGGCTGATAGGCCGTGGTCGATGTATAAAACTCTCCCCTGACGTTTCGTCTCCGACTGCGGGAGACATCAAAAATGGTTCAAATGGCTCTGAGCACTATGGGACTTTACATCTGAGGTCATGAGTCCCCTAGATTTAGAACTACTTAAACCTAACTAACCTAAGGACATCACACACTTCCATGACCGAGGAAGGTTCGAACTTGCGAGCGTAGCAGCAGCGCGGTTCCGGACTGAAGCGCCTAGAACCGCTCGGCCACAGCGGCCGGCTCAGGAGACATCCTCTGAGGTAAAGCGGCGAACTACCGCAGTCGGAGACGAAACGTCAGGGAAGAGTTTCATACATCAACCACGACATATCAGCCGGGAAGTTTTATTTGAAGGAAACATGAAATCAGATATAATTTTAAAGTTTTTCCCAAAAGTAACATTTATTAATATTATAGCAAGCATCGAATACAAGAAAAAATGGCAAAAAGTGAACAGACAATTGTCTTAAGGAGTTGGCTTCACTCTGGAATTCAATTTTAAAATTTTTCACAAGATTGACCCTTACTATCGTGGTAAGCAATGGATACAAGAAGAAAAACAGAAGAAAGTTAAACAGTCAATTGCTTTATGGAGGTGATTTCACTTTCGAACCACAAGGACATACAGGTTTCAAGAACCCATTTATTTTATGTGATATATTTTAAAGCGATTTGGCATTTTTCCGAAAGACAATCTCATATATCGAAATTTCCGTGAACTCATAACATCAAACACAAATTATAGTCCTAAATAAAAACCAAAATGGGCCTAAAATTTCATAAATTTATATCAAAAGTACATACTGCCCCAGTGGTTTCATTTCGAAACAACTCATTTTTACAAAAGTACAAACTCACATTTACGTTACAGCAACTTTAAATACACTTACTTTCACTGTCAGTGATCTCCTCACTTTGATCACAATAAAAGACATTATGTCAAAATTTGCTACAATCACGTAGCATAATCTCCGCGCCGATGTTGTTTTGAACGCTGTAAGTGCTGCTACAGCTCACTACATTCGTCGAAAAGCTCAGTGTACTACTAGATATTTTTCCTTGCAATAGCATCGGTCGTTTCACGCGAAAGGCACTGGCACTTTAAAAAAAATTAGTAAAATTGTGGTTTCAGGGCGAAACCACTGGTGCTCAAAGGACCAACAGCGGTCCAGCCTTATGTTTGCGTAGCCGTGCTCCGTCAACCGATGCCCTACGAATCTAGACTGCTGCTTCTCCCGTCATTGTTTCAAAAGCTGGTTGGCAATCTGCGCTGAGGATGAAGCCCTTATCACGAGTAACATTAATCGTCGACACTCGTGCCTCGATTGCCTGCTTAATAACGCTCTCCCAGAAACCAATAGCTGAGTAGGCGACAAGACATCTTTTCCATGTCCTTTTCCCTTAAGCTCGCCCACTGCGTATTTATTTTCCTGGCCGAGTCTTTCCTTGTGTATTGCAGTCTTCGACTAGACGGGGTGAAGGAGACGGTGAGGGAGATCTCCCCCCCCCCCCCCTCTCATTAAATAATTTCCCCGGCTCGTACAAGAAGAATTCCTTCCCTGCCAGGGGCAAATAGTTTTCTCATTTTGCTGTAAGGGCTGTTACTGCTCTTTGAAAATACAAAAAGAAACGAAATACTTTCGTTACAGACTGTACATGGTATGCGTGCGAGAAGCGTGTAAGCAAAAGTATCATACCGTTAATTCTAAGTAAGCTAAACAATAAACAGTTATTAGGTTCATTAGCTGGGTTGGCATTCAGGGTCACAATTCCAGCAGTTCTGCACCAGCAATGATGATTGTAACTTCCAGTATTCAGTTCAGTTTCTTGCAACAATGAGAGTTCTGTTGTTGGTCAGCATGGATAAATTTGTGACAAGAAAGCTTAAAGTTACAGAAGGTAATAACTGTAGTGTATTACAGTTCTAATCTTAAGGTTTAACTTCAAGCAACGTTAATATTACAGCTTCTCAGTTAAAACCCGCACCATTGGCAGCTACACATAGCAATGAAAATAGTTAGAGTAAGTGTATTACGCTAATCGCGGATGTACAAACAAAACCATGCTTTAAAATTGGAAACACATCACTTCCGGATTTTATCAAACAGTTCTGGGAGAATTACATTCCTGTACTGCTCAAAAATACAAAATCGCGGTTCTCTTAAATATATTAATATGCACAATGGGCTAGCTTTTATTTAGGGATGAACGCAAACAACAGCAATAAGTTAAATGTGTGGTTATCAGCGCCCCAACAATGATTAAAATAAACGAATATGGATAAGAACGAAAACTGTCGTACACGCATGCACAGGAAATGACCACGCAATTACTCTATCGCACAGGCACTCTCTCATGCACTAAAACAATTTTTTTTTATCGTATGGCTAGGGCCCCCCGTCGGGCAGGCCGTTCACCGGGTGCCGCTCTTTCAATATGACGCCACTTCGGCGACCTGCAGGCGATGAGGGTGATAGGATGATGATGACGACAGCACAACACCCAGTCCCTGGGCGGAGAAAATTCCCCGACCCAACCGGGAATCGAACCCGGGCCCAGAGGACTGACAATCACGCTTATCATTCAGCTACCGGGGGCGGACAATTAAAACCAGTGAGGAGACAAGATAGCTAATCAAGAAATTAAAACAGAGGGAAAACAAAACACATAAGAGCTAAAAGAACAGCACAGGGAAATGTGACTGACTGACCACTTACAAAAAACTTGGGTGAGACAGCCACCCTGTTGACACATTAAAAACATCTCCCCAAAATCTTGTTAAAAACGTGGGACAATTCACAAAACCTTAAAACGCGAACCACATTCGTTTGATCATTGCATAAAATAGACTGCAAATCTGCCGGCAAATCCGCTGCAGTCCGCTGGTCAGCACATAAAATGCAGTCCAATAAAATGTGGTGCACCGTGATCTGCACGTCACAAGTACCACACATCGGAGGGTCCTCTCGCCGGAGTAAAAGTCCGTGAATCATAGGGCTGTGGCCGATGTGAAGACGAGTAAGGAGGACCTCGTCCCGTCGACGTGGTTGGAAGGAAGTGCCCCGCGGCCGAGTTTTGGGCTTGACGACACGGAGTTTGTTGTCGGCCACTTCTAGCCACTCATGCTCCCAGCGACACAAAACTTATACTGCAACAGCGAGGTGAGGGCATGCAGGGGAGATAGCACACTGAAAGACCTGACGGTCACGGCACGCCTCCTTGGCTGCTCGATCAGCCCTTTCATTCCCCAGGAATTCCCATGTGCCCCGGTACCCAGCAGAAAGACACCTCCTTCTCCAGTTGCTGTAGTTGGAGGAGGGCGTCCTGGATAGTCTGGGTTACTTTATCTGCTGGGTACAAACGCTGGAGAGAATAAAGGGCGCTCAAAGAATCTGAACAGACGAGAAATCTAACACTGCGAGAATGTCTCATCTGCTGCAGAGTCCGCAAGATCGCATATAACTCTGAGTCAAAGATGGTAAATTCGGCAATCTGACCTTGAGGACACGATCCGATAAGGCGACAAAGCAACCAACGGAGTCAACATGCTTAGACCCATCCGTAAAAACAGCTACATTGTCTTGGTGCTCAGATAAAACGGCAGAAAATACCGCATTAAAAACAGAAGCAGGAGTGCTATCTCTCCTGTACCGCACCAAATCTAAAATCACTCTGGGCCACTCCAGTAACCGATAAAATTAGTGACCATGACAGGAGAAAATTTCATTTAAAGTGTGAATCTATTTTGAATGAAAAGAAAAAGGAAATAATCGGAAAATCCCTCTCTTATAGTTTCAGAAAGTGTGAAGAAAAAATGAGACATTACAAGTGACTGCACTTTTTTTTTTTTTGTTTTTTTGTTTTTTTTTTTCGAAAAGCGCATCTCATATACAAACAAAACGAGCCGTTCTTACTTTTTAGAACTTTATGTGAGTTGCAAGCACTGAATGGGCACAAAGATCATACGTATGCAAAAAAAATATAGTTCATTAGCGAGCACAATCCATCTCTCCTATCAGAACACATAACTGTTTCCTATTTCGTTCTCAGTATTTTAGTACACGTAATAACTAACCAAACAAATAAATCATATTTAATTATTTACATCCGTTGCGTCTACTATGGTACACAATGCAACTGCCTTTATGAAATATAGACTTACAGCCATTATCAGACGAAGCAGTTGCCGGCGGTATTCTATCGTGTTTCGTTAGTAATGGAATTTCTGAAGGAACTTTTGCTAGTCAGTTGACAGAGTTCGTTTCAGATGGGGCTGCAAATCTACAAGGAATTCATAAAGGAACATCTACATATATTCGTGGTAAATGTAATTCTAAAATTGTAATTATTCACTGTTTGAATCATAAACTGGACCTTGCAGCTAATGCTGTAACATTTACAATAGCTGTTCCACTACATTTGAAGTATTTCATGGCCTTCCTATATTCACACTTTTCTGGAATCCCAAATAACAGAGGTGAATTGACACTCATAACCATGGCATTGGGACTTGAATTTTTTTTAAAAAAAATGGGAAGAATGTTTGATTTTCGCTATGGGCATTCTCATGTTAAACCATGACACCTATAATATCGTGCTACAGTTCTCTCATCCAGTATTTGACAAACCGAGAAAATCATCACGAAGCAGCGCAACTTGCCGAGGATTCCTCCACAAAATGAATTCATGGAATGTTGACATGGAGTTAGTACTCTTTACGGATATTCTGTAAACAATAAAAGCACTTTTCTTGTTCCAGCATTCTAGAAAATCTGTCGCTGTAAATGCTGTTTAGGAAAGAAAATTATGTATAGGTGCATTAGCTGCAATGATAGACATGCCTGGTGTAGGAACTTACACCTTCAAGCTGCTCAGGCTTAATGATCAGCTAGAAAAACATTCAGGGTCACCTTGAGTCGTTCGCAATTTTCAAGCAGCAACTTCTTCAGGGAATAGTGGACAACATAACTGCAAGATTTTTTACTGCTATAGCTAATTTCTTCTTGAAATACTGTGAAGTTTTAAAAGCTCATAAAATATGCTGGCCACAAGAAGAAAACAAAATATCAAAAACAAAAAGTACAAAGGACTGAACGCGGAAATGGATAGGAATAGCCTCTTTGGCTAAGATTTATAAATGCCGAGACCTTTTGATTCAAGGTACCTACAGAGTCTACCCATAGAACCTGTCGATGAATGACCTGGAGCTGTTTTGGTAAAGAGAGTGAGGTGCCCAATGCTAAGTTTCCAAGGGCCGGAAAAATTCGGAAGGATGACTGAGCTCAGTCTAGTAGTAATGGTATTCGAAATATTTTCAATTCCCAGATACTGGATGAGGTGAACTGTTCTATTAATGATATATTGAATCATCAGAACACTGTTCACATTCTCTGTTGTTGTTGTGGTGGTCTTCAGTCCTGAGACTCTATCCTGTGCAAGCTTCTTCATCTACCAGTACCTACTGCAGCCTACATCCTTCTGAATCTGCTTAGTGTATTCATCTCTTGGTCTCCCTCTACGATTTTTACCCTCCACGCTGCCCTCCAGTACTAAATTGGTGATCCCTTGATGCCTCAGAACATGTCCTACCAACCGGTCCCTTTGTCAAGTTGTGCCACAAGCTCCTCTTCTCACCAATTCTATTCAATACTTCATCATTCGTTATGTGATCTACCCATTTAATCTTCAGCATTCTTCTGTAGCACCACATTTCGAAAGTTTCTATTCTCTTCGTGTCCAAACTATTTACCGTCCATGTCTCCCTTCCATACATGGCTACACTCCATACAAATACTTTCAGAAATTACTTCCTGACACTTAAATCTATACTCGATGTTAGCAAATTTCTCTTCTTCAGAAACGCTTTTCTTGCCATTGCTAGTCTACATTTTATATCTTCTCGACTTCGACCATCATCAGTTATTTTGCTCCCCAAATAGCAAAACACCTTTACTACATTAAGTGTCTCATTTCCTAACCTAATTCCCTCCGTATCACCTGACAGAATTCGACTACATTCCATTATCCTCATTTTGCTTTTGTTGATGTTCATCTTATATCCTCCTTTCAAGACACTGTCCATTCCGTTCAACTGCTCTTCCAAGTCCTTTGCTGTCTCTGACAGAATTACAATGTCATCGGCGAACCTCAAAGTTTTTATTTCTTTTTCATGGATTTTAATACCTACTCCGAACTTTTCTTTTGTTTCCTTTACTGCTTGCTCAATATACAGATTTAATAGCATCGGGGAAAGGCTACAACCCCGTCTCACTCCCTTCCCAACCACTGCTTCCCTTTCATGTTCCTCGACTCTTATAACTGCCATCTGATTTCTGTACAAATTGTAAATAGTCTTTTGCTCCCTGTATTTTACCCCTGCCACCTTCATAATTTGAAAGAGGGTATTCCAGTCAACATTGTCAAAAGCTTTCTCTAAGTCTACAAATGCTAGAAACGTAGGTTCGCCTTTCCTTAATCTTTCTTCTTTCGTAGGGTCAGTATTGCCTCACGTGATCCAACATTCTCTGTATTGTGCTAAATTATCCAATTGGTGTTATGACGTTATGTTGAGTGCCTAAAGTTTTATATTTAAAACAACATATACAATATTTCTGAGTGTTTCGAGAATATAAAATGAAACCCTTTCTCGATGTAAGAAAAGTGTAACACGCTTATCATTTCCCTGCTAGGAATCGAGGAAGGTTTTAATGTTCAGAGATGGTGTTCAAATTGCCGTATGCTGAACACTATTATAGAGATGTTGCTGAACATATCATCTATTTAAAGGTTGCTGTTTCGTCTTTTGGAGAACTCTCTTTCTCTTCTTTTTATATTTGCCACAGTTGCGCAGTGTCGTGTAAAATCGTTTGCACTAGGCAGCTGATCTTAGAATATTTTAACCGGCGTACGCTACCAAAGACTATTAATACACTTGGAGTTTGGGTTAAAGTAACTCAGTAAACACGTACATCGGATTACGAACTAACTGAACTGATGCTATCCAAAATCAGCTCGCACTGGGGGCCTTCGTAAGAGCATATTTTACTCATCTCGTCGTCACAGCTTCTCTGTGTTCTTCCAACTTCTTAGAAAGCCACCTCTGCTGTCGGCGCCAGGCAACCGTCAGAAACTTTGTGCCTTGTTCCCACCGAAACCCACCGTACAAGAGCCGAACAGAAAACTCAGTAGAACTTTCCACAGCTCCCCACATGTACTCTGTCTTGGCCAGCGACAGGTAGTACTTTTCACACCATACAGATATCTTATCTAAATCATTCTTCAATTCTTTTTGATCATCTGTTGACTTTACAAGACGGTAAATGACAGCATCATCTGCAAACAATCTAAGAGGGCTGCTTAGATTGTCTCATATGAAGTTAATATAGATCAGGAGCAATAGAGGGCCAATAACACTTGCTTGGGGAACGCCGGATATTAGTTCTGTTATATTCGATGACTTTCTGTCTATTACTACGAACTGTGACCTTTCTAACAGGTTGGTTGGAAGACGCTTGCCTATGGAATGTCGCCTCAAATGTGTGAGTGGATTCGTGATTTCCTGTCAGAAAAGTCACAATTCGTAGTAAAGCAGAAGTAATATCCGGGGTTCCCCAAGCCAGTGTTATAGGCCCTTTATTGTTCCTGATCTATATTAACGATATGGGAAACAATCTGAGCAGCCCTCTTAGATTGTTTGCAGCTGATGCTGTCATTTACTCTCTTCTAAAGGCATCAGACGTCCAAAACGAATTGCAAAATGATTTAGGTAAGATATGTGTATGGTGCGAAAAGTGGCAGTTGACCCTGAATAAAGAAAACTGTGAAGTTATTCACATCAGTACTAAAAGAAATCCGCTAAATTTCCATTACGCGATAAGTCACACAAATCTGAAGGCTGTAAATTCAACTAAATACTTAGGGATTACAATTACAAATAACCTAAACTGGAACGATCACATAGATAATGTTGTGGGTAGAGCAAACCAAAGACTGCGATTCATTGGCAGAACACTTAGAAGGTGCAACAGGTCTACTAAAGAGGCTGCTTACACCACGCTTGTCCGCCCTATTCTGGAGTATTGCTGTGCGGTGTGGGATCCGCATCAGGTGGAGCTGACGGATGACATCGAAAAAGTTCAGAGAAGGGAAGCTCGTTTTGTATTATCGCGAAATATGACACATAGTGCCACAGACTTGCTACGTGAACTGGAGCGGCAATCATTAAAACAAAGGCGTTTTTCGTTGCGACGGGATATTCCCATGAAATTTCAATCACCAATTCTCCGACTGCGAAAATATTCTGTTGCCACCCACCTACATAGGGAGAAATGATCATTACGATAAAATAAGAGAAATCAGAGCTCACACAGAAAAATTTAAGTGCTCGTTTTTCCCGCGCGCCGTTCGAGAGTGGCAGGATGTAGAGACAGCTAGAAGTTGGTTCATTAAACCCTCTGCCAGGCACTTTATTGTGAATAGCAGAGTAATCACGTAGATGCAGATGTAGTTGTAAATGTTAAGAAGAGCGGGATGCTCGTTGCCTACAGTTAGCTCAGGCTACAAACCAGCGTGAAAAATAAGCTTCAACTGAAAGTTACCAGACTTCACAAAGAATAATTAAGACAAGCTGCTCTGTATTTCTAGTTACAAATAAACGTTCAATTACTCATTTCATCCACGTATTACAGAGCTTATTGTTGAAGGGAAATATGGTAATATAATGGCACAGGATGCTGATGTTAAATACACTGAAATGAAACTAATGTACAATGGTTCCCCTGGCATTCTTACTCCCAGGTCTAATTATGTTTACACCGAACGGCAGCAGATCAACCTGCTATATTAACTGAACGTAATTTAAATATTGATGAGAAACATTACATGAAAGGGAGCTGATAACGGACCCCTTCTGTATTACCTTGGAACTGGCATCCGCGTGCTAAGATTGTCTAGCACGTTCGAAACAGTCGTGTGTTTCACGAATAATGGCTGCAGCTGCATCCAAACGGGAAATCAACTCTTGTGGAGAGTCAACTGATGTCTCGTTCACCAAACGCTTCATGGCCTCCACAAAACGAGATCCACAGGCGTGAGGTCGGCAGATTGTGTTGGTCAAGGTACGAGCCCATCCCGGGGTAAAATACTGTTTAAACGATCCCTGATGTCAACGGCAAAGTGTGGTGAGTTCTAATCATCCTGGAAGCATAATCGTTGCCTAACTGCTAGAGGGACATTCTCCAGTATTTGGGATCGTATTTTACGGAGAAAGCTACGGCAATTCCCTCCACCGAGTGTGTTACGTAAAAGATAGTGAGCAGTCGGATTGTTGTAAGCAGTACTAGCTGATGGCTGATGGTGAAAAGCACAGTCTTTGTTAAATATCTTTTATTAAATCATTGACGGTGTACTGGGGTACATTTATCACATCCTTTATAAAAGTTAGAGCGTAGTTCTGGCTTTTATAAAAGATCTGTCAAAGAAATTTTACGCTACAGTATGGGCATTAGGGAAGTCTAACGTCAAACCCTTCAAGGACCCATAGCGGAGGAACGGTACCCATTACAAAAGTATTTCCTTGTGTATCTCCTCTACTGCCGACAGTATACGTAACTTTTCTACACTCCGTATGTCCACACAGATGCTGTAACCGATCTTCTTCCTATCACTGATAATGATTAGTAAAAACCTAAACTGTTAGAAATAATAAAGTTTTCCATAAGAGCTGACAGTGGGCGACATGATATTCGACAAATAACTGCAAGGTGTGGCACACATACTAACAACTGAAAATATTTCAAAACTGCAATAGCTTTCTTAGACGCCCCACTACTTCTCAAGCATGGATCTTCATCGTACACATATTCGGTACCAGTGACGTTCAATTTCATGTCGAATGATTGTAAGTCAGGTTTCGGCCGATTTCCGTAAATAGCCTCACATTCGATTGTGCTTCATGAACATACAGTATATTTGATTACGTGATACTAATACAAGAAAAAAGAAGATAAAGAATGCGTAATTCTCTGCCTCAGTGAAGTGTACTGGCCTATAATGAAAGTCGGATAATGAAAATCAGATAAAAATACGATAACACTGCGTTCGAAAGATATTGAAGGTAGCACATGTATGATATACGTCCAAGTTTCTTGCAGGAGACAAACGAATTCAATAATTTGAACGCAATGTAAGCATACGCGAATACATTGGAGTATGTCTCTTTCAAGAGGAGTTCGATCGATAGAACAGCCACAAAATAACATTTTGCAACTTATGTGACGTCCAACTAGAAATCGTAACATAATATATATGTAATATTACTTACGTAAACATATGAAGATATGAACTCTCAAACATAAGTAAATTCAGTTTCACACTTCAGTGTCTTCTAATTGATCAACAGTTGTCTCTCAAGTATTGTTTCAACAGCCATACAGACAGATTTTAACAGAGCTAGTGTTTGAGATGAGTGATCAATCGCAGAATAGTACACATGAGTCTAATGACATTTGCTATACTTCAACAGCCTTCTGTTTTAATAGGCTCCTCGTCGTTTCTTGGAAAAGTCTATAACGTCACAGAATCTATTAACAAAGACTGTTGTCTCAATTGAAAGGTTCGGAAATCCGCTGTTCTTCTATGGGCCTAGGTACACGCCCTCCCGAGTGTTTGAATCTCATAGCTTCCTTTGCAAACAAGAGATCACTTAAGAAATGGCCCCACCCTTGGGCTATATTATGGGCGTTTCCCCGAAGTGAAATGATACTATAATGCAAACAGTCTCCTATAAGTGGTCTCAGCTGCCCGGCTGGGCGGTGTGCAGTGTACTTCACAAGACAAACATCAATTTAGTAACAGTAAACAGCAGAGCAACCACCACTGTTGGTTGCTTATACACCATGACATCACATTTTGCATGGCACTGTAACGTTAGAGTAGCTGCATGAAGAGTACGCTAAAAGCCCAAAAGTACTCGATAAAAAAGCAAAATGTCTGAGAGATCAGAGATAAGTGCAGTTAACAAGCTACTATCCAACTTTCTGTTCAAATTAACTAAGCAGTTGAATGCATTGCTTTTTTTCTGAAATTTCCTTTGGTAGCCGTCACATACGAACCCAACAGTTGCTCCATGGCAAGTTATTTCTCAAAACGTTCCACATATCGATAGACTTTAAACAGTTTGTTTAATGAAGTTATAGATTAAAACTAAGCGCCCCACTACTTCTCAAGCATGGATCTTCATCGTACACATATTCGGTACCAGTGACGTTCAGTTTCATGTCGAATGATTGTAAGTCAGGTTTCGGCCGATTTCCGTAAATAGCCTCACATTCGATTGTGCTTCATGAACATACAGTATATTTGATTACGTGATACTACTACAAGAAAAAAGAAGATAAAGAATGTGTAATTCTCTGCCTCAGTGAAGTGTACTGGCAAAAACTTTATTTAATTTGTACACAATATCTCTGTAACATTAAGCGTTTCCTCTACGCAGCTGATCTTGCTACTGGTGCACAGGGTAAAAATTAACTTCTTGAAGAGCAACTAACAGGGGCCTTGTCTAAGTCGTCAACGTATTACAAACAAAATACGTTGAGACCAAATTCTTTAAAAACACAGGTAAGTGTATTTCACTTGAGATATAGACTGGGAAGAGAAAAACTCAAAGAATATTGCGAGGGTTGGCACCTGGAACACGTAGACACTCCTCAGTATATGTGAGTATTTTTGACAGGTATTTAACCTATAAAAATCACTGTGTTTATGCTGCTAAGAAAGTAACAACGAGGAACGAAATGTTGAAGAAACTTTCTTGTACTATGCGGGGAACAAATCCCACTGTCCACGAAACAACTGATAAAGGCCCTGCCCTTTTCCCCTGGACAATACGCCTCCCCACCGTTGACTAAATTTGCCCACATGAGAAAAGCGGATGTCATCCTAATGAAATATGCGATTTAACAACTAGCTATATGGAGGCTACGCCCCTGAGTAAACTGTGTAGAGCAGCTAGTTTCTCTGGTCATGTATTCGATAATCAACAGTAGAATACTCGGAAAAGTTCAGACTTTCGATGAAAAACATGTAACACAGTTTCATGAACAGAGTGGACACAGAACCGATTCGTACCCACCACAAGAAACTGAGCCACTAAGTACCCAAGTGGACTAGGAAACTTGGGGAAACCTCAATAGACTACGAACAGATGTTGCACCAGTAAAGAAAAACCAATCAAGATGGGATGGTGAGGTCAGGATATAGGTCACACGTTAGATTGTCCTATTAGTCCTTGTAAGTGCACAATCGAAAAGCTGTGGCTAATGGAGCACAAATTTTACAAGAAATGATAGGGATCAGACACCATAATTGAATAGTTTCCCAGATGGGAAAAGTGAAGTAAGTGCAACAATTTTCAGTAGCAAAGGGAAGTAGATGTGGCGTGCAAACTTCTTTAGCAGAAGACGTCCCTCGGCCAAAGACATCTATTGTATTTTTTCCACGCTAAACACTATTCGACGTCATCGGAACAGAGGTCCCCCTTACAGCTTGTTCCGTGCTATTTTCTGGCGCCTGAATGCATGTGAGGTGAGTTTTTTTTTTTTCAGCTGTTCTTGTAGCGTACAACATGCTTTGATGTTGGGTCACGACGTTTACTTATTTTAAGTAGCCATTAGATTCCATATGAATCTCGAAGAATTTTCTAGAGAATATAGTACCGAAAATGTTCGAGGACAGCCTCCTTACAGCAGTGATGCGTGAGTTGTGTCAACTTATTGCACTGATATCTCTCAACAATCATAGCATGCATAATGCAATACGATATCCTCGAAGGCAACATGCATAATGCTGCCCTATAATAGTTTTGAACAAAATGCTGCACACGTCATGATCTACAGGTACTTCTTTTCATATTATATAATTTAAAGCATCACAAAAGTTAATTTAAAATCATTTTGGCTCTTAGTAGCACGAGAAAAGAATAAAGCGTCGGCAGCAGAGCAAATAACGTGTAAAATTGTCCTGAATGTAGGTCGTATATTATTAAGGCACCAGCCATCCTTGTAGAACTCACAGTCTAGGCAGTTGCTATTTTAAGCTACGTTCGTGTGCCCTGAACATAAAGCTTACTTGTGCTACCCTAATATCCGAATTGCGATCTCCTCCCTGTGTGCCTCGGCTCCACTCTTAACTTGCCTTGCTCTTCACTCTGAAATACGCGGTAACTTCTTAGTTCCAAATTTTGGTAAATATTTATGAGTTTGCCACTATTGAAATATCATGACAAGCAATTTTTGTATAACAATTTTCTTTACGGCAAATCATACATGAACAACCAGCCAATACGTCGACGAGAATTCCCTCTGCTATAAAGTTAAATCCATTGTATGTCACAATTCCCTCTTCGACCAAATACCTGAAATCTGTTAGACCATAAACGAAAACTGTTATTGAAAGAATACACCAAAAATAGTCCGCCTCCTTATCAACTGTGCGTCATCATCCGTTTGTCGCCAAAGGAAATCGAGAAAAGTCTAGAGACAGACTTTCCCAAAAAATTTTATGATGCGAACGAACCACGAATTTTTAGTTGCAAAGCTTCTCCATTTCTTTGCTGAGTAAAGGCTGACTTCGATGGAGCACTATCAGTTTACTCTTTTTCTGATGCCACTCTCAAGGAAATTTTGGTTTAGAGACACAAAACATCCTTCAACTTTTCTTTACACTCAGACACTCTGAAGCTAGGAACGTTGTTGTTTCTCTGGGTAACACATGAGCATTTGTTTAAAACCACAAAATTGTTGGATGCCAGGATATCACAATACTAAAACCAGTTCTGCATTCCTCGTGGATTAGGTGAGTTGCCAGCTCTTCCAATTTAAACGTGGCTTACACCATACCATTGTTGCCAATGGCCGGTACTATGGATACCATGGACAAGATTATTATTACCACTGACGTCGGACAAACGCGTCACAGACAACGATAGTAACTCGAATAAATCTGGCGTTAAGTGACTAGTTTCTGTGCGTTACGAACTTCAAAGAAATGCCGTAACGTAGTTGGGGCGCGTTTTTATGAGGTGTTTGTGAGACTGTTAAACATTGTTTTTTGAATGGTTTGTAAACCTGTTGGGTAGCACGACTCACTGAACGTTCCGGTTGCCCCAACGTTAGCTATTCGCTATGCGAGATAGTTGTGTCGATGATTCGTGATTTCCTCGTTTTGAAACTAAAAGAGCTAGCTGGCATCTCACATGTCAGTGGTGACCCAAAGGAAATAAATAAGTGCTCTGTGAAAAACCTGCCAATAATATTTTGGTAGAATAAAAATCTGCTCCAGTAGTCAGTAATTTATTATTTATTACACGAGAGCTTTCGAAGCCTAAAGTTCCATCGTCAGGTGCCACCAAATAATTAAAGAAAGATAAATGGCAATCGAGCCAGTTATTCGCGAGGGATCACGCCCACGCCAAAGACACGGATGCTTTGAGTAATGATTTCAAATTGAAGTAATCACTGAATAAAAAGTGCTTTCTCATTCCTTAAAATTTTATTAACCTTCAAAACAAACAAGGTATTCCATCGAAGTACCAGCATTTTCAACGCGTTCCGCCAGAGGAAAAGTTTGGGAACCTCTGTTGTAGGACCCAAAATTTCCCTCTAAACAAGCACCATGTATCCTAACCTTTCCTCAACACAGCCGAACGTCACAACCCACCGACTGATGAGTGCTGGCACAGTTACCTACAGGGACTTGTGGTCATTCGGGATAAGACATCTTATATGATTTCCACGCAGGGAATTCGTTGTAGAAAGGACGACTAGCCATTTATGTAGAATGTAATGTTCCATTTAGAAGGATGTATGTGTAAAAGCACTGTAAAGATCAAATATTTGAACGTTGTGCAGAAAAAACCTTTTTATTATTGACATCTAAAAATCCCCCAATTCATATTACAAGGTTTTCCTGTCCGTACCTGACGCTGTACTAGGCTCGGTTCTTAAAGACATGTGTTTACTTTGTGTGAGGATTCCAATACAAACACTGACTGATTCTCCAGAGAAAAACATGTTAATGGATTTAGCTGAAACGTACATCCTGGTACAGACAGTACACCTTCCAGCTACTGTCCACAGCGCCGCGGTCATAGACATTATCTTCATAGATTATTCTCTAGCTGACGGGAAAAGTGTGAGAAAAATTAGTAGTGTCCTGTCAGCTCATGATGCACAGACAGTAATACTTAAAGGAATCAAGACAGAGTCATATCCCGATTAGTGAACAACAGTTTTAGAGACATAAGTCAGCTTGCAATTCAGGCATTTAAAGCCAATCTCGAAGGGCAAACTTGGCAAGAAATCTACATTACAGACAACTTAAAAACATATATAAATTTCTCCAAACCTCTGTCACATTCTTTGATTTCTCTTTTCCATTAAAAAACTAAATGCAGACATGCAATATTAATAAACAACCGTTTTGAAAAACTAATGGTATTAGATTATCAAACAGGGCGAAACCGAAGCTGTATCTTACCATGAAAGAGAGTCAGAGCCCAGTAACAGAGTTTCACTGCAGACGATACTGCAGATTGCTGGGGAATGTTATCTGATAGGCTAAAACAACTTTGCATGAAGAGAACTGAAGTTCGCAGAACAAAATTAGAGCTATATGCACAGTCGTGAAACAGCTATTGAGGTAGCATGTGCGTGCTCAAGCAGCAGGACTGAAAAAAAAAGTTGATAAACCCATTGCATTTAAATCCAAGTTGAAAAGTTTCCTTGTAGCACACTCCTTCTATTCTGCATAGGAGTTCCTCAAAGTAGTTTAGAATTCTTCTCTGTAATGTGTTATTTATTCATATACTGTTTCGAAATTGTTTCTTGTTGTGTTAATTCTTTAATTCTTTTGTTAATAATTTTCTAATCAGCGTTCTGAATACTGTGTACCAACTCGTTCCACGGGCGGGTAGCCTTGGCTGACATGGTCACACGGAACATGATAGATAAATAAATAATACAAAACCGAAATAGATATCGACGTTGGGCTCCTACGAGACAGAGTATTGACACAGTTCGATAAGAATGAAGAAGGAAATCGTAATGACGATTCAGCTGTAGTAAACTGAAAAAAAAAGAATGGTTTATAACCTAAGTGCGGATGAGGATGGGCGAACGGCGAACAGCAACACCTTCCACAGGATGCAAAACCAGGCAGTTATCCTTGTCTCACCAAGCTCTCTAAACCCACGTGCAGTGTTCTCGATGACTGTCGTAAGCTCTCTCTTGAGTACAGACAAGGAAAGCTTTAAACGGAGAGATGTATACTCGGTCCTTGAATTAAGCCCACTGGAAGAGATAAAATACTGAAGAATGCAACGAGGAGAAGGTGTGTGTAACCAACGTGAGATCAATCCACCAGCCTGACAGAGGTCGTCTAGGTACACTCTGACGTTCTTATGGAATAAAGCATTATCCCATATAGTAGAAAAATTGAGTCTCTATCGCGAGTTGCAACATTATTGAGTACAATAGTACGTTCTGAAACATTCGTCCTGTCATGGTTCTTTTGGCGAAGAAACATGAGTCTAACATAAGTCGCCTTGAAAGGCAACTGATATTAGATCTCGTTGACAGTGAAAAGTTACTCGGATCTCCATTGTGGCTAGCGAAATATTCCTTCATCTAAGAGTTGGTCTGACAACCCTTATCCTGCTTGCGTCCTCACGTATCGAAATACATGCCTTATAAGCCGCTTAAATTTTCGTTCTTGTGATGTTTTGAGACAGCTACCTAATAACGTCATGTTGACGGCGTCAACGATCCGTGATATAGATTCCACGAGACACCGAAGCCATTCATGGCGATCCACCTCCGTCGACAACTCGTGGTGGCTGGTCAGATCTGGGTCTAAGGTCCCCGTGATTCGAAACTGCAACTTTTGGCTGGATGCCGCACTGAATTTTGTACGCGTTGCTGTAAACTCCCATAGACTTCGATTACTCTATCTTCATTGACTGAATCTTCTGGATAACAAATTCATTTCCAGTTACAACGGTTTCAGATTGAGAGCGTGTGATGACGACACATCCTAACCACCGCGTCAATTCGTGACAATAGCGGCACTTGTAAGATACCAGAACATAACCTACTTACGCCCGTATGTGAACAGTTCTCTAATAACAATGAACACGCCGCTAGATGACGTACTGTACCTTCACTTAGTCACATGAATAGTACGACCCATTAGTTGGGTCTTAGCCACCTTCACACGAAATTATTCTGATTTTCCTTAAAAGATGATTCTCGACTAGCAGTGATCTTGAGAGAATAAAGATAAACTTTGATTCATCCGATGTCACTAGAACGGACATTTATGGGCTACACAGGACAATGAGCGCTTAGACATAATGGGACACCGTCTTACTCCCTCGTGGAATGCAATTCGGACAAGACTGAGCAGAAGAAAACATCTTACAGAACTTATAAATTATGGAGTGCAGCAACCAGTCATCCTTTTTTTGGGTTTTATTACGCAAATCCAGATTTCGGCTAGTGACTAGCCATTCTCAATGCACTGTTTTCCATTCCCGATGAATGTAAGTCCCTGTTGTTTGGGCGTCAGTCACGTTTCTTTGAATACTACTATACCAGTATTCAAAGAAATGTGACTGACGCCCAAACAACAGGGACTTACATTCATCGGGAATGGAAAACAGTGCATTGAGAATGGCTAGTCACTAGCCGAAATCTGGATTTGCGTAATAAAATCTAAAAAAGGACGACTGATTGCTGCACTCTATAATTTATAAGCCACGTAACAGTCGCTGAGTGCACCCACTTTCCGGATGGAAGGTAACCTGATCTTTCAGAACGTTAGTTATCACCTATGCATATGTCTAGTGACCCAATACTTGGAGATATAATGTAGAAAAAGAGCTAAATAACATTGGTAGTGTTATCAAATAATCGTACGACTGTGCTAGCTCGGTGGACTAAGATAAGTTGCTTATTAACAGCGCAACATGAAGTTGTGAACATCGTATTGGTATTCCAGTAGACCCCTTATTAATCTTGACTCCAAAGCTATTGTTCTATATTAATATTACCGTTTTTGAAAACAAGTGTCATGAAGCTCGGATTACTTAAAATGTTGTTGAGTTTCGTTGTAGGTAATGTGGGTTGAAACTGTAAGGATCCATGCAGTGATGCACACAAGTTATAGTTTTTTCTTCTTTTCCTTCAGACTGGTTGGTAGCGGCCCGCCTCTGTTATGAGAGAGCAAATTAATGCTCGAAAGTACACTTGCGCACACAAAGACTGCCTTCACGAAATAGAAAAGTATTTCACTGTCCCAGTAAGCACCTCAGAAATTAGTAAATGTCTTCTAAATGCATATGTATGAGGCATTGCTCTGTATGGCTTTGAGAGGGCCATAGACACGGGTTCCCAGGTAGATGCCGGAAGTCAACTTCCGCAAAGCGTTCGATACAGTTCCCGACAGTCGTTTAATGAACAAAGTAAGACCGGACGAGGTGGCGCAGTGGTTAAACACTGGATTCGCATTCGGGAGGACGACGGTTCAATCCCGCGTCCGGCTATCCTGATTTAGGTTTTCCGTGATTTCTCTAAATCACTCCAGGCAAATGCCGGGATGGTTCCTTTGAAAGGGCACGGCCGACTTCCTTCCCCATCCTTCCCTAATCCGAAGAGACGGATGACCTCGCTGTCTGGTCTCCTTCCCCAAACAACCCAACCCAGCCCAACAAAGTAAGAGTATATGGACTATCAGACCAATTGTGTGATTGGGTTGAAGAATTCCTAGATAACAGAACGCAGCATGTCATTCTCAATGGAGAGAAGTCTTCCGAAGTAAGAGTGATTTCAGGTGTGCTGCAGGGCAGTGTCGTAGGACCGTTGCTATTCACAATATACATAAATGACCTTATGGATAATCCAAAGTTCACTGAGGCTTTTTGCGGATGATGCTGTGGTAAATCGAGAGGTTGTAACAATGGAAAATTGTACGGAAATGCAAGAGGATCTGCAGCGAATTGACGCATGGTGCAGGAAATGGCAATTGAATCTCAATGTAGACATATGCTGCGAATACATAGAAAGAAAGATCCCTTACCATTTAGCTACAATATAGCAGGTCAACAGCTGGAAACAGCTAATTCCATAAATTATCTGGGAGTACGCATTAGGAGTGATTTAAAATGGAATGATCATATAAAGTTGATCGTCGGTAAAGCAGATGCCAGACTGAGATTCATTGGAAGAATCCTAAGGAAATGCAATCCGAAAACAAAGGAAGTAGGATACAGTTCGCTTGTTCGCCCACTGCTTGAATACTGCTCAGCAGTATGGGATCCGTACCAGATAGGGTTGATAGAAAAGACAGAGAAGATCCAACGGAGAGCAGCGCGCTTCGTTAAAGGATCATTTAGTAATCACCAAAGCGTTACAGAGATGATGGATAAACTCCAGTGGAAGACTCTGCAGGAGAGACGCTCTGTAGCTCGATACGGGCTTTTGTTGAAGTTTCGAGAACATACCTTCACCGAGGAGTCAAGCAGTATATTGCTCCCTCCTACGTATATCTCGCGAAGAGTTCATGAGGATAAAATCAGAGATATTAGAGCCCACACAGAGGCATACCGACAATCCTTCTTTCCACGAAAAATACGAGACTGTAATAGAAGGGAGAACCGATAGAGGTACTCAAGGTACCCTCCGCCTCACACCGTCAGGTGGCTTGCGGAGTATGGATGTAGATGTAGATGAACAGGAGACAAGATTCATTCGAGAAGTGATATTACAGAGACATGACGATATTAAATGATATGAAAGCATCAAATGAGGGCTGTTTTTGTGGTCATCACTCTTTACACCGGCTTGAGACCAACTAGGATATCCGTGAGTGTTAAAGCACCGCTTCCAGGATGGGAAGGTGGGGCGGCCCAGGATCCAGTCCTCCCGGCAGGTTAACGACGAGGGACAGTGTGCCGACCAGACTGAATGTGGTTTTTAGGCGGTTTCAGTTACGTGATTCGCACACATTTAGAAAATTTTAGTTGACTTCCACAAGAATAATGCTACACACGGACAACTGGGGTACATATGTTCCGTCCTGGGGCGATTAGGGGGTGACGGCAGGAAGGGTATCCAGCCATTCCTTAAATTAGCTACGCCAAATCCGTTAATAAAGGTGCCGACCATCCGTCGATGAGGGAGAAAGGTACAAGGAAAAGTAGGCTTCTGATTGGTCTGATGCGGTACGTCACGACTTCATCTCCTGTTCCAGCCCTTTCATCCCAGAGTAAAACAACCCCAATTATGTATGTAACAACCTCCGTTTTCTTCTACAGTTTTTACCCACTACAACTTCCCCTAGTAGCAGGGAAGTTATTTCCTGATGTCTTAAAACATGATCTGTCTATTTTTGTGTCAGTTTTCGATATATTCCTTCCTCAATTCTTATGAGTCCATGTAACCAATATTCTCCTACAGCACCGCATCTGAAATGCTTCGATTCTCTTTTTTCCTGTTTCCCCGCTGCCCACGACTCAGTTCTACACAATACTACGCTCCAAACGTACATTCTCTGAAATTTATAGCGCAAATTAAGGTCGATGTTTGATATTACGATTAGGGACCGGATTTTCGTCAAGACGCTAATTTTTTCTGTTATTCCAGAATTACGCTATTTGGATAATTTGTTCAAATTAGTTCGTTTTTTACGTTTTAGGCATGGTTTTGTAGTGCATTGAAATGGATATTTTGCCCGTTTTGTGAACAAAAATAATATTTTCGAAAATCTTTAATTATGCTGCATATTTTGCGTGTTTTTCAATTAAAAAACTTATTCTTTAAAAATGTGGACATTTCAAATTGTGTGTTCACATGGTCGGTTGTTGTGAAAGCTTATTGTTATGTATTTATTTGTTATTACCCTTTCTTCCTGATTCGCTGCTATGAGATACCATTCGCGCTTGCTCACGTAGTTCGTGGCCTTGGTTGTGTGATTTCTCCGGTCAACAACAGTGTTAAAGGAGTAGTCGGCTGTGTTTTGAAGCTGTTTGCAAGGAACCATCAACAGTTTTAACATTATTATTCAATTTGTATACGCCTTTTTAAACATTTAATTTCATAATATTCATAGCATTTGAATTAATACAACACTAAAGTGGCGAATGACTCATTTTCGGAGCCTCCCTCACTTACCTATTTTCATTTGACTCCATGTTCTATCTACAGAAAATCGGTTCATATTTCTAGTAAGCGGTGATTACTGGCTGGTGGCTTGGTGATGTGTTTTAAGTTCTTCACAATTAAGTGCGATGCCAAAAGTGAAAACAAGTAATAATTCTAGATTGCAACAGTATCAGAGGGAGTTCGAAGGGGAGATGATAACGACAGATGGGAAAATACTTTATTGCCGTGCGTACTGAAAAACCAGTTGATAGTGAAAATTGTTCCAAGTCGTTCGGTATGAGCGTACCAATAAACACAAACAGAAAGTAAGATGAGAATCCACAAAAAGTGCTCCCTTCCAGCAGTTGTTAGGTGAATGTTCTACAGTACTTTTTCGCAGTTTTTATTTGTGTGAAGCCTTCTTGTCGGCAGATATTCCGCTATGGAAATTAACTGGTCCTGTTATGAGAAATTTCATTGAGAAGTTTACAGAGTGCAAAGTGCCAGACGAAGCCACTGCATGTAAAAATTACCTACAGCAGTGCAATGGCCAAATCATTACAAAAATGAGAGATCAGATTCAAAATAATTTTATGTGGGTGTCAATCTACGAAACACAAGAAAGTGAGGGATGGTTTATTTCAATTATTGTAATTGGGTCTCTTAACAAAAACGTACGGTCTACTCCGTATCTAGTTGCGATAAAGCAGTTTCAAATGACAAATATATCCGAAGTTTCCTCATTTTTTTTATCGATCTCATGAACTTATTATTACCAAGTTGCATTCAGTACGAGCTTGTGCTGCTGTTTGTAACTGATGCAGCAAGTTACATGATCAAAACTAGTACTGCTCTCAAAGTTATATTTCCCAATATCATACATTTGACTTGTCTTTCTCATGGATTACATCGCGTTGCTGAAACTGTTCGTACAAATTTCGTCCTGTTGACAAGTTGATGTCTGTTGTGAGGAAGGTGTTTGTTACAGCACCTTATAGAAAACAAGTCTTCAGAGCAGCAGCAGTTGATATTCCCCTGCCACCAGAGCCAATCATAACGCACTGGGGCATTTGGTTGTCTGCAGTTATTTACTACATCTAACGTATAGAAACTGTTAAGAGGGTCGTTTCTATATTTCATCATAAAAGTACAGCATCATTTCAAATTGCCCAAGACGTTCTGAACACCTCAGAAACAGGAGCTAGTTTTGCGTGTATATATGCGCATTTTTCTCATCTTCTAGTGGCAATTGTTACTGTGGAGACGGGCAGTTCTACTCAGTGTGCTTAATACCGCAGACTCTAAACCTGACTCTGTTCCTGGAAGAGTCGAAATAGTGAAGGAACATGTCCAGAGCATACTTAAAAAAACAGGTTAAGAAAAATTTTGTATAACTGAAGAAATTGTAATCGATAAGCGCGCTAAACGTCCGAGCAACACGCCGCTAAGAGGAGCAAGGAGCCCCTTTTGCACGCACCTGTGAGGTAGAGAGAAGTATCTCCTGTTACAAGCACGGGAGATGGCTTATTCCGAACACCTGAAACATACAGTGATTGCGAACTGTTAGTTGGTTGGTTGGTTTTGGGGAAGGGGACCAAACAGCGAGGTCATCGGTCCTATAGGGTTAGGGAAGGATGGAGAAGGAAGTCGGCCGTGTCCTTTCAAAGGAACCATCCCGGCATTATTGAACCGTCGTCCTCCCGAATGCGAGTCCAGTGTGCTAATCACTGCGCTACCTCGCTCAGTCTATTGCGAACTGTAACAGAAGGGAAGTGGAAAACTAATTGTGAGTACAATAGGTTTCCGTAAATTAATACAAGTACCAGTTTTCTTGCCTGTATTGTTAACGCTTCTTTGTGGATCATTTCAGGCATTTGGTAGTCCTTTCTGTGTTAAAACGATGCCAACTGAGTTTTTATATCATTTTATGCGAACAGTTTGCATTAATATTTTATGTGCTTGTTGTAGAATTTTTTGGTGCATGAATGCACTCATATTTAAGGGATTATTACTGCATGAAATCTGATCCCTAATTACGATACTAGCAGCAGTTTCTTGGTCAGGAATGCCTGCTCTGCCCATGCTATTCTGCTTTTTATGTCCTCCTTGCTTCGTCCACCATGTGTTATTTTGTTTCTAAGGTATCATAATTCCTTCACTATGTCTGCTTTGTGTCGACATTAGATTTATCGTTACTCTTATTCGCTACTCCACATTACTTTCTTCTTTTTTTAAATTGTACACCGTCATTACGAATTAGTGTTTGATTTACGTCTGGCAGTGTGGTGAAGAATTAGTGTTTGGTTTACGTCTGGCAGTGTAGTGAAATAGATAAACAACGAATAGTGTTCAGAACTGCCAGCAGACCGGAACCTACGATGTAGACTACCAGTGGCATATACACGACTCGAACATCTGCTGCCTGCGTAGTTCTCTTATAAGGAGCTTGCACCTTGGTGGCTTCATCTTTGTTCAGGACTCTATTTAATTTATTATTATACAGCGTTACGAGGCGTCCCAGAACACATACTCGCAATAAACCTGAATTTCTCTTCGTGTTTCTACAATGATCAGAGGGCAGTTTTTCTCTAAATGTGACAGACAATTTCCCGCTAAAATTTACAAGTTTGGGTCACAATCCGACAGTTATTGGAAAGATATAATATATGCCTCTCTGAGGTGGTTTTAGGAGCGGGTTTAGACACAAAGCCTTCATACAATGCAAATGGTAGGCAGTAGGTTAGGGTTGTAGGTTAGGGTTTGACTCTTCAACAACTGTGGAGTCATTATAAACAAGAAATACTAAGGATTATCGAACACGTTATGGCACTCGCCAGCATTGATTAAGGAAGACCGAAAACGGGATGCTCGAATTGGATGCTCAAACGGGGATATAAAAACCTTTGTTCCTGATTTGAACAGAATATTTCAAAATGTACGTCGCTGCTTTCGGTATCAAGTAGAGAATGATCCGATCGTGAAACATATCAGAGTCTTACAGTTAGGAAGGGAAGTTGACGTTTTACGTTGAAATTTCATCAAAGATGGACGGAAATTCGGATTGGACATGAATGAGGCAGGAAGTCAGCTGCGATTTATTTGAAGGAACAATTCCTGCGTTCGCCTTTAAAATTATGGAGAGAAGCCATGGAAAGCATAAAACATTGTCAGCAACCGGAGATATGAATATCGCCCTTTCAAATACGTGTCTTAACCCCTGAGCTTCCTTCGGTAAAATGGTTTCCAATATCTATGTTGATCACATACATAACTTCGACAAACTGATTCGTTCTCATTTATTAATTTAATTAAATGAGGAAATCAACTGTTGGATCGTTATTCATCAGACAAAACTGAAGCTATTTTTTCACTTTTATACGATGCTACTGCACAAACAATGAGTGGAATTTCAACAAAGATATGAAGCAACCGATATCCAAAATATCTTGGTCTGTTTCTAGCGCTGATAAACTGTATCGTGTTGCACAGTTTCTGTTTGATAATGTATTCTGTTTAATGATGTATAAACACAGGCAATAACAATCATTTGTAATGCTCGATTTCCCATACATGAGTTAATCTGTATGCAAAATTCCACGCATTCATCAATCAGGAAAAGCAGTTTTTCTGTATCAGAATTTGTACCTGTCTGTCTCATTGATACTGCTCTTTCCAAGACAGAAACAATGAACTGGCAGAGGAACCACGAACTTGGAGTGCGGACACAAGTATCTGCAGAATGAAAATGTGTGGCAGGTCATTAAGAGTGCTAAGAGAAAAGGTCTGGTTTTAATTCTGTACAGCGATCAAATTTATCCGACCACGATCTTTAGTAACAGCAATCGTGAAACGTGTAACATGAATCTGAAATCCATCACTGAACATAAGACTCGGTAGAAGCAGTCCACCACCTTACCATTTCTTGCAGAGCTTATAGCTATGCAGCACAATAGGTATGCCGAATACGTGTTTAGATATGGAGAAGGTATCACGGCAGTTGAAACCGCAATTCGAGTCGTGAGACTCATGTGGATGGCTTAATTTAAGGGGAAGGGGCAGTTTCCTGCGGCAAATGCTCTTGAATGTAAGGAAGATAGAACTATTTTTCATTTATACATTCTCGAAGAAAGATTATAGTGTAAAATCTGGTAGGTTTCTATATCATTACATACAGAATACTGGCTAGTGATTCTGTCTGTGTTGGGGCGTGTCTTGTTTCGGAACTTCCGAGCAGTTTAATACTGCATGTTGAATATGGACTAGGCGACAAGAGTAGTACTTAATAGACTGACTCTCGGGACTAACAATAAAGGTTTTGAAGGAGATTTAGTGAACTACATTGTAAGATTTCTTTCCCTCCTCTACAGAGGAGTGTAAGTTATTTTTAAATTTCCTGACAGATTAAAGGTTCTTGTATGTCTGGGACGCTAATGTGTACCTTTCCTTAAAGGGTATTAACTGAAAATGATATGCAAGGGAGACTATGTGGAGCTTGCAAGGCAAGAGAGAGATACTGATTGGTGTCTCAGTAACTCATTACCTGCGGAATGGAAAGGTCCACATTCTATTCCCAGCTCAGTATTCAGTTCTGTCACGGCGTTTCAAAATTGTAAATGAACAAGGAAGAAATAAGAATACGAAAAGACTAGCAAAACCGGAAGTGATATGTGTGAACCATTACCTCATATCATTCACTGTAAGAGGCACTTCACCACTGGTTACTCACATGGAACCCAGTTCAAAGCTTTTTTCGTAGTTCGCTGTTCCATGAGGCTTATCACCAGAAAATCATAAAAGCAAAGGGGCGAGGCAATAATTTATTACGTTGCCTTCTTCCACCAACAATACTTTAAATAACTTGGTAAAGTTTTTCAGAGCTTATCAAGCCCCTGAAAATGTTCAGCACTTTCAATTAATTATAAACTGTTCTGAATAATCATTTCTCAATTTGTTTTCAACTTCATTTTCTGGGATCACTCACTACAAATTCGGTAACGGACATCATCGACACATTTATTGTTATATTTACTTTTATCTGTTGAGCTACACATTTCGAACTCTGGGTACGAACATTGAGATTTTCATTTCTTAGTATTATTTTATTTACAATAATACAATTAAAACTCTTTCTTAGAATAAACATATATTGTTTGATGAAGTTAAGAGATCTTTGGTTAATCTTCGGATCTGAGGTTTTGACCATTTTACTTACTTATTCTTGCGGTAACTAGCTGCTCACTGCTCACAGAAAAGGCTTTATCAAGAATGTCAAAACACTGATCCGAAGATTCTGGAAAGAATGATGCCTCATCAAACCCCAAGAACCTTTAAGTTCAGTGACAATGGCGACGAAAAGCTACGTTCTTATCTTTTGTTTGGTTCGACAGCGGCAAATGGCGATAAAAGTGATGTATCTATGCATTACAATATATGTAATAGATGAATTAGCAATGTATTCGTCCGAAATTTTTTAATTTAAGAAATAAAGATTTATAAGCTCCTCGATATCGAAATGCATGAAATAAGTACACCTAATGAAAATATTTATATTGATTTAGTTGTAAGTTCCAACAGATAAAAATTCGTGAAGTAAATATATGTAATGACAAGGGATGTACACCGTAGATGTTTCCGATACAGACTTGCGTTGTGACGTCTGCAAACCATTTTTCTTTAAATTTCGATTGTGTTATACACCTAATCAATAGATACTTGGTCAGTGAGCCTGAATTTTGGCTCACACTTTCTCCTCTCAGTATGAATCTGTTTACCATCTCATTTACTGTGCACGCACCTCTCCGGTATTAAACACGTTTGTTTATGAGCTCGTTCCAACGCTCTATCGTTTGTGTCCGATTTCCAGGCGTCCTCTGAGCAAAATGGCTCAGTAGTTAAAGTATTGTTTGCACATCCAGGAGTTGCTGGATTCAAATCCCTATCCCCATGGTGCAGATTTAACATATGCCTAGTTCATCTACATACCTTGGAGCGAAATATGGGTTGATTGCGTTGGAAAGAACACGGCCAGTACTCTTCTACACCCTTGTTCATTCAGTGCTTGTTTTCCATGTCTGATATCCTCATTGTTGATAGGACGTTAAACCCTTATAAATCTTCCTTTTCTAAACTCAGTAATATCCCACAGTCAGTATCAGCACATCTAAAAATGTACAACAATCCACTTTTCTAGCCTCAGTACTATTCCACAGTCTGTACTAGCACATGTCAAAATTTACAACAATCCGCTTTAAGTACCTCCTCCCATCTGACTTGGAATCTATGCATAAAGGCATAACAGAATTCCCATTTTTCCCTCGATGCTAGTGTTAATCCTCTGCTTTGCCACTCCTTTACTTTCATCAGCTTGGTTCGTGATCCTCTAGCCAATCACCTCATTCGTTTTCTCTTTCATACGACCAACTCTCATGTGAACTCCCCAGCACCAATTGAACGTATCATTTACAGTAGCCATGCGTATTTATTATACTTCTCACTAAGAGTTAACTCCAGTAACAGATGAACTTAAGTCTCTTAAAAAGGATCCACGTGGGAAGAATAATAATTGTGCCCGTTTACAGTACATTGATTTTTAACTGATATTCGTAACTTTCACAGTTAAGGTTAACTGTATATGTTAACGTTTAAAATCCACACCACCTTACGTCATATTTAAAGCTATTCCACAAGTCAAAATCTACTTAATTTCATTGTCTTTCTATCCATGTTTTCCAGTAATATGAAGTACTACCATACCATGAAAATCACTTACCATTAACATTTACTGAATCCTGAAATCATCATTAATCACATTCTTTTTAATAAAGCACCAACATGACTTCTCTATTCCTTTTTTAGACCAGAAAATTTACATTTTTGTTTATTTTAACTGTTCATTTCCTTTGGTTGAAAAACTGATGTAAATGTTACTGCTGGCATCTCAACATCTGTTTTCGGAGAGAGGGGTGACTCACCAATAAAAACGAAATAAAATAAGTTTAACCAAAAACCTAATCATCCGCAATTTCTTGTCGCAATCGTTTCTGTAAGTCTTCCTTGCTTTGCGACTCTGTGAAAACCGAAGAGTGCCACGACCTTTCTCACTCTGGTGGAAAGCCCGCTCTTGCGTGTCATGAAGGACGAGTATATCTGCACATAGGTGAAATTCCTCGATTGCCACAGACACGGTTTGTTCCCTGAGCCAGCCATTAAGAGAACGAGCAAAGTGGTACGAAGCGAAGGGCGAAGCAGAGAGTAGATTTAATTGCGGCGGGGCGAGGCGAGGTGAAGAGAAGCGACCGGACTGAAAATGGCGCCGTCGGTCAGGGTGGGGCTCGGGGGCGGACTGAACGTCTTCCGTGCCGGATTCTGATATCCATATGACCTTGGTCGGGGCAGAATTTTTTTGCTGAATTCGAAATGAAACGCCCAGAAAAAATCGACTCTTACATTAGCGCAACCTTGGCGGTGGGGGGAGGGGAGAGAGCGCATGCGCAGAAACCGCTTCGCGAGCGGGCCACGCCCGACGGTGTGCTGCTAGTCTCGGTGGGGTATCTTTCGCGCACAAGTCTTTGCAAGCTCGCCGCGGCGCCACGCTATGAATTACGATATCCGCGACTTCTACGATTACCCGATGTTCGGGTCGTTTCACGTCATAGGAATACCTGCTATATATCAACAAGTAAGTTTCCTTACGATCGACACTTGAATTCTTTTTTTGCAAACTTTTGATGTCGATTCATATTTTATTTTCATTTTGAAATTAGTACTAATTATAATATCCTTTCTTCTAATAATTGGCATGATTGGGCTTTGTGTCATCCGTATTTTTGAAAATAACATTTTATATTCAGTGATATTATCAAATTCAGTATTTGTTGTAAAGTTTTGTATCGTTTTTATTCAGGATTTTTAGTTGCCTTTGGCCAGTTACAATACAATCAAACCGAACTACAAAAATTTAATTTTATGAAAAGATTTTACTAATGCCGTACAGTGGTGGATCTCTTAAACCTTATTTTATTTCTCTTTTTATTAAATGTTAAGAACATAGCTTCGAAAGCAATCCAACAATATAATTCGCAAAAAGATTTTTTGCCTATTTATTACGTCTGCAGAACAAACGTGCCACATATTCATTACACACGTCGTGTTTTAATGTTTAGGCTTTTGAACAGCGTGGCATTAGTGTTGATAGATCATGAACTCCGTTCAGATCTCGAAAAACACTGGACAAGCAGTGTCATTTACGCGAAAATAACAAGGAAATCACTCCCGTAAGGTGTTATACTGACTCTGACAACTGAGAATATGAGCAGTGGAACCCAGTGAATGACCCACACTAACTAAAAGTTATGTGCAAAACGAAGTATGCTCATGGGGTTCTTTAGGCGCCTTCATAGGCTGAATTATCGCTTATTTCCATATTTAAATGACAGTAACAACAGAAATATATCTAACGTTATCACGTTGGAATAGTAATGAGAAACTTATTCTTTTAGCAAACTTATTTTAATTCATTCACCATTCCCACATTGGTACTATTAAGTATACAGCTAAAATTATTTGTTTATTACACATACACTGTATGCGAAATTTGCATTGGAATTCCACTATTTTTTCCTCTTTTTCTTGTTTTTATGGTATATTTAGTAATTATATTGCTTTTAGTGTTCCAAGTAAGACACTGTTCTATACGTGAGCCCTGCATTGATGTCCTAATCCAATGCCTAATTTCATGACACTTACGAATCCACGAATTTCCCATTAGAAATATGCATTTTCTCTCGACTTAAGTTGTGGGCCTAAACTGAAGTCAGTTTGGACATTCTCAATCACAAACTTACATAAACTTCATCTCTTCAGCTGTGATTCATTACGAATGCACCTACCAATTCACTTCTATCTGTCAATACGATTTTTGTGTCTTTTTGTTTTGTTAAACAGATAAGGTGGAATTCCATCCATATTCTTTCTGTCTTTTCGTTACAATCGTTTATTAAAGTCGAAGCAAATTTCTTTTAATATATCGTTCTTCTTCATCCAATATTCTTTTATGATTTCACTTCCTTCGTTTCTCTGTCTTCATATCACATCTTTCATGTTCTTTCTGCTTCTTCAGTGATGGGTATCCTAACCCATTATTTTTTCTCGGGTCCAGCTGGTTATTTGCTTTCCCCAGAGGTACGTTCAGATCTGTTTTGTTACCATGTTGTCATTCATTACATATAAATGTTTAAAAATTATAAATTTTTCTCTTCATTATTATTGTTTCTGCATTTTTTATCATTTGGTATGTTGAATCATTCCTCAAACCTGTTAGTGTATTCGTTTTATGTGCCTTAATTGTACTTTTCGTTATTTGTAATAACTTCCCTCATTTATAATTCAGTATTAAATATGTGTCTTTACAGAGGAATTCTGAATTCACATATGTGAAAGGTAATCTTAAAATACTTATGTCAACTTTACATGCTTTCTCAAGGCAATTTTTTTTGTTATTATTAAAATTCAACATATTCTTGCTCCATACCAACGAAGATACCACAAACTTTTTACTATAAAATTTAAGTTTGTGTTATTCTTTCCTTTTTGCTTGGACGACTAAGAAAGAGACACTACATTCCATTTGAAATTTGCTCCTCCTGTCAAGTATGTTGCAAATGTTGATATCTGTATATATCCGACTCATTTTTCAAAAATGTTGTAAAACTAAACTACAGTATATATAGATATAAATTATGCTAAAGGCATACAGAATAGTTTCATTTTTTTGTTCGTGTCTATTCTACTTCCACTATATTATTCTTCTATCTCAGAGGAGTTTTTGATGTCAACTACACTTATTTACATAGATCACATTACTCAGATCTTCAAGAGTTCGTTTCCCTCTTCGTAATCACCGTAGTCACAAACTGTGACTAGCTATCGATTAACTCCGATCGCTCCTGTTAGGTTTCAGTTTCTCTTGTAACTAATACAAAGTAGCTTTGTTCTACGCATGCTCAGAAGTTCGTTATCTCACACGTCGTGCGAGGACTGAATGAAGACACTAGAATCAGAGAGTAGAATGTACGCTCTAAACAAACTGTCTAACGCAGGCAGTCTTAAAACCAATAACGAAAGCGGGCTGACGCTAAGAGAGGGAGAGAGAGAGTGCCGTCATGGAAGTTCTAAATGATCTCAGTCATGGGAGTGGCTTTTTCACGGATCACCACTTCCAACGCGGAAAATTCTCTACTAGACAAGGAATTCTGGAAATTTAGTTAGTTCATAAAGAAATCAGTTATACCGACCTCAAATCTTCAGCTGTTTCGCTGGCTGTTTTACTTTAGCAAGAAATTTCACGCATTTCGAGAAGTCTTCACGTAGTTTCTTTTGCTTTCTCCTACATCTTAAGATTACTCGTTAAATGATTCAGTCATTAATTGTGTATCTCTTCATTACACATTGTCACGTTGTTCTTCGGTAAGTTTGTTTGCATTTATATTACTGTTATTGAAATTTGCCATAAAACTATTTTATATTGTGTTCCAGATATTTATTCCGAAACATTACCCAGTATTTATTCCCTTATGTCATGCCTTTATTTGATACTGATGCCGAAAATGAAGTAAAGGAAGTTAGAGCACGCCACCTGCTTGGTAACAGTTTTGACCTAAAAGTGCTCGTTTTACCAAGTACACGGATGCTTGTGTCCTAAAAACAGTTCGGCTGCCTCACGGTACTATATCCACGCTGAATGAAAAGTCTTCGCGCCAAAAGTCCTGAATGAGAGCATGCGCAAGGAGACAGCAAATATGGCTGACTTAGAAACCATAAAATGTAGTCCTTGCCGTGTCTTACTGATTTCATGAGACTTTAATTTCAGTATTACGTCTTTCGTAAAAAGATATAAGAGAACGGAAAAGTGTCGCTTATTTTAAACAACCTCGAAATGTCACTTTCGCAGCTATAGTTACGTGTGTGACACCATCGAGCCCGCGAGAAATAACACGAAAAGACGCACATACTTTGGAAAAACACTCCATACACTTTAACGGCTAAGAAGAAAATCTGCATTGTAATAATTCATTTATAGTAATCCTGTGCCACATGCATAATCTGAGTTCTACCAAAATATTTCGCCGCGCGCATTTTGTTTTGCATAGTGTAACAACAATTCTCATGAGCTTTTAGAAGACTCTGATGTAATAAATAAAGAGAAATAGAAATAAGAGCATGCCATAATAGACCGTAAGAAACTGAAGCGTTTTTGATTCTCTATCTGGTGAGGATTTCACACGTGACGTAGATTAGCACCTTTCCTTCGAACTGTATGTGTTTCTTGCGTGGACCGTCATGATAAGTTTGTGAAGAGATTTTTGGTGTCGGTGAGGGGTGAAACATGGTGTGATACACAGCAAAACATTCCAACTGAACGCCATCAAAGGGTCTTTAGTGCATAATGTACGGATTCGACAGAAGGCTCACCATCAATTATCAGTCTGTGAGACACTGTGAAGACGTTTGGGATTTAATCGTGAGCATAAACGATCTGCGGACTTTTTTTCAATTTCTTGGATATATTCCAACCTCTGTCTTCCCCAACAGTTTTTGGCTCCCACTAGTAACATGGAAGCCACTCCCTGACATCTTAACACATATCCTATCATCCTTTTCTTCTTTTTGTCAGTTTTCCACATACTTATTTCGTCATTCTTTTAAGTCCACTTAAGAGCTCCTCATTCTTATCAGTCCACTTAATTGTCAGGATCATTTTGTACCACCCCATTTGAAACACTTCGAGTCTCTTGTTATCTGGTTTCCCGGCTATACGTGATTCACCACTACACAATGATGAGCACCAGTACATTCTCCGAATACCCTCCTCAAATTAAGGCTGGTGTTTGATATAAGTAGACTTCTTTTGGCCAGGAATTCTCTCTTTACCGATACTATCGTGCTTTTTACGTCCCTTTTGCTTGGCCCGTTATAAGTTATTTTGCTTCGAAGGTGGCAGAATTCCTTCACTTTGTCTACTTCGTGGTCTCTAACTTTGATGTTAAATCTATCGCTAATCCCGTTGCAGCTACTCCTCATTATTTTCGTATTTCTTTAGTTTACTCACAATCCATAGTCTGTGCTGACTGTTAATTCTGTTCATCAGGACCGGTAATTCCTCTTCGATTTTACTGAGGATAACAATGTAATTGGTATCCTTTCACCCTTAATTTTTATCCCTCTCCTGAACGTCCTGATAAAATCAGAAGCCAAATCGCACAATCGTCAGTGATCTGTAACACGGAGGCTGTGTACACGATAAGTCACAGACTCTTATTATGAAAGTAAAAGTTCTCAGACTTGAGTACAGGATAAAGGCCGTATAATTAAAACATGACGAAGTCTTCTTTTCGTAGCAGAATTGAATTGTACCAATGTGTGTTTCGATCTCCCATAGGAATTCGCTGGCATGAAGAGAGCACAGTGCTATCGTGATGACAAATATAATAATCTTGAACATGTTGAGCCCACAGCATCTGTTAACAGAAACAGTTCCATTTGTTGCTGCAATTTGGAACTAAAAGTCTGTAACCTTCTCAAAGTTCTGCACTAGAAACCATGCAATCACTCCATGTCATGGTCTTCCACACGGTGTAGGGCAGTAACCCTCACCTTATCCAAAGCATTTTCACAACCTAGACCTCACAGATATCTCCTGCGGAATTTATGCTCTTGCTGATTTATAGCGTTCTGCCTGCTATGTTATACATTCACGCTGTCATGCATATATTCATGTGATGGCTACAGAAGCGCGCATTCATTCTTCCGTGGAACCTTCTGTTCCAACCCCTTCCTAAAGAAAGAAATACTCAACGCGTAATGTTCATTAAATTAAATCAAAAAGATTTCTATTCCAACTCTCCGTTGCTTTTCTTAATAGGCGATTGCTTACTGAAACATATTCTGATACAATCTTTTTGAACACGAATATTTAACCACAAGTCCTTGATGTGAAATTCCCCTTTAAGCTGGAGAGTAAGTTATCCCATGTCTTTTTCAATAAATATTTACCAGCTCGATTTTCTGATCGAATTTCAGAAGGGAGGAAGATAAAGGAAGATTAGATATTAGCTCCTCGTCAGGACCAGGCAAAGGAGAAGAACTTCGGATTATGGAGAGTAATCGGACATGTGCTTCTCGAAGAAACCATCCCAACATTGCCTTAATTGATTTAGGGTTTTGTTATTACGAAATCGATAAACCCCCAACCCCGATTCTGTAAAGAATCGAACTCTCTTCTATAAAACAACTTCAAACAGCTGATTACTTTGAAAATGAATTAATTTGTTAGATATTTGACGTTAAACATGTAAGTGAGACAAAACTGGATCAATATAGTGTGAGTAATTCGCAAACCGTTTTAAGCAAAAGTTGGTTTTCCATACAGCTTAAAATTTATGACGTCATATGACGTCACACTGATTCTATCTGAAAACTGTGTTGCAAGTAGCATGAGTAGTAAAGATGTAATAAATTAAAATGCCATGGCTGATGCTGAAGCTATATTACATAAACAGCGAAAATGTAGTAAGCGATACAGTTCTTTCGCTTCATTATTTTATCGGGGTGTCAGCAAGAAAAAGTTTCGAAAAGGTTTGAAATTATGTGGGAAGTTTGTTTCGAATCGCTAAGTGCTCTCATTCTCAAGTATCGCATGAATATACTGCAGGTTATTTGCACTCCGTGAGTTACTGTACGTCAATTTACACTATGTGATCAAAAGTGTCCGGACACCTGGCTGAAAATGACTTACAAGTTCGTGGCGCCGTCCATCGGTAATGCTGAAATTCAGTATGATATTGGCCCACCCTTAGGCTTGTTGAGAGCTTCCACTCTCGTAGACATATGCTCAATCAGGTGCTGGAAGGTTTCTTGGGGAATGGCAGTCCATTTTTCACGGAGTGCTGCACTGAGGAGAGGTATCGCTGTCGGTCGGTGAGGCCTAGCACAAAGTCGGCGTTCCACAACTTCCCAAAGGTGTTCTATAGGATTCAGGTCAGGACTCTGTGCAGGCCAGTCCATTACAGGGATGTTATTGTCGTGTAACCACTCCGCCACAAAACGTGCATTATGAACAGGTGCCAGATCGTGGTGAAAGATGCAATCGCCATCCCCGAATTGCTGTTCAACAGTGGAAAGCAAGATGGTGCTTAAAACATCAATGTAGGCCTGTGCTGTGATAGTGCCACGCAAAACAACATGGGGCGCAACCCCCTCCATGAAAAACACGACCACACCATAACACCACCGCCTCCGAATTATACTGTTGGCACTATACACGCTGGCAGATGACGTTCCCCGAGAATTTGCCATACCCACACCCTGCCATCGGATCACCACATTGTTTACCGTGACTCGTCACTCCAAACAACGTTTTTCCACTGTTCAATCATTCTATGTTTACGCTCCTTACACGAAGCGAGGCGTCGTTTTGCGTTTACCGGCGTGATGTGTGGCTTATGAGCAGTCGCTACACTAGACCATGAAATCCAAGTTTTCTCACCTCCCGCCTAACTATCATAGTACTTGCAGTGGATCCTGATGCAGTTTGGAATTCCTGTGTGATGGTCTGGATAGATGATGTCTGCCTATTACACATTACGACCCTCTTCAACTAACGGCAGTTTCTGTCAGTCAACAGACGAGGTCGGCCTGTACGCTTTTGTGCTGTACGTGACCCTTCAAGTGTCCACTTCACTATCACATTGGAAACAGTGTACCTAGTTATGTTTAGGAGTGTGTAAATCACGCGTACAGACGTATGACACAAGTGACACCCAATCACCTGACCACGTTCGAAGTCTGTGAGTTCGACGAAACGCCTCATTCTGCTCTCACACGAAGTCTAATGACTACTGAGGTCGCTGATATGGAGTACCTGGCAGTAAGTGGCAGCACAATGCACCTAATATGAAACGTATGTTTTTGGGGGTGTCCGGATACTTTTGATCACATGGTGTATATTCACAGTTACTGACTGTAATGCTTGTGTCACTATGTTACATCTTCTTCGTGAGGTATGATAAAAACGAATAAATTACGACAGCGTTTAAAATTTTTAAATCCGGTCAGTAGTTATGTGAAATACTGAAAATCAAACTCCTGTTGCCCTCACAAGCCATTAGATAAGCAAGCTGCAACCGGGATCGTACACCATGAACCATGAAATGCGTTAGCATGTTTACCATTCAGCTAGTTTGAGGCGCTAGCGCATTATCAAGCTACTTCATAACAAAACCTTAATATATGATATGACCCACACAGCAGTATGGGGAGAAGCAACATGTTATGGCGTGTCCTGTAAAAGTTTCACACAACTGTAGTAGGCAGGGACACAACTGTCACAGATGTCAAACCCATATGAAAAATGAAAAATGTGTGGGTTTTCTGACCATACCAGCGTACATCTCAAATTAAAACACGTTACTGCAACTAGACCAATGTCTTACTGCGCCACCTCGCTCGGATGTTCGAGAATAATATCGTCGGTACTAACTGGGAAGCAAATTCACAACCAGTGGTTCTACTCGTGGACTCGAACATTTTTCGTGAAAATCTACTTATAAAGTTTTGTACTCTACCTACTTGTATTGAAATAAATTTGTCTATTACGGGACTGTCGTACGAATATTGTTAACTTTATTTTCAGGATGCAGTGATTTACAGCTTCTACAAACTTTTGGAAACTCGTTGTTTGCACGCAGCTGTATTGTCACTATCTTAAACGACCAATTTCAGTCAGAAACGGACCATCTTCATGTATAATGTGACATCGTAAATCAAGTGCTTGACGAAGCATAACTGTTAACTGGTCTACGGGATGATGCTTGCTAATAGTTACGAATTGCATGCATGTGACGTCGTTAATCAGATGTGTGACTGATCATAACTGTTAACTGGTTTACGAGATGACGCTTGTTAATAGATACGATTTGCACGCATCTGAGTAATGATGTCACACTATACCTAAGAATGGTCTCTTATAATCGGAACTGGTTATTTACTAAAGCGACAATACATCTCAATGCAATCAATGATTTTCGAAGAATATCATTAATGTTGTTAATACCATAACTTTTTCGATAGTTTAAAATTGTACGCCAAACGTATACTTGATCGCAGAATTGAGCCACCATCTTTGAGCAAAGGATCCAGAATGTTTATCATGTACTACCGTTTTCTTCTTCACATCTACAAAATTGCCTTCGGTTAACAGAAGAACTATTATCGTTTATATGAGTCGAAATTTACGTTTGTTGACCCAGGTGAACTGTATGCCACACATCATTATCATTATCATTGTTATTATTGTCATCATCACTACTTATGAATGTATTTGTAAATAAGCGAAAGTGCGTGAAAAGACAACGAGAAGAAATCGCTTTTAATAATATTTAAGTAAACTGTAACTGATTCTCGCGTATGTCACTCTAAATTTGGCATTTGCAACAACTTGTCAGTGCCTTTCATTTTCGTGTAATATAACGTAATAGTTAAGCTACTGGACTCAAATTTAAGAGGCGTAGAATTCAGATGACTGAACGAAAACTCTGATTTAGGTTTCAAGTGCATTCCTTAAATGGTTTCCTGCGGATACCTGCCTAACTGTGTGCTTCTCTATCTTTGCTAAAACCCTACATCGACAAAACAACCTCTTTCATTCCTTCTTTCGAATCATTGGCTTATAGGGAAGATTCCGGTAAGTTTTCCTTGAGATTCAGTCAGAACTGACCTCGCTTATCTGCAAAGTACGATGAAGGAGCTGTTCGAGTTGTTCGTAATTTTGTTCTGCAGGCTTGCTGAGTTTTATGCAGTGCGCAGAAACGAAAAGCCATAGCAACATCCTTTGTATAAATATGTTTTGAAAAATAATTCAGTCTTGAGCAAATACAGTTTTCTTGTTTTTCACCATATATCTGCTAAATTTCAGAATGATCAGTGAGTTACTTTTATTTTCTGCTGTATAACAAATATAATTTGTATCGTAATACAGGTAGTTTTGCGTCTGTTATCATTATATTCATAACATTTTAACAAAAAAATATATCTTTATAACACATACTGTCTGTTGTCTGCAGTTCAGCTGATATTTAGGTTTAGATTGTCATCATTTCTGAAGCAAACAGAGACTCAAGAAGTGAGTCTTAATTTTATGATGTATAACCTCTTACAGTCAGAAACTCGCATGAGAGCTCTCGTGATGCATGTTACACACTGAAAAAAATACGTATGTGTACCTCAAATGGTAAAGGTTATTGGAGATAAGAGTTTTATATCTCAGTGATATCATGATCATTACAGACAGAGCGCTACCACAGCTTGTTACGCAACGGAGAGTATCTGCCGTAATTGTAGTAAAGGAACCGATTCGGCGTTCACCTTAAGCCTTTGAAAATCTGACCCGCGCCGATTCTTGGCCCTCCCCCTACAACTCAATCAGTGTGGTAGTTTGCTTGACACTGTACGATCAATCGCCAGAGTTCGGAATTTAGCTCATTGTCACAACCAGTAATTTTTATTTATTTATACAGCTGTCATACTCGAATCGGTTTGGGTTATAGGTTAAACTTAGGTCTTCCCATAACTATCTGCATAATTTAGTTCTTAAAGTGGAGCAAAGAAAGGGTAAACAACAACTGGATTGATTAATTTATGGCTTCGACACATTCGCAAATTCGTGATATAAATATTTGACAGAAATACCTTCTCAGAGCGCTGATCAGGAAATGTAGCGACAACACTCGCTGCACGACGTAAGTAGCTGAATAAATCTGATTTTGGAAACAAATGTTCCTATATTAACTATTTTGCTGTGTACAACGATGGAAATGGTAATGAAGTGTAGAGTTATTAATAAGTTAGAGTGTTGCCAGGGTAAATCCGGCAGTCTGCGGTGGATAGTGGGTTGCGGAGTTTAGAAGGTACGTTTACAGCAGTGTACCGCACGTCTCTAGAGGAACGGAAGGTTCCAAATGATTGGAAAAGAGCACAGGTAGTCCCAGTCTTCAAGAAGGGTCGTCGAGCAGATGGACAAAGCTATAGACCTATATCTCTGACGTCGATCTGTTGTAGAATTTTAGAACATGTATTTTGCTCGCGTATCATGTCGTATTTGGAAACCCAGAATCTACTCTGTATGAATTAACATGGATTCCGGAAACAGCGATCGTGTGAGACCCAACTCGCTTTATTTGTTCATGAGACCCAGAAAATATTAGATACAGGCTCCCAGGTAGATACTATTTTTCTTGACTTCCGGAAGGCGTTCGATACCGTTCCGCACTGTCGCCTGATAAACAAAGTAAGAGCCTACGGAATATCAGACCAGCTGTGTGGCTGGATTGAAGAGTTTTTAGCAAACAGAACACAGCACGTTGTTCTCAATGGCGAGACGTCTACAGACGTTAGAGTAACCTCTGGCATGCCACAGGGGAGTGTTATGGGACCATTGCTTTTCACAATATATATAAATGACCTAGTAGATAGTATCGGAAGTTCCATGCGGCTTTTCGCGGATGATGCTGTAGTATACAGAGAAGTTGCAGCATTAGAAAATTGTAGCGAAATGCAGGAAGATCTGCAGCGGATAGGCACTTGGAGCAGGGAGTGGCAACTGACCCTTAACATAGACAAATGTAATGTATTGCGAATACATAGAAAGAAGGATCCTTTATTGTTTGATTATATGCTAGCGGAACAAACACTGGTAGCAGTTACTTCTGTAAAATATCTGGGAATATGCGTGCGGAACGATTTGAAGTGGAATGATCATATAAAATTAATGGTTGGTAAGGCGGGTACCAGGTTGAGATTCATTGGGAGAGTCCCTAGAAAATGTAGTCCATCAACAAAGGAGGTAGCTTACAAAACACTCGTTCTTACTTGAGTATTGCTCATCAGTGTGGGATCCGTACCAGATCGGGTTGACGGAGGAGATAGAGAAGATCCCAAGAAGAGCGGCGCGTTTCGTCACAGGGTTATTTGGTAAGCGTGATAGTGTTACGGAGATGTTTAGCAAACTCAAGTGGCAGACTCTGCAAGAGAGGCGCTCTGCATCGCTGTGTAGCTTGCTGTTCAGGTTTCTAGAGGGTGCGTTTCTGGATGAGGTATCAAATATGTTGCTTCCCCCTACTTATACCTCGTCAGGAGATCACGAATGTAAAATTAGAGAGATTCGAGCGCGCACGGAGGCTATCCGGCAGTCGTTCTTCCCGCGAGCCATACGCGACTGGAACAGAAAAGGGAGGTAATGACAGTGGCACGTAAAGTGCCCTCCGCCACACACTGTTGGGTGGCTTGCGGAGTATAAATGTAGATGTAGATGTACACTGAAGTTTTGAGTAGGGCTATCAGGTGAACCCGGGTAGTTGAGTAGGTAAAGCAGTGTCCATGAAAGCATAAGTCTCGATTACCATTCCGCAAGCAATGTTCATTCGTATATATTTGAGGCTAAAAGAGTCTTCAAATTGCACTAATAGATTGCAGGTTCAAAATTTGATTATGTGCCTTTACCATTGCAGCTCCCCGCATTTTTTTGAGTCAGAACTGCTGCAGTAAGGCTATATAGTCCTCTCCGTCTATTAGAATAAGGGGAGAAAGACATCTGACGTATAGGAAGGTCCTCGAACGGCGAACTGATCTACCCTGTATGTGCTATGGTTGCCCGTATTGGCCCATTAGAATGGCTCCCTGGGCATTTCGAGTCGAATAATTAGGCAGTTAAAATGTATTATGGAAATTTCCAATGCTGCATTACACGAGTGGCCATGTGAACGAGGCCCGAGGTTAAAAATTAGCGGCTGAAGGGGATCAATGCCTGGCACGAGGAACTTGCATGGTCTGCGCGTTGTTATTAAGCATGCCGTGCCGGTAGCGAGGTCCAACCATGACTAACGCGGCGGCCCTTGAGAAAATAGCGTGATCAATGGCACTGAGCGCGGGCACGCAGCAGCCAGAGATCTTGCTCGATTTAAAAATGCGTTCCCACTGTTCAGCCCTGCCGCGACTCGCGACATTTCACCCATGACATTTTAAACACCGCAAGAAACACGGACGAATTATCGTTTCCCTTACAATCGCGCTATCCACCTGCCTGTATTTACAAACTTTTCTCGCGTAGTAATATATCATTCGGTAGCACGTGTAGCAGACAATAGGGAATTTACGGAGTTTGCGGTGGCACTCTTCAAGGTGTAGCCGTGGAGAAGAATGTTTCTAGTTAAAATTTGCGGAACATTACTGAAGTACTTTCGAGTGGCCGAGAGCATAAAATGGAATAACAACTCGACTTAAGACCTGAATGAGAGATAATATTGAGGATCATTAATCCGGATTGCTGGACTTTGTAAAAAGCTCAAATCAAAATGTGTAGTACCTGGAAAACGGATTGGTGATGACAGATTAGCATTCCACATTGCGTATGGTGTATTCTCCTCATTGTCTCTGTTCAGCAGTATACAGCATGTCCCAGTGGGGATGGACAATATTTAGCGATGTGACAGGAACGATCACCCGAAGCAAAAATGTCTAGTAAACATTGGTTCTAAACTGCATACATTAATAGCCATGAACACTTCTTTATCGATACTGTGAAATAAATCTCGTCCACTGCAACCTCTTCGCCTCCCATATTTTAGGAGGTAGAATAGGCCAAAAGAAGAAAAAATTGTGAAGTGAGAAAAGGCTCTAAAATGCATACCTTAAGAGCTATGAGCACTTGTTCAGTAGAAGAGATATGTTTCACAGTAGCGAGCATGAAGAAGCGCTCCTATCCCTTAAGGTATGAGTTTTAGAGCCAATGTTTACTATACACTTTTACTTCGAATGATCGTTCCTATCAATGCCGAAATATCGACCATTCCGCCTGGGACACCCTGTTTGATTAACGACACTAATATCTTTGGCTGCAGAAGCAACAAAAGTCGTTCAATCTGGATTCTCTTCTCTACCACACGGTTCAAGTTATCGAAAGCTTCCAAGCAAGCCATAGGTTAATAATAAGTTTTTTGTACCACATGGATCATATTCATAAAATTTTTGTGGGGAGTACAGACTTGTAGGAACTCACTTTTTATTTTAGTCTAAGGCGGAGAAATTCTCCTGACGACATTCCACGTATCTACAAGAGAAGAGAGCAGTGATATAATGTCTTACCGCATTTGCAGAAGAATGTTTGTTAGACTCAGATGAAATTAGCAAGCTAAATTTACGGTAATTATTCTAGTACACCAGGTGTGTCGGTTTGACGTGTATTCTCGCACCTGTGAAGGAAAAAGCCTGATTGGTTCCCGCCTGTGCTTCAAAAACACAACACACGAACTGTTACAGCACTATAACAAACAAAACGAAGTCTATACGATAAGGTATTACAGCAAATCCCGGTACGTGATGTCAATCGTGATTAACACGGTAAAGGTAGTGCCAACAATCGCCCTGGTTTTCACTACAAATCAGCATGTAACCTATGAATTTCACGTCACTTAAAAACATGATATTTCACGTAATTTGTAGACTGAGGTGGCAGAAGTCACGGGATACGTTATAATATCGTGTCAGACCTCCTTTTGCTCAGCGTAGTGCAGCAACACAACGTGGTATGGACTCAACAAGTCGTTGAAAGTCGCCTGCAGAAATATTTATCCAAGCTGCCTTTATAGACGTCCATAATTCCGAAAGCGTTGTCTGTGCAGGATTCTGTGCACGAACTGACCTCTCGATTATGTCCTATAAATGTTTGATGGATTCATGCTGGGCAGTCTAGGTGGCACAATCGTTCTCTCGAATTGTTCTGAGTGTTCTTCAAACCAATCGCGAAAAGTTGTGGCCCAGTGACAGGGTGCATTGTCATTTATAATTGTAGTCAATGAATGGCTGCAAATGAAGTAACCGAACACTTCCAGTCACTCATCGGTTCAGTTGTACGAGATGACCCAGTCTGTTCGATGTAAACACAGCCCACACAATTTTGAAGCCACCAACAGATTGCACGTTGCCTTGTTGACGACTTCGGTCTTCGTGGGGTCCGCGCCTCTCTCAACCCCCCCATCAGCTCTTACGAACTGAAATCGGGACTCATCTGACCAGGCCACGGTATTCCACTCGTCTAGGGTCAACTCGATATAATCATTAGCCAAGGAGAGGCGCTGCAGTTCAAAATGGTTCGAATGGCTCGCCGCGCGGGGTTAGCCGAGCAGTCTGAGGCGCTGCAGTCATGGACTGTGGGGCAGGTCCCGGCGGAGGCTCGAGTCCTCCCTCGGGCATGGGTGTGTGTGTTTGTCATTAGCATAATTTGGGTTAAGTAGTGTGTAAGCTTAGGGGCTGATGACCTTAGCGGTTAAGTCCCATAAGATTTCACACACATTTGAACATTTTTCAAATGGCTCTGAGCACTATGGGACTTAACTTCTAAGGTCATCAGTCCCGTAGAACTTAGAACTACTTAATCCTAACTAACCTAAGGACATCACACACATCCATGCCCGAGGCAGGATTCGAACCTGCGACCATAGCAGGCGATGTATTGTTAGCAAAGACACTCGCATCGGTCGTCAGCTGCCATAGCCCATTAGCATCCAATTTCGCCGCACTGTCCTAACGGATACTTTCGTAGTATGTCCCACATTGATTTCTGCGGTTATTACAAGCAGTGTTGCTTGTCAGTTAGCTGTGTGCAAACGACACTACTGTCGGTCGTTAAGTGAAGGCCGTCGGATCTCCGGATATTGAATTCCCTAACGATTTCCGAAACGGAGTGTCCTATGCGTCTAGCTTCATCTACTATTTCACATTCAGAGTCTGTTAATTCCTGTCGTGCGGGCATAATCACTTCGGAAACCTTTTCGCATGAATCATCGTAGTACAAATGACAGCTCTTGCCGATGACTGCCCTATTATACCTTGCGTAAACGCTACTACCGCCATCCGTATTTGTGCATATGGCTATCCCGTGACTTTTGTCGCGTCAGTGTATCTTCGGCTTGTTGACAGAACATTTGTTCAGGTATTCAGGCGTATAGTTTAAAGAACAGCACCGCGGGCCGTCAAATGCTGCTGTTTAAGTTCCGCGTTGTGGCCCTGGACGTGACAATCGGGCCCGACTGACCACGGTGTCACCGTCTGCCAATGGCGCCATCGGATGCGGTATGGAGGTGCGTGGGGTCAGCCCTCCCGCTGTCGCGCTTCTTCACGTTGGGATCGCTGCTAATCGGTCGAGTAGCTGCTCAGTTGGCTTCACGAGGCTGTGTGCATCCCTTTCCAGTCCTCCAGCTTAGAAAAATCCCTGGCATTACCTGGAATCTAACACGGGTCTCCTGCATGGCAGTCAGCTGCACTGACCGCTCAGCTACGGAGCGAACCAAAAGCTACCCTAATGTATACTTGTTCATAGACAACCAGTTTCGGTCAAGCAACCATCTTCAAGTCAGAGATTCACTCTGCATCACATTAAAGGTAGGCTCCTTGGCGTCAAACATATGTTTCGAATTTCAGCAATTGTCACATGTACAAGACTCCATTATCACACGTACATGAATGTACTACATGTGACAGATACTGCAGCTCAAAACAATTGTTTATTTGACACTTAGAAACCTCCTTTTAACGTGATGGGATATTACTCCGTTACCTGAAGATGCAGACTGGTCTATGAACGAACTCAGATTACAACACCTTTTGGTGGATTCACGATACCGTTCATTAAGGGGGGACGTTGGTGAAAAACACATAGCATTTCAAAAATGCACCAAATCCACAGTTTTGGAGATATGGCAATGAAATTTTGTACAACGCTTTACATGAAAGTAACACATTTACATATAAAAACCTTTGATTATATATATTTAACTTTTTTTGAATGAAATTTGAAATTTTATTTTCAAAAAGTAATGTATATTCCTTTTTCTCAGAAAGTATTCAATAGATTTCTACAAAAATTTCTCTGTTTCATCTCTTTATATGTTGTAACATTCTCTCATGAGGTTTTTGGAACAGGTCAAATAGGAGAATTTTCATAATTTTTAATTATAATTCCATAAGTACAATTTTAAATTCATGCAAAATTCCAAGCACTTTGCCCCATATCTCAGATTGCAATCAGAATTTCAAAATTTGCTCTTGAGACAACGTCTACTAGGTTTACAGAAATATGTGTACAAAATTTCATACTTCTAGCATTCATAGAATCTGAGGAAAAGGTACATAAACTTTAAAAAACAAACTTCTCAGGAAACGCAATTTAAAGTTCATCCTAACTTTTTTCCTTATGTGACTTCTTAGAAGGCAACATATTTGTACTCTGTTACCTCTTTCCCTTCAAGGCTTCTCTTTTGGTTTCTTGTTGTCTGTCTTCTTTCCTTTACCAGGTCTTAAACTGACTTTCCGGCTACATAGGCGCGCTGTAAATCTATTTTTCTCAGGATGTCTTGAGTAAAATTTCCTATCTTGAAGCCCATTCTTTCTAATATCTTCCCATCATTAAATACAATAACTGTTTCATAAGTTGCAATTCTGACAACTGTAGCAGATGCAAGGGTGCTTTTAGGGCATCGTTTCCATATGAGTGAATTTAGAGACTGATTTGGATTTTGGGTTACGTCATGAACACACATTTTGGGAAGTGCAGGATCGGCCAGAAACCTGTAAGTGGGCTTGATAAGATCCAGGATACAGTTCGGAAGCCTCTCCTTGTCAATGTAGGGGATGTTGGCCCTCTGAGCTTGGCGTGGCAGGAGACCGCGTCACACTCATAATTAATTTTCAGACACTTCGGATTCTATTTCAAGATTGAAACTTTGGGAACTTATTGTCCATGAGTTGTACTAACAAATTAAAAAATAAATCGAAAGTTGACATTTTTGGTCAATTTCATCAACGTCCCCCCCTTAAGGAACCTGAAGCTGAGCAACACTGTTCACAGAAAGTATTTCAAGCATACAGGTGCGGCATCGCTGAGAACCTGTCTTGTTAGATCATCCTTTGTGCCACCATCTATAGCTAGGATACCTACACACTGTCTGATCAAAAGTACACGAACACATGTTAATGGACATTAGTAGAGAGAGTGTTCACCGTTCCCTTTATGACGGCTTGAACTCTGCTGCGGTACTTTCAGTGAGTTGCCTGAATGTCTGTGGAGGAATGGCAGCCCATTACCCCTCAACAACTGAACCAGAGACCCGCTGAAGTCTCGATCGAAGTCGATAGTCTAACTCTTCCCAGATGTGTTTTAATGGGTTCAGGTCGGAACTCTGGGCAGGTCAGTCCATTTCAGGAGTGTGAATGTCCGTAAACGGTTGCCTCACAGTTGCTGCCTTATGACAGGGTGTATTATCATGCTGATACAATCATCGTTTCCTAACTGTAGTACACGTTATCCTTCCGCATCTCGATTTTTCTTAAGTCAGTAAGGGGACCAGATCCTCATCACGAAAAACATCCCTCTATCATAACACCACCTGCTCCGTAATTCACTACTGGTACTACACGTGATGATAGGTAATGTTCTCCAAGCATTAAAGAAAGCCAAACCCTTCCATCGGATTGCCACAGCGTATAGCGTGATACATTACTCTAAATCACTCCAGTCATTCACTGTCCAGTGAAGTCGCTCTTTACACCACCTCGATCATCGCTTAGCATTGACTACAGAAATATGTGGTTGACCCCATTCCTTTTAACTCTCAATGCACAGTCACTTCGCAAATTGGCCTGCTGGTTAGGATCTCACGAGTGGTTGCTTCCGTTGATTTCATGCGAGTTTTGTGAGCATCCAAACAGCAAAGTGATTGCCATTTTATGTTCTGTTTTGGTCTTAAAAATCTTGTTCCGATGCACTGAAGCATTTCCGAAACAATAGATATGTCCATTTTATGTGTAAGACTCTGTATTTTGTTATTCACGTTATTCACGTTAACGATTTAACTCCTGGAAAACATCAATTAGTTGAAATATTTTTACTTAGAGAGAATATTTCCTAACTTTTGTAAATGGTTTTATACTCACTTATTTCGCTAAAGCGGTACAGTTTTATTCACAGGGCCACTATTGTTCATCCTTCTTTCACCTAGGAACATAGGTGTTTCATTGCCTAAATTAAATACCCTTTCAGCTGGGACCGTCACCGCTCGCAACGGAATGCTACATTGTAGGAAGAGAAGGCGGCACAAGCATTTGTCTAAATATCTGCAGCTACTCGCTGTCCTAGATCTTTCATCTCATGTTTTTCTTGCCTTGTATACATACCAGCAAAAGGAACAGTCGTCCCGAAGAAAAGATGTGAAACTCGGCAATATAAAGTTACATTCACCGAAAAGTAGCACAGAACTTACGGCACTGACCTCGTAGTCAGGAGGAGAAGGGTTGAGACCCTAACAAGGCGCCTTCGAGAATCAGGTTTCTCGTACCTTGCCTTCAAGCGAATGCTGGGTTGGTCCCTTCGCCAAGGCTATGGCACCCCAGCTACAACGTTTTAATATCTGACCTTCTTTCTAACATCAGACTCCGGGAATTACGTTCTGTAACTCACGTAATTCAAAAAATAACTCGTCTGTAGTTTTGTGTGGATGGCAGATATAACAGTCGTATTTGTCAATAACTAAATGAGCAAAATTATGACGCTAGAGTCGTACTACGGAAGAAACGATTTTCAGTGTGACTCTGTCTCTAAAGAAAAAGCAATAGACGCAGCCCACTATACACTGAAAGTTCGTAAGAATTGTGTACTACCTGGTAATTCTAATTAGACTCTCAGCGTGGCGGTTGATGGGTGTAAATGTTTCGATCGAAGTCGTTTGGTCTCGGTCTGCACCCACAGCTTTCCCGGTGCAGCCAACATAGCCAACCTTAGCTGGCCACATTCTCTTAAATGGAATTATCTTGTTAGATTTAAGTACGGGAAACTAGAGGTACTCTATATATGATCACACTCACTCACAAGGAAACGAATAAAGATATAATAACAGTGTCAGAGGCCTGCCCCATGACGCCTGCTGTTTGGCCGCCTTGACCCAGCAAATTCTGTGCTATTTAGCCTAAATCATTGTCACTTTAATACACAGTACTGAAACCTAAGGTTGATAGCGATCGGAATCAACTAAATATCGGTCCGAGATCACTCACTGTCTTTCGCCTTCTGTCGAAACAGCTACTCTTCTTAGACTGAAAATTTTATTTGTCTTTAGATATCAGTGCAAACAGATGTATTACAGAAACATTTCTTGCTTTTATCTGGGTCGTAAGGCACAGCTTATATTGCGAACTCGGGTGTCCTTCCTACTGACCTGCTCTGGTTACTTATCTTAGATTTTATCCGTAAATGTCGTGTCAAGTTTCCTTATGTTCTGTACTTCAGTGAAGTGAAGGTCGTCGATAACAAGCTAGGCGTTAGATTAGAAAAGTCAGTGGTACGAAATTCGTATTTTCATTTAGCTCAGCATATATAGCATTTCTGGACAGCCGACCCAGTCAATCTTAGATCTCTGTTAGACAATGCATTACCTAGTTATTATTACACATAGCCCCCGGCAACAAAGCTGCACCATGAATGACTTGCTCAGGAAAACACTAATCAATATTTAAGCATTCCACGCATTTCAGATAGCAGATGACTCCAGACAGAGCCTGCCCCATGACGGCTGCTATTTGGCCGCCTTGACCCAGCAAATTCTGTGCTATTTAGCCTAAATCATAGTCACTTTAATACACAATAGGTGCATGATTACGTTCTTGGTGGGTGGAGTATATTATTGAACAAACTTTTTGTCTGGACTATTTCAAATACATATTTTAGATCGTTTTTCGATAAGTGAGGTGTTCCAACACTTACGTTGCAGCGAACGAACCATGTGGCTAAAGGCTAAAGGCGCTGACAATAATTCCACTGAAGGCTTCGACGAGATCCAGGGCTATATTTCCATATTAGTTGCCAACTTAGTCACGATACAGACCGACTCCGCATTCCAAAGACAATACCGGACCACATAAATCAGAAACGTATAAATCATCTTTCAGAGTGCACCATAATAGAAATTTTTGTCTGCTTTATGCCTTTGTCAGCATCGTCTGTGATCATCTGTGAACTACTTTTATTCGTCAGCTTACAACGTGTTTCTCTTAACAGTCTGTACCAACAAACTATGACGTCGCATTTTATGTACCACGCACTACAGGCCCTTACAGAAACGATGTTGACAAATCCGTTGAATACAGACTTATAAACAAACATACGGTTATAAGTCATGAAGGGAAAATTTTATTCCATGGACCAACTTACTGTGATTCTGTCATCAAGGAAGCCTTTGACTCCAGAATGACTTTAACTGATACAGCACCCTTAGCGAAGCATGGAAGCAGGCGCTTGATGCTGAATGGCTACAGAGAAATAAATTTCCTGCGTTAGCCACCACTTAATGGAATCAGCATCGCTACTAATTTTCGTCGATCACACACACTGAAAACCCCTCTGACAGCATATGGAGTTTCCATGACTTCTTAACACTTCCAGGACATATTTTGGGTAACTACATACGTATCTACCACTTGTCCTATTAGTACCACAGTTAATACTTGACGTTTACGGTCACGTCATTGGAATGTTGAGTTTACAAACAAATTTGACGAGGCAACTAAATCAAGAAATACTTATCCAAGAATACTGACACAAAGCAAAATGTACTGTTGAAGAAAAGACTTCCGCTCCATTTTTCATATGCACTGAATGAACACTTTGACACCTGAGAAGTGGACATCATTGCGATGTTCTCATCGCTAGGCACGCACTTTATCTCGACTTTATTACAGTTGGAAAGTCACAATAAGCAGAAAAAATGTATTTAACCTTTGAGAAGCGCCCTCATCACCACAACAACCTGAAATATTTTACTTCCTGGCTTTGCTTCTTTCCTGTCGTTTTTATCCAAGTGACAACTGGCGCAAATTATCTGACAACGTATACCGACCGAGGTATGGTAGCGGTTACGTAATGTATTTTGCATTTTGGTGGAGACTGGTTCTAAACTACGTCCAACCACTACGTAACGACAGATTAGACGCCAAAGGCGGGGGAGTGGTCATCGCAGTTGACAAAAATATTGTCTCTATTGAGGTTGAAACATAATATGGCGCTGCATTTATCTGGTCGTGTGTAACAAGTATAGGTGAAACCAAGTTAATTGTCAGTAGCGCGTAAATACCCAGATCAAACGAAATTAACCTACCGAATATAGACTAGGACGCATTCTTGAGTAGCTAGTTCGCCAGATCTCTCGCAATTGAAATATCTTGGGTAAACAGGCCGACCACATCGACGGCGTCAATATAGAGACGGTCATTAATGATCAAGATGTCAACACAGCGACTATGGTTACGAAAGTTAATAAATGGGTCAAGAAGGCTAGAAGGGTGTTTCTGCTAGAAACAGAAGATAAGCAGTTGTTAGCATCTCACTTAGACAATGAACTGACATAATTTAGTTCAAGAATGATGAACGTAAAGAAATTATGGGCAAAGTTTAAACAGATTTTAAATTGTGGTCTGGACAAGTATGTGCCTAGTGAGTGGGTTAAGGTCGGAAGAGATCCACCGTACTTTAAAACGAAATTCGAAAAGAATTAGGTAACAAAGGCTGTTGCACTCTCGGTTCAAAACAGAACGCGCAAATGAAGACAGGCAAAGGTTACCAGAGATTCGTACGTCTGTGAAAATAACCATGCGTGAAGCACAGAACAGCTATCACTGTCATTCCTTAGAAAAAGTTCTGTCCGAGAACCCGAGAGATTCTGATGCTATGTAAAATTGCGAAGCGGGCCTAAGGCTTTCATCCAGTCACTCGTTGACAGTCTGGTAAGACAGTAAAAGGTAACAAAACGAAAGACGAATTTAAATTTCGCGTTTAAGAAATCGTTCATTCAGGAGAATCGTACATACACATCGTCGTTTGACCATCGCACTGAGTCCCTTACGGATGTCACAGTAGTAAGCATCCATGGTGAAGAGGAGCAACTGAAAGAGTTGAAAACAAATAAGTCACCAGGTCCGGATGAAATCCCAAATCGATTTTACAAAGAGTACTTTACGGTACTGGCCCCTTACTTAGCTCGCATTTATCGCGAATCTCTCAACCAGTGCAAAGACCCAAGCCACTGGAAAAAGCGCAGGTGACTCACGTATTAAAAAAAGGCCCCTTTCTCACCTGATATATTGCGAAGTACCCAATGGAAGTGTTATAGAAACGTTACTATTTTCTGTGTATATAAACGGGCTGGCGGACAGGATGAGCAGCAATCTGTGGTTGTTGGCTGCTGATGCTGAGGTGTTCGGGAAGGCGTCGAAGTTGAGCGACTGCAGGAGGATACAATACTCTAAACGTAGAAAAACGTAAGTTATTGCAGAAGAACAGGAAAAATAAACGCGTGGTCTTCGCATTCAGTATTAGTAGTGCCCAGTTTGACACGGCCAAGACGTTCAAATATCTGGTCGTAACGTTGCAAAATGATATGAAATGGAATGAGCTTCTGAGGATCGTGGGAGGAAAGGCGAATGGTCGACTTTGGTCTATGGGAAGAATTTTGGGAAAGAGCGGTTCTTCTCCAATGGAGACCGCATATTTAACGCTAGTACGACCTATCCTTGAGTACTGCTCGAGTGTTTGTGATCCACACCAGGTCGGATTAAAGGAAGACATCGCAGCAGTTCAGTGGCAGGCTGCTAGATTTGTTTCCGGTTGATCGACCAACACGCAGAGATGTTTCGCAAAAAACACAACAGGGAAGAAACATTATTGTGAAAATTTAGAGAACCGAAATTTGAAGCTGACTGTAGAGCTACACTACTGCCGGCAACATACGTTTTGCGTGTGGACCACGAAGATAAGATACGAGAAAACACAGCTCATAGAGAGGTATTTAGACAGTCGTTTTTCATTCGGTCTGTTTGCGAGTGGAACAGGAAAGGAAATGATTAGTAGTGGTACAGGGCACCCTCCCCCACGGACCGTGCAGTGGCTTGAGAAGTATGTACGTGAATGTAATGCCACTGTCAGTCAAAGACCCGTGTATTGCGAGGGAACGTAGTGTCTGAAGAAGTCGAACCAGCCACGACTGGGATTGGGAAAGGGCATCGGTTGTAGATGTGGAGAGCTTATATTTTTGGAATGTCGTAGTTTCCCTTTCTTATCACCAGGGACAGGCAAATTTCGGGTAAACCATAAGCGAAAAATAACGCGACATTTGTGGCTTGTAGAGAAATACAGCGAAAACTGTAGTTTTCACGTAATGTCGCTAATTTGTCATTTTCCCATGCCCGTCTGATAATGTTGCATACATTATCTTGAAACGATCAATGTCTTCTCTGCGCGATAGCAATGGAGATACTATTGAAGACAGTGCTGCCAAAGCAGAGTTACTAAACACAGTCTTCCGAAATCGAATCAAGAACAGCTGCCAACATGAGCAACATAGAAGTAAATATCCTCGGAGTAGTGAAGCAACTTAAATCATTCAATAAAAACAAGTCTTCTGGTCCAGGTTGTATACCAGTTAGATTCCTTTCGGAGTATGCTGATGCATTAGCTCCATACTTAACAATCATATACAACAGTTCGTTCGACGAAAGATCCGTACCCAAAGACTGGAAAGTTGCACAGGTCACACCAATATACAAGAAAGGTAGTATGAGTAATCCACTAAATTACATGCCCATATCGTTAACGTCGATATGTAGCAGGATTTCAGAACATATATTTTGTTCGAACATTATGAATTACCTCGATGAAAACTGTCTATTGACGCAGTCGCCGGCCGGAGTGGCCGAGCGGTTCTAGGCGCTTCATTCTGGAACCGTGCGACCGATACGGTCGCAGGTTCGAATCCTGCCTCGGGCATGGATGTGTCTGATGTCCTTAGGGTAGTTAGGTTCAAGTAGTTCTAAATTCTAGGGGACTGGTGACCTCAGATGTTAAGTCCCATAGTGCTCAGAGCCATTTGAACCACACAGTCAACATGGGTTTAGAAAACATCATTCCTGAGAAACACAACTAGCTCTTTATCCACATGAAGTGTTGAGTGCTATTGACAAGGGATTTCAGATCGATTCGGTATTTCTGGATTTCCGGAAGGCTTTTGACACTGTACTACACAAGCGGCTCGTAGTGAAATTGCGTGCTTATGGAATATCGTCTCAGTTATGCGACTGGATTTGTGATTTCCTGTCGGAGAGATAACAGTTCGTAGTAATTGACGGAAAGTCATCGAGTAAAACAGAAGTGATTTCTGGCGTTCCCCAAGGTAGTGTTATAGGCCCTTTGCTGTTCCTTATCTATATAAACGATTTGGGAGAAAATCTGAGCAGCTGTCTTCGGTTGTTTGCAGATGACGCTGTCGTTTATCGACAAATAAAGTCATCAAAAGATCAAAACAAACTGCAAAATGATTTAGAAAAAATATCTGAATGGTGCGAAAAGTCGCAGTTGACCCTGAATAACGAAATATTTGAGGTCGTCCACATGAATGCTAAAGGGAACTCGTTAAACTTCGGTTACACGATAAATCAGTGTAATCTAAAAGCCGTAAATTCGACTAAATACCTAGGTATTACAATTAAGAACAACTTAAATTGGAAGGAACACATAGAAAATGTTGTGGGGAAGGCTAACCAAAGAATGCGTTTCATTGGCAGGACACTTAGAAAATGTAACAGACCTACTAAGGAGACTGCCTACACTACGCTTGTCCGTCCTCTTTTAGAATACTGCTGCGCGGTGTGGGTTCCTTACCAGATAGGACTGACGGAGTACATTGAAAAAGTTCAAAGAAAGGCAGCACGTTTTGTATTATCGGGAAATATGGGAAAGAGTGTCACAGAAATGATACAGGATTTGGGCAGGAAATCGTTGAAAGAAAGGCGTTTATCGTTGCGAGGGAATCTTCTCACGAAATTCCAATCACCAACTTTCTTCTCCGAATGCTAAAACATTTTTTTGGCTCCGATCTACATAGCGAGGAACGATCACCACGATAAAATAAGGGAAATCAGAGCTCGTCCGGAAAGGTATAGGTGTTCATTCTTTCCGCGCGCTATACGAGATTGGAATAATAGAGAATTGTGAAGGTGGTTCGATGAACCCTCTGCCAGGCACTTAAGTGTTTTGCAGAGTATCCATTTAGATGTAGGTGTAGATGTAGATGAGGGCGACAGTCTATTAATATTACTAACTGATAGTTATTAAACGTTGAAATTAGGTGCCGGCCGAAGTGGCCGTGCGGTTAAAGGCACTGCAGTCTGGAACCGCAAGACCGCTACGGTCGCAGGTTCGAATCCTGCCTCGGGCATGGCTGTTTGTGATGTCCTTAGGTTAGTTAGGTTTAACTAGTTCCAAGTTCTAGGGGACTAATGACCTCAGCAGTTGAGTCCCATAGTGCTCAGAGCCATTTGAACCATTTTTTTGAAATTAGGTTTTGTCTCTTTTTTTTTTTCAATGCAGAGAATCTTTCACAATTGATATCTCGCGCAAAGGACTGTGGCTCGAGATGTGACGTCAGATGAAGATACCCTAGGAGCACTTCCAACTATTTCCATTCCAGTAACGGTTGCAGCCGCCGACGTGACAAAAGGAACATTGAGTCTAATCATATTTCATACTAACCTAGGCTTTTGTCTAAGCAACAGACCACGCCATCAACTCAAATTTCATTCACAAAATACCAAAAATAATATTGAATTTAGACTGAAGAGCCAAAGAAATTGGTACACCTGCCTAATATCGTGTAGGGCCCCCGCGAGCCCGCAGAAGTGCCGCAGCACAACAAGGCATGAACTCGACTAATGTCTAAAGTAGTGCTGGAGGGAACTGACACCATGAAACCTGCAGGGCTGTCCATTAGTCCGTAAGAGTACGAGGGAGTGGAGATCTCTTCTGAACAGTACGGTGGGAGGCATCCCACATATGGGGAGATTCTTGGCCAGCGGAAGTGTTTAAACTCAGAAGAGTGTTCTTGGAGCCACTCTGTAGCAATTCTGGATGTGTGGGGTGTCGCATTGTCCTGCTGGAATTGCGTGTCGGAATGCACAATGGACATGAATAGATTCAGATGATCAGACGGGATGCTTACCGACGTGTCACCTGTCAGAGTCGTATCCCGACGTATCAGGGATCCCATTCACACCAACTGCACAGGCCCCACCCCAATACAGAGCCTCCACCAGCTTGAACAGTCCCCTGTTGACATGCAGGGTCCATGGATTCATGAGGTTCTCTCCACACCTATACACGTCCATGCTCTCGATGCTATGTGAAAAGTGACTCGTCCGACCAGGCAACATGTTTCCAGTTATCAACAGTACAATGTCGATGTTGACGGGCCCAGGCGAGGCGTAAGGCTTTTTGTTGTGCAGTCATCAACGGTGAACGAGTGGGCTTTCGGCTCCGAAAGCCCATGTCGATGATATTTCGTTGAATGGTTCGCATGCTGACAGTTGTTGATGACCCAACAATGAAATCTGCAGCAATTTGCAGAAGGCTTGCACTTCTGTAACGTTGAATTGAATGTTTCTCTTCAGTCATCGTTGGTCCTGTTCTAGCAGGATCTATTTCCGGCCGCAGCGATGTCGGAGATTTAATGATTTTCCGGCTTCCTGATATTCACGGTACGCTCGTGAAATGGTCGTTCGGGAAAATCCCCAGATCGGTACCTCGGAGGTGCTGTGTCCCGTCGCTCGTGCGCCAACTATCACTTCAAACTCGCTTAAATCTTGATAAACTGCCATTCTAGCAGCAGTAATCGATCTAAGGACTGCTCCAGACACTTGTTGTCATGTATAAACGTTGCCGACCGCAGCGCCGTATTCTGCTTCTTTACATACCTCTGTATTAGAATACGCATGCCTATACCAGTTTCTTTGGTACTTCAGTGTACATTGAAAGATAGATTCTCAGAGTCTGTCTTATTTTTTATCGCCATAGACAATTTGAATTGCATCACGTGCCCTGTGCTCTGATTGGTTGTTGTAAGCAAAGCGAGGGGCTACCATGCTGATTTACGTATTTGTAAAGTTATTGATGTACCGTATTTCCTCATTTTCGTATTTATACTTGCCTGCCATGAAAAATTTACTATTTAACTGAGGCATTGCATCAAAGATTCCCCAAATCGCGTTCGATTTGTTACGAAAAAATACCAGGAAATGTGGTGTTGCTGGCTAAAAAAATTACCTGTATTCCAGACTAGTAAGGATTGCCACATTATTGTAGGAAAGTAAATTTTAGGTGACGAAAAGCTCAAGCTTTTGAGAAATCTGGAGGGACGAGTACTTGAGGTAAAGGTGAAGAAAACATTAAATTCATTGGTTTGCAAGATCATATCAGGCTAAAAACTCGTATTGCCTCAGATCCATGTAATCTGCTTTCATAGCTCTAAGTTCTTGTTTCAACCATGGGATGATAGTGAACTTTCTTAACGCTGCCATGGCGAAGAGTCACCATGTACCTAGTGGAATGGCGAGTGTTAGTCGCGTAAGATTTCCTGAAGAGTTGCAATAACATTTATAATCTAATAGGAAAGCAACTTTCCAAGCCAACAGGATGAATGATATACGAACATAGTTAAATGTCTGATGTCATGAAGAATGCACTTTGTCTTCAGTATTCAGTTTTAAACTACAGGCAGCTTGTTTCACAGTAAAACGAGGTGTTGATGGAATGGCGGCACAATGTCTCACAAGAGAACTTTGATTTTCGGACAGTGCTGCTTTAGGAAAACTTTCTTTAATTTATTAGATATAATAGATTTAATATAACTAATATATTGAATAATGTGGCGTCAATAAATACAATGTAATTGATAGGATCAAATTTATTTTCAGAAACACTGAAGAACAATGAAATAAGACAAAAGTACGGTACCTGTGCTACATCAAAAATAAGAGATCGGAAAATAATACCAAAACTGACAAAAAAATAACGCCAAATATAGTAAAAGAAACACCACAACTGATAGTAAAAACATCGAAACTGGCTAAAAAATATAGAAATTGTCCATAAAATAAAACATTTTTTCCGTTTCTCCTCTCATAAGTCGTAACAATTCTCTCTTCTAGTACCGCAATCATTTTCCGTTACCAAGTTGTGACATAGTCACGAAAAAAATAAAATAAAATAATCCGGAAAGTGTAGAATTTGTTTCTTTTATTCCAGCCTCTAAACACAACAACTGTCCGCAGACGATCGATATAGGTCAACGGTGACCGTCTTAAGATACGTTTAAAACATATTCTGATAGAATAAAACGAGAGTGGCATCGTCATGAGAGCTAATGTTGTTTATATCTCTTGATGTTGACATTTTCGCTTAATTATATCAACACTGTGTTTTAAAGGGATCTCAAGATGATCGCCACTATTCGAAATCGATAACCTGAGGACAGTTTTTGTGATCATAGGGTGGAATAAAAGAAACAAATGCTACTCTCCTTTCCGCTTTCTTCCAGTTTCGTCCGCGATTGGTAGGCAAGAAGAACGACTGTCGGTGAGCCGTTTTATAGTCCTCACCATGACGCACAAGGGCCTCTCTTGTGGCATCTGCTACCAGAAAAAGCAAGATTGCGGTTAAGCTTTCCACCGACGATAACGTCATTGGCAACGGAAACTACGATAGGCGAAGACTGGGGAAGTAAATTGGTAGTGCCCTAGCGATGGAACAAACCTGGCATATGCCTTAAGGGTTTAATGAAACCTTGGGAATGCTATCAGGGCGTGCTGAGAAGTACTGCCACTGAATTTATGTGAAAACTCTTCAAGCTCTTTAAATAAAACAAACGTTATTATTATTTTACATCTTTATCCTTCATATCCACATATTTGTAGCCCTCTGCCACCAGAGGGGCGCCGAAGTGCGGCATGTAACATGGCGATGTATGACGTAACTATGTCTGTGGGTAAGAAACAGCGTGCTGTGGTCGAGTTTCGACTTCGAAGATTTCGTCCACATATGGAGCACCCTCTGCTTCAGCGTAACAATACCAGATCGCACATGAGCGCCGCGACATCTGCAACAATGCGACACCTTGAGTTCACTGTCACCGATTATCCTCCTTACAGTTTGACTTGTCACCATCCGATTTTGAAGTTTCGGGTCTGTCAATGAAGTCAAACATCGTACAGTGAAGGCATCAACAAACTGGTCTCTCGTTGGGAGAAATGTGTTCGTCGCCAGGATAACTATGTTGAGAAATAAATATGGAGACATAAGAATAAAGATGTAGAGTTTCAATAACGTTTGTTTTGAAGAGTTTTCACATAAAAAATGCGGAGGCGTTACTTCTCAGGATGCCCTCGTAAATCTGGATGGCCTAATTGATATTTCAACCGCTACCCTACCGAATACGAGCCCAGTGTTTTGCCACAGACATCACCTCGACTTTGATGAGCATCTACTCCACGTTTCCTCATTTACTAAACGAAACCGTGACATAAAGCGTCGCTCTTCGTCCGATCTTCCCTAATAGTAACCCAACATCCGATTCTTTTAAGAATCGAACTCCTCTGTATAAAAAAGTTCCGAACGTCTGATTACTTTACAGAAGAGTTAATGTGATGAATATTCGACGTTAAACATTAACCTTTATGGGTGAAGACGCAAAATCGTGATGGCTGACTTTATATGCATCAACCAACTTAAAAGCACAAAAACTACTAGCATTGTGAATTCTGCGCTATATCAGTGCATCAGTGAAGCTAAAAGTGTGCGTGCGTGCGTGTGTGTGTGTGTGTGTGTGTGTGTGTGTGTGTGTGTGTTATTTATATCAATACGAAACAAGGAGCTATAAGTTACGAAATGACAGGCAGATTCAGTGTTCAAAATGAACTCGATAAAAAACATAGTATTGATGAAAATGTAAACGTATTACGCCAATGAAGTTGGTTTAAAAATACGACACGAATCTTCGCATTAATAAAATTCTGTAAAAAGTGGATGGTTGTTGTACTTCAAGTAATTTAACAGACAGTCACCGAACTCTGCCTTCGTTATCATAAATGAAGGAAATCAGGGACACTTACGAATGTAAAAAACAGTTCAACAACGAACTTTAAAGACGTATGTACAGAGTCCTAAACTGTCAGCACCCGGATGTTTCGTCTCATGTGCACAGAACATAACAGAAGAATCAAAACTGAACACGATGTAGTCTCAAACGAGCAGAGGAAAACAAATAGTGCACATGGTTTATCGGGAACTCATTTCAAACGTCAACTTCTAAAACGCGGAGTGAACTGAAAACAAAGAATAAAAGAATTTACTATATGACACACGCTACATTGACACAGAACGACATTAAGCTAATTATTGGCAAACTTATATGTACTATTGTTGGAGGGAACTCATTACATTTCAACAAAACAACACTGTTGCTAAAATCAAGCTAAATAACTAATTACAATCGCCTCATAACCAAGACAATGAGATACAAATATTTCTTTCATCTATTCTTTCCCCTACTAAGGCGTTCTAGTTCCCCAGGATTTTTAGATTATGATGTCCATTTATATACTGATTTACTCGTTCAGTATCCTCGTGTACTTGATCTCCTCATTTTCTCCTTGTGACGTCGGCATTTATACCTGAACTACTGCTGTTGGCATTGGTTTCCTGTCGATTCTGCTCACAAGGGCAACTCCCAATCGCACTGCACCCCCCCCCCAACCCCCCCCCCCTCAGATTTATTGGTAAGGTGGCCCAATGGAGAGCCCGTCAAAAACTGAACACAGATCAAGCATGAAAACAGGAAGAAGGTGTATTGAACTGTGAAAAAAGAAGCGAAATCGAAACAGTGAGCGGCCCAAGTGCAATAACAAGCTGCCAGTTACAGCACAGGAAATGCGTTGTGGGTACGTGATCATGATGTTGGACGCGAAGTGGACGAGCCGTGTTCAAAACTCTCGTCATGTGTAAGAATACGTTACCGTAGCAAGTAAAGGTGATGAACTGTGAGCCGGCCACTGTGCCCGAGCGGTTCTAGGCGCTTCAGTCCGGAACAGCGTTGCTGCTACTGTCGCAGGTTCGAATCCTGCCTCTGGCATGGATGTGTGTGATGTCCTTTGGTTAGTTAGGTTCAATTAGTTCTAAGTTCTAGGCGACTGATGACCTCAGAAGTTAAGAAGCATAGTGCTCAGAGCCATTTGAACCATTTTTATAACACAGTTATCAGGCATGCAAATTAAGTGCGTCGATAAGAGATTCCTATCATATGGCACACGTACTGTCACTAATGCCGTGTATGACACACCAGACGTGTTTTCCGATGGACGATTCGGTTGACTTGCCACCTTATCATCAAAGGTCTGCGGTTCGCATTCGAAAACCACTTCCTTTCGGCTGATAATAGAGTAGCTGTGCAGAATTAACTGTTATTATAGGTCTCACCCTTACACCTTACTGTTGCAAACGGACGTTACTCCACGACACAGATACAAATTTGAATAAAGCGAAAAGGGGGGGAAAAATTGGCACGAGCGAGGTTTGAACATGGATCGCACGCTTTGTAGTCCAACACCGTGATCGCTTACGGCGCTTTTGGTGATATAGGTAGCTCTATATTGAACTTGTTGTTTCTGCACCGTTCACTGTTTCTATTTTGCTTTCTTGTTCGCAGTCCAGTACAGCCTCTTCCTGTTTCGATGATTCATCTGTGACCAGTTTTTGACGTTTGACAGTAACACATTCTCTGCCTTACTTCCGTGTTCATAAAGAATCCTACTTCAGTAACAGCATTCTCTGCTGCTGTTGATATTAGCCTATAGCTGTCTGACCAGACGTGCTTATGTTCTATTCCATTTCGCTGTTGGTTCAGACAGGCGTCGCAGTTGTATTGCTTCCGCCGAATTCGCAGTTAAGACAGTTTAATTATGTGGGGTCTGGTGTTGCTGACGGCGCCTCGTTTGTATCTTGTGTGCAGTCGGCGAGCTACGGCAAGAAGAGCGCGGCGTGGTACGCGGCGAGCAACGGGCCGGGCCCCGGCGGCGGCGGCGGCGGGGGCGGCTGGGCCAGCAAGCCGGCACAGCCGCTCAGCCGCAAGGCCAGCCTCGCCGACGGGGACGTGCCCACCCCCGCCACCAACAGCAACGGCAAGCCCTCCTCCGGCCGCGTCATCCGCATCGTCAACAGCATGGACCACACCGTGCAGGTCAGTCTCTGTCGCATGCGAGCTGGAAGAAACTTGTAGCCAGCTGTCGATCTCACCAGTAAAGTCGTGGTCTACATCTACATCTACATTTATACTCCGCAAGCCACCCAACGGTGTGTGGCGGAGGGCACTTTACGTGCCACTGTCATTACCTCCCTTTCCTGTTCCAGTCGCGTATGGTTCGCGGGAAGAACGACTGCCGGATAGCCTCCGTGCGCGCTCGAATCTCTCTAATTTTACATTCGTGATCTCCTCGGGAGGTATAAGTAGGGGGAAGCAATATATTCGATACCTCATCCAGAAACGCACCCTCTCGAAACCTGGCGAGCAAGCTACACCGCGATGCAGAGCGCCTCTCTTGCAGAGTCTGCCACTTGAGTTTATTAAACATCTCCGTAACACTATCACGGTTACCAAATAACCCTGTGACGAAACGCGCCGCTCTTCTTTGGATCTTCTCTATCTCCTCCGTCAGACCGATCTGGTACGGATCCCACACTGATGAGCAATACTCAAGTATAGGTCGAACGAGTGTTTTGTAAGCCATCTCCTTTGTTGATGGACTACATTTTCTAAGCACTCTCCCAATGAATCTCATCCTGGTACCCGCCTTACCAACAATTAATTTTATATGATCATTCCACTTCAAATCGTCCCGCACGCATACTCCCAGATATTTTACAGAAGTAACTGCTACCAGTGTTTGTTCCGCTATCATATAATCATACAATAAAGGATCCTTCTTTCTATGTATTCGGAATACATTACATTTGTCTATGTTAATGGTCAGTTGCCACTCCCTGCACCAAGTGCCTATCCGCTGCAGATCTTCCAGCATTTCGCTACAATTTTCTAATGCTGCAACTTCTCTGTATACTACAGCATCATCCGCGAAAAGCCGCATGGAACTTCCGACACTATCTACTAGGTCATTTATATATATTGTGAAAAGCAATGGTCCCATAACACTCCCCTGTGGCACGCCAGAGGTTACTTTAACGTCTGTAGACGTGGAGATTGAACAGATATATCGAACAACACTTTTTCGTTGGCCTTGTGCGTTTCCGACAAATACCTATGCCAGTTAGTGGTATTCATATCCGCCGCATCTGCAGCCGCAATTTGAGCAGCACTTGGCATCACAGTGACACAACGATCTGTTACACATCGGTTACTATAAGGACAGCTCCGAGCCAGACGCCTTGTAGCGTGCATTCCTCTGACCTCAAACCACCGCCATTTGCGACATCAGTGGTCTCAAGCGAGAGCTGTTTGGAAGGCACGCTGGAGATCTGAATTGTTTCCTGATGAAAGCTGGTTCTACCTCGGTGTCAGTGATGGCCGAGTGTTGGTTAGGAGAAAGCCAGTTGAGGGCCTGCAGCCAACCTGTCTGGGCGCTGGACACTGTGGAGATAATGATCTGGGGAGCAGTTTCGTATGACAGCAGGAGCACTCTCGTGGTTATCCCACGAATCCTGACTGCAAATTTATGCGTCAGTCTGGTGATTCGATCTGTTGTGCTGCCATTCACGGACAGCATTCCAGGGGGTGCTTTCAAACAAGATATTGCTCGCCCACTTAGCGCTGTTGTAACCCAACATACTCTGCAGAGTATCGACATGTTGTCATGGCCTGCTCGATCACCAGATCTGCCTCCAATCGAGCATATATGAAACGTCATCGGACGTCAACTCCAGCGTCATCCACAACCATCATTAACCGTCCATGTATCGACCGACCATGTCACATTTGCGCGCTCACATTAGACTGTGACCTTGCGATGTCATTCACTTAAATACGTTAGCTAGACAAATGTATTCGCGACATTTCATTATATTAATTAATTATTTTTTGTTGTTGCGATTTTTATCCGTCAGTGTAATTATGCGTTTTGATACCTGTTGTATCCTAAATGTTTATGTTTAAGTTTTAGCTCATTCTGTAATCCTTCTGACACCCTATTAAAGGAAAGTTTCCCATTTTTGTCGCGCTTCACTTCGATACAGTACTGCGGTCTCGTTGAAATAACACACTCGACACAGCTTACATCTGAGCACTTTCGTGTAAACCAAGAGACTCCTGAGTCATGATCAGAGGATGAGAAATTCATACTAGAACTTTACCGCCGAACCAGTAGCCCTCTAATGCAGTAACCATCGAGTCATCTCAATGGATAGTTGCGTGTCACTGTATACCTTCCTCTGTTTGCCTTCGCATGGACCGAGAGGCATGAGAATAAGTCCGAATGCTTGTGGGTAAAGTTAGGTCGCACTTTTAAGTAAAACCCACATGTAAAGCTAAAATACAGAAACTAAAGCCACGCAATGCTATCTTGCCGAAAACAGCTGGAACGACGTGGGGTTGTGGAGCGACCACGCTGAGGGCCTTAGCGCTAGGCCTTGTCTATAGCGAGGCTGAATATTGTTCACTAGTCCGACTGATAGCCTTGGGAGAGCCAGGCCTGACAAAACTCCCTACCATCTGGTGAGCAAGATGTATGAGACAGGCGAAATACCCTCAGACTTGTAGAAGAATATAATAATTCCAATTCCAAAGAGCACAGGTGCTGACAGATGTGAAAATTACGAAACATCAGTTTAATAAGTCACGGTTGTAAAATACTAATAAGAATTCTTTACAGAAGAATGAAAAAAACTGGTAGGAGTGGACTTCGGGGAAGATCTGTTTGGATTCTGTAGAATTATAGGGACACGTGAGGCAATATTGACCCTACGACTTCTCATGGAAGATAGGTTAAGTAAAGGCAAACCTATGTTTATAGCATTTTAGACTTATAGAAAGCTTTTGAAAATGTTGACTGGAACACCTTCTTTCAAATTCTAAAGGTGTCAGGGGTAAAAAAATGCAAGGAGAAAAAGGCTATTTACAATTTGTGTAGAAACCAGATGGCAGTTATAAGAGTCTAGGGGCACAAAAGGGAGGCAGTGATTGAGAAGCAAATGAGACAGGGTTGTAGCTCACCCCTGATGTTATTAAATCTGTATATTGGGCAAGGAGTGAAGGAAACAAAAGAAAAATTTGGAGTAGGTATTAAAATCCATAGAGAAGAAAAAAAAATCGAGGTTTGCCGATGACACTGCAATTCTGTCAGAGACAGCAAAGGACCTGGAAGAGCAGTTGATCGGAATGGACAGTGTCTTGAAAGGAGGATATAAGATGAACATCGACAAAAGCAAAACGACGATAATGGAAAGTAGTCGGATTAAATCAGGTGATGCTGAGGAAATTACATTAGGAAATGAGACACTTAAAGTAGTAAAGGAGTTTTGCTATTTGGGGAGCAAAATAACTGATGGTGGTCGAAGTAGGGAGGATATAAAATGTAGACTGGCAATGACAAGGAAAGCGTTTCGAAAGAAGAGAAAATTGCTAACATCGAGTATAGAATTAAGTGTCAGGAAGTCTTTTCTAAAAGCATTTGTGTGGAGTGTAGCCATGTATGGATGTGAAACATGGGCGATAAATAGTTTAGACAAGAAGAGAGTAGAAGCTTTCGAAATGTGGTGCTACATAAGAATGCTGAGGGTTAGATGGCTAGATCACGTAACTAATGAGGAGGTACTGAACAGAATTGGGGAGAAGAGAAATTTGTGGCACAACTTGATCAGAAGAAGGGATCAGTTGGTAGAACATGTTCTGAGACATCAAGAGATTACAAATTTAGTACTGAAAGGCAACGTGGGGGAGGGGGGGGGGGGTAAAAATCGTAGAGGGAGAGCAAGAGATGAATACACCAAGCAGATTCACAAGGATGTAGGGTGCAATAGTTACTTGGAGATGCAGAATCTTGCACAGGATAGAGTAGCATGAAGAGCTGAATCAAACTAGTCTCTGGACTGAAGACCACAACAACAAGTCCGCCTGAAGAATCACATGTAGCTAAAGTGGACGTCCAACTGAAGTACGCAATGCTGATAAACGTAGAGTATGGAGGAGGTGATATAATGTCATGGAAATGTTTTTCGTGTGCTCCCTTGTTACGCTTAAAAAACGCTGAGTGCGAAAGGCTATTCACACATTTCACAGCATTGTATAGCGCAGAGGTGGTGATCGTTGGTATCGGCATGACAATGTATCCTTTCATAAAGCAGTATGAGTGAGACAATTGAGACAATTCTTTGTGAATTATAACATTCATTTAATAGACTGGCCTTTTCTGAGTTCTAACTTGAACTGAATGGAGCACCTTCGCGATGAGTTAGAAAGGCGACTTCACTGCAGACAACAGCATCAACCATCACTACCTTTTCTGGTTTCAGCTCTTAAGGAAGAACTGACTGTAATTCCTGCATAGACGTTCAGATACCTCATTGGAAGTATACCCAGCATAGTTCAAGCCGTCATAACGATGGTGGTGGAAACACTCCATATTAATCTCCACTAATAACTGTCCGTATACATTTCGTCAGATAGTATAGTACAGAATTATAAAAATATTTGAAAAGAATATTGTAATTCAGTTCACAGCTAGAATAATATTGCCGTTAATCCACTGCGCTAAGCATTTAATGTGACTACTGCGTTTGTAAATGCCGAACGAATAAATAAGTAAATAGTAGCAGACATTACGCAGTGGTTTGTAAGTCATACGAATTTGTAAGTCAAAAAAGCCACACAGATTTGAGAGTACAAGGCACAAACTACTCAAGAAATTCTGTACAGCTTACGTCTACATTATTACTCACTGAAAAAAACATACGCAATTTACAATGAGTGCCTAAAGGTCATGGGAAGATACTGGATGTGAAGTGAAGAGTGAGTTTCTCCTAGTTGAGCCATTAAAACCAGAGCAACACTTCATGGACTCTGCTAGCCGGAGGGGGAGGAGTTACTGTTTAACGCCCCGTCAATGACGAGGTCGTTAGACACATTCAACTCCCCGTGTCTGTTAGATGGACTCTCGCTGTGTCACGAGAGTCATTTCATCTCCTAGTATTTTCTTTATATTACTTGTAACGACCTTATCCGGCTCTCGACGAAAACATGTTGCGTTCTGTACCACATAATCTCACACACTTTCCAGAGACAGGAAGGTGACTGCATTTACTTACTATCAACGATGATTAATTAGTTACTTACTTTGGTTTCCATAGAGATATGGAACAATTATTTAACAAGACACATTTTTATGATACTCGCTGAGAGTGAAAACATTAAGGTCACCGCCCACCGCAGGATTTAATGCTTCTTGATGGCGTTGCAGGCTCTTGACGTCGTTAGGAAACTATATAAGCGGAGTAGAGACGAATAAGGAATCCTTATATTAACGATACGGGCTGCAAATGGAGAAATCCACTAAGTGACGTATGAAGAGCAAATTGTTCTGACCCCTAGCGACTTGAACGAGCATATCGGAAATGGCGATGCTGGCAGGGTGTTCGCATGCTACTGTCAACGCATCCATGGCAACTGATTGAAGGATGGCAACAAGATGTGGAACGTCCATGCCTCATAACAGAGTGTGAATGTCGGAGGTTTACCCTCCCCGTAAATCAGTACAGGCTGCAGCCAGTGACAGATTTGACGACAGAGTACAAGTTTGTCAGAGCACACCATTCAGGTCACATAGCTGCAAATTGGGCTGCACAGCAGATGCCTCCAGCGTGTTTCCGCATTGGGCTGTACATCAATGAAAACATGTCACCTGGTCGGATGAATCACGTTTCTTGTTACACCAGGTCGGGCAAGAATACGCCGTAATCCAAGTGGAAGGTCGCTGGAGCTATGCATCACACCACGGTCGCAGGTCAGTGAGATCAAAATCATCCCATTGGCGACTTTCACCTGTGGTAGAAAGCGAAGAAGCTATGCCAGCTGTAGACTACGTCCACATTATTGTGGAGAACCAGCGTCCCTTCAAGCTTGACGTCTTCCCCAAAGACGATGGCGTCTTCCAGCAGAATAATCGCCCGTGTCAAATGCCCACAATTGTCCTAAGGAACTCTGACCAGTATGATGTTGTTGTTGTGGTCTTCAGTCCTGAGGCTGGTTTGGTGCAGCTCTCCATGCTACTATATCCTGTGCAAACTTCTTCATCTCCCAGTACTTACTGCAACCTACATCCTTCTGAATCTGCTTAGTGTATTCATCTCTTGGTCTCCCTCTACAATTTTTACCATCCACGCTACCCTCAAATACTAAATCTGTGATCCCCTGATGCCACAGAACGTGTCCTACCAACCGGTCCCTTCTTCTTGTGAAGTTGTGCCACAAACTCCTCTTCTCCCCAATTCTCTTCAATACCTCCTCATTAGTTATGTGATCCACCCATCTAATTTTCAGCATTCTTCTGTAGCACCACATTCTTCTTGTCCAAACTATTTATCGTCCACGTTTCACTTCCATACATGGCTACACTCCACACAAATACTTTCAGAAACGACTTTCTGATACTTAAATCTATACTCGATGTTAGCAAATTTCTCTTCTTCAGAAACGCTTTTCTTGCCATTGCTGGCCGGCCGAAGTGGCCGTGCGGTTAAAGGCGCTGTAGTCTGGAACCGCAAGACCGCTACGGTCGCAGGTTCGAATCCTGCCTCGGGCATGGATGTTTGTGATGTCCTTAGGTTAGTTAGGTTTAAGTAGTTCTAAGTTCTAGGGGACTAATGACCTCAGCAGCTGAGTCCCATAGTGCTCAGAGCCATTTGAACCATTTTGCCATTGCTAGTCTACATTTTATATCTTCTCGACTTCGACCATCATCAGTTATTTTGCTCCCCAAATAGCAATACTCCTTTACTACATTAAGTGTCTTATTTCCTAATCTAATTCCCTCCGTATCATCCGACATAATTCGACTACATTCCATTATCCTCATTTTGCTTTTGTCGATGTTCATCCTATATCCTTCTTTCAAGACACTGTCCATTCCGTTCAACTGCTCTTCCAAGTCCTTTGCTGTCTCTGACAGAACTACAATGTCATCGGCGAACCTCAAGGTTTTTATTTCTTCTCCATGGATTTTAATACCTACTCCGAATTTTTATTTTGTTTCCTTTACGGCTTGCTCAATGTTGTTGTTGTTGTTGTTAAGGTCTTCAGCCCTGAGACTGGTTTGATGCAGCTCTCCATGCTACTCTATCCTGTGCAAGCTTCTTCATCTCCCAGTACCTACTACAACCTACATCCTTCTGAATCTGCTTAGTGTATTCAACTCTTGTTCTCCCTCTACGATTTTTACCCTCCACGCTACCCCCCAATACTAAATTGGTGATCCCTTGATGCCTCAGAACATGTCCTACCAACCGATCCCTTCTTCTGGTCACGTTGTGCCACAAATTTCTCTTCTCCCCAATCCTATTCAATACTTGCTCATTAGTTATGTGACCTACCCATCTAATCTTCAGCATTCGTCTGTAGCACCACATTTAGAAAGCTTCTATTCTCTTCTTCTCCAAACTATTTATCGTCCACGTTTCACTTCCATACAAATACTTTCAGAAATTACTTCCTGACACTTAAATCTATACTCGATGTTAGCAAATTTCTCTTCTTCAGAAACGCTTTTCTTGCCATTGCTAGTCTACATTTTATATCTTCTCGACTTCGACCATCATCAGTTATTTTGCTCCCCAAATAGCAAAACACCTTTACTACTTTAAGTGTCTCATTTCCTAACCTAATTCCCTCCGTATCACCTGACAGAATTCGACTACATTCCATTATCCTCATTTTGCTTTTGTTGATGTTCATCTTATATCCTCCTTTCAAGACACTGTCCATTCCATTCAACTGCTCTTCCAAGTCCTTTGCTGTCTCTGACAGAATTACAATGTCATCGGCGAACCTCAAAGTTTTTATTTCTTCTCCCTGGATTTTAATACCTACTCCGAATTTGTCTTTTGTTTCCTTTACTGCTTGCTCAATATACAGATTGAATAACATCGGGGAGAGGCTACAACCCTGTCTTACTCCCTTCCCAATCACTGCTTCCCTTTCATGTCCCTCGACTCTTATAACTGCCATCTGGTTTCTGTACAAATTGTAAATAGCCTTTGGCTCCCTGTATTTTACCTGTGCCACCTTTAGAATTTGAAAGACAGTATTCCAGTCAACACTGTCAAAAGCTTTCTCTAAGTCTACAAATGCTAGAAACGTAGATTTTCCTTTCCTTAATCTTTATTCTAAGATAAGTCGTAAGGTCAGTATTGCCTCACGTGTTCCAGTATTTCTACGGAATCCAAACTGATCTTCCCTGAGGTGGGCTTCTACTAGTTTTTCCATCCGTCTGTAAAGAATTCGTGTTAGTATTTTGCAGCTGTTGCTTATTAAACTGATTGTTCGGTAATTTTCACATCTGTCAACGCCTGCTTTCTTTGGGATTGGAATTATTATATTCTTCTTGAAGTCTGAGGGTATTTCACCTGTTTCATACATCTTGCTCAGCAGATGGTAGAGTTTTGTCAGGACTGGCTCTCCCAAGGCCGTCAGTAGTTCCAATGGAATTTTGTCTACTCCGGTGACCTTGTTTCGACTTAGGTCTTTCAGTGCTCTGTCAAACTCTTCACGCAGTATCGTATCTCCCATTTCATCTTCATCTACATCCTCATCGATTTCCATAATATTGTCCTCAAGTACATCGCCCATGTATAGACCCTCTATATACTCCTTCCACATTTCTGCTTTCCCTTCTTTGCTTAGAACTGTGTTTCCATCTGAGCTCTTGATGTTCGTACAAGTGGTTCTCTTATCTCCAAAGGTCTCTTTAATTTTCCTGTAGGCAGTATCTATCTTACCCCTAGTGAGATAAGCCTCTACATCCTTACATTTGTCCTCTAGCCATCCCTTTTTTCTTCTGTTACCCAAGGATTTCTACCAGCCCTCGTTCTCTTACCTACTTACTGCCTTCACTACTTCATCTCTCAGAGCCACCCATTCTTCTTCTACTGTATTTCTTTCCCCCATTCCTGTCAATTGTTCCCCTATGCTCTCCCTGAAACTCTGTACAACCTCTGGTTTAGTCAGTTCATCCAGGTCCCATCTTCCTAAATTCCCACCTTTTTGCAGTTTCTTCAGTTTTAATCTACAGTTCATAACCAATAGATTGTGATCATAGTCCACATCTGCCCATGGAAATGTCTTACAATTTAAAACCTGGTTCCTAAATCTTTGTCTTACCATTATATAATCTATCTGATACCTTCTAGTATCTCCAGAATTCTTCCATGTATACAGCCTTCTTTTATGATTCTTGAACCAGATGTTAGCTATGATTAAGTTATGCTCTGTGCAGAATTCTACCAGACGGCTTCCTCTTTCACATCTAACCCCCAATCCATATTCACCTATTATGTTTCCTTCTCTCCCTTTTCCTACTCTCGAATTCCAGTCACCCATGACTACTAAATTTTCGTCTCCAGCATGATAGTGAACTCAATATGACGTCCTGGCCACCAAATTGTCTTATCGAAACCCAATGAAACACGTCTGGGACGATATGGGGTGTCAGTTCCGCGTCCTTACGCCACCGGCGCGTAATTTACGAAAACTGCACGACCTCCGCTTAAAAATCTGGTGTCACATATCTCCGCCAATCTAGGAAGGACTTGGCGAATCTATACCATGCAGAATGGATGCTGTACTGAGTTCCGAAGATGGACCACCAAGCTATTAAGCCAGTGGTAATAATGTTTTGGCTTGCATGCTTTTGTGCAAAATAGCTTGACGACAACTGTTAGTGTGTTACCCGCTAAAGCTGCACAAGAACAGAACTACAACTATAAACTCATCTTTAATGTGAACGGAACTGTAGACCTGCTCTTTCTTGCTCGCTGAAGCAGGCACTGATAAAAAAATCAGACCTCGCTGTCGTGCTTCACTATGGTAATGCTTCTCTGCAGGCGAGAAACGCGAACGATTATGGATGATTAATAGACGCTCGTAACTGAGACCTCAGCAGTATACCAGGCCGTGGGCTCGTTGGAGGAGAAATGGCTTTCTGAGTGGGTCGTTACAGTGTTGCTTCTTTCTGTTGTAATGAACTGGTTAGATGCTTAACTTGTTGCTTACGTTGTTTGTGCTAAATGCGAGCACAGATCTTAGGTTAATGTGCAATAACAGAATGTTCAATTTATCCTGACCGTTTCAAATAATTTTCTTGTCCAGAAACAAAATAAAACGTTTACGAAGCAAATGCCTAGCTACCAGGGGAGCATTAACCAATGTAACTGACCTTATTCTACATTTGTGCATTCTGAAGACACGAAGAGCAGTAAGTCTTTTTTAAATTGTCCCTATATTTTTTACTTTGTAAAGTCGTTGAATATTAAATTCTCATCGAAGTCATTAGAGGCAGAGCATTAGTTCATTAGAAAAAGACTGTCGAAAGAAGGGACAATATCTTCTCTTAGGAAATCGTTACCTTTCGACCTAGATTTATCAAAAAAAAAAAAAAAAAAAAAAAAAAACCTAGGTGGCCACCTACGTACATCGCTTATTCCTCCGTTAAATGCAGATGAGGGAGCTTATAAGCGGAATGAGTTCACTGAGGGTCTTTATGAGCGGAGGACTTACCTGGTAACGTGACAGAAGAAGAAATAAGCACCGATAGGAAAGAGGCAGGGGTTCAAGCACTAGAATCAGAAGAGTTTTGAAAGACTTAAAATTAAATAAGGTAGAATTGATTAATAACATTCCATCGGAATTTCTAAAATCATTGGGAGAAATGGCAACAAAACGATTGTTCATTTTGCTGCCCCGCGGGATTAGCCGAGCGGTCTGAGGCGCTGCAGTCATGGACTGTGCGGCTGGTCCCGGCAGAGGTTCGAGTCCTCCTTCGGGCATGGGTGTGTGTGTTTGTCCTTAGGATAATTTAGGTTAAGTAGTGTGTAAGCTTAGGGACTGATGACCTTAGCAGTTAAGTCCCATAAGATTTCACACACATTTGAACTTTTTTTTCATTTTGGTGTGTGGAATGTATGAGACTGGCGATATACCATCAAACTTTCGGAAAAACTTCATCCACACAATTCCCAAGATTGCAAGAGGTGGCAAGTGAGAGAATTACCTCAAAATCCGCTTAACAGTTCATGCATTCAGGTTACTGTCAAGAATAATATACGGAAGAACAGAAAATAAAATTGGGGATCTGTTAGATGATGACCAGTTTGGCTTTAGGGAAGGTAAAGGTACCAGAGAGACAGTTCTGACGTCGTTATTGATATTGCAAGCAAGACTAAAGGATTTATCGGCCTGGAGGATACATTCCACAATGTACATTGCAGCAATATGTTCTAAATCCTTAAAACAGTAATGATAATCTATAGGGAAAGACGGGTAATATACAATACAGTATGTACAAGAACCAAGAGGGAACAACAAGACTGTAAGACCAAGAACGAAGTGTTCGGATTAAAAAGGGTGTTAGACAGGGATGTAGTCTGTCACCCCTACTGTTCAATCTATACATCGAAGCTGCACTTACGGAAATAAAAGAAAGGTCCAAGAGTGCGATTAAAATTCAGAGTGCAAGGATATCAATGATATGATTCGCTGATGACGTTGCAATCCTGACAGAAAGTAAAGAAGAAGTACAGGATCTGCTGAAGAGAATGAACACACTAATCAGTACAGAAAATGGATTGAGAGTAAATCGAAAAAAGACTATAGTAATGAGTAGCAGCGGAAATGAGAACAGCGAGAAGTTAAGGAATTCTGCTACCTGGACAGCAGAATAACCCATGACGAACGGAGCAAGGAGGATATAAGAAGTAGATTAGCACTGGCAAAAAGGTATTCCTTCCAAGAAAGTATCATACATATGTCTTAATTTGAGAAATAAAGTTCTGAAATGTACGTTTGGATCACTGCATTGAAGGGATGCATGAAGTGTGGGAAAATCGGAACAAATGAGAGTCGAATCTTTTGGGAAGAATGTTGAAAATCAGGTAGACTGATAAAGCAAGGAATGAGGAGGTTCTGCGGAGAATCGACGAGAGAAAGAATATACGGAAGTCACCGACAAGAAGAAGGGACAGGATGACAGGACATCTGTTAGGACGTCACATAATAACTGCCATGGTACTGGAGGGAGCTGTAGAGGGTAAGAACTATAGAGAAAGACACATATTGTAATACATCCAACACATACACTACGGGACATTAAAATTGATACACCACGAAGATGACGTGCTACAGACGCGAAATTTTACCGACAGGAAGAAGATGCTGTGATATGCAAATGATTAGCTTTTCAGAGCATTCACACAAGGCTGGTGCCGGTGGCGACACCTACAACGTGCTGACATGAGGAAAGTTTCCAACCGATTTCTCATACACAAACAGCAGTTGACCGGCGTTGCTACAGTCTGGAACCGCGCGACCGCTACGGTCGCAGGTTCGAATCCTGCCTCGGGCATGGATGTGTGTGATGTCTTTAGGGTAGTTAGGTTTAAGTAGTTCTAAGTTCTAGGGGACTGATGACCTCAGCAGTTAAGTCCCATAGGGCTCAGAGCCAATCAATCACCGGCGTTGCTTGGTGAAACGTTGTTGTGATGCCTCGTGTAAGGAGGAGAAATGCGTGCCATGAAGTTTCCGACTTTGATAAAGGTCGGATTGTAGCCTAATGCGATTGAGGTTTATCGTATCGCAACATTTCTCCTTGCGTTGGTCGAGATCCAATGACTGTTAGCAGAATATGGAATCGGTGGGTTCAGGAGGGTAATACGAAACGGCGTGCACGATCCCAACGGCCTCGTATCACTAGCAGTCGAGATGACAGGCATCTTATCGGCAAGGCTGTAACGGATCGTGCAGCCACGTCTCGATCCCTGAGTCAACAGATGGGGACGTTTGCAAGACAACAACCATCTGCACGAAGAGTTCGACGACGTTTGCAGCAGCATGGACTATCAGTTCGGAGACCATGGCTGCTGTTACCCTTGACGCTGCATCACAGACAAGAGCGCCTGTGATGGTGTACTCAACGACGAACCTGGGTGCACGAATGACAAAACGTCATTTTTTCGGATGAATCTAGGCTCTGTTTATAGCATCATGATAGTCGCATCCGTTTTTGGCGACATCGCGGTGAACGCACATTGGAAGCCTGTATTCCTCATCGCCATACTGGCATATCACCCGGCGTGATGGCATGGTGTGCCATTGGTTACACTTCTCGGTCACCTCTTGTTCGCATTGACGGCACTTTGAACAGTGGACGTTACATTTCAGATGTGTTACGACCCGTGCCTCTAGCCATCATGCGATCCCTGCGAAACCCTACATTTCAGCAGGATAATTCACGACCGCATGTTGCAGGTCCTGTACGGGCCTTTCTGGATACAGAAAATGTTCGACTGCTGCACTGGCCAGCACATTCTCCAGATCTCTCACCACTTGAAACGTCTGGTCAATGGTGGCCGAGCAACTGGCTCCTCACAATAGGCCAGTCACTATTCTTGATGAACTGTGGTATGGTGTTGAAGCTGCATGGGCAACTGTACCTGTACACGCCATCCAAACTCTGTTTGACTCAATGCCCAGGCGTATCAAGGCCGTTATTACGGCCAGAGGTGGTTGCTCTGGGTACTGATTTCTCAGGATCTATGCACCCAAATTGCGTGAAAATGTAATCACACGTCAGTTCTAGTATAATATATTTGTCCAATGAATACCCGTTTATCATCTGCTTTTCTTCTTGGTGTAGCAATTTTAATGGCCAGTAGTGTAGTTGAGGACGTAAGCTGAAATCGCATTTGCTACTCTGAGATGAAAATGTTGGCACAGGATACGTATTCGTGATCGGTCACATGAAACCAATCAGAAGACGGGTGAAAAAAAAAGAAAGAAAAAGAAAGCCAGAATGAGCTGCACGGGAGCCTTTTGGAAACACCCCGTGAAGTACTATATATGAATGGCAGCACAACAGGTCGAATCACCAGACTGACGTACAGATTTTCAAGGGGTATGGGATAACCACGAGAGTACTCCTGTTGTGACATGAAACTGCAACCCAGATCATAACCCCGGTTTGGGTCCAGTGTGTCTTGCGCGAAGACAAGCTGGTTGCAGCCCCTCATCTGACCTCCTCCTAACCAACACACGGCCGTCATTGGCACCGAGGCAGAACCAGCTTTCATCAGAAAACACAACAGACCTCCACCTTGGACTACAACGAGCTGTTGCTTGACACCACTGAAATCGCAAATGGCTGAGGTTCGGTGTCAGTGGAATGCACGCTACATGGTGCCTGACTCGAAGCTGTCATTCAAGTAACCGAGTTGTAGCAGTTTTTTGTGTCACTGTGGTGCCAACAGCTGCTCAGATTGCTGCTGCAGATGTCATACGATGCGACATAGCCGTACGCCGGACACAATGGTCTTCCTTCTCGGTAGTACCATGTCGTCGTCCGGAGCACAGTCTTCTTTCGACCGGACGTTCTCTTGACCACCGCTGCCACCAATCATGTACAGTGTGTACATTCCAGGCAAGTCTTCCTGCAATATAGCAGAAGGAACATACAGCTTCTTGTAGCCGTATTACATCACCGCGTTCAAGCTCAGCGAACTGTTCATAATGGAATCCTTGTCGCCTTAAAGGCATTCTTGACTAACATCAACTCACGACCGTTACAGTGTATATCTAAAGCAAACCTGATTTGCATCTTAACAGTAGCGCTACTTTTATGCGATCGGTGTGAAATTTAACTAGACATCGTATTTCGGATGTAGATACACGCCTACCAGCTTCCATTTACGTCACACAACTCCTTCTTGGTGTTGCGACTTTGTTTTCCTCGTGTTGTAAGAGAGCTTGAAACCATCAAATAAAGTTGTGTGTATGGAAGAGACACGGGGACACTGGAAGGTTTCACGTTGATAAACTAATGATACGAGGGTCACCCACAAACTGAGTTCCGTTTCTGTTTCTATCCGCGGTAGCGCTACGATCGCAGTTCCGAGAATGCGCGGCAGTTACTCTAACTCAATGAGAAGACATGTACGCCATTTTCAGATCGCTGCTGCCGACGTGTGCTCTGTAGTGCTTCTTTATAATGTCAGCCGTAATTGAAAATGCCGCCACGTGTGAAATCAGATCTTTGATCCGTTTTCTAAATGCAAAGAAATTTAAACCAAAGGAAATTCAACGGCAAATCTGCGAGGTTTACGGTCAAAATACTATGAGTGATTCAATGGTCAGAAGATGGGTCAGACTGTTCAATGAAGGACGTGATGAAGTGCACTATGAAGAACGAAGTGGACGCCCGTCTGCCGTTACTGATGAACTGGTTCACACAATTGAAGAGAAGATTAAGCACAACCGTAAGTTTACACTTAGTGCCCTTGCTATGGAAGTTCTGCAAATCTCACGTCACTAATTCGTGAAATTGTTTCTGAAATGACGAGCTGAAACAACATGTTACCACATGGTTGAATACACAGGCAGCAACCTTCTATGAAGAACGCATACAAAAACTTGTGCCACGCCATGACAAGTGTCTACAAAATTTCGGAAGCTATGTAGAAAAGTAGTTTAACAGTTGTAGGTTTTTGTACCATAAATATTTTTTCTTTATCTGTACACGTTTGTTTTATATAATCAAACGGAACTTATTTTGTGGACGACCCTCACGTTACAGAGATTTCGGAATCAGATATTTAAACAGTAAGATGTTATTAGATTTTTCCTGGCAGTAACTTATTAGTTCTGAAGTAAAGAAATTGCAAAAAGAAGATGGGGCCTGGGTAAATTGAAAAAACCAGAGGTTGCGCAATGTTTCAAAGGAAGCGTTGGGAATGTTGAAATTAAGTAGGGGAAAGGAATGTAACAGAAGACGAATGGGCATCTTTAAGAGAAGGCAGTAGAGGTTCGTAAAAGTAAAAGGTAAAGCCAGGATCAGACAGGATTAATTTATTTTAACTGATGAAAAAAGAAAATATTAAAATGTAGCACATGGAGCAGACGAAAGAGAATAGAAACGTTTAAAAAAATCAGATTGATAGAAAATGGAAAATGGCTAAGCAGCAATAGTTAGAGGGCAAATGCAAGACAGTAGAAACAAGCGTGACTCAGGAAGAGATGGATACTGTCAATAGGAAAATTGAAGAGTCCTTTGAGGAAAGAAAAGCAACTATAAGAATTTCAAGATCACAGAGGGTAGGCCAGTACGAAGCAATCAAGGGAAACCGGTTAGGTGGAGGTTACATATAGAGGTTCTATGTAACAGAAATAAACTTGTTGAGAACAACTTAAAAGTAGAAAAGGAGGTAGGTGAAGATGAGATGGAGGATATAATACTGCGAGGAGAATATGACAGAGCACTGTAGGAGTCAAGTCGAAACAAGGGCACTAGAGTAGACGACATACCTTCAGAACTACTGATAGACTAGGGAGAGCCAACTATGACAACACTTTTCCACATGTTGGGCAAGACATATGAGACAGGGGAAATATCTTCAGACTTCAGGAAGACTGCAATAATTCCAGTTCCAAAAAAGATAGGGGCCGACAGTTGAAAATACTAGTGAACCATCAGTTTAACAAGTCATAGTTGCAAAATATTAACAGGAATTATTTACAGAAAAATGGAAGTCGACCTTGGGGAAGTTCAGTGTGGATTCTGGAGAAATGTAGTAAAACGCTAAGCAATATTAGCCCTACGACTTAGGTTGCAAGACACTTTAAGCAAAGGCAAACCTAATTTCACAACGTTTGTAGAATTAGAGGAAGCTTTTGACAATCTTGACTGGAAGTTTTAAGGGTAGAAGGGATAAAATATAGGGAGCGAAAGGTTATTTACAACTTACACAGAAAACAGACTGCAGTCATAATAGTTAAAGGGCATTAAAGGGAAACAGTGGCTGAGAAAAGGAGGGACACGGGTTCGTAGCCTATCTCTGACGTTATTCAATATGTGCTTTGAGCAAGAAGTAAAGAAACCAAAGAAAAAATTGGAAAAGGAGTTAAAGTTCAGAAAGAAGAAATAAAACCTTTGAGATTTGCCCATGACATTACACTACTGTCAGAGATGGAAGAAGACTTTGAAGAGCAGTTCAACTGAATGGATAGCGTCTTGAAACGATATAATAAAATGACCACCAACAAAATTAAAACAAGGGTAATGGAATATGTCAGAAGATGCTGAGGCACTGGATTAGGAAAAGTAGTAGATGAGTTGGCCAAAGTGGAGAGGATATACACTTCGCAACACAACAAAAGCTCTCTTTACTGGAACCACGTAATTGTTTCCCATTGCGACGCAGAAGTGTGAAATTTGGCTCAAGGATGACTATATCCTTCCTGTATAACTTTGCAAAGCATGTTGCCCTGCGATTTCACCCTCGACTCGGCGAAACTTGAAACAGCAAAGCGCCGAAGCATGTGGGAGAAAGGTCATCACGCCTCACTCCTTCTCTCGAAGCCTTTGCGATGAAGGTCACAATCGCCGGCCTCTGTGGCCGAGAGGTTCTAAGCGCTTCAGTCCGGAACCGCGTTGCTGCTACGGTCGCAGGTTCGAATCCTGCCTCGGACATGGATGTGTGAGATGTCCTTACGTTAGTTAGGTTTAAGTAATTCTAAGTCTATGGGACTGATGACCTCAGGTGTTAAGTCCCATAGTGCTAAGACCCATTTGAACCATTTTTGGGAGGTCACAATCGCGACGCTCAGCGTTGAAATCGCGTTGTTTTCTTGTTGGTAGCTCAGGAAAACATTTCAGAAACACAGCCACTCAGAACAGAAACGAAAAGGCCTCACCATATGGTACGAAGGACGTCAATGAAACCACCACTTCTCTAGGGGCGTGGATTTGCACATATTCCGCGCTCGAAAATGACATTGCGGTGTGCAACAGAACCAAACTCTTGCAGCCTTCGATATTGTTGACATCAAATATGCATTTAACCCTTCTCTAAAGACATTGTGGGGCTGGGACCACACTGAACGCGATCTGACCACTTTGGAATGGAACACGACCACAATTTTTGCTCTCGTACACATTCAAAACTACTCGACGAATTCCGAACGTGGTCAAAGTCCTCCTGCTTCGCACCCTCTTGTAGTATGATCATAGGAGGGTGCGACATTGACACACACGTGAATGAAACGGCAAGGAGTCCCTCTAAGACCTCCAGTTCGGCAAAACCCTTGGTGCCACCCGCATACCTTTGTTGGGCACTTTTAAAGTATCTCTGTACAGAGACAGCCATTCACTGATTCCTAGGCGCCGGTGTGACAGGCAACCATTTCGACACCCCTGAACTGAATGGCGCTACGTCTCGTTGCTGAACTAACTCCTGCTAGCTGCGTGTGAAATCGAAAGGGTATCGAAAGGGACGCCTGGCACACTGGCTTCCGCTACCAGTGACTGGTTGTCTGTGTAGGAATATTTTTAATGCACGAAGCAGCACTGAGAGTGCTGCCAAACTGAAGAGGGGGGAGGGGGGGGGCATCTTGGAGGTATACTCTTCGCTGTTTCATTCTTGCCTTCGTCAATTTCGTAGCGCTCCCTCCCACATGATCACGCCGAAGGAGGATGCGAAACAGGAGAGTTGCAAATTCATAAACACTCTTTGCTGATTCTAATAACGATTAAATTTCGCTGTATCAGACTGAACGATCCCTTGAGCAAAAAGTGCAGTGATACTATATACTAAAGCACTCAGATCAGATTCAATGGTGTTGCAGCCCATGGATGTCCTTAGAAAAGCGGTAAATCGCCCGGAGGGCTGGGGGCTACAAGTGGCAAACTGTTGCTTTCGGCCCGACGAAATGTGTGTAAATTCAGGTTCCAAGAGAAGCGGCTATTTTATTGACACATACTAAGCATTCTCCTGAGCCCCTTTCTTGTCGATTCTGAGCGTCGGTGCCCCTTAAACGTTTTCCTTGCCCACATTAACAAAACCGCGTGTTTTCGATGCTGGGCGTCGCGTTTCCGGCCTCCATCGCGGAGGCGTCAACTGAAGGTGTGGCATCGGAGTAACAGAGGAGGGGGGGGGGGGTTGACGACCTTTCCTTGGTGTGACACGTCCACAGTAGCACTGTGCAGAGTCATGGTGAAATTCTGGTGGCAATGTGACATCATTAAACCACCGTCTACCTCACACGAACTTCTGAGCTCTCGCCTTCGTTTTTCGCAAGTAACGACGACTTGCTGTTTGATGCGTCGCCCACCCCCAGGTTGACGTCGCACGGCGTAGGCACCTTTGAGCATCGCAATGGGAGACTGTTACACAGTATCAACAAAACAACCATTCAGTTTTAGCCGGCCGAAGTGGCCGTGCGGTTAAAGGCGCTGCAGTCTAGAACCGCAAGACCGCTACGGTCGCAGGTTCGAATCCTGCCTCGGGCATGGATGTTTGTGATGTCCTTAGGTTAGTTAGGTTTAACTAGTTCTAAGTTCTAGAGGACTAATGACCTCAGCAGTTGAGTCCCATAGTGCTCAGAGCCATTTGAACCATTTTGAACCATTCAGTTTTGTTGTTCAGCTTAGTAATATTCAGTTTCATAAATTCAGTATTAGTTAAATTCATTGTACAATTATTTTCCCTTCATCTATGACTGTTGCGGGCTGTTGCAGCAGCATGGATTTTCCATTGCCTAATGACTTTGATTTCACACCTTTCTCTATATCACACTCTTCATCAAGACTGCAAATAAATGCCTTAATGTGTTACGAGAAGGTAATGAGAAGGAGCAAATTAATTTTGCGAAGAAAGTATTGGTTTGTTGTGTATATAAAGAGCTCCCATCGTTTTGGACAGATTTTAAGAATTTTCAAGTCTACGCTGAGTCCACCACAGCAACTGTCACAGTGGGCTTCACTTCTTCCCCCTTCAGTTCTGCTGTACCTACGTGATCCTTTTTTCTTCCTTCAGCATTCAATCTGTGACGAAAATCCGATTAAACATTGCACAGATGTATTGTGCAGTGTTTCTACTATGCCCGTCGATTGCGACGCGGCGCACTTTGCAGTGCTGAACGCACAGTGAAGAAATAAAGATGCCTAGAACAATATGGTCTCCAGCAAGTGTGAAGTGTGTGCTGTCATTCGCTGAGGCTTTCCGCCTGATTTCGTGAGTGCACCGAACGTAGATGGCACACATGACAGCAAATTGCAGCAATGTTGCAAGAGCTCACTGCTCCAACAGCATTTTCGGTGGGAAGTGTTTGATCACCCACCATGGAATATGACTCCCTCAGAGCTTCATCTCTCTCCTCACATGTATTTCATTTTATTTATTTATTTATTTATTTATTTATTTATTTTTGTCATCAGTCTACTGACTGGTTTGATGCGGCCCGCCACGAATTCCTTTCCTGTGCCAACCTCTTCATCTCAGAGTAGCACTTGCAACCTACGTCCTCAATTATTTGCTTGACGTATTCCAATCTCTGTTTTCCTCTACAGTTTTTGCCCTCTACAGCTCCCTCTAGTACCATGGAAGTCATTCCCTCATGTCTTAGCAGATGTCCTATCATTCTGTCCCTCCTCCTTATCAGTGTTTTCCACATATTCCTTTCCTCTCCGATTCTGCGTAGAACCTCCTCATTCCTTACCTTATCAGTCCACCTAATTTTCAACATTCGTCTATAGCACCACATCTCAAATGCTTCGATTCTCTTCTGTTCCGGTTTTCCCACAGTCCATGTTTCACTACCATACAATGCTGTACTCCAGACGTACATCCTCAGAAATTTCTTCCTCAAATTAAGGCCGGTGTTTGATATTAGTTGACTTCTCTTGGCCAGAAATGCCTTTTTTGCCATAGCAAGTTTGCTTTTGATGTCCTCCTTGCTCCATCCGTCATTGGTTATTTTACTGCCTAGGCAGCAGAATTCCTTAACTTCATTGACTTCGTGACCATCAATCCTGATGTTAAGTTTCTCGTTGTTCTCATTTCTACTACTTCTCATTACCTTCGTCTTTCTCCGATTTACTCGCAAACCATACTCTGTACTCATTAGACTGTTCATTTCGTTCAGCAGATCATTTAATTCTTCTTCACTTTCACTCAGGATAGCAATGTCATCAGCAAATCGTATCATTGATATCCTTTCACCTTGTATATTAATTCCACTCCTGAACCTTTCTTTTATTTCCATCATTGCTTCCTCGATGTACAGACTGAAGAGTAGGGGCGAAAGGCTACAGCCTTGTCTTACACCCTTCTTAATACGAGCACTTCGTTCTTGATCGTCCACTCTTATCATTCCCTCTTGGTTGTTGTACATATTGTATATGACCCGTCTCTCCCTATAGCTTACCCCAACTTTTTTCAGAATCTCGAACAGCTTGCACCATTTTATATTCTCGAACGCTTTTTTCAGGTCGACAAATCCTATGAAAGTGTCTTGATTTTTCTTTAGCCTTGCTTCCATTATTAGCCGTAACGTCAGAATTGCCTCTCTCGTCCTTTTACTTTTCCTAAAGCCAAACTGATCGTCACCTAGCGCATTCTCAATTTTCTTTTGCATTCTTCTGTATATTATTCTTGTAAGCAACTTCGATGCATGAGCTGTTAAGCTGACTGTGCGATAATTCTCGCACTTGTCAGCTCTTGCCGTCTTCGGAATTGTGTGGATGATGCTTTTCCGAAAGTCAGATGTTATGTCGCCAGACTGATATATTCTACACACCAACGTGAATAGTCGTTTTATTGCCACTTCCCCCAATGATTTTAGAGATTCTGATGAAATGTTATCTATCCCTTCTGCCTTATTTGAGCGTAAGTCCTCCAAAGCTCTTTTAAATTCCGATTCTAGTACTGGATCCCCTATCTCTTCTAAATCGACTCCTGTTTCTTCTTCTATCACATCAGGCAAATCTTCACCCTCATAGAGGCTTTCAATGTATTCTTTCCACCTATCTGCTCTCTCCTCTGCATTTAACAGTGGAATTCCCGTTGCACTCTTCATGTTACCACCGTTGCTTTTAATGTCACCAAAGGTTGTTTTGACTTTCCTGTATGCTGAGTCTGTCCTTCCGACAGTCATATCGTTTTCGATATCTTCACATTTTTCCTGCAGCCATTTCGTCTTAGCTTCCCTGCACTTCCTACTTATTTAATTCCTCAGCGACTTGTACTTCTGTATTCCTGATTTTCCCGGAACATGTTTGTACTTCCTCCTTTCATCAATCAACTGAAGTATTTCTTCTGTTACCCATGGTTTCTTCGCAGCTACCTTCATTGTACCTATGTTTTCCTTCCCAACTTCTGTGATGGCCCTTTTTAGAGATGTCCATTCCTCTTCAACTGTACTGCCGACTGCGCTATACCTTATTGCTGTATCTATAGCGTTAGAGAACTTCAAACGTATCTCGTCATTCCTTAGTACTTCCGTATCCCATTCCTTTCCATATTGATTCTTCCTGACTAATGTCTTGAACTTCAGCCTACTCCTCATCACTACTATATTATGATCTGAGTCTATATCTGCTCCTGGGTACGCCTTACAATCCAGTATCTGATTTCGGAATCTCTGTCTGACCATGATGTAATCTAAATGAAATCTTCCCGTATCTCCCGGCCTTTTCCAAGTATACCTCCTCCTCTTGTGATTCTTGAACAGGATATTCGCTATTACTAGCTGAAACTTGTTACAGAACTCAATTAGTCTTTCTCCTCTTTCATTCCTCGTCCCAAGCCCATATTCTCCTGTAACCTTTTCTTCTACTCCTTCCCCTACAACTGCATTCCAGTTTCCCATGACTATTAGATTGTCGTCCCCTTTACATACTGCACTACCCTTTCAATATCCTCATACACTTTCTCTATCTGTTCATCTTCAGCTTGCGACGTCGGCATGTATACCTGAACTATCGTTGTCGGTGTTGGTTTGCTGTCGATTCTGATTAGAACAACCCGGTCACTGAACTGTTCACGGTAACACACCCTCTGCCCTACCTTCCCATTCATAACGAATCCTACACCTGTTATACCATTTTCTGCTGCTGTTGATATTACCCGATACTCATCTGGCCAGAAATCCTTGTCTTCCTTCCACTTCACTTCACTGACCACTACTATATCTAGATTGAGCCTTTGCATTTCCCTTTTCAGATTTTCTAGTTTCCCTACCACGTTCAAGCTTCTGACATTCCACGCTCCGACTCGTAGAACGTTATCCTTTCGTTGATTATTCAATCTTTTTCTCATGGTAACCTCCCCCTTGGCAGTCCCCTCCCGGAGATCCGAATGGGGGACTATTCAGGAATCTTTTGCCAATGGAGAGATCATCATGACACTTCTTCAATTACAAGCCACATGTCCTGTGGATACACGTTACGTGTCTTTAATGCAGTGGTTTCCATTGCTTTCTGCATCCTCATGTCTTTGATCATTGCTGATTCTTCCGCCATTAGGGGCAATTTCCCACCCCTAGGACAAGAGAGTGCCCTGAACCTCTATCCGCTCCTCCGCCCTCTTTGACAAGGCCGTTGGCAGAATGAGGCTGACTTCTTATGCCGGAAGTCTTCGGCCGCCAATGCTGATTATTTATCAAAATTTAGGCAGTCCTAGGCAGAGGCGGGGATAGAACCCGGGACCGAAGACGTTTTGATTATGAATCAAAGACGCTACCCGTAGACCACGGCCTTGCCTCTCTCGCATGTATAGCTGGCTATGAAGACAGAATTTTGGCACAGAGCCGCGAAGTTTAAGGCGCCTTGCCACGGTTCGCGCGGTTGTTCCCCCCTCCCCCCACCCCCTCCGTCGGAGGTTCGAGTCCTCCCTCGGGTAGTAGTCTAGGGACCCATGACCTCAGCTGTTTGAGAACTGGTGGAGAAAACATTCTGCTACATTCTATGACAAGGGTATTGGAAAGTTGCTATGACGCTACAACAAATGTCTAAGTCGGAACGGCGACTATTTAGAGAAGTAGATGGAAGGTGAAGGTAAACGTTGCGAAAAAAATTTTGCACAAAAAAAACGAAGGTTGAAAAAAATAGCTCTTGTATATACACAGTACGACTCATAATCCTACGGGAGAGAAGTGGCACAAACTTAGCTATACAAGCAGTTTCGTACGCAGCGGCTCAAGGTTGGAAAGCTTAGCGCTCGAGTGCCGGCTACAAAACATACAAGATGGAACACCGCACGCAACATACTGTAGCGCGCGAGAGACCGTGATCTGGTTATCGCGTGCTGCAGAGAATCAGGACAAGATCTGGGCACAAGGCCACTCATTAACACAGAAGGAAATCTAATCCAACCCCCGTGCAAGAAATTGCGTGCGTCGGAGCCGTGGCTGTGAGCGATTGATGACAAAACTGCGTACAGCAAGGTTATATGTTCTCACAGAATGAATGCTTCTGTTGCCGAATGAAACCTTACCGATTTGCGCGGAAAAATTGAACGAAAGTATTACTATGCAAAAATTATCAAACCAATATTGTTTCGCACGTGAAACCAGTTGTTTGACTCCAATATTGCACATTCTTTGCGAACTTGCTGTTAGTGCGACTGGTAGGTGACTAAGGTTCCTCCTGAACCGATTCGCTGCTGAGTTGCAGTCAGCAGTACGCCTGCCCTGTGCGTGACTCGCCCCACTTCGGCCGCAGTTGCCCTGTGCTGAACCGCCCCCACTTCTGACGCAGAGCGCGTTGACACTGCCGCCCCAAATTACCATCCCTCTGTACCCGTTTATTTGTTTACTGACACTAAAAAACCTTACAAAGAACGATAAAGCTACATCCCATAGATTCTCCCCTCGAGTATGGTATAGTTCAAAATGGTTCAAATGGCTCTGAGCACTATGGGACTTAACTTCTGAGGTCATCAGTCCCCTAGAACTTAGAACTACTTAAACCTAACTAACCTAAGGATATGACACACATCCATGCCCGAGGCAGGATTCGAACCTGCGACCGTATCGGTCGCGCAGTTCCAGACTGTAGCGCCTAGAACAGCTCGGCCACCCCGGCCGACTGGTATAGTTCGAAATGTGGAACAAAACGTATCCCCTCATCGGTTTGTTTACTTCAGATATTCCGATTTCTTACGTTTGTTTTTCTTTCTGTAAAAGTCGCATCTCCTTACAGGGTGAATTTTCTTTCCGAAACAGTTCAGTTGTGTCTTTGAAGAACCTTCATAGACGTCGCAAGGCACTTTGCTGTGCCGTCAGGCAACCTCTTGATTTTTTTCCGACATCCTTCTCTACACTGTCACGAATAATAGTCATATGTAAATCAGACAGTATAAGGTTTTTCCTGGAATGGACTTACTAAGCTACTTGATAATTTATGGCACATATGTCTATTGTGTGAAAAAAGAATTCTTTTTACCCTTTCATGATTTTCAAAAGACACTAATATGAAACTTCCTAGCATATTCAAACTGTGTGCCGGACCGAGACTCGAACTCAGTACCTTCACCTTTCGCAGGCAAGTGCTCTACTGACTTTTTTAATTTTTTTTCGGGGGGGGGGGAGGTAGGAGAAACAGAAACCTTTATTATTCATAAAACCACAGTATGTCCCTATAACATAATAACTGTCCTGCAAGGAACATCGCTGCCGTGCTATCATGTAGCAGGAAGTAACAACAAAGTCAAAGTGAGTCCAACTCCGACAGCCTTAAAAAAGTATTTATATTATTATAAAACATATATTAAAACAAAATTAAAAGAAACATTCCATACCTAGTTGTGCAACCTTCAGTTCCCCCTGGAGTGCATACTTGCGTAGTTTTCCTTAGTTGATCACTTTACTTGGTCGGTTCCACAAACTCATCTTCGCGCACCCGGCACCCCTCAACTATCTGGGGGATGGGCCAAAAACGGTTCCTAGGAAATTTTGCATACCAGTCGTTCTACTTTCGTAGCCGTAACAGTTTTGTGTGTCCGTCTTGCCAGTGCTGCCAGTAATCCATTACGTTCATATGTGCATCCCTATATATGTAATAGACCGTTGTACTTGTGATCCACGCCGCTGCGTTCGTCTTATGACGCGGAAAATACGTTTCCTCTGGAAAAGATACAATGTCGGAAGATATTGCTGTATGTATAGCGCGCCGCATGAGCGCTATAATCTTTCTTGCTAGAGTCCAGACAGCAAGCGCCTCGCCGCAGACCAGCCGGTGTTCGTCGGTATGCAGCATGCCGCATTGCTGACACCTGGGTTCAAAAATGGTTCAAATGGCTCTGAGCACTATGGGACTTAACATCTATGGTCATCAGTCCCCTAGAACTTAGAACTACTTAAACCTAACTAACCTAAGGACATCACACAACACCCAGCCATCACGAGGCAGAGAAAATCCCTGATCCCGCCGGGAATCGAACCCGGGAACCCGGGTGTGGGAAGCGAGAACGCTACCGCACGACCACGAGATGCGGGCACTGACACCTGGGCGAATCCGCCAAATATATGGCGTACTTTTCGTCATTCGTTGTGTATTCCCGGTTCACTACAAAGTACCACGTTGACCTGACTGTTGTAGGTAGGTGGGGATGGTGTACCATGCACCACACCACTTGCCAATTAACGGCAGGATGTTTCCGTTCTACCCTGGTCCGGGAGTTATGCCGAAGAAACAGATGGTACACGTCCCTCGATGACGGCTGTAGGGACGTCGGTAAATACCCCCGAATGTAACTATGTTCAACGATGGACGTGAGCACATACATTAACGAGGCCGATATATGGCCGACACTGATCAGGGGAAGATGCGATGTTGGTACTAGTACACATATGTCTATTGGGTGAAAAAAGAACCTTTATACTCTTTCGTGATTTTCAGATACATTCATTTGAAATTTCCTGCCAGATTAAAAGTGTGTGCCGGACCGAGACACGATTTCAGTACCTTCGCATTTCAATGGCAAGTGCTCAACTGGCTTCTTTTTTTTCGTTTTGTTCGGTATTGTTCGTTGTGTTTGGTCTGGGCGGATAACACATGACATCTGTTCAAGTTGGTCGTTGATTCCTTTACTCAGCTTTTTATTGCAGAGGCCAACCAGCCCTCTGACCACATACGCTGAGCTACCGTGCCGGCATCCAGCTGAGCTACCCAAGCAAGCCCAGCTGTACTGCAGCCAGTACCACGTCTCGTACCTTCCAAACTACACAGAAGCTCTCCTGCGAAACTTGCAAAATTAGCACTCCTGGAAGAAAGGATATCGCGGAGACACGGCGTAGCCACAGCATTGTGGGGAAGGGGGGGGGGGGCGATGTTTCCAGCCAGAATGAAATTTCTTTCTGCACATTCATTTGCATTTAGTGCCATATCGTACTTGTCTGCTGCTACCGTTGACTGGCTGTAGTTCACCACGCATACCGGTTTCAGTTTCTCGTGATTGCTTTGGCGGTATGTTCTCTTAAAAATGGTTCAAATGGCTCTGAGCACTATGGGACTTAACATCTATGGTCATCAGTCCCCTAGAACTTAGAACTACTTAAACCTAACTAACCTAAGGACATCACACAACACCCAGTCATCACGAAGCAGAGAAAATCCCGGACCCCGCCGGGAATCGAACCCGGGAACCCCGGGCGCGGGAAGGTATGTTCTCTGTAATGATGCTATTTCAGCTACTTGGCATGTGTACAACACATGAGGGTCATTGAAAAAGTAAAGAATATTTGTTTTTCCAGACGCTTTTTTATTCAAGAGAATCAAAAAAACTTTTTCGCAGCACATTTTGATATTTTATCTATTTTTCCAATTAGCCGCTCTTCAAATTTAATTATTTTTCGTACCACTCGGCAAGATTTTTCTATGACTAGTGCATACTCAATTTCCGCCAAGGTGCTGAAACAGTCACTGACGTCCTCTTACAGTTTTTTGTCATTTCCAAGGCGCTTTCCGGCCAGTTGACTTGATCATTGTTCATCACGAATATTCGTCGTCTGCCATTAAACATAATGCATCATTTTAGAAATGAAGCTTTATTCGTCACATTTTCATAAACTTCGGTTAGAGCAGGGGGTGTTTTTCTCTTTCAGAAACCGTTTCAGACTATGATCCTCGCACTTGGTTGGACCGTTAATATTGTCAAACATGTTAAAATCGCACAAATAAACATTAAACAAACTCGTCAGAGCTGAATGTTCTTTAATTTCAGAATGACCCACATATATACGTCTCTTCTGTCTCGCCATTTTAATGCCATTGATGTGTGCGGTGAAGCTAATTTCCAGTTCTCCTCTCTGCAACCTGTGGTAGAGTTTTGGTATCTCATTTTTATTGACGCGAACTGTACCTACAACATTAGTTCCTGTGTCATGTAAATACTGAAAATGAAGGTGGATTTGAGTACTAGTTTTCAACACGTTTGCGTCCTCGTTCAAATAAGATTCCGGAAGTGTTTCCCGATTTTTCTAAATAACCTTGACTAGCTTTTACATCAGTCGTTTTACCAGTGTAAGCTAAGAAATGTAGTACAAATACAGTTTCACAGCCACGCATAATATACGCTTTTATTCCGAAAGGACTTCTTTCCGACAGAATATACTGCTTGAAAACGAACAGGAGAGGGCGCACATCGTTACCCATGTTTTGCAAAGGAGTGATAACAGATTTGAACTTTTCGTTTCATACCCACCAAAAGACCTTATCCTGAACATTTTCACAGCTGAGAGGCGAGCGCAGGAAACGTGAGAACAGTATTCTGAGGTCCGAGATATTGAAGGATCACGATCGACCACAGGCACTGTATTCCCACCCGAAGATGAAGGATCGTTAAATTCTTCTATAACACTATCCATCAGGATACTTTCCACCGACGCTTTTAGCAATCCGCGTTGGCACTTTTTTTGAACAGCTACGTATCACTCACCTACAATGCAATCCTGTCATAAGGGGCTAAAGGTTAAGGACACAGCTTGTCCATCCACATATGAAGGATAATTAACAACGTTATTAGTGCGAAAAGCAACCAAACGAAACATTTTAATTCACGTTGTGTATTCATATTGCGCTAAAATATCGTAATATATATACTTGACATTCATTCTGCTGGCACTATTAACTGCTGCTGCATACACACATTATATCATCTTACGAACGCCTATTAGTGGCTGTGCCCTCCTTTCCCCTTTATGACGGCTGCTGTGGGCACACTCAGTGAGGTCTCTGAGTGTCTGTGGAGAAGTGACAGCCCTTTATTCCTCAAGAGCTAAAACTAGGTAAGTGTGTGTGTGTGAGTGTTTGTGTGTCTTTTTGAGGTCTAAGGATGCTCAACGGCGAGGTTATCAAAGTACATACAAAGATAAAGTTAGTTCAAATGAATGTGGTTAAAATGTAGAAAACACGATTGAAGAAGTAAGAAGCAATTTAAGATAAAATTGCACTCTCTCTCTCTCTCTCTCTGATCCACGATCACCCGAAAAATTGCACTAGATCACATCCTATAAGATAGTGTTATAATGGTCAGGTGTTCTGAAACAGTCAGTCAAAACACAAGTAAGACGAGAAGAAAACTAAAATAGATTCGCAGGAATATGTGGCTGGCTGATCACTTACAAGAAACATGGATGAGCCAGCTGCTCTAAAAACACGTTAAAATCATCACCCCAGAATTTTGGGGAACAAACTGGACATTTGATAAAATCTTAAAATGCGTATCACATTCATGTTATTCTTACTTAAAATAGAGGGTATATCGGCTGGATGATGAGTTGGTGCTTGTCCGAATACAAAATACTATCCATTAAAATACTCGTATGGCGCACCAATGTCTGCACGCCCCTAGCACATTGGAGGTACTCACGCCGGAGCAAGAACCGTGCGTCACATGGCTGTGTCCTATGCGAAGAAGGAAACCAGAGAAGATAGTGGTGCTGGATGCGAAGTTACGTTTTAACTCATCTCAGAAGCGTTCCACTAGGTTCTAGTCGGGGCTCCGGTCAGGCCGGTCCATTTCAGGAATGTTATTGTCCACAAACCATCGTCTCATAGATGATGCTTTATGACAGAGTGCGCTGTTATGTTTATAACTATCACCGTCTCCGAACTGCTCCTCTACTGGACACAGTACACAACGCTGTTAAATGTGTCCATACTCATCCGCATTTAACGTTTTCTTAAGCGCAAAAATGGAACCACACGCTAACCACGAAAAACACCCCCGCAGGGTACGCAACCTCAATCAGACTTTAATGTTGGCGCCATATATTCTCCAGGCATTTACCACACCCAAATCCTTCCATCCGACTGCCACACTATACAGCGTGGTCTATTGATCGTGACCGGGCCAAACATCTCACGAAATAAGCGTCAAACGAAAAAACTACAAAGAACGAAACTGGTCTAGCTCGAAGGGGGAAACTAGATGGCGCTATGGTCGGTCCGCTAGATGGCGCTGTCATAGGTCAAACGGATATCAACTGCGTTTTTTAAATAGGAACCCCCCATTTTTTATTGCATATTCGTGTAGTACGTAAAGAAATATGAATGTTTCAGTTAGACCACTTTTATCACTTTGTGATAGATGGCGCTGTAATAGTCACAAACTTATGGCTCACAATTTTAGACGAACAGTTGATAACAGGTAGGTTTTTTAAATTAAAATACAGATCATAGGTACGTTTGTGCATTTTATTTCGGTTGTTGCAATGTGATACATGTAAAATGGACGCCAACTATCCTTCCTCCATAATGCCGCACCATACATTAAACCGCCAAGGTCGCTGATGTCGCAGCCATCGTGGATTTTCCGTTGCCCAGTAGTGCATATTATGCCGGTTTACGTTACAGCTGTTGGTGAATGACGTATCGTCGCTAAACAGAACGCGTGCAAAATATCTGTCATCGTCCCGTAGTTTCTCTTGTGCCCAGTGGTAGAATTGTACACAACGTTCAAAGTCGTCGCCATGCCATTCCTGGTGCATAGAAATACGGTACGGGTGCAGTCGATGTTGATGTGCATTCTCAACACCGACGTTTTTGAGATTCCCGATTCTCGCGCAATTTGTCTGCTACTGATGTGCGGATTGGTTGGTTGGTTTTTGGGAAAGAGACCAAACAGCGAGGTCATCGGTCTCATCGGATTAGGGAAGGACAGGGAAGGAAGTCGGCCGTGCCCTTTCAGAGGAACCATCCCGGCATTTGCCTGGAGCGATTTAGGGAAATCACGGAAAACCTAAATCAGGATGGCCGGACGCGGGATTGAACCGTCGTCCTCCCGAATGCGAGTCCAGTGTGCTAACCACTGCGCCACCTCGCTCGGTTGATGTGCGGATTAGCCGCGACAGCAGCTACATCACCTACTTGGGCATCATCATTTGTTGCAGGTCGTGGTTAACGTTTCACATGTGGCTGAACACTTCCTGTTTCCTTAAATAACGTAACTATCCGGCGAACGGACCGGACACTTGGATGATGTCGTCTAGGATACCGAGCAGCATACATAGCACACGCCCGTTGGGCATTTTGATCACAATAGCCGTACATCAATACGATATCGACCTTTTCTGCAATTGGTAAACGGTCCATTTTATCACGGGTAATGTATCACGAAGCAAATACCGTCCGCACTGGCAGAATGTTACGTGATACCACGTACTTATACGTTTGTGACTATTACAGCTCCATCTATGACAAAGCGAAAAAAGTGGTCCAACTAAAACATTCATATTTCTTTACGTACTACACGAATATGTAATAAAAATGGGGGTTCCTATTTTAAAAAAAACGCAGTTGATATCCGTTCGACCTATGGCAGCGCCATCTAGCGGGCCAACCATAGCGCCATCTAGTTTCCCTTTTCAAGCTAGACGAGTTTCGTTATTTGTAGTTTTTTCGTTTGATACGTATTTCGTGAGATATTTGGCCCGGTCACCCTGTATAGCAAATCAATGTATTGTCCTGTACCCTCCAGTCCAACTACTGGAACTAGCTGCTCATAAAAGGGTGAGGTGGAGCCATAAATCACTGTCACTAATTCTGGCAACCCCTGTGCGTAAAATTTGGAATTCAAATTTCTTACACATAGGAAACGAACATCAGTGAGCCCGAATACTGTCCGAGAACGACCACATTTCGGGAACTTTTGGATACCACATCGTGTTTGCTCTTTACTGAAGTACATCTAAAATGTTTTGCAACACTCAGCGAACTGGCTGTCAGCTGAGACGCTGGAGAGGCAGAGAGCGTGTTGGCGGTGGCCGGCGCGACAAGGCTGCCTGCGTGCGATAAGCGCGGTCGGTGGCGTGGGCAGGTCGCGTGTCCTCGTCGCCGGCCTCTGCCCAGCGTCCTTCACCCCTATCGCCGCCCCCTACCTCCCCCCCCTCCCCTCCAACGTTTCCCCTTTGCAGATCCGGCTCGCACCTTGTTTTCTTCTGTGCCATTTATCAACGAAACGTCCGGACCACCACAATGCAACCAGGCGGCTAGCGGAGCGTCATCATCCGGTGGCAGTCATAGCCGCTTCTTCAGCCATCAGCACATACCGCTGTTACCACGCCATCTCGCGTGGGCGGCCTTCTTCAAACATCCATCCTCCTGTCGTTGAAGTGTAGGCAGTTTTTTTTCTTCGTATGCTAGGATTCGACTTCTATTTGCATCCAGCCTCTGTAATGTACACTGCCTGACAAAAATGTGAAGTACTGATAAGACAGGGTCGTATGTCAGTGTAATTTAATATACATGTAAATATACACTGAAGAGCCAAAGAGACTGGTACACCTGTCTAATACCGTGTAGAGCCCCCGCGAGCACACAGAAGTGCCGCAACAAGATGTAGCATGGACTCGAATAATGTCTGAAGTAGTGCTGAAGGGAACTGACACCATGAATTCTGCTGGGCTGTCCATATATCCGTAAGAATACGAGGGGGTGCAGATCTCTTCTGAACAGCTCGTTGCAAGGCATCCCAGATATACTCAATAATGTTCATGTCTGGGGAGTTCGTGGCCAGCGGAAGTGTTTAAACTCCGAAGAGTGTTCTTGGAGCCACCTTGTAACAATTCTTGGCGTATGGGGTGTCGCATTGTCCTGCTGAAATTGCTCAAGTCCGTCGGAACGCAAACTGGAAATGAGTCGATACACGTGATCAGACAGGATACTTACGTACGTGTCACCTGTCAGAGGTGACGTATCTGGGGTCCCATATCACTCCAGCTGCACGCGCCTCAAACCTTTACAGAGACTCCACCAGCTTGAACCGTCCTCGGCTGACATGCAGGATCCATGGATTCTTGGGGTTTTCTCCATACTCGTACACGTCCGTCCGCTCGATGTAATTTGAAACGAGACTCGTTCGACCAGGCAACATGTTTCCAGTCATCAACAGTCCAATTCGGTGTCGACGAGCCCAGGTGAGGCGCAAAGCTTTGTGTCGTGCAGTCATAAAGGGTACACGAGTGGGCCTTCGGTTCCGAAAGCCCATATCGATGATGTTTCGTTGAATGGTTCGCACGCTGACACTTGATGACCCAGCAATGAAATCTGCAGAAATTTGCGAAAGGATTGCACTGCTGTCACGTTGAAAAAAAAAATGGTTCAAATGGCTCTGAGCACTATGGGACTCAACTGCTGAGGTCATTAGTCCCCTAGAACTTAGAACTAGTTAAACCTAACTAACCTAAGGACATCACAAACATCCATACCCGAGGCAGGATTCGAACCTGCGACCGTAGCGGTCTTGCGGTTCCAGACTGCAGCGCCTTTAACCGCACGGCCATGTCACGTTGAACGATTTTCTTTAATCGCTGTTGATCCAGTTCTTGCAGGATATTTTTCTGGTCGCAGCGATGTCGCAGATTTGATGCTTTACCAGATTTTTGATATTCACAATACACTCGTGAAATGGTCGTACGGGTAAACCGCCACTTCATCGCTACCGCAGAGATGCTGTGTCCCGTCGCTCGTGCGCCGACTGCAGCACCACATTCAGACTCACTTAAATCTTGATAACCTGCCATTCTAAAAACAGTGCCAGACACTTGTTGTCATAAAGGTGTGGTATTCTGCCTGTTTACATGTCTCTGTATTTGAATGTGCATGCGTATACCAGTTTCCTTCGCGCTTCAGTGTACATGATCGGTGGATATGTAAATGATAAATCTGCAAAGTTCTCTGGCAGGTAGAATGACCATCAGAGTACATTAGTGCTGTTTGTGTTTGGTGTTGTTAGCTCATCTGGTACGATACACACTGTCGCAAAAAAAATTAGAACATCAGGAGAGACAACGTCGATTTTGATCCAATTACAGGATATGCCACGTGGTGGATTGCTTCAACGTCATTCGCCAACAGATAGCGTAGTGGCAAGTACCAGAGAGCCAAATGTGTCTACAATGTAACAGGGAACGCTCAAAGCTAAATGACTCAGTTTGGTGCACACGTGCAAAACAAGTAGGCAACCATGTCACAGAGATGCCCTCGTGCTTCCTACCGCCAACTGAGCGAGGTTAAAAGGGATCAAATTGTGGCTTTCCGAGTGGCGGGATGGTCCTTTCGGAGAATTGCCACATAAGTTGGACGTGCTGCACCAGTTTTTCAACTATACTAGTATCAGTCGTCACGTAAACATTCTCACACCCGTAGACGAGGTTCTGGACGTCCACGCAGCACAGGCGCACGCCAGGATAGTCGCACTGTAAGGGCAGCGGTGGCAGATCGTGCAGCTACCATAGTACAGCAAAGAGAGCTTGTGAGCCCATGCATGTCATGATTACGTATCGGTTATCAACAGTGGAACTACGGGCAAGCACACCTCTAACGCGTCTTCTACTCACGCCGCAGCGCCGACGTCCATGATTCGACTGGTAGCGTGAGAGGATCACTGGCAAGATGGAATGGCACGCCGTGGTCTTCAAAGATGTAAGCAGATTCTGCCTGCACGCAAGTGATGGTCGTTTGCGAGTACGACGTAGACCTGGTGAGTGCTGTCTCGTAGTGTACATTCATGCAAGTCACACTGACCCACCCCAGACGTTATGGTCTGGATACCATAAGCTACAGCTCTCGTTAAATTTTGGTGTTTCTAGAGGGGATGCTAACGAGCGCTCGGTACGTGCAGAATGTTGTTACATCCATCTGCTGTTCTTGCAACTGGAAGGTGATGTGTTTTTTCCAACAGGATAACGCTCGCCCACGCACACCCCGTGAAACTCAACGTGCTCTGCAAGACGTGCAGCAACGTCCCTGGCCAGCACGGTCTCCGGACTTGTCCTCGACCGAGAACGTGTGGGATATGATGGGACAAGTAGTGACTCGTGCGACCCATCAATCAACAACTCTTACAGAACTGCATGGACAAATCAATCTGGCGTGTCATAACGTACCCGAGAACAGTATTCGCCATTTGTCCGATCGATGGGCTGCCAGAGTCAGCGCCTGGACTGGCGCTCATGTTGGCTACACCATTTACTAAGAACCGCTTCTGCTTTTAATCTCTAATTATAGCAGGTCAGCAACTGGAAGCAGTTAATTCCATAAATTATCTGGAAGAACGCATTAGGAGTGATTTAAAATGGAATGATCATATAAAGTTGATCGTCGGTAAAGCAGATGTCAGAATGAGATTCAGTGGAAGAATCCTAAGGAAATGCAATCCGAAAACAAAGGAAGTAGGTTACAGTACACTTGTTCGCCCACTGCTTGAATACTGCTCAGCAGTGTGGGATCCGTACCAGATAGGGTTGATAGAAGAGATAGAGAAGATCCAACGGAGAGCAGCGCGCTTCGTTACAACATCATTTAGTAATCGCGAAAGCGTTACGGAGATGATAGATAAACTCCAGTGGAAGACTCTGCAGGAGAGACGCTCAGTAGCTCGGTACGGGCTTTTGTTGAAGTTTCGATAACATACTTTCACCTAGCAGTCAAGCAGTATATTGCTCCCTCCTACGTATATCTCGCGAAGAGACCATGAGGATAAAATCAGACAGATTAGAGCCCACACAGAGGCATACCGACAATCCTTCTTTCCACGAACAATACGAGACTGGAATAGAAGGGAGAACCGATAGAGGTACTCAAGGTACCCTCCGCCACGCACCGCCAGGTGGCTTGCAGAGTATGGATGTAGATGTAGATGTAAATGATTTTATTTCATGTACTGCATATGCACTGTTGCAACAACAGATCTTGAGTGAACTGGAAACCTCTAAAAGGGTGTACTATTTTTTTTTTTCCTGGCAGAGTATAAGGAACGTGAACGACGCCACATGTTGAGTAATCACTGTGAAGAACACGGGAATGCAACGTTATCAGCTCCTGCAATAGTTTGAAATGGGCCCCACTGTGGTCTCCATTTGGCCACCGGTCGAATCGTGCAAATCATAATTTGCGTGGCATTTGAATGTGACTCCATGTGGGACTGTATGGGAACTCGTCGTCAACCTTTCGTTCACTACAAGGGAGGAAGGTCGTATTGTGCACCAAGCACAACGCGATCCTTCCATCTGCATTTGTCATCCGAGAAAAATTAATGGACGCCCTGCGACATCGTGTGTCGTCTCACATCATTTGTCGGAGACTAGCAGCCGCTGAACTGGGAATTACTTTCCTATGCGTAGGCTGTAATTAAAGCATGGACTCATGATGAATGGCGTCACATTGTGTTCAGCGATGAATCACGCTGTGCGCTAGCCCATATGGCCGTCGTCGGCAAGATTGGCGACGACGTGGGACAGGTCTCATTCTTCCAATGTTTCGAAGAGGCACAGCGGTGTTACTCCTAGCGTCTTAGTGTGGTACGCCGTCGGGAATGCCTTGAGGTGATTGAGTGAACTATGTTGACACAACGGTGTATCACGGGCATCAGGCGTCCTCGTGTGTTCTCTCTCAGGCGACAGTATCACGATGCTATGATGCTATTTTTCCATACGACAATGCACATTAACATATGGCTAGTGTCTCTGTCAACTGTCTGCGTGACGCTAAGGTGACGAGGAAGATCCCCAGATCTGCCCCCAATAGAAAATATCTGGGACCAGTTACTCCAGTTGTGGGCCAATTTGCCTCAGGAGAGGATACAAAGGGTTTATGAACCGAGTTAGTGCATGCTTCCAGGCAAGAGGCGGTGCAACATCATATTGATAAGTGGGCTCATACTAACGAACGCTTTTCAAATTTGACCCTATTTGGTAGTCACTGAAAGAATACCCTTTCATCCCGTGAAGCTTAATTTTGTTTTTCTTACTCTCCTTCTTTGAATTCCTGACTTTTTTTGTCTGGCAATCTACACTGATTCGCATTTAACGTTGTTGTTGTTGTGGTCTTCAGTCCTGAGACTGGTTTGATGCAGCTCTCCATGCTACTCTATCCTGTGCAAGCTTTTTCATCTCCCAGTACCTACTGCAACCTACATCCTTGTGAATCTGCTTAGTGTATTCATCTCTTGGTCTCCCTCTACTATTTTTACCCTCCACGCTGCCCTCCAATACTAAATTGGTGATCCCTTGATGCCTCAGAACGTGTCCTACCAACCGATCCCTTCTTCTGGTCAAGTTGTGCCACAAACTTCTCTTCTCCCCAATCCTATTCAATACTTCCTCATTAGTTATATGATCTACCCATCTAATCTTCAGCATTCTTCTGTAGCACCACATTTAGAAAGCTTCTATTCTCTTCTTGTCCAAACTATTTATCGTCCATGTTTCACTTCCATACATTGCTACACTCCATACGAATACTTTCATAAATGACTTCCTGACACTTAAATCAATACTGGATGTTAACAAATTTCTCTTCTTCAGAAACGCTTTCCTTGCCATTGCCAGCCTACATTTTATATCCTCTCTACTTCGACCATCATCAGTTATTTTGCTCTCCAAGTAGCAAAACTCCTTTACTACTTAAATGCCTCATTTCCTAATTTAATTCCCTCAGCATCACCCGACTTAATTAGACTACATTCCATTATCCTTGTTTTGCTTTTGTTGATGTTCATCTTATATCCTCCTTTCAAGACACTCTCCATTCCATTCAACTGCTCTTCCAAGTCCTTTGCTGTCTCTGACAGAATTACAATGTCATCGGCGAACCTCAAAGTTTTTATTTCTTCTCCATGAATTTTAATACCTACTCCTAATTTTTCTTTTGTTTCCTTTACTGCTTGCTCAATATACAGATTGAACAACATCGGGGAGAGGCTACAACCCTGTCTTACTCCCTTCCCAACCAATAAATATACATTTAACGTTTGCAAGAACAAATCTCACTAATACACACTACCGCGAAAGATTGTTTTTAAACATAAGGCAGAGCACAGCATCTTTTCCGATTTTTCATTATTTTCGGGTGGTGAAAATTCCACCAGGTCTGTGCCTCTGAACTAAACATGTCGTAGTCAGAGTCTTCTGTCAATCGGGGGTCGGTCTGTCTGTCTGTTGACCTTCAGCAATGAACAAGTAGTGCGAACCGTATATCACTGCTCACTAAAAATTACGTGGAGACTGTGTCACCGAAATCTGCGTACTGTGAATACGGACTCAAGATCAGATGATGATGTTTGCTTTCTGGGGAGCTCAACTGCGCGATCATCAACGCCCGTACAAAGTCCCAGATTTTATACACTCCAATTGTTTTTCACAGTCCAATCTAGCTACTGTCACGAATGCTGATGATGAAATGATTAGGACAACACAAACACCCAGACCCCCGGGCAGAGAAAATTCCCAAATCTACCGGGAATCGAACACGGGACCCTGTGATCCAGAGGCAGCAAAGCTAGCCACTAGACCACGAGCTGCGAACACCCAAGATCTGAGCAAGCCGTACCAAGCTAATGACGAGCCCAGATTTTCAAAAATTCTCAGCCAGATTCCATGATGGTCGTTGTGATCATTAACACCATACGCTAGTTTGGCGCCATCACAATCGGGTGCTCAGTGAAAAGACTGTAACCTGGGGTGTGAAGAGAATTTTCTCAAACTTCGTTCACAGTGCTTTAGTACTACGCCAGTAAAGGATAAACAATGAACGATTAAATGAGTCACGGCAGCCACTGAAGGGCATTCATTAAGTTACATTAAATCATTTTTTTCCTTTTCCTAACTATTTTCGCGTTAATTTAAAAATATAACATGGCAGCAATGAAAGCCAATCAGGAAAATCTTAAATGTAATCAGTTATTCAGAGCAAGCACTATCAAGATAAGGGAAAAGTGCCTCTCTGGGCAGTTTTTTTATTTCGAAATAAATGTAGCAAGGCAATATCAGTGTCAATTAAAGATACATTTGAAATTAGTAAATCACATAGGCACACACATCTGACCTAATGTCTGCGACAGATGTACGAGATGTAATTTAACAAATTAAACCCATCAAAGAGGCGTTGTAAGCCAACATTAGCAACACAATACTTATTTAATAACAAAAACAATAAATTAGGAAACAAATGCAGGATAACAAGAACTTAGATGAGCTTAATAGCTCGGATAAATCAGGTAATCCAGTGATGATAAATGAAGGGAGAGACTACAGAGACAATTGTCCCTCAGACAATTAATTAATTGATTAAAGCTTCTCTCAAAAATTTAGTTAATACAACAAGTTTCTGGCTTAATAAGATACGGGCTACATATCCGTTACAGTAGAAATATGCACTTAGAATGACACCACAATTAGTAGTAGTTTAAATGAATTAGACATAACAATTTCAATATTCTTCGGGTTTTAGCTTATGCTGTTCGACTCCTCACGGGAATCTGTCCAACCACAGACCACCGGAACATGCAGAATACGGGGAAGCTCATTCTAGAACAAACTAAGATCTCGGATGGCATAGCACAAGGTCATAGGGAAGAACAATAAAATTGTACAATCAGAATACAACAATTATACGAGGGCTATTCGGAGAGTGAGGAACGATCAGTTGCGAAATGGAAACCACTGTGAAAATCCGACGAGGCTTTTCACAGACGTTTTGGGCAGTGTCTCTAGTATGCCCGTCGATCGCATCAAGACGCTCTTTTCAGTTGTGAACGCACTGTGAGCGAGTAAAGGTGCCTAGAACAACAATGTCTCCCGCCAAGTAGGAGGTCCCGCTGAGAGGTTTCGCCTTAATGAATGCAGCCCACCTAACACAACTGCCACAAACTTCCTTCTTCATGGCAATTCTCAGCCGCACTCTGCAGGGGCAGTGAAGACGCTCCTGCAGCCTTTTGGTGGGAAGTGTTCGATAGCCACAACACATCCCTAACTGGCTCGCCCTGAGAATCATCTCAGTTCACATGAAACGCTGGATACGAAGACCACACTTGGGCGCAGGCTACGCGCTATAGACCAGCGTAGAGAATTATCGGAAAGCACAGGCGGTTTCCTTCTATGACGATGGTGTTGGAAATTTGGTATAACGCTCCGATAAATGTCTAAGTCGGTGCGGCGACTATTTAGAGAAGTACCTGGAAAGTGTAGCTAAATGTGCAAAGAAAACAGTTTCGATTTTCACTGTGGTTTCCATTTCGCGACCGATCGTTCCTTACTTTCCGAACAACCCTCGAACTAATAACAATATATCACACAGCGAAGAATGAAAAATACACAACGGCTTGTGTGAGCTATAAGACAAAAGCGGGAGTCCGTCTCAAGGCAAAGCTGCTTAAAGGTATTGCTTAGATCGGTACGTACGTGATTAGAATGCCCGCCAAATGCCACTCCAGACGAACGGGTGATACAATTAGAAAGTACAAGCTAAGTACTTACAGGAAATGAACGAGCTCAAAAATTGGCCGTTAGAAGGCAACTGCTAGCGAACCAAAACAAGTTTCAAGTGCATCTGGCGCTGTCCAACCCGTCTTGGAAAGGTATTATATCCCACTCCACACAACCCTAACATATGGCTCGCATCAAATAAAATATTTCCTTTATTCAAAATCACTTGACAATTTACCACAGAATTTTAAGATAGCAGTATTTACGATCGCCAAATTTTAAACTGAATATGGCGGTCCCTTTAAATAACAAACAGTACTTCACTTACCTCAGTGACTATTTTAACAAATAGTCCAATAATTTTTGCAGTACCACCCTGAATAAGGCAAATTTTTAATAATTTATCCGCTTAATCAAACGCGCTTACGCCCAGGTATTAATACCGGTTTCTTCAGCCTGACAAATCCATAAGCGCATCGTCAACAGCATTTAAGGTTTCTTATGATTAACGTGAATACAGGAATCGCCTTCAGAAGGCGTATAATTTCAATCAGTCTCTTTAACACATGACATGCACCAGCAGAGTCTATTGAACAGTCTTAAAGTGCACGCTGCCCAGGCGATAAATGTTTAAACCAAGCCAGTCATCGGCAGATTTTTTTTTTTTTTTTGTAACCACAATCACAACCATGGCTGTCACAGAGCTCGCAAAATAAATCACTGTTTATACATTCGCCAAAATAGAATCACAAGACCTGTTTAAACATGGCGGCAGTTTAAAAATAAGGGTTTAATTTCAACTGACTTCCAATAAAGTAACGTTAGACTCACTTCTGATAAACAGAAGCCACCTGGTATCTTACGCTGATCGAACAACAGGTGAGTAGCACACAGTACCAAGAGTTACACTTCCAGTTTTGCACACCAAACGAACTTGATCACAGCTTCCTATTTCAAATGGCTCTAAGCACTATGGAACTTAACATCTGAGGTCATCAGTCCTCTAGACTTAGAACTACCTAAACCTAACTAACATAAGGACTTCACACACATCCATGCCAGAGGCAGGATTCGAACCTGCGACCGTAGCAGCAGCGCGGTTCCAGACTGAAGCGCCTAGAACCGCCCTTCACAGCGGTCGGCGCTTCCTATTTCACCACCCAACAATTTAGACTATGCAAGGTGCACTTAATTCCCGAAGCCGTTTCGTCCATCACCAGTAGTAATTGCACAATCAGCCTCTGGCCCCGTGCAACACATATCGATGGCCTATTTCCGTCGTCTCGCTGGTAGCTCGCACACGTCGCCCAAATTCCACACCCTGGAATCACTGCTCCAAAGCTGCCCTACTGTCCAACTGCCCATCGCACTTTCGCACCCGGTATTTCAAACCCAAAAATGCGCGCCAAAACCATCGTCAAAGATGCTCGCGGCGCAGACTAGAGTGTGACCTTGCGTTGTCATGGAGATTGAGGAGTTCGTTTGCGTTTTTGTGGCAGCGAACACGCTAAAGTCTTTTCGACAGTTTCCTGAGGGTAACACAGTACTCTTCAAAGATTATCGTTGCATCGTGATGGAGGAAAGTAAACAGAATAACCCCTTCAGAGTCTCAGGAGGCCGCCGCTATGAGTTTACCTGCTGAGGGTGCGGCTTTGAATTTTTTTTCGGAGGTGAGATCATAGCCGTTCTGTTTGCTGCTCGAAGTTATGAACCCACGTTTCCTTCAACAAAAAATTGTCACGATCGCCTCGTAAGCGAATACAAATCGCACAAAAGGTCCTCCGTTGCTCTTTATGGTCTTCTGTTAGGCAGCGAAGAATCGGAACAGGTGGACGAGTGTGGCAGCACTACCAGTTGAATAGCGATGTGTGTGCCTGTGATCCGTTGATTACCTTGAACGAGTCGAGCGAGAGTGTGCGCACGTTCCTACTTTGCAGGGGTCACAGATGTGCGCTGCCATCTGGTAAGCGGGAGTTCGGACAGGTTTGCACGACCTTGTTGCGATGACGATAGATGCCTCGCGTAACGCCTCACCGTGCTTTTGTTCGCTTCCAAGTGTCCGTAGACACTCTGCAAGCGCCCACGAATATCTGCAGTGCTCTGTTTTTTCCACTAAAAGAAATTCAACGACAGCTCTCTCCTTCGAACGCAACTCTTTTACATACGCCATATAGAAGGCTACGTATAGCGCCCCTACATATCGGAACTTCATGAAACTGTAATGGCTGATTCCACGACACCCTATAACGAATTCTGTGTTTTTTTTTCAACCGAAATTGGCAGATAAAAATGTTTTGACGAAATAAATCTCGGGTGAACAGCCTGGTATGAGTGTTCATAGGACACAATATTTCGGCAATCGACCTCGTTGCCATCATCAGGTGCGCTGATGTACATCAGAGCACCTGATGATGGCAACGTGGTCGATTGCCGAAATATTGTGTCCTCAGAAGGATGTAGGTTGCAGTAAGTACTGGGAGATGTAGAAGCTTGCACAGGATAGAGTAGAATGGAGAGCTGCATCAAACCAGTCTCAGGACTGAAGACAACAACAACAACAACAACAACATGCACACTCATACCAGGCTGTTCACCCGAGATTTATTTCGTCATAAAATACGCCGGGAGAAATTGAAAAACCACTTCAAAAATGTTTTGCATTGCTTATGAACGCCTCTCGTATGCTTACATTGATAAGAATCCGAAATGGAAGTCAGATGTTAAGATATTCAAAACGCCCACACTCTGCAACTCTTACATCACGAATAATACCATATTTTGGAGATAACAAATGTCAAACACCTGTTTTACTTTCCCAGTTTTCATTCACTAATGTCTTACGGCATCATATTCTGAGATAACTGGTCAGTGAGAAAACAAGTAGTGTTCACTTAGACTTCTTCAAACAGCTGTGCATAGCGACAACAGCTTCACGGTAAGTATTTTATTCCCTTAATGAAGTTTGTTATCAACTATCAGTTATAGTCTGCAAACACCTGTTGTTGTTGTTGTTGTTGTTGTTGTGGTCTTCAGTCCTGAGACTGGTTTGATGCAGCTCTCCATGCTACTCTATCCTGTGCAAGCTTTTTCATCTCCCAGTACCTATTGCAGCCTACATCCTTCTGAATCTGCTTAGTGTATTCATCTCTTGGTCTCCCTCTACGATTTTTACCCTCCACGCTGCCCTCCAATACTAAATTGGTGATCCCTTGATGCCTCAGAAAATGTCCTACCAACCGATCCCTTCTTCTAGTCAAGTTGTGCCACAAACTTCTCTTCTCGCCAATCCTATTCAATACTTCCTCATTAGTTATGTGATCTACCCATCTAATCTTCAGCATTATTCTGTAGCACCACATTTTGAAAGCTTCTATTCTCTTCTTGTCCAAACTATTTATCGTCCATGTTTCACTTCCATACATGGCTACACTCCATACGAATACTTTCAGAAATGACTTCCTGACACTTAAATCAATACTGGATGTTAACAAATTTCTCTTCTTCAGAAACGCTTTCCTTGCCATTGCCAGCCTACAATTTATATCCTCTCTACTTCGACCATCATCAGTTATTTTGCTCCCCAAATAGCAAAACTCCTTTACTACTTTAAGTGCATCATTTCCTAATTTAATTCCCTCAGCATCACCCGACTTAATTAGACTACATTCCATTATCCTTGTTTTGCTTTTGTTGATGTTCATCTTATATCCTCCTTTCAAGACACTGTCCATTCCATTCAACTGCTCTTCCAAGTCCTTTGCTGTCTCTCACAGAATTACAATGTCATCGGCGAACCTCAAAGTTTTTATTTCTTCTCCATGAATTTTAATACCTACTCCGAATTTTTCTTTTGTTTCCTTTACTGCTTGCTCAATATACAGATTGAACAACATCGGGGAGAGGCTACAACCCTGTCTTACTCCCTTCCCAACCACTGCTTCCCTTTCATGTCCCTCGACTCTTATAACTGCCATCTGGTTTCTGTACAAATTGTAAATAGCCTTACGCTCCCTGTATTTTACCCCTGCCACTTTTAGAATTTGAAAGAGAGTATTCCAGTTAACATTGTCAAAAGCTTTCTCTAAGTCTACAAATGCTAGAAACTTAGGTTTGCCTTTCCTTAATCTTTCTTCTAAGATAAGTCGTAAGGTTAGTATTGCCTCACGTGTTCCAGTGTTTCTACGGAATCCAAACTGATCTTCCCCGAGGTTGGCTTCTACTAGTTTTTCCATTCGTCTGTAAAGAATTCGTGTTAGTATTTTGCAGCTGTGACTTATTAAGCTGATAGTTCGGTAATTTTCACATCTGTCAACACCTGCTTTCTTTGGGATTGGAATTATTATATTCTTCTTGAAGTCTGAGGGTATTTCGCCTGTTTCATACATCTTGCTCACCAGATGGTAGAGTTTTGTCAGGACTGGCTCTCCCAAGGCCGTCAGTAGTTCCAATGGAATATTGTCTACTCCGGGGGCCTTGTTTCGACTCAGGTCTTTCAGTGCTCTGTCAAACTCTTCACGCAGTATCATATCTCCCATTTCATCTTCATCTACATCCTCTTCCATTTCCATAATATTGTCCTCAAGTACAAACACCTGTAACATTCAAAAATATAATACTAGGAGATATCATTGTCACTCTCCATTAACCAGCCTTTGTGTAGAACAAAAAGGAATGAGTTATTCAGCCACAAAAATATTTCGCTGCCTAGTGAATGATTTAAAGATTTTAGTGGATAATAAGATTAACTTCAAACACAATCTGAAATCTTATCTGCTTGACAACTCCTTGTACTCCGTAAAAGAATAGCTGAACGTGTAGTAGTGTACTGTGTGTGCGTATGGAGAGGACAGGGGGGGGGGGGGCGGTCGTACATGTTTAAGACTCATCGGGCACATTTTCTTTGGTATTTCGGCAGATTTTGGCAATTTCGTTTTTGCTGTGTGTAGCTGTAGTCATCGTCGGCGCAAGGCGTCAGTTTGTTTCCCCTTACAAACAAAATGTTGTTGAAAGCGCAGCTTTAAGTGCTCATTCGATAGAACAGTCTCAAATTACTGTAGGGCGATATTCGTTTTATCTATATGTATTAACAGTGACAGTAAGACACAGAGAATAGCTACTACTCCCGCAGCGTTTCGTATGCCGTCCTGGCTCGCGCTGGCTGCTACGGTCGTGCAGAGGCGCTGCTCAATCGCTCATGCAGTACTGGTTATTCATCGAGTTTTATTGTCCTGCTAGTACGTGTCGACAAACGGAGTATTGCACTAAACTAAACCGAAACCGCTCTATCGAATGAGTGCGTGAAATAGCATCTTAGAAATCATTTCGTTTGCAAGGGGAGATAAACCGACGGTTTCGGTCGACTCTGGGAGTCGCATGAATGCCGTGATGTGCAGTATTTGCGTGGGATGATTGCAGCTACACACTGCAAAAGCGAAATTTCAAATGACTGTCGAAACACCAGACATGGCACCTGACAACAACATACTAAAACAACTGGAGCTCTTGCGCTTGAAGCGAAAATTGAAATTTCGTAACCGATAGTAATGTGCAATCCGTTCCTTAGCGTGATTCACTCCTAAAATTTCCAGAGCCATTTCAACGATTTGAACCTGTCCTAAACATTTCTGACTGCGAGAATTTAACTTACACACTGCAAAAACAAAATATCAAACGACTGTCGAAACACCAGACAATGCGCACCTCACAACAACATACTAATGCAACTGGAGCTCTTGCGCTTGAAGCCAGAATTGAAATTACGCAACCGACAGTAATATACATTCGATTCCTTAGCGAGATTCCAGATCCATTTCAACCATTTGAACCTGTACTGAACTTTTCTGGCTGCGACAATGTAACTTTAAACCGAACCAAAACTGCATGAATTTACGTATCACAAAAACTGAATCTGATGCAACACTTTTGATCTGAAATTGGCCCTGGCAATAAAACAAAACTTAATCAACTTGAAAATAACCATCCTTCTGCTTAGTGAATGCTGTCCCTGAAATAATAAAATTTCTTACCCTTACCTGCGCGACGGTAACGCTCCTCGCACCTCTCTCTGTTACTACTTTAAATTATACAGTAATATAGAGCTATTGTGCAATGCTGTTGCTTAAAATGCATTTTAATTAAATCGAATATGTCTGAGACAATAACTTCTTGAACAAAATAGTTAATCAAACCGAGATGGATCCGGAAACTGGTACTGACTTGTGATAACTAATATGGCACTAACTTTAAAATTTGTATTTTGACTAAATTATAATGCTCACAATTAACACCGATAAACTCATTATACATTAACAGTTACTTTTACAAAATCATTGGATGTGAGTGCTATATATTGTCTCAATCATCACTTATGAATACGCGCATTGCATTGGCAACAAAACAACTTTCTTTACATAAATTATTTCCAGTATAGTATTTTGCAAATAAAAATCATTACTGCCCGTAGCGAATAAGCATATATCCAGCATACATTAGATACAACACGTCTTTACACGTGACAGTCCTCCATACATCTCTCTATCGAAAGTTACTCTCTACATCTGTCTGTCTAAAGTTACTCTGACGAACTACCCATAAAACCTTGAACCAGCGATCGCTGTTGAGCAGCGGCGCTACTACACAGGTAATACTGCATTTGACCATCTCTGGTTCAATATAAAATTTTAAATATTACTCTGTGTATATACCTTTCAATATAATTCCAACGACGGAAATATATATATATATATATATATATATATATATATATATATATATATATATATATATATCCGTCGTAGGAATGAAACACTGATTCTGCATATCAGGGATCCAACAGTTTGTTTGTAGGTTTGTGGAAGTATGTGGTATTAGATGTGTGCTCACAGGCCGCTTAATTCGCCTAAATAACGGGCCGCTGATTGCATACGTGGTGATAGCGCCAGGTAGTGACCCAGCTGGGTTCCATAGGATTTACATCAGGCCAATTTTGTCACCGAGTCATCAACACGAGTTCACTATAATGCTCCTCAAACGACTGTAACAAGGTGTTGTCTCCGAGAAACGGACAATTACACTGCTGACATCGCCGTCGTGGAAGATATCAAGCATGAAGGAGCAAATGGCTCTGAGCACTATGGGACTTAACTTCTAAGGTCATCAGTCCCCTAGAACTTAGAACTACATAAACCTAACTAACCTAAGGACAACACACACATCCATGCCCGAGGCAGGATTCGAACCTGTGACTGTAGCGGTCGCGCGGTTCCAGACTGCAGAGCCTAGAACCGCTCGGCCACTCCAGCCGGCCAAGTATGAAGGGAAGCAGTGGTTCGTAGCTGTCAGTATGTCTTCGATTATTACCACAGGACCCGTGCAAGTGCGAGAGAATTTCTCCCATGGTTTAATACCGCTCCCACCAACCTGCGTTCGTGGCGCTCTGCACGCTTCGAGCCCCCGTTCACCTCAGTGACTGGCGTTTGTGGAGAAGACCATCGACCTAATGGAGTAAAACTGTGATTCACCCAAAGAGCCAATACGTTTCCATTGGTCGGCGGTCGAATGTTGATGGTCCTGTGCCCACTGCAGTCGTAAGTGACGATGTTGTCAGGTCAACATGTGAGCACGTCGTGGTGGTCTGCTGCGGAGCTCCATGTTCAGTAATGTACTATTAATGGTGTAGTCCGAAATCCTTGTGCGTGCACCAGCGTTGTGCTCTTTCGGCTGAGATGCCGCAGATCACCATTTATCCTACTTTACAGAGCACACAAGCCTCCGTTCTGCGAAGGGTCGTGGACGACCAACAATTCAGCGCCTGGTGGTAGTTTCACTGTTCTTCTACCTCTTTCCGTAGATGCTCATGACACTATCACGTGAACTTTCGACCAGCCTCCCCGTTTGCGAGATACCCGTTCACATAACGATCTGCCCTTTGTCAGAGATGCTTATCTCGATGGATTTCCCCATTCGCAGCCCTTATCTTCAGTAGGATGATTCCCCGTCTGTGTAATGCTCCGCTATTACACTTTTGCTACGGCGTCATGGGTCCCCAACACCAGCAGGCGGCATCCAACGTCGCGGCAGGTAGTGGTCATAATGTTTTGTCTTATCAGTGTATATAACGAACAGTGACAGACCTATGACACCCCTTTGGCTACACCCGAGGTCTTACACCTGAAAATTTCTGGCCTTTGAGTATGGCATAGCGTGTTCTACTTTTTAGGAACTGTATCAAACTCCTTCCGGAAGTCAAGGAACATATCTTCAACATGGGATCTGCTATCTACTGTCCTATGCGCCTCATGGACACCAGTCTGCGCACCAGGAAGGCGCTCACAAAGCTTCACTGGACCGTTATTCCTCGTCCACACTACAGCCCGGATCTCGCACATTCTGACTTCCGTCGGCAAGACGTTGGCTCCTACGTCGACCGGTAGAGTTATACCTTGCGCGCATGCAGGGCCTCCCATAAGGTATCGTAAGGCTCTCGCAGATTGGAAATTACTTTACAAAATAGGGTTTTGTAGCCGAATGAATGAGGAAAAATATGGTGTATTGGAATCTCGAATAAAACCAACCTGCTTTCAGGAAAAAGTGAGTTACATTACTTATTGAAGAGCTCTCGTATCAAAATTTAGAGTATTTTATTTCATTTATTGGTTTGCTCTCATGCACCATTTTCAATGGTGTGGACAAGCGTTGTGCTGTACTTCCAGGTATTGTTGTTGTTGTTGTGGTCTTCAGTCCAAAGACTGGTTTGATGCAGCTGCCCACGATACTCTATCCTGCGCAAGCCTCTTCATCTGCGAGTAACTACTGCATCCTACATCCCTATGAATCCGCTTACTGTGTTCATCTCTTGCTCTCCGTCTACGATTTTAAACCTCCCACGCTTCCCTCCAGTACTAAATTGGTGATCCCTTGATACCTCGGAATGTGTCCTAACAGTCGATCCCTTCTTTTACTCAGGCTGTACCACAAATTTATCTTCTACCCAGTTCTGTTCAGCGCCTCCTCACTAGTTAAGTGATCTATCCATCTAATCTTCAGCATTCTTCTGTAACACCACATTTCAAAAACTTCTATCCTCTCCTTGTCTAAACTGTTTATCATCCATGTTTCACTTCCATACAAAGCTACACTCCAGACAAATACTTACAGAAAGGACTTTTTGACACTTAAATCTGTACTCGTTGTTAACAAATTTCTCTTTCGCAGAAACGCTTTTCTTACCATTGCTAATCTACTTTTTATATCCTCCCTATTTCCACCATCATCAGTTTTTTGCATCCCAAAGAGCAAAACTCATTTACGACTTTAAGTGTCTCATTTTCTAATCTAATTCCTCAGCATCACCTGATTTAATTCGCCTACATTCCATTATCTCGTTTTGCTTTTGTTGATGTTCACCTTATATCCTCCTTTCAAGATACTGTCCATTTCGTTCAAATGCTCTTCTAAGTCCTTTGTTCCCTCTGACAGAATTAGAATGTCATCGGCAACCATCATAGATTTTATTTCTTCTCCCCGGACTTTAATTCCTATTTCCTTTACTGATTGTTCAATATAAAGTTTGAATAACATGGGGAATAGGCTACAACCCTGTCTCACTCCCTTCTCAACCACTGCTTCCCGTTCGTGCCCGTCGACTCATAACTACCATCTATTTTCTGTACAAATGGTAAATAGCCTTTCGTTCCCTGTATTTTACCCCTGCCAACTTTAGAATTTGAAAGAGAGTATTTCAGTCAACATTGTGAGTAGCTTTCCCTAAGTCTACAAATGCTATAAACATAGGTTTGCCTTCCCTCAACCTATCTTCTATGACAGGTCGTGTTTTCCTTTTTTCGTTTATAAATGTATAGCTATGGTGCTCTTTTAATCATTGACAAAGATCTTCTTAGGCACTTGTGGGTTTTATTGTGCTGAAGAAGGTTTAGTTACCTACGCCGAAACCTAGGTTAACACTAGATGCTTTTTTCGCAATCGAGGCGGGTTTCTTGTTTTTTAATATATTAACCAACGATTGCTGACGCGCTGCGATGTTGAAGGTTCTTAAATTATATAAACAATCTGAAACCTTCCCGTGGCTCCAAGTCTATTCCACGTATACAGTCTTCTCTCATGTTTCTTAAACCAAGTGTTAGCTATGATTAAATTATGCTCTGTGCAAACTTCTACAAGGCGACTCCCTCTTTCATTCCTTTCCCCATTCCGTATTCACCTACTACTTTTGCATCTGTTTCTTTTCCAACTATCAAATTCCAGTCTGCCATGACTATTAAAATTTCGGCTCCCATAACTATCTGAATAATTTCTTTTATCTCATCATACATTTGCTCAATCTTCTCCTCGTCTGCGGAGGTAGTTGGCACATAAACTTGCATTACTGTCGTGGGTGTGAGCCTCATGTCTATCCTGCCTGCAGCAGCGCTGTTCATAGTAGCTTATGCGCATTCGTATTTTTTTTACTCATTATTAAACATAGTCCTGCATTACCCCTATTTGATTTTTTATTTGTAGCCCTGCATTACCCGGACCAGAAGTCCTGTTCCTGCTGCCACCTAAATTCATTAATTCCTGCTATCTCTAACTTTAATCTATCCATTTTCCTTTCTAAATTTTCTAGCCCGTCCGATGAAGGGATCTGACATTCCACGCTCCGATCTGTAGAACGCCAGTTTTCTTTCTCCTGATTACAACGTCCTCCTGAGTAGTCCGCGCCAAGAGATCCGAGTGTAGGACTATTTTACCTCCGGAATATTTTACCCTAGAGGATGTGATCATCATTTAACCACACAGTAAAGCTCCATGCCCTCGTGAAAAATTACGGTTGTAGTTTCCCCTTGCTTTGAGCCGTTCGCAGTACCAGCACAGCAAGGCCGTTTTGGTTGATGTTACAAGGACAGATCAATCAATAATCCAGACTGTTTCTCCTGCAACTAATGAAAAGGCTGCTGCTCCTCTTCAGGAACCATGCGTTTGCCTGTCCTCTCCTACAGATACTCCCTCCACTGTGGTAGCACCTGCGGTATGGCTCTCTGTATCGCTGAGGCACGCAAGCCTCCCGCTGGTTCATGGAAGGAGGGGGGGGGGGCGACGAGAACTATTTATTAATTTTCAAAAAGATGAGAACCATTTATTAATTTTCAGTTAGATATTACTTACTTTCGAATTGTTGAAGTTGATCCATTAAGCTTGATAACAATACTTTTATTGTCAGCAAAGAGAATTATTTTTTACTTCTTGAATATATGATGGTAGATCATTTACGTATAAGACAAGAACAAGAGTGGATCCAGTATCAAACACAGAGCTACACTTTTTGTAGTTTCCCCGTCCTAAAGATACAGTTTCATTATGTACTCTGCCCGAGTTTCTTAACGCAAAACTCTGCATCGTTTTTGATAGAAAGCATGAGAGTCAGCTACCAGCAAAGCCTCTGATACCATAATGTTTTAGATTCTCTAGGAGAAAACTGTGAAGTGCATAATCAAATTCTTTCGTAAAGTTACAGAAAGTACTAACTGGAAATAGTTTGTCTTTCATATTTTTAATGTAATTCTTGAATTGATAAGACGCCTGTTCAGCGGAGAAACCCTTTAGAAATCCAGATGGAGACTAAATATCTTGTTTTGAAAGAGGAGCGTTATGGTTCTTACAAATATAATGTTTATCACTAGGGTCGTGAAGGAAGTAAGTAGTAAGACTGGACATATATTATTAATATCTGTCTACTACTGTTGTGAAGGGATTTGAAAACAGCGTGTTTCAGACTGTCTAAATATATCTCCTGTGATCGTGATGTGTTGCGTGTATGGCTAAATACATTGCGTGCACGTGACGAACATGTGTATGTTTCAGAGTCTTTGTTTCAAACCCAGGGGTGCTAGAGCATGTCATGGGAAACGACTTGTATAAGAAACAAAATGTTCGCTGGCGCTTCCGGCGACGCTATGAGTCTTTTTATTACTGCAAGTGCAGGCAATTTGTGGCGTGCATAGGCAATCTGTGGCGTGCATATGCGAAGCGTGTTGCATATAGTCCACTCAACTGCTTCGCGTGAAAAGGTGTAGACCGAGCAAAATTAAAAGTTCCTGATTCGCTTCTAAAGTATCATTATGCTCTTACAGACTCTCAGTTAACTGGGGTAGGTAGTATGCTGTAGTTCGGCAGAAATCTCTTAGTCTCAGCGCCGCCGAATTCATTGTGGGCAACTCGCCTCTTCTTAAGAGTTTTCCCTGCTGCGAGGGAAGTAAATTTTCCTACACTTTATTTCCTCTCAGTGAGGGCCACGGATTGACTTCAAAATGAGGCCGTGGCACATCCTATATTTTAATCACTGAAAGACAGTGCGACTTAAGCACAACAATCCATTTCAAGTCTTTCCATTAGGGGTGACTACCCAGTTCGAAACATGGAAAAAAAGCATCTTTAAAACACGTGACGCTCCAGGACAAAATAAACTCGCGACACAAACACACACACACACACACACACACACAAAGTCTGTCACAGGTAATGTATTCCTTTCTTGTTTTCAGCAGAATCTCGCAGCTCCGATGAATTGCCTGGCGAACTCTCTAGAAGATGCCCGGTGCGGTTTGAACGGCATTACAAGCTGCTTCTATTCCTTTTACGCGAATGTCGCGGTTTTCTACGGGCATAGCCTACGCCTTACATTTGATGCGAGCCCACTGTTAGAAATCAACTGGTGTGAGGTCGTGGTAGTCACAGAGCCGACTATACCAATCCAGTTCACACTGTATGTGTCAGCGAGATGCTAAGTACACGGCGGTTACAATGTGATGGTGGTATCGTCAATTTGAAACCACATTTTCGCTCGTACGTCCATCGTCTTCTAATAGCTTGAGTAAACCATTTGCCAGAAATTTGTGATGCTTCTGGCTGTCTAGACGAGCTGGAACACTAACGTGGCCAGTCACACGTTCGCCCATGATGCCAGCCCACACTTTTACAGAAAACTATTGTTTCTGATGTTTGACCACAATTCCACGCGGTTTTTCTTCTGCCCATACGTGGTTGTTGTGGGAAACACTCTTTATCTGTGAACATCACACAAGACGCAAACTCCGGCTTGTAATGTATTGCTGCATAAACAACTGGGAAATCCACATAGGAGCTCCTGGGTCTTGTACCTCCTGCAACTGAAATGGATGTAACCGGCGCTGATGGAGAGTTCGAGTGATTGCGGATGAGTCCGCCTCAAACACCTCCTGTTTTGATGCCATCATTAAGTGAATGGAATGTCCCATACTTGCGCATTCGCTAATGTATCCTCTGGGAGAGTGAGTGAAATGAACGTCGTTTGTTGATACGCTCATGATACTGACGTGCTACTAAGTGTCCACAGCCTCTAGCTTTACCCGTACAGAAAATGTTTCATTTCTACCGACCAATAAGCGTTTATGACTGGTCTCGCGCACGATGCGTTATGACCACCAATATACAACTGTCCAGAATTACCAATCGACAATGACGCAGCTGTGTTGTAGGGTAGGCAGTAGAGATCAGAAACGGATGAGTACCAAGACAAGGCGAGTACCAATGTAGGTTTGCGGGCTGCTTGCTTCATAAATCAAGGCGCCGCTGTTATGTACGTGCTACCGGGCTTCCTCGTTCCCATTGTAGTTCCGCAGGTAGGCCTCTAACGAGTCTGAGAAGTGTGGCGCTGCGGTCGCTTCGTACTCGACGACTCGTTCCCTCGTGACTTCTTGCTAGTACGGAAGATCAGCACATGATCTTGCTGCTGTAAAGTAACACTGACAAGGCGAAATAACCGATAGTCGGAATCAAATTATCTATAAGGAAGCTGTGTTTTGTGAGGACCTGGAGGGTATAAGACGAAAATTAATTGCTGCAAAGAACATAATTTCGAATATGTTACAGTAAAGTAGCAGTGGCTTCTAGGATCCGTTTAAGATACAGTCCACGTTACAGAGAAAAACCACACAAATTTTGTCCAATGGAAACAATGTTCTTTCCGTCTCCGCCATGAGAAACGTGTGTGATGCATGAAACGAAAACTGGACAAAAGGTAACTTCACTTTTATAGCCTAGCGACAGAAAAGCGCGCTTTGCTCTTTTGATCATAGCAGCTAGCGTGTGTGGGCTAACAGCGAGTTGCGTAGCTTACAATTCATTTCGAAAATTATTATAAATTTATTTTAACAATAATCGCTAATTAGAGGCTGCACTTCAACCTCGTCATGTTTTCCGGTACTGTTGTTACAGACTGGGTAACGCATCGAAAGTGCCTATCTGTCAACGCAACTGCTGGAGGGCTAGCACACCCGTCGTCATGGATCCGGTCGACCACGTCCGACCAACACAAGGGAGATTCTCCGCATTGCCCGCCAAACACATGGCAATGGCTTCTCGTCTCCACCTGCCATCCGAGAACAAACAACGGACTGATTTTAACATTCTGTGTCATCCCGCAGAGTTGCTCGTAGAATAGGAGCAGCGGGACCAGGGAATTACCATCCCACGCGTAGACTGCTGTTAACAACACAAACGACAGAGTTTGAAATGGTGTCGCGACCGGGCAGTATGGACTGTTAATGAAAGGCGACGCATTGTATTCAGAGATGAATGGCGGTTCTACACTACCCCGGATGACCATCATCGGCTAGTAAGGCGGCGAGCTGGGGAAATCATGTTCTTCTAGTGCTTTGGCGAGGCACAGTGGTGTTATTCCTGACGTCATAGTGTGGGGAGTATCGAGTATGACTTCACGCCATCATTCCCAGTGGATTCAGTGCATGCATCCAGGCCAGACGGGCTGCAACGATAAGTGGGCTCATACTGCCAGGTTCTTTGAAAATTTGACTCGATTTTGTAATCACTGTAATTACATCATACACCCTCTCGACCCGTGAAGTTTCATTTCGTTTGCTCCTCCCCATGTGTTCGCCTCTTTTTTCAGGTGGTGTAGATTAAAGATCCTGTACTTAAAACAATAGAAATAAGAGTCACATAGGATAGTTGCTGCCCTAAGTCCTCCTGTCAATAACTGCCTTTAAATTAGAATTTCTTAATAGTTACAAGGATGGAAACGTTTCGAGCTGTTCTCAAGAGTGCACATTTGAACAATTTGTGTCCTCGAAGCTGTTAACTATTTATACAGTGAATCCTAAAGCGGCGGCGCGGTTACGTTCTTCCATTACCTGCACCTACCTGTGAATTCGTTGCAACAGATCGCTGGTAGGAAAGCCGAGCAGAAACCTACCGTACTGCTACTTGCACCAGGCTGCATAAACATAACTATTCTAAGAATCGGGAAAAGGTCTTAATTTTGAATGAAAGGTTGAAGTACTGGCAAAACTTCGGTTTATTCGGAACCTTGTGATGCACACGTCCACTGCCAAGCCCGTGCTAACATTAACGCAGTCATGCACAAACTCTTCCATTCACGTTATCAAGTTTATGGTAACGTATTTTCCGTAATCTTAACCGCTGCTGAACACGGATTGTTCTTAAATGAAAATGCTCGCCATACTATTAAGTTTATCTGTGTCTAATGCACTCAAGTTTTTAGTCACCGATCTGCTCAACAAGCCACGCGGAATTACTGTCTTTTTTCATACACAAAATTACTTTAAAAAATCCGTAGTTTCTAAAAAACACACCGGAATAAACATGCCTTCACTTTACAACACTTTTGAAACAAGTAGCACAAAAAAACCGTCAAACTATAACTTCCTCGGAGCTCATACTACACAAGAATGTACCATTGAAAGGCTGGGCTCCGATTCCCCTAGACTGCTGGAAGCATTCTATATCTCCCAGAGAAAAGACGCGCGAAGAATACTCATTTCTGATTGGTCAGTTTTCTTTAACGACAATAGAAAAACATTATTCTCCCGTGTTAGTTCGCGCTTTTCATGACTAACCAATCAACATATAACACACTTTCGAACTGTACTTTTTTCCGAAATAAATATTTAGCATTCTGATATTTTGTTTATACTTTACGTTATTAACTATTTTCATTTGCACTCGAATTAGCTTTCCTTTTAACATAAATATTATGACACAAAATTCCCCGCCCTCTGCATTCACACAGTCTGAAAATTTTCTCACACTACTTCGTACAGCGTTCATCACAAGAACGGTGATCTACTTTAGACCACATTCACGCATCATTCACACTACTAAAAGCATATACAAAACTGTACAAACATAAATAAACAAAAAAACCTTCAAGAAATAAACAGAACAATTCACGAAAACATTATCCTGACCTGTTTCTTGAATGTCTGTGCACTACCGAACTCTGGTGGTCAAAATTCTTAACTACATTTTAATTCTTTCTGTTTACTCTTGTCCGCTACTGTCCTCTAGCAGATGGAAATTAGAGCTATGTACACGACTGAACCCGCTTCAGACCATTTGTCACTATGCACGCATGAGTCATTTTCCCGATACACAGGCTCTAGACAGGAGCGATATAAGGCGCCATGCCTGACTACGTTAATCATGGACACAGAATGTTATAGTGTAAATTGCTGAGAACAGCTCGAGATGTGTTGAAAGTTATACCTTTTTTTAAGCATCGGTCTTCTGACTGGCTTGATGCGGTCCGCCTCGAATTCCTCTCCTGTGCCAACCTTTTCATCTCAGACTAGCACTTGCAACCTATTTCCTCCATTATTTGCTGGATGTATTCCACTCCCTGTCTTCCTCTACAGTTTTTACCCTCTTCAGCTCTCTCTAGTACGATGGAGGCTATTCCCTGATGTCTTAACAAATTTCCTATCATCCTGACCTCTTCTCAGTGTTTTCGATATATTCCTTGCCTCGCCGATTCTGCGGGGAACCTCCTCATTCCTTACGTTATCAGGCAATCAAATTTTCAACCTTCTTCTTTAGCACGGGCAACGGCCTTGCCGCAGTGGATACACCGGTTCCCATCAGATCTCCGAAGTTAAGAGCTGTTAGGCGTTGCTAGCATTTGGATGGGTGACCATCTAGGCCACCATGCGCTGTTGCCATTTTTCGGGGTATACTCAGCCTCGTGATGCCAACTGAGGAGCTACTCGACCGAATAGTAGCGACTTCGGTCAAGGAAAACCATCATAACGACCGGGATAGCAGTGTGCTGACCACACGCCCCCCTATCCGCATCCTCGGTGAGGATGATGCGGCGGTCGGATGGTCCCGATGGGCCACTCGTGTCCTGATGACGGAGTGCTTTTCTAGCACCACATCTTAGGCGCTTCTGTTCTCTTCTGCTCCGGTTTTTCCACAGTCCATGTCCCACTGCCATACAAAGTTGTGCTCCAGATGAACATTTTCAGAAATTCCTTTCTCAAATTAAGACCTATACTTGATACTAATAGGCTTTCTTAGCCAGGAATGCCCTTTCTTCCAGTGCTACTCTCCTTTTTTAGTCCTCATGGTTTCGAGCGTCTTGGGTTATATTGCTGCATAGGTAGGATAATTCCTTAACGTTATCTACTGTGAGATCAGCAGTTATGACGTTAATTTTCCCGCATTTCTCATTTTTGCTACATCTCATTACTTTCGTCTTTCTTCAGTTTACTCCCAATCCGTACTCTTTACCGATTAGACTGTTCATTTCTGTTGTGTACATAGTTCCGCGTAGTCAGCGCGTACACAACTTTCCCACGCGCCCCGCTAAGCACAACAGCGCAGGCGCAGCGCTCGTCCGTCTCCGCACTACGAAATTGCACTGTCTTAGAGACGGACCAAATTCTGCTTCCGCCGATCCGCGTATTAATATGTCACGCAGCCAATGAGATTGCTGCTAACGTAGGACCTTTTCTCCTCGCGGATCACACTCGCGCAGTGATACCTGAACGCTCGAGGTTTTATAACGAGTGTACAGACCTCCGATTAGTCAGTCTGCATTAGTCTGCATTAGTCTCTAGTCAAGTTTCAGTCTGCGCCTAATAAGATTATCATATTCCTGTACATAGCCATGAAGAGAAATTTATAGACACTTTGTCAAGTATCAGAGATATGTGAGAATAAGATTAACGTACCAAGACCAAAGGAACTTCAGATTGTCAATTGTAAACAGCATCCAGAATCAAGTTACGTAATATCTATGATTTTTATTATTTTAACAAATGTGTGTGAAAATTAATCAGGTTCTGTTTCAAGTTGGTCACCGTCAATCTGCTACTCTAAGCGTGCAAGTGGCATTTCTATCGTCTGACCTAACGGCAGAAGATAAACACGCCACGATAAGACCACGAGACATATTGCTGACACTCGCCTACTTCGTTAGAGCGACAAGCCAAATAATCTGATGGTGTGTGTACCGAAGGTCTTACAGTACGCACACCACAATTTCATTCAACAGAGTCCTTAATTCTTCTCGCCTTTCACAGGAGATAGTAATGTCATTAATGGATCTTAACATTATTTCCTTTCGCCACGAATTTTAAAATTTTAATCACCCTCTTGAACCTTTCGTCTATTTGCGTAATTGCTTCTTCGACATATGGATCGAACAGCAAGGGTGAAAGACTACATCCCCGCCTTACCTACTTTCTAACCCGAGCACTTACTCCTTGGTCTTCCATTGTGGTTCACTCTTAGTTCTTGTTCTGTAGTATACACCTATTTTTTCAGGGTTTCAAACACCTTGTACCATTTGATACTGTCGAACACTTTTTCCAGACTGACAAATCCTATGAACGTGTCTTGATTTTTCTTCAGTCTTGCTTCCATTACCAACTGCTGCCTTTACCTTTCGTAAAGCGGAACTGATCATCATCTAAAATATCCTCTTGTCAGAAACATGGATTCGTAAGCGGTTAAGCTGATTGTGCGATAATTCTCGCATTTGTCGGCTCTTGCTACCTTCGGAATTGTGTGGATGACTGTTCCAAACGACTAATGGAATATCGCCAGTCTCATACGTTCTACGCACCAACATAAATAGTTGTCTTGTTGCCACTTCCCCCAGGATTTTAGAAATTATTTGTCCCTTCTGCCTTATTTGATCTTACGTCCTACAAAACTCTCCTAAATTCTAACTCTAATACTGGATACCCTCTCTTGTTTCTTCCTGTGCCACGTCAACAGACAAGTCTTCCCCCTCAAAGAGACCTTCAATGTTCTCTTTCTACCCATGCGCTCTCTCCTCTGCATTCAACAGTGGAATTACCTATTAATGTTACCGCCCTTATTTTTAATTTCATCGAAGGTTGCTATGACTTTTCTATATGCCGAGGCAGTTCTTATACTATGAAATTAGAGTTAGGGAATTGTTTAAAATGAACAGGTACGTTGGAACCTAGTCACCAGTATCTCATATTTGAACGTAACTAATTCATAAAACTGAAGAAATAGTAACATATCAGTATCGTTGCCAACCGTACAGTTTAAAGTTAGTTAATAGTGTGTTTTCGGATTCCTAGCTGAGTTCACAGTTACGTTATTATGTGAAATATTTCGACAGTGAACCTCGACTTCATGGTCAGGGACCCTGAGCAGTGCCGTCCTTAACGACCACGCTATCGAGGAGACGTTAAACTCCAACCTTCAGACCTTTCAAGTCGTGTCTCTTACGTGTTCCGTGTCTACACTACAACCGCCGATCGAGGTAGCATGCAGAACACGCTACTGGAGTAGGGTACCATCCACCCATTTCTCTATATAGGTTACGGCGAGTGCCAGAATTGTTTCTTTAAAAGGAGACGGCCGAATTACTTTGTATCGAGTTCAAGTAATAACTGCGTGTGGCCCAATGGTCGGGTACAAGTCTCTCAATTGGACGCAGCTTCGACTACTTGCGTGTCCCTAAAATGCCGCACTTATATAACCCGCAAAAGGGACTTACAGTATAACTTGGAATCCTGGCAACACTTCACATAGTTGACAGGCAAGGCTAGATTCAAGACAGACTGAAAATTTTCGTGATCCGGCGTGGACCTGATCCTGCCACGTTTCGGTTTGCAGGCGAAGCGCTTCATCAAACCCGACTCCGTCTCTAACGACTCGTCCTCGACGGGGGATGCGAAACTCTCATTTCCTTCCTCTAACTATAAGCAAAGTCGATCGAATCTTGGCAGTGAGCTTATATGAAACCACTACCCGCAAAACCTGAAGAAGACGAGATTATTCCAATCGTCTAACGCATAAACCTTTAACTCAATCGAAAACATATCATTAATCACTCATGCTAAGAAGTTCTCATGAAACACATTAAAACAGTTGGTTGCGGCCTTCTGGGAATAGAGCCGTGGTAGAGTCTTGCGACCTGGAGTAAAAGGGCATCATCGCCAGGCCAAATGATAAGTGAGAGATGAAAACTTACCAATTTCTTAGTCAACGACTAGTAGTATATGGAGCCAGTGAGATCTCAAGCAAGCTGCCCGCTATGGAGATCGACGATGACTGTACAATATGCATTACCTAGAAGCGCCACTTGTATGTTGCTGGCTGTTCGATATAACTCCCGCAACACCACATCCACCAATTAACATTGATTACAAGCAACGAATCGAGCCACACTTAGTTTCAGCAAATATTTCGGAAACCACAAGTGAATGGACGATACAGGTGACACGGAGGCTTACTCAGTAGCTCTGAGAGCTGGGTTCACAGGTCGATAATGCTTGGTAAGCAAATTCGTTAACATGCAGAGGGATATCTTGCTAATTTTGAAGTGCCTTCAGCACTTCGCAGAAAGGCAATGCTACTCGTGCAGACATCCACAGAGAGAGAGAAATAATTTCTGGTGTGCCGTAGGGATCTGTGATAGGACTGATACTATGCATACTATACAGTTCCGATTTAGTGGACGTTATTAGATGCATTTTTGGTCGGTGGTCTGATTCTTGAGAAAAATATAATAAGTTACCAATACATAAAACAAACCACAATATACTCTACGAATGAATACCAGAATCTGTCATGTCGCACAAGTACCTGGCAGCGGCAATGTGAGGGAAAATCATTCATAGGTCTTGCGTTCATAAAGTGAATGTCATACTCTGTTTCATTGGTGGAATACACAACACTGCATTTTGTCTTTGACAGAGACTGCTAACAAAACACTTATATAGGTTGTACTGGCATACTAATCAAGTGTGCGGGCTTCAAGTCATGCAGAGAATCAGTTGTAGCAAAATATGTACAAATCAACTTGTTAAATGAATTTAGTTCCTTTCTCATTGAGCAATGGAGCAACAATCATCGTTGGTGGTGGCATGCGTTCTCTCTACTATATCACACACGCTTCTGAAAAGAAATCCGATGATTTCAGAGTAAAATCGTCACATTTGCGAATCGTAACAATTTTATAACACCATCGGTTTTTTAACTATATATGACGGTAGTATCTGTTCCCGAACGCACACGCTATGCCCGAACTCGTACGGGACTTGGTAGATTAATCTACCACGAGTAATGAGTATGATGGGCAAACATCTATTAGGCGCACTACGAATGTAGTGTTGTGGACATGTTGGGAATGTGGATCTTACGGGGGGCGTGCAAGGGATAAGTCCCTGCAGACGCACTATCCTCTGTGCCCGCGGTGGCTCAGATGGATAGAGCGTCTGCCGTGTAAGCAGGAGATCCCGGGTTCGAGTCCCGGTCGGGGCACACATTTTCAACATGTCCCAAATGAAGTGTATCAACGCCTGCTTGCAGCTAGGGTGTCAGTTTAATTATCATTTCACCATCGGTTTTTGTTGGCCCTGTATCCGACAGACAGAGGAAAGTAGATTCACAGGCCGGAGACAATGCCCAGATCATATGTAACTTGCGCTTGCTCAGAATAATCGGAGGGACACTATAAAATGATCGGCAATTAATCTCAGGAACGAACTTTGCTTATAGCAGAACAAAAACAATGACCGAAAGCGAATCGCTTCTCTTTGCTAGGATCTGCTGAGATGGCACTTCCAGCTAACTTTTCTGAAACAAATATTACAGAATTAAAATTCATTTCACAACTTATAGTTATAAATGACTAAAAGAATCTGAGATATTTTTAACATATTTAATTATAAATTAAATGTGTAACCTACTACTGAGGCACGAAAAATACGTCTGCTCATATCGATGCAGACAAGATAAATACGTCAAGTCTTTTGAGAGGAGCTTCGTTCGTCGCTTTTTCTAAAACATTTGAAATTACGAACTCTGCGATTCGTTTCAGCCACAGTCTCGTCTCTCTGATATCATTAATCTGAATATGCAGTTCGTATAGTCTTTCCTGCACAGTATTTCGCTTCTCTATATATATAACTTTTTACAAACAACGTAAAATACTTGTACTATTGCGAGGCACACTTACGAGCAAGATAAAATACTTTCAAATAATTCACACATAAAAAGAGATGACATTCCTTAAGTAATGCTTCAACTTCAGAGTAGTAGTTGCGCCCTACATCATTAATTATTTGTTGGAAGTATTCGAACCTCTGTCTAGCTCCACACTTTTTACCCTCTACGGCTCCCTCTAGTACCATGGAAATAATTCCCTGATGTCTTGCCACATGTCCCGTCATCATGTCCCTTCTTGTTAGCCGGCCGGAGTGGCCGTGCGGTTCTAGGCGCTACAGTCTGGAGCCGAGCGACCGCTACGGTCGCAGGTTCGAATCCTGCCTCGGGCATGGATGTGTGAGATGTCCTTAGGTTAGTTAGGTTTAATTAGTTCTAAGTTCTAGGCGACTGATGACCTCCGAAGCTAAGTCGCATAGTGCTCAGAGCCATTTGAACCATTTTTGAACCTTCTTGTTATCAGTGTTTTCAGTACGTTCCTTTCAACACCGATTCTGTGGAGAACCTCGCTGTTCCTTATCTTATCAGTCCTCCTAATTTTCTGTAGCATCACATCTCAGGCGCTTTGATTCTCTTGTTTCGGCTTCCCTGAAGTCCATAATTCATCCCCAAGCAACGCTGTTGTGCAAACGTACAATCTCAGAAACGTTTCCTCAAATTAAGGTCTATGTTCGTTACTAGTAGACTTCTTTTGGCCAGGAATGCTCTCTTTGTTAACCTGCTTTTTATGTCCTCCTTGCTTCATGTGTCATGGGTTATTTGGCTCCAAAGGTAGCAGAATTCCTTAACTTTGACTACTTTGTGATCACTAATTCCGATGTTAATCTTCCCGCAGTTATCATTTGAGCTACTTATAATTATTTTCTTCTTCTTCCGAGGCTACAGCCTGTTTCCTTCAGGACCCCTCATTTCACCCTGGACGGCCAGCTAGAGATTAGCCTAGCAAGAAAGGATGAAGAACATCATTACTTTCGTCTTTCTTCGGTTTACTATCAGTCCATACTCGGAACTCATTTGACTGTTCATTCCATTCAACAAATCGTATAATTCCTCTTCATCTCACCTGAGGATAACAATGTCCATAGCAAATCTTATCACTGATGTCCTTTCACCCTGAATTTTAATCCCACTCTTGATTTTTTTTTTCGCCATTGCTTCTCCGATTAACAGATTGTACAGTAGATGTGGAAGACTGCATACCCGCCTTAACCATTTTCATTCCGAGAATTTCGTTCTTGATCTTCCAGTCTTACTGGTACATGTTGTATATTATCTGTCTTTTCCTACAGCTTACTATTATTTTTTCTAGTTTTTCAAACAACTTGCAATATTTTACATTCTCGAACGCTTTTCCTTGTAAACAAATTCCAAGGACGTGTCTTGATTTTTCTTCAGCCTTGCATTCATTATCAATAGCAACGTCTGAACTGTCTCTCTGGTGCCTTTACTTTTCATAAGGCCAATATGATCGTCATCTAATGGATCCTCAACTTTCTTTTGCGTTGCGGTATGTTATTCGTGTCAGCTACTTTGATGCGTGAGCTCCTTAGCTGACTGTGCAATAGTAGTAGCATTTACCTGCTCTTGCTATCTTCGGAATTGTGTCGACGATGTTTTTTTGGCAGCCTGATGGTATGTCGCCAGTCTCATTGATTCTAAACGACCACACGGGTAGCCGTTTTGTTGCGCTGTGAGCCTCCCAAGTAATTTTTCCAAGGCTCTTTTAAACACAGGTCTCCTGTGTCTTCCATATCGACTTCACATTCTTCTTCCATCACGTTGTCAGACAATTCCTCCCCCTCGCATAGACCTTCAGACTTCTCTTTCCACCTACCCCCCCTCTCCGCTGAGTTCAACAGTGGAATTACCAGTGCACTCTTAATGTTGCCGTCCTTGTTTTTAATTTCAAAAAAATGGTTCAAATGGCTCTGAGCACTATGGGACTCAACTGCTGAGGTCATTAGTCCCCTAGAACTTAGAACTAGTTAAACCTAACTAACCTAAGGACATCACAAACATCCATGCCCGAGGCAGGATTCGAACCTGTGACCATAGCGGTCTTGCGGTTCCAGACTGCAGCGCCTTTAACCGCACGGCCAATTCGGCCGGCTTTTAATTTCACCTAAGGTTGTTTTCTATACGCTGAGTCAGTCTTCCGAAGATCATTTTCGATTTCTTCACATTTTTCAAGCAGCCATTTTGACTTTGCCTCCCCGCACTTCCTATTTATGTAATTCCTAAGTGATTTATTAGTATATTATTTTATTCTTGTCTTTCCCTGAACATTTTTGCACTTCCTTGTGTCACCGAGCAATTAGAAGTATTTCTTCTGTTACCCAAGGTTTCTTCACAGTTTCGTTCCTTGTACCTACGTTTGCTTGTCCAACATCTGTGATTACTATTTTTAGAGATTTCACTCCTCTTCAACTGCCTACAAACACCTTAGCAAACTTGAAATATGCTTCATCATGTCTCAGTACTTCACCATCTCACTTATTTTTACAATGACTCTTCCATACGATTCGCTTAAACTTCAGCCTACTCTTCATCACTACTACATTATGATCGGAGTCCATATCTGCTCCTGGGTACGCCTTAAAAACCAATACCTGATTTCGGAGTCTGTGTCTTACCATGAAGTAATCCAGCTGGAATCTTCTCGTGTCTTCGCGTCTTTTCCAAGTATTTCCCCTCCTCATGTGATTATTTAAAGAGTATTCCCTATTATCATCCCAGATGTATTGCAGAACTCGCATACCTTGGATATTAAAAACCGCTACAACTGAAGCGCTTTTTAATATTCAAGATTAATACTCTTAGCTGTGGTTGCCCCACCTACAAGGTGTCTGCAGAACTCAAATAGTCTTTCTTCTTTCTTATTCCTACTGTCAAATCATATTCTCCCACAACCCTTTCTTCTACTTCTTCCCCCGCAACCACATTCCAGTCCCCCATGACTATTAGAAGCCGGCCGGAGTGGCCGAGCGGTTCTAGGCGCTACAGCCTGGAACCGCGCGACCGCTACGGTCGTAGGTTCGAATCCTGCCTCTAGCATGGATGGGTGTGATGTCCTTAGGTTAGTTAGGTTTCAGTAGTTCTAAGTTCTAGGGGACTGATGACCTCAGAAATTAAGTCCCATAGTGCCCAGTGCCATTTGAAACTCAGAAGAGTGTTCCTGGAGCCACTCTGTAGCAATTCTGGACGTGTGGAGTGTTGCGCTGTCCTGCTGGAATTGCCGAAGTCCGTCGGAAAGTACAATGAACATGAATGGATGCCGGTGATCTGACAAGATGCTTACGTTAATGTCCCCTGTCAGAGTCGTATCTAGATTTATCAGAGGTCCGATATCACTCTAACTGCACACGCTCACATCATTACAGTGCCGCCAGCAGCCTGAACAGTTCCCTTCTAACATGTAGCGTCCATGGATTCATGAGGTTGTCTCCTTACCCGTACCCGTCCATCCGCTCGATAGGGACCGATCATCTCAGCAGTTTGGTCTCTTAGGAATTAACACACATCCGCTCCATACAATTTGAAACGAGACTCGTCCGGCCAGGCAACATGTTTCCAGTCATCAACAGTCCAATGTTGGTGTTGACGTGCCCAGGCGAGACGTAAAGCTTTGCGTCATGCTATCATCAAGGGTACACGAGTGGTCCTTAGGCTCTGAAAGCCCATATCGATGATGTTTCGTTGAATGGTTCGCACGCTGACACTTGATGCCCCCGAATTGAAATCTGCAGCAATTTGCGGAAGGTACGCACTTCTCTCACCTTGTAAGATCCTCTTCAGTCGTCGTTGGTCCCGTTCTTGCAGGATATTTTACCGGCCGCACCGATGACAGAGATTCCTGATATCCACGGTACAATCATGAAATGATCGTACGGAAAAATCCCCACTTCATCGCTACCTCGGAGATGCTGTGTCCCATCGCTTGTGCGCCGACTGTAACACCACATTCAAACTCCCTTAAATCTTGATAGCTTGCCATTGTAGCAGCAGTAACCGATGTAACAACTGGGTCAGACACTTATTGTCTTATATAGATATTGCCGACCGCAGCGCCGTATTCTGCCTGCTTACATATCTCGGTATTTGAATACGCATGCCTGCAGCAGTTTCTAAGGTGCTGCGGTGTATGATCAGCAGCGGCTCATGCTGGTATGTATGAACAGGCAACCGTCAATTCATGAAGTGAACTACCATTAAGGTTAGCCTTAACACATGATGCCATGTGTCAGTCTATGAAGTTCTTTTCACCATCGAGAGCATGATTTTATGGAAAATTTTGTGGAGAACGTAGGATGTGGAGAAGCATCACTGGAATACATTTTATTTATTTGGTCTTTGGCCTATCTGAACTATACACCCATTTTCAGTTCGTTAGTTAGTTGCCCAATAACAAATTCAAATTACAAAAGATATAACAGTCTCGTCACAGCTAGTCTAGTAGTCAAAGCCCTACCTGAATGACCTGTGCATAAAAGGGGTTGGAGCCTGAAAGTGAAAGATGCCAACTTTGCTGAACATCCATCCTCGGAATGAATGTCTTTCATACGATATGAAGTATGATGTTCTCCATAGATGAACTAAAGGCAGAAAACTAACATGACTTAAAATTCTGGCCATTAATAAAAAACAATTAAAAAATCCTGATCTGGCCCGTGACCGAGCAAAGTTCCATTACTCACCCTTACTAAAACAGCAGTCAGTTGTTATTTCTGCCACCGTTAGATACTAAGCTTTTGTAGCCGTTCAACACCCACATTCCACAAATTTCAATCTCCCCCCTCCCCCTTTTCTCGATCTGTTCAACACATTTACCAGTTTGTCCATGTGACATACTAGCTTGTGCCATTACTATCTTGTAGTACATATTTGGCTTACACATTCAAATAGTTTTAATATTTGAAAGTACTGTAATATAAGATCTATTTGTCAGTGTCTCTTTGCGTATTACATTATGCTTGTGTTTTGTATCGATATAGTCTTAAAAGTCACATATCTTTGTACGGCTATCAATTCTCGCTGAAGTTGTGTGGACTATCTGCTTAGTATTAAGTTATCTGACGATGGCCGAAGAAGCTGAAAGCCGATTCCTATCGAACTATTAAATAAATATTATTGTAGGCCATTAATATTATGTGTTCAAGTTTTTTATATGTTTATGTTCCTCCAAGAACCGACGGAATTTTCCATAAAAATCATTAATATCTATAAATATTTTGACATTGAATATTTAAAAAATTTTAAGTCCATATATCCTCCCTGGCTCTCACGTGCATTCTGTGTTTGGTGAACAAGTGGTCGACATCGCCGTTTCGTCCACGCCACAGTCGCAAATATCAGTAACACATAAATTCAAGGGAGGGATGTGTTCTCGGAAACTGCAGTGGTTGAACCTCTCTACTTGTCGACGAGCTGCTGAGTTGTTATAGCAGATTCGAAGCGGAATGTCTGACTGGACAGAAGTTTTGTATTGACTTTTCTATGTATCTGATGTGTCCCAATTTTTGTTCTACCGCTGTTCAGTATTGATCGGTGCACACTGTAAATGACAGTGAGGTTATCGGATGTAGTAGCCTCTCTTGCCGTCTATTCCATTGTTGTTGATTTCTGCAAGTGATTTTATCCAGACGACATAAATGTGTTTATTTCTGCGAAAGAGCTCCACATATTGAAACCGTATTTCCATCACGCGTTTATTGACAATTTTGATCACTTTTCACTGTTAGGCAAATTGGAGTACGCTTCTGGCATATAATGGTGTCTAGATTCTTTCATTTGTGTATTGAATTGTCTTGAATAAGGCACATGATTTCGACGTTTAATTGGAAATCACTGGAGACGGTTTAATCATCTGTGACTACCCCGTTGTGGAACAGTGAAAAGATCAACATGATCTGATAATTCATCTTTTACCTTAGTTCGATTAGAAAGTCGGGTTTATTTAGTGAAGACGACCATAATAGCTTATAAAGCCAGCTTTACTAGCCTCCGCCACGTTAAAAAAATGGTTCAAATGGCTCTGAGCACTATGGGACTTAACTGCTAAGGTCCTCAGTCACCTAGAACTTAGAACTACTTAATCATAACTAACCTAAGGACATCACACACATCCACGCCCGAGGCAGGACTCGAACCTGTGACCGTAGCGATCGCGCAGTTCCAGACTGTAGCGCCTAGAACCGCTCGGCCACTCCGGACGGCTCCACCACTTTCATCACCAGTATTTGATCCGCATTGGTAGGAGAGTTAATGGCGTCAAGTTCCAGGTCATGAGAAACTGCACGAAGTTCTGAATTAAATTCCAAACCTTTCCCCATGTCTTACGGAGTGATGTCATGTGATACTGTTGTTGGTGATCCGTCGGATGGGACCGTTAACCTCGGGGATCCACTTCCTGGTATCTGACAGGAGTAGGCTATGTGCCGCAACCGAGTTTCATCTTCTCCTTTCTTTCTCATCGACATCAACAACTCCATCCAGATTCATCACACTTACCTACAACATACCATACACTTAAAACACTCAAACTGTGAGAAGAAAATCTGCCATTGTGCGAAAAATACGAAAGTTTTTCCAGGTACGCTGCTGAATCTGCCCTTGGAGCCCCCTAACCAATAACACCAAACAATCTTTCTAAGCCACCTATCACAAACACATTTTTTCACATTTGCGAGAAAAATCACGGACGTTGATTTCTTTAAAAACAATTTGTGTGTTTGCTGTGGATTGGTGATGATCACCCTGCAACTGCGTCATTGATACAAGACAATTGTCTGCTACATATACTTTTGAGTAGGCGCATTTTCGTCCACTGTTGCTCTTTCAACATGGATAGGCTCTATGAACGAAAAGAAAACTTGAAAATGAACTTTTCGTAAATCGTGGTACAAACGCTCAGTGACCAAACTGTTCATATTCATGTTGCAGACCATAAACCAATCAGGCACAACAGTGACAAGTTCGTTGCTTAATTAAAACAGAAACGTTAAAAATTTTCAACATAGACGTAAAAGATTAGTACGTTCACAATTGCAAGTTGAAAGGTGGTTGCAGCACCAACAACAAGTAAGTGAACAACTACTCTGTAACGTTCCACTAGAGACACAGGACTCTTATACCAAAAACCTCAAAAAAATGTCGCTGAACCACCCCCGAAAGTTTTTCAGTGGAAGTAGGATTCACCTTGTAGACAAAACACATTTTTCATTGTCACATCACTCCATCTTATTGATACAAGAGTTCTTACTTGTTGCTGGTCGTTACCTATCTCTCCTCGGTCGATGAAAGGCATGTCAGATATTTCATTTTGGCCCTCTGCTGTGAATTTGCCCTGTAACAATAAGGGCCTCTAAACGTGTGACGGGACCTCATCTAATCTCCTCCTCCAACTAATTTTCCTATGCCCTTGATCAGATGCTGAGTCCTCAAGAGCAGTTGGATTAGAGACATCTGCAAAATATCTTACAGCATTTACTTACGTCCTAGTGATTGTGGCGACACGTTTTGTCTTGGACTCCACGAGACGCTGAAAGCTTTGGTGTGCGATCGTGATTCATAGGCGCTCAACCATCTCCCACAAATCACCCCTACGTCCATAATATCCTCCTGGTATTGAGTCTTGGAAAACACTCTGACTTGAGACGTAATAAGGCCTATAGAACAAACTACCGTCTCAGTGCTAACCAGCATGGATCTTAAAAACATCGACCGTGCGAAAACCTTTCTCACATTACGTCGTGAAAGTCATTGATCAAGGGACTCAGGTAGGTGCAGCATTTCTTGACTTCAGAAAAATATTTGAATAGACATAACACGTACGCTTATTAAAGAAAGAACAATCGTATTTGGTATCATTAGCAATTTGTGACTGAACTGAGACTTTCTGGTACGAAGAGTGCATCATGTTATCTGGGGTGGAGAATTATCGACAGATGGAGAAGTGTGTCCTAGGAAAGCTAGTTGGATCCTTGCTGTTCGTATTATATTAATTACAAGACAGATAATATTAATGAAAACCTCAGTCTTTTCGTAGGTGATGCGGTTATATATAATGAAACACTGTCTGAAAAAATCTGGGCAAATATTCAGTGATACCTTGAAAAGATTTTATGTGCTGCAAAGATTAACAACTCAACTTGCTTTAAATATAATAATAGAAATGTAAAACCGTGCATTTCACAAAACGCAAACACGTTCTTTCCTACGACTACAATATCAATCAGTCACAACTGGAACTAGTATCATTGAGTGAAATATCTAGGAGTAGGCATCTTACTTATCGCTCCCACAGATATCACACAGACAAAATTAATTACAGCGCGGCCACAGCCGCTCAATCATTCTCACCGCGCTCCACGCTTCATACGTGAATCGAATGGGAAGAAGCCCTAATAAATAGTATTATGGGAGGTACCATTTGCCATGCACTTCACAATGGTTTTCAGAGTATATACACTATGTGATCAAAAGTATCCGGACACATGGCTGAAAATGACTTACAAGTTCGTGACACGGTCCATCGGTAATGCTGGAATTCAGTATGGTGTTGGTCCACCCTTAGCCTTGATGACAGCTTCCACGCTCGCACACATACGTTCAATCATGTGTTGGAAGGTTTCTTGGGGAATGGCAGCCCATTCTTCATGATGTGTGAAGTATTTAATTTCCTGCTAAAAATATAGTATAGTTTTACATATTCAAGCAATATTGAATGCATTAGTGATAAAACCGGCGTAATTACAATAGAAACAAATAATGAGAGTTGGTAAACACGCCTCTTACTTGTATAGAATACTGCACTGTTATTTATCCTTCGAAGATGACCGCTGAACCGTCGAAACCGATTATTTTGTGAAATTTGTCAGTGACTATGTCTATGACATAAACATTTCAAATACCGAGAATTTTGAATTCCCACAGCCTGCATGCCATTTACGATCGATCTTGTCCATGGAGAAACCGAAAGCAGAGATTGTGTTTTCCTGTGACTGTGATGTTAATACTCACAGCACTCAAATAAATCGAGAACAGATTGATGTCATGAGCAGAAGACGGAAAACGCATTTCGTTGCCACGGAGCAGAAACTGAGTGATGAAGGACGTGGATAGAGTGGATAAATGTCGAAAAAGCCTGCCCGTTATGTAATGATGTGGCAGTATATCAACTGATGAATAACAGATCTACCAAAAGTTTGTAATAATGTTAGCTATTTCATTGCATGAAGTACGTAGAAACACTGAGACCTGTATATGTAAAGAAGTGACGTACGCGCCGGTAAAAGTGGGTGATGCAGTAAGGTATTCTATAATATATAGCGAGGTTATAACGTATTCTGAATGTAAAATAATCTGCGTGTAGTTAAGCGTGAAAGGTAGATCAACATAGTAATCGGACAATTATATAGATCTCCTGCCTCACGAGCTGCAGTGGCAGAGCGCTTCAGAGAGAACTTGGAGAATATTGGGAATATGTCTTCTAATCATGCTATTATAGCAGGCCGGAGTGGCCGTGCGGTTCTAGGCGCTACTGTCTGGAACCGAGCGACCGCTACGGTCGCAGGTTCGAATCCTGCCTCGGGCATGGATGTGTGTGATGTCCTTATGTTAGTTAGGTTTAATTAGTTCTAAGTTCTAGGCGACTGATGACCTCAGAAGTTAAGTCGCATAGCGCTCAGAGCCATTTGAACCATGCTATTATAATATGAGGGAGACTTCATTTTGCCGGCAGAAGAATGGGAGAGTCGTGCGATCGAAACTGGAGCCGATACGAATATCTTGCCTGAAACTTACTTAAAGCAGATAGAGAACGAACTCTAAGGTAACATCTTAGACCTTCTATCAGCAAACAGTCTTAAACGTAGAGGTAGGCATGGTGATAATAAGGCTGTGACAAGATAAACGAGTTTGGATGTCTATAAGGAATATTAGGAAAGGTAGAAAAATATTTTTGCTTCGCAAGAGTGACAGTATACAACTTGTATCTGACTAGCCAACATCTAATACACAGCTCTGAGGACGAAGACGTGCAGCACCACTCGATAAAATTCAGAAGCATCGTTCAAACCGACTTGGATAAGTATGCTCGAGCAACGTTTGACGGGAGTAATAGCCGTGTCAGAAAGCTGCTTCGGAAACAGAACTTCATCTCACGTTTGACTGAAATCAAGACATGCTGATAAACAAAAGCTGAACGAAGCTAAAAGAAGCGCAATGAGAGTAACGTGAGAAGCTTTTAATGAATTTGAAAGTAAAATTTTGCCAATCGATGTGGCTATGAACCTAAGAAGTTACAGCGTTACGTAAAATCAGAAGGAGGATTAAAATCATCTATCCAGCCACTCAGTGACCATACTGACACCGAAACGGAAGACGACAGACAGTTGAAATAATTAATTCAACCTTCTGAAAATGTTTCCCCGAGTAATACCGTAATATGGTCCCTCCTTTCGATCACCGGACTAAATATGTGACTGGATTAGATATTCCCTTCCAAACAGCACTCAACATACCGCTCTTAATGCAACAAAATCGACAGAGGTAGTTAGAATTTCAGGAGTGTCCCAGAGAAGTGTGGTAGGACCGTTACCGTTTACATTGTATGAGGGTAAGTCAATTATTACCCACAAAGTAGTTACAAAATTTTATTGTGATCAGATAGGAAACTTAGAAGCAAATCATTTTTCGACATAGTCTTCTTGCGTTTCAACGCACTTACTCCATCGTTATACAGGCTTCCTGATGCCCTCATAAAAGAAGGCTCTCTGTTGAGCTGCGAGCTGGGAATGCACCGCTTCTTTCACTGCTTCGTCCGAGGCAAATCGACGGCCCCTTAATGCCTGTTTGAGTGGACCAAACAAGTGATAGTCAGAAGGGGCAAGATAGGGACTATATGGAGGATGATCCAGTACTTCAAATTTGAGTTTCTGGAACGTTTCAGCAGTGTGGGCAGCAGTATGGGGACGGACATTGTCGTGCAACAACACAACACATTTTGACAGCAATCCTCGGCGTTTGCTCAGAATTGCAGGCTTTAGCTTGGCAGTAAGCGTCTCACTGTAACGTACACTGTTCATTGTTGTTCCCTTTCCCCATAATGTTCCAGTACTGGACCTTGTGCGTCCCAAAAAACCGTAAGCATCAGTTTTCCTGCGGACGGTTGGGTCATTAGCTTTTTCTTGCACGGTAAATTTGGATGTTTCCATTCCGCACTCTGCCGTTTACTATCCGGCTCGTAATAATGGATCCATGTTTCGTCACCAGTAATAATCCTGTCTAAGAAGTTGTCCCCTTCGTTACCATAGCGATTCAAATATTTTTTGCAGATGTCCAAACGCGTTTGTTTATGCAGTTGTGTGAGTTGTTTTGGGACCCATCTTGCACAAACTTCATGAAACCCAAATCTGTTGTGGATGATTTCGTAGGCAGAACCGTGACTAATTTGTAGACGATGTGCCACTTGGTCGATAGTTAATCGTCTGTCTAAGAGAATCATTTCACGTGAACGCTCAATGGTTTCTTCATTCGTGGCGGTAAACGGTCGTCCGGCTCCTTCATCGTGTGTAACACTTGTGCGACCATTCCGGAATTTTTCAATCCATTCGTTGACATTCAGTTGAGGCACAACACTGTTCCCGTACTGAACCGAAAGTGTTCGACGAATTTTGCCCTTGATACGCCTTCCGACCACAAGAAACGGATCACTGAACGTTGCTCTTCAGTGGAGCAGCCATGATTAACAGCACGGCAGCGATAACGAAACTAACCTAGCATCTTGAAAATTGCAAAGATATAACAACAAATAAACAAAGCATGCATCATCAACATAAAATGACAATACTACCAAAATAAACAAAAATATAAGTAAATTGCAGATAATAATTGACTTACCCTCGTATATACACTTTGTGATCAAAAGTATCCGGACACCCCCAAAAACATACGTTCTTCATATTAGGTGCATTATGCTGCCACCTACTGCCAGGTTCTCCATATCAGCGACCTTATTAGTCATTAGACATCGTGCTCCGCGAAACTCACAGACTTCGAACGTGGTCAGGTGACTGGGAGTCACTTGTGACATACGTCTGTACGCGAGATTTCCACACTCCTAAACATCCCTAGGTCCATTGTTTCCGTTGTGGTAGTGAAGTGGAAACGTGAAGGGACACGTACAGCACAAAAGCGTACGAGCCGACCTCGTCTGTTGACTAACAGAGACCGCCGACAGTTGAAGAGGGTCGTAATGTGTAATCGGCAGACATCCGTCCAGACCATCACACAGGAATCCCAAACTGCATCAAGATCCACTGCAAGTATCATGACAGTTAGGCGGGAGGTGAGAAAACTTGCATTTCATGGTCGAGCGGCTGCTCAGAAGCCACACATCACGCCCGTAAATGCCAAACGACGCCTCGCTAGGTGTAAGGAGCGTAAACATTGGACGTTTGAACAGTGGAAAAACGTTGTGTGGATTGGCGAATCACGGTACACGATGTAGCGATCCGATGGCGGGGTGTGGGTACGGCGAATGCCCGGTGAACGTCATCTGCTAGCGTGTGTAGTGCCAACAGTAAAATTTGGAGGTGGTGGTGTTATGGTGTGGTCGTTTTTTTCATGGAGGGGGCTTGCACCCCTTGTTGTTTTCGTGGCACTATCGTAGCACAGGCCAACATTGATGTTTTAAGCACCTTCTTGCATCCCACTGTTGAAGAGCAATTCGGGGATGGCGATTGCATCTTTCAACACGAGTGAGCACCTGATCATAACGCACGGCCTGTGGCGGAGTGGTTATAGACAACATCCCTGTAATGGACTGGTCTGCACAGTCCTGACTTGAATCCTGTAGAACACCTTTGGGATGTTTTGGATCTCCGACTTCCTGCCAGGCCTCAGCGACCGACATCGATACCTCTCCTCAGTTCAGCATTCCGTGAAGAATGGGCTGCCATTCCCCAAGAAACCTTCCAGCACATGACTGAACGTATGCCTGCGAGAGTGGAAGCTGTAATCAAGGCTAAGGGTGGGCCAACACCATACTGAATTCCAGCATTACCGATGGAGAGCGCCACAAACTTGTAAGTAATTTTCAGCCAGGTGTCCGGATACTTTTTATCACATAGTGTAAATGATCTGCCTGATAACGCCGGAAGCTCTTTAACACTGTTAGCAGATGGTGCGGTTGTGGATAAGAACGTAGCGACGCCAGATTGTAGCAAATTGCAGGATAACCTGCAGAGGATGAATGGCGCAAGAACTGGCAGTTAACGCTAAATGAAAATAAATGTAATATATTGTGCATACGTAGGAGACAAAATCCACTACTGTACTGTTACAATGGCTGTTGACCCCACACAAAAATAAATCTAATACATTTCGCATACATAGGAGTGGAAATCCTCTACTGTACTGTTACACTATTAGTGATTAATTGCTGTAAACAATAACAACCGTAAAACCCCTAGGACTAACCATGTGGAGAAACATAAAGTGGAATGATCGCATAAAACTAATAATTAGAAAAATAGTTACTCCACTGAGAGTCAGAGGAATAATCTTATCGAAATGTAATTTATCCACGAAAGAAGTGGATTGCAAAACATTTGCTCGACCGATTCTTGGGTATTGCTCATTAGTGTGGGATCCTTGAAAGATTGGATTAATAGAAGAGAGACAAGATCCAACGAAGAGCTGCACGATTCGCAACAGGATCATTTAACTGGTGCGAGAGCCTCACGGAAATGCTCAACAAACTCCAAAAGCAGGCGCTACAGAGACGCGTTGTGTATCACGAAGACATTTACTATCGAAATCCGTGGGGAACCGGGTAACATATTCCTTCCTCCTCCAAATGGATCACGAATTGACCACAACTATAAAATCCGGAAAATTAGAGCTAAGCGGAGGTTTACCGACAATCGTTCTTCCTATGCGCCATTCGCGAATCAAACAGGGAAAGACGGGATCAGACGGCAGTACCACGAGCACACTCTGCCATATAGTGTAAGGTTTATTGCAGGGTACAGATGTCGATGCAGATATACGGATTGTAGTCAAAGACGTTCTATACCGAGATGCAAATTATAGAAGTTTATAGAAATATTATAAGATAATACAATGATTAATACAGATTCGTAATTTTGAAAACACAGTGTTTGTTCTTTAGTGCCTGAAAATGTCGTCAGATGTGTTTCTAATCACTCAGTATGAACATCTAACATTTTCTATAACTACATTAGTACTCCAAAAACCACCTTACGGTGTCTAACGAAAGCTTCCCCGAGTACCAATATCTTTCCTTGGCGGATAGAAATTCAAGACGCTTGAACAAAGTGCGTAGTAATCAGCAATGATCAACGACATCAGAGAAGGTAATGGACATCGTTACATTAACCAATCATAAAATATATTCACAGGATATGCAGTTCTTTACAATAATTCCACAATTACCACTTCCTCTGCAAAACAATTCCGGAGGAAAACTTGTTCACTGTTCGAATCACCGGTTGGGGACTACTCTGGATGGAATCATCAAAAGGTAAAGGATACGGCAAACTTTCTACGGTTCTTCTAATGGGTGTTAGAAGGCATTTCTGAGTATTAGTGGAGTCAAACTGAAATAGGATAACAACTTCTGGTTAGAAGATGATATGATAATAACAACAGCATCACTGAGCAGTGTAACAGATGTTGTTACCGTGACAAATGTAAAATTAGCTTGCGTTACTATGAGCAAAACGATAACCGAGTATTTCTTCTGAAGACTGAAATTAAGCTAAGGCTAACCATCACTGTACGGATTTATATGCCTGTATTATAAGCTGGCGATGAGATTACTGAGGAAATATGCGACGGAATATATTCCTGTACAAACCATGTGAGGTGGGGCGAAAAAAATAACCCTGATTGGAGAGCTGGTATAGCGGAAGGAGTAGAAGCTAGAGTGATGAGCATGGGCTGGGAGAAAGAGAGAGATCAGACTTTTACACAATCACTGCCTGCGGAATCCATGGCCATTACTTTAAATAGAGCAGATTTTTTCCCCTCGGCAATCACCTATTATTAGCATTGTAATCCACACCATAAAATCAGCTCAAGTAACGCTAACCATCGAAAAATACACAAACAAGGGAAGGTCATGATGTGTTGTTGAGACAATTATATTTATTCATAGGGCAGTTAATAGAGCAACAAAATATACATACATCAAAAAAATTGCAACTGCTATGTGCTATTAGAACGAGAGGTATCAGTCGTCAAAGTTACGATGATAATATTATAGGTATGAATGTTTTATTGCACAAATGGATTACTTGAGACAAATAGTCTGTAATATGACATGGAACACACTGTAACAGAGTTTACCTATTTGACTACACTGTAGAAGGCAAAAAATAAACAAGTCAGCAATAACAGGATATTCATTACGTAGGCAGCTCTCGCATTCTGCACATTTGATGAAAGCAGGTTGGTCACAGTTCTCCTGGAAACAGTCTTCCGTTAATCCTTCTTCAAAGTAGTACTCCTAGGATGTTTGAAATACACCAGAAAAGTCTCTGATGTAGCCGCAATATAAAAATGTAAGTTTGATTAAGTGGGAGAATCGTGCTACCTAGAACTGCAAATACGCAAACGTTTGAGGGCGAAAGAAGTTCTTTTGTGACATGTGTTAATGTGATTGTCAGAAGATACCACAATTGTATCTGTGATAGATTTCACAATCTTTTTTATGGACGGAAGAAGAGAACGTCGGCAGGTTGCACAATGCCTGTAGAATTCGTTGTGATCAGCTTCTTGATGAATTCAACGCCTGCAGGAACTGCAGAGTTGTACATTTCATCTCTGTTGGCTATCCAGGATTCAACGAAATGAAGGACTTTAGCTTTTTTCTTGGATATCTGGCCACATTACTTGTGCTGGAAAGACTTTTAAATCGCTCTTCATCATACTACCAGATTTGCTATCAAACGTCTGGATATTGGGTAAATTTACATCCATATTTTCAGGAAAAAGGCCGGTGTGCTCCGATACAAGGACATACAAGTGGGGTAGCAGCGAACAATGCCTCACAATACCAGGCGTTACCAAATAAGAGTGTATGGTTGTCACTATGGATCCAACCGCATCAAAGACGTGCTTGCTTCTCTTCACTACGGGAGTTTATCTAGATCGTTGATCTTCATCAAATCTTGATTGGTCGGCATTAATTACTTGATTTGGTGACAGACGTTTTTCCTCAGTGAGAGACCAGATTTTTCTCAGGAACTGACAACGTTTTCGTTAAATATCGACATCCCCTTCAACAAACCGCTTGCTAACTTTGTAGGTTATTTTGCGACAGGCATTCTTATTCTTACACTTAAATTTCTTTACCGATAAGTTTGAAGCTCTGAACTGCAATGAATTGTGAGAGTCAATCGTCTTCCTTATTTTCAGTGTTCAAAGTCTGAACTTGCGGTCACGTGTTATTGTATTTTCCTGTCTCTTTGCCATAAAATTATTACATCATTCAGGATTTATCACATCCTGCCGAATTTTTTGGTTTGAGGAATGACGTTGTTTTAGCCTGTTTTCAAAGTTTTATTACAAAGTTTCGCTCTTTATTTTTCTTTCCTGATTCAAAACTGTTGTAATTTTTAGGCAAGTTGTCTTATCAGTTGCTAATCCAGGACAACACGGACGGGTAGGATCAACATCTCCATCTTTTTCCATTGATTGTTTAGTCCTTATGTTGTACGCATCAGCCAGATATCCTCCTGGAAACTTCGTTCGTTTTCTTAGAGGTGATGGCGGATAAAATGAACCACTGCTTCCCTGTAAATCCGTCACTGGTGATATTGCTTCGATTCTCACCAACATGGCATTATCATTTTCTTCGTCTGATGCCACTTCATCTGACATCTCTTCATCTCGTGCCTCTTCCTCTGATGCCTCTTCAACTATTAAAAGTGTAGTAACCTCTCCTATTACAGCATACTCTTCTGTCAAATTCTGTTTCTAAATAAGATCCTCTTCTAAATAAGATACACCTTTTGTAATACGAAGGTACTCCATCAACAGTCTCTCAGTTACTGGCTGTCTCACTGACTAGGGTGAAACACTTAGTAACTCCTAAACACATTTCCATGGCATAAGGATAATCTGATTTATTCTAACAGCAAACACAGACTAATTTGATGTATTGTGATCACAGCGCTGCTTTGCAGAGCTATACGTAAACGGAGGGTTTCAGCAGAGAGGGAAAACATTACCGCGCCACCTATTCCTCCCTCTTCTATCAATATCGTTGAGGCATAGCAACTAAAACTTTACAACAGGTTTCTCTTTCTAGTCAGTAAATAAAAAGAAAAGAAAAAAAAGAAACACGGTAATCAGTCACAACTTTATCAAATTAACGATAAGTTGATCTTCAGATCGTGGATGTATGTCACATGTTTGTCGACATATGTTTGTCGGGCAGAACTTTTGCGTTTTTTTTTCTATTCTTTTGGGAGTTTACTCTTCATTGTAGATCAAGTAATCTACTTCACTCTGCGTTACGTACAAAATATCAGCTTCCAGTTAACAAAAGGAATCCTCACCGTGGCATTTAACAGAGAGCATGGGAAAAGGGAGGCTCCGCTCTTGCAGTTGACGTTTCACGTTTCCTCGATATTGCGACACTGCAGATTAACGATGAGAGCTTTTATTTACACTGCTTTATTAATAAACTAGCCGAAATGAAACAGTTCCACCTTGTGCAGGGCAGCGGGTTAAAAGTTTTTCTAGTGCTTTATGAGATACTGCTTGTTTTGTTGCGTTTACAATGCATTTGTTCGATTTTAAATACCACTGCCATTTAGGAGACCCTGGAAATTGATTGCGCGGACAGTCAGAAACTAATAGAGAAGCCTGTTGCCCGTAATCTCCAGTCCACCAGTCCACAATTCAGCTCGCCTAACTAGAATAAAATATTCTAACTCACTATTTACAATCAAAATGTGTCCGGAACTACGAAGATAAATGAAAGTTTACTGCTTTAACAAGTCAGTATATTCAAAAAATATCACAAATTAATAATTTTGTAATTTATTACAGTTTTTCTGTCGTAATCGGCACTCGATAGGACCTCTACTCGAAGCTCCATGAATTGCTAATTATCGCTCTGTCTATTAATTTAGGACAGTTAACTGCTGACCTTAAAAGTGGTGAATAAGCTATGCCATTTGCCACACAGTTTTCTACAACACTGCGGGTGGCATGCAAAATAAAAACATTGAAATTAAAACACAGGCTTTCCAGTAAATTATCGATCTACGACAGTTCAGCTCTACATACAGTATTTGCACGAAACGGGCGATAACTAATTAGATCGATAGCCACTCAAGTCAGTCGTCTTCAGTGTCAGCCGAGGTTTAGAGTACGTGCGCTCGCGGGTAGAAATGCGTCACATCCTGAAGCGTGGCGACATTCATCAGGGCCACTAATGACTATCAAATGAATCCTTTATATCGCTTCGGTGATCCTTTTATACTGTCGGTGCGGTTTCGCGCCGGACAGCAAGCAGAGCACCAGTATTTCGAAAGCCTTAAGCTCCCGCAGCAGTGCTCTAATGACACCTTTCCTATCGTGTTAGCTGAACATAACAACTCCCCCCTTTTTTCTATAAGCAGTACTACACTCTATGCACTTTCCATTAAAAAAGCTGGTAAATCTTAAATTACGACTACTAGAAGCTTTCGAACGGAACCGACGGTAGTCTCAGACCTCTTAACTGTCACTATTCAACCGTCTGCACCTCTGTAAAGTTACATAATTGTCTTGCAATTTGGTCTATCTCCATCATCACTTCTAATGAATATAGTGCTGTAATTTTATCATTGTTACCTTGTTTACAAATTTTAGTACAAAAGTAAGTTTTTCCTCAGTAACTTGAAAAGAGATAACTACATATTTTTTGCATAAAATCTCAATCCAAAATTTGAACTTTCAATCTTTAATATTTCGCGCTTTTGAAATTTCGTAAAAATGGGTGTATGTGGGAATTAATCATCAGATTATGTTGAAACCCAAACTATGTTACGCTGGCATAGGTTTACATCATCTGGCAAAGTATTGTGACATTATTTAAATATTTAATTTCGCTTTAGATTGTTTCACAATGACTTGAAAGCTCATTCACACGTTAAGTGCGACTACCTTAGTCTTGGTCGGGTGTCGGGGAAGTGCCGTTCTCATTCGCTCGCCGCCGTTGCTATGTAGCCATAGCACTTGCTTCGCTACACATGAAGCATCAGTCAAATACAAATCAAACTTTGTGAATATGTTCATAACATAACTGGTATTAAACGCTTAAATTTTCTATCCATTCGAAACTGTCCATCAACATGAGCATGAGCTGTAATCCTCATGGGCAGGAAGACACTATTGTATTCGCTGTCACATTGAACAAACAGCTTCCGAATATCATCTTGCTAAATCTCTTGTTGCATTTAAGGGGGGACGTTGATGAAATTGACCAAAAATGTCAATTTTCGATTTATTTTTTATTTGTTAGTATAACTCATGGATAATAAGTTCCCAAAGTTTCAATGTTCAAATCGCATCCGAAGTGCCTGAAAATTAATTACAAAGTGTGACGCGGCATCCCTGTCACGCCCAAGTTTTGAAGCAGTACTTCAATACCAGCTCAGTAAACAACGGTTCTGTGTATTACTTTCAACCAAACGCGTGCGGGATGCATTTATAAGGCCATGATAAATATTCTTTGGTTTTATGGATCATCTTTGACCGATCCTGTACTTCTCAAAAAGTGTGTTCATGGCAAAACCCAAAATCCAAATGAGTCGCTAAATTCACTCATATGGAAACGGTGGTTGGCGGCGGTTAGTGCTTAACGTCCCGTCGACAACGAGGTCAGTAGAGACGGAGCGCAAGCTCGGGTTAGGGAAGGATTGGGAAGGAAATCGGCCGTGCCCTTTCAAAGGAACCATCCCGGCATTTGCCTGAAACGATTTAGGGAAATCACGGAAAACCTAAATCAGGATGGCTGGAGACGGGATTGAACCGTCTTCCTCCCGAATGCGAGTCGAGTGTGCTATCATATGGAAACGATGCCCTAAAAACACATTTGCATCTGCTACAGTTGTCAGAATTGCAACTTATGATGCAGTTATTGTATTTAATGATGGGAATATCGGGAGGATGAAGGTATTGGAAAGAATGGGCTTCAAGATAGGCAATTTTACTCAAGACATCCTGAGAAAAATAGATTTACAGCGCGTCTCTGCAGCTGAAAAGTCAGTCGAAGACCTGGTAAAGAAAAGAAGACACACAACGGGAAACCAGAAGAGAAGCCTTGAACGGAAAGACGACCCAGAGTACAAATGTGGAGCCTTCTGAAGAAGTGACATAAGGAAAAAAGTTAGGTCAAACTTTTCTGAAAAGTTTGTTTTTTAAAGTCTGTGTACATTTTCCTCAGATTCTATGAATGCTAGAATTATAAAATTTTGTACACATATTTCTGTGAACCTAATAAACGTTCTCTCAAGAGCAAATTTTGAAATTTCTGGTTGCAAGCTGAGATATGGGGCAAAGTGCTTACAACATATAAAGAGATAAAACAGAGCAAACTTTGTAGAAATCTCTGGAATACTTTCTGAGAAAAAGAAACGTACATTAGTTTTAGAAAACAAAACTTCAAATTTCATTAAAAAGTTGAATATATATAATCAAAGGATTTTATACGTAAATGTGTTACTTTCATGTAAAGCGTGGTACAAAATTTCATTGCCATATCTCCATAAACTGTGGACTTGGTGCACTTTTGAAATAGTGTGTGTTTTTCATCAACGTCCCCCCTTAAAAGACACGCTTTCAGTTCACGAAGATTGCTGGTTGGAGGTTGGTATGAAAGAATACGTCTTCCCATCGCATCCCAGACACGCTCTGTGAATGACAATTCAGTGAACTTGGCACCTCACTCAAGGATCTATTCATTCCCCACGGCAGACACGCTTTCAGTTCACGAAGATTGCTGGTTGGAGGTTGGTATGAAAGAATACGTCTTTCCATCGGATCCCAGACACGCTCTGTGAATGACAATTCACTGAACTTGGCACCTCACTCAAGGATCTATTCATTCCCCACGGCTTGTGTGATGTGAGCTGCAGTGTGGGACTCTGCATTATGCTGCTGTAATATGCCATTTGATACCCTGCTCGTGAAAAGTATGACAAGAAATCCTGTAGTCACGTCCAGTAGCTCCCCTCTCCATAAACACGCACGGTCTCCAGAATCGCTGCTTCCTGTAACATGTCACCAGGTCCTCTATGGGCACATTCGGTCGATCTGATTGCCACGATAACTGAGATTCATCATTGACCACTACAAAATCTCACTTAATGTCGCAGTTGACTCTGGATCAACAAGGCGCAAGTATTTGTTATCTGTGGTACGGTGTCAGCGGTAAACAGGGCATGGCAGCTCGAGATCTCAACAGAGCTTTTAGTAATCTGTTTCTGACGGTTCGTGGTGACACTCTGCCAGCAACTTCAGGTTGAATTTCAGCAACTGCCATCCATCTACTCGCGATAGCCAGTCCAACATTCCTACAAATTGTGCACTCTATATAACTGCCCACGTCGTGTTGTGCCGACTCCACTGTAGCTTGAATGGATTTTTAAGTTCGTTTTATATGCCCAACTTCGAATTTCAACGCACAAGTCTACAGGGTTCGCAATACAGTTTGTTAAAGCGGAGTTCGCCGTTATTAATTACGTTTTTTAGATTTAATTTTATTACTCGTACAGAGACTCAACGTTCCTTTGTTTAACAAAGCGTCGTCAAAATAAGTATGAAATGCTAATCTCTTTGCAATACATAATGTCGACTATTAAGTTAAAGTTCGTACCTATTTTGCCATTTTAGAGAAGAGAAACCTTAAGCGCTTTCTCGCGTCCCTCGGTCGTCGTATTTTAATGTATATATTATTATTGTTATTATTATTTTTTTTGATTGTTGCCGACTTACGTGGTGGGCCTTAATAAAAATGATATTTAAGTTGAGCAATGCAATAAACTTTTCATATAAATTTCCTCGGCTAGTCAGTTGACGTTAAAGCACAAGATCTTTAGTTATTAATTACAATTGCGGCCCACACACGCGCGAGAGTATTTTCTTACCTCCGTTAACCATTGTATTGTAGTCAGAGTCCTGGCTCTGGGTCTCGGCTATGCTACTGAAAATAAGAATCTTAAAGCTAAGTATTTCTGCAACTTCGTGTGGCTGTGGAGAAAAATTAATATTATGCTAATAGCGGGCGAGTTTTCCGCTTCCGCTAATTTTTCATAAGTTAATATCGCCACGTAATGGCGTCGTTGGCTGCATCAGCCGCTGCGATTGTTGAGCTGTAAATTACTTGAATGCAGGTTAATTCAAGGAAGGCGGACATGAAATCGGGATCACCTCTTACAAATTAAAAGTGCACAATAAATTTGAATCAGTATATTATATGCTTAACTCATACAAATATGCTTACATTCGTCAGCACACGCAAGATGTCCCTCTAGACACATTCAAGACAAAAGAGGAAGTGAAGTCGACTAAAAAATTAACAAAAGAGCGTAACTGGGCGTCTCTCTAGATCATTCTGTCATAAATTATTTCTTTGCAATCTAAACCTACACAGAGAAATTATTATTTTACGGCTACATGATAAAAAAAATCTCTTACAAATTATGAATGTCTTCTTTATAAATATTGTCTTTTCGTAATATGGCACTGGGGACGCTATATTGCCCCCCGAAATGTTTATGTCATAAAAAATGTTTGTGTTTTTTGACATAAATATTTCCACTTTCATGTCCACAGTGTCCACACGCAGATTTTTCTTTCACAGTTTACATATGTCACATCGTATATTTAAAGCGTTAAATTACTGAGGTGTGTTGTCCACAAAGTGTAATACAGATGAGGTTCAAGGTATACAACCACGAGTTAGTCCGGAATATTTGAAGTCCCAGGGGTGTCAACTGTTCGCTCCCCATTTGGCGCGGCCGTAGGGAAACCTGGGGAAAACCTCGGCGGAGCGACAGACTAACTGCTTTGGTCACTTTCACTTAATTGTTTCTGGAATGTCATTGGAGTACAGGATGTGCATACAAATATTTTTGTTGCACTATGCAAAAAATGAGGTCATTATAACAATTGATTGCGGTGTCGTTGATGATCTACGCCGCGACGTTTGGCTCGCGACGGCGTCGGTTGGTGTGTTCGGTGCTCGGCGTTCGCGGCGGCTGCGGAGAGGTCAACGCCCGCTCGACGCCAGCGTGTGTCTCGCCGTCGCGGAACGTCAGAATCAGCTGATCGGCTGCACCGTTGGCGATGCGCTTCTGTCTCGGCCGGGCGTGGCGGAGTGGGATGATATCCGCCCCCCGCTCTTGTTGGCAGGAGTCAGCTCTGCTACGCATCTCCGACGTAGTACATGAAACACACACACAACCAACGTAATATTTGTTTCCCGCTGCAGATGGTTACGCTAGTGGGAAAGGAGCATTTATTAGTGCGGCAGTTGTTGTTAAGTTTTCGTCAGTTTCTGAGTGTCAAGCTAGCACTGTCTTGCAGAAAACATGACATGGACCTTCTCCCGTGAATGCAGTTTTGATGCAATACTGTTTCCATTACACGTCAGTTTTTGTCTTGATAAAATTATTTATGTTTTCGCCGCACTCGCAGGCACTGGTGAGTGTCCCAATACGAGCTTAGCACAAACATTCGCCGTTTCTGCGGTCGCTGTTTTGCAACAGTCCACGCATCGCATTCCAATCTCGCATTATTGTGCTCACTGAAACTACAGTCTGTCCCAAAAATATTGACTGTGGGTTCACTTCACGTTAACAGTTCACATTTATAGTAAATTCACAGTTTTTCGTGCGTAATATTGGCGTTTGGCGTCCTCACCGCTGTTGAACGTTCAATACTAGCACCTCACTGTCCATATCACAGTTTCACCTTCACAGTTTTTCACACTGCTTAAAGTAACTGTTTCGATTAGTTCACAAACACTAATGTATTTCATTCAGTCTGAACTGGATTTTGGCTAGTGCTGGATTTTCCCAGTCTCTCGCACTAATTATCTCTTTTTATTTTCCACTTAGAGTCGTACTTGCCTTCAGATTTTTTGACTATACAATTGTATTTCCGTCTCATCTGAGGTAAGTCCCCATGTCATGTCTGCCCACTCATTGCGTACTTGCTCTCCAGAGCCAGGCTCGACTTTACAAAACCTTGCCTCTCGCATTATTGTACACATTTTATAATCTAGGCCTAGCGTGCAAGTTCCTAGATTAATGTTAGATTTGTGACTTTTGTTTGCACTACAAATTCGTGCAAATCTCTGCCTTAGCAGATGGCAATATATTTTAACAGTGCTTAGCGGTAGTCGCGTTTATTGATTTGCTTTGTACCTTGTCCACAACACATGAGGTACCTCGGGTGATGTACACCCTGCACTCACATTGTTAAGTAAATTATGCTTGAGCATATTTCAAGATCGGTATAGACATAAATACATGAAACGACTTATACACTATAATATTGAATTTCATAAGTTGCATTACTACTACAGTTCAAAAATATTCATGACACACTAATGAAAAATTCTTTCATCATTACATGCTATTGAATTTTTTAAAAATATTTTTAAAGCATTTTTCAACATGAAATTTTTAACATATTCTTAAACCTACGTTCATTTTTTTCTTCAAAATGCAATTGCTTAAAAATACTATTATTCCTTAACATCTACAAAATTGAATCGCACTAATCTTGTGTGCCTCATTGTCTTTAAATATTACACTAAAATCGGAACATTTACACACACAAAAAATACACTATAAACTTAACCTACTACACACAAATGTAAACGTTGCTCTACTGAGCGAACTTCTTTAAGTCTTTGTAAGTATTTTTTCTTATTTCCTTGGTAACTGCCTCCTTATTTGACCACGGGATGGTGTAGTTTGCGTGACATAAAGGATCGTGAGGTACCACTTCGATGTTATAGGTGTAGCCCTCGATAACACCGGGTTTTTCCGAAAGCACATTCTCGTAATCTGTAAGTAGCTGAGTCAATTCGTTTTGTTGTGCTTCAGTCAAATGTTCTGACTCCCTAACTTTCATGGCTATCAGTTTCCCTTTTTTCCTCTCTGTCTTCAGTAATAAACTCCTTATAACATGCTTGTCTTGTACTTAAGTCAGAATATAAATTCATTACCTGTATTCCTACGAATCTCGTTTGAAAGCTCCGGCAATATTTACCGTGCACTTCCCGTGTCCTCAACAACGGCAAAATTACACGTCTATCCTCATTCATAAGGCTTACTTCCCCGCCCAAGAGGTCGATTTTTGCGTCCCTCTGGCGTAAAAATTCCATCCCCAGGATGCAAGCAACACCTAATCCCTTAACTACTAGGAACGAGCTTTTCATTGCTTCATTTCCTACCGTAAACTCGACTTGCACCTGGTGCTTTATGATATGAGATTGTGCACCTATTGCACCTGTAACACGACAATTCTTCACTGGCAATACTGGTATTCTATTATTTTGACTCAAGTACTTGTAAAAATTTGCGCTCATGACATTGGTTGACGCACCGGTATCGACTATGATGTGTATTGGTGCTCCATACATATCTGCTTGCAATATAGCCTGCACAACACTTTTGTCGGTTCGGTTACATGTCTGCGGTATGTCTACAAGTTCCTTTTCTATTTTTGTTCCTTCATTGTATCTCAGCATACAAAGTTTATGGCTGTCATCTGTGAATGTGCCCTCACTACACCATCCTGCAGCCAACAACGGAGAGCGTATTGTGGCTGTCTTTAGTTTAACGGATGAGCATTAGTGGGTTGACAGTTGTCTGTCACTTTCACTAACCTCACATTGTGGTTCTGGTTGTTGTTGTTGCTACTGTTGGGTTGGCCGCCCTGCCTCCCCGATGGTGTATTTTGATATTGTGTATGGCTCTGGTTTTGCGGTGGTCGGTTGTAACTTCCTGACATGTTCTGTGATGGACCTGGGTTGGCGTTCCATTGTGGCGCTGTGTTTTGTTGCCACTGTGGTGTCGGTTCGTTACGACCACGCCACTGGTTTCGGTTGTTCCGCCATTGCGGATTGCCGTTACCATTATATCCATTACTCATGCGTCCATCATGATGTCTCTTTCGATTTTCACGATTATAACCGTTGCCGTTATAACCATTGCCATTGTTTGTGCCTTGATTCTGTTGCCGGTGCTCTTGCCTATTCCCGTTACCATTTGGTACTAAGTTACTACCGTTACTGTGGCTGCTATTGTAATCGGCTTTGTGTTGATTATAGCCTGCATGGTTCCACTTGTTTGCGGTTTTCATATCTTCGATCAATAGGTCAACAGAATCCACTATTTCCATGAATTGTTCTATATCGTATTCCGGCACATTGATGAAATATCTTTTAATTTCACTGGGCAACTTCATTTTTATTAATCTGATTATATCACGATCGGACATTGGCTCGTCCCAGTACCTGGTTTTGTTTATATACTTTTCGAAATATTTGCGTAACGTTCCCATCTTAGGATTGTACATTTCTGGACTGTACAACTCCTTTCGTAGTCTTTCTTGGACGCTATCGGACCAGAATTTTTGCAAGAATGCACCTTCAAACTGTTGCATCGTTAGACATTTTTCGGACACGTCGGTGGCCCACAGTGCCGCGTCACCTTGAATAAAGGAGACCACGAACTGTATTCTTTGTCTTTCCGTCCATGTCCTGGGAAACACATTCCTGAAGCTCTTAATAAATACAACAGGGTGGACATTTCGTTTTTCGCTATTGAAGGGTTGGAATGTCCTGTGTTTTATTACATTGTCCTCTTTTTTGCACATCTGATTGCCACATTCTGGGACATTCATCACTTCGTGATGTGCGCTGCACGGTATCGCGTGTTGCTCGTGCTCATAATTCGCATTAGGTTGCGGTTGCGCACTCGCACCCTGGCTACCGTCAGCGTTATTATAGTAATCAGTGCGCGGAGTCTGATTCATGATCTGTCCGCCACTGTTTACATTGCTTTCCAACGCAGACAGTCTCCGCGCGACCTCCTGTTGCCAATTTGGCAACTCCGCTGTCACACGGGATTTGATCTGTGTTAATTCGGCATGTAGTGCGGCAGCGCTGGCGTCAATATTTACACTTGCGGCCGCAGTCGCTTGTTCTACAGCTGTTTTTACGTCGCTTTCAATCTTTGCAGATATCTCGCGATCCTTTACTTCTAGCCATTCATTTAATTCTTTTTCTACTTTTTGAGCTTGCACTTCCAAATATGCGTCAATACTTTTCCGTGCATCTATCTCCACATTATCCACGCGGTTGGTTAAAGTCTGGACATTGTCTTCAAGCCTAGCCTGCGATATCTGTAATTTTTGCATCTCTCCGGCTAAGCTTTGCACAAGATCGGGTATTTCTTTGCACGCGTCCCGCATCTCGGCAAGTTCGCTTTGGATCCTATCTAGTTTCGCTTCATTGCGCTGCTCTTGCTCACGTAGCATCTGAGCCAGTTTTTCGTCTCTTTGTTTTTCCCTCTGTTCTAACATTCTTTCTTTTTCCTTTTCTTTCTGCTCTCTTTGTTGCTCTTGCTCATAGAGCATCTGAGCCAGTTTCTGATCTCTCTCCCTATCTCTTTCTTCTAACCTGCGCAGAAATTCTGCAAATGGGTCTGCAATCGGTGAGCATACTGGTGCCCCGCTTAATCTAGCACTCGATTGGCCCCCCTGCCCAGGCAGTGGAGTTGTTACTCTATTCCCATTCTGCTGTGGAGCGTCATTCACCGTCCACAGATCCTCGCCCCCCGCTCCGGAAATTATGTTATCCGAGGCGGTGGCTTGGGACTCGTTTACATATTGCAAATGATCCTCACTTTCCATATTAACAGAATTTTGTTCTTCTGGTACGGATGCTTTAGGTTGTCCTATCTTACCCATACTAAATTCACTTTAAGCCACTGACAAATCTTTAACACTGATACACACACGAATAATTATCCCCTCCAAAAATAAACATATAAATACACAAAACGAATAATTATCCCCTCCAAAAATAAACACATGAATACACAAAACACCGAAGGTATCTCATGTGCACATGGGTTCGATATTCCGCGCAGAGCTACACAGGATGCTTGCACAATAGGCCTTACCTTACTTATTTTTCTTTCTCGCAATCCTTTTTCTTTTCTACACTTTTTCCTCTCCAGATCTCCTCAGGGTGTGGTTTTGTTGTTGTACATGTAAAAGAATTCATAAAAGCATTAATATTTTACTACAATTAGACACATACATAATTACATTCATTACAATAGAATCATATTAATCGGGCCCCAAAGTTGCGGCGCCAATCTCGCGTCCGTCGGTCGTCGTAATTTAATGTATATATTATTATTCTTATTATTATTTTTTTGATTGTTGCCGACTTACGTGGTGGGCCTTAATAAAAATGATATTTAAGTTGAGCAATGCAATAAACTTTTCATATAAATTTCCTCGGCTAGTCAGTTGACGTTAAAGCAAAAGATCTTTAGTTATTAATTACAATTGCGGCCCACACACGCGCGAGAGTATTTTCTTACCTCCGTTAACCATTGTATTGTAGTCAGAGTCCTGGCTCTGGGTCTCGGCTATGCTACTGAAAATAAGAATCTTAAAGCTAAGTATTTCTGCAACTTCGTGTGGCTGTGGAGAAAAATTAATATTATGCTAATAGCGGGCGAGTTTTCCGCTTCCGCTAATTTTTCATAAGTTAATATCGCCACGTAATGGCGTCGTTGGCTGCATCAGCCGCTGCGATTGTTGAGCTGTAAATTACTTGAATGCAGGTTAATTCAAGGAAGGCGGACATGAAATCGGGATCACCTCTTACAAATTAAAAGTGCACAATAAATTTGAATCAGTATATTATATGCTTAACTCATACAAATATGCTTACATTCGTCAGCACACGCAAGATGTCCCTCTAGACACATTCAAGACAAAAGAGGAAGTGAAGTCGACTAAAAAATTAACAAAAGAGCGTAACTGGGCGTCTCTCTAGATCATTCTGTCATAAATTATTTCTTTGCAATCTAAACCTACACAGAGAAATTATTATTTTACGGCTACATGATAAAAAAAATCTCTTACAAATTATGAATGTCTTCTTTATAAATATTGTCTTTTCGTAATATGGCACTGGGGACGCTATAGCTTCTGCTTTTATAGTCTCAGTATCAAATGTTCACTAATTTCAATTTACTTCCTATCTCAGTTCAGTATTTAACCCAAATTATATATCAATGTCATTTCAGAGATATTACATCGGTTCCACACTAACGGAATAACACCTAATTGTCATTTAACATCACTTTTATTAATAATCCTTTTTCTTATGACATAAATGTTAATGAATGATCACTATCTAGGAGGAAAGAGGGATTGATCCTAATCATGAGATAATAGCTTTTAATGAGCCCGCAATCGTTAATTAAATAAAAAGTCACGTTCAAGGATGATATGCGAACAACTTTCGTTACGTCCGTTTTCGCGTATCTGTCAAAACTAATCGTGTCGCCCACAATTCAAATTAACACTGACGTTAACCCCTTTTGTCGGAACATCGAATCGTAACTATTATGTGAAAGTTTATTTTAGTCCCCGAATTAATTCCTTTCAGATACGTGCACGACCGAACAGCAGAACGGAACACAAACGACTTGTTTCAACAATCGAACAACGCAATGACGTTACATTACGACAGTGTCCGCCCAATGAACATCTCTTTGACTTTATCTTCTCTACTCTGCTTAATTAGATTATTCCTAATTACAATTTATTCAGCTATTTAACGAAAACATCTAACAAAAAATAAAATAAATTTATCCCAACGTAAAAGATCCGTTTTAACTCCTTCTGGAAGGAGTCGTGCCTGTTCTTTTTGCCACATTGCTGGTCCGAATCAATCTGGTTACCATTCGTTCTGCAGCCATTGCACTACTGCCATGCGTTTATGCCAGATGTTGGCATGTTGACGTGTCCCCCATTCCAGTTATTCGACCTTCCTCAAAGTCCATAAGCTGCAATTACAAGTCCGAACCAGCGTTACACTCTCCATCTGAAAAGTTCCAGTAATGTCAGACACACCACCATGTACCCATGCCACTTTTCATCTGTAGGAATTTTATTCTTCTGCACTGAAAATTCTGAAATCATGTATACATAATGATTGAATTGTAATCAACATAGCCTACTGAAATCTGGTTTCGCAGGACAGAGCGGATCAGGTTGTGGAAAGGGCCAAGCTCAGTTACTGTTAGTTGCACAAGAACACAGAACTTTATTCCTCGAAAACACAATGCGCAGCTTTCTCTTTAAAACAACAAGGATCAATTCACGGCTGAGGGCCCAAGTAACTTCTCAATAATAAGATTTAAATAATTCCATTTAAAACACAAGGATTTAGAGAAACGGCTGAAGGCCTTACTGAACTAAAATTAACTTATCCTCAAATAATTCCTTTTAAAGCATAAGAATTTAAAATGCTTTTTTATTCCAGTCTCTATGTTGATTACAACTAGCTAGTTGGCAATAATCACTATGTGGACGATGTGGCCTATTCTACACTATATTTTAAATCTATGTGACGAGGCTATGCTGATTATATGTTTTGACGATGCCATTATGGCCGTACCATTTTAGGACATCGTGTAAAAAATATCTGAGGATGGTCATTACGGACTGAAACCGATCATCGTCTAAAGAATTCATTTGTGATCAGAGACTGGAATAAAAAAGCATTTTACAGTATTGGATCACTGTTTGTATACGCGATTATGTCGCAGTTGGTGACACAAGAATTTAGACAAACGGCTGAAGGCCTTACTTAAGTAAAATTAAAATATCTTCTCGGCTAAAGGCCCAAAGAATATTTCAGGTCAGCAAAGGAAATTCTTTGAAAGGCGAGCATTTACAAATCTCAGCTAAAAGCATATTACGGAAACTTAAATTAATTCCTCGGCTGAAAGCCCAATAATAGTTCAGCATAACAAAAGGCAACCTTCAAACACAAGCATTTACACAGTAAAACAGAAAACCATCTTTAGAAAATTCGAAATAACTTGACGGCTGAAGGTCCAAACAATTATTCAAAATAATTAAAGACAAACCTTAAGATAAGCATTTACACAGTGCGGCTGAAGGGCATTTTAAGAATTCAAGATAATTAAAGAGAAACCTTACAGACAGGAATTTACACATTATGGCTGAAAGCCACAAATTTTAAAACAAACGCGGCTGAAGGCCTAAATACAGAGCAAACAATAATTTTAAATAAAACACGGCTGAAGGCCTAATCTTAAAATACTTCACATAAGGTTCCGCTGAAGGCCATATACTGAACATAGAACAGACAAAATTAATACACGGCTGAAGGTCTGGCACATTACTTGCGACAAAAGAAAGTCACAATCACAAACAACAGAACAGTGGTGCACGGAAGTGTTCCAAGGGTCGGCCTGGGGAGGAATCTCTAACAACAGGTTAGGTGAGACAGGCAGCCAAGCATAACACTAAATAATCAGGTGGCAGCACGACCTCGGGACGGCTGAAGAACCAACCAACAACCTAATCAATTCCAATTTGAGTGCCTTCCCTCTCTACTCTGTCGCAACCGACCGACTACCTACTCCAGTACGCAGACAGCATTCGCCTGCTCAATGAAAATCACAGAAGCTACACACAGTTCCACATGAACACTTGCACCAAGAACTCCGACAATCCTAAAACCAATCACCGTGGAACAACCAGGAGAAATGACAAGTCAAACACACACAGAGTTTCCATAAGCGGTCGGCGACAAAATACACGTCGTCCGATGAGACGACCGGCCGAACGACTAACCAAGGTCGTCGCCACTCAAATTATGAGTGTCGGCAACGGTCGGGCGAGTCTTGGCTGTCCGGAGCTCACTGCAGCTCCAACCCGACTCAACTCGATGTCCGTTCGGAACTCGGAGACACGGCGACAAGGGCACACTGGTTCGGACCCAACCATGCTGAGGTAACTCTTGCCCATTAGCCACGACATCTCTGCACAAGGAAGGAACCGACCCATGTCCGGCAAGATGACCAACTGACGAGGCCCAGAAACAGTCAAAAGATCAAATACACGTCGCCCGATGAGACGACCAACCGGCGGTCGTTCCCGCTCCAATCTACTTCCGTCGGATAGTTCATGTGTGTGGCCAGCGGTCGGCAAGTACTGGCTGTCCGCGCCTCACTGGCGCTCCGTCCCCGACTGAACTCCAGACACACGATGACCCGGAAATACTAGCGATCGCTCCAGAGATAGTACGACAGTGCACTTATCGACAAGCGCTGCTGCTGCCACTCACGGGAAAGCAAACCAGCAACCAAGTGACGCCAGTAAATTGAATTAAAGGAAAACGATGCGACAGAACCATAAAAGCAAGATAACGAGTTATAAACGGCATGACCGCGAGCCGCGCACAGCTCACCTACAGCATGAGAATATTGATGTTTCACTTTGGTATTATTCGGTCAAGATGTTCATAGTTTTACACTCTCATTACCTTCTGCGTATATTCCATCATTTATAATCTTTATCTCTAATGAGTATTTTCAATTACATTTTTTATATCTGTGCACAGTGTCGTGTGTTGCTGAACCTTCGCACGTCCCAACCGTTCGAAGAGGTGCTGGAGGACCTGGGACAGGTGCTAAAGATGATCGGCGCCAAGCGTATGTACACCGTCTCCGGGCAGGAGGTGAGTGCTGTAATTATTAATCCAATTCCTCAAATGTGGCGGGAGTGTTCTGCAATCATTATTTTAAACACAGATATTGGTTATACTTTAGTCCACTCACGCAGAAAATGAAGACAGGCCATAAGTTGAAACCATCAATAACTATCGCCTTCACAACTGAAGGAGTGAAACTATGTGTTGTAATCGACAACCAAATCAGTCATTCTGAAAAAATGAATCACTTACAATGTTATAAATTTGCTAGTTAATATTTCCAATGTTAGGTACTAAAATCGAACAGAAATATGTGTTTCGCACCTTTTTTAGTTACATTACGTTGCGAAGTGTTGTTTATTATCTCAAAATATTGCTTAGTTTTGTTATTTATGTTACGTAGCTGTTATTTACTCCAATGCAGTAGGAATATGCTAACGTCATAATCACAAATTCGATAGCTTCACAGTATGAAATCTGAGACGTGCTTACAGTAAAATGACTACAGCTCTACGACTGATCGGAGAATGCTAAATAGTTACGTCACTATGAGTGTGAAGAAGTAAATACTTACATATATTGAGTCATTTTGAGTTGCTACAAACTGATTTTATGACATTTGTTTATTGAATTTATAGCTTTTGTTACGGTACTTGGAAGTTTAATTTACTGCTCTTTTTTTCTTTTTTTACGGACAAACACACACAAATAGCTTTTGTACGGGAAGACACAAGTCATCTGGCATTACAGTCAGAGCTTAGCAGAGTTTTGAAAGACTCGTCAGCAAAAAAGACAGAAGGCATAGGTAAAGTTCCATCCAAAATTCTTCAATTATTGGGTCGGAGTGGTAACCAAACGATTATTCATGTTAGTGTGTAGAGTATACGAAACTGGAGACATACGATCAGAATTTCGGAAATATATCACCCAGACAAGCGTTCGACAACATAAAATGGTGCAAGATGTTCAATATTCCGAGACAAATTGGAGCAAGTTGCAGGGAGAGACGGATAGTATACATTGTGAACGACTGGCCACTTTATTTCTGATGCTTAACCTCTTCGTAAAAATATAAGGTAATCTGCTTTTTTTTAAAAAAAAAGAAAAAAGAAAAAACTACGTCGTTCAGTTCACACATATGACCACTTATCTGTTCTGACACCTTTTAAAAACAATCATCATAGGTAGAACAAGTTTTCTTAAAGTTCCCTTGCTAACCGCGAATCACGTTTCTTTGCGGCAAAGGTGCGAAGTTTTCACAAATTCGATACTTCGTTTTGATGTTCAAAATAACAAAAAATTGTTGTCTAATAACGTATTCATCCATATTTCTAACGAGATATTTATTATGAGCATTTTGCATCTTCTTCTTTGTAGTGTTTACTCCGAAAATCCCTTTCCGCTCAGCCGTAACTTGCACACCACCAACTTACTCAACTTTGCTAGCACGTTCCGCCAGAACTGTCACCTCTTTCTCCTAGATCATCACTACATTTAGTAGCCCACGAAAACAATTTATAGGGGATGGTAGATTAAAATTACTGTGGCTTGATTCCCTGCATTACTACAGAATTAAATAGTTTTCATACATGTTTCCCTTTATGGCCGATCTTAGGTCCGCCATATTTAACACTGCTTCATCTCCTCGGCCACAAACGGCTTCTACTGGGTTTCCCTATGACGTAGGGTCTCGTCTGCCTCACTCGCACGCTACAGCGCTTAGGCCTCAATAGACAATAGACGCCTTTGAGTTCCCCCTTTTGTGGTGAATCTACGCCCTTTGTGGCACGCGGTCCTGGATGACAGGGTTCGTTGCACAATTCTTGTAGGCTGACTCTTTCGACCCTATATTTAAATGAGAGCGCAATGCTCCTTAACTCACATGGTATGGACCCTCATATCGTTTAAGAAAGCGCTAAATGCGGAAGGGCATGAGGACAGTTTACAGCATTGTGTACTGAAAACAGAACAGGAGCAGTCCTGAGGCAATGACTGTATCAGCATGGCAGTGTATCCTGTCGCAAAGCAGCATCTGTGAGGCAGAGGTTTGTGGACAATAACATTCCTGAAATTGACTGCCCTGCCCCGTCTCCCGACCTGCACCCAATGGAACGCCGTTGGGATGAGTTAAAACTTCGACCCCAACTTCCAACATACTTTCTCCTATACGGATAGAAGCTGAAGTAATGAATTAAAATTTATACTAAATCTGGGACTGGAACCAAGGCGTCCTGCCTACTAGGCAGATATGCTAACCACTACACCACCATAGCACTGTGGTTCAGAGGGTTGCACGGGCACCTTAGTCCAATGTCCTCCCTAATACAAACCTAAAATCAGGCCTTCGGCCCATTTTCCCCTTCTTAAATCGTCGGTGGTGTAGTAGTTAGCACATCTGCTTAGTAACCAGGATGCCTGGCTTCGGACTTAGTAGAAATTTCAATTCATTCCTTCAGTATCTGTCCTAGAGGTGAGACTCATATGTCTCCAGGAAAATGCAATTCAATCATACTTTCTCTGGTTTCCGCTACTGAGGCAGAATGGGCTGCCGCTCGTCCAGAGACATTCAGATATCTCATTTAATTTGTCTACAGCAGAGTTCAAGCTGTCATCAAGGCAGACAGTGAACACTCTCCATATTAAACTATACTTATAGGAGTCTACATTCGGGAGGACGACGGTTCAAACCCGCCTCCGGTCAACCAGATTTAGGTTTTCCGTGATTTCCCTACATCCCTCCAGGAAAATGCCGGGCCGCACGGAGTGGCCGCGCGGTTTGAGGCCCCACGTCACGGACTGCGTGGCCCCTCCCGCCGGAGGTTCGACTCCTCCCTCGGGTATGGGTGTATGTGTTGTTCTTAGCATAAGTTAGTTTTAAGTACTGTGTAAGACTAGGTACCGATGACCTAAGCAGTTTGGTCACTTAGGAATTCACAAATATTTGAACATTTTGAAAATGCCGGGATGGTTCCCTTGAAGAGGCACGACGATTTCCTTCCCCAGCCTTGACACAATCCGAGCTTGTGCTTCGTCTCGAATGGCCTCGATGTCGACGGGATATTAAACCCGATCTTCCTTCCTACTTATAAGTGTCTGTATGGTTTTGATGGCCCATCAGAATCCAAACGTAAAGGCGAAGGCTGGACACACCCCATATTAATGTCAAGTAACAGGTGTCCAGCTGCTTTTCATCAGTTATTGTATTAAATAAGAAGTAAGTTAACAGTGTGTAAATTTAAACTCCTTTTAAAATAAAAGCTAATGAGTGGTCAATGACAACTCACTGCAATGGGAGGGGAAATGTAAACGCAAACTACAAAAAAGTGTATCACATATGAGTACCATCTTTTCAAAACGCATAACGTCTCAGAAGGTAAAATTTTCAGGAGAAGCTAGAAAGTGTTTTAATCATTTTTTCGAATCTTATACAAAATATTCAAGCAGGGATGTTGTCATGTAACAAAATAAAATTGATGTTGTTATTCAATGGAAAAGTTGGAATTTGAGATTTGCTCACTGTTTTATCAATCACAATTGGCGTAAGAATCATGGATTGACCATTGTCATAAAATATTGCATTATGCAATGTGAATAGTCTTTACTTACAGTTTCGCGTAACTTGAAGCAGTCACAGCTAGAGTGCTATTGATTACGAAATTGCATTATCGTCTTTCTAATTACGTCATGATCGTAGATACGATCATACCCGGTCGTGAAGTTATTGTTATGACAAAACAATTTCCTAAGGGACCAGAGAGTTCTTAAGGACACAAAAACAACTGTAACATCACACAAAAGGGAAATTCAATATTAAAGCTGATGCAATAAGACGATGAAACAGTTTTCTTTTTGTCGATGTAACACGCACATTGGACTGCTCATCTTGGTTTCTGTAATCTTAGCAAAATGCATAATTAAAATGAAAATAATACTGAGGAGATGATAGGAATGAGCGCTGCTAAATGATTCAATATTTGCAGAACAAATATTTATTACAACTAAAACATATATCGTACCTTATGCTTAGTACAACAATGACGATAGATTTTTACGTCCGTTTCATGTCCATTGAGCGCTCTTTTATATAGCCATCGTCCTCTTGAGTCGCCCGTGTATCGCCACGATAAGTTATAACAGTTCTTCTTTTTACACTTCACTCAAACTTAGACGGAACACGTTTTTATACAAATAGTAAAAATTAGATCAGACCGCCACAAATCTGCGTCCGTCTTGCTTAAGAAAAACAGTACAGGTGTTTAGCGCTCAGGGCTTCATTTGTTCTCCAGCGAACAAAATAGTGAAGGATCGCATATCGATCCGTATTCTTCTGTTTATATTGCCGCTCAAAGACGACGAATTACATTATTTAGGAAATTCCACCGTCGCTATGCGACATCTTATTGTACATTAATCATTCTTTATAAACAAGTATTTTAAAATGGTTCAAATGGCTCTGAGCACTGTGGGACTTAACAGCTATGGTCATCAGTCCCCTAGAACTTAGAACTACTTAAACCTAACTAACCTAAGGACAGCACACAACACCCAGCCATCACGAGGCAGAGAAAATCCCTGACCCCGCCGGGAATCGAACCCGGGAACCCGGGCGTGGGAAGCGATAAACAAGTATTTGCCTTCTGCTGAAAGTGTTAACTATTTGCTGTTTTAATGAAGCCAAAAATCGCGAATATCACAATGTTGATAAAAATGTGTTTATAACAAGATATTTTTTTTATTTTATTCTTTTTATTTCAAAGATACGAGGACATAGGTGATGGACTACATGCAGTTTATTGTCAGCCCTTTTTGATTTCTTCTGCACTCGTCTACTCGTTCCATGATTCAATTCCTCTCCAACAGTCATACACCCACTGTACACTGATCGCCCAAAACATTATGACCACTGCCTACCGCGACCTTGGATACCGCCTGCTGGTGCTGTGGGCCTGTGACGCGGAACGAAAGTATCTTACCTGCTTTGTAATGCAGGACAAATGGTGACCTGTGGCATCTCTGCCGATAGAGCACAATGCTGGTGCACGTACAAGTGATTCAGAGCACACTATTCATCGTACATTGTTGAACATGGAGTTCCGCAGCAGGCCACCCATACGTATTCACATGTTGACCCAACGACATCGTCAGTTACGATTTCAGTGGTCAAGGGACCAATGGGATTCGACCATCGATCAATAGAATCGTCTCATCACTTCGGGTGAATCACATTTTTGATACGCTAGGTGAACGGTAGTCTCCACAAACGCCGTCATCGGGGTGAACGGCGGCTCGAAACTTGCAGCGCCCCACGAAGTAGTATTACCCTACGGGAGACATTCTCCTGCGCTTGCATGGGACCTGCGGTAGGAAACGAAGACACGCCGACAGCGGCAAACCATCTTCATTCCTTCATGTTTGATGTCTTCCCCGACGGCGGTATCATCTTTCTGCAGTTTAACTGTCCTTGTCTCGGAGCCAGAATCGTGGAACAGTGCTTTTAGTAGCATTATAGTGAACTTGCGTTGATGCCTTGGCGACCAAATTTGCCTGATGTAAATCTTATGGAACCCATCCGGGTCGCTACCTGGCGCCGTCACCGCGTTCGCAAAGCAGCGGCCCGTTATTTAGGCGAGTTACATGACCTGTGAGTAGGCATTTGACGCACCAGTGTTGTGGGCCTGCCGTAGGGATCCAACGCACGTCCAGCAAGTCCAATTCCTCCGATTGGTCCTCACCGGTGGCCAGCCCAGTTACTGCTCGCACTGAGGTTGACCTCTCACCTGTGGTCGAGAAGGACGTCGCCCTGGGGCATAGCAGGCGGCTAAAGACTTCCCAGGCGACCGCACGTAAGGCCTCCCCGGTTTGTCTGACAAACAGTTTCCAGGTGCTGTCTGTGGCCGACACTGTCACTGAGCCACATGCTGTCACCTGTCCTGTTTCAGAGGAAAGCTCTCAGCCTGCAAGATCCGGACAATCGCAGAGGGTGGGATTCTTCATAGTTGGGAGCTCCAACGTTAGGCGCGTTATGGGACCCCTTAGGGAAATAGCTGCCAAGAAGTAAAAGAAAACCAATGTGCACTCCGCGTGCATGTCGGGTGGAGTCATTCCAGATGTGCAGCCAACTGCAGGTGATCGCTCAAGTCGGCACCAATGATGTGTGTCACTTTGGATCAGAAGAGATTCTCTCTGGCTTCGAGCGGCTAACAGAAGTGGTAAAGGCTGGCAGTCTTGCTTGCACTCGGACGGTTCTACGACCGTATAGGCTGCAGATTCTTCGACTTGCGCCAAAGGGTGGTTGGGTTTCGGGTAGCAGGGGCTGTATGGCGTGGACTGAGTGGTTTTTTAGGTTAGAGGGTCTCGTGAAAACACAAGAAGGGCCTCAGTCAAGAGTGCAGGCCGAACGCAGAAAGAACGTAACTACAGGAACCATCGGCATGACAGTTGTAAATTGTCGTAACTAATAGAAAGCACTGATGCTCAAATCATCATAGGCACTGAAAGCTGGCTAAAGCCGGAGATAAGCTCAGCCGAAATTTTTGCGAAGAACCTAATGGCGTTCCGAAAGGATAGGCTAAACACGGTTGGCGGTGGCGTGTTTGTTGCTGTTAGAAGTAGTTTATCTTGTCGCGAAATTGAAGTAGATTGTTCCTATGAGTTAGTATGGGCAGAGGTCATTGTTGGCAACCAGAAAAAATAATAATTGGTTCCTTTTACCGACCTCCCGATTGAGATGATACAGTTGCTGAAAGATTCAATTTGATTTCAAACACGTACATGACTCATACGATTACAGTTGGTGGTGATTTTAATTTACACTCGATATGTTGGCGAAAATACATGTTTAATTCCGGAGGTATGAATAAAGCAGCATCCGAAATTGTGATAAACGCATTCTCTGAAAATTATTTCGAGCAGTTAGTTCATGGGCGCACGCGAATAGTAAAGGCTTGTGAAAACACATTTGACCTCATAGCGACAAATAATCCTGAGTTAATCACGAGCATCAGAACGGATACAGGGATTAGTGAACACAGGATTGTCGTAGCAAGAATGAATATTGTAACCCCCCCCCCCAAAAAAAATACTAAAAAAAACAAAAATATACCTATTCAAAAAAGCAGATAAAAATTCACTTGACGCCTTCTTGAGAGATAATCTCCACTACTTCCAACTAAATAAGTGTAGACCAGATGTGGCTTGAATTCAGACAAATAGTATCGGCAGCAATTGAGAGTTTTATACCAAATAAATTATCCCCCTTGGTACACTAAACGGGTCAGAACACTGTTGTAGAAACAACGAAACAAACATGCCAAATCTGAACAGACACAAAATCCCCAAGATTGGCGATCTTTTACAGAAGTTCGAAATTTAGCGCGGACTTCAATGCAAGATCCTTATAACAGTTTCCACAACGAAAATTTGTCTCGAAACCTGGCAGAAAATCCAAAGAGGTTCTGGTCGTATGTGAAGTATGTCAGCGGCAAGAAACAAACTCTGCGCGATAGCAATTGAGATACTAGCGAAGACAGTGCTGCCAAAAAAGAGGTACTAAACACAGTCTTACGAAATGCCCTCACAAAAGAAGACGAAGTAAATAAATATTCCAGAATTCGAATCAAGAACAGCTGCCAACATGAGTAATGTAGAAGTAAATATCTTCGGGCCGGACGCTGTGGCCGATCGCGCTGCTGTTACGGTCGCAGGTTCGAATCCTGACTCGGGCATGGCTGTGTGTGATGTCCTTAGGTTAGTTAGGTTTAAGTAGTTCTAAGTCTAGGGGACTGATGACCTCAGATGTTAAGTCCCATAGTGCTTAGAGCCATTGGAACAATTTTTGAAATATCTTCGGAGTTGTGAAGCAATTTAAATCACTTAATAAAAGCAAGTTTTCTGGTCGAGACTGTATACCAGTTAGGTTCCTTTCAGAGTATGCTGATGCATTAGCTCCATACTTGACAATCATATACAACGAAAGACCCTACCTAAAGACTGGAAAGCTGCACAGGTCACACCAATATTCAAGAAGGGTAGTAGGAGTAATCCACTTAATTACAGGTCGATATCATTAACGTCGATATGCAGCAGGGTTTTGGACCACATATTGTGTTCGAACTTTACGAATTACCTCGAAGAAAACGGTCTATTGACACACAGTCAACATGGATTTAGAAAACCTCGTTCTTGTGAAACAAAACTAGCTCTTTATTCGCATGAAGTGTTGGGTGCTATTGACAAGGAATTTCAGCTCGATTCCATATTTCTGGATTTCCAGAAGGCTTTTGACACTGTACCACACAAGCGGCTTGTAGTGAAATTGCGTGCTTATGGAATCTCGTCTCAGTTATGTGACTGGATTTGTGATTTCCAGTCAGAAAGGTCACCGTTCATAGTAATTGACGGAAAGTCATCGAGTGAAACAAAAGTGATTTCTGGCATACCCCAGGGTAGTGTTAATGGCCCTTTGACGTACCTTATCTATATAAACTATATGGGAGACAATCCGAGCAGCCGTCTTATGTTGTTTGCAGGTGACGCTGCAGGATTCGAACCTGCGACCGTAGCAGTCGCGCGGTTCCGGACTGAAGCGCCTAGAACCACTCGGCAACCGCGGCTGGCCCACAGTTAGGGCTGGGAAGCTTTCCCCACTTGTGTAAATTGTGTGCACATAGTCCATGTCCTGTTCGGATTCTGTTTAGGCTTTTTCATAGCTGTCGTGGAAGTTCAAAGCCCTTAGGTTTCTCTGATGGACGGATAAGTTCACAGTTGTCAGGGGAGGCACTACCACTCCAGCTCTCGTGCCATTTAGTACCCATGTTGAAGTTGGCAGCTGACAGTTGTTGGGCCAGCCTTAAAGGGGGATTTCTGGAGCGGAGTCGTATTCTTCCCAAAGTTGGGACAACTTCGTGGATAGGAAGTAGGGAGTTATTCATTATTTTTGTGTATTCTTTCATCAGAGCTTCCTGTCTTCTCAGGGAGGGTGGAGATATATGACTAAGTGTTGGAAGCCAATATAGTGGGGTAGTCTTTATGCATCCAGTTATGGTTCTCATAGCAGCGTTGAGCTGGGTATTCACCTTGTTTACATGCTTGCCGGTTAACCACGCTGGTGCACAGTACTCGGCTGCAGAGTACACTAAGGCAGTGCAGAGGTTCGTAGTGTGTCTGTATTAAATTTTTTTGTAAATCCAGTATAGGCAGATGATGAGGTATCACCTCGGAACATGTCGCTAAGTAAATAATTCAGTTGTCAAGAATTTTGTGGCTGGTAGCGGTATTGGGAGAGCTTTTCGTACAAATTTTCAGCTTTCCCCGCTATTCATCAGAGCTTCCTGTCTTCGCAGGGAGGGTGGAGCTGTGACCAAGTGTTGGAAGCCAATATAGTGGGGTAGTCTTTATGCATCCAGTTATGGTTCTCATAGCAGCTTTGACTGGGTGTCCACCTTATTTACGTGCTTGCCAGTTAACCACGCTGGTGCACAGTACTCGGCTGCAGAGTACACTAAGGCAGTGCAGAGGTTCGTAGTGTGTCTGTATTAAATGCTTTTGTGAAGTCAGTATAGGCAGATGATGAGGTATCACCTAGGAACATGTCGCTAAGTAAATAATTCAGTTGTCAAGAATTTTTGTGGCTGGTAGCGGTATTTGGAGAGCTTTTCGTACAAATTTTCAGCTTTCCCCACTGTCCTACTTCAAAGCCCATTAGCAGCTAATGGCTTTATTTGCTTCGGATGACAAGTGAAATGAACACCCGGCAGGTGCGGAGCTTCTCGCAGCTGCGCAACGAGTTCGCGGACGTGGACACGTTCTACCTGGGCTGCGGCGGGCGTGAGGTGGGCGGCTCGCCGCGGCGGTCGCGGTCGCGCGCCAACACGCACGGCGGCGGCGGCGCCAACCAGCTGATGGTGCAGCAGGAGGCGGCGCGGCGCGCGCGCAGCAAGAGCCGGCAGGGCCGCGTGCCGCTGGCGCTGCCCGCCGTGGAGCGCGACGGTAAGGACCGGGAGCGAGACCGCTCCGCCCCCGGACACGCCCAGGGGCGCTGGGGCGCGCCGCCGCCCGCGCTGCTCGACCACGAGCCGCTGCTGCCACCCCCGCAGCAGCCGCCGCCGCCCCCGCCGCGCTGGCGCGCCAACGGCGCTCACGACGACGACAGGGACGCTCCCGTCCAAGGTACCCCAGCCTGAGGCCGCGACCCACGCCACTGCCCTGTAGTCGGCTGCGCTGGTGGACAACTGCTGTACCCCTCGTTCAGACACCGGGTGATCAAAAAGTCAGTATAAATTTGAAAACTGAATAAATAACGGAATAATGTAGATAGTGAGGTACAAATTGACACACATGCTTGGAATGACATGGGGTTTTATTAGAACCAAAAAAATAACAAACGTTCAAAAAATGTCCGACAGATGGCGCTTCATCTGATCGGAATAGCAATAATTAGCATAACAAAGTAAGAGAAAGCAAAGATGATGTTCTTTACAGGAAATACTCAATATGTCCACTATCATTCCTCAACAATAGCTGTAGTCGAGGAATAATGTTGTGAACAGCACTGTAAAGCATGTCCGGAGTTATGGTGAGGCATTGGCGTCGGATTTTGTCTTTCAGCATCCCTAGAGATGTCGGTCGATCACGATACACTTGCGACTTCAGGTAACCCCAAAGCCAATAATCGCACGGACTGAGGTCCTGGGACCTAGGAGGCCAAGCATGACGAAAGTGGCGGCTGAGCACACGATCATCACCAAACGACGCGCGCAAGAGATCTTTCACGCGTCTAACAATACTTTTTTTGGTTCTAATAAAACCCCATGTCATTTCAAGCATGTGTGTCAATTTTTACCTCTCTATCTACATTATTCCGTGGTTTATTAAGTTTCCAAATTTATACTGACTTTTTGATCACCCGATATTTACACCTCTACATTCCTACTCCTTTCGCGAAAGAATGAGACGTGAAGGATTGTCGGATCCCCTCTCCATAAGCTCGCATTTCTCTAACGCGAGGTATTTGTTTGAGGAAGTATCTTGTACTGGAGGTCAGCTCTCGAGATTTTGAGACTAAGCCTCTCTGAATTTCACAACATCTTTCTTATGCTTAGCTAGCTGGAATAGCGACATGCACGCATACAGATGGCAGCAGTAGCGCGTACACAAGAAAGCAGTGCATTGGCGGAGCTGTCATTTGTACTCAGATGATTCGTGTGAAATATTTTTCCGACGTGATTATGTCCGCACGACGAGAACTAACAAACTCTGAACGGGAAATAGAAGATTGAGCTAGATTCATGGCACATTCCATTTCGTAAATCGTTACGGAATTCAATATTCCGAGATCCACAATGTCAAGAGTGTGGCGAGAATACCAGATTTCAGCCATTACCTCTCAGACAACGACCGAGAGCCGAATTCAGTTTGCAAGAGCTGATGGTATGATCCCACGAAGCCATGGACCTAAGATGTCAACAAGGCACTGTGCAAGCTGGTGGTGGCTCCATAATGGTGTTAGTTGCGATTGCGTGGAACGTACTGGATACTACATATCTATATATATACTCCGCTAGCCACCAAGCCGTGTATGGCAGATGCAATACCAGTACGAAAAACTGGCTTCATCCAACTTCCAGTTGTACATCCAAAATCGTGTCGATATCCTAGGGCACCCGAAATATCTGTACGTTCTCATTAGTTCTCATATTTTCAATTTATTTCTCTCCTCAAGTCGCATAATTATCAATGCTTGCTACAGATAAGACGAATAGCGAGTAGCCAATTCACTGTCACCTAGTCAAAATAACTATTATATTATCCAGTCATATCTCGACTAAATACCTGTGTGGTGTGGAGATTGGGAATTGTTGCTTAATGCAGAAAAAAATAAAATTGTACACTTCATGATATTCAGAAATGTAGTAGTCTTTGACTACATGATTAATAAGTCGCAACTGGAATCCACCATACCACGTAAAAACCTGTAATAACACTAAGCGGGGACTGAGTATGGGATAATCATGACCCGTCCATAAGTGCAGCAAACAGAAGTCTTTCATTGATTGTTGAGGTAGTGCAAACTTCACTTTTTACAAGAGAAACCACTTACAAAATGCTTGCACGGCGTACGTTGGAATATTTCTGCAGTGTGTGGAATGCATAAGAGATTGGTTTAACAATAAACCTAGAGCATACCCATAGAAGAGCAACGTTAATCATCAGAGGCCCGTTTGACTAGCAAGAAAGTGTAAGAGAAATATAGAAATTCTAACTGACTCATAGTCTAAGAAAGAAACCTAATATCTTCAGAAAATTTGCTTAGGAAACTGAGGAGCAATATGGTGCAGTGATATTGTGTGGCCTGCCACATACACTTTTCATACTGATCGTAAAGATTAAATGAGCCTAACATCAGCTTGCACAGAAACTATAAGTAATCATTCTTCGCACACTTTCTCCATAGTCGAAGCGAGAAGAAACGTTAATTCGTAGAAAGATAGTATCTTTTACCTGGGGCATAATTGCAATTCGAAAACTACACATGCAAATGCGGAATGCGTCAAGTGTTGTCAGCTAGCGTGTTGGATTCATTAGGCTTCCATTAGAGTCAGTGCGAATAGTTCGGTTTCAGAACACACAAAAACAGCAAAATATTTGTTGTGTTAAGTTTTAGGGAACAAGATACCATTGTTTGTAAGCAGAACGCATTCTGCTACTTTGAACATTGCTCATAAGTGGGATAATGATAGTGGGAATAATGGATATGGAATTAACTGTACGTCATGCGTGCACCGGACAAATAAACATCAGCTCCAGAAATTAGTGACAACGAAGTAACCCGTTGTATAGAAGTAACACTCTGTCAGTATTTGTCGTGGCTGCAAATCGCGAGTTTTGTGTGTTATTTCAGCGAGCCATGAACTCTTTTTTCTACTTTTCCCACTTTAGGCGAGATAGGGCTCCGAGACCCCTTCTGGGTAATAATGTTCCTGGATTTGATCCACTACTCTGATCGTCTTCTCATTAACGCCTTCAGCAATTTGATGGATGAAGGCATATCGGTTGGCTAATAACAGTAAGGAGAAAACTTTTAGCCTGTTGAAAAACGCAAACTAGTGGCTTTTTATGGTTCCATGAAATTTTCGTTACATTTATGATACAGGTCTGCCATGTGAACACACTGTTTGCTGATGGATTTTGCACAAATTTTCATGAGTTTTTTGCAAGGATGTACAACAAACTCCCCCCTTACATAAACAGTTTACTAATAGAACATGTCACTGGCACATTAACAATGTAGTACGTGTCATCTGGTATGAAAGACAGTAGATATCAATTACGTATTAAATCGAAAAAACTGGCAATGATATCATTCGTGTGACCTGCTTCTCAAGTATATAGACTTAATAAAAATTGTGTTTAACCTTTACCTTATTTGTCGTCGGGAGTGCTGTCTAAAGTTGAAGTTTTCGTTCTTGATCAGGGTGGCGAGAGTGAATTTAAGAAATAACCGTTGTCCTTCCCACCGACTACGGAAAAGTGAATGAAATTGGAAAGCTTTTTCAACAGCATTCCGATAAGCAGTTTTGCGGAATATCGTTTTTATCCTACCCTTTAATCCTAATTTTTCAAACAGGCCATTCCAATGCCAACAGTTAGTTGTCCACCAGCGCAACAGTACGCCATATGACAGCGAGTCACTATCAAACCGCATCCCACTTACGACATGTAGAGTTTCTTCCGGCAGTCTGGTACAACAGGTGCCGCATGGCAGCGTGCTACAGCTCGCCAGGGCATGACTAGCTATTCGGAAAGACGTATTTCTCTGGAATTTAGCGACCGAAGTTGTATCATTCACACCAAAGGTGTCAGCACTCCTCGGGACCATCTTCCTGTAAAGCTCCAAATAATACTACTGGAATTGAGACTCTCAGTGAGACTTGGTAAATATTGGCAGTGTGTATTCTAAAGTACGTCTATGTTTAAGAAAATTATTGGAAAGACCAACGTTTGTACAGTATGAGACTTCACACTGCAATGATGCTCCCGAAACTCATAAAATTTATATATTACATCGTACTTTGGTGTCCTGTCGTCTCCCCCCCCCCCCCCCTCCCTTCCTGCTCACCGGCCTGCTCCCCACCAAGTATCATGAAACACTGATCCCTACCAAGTCTCATGAAACACAGACACGGATTTGATCTGCTTAAAATGCAGTTCATGTATCTTTAACCACAGTAACGAACTACGTTTCCGAAAATAAATACAACTTGCTGTGATTTGAGAGATATTTTAATGAACTCAAAAATGTTTCGCAAGAGAATCTGCAGTCCTGTAGATAAAACGCTGCGTTATTATGCAAATCTAATACACTGAAACGAATCAATTAAATAACAAATTGATTAACAATTATTGTCATGAATGCGCCCCACAATAAATATTCGTGAGGTACTACGTTTGACAAAAAACACTGATCCAAAGTAGTTGTGCTGTATATGTGGCTTACCTGCAAAAAAATTGTTAAACTGTTTTTTAAAGACCCAAAATCGTGATACAGCATGTTGAACGCTAATAAAATTATAAAACATGTTACCCAAAGGAAACTGATTACTCCTCTCTTTCAGTTATGCACACTACAGTCATTGAATAATTCACCCAAACTAAACTTAAGAACTACGGTATATTGATAAATTTCACTTATGGACCGTCTGACAGCAACTGAATAAAACACAATTTTAGTGCCATACGCGTTTCGCGTGGAACAAGAAATGAAAATAATGAGAATAAGCAACCATGACAAACATCTTATACAAATGCAAGAAAACTTCCACATCCAGAAAGCCATAGCAGAAAACAAACATGTGATAAATGAACAAACACACATCAGCACAGGCTCCCTACTACACTTAATAAAGGAAATGATAACCTAAAAAAAAAAAAAAAAAAAAAAAAATTATATATATATAACACCAAAATACAGACAGACACACACACACACACACACACACACACACACACACACATACACAGACACCGCCCCCCCCCCCCCCCCAAAAAAAAAAAAACAAAAAAAAACATAACACCAAAATACAGACAGACACACACCCAGAGCACAAAAAAGTATATATCACACCAAAACACACACACACACATACACAGGACAAAAACAAAAATAAATAAATAAATACAATAAAATTAAATTAATACCACACCAAAAAACACTCACACACACACAAACGCACACACAAATTCATACACGAACAGACCAGATACTTCAATAGTTACACTCATAAGTTTGGCAGTAATATTCGATCTTTGGCAAAAACATTTGACAGTCGGCAACAGAAACCAAAACATTGCATAAAAACAAACGTTCAGTGCATAGCGCTGTGGAATGTGGAAAAACAGCAAATGGGCGCTCATAGGAAGAAGAACAACACCAAAAATGCAACAGGAGCGTAATATATAAGAAACTCTCTACGCAACCTGTAAGTACAGTTCAAAACATTACTACTTAATAGGAAATACCAACCACCAGAACTGTTTATAACCTATAGGCACAGTGACAAAAATGTAAATAAAATAGCTAACATATGTACATATTCCAGGCCACTGATGATGCCTTGCAGAAAATAAAGGCGAAACGCGTATGGCACTAAAATTGTGTTTTATTCAGTTGCTGTCAGACGGTCCATAAGTGAAATTTATTAATATACCGTAGTATTACGCGCAACTGAGGAGGACAGGACCACAAAAGTTGAAGATAAACTTAAGAAATATGATTAGCTCTGTGATATTTTTCATAAAATGCTAACACGGTGGGAATCGAGTTTACGAGTCGTGCTGACTACCTTTGATCTTCCTCTCCCAACTAAGAACAGTTTCAATCCATGCACGCGTTTATTCGTAGTGTTATGTTCTTTCATGGCACATTAGCCAAAGCCTAGCGTAGAAGGATGAATGGTTAAAAATATGCTCAGTTCAGTTTCTAGGCATGTCTAGAATGGCTACAGTGTAAATACGATCTAGAAAACTTAGAGGAATTTTTGTCCGATTTCATTGAAAGAGCATGGAAAGTGCCTCAACTACGTTAGAAGATATATAGCCGAACTGTAGTTCCATTTAAGAATGGTAGATGCTTTAAATCGAACAAACTTTTCTTAGCTGCAGACTTCGCTTAGATGCGATGGTGCTGCATAGCCGAACATCCAAGGGCCTTGGTAGAAGAAGTGCAGAACACACTTCAAGCATGGATTTACTTCTTCGCTTAACAGTAGACTGTAGATCGCGCAACGGTGACGATAATCAGCCTTTAAGATGGGGCACTTCACAAAATGGTCGCAGTGACAACTCGCCGTCCGTTGTACTTCACGAGGCGCAGAGAAGACGGCGAGGGCGGCTGCGGCGGCTGCGGTGACGTCAGCAGGTAACCTGTCAAGAGGCGCACATGCTGCCTGGCTGCGGAGCTGCAATTACTCCAGTGAAAAAGGAAACTCATCTCGAAGTAACCTTTCACCATCTGTCTTTGGCCATCCAGTTTTGTGCAATGAAAAAAGTCTAGAGTTGCCTCCCCCCAATCCCATTTTCTCCTGCTTCCTTCCTTGTGTGCAAAGTGGCCTGCAGAGGTCACTTTGCTCTCTAAAACTGTCTCCTCCCTCGAAATTTCGAAGAGTTGCCACCCTTTTATGGTGGCGGTGTACGAATGTCTTTCGGAATGAGAATATCTTTTGTGCATTATTTTTCGCCACTCTTTCTTATGTTCTGTAAATGTACTGTGGACATACGTTTGACATTATTGGAGATTTGTATTCTACCACTGACTGCTCTCATGTCCTCATTTAAATGTGCATGAATCTGCCTAATATCAGGTCATAGCCCACAGTAATCAAAACTACAATATGTCTGAGACAGATTCATCCGATTTCACAAGACTATATCTTCTACTTGTCTAATGATGATGATGGTGATGGTGAGGATGGTAATGATGATACGTTTGGTGTGGGTGGACAACTAGAACCTCTTTAGCGCTCGAACTAAAGTAGTATGAGACGAGTGCATATAAAGAGTGCAAAATTGTGAAAAACCTGATATACAAGGAAAAACTTAAATAATCCGCTAAAAGCATGAGCGTCCACACACACACACACACACACACACACACACCGACGAAAATCGCGTACGTTGTCAGACTGAGAACTAGCAGGAAAAAGAAAAATTCGGGGTAGAGAATTAAAATAACACAGCGGGTAGCTATGGCTGGATGATCGCTGGAGTAAAACGGACGTGTCAGCCACTCTGCAACACAATAGCATCTCCAGCATAAAAGCTTTGGCTCGAGTCCAGAGACATACAATTTTGAAATCTTCACGACATACGTCTCGTCATCAGCTAAATTAAAGGGGAGATCTCCAATTAAATTCGCTGTACCATTTCATCACAATATAAAGGGTCCAGTCACATTAATGTAACCACAGCTTATGTTCGTGGTCAACGTACAATAACCACTCAAAGGCGGTTGGCAGCGCTAGCAGTGGAGAGTATATTAAGTGTGTCTTGGGGACTCGAAAGACAGTGCAGCCGTTGTCATGCGGACACGGAGTGGCTTAGTTGACGTCCAGAAAGGCTTGATCATTAGCGTTCGGGCCAAGGATGGAAGCATTTCCAAACATTTCTAAGCTGTTCGCGTGGCGCAGTAGTTAAAGTATACCGTGTATGACAAAACGGCGCTATCCAAATCAAGCGGCAGGGGAACTGTGGTGCACCACAGAGTTGAGAGGAGATGTATACGGGTGCAGAGGCGCAAAACTGTCGGGCAACCGACCGCCCATATGAACCAAGGGGCTACTAACATTGTCTCCTCAACGACCGCTGAGCGAACGTTGCTACGTGTGGGTCTCGGCAGCAGGCACCTGCTTCATGTACCCATGTTGACTGCTGTTCATCGGTGACGAAGGCTGGAACTCGAAAGCCAGTACCACAGCTGGAAGTGCACTCAGTGGTCACAGGTGGCGTTTTCAGATTAATCAGCGTTTATGCGTTTGTACGGCTTGAAATACCCAAGAGCAAACACCCTGCAACTATCGTCGGAAGTGTCCAATCCGGAGGAGGGACCATTGTAGTCTGACGAATGTTTTCGTGGCATTCCCTGAGAGACCTTGTCATTCTGGAAATGCACAATGGATCAACACAAGCTTGTTTTTCCTCGGCACGGTGGCATCTACCAGCAGGACAATGCAACATATCACAGCGCGAAATTATACACTACTGGCCATTAAAATTGCTTTACCACGAAAATGACGTGCTACAGACGCGAAATTTAACCGACAGGAAGAAGATGATGTGAATGCAAATGATTAGCTTTTCAGAGCATTCACACAAGGCTGGCAACGGTAGCGACACCTACAACGTGCTGACATGAGGAAAGTTTCCAACCGATTTCTCATACTCAAACAGCAGTTGACCGGCGTTGCCTGGTGAAACGTTGTTATGATGCCTCATGTAAGGAGGAGAAATGCATACCATCACGTTTCCGACTTTGATAAAGGTCGGACTGTAGCCTATCGCAATTGCGGTTTATCGTATCGCGACATTGCTGCTCACGTTGGTCGAGATCCAATGACTGTTGGTTGAATATGGAATCGGTGGGTTCAGGAGGGTAATAGGAAACGCCTTGCTGGAACCCAACGGCCTCGTATCACTAGCAGTCGAGATGACAGGCATTTTATCCGCATGGCTGTAACGGATCGTGCAACCACGTCTCGATCCCTGAGTCAACAGATGGGGACGTTTGCAAGACAACAGACATCTGCACGAACAGTTCGACGACGTTTGCAGCAGCATGGACAGTGGACGTTACATTTCAGATGTGTTACGACCCGTGGCTCTACCCTTCATTCGAGCCCTGCGAAACCCTACATTTCAGCAGGTTAATGCACGACCGCATGTTGCAGGTCCTGTACGGGCCTTTCTGCATACAGAAAATGTTCGACTGCTGCCCTGGCCAGCAAGTTCTCCAGATCTCTCACCAACTGAAAACGTCTGGTCAATGGTGGCCGAGCACCTGGATCGTCACAATACGCCAGTCACTACTCTTGATGAACTGTGGTATCGTGTTGAAGTTGCATGGGCAGCTGTACCTGTACACGACATCCAAGCTCTGTTTGACTCAATGCGTAGGCGTATGAAGGGCGTTATTACGGCTAGAGGTGGCTGTTCTGGGTACTGATTTCTCAGGATCTATGCACCCAAACTGCGTGAAAATGTAATCACATGTCAGTTATAGTATAATTTATTTGTCCAATGAATACCCGTTTATCATCTGCATTTCTTCTTGGTGTAGTAATTTTAATGGCCAGTAGTGTATGAGACGGGGTTCGAATAGCACTGGGATGAGTTTACTACACTACACTGCCATCAAACTCCCTGGGAGAAATGCAATCGAGAGTCTGTGGGACGTCGTTGATCGAGCTGTTGGTGCCATGGAGACTGAGCCGAGAAACCTAGCGGAGCTGGCAACTGTACTGGAGTCGTCGCAACTCCAGACCCATGGCGGTATCTTCCAGAACCTCACTGACTCTCTTCCTGCACGACTCGCAGTGGTCTCCGCTGTTTTTGACAGATGTCCACATTGATGTGACTGGACAGTGTAAAATGCAGTCGGTGATTTGCACGCCAAAGAATCCTCACGCCGGAGTGATCTGCATGAGGAACGATGAATAAAGATAGAAACGTAGGGTAATTTTAACTTACGAATAGAAACCAAAAGTTTACCTGGGTGCTGGTTGTGAGATGTCGGTTGATGTGGTTGTCGGTAGGTTTCCCCCGCATGCAATTAGCTAGTTCTTCCGCTCTCTCGTTCATTACCCGTTGTGCGTCGAGCCGAGACTGCGAGAACACAGGAATAAAAGGCGTTATCCGTTCTGCGTTTCAACAGGTGCAGTTCAGTTGCAACTGTGCGGCGTGATTTTCCCTTAGTGCACATCGCCGCACCTCCTACAATATAAGGGGCGTTCTGATTTTGCATTGCACCATTGGCTTCCAAGATCGCCCTATCTCGCAGTATGTGTTTTCTTTTGTGGAGTTTCGTGAAAGGCTCCGTCTTTGCGCCTCCTCTTCCAACAACTTCTGGAGAACTGTGACGCAGCATAGTAACAGCAGTGACTCTAGATGTGCTCTCAACACTACGGGGAGAGCTTTATTATCTTATGAAAGTTTGTCTTGTGTGCGGTGGATGGTACCTGGAATCTTTGTAATAAGCTAAATGAAAAAGTTTATACATAACGTTATTCTGAAAATAATCCAAATTTCTGTGCGCCTACATTAAAAGATATACCCTTGTAAAATTGGATTGTTGTCTTGAAAATGGGAGTTTTTTATTCCTTTGCGTAAGTTAAAATCAACACCATTTTTCTGTCTTAATTCATGTAAAAGACGTAGTCTTGTGAAACTGAACGACTTTGATAGGCCTTGTTCTTTGCAACGGGGAAAATGTGAGCAATGGAAGCGTTTCAGGACAAGCAGTGCATCTGCTCCCCCCACCTCCCTCACCCTAGGTACCCATAAATTATCTATATGGTAAAATCTAAAATTTCGAAAACTGTTATTTCTTCAGTTAAACTAAATAAAATTCACAAATTCCCATACGTCACTTGCGATGGAGTGTTTATATTTCAGTCTCACACCGCAATACGTTTTTATCTAGAGCTAATCAACTTTAATATATTCTGCAATCATTGTGCGTCAGTAGCTATTTCAATTATGCTTGCCATGTTGTTGTTTTTGCTTTGTTGTTGTGGGCTTCAGTCCTACTACCGATCTGCTGCAGCTCTCCACGCGCGACTGTGCACTGTCCTCTTGGTCTCCCTTTACAATATCCACCCCCCCCCCCCCCGTCCTCACTTTTCCACTATCAAACTGCTGATTCCTTAGGACATGTCCTATCAACCGATACCGTCGTTTCGTCAAGTTGTACCAAAAAATAAATTCCTTGTCCCCTCAGTTCGATTTAGTACTTCATTATTAGTTATTAGTTATATGGGCTACTCATCTAATCTTCAGCATTCTTCTTAGGCACCAAATTTCATAGACACAATTTTCTTCTTGTCTAAACTGATTATCGTCAACGTTTAACTTCAATACAAGCCTTTAATCCAGACAAATGCAATCTTAAAACAATTATTAATATTTAAATCTATATTCCACGTTAAGAAATTCCACCTTTCCGGAAACGCTTTTCTTGCTATTGCCAGTGTACATTTCATAAACATCAACTAGTATAATGTCTGAATTTAGCTGCTTATGAGGTCGTTTTCAAAGCTGTCCACATTCCCGGAAAACTATTTTAACCTCTACAGCGGTTAAATCTACCGACCAAACGACCGATGTCTTCAGCACCCTTTTTTCTTAGTTTCAGATTGACCCTACATTTTCTGTCCCAGTTTCATTTATTTTCAGAATCAAGAACTACCCTCCTCTAACTTAAGCCAGTACAAAATAACTAACCCAACGTAGATTAGGCCAGCCATGAATCTTCATACTTTCTCTTACCGTATTGTGAGTCTTGGAGCTCAAGACTGCTGATGGACCGACCTGCAGCGTACCATAGTTACCGCATAAAGCGGGAATCTGAAACCAACTCTTGGATAAAGGCCACTTATAGACTTCTCCATGCTACACGGCATCCCTATGTAGGCACCCGTGTCGCTCCTGCAAATTTTTAATATAATATTTATCCCTATCATTAGGACAAGTCTTCCTATCTCTTGAAGCCTAGCAAAGTAGTTCGTTGGATTTTCGTCCAACCGTTCACTTTACAACACTCCCTACCCATAAAATCTACTTCGTTTTCATTACGGTGATAATTACGTCTAGACTATTTCCTAAACCATTTATTTAAAATGAAACATTTCAGAATGTAACTCGTTGAACGCATTGAACTGCGATTCATGGCCCTTGGTTAAATGAATAACCACAGCGGAAGGAAGCTAACTATGTGTCAATCAGTTCATTGCTGTAATCGGCTGTCCTAGTGTGTTTGAAAACATCCATCCCAATCTTCTACGGAATCTTTTCATTTAGGCACCTAACAAAAACCTGATCCTTTCAAATAACAATATTTGTGTATAACTGAAGTAGAATGTACTGGAAAACCCACGCCTTTGTCAACCTTTAGGCAGCAATGTTTGAAGGGAGTGGTGTATAGAAATGTCAACTCTCCGTCTCCAGGCAAGCATGTGCCCTTCTGAATTATTTTGGATAAGTAAGGCCTCGGTATAAAAGCTATGAAACAACTCGACACAAAGGTAAGTAAAACTTTTTAAAAATTAGTTACTCTCTCCTGTTTCACCGCTATAAGCACACTAGACATTTAACAACAACCAACATGTCTGTAGTCTATGACAATATTTTCAATTGCCATCTGGCATGGACTTCACTCGTTAGTTGCATTTTATCTTAATTTTTTCTTCAAGATTTATTTTTAATACTTTTCAAGAGTCACATTAGATTAATAACTGGACACGTGTAGATGCATTTAGAGTAATTATATATATATATATATATATATATATATATATATATATATATATATATGCTGCATCACTGCTTTCAGTAAACATGTGAATAATCTGGTATTTATCCCAGCGAAAGATGTTCCACAGATTGAAGATACAGGAACTTATATATCCTTCTTTTTCTCCAGAATTAATACGAGGCTCCGGAGCGGACTATTGTTGTATCGAAATTGTTGTATCGAAATTCGTTACTGGCAGAATGAACTTTATTCTTTGCTTGTTTGGAAGACCTTCAGTTGCAAAGGCAAACATCACGGTTCGAGTCCCAGTAGTGTTTTAATCTGTCAAAAAAATCTTTAGATCTGTTTTTCAAAGATAAATGTTTCGGGAATTTAGACATTGTGGTTCCATTTCGTACTCTAGGATATTTTATAGCAGTTAACAAAAATTTCAAAGATTTCTTGTCATGAAATCGAGCACGTATCGTAAATTGTTAAGGGCCTTGCCTAATGTTATTATAATATTAAGGTAAATGATCTTCCAACAACTAGTATGTGTGAACCGTAAGATAGCAGTTGGACTGTAGAATTCAAAACTGATATTTGTCCCCCAGTGCATTTTGAAGTTTGGGCTGAATTTCCACCCGACTAGAGCCTCAGTTTATTTCTATTATTTCTCATATACATTAGAAAACTTCGTGACACAACTTTTCAAGATTAATAAAGACGACGTAAATGCTGTATTCACTGTCCCTTCGCAGCAACAGGGGCGTATTAACCCAACATGTTGTGACCGTTCCTCCATGAACTGCAAACACTTTATTGATTTTGAGTTATTGTAGTCCATTAGAATAATCTTATTTAACATTCTCTTCGGTAGTTCAATTTTGCATGCTATTGTCGCAGTTTCATCTAGCGTTTTACAGAGCAAGCGAGAGTAGTCATATGGTTGTAATTATGACGTCGAAGAGGAAATGTATGTACCTCGTCCAGTTGCTCATGAGAGGCGTCAACAACCGTATAGACAAGATGCCGTGGCGCGTTGGAATTAAACCAATATTCTAGAGCGGCCGCAAGATACAAGATCTATTGGGGCCCACAAAGGATTCCGTAGATGCTGTTCACACTGTAAGCACCTATGAACCTCGGCGTGAACTCAGTGAAGATTATTTGAAAGAAACGTGAGACCGATTCGCATGAACGCTACGTGCGTCTGGGGCAACACAACAAATCACTGTAGCTATACACCACCTGCGATGCGATGCGTTCTACAGAAGCCCCTTTACTTTCTCTGACAGCAAGGTTTGCAGTAGCGTAAATTAGGGAAGCTACTGAAATATTTAACACGCCAACAGCATGAACAGGGAGGATGACTACAACTTACCGAGGGCTGGCTGCCAGCAACCTCTCTTCTACGGGCAGCGTATTTTCATCATTCAGCAACTCTACATGACCAGCGTTCAACAGTTTAAACAAGCGCTCACAAGAGAAGAGTCGCATGGCATTGTTTTAATTGATATTTTATCCCCTTCGCCCAATATGGGCGGGTGATGGCCTGTCAGCGGTACAACATTCTGCTCTTCAGCCAAGAGCTTCTAAAAAGATAAAGGTCGTTGAGTAGGAACTGTGAAGATGAGGGTAGATGTTGGGGTAGGCAGTGGGAGGACAGGAGGTGGCTATGAGTCTGGTATATGGTCAGGCCGTGGAATCAAGAGAAGAAAGGATAGGGTGTGATGGGGAGGAAATAGGAGAGGAGATGGATGAGGTAGAACAGGTAAATACCTGGTCGGAATTCATTGTCTGGAAGGTGGAATCAGTTGAAGTCGCTGTAGTATAAGATGCGGAGTGTGTGTAGGAGCTGGGACGGTGGAACGTGTAAAGATGTGGTAGCACACCACGGTTGGTGATAGGATGGGAAACAATTCGAATCTACGAGGGTCACTCCAAAAGAAATGCACACTATTTTTTTAAATCCATCTTTTATTCTACATGTTTGAAAGTTTTACAGTGTGTACGTCCTTTAGGAACAATATTTTCATTTCTCCACATAATTTCGATCCTTCTCAACTGCCTTAGGCCACCTTGGAACCAGCGCCTGTATACCCGCACGGTAAAATCCTGGACCAACCTGTTGGAGCCACTGTTTGGCTGCGTGCACAAGGGAGTCATCATCTTTAAACCTTGTTCCACGAAGAGAGTCTTTCAGTTTCCCAAAGAGATGATAGTCACGTGGAGCCAGATCAAGACTGTAAGGCAGGTGTTTCAGTATTGTCCATCCGAGTTTTGTGATCGCTTCCATGGTTTTTTGACTGACATGTGGCCGCGCATTGTCGTGCAACAGCAAAACATCCTGCTTTTGCCGATGTGGTCGAACACGACTCAGTCGAGCTTGAAGTTTCTTCAGTGTCGTCACATATGCATCAGAATTTTTGGTGGTTCCACTTGGCATGATGTCCACAAGGAAGAGTCCTTCGGAATCGAAAAACACCGTGGTCATAACTTTTCCAGCAGAAGGTGTGGTTTTGAATTTCTTGGGTGAATTTACATGATGCCACTCCATTGACTGCCTCTTCGTCTCTGGTGAAAAATGATGGAGCCATGTTTAATCACCTGACACAATTCTTCCAAGAAATTCATCTCCACCATTCTTTTACTGTTCCAAAAATTCGCTGCATACTATTTTTCTTGTTTCTTTGTGAGCCACTGCCAACATCCTGGGAACCCACCTGGCACAAACCTTTTTAACGCCAACACTTTCAGTATTCTGCAAACACTTCCTTCCCCTACCCCAACGTAGCGTGACAATTCGTTCACTGTGATGCGTCTGTCAGCAGTCACCAATTCGTTAACTCTCTGCACATTGTCTGGAGTGTGTGCAGTACGAGGCCTGCCGCTACGAGGACAGTCCTTAATATTGCCGTGCCCGCTTTCATCACGTAACCTGCTTACCCACCGGCTAACTGTACTGCGATCGACAGCAGCATTTTCATACACCTTTTTCAACCTCTTGTGGATGTTTCCCACTGTCTCGTTTTCACAGCACAGGAATTCTATGACAGCACGTTGCTTCTAACGAACGTCAAGTGTAGCAGCCATCCTGAAGACATGCTGTGACGGCGCCACTCACGGGAACATGTTGAACTAAGTTTGAAAAAGAGTGGGAAGGATGTATCTACACACTGTAAAACTTTCACACATGCAGAATGAAAATTGTATTTTTACAAAAATAGTGTGCATTTCTTTTGGAGTGACTCTCGTAGTTTGTGGATAGTACAAATGTGGGTAAGGAGCGGTCGGACATTGTTCAGAAGATAGTGGCTCCATGTGCGGGAAAGGAAGCGCATGCGAAAATCGAGGCGGAGTACATGGCGTTCAAGGATTTTAACTGGGTTATAGAACATTGGTGGGGCAGATATCCATGGCACATCTGCATAGAAGAGAATGCGTCGGAGCAAGTAGTTTGGTATCGATGCCCCGCTGCAGGAAAACACTAGTCCAGGGTATAAGTGCCCGATTCACTATCGCCTGCCTGCAGAGTAGCACAGGAAGAGCCCGACCAACAGCCACCGCTTTATAGGAATCTCAGTTCGAAATATCCAATGGGATCACAGAATGTGAGATTGGTAGTCATCTGATTACCGAAATAGAGCGGTATATAGGGGAGACAAACGCAGCAGTTAGTCGCCGTTAGAAGACTGCTCCAAAGACAGTCAAAACGTCTGTGGTACAGTGCAGTGTTTTATAATGGCGTCGCCTACCACTAGAGAATGATTTGATTCATAGAGGAACAATTGGTTGTAGATGTGAAATCGTCATTACTGACTGTTCAGTTGACACTGATTGCTCGGTACCCTGCCGACACGATTTTCAGTTACACGTTACTCCCACTAATGTGAAGAAAGACAAAATGCTTTATTCTGCACTGTTAGTTTCAAACATGGTCCATTTTCAAGTATATCCACAGCAACAGATGTATACTGACTGGAAGACATCGAAACAGTTCAGAAGAAGGCAACTCTTTTTGTATTCTGTCGAAACTGGAATAGTGTGTCATAGACATGACACGCCAGTTGTCTTGGCAATCATTAAAAAGAAGTGTTTTTCGTTGCGATAGATCTTTTCACGAAATTTCAATCATCGAATTTCTCCTTCGAATGCCAAAATAGTTTGTTGACACCCACTTGCTTACGGAGAAATGATCATCGTAATAAAATAAGAGAAATATGGATGTAGATATAGATACATCTCCATGCTATGCGTTTTTGTGAATGACATCGATGTCCACATCTGTTGCTGTAGATGCACATGAAAATGGACCGTGTAGAAAACCAGTAGTGTGAAATAAAGTATTTTAAGATACGGCCTGGTAGAATAAAGCCTTTCCTCAAATATATCGATGCTGTGATGACCACCGAGAAGAAAAAAGAATCTCTCTAATGTTCTTGTAATGTTTACATGATCATACAGTTTTACAGAGTGGCCTATTGAACATGAGTGTGACACAGTGGTTAGACGACTGCACTACTCACGTTAGCCACCAGAGGAGGTGGCGCAGTGGTGAGACAACGGATCCGTTATGGAGGTGGTCTCTAATTCACACACGGACATACATGTTCACGTTTTCTGTGATTTCTCTAACTAAGGCGAATGCCGTTATACGAGGGTTGGAACTTAAATAGTGGCAACTATTTATTCACAACCGATACAAACGAGTTACATGTTTTCACCTGTTTCTGTCCTTCAAAGCAGTCACCAGCGTTGTGTAGAACCCTTTGCCAGCGATGTGGAAGGCGTAGTATACCGTTAGCGGAGCCTGTTCTGTTGATGGTGCGAATGGAGCGGTCTAAAGTTATGGTGATTCTCGTGTACGCCTGTGATAGTGCTATCCTAACGCATTACGTTCCTCCACGGCAGACCGTCAAAGCACGGTATTACTGTTCGTTTTTTGGAGCATCACCTGCGACCAACTTTGCGAAAGAAGCGGCGACACTTTCGGCGCAACCGACCCATCATTTTGCACGACAATGTGCGGGCGCATATAGCGCCAATTGTGGCAGCTCTGTTCGGTCGATGGGACTGGGAAGTACTGTACTCCCACCATACTCCGCGGACTTAAGTCCTTGTGACTTTGATTTGTTTCCGAAGATGAAGGAACCACTTTATGGCATTCGCTTCAGAACTGTTCCAGAGATTCGACCGGCAGTAGACTGCTCCATCAACAGAACAGGTTCTGCTAACGGTATACTACGCTTTCCACATCGCTGGCCACGGGTTCTACACAACGCTGGTGACTACTTTGAAGGACAGTAACATGTGCAAACATGTATCTATTTTGTATCGATTGTGAATAAATAGTTGCCACTATTTAAGTTCCAACTCTGGTAGTTAGCCCATTTCCTAGCTCATACTTCCAGAACTCGAAGTTGTGCACCATCTCTAACGACCATGTCGTTGACAAGACGTTAAACACTACCTTTCCCTTTTGCACTTTAACCATTACGAAGCGAGAAAAAGAACCCTCGCGGTGCAGAAAGTGTGGAGAGCAATTTTAGAGAAAATTTTCGAAGGCCACTTGACTTAATACCTCGAAAAAATCACACTGGACTCGCATTCGGGAGGACGACGGTTCAATCCCGTCTCCGGCCATCCTGATTTAGGTTTTCCGTGATTTCAGTAAATCGGTACAGGCAATTGCCGGGATGATTGCTTTGAAAGGGCACGGCCGGTTTCCTTCCCCATCCTTCCCTCACCCGAGCTTGCGCTCCGTCTCTAATGACCTCGTTGTCGACGGGACGTTAAACACTAATCTCCTCCTCCTCCTCGCAAAAATCAGCGATACACTAGGGTCACTCCAAAAGAAATGCACACTATTCTTGTAAAAATACGGTTTTCATTCAGCATGTGTGAAAGTTTTACAGTGTGTAGACACATCCTTCCAGCTTGTTTTCAAACTTCGTTCAACCTGTTCCCGTGAGTGGCGCCGTCACAGCATGTCTTCAAGACGGCTGCTACACTTGACGTTCGTCAGAAGCAACGTGCTGTCATAGAATTCCTGTGCTGTGAAAACGAGACAGTGGGAAATACCCACATCCAATCCAGTTCACCCAGGGAAAAAAATTCAAAACCACACCTTCTGCTGGAAAAATTATAGCTGCGATGTTTTTCGATTCCGAAGGACTCTTGCTTGTGGACATCGTACCAAGTGGAACCACCATAAATTCTGATGCATATATGATGACATTGAAGAAACTTCAAGCTCGACTGAGTCATGTTCGACCACATCGGCAAAAGCAGGATGTTTTGCTGTTGCACGACAATGTACGGCCACATGTCAGTCAAAAAACCATGGAAGTGATCACAAAACTTGGATGGACAACGCTGAAACACCCGTCTTACAGTCCTGACCTGGCTCCACGTGACTATCATCTCTTTGGGAAACTGAAAGACTCTCTTCGTGGAACAAGGTTTGAAGATGATGACTTCCTTGTGCACGCTGCCAAAAGGTTGGTCCAGAATTTTACAGTGCAGGTATACAGGCGCGGGTTCCAAGATGGCGTAAGGCAATTGAGAGGGATACAAATTATGTGGAGAAATGAAAATATTGTTCCTAAAGGATGTATCTACACACTGTAAAACTTTAAAACATGTAGAATAAAAGATGGATTTTAAAAAAATAGTGTGCATATCTTTTGGAGTGACCCTCGTATTATACAGAGTGTTACAAAAAGGTATGGCCAAACTTTCAGGAAACATTCCTCACACAGAAAAAGAGAAAATATGTTATGTGGACATGTGTCCGGAAACGCTTACTTTCCATGTTAGAGCTCATTTTAATACTTCTCTTCAAATCACATTAATCATGGAATGGAAACACACAGCAACAGAACGTACCAGCGAGACTTCAAACACATTGTTACATGAAATGTTCAAAATGTCGTCCGTTAGCGAGGATACATGCATCCACCCTCCGTCGCATGGAATCCCTGATGCGCTGATGCAGCCCTGGAGAATGGCGTATTGCATCACAGCCGTCCACAATACGAGCACGAAGAGTCTCTACATTTGGTACCGGGGTTGCGTAGACAAGAGCTTTCAAATGCCCTCATAAATGAAAGTCAAGAGGGTTGAGGTCAGGAGAGCGTGGAGGCCATGGAATTGGTCCGCCTCTACCAATCCATCGGTCACCGAATCTGTTGCTGAGAAGCGTACGAACACTTCGACTGAAATGTGCAGGAGCTCCATCGTGCATGAACCACATGTTGTGTCGTACTTGTAAAGGCACATGTTCTAGCCGCACAGGTAGAGTATTCCGTATGAAATCATGATAACGTGCTCCATTGAGCGTAGATGGAAGAACATGGGGCCCAATCAAGACATCACCAACAATGCCTGCCCAAACGTTCACAGAAAATCTCTGTCGATGACGTGATTGCACAATTGCGTGCGGATTCTCGTCAGCATACACCTGTTGATTGTGAAAATTTACAATTTGATCACGTTGGAATGAAGCCTCATCCGTAAAGAGAACATTTGCAATGAAATGAGGATTGACACATTCTTGGATGAACCATTCGCAGAAGTGTACCCGTGGAGGCCAATCAGCTGCTGATAATGGTTAGGTTAGGTTAGGTTAGGTTAGTGTTGTTTTAACGTCCCGTCGACAACGAGGTCATTAGAGACGGAGCGCAAGCTCGGGTTAGGGAAGGATGGGGAAGGAAATCGGCCGTGCCCTTCCAAAGGAATCATCCCGGCATTTGCCTGAAACGATTTAGGGAAATCACGGAAAACCTAAATCAGGATGGCTGGAGACGGGATTGAACCGTCGTCCTCCCGAATGCGAGTCCAGTGTGCTAACCACTGCGCCACCTCGCTCGGTCTGCTGATAATGCCTGCACACGCTGTACATGGTACGGAAACAACTGGTTCTCCCGTAGCAGTCTCCATACAGTGACGTGGTCAACGTTACCTTGTACAGCAGCAACCTCTCTGACGCTGACATTAGGGTTATTGTCAACTGCACGAAGAATTGCCTCGTCCATTGCAGGTGTCCTCGTCGTTCTAGGTCTTCCCCAGTCGCGAGTCATAGGCTGGAATGTTCCGTGCTCCCTAAGACGCCGATCAATTGCTTCGAACGTCTTCCTGTCGGGACACCTTCGTTCTCGAAATCTGTCTCGATACAAACGTACCGCGCCATGGCTATTGCCCCGTGCTAATCCACACATCAAATGGGGATCTGCCAACTCCACATTTGTAAACATTGCACTGACTGCAAAACCACGTTCGTGATTGACACTAACCTGTTGATGCTACGTACTGATGTGCTTGATGCTAGTACTGTAGAGCAATGAGTCGCATGTCAACACAAGTCCCGAAGTCAACATTACCTTCCTTCAATTGGGCCAACTGGCGATGAATCAAGGAAGTACAGTACATACTGACGAAACTAAAATGAGCTCTAACATGGAATTTAAGCGTTTCCGGACACATGTCCACATAACAACTTTTCTTTATTTGTGTGTGAGGAATGTTTCCTGAAAGTTTGGCCGTACCTTTTTGTAACACCCTGTAGAACGAGATGGTCATATTCTGCACCTAAGTGAGTCCAACTGTGTATGCAAAAGAACTTAAAAGTGTTAACATCGCATCGCTGTAGTACACGTCCTCCACGAAGACTCTGCGCTTCGCAGGCTCAGCGTTCATGCGAGTAATGCAGCAGTTTCCATGATCCAATAGGGCACGTCTGGCAGAAGACGGTTCTCGCGTCGCCGCCACGCGCGGGGCTCGGTCTGCGCGGTGGCGTGACCGCCTGCCTCCGGAATAGCTGGCGGACATGATGCATACATTAGCGCCGCGATAGCGCCGAAATATATACGGCGCCCATCCGGAAGCAGGCCGCTCAAAACCCACTACGTGACACCCCAAGGCGGCCCGAGCTGTCGCAAATGCGCCGTATCCTGTTCCTGGCCCTGCGGCAAGAGTTCGCGCAAACCTCTCAGAGTGACTATAAACACGAAAATGTCTCTGTAACGCTTTAGTAAATATCCTGCTATACGTGTGGCTACGGGGAGGAAAGAGGGAGGCTATATGTAGATCACCCGTACTCTTTAACAGGAGAACACTGACCTCTCGTTCCTAGTCATGAGTCATTTTGACACACAGTAAGAAATCTTCATAGAAAGAGGCACTTTTCCCGTAATGCTTGTCTGTATTATCAAGCGCTGTTATAACTTGAGAAATAATGCTAGTGTCGCAGACTTTCCTTTGAAAGAAAGAAAAGCATTTCCTCAATCCCGGCTCTTAACAGACTCTAGATTTCTGCTTACACTACCTTCAATACGTAATCCAACACCATTAATTGCAAAATATAGTCGATCATCTAAAAGGAAACATGTCTCATTAAGAACAGGATACACTGTTCGTTAAAGAAATCAATATCTATATTACAACACAGTTAGTCCTAATACATGGTATCTAAATAATACTGGAACATCACGGAAGGAAAATAGCAAGTACGATAATTACTGAAAGTAAATCGAATGTAGGTGATTTAAAGTCATTTTACTGTTTCCGAGTCAAAGGATTCTCTTTTTGACTTAAAAATCTTGACTGCTTGGTGCTCCATGCTCCACAGCTTTCAGGTATGCAGGGTGGTCCATTGGTAGTGACCGGGCCAAATATCTCACGAAATAAGTGTCAAACGAAACAACTACAAAAAACCAAACTTGTCTAGCTTGAAGGGGGAAACCAGATGGCGCTATGGTTGGCCCGCTCGATGGCGCTGCCATAGGTCAAACGGATATCAACTGCGTTTTTTTAAAAATAGGAACCCCCGTTTTTATTACATATTCGTGTAGTACGTGAAGAAATATGAATGTTTTAGTCGGACCACTTTTTTCGCTTTGTGATAGGTGGCGCTGGCAAAAACATATGGCTCACAATTATAGACTAACAGTTGGTAGCAGGTAGGTTTTTTAAATTAAAATACAGAACGTAGGTACGTTTGAAGATTTTATTTCGGTTGTTCCAATGTGATACATGTACCTTTGTGAACTTATCAGTTCTGAGAACGCATGCTGTTACAGCATGATTACCTGTAAATACCACATTAATGCAATAAATGCTCAAAATTATGTTCGTAAACCTCAATGCATTTGTCAATACGTGTAACGAAATTCCTCTCAACAGCGAGTAGTTCGCCTTCCGCAATGTTCGCACTTGCATTGACAATGCGCTGACGCATGTTGTCAGGCGTTGTCGGTGAACCACGATAGCAAATATCCTTCAACTTTCCCTACAGAAAGAAATCCGGGGACGTCAGATCCGGTGAACGTGCGGACCATGGTATGGTGCTTCGACGACCAATCCACCTGTCATGAAATATGCTATTTAATACCGCTTCAACCGCACGCGAGCTATGTGCCGGACATCCATCATGTTGGAAGTACATCGCCATTCTGTCATGCAGTGAAACATCTTGTAGTAACGTCGGTAGAACATTACGTAGGAAATCAGCATACATTGCACCATTTAGATTGCCATCGATAAAATGGGGGCCAGTTATCCTTCCTCCCATAATGCCGCACCATACATTAACCCGCCAAGGTCGCTGATGTTCCACTTGTCGCAGCCATCGTGGATTTTCCGTTGCCCAATAGTGCATATTATGCCAGTTTACGTTACCGTTGTTGGTGAATGACACTTCGTCGCTAAACAGAACGCGTGCAAGAAATCTGTTATCGTCCCGTAACTTCTCTTGTGTCCAGTGGCAGAACTGTACACGACGTTCAAAGTCGTCGCCATGCAATTCCTGATGCATAGAAATATGGTACGGGTGCAGTCGATGTTGATGTAGCATTCTCAACACCGACGTTTTGGAGATTCCCGATTCTCGCGCAATTTGTTTGCTACTGATGTGCGAATTAGCCGGGACATCAGCTAAAACACCTAATTTGGCATCATCATTTGTTGCAGATCGTGGTTGACGTTTCACATGTGGTTAAACACTTCCCGTTTCCTTAAATAACGTTACTATCCGGCGAACGGTCCAGACACTTGGATGATGTCGTCCAGGATACCGAGTAGCATATATAGCGCACGCCCGTTGGGCATTTTGATCACAATAGCCATACATCAACACAATATCGACCTTTTCCGCAATTAGTAAACAGTCCATTTTAACACGAGTAATGTATCACGAAGCAAATACCGTCGGCACTGGCGGAATGTTATGTGATACCACGTACTTATACGTTTGTGACTATTACAGAGTCATCTATCACAAAGCGAAAAAAGTGGTCCAACTAAAACATTCATATTTCTTCACTTACTACACGAATATGTAATAAAAATGGGGGTTCCTATTTACAAAAACGCAGTTGATGTCCGTTTGACCTATGGCAGCGCCATCTAGCGGGCTAACCATAACGCCATCTGGTTTCCCCCTTCAAGCTAGACAAGTTTCGTTCCTTGTAGTTTTTTCGTTTGACGCTTATTTCGTGAGATATTTGGCCCGGTCACTATCAATGGACCACCCTGAACATTTAAAGAAATCTTCTGTACACCAAGAGCTGCCCTAGAAAGGTTTTATTTCCCAAAACCAGTTCTTGGGTTCATAACCTATCATCAGTGGCATCTGTTATAGAGGAACAAACAACTGCATGTGCATCGATTTCTTCAAAATGATGACTGTACAAAAATAACATCAATATAAGTCTACTTATATTATGCACTTCTATAGCAATGACAGGCTTGTCAGTTAAGACGACAGGATCTGAAATAATTCCTACAACATAGTACACAGTTTGTGATGTATGTTAGTGCTGTCAAATTTTAGGTAGTAGCAGTTCTTGATAATGTTTGACATAACCAGTAGTGCAGTTCTTCCTGTGAAGTTGCTGCGTACAGGAGGAATTTTCAAAAGAGTACATAGCGCGTTTTCCTTCTTATTTCTTCTGTAAAGTAATAAAAGTTACACGCTTCTTCAACACTACTCACAAAATTTGTTGAAAGTTGTGCTATTGGTGTAGTTCCAGAATGAGATTTTCACTCTGCAGCGGAGTGTGCGCTGATATGAAACTTCCTGCCAGATAGGAGACGAGGTACTGGCAGAAGTAAAGCTGTGAGAACGGGGCGTGAGTCGTGCTTTGGTAGCTCAGTTGGTAGAGCAATTGCCTGCGAAAGGCAAAGGTCCCGAGTTCGAGTCTCGATATTGGTGTATTTGCAACATTCAGTCCCATCACCTTATACAAACAACACAACATTTAAACTGATTTTACATGTGTAGAAACGTAGATAATTAATTATGCTCGAGAATAAATGTTTCCAGATCAATCTGTGGAGAAATTCTTCGCTTCTCAGCACTGAGAGGTCATGGATTCTTGTCGCGGCATCGAGCTGGACATCGTTTGAGCCTACGGAAGCTCCGAGGGTGGACGAGTAGCGTTTTATTACTACTCGATTTTTTCTAATGAGACTCCAACAAGTCTACTGCACTGTATTTCACATAGAAAAACACAGTATGTAGTAGGAACCGGTTGGTCCACACACGTGAGTCACCATGTGCAGTTTCCAGCGGCATTTTGGGGAGGTGCGACTGCAGTGAGATGACGTGCGTGTTGCAGTGTCGGACTACACGCTGCTGGAGGTGCTGAAGGAGGAGCCGATCCGCGTGACGATCCGCGGGATGCGGCGGACCTTCTACCCGCCGCTGCACCACCCGCCCAGCGACACCGCGCCGCCCGAGAAGCGCCTCCAGCTCGCCTGGGTGTATCCTTGCACGACCGCCTGGCCAGCAGCAGGCGCGCTGCGTCTGCCTGCTGGCTGCCTGCAACAGTAGCGGAAAAAAAATGCCGCACCATGAAGGAATTATCCGAAAGGGACGGAAATCGGTAGATGTGATGTACTCGTACGCGTACAAACAAATAAATCATTAGAATTTCAGAAAACTTGGGTGATTTAGTCGAGAGAAATAGCATCACAAATTCAGCAAGTCAATAATGCGTTGAACATTTTAAGGGAGGTAGGACGTCAAACGGGCTGACTTGGAGCAGGAGAGGCACTACAGGACATTTTAATTTCCACGGTCTATACTTATACAAATAAATTTATAAAACTTTTTCAGCATGACCAGGAAGGATTCGGGATTCACACCCATAGCAGTGGAAGTTCAAAAACGTAACAAAATAATTTTTTCTTATATCTGAAATTTCATCTGTTTTTCGCTTATTATTGGTTGCATTTGTTCCTATAGGTACACTTTTCTTCACAACTAGGAGAGATTTTTCGATGAATTTTGCACAGCATACGAACCATAGTTACAGGTGTATAAAACTCTAGAATTTTCCAAATTTATTAAAAACTGTGGTAAAAATTGAGATAATTAACTATAAAATTTGAGTTTTTTCTAAACATGAAGTTTAAAATGTAAAAGCATATTCATTTTTTCATAAATTAAATAAATTCTAGAGTTTCATACACCTGTAACTATGGTTTGTATGCTGTGCAAAATTCATCGAAGGGTTTCTCCTGCTTATGAAGAAAAGTGTACCTACAGCATCAAATTCTGCCAACAGTAACTGAAAAAAATTATGAAATTTCGCATGTAAAAAAAAATATTTTGTCATGTTTGTGAACTTCCACTGCTATGAGTGTGAATCCTGAATCCTTGCTGGTAATGCTGACAAAGTTTTATAAATTTATTTGTAAACGTGTAGACAGTGGAAATTAAAATGTCCTGTGTTGCCTCTTCTGCTCCAAGTCGGCCCGTTTGACGTCCTACACCCCTTAAAGAACATAGTTCTTATATAGAAAAACAGCGATCTGTAATTATTATAAATAAACTGGAACCAGTCTTGATCGCTTAACTTTATTAATGGTGACAGGTTTCGATTTTTTCATCAGATCATCTTTGGGCCTGCAATAAACAGGAATTGATATGAGCATATAAAGGACGAAATCATATATTCATCAAGCAGTAAATAACACTGATATACCATGAATGTCTGCCGCAGGCGGTGGCGCGTGGCAATCCTCTTGTTTGTGGCTGGTGGTGTACTGCACTTGAAGAACACCAGCCGCTGACTAAATACATGAAGCCCCGCCCACGATTATTGGCACAATGTCATTAATTTTATGCTCATGATAGCCATCGCGTTGCATCCTATGCAGACCAACGACCGTAACGGTAATAAAGCTCCTACTTTATAAAACTTCTGTAACATTCCACTACTGAAATCGCATATCAGACGTAACAATTTAGAAGTTACTTTGACGAGATGTCTTTCAATTAAAATGTTAATGGTAACAGGAACTCATGTGCATATCACTTACTCATATCATGTACTTACTGATCGACCTTCATTAGGTCTCCCTGGCAACCTTAGAGCGACCAGAACGCTTTCTCAACAGGTAGCCTTGCAATGGTATTTTCGCGTTCTCGTGAATACGGTACCAGAACGTTTAAGTTCTACCACTGTAAAGACGGAAGATCCGCGATTCGGAATGTCAGAACTGTGCAGCAAGTAGCGGCAGGAACACCACACAAAATCACGCAGCACTAGCGCTCCAAACCATCGACTCTCGGAGAGAGATTTTAACCGTATTCAACCCAATTACCAGTATCGAACTATTTTTCTCCGAATCATACAGTTTGTGGGAAAATCAGTGAGAATAATTACTTCTGGAAACCTTTTATCAGACAAAGCCTGTTATAACAATAAACTGTTTCGCTTAATAAAACGGCCGCCAGCCCAAATCGGGCACAGTGTCTATACAAAAAGATGAAGTCAGTTTTCAACACTGAATAAATAACTACTTTCACTTATTACGGTCACTTGGCAGTAAGTACTATTAATCCCACTTTATGTTACTTATTGAATTTATCACTATACTTCAGTAACTATTTAAAGAAGATACACATATGTTTCAACAAGGAAAAAAAAAGATATAAAACCTATAGCTATCATTCATATGAACAAAACTATTATTTAACACGATTATATTTCATTTCTTTAGGACTGTTATTTGTTACCGTTTTACTAACACCAATATTTGTCTGGCTTTCTTTGACATGGAGAAGCAACACGAACAATTACTGTTAAGATTATTGTAGTTAAACAATTATGTTACTTTACTTTCAGAAATACTAATGAAAACTTATCCTCATGGTCTCGCAAAGTGGTGGCCCTTAAATTGATACGTGCAAACTTTAGTATTTAATAATGATTTCCAGAATTTACTACCAAAACAGTACTCTTTCCAGTAATTTACTATTATTCGAGCTTCCATAAACATCATGATTCTCAGAATAAATTCGTTTAGGTAAGGACCCTACTGAGGTAAATGACATAGGAAAATCACGGTTAAACACAAAGGTACATTTAACACTTATATTCCACTGACTGAAGATGGATGGTTCATACTGTGATACACTTCTAAATAAAGTATTTTGCCTGTTACTGATGTCGAAGTTGGCGTGAGACGGTGCTGCGTAGTAACATTGCGCAGGTACGGGTCTTAATGTACACAGCTTTGTCTTCCTCTTGGTGGCGACGATAAAATTGCAAATTTCTGAGCTATTAATTTGTTGCCGTACTGCGCCAGTCATGTAGAACACGTCCGAGGCCAAAACCCAGTCTTGCAGGTAAACTCGGGGCCTCTAGTGCTTGACCAACGTACTGCGTGTTCACCACTGTATATGCCACTTGCGCGCCAATTCTCACTCGCGCGCCCCACCATTTTTCCATTCCACCACAGAACGGAGTTCCGTTATACCTATGATCCCTACACCTTTTCAATTTACACTTCTGCTTACTAAAAAACCTACGTATGAACCATTTACAATTGCATGACAGCATATACATACAAAATTGACATAATTAATTACAGTTTTACTTGAAATATTACATAATTATTTACAAAATATGTTTTAATACATTTATGCCGCCAACGTCAAAGAGGTTATTTTAAACAGATAAACTACACTTAACACAAGCTTACTCTCCTTATTGTATTTGCTTAATTTTTCATAATAATTATGGAACAAAAAATTTTAAAATATACAGATTAATGGCAGTATTATATTTACAATAGAATTACAGCCTCTTTGGCCCTAGTAAGACGAGTCGGTAGCCATGGTTACTAGAGTGGCATCCTTGCTATCATCTTTGGCTCTAGTAGGACGAGTAGATAGCCAAGGTTACTACAGTGGCGTCGTTGCCATCATCTTTGCGTTGATCGATAACAGTACATGATAGAGGGCCACACTGTTTAGGTCGCAGTAATTACCTTTTTACACAATATTTTATAAGCTATAAGATTTTAGCGTGTTTTATAAGTCCTGTAGATGGTAATAATGACTTAAAGTAACTACCACGTTACTTTCTTAAGCGGCAGAAATGCAACTTACGTGATTGGCTATCCGTGACGTAATGCCGGAGACGGTGGGCGGGGCTTCATGTATTTAAATAGTGGCTGGTGTTCTTCACGTGCAGTACACCACCAGCCACAAACAAGAGAATTGCCATGCGCCATTGCCTCCGGCAGACGTTCACGATATATCAGCGTTATTTACTGCTTGATGAATATATGATTTCGCCCTTTATGTGTTCTTATCAATTCCTGTTTATTGTTGGTCCGAAGACGGTCTGATAAAAAGATCGAAAGCGGTCACCATTAAAAAACTTAAGCGATCAAGACTGCTTCCAGTTTATTTATAATAATGCGTTGGTTCACTTCTGGCCTTTATACAAGCAGTTATTCGGCTTGGCACTGATTGACATATTTGTCCTCCAGAAGGACATAGTGACAAATTCTGTCCAATTGGCGCGTTAGGTCGTCAAAATTCCGACCTTGTTGGGGGATCCTGTCCATAGTGCTCCAAACTTCTCAATTGGAGAGAGATCGGGCGACCTTGTTGGCCAAGGTGAGGTTGGGCCAGCATGGAGACAAGCTGTAGAAATTCGTGTGTGGAAGGCCATTATCTTGTCGAAATGTAAGCCCACGATGGCTTGCCATGAAGGTCAACAAAACAAGGAGTACGATATCGTTGACGTACCGTTGCGCTGCAAGGGTACCGCGGATGACAACCAAAAAGGGTTCGGCTATAAAATGAAATGACACCCATGACCATCACTCCCTGTTGGCGGGCCGTGCGCGGGGGACAGTCGTGTAGGTATCTCGCCGCTGCCCAGAGCGTCTCGAGACACGTCTTCTCTGGTCTGGGGACTTAGTTCGAAGTGAGACTCATCACTAAAGACAGTTCTACACCAGTCAATAAGATTGCAGACGAAGACGTGTCTGGAGACGTCCCGAACAGCGGTGGGATACCAACCTGACAGTCGCCCGGCATACGACCCGATAGCCAGGAGCGATGGTCTGGGATGACATTTCATTTCACAGCAGGAGCCCTTTCGTCGTTATCCGCGACGTCCTTAAGGTACAGCGGTATGTCGACGATATTCTTCGCCCTGTTTTCAAATGGTTCAAATGGCTCGGAGCACTATGGGACTTAACTTCTGAGGTCATCAGACCCCTAGAACTTAGAACTACTTAAACCTAACTAACCTAAGGACATCACACACATTCATGCCCAGGATTCGAACCTGCGACCGTAGCGGTCGCGCTGTTCCAGACTCTAGCGCCTAGAACCGCTCGGCCACTCCGGCCGGCTCGCCCCGTTTTGTCGCCCTTCATGGTGAGCCATCCTGGGCCCACATTTCAGCAAGACAACGCCCGTCTGCACACGGCGATAGTTTCTGCTGCACGTCTTCGGCTTGCCAAATCCTACCTTGGCCAGCGACGTCGCCGAACCTCTTCTCGATTGAGAACGTCTATAGCGTTACTGGCAGGGTCCTTCAACCAGCTCAGGAGTTTGATGATCTAATGCGCCATTTCGACAGAACTTGGCACGATATCCCTCAGGTGGACATCCAACGACTATATCAATCAATACCAAGCCCAGTTACTGCTTGCGTAAAGGCCAGAGGTGGAACAACGCAATATTCACTTCCTCAGTTTGCGAAGCTTTTTCTCATGAATAAATAATCTAATTTTTCTGAAATTGGAATAATTTCTTTGTCAGTACATCTGCATCACGTCTATCGATTTCAGTTCCATTCGGATAATTCCCTCGTGGTGCGTCGTTTAGCGTGTATATTAGTACAGCATAGCTGTTTCATAGGGGAGGGGGGAAGGGAGACAGCGATAGAGAGCGAGCGAGACAGAGAGAGAGAGAGAGCGTTGGGAGAGATGGGAGCGATGATTTTGTTGTTTGGTCCCCTTCCCCAAATCAACCAACCAAACAGAGAGAGAGAGGGAGTGAGTGAGTGAGAGAGAGAGAGAGAGAGAGAGAGAGAGAGAGAGAGAGAGTAGTTCGACAAATCAAAAATGTGTGTCTGCTGGAAATGTAATATCACATCTGGAACAACCTGAGATGCTGTACGCGTGTGAGTACTTGTTTCTTACCTCATATTAGAGTGAACCTGAACTCCACCGATAAACATTTCGTAGTCTGCTTACATATATTTTTCTGAGTATTTTTGCTGTAGTGGAGATAACAGTGGAGGTATAAAGTGACTGGGGGTTGTGCGGGTGTAAATACTCAGAAAGTCTTAAATAATTTTTTTACCATTCCCAACAACTCTGAGAACATACACGAAACCATGCAACTATGGTATTCAGCGCTCAGTTTTCCAAAATGCTAAACTTAGTATCCAACACAATAAAAGAAACGGTAAAATAACCTGCCTCTTTTAATGTAATCAATCTTACAATGAAGGGGGCAAGAAATATTATATAAAATATAAATACCAAACAGTAAAAGGACAGAAAGAAAACACGCAATAATCTATTTTATAAGGGGACCGCGCCTACTCGTTATCACTGATTTCGTCCAAATTTACTTATATGGAGGGCTTGGTCAGACATGAAATTGACAGAAGTGGGGGCTCCGAACGGCCAGGCATTTAGAGAAAATATCCATTTCGCGCAGGTCGGCCGAAGCACGAGTCATACACGTTAGTCTAGCTTCCACGCAGTGGCTGGCGCAGCAGAAAGAGGGGAAAACGGTACTCCGACGGTCGTGGGTCGATTTCAGTTTTAAATGTTTACCTTTCTTAGACTGAAAAAAGGAGAAATAGTGTTCAATTATTGTAAGTACAATATATGAGTGACGCGCCCAACTGTTACAGGGAAAAGAAAGAACCATCGGAAAAATGCTCCTATCGGAGCACACAAAAGGAAAATATACTCCAGTTTAAAATGATCTAGCTGAAATATGCACTGCAGTCTAGCGGTAGCGTCTCTGATTGGTAACCAAAGCGTCCTCGGCCCCTTGTTAGAACCCCGCCATCCCTTAAATTTCGAATAAAAATCATCAGCAATGGCGGCCGAAGACGTCTGGCATAAGAAGTCACCATCATTCAACCAACGGCCTTGTCAGCGAGGGCGGAGAAGCAGACAGATGTCCAGGGCACTCTCTTGCCTTTAGGATGGGAAACTGCCGCTAAGAGCGAAAGAATCAGCAATGATCAACGGCATGAGGATGCAGAAGGCAATGGAAACCACTGCATTAAAGACACACACAGGAAGTGTAGCCTGTAGTTAAAAGAGTGTCATGATGATTGCTCCATTGGCAACGGATTTCAGACTAGTACCCCATTCGGATCTCCCAGAGTGGACTGCCACCGGGGAGGTGACCATGAGAAAAAAATTGAATAAGCAACGAGAAGATAAAATTCTGCAAGTCACGGCGTAGAATGTCAGAAATTTGAACATGGTAGAGAAGCTACGAAATCTGAAAAGGGAAATGCTAAGGCTCAAACTGGATATAGTGGGGGTCAGTGAAGTGAAATGGAAAAAAGACAAGGATTTCTGCTCAGATGAGTGTAGGGTAATATCAACAGCAGCAAAAAATGTGGTAACGGGACTAGGATTCGTTACAAATAGGAAGCTAGGACAGAGAGTGAGTTACTGTGAACAGTTATAGGGCTGTCCTCGTCAGAATCGACATCAAACCAAGCCCGACAACGATAGCTCAGGTATACATGTCGACATCGTAAGCTAAAGATGAAGATACAAAGAAAGTATATGAGGAAATTGAACAGGTAATTCAACACGTAAAGGGAGATGAAAATCTAATAGTTATGGGGGACTGGAATGCGGTTGTAGGGAAGGAGTAAAAGGAAGGCTTACGGGCGAATATGGGCTCGGTAATTGGAATGCGTTCTGCAATAAATTTCAGCTAGTAATAGCGAATACTCTGTTCAGACATCACAAGACGAGGGTGTTCACTTGCTTACATCATGGTCAGGCAGAGATTCCAAAATCAGATACTGGTTGTGAGGCGTACCCAGGAGCAGATATAGAATCAGATCACAATTTAGTAGTCACGAAGAGTAGGCTGAAGTTTAAGACATTAGTCAGGAGGAACCAATGGGCAAAGAAGTGGGATGCGGAAGTGCTAACGAATGAAGAGATACGCTTGAAGTTATCTGAGACTAAAAATACCGGGATAAAGAATACCTCAACAGGCAGTTCACTTGAAGAGGAATGGATATCTCTAAAGAGGGAAAGATGTTGGAAAGAATGACATAGGTACAGAAAAGGTAACTGCGAAGAAACCGTGAACGATAGAAGAAATACTTCAGTTGGTCGACGAAAGAAGAAAGTACACAAAATTTTCAGGGAATTTCAGGAATAGCCGGCCACGGTGGCCGAGCGGTTCTAGGCACTTCAATCCGGAACCGCGCAACTGCTACGGTCGCAGGTTCGAATCCTGCCTCGGGCATGGATGTGTGTGATGTCCTTAGGTTAGTTAGGTTTAAGTAGTTCTAAGTTCTAGGGGACTGACGACCTCAGATGTTAGGTCCCGTAGTGCTCAGAGCCATTTGAGCCATTTGAATGTCAGGAATACAGAAATACAAGTCACCTAGGAATGAAATAAATAGGAAGTGCAGAGAAGCTAAGGCGAAGTGGATGCATGATAAATGTGAAGAAGTCGAAAAAGAAAGACTGTCGGAAGAATTGATTCAGCATATAGAATTTCAAAACAACCTTCGGTGAAACTAGACAGGGGTGGTAAAATTAAGAGTACAATGGGAATTCCACTGCTAAATGCAAGGGAGAAAACAGATAGATGGAAAGAGTACATTGAAGGCCTCTATGAGGAGGAAGACTTTGCTGATGACATGATAGAAGAAGAAAGGGAAGAGATAGGGGATCCAGTATTATAATCAGAATTTAAAAGAGCTTTGGAAGGTTTAAGATCTAATAAGGCAGAAAGGATAAATAATATTCCATCAGAATTTCTAAAATCGTTGGGGGAAATGGCAACAAAACGACTGTTAACGTTGGTGTGTAGAATGTGTGAGTCTGGCGACATACCATCTGGCTTTCGGAAAAATATCATCCACACAGATCCTAAGATTGCAAGAGCTGACAAGTGCGAGAATTATCGCACAATCAGCTTAACAGCTCATGCATCCAAGTCGCTGATAAGAATAATATACAGAAGAACGGAAAAGAAAATTGTGGATGTGTTAGATGACGATCAGTTTGGCTTTAGGAAAGGTAAACGTAACAGAGAAGCAATTATGACGTTGCAGTTGAAAATGGGAGCAGGACTAAAGAAGAATCAAGACACGTTCATATTGTTTGTACACTTGGAAAAAAGCGTTCGACAATGTCAAGAGATGTAAGATTTTCGAAATTCTGAGAAAAATAGCGGTGCACTATAGTGAAAGATGAGTAACATACAATATGTACGAGAGACAAAAGGGAAGAATAAGAGTTCAAGTCCAAGAACGAAGTGCCCGGATTTAAATGGGTGCAAGACAGCGATGTAGTGCTTCGCCCCTACTGTTCATACTACACTTCGAAGAAGCAATGATGGAAGTAAAAGAAAGATTCAACAGCTGGATTGAAGTTCAAGGTGAAAGTATATCAATGATAATATTCGCGGTAACATTGCTATCCTCAATGGAAGTGAAGAAGAATTACAGTATCTACTGAAAGAATGAACCGTCTAATGAGTTCAGAATATGGATTGAGAGTAAATCGAATAAAGACGAAGGTAATGAGAAGTAGCAGAAATGAGGACAGCGAGAAACTTAAAATCAAGATTGGTGATCACGAAGCAGATGAAGTTAAGGAATTATGCTGCCCAGGCAGCAAATTAACCCATGATGGACGGAGCAAGGAGGACATAAAAAGCCGATTATCACTGGCAAAGAGGTCATTCTTGGCCAAGAGAAGTCTGCTACTATCGAACATAAACCTTATTTGAGGAAGAAACTTCTGAGAATATAGGTTTGGAGCACAACATTGTATGGTAGTAAAACAAGGACTGTGGAAAACCGGTGAAGAAGAGAATCGAAGCATTTGAGATGTGGTGCTACAGAAGAATGTTGAAATTTAGGTGGACTGACAAGGAAAGAAGGTTCTTTGAAGAATTGGCGAAGAAAGGATTATATGGAAAGTACTGACAAGAAGAAGGGACAGGATGGCTGGACATCTGCAAAGATATTGCGGAATAACTTCCATGGTATTAGGGGGAACTGCAGAGGATAAAAACTGTAAAGGAAAACATATTGGATTATATTCAGCAAATAATTATGGACGTAGGTTGCAAGTGCTACTCTGAGATGAAGAGAGAGACCAGTTCATACATCGTAGCGCCTACTGCATCGGCATCCCACTTCACATCCCACCAACATGAGATGCCTGCATCAAATATTCACAAGGAAAACCTACGTCGTCTGTGTTGTCAACACAAATATTTACCGGCGGCCACAACACAACACAACATCAGGTCTCCTGCAACGGCCGCCAGGGACCGCAACCCGTCCGCGGAGCCTGCAGAACACCTTCACCAGAGGTCGCAGCTAGCCCAGGAACTACTTTGATACGCCAAGCACGTGGTCGCAAATAGTTTCGTCAGATACATCCGCCAAACCGGCTTGACAGGGCGGCGCACTGTTGGCAAAAGGCAGTTCGATGCACTGCTTGGAAGAATACAGAGCTGCCACCCTGGCAGCCATGGCCAGACGCCTTTTCTACACTATGTGATCAAAAGTATCCGGACACTTGGCTGAAAATAACTTACAAGTTCGTGGCGCCCTCCATCAGTAATGCTGGAATTCAGTATGGTGTTGGCCCACCCTTAACCTTGATGACAGCTTCCACTCTCGCAGACATATGTTCAATCAGGTGCTGGAAGGTTTCTTGGGGAATGGCAACTGCACTGAGGAGAGGTATCGATGTCGGTCGGTGAGGCCTAGCACGAAGTCGGCGTTCCAAAACATTCCAAAGGTGTTCTGTAAGATTCAGGTCTTTGTGCAGGCCAGTCCATTACAGGGATGTTATTGTCGAGTAACCAATCCGCCACAGGCCGTGCATTATGAACAGGTGCTCGATCGTGTTGATAGATGCAATTGCCACCCCCGAATTTCTCTTCGGAAGTGGGATGCAAGAAGGTGCTTAAAACAACAATTTAGGTGATTAAAACGTCAACAAGGTGTGCAAGCCCCGCCCCCCTCCCCGCGATGAATAACACGGCCACCCCATAACCTCACCACCTCCGAATTATACTGTTGGCATTACACACATTTGGCAGACTAGGTTCACCGGGCATTCGCCATACCCACACCCCGCCATCGGATCCCCACATTGTGTACCGTAATTCGTCACTCCACACAACGTTTTTCCACTGTTCAATCGTCCAACGTTTACGCTCCTTACACCAAGCGAGGCGTCATTTGGCATTTACCGGCGTGATGTGTGGTTTATGAGTTTTCTCACCTCCCGCCGAACTGTCATAGTACTTGCAGTGGATCCAGATGCAGTTTGGAACTGTTGTGTGATGGTCTAGATGGATGTTTGCCTATTACACATTAATACCCTCTTCAACTGTCGGCGGTCTCTGTCAGCCAACAGACGAGGTCAGCCTGAACGCTTTTGTGCTGTACGTGTCCCTTCATGTTTCCACTTCCCTATCACATCGGAAACAGTGGGCCTAGGGATGTTTACGAGTATGGAAATGTCGCGTAGAGACGTATGACACAAGTGACACCCAATTACCTGACCACGTTCGAAGTCCGTGAGTTCCGCGGAGCGCCCCATTCTGCTCTCTCACGATGTCTAATGACTACTGAGGTCGCTGATATGGAGTTCCTGGCAGTAGGTACCAGCAGAATGCACCTAATATGAAAAACGTATGTTTTTGGTGGTGCCCGGTTACTTTTGATCAGGTAGTGTAGCTGGCCGATCTCTTGCAGATGGACTTGGTATAGTCGAAGAACATCTTGACATTGTAGAATTGTTTTATTGTGATCTCTCCCCATGAAGAGGCGGGGCTTTTCTATTATTAATGGTTATTTTATATTTGTGACGATCAGCATTTGGGATCGAGTCTGTTCCTCTTTTGGAGATTGTATTATTGTTTAGTTTTGGTGAGTCTAATAAATTGTTTTCGCACTTGTGTTTTCCGAATTTCTATTCTGCCAGCGCAGATACTCTAATGATAGACAGTGGATGTGGTATAAAACAAATGAAAAAGATGACTACAGTGTGAGAGAAAGAGAGGGACGCAGTGGACAGTGACTGAACAGTGCTAAGAAAAGAGTTAATAAGACAGCGCCATTGACAGAGGAATAAAGAGAAGGAGAAAGCGGAAGCGGTTCAGGGCGAATGATAATGAGAGACAGAGTCTATGACAATGACAACGGGGAAGAGAGAGGGGGTGACAGTGAGAAGAGACAGTAGCAGCGTGAAGGATTGAATGAGATAGTAACAGTGAGAGATAGCATGTGGGCGACAGAGAGAGGAGACAGCAGTAGTAGAACAGAACTAAGGAGACTGTGGTTCTGAGACAGGAGACAGTGACAGTTAGAGGCACTCAAAGAGATAATGATAATGAATTGGGCTGTACGAGTGACTGAGAATGGGAAGTGAGTGTGGGTGGAGATAAGCGACTTATAGTGATGGGCTAGTGGGTGTGAGTGAGTTACGTTTAGGGGAGTGAGAGGTGAGTTGTATGTTAAAAAAAAGCGCCAATATGTTCGCAGCCCAAAACTTTTGGAACATTTTTTAAAGGAGCTGAGGAAGGTATAATCAGACAGCTGATAGCCTACTTTTAAGTCAGGGGCATTTCAGCATGAGCGTATTCGCCTTTTTGTGCTCCGATAGGCGCATTATTCTGCTGATTACATGGTTGTTTCTACAGGAAAACAAACTTAATGGTTCAAATGGTTCAAATGGCTCTGAGCACTATGGGACTCAACTGCTGTGGTCATAAGTCCCCTAGATCTTAGAACTACTTAAACCTAACTAACCTAAGGACATCACACACATCCATGCCCGAGGCAGGATTCGAACCTGAGACCGTAGCGGTCGTGCGGTTCCAGACTGTAGCGCCTTTAACCGCTCGGCCACTCCGGCCGGCAAACAAACTTAATTTGCATTCATAAAAGGTTCTCTGTCATCGCACAGTTTGGCAGGAAATCATATGTAAAGCATCATGTCGCCAGATATTGGTGAAAGTAACTGGTGATATACAGTGCAATGTATTGTAGTGAAGTCAAGCTGTAATGTGATTTGTTTTTTCTCCATATATGAGATAAGAGCAATTTTAAAGTTTTTGCATGTACCTGATCATAAAAATAGACATCATAGGGTTGCACTAGCGGAGTGCATTTGGGTGGAATCACTTTAATGTTGCACGATGGCAATCCTTCATCTTGAAAAGCCTTGTCGTATAATTGTGAAGATTTTTGGCTTTCTCGCGTGCCAATTAAAGGAAGAAATTTGTTCTCTTGAGCATGAGTCAAAAATTATTTGCATAGGGGCGTTGTAAGTTCCAGGTTTTGATGAATTAATGACGACATATCTATATTTCGCCGTAACTCGTCCACCGTTTTTGAATTCTCTGCCCAAAAGAACCAGGACTCGTAGGCAAATATTTTCGAAAAGAGCTGTAGGACACTGCGCTGTATACTAGTGGGTTACTTTGTTCATATTTCGGTTACTTTGCCGTGTAAGTAACGTAATAATGGAAAACTAAACAGAAGTTTCCGCATAGTGTCTCGATACTCTGGTCTGTAGTTCTGTAGTTTTTACATTCCACCAATCGCTACCTGAAATATATACTAACATAAATGGCTCATATCGCGCCCGACCCTCGCCAAAAACGCAATTTTTTCTAACGCTTGGCCTTCTTAACCCCTTATTTCTGTCGCTTTCATTTCTGGCCAAGCCCTGCATGTACCGTAAATCTGGACGAAGTCTGTGGTAACAGCTAGGAGCGGTCCCCTGGTCAGTCCAGAATATCAACGCCTAAAACATACGTAACCAAAGCCGACACTCTAACAAACACTAAATAAGGAATTATGAAGGGACTACAAATCAGCGTTAATACGCCATCCCAATCGACCCTCTGCTGGGCACAATAAATGAGAACAACAAAACAACGAATGCTAGCTACAAGAAGAGATTAAAATTTCACTGAAAACAACAACAATAAATAAATTTTCTAACTGCAATGCATTGATGCCTGCAGCAGCCCCGACATAGTTGAAATTTGTGATCTGTTGGTAATGGCTCTGAGCACTATGGGACTTAACAGCTGTGGTCATCAGTCCCCTAGAACTTAGAACTACTTAAACCTAACTAACTTAAGGACATCACACACATCCATGCCCGCGCCTAGAACCGCGAGACCACCGCGGGCGGCGATCTGTTGGTAACTTAACTTGACCAACCCACACGCACTCATCTGAACTACAAGACTGCACTGATCACATGCAGCACAACTTCCTGTAACTGTCATAGCCGAAAACATACTGTAGCTAACAACACTACACTCCTGACCATGCTGTTTCCTGGCTTCATGAAGCCAACCACCGTCCACAGGTCCACACTCGAACACCTTCCTGCGTTGACAACAAGCCACCGCCGTCCCCGACTGCAAGTCTATCAAACTGACTCGCTGTTCTCGTCCACTTCTTCCTGCTTTGCTATGTCCAGCCGGCTACTCTCGTCGGAAGTTGCTAGTTGAGTTGTTTTCTAGCTGGCCGTCTTCCACGTGCCTCCACTCTACCAACGTTCCACGTGATGACAGCGACTACCTGTCTTCCATCAACACTTGGCCGTTGTCACCAATAAATCCCTTGGGCCAGGCACACCGGCAGATAAACAAGGTCGACTGGCGCGCTATGCTTGGCTTGACACCGAACAGGGAATCTTGTCCAGCGCTTTCCAAGTTGCTGTTGACGGTTCACTCTCACACGCCAGACTGCTACTCGCTGTGACAGCACGGCTCTCCACGCCTCGTCGCAGTGTTGCGAGCAGTTATTTTCCTGGAGCAGACTCGTTTTGCCACAGAGGAAGGGAACATTAGCACTCCCGTCAACAGCTAGGTGTGAAGATGGAAACGACTGTGACACGAATCGCTGATTCACAGCACATTGTACATTTGGCCCAAGGCCTGCAGCGCCTCGATACAGAATAATTGCATTTCGTTTGATTCCTTACCTCCATTTATTTATCCGTGTTTCTCCATTTCACTGAAAATATCTGCAGGACAGTGCGAATGGTGACGGTAGCGCATTGGAAATAAACATGTTCAACACTACGTTAAGCTATGGTAAAATGTACATATTTCATCTGAGAGTTGCTGCATTACTATTTTTTGTTTAAATTACTCATCTCAACGGGTTTCAGCCACAGTCATCTACAGAACCACTTTTAAAATCACGATAGACTATATCTTTTTAGTTCTCATGTACAGGGGGATTATAATTAAAGTCAAACTTTCAAACCGCTGTAAAAATAACACCACTCGTCAGAATGATGTCAAATTGCAACGGAATATTATTGGAGAAAGGGGAAAACGTATGGCAAAAGAAAAAAAATAGTTACAAAATGTAGCAATAGATGGCGCTTGACATATCCTGTCAGATGGATGTGGGCTTCGTCTGTCCACAAAATCTTCCACGACCAATCATTGTCCACTTGCATGCGAACAAGAAATTCTAAAGCAAAGGCCTCTCTTACTGCCAGGTCAACAGGAAGCAACTCGTGCACATGGGTAATTTTGAATGGATAGCAAAGAAGGATGTTTCGTAGGATTTTACTCACCGTGTTCGCGGCAATGTTCGGGCAATTCTCCGTGGACTACACGTTTGCACGCCACCACTCGTCTCCTCCTGCATCGCTGTGGCCACTGTTTCCGCTGGCATCTAATCAATTCGTTTCCTCCCTCTACTAGGTTGCACACCAAAAGAACCAGTCTTTTCGAATTTCCGAATCATTTTCCCAGACCCAGGGCAGTTACTGGACCAACGCCTTTTTCCAAACCTTTCAGTGTCCGGAACTTCTGCCAGAGTGGCGTGTGCACAGTCGTCATTCTTGTAATACAGCTTTACACGCAGAGCGCGGTCCTGCATTGAGACAGTCATGGCGAACGTCGCAGACCGAAAGGGGGAAAAGCCGCGTGCCCTGCGTATTTCTACCAACTTCAGTGGTTCGTGAGCATGACAGGTGTATTCATTTACGTATTTTGACGCATACAGCGGCACCTATTGATCAATTTTCATACTATTTTTTTTTTCTTCTGTCATACGTTTTCCTCCTTCTCCGTTAATATTCCGTTACAATTTGACCTCATTCTGGCCAGAACCGTTATTTTTACAGTATTTTGAAAGCTTAACTTCAATTATAATCACCCTGTACATTTGTACCAGAGACTAGTCTATAGTACAAGTGTGCATGAGAACTGACAAGAAACAGTGTAACGAAATTTACGGATGTGAGCGAAACGCATTAAAGTGTGTAATTTTAGAAAATTAAAAAAAAATATAGCGATCAAGATGGACATTTATATTGACTTGTAGTTTATATATTGGTATTTGCATATTACAGGTTTTATCACTGTTGTGGAGGTATTTTCACAAATACAAAGAATAATTATGAAAAATCCGCCTCGATTGCACAAACTACCTGGTGTTCACCTATGTTTCAGCGTGGGTAACCACGCCTTCTTCGGAACAAATATAAAACAGCTTGCCTAGATAGGCATAGTCAAAGGCTAATGTCAACACCTACAGCAGCAAGACCCCATAAAAATTCTTTTATAAATACACGGTACATATACCTGTAACTTCGTGCGGTGCTGTTGCTCGGCGGCTGCCGCTGGGTGCCGGTGTTGAACTCTCGGCCAACGTCAGCAACCTGCAACAGTTAGGTTTATCATCGTTTTTGTGTCCGATAGGTCATATATCGGATGCACAGTGTAGGGTGATGTTGGCGAATTGTTTGTGCGTCAGTGGGCGAGCTCGCTGGTTTCCCTGCTGTGGCCTGTTGGTCGGCTTTAATACCAGCTGGTAATTTCCAGTCAACGTTGCTGATATGCAGGGGCTTACCGACGTTAGTCGCTTGTTGGTGTATTTTAGCTTGCTATAGGTGGTTATGCCCTAGCTAGTAATGTCTTTGGCCGCTTATGCTTCCACCTATAATTGATAGTTGTGACAGCAGGCTAGCACCCACTGACACTTTTATACACGTCCTGCAGGGGGCGCGCCTGGTACGGCGCGGCCCAATTCCGCGTACAATTGGCCGCCGTTTCCTCAGCGCCTTCTCTGGTCTTTTCGCCAGAATGGTAGCAGCCCTCTTCTTTGCATTACTGATCGAACACTGTTGTTGAAGATTTGTACCACCATCAGGATACGAACCGTCTAGCTACAGCTGGAGCTGCACGGCTTTTCGTCTACGGTTGGCAGTTAATCCCTTCAGACCCGATTTTTTGCTGGACGAAGAAAACTCCTCCTTCGTACTGTAATGCTCTTAGAAGATTTTTTAATGATTTTAAATGCAAGATTTATACAAAAATATGTACCTGTACCTGTTTTCAAAACATGCTTTGTACACTTGGCTTCTTTTTATGGGCTAAAATAACTAATTCTGCAATATTCATCGTTGTAATAAATAAACTGATCATTCTGTAAATACTATGCACTATAACAATAACAATGATATTCGTACACACAGTGTAATATAACTACCCAAACACTTCCGTGTATTCTGGCAGTCACAAGCTGCTGCGTACTGCTACATCGTCTTTTTGATATTTCATGGTGAAGCTCAACAGTTGGCAGCACTTGTACATGATAAAAAATATTGAACATTCACAAATGGGTACATGAGTTTTCCACTGGGGAAATATATTTCTGTTCCACGAAAGAGACAGTAAAATCTAACGTACGTAATTGTGGCTAGTGGGTCTAATAAGGTTAATACTAAAAGTACGCAAGCAGTGAAGTTGGTAGTGTTTATTACCTGTGGTGTGGTGTATAGAATGCCCTTGACAGTGACGTCAGATACGGGTACCGCGGCACGGACTCTCACCGGAACCTGTGGGTGCTGCCGACGGGGGAGATGCTGTACTACGTGGCCGCAGTCGCCGTGCTCTACGACCGGGACGAGGACTGCCAGCGGCACTACACCGGACACACCGAGGACATCCTCTGGTGAGTACCCAACATCCTAACAGTGCACTCAACGGTGTTATGTAGATCATTTGTCTTTTGGATCAATTCACTTTGTACAACAGTTTCTCAGTAAGGAGATTGTACCCTCCAAATACTATTCTAGAAGGTCTATGACTGCTATAACATCTACAAATTCAAAACAACGTTTCCAAATCACAAATATCCTTAGATGAAAGAGCATAAGGCAGCGATGCAGTCTTTCTCCTCTACTGTTCAACCTATACTTCGAAGAAGCAATCACAGAAATGAAAGAAGGATTCAGATGTGGGATTAAAATTTATGGTAACTTAAGGCCAATGGTGTGCAACGGCCTTGCCGCAGTGGATACACAGGTTCCCGTCAGATCACCGACGTTAAGCGCTGTCGGGCGGGGCCGGCACTTGGATGGGTGACCATCCGGGACGCGATGCGCTGTTACCATTTTTCGGGGTGCACTCAGCCTCGTGATGCCGATTGAGGAGCTACTCGACCGAATAGTAGCGGCTCCGGTCAAAGAATACCATCATAACGACCGGTAGAGCGGTGTGCTGACCACACGCCCCTCCTCTCTGCATCCTCAGCTGAGGATGACTCGGCGGTCGGATGGTCTCGATGGGCCACTTGTGGCCTGAAGACGGAGTGCTATTGACCAATGGTAAGGTTGACTGATGACACTGCTATACTTAGCGAACGTTAGAAGGACTTACAATAGCTGTTTGGATTGGTATAGTGAACATAGAATATCAAGAATATCAACTAATTGTAAAGCAAAGAAAAGAGGTAATTAAAGTAACGAGAAGTAGCAAGGATGAAAGTAGCGATAAGCGGAACACCAAAATTGTGGCGCATGTAGTAGATGATGTGAAGCAAAGTAACACATGATGTACGAAGCAAGGTGGACATACCAAACTTACTACACAGGCAAAGAAGGCATACCTCACAAGAAGAATGCTACTAGCATCAAATGCCTTTATTTGACAAAAAATTACTGTGAATTTACAACATTGTGTTTAAGTGTGTCATGGAATCGGGGAAAGAAGCAGAGAATGGCTAAGGAAAACAATATGTGGAAAATACTGACTGGAAGAGGGGCAGTCTGATGTGTTAAGATAGCAGGGAATAACATAAATGGTGTATAAGGAGCCGTAATGGAGAAAAGACTGTAGGCCAAAACAGAGACTCGAGAACAAACAACAAATGATCAAGGACGTTAGTCACAATGGCTACTTTGAGATGAATTTGACACAGGAGAGAAAGTTAAGGCGAGCGATATTAGACAGTCAAAGGGCTGATCACAAAAGAATGTATGCTATCGAGATTTAAATTTCAGGTGGTTTCACTAAAGCCCAGTACTGAATAGATCCTTCCAAAAGAACACCATCAACTCGTTCCCCACCCTTTTCCGGCCAGAGCTTGTATTTCGTCTAGAGGAAGTTATAGCCTAACCGCCCCATCTAGCTACACAATATGTCGGTGTCCCACTGATGTTGTCCCAACTATCCAGACACCTATTACTGGACATTAATATAGTGTTTGTCTAGCCTTCACCTTTACAGCGGCGCGAACTCTGGTGCACGATACTTCCAATAAGGTGTCTGAAAGTCTGTGGAGGAATGGCAGCACACACTTCTTCAAGAGTCGAAACCAGAGAAGGTAGTGAAGTTGGAAAGTGAGATCTGGAGTGAAGTCGTCGTTAAAACTCATTCCAAAAAGCAATCAACTGGTTTCGTATCGCGAATCTGGGCAAGGCCAACCCATTTCAGGAATGTTATTCTCCACAAACTATTCCACAAACATACTGATTTATTATAGGGTGCATTGTCACACTCATACTATCATTGTCATCGAACTGTTCCTCTACTGTGCGCAGTACACAGTATTGTAAAACATTTTCGTATTCTTCTGCATTTAGAGTTTTCTTAAGTGCAATAAGGGAACTCCACCCCAACCACGGAAACACCTCCATAGCGTAACACCATCCCCTCCGTACTTCACTGTTGGAGTTACATGCGATGGCCCTTTGCTGTTCCTTATCTATATAAACGATTTGGGAGACAATGTGAGCAGTCATCTTCGGTTGTTTGCAGATGACGCTTTGTTTATCAACTATTAAAGTCATCAAAAGATCAAAACAAACTGGGAAACGATTTAGAAGAAATATCAGAATGGTGCGAAAAGTGGCAGTTGACCCTAAATAACGAAAAGTGTGAGGTCATCCACATGAGTGCTAAAAGGACCTCGTTAAACTTCGGTTCCACGATAAATCAGTCTAACCTAAAAGTCGTAAATTCAATTAGATACCTATGTATTACAATTACGAACAACTTAAACTGGAAGGAACACATAGAAAATGTTGTGGGGAAGGATAACCAAAGACTGCGTTTTATTTGCAGGACACTTAGAAAATGTAACAGATCTACTAAGGAGACTACCTACACTATGCTTGTCCGTCTTCTTTTGAATACTGCTGCGCGGTGTGGGATCCTTACCAGATAGGACTGAACGAGTACATCGAAAAAGTTCAAAGAAAGGCAGCACGTTTTGTATTATCGCGAAATATGGGAGAGAGTGTCGCAGAAATGATACAGGATTTGGGCTGGGCATCATTAAAACAAAGGCGTTTTTCGTTGCGAGGGAATCTTCTCACGAAATTCCACCCACTTAATTTCTCCTCCGAATGTGAAAATACTTTGTTGACACCGACCTACATAGGAACGATCACCACGATAAAATAAGGGAAATCAGAGCTCGTACGGAAAGACGTAGGTGTTCATTCTTTCAGCGCGCTATACGAGATTGGAATAATAGATAATTGTGAAGGTGGTTCGATGAACTCCCTGCCAGGCACTTAAATGTGATTTGCAGAGTATCTGTGTAGATGATTCAAATGGCTCCGAGCACTATGGGACGTAACATCTGAGGTCAAAAGTCCCCTAGAACTTAGAACTACTTATACCTAACTAACCTAAGGACATCACACACATCCCTGCCCGAGGCAGGATTCGAACCTGCGACCGTAGAGGTCGCGCGGTTCCAGACGGAAGCGCCTAGAACCGCTCGCCCACATCGGCCGGCTATCTTTGTAGATGTCGATGTAAAGATGATGTTTTCCATGCACTCGCCAAAGCCAATCTCTCACATGGAATTGCCACAGGGTATGGCGTGATTCACCACTTCACATCACTTGTTTCCAGTTATTCATTGTCCAGTAGCGTCGTCCTTTACACTACCTCAAGTGCAGCATTCCACTGACTACAGAAATTGTAGCTTATGAGAAGCTACCCGACGGTTGTAGCGCATTCTACGTGATGTCATAGTGCTAACTGGACTGCAGGTAACACTTTGAAACTCACGAATGATTTTTTCAGCTGATTTCATGTGACTTTTCGTAACCATCATCCACAATGCTCGACGGCCCCTGTCTTTCAGTACATGGAAATCTGGCTGCTCTTAGTTTAGCTGTAGATGTTCCTTCGCGTTTCTGCTTCACACTCACATCGTCAACAGTCGACTTGGACAGATTTAGGAGTGATGTAATTCCCTGAATGGATTTGTTGCTCGGGTTACATCCTATGACTAGTCCACGTTCGAAGACACCGAGTTTCGTTTACCATTGCCGCGTCCGCCTTTAGCGACATCTAGCGGTCATCTCAGCATTGTCTAGGGGTGTCCAGATGCTTTTGGCTCAAATGGTTCAAATGGCTCTGAGCACTATGGGACTTAACGTCTGAGGTCATCAGTCCCCCAGAACTTAAAACTGCTTAAACCTAACTAACCTAAGGACATCACACACATCCATGCCCGAGGCAGGATTCGAACCTCCGACCGTAGCGGTCGCGCGGTTCCAGACTGAAGCGCCTAGAACCGCTCGGCCACACCGGCCGGCTAGATGCTTTTGATTAGGTAATGTATTACCCCACATACTTAGCCTGCAGACCCAATTAACATCAACTTGTATTGACGATGGTGACGAGCAGTGATGAAAACATCTTAACATTTTGCCAACAGGACAGTGAATATCCGAGGATGCTCGCGTCTTATGAGCGAAACCAATTAAACAGTACGCCACGTGAGGCGGTTTGTTTCTACATCAACCGCCTATAGCATTCTCCAATACCGTCTTATTGTCGTACAGGCAGTTGTTTACTATGTCCACATTATGCTGCTCTCCTGATCTTCATGTGAAAATTTTGCGCAGTACTGCCACATGAAGAATATATTCAGTTTTCATGTTACTTGCTTTATGTTTATCGTCTCACTGCCGTTTTGGATACTTCTCTATAATACATGGTAAAAGTAAAACTTTTTATCCACGACGACATAAATAAACATGATGGGTTAACATCTCGTCTACAATAAGGGAATTAGGCGAACGCAAGTTATGATTCGAAAATTATACTACAGAATACCATGAATGGCTTCTCCATACGAGTTGTTCCGTCATTCGTCTGAAGTTATTTAGGGAAACCACCACGAATATAAATCTGGATGGCTGGATGGTGACGGTGGTAAGAAGTTCATTCCTTTCGGATGTGAGTCCAATGTCTTAACCACTGGTAACGACACCGAGAGAAGCACATAAACCTCCGAGAGAACACATCATGAAAGGTGTTGCATAACACGAGACGGGCTACTTTTAAAATTTCGTGAACTTAATAACACTGCTCCCTGCACGCAAATCTTGCAAACAGCACGATAACGTCGGAGCGGTGGATGGGAGAGAGGGAAGGGGTTATTAGGGCACAACAGTAGCAGAGCGGAAATCAGTTTTTTTCTGCTGTGGGTAGAGCGAGAACGATGAAACTGGGAGGGGGGGAGGGGGGAAGGAGGGAGAGGGGTTGCGAATCGAACGTGAAAGCAAAGTTAAATACTCAAATGTACTCCCTATAGGAAGGATTACGAAATGTAACTGCGGGTGTAGAATTAGACGGTACTTAACTGTAAAACATAGTAATTACTAGTGTTATTTTTCACGTTTAAAGCCTCTGTCTTCTCGCTCGCACACAAAAATATAGTTATCAGCTCTTTCGATTTTTTAAATTTTGCTACTGGTGTTATTATCAGTTGCTTCGGGGCTTCAGATAATTCTTAGGTTCACAACCAGTCAGATTTTTCTGTTGTTACGAACCTTTACTGAACGTCGCCAAAATAGAAATCAAATACTTTCAACACAATGCAACATACAGAGTTACGATCTGTGCAGTCCAGCTGACATGAATCACAAACAAGTTTCAAACTAGGAGACGAGGTCAATCTTGATTCAGTTCTACGTTGTTAAAAGTCAATTCTCTAGGCCAGTTTGAGATTGTTCTGAAAGGTTTCTTGCATTCATGTCGTCGGATGACCGAGTTGGGTTACACTTTATCTAAAGAATCCAAGACAAAATGTTGCTTTCAGAACACATTTTGTAAGACTTTCGTGAAACCAGTCAACATGATAAACCAGAGATCATGAAAATACTATAATAATGCATAAACATGAACAATATGAAGTTTTGTAAGCAAAATTAGTGTAATAGATGGGATCAAAGTTGATTAAGCCTTTTTTCCTTTACTTCTGTTTCTCCACTTAATCAGTAGCATTTTCTGTTGGTTAAAAATGGTTCAAATGGCTCTGAGCACTATGGGACTCAACTGCTGAGGTCATTAGTCCCCTAGAACTTAGAACTAGTTAAACCTAACTAACCTAAGGACATCACAAACATCCATGCCCGAGGCAGGATTCGAACCTGCGACCGTAGCGGTCTTGCGGTTCCAGACAGCAGCGAATTTAACCGCACGGCCACTTCGGCCGGCATTCTGTTGGTTACTTTCGATAATATCCAACATAATTTCTGGAATACATGTGGTTCCGTATTTCAAATTTTTAATTTTCAATATCAACCTAACGTTAGTAGTATATGAGTAAGCACATATTTTCCATTTATTTTGTACCTTTATTTCATAGCTCGTTGGATACGCTGGATTCTGTCATTTGAGGACTTAATTTCTGATAATTAAATTAGAAAGGTGGCATCCATATTGATGTTAATCATGTCGTAAGATGTACACATTCTAACGAAATGTGCTTACCGTTTAAGCATCAAACTAATTTTATCTTCAAAGTCATATTGAGTGGAAGACTATCAAACGTTAGTTTTATGTGCTTCCGTCACATTATGTTTTTAGAGGACGACAAGCCAAAAAAATCCAGAATTAGTTGTATAAAAATGGCAATTTCAGAAACTTGTCCACTTCTGCAAAAGAGGTATCGTTTTACACTGTATTGTACCAAAAGAAGCTGTTGAATTCTAAGATTTAGGGAGATGGATAGCTTGATAACTTATTGGACAGCTGCATCAAGTCGTGTTCCTGTTAGCCAATAACATTTAAATTTTTCATTTTAAGATTGCTTATTTGGGAAAGTCACATCTCAGTTCCTCCATGCCATAGTGTACCTCTTTCCAGTTCTGGTTACGCAAAAAACCATCAGCTTTCTGCAGCTTCACATTAGAGATTTTTTCTTTATTTTATAGCCTTCATCGCCCCTTGCTACAACGCACATACATTTAGCACTTCATCAGTTCGACCGGCAGGTGTGGCCGTGCGGTTCTAGGCGCTACAGTCTGCAGCCGACGACCGCTCCGGTCGCAGGTTCGAATACTGCCTCGGGAATGGATGTATGTGATGTCCTTAGGATAGTTAGGTTTAATTAGTTCTACGTTCTAGGCGACTGATGACCTCAGAAGTTAAGTCGCATAGTGCTCAGAGCCATTTTTTCATCAGTTCGCTTCTGCAACACCCCAATTAAAGTGTCTTCAATTTCTTATTTAAATGTTTCATCACTGTCGTCGTCAGTTTCATATAATACTGTGCACCAATCTCTCTCTCTCTCACTCTCTCTCTCTCTCTCTCTCTCTCTCTCTCTCTCTTTTCTTTTCTGATTAATTAGCAAACAACGCCTGAGAAATAAATGGAAAATTCTGTTTAAGAAATTCAGAATCAGTTGAATTTTCTTTTTCAAGAGTAACCGTCACGACCGTTTATTGCGGACATCCTATAGATTTACTCCTTTTCAGGTTCTACGATATGAGAATAGATATGTTTAAAGTCACAAATGGAATGCATTAGGTCTATTTTCTAATTTTTAATAATACTTTCATATGTCATGAAAGTATTTCTCATTTACTTAGGACGCTGTCACGTAGCTGATCACGTAACTTTCCTTTGAGCATCACTTGTACTTTCTCCATACTGTACTGTTACATCCTTGCCATTTAGACAAACTGCAGTAGGTATGGATAACTTCACGCGTTTTATTTTCTAGGTTTTTTTAATATTACACTCCTGTAATTTGTTTAAAGTGGTACTCTTTTATTCTTGCTTCAAAGTATTACATATGAAGATAATCTATGTACCATATTGAAATTGGTTACATAATAAAACATATAGTTAGCGGCCCAGGCGGTGTTTCGTCTTTACAAAACAGCGGTCAATATTCCTCTAAAAATCTAACTCTTCAGTTGCGAAATTAAAGTCAAGTTGGGCAAATACATCATTACGAGCCGCGTTGAGTGGCCGCGTGGTTTAGGGCGCCATGTCACGGACTGCGCGGCCCCTCCCGCCGGAGATTTGAGTCCTCCCTCGGGCATGGGTGTGTGTATTGTTCTTAATATGAAGTTAGTTTAAGTTAGCTTAAGTAATGGGTAGGTCTAGCGACCGGTGACCACAGCAGTTTGGTCCCTTAGGAATTCACACACATTTGAACAGCCGGCCGATGTGGCCGAGTGTGGTTCTAGGCGCTGGAACCGCGTGACCGCTACGGTCGCAGGTTCGAATCCTGCCTCGGGCATGGTTGTGTGTGATGCCCTTAGGTTAGTTAGGTTTAAGTAGTTCTAAGTTCTAGGGAACTGATGACCTCAGATGTTAAGTCCCATAGTGCTCAGAGCCATTTGAACCATTTGAACATTTGAACATCTGAACATCATTACGAAACCAACGCAATCATGCCCGAAACTATACACAAACCTACCGTCTATGGCGGATCTGTAATTTCGTCTTTGGAGGCGGACGGGATGGAATAAAAGGCATCTCACTTGAATCCTTGAACGTCAACTAAACGTAGACTTCAAATGTCCATACCGGCAACGATGCGCAGTTGTGAGACACTCGCATTTGGATCAGGATTTTAACTCCAATCAGACCCGGATAAGGTTCTTTCTGGTTCCTCAGAATCATCTCAGGCTAATACTTGAGTCACGCTTTTATCAACATCATAGCCTCCTCAGACCGCGTGCAACTGAGCTAGTCCTGTGGAGTTAGTAGCACCTATGTCTTCGTCTCACAATTCTTTATTCTGGTGGGAGGAAATTGTGGTTACGGAAATCGTCCGGTTAAGGACAAAACCAAAGAGCGACGCTCAGAAACTTTCTTTGTAGCTTCCTCAGGAGGGTTCGAAAGTAAATTACTGGAAAAGATGGACACCGTTTGAAAGCTCAATGCATCGACAATGATGAAACAACACAATTAAAAGAACATACTAGAAAAAGACAGGAAATCCAAGTCAACAAATCGTAGTAATGCTACTGCTCAACTCTTCACGGACTAACGCACAGCTTCATATAGTCAGTATATCTCACATACTTTCATATTCACCTCAAATACTATCTTGCGCAACTGACAGGACATTGACGTTAAGGTCTTAACAACGACCTGAAAATTGATTTCTGGACGAAAATTCTACCCCTGCAGCGAAGTCCGAACAAAAGGGATTTTTCCTCGTATATTAGAAATGTATGCTCTACTGTGTCGATGTGTTAGTTCTGGTTTCCCTTGCGCGGAGAGTTGAATATTTTCCTCTGCAGTCTCTGGCAGAAACCTTTGAAAATGGGAGACCTTTTATCAGGCTAGAAAATTGTTAGGAGAAAGATACTAACGGAAATACTTCGGAATAGGTGAAAGAATTACATGACGAAAAATTGGGTCAAGTTACAGCACCTTTCTCAGTTTTTATTTTTTCCTTGAAGCTTCTTCAGTAGAAAGATTACATCGTACCATATCGTGCTGTTATGAAAGTTCGTGCTCGTCGAAACCTTATAATCTTCTCACTACCAGATGCTCACGATGTGATATACAAGATTACCTTGCAGAGAAATTCCCTCCAGGAAATGGGATTACCTTCCGGCGAATTCTTCACGCTGCCTTCGGCGTTATTCGATGCTACGTTTACACAGCACGCTACTGAAACAGTAAGGTGACCGTTCTAAATGTTGATGTTTATTTTCTTTCGTCTGTATATTGGTTCTTCTATTAATGCCAAGAATTAATTCGTGCTGAGCGTATATGCGTACACACTTTTCTGTACCCTATTTTCCACAAAATATTATTTCCTTACGGTCTACTTCTCATGTTATTAGTCTATTTTCAACTCGAATTAAGTAGCAACCAAAAACGAAAATATGTCATTCTAGTTGTGAAGATTCAGCAACTAAAGCAACCTAATGATTAAATTTTTATTTTTAACTTTTATACCGCATGTTGGTGTTTAAGAAGTGTAGTAAACTTCGACTTTGTTTACTTTATTACCCCATTTGCTACTGCAGTTACAATTTTTAAAAGTTTACTTTGTCTTTATCACAACGCATTTTGACAATTAACTCTCGTTGTGAAATACTTTTCTTAAATTACCTTTGACGTGTTAAACGTAGTGCTTGCTGTATCTACTGCTGTCATTGGTTCTGGTGGTATCGGCGATTATTAGTATGGAAATGTGTTGCACCTGGATAAATTTCTGTCTTCAGCCACCTTTGTACACTGAGGCGACAAAATTCATGGAATACCTCCTGATATCACGTCGTACCTCCTTTTACCCGGCACAGTACAGCAAGTGACACGAACTCTAAGTAGCACGAACTCAACAACTCGTTGGAAGTCCCCTGCAGAAATACTGAGCAATGCTGCCTCAACAGCCGTCCATAAAAGCGAAAGTCGATGCAGGATTGTGCGTACGAAAAGACCTGTCGATTACGTCCCATAAATGTTCAATGAGAATCATGTCGGGCGATCTGGGGGACCAAATCATTCACTCGAACAGTCCAGAATGTTCTTGAAACCAGTCGTGAACAAATGTGGCCCAGCGACAAGCACCGAACATAAATATTTCCAGTCAGTGGAATGTTCAATTGGACCAGAGGACCCAGTCCATTCCATGTAAACACAGCCCACACCTTTGTGGAGCTACCACCAATTGCTTAGTGCATTGTTGACAACATGGGTCCATGGATTCGTGGGATCTGCGCCTCACTCGAACCCTACCCTCAGCTATTAACAACTGAAATTGAGACTCGTCTGACCAGACCAGCCGTCTAGGGTCCAACCGATACGGTCACGAGCCCAGCAGAGGAGCTGCAGGCTATGTCGTGTTGTTAGCAATTATCGCCAAATTTCGGCCCACTGTGGTAACAGATAAGTTCGTCGTACCGTCTCACATCGATCTCTGCGGTTATTTCACGCAGTGTTGCTTTCCTGTTATTACTGACAACTCTACGCAAGCGCCGTTAAATGAAGGCCGTCGGCCATTGCGTTGTCCATGGTGAGCCCCCTGAAATCTGGTATTCTCGGCACGCTCTTGACACTGTGCATCTCGAAATATTGAATTCCCTAACGATTTGCAAAATGGAATGGCCCATGCGTGTAACTCCAAATACCATTCACGTTCGAACTCTGTTAATTCCCGTCTTGCGGCCATAATCACGTCGGAAAACTTTTCACCTGAACCACCTGAGAACAAATGACAGCTCTGTCAATGTACTGTCCTTTTATGACTTGTGTACGCTATACTACCGCCATCTGTACATGTGCATATCGCTGTCCCATGACTTTTGTCACCTTATTATAATATAAATTTAATATATTTCCTTTTTCCAGTAATAAGTTATGTTGTTGTGGTCTTCAGTCCTGAGAGTGGTTTGATGCAGCTCTCCATGCTACTCGGTCCCGTGCAAGCTTCTTCATCTCCCAGTACTTACTGCAACCTACATCCTTCTGAATCTGCTTAGTATATTCATCTCTTGGTCTCCCTCTACGATTTTTCTCCCCACGCTGCCCTCCAATGCTAAATTTGTGATCCCTTGATGCCTCAGAACATGTCCAACCAACCGGTCCCTTCTTCTTGTCAAGTTGTGCCACAAACTCCTCTTCTCCCCAATTCTATTCAATACCTCCTCATTAGTTATATGATCTACCCATCTAATCTTCAGCATTCTTCTGTAGCACCACTTTTCGAAAGCTTCTATTCTCTTCTTGTCTAAATTATTTATCGTTCATGTTTCACTTCCATACATGCCTACACTCCATACAAATACTTTCAGAAGCGACTTCCTGACACTTAAATCTATACTCGATGTTAACAAATTTCTCTCTTTCAGAAATACTTTCCTTGCCATTACCAGTCTACATTTTATATCCTCTCTACTTCGACCATCATCAGTTATTTTGCTCCCCAAACAGCAAAACTCATCTACTAGTTTAAGTGTCTCATTTCCTAATCTAATTCCCTCAGCATCACCCGACTTCATTCGACTACATTCCATTATCCTCGTTTTGCTTCTGTTGATGTTCATCTTATATCCTCCTTTCAAGACACTGTCCATTTCGTTCAACTGCTCTTTCAAGTCCTTTGCTGTCTATGACAGAATTACAATGTCATCGGCGAACCTCAAGGTTTTTATTTCTTCTCCATGGATTTTAATACCTACTCCGAATTTTTCTTTTGTTTCCTTTACTGCTTGCTCAATATACAGATTGAATAACATCGGGGAGAGGCTACAACCCTGTCTCACTCCCTTCCCAACCGCTGCTTCCCTTTCATGCCCCTCGACTCTTAAAACTGCTAACTGGTTTCTGTACAAATTGTAAATAGTCTTTCGCTCCCTGTATTTTACCCCTGCCACATTTAGAATTTGAAAGAGAGTATTCCACTCAACATTGTCAAAAGCTTTCTTTAAGTCTACAAATGCTAGAAACGTAGGTTTGCCATTCCATAACCTATTTTCTAAGATAAGTCGTAGGGTCAGTATTGCCTCACGTGTTCCAACATTTCTACGGGAGCCAAACTGATCTTCCCCGATATCGGCTTCTACCAGTTTTTCCATTCGTCTGTAAAGAATTCGCGTTAGTATTTTGCAGCCGTGACTTATCAGACTCAAAGGTCGGTAATTTTCACATCTGTCAACACCTGCTTTCTTCGGGATTGGAATTATTCTATTCTTCTTGAAATCTGAAGGTATTTCCCCTGTGTCATACATCTTGCTCACCAGATGGTAGAGTTTTGTCAGGACTGGCTCTCCCAAGGCCGTCAGTAGTTCCAATGGAATGTTGTCTACTCCCGGGGCCTTGTTTCGGCTCAGGTCTTTCAGTGCTCTGGCAAACTCTTCACGCAGTATCGCATCTCCCATTTCATCTTCACCTACATCCTCTTCCATTTCCATAATATTGTCCTCAAGTACATATCTCTGTCTTACCCCTAGTGAGATAAGCCTCTACATCCCTACATTTGTCCTCTAGCCATCCCTGCTAAGCCATTTTGCACTTCCTGTCGATCTCATTATTGAAACGTTTGTATTCCTTTTTGCCTGCTTCATTTACTGCGTTGTTATATTTTCTCCTTTCATCAATTAAATTCAATATTTCTTCTGTTACCCAAGGATATCTACTAGCCCTCGTCTCACTTTTTATATGCTGAAAGTCTTTTTCTGACATTAACCGAATTATTCGTAAAATTAAAGTTTAAAACATGTAAAAACATGTTCCAACGTCTAGCATCGTCACGTACCTAGGTACAAATATTCTACTGAAATTTAAAGCGTTGCAGTCAAGAGAATCTTGTCAATACCTGTTACATTATTACTCTAATACACAATAATAAAAGTAAGCGAAATTAGATTAAGCAGAAAATTTATCAAAAACCAGTTACAAGATAAATACCTCTTGAAATAGAAGCTATTGGCAACTAACACAAATTTCCATTTTCAACGCGGTTTAAACCGCTACGACATTAACCAAACTCTGTTAAGTTGGAAAGACCGTCTTCTTTTTCAAGTCACAAGACGAAGCACGACCTACGAGGTATGGCTTAACTGTTCATATGCCATATAAGTGGTTCTAAAAATATAACATTCCACTCACCATAAGATTCTATAACTGAATATTTAACAAATATACTTCAAGTAGCTTTAATACATTGTACACTACTTATATGTGCAGAACGCGAAATATTTACAAATGCTGCACAAAACAACGTCGTGTCTGACAACAACAAAAACTGTAAAAAATGACGGAAGCTGTTTACGGCCCATTAACACAGTGGAGGTGGGATGCGCCATTTTGCTTTAGCGCCCTATAGCTGCACGCAACAATACTCTGGCGCGGAGACTCCAGAGTGTTCCACGACTACAGGACAGGTTCTACTAATTGAATACTTTATTCCGGTAAAACAATGACTGTCGAATCCTATGCAAATTTTTTGAGTCGGTACACGAAAACGGTGCTAGATTTTTTTAAATATTATGATTGTTCACGCTGATGCAACTGCATAGGAAAGTCTCTTGTTTCTGGGAAGAGTAAGGAATTTAAAGTAACAGTTGGAACATCCGCGCTAATCATCATACAGTGAAGAGCCAAAGAAACTGGCACACCTATGTAATATCGTTTAGGGCCCCCGGCATCACGCAGAAGTGCCGCAACACGACGTGGGATGAGCTCGACTAATGTCTGAAGTAGTGCTGAGGGAACTGACACCATGAATCCTGCAGGGCTGTCCATAAATCCGTAAGAATACGAGAGGGTGGAGATCTCTTCTGAACAGCAAGTTCCATGGCATCCCAGATATGCTCAATATTGTTCATGTCTGGGGAATATGGTGGCCAGCGGAAATGTTTAAACTCAGAATAGTGTTCCTCTAGCCACTCCGTAGTAATTCTAGACGTGTGGGGTGTCGGATAGTCCTGCTGGAATTGCCCAAGTCCGTCGGAATGCACAATGGACATGAATGGATGCAGGTTATCAGACAGGATGCTTACATAAGTGTGACGTCAGAATCATATCTAGACGTATCAGGGGTCCCATATCACTCCAACTGCACATTCCCCACACCATTATACAGACTCCATCAGCTTGAACGGTTCCCTGCTGACATGCAGTGTACATGGACTCCTGAGGATGTCTCCATACCCGTACACATCCATCAGCTCGATACAATTTGAAACGAGACTCATCCGGCCAGGCAACATGCTTCCAGTCATCATCAGTCCAATGTCTCTGTTGACGGTCCCAGGCGAGGCGTAAAGCTCTGCGTCGAGCAGTCATCAAAGGTAGCTTCGCCTTCGAAAGCCCATATCGATGATGTTTCGTTGAATGGATCGCACGCTGACTCTTGTTGATGGCCCAGCACTAAATTCTGCAGCAATTTGCGGGATGGTTACACTTCTGTCACGTTGAACGATTCTCTTCAGTAGTCGTTGATCTGTTCTTGCAGTATCTTTTCCCAGCCACAGCGATGTCGGAGATTTGATGTTTTGCTGGATTTCTGATATTCACGTTACACGTTACAGGTGAAATGGTCGTATGGGAAAATCCTCACTTGATCACTACCCCGGAGATGCTGTGTCCCATTGCTCGTGCGCCGACTTTGACACTACGTTCAGACTCACTTAAATCGTGATAATCTGCCATTGTAGCAGCGGTAACCGAACTAACAACCGCGCCAGACACTTGTCTTATATAGGCGTTTCCGACCGCAGCGCCTTATTCTGCCTGTTTACATACCTCCGTATTTGAATACGCATGCCTATATCAGTTTCTTTGGCACTTCAGTTGGTTTAGCGCCCTCTGACTGCTCTTTTCCCACATATAAAAGGTATCTGGCTAAAGGGCATTTTAAGCGCAATGATAAGGTTATGGCTGGCAGCCTTAGATGGATATTTTGAATTCATTCCTTAGTAATTCTTTAGGGATGGATTCTGCTCACCGGAAAAATGGTGCTGAATGAGCAATGTCCTAAATGGTGTTTTTTTTTAAAAAAAAGAATGAATGTATTTTTCATCTAAAACAGAGTTGGACTGGTGGGCTAGCGGTAAACCGTGAACCTGGGAAACGAACCGTCGGGGGATCACACCCCGGTCGGACTACAAAAACTTTTCAGTCTGCTTTTAGTCTAGACCACTTCTCGACGAGTAGCCAGGAAAGACACGTGGTTCGCATCCTCATTAAACCTCAGCTCCCCTCTCCGGTTGGACGAGGAGGTTAGGGACACAAAAGTCGCCGAATTGGTATCTAATCGAAAGACTTGTACTCGACCATTGATCAGCACGACATTATTATTATCTAAAAAAAGATACACATCATCCCTAATAAGGCCACTATACTTTCACCTTGACACATACTTACAATAAACTTTCAGTTGCGAGCCGTAGGATACATCCGAAATATGACGCACTCCCTCCTTCCCGTACTGCAGAAAATCGACATGAGTGATAAGATGGCGCAAAGTTTAAGATACAGGGCTCGTATTCGAGAGGAGAAAACTTAAAATCATCTAGCGACTATTTTTTTCGTTTTATACCGTTTCACTAATCGGTTGAGGCAAATGTCGGTAAGTTCCCCTAAAAATAATTACGTTCGCTTTTCATTCTATCCTTCTCCAACTGAACAAAATCGGAGATCTCAGTCGATCAGTAGAGTAAATAGGCAGCTTCATTGATTCTCAAAAGCATGAAAAGATTTTGAGTCCCTAAAGTTGAACATTAATACGAACATTCTGGACTGCATAGTCAGTTCTCCAAGTGTTTGTACAGACGGCGGTGGCGCGTGGGTTTTAATAACGCCATTACAAATGAGTCACGTGGACAACGCACTTGTCTCATTTAACAACTACATACGAAATTATCACTGCATAAAAGTCGATACGAACATTCTTTCTAAATGCTGCTAAGGCAATGAGAAGTAATTAACTCCACACAACAGCTTTTCATAGACTATTTGCCTTGCGTCCTAGCGTTGTGCCACTTCACTCGTCCGGCAAACCTTCATGTGTTGCCTAGCATTTCTTGTTAGGTTTGCAGATAAGTATCTCCGCGTTTGCGTGCTCAGGACTCGAGATAACGGCCTGTTTATCGGCTCCATCGCTTTACGGAACTGTTTAAAGGCAAACGGTGGTCTCCAGCGCGAAAGAGAGACCGTTTCGCGATCTGAGGAAAGCTGTGAGTCCAATTTTGCATGTGCAGTTTCTGATAATCCACTGATTCAAACTTTGATATACTTTGGTACAGCGGAGACCTAAGCGAGATATGGGAATTTTAGTAGATATGGCCTGCTGGCACGTTCTTTGCTGCGGAAATGAGATTTCGAAAGATCATGCAATATGAATCATGGTATTATTTGATGGCTTAGAGACAACGTTAAACCAAGGTCTCGTTTCCTACAGCTGTAAAACTGGCCAAAAACTAGAAATAAATACTAATAAAGACTAGTGAACTTGGTAAGAGGTCTCAACTTTTCTGTTCTGATTCGTGTGTTTGAAGTCAGATAGTATGATAACGCTCTCTGAAAACAGCACGAAGCTGATCTGAATGACCGTCTAAATAGGCATGCCTCAAACCACTGTCACACGACTGGCGGATGGTGTTTTGTACAACTATTTGCGTCTTTTTCCTCTCCCGCTCCTGAATCAACTGCATGAAAAATTACTATCTGTATGCAGCCGGATAGTATGGGAATATAATCGTTTTCAGATTTGTCTTGAATAATGATTCTGTTAACTTACAGTGCACGGTTTTTCAGAGTTCCATGTACAAGATCCAGTCAAATGAAACAAGACAAATGGAAAAAAGTAAGTAAACTGTTCAATATTTCAACTGTAATCGGCCGTAACCATTAACACATTTATCCCGCTTTGAGACAAGACGGTCAAAGCCTTAATGGAAAAATGCTTACGGTTGCCAACCGAACCACAATTCTACTCAGGTGTTCACCTCCTTCTCCGAAGCAAACTGACACACACGAATGTCTTTCTTAAAGGCACCAAAAACATTAAAAACGCGTGGGGAGAGATAGCAAATGAATGGGGTATGTGTAAGGGCCTCCTAGCGAAACTTGCGCAGTATAGTCCAAACAATAGGTACGCCAGCTCCGGAAAAGTCATGTGATGGGTCTGAACAATATGGGACTCAACTGCTGTGGTCATCAGTCCCCTAGAACTTAGAACTACTTAAACCTAACTAACCTAAGGACATAACACACATCCATGCCCGAGGCAGGATTCGAACCTGCGACCGTAGCAGTCGCACGGTCCCGGACTGCGCGCCTAGAACCGCGAGACCACCGCAAAAGTCATGTGATCCTTTTCTTTGACTGCAAGGACCTGCTGCTCACTGATATTCTGAAACACGGTGCCATAATTAACTTACAGCGGTACGTGGACACTTTGCAAAAACTGAAGCGCGCCGTCAAGTTTAACATCCAGGTATGCTGACGGACGACGCCATACTGTAGCAGGATAATCCCCGCTCACATGTTGTTGAGATTGTTTCACCTACGGTTCAAAATTTTCGCTGAGAGGCCCTCACACATACTCCATACAGTTTCGATCTCTCCCCACGCAATTTCCGTATTTTTGGAGCCCTGCGGTGGTGGTCGCTTTTCTTGGGACGGAGGGGTGCACACGTGGGTACATTAACGGTTCCGCAGGGAAACGAAAACATTTTTCCGTAAAGCCATTGACCTTTTTGTCCTGTAGCTGATGTTGTTCAAAGTTGACGCTGAATAATATTTCTTGACGTGTCAGTACAGAATTCTCTAGCCAGTTGTCCACATACTAATTCAGGCGTTGTCGCGTTGAGATCTCCTGTGACAACCATTCAGAGGACTAGTAAGATAATAGGGAGGTCTTTAGTCCAATGATCTTTGGCATTTGAGTGAGGCCTGTCGACGATGTAGTGGACAGGAGTTTGGTACATACAGATAAAACAGTAGCCAAGTGGAAATAATATCTGTTTATTCAGTTTATTCAGGAACAGTTGCAGGAAGAAACAAGCTACAGGTTGTCGTGCAGATCTGATGTGAGCCACAGGAAGAGAAAATGCTATCAAGGACACTGAGGCGTAGCACGAGACCTGGGTCTGCAAGTCAATGTCCGCTACGACAGGTCCGCCCAGGATCAGCGCTGGTCGGGAGATTAGTCCGAATGAGAGACCGCGGAGCGGTTTGCGCAACTACCCGGAGTGAGACCTCGAAGGCCGTGGACTATTTTCAGGCAAGTGACTTGAGGATGATGATGATAATGATGGTGTTTGGTTTGTGGGGCGCTCAACTGCGAGTTCATCAGCGCCCGTACAAAGTCCCAGTTGTTACACAGTCCAATTTTTACACTGTCCAATCCAGCCTTTGTCACGAATGACGATGATAATGATGATGATGAAATGAAAACACAAAAACCCAGTTTCTGGGCAGAGAAAATCCCCAGCTCGGCCGGGAATCGAACCCGGCAGCCCGTGATCCAGTGACTGGCGGAGGGCACCGTTCCCTGCTATGTGCCTCCTGTTGTCGATAGAAATGCCACCTGTCAGTGAGAGTAGCGCCTTCAGTGATGGCGGCCTGTGTTCTTACTGATAACAAACCGTGTTGTTATTGTTGTGCTAGCTTGCTGCTACCCACGGATGATGTCACTACATTTGGCCTGCCGTTGCTGGAAACAGGTCGGGACGTTACAGTAAACAACTACAGTGATGACTAAAGAGAACGCACCGCACTGTCAACACTTTCAGATCAGTTGTGAATATACTATCAGTTGGTTCTGCGTGCCCTTGTATAATATCACTATAACAACTCACAATAAGCCGACCGAAACTCCCTCACACCCAAGTGCAATAATATTGAGTCGACTAATACACGGGAACTGTTGTGGTCGTAGCTGGCCTGCAGCTACCTAAGCAGAAGTGGACGACGCCTGAGGTTAGGCCACCCGCGCGACGTGGGAGTGCATGCATTTACGGTCCGGTCGGTGAGTAGGCGCTGATGGAGCTGATCCACGGAATCCTTAGCAGCAAGGTAGCAAGCACGGGTTCGAATTCGGTTCATGCCAAGTAATGTTGAAAGTACGTTAAAAATGAAGATTCGAGATGTTTGCTCTGATCGGTAGTTATGAGGAGGGGAACACTGAAGCGTGGAAGTCATTCATAAAAGAAGTTCGTCGCTACATTTGCTACTAATGTATCTTTCTTTAGAGAGGCTGCTAGCCAACGACAGAAGACGTCAGTCGCTGCCAACGACGGAAGACGTCAGTCGCTGTCAGGCAATACTGATATCGAGGGCAAAATCTTCTAGGTTGTTAGATAGCGTCATGTTTCTCCTACACGATCGACGTTTCGGTCATCTTCAGGTTGTTATGATGTCCATGGCTTACTGAATCGTGGACACCACAAAATCGTGAAGAAGATCCCAGCTGAGGGGTCGAAACATCGATCGTGTAGAAGAAATTTGACACTGCCTAACAACCTAGAAGATTTTACCTTCAATGACAATGAACACGAAAGCATACAGACTTACGTAGTACTGATATCCTTCTGACGATGGTAAGGCCTAATAATGGGTAAGCCCAAATCAGGGAAAACGTTCCTAGACCATCACGTCTACTCCATTTAATTACACTGACGCAACAGTACACACTGGCCAATACCAATACCCAGGCGATCGTCATGTCCACATTAGGCTAAAATTGATCCATGTCAGGTACCGTGGCTCATCACTCCGTAAAACCTTCCACTGCTCCACATCCCATTCACGGTGGTGTTTATAAACAACGTCGTGCATTCGTTCCTGTGATCAGTGGCTTCTAGACAGCAGAGCGACCCCTCTCTGCTGGGATGATCATTCTATTCTTGATCTTTCTAGCTTATCTACAACGAAATTTCTTTGTGATAGTCTGTAATCACGCTTTGCACGAGTTACTCATTTCGATCCCTCGGGTGATTTCGACAGAAAACACGTCTTTCGGATAACACATCTTGCCTGCAATCCGAAATTGTTGGGTGCTTTGCCTGACGTCACGTGTGGGTTGAACTTACCGATGCCGAATATACGGCTCAATCCTATAACGATCTTGTGTCGTGTGGTGTCTTGCTTGCGTAGACAGAGATAAAAAAGAACACTAACAGTATTTAGCTTCTACATTATTTCTTGGAATGTGGATTCAAATGTTCCGATGTGTGTGAAATCATATGCGACTTAACTGCTAAGGTCATCAGTCCCTAAGCTTACACACTTCTTAATCTAAATTATTCCAAAGACAGTAAAGACAAACACACACACCCATGCCCGAGGGAGGACTCGAACCTCCGCCGGGACCAGCCGCACAGTCTATGACTGCAGCGCCTAAGACCGCTCGGCTAATCCCGCGCGGCGGAATGTGGATTCTGGTGAAAGACTGATCTATAGCATATTTCTAAATGTGTGTTCTACTCCTACGTAATTACTCTGCAAAACACGTTTAAGTGTTCGGGAGAGGGTGCACAGAACCACTTTCATACCATTTCCCCATAACTGCACTCTCGAATAGTATCTATGAAAAACGTGTTCCTAAAGTTTTCCGTGGGAGCTGATTTTTCCTATTTCATCACGATGGTCGTTCAGAGGAGAAATTTGATGATTGTAATTTCATGAAGAGACCTCGCCGCGATGAAAAATCCTTTTTTGATAACTACGACTCCAACTGTCGTATCATATCCGTGACATTCTCTTCCTATTTCGTGATAATACAAAACGACATCCGCGTCTTTGAAGTTTCTCGACGTTCTTCGTCAGTTCTACCCAGCAAGGATTCCATTCCGGCCAGCAATACTGCCAAAAAGGACGGGAAAACGTAATGTATGTAAGTCTGCAGACTTTCGTGACCGTTGTCACTGAAGTTAAAATCTTCTGGGTTATTAGGCCACGTCATGTTTCTTCTAAAATGATCGACGTTTCGACCCCTCTGCTGGGATCTTCCTCGAAATCTTCTGGTGTCCACTACTGCTAGAACACTGTCAGAGACGAGTGTCGCGTCCTCTTATAAAGGGGGAGTTTTCTCGCGTTCGTGCTGAAGAAGTGATAGTATTGGTTAAAATTCATATGGCTACCATTGGTAGGCCATAATCATAGGCTAATATTCCCGCTCTAATGCAGAAGAAGGGGCGTCGTTGTTAGCTAATCTCCTGTGTATACCATTGGCGGCCCATCGTCATTGGATAGAAAGGCCCTATGCCACACTTACGATGGAGGAGGGTTATTGTTTGAAATTCCTGCTACCGCTATTGGTTGGTCGTCATCATTGGCTAGATTCGAAACGGACAGAGCGAGAGAGGGGGAATGTTTACCCAAAATATTATTGTCCTCCGAGGTGATTTGCAGCGCGTTGTTTATGCCGCTCACATACCTCGGCCGCGTATTTACTTTCTTGATGGCGGGGAGCCACGATGCCGGAAGCCTATAGCCGTCCTCTCTATTGAAATTAGATCCACTATTAGAAATTTCAACCGTTTCTCGGACCTTTCTTCTATAAATGTTTGTTTCCTTAGCCAGTACACGTACGTTATTAAAATCGATGTCAGAGCCACAGTTCTCATGATGTTCCGCTACTGTCGATTTTGCACTTTGTTTTAGCCGCCATGTGCCGTTCGTGTTCCTTAATGCGTCCTTTAACAGTTCTTCCCGTCTCGCCTATATACTCTTTGCCGCAGCCACATGTTACTTGATAGACGTTAGTATTGCGGAGGCAATCAGGTGCATCCGTTTTCCGTCGGAAAAAATCTTTTATTTTGCTTTGACTAAAGAAAGCTGTCTGGATACCATTTTTCTTTAAAATTCTGCTTATGCGGTTAGTGACAGCAGAAACGAACGGTAACCTGACGGAGTGAGAAGCGGTTCCTCGTCATTCTTATTAGCAGTATAAATATTCCCCCTAAAAGCCCTGTCGATCGAATAACTATCATACCCATTTGCGAACCGCGCGACTGCTACGGTCGCAGGTTCGAATCCTGCCTCGGGCATGGATGTGTGTGATGTCTTTAGTTAGGTTTAAGTAGTTCTAAGTTCTAGGGGACTGATGACCACAGATGTCAAGTCCCATAATGCTCAGAGCCATTTGAACCATACCCATTTGCCTTCAATGTCCTCTTTAAAAAATTCAACTCCGGTTCCAAGTTCTCGTCATTGCTGATACGGAAGGCACATGAAGACAGAGTGTTGAGTACTGCTTGCTTCTGCTGGATTGGGTGGTGGTGCGAAGTGGCATCTAAATACCTGTTTGTGTTAGTCAGCTTTCTGTACACTCTGTGACCTAGAGTGTTATCAGATCTTCTGTATACCAACACATCTAGGAATGGGAGACCGACCTCACTCTCAGCCTCCAAGGCAAATTTAATTTTGGGGTGAATTGTGGAACGCATGAAGTCCTTCTTCGCCGTGTGGCCCTATAACAAATGTATCATCCACGTAGCGGAGCCAGCAAGATGGCTTCAAAGGAGCACAACTTAACGCCTGTTGCTCAAAATGTTCCATAAAAACGTCAGCTGCAACTGGCGAAATGGGTGAGCCCATAGCAAGGCCGTCAGCCTGTTCATAGAATTCATTCTCCCTTATGATCTCCGTTGTATCTGATACTGGGACGTTAGTAAATAACGATGTCACATCGAAGCTAACAAGAATGTCACCTGCACACATCTTCAGTGTGCGTATAACTTCTAAAAAATGTCTCGAATCTTTTATAAAAGTATTTGTTTTACCAACTAGATGTCTCAGTTTGCCAGATAAATGACGAGCTAAAAAATAAGTGGGCGACTTAATCCCACTGACTATAGGCCTCAAAGGAACCGATTCTTTATGTATTTTCGGTAGTCCATACATTCTGCGTGAGACAGGTATTCGAGGTGTTAGATTCTTTGTAATAGAGCTGTCCAGTCTGGAGTCTGATATCAGGTTTTTCACTTTCCGAACGATTATGTTGGTCGGATCGCTTTTTAACTTGCGATACACAGGATCAGCATGTAGTTGTTCAATCCCCCTGTGATAATCTACAGCGTCCAAAACAACAGTTTTGTTACAACGATGCTTTCGTTTCTCATAAGTTCAATAAGATTTCCTTTCCTGCGCCGATATGTTGCTTTTCGGAGGTTGCGATTTCCATAGAACTCTCGACACATCTTGTCTTACTTCTTCGGCCTGCACCTTCGGAAGACGAAACAGGGATGCTTCGATGGCAGAGGGATCGAAACGTCGATCATTTTAGAAGAAGCATGACGTGGCCTAATAACCCAGAAGATTTTAACTTCAGTAAACGTAATGTAGACAGTCAGTTTAGTAAATTTGTTGTACCAAGTATCTTGCTAATAAAATACATTATTTGGTTTCTCATTCCCCACAACATTTTCAATGAGATGGTTCCAATTTAATTGTCCATTATTTTATTCCCCAGGTATTTAATTCAGTCGACAACTTTTGACTTCCTTTGATTAACGTGTAACCGAAAAGAACCCATATGGAGGTACACATACTACATGTTATTCAAGGTCAGTCGCCACTTTTGACACCAGACAGATATCTTGCCTAAAACCTTTTTAATTCCTTTTTATCTTCTGAAGACATTACGAGACAGTAAAAGGCGGTATCATCTGCAAACGGTGTAAGAGTCTCTTGAACCGATTATGTACATTAAGAACAGGATAGGACCTATAACGCCTACATGGGAAATCTCAAATGTAACCCAAGTCACTTAACCGTCAGTTATCAAACTGTGACATTTCTGACTGGAAATCACGAATCGAATCGCACAGCTGAAACGATATTCCTTAAGCACCCAATATGATTAGAAACTGCTTGTGAGGAACGGTGTCAAAAGCTTCTGGAAATCTACAAATGTGGAATCAACTTTCTCTACCTTGCCGATACCACTCACCATTTCGTCCGAATAAAGAGGCTTTTGTGTTTTACATCACCGACATTTTCCGAAGAAATCCTGGTTATGTGTCACTAGAACGTTTTCTTCGATTTGTTCCACAATGGAACACAGTATATATTCAAAAATCCTACTAAGATTCGATGTCAATGATATGGGTCTATTGTTCAGGAAATTCTTTATACTTACTTTCATACCTATTTGTGAGACGTGTGCAACTTTCTCTAGGCTTTAGGTACGGATATTCCATCGAAAGAGTGGTTGTACGTGATTGTCAGAAAATGAAGCTATTTCTTCAGGATAATCTGAAAGAATCCTAACTGACATAAATCTTGCACTGGAAGCTTTTCTTTATTAAGTGGCTTAAGCTGCTTCGATAGGCCAAGAGTATCTGCACTACAACTGTTGTTCTGGGGCGTATTTTATACACACTGGATATCAATTGATGTTATCTTAACGCAATTTTTATGAAGTTATGGATCAAAGTAGGCGGGTGATACCGAGAACTTCAGTATTTGCTACGCCGAGGCAGCGCCGTCAGATAGAAATGTTTCCGTTCCCTCTTAGTATTATAAACAAAACTGCCATGTATTCGTGTGTTCAACGACCCTTCATCACTTTATCCTTCTTTTGCGCCGCAAAGTGGCTGAACTTGCACTGAATAATTTTACAGGCGCATCTGTTTCAAAGCAAGATGTAAATTTCAGTAGCACCCCCATGAACCATAGACCTTGCCGTTGGTGGGGAGGCTTGCGTGCCTCAGTGATACAGATAGCCGTACCGTAGGTGCAACCACAACGGAGGGGTATCTGTTGAGAGGCCAGACAAACGTGTGGTTCCTGAAGAGGGGCAGCAGCCTTTTCAGTAGTTGCAGGGGCAACAGTTTGGATGATTGACTGATCTGGCCTTGTAACACTAACCAAAACGATCGTGCTGTGCTGGTACTGCGAACGGCTGAAAGCAAGGGGAAACTACAGCACTAATTTTTCCCGAGGGCATGCAGCATTACTCTGTGGTTAAATGTTGATGGCGTCCTCTTGGGTAAAATATTGGATAGGTTAAAGGTAGATATAGTGGGAAGCAGTGAGTGAAGTTCGGTGGCAGGAGGAACGAGACTTTTGGTCAGGTGAATACAGGGTTATAAATACAAAATCAAATAGGGGTAATGCAGGAGTAGGTTTAATAATGAATAAAAAATAAGAGTGCGGTTCAAATGGCTCTGAGCACTATGCGACTTAACTTCTGAGGTCATCAGTCGCCTAGAACTTAGAACTAATTAAACCTAACTAACCTAAGGACATCACACACATCCATGCCCGAGGAAGGATTCGAACCTGCGACAGTAGCGGTCGCTCGGTTCCAGAATGTAGCACCTAGAACCGCACGGCCACTCCGGTCGGCTAGGAGTGCGGGTAAACTACTACAAACAGCATAGTGAACGCATTATTGAGGCCAAGATAGACACGAAGCCCACGCCTACTACAGTAGTACAAGTTTATATGCAAACTAGCTCTGCAGATGACGAAGAAATTGAAGAAAGGTATGATGAGATAAAAGAAATTATTCAGATGGTGAAGGGAGACGAAAATGTAATAGTCATGGTGACTGGAATTCGATAGCAGGAAAAGGAAGAGAAGGAAACGTAGTAGGTGAATATGGATTGTGGCTAAGAAATGAAAGAGGAAGCCACCTGGTAAAATATTGCACAGAGCATAACTTAATCATAGCTAACACTTGGTTCAAGAATCATAAAAGAAGGCTGTATACATGGAAGAAGCCTGGAGATGATGACAGGTTTCAGATAGATTATATAGTAGTAAGACAGAGATCTAGGAACCAGGTTTTAAATTGTAAGGCATTTCCAGGGGCAGATGTGGACTCTGACCACAATCTATTGGTTATGAACTGTAGATTAAAACTGAAGAAACTGCAAAAAGGTGGGAGTTTAAGGAAATGGAACCTGGATAAACTGACTAAACCAGAGGTTGTACAGAGTTTCAGGGAGAGCATAGGGGAACAATTGACAAGAATGGGGGAAAGAAATACAGTAGAAGAAGAATGGGTAGCTTTGAGGGATGAAGTAGTGAAGGAAGCAGAGGATCAAGTAGGTAAAAAGACGAGGGCTAGTAGAAATTCTTGGGTGACAGAAGAAATATTGAATTTAATTGATGAAAGGAGAAAATATAAAAATGCAGCAAATGAAGCAGGCAAAAAGGAATACAAACGTCTTAAAAATGAGATCAACGGGAAGTGCAAAATGGCTAAGCAGGCATGGCTAGAGGAAAAATGTAAGGATTTAGAGGCTTACCTGACTAGGGGTAAGATAGATACTGCCTAGAGGAAAATTAAAGAGACCTTTGGAGAAAAGAGAACCACTTGTATGAATATCTAGAGCTCAGATGGAAACCCAGTTCTAAGCAAAGAAGGGAAAGCAGAAAGGTGGAAGGAGTATATAGAGGGTCTATACAAGGGCGAGGTACTTCAGGGCAATATTATGGAAATGGAAGAGGATGTAGATGAAGATGAAATGGGAGATATGATACTGCGTGAAGAGTTTGACACAACATTGAAAGACCTAAGCCGAAACTAGGTCCCGGGAGTAGACAACATTCCATTAGAACTACTGATAGCCTTGGGAGAGCCAGCCCTGATAAAACACTACCATCTGGTGAGCAAGATGTATGAGACAGCTGAAATACCCTCAGACTTCAAGAAGAATATAATAATTCCTATCCCAAAGAAAGCAGGTGTTGACAGATGTGAAAATTACCTAACTATCAGTTTAATAAGTCACAGCTGCAAAATACTAACGCGAATTCTTTACAGACGAATGGAAAAACTGGTAGAAGCCGATCTCTGGGAAGATCAGTTTGGATTCCGTAGAAATATTGGAACACGTGAGGCAATACTGACCCTACGACTTATCTTAGAAGCTAGATTAAGAAAAGGCAAACCTACGTTTCTAGCATTTGTAGACTTAGAGAAAGCTTTTGACAATGTTAACTGGAATACTCTCTTTCAAATTCTGAAGGTGGCAGGGGTAAAATACAGGGAGCGAAAGGCTATTTACAACTTGTACAGAAACCAGATGGCAGTTATAAGAGTTGAGGGACATGAAAGGGAAGCAGTGGTTGGGAAGGGAGTAAGACAGGGTTGTAGCCTCTCCCCGATGTTATTCAATCTCTGTATTGAGCAAGCAGTAAAGGAAACAAAAGAAAAATTCAGAGTAGGTATTAAAATCCATGGAGAAGAAATAAAAACTTTAAGGCTCGCCGATGACATTGTAATTCTGTCAGAGACAGCAAAGGACTTGGAAGAGCAGTTGAACGGAATGGACATTGACTTGAAAGGAGGATATAAGATGAACATCAACAAAAGCAAAACGAGGATAATGCAATGTAGTCGAGTTAACTCGGGTGATGCTGAGGGAATTAGATTAGGGAATGAGACACTTAAAGTAGTAAATGTGTTTTGCAATTTGGGGAGCAAAATAACTGATGATGGTCGAAGTAGAGAGGATACAAAATATAGACTGGCAATGGCAAGGAAGGCGTTTCTGAAGAAGAGAAATTTGTTAACATCGAGTATAGATTTAAGTGTCAGGAAATCGTTTCTGAAAGTATTTCTGTGGAGTGTAGCCATGTATAGGAGTAAAACATGGACGATAAATAGTTTGGACAAAAAGAGAATAGAAGCTTTCGAAATGCGGTGCTACAGAAGAATGCTGAAGATTAGATGGGTAGATCATATAACTAATAAGGAGGTATTGAATAGAATTGGTGAGAAGAGGAGTTTGTGGCACAACTTGACTAGAAGAAGGATCGGTTGGTAGGACTTGTTCTGAGCCATCAAGAGTTCGCCAGTTTAGTATTTGAGGGCAGAGTGGAGGGTAAAAATCGTAGAGGGAGACCAAGAGATGAATACACTAAGCAGATTCAGAAGGATGTAGGCTGCAGTACGTACTGGGAGATGAAGCAGCTTGCACAGGATAGAGTAGCATGGAGAGCTGCATCAAAACAGTCTGAGGACTGAAGACCACAAAAACAACCAACGTATATTGTCAAAAATTTATTCGTCAGGTAAAGCATATGTTTGACATTAGTAGACTTCTCTTAACCAGGAATTCCCTTTTGCCATTGCTAATCTGATTTTGATATCCCCCTTGCTTCGTCCGTCATTGGCTATTTTACTACCTAGGAAGCAGAATTCGTTAACTTCATCTACTTCGTGGTCACCAATTCTGATGTTAAATTTCTCGCTGTTCTCATTTATTCTGCTTCTCACTACTTTGTCTTCCTTTCAGTTATTCCGAATCCATATACTGTACTTATTAGACTGTTCATTCCCTTCTAGAGATCCTGTAATTCTTCTTCAGACAATAAGAAATTCAGCCTTCAGTTGCAGGGTAAATTTTTTTTTGTTTACCTAGGTTTAAATGCCAGTAATGGTATCTTCTTCAGAACAAAAATTAAATTAATTTGAGGTCCAAACGTTGGCCATGTCACAGATTAAAACTAATACAGAATAAAGTTTCCTTGTTGCTTACGTGTGACCCTTATTCCTGGCCCGGCGTAGCTCCGTCTACGATTTTCTTATGGTTTCTAGTATTGACAGACATAAGCTTATGATTATACGTCTTTATTCTGTATTAGCTTTAATCTGACATGGCCAACGTTTGGCCCTCAAAATAATTTAATTTTTGTTCTGAAGAAGATACCATTATTGGCATCGAAACCGAAGTAACCTAAAAAAAAATTTACCTTGCAACTGAAGGTTGAATTTCTTATTTTCTGAACAATTCAAGGTTGCTGAAGTGCTGCATTGTGTTAAAGATTTGTAAATTCTTCTTCCCTTTCACTGAGGACGGCAATATCATAAGAGAATCTTATCATTAATATCCTTTCAACTTGAATTTTAATCCCATTCTTGAAGCTTTCTTTTATTTTCGCCATGATTCTTCGATGCCTAGATTAAGCAATAGGGGCCAAAGACTACATCCCCATGTTATACCCTTTTTAATCTGAGCACTTCGTTCTTTCTCTTACACTTTCATTGTTCCCCCTTGGTTCTTAACATATTGTATATTATCCGTCTTTCCCTGTAGCTTACCCATATTTTTTCACAATTTCGAACATCTTGCACCATTTTATATAGTAGACGCTTTTTCCAGATCGACAAATCCTATGAACGTGTCTTGATTTTTCTTTAGTCTCGTTTTCATTATCAACCGCAAAGTCAGAACTGACTCTTTGGTGTCTGTACTTCTCCTAAAGCCAAGCTGATTGTCATCTAACAGTGCCTTAGTATTCTTTTCCGTCCTTCTGTAAATTATTGTCGTACATTACCAGCCGTTGTATAGTTCGAATATCCCAGCGCCAACTTCAGTTGATTTATGTACTCTTGGAAGAACATGTGTTTAATCAGTACGTGGCCAAACACATTAACCGATGCTTCTATCTGATTCACTCTCAATTCCTCACACTGCTTAAGAATAAACACGCCTTGGACAAGGGTGTATTCAACGGGCTGCTTTAATTGCAGAAAGACATCCCGAACAAAGAGGCTGAAACCAAGGAGATACATTGAGCTAGAATAAAATGTCAAAAACGTTGGGTTGGTAAGACACAAACGGACAGGCCACTAACCCAAAAACAAATGAACATTAAATGTCTTCTGCCTCAAAAATACTTCGGAATAGAGCATATATACACTACTGGCCATTAAATTTGCTACACCACGAAGATGACGTGCTACAGACGCGAAATTCTACCGACAGGAATAAGATGCTGTGATATGCTAATGATAAGCTTTTCAGAGAATTCACACAAGGTTGGCGCCGCTGGCGACACCTACAACGTGCTGACATGAGGAACGTTTCCAGCCGATTTCTCATACACAAACAGCAGTTGACCGACGTTGCCTGGGGAAACGTTGTTGTGAAGCCTCGTGTAAGGAGGAGAAATGCGTACCATCACGTTTCCGACTTTGATGAAGGTCGGATTGTAGCCCATCGCGATTGCGGTTTATCGTATCGTGACATTTCTGCTCGCGTTGGTCGAGATCCAATGACTGTTAGCAGAATATGGAATCGGTGGGTTCAGGAGGGTAATACGGAACGCCGTGCTGGATCCCAACGGCCTCGTATCACTAGCAGTCGAGATGACAGGCATCTTATCCGAATGGCTGTAACGGATCGTGCAGCCACGTCTCGATCCCTCAGTCAACAGATGGGGACTGTTGCAAGACAACAATCATCTGCACGAACAGTTCGACGACGTCTGCAGCAGCATGGACTATCAGCTCGGAGACCATGGCTGCGGTTACCCTTGACACTGCATTACAGACAGGAGCGCCTGCGATGGTGTACTGAACGACGAACGTGGGTGCACGTATGGCAAACCTTATTTTTTCGGATGAATCCAGGTTCTGTTTACAGCATCATGATGATCGCATCCGTGTTTGGTGACATCATGGTGAACGCACATTGGAAGCGTGTATTCGTCATCGCCATACTGGCGCATCACCCGGCGTCATGGTACGGGGTGCCATTGGTTACACGTCTCGGTCACCTCTTAATCGCACTGACGGCACTTTGAACAGTGGACGTTACATTTCAGATGTGTTACGAGCCGTGGCTCTACCCTACATTCGATCCCTACGAAACCCAACATTTCAGCCGGATAATGCACGACCGCATGTTGCAGGTCCTGTACGGGCTTTTCTGGATACAGAAAATGTTCGATTGCTGCCCTGTTCAGCACATTCTCCAGATCTCTCACCAATTGAAAACGTCTGGTCAATGGTGACCGAGCAACTGGCTCGTCACATTACGCCAGTCACTACTCTTGATGAACTGTTGTATCGTGTTGAAGCTGCATGGGCAGCTGTACCTTTACACGCCATCCAAGCTGTGTTTGACTCAATGCCCAGACGTATGAAGGCCGTTATTACGGCCAGAGGTGGTTGTTCTGGGTACTGATTTCTCAGGATCTATGCACCAAAACTGCGTGAAAATGTAATCACATGTCAGTTCTAGTATAATAATTTGTCCAATAAATACCCGTTTATCATCTGCATCTTCTTGGTGTAGCAATTTTAATGCCCGGTAGTGTACATACAATGTTTCTTGCTTGAAATAATGTTGCCGTTATATCACCGAATACTGACTATTCTACTGGGACACCCTATGTACTGCACGTCCGTTCTCTGTTTACTTGACCACCAGTCGTGTGCCTTACTCCCTGTGTGTTCAGCATGGACCTGCACCCGTCCCGCGAGATGGTGGCTTCCGGGCAGCGCGCGGGCCGCAGCCGCAAGACGCAAGCGCACATCCGCATCTGGAGCACCGAGACGCTGCTGACGCTCTACGTATTCGGCATGGGCGAACTCGAGGTGGCCGCTTCCGCCGTCGCCTTCTCGCAGCTCGTGAGTATAGCTTAGAATAGCGCAGTGCGAAACTTCCTGGCAGATTGAAGCCGTGTGCCGGACCGAGCCTCGAACTCGACACACAGTTTTAATTTGCCCTGAAGTTTCATATCAGCGCACACTCCGCTGCAGTGTGGAAATCTCATTCTAGTACAGTGTGATTCCACAGCATCAGCAGCAGCAGTGCCCTTCACACGTCACTCGCTACCACACCCTGCTTTGTCTCTATGCGTTGGAGGACAAGTGTGGAGGTGCGGAAGGGGTGGGGGAGGGACGAGCTGTATTTAAGGCCATAAGCCTTAATGTAGATTGTTAACAGCACGTTAATCGAACGACAGGTGTTCAAAACATCAGAATGTTGCTCAGTGAGAAGACATGTAAATGTAGACAGAACAATAAAATTCACTACTTCATCATTTCCCCGCATATGAGGGGTAGTCATAAAGTTTTAATTATCACCTCGAGACAAAAGCCGCGAGCAAAAATGCTGGTGATGGTCTTAATCCTTCCCGCAAGTTCATCCTTCAAAGCCACAAAATTTTCCCAGGGCTGGGAGACTTCATGGTGACTTATATTCCAGAAGTCTACATTTCGACTTCTCACGAAACGTTCAACCTCGAAAATCATGCCTTCATTCTGCTAATGGCTGCCACTCAATACTGTCCAGCATTCTGTAAGGAACCATTCACCAAATAAAATACACTGTGAAACTTCCTGGCAGGTAAAAACTGTGTGCCAGACCGAGATTCTAAGTCTAGGCGCCGGCGGGTGTGGCCGAGCGGTTCTAGGCGCTTCAGTCTGGAACCGCGCGACCGTTACGGTCGCATGTTCGAATCCTGCCTTGGGCATGGATGTGTGTGATCCCCTTACGTTAGTTAGGTTTAAGTAGTTCTAAGTTCTAGGGTACTGATGACCTCAGCTGTTAAGTCCCATAGTGCTCAGAGCCATTTTTGAACCCCGGATCTGTGCCTTTTCGCGGGCAAGTGCTCTACTAACTGAGATCCAAGGCCCACCCTTAGACCTCTGCTTCCACCAGTACCTCATCTCCTACCTTTCAAACTTCACAGAAATTCACCAGAGAACCTTCTACTCCTGAAGAAAAGATGCTCTGGAGACATGGCTTAGCCACAGCCTCCGGAGGACGAGACATGAGTAGTGCTTGGGTAGTTCAGTCGGTAGAATAGTTCCCCGCGAAAGACAAAGATCCCGAGTTCGAGTCTAGGTCTAGGTCACAGTTTTAAGCTGCCAGGAATTTTACATCAGCGCGCACTCTGCTGCAGAGTGAAAATGTTATTCTAGGAACGCCCCTAAGCTGGGCCTAAGTAATGTCTCCGTAAAATCCTTTCTTCCAGATGTACTATTCCTGTAAGTTCCACAGGAGAACTTCTGTGAAGTCTGGAAGGTAGGATATGAGGTACAATCGGAAGTAAAGCTGTGAGTCGTGCTAGGGTAGCTCAGTCGGTGGAGCACTTACCCGTGAAAGGCAGTCGTCTGAGTTCGAGTCTCAGTCTGGCAAACGGTGTTAACCTGCCCAGAAGTTTCCTATCAGCGCACATCTGATGCGGAGATAAAATTTTGTTCTGAACATAGACTATGACTAAAATACTAAGAAACATTCGAATCTGAAAATTCGAAGCTACAACAGCTTTCACTATAAAATGACGCCATTTTGCTCCATCCACCACGACAGCTACACAATTTTTTGACTTGACTGTTTATAGTGGAAGTTGTTTTTGCTATTGTGTTAGCGGTTTGCCGTTATGTTATCAGCTTCTTCACGTGTGTTCACATTGTGTATAGAACAGTGGGTAGATTTACGTCACTGCGTGTATCTGGTTTTACACAGCTGCACAGCTGGAAAATATGTTCCAGCACAAGTTTATGTTTAATAGGTCCTAATATCCCACGAAAGTAGCTTCGAATTTTCGGTTTTAAATGTTTATTAATTTTTTAATCATAATATGTTTTATCCTGGTAATTGATTCTTTTCTGAATGCTTGACAATGACCATTTGTCGAAACCGCAATCGCAATAAATAATACTTTCGCAATCTAAAACGGAATAACTTCATTCGAACATTTAAGCTGCTGCCTCGGATCAGGGGGAACCTTTTCGTCATACATGGGCAGTCAGCGACCTTCAAAATGTCGTAAAAGCTATGAGCAGGCAACTTTTGTCATGTTCAAAAGATGCCGAAAACTAATCCATGACTGTTTTTAATCTTTTTCCTTGATTGTGATACGCTGGTCATCGAACACCGTGTTCTTCACTTCCCTTACGATAGTTTCTGCTACTTCGTTCTTCGTCATTCAGACTCGTTGACCACACTGGAAGAGCCTATGCTACATCGCCACTGTGTCATACGATGGTCCAGTGTTGCCGCACACTTCCACAAACCTTATAAATGAACTGTGCCATTTTTTTTCTGGGTTCTTCTAGTGGCATATTATGGGACAGTGGTTCCAGGGCTTCCAGTGTTTCGCAGAGCAGTAGAATTATGTATTATAATGTTTCTTAAGTATAAATAAAAGAGCGTGAAACATAAATTATGAACAACGTATTACATGGTTTTATATGTAATAAGAAAAAGGTATTAGCTCTAGCCAGTTATATTAAAGAAAATATTTTACTGTCATTAAACCTGCTTGGAATGACTCTTATAGGCTTATTGGAGAAAATATTAGTCACCTCTTAAAAGACTACACTGGTCGCTCAGGAGCGTTGTACACGGTGTTAAAACTGGTTCCAGGCAGACATCTGACCCACAGCCACTGACGTAAATAAAATAAGTGAAGTAATGTGTGTGTGCCATCGGTTGCATGGATACCTACAGCAACGTGTCGCTGTGGAGACGTGAACATAATGGCAGCCATCGTATTTGAGAGTCCCTATGACCATAGAGTGAATTAAGATTGCTAGATTTGATGGTGTATCAACGTCGACTGTCCAGTAAGTCAACAGTGGATGGCGCACCACTTACAGGCAAGTAATACGGCGTAATACTACCCTACAAGGACTGGAAACGAGTGTGTTATCGTGTCATTGACAACCGGATTCAAACCAAACAATAATTGGTAATGTCAGTTGATGCACGTCCGTCTCAGCTAGTTTCCGAGTGAAAATTGAGAAGTGAATTACATGTAATGCACGTTTCGAAGTGAGTAGCACGCAAAAGGCCAATGCTGACAGCGGCACATAAACTGCAAGCCTTCTGTGGGCCAAATAACACAAACTGGACAATAGCTGTCTGGGGGCATGTCGAATCGCTATTTGGCTTCTTTTCAAGTGATCCAAGGCGTCGAGTGCATTGACGGCTTAGCGAGACATGTAACCCGCAGTGTGAACGATGTAGTTCCGCCGGAGGTGGCTTTTTGATATTTTTGAGATGTTTTTCGTACCATGACTTGGGCTTGCTCATCCTAGTAACCATGAACGTAATCCAGGATGTTTGTCTCAAGAGTGTTGGTGACCCAATGCTGCTCTTTCTTCTACACGTTCGTGTTGAGTATACCGTGGAACCTCCCACATTCTAAAGTGATTAAACCATGTTCACTGCATTGTACGCATACGTTTGTGGTTTGACTATATTTTATTTATTTATTTAATCGTATGGCTAGGGCCCCCCGTCGGGCAGACTGTTCGCCGGGTGCCGGTCTTTAAATTTGACACCACTTCGGCGACTTGCAGTCGATGGGGATGATAGGATGATGATGAGGACAACACAACACACAGTCCCTGGGCGGAGAAAATTCCCCGGCCCAGCCGGGAATCCAACCAGGGCCCAGAGGATTGACAATCTGTCACGCTGATCATTCAGCTACCGTGGGCGGACGTGGTTTGACTAATATTCGGAAACCGTGTCGCATTAACCCACTAAATGACCCAATCTTGATCTCATAGAAACATGCGGGACTATTTGGAACAGCGAGTGAAAAGTAGCGATCAGCATTCCCGCAATTTGGCAGCTCTACTGAATCTAGTCATTCCGCGTCCGTAACTGAGTTGTCAGGGCAGCTGATCGACATTTGGAAGACCCGAGTACGATTCCTGGTACTACTAAGTATTCTTTCCGTAGTGATAAGAATGAAACGGGGTGCACTCACCCTCCTGATGCCAGTTAGCGAGTTACTTGGCCGAGTAGTAGCGGCTGCGGGTCACGAAAACTGACGACCGCTGCTATAGTGGTGCGTTGACCAAATACTGCATCCAGTGCCGCTATTGGCGGAGTATGACATGGTGGCATGTCAATACAGATGGGCCAACCAAGGGCTATGGACGGAGTTTACGTTTAGTTTACGTGTACTGGATCTGATAATCGATGGGAGACCTGAAGAAACTTGCCTTCCTCGACGAATTGGGGCTATTATTAAGAGTAGAGGCTGTGCTGCACGGTTTGCCGGTTTGTCCATTGTAGGTGACTAACACTTTCTCCAGAGTGCTTAGCTATTATGTAGCGTTAGTGCTGAGCAGCAGACAGCTTCGGCTGCGACTGCGCCGCTAGTTCCCCGCTTGGCAGCCAGAGCGGGTAGTGGCGAGTGATGTGTGATCTCAGTCTTTCCCCCGGACGGCGAAGAACGGCGGCAGCTACGTCCTGGCGGTGGACGGCGGCCGCGAGCGCATCCTCTCCGTGTGGCAGTGGCAGTGGGGGCACCTGCTCGGCAAAGTCGCCGTAAGTACCGACGTGCGCTGCCCGCTTACTGCACCAAGTGTCTCGTGTTGCACGCTTTTGATGACATTCTCTACCTCGTTCTACATCGTGGGCTCCATTGACATCGGCCATCAAGGTCACAGGTGTCAGATGCAGCACTCCAGATCCTTCCACTCTGAATGTAGCTTAATTTGTGTATGTCAATGTAAACGAACTGCAGAAGTTCTTTGGTATTTATTTATGGTGTTGACCGATTTTCACCTTCCAGAATGAAATGTTCGCTCTGTAGCGGAGTGTGCGCTGATTTTGAAACTTTCTGGCAGATTAAAACTGTGTGGCGGACCGAGACTCGAACTCGGGACCTTTGCCTTTCGAGGGCAATTGCTCTACCGACTGAGCTACCCAAGCACGACTCACGACCCGTCCACTCAGCTTCAATTCCGCGCACACTCCGCAGCAGAGTGAAAATTTCATTCTGGAAGCATCTCCCAGATTGTCTCCGCAATATCCTTTCTTCCAGTAGTGCTAGTCCTGCAAGTTTCTCAGGAGAAATTCCGTGAAATTTGGAAGGTAGGAGACGAGGTACCGGCGCAATTGAAGCTGTGAGGACGGGTCGTGAGTCCTGCTTGGGTAGCTCAGTTGGTAGAGAACTTGCCCGCGAAAGGCAAAGGTCCCGAGTTCGAGTCTCGGTCCGCCACACAGTTTTAATCTGCCAGGAAGTTTCTAAATCAGCGCACACTCCGCTGCAGAGTGAAAATTTCATTCTGGAAACATCCCCCAGGCTGTGGCTAAGCCATGTCTTCGCAATATCCTTTCTTCCAGTAGTGTTAGTCCTGCAAGTTTCTCAGGAGAACTTCTATGAAGATTGGAAGGTAGGAGACGAGGTACTGGTGGAATTCAAGCTGTGAGGACGGGTCGTGACTCGTGCTTGGGTACCGCAGTTGGTAGAGCACTTGCTCGCGGAAGGCAAACGTCCCGAGTTCGAGTCTCGGTCCGGCACACAGTTTTAATCTGATAGGAAGTTTCGATTTTCACCTTATTAGATCGTCGTAAGACAACAGCTAACCATTTACCGTGGGGGGAAGAATGTCAGAGTGGAGCTACGGCGATAAAACGGCAGCCATTTAGCGATAACCGTGCGGAAGTATACGCTTGGCCCTAGACATTCCTGTTATGCCTGAGAGCACAGTAACTGACTGCATTAACTGAGCATAATGTTTCAGCTAAATTCTCAGAACTAGATTAAATTTTAATTCTTGTCCACGGTGGTTGCGTTAGATGTCGATTTTCTGTGATGTTAGTAAATCCGCTTCGCTAAAATTGTAGTAATACCAGTAATTTAGTTAAATAATTAGCTGCACTGTCAAGCTGTACACCCAAACATGTTCGGTTACCAGACAAACTTCTGCGTGCTCTTCGCATATATTTCTGTAGTTTTATACGCGTTGCTCTACAATGATGATTTTCCTATCTGTGTTTGTTTGAAAAATTTTCTGGGTTTGACGTCCCCTACACTGATCTGACCTAATTGTGAGGTTGTATATCTGCAACCGGTAGTCGACAATAACGATAGGATGCCTTGATCTTTCTTTAATTTTCTATTTCTTAATTGTAAGTATCACTTGCACACTAGAAGCTACTGCTGGCTATTTTCACAATTATTATTGTTATCACTATTATTATTAAGGTCCACAATAAATTCATAAATTTCTTCTTTTATGACTCCACATGAAGGCGAGTCATGTTCAAATTTCGTCGAATAATGTGAATGGTCCTAGCAGTTCCATCCCTTATACGAAAGCAAAAACTTACGGTCAGGTGAGATCGCGCTCAGTGAGGATGTAGCCCCTGGATGTCCTTGGATGTCCTTACAGAATTGTTGCATCACTCAAGGCGGGGGGGGAGGGGGGGAGGTGTCACCAGTCTCAAGGATTGTCAAGAACGTCGTCCTGTTGCACATCACACAGCGAACTCTTCGTTTTCGACCACGAAATGTGTGGAAATGAACTTCCCAAGGGCAGCGGTGGTTTCTTTCTCTCCCTTTGTAACACCTCCTGAGTCATTTTGCATCGCTTCTGTTTTTTTACATGCCTCGACACCTTGCTGATTGAAGCGTTTCCTAGCGCGAGGGTTACATAGTAGGGCGACAATATTTGCATCATTACACAGGAAGGTGGTAGAACGTTCGAACCAAATTTCGAATTTCTTTCTGGCAATGGGAGAAAATTATTGGGCTTCAAAAAAGTGGCATTTTAAACGTTGTGCAGTTTAGTGTACAGCCACGAAACCTACATCACGTTATACTACGTAACTACTCCTAGAATTTAATTGAATATAAAGAGATCGAAGAAAAAAAAGCAGAGGGAGAGTAATAAAATAGGAATGAGGGTGGGATGTGGGACAGAGGAAAATTAAAGTTCCTGATTCTCTTCTAAAATATGTTTCTGTGATTATAGACATTCATCCTTGTGCTTTTCTTGCTCAAAATCGATCAATTTACTGGAACGTTTAGTATGCAGCATGCCTGGTTAGTAGGATCTGGTAGTTTGGTGAAGTTTCGTCGCGCCAGTATTAGTAAATACTAACGGACACCTAGCGTCACCGGAAGTGTCACCCTGAACATTTTGTCTCTAAGAAAAAAGTTGTTCACAATGAAGTGATCTGTCACCCCTAGACGTTTGAGGCAAAGACTTTGAAACACCTTGTGTACCCCGTCTAACGCTCCTTTCAGCACCAAGCATATATTCCACTCATCTGTACCTTCCCTGTCTTAGACCCTATTTAATCCGAGCACTTCGTTCTTGGTCTTCCACTCTTATTGTTTCCTCTTGGCTTTTGTACACATTGCATGTTATTCGTCTTTCTCTGTAGCTTATCCATATTTTTTTTTCAGAATTTTGAACACCTTGCACCATATGACATTATCGAACGCTTTTTCTAGATCGACAAATTCTACCAACGTGTCTTTTTTTCAGTCTTGCTCCATTATCAGTCGTAATATCAGAACTGCCTCTCTGGTGCCTTTACCTTTCCTGAAGTCTATCTGATCGTCATCTACGGAGATATGTGTACCTAAATTCCGAAAAATGCAACTCGTGGGAAATTGAAAAAAAGTATAGGAGTCATATTAAATTGTGCCTCAGAACATTGTATAAGCATAGTCTTCACTGCGCTACAGTTCTTCACCTTCAAGTTTCTTCTTCGCGTTCCTTTCAGCGCTTCTTGTTTCTATGAGACTTGAAGAGCGAATGCTTTAGCTTCCATCACTCACAGTCTATTTCAGGTAAGCAACTGATCTTCCATGCTAGAGCCACATTTTATTGCCAATTTTGTCAATATTTAAAATGAAACTATCACTCCGTCACTGAAACATATATCACTGCACACATAGACATATCTACACCAACTGGAGCAAAACTAAACAAAAATGAAGAAGATTATTTACAGATACTGGAAACCAGCAGTGATACCATCTTATACAATATATCCCAAATATAACCACTTGAAAAAAAACTTTTCCACTTATACATGGCGATCCCGTGAGCACCAGTGACGTCACAGCTGGCAGCTAAAGTATAAATGGCGTATCAGCAGCCCATCAACAGTCATGCTACCAGACAGTAGCCAATGACGACAGCGACAGAATTTCCTAACGAGAGTGTGCAGAAAATTGGAAAGACTATTATGAAAATTTCAATCAAACACAGTACTACATGTTAGTGGGCAGCGTGTGAATGTGTCCAGAACGAAAACGCCCATCTGTTGCTGTCGCAGCCATGTTGTGTGCACAGATAAACGTGAACCAACAACGTCGCCCTCTCCCATAGTCAACAGTCAATGATTTCGTTATTTTGATCGAAGTGTGGTCCCCACACCTTGTACAGACTTCAGTAACTCTGACGGTATGTCACCGACTACTGCAGATTAATTTGAGCTTAGATTATTTTGTACTCTGTCGAATTCTGAACCCATTACTGGATGACGTCAACATTATCTTCCTCCTTCACTTCTGTCAAACAATGGGAGACTTCCTCTCCCTTGTACTGTGTATGATGCATCAGTACAGAACTGAACAGAAATCTTCTGTGTTTTTTCTCCCTATTACCTTTAGTTAAGCGGTGTAAACAAATATTTTGCACTAGCTAAAAGCGACTCCGCTTCGCTAGGTCTTAGTTTTTAATTTGTTTTCTCAACTGGAAAAATTTGAAGTAATTATCTCATTTGTACAGCATCTAAGTTATTCGGAGTATGTTCTTATAAATTACATATATTTGGTGTGTTGCTTTCGGTGCAATGATGAGTAAGATTTGTGGTTGTCCAACACGCGATTACGCTACTTGTAGTTGTCTGTGCGAGAAACACGATTCTTTTAAATCTACTCCGCAACACTAGAATGCCTGCCCTTGCTCTTTATTGATCGTAATCTCATCGTACTGGAAACTAGAGTCTTTCAAAGGTGAATGCTAGCCGATTGAAATGCTTAGAATTCGTGGTTTCCTTGTCCATTTAATACTTCCCCTTCTGTGACGTGGTTTAGAAGCTTTTTTGCAAGGGCATATCGGAAATATGGAGGGAATTTAGAGATTCTGTTAGGAAGTTCACATTTTCGTCCTGATTCAATTTTTTTCTTCTCCTGGGATAATATTATGTATTCGCCTACTTGTTTGTTGAACTAAGTCATTTTTTGTTGCCAAAATTGTTCGGTCCACAACAGTTCTTTGTTTACACAATTTCTCTCTACAAACGGATACATTTTCGACGTTTTTCCTGTTTCTTTAGCTTGCATAACTCATCGGTTAGGAAGATTTTGCTGGAGTGCAGATCACTGTGATATGTGACATTTCCAAGTTGTATTCTACAACCTTCGAGAACAGTCGAGAACAATCAGCAACACTTGTCAGCACTCGAAAATATTTGTGGAAGCTGGAGAACATTATGGAACGTTTCCCCTTGAAAAATACATTGATCGAAAAAGACATATAAAGGTCTACTGACTTCCCTCAATTGCTTGCATCGACCTTGGTCGAAAATAGCAAGACACTCTGAGAGGATATTATTTAGCTCCACGAACGTTGGTTTCATTTTTTGCCTGGTTCCTTTTACGAGCCAAAATTCCACAATAAGCTGAATTTAGAACAAGATATCGTGAACATTCATGACCGGGCAGAATCATATGTCGGAATGTAGGATTTCAAGCCAAAGCAAGGGTCCCATTTCGCGTTCCACTCCGTCTCGTAGATTTACCTAGTCCAAAATGTTTGTATAATATAATAGTATGCTAAACATTAGGGAAACATCATTTAAAATTAGTGCAAATTGACAAAAAGGAGAGCTAAAGATTAACATTTTCATGAAGAGCAATACGTCAAACAAGTTGTTTGAAAAAAAAACTAAGTTTAAAAAAAATGACGTGGCGTGTTATTAGTTTCAGAGGCTATTTCTGACACACGTAAGTGAGGTTCGTGCTCTCCAGTTACAGTAGAAATCTTAATTAACCAAACACACTAGATATTTGGACCACCAACAAAGAAAACGGGATTAAGTTTACTAATATAATCACTTAATAGTCACAAACTAAGTGATATTCACAACAGCCTAAGTGTACTCCATACAGAAAATAATGGTGGAAAACTTGATCTATTAGAACTCAGAGTTTAACAGCCACAGTTTTTGAGCTACACTCCTGGAAATTGAAATAAGAACACCGTGAATTCATTGTCCCAGGAAGGGGAAACTTTATTGACACATTCCTGGGGTCAGATACATCACATGATCACACTGACAGAACCACAGGCACATAGACACAGGCAACAGAGCATGCACAATGTCGGCACTAGTACAGTGTATATCCACATTTCGCAGCAATGCAGGCTGCTATTCTCCCATGGAGACTACCGTAGAGATGCTGGATGTAGTCCTGTGGAACGGCTTGCCATGCCATTTCCACCTGGCGCCTCAGTTGGACCAGCGTTCGTGCTGGACGTGCAGACCGCGTGAGACGACGCTTCATCCAGTCCCAAACATGCTCAATGGGGGACAGATCCGGAGATCTTGCTGGCCAGGGTAGTTGACTTACACCTTCTAGAGCACGTTGGGTGGCACGGGATACATGCGGACGTGCATTGTCCTGTTGGAACAGCAAGTTCCCTTGCCGGTCTAGGAATGGTAGAACGATGGGTTCGATGACGATTTGGATGTACCGTGCACTATTCAGTGTCTCCTCGACGATCACCAGTGGTGTAAGGCCAGTGTAGGAGATCGCTCCCCACACCATGATGCCGGGTGTTGGCCCTGTGTGCCTCGGTCATATGCAGTCCTGATTGTGGCGCTCACCTGCACGGCGCCAAACACGCATACGACCATCATTGGCACCAAGGCAGAAGCTACTCTCATCGCTGAAGACGACACGTCTCCATTCGTCCCTCCATTCACGCCTGTCGCGACACCACTGGAGGCGGGCTGCACGATGTTGGGGCGTGAGCGGAAGACGGCCTAACGGTGTGCGGGACCGTAGCCCAGCTTCATGGAGACGGTTGCGAATGGTCCTCGCCGATACCCCAGGAGCAACAGTGTCCCTAATTTGCTGGGAAGTGGCGGTGCGGTCCCCTACGGCACTGCGTAGGATCCTACGGTCTTGGCGTGCATCCGTGCGTCGCTGCGGTCCGGTCCCAGGTCGACGGGCACGTGCACCTTCCGCCGACCACTGGCGACAACATCGATGTACTGTGGAGACCTCACGCCCCACGTGTTGAGCAATTCGGCGGTACGTCCACCCGGCCTCCCGCATGCCCACTATACGCCCTCGCTCAAAGTCCGTCAACTGCACATACGGTTCACGTCCACGCTGTCGCGGCATGCTACCAGTGTTAAAGACTGCGATGGAGCTCCGTATGCCACGGCAAACTGGCTGACACTGACGGCGGCGGTGCACAAATGCTGCGCAGCTAGCGCCATTCGACGGCCAACACCGCGGTTCCTGGTGTGTCCGCTGTGCCGTGCGTGTGATCATTGCTTGTACAGCCCTCTCGCAGTGTCCGGAGCAAGTATGGTGGGTCTGACACACCGGTGTCAATGTGTTCTTTTTTCCATTTCCAGGAGTGTATTTTAAAAGTTTATTTTTCCCTAAACAAACGAATACTTAATAGTACCATCATTATATAACATCTGATATTTATAAAAATTATTGCTTTACAAAAGGCATCTATGTTTAATAAATAATGTAACATCTTTGTGCCTTCCTTGAAGTACTAACACCTGTGTATATGTAGAAAGGTAGCACCTTTACGTTTTCATATACTTTGACTTGTTTTGAACTATGTTTACAACCGTCCTGTAGGACAAAAAGTGTACAGACGTTCATAGATATGTCTGCTCGTAGTGTACTTCAAAACCACATAACCACTTCTGGAGCAGTAAATAATTTTTCTATGTTGTCTTAGTTTTTAAAACTTGTATCCGAAATGTGCCACTTTGTAATTATATAACGGGCAGTGAAACGTAAACGAGCGTAAGTTATGTGATTATTATTCCAAAAGTAATAGCCTTAACTGTTAACACATTTAGTCCCACATTAGCCAATACTGTCAATGCAGTCATAGAAAAATTTTTGCGGTTGCCTCCGTAACCATGATTGTAGCTAGGCGTGCACCACTTCTTTCGTCAAGAATGTGGAAATCGCATGGTGAGAGATTGGGATCGAATGAATGGTGTGTAAAGGTTTCACAGCGCAACTTCTACCGTGTACTCAAAACCACTTGGCAACGTGTGGGCGCGCATTTTGTTGGCAGGTCGTTTAGGCTATGCTGCAGCAGTTTCCCTGAGAAACCCTTACACATCTCCAAGCGCTAATAGAAAGCACTGATGCTCAAATCGTTATAGGCACTGAAAGCTGGCTAAACCCGGATATAAGCTCAGCCGAGATTTTTGCGAAGAACCTAACAGTGTTCTGAAAAGATAAGCTAAACACAGTTGGCGGTGGCGTGTTTGTTGTTGTCACAAGTAGCTTAACTTGTCGCGAAATTGGATACTTCCTGTGAGTTAGTATGGGCAGAGGTCATTGTAGGCAACCGGAGTAAAATAATAATTGGATTCTTCTACCGACCTACCAGTTCAGATGATACAATTGCTGAAAGGTTCAAAGAAAACTTGAGTTTGATTTCAAACACGTACCCGACTCATACGATAATAGTTGGTGGTGACTTTAATTTACACTCGATATGTTGGCGAAAATACATGTTTAATTCCGGAGGTACGCATAAAATATCATCCGAAATTGTGCTCAACACATTCTCTGAAAATTATTTCTAGCAGTTAGTTCATGAGCCCACGCGAATAGTAAACGGTTGTGAAAACACACTTGACCTGTTAGCAACAAATAATCCTGAGTTAATAACGAGCATCAAAACCGATATAGGAATTAGTGAACACAAGGTTGTCGTAGCGAAATTGAATATTGTAATCCCCAAATCCTCGAAAAGTAAGCGAAAAATATACCTATTCAAAAAGCAGATAAAAATTCACTTGACACCTTCCTGAGAGACAATCTCCACTCATTCCAAATTAATAATATAAGTATAGACCAGATGTGACTTAAATTCAAAGAAATTGTATCCGCAGTAGTCGAGAGATTTATACCAAATAAATTAACAAACGACGGAGCTGATCCTCCTTGGCACACAAAACGGGTTAGAACACTGTTGCAGAAACAATGAAACAAACGTGCCAAATTTAAACACACGCAAAATCCCCAAGATTGGCGGTCGTTTACAGAAGCTTGAAATTTGAGTGGAGTTCATTGCGAGATGCAGTTTCCACAACGAAACTTTGTCTCGGAACCTGGCATCTTCCATACAGCTCCGATTTCTCCCCATGTGACTTCCGAAGTTTTGGAGACCTGAAGAAATGTGTTCATAGCCGCCTGTTTGCTTCGGACGAAGAGGTGCGATCCTGTGTTCAATCACGGTTTCGTAGGCAATGGCAAACATTTTTCCTTGAAGGCACTGACCGTCTTCTCTCACTGCGGGATAAATGTATTAACAGTTACGACAATTAGTCTACTTTTGGAATAATAATCTGCTTGTTTACTTTTTTTCAACAGTGTCGTTTTCATTTCACTACCTTTTATACCTGTGTAGTCTTAACAGGACCAGCATTAACTTAGATTTGAAAACTAGTGTAGACTGATCAAGCACCTCAAGATGAGCCCTCAGGGCTTGAAATACCTCGTGCATTCAAACAAAATCACAAGTTGTGACCGGATTACTTTATACAGTCACGGAGGCAACACTGACAGTAATGGGTGAAATTGAATAATTCCTTGTGTTTATAACACTGAAAGAACTTAATCGAGTAGCCTGTTTGGTTGCTGATATCTTACACAAGGCTTGTTACTGTGTTTAGACGCTACAAGACGACCTGACGGGAGCGGTGTTCCACCCGCTGGACGACAACCTGCTGATCACCCACGGCAAGGGGCACCTCACCTTCTGGACGCGCCGCAAGGATGGTTTCTTCGAACGGACGGACATCATCAAACCGGTAACACAATTTCCGCACTCCTTATTGAGATATGCTCATGACCAAATGAATTACAGACACGTACCTTGTAGCGAATAGCACCTCTTTCTCCGCATCTATATCTACAATGTGCAAATCGTTGTGAATAAGGTACCAGAGGGTACCTGTTCCATAAAAACACGGGAGAACAGCCGGATGTCAGTAACGTCCTGCCACGATATTTCGGCGCAGAGTCTTCTGGCCATCTTCAGGTGAGTAACACCGTAGCAGTACTACAGTGGCACACACCTGAAGATGGCCAGAAGACGCTGTGCCGAAATATCGTGGCAGGACGTTACTGACATCTTGCAGTTCTCCCGTGTTTTTATGGAACAATCAGTACGCCGGGAAAGCGCTTTAAACATCACAGAGGGTACTTACCACAATAGCACATACACTACTGGCCATTAAAATTGCTACACCAAGAATAAATGCAGATGATAAACGGGTATTCATTGGACAAATATATTATACTAGACCTGACATGTGATTACATTTTCACCCAATTTGGATGCATAGATCCTGAGAAATCAGTACCCAGAACAACCACCTCTGGCCGTAATAACGGCCTTGATACGCCTCGGCATTGAGTCAAACAGAGCTTGGATGGCGTGTACAGGTACAGCTGCCCATGCAGCTTCAACACGATACCACAGTTCATCAAGAGTATTGATTGGCGTATTGTGACGAGCCAGTTGTCGGTCACAACATCTTCTTCCTGTCGGTTAAATTTCACGTCTGTAGCAAGTCATCTTCGTGGTGTAGCAATTTTAGTGGCCAGTAGTGTATTACGATTTTTTCTCGTTCCATTCGCGTAATCAGTGAACAAAAAATGACTACTTATATTTCTCTATGCGCAGTCCAGTTTGTCTAATCTTGTCTTCGCTATGTCCGGGAGCGATACGTAGTTGGATGTGGTATATTTCTGGATTCCTCAATTCATACTGGTTCATGAAACTTTGTAAGTGGTTATCGCAAGATAAATGTCTGTCTTCAAGCATTTTCCAGTTCACGCTTCACAGCATTTACGTGGCGTTCTGCTGTGAGTCAAACAAACCTGCTGTCGTTGGTGCCACCCTTCTTTGTACACGTTCAGTACCCTGTGTAAGTCCTGTACGGAACGGATCCCTGGCTTTTTGGCATGGAGGTGATCATTCTGTTTGAGATACCTCATCTTAATCAGCCACGTGGATTCTGACCAGTAACCAGACAACGGACCATCACAGGTTGTGTACAAAATGACCATAGATAGCGGCATTGTTTCATTTAAAAAAGTTTATGTTTGCATAACAAATACACTTTCAGGTATTATTACAAACTGTTTATTGGTTAACAACACGAGCCCCTAACCACCAATATAAAATAATATTTGTATATAAATTTGGAGAACGGAATAAGTTTGATTGTGTAACACCACAAAAATCTTTGTAGAGACTCTTTTACATTAAATGTAACTCAAGACACAGGTTCGGGTCGCCCACTATATAATCTTCTCTTAGATTAGCTTCACTTTTTCTACCAACATTAAGGGAATGATGTTAACTACAACGACTCAACTATATCAAAATCAATGACAGAAATGAAATACGAACATCATAAAACAGACTTCAAATATCACCTGGTTTATTAATAATGTCCTCACAATACAATAATAATAACAATAATAATAAATCTAATACTAGCATTTTGCCAACACAAATTTAAAACATGCCTCTTGCGTCCACATTCTGTTCGTGAAAGGGAATTCTATTCGTCTCTTTGCTCTTGTCTTCATGTTCCGATGACATCTGAATGCTACGCCGTCAGCTGAATTAATGTCTTCTGCAGGTTCTTTGACTGCGGAAAAAAGATATCGAGTGTTAACAAGCAGAATTACGAAGTACTAAACTTCGGAATCAAACGGAAGATTTCCTTCATCAGAGAGGAACACGATATTACTAATTGCTCTTGAATGTGTATTGGTATTATTCTAACCACAAACTGCGAAGAAAATGATATTAGGAACTTTCTACATTATACACAAGGCGATCATATATTTCTTGGTGCAATGCACTTTACAGAACTTCTTTCATTATGAATCATACACTCCTCATAAGTGGTTTACTAGTGTCCAGCACTGTCGAAATTTGGATATACTGGTACAGAGGGTTTTATGCAGTGGCCTTAATATCCAAAACCTATAACTGATGTCCCAGCTGGAGATGTTACTGCATAAATGTTACACGCATACGTGCTCTGTGCAACCACCTAGTGTAGTGACAAAATGGACCATATACCCGAATTTCTTTAGTACTTTACACTCTATATGAGACAAACAAAGATTTTTGTGCAAGTTTTCTACCCAAATCGATCTGTATTTGTCTACATAGTTATTACTCATCACTTTTTTCTGAGTCGAAGTATTGAAGCTAGAATGGGTGTTTTTAAAAATAGCTATGTATATTTTCGAAAGCTATAGTGAAAAAGGCTGCAGGGATATGTCGGCTGTTAATATGTAGAGAAAACTGTCTAATTGATAATACTTTCTTCATTTAACTGTTATTTCCTTTTCTTTTTGGACACTATTACAATTTCGGCTGTGTAACCACTTTCAGTTGATTCATTGCTATCCTTTTGAAGTTAGTTATGTTGCAAGCCGTAGCACATGTGAAGAACATAATATTCGTCATCTGACCGCTCAGAGATTGTCGTATAATACCACACACATGGTGAAGGCATTTTCATTAAGACAATTCTTCATTACTGTGGCTCCTGATATTTGGAAAATAATGTAGAGGAAACTTTTAACGAAACCAGTCATGTGAAGTAAACGCCACGACTGCATAGTAGTGTTAAAAGTTCATGGTCTAAAATTTAAGGACTTTATTGCATCATGGCAGCAAGCACCCAAAACACGCATTAGCAAGTGTTGTCATGCCGAAAGCTAGAAAATAGCTCTCGGTGTAGAATACAAAAACCAGTTTTCCCAAAGATATTGCTATCCATGCTGAGGTTTTTGTTTCTTTTCAGCCTTCGAGAACGAACATTACCAGCATTCAATTCGAGCAAGACGGCGATGTCGTAACTGCAGATGGAGATGGATTCATCACCATCTACTCCGTGGACAGTGACGGCGCTTATTTCGTCAGGATGGAATTTGAGGTTTGCTTTTTACTGTTCAGAAATAACTATTCTCCTGTAGATAATAATTATCTTTATACGTTGAAACGATGCCAGTGCAGCCCAAGATCAATTGTAGGCTTAAGCATCTGCGTATTGGTTTCTTCTATTACGTGGTTTCATAAGGAACAGTGGCAATAAAATTTCCAGGCTTTATAACCGGGAGTCGATTTAGTGTCGCTGTGAAACGTTTTATCCAGTCCACCACGAGTCATAGACCAACTTATAACTCCTACTTCAGTTACTGAGAAATTGTTGTTTTCTTGTGTCTTCACCGTCAAAACGTCTTTTCACTAGTGACCAATAACACTTTTAGCGTGCGCAACAACATCCTCATGACAAACTCTCTTAAGTTAACTGTGTCATCATTAGAAGGGCAAAATGTACATGACACTCAAAAGAGGGGACATAGGATAACGATAAATTGATTTCAATTTTACATCCTATATTCACATCACTAAGAAAATAGCCATGACGTTTTCTTTCTCTCACTGTCATTGTCAAAGGTACTTCAGTTTTCTAGGACAAGTTACTTCGCTGTCGAAATAATAATACAATAAAGCAAAATAAGTACAGTTCTCCATCTAGAATTTATTTACAGTTACAAACTAAGGTAATTGTTATACAATCTTAGCAGTTTTCAGGAAAAACAGAAATCGTTGTTTTGAATATATTTCATCACATTTTTTCCTCTCATCTGTAGTGAACTGAATAAGTTTTAGACCTCGTTTCTTTTCTCATAGTAGCGAGAGAATGAAGGCTACCGACAATTTTTCAGCAGTAAAAGAGTGCGTAGCGCTTAAAAAGAGAGCAATACCCCTTCGCGAAAGAAAAGACTCGTGGTTGACAGCACTGCCATTAATTGCCAGATAAGCGAGTAGGGCTCTATGAGACCTGTAGATGTATCAACCACAGTAATTCTCAAACATTCCCATCATCGCGCATAGTGTTTCGAAGTTTTTTCGGGAAATAAATTTAAATAATAGGTCATTCTTTAAAATCCCCATATTATTAAATAACCTTCAGACATAAGTATATCGATATGATAATTTTGCAACGCATTTACAAGCATCACTGAGGTTCATTAAAATCGTATTGTTAGTTCGTACTTAATTATCACTTCTGTGTTTTCTTTCAGTTTCAAACAGTCTTAGGCTCTTTTTATGAGCTGTAATTCGCTAGGATCTAAAAATGATATCCCTAAACCTTTATGGGTGCTGAGAGAATATTCCTTGTTGTCGTATAGAACAAAACAATGAGGATTCTTCGGCACTTGTTTATGGCAGTCTATTGACGAGTAATTTATAGAGGTAGTGAAACTTGTTCCCGTTAAATAATTTGCTCGTGGGAACACAATTATAGCGTATTTAATGCTCATTTTTAAGTTTAAAAGAAAAGAACCAAAATTATATTGCATTCCTCGCTTTTGTCAAAATACGCCCTCCCCCCTCGCAGTAAATCATGCGGTAACAAACTCTTTTTATCTTATCATAACTTCTCTATTTCCAGGCTCACACGAAAGGTATCAGTTCGCTGATTATGCTTTCTGAAGGCACTCTGCTGTCCGGAGGAGAGAAAGACCGCAAAATCATAGCCTGGGACTCGCTGCAAAATTACAAGAAGATCACAGAAAGCAAGGTACGCTTACACTTCACCATTTGTGGTATGATGAAATGACTCTTGATTGATATTGAAATCTAGTTAACGAGGAAAATATCAATTCTGTACACCACAAACATGAAAATCTTCTGTAACACAAATTTACGTAATGCTACAGTCACGATGAAAAATATTCTATACATGAAACAGTGTCCAAAACCCTACAAGAAGTGGTAGCTTTTTACAAATATTTGTATGTTGTTAACGCTTCACACTAATATTTCATTGTCTATATGTAACATAACTGCAGCCAGTAATGGTTGTTGTTGTTGGTGTTGTTGTTGTTGTCATCGTCTTCATTCTAAAGACTAGTTTGATGCAGCTCTCCATGCTAGTCTGATTTGTGCCACTCCCTCTAGCTCTGCTTAACTACTACAACCTGTATACATTTGAATCTGCTTGCCGCATTGAAGCCTTTATCTCCCTCTACAATTTTTACCCTACAAACTTTTCTCCATCACCAAACTGACAATTCCCTAATACGTCAGGGTCCGTTCTATCAATCGATTTCTTTTTTAATTTGGCCGTGCCATAAAATTCTACTTTCCTCAGTTACATTCAGTACCTCCTCATCGTCAACATTCTTCTGCGGCACCACATTTCAAAAGATTATATTCTCTTCTTGTCTGAACTCCTTATCATCCATGTTTTACCTTTCATACAAGATTACGCTCCAGACAAATGCCTTCAGTAAATATTTTGTAACGCTTAAATTTACGTTCGATTTTAAAATAATAATCCTATTTTTCTTTTCCTGTCATTGCCAGAGTGCATTTTGACGTCTCTCTGCTACAGCTATCGTTAACTATTTTGCTGCCCATAGCAAAACCCATCCCATTTCCTAATCCAACTCCCTAAGCATCGCCTGATTTACTACGACTACCCTGTTTTCAAGATGCCACCCATTTCGTTCAGCCTCACTTCCTGCCCTTGGTAGAACTATAACGTCATCGGCAAATTTTGAAACTCTTATTTCTTCTGCTTGAATTGTAATTCCCTTTCCAGGTTTCTTCTTGGTTTCTTTTATTACGTGTTAAGTGAACAGACTGAATGATACTTGGGACAGGCTACAATCCTCTCTCACTTCCTTAAGCAGTGCTCCCCTTTCATGCCCTTCGGCTCTCATAACTGGATTCTTGTTTTTGTATAAGTTTTATTTCCCTGTACTTTATATCTACTACCTTCGGAATTTCAGAGTGTTCACTGTCAAAAGCTCGCTCTAAATACACAAATGCTATAAATGTATGTTTGCCTTTCTTCAACCTTTCTTCTAAGATAAGTCGGAGCGTCGAATCTATCTCAAGTGTTCCTACATTTCAGACGGTGACCTTAGACGAGATCGGCATCTACCAGTTTTTCCATTCTTCTGTAAATAATTCTTGCCAATATTTTGCAAACATTACAATTTTAAACTGATAATACGTAACATTCACACCTGTCAACATCTGCTTTCATTCGAAATGAGATTATTATATTCCTCTTGAGGTCTGAGAGTATTTCACATGTCTCGTAAATTTTTCATACAAGTAAAATAGCAGAATAGTTTGGTGGAGACTGATCCTTTCAAGCATATTATAAGGAGCGATCAAAAAGTTTCCGTCTGAAATCGTTATTGCAGCGTATACGCAACGCATCACAACAAGCGCCGACATATAGGCAAAGGATTAATGTGGAATTCGTGTGTCTCCGACATGAGTGCGGTAATTGCGGGAACTTGAACTATGGCTGTGTTGCTACCAAAACCATCCAAAGAATACCAACGGACTGTTATTATTTCTTGGCTGACGGAGGACAAACATCAGTAGCCATCCATCTGAGAATGAAGAATGTATAAAGGGTAGCAATATCTGTGGGAAACCACCGTTGTAAAATGGTGCACCAAGGGGTGCTACTGCCTCATGATGACGCACGTCTCCATACTGTAAATTTTGTATCGCAGAAGTTACATGAACTCAAGTGGAAGACACTCGACCACCCGTCCTAGAGTCCCGATCTCTTGCCATGCCAGTCCCTTAAAAAAAACCTTGGAGCATCGACAGTTCCTGTCGAATGAGGATGTGCAGCAGCACACGATGTTTTACCAAACAAGTATTTTCAACCTCTTGCGTCAGTGGGATGATTACCTCAATGCTCAAGGCGAGTTTGCCTCATTGGCATACAGATTCTGGACTGTGCGGCCTTCAAGCAGAAACTGTTTGATCGCTCATATAATAAACCTGAGGACGATTTAGGACTCTTAAGTGCTCTGTGAAAGCCTTCTCAGAACATTGCATCTTACTTCTCATCTTATTTTTAATTTATCACCACTGAATTCAACTGGTTATTTACCAATATATTTAAAAGTTTCAACAGGAGTTAATCCAAAAACAGCATCTTCGATATGATTGATCAATCTTAGATTCTTGCACTTACATTTAATTTTTTAACATCTTTGTCTTTTAATTTTTTCTTTCTTTCTGATAATTATCTATGAAATTATATCTTCCTTGTTCACTTAATATATAATCTCTTTTATCACTATGCTATTGTTTAGTTGTTGGAATGTCATTAAATTCTACTAAAGAATGTTAGTTTTAAGGAAGCATTTGTTTTTAAACTTTCTATTTTGCACAATAGCTTTTAACATGTTATCACCTAATCCTTCAATTCCTTGCTTAATTTGTTCAATTGCATCGATAAATGATTGATTTCGTTTTTAAAATTTTCGTGTTCTGTTCTTGCTTGGTTTTTCCTTTTTCAAAACTCTTGTTTTAATGGTTCTTTTACTTTTCAATTTCGTTTCGCTTTTTTAACAATCTCTGGGCCATATTTTAAAAATATATATTAAGGATAAAAAAACAGAAATCATTTTCATTGTACATCCATCATTTCTCTTCAACATTTCTGTTCGACATTTGTGTTCAAAATTTATGTTTAACATTTACATTTATTATTTTTAAAATTTATGTTTAATGTTTGAAAATTGTTAATCTTTTCTCTATATTTGCCATTATTAGTCATACCTATCGTAATAAAACCGAATTCATCTTTACTGCAACATTTACTACATATTTCTTTAAAATCATAAAATTTTAAATCAACAACATCAGATCACCAATAAATATGATTCAACTTTGTATCATCTTGTCTGAAAATATTTTAAAAATTAAGATTTTCTCTAACTAATTGTTTCGATATTTCTGAATGTGTTTTAGTTCAGGGGGGTAGGATGTCAAATGAGCTGACTTGGAGCATGGAGGCACCACAGAACACTTTAATTTCCACTGTCTATACTTTTACAACTAAATTCATAAAATTTTCTCAGTATGACCAGGAAGGATTCAGGAAACACTCATCGCAATCAAAGTTCAAAAACATAACAAAATAATGTGAAATTTCATCATTTTTTCAATTACTATTGGCAGCATTTGTTGCTATAGGTACACTTTTCTTCATAAGTAAGAGAAATTCTTCATTGAATTTTTCACAGCAGACAAACCATACTTACAGGTGTACAAAACTCTAGAATTTTCCGGTTCTATTAAAAACTATTGTCAAAATTGAGATAATTATGTATACAATTTGAGTTTTTTCTAAACAGGAAGTTTAAACTGTAATAGATCACTCATTTTTCATAAATTAAATAAATTCTAGAGTTTGTTTTGTTTTGTTATCTTTTTGAACTTTGGCTGCTATGAGTGTGAATCCTGAATCCTTCATTGTCATGTAGATCAAGTGTTATGAATTCATTGTTAAAAGCATAGACAGTGGAAATTAAAATGTCGTGTTGTGCTGCTCCCGCTCCAAGTTGGCCTGTTTGACATCCTAAACCCTTCAAACAAAACCTATCTTTCCCTTTTATCTACCTGTAATAAAATAATCTCTAACTCTGTCCTGATTTTCAAGAACGAAATCATCAAAAGCTACAAGTGAAATATTTTCACATTCATCTAATAGAGTAATTTCATCATTATTTTCCATAAAAGTGGTAATTGTTTCATTAATCTTCAATTTTTTATATCTTTTTATAAATTCCTGATATTTTGGTTGATCTAAGTTTTTGGAATAAATGTACTAATGTTTAATTTCATTTCAGTTTAGCCCTCAACTGCTAGAATGTAATTGTCAATCATTAGTGTTGTTTTTCTACAACTGCTTGGCCCTATTATTGAATGTGGAATAGGATTTGGTAAAAGTGTGCCATGTTCATTTTTAATTTTTTTATGGAATTATTATTTTTGGTTCCCAATGTGTCATTTATTCACATAAATTTTATTAATATAAATTAGTAGATTACTTAAATTTAGTGCTAAATCATCTGTTCTCAAAAAAAGATTAACTGAGTAGACAACAGAAACTTATAAAAACGTTTCACTAGTTGGATTTTATACAACCTGTTTAACTCCAAATATTACATCAAACATTAATAAATTATATATTAACGAAGAAAAGATAGAAAGTCCTGTTGGGCAACATAGTTCGAAAAATTTAGAAAAATTTATTCACTCAAAAAAACCTAATTTACTCATGAAAGGAGATAAAATTTTAAATAGTGTTGTTATTGAAAATGGTGCTAAATTATTTATAGATAAAGAAGATTGTTATGGTCAATTTTTAGGATTTAATAATCAAAATATTGAAGCTAATAAAAAATTGCTAATAATGTTCGGAAAGATATTCGATTTTACAAAATATATGTTAATTTTAATTTAGCTGATGGCATGTTTGTTAAACATAATGATCATTTTCATAGCGAAAAAAATTATTTCTTTATTTAAACTAAGTGCTGAATTTAGAAGGCCAATAATTTATGAACCAAATTATCCTATAAATATTCCAATTTCTAATACTATTCAGAATTTAATAATTACTATAACTGGAGAAAATGATAATTTGATTGACTTCAATGGTGCTGGTGTAACATTCATTTTAAAAATGAATTAACAAATGTTTCCATTAATAAATCGTGAACAAAGTCAAGAATTATACATCTTACTCATTTTCTGTCAATGAGAAAACAAAAAATAGTTTAAGTAGTCCAAACAAGGAAACAGAAATTAATATTAATTCATCCTAATTATTCACAACTTTATATGACATTTGCTGTTATTCACACAGATGGAATAAAGTTTTCACTGTGTGATAGTAAATCAGATATTGAGCTAACTGATAATTATGTATTATTTTATGTTAGTACAATTAAAAAAACAATATTTTGTCTAGAATAGAACATCCATTTATTTCATAATCAAATCTTATTCAATTACCTTCATGTCTGTCAAATGTATTGATTATGGAAACATTTACTTAAAAACAGTGAAATTAAAAACAAACAGAATGAAGTTCTTTATCCATTAGAAATATTTGGTGGATTTTTAACGAATTTAAAGAAATAATTTGGGGAGGAGATTTAACGATCCTACCAGTGGACTAAGGGAACGCTACAGTGCTATTAAGCGCTGCCGAGTACCAGCAGAAAATGAACCTGCTGCTACAAGATATGGCCTACAAGAGGCTGAAGAAGGATCCAACCCCGACGATGAGTAGAAAGACGATAGTTCTGCTGAAGAAATCTAACTTACTTGAGCCAATGAAGAAGCGGATGCACCCCAGATCGCCAGCGATATCACGCCTCTATGGACTCCCCAAGATCCATAAGGAAGGGGTACCTATGAGACCGATTCTGGACTCCATCAACTCTCATAGTCACGGACTAGCTAAATACCTAGCGACACTGCTCAAAACGCTTTTGGGACACTGCAGCCACCATGTGAGAAACTCAGCCGAATTCGTAAAAATACTCAGGGGCATGCAACTACAAAGGAAGGACCTACTTGTGACCTTCGACATGATGTCGCTTTTCACTTTGCACTTTCAGCTCAGCACTTTGGACCACAAACAGTCAGCCTTTTCGAACACATACTAACAATCACATACTTCAGTGCAACAGGGAATTCTTCAAGCAGATCGATGGTATGGCCATGGGCTCCCCAATGGCTCCTGTGATTGCAAACCTCTATATGGAACATTTTTAGGAGAAGGCTCTTCAAACTGCCAGACAGAAACCAAACCACTTCTTCGACTACGTTGACGACACTTTTGTCGTGTGGGGACATGTCAAACAGGCGCTAGATGAGTTTTTGGAGCACCTCAACAGTATCCACCCAAATATCAAATTTATGATGGAAATGGAGGAAAACGGATGCCTCCCCTTCCTTGACAAACTAATTAAGAGGAAGGCAGATGTTTCACTAGGCCATGCAGTACATAGGAAGAAGACACACACAGACCTATAACCTCATGTTACAAGCTGCCACCATGCAGCAGAAAGATAAACAGTGCTCACCACCCTGGTACATAGGGCACACGCCATTTGTGACAAAGACAGCCTACCATCTGAGCTTCAACACCTGAGGAAAATCTTCCACCAAAATGACTACAGTGAATGCAGATCAAGAGCGTGCTCAAAGGGAAGAAGGAAGCAGTGACAATCCCAGAAGAAGAAGAAGACAAACGACACACATTCCTTCCATACATGGGTCTGCTCTCGGCCAAAGCTGCACGACTTCTGGGCAAATACAATATCAAAACCATTCTTCGCCCACCACCAAAGACGAGGAAGCTCCGAGGTTCTGCCAAAGACCCACTGATGTTTAACACATCAGGAATCTACAGCATACCTTGCGACTGTGGTAAACAATACATTGCTAAAACACAGCGCTGTATATCTAAACGCTGTGAAGAACATACCAGATGTGTCCAACTAGGACACACAGAAAAATTAGCCATAGTAGAACACAGCATAAATGAAGAACACACTTTCAACTTCGAAAACACGAAGGTGCTGTGCCAAGCATTTGGCTTATGGGAAAGTATTATCAAAGAATCCCTAGAAATAAGGATACATGACAAGCTGATCAACAGGGACAAGAGATTCCAACTCAGCACAGTATGGAACTCTGCGATAGCAGCAAACCATCAGGAGTACGCCCATCAACGTCCTCCACCACGGACGCAGATAGAATGCTAACACCAAGAACCAAACGTGGCTGCCAGGAGCGACTGCTACTCTAACCACCACGTGCACACTACCATACCACCTGAGCCTCCCGAGGTCTAGTGGAGCGGGGTGACCGTGCTTATAAATACCCCGCTCTCCGTGAATCAAATTTCGACACTTCGCGATATGTCAATGGTACCACCCGGCTGGAGACCTGAGAAACCTTAATCTATAAACAATTATATTTGCTGGACTACATGGAAAAAGAAATTTTGAACTAGATATTACGAATTATTATAACTCTTCTGACTTTGGTATGCCTTACATGATTTTCATTGTTTTCTAAACTAACCGAAAAATAACTAGTTAAATGATTCTATGTAAAAACTGGAAGAAAAGAAATTTTTCCTCAAGAATTATGGAGCCTTTATCCACTGAATAACCTTTTAAAAGCTTAAGCTTATGATTCATTTAGAGTTTTTAAAGGAATAACACAATTAAATAACGATTTAAATGTGAGTCCATTCAGTTTTATTCGAAATTATCCTATCTATTTAATATTTATGTCTTGAAGAATGAATGTCTTAAGAACAAAGAAAAACAAGAAATTATGTGCATTTTTAATGAAAATATACCAAATGATACCACTGCATATATAATTATGTATAGTAAAAAGAATTCAACTTGTGATTTACAATGTAGAATACGTACTGAATATTAATAATTGCATAAATGTACAAAAAATTAGAATAAAGTTATAGAAGCATTAACTTCAAAAATTTAGTGTTTTTCAAATTTTTAAAATTCTGAATTTCAAAAATATGAAAATCTTAATTTTTTCTATATAAATTTTTTCTATATAACTAAAAGCAAAACATAATGAACATAAATAGTCGCATTGAAAATGTAGTTAGTGACCTTAACAGTTACAATAGTAGTTGTGTAGAGGTGTTCACTAAATTAACAGAACCAAACAAAGTAAATCTTACAATATTTCAAAAGCTGAAAAAATGGCTCTGAGCACTATGGGACTTAACATCTGAGGTCTTCAGTCCCCTAGAACTTATAACTACTTAAATCTAACTAACCTAAGGACATCACACATCCATGCCCAAGGCAGGATTCGAACCTGCGACCGTAGCGGTCGCGCGGTTCCAAACTGAAGCGCCTAGAACCACTCGGCCACACTGGCCGGCTTCAAAAGCTGAAATTTTAGTAACTAAATGTGGTAAAAAAGTTTCATTACTTTTAGGTAATACATATAAAATTACTCTTCCAGATAATTGTACTAAAATCTTTTCAGAAAACGAAGATAAATTAGTGAAAATTAATGGATTGAATGTTATACTGGGTGATTAAAAAGTCAGTATAAATTTGAAAACTGAATAAATCACGGAATAATTCAGATAGAGAGGTACAAATTGACACACATGCTTGGAATGACGTGGGGTTTTATTAGAACCAGAAAAATTCAAAGTTCAAAAAATATCCGACAGACTGTGCTTCATCTGATCAGAATAGCAATAATTAGCATATCAAAGTAATACAAAGCAAAGATGATGTACTTTACAGGAAATGCTTAATATGTCCACCAACACTCCTCAACAATAACCGTAGTCGAGGAATAATGTTGTAAACAGCACTGTTAAGCATGTCCGGAGTTATGGTGAGGCACTGGCGTCAGATGTTGTCTTTCAGCATCCCTAGAGATGTCGGTCGATCACGATACACTTGCGACTTCAGGTAACCCCAAAGCCAATAATCGCACGGACTGAGGTCTGGGGACCTGGGAGGCCAAGGTTGACGAAAGTGGCCGCTGAGCACACGATCATCACCAAACGACGCGCGCAAGAGATCTTTCACGCGTCTAACAATATGGGGTGGAGCACCATCCTGCATAAACATCATACGTTCCAGCAGGTGTTTATCAGCCAGACTAGGGATGATGCGATTCTGTAACGCATCGGCGTACCTCTCACCCGTCACAGGAGCAGTTAAAAAACCAGAATCACGCATTTCCTCGAAGAAAAATGGCCCGATAACGGTAGATGTGGTAAATCCAACCCATACCGTGACTTTTGACTTTCTCGTCGTGCAATGGAGTTTCCACGATAGTTCTACGATTTTCGGTAGCCCAAATTCTGCAGTTGTGGGCGTTGACAGACCCTCTTATCGTGAAATGAGCTTCGTCGGTCCATAATACGTTACTTAACCAATCGTCATCTTCCACCATCTTTTGAAACGTCCACACCGCAAATGCCCTCCGCTTCACTAAATCGCCAGGTAAGAGTTCATGAAGCCGATGGATTTTGTACGGATAGCATCGGAGAGTACGCCTAAGTGCCAACCAAACAATAGTGTATGGAATGCCGGTGCGACGTGCGACTGCACGAGCGCTGACTTCCCCGTGCATAGACGAACCCGCTACAGTCTCCATTTCTTCCTGAACTGTCTCAGCAGCATTACGCCTTGTGCTCGGTCGGCCACTACGAAGTTTATCGTCTAAACAACCCATGGCTTCGAACTTCGAAATCATTCTCGCTACAGCTGCATTTGCCAACGGACCTTTGCCCGTTCGAATCCTCTTCCTATGGCGATAGGATCGTAATGCTGAACTAGCACATTCCCCATTCTGATAATACAGCTTCACTAAAAGCGCCTTTTCAGGTAACGTCAACATGCTTCGACTGCTGGCGCATCTGATTCTCTCTCTCATTACAGCTCCTTTTATACACAATTGTCATGCGCAGTCACTGACGTTTTGCTGTCCAGCGCCATCTCTCTGCCATTTTGTGAACTTCGTTTTGGTTTTTTGTTCTAATAAAACCTCTTGTCATTCCAAGCATGTATGTCAATTTTTACCTCTCTCACTACATTATTCCGTGGTTTATTAAGTTTTTAAATTTATACTGACTTTTTGATCCCCCGGTATATCGAGTTAAAAAGCAAAATAAAGATAAACCAGTTCATGTTATTGAATTTGAATAAATTTTTTGTACTTTTTTAATTTTTCTTAACTCAATAAATGTAGTTTGTTGGTTATTAAATTTTAAATGAATAAATTTATTCCTTAATTTAATGACAATTTTATTCGTGGGTATAGATAAATTTTTGAATATGGGATACAGTAAAATTAAAATCTTGTTTTTAAATCTGTAAATTATTTAAAAAATATTCTCTCCGGTCCAGAAACTATATACATATACTACTAGCACCTGGACCAGAGAGCTCGAAGAAATAACTGGCTTGATAGCTGAGACCAAACTGCCTACCCACGGCTGAGCGCCGGTCCAAATACACGCGCACGGATACGGTGCGAGATTTTGGTGAGCATGTGAAATGTCATAGGAAAATAGTGCTAGCGATCGCACGCTGTTGTCGTGGAAGTACACTCCACTGGTAATGCAAGTGGCGCCTCTCGTGTCGGCCCCCAGAAACTCCAGGAATAAGAAATCAGCGTGCTGCTTTGCTTTTTTTTGTAGATGATGTTGTTCGGAACATTTACCAAAATGCAGGACGAGCACGTTTTGTTGTTTGGCTTACAGGCGCGTGTAGCTGCCGCGGGAGACGATGCCTAAAGCCCGACCATCCACGGGATGTGTTGCACGGTTGCAGGTTTCTGTCTTGTAAGGGGTACACATCACTCACCGGTCACCGTTATTATGACACTGTTCTCCTTCCCCATGTGCGTATTTTCAGGGATACATTCGGCCCTGACTTCATCTGCTACAGATGACAGTGCACGACCGCGTCGACAGCACAGATGCGTGTCTTCGAATAAAAGTGTCAGTCATGTTCGTCTCTTTGCATATATCTTTGCGTATTTCTTCTTTACTATACACTAGAAATTTTTTCTATGTGTGGCTCAAGTCTGATCGAGCTTTGGTCCCTCGTAGTGACACATCATGCGAAAGTTAATTTCGTCTTTACGTTTTGCACACAAGTGCATTTGCCCTTATTGCAGCTTTGTGGTACTTGTCTTCGCAAGAAGTCAGGTACAAATGGAAACCATTGTGCTACATTTGAAGAGAAATTTAGGCTACTAATATGGCAAGTAAAATATCAACGTCGACATTATCAAAGATTTTGCTAATATCTACAAACCTGAGAATCGATGTTTTGGGCTAACGGTTCTAGAATGACGAAACAGGATCGGTTGGGGTTTCGATGGACTGAGTTTAACCCTATGTTCTGTACTTTATCATCTTGTCGGCAGCGGCACATTAAACCTTATCCTTTCTTATGAGTCTTCAGTACACGATTTGTCGAAAACCGCAATAGGTAACATAAACTCTCGAGTCTAAAATGTCTAGCAGATATTTTTGGCTTTCGCCCTGTACAGGACCGTTTGCACTTGATCCATGTTACACTGGGAAACGACAGATATTTACTTCTTCTCGGAATCGTACCCAAGGAATTGAAATAATATTTCATGAGCATGCAGACAGTCTGTCTGCAATCAGCTTCAAGGCGTCAAATGATTATACGCTGGAAAATAAGAAGCATGTAACTTCTCAACAGCGGTTATCGCACTGGACTCGCGTTCGGGAGGGCGACGGTTCAAATCTCCGCCTGGCCATCACATTCAGATTTAAGTTTTCTATGATTTCCCTAAATCTCATATAGCAAATAAAGTATTAGTTCTTTTGAATAGGGCAAGGCCGATTCCCTTCCCCATTCTCTCTTAATCTGACCTGTTCCGTCTCTAATTTGCTCATACTCAACGGAACGTTAAACTCTGATTCTCCTTTGACGGCGGGCGTACCGGGCTAGTGCCCGAGGCTGCAGTTAAGGATTCTAATTTTACACTTATTTTTATAATTCAATTTTGCTTTCACAAATGCAGTTCGTTGTCAGGTACCGGGTTGTTATAATTAACATGCAGCTACTCACAGAAGTATAATGTACGTTATCATTATAATAAGGCAGCGAAGCTATGTAGATATTCTAATACGTTAATGCGGACCCGATTAACGCTGAAAAAAAATTAGAATTGTGATCACCAGGTGCAAATCTGTAGCAACTAATTCAAGAAAGACGTATAGAAATGTTTCCATGTGTAGTGGATTAGAAATTTACAAACAAAGATTAGGAACGTTCGAACAAGCGAGGGTTGGGTTGGTTGGGAGAAGAGACCAAACAGCGAGGTCATCGATCTCATCAGATTATGGAAGGATGGGGAAGGTTGTCGGCCGTGCCCTTTCAAAGGAACCATTCCGACATTTGCCTGGAGCGATTTGGGGAAATCGCGGAAAACCTAAATCAGGTATGAGCAGACTCGGGATTGAACCGTCGTCCTCCCGAATGCGAGTCCAATGTGCTAACCTCTGCACCACCTCGCTTTGTTGAACAAGCGAGAAAGGCACAATGTTAATTTCATTATCAACCATCGCTTACAGAGACGCCGACAAGATGCTGCACCCGCAAAACGACGTGATCAACGGTTGTTCGCAATCTGAACAACACTTTCCTTTGTACTAGCCTTCAGAGCAGGGAGAGAGCGAACACGTCCCTAGTAACTCGTTCTATCAGATACCCCCAGACCCAAAAGTCACAAGTATTTAGATCAGGTGATCTTGCAGGCTATGTGTCTGGGAAGCCTCTAGAGATAATACGATCGTAGAAGGTTGCTTTAAGCAAAACATTCACTGGGCGAGCAACATGAGATGTTGGCCCATATTGCATTAAAACAGTAGTTTGCACACAAAGCGGGAATCACATGCCATACGTGGAGATCTCGATAACATGCAGACGTCACAGTACACCTGACAGACCCTCTGGATCTATTCTCTTCAAAGAAGACCGGACCAAGAACAAAGGTACTTGTGAATCCACACCACACAGTCACATGCGATGTGTGCAGTGGACAACACGTGGTTTATCAGTACCCCAAATTCGCCAGTTCTGTGCAGGCACTGCGCCTTGTAGGGTAAAAAATGGCTCGTCACTCCACGGAATATCTCCCGGCCACATGTCATCAACTTTGATACCTGCCAGAAACTGAAGATGAAATTTAAAACGTTGTTGTGCATCGAGAGGTTTCAGCTGTTGCATCGTCTGGATCGCGTCCGATTACTAGCGTAAAATATACGGCAAAACTTGCTGTACTGTTGACCATGGGATGGACGATCCTCGTGACACTGCACGAGTACTGGCATTAGCCAAGACACGTGCTGCATGGTCAGTTAAAGCAACGGCAACCCCGTCACTAACTTCCACCGGTACAGGACACATTCCTCTTCCATGTGCCACATCAAGTCCACCTGCGTTTTCGAGTTTCATTATCATCATCTTCAAACTATTTAATGACATCGAGCTTCTCCTCAGACTTTCCAGTCGGCGATATTGTCTCAGTTGTAATGGATCTGGGAGATGTTATTTTTTTTACCGTATTTGTCGATACTGAATTGAAAATGTTTTCTTATATTTTTGTCAGAATTTATTATAATTTGTCTTATTATATGTTAATTTACTTCTGTTTTTGAGAGTAAAAGCATATTGATTACTATTAGAAAACGTATCGAAGAATAGCAAAGAAACTGATTGTGTAAAATATCTTTGACGTTGGAGTAGTCTTTGACTATAGTCAGTCCGAGTCGGAAGCTAACTCTTGGTGTGTGTTGACAGAAGAACAATGTGAAGGTCGCAGTCATAAATAATTTTGAATTATGTTAACTATTATTTTTGTATTAACGAAAAAGAAGAAACTACATTGGAAGAAACTGTATTTGAAACACCAAAATGAGAGAAACACGCTGAACCACGTCATTTTCTGCAGCCGACAACGATGCATTGTGGAATCATACTTAGACAACTGAAGCCAAGACTTATATTTGCTTGCAAACGTCTAACGGAAAAGGTACTGTCACGAAATATGGCAAATTTAAGTTTATAAAAAAATAGTGACCATATTTTCAGCTTGTGTAATAGCCGGGATGCCATATTTCACAGTGCAGCACTGCAATTGCTGTTGTTCACATAAAACACTTTTACTTGCAGCGCACGATCTCCTTTCTTCAGTTCACTCACGTTATGTCTTGCCAAATGACAGCGTGAATATCACACTATCGTTCATACAATTTACGGCATCATATTTGCACATGGTTGCCAAATTTCTAGTGTAAATCGCATTAATTCATTAGCATACCTACCACGTTTAGTTGCCATACGATAATCACTGCCCACAATGGACCTCCATAAGTAGCTGCACTTTCGTTATAACCACCGAGTCGTGCACGGGAAATATTGTCATTTCCTCAAATATAGTACCAGTGTAGACACTGGAGTTCAATCAAGCCAGATGCGAATCTTTGCACAATAGTGCCGAATTTCGCAGCACAAACAACTGATTATTGAGTAATGACTCCCTAGTAGCATTTAAGAACACTTATTTATACAACACACAAAAGCCAAGTCAACATTATGGACTGTCAGAATGTTGTTCTTGTTGTGGTCTTCAGTCCTGAGACTGGTTTGATGCAGCTATCCATGCTACTCTATCCTGAGCAAGCTTCTTCCTCTCCCAGTACTTTCTGCAACCTACATTCTTCTGAATCTGCTTAGTGTATTCATCTCTTGGTCTCCCTCTATGATTTTTACCCTCCACGCTGCCCTCCAATGCTAAATTTGTGATCCCTTGATGCCTCAGAATATGTCCTACCAACCGGTCCCTTCTTCTTGTCAAGTTGTGCCACAAACTCCTCGCCAATTCTATTCAATAGCTCCTCATTAGTTATGTGATCTACCCATCTAATCTTCAGCATTCTTCTGTAGCACCACTTTTCGAAAGCTTCTATTCTCTTCTTGTCCAAACTATTTATCGTCCATGTTTCACTTCCATACATGGCTACACTCCATACAAATACTTTCAGAAACGACTTCCTGACACTTAAATCTATACTCGATGTTAACAAATTTCTCTTCTTCAGAAACGCTTTCCTTGCCATTGCCAGTTTACATTTTATATCCTCTCTACTTCGATCATCATCAGTTATTTTGCTCCCCAAATAGCAAAACTCCTTTAGTACTTTAAGTGTCTCATTTCCTAATACCCTCAGCATCATCCGACTTAATTCGACTACATTCCATTATCCTCGTTTTGCTTTTGTTGATGTTCATCTTATATCCTCCTTTCAAGACACTATCCATTTCGTTCAACTGCTCTTCCAAGTCCTATGCTGTCTCTGACAGAATTACAATGTCATCGGCCAACCTCAAAGTTTTTATTTCTTCTCCATGGATTTTAATACCTACTCCGAATTTTTCTTTTGTTTCATTACTGCTTGCTCAATATACAGGTTGAATAACATCGAGGAGAGGCTACAACCCTGTCTCACTCCCGTCCCAACCACTGCTTCCCTCTCATGCTCCTCGACTCTTATAACTGCCATCTGGTTTCTGTACAAATGGTAAATAGCCTTTCGCTCCCTGTATTTTACCCCTGCCATCTTTTGAATTTGAAAGACAGTATTCCAGTCAACATTGTCAAAAGCTTTCTCTAAGTCTACAAATGCTAGAAACGTAGGTTTGCCTTTCCTTAATCTTTCTTCTATGATAAGTCGTAAGGTCAGTATTGCCTCACGTGTTCCAATATTTCTACGGAATCCAAACTTATCCCCCCCGAGGTCGGCTTCTACCAGTTTTTTCCATTTGTCTGTAAAGAATTCGCGTTAGTATTTTGCAGCTATGACTTATTAAACTGATAGTTCGGTTATTTTCACATCTGTCAACACCTGCTTTCTTTGGGATTGGAACTATTATATTCTTCTTGAAGTCTGAGGGTATTTTGCCTGTCTCATACATCTTGCTCACCATATGGTAGAGTTTTGTCAGAATAACACAAATGAAAGTTCCAATATTAGTAGGACACAATCAAAGTCTGTAATGAGTTTGGTTATAGAGGACACTACTAGGCAAAAGTACACGGTCTAAGTTCCACAGAAGCGCTATCAGTCCGGTGGCACCAAGTCCTTGGAAGGCCAACATCAGAGGAGGCGAAGGCCCCGAGCAAGATGGCTGGCAGCTCGGAGTGGCTGCTGCGGAGCCTCATCCCTGGCGACGCTGGAGAGGCGCCGCGGTGAGTTGCAATGTAGGTGTGCTCACCAGTGCTGGGCTCGGCTACGAGTCCGACTGACGGACCCGGAACACGGGACGCGTGAAGCGAAAGGCGTTTGCCCGAAGCGTGAGTGTATGCTTCTCGCTAGCGTCTTAATTAGGCCGCTGGCGGAAGTACGTCGCACATCGCTCGGCGAACACGTGACGCAATGTAGTCCCTTCTTTCGATGCTTGGCGCACAGCTGTCTCCGTGAGGTACGTGGCTGCGGTGGGGAAGGGGGGGGGGGGGGGGAGCGCCTGCAACAGTGGTTCAGGCTACCCGCCAGTCGCGAGCGTTGTGCTGGAAGCAGAAGTGGCTGGCGAACGGTCAGTTACACTCCTGGAAATTGAAATAAGAACACCGTGAATTCATTGTCCCAGGAAGGGGAAACTTTATTGACACATTCTTGGGGTCAGATACATCACATGATCACACTGACAGAACCACAGGCACATAGACACAGGCAACAGAGCATGCACAATGTCGGCACTAGTACAGTGTATATCCACCTTTCGCAGCAATGCAGGCTGCTATTCTCCCATGGAGACGATCGTAGAGATGCTGGATGTAGTCCTGTGGAACGGCTTGCCATGCCATTTCCACCTGGCGCCTCAGTTGGACCAGCGTTCGTGCTGGACGTCCAGACCGCGTGAGACGACGCTTCATCCAGTCCCAAACATGCTCAATGGGGGACAGATCCGGAGATCTTGCTGGCCAGGGTAGTTGACTTACACCTTCTAGAGCACGTTGGGTGGCACGGGATACATGCGGACGTGCATTGTCCTGTTGGAACAGCAAGTTCCCTTGCCGGTCTAGGAATGGTAGAACGATGGGTTCGATGTCGGTTTGGATATACCGTGCACTATTCAGTGTCCCCTCGACGATCACCAGTGGTGTACGGCCAGTGCAGGAGATCGCTCCCCACACCATGATGCCGGGTGTTGGCCCTGTGTGCCTCGGTCGTATGCAGTCCTGATTGTGGCGCTCACCTGCACGGCGCCAAACACGCATACGACCATCATTGGCACCAAGGCAGAAGCGACTCTCATCGCTGAAGACGACACGTCTCCATTCGTCCCTCCATTCACGCCTGTCGCGACACCACTGGAGGCGGGCTGCACGATGTTGGGGCGTGAGCGGAAGACGGCCTAACGGTGTGCGGGACCGTAGCCCAGCTTCATGGAGACGGTTGCGAATGGTCCTCGCCGATACCCCAGGAGCAACAGTGTCCCTAATTTGCTGGGAAGTGGCGGTGCGGTCCCCTACGGCACTGCGTAGGATCCTACGGTCTTGGCGTGCATCCGTGCGTCGCTGCGGTCCGGTCCCAGGTCGACGGGCACGTGCACCTTCCGCCGACCACTGGCGACAACATCGATGTACTGTGGAGACCTCACGCCCCACGTGTTGAGCAATTCGGCGGTACGTCCACCCGGCCTCCCGCATGCCCACTATACGCCCTCGCTCAAAGTCCGTCAACTGCACATACGGTTCACGTCCATGCTGCCGCGGCATGCTACCAGTGTTAAAGACTGCGATGGAGCTCCGTATGCCACGGCAAACGGGCTGACACTGACGGCGGCGGTGCACAAATGCTGCGCAGCTAGCGCCATTCGACGGCCAACACCGCGGTTCCTGGTGTGTCCGCTGTGCCGTGCGTGTGATCATTGCTTGTACAGCCCTCTCGCAGTGTCCGGAGCAAGTATGGTGGGTCTGACACACCGGTGTCAATGTGTTCTTTTTTCCATTTCCAGGAGTGTATAAGAATATCAGGAAAACACACTGAAGCGCCAAAGAAACTAGTATAGCCATACGTATTCAAATACAGATATATGTAAACAGTCAGAATACGGCGTTGCGGTCGGCAACGCCTGTAAAAGACAACATGTGTCTGACGCAGTTATTAGATCTCTTACTGCTGCTACAGTGACAGGTTATCAAGATTTAAGTGAATTTGAACGTCTGCGTATGAGCGGTGGGATACAGCAATTCCGAGGTAGCGATGAAGTGGGGATTTTCCCCTACGACCATTTCACGAGTGCATCGTGATTATCAGGAATCCGGAAAAATATCAAATCTCTGACATCACTGCATCCACAGAAAGATACTGCAGGAACGGGACCAACAGCGACTGAAGAGACTCGTTCAACGGGACACAAGTGCCACCTTTCCGCAGATTGCTGCAGATTTCAGTGGTGGGGCATCAACAAGTGTCAGCATGCAAATCATTCAACAAAACACCATCAATATGGGCTTTCGGAGCGAAAGGAACACTCGTGTACCCTTGATGACTGCATGACACAAAGCTTGATGCCTCGGCTAGGCCCGTCAGCACCGAATTTTGGCTGTTGATCACTGGAAACGTTGCCTTGACGGATGAGTCTCGTTTCATATTGTATCGAGCTTATGGATGTGTACGGGTAGGGAGACAACCTCATGTATCCATGGAACCTGCAAGTCAGCACGGGACTGTTCAAGTTGGTGGAGGCTCTATAATGGTTTAGGGCGTGTGCAGTTGAAATGAAATGGGACCCCTGATGCATCTAGATACGACTCCGACAAGTGACACGTACGTAAGCATCCTATCTGATCACCTGCATCCATTTGTGTCCATTGTCCATTCCGACGGACTTCGGAAATTCCATCAGGACAATGCGACACCCCACATGTCCGGAATTGTTAAAGAGCGGCTCTTCTGAATTTAAACCCTCTCCGCTGAACACAAAACTCCCCAGACATGACCATTATTGAGCATATCTGGAATGCCTTGGAACGTACTGTTGAGAAGAGATCTCCACCCCCTCGTACTCGTACGGGTTTATGGGCAGCCCTGCAGGGTTCACGGTGTCAGTTCCCCCCAGCACTACTTCAGACATTACTCGAGTCCACGCCGCGTCGTGTTGCGGATCTTCTGTGTGCTCGCGGGGCTCCTACCCGATATTAGGCAGGTGTACCAGTTTATTTGGCTCTTCATTGTATCAACTCTTTCACTGTTGCCCAGATCTACTGTTGGTGATGTGACTGTGAAGTGGAAACACGAAAGAATAATCACCGTTAAACCAAGACCACACCTGCCTCGTGTACTAACGAACACGGGCCATAGGGAAATATCACATGAGATCAGAGTAAGGAATCACTCGAGACTTTCGAAGTGTTACCAGCAGTTCAGCTAGCACAATAACTTTGTGTAAGGAGTTAAAAATAATGGGATAGAATGGTCGAGCTGGGCAACACACTTTTGTAGTCAAAGCTAAGCGCTGTTTGAGATGGGATAAAGGGCGACGCCACTTGACGGAGGATGACTAGGAACGAATCCATTGGAACGATGAATCACGCTATAACTGGTACCAATTCTGTGGAAGAGTTGGGGTTGGCGAATTCCTAAAGAACGTTACTAGCATTCATGTATAGTGCCAGCAGTGCATTACGGAGGAGGTGGTATTATGGTGTGGGGGTGTTTTTCGTTGATAGGTTATGGTCCCCTTATTACACTTAAATGCTAAATGCGGAAGGATATGAATTTTATAGCATTTTCTACTGTGTAAAAGAGACTAACAGTTCGGAGACGGTGATTCCTCGTATCAGCTTGACACTGCACCCTGCCACAAAACAGCATATGTGAGGCAATTGTTTGTGAAATGCGCTGGTATGCCCAACCTGAACCCAGTGGCCGGCCGCGGTTGCTGAGTGGTTCTAGGCGCTTCAGTCCGGAACCGCGCGACTGCTACGGTCGCAGGTTCGAATCCGGTACGGGCATGGATGTGTGTGATGTCCTTAGGTTACTTAGGGTCAAGTAGTTCTAAATTCTAGGGGACTGATGACCTCAGATGTTAAGTCCCATAGTGCTCAGAGCCATTTGAACCATTCTTGAACCCAGTGGAAGACCTATGTGGTCAGTCATAAGGTCGGCTTCACTCCAGCCCCCAGCGTCCAGTATCACTATATTCTCTGGTTTCGGCTCCTGAGGAAGATTGGGCTGTCATTCCTCCACAGACATTCACACATCTCATTGAATGTGTCTCCAGCAGAGTTCAAGCGGTCATAAATGCGAAGGGTTCACACAACCCATATTAATGTCCAGATACTTTTAAACAGATAGTCAGTATATCTACGGGCTCCATAAACAGTAACACCATCTCACTCTCTAGTCGTTTAGCCGATTTCAACTCTTCGTGACGCCGTGAACTAAAACACGCCAATTTCATCTGTCGCGCACTATCTCCAGAAAACGTCTCAGGTTGGGATCTATACAATATACACTAAATTCCTCAATTTTCTAATCATATATAGTACAGTCAGAAGTCGGACGGACACAATGCTCTGAAGAGCTGCTACTGTGTAAGGACAGCATCGCAGACTTCATCTAAAAGTGTCACTAAGTAAAATATGAGTGCAATCTTCTCTTCCACATGTAGCGTACAATGTGTTGTTGTTGTTGTTGACAGCTGCCGGAGTCCGCGGGTGGCGTGCGCAGCATCTACCCCCAACGACCAGGACGCAACGACGGCAACATCTACGTGGGCACCACACGCAACAACATCATGGAGGGATCGCTGCAGAGGCGATTTAACCAGGTAAACCTCAGTGTAAGCGCTCCCGTACACCGCAGCAGGCAAGAGTTCACACTGAGGCCATAGTGTTTGTTGTTGTTGTGGACTTCAGTCCGAAGACTCGTTTGATGCAACTCTCAAACCTGCTCTACACTGTGATAGGCTCTTCATCTCCGAATAACTACTGCAGCCTACATCCTTTTGAATCTGTTTACTGTATTCGTCTCATGATCTCCCTTTACTATTTTTAACCACCCCCCCTCTCCCACACTTTCGTACAGTACTAAACTGATGATCGCTTGATGTCTCAGGATGTGTCCTATCAACCGTTCCTTTCCTTTAGTCAGGTTATGTCATAAATTTCTTTTTCCCCAGTTGTCTTCAGTACCTCCTCATTGGTTACATGATCTATCAATCTAATCTTCAGCATTCTTCTCTACCATCACATTTCAGAAGTTTCTATTCTCTTCTTACCTCAACTGTTTATCGCCAAAGCCTCACTTCCATGCATCCATACAGGGCAACACTTACCCCCCTTAACAAAAGACTTTCTAATACTTAAATCTACGTTCGATGTTAAAAAAATTATTTTTTCTACAAACGCTTTTCTTCCCATTACCAGTCTACATTTTGCATCCTTTCTACTTCGGCCATCGTAAGTTATTTTGCTTACCAAATATCAAAACTCATCTGCTACTTTTAGTATCTCGTTTTCCTTATGTGATTCCCTCAGCATCGCATCATTTAATTCGACTAGATTCCGTTAGCCTTACTTTGCTTTTGTTGATGTTCATCCTACATCCACCTTTCAAGGCACTCCATTCAGCTCAACTGCTCTTCCAAGCCCTTTGCTGTCTCTGACAAATTTCAATGTCATCTACAAACCTCAAAGTTTTTATTTCTTCTCCCTGAATTTTAATTCCTTCTCTAAATTTTTCTTTGATTTCATTTACTACTTGGAATGTGCTACAATCTTGTCTCATTACCTTCTCAGCCACTGCTTCCCTTCTATACCCCTCGATTCTTATAATTGCCATCTGGTTTCTGTGTAAGTTATATATAACCGTTCACTCCTTGTATTTTACCCCGCCTACATCCAGAATTCCAATGACTGTATTCCAGTCGACATATTCAAAAGCTTTCTCCATATCTTCAAAACTTATTAACGTAGATATTCTCTTACTTAACCTACCTTCTATCAGTATTGCTTCACATGTTCCTACATTGCTCCAGAATCCAAACTGATCTTCCTCGAGGTCGGCTTCTGCCAGTTCTCCCATTCTTCTGCAAACAGTTTGTGACAGTATTTTGCAACCACGACTTATTAACCTGGTAGTAACATTCACACCTGTTAGCACCTGCTTCTTTGGAACTGGAATTATTACATTCTTCTTGAAGTCTGAAGATATTTCGCCTGTATCACATCTCTTGCATACCAGGTGGTATAGTTTCGTCGTGGCTGACTCCCCAAAGGATTTCAGTGGTTCTGACGGACTGTCGTCTACTCCAGGGGCCTTGTTTCGACGTAGGTCTTTCAGTGCTCTGTCAAATTCTCCTCGCAGTTTTATACCTCCTACCTCATCTTCATCTACGACCTCTTCTCTTGTTACAATATCGGCTTTAAGTATATTTCCCTTGTATAGCCCTTCTATATGTCCCTTCCACTTTTCAGCATTCCTTTCTTTGCTTAGTAATTCAGCGGTAAATTACGGCTTGAAAGGAAGCAATTAGTTATTGCCAAGTGCGAACAGATTTCAGGACCTTATAAAAGGAAGCAGCTACCAAATCAACGGATCAATACTCAACGTTTGATTAGTAGGGACAGCCTCATAATAAGATAAATAACTGGAGCGAGATTTTTCAGCACATTACACGATATTTTTTTGAAACTTTTGGATTGTATAGTAAGGTACAAATTTCGTTTTACTTCGTGTTCACAATGTTTAAGAGTTAGCTATATTGGCCAAACTTGAGTTCAATCGATTCTGTAGTTTTCTTGTAGTTAATTCAAAATCACGACAAAAAGTATTCTCAGTATATTGAGGACCTCTTCTTTCTTCACGATCTTATCCCGTATCTTGACGGGCTCGGCCTGTTAATCTGTAATCGGCAATGTCATTGGTGCAGAGTAGCCTAATGCTCTTCCTGTCGCCGCTCTCAGTACATTTAGATAAAACGTTGCAAACGTGTTCGGTAATGCAATTCTGAACACTATAGAAGAGCCTAATATTAAAGCTACTTTTATACCCGAATATAAATTGATGAGTCAAAACATTACCGCGAGATTCATTGTTGCCTGGTGTGTCACGTAAATAAAGAACCATTACAAGCCCTACAGGGACACATGTTTCGGAGTACGCAGGTCAGTTGCTGAACATGGGGATCCGCTGTAAACGAAACCTTCCCAGTTGAGCACCCGGCCGGTGTGGTCGAGCGGTTGTAGGCGCTTCAGTCAGGAACCGCGCGACCGCTAGGGTCGCAGGTTCGAATCCTGCCTCGGGCATGGATGTGTGTGATGTCCTTAGATTAGTTAGGTTTAAGTAGTTCTAAGTTCTAGGGGACTTATGATGTTACGGCAGCAGTTGGCACGGGATCATCGAGATTAGACTATATAGGCCAGTCGGAAGAATCACTTTTCTTGCTACACTAGATCAACGGTCGTGTCCTGATACCCGTCATCCAGGGAACGGCTGCTCGAAACATGCACTGCGCTACGCACACAGGATGGAGGGTACAGTATTATGCTATGGGGACATTAACCTGGGCTTCCATGGGACCCGTGGCAGTAATCGAAGCACCAAGGCAGCTGTGGACTACGTAAACTACACTGACAAAAAAGAATCGTAACATCAAGAAATTATTAATGCACAATAATGAAATCTGGGGAATACATTTGTCTAAGTAACGTATTTAAGTGATTAACATTACAAAATGCGAACATACAAACGTGCATACACTGTGTTGTACAGGTACTGGGTAGAGTTTCATACCTGTTGCACTTGATCGGTCAACACAGGAACGGTTAATGCCGTTTGTGGATGACTCTGGAGTTACGATCCGATGATGTCACTGAACCGCGAATTTACTTTCAAAATCTTTTCTTAAAGAATTTACTTTATTTACTAGCGATTCATCAAGAACATTAACACATTTAATCACACTATCTGAGCGTGGAAGTAGTTGCCATTGGGTAACTGATGAAAACAAATTTCTTTCAGCAAATGAAAATTTTATTCCTAAAAAGCCTTTCTTTTTTTTAAAAAAAAAAAGAAAAGGAAAGAAAACATTTAAAAATTATAATCAGAAAACTCCTTCTCAATATCAAGTTACAATTTATTCAGAGGCAGGAATAACAATTTTGTCTTTGACATTATTAGCTTTCGGGCTGAGAACCTTGCCCCTCCCTTTTAACACGGCCGTAGTCACTACAGCTCACAAAAACCTCTGAAAGACTACACTGGTGCAAATCTGCGACACACCAGATTACTTAAAACTAAAAATTTTAACAACTCACACAAACACAAACTATGCACCCCATAGGAGGGATGGAAATGGTACAAAACACTCACATTTAAAAAAAAAAGAAAATTACTTGCCACCGAAAGTGCAACTTCTTTTCAAAGAAAACTCTTACGGTGGAAGGGTGGCAAGTTTTACATAAAATGTACAAACATGCTCTACATTACATATATACCGCCTCTTAACATGATAGGCAAGATAAAAAACATATTTCAGGAATTCGGCCTTTACACCTTAAGCAATAAATTCGTTAACACCGAATCCGACAAACATGACAGAGGTAGCTATTGACGTACGGCAGACCGACAGACAGACACTAACTGCCTAACAAATGCGTAACAAGAGACAGACCAGCAAGCTGGGGATGAGAGACTGGCCAAGATAACAAGTAGATTTTAACAAATAAATGAAACAACATATCACGAATCACTTAACTTCTACTAAACTGCGATATCTGGCGAAGATCTGGCGCAGCACCCCCAAAACGCTCTCCCGAACTGTCCGCTGCCAGCCGCTTCAACGGACGCAGGGAGGCGCGCCGATCTCCCGTCTAACGGCGTCGCAGATCGCGCCAGCCAGACCGATGTCGTGGGTTGACTCTTGTTGCTCTCGTGTCGGCCGCGAAGCCACTACCCCTCGCTATACGGCCCGGCCCACTGGACTGACGTGGCGACCTCACATACGCCGACGCTCAGGAGGGACAAGTCATCCTGTGTCCCAGTGCGAGACCGACCAACCGATCGATCCAACTGCCAATGACCATTGCCTGAACAAACCCGAGCAGACTGGCGGCCTAACACATACTAGCACTCCGGACGACAGACAGACACTGAGTGCCACACACTGACCCGGCTGACCAACTGACCAGACTCGCCCCGACTGACTCACTGCCAAGTTTTTTTTTTTTTTTTTTTTTTTTTTTTTTTTTTTTTGAATTTCAATTCCCCCATTCCCCCCAAAGGGGGGCGGGCTGGCAGCGGCTTAGGACGCCGCTCTGCAGCCTACAGATTTTCTGACAAAGAGCAGGAGAATAAATAATAATAAAAAACAGGCGATAAAATCGGGGACTTAGTGAGTAACAAGGTGAAAAGAAAATGGGGAAATTAAACAAGCAACAGAGGGATGATGAAGCGAATAAAAATACATACGGAGCAGACAGGGAAAACAATAGACAGTTAAAAAAAAAAAAAAAACACGGCGACAGTCTGGATTCTGTTCGCAAAGTATATAAAATTCACACCCAGCGACAGCATGGGTTCTGTTCGCAACACAACACTGAATAGGCACTAGAACACAGCACGAAAAAGTCGGCAAAGGTGACACCACAGTCGAGAGCAGGTGGGGGGCACTGCCAAGCTCATAACGCCCCTTAAATGCACGTGCACAGGCAACCTTTCCCACCAGAGGGAGACACCAAAGCTGCGATTGCCACAGTGGCGCCACCACCAAAAACGGAGGGCGACTGCTTCACACAACGCGCTGCGGCGCGCTCTTCAAAACAGCAATTTTTACCACGGCACAGTCCCTTACGTACTCGATTGAAGACAGATTTCTTGACCGAGCAGGTCAAAAGCAACATGTCGACACTCTGTAGAGCATGTTGTGTTGCAACAGCGGTATGTGGGCGAGCAGTTTCTTATTAGGAAACACCCCCTGGGATGCTGTTCATAACTCCATGTGAACGTCTAGTGTGTCTAGTGTGTCTAGCACGGCGATGGGTTGGTTGCAGGCCGTCAAGTTGCCTCCTTCTAACCAACGTACGGGCATTAGTGGCACCGAAGCAGGGTCAGCTTTCATCAGAGAATACGACAACCCCCTGTGCTGCCCTCCAACTCGACGAGGTGTCGATAATGGCGTCTTTGTCGCCTTAAAGGCATTATTGACTAACATCAAGTCACCGCGTTCAATCTCAAATGTAATTACCGCTAACGACCGTTACACCGTGTATTTCAAGCAAACCTGATGTGGATCCTTACAGTGGCACTACTAGCGCCACTCCTATGCAACTGGAGCGAAATCTGAATAGATATCATATTTCAGGTTCTAACAATACCACCACTTGCAAAGTAGGTTAGAAATCAGATTAATAATTTTGCTCACGCAGCATATGTTCACTTTATCGGGCAACAAAAAAGTTATTGACTGCGGATGGTATCGTCAGAATGGAAATAATGAAGTCACTGTAAAAAAAGTAATTAATTTTGGCACTTACCTTGAATGGATTCCCACGTAGATTTCGTCGAGTTGTTATGGCTCATCTTGTTGATTCTAGGGTGATTTCACTTTGACTGCTAGAAGGTCCACATCTGTATTTTAGCAGTATTTTAGCAGTATTTGAAGACCTAACAAATGCGTTTTTTAGGAAATTCTTGATGATCAAACAATCCCAGATCAGAACAATGGTATGGTAGAAGTTATTTCTGACTTGGTGTTCACGATCCACATTTTTATTAAACTTCTTGTAAATTCACATATACTTCTTCTTAATTGCCACATCATCAAGAAAACAGTTTTGTATCAATCTTCATATATTTAATTTCCACTTTAATCAAACACAAGACTTGACTGTTCTTTTACAAAGCGAAATAACAACTTGACTTCTGCAAAGTGAAACAAAGACTTCTCTGTGCGCATTCGCGCCAAAACGGTTACAAGTAAGTCAAAGATTATGACAGTCTCACAGAAATGAATACACACAAGATCCATATCACTGTAATATATCGATACATCGGAGTACCTATACATTAATAAAACCAAATGTGAATATTGTCACAAAAATATATCTGTTATTTCATAGAAAAGTAGTACTATATTACTGGTATCGAGAACTGGGGTTGGAGTGCCATAATGGTCACGTAAATAAAGAACCATTACAAGGTGTAGAAACACGCCTACCAACTTTTGTTTATGTCGCACAGCTTGTTGTACGTTTGGAGCACAGTATTATACAGAAATTAATCGTGGACTGTGGAAAAGCGAGAAAGGAAAGGATCGAAGCGTTTGAGATGTGATGCTTCAAAAGATTGTTGAAAATTAGGTGGACTTTTAACGTAAGGAATGAGGATGCTCTCCGCAGACTCGGTGAAGAAAGAAACATATGGAAAACTTTATCAAAAAGAAGGAAGAAGATGATATGTGTTAAGACATCAGCGAATAACCTCATTGTTTCTAGACGCAGCTATAGACGGTTAAAACGGTAGGGGAAGGCAGAGGTTGGAATACATCCAACAAATAACTGAAGATGAAGCATGCAGGTGCCCTATGAAATGAAGATGTTGGCACAGGAGAAGAATCCGTGGCGGACCGCATCAAACCGATCAGAAGGCTGATGACACAAAAAATATTGCTAACATTGTGTTCAAAGTATGCTGCAGTCACTGGCATTGTCATAAATATCTTCAAAGCAGTATCCATGTTTGGGTAAACATCCTAAACCTTGAAAAAAAAAAAACCTTCAGTAGTAACCAAATGGGAAATCGTGTTAATGTTCGTCACCAGTTGTTTCATCTGAAACTTGAAAGCAACTACTTCTTTATCTAGCTCCGTTGTATGACTGTCTCTGCTCTATACGGCACCAAAGTCAGCTACATATTTTTCGAGATGCACTGAGCTTTCATTTAAGGTGTTTCGTAGCAGGGAATTAAAGTCACATGAAATGCTGTGATATTTATGAGATCCGTTTTTCATTTCAATTATTATTATACGAAATTATTCGAAGCACTCTAGTTCAAATCGGAAGCCTTCGATTAAATACCATATTTGCTTCATACCCGTTCAACAACATTTGGGAGATCCTACAATGGTTACTGAGTGTGAGTAGGCGGCAGCTGTGTGAATGAGTTGCATTGTTGCCTCATTAACCACATTAGCGACAGACATATGTTCGGTAGTTTTCGTTTTTTTACAGTGCTACTTAGACGAAATGACGCTGTAGAAATAACACTGTGACAATACCGTGCGTTTATAATTGCAGACCAAGGGAAAGACTTCTTCTCGTAAACAGAAGATAGGAAAACAAGGGGGATAAGTGATCTCAAGTTCTTCTCCCTCTTTCTTGTTTTTTTCGGGCTGTTTTGGGGCCCTTCTGTGTCTGTGCCTTTGCCGGGGGTCTATTGCCATCCCCTCATAACAGCAGTGGCTACATGTGGAACATGGATACATCACCTCCTGCAGGGTGCATGCTTAGACCATATGTACATATAGACCACACACTCCCCTATCTCTGCTGTGTTTGAAATCAACATCCAAGCCACGCTACGAAGGACGAAAACCGAGTCATTCCGCACTATGCAAAGTGGAGCCTATTCTTACAGTTTTTCTCAATTATAGCTGAAATCAATAATTGTTTTTGATAGTTGGTTGACGTGTTGTAGTAGTATTATACCTAATGTCTCCGAAATTACCAATAATAATGCAGTGGTTACAAGTTTTTACATTTGGCAGGATGAAATGGTAACAAGCGGTTTGAAACATTATATTTGACAGTCTTTTTAATTTTTTTTTGTTTTTGTTTTTTTGTTTTTACAAGTGACAGAAATACCGGGAGATTCAAAAAGAAAGAACAGATTTCAGTTGTTTATTACAAGCAGGTTAGATTAGATTAGATTAGTACTTGTTCCTTAAATCATGAATACGACACTTCGTAATGATGTGGAACATGTCAGGTTAATAAAAGGTGTCTGTACAAGATATTACATTACACAAAATATTACATGACACTTAATATTTTTTTGTGGGGTTTGGGGAAATTACCCACTTACTATATTCAAAAATTCATCTAATGAGTAGAAGGAGTTGCCATTAATAAATTCTTTTAATTTCCTTTTAAATGCTATATGGCTATCTGTCAGACTTTTGATGCTATTAGGTAAATGACCAAAGACTCTTGTGGCAGCATAATTTATCCCCTTCTGAGCCAAAGTTAGATTTGACCTTGAGTAGTGAAGATAATCCTTTCTCCTAGTGTTGAAGCCATGTACACTGCTATTACTTTTGAATTCGTTGGGATTGTTAACAACAAATTTCATAAGTGAATATATATATATATATATATATATATATATATATATATATATATATATATATATTGTGAGGCTACAGTGAAGATCTCTAGCTCCTTAAAGCAAGCTATAAAAGATAGAAACATATTGCGCGTGTCACTAGATAGAGGAAAGTGCAAAGTTTTGACACAGCTGTGCTCTTGTTTCTTGGTATTAACATGATGACTACACCACAAGAGAAATCATTTATGTGATGAAATATGCGCGAAGTCCATCCATTGTTCAAGTGCAACGTAGATTCCGCCGCCGAGTCAGCAAGAAACCGCCTCTGCACAAGTAGATTTATGACTCGCATTCAAGTTAGTTGCATATACAATGGGAAGAGCACTGGCCAGCCACGCACGTCTGATGAAAACGTTGAGCGCATCGGAGATGCGTTAATACTGAGCCCCTGGAAGGCGGGCCACGAGCTTGTACTTCCTCAAACAACGCTGAGGTGTGTTCTGAAATGATACCAGTATATGAAGCCTTACAGATTGCAGTTACTGCAGCAGTAACAGCAACCCCAGCAACTATAACAGTAGCTACGAATTTTGCATTTGAGTTGTCCAGGATGCGGCAGAGGATACTTTTTCCGAAGGACTCGCCTTTTAGGACGAATCAATATTTCATTTATCGCGTAAAATATACCGCCATAATGGAAGAATTTGGGTGTCACAGAATCCTGGCGTCGTTGTCGAACGTGAAAGAGACTCAACGAAACTGAATTTGTTTTGTGACATTTGTGCTGACAAAGTTTATGGAGCGTTCTTTTTTACGGAGAAAACTCTGAGAGGAATGTCATACCTGGACACGTTGCAGAACTGTTTGTTTCCTAAACTTCACGAAGATTCCAATTATTTCATTTTTGTGGAGGATCTCGCATCGACTCACTTTCACAGTGAGGGGCAGCGTTATCTTAACAACACCATCCCACAACAATGGATTGAGAGAAGTAGACGAGAAGATCTTGTTCACTGCTTTGGTGTCCCATGTCACCAGAACTCTCACCTTTCGAGTGTTTTGTGTGGGGGTACACGAAAGACAGAGTCTTTAGCCTACATGTGTGGCGGTTACTCTTCAAAAGCTGAGAAATCGAACTGTTGCAGATGTATATTAAATAAACAGGGACCAGTTGCTTCGTCTGTGGGATGAAATGGACTACCGTTTCGATATTTCACGAGCAACGCATGCTGAATGTGTTGAGTGTATGGTGCAGTGTCTGTGCGAATATAAAACTTGGAATCTTCCTCTATCCAGTGACATGCGCAATGTGTTTCTACCTTTCATAATAATAAATAAATTAATTAACTAATGACATCTGTTTTTCTTTTTGAATTACCCTGCACAGTTCTTATAAATTATTGTACTTGTTTCAATGCAGATCGTTTAGTTCAATGCTCCCACAGGAGTAGAAGACAAAATATCATTTTGGCAGGAAGCATTTAGTTTTCTGACGATTTTTTAACAATACATGTGAAGTGTTTCATTACACTTTTATAACAAATGTAACCTGTTTCCGCCCATAACGTCTGACTACTACACTATTGGCTATTAAAATTGCTACACCAAGAAGAACTGCAGATGATAACGGATATTCATTGGACAAAAATATTATACTAGAATTCACATGTGATTACATTTTCACGCAATTTTGGTGCATAGAGCCGGAGAAATCAGTACCCAGAACAACCACCTCTGGCCGTAATAACGGCCTTGATATGCCTGGGCATTGAGTCAAACACAGCTTAGATGGCGTGTACAGGTACAGCTGCCCATGCAGCTTCAACACGATACCACAGTTCATCAAGAGTAGTGACTGGCGTATTGTGACGAGGCAGTTGCTCAGCCACCATTGACCAGACGTTTTCAATTGGTGAGAGATCTGGAGAATGTGCTGGCCAGGACAGCATTCGAACATTTTCTGTATCCAGATAGGCCCGTACAGGACCTGCAACATGCGGTCGTGCATTATCCTGCTGAAATGTAGGGTTTTGCAGGGATCGAATGAAGGGTACAGCCACGGGTCGTAACACGTCTGAAATGTAACGTCCACAGTTCAAAGTGCCGTCAATGCGAACAAGAGGTGACCGAGACGTGTAACCAATGGCACCCCATACCATCACGCCGGGTCATACGCCAGTATGGCGATGACGAATACACACTTCCAATGTGCGTTCACCGCGATGTCGCCAAACACGGATGCGACCATCATGATGCTGTAAACAGAACCTGGATTCATCCGAAAAAATAAGGTTTGCCATTCGCACACCTAGGTTCGTCGTTGAGTTCACCATCGCAGGCGCTTCTGTCTGTGATGCAGCGTCAGGGGTAACTGCAGCCATGGTCTCCGAGCTGATAGTCCAGGCTGCTGCAAACGTCGTCGAACTGTTGGTGCAGATGGTTGTTGTCTTGCAAACGTCCCCATCTGTTGGCTCAGGGATCGAGACGTGGCTGCACGATCCGTTACAGCCATGCGGATAAGATGACTGTCATCTCGACTGCTAGTGATACGAGGCCGTTGGGATCCAGCACGGCGTTCCATATTACCCTCCTGAACCTACCGATTCCATATTCTGCTAACAGTCATTGGATCTCGACCAACGCGAGCAGCAATGACGCGATACGATAAACCGCAATCGCGATAGGCTACAATCCGACCTTTATCAAAGTCGGAAACGTGATGGTACGCATTTCTCCTCTTTACACGAGGCATCACAACAACGTTTCACCAGACAACGCCGGTCAACCGCTGTTTGTGTATGAGAAATCGGTTTGAAACCTCCCTCATGTCAGCACGTTGTGGGTATCGCCATTGGCGCCAACCTTGTGTGAATGCTCTGAAAAGCTAATCATTTGCATATCACAGCATCTTCTTCGTGTCGGTTAAATTTGTCATCTGTAGCACGTCATCTTCGTGGTGTAGCAATTTTAATGGCCAGTAGTGTAAATAAAATAAGCGTTTACGTTTAATGACTTTTGCTTTATCCAGTGCACGTACCAAAACAATATGAAGATAAGAAGCATAATATATTAGGAAACGCCGATTATGGAGAAAACTCTTGTGGTGGGTTGGATATTAATATTGTTTTCATGGAATTTTACATCAGAGGACCAACACATTTTTACGAGATAGATCACTCAGCTCGTAATATTTAGACTAGTGGTTCTCAACCTTTTCTTCTTCGCGGTACACTTTACAATCTAGCAAGTTCCCACGGCACGCTGGCAAAAGTGTTGGCAACAATGAGAGGGAGCTAACGTACGAGTCAGCAACAATACGAGAGACTCTGTCTATCGCGCTGACAGCTTGTCTTCACCAGTCATTTTTTTACAGACTCGCTGTCCATGTTGTGGCATATTTCGAGGCTGATTTTTAATTACACACGTGTATGCATTGTCCGGTTAATGTTTTAATTTTTCGATGTAAATAAGTTTTTGATTAGAGGGAAAAAATTTGAAGATAATTGAGCGACAGAAACAGATAACAGTACAAAAGTGGGAGCGACACGATTCCAAATGTAAGCCGAGTGAAGGTAGCTCTCAAACATCCCGTAAGTACCAACAGAATTATTTAAACTTTGGATTTACATTCAAAGGACCTGAAAACTGTCCGTTACCAGAATGCAGAGAAAAACTAAGAATTGAATCCATGATTCCTAGTAAACTGAAAAGAAATTTGAATAACAAAAATGGTCACTTATATTGGGGAAAAAACAGCTATTTTAGCCGATTGGTTTCATCAGCAGCAAGGCAAGCCAGAGCTAATGTACAGAGAGCAACTAGTTCTGTAAAAGCGCAAGTGGTCAATAATAAAAAATCTCCCGAAACAGCAGCGAAAAAACGCAAGCCCGTATTTTTGCTTTTCCGTGCGATCACGACTCATCTAGAGTATGCCAGAAAACATATTTCTATTCATATCATGTATCGTGAAATTTGTCTGGTTATTCCAGTAACATAGAAACGAATGTACAGTTACGTGGATTACATTTCGGAAGGTCCGATCAGCCGCGAAATTAAAATAACAGTGAAAATGCTACGAAACTTTGCGCAGATGTGTTGCGCAGTGTCTCTACTATGCCCACTGATCGCGCCACGTCGTGCTTGTCCTTTCTGAGCGCGCAGTGAGCTCCTGAATATGCCTAGAACAGTAGTGTCTACCGCCAAGTGTGAAATTTGTGCTGTCATTCGATTTCTTCTTGCTGATGGCTGCAATGTAGCCGAGATTCATCGACTAATGAGTAAAGTGTACGATGAAACTTTCAAGAATGCCTCCGAGGTGCGACAATATCGCAGGAACTTCGAAACAGGACTTACAGACAGACGTCCATTACGCAGACGGCCAGGAAGGGAAGCGAGAGTCAAACGACGATCTTGTTCGGTGAGTGGATCAGGCGATTGAAGAAAATCGTCTGTTCACAATTTTTGTGTTGAGTTATACGTTTCCCGAAACTTCACTATCAGCTCTCTGCACCACTGTGAGAGAGAGACTTCAGGACTCCAAAGCCTGTCTGGGACGGGTGTACAAGATGCTGTCCAACCATCGCAAAATACGCCCGCCCGGTTGGCCGTGCGGTCTTACACACAGCTTTCCGAACGGGAAGGAGCGCCGGTCCCCCCGCTTCCCCCCCCCCCCCCCCCCCCCCGGCACGAATCCGCCCGGCGGATTTGTGTCGAGATCCGCGGTGAATCCGGTGAACCGGCCAGTCTCTGGATGGTTTTTAGGCGATTTTCCATCTGCCTCGGCGAGTGCGGGCTGGTTCCCCTTATTCCGCCTCAGCTACACTATGTCGACGATTGCTGCGCAAACAAGTTCTCCACGTACGCGTACACCACCATTACGCTACCACGCAAACATAGGGCTGCACTCGTCTGGTGTGAGATGTTCCCTGGGGGGTCCACCGGGGGCCGAACCGCACAATAACCCTGGGTTCGGTGTGGGGCGGCGGAGGTGTGAAGTGGACTGCGGTAGTCGTCGTGGGGTTGTCGACAACTGCGGCTGCGGCGGGGACGGAGCCTCTCCGTCGTTTCTAGGTCCCCAGTTAACATAGCATAACATAACATCGCAAAACATAGCGAATGGATACTGACTTATTCTCCAGCGTTACCATGACGAAGGACGAGATTTTTTTCAACAGAACTGACACAGGGAACGAGTCATGCGTCCAACTCGAAAACGAAGAAATAGAAGAGCAATTCCAAATGGTGAATGCAGTCTCATTTCCCTAGTAAACCAAAGAAGTACAAACGAACGACGAACGCTCTCCATAAGAAAGTGTATGGCTACTGTGCTCTGGGACCGTAAAGGAGTTCTATTGGTGGAATTCATGGAATGTGACACAACCTTCATTGACTCTTTCAAGATCTACGTAATGGTTGTAATTAAAGGGCAGCTACTCACAGAGGTCCAGTGTGGGCTGTAATTATCGTATAGAAGCTAAACTTGGCAGATACGCTAAAGCATTAATGCGGAACCGATTTACGCTGAAAAAATATTAGTTCCAATTTTGGCCACCAGGTAAAAATCTGGCGCTGCGAATGCAGTGAAGACGTTTGGAAATGTTTCCTTATGTAACGATTAGGAGTGGGATGCCGGAATGAAAAGTGAAACAAGTGACAAAGACATAATGTCGCTTTTTTATTATTAACTGCTATTTAAGCAGGTTGCTCAGTATGAGCACCAGAGACGTCAACGCGATGCTATATCCGTAAAACGACGTGATTAACAGCTGCTCGCTGCTGAACATGTCTCTTGTAAACGTGTTCTTCTACATATCCCCAGAGCCAAACGTCACACGGATTCAGATCAGCTGAACTTGCAATCCATGCATATGGAAAACCTCTGGTGATAACACAGTCATGGAAGGTTGCAGTAAGCAGATCTTTTACAGGGCGAGCTACCTGAGATGTTGCCACATCTTGCATGAACACAGTGGTTTCCACACAGATACCCTCTTCGAAAGCAGGAATCACATACTGTACAAGGAGGTCTTGATAATGTACAGACGCCATGATACACCTGAGAGGCCCTCTGGGCGTATTCTCTTCAAAAAAGAATGGAGCGAGATTAAAGGCGAATGCAGTGGCTCTTCGTGCCCAACACAATGTTTAACAGAACCCCAAATTCGTCAGTTCTGCGTATTCACTGTACTCTGTAGTGTAAAACGCCCCTCACAATTCTGTAGAATAGTGTCCGACCACATGTTGTAAACTATGATCCGTGCCGGAAACTGAAGAGCAAATTCAGGATGTTGCTGCTGATCATGAGCTTCCAGCTGCTGCACTGTCTGGATCTTGTATAGTTACCAGTGTAAAATATACAGAAAGACTTTCCATACTCTTGACCACAGGATGGACAATTCCCACGGTACTGCACGAGCACTAGCAATACCTGGGGCACTTTCTGCATGCTCAGTTACAGCAACGGCAACCTCGTCAATAAATTCCACCGAAATACGACGCTTTCCTCTTCCATGTGCCACACCCAGCTCACCTGTGTTCTCAAATTTCAGTATCATCTTCTTTAAATCATTTAATGACATCGGGCCTCTCTTCTCAGATGTTTCAGTCGGTGATACTCTTTCAATGCAGCACTGTAATTGCTTCTGTTCACATAAAATAGTTTTGCTAACAGCGCAACGTCTCTTTTTTGCGATATCCATAATGTTCACTCACATTATGGGTTGTCAGATGGCAGTGTAGATGTCATTCCATCATACAAACGCAGCGCCAGATCTGCACCCACTGGCTACAATTGGAACTAAATTTTTTCTAGCTTAAATCGGTCCACATTAATGCATTAGCACGCCTGCCTCGCTGCCATACGGTAATTACAGCGCACACTGGACCTCCGTATCTGCTCTTTAATTATAACCACAGGGTAGAAAGGGCAATTTAGAACAAGCGAAGAGAAATGTGTCATCAGGCGTTGACCTTCTTTATGACAATGCTCAGCCGCACTCTGCAGCTGCAATAAAGATGCTCCTGCAGCGTTTACAGTGGGAAGTGTTTGATCACCCGTTATACAGCCTGGGCTTGGCTCCATCACGTTTTCACCTCTTTGCCCACAAGAGACGCTGGCCAGGGCGACAGCATTTTGGAACAGATAACGAACAGAGCAGAGAATTGGCTGAAAGCACATACAGCTGAACTACACGTAGAGTATTAAAAAGTTGGTACCATGTGAGGACAAATGTCGTAAGTCGGAGCATTAACGCATTAGAGACGTAACTGGAAGGTGTAGCTAAGTGTTGCAAACAAAACGTTTCTTATTTCCTCTCTACTTTCCACTTCCCCAGTGATCGAACGTTGAAAACACTATTTCTCGTAGAATAGATTCTACCTCCGTAATCCCTCCAAAAACCGACGAAGGAAATCGGACCCACAGTGAGTTTTATAGATGTCTGTCGAGCGACCACTGGCGATCGTTGACAGTATCACTGAGACTGCAGTCTACAGTGCAAGCTCCCCCTATGTTTACATGGGGCTCCCGAAATCAGATTACGTAAACAGATTTCACAATACCGTTTCTAACTGTCCACATAAACACTTCGCAATCGATTCTGGAAATCCGATTCTTGCTGCCGGTCTTCCTCTTCGACAATCGGTTTTCGTTCCCATGAAACGTGGTTGGATTGTCAGGTTTTCAAAATATTCGACTTATATGGATGGGTGACTTATTGTGCGCTCAAGGAGAAGCAGAATGAGCATGAAACTGGGTATCTCTAAGCCTAGTTTACACGACGACATTAGGTTGCAGACAACTGCGCCAACGGCCACTACGCTTGCGCGCCACGCGTTTGCGCAACTAGTTGCTGAAACTAAAAACTTCCGGCGTGTTCCAACTTCGGCGACACTGGTTGCACGAGTTTTGAGGTTATGTGTGTTTGTAGAGTGTAGACAAACGGAAGCATGAAATGGGGAACGGAGAATACTGTTCGCTTTATGGATATATATGCTTTGCGTAGGAGTTTGTGGGATTTCATTGATGATGATTACAAAAATAAGCAACATATTGCTGACGCTGAGACCGTCATGTGCGATCATAACATAGATGGTTTGACAATATCTGAGCTGCAGGGTAAAATTTATTGTGCTAGGAGCACATATACAACTGAATTAAGAAAAATACAAGCAAGTGTAATACTAGCTGTGGCAATGCTCTCGTCTACAAGACTGAAATCCCGTCGTACGAGTAGGCCAACTCTTTGTTAAGGAATATTGTTGACAGGAGGGAAGGCTACACAGATTCAAGAAGCTGCATTCTTTAATCAGTATTCATCTATTTAAAACATCGCTGCAGTGCTCCCCATTCACATATATTAGAATTTTGAAATATTGCCACTGGACAGATCTATCTTCAAGAGAGTAGTTTGCAAACCATTCTCTTCTTAATGCGGCCTGCTTCGAATAATTATTGTTGCTAATGTTAATAATTAACCTGTTAATGTTAATAATTATTGGTGTTAATGAAATAGCGGCATCAACATTTAAAACTGTATCTTATAGCATGTCGATGTTCTCGATTGTAATGCACGCAATATGATATGTAATTTCGGTTCTGGCGACAGCGCTTCATGCATTAGAGTATCTTTATTCCTTATCACTCTATTTAGAAGAAATGTGAATAGTTCCGGTGACATTCTAAGATAATTAAAAGAACGTCTTGGATCTTCTGTTATAAATTATTTCAGCAAGGATGCTGAGCAACCGAGCTGACGTCTTTTCTTCATCCAGTCCGAATCGAAACACGTTTCTCATTTTTTTTTTCTTATGCAGTGATTCCACGCAACAAGCTTTAACTCCACCAGTGCGATGTGCAGCTGCCAAAACTCTCATTTCAGACACGACTCAGGGACCCACAAAACGATGAAGCTGAAGTGTAAACTGGTGTCGCCGTGTCTACAGGCATATGTGAAATCACTTGCATGTAATTCTTTCCACGCAACGAGTGGCGCAATGGCGCAACCCAATGTCGTCGTGTAAACTTGGCTTAATACAGAGGGGTCTAAATAAATGTATCCACTGTTTAAAAGTCCATAACTTGCAAATTAATTGACGGAGTTGTCTCATTTTTGGTGGAAGTGTAGCTTAAAGCCCAACTTAAAGACATCACTGTAGGTGTTCGAAATGGTCACCATTAACATCCACACACAAACGATGCCGCTGAACTGCAGCACGAACTACTGGCTGCAACGTGTTCTGTTGGATATTTGCACATGAATGTACAATGGATTCTCCAAGGTCATCGAATGTGCGTGGCTTTTGTCGATAAACGACGTCCTTTAGTGTTCCCCACAGGTAAAGGTCCAGAGGAGTTAGGTCTGGGGAATGTGGTGGATCCTCCACAGCACCTCTACGGCCTATCCATCTTCCTGGTAGATTTTCGTAGAGATACGCCCTAACACAATTTTGGTAGTGGTCTGGGGCACCATCTTGTTGAAAGTAAACGCTTCCCTCTCCATACAAGTCTCAGATGACAGGTAAAATACCACTTCAAAACTGACTTCCTTTCATAGAACGTAATCCTTGCACCAGCCATGTTTACTCGAGTAACTAGGTGCAACTAAGAACAAAACACTATCTGGCGACTGTCATCTGACAAAACAAAACAACATAATACTATGCTTGCGCGGCGATTGCCGGAACTACAAACTATTACACCACCAAAGATGAGACAACTCTGTCAGTTAGTTTGCCAGTTATGGACTTTTAAACAGTGGATAAATTTTTTTGGACCCCTCTGTATTTAAGTGAAGAGATTGTGCTGAGTAAATCAGAAATTGGAACAGCTGTTTTCCAAACGCCATATTTGACTGGGCTGGCAAATCCGCTTCAGAGCTTAATATGCAAACACAACAGCGAGAAACAGTCTCCTAAATTCCGTTTTCGTCTTTCGGAAATATTATATATTGACTCTAATTAGTCCTCTGTGAGATTATAAAGTTGACCTTTTAATCAAATACACAATACACCATATTGCCAGGAACACACATTTTTAGAGACTATGTATTCAGCGATGTTACATAACGAAGATCAAAGAGAAAACATAAACTACCATACATATAACACATCGAATAGTAAAATATGATTGTTCCCAATACCCCCACAAGTTCTCGAGATGTCAGTTCGTGAACTCTGAAAGTCCCACAGTTTGACAGCACCGCTCATGTTTACCTTTAGGCAGTGCCTTTGTCAAAAAATCAGCTTGCTGCTTATCGGTACTTACAGGTTTTACACCGAATTTTCCTGTTTTAATTAAATCACGAATATAGTGGTGCCTCACGTTAATGTGTTTTGTTCGAGCGTGATGCACACCACTGTGACTCAGTGCAATGGCACCTCTATTATCACAGCGTACACTTACTGGTTTTTCACTATGCGTAACACACAATTCACGAAGCAATCCTTGAAGGTTACCGCTTCTTGCGCTGCTTCTGATAGAGCCATATACTCAGCTTCCGTAGTTGATAGAGCGACCGTTTGTTGTCGTTTTGAAGTCCAGGAAACTGCTGTCCCAGCTAACTTGAAGATATAGCCGGTCGTTGATAGCCGCTGATGGAGGTCTGATGCATAATCAGCGTCACAGAAACCCTCAATTTCAGTTGTTCCACTTCTTTGGGTAAATTAGTCCTACATTGACTGTGCCTTTAATGTGTCGCATAATTCGTTTGACCGCTTCCCAGATGATTTTCCGATAATTAGAATTGAATTTGCTTAGAACCCCCACAGCATATGCAATGTCCGATCTTGTACTTTGAGCTGAATACAATAGTGATCCTACGGCTTTCTGATAAGGAATGCGATGTAACACAAGGTTTTCGTCATCTGTCAATTTATTTTCACATTTCTGCAGCTTTGAACCAGGTTCAAATGGATATGCAACCGGATTGCAATGTTCCATACCAAATTTCTTGAGTATGTTTGCTGCATATTTGTTTTGATAAATACTAATCGCCCCTTGTTTCCTGTTTCGTTTTATTCTCATGCCAAGACACCAACTAAGTTCACCAAGATCTCTCATCTTAAACTGATTCATTAATCCTTTCTTCGATTCTTTCTTCCACTTATTATTTCTATTAGAGCAAATGATCAAGTCGTCTACATAAACAGCCATAATGAGTATATTTTGCTTCTCAATTCTGAAGTAAATGCAAGAATCACATTCTGACTTCTTTAGGTTCATTTTATGTAATGTCATATCTAATTTCATATTTCAAACGCGTGACGCCTGCTTTTGACCATAAATTGCCTTCTTCAGCTTGCGAACCTTCATCTCCTCCCCCTTCTTCACGTAGCCTTCAGGATGACGAATGTAAACTTCTTCATCGAGATCACCATATAGGAACGCAATTTGAACATCCATATGTTCAATGTCAAGGTTAAATTCAGCTGATGAAGCTAACAGGATGCTAAGTGAAGAATGACGAACAACAGGCGAGAACGTTTCCTCATAGTCTATTCCTGGTATTTGGGAATAACCTTTCGCTACAAAACGAGCCTTACAATGTGCAGTTTCACCATTTGACGTTTCTTTCACCTTGAACACCCATTTCGAACTAATTACCTTCCTGCCTGGTGGTAAATCAGTCAAAATCCACGTTTCATTTTCAAGTAAAGATTTATGCTCATTATCTAAGGCTTCCTTCCATTTTTCACAGTCGTCACAATTCATTGCTTCTTCATACGAATTTGGTTCAGAAATACAAGCGCCCGGGGTACTCCGGTGCGAAGGGCAAAGCGATCGAGCTGTGACGCGAGGACTGAATGGGACCGCAGGTGGTGCTGGGACACTCACGGCAGCTGTGGGGCCTGGCTGTGCACCCGGACGACGAACTGTTTGCGACGGGCGGCCACGACAAGCTGGTGGCGCTGTGGCGGCGCCACAAGTTGCTGTGGTCAGCGCAGGTGGCCTACGAGGTGGTGTCGCTGTGCTTCCACCCGTTCGGCGTGGCGCTGGCTGCGGGCAGCAGCGAAGGCTACCTCGTCGTGCTCAACGCCGACAACGGCGCGCCCGTCGCCAGCGTGCGAGTGTGCGGCAGCCCGCTCAACTGCGTCGGGTACAACCCAGGTGAGCGCCAGAGGCCTCCCGCGTTTCATAGCTGCTGCTTGCGCGTGGACCAGGCGTGGCTCGTAGTTAGTGGCTCTGAAGATACGTTGTAGTAGTAGTAGTAGTAGCTTTATTCATGCGTAGATCTCTTTTTACAAGGATATAGGACATGTCAAATTATTTACAAAATTAGATCAATTTAAAATAGTCTAATCCGTACACACACACATTTACAAACTTCTAGTTAGAGACAATCATTAGATTTACTCCTGGTATACAAATAACTTAATAAATAATGTAACGCCACAATTGTTCACTCATATCTCACTACCTGTCACTGCACACATTGTTTCATAACACTACAAACACACACACACACACACACACACACGCACACACACACACACACACACACACACACACTTGAAATATGAATATAGTTAATTGTGCTATGCATAGCTTGGGAGTAAGTATTTCTAGAAAGGAAAATAAGAAGGAAAAAAAGAATATAAAGTGATGATGTTATGTGGAATGTTGGATATTTTATAGTCATTATTATAATTATTTATTTGTATAACATTTTCTATCAAACCCCTACTCTGTTTTAGCTAAGTAATCCTTCAATGTATAAAACGTATTGCATAACAGGTACTTTTTAGCTGCCTTTTTAAATAAGTGTATTTCTGTAATTTCTTTAATCTCTTGTGGTAATATATTGTACAGTTTTATTCCTTGGTAGAAAATGCTGTTTTGAGTTTTATGTTTATTTTTTCTTGGTAAATGTAAGTTGAGTCTATCTCTTGTTACATGGTCATGGACAGAGCTCTTTGTGCAGTGATTACCAACGTTATTTTTGATGTGTACAACTGACTGGTAAATGTATTCACATGGAGCAGTGAAAATCCCAAGTGTTCTAACAGATCTTTATAATGAACTCGACTAGTATTTAAGTTATTATTCTTGTGGCTCTTTTCTGGAGTTTGAAAATTGTGTTCATATTTTGTGCATTTGTTTGCCAATAAAGCTAAGAATTGAGTGTAGTACATATGAATAATATGAATATATTAAAATACATTCTTCCATTAATGTACTACATACGGTACCGTAATTTAAATTAGGCAGGAATATTTCTGAATATTTCCTAACCGGATTTAAAATAATTGCATTTTTTAGAACTGTCGACATCGCGTGATATTTTTCGAACAGATAATGACCATCGTAAGGCTACTCGTTGAAATGCTGGTTCCTCGTTCTAGCGAAGTGAAATTTGATACTGTCATACAGGATCATGCGATCTATTTGGAAGACATTATTTTACTCACAGATGTTTGGACTGCATTTGGTGTACATACTGCAGTTAGTAATTATTCGAATTTGCAGAATTTCGTGAATAGCTTCCCTGATGACGTTGTTGTAATAGGGGAAGACTTCAATTTGTCTGTTATAGAATCAAAACTGGTGCCAGAGACAAGGACTGCTGGGATGTTATTCTGAATGTTTTGTCCTCAAATTATGTGGAGCACCTGCTGAGAGAACCAAGTTGTGAGGGCAACGTCTCAGACCTTCTAACAACAAACAGACCTGAACTTTTTGGGTCAGTTAACGTAGAAAAGGGCTTAGTGACCACAGGATCCTGCTAGCATCAATCACTGCAGGTGTTACAAGAATTATGAAGAAAGGTAGGAAAATATTTTTGTTTAGCATGAGTGACAAGATACAAATCGCAGAGTATCAGAGTAGCTAACATCAAATATTTAGTGCTTAGGACGTAAATGTGGAGCACTAATGGGTAAAATAGAAAAGCATCTTTCAACATGCCCCAGAAAAATGTTTTGAGCTAGGTCGTAAAGGATAGGAAGGATTCATCATGGTTCAATAGACTTGTTAGAAAGTTGCTTCATAAACAAAGAAAGCTTCATGTCAGATTTGAGAGAAGTCAAACCTAGCTGTCAAACAAAAGCTGTACAAAGTGAAAATGAGCGTAAGGAGAGCAATGAGAGAAGCGTTCGGTGTCTGAAGGTAAAATTTTGCCTATCAATCTGACTAGAAACCCTAAGAATTTCCAGTCTTACTAATCAGTAAGCAGACGGAAATCATTTACTCAGACACTCAGTGACCATACTGGCATCGAAATGGAGAATTACAGAGAGAAGGTCGAAATACTGACTCTGGTCTTGCGAAAATATTTCAGTATGGATGATCATAACACAGTCCCCCCTTTTCAATCATCACACGAGTGCTGAAACGGCAGATATTGAGGTAAGTGAAAAGCAAATACAGTCACTTAGTAGTGGAAAGGAATGTGGACAAGATGAGAGACTGTAATACTCTACGGAGATTATGTGAAAGAACTTGTTCTCCTTACAGCAGCAATTTATCCTAGGTCACTGGAGGACTGAAGCATAGGGCCTACGCGCTACTACCTACTACCTACTTTGGGCCTACCTACCGACGGGGAAAATACACAATTCATTCCCATTTTCGAAAAAGGCTGTAGAATAGAAGCACATAACTGTAGACCTATATCGCTGACATCGATTTTTTCTAGAATTATAGAACTTGTTTTACACTCGCATGACATTTTTGAAGAACAATAATCTCGTCGATAAAGTCAACATGGACTCCGCAAACAGAGATCTTGCGAAATTCAGCTCACTCTGTTTCTCCATGAGATCCAGTGTGCCATAAACAATGGCACTCAGGTTAATGCCGTGGTCCTTGACCGCAAGGAGCCATGTCATACAGTTCTGCACTGTCGTTTAATGAAACCAAGTGTCATGCCAGATTTGTGACTGGATTCAACATTTCCTTGCAGAGAGAATTCAAAACGTCACTCTTAATGGAGCAAAACTGACAGATGTAAAGATAATTTCAGTAGTACCCAGAGGAAACGTGATACAGCCGTCACTGTTTACAATATGTATAAACTAGCCACATGCCCCAGCTTCATATGGGTAGCTCAAAGTATCTATGGCTGAATGACTTGTCTGGCATAGTTATAATTTTGCTTACAGGCCACTGTATAGAGTTATGATTAAAATTCAAAGAACAATGTTAGGTAACTGAATATCATCACTCTCATTTAACTTAAACAATTTAAGTTGTGTGTGCCAAGAAAGTTCTCTGGAAGCACAAATGTTAGCTGTTTCATATTTAACTGGCATTTGTGGTGACATCTTGTAGCAAATGTGGGTGCTGTGAGCTACCACACCAGCCAGCCCACTCAATTGCAGTATCAGTTTTGCGTGAGCTACATTTTGTCTGTGACCATTCCTTGCATTTCCCTTCACTCTCCTTAAACATTAATTCTGTATCAAAAAATCTGTCCTTATCGGCTTAATATCTGATACCTCTTGCATCACAGGTCGTTTAGGAATAAATAGTGGCTTGTACCAGCCTCCAAGTAGCAGTAGCTCACACCGAGCTGTCCCTGCAGTTGGGTGGCCTTAAACCTATCTCCTGTGCCAAGAATCCTACCTTCTGAATCAGTCGGTCCGTTAATGAATACCATATCAAAATCCCAACAGTAGTTCCTAAAATTAGCCTTCTCATACAGACAGAAGAATGTGATAGGGGTCTTTAATTTACGTTTTGTGTGGATGATTCCAGTGAGTTCTGCTAGATGGCAATGGCATCATTTTCACAGCCAGTTGCATGAAATAACTATAGATTATATACACAAACCTTCCTCAGGAATCAGTCTACCACACACCACCATTCACAAATGGAACGGGGAATGTGGGATCAGATAGTGGTAGCAGAAGTACTGTCTGCCACACACCATCAGGTAACTAACGGGGTACAGTTGTAGATGTTGATAAAAAAAAGTGCAAGCTTAAGAGAAAAATAGAAATATACCCAAAATTTTGTTACAAAATTAAGATGTCAAGCCAAGTGGTCATTCTGGTGATCTAAAATCAGCTGCCATACCTGATTATTTTGATGTCATTGATGAACAGCGTGAGTTGACAAAATATTTGATCAGGTGAACATCCACAACTGAGGACCATGTTTATAGAAAAAAAATCACTGAAGTGGATTTTTATTCTGTAAAAAGAGCAAGTTAAATTTTACAAGTTTGCTATTTGTGGAATGCATGTTGACTTCTACAGAGAAGATTTTTAATCTCCAAAAAGATCATAATATGCAAACATAAAACATATTTATAATTCTACAACAGGCTGATGTGAGAAATACAGACCTGTAACTGCACATATTTCTGCAATGATCCTTCCTGAAAGCTCAAATGATCCCATCTCTGATCATTTGTAATACTTTGTTGCTCCACTCACCTATAGGAAAGTGTGGCTGGAAGCCAAGTAAGTTCTTTTGAATTAACGGTATACAATCATATGGGTATCCTACCCAAGATCCACTCTGCAGTGTGATTTTAAATGATTTTATAAATTACAGTCTTCCACAGTGAAACTACTTCAGGAGATGAGATTCACATTTTCAGCTTTTTTCATACACCATTTAAGTGTCATTATGATCACTAAGTGGCTGTATATATGATTTTAACCATTTTAGTTACTATATCAGGCCAAATTTTTTCATGTTCTTCATCAGATCAACAAGCAAAAATTTGCTTGTGAATTCTCCGAGCACTTCTTTCATTGCTGTCCTAAAATCCGTTTTGACTTTGTTCAGTTTCTGTTTGTCAACAAAGCTTTTATCTTAATTTAAATCTTTGACACAGCTCCATCACTTTTTCTAACAACTTCCTAACATCGCTGTCAATTATTGGAGAGTCTTTTGCATGCCTCTGGGCATTGCTCGGCACACATATTTCTCAAGTATACTGTATAATATTCAAGAATTTTATCTATTGATGCTCCATATTGCATTCCTTGGAGATGAGTATTTGATGTTGACTGCTCACATAATTTGGAACATGTTTCCTGTCACACTACTGAAGAAGAAATATCTTATTACTCTTCTTAACATCACTTCTTAAGCCACTGATACTATCTCAACATCCCTTTAAATCATTAATGCAATAACCACCTTGTTGTTGCTGTTGTGGTCTTCAGTCCTGAGACTGGTTTGATGCAGCTCTCCATGCTACTCTATCCTGTGCAAGCTTCTTCATCTCCCAGTACCTACTGAAACCTACATCCTTCTGAATCTGCTTAGGGTATTCATCTCTTGGTCTCCCTCTACGATTTTTACCCTCCACACTGCCCTCCAATAATAAATTGGTGATCCATTGATGCCTCAGAAAATGTCCTACCAACCGATCCTTCTTCTAGTCAAGTTGTGCCACAAACTTCTGTTCTCCCCAATCCTATTCAATACTTCCTCATTAGTTACGTGATCTACCCATCTAATCTTCAGCATTCTTCTATAGCACCACATTTCAAAAGCTTCTATTCTCTTCTTGTCCAAACGATTTATCGTCCATGTTTCACTTCCATACACGTCTACACTCCATACAAATACTTTCAGAAATGACTTCCTGACACTTAAATCTATACAAGATGTTAACAAATTTCTCTTCTTCAGAAATGTTTTCCTTGCCATTGCCAGTCTACAGTTTATATACTTCGACCATCATCAGTTATTTTGCTTCCCAAATAGAAAAACTCCTTTATTACTTTAAGTGTCTCATTTCCTAATCTAATTCCCTCAGCATCACCCGACTTCATTCGACTACATTCCATTATCCTCGTTTTGCTTTTGTTGATGTTCATCTTATATCCTCCATTCAAGACACTATCCATTCCATTCAATTGCTCTTCCAAGTCCTTTGCTGTCTCTGACAGAATTACAATGTCATCGGCGAACCTCAAAGTTTTTATTTCTTCTCCATGGATTTTAATACCTACTCCAAATTTTTCTTTCGTTTCCTTCACTGCTTGCTCAATATACAGATTGAATAACATTGGGGAGAGACTACAACCCTGTCTCACTCTGTTCCCAACCACTGCCTCCCTTTCATGTCCCTCGACTTTTATAACTGCCATCTGGTTTCTGTACAAATTGTAAATAGCCTTTCGCTCCCTGTATTTTACTCCTGCCACCTTCATAATTTGAAAGAGAGTATTCCAGTCAACATTGTCAAAAGCTTTCTCTAAGTCTACAAATGCTAGAAACGTAGGTTTGCCCTTCCTTAATCTAGCTTCTAAGGTAAGTCGTAGGGTCAGTATTGCCTCACGTGTTCCAACATTTCTATGGTATCCATACTGATCTTCCCCGAGGTCGGCTTCTACCAGTTTTTCCATTCATCTGTAAAGAATTCACATTAGTGTTTTGCAGCTGTGACTTATTAAACTGATAGTTCAGTAATTTTCACATCTGTCAACACCTGCTTTCTTTGGGATTGGAATTATTATATTTTTCTTGAAGTCTGAGGGTATTTTGCCTGTCTCATACATCTTGCTCACCAGATGGTAGAGTTTTGTCAGGACTGGCTCTCCCAAGGCCGTCAGTAGTTCCAATGGAATGTTGTCTACTTGGTTCAACTCAGGTCTTTCAGTGCTCTGTCAAACTCTTCATGCAGTATCTTATCTCCCATTTCATCTTCATCTACATCCTCTTCCATTTCCATAATATTCTCCTCAAGTACATTGCCCTTGTATAGACCCTCTATATACTCCTTCCACCTTTCTGCTTTCCCCTCTTTGCTTAGAACTGGGTTTCCATCTGAGCTCTTGATGTTCATACAAGTGGTTCTCTTATCTCCAAAGGTCTCTTTAATTTTCCTGTAGGCAGTATCTGTCTTACTCCTAGTCAGATAAGCCTCTACATCCTTACATTTGTCCTCTAGCCATCCCTGCTTAGCCATTTTGGACTTCCTGTCGATCTCATTTTTGAGACGTTTGTATTCCTTTTTGCCTGCTTCATTTACTGCATTTTTATATTTTCTTCTTTCATCAATTAAATTCAATATTTCTTCTGTTACCCAAGGATTTCTACTAGCCCTCGTCTTTTTTACCTACTTGATCCTCTGCTGCCTTCACTACATCATCCCTCAAAGCTACCCATTCTTCTTCTACTGTATTTCTTTCCCCCATTCCTGTCAATTGTTCTCTTATGCTGTCCCTGAAACTCTGTACAACCTCTGGTTTAGTCAGTTTATCCAGGTCCAATCTCCTTAAATTCCCACCTTTTTGCAGTTTATTCAGTTTTAATGTACAGGTCATAACCAATAGATTGTGGTCAGAGTCCACATCTGTCCCTGGAATTGTCTTACAATTTAAAACCTGGTTCCTAAATCTCTGTCTTACCATTATATAATCTGTCTGAAACCTGTCAGTATCTCCAGGCTTCTTCCATGTATACAGCCTTCTTTTATGATTCTTGAACCAAGTATTAGCAATGATTAAGTTGTGCTCTGTGCAAAATTCTACCAGGTGGCTTCCTCTTTCATTTCTTAGCCCCAATCCATATTCACCTACTATGTTTCCTTCTCTCCCTTTTCCTACTACTGAATTCCAGTCACCCATGACCATTAAATTTTCATCATCCTTCACTATCTGAATGATTTCTTTTATTTAGTCACCACCTTATGGTCTCTAAATAAATGTTATTTAAATCCCAGTCTGGTAAAAGTTTTTCAATTTGACACCACTTTGGTGACTTGCATGTCAGTTTCATGGTCAATTTTTGGCCATTACTTTGTTATACATTGTCGTCCCCATATACTGTGGAGACCAATCATGTAATTTCAATTTGTGTGTGGGAAACATAAAATTATTTTTATTTCCTGTGCTGTATGTGTGGTTAAAATTATATTCCTCAAATAGTTTTTGCCAGTTGTGTAGGAAGATAATAATTTCATAAATGTATATGGAGGGTACAGTTAGGATTTGCAGTTGTCGAAATGATGGGCGAAAAGATTCTGTTTTCTGTACAGTAGACATGTATCTGATTTTTTTTCTGGAGTTTCAGTATACGAGATAACTTGAACTTCCCCAGAAAATTGTACCATACCTAATGACTGATTCAAAATAACTATGGTATGCTATTTTTCACGTACTCATGTTGGTAGAATTTGCAAGTATCTGTTGCAAATGCAAAACTGCATAGTTTATTTGATAGGGAGTCAATATGTGTGTTCCAGTTCAAGTTCTTGTCCACATTTAGTCCTAGGAATTTGACAGTGTCAGCTTCTTCCGTAAATTTATTATTTGATTGTTTTTTAAGCTCTGCACATTTTGAGTGTTTGGTTTGGAAATATAACATATGGGTTTTTAGAATGTTCAGTTTCAACCCATTTAGCTGGAACGAATTTTCTAGGGTATCCAGTGTGCTCACAATGAAGTTTGGATTTTTTTTTTTTTTTGCATCACCATTTTCAATTAAAACAAAAGTATCATCTGCAAACAGAACTGATGGGGAACTGATATTTGTGGATAAGTCATTTACATAGAGTAGTAACAAGACTGACCCCAAAATGGAGCCTTGAGGCACACCTTGTTATACAGTACTTCACTTCGAAAAATAATTCACCACATTTGAAGTGATGGTTACCCTGTGTTTTCTGTTCTGCAGGTACAGTGTAAGCCATTTGAGAGCATTAGCCTTAATCCCATATTTATCTAATTTGTAGATAAGCAGGGCATGGTTCACAGAGTTGAAGGTTTTACTAAGATCACAGAAAATACCAGCAACTTTACTCCTCTGGTCTAGTGCTTTGCATATCTTTTCAATAAAGTTATTTACTGCATCCATCGTGTTTTTCCTGGTTGGAATCCAAATTGATTATTGATTATTTATAATAATATCAGTTTTACAATAAAATTTTGTACCTGGTTTGCAGCTACTTTCTCAAACACTTTCGATAAGATTGGAAGGATAGAAATAGGATGATAGTTTCCCATCGCTTCCCTCAACCCTTTCTTGAACAGAGGTCTGACTTCAGCATACTTCAGCACATCAGGAAAGCATCCCTGTTCAAAGATTGATTAATTATTTTAGTTAGTGGAGGTAAAATTATGTGGTACACTGCTTTAATCACTTTAGTCGGTATCCCATCCTCCCAACTGAGTTTTTATTTTTTAATTATAATATAATATTTTCCACATGTTTTATTGGGATCTTTTTTAAAATCTGTGAGACACTCAGCTCCTTTCTGGAGTCCAAAGGGGTTTACTTAACTCTGACACTCTACTATATCAATATCTGACTTTGCCACATTTATGAAGAATTCATTTAAACCCTCAGATATTTGAGCTGGGTTTACAATAAGGCTATCATTTACTTTAATCCTAGATATTTCATTTCTATTTATTCTAACACCTAACTCTGATTTGACAACAGACTACATTGCTTTTGTTTTATTTTATGTTGTGAAATGAACTTATTGTTTGCCATTTGTTTGGGTGCTTTTACAACTTTTTTGAAGGTAGCTTTATAACATCTAACTTATTCAGCAAAATACCTGTTTTTATTATATTTCAGCTCATTATGTAATTACCTCTGCCTAGCACTAGAAATTTTTATACTCTGTGTTATCCATTTACCTTTACCTGTGATTTTGTTACATGTGATTCCAAGTGGAAAAGCTTCTTTAAACACCCCACGAAAACTGCTCAAAAATTGGTCGAAGTTACTACTTCTTGAAATGCAGCTGTCATAAGACCATTCAACCTCTCTTAACTTACTTCTAAATACAGTTAAATTTTGTTCAATGAAGTTCTTTTTCATAGAGCTTCTGTTACATGGAATATTTTTGTTAATTTTTGGTAGTTGAATGAATAATGCAGAGTGGTCAGAGATTCCTAGATCTAAGCAAAATTTATGGACATCTTCAAATACATAGCTGGTTAGGATATTATCAATACAGGTGGCTGATTGTGCATTTTCTCTAGTGGCTTGTTTAAAGTTTACTTTGAAGCCAAAACTTTTTACTATATGTCAGCGAATTTGGACACATCATTGATTTCAGCTAGAATATTAATGTTGAAGTCAGCAGCTATTAAAACCTTTTTTTTTCCTTTTTCTTTGTTTAGATTTTAAAGGAGCCACTGAAATTTGGCCCAAAAAGCTTCAATTGCAGCTTTGTCTGGTACTCCGTAAATAGAAACTACTATGATATTTATGTCACTTAACTTGATACAGCAGCTCTCAAAAATACTATCTTCATTCAAATGTTTAAAATCATTTCTTATTACGTATTTTGTATCAGAATGAGTAAGTATGCTAGAGCCTTCAAATGATTTCTCACGTCTACAAAAGCTGTTTGCTGCTTCAAAATTTTCGATGTTATTAAGAATTTTAATATTATCACATGTAAGCCAATGTTGATTGAGGAAAATAACTTCAATCTTTTTACACTCTGAAAGAATAATTTGTAATTCGTTGATTTTATGACATTTGTTTTGAAATTCAGCACTTAGAGCATTTATATTCCAGTGTATTATGTAGAAACATTCTTTCTTATTTATGGTTTCAAGCAGTATATTCTTTCTTGGGCACCATTTTGGTCTTGCCATTTTAGTTACCAGACACTGTTTCTCATCCCCATCATTCCTTATGTTTCCCTCATTATTCAGAATTCTACAAGTATCAGCGAACATTTTACTAAGAATTTTTGTTCCTAATCTGTTTAAATGAAGACCATCTTTACCCAGGCTTTCATTGCTTAAGAACTTATTTGGATTCACTACACAACTCATGATTCTATTTGTTCTCTTTTGTGCAGTAAAGATCTTTTTGCCTAAAGGTGATTACCCCAAAAAATTATACCATATGACATGATGGAGTGAAAATAGTCAAAGTAAGCTGCTTTGAACTTGTCATCAATTATAATGCCCTGAAACTTTTGAGATGTCACACTATAATATATTTTGACTGTCACAGTATAATTTAATTGCTTCATTTTCTTGTAGTGATGCATGAAATTGAATATGTTTTGATTTCTCAATATTTAGTGTTAATCCCTTAGACTTAAACCAGTGTCAGACATCTACAAGTACAGCATTACATTTATTTACTAGTTCACTGATTCATTGACTTTCAAGCATAATAGTAGTGCCATCAGCAAAAAAATGTAAATTTGCTCTCGGTGTCTGTACAGAATGGGAGATCATAGACAAAGGTAAGAAACAGTAAAGGCCTCAAAATGGATCCTTGTGGCACTCCACACTTTAATGTGCTCCAGTGAGATGAGACAGGACATCCATCAAATCCATTTAGTATCACCTTCTGCTTCCTATTGTGTAGATTCAATCCATCTACCAGTACTAACATTCAAACCATAAAAATTGGGCTTCCTTAAGAGCATGTAGTGGTCAACACGGTCAAAGGCCTTTGACAAGTCACAGAAAATTCGAATGAAAGAAATTTCATTTGTGTGAGAGAAAATAGCCTTCTCTGTTGATCTGTATTTTTTGGAAGCCAAATTGATTTTTGTTGGGGATGTTGTGAATTGTGAGATGCTCTACAATTCTTTTTTTACTTTACTTTCTCTAATATTTTTGAGAAGCAAGTTAACAGAGATATTGGATGATAGTTGGTTAAATTAGTTTTGTCACCATTCTTAAAAAGTGGTTTCACAACAGCAATATTTAATCTCTCTGGGACAATACCTTGCTGCAAATATTCATTAGAAATGTGGCACAGGAGTTGCTTTACAACTTTCAATAAAATGTTGTCAATTTCTGTGGAATTTTATTTTTTAAGGATTTGATTATATTTCTGATTTCGCTAGTAGTGACTGGAGCCATACATATTGGGTTATATATGTTGTGGCCAGCCCTTTGTAATAAATGAATGCTTACCACCAACCTGATCTGTTTTTTTTAGACATTCTCTCTTTATGACATTCCAAATGGTTTTAATTTTTTTAGTGTTATCAGTTCCAGATTTAATATATAAGCCTTTGGATTTGTCTATCACCCTTTTAAAAACTTTACAGTTCAGTTTATAATATCTTTTAAGGGTATTATTTGACAATCTTAAAGAGGCATATGATTCCCTCTTAGTCCTGTGGGAAATTTTAATTCATTCTGTAATCCATGGTTCACAAGAAGAAACCTCAGTGTTCTTCCTGACAGTTCTTTTTGGAAAAGACATTTCAAACAGGGAGATAAATTCACTTACAAAAATGTTAACTTTATTATTTACATCACTTATCCTATAAACTGGGTCCCAAACTATTTGTGATAGATGGTAATTGAAGTTGGAAAGAGTTTCAATGTTTGTACATCTAAAGAACTGGGAGGTGTGGGAGACTTTGCTGCACAAACTGATGTTATTAACCTCAAGTAGTTGGCCATCATGATCCATGATCAGAAAGGCTGTTTATGACTCGGCTTATACTTGCATTGTTGATTCTTATCTTGTCAATGACAATACTGTCTATCAAACTTTTGCAATTTTCTGTAACTCTAGTGGGGAAGTTAAACACAGCAGCCAAGTTGTAAGAATTCATTAAATATACAGGTCAGTCATACTGTTACTATCACTTACAAATTTGACATCAAAGTTCCCAAGAACTATTAAATTTTCGGATTTGGATAAAAGTTTTCCCAAAAACATTTCTAGCTTATTCAGAAAAATACAAAATTTCCTTGCTGGAGCTCTGCAAACTGTAAGCACTGTAACTGACAGGTTCTTTGCAGTTATTTCAATCCGACAGACTTAAAAATGTTGATCTGAAAAATATGTGTTTAAACCTAAAGGTTTATAAATAATATTGTTGTCAATATAAATTACAGCATCACCTTTCTCTCTGCTTGATCTACAATAATAAGTAGCTAAATTATACCCCTCAAGTTGCAACTCTCCAGTTCCATTTGTCATATGATGCTCAGTAAGACATAAACATGTGCATGAATAATAAAATCCATATCACCTAAATTTACAGATAGAAAGTCTAGTTTATTTTTGAGACCTCTGATATTTTGATGAAAAATAATAAGGTTGTTAGAGCTACCTTCACTGTCCTGTTGAGAGTTCCTTTGTATGTTCACACCATATCTCACTTTTTCACTTAGAATTGAATTTTCCCTACTGTGACCTATGTCACAGCCAGCGGTTTGTCCACTCAATGATATCTCTGTGGTTGTGAGGATTCCAGCCATAAAAAATCACGACTTCCCTTTGGCACTCATCTTACTCTTGTTGAGGCTTGTGATGCAGTTTTTTCACTTCCGTATACAGCAGCAGAAACACTTCCAAGATCTATAGGTTCTTTGGATGAAGCATCAGATGACATTGATGTTTCTGTGGGTGAAGTATGTGATGAATTTAATAATAATAATAGCGATAATAATAATAATAATAATAATTATTATTATTATTATTATTGTTGCTATATTGTTGTTGTTAGCCCATGAAAAAGGCTTTACCTTGTGTAGAGGAAGCAAGATATTATCTCTAAATTTAGCAATGATAGCTGAGATTCACATATTTGGGTGTTGCCTGCATTCTTATTTTTTTCCTTGATACACTGACATGGAGTACCTTCTGCAGCACAAGGGGTAACTTTTCTAACAGGGCAGGTTTAAAGAGTTTTTAGTACTTCAGTTCAGTTCCATAGTTTTCTTATAATTGATGCAATGTTTTTGCATAGTTTGAACTTCCCAGTGCTGTTTAGGTGTAGCCCATGGTTAGTGTAGTCACCTCTTTGCAAAAATGGATTGACATCAATTACCTTCACATTAGCAAACCTTGATGATATATTCATTACATATCTGTTAAAATTATTCACTGTGTGGTTGATTTCTGGTACATCATAACAGTAAGGAATGGTAGACACTAATAAGTTTGTGTGATCAAGTTTTGAGATCACCTTTACTAAATCATGGAAAAAGTTGATTTTATTACGACTGTGATTCACTCCTGCAAAAATAATAACTGCATTGTCATGTTTCAAATCCCTAGTTTGTTCAAATGCTCCTCCCACTACGTTCCCAAGGCAGGCATTTGGTTCACACTCCTCTAAGGAGAAGTTTATTAATTTCAGTACTTCCTCTCAAATTTACCAATATTGAGAGTAGCATAAGATAACTTGAGAATTAACAACTATGAATAAGATGTGACACACTTTTCGTAATTAAATTTACATTTATGGCTAAAGTTCAGTAAATCATGAGTGACATGATGACTTACATCACTTGTGAAGTTGACAGAATTTTAGTTAAAATGGTTTGGCATGCATACATTTCCAAAACTAATAGCCTAACAAGTTATACATTTCCTCAGATGACAATTCTACTGGTTCTACTAAAGAAGTGAGTTTGCACAGATGAAAAATCTCAGGTTTACCACAAAAGCAAGAGACTTTTGATGCTTTGAATATGATGCACAGAATGACTGGAAATGCTGATGAAGTTGCCTTGGCCTCATCATAAAGTGTAAAAAATACTATGAGTGGGAACTCAGACAGGGGTTGTAGGACCAGCACAGTCAGTATTATGGGATGCTATTTTAGCTGCAGATGCCAGTTGAGCAGGAGTTGCTAGTCTTCAAATTTATGTTGATCATTTTTGCTGGCTGTTCAATCTGCTGTTCCTGCTGCTTTTTCTGCAATACCAGTTCTTGTTGTACAATCTCTAATTATTGCTGATTTTCTTGCTTCTACTGTTGTAAAATTTTTACCTTCAGTGGATCCATAATGATGCAAACATTAAGTTCAGATATCCTCATTGCCAATGTTCTATCCTTATTGTGGTTTATTCTATAACCTCAATAACAATATACAGACCACAATACACAATACATAGATCAGCACTCCAGAGTCAAGTAGCAAGCAAGTCTGTAGTCTAAACAATGACCATGGTGATCGCTGATAATATTTGTAATCAGTGGTATTCACAATCATGACACAGGGCAGAAGAAGCAAAGTCTTCACAGAGATGCAATAACTCTCAGTATAATACAAAAAGGAGTTATCCAGTCCAGTAAAAGAATTTACAAGAAGCTCCCACTGGATATAAAAAAGGGTATTCAAGAAACCATAAACCATAATGTATATAATTTAAATGAATTTTTAGAGCTATAAGTTCTGTATGAGATTGGTTATATTATAAATGTTATAATTTGTATGCTATTGTATGTAATATTGTATATCTTATATGTATACTGTCTGCAGTACTGCATTTTTCTTGAAACTTTGAATTAAAATTGTAGGTATACTTTGTATGTGTATGTTTGCAGTATTGTTTCTTTTTCTTCTCCTTTTGAACATATAATAATGTATTCTTTGTCTCAGCCTACATTACCATACAACAATTGTACTGAATAGGACAAATAAGATAGTCAATAATAACGGCAGTTTAGCCAGCACAATGCTGAATGGTTAAAAGTGAATAAAATGTGAGGTCCGCATGTTGAACTTAAGATGTTCGATTACAAGAGTTGTTGTCCGTGTCAAGCTTGGTCACCAATCTCACAGTCTGCATACCGGAACTACCAGTGCTGCTGTCTCTATTGCTTCACGATTGCTGAAGCTGCTATCTCTTGATATTAGCAAAAAAAAAAAAGGCTAACTTTGGCTTCCTTTGAGCTTTAAAGTTTTTCTCATTGTCTTGACCTGCTGACGGGACTGCTAGCACAATCTATATACTTTCACCCAATACTGTCATGTAGCATAATCTGAAGCAATGCCGCTGAAATCCAAATAGAGTTTCTTGCTTATCATCAGTGCTTCATTCTTAAAAAAGATGTTTCAGTACTGTGACCTTCGAGGAGATGTTTTTGAAATGTAAACTTCTCAAAACGTTATTCTAATGCTTTTCTAAACATTTTAAAAATTTGAAAACAACATTTTTTTACATAGCATCAACCACAGTGAAAGTTCTATCATACCACTTGTCAAAGTCTGTGGTGCTGATTTTTCTCTTGTCAGAGGTACCAGTACAGTATATCAGTGCGTATCATCACAAATCAAGCACTGCTTATATGTATGCAGTAAGAATATTATGCAAAGCTATTAATCAAAGCTCTTAAGGAAGCTCCTTCAAGGACCCTGGATTCACTCAAATGCTGTTACATTACTCTTTCATTGTATGTGGGGTAATATTAACAGTGAATTCAGGATGAATTGTGAAATTGATGTCCATAATATTACAAGGAACAATAATGTCCAAATTGAATATGCATCCCTATCTAGGCTTCAGAGATTGTGAGATTTAAAGTGTATGATTCACAAAAAATAAAAATATAATAGTGCCTGGATGAACTTTTAGCTAAATCAGTGGATGTATGCTCACTTACAACTCTCTGTAGATGAGCCATTACAGATAATTTCTTTTAGACTCTGTCAGTATAACAGGTTCCCCTTTGTAATCTCAAGTGCCTCCACAACATTCCAAATGTTTCTGGAACAAGTAACACAACATGAGGTTCAGCGTGCTAATTATCTTGATAATGTTATTATGACAGGAATGAACCAACAATATCATTTGAATGTTTTATTCTGGTGTAAATTCTTTAACAGATTACTGTACTAGCTGACGTCAGGCAGAAAATTGTAAGTGTCACAAAATTCTAAACTAAAATAGAAGAGCATCTTATTGGCCAGTCCTAAATTAATCAGAACATTTTAACTTTCTGGAGTAAATTTCAGACTGAACTATTATTCGTATCAGATGTATTTAAGTAATTCCCATAACTATCAATGTGAGTAAATTAACAGACGTTATAATCCGTTGTTTGTATAATTTACAGAAGTAGCCCAAGCTAGTTGATTTGTCTTGACTTGTTCAGCATATTTGAAGGCTCTATTCCATGATGGGTTTTGGAACACAATGTATGAATAAATCAGTGAATGAATAGTTGAATGAGTGATCTAATGCATATTTTATTAATATTTTTTTAGCGGGAGATGTTATTGCTGTTGGCTCCCAGAATGGCAGCATCTACCTGTTCAGAGTGAGCCGAGATGGATTCTCCTACAAGAAGTCAAACAAGATCCGGGGAGCGCAGCCACTTATTCAAATGGACTGGAGCACAGATGGCAACTTCCTGCAGACTGTGACTGCTGATTACGACCTAACTTTCTGTAAGTCCTTGTTTTCAGAAAGTCAGCTACTTTTATGTGTGGCCCATTTCCAATTCCAGGAAAGAACTCTTCACCTTGAACCTCTTCTTCAGTTGTTATAAATAGCATTTTATGATCTTTCAGTTATTTGCTTCTGTTTTAATTTAGTGCAACATAGGGATACAGAAAAATGGAACACAAAAGCTCCCTGATGGCAATGTGGATAGTATCAGTAACTTATTCTCCTGTGTTTGTAGTGCTAACAAGATCTGACAGTTGGTTTCATGGAGCTGAAACAGTTTCTTTGAAATTACTCACACATATCATAATCTCATGAGTTATTAGGATAGGTTCATATTGTTCTATCTGGTAATGGCAATAGAAATGTCCTAGGTGTAGTACTTTTTATTAAATGCTTCTACAGTTAACGCATGTGCCATTGAACCCACTGAGTCAGTGGAACTCACTTCATCTGCTTTGGGAAAACTTGCCAACTGCAGATTGTGGCACACTCTGGAACAAATGATGCCTGTCATCTGGGCACCAAAGTCATACTTACATTATTCCAGCAACTGGCAGAGAAAGTTGAGAAGACCAGCCTGGCATACAGAGTTTCCACAAAGCTCACAATTTGCAGATTTGTCCAAAGAACTGATTGTGACCTTGGTGCCCTGGTTCCCACTGGAAGGACTGAACCAAAGACTGAAAGTTCTGTGAGAAACTTGTCTGTGACATGCTGCATTTGTGCCATAGTGTTGAAAACTGTAGGGTCAGGTGTGCACTCATATCAGAAACCATTACCTAGGTAGCTGACTGTGTATGGGGTGCAATTGAGGGGTTTTTAGTTTATGTGACTCTCCATTGAGTCAGATAATGCCAGCTGTAAGAGATCTAGAAGTGTAAGATCCAAAATAATGCTACCCACAGGTGGTAGTGTTAAAATCATAGTAGTTAGCTGCTGAAGCATTTGCAACAAAATGTCAGAGTTTGAAGAACTACTGAAAATCAGTGAAGCTCACGTAATGCTGGGAACAGGAACCTGGTTGAAACCTGAAATTGATAGCTGTGAGATTTTTGGGGGAAATAAAAGTATATGTCAGAAGGATAGGTTAATGGGAAATGTTTGTAGAGTATTTGTCATAGTAGACTCAAACCCACCAAGGTAGAAATTGAGGCTGTATGTGATTTTCTTTTGGCTAGACCCACCATCAGGGATGGGCATAAAATGGGAACTGGATCCTTCTATTACCCACCAGATTAATCCCTGATGTAACCAAAAACTTTAGAGAAAACATCAGTTCACCTGTACATAAGTTGCCCCATCATTTTGTAATCATCAATAGAGACTTTAATCATCTATTCGGAAGATTATAGTTTTATTAGTAGTGTGCATGACAAGATATCCTGTGAAACATAACTAAATGTTGCCTCTGAAAACTTACTAGAACAGATAGTTCATATGCTCATTCATGATTTAAATATATTAGATTTAATGGCAACAAATAGACCTGACCTCTTTGAGGATGACCACATTAAAACTGATATTAGTGACTTAACCATGCACTGGATATATAGGAATCCAGTAGAACAGTCCATAATAGGAGAGACCCTCCATTATAGTCACTGTAAAGAAACTTTTAAAGAAGCAGAGACTACTGCATAACTGGTGTAAAACAAAGCATAGGGCTATAGATAGAGATGCTGAATGAAACATATTTGTCTATCAAAAGAGCAATGAGTGAAGCCTTTGATCTTTCTCAATACTTACAGAAATCCCGTTCATATGTAATAGCTGTTAGTGGCACCAAAGTTAGTGCCTAGTCACTTACGAGTGAGGCGGGAACTGAAACTGAGGAAAGCAAGGGTAAAGCTCAAATGCTTAACTCCTTTTTTGGATGTACCTTTACAAATGAAAACCCGTGAGAACTGCCCCAATTTAAGCCTTGTACCACCGAAAAGATTAGTGATATAAGTGTTAATGTCAGTGGTTTTGAGAAACAGATGAAATTGTTAAAACTGAACAAAGCTCCAGGGCCCAATGGGATCCCTATCAGATTCTATAGTGAATTTGTAGCTTAGTTAGCCCCTGTTATAATAAAAATCTTTCATAGATCCCTCAACCAAAAAACTACATCCAGCAGCTGGAATAATGCACATGTCACAGTCATTTACAAGGGTAGTAGAAGTGATCCACAAAACTACCATCCAATATCATTGACATGAATCTTAGTACAGTCATCAAGTGAAATTAGTAACTGGATTGAGGATTTTTTGGTCATCATCAGATGTCGAAGTAATGTTGGGTGTGTTGCAGGGAAGAGTGTTTGAACCCTTTCCTTCTCATGTTGGAGATTAATGACCTTGTGAAAAATAAAGAACCTCAGACTTCTTGCCCTCCGTCTAATCTGCAGCACTTCACTTTCCGCACCCTCCACCATACTATCCTTCCCCCTCCCCTCCCCAGCCTCCTCCTTACCCCCACCCTGTTGCCACCCCCATCATGCACCGGTGCTGCTGCTTGCAGTGTGGTTTCAGTTGCCTGAGACTGCAGTCGTGCGTGAGAGTTGCGTTTGCGTGACTCTGTGTGTATGTGTGTGTGTGTGTGTGTGTGTGTGTGTGTGTGTGTATTGTCAATGAAGGCCTAACTGGCCGAAAGCTATAATTGTGAGAGTCTTTTTGTTGTGCCTATCTGCCGCTCAGTATCTCCGCTATTTGGTGAGTAGCAACTTCCCTTCTCATAATATTGTTATATTCCATCCTGGATTTTCCATTGTTTGAGGTTGCTATTAACACAGTCTGCCAGGTCATTAACATGCAACATGAACAACAAATGTCCCAACAAATTTCCTTGCAGCATGCCTGAAGTTACTTCTACTTCAGTCAATGACTCTCCATCCAAGGTAGCATGCTGCATCCTTCTTTCCAAGAATCCCTTGAATGGCTCATAAATTTTGATTAGTACCCCATATATTTGTACTTTTGTTAATGAGAATTGGTGTGATACTGGGTCAGAAGCTTTCTGTAAGTCAAGATATACTGCATCCACTTAACCACATTGATTCACAGCTCTTAGGATGTCATATGAGGAAACCCTTAGTTACATTTTGCATGCCCACTGTTATTGGAATTCATGCTGGTTGGTATGGAAGAGGTTATTCTGTTACGGATACCTCTTTATGTTTGAGCTCAGAATACATTCTAAAACTTAACAAGTCTTCCAATCATTAGGCATGGATTTTTTATTCGAGGGATCCACAGTATATTATTGTTAAAACTGGACCTAACTCAACTGCAATTTCTGTGTAGAAACTGATAGATTCCCTCTGGCACTGGACCTGTGTTTAAATGTACTGGTTTTAGATGTTTCTTAGTGCCACTGATGCTAATATCTGTATCACTCATCTCTGCAGTGATATGAGAATTAAATTGGGGCAGTAGCTCTAAGCTTTCCTTTGTAAAGGAACATTCAAAAATGGAATTCATCATTTCTGATTTTATGTTGCTACCCTCACTTTCACTTTCTGTGCCATACATGAGTGTCTAGGCATTAAGTTGGTACCACTAACAGCCTCTACAAACAATCAGAATTTCTTCAAGTTTTGTAAGAGATTTTTCAATAAGACTCTGCTGTGATAGTCTCTGAAGGCTTCATGTACTGCTCTTTTGACAGCTACACGTTTCATTCAACATCTCTCTACCTATAGTCCTCTGCTTTAATTTTGGCCTACTGTGCAGTAGTCACTCTTTCTTTAGAAGTTCCTTCACAGTGACTGAATATGATGGAAGATCCCAATTTATTGCGATCAGCTTATCAGGTATTGATCCATTTTTTTACTGATGGGGACATTATTGGAACAAGTATGGGTAACACACACTATCACTCACTAAAGTTCCTCTAGCCAGACACTGAAAGTGGGTTATTTGTGCACAGAGTATAAATCACAGATTGGACATGTATCACAATATTGCCCAAAGCAGCTTAATAGAAAATATTGGCACAACTCTGAAATAATAAGGAATCAAAGATGACAATATTAATGGAAAAGTAAGCATAATATTATAATTTTCTCATGCAGAAACATAGTTGTGTATTTTTGTCATTCACAATCCATTGTAGTACTAACAAATTCTCATGTTTGTGACTCTAAATGCTCAGAACATTCCAACGCATTAATTTACAATGCTTCCTCAAACTAAAATAGTACTTATGAATATAATAGAGGGAAACATTTCACGTGGGAAAACTATATCTAAAAACAAAGATGATGTAACTTACCAAACGAAAGCATTGATACGTTGATAGGAACAATAACAAACACAAACACACACACACACACAAAATTCGAACTTTCACAACCCATGGATGCTTCATCAGGAAAGAGGGAAGGAGGGGGAAAGACGAAAGGATGTGGGTTTTAAGGGAGAGAGTAAGGAGTCATTCCAATCCTGGGAACGGAAAGACTTACATTAGGGGGAGAAAAGGACAGGTATACACACACACACACACACACACACAGACAGAGATATATATATATATATATATATATATATATATATATATCCGCACATATACAGACACAGGCAGACATATGTAAAGACAAAGAGGTTGGGCAATGTACCAACGCTTTCGTTTGGTAAGTTACATCCTATATGACATCTCTGCCCAACCTCTTTGTCTTTACATATGTCTGCCTGTGTCTGTATATGTGCAGATGGATATGTGTGTGTGTGTGTGTGTGTGTGTGTGTGTGTGTGTGTGTGTGTGTGTGTGCAAGTATATACCTGTCCTTTTTTCTCCCTAAGGTAAGTCTTTCCGCTCCCGGAATTGGAATGACTCCTTACCCTCTCCCTTAAAACCCACATGCTTTCATCTTTCCCTCTCCTTCCCTCTTTCCTGATGAAGCAACCGTGGGTTGCGAAAACTTGAATTTTGTGTATGTGTTTGTGTTTGTTATTGTTTCTATCAACATACCAACACTTTCATTTGGTACGTTACATCATCTTTGTTTTTTGATATAAAATAGTACTTAGTTACACAGACTTGTTTTTACATGCAATTAAATTAACTGCATATACAGAGCATTTTCTAATGCATTAGTTACCAGCTGAAGCATAGTCTGCCACCATCCTATCTGCCACCATCCTTAGCTATGAATGAACCTATGTGATCATTCCATTTTGTATTCATACAAAGTGTTACATATTGATACTTCTATGACTTGACTAATATCGTTATGAACTATAATACATAGCTACACAGTAATGCAGAATATCAGTATCATGTGATGGAGAAAAAGTACAAAAATCCACTACCAAATGTTCTGAACTTGCCGTCCAGTATAAATATTCTCATTATTATACACTGAAGTGCCAAAGAAACTGGTGTAGGCATCCTTATTCAAACAAAGGGATACACAAACAGGGAGAACATGATGCTGCAGTCGGCAACGTCCATAAAAGACAACAAATGCCTGGCACAGTTAGATTGGTTACTGCTGTTACAATGGCATGTTATCAACATTTATGTGGTGTTAGTCAGTGCATGAGCGATGGGACACAGCATCTCTGAGGTAGTGATGAAGTGGGGATTTTCCATATGACCATTTCACGAGTATACCATGAATATCAGGAACCCAGCAAAACATCAAATCTCTGACATCACTGCAGATGGGAAAAGACCCTGCAAGAATGGGACCAATGACAATGGAAGAGGATTGTTCAACTTGACAGAAATGCAACACTTCTGCAAATTGCTGCATATTTCAAGGCTGGGACATCAACAAGTGTCAGTGTGCAAACCATTCAGTGAAACATCATTGATATGGGCTTTCAGAGCCAAGGAGCCGCTCATGTGCTCTTGATGACTACACAACATAAAGCATCATGCCTTGCCTGGGCCCATCAACAATGACATTGGACTGTTGATGATTGGAAACATATTGCCTGGTCAGATGAGTCTCATTTCAAATTGTATCGAGTGGATGGACATGTGCAGGTAGGGAGACAACCTCATGAATCCATGGACCCTGCATGTCAGCAGCGGACTGTTCAAGCTGGTGGTGGCTGTGTAATGGTGTTGAGTGTGTGCAGTTGGAGTGATATGGAATCCCTGATACATATAGATATGAGACAGGCAACATGTACATAAGCATCCTGTCTCATCACCTGCATCAATTCATGTCCATTGTGCATTCCAATGGACTTGGGCAATTGCAACATCCCACATGTCCAGAATTGCTACTTTGTGCCTCCAGCAACACTCTTCTGAGTTTAAACACTTCTACTGGCCACCAAACTACCCAGACATGAACATTATTGAGTATATCTGTGATGCCTTGCAACACGCTGTACAGAAAAGATCTCCAAGCCCTTGTATGCTTACAGATTTATGGATAGCCCTGCAGGATTCATGGTAACAGTTCCCTCCGCACTATTTCAGACATTAGTCAAGTCCATGCCCCGTTGTGTTGTGGCACACCTGCATGCTCAGGGGGTCCCTACATGATATTAAGCAGGTGTACCAGTTTCTTTGGCTCTTCAGTGTATATTATAGGTAATATGCTGGTATTATTCTCTTCTTGCCTGAATAACTGATCGAAGGTGTTACAAGAACATTGCTGACTCAAACTATGAGGGGCCAGAGATCTTGGTGTCCACAAGTTTTTATACCTTTCACTCCTTTTCTCTAAAACAAAGTTTTTCCTTAGGAAACAACTTGCACTTACGGAACTTCATGACCACATAGTGCTTTCAGGTTCCTTCTCTACAGACTTAACATGTTGTAGGTACATTAGCATAGCAGCAGATCTGTAAAATGCATATTCATTGATCATGTCTTACAGTTTTCACTGTTTTATTCCATATGAAACAAATTTGAAAGTTTGCTAGAATAAAATGTCTTTTTCTCTAAGGGGATGTGAAAAGTTTGACACCAGAGAAGAGTGCTGTTGCCATGAAAGATGTGAAGTGGTACACTCATAATTCCACTGTCGGTTTCCTGGTTGCAGGTAAGCTCACTTCAAATGAGAGCTCTTTTTCTTCCACTTGAGCTTTTTTAATATTTTAAAATATAAGTAATAAGTGGAATCTTTTTTTGGGAAGTCTAAAACCTGTACCAATAATTAATGAACTATTATAGTTACATATTTATGTTAACAGACTAGCACTTACATGAAAGATGAAATCATTTGCTATAAGATCTGTATTTAGAATAGTTGCTCCAAAACTGGGGGGATATGTGTGATGAGATTTATAGCAGTTATGACTTTAAAAATAAAATGGACAAATGATCTGAAGGTTCCACACAAACTTCATTGTGTGTCCATAAAATAATTTGATAGGTAAAAGAATTTACTCACTAAGCAGTAGCAAGAGGAAATGCACATAAAATTTAAGGAAATGCACAAGCTTTCAGAGCCAGTGGCAGGAGGACTGAAGGAGAAGGAAGAGGGATGAAAGAAAAGGAATGGTTTAGTTTAGGAAATGAGAGAGTTATGGAAAGTTTTTTCCAAGCTGTGGAAAGTTTTTCCATAACTCTTCCCTTTCCCTAAACCTCCAGTCATTTCACTTCATTCCTCTTCCTGCTCCTTCAGCCATTTTGCCAGAAGGAGCAAATGGCTTCAAAAGTTTGCATATTTCCTTAACTTTCTTGGGTGTTTTCTCCTGGCACTGCTTGATGAGTAGATCTTCTATCTATCTATATTATATTTTCAAAAATAGATTAGTTTCATTGATTTAGTTATGTATACATAGTACAACCAAAGGTTTTGATGAGTGAGTTTGTGAGTATGTGACATAAAGCCATAGGTTTTGACAATGTTAACTTAGAATCTTAAATATTTTTATGCTGCCAAGGGACCATAGACTTTAGTATTTAACATAAATTTCAATTTGATACATCTACCCATTTCTGAAAAAAGGGGTCATAACAGACTGACTGACAGATGGACAACAAAGTGATCCTGTAAGGGTTCCATTTTTAAAAACTGAGGTACAGAACCTTAAAAGTGAACTTAGTAATGCTGACTGCAGTGGCGCATCCTTCAACTTGGTAGTTTTTAATCACTTAAAGGTTTTTGCTTTATAGCATAGGTTTATCACAAGTAAAACTGTATATCTGAATGTTTTAAGCCAACTTTAATGGTGTAGCAGATTTGTTAATGCAAGTGTATGTCTTGTCTCATGGCAGGTGCATTATCACTGAACTAACAGAGCACATGTTATTAATTTTTATTAAGTTCCAGTTCCCTATTATCACAGCAGACTCTTCCTTATATGTGTATCAAAAAGAAAATGCACTTGTGAAAACTATAAATTATGAGACAGAATTGCTACCCACAACTTTCCTTCAAAAGACAAAATTTTTAGTATTGCCAATAGACACATAAAAAAAGAAACATGAAACAATCCAACTTTCTGAAATTATCTGTGCCTTCTGCAAGGAGGAAACAGAGATAGTTAGCAGAAGGTTAAAAAGAAAATGGTAGGTAACTCAGATACCTAGGTGACAGGTTGTAAAACCAAGGGGGACAAAGATGAAGAGAGATGACGATGATGATGTTTGGTTTGTGGGGCACTCAACTGTGCAGTTATCAGCACCCATACAAAGTCCCAACCTTTGCTCAGTCCAATCTCGCCACTTTCATGAATGATGATGAAATGATTAGGAGAACACCCAGTCATCTCGAGGCAGGTGAAAATCCTTGACCCTGCTGGGAATCGAACCTGGGACCCCGTGCTCATGAAGTGAGAACGCGACCGCGAGACCACGAGCTGCAGACATGAAAAGAGAGGCAACAGAGAGAGCAAGGAAATACATTAGTAAGCACTCTACCAGCTTCAGTCCTGAGATGAGGATGACACAGAGAGAAGCAACAATAAATTAAGTGAAACAGAAATCAAATAAACAATATAGTTCAGACCAAACAGGAAAAGGAGATAAGGGAAAACAGTGAAAGAGAGGGGATGGAGAGTGAAATGGACAGTCAAAAAGCAGTAAAGTAAACAGTAAGACATGATATAACATATAAATAACAAAGAAATAAAAAATAATGAAAAAAGTGATAATAATCTAATAAGAGAGGGTTGCAATAGTGTGTTAATGGAGGGTACGAGCAGGAGGAGGATGTCAAGATATGCTATATGACCAGTTCCAATATCAGGAGTTGAGGGAACTTGTATTGATTGTACAGAGCCAGATAACCGATGTGGTGCAGCAGAAACTCAGGCTTTAGTCTTGCTGTAGAGTAAGTTCAGCAACAGGGTACTAGGTGTTTCCAAGACAAACAGTTCATCCATGCCCACTCATGTACCAGTTTAGTAGTAATTCAAGATTAATCCACTGATTGTGAATTCTTTGACATCAGCTGTATTAGGTATCATTCTACTACCCAGTACTGACATGAAAATTTCTGCCAGGCTGAGACTCAGACAGATACCCCACTTGTCACAAGCAGTCACCGTAAAAACATCGGACCAACCCAAACATCCAAGCATCATTAAATTATAGTTCATAGTTCAGTAGTGGTGTTTCTTGAACAAACACTGTGCAGAGTAAACACGTTAGTTGGTAAATAACACATATGATTTCACACAGCCTTTTATATTGTAGGATATACCAGTGTGTACACTCAGTCTCTACCTCTAAATCTACATCTACACACATACTCTGCAAGCCAGTGCATGGTGCATTGTGGAGGGTACCTTGTATCACTACTAGTCATTTCCTTTCCTGTCCCACTTGAAAATAAAGCAAGGGAAAAAACTATTGTCTATATTCCTCTGTACAAACCTTTGTTTCCCTTATCTTTGCGATCCTTGTGCAAAATATACATTGGTGGCAGTAGAATCGATCTGCAGTCAGCTTCAAATTCTGCTTCTCTAAATTTTTTCAATAGTGTTCCATGAAAAGAACATCATCTGCCCTCCAAAGATTCCCACTTAACTTCACAAAGCATCACTGTAATACTGATATATTAATAGAGCTTACTAGTAACAAATCTAGAAGCCCACCTCTGAACTGCTTTGTACAGGATGGCGGGTATGGGCAGGCGGTGGGCGTTATGGAATAATAGTGTAATTTTTAGAGAAAGGCCATTTATTGGCTAAAGCATGATGAAAAGGGGTTACATAGGCCTAGGGAGGCGAGGGTGAGCCAGAGCTTATAATTTGGCGAACATTGTTCGTGAAGCTACCGAAAGTGGTTGTCTGCCAAAACTAAGTCCACAGTGCCGCAGCACCGGGAGAAGCGGGAGATGATCAATGCTACAGGGCGCGCATCCGACTCGCGGGTGAGCAAGAATACAAGAGAGCGGGCCCGGCGACGGGTGGCCGGGTATATTCGACGCACCACGCGGCTTCCTCCACCGTGATTGGTCAGGACCGAGCAAACCGTGCGGGCGGCATGGAACTTTCCAGACCGTTGCCTGCTAAGCGACGCCTGGGGCGGCGTTACCTCGTCAGCACATGAGAGAGGCGCGTGAACAACGTGCCCTTCATCGGTGCTGACTTCCTGTTACTAAACCGTGGGACGAAAGAATTTACAGGCAGCTAACGCTGCCGGACGTGGCTTGGCCGCAATGGAAAAATGAAGTTACTGGTTGGAGGCTCATATAATAAAGTAAAATCTCCTATTGTCTGGCTCATCCTTTACATTCCTCCCCCTTCCGTGGGAGCGGAGAACGTACGTGAATTCGCTCAATGTAATTATTATTTGAATGTAAACAAATTTAGCTTGCAAAACAAAGTAAACATTACTTGATTAAGAATGGCCCTCACGGAAGACGGCAGGGGTCTTAATTTACGGGAGGATGTAGAGACTCTGAAGACCTCCTAGGGGTCGCAAAGGAACTTACACATGTCAACAATATTGTGTGTATACAATAATCATCATAAAACATCAAAACATCATAAAACATCAAAACATCATAAAACATCAAAACAAAATTAGAACAAAACCTAGCAGTGTGAATTAGATAAACATGTCAAGTGTTCTTGTTGTTAAGTTGAGGTAAAAATGTTTTTTTTTTTTTTTGCTTTTGTTAGAATAAGTTGAAAATTTAAACACATCACCACTGATGAGTCACGGCGGGGGCGCCTGGCGCGAGGCGGTGTGGTGTGTTGTCCTCAGCGGGCAGCGCGCAGGCTGTCGGCGGGAAGGAGGCGTGGCCGTGGCCAGGTCCGTGCACTGGAACTCAGCGCAGGGGGAGTATGAGGGGAGATTCACACGTTTCAAAACACAGTTGAAAAGGGAGTTATTACTAAGGAAACACTTCACTACATTACGCTAGTTTTTCCACATTAACTGATATCTCAGTTTCACTCTTAAAACTAAGGGAGGGCACATGCCTGATAGGTTCTTGTTTTCTCTTTTTTGTTTGGTTTAATTTGCGACTGTTTGCCATTCATTTAAGTGTGCCAACAGGCGAAAGTAAGAAATTTGTCCTTTCTCATGTTTTAGCAAGTCACCAATTGACGATAGGAGGTGAACATTTGATTTATTAGATAAAGCTGGAAAGTTAGCTGACAAGGGATCACGAATAAGCTTTCAGGTATAAAAAAACATAATTAAAGGGGTGTGAATACTAAGTAAGCCGTAGTGGCACGAAAGGTTATTAATGGTGTTCCAACAGGAACCGTTTGCTGAAGATCTGCGCGGAGGCTACGTCAGAAAGGCGCGCGGCAGATAACTTCAAAAGCCAGCGCGTCGTCAGGGCTGCACGCGGCAGCTGAGAGGTCTATGACTGTCAAATGCAACAAAATAGAAGTGGGATTACGCGTGACATAAAGCGAGATGAGCTGTTACAGTGGGTTCTGTTTAAAATTACATTGTGCATCAGTAAATTGGTTCATAACATGAAAATGTAAAAGTGAAGTACACATATATCATATTAAATTTACTGCATATTCCATATCGGTAAACAAAGAAAGTTAAGTGCCTCTTTGGGCTGACCCTCTACGTGTAATAACATTCACATTTTGAGAAGAATTTTCTCGTCACTCAATATATTTGCTGCACGCCATTAAGTGAGAGTGACGAAGAAAAGTGACACCAGTTTGGTGCAGGTGGGACATAGATTGTGTCGTAGGATGTCAACGCTGTTGCTAACGAAAGGAGAGAAACAAAACTCGACGATGTCCATAGTGGACACAGAGAGTATAAGGAATTGGATTAGAAAAGACTAATTTGAGCGTAATTTCTGAAGGACTTTCCCTTTATGAAGGTATAGTGCACGGCGCATCGTTCACACGACGTTATCGCCTACTTAACTGTGTAAATGACAATTCTGCGACTCCAAGATAGCTGCTACTTACTTCTTCCTAAAACACGACTGCTCTCACTTAAAACAAAACTTTACTGTGCGACAAAATTCATCGTCTTTATCCTCTCAACATCTTGCGACTAAACTCGCCGTCTCTATAACTCCGTAGTGCTGGCCATATCGGGCCCAGCTGGTTGCTTAAAACTCCGTCTATCCTTGGTTATATCGCAGTGTCCTGGGACACGTCATACAGTTAAATGCTCCTACTTCAATAGTCGGTATTCCTTCGGAAAATACAATGGGAAAACAAAGAAGGCTCAAGGTTTTGAACAGAGATTTCCGCTTACTGGCGTTTAGCTGCGGGCTAGACGCGGTTCGCGTCTGACGTTGCCTGTTCAGCTGTCGTCAGAGAGCACGGAACACTGTTCTCGTGAACTCTTCTTCGAGGTGGAAGATCAAAGTCTGGGCTGAATAGTTTTGTGTCTGTTGAAAGTTGACAGATCAAAGTGGGTAGGATGGACTGTGCCGCGAAACTGAAAAGTGAAGAAACGACACAGACAGCTAAGGGGCCGCGCGGGAGCCAACCGCGTCACGTGAGGTACGTGCCCTCGCGGGTTATGGTTGGGCGGTGAGGAGGGGCGAGGGGAGAGGTGCAGATGCTGCACGCACCAAGGACAGAGGCGGTGGGTGGGGAAGGGGGAACTGCAATGGCCGATCTCTCGGCAGGCCGGTGGATGGGGAGGGGAGGGGGCCGCGTCGCCAGCTGACAGGGAGGGGCGGGACTCGGCGCATGTTCCCTCTTACTTTTTTCCAAATGGATTTTAGACGTCGAGCTAGACCTTTCACATCTTTGGATTTAATTCCAGGGGGCAGTTTGTCAATTTCAAAAGGCGAATTCATAGGGCGGCCATATACTGCTTCATAAGGTGAGTACCCTGTAGCTTCATGGACACGGCTGTTATAAGCTGACGTAACGTATTGAACATACTTATCCCAGTCAGAGTGATGTTTATTAACATAGTAAGACAGCATGCGCATAACGGTGCGGTGGACTCGTTCCAGGCGACCGTTTGCTTTTGGGTGGAACGGTGTCGTTCGCCACTTTTTAATTCGCAATAACCGACAAACTTCGGTAAATACCGCAGACATGAAATTCGTACCCTGGTCTGTGAGTACAGCTTCAGGGCTTCCGTATGGTAACACCAAATGGGTGACAAAAGCACGCGCTACTGTTTCAGCGGACATATCTGGTATAGGAATGAGAATCAAGAACCTAGAGAAATGATCTATAAGGGACAGAATATACCGATTATTTTGGGGGCTCACAGGGAAAGGACCGACAATATCTGCTGCTACTACTGCCCAGGGATAAGTGACTTCTGGTACCTGCTGTAAAGGCACTTTCGTTCGAGGTGGTAAGGACCTCTTAACACAAGGTAGACAATTTTGTATATACTTTTGCACGTCTTTCCGTCTTCCTGCCCAGAAATAACGGGCGGCTATTCGGCAGTTTGTGGCGCGAAGGCCGTTATGACATGCCTGCAGGCTATCGTGACACTGTGCGATAATCTTGGAACGTAATTCTTTCGGGATTACTGCCTGTTTGCCCAAGTGGGTCTTTCGATATAAAATTCCATCTTCAACGGAAAATTCAGGCAAAGCCACATACTTCTGACATTCGACGTCTCTTTGCTGTGCCTCCCTTAATTCTTCAATAGAAACGTCATTAGCTACGATCACTCTGACCTTTCGGCTTAATGCGTCGGCGTTCTGATGTAACTTGCCCGGTTTGTGTTTCACCTCATACTCAAATTCGCTCAATTTCAAAGCCCAACGAGTTAGCCTACTACTAGGGTCTTTTAAGCTCAACATCCACTGTAACACGGCGTGATCAGTGATGACAGTGAATTTTCTCCCATACAAATAACATCGGAAATAAGTTACACCAAACATGAGTGCTAGTAGTTCCTTCTCAGTTGTGCTGTAATTTGACTCTGCTTTATTAAGCTGAAATGAAACCAAGGGGGACAAAGATGAAGAGAGATGACGATGATGATGTTTGGTTTGTGGGGCACTCAACTGTGCAGTTATCAGCACCCATACAAAGTCCCAACCTTTGCTCAGTCCAATCTCGCCACTTTCATGAATGATGATGAAATGATTAGGAGAACACCCAGTCATCTCGAGGCAGGTGAAAATCCTTGACCCTGCTGGGAATCGAACCTGGGACCCCGTGCTCATGAAGTGAGAACGCGACCGCGAGACCACGAGCTGCAGACATGAAAAGAGAGGCAACAGAGAGAGCAAGGAAATACATTAGTAAGCACTCTACCAGCTTCAGTCCTGAGATGAGGATGACACAGAGAGAAGCAACAATAAATTAAGTGAAACAGAAATCAAATAAACAATATAGTTCAGACCAAACAGGAAAAGGAGATAAGGGAAAACAGTGAAAGAGAGGGGATGGAGAGTGAAATGGACAGTCAAAAAGCAGTAAAGTAAACAGTAAGACATGATATAACATATAAATAACAAAGAAATAAAAAATAATGAAAAAAGTGATAATAATCTAATAAGAGAGGGTTGCAATAGTGTGTTAATGGAGGGTACGAGCAGGAGGAGGATGTCAAGATATGCTATATGACCAGTTCCAATATCAGGAGTTGAGGGAACTTGTATTGATTGTACAGAGCCAGATAACCGATGTGGTGCAGCAGAAACTCAGGCTTTAGTCTTGCTGTAGAGTAAGTTCAGCAACAGGGTACTAGGTGTTTCCAAGACAAACAGTTCATCCATGCCCACTCATGTACCAGTTTAGTAGTAATTCAAGATTAATCCACTGATTGTGAATTCTTTGACATCAGCTGTATTAGGTATCATTCTACTACCCAGTACTGACATGAAAATTTCTGCCAGGCTGAGACTCAGACAGATACCCCACTTGTCACAAGCAGTCACCGTAAAAACATCGGACCAACCCAAACATCCAAGCATCATTAAATTATAGTTCATAGTTCAGTAGTGGTGTTTCTTGAACAAACACTGTGCAGAGTAAACACGTTAGTTGGTAAATAACACATATGATTTCACACAGCCTTTTATATTGTAGGATATACCAGTGTGTACACTCAGTCTCTACCTCTAAATCTACATCTACACACATACTCTGCAAGCCAGTGCATGGTGCATTGTGGAGGGTACCTTGTATCACTACTAGTCATTTCCTTTCCTGTCCCACTTGAAAATAAAGCAAGGGAAAAAACTATTGTCTATATTCCTCTGTACAAACCTTTGTTTCCCTTATCTTTGCGATCCTTGTGCAAAATATACATTGGTGGCAGTAGAATCGATCTGCAGTCAGCTTCAAATTCTGCTTCTCTAAATTTTTTCAATAGTGTTCCATGAAAAGAACATCATCTGCCCTCCAAAGATTCCCACTTAACTTCACAAAGCATCACTGTAATACTGATATATTAATAGAGCTTACTAGTAACAAATCTAGAAGCCCACCTCTGAACTGCTTTGTACAGGATGGCGGGTATGGGCAGGCGGTGAGCGTTATGGAATAATAGTGTAATTTTTAGAGAAAGGCCATTTATTGGCTAAAGCATGATGAAAAGGGGTTACATAGGCCTAGGGAGGCGAGGGTGAGCCAGAGCTTATAATTTGGCGAACATTGTTCGCGAAGCTACCGAAAGTGGTTGTCTGCCAAAACTAAGTCCACAGTGCCGCAGCACCGGGAGAAGCGGGAGATGATCAATGCTACAGGGCGCGCATCCGACTCGCGGGTGAGCAAGAATACAAGAGAGCGGGCCCGGCGACGGGTGGCCGGGTATATTCGACGCACCACGCGGCTTCCTCCACCGTGATTGGTCAGGACCGAGCAAACCGTGCGGGCGGCATGGAACTTTCCAGACCGTTGCCTGCTAAGCGACGCCTGGGGCGGCGTTACCTCGTCAGCACATGAGAGAGGCGCGTGAACAACGTGCCCTTCATCGGTGCTGACTTCCTGTTACTAAACCGTGGGACGAAAGAATTTACAGGCAGCTAACGCTGCCGGACGTGGCTTGGCCGCAATGGAAAAATGAAGTTACTGGTTGGAGGCTCATATAATAAAGTAAAATCTCCTATTGTCTGGCTCATCCTTTACAGCTTTAATGTCTTGCTTTATTCTGAGATGGTGAGGATCCCAAACACTCACACAGTACTTAAGAATATGTCACACTAGTGCTGCAAATACTATTTCCCTTACAGATGAACCACACTCTCCCAGAATTCTCCCAACAAATTAAAGCCAGCCATTCACCTTCCCTACTACCAACCTTACATGCTTGTTCCATTTCACATCACTTTACAGCATTATGCCTAGATATTTGATCATCATGACTGTGTCAAGCAGTACACTACTAATGTTGTATGTGAACATTATGGGATTGTTTCTTTCCTACTTACAATTTTCTACATTTGGAGCAAGCTGTCACTCATCATACCAACTATAAATTTGTCGTTATAAGTCATCTTGTATTCTCCTACAGTCACTCAGCATCAACAGCTTCCTGTGCTCCACAGCATCGTCAGCAAGCAACTACAGATTGCTGCTCCTCCTGTCCATCATATCATTTATCATAGAGAACATCACATTATTTATTTTAGAGAGTAAGAACAATCCTGTCACCTCCACCACAACTACCCCACAAATCTCATTCAGAAAAACTTCTCTTGCACAATGTTCTCTTTTTCAAGCTCAATCTAAGACACCTCTCACTCATTGATACCAAGCACAACACCCTCAGTGGCATTGTAGCGAGAAGGAAGTACGTCTCTGGGCGGTATGACTAACATGGTGTCTTGCTGCTTCGGTAAGTCCCTCGTTGCACAGTAGTAGTGCTCTGTTGCCAGGTTCCATGTAGGTGGTGATCCTGCTGAAGTGGAGTGTTTAGGGATGCCAGTTGTTAATTGTCAACAACGTTTGTACTTTACTTGTTTTAATACAGAAATTGCTTTGTCACACACATCACAGAATCAGCATTTGCAATATGGTGGCTCTGGACTATGCTGTTATATTCGACCCTTTACACACATTAACACCATATTCTGACTTGACATAATGATGGACACTGCCCCTGACACGTGGTTTTCTTATAACTAATAACTTCACTTTATATCTTGTTTAACATCTGAAATGTGCACTCGTGACCGTTCTTTTAGAGCCGCCCCGCTTACTCGACCGTGCTTTTTGAGTGGCTCCTCGCGACTAACTCGCCCTGTCTTATATATATATATATATATATATATATATATATATATATATATATATATATATAGTCTGATCCAGTCCCGGAAACCTCCCACAGAAGAAACACAAAAGTGCCCCACTTGTGACAGGATACTTTCCGGGACTGGATCAGACTCTGAATGTGGCTCTCCAGCAGGGATACGACTTCCTCAAATCCTGCCCTGAAATGAGATCCATCCTTCATGAAATCCTCTCCACTCCACCAAGAGTGTCTTTCCGCCATCCACATAACCTTCGTAACCTCTTAGTTCATCCCTATGAAATCCCCAAACCACCTTCCCTACCCTCTGGCTCCTACCCTTTTAACCGCCCCCGGTGTAAAACCTGTCCCATGCACCCTCCCACCACCACCTAATCCAGTCCTGTAACCCGGAAGGTGTACACCATCAAAGGCAGAGCCATATGTGAAAGCACCCACGTGATTTACCAACTGACCTGCCTACACTGTGATGCATTCTATGTGGGAATGACCAGCAACAAACTGTCCATTCGCATGAATGGACACAGACAGACAGTGTTTGTTGGTAATGAGGATCACCCTGTGGCTAAACATGCCTTGGTGCACGGCCAGCACATCTTGGCACAGTATTACACTGTCCGGGTTATCTGGATACTTCCCACTAACACCAACCTATCCGAACTCCGGAGATGGGAACTTGCTCTTCAATATATCCTCTCTTCCCGTTATCCACCAGGCCTCAATCTCTGCTAATTTCAAGTTGCCGCCACTCATACCTCACCTGTCATTCAACAACATCTTTGCCTCTGCACTTCCTCCTCAACTGACATCTCTGCCCAAACTCTTTGCCTTTACAAATGTCTGCTTGTGTCTGTGTATGTGCGGATGGATATGAGTGTGTGTGCGAGTGTATACCGGTCCTTTTTTCCCCCTAAGGTAAGTCTTTCCGCTCCCGGGATTGGAATGACTCCTTACCCTCTCCCTTAAAACCCACATCCTTTCGTCTTTCCCTCTCCTTCCCTCTTTCCTGATGAGGCAACAGTTTGTTGCGAAAGTTTGAATTTTGTGTGTATGTTTGTGTTTGTTTGTGTGTCTATCAACGTGCCAGCGCTTAAAACAAAGATGATGTGACTTACCAAACACATTTTAGTCTGAAATATATTACATCGTATACAAAATCATATGAAGTCCATTCAGTTAAACAGCTGATATAATGTTCACCTATACAAGAATTGACAGTATACATGGTATTGGTTATGTCTTTATAAAAAGGTAATGTTAGAGGAGGGTGATTCATTATAATATCCCCCTCACAAAATTTGGAAACAGGGTGTTCACAATATTTTGCAACAGACTATAAGGTTTGCCAAATGGTGTACAAAATGATGCCCAGGATAGTAGGTAGATGTATAGAAGTATCTGATGCATAACATATTACAGAAAACATAAGAAAAATGTATACTATACAAATCATAATCTATACATATATCAGGATATGGTATTCAGTCTTTCAGATCTGTGGAACATACTGTCACTAGACAAATAATTCAAAGTCAAAATTACAACATTACACCACTAAATTACAGAAATAATTACAGAGACAATGTAAATTACTAGAATTTATAAATTTTAAGCTAAGATCTATACAATAAAACCTTCAAAAACTTCAAAAGAGAAGAGAAAAAAATTTCGGAGCCTAAGTGTATGACTCAAAAAACTCACGATGATGCATACAGACGAGAAGAATATGCTCAATCATGAGCAAGAATCAATCAGCCACACAAACCAGAGTATTCAAGGATATATTGACTCATGAAAGAACATAATAATGGAAAAATATTAGGACCAGAGTTTATGGTGTGGGGACCAACCCAAGAATCCAAACCATATTGGGTACAAACCAGCAAAAATGTTTTGACACAACAAAATGAATGAAACTTAAAAAAAAAAAAAAAAAAAAAAAAAAGTGTGAAATCTTTGGGACTTAACTGCTAAGGTCATCAGCCCCTAAGCACACACTACTTAACCTAAATTATCCTAAGGACAAACACACACACCCATGCCCGAAGGAGGACTCGAACCTCCGCCGGGACCAGCCGCACAGTCCATGACTGCAGCGCCTTAGACTGCTCGGTGGAATGAAACTCATAATCATATCAATAAGTCCAATTATATGCAAAGGATAATTGTGAGAAGCTTCTAACTCCAATCAATGGCTGTATGCTCTCCTGAAGTACACACAGAGCTAAGCATGAGTTTGTCCACAACTCAAGTTCCAATCAGATACAATTGCAATATTCAGGGTAAATTCAGGTAAACATAATCATAAATCGCTTTTAATGATGACATTATTCAGCAGCTTGAGACCCAAAATCAGTGTATGAAGGCAGATATGTATACATCTTATTATATTGTCCATACTAGTAAATATCTTCCACACTAACCTACATACATAAAGACCTAGAAGATTCACTTACAATTAATAAAAAAAAAATACATACTGATTTAAAGTTACACAATGATTGGGAAGTCAGTCCCCCAATAAAAAATAAATAAATAAAAATTTAAAAAGAACATGAATTTATGCTCAATGACACTGCCTTTAGCAGTCTTGGTTAACAATTCACAAATAACAGACACAACACACATTCCAGTCGACAGATGCTAGAGTACATTACCCAGCACCCACAATCTCTTGAAAGATCCAGCAGGATACAGCCATACAGCAGTGTGGGGAGTGGATCGCCCACATCTTTCAACTTCCTCTGTAGAGTTATCATCACATGCTCCAGCAGATAGGTAACTTCCTGTCTAGCATTCACATCAAATCCTGAAACATTGTTTTGTGTACTAAATATGTTGTTCAATACCTCCTTCGCATCACACGAGATATGTTCTCCTTGGTAATCAGTTATATGGGATTTATGTCAGGTGAAATTAAAGTGTTCACATAAGAGACATTAATAAATAAAGTTAAACACAATGAAAAGAATCGACTAATAAGTTAATACACACAGATATGCTCAGATACTATCCCTAATCTTTACAGTACAAATTATGAATATTGTCCCATTTCAAAAATGTAAAAAGATCTACTTATTTAATCTCATGGCATATATGTATTAAATTCTAAAGTACAAGTCTATTACAGAACACGACTATATAGTGTGCCATAGATTTGAACTCATTCCACAGATAAGACAAAACTTTAAAAATCACATCATCTCACATACTAAATTCCAGACAAACAAAACACAGTTACGTAGTCTTATGAATCTACAGACAGATTTAAACTCAGTCAATGGATAAAACAGAACTCTAGAAATCGCATCATCTTATATACTAAATTTTTGGCAATGGGAAAAAGAACAAGCAATAGAAAATTAGATACTTATGGATCATGTCTATATGCCCTCAGTTCAGAGATATTGCATAATCCAAGCAACTTCTTAGATTTTGGACACACAAGTCTGTATCCATTAGGATGTGGATTTTCAAGAACTTCGAATGGTCCAATATAAATGTCGAAAAATTTCTTTATCTCGGATGTTAACACTTTAGATTTCTCTTTGGCGTTCACCAACATGAAATCTCCTACTTCAGATGTAGAAAATCTACCTTTGCCATCATGTCTCTGCTTTCTCCTATCCCCCTATTTTTTCATCATCTCCCTAACACATTCTTCCCTCCCTTGTGGTGACAGAATTTCCAGACTAGGGATCACTAAGCATCCATGTTCAGAGGTTTTGCCTTCTATACTAAACATTAAAAGCACCTGAGATTTTACCAATTTGCTTTGTTTACCTGTTGCTCGTCTTATCTCTACACATACAATAGGCATTTCTACAAAATTTGTACTATACTGCATTTTGTCTCTAAATTGTTCAGATATACCACAAATCAGGCTACCTGTATCAATCAAACAGCTCCCTTCCCACTGATCAATCTTAATCATAATGTAAGGACATCCAGAATCTAAATTATCTCTGTTATTAGACACTTCATGTAAAAGATCACTTTCAGTTTCATCAAATGCTGATCTACACTGTTTTTGGAGGGTTTTATAAACTTTACTGGTAACATAGCATTACTTTGGTTACACATGTTGTTAGGTAAACATTGGACACACTTCATGGGTTCCATAACACAACCAACATCACTTATTTCAGAAGGAACACAAAATATATTACTGTCGAAGTTACATTTCCTACTTAGATCTTCTTTCACTTCATTCCACCAAATTGGATACAGATTTTGACTAATCAAAGCTAACTTACTCCAGAATGCAAATTTATCTATGTTATCATCAATATGGTCCCAAACAAATTTCAAAAAACTTTCACCTTTATTCTCTAAGCTTAAGATAACCCACCTTTACTGTTTGGATCATCACTCTGCATGACATTAACAACAAACTATTTGACTGGACTGGTTTTCCATGAATCTCACTTACATCATCACATATATTACTTACCTTACCTGTATTCACAAATAACTCTGAAATTTCATTATTCTTAAATTCCACAAATACCTGATACTCATCATTATCATCATATTCTTCCAAAATTACTTCATCAATAACATCACTAACATCACAAGTCTCATCTCCCTCATAGTCACACACCTTGCCTACATTCATTTGCAATAAGTGCCCATTACATCAAAATTCTCACTACTCTCACATTCTGGTTTTTAATTAGTATCTACATCATTGTAATTAAACAAAGTATTCCAAAAATTATGATCAAAACATAAATGAGAAATCTGATGTTCCTTCTGATCAACATCAGATACCTGTGCTACATTAGTAGTACTATTATTATTGTCTAAATGTACATGTAAATTGGGGGATCTGTACTTGTTGTGTTTCTTCGCCCAAAACCTATGGACCTTCATTGAGGTGGACTGCCATTTCCCAAATAGTTGCCTCTATGATTGTTTCTCCTATTAAATTTCCCATAGCTATCCCAATTGTTCCTATTCTGCTGATGTTCAAAATTTCTGTGTCTTTTACCATTTTGACCCTGATTGTAGTTACCACCATCTCTCATTCTGCAGTTGTTACCATTGTGATCTCTATCTTTTGATTGTTATGGTACATATTTCTTTCTACTGCCCTATCCAGCCTGTCTACATATCACAAAAATTGTTCTAGGCAATTGTCAGGTCCATGCACTAAATCCCACTGCAACCTTTCTGGTAATCTACTTTTTAGTGCATCAGTTAATGTCATTTCATCAAATGGCCCGTCAAGGTGTGCTAATTCCTGAAGTTGATTCTTATAAAATTATTTCAGTGTACCATCCCTATTCCTATACCTTGGACCCTTCAGAATTTCACTTTTAATTCTCCCTTGTTCAGCTTCTGACCAAAATTTATTTTAAAAACTTTTATCGACACTTTGATATGTCTCCCACTGACTTAAATTTAGATTTGCTCATGACAGAGTTTCGCCTTCAAGACATCTTTTAACAAGTTTAATCTTTTGGTTATCACTCATACCTGACACAAAACTATCTCTACAGTGGTGTAGAAAACCCACTGATGTTAAGTGTCTGATGGAAAACTCTTGATTGGAATGTTGGACCATGCAATACCATTGTTTGAATAAAGATTTTTGTGAATACAATTTTCCTGAGCTACTGAAATTTTTTGATTCAAATTATTTACATAAGTTAGCATATTGTTTTCAACATTTAAAATGCTTTGATCTAAACTACTAAAGTTCTGTTCCATTCTTTCTGCTATGGCCTTCTGTTCAACTCTGATGTCATCAACATTCTTCACTTGTTGTGCCAACTGGGCCACAAACTAATTTTCCAAAACAATAAATTTATTCTCTAATACATTGACTTTTTCATTCACACTTTTTAATCCTTCTGACAATTCATTTGTCAATTCAGTATTGTGCCTTGTCCATTTTATCGCTGTTTTCAGATCATATTTCCATTAATTTGTCATTGACTGCACGAAATTTGCTATTGTTTTCCATCTTCATTTCCTTCAATTTTCATTGTTTCTTTGCTAACTACACATTCAAACATGTCTACGCTGGGTCCTACAGCTTTCATTTCATCACCACTACCCTAATCTCTATTTATTTCACTAGCAATCACATGAGTCCACCAAGTAAAATTAATTTCAAAAATGATTTGTACCTATCTTTTCTGATGTCCTTCATTGTAGTTGTCAAGTCCTCTTTCAATTCATCCAGTCCGTCATTGTTGATATCACATGACATTCTCATAACTGTTGATATGGCTTCATTGGGCAGTCCTGTCTCTCTCTCTCTCTCTCTCTCTCTCTAGAAATGACACACATCACTGTTCTTTCTTCTTTTGCAACAGACAAACTTTATCAGTCAACAGATCCCAGCTGAGCCCCCACTTGTAATCACACCCTCCCACACATCACTATTAAAATTCTCTGTTTTTGCACAAATTTTGAAAGCTTCAAGAGGTGTAAGATATGCAAAAGAGAAACTTTTTACTTATCTTCATTATCTCATTGTTGTTGACACCTCAAAGTCTTGTGTAGGGGTACATTCTTGCAGCTGAAATTTCGATTTTGTAGGTTCTTGATGACTAAATAACTGATGAAGATTTGCCTGTATTATTCTCGAATTTTATTCGTCACATCTTTCAACATCACACTGTTTTTACATTTTCCACATTCAAAAGAAAAAAAATCAATAATTACATAGTTAGTGACAAACTTAGAAAATGTCTACTTCCATCAGAGCCATGCCCATCACTACTTACACACTGTCATACTCATAATTTGCAAAGAGTTTACAAAGCAAACGAGTTTACAAACTTTCTTTACCAAAGAAGAATCTTTGCTAAAATATATCATTAGTTTATAAATCAATCTAGAAATAAATTAAATAATTAGTGTTTGATTGTGCAATTAATAATATGAATTTTAAGTATACCAGAAAGTTCGTAATTTCAAATATTTTTAAAAGAAGAGTAATTTTAACTGTTAGTACATATCGGGTGTAGCACAGTAATTTCTTTTTTATACACTTTAGCCTGAAATATAATACATCTTATACAAAACCATATAACTTTTTTTTTAATGAAACACCTCGGATAAATTTAACATATGCTAGAGTTGACAGTATACATGGTATCGGTTATCTCAAAAAAAAAAAAAAAAAAAAAAAAAAAAAAAAAAAAAAAAAAAAAAAAAAAAAAGTAATTTTAGATAGAGGAGGGTGATTCATTGCAAACTGCCCAAAGGGATATTTTTTCTCCATGAGGATGTTCCACCTCATTCTGCACTGGACACAGCCTTCCTTTGGGCTGTCAGATTTTATCTTGTCCCCATATTTTCATGCATAGGATCCAGTGACTTCTTTTCCTTTCCTTAGGTGAAAAAAACATTGTATGGCAGGCATCTCCAGTATGATGACAAAGTGATTTTTATTTCCTGAACATCCAAAATGCAGACTTCTACCTAGACATCCATTGATGGGAGAAATGTGTCAGAGTGAAGAGTGAATATGTAGAGGAGGACTAATGTCATCATCACCAAGTTTTGAGGTCATGGTCACAACCGTTCCCCCTCCCCAATGGGGCTCACAGTTCTTTCGTGAGTTCATGCTTGATGCACACGAGGGCCCCAAGCCCCAAGCTACTGCAGCCCATTCTTCCTTCCCTGGTTGCACTTCCTTCACTGTGCTCCTTCCTCCATATCCTTGTTCCTTCTCTGCCTCTGCTGCCCCCTCACTCCCCTCTCCATGTTCTGATTTATGTTGACCTGGCTACCCCCCTTGTTCCCTGTATTCCTTGCAATGTTGTTCCTCTTGCCTCTTCTCTTTAATATTTTTCAGTGTTTTGGTCCCCACTTGGCTCTGACATCGACTTCCATGTCTACAGTGTGGATTCCTCTCCCCCCCCCCCTCTTCCTTCCCCTCTGTTGCCCCCCTCCACCCCACTAGGTCACCAGCACATGTAGCCAGTCCATGTGGTAGTGCTGTTATGTAGTCATTTGGCTGAACCTTTGACAACACAGAGATCACACAACTGATAACTGAGCTGTTACCTCCCCATGTATGCTGAGGAATGGTTGCTTGTCACACTGGAGCATCAGAACTCACCTCAATGGATGCCATGCCAAGCAGCCCTTGCTGTGGTTGGGCGGCACATATAGGGAGAGTGCCTGACTGGAGTGAGTGGTATCAGGGCAGATGCTTGGCACATTCAGCATATCAAGCTGAAAGAACTTTGCTGTTCTCAAATGGCCATCTCTCTGAGTGGTAAATGTTAATTGAACACTGCTTTATATGACCCTCCAGCCTTCCCTTCCCTGGCTACACCCTGGGAGGAGGGCCAGGCTCACAATCTTGGGGTGAAACTTTCCCTGCTAGTTGGTCTGTACTAGGAAGGATGGGAACACATTCACTGCCATAGTCTCTCAGTAAGATGCAGTCAGGCTCCCTGTTGATCAAAGCTTATTCTGGGGCCCACTCTGCAGCTCTTCATGCTTGTGACTGTCTTGGCAATGCCCCAGTGTCCATTACCCCTCACCAATCACTGAATATGGTCCAGGGAGAGATTTTTCATCAGGACCTCACCCTGCAAACAGATGAGGAACCCAAGGTTAATCTGGAGTGATGCAGCATTCCCTTTGTTCAATGCATGCAGAAGGATCATAAAGAGAACTGCAGCATAACCAGCACCTTCATTCTGGCTTTTGAGAGAGATACCCTCCCAGAGAAGGTCAAGGTCATGTGTGACTGATGTAATGGGAAGATATATGTCCGGCCATCCTTGAGGTGCTTGGGTTTTGGGCATGTGTATTCCCACTGTATGGCAGACCCTTCATGTGGTGACTGTGGACACCCACTCCATGTATAAAGCTCCTGTTTTCTGCCACTTGTCTGTCTAAATTGTCATGACTACCACTTTCCATGTTTGCCAGATTGCCCAAATTACAAGGGAGGAATGAAGATCCAAGAGTAAAAGTCCCTGGACTACCTATCTTACACTGAGACTTGCCATAAATGTGACCGACTCCATCCAGTGTCACTTTCTTCAACTTTTGCTTCTGTTACATCTTTCCCCCTCCTCCCTCTTCCTTACCACAGCCCCATCCCCCCGCCCCCCACCTTCCCTGTCCCACCTCCAGTTCCCATGCCCTCCCCTCCAGGTGCTACTCCCCTCCCCAGCCAAAAAAGTGCCCCCCCTTCTTCAGCATACACCAATTATTGGGCTCCCCCTTGGGTTCCCTCCCTCAGTGTGTCTCAGGCTGGAAGCCTGCTACCACAGCTTGACTGCAAGACACATGTCTGTGGGCCCCAAGGACACTCACTCTCTTTTGGTCCTGGATCTTGCAGGAGCCTGCTCATCCTCTGTGCCCTGCTCTCCTCATCCTGTGAATGAGAAGAAGAAGAAGAAACACAAGCCCAGGACAGGGCCTCCCTGGTGCTCACGAAGCAGGCATCTCCCCCCTCACAACCTAAGCCTGACCTGTTATTTATGGATGTCACACCATCCCCATCCGTGACGACCACTGAGTGAGTGACATGACTTCCCCTTGGCTTCTTTATGTCTAACCTGGACTCTCATCACATGCTAAGCCAGTGGAAATGCAACGGATATTATCACCACCTACTAAAAGTGCAGTACCTTATTTCCTCTTATTCTGCATTCTGTCTTGCTTTTCAAGAAACACAATTCTGCGATGACCACTTTCCAACATTTTGTGTTGTCAGGCATTCTGTCGGAACCAAGCTGGCCCCAGCATAGCATCTGGAGGTGTCTGCACTTTGGTTCGCACCAATGTCATTAGTGACTGGATCCCCCTTCATACCAACCTGGAAGCAATAGCAGTACAAGTGTGAACAACCCCAGCAATCATCATTTGTAATGTCTACCTCCTTCCAGGTAGGCAGTAGGCAACTTCCTTATATTGAACTGCCTACATTAATACAGCACCTCCCACTCCCAATCTCCCCCTCGAGAACTTCAATGCCCACTACCCCCTGTGGGGGACTGCAACTTCAATGGGTAGGGGTCTTCTAATTGATCACTTAGTACAGACTTCCTCCTCAATGACAAATCCTACCAACTTCAGTGCCACTCATTGCACCTTTTCTGCTATCGATCTCATGATCTCCTCCCCTGCTCTCGTGGCTTCCCTACATTGGTTGACCAATGTAATCTCTGTGACAGTGACCACTTTATGGTGATTTTTATCATTCCCCTTCTGCCAACTGGCAGAGCCCATGTTGGGCATTCCACAGAGCCAGTAGACCTATATATATGTCTGCTGTTCACTTCAGTATCTTGCTCTCAGACTGCATTGATACAGTTGTGCAAGACGGCTCTGACACTATCTTTCAGGCCATTTGTACTGCTTTCCCCCTATCCACAGGTCATCCTCATCATTGACCAAGGATGTCACAGTCACTGTACAGGACCACATACAGGTGCTGCATTGATTTAAACAATACCCTCCAAAGATCAACCTTGTTGCTTTTAAGCGTGTTTGTGCTAAGGCCCACAACTTTGTTAAGCAGGGTAAAAAGGAATGCTGGGAGCCATATGTTTCCTCCCTGGGGACATATGCCTCTGCATTGCAGGTTTGTACCAAGCTCTGTAGCCTTCTGGGCTGCCAGTGACAATCAACTGTCCAAAGTCTTATCCTATAGTGTGCTCTGTGTACTGGTCCATTGGTACTTGCAGAACAGCTTGCGACACACTTTGTGACAGCATCAGTATCTTCTTCATATCCTGCTACCTTCTTCTGACAGAAACGATGAGTTGAAGAAACCCCTCTCTGTTTCAACTCCCACCAAGCTGAAGCCTATAATGAATCATTCACTGAATGGGAATTTGCGCTGACTCTTACCTCTTGACAGACACATCCCCAGGCCCAGATTCCATCCACAACCAGATAATCCAACACTTGGACATTACCCAGAGGCAACATCTACTCAGGGTCTTCAACTGTATTTGGCTCACAGATGCCTTCCCCTTGCAGTGGTGAGACAGCCTGGGAAGAACCCAACGTCTTGCAACAGCTACTGACCGATTAGCCTGACCAACATACTTTGTAAATTGCATGAGAGGATGGTTACCTTCTGATTATGTTGGGGCCTTTTGTCTCCATGTCAGTGTGGCTTCCAGGAAAGACGATCTACAACTGACCATTTACTCATATTAGAAACAGCAATCCAACAGGCTTTTACCAACTGGCTTGGCACCTTCACATTTTAGTTGCTCTCCATGACTGGAGCTTTTGTGGCCCCCTTCCAGTTTTTATCCATGATTTTTGTCCCATCAACTCTTTTGTGTTCATGTTGGTACCTCATTGAGCACCCCTTGGACCCAGGAAAATGGTATTCCACAGGGTTGCATGTTAAGTGTAACACTCTTTCTCATCGATTAATGGGCCTGTACCTTCCACCAAGTCTCTGGTTACCCCGGCATTGTAAGTTGATGATTTCTGCATCTGGTGCCGCGCCCCCTCAGTAGTGTCTGCTGAAAGCCAGCTCCAAGGTGCCATCTGACGGTATCTGTGTGGCCATTTCCTGTGGCGTCCAGTTTTCTCCCTCAAAAATGTGGTTTATGCATTTTTGCTGTAGACCTACAGTACACCCAGATCCAGAACTTTATTTAGGTGACCACCACCTAAATTTTGTAGTGCAATTCTGTTTCTTGGACCTCCTTTTTGATAAAAAGCTGACATGGCTGCCCCATATTCAGCAACTGAGGACTACTTAAAGCTGAAGCTTAATGCTCTCCATCTCCTGGTCCCCACATCTTGGGGTGCAGATCATGCTGCTCTTCTTCATCTTTACCATGCTCTGGTTTCATCCAGACTAGATTATGGTTGTCAGGTTTAGTATCACCTTGATAAGCTGAATAGGAAATACCCTGGAACAGATGGTTAACCATCGTCTGGTCTGGCTTTTAGAGACCTGGTAACTGCTTACCTGTTCTCAGTGTGGATTCTGAAAATTTCAGTCCACGGTCGATAATCTGACCCTCTTCAAAGTGGCTATTCTGCAGGCTTTCCTCCATCAGCATCATTGTATTGGCATACTCTTTGATATCAATAAGGCACACAATACTACTTGGAGGCACTGTATTCTCGTACAACTGCATCAATGGGGCTTTCATGGCCACCTCCCCATTTTCATTCAGTCTTTCCTGTCTCAGTGGTTTTTTCGGACCCAAGTTGATCACATACTGTCTGATTGATTTGAGTGGGAGAATGGTGTCCCCAGGCAGTGTTTTAAGTGTTACCCTCTTTTGCCATAGCCATCACCAGTATAACATCTATGGTAAGGAGTCCAGTATGGTGCTCCTTATTTGTGGACGAATTTGCTGTTTTCTGTTCCTCTTCCAGTGTTGCAATGGTGAGCCATCAGTTGCAACTTACAGTGTGACAGTTAGAGGAGTGGGCTGCAAAAATGGGTTTTCATTTTTCTGCCAATAAGTGTGTGTGTGTGTTCATTTTAATCATTCTTGTCTTCCTTTTAATTTGCCTGCCTTGCATATGGGGGGACACTATCCTACATTTTAGAGACCCAGTGCAGTTTCTGGGCCTCATTTTTTACTCCAGATTGTCATGGTTGCCACAACTGCGAGACTTTAAAGCCAGAATCCTGAAGTCACTGAACATCCTCAAGTGCCTCAGCTACAGGTCTTGGGGAGCGGACAGGGTGCATCTCCTCCAATTTTATAGGGCTTTTGTGCACTCGTGGCTGGACTATGGGTGCATGGTGTATCGGTCAGTGAGGCCCTCTAAATTGTGGATCCTTGATGCTGTCCACCATGCGGGGATTCAACCAGTCATGGGTGCTTATCAGACCAGTCCCATTCCCAGTCTCTGTGCTGAGGTTGGGGAACCACCACTCACCATCCGGTGGCAGCTCCTCCTGATGCACCAGGTGTGTAAGTTTCTTGCAGCTCCAACCTCGCAAGCTCGCCATATTGTTGCTCATCTGCCTCTGGACCATCTTTTTTCCCACTTTTCCCACCATACCCGAGCCGTGATGCCATTTGGGATCAGTGTGCAACATGTGCTGGAGTCTCTCAGTGTGGAGCCCATATGGCCCCAAATCCAGGGTTTTAACTGCCTGCCACCCTGGTTACTGCAAAGGCCCAGAGTGATTTTAGATTTGGTATGGTACAAGAGAGATTGCACACCTGCTTCCATTTTTAATGCAACATTTTCTGCCATTTTATCTGAGCACACCACTATGTAGCTGTTTTTACGGATGGGTCAAAACAGGGGGAGTTCGTTAGTTGCTCTGTTGTTTTTCCAGTTTGTGTCCTCAAAGTCTGACTGCCTCAATTGTTTACTGTCTTTGATGCAGAATTGTCTGCAATCTTGTGGGCACTGGAGCAGATGAGACACTCTTACCATCCTAAATTTCTTGTCTGTTCCAATTCACTAAGTGCCCTTCACTCACTGCAACATTTGTATCCAGCAGATAAAATAGTCCAGACCATCCAGGATGCTCTCCAACTATGATGACTGGGTGAGGAGTTGGCTTTCTGCTGGGTTCCAGGCCACATCAGCATTGCTGGGAACAAAACGGCAAATCTCGTAGCCAAGGAGGCGTGTCTCGATCTGCAAGCATTTCGCTGTGCCATCCCTCTGTACACACACACCTCACTATTGAGCTCACGAGTCACGTATTGGTGGGAGGATAGGTGGCTGTAAATGACTGACAATAACCTCCGTTTAGTCAAGCCCACAATGTGTGTGTGGTGTACTTCCTTCCAGCCACATATACGGGATGAGGTTCTCCTCACTCAGCTTCGGATGGGCCACAGTCCTATGCTGCATGGCTTCCTGCTCTGGTGAGAGGACCCTCCAATGTGGGGTACTTGTGGTGTCCAGGTCAATGTGCACTACATTTTATTGGATTGCATTTTATTTTCTGAGCAGCGGGCCACAGCTGACTTGCCGGTGGATCTGCCATCTTTTTTAGGAAATACTCAAATGAATGTGGTTAAAGTTTTAAAGTTTTGTGACTTGTCCAATGTTTTCACCAAGATTTTAGGGAGAGGGTCTTAATTTGTTCACAGTGTGACTGGCTCACCCATATTTTAGGCAAGTGTCCAGCCAGTGACAATTTCCTGTGGCATCCTTGACACTCCTCTCTCGTTTTCCTTACGTTTTATTTTCATATACAGCAGTTTTCATCTTTTCCTAATTTCTTTGCCTGTATGCTTAAATTTTACTAAAATTGTCCACATTCATTTTTTTTAATGTGTGTCAGGGCACTGATGACCTCAACGTTGAGCATCCGTAAGCCCCAACACACACATGCACAGTACTCTGAAACTGCTTAAACCTGTTCATCATTATGGGGTGTGTCTGGCTATCACTACCTTTCCCACTAGTCCCATCAACAGCCTCCTCACAGAAGTGGGGATTCCCCCTCTACAAATATGATGGAGCCAGCTCCTGGTTTCTTACACAATTGCCATTCGACAATTCCCTGACCATCCTGTGTACCCCCTCCTCTATGCAAATGAGGGATGTTTCCCTCCGGCTGGTTGTAATGCATCTCACTTCTCTCTGTCAGGATCTCCATCTCCAGACACTAGAAAGTGCCCCTTGTATTTCGTCCCACACTCCTCTTGGATGGTGCCTCGACCGTGGATTAGGACTGACCTGCTCCAGGATCTTAAGGTCTATTTCATCCTTATGATTTAGTGGTGTCTTTTACATTCCATCCTTCAGGAGTTCCAGGGTGCTACCATCTTCTACACTGATGGTTCTAAAATGATAGATAAGATAGGATATGCTTTTACATCTCCTACTGGCATGGAACACCATTCACTGCCAGGATCATGTAGTGTGTTCACAGCAGAGCTGCAACCTATTAACAGGGCCCCCCATTTTGTTACACAGGCCTCCCTCCACAGTGTTTTAATAGGTACCAACTCAATGAGAAGTGAGCAGGCTATAGACTGATGTTACTGGCTGCCATTGGTCTCTGCTATCCACGACCTTCTTTCTGTCCTTGGTCATGCTGCCTGCTCAGTTGTCTTTGTCTGAGTCCCAAGTCAGGGAATGAACTGGCTGAGCATTTGGCTAGAGAAGCAGATACTTTCTTCCCACTCCCTTTCACGATCCCAAATGCAGATATGCGGATTCACATCAAATTTCTTTTTGTCCAAAAGTGAAATGACATCTGGTGCACTACTGATGTCAGTAATAAACTCCACACAATCAAGGAGACTACTGCAGTTTGACATTCTTCCCTCCCCTCCTCCCAGAAGGAGTCCACTGTCTTATGCTATCTATGCCTTGGTCATCTAGGCTCACCCCTTTTTCTCTTGTATAATGAGCCACCCCCATAATGTAGTTGTGGAGCCAGACTGACAGTATCCCATATATTGGTGGAATGTCCCCTCCTTTTGGCCATTTGCACATAGTATGATCTTCCAAATTCCTTGACTTTAACGTCAGCAAATGATTCACAGATGGCAGAACTGGTCCTCAGTTTCCTTTGTGAAAGTGGTTTTTGTTTTCAGTTACAAGGTTTTCCTTTTCTCCTGGAGCAGGTGCAGGGTGTTTGCAGTTGGGACCTCCCCTCATGTTTTGTGGGTGTGGGACCCATGACCACTCCCCCGTGCAAAGACCACTGTTTTATGCCTCTATTTTTCCAGTTTTTAGATTTTATCTATCCTTTTATGCCTTCTGCTGAGTCTGCTTTTAGCTTCCTTGTTTTATAGTTTGAGCCCTCTGACTTGATCCATTCACTTTTCCTGGACATCTCTATTTTTCACACATGACTTTTGAATTGCAGGGCTGATAATCTCGCTGTTTAATCCCATAACCCTCGCCCCCCCCCCCCCCTCCCCATCAATCAATCAATGAATCAGTCAAGGTCACAGCCTGATTTTTGCATAATGAAAGCTTTATGACTGTCCATGGTACCAGTCAGCTGAGGAGCCTTACTTTAAGGATCTTGTGAATGAACAGAGCAAGCTGAGTTTCGACAGCTGATGCTTAAAACTCTATGTTGTCATACAGACAAGTTTTCCACCATTCAAAAGGATCAAATGAAACACAAAATATGTTCCATAATTCTCCAGCAAAATTTCAATAAGTAACCTATATCTTACGAGTCTGCTTATTGACTCAAATGCTGTGTGTTCTACCATTGATGTGTGATCCTCCATATTTGCTGCAACATATTTATCTATTTATTTTTCATTCTTTGATCACTTTTTGTAGTGTATTGGGTATGTCAAGCATTTGTTACAGAGTGTCTGGTATTTATGTAAAAAGCATAAATTGTATGCAATTTTTCAGGCATTGTGACAAAACTACAAAGATTTTAAGTTTACACTGCACAAAATGGTGACTGCATTGTCTTACCACCCTTCCAATGAACTGAAGTCTGCCACCTACTTTACCTATGACTGAGCCTAGATAATCATTCCATTTTATAGCTGCACAAATTGAAGCACTCAGGTATTTGTACAAATTGACTGATTCCAACTGTGACTCATTAATATTGTAAACATACTAGAATACCTCATTTCTGTATTTTCTGATTCTGGTCATCTAATTTCCATAATTCCAAAAATGCTGCATCATCCTAGCATCCTTGGTCCATAGTTTTCTAGGAATCATGTGAGAAAAGCACGAGTTGGATTCCACATGACTGATGTGAATCCATGCTGGTTGGCATGGAGATGGTCACTTTTCTTGACAGAACTGAATGTTTGTGTTTAGCTGGTTTGGTAGTTTCTTATCATTTTTGTTAAGCAGAAGTATCTTCATATACTTCCTAACTTTCCTTCACTACTGGTGATCCATGATTCTAAAACCACCTTGTGACCTTGATTTCCTCATTCACCATGTCAAAATGTTAGGAAATGTTTCTTTCTGGCAGATTCATGAACTGGATGTTGGAAAACATGTTTAAGTAGTGTAAAAGTATGTCTGCCTGTTCTCATTGCAAATACAAGCCTTTAGCTGGTATTTTAACTCATTACCTGTCACAGTGGCTTTGACCACTGGTGTAATGTTAATGGTTGCTGTGATGTCACTTTTTGGGGCATATATTCACAATTTTGTTGTTAGTTGGTTAATATAATGAGTTTGAAAACGAAAAACCTGGTTGTGGTTACAGACTGATCCGTATCTTTGCTGAGATCTATGTTAGGTTGAAAGTTGACTGTTTGGGTGTGAGTTGGCAAAGCCAATGAATGTGAAATTTTGAAAAAAGCCTGGTTGTGGTGACAGACTGATCTGTAGCTTAGACCATTTGAAACAATTGCTACAGATATCAAGTTATATGTTGTTTACAGCATTTGTCAGATGTTTCCTGTGACTCATATTGAATATTTCTTTTTATCAATAAGTTAATTTTGAACTCTTTGAGGGAATTCAGCTGGGTGTTGCTGTTTAGATGGCATGATATTTTGGCCAACTCATTTGTTACCATCTGCAGGTAGTCCTAATGACTGACTGTCTGCCACTGGGTGACAATATAAACTCTCCATACTGTTTTCTGCTATGAGCTGCAGTCCTCAGTCACAATCCCACCACCACTGGGCTCAGGACACTGCTGATGCAGATGTGTGATCTATTCTCCATTCTCAGTTGCTGTCATACTAGCAGATTTTCCCATAAACTGTTGGTGTTTTAAGCATGCTCTAGGGTGGGTCTCAAGCCTTACTTACTTTGCAGCAGGTTGTTAGAAAAGGCCACCACATTCTGAGATTGCACCTTAAGAGTCTGCAGACATCCAGCTACAAGGTGAACTAGTAATTGAAGACTATGCTTTCCAACTAAGTAAGACTTGAGACCCAGCTAGAGTGTGCTCTAATACAATGGCAGTCTGTGGGAAGATGCACTCACATCATGGCAACTGAAGAGCTGACACTACTCCTTAGCATCCCAAGCCCAATGGTGACAACACAAACATTGAAGACCATTGCTCATGTACTGACCACACACTACCTTACCACATCATCAGTAGAGCTGTGTCCAGGTACTGCTGGCCCATTGCTGACAGCAGGAGAGAGGTAACATAAAGACAGTCCCCAGTGAAAGACAGTTAGCCATCAGAATTGCCAAAATGTCGCATGATGCCATCTGGCTGAATGGAAAAGAACAATTCAAAAAACTTACTTTACGTTGACTGGACTGGAATGCAATTCATTTTGTCAATTAGACCTCATAATTATAACTACAAATGAAGTATGGACAGCAGATTAATTTCAATAAAATGCAAGTAGTCAATGTATTTAAGTTACTTATAAATAATGAAACCAAATCTAGAAACCTTTGTTTACCACAATATCAGACTGATATACACTCCTGGAAATTGAAATAAGAACACCGTGAATTCATTGTCCCAGGAAGGGGAAACTTTATTGACACATTCCTGGGGTCAGATACATCACATGATCACACTGACAGAACCACAGGCACATAGACACAGGCAACAGAGCATGCACAATGTCGCCACTAGTACAGTGTATATCCACCTTTCGCAGCAATGCAGGCTGCTATTCTCCCATGGAGACGATCGTAGAGATGCTGGATGTAGTCCTGTGGAACGGCTTGCCATGCCATTTCCACCTGGCGCCTCAGTTGGACCAGCGTTCGTGCTGGACGTGCAGACCGCGTGAGACGACGCTTCATCCAGTCCCAAACATGCTCAATGGGGGACAGATCCGGAGATCTTGCTGGCCAGGGTAGTTGACTTACACCTTCTAGAGCACGTTGGGTGGCACGGGATACATGCGGACGTGCATTGTCCTGTTGGAACAGCAAGTTCCCTTGCCGGTCTAGGAATGGTAGAACGATGGGTTCGATGACGGTTTGGATGTACCGTGCACTATTCAGTGTCCCCTCGACGATCACCAGTGGTGTACGGCCAGTGTAGGAGATCGCTCCCCACATCATGATGCCGGGTATTGGCCCTGTGTGCCTCGGTCGTATGCAGTCCTGATTGTGGCGCTCACCTGCACGGCGCCAAACACGCATATGACCATCATTGGCACCAAGGCAGAAGCGACTCTCATCGCTGAAGACGACACGTCTCCATTCGTCCCTCCATTCACGCCTGTCGCGACACCACTGGAGGCGGGCTGCACGATGTTGGGGCGTGAGCGGAAGACGGCCTAACGGTGTGCGGGACCGTAGCCCAGCTTCATGGAGACGGTTGCGAATGGTCCTCGCCGATACCCCAGGAGCAACAGTGTCCCTAATTTGCTGGGAAGTGGCGGTGCGGTCCCCTACGGCACTGCGTAGGATCCTACGGTCTTGGCGTGCATCCGTGCATCGCTGCGGTCTGGTCCCAGGTCGACGGGCACGTGCACCTTCCGCCGACCACTGGCGACAACATCGATGTACTGTGGAGACCTCACGCCCCACGTGTTGAGCAATTCGGCGGTACTTCCACCCGGCCTCCCGCATGCCCACTATACGCCCTCGCTCAAAGTCCGTCAACTGCACATACGGTTCACGTCCATGCTGTCGCGGCATGCTACCAGTGTTAAAGACTGCGATGGAGCTCCGTATGCCACGGCAAACTGGCTGACACTGACGGCGGCGGTGCACAAATGCTGCGCAGCTAGCGCCATTCGACGGCCAACACCGCGGTTCCTGGTGTGTCCGCTGTGCCGTGCGTGTGATCATTGCTTGTACAGCCCTCTCGCAGTGTCCGGAGCAAGTATGGTGGGTCTGACACACCGGTGTCAATGTGTTCTTTTTTCCATTTCCAGGAGTGTATTACACACAACAACTTGTTAAAGCAATTAATATTGGCAAGTGCCATTTCGAAAATTAATTACCTAAATCATTTGCTTGTGATGTCGATTCTGAAGGCATTTGATTTGAATCAGGGATTTCTGTTGAACAGATTTATTGAAAAACAGTTTCCTTCAAGACAGTATTACACTCCATGACTACTCGTATCCTTGTGCACTGCTTTGTTGACTATAACTACCTAAGCATTTCAGTACACTCTCATTTGAAACTTCATTGGGTTCATAGTATTCTAGATTTCCTTATGTGGTGAATATAATGTGTAATGCTTGTGAGAATAAATGCTTGATGTGCAATCTTCTGTGTGGTATGGTATGCTAGCCACACAAAAAATTCCATATGCTATAAAAATTACTTTCTCCACAGGAATATGGAACAACAGGTATTATCCTATGACATCCATGATTATGACAGCAAACAGATCATCAGCACATGACCTTTTAGTGTGTGGTGACTCAGATGGTTACCTACGGCTTTTCAGGTAAGTGATCTTCCACTTGTAAAGCAAAACACTAGTAAAAATAATCAGAAACTAAATGTGTTATAATGCAGACACATGGTACTTTATTCATCTCCTTTTTGTGTAGAAAAGCTTGTTTACTTGAATGAAACTGTACCCCATATGAAATTTTTTATCATACCTGAACCAAATGCAAAAAAAAAAAAAAAAAAAAAAAAATATATATATATATATATATATATATATATATATAGAAGGGATTACAGAGAAGCTGAATCTGGTGCAGTTTCGTGTACCCTTTCACCAGTGACCAAATTATTTTCATTATTTGCATCACATCATGATGTAAACAAAGACACTGCAGGTGACATTTCATTGTTAGTGCCAATGCAATGTCTGGTTGCAGAGGTCACTACTACATTATATACATGTGTGATAGTTTGACATGCAGTTGCTTTCATGACAAAGGCAATGATAGACATTGTCAAAAGCTTGGATTTTCATAGATATTTAATGCAACAACTGCACTAAGAACATTTTGTACAACAAATCCATTGTGAAGTACTTTATGGCTATATTAGTTTCTTTTATGGTAAGGATAATGTACAGAAAGTCGGGTTGACAAATACGAATTATTTAGGAATAAAGGAGATGACTCAGTGAAAGGCAGAAGTGCTGCATTGTCTATAGGTACACAAACAAAAGGTACAGAGCTTTGTTAGCTAGGGAGACAGTCATGTGCATGGGAGAGAGGGAGAGAGAGAGAGAGAGAGAGAGAGAGAGAGAGTGTGTGTGTGTGTGTGTGTGTGTGTGTGTGTGTGTGTGTGTGTGTGTGTGTGTGTGTTTGTGCGCATGTTTTTCCTACAAGCTTGAAAAAGGAAGTTCATTCAGACAGATAGCAAAGCTCTGTAATTTTTGTTTATGTATCTATCAATGACACAGCACTTCTGCCTTTTATGGTAAGGACATAGTGTCATGTTCACTAACTGGAGCAGTCCTGCATGAAATTATAGCTGCTATGTAATCTAGCACTCCTGCAGTGCTCTTTCGATAAAGACGTTGTGCCCAAGTTCACAGTCATTAAACATCAAGTAAGATCTCCTGCAGTGGAGAAGATTATACAGAAGATAACCCTTGCAGTTATGAAGGACAGGATGTGACACACAAGATATGAATGAGACATAATGCCTGCACTTCGCTTAACTTTCATTGTTTTCTGTTGACTGTTCTCTCACCAAGGAATGCTGATGCTGAAAAGACAAGCCTATCCTTGGCTCGGGATGGTGCAGTTTGGACAAAATTTGTCATTCCTGTGGTTCCTGTGGGGGAGAGAATATATCTTACCACTCTTGTTGATTTGTCCTTGCTGGTGGAGCCTGAAAAAGAGAAAGAAACACTCTGATGGGGGATTAGTGAAAAGTAATCCCTTAGCAGGACAGGTCAACACGTGGTTGGCAATGGTGCAAAATCTGTCTCGGGGAGGCACAATCCCGGTGTCCTCGTGGAGCTGGTGTGTCGAGAAGCACCACGGAGGATGCATAGCAGTCTTCAGGGTGCTGTTCTATATCCGCTGCAGAGTCACAATGTGAGCATCTGCAGTTTTCCCCCAGATCACAGCCGCATACTCTAACAGTGGGCAGACCAATGTTAGGTATAGCACGATGCAGTGTTGCGGTGGCAGTGATGACTGTGGGTTTAGCAGCAGATACAGGGTGTGAATATGTCCTATTGCTCTCCCTTGCACATCATGGATGTGATGCTTCAGATGAGCCTACGGTCTAGGGTGACCCCTAGGTATTTCACTGTCTCCCAGGATTTTGACTGGCGTAAGCCCTGCTGGCAGAAGTCTTTGGGTGAAGACAACTGCCTGACTCTTCATGGAGTTGAATTTCAGCTGCCATTTCGTTGCCCACAAGCCCAAGGCGTTGCACCCGCATTGGAGGTGGTTTCTCAGTACTTGGGCATTCATACTGCAAGTGAACAAGGCCATATCATCCGTGTACAGTGGCAGTTCAACTCTTGCCACTTTCAGGGCATCGGCAGTGTACAGGGATACAGCAAGGGGACGAGGACCAACCCCAGCAGCACTCCTGCACATATCTGCCGGTCTGTGGATGTACCATCGTGGTCCTCATGAAGAAGGCTTGTTTAGACAGGTACGAACAAAGTAGCAACATGTGGGACGTCAGTATCCCATGTTCAAAAAGTTTGAACTCGAGACCACCATGCCACACCGAGTCAAACACTTGGGAGACATTGAGGAACACTGCCCCAAGGTATTCCCTCATTTCCAGTGCCTTCATCGCTGGTTCTACCACCTGCAGGAGCTGGTGGGAAATGGCATGTTCTCCTCAAAACCCGAACTGCTCGTCTGAAATGATGCCCCCCTGGGTGACGTGTCGCATCAGTCTTCTCGTGTACAGCCACTGGAAAACCTTCGAGAGGGATGGGAGCAGGCTGATGGGTCAGTAGCTGGATATCTGGTGTGGGTCCTTGCCAGATTTCATAATGGCCACAACCTCCACGTGTTTCCACACAGAGGGGTAGACACCTGATCGGAGGATCTTGTTAAAAATATTGGCAAGTTGCCAGTGTAATCCAGGTGGAAGGTTCTTCAGCAGAAGGTTTGTGACGCCATCGCTGCCTCCAGCCTTCTTGGCGTTCAGCGAGTGAAGCTGCACAGCAAATTCTTCCTCCGTTATTGGCTCGATAACGTCGCCTTCCTCCCTTGCGGCGTGGAAGGTTGGTAGTTGCTCGTGGACCCACCATATGTGATCAACGTTGATGATGTCGGACACCTATATGAAGTTCACTGTGAATGCGTCCGGATCACTGGCGAAGTCGTTCCCGACCTGTAAGCACGGTATTTGCTGGCGTTGGCGTAGGAAGGATTTTACCACCCTCTATGCACTACCATCCTCAGAACTGAGGGTAGACACAAGGTCTGCCCATTCCTGGTTCTGGTGTTGCTCAACTGCTGCCTTAATTTCCCGTCTAATGTGGTTTAAGTGGCACCTCATGTCTGGTTGGTGAGTGTGCTGCCATTCACGAAACAGTCGGTTCTTCTCGGTGATCGTGTCCAGAATAGGGCGCGGTAGCTGTCGCGAGAAGTCTCGTAGCCCTTGGCGATGTCTCGGCGTGGCTTCATCTGCTGCTTGGAGTATTCTTCAGGTAAAGAATGCTAGGGCGGCATCTGCCCCTACCTCAGCAGGGTTTGGCACGTCCTTGAGCAGTTCGAGGACTTTCATCTGAAAGCACTCGGCGTCGAGCCTGCGATAGCTCGGATGGCTCTCTGGAAGGGAAGCTCTAGCCACGTCGAGGCCAAAAATGACCAGTTCTCACCAAGGGACTGGGACAGGAATGATTTTAAACGATTCCATAAGCCTGCATCAGCATGTTGGTTTAAGCCATAAAATGATCAAGCAAACTCACAACTTCAATCTTATTACTAAATAACAAGGAAATGATTTGGCCAATGAAGCGTAATTTTGAACTTACTGGATAAGGAGCTTGATGAAGGTGCTATTTTCGATCTCAATAAATGATTAAATTGTGCTCCAACTCCAATCATTAGTATAATCTGGTGTGAAACTAGCTCTGTGTCATCTTCGGAATAGATGGCAGACAATATAAGACTGTGCTGTCTGTGTTTTACCAATTGCCAAACTCCGTAAGGTTAATATTAGCAAAGTGAAAATATAATGACCCAGGCTTCTGAAGAATAACAGGAATTTAATTGTGTTGCTGTCCCATAAGGGAAATACAGTTGTTATTATTAATGCCATAGATTATCATGATAAATTCTCTGTTTTGTCAGAGGATAATGCATACAAAATTTTAATGTGTCATCCAACATGAGCACTAAGTAAAATGACAGGAGAGCTACTTTTAAGAAATCAACCCTTTCTGAAGATGGGAAGAGTTTGTGACCAATGGCTTTGGGGCCACTACGATCATATGTTCCTAAAATACACAAAGAAGGCATGCCACTAAGACCATTCAATGGTGCAACTGGCTCTACAGTATAAAGACTAGCCAAATGTTTAACAGAATTCATGTCACCAATTTTTGGCTGCTGTGTAGATCTGCAGAGTATGGGGTGTGATTACGGCAAATAACCACTACCTTCGCACATTGTGTAACAATATTTATTACTGATAAGAGCATTCATACACAAATGTGTGAACACAATCAAGTAACCAGACTGACTGCTGGTTAAAGAGTCCATTGGCCCAGAGTCTAGTTGACCGCCAGCAATGATGCTTCATGGAGCAGTGTTCCCACAACCACATTATGAGCTCCCAGATCTTTGTTGACATAATGAAACAAAGAATTCTCAATGCAGACAAAATTATGGTCAGTCTCTATGTGATGCCTCTGTTTATAAAGTTGTTGAAGTTACATAGTTTGCTTGTCAACCTGTTCTCTTTAGAAACCATCGGGTTATTCTGGCACTCTTTGACCATCTCTTACATTCCATATAGTGATAAATATTATGAAGTGAGTGTCAGAATTGTCATGCATTCAGCCTTGTCACCAGCTATGGCTAATTTTTGGAGAATTTTAAAGAACATACTTTTAATAATGCCCCTGTTTGCCCAACCTGTTTTCATTCTTAAGTTGATAACATCGTTTTATTTGTTCTCATGGAAAGGAAATATTGCAGCAAATCATTGATGATGTGAACAGCACATATCCCAACATAAAATTTACTGTGGAACAGAAGGAAGGAAAGCTGGCCATTTTAGACAGTTCTATGAACAACTCGGTGTAACTTCAACTGACCCATACAGAACAATGTCTCAATGGGCACAGTTTCCACCATTCTGCCCAAAAGAGAGCTTTGTTGAATAATCTGATACAGAGTTAAAAGTGTACCAGATAAGAACTATGTCAGCACAAAATTAATCCATTTAACCCCTGCATTCAGATAAGATAGCTATCAGGAACATGAAATCAAGGCAGCTGTGTCTAGAAAATGCTTACAAAAATCCAGTCAGTTAACAGAACAAGATCAACATTTGGCATTCCTTATACCTGTGGAGCAACATCAAGTAAAATTGTAATGATTCATAGACAGACGTGGGATTAAAATGTCTTTTGATCATGAGAGAAGCTGTGGAAATTAGAATGTGTGTTAACAACTTTGATAAAGATGTGGATTGTGTTCTCAGCAGTGTGTTGAATCAGTCATTTGTTAACAAGATATTGAATAGGAGTGTGTCCTGAGTGAAACATTGATGCTGCAAGTGATATTTCATCATTGGTGCTAATGTAATCCTTGGTTTCAATGGGTACTATTACAGTATTTACTTCTGCGTGATTGTTACTTCTTTGATAGTCAGTTGCTTCCCTGATGAAAATAATGTGGATAGACCTACTGCTGAAAACTTTGATTTTCACAGAGAATTAGGGTGTGATTTATCAGTCTTGTGACTGTTGCTCATTTAGTGCCTGGCCATATTCATGTGTATGCTAATAGTGGTTAGCTTTATGTCTTACAATATTTATATTCCACCCAGTAGTTTCCAGTATCATATTAATACCACGAAAAAAATTATTTTTAAATTTTCACTTTTAGGCTAACATTAACTGCTACTATTTTGTAAGTTTCTGTCATCTTTTTCCCAGTTTGGCTTGTCTATGTGATACCAAAATAATAATCTCAACATAGACTAAATGTGTTATATTTTTGTGGTCCAAATGAACATTCTGACAACCTACCTTCTAAATGTCTATTACAACTCCACCAAGTCCTTCATAAAACAGAATTTATGATAACTCAGGTCCCCATCTTAAGCCTGTCACAACTAGGTGGCTTCAAATGATGTTACTAGTGCTTTTACTCTTCACCTGTCTAAGTAACACATGTTTTAGATTTATCCAGAAAGCAAGTTTTCTCATTAGTGCACACAGAAGGAAAACATAGTAACCTGAAAGCCCTTATTTGGACAGATACAGCAGTCATTGAGCTACTGCTCAACATATCCACAGCAGAATTGATACACTTTTCATACTGATACTACATGTTTAACTTCTGTGTTCTCATGTCATAGAGGTTGGTCTAGGATAGAAAACAGCATGTACCAGTTTTCTAAACCTTTTTTCCATTGTCAAAATGTTTACCAAGACAGAAATTTTTTAAGTGTAAGAAAAGATGGAAATTGATGGGAGCAAAGTCAATAGGCCCAGCTGTAGAATGGATGATCAAATACCTTCCAGCAGAATATTTACACAAAATCTGCTGTGTTCTAAGCGATTTGTGAGAAAGCATTAGTGTGGACATGCCCAAGAACATTATTTCTAGCCTAATGCATTGCAGCTTTTGTTCCAAGTTCCCTAGAAATCTTTCTGTTCAACTATTTTTATGTTCCGTGCTTTTGTTAACACCATTACAGACTCACGAAAACTGAGCAGTTCTTCAAAGTTAACAAGATCATCAACATATTCAGTCCAGAAATAGCACTCTTATATAATCTTTTGCAAATGAAGTTAATGCCTTGGCCTCTTGGAACATCTTAACTTTTCTCCACAGTTAATTAGTGGGTTACTAAGAAAATCTTATTGTTCTTCCTCTAGTAATGTTTAACACAGATTTTCTGCTCTTCTCAAACCAGCCTGACTTCTTGTTGAAAACTACCATGCTGGTATCCCTACTAGTTTTTGGCTCTCATTGATAGCAGATACCTCACACTCTCGATTGAACAGTGTTCACCTTTTGCTGATTTGTTTTGAGAGTATATCAATCTATTTTTGATTACAATACATATCAGTTCTGAATTTTCAGTTTGTGTGTCATAGTACCTTAAACCAAATGGTAGTCACAATAGCCTTGACAGTGCTATGCACTTTTGTGGTATCCTGATCTACCACAATTTAATTTGGTGACTATCTGTAGCTTCCCATCCACATTTGGTTTCCATTGCTCTCTCACATTTATGCTGATTAATAAATGATTAGCACTAATTTCTGTTTATTTACCTGATTTTTTTTACATTTTTATCTACTTTGTGCTTAATGACTGAAGAAATAACATCAGTTTTATAAATAGTTCTTTCATCTAAAGACTCCAACATTCCTCTTGAAAAACTGTGCTATTGATACTGTCCTTTAGATGAAAAACACCACTGTCATTGCTTTACCTTAACATCTTTTTCTGATCATTTCCATAGAAATAGTTCTTTCCCTATATTTTGCATTCACATATATAATTATCATTTTGTTAAGGCCAGGGAAGTATCCAAATGCTGTTTCTAGGTCAGCATACGAAAAAAGGATTTGATGTTCCATTGACAACAAAGTTGTCAGATAATGGGCACTTGTTCAGACTGGGATATGAATTCAGTCATGTATTTTGCAACAGACCCCAATAATTGCCTTCAATGATTCAGGAAAATCACAGGAAACCTGAATCCAGATGGTTGGCTGGAGATTTGAACCGCCATCCTCCCAAATGCAAGTGCAGTGTTGTAACCACTGCTGCATCTTGCTCAGTGTTATCCGATATTATTAATTTCATCAGTAAGAAAATTTCAGTATTTAGTATTACCGGTACTACACAAAATTTTGTTTCAGTCACCTGGTGTGTTTGTATGTATGTTCTCCTTTTATACAGAAAAATAATGAAACATATTTTACTTTTGCAGGTATCCATGCCTTAGTCCCAAAGCTGAATATAATGAGGAAAAGGTATACAGCATGCAGATAGCAGTTGCAAGATTTCTCTTTAATGACAAAAACGTTGTTACTGTAGGAGGTACTGATGCTGCATTGATGTTATGGGATGTTGTGGATGATTAGCAGTACATTGTCTGGTAAACAAGATTTACCATGAAGAAGGGGCAAAAAATGCTTCTGCACACTGACCACTAAATTTGGATACATATATGTTATATAAAAAATTTTATACTTTGTATATCATGAATCATCAATTTACTGTTATGAATGTAAATAATTAGAAAAAAATTGTATTTCAGGAGGTATATTATTGTATTAGATAGAACACTGAAAATGTAATTTAAAAGCAGTTGGCAATGAAAAGTTACAGTTAAATAACCTTATTTCTTATAAAAGTTTGTTAGATAGATATCAATAAAACAGTTTACATTTATCTGCAGTTCTTTATTAATAGAAGCTTGTTTCCTTGTATGAATTATGTCAAACAGTTCCACAATTTGCAAGCAAAACAAAAGTACATATTATTCTTTAAGTAACAACAAAAGGACCAAAATCTCTGAAGTGAGACAAAACATACCAAAAAGATAAGGAACAGAAACAAAACTCTAAACAAAGGAAGAAAGCTAATGAGACAATAACGAGGTACTATTAGATGGATGTGAAAGATGACAAATGGAAACAGCAAAGAGACAGATAATTAAAGAGTTTTACAGAAACAGAGGGAAGGAGGAAGACAAATGCAATAAGAGGTACCAAAATGACAAATAATATAGAAGATTACACCAGGGAACTAAAATGACAAGTAAGAGCTTTAGAGAAGAGGATGGAGAAGAAATCATACTAACAAGCTGAAAGACCAAAGAAGAAAATGAGATGAGCATGATTGCATAGGAGATGGTATGAGGAGTCAACAGAATGAGATTGCAAACTACAGAGCTGTGACATGTCTTAAAGGGGCTGGAGAGTGATCCCAAAATTTCTTAGCAAGAAATTTAAAACCACTGTTTTCCATAATTCTTGTCTACAAAATAGCACAAACTGTTTGGAAATACAAAGAAAATGCAGTTTTGGTAGCATACATGGATGTCCACAGAAGGGGGGAGGGGGAGGGGCAGGGAGGAAGCAGGAGAGAACACTGGTCCCTCCTGGAATCTTGATATAGGCTTTTTCTTCACTACAGAATTCTCGTATATTTCTAGCAATTATTATCAGCAGCTCTACTAGACTGCTGAACCCAAAGCGAAATGCTGTGACTTTAGGGATCACTGAATATGTCTTGTATTTCTTTTTTGTCATGTCATTCACAGGAAATTATGACAAATTCTTGACATCCTCTCCAGGTAATTTGGACCCTTTTGAACTCTACAGAGCGCAACACTGTGCCAAATTCAGTTACACAGCTATGAAGTCTGCAGTTCAGTTGGCTTGAGTGCACAATAGTGTGACAAATGTAGGGACAAGGACTTCCTCAGTTCAGTCCAAGGCTGTTAAAAAGTCTGTTCTACCAGGCCTTTCAGGTTAGTTTTGCATTTCCCACATTCATCCATTCAAATCCTGCTCCTGGGGTATGCTTGTGCCAACCAATCCAAAAAATGTAACGTCCTTTCACATTTAATTCAACTTTAGATATTCCAGTTCAACATTAAAAATAGAAAGCTTGGAAATATTGCAGTAAATCCATTAATGTGATCGAATATGGAATTTCTCAAGCAAACAAAATGTTGAATAACAATAATGGAATTTCCTGTATGGAGCAACCTCCCTCCTCATGACAGCAGCACTCCACATTCCTACATTTTACCTATTTCACAAATTTAAACCTACAGGTCATCTTATTGTGGCTGGTTACAGTGCTCCCACAGAACAGTCCCTCACTGAAAAACACCTCCAAACTATTGTCCATAATCTTCCATCTTACATTCAAGACACTGCTAGGCACAGAAAGCTAGTTAAGGCTTGAAATTGATAGCAAGTACATTTTTGGGGAAAATTTAAGTGTAGATAGGCAAGTTGGAAACTGAAGCAGTGTATTTGTTTCAGTACACAAAAAACAGAAAACCACCGAGATAGAAATCAAAGCTGCATGTAAGATTGTTTGGGCAAGAGTCAGTATCAGGGATGGGCATAAAATGATAATTGGATCCTTCTATTGTCCACCAGACTCATCTCTTGATGTAATAGAAAACTTTAGAGAAAACCTCAGTTCACTTGTACGTAAGTTCCCCACTCATACTGTAATTATTAGTAGAGACTTTAATCATCCAACAATTGATTGGGAAAATTACAGTTTTGCTAGCGGTGGGCATGATAAGACATCATGTGAACCATTACTAAATGCCTTCTCTGAAATCCACCTATCTAATGGCAACAAACAGACCTCACTCTTTGAGGACATCCACATTTAAACTAGTATCAGTGACCATGATGTAGTTGTGGCAACAATGATTATCAAAGTACAAAGGAGAACTAAAACACACAAAAAGAAATATATGTTCAGTAATAAGGAGTGTCATATCTCAATGAGGAATTTGAAACTTTCAGCACAGAGATGGAGCACGTAGAGGAGCTATGGCTCCAAGTTTAAAAAAAGTAGCTGACCATGCACTGGATAGATACGTACCCAGTAGAACAGTTCATAATGGGAAGGGAACTCCATGATACACAGTAATAGTAAAGAAACTTTTAAAGAAGCAGAGACTACTGTGTAATAGGTATAAAACAAAGTGTAGTGCTATAGAGGGAGAAAGATGCTGAACGAAACATGTGTGGCTGCCAATAGAGCAATGAATGAAGGCATCAATGACTGCCACAGCAGAATATCGTCAAATGATACTTCACAAAACACAAAGAAATTCTGGTCATACCAAAAGACTATTAATGGCACCAAGTTAGTGTCCAGTCCCTAGCAAATGAGACAGGAACTGAAACTGAGGGTAGCAAATCAAAAGCTGAAATGCCTAACTCCATTTTTGAATGTTCCTTTACAAATGAATACCCAGGAGAACTGCCCCAATTTAATCCTCATACCACTGAAAAGATGAGTGAAATCAGTATTATTGTCAGTAGTCTTGAGAAACAGCCAAAATCATTAAAACTGAACAAAGCTCCAGGGGCTGATGGAATCCCTGTCAGATTCTATACTGAATCTTTGGCTGAGTTAGCCCCTCTTCTAATTATAATTTATTGTACATCCCTCAAACAAAAAACCATGCCCAGTTCTTGGACAAAATCACAGTTAAATAGAAGTGGTCCACAAAACTAATGTCCAATATCCTTGACATAGATGTGTTGTAGAATCTTAGAAAATAGTCTGTGCTCAAACAAATAAGGTATCTCACACAGAATGTTCTTCTCAATGTCAACCAGCATGAATTCTGAAAACACTGATTATGTGAAGCCCAATTTACCCTTTTCTCACAACATACTGAAAGCTTTGGATCGAGGCAGTCAGGTGGATGCAGTATTTCTTGATTCCCAAAAATCATTTGACTCAGTGCCACACCTGTGTTTACTGTCAAAAGTACAATCATATCTGGTATGAAGGGAAATTTGTGGCTGATTGAGGACTTTTTGGTAGGGAGGACCAGCATGTTATCTTGGATTGAGAGTCATCATCAGATGTAGATGTAACTTCAGGTGTGCCCCAGGGAATGGTGTTGGGACCCTTGCTGTTCATGTTGTATATTAATGACCTTGTAGACAATATTAATAGTAACCTCAAACTTTTTGCAGATGACGCAGTCAGATCTTGATAAGATTTCAGAGTGGTGCAAAGACTGGCAACTTGCTTTAAACATTCAGAAGTGTAAAACTGCACTTCACAAAACAAAACAAATGTAGTATCCTATGACTATAATGTGTCACAGTTGGAATCAGCTAGCTCTACAAATACCTTGGTGTAACATTTTAGAGGGATATGAAATGGAATAATCACATTGGCACAGTCGTGAGTAGAGCTGATGGATGATTTCATTTTACTGGTAGAATACTGGGGAAATGCAGCCAAGTCTACTAAGAAGAATGCTTACAAATCACTCTTGTGACCGGTTCTAGAATACTGCTCAAGGGTGTGGGACCCATACCAAATAGGACTAGCAGGGGTACTGAATGTATACAGAGAAGGGGAGCACGAACGATCACTTTGGTCTGTGGGAGAGAGTCACAGACATACTGAAGGAATTAAACTGGAAAACTGTTGAAGATAGACTTAAGCTATCCTGAGAAAGTCAATCAATGAAGTTCCAAGAGCCAGCTTTAAATGATGACACTATGAATATACAATCCCCTATGTATCACTCACATATGGGTCATGAAGATAAGGTTAGAATAAATACATCATGCCCAGAGGCCAACCTTTGCTCTTCCCATCATAGCCTCAACAATTACACCCAAATCTCCTTCACCTGGTCATTCTCAACTCATTGTGCTACCTTCCTAGATGTCAATCTCCACCTCTCAGATGGCTCCATAAATATGTCTGTCCATATCAAATGCACCAACACCACCTCCGTTTTGACAGCTGTCACCCATTCATTAAACTTCTGAATAAGTGTTATCATGGCAGTGTCATGTCACCCTAAAACCACTGAAATACAACAACTTTTAAAACATTTTCTACCCATATTTCATAGGTAATTAGTTAACTGAATGTAATATATGATATAATGTCAGATTGTTGAATATCAAAACACACACACACACACACACACACACACACACACACACACACACACACACACGTGAAATATGAATATAGTTTATGGATCAAAGCAACCTACTTAAAAGTACTGACTGGATAATTATCAGTCATTGCAGATAAGTTAGTTTTGTATACTTCCTGTCAAAATTAATGCTAGCGGCACAAAACATTTTCAAACTCAACATCAGTTACATGAAAAATTGCAATTTTAAAATTTTTGCCCCCTCCTAAATACATTTCTGTGGAAGCCTGTGCTGGGATGTAAAGGTGTCACAACAGTGGATGCAAAAACTTGGCACTTCTCACAGGAGCAACTGGGAATGGTGAAATTAGTAAATGTTCAATTAATTTGGGCTTAGACAGGAAACAACAGAGCATGGATTAGCGTTTTATCCTTTTAAGAGCCATTATGAATGTAGTGTCCAGTATTGTGATCACTATCTGTTACATTTAGAAGCGAATTAAGAGGATACGTACAGTTCATCACAGAGTTTGCTGCTGACTCCAACTGCTATTCCTAAAAGGGAGCCAATTATTCACAATAGTGTTCATTAAATGATGAACATTCTGGAGTGCTGCAAAAAGGAGAAATAAGAATGGACTCATGATTCTATAGCAGAAAACATTTACTCTGAAGCAGATTTAAACTGCAATACAGCCTGGCATTTTTAGGAACATTTGTCTTCTATTTCACTAAGGTGAAGTGGTATGAACTAAAGTGTTGTAGTGGCCAAAAACAGATGATCTGAAGCACTACTGATGAATTCTGTGTACTGAAAATAATTGTGCCAAGTTAGTATAAGAACAAATCAGATGACTCATATATGGATACAGCCATAGATGACAAGAGTAGAGGTGATTCATAGCATTACATCAATATAATTTATTTTTACATTTTTTGATGAAAAATGATGAACTTAAGGAAATAAGATTTGTTTCAACTACACAAAGAATTTCAGTAAACACTGCTGCTTTGTCACATCTGCTTTCATAATAAAAAATAATAATTTATCATCATCATCATCACATCATCTACAATTGGACCACAGAATATTTATCTAAGCCTTAACATAGCTTTCACCTGTAAGTCGTGTGATAATTCCCCAAGAACAACATGTGGTTTGGATTCCATTTTAAATTGTAGGTTCCCTTTCCGCAGTAGGATAACAGGTAGGTTAGGAATGCACGAGTGGAAAAAGTGGGGTGTAATTGAAGGAGGTGCAAGTCCTTAAATTGGAAGCCACTTCAGCCACCTGCATCTCTCTAACCTGCTTGTTATTCTGCTGGGGAAAGGGGACTTGCAGTTTAAAATGAAATTTTCGCACTACTGACAGGTGAAAGCTAACTTAAAGGCAGAGTTAAATATTTCGTGGTCTGATCCCAAAATTCAGTCCTCCGAACTTTTGGTCTCCAGGCACAGGCCTGACTACTGGTGCTTTCCTAAAAGTTCAAAAGCCGGGTACATGTTTGTTTCTTTCATGTACTGCCTGTCTAGTGAGGGGACTGGGACTTTTTCTCTCCCCTCTGCTTCCCCCCCCCCCCCCCCCCCCCCCCAAGTGCAAGGCAGGGATTATATACTTCTGCTTGCAGCATGAAAGTAATCTCTCTATTGGTACTAAGGAAATCATCATCCACTAAAATTCTGTAGAGAAGTCATCTACAGCCACTTCTGACTATTTTAGTACTATTAACTCAACCACAGCAGTATATGTATACTGCTTCAAAGATGCTAATATTTTTAATTGGCAAAACCCAATAGCGTACTTCTTCCCATACACGGGGAAGAGACAAAAAAAAAAAAGTGTGTTGTCTGGAGACACAGACATAACTGTGGGTTTTTAAGTGTACTTGACAGCTTGTGTTATATACGCATAATTTCGCTCTCTCTAGCCCCCACCTCCCTCCCTTCAGAATAGAGAAAATTACCCAAGAACAACACTTAGGTTAAACTTCTCTTGCGACTTGACTTTTTGTGGCATAGCACAATTATATAGAACCTATGTGGTAAACAAATGTTAAGACTCCTGCCACAGGTGATGAGTACGTACACGCGCGCGCGGGGGTCTGTATGATTCTGTGCAGGGCTACTACATCGGATATAATGTCTGGGTTATTTGTTCATTGGAAGTTGTTATTTTTCCAATTAAACATTTTTCTGTTGCTTTAGAACATATGAGTCACATGTTACAAGTTCTCAAGCCTTGCTCACACACTTACATGTATCTCTTCTCACACCAGTAATTTTGTAACCTTTTCTTGCGAGCTTGTGTATGGAACCTTGCTTCAGGAGATAACACACTCAGAAAAATTATCAATAAGTTTCTCCTGGGTTTATAAAGTTGAACGCAATTTTTGTGTTTCCTCGCATTATGTACATTAAATGTCAATTAAAAATTGCTTCAGTTTTTGTTTTCTTCTTACATTCCTTTAATACAGTCCTTATAAGTATCCTCAATATTGTATAAAATTGGTCTGCAATTTTACACAGAAAAATCGTCTGCAGTTGGAGGGTTAAGCACAACCACATTTTCAAAAGGCTTGTCCTAACATGAGAATGTTTATCACCAAACTAAATATCTTGCTTTAGAAAAGCCCATCCTGAAGCTTTCAGTGCACTGATGCCGAGAACAACTATCATTCAACCAGTCTCAGCCTCAGTTCCCAAATGAACCAACACAAATTACTTAAAACAACTTCTACCTGGAATTAAACTAAATGTTAATTTCTTGATATTTATGCACCATCAGACATACACTGTTGCAGTAGTCAAACTGTCCTTGAACCAGTAATGACACCGCCAAGCATTAGTACAACAAAAAGTTACAATGTAAATAACATGCATGGTGTGCAGCTCGAAAGCATTTACAGTGCATACTGTAAATTTACTGATATAATAAACAGTGGGTGCTTCTCCACTGGGTTACGGTCTTGGGTACCTCACATTCTCTCAGTTCACACACAAGATCCATGTAGCCATGTCATGTACTATTACTTAAGAAAGTAAACAATTAAGATGACTGACAATCAGGAATCCGAGGATTACAAAAACCCAGAAAAACTTGAAAATTTGTCCAGTATGAAATGGTAATTTGCTAACTAACTTGTTAAGGTAATGGAGCAAAAGTATTAAAAATTTGTTGCAAGAAATATTGGACTTACTGATAAAAAGAAGGTAACTAGACTTGGATCACAAGCTTAGAATAACTTAGGATTGGAACCAAAATTGGCTGTGCCCCTTTCAAAAGCATCCTCCTGGAATTCACCTTCATGAATTTAGGCAAACCATAAAATCTTTAGTCTTGATGGTCAGAAATGAATTTGAACCCCAGTCCTCCCTAATGAAAACTCAACCAATCACTGCATCACCTCACTCAGAATACTGTGTATGTAACAGTTATTCTGAGCAAAAGTAACAGCAATAGATGAAGTTATGCACCACCAACATGAGAAAACAAGTGCTTACTGCACACATACTTCAAAGGTAGGTTGGAAAATATTGATTATTTAAGTTCATTGGCTACCATGGCAAATATCAATTTCAGTGAAATCATTTTGGATATTAAGGGGCAAGTTATGAGACATTAAAACAAAACCATGTTTCAATTGAGTGTGCAGCAATCCTCTTCACGGAGACTGACTGCTGGATTTTGATGAAGGTCTTTGCCTATATTCTGTCTTATTTTGGTTGTCACATGGTTACCTACATCACACACTGGGACTGCACTGGACAGTTGCTATGGATGGGTGCTGCATCAGCTATTGCCAGCACTGTTTTGGCAGGCAATAGTGAATGAGCATCTTGTAACCAGGGGCTGTGTTAGAATCCTGCAGTACACAGAGCCTCCAAAGCGGAATGTATTACTTGAAGAGAGAGTTACCCTAAGTGAACTCTGGATAATGGAGAACAAGGATATTGTCAGGGGTGGCACAGGGAAATGTGATAGGACCACTTTTATTCTCTACATACATAAATGATCTGACATGCAGGGCGAACAGCAGTCTGTGGTCATTTGTTGATGATGCTGTGCAGTACAGAAAGGTGATGCCAAGTGCCAGTGGAAGGATACAAAATGACTTACACGAAACTTCTAGTTGATGTGGTGAGTGGCAGTTTGCTCTACATCTAGGAAAAAAATTTAAGTTAATGCAGAAAAGTAGGAAAAACAATGCTATATGTTCAAATACAGCATTTGTAGCTTAATGCTCAACACAGCCACGTTGATTAAATAACTAGGTCTAACATTGCACAGCAATATGAGATGCAATGAGCACGTAAGGATGGTAACAGGCAAGACCAGTGATTAACTTCAGTTTGTTGGGAGAAATTTAAGGAAGTGTGGTTCATCTGTACAGGAGGCAACATACAGTAGACTACTGTGAACCACTCTTGAAGTACTACTCAAGTGTCTGGGAGCCCCACCAGGTCAGATTCAAAAAGACAGTGAAAAAATTCAGAGGTGGGATGCTAGGTTTGGTACTGGCAGGTTCATTCAACATGCCAGTATTACTTAGCAAACCCAAGCGGTAGTCATCTGAGGGAAGACAACATTCTTTTCACAGAATGCTACTGAGAAAATTTTAAGAACCAGCAATTTTTCTCCTCACTTAACTGCAAGTGGAATACGAAAGGATATGGATAGCAGCGGTACAAGGTAACCTTTGCCATGCCCCATGCTGTGGCTTGTGTGTATGTATGCAGATGTAATTGATATTGTAATTTTACAGGCGGATAAAGGAAATGCAAAGAAATCATGGACACTACATAATATGAAGTCAAAACAAGCGAGTTGCTGACTGATCTCATACCCAGGGAACTGAAAAGTAAAACCACAGTGAAGATAATGGGACAGACACAAAGGTCTAATCAGGGGTTCTAGAATTGTTGTTGACACAACCCTGGTGCTCACATTGCTGGTTCTACTGCCACAAAAATTATCTGGAGGTATCAAAGGTGTCTTAGGAAGTCTGTCTTCCAAGACAACTGGGTAGTGGGAGCAACTCACGCACATATTTTCTTGCGAAATGGCCCCTGAATTATGCTGTCTGGCCAGTGTGTAAAGGATTCTCCATGGATTTCACCCAGCTCAAATGAGATCAGCAAACAATAGCTATTGATCTAATAGTCAGCTTTGACATAAAAATCTCTGTTTACCAATGTGCCCATGGCTTAAACCATTAACCTCCTACAGGAAGAAATCTCGCCAGATGCACGCAACTTGGTGCAATTATACTTGTCATCAACATATTTTAGTTGGCAGAACAAATTTTACGAGCAGACAGATGGAGTGGCAACTGGCTGCTCCTTTCACCTGTAGCAGCTGACATTCATGGAAGCATTCTAACAGTGTGTCAAGTTGTTCGCTGGCATTTGTAGATGAGACATACCATCATATACCCACACAGGGACGTGAAACTACGTAGTTTTCATCAGCACCTCAACAGCTAGCATAAAAACATTCAGTTCATGCTACAAACAGCAAAAAACAGAGAGATGCCTTTTCTGGATGTACAACTTTACAGAATATCTAGCACCAAACCACGACACAGCACACACACGAGACTGATCCACACCAACAGATATCTGCATGTCATGTCTCACCATCATACAGCACAAAAGAACACTGTGCTATCTATGCTGACAATCTCCAACCTGAACTGAATGAGCTCTCGAGAACATTCCATGTGAATGGACATAGCAACAAGAACTGGACAGTGAAGGTAAAATAGGCAAAGGAACAGTAGAAACCTCTTCCTGTTGCTTGCTTACCTTACGTGAGGGGCATGAGCGATCAGTTACACAAAGTGCTGCTCCAGGGAGGAATTAAACCAATATTCCAGAATGGTCACAAGATCTGAGATCTGTTTAGGTCCATGGAAAATTCTGTAGAGGTTCTTCGCACTGCGGGCACCGATAAACTTCAAAGTTGATGCAGTGAAGTCTACAAAGGTGAAACCATGAAACCAATCAGCACTTGTGCATCAGAGCATGAAACTTATGTTTGACTGGGAAAACACAAAAAAACAGCTACAGCTGACCACTACCAGGCTAGAGGCCAGTTTATTATTTTCCAAGAACATTGCGTGCTTGCCCAACAGTAGCGAAAAATAAGATAGGCTACTGAAATAATTAAATACCATTGCAGCATGAACAAGGAGGATTGCTGCAAGTTACTGATGGCATGGCTGCCAGCAGTCCCAGTCTATTGGGCCACGTTTGTTCACCAACCAGCAGCTCCACATGACCTGGGTTCAACAGTATAAACAAGGGGCTGCAACAGAACTGCTGTGTGACAATGTCTTGCTGCATGAAAACTCTGCTTCTGGTTACAAGTTGGTGATTCACTAATGCGAGAGTAGTTCACATAGTAACCTACTGTACAGCCACCTCTTCAAAGTAATCTTCAAATTGTTCAACATAATCACAGAATGTCAGCAGCCATCTGACAACCAAAACAAGACAGTATGTAGGGAAATCCAGCAGTTAGCTATCCTGAAGAGAACCACTGCAAGGTTTGTTAGAATGGTGGAATTTTAGTTTATTTACTTTTTCATAATGACATGATCAGTATACAAAATGATATCACTTAGTTATAATTATCATTACTTGGATTAAAAACACAGTTGATAAACATTTGTTGCTGTTCTTGAACATTGGTCATTCATTAAAATCAAATGTAAATCAAAAAATATATTGAAGTATCTCCAGTAAATGTTAAACAACATTTCCTTCCAGCAGGAAAACGGATACTTGAGTCAAACATAAAACTGAACGTAAAAGAATATCTGGTTGCAAATATATTTACTGAGTGGTGTTCTTGAGGACAGGACCTATTTGAATAATATATGAAAGAGTTCATCCTTATTGTGGATTGATCAAAAATGAATATGCTTTGAACACAATACCATATATTTAGAAGGTAATAATAAAGACCACTCTCAAAGTATCTGGAACCATCGAATAAGTCTTTCTTGCACCAACCGAAAATTTGTGAGAAATTCACGATTTACTCACCTTTAAACTTCATGGGGAAAAGAAAAGGCAGAACAAATTTGGTGCAGAAATTTACAAAATGAACAATGTTCCTGGGGTGTTGTTTGGTAGTTACTACAATGCTGTGTTGTGTTGAAAGATCTGCTTCTGTGGCACATAGACACTGTGCTGTGTTTATTTGCTTTAACTGTTCTACCGAAAATCCTTATCATCACTTTTGAAAATAAAATTGTTATTCTAATGGAAACTCCAGGTAGGAATATCAAGCCCCTCTCCTTTTTTCCCCACCTCCCTCTCCCACATACTCCTGACACTGCGTCTCTTGGCATTCTAGTCCCGCACGCCCCACTAAGACAGTGCTTGTCTCTCCTCCCCCCACCCACCCACCCCCCCACTTGTACACGACCACCCTCTCCCTCTTCCCCTTCCCTGCCCCTCCAGATTGCTGCTTGCATCCCCATGATGATGATGATGATGATGATGATGACGATGATGATGATGATTTAGTTGAGGGAGCACTCGAGATCATGGTAATCAGCGCCCTGACGAAAAGTCAACATGAAATCTCATGGATGGGGACAGACTTTGTTTATAACGTATGTAAAGTCTGCCGCCCTTCTCTACCAGTTTAGGGGTGAGGCCTGACAGTTCACAAAATTTCACCACTGTTAACACAGGTATCAGTATCGCCGAGGATGGTGGACAGATCTCCAGCGAGACCAAGGGCTGCCCTAATATCAGTATACAGGACACACGTAGCCACAGTATGCTGAACTGAAAGCAGCACACCACAAACTTCACAGAATGGTGGATCCTCCCACCAGAGGAGGAAGTCATGTGTGAAAGGGCTATGCCCGATGTGCAGTCTGGTAAGCAAAACCACCTTCCAGCAACGAGGCCGACACGAAGTCCGCCAAGCCTTTGTGGTAGATTTGAGCGACTGTAGTTTGTTGTCCGACACCTGCAACCATTCAGTCTCCCACTGATGCATGATGCATCTGTCAGAAAATGAGAATGGCATGCAACGGGATGGGACACTGATGGACAGCACCGTCCCAACATGCTTCCTTGGCAGCTTTGTCAGCCATGTCGTTACCCTGAATCCCAATGTGGCCAGGTACCCAGCAAAAGAACACCACCTTGCCACGGTGTTGGAACCACTGCAAGGAGTCATGGATGAGCTGAATCAGCGGGTCTACCGGATACATTTGATGAAGTGCTTGCAGTGCACTAAGAGAGTCAGAACAGACAAGAAAACTCATACAGTAATGTCTGTCAACCCTCTCCAGTGCCATCAGAATGCCATATAACTCTGCATCATAATTTGTAAATTGTTCTGGAACATGCACTTTAAAATCCCTATCAGGGAAAACCACAGAACAACCGAGAGCATTCTCCTGCTGGGACCCCATGTGCTAGTGCATTCCCGTTCGAGATGCTGGAGTTGGCAGTTATGTGTGCATGAGATGTGCTTGCTTGTGTGTGTGTGTGTGTGTGTGTGTGTGTGTGTGTGTGTGTGTGTGTGTGTGTGTGGTCTTACCAATGAATACTGTGGCCAAAGCTGCAACTTAACATATCTTCTTTACAATAAGTAGCAATCTGTCTTTTCCTAATTGTTATTGTAGAAACTTTTTGCTTTTGTTGATTATTCTGTTCCCATACATACCATAAATCACAAGAGATTAAGCAAGTAGCAATCTGTCTTTTCCTAATTGTTATTGTAGATACTTTTTGCTTTTCTTGATTATTCTGTTCCCATACATACCATAACTCACAAGAGATTAAGCAAATAGCAATCTGTCTTTTCCTAATTGTTATTGTAGATACTTTTTGCTTTTGTTGATTATTCTGTTCCCATACATACCATAACTCACAAGAGATTAAGATCTTCAACAGTGTCAAGTATCGTGTGCTGACAAAGACAAGTGTATGTGCAGATTCTCGCTTCGGATTCTCCCAAAAAACATACACACATGTGAAACTGAGTAGTTTGTTGGTTGCTTGCTTGTGTAATACTTGGTATTATTACTTTCTTTGGCCAATAATGAATGCTGTTATAATAGTGCTATCACCATGAAAACACCAACATAAATATTAGGGCCAAACATTCAATGTGCAGTCTGAAAATTTGCAACTGACAGAGGCAAAATAATGCCCCTAAAATGTGTGACATGATGAGTACAGTTTTGATTCTAAACATTTGGCTTAAGAAACAATGTAACATTGACACAATCACCACCACCTGACAAGCTATGGAAGTTACACAAGAAAACAATTGATACCATTCTCCCAAGTCAACACAGTAAGTAGTTTAAAATACTGTGCAAGTTGGGAGTCTAAAGATGGTTTTTACAGACTCAGTAAAAAACATAAAAACACATTAAAATATTTTAAATTTTAGCAACAATTATTTAGTGCATAAGTATACATCTATACAACAATGTGTTTAAACACTTATATACTCACAAACATACCACTGATTGCAGGAGGATATAATAGATTTGAACATTTGAAATAAAGAATTACATATAACATAATGGACTGGAACATTTCATGCAGCAGTCAAATAAGTGAGAAATACTATCTATTAATGTCCCCAAGAGGGGCATTAAAAATATGACACATTATTGTACAGGAAATACGTGACACGGAAAACAAAACAAGACAACGACAGGACAAAAGTCACCGGGACAGCATATACCAAATTAATTTGATATCTTGATAAAATTATAAGGTAGTTTCAACACTGTGCAATATATTACAAGAAATATGCAACAAAATCAGTTTTTGAAAAATAAATGTTTCATGTAAGCACATATGTGTTAAATATATTTATATCTCACACTTTACAAAGAACAAACTTATTAAAGCTTACAGCAAGCAACTGTTAACAACAATACAATATTTTCTACAAACTGTTCTTGGTCTTTTTACAAATGTATTGTATAAAGCAGAAAATTATCTCTTGACACTTTTACTAAATGCCTCAGTCTTAACTGATGATAAAAGCATACACTCTTACTAATAATATGAGTTATTCAATAAAAGTGTGCCAGAATAACAAAACATAAAAACAATTTCAGTGCAATTTCAACATTTATTATCAATGGAGCTTCATCTATCTGGCCTTGCCCCTCTCTCGTTCTACATCCGAATTTGAGCAAGAAGGTGAAGAACCCGAACAAGAAGAAGTACTACTGCTAGTGCTTGTTGCAGTGGCATTACTACTGTTATCACTACTTCTTGTATGAACACTGTCTGCATTTTCACAAACGGAATCCTGATAAACAACAGTATTTTCTTTAGAAACTTCTGTTATCACAGACAGCTCCATCTGAGATGCAACACTGTCTACAACACCAGAATCATAATCAAATGACTCAGTTCCTAAAGTTACATCACTATGCTCACACACTTTGGCTGTATTGGGGCTGTCAGCAGCCAAGTCATGGGAACTGGCAATGTCTGTACTTTGTTCACACTTCCCCACTTCCATTGATTTTTGTTGCTCTGTTTCTACAGTCTTCTCTTCTCCAGTCTCTTCGCTCAAAGTTGTAACACTGGCATAAACTGGTTTTCTGCTTCTGCTTGAAGCCATCTGATGTGATGGTGTTGTACCAGTGCTCACCACTGAATGACAGGGCGAGTGCTCACCCTTCGTAAAGAGCTGAATTGGTCTTTGAAAACCTTTAGAGCTATGTACGGGTGTATCAATAACTTCACACTTCGAAAAACCAACTTCCGAGGAAAGCAAATATTGTGTGAATTTATGAGGAAAAAACTCTATACTTTTGAAGTTTCTGAAAATAGTTTCCTGCGAAAAGAAGCACAGACAAAATATGTTAAAGTATTGGCATTATAGACTATGTATCACAATAATAATAATAATTATTATTTTACTACACTATAAAATGTTTTATTTTATATGTAAAATATCAACTTTGAATGCTGATTTGAAGAACCTCATAGCCTCACAGTATTACTAGAATTAAAACTAGGTATCACATTAGCAAAACGAGGATAATGGAATGTAGTCGAATTAAGTCGGGTGATGTTGAGGGTATTAGATTAGGAAATGAGACACTTAAAATAGCAAAGGAGTTTTGCTATTTGGGGAGCAAAATAACTGATGATGGTCGAAGTAGAGAGGATATAAAATGTAGACTGGCAATGGGAAGGAAAGCGTTTCTGAAGAAGAGAAATTTGTTAACTTCGAGTATAGATTTAAGTGTCAGGAAGTCATTTCTGAAAGTATTTGTATGGAGTGTAGCCATGTATGGAAGTGAAACATGGACGGTAAATAGTTTGGACAAGAAGAGAATAGAAGCTTTCGAAATGTGGTGCTACAGAAGAATGCTGAAGATTAGATGGGTAGATCACATAACTAATGAGGAAGTATTGGATAGAATTGGGGAGACGAGGAGTTTGTGGCACAACTTGACCAGTAGAAGGGATCGGTTGGTAGGACATGTTCTGAGGCATCAAGGGATCACCAATTTAGTATTGGAAGGCAGTGTGGGGGGTAAAAATCGTAGGGGGAGACCAAGAGATGAATACACTAAGCAGATTCAGAAGGATGTAGGTTGCAGTAGGTACTGGGAGATGAAGAAACTTGCACAGGATAGAATAGCATGGAGAGCTGCATCAAACCAGTCTCAGGACTGAAGACCACAACAACAACAACAACAACAACAACAACTACAACAACAACATCACATTAGTTTTATTTCAGAAATGCTACTGACCAATAAATGATGCTAAATCATAAAATAACATGAGACACTTAGTATGGCTCACAAAACTCTTCCATTATTTACAACCAACAGCTACATATCGTTCGGAGATAGCATTGTCCTTAGAAAATATAAGTTTTCACATTTTAGTACTATTCTTTCCCTCTTTTCATATTTTATGGGTGCAAATGAATGAAAACTAAGTACCATAGATATTGAAGATGTATTTCAGCCAGAAGTTTGGTTTTTCATATTTTTAAAATAGCACACTTGAGCTTCATCTGATCAAAAGCATGTTCAAATGATTTAGACAATGAAGGTGGTGAATTGTGGACAAAGCAGTGTGTGTGAAATTGCGCAACTGATGATAACACGCTCGTACTACCAGGGAAAAGAAAAATGAATGGGGGTGGAGAAATTATTTCTGTCAGATATGAGGGTTGTAATATACCCAATACATTCTTCTTTTCAGCTGACTGTCACTGAATGCAGTTCTCAGACGAGGCTAGAAGCAATGGTAGCTGGCAATATGAACAGTTTGGGGCATTAGTTGCGGAGTGTAACTGACACCAGTCAAAATGAAACCAAAAAAAATTTTGCAGTCATTGGTTTCACAAGTTTGTGCTAATGTTTTTACAAGCAGAGGTAACTTCATAAGAGTGAAAGCTGAAACAAGTCTGTAATCACTAAAAGTAATTGCAGAAACTTAATTTCATTCATCACATTTAATTTTTCAGGAAAGCCTGCAACCGAATCATTCATGATTTAAATAATGAAAACTGCACTAGTTCTTGTAAGTAAGTTCATTATTTAAATCGTGAATTGCAGAAATAGTAACAAAAATTGAAACTATTCAGTAGAGTACTTGGAAGTCAATAATATTAGCTGAAATCATCATTGCTGCATGTCACAATGGAATAGAATGGAATTGCGAGTAAGACTGCTGCAAATTCCTCACAAATGATCTCAGATAGCCGATTACGTAACGCTTGCTTACAGCCAGGCAGCTCATTATTTAAATCATAAATTGCAGAAATAGTAACAAAAATTGAAACTACTCAGTAGAGTTCTTGGAAGTCAATAATATTAGCTGAAATCACTGGTTTCTGGATGTCATTTTTCACATGCGTTTTTCAAGAACACCAAGAAGAAAGTCACAGGCTTGCTGAAATTGGAAAACTGAACTGAAAGATTTGACAAACTCCTTATACAGGTCACTGCTCTGCCATACATTTTAATGTTCTGAAATGCCACAGAAGACTGAGATAAGAATACCTAGGAAGAGGGGCTCATCTATTCGCAACTAGACTTCAGACCTGGAAAAATTAGTAATAGTACAATCCTAAATGTAGCATTTCACCAAATACTGCTTCAGGTGAAAGAGGATAACATAATTTACTTTTACCAACCTTAAATCAATGTACAACACACCAATCTCAGGATGATTTTCACTTAACATGGTGAGTTAACAAGAGAACGCTGAATTACATCCTTGGTTGGCATTTTCCTATATAAAATGAGACTGTGTATCATTTCAAGGTGAAGAAATGATTCCTGGTACTGGATAACATCTACATTATCAGCCAATGCAAAAACCAAGCTAGACACATTAATTTTGAAATGACACAGTGGCTTTCGAATTCTATGAAGGCTAAAGAGAAACTGATGCAGATTACAGATTAATTCTGCCTTGGTTATGCAAGTTCCTGAAGTGAAGCATTAGTAAGACATAGGTCTGCACTTTTTCAACAGGGAAGCAGACATGCCCAATGGCAACATCACATTGCACAGATGACATTTCAACTACCACTCCAGCAACACCAAAGAAAATTTTGATCATGAAAAAGATGTGCAGGATATGAGAGACTCATCAGTGTGCAGTGAACATCAGTTAAGACAACGTGACACACAGCACATGGGCTTTGCATTAAACAGGTCAGCACAGCGTATGATGTGATGATAATCAGTGTTGCAAAACTTTGGCCATTCACTGGCACCCTCCTTACACATTATGACATTGCACTGGATGTAAAGACAATGAAAGATCACTCCTGCCACCAAATGTAAAGAGGGGGAAAAGCAAATTTCAGGACAGCAGAAAGACCCTTCAATGAAGATGCAGAAGTAAGAGCACTAATCTAAAGACTGAACTACTGACTAGATGATGATGAAAGAGGAAGGGGTAACAAGCCTGAGGCAGAAAGAGTATATCAGTAACAGAAACACACACTTTGTGACACTGCAAGACTGAATGCCACCTGGAGAAGATGTGGGCATGTGTAGCAGTAAGGAGAGTATATAAGTGGGACAAAGAGGTATTGGGAATCATTCTAGTGACAACACAGGTTGCAGATGGGGAAATCCACCAACATAAATGATTTGACAAAGGACAAATTGTTATGGCCTGGCACCTGGGAATGAGCACCTCAGAAAAGGCAATGCTGGTCAGCTGTCTGCTTGCTGCTGGTGTGAGCATCTATGGTAAAAAGTTGAAGGATGGTGAAACCACGAGCAGGTGAGAAGGCTTTGGACATCTACACCTCACCACAGAGCCTGGATATCTGAGATTTGCTCACTCTTCAAAGCAGGGTGGGTGGCCATCAGTTGAAAATGTGATAATAGAGTACGACGTTGATGTCTGCATGTGTGTTTCAGGACACACTTTCAGTGCATATTGTTGAACAGAAGACAAACCTCATGTGCTCCCATGACAAGCTGACAGCATTGTCAGTAACAATTGCAGTGAGATGGGATCATTTAGACTGGTGTGTCAATCAGCGTAAATATGTCTCCTGATTGGATGACACACGTTTCTTGTTACACCAGGTCAATGGCTGGGTCCATGCATGCCATCATCCAGGCAAATAGCTGCTTGAAACATGCACCATGATATGGACACAAGCTGGTGGGACCACTATTATACCATGGAGGGGAGGGGGCACTCAACTGGGCTTTCATGTGACATGTGAAGGTATCACGACACATCTTCCAGAAGATTAACTGTTAGTCTCACATGACCAGAACTGGGCTATAGTGGTTTAAGGAGCGCGACAGTGTACTCATGATGTTTGACCTCACTGATTCTTGAGATGATTTCAATTTTTCTCTATCTGCTCTAGATTTTTAGATCGGTGTTGTTTCTAACAATCAGTTCTATATAAGATGTGCAGTTCTAAGTCCATTTAGTGCAGCTCTGAATCATATACACAAGGACTGGTTCCTGCTTATTTGCCTTATTGTCAGTCTGCCGTCCAACTCGAGGAAAATTCACCAGGAGGAAGCATTTGGTAAGTTAGGTGACCTTCAATACATGAGCTGAGGTTAGTTTGTAAATTCTTGCCACACAAGGTAGAAGCAGGCTGGCCTCTTGTAATATATGTATGTAGAAAAGAGTTGTTACAAAGTTAACCTAAAACTGTACTGCAGTGCAGATTATTTTATTTGTGATGTTGAATAGAAATAAAATGAGGCCAATCAGAAGAAGTTATGCAAATTATCCTGATGTGTTTTGCTACATAATTGGAGGACATGTTGAAAGGCAACAGGAAACTGTTAGTTTCTTTGTAAAGAGAGCTTACCTTGCTCTCAGGCTTGGTGATCAGGATAAAACTTGGCAATACATTAGTTCTACAAAACTCTTACAAAACATTTGCAACAATGGAGTATCAGAAAAAGAAAACATCTGAGATCTGGTGTAGCGGTGGTCTGGAGAAGACCAAAACCGCTTTGATGAGTTATTTATGTCTAGTGAAATTTATCGGAATCAATCTAAACAACCATAGCAAGTGGACTTATCTTGATTTAGTATCTGCAAGATGCTCAATACTTCACCCAGAGCAAGTGACTGATCCCAATGTTTCACCAGCTACCACAGTTCTGTGAGAAGGAAGGAAGATTACAGTTTAACATACTGTTGACAGCGTGGTCATTAGAGATGGCACACAAGCTCTGATTACAAGAGGAAGGGGAAGAAAATTGGCTGTACCCTTTTTGAAGGAACCGTCCCTGCATTTACCTGGAATAATTTTGGGAATTTATGGAAAACTTAATCTGGATTGCAGGATGGGTGTCTGATGACCAGTGTTGTGTCTCTGACACTAATGAAGGTGACTGATGAGGGAATGCCATCAATTCCTCAATGTTTCAACCAGAAAGAGTTGAATGACCTCACCAAAGATCTCAACCTGTCAAAAGAAGCTTCTGAATTACTAGCTTCCAGGTTCATTGACAAAAATTTACTAGTACAAGGAACCAAAATTACTTTTTACTATACAAGGAGAGAGTGACTGCAACCTTTCTCTCAAAGACAGTTCTGTATTTTGTCACAAAATTGGATAGCTCCTGGAAAAAATGGGTCTTCTGGATATTTTCAAGATGATTGGCACCTATTTATTGACAGTTCAAAGCAAAATTTGGAATGTGCCATACACAACAGGAACTAATATGGCTAAACACCAATTGCTCGCTCAACAAAAAATAAAAGAACATGACATTAGAGTTTTGGTCTTGGAAAAGATCATGTATTATAAACATCAATGAGTGATTTGTGTGGACTTAAAAATGGTAAATTTTCTCCTTGAACAGCAAAGGGATCACAACAGATATCCATGCTCCTTGTGTCTCTAGGATAGCAGAGACAAAAAACACCACTGGTTACTCAGTTTTCCTGAAAGTTTAGGTGACACCATTGTGGCAGAAGGTGATATGAAAACTATGGAGGACTGCTACCAAGGAAAATGTGATACAAACATGATGACAGATTACCACAAGAGTTTGAGATAGGATTGTTTCAAAATACATTCTAAGAATGACACTGAAAAGAAGCTTCCAAAGTGTTCAGTGACTAGTTGGTTTCATCAACAACTTATTCCTTTATTTGTGTGTATAGTAATATCTGCCTAACATTGTGAAATTTGTCTTTTTTAATTTGGTCCATGGGTTTAACTTAAAAGTGCAACGTATTTCAATAAAATGTTAAACACTAATTAAAAATTGGCAATGAAAAAGGACTGGAATATTTAGAGATAGATGTTACAGCTACAAGAGACACACAGAACAGAAATAGTTTCCAGACAGAATATTCAACTGAAAACTAATCAAGTAAGAAAATACCAACACATGATAAAACAGAAAAAACTTCTTTACCAAACAGAGCATACACAAATTAAAGACAAAATACAGTTATACACAGAGAAAAAAATTTACAGAGTTTTCATTTATCACATTTTTCGAAACGTACCTCCAACCTTCTTCACTCATGAAACCTTCCAGAGAATAGTGTGTATATTGCAGTCCTAAGAAATGAATGGTTTTTAATGAGACCAATTATTTCAGGACTCATCAGCAGTTAGTTTACTGAACAGCCAGTGCCAATGCACACAGGGGACAGGAAATAGGTAAAACCAAGTTTTTAAAATTCCTCAGTGTTCATTTTGACCAGAACTTTAAATGGAAATCATAATATTGCATAGCTTATCAAATGTTTTGACAGCATTTTCTGTAAGTGTAATTCCTGCTTTTCATGGCGAAAACACCAGAGAAATGTTTCACTTTGAACACCTCCATTCATTAATGTCACATGGAAAAATTTTCTCAGATAATTCTACACAAAATATATTTAAAAAGCTAGGTATGTTAATAGCAGCCTAATGATATTTATTCTCTCATGAAGTTTGTTGTGATAAAACAGGCACAATTCAAGAACACAGTAGCATTCATAAATTTAATGCCAGCATCAAAATTGCCTCAACTATCCACAATTTACCATTAATATTCCACAGAAAAGAGCAAGGATGCAGCAACACACTTCACCACTTCCCTAACAAAGTAAAGATTCTGGCAGACACTGAACAGTTTTTAAAACAAACTGAAATAATTTCTGTAACACTTACCCCACAGACGTGTATTTGGATACACAACATCAGTGTTTGGTTGGCTATGTTTATTAAAGTTTACTTGTAGATTAAGAAAAAAGTAAAAATTCAGTTACGTAAATGGCCAGTATGCAGAAATATTTTTGCCGAGACAATGTATACTACTTGTAAGCCTACTGGCATGCACTGACTGTCACTAATCTGAAATAATTTTATGAATTACTGAACATACCGTAAGTGCCTTCTTTTTCTTGTAAGAATCCCAGGACTGAGCCTCAAGTATCAAATGTCCACCAGGCCTTAACTGAGCAAACATGCGCCTGAATGCCTGGCGAAGTCCAGCATCTCCCCAATTAAGATGAATCCACTTTGTGACACTCAAACACAGAATGACATCAAATTGTGGCTGTTCTGTGCCTAACAATGCCTCTGATTCCAATACATAATTTCCCTGCAAATAAAGAAAAACAGCTACACAATCCAGAAAAAAAAGTTATAAATGCATACTCTAAAGTTACAAGGAGACAAAATTTTGGTCCTTACCACCAGCACATAAAATTCCGCGTACTTCTGACAGAAACATTTAAAAATAGCAAAAAAGGAACAACGCCTAGCATTTGGAATTCTTTCCTCAGACGGAAAGATGAACAGGTTGACAGAGATAGAAAAAACAGAGCATTTCGCCCAAACCTCAGACTTCGGAGGTTGGGTGGAGGGCGACCCACCCATCGTGCGACTCAACCAACGTGGCAACAAGTGGAGACAAAGATGAAGCCAAGTACCAGCAAGTCCATTTATGTCTGTGAATTTAACAAACTTTTGCATCTACACTTCATTTTTATTCATATAATGTATATTAAAATGTGCAATAGCTTTCCCTGCATTGGTAATCCCTAAAACATGCTGACAGGAAGTCCAACAAACACTTTTGAGTATCCACTTCTTTTAATTTAGCAGCTGTGATGGTATGTATCACATTTTGCACTAGACAGTACCCTGAAAGCAACTGAATCCAGAAGTACTTGGGCTGCCATAAGGAGTATCCACATTACTTCACAGTCAACACTCCATGATTAACTGGTTGGCTGGTGGCTATTAAAGAACTAAATAGCAAGGTCATCAGTCCCTCTCTCATACTGAATATGGAGTCCTTGGCATCGGTCATAAATATGATAAGAACTGTAACAGCACATAGGAGTGGTAAAATCAACAATATTGATGCCAGACATGAGAAATAATTGCATAAGACATGAAAGTATATGGATCAGGCTGGTCTGCCGGCCTGAAAGCAGGGTCATCTGTGGGGAGAAGCACCTCCCCATGTGCAACAAAGGAACACTGTCAATGCTCAGCAAACAGTACAGTGTATAGTCATAATAACCTGAACAAGTTTCATAAAACTTTCCATTACAAACACCATTTTTCAGACAGATAACAATTTTTGATTTGTACAAGTAGAAAGGTGGATTTTTCACTTTATGTGAACTTTTTCACCATGATTGTTGTAAATTCATGGGCATTTATACATTTTTAGGCTTTAGCTTTCACCATGTATACATTTTTAGGGCTCCATATGTCAAACGGTAAAAATGGAACTCTTACAGGATCACTTTCTTGCCTGCCTGTCTGTCTGTCAAGATCCCTTTTCCTTAGGAAGGAAAAGAGCCATCAAGTTCAAATTTATGTCACATACTAAGATCTAAAATGCTTTTGTGGTGTAAAAAATGTAAGCTTCTAAGTCAGTGTAATCAACAGATGTGGCCATATATGTCAAATGCTGTATTTTAATGTAAATTGACAGATTAAAAAATCTACTCACCAAGCGGCAACAGGAGAACACACACACACACACACACACACACACACGTGTCAGGCCTGTTGAGCTACTGGTAAAGCATGTGACCGAGAACAGACATCATAGCATTCAATCTCGATTGGACTATGGATCTTTCAGTCATCGTTTTTACCTAGCTACACCTCTCAACAATATGAGAAGCTGATGTAAGCAATATGCTGTTCAGATTCCACATTAAACTGTGGGTTCCCTTTCCCTAGTTGGATAACAGGGATAGGTTAGGGATACACGAGTCACTGAAGTGGCGGCCAACAGAAAGCTTAGCACCTGGCCACTGACCCACACAGAATCATCAGCACTTTAGAGCCCGTGTTTACTAGACTTTTTGCTTTGAATGCTCATTCCCATCATGTCTCTCTGTATAAGGGTGTCCCTGATTATGTAAGCAGTGAACTGTAGTTTTTCGCCTACTTTAGCAGCTTTGTTTGCAAGAGACTAGATCTGGTTCAAGTCATGACAGTTTGTCTGTTGTTGAGCGCGCGCGTGTGTGTGTGTGTGTGTGTGTGGGGGGGGGGGGGGGGGGGGGCGCACAGTTCACCAAGCTAATAAATATACACTGTGTCCATCAACCTTGTCTTCAAGTGACATACCACCAACTTCAAGACTCTAATTAAAGAGGTAGAGAAAGCAGCATTTGCACCACCACTGGGCAGGAATGAACTCAACTAAGTGCTTGAAGTATAATAATCATTACAGTAAAGAAGTTATAGAAAGTAGTTATTACCTGTACAAATGACACATTGTGAGGAAATTTCTTGCGCACCGATGGACTTTCTCCTTTTGTGAAGCCAGGCACATCCACTGGGCCATACAAAATAGGCATTGAAATGGGGAAAAACCTATTTGGTGGGCAATCAGACATCATTCTATCCCCTGGAGGAGATTCAGCACAATTCACATAATGACGCACATTTTTACGTGCGATTTCAACTAATTTCCTATCAATGTCAATGCCAACAACACTACGTGCACCAAGGTCACGTGCCACCATAAGTGTCACATGGCCTATGTTGCACCCAATATCCAAGACATCCTTATCTTGAAATAGCTCTGGCCTCTGCATGAAACATTTTAATCTCGAGTCCTCCTCATGCATTGGATTTCGATAGCCGTAATACCTGTAAATAACAAATGACAGTGTAATTTGCAAATTAACAGGTACTGTACATAAATTAAGTCTGCTACAAATTTGATATTATGGTGCCATTCTACATAAAGACATATGTAAGTAAAGAACAAGTAAAGAGTTAACTAAGAACAGTTATCAATAAGCTCTCAAACAATAACATTTCAAAAGTGGCATATAGGCACACTAGTGTCATTACCAGCACTTAAATTTAGTACTGAACAGAACTGCATAAGTGTGTAATACATGCATTCCCAACATGACACACTCTAACAGTAAAATCTGGAACTCCCTACTAATGTCACACTGCTTTATTGCTTTGTGACTGAGAAGTATACACAATACCAAAATGTGACATTAGCTCCCCCCTCTACAGGAAAAATTAAATCACTGAATATCAGTGATAACTAATCACTCAGATGTAAATATAACTGATATGAGAACCACACGTGTGTGTGCATGCATAAGTCTTTCTCCTACTCTGGATCTTCTACCTTGCTCCTGTCCCTTCTCACCATTTTGTGTGTATCTCAACATCCCATAACTTACCTCTGCTTGTATTTACATTTTTTTTTTTTTTTTTTTTACCCCAGCATGATCTTTCCCAACCACCTCCCATTCCAACCCATATCTCTCCCTCATTCAAACCCCCTTTATTTTCCTGGAAGACTCTGTGCAAAATGTAAACATCATTCAGTCTTTTATATGTACCTCTGCAGTGATTATTGCCTCTTCTATTTAGTAAGTAGCAACCTGCACATACAAATTATATTCTATGCTGGATTTTATACTAATGAAAACTACACAATATCATCCCCACACAGCCATGTAACATATACGCTATGGACTGTTCAATGCCTGGTCAAAAAAGGCATATAGCTCTTACCACTAATCATAAGCTGAAAGAGGAGACGGGGGAGGGGTGGGGGAGGGGGGGGACTCCATTAACCACTCTGTAAACAGATTGAAGACTGTATTCCTACTCTTACTTACTAACTGGAGGAGGAAATTCAACATTAGACATGGAAAACACCAGTCATCTTATGAGCACAGAAGATGCAGCAAGGCAAGTAGAGAGCTACTTATGTCCCTGAATAAAACATGTTTAGTTGAACAGGAGTATTCGTGAAACCTCACTGCCAACAGCATGTCCACACAAACTGTGATGAAAAGGTTCACCCATATGTTTGTACATCACAAAATATCTCATTTAAACCTATAATATTTTCTCTGCTGGTTAAACATCCTGAAAAGTCTGGATGACTTGGAAAAAACAGTCTTCTACAGCCATACATGGTTAGATTTCTAGAGTAGTTCACTCTGACATCATCAAAATGTGAGTCACATTACCTAAGAGTTTTAGGTCTCATCAGATTATTATGACTTAGAAATCTCTCCCACTTGACCCAAAGTAAATATGAAAAGATGGACTTTTTCATATTGCTTAAGAATTCTAGTGTCATGACTATTTGAAATGGATTGGTTCAATTTACCAAGATTGTATGACACAAAAAGAAAGAAATGAGATTAGGACTTAACATACGATCAATGATAAGGCCATTAGAGATGAAACTCAGGCTTAGATTGGTTAAGTAAATGTTATGTGCTCTTCCAAAGGAACCAGCCTGGCTGCTGTCTTAACCAATTAGTGAAATCACTGTATTCAGTGCAGCATCAAATGATGTTTACTCTTTTCTTCCCTTTTTAGTCCAAAGCCCACTTGTCACACCCTTAGCACATCATCATCATCATCATCATCATCATCATATATTTCACCATTCTTTGTCCTTGTCCTTTAAGTACTTGTTTCCGTAAAGCGAATCAGTCATCAATTCGAAGACTTTTTTGAACACCACAGTGTTCTATTAGACATGGTCCTTTTGGAGGTGGTAAGCCATTGCCTTCCTCCAACCTTTGAACTGATTACCCAGCCAAGCACTTACTTCATTCATCTTTTCTTTTTTCTATCTCCTTTCATTCTCTTCACAAAAGATTAGTTTCCAAGTTTTTTGTAGCCTCAGCTCTAGTAACCTCATCATGTCAAATACCAACATAGCTGCTTTTCCCTACAGACTGAAACAGGAGGTTGCCCTTTTTTAATTTAAATTTTCTATTAACATCTATTGTTCTAATTTTAATCCATGAAGTCACTACAACAGCATCGTCTCTGAAAACCATTTTCTATGCTGCTTACTCTTGTTTTATTACTTTTTTTTTAAAATTCAGACACCATTGTTATGATCCATACATGGTGTATTCCACAAATAACTTGAAAATGTGAATCTTGTCTTTATTCTGATGTTAGAAGTAGGTAAACATTATTATTATTATTATTATTATTATTATTATTATTATCCTTTTACAATTAGCAGATCCTCCTCCAGGGGGGAAATAGGTCTAGGTTGGGGTACGTCACTCAGACTCCAAGCTGAGAGAAATTCACCTACTGTGAGAATGTGATGAGATGGTGATGAAGATGAGGTGTCAGAATGTGAGTGAGTCCCTCTCGTCTGGGGGCTCTGTAGTCTACACCCTCTTTCTTTCCTAAAGAAGGGACAATAGTTCTGAAAGCTAAACAAGAGTTTTTTTCTGCTTTTAAATGTATATTTACAGTACTCTGAGTTTTCCCTTATACAGATAAGTACTGTCCAGCCATTCTGTCTCCTTGTAGTTGTACAGTTTTCTAAGGCATCTCTATCAAGGCAGATTTTGGCTTACTTGTCATGGTTTTTTTCTAGTCTAACTTCATGGAGAATACCTTTTTCATCCACATGCCTCTGCATTTAGAGTAACTCCCAGTATCTAAACTGCAAAACATTTATTTTACCTATATTCTTTCCAGTCTTTTCCTATATGCCTAATTATAAAATATATTGTCCTTTTCCTCATGTTTATATCCTTGCATATTTTTCTATCAGTTTCCTTCATATACATTAACTATCTTCTCATTCTTCAGCTAGGATAATCAACTTGCCTATAAACATGAAATTATGAAGATTTCTTTCTCCAGGTTGTACAATTCTTTGGCTACACTTTCTGAACCAATTTTCTATTTCCCACTGTAATGAGTTTTAGTAATATTCACAAAATAGAAACACCTGGTCAGAGGCCCTTATGTGCTGGGAAGTGACATGAATCCCTCAGCATATTTTAATTCTATTTGTACTGTATTTAATAAGATTTTTAAAGTTGTGTGTGTTTTCAATGTATACCTTTAACTCCATTGCTGCCAACACATTTACTTATTAGTACACTATCATACACTTTCTTGAAGCTGACAAATACCAAGTGGACCTCTTTTGCATACATTTTTTGCTTCCTGTTAGTTGTTTAAGGATAAACAGATTAGCCACACAGGATCTTCAAGTTCTCTTGTTTGTACTTAAACTCTCCCCCACAACATATGTTCCACTCCCCCACAACATATGTTCCACACAATCTAGTTGACAAAGCACTTACACTCATTCCAGCACAATTTATACATATTTTTTCAGCCTCCACCTGTAGAGCTAAAACCAGCACATTTTCATTCTGACAAGGTTCCTCATTTCCACATTTGGTATACAATTTAACTAGAACCTCTAATGTTATGGGCACATATTTGTAAAGCTCTACAAGTATGCCTCCTGGGCCTAGAAGTTTGTTATTCTTCACCCCCTTTAATGCTCCTCCAATTTCTTTCACTCTGAACACTTGACGGTGCTCTTTAATGGCTTCCAATTTGTAACTGCAGTCTTTTTACTCTGTCCTCCTTTCTGTCAACAGGTCTTCATAGTAATGTTTCCACTTATGGATGTCTTTTGAATAAATTGTCATCTGTCTTGTTTGTTCTCAAATTCCTTAACATTTTTGATGAAACAATTGAGCACGACACTGTATAAATTTCATAAAAATTCTTATTCCACATGGCATTCTAGTTTCTTCACAGTTGACAGTACCTTCCACAAACCTGTCTGTGTTTCATGTCCACAGCTGCTAACCACCAAAAGTTCAAATCTTTCTTATCTTTAACTAATCTCCATGATTTATTATGTCAATTAGTGTTTCTTACCCATTAATTTTCTCTAGAGCTTTCTAAGAGCACTCTATTTGCTGTAGATACCCTTTTAACATTCTACACAATTCACTTGTGAAGCTATCGAGCAGTCGTGCGATTCTTTCTGCTAATCTCAATTGGTGGAGGAATTTAGCTGATTCACGCAAAGTTTTCCAAGTATTACTTATTTTCTTTTCCTTGTCCTGAACATTTACTTGTGATATCCTTTGAGTCTTCTATTTAAGGGGTTAGCAAGTCAGCAAACATAACCAGAAATACTAACTCTTCTGCCTGCAATGGTATGTCAGCCAAAGTACTGGAATCTTGTTCCCTCTTAGTAGCACCAACCTTGGGTTACACTGAATGGCTCTTCAAAAACTGCAATGTTTGCAGATGACACAGGTGTAGTAATAAAGCACCTTAACACTTTCATACCAGATACAGCCGGGAGAATAATGGAATAGGTTTTTGTAACTATCAAAACATGAAAACACAATGAAGATATTGCCCCTGTATTGTTGCAAAATAACTTCAAAGTTGTGGCGGAACTGGTAGCCACACATCACCATCAACATTAGTGCTTACTACAAGGTCAGATGAGAGAGGCTCAGTTGCCACAGAATGTTGCAAAACACCATGTTGAACATATAGATCTAAGACTTTTTAAAAAAATTCTCACCACTCATAAAATTCTCAAATCACAGACTTTTTGCAACACAAGATATTACACTGGCAGTACTAAAAAACCAGGACTGTCCAGGCTAATTCTGGACATATGGCAAGCCTATGTCTGACAATCTTCTGGTGCACTAAAATTTGGTTGAAAAGTAATTATACTATTGATGTACCCAGTAAGAATATTGCTTAAAGCTCATGACAGTGTCTTGCAGAAGCCATTTCAAGGAGCTAAGGATTCCTAAACTACATGCCAATGTACTGCATGTGCTTCACAGTTGTACTAGCGGTTAATAACAATAGTGAATTTAGGATGAATTCAAACATGAAAACTCCAGGTAGGAACAACAACAATGTTGAAAAAGAGATACAGCTACTTACCCTATAGATAACACTAAGTTGCAGACAGGCTCACTTAAAAGACGCTTACACATAATATTTTAGCCACTGCCTTTGTCGGAAAAAGAGAGACACACACACCATTCATTCACACCAGCAAGCACACCTCACACACATACAAGGCAGCTAACTCCAGCATCTTACGATGAATTTAGCAGTTCACAGCCGTAACACTAGACGTGGAAATGATTTCCACATAGGTCACGCATCCTTCTCTAGATTAAGAATAAAATGGTGTGTGTGTCTCTTTTACTGATGAAGGCTGTGGCCGAAAGCTATTTGTAAGTGTCTTAATTGTGCCTGTCTGCAACCTGGTATGTCTTCTTTACAGTAAGTAGCAATCTGTCTTTTCCTACATTGTTAAGTTTAATGTTCAGATGTAAAAGTTTATAACAGTTGTCAGTGGGCATCAGGCAGGAAACTGAAAAGCCCAGATTCAAAGTAACCCCAATATTTGTCTTAGACACACCGTTACTGTGTCAGTAAATAGACAGCTGATAGTGATCTGTATGAAACGCAAGATAAAAACAGCAGCAGTATTGTATGGGAAGAGCACCAATGGCTTTTCCCCCCCTTCAAATAAGCTGCTTTTTCCCTAACATAAATATATACATATGAGGAATCTAGAAGTAATTACCATAATTATGAGCTAGTATGTTAGTGCTAGTTATAATTTATTGTTGGGTTGCTTTGCAACAATGGCCAGGACTGGTTGCTTCTACATCTTAACATTGAACTTTACTTGTTTCGTACTTCTGAAGGCTCTCTTTCATGGTAGGATTTCCAGAACACATTGCTTGAATGAATAAATTAAAAAGAAATTTGTGCCTTTGACCAATAAAGAAATCTGATCCATAACTTCCACCTTTCTTAATCTTAATGCCCAGTGCATCATAATGATATAATCTATGATTAGCTTTTACCTCTTTGTTAATTATGTCCATGTGTACTTACGAATCCTCATGCCTAAATAATCCATATAAAATTTTCCATGAAACTGTTGGCACGTCACCCTATTTTCAAATCAGACTTCTTCCCTATATTGTCCTACTATGAAGTCAATTTTTCATTTTCCCCACTCTTCCATTAAAGTCTTCAAAAACCTGTATTTAGAGTTACAATACAAGAGTTATTCAGAAATTAAGGTCCAAACTGCCGTAGGTAATCTGATGTACCATGAACGCTGAAATGTGCATGCACAGCAACTCCTGGCATACCATGTTCATGAAATGACCCCATTTGCATTAATATTGTTGCGGTGTGCTGTTTACAGTGTCAGTTCAAAATGTTTAAAACAACTGATCAGCCTGCCAACTGTGAAGTACTGTCAGCGAGTCAGTTTTTGATGGCAAGCAACATCGCAACAGCGGAAATTCACAGACAGATAAGTAAATTGTATGGTCACAATCTGGTTAGCGACAGCGAAGTGCATAAGCAGATGAGAGCTTTCAAGGACGGATGGCAAACTGTCCGTGATGAACCATGACCAGGCCATCCAAGGTGGTCTCAGAAGGTTTGGGCAAAGTTGTGGGCGCAAAGATTCTTGAAGACCAAACAATTTTCACTTGTTTGACTACCTAGAAAAGTTTCATAGCAGGAATCGCTTTGCAAAAGATGACAAGGTGAAAGCAGCAGTTAAAGACTGGTTATCCTCACACAAATAGCACATGTCTATGACAGGATATCAAGAAAGAGGAGAGTGCCATCTGGTTCCACAATGGAAGGAGATCTAATAAGTCACCTCCAAAGAAAAACAATCAAACTTCTACACAGTACCTCTGACGCAAAATCTGTTAGGAGACTTTGACCATGAGCTGCTGCACCACAACGACTTTAAGGACTTCCAAAGATCCGCATAGAGGGCATTCCACTGTGTCCTAAAGTTTGCAATACAGGAATCGCAACATACAGCTAGGCCAAACACCTGACCACTCTCCTGACCCCATCTCTACGGAAATGCTAATGTCACGTCCACAATTCCATTCAGTGTGTACATCTCCAAGAACTTCACCTCAAACATAGTGACCTGTGGGTGAACTATGTAGAGTAGTCCTTGACCAGGGTATCACTAAAGGTATCTTGTCTCCAACGATGCTGAAGACACTTACTACAAACAGGTGGGTCAGCTATACAAATATCAAATTATCCTCTGTTGAGATTGTGTGCTGAAGCATTACAACAAACTCTAAAAATCTTCATAGTATTTGTCAGTTTTAGTGTTGCTGTACAAGGTTATGTTATTTCAAATAATTATGTAAACACTCATATCACTGAAGGAATTCTGGAGGTCAAGGGAACCGTCTGCTTTGACCCACAATGTATGTATGTAGTGTTGTGTGACGTCATTGTGGCACTGTGTCTTTGAGTCATGTCATGTTTGGAGATGGCGTGATAATATTTTTTGGGGGTTTATGAATTTATGTTAGGTGTGAGTAGTGTCACGTGTTTTTTGTGGACCAAAATGTAATAGTTTTTTCTTGTTTTTTTGTTAAAGATAGATGTTACAGACACATTTAATAATTAGTTACACTAAGGTGCACTGGGCAATGATACGATTATGGCAATAAGGTTTTTGCAGCAGAATGTTTGATTGTCAACTATATGAGGTGTCATGCATAATGAGACTATGAAGTTGACTAGAGCTCCGGCTTCTCGGACTAGGGATCTGAACATGTGGCGGTGTCATGACAATATTTGGCAATCTGACAGGACACCTGGTTTAACAATCTATCTTGGCCTTTAGGGACATTGTTTTACTTATGTATTATTTTTGTTATCATTCATCTTTGAGGAGTAGTTCTTTTGTTTTCTGAGGGCTTTTTTTTCTTTTCTTTAATGTGTGAATGGTTCCAGTTTTTGTTTGTTCTATTTCTTTGTGAGTGTTTTTGAGAGGGGGAACCTGGCTGTATTCATCGGTCTCTAAGGTTGGTAAGTTAGTTTTTCATTTTTTGTGCATTATTTATAGTTTGATTTGGTGCATAGCTTTTTGTTTGTATATTAATTGGTCAAGTGAATCTGAGTGTTTTTGTCTACACAAGTGAAGGGAGTCTTGCACTGCTGCATTTTTAGAGTTGTATGTGTTGATTTTTTGGTATCGAGGGTTTCATTTGAGCTATATAAGTCAAGGAAAATGTGTGATTCCTACGGTTTTTGTGTTGTAGCATTAAGTCATATGTTGAGAACTTTTTGTGCTTGATATTGTGGATAATATTTATTTCAGGATGGTACTGTTTTGTGTACTATCTTGTATGGCTTGGCCCCAGTCTGAAACCCCTATCTTCCGTGGCTGTCCCAAAAGTTTTGTTTTACTGCTGGAGTGAAATATTCCTATGTCATTTTTATTTTTGTTCATATGTGTGTGTAACGACATAATGGTCACCATATCATATATACCAAGTAGGGGTGTCTGCTATCTTGATGACACCATGGGTCAAAGCAGACAGGAGGAATCTGATACTTCCCTAATGCCAACAGGAACACTAACTTTCATGACAACAAGAACACTAACTTTCATTATAACAATGCCTTATTCAACTGCCAGCATTGCTTCTAAATTATCTGATAAAAACTTCACTTACGTCACTCAGTTTTAGCATTATTGAGTACCTGTGATTGGTTAAAGGGCAGAGAATCTGTTGTACATTTCCTTCCTCTACATGGGTGACAGAACTAACAGCCATACCCCATCATAAATAGCACAAAATGCCTCAAGAAGTAATGCATTATTTTATGCCTATTCCGCAATATAGCGTAGGAGTAAATGCTAAATAAATTGTTTTAATAAATGTCTGCAAGTAAGGTAAAGAAGTTAGACATTTTACAAATGGCTTTACATATCACAAGAACATACAAGGTATAGAGATTCAATGAAATCATTAAAGCATTAAAAATTAATACACAGTCTTGACCACAGAAAAAAAAAAAACAGTGGTAACTGGTTTCGTTCAGTTTTTATCATCTTCAGACCTGATACCTTGACGGTAGGCAGTGGTAGTGTACGGCGCAGGTGTTAAAACTCTATTAACATCCACAAAGGAGTATCTATCTCACAAACGCATATTCATAATATGTATATAAACAAAATAGAAGAGTGAAAATTGTGTTAACTGTGATACAATTGAGATTTATAAGTAGACTTTAAGTTCCAAGGGGGATACAAAAGAATTTAAACTTCATGTTGAAGAGTTTCAACAATATTTCGGGAGGATTTACTGGTACATGTCCAAAGACTTCAAAACAAAATTCTTTTATGACTGGGAGTTACAAGAGGGTACTATTTTAACACAGAAAAGCATATTACAATTTGAACACTGCATTAGGCCCCATTTCACACATCCCAGTCTGATGCCAGGGCAGGAAGAATTTAAAAAAACCCAATTTAAGAAACCTAGCAGCAACATTTATCATTTTGCCATTAACACTGAACTATGAAGACCAAATTTTAACAGCTAGTCAAACAAAATTGATACTGATATGTAAGTCAGTTCACATAATATGTGGCTAAAACAATGTGTCAACAACCCAATGCTATGGGTCTCCCAAACTGCATGACCAAGTAATCCTTGTGATGAGTATAACACTTGTTCACTTACTGGAACTTCTGTGAGGTAGGGTTGAGAAAACCTACCATATAGAGGAGAAGTCAAGTCACAGACAGGCACAACAAAAAGACTGCTATAATTTTGACCACTCTCTCTGGCCACTGGCCAATGTTGTTTTAGGGGGTGGGAGTGTTGTGGTTGTGTGTGCTTTCTACTCCAGAAGGTCTTTCAGCAGAAATCTTAAATGTATATCAGTCTTTTCATTGCAATTATCTGAGTCAATATATGCTCTCTATGGTGAGTAGCACTCTATCCTTTTCATAATATTATTGTTATTCCATTTTTTCTTCTTTCCTAGGTCAATAACGAATATTTTCACATGATAAATGTGAAATGCATATGGGACAAAAAAATTTATTTTGTTCAGTTTTAATTAGGCAGACCTGAAGTGAGTTATCAACATATTACCTGCAACTGAGGACAACATAACAACAGAAGTTAAATGTTATGACAAAAATTGTGTTAATTCTACCCTAAAGATTAGAGCAGAAGGTGTTCTTTCTGTAGCCAATTGCAATATGCAGTAGTTTGAGATAACCAATAAGAATTTAGGAAAAAGACAATGTATTATGACTGGTGGGCCATGAAGGTTTGTCTTAAATTGTTACTGTGAATGCTTTGAATTTTTTAACAACTTTTTTGACTTTTAGGTTGTAGTGACTGATTTGCAATGATTTCCAAGGTTTACGTTAGATTGGAATATGACAGTTTGTGAGTCACCAAACCCAACCAGTGTGATGTCATATGCAGCTGATCTACTGCTACTGAAAGTTGGTATAGTGATTCAGAACATAGTCTGCAATTGGCACCTAGGTATGCCTCACTACCATGCCCTGCAACTTAAGTGAATATTATGTCATGAAATTATTTTTACTGATATAGAGAATATCTTGTGAACCATCTGGATTACAACTACAGTTTTACTGAATATATTACACATCCCACTATTACGTCCATGTCAGAATTTGGCACAACTGGTTTACATCCATCCTGCAACATATGTTGCTTGCCTGCAGTTCTCTTGTAATGTACCTATAACTAGCTGTTTTAATACCCCCTTGAGTTCCCGTCACATCTCACAGCAAGTGCTGCTGACATGACTCCATAAAATTTTTAATGTCCTTTTTCTAGATCATTATCTTTATTTTGTAATAATATATTTTATTCCTTTATGGAGAACATGTAGAAAGCATCATTCCTTACAGTTATTGGTAAACGTTATCGTAACTTTAATTTTACCTCCTCTATCATCCAAGAAGGATTAAGATTCAGAATTAAATTATTTCAGTGACATTCAACTATGACGTAGTTACATACTGCAAACTGTTTACTATCAGTCACAGGTGCCAGAGAAATCTTATAACTGTCATTTGGCCTGCAACATATTCAATACCATTTACTTCAAACTTATTTTTAATGTTGCTGGCAGATGGTTGGTTGGTGGTTTGGGGGAAGAGACCAAACTGCGAGGTCATCGGTCTCATCGGATTAGGGAAGGATGGAGAAGGAAACCGGCCGTGCCCTTTTAAAGGAACCATCCCGGCATTTGCCTGGAGCTATTTAGGGAAATCACGGAAAACCTAAATCAGGATGGCCGGACGCGGGATTGAACCCTCGTCCTCCCGAATGCGAGTCCAGTGTGCTAGCCACTGCGCCACCTCGCTCGGTTGCTGGCAGAGCAAAAACTGTGAATGTACATGGATTTTTAGGAAAAATACTGACAACTGAACACTACAAATATGGCTTCAGCAGTCTTTAAGAGTGTTCTTACAAAGGCTAAACTTCCGTCATCATAATAGTACAGTGTACTGCATCAATCACAACTTTAACGTCAAAATATTATGTGAAACTGACTTTTGCTCAAGACATACCTTGTATAGTTTCCATACTGGAACCTTGCATCTTTTTCCCGAAAATTGGGACGTGCATCATTGCCACCTTTTTTCTGCTGATTCCCACCTGGGCGATTCTTGCACACAGCTCCTGAAGGATTGGTAATGCGATGACCATAAGGAAGAGGCCGCTTCCATGCTCCTGGCTGGGGTATAACAGGGCTCACTATTTTGTCTTTTGTGTGCTCCATTTTCCGATTCCTCTTATCTTTTCCAGGCTCGTCTAAAGATTTCCGTATTTTCTTTTCTTTTGAAACTTCAGATGCGGCTGTTGGCTCTTTTGCATCATTATCCTCCACAGTTTGAACAATTTGTGCAGCTGATTCTATAACAACATCCTTCTCATTATCTTGGGTCTCTTCAACAGCTACAGCAGATTCAGCACCTCCAGAGACACCATTATCAACACTGTCATCTTTAGTTGAACCACCAGAAGATGAATTGCGTTTCTTTTTCCTGTTCCTAGACTTTCTGCCCTTCTTGGTTGGAGAAACAAGTTGCTGTTCGTATTCTGCATCATCTGCACCCGATATTAAATTTAGTGGATCCCTTAAATTTGGCGGAATAATAACTTCAATTTCACCTTTCCGGTGATGGGGCGTCGGGAGTGGTGAAGACTTTGGCGTAACAGCATTCATGGCCCTGAACAAACAAAATTAGTAACTGTTTGAATTTTTATTTTTACACACACACACACACACACACACACACACACACACACACACACACAACTTGAGTTTGTGTTCACTTCATTCTGTAGTGGCTACAGGTTTGTATCAGCTACCACTATATGCCATTCATGGGCTTCTTTGATACTGAAAAAGGCTTACTGTTTTGCTTTGCAAAGAAGACTAATATTACTTAATAATTCAAATGTGTCTTATGACCATTTAACCATGGTCAATGGTACACTTACTTGTTTATTTCTTCATCTTGCAGGCTGTTCAAGTTCAAAGGATCTCTGATATTACCGCCGAGTAGAAACTTTGTCGGTGGTATTATACTGTCTTTTTTCCTTCTTTTATACGGCGGAAAAAATTTGCCGTTGCCTGCAATGAAACTCTGAGAACGCTTTCTTCCGAATTTGAATCTGGCTTCATTTTCATGCTTGCCTTTCTTAGTCGATGCATTTAAAGGAAATTTCTTATTGTTCATTTTTTCAGTTTCCTTAGCACAGCTTTTCGTCAGGGAAGTTTCTTTATCGTCTGTATTTTCCATTTTTACAGGTCTTTCAATCTGAGTATCTGACATTCCTGAAAAGTAATAGAAACAAATGGTAAACTACAATATTAGTCGATATTATACAACGCTGAACTGTCAACTGTGAAGCAGCTCATTACTTGAGATAAAATGCAGGAATCATTAGTTTCTTTAAAGCTCTTAGCATTATCGTGTTTATAACAACACCATTCATGGCCACGATCACATTTCTGCTAGGGACACCCCTTAGTGCACTTTATTAATCAAAATTTAAATCATTTCGTAACATAAACATGTGTAAATTTACAATTCTTCAGCGTTGACAACTGTTTAACTAACGGAAAAACGCACTCTTTGTGTGAATCATGTCAATATCTGCACAACTAATGACAAATACTATGTTTGTGTTATTCCACGTGAGTTTGTGTACATCACAGCCTTCTGCAAGTCTGCGCATGCGCAGACACATATTCCTGCAGCTTACCTAGACATCTCAGGCTAGAACACAAATTTCTCTTATTTTCTATTCTATACCCACCTCTGTGACGTGAAGTAATATCTTGAACGAATATAGCTTCGACTACCTCGTAATAAATTACACAGTGGTACTTTCAAAACCCAAAACATCCACTACTACTGCGAAAAACTTCTGTAGCCGCCCGCATCTACGACGCAACACCACCATCAACGATGGCGATAGCAATAAGCTCACCTCATCCCCTCCACCGTTTTCTCACAACCTAACAAAACAACGAAATGACTTACGTTCCTCATTAAACCAGGCTGAACTCTTCAATGTCATCGAATATATGTAAATAAAACTGTTTTTCATGACTTTAAGCACCGTTGGATCGATTACTTGAACACAACTGCCAAAATACGAAGATGATTGCAGCCTTTTTTTTTTAAGTATCAGCGTATTTAGGACTGTGGTCTCGTCTCTAAATTATCCTGAGTAGTCGGTGTCATGTACCGTGCAAAATTTTCTCAAACAAAGCTTTTCCAAGTAACTGTAACAACCAGCACGAACTGGCTGTCAATTACGACCATCCCATTTTTGTATACATTCATTTTACTAAGATTATCGGTATATGCGAGCATTGTACTAGTGTAATTAAATTCCTGCTATCCTGCTAGGCGTATTTGGAAAATGAAGAGATGTACAGTGCACAGACATCATTCAATACAGCAGAATATACGCAAAGCGTCATTTCTGTGACAAAACACAAGAGCCTAAAGATCTACCGCCAGAGAGTATGGAATTTGATAGACTGTGGCTGAAGCATATGTCCAGACAAGGACAGGTTTCCACTCCGGGGTCAGAAGTTAAGCAGGTTGCTAATGTATATTCAATTATGCAAGCCAAAAAGCTTAGTGGCAAAATATTAAAAAAGCGAAGAAAGTTTTTTGATCAAATAAAGTAGAAAACGATAGTGTAATAGGTACATTTATAAATGAATATTACACCAGAGTCTATTGGTGATTTTATCCGGAAACAAGACTCAACTTATTTCTTTATCGATAACGTGCATTGAGGTTATATCAAGAGTAGGGCCAGATTATCCAATAATAAATCTGCGGCGTTGGAAATTGGATGAAGTACTTGAATCTATGAAGAGTAAACCAATAATTCAGAATTAATCCATGATTTTCGAAATAACATACATTAAACTGCAAAACCAATGTGCAATAGAAAAATGATAGCCATCCTTCGTCAGAGAGGTCTACGTCCTACCCAGCTTCCCTGTCTCAGGTACAGACGGCCTCAGCAAATGAACCATGAAACTCATGGACATGTGGAACTAATATAGAAAATCGGAAATATCTTATTGTAAATGCAGGAATTACAAAGTCTTGACCTGGAAGTAATTTTGTTTTAAATATGTCAGGGGGGACACTACATATACTTTTTAATTTCTGTGCATAACTTATTTATTTTGCACATTAAACATGACTATCATCAAAAGCAATCATATTTTTAACGCTGTAATATCCCAACATGCGCATTTCCCATGTAGGTACAGCATCCTCGTTAGCTTTACATGAATTATAACTAGATTGATTGGTAGATACTGTCGAGATACAATTGCTTGGTTTTTGTTTCCCTTCATAATGTATAGCTTTCTATACAGATAAAATTTATATATAGACTTTCAGAGAGTTCCGCAGCATCCATGGGACTCATTCATTTTTCGTAACAATAGCGTTGCTACAATTCCAAAATTTTCGAACTGCAGTAGTATTTGAGACAGAAACCGACACTACACCGTAGTCACGGCCGCCTGTATACAGGCCGTGTCGTAGTCCGTAGTGATTGATCATCGTTGCTGTGAGTGATGCTGTACGCTGTCAGACAATCACAGACAAGTGCGCTAAATCACTGCATCCTACATCTAATATAGGTGGCCGTGACTAAGCTGCAACGGGATATTAGACAAAACAATGAAAACATGGATGTTACGTTAGTGATGTTTATGCGTTTGTAAAAGTGATCCGTTGCTTATTAGTGCTACGTGAATGTGGGCAGTTACTTAATGGAGGCTTAATACGATCTTTTCCTTTTTTTCTTATAAAGTGTCTGATGTGCGGTTTCTGATTTTGGCACACGATAGTTTTTTTGCATATGTCTAAGTATTGTCATCGATGTTCAAAGCATATTAATGATATAACCAAAAATGTAATAAATTTGGTGTTACGAGGCTACATTGTTGTTTGATTACGTTTATTAGAGTAAACCCAACCGCACCAAACATGATTAACATTGTAAAATGATGGAACCGATCAAAAATAAGTACAATATTGTGTTTGCAGTGGTAGTATAGTGAAATTCATTTAGCTGTTAGTGAAATGGGAAAAGATAGGGTCACAGTGTCCAGACAAAAATGCACACGTTCCTCGGTAGCAACTCTAGTGTAGCAACAGAGAAACATTAGTTGACACGTAAATCAACACCAAATTATAGCTTAGGCACACGAAAGTTAATTTCCAGTAAACCTGTGTCATAAACGAAGTCATATGAAATGTTTTCTGCGGTATAATGATTTGGGACTTTACCATCACAATGGTTTTGTTGTTCACTACGCAGAACGAAAAACATCTAAGTAAGGAGTGTCAATACATTCCCGATGTTTTGGATGCACGCTAGCTATGTACAAATTATCACAATACAAACCATACAGAAAATGAACTGTGTAATTTTGACCGTATGATGATTTGGTCGATTGGACGTTAAAGCCAAATCTTCTGTCTTTCTTTATCTTATTTACTATTTCGAACTGATATTAGTCTGTCTCACATGGGATGTAAATAACTGATTTTAATTTTTTTGCAGTCTTCACAACTGAACTATGACACTGTAGGCTATTTGTAGATAATATGGGCAACTCACAGCAGAAGTCTCCATAGCAATTGAGGGATTGAACCTGCTTTTTGAAATCTCATCAGTTAGATTACACATAGTGACTCATGAATAAATATTTTCAATTGGTCTAGTGATATAACCGTTCAGAAACAGCACCTTCAAATAAAAGAATTTTGTGTCAGTGTTGAAGGGCACTGGCAGGTAGTGTAAGTTGATTGATTCATTGACTTTTATTTGGATCTGTTTGATTTCTTCATGTGCAGTCTGTGTATACTTGTAATATAGGACAAGTCATCATAAAATCTCTTAATATTTAACCTAGACTATGTATTACAGTTCAAAACAAATTTGGGAAATATGATAGTAATATTAGATAGACATTAACCCCATATTTAAATTTAGTTCTCAAAGTTATTTAAATTACTTTAAATCAGGAAACTACAGCCTAGTTTAAATAATTTTACATTTAGCTGTTGATTTATATTGAAGTACAAAAATTATTTTCATAGACAGATAAAAACAGTTCACACATAATAATAATAACAATTTATTCCCCATTATTTACAAACTTCTTTACACATTAAAATTCATTTTGCATTAAATAATTCTTAAGGAGTTTCAGGGACATCGCTGTCATACAGTTGCATAGATTCATAGGCAGACCTTATCCATTGTGTTTCTGAGTATCAAAGATCCAAATAAATCAAATATAGAAGCATTATTTAATTAGGAAGACTTAATGGAGCACTGAGTTATAACTTCAATTGCACAATCACCAGCTAAATCACAGGAATACTGAAAAGCAATTATCCTGGCCAAGATGGAGTTTCCTTAAATCATGTTCCTTAAAGACTTACTTATTCAATAATAACATTAATAGTAACACCATTCAGTTATTCCTTCCAGGGATTTCCTTTTTATTAACACGTAACTTAAAAACAAAATACCGAAAGGATACAGTGCTACACACCACATAGGCTCATAGACAGGCACTTGTAAAATAATGCTAGAATTATCTCATCAAAATCCTCTTTCAGAAATAGAAAGAACACACACACACTACGGTCACTATCTCTGGTTTCTAAGGCCTCACAGCTACTGACATGAGCAGCAATGTAGCTGGGGTGGGTAGTGGGGATGAGGGGGAGGCATAGGGGTTTAGATAACAGGGTAGGTGAAGGGAATATGCCTGTGGGAGCATGCAGGGATGTGGTGGGGACAGGATAGGGGTGTGAGGTGCAGAATTGGGAAGCCGTGTTGAGGGAGGGAGAGAAGAGGGGAGGTGGCAGCTGCAGAAAGAATCTCTGCTCTTGTGGACCAACACTTTCTTGAACCTGTAACCTACTCTCCTATATAAAAGACACCTGTTTCATCCACCAACTCTCTGCAGTTCCTGTTTCTCTACCACCCATCATTCTGCCCATAGCTGTCTATGCCGCCATCCTGTACATTAATATCCCCAAAGCCCATTGCTTTGTCACTATTGAACACTACCTTTCCCAGTGCACGACTGAGTCCAAACCTGCAACCTCCTTTCTGGTCACCATGATCAACTATGTCTTCACCCATTGTTACTTCTCCTGTGAAGGCATCACCTACAAACAAATCCTTGGAACAGCAATGGATAGCCACTAACCTATTCATGGTCCATCTAGAGAAATCCTCCCTAACCACGTAGAATCTCATATCCCTCACGTGCTTCAGATTCGTTGAAGAGATGTTCATGATCTGGAGCAAGTGTGTAGACACATTGTCCACATTCCTCCAGGACCTCAATACAATGTCCTCCATTTGCTTCAGCTGGTCCTCGGCGCAACAAGCCACCTTCCTCGATATCAAACTCCCCTCGGCAACGTGAATGTGCCCTTCACTGCTTGAGGAGAAGTCATGTCCATCATAAATCTTTAAAATAATAATAATAATAAAAAAAATCTGGTGGTCATGATAAAATATCAACAAAATTAGAGTGTGTGCTTCTGAGTTTAGAAACGTGTTAAGTTTGTGTAACCAGACATTTATGAGCAGAACATTTCATGATCTGTTGAAATAGACTGAAATTAAGCTTTGTTTGAGGAAGGAGATAAACAAATACTATCAAATTTCCATCCAATTTCAGTTTTGCTAGAATTCTCAAAAATTTGAGAAAAGGTGAATATAGTTGGCTTTTTAACCATATGACAACACGTAATATATTATGAAAGTTACACTTTGGATTTCTCAAGATTTGTGATATTGAAAAGGCTATCTACATATACAGCGAGAATGTACTTAATTCATTAGACAATAAACTGTGGACCACTGGTACATTTTGTGATCTGTCAAAGGCAATGTCTTTTTAAGTAAATTAGAATGTTATGGTGTAACAGGAAATGCTGCAAAATGGTTCAGATCCTATATATGTGACAGGAAACAAATGATGGTCATTAGAAGAGAGGCATAAATCAGGCATCATCCAACTGTGAACTAATTTCATGTGGTGACCCATAAGTTTCCATTGTAGCACACTTTTTGCTGTGTATATCAGTGCTTTCTCATCTGTAACATTACCAGATGCCAAGTTTTGTTTGCAGCTGATACAAACATGGCAGTAAATAGGAAATCAATCATACTCTTAGATAGATCAGTTAATTAAATTTTCAAGGATGTTAATAAATGGTCCATAGCAAATGCTTTGTCACTAAACTTTGAAAAAACACTCTATATGCAGTTTAGAACTTGTAAAATGTTTCTTGCAAATATGATGACAAAGAGAAATAGTTGACAGGGTTGAACGCTTGGGATTACGGCTTGATAATTAATTCAGTTGGGAGGAGTATACCACAGAACTGATCAAGTGTCTAAACATATCTCTGTTTTGTAAAGGAAAACCTCATTCATAGTAGCTTGTAATATTTATTATTATGTATATATATACTATGGACCATATTTCCCCTTACGAAATTTTTAGAGGTTGTGGCCAGGCACAAAAAAAAAATTGTATATCTTTATGTGCAGTGCAAATGTTGTCAGACTTAGGTATATAAAAATAAAAAACTATGCTAGGCTATGCTTACTTTCAATCCATAATGTCATATTAGATTATTTTTGGGGTAACTCATCATGCCAAACTAAAGTTTTCTGGGTCCAAAAATGTATAGGCCTAATGTGAATTATTTGTTGTGTGTACTTGAGAACAGCCTGCAGAAGCCTGTGTAGGGAGTTGGAGATGTTAATTGCTGCTTCCTAAATATTTATACCCTTATGAAATTTGTCATTAAAATGTATGCCTTTTTCAAACCAATGGTTAGTGCATCTAATTAATACTGTAACTAATAATAATCTTCATAAAGACTGAAAGTTATTTATTTTGATCTAAAAATTGTCTGTTATTCAAGAAAACACATTTTCAATGACATACCGGCAGCCATAAAATATTTAAGTTCTAATAAAGTTCAGTTTAGGAGGAGACAACAGGATTTAATAATGGCCAACTTCTGGGCAATTCCATAGTTACGGGTGTTACATGTAGACATCTTAAAATCAGGAAAAATAATGTAAGGAAAAAGATTTATTGAATTTAATAATGAAAAGTTTTAAGGCTTACATTACATTTCATGTGACAAATGTTGATACTGGAGTTGTTTTATTATTCTCCTGGTTATTAATCAAAAAGTAGTGTTACGGGTGTTACCATAAGTAGACCTGGCCCCTGTTATGAGTTAGGGAATTCTCTAATTTCTGCAAACTTGATGAAGCTTTTATTCTTGTAAAACAACTGTTAAGAGGTATTGCCCCAAATTTTATTTTGAAATATAAATTTTTATTTTTTTGGACATCGTAACTCAGTATATATATATTTTTTGCTGTTACGGGTGTTACATTAAATGTTACGGGTGTTACATAGATGCATCAGATTTGATTCTTGAAGGAATAAATCTACCTCTTACAATTGCATCAAAATAAAAGAAGTATTGTAGTTTATTTGGAATAAAAGTATGTGCTTAAAAAAACATATTTGAAGGATAAAGCTATTTATCACACAAAAAAATTTTTACAATTTTATAGTACAACCAGGCCAATATATCATTACTTACATTTACCTAATTTTGTAGGCTTAATAAATTTATGACAAAAATGTTTTCTTATTATTGATAGATTTAAAAGCTTCATTTAATTATCTTTTTCAGCAACATCCAACTCAAAATTGAACTCATAGTACGAACAGTTACCTTGTTGTTTGATTTCTGGTGTTACCTTAGATAGTACTTGACTGAATTTCACAAAACAAACATCAGTTTCATCTAGTTTAAAAAGTGTTCCTTTTTCCTACTGACTTCAGAAACATTATTTTCACATCCTCCTCTTCATCAACCTCACTCTGGCAGATTCCCAAGTAACAGTATTGAATTTCGATAGGGTTGGCTTCTTTTTATCACTTGCAATGTCGACCAAGACAAATAACCCAAATTTTAAATCAGACTTTTCAATTTTATTAGTTAGGCTTAACTCACAAGTACTTCCAATATTGTCTTGTGATTCAGATAGTGAAGCAGTCTCCTGATCAGAATCATCAGAACTGCACACTTCATAGAAGTTTATGCATCTTTTTGCATGTAATGTTTTAACTTTGGCCTCCTCAGTAATAAATACTGACACCCTTGTCATTAATGACTCTGCTGTTTTTGAAACCAGCAAATCAGTTGTGTTATAAGGCCAAAAGTGATGTCAGCCGTGGATTTGAGGAATCACTTGTAAATTTTTCCACCTTTCATCCAAAATAGGAATGTCATGCTCCACTGTTATCTTATCAACCCATAGTACCTTAAATTTAGAAAAATTCTTCAGAGTGTAGTCATAAAAGTCAATTGTGTTGTTAATAATAATTTCCCTAGATCTAACAGCATGTCCACATGCTCCTCTTCAGTGCACCTCCAATGCCGTCCATGGCTCCTTTACCATGTGAACTGGCAAAAAAATTCCACTCAACTGTCAATCCAAAGTCTCTCTCAAAATAACATAGATTGGACAAAGTATATTTATTTTTGAACTGCCCAGCACAGTACATTGTTAAACATAGGCTCTTATGAATGATTAGAATTTGCGTCAATAAGCAGTTTACTGGGCCTATATAAAATTTAAAACTGAGGTTATAAATGTTGTTGTTCATGGAAAAGTTAGAATGGAAAACATAAACTATATGTAAAGAATTTTGGGCTTAATTAACTTTTTAGGAGAACATCAGTTGAGTCAGGTTAATGCTCTAATTAACTTTTATAATGTAGGTGTAGTGCTTAAAAAATGTATGCAGGGGAATAAAAATTTTAGTTTTCATGCTTAAAACTCTTTTCATATGTAATAAACATAGTTAAAAAACTTTTTTCATTCATAATAATACCCTTTGGTTATAATTTAAATGTAGGGCCAAGGCCTACTAAAGATGAAGGTGGCATTAAACCTTCCAATTCAAGTTACGGGTGTTACGCATATGTTAAGTAACACCCGAAACGAAAATTAGTAACACCCGTAACAGCTCTAAGAGTGTTAAATGAGATTTCAAAATGCCATGTAATGGTATGATATTGTAAAACATGTGCATAACCTCACTTTTACAGAAAGGTATTGTGCAGAACAAATTTACTAGATTACAAATTAAACTTTTGCATCTTTTTTGTTACGGGTGTTACAAGCTGCATATATATTATAAAACAAACAAAATAAAGAAATGCAATTAGCTTACTTCAACAAAACGAATTATTATGAGCTATAACAATGTTGAGTTCAATATTCTTTGCAACAATAGAACAATCAGCCATAGATAACACAACTAATACTCATCTGGAAATAGCATAAAACATACCTCTCTGTGGTGCCATAGAGCAGTGCACTTTAAAAACTTAGTGAAGGTAGAAATTTATTTTTTTCATATTCATGATTATTTTGCAATGAACAAATGTACTTTTAACTTGGCATTTTTAAGGTTATATTTGTAATATTGTCATTTTAATTTTTTTGTCACAAAGTCTCTTTAACATGGAATGACCCTTCTTCTGCTCTATTGATGAATTTCATAGTAGAACCAACTGATATGTATTTGTTACCAGTAATATCAAATAATTCAAGTGTTAGTATAGTCTGGCTTCTATCATCGTAAGTAAGTGTTGTAAAATGATTTTTCTGTTTGATAATGCATGGTTACAATAGCCTAAGATTTATCATATGCATCTCAGTGTACTGAACACTTACATGTTTTCTTGCAAGGTATTTATTATCTTTTAACCCTAGCAATACCAAGTCATTTTCCATTACACACATTACAAAATGTGGGAGGGGGAGGTTCCTTCATGCCCACAAAAAATTTAAAAAATAACAAAATTCATTAATTGTTGTTGAATTATCTTAACAATCTACTTTTTAAAAAGGTATTGATGTGTCCATGGGGTCTAGAACCTGAAAATACCTATTAGCACATCTTACCAATATCAGTGCACTTCCAATAACAAGTTCTACTGCCTTCATGACCACAAAAAAATTTGAAAATGCAGATCTTGTTACTGTTAACTTTTACTCTCAACATACTGTTTTTTTTTTTTTTTTTTTTTTTTTTTTTTTTTTTTTTTTTTAAAAAAAAGAGATATGGACATGTAAGGCTCTGAACCTCAAAATACTGAACACAGCAATCTTCGGGGAAAGTGACATCAGCTTGCTTAAATTTTTGGGTTACGTTTAGCTGAAAAATTTGAAACATGTTTGGAATCTGGTAGAAAAATACTTAAAACAGTAAAAATTTTTCTTTCAAAATTTTAAAATAAAAAGTAACTGACTACATTACAATATTTTCAAAAGATGAAAATAAAGTAACCTCACTCCCAACACATGGTACTGCAAGGGTTAAGTGAAAATGTTTCAGATTTTTTTTACATATTCCGCATTCATGAGGGTCTTATCACTTGGAATCTGTGGGAGGTACATTATCACATTCGTTTGTAATTAGTGTGTTTTTCTGACGTGGTCTACATTCAGGAACACCTCCTCACAATGGGTGTATTGGAACAAAAAGTACTTCTAATGTAATCTACCACCTACCGTAGTCCTGTCACTGGCTTATCTCACCCCATCAAAGGCAGTACCACTTGAAAGCAGTCATGTGGTCTACAAACCTAGGTTCAATCACTGAGCTACTTTCTACGTGTACATGACAACTAACAAGCTGTCTGTCCACATGGATAGACACTGCCAAACTTTTTCTTCTGCCATTCCCAGCTTCTAGTAGACTTGTCCAACAGCATACTGATTCAACATGACACCAGATGTGAAGTCGCTGGCATCATTGGCCGTCCTCTCCTGGAAACACAACACAACCTCACTACATCTTCTCCACTCAACACACAGCAGCATTCCTCAGTGGATAACCATTATCATCATCTACTTAACTGAATCAACTCACTCACGAAAACTCAACAAAATCAGTTTCTTTACTTTGAGATCTGACTGGAGTCTCTGTGCTTCAAACACGAGAATGAAACAATATTACTCGCAACCCAAAAACTGTCTGAGGAGCTCACCACAGCATGACATCCTTTAACAATGAGTCTGCCATGCTGATGCAACACCCTTCTGATGTGTATACAGCAGCTTCTGAGAAACCACCAACACCTACACAGCCTTCACATACCAGCAAGGTTAGTAACATACCACATACTCAAATGTTTCCCCACTCCCACCCCGAACCCCGTGCGTCAACCAACCTTGATTTCTCCTCAAATGATATTCACCCAGTGCACCATCAGAAATGGTACAGTGCACCAGGTCTCAACCATGCGTGACAAGATGGTATTCTATTTAATTTACCTTTCTCCTCTTGCTTATCTCAATGATATCCTTATTTTTCCCCAAGGTAATGACATCTGCAACTCTCACCTCAAACAAGTTTTCAGTGTGCTTACTGCAAATGGCGTGATAATTAATTAGAAAAATAGCAAACTCCGACAACCTGAAGTTATTTTTCTTGGTCGATGTTATCAAACCTGTGGGCATATGTCCTACACCACAATGAACAGAACTCATTCGCCACCTACTGCCCCTACAAGACTACCAAGAATTGTGCCGATTTCTAAGGATGATCAATTTCTATTCGTGTCACCTCCTGCAGCAAGCCACCATTCAGGCCCTACTCACAGAGGCCCTCAAAGGGAAAAACACTAACAGTAAATGGAAGCTGACATAGACAACTGACATGCAACAGACCATCAACTAGTTCGAAGACTGCCTCACTCAGGCAATGACACTGGCACACCCACTTCCACATGCACACCCATTGTTGGATGCAAGTGGCTTCATTATTTGTATGGTCCTCCAGCAGAAAGTGGGAGGCATACAGCAACCACTCTGATTTTTTCACACAAAAACTGAATATTTCTCAAAGCGAATGGTTTGCCTTTGACTATGAACTCCTTATAGTCTATGAGGCAAATCCATACAGATCATGGAGCACTGGCAGACACCATGTTGTATAACCCCACTGACAACTGATCTTGCTTCACTAGGGATTATCTGTGGAGTTGACTGTGTAATTAGTGCACTCTTTGGTTTTAGATCAAGCAGACACGCTTTCTTGCTGTGTACTGTTTGAGCGGAATACAGCTTTTATTCCATGCCATATCATGTTGTATGTATTTTGCACTGTACTCTACTGTATGGATCTACAAATTAAATAATTTCTCATTGGGCATAGGCCCAAATACCCTTTACACAGAAACACTGTAAGCAGAGGCGATTCTAGAAGTCAGTCGGGGGGAGGGGGTTTGGGGGAATGGACTATAGCTTAACAAAAGGAGAGTCCTCCACTGACAAATTGGTAAAATTTGGTGTTGCTTAAAGTCATTAAAACAAGAAAAAAAAACTTATTTTAACATGGGAGATTTTATAAATTACATAAACCATAGAAAAGGTCAACTTACAACAAATGTTTTCATTAATTTTCTGGATACAGAAGATGACATGAATGTAAAAACTTGAACTTGACATGAATATAAAAAAACTTCTGTTACAAAATTCACTTGTTATTTCCGTCTTCTGCCCAATTTGTCATGCTCATTCATCTCTGTTTCTTTTTACTGAATACAGCAATGATATTTTCAATATCCATATCTCTTTCTTTATGGATATTTGCAAGAGCCAATCCATTTAGTCTCACCTGCCCCATTGTGTTACGCAAATAAGTCTTTATTCGTCTCAAAGTTGAGGAGCTTTGTTCAGGAGTGCTTGCAGTGACAGGTATAGTCCCAAATATTAGAAGTAAAGTATATGCATTTAGGAAAGCTGCTTGTCACAGTTCTTTAAATCTTCAGTTGCTGTTTCAGATCTTTTACTTTCATCAATCCCCTTTTTCTTCCGTAGTTTCAGCTCTCGTTCTGAATCTGTTGAAGTAATATATTCACTGATTTCTGAAGTCATTTTATCCAGTGTAATATGATACTCCATTGGAGGGGGGGGGGGGGGGGGGAGGGAGACTATAGCTCCCATAGCCCCCCCCCCCCTTGCCACCGCCCCTGGCTGTAAGAATATTACCTGGTGTTCATCCTCAACTTCTTGTAGGCAACTGTTTGCAAAATTAGACATAGTATAAACAACCTTACATTAATCTATTATGAGATTTCTTAAATTGTGAAAAATCAGGCACAATTTGTAAATACTGGTGGCATTCATAAATGTAACACTAGGAACACAAAAGGCCTCCACTATCCATAACTTTACTTTTGTAAAGAAAGGAGAAAAGCTTGCAGCCATCAATATATTTGACTGCCTTCCCTGTGAATTAAAGATGCTAGCACATAATGAATTTTTGAAAAACATACTGAAATTATTTCTACTTGACAACTACCTCTAGTCCACAGCTGAATATCTGAGTATGTATGTGGTTGGCTTTCATTGATGAGATGTCGTTGTAGTTTGATACACTGATGGAAAAAACAACAACACCAAACAGTAATTAATGTAGAGTGATGAAATTTCAGGTATACACTAGTCTAAGTAACATATTCAAGTGATTAACATTGCTAGATCACAGGTTGATGTAAGCACGAGGTAAGCCATTGCAATTGTAAAATTCTGATACATTAATAACTGCAGGAATACTGAATACAAGCATGCAAATGTGCATGCATTGTGTTGTACAGCTGCCAAATATCAGTTTGTGGGGTGGAGTTCCATGCTTGTTGCACTTGGTCTGTCAGTACAGGGACGGTTAATACTGTTTCTGGATGATGCTGGAGTTGTCATCTGATGTTGACCCATATGTGCTCGACTAGTGACACATATGGTGATCAAGCACATCAATGCAACATGTAGACACTCTGTAGAGCATGTTGGGTCCTAACAGCAGTTTGTGGGGTGAGCATTATCCTGTTGGAAAACACCCCCTGGAATGCTGTTCCTGAATGGTGGCACAACAGGTCAAGTCGTATGACTGATGTACAGTTTTGCAGTCAGAGTGCATGGGATAACCATGAGAATGCTCCTGCTGTCATACAAAATCGCACACCAGACCATAACTCCAGATGCAGGTCCAGTATGTTTAGCATGCAGGGAGGTTTGTTGCGAGATCTCAACAGGACACTTTCTAACCAGCAGTTGGCCATTAATTGCACTGAGGCAGAACCAACTTTTATCAGAAAAGACAACACCCTGTCCTCTAATGAGCGCTTGCTTGATCCCACTGAAGCCACAACTGATGGTGGCTTGGAGGCAGTGGAATGCATGCTACAGGGAGTCTGACTCAGAGCTGACCATGAAGTAACTGATTTTTACCAGTTCATTGTGTCACTGTAGTGCCAACTGCTGGTCAGATTGCTGCTGCAGATGCGGTACAATGCACCAGAACCAGACACTAAACATGATGGTCTTCCTTCTCAGTAGTGCCACTTAGCCATCCAGAGCCTGGTCCTCCTGCAACCATACCTTCTTGTGACCAACACTGCCAGCAAGGATGTACAGTGGCTACATTCCTGTCACATCTTTCTGAACACTGCAGAAGGAACATCCAGCTTCTCATAGCTGTATTATACGACCTCATTCAAACTAAGTGAGATGTTCTCCTTTTTTTAAAAAAATCAACTCACCACATCCAATCTCAAAGGTAGCTGCTACTCACTACTGTCACAGCATGTATTTAAATCAGATCTGATTTGCATCTTCATAGTGGCACTACTGCAGCCACTCTTATGCGCCTCATGCAAAATGTGAATAGAGATCATCTTTCAGTTGTAGAAACATGCCTACCAACTTTTGTTTATGTCACACAACTTCTTGGTGTTGCAGTTTTTTTCAGTCACTGTTTTTTTTTTTTAAAAAAAAAAAAGGAAAGAAAAGAAATCTAGTTCTACATCTACATCCATACTCTGCACACAGCAGATGCTGCTTCCCATCATACAAGTTTTAAGAGAGCTTCTTCCTATTCCATTCATGTACGGTAAATCTGGGAGAGCATATTTGAAGTCCTATGGTATACTTTTACTAAAACTTTTCTTTTTGTACAGCTAAACACACCAGTTGTCTATGACATACAATTTTACTGATATTTTTTTCTTCAGTGTAACATTTAAACATAATATTGAACCATGAAAACATCTTTACATTGAGACATCTATACCTTGTGCTGTGGGTGATATGCTACATGCTAAAAACTGCAAACATATCTTGTTTTTTAAGTCAAAACCTATATGTATATACTTATAAATACAATTTTGGTTATAAATATGCTGTGGGGGCACAGAAATAATGATGAAATGTTAACAATAGTTTTTTTTAGTAATATCTTATTCATATACCTAAGTAGCTCATTGTTTTTGATAACTAGTTTACTTATTGATAGTTGAGAACACTAAAACTAAGACATATAATCCATTTATCGTAAGTTAATGAACTCAATTATCCCTACTGAAATAGTAAATCAAAAACAAAAGTGAGAGTTACAAACTTGGTTTATTTGGTTTTCTTTCTATTTTCTTGGCAACAATCAAAACAACACATTTAAATTTGTGCAACCTTTGTGTAACTAAATCTTAAGAGCTGCACAACGTGAGCAGTGCCCCCCCCCCCCCCCCCCGCCAGCCCGCCCCCGCCTCTCTCTCTCACTCACACTCTCACACTCTCTCTCTCTCTCTCTCTCTCTCTCTCTCTTCAGGGTATAATTCTCTGCTCCACTCCTTATACATACGTAGGGATACTTTTTTTGTTTCTTTTGTGTCATCATCTGGGTCTGAAATTTTTAAAACCATTATCTAATTTGTCCAAGATGTTCACACTAGAATAAAAATATGCCCAATAGAACTTACTTTTAATACAACTACTCAAACATCTGGAAATACATGGTCTGTTCAAAAAATTCCAGAGCATTCATAATTTCATGTCATTGGTGTATTGGAGCAAACTGTGGATTGTGTCCCTGCACATGCCTATGTTTTATGTGCAACTGCCAGAAGTTTCATTGTTGTATGTCTGTTAGTTATTGTTCAGTGCTGTATTGAGTAGAACATTGTGTCATGCAGTTTGCGAATTTCGAGATGGCAGAGTTAGGGGAGCAACACACCTGCATTAAATTTTGTGTGAAACTCAAGAAAACCTTTACAGAGACACACCAAATGATGCAGGAAGCCTACAGTGATGAGAGCTTAAGCCGTACCTGTTGTTACAAATGGTTCACATGGTTTAAAAGTGGCCGGGTGTAAGTTAAAGGTGGCCCTCATTCAGGACGCCCTTCTACATCTACCGATGACACTCATATCAAGAATGTCAACGAAATTGTGCATGCCAATCAAAGATTGACTATCCAAGAGATTGCAGAAGAATGCAACATTTCAGTTGGATCATGTGATGAAATCCTGACACAGCATTGTGGTATTCAACTTGTTGCTGCCAAGTTTGTCTCATAGCTCATGGGCCAAGACCAGAAAGACCTTTGCCTTGCAATCCATGCAGATCTTTTGGATCACAGAAATGAGAACAAGATGTTCCTTAAGAGAATCATAACTAGTGATGAGACGTGGGTCTATGGTTGTAATGTTGACACCAAGGTTCAGTCTTCACAAAGGGTCAGGTCAGGAAAAATGTCAAAGCCATGCTGGTTGTTTTCTTTGAGTTTGAAGGATTAGTTCATCATGAATTCATGCCACAGGGACAAATGATAATTGAAGTTACTATCAGGACATGTTGCAATGCCTGAGAGAAAATGTGAGAAGGAAACAGCCTGAAATATGGTGAGAAAATTCATTGCTCTTGAATCACAATAATGCACCCTCACATTCATCCCTGTTTGTGTGTGACTATTGCACAAAAAACGAAATCACTGTGCTGCCTCATCCTACGAACTTTCCAGACTTTCCCCCTGTGGACTTTTTCCTATTTCCAGAGTTGGAAACCCCATTCGAAGCACAGAAGAAAATTCACAGACGACACCTCACACGATCCAGCAAGAGATGTACCAAGACTGCTTCTGGAAGTGGAAATGGTGTTGGGAGTGGTGTATCAGTTTTGAATGAGACTATTTCAAACGGGACCATGCACAATAAGTAAAAGGTAAGCATAGAAAAATTTTGTGGACAAAGTTCCAGAATTTTTTGAACAGACTTCATATCTAACTATTTAAAATACATTAAGGACTAATCATTATGCTTAAAAATGGTTGTGTAATAATGTTTATAGACATACCTCAGTTATTCCCCCAGAGCTCATGTAAAACTTCCCATCCACTGAGCAAGTGCAGTGCTGATACACACATACTGTGTCAGTATTTGCCGAAACTACGCAGAGCATGCTGTCTATACTGCATGCAGCACCGCTCCCAAATTTACCCTATGGAGCATGGGAAGAAAGACTGTTTAAATGACTCTATGTGTGCTGTAATTAATCTGATCTTGTGCTCATGACCTATGAAGGAGAGATATGAAATATGTTGGAGTATATTCCTAGATTCATAATTTAAAGCTGATTTTGTGTGTACTGTAATTAATCTGATTGTGGGCTCATGATCTATGCAGGAGAGATATGAAGTGTGTTGTAGTATATCCCTAGATTCATTATTTGAAGCTCGTCCTCTAAACTTTGTAAGTAGACTTTCTAGTGATAGTTTGTGTCTATTGTGATGCCTGCCAGTTCAGTTTCTTCAGTATCTGTGTGACATGCTCCCAAGGGCCAAGTAAACCTGTGACCACCCATGCTGCACTTATCTGTTTGGTTTCCCTGCTAGCTTTGTTTAGTGTGACCATTCTCTTTTGTATCACTACAAAGTGTTATGCCCAGGTATCTGTACAAGTCATCTGACTCCAGCTTTGAGTCATTGATACTGTAGTCTTATGATACTATGCTTTTTTGTTTTGTGAAGTACACAGTTTTATGTTTTTGAGCATTCAAACCAAGTTGTTATGCAAATGGCTAGCTGTATAACTACATTTTGACAGAGAAAGAATATCTCATTTGTAAACCTTCTGACATATTCCACATCATGATGAGATTTCATGAATCTGAGTTCTCACTGAAAATGCGTTGTCACTGAACTAAACTTCATTTAGGGAAAAAATGGAGAAGGAAGTCATTTGTGTTAATTTCAAAGGAAGTTTCCAGGAATTTGTCTTAAGCAGTTTAGAAAAACCATAAAAAACCTAAATCTGGCTGGCTGGCTGGATAGAAATTTGGACTTTTGGCTGCCATAGTATTAGACTGATACCACATTGCTCATTTTACATTTAGAGATAATGTCTGTGGTACAACAGATTCTTTTGTGCTCAAACTATGTGTTCAAATAAATAAAAATATCTGTGAAAGTTATGATGAATTTTTACGTTATATTTTTGTAATCAAAACTATTTCCTGTTTACTTCATAGCACTGATTTTTCATTATGATTGCATTAAATGAAATTAATGATTTCATTGCAGTAGTTGTGTTCTGACTGATCTCAAAATTTCAAAAACTGATTTTTAAATTTAATAATATTACAGTTGTTTACATATTTTTAGTTAAAACTAAAAATATTCGTTTGAAGAAAATGATTATATTGATTTGTGTTTTGGTTTCAAAATAATTTTCAGCAGTAAAAAGAGACTAATATCTGCATGAATTGTAGTATGCCAGCAAATTTGACAACGTTTTACGTTAAATGATGTGATAGCTTTAGTTGCTTAGAACCAGGTGACCACAGCTTATTCTTGTTTTTCTCCATTTACCGAATTTCAGTGTTTTAGGACCCAAAGCTGTCAGTGTAGAAGAAAATTCTGTGAATTGAAATGTGGAAATCCTCTACATTGTCATTTCCATCTCACCATCTCACCCCCCCCCCCCCCCCCCCCCAAGTCTCAGTCTGCCGCCTACCCAGACTGCTTTGTATCCATATTTGAACCTTTATGCCCGTGGAACACTCAAACGCACTCTACTCACCACCTCCTATTCCAAACCCCTTGCAGGAGCTTGGCCACAAGTGGAGACACATCAGGTAACAAATTTCTGTTACCACTGTGCATCATTCTACATGGGCAGAACCCCAAAAAGACACCCCCAGGTGAATGACCACTGTCAGTGTCAAAGTACCTACTAGACAACTTGGTTGCCAAATATGCCGCTCAACAAAAGGTGGTAAACTATGTGGTGTTCATTATTCTTATTTGGTTATTATAGGTGTTTTCTTTCCTGAATATTTACTATTACTTTTTTATGAGCGGAGAGTATAAAATGTTTAGCTGTAACTTAATAAGTAATGATTAATACGCAATTAAGTATTTTTCTAACAGTTTTTCCAGCTTTCTGGCCATACTTTCTACTTTTTGCGACAGGTGACCAAGAGTCTGTGACATACAGCTTTGCTCACCAGCATTTGTGTCCACGAAACCTGTGAGTAATTCTAATTTGGAAAATATTGTTGCAATTTTAATAATAGGGGCCCATTTGATTATAGTTACTTTTTGTGTTCTACCTTGCAAGGCATCTTATCCTGCAAATATGACTGAATACTGGTAGTAATATTCCTGTTTGGATCCATTATTCAAGACCATGTAGTTAAATAGAAAATAATTTAAATTTTACCACATCAGTTTGTAAAAACTACATGTGTAACAAAAGTAAGTCAGTTCCGAAATATTTTTTGCTGTGCAAGCAATGGATGCAATCTAGTAGCACTTTTTTTGACAACCATACATGAATGTTCCACATTTTTCCATTACTGAAAAATGTTGCATAGCTTCCAGTTATATAAGAAAAGTAATTTTGAAAAGATAAGATTCTACACACTTTAATTTTATAATTAAAAAAAAAAAGTTGTAGGCCATAACTTAGTGCAGAATTTACAACTGAGAGAAAATTTTGCAAATGGTACACTATCCAGTGATGGTTGTGCCTGGTATTTTTCTTTATTGTTGTGACTTCAAGCATTTACTTTCACTGTCCTTTGCTGATTTCTTTTCCTTATCTGCATTCTGTTTCTCTTATTGCATCCACTTGCTTTTTCTCATCAGATGCATTTTTTTAATTATTATTTTTTAAATCATAAGCCAAACACACACACACACACACACACACACACACACACACACACACACACACACACACACACACACACACACACGGTCTCTCTCTCTCTCTCTCTCTCTCTCTCTCTCTCTCTCTCTCTCTCTCCCTCCATCCCTCCCTCTCTTTTTGTAGGAGGAGAGTACAAAACATTTTAGCTGGAGATAGGACCTGAAACTTAATAAATAATAATTAACAAGTATTTAAATGGTCTGTACTAGTCAGAATATTGAAATGGTTTATCTTCTTGTTTAGTAAACACCCTTTACTGGGACACAATATTTTGGTACAAGTGTATTGAATCCTCTCTCCAGAATTCAACAACTGCTTCACAGCCTCTGGCATGTGGGTCCTTCTCACAAAACCAGGATTTATAATGGCACTTATATGGATTCTGAGCAGTAAAAGAATTGCAAAGAATCATTGTGTTGTAACAGCATCTAAAGTCAGACTGGTTCAGTAACGAATCATGGTTTCACACCACATAAAAATGTGGATTCAACAGAGAGAGAAAACTGAATTAAATTTCTGTCACAAAGATAATAATAATATACCCCATGGAGGCCCGGGAAAAGAATAGGCCTCCGGTATGTTCTGCCAGTCGTAAAAGGCGACGAAAAGAACAAACCACTAATAGGGCTAACCCCCCTTTTAGTGTGATTAGTTGGTTCAGGACAGAACTAAAGAAGCCTCGGACAAGCGCCGTCATGGTCGGGGATGACGCTTGAACCCTATGCCCGCCCACAATGGTAACGACACTGCTAGCCAACTGGAAAATGATTTAAATCCAAATAGAGGTGTTTTGCAGGATATGCTTCCTGCAACCACCCTAGAAGGAAAACAAAGACAGAGGATGAGATGGTCAGATGAAGTTAATCGACACCTCATGTTCTGTTATTACCAAGCAACAAACCTAGGAACCAACACAACTGGATACAGATCACAAGTATACACAACATTTATTACCAGATACCCAGAATTAAAATTTTTAACAGAACAACGACTAGCTGATCAGATCCGTGTAATAATCAAAAATAACAGGATACCCCAGTCAGAATTAGAAAACATCAAACAACAAGTACAACAAATACTGGAACAAAATAATGTGCAATCAGAAGAAGAAGAAGAAAATACAGTAATGGACTCAAACATCCCAGAGCAAACAAACAAAGAACAACACGCATCAATTAAACAATCAGAGGAAAACGAAATCTTAAGACAGCCACCAGAACAAGCACAAATAGAACACAAAGTGACACACATGTTAGATATAGAAGAAAAATTTCAGCTGACATATATAGAATACAAAGACACAAATACAGACATTAGACCATTCTTGCAAAGACCGCCAAATAACCCACAAGTCGAAACAACAATAAAAACTATCAACACAATCATACACAACAAAATAAATGAAAACACAACTATGGAAGAGTTACAACTACTGGTTTATATAGGAGCACTCACTACACTAAATATACACACTAGGCAGAGATCAGAACCAACCAACACACAGAACAAACCCACAAAACCAGCACGGCAACACAGGGTACAGATCAGAATAGAAAAACTGAGAAAGGACATCGGACAGCTAACACAATTTATAAGAAATGAAATGTCAGAAAAAAAACGAAAAAGGTTAGGTAAAATCTCACAACAAGAAGCGATAGAGCAATTAGATGAAAAGAAACAGAAATTACAAGCATTGGCCAAACGACTTAGAAGATACAAAAATAGTGAAAATAGAAGGAAACAAAACCAAACATTCAACACAAACCAAAAGAAATTTTACCAGACAATAGATAACACACACATTAAAATAGACAATCCACCAAACATAACAGACATGGAACACTTCTGGAACAACATATGGTCAAAACCGGTACAACATAACAGGCATGCACGGTGGATACAAGCAGAAACAGACACATACAAGATGATACCACAAATGCCTGAAGTGATAATTTTGCAACATGAAGTCACCCAAGCAATTAATTCTACTCACAATTGGAAAGCCCCTGGAAAAGATAAAATAGCAAATTTCTGGCTAAAGAAGTTCACCTCAACACATTCACATCTAACTAAATTATTTAACAGTTACATTGCAGACCCATACACATTCCCTGATACACTTACACATGGAATAACTTATCTGAAACCTAAAGATCAAGCAGACACAGCAAACCCAGCAAAATATCGCCCCATAACATGCCTACCAACAATATACAAAATATTAACTTCAGTCATTACACAGAAATTAATGACACACACAACACAGAACAAAATTATAAATGAAGAACAAAAAGGCTGCTGCAAAGGAGCACGAGGATGTAAAGAGCAACTGATAATAGATGCAGAGGTGACATATCAAGCTAAAACTAAACAAAGGTCACTACACTATGCATACATTGATTACCAAAAAGCTTTTGATAGTGTACCCCACTCATGGTTACTACAAATATTGGAAATATACAAAGTGGATCCTAAATTGATACAGTTCCTAAACATAGTAATGAAAAATTGGAAAACCACACTTAATATCCAAACAAATTCAAATAATATCACATCACAACCAATACAGATTAAGCGTGGAATATACCAAGGAGACTCATTAAGTCCTTTCTGGTTCTGCCTTGCCCTGAACCCACTATCCAACATGCTAAATAATACAAATTATGGATACAATATTACTGGAACATACCCACACAAAATCACACATTTGCTATACATGGATGATCTAAAACTACTGGCAACAACAAATCAACAACTCAACCAATTACTAAAGATAACAGAAGTATTCAGCAATGATATAAATATGGCTTTTGGAACAGACAAATGTAAGAAAAATAGCATAGTCAAGGGAAAACACACTAAACAAGAAGATTACATACTGGATAACCACAGCGACTGCATAGAAGCGATGGAAAAAACAGATGCCTATAAATATCTAGGATACAGACAAAAAATAGGAATAGACAATACAAATATTTAAGAAGAACTAAAAGAAAAATATAGACAAAGACTAACAAAAATACTGAAAACAGATTTGACAGCAAGAAACAAGACAAAAGCTATAAATACTTATGCTATACCAATATTGACCTACTCATTTGGAGTAGTGAAATGGAGTAACACAGACCTAGAAGCACTCAATACACTTACACGATCACAATGCCACAAATATAGAATACATCACATACATTCAGCAACAGAAAGATTCACATTAAGCAGAAAGGAAGGAGGAAGGGGATTTGTCGACATAAAAAACCTACATTATGGACAGGTAGACAATTTAAGAAAATTCTTTATAGAACGAGCAGAAACTAGCAAAATACACAAAGCAATCACTCATATAAATACTTCGGCTACACCACTGCAACTTCATAACCACTTCTACAACCCTTTAGATCACATAACATCAACAGACACGAAGAAAATAAATTGGAAAAAGAAAACACTACATGGCAAGCACCCGTATCATCTAACACAGCCACACATCGATCAAGACGCATCCAACACATGGCTAAGAAAAGGCAATATATACAGTGAGACGGAAGGATTCATGATTGCAATACAGGATCAAACAATAAACACCAGATATTACAGCAAGCATATTATTAAAGATCCCAATACCACAACAGATAAATGCAGACTTTGCAAACAACAAATAGAAACAGTAGATCACATCACAAGCGGATGTACAATACTAGCAAATACAGAATACCCCAGAAGACATGACAATGTAGCAAAAATAATACATCAACAGCTTGCCTTACAACATAAACTTATAAAACAACACGTTCCCACGTACAAGTATGCACCACAAAATGTACTGGAGAATGATGAATACAAATTATACTGGAACAGAACCATTATAACAGATAAAACAATACCACATAACAAACCTGACATCATACTCACCAATAAAAAGAAGAAAGTAACACAACTAATCAAAATATCCATACCCAGTACAACAAATATACAGAAGAAAACAGGAGAAAAAATTGAAAAATACATCCAACTGGCTGAGGAAGTCAAGGACATGTGTCATCAGGATAAAGTTGACATTATACCAATTATACTATCAACTACAGGAGTCATACCACACAATATCCACCAGTACATCAATGCAATACAGCTACATCCAAACTTATATATACAACTACAGAAATCTGTAATTATTGATACATGTTCAATTACCCGAAAGTTCCTAAATGCAATATAACACATACCATACAGTTAAAAGGAAGTGATGCTTGATCAAGGTCCGTGCCACTTTCCATTTTTAACCAGACTTAACGTCTGAGAAAGTAAAGAAATAATAATATTGTCATTATTAAATACTTCTCCCTCTGAATTTCATTAAAAAATGGAACATGAAATGTTTCCTTAGGATAAAGTGGCTTGGTTACAAGAATTCCATGATTTCAAAATTTAAAATAATACACGCACCAAATTCTGTTTACATTTCTACATTGGACTTCATTAAATAAAAATATGAAGGTTCTATGTGACAAACATAGCTAATTATCATCTCAGTGACATGACAGCAGTGGTGGTTGAACAGATTGCAACCAAGCCAGCTAAATCTGTCACAGAAACTCACCATTTCTTCTACCGGATGAACTGTTAAAATATAATATTGTGATTAAAGTGAATAGAACCACAATGCAGTGGATTCCTTACATGGACCACATATGTCCATATTGTTCTTTCAAATTAAGCTATTACAGACCAAGAAAGAAAAGAAAAGTATCTTTGAGTCCTTAGAGTTTTCTGAATTGTGCAGGTGGGATTTCTTGTTGCAACATATTCTTCATTTTTGTAATTTAGAGTTTTCATGATTTTAAGATCTAAAATGGTCACAATAGTGCAGTACTGGTACCCACCATAGATACCACACTGTGATATAGTATGAAAATTTCATTAATCAGTCAGCATGTTAGTAAACAGTAAATACTCAATCCAAGGATTAATATGTCCTAGTCTCATCACCCAAATCATAGCTGAATAGAGTACTTCATGTTTAGAGATAGTTTTCAGCCAAGCCTTACCAAGCAGAAAATGTACAGTGCCTACCATTACACGAAGCAGGATCCCTATTGTTACTGGTGTCAGAGAGGTACCTTTTTTAGGTTACAGTCAGGAATCAGGCACCCTGTTGTGAAAGAAGTTAATACAACAGAAGAGCCCCACAAAATTCTTAAGAAAGCACTGTACAGTAAGGTTATTTTATTTCATCACAGTATTAGAAATTGGATATTAAAGTAGAAGAGCTTTTGGTCTGTTTGGAAATTAGAGAGCACTGAAAAGATAGACAACCTGTACCTATCTGAGCACCACATAACCACAGAGTTAGAGTTGTCAAACATAAAAGATTACACTCCAGCTTCTTGCTCATGTAGGAGTAATATTGGAAAAGGAGGAGTTATTTCATACATTAACAGAACAAAAGTTCAAAAAGATTGAGACTAGTAGATTCTGTAGTGATTAGAAGTGTGTGCTCATGAATTAATACTGAAAAATAGTTCACTTATAATTGCAACAAGATATAGATCCCACTGGGAAATTTTGAACAGTTTATGAGGAATTTGGAGTCCTTACTAAATTATCTGTCAGACAGCACCAATCAGTTCAGAGACTGTTGTAGCTTCAATGTAGACTTCCTAAAGGATTTTGTTGATAAAAATGATCTGGGAGCCTTATTTTGATACTAAAAATTGGTGTCACTAATTAACTTTACTACAAATTTCATAAAGAGAGTAAGATTCTAATTGGCAAAGTAACAAATGCTCTCCAATTCACAATTTGTTAGCGTAAATAATACAGTGTCTTACAGTATAGGTACTCCTCAGTGGAAACTGGAATAAATAATGACTTGATGACAAATATTTTTAAGAACATTGTACAAGAGATGACCTGGCACAAAATTTATAAGAAAGCAAATGCTAACATAAAAATTAATCTATGCCATGATAATTTCGTATCAATTGAAAATAGTTTTCCATGTAACTGATCAGAAATAACATTAAACAGTCATGTAACAAAGCATGTATCACTAGAGGGATTAAAGTATGTTGTGAAAGGAAAAGGTAAATGTATCTGTTGGCACCAACAAGTGAAAATTCTGCAGTAATTGCAAATTAGGAAAACTACTTACAATTCCTAAGAAAAAAGTAAAAAAATATCAAAGAACATGCACAATATTACAAAAATCAATAATTCTGACAACAGACTTATATCTACACTGAAGCACCAAAAAAACTGGTATAGGCATGCATATTCAAATGCAGATATATGTAAACAGGCAGAATACAGAACTGCAGTCAGTAGTGCCTATATAAGACAACAAGTGTCTGGCGCAGTTGTTAGATCAGTTGCAGCTGCTACAGTGGCAGGTTATGAAGATTGCTACAATGGCAGGTTATGAAGATTTAAGTGAATTTGAATGTGGTGTTACAGTCGGTGCATGAGCAATGGAACACAGAATCTCTGAGGTATCGATGAGCTGGGGATTTTCCCATAAGACCATTTTACAAGTGTACCATGAATATCAGGAATCCAGTAAAACATCAAATGTCCGACATCGCTGCAGCTGGAAAAAGATCTTGTGAGAATGGGAACAATGACATCTGAAGAGATTAGTTCAACATGACAGAAGTGCAACCATTCCTCAAAATGCTACAGATTTCAGTGCTGGGCCATCAACAAGTGTTAATGTGCAAACCATTCAACAAAACGTCATTGATATGGGCTTTTGGAGCTGGAGACCCACTTGTGTACCTTTGATGATTGCACGACACAAAGCTTTATGCCTCACCTGGGCCTGTCAGCACTGATGTTAGACTGTTGATGACTAGAAACATGTTACCTGGCCAGATGAGTCTCATTTCAAATTGTATTGAGCGGATGGACATGTATGGGTATGGAGAAAACCTCATGAATCCATGGACACTGCATGTCAGCAGAGGACTGTTCAAGTTGATGGTGGCTCTATAATGGTGTGGAGTGTGTGCAGTTGAAGTTATAAAGGACCCCTGATACATCTAGATATGACTCTTGACAGGTGACACATAAGTAAGCATCCTGTCTGATCACCTGCATCCATTTATGTCCATTGTGCGTTCTGGCAGTCTTGAGCAATTCCAGTAGGACAGTGTGACACCCCATGTGTTCAGAAGTACTACAGTGTAGCTCCAGAAACACTCTTCTGATTTTAAACACTTCTGCTGGACACCAAACTCTCCAGAAATGAACATTATTGAGCATATTTTGGATGCCTTGCAACGTGCTGTCCAGAAGAGATCTCCACCCTGTTGTTCTCTTATGGATGTATGGACAGTCCTGGAGGATTCATGGTGTCAATTCCCTCCAGCACTACTTCAGACATTAGTTGAGTCCATGCCATGTCATGTGGTGACACTTCTGCATGCTCGTGGGGATCCTACATGATATTATGCAGGTGTACCAGTTTCTTTGGCTCTTCAGTGTATTTGGACTCTAGTGAAAAGAAGACCACAGAATAGGATAACATCAGTATTGATTACAATGTAAGGACTATAAATAATACGAGGTGTGTTTTTTAAGTAAGTACCATTTCAAAATTTAAAAAACATTATTTTTACATGAAAGCCTGTACCTTAATCTACTTTTCTACATAATTTCCGTCAATATTGAGGCACTTGTCATAACGTTGTACCAGTGTTTGAATACCCTCCTCATAGAAGTCTGCCGCCTGACTTGTTAACCACTGCATCATGTGCACAGTTTTTTGGGACAGAAAAGAAGTATTGCTTGTGAAAATTCTGCCTCATAATGAGACAATCAATACAGCAGCTTACTGTAAGACATTGCATAATCTGTGCCGTTCAACTCAGAACAAAAGACGTGGCAAGTTGAGCAATGGCATCATTTTGCTGCAAGACAATGCCCGTCCATATGTGGCGAATCGGACCAAAGATTTCATCACATCTTTTGGATGGGAAACTCTAGATCATCCTCCATACAGCCCTGAACTTGTGCCCAGTGACTACCATCTGTTCCTGCACTTGAAGAAACACCTGGGCGGTCAGCGTCTTCAAGACGGTGATGAAGTCAAAACAGTGGTGATGCAGTGGTTAACAAGTCAGGCGGCAGACTTCTGTGAGGAGGGTACTCAAATACTGGTACAACGTTATAACAAGTGCCTCAATATTGACGGAAATTATGTAGAAAAGTAGATTAAGGTACAGGCTTTCATGTAAAAATAAAATTATTGAGATATCTTAGCATGTCTTTTTTTAATTTCAAAATGGTACTTACTTAAAAAAACACACCTCATACATCACAGGTTGCAGGTATGTTTAAAATGATTTCTTAAATATAGCAGAAAATATAAGGACAAAGTTTTCAAGAGAAAATTTAAAACATGTTGAAAAAGCAACTCACATAAAATTCTATCCTATAGGTATCTCACCCACTTCTCCTTTTGAAAGTAACGAGATTACATATTCTCTCAGAAATGAAAGGTAATCTGGATTTGATGGTGTTTCCAACAGAAAATTAAAGACTTGTTCCTGTATAATAAGTGCTGTCTTCTCCGAAATATGTAATTTATCATCACCTCAAGGCATTTTCCCAGAGAGATTGAAGTATGCCATTGTTAAACCCTTCTGTAAGAATGGTGATAGGAGAGATGTCAATAACTATCCACCCATTTCATTACTAATATCGTTTTCCAAAATTTTGGAGGGAGTGATGTACTCTAGAATGGTATACCTCTTGTTCAACAATAAGACCCTCACTAAATCACAGTTCAGATTTCAAAAGAGATGCTTAACTGAGAAAGCAACTTACACATTCTCTCACCATATTTCACAAGCAGTAAGTAACAAAGTAGCATGTGTTAGTATTTACTGTGACCTACCAAGGCATTTGACTGTGTGACTCACAATATTTTCCCAGATAAATTGGGTTATAGCCAACCAATGAATGTCATATCTAACCAAATGAATGCAGAAAGTTGTACTTAATAATTTGATCAGTGTAAGAAGGAAGACTCATCTGACTGGTGAGAAATCACTTTTATGGTTCCATGAGTCTAAATCTTAGGTCCACTGTTGTTTCTCATCTATGTGAACAACCTATTTAATATACAGCAAGCCAATTAGCTCTTTTTGTGGATGACACTAGTACTATAATCAATCCATTTATACATACAGCAACAGAAGAAAAGTTGAGTCATGTTGTTAAAAATATTGTTGAGTGTACTCTGTGAATGGTCTCAATCTCAATTTCAGAAAGACAACATAATCAGTTCTACACATATAGAGCTACTACACCAATAATAAATGTATCATATGGTGAGAAAATAATGACTAGGGTGGAAACTTCAAAGATTTTAGGTGTCCTCCATGATGAGAATTAAAACTGGAACTCAGAAAACCAGTTAGTTCAACCATACTTGCACGTCCAATCATTGTAAATTTTGGAGATGAACAAATCAGTAAATTGACATGTTTTGAATATTTTCATTCAGTAATGTCATCTTTTTATTTTTTTATTGTGTCAATAATGTCGTATGGAAAAACATTCAGAGAGTAATTTTTCTTTAAGAAAGAACATTTTCCTTGCTCAAAAAAGTAATGGAAGAACAATATGCTGTGCTCACCCACAATCATCTTATAGACATCTGTTTAAGGGATGGCAGTTTGACTACTGCCTCACAGTATATTTATTCCCTCATGAAATTTGTTGTGAATGTTCCACAGCAGTTCAACAGGAACACTGATATACCCAAGTACCAGACCAGAAGAAAAAATGATGTTCATTACTCCACATTAAGGTTTTCTTTAGCATAAAATAGTTTCACAATGCTACCACAAAATTTTTGATCACCTACCCTCTGATGTAGGTCTGACAGACAGCAGAGTTAAATTTGAAAACAATCTGAAACAGTTTTTCCTTTTACAGAATAATTTACATTTTTGTATTGAGTAACAGATCATGGGTAGGAAGTACTAACACATATCTGTATTTGAAGAGACAATTAAACATCACTAGAACATCCTGTATCATTTCAACAAGGAGCAGACAAGACTCATAGACAATACAACATCTGCACAACATTATTCAAATAATGGTGGTAGTTGTGCATGGCTCAAAGAATTGTTTTTACTAACTTGGGTTGTGCAGTGTGGCTATTACCAATTTTCCTGTTTTATTTTTATTCATTTATCATCTCATGTTCTTTGCAACTATTTGAGCCTAATGTACTTTGTCATGGCATGCTTTGTCATGGCATGTATCCCACATGTACAGTTCACAGGATACCAAAAGACCTTACTTAATAATAACAACAACAACAATAATAATAATAACATAATAATAATAATAATGATAATGAGAGAGAACTGAAATACAAGCAACACAAAAATGCACACAAATCAGTAGGCTGTGCTTCAGTTAATTACATTACATTAGATTTACTTTCATTCCGATTGATCCATAGTGATGAGGTCCTCCAGGATGCAGAACATGTCAGAAAAACAACAATACATGACAAATATTTACAACTAAAACAAATAAGCTAATGTACCATTCCACAGGTCCCAAGTGGAATGATCGTCATTTTTTAATGAACACTATATGAAATAGTCAGTTTACAAATACTAATGCACTGAATTTAAAATAAAAAAGTTTTTTATTTATTTATAAGGTAATAAACATGTAATACAACTACTATAACACTTATTTACAATGAACACATTACTGCACTGAAATGGTGCAGAAGTGAGATTGTACTTGCGCCCGCGCGCGCGCACACACACACACACACACACACACACACACACACACACACACACACACACACACACACATTTACACATTTACAATGAATGCATTACTGCACTGAAATTGTGCAGAAGTTATATTGTATACACAAATCAGTTGGTTTTACTGAGAAATTCGTCAATGGAGTAGGAGTTGGCCACCAATAAATCCTTTAGGCTTCTCTTAAACTGAATTTCATTGGTTGTTAAGCTTTTTATGGCTGTTGGCAAGTTATTGAAAATGTGTGTTCCTGAATAATGCACACCTTTTTGTACAAGACTAAGTGACTTTAAATCCTTGTGAAGATTATTCTTATTTCTTGTATTGATTCCATGAATTGAGCTGTTGGTTTGAAAAAGTGATATATTTTTAATGACAAATTTCATTAAGGAATAAATATATTGGGAAGCAGTAGTTAGTATCCCTAGTTCCCTAAACAGGCTTCTGTAGGATGTTCTTGAGTTCACACCACATATAACTCTTACTGCACGTTTTTGTGCCCAGAAAACTTTAGCTTGGCTTGATGAATTACCCCAAAAAATAATCCCATATGACATTATGGAATGAAAGTAAGCATAGTATGCCAGCTTTTTCATTTTTATATCCCCTATGTCTGACACAATTCACATTGCAAATAGAGATTTGTTAAGATGCTTCATATATGGATACACACATGTGTTATTAATTTGTTTATAGAATGCTATAGTGAACAGTGTGATAAAGAGTTAGATTCCTATTGCAGTGTACCTTACCAAGAACCGATATGTGTCATATACTGAAATAAAATATTCTGTATCTTCTGCATGTTGTTTCTTATTTTTATGTGAATCTCATAGGTGCATATAATGACAGCAGTAAATCTCAGTATTCATATTAAAAGAGAGTGTGATTTACTGTTGTTGATCATAATATGGTTGATATATTAATAACTGTCTGCTTTATCAGCAGTCATTTTTTTCTTATCTTGGACTAAATGAAAGCAGTAAGTGTTTAGCCCATATATGTGATAAGATACACACACTTACATACAAAGTCATTGTTTCAGCTTGTCATTTAGGTTCTGAATTTCCTTGTGACATGTACCATACCTCACAATAATGCGTGCTGCTCTTTGCAGTAATTCATGTGTGAACAAATTGTGCACACAGTATACTGGTGGTGGCAGATATGTTGTCAGAGCAGTGGTACTGTTTGTCTGCACACTGGTTGTCATCTTGCAGGTCTGTTTCCTGCACTTTTTATATAGTAGTTTCATGGTAAAAAAAAGTTTAGTGTAAATTTTACTAATTACTACATGTCTTAACAAGGATAATGAATAGATATTAGATTGAAAATTTAGCACATATAGCTGTTAAAATGTTTAACAAGAAATATGCAGTGGCTGTATAGGTTTATGTGGAACATATTATATATTGTCCTGTCTACTCTCCATCATTGGATTTTATCATACACAACCTGGACTGCATTTGTATGCTTCTATTTGATAGGTAATTTCTAGAAGCATTCACTCTGATCAAAGCAGTATCTGTCCATTTCCTGTGGTTAACAATGAGCGTACTTGGCCTTTTTCTAAAGTAGGTCATTTTGAAATGACAAGCTGCAGAATAAACGTGGTCCCAGTTGAGACATGTACTAGCACAGAAAAACACTACAGCTTGGCGATGAACATGGAAACAAGAAATGGTTCCCAGCCAGTAATTGAAAACATTGGCTACCCAAGAAGATGGATATTTTCCCAAAAGCATTTACATCTACATATATATTCTTCATAATCTGCTTTATGGTTTGTGGCAGAGGTTTCTTATGCTACCACTATCATTTCACCCCTCTCTGTTTCTTAGACATTAAAAATAAATACTATCAATACATAATCAAATATAGATGCATTAGACATTTGTGACAGTCATAGTATTTACCACCAATAGTCCAGTTAATAATGTAGGAACACTGAAGAAAATACAAAAATAAGATTGTTCAAAATGCGTTATTCTTCCATTACTGACAGTATTACAGTAGATCATTAAAGTTTTATGCTAATTTGAAAGAAATCTCCCTCAAGCTACTAAGTCACATAAATAACTTAAGGAGTTAAGGTAACAACTCACTAAGTAATTGAGGTCCTGAATCTTTGTTAGGCACATATGTGTTTCACGATCGGGAACAAAAACTATTAATGAGTAAATGTGCTAGGAAGTGAGTGTAAGAATCCCAAGATGCTTAAAAAGGGTTTTGCAAAAGATACAGTTATCTAGTTTACACAATATTCTTACTGCTGAAGAAACATGTTATTTACATTATGTGCAATTCCCCAGAATAATAATAATAATATATGACGGTAGTATCTGTTCCCGAAAGAACAGTTACCGTGGATGACCATGCAGCTTTGCTAGAAATGAAATGATAATTAAATGGACACCCTAGCTGCAAGCAGGCGTTGATACACTTCATTGGGGACATGTTGAAAATGTGTGCCCCGACCGGGACTCGAACCCTGGATCTCCTGCTTACATGGCAGACGCTCTATCCAACTGAGCCACCGCGGGCACAGAGGATAGTGTGTCTGCAGGGACTTATCCCTTAAATATAGTTAAAATATGGGTTCCTGGCCTTTGACCTTCTTGTGCGAACGCACACGCTATGCCCGAACTCGTACGGGACTTGATAGATTAATCTGCCACGAGTAATGAGTATGATGGGCAAACATCTATTAGGCGCACTACGAATGTAGTGTTGTGGGCATGTTGGGAATGTGGATCTCACGGGGAGCGTGCAAGGGATAAGTCCCTGCAGACGCACTATCCTCTGTGCCCGCGGTGGCTCAGTTGGATAGAGCGTCTGCCATGTAAGCAGGAGATCCTGGGTTCGAGTCCCGGTCGGGGCACACATTTTCAACATGTCCCCAATGAAGTGTATCAACGCCTGCTTGCAGCTAGGGTGTCCATTTAATTATCATTTCAATAATAATAATCTTTATTTGTCCATAATAAATTTGCAGTTGTGGATATCATAATTTTTTAAAAAATATTTACAATGATCCTATCTCATAAATGTAATCAATATATACAAGTTGCTCTTAGATAGTATTATATAAATATTTATCACTACTAATATGCTCTAATGAACAAAAATATTAATGGAGTCTAGAAATCTTTTAATTAAAAACTACTTTAAATTTCCCTTAAAAACATTTCCTTAGTGTTGCTTGGTTTTATTTGGCAGTTGTCTTCTACCAGCAAGTGGACTACGATTTGTAGCTCTTTTATTATTCAGTATCCAGTGATAATCACACTGGTTCACGTTTTGTAATTATGAATTAATTCTTCATTCTCTTGTAGAAGCATAATTGTCTGAAGGACATAGAAAGAGCAAACAACCACTAAGTTATACTTGATGAAGTACTGCTACAGGACTGGCATTTACTTATATTAGCAATTATTCAAACTGCTTTCTTCTGAAGCTTTAATATCCTATCCATGTTGACCGAGGGTGCACTGCTACAATATTCATTTGCTTATTGCACATACAAATGACTTAAACCATAGCATATTTGTATAAGAAGAGGAGAAGTTATTATATTTGCAAGGTGGTTTAAAAACTAAATGTTGCAGCTATTTTTTATGTATGTAGCTGTCATGCTCTTTCCACTTAAAATGTTCATCAACCACAATACCTAAAAATTTGTATGTATTGGATGTTTCAGCCATAGATAGTAACGCAGTTTTTATATCCTCTGGAGAATGGTTATAATTTAAGAACAACTTCACCAATACAGTCTTGTTCTTACTGAAAGTAAGTTTATTCATTGGTTAGATATTCTGTGATCATATCAAATTTCTATTTATTGTTTTGTGATACTAGCTGTTCAGTACAGCCCCAGATAATAAGGATTATGGTCAACCTACTTCTCTAGCTTATGAGTTATGTGACTGTGTTGTGTCATAAAACTATAAGCATGAGAAACGAAAATTTCCCAATAATTGTTCCCTGTGGGACTCTATATTTGAGAGCCTAAAATGTTGATTTTACTGTTAGGATCTTACTTTCATTCTTATAATGTAGTTTAGTGGATTGTCTTCTATTTCAGAGACAAGAACTCAAGAAATTTAGTGGCTCCTCTCTTACAATGTAAGTTTCCAAATTTGATAGAAGTGCTGCATGATTCACAGTTTCAAAGGTCTTAACAAATCTAGAAAAGTCCCATTGGCTTTGTTTCCCGTATTCAGCCTTTTTAGCAGTTCACACAAAATGTTACTGCTGTTATTGTGGATTTCCCTTTTTGGAACCCTTGCTCTGAGTTGTTTAGTTGGTTGTATTTATAGAAGGAAGATTAAGTTTTCTCTAAAATTATTCTTAAAAGTAGACTGCCAAACACTGAAGTTAACAATTCTGGCCTGTAAACATTTATGTCAATTGTTGTTGCTCCCTTTTTATACACTGGTTGTATCTCAATGATTTTTAAAGGTCAAGAAATGTCCCCTGGCCAACTGAAATGTTTATTAAATGTGTTAAGTGGTTTTACTGATTCATTTCTGCATTCTTTAAGTAATGTGGACAATATGTCATCCCAAACACAAGGTGTTTTTATTTTGAGTTTTGACATTATTTTCATTACCCTGCATTCTATTACTCTCTGTGAGAAAAATTAGTTTATTTATACTGTTGATTAATCAGTTTGTTATCTGCATTCATTACAAAAATGCTCTATGGAGGCCTCAAACACTGTTTGTGGCTCAATCTCCAACATTTGCATTTTCTCCCAAGGTCAACACAATGAGAGATGCTTACGGGGACACAACATGCTGAACTGAACTTTCTGATTAGTATATCTATGTGTTGACTCTACTTTAACTTGTTATCCAATTGGACTTAAAGAAATTTTACATAGTGTGTTTCATTTAGTGTATGACCATTGAGGTCTTCTTCCAGAGCTAGCAGATTTGCTGGTTTAAAATTGCATAATATGATCATAGCGAGATTAAGATTCAAATAACTCATTGTGAATCGCTTGTAGGCCTGTTCAGCCATGTTCTGACCTGCCTGTTAGGATTGAGCTTGGGTCTTTGATTGCTAATATCATCAACAAACATTAAAATTTTTCAGTCACCTTTCAGAATCATAGGAAGATAATTTATGTTGATTGGAAACAACACTGGATCCTAGGCCTTTCCTTGTGACATTCAACATTTATATTTCCCTAACCTGAGGTTAGTCTCATGCCTGCAACACACCCCGTTAATGAGTGCATATGCTTTCTGTTAAGAAGGAATGGTGTTAATGCCATAAGACTTTAGTTTGCAAAGTAGAATTTTGGGATCCACACAGTCTAAGGCTTTAACAAGGATACATAATATACCAACATTGTGTTGAGTGGATTAAGCATTTCTTGGCAGGGATGACAGGGCTTATTTTCTCGCATGGAGAGTCATCAGCAGATGTAAAAATAATTTCAAGTATACCCCAGAGAAGTTGGGACCCTTGCTGTTCATGTTTTATATTAATGACCTGACAGACATTATTAATAGCAATGTCAGACTTTTCATAGAAGAAATGGTGATCTACAGTGAAATGCTGCCTGAAAAAACCCGCATGCACAAATATTCAGTCAGGTGTTGATAAGATTTCAAATTGGTCCAAAGATTAGCATTTTTTTTTAAATGTTCAGAAATATAAAAATGCACTTCACAGAATAAAAAAAAAAAAAACAGTATCCTATGACTACAATGTTAATGACAAACAATTAGAATTGGCCAACTCATACAAATACCTAAGTGTAACAATGCGAAGATACATGAACTGGGACAATGGCATAGGCTCAGTTGTGGGTAAAACAGGTGGCGGATTCTGGTTCATAGACATAATTCTAGGGAAATGCAATCAGTCTCTAAAGGAGATTGCTTACAAAACACTTGTGCGGTCCATGCTGAAATATTGGTCAAATGTGTGGGATCCATACCACATAGAACTAATGAGCAGCACAAATGGTCACAGGTTTATTCAGCTCACAAGGAAGTGTCATGGAGATGCTGAAGAAACTAAAGTGGCAAAGACTTCAAGGCAGATGAAAGCCACTTACGAAGTTTCAAGAACCAGCTTTAAATGATGACTCTAAGAATATACTACAATCCTCTGCACATTGCTCCCATAGGGATTGCAAGGACAAAATTAGATTAATTTCAGGGTGCACTAAGAACTGGTACAATGCAATGTACCCTCTGCCATGCACCTCACAGTGGTTTGCAGATTATGGCTGTAGATATAGATATAGATGTAGAAAATAATTTTTGTTTGGCTCTGTTAGTGTTTCATTACAGAAGTATTATGTTGCTTTCTCTGTGTAGACTCTTTGAGGAAAGTCGAACTGAGAAGTAGTAACAAATTCTACACAGTTAAATGACTTAGTGTTGTATCATCTGTAATTACAGGTGGTTTGTTTAGCTCCATTTCTGTAGTTGGGGGTTACTGCAGCACATTTAAGTCTGTCAGGAAATATGCCCTCAATGATTACAGATTTTTGCAATCTTACAAAACTTTTAAGGAGCATTTCATAACTTTTACTAAAAAGATCATGTTCAGTATATGATGCCATGTTGCAAAATAGAGTTGTCACATACTGCGGGTACATTGCAAGTGTTATGTCTGGCTTTGCACTGGAATCAACACAGTGGAGGCAAGCTCAAGTCCTTGCATACACTCGGAGCTGTGATGGACTCTGGCAAGTGGTGTATTGGTTCCAGCTGGACTAGAGTATTTCAGAGTGGCCTTGGAAGGAGGTTACACCATTTAACACATTGGACTGCTGTACTAGTAGTATTTGCTCATAGAGCTATGTACAAACACAAAGTGGAAAGTTGCAAAGTCACAATAGATCATCGACTGACAGTTACAACTGTTCTAATTCGGTACTATCACCTGGCTATTGCAGTCTGTGGATGATTATGAGATTTATCCTGAAGTGCTCTTTTTTTGTCAAACTGGCAGAACAGTCAGTGTAGGAGTTCTAGAAATGCAAGAGTGCCCACCAGCAGTGCATCTATGGTAGTATTGTGAGGATATTTCTTACTATAAAAATCATTTCATAATAATGCTGTAGTGTGGGTCCCTTTTGCATTGTCCTGAAGTATTCACAGCTCTGGGAACAGATTCTGCTGACACACCATTTTAGAGTGCTGAATGGCACAATGATTTTTTTAACTTCCTTCCAAGGCCACTTCTAACTTGTCTACATTGGCAGTGTACTGCTCGCAAGAGTCCGAGGCACTGCCCTCAGCGTAGTGGTGATTGGAGACTGCCTCTTTGATAATGGTTGCTGCACTACATCAGTCAAAATGTTGGTATTGCATGTGACTCTAAATGATGAAAAGTGTGAAGTCATCCACATAAGTACTAAAAGGAATCTATTAAATTTTGCTTACACAATAAAGCACACAAATCTAAAGGCTGTAAATTGAACTAAATACTTAGGAATTACAGTTACAAATAACTTAAACTCAAATGATTCCAGAATGAGATTTTCACTCTGCAGTGGAGTGTGCGCTGATATGAAACTTCCTGGCAGATTAAAACTGTGTGCCGGACCGAGACTCGAACTCGGGACCTTTGCCTTTCGCAGGCAAGTGCTCTACCAACTGAGCTACCCAAGCACGACTCACGCCCCGTCCTCACAGCTTTACTTCTGCCAGTACCTCGTCTCCTACCTTCCAAACTTTACAGAAGCTCTCGTGCTTGGGTAGCTCAGTTGGTAGAGCACTTGCCCGCGAAAGGCAAAGGTCCCGAGTTCGAGTCTCGGTCTGGCACACAGTTTTAATCTGCCAGGAAGTTTCTTAGACTCAAATGTCTTCGGGAAAGCAAACCAGAAACTGCAATTTACTGGCAGAACACTTAGAAAAAGATACAGGTCTACTAAAGAGATTCCCTACAGAACCCTTGTCCATCCTTTTCTGGAGTACTGTTGCGTGGTATGGGATCACATCACATTGTATTGACGGAGGACATAAAAAAAGCTCAAAGAAAGGCAGCTCATTTTGTATTATTGTGGAACAGGGGAGAGTGTCCCACAGTTATGATATGCGAATTAGGGTGGAAGTCATTAAAACAAATGCGTTTTTCATTGTGGTAGGATCTTTTCATGAAATTTAAATCACCAACTTTCTCTTCAGAGTGACAAAATATTCTGCTGGCGCCCACCTACATAGGGAGAAATAATCATCATAACACAATAAGAGAAATCAGAGCACACACAGAAACATTTAGGTGTTTGAGAGTGGAATGTTAGATAAATAGCTTGAAGCTGGTTCAATGAACCTCTGCCAGGCCCTTAATTGTGAATTGCAGAATAATCATGTAAACATATAGAGGGTATGTTATGTCCATCATAAAATCTTGACAATCAAAAAATTGTAATGACTATGATGAAATAACAGAAAAGTTAATAAGCCAGTATTCTTCTGAATTCAGTAAGTTATTTGTGTAACCAGTCAATTATCTACATCTACATCTACATACATACTCCCCAATCCACCATACGGTGATTGGCGGAGGGTACCTCGCATCACAACTAGCATCTTCTCTCCCTGTTCCACTCCCAAACAGAACGAGGGAAAAATGACTGCCTATATGCCTCTGTACGAGCCCTAATCTCTCTTATCTTATCTTTGTGGTCTTTCCGCGAAATATAAGTTGGCGGCAGTAAAATTGTACTGCAGTCACCCTCAATGCTGGTTCTCTAAATTTCCTCAGTAGCGATTCATGAAAAGAATGCCTCCTTTCCTCTAGAGACTCCCACCCGAGTTCCTGAAGCATTTCCGTAACACTCGCGTGATGATCAAACCTAGCAGTAACAAATCTAGCAGCCCACCTCTGAATTGCTTCTATGTCCTCGCTCAATCCGACCTGATAGGGATCCCAAGTGCTCAAGCAGTACTCAAGAATAGGTCTCCTTTACAGATGAACCACATCTTCCCAAAATTCTACCAAAGACGACTATTTGCCTTCCCCACAACTTGCTTGTCCCACTTCATATCATTCTGCAATGTTGCGCCCAAATATTTAATCGATGTGACAGTGTCAAGCGCTACACTACTAATGGAGTATTCAAACATTACGGGATTCTTTTTCCTATTCATCTGCATTAATTTACATTTATCTGTATTTAGAGTTAGCTGCCATTCTTTACACCAATCACAAATCCTGTCCAAGTCATCTTGTATCTTCCTACAGTCACTCAATGAGGACACCTTCCCATGCACCACAGCATCATCAGCAAACAGTCACACATTGCTATCCACCCTATCCAAAAGATCATTTATGTAGATAGAAAACAACAGCGGACCTACCACACTTCCCTGGGGCACTCCAGATGATACCCTCACCTCAGATGAACACTCACTATCGAGGACAACATACTGGGTTCTATTACTGAAGAAGTCTTCAAGCCACTCACATATTTGGGAACCAATCCCATATGCTCGTACTTTAGTTATGAGTCTGCAGTGGCGCACTGAGTCGAACGCTTTCCGGAAGTCAAGGAATATGGCATCCGTCTGATACCCTTCATCCATGGTTCGCAAGATATCATGTGAAAAAAGGGCGAGTTGCGTTTCGCAGGAGCGATGCTTTCTAAAGCCATGCTGATGCATGGACAGCAACTTCTCTATCTCAAGGAAATTCATTATATTCAAACTGAGAATATGTTCGAGAATCCTACAACAAACCGATGTTAAGGATATTGGTCTGTAATTTTGAGGATCCGTCCTTCAACCTTTCTTATATACAGGCGTCACCTGCGCTTTTTTCCAGTTGCTCGGGACTTTACGTTGGGCAAGAGATTCGCGATAAATGCAAGCTAAGTAAGGAGCCAATGCAATAGAGTACTGTCTGTAAAACAGAATTGGAATCCCATCAGGAACTTGCAATTTATTTATTTTCAACCCATTCAGCTGCTTCACAACCCCAGGGATGTCTACCAATATGTCCTCCATACGGGAATCTGTACGAGACTCAAACGACGGTATGTTTTTATGATCCTCCTGCGTGAAAGATTTCTCAAATGCTAAACTTAAAATTTCAGCTTTCGTTTCGCTGTCTTCCATTACCAGGCCAGACTGATCTGTGAGTGACTGGATGGAAGCCTTCAACCCGCTTACCGATTTTACATAAGTCTAGAATTTCCTTGGGTTTTCAGCAAGATCTTTTGCTAAGGTATGATGGTGGTAGTGGTTGTATGCTTCGCACATCGCTCTTTTTACAGCAGCACGAATCTCTACTAACTTTTGCCTGTCCTCATTCTTCCGATCTTTCTTGTACCGCGAGTGCAACTATCTTTGCTTCCTGAGCATTCTCCGAATTGCGCTGTTAAACCACGGTGGGTCTTTTCCATCCATAACCCACTTTTTCGGCACATACTTCTCCAATTCGTGATTTACAATGTGTTTAAAATTTGCCCATAATTCTTCCACGTCCATCGTACTGGAAGTAAATGAAGTCGATTCATTTACTAAGTGGGATGCTAACAACTGCTTATCTGCTCTTTCTAGTAAGAATACTCTCCTAGCCTTCTTGACCGACTTTTTAACTTTCGTAACCATAGTCGTAATGACAACATCATGATCACTAATCCCTGTCTCAACACTGACACTGTCAATGAGGTCTGGTCTGTTCATGGCTACCAGATCTAAAATATTTCCATTACGCATTGGCTGTCGATTTAGCTGCTCAAAACAGTTTTCGGATAATGTGTTCAAAAGTAATTCACACAACAGCTTGTCTGTACCACCTGTAATGAATCCATAGACATCCCAGTCTATACTAGGTAGGTTCAAGTCGCCTCCGACTAATATAGCATGATCCGGGTACTTCTGCGATACAGAGTGTAGACTCCCTTTGAATGATTCTAGAACTGTCACGGTGGAACCTGGTGGCCGGTAATAACACCCAACAATTAACTTTATTTCTCGAAGCCCTGTTAAACATGTCCAGAGAGCTTCACAATCACACTTTACTTCGACCTCAGTAGACACAATATTTTTATCAACTGCAATGAAGACACCACCTCCTACGGTGTCTAACCTGTCTTTCCGATACACGTTCCAACCCTCACTAAATATTTCAGAACTTCCTATCTCAGGGTTCAGCCAGGTCTCAGTCCCGAGAATAATTTGCACGCCACACGCTTGCTGGAGGGCATTAAATTCAGGAACTTTATTCCGAACACTGAAAATTTACTGCTAATATCTTGATAGCTGAAGTGTGTTTACACTGAGTGCGTCCTGATTTCCCTGCCTGCATGTTGACTGGTGAGTGTTCATCAGGACACCTCGCACTACTGCCTAGCCTAAAAACCCTCATGTGCATGCCACAAGTACTCTGCTACCCAAGTAGCCGCTTCCTTTGTGTAGTGCAATCCTGATCTATCTAGGGGCATCCTACAATTCCCCACCCAATAGCGCAAGTCTAGAAATCTGCAGCCAAGACCGTCACAGAGTCGACGAAGCCTCTAGTTGAGATCCTCCACTCGGCTTCAAACCAAAGGACCCCGATCTACTCTGGGAACGATGCTGCAAATAGAGAGCTCTACTTGCACCCTGCGTGCGAGGCCAGTGGTCTTCACCAAATCCGCCAGCCGCCTGTATGAACTGAGGATCGCCTCAGAACCCAAGCAACAGGCATCATTGGTGCCGATGTGAGCAACTACTTGCAATTGACTGCATCCCGTACACTCGATAACCGCAGGCAAGGCCGCCTCCACATCTTGGATGAGGCCCCCCTGCAGACAAACCTAGTGCACATTGGAATTCTTTCCAGCCCTGTACGCTATTTCCCTAAGGAGCTCCATCACCTGCCTAACATTGGAGCTCCCAATAACCAGCAAGCCTTTGCCCCCGTGTGCCTGCTTGGGCCCTGCTGAAGGAGAGGCCACCAGCCCACTGACAGGAACGGACGAGGCCAGCCAGCCAGCCTCCACATTGACCCTCCGCCTCGAGCGACGCGAACGCATTGCAGTCCGCCACTCACCCTGAGGTGAGGGCGGCCCCAACGCGCCGGCTACACACTAGAAGGTCCCTCGGCGGCTGATTCAGCGGATGCAGCAAGCGACACCTGGGGTGTCTCAAGTGACACTCCAGACCCTCCGCCGTCACTGCACCTCGAGGCAGCAGCCTAAAGGCGGCTGACCGTGGCCAACAGCATGCTCAGCTGCTCGCGAACTGCGGCCAGTTCCTCCTGTGCCCGCACACAGCACGCACACACACCCTATCCATCCTACTGCTAATATCTGGACATATAGCGTTGCGACAAATAAAACATCAATATGTGACTGCACAGTTGTGTCACCAGCGCCAGATTGAGTTGGAACATTTCCCAGCTGGCTGAAATATCATGAATTTAAGCAGCTCTATAAAAAAGGAAACAAATAAGTATCCCCAGACTTCCATCCGATATCACTTTTTTCAGCATTTTTTTAAATTAGATAACTTAATATACAAGCATCTTCTTAACCACATGACTATAAATAATATGTTGTTACAGTTACAATGTAGATTTCTAAACAGTTTCACTGTTGAGGGCACTGTTTACAAATACAGCTGGTATGTATTTAATTCATTAGATAACTAATTACAGGATACTGGAATATTCTGTTGTCTGTCAACAGTATTTGACTAAGTAAATAACACTATGATTTTAGATAAATTGATTATTACAGTATAACTGGGAATCATTGAAATCATATCTCTCTAGCAGGAAACAATGGTTTCAATAGAGAATGATCCTGTATTTTGCTATTGGTCATTGTCCATTCAGGAAATAATTAATTACATGTGGTGTTCATAATATTTCATCTTGATGCCCTTATTTTTTCTTGTGTATATTAATGACTTTCCATCAGTAACATTACCACACGTCAAGGTTTTTTTTTTTTGCTGATGACATAAACATCCAAATACATAGCAAATCAAGTATAGTTATAGAAAGATTGATTAATAAAATTTTCTTGGATCTTAATAAATGTTTTTAGCTGATTATTTGTAATTATATTTTTAAAAGACCCATTATATGCTGTTGAGAACTTGTTATAGGTTTTACCAGAGTATGTGTCTAAAATATAATAAGAAACTAATAGAAGAGCTTGACAGTGTTAAATTCTTGGGATTACAACTTAGTAATCAATTGAATTGAGTGAAGAATACCAAAGAACCATTGCAGCCAATAACCAAACTTTTATTTGCACTGTGGATGTTGTCAGACATAGATGATACAGAAATAAAAAAGATAGCATTACTTCATTGCATTTCATAATGTGCCTGTCCCACTCCCACCACACACCTTGTTTGTTACCATTGATGACATCTCCTGCTATAACAGCATCTCCATGTACATGTTCTGTCAGCTGTTGGACATTTTGTGAGTCAATGCCCACTTGATTCCAAACCTACGACATCCTTCCTGCTCACTTTACTCAATTTTATACTTACCAACAACTACTTCACCTTTGAAGGGCAAACGTACAAATAGATCAGGGATGCAGCCATGGGATTTAGGATGGCTCCTGCCACCCTTTCTATGGGCCACTTGGAGGGGGCTTTCCTGGGACCCATAAAACTTCAGCCTCTAGTTTGGTTTAGATACATTGATAATATCTGTGCCATATGGACTCATGGTGAGGCTGACATGTTAAAATTCCTGGAATCTCTAAATAAATTCTCCCAATTAAATTTCATGTGGTCCTATTCTGAATCCCATGCCACTTTCCTCAATGTTGATATCATCCTCACTGAATAAAAGCTAGGCTTCCGTCCAGATTAAACTTACTAACAAACAACAGTACTTACTTTTTTATTGTTGCCATCCTTTCCTTGTGAAACATTCCCTCCCATACAGCCTTGGCATTTGAGGCAAACATATTTGTTCTAATGCACTCTTTACAGCAATAAACCATTATTCTAACCTCAGCCTTCACTGGATGTAATTACCCCACCAGCCTAGTTCAAAAGCAGATTTCCCAAGTCACCACATCCAACCCTAGAACTGCTTATTCCTTAAAAAAAAAAAAAAAAAAAAAAAAAAAAAAAAAACTTTGGAGCACATCACTTGTCAATCAGTATTATCCTGGCCTGGAATGTATTAATCAGCTACTTTAACAAGGCAATAACTTCCTAAAATTGTGCCCTGAAATGAGATCCATTCTGTCTGAGATTTTGTCCACCACACCTAGAGTAGCTTTTTGTCACCCTCCTAATCTCCTCAATATTCTTGTCAGACCCTATGCTTCTTCTGCACCCATCTCCCTGTCATATTAATCCTACTCCTGTGACCAAACCCGCTACAAAATTTGCCCAATGAACCCTCCTTCCACCAACTATACCAGACCCGTAACTGGAAAAACATATGCTATCAAAGGGAGAGCCGTTTGTGAAATGACACCTGTCACATACCAGGTGTTATGTAAACACTGTTTGGCCTTTTACATTGGCATGACTACCAGCAAGTTATTGGGTAGGATGAATGGGCATAGGCAGGGGGTGTATACTGGCAAGACACAATATCATATTGCAGAGCACAGTTGTGACCTTGGCACCTGTTTCACCACATGTGCCATCTGTATTCTTCCCCTAGACATCAATTTCTCAGAACTCTGCAGGTGGGAACTAGTGCTACAACATTTCCTCGGTTGTTGCCACCCACTGGGCCTTAATTTACTTTAATTTCTTCTGTCTCAGAATTTCTTCACGTTAACTCCTCCATTCTTCATTTTGTTTTAGTTTTCTACATCTTCCATTTTATTTTTCGCCATCCTCCTCCCATCTCTGTTACAAACAATGCACTTAGCTTTTCACTCTTGTTAACTCATGCACGATGTTTTAGCATCAATCTGTCCTGCATACCACCTTCCACCTTTAAGCTCTCAGCTTTCAAATCTTGTCCTGTGCAGTCCCCAACAATCAGTCTTGCCTCCTCATCCCGTCTGGTAAGTTTCCCGTTCCCCAGGGTTCTGGGTGACTCTTCCAAATTCTACACCTTTTCCTAAACTTCTCCAGTTCCTTTCCCTTCACCCCTCTTCCTTCCTCTTCAATCCTTCTGCCAGAAGAAGGAGGCACTGGCTACAAAAGCTTTCATAAGTAAAACCTTTTTTGTACGTGTGTTCTCCTGCCGCTTCTTGGTGTGTAGATTTTTTATCTATCCAATTAAGTTATTTGCCAAAAATTGATTATTTTCATTGTTATAATGTTATGAGGGATCATAGGGATGATTTAATTCATGAAGCTGTGCTAAAGCTGTCTAAGTTTAAAAGCAAGTAGTACAAATTGTTTTTGGTGTGAACTCACGATTGTCTTGTAGAGGACTGTTCAAGGATCTGTCAGTACTAACTACTACTTTCCAGCTTATGTATTCCATAATGAAATTTCTCATAAATAATATACATTAGCTGACAAAAAAAGTTAAACACACAGGAAGGGAGGAGGAAATAGAATGAAACTTCATGGGATGAAAGGCCATTGTAAGGTATCTTTTCCTTACAGTGATCTTTATTTTTAGATGTGGAGTGCAAGTAGTTGGCACACAGTTGCCATGAATAGTCATCATACCAAAAGCTATTGTCAGAAGTTGAAGCAGGAACATTTACATAAATAGGCCCAAGTGTGTGTGTTTGTATTCTTTTGTGATAAAGAAGCCGTTTCAGTATAATGATAGTTCTTTGACATGACTATGGTGTGTGAAAAGTTATTTATCTTTCCAAATGATCAACACATTGAGTGGCTAGTATGTTACTACTGGGTATTCACTATTCCCCGCCCCCCTCCCCCCCACCCTGTGCTCCCAAATGCACCATACCTATTGCTGAACAGAGAGGCACCATAGTGAACAATGCAGTTGGAATGAAATGGTGGAATTTCACATGGTAACTGAACAAACAAAATGTATTCACAAAAGTGAAATGACAGAAGAAACTACAACAATGACAGGGAGCAGCCTTCAGCATCATAGTACACATCACACCGCATAGCTGTAACAGTGCAAGATCATGAAAAGTAACTGTTGTATGAACCAAGACAGTAGTTTGCCTAACATTGCCACCATAGGGCATTTGTGCAGAACTATCAAGTTTTTGTGTTCCTTGGGGTGTGGAACAACATGTGACAGTTGGGAATGAAGTGTATTACAACTGTATTTTATATTTATATTCAAGCTAAGAAGGCGATTGTTCAGCTAGTACCAGTGGTGGTTCATGCAAAATTCGACAAATGTTCTACAATAAGGTGCCGTATAGCTTTTTGACTTACAATGGTAGTAATCATAGCTATGGTGAATATATTAATTTTAATTATATAAATAGAACTGTTTGAGTGTATTTAAATATTATAATCAATTTTTAACATTACGAGGAATAAAATAATAGAAAAAATTATGGTAACAGCAGGATTCAAACATAGGCCATCAAATTGCTAGTTTGCAAGTCTGCACTCTTAAGCACTCACCTGCCATGCCTGTTGACATCTGTTGTATGAATTTTCCTCATACTATACGCATAAATCTTTGTAGACCATTTTGCCTTCCCTTGTGGCACTATCACTATCAGGCAAGATACTCTGGGAACTTGAAAGGGGCATTTACTTGCTTCTATTAACGTATTTTGAGTCAAATTGGTGAGCCTCATCCAGGTGCACATGATGTTAGATTTACACTTGGAGAAGATCTACTTCACTCTTTAAATTTCACTTTTTCCTCCTAAGATCTATTCGAAAAGTGACTTTTTAGCAGATCATATACAGTAAACACTTTCATTCTAAACTTTCCAACTTTTGATATATTAATTTTATTTGTTCACATTTTTTTGAACCTTCTAGGCTATTCTCTTGTGATTTTATGGTTCTGTAAGAGGAAACTATGCCTTACATACTGAAATGTCTGGGTCTTTAAATTTGTTTTCTCTTCATTCTCATTCATAATTGCTCACTTGTGGGTTTGACAGCTTGACATTTACAAATGTATTGAGCAGAATTTTTCATCTCTGTTTCTAATAAAAGATTGTCATAGGACTTGCAAACCAAGCTAGCTGGGCAGTCATGGAATCCATGGATGCAGCACAGTAGGTTGTATAATGGAAATTCAAGCAAGAAAAGCACTTCCAGTGGAACCTACAACAGGTGAACAGTAATTAATGTGGAAGTTGGTAGGAAGCAGAAATGAGTTACCAACAACAAGACTATGATTGGAGTGGTGATGGCATAAATGGGCCAGTTCCACAAACTTGACAGGAACACAGCTGCTACAAATGAGGAGGTGAGGTGAGGCGCGGCACCATTAGGTGCAGCTGTGGACATGGAATGATTTATCAGTGGCATGAATAGGTGTAGCAGATGCAGGAAGAACAAAGGGAAGGAGGAGTCCTTGTTCAGGAACTGGAGAACTAAGTGAAGTTCTAGAAGAGACCTGATCTGGTACTGCAGGGTCAGCACAAATGCTAGTAATACATAGTGATAATCTAAAAGAAGACCACCAGAAATTGAAGTCAGAGGACAAGATATGGGAAAAAGAACAAAGGTCACCAACAATAAACATCAAAATCAAGAAATAGGGAGTGAAAGCTCTTTTAGACCCAGAAAGTGATATTTCTAGTATTTCAAAAAATCTCTATGAAATGCTGTTGAAAAATAGAGACAAGTTAGTAAGTTCCCTGGGAACAAAATCATAGGCACAATAGGAGCTATGAGCAAACCTATAAAATGTCAAGTATATTGGAATGGTGAAGTAGGGAGAAATGTATAAAATGGATGTTTGGGACACACCAGATTTTATTGTATGGGCCATATATTGGAAATAGGGTGGATGACTGAGCATCAAGTGGAGGTCAATTTCAGTAAAAATGCAGTGAAGATTCAGAAGAGTGAAAAGTAGCAAAAGGTTACATTAAAGAGGAGGAGAATGAATAACATATAGGACATGGAGCCATTTACAAGGATTTACTACTCTACAGTAAAAGTACTCTGGGAAGTAGGAAGAAAAACATCAATGAAATACAACAGCATCTACCAAGTGAAGAATACACAATTAAAGAACAGGAAATTACCCAGAAGATCACAGAAATAGGAAATACTTGTTGTACAATAAAGAATAAATTAGCCATCTTACTGAATGGGTATAAGATAGTATTTTTCAGGAAGTTGGGGATAGTAAAAGCACCACCATATAAGATAAAAATAAAGCCATGCGAACTGTACTTTTCGAAGCCATACCTGATACCACATGTCAAGAAAACATCAATCGAGAAAGAAACTGGGTATAATGGAAAGGTCTGCTAGCCAGTATAACAGTCTGTTGTTTTTAGTGGAGAAATGGAATGGGGAGCCCACTATTTTGTTATTTATAAGGAAAGAACTAGATCATCCAGAAAATCTGGAGGAACTCTTGCAAAAATGTAATGGGACTGGACTATTTAACAACATGCATCTCACACTGGGTTAACACTGAATCTAGTTGCATGAAGCATTTTGGTAGTATACTGTGTCCCTCTGTGCGGGTGGGTGCTAGCAGTACAGGATGCTACCATTCAGATCTAACCTGTCATTGACCACTTTCATCCAATAATAGATAACTGTTTAGGAGACTAGCTGATTGCAGAAGTACTTGATCATTTCAAGAAAGCTGGAGTGACCACAAATTTACAGAAACCTGAATTCGGCGGAGGAAATGAAAAAGGTGTTGGTCACATTATAACTCTACATGTACATCCATACTCTTCAGACCACTGAAAAGTGCATGGCAGAGAGTATGTTCCATTGTACCAGTTATTAGGGTTTCTTCCCATTTCATTTATGTATGGAGTATGGAAAGAATGATTGTTTGAATGACTCTCTGCATGATGTATTTATTCTAATCCTGTCCTCATGATCCCCATGTGAACAATAAGTAGGGGATTGTAGTATATGTCTAGCATCATCATTTAAAGCTGGTTCTTGAAACTTAGTAAACTTTCTCTTGATAGTTTATGTCTATCTTCAATGCTGTGCCAGTTCAGTTTCTTCAGCATCACTGTAACACTCTCACATGGTCAAACTAAGCTGTGCTCATTCATGCTCCCATTCTCTGTATACATTTAATACTGCCTGTCAATCCTCTTTAGTACGGGTCCCACATACTTAAGCAATATTTTCGAATGGATCACACAAGTGATTTGTAAGCACTCTCCTTTGTAGACTGATTGCATGTCCCCAGTATTCTACCAATAAACTGAAGTCTACCACTTGCTTTCTGTTTCATATCCCTACAAAGTATTACACCCAGGTAGCTCTATGAGCTGGCCAATTCCAGCTGTGACTCATTGATAGTATAGGCTACTACCTTTTCTTTTTAATTTTGTGAAGTGCAAAATTTTACATTTCTGAAAATTTAAAGCAAGCTGACAATCTATGCACCACTCTGAAATCTTATCAAGATATGACTGGAAACTTATGCACCTTCTTTCAGATGGTACTTCATTATAGGTAACTGCATTATCTGCAAAAAGTCTAACCTTACCATTAATATTGTCTGCAAGGTCATTAATATACAATATGAACAACAAGGGTCCCATCACATTTCCCAGGGCATACCTGCAGTTACTTCAACATCTTGTGAACACTTTTCATTGGAGATAACAAGCAATTTTCTCCCTAACAAAAAGTTCTCAGTTCAGTCACAAATTTTGATGGATACCCCATACGACCGAGCTTTTGACAATAAGTAATAATTCTAAACTATTGTTTACATTATAACTTATGAGAGTATTGCACCATTCCCAGAGAAACAGAAGACAATTTGCCATTTACCTACACGTAAAGGCAAGAAACTACTGCACTCTGTTTTTGGTCTGTGCAATTTTTGTAGATTTTCATTGGAAACTAAGTTTGCAAGGATCATTAAAGAAACAAAGTTTTTGTCAGTGAACACAAAAATGCAAGAGAGATTTCAAAGAAATGAAACAGAAACAGAGCATGTATCCATCCTATCCCACCTGGACACACAAGAATTATAGTTAGGTGGTGTACAATGCTTCATTGATTCTGAGAACAATCTTGAATATTTAATGTTTATAGTTGTTCTCACTGAATGGGTGGTGTAACTGTTCATTAAATAAATAATGCATGGTTTATGAAGCACAGTTGGTAATTCAGTCAGCTAGGGTCGGCCTTATGGATGTGCAAACGGTGCAACCATGCAGGGCCCTGAAGTTCTAGGGGCCCCTCACTTCTAGGGGCCTGCACAAAACATTAGAAAGTAATCTGAAAACTGTCACCTGTAATTAAAAAATAAAGTAAGGTGTTTCTGAAACTACGTTTAATGTAATGTAATTCAATTATATGCCCACTGTGACACAGCTATGGCCACTGGAGTACATCTCAGAAAATTCTGCCTACATCAGAGTTGGGGGATCCAGGATCTACGATATTGATGCGCTATAGTAATATCTATTGTCAACACATGATTACTGTTCTTGTGTTAATTAAGAGTTATGCTATTCATTGTTTGTGAACACCTCTCTGAGCCCTGTCTACTCATTGTTGTGGCCAATAATCAAGCATTACATTGTTTTGTCAGCAGATGTTCCCCACAGAATGATCTGTTCATTGTTGTCAGTTTAAACGTAAGGTACTTTTCCATTTCATGGCATTTCACATGTTGTGTGTGCACTCTGTATGAAGATACAGTGTTTTTGTCTGTTCTATAGTTCAAAGTGCCAAATGGAAAATATCTCATGAGAGGAACAGATTTAGAAAATATGATTCAGGTGCTTCAAAAGATCAAGATAAAGCTAAAACATAAACAGCTTTTGAACTCACAGAAAGGCACTTTCAAAAAAATTTATTCAGCCAACGACTTCAGACTGAGAGACTAAAACATGTTTAAAGGATGATCACATTAACAGTAGCTTCTCATCATGTGATTCTTTAGATAGAAGTGAGCATAAGGTATTGGAATGCAAACCTCCTGCTAGCCCACATTCAGGTAGGCCTAGTAGTAGCAGTTGTGAAGTAAAGGCAAATTCGGACTCAGGCACTTGGTGTAATATGTTAACATTCTCCATGGTACATGCAATTGGACAGAAAGGCTCTATTAAAATTGTAAATTTTGAGTATCCCTTAAATGAGAACAGAAGAAAATTTTCAACTCATTTTCACGGAAGAACTTTACCCAATGGAGAAAAAAGGGATCATACATGGCTTGTGTATTAAATCCACCGCCACTTTTTTTTTTATATATATATATATATATATATCTCTGTCAAACATGCTGTCAAGTGATGGACTCCATGGTTGGGCTCATTCAGGAAATTGGCTTCAAGGGAATGAACAATCGTGCAAAAAATGGATAAAATGTGAGGTCCAAACTGACCATGAACTACTGGAAAAAGAGAAGGAACATGGGCATCAGGTTCTAAAAAGAATTATACTCACCATAAAGTACCTAGTTCAACATAATATGGCCTTAGGGGAATCAGTGACAGGCTGTGTCAAGAAAATGATGGTAGTTTTTGTGGTTTGGTTGAAATGATGGCAGAATTTGACTCTGTTTTGCAGGATCATTTAATGCAGGTAAAAACTCAAGAAATTCATGACCATTGTCTTGGGAAAAACATTCAGAATCAACTCATACATTTGCTTGCCAACAAAGTAAAAATAGCACTGTTAATTTTGTAAGAGAAAGTAAGCATTTTCCTGTCACATTTGATTTTGCTCCTGATAAAAGCTGCCATGGAAAAATGACATTAATTGTTAGGTTTGTACATTTATCAGAAGATGCAGTGACTGTAGAAGAACACTTCTCAACTTTCTGAACATTACTTCAGCAACAGGAGAAAGTTTAACTGAAATCCTTTTGTCGAAACTGGATCAACTATGACTCAATATTCATGATTTCAGAGGCGAAAGTTATGATAATTGTGCAAATATGAAATATTAGTGAAGTGGAAGCTCAAGCCAAATACCTAAAGTACAATCCAGTATTAATCTTGTGTTATCAGATGCAGCAACATACACAGCATAAGCACTCACATTTTTGCTCTAATTACAAGACTATACATTGTATTCATTGCATACACTCAGAGAAGGGAAACCTTAACGAGTAGGGTACCAGCTTTAACAGTCAAGAAGCTTTGAGGTTCTCTTATGGACAGTACGGTGGAGAGCGTCAAAACTGTAAGATACGAAACAATAGAAGTCAGAGGTGCCTTTCATGAGGTGTTCAATGGTACTGTTGAATGAACAAAGAATGAAGCACAGTTGTTTGCTGTGAATGAATTAGAAAGCGTCAAGTTTATTGTAGGCATTATAATTTGGTAAGACACTTTAAGCAGAAAACATGGACATGAAAGTAATAACTAAATTCCTCAACAGTCTAGTAAAGTTTTTTGAGAATTTCTGTGAAGAAGGTTTTGTTAATGCACCAATAACAGCGAAAGTAATATCTGAAAATTTACATATTGAACCAAACTTTTGAGGAAAGAGAATTGGCAAGAAGGTGAAGCAATTTGATTATGAAGGTGATGACATGGTTTGCAGAGCTCAGCCTTCAGAGGAGAAATAGAAAATCAATTTTTTATACCCTGTAATTGATACACTGCTAAAAGTTTGAAAGAAAGGTTTGGGCAGCTGGTAAAGTACTCCAAAATAAGTTGGCTTTTTGTTTTCTTGTGAAGATTAAAAATACAAACAGGATGAAGAACTGAAAATACTATGTAAAAATCTTGAAAAATAGCTAAGTGTAAACATAAATGGTGAATGTTTGAAAGATGTTGCACCAGACCTTTTGACAGAAGTTGAACAGTTTACAGAAATGGTGCCTGGGGATGTGAAAACTCCAATGTTAATACTGAAATACTTGAATGACATTGGAAAACCATTTCCCAACACTTATTTTGCCTAAAGAACTGTTCTAACTGTGCCAGTGATTATTGTCTCTGCTGAAAGGAGCTTTTCACATTTAAAGCTTATCAAGAATTATTTCAGAAGCAGCATCTCACAAGAACACTTGTCTTCTCTTGCCATGCTGTCAGTGGAACACTATCTGGTTTCAAAATTGAATTTTTAATATCTTATGAATTTGCTCATCAAAAAGCAAGGAAAAGATGTTTTGTGCAAAGTGTGTAAAGCAGAGAACCTTTAGTTTTTATAACCTACAACTCATTTAATTTCTTGTAAATATAAAACACTGCCAAGTGATGAAAACATTTAAGTGTATATCCTGAACAACACTTGTGAACCTTATCAGATTTTAAATTTCATTAAACTGGAAGGATTTGTGTATGATTAACATTTTAGTAATTACCATACCTATTAAGATTCCTTCTCCGATTAATTATTTTCTTATCACAACAATAAGTCTGCTGTAGTAACAGTCTTTTGATATGTTGGTAGTATGTCAATGAAGAAACTTAGAATTCTTTTGAACGTGAAGGAGGGCATATGGGAGAGCACTGCACAGAAGTTTTGCACTTAGCCCCGTGCCAGCTAAGACCGGACCTATAGTTCAAATGGTTCAAATGGCTCTGAGCACTATGGGACTTGACATCTGAGGTCATCAGTCACCTAGAACTTAGAACTACTTAAACCTAACTAACCTAAGGACATCACACACATCCATGCTCGAGGCAGGATTCGAACCTGCGACCGTAGCGGTCGCGCAGTTGCAGACTGAAGCGCCTAGAACCGCTCGGCCACACTGGCCGGGGGACCTGCAGTGAGCATGTCAAGACAGTCAATACACTGGGATTACACTTTCACTAATTTATTTCTACAGAGACATACACCAAAATCTCATCCAGACTAACAAAACTTGATACTATAATGGAGTTAATACTGACAAATACTGATGCTCTATGGCTACTCCCATTGCTGCTTTTACAACAACTAACAAAATCACGTTACATATTGTTTAAACTAAACATTATTAAACTTCCAAATGAAATTTATATGCTTTCCTAAAACTGGTTAAAAATTGTGATAATTGGCATGTTGAAATATGTCTGTTTTCATGATGAAATTTCATGAGATATACATTGATAACAATAATTTGCCTATATTTGTTCATTACTTCATAATCACAGCATTACTTTTGAATGCATCATCATTTCAGTGGCTTTGCAATGAGTTCTGTCATTATTACTATTTCTCTTTTGTGTACTATTTGTACAAAGGGTGATTTCAATCTGTGTTTACATTTGATTTGAAATATTTTTGGTTTCCAGTAACATTTTTCTATAAATTGATGATAATTAAATACTATTAGTTTAATTTCATCAAACATCAAGTACTTTTGATAGATATAGTAAGCTAAAAACGTTTCAATTAAAACTTCTGCACACATATAACTTTGAGTAAAGATTGCATGATAGTATTGCTATCCCTGAAATGGAAGGAATCGTACAATGCGTTTGATACTGTTCCATACTGCCACATTACATAGACTCACAGAGTACTGCACATAAGAACTGTGGGAGATATGTTGTCACAATATGCATGCATCTGAATAGGAAGTTTGTTATACAAAGAGACGGTAGTGTCTGTATATTTTTGTGAAATAAAGGAATGATAAATTCTAATATATTGTTTACATTACATAGATATTTCATACAAGGTACTGTTTTGACATATAATTACACAGATTATTAACATACATTGTTGTTTTATAAACGCATTGTGGATCTCCTCCCTCCACTCTATGAACTTGTATCCATAACCAAAGCCGATGTTTGAAAGATCACTATTCGGTGTCATTCTTCTTCTCAACTTCACCCTAACGTTTTTTTTCTAAAATAATAGACAGTCTCCATTACCAACAGTTCAGTCAGAGTGCAACTCCAGAAAAATATAAATAATTTTAAATGATCAAAATGCATGGTTAGGTTTTACAGTTCCTAATATTACACAGTTAAAAGTTAAATGTCTCGAGTACTTGTGTTAGTATATGGTTGAAGCATATAAGTAAATCATTTACATTTCAGATAGTGCAACTTATTTCTATATATACGTTTCTAGTAACTAGTATTTCTTGTTCTAGCATTGAGGATGGTTCTAGCATATGTGGAGCCAAATTTTACAAGATAATATGCTAATCAAAAGCATTAGTAGTGACAAATTAATTTGATTGTTTTGTCAGTTCAGCAAGTAGCATTTAAAATATGACAGCATAAACATTAAATGAAATATAAATTGTTTTCTTATTCGTCTTTGAACTTTGCTTTGGTTTTTCATTAGTACTAGCTACTAAACTGACAGGTGTTAGTTCCTTTTTCTATGAAATTTGGTTTCTGCATTGATAATTATTTTCTTATGTGAACATATTTCAGTGGTAAATCAGTTTCAGCCTCTTACGCCCCATTCTAGTAAAGGCACCTCTTCCTCTTCCATTTAGTATAGTGTACATACTTGTAAGTGTTTAAGCATAATGTTTGTATAAGGAATGGCAATTTTCTTCATATCATGACAATATTTACATAATTGTGCATCTCAAATAATAATCACAAACAAATATTGTAAATTATCTTCACCATATTATACTGTTGTGGCCCATCGAAGTGAATTCATATAAGCAATAATCATCTGAGATTGTTTCTTCAAATATGTAACAAGTATTCTGGCCCAAGCAGCTGGAGTTGGCAGTCATATTTGTGCGAGGTGTGCTTGCTTGTGTGTATGAATAGTGTGCATTTCTCCTTTACTGATGAAAGCTCTTGCCAGAAGCTTTATGTAAGTGTCCTTTAATTATGTCTGTCTGCAACTTAACATGCCCTTTTGCAAGGGAAGTAGCAATCTATCTTTTCCAACAATGTTAACTAGTATTTGTATATGAAATTATGCATACAAAAATGACATGGCAAGACTTTCCACGCAGAAGCTATCTTTAAAAGGATCATGTATCTTAAATAACAACAGTCATTTTTCCATATAAAAAGATGCTGGATGTTGCTGTCCCTGCAAAAGGTTTTACTGTTATGAAATAGTTTTGTAAAAGGTAATACATGTAATGGAACACCAGTGTGAATCCTCAGTAAATACAAATTCTTTAGCTTGAACAACAACATTAGTGTAGTATTTATTTTAGTTGATAACATTATACTAGATTCAATATCTGTACCCAATACAGGTTTCAACCAGTTGAAAACAGTTTCCTCTCATCATTTCTCATGTAATTAAACATTTATGATACAAATGATCTTATGTGTATTTTCAAGCCTGTGGACTTGTGAAGTTCATATTGTCACAGAAGAAGCTGAGTAGCTCCGTGGTGTAGTGGTTATGATAATGAAGTGTTGCATGGAGGGTAGTGAGTTCAAAACTCACCTGGACTGTACAGTTTTAATTTCTATATTCAGTTCGAGTTCATTCTAGAAGTATCCACAAATGTCAAGACTCATTGTACTGAAAAGTTCTGTAGCTGCATATATACTGTATGTGTTCTGGCCGGAGGCAGTTCACTCCCTGCTCTTGTATGTGCAAGTGCAGAATAAACCTTTGTTTAGTGAAGTTAGTGTTCCTCATTCATCTACATACACCTACTTCTACATGACATTATTCTTGTGGAGGCGCTGGGTTTTGGAACTTGTGATAGCACACATTATCGACGACACAGTGGCTCCCATCAGGCCATGAGAGAGCCACCATTTATGTGGCGAGAAACCTGAGTTCGATCCATATTCAACAGATTGCAACTGTATGCCACCACATGAGACATCTTTCCGGGTTTTCTGGTGATTATGGCCAAGATCCAAACAAGTATATGAGCGTATACCCAAATTTAACAAGTGGGATGACACCGTGTGTTTGGCTAATGTATTTTTCTACTTGGAGGGCACTGCCAAGCAATGGTATGAGAACAACTAGGAGAAGTTCACAAGTTGGGAAGTATTCCAGGCAAAACTACACATGTATTTCGGCGACACTCAATCACAGAAGTGCAAGGCTGAAGATCAATTAAAGTGCAGGGCACAGTGTTCAGGAAAAACTACAGCATCCTACATTCAAGACGTCTTGGAGCTGTGTAAAGTAGTATATCCTAGAATGAAGGAGGAAGATAAGGTTGCACATCTCATGAAGGGTGTTGCTGAGGACATGTATCAAGCCCTGCTCCTGAAGGAGGTTTCCACAGCAGACGACTTCATAAAATGGTGCCAGTATATTGAGACAATGCATCAAAAAAGAATTACACACAAGAAGTTTGAACAGATTCCAAATGTCATATCGATGTCTGTGATGGGGCAAGGAACTCATTTCACAAGTGTTGTTTGTCAGATAGTGAGAGAGGAAGTTCAGAAGGCACTTGGATTGAATGGCGAGCAAAAAACCGAGATGCTTCAAGAGGTCATAAGGGAGGAAGTGGAACAGACATTGAACCCAATCCCTCATCCTTCATTTCCCTTTAAAACGGTGAAAAAGTCGAGACCCAGGTGGAGTTACGTTCCTACAATGCTGCATGAGTAACCTGTTTGGGCACCAAGGAAGACGTCTGGAGAAACCAGGATAACCAGCCAGTATGTTTCCACTGAGGATGACTGGGACATGTGGTGCACTATTGTCAAGAAAGGCAGTGGATATATGATGGCACCCATGCCAGAAGACGGCAGACTGATTTCAGTCGATGTCAGCTCCGGGACGATGAAGATGAACAAGAAGATGTGGGTGCAGGACGACGTAGGTCACCATTGCCGCAAGCTAGCTGCTGGAGAGGACACACCCCGACACGCTGATCAAGGTCTCCATTGCCGTTTAGAAACTCCAGCCAATCACCTAGCTGCTGCAACCTGGAAAACTAAAGGGTGTGACCTTCCTTGGAGGTGAGGCCGATGAAGAGAAAAATCCTCTGTCGTCAATCACTACAAAAATGATAGGAAACTACGTCGGTATCCTCATGGATGGTCAACCAGCCCAAGCTCTTGTGCACTCTGGAGCATCATATTCAGTCATTTTGGAGAAGTACCATTGCCAGTTGCAGAAAACCGTATTCGTCGACAACAAAACATCTCTGCTGAAGGTGGCGAATGGGAAATATGTAAAACCTATAGGAAGGACATACACAGCCCTTAGAATTCATCATCTTACAGGAGTGTAGTCATTACGTCATTCTTGGATGGGACTTTTCGAAAGCTTCTCAGGCATTTATAGATTGTGGTCACTCGAAGATTATGCTAGATGAGATAAGGTACTGCGGACAGGAAGATGCGCATCCGAGTGTGTGGAGACTATGTGTGCTGGATGAAGTGATCATTCTTGCAGTCAGTGCTAGAAAGGTTACTGTCACGTCTCATGCCATGCATCAACCCATGGATCTTGTAGTGGAATGTAAGAGAAGCATACCACTGAAGAACAACTTGGTCATTCCAGCCTCTGTCATCTCATTTAAGAATGGATTCAGTGAATTGTGGATAGTTGACTGTCACCAAGAACCACAGATACTTCCAAGATGCATGTGCATAGCAAATGCTGAGCCGTTAATTGAAGAACAGCTGAGTGTCATAGAAATCTCCCATGCCGAGTCTGTGGGCAAAATTAGTGCTACCATTACGAGACAAGATCTTCTAGCTCGACTATCACCAGATCTCACTCAGGAACAACAGAAGAAGCTACTCACCATTCTTCAAGAGTTCTCTGAATGCTTCAGTCCACAGGTGAAGATCAAATTAGACAAATCGATGGTGCAACACTGGATTAGCACTGGAGACCATCAACCAATAAGCCAGAGAGCATACTGTGTATCAGCAATGGAACATCAAATAATGCACAATGAGGTAGAGAAAATGATGAAGAATGAGATCATTCAGCCTTCACAGAGCCCTAGGTCGTCACCAGTGTTTCTCGTCAGGAAGAAGGATGGCAGTTGGCGCTTTTGTGTTGATTACAGGAAGCTTAATAAGATAACTAAAAAGGATGTTTACCCTCTTCCACGAATTGACATTACACTAGATTGTCTGAAGGGGGCTAAGTTTTTCTCAATCATGGGCATGTACTTGGGATACTGGTAGATTGAAGCAGATGAGGGTGATCGTGAGAAAACTGCATTCATCACCCCTGAGGGTCTGTAGGACTTTAAGTAATGCCGTTTGGTTTGTGTAATGCATCAGCAACTTTAGAATGGATGATGGATAATCTAGGTCATCTGAAGTGGATGATATGTCTTTGTTCTTTAGATGACATTATAGTGGTCTCAGAGACATTTGATGAACATATAAAAAGACTGATTGCCATTCTTAAGTGTCTCCAACAAGGTGGATTGAAACTTAATCCAAGAAAGTGTCTGTTTGGAGCAAAAGGAACCAAAATACTTGGACACCTTGTGTCAAATAAAGGTGTGCGGCCAGACCCAGAAAAGATGAGATCTATAACGGAATTTCCTATTTCTAAAAGTATTAGAGATGTGAGAAGCTTCATCAGATTATGTTCTTATTACCATCGTTTTATCAAAGACTTTTGTATGAAAGCCAGGCCACTCCAAGAGTTGTTAAAAGCTGATGCTAAATTTATCTGGGGTGGTGATCAACAAGGTTCTTTCGATGTGCTGTGAAAAGCTCTGATGACTAAACATGTACTTGGTCTGTATGATGAAAGAGCACCTACAGAACTACACACAGATGCCACCAGGTATGGGATCGGTGCTGTTCTGGTCCAAATTTCGGATGGAAAAGAGAAGGTTATAGCCTATGCTTGTAGGACACTTACAAAAGCTGAGAGAAACTACTCAATTACAGAAATAGAATGTCTTGCTGTGACCTGGGCCATGTGCAAATTTTGACAGCACCTCAATGGAAAGCCATTCACAGTTGTTACAGACCATCATTCAGTTTGTTGGTTGACAGGTCTTAAGGATCCAACAGGACGACTCGCCAGGTGGGCACTACGTCTTCAAGAGTATGACATTACCATAGTGTAAAAAAGTGGAAGAAAACACCAAGATGCCTACTGTCTGTCAAGAAACCCTGTGCAAGACCATAAAGACTTTGATGAAGATAGTGACTGTCTCACTGCACTCCAGGATATCTCTGCTGAGCAGAAGAAGGACGCCAAGATATCTCAAATTATGCTTGCCTTAAATTGGTCAGAGGATATGAAAGGACAATTTAAGGTAGTTAATGGATTACTTTGCAAGAAAAACTTTGATTCATTGGGAAAGAGGTGGCTACCAGTGGTTCCTAAACACATGTTCTACAGAAATTCCATGACATACCTGAGTCCAGACATCTAGGATTTATTAAGACATACAATAGAATCCACGAGAGATTTTTCTGGCCAGGTTTATTTAGGAGCGTCCATCACTATGTGTCACACTGTCAGTAGTGCCATAGGAGATAGACAGTTCCTCTGAAACCACCTGGCCGACTCATACCAATTCCACCAGCCAAAACACCTTTCCAGCATGTTGGATTAACCCCTTGTACAATTTCCAGTGTCTGCTAGTGGCAATAGATGGATTATTGTTTGCACTGATTATCTAACATGCTATGCCATTACAAAGGCCGCGAAAACAGCCGAAGCATCCAAAGTAGCTAAATTCATCATGGAAGGCATTATATTAAAACATGGTGCTCCAAGGTCGTTAATTACGGATTGAGGGAAAGTTTTTCAGTCAAATCTTGTGACAGAGATAAACTGTCGGTGCAACATTACTCATCACATGACAACTGCCTACCATCCACAAACAAAATGAAAGCCTTAATAAGACCTTGGCCAACATGCTGTCAATGTTCGTCAATGTTGAGCAGAGCAACTGGGATGAGGGGCTACCTTTCATGACGTTTGCTTACAACACTGCCAAACAAGACACCACAAGATTTATACCATTTTTCCCCGTGCATGAGCGTGAGGTAACTATAATGATGGACACTGTGTTTCCATTACATCCTGATGGCGTGGACAATGACTATATCGGCCAGGTGTTAACCAAAGCTGTGGAAGCTCAGCTGTTAGCTCAACTTCGTGCACTGCTGGCTCAAGAAAACGATCGCCGAAGGTATGACACGAGCCACTGCCCTGTTGCCTACCATCCTGATGACCTCGTCTGGATCTTCACTCCTGTTCGGAAGGCTGGTCTCTCTGAGAAGCTCCTCAGGCTCTACTTTGGACCTTATAAGGTTGTAAGACAGTTGTCTGATGTTACTTGTGAAGTTGAAGATTTCGACCCCAACACAAGACGACGAAAGATCAGAGATACAGTCCACATCCTTTGAATGAAGCCCTATAAGGACCCTGCAACCAAGGGTAAATTCGAAGCTCCAGCGACAGGCAAGAAGCAGAAAGGAGATGAAGAGCATAGCAGCAAAAGAAGTTCTAAGAAGATCACCACCAGGGTGAAAATTAGTCATCAGGAGTCAGAGTGTGCAGGACTGATGACTCATTCCTGGACTAGGACATAACACCGAGATGCTGTTCTCTTAAGGAGGGAGCAATATCACAGAAGAACCTGAGGAACTCCATGGTGTAGTGGTTATGATACTAAAGTGTTGCATAGAGTGTTGTGAGTTCAAAACTCACCTAGACTGTAAAATTTTAATTTCTATATTCAGTTCGAGTACAATCTAGAATTATCCACAAATGTCAAGAATCATTGTACTCGAATGTTCTGTTGCTGCATATATGCTGTATGTGTTCTGGCCGGAGGCAGTTTGCTCCACACTCTTGTATGTGCGAGTGCTGAATAAACCTACGTTAAGTGAAGTTGGTGTTTGTCATTCATCTGATTACACCTCCTTCTATGTGACACTATAATAGTGTATAATTAACTCTGTTTCATCAAGTATGGACTTTTGTAAGTATTGCTTTCACAGTAATATAACTCTACAGCAAAGATGATAATCTCCTTATGCTTCTTACAGCTTTGTGAATATACTGGAATTGTTGGACATTACTAAATGATACTTAACATTTTTTTTTCTTATGAGTATACTGGAACTGGCAAGGGCTGGCAAGAACTAACAAGAGAAAACTCTGCATTTGTTTCTTTTGGGTGTAATGGAATTTGCAGTCACTAATAAGGGAAAGCTTCAAATGTATTACATTCTCTGAATTAGCTCAGTATTAACTATGTGTACAAGTTTAGAGCACCTCATTTCATGTAACTAGGTAATATTCTTGTTTATAGGATATTAATTTCTTGGTATAAGGTACACTTGCTTACAAGTTCTTGCTCAAATGGTGCATTGCCAGGTGAAAATTCTTGATTGGTTTCAAACCCTTAGTTATACAAATAGCTTGATGTCACAGTGGGTACAATATAGTATTTCATTTGTTGTTGTTGTGGTCTTCAGTCCTGAGACTGGTTTGATGCAGCTCTCCGTGCTACTCTATCCTGTGCAAGCTTCTTCATCTCCCAGTACCTACTGCAACCTACATCCTTCTGAATCTGCTTGGTGTATTCATCTCTTGGTCTCCCTCTACAATTTTTACCAAGCTGCCCTCCAATACTAAATTGGCGATCCCTTGATGCCTCAGAACATGTCCTACTAACTGATCCCTTCTTTTAGCAAGTTGTGCCACAAACTTCTCTTCTCCCCGATCCTATTCAACGCCTCCTCATTAGTTATGTGATCTAACCATCTAATCTTCAGCTTTCTTCTGTAGCACCACATTTCAAAAGCTTCTATTCTCTTCTTATGTAAACTATTTATCGTCCATGTTTCACTTCCATATATGGTTACACTCCATACAAATACTTCCAGAAACAACTTCCTGACACTTAAATCTATACTCGATGTTAACAAATTTCTCTTCTTCAGAAACACTTTCCTTCCCATTGCCAGTCTACATTTTATATCCTCTCTATTTCGACCATCATCAGTTATTTTGCTCCCCAAATAGCAAAACTCCTTTACTACTTTAAGTGTCTCATTTCCTAATCTAATACCCTCAAAATCACCGGACTTAATTCGACTACATTCCATTATCCTCATTTTGCTTTTGTTGATTTTCATCTTATATCCTCCTTCAAGACACTATCCATTCCATTCAACTGCTCTTCCAAGTCCTTTGCTGTCTCTGACAGAATTACAATGTCATTGGCAAACCTCAAAGTTTTTATTTCTTCTCCATGGATTACTCCTGCATTACCCCTATTTGACTTTGTATTTATAACCCTGTATTCACCTGACCAAAGGTCTTGTTCCTCCTGCCACCGAACTTCACTAATTCCCACTATATCTAACTTTAACCTATCCATTTCCCTTTTTAAATTTTCTAACCTACCTGCCCGATTAAGGGATCTGACATTCCACGCTCTGATCCGTAGAATGCCAGTTTTCTTTCTCCTGATAACGACGTCCTCTTGAGTAGTCCCCACCCAGAGATCCGAATGGGGGACTATTTTACCTCCAGAATATTTTACCCAAGAGGACGCCATCATCATTAACCATACAGTAAAGCTGCATGCCCTCGGGAAAAATTACGGCTGTAGTTTCCCCTTGCTTTCAACTGTTCGCAGTACTAGCACAGCAAGGCTAGTGTTACAAGGCCGGATCAGTCAATCATTCAGACTGTTGCCCCTGCAACTACTGAAAAGGCTGCTGCCCCTCTTCAGGAACCACACGTTTGTCTGGCTCTCAACAGATACCCCTCCGTTGTGGTTGCACCTATGGTACAGCTATCTGTATCACTGAGGCACACAAGCCTCCCCACCAATGGCAAGGTCCATGGTTCATGTTTCAGTGTAGTTATTGTATTCATAAGCACAAGTTATGCAGTAACATTGAGTTTGATGTATCACAAGTCAGTGAGCTAGCAATGCAGGAATAGAAGAGATGAGAAGTGAATCTGTATCAGGGTAACATAGTAATCCTGTCTCATTCAGCTTGATATTATAATGATGTTATAATTCATATATACATGTGTAATGTCAATTACTATGTATACAGTGTAACATAACAGAGTGTAAATATGATACAGTGAATTTAGACACATTTGGAAACAATCTCAAATTCATAAATACCACTTTGAAAACAGTGTGTAAAAAAATTGCAGCTGGGATGTAGTGTAATTTTTCATTTCAGATATATTGGAACATTCACAACAGTGCACAGTGTCAATATATCCCAAAAAGCTGCATATGAAAATGCAATTTTCCAGGAGCTCACATCTCAGATTCTACTGATCACAGAAATAAGGGGTCAACTGTTTTGGATTCATGTTGGGAGCTGTAATGGACATGGATATACATGTAGATACTGCCAGGAAATTACTTCTATTGAGAACACTGACAAATGTATTACTGGACACTTTATTAGACCATACCAGATTAAAACAAACTCACATATTATACTGCACTGAGTGCTACATGATGTAGTATACAGGGGACATAACATTACGTGACACAATGACAGTTATACACTGCAAGCGACAGACAGTCAAGTAGGCATGTACTGAGACTGAGCAAAGCATAAGTATCTACTACATAAATGCAGAGGCATAAAAAGGTCGTGGCTCACACAAGTCCACAGATGTTCATTTGAATGCTTTTGACTACACTTAACATAGCCCTCAGCGTAGCTGCCATCTGTGTATCTATCAGAAGAATAGGCATACTATAGCTATCCTACAGTAAAGGGTCAAAATTTAAACATTACATCCTCCCTATAGCCCTGGTAAATAGAGCAAATCGGTTGGTTCTTTTGCATTAGGTGTGGTGTGGATGGGCTTTATGGGCCTATAACAGCACCATTCGTTTGTGGGTGGGTGTGAGAGGACCCTCACCCCCCCCCCCCCCCCCAAAAAAAAAAAAAAAGAAAAAATTACATTCATGGCAAATTGTTGAAATTTTTACCATGTGTTCTTAACGTGATATTCTCAGGAAACTTCAAAAAAATTTTCAGTATCATCATCTGTTACCAGGATCTAGAGATTCGAAGTTACTGTACATACGCAGAAAACTGCAAAAACCAGTTCTTAGCCATTTTTGCATGGTGGGCTGCAAGTATCTCACTAACTAACCATAGCAAATGGCTTAAATTTTAACTGAAAAATTCTCTAGATATTTATCTAAAAATGCCATTTTCCCATTTTCAAAAATCTTTACCCCACCCCCAAAAAAAAAAAAAAAACCATGGTTCGAACGTGCAGTTGTTAAACATCCTCATAAGGAAGGTGAAAAGACATGCTTAAACAATTACTGTTGAGTTTCATTACTGACATCTTTTTCCAAACTATTTGAAAAAGCCATGTACTCAAGAGTAGTCTCACACTTATGTGGAAACAATTTATTTACCATATCACAGTTTGGAGTCCAGAAGGGTCACATGACAGAGAGTGTTATTTATACATTCACTCATCAAATAGTACAGGCCTTCAATACAAAAATATTGCCAATTGGTATTTTCTGTGATCTTCTCAATGCATTTGGTTGTGCAGAACATGTTACTCTCTTAGGGAAATGCAAGTTTTAAGGAATAGATCCTTTTACACACAGAAACAGACTCTCTCTCTCTCTCTCTCTCTCTCTCTCTCTCTCTCTCTCTCACACACACACACAAACACACACACACACACACACACACACACACAAACAAACAAAGGGTATATCACAGGGTTCAATTTTGGGTCCTCTACTATTCCTTATACACGTGAATGACCTTCCACGTAACATTCAACAGGCAGAATCAGTACTTTCTGTTGATGATATTAGTGTTAACTCTGTTAACAGAGGAGATGATAAATGATAGCTTCCAACGAATTATAAAGTGGTTTTCTGACGTATTTTGAATATTTTCATATTTTCACTCAATAATGATTTATGGAATCCTTTTCTGGGGTAACTTGTCACTCAGAAAGGAAATACTGCTTGCACAAAAGTGAGCTGTACAAATAATATATGGTGTTCACCCGTGGAAATCACATGTAGGTACCTCTTCAAGGAGTTAGCATTCTAACTGTGCTGTCACAATACACATATTTGCTTATGAAAATCATCACAAATAATATATCACAATTTGAGAAGAATAATAATGTCCATACCTACAACACCAGAGGGAAAAATGATGTTTACTACCCACTATTGAAGCTGTCTGTGACTCAGAAAGGAGTTCACTATGCAGCAAAAAATAAATAAATAAACTCTCATCAGTTCTCCAATAACATAAAATTTATTAACAGTTAGAAAAGTAAAAGAATAATGTGTTTATTAATGCTAACACATATCATTCATACAATTCAGGACAGACTCTTGAATCTCTATGAGAAAAATATAATATAAAATTTGAAACATCAGTTCATTGGTTTAGTGTAAACTCCCCATACATAAATGAAACAAAAACTGAGGAAATATTCTTTAATTTGAAGGTATCAGACAAAGAAAATAAGTCTGTTAAACTGTTAGGAATGATGATTGACCAGAAACTTAGCTGGGATAAACATATCACATACGTCTGTTCTAAACTGGCACGTGCTATGTTCCTACTTTATAAGCTTAGGAATAATGTCAGCCAAAACTTACTGCTGCATTCATATTTTGCTTATATCCACCCCCATCTTTCATATGGTATTCTGCTCTGGGGAAATTCTCCCAATTCAGTATCAATTTTCAGATGGCAAAAAAAGCTCTTCGATGTATAGTGGGTTAATCTCCTAGGGATACATGCAGGGAACATTTCAAAAAAACTTAACATCATGACAGTTCCTTGTTTGTACATCTATTATTGCTTATTACACGTAAAAGAAAACATAGCTCAATATCCCCTTAGGTCATCTGTCCACATCCATAATACGAGACGAAACCACACAATTGATCTGCCATACTCTAGATTGTCCAAGATACGTAATAGTTATAAATATGTAGGCCTCGAACTGTTTAATATGCTCCCTAAAATGGTACAAACAGTATCTAAAAATAAATTTAAGACAACATTGGGTCAATGGCTCAAAGGTAAAGCACTTTACTCAGTTGATGAATATACGGATTGTAATATGGCAGATTTGCTGTTTTAACATAGAGAAAGGTACCTCTGCCTGTAGTAGGACCTAAATTTGGAAATACAATATCTAACATATAGGCAGAGACCTATTTCACGTGCTCTATATTTGTATCAATATCTTAGGATAATGACATAGTGTTATCAACATGTATGTGATAATGACATGGTGTCATCAACATGAATACTCCCTGCTTAATATAAATTTGTATAATGTTTTCTTTTTTATTGTGAAATTAACATTATATAAAATTCCAAATGTGTGCTATTGTACTACACTAACTTTCATATGATTTATATATACATTGTTATGAAAATATAACCATCTTCATACTGTAATTGAACTTATTGATGAAGCCCTTTGTATAAGAAAATATTGAACAGCTAATAAAGATTCTTATTCTTAGTCTGCATTTTTGAGTTGTGTCACTGTTCTTACCAGGTTATGATGTATCAAAGTCTATAAATGTGTCGAAGTATATAAATAAATTGTCACAACTTTACTGACCTACAGAATTGGTCTGACATTTCTGACAGTACTCATGAAAATTGTTAAGGCTTTCGTGGCCACTTGTTGACAAACTGCCTATTGGCTTCTGTCTCAGGTTATTTGGCCGATGTTCATCTAATGATTTTATTGAAGTTTCGCCAGCATGAGCGGCTGGCATTGTCAAATCTTCACCTTCCATTGCCAGTGATGAACTGGAGCTGAGCTCGCGGCCACAGACTATATGTATCTGGCGCGCCAACGTGGGGAGTGGGGCAGACTCTGGGGAGATCGATGAGGCCCTTTTCTGGAAGTGCAAAATATGCAGCAAGAATATGGTAATAGAGGGGCAGGAAGGGAAGATCTGTGTCCTTCATGAACAAAAGGATCAAGCTAGGAAAGAGCTGTTGAGGATGAGGCAGTGTAGTGGTAAATGGAAATGCCATGTGGCTGGGGCCTCTTGTCAGGTAGACCAGTTGCCTGGTGCAAGTCTTTCTAGTTGATGCCACTTCGGTGACTTGCGTGTTGATGGGGATGAAATGATGATGATAAGGACAACACAACACCCAGTCCCTGAGCAGAGAAAATCTCCGACCCAGCCAGGAATCGAACCTGGGTCATTACGTATGACATTCTGTCGCGCTGACCACTCAGCTACCAGGAGCGGACAGTGCAGTGGTGAAGGGGATGGTTAGGAACTGACACAGTTGACAAAAGGACTAGCAGGAGGAAGACACGATCTGACAGTTTTTCTGTGACTACCAGCAGCAGGATTCAGCTTCCAGACTTGAGGAGAGAGGAGTTTCGAGATGATGTAGAAGTAGGATATGCACAACAGACTCAGCCCAGGTTAGGAATAACACTAGTGTTAGGAGTAAGAGTACTACTGATGAGTAACAGTCTTGGCAGACGTGTAAACCTTCTATTACATGAGAAATTAGAAGACATCACCAGTATTTATGATCTGATTGTTGGGCTTGATCAGGTGATTGAGGGTTTACGCCCTTTATGTAAGTGTTTCACAAAAAATGATCAGGTTGTGACAATTGATGGGGCAGGGAACAGTCTGGATGGGGATATGGCATACAAATAGGTGGTGACCTGAAGAAGATAGCTTCCCTAACTGGTGGCACCAATGTGAGCGTGGTAGAGCTGTTCCAGTGGCATGATTGGCCTCATCTTGGCAGGGCTGTAAGACAATGCAATGTAAAGTCAGAAATGATGCTGATGACTGTTGGCCAGTCACACATTGCGTTGATGCTTGTGGGGCTGTAGAGAGATGAAGCTACACGTGGCAGGTCTGCACCTCAACGGGTTTGGGAAAGAGAGGTTGGTGAAATTGATTGGTGAGAGTATAGTGGATGGGTGTGGTGCCACACATGATCAAATACCTGTTGCATGCATAGGAGACCTACGCCTTTGGTATGATACACCGTGACAATAGGTTCCATTCTCTTAAAAGTATCTCAACCAGCTTGGAGACGTGCACTGTGTATGTTAGAAATAGAATGTACCACAATGGAGTGTGTAAGCACCATGTAAATTTGCTCATATTTATCTATTATTCATAAAAATGTTCAGTTCATTGAAAATAAAGTACACCATCATGAAGCTGAATTAGTCTTTGAGCAGCATGGTAGTATGCATTATAGAGCAGTGATTAAGAGAGGATGAATTGCAGCGTACAGTGCTATCACCCCATATAGGTGTAAGTTGCTACTGTAGGTCTATCTTAAAGGGTGGAGGGTCATTTATGTATATAATGAGTGGTACACATTTTAAAGCTACAGAAGATTTGACCACAATTAGTGAAGATAAATATTTCAAATTGTCAGCCATTGAAGCAACAAAACTAGATCCCTATAAGAAGCTAATCGTTATGTTTGTCTACTGCTGACCTAGTGGTAATGTGGAAACTTTCTTCAACAAATTAACTGAAGTCCTGAAAAGAATCTCAGCCCCCAAAACTAGCACAATAATGTGGAGAGACATGAATATTAATCAGGTGCTGAGGGCAAAGTTAGTAATAACTTTCTAAATATTTTGAGCAATTTTGGCATAGCACGAATGGTAAACATTGCTACGAGGATTTCAAAAAGTTAGGCTTCAATTTTAGACCATGTACTTATGGACACTGAAGGGGAAAATTGTGAAGTATTTATAAGAGATCTTGACACTTTGGATCATTACTGTCAGATAATAAAGGTAAAGAAAGGTTCAGTGAAACCTGCAAAACTGCAAGCCTATAAATGATTTTCTCAGATCATAAGATACATATTCTTTCTAAGGCATTGACAAATCAAACCTGGGATGAAGGGTATGTAAAAGGCAATGTACACGCAAAGTTCTCTAAATTTTGCACTTTGTTTAGATAAATTTTTGTGGTGACATTTCCAAAAGTAGCCATTTCTACTGCAGCACTAAGGAAAATAGATTGATATGTATTAGAAAGTCTTGGCAGTGACTTAAATTTCTTAGTCCTTTTTAAAAGTGTTGCAGTAATCTACAGTTGTTTGAGTACTATTATAGGTACAGAGTGGCACACATAAAACCGACCCCTGCACTGAATGGGATATGAATGAAGAAAATCAACGTACATCATTGCTTTCTTATATTTTTATTGTTCAGTTTCATTATTAACTATGTAATTAACTGTTTAAGTGACAGACTTACTTTTATTAGTTTCATGAGCATATTTTAGAAAAGAATTTAAAGTCTGTGTTCAAAATGTTCTCCGCCAACATCCAAGCAAAGTTGTGCACATCAAAGGATGTTAAGGAAAACACTTTTCAGTACTCTTTGAGGAATGTTCGAAATTTCTTCTCATTTGTTGTTTTTTAATGTGTCAAGTGTACTGGGATTGCTGCAGTAGAATCTAGCCTTTAGAAATCCCCAGAGGTAAAAGTCACATGGTGACACGTCGGGAGAGTGGGTTGACCACAAGCCCTTACTAATGGTCCTCTCTTCTGTAAAATCAGTATGTATACAAACTAAGGACAACTCTGATGTTTGAGAAGTTGCCCCATCTTGCTGGAAATATGCACATTTTTTCATTTGGAGTTAACAGAGCCAAAAATTCATTGCAAGTAAACGTGTGTTGACAGTTTCATTGAAGAACAATGGCCCGATAATTCTGTTACCAGATACAGCACACCATACACCAATTTTTAAATCACATAACAGCTTTTGCAGAATGCCATGGGGATTCTCTGTAGCCCAGTGTCGTGTGTTTTGTGAATTAATGTAACCTGCCAGATGAAACCAAGCTTCATCTATCAAAAAAGGAGGAATGGATCAAGATGCCCCCAACAACATTTTCCAGCAACCAATTACAGTAATGTATAAGCTTACCCTTGTCCGCTTCTTTTATTTGCTGAACAACACTCACACAGTAAGGTTACATTTTAAGCCCTGAAGGATGCGTTGACATGACCTGCAAGATATTCCACATTGCTGTGATAATCATCGTGTTGACTTGTAGGGACTTCTTTCAATGTGTGCCATCACGTTTGCCACAACTTCAGGTGTACGTAGAGTCGGTGCCTTATTTCTCTTTGAATTAACAACACTGTCTGTCAAAAGCCACTTTCTCACTAGATCCTGAACTGTTGATTTTGCAGGAATATTACTTTCAGGAAACTTTTTATGAAAGATGTCATGAACAACTTTAATGGCAGTCATATCTTCTTCATTAATTATCTAAAACATCCTCTTCACTGTTCTATAAAAACACGAGAGAACTGCCGTAAGTCAGTAACATCTTGCCACGATATTTTGGCACAAAGTCTTTTGGCCATCTTCAGGTGAGTACAGCTGGAGAAGTATCGTGGCAAGATGTTACTGACTTACGGCAGTTCTTCCGTGTTTTTATAGAACAATCAGTACGTCGGGAAAATTTCAAACATCACATCCTCTTCACTCTTCTTACTGCTATTATCTGACATCACCACCTCCTCCTCAGGAATTTCATTGTCTAATGACCATCTTCAACATAAAAAAACAGTAAATTCCCCTTTTTTAATCTGCAATATTCTCAATCATTAACTTATGTAGCCCAAATTCAACATCATGAACATTATCATCAGTTCTTTCCTCTCCCAATAAAACCTCATTACATGAAAGACTGTAAAATTTGTTAATGATTATGCACCTGGCCCTACTTCCACACTGTGAATAACTTTTTACTTATCTGCCCCACAAGTGTCAATGTTCATTCGCTGCCAAAATTTCCTATTAAAATATGATCTATTTATTGCTTCTCGTTACCTTTAGGGCCCAAAATTTCTCCCTGTTTCATAATCTTTTTTGTGATAATTAGCCTGATTTGGTCTGCCTTTCCTCTCCTCAAACTTACAGGCCCCCAGTGGAATGATACCTAATTTATCTGATCACTACCCCTATTCTCATATCTATTGTTGTGAAATGTTCTGTTATTTCCCTGTCATGATCTATTTCTATTTTTGTATATTCTACTTCCATTCTTATTCCTGTCATTCCACTCTGGTTCTTTTCTGTCACCTCTTTCCTAATAATTATTCCTTTAATTTCCTCCTTCTCTCTTCCCATAATTACCTGTATTATTGTAGTTTCAATTCCACCCTCCTCGCTAATGCCCATCCTTTGTTTTCGAACAACTTTTAGCACTTTGTCCTTGCAACAGCAGTTCTCCTTATACTTCCAAAGACAACATGCTTCAAAAACTATCATGAGAAAACCACATACACTACTACCATTCACAATACTTTCACAGATATTCCCATGCATCCCTTCTATTGTAGTGTCCACTATAAACCAAATTCTTCTCTAAACGCTTGGTTTACCGATACTCTTGCTCACCCAAAACAACTTCATGGTGCCTGGCAGCGCTAAAGCACACAAATTACTCCTTAATTTTTCCCAAAGTAAGTTAATTGGATAGATAAAAAATCTACACAAGCGGTGACAGAACACATATACAAAAGGAAGTAATAATTAAGCAAGCTTTCGAAGCCAGTGGCTCCTTCTTTAGGCAGAAAGGTTGAAGGGAAATGAAGAAGGGTGAAGCAAAAGGACTGGAGAAGTCTAGAATAAGGGTAGACTCCAGGAAAGTAATCCAGAACCATGGGTCAGGATTTGAAAACCTGAGAGCGTAAAGGTGGAGGACACGATAATATGCAAGACAGAAATTACTGCTTAAATATCATGCATTAGTTAATAAGAGTGAAAAGCTAAGTGCATTGTACATAACAGAGGTGGGAAGGAGGGCAGTGAAAAACAGACAGGTAAGACAATGAAAGATGTAGAGAACTAAAAGAGAGTGAAGAAAAGACTAGTTACTGTGAAGAAATGTTAAGATGGAAGGAATTAACATAAATTAAGGTCAGGTGGGTGGCAAGAACCAAGGACATGTTGCACTGCTAGTTCTCACCTGTGGAGTTCTGAGAAACTGGTGCCTGGGGGAAGAATACAGATGGCACGTGGGGATGAAACGGGCACCGGGGTCATGATTGTCATGTTTTAGAGCATGCCCTGCAACAGATATGGCATGTTGTCAGTATACGCCCTCTGCCTATGCTGATTCATCTTAATTGATAATTTGGGGGTAGTCATGCCAATATAAATGGCCAAACAATCTTTACATAACACCTGGTGTATGACAGGTGTTGATTCATAGGTGGCTCTCTGTTTGATAGTAAGTGTTTTGCCCTTTACAGAACAGGTATAGGTAGAGATAGGAGGGTGCATAGGGTAAGTGTTGCAGTGGGGATGGTCACAGGGGTAGGAGCCATAGGGTGCAGAAGGAGCATGGGGTCTGACAAGAATATCGTGAGACTGGAAGGGCAACAAAAAGCTATTCTAGGAGTGGTGGGCAAGGTTTCAGACAGAATAGATCTCTTTTCAGGGCTTGATTTTAGGAAGTCAAGGCCCTGTTGAAGTAGGTGATCAATACATTCCAGATCAGGATAATACTGAGTGACCAGTGGTGTGAAGGTATCAGCAGTACCAGGATTGGATGTGATGGCCTAGGAAATCTGCTTTTGAACTAGCTCAGTGGGGTAATTACATCCAGTGAAGGCTGAGGTTAGAATGGTGGTGCATTGCCATAAAGAGTTCATCAGAACAAATACATTTGCCTCGAATGCCAAGGCTGTATGGGAGGGAATGTTTGACATGGAAAGGATGGCAATGTCAAAATGTAAGTATTGTTGTTTGTTGGTAGGTTTAATGTAGACAGAAATGTGTAGCTGGCCTATGGGGAGGATGAGATTAAAATAAAGGAAAATGGCTTGGGATTTGGTATAGGATCATGTGAAACGTAATTGGGAGAAGGTATTCAGAGATTCCAGGAACTTTAATAGGTCAGCCTCACCATGAGTCCATGTGGTAAAGATGTCATCAGTGTATCTAAACCAAACCAGCAGCTGAAGACATAGAACCCAGGAAAGTTCCTTCCAAGTGATCCATAAAAAGGTTGGCATAGGAAGGAGCCATCCTGGTTTCCATGACCTTAGCCCTGAACTGTATGTATATATGCCCCTCAAAGGTGAAGTAGTTGTTGGTAAGTATAAAGTTGATTAAAGTGAGTAGGAAGAATGTCATAGGTTTGTGTCAGATTGGCACTGACTGAGGAAATGTTCCGCAGCAGACAGACCATGTACATAGGGAATGTCGGTATACAGGGAGGTGGCATCAATGATAACAAGCAAGGTGTGTGGTGGGAGTGGGACGGGCATGGATTTCAGTGATCTGGGAAATGGTTGGTATCTTTGATATTGGAGGGAAATTTTGTACTGTGTGTGGAAGGTACTGATCAACTAAGGCAGATATAAGTTCGGTGGGTGCTTGGAGTTACTCCAAAAGGCCTATCATTGAAAGTCCCTGTTTCTGGATGTAATCCTACTCTACACCAGGCTCTTTTACAGTTTCAAATACAGCATTCTCTTGCTCTAACCTGGCTAACCTGTAACCTATATGCCTCACCAGCCAATTTCCACTCCACCAGACTTCTCTCCTTCTACAAAATCCTACAGTTATCTGCCCCTCATGTTTCCTTGGATGGTATCATCCTCCAAGCCAACTTCAAGCGGCAACAGCATGCCAGACTTCACCTCAGAAAGGTATCCCACCTTCTCCTAAACTACCTGAATAGTGATGTTTCCCTTCCTGTCTCTCTGCAGCTTCTTAAACAGCCACACCATCAACCACTACTCCTACAAATCGAGCTTGTCCAACCTATGTTCTGTAAATATATCTAAAAACAAAGATGATGAGACTTACCAAACATAAGCGCTGGCAGGTCGATAGACACACACACAAACACAAACATACACACAAAATTCAAGCTTTCGCGACAAATGGTTGCTTCATCAGGAAAGAGGGAAGAAGAGGGAAAGACGAAAGGATGTGGGTTTTAAGGGAGAGGGTAAGGAGTCATCCCAATCCCGGGAGTGGAAAGACTTACCTTAGGGGGAAAGAGGACAGGTATACACTCGCACACACACACATATCCATCCACATATACACAGACACAAGCAGACATGTTCTGTAAAAGTTGATAACTCCATCATTATCCTCCCAACAGACAAAGGATTGACCACTGTGGCACTTGACCGAAAGGAGTATGTTAGTGAAGGTCTACACTAGTTGTCTGACACCTCTTCATACAGTGTCTGCCATCAGGCTCCTGTCCTTCTGAATCAAACTGACCTGCACCCCTCCTTAAAACCACAGGCCCCTCTCAAGGCCTAACACCTCACTCCATAGAACTCGTCACTCTACCCAAACCATGCACCTCCACCTTTTACTTCTTCATAAGATCCATAAACCAAATCATCCTGGACATCCAATAGTTACTGGTTTCGAAACACCCACTGTACATATATCACCCTTAGTTGATCAATACCTGCAACCCATGGTACAAAGACTTCCCTCTTATACCAAAGATACCAACCATTTCCTGTAAGCTCTCAGGTTTTCAAATCTTGTCCAATGCAGCCTCAGCAGTCTTACCTTCTCATCCCGTGCAGTAAGTTTCCCCTGACCTGCGATTCTGAGTGACTTTCCTGAAATCTACCCCTTTTGCTAGCCCTCTCCAGTCCTTTCACTTCATCCCTCTTCCCTCCCCTTCAACCTTTCTGCCTGAAGAAGGAGCCACTGGCTCTGAAAACTTCCCTAACTATAACCTTCTTTTATGTATGTGTTCTGCCAACTCTTGATGAGTAAATTACTCCTTAATGGATTTGTATACAGTTTAACTGGTTTGTCTTGTACAATAGCTACACCTCATGACGGCTCTACACTGGCAACAGCTTTGTGTCACTGAAGGTTAACTTAGGCATGATGTTCAATCAGAACAGTCAGGCTCGCAGAGCACCCTTCACCCAGTTCATACTCGTCACATACGTGAGACTTTGGTTGTACAGTAAACAGCACACTGCACATGTCAGCTGCTTGCCCTGCAAGGCTATGATCCAGTATTTGCAACCGTGCCACATTCTGAACCTATAGCATACACTCTTGAGCAGATTGAGTCCTGTTGACTTGGTTATCTGCAACAACACTATCAGCAAGTTCTTGTGCATTCTGAGTAGTATCTAAAACAACAAAATCATTTGCAGTTCCGCTCTGCAGTACACAAAAATCATTAGCACATGCACCTCCCTGTGCTCTACCTCTCTGGCCTCAGCACAACACCCACTGTTGCCAAATGCACTTCCCTGTGCATCTGGATCTACCTCTCTGGCCTCAACACAACACCCACTGTTGCCCAATGGGGGAGATATTACTACATTTAAATCACCCATGTTGCCATCCCCATACTTAATCACTTTTGTACAGCCCACACTCATTCCTGCTACCTCAGACTCCACAATTCCCCTGGATATTGGGGTGGCACTTCTACATTATCCACCCTAACTTTAATAATATCATTATCCAGTGCCTCATGTAAATTCTCAGGAACTTGTACTTTGTCATTCTCTACATCTAATTTAATCTTCCCAGGACAGACAGGTTCTACTACATTTACAGCAGACAGCCATTCCACAGGAACAAGTAAACTATCCACATGCATGTTCTTGTCCCTTTCAGCTTCCTCCATCTCCCTCCTTTGTGCTTCCTCTCTTTTTCTTCAACACATTCCTCACATTCTGACACCCACTTCCTGTTTTCCAATCCTCATGGTCTCTCTGGCCCCTCCCTATACTCCACAGTTTTGTGGTAAACTATTTCAAGTGCTTCTAACCTTTTATATCACTGTCCCTTCTCCAAAAGCAACTTATCTGCTTTGCCTCTTAAAATTCTCAATATCTCCTCTGTTGTAGCCCCTTGCAGTATCAAAATCCCTGCTCCCTATGGTACTGACTACAATGCGATTATCTCTTATCAATTACACAATCATAAATGAGAAAGAAACATTTAAACATACCACCGTCCTAACATCTCTCTATCTTAGATTCTTAAATACTGAGCCATTTTGCTTGCTCTGCATGAAACAGAATTAAATTTTGAGGGCTCTTAACTGTAACACTAATACATTTCTCTATACTATCACTCATATTTCCCATCCCAACCAGGTGCAAACTAGCACTTATATTTATGCCTCCTCAAAATAAATCTGAGTTCACTTGTTATCTACTGAACTCAACCCCTGACCTAACCCACTGATTTGCCCTGACCTCACAGTCAAGCAAAAACAAAACATAAAGACTGCACTCATCACTATGTGTCAAAAATATACGAGAGCTATCCACAAAGTACATTACGTTTAGGAATTAAAAATAAATAAAGTATTGGAAATTTTTTTATTGTATACAGATGAAAGCCACACTTAAATACTACTTTTCTACATAGTTGCCATTTAAATTAAGGCACTTATCATAGCGATGGACGAGCTTGGAAATTCCTTCGTCATAAAATTTGGCCGCCTGTGCCTTCAACCACGTGGTTACCTCTTTTGAGGCAGAAAAGGTGTGATTTTTGTGGATTTCCTGGAAAGAGGCACTACAATAAACTCTCAAAGGTATTGTCAAACTCTGCACAACCTCAGAAGAGCAATACAAAACAAGCGCAGGGGAAAGTTGGGCTCAAAGATCTTGCTGATTCATGACAACGCCTGGGCCCACACGCCAAATGCCACTCGTGAAGTTCTTGAATCTTTTAAGTGGGAGTTGCTTCCTCATTCACCGTACAGTCCCGACCTGGCACCAAGCGACTTCCACTTATTCCCAGCAATGAAGAAGTGGTTGGCTATGCAGCATTTTGATGACGACACCCAGCTTCAAGAAGAGGTAACCACGTGGTTGAAGGCGCAGGCGGCCGAATTTTACGACAAAGGAATTTCCAAGCTCGTCCATTGCTACGATAAGTGCCTTAATTTAAATGGCAACTTTGTAGAAAAGTAGTATTTAAGTGTGGCTTTGATCTGTATATAATAAAAAAAAATTTCCAATACTTTATTTATTTTTAATCCCAAAACGTAATGTACTTTGTGGATAGACCTCGTAGCACACCTGCATTCATCAAGTCATCTTCTTCATCCAGGAATAGGAGTTGTAGGTATGGTCGCTCCCTCTGCTGTCACCAAATGGCTTGGTGACAGACTTGAAGATCCTCTACTGATACCACTATCAAGAATGCAGTTGCACTTGGAGGGGTGACTGATAGTGGTAACAGGTTGGAGGACCTAGTGGAAACAGTGCTGAAAATGCTTTGTTGTGGCTCAGTTGGTCACAATGTAAGAAAATCTACCAACAAAACTACATCGCATATGCTACTGCATGATAGCACACTTTTGACTTCTCTTGATAACAACAAGTGTAACTCTTCTGAGTTCAGGTCATCTTTGCATTCTTTTATGAGGGCTGCGCTATTCATAATCCAAACGATCAAATTGGCTCTTGGATTTACTTATTCTTTGTAGACTTTGTCTTTCAACTATCCCCACAGGCAAAAATCCAAAGAGATAAGGTCCAGGAAACTAAGTGGCCAAGAAAAGTGCCCACATCCACTGGACCATCTTCCGGGAAATGTTAGGTTTGGATGATGTGTCACCTGATGACTAGAATGTGCAGGAGCCCCGTCATGCTGGAAGAACATATGCATTCTGGTAGCCAAAGGAACCTCTTCCAATAATGCTGGAAGCTCATTTTCAAGGAAGTGTAGACAACGGGGTTTTGTAAGGACCAACAAATGAAATGAAAATGCATTTAACCCATCTGTATGTACTCAATAAAAATTGGACACATGTTATATGGAATTTTTTCTGAAATTTCTCTGTACTACCCCTCCTACAATATTTACTATTCTCCTGAAGCATCCTGTATAATTATTCAGGTCTCAATGAGCCATCAAAAGTTTTCAATGCTAGACGCATGTCATCATTCGAACCCTCGTGGGAATACAGTGTGGCTGCGAGCAAGTGGAATAATGTACGGGGGATACTGCGTATGTGGTATGCGGCGAAGATGGGAGTTTGCATCTGATGAGGAGCGTGTATAGGTAGATCCTGCTGGGAGGTTGGCCGTTGTGTCCTGATAATGCAATGGTCAGTGCGTCTGTCGAGTAAGCAAGAGGTCAAGGTTTGAACCCCGGGTGGTCACAAATTTTCATCTGCCGTCGTTGCTGTATTTCAATGCCATGTGACAGTGTGGATGCTAGTCCTTCAATACTTCAGATGCATTTGTTTTTTGAGGCAATACAGATGATTTGCAAACATTTGTCTTGCCATCAATGTAACGGGATTTCAATGGCATCATTCCTTAGTCACTGCTTTGTGATGGTACTAACCCGTGTCATATATATGTGAATCATATTGTAGCACATATTTAGTCCAATAACGAATGGTCAGTATACAAGTATTTATGAACAGTAGAGGCAGGATTGCAACATAGTGTCTTCGTAACTACCGTCTGCTTCACATCTCCTGTGCAGCAAGCTATGTAAATTTAAGTATTAACTGTGTTTTTCTTACTTGTCACTTCTTTTTCTGTGTGTTTTTGCTTTTAGGAAGATTTAATTTTCGAATACTAGTAATAGTGTTCCATAGGTATCGTGTTTGTTTTGAATACAGTCTAGAGACAGTTAGTGCTTAGTTTCATTGTTTCCAATGAGAAGTGTCCAGTAACCACAGTTTATTCAGCTATCAGCTGCCTTTAGTGAATTAGCAGTCTAGTTAAAAGTTGATTACTTAACTCTTTACAGTAAATTGTTGATTTCTTAGGATGGATAGGATGTGTGACTGCTGTGTATGGATGCAGGAGGAGCTGGCCACTGTTTGCGAACAGCTGAACATGCTGATGGCCGCAGTGAGCCGTCTTCAGGCTGCTGCCTCAGAGTGTAGTGGCAGTGGGGAGTCTGGTACATCGCATGGTACACCCATGTGTTACATGCTTCGCCCACAGTTCCTGCTGTTGAGACATCTTTGTGGGTACTGGGCACAGTTGAGCCACACTCTCCCCAAGGGGAGTGGCGGATTCAACGGCGTTCGTATCACATGAGGTGGAGAGTCAATGTGGAGGCTGGCCGTGTCGCATTGCCCACTCTGCCTGTGAGTGGACATATGGCTGCTCCTGCAGCAAGGTCTGAGCAGGCACATGGGCGGAGGGGTTTATTAGCGATTGGGAGCTTCAATGTTAGGCATAGGGAAATAGCGGAAAGCTTGGGAAGAAGGCCAGTGTTCACTCTGTCTGCTGACCAGGGGGTCTCATCCGAGATGTGGAGGAGGCCCTGCCAGCGGCAATAGAGAGCACTGGGTGCACCCGACTGCAAATTGTTGCTCATGTCAGCACTAATGACTCCTGCCATCTGGGTTCTGAGGTCATCCTGAGTTCATACAGGCGGTTGGTGGCGTTGGTGAAGGTGGAAAGCCTCACTCATGGGGTGAAATCTGAGCTAACTATTTGTAGTGTCATTCCCAGAACCGATCGCGGTCCTCTGCTTTGGAGCTGAGTGGAAGGCTTAAACCAGAGGCTCAGACAATAGGCAAAACACAACAGGGAATGACAATAGAATGACAATATTAATGTGGTAATAGTAAACTGCAGGAGCATCTGTAGAAATTTCCCAGAACTGCTCTCATTAATAAACAGTCACAATGCCCACATAGTACTTGGAGTGGAAAGTTGGCTGAAACCAGATGTAAACAGTAATGAAATTCTAAATTCAGATTGGAATGTATACCAGAGACACAGGCTGGACAGTGAAGGGGTTGGCACGTTTGTAGTGATAAAAAGTGCAAGAGTATCGAAGGAAATTGATGCAGATCGGAAATGTGAAATAATTTGGGTGACGGTCACAGTTAAAGCAGGCTCAAACATGGTAATTGGATGTCTCTATAGGCCCCCTGGCTCAGCAGCTGTTGTGGCAGAGCACCTGAAGGAAAATTTGGAAAATATTTCCAGTAGATTTCCCAACCATGTTATAGTTTTGCGTGGAGATTTTAATTTACCCGATATAGACTGGGAGACTCAAATGTTTATAACGGGTGGCAGGGACAAAGAATCCAGTGAAATTTTTTTTTAAGTGCATTATCTGAAAACTACCTTGAGCAGTTAAACAGAGAACCAGCCCATGGTAATAACGTATTAGACCTTCTGGTGACAAACAGACCTGAACTATTTGAAACAGTTAACACAGAACAGGGAATCAGCTTTCATAAAACAGTTACAGCATTGGTGATTTCAGCCATAAATAGAAATATTAAAAAAGGTAGGAAGATTTTTCTGTTTAGCAAAAGTGACAAACAGTAGATTTCAGAGTACTTGATGGCTCAACACAAAAGTTTTATCTCAAGTACAGATAGTGTTGAGGATCAGTGAACAAAGTTCAAAACCATCGTACAATATGCATTAGATGAGTACCTGCCAAGCAAGATCATAAGAGATGGAAAAGAGCCATTGTGGTACAACAACCAAGTTAGAAAACTGCTACAGAAGCAAAGGGAACTTCACAGCAAACATAAACATGGCCATAGCCTTGCAGACAAACAAAAATTACACAAATCAAAATGTAGTATGAGGAGGGCTATGCAAGAGGCATTCAACGAATTTGAAAGTAAAGTTCTATTTATTGACTTGGCAGAAAATCCTAAGAAATTTTGGTCTTATGTCAAAGCGGTAGGTGGATCAAAACAAAATGACCAGACACTCTGTGACCAAAATGGTACTGAAACAGAGAATGACAGACTAATGGCTGAAATACTAAATGTCTTTTTCCAAAGCTGTTTCACAGTGGAAGATTGCACTGTAATTCCTTCTCTAGATTGTCGCACAGATGACAAAATGGTAGATATCAAAATAGATGACAGAAGGATAGAAAAACAATTAAAATAGCTTAAAAGAGGAAAGGCCACTGGACCTGATGGGATACCAGTTCGATTTTACACAGAGTATGCAAAGGAATTTGCCTCCCTTTCTTGCAGTGGTGTACCATAGGTCTCTAGAAGAGCATAGCATTCCAAAAGATTGGAAAAGGGCACATGTCATCCCTGTTTTCAAGAAGGGACGTCGAACAGATGTGCACAACTATAGACCTATATCTCTTACATTGATCAGTTGTAGAATTTTGGAACACATATTATGTTTGAGTATAGTGATTTTTCTGGAGATTAGAAATCTACTCTGTAGGAATCAGCACATGTTTCAAAAAAGGTGATCGTCTGAAACCCAGCTTGCACTATTCGTCCACGAGACTCAGAGGGCCATAGACACGGGTTCCCAGGTAGATGCTGTGTTTCTTGACTTCCACAAGGCGTTTGATACAGTTCCCCACAGTCATTTAATGAACAAAGTAAGAGCATATGGACTATCAGACCAATTGTGTGATTGGATTGAACAGTTCCTAGATAACAGAATGCAGCATGTCATTCTCAATGGAGAGAAGTCTTCCAAAGTAAGAGTGTTTTCAGATGTGCCACAGGGGAGTGTCATAGGACTGTTGCTATTCACAATATATATAAATGACCTTGTGGATAACATCAGAAGTTCACTGAGGCTTTTGCGGATGATGCTGTAGTATACCGAGAGGTTGTAACAATGGAAAATTGTACTGAAACGCAGGAGGATCTGCAATGAATTGATGCATGTTGCAGGGAATGGCAATTGAATCTCACTGTAGACAAGTGTAATGTGCTGCAAATACATAGAAAGAAAGATCGTTTATCATTTAGTTACAATATAGCAAGTCAGCAACTGGAAGCAGTTAATTCCATAAATTATCTGGGAGTAGGCATTAGGAGTGATTTAAAATGGAATGACCATATAAAATTAATCATCGGTAAAGCAGATGCCAGACTGAGATTCATTGGAAGAATCCTAAGGGAATGCAATCAGAAAACAAAAGAAGTAGGTTACAGTACACTTGTTTGCCCACTGCTTGAATACTGCTCACTGGTGTGGGATCCGTATCAGACAGGGTTGATAGAAGATTAGAGAAGATCCAACAGAGAGCAGCACGCTTCATTACAGGATCATTTAATAATTGCAAAAGTGTTATGGAGATGATAGATAAACTCTAGTGGAAGACTCTGCAAGAGAGATGTTCAGTAGCTCGGTAGGGGCTTTTGTTGAAGTTTCAAGAACATACCTTCAATGAGGATCCAAGCAGTATATTGCTCCCTCCTATGTATATCTTGCAAAGAGACCATGAGGATAAAATCAGAGAGATTAGAGCCCACATAGAGGCTTACCAACAATCTTTCTTTCCTCAAACAATACAAGACTGGAATGGAAGGGAAAATCGATAGAGGTACTCAAGGTACCCTACACCACACACCGTCAGGTGGCTTGCAGAGTATGGATGTAGATCTACATCTACATCCATACTCTGCAAGCTACCTGATGGTGTGTGGTGGAGTTTGACAACATAACAGTTTGACAACATAAAACCACCATATCCACTGACAACCTGTAACGTTACTGTAAGCAGTTTGACAACATAACACCACCACATCCACTGACAACCTGTAACGTTACTGTAAGCAGTTTGACAACATAACACCACCACATCCACTGACAACCTGTACCAAATCATCACACAGTTGTTACTTGCAGTAATTACAAGTTGCTGATGTTTGTCAAGAACAGCGGAAAGCACCTCGTGAATGTGAAGTTCTATTTGCATTATGCCTTGGTCAGAGAGAATCCTAAATAACAGTAAGAGGTTACCCAGTGAAGGAAAGAGTCCACGTATTGTCTCGAGTTCTTGCACTTGATAATAATGTGGTTCCCGATGGTTTCACACTAATGGGTTCTTTTGGCTATCAAAATACTCATACAGGAATTATCAAAGTGTAATTGCTAGAATGCTCAACTACCTTAACAACACCTCATTTTGGATTGAATATGACTTGGAAATTGACGTTAAGTTGACATTTCTGTCCATCTCCTGATGACTTACTGAATGAAGTCTGAAGTGCACTCACAGTTGTGTTGTCTGCCACAAGAATTCTGTAAAGTATTGTGGCAGCTGGCAGTCATTGCTGAATACAGACATGTGCAAATATCATCACTGATTTAGGGGAACTCATCTTTGTTACATTTTTTCCATACCATAATTAGCACAGTAACATAAAACTCATTCTGCTGTATAACTTAATGCCGTGCTCATTCTGCTGTAGAACTTGATGCCAGCAGGTCCTTAAATAATAATCTGTGAGCGGTAGTAATGCATGAAAGGAAACAGACTGTTGGACAGAAGAATGGAGAGCTCCTAGCTTTTTGTGTTTCCGATAGGGCCTACGATAAGAATCTGGTGTCATACTATGCTTCATAAACGTAAATTGTTTATTTTTTCACTTCATAGTAAAAAAAAGCTATGATATGAAAAGAGGAAATGACTTTTGTGCTCCTCAGAAACTGTAATTTTTTGTGATTATTTTCTCACTTTGTACTCAAACAAGGGCATTGATATGAAAGGAGGAAATGAAGTATAAGCTTCCAGGACACAATATTTCCTCTTGTGCTAGTACTGCGGGAATGAAAGCTCTGTAGTTAATTTTTGTGTGTTGGATAAATTTTTATATCACCTCACACTAATTTGTGAGAAGGTTTCTCTTTTGTTGAGATTCAAATAGAGTGGACATTTCATGACTGGTTGATATTCTGATGACTAATGACACAATACCCATTCTAATTGCTCTGTGGCACCTGTGAGTAGAGTGTCATGTTTGTTACTATAAGAACATGCAAGCAGTGATGTCTGCTCACTGCAGTCAAAGCCAAGGTGACTTCTTTCTGTTTATGGCAAAGCATCTGCTGCAGTGTCTATGCTCAGCCTACCTAAACAAATCACGGCAGCATTGAGCACTGCTAATCGTGGCACTTGTCATGAGTCATGACAACAAGAGTGCACTGTCTCTGCTAATGCTATTATGGAGATGATACATCTTACATACTTAACGTAATATGCAGGACATGGGTTGGCTAAAAATTCAGTTTGTAACTTTCCAATGCATTAAAATACTTTTCAGTTATATTTGATGCAATCTTTATTGTTGCTTGTCTTTCTAATGTTAATAGTATTGATTCAGATTGTGTGTGAAGACAAAAAATGCACACACACACACACACACACACACACACACACACACACACACACACAATCATTGATTCCAGTGAGAGTGATGAGTGCTGTCTGTTGAACAACACATCCACCAACAACCAATTCCTTAGTTGGTGTCAAGTGGATGAGATTTTTCAGTTACCTTGCATTGCAAGAATTGTAAGCAGGAGACTGAAAGTAAATGGACCAGTATGCTAAAGAACTGCGACAAAGCAAAGCTTCACCGAATATTAGATAATTGTCCACATGGGTTTTGTGGATGAGTATACTTTTAGTAACCAACCCACTCACCATCATTATGTAAGATTTCTCAAAGGTGTCGGGGCATTGATTCCACTAGGGTCCTCTATAGAGTATCGTGGTGCTTTACTTTTTCTATATTCATCCAAATGTCACTTGCATTTGTAGGTCCACATGACAGTCACCTCATTACCTCTGCCCACATATTCTGTATCAGGTTAAGGTCTGGTGATCATGGAACAAACGGCAACAGACTTATTCTCTCTTGGCCCTGAAACCAATCTTGCACTGCTTTGCTCTGATGGATGGGTCTGTGCTGCTGTAAATAAATTGTTATCTCCATACTTCATTTAATAAGCACATTGTATTAGTATTTTCCATAGTGTTTAAGAATTCAGGTCCTGTCACAGATAAATGAACTAGCTTCAACAGTCCGATTAGGAATGTGGTTTACCGAGTCTATCATATGATGGGAGTTGTAGTTGGAAATCCACATTAAGACTGACTGGCTGAATCCGATTAGAATGATCTGGTACCAAACTGAAATTACGGAAGTCAAGTAATTTGATTGTCTATATTGCAACAATGCTGCACACATAAATTCCTTTGATGGAGTAACAGGTAGCAACTGTCTAAGAAAAAGTGAGAAATATGTCTCCTAACAGCAATGTAATGTAATTACAACCTATATTTGTGTGATGCAAATATTGAATCAAGCAATACACATCTATTTCAGTGGTGGGAAGATACACTATATTGGATTTACTGATGACATAATAATAATAATAATAATAATAATAATAATCCCGTGTGTGGTTGTTAGAGCCTTCATCGGGCACCTCCCCAGGTGGTGGATAGGGGAAAGCCTCCCAGATATGTGTGGTACTGAGAAAATCAAATACTTTGGATGGACCAAATACTAATACAATCCTCAATGGTTATTCAAACCGCTGAACCCAAAATCCAGACACGCCTGAGTGAAAATCTAGTCACCACCAGGCTTTACATAAGTCTGCTTGTGTCTGTATGCGTGCGGATGGATATGTGCGTGTGTGCGAGTGTATACCTGTCCCTTCCCGCCCCCCCCCCCCCCCCTAAGGTAAGTCTTTCCACTCCTGGGATTGGAATGACTCCTTACCCTCTCCCTTAAAACCCACATCCTTTCGTCTTTCCCTCTTCTTCCCTCTTTCCCGTTTGGTAAGTCACAACATTTTTTTAATAAATTTTTCCCATGTGGAATGTTTCTTTCTATTATAATGCTTTATTAAGATAGACAGATGTCATATAGTAAGTTGAATTTAATTTGTGTTAGTACAGTGAAGATTTTAATTGTGTTTTCCATTAGTTTAGTGAACACAACAGTAATTATCAAAGAGAACTTTATCAGCAACTGGATATTCTTTCACAATATCTAAATCAATCTGACAATGCTAAAGTAGTTTACTAATTCTATGCCTATAGAAACTTACCAGTTCTAATGATGTCATTAAACCAGTGCAGTTTGAAGAGCATTTTCATCTATAAATGAATTGCCTTGACAGTTGACCAATCAAGAGTGGGAAAGGTAAATTTTTATGAGTATATGATCAGAGGGACAAGGCCTGAGAGATGACTTCCCTATCAATCTCCTGGATAGTTTTGTTTCCCAAATGAACAGAGTGCATTATCATGCAGTAGCACATGTGATGTAGTTTTGTTGGTTAATTTTCTTACACTGTGACTGAAAGGTGTCTCAGTTGTTGGCAACAAATTCCAGCTGTGATAGGCACACTCTTTGGGAAGAATTTGTAGTGCAAAACACACTTTTGGAGCTATCAGATGGAAAATATTATGTTCACACTACTCTTTGCTCGAGTTTACATCTTTTGGTGGGGCTCAGCCTTTCATTTCTTCTTAGGAAGTTAAAGTTAAAGGCATCATAACTCATCACCAGTAACAGTATTGCATAGGAATACTCAATGAGTGGCCTAATGACATTCAAGCAAAACAGCAATAATAGCCACTCCGTTGATTTTTGTTGTTTCGAATTAGAGCATTCAGTACTCCTGCGTCAGACTTCTGAACCTTTCCTGTCTATTGTAAACATTGTATGATGGTTAAATGGTAATCGGTCACTAATATCAGTAGTTGTGACTTCCTTAATGTGGAAAATCATTCATGCCAGAATGATCTTTGTTGAAACAAGAATATCTTTTTCTGACATATTTTTCCCAAATGCACTGGCTCCACACACAGTTCAAATCTTTCAAGCTGCCTCCTCTGCATTCACCCCTCTATTATACCAAAAGTAAATATTGTGTTGCAGATGTTACAACTTTTTCCACTTGCAATCCAATTTTACAACGCTTAACCCGTAGTTCATGATTTTCAAGTATGCAAAATCTACTGCTTAACTGCAAGATGATAAGTAGAACTTCATATTCGAAAATGACAGTTGATACATACATTGACAGCATCATGCAGTGTTCACCTAGGTGGTGCCCGAGTTTAGGTGGTGGGTGGCATCTAGCCAAGGGCCGGTAGCTGCTGCAGCAGAGGAAATGCTCGAGTGTAAGCTGTTCTGATAACGACGCTGCCACGAATTGTCCTGTGGAACTGTTTCTGGAAGTATTTGTTGTTACTAGTGGGTAGAATATGAAGTGAATTATCTTTGATGTTCAATCAGACTCATAACTTTAGACGAGGGCTGAAATGTGGTAAGAAAAAAGAGAGATACAGTTGGACGCAAACATGCAATTATAAGTTTAGAATTCATGAAGATTACCATTAGACCACGGGTTCACACTACCCAACAACATCTCAGAAATAGATAACACTGCCTCCTGACACTTCTGTATCTTACAGTGTTGCCAGAGTGTGTTGATGGCTGGACTTAGCATTGTCAGAGGCGGTTGATGTTATTGGCCACCTTAAGTGAATGACTCGGACTTAGTCTCTATGGCAGCTGTCTGGCAGTCAGTTTTTATGTCTAAGACTGTACCTTTGACAGCATGGTCTGGAGAGGACAAAAGGTGCTTAAAATGCAACACTTGTGTTAGAAGATGAAAACTATCACCCTCGAGCACATTGACAGCATCATGCAGTGTTCACCCAATATCTGAAAGAAATAGTAGCTGTGGACATCTTAGGCCTCTTACCAATAGCAAAGGCAGGTGTCACACAAGTTTTAGTAGCCACTGAGTACAGCAAAACTCCGTTTTTATTCCCCCCCCCCATTTTTTTTTTTTTTTTTTTTTTTTTTTTTTTTTTAAATAGGAGTCCTATTCTGGCAATGCAGTACTTTTCCATCATTAAAAGTTCCATGTACAACATTTCCTGCATTTTAAATTTTCTTTGAGATTATCATGACCTTTAACATTGATTTTCATACAGATTTCTGCAAAAAGTGCATCACATTCCTGCTCGAAGTCAGTCTAGCAATACAGCAGAAAATTCAGACTACACACAAAGTTATTGATCATGTAACGTAGCATTAGCACAGCAAGAAAAATTTCATTTTTGGCATGTTGGTTTATGGCTACCTGTATTAGATGTTTATATGTTATCAGGCTGTGTTACACAACTTGTGTAGATTCGATATAAGTCCACTTGGGTGTTATTTGCATAACATCATGATTTTGCCCCCTGTCTTCCATTTCAGTTAAGGGTCTAACAATAGCAAACATGTGGCTACTTTCCATATTGTCGGCCCTTGCCTTGGGTTACGTACCCTGCAGATCACACTATAGTAATTAGTTTCTTTTTTTTTTCTCCCTCATCAATTACTTGAATCTTTTTTAGATCCACATTAGATTTAAGTTGGTGGTGCCCATGTGCTAATTGTTATGTTTTCTTTATCTTTTTTTAGTGAGTTACCTTCCATGGTGTCTCATAGTTTTGTGGTTTCTGCACCACATTCATGGTGATTCTCGTAAATCAGAATTGTGAACAGCATCATTAACTTGGAAAACATTTCTTTTTGGACATGTGTTACATTTAGAGGAAAAAACTTTCTTTGATTATTGGAATTCATTATATGTGCACATTAATTGTAATGACCTCTGTTCCATCTGGCACACTCATTCAAATATCACAATCAGCGGCCTGGTGTTCGGTTCTTTGAATGGTGTGGTAAATTGAGTGAATAAATGTGGTGTTCCAGAAGATGTCTCCACATTGTCTGTCTTAATTATGAGGAATGGCTAGAGGGTTGGCAATTCTTAGCCTCTGTTTCTTTATTGAAACCTTTGGGTATGTTGTGAAACATTCAAGTTAGGTCTGATTTTTTCTTGGCGTTGTGCCACACTATCCCCATTTCTGAAGTGGGGCACACATGCTGCATAAAAATATAGTGTGCAGCAAGGTAATGCAAGATGACAGGCCTTCTGGTCTCTCCACATACTTGTTAAGGGCCAGCACAATCCAGTCTATCTATCATTTTTGAAATCTGATTTTGCATACATGCAAATCGAAGTCATTTCACTGCCATATTACACTGTCATGCAAAGTAGGTAATCAGATGATACGCACTGGCATGTACGTGATCAAGAGTATGATGCATGCATATCATAATTCTCTTCATTTCACTTAGGAGATGAACAGGAACTTTTGGACTGTGACATGGCACACTGCTCACAGTAGCGGGAGGTGGGGGGACATCCAGTCACTGGGAATTGTGGACAGAGTCCCTACCCATGTCTGGCAGCTTTCTCTTTTGCTGTAGAGTCTCAGGGCCCAGAGTGACAGATGCTCAGAAATTGGTGGGAAGAAATGGTACTGGTGCCTAAGTTCACAGAGTATAGCTGTAATTGGTGAAAGCTTTGTTTGCCAGTGATGATTGGCTAAGTTCTGGCTCAGTGGAGTGATCAATCTCTGGGTACAGGTCAGAAGAGAATTTTTAGGGTGGTTGATTCCTGATCACCACAGGAGTCGGCCGCATACTTTGCTGTCCTTGCTGCAGAGTAATTTCATTCACAGTTTCAATTGTCTGGCCACCCAGACACTTAGTCTTTTTTGCACTCATGCTTTGATCAGTCTCCAAAGTGGGTCCATTTCCATGCAGCAGCCAGCCACTAGTAGCAGCCATCATCAGCATGCCACCTTGCTCCATACTGTCAGTAATATATGCAATGCCAGCCTGTAGGGTTTCAGTTGACTTTTCAGCTGTCCAAAATTCGGATTGTGGTTTCTCAGTGGTGGAATCCATAGAGCCACATTGCCTCCTTGGGTGGTACTGTGGTACTGAATCTGATTACTCGCTTGTTTATCAATATTATACATTTAACCTGTTGGAGGGGGGGGGGGGGTGCAACTTTGGTCAATTAATTTAATGAATAAATTACATGAGAGGCTATGCATGCCACATAGGATTTATATCAGGGTCAATTTAAGATTGTGTTACACACCTTGTGTAGATTCAATATGCACCCCCTTCGGTCTGATTTGCGTAACATTGTGATTCTGCTTCCTAGCTTTCATATCATTTAAGGGTCCCACAATAGCAAACATGTGGCGAGTTTTGAACTTTCACAGTGTTTGCAAGGACAGTAAAGTAAGCTGAGTCACTGCCTTGATGATAATCAAAATCTGATAATAGTGACTAGTAACAACCCTCCTTCTGCTCATTGAATTGTATTACAACAGCTTTAATTTCCAGTTATTTATACAAGCAAACACCACTTTTGAAGATGGCTTTCTCTACAATGGGCTTTCTTAAATTGTTGTTACTTCTGTGTGAAATACACTAATCTGTAGTAGGTGGCAGTGTGGGCAGTCCTAAGGTTGGTATGACTTGATGTCAGATGTAAACATTTCTCCTCAAGATGCTCTGCAACATTATGAAAATTTCTTCCCTCTTTCTCACCCATAATTTCCATGAACAGAGTGACCTTGCTGTCAGCAACAGACTGTAGATTTCATGCCTATTGTTCTATGTTTACGAAGCCTGTCAACTTTAGTGTTTTGACCAATACTGTGTTACAACTTTTATATGCCTTAGTTTTATGATGATTATCAACAATAAGTCTCACACTAGAACGTGAATACCTTTTTAACGTGGTTTCACAAAAGAGTAGAGCTAACTGGTGTAAGAAGGAACAAAAACAATTAATTATTTCAGACTTTTTTTAAAATACAGCAAAATTTAAATAATTGTTTTAATTTCCACTTTGAACAATATAAAGAGAATGACAGTAAGAGTAATTTATTCATTTTCCCTTGCGTTTCCTGTGATTTCCAGTATTTTACACTTTTTTGGACCAGCGCAATGAAAAGTGGAAAAAGAGGATGTTACTGTATGTGAGATTTTACGCGTAAGTCAAGTAAGCAGCAGGTCAATGGAGGAGATGATAGGGAAGCACTATTTTAAGAAAGTGTGTGTACCTAAGCAAGTGTTTTGTGAAATGGGATGCAATTCATGTCAAAAATATGGAAAGGCATGCTGGAGAGGAAGCACATAGACCCTATATATGGCAAGACACAGAACGGCATTGAAACCAATGGAGAGGGTGAAAAAGGAGATAAACCACATGTGTCGTGCATATTGCAGCCACAATATATGAACAATGGTTGAATTATATTGATCAGTTTGAGGAGGTTATAAACAGTACTTCTCATGAGTCGATGGGTTTTGAGCTGGTAGAAAAATTGATAAAACATGAGCCAAGAACTACTTTCAAGGAGGTGTTAGGAGATTTTTCCTAATAAAGAGAGAAGAGAAAATAACAATAGTAACAGGTGATCTTCTGAAGAAAGGAGAGATAAAAAAAGCAACCTATGACTGATTAGTGTACCTAGTAGTATACAAAGTAAATGACCTTATGCTAGTATGGACTTGTGCTAGGTCCAAACAGACAGATGGAGAGGTAAAAATGTTTTATCACATTTACAAAAGGGCATATCAGTTCATCAGCATAGAACACCCAACTGCAGTGGAGCTGCAGTCAGTGAAAATAAAAACCATTCTTGGAAAAGAGCGTGATGAACATTAAAAAAACATTATGCTTGGGAAACAAATGAAGTAATACTGGATGGAAATCGCAGTGATGAGAAAAATTCCACACCCCGTTTTTGACAGAAAGAAACAGTAATGCTAGGGCAAAAGATTCTTGCATGTGAAATAAAATACGGTGAATAGTCACCCATACCAGGGCAAGCTTATGGTTTTTGCCCAACTTTAAGCAAACAGACTGAAACTCAAGTGGATGCTTAAGTGCATAACCTTATTAAAACTGTTTCTAGCTGCTTTATGAAGCATAGGACATTTCCTGCTGGTGACCAGTAAACTGTCAGTACTACAAGCTTGTGTGTTTCCTGGTAGACTATTGTGGCACAACATTCATAAACACAACATTCATTAACCAAATGAGTCTCAGACTTAACTGCACATATAGCTGATCCCTTTTTTCATATTGATTATACAGTAGTATGATATTACCTTCTCTCCCTCAAGATGATCATGTTCAATGTCAGTGATTTCTGTATGATGTTTTGATGTGCACAGGTAGTCTGCTCAAATTGATCTACCCTTTCAGTTTCTTGTATGCACATGAGAAGCTCATCTTTTTTATTTAGTAGGTTTATAGTGTTTTGATGGATAGCACCTGGAAAAGATAGCCACTCACACTGTCAACGCGAATGTGCTTTTCGTGGAACTGTTTCAGTGTCACGATTGGCCTCATCTTAACACAGCCGTCAGGCATAATAACATGAGACTTGGGGGTGCACTGATGACAGAAAGCATGGGTCACATTTCAGTGGTGTCGGTGGAGTCTATCAGCAGGACGGGTTTCACTAGACATGGCCTGCACCTCAACAGGTTTGGGAAGGGAGGTTGGCAAAGCTTATAGGTGACAGCATAGGTGGGGTTGGTGGGATCAATCATCGGAAAATTCCTGCAGTAGTGGGTGTTGGAGCTGCACCTTTTTTAGATTGAAGTCAGCTGATAGGTATTCCTGCTTAAGGGAAGTCTCTCTAACAAAGGAACCACTTTTGACAAAGCTTAGGTATCCGCGTAATGAGAGAATTAGTATATTTCATCAAAATATACAAGGTATTAGAGATAAAGTTAGTGAACTGCTTATAGATGTTGCCTCTGAAATTATTGGTATATCTGAACACTTCTTAAATAAGGAGATAATTCAGCGGATTCCTTTACCAGGATACAGGTTGGCTGGCAGCTTTTTGAGGAGCTCTTTGTGGTGTGGGGGAGTAGCCATGTATGTGAAAAACGGCATCCCATTTGAGTCAATTGATGTTTCAAAGTACTGCACTGAAAAGGTGTTTGAATGTTGTGCAGGTGTGGTTAAATTTAATGGAGCTAAACTTCTAACTGTTGTTATTTATAGATCCCCAGACTCCGATTTCACAACATTTTTGCTAAAGCTAGAGGAGGTTCTTGTTTCACTTTATAGGAAATACAAAAAGTTAGTTATATGTGGTGACTTCAATATTAATTATATAAGTGATTGTGCAAGGAAGAGGATGCTGGTAGACCTCCTTAATTCATATAATCTTATGCAAACCGTGTTCTTTCCAATGAGAGTGCAAGGGAACAGTAGAACAACCATAGACAACATTTTTGTTCATTCCTCATTACTAGAAGGGCATTCTGTTAGCAAAAAGGTGAATGGCCTTTCAGATCATGATGCACAAATTTTGACTCTAAAAGATTTTTGTGCAGCAACACGTGTTAAATATTGTCATCAGCTGTTTAGGAAAGCTGATCCAGCTGCTGTAGAGACCTTTGTAAACCTTATCAAGGAACAAGAGTGGCAAGATGTTTATAGCACTGATACAGTAGACGATAAATATAATGCTTTTCTCAAGACTTTTCTCATGTTCTTTGAAAGTTGCTTTCCATTAGAACGTTCAAAACAGTGTACTAGCAGAAACAGGCAGCCTGGGTGGCTGACTAGAGGGATAAGAATATCTTGTAGAACAAAGTGGCAATTATATCAAAATGTTAGAAACAGTCAAAATCTAAACGCAGCAGCCCATTACAAACAGTATTGTAAGGTGCTTAAAAATGTTATTAGGAAGGCAAAAAGTATGTGGTATGCAGATAGAATAGCTAAGTTTCAGGATAAAATTAAAACCATATGGTCAGTCGTAAAGGAAGTGGCTGGTCTGCAGAGACAGGTCGAGGATATAGAATCAGTGCGTAGTGGGAATGTCCGTGTTACTGATAAGTTGCATATATGTACAGTATTTAATAATCACTTTCTGAATATAGCAGGTGAACTAAATAGAAACCTAGTCCCAACAGGGAATCATATAGTGCTCTTAGAAAAAAGTGTTCCGAGACTGTTACCTGAAATGCTCCTCCATGATACTGACAAGAGGGAGATTGAGTTAATAATTAAATCACTAAAGACCAAGAACTCTCATGGATATGACAGGGTATCTAGCAGAATACTGAAGTATTGTTCTATGTATGTTAGCCCAGTACTTAGCCATATCTGTAACTTTTCCTTTAGGAGTGGTTGGTTTCCTGACCGATTAAAGTACTCGGTAGTGAAACCACTTTATAAAAAGGGATACATTGATAATGTTGACAATTTTAGACCTATTTCTATGCCATCAGTGTTTGCTAAAGTTATCAAGAAGGTTGTATATACAAGGTTACTGGAGCATTTAAATTCACATAATTTGCTGTTGGTTTTAGAAATGGTTTAACAACTGAAAATGCTATATTCTCTTTTCTCTGTGAGGTTTTGGATGGATTAAATAAAAGGTTGTGAACGTTAGGTGTTTTCTTTGATTTAATGAAGGCTTTTGACTGTGTTGACCACAAAATATTACTGCAGAAGTTGGACCATTATGGAGTAAGGGGAGTAGCTTACAATTGGTTCGCCTCTTACTTTAAGAACAGAAAGCAGAAGGTAATTCTCCGCAATATTGAGAGTGGTAGTAATGTTCAGTCCCAATGGGGCACTGTTAAGTGGGGCGTTCCCCAAGGGTCAGTGCTGGGGCCGCTGCTGTTTCTTATTTATATAAATGATATGGCTTCTAGTATTACAGGTGATTCAAAAATATTTCTGTTTGCTGATGACACCAGCTTGATAGTGAAGTATCTTGTGTGTAATATTGAAGCAGTATCAAATAATGTAGTTCATTAAATAAGTTCGTGGCTTGTGGAAAATAATTTGATGCTAAATCACAGTAAGACTCAGTTTTTACAGTTTTTAACTCACAATTCAACAAGAACCAATATTTTGATCAGACAGAATGGGCATATTATAAGCAAGACGGAACAGTTTAAGTACCTAGGCATTCGGATAGATAGTAAGCTGGTGTGGAAAGCTCATGTCCAGGATCTTGTTCAGAAACTAAATGCTGCTTTATTTACCATTAGAACAGTATCTGAAATAAGTGACACTTCAACACGAAAAGTAGTCTACTTCGCATATTTTCATACCCTTATGTCATATGGTATTATTTTTTGGGGTAATTCTTCTGATTCAAAAAGGGTATTTTTGGCTCAAAAACGGGCTGTTCGAGCTATATGTAGTGTAAGTTCGAGAACCTCTTGTCGACCCCTATTCCATAGTCTGTGAATTCTGACATTGCCCTCACAGTATATATTTTCTTTAATGTGGTTTGTTGTTAGCAATATTAGCCTATTCCCAAGAGTTAGCAGCTTTCACTCAGTTAATACTAGGAAGAAATCTAATTTGTATGTGGAATGCACTTCCTTGACTCTTGTGCAGAAAGGAGTGCAGTATTCTGCTGCATCCATTTTCAATAAGCTACCACAAGAACTAAAAAATCTTAGGAGTAGTCCAAACTCTTTTAAGTCTAAACTGAAGAGTTTCCTCATGGCTCACTCCTTCTATTCTGTCGAGGAGCTCCTGGAAGAGCTAAAAAATTAAGCAAATTCCAGTGTTACATTGTTGATTTTCTTTATTTAAACTGATGACTTGTCACCTGAATATGTTTTTTTTATATATATATATTTCATTTTATCTGTTTCTAATATCGTGTTATAATTTCATGTATTGACTCGTTCCATGACCATGGAGACTTCTCCTTAATTTGGTCCCACGGAACAATAAATACATAAATAAATAAAATAAAAATAAGCACCAAATGAAATTTCTTTAATAACCTCAGTTTGCATAAGCAGCAGTATTTTCAAGTGTTTCCATTACCAGCTCTACGTTTTTGCCACTTGAAGGAAAGTACTAGCCAGTTATTTTGCAGTTTTCTCAGATGAATTTTCTCTTTGATAGAACTATTTTATTTTGCATACTTTAGTGTATGTTGGCACACAGAGCTGTCATCTTGTTCAGTTCACTGGTAACTCAATGTCTTGCACAGCTCTCTTTTAAAAACTGTGAATTTTTATTCCCTTTTCCAGTGTATCTACTCATTAACGCTATTTTATGCAATAATAAAAATAATTTTTGGATAAGGTACAACATGAGTAATAATGATATAAGATGCAGAAGACTTTGGTTTCTTTTGTTTTGAGGGGAATTCTGTATACTGTTGCAAAGTTTGTTTGACTATATATTGGTGTTTTTTCATTGTTTAAAAATAGTTGTATGTGTACTTATGTAAACATTGAGCAAACAATGTATAAACAATTTTTCTTGCTGCTTTTATAGTTGTATTCAGTTAATAATTCCATCAATTTTGAGGGCACATGAACCCATCTTAAGGTAGCTGCTAGAGATGCATGATGTAATCAGCTTCCACAAAATTTAATTCCTCTCCTTTTCTGGAACATTATAAAAATTGTTTATTAGATCTACTCTGTAACCTTCTATTAATAAGCCTACTAATCCAAAAAATAAACATGAATAGTAATGCAAATGAAACTGAATTCTCAGGAAATATCTGTACCAGAAATGATGTCTCTCTGAAATCCATAACCACCAAAAGATTTTGTTGTATTACACCATAATGTTCAGTCACTCATGAATAAAATTATCATGTTGAAAGCACTACTCCAGTACCTACATCTACACCTACATCTATACTCCCCAAACCATCATGAGGTGCACGGCAGAGGGTATGTCCCATTGTATCAATTACTAGGGATTCTTCCTGCTCCATTCACATACAGAGCATGGGAAGAATGATTGTTCAAATGCCTCTGTGTGTGCAGTAATTATTCTAATCTTATCATCATGATCCCCCTGTGAGTGATACATAGGGGGTTGTAGTATATTCCTAGGGCAATCATTTAAAACTGATTCTTAGGATAATTTGCATCTATCTCTAAGAGTCTTCCAGTTCAGTTCCTTCAGTATCTCTGTGACATGCATGGTGACGCATATGTTGTTGATGCTATTTATGGTGAATAAACTGTTGCTAGAAGGACAAGATGAATGTCTCTCTGTCTCTTTCTTCAGTTGTTGAACATTGCAGCTTGAAGTGATTCTAGAATTTCTGTGTAAATTCTAGAACCACTCAGCCATCTACCGTCTCAAACACAGGATATTCTACATATGAATGTGGGATGGTAAAATCCTACCTACTGTGCGTCACATGTTTGTGTGGGCAGGTTTAAGTCAGTTGCAAGAAGAAAGTAGATGCGGTAGTCGAATGGCACAGACAAGTACTTGTTGGGCAATCCATAGATGTTTTAGAGGAAGAACTATGGAGTTTTTATACAGCTCTGTGCCTATTGTGTCATTGACTATTGTTATGTGAAAGAAGAACAGTTGAAAAAGTAATCATGTGAACTCTTAATCCAGCCTTGTTAGAGGCAAGACCTTCTTTATGATTCATTTGAAGGGGAGTCATGGTTATTAAGTCAACTCTTTTATAAATGTAATTAAATTTGTTTCTAACATTGGACGTAGCAAGTGACTTACTGGAAGTCATATATGTATGTGGAAAGTGAGAATTTTATTCTGTATGGAGTTCAAATATACCATTAGTTGATGAAAATTGAAGTTCACGTATCTACTTATTCACAAGTAGAGAGAGAGAGAGAGGCTTAAGTGTTCCCGTACCTAGCATCATCCTACGCAGACAAAGTCAAGAGAATTTTCCAGCAGCCAGCTAGCCAGCAAAGAAGATTGGCTGTGAATCTCAAGTAAGTTACCTTGTATAAAAAAAAAGTGGGAATTTTGTATGTCTACTTCTAGCTTTAAACCACTGTCAAAAACTTTAGAAAGGACCCGAGAAAATGGTAAATTTAAGTCAAAAACTAGAAAAGAAGTTGTTATGTGTTGCCCTAGCAACCAAACATAACACAGCAAGTGATTTACTCTGAGACACTGGAATATGTCCAAGTATCCAATGAAGCAAAATTTGAATAAAAAATGTTGAAGACATGGAAAATTCACAACTATAAAACAGCAAAGAAGATTTCGACATATTTGTCTAAGAAGAAATACACGTAGAACACTTCAACCAAGAAGATCTAGTGCAGGGAGTATATAGCTCTCACACACATCATGGGGACGTGACTTTAGTCAGAAACAGAATGACAATTTCCAAGATTTATCAAAAAGGTTAGAGTTTAACATTGAGGACAGATGTAATAATGTGGAATCCGAAATTAATGAATAGTTAGGATCTTTTGAAAATGTGTGCAATATTAAGTTTAATGCTGAAAAGCAGGGATTGAATACTTTGAAGGGGAGAGTAGATAAGAATAATGAATTAATACCATTTATTAAATCACAAATTACAGGTGTCAGTACACAAGTAGATAATCTAGAAATAAATTTCAAACAGAAAATAACGAACCCTGAAATCATAAATGGAAGTTGTTTGGAGGAACAATTTGAAGAAATGATAGATCTAAAACTTACCAAGAGAATAACCTCTGGAAACGTATTGCCTATTCTGTTTTCCAAACTTAGTGATACCAGAAAGGGTATAGATGACCTGTGGAGAGAACTCAAGCTTGTCCGGGATAAAGTAGAAAAAAGGGTAACATCACCTAATGTGGTATTAACTAGTGAAGCAGTGAATGATTTACAATGGGGAGGTAATTCAGGGTTATCTAGAGAATTCCCTAAATTTAAGCCGGACAGAGATGTACAACTGACCCATTTCTTATAAAGGTTTAACCAAGCATTACCAAAAAATTGGGAAGATTCTAAGAAAATCAAATTTGCTGTGGGATACCTTCTAGGGAAAGCCTCAGAATGGGGAATGGTAAATACTGAGAATTTTTCCTCTTGGGAGAACTTTCAAAGGAAATTTAAAGAGAAATACTGGTCTGCCAGTGCACAATAAAAGTTAATATCAGATCCATGTGATCCGGGTGGAGTTATCTATTCCCCCATGGATGTTAACATTCTAAGTTAACAGATGGAGTGACGACCGTCAGATCCCGAGTTGTTTTTGGTGTTTCTTCCAAATAGTTTCCTGCACAAAATTCCTCTAAAATCCTAAACTTTCTGTTATCTATCCTCCAGGGTTGTTAACATTCTGAGTTAATGGGTGGAGTGATGATCAGTGGATACCAAGCTGTTTTCAATGTTTCTTCCAAAATAGTCTTCCTGCACTGAATTCCTTTAAAATATTAAACTATTCTGTCATCTATTCTTTAAAATCTAGAACTATCCTGGAGTCTTATTGCACAGAAAACCAAATATGGCTATAAAATATAGAACAACTTAAGAAAATCACTGAAAAGAAGTGCTATCTAGACAAAATAAGCCAAATAGACTATTATATTTATAGATAATATAATGTGACTAGTTAAACAACTGTGATACTGAAATGTATAGCTTTTCTATTTTGTACAGAGTATTTTATACCTTTTATGAGATGTGGTATATGAGGGTCACTCCAAAAGAAATGCACACTATTTCTTTAAAAAATCCATCTTTTATTCTACATGTCTGAAGGTTTTACAGTGTGTAGCTACATTCCTTAGGAACAATGGTTTCATTTCTCCACATAATTTCCATCCCTCTCAACTGCTTTATACCATCTTGGAACCAGCACCAATATACCCGCATGGTAAAATTCTAGACCAACCTGGTGGAGCCACTGTTTGGCAGCATGCACAAGGGAGTCATCATCTTCAAACCTTGTTCCACGAAGAGAGTCTTTCAGTTTCCTAAAGAGATGATAGTCACATGGAGCCAGATCAGGACTGTAATGTGGGTTTTTCAGTGATGTCCATCAGAGTTTTTGTGATTGCTTCCATGGTTTTTTGACTGACATGTGGCCATGCATTGTCGAGCAACAGCAAAACATCGTACTTTTGGCGAAGTGGTCGAACAAAACTCAGTTGAGCTTGAAGTTTCTTCAGTGTCATCACATATGCATCAGAATTTTGTAGGGGAAAATTTAGGTACATCTAGAAATATGCACACATATATAGGAAGCTGTGACACTTCTACATCAAATATACATAAGAAAATGTGTGTATAAACTAAGAAAGAGGCATGAGCAAAGAGAGAAAATGAAAGCAGGAGAGAATGTTAATCATGATGATCAATAAGAAATGTCAGTATAATAAATACTCTAATGAATTGAAGGATAGTGGAACATGAATAGTGTATGTTGACACAGTATGTATTGAAAGTATAGAAGTTGATGAGTAGAGGAGGACTCTGGGGAGTAAATGATGTATTAAAGAATAAATGAGAAGCTTAAGATAGACTTATATCTTTACCAGAAAGTACTTAATTATGTTATACAGAGAAATGTATACTAGGGTAATGAACTGTGAGGCCTACTCAGAAAGGATAAGGGAGGTGTACCCAGCATTCACTAAGTATAAAGGGCAGGCATACCTACATGGAGATAGGATGACCAGTGGCCTAAAAAATAGGGATGTTTTATAAGAATGGAAAGAGAAAGTGCTCTCATAAGGTCAACCCACAAGCAAGGAATAGGTGCCGATCCTAGGAGAAGGCTACAGTATCATGAAAAAAGTCACAAATTTTATAGGAGTTATTCTGGAAAGTACAAATTCTGTGAACGAGTAGCATTATTATGTTTCATGGAAGTAAATGAGTGTCAAAAGAACACTCATTTCGCTCAGAGTTGCTGAAGTACCTGATTTCATATTAAAAGCATATGCTCACCACATAACAAAACCATTGGCAAAAATTTTCGACCTATCTCTAAAAACTGGTGTCTTTCCACACACTCTCAAAATAGTAGAAGTTCAGCAACTGCTAAAAGAAGGTTCTTCTGATAAAATATCAAACTACTGACCTGTGTTACACTTAACTTCCTTCTCAAAAATTCTGGAAAAACTCTATAATGATGCTGTTAAGTTTATAAATAAATATTGTCCTCTTACCGTACAACAACATGGTTCTAAAAAGTCTAAATGTACACAGAGAGTAATTTTCAAATTCTTAGACTGTGCTTTTAAAGCCTTTGATCAACATAAATTAGCTGCAGGTATTTTTATAGACCTGTCAAAAGCCTTCAACACCCTGTACCATAGCATCTGCTCAAAAAATCAGAAACATCAGGAGTAAGAGGTGTACACAGAGCTGGTTGTATTTGCACCTAAAAATCCAGAGGTGTCACTTCAGTAAGAATTCAATACTAAGAGTAAAACAAATAACAACTCCTTCCTTTCTAGCAAATTACCAATAATATATGGCATACTGCAGGGCTCAACCTTAGATCCACTACTCTTCTTTACTTATGTGGATGACTTTGTCGAATAAATGAGTGCCCAAAAAACTACCCTATCTGCCAATAGCACCAGCATATTGCTTACTGGATCCATCCCAGAAACCTTGCAGTCAACAGCAGAAAGTTCTATGAAAAGACTTTCTAAAGTGGTTCACCAAAAACAAACTCACTGTAAATACTGAAAAACTGTGTGCATCAACTTTCATTTATTTTTTCTATCCAATCAAATGTCTGTTCAAGCATAATTAAAAAATGATCCCCTAGAAAATGTAGGTGTCTGTGGATTCAGTAAGATTTAAAGTGCGACACATATAAATAACTTGTCTTGGGAACTCTCACCCATGTGCTATGGTTTATGAATATTAAAGTCAACAACAAGCAAAACAACAGTACTGCAGTCATACTATGCTTTGATATGGGATCATTTTCTGAGAGCATTCAGCTCAGAGTGTAAAGGTTTTTAGAATGCAAAAAAGAGCTCTAAGAATAATTTGTGGCCTTAAAGAGATGGATTTCTGTAGGTCCCGTTTTACTGTGCTTGGTGTTCTGAATGTTCCAACTTTATTATTCGTTTATGAAACTATCTTGTTCACTAGAAACTATCTCTTGAAAACAGGCAAACTACAGTAGAACAAAAATGTACACAATTGTTGTACCAGAGGGAAATCAAATATACATAAAGATATCATGAATAAAAGCCTATCAGCAGTGCATAATTAACATTGGTGTAATACTACATAATAAGACACCAGAGGAAATATTTAAAACTTAACTGAAAGCATTTCACATAAAGCACTGTTTCTATTGTGTAAAGGTATTTCTGAATATGTAACAAAAAAGTTATTCAAAAATTAGATTATAAGAATAGGTACTGAATTTTAATTTGATCTTCTTGCAGTGACAGCGACTGTAGCAGTTCCTAATAAACATCCAAATACAAAAGTATTAAAAAAAGTGTTGTCCATTTGTGAAAGATAGTGATAATCATTTGCAGACACTATTCTCATAGAAAATTAATAGTGCAACAATAATAAATGTAACAATGAAAACAACCAATTATTGATAATATAATGTGAAAGGACAGATAAAAAAATCTACTCACCAAGCAGTGGTAGGGGAACACACACACAAAACAATTTAACTTTCAGAAGCTTTTGGAGCCAGTGGCTTTTTCTTCCTTGTGGAAGAGTTGAAGCAGAAGGAAGAGTGGTGAAGGAAAAGGACTGAAGAGGTTTAGGGAAAGGGTTACAGTTTAGAAGTCACCCCAAACCCCAGGTCAGGGGAGACTTACCAAATGGGATGAGCTTTATTTCTCATCCAGCATGTATGTTTTTGTATTCCTTGGCTAGACAGAACATAACAGCAACATACAGCTTGTATTTGGAGTCCTATCCATGTAAGTGACAGCTTTTTCATGCTATATTGGAGTCATGCCAGCACTGATGTTCCAAGGTATCCATATCCCTATACTCTATGAATCTTTTAACAGCAACTGGTCTCTTCATTATCAGAATGATTTATGTCCCATTTAATGACAAGATTTACCTTTTCTTAAAGTATATTCACAATGATGGAGAGTCACCATAACATCTCACTGTTCTATGTTCTTGATTACTAGGCAACACTTGTGACAAATGGCCACATTAATAACATCTTTGACATATATTGTGACAAACCTACAATTAATGCCACAAGGTGCAAAATGTTGTGCCCTCAAAAACTGAACTGCACCATATAGTTTACATCAACATAAACAAATCATTTACAGAATTAGTTAGTAATGTATGGTTTAAAAATAAATTTAAATTTGCAGAGAGCCTCATTTTTTGTACTAGTAATCTAATGAAGATTTTAGTAATATTATATAAAACTTCATTCAGGTTTCAGACAATGATGCAAAGTGAATGCATGTATTATACAGAAATGCCTTGCCTTGTTCCAAAAGAATAGAAATCAAGTTAATTTTCTTGTAATATTACTGACTGTGCCACATGTCCAAAGAGCAAGGCTTCAGAAACTGAGTTAACACAGCATAGTTCAGTTTTGTAATAATGTCACCAAGTTTCTTAGTCAGCCAGCACTATTTGAAAGTGGCCTCTTTCCCAAATTATGCCCAGCCTTTTCCATTCACAGAACACAAAGAGCTATATTTCATAAAAAAGTAAATGTGTTTGTTCCTGAAAGCCACATCATTACAAGCAATTTTCTTCCTTGCAGAAAATGAGATAAATAAATCAACAAAACAAATTATAAGTCCCCCAATAGGCATGTGCAGTTATAGCACATGTCATCAAGTGAGAGAAATGTTGGCAGTGCCATCCTGTACATCTTTATTTGAAATAATAATAATAATAATAATAATTTTTGAATAACAATATCAAGCCAGACAATCCTAATTCTTCACTGTGATTTTTTTATACTTTCATTTAAGATTACAGGTTTGATACATCCATTTATAAAATAATTTAATATTTTTATTCACCAGACTTGTTTAACATTACGAAAAAATTGTTTTCTTGCAGCTTATGGAATGCTTTGGTAGACTGATTGAGCCTCCAGTTTCTACACATTCACGTATAACATTTAACAAGACCATGACTTACCCTGCTGTAACAATTTGCCGTGCTGAAGGTTACAAAGAAGATGCACTATTGGTAAGGAATCACTAATTACAATTTCAAATGTTATCACTATTGTTCTTATTTCTTATTCTCTATTACTCATGTTACTTTTTATGCAATATGTATTATCAGTAATTTTCTTTTTCTCTCACTTCTTTCACCATTGGCAATGATTTTTATGTGAAAAATACCAAGTAGCATTGTGGTTCAGTTTTCCATGTTAAATTGTACACTCACCCATAACTCGCTGGGTACATCAATTCAAAGGTTGAAGGAAAGTACCAATATAACCATGGCTAATAAAGCACTGTGGTATTCAAATCAACCTTGGGTTGAAGACAGCTTTATCTTTATCTTTAGGATATAAAATAATTATTTGTGTAATTTACTTACATTATACATAGACCTGTCAAGCATAGAATTTTAGAAAAAGTAAAATATGGAATGACACAGGCAGTGTCCATGTAAGGACATTGTATAATTCTTTGAGCAGTATGATAAGCCCTGGATGAAGTGTTCTGTGGAGCATTTTAGTGTATGGTTGGAGAATTGTATAGGAGAGAAAGGTATTCATAAACCTGCATCTACATACATACTCCACAAGCCACCATATGATTTTTGGCAGAGGGGTATCTTGAGCCACTATTAGTCATTTCCTTTCCTGTTCCACTCACGAACAGACCAAGGCAAAAATGGCTATCTGTACTCCTCTGTATTAACCCTCATTTCTCTTATATTATCCTTAAGGTCCTTACTCAGAATGTATGTTGGTTGGAGTGGAACCATTCTGCAGTCAACTTCAAATGCTACTTCTCTAAATCTTCTCCACATTGTTTCATTGTTTCACAAGAAGAATGTCATCTTCCTTCCAGGGATTCTCATTGTTGTGGCTGTGTTAATGTTTTGTGGTTCCTGGCTGGATGAGGAGAGGGAGGTATGATAAGTAGGTGGCCAGTTTCCCACACTTTATTACAGGAACCAAATGAGTGCTTAACTCCAGTGATGTGCAATCTGAAGTTCTCTGGTTAACAGCAATCAAATAACATGTACTAATTCTTGAATCTTGTCTGTGTCCATATCACAGCTATATACAATGAATAACATTCCCTCCCAGCTAGCTAAGGTGCAAGGTGATGACTATCATTGTGGAAGACTAGAGCACAGTGTGACGTATTGAGGTGCAATGTGAACTAAGCCCCAATGCAACGTACTGAGGTGCAGAGATTGAGAGAGCTCAACCATCAGCAGCAACCTATTGCACACTGCTCAGGTGGCATTATCAGCACATAGCCTGGGGTCGTTTCTTGGTCTTCTCTTGTCATAGGCATGCTTAGTTCAGTGGGTACGCCAGGTGAAGGCATACACCAGTGAAAGCGTACACCAGCGCATTCCTCTCCCTCTTACCCCCCCCCCCCCCCTCCCCAAAACGCTGCACCAATGCCATGTACTGAAGATGCAAATGACAATGGAAATGGGGGGGGGGGGGGAGGGGGGAGGCAGGGAGTTGGATGTAGAGATGAGCCAGGAGCTGTAGCTGTGGAGGACGGCGTACTCACGGCCATACCCTGCCATGTGGCTTGCGAGAGCCGAGGATCGTCCTCCCAGAAACAATGCCCAGGATATGTGTTCAATCATGAGGGTGTCTCCTGGGGTGATGACAGTGGCAGTGATGGTGATGGTGGGTCCAGGTCCATTGGGTCGGAGAGCACTGATGGAGGAGACGAGGGTGTGACGTCCATTGGCTCGTCCTGGAATGCAGTGGTGACACCAGCGAGTGACTGCAAAGGCCACATGGTCACATGAGGCTGTGAATCTGAGGGAAGAAAAGCAGCAGAATCATCGGGCAAATGACAAATGCAAATTTTATTCTGGTGACAGAGCTGCAAACCATCCGGACCTGCAATTAGATACATATATGTGCCTATACATTTCTGGATCTCATCTTGCTCCCAGTGCTGGTGTCACACCAAAACCCTGCAAAGAACAAGATCAAGCAGTGCAAAGTGATACTTGCGGACCATTGGCAGCGCCAGATGGTGCAGCAGGTGGAGCAGCTTAAGCAGTGTTCGATGGCAGCAGCCATGTAGAAGCTCCCCCTGCGATGGTCTGTCGCATGAGTGGGAGCAATAGGAGGCGAGAAAGAGTTGCAGTGCCCATTCCCATGTGTGGAAGGCGTGAAGCTTGGACATCATTGTTTAAAAATGCATACAAAGCATCCTGCTTCTCAATGGGATTGGGGGTGAAACAGAGCACTTGTTAGGTGATGAACACCATTTTGTAACAAAACTGTTCAAAGTCATGTGGCGTGAACTAAGGTCCATTGTCTGTAACAGTGAATTCAGGAAATTCTCCAATGCAAAAAAATGAGGACAACACTTGAATTGTGCTACATGATGTAGTATGTGGTAGAGTTCATAGGAAATGCAAATTGGTTCAAATGGCTCTGAGCACTATGGGACTCAACTGCTGACGTCATTAGTCCCCTAGAACTTAGAACTAGTTAAACCTAACTAACCTAAGGACATCACAAACATCCATGCCCGAGGCAGGATTCAAACCTGCGACCGTAGTGGTCTAGCGGTTCCAGACTGCAGCACCTTTAACCGCACGGCCACTTCGGCCGGCAATGCAAATTGGAACTTGCTAAAAGAGTCTACTACTACGAGCCAACGAGTGTTTCAGAATGGTCCTGCAAAGTCTGTGTGCACTCATTGCCATGAGTATTGAGTCTTAGGCCAAGCTGAGAAGATCTGTCATAGATTGGATTGGTTTCCCATGCATGCGCGATACTGTGATGTCATCTGTTCAGTGTAGGAGTCCATGCTGTGCCAAGTTCAATGCTGGTGTGCTAACTGTTAAGTGTGAACAGTGTCCCAATGTCCTAGGTGTAGCAGCTGTAACACATTATTTTGCAACACTGTGGGAATGAGCATATGCAGTTGTTCACTGTCAGATTGTACTAAATCACAGTTTGTTGAACCAAAAGGTTATGCTGACGAGCAAAATATCAACACACTACTGAGTTCTCTATACTGTTCAATCAGTGAGACTAACATGTGCAAATGTAATGCAACAAAATCTTCAGATCAAGGTCCGCTTCCATGGCCTGTGCAATTTCTCTGTAATTTAATGGGAAAGGTTGCGGCTATTAAGAGACCTACACATTGATCTGGCAACAAGATGCATCAGAGAAACCAAAATCAGCATTGGGGCTGATCAGAAGGCAAGAAAGGGTGTCAGCATTGCCATGCTGTGCTGTAGGTCTGTAGGCAATTTTGTACTCATACTGGGATAGAAGCAAAGCCCAACGTTGCAATTTTTGAGCAGTATATGTGCAAACTGGCTTTGACGGATGAAACAAGGACTGCAAAGGCTTCTGATCTGTCGCTAAATAGGACTTGCAACCAAACAGATAGTGATGGAATTTTGTCACACCATACACAATAGCAAGAGCTTTTTTTTCAATTTGTGAATAATTGCACTGAGTTTGAGTTAACAACTTTGAGGCAAAAGCAATAGGTCTGTCTTGTGCACCAATTCCGTGCAAAAGCAATGCACTGATTCCGTAAGAGGAAGCGTCTACTTGCAAAATCACTGTTTTGATAGGATCAAAATTTACTAAACACCTATTACTGGGCAAGGCATTTTTGAGTTTCTGAAATGCATTGTGCCACTCTTTGGTCCACATGAAAGGCACAATTTTTAGACGCAAGCGATGCAATGGATTTGCAATCTATGAAGCATTCTGAATGAAATAAATATAGTATGTCAACATGCCAAGTACTGACTGCAGTTCAGAAACACTGTGAGGAGGAGGCAGATCATGAATTACAAGCAAATGAGATTTGAGGGGGTGTGCCCTGATTATTTATCACAGGACCTAAGAACTGTAGTTCTGTCTGAAAAAAACCATGCTTTTCGAGATCACACTTGAGTCCTGCATCTGACAACACCTGAAAAAGAGTATGCAAATTGGCAATGTGTTCCTCTGTTGCACAATATATTATTCATTGTACAACCAATTATTATAAACAAATGTCTAAAATCTATGTAAATGTCACGTTCTACACCCAAGCGATTTATCACTAATGGGTCTACAGAACATGAATGAATGAAATAAATAAATAAAATAAATAACAACCTGAGATGAAAATATCATCAAGGTAGTTTGAACAGAATGGCACTTGAGCAGTTAGCTGTTCCAAGTAACATTGAAAAATGGTGGGTGCAGAGGCACTGCCAAAGGGCATACACAAATACTTGAAAAGGCCTAAATGTGTATTAACAACAAACACTTTCTGTGATTCTTCATCTAGTGGTATTTGCAAATAAGCATCATGCAAATCTATCTTAGAAAAGTAGCGGCCTGCACCAAGCCTGTCCATAAGTTCCTCAGGGTGAGGCAATGGATAAGTGTCAATTATAGTCTGTGGATTGACTGTACTTTTGAAGACAACATGAATGTGAATGCGACCAGAAGGGATGATCCTCAAAACCAGTGGACTTGCCCACTGACCACTAACTAGCTTGTATTGGAGCAATCACACCATTGTCTTGCAATTCTTTTAATTCACTTTGTCTCGTAAAGCAATGGGAACAGGCTGATCTCGGAAAACTTGGGCTGTGCATTGTCTTTCAAGGTAATGTGCAGTATAAAATTATTAACTTTCCCAAGTCCACCAGAAAAGAGTTCAGGAAATTCCCTAAGCAAACTAGCTACACTTTCTTTTGGATTAAAAGCAGTCGCTGAAAGTACATTGTTGTGGATGCTAAAGCCAAACAAGTCAAACAAACTGAAGCCAAAAATATTTTCAATGTCTCTTGATTGCAACACAGTAAATTTCATTGTCATAGTGTGAGATTTGCAAGTGGCAGGCAAACTACACTGTCCAAGTACTGGGATTTATTGTCAATTTTATGCAGTGAGGAGCGTGCAAGATTCTGACAGGCATGGTGAGCCTTACTGTTTGTAGTGGCATGATTAAGCAAAGTTACTGAAGCACCTGTGTCCAATTGAAAATCAACACGACAGCCAGAAATTTGTAATGTTACAGATAGTTTGTTGGAATAGCAAACACTGCTCTGGGGCAAGATGAGGGCACAACCTTACTTGAATTACAGCTAGAACCCATAGTTGATTTTGAAAACACTGCATTCACAGAATGTGCATGAGAACTGTTGTTGTGGGAGTGGGCAGAATTGGCATTCATTTGCCATTGCAAGCAAACTGCCTGGACAAGGCCTTTCTTTCCACATGAGTAACATGTCGCTTTGTGTGACAGGCAATCTTGCCGCTTATTCCAAGGAAAACAGCGAGGGCAAGACTTCACTAGATTTACAGGCTTGGATACTTGTTTAATAGGCTGTCTGTGCATCTGTGTGCATGCTCATTGTGGCAGCAGTGGGGGGTCACTGGCAAGAGGCGACTCGACCCAACAAATCGTGACCAGATCAAATTTATCGGTGGCTATGGGTCCGGAATCAAATTGTTCTAATATTTGCAACATTTTATGTAGTGAAGGATCTGAGTACTTGAGAATCTGTTCTCTAATTCTGCTATCAGGGACTTTGTATGTGATCGCATGATGATGATGATGATGATGATGATGATGATGGTGATGATGATGATATTTGGTTTATGGGGGGTTCAACTGCAGTTCAATTTTTTCACACTCCAATGCAGTCCAATCTAGCCACAATCATGAATGATGATGATGATGAAAGGATGAGGACAACACAAATAACCAGTCCCTAGGCAGGGAAAATCTCCAGCCTGACCAGGAATCGAACATGGGACCCCGTGATCCAGTAGTAGCAATGCTAGCCATTAGACCACATGATAGCAACATGTCACTCTAAAAGTTGCCACAATTACACTTGAATTTACACTTCCTAGTGAGACCCCATAAGTCAGTGTACCACTGATGGTATATCTGTGCTGGCTTTTTCTTAAGGTGAAAGAACTGAAATCTGGCTGATGTGACCTGAAACTGCTGTTCATAATACTGACTTAATGCATCTACTATTTCATAACAGGAGAGTGGATTGGGAGACAATGTAGGGAAGAGTTTTTGAAGAAAGTGAAAAACAGGGGTTCATGGGATGTACACCCAAGCCATTCCTCTTCTTTTTCATCGAAGTGCTGAAATAGTGGAATGTTGTTTCAGAGCTACCACTCCTGGAAAAAAGGATATTACGGAGACATTGCTTAGCCACAGACTGAGGATGTTTCTAGAATGAAGTTTCCATTCTGCAGCAGTGTGTGCACAGTAATGAAACTTCTTGACAGATTAAAACTGTGTGCCGGACTGAGACTCGAACTCGGAACTTTTCCCTTTCACTGGCATGTGCTCTGCAGACTGAGTTACCCAACCATGACTCGTGACCCATCCTTACAGCTTCAATTCTGTCAGTACCTCATCTCCTACCTTCCAAACTTCACAAAAGCTTTTCTGTGAAGCTTGCAGAACTAGCTCTCCTGGAAGAAAGAATATTGCAGAAACATGGCTTAGCCACAGCTTTGGGGGATGTTTCCAGAATGAGATTTTCACTCTGCAGTGGAGTGTGCACTGATATGAAATTCCTAGCAGATTAAAACTGTGTGCCAGACCGAGACTCAAACCTGGGACCTTCACCTTTCATGGGCAAGTGCTCTACTGACTGAGCTACCCAAGCACAACTCACAACTTATCCTCACAGCCTCAATTCTGCCAGTACCTCATCCTCTTCCTTCCAAACTTCACAGAAGCTTTTCAGCAAACCATGCAGAATTAGTACTCCTGGAAAAAAGGATATTGCCGAATCATGGCTTAGCCACAGCCTGGGGGATGCTTTCAGAATGAGATTTTCACTCTAGAGTGGAGTGTGTGCCGATATGAAATTTCCTGGCTCACTCCACTGCAGAGTGAAAATCTCATTCTAATGAGAAACTATTCAAGGCAATTGGAGAGAGGAAAGAAGTATACAGCAAGAGCTCTGAAAACTGTTTTGGAGGAGGTGCAATCTGGCCAAATGAATATAAATCACATTTCTAAGATGTACAATGTACCATATTTTACATTAAGGGATCATGCCAAAGGCAGAACAGAAGCCACATAATACTCTCTGGGTCACTCAACAACATTTTCACTTGATGTCAAAAAGAGCATGGCGGCAGAATAATTGAGATAGAAAAACATGGCTTTAGGCTGCCTTGTAGCATGTTTCATCATTGGTGGGCAAGTCTGTTAAAAGTAATAAACTGAAAATGCCATTCACAAATGACAAAGTAAACTATGACTGGTCCTATGAATTCATAAAAGGCAATAACTTATCTATTAAAAACTCCAAAACACTAAAATGTGCAAAAAAATTGTGTAGATTTATTCATTACTCACCCATTACAACTTCATTGAAGTTGCTATAAAAGCTCATGGCCTTGAGAATTTAGGTGAGAAAGGATTTGCTAGGGATCCTTCAAATGCTAAAGTTGTGAGAGGCAGAGGATTACCTTTGTCAAGAACAACAAGTACTCCATGGTGGGATAATATTTCTGTCTTGTTTACTGTATCTTCAGTCGCGAACAAACACCCTCCATTAGTAGTATTTACAGCGAAATTCATGTGGAGTGCGTAGCAAGCTTCTGAAGCTGAAACTTTTCCTGAACTTATTTATGCAGCTGCTCACAGTGGCAGTATGGAAGTTGATGTGATTGAGAATTTTTTTGAGAAATCATTTTTACCATAACAAGGAGGAAGTAGGCCTGCTCTGATTAAATGTCATGGGTGTAAAGCACATGTATGTTTGAAGTTGATAGAGATGGGAAGGCATGAAAACATCACATTTTTAATTTTGGCCCCTCATTCATTCCAGCTTCTCCAGCCATTGGACTTCAGTGTGACAAAACCTTAAAAAACTACCTGGAACATAGAACTCATTGAGTGGCAAAAACATCACATTGACCAGAAGCTACCCAAAAAAAGAATTTATTAAGATCTTAAGGTGTGTCTGGGTGAATTTAGATCCATCTGTTACCCAGGTGGGGTTTCGAAAAGAAGGAATTTACCCACTAAAAGGGACATGATTTTGGAGTTCAGTTATTTGTTACGGTGACCTGTTTTTACTCTAAGAAAAATTGTTAGTGGCACTATAAAGAATCAGCACCCAAAATTACAGTTGTGAAGTAAATTGTGCTGTTGTGGCACTAAACAAACACTTCATTTTTATAAAAAGTAGTCATAGTTCTTACTTACTACAGTTCCTCTTAAAAACAATGACAGTCCATAGCTCATTTAAATCTGTCCATAATACAGGCCACAGAGTCCAACAATAATTCACTCTTTTGATAATTATGTTTCACACTCTTGTTAATTATAATGCAGTTCATTGAAACTATTCACTGATTTAGGTTGCAGAATTCACTCAAAAGTTAATATTACCGAGTTATGGAATTACCAGATTATCTATTTTCAGGTACAGAACATTCATAATTGTGTTGAGAACCAACGCCATGCAAACATAAGACTTAAATGTTACTTCCATACTTTCAAACCATGGACTGATTATTTCATAACTGAGATGGTCTCAATAAAGGCTGGCATAGGAAAAAACTGTTATTCTGAAGACTACTTAATGCTTTAGAACTTGGCTAGATTAGAATTTACTGTTGTTGGCTAACTTCAAGAACAAACAAAAATTTGTATCACAGAAAATGTTCCTGGTTACAAATTTAGAAAAGGGATAGTCCATATTAATTCAGGCAGGCTAGGAAAAAATCTTACCTTCGCAGTCACAGATGTTATTGAATTTAGCATATGTTAAAATGAAGGACAAAATGAGGAACATGCATGTTTTTGTTTTCTTCAAAAAAATTTATGCTCCGAGATACAGCTCTCCAAACATGACACTGCGCATACCATTTTGAAGATGCAAATTTTGGAAAAAATTTCAAAATGCTGTATCTCTGGAACAGATCTAGATATTTTGTTGGCATTGTTTTTATTTGAAAGATAATTGCTTTATGATTGCAAAGAAATCTTCCATTTGGACTTATCTGTCAAAGTTCTTTTGCTATAGTATTCTGAACTTTTTTTATAATTTATGCGACATTCTTTTTTAAAAAAATGTCAATCCATAATTTTTTTCTGTTGATTAGTACCATATAGTTTTACATTTCCTGAAAAGGAGAGCTTCCACTTTTTAAGGTCGAACAAGATTTATAAACAATTGAAATTTTTACCATACATAAAACCTGTTTCATTACCACATCATCACATAACAAGCTCATAAAAATCAAAACCTAGTCATATTTAACATAATTATAGTTTGAAAGATGAGTAAGAGACTCATTTTTTCAAGAATTTTAAATGGTTCCAAAATGTATGTGAAAGGTTGAAAGACTTAAAGGTTTCAATTTATACAACTTCTGTGCACTCTGTTTTGTACTGAAATTAGCCAGTAAATGAACTAAAAATGTGTTCCACTGCTTCATATCTTCCTTTGATATAGAGTGATGCCATCCTGTTGCACCAATAGGAATTGGAACACTTACAATCTTCAAAACATTGTGAACAGGAAGTGAGCACTGATGGTAGTTTTGCTGTCCTTCAGCTGGAAACATATATCCAGCAGCTGGTCCATGTGGTACTGTAAAGTCCACTACAACTTCATTTAACTCATAACTGATGTCTATAAACCACCAGTCACAGTCATACACACATGCCACAAACATCCCCTTTCTCAGGTTTTGAATCTGAATATTACCCTGCTGTTTCTGAGGTGTTGGCCGAACAAACGAAATTTCTTCTTTCTTGCTCTTTAAAGTGAGTGCAGTATGAGTTTGCCCATCACTTTGAGTCCATAAATTTGTCTCCTGAATTCCTTTCACAGGAATAGTTTGTGTGAACCATTCTTCTTTTTTCTGCTCACGGAATTCTTCAATTTCCTCTTTGGACAAAAGAATGAGGGCTGCGGATGTGTAAGATTTCAGGACTTTCATAAAATCCTCAGCATTCTGAATTGCAGCTGTATTTGGTCTGGAAAGATGATGTTTTCTAGCATGTGCTCCAGCAGGCCTTCTAGACCATCAAGAGGCCCCTTCCTGTGACCAGTGGCACTGTATTCCCAGTCAGTTGGCACAAGCGACTTACTCAGTTCAAACAGCTGGTGACGATTTTTAAAATGACTAGGAGCACCATCAGAAATAATGATGATCTTCTTTGCCCCTGTTTGCAGTTGAAGAATTTTGCACATTGCAAGCAAAGCATGTGCTGAGTCATCTCCTGTGTCATCGCTTATAACTGCAACACTTGTGGTCTTGTTTTGAAAATATGTCACTCCTGTAAAAATTGAAACCTGGTCATTACTCCAATGATTCCCTTGTACTTCTTGTGGGAGAATTACAGACCAGTTCTCAGAAAAATCACAGTGAAGAACTAAACATAGTTCTTCAGCCTGTACACACCCTTTCACTTCTGCAATGTGTTGTTGTTGCAATTTCTTCAGATGCTGGTGTGTTACTGCTTCCACTGACCATTTAGCAAGTTCATCAATGAAACTGCCAAAGGCAACGGTTTCCTTAATTAGTTTATTTTCCCCCCACGTCAGATATGTAATTTCTGAAGAGTTACCTGCTATGTCTACCAGGCCAAGTGTCTGTAAAGAAGTTCTCCCTTTCCAGGGTATTCACCACATTCTAGAAACAAACAAGTCTCTCGCTTTACATTACAAACTATCAATGACTTCACATGCCCAGCCAAGGTGTCATATGTCTGTGCTCCGAAAAACTGTTCAAAGTTACCTCACAAAGGTCAAAATTCACACAGTACACACATAAACAGACATCTCTAGGTGGGTGTGGAACTACCCACTTAGGTTGTAATGCATAAAATTTTGATCTTCCAATATGTGAAGTTCTACAGTTATAGTAGCTCTTATAAATGGCAAAAGTTTCTTTAATACTGTGAGTCATGTACCTCTTCACTTTCATAACTTTTTTACCAGATAAAATGACTGCACTATTTGTACTTGAGCTGCTTCTACAGGATGACCATAATAGGGATCTGGTCTTCCAAAGACGCCTTTTACAGACCTCATGTTTATTGATTTGTCTACCATGTACTTTGATACTGATGGAATGTAGTTGAAAATTGTTTTCTTTGAAAATGTCTCTGAAATAATAGTCAAAACTTGCACCTTTTCCCTGTAGGATGCACAATGTTCAACAGCTTAATTGATATTTGTGAAAAATTCCTGGTAAGAGGTGCAAGAGTGCTTTGGTTCATTTTCCTCTGGAGATGGAATTCCTAGTTTGAAGTGAGTGGTCAGTTTTGCTGTAGTGTATTCATCCATAGCTTTAGTAATTTCTCTGTGCTTTCTTGATGCATAGAGCTTATGACTCAGCTTCACTGACCACGGTTTCTTAACAGGACTAACACCTGCCTCTGTAGTTGATTGATTCATGGTATTTAATTCTTCCTCTGTTAATTCAAAATCTGCAACATCTGCATAGTGGAAGGCTTCACCTTGTTCAGACACTATCATTGTTACTAAAATGTAGACTTTCACAGTCAGAAATTTCATGTCCATTAAATTATCCAGGCTGTTATGCCATGGTCGGTTGACGAATTCTGTGTCAATTCCCAAAGTCTCATCCCCGTCTGCAGAGGACGTCTTCAAGGGGGTCTGTAGCTCAATGGCTCACTACTGAGAGTCGCTAAATTCCGTGTCCGCGCGCTCCCGTGCCGAGGCGTGATGTCACGTGTTTTTCAAACGTCAGTGCAATTGGCTGCTGCCCACTGCCATCGATCGCCGTTGCCATCACCCAGTGGGGGATGGGTGGTACACATCTTCTTCAACACCGGCATCCATATACCATTTAATGTCATGCCCTCCTCCTTTCGATTGAAATTATTAGGGAGATGCAAGTACTAGCGGCCACAAGCAGATATAACGAAAGGCTCTACAGGGAGGCAATTGAAATCGCCAAAAACCCTAATAATTTCAATTGAAAGAAGGAGGGCATGAAATTAAATGGTGTATGGATGCCGGTGTTGAAGAAGATATGTACCACCCACCCACCACTGGGTGATGGCAATGGCGATCGATAGCAGCAGACAACAGCCAATTGAGCTGGCGTTAGCAAAACACGTGACATCACGCCTCGGCACGGGAGTGCCTGGGCATGGAATTTAGTGGCAGTCAGTAGCGAGCCAGTGGGTGTGTTGGCTCTTCCATCGAGCTACAGACCCCCTTGAAGACGTCCCTCACAGACGGGGACGAAATGTTGGGAATTGACACAGAATTCATCAACCGACCACGGCACAACAGTCCGGATAATTATAATGGACGTGACTATCATTGTTGTTATTCTGTCAAAACATTTAGAACACAAAAAATCGTCACTGGAAACATCTCCACTTTGAAACAGAGTCTTCAAATGAGAACACTTATTCCCAAACTGAACAACGTCTGTTTTTTGTTTGTCTTATATATCACTCTATTATGGGTATTCAAATAGTCAGCACACTTCACTCTCCGGTGACCCCAGTCAGAAGACATTTCAAACAGTCCTTTTCACAAAACACACTGCAACTGTATCAACTGCAAATTCTTCACAAAAACAAAGAACTAACTGGATGGTCTCAGAGTTCTTAGAAGTCTCTTCAGTAAACAAATTAGCGCTGAACAACTACAATACAAAAACCTGCAATGAACGACCATGACAAAGAAACTGACAGGAAACTACAAAAAAGTGTAAGAAATATCTGCAACAATGAAAGTGAAAAGAAACAACTGCAAAAAAGAAAGTGATAAGTAATAATTGCAACAAAGAAAGTGATAAGAAATAACTGCAACAGAGAAAGAGATAAGAAATAACTGCAACAAAGACAATAGAAATAAACATTGTTACAAAGAAATTAGTAAGAAAAAACTTCAGTGAAGACATATTGTTCGTGCAAACAAAGTTGACACTCAGCACAGTGACTGACGGGAGCGACTAAAATGGGAAATGCCTTTACGGTCACTCGCATCAGCCACCACGCCAATTGTCAACTTTGTTTGCATGTGTAGTACATTACCCTTGAAAGTTAAAAAAATGATTTTTTAAAATAAAACCTGTCAAACTTAAAAGTAAAAGTTCTCCTTTACAAAGAATATAGTACAACATGGCACTAAACAACAGAAAGAAATCTATTTTTTCTGGATTGGCATAAAAAAAAGAAAAAAATAATTTTGTAAATTATAAAAAACATTCAAAAGGTGACAGTAAAAGAACTTTGACAGATATGTCCAAATGGAGGATACCATTATCATCATAAACAAATTATCTTTAAAATAAAAGAACTCTAAAAAATATCTAGAACTGTTATAGATCCAGCATTTTAAAAAAATTTCCAAAATTCCCATCTTCAAAATGGTGTTCTCAGTGTCATCTTTGTAGGCCTATATCTCGGGGCAGGAACTTTTTTGGAGAAAACGAAAAGAAATACATGTTTCTTACTTACTCCTGAATTTTAAAATATGCTAAATTCAATAACATCCAAGATTATGAAGGTAAACCCCCTGCCTAAAGTGATATGGATTATGTCAAAAATACAAGGCATGTTTTTTAAGTAAGTACCGTTTTGCCACACCACAGCCGCAGCACTGCGGTCAGCTTTCTGCGCATGCGCACTGGGTACCTACATCAGTTGTCTACGCACTGACGCCATTACAGTCTGATTCTTCCTTGTTTACATTGTGTACTGTGTGTTTAAGATGCCTCCGATAATCGTGAGTCCCGCCGACTGTGAAGTACGGGCTGTTATAAGATTTCTTAGAGCTAAGGGCCTAAAAGCGATCGATATTCATCATGAGATCTGTGCAGTTTATGGAGAAAACATTATGAGAGATGCAATGGTAAAAAAGTGGGTGAGAGCATTTAAAGGTGGCCGCACAAATGTAATGATGAACAACGGAGTGGGCGTCCTTTTGTCATTAATGAAAGTTTGGTGCAGGAAATGGACAATAAGGTACGAGAAAACAGATGCTTTACAATTTCCTCCTTGCTTACTGTAAGACACTGCACAATCTGCACCATTCAATTCAGAACAAAGGACATGGCAACTCTAGCATGGGCATCGTTTTGCTGCAAGACAATTCCCGCCTGCATGTGGTGAATCAGACTAAAGATCTCATCACATCTCTTCTATGAGAAACTCTAGATCATCCTCCATACAGCCCTGATCTTGCGCCCAGTGACTACCATCTTTTCCTGCACTTGAAGAAACACTTCGGCAGTCAGTGACTTCAAGACGATGACGAAGTCAAAACAGTGGTTAACAAGTCGGGTGGCAGACTTCTATGAGGAGGGTATTCAAAAACTGGTACAACGTTATGACAAGTGCCTCAATATTGATGGACATTATGTAGAAAAGTAGATTAAGGTACAGGCTTTCATGTAAAAATAAAATTATTGAGATATCTTAGCACATCTGTTTTTAATTTCAAAATGGTACTTACTTAAAAAACATGCCTCGTAGATGGACACTATTTTTCTTCTGCAAGATGAATCACCTCATTTAAGTGCATAAGTACAATTTTGGAAATTATAGAAAATTCCATAACATTATTAACTAATGTGTTATTTAATCGACACTATGTCATACTGTACAGAAAAATTATGGTAAGAAAAGTGTGTAGTCAAAATTAGGATTCTCACAGTAGCTGTGATAGAATTTACAATGAAAAGTGACACTGAACACAAGTTCAATTAACACAAAAGATAATCAATTTCAGGAAAAATAAAGCAGTTATTTAAACATTGGAATAGTGTATTATGGACTAGCGAAATAGGTACGTTGGCTGATAAAAAAACTGCAGAATTGTACTCTGTGAATATTCAAATGAAACTATATGGTTCCAAAGACCTTTTCAAGTCTCAGACATCTATGATATATATATGGAGAATGAAGCAATGAATGAAAATTTGTACCCAGGCCAGCATTCGAACCCGGGTTTCCTGCTCACTAGGCAGATGCGCTAACTGCTGTGCCACAGTGGCTCAATGGTTAGCACATCTGCCTAGTCTATGCAGTCTGCACAACTACATAGACTACCCTACTAATCTGGATTGAGAGGGAGGCATGTTAGGGTAGTCCATGCAGGTGTGCAAAGCCACTGTGCCAGGGTGGCGTGGTGGTTAGCACATCTGCCTGGTGAGGGGACTTGGGTTCAAATCCCATGCTTTGTGCAAATTTTATTTAGTACACTATTAATTTTCTTTCTTCTCTGCCAGGAGGGAGCTTCTTGTAGACTGACAAACCACTCTGAATGCTATATAATGAGGCAAAATCTATAGGGAAATTTCTTGTTCCTATCTTTCACTGCAGTTGTAAACATCACAGTGAAACTGAAACTTATTTATATTACTAACAAAAATGGCATTAAAGAGTAAATGTACTAGAAACTAGTTGTGACAGTTTCTCAATATTTGGAGACATCTCTGCAAGATGCATATTTACCAACTTTACAACTGAGTAAGGTAGTGCAGTGGTTAGCACACTGGATTCACATTCAGGAGGATGATGGTTCAAATCCCCATCCAGCCATTCAGATTTAGGTTTTCTGTGATTTCCCTAAATCAATCCAGGCAGATGCCAGAATGGCTGCTTTGAAAAGGGCATGGCTGATTTCTTGCCCCACCCTTCCACCATCTGACATCCTGCTCCGTCTGTAATGATTTCACTGTCAAAGGGATGTTAAACTCTAATCTAATCATCTCATCCAGCATTACATAGTACTCATTCTAATTGCTTTTAGTGAGTGAATATGTACTCCAGCTGCACTGGTCCAAATGAAAATTTCACGAGACAAGACATAATACAAGGATGCAAAATAACCCACTGCCCTTGCTTCCATGCCAACACAATGAAGAACACTTCTAAGTGCAAAATATGCTCTATTGAGCAACTTGAGTTGTTTATTCTTGTTTTGTTTCCATTTTAGGTTGTGATTTGACCATACATTATGAACAAAACTAACCTAAGACTGACTCTTGGGGACTCAATGTTTTTGCTCCCTCATATACTCATCCTGTATTCTGCTAAGGAGGTGTTACAGAGAAACTGTACTAGAAAGTCCTCCCAAATCCTAAGTACCTGAAATTCACAAAAAAGAATACTAATGAGCCAAAGTTCCTAAATTCCTACCATGAGTACAAAAAGATTTATGGGAAAGTGCAGATTACTGCACAAACAGTCATTTAATTACAAAATAATTTGCAGTGCAGAGAACAAGTCCAAAGCAAAGTCATGAAAGAGGAAACAGAGAGACAAACAAATGCATAAATATGTGAATCAGCAAAACCAAATATAATACCTGTTGATAACTAATCACTAAGTACATAAATGTTACTCCCAACCATGGAGTATAAAGTCAATAATAGCAAACAAGAGCTAAAAAATAAAAAAAAGTTAAAAAATAAAAAGTCAGCAGTTGTCTGCATGCAACCTGTCTGCTGAAACAGTGTATACCAACTCCTTGAACAAACATAATGAAATTTTCAAAATTTTTTTTAAATATGCAAGATTTGTGCTTCTGCAAAAGACATATAATGCACAAGATGTAAAAAACTAAAGGCCCTATTCCCTGCTATCATCATTCTTAAAAATAATAAAATCAGGCATGAAAGATAGATTAATGAATAAATACAACTCCTAAGTGAATCCCAGTTTGGTTTCCGAAAGTGGTACTTGATGCTCATCAAAGGATGTGCGTGTCACAGGCATATACTTATATTTTACTATGACTTTACTGCTAGTCTCCAACCAGCAGTGTGGGATGACACAGAATGTTGCAGGGACTCCATTACTTATCCTGGGATGGGAGGCATAGATTTGAAATGGTTACAATGTGCTTGGTGCACAATACTACAATCTTCCCTTATGGTGCTAAAATGTGGTCAACCTAAGTCTTAACAATGAGCATACCTGCCATCGCCTGCCATCACATTCCCATGTAGTCAAATGTTGGGCCACTGTCACCTCCAAATTCCCCTCAAATCTGCATAATCCATGATTCAACCACCTAATCAACAGGAGACCCACAATGAGGTTGCTTTCAAATTCTGACAGGCACTGATAATGCTGTCTCGCATGAGTGTGAGACATCTCCATATCTTCCACCACCAAACATCTGAACTTGTTCATGCCCTTTATGCCCCTACCAAGTCTGGTAACAACACTAAACATGCACAAAATGAATGCACTCTAGTGGCCATTCTATCTGTTACAGAGAATTGCCCATTCTATAATCATTCATATATACACTATGGTGTGTGTGTGTGTGTGTGTGTGTGTGTGTGTGTGTGTGTGTGTGTGAAGTTAGATTGACATTTGTGACAATTGACTGTGCCTTCTGGATGCTTAACTTCTTCTGCCAGGCAGTGTACATCAATGATTAGTCACTGTGAAAATAAGAGAACTCATTGCAGGTAAAGCAAATGAAAGAAGTTTACAATAGATTGGTAGGCAATAATGTTACACTGAACATAAAGAAAACAAATACCATATGACAAATTTCAGTTTTAAGAGGAAAAATGACACTGGGAACTTAAATGTAAGTTTTACCTCTACAAATTGTGTATCAAACACAGAATTTCTAGGAATGAATGTTGACTCTCTGTTGAAATGGCATGAACACACAAAACCACTTATAAACAGAATGTCATCAGAGTGTAACAGCCAGTGTCTTTTAGTTGCTTACTATTCATATGTACACTTATTTCTTATGCATGGAATTATTTTATGGCAATGAAGAGACCAGGATAGAATAACAACTATATGGAGCAGATAAATTGCTACTCACCACATAGAGAAGACACTGAGTCACATACAGACAGAATGAAAAAGACTGATAAAATATTAAGCTTTTGGACAAAAACCTTCTTCCAAAATAGAGAACTCACACGCACATTCATACAAGAACAACTCACACACACTTGAGTCTCAGTTAGGCTCCAGTGCCTTGAGACAGTGACCATGTGCGTGCAAGTTGTGTTTTTGTGAATATATGTGTGTTTTCTATTTCAGAAGAAGAACTTTTTCCAAAAGTTCAATAGTTTAGAAGTCTTTTTTTATTGTGCCTCTCTGTGGCTTAATGTCTCTTCTGTGTAGTGAATTCTTTTCAGCAGTACAAATACACAAAATATGAACACAATTTTCAAACTACAGGAAAGAACCATAAGAATAGTAACCAAAAAAATAAAATTGCACAAGAAATTGTCCAAGGAGATTACTAAGATAACCTTATACAAATATGGAGTTAAAAAGTATCTATTAAGTGATATATTCTACACTATGAAGGATTCTACACTTATGATAGATTATTTAAATTGTCCATTAAATTTTTGGCATGCAGCCGTGCAAATAAAATTTCTTCCACTGATATTTTGTCCATTTACCATCTGGCCATCCCCACAGTGAGTTGCAAGACTGATGACAAGGTGCCAAGCACGGTCTTATATGCTCCATGATGGTGGTACGCACCCGCGAGTCACAGATGCTGGTCAGCACCAAAGAGATACACTTATCAATGTATGTTTGGTGGCAATGACACCATGATGACTTCTCTGCAGTTTAATTATCCCATGAACTGGATTCCATGCTTTGTCCAAATTAAAACCATTATCTCTGTTTATTAAAATATTAGCTAATCTAATCTCAATAGTTTCCTTAAAGACGGAATCACAAAAGGAAGAGGTGGATGTTACAATATTCACATCCCTGTAGTTCGTGGAATGCCCTGTATCAATACAATGTTCAGCCACAGCTGACCTGTCTGGCTGTGATAGGCATGTGTACCTTCAATGTTCCACACATGTCTCATGAACAGCACATGTTGTTTGACCTATGTATGACTTCTCACAATTTCTGCAAGGAATCTGATACACACCCACCTTACAAAGCAATAAATAATTCTTTACAGAGCCGAGTAAAGCTACAATCTTCATGGGAGGCCAGAAAATCACCTTAATACAGTATTTCTCGAGAATATGGCCTATCTTCAAGGAAAGAGTACCCACATAGCGCAAAAACACACTTGATCCGAAGGAATTACTGTCTTCTCCCCCATCACATACCTGCATTCTAGGTTTTACATTGAATGCTCTACAAATCTGTTATGGAGAAAATCCATTTGTTTTAAAAATGCTCTTGATGTATGTGAGCTCTTCTTGCAAATTACCTTTATCGGATATACAGTGCACCCTATGCAATAAGGTCTTAAGGACACCTATGGTCTGTGAAGGGTGACAGCAGCTACTGGTATGTAGATGTAGATTTGTATGTGTAGGTTTATGATATATGGCATGTCTGAATGTGCCATCAACTTTACGGGGAACAACAACATCCAAAAAGGGGAGGCAGCTTTCTTTTTTTATTTTTATAGTAAAATTGATGCTAGCATGGGTAGAATTCAGATGCTCAAGAAATCGATGTAATTCATCCATTCCGTACAGCCATACTACAAATTTGTTGTCCACATACCTCCAGAAGACTGTTGGTCTAAAACTTGCTGAGTCCAGTGTCTTGTCCTCAAAGTCTTCCTTGAATAAATTAGCTACCAGAGGGGAGAGGGGGCCTCCCATGCCAACTCCATCAATCTGCTCATAAAATTCATTATTAAACTGAAAATAAGATGACAAAAGCACAGGTTAAAATAAAGCCATGATATTCTTATCAAAATAATGGCTGATAAGAGATAAAGAATCCTTTAAAGGTACCTTGGTATATAATGATACCATATCAAAACTAATGAGGACATCTGTACTATTGAGCCTGATGTTGCTGAGCCTCTGAATAAAATCCATAGAATTCTGAATGTGCTGACTACATTTCCTACCAATGGTTTTAATAAGGAAGCTAAATATTTGGCAGAAGAATATGTTAGTGAACCCATAGTGCTCGTACAGGCCTCATAAACAGATCCTCTAAACACTCATCCTTACCCATCTTGTGAGCTTTAGGAAGCCCATAAAATCTCAGTGATACTGCACCTCACATTTTTGAACTTCTCATGACTTCCTGCGGTAGTGATGAAGTGTTCAGCCAGGCAGCAGTCCTTATTGTCACATTGTTGGTAGGATCTTTGTTGGTCTTCTGGTATGCTTCAGAATTGAGTAAACCACATATCTTTTCCTGTCATTGCCACTGAACATATGTTGATAAGTGAATTGCATGTCTGTACACCTTTGCCACAGGCAGCGCATGTATAACTGTTTCTCTTTGTTGTCGATCAATGTCTGTCACTCACAGGCACGTACCACTGTGGTGGAGTGTATAACGCTGTGCTTGACACCTTTACATCAATCTTGTGCCTCACTCAGAGGATGGCCAGACAATATGCAGCCAAAACATCAGTGGAAGAAATTTTATCTGCATGCTGCATGCTGGAAATTTAATGAACTATTCATTACACCACAAAAAGTTGAAAATGCACAAGTACCTCTTTGGAGAGGAGATGGTTTCCTGGGTCCGTAGTTTGGACAAATTATGACACCAGAGACCAAGACTACTGAACTCCTTGAGTTTCTTACTGAAATGCCAGGACCACGGAGCTGTTCCAAAATTTTCGAGGTTGGTTCACTTTGACAATAATGCTGCGGTAAATATAATTTTACATAGGACTAGTTCTGATATTGTCAGAGAAAGAATTTGTTTTACACTTCGGAAGTTGGGCATTGTTTCTGAACACCTGTATCATCTGCATTTGAAGATAGCAGCTGCTTTATCTCCTGACTCATGGGACTGGATTGATGGCACAAGATGGACTAAGTCTGACTGGGTTTGTGAAGTGGATACAAAAAGACAGATTTCCAAGTATAGCCAATTAGACCAGCTTTCTTAGGTGGACTCTGTTATTTGACATCCTGTCATAAATTTGCCGGGTAAGGATCTGGATGAAGCTACATTATCTCTCTTATTAAAGGGCTAAATTTTGCTGATATCATCTTTCATGAGTGCCATTGGAGAAGGTGTCTGACCTCTATCAGAGGATTCATCTGAAGTAATCAGACATGAAAGTTGCGAAACGACTATGAAACATCATCCACAAAGAAGTGATGTTTCCAAGGAAGAGATTTGCAATACAAAAGCTATTTGAGGATACTGCATGCTGATAAAGGTAATGCTAGTGTCCTTTTGCCTCAAGAAATCTACAAGGAAATTATAAGTGGTTTACTTAGTTCTAGTGCATACCAGAAGATCAACAAAGATCCTACCAACAAGGTAACAATAAGGACTGCTGCCTTGCTGAACACTTCATCACAGCCAAAGGAAGTCGTAAGAAGTTTAAAACTGCAAGGTGCAGTACCACTGAGATTTTATGGGCTTCCTATAGTTCACAAGATGGGTAGGATGAGTGTTTAGAGGATCTATCTATGAGGCCTATAATGAGCACTATTGGTTCATCAACATATTTTTCTGCCAAATATTTAGTTTCCTTATTAAAACCATTGGTAGGAAAATGTAGTCAGCACATTCAGAATTCTGTGGATTTTATTCAGAGGCTCAGCAACATCAGGCTCAATAGTACAGATGTGCTCAATAGTTTTGATGTGGTACTATTATATATCAAAGTATCTTTAAAGGGCTCTTTATCTCTTATCAGCCAACATTTTGATAAGAACATCATGGCCTTATTTAAAGAACATGAGCTTTTGCCATCTTATTTTCAGTTTAATGGTGAATTTTATGATCAGATTGATAGAGTTGGTATGGGAAGCCCCCTCTCCACGTTGGTAACTAATTTATTCATGGAAGACTTTGAGGACAATGCACTGGATTCAGCAAGGTTTAAACCAACAGTCTTCTGGAGGTATGTAGACAACACATTTGTAGTATAGCTGCATGGGATGTATGAATTACATCGATTTCTTTTAGCATTTGAATTCCATCCATACTAGTATCAAATTTACTATGGATGTTGCCTGCCCTTTTTGGATGTTGTCGTTTGCCATAAAGTTGATGGCAGCCGTACATCATATCTGTATCTACATGCCGATAGCTGCCATCACACTTCACAGACCATAGGTGTCCTTAAGACCTTAGTGCGTAGGGCACACTGTAGATTCGATAAAGATAATTTGCAAGAAGAGCTCACATACATCAAGAACACTTTTAAAGTGAATGGATTTTCTCCGTGACAAATTCGTAGAGCATTCAATGTAAACCTTAAAATGCAGGTATCTGATGGGGAATAAGATAGTAATTCCTTCAGATCAAGTGGGTTTTTGCCCTATGTGAGTACTCTATCCTCCAAGATAGGCTGTATTCTTGAGAAACACTGTGTTAAGGTGATCTTCCGGCCTCCCATGAAGACTGTAGCTTTACTCGGCTCTGTAAAGAATGATTTATTGCTTCATAAGATGGGTGTGTTTCAGATTCCTTGCAGAAATTGTGAGAAGTCATACATAGGACAAGCAACATGTACAATTCATGAGAGATGTGTGGAACATCAAAGATACACATGCGTATCACAGCCAGACAACTCAGCTGTGGCCCAACATTGTACTGATACAGAGCATTCCACAAACTACAGTGATGTGAAGATTCTAACATCCACCTCTTCCTTTTGGGACTATGTCTTCATGGAAATAGAGAGTAAATTAGCTAATAATTTAATTAATAGAAATAATGGTTTTAATTTGGACAAAGCATGGAATCCGGCTCTTTGGAAAATTAAACTGCAGAGAAGTCATCATGGTGTCATCACCACCAAACAAACATCAATACAAACATCAATAAGTGACTCAAATGTCTGTACGCCTTCACCGCAGGCAGCGTGTGTGTAAGAAAACCTTTTTGCTGCTGACCAGTGTCTGTGACTTGCAGGTGTGTAATGCTGCAGTGGAGCCTAAGGCCGCATTTGGCACCTTGTCTTCAGTCTTGTGACTCACTCTGAGGGTGGCCAGATGATACATGGTTGAAATATCTGTGGAAGAAATTTTATTTGCATGGCTGCATGCCCATAGTTTAATGGACTATTCATTACACTGCGAAAAGTTGAAACTGTACATCAAGTACCTCTCTGGAGAGGAGATGATTTAAGACTAGGATGACTTGCCATGAATGGCAACAAACTGCATCAATGTACTGCTGTGCTTTAAGAGTACCATGGATGAACTTAAGGAGTCCTGTTATGAAAATGAATGGCACTCCAGAGCATTGTTGCTGGTTGTCAGGCCATATGGCAGGTAACCGTCAGGTTGGTATCCCATCGCTGTCTAGTGCATCTCCAGACATGTCTTTGGCCTAGAATTTCACTGACCGGGGAAGAATTGTCTTCATTGATGAGTCTAACTTCAAACTGAGCCATGATGACCAATGAAGCTGCGTCTGGAGACATCATGCACAGTGGTGGGATACTAACTTGGCTGTCATCCACCACACAGCCTGACAACAAGGAGTGCTGGTCTGAATGCCTTTTAATTTCATAGCAGGAACCCTTTGGTGGACATTGCAGCACCGTTACAACACAGCAGTACATTGACAATATTCTACACCCCATTTTCTTGTCCTTCATGGCAAGCCTTCCTGGGCTTACGTTTCAGCAAGATAATGCCTACTCGCAGTTGGCAAGAGTTTCTACTGCTTATCTTTGTGCTTGCTAAACCCTACCTTGGCCAGCAAGCTAGCTGGATCTCTCCCAAATTTAGAAAGTTTGGTGCATTATGGGCAGAGCCCTCCAACCAGCTTGGGATTTTATCAGTCTAACATGCCAACTGAACAGACATTCAACAAATGTATCAATTGATGCCAAATTGAATAACTGATTCTGTAAGGGCTATAGATGGACCAACACATTCTTGACTTACACAACTGGCAAACGTCTTTCTTGAATAAATCATCCAATTTTTCTGAAATTGTAATCATTTGTTTGTTTGTTCATGTACATTACATCTACTGTCCGCCCCAGTAGCTGAGTGGTCAGCGTGACGGATTGCCGTCCTCTGGGCCCAGGTTCGATTCCCGGCTGGGTCGGAGATTTTCTCCGCTCAGGGACTGGGTGTTGTGTTGTGTTCATCATCATTTCATCCCCATCCGGCGTGCAGGTCGCCCAATGTGGCGCCGAATGTAATAAGACCTGCGATCTGGCGGCCGGACCTGCCCCGCGAGGGGCCTCCCGGCCAATGACGCCAAACGCTCATTTCCATTTCCACATCTACTGATTACCATCCCATTCAGGTAATTCCTCCACAGTGTGTATTTTTACTTATTTATTTATTTTTATTTTTTATTTTATTTCATTTTGTTCTATTTATTTATTTTGTCTGAGATTGTATTTTACTTATTTATGACAGCTTTGAATATGTCGTGCTAAAATTTTACTTTAATTATTTAAGAGTTTTTGTTACAACATGCAAAATAATAATCCATCTACATCTACAGCTTATTCTTCTCACTGTGCCATTTATGAGGGCTTCTTCCCATTCCATTCACTTGTAGAGCATGGGAAGAAATACTTTTTAACTTCCCCTGTGGGTGCTGTAATTTTATCCTTGTGATACCTGTGGGAGCAATACATTGGGAGTTACAATATATTCCTAGATTCATAACTTAATGCTGGCTCTTGAAACTTTGTAAGTAGGCTTTCTCAGGATAGTTTGCATCTATCTTCAAGCGTTTGCCAGTTCAGTTTTTTCAGTGCCTCTGTCACACAAAACTGTGACCATTTGCTGCCCTTCTGTATGTATTTCCAATATCCCTTGTTAGTTCTATTTGGTACGGGTCACACACTGTTTGTTGTGGTCTTCAGTCCTGAGACTGGTTTGATGCAGCTCTCCATGCTACTCTATCCTGCGCAAGCTTCTTCATCTCCCAGTACCTACTGCAACCTACATCCTTCTGAATCTGCTTAGTGTATTCATCTCTTGGTCTCCCTCTACGATTTTTATCCTCCACGCTGCCCTCCAATGCTAAATTGGTGATCCCTTGATGCCTCAAAACATGTCCTACCAACCGATCCCTTCTTCTAGTCAAGTTGTGCCACAAACTTCTCTTCTCCCCAATCCTATTCAATACCTCCTCATTAGTTACGTGATCTACCCACCTTATCTTCAGCATTCTTCTGTAGCACCACATTTCGAAAGCTTCTATTCTCTTCTTGTCCAAACTAGTTATCGTCCATGTTTCACTTCCATACATGGCTACACTCCATACAAATATTTTCAGAAACGACTTCCTGACACTTAAATCTATACTCGATGTTAAAAAATTTCTCTTCTTCAGAAACACTTTCCTTGCCATTGCCAGCCTACATTTTATATCCTCTCTACTTCGACCATCATCAGTTATTTTACTCCCTAAATAGCAAAATTCCTTTACTACTTTAAGTGTCTCATTTCCTAATCTAATTCCCTCACAATCACCCGATTTAATTTGACTACATTCCATTAACTGTTCTTCCAAGTCCTTTGCTGTCTCTGACAGAATTACAATGTCATCGGCGAACCTTAAAGTTTTTACTTCTTCTCCATGAATTTTAATACCTACTCCGAATTTTTCTTTTGTTTCCTTTACTGCTTGCTCAATATACAGATTGAATAACATCGGGGACAGGCTACAAGCCTGGCTCACTCCTTTCCCAACCACTGCTTCCCTTTCATGCCCCTCGACTCTTATAACTGCCATCTGGTTTCTGTACAAATTGTAAATAGCCTTTTGCTCCCTGTATTTTACCCCTGCCACCTTCAGAATTTGAAAGAGAGTATTCCAGTTAACATTGTCAAAAGCTTTCTCTAAGTCTACAAATGCTAGAAACGTAGGTTTGCCTTTTCTTAATCTTTCTTCTAAGATAAGTCATATGGTTAGTATTGCCTCACGTGTTCCAACATTTCTACGGAATCCAAACTGATCTTCCCCGAGGTCCGCTTCTACCAGTTTTTCTATTCTGTAAAGAATTCGCGTTAGTATTTTGCAGCTGTGACTTATTAAACTGATAGTTGGGTAATTTTCACATCTGTCAACACCTGCTTTCTTTGGGATTGGAATTATTATATTCTTCTTGAAGTCTGAGGGTATTTCGCCTGTTTCATACATCTTGCTCACCAGATGGTAGAGTTTTGTCAGGACTGGCTCTCCCATGGCCGTCAGTAGATCCAATGGAATATTGTCTACTCCGGGGGCCTTGTTTCGACTCAGGTCTTTCAGTGCTCTGTCAAACTCTTCACGCAGTATCATATCTCCCATTTCATCTTCATCTACATCCTCTTCCATTTCCATAATATTGTCCTCAAGTACATCGCCCTTGTATAAACCCTCTATATACTCCTTCCACCTTTCTGCTTTCCCTTCTTTGCTTAGAACTGGGTTGCCATCTGAGCTCTTGATATTCATACAAGTGGTTCTCTTCTCTCCAAAGGTCTCTTTAATTTTCCTGTAGGCAGTATCTATCTTACCCCCAGTGAGGTAAGCCTCTACATCCTTACATTTGTCCTCTAGCCATCCCCGCTTAGCCATTTTGCACTTCCTGTTGATCTCATTTTTGAGACGTTTGTATTCCTTTTTGCCTGCTTCATTTACAGCATTTTTATATTTTCTCCTTTCATCAATTAAATTCAATATTTCTTCTGTTACCCAAGGATTTCTATTAGCCCTCGTCTTTTTACCTACTTGATCGTCTGCTGCCTTCTTTACTTCATCCCTCAGAGCTACCCATTCTTCTTCTACTGTATTTCTTTCCCCCATTCCTGTCAATTGTTCCCTTATGCTCTCCATGAAACTCTCTACAACCTCTGGTTCTGTCAGTTTATCCAGGTCCCATCTCCTTCAATATTCACTTTTTTGCAGTTTCTTCAGTTTCAATCTGCAGTTCATAACCAATAGATTGTGGTCAGAATCCACATCTGCCCCTGGAAATGTCTTACAGTTTAAAACCTGGTTCCTAAATCTCTGTCTTACCATTATATAATCTATCTGATACCTTTTAGTATCTCCAGGATTCTTCCAGGTATACAACCTTCTTTTATGATTCTTGAACCAAGTGTTAGCTATGATTAAGTTATGCTCTGTGCAAAATTCTACAAGGCGGCTTCCTCTTTCATTTCTTCCCCCCAATCCATATTCACCTACTATGTTTCCTTCTCTCCCTTTTCCTACTGACGAATTCCAGTCACCCATGACTATTAAATTTTCGTCTCCCTTCACTACCTGAATAATTTCTTTTATCTCGTCATACATTTCATCAATTTCTTCATCATCTGCAGAGCTAGTTGGCATATAAACTTGTAATACTGTAGTAGGCATGGGCTTTGTGTCTATCTTGGCCACAATAATGCGTTCGCTATGCTGTTTGTAGTAGCTTACCCGCACTCCTATTTTTTTATTCATTATTAAACCTACTCCTGCATTACCCCTATTTGATTTTGTATTTATAACCCTGTAATTACCTGACCAAAAGTCTTGTTCCTCCTGCCACCAAACTTCACTAATTCCCACTATATCTAACTTTAACCTATCCATTTCCCTTTTTAAATTTTCTAACCTACCTGCCCGATTAAGGGATCTGACATTCCACGCTCCGATCCGTAGAACGCCAGTTTTCTTTCTCCTGATAACGACGTCCTCTTGAGTAGTCCCCGCCCGGAGATCTGAATGGGGGACTATTTTACCTCTGGAATATTTTACCCAAGAGGACGCCATCATCATTTAATCATACAGTAAAGCTGCATGTCCTCGGGAAAAATTACGGCTGTAGTTTCCCCTTGCTTTCAGCCGTTTGCAGTACCAGCACAGCAAAGCCGTTTTGGTTAATGTTACAATGCCAGATCAGTCAATCATCCAGACTGTTGCCCCTGCAACTACTGAAAAGGCTGCTGCCCCTCTTCAGGAACCACACGTTTGTCTGGCTCTCAACAGATACCCCTCCGTTGTGGTTGCACCTACGGTACGGCCATCTGTTTCGCTGAGGCACGCAAGCCTCCCCACCAACAGCAAGGTCCATGGTTCATGGGGGATGGTCACTTGAGCAATATTCTAGTGTATGTTGCACATATGATTTGTGAACAATCTGTTTTTTTAGACTGACTGCATTTCACTAGTACTCTACCAGTAAACCAAAGTGTGCTACCTGCTTTATCTGCAGCTGAGCCAATGTAATCTTTCTATTTCATACTCCTGCTCAAATATTTGTATGAATTGACTAATTCCAACTGTGACTAATCAGTACTGTTGTCATTTTGTGAATAGCACAATTTTGCATTTCTGAACATTTAGAGGACGTTGCGAATCTTTGCATCACTTTTAAATCTTATTTAGCTCTGACTGAATAATTTTGCAGCTTTTTTCAGATGGTACCTTATTATAGATAATTGCATTATCTGCAAAAATTCTTATTATTCCAAAAAACTACTATTCACATTTATGTCACTTTCAATCGTTTGTCACATGTACTTGTACGATATTAAGTGAGTCATAATCACCAGATAAACAGAGTCTGTTGAATTTCATGTGATTATTTCATAGACAATTTCTTGCTGAATTTGTGATGCTAATATGCTATGTGGATCACAGATCATTAGTAGAAAATATTTTTGGTAAAAAAATGACAATCACTTACTACGTATGTGAGAAACTGAGTATAAATGGACACAGTATGTAAGCAATTAATCAACCATTCATCCTCAAAGCACACAATGCCACAGACACAATAAAACAATCTGGCAGCCAAGGACTTTTTTTACATACATGAACACCATGGGTGTCCAACTTGCAGGCCGCATGCAGACCAAAGTGAATATCCTTGCAAGGGGAAAAAAAGAGCTGTTTATGTAAAATGATAAACTGAAACATAATCCTAAAAATGGATTGATATATGCAGCCAAACTTTTCAATTTAATGGAATAACTTTAAAACTGATTTCAGGATTTCTGGGAAAAAAACGTATTTATACAACACTTTTACAAACAATATAGAAACAGCATCGTAAGATTTTCAGATGGAATGCATAAAACTACAGTCCCACATCCAAAGAAAAGAAAAATTTGATTGTGTCTTTCATTGGACTTTTACAAATCATACCTGCCCAGTGACAAATCTCCCGTGCTGCACGGCCATGTATTATATATGTCATCTTTATTTGGACACACGTACATTTGTGAAGAGTTACTTTCAAGAGCAAAGCACACAAAGATTAAAAATAGAAACAAAATTTCAGACAAACACATTGTGGACACCCTAGAATTGCAGCCACTTTGATCAAACCTAATACTGGTATCAGTTTCCCAAATTCAAAGTCAAATGGCACATTTATAATGACCTACTTATAACATTTTTAGCGAAATATCATAGATAAAGCATCAAATTAATTCCATCTTGCTTTTTCAGAATAAAGGTTCATAAATTAATGTATATGCTCAGTGGTTATAATTTGTGTTTATATGTTGTGTGTGGCCCAAAAATACTTGTCCTCTTCCAATGTGAACCATGTAGGCTAAAAGGTTGGACAGCCCTGGTGTACACTTTTCAACACCTCCACTAAAAGCTGAATCATTTCTTTTTTCATATAATTGTCTGCATTTCATATTATATTAATATATTTTGTATGTTCTTTCTAGAAATATAAATTGGGCGCTAAGATACACTGGACTTCTGAATGGCGATATTTTCCATATGAAAATGCTTCTCTCCAGCAATTTTGGGATGAGGCATCATACACACAGGATGAAGTGCTGGTACTTTATGGCTTATACCATAAGGCAAAAAGTAATTATTTAAAGTTTTCCTTGTATTATTCTGTACATAAGCATCACCTAGTAGAAAAATTATGAATATCATCAGTAATAAATACACACATCAAAAAAAAGGTTTGCATCACCTCAGTTCCGAGAGTTCCAGAACCTGTACAGAAAATTGGAATAGAGATCAACATAAACATCATATCCACCCTTTTTATTGCTCATGAAAACCACACACTGTGTGTTGTACCACCATACTGCGAGACCTTCCGAGGTGGTGGTCCAGATTGCTGTACACACTGGTACCTCTAATACCCAGTAGCACATCATCTTGCATTGATGCATACCTGTACTCATTGTGGTATAGAATCCACAAGTTCATCAAGGCACTGTTGGTCCAGATTGTCCTACACCTCAATGGCAATTCAGTGTAGATCCCTCAGAATGGTTGGTGGTCATGTTCTCCATAAACAGCCCTTTCCAGTCTATCCCAGGCATGTCGATAGGGTTCATGTCTGGAGAACATGCTGGCCACTCTAGTTGAGCGAAGCCATTATCTTGGAGGAAGACATTCAAAAGATGTGCACAGTGGGGCCGCAAATTGTCGTCCATGAAGACAAATGACTCACCAATATGCTGCCGATATGGTTGCACTGTCAGTCAGAGGATGGCATTCACATATCACACAGCCGTTACGTCCCCTTCCACAACCGCCAGTGGCATATGTCTGCCCCACATAATGCCACCCCAAAACAGCAGAGAACCTTGACCTTGCTGCACTCACTGGACAGTGTGTCTAAGGTGTTCAGACTGGCCGGGTTGCCTCCAAACACGTCTCCGACAATTGTCTGGTTAAAGGCATATACAACACTTGTCGGTGAAGAGAATGTGATGTCAGTCCTGAGTGGTCCATTTGGCATTTTGTTGGGCCCATCTGTACTGTGCTGCATGGTGTCATGGTTGCAAAGATTGACCTCACCAAGGACATCGGGAACAAAGTTGCACATCATGCAGCCTATTGTGCACAGTTTGAGTTGTAACACAATATCCTGTGACTGCATGAAAAGCATTATTCAACATGGTGGCCTTGCTGTCAGGGTTCCTCTGAGCCGTAATCTGTATGTAGCAGGCATCCACTGCAGTAGTAGCCCTTGGGCCTTGGGTGGCCTAAGCGAGGCATGTCATTGACAGTTCCTGTGTCTCTGTATCTCCTCCATGTCCAAACAACATTGATTTGGTTCACTCCGAGACACCTGGACACTTCCCTTGTTGAGAGCCCTTCCTGGCACAAAGTAACAATGCGGACATGATCAAACCATGGTATTGACCATCTAGGCGAGGTTGAACTACATACAACATGAGCCGTGTACCTCCTTTCTGGTGGAAAGACTGGAACTGATCGGCTGTCGGACCCCCTCCATCTAATAGGTGCTGCTCATGCATGATTGTTTACATCTTTGGGCGTGTTTAGTGGCATCTCTGAATAACCAAAGGGACTGTGTCTATAATACAATATCCACAGTCAATGTCTATCTTCAGGAGTTCTGGGCACTGGGTGGATGCAAAACTTTCTTTGATGTGTGTATAATGTTGTCTCCATTGACATACATCTACATCCATACTGCTCCAACCATTCAGAGATTATTTCACATTTACAATGTGTCAGGGCTTCTTTCTCGTCCATTGGCACCTTATGAACAAAAAAAATTATCCAATTATGAAGCCACAAAAACTTACAGGAGACAAAGTCTTAGCTTTACTGTGGTTCCTATTGGAGCACTATGTAGGAATGTGTGGGATATTCCTAAATTTCCATCTTCATGTTGGCTCTTGAAAATCTGTAAGTAAACTTTCATGGGATAGATAGTGTCTACATTCAAGTGTTCTCGCATTCATGTTTTTAAGCATTTCAGTGATGCTCGCATTGGGTCAAACAAACCTGTGATAAACTGTGCTGCTCTTATTTGTATACATTCAATATCTGCTGTTAATCCTATTTTGTATGTATACCACACACTTGAGCAGTATTCTAGGATGTGTCACACAACTGTTTTGTAACCATTATCCTTTGTAGACTAATTGGATTTTCCCAGTATCCTACCAGTCGAATAAAGACTTCCACATGAAGACTGTTTACCTTGTGACTGAGCCTATGAGATCATTTCAATTCATATCCCCATAAGTAGTTACACCCAGTTGACTGATTCCAACTATGACTCATTGATGTTGCATCCGTAATGTATCATGTTTTTGGATTTGTGAACTCCACAGTTTTACATTTTTGAAAATTTAAAACAATCTTTGCACCATTTTGAAATATTATCATGCTATGTCTGATTATTTGTAAAGCTTTCTTCAGTTAGTACTTTTTTTTGTAGATAACTACACATCTGCAAAAAACGTCTGATGTTACTGTTAACATTGTTTGGCAGGACTCTAATGTACAATACAAGGAGCAAGACTCCCAACAAACATCCCTAGAACATGCCTGAAGTTACTTTTACATCTTTCAGTGATTTTATAGGATATGGGATGCTAGACTTCCCAGAAACTTCAAACTATTTTAGTCAAATGAAAGGAAATTTCCTTTATTATTGAAAAATTGCACAACAATATGAAAATTAGGCAGTCTAAACTCTGTGAATCAGTTTTTCTGAGAAGGGTTGGGAGGAGAGAGACCCACATTGATGGTTCTTTAAATTCTACTCTCTAATGGCAACACATCAGAATGTTATCCTCCAGCAGCTGTATAGTACAGAGTGACACAGAGTAACGGGAATATTGGAAATGAGTAGTGTCAGCCATGGGCAAGTGGCTGCACAGCAGGTTCACGACAGTTAGTGAGCAAACAGTCTGCCATTTCAGCAATCATGGATCAGTGGAATGGACAATGGCATGCGTTAGCCATAAAAATGTTTTATAAGAACAATGGTATTTTTGTAGTGCTGCAGAGGGAGTTTCGACATTTTTATAATTTAAGACATCATGATGCCATTCTGTCAAAACATGTAAGAAAATGTTGGATTAATAACTTTGAAGAGACTGGATCTGCCCTCAAGAAGAAACCAATAGGATGACCAAGAAGTGTGTGTTCTCCAGCAAACATTGATGTTATACATGAGTCTGTGTTACAGAGCTCATGGCGTTCATTTTGTAAGCAAGCAGGAGTGGTTGGAATGTTCCAGGAGAGTGTTCATAGAATTCTTCAGTTTGATTTAAAATTTCATCCATACAAACTACAGATGATGCAACAATTTTAGGACAATGATTACTGGTTATGATTAGGATTCTGTCAACAAATGATAACGAAAATAAACAATGATGATAAATTTTTAAACAAGTTGTGAATGTCAGATGAGGCTCATTTTCATCTCACAGATTATGTGAATATACAGAACTACTGTTACTGGGCAAACACAAATCCTAATGATGTTCATGAGTGACCTTTACTCACTAGTAAAGTGACAGTATGGTGGGGTGTTTCATCACATGGGATATCGGACCATATTTTTCCACAAATGAACAGGGAAATTCAGTAACTGTCAATGTCAATCGTTACATGGAGATGTTATGAACTGTTGTTGCACCTGCATTGAACAAGTTTCCAAACATTCATGAAGCCTGGTTTCAACAGCACAGAGTGACATCACACACTGCACAGCAATCAATGGCACATGTGCGAGAATTGTTTGGCAACTGTGTGATACCACAATTCAATAACATTCCCTGGCCCCCTAGGTCGCCATATTTATCTGTTTGTGATTTTTTCTTGTGGGGCTACCTCAAGAGCAAAGTCTACATGACTCGACCAAGAACCCAGGATGAGTTAAAATAGAGAATTCGGGATGCCATTGACGGTATCCCAGCTGAGATGTTGCAGCAGTCAATGAGGAATCTCAATAGCAGATTTCATGAACGTATTTGTACAGGAGGATGCCATTTAAAGGATGTAATTTTTTAAAAACGATAAATGCCGTCAATGTTTTGTAAATGGCAAAGTTGTAAGGTTTCAATTACTATGAATGTAATTTCTTTACTTCATCACTTATAGTTTTACTGGATTGTGGAAAAATTCCCTTTTTTCTGTGTCACCCTGTACATACCATCCAGATTTCTTCAAGTTGTCTTAATTTTACTTATCACCACTTTGTTGTTTTTATGTTTACAGGTTTTTCTCCAATTTCCATAAATCACTGCAGGGAAATACTGTTATAGTTCCTTTAAAAGGGCACAGTCAATTTCTTTCTCCATCCTTGAGCCAATCCAATCCCTAATGACCTCACTGTTGATGAGACATTAAACCATAATCTTCCTTTCTTCCTTCAAGTTTATATCTTTTTCCTCTAGCCTGTTATAACCTTTAATCACCAATAATTGCATGGATATTCAAACACACTCACTTAGAAACAATAGCACATTACATGATAACAACTCAGTATCTCTTATTCGACTGCCATGCCGTGAAATGCGGCCGGCGCCATTCGTAGCTAGGTGGCGCTCCCGCGCTCAGCCGAGTTGCGGAGCGCCTCTATCGCCGTTTGCGCGTACTGTCGTGGCGGCACTGTTAAATGTCATGGCACTGTCACAACACTTTTCCCCCCTTGAAAAATAAAACACTCACTTCCTTGGAGACATGGACAGTGCAGAGACATCCATGGCCTCTTGTGAGGCCCTGAGAAGATCCCGCGGAGAGACACGAGAGTATGGTCGAAAATGTCCAGGACGGAAGCTCGTGCGTGGAATATGCCTCCTGGATGAGATGATGGGTGAAAACTCCGGAGCAGCATCCATAGGTGTCGTGGACCTGGGGGGTGTGCTCCAGCGAGATGGGTCCCGGAGAAGGTGGCGTCGCAACTGGGACCGGTTCCGGTGTACTCGGAAGCGGTAGCGACGTCGGCTGCATCAACACGTACGGTAGATCGGCAGCAGCAACAGGACTGGCTTCTCGGGCTGGTGGATGCAAAGGAAGGGGTGGTGGCACTGGCGTGGCCACCACTCGTGGGTGCATCTGGTCATAATGGCGAACAACCATGCCATCGTCCGTACGTATTTCACAAAGCCGGCGGCCGCGAAGAGCCTTGACCAGCCCTGGAATCCATTTAGGGCGAGATCCATACCCTCGTGCCCACACGTCGGCACCCACCGAGTATTTTCCTGCACTAGGGGACACAACACAAGGCCTGACAGGGTGAAGCAGGTGCAGTAGAGTGCGCGGTTGGCGACCATGCAAGAGTTCAGCAGGGCTGCAATCACCCAGAGGCGTGAAGCAATAAGAACTGAGAAACTGCAGCAGAGCGTCATCTGTGGAAAAATCACTAAGGAAATTTTTCATCTGGCTTTTGAAAGTGCAGACAAGGCACTCGACCTCCCCATTTGTTGCAGATGGAAGGGCGGTGCTGTAACATGATGAATCCCTTGTCCAGTACAAAAATCACGGAAGGCCTGCGAAGAGAACTGAGGGCCATTGTCCATGACGATTGTGGATGGAAGACCTTCTAGTGCAAAGATTTTGGACAAAAATCATTGCCGCAGTGGTGGGCGACGGACATCGAACAACAAACGGAAACTTTGAGAAGGTGTCAATCAACAGTAGCCAATAAGTACCGAGGAAGGGGCCGGCAAAGTCAGCGTGCACCCGTTCCCATGGCTACACCGGATCCAGCCATGGAAAGGGAATTGTACGAGGTGCAGCCAGTTGATGAGCACACTGACCACACGCAGCCACCATGTGGGCGATGCCCGAATCAATACCGGGCCAATAAATGTGCCTGCGGGCCAGGGACTTAGTCCGAGAAATACCCCAATGGCCTTCATGCAACAGTTTGAGAACATCTTTGTGAAGAGAGGCTGGCACCACGACCCATGGAGATGCGCCATCCGTGACCAGAAGAACAACACCATCATGAACAGACAGACGCAGGCGCAAGTCATGGTAGTTGCGAAGGGGATCCAATACCCGGCCCTTGGTCCTGTCCAGCCAACCCCGTTGAACAAAACCGATCACCTGACGCAGGACCGGGTCCCACACAGTAGCCGACGCGACCTGTGAACCTGTAAGTGGAAAACCCTCGACTGCACGATGTTCTTCCTCATCAATGTGGAAACAGAGTAGTTCATCATGATCGAAAACCGGGTCAGGGCCCATCGGCAACCGTGACAATGCGTCAGGGTTGGCGTGCTGGGCCGTGGGGTGATAGTGAATCTCATAGTGAAAGCGAGACAAGTGTAAGGCCCAACGTTGCAGGCAGTGAACTGCCTTATTCGGAAGCGGCGCCGATGGACTGAACAGAGAGACCAGTGGCTTGTAGTCAGTGATGAGCTGAAACTTAGAACCATACAAAAAAACGCTGAACTTTTTAGAGCATAAATGATAGCAAACGCCTCCTTTTCGATTTGAGAGTAATGCTGTTGCGCATCGTTGAGGGTCTTGGAAGCATAGGCGATGGGTTGTTCCAACCCATCCTCGTACCGATGGGCGAGAACAGCCCCTAGGCCATACTGTGATGCGTCAGTCGCCAGAACCAAGTGCTGATCCCGACGGAATGTGGCAAGACAAGGTGCCGACTGCAAATGAGCCTTCAGGCGGACAAAAGCCTGCTCACACTCATCGGACCAACAGAAAGGGACGTTTTTGTGCAACAACTGATGCAGAGGATGAGCTACCGCCGCCACGGATGGAATGAATTTGTGATAATAAGCAATCTTGCTTAGAAACGCCTGAAGTTCTTTGACCGTAGATGGCCGGGGTAGAGCATTAATGGCCACAACGTGCTGACGTAGAGGACTTATACCCTCACGCGACAAGTGGAAACCAAGATACTCAATGGAGGGTTGGAAGAACTGTGACTTGGTCAAATTGCAACTCAACCCAGCCGAATGCAAAACCCGAAACAGTGAACGCAAATTGCAAAGGTGCTCCTCAGTGGAGGCCCCCGTGACAACAATGTCATCCAGGTAGTTTATGCAGCCAGGAACGGAAGCTGTGAGCTGTTCCAAAAACCGCTGAAAAATGGCCGGTGTGCTAGCGATGCCAAATGGTAACCGCTGGTACTGATATAACCCACAAGGTGTGTTGATGACGAGAAACTCCTTGGAAAAAGCATCCAATGGAAACTGATGGTACACCTCCGATAAGTCAAGTTTGGAAAAGAACTGGCCCACAGCGAGCTTGGTTAATAACTCCTCAGGATGGGGAAGAGGATAAGTGTCAATGAGGCTCTGAGTGTTGACAGTGGCTTTAAAATCACCACACAATCGCAGACACCCGTTTGGTTTAGAAACCATCATGATTGGCGATGCCCATTCACTGGAGGTAAAAGAAGGAGAATCCCTGAAGCTGTTAACCTGTCTATCTCAGCCTTGAAAGGTGCACGCAACGCCACCGGAATAGGGTGTGCCCGGAAAAACTTAGGGCAAGCTGTAGGTTTAAGAGTAATGTGGGCTTCAAAATCCTTGGCACAACCCAGACAAGCAGAGAACACGGATGAAAATTCAGAACACAATCCATCCAGCTGTTGATACGGAATATCCTCAGATATGAGGTGCACATCATCATCAATGGAGAACCGGAACAACTGGAAAGCATCATAACCGAACAGGTTTTCAGTGCCCGCTTGATCCACCACATAAAATGTGAGGGGCCTAACAACAGACTTGTAGGCAGTGGAAGCATCAAACTGGCCAATGATAGGAATTTTCTGTTTATTATAAGTTCTCAGATTTCGCGTAACTGGAGACAAGGTAGGGAAGCCCAACTCCAAATACGTGCGAGAATTAATGAGAGTTACTGCAGAGCCAGTGTCCACTTGCATGCGAATGTCTTTATCCAGAACATGAACAGTAACAAACAACTTATTTGTTTGAGAAAGCACACAGTTAACATCCATGTCCGATGCCTCGTCCTCGTCGACAGGAACTTTAGGTGACTGACACACAGAAGCATTGTGGCCTTTTTTCCTACATGAATTACACATGACCCAAAGTTTTGGACATGCGGCCCTGTCATGCTGTACAAAACAACGTGGACAAGAAGGAAGTGTGGAATGAACCTGCTTCTGTGGTTGCTGTTTTTGCTGTGAGCGTTGCGGCTCAACATGACGTTGTTTACGTGAGTGAACTGCCACCATGTCTTTGTTCTCCTGTGAAACAGGCAAATTGTCCATGTCGAAAGTTGACTGTACAGCGCCTACATCACACCACGTGTCTATTTGCGTGCCAGCAGCGTGAGACACTTCAAAGGATTGAGCGATGCTTAGAACTTCCGACAACGACGGGTTTGGCAGTTGTAGGGCACGTTGCCGAACTTCTTTATCGGGAGCAAGCCATAGAATAGCATCCCTAACCATTGAATCAGCATAAGACTCATGATGAGTGTCCGTGACAAACTGACATTTCCTACTCAGACCGTGTAGTTCTGCCGCCCAAGCCCGGTAAGATTGATGGGGCTGTATACGACACCGGTAGAACGCCACGCAGGCAGCAATGATGTGGGTGTTTTTTCGGTAATAGTTAGACAATAAGTCACACATTTCTTGGAAGGACAGAGAGGCAGGTTCCCGCAGAGGGGCTAACTGAGATAGCAGCTGATAGATCTGTGGGGAAATCCAAGATAGAAATAACGACTTACACATAGGAGTGTCGACAATGCCGAAAGCCAAGAAGTGTTGCCACAAACGCTTCTCATAATCCTCCCAATCTTCAGCGGCCTCGTCGTAAGGAGGGAATGGAAGTGGAGAAGCGGAAGACAGACGATGAGTAAGTGACGTTGACAATGCCTGAGTAGCAGCTGTCAGCTGTGTTTGTTGTTCAATGAGCGCTTGTATAAGCTGTTCCGTGTCTTCCCCGTCACGAACACACAAATCCACAACACAGTGAAAGTATCCGACCTCTTCACCAAAAAGTGTTATAACCTTTAATCATCAATAATTGTGTGGATATTAAAACACACTCACTTAGAAGCAATAGCACGTTACATGATAACAACTCAGTATCTCTTATTCAACTGCTGTGCCGTGACATGCGCCGGCGCCGTTCGTAGCTAGGTGGGGCTCCCGCGCTCAGCCGAGTTGCGGAGCGCCTCTATCGCCATTTGCGCATACTGTGGTGGCGGCACTGTTAAATGTCGTGGCACTGTCACAACAAGCCTACCTCATTATAATAATTTGCCACATTCTTTTTGTGTTGTATATATGTCTTGTTCATCTATAATTAAGTTCCATTTTGTTTAACTTTTATACCTGAGTCGCTTCCATATTAAGTCCTCTGAAATGTTTCCTTCTTACTGAATATCTGTCCACTCTAATGGAAGCAAATTTTCACTGTCGAAGTTTAACATTCATTGTTTTCTTGAATATAGCTACAAATGTTTTACTGCCTTTTATTTTAGTAAATAGACCTTCAACCAATCTGGATTGATATTCATTCCTACCACTTTTATTTAAAGATATATTTCTTCATATTTATTAATTTAGGAGATGCCTTACTGTCATTAAAAATTTACTTTTATTTTTGTATGTTTATCTTTTTCCTAATGTAATATGCTCCTTATAGTGTTCTCTATATTAGATGAAAACTCCACTACAAATATTTCTGTCAAAAGCACTCCTTTACCCTCAACTAACCACATTCCATGACATTAAATATATGTCTCCAACTGAACTTATTTCTTCTTTTACACTATTTACATTGAGATTCTTGTGGTGTCCTGGTCAAATGATATCACAATGGAGTGTGGTAGATATATCTTCTACTTTCAGAGCTTCCTATATTTTTGAAAACGATTGTTAACTACTGCAAAGTGTCATATGATTTCTATTGTATTACAGCAAAATTTCATCAAGAATGTATTTCATTTTACTATTCTTTCTTTTCTACTGCAGATGTAGAGGTAAGCAGCAAAACATTTTTCAACTCAGGACGATGCTACACACTGAAACCATTGACTCAAGTAGAAACAGTTGGACGTGCAGTTGGATATTCTGTTACACTGAACTATGGAACATATTCATCTCGACAGAATACTGGTTGGAGCATATACATCCATGATCAAACAGAAACTTGGTCAGGTGAGACAGACCACTATCAAAGATAAAGCACTACTTGACTCACAATATGAAACAGTATAAGAGGAATTATTGTTCAGTTGTGTAGGTATCATTTTTCAGTAACAAACTGAAAATAATTATTTGTATTATCTCAAAACTAAACCACCTTAATGAATACTGTATTTGCTCTAATCTAAGCTGCACATTTTTTCTGATTTTTGTAATCCAAAAAACCGCCTGTGGCTTAGAATTGAGTGCAAAGTAAGCGAAAGTTCTGAAAAATGTTGGTAGGTGCCGCCACAACTACAACTAACTTCTGCCATCAAATATATGTAGCGCTACACAGGCATGCTTTGCAGGCACAAAGATAAATACTGGCACCAACACATCTGTGTGTGTAAAAAAATTAAAAAAGAAAGTCTCATATAAGATGTGAAACAAATACTAACAAAGAGATAGAGGGGCTGGCCAGTACTTACCTCAGCTCAGTACAGCCGATAGATACACATAAAACAGAACTGAAAATTTACATTCCTAGCTTTCGGAACTTTGTTCCTTCATCAGGGAGGAGAGAGGGGAAAAAAGGGAAGAAGGGAAAGTGGATTCAGTTACTCACAACCCAGGTTATGAAGCAACAGGGAAAGGTAAACAGGGAGGGTAGCAAGGATGGAGGCATGGAATGTAAATTTTCAGTTCTGTTTTATGTGTATCTATCGGCTGTACTGAGCTGAGGTAAGTACTGGCCAGCCCCTCTATCTCTTTGTTAGTATTTAAAAAAGAAAGTGGAAGACGAGCTTTTTTCTCCGCCCCGAGTTTCGACCACTGCATTTTCATACATTATCCAACGAAGTAAATACAAATTCCGTATTGTTCATCTTCGAATGTAGCAGCATTTCAATGTACTACGAAAATCCGACTTGCAAGACTGTTTGAGATGTTCGTCAATATGGCCAACTCTACGTTCTGAATTTTTTCCTACCTGTGAGAAGAGATGGTTGCTAATAGGAACTTTTATGAATTGTGAATCACACGCAGTATTCTCTTCACCATAAGAATAATATGAATATAAACATTTTGCCATGTATTCTTTCGTGTTTGCCGCTATCTGCCTAATAAACTACGAAACTAGAGTGAGGCAACAGCAAACGCGAAAGAATATACGTATCATGTCATGTTTATATTCGTATTATTCTTATGCCTAAAAGTGATACAGTCAGAATTGAAGCACGGCAATTGACTAGATTTTTAAATCTGAGATGACTAATTTCTGTGCAGAATATAATGCACTAAAGAGGTGTCTGCAAAGATTTTGAAACGGAGAAAATTTTTTTTGTGCATCGCTTTCAGAACACCTTCTATCATACGCAGCTTATTATTTATTGATCATTATCAAAGAAAGCAGCAGTGTAAGTAACAACAAATAGCAGTCTCTTACCACTGTTTCGCTAATGAGACGATTCCCTCTCTTTTTTTTTTTTTTAATTGTAAGCGGCGGTAGCGCGCACAAAAGCAAGCCATGCCGTGAGCGGCGACAGGCTGTAAACACTCATTATCAGAATGCGACAAACAATGCATGACACAGTACAGTAATGCATTTTCAGCTTAGAGTGATGTAAACACCTATAACAAAGAGAACGGCACTTATCAGATCAAAGAAAAGTAAGCAATCTATTCAAACCAGATGAAATACGTGGAAAAGGAAGGGTACCCATATAAATACGGATGGAGCGCCTGACGCATAGCGTTGGCTACCTGGTAAAGCTTAACTGCTATGCTTATGACTCAAACCAAACTACTGTAGCTGTATCGTCATTTATTCGACCCAAATTGTGTCTCATATTACAATGGACCAACTTTGTTTTGATTTGGAGGTGTGGCCTAAAACTTTTCCCTCCCCTTGAATTTCGAGTCTCAAATTTCAGGTGCGGGTTAGATTCTGGAAAATTTTTTTCCTTGATTTCTAGTCTCATTTTTCAGGTGCGGCTTAGATTCGAGTGCAGCTTAGATTCGAGTAAATACGGTAGTAATTATTTATTATGTAGCACTTAGAAATTGCAAAATATGTAAGGATTAAAAAGTAGAGTAAACAATTGCTAAATATAGACAGTGTGGCGATGCGCAAATCCACGTTCGTGTGTGCCATCCATCTGCTGTTACAGATGGGCTAGCACTGAGCAGATGACACATCAACTGGAGCACAGAGAATTGCAGACCATGTATAACAGCAAGCAGTAGTACGAGGGCAGTTCAATAAGTAATGCTACACATTTTTTTTCTGAAACAGGGGTTGTTTTATTCAGCATTGAAATACACCAGGTTATTCCCCAATCTTTCAGCTACACAACACTATTTTTCAACGTGATCTCCATTCAATGCCATGGCCTTACGCCACCTTGAAATGAGGGCCTGTATGCCTGCATGGTACCATTCCACTGGTCGATGTCAGAGCCAACGTCGTACTGCATCAATAACTTCTTCATCATCCGCGTAGTGCCTCCCACGGATTGCGTCCTTCATTGGGCCAAACATATGGAAATCCGACGGTGAGAGATCGGGGCTGTAGGGTGCATGAGGAAGAACAGTCCACTGAAGTTTTGTGAGCTCCTCTCAGGTGCGAAGACTTGTGTGAGGTCTTGCGTTGTCATGAAGAAGGAGAAGTTCGTTCAGATTTTTGTGCCTACGAACACGCTGAAGTCGTTTCTTCAATTTCTGAAGAGTAGCACAATACACTTCAGAGTTGATCGTTTGACCATGGGGAAGGACATCGAACAGAATAACCCCTTCAGCGTCCCAGAAGACTGTAACCATGACTTTACCTGCTGAGGGTATGGCTTTAAACTTTTTCTTGGTAGGGGAGTGGGTGTGGTGCCACTCCATTGATTGCCGTTTTGTTTCAGGTTTGAAGTGATGAACCCATGTTTCATCGCCTGTAACAATCTTTGACAAGAAATTGTCACCCTCAGCCACATGACGAGCAAGCAATTCCGCACAGGTGGTTCTCCTTTGCTCTTTATGGTGTTCGGTTAGACAACGAGGGACCCAGTGGGAACAAACCTTTGAATATCTCAACTGGTGAACAATTGTGACAGCACTACCAACAGAGATGTCAAGTTGAGCACTGAGTTGTTTGATGGTGATCTGTCGATCATCTCGAACGAGTGTGTTCGCAAGCTCCGCCATTGCAGGAGTCACAGCTGTGCACGGCCGGCCCGCACGCGGGAGGTCAGACAGTCTTGCTTGACCTTGCGGCGATGATGACACACGCTTTGCCCAATGACTCACCGTGCTTTTGTCCACTGCCAGATCACTGTAGACATTCTGCAAGCACCTATGAATATCTGAGATGCTCTGGTTTTCCGCCAAAAGAAACTCGATCACTGCCCGTTGTTTGCAATGCACATCCGTTACAGACGCCATTTTCACAGCTCCGTACAGCGCTGCCACCTGTCGGAAGTCAATGAAACTATACGAGACGAAGGGGGAATGTTTGAAAATATTCCACAAGAAAGTTCCGGTTTTTTCAACCAAAATTGGCCGAGAAAAAAAATGTGTTGCATTACTTATTGAACTGCCCTCGTATATCCCATGCTCACCTGTTTGCAAAGCATGGAGTTTTTCCCAAAATGCCACATGGCAGCAGGTGTTCTTCTCGGTAACACTTCCTGCAGAGATGCATAGCACTATGCACAACATGATATGCTCTCCCGACTTTTGTTAATAACTGAAAAATGTGATATCAGAAATTTACTGGCTTCTCATGTGATTAGTTTAAGTTCAAGCAAGAAGATGCCAAGTTGGTAAAATGGCTTGATATTGCTTAGCAACATAGCAGTGCATGGCACATGCATATGGAGAGCTGGTGGTATATGAGCAAGGGGCTCTAGATGATTTGTATGTGTAGAAAAATGCTTGCCAGAGACTAAGGATTACATGCATGGAGCATCTGATTATCGGACCCCACTGAATTGAACCAATGGTATAAATTGCATTCTAAACCTTGCATCAGTAGGCAAAGGGCAACACAGTAACATAGGTGTGAACCTGCTGTACTAAGCAGGCCCATCTGTGAATCCACTGGACAATGAAAATATTAGAAATTTGTATTTATGTACACTACTGGCCATTAAAATTGCTACACCACAAACATGACGTGCTACAGATGCGAAATTTAACAGACAGGAAGAAGATGCTGTGATATGCAAATGATTAGCTTTTCGGAGCATTCACACAAGGTTGGCACTGGTGGCAACACCTACAACATGCTGACATGAGGAATGTTTCCAACCCATTTCTCATACACAAACAGCAGTTGACCGGTGTTACCTGGTGAAACGTTGTTGTGATGCTTCGTGTAAGGAGGAGAAATACGTACCATCACGTTTCCGACTTTGATAAAGGTCGGATTGTAGACTATCGCGATTGCAGTTTACCATATCGGGGCATTGCTGCTCACATTGGTTGAGATCCAATGACTGTTAGCAGAATATGGAATCGGTGGGTTCAGGAGAGTAACACAGAATGCCGTGCTGGATCTCAATGGCCTTGTATCACTAGCAGTCGAGATGGCAGGCATCTTATCTGCATGGCTGTAATGGATCGTGCAGCCACATCTCAATCCCTGAGTCAATAGATGGGGATGTTTGCAAGACAACAATCATCTGCACGAACAGTTCCATGACGTTTGCATCATCATGGACTATCAGCTCGGAGACCATGGCTGTGGTTACCCTTGACGCTGCATCACAGACAGGAGCGCCTGTGATGGTGTACTCAGCGACATACCTGGGTGCACTAATGGCAAAACATCATTTTTTCAGATGAATTCAGGTTCTGTTTACAGCATCATGATGGTCGCATCCGTGTTTGGCGACATTGCGGTGAACACACATTGGAAGCATGTATTCGCCATCGCCATACTGGTGTATCACCTGGCGTGATGGTATGGGGTGTCATTGGTTACACGTCTCGGTTACCTCTTGTTCACATTGACGACACTTTGAACAGTGGATGTTACATTTCAGATGTGTAACAACCCATGGCTCTACCCTTCACTCGATCCCTGCAAAACCCTACATTTCAGCTGGATAATGCACGACCGCATGTTGCAGGTCCTGTATGGGCCTTTCTGGATACAGACAATGTTCAACTGCTGCCCTGGCCAACACATTCTCCAGATCTCTCACCAATTGATAACGCCTGGTCAATGGTGGTTGAGCAACTATCCACTGAATAATATTATTCTGTGAACTATTTTTAGTTAATGTCAACTAACTACATTGATTCTGAAAACAAAGATATCAGTTACTGTAGACAATGCAAGAAACTACTGTCCGATACATGCTGCATGGAGCACTATTAATAGTTTCTGTTTTAGTGTGAGACTTAGCTGTTCCATGCCAGTGTTGATTCCAGAACTTATGGGATTTTCAAGTTACATATTGCCAAATATTTACTTATTCAAAATTAGGCACAAATTACTACTGTCAGTGTCAACATGATCATTGTAATTTGTCAATGAGATTCTTTCTTTTAATTTTATTAATTCTTTTTTGTGATAAATAGTAAGTTGTCACAAGTGACATATTCCCTGGGCCATTCCATCACATCCATTATGTAACGTTTATTTGGAGCAGATTAGATCATGGAAAATACAACCGCTTCCACACTGGTGACCCCATCTGAGCTGCATAACAGATGCCTTAAGAACTTAGAATCATAGGTCAAACCGGAAAGCTGGCCAACACCAGCTTTTGAGCTCTGCTCTGGCCGGCAGCCCCCCCCCCCCCCCCCCCTGTCTGTCCCCCCAGGATGCACAGTTCACACAAAACACCACTGCCGGGCACATGCCCCACCTTCCCCCACCCAGCCAGCTCATGCTGTAGTTCACCTGCTGCCTTTTAATTCTTGGGACCTCCAGCTGTGGTTTGCCTCCGTTGAAGTAATTTTTGCAGGGTCTTCAGTGGCTCATGACACTAGACATTTCACTCTGATGGTCACACAGCTGGAGCTTTCAATTGCTGCAGAAGCTTGCGACATCATTACTGCTCCATCTGAACCAGGCAAACTCCATGCACTTAAAGACTGACTGATTAGGCCAGTTGACCTCGTCAGAGATGGAGCACACACATGTGCTATTTTAAAAAGAGGAATGCACTGATATGCAGCCCTCACAGCTCCTGAAACATCTGTGTGCTCTGGCCGAACCTATGATAATACCGAATAACCTACTGCTTACAAACTGGCTCACATGACTCCCCTACTGCAACACATCTAAGGTGCTCGGCAGCCACTGGCGTTTTTCTCCCTGAATCTGTCTGAACCAAATCAGTAGTGGGCCACTTACTACCATGAACTTCTTGCTGTATACGAAGTGATAAAATATTTCAACCTCTCTGTTGAAAGGCACCCCTTTAAAGTGTTCACTGACCACCAGTCCATCGCCACAGGTTCCTGACAAAAAGACAGCAGCCAAATTTTCCGTTGGCAGTTCCAACAAAAAGAATATGTTGCAGAAATCACAACTGACATATGACATGTGGCAGGCATTGACAATATTGTCACTGTCTTAGCTGCCTACAATTACAGCCCCCCTTGATTATGCTGCCTACCACAAATTACAAAGACTGTGCAGTGATCCCAGCACCAGACTCAACCTTTAACTGTATATGATCCCAGGTATGGGGTCATATATTTGGTGCAATTTATGTGTGAGTTCTGGCCATCCAGATAGTCCTAATGAATGCTTATGAGCCCACCTATCCCGCGACTTCTGTTAGCTGGGTTTTGATAACCTCCACAGTTTGTCTCACCCTGGTGTTCAGGCATCCATGATTATTGTGCAATGATACTTCATATGGCCATGCAAACAATGGGATTTCACCATCTGGGCATGATCGTGCCTCCCATATCAGCATGCCAAAGGAGGACACCATGTCCATGCTCCAGTTGCCTCTTTCCCTCTGGTTGACCATTATATCTCCCATATCAATATTGACCTTGTTGGACCCCCCTCAGTGTCAAATGACCATAGGTATATATTTTCACTGTCATTGATAGGTTCAACCAGTGGCAAGAGGCCATACTGCTGCCCAACATCATGGGTGGATACAGTAGCTACAGCTTTCATGGAGACCTGGGTCTCACATTTTGGGTGCCCTGTCACATCACATAACAACAGACTGTGGATGACAGTTCACATCAGGCCTATTTAAAATGTTAGCTGTAACATGGGGCAGACTCGATCAGTTCACCACCAGTTGCCTCCCCCCCCCCCCCCCCCCCTCCACAAACAGCACAGTAGAGGGATTTCACAGAACATTGAAAGCTTTCCTCACATGTTGAAATACAGTCTGGTCTACCATTACCGCTGATTCTCCTAGGTTTTCATGTGGCCCACAAAGCCAGCTTGGGTGCATCCACTGATGAAATAGTATACAGGCAACTACTCATCATCCCATGAGACTTCATTGAGCACCAGTCAGTGCTGTCCACTGGCCGAATTCCAACCTTCATTCAACAGCTTCACGACTGCATGGTGCACCTTCGTCTGGTACACCTACATTGCCGTGACAAGCACAAGTCCTTCATGCACAAAGACCGCCACATGTGCACACATGTTATGCTCCGAGTGGACACTGAACAGCCACCCCTACCCTCACAATATTCTTGTCAGCACCTGGTGGTCAAGAGAGGAGAGAAGATTTTTTTCCATCCATCTCCATGGTAACCCCATCACAATTTCTACTGACTGTCTAAAGCTGGCATACACACTGGACCTTCCCAGCCTGTGTGGAACATCCAGCATCGAGATTGAGTTTCCATTGGATACTGTAAGCGAAACGCCGGCTGCCACCACCAACCCAGCAGCTGACACTTGGGACTCCAGTCTGGGGGCTGTGCTACCATACCCATCACCACCTACACTGCCAGAGCTACCCATGATGCCTGCCACTGCTACACCCAAGACACTGGTCTCACACATAGCTATTGTACCTCAGCCGTGGGATGAGTGATGGGTCACCAACCCCACGATGTCAGCCTGTGCCCACACGACAGCATATGACCCATGTTTCCATCAAGATTTTACGATGACAGCCTGTGGCACCAGCAAATGATGGTATGCAGTACACCCTGCACATAGGATGCTTTGTACATCCTGCCTAGGTGCCAAGAAATACATAGCCCATCCGACCCCACCAGCTGGCTGCAACACTTCGACACCCCTTCCCTGACTGGTAGCTCAACATGCGACTGTCCTCCATGACCAGTACCAGATCATCTACCAGAGGTTACTACATACAATGCCACCCACACCCATCATTGCCCGCCTCAGAGTGCTGACTGACACTGGCTGCAGTCACTGCATTCATCAGCTGACAGTCATCTCTCACAAGGGGGAAACTGTGTGGCTAGGTGCAAATCCATTTTCACAAGTGCCACCCATTTGCCAATACACATGGGCTATCACCATGCAGATGACATGTCAAATGACATATAGAGAATCATAGACTGTGCATAACATCAAACAATACTATATCTTGTGCTCACCTATTTGTGAAGCATGTGGTTTTTCCCAAAAAGCCTTGTAGAAGTAGGTATTCTTCTTGGCAACACTTCCTGCGAAGATGCCTAGCAATATGCATGATGGGATACACTCACCTGATTTTTATTAGTGACTGAAAAATAACTTTATTTGTGTGATATCACACATTTAATGGCTTGCCATTTGATTAGTTTAGTTTCAAGCCAGAAGACGACAAGTGGGTAAGTCAGTTTGATAACGTGTAGCAGCATAGCGGTGCACATCATTTGGCTATGGAGAGCTGGTGGTAGATAAACAAAGGGCTCTAGGTGATTTCATGTGTGCAGAAAAATGCTCACCAGGAACATGAAACATATGTATCTTCTCACTGAATAATTCTTGATTTATCGGTCCTGTACATTGCTGACCATAAAGTTCTAATAGGAAGCTAAAATGTCATTTCTTTGTAGCAAAAAGCAGTTGTGTGAAATGCCATTAGCTCATCATGTGACACAGTTTTCAAATAATTTGATTTGATGTCTAGGATACATTTCAAGATCTACAGTAAGAAACATTATTAAGAAAAATAACAAAAGTTTACACAATTTTACACAAGTTTCTGAGAAGCTGCTGCACAAATATATATTGTGGTTTCCAGCATACAAAAAAGTAAAATGTGTAGTTCCCTTGTTGAAAGAGTGAGACTGTCCTCAATGAATTCTTCAATAGAATAATAACACTTTTCCACAAGAATGGTAAAGATCAAACTTTTCAATGAAAAAAGCTCCATGTTAAATATATCACTGCCTTTTATTTTAGTGTACATTTTTAATCCCATATATTCTGGTGTTTGGGCATAAAGTTTTAAACAGGGTGTTGAGAGTTTAAAATTCTTTCTGTGGTGAGTGCTGTAGTTGTGGTTGAAATAGAAAGTGTCAAGTGTATGATGATTTTTATATAAGGACTTATATATGTAAAGGGACGGAATAGAAAGTATTTTCAAATTTTTTAACAGTAGTAGACAGGCTATGCATTTTTCAGGAATGCACATGCTCCTAATTATTTTAGAAGCCTTGTGACATTTTCTGAATTTCCCCTGAGGTCACCACAGGAATAAAATTTAATTCAAAATTAATATAAAATATAGATTCCCATAGGGAACATGTCTGGATATGCTCCTGTTCTAAACCTATGTAAATGGCCATTTAGAGACTTTCAAGGACCATCCACAGACTGTCAGCTATATCAGACACTGCCCAGATCATAAATGAAAAGGCCTGAAACCAATTAACAGCACACAGTTGAAATCTTAATCTTAGAAATATCTATACTGTGCAATTCCAGGAAAACAGAAATGATCTGCAGATACTAGAAATAAATATTAACGGTCATATGCTTAATGAAACACGGTGCATAAAATTTCTTGGGGTCCAGCTGAATTAGCGAAATAGACTAAAAACTCATAAACCATATCAACATTTCAATAGAGTGGGGTTATCTCTTAGAAATATTTGCTATTGTATTTGCTTAAAAACTCTTGTGTTAGCTGATTTTGGGTAGGTCTACATGCACCTCCATACTGATTTATAGAATTATATTTTGGGAAACACAGTCAAAGTAAGGAAGGTATTTACTTAGCAAAAGTGAACAGCATCTGTGTTGTGTGAAACCAATGACAGCATATCTTGAAGAGGCCTCTGCAAAGGCCTTTGGAATAATTCTCTCATTTCTTGTTACTGTTGCATATTGGTGGTATTTATTGCTAATAATGAAAATCTGTTTAAACTGACTTGTGCTGTCCACAACTACAATATGAAACAGAAAGGAAGAACGTTTCATGTAAAATTGCCTCCTAGTGTAGAGTTTAGTGTTAAGTGCAAAAATCTTCACCAGGCTCAGGTCTAACATAATATGAGTAGCAATGTCCATTGTAATCAGTACTCTTTACTTAGTACATACCAGCAACAGTGGTCTTATGATGACTGTAGTGTGTTTATGTAGACAGCAAATTAGAATTAGTAGATAAACAGCAGCTCTTTAGTATAACTTAGGAAGCTGTAACTTTTCTTTAATCTAAAGTACCGATTATATGGTCAACTTTAATGTGTTTAACTTAATTTAAGTAAATGCAAATAGTTTATAGCTGTTTAGCTATAGTTAGTTACTGATACAGTTTTTAACAGTTTGTAATGTTTTCACTCAATGTACAAGACTAATTTGCTTATTAGTTATAATTACTGGATATTATTCAGCTCACCTTTTTATTTTTTCCTGAACATAAAAACTACAAAATTATGACTTCTCCAGGTTCTACAATAGTCAATGGAAGTGTAGAGTTTAGCATAATATGGAATTTTGTAAATAATTAAGGTGGCATGTCTTCTTACTCTCAAATACAATAACTCTTCATATTAACATTTCTTGCAAAGGGACATTACCATAATCGCTTTACTCGTAGTCTCAATTGAAAATGTTAAATTGACAGCTTGATACAAAACAGTTTTCAGCAGATCTCTCTCAATGGCTTTTGTCCACAATGACACCATCAGCATTGTCATGGCACACTCTTTACTTGGCAGTGAAACCTGCTTCTCCAAGCAGGGTCATCATAGCATAGAACAAATGCCATGCCCAGTAGGTACTGCAACATGTGGTAAACCATAGTAGTGGTGTCCCATGCATCACATTGTTACATCACATATATCCCCCCTTAGACAAATGATGTTGCTACAACCATAGAACATATTACATAATAACTGTAAGTGTGTTATCATTATAAAACTGGAATAAGAAACACTAGTTCCCTTTACTCACATAAATAATGTAATTCCACTTTAAATTTTTTAAGTATGACACATCCATAAATATCTGATTCATAAACTACTTGTATGTTTCTTCAGTTCATCTATACTTGTGAACTAACCACAAAGAGGGCTGTTAAACAATTTGCACCCCTATCTTAATCTCAAATATCTCAATTAAGTCATGGTAAGCAACCATTTTTATTCATTCGCAACAAAAATCAGGTAAGTGTCAGTTCATGCTGTGAATCTAAAATTATCTAACACATCCAGGATCTACTTGGGTATTGCTATATCTCGGGCACTCATGTGAAAACAGGTTAAAGTATATGGGCAAGAAAAGGGTTTCCATAATGGAGAATAATGAATGCAGAAAGAGAAAGCATAAAATGGTAGTCCTGGTGGAGTAGAAAGAAGGGAAAAGTAAGGTTAGGAATGTTGGAACCAAAGAATAAAGAAGATAGACCTCAAAGACAGACATGTGTATGTGGGGAGTGGCATTTAACGCTTTGACTTCATGAAATGTGACATGACAATTTTATAACAGGAATAAAGAAGATAGATCTCAGAGACAGACATGTGTATGTAGGGAGTGGTATTTAATGCTTTGACTTCATGAAATGTAACATGACAATTTTATAACGGGTTCCATAAAATTGGATGATGGCAGCATAAAGCTGTTGAAACCAGCCATCTTGGAACAATAAAAGTGTCTACACTGTGATCATGGTGTACAAACTGTGTTCATTTTGAACCATAACAATAGCTCCATAATGCAACATGTGTACCTCACATCATGCATCATAGTCTACGTTTAGTACTTCTGATCCTTTTCTTTCCCTCCTTGATGAGATGGGTGCTAATGTTCAATTCTCACAATACTGGATATGTGTTAACAAAATTATAGAGGTAATGTACCTTTTCTCTACCTTCAGAGCACTACTGACCTCCTACTGGTTTATCATACACTCATGTCATCCATTTAAAAACTGCTACTACACGTGTGCCACAAAAATTGTCTACTGTAAGTGTTCAAACTAAAATTAATTACAATAATAATAATGATAATTATGATAATAAGAACAATCTCTCTGCTCAAATACATCCCTATAAATACAACCTGGTGGGAGAGGCATCACATAAAACCTAGAGATTTCAATTGCTCAATTGCTCATTTATTCATGTAGGCCTTGCAGCAGTTGAAGATGTATTTTTTGGTACAGAAATGATAGTGAAATATACCTTAAAGTACAATTATATCATTGTACAGGATGGAGAGATTGTTACAAAGAAGCTGAGACAAGAAGTAATACAGTGAACAACTGGGGCACTGGAGGCATCACTGTATGAAGCTCATGCAGGTTGTGAACTCTCTGAGGTTGATGGCATGTAACTACAATCGCTCTGTGCAAGTGGCATTGCAGTTCTGGATACTAGGGTGCTTTGATAAGTCTGGTGAATTTCCATGAAAGAATGGAACATTTTTGTTGTGCCTTCATGGTTAATAAGCTCATTTATCCAAAGGATAGTATAAAGAATTTCAACAATGTACACCTTACAGCCAGCTCAGCATGTAGGGGTACTTTGTAGCTTGGTTCACAGAGCCCACATCATTTCACACCCTGAGAGTTTGTCAGCTGAGTTAACCCATCTTGCAATCACCTTTCATCAGACTGGATATAGTGAAGGACAGATCAGACATATGTTGCACTTTTGACCAACTGTACACCATCTCTCTATTGTATTTCTCACAGTCATGTCAGCTCCTATATTGGTCAGACTATCAGGACCATGGAAGACCAATATACTGAGCATAAGTGTCACACACACTTTCAACAGCCAAGCAAACTGGCTGTTCCAGAACATTGTCTTGCCACTGGTAATCCTAGGGAATGTAGCAATATGGAAATTCTGGCATGCACTTCCTGCTATGGGGGTAGTATTATTAAGGAAGCAGTTGAAATTAAATTAGCAGACATCATTTTAAACAGAGATTGAGGTGTTTTCTTAAATTCTGTATGAAATCCTGCTTTCTCCCTTGTGAACAGAAGGGCAGAGTTAATGCTACCTCACCCATTGTGTAGTAATTTTCAGTACCTATAACGTCGGGTGCCAGTCATCTTTGGTTGTGTGGTAGTGCTAGTGTTAAAGTGTGGGTGTGTGTTATCTTTCTGGAATTTCTCTGCTAACTGAGGTTTTAAATTTCCATGAACAGTGCTTACTTGTAGGAGTTTTGCCTTGAAATTGACAGGGCGGTCACCTGTCGAAATATCGGTGTTTGTCAATGATGTCACCTGGCTGCATTTCATAAGTTACCTGAACACTGAATACACTGGAGAAACTTCAACCTCACAAGTCAATGTGTTTGTTATGAAACCTTAATTCTTCTGCTTTGATTATCCATGTCTGTGAAAATTCCAAAAGCAGCATTTACATTAGGAGGTCTTGTGTGACTGTCTACAGTTATGCAATGTGACTTTTTAATATCCTTACTATTACTCAATGTTTTCCATCACAAAAGTCATTACTGCATTCTTTCCAAGGTATGTTGTCAAACAATTCATATAATGTGAACCTCAGTTTTCAAACTGCAGTGTCTTTGTAACATATAGGGAGAGAATGTGGTGTTCCTTTTTCTGTTATGTAATTTAATGTCCCTCAGATACTTAGGTCATTATAGGTGTAGCACTAACTCAGTTATACAAGGGTGGAGAAGGAAATCATTTCGGGTTTTGGTGAAGAGATCTAACTTCAGTAATATCAGGAAAACATGGGAAATGGAAATACGAATGTCTAGATATGGATTTAAACCTCATTCCAGCCCACATACCAGTCTGTAAATATTGCACTTATAACTAGCTTCTGAGTGAGGCCCCCCCCCCCCCCCTCCACACTCTCTCTCTCACACACACACACACACACACACACACACACACACACAGAGAGAGAGAGAGAGAGAGAGGTATGCACGTGTATTCGCCTGTGGCCAATGCAGACAATTTATAAACATTTACCCAGGTAGACGGTACATGGAGGGGGAAGGGGGAACAAGAAAGGATAGGCAAGTGCTGCCATGAGCAGTGTGCCACAGCAGCAATGGAAACATATGGATTATTTGTGGTGACAGTCACAAAAATGACGGGGCAGAGTATGTAAGAAAGAGAGACTTGGGAAGAGGGAGAAATTTGGAGGAGATGAGAGCACAATAACGGGACATGCAATACAACAAACAGAAGGCTCATGACTAAGTTGGGCTTGGCTTAGTTTGTATTAGAAGACACCATGTGGACGCCTGGGGCAATTGTCACTGAGATGGCGGCCACTGACCTGTAGGCTTTCTGACCTGCAAATCGCATTCCTTAGTAGTCTTCTTTTTTTCAAAGTTCATTTATTGATCTGAAGAATTTTGAATCCAATTCCTTAAAATGATTGTATACAACAACATGGGAACATGTATTCACATTTATGTATGTCTATTAACTGTATCACTCACAATGATGATCAGCTTTAGAACAGAGTGCATTTGTTTCATTTAACAGTTCAGCAAATTTACGTACAAGTTGCAATAATCAATAATTATATAGCACTAGGTCACTTGAAAATATGCTGATTGACATAGAACTTTCCATACTGCGTTCTAACCATAGACTGGCTTTAAACACAGGATTATTTGCGATACTGCCTGACACAAACCTTCACCTGATGAATACTGGACACCCATTAACTAAATTAACAAACTGACTAACAAATAACATAGTGATCATGTTCTTTGAGTGTTAGCTGCAATCTGACTGTCATAGTAATGTCTGTTTTTTGAATCCATGTCACCAACTGCCTTTAAAATACACTGAGATGAAAAAGTCACAGGGTAGTGATATGCACATATATAGTTGGTAGGATCACATAAAACAAGGTATAAAAGGGCAGTGCATTCACAGAGCTGTTGTTTGTACTCAGGCGATTCATGTGAAAAGGTTTCCGACGTGATTATGGCCAGATGGTGGTAATTAATAGAATTTGAATGCAGAATGGTAGTTTGAGCTAGATGCAAGGGATATTCTGTTTCAGACATTATAACGGAATTCAATATTCCAAGAGACTCAGTGTCAATAGTGTGCTGAGAATACCAAGATTTCAGGTGTTACCTCTCACCACAGACAACCCAGTGGTCGACAGCCTTTACTGAATTACCAGGAGCAACAGCATTTGCAGAGAGTTGTCAGTGCTAACAGACAAGCAACATTGTGGGAAATAACTGCAGAAATCAATGTGGGATGTATGATGAAGATATCAGTTAAAACAGTGTGGCAAAACTTGGAATTAATGGGTTATGGCAGCTGATGACCAATGCAAGTGCCTTTGTTAACAGCACGTCAACTGCAGTGCCTCTCCTGGGCTCGTGGCCATACCAGTTGAACCTTATGTGACTGGAAATCCATGGCCTGGTCAGAAGAGTCCTAATTTCAGTTGGTAAGAGCTGATAGTAAGGTTTGAGTGTGATGCAGGCTCCACAAAACTATGGACCCAAGTTGTCAGCAAGGCACTGTGCAAGCTGGTGGTGAATCAAGAATGGTGTGGGCTATGTTCACATGGAATGGACTGGGTCCTCTGGTCCAACTGAACTTATCATTGACTGGCAATGGTTGTGTTTGGCTACTTGGAGTCCATTTTCAGCCATTCATGGCCTTCATGTTTCCAGAAAATGAGGAATTTTTATGGATAACAATGTGCCATGTCACCAGGCCACAATTGTTTGCGATTGGTTTGAAGAACGTTCTGGATAGTTCACGCAATGATTTGTCCCTGCTGATTGACTCACATGAATCCCATCAAACATTTATGGGACATAACTGAGAGATCATTTCATGCTCAAAATTCTGCACTAGCAACCCTTTTGCAATTATGGATGGCTACAGAGGCAGTATGGCTCAGTATTTCTGCAGGGGACTTAAAACGATTTGTTGAGACCATGCCCTATCAAGTTGCTGCAAGACACTGATCAAAACAATGTTCAATAAAATATCTGGAGTTATCTCATGATTTTTGTCATCTCAGTGTATAATACTGATTGACACAGAACATTATATAGTGCTTGTACTTGTTCAGTGCCAGCTACAGATTGACTACAGCTTTGTGCATGATGTCTATTTTAAGATGCAAGTTGGATAGATAACTCAAAATGTTAAAATACAAAATTATTATATTTTAGATAGTAATTTAAAAGACTGAAAATGTATATATTACAAATGCACTTTAGGTAAAGATATTACTTTGATCAACAGTTGGATGGATGTCCACGAATTGGTACAAATTATGGTTCTACTTGATGGAGTGAAAATTTGGGTGCACACTGGGATTTCCAAGAGTGACCAATATTTTTTTGGAAACTAAGATTTTCTAACTGAAACATTCCACAAGCTGTCATTTTTTTCTCAGAAAATTATACATTTTTGGAAGCAGAAAAATTAGGGCTACAAGACAATAACATTAAATTTTCAGAAGGATTACATTTTGAGATTTGAACCATCTACAAACCAACAATTTTAAATAAAGATAAGTTTTGAATTATGCAGTTTTCAGGGAAGATAATATGTCCTTTAGAAATATTAAAATGGGGGCTTCCATGTAAGAGTAAGTAAAAAGGAGAATTATTAGTGGGGTCATGTTTTGGCAATAAATATGGTTTTCACAAATTGCAAAACTTCAAAATTTTCTAGGTACAAAGTTTCAACATGAACGGTCACTATTATTTTTATCAGCAAACTGTTAATTGTATACTGAATAATAAAATATTGAAAAATACAGCATTCAGAAAAAATTGGAGACTTGACTTATTCACAGTACATGTATTATGTACAGAGTAGAGAGAGAGAGAGAGAGAGAGAGAGAGAGATTAGAGGAGTGGGATTACGGCAAGTGGAGCTATTCCACCTCACCATGTTTCAATCCTATATGCACCTGTTGGAGCTGAACACTGGAAGTCACAGGTTGAGAAACGACCTCTGCTGATGGCTTATAGTTACCAGACCTTTATGACACAAGTATATATTCATACCACAGCACCCAAACAGATTACACGAAAGCACAATTCACCATTTGAAAGAGCGCAATACATGAAAAATATGGTACCGCATTTGCTATTACACGAAATAAGTATGTCTAATAAAAAGTCTGTTTAATTAATGAAACAAGAGAGTTACACATAATAGCTATGAAGCACATGCTGTAAAACCTATGTATAAACCACACATTACTTTTCTAATTTGTTTCACATTATTTATTTTGTTATTTTCAGGTAATTAATATTTACATAATTAAAATTGCCCATAATTTGAATTCTATTAAAGTAATGAGAAAAGCGTCTTCAGAGTCTTTCATTGTGGCATGCCTCTGCATTAGGCATCCCTCACATGATGTAGTTGAGGATGTCAGGTTAACTGCTATCCATATTCTAGTGAAAACTAAGCCACCAAAATCTAGTATTAGCCAGGAGTAATGATGTGGCTTACATTTATTACATAGGAATAATGACTTGGTTATCTTGCTAGTCAATAAAGAAAATGTCACTGTATGAATAACAACTAAGGTAATAGAGAAATTGTCTCAGACTGCACATAAATGGTCTTCATTTTATTATACTATGATGAGTTGTAACGCTTCTAATTCATCATAAGATGTATCTTATACACAGGGTGCCCCATTTATCTTGACCACCCTAAATAACTGTCTGTCCAGATGCAAATTACAAAATGTTTCGAGCAAATGTTCTTTAGCTATTGGGGGGACATCAATCAGCAAGATTGCCTTCAGTATAACTTTGTTTTTTACAAAGATATGAACAGCAGTATGACTTTCTTAAATGGCACCCTGTATTTTTTATTTGGTAATTCATTTCCTCTCCTAAAGACCTATTCAGAAATGTATCACAGTGTATCATTCACTGAAACACAATATTATTAATTACATAACACAACACTGACTTTGAGCCCGGGATCACAAACTCGTCCACTTGCTTTGCTAGAGTTATCAGAAAAAAAATGAAAACCAAGTAAAGACACAACACAACATTGACTTTGACTCTCCTGTACCATTGCCCATGAGTAGAACATTCAAAGTTGCTCAAAGTGGTGACCCTGGACACCAATACATTGGGCCACTTGTTGAATGAAAGTATTATTTACTGCTTCCAGTGTTGCCTACTGAAGAGAATTACAAGCAAGCACGATACATTCCTGCATGTCCTCTGGAGTTGTTGGAATATTGTGATAGACAATGTCTTTAATGCATCCCCAAAGAAAAAAAGCCCAGAGGATTTAAATCAGGAGACCTAGCAGGCCAAGTAACTGTTCCTCCTCTACCAATCCATCTGGCAGGATATCTTCGGTTCAGAACACAATGTGCGTGCAAGGCCTTATTGCTGGACATCCATGATGTTGATGCCACATAAGCATTCTGGTTCTTAGCAGCACTTCATCCAGAAGAGGAGGAAGAATTTGCCTGAGGAAGCTGGCATACACTATGCCATTTAGACTACCGTTGATGAAATGAGGACCAATAATTATAGTACCAAACACCCCACACCAGACGTTAACTCTCCACTGACGCTGATGCTCCACCTTTCTAAGCCATCATGAGTTGTTGCTGGACCAATAATGCATGTTCCTTGTATTTACCTGTCCTTTATTTGAGAAGGAGCATTCATCAGTAAATAGGACATTGGAGAAGAAGTTCAGGTTGGCAAAGATTTGCTGCTGTGAGCATTGACAGAACTGTACACGATTCTGAAAATCATTCCCATGCAATTCTTGATGTAGGTGTACATGGTAAGGATGGAACTGGTGACATGTAAGAATATGACGTACACTGGTTTTCGGAATGCCAGTCTCATGTTCAAGATGTCATGTGCTCACATGTGGATTCATAAAACAGAAGCGAGAACAGTAACTTCGGCAACTTCGTCTGTGTGAGTGCTAAAATGATTGCGTTGCCATGGGTTGAAATTACCTATTTCCTGAAGTGTTGCAACAAGACAAGAAAACCTCCATTGGGAATGTGGGTTCTTGTCAGGATATTGCTCTCTGTACAGTTCTTCTGCCTGCGTAGCATTTTGCCTACTTTCAACAATAACAACAGCAGTAAAGGAAACGTTATGTCAATGTTGTAGGAAGGACAGCCTTTACTGTATGCCTATTCTACACAAAAGTATTTAAAAGGACTAAACTACTGTACTAAATGTACCTGCACATAAGAAAACAGTATTGCAATTACTGTTCTGCTAACTTACATTCCCCATAGATGAGCAGCATTTCTACCTTCTCTTCGTTGGTGTACATTCTACTCACACAACTCTTCAACTGACAATGGTTGACAGAATGATCGGTGTTCATTCTACTTATGTTTACATTTGTCCTCTGTCAAAATCAGTAAGTGGATTTGTTCCATTACACGAGTACCTGCACTAAGCGCTGAGAATGTCAACATCAATGTTGTGTTACATAATTAATAATGTTGCATTTCAGTGAATGGTACACTGTGATACATTTTTGAATAGGTCTTTAGGAGAAGAAATGAATTACAAAATATAAAAAAACAGGGTGCCATTTAAAAAAGTCATACCACTGTTCATATCTTTGTAAAAAACAAAGCTACAACGAAGGCAATCATGCTGATTGATATCCCCCCGATGGCTAAAGAATATTTGATTGAAATATTTTGTAGTTTGCATCTGGACAAACAGTTATTTAGGGTGAGGACCATATCTAACTGACATCAACTGTCCTTCAATAACATGCACTATCAAGTTAAGGACCCACAACATCACCAGTGTTACCACAAGTATCCCAAGTGCAATTCCCTGATATTTCCATGATTTCCAAGCAAGTTTCAGAATTTTCCTCTGACAAATTTTGAGACCTCTAGGGTAAGTAAAGATGTAACTTGACAATCTGTCTTTGCAGCTACAGTGCAAAAAACCATAGTGCCAAAGGAGGAAATACCTAAGTAAAACTTGCAAGCAGATGGTGTTTCCTAACATGAGCAAAAATCTGAAGTACTAACATCAACATATTTTTAATGAACAGTTGTTAAATGGAGAAAGCAAGCCAAATGATATATGCGTTTCATTAAGACCACTGATGTTATTTTATTTCAATAAAATGAAGCATATATGGTGGCAAAAATACACATTTCCTTGGAGTCATAAGACAGATTAAAAATAAGTTCACTGATTTCAGAAATAATTTCAGAAAAAAATACGCCTCTTGAAAGAAGCATGTAAGGGAGGGAAGAGTTGTGTAAACCAACACTACACACTATATGATAAAAAGTATCCAGACACCCCCAAAAACATATGCTTTTCATACTAGGTGTATTGTGCTCCCACCTACTGCCAGATACTCCATATCAGCAACCTCAGCAGTCATTAGTCATCATGAGAGAGTAGAATGGTCCCTCCGCGGAACTCATGGACATGAAATGTGAGCAGGTGATTGGGTGTTACTTGTGTCATACATCTGTACGTGAGATTTCCACACTCCTAAACATCCCTAGGTCCACTGTTTCTGATGTGATGGTGAAGTGGAAATGTGAAGGGACACATACAGCACAAAAGAATACAGACCAATCTCATCTGTTGACTGACAGAGACCGCCGACAGTTGAACATAGTCATAATGTGTAATAGGCAGATATCTGTCCAAACCATCAAACAGAAATTCCAAACTGCATCAGGATCCACTCCAAGTAGTATGACAGTTAGGCAAGAGGTGAGAAAACTTGGATTTCATGGTCGAGTGGCTGCTCATAAGCCACACATCATGCTGGTAAATGCCGTACAATGCCCCACTTAGTGTAAGGAGCATAAACACTGGACAATTGAACACTGGAAAAATGTTGTGTGGAGTGACGAATCACGGTACACAATGTGGCAATCCAATGGGAAGGTGTGGGTATGGTGAATGCTTGGTGGATGCCATCTGCCAGCGTGTGTAGTGCCAACAGTAAAATTCAGAGGCAGTGGTGCTATGGTGTGGTCATGTTTTTCATGGAGGGAGCTTGCATTCGTTGCTGCTTTGTGTGGCACTATCATGAAACAGGCCTACCTTGATATTTTAAGCACCTTCTTGCTTCCCACTGTTGAAGAACATTTCAGGGATGGTGATTGTATCTTTCAACATGATCAAGCACCTGTTTATAATGCATGGCCTGTGACAGGGTGGTTACATGACAATAACATCCCTGTAATGGACTGGCCTGCACAGAGTCATGACCTGAATCCTACAGAACACCTTTGGGATGTTTTGGAACGCCAACTTCATGCCAGGCCTCACCAGCCGACATTGATTCCTCTCCTCAATTCAGCACTCTGTGAAGAATGGGCTGCCATCCCCAAGAAAGCTTCCAGCACCCGATTGAACATATGCCTGTGAGAGTGGAAGCTGTCATGAAAGCTAAGGGTGGGCCAACACCATATTGTCAGCCAGGTGTCCAGATACTTTTGATCACATAGTGTAGGTGATCACCAATAAAATGTTGGTTCTGCTATGTTCATTATTGTCGGTTATCATCCACTGTGTTACAACCATTAATTTCCAGACATTATGTGACCTTTTCTTGAGAAATATTTGATTAAGTAGCGTACAAACCGCAAGCGACTGCCACAATTTTCTTCTCCTTATCATCCATATTTTCTAATACATAAACTACTTTCAAAGTGCCAAAATGTACTACAATAAATAAATGTCTCTAAAACATCACATTTTGCAATTTCTGAAATCCATCACCCTTGGCCTCTGGCCTGCTGAGGAGCACTGCAGTCCTGGGTTCATGGATAAACCACAAAAATCCTCTGCATTACGCCACACACTAACAGACCTGACCTGTGGGCAGGTCGGTCAGACTAAATCTGAGGGGCAGGACCTGAACATTATTGGAAAATGAAGGGCTTCAGATTGGCAAGCTCAATCCGTTAGAGATACATGAAGAAATGGCCTGCAGTTTTGGCCTGTCCTGGAAATTCACTAGTGTGGCCAGCTTTTCTGGAGTCAGTCAGCATGTTCATGAATTGGGACCATTGTGATCAATCTGTGCAACAGATAACTTGTGCAAATACCCTGAGAATCAATAATAATGAGGATAGGTAGCAACTCAACGTAAACATGATCTCTGAGCCACAGGCAGGCATGTAGAAAAGATAATCACACTCTCAAAACTAAATTTTCGGCCATAGCCTTTGTCAGAAAATGACACAATCACCCAGACAAGACTCATGCACACATAACTGCCATCTCTGGCTGCTGCGTCTTTAGTCTCTGAGAATCAGATGCAAACAAACCATTCCTTACACCTTCCTGACTCTCTTCTGCAGCTGCTAGGCTAGAGGTGAGAAGGGGTGGCAGCACCGACAGCGAGCTGAGGGTAGTGGTAGAAAGGGGAGATACAGTAGTAATGAGGGAGCAGGGAAACAGTGTACATGCTCAGTTGCACTCAACCAGTGATGATTTGCGATGTCTCAGTAAAAACACCATTTCATATACTGAGACAAAAAACGAGATTTTTCCAATGTTTTTTTTTTCAAATTTCCCTGATATTTCCATGATTTCCCTGACCCGTTTGAAATTCCCTGATATTTCCTGACTTCCAGAACCTGTGGAAATCCTGATCACTCATGAAGTGACACCCCCCAGTGGCCTGCCCCCATCAGTGATGGAAAGTTTAAATATGAATAATAATTGCTTTAGTAATTTTCTACTTTCTGTGCAGAAAACTCCCTTCAAGTATCAGGTCAGCAAGATTCATTTCTTCTGGATTTACAAGAGGAATTACATCTTAGAGTCGCTGCTCAGCAATATAAAGCTATTGGTCAAGTATCGGCCCCCTGTAATGCTTCATCATTGTACAGTTATTCAGCGGTAAGTGTGAAAGTTATTTTGTTTTGTATAGAGATACTGCAATATTTCAGCTTTTGTTTCCTATTTCACACTTCTATGTTGGGCAAATAAAATCTGCTACGAAGTCTTGATTACATTTATCTAAATATGTTACTGGAAGGTCATTGATGGTGTGCGAATAATGGAAGATGTATGGGTATCAATTCACCATATATACACAGTTGAGATGTTGAGCAGTTGACAAGCACATAAAAAAAAGATTGAAAATCTTACTAAGCTTACTGGTAATGTCATTCTTCAGAGTTAACTAATACAAAACATAGACACTATATACATGGTATTCCACTATTCCAATTACAGGCTTCTAGGGGTTGTAGATGGGACTTTGTAGACAGTTTCAATATGGAAACCATATCCAGAACTATGCCTTCATAATATAAAATAAGTCTGAAGATCAAATCATGTTCACATCTGTCATTTTATGGTACCATTGTAATAGTACAGCTGAACACCATATGTATCAAGAATGTTTTGTGAATCACCTTGCTGCGTAAACTAGTTCTACCTCTTATGCAACAAGCTTTGGTATCTGTGCTGCTTCACTAGATCACCACCTAAAAGTGCTGCAGTTGGAGTTATCCTTAACATAAATAGCCAGATGCCTTTTTTAAGACCCCAAATTGAAAGTTCACGAGTTTTAAATCACTGGTGACCAGGTCTCTTTCAGTCTCTAATGTTTACAAGACATATGCAGAGCATAATAATTCTTATTTCTTCAAGTGAAAATTTCATGCAGTACAGATGAAGTAAACATTGTTTGCTTCACATGCAGCTGTATAGAAAAAGTCGCAGGACAAATATGATAGTCACAACTATTATGCCAATGAACCAAAACACACATTTTGATTCTTTGTTAATCATCACTATAAAACGTTCTCTTAACCCGGCTAACATAAAAGGAGATACAGCTCAAAAGGTTCCCAAAGTTGAGTTAGAGAACAGACAGATGCAATATTAGCCCTGCATGTAGCTGGTTACAAGCCTGAACGAAAACTAAAGAAAGACTAGAGCAAGACTTAATATTAAAAGCAGACTGACTAAACTAGAGCAAGACTAAAGCAAGACTGACTGAAAATGGGGTGAGCTTTGGGCTTATAAAGGATATTAATGAACTTTGTTAATTTATAATAGTTTACAAATTCTGTAGGTCAGAAAGTTAATCTATTATTGGCTACTGATTTTGTCATCATGATTTGTTTGCATATATTTTATCACGAGCAGCATCTATTAAAGTTGCTGTTGTGGTCCTCAGTCCAGAGACTGGTTTGATGCAGCTCTCCATGCTACTCTACCCTGTGCAAGTCTCTTCATCTCCAAATAACTAGTGTTGCTGTTGTGGTCTTCAGTCCAGAGACTGGTTTGATGGAGCTCTCCATGCTACTCTATCCTGTGCAAGTCTCTTCATCTCCAAATAACTAGTGCAACCTACAGCTTTCTGAATCTGATTAGTGTATTCACATCTTGGACTCCCTCTATGATTTTTACCCTCCAATAGTAGATTGGTGATCCCTTGATGCCTCAGAACATATCCTACCAACCGACCCCTTCTTCTACTCAAGCTGTGCCACAGATTTCTCTTCTCCCCAATTCTATTCAGTACCTCTTGATTAGTTACATGATCTACCCATCTAAACTTCAGCATTCTTCCATAGCACCACATTTCAAAAGCTTCTGTTGTCTTCTTGTGTACACTGTTTATTGTTCATGTTTCACTTCCATACATGGCTACACTCCATACAAACACTTTCAGAAAAGACTTCCTGACACTTAAATATATACTCAATGTTAACAAATTTCTCTTCTTCAGAAACACTTTCCTGGGCATAGCCAGACTACATTTTATATCCTCTCTACTTCGACCATCATCAGTTATTTTGCTCCTCATATAGCAAAACTCATTTACTGCTTTAAGTGTCTCCTAATCTAATTCCTACAGCATCACCTGATTTGACTACATTCATCCGTTTTGCTTTTGTTGATGTTCATCTCATATACTCATTTCAAGATTCTGTCCATTCCATTCAGCTGCTCTTTCAGGTCCTCTGATGTCTCTGACAGATGTGTAATTGGCAAACCTCAAAGTTTTTATTTCTTCTCCAATATACAGATTGAATAACATTGGGGATAGACTACAACCCTGTCTCACTTCCTTCTCAACCACTGCTTCCCTTCCATGCCCCTCAACTCATATCCTCATTTCAAGATTCTGTCCATTCCTGGTTTCTGTACAAATTCTAAATAGCGTTTCAAGCATTTCACTCCCTGTAGTTTACACCTGCCACATTCAGAATTTGAAAGAGAGTATTCTAGTCAACATTGTCAAAAACTTTTTCTGAGTCTACAAATGCTAGAAATGTAGGTTTGCCTTTCATCTTCTAAGATAAGTCGCAGGGTCAGTATTGCCTCGCATGTTCCAACATTTCTACAGAATTCAAATTTATCTTCCCTGAGGTCGACTTCTACCAGTTTTTTCATTTGTCTGTAAAGAATTCATGTCAGTATTTTGCAACAATGAATTATTAAAGTGATAGTTTCGAAATTTTCACACCTGTCAACACCTGCTTTCTTTGGGATTGGAATTATTATATTCTTCTTAAAGTCTGAAGGTATTTCGTCTGTCTCATACATTTTACTCACCAGATGGAAGAGTTTTGTCATGGCTGGCTCTCCCAGGGCTATCAGTAATTATAATGGAATGTTGTCTACTCCCAGGGCCTTATTTTGACTATTCTTCACTGAGTATAGCATCTCCCATTTCATCTTCATCTAAGTCCTCTTCCATATCCATAATATTGTCCTCAAGTAAATTTCCCTTGAATAGACCCTCTATACAATCCTTCCACCTTTCTGCTTTCCCTTCTTTGCTTAGAACTGATTTTCTATCTGAGCTCTTGATATTCATACAAGTGGTTCTCTTTTCTCCAAATGTCTCTTTAATTTTCCTGTAGGTAGTTTCTATCTTACCCCTAGTGATATATGCCTCTACATCCTTACATTTGTCCTCTAGCCATCCCTGCTAAGCCATTTTGCTCTTCCTGTTGATCTCAAATTTTGAGACATCTTCTATTCCTTTTCACCTGCTTCATATACTGCATTTTTATATTTTCTTCTTTCATCAATTAAATTTAATATCTCTTCTGTTACTCAAGGATTTCTACTAGCCTCATCTTTATACCTGCTTAATCCTCTGCTGTCTTCACTATTTCATCTCTCAAAGCTACTCATTCTTCTTCTACTGTATTTCTTTACCTTGTTCTTGTCAACTGTTCCCTAATGCTATCTCTGAACCACTGTACAACCTCTGGTTCTCTCAGTTTCTCCAGGTCCCATCTCCTTCAATTCCTACCTTTTTGCAGTTTCTTCAGTTTTGATGTACAGTTCATAACCAATGAGTCCACATCTGCCCCTGGAAATGTCTTATAATTTACAACTTTGTTTCAAAATCTCTGTCTTACCATTATGTAATCTATCTGAAACCTTCCAGTGTCTCCAGGCCTCTTCCATGTATACAATCTTCTTTCATGATTCTTAAACCAAGTGTTAACTTTGATTAAGTTGTGCTCTGTGCAAAATTCAACCAGGCAACTTCCTCCTTCATTCCTTACCCCCAGTCCATATTCACCTACTACTTTTCCTTCTCTTCCTTTTCCTACTATCAACTTCCAGTACACCATGACTATTAAATTTTCATCTCCCTTAACTATCTGAATAATTTCTTTTATTGCATCATAAATTTCTTCAATCTCTTCATCATCTGTGGAACTAGTTGGCATATAAACTTGTACTACTGTGGTAGGCATGGGCTTTGTGTCTATCTTGGCTACAATAATATGTTCACTATGCTGTTCATAGTAGCTTATCCGTGTTCCTATTTTTTTATTCATTATTAAGCCTACTCCTGCATTACCATTATTTGATATTTTATTTATAGCCCTGACCAGAAGTCTTGTTCCTCCTGCCACTGAACTTCACTAATTCCCACTATATCTGGCTTTAACCTATCTACTTCTCTTTTTAAATTTTCTAACATACCTGGCCAATGAAGGGATCTGGATATCCCTGCTCTGATCCATAGAATGCCAGTTTCGTTTCTCCTGATAACGACGTCCTCCTGAGTAGTCCCTGCCTGGAGATCCAAATGGGAGATTATTTTCCCTCGAGAATATTTTACCCAAGAGGTTACCTTCATTATTTAACCATACAGTGCAGCTGTATGCCCTCTAGAAAAATTATGGCTATAGTTTTCCTTTGCTTTCAGCCATCCACAGTATCAGCACAGCAAGGCCGTTTTGATTGATGTTACAAGGCCAGATCAATAAGTCATCCAGATTGTTGCTCCTGCAACTACTGAAAAGGCTGCTGCCCCTCTTCAGGAAGCACATGTTTGTTTGGCCTCTCAACAGATACCCCTCCATTATGGGTGCACCTACAGTGCAGCTATCTGTACTGCTGAGGCATGCTAGCCTCCCCACCAACAGCAAGGTCCATAGTTCATGTGGGGGAGGCTATTAAAGAATGAAGTACTAATTTATGGCTATGCATTGGGAATCCCGGTTTTATGAGCATGGGATCCATCTTGTATGTTAAGATTTATTTATTGAAAATTTTTAATTGAGGACTCTTGCTCATTATTATGGGTGTCAATAGATATGGAAAAATCAAGCAATCTGAAGTATATCAATAGATCCTGAAAATTTGCAGTAGTTTAGCTATAATTGGCACTGAAAGTTTGGACCCAGTGAAATCTGTGATTAATAATACCTTTCAAATTAATTATCTTTGGATTAATGTTAACATTTCACCGAAGGGAAGAAAAATAACTCTCTAGTTTGGAAATGGTCTTTCCTTCTGAATTTAGCTATTAGTTCATGAGATTTTTCCTATGGATACATGTACTAAATTTTATAGTTGCAGTAACTTTTGATTGCCATCATTTCTGATGAAACTAATTGGCTCATTGCACCAGGACAACAAACTGAATGACCTGAATAATAAGGTTTTGTGGGGAGGGGAGGAATTTGTTTAAGCCATTTTAATAATATGTGTAGTATGTACTTAAGTGAGAACTTTAATGTGGGAATTTTGAAAAGAAAGTTAGCGAAATTTTGTATAGACCTTTATACAAGAAATATGAGACACATGAAGTATGATGGTGGGGGCAACCTGCTCTGTCCACAGCCTCAGTCCATTAAGTACCATTTTCATCTGCTTACAACAGCTGCAAGAAACTGATGTGTTTGCAACTAGAAGAGTTAACTGTGCTGTTGCATGTGGACCATGTGTATAAAAGCATACATCACAGGTACACCTTCAGTAACCAACAGTAGAGTCAACAAATAGAGCAGCTACAGTACAGCAAATGGGTCACAGCTCACTGTCTCCATTGTGTGCATACAAGGAAGTGGAAGATTTGAAAGTGATCTGATCTGGAAACTTATTTTATCCAGTAATTCCCCTCTATAACCTGTAGAAGCCTGTAATAGGCAAAACATGCTCTGTGTTTGTGTCACTCCTCCCCCCCCCCCCCCCCCCTCCCCACACACAGACATGCAACACACACTGTCACATTATTGAGCTGACAATGTAGTCAGCCTAGACAATGTGTGTGTGTGTGTGTGTGTGTGTGTGTGTGTGTGTGTGTGTGTGTGTTATATTAATTAGCTCACAAGGAGGATACCGTCTAAAACCTCAGCAGTATTTTCAGTCTTCTTTGTGTGCCTGTCAACTACTCAGTGCTTCAACTCCTTCCAATATTTATGTTTATTTCATTCTGAAATGTCTGTGCTTCTGTCCCGTTCTGTACCTGTAATAAATTTTAACCCAAACTAACTTATGTCCTGAGTTCCTAGCTGTATCAATTACAAATGTGAGTTCCCAACAGTAAACAAGACTGATGACTGCTTTCCACTCGCAATGATTTCAGGCTTTCCTAAAAGTCCCTTCAAAGGACAGGTTGAGCAACAAGGCAGTTCTTTTGGAGGTCTGCTGTAGTAATACTATACACATTCTGAAACAGAGACAGCTGCTGCAACAGGGAATCTTCTGTTGAATGGACCTAGAGAGATTATCTCTGAACCCACTTTGCACACTAACTTTGCTGGAGGCCCCATGCTTAGTGAATGCATACTGTATCTCAAGGTTAGCCAATTTGCTTGAAGGGTAATGCTATATGGACATTCCAAGATGATTCTTGCATAGGTCGATGATGGGACCAGCTGAATCAATAGAAATTATGTTACATTGACTGGTAGTGATTGCTTTCTGGTCGCCATCAACAACAGCTAGCAAACAACTTGGTACATAGTTCTTTTCCTGTCTACAGAAGTAGAGGTGAGATGCAGAGCTGACAATCACTGAAATTTAATGTGTCACTGACTCTGAAAACAGTTTATTTATTGTTGACATGTTATATGTATGAAAGAATGTTGTTTCAGACAATGGAATTTCCAAGTTAGAATACCAACAATGGTATGAAAAGGATAGATTGCTGTTCACCATAAAGATGACATGCTTGGGTTGCAGATGGGCACAATGAGAAGATTGTTACATATTGAGTGTCTCCAGAAAAGAAAACCAACACACATTCATTCACACAAGCAGGCACACCTTATGCACACATGACCGATATCTCCAGCTGATGTGGCCACAATGCAACTCTCACAGTGAACAAAAGCAGTACTCATGGGGCAGGGAAGGGAGATGGATAACATGGTATCGTTGAAAGGGTGGGGGAGAGAATAACACTGTCTAATGCAGTGTGCAGGGCTAGATGAGAGCAGGACAAGGTTTCTGGGCACAGTGTTGGGAGGCTGTGGGGGAGGGAGAGGGTGGAGCGAAAAAGGCAAGAAGGAAGGGAAAAGATCAGTAAGTGTGTTGGCAGAGAACAGCACACAATGAGAGTGAGGAGTAGTGAAACTGGAGGAGGTGATATGACAGAGGAGGCAGAAACTGTTGAGTGGAAGATGTGGGAACAGTAGGTCACAATAGGTTGAGACAAGGATAACTGTGAGAGCAAGGAATATGTTGTAATGATAACTTTTATATGCACAATTCAGAGAAGTGGACCATCCAGCTGTCCATCACGATGAATGGCCACCGCCAAGCTATGGCTGAGAGCAAAGTAGATCACTCTGTGGCACAACATGCAGCCGAACATGACAAGCTTGATTTAATGGCCGCCTCACAATCCAAATCATCTGGATCCTCCCTCCACCACCTCTTCTTGTGAAATGTGCAGATGGGAGTTATCCTTACAACACATTCTTCACTCCTGAAATTATTCTGGCCTCAACCTACAGTAACCTACTGTCCTGTCACCCTCCACCCAACAGTTTCCGCTCCCTCGTCCTGTCAGCTCCTCTCTTTCCACATTCCCTCATCTGCTATACAGCACTATTCTCTCCCCTCACCCATACCCTGCTATGCCTCCCTCTTCCCTGCCCTACTACAGATTGCTAATCACATGGCATTCACATCCAGTTGGGGCTCCCAGTGGTAGCAGTCAAGTGTGCATTAGGTGTGCTTGTGTGTGTGAATGTCTGTGTGTGTTTTCTTAGCTGAAGAAGGCTTTGAGCAAAAGCTGTAACGTGTAATAGTCTTTACATTGTGCCTTTCTGCTACTCAATGGTCATCATTATACTGAGCAGCAATCTAATCTTTTCCTAATACTGTTGATATTCCACCTGGAGTTCCCATTGTTTGATTTTGCCTAACAGTTTGTCTTCCATCCCACAACTCTGTGCTATTTTCCTTTGTTACTATACCTAACACATTACTCTTCTCAGTGTCTGTTCTTTCTCTTCTTTCATGTCTGTTTCATCACCTTCCATAGCAGACAGCCTCTGACTTCTGAGTCCCAATGTATCAATGGTCTCATCCGCCCACTGCATACAGCTATGTGGCTGGATGGACTGTTGGTGCAGCATTAATGCCCCACGTTCTGCCCACCAGTTATTATAATTATTCCTTTTGATCATATTTCCTCCTTCACCCTTGCATATTTTTGCATTTTGTTTTCCATACCCACCTATGCCTTATGAACTCCATTACCTCATCTGCCCTTTTGCCACATTGTTGTACATGTTTTTTTTCTTTCTTTCTTTTTTTTTGTATTTGTTGATTTTTCTGCCTACTTTTATGTATTTGTTCACGTTTGTACCTATCTGTGCATTTTTTTGGTTGCCTGTATATATTTTACATGTCTTCTTCTGTTATCCATCTTCTCTCACAAACACTCAATGCCTTCATTTGGGCATTTCCTAAGTCATTTTCTATTTCTCCAATGTAATCCCCACCACAATGGGCCATTGCTCCATATTCCTGGACAAGTTCAGAATAGTATCCCTTTCCCTGGCTAAAATCCAGTCCCAGATCCTGTTCCTTAAATGTGCGTAAACCATGGAATCTACCCAAACAACCTAACCAGAAAAATGTCTTTCTCTGATTCCTGCCCCTCCTTTCAAAATGACCTCCACCTTTTCAGATTCTGCCAGTCCCTGTCCCTCACAAACATGCTACTCCAAAAACACATTTACATAACACAGGTAAGCAACCCGAAACCACCTCTGCTCCGTCCACAAGATACTGCTACTGTGTAATCCCTACTACTCTATGTACATCTTGCAGGCAATAATGTTTGTGAAACACAATGCATAATATAACATAACAAACAGTAGTGTACGTAGGTACAATACATGGGCAAGGGAAAGCTTTCACAGAATTGCAAGTAAAAAAAAATGGTTGCAGACCATAGTCCACACACAATAGGGATAATCTTTTATAACAAACTACAATCTGACCCCAAGAAAGCTAATTTAAACACTTTAAAGAATTAACTTAAGCATTTATTAATAGAGAAAAGCTGTTATTCAATAGAAGATTTCAAGTTGTAATATCGCTTTCTAAATATATATAGCATAAGTTTGTTTTGGCAACAAAAAAAAAAATGATAATTTCTGATCTTCACTATTTATATCAATGTGTGCACTTATGTATGTTGACTAAACCATTGTATATATGAACTGAAATTGATGACAATGTCCAAAAACTGATTCTTATATGGACAGAAAACAAACAAACAAATAAATAAATAATAGTATTTAAGGAGGAAGGTGGTAGAGTTATGTAGTTGGGAAACAGAGGGGGTTTCTTGCTAATATGATGTACTTCAAAAGCTAATACAATAATAGAGCTGGCTCCAGTGGCATATGGGGGGGGGGGGGGGGGGGGGGGATGCGTGGTCCCCCTCATGGGGCCGCCCACATTGTCACCTGTGCCACCCCTGCCAGTCAGTTCGCATGCTATTCATTCGTTTCTCTCATCAGTTGACTCAACTGAATCAACTTATCGAGTACTTGTACTTTCCTATGCAGCATTATCATTAAAATTCAACATACTTTTGCCCTCACAACTACTGAAACATGACAGTAATGATCTGGCACATGAATTGAATCGGTGCTTAGCTGAACTACCGTTCTTTGGAGAAGAATCACTCTTTGTGATTAAAAAGAGACTAATGGGAGAGATTCTTCAATACAAACAAATGAGAATAAATGCCCTGAATGATAGTGATTCTGTTATGCAAGCATTGTCTGTTTGTCCTAGATCTGACTATTCTATTTTGCACACACTGTACAAAATATTTGCATGTCTACCTGCATCTATTGCTACAGTAGAAATAAGTTTTTCAACATTGCGGCTTACAAAGACGTGGCTGAGGCAGCCAATGAAGGAAGATTGACTTAATGGCTTAGTTCTGTTGAACACTCACCCTGACATTGATTGTACTATTGATGAAGTAATTAACCAATTTGCCAGGAAGAATAGGTGCATAAATTCACAATTTAAGGAAGAGAACCAAAATTGTAACTTTTTTACATCATCATATGGCATTGTCTTGTGAATGTGTATAATCAGTTTAAATAAAACTTTCTTAAACTTTTCATGTGACTCGATTATTTTTTATTATGGTAAAAGTAAAGGTAGCTCAAGACATCTTTAGCGCCCCCTCCTTGAGGCTTTTCTGTATCCTCCACTGGCTGGGGCCCATAGAGGATGTATTTTGTGAAGTAAACATACCCTAGGAGCTTGTTTATTTTTGTGAGGGCAGTGCAGGGAAGAAGAGGGCAATCTCACAGTTGTGAACCATTTTATCCATTTTATAGAAGGGAGGAGTCGCATATAGTGGTACTTAATTGTCACCTTGTGGAATAATATTTAAGAACTACTGACATTCAATGGTCAGAAGGGCAAAGTACCCATTAGGAATAAATACAGTACTAGTTAAGTTCTTCATGGAATGTAAACAAAAGATAATTGTGATTACAAATGAATGAATGCTATTAAAAGGAATACTGGAAAGTAACAATGAGTTTGCATTTCTCAGTAATTATTATTACAAACTGAAAAAATTATGGAATTAACCATATAAGCAACTGAACATGAAAACTAATTGACACACAATATTCAAAATAGAAGTTAGACAATAATAAGTTGATACAAAAATGAGTAATTTGACTAACCAAATGACTGAAAAGAAATTGTGTGAGACACATAATGGTAAGATTTATGTAATGAAGCTAAGGACAATTAAAGAAAAATGTACATAATTGAAACTATTATTGTTAAGAATTTTGAAACTATAAAATTTAGAGTGAGGATCAAAATTAGCTCCTTGTTCAACTGTATTGAGTGATAATGAATGTTGACTATTCCAGTTAAATGTTTTAAAGAAACAGTTTGACATTCACATATTGATCAGCTGATAATGGGGAGAAGTGGTGCCACAAATTTATTTGTGACATTTGTTTCTCACCACCACCAAATCGCTGACCTAAATTACATTTGACACATTTTATCAAGTTTTTATAATGTTTTGAATTCTATTTATGTTATTGACTATGTATTTTTCCTTTTTTTGTGTAAAGGCTAACTATGGAGAGAAAGTGTGAAACCTTGAGAGATGAGAAATGATGTCAAATATCTGGTCATATGTCATAATGCACTATTGTCCCTCAGAGTAATGATCACATATTGCTCCATTTTTTTCAGTGAGACTCTTATGGTAATTTTTGTAACTTCATGTTAATAGGATCAGAGTCAGTTACCAATGTCATGTTACTGAGAGTTTGTCAGCTTAACTTCAAAGAGAATAAAAGTTTAAGTTTAGTGAGAGTTGGTGGTGATAATTCACGTTGAGTCATATTTTAACGGAAAGTCATGTATTAATTTATTGAGATTTGAAGATTATTTTTACCAAGTGATATACTTCTTGTTACAATCTGCAAAGTCAGAAGAGGTTCTTACGGAACAGTTTCAAACAGATAATGATGGTTTTTGAGAGAGCTGGATTATGTTTTACATGAGAGTGTAATTTTATTAACTGTGATTTTTTTGAACAATTAGAATTTCCATTCCCTGCAGCAGCAATATTTAATGAATACTGTTGATGACAGACAAATTCAAAGTTTATCATAGTTGTTGCCCCTGCTCTATGTATCATTTTATATTTCCCTTCTCACAGAGTACAACAACCAACCTGCAAATGAATGGAAATTAATGTTATCAAATTTTGTGGGAAAAAACACATAACAAGTAAAAATTAAGACACAAATGACAGAAACAAAGCAACACCACACTCTATAGTACATATTTGACCAATGTTGCTTTGCACCAACTGCCTGCAATGCCACAGTTGTGTAGTTTTGTCTCTTATTGCAATGGTCTCTTCAGTTAGTCTTCAGTTTCATGTTATTATACAGGGTGTCAATCATCACTAGCAGTCCTTAAGAGTTTCTTTTGCTTAGCATAGTGATATTCATTATCAATTTGACTAGTGTGTGGTATCTATAAATCATCTGATGCTAGCAGTTGGAGATTATTATGTTTGTGGTGTCTGAGACACAATAAAGAGAAAGTTGATTGTTTAGCAACCATGATGAAAATATGACCATAATTACAGTGTTGATTGTGATTAGTTTGTGGGACATTTTCTAAATATCCAACTTCTAAATGTCAAGAAGGTATTTGCAAATTAAATTTTAGATTTGAAGAGACTAGTTCGGTAGCAGACCTTCCTCGTTAAGATACACCAAAGTCTGTTACTACAGAAGAGAATTTTAATGTGGTCACATAATGTCTTGTGAAGTCACCAACTGAATCTTCAAGAGAAGCAGCTAAGTAGTACAGAATAGTGAGAAGAAGTATATTAAGGATTCAGAAAAAGCTGAAATTGAAACTGTATAAGCCTAATTTACTGTAAGGCCTGTATGAAGATGATCTGGACATGTATGTAGAGTTCTGCAAGTTGTACACAATCTGATAGGAAACTGGTCCCATGTTTTACAAAAGCATTCTTTGGAGTGATTTTTAAACTGAATGGCAGAGTGAACAGATACAACTGTATACATCACGATTCTACAAATTCCCTTGTAGTGATGGAGACAGAGTTTAACTATCCTGTCATGAATTTATGGGCAGAGATTTTCAAAGGTAGAGTCTGCCTGCTTAGCTGGGTGGTAACGTGCTCGACTCCCATGCAAGCGGGCCCGGGTTCGATTCCTGGCCGGGTTGAGATTTTCTCCACTTGGGGACTGGCTGTTGTGTTGTTCCCATCATCTGTCCTCATCATCATTTCATCCTCATCACTGGCATGCAAGCCGCCCAATGTAGCATCGAGTGAAATAAGACTTGCAGTTGGTGGCCTAACTTCCCTGAATAGGGGCCTCCCGGCCAACGATGCCATACGCTCATTTCATTTTTTCAAAGGTGGACTAATCAGGCCTTCTTTTTTTAACAGTACTGTCAATTTTGTAAATTACGCAAACATACTTCAAGAAGTGTTGTCAGAACAGGGAAATAGTCCACTTTTTGAACATCTGCAGTTGGTTAAGGAAAAGTTGGTATGGCAATAAGATGGAATATTCCCGCATTATACAAAGTTATTGTGAGAGACTTATAACTGAAAACTTTAATGAATGGATTGGCAGATGGGGCACTACTGAAATATCTCCATATCCCCCAGATACAGCACCCACAGATTTTTCAGTCTGGGATATACTTAAAAAGGTCATCTATTCCATCAAGTTCATGATATTGAGCATTTAAAGGAAAGAATCTGATCAGAGTTGAAAATCTACAGTCCTGAAAGATTTGTGACAAAATTTGTAAATTTGGTGTTGAAAAGAGGCACTGTTTTCTTGGAACAGCATAGAAACCACTTTGAGCATTTTTTGTGGGTCCATTTATTTCTGTGTATATCACCATGTTGATAATAAATTTGTATTTTCATTTGCTTATTATTAATGCACCAAACAAGTTTATGGCAACTGAATTATAGTACACCCTGTATAGTTCTGTACAGTGGAAGTCAAATAAAGAATGTATTTGTTGGGTTCAGGTTCAAGGGAAATTTGCAACAGGCCTCAGGTGACTATCCTGGGTTGTAGTGATTCTGAAGCATCTGTGGCAAAAGCTATGTCACCTCTGGTGCCTCTAAAAATTCTGATATCTCTGTATCCTCTGAGGGGCCTGACCTGTCCAGTTTGTTCCCATCTGAGGATGAGTGATGAGCTTTGATGGGTTGGCAGATCATTGGGAAAAATGTGACTATGTGTAATGGCTCCACAACTGCTCCCTTACATCTTAGTAATGGATATTAGGTGCTGTTCTTGGCTATGAGTGCTTGTCAGCCAGAATGTCTTACTATTGGACCTGTGACTAATGTTCTTGCAAAATCTGGACAAGCACAGAGAATGAGTGTACTGGTCTTTGGGAACTTCGGCATTAGACAGGTAAGCAGCTGGCAGCTTGGGAAGGAAGACCAGAATGCACTTGGTATGTTTGCCCAGGGTCTCATTCAAGAAGTGAAGGAAAACCTGCCAGCAGCTATTAAAATGCTGGGTGCAGCTGGCAACGCATTGTACCATGTGTCATAATGGATGATATCTGCCACCTATGTTCAGAGACCATCAGATGGCAGGCTGAATCAGGTAAAACAATGAGCCTCACAAAAGGGGGAAAAGCAAAGTTCACAATTTGTAACATAATACCCAGAACTCATTGTGGTCCCTGGTTTAGAACTCAGTTGACAGTTTCAACCAGAGCTCAGATCATTGTGTGGTAGAGCTCAGATCATTGTGTGATGATTGCTGATGCAGATTTCTTGAACTCTACTATTTGGAGGAAAACTGTCATCTCCTCCTCAATAGGATAGGTGTACTTTACATAAAGGAACCAGTTATTAATGTAGCAAGAGTATGTGTGGCACACAACCTTAATTAATGTCATAAAAATTGGCTACATATACATGCATAGTAAGGCCGCACATGTAGTTTCACTTATTAATAAGAATGATGGCCACAAAGTACTAGAAACAAAAAACTGGTTGAAACCAAAAGTGGACAACAGAAAATTCATGGATTTTGAATGGAATATAAATCACAAGACTTGGCTAGATTCCAATAGTGGCAGTGTCTTTATTGTAGTAAAGAATTAGTAGTATCTAGTGAACGTATTATAGCTTTAGAGAGTAATACACTCCTGGAAATTGAAATAAGAACACCGTGAATTCATTGTCCCAGGAAGGGGAAACTTTATTGACACATTCTTGGGGTCAGATACATCACATGATCACACTGACAGAACCACAGGCACATAGACACAGGCAACAGAGCACGCACAATGTTGGCACTAGTACAGTGTATATCCACCTTTCGCAGCAATGCAGGCTGCTATTCTCCCATGGAGACGATCGTAGAGATGCTGGATGTAGTCCTGTGGAACGGCTTGCCATGCCATTTCCACCTGGCGCCTCAGTTGGACCAGCGTTCGTGCTGGACGTGCAGACCGCGTGAGACGACGCTTCATCCAGTCCCAAACATGCTCAATGGGGGACAGATCCGGAGATCTTGCTGGCCAGGGTAGTTGACTTACACCTTCTAGAGCACGTTGGGTGGCACGGGATACATGCGGATGTGCATTGTCCTGTTGGAACAGCAAGTTCCCTTGCCGGTCTAGGAATGGTAGAACGATAGGTTCGATGACAGTTTGGATGTACCGTGCACTATTCAGTGTCCCCTCGACGATCACCAGTGGTGTACGGCCAGTGTAGGAGATTGCTCCCCACACCATGATGCCGGGTGTTGGCCCTGTGTGCCTCGGTCGTATGCAGTCCTGATTGTGGCGCTCACCTGCACAGCACCAAACACGCATACAACCATCATTGGCACCAAGGCAGAAGCGACTCTCATCGCTGAAGACGACACATCTCCATTCGTCCCTCCATTCATGCCTGTCGCGACACCACTGGAGGCGGGCTGCACGATGTTGGGGCGTGAGCGGAAGATGGCCTAACGGTGTGCAGGACCGTAGCCCAGCTTCATGGAGACGGTTGCGAATGGTCCTCCCCGATACCCCAGGAGCAACAGTGTCCCTAATTTGCTGGGAAGTGGCAGTGCGGTCCCCTATGGCACTGCGTAGGATCCTACGGTCTTGGCGTGCATCCGTGCGTCGCTGCGGTCCAGTCCCAGGTCGACGGGCACGTGCACCTTCCGCCGACCACTGGCGACAACATCGATGTACTGTGTAGACCTCACGCCCCACGTGTTGAGCAATTCGGCGGTACGTCCACCCGGCCTCCCGCATGCCCACTATACGCCCTCGCTCAAAGTCCGTCAACTGCACATACGGTTCACGTCCACGCTGTCGCGGCATGCTAGCAGTGTTAAAGACTGCGATGGAGCTCCGTATGCCACGGCAAACTGGCTGACACTGACGGCAGCGGTGCACAAATGCTGCGCAGCTAGCGCCATTCGACGGCCAACACCGCGGTTCCTGGTGTGTCCGCTGTGCTGTGCGTGTGATCATTGCTTGTACAGCCCTTTCGCAGTGTCCAGAGCAAGTATGGTGGGTCTGACACACCGGTGTCAATGTGTTCTTTTTTCCATTTCCAGGAGTGTATAATCTGCTGGGACTTAATCATCAAAGGTAGGTCAAACATGGTTAGTGAATGCATCACTATATAGACCAACAGCCTCAGGAGCTGTGGAGCGAGAGTCAGAGAAGACTCTGAGGGTATCACATTTAAATTTCCTGATCATGCTGTGATAATAGTGGAAGATTTCAACTTCAAGAAGTAGACAAGAAGACTCATATGGTTAAAAGAAGAGCTACATATAGAGATTTGTGTGAGATTGTTCCATCTTCTCTGAAAACTACTTACAGCAGTTAGTTAAGGAATTCATGAGTGAAAACAACATCTTAGATCCCTTAGTAACCAATAGGCCCAAGCTCTTTGATTCAGCTACCATAGAATAGAAAACCAGTGAACAAAAGGCTATTGTGGCATCATTAACTTTGAGGCACTAAGGTAGGAAAATGTTTTTTCTTGGCAAGTGTGAGAAGAATCAGACTGCAGATTATCTGAGCAGTTAACATCAACATTCATCTCTGGTGATGAAGATTTGAAGTACCAGTGGATAAAATTCAAGAATATTTTGCAATATGCTTTAAGCATGTATGCTCCAAAGAATATTCTGAGGAAAGAACTTCCTCAGCTCAATAGCCATGCACAAAATGTTACATTGCAAAGAGAACTTCATCACAGATTGAAGCAGATCAAAGCCTTACCATAAAAAAAAGCTAAATGATGCCAAAATGAACACAGGGAGATCAATTGAAGAATTTTTCAATGAATTTTAAAGTAAAATTTTGTCTGTCGATCTGATGTAAACTTCTAAGAAGTTTTGGTCTTATGTAAAGAGGTATATGTAAGCACCACTGACAAATGTGGCCTGTTTCAAATGACTGACTACAGTCTACAAGGCAGTATGAGGAATAATTTATGACCATGGGACATGTGATCAGCATGTCACTAGGCCCTCCAGTGGTTACTGCCAGTAGTTGAACCTATTAATGCCACTGCCAGTTCAGTAAACAGCTCTTCATTTGACCTCACAAGGGGTGAGTGGGTCCATTACCAAACCTCCCTACCTTAGAAAAAAATCTGAGGAAGTACTGGGAGTTAAGCCCAGCTCCTTCTGCACCAAAGGCAGAGATGCTAATCATTCAACTACAAAAGGTGGTGAATGTAAAGTCAGTAAATAGATTAAAATGATTTATAAGGTCAATCAGTGACTACACTGTCAGTGAAACAGAGATGGCTGAGAGAGAGGGATAAACTATTGGATTTCATCTTTTGAAATTACTTCTCTCCAAAAGACTGTAATATAGTTCCTCCTTTCTATCATTACACAAGTGCCAAAATGACAGATATTGCGATAAGTGATCATTAAACAGAAAATCAAGCAAAACTATGGACAGATGAAAGGCAAGTGAATCCAATGTGAAACTTCTATAGACTTATACAGATTACGCAAAATAATTTTCTCCCCTTCTAGCAATAGTTAGTTGTAGGTCACTGGAGTAACGATGCATTTAAGGAATAGAAAAAGGGTGTATTTCATGTCTATTTCTTAGAAGAGTTGTCAAATAGGTGAGCATAACTTGCTGCAGAATAATGTGACTAATGACTTAGTACCATTTTTATACAGGCACATCTGGGCTGCTTCTACACTCCCACTGAACAACAGTAAAATGGCTCCCTATCAAATTTACAGTAACAGTGACTTACAGCTACCATGTTGCAAGGAGTGCCTCTCCTCATTGGTCAATTTCTGACCTCACACTTCATCTTAAGTTCACTTGTTCCTTGTTAATTAATAAAAATACATATTTTACATATACATGCTTAGTACTTTAAACATTAATAATATTGACATGTGGAATAATCAGGTCTACTGCTAGATGTTTGTGTCGCTCTGGCTACCTGAAGGTAGCACCTAAAGAAGGCAACAAGTTACATGGCTGAAATATTGTGCCAGAGTGACACAAACATCCAGCAGTAGACCCAATTATTCCACATGTCAAAATCTCGCCGGGAAAGCCTGAAGAGTTACATTAATAGTACTGTTCAAACTTCACGTGTAAATAAACATGTGCTGTTTAAATTAAGCAATTCTTGAGCTTTTTTTGAATTTGCTTTCATAAATTACATGAGTTGCATTATATCCAAATGACATATGTCTTTATTATTGGCCAAAATAAAGAAGTACTTATTTAGCTATGAAGTACATAACATCTTAAGCCTAAACAGCTGACATATTGGAAGACAGAAAGTGGGAGGCAGCACATAATGCTGGATTCATGCAGTGTGTAAATGCAGAAGATTTGAAGTCCTCACACATTTGCAAAATAAGATCTAATTAAAGTCTGGTGTAACATCAAAAGTTTTTCTTGCCTTGAAAGAAGGTTGTCAGAGGTGATGCCTAACACACACATCCATTATCTGTCACCTCATTTGTGATTGTGAATATTTGTATCTACATGCAGTTTCTACAAGTGTTTTGTGTAATCATTAATTTATGTAAACTCTTATAGCTGCCTTACTTTTCATCATGCATTATATTAAGTGACAAGCAATTGCTCTCACTGACACAACCTTGCTTATATAATTGGCATTTTTGCAACTTTGTTGGAACACTGAGAATTATATTTGCTTGCAGCTTGACACAAGGACTGTCACTGGGGCTCCTTGCATGCAACAGGAATGACATGGTTGGTGTTCTACATACAATAGCTAGGAAATTCCAGGCCTCATATGTCTATCCACAGTTCTCCTCATCAAGCTATCCAAGTCTTTGCCCACTATGTGCATGTCTGTGTACTATCAAACTCTCCCTTGGAATGCATCTCATATTGTTACCTAGCCAGCCCTACTCAGCCTTCATTGGGACACATCCTATGTTTGCAAATTTCAGCCAGCATCAGCCACGAAATGTACATTACCTTACTATACTATTCACATTATGCAATACTATTAATAATAGAGTAAAGTTGACATCAACCCGATGATTTGCTCAAACTCCATAGGGTTTTGTTATGTGTGTTTCTTTTAGATGTAATATAACCTTGTCTTCCTCTGAACTGACTTCCCCAACCAGTTATATGAAAATCTACAGCTCAACATCAATTACAGATCACAGTGAAGCTTCTTAACTTTTGCATTTACAAATAATTGTTTTGGGTAAAAGATGTGATATGAGACAGACTAAAAATCCTAGATACAACTAAGATTGAACCCTAAATCTTCTATACACCAATTAAATTTGTAAAGAAATTCATCAAAGGAATGGGAGGAACTGACCTTCAACGAATCATTTAGGCTCACATTAAACTCCACTTTATTAACAAATAAACTTTTCACAGATGCCAACATGTTACTGAAAATGAGCATTCTTCAGTAATATAAATCTTTCTGGAACAAGGTCTTTATGTAAATTGTTCCTAACATTAACTGAATTTTCTGTAGTGCTTGGCAGTACATGGTAATAATATTAAAAAGGAAAACAAATTTTATGTAATTAAATTGTTCTTATTCATAGTATTGATTCTGAAAATGGAGTGTTAGATTGCAAGACAGATAACTTATTATTGCAAATTTCACTGATGAATAAATATGCTTCTGCAAAGAATTCTGGATTTTGCACCACTAATAATTCATCTGACACACTTGTGGTCTCAAAATATTTAAGTGTGGATGGATAAATTTCCCCAAATCACATTACTTTAGCAAAGGAAGACTATTCCCCAAAACTGGAACAATGCTTTGTGTTTTCAACTTTACCAGGAGGCAGACACATGATACATAAAAAGCTGTGGATGTATCACTCTCTTCTATGTACTGTACAAGGTATTTAATACTATTATCACCAACTATATAGAAAAAAGTACAAAGTACTGTACTCAGTGAAGTTTTAAGTTGACTGTAAAAGTGGATGTAACAGTATGCACCATTTGCAAGACAAATCCAAATTTATGGAATTTAGCAATGAGTATGAATGAAAATTTTATAGAGGATTAATTAATGTTGAGGAAGCTCACTTTCAACAAAAACTGTATTACAGATCCCATGAGAATCAAGGAATTGATTTGACCTGTATGGTATATATGTGTAGCTTAAATGCTACTGCTTCTATTTGGATGTATCTGCAAATGCTGCTGCTTCCATTAGAATATATCAGGATAGTGAAGTATTCTTACCTGTAACAATAATGAGACAAAGAGGTTCCATGTCACTAAAACTATTCTCAGTGGCACAGATAATGTTTTCAGACCCCCAATTGGGGGGGGGGGGGGAGGGGGAGGGGGGGGGGGGAACATACAAAAAAATCTGGTAACGGAACCTACTGGAGCCATCTTCTTTTTACTGAAAACTTTATGTTGTTAGCCTTCAGTGCAGATATATATCAACAACAAAGGTAAGACACCATGAAGTATAAGGAAGGAGAGGCACACAGCAATCAGGCACAATCCCATTAGTTTTTATTACTCTTGCTTTTGGCTATACATAGCCATCTTCAGTGCATTGGAGATACAATCCAACAAACTCTTTGCAGTTTATGTCATGAGACTCAAATGGACTGAAGCCAAAATCTAGATACGCAAGAGCAATAAAAACTAATGGGAATATGACTGATTCCTGCAGGACTCTCCTTCCTTATAGTCTAAGGCCGCTGTGCACAACAGTTCCTTATGAAAGGTGTCCCATGAAGCATCAAGTAAACCTAAATCCCATTAAAGTATTATTAGTTTTTATTTGCAGCAGTGGGAAATGGACAGGTAATGTGAAAACTATTAAAATGCTGACTATTTCTCAACAGGCAATGGAGACATACATATTTTAGAATTACCAGGCATGGCAAAGAACCAAATAAATGGATCAGAGAACAGATTAGAATGTAAAATATAATTATGGCTCCAATGAAGGTGAATTTGAAGTGTCCTATGCATGTAACCAGGTAAATATATAGAGGAGGGGCCAAGGAAATCATTTGCTTGATCCCATGATGTGAGAGACTGAGAAAATGACCTAGTGGATACATAACATTAGAAAACATGCAGAAGCACCAAGTGAGATGGCACAGTGGTTAGCACACAGGATTTGCATTTGGAAGGATGATGGTTCAAACCAGGTTTATATTTTCTGTGATTTATTTATTTATTTATTTATTCATCCATGGAACAATAAATATTGTATGGATGTCGTCAGATTACAACACATGAGCACACATTTACATTTACAATTAAACAGGTTTCTCATATTTTGTGTAGTTTTTGTAACTAGTCATACACATATTTATAATTACATAATATTTTGGTGATAATGTCATATGTTGCTAATAATCTACATCTATGTTAAATATTCTCTTACAGTATAACAACTTTTACTTACTAAAAAGGTTTTAAGCTTTTGTCTGAAAGTGAGGGGCTCATTTTTTTCTTTAATTTCTTGTGGTAATTTGTTGTACAGTTTTATGCCATTGTAAAATATACTTTTTTGCGTCTTCGCCTTGTTCTTTCTATCTAGATGGAGGTGTTGACAAGCTCTTGTTTCATGGTCATGTATTAGGCTGTTTGTGTTGTACATGTTGAGATTTTTCTTAATGAACATTATGTTCTGAAAGACATCCTCACAAGAAACAGTTAGAATTCCTAGCTTTCTAAATAATTCTAGACAGTGGGCCCTGTTGTTGCTATTTGTTATTATCCTTATGGCTCTTTTTTGTACTTTGAACACAGTTTGTATGTTACTGGCACTTGTTCCCCAAAACATGATCCCATAGCTGAGGACTGAGTGTAGATATCTGTAATATGTTGTTTTAAGACAGGTATTATTGCATACTGGTGCTAGGATTCTAAGAGCATAGCATGCTGTGGATAATTTCTTTGCCAAATTGTTGACATGGTTTGTCCATTTCAGTTGGCTGTCTACATTTATCCCTAAGAATTTGGTACTTGTTACACATTCTAATTCATTATTATTAACTTTTATTCTAGTGGCATTGTGTTTTTTGTTCAATTGGAAGTTAATATAGTTAGTTTTCTTTACATTTAGGGTTACTTTATTTTTTAATGACCAGTTGTGGACATCATTGAGAGCCTCGTTTGCTCTTTCTGACAGTTGTGTTGGATTTTCACCTGTTATTACTATGTTGCTGTCATCAGCAAAAGTATTTTTTCGCCATGTCTGATACTTTGTGGGAAGCCGTTAACGTATATAAGAAACAATGTTGCGCCTAATACACTATACTTTGTGGGAAGCCGTTAACGTATATAAGAAACAATGTTGCGCCTAATACACTTCCTTATGGGACGCCTATATTCACATTTTCTGGGTCATACAGGTGTTTTATAAGGGAATTGTTTGAAACTTGTGATATCTCAACTCGTTGAATTCTGTTTTCCAAGTATGATTTGAACCACTTCTTTGTCACACCTCTTATTCCTATTTGCCCTAATTTATGAAGTAAGATTTTGTGGTCAACTGTATCAAAGGCCTTGGACAAGTCTAAAAAGATACCACTTACATTTTCACCTTTGTCCAGTGCTTCTAAAATTACTTTAGTGAACTGTGCTATAGCATATTGTGTGCCTTTTCCAGGCCTAAAGCCAAATTGGTCATTGGAAAGAAGATTATATTTATTCAGGTAATTTAGCAGTCTCTTTTTGATTAGTATTTCTATTATTTTAGAAATGATAGACAGTATAGAGATCGGCCTGTAGTTCTCTACATTTTCCACATCTCCGTTTTTAAGGATAGGTATAACTTTTGCTTGTTTTAGGTACTCCGGAAAGTATCCAGATTCGAAAGATTCATTAATTATGTCTGTTAATGGGCCCTTTATGGAGTCTATACAATCTTTAATTATGCAGACTGGGATTTCATCAAGTCCTACTGAAGTTTTATTTTTTAGTTGGTGTACTACTAGTGCCACTTCCCTTTCTGTAGTTGGCAAGAGCACCATTGAGTTTGTTGGCTGGTTCTAAGTAGGTAAATCATACGTATCTGGAAATTTCTGCTGTAATTTTTTTGCAATACTACTGAAATATGAGTTTACAAAATCAGCTAATTTTTTGGGGTTACCTACTGGTACATCTTTGTTTTTAATATGTGAATTTAGGTCCTTTTTAGCAGAGTTAGATGTTTCCTGTTTGACGATGTTCCAGGCTGCTTTGCTCTTGTTTTCAGCTTCAAGTAATATTTTGTTGTTTGAAAGTTTTTTTGCGGCTAGCAACACCTTTCTGTAAATTTTCATGTACTTTTTGTAGGATTGCAGAACTTCTGGGTTAGATTGATTATTTTTTATGGAGTTGAGATATCTAAGAGTTTCTGAGGATTTTTTGATACCTGTAGTCACCCACTGATTTCTCTTTGTAATTTTAATTTGATAAAGAGTTTTGGGAAACATCTCTTCAAATCTGAGTTTAAAAATTGACATGAACTTGATAAATTTCTGATTTGCGTTGGTTTCTGCATAGACTTCCCCCCAATCTTCATATTCTAGCTGGGATTTAAACTGATGCAGGGCTGATTTCTGAAAACCACTTCAGGCAAATGCCTTGGGTGGTTCCTTTGAAAGGGCTTGGCTGACTTCCTTCCTCATCCTTCCCAAATCTGATGGGACCAACGACTTTATTGTTTCCTTCCCCCCCCCCCCCCCCTCCCCCAACTCTCTCTTCTCCAAATCAACCAACCAACCATGCAGAAGCAGCATGGAGTATCACAGAAGACTTGCATGAAGAGATCTAGAACAGTTCTTTATCCAGCATATAAAACAGCTGATGATGATTATCCTGGGTCAATGCACACAAGTATATACAGGATATGAGTCAATTCCAAGATTGCTTTCACCTACACAATATCTTACTAGTAATAAATTCAGAATAGGCAGTCATAACAGAGTTCACAGGACAATGTTTGCAGAGTGGGCCACCAGAGTCATATGTCCTTCCCAAAATTCACAAATAAAATATATTCATCCATTTATTGATAATGAAATAGTAGTTCATTACAATAAACTATTATGCTTTATTACAGTGCGAAGAATTGTGTTGTCACAAGCAGCTTGCTGAAAATGTGGGTTGTTCTGCCCCATGGTTATCTGGAGTTGACATGCCACACTGTTCGAATTACACTTCAAATAAGAAATTGATGGATGGTTACATGAAGTAAGTTCTTGAAATTTATGCACAAAAGTTTTGTGTCTTGTCTGTGAATTATTAATCGGTGTGACAAGGAAGAATAACACAAAATAAATTTCAGTTATGTACACATAATTGAAAACTGGAAAAACAATCAGATTATTAGCATTAGTTATACATGATGGAAAGTTACATCTTCATAATCTTGCAGCATGACAATGAATATATCCTTCCCCCCCCCCCCCCCCCCCCCCCAAGAAAATCTTTGTCAAATAATATTTCATCTTCTAAAACTACTTAGTGAAATTCCCTTAATTTAATTTGAGATACTATATAAACATGATTAACAACTGTCTAACATGTAACAAAGCATATAATAATAAAGGACCCACTGAAACACACGTGAAACAAGAAAATGGTCAAATGAATAACAAAAGATAAGAGTAGTTATCATCAGGAAAGCTCCAAAACAGGATGTTTGTTGATGGGACAAGCACCTTAGACACAAAATCTTACAGGGGATCTGTGACACTGTTGGCACTAATGATTATACACTTGCCTTGATCACCATAATTATTTTTTCTGTATTTCTAATTTCTCTTGATGAGCTTTGGGTTGCCCCACCATCACATCTTTAACATCAACACACAGTATCTTGTCACTTATAATCATTCCATTACAACACCAGTGCCCAAATTGGGCATTAGGCATGGGTGCCAGCTCAAACTTGCAAGGCACAGTCCATATGATAGCTGAACTGGTATGTATTTGGTTCACATTAAACGGTTTCAATAAAACAAAAGTATTAGGAAAATGATAAGATTGCTACTTACCATAAAGATTACATTTTGAGTTGCACACAAGCACAACAAAAAGACTGTTACACTTTTAGCTTTTGGCCTAAGCCATCTTCAGAAAAGAAAACATGTATACAGTCATATGAGCAAATACCCCTAATGCGCACATGACCACCATCTCCAGCAGCTTAGACCCAAATGCAGCTGTCACATAGGAAAGCAGCAATAAGGAGAGGGCAGGGAAGGGGGAGGGATAGAAGGTTATGGTTGGGGGTTAGTGAAGTATTACTCGGTTCTTTCAATTTGACACCCGTTATTGATTTTCCTACTCGGGTGGTAAAGGATAGCAGCTCACTGATAGATAACTTCTTTATAGACCAAGATAAGTTTAACCAGATAAATGCTCAGCCTGTTGAGAATGGTCTTTCTGATCATGGTGCACAGCTAGTTACAATATATGACATAGCTCCATTCATCAATACTAAACAGTCCTCCAAAGTAGTACGTTCAGTCAACGATTTAACAATTGCAAATTTCAGGGAAAGCCTACAGCAGATAGACTGGGATGAGGTGTACCATGAACCTGATGCCAATTTAAAATATAATTTATTTCATGACATTTTTGTAAATGCATTTGAAAACTGCTTCCCCAAGAAAATAGTTAAATATACTCGTAAGAAACCTTGTAACAAACCATGGCTTACTAAGGGTATAAAAATATCTTGTAACCGGAAAAGGGAAATGTATCTGACAGCAAGAAAGAGTAGTGACCCAGAAACTATCAAAAATTATAAAAACTACTGTGTTATATTAAGAAAAGTTATTAAAAAATCCAGGAGTATGTGTATCATGTCTGAAATCAGCAACTCTGATAATAAAATTAAAACAATTTGGAATATTATTAAAAGAGAAACAGGTCAACCAAGAGCAGAGGAAGACAGTATTACCATCAAATTGAATGAAAACTTTACGAACAAAAAGTCAGAAGTTGAAAATATTTTTAATAATCATTTTCTAAATGTTGTGGATATAGTAGGATCCAGGTGTTCATTAGAAGATGCTAGGCTGTTAATGGAAGAGGCCATACCTATGCAATTTGATACAATTGAAATCTCACCCACTTCTCCCTCTGAAATTAGGAAAATAATAAACTTGCTTAAAAGCAAAAACTCACATGGAATTGATGGCATTTCCAGCAAAATACTAAAAGCTTGTTCTCAACAGATAAGTAAGATTCTCAGCCACCTACGTAATAGCTCTCTGGAACAGGGCATTTTCCCTGATAGACTGAAATATGCTATTGTTATACCTTTGCATAAAAAGGGGGATAGATCTGATGTCAACAATTACCGTCCAATCTCCCTTCTAACAGCTTTATCCAAAATTTTTGAGAAAGTAATGTATTCAAGAGTAGCTTCACATATCTGTAAAAATGAACTACTAACAAAATGTCAGTTTGGTTTCCAGAAAGGTTTTTCAACAGAAAATGCCATATATGCTTTCACCAGTCAAATTTTGAATGATCTGAATAACCGAACACCACCCATTGGGATTTTTTGTGATCTCTCAAAGGCTTTTGATTGTGTAAATCATGAAATTCTGCTAGACAAGCTCAAGTATTGTGGCGTGAGTGGGACAGTGCACAAATGGTTTAATTCATACCTAACTGGAAGAGTGCAGAAAGTTGAAATAAGTAGTTCTCATAACATGCAAAGATCAGCACATTCCTCAAACTGGGGAACTATCAAGAATGGGGTTCCACAAGGGTCAGTCTTGGGTCCTTTGTTGTTCTTATTATATATTAATGACTTGCCATTCTATATTCATGAAGAGGCAAAGTTAGTTCTCTTTGCTGATGATACAAGTATAGTAATCACGCCTGACAAACAAGAGTTAACTGATGAAATTGTCAATACTGTCTTTCAGAAAATTACTAAGTGGTTCCTTGTAAATGGACTCTCACTGAATTTTGATAAGACACAGTACATACAGTTCCGTACAGTGAATGGTATGACGCCATTAATAAATATAGACCTTAATCAGAAGCATATAGCTAAGGTAGAATATTCCAAATTTTTAGGTGTGTCCATTGATGAGAGATTAAATTGGAAGAAACACATTGATGATCTGCTGAAACGTTTGAGTTCAGCTACTTATGCAATAAGGGTCATTGCAAATTTTGGTGATAAACATCTTAGTAAATTAGCTTACTACGCCTATTTTCACTCATTGCTTTCATATGGCATCATATTTTGGGGTAATTCATCACTGAGGAATAAAGTATTTATTGCACAAAAGCGTGTAATCAGAATAATAGCTGGAGTCCACCCAAGATCATCCTGCAGACATTTATTTAAGGATCTAGGGATATTCACAGTAGCTTCTCAGTATATATATTCTCTTATGAAATTTGTTATTAACAACCAAACCCAATTCAAAAGTAATAGCAGTGTGCATAGCTACAATACTAGGAGAAAGGATGATCTTCACTATTCAAGATTAAATCTAACTTTGGCACAGAAAGGGGTGAATTATACTGGCACTAAAGTCTTTGGTCACTTACCAAATAGTATCAAAAGTCTGACAGATAACCAACAAGTGTTTAAGAAGAAATTAAAAGAATTTCTGAATGACAACTCCTTCTACTCCATAGAGGAATTTTTAGATATAAATTAAGGAAAAAAAAGAAAAAAATATTTAAAAAAATAAAAAAATTAAAAAAAAAGTTGTTATATTAACTTAAGTATGTTGTTAAATTAACCTAATTATGTCATGTATTGGAAAATTTGACTCGTTCCACATCATTACGAAATATCGTATTCATGATCCATGGAACTAGTATTAATCTAATCTAATCTAATCTAATCTAATCTGTCTGCCAGTGCCTGCAGAAACTAGAGGGATGCATGACAAGGCTGCTAGGTGTAGCATCAGGAGGCTATAAGGCAAGGAGGCTGAGGGGCAGGGAGAGAGCAGAAAAGGAGAGGAGCAGGGAAGAGGAAAGATGGGCTGGTGCATTGGCAAGGGGTGGCACACAATGAGGGTGGGGGATGTGAATGTGGAGTGGGTGATAGGACAGAGGTGGTAGAAACTGTTGGATGGAGGGTTTGAGGACAATAGGTTACTGTAGGTTTTGGAAGGGGTAAGTATGGTTGTTGTAAGGATAACTCCCCTCTGATGGGGTAGGATAAGCCTGTGACAGGACTGGAATAGAAAGTGTGGTGTTGCTGGTTCAGACAGGTCTTACACCTGGGTCTTCCACAGAGATATGATTCCTGTGGCAAGGATTGGGAGTGGCAGGGGGTTGGACTAGGATGTTGTAAAGGTTGAGTAGTGACAGAACACCAATTTAGGAGGGGCAGGAATGATCTTAGTTAAAATATCCCTCATTTCAGGGCATTGTGATAGGTAATCAAAGCCCTGACAAAGGATGTGGTTCAGTTGTTCCAGTCCAGGGTGGTACTGAGTGTGGTACTGAGTGACAAAGAAGTGCCTCCTTGTAGCTCATTCTTGGTGGTGGTGGTGGGAGGATTGGGGCTGTGTGGGGAAATGGCATGGGAGCTCTATTTACAGAGTAAGTCTGGGGTTAGTATCTGTCTGTAAAGGTCTTGGTGAGACCTTCGGTATACTGGGCAACGGAGTTCTTGTCACTGCAAATATAACATTTCCAAGAGTCCAGGCTGTATGGGAGGGATATTTTGGTGTGGAAGGGTTGTTGAAATGCAGGTACTATTTTTGGTTGGTGGAATTAAAGAGGACAGAGGACAGAGGTGTTGGTGGAACTACCAGAGAAGAGCAAGTCAACAGCCAGGAAGGTATCATGGTGGGTTGGGGAAGACCAGGTAAAGAGGGTGGGAGAGATATTGTGGTTGTGAAAGAAAGAGGATTGAGTGTCTTGTCCCTGCATCCACATCATGAAGGTATCATCAATGAACCAGAACCAGACAAGGGGTATGGGATTTTGGGAGGCTAGGATGGTTTCCTCTAGGTGGCCCATTGGCCCATAAACATGTTGGCATAGGAGGGTGTAATGTGGGTGCTCATGGCTGTGCCACAGATTTGTCTGAATGTGTTCCTTTCAAAGGAGCAATAGTAGTGTGTTAGGGTAAAGTTGGTGAGACTGAGATTCTACCAGTCCCCGGCCCTCACAAATCTGATGTTGCAAAAACACATGTCCATCACCCAGGCACCCAGAACCACCTCTGCTCTGTAAGATAGCACTACTGTACAATCCCAGCTACATACATCACATCTCTGAAATTGACTCCTTTGCTCTCCAGCATAAGTTATCCAACCTACTGACATCCTATTGCTGCCTTGGGGCACCACTATCCAACTCCAGTCCTAACCACAGTGTTCCTCCTTGTCAACCCCTCATAGCATCCAGACCCTGCCTAGTTGACCTTCTCAACTTGCCATAGCCCCCAAAACTCCCAAGCAACATTCAGCTAATTCTAGAGCTGCAACATTCCAAAACATTGCTGTTAACCTTTCCAGAAAATCCTCAGCCCCACAGGAGTTTCAGTCCTATTCAAAGACCTTGCCTTTAGCCCTACACCCAAATTTAACCATTTTTGACTTGTCAAAGATGTACTCTCCTTCCCTTGATCCCTGCAGTGGAAACATTTCTTTGCCATCAGTCCCTCCTACCAAAGCCAACCTAAGCCCAACATTGAACCCTATCTCTCTCAGTTCATACCACCATCCAACTATAGTTCTTTCCACCTTCCACCTAACCACCTCCTGATCACATTCCATGAATTCCTTACCTCCAACTTGACCTCACCATCTTTCCTCATGTCTCTTCCTAAGAACACCAACCTTTCAGCAGAAAAAAGGACAGTCATACACAACTGAAAAACAAATCCTGACCTAATCATCCCACCTGCAGACGAAGGCTCCACCACTATCATTATGAATCACAGTGATTACCTGGTGGGGGACCTCTGTCAATTACCTGACACCTCCACCTACAAACTCTGATAGAGTGATCCCATCCCAGAAGTACAAGGTAACCTTCAAGCCTTTCTTAAAACCTTAGGCCATTCCCAAACCTGTCCCCTGAATCCATTTTCCTCCTCACCCCTTTGACACCACACATATCCACCTTCCCAAAATTCGCACAACCAGCAGTCCGGACACCCCATTGAAGCTAATTATTGTGCCCTGACTAAATGAATTTCGCCCTCATTGACCAATATCTGCACCCAATTGCCCAGAATCTAGTCCCCCACATCAAAGTTACCACTTCCTTCTCTGACTCTTTGACATCCCCACCCCTTTACCTACAGGATCCCTTCTTATCACTGTTTACATCATTTCCCTATACACCAACGTCCCTCATGCCCATGGTCTTGCCACTATTGAACACTACCTTTCCCAAAGTCCTCCAACCTTGGAACATACCATGTTGCACCCTACCAACTTTATCCTAACACACAACTACTTCTCCTTTGATAGGAAGGTATACAAATAAATCTGGAGCACAGTCATGGAAACCCGAATGTCACCCTCCTTTACCAACCTGTTTATGGGCCCTCCAGAAAAAAACCTTCCTAGTCTCCCAAAACCCCATACCCCTGGTCTGGTTCAGATGCACTGATGTCATCTTCATGATCTGGTCTCAGGGCCAAGTCACACTGTTCTCATTCATTGACAACTTCAATACCTTTTCTCCATCCACTTCTCCTGGTCCTCCTCAACCCAATGTGCCACCTTCCTAGGCATTGACCTCCTTCTTTCTGATGACTCCATCCACACTTTTGGCAACATTAAACCCACCAACCACCACCAACACCTGCATTTCATCAGTTTTTATCCCTTCCACACCACAAAATGCCTTTCATACAACCTGGCCATCCAGAAATGGCATATCAGCAATAACAAGAACTCCTTTACCCAGTACACTGAAGGTCTCGCCAAAGCCTCACAGACAGGCACTATGACCCAGACCTATTCCATAAACAGATTTCCCCTCCCGTTTCCCCACACATACTCCAATTCTCCCATCACCAAGAATCAGCTGCAAAGCAGTGATGCCTTCTTCATCCAATACAACCCTGGACTGCAACAACTGAACCACATCCTTCTTCATAATGTCCTGAAATAAGGGGAATCCTACCCAAGATCCTCCCAGCTCCTCCTAAAATGGTGTTCCTCCACAATATTCTAGTCCGAACCCCTTGACACAGGGATCATATCCCTGTGGATGACCCAGGTCCAAGACCTGCCCAATTGACCCACACAGCACTTCCTATTCCAGTCCTGCCGTAGGCTTATCTTACCCCATCAGAGGTGAGCCACCTGTGAAAGCAACCACATCATACACCAGCTCTGCTCCAACCATTGCACAGCATTTTGTATAGGTATGATGAGCAACTGGCTGTCCATCAGGGTGAAAGGCCATCACCAACTTTATGGCCAAGAGCATGGTAGATCACCCTGTGGCACAAAGTGCAGCTGAACATAATATGCTTGTTTACAATGGCTGCTTCATAGCCCAAGCCATCTGGATCCTCCCCTCCACCACCACTATTCTGAACTGTGCAGATGGGCCTTATCCCCACAACAAATTCTCCACTTCCAAAATAACCCCAGCCTCAACTTTCAAAAACCTACTGCCTGCACATCCTCCATCCAACAGTTTCTGTTCCCTCTGTCCAATCACCTCCTTCCTATTCATGTCCACCACCCTCATTGTGTGCCACCCTCTGCCAACACATCCACCCATCTTTTCCTTCCTTGCTCCCCTCCTTTTCCACTCTCCCACCTCCCCTCCTCACTCCTCCCAACACTGCACTTAGCAGCTTGTCATGCCTCCATCTTGTCCGTGCACATTCTGCCAGACAGCAGTCTTCTCTCCCCCAACCTGTACCCTGTTATCCCTCCCCCTTTCCTGCCCCACTCTAGATTATCACTTTTGTTCTACATGAGAGTTGCATTCTGGCCCAAGCTGCCAAAGATGATGGTCATTTGTGTGTGTGATGTGCATCCTTGTATGAATGTGTGTGTTTTTTCTTTTCTGAATAAAGCTTAGGACAGTCGCTAAATGCACAACAGACTTTTTGTTGTGCCTGTCTGCACTCAATGGGTTATCCTTATGGCAAGCAGCACTCTATAACTTTCCTAATATGGTTGATATCCCAACTTGGAGTTCCCATTTTTTAGTTTTACTAAACTAAATTGTTCTGGCAGTGTCGCCTAACTGGTATGAAGGGTTATATGTGGTTGAGTGGATTGTTTTGCAGATTTTCATTCCTTTTTGTCTTAAGGTGGTATCTTGTGTGTAAGTATTCATTCTGCAGAAACAAACAGTAAGAATATTATGTATTATAAAGAACCACAATCCTAAAGAGGTATCCTTAAAGATATAGATACTCTTGCACTTCCAACCCATTTCTTTTACTCCTTAATTGTTTTTGCTGCTGACAATAAAAAACTGCTCCATTTCAAATGTGATTTACATATTCTCACTAAGTGACACAAATATAATTTTGACATATATCTTGTCTCTTTGGGTAGTTTTCATGGAGGAGTTACACGTTTGACATAAAGATCTTTAACAAGTTCCCCATCTAAAATAAAGAAAGAAACTGTGAATATCTGCCAGTTTGAATATCTGCCAATCCAAAAAGTAATTAGCCACTCCTAAAGATTATCTGTATATTTAGATGTGAGAATTCGGAATTCCTTTTAGTTTTATGGCAAGTAACAGTATACATTATAAAACTGTATGAGAAGTAGTGGTACATGTAAAGAAGCCTCAGTGTAGGTAACTATTTTATTTGAAAAATACCAATGTATTCATGTAAATACTAAGCCACCAGAAGGAAACCAATAGCTGCTATTTGATGCAATTGAGGAAACAGCAGTTGTTTCCTTCAAAATAGTGTCTTTCCTGCTAGTTTTTTTTAATTATATTTAGTGAGCATATACAAAAATAGCACTGGACAGTATAGTGATACTTTTTGGATAATACAGTGTGCAAATAAGTTACTTGTCTTTTGTTAATACATAACTTGACTTATTCCATATGACTGAAGATAGGATCTGTGGAACATCAATTCCACAGGGTATCTTTTCAGACTGATTGAAGTATGTAATTGTTAGACCACTCTTTAAAAAATAAATTAGAACAGATATTAATAATTACTCATTTCATTGTAAACTTTTTTTAAAAATATTTTTAGAAGGGTAATGCACTTAAGAATAGTTGACTATGTATGTAAATGTGATACTGTATTCTGAGTCTGTCCCAATTAGGATTCTAGAAGGGCCTCTCCACTGACCATGCTGTCTGCTATTTCGTTGACTGTGTAGGAATGTACCTGAAGGCAAAATTTTACTTTCCATGACTTTACTTGATCTGTTTAAGGCATTGGATTGTAAAAATCACAACAGTGATTTGCCAATACTGAAAGTGTATGGCTTTCAAGATACAATGAATATGTGGGTTTCTTCTTATGTATCAGTAAGTGATTGGAAGCAAAGAGTCATCTTAGATAGCTCTTGCAGTTTTCACAATTGAAAGGTTGAGTTTCGCTTTTTAATTAACATACTTGTGATAACAGCAAACATTACAGCTTTTGAACTCTCTCTTGAAAATTATTTATGTAGCATAAGAATAAGAGCAATCCTTATGCTCCTCCCTCTCCTCACCTCACGTCATGTTCCTCCACTCTGAGTTTAGTTTTATTCCTGCCAGTCTGTCAATGTGACCCTTTGTCTTCCATTAAGAATGTGAAATGCCATTAATGCAACAACATTTTAGTTGCTCAAGTATAATTTTGCGGGTCACACAATCAATGGCTTCGGCAAGTTTACTGAATATACAAACAGGAAAATTTTCCATATTATGATTTATTTATTGTACAGTTTTAAGCCCAATATTAAATATAATACAGACAATAACACATGTAATTTACTAACAGACATCCAAATTTTTGATATAATCAATTTTGTCATTCATTGCTATCAGGAAATCATCAGAAGTACCTCAACAGGCCCTGTTGGAACATTTGGTAACTATATGATGGACGGTTTGACTGGCTGCTCCACAATTTAAATTTGGAGATGGAGCCTTATCACCTCTATGAAGAGAGTCCATGCTTTTGCCATGAATTCATGTTTGATATGAATGGTGTGTTTTATCCCATGTTGTAGGATGAGATTGCTCTGCTAGTGTTCCTATTGTGTGTTACTGTACAAATTTCTCTGTGGACTACTCTATAAAAAAGCCAAACTTAGAGGTGGTAGGGAAATTCTGCCTTAAACATGAGTCAGTACTGAATACTATTATAAATTACTTTCTCAACAACTTCTGCAAAACACTGACAGGAGAGAAATGGGTCTGCTGTAGTTAGAGGTGGTTAGCTCATCTCTAGTTTTATTGATGGTTTCACTAGGGCATATCTAATTTTATCATGAAATACACTCTGAGTCTGTGGCTTCAGCAGCCAGAGACTGTGGTCATGCTTGTGTAAGTTGCATTTGTGTGTGTGTGTGTGTGTGTGTGTGTGTGTGTGTGTGTGTGTGTGTGTGTGTGTGTGTGTGTGTGTGTTCTATCTCCAACTAAGGTCTTGTAGGCCAAAAGCTCATTTTCTGACAGTCTTTTTGTTGTGCCTATCTGAAACTCTGCATCTCTGCTATTTGGTGAGTAGCATCTATCCTTTTCATAATATTGTTATATTACATCCTGGATTTTCCATTGTTGAACTCTGAGTCTTTGGTTATGAATATGGCTGAAGGGTAATTTTATCGAGTCAGAGGAAGATTTTAATCTTTCTCTAAAGACATCATCCCAACCATCATAATTACCACATTTTAGTTACATAATGCATTTTGTAAACTTCAAATGGGCTCCCCTTTTAAAAATTATTGCCTATTAGTGGTGTATGCAGTGTCTGCTGAAGTAATATAACTATTGTAAGCTACATCCACTTTAACACACTTTTTGTAGTCAGGGGTTGGTCTCCCTCTACAATGCTTTCAATATCCTATTTGAAAAGCTACCAGTCTCTCAAGAATTTTTGCTTTAGAAAGATGATTGTTTTCTTGGAAGACATCAGATTGACTGAATGCTTGTAGTACTAATTCTCAAATTTAGAACAGTGATTTTTCTTTTGAACTCACTGTTCAGCTATGATCCACCATCCAATATCCTTGATACCTATTTGTTGTAGACTATTATAACATACTCTGAGCTCAAAGATAATGAGGTACCTTGAACATAATGACCATCTCTGTGCCAACAATCATGAATTCTGAAAACATTAATCATATGTAACCAAACTTGCACTTTCCAAAAATGACATCTTGAAAATTACAGATCAAGGCAGTCAGATCGATGTTGTACTTCTCATAGGATGCAGCAGCATATCTACACATATCATCATAAGCATGATCATATGAGGTATCAAGAGAAATTTGTGACTGGGTTGAGGATTCTTTGGTAGTGAGAACGCAGCTTGTTACATTGGATAAAGAGTTATCCAAAGTTGCAGAAATGATTTCAGATGTGCCCAGGAAAGATTGTAAGGACTTCTGTTTGTCATGTTGTATATTAATGACCTCACAGAGAATACAACCTAGTTCATCCACATCTGCAGATCTAGGGAGAAACAAATCAGGAAGTTGACATATTTTGCATATTTCACTCAATAATGTCATTTGGGATAATGTTCTGGGGTGACTCATGTTTAAAAAAGGAAGCCTCCATTGCTCAAAAATGTGCTTTAGGAATAATATATGGAGCACACCCAAGATCATCTTACAGAAATCTGTTTAAGGAGTTGGCATTCTGACTATATCTTCACAGTACATTTACTTCTTCTTGAAGTTTACTGTAAATAATCCACTGCAGTTCAAAAGGAACAATAATGTATAAAATTATGATACCAAAAGGAAAAATAACATTCATTACTCCACATTAAGTTTTCTTTAGCAAAAAAAGGGATGCACAATGCTGTAACCAAAATTTTTGATAACTTGACTGTGATATAAAATGTCTGCAAGACACAAAAATAAAACCTGAAACAAAATGAAAAGGTTTCTCCTTGATAGCTCCTTCTATCCTGTAGAATAATTCCTGTTACTGTAGTGTGTAAACCACAATGGGTAGGCATTACTAAATCACATCTGCATATTTAATAAAATATTTTTTAAAAATTACAAATGTTCAGCATGTAGCCATATTTATAAATTAATTTGCAATGTGAATATAAATGACTCATTCCAGATCATTACAATTTATCTTGCAAATGTTCCATGGAACATGAAACTAACAAACTAACTTAATAGTAACCTCAGACTGTTTGCAATGTTGCAGTTATCAACATTATCTGGCATGAAATACTATCTGAAAAAAGCTGCACAAATATTCAGCCAGAACTCAAAAAGATTTCAAAATGATTTAAAGATTGTTAACTTGCTTTAAATTTTCAACATTGTAAAAATGTGCACTTCACAAAATAAAAAAGATAGAAGTATCCTATGAGTACAGCATAATGAGTCACAGTTGTAATGGACAGCTCATACAAATACCTGGGTGTAACATTTCATAGGTATATGAAATTAAACAATTACATAGGCTCAGTCATAGGTAAAGCAAGTGGCAGACTTTAGTTTATTGTCAGAATACTTGGGAAATGCAATCAGTCTAGAAAGGAGATTGCTTACAAATCACTCATATGATACATCCTAGAATACTGTTCAAGTGTGTTAGACCAGTACCAAATAGAGCTAACAGGGGATACTGAATGTTTTCATAAAAGGGCAGCACAAATAGACAAAGGTTCCCTTAACCCATGAGAGAGTGTCACGGAAATGCTGAAATGGAAATGAGGGTTTAGCATCATTGGCCGGGAGGCCCCTCATGAGGCAGATCCAGCCGCCTTGGTGCTTGTCTTATTACATTCGACACCACATTGGGTGACCTGCATGCCAGATGGGGATGAAATGATGATGAAGGCAACACAACACCCAGTCCCCGAGTGGAGAAAATCCTCAACCCAGCAGAGAATCGAACCCAGGCACCTTAGGATGGCAGTCCATCACACTGACCATTCAGCTATCAGGGCAGACATGGGAATGCTGAAGAAACTGAACTGCCAGACATTTGAAGATAGACACAAACTATCAACAGAAAACCTACTTATAAAGTTTCAAGAACCAGCTTCAAATGATGACTCTAGGAGTATGCTACAATCCCCTATGTATTGCTCCCTCAGGAATCATGAGGACAAGATTAGATTAAACACAGCACATGCAGAAGTGTTTAAAATCACTCTTTTCACACTCCATATGCCAATGGAATGGGGAGAACCCATAATAACTTGTACAGTGGGAAGTACCCTCTGCCATGTACTTCACAATAGATTATGGATGTAGAGGTAGCTACTGAAAGAGACATAAGGAACACAAATGTGAGATGAATGGGTAGCCTTGAAAGATGAAATAGCGAAGGCAGCAGAGGATCAAATTGACAACTGAGAAGGTCCAGTAAAAATTCTGGGATAACACAAAAAATATTAAACCTAACTGATGTTTGACAATGGCCAATGTCGTATATGAAATGCAGAGTGGCAATAGCAAGAAAGGTATTCCCAGAAAATGGATTTTGTTAACATGGCGTGAAAATTTAAATGTGAAGAGTTCTTTCTTGAACCTGTTTGCCTGGAGTGTAGACTTGTTTTGAAGTGAAAACATAGATGACAAGCAGTTCAGATAAGGAGAAAGAGAAGCTTATGAAATGTGGCACTAAACAAGAATGTTGAACATTAGATGAGTGGATAGAATAAAGGATGAGGAAGTACTGAAACAAATTGGGGAAAAATTTGTATTGCATGCTCCGTTAAGAGTCCTTTACAAATGTCACATAGAGTGGTAATTAACAAGTTCCACTCAGACAAATCAGTTAGTATTCTATTATAGGTTATTTCCTAAGACTTTCTGAAAAGAAAGGAAAGAGTGGTATAGATCTGTAATTAGATGTACTTTACTTTTGTTCAGTTTCATAAATGGATATTACTGCAGCATATTTAAGTCTGTCTAGAAATATGTTCTGAGTCACTGATTGATTACAGATTTCCTTACAGATAATCCTATCAAATCAGCATTGGATTTTAATATTTTGGTAGAAACACCACCAAAGCCAGCAGAATGTCTTCTTTTTAGTAAGCTGACGTTTTCTCCAATCATCTTAGAAGTTCATCCACCCTGGTAGCTGAGTGGTCAGTGAGACAGAACAGCACGCCAAGGGGCCTGGGTTCGATTCTCAGCTGGGCTGGAGATTTCCTTTGCTCAGGGAATCGGTGTTGTGCTGTCCCATTCATCATCATCTCATCCTCATTGACATTCAAGTCGCCGAATGGGGTCAACTCAAAAGACTTTCACTAGGCGAATGATCTACCTGATGGGAGGGCCTAGCCACATGACATTTCATCTTAGAAGTTGCATTTTGAAACTAATGTCTGTTGGTGGTGCATGCAGTGTCTGCAGAAGTAACTCTAATGCACCTTTATTTGCTTCCATATTAGTTGGTGAAATGTTTGCTGCCTCACTGAGGAAGTATTCACTGGATTTAGTGGTTGATGTCTCCAAAAAAAAGTCAATCTGTTGAAGAATTCTGAAACATGTTTTATGCACACGTATTACAACTTCTTGGAGAACGAAAATCTGCTCTATACAAATCAACATATGGATTATACAAACAGAGACCTTGTGAAACTCAGCTCACTCTGCTCCTCCATGAGATCCACAGTGCTGTAGGCACCAGCACTCATTGATGCCATGTTTCTAGACCTCAGCAAGGTATTTTATACTGTCTTGCACTGCCTTTTAGTGAAAAAAATATGAGCTCACCAAGTATCGGACTAGTAGAATGTGTTGGAAGCTATTTAAGGCTCTTTGAAAATTATGCAGTTCTGTATAAGAAGGTTGCAATGCCAGAAGACAGTAAGGCTTTCCAGCAAGACCTACAGAGGATTGATAAATGGTGCAGGGGCTGGCAGTTGAACCTGAATCAAATAAATACAATATAGGAAAAGAAATTCACTGCTGTACAACTTAAACTACTGATACTGAGTTACTGGAAACAGTATCTACCATAAAATATCTAGGAGTATCTATCCAGAGTGACCTTAAGTGGAATGACAACATAAAACAAATAACAGGAAAAGCAGATTACAGACTGAGCTACGGTGGAGGAATCTTAAGGAAATGTAATTCATTCACTAAATAAATGGCTTGCAAATTGCTCATTCAACCAATTCTTTTGTTCATCAAACAGGGACTCTTACAGGTAGGACTGATAGAAGATCCTAGGAAGAGTAGCACATTTTGTCACGGGATCGTTCAGTTGGCACAAGAGCATTAATGAGATGCTCAACAAACTCCCACTACAAGAGAGGTGTTAAGCATCATGGAAAGGTTGACAATTGAAATTTGAAGAGGATACTTTCCAGAAAAGAATGAACTGTGACAGAAGACCAAACAACAGGGGACTGATGTACTAGGACTTGCATTGATGCTATGGAATAGTGCATTGATAATGGCTAGGCACTAGCCAAGATCTAGACTTGCCTAACAAAACCTGAAAGAAAAGGAAGACTGATTGCTGTGCTCTGTCATTTGAAAATCATATCACAGTCACTGATTGCACCATTCCTAATGGAAGGTAACTTGACTTTCTGGAAGAGCCGGGCAACATATTACTTCCCCACAAATACATCACATGGAATGACTACAATGAAAAATTTGGGAAGTTAGAGCTAATACAGAGGATTACCAACAATCATTCTTCTACACATCATTTGCAAATGGAACAGGGGAGAAGGGATAAACTAGTGGTACCCTCTGCCACACACTATAAGGTGGCTTGCAGAGTATTTATGTAAATGTAGAAAGTGTCGCCATTTCTGACAATCTCATTTTCTGGGGGTTTAATTTCACTTGGGTCACTATATTTGTTTGTTTCTTGTTTAAGAGCATCTCTACCTGGCACAAGGTACTTTAATGCTTGCGTTAGCCTCCCCTTATCCTTGTTTCCATTCAATTTTTCCATTATTTGTTTTAGAGGGAAACAACCTCAAAGTCCTGTCAAAATATATTTAAGTAAGAATTTGTATTGTCTGTTTTATACATTTCTTCCCAGCTTTCTTCCCATAATTCCTGTCCAATTGCTGGGACCGAGTCACTGTTTATGATTCTGTGGTACAATACTTTGCCACTTTGATATATACTTAACTGGTCAGTATACTTCTTTGTTAACATTCGAAAATGATGATTATATAAAGCACTGACTATTCATTTTCAGCTAAATCACTGGAGATTGTTCGGTACAAAAACCAATGGTTAATGGATATTGTAATGTGTCCTTCAGTTGTCATAGGGAATTTTAGTATAGTCCCCTATACACCCTCAATCAGTTTCAATAGACAGACTAAGAAAATTATGGGCAATGTAAATGGGTCACATAAAATGAAGAAGATTATGATGTGGTCAACACAGAAAGTGGACCTTTTTTATTATTTAATCCTTGCAAAGCTCAATCAATCCAGCAGCCCTTCCAGAATCCAAATTGTGATTTACTAAGTGTGCTACTATCACCAAGGTTGGACACTGTTCTAGACTACAAACTTTTTTCCAAAAGTTTGGGTAAAAATGTTCTGATTTCATGATGCATTAAATTACTTCATGGTTAACTTGTCAAGCTTAAGATATTTATGCAGGAAGAAGATAAATCTTCTGTTATCACTTCAAATACTAAATACATGCAAAACTGAATAGAAACTGTCACCATCATCAACAGGCCTTAGGAACTGTTGCAGTCCTAACTGCAACATAGAAGTGTTTGAACATTAGGTAATACAATATTCTGGCATGGACATAAGAAATATGTAGAATAAAGGCTTTACACTACATTTATAATACTGTAATATTATTTCTAATGTAAAAAAAGGGAGAGAAATTTAACTTTACATGATTTAATTGTTGTGGCTACTGTCTTTTATGATTCCAGTAATCGCTGCAATTTCTCCATCTGTGGCTGTCCTCGTCGATGCGTCACCACAAACTACATGGCATCTGTGAGAAACAGGAGAACATTTCATACTACTGTAGAAAACCACAACATGAGTCAATTATATGTATTTTTCACTTTAAAAACAGTAACTACAGTTCAGGAACATTTTGACTATGATTTCACGATGTTTTTAGCAGATGTTGGTGCCATTCTAGGCTTTCTCCTTGGACTGTCAGTTCTTGGTCTAATTGCAATTCTAGAGCATATGTTAGGAGTGCTTATTCAGTGTGTAAGTGTGGGATGTGATAAAGAAATTAAGCAACAAACATCTGCTATGAATAGAATAAATAACAGAATAGTTTTAAGTAAAACTGTAAATGAGCATATAACATTAAGAAAAATGTAATGAAAATAGTACAGAAATGTTTATGTTGCAGACCAGAATGATGTACCAGTCAAATGTTTTAATAACCTGACCATTAGGAACACTTGCGGTCATTTTCAGTAGACATTCATATTGCTTGTATCTTGTTTGTGTAAGCAAAAGAATAATAGAAAGGTCAAATTTTTTTCAAAATGGTCTTCTATTATCATTGAATAAATCAGGAAATTAAAGGTACTGTGAACCTAAAACTTGGCTCACAATATGTGTAAAAGGTCGAGTCCCAAGAACATTAACTTCACTTATGATGAAGATCCACTAGCAGAAGAAAACATTTTTGAAAGAACTGGCAAAATATGGAGCAGTCAGATGTCATGACATGGCACAAGAACTTACACTTATTATAGGGATAAAAATGTCGATGGACACTTTTATATGGACTACATGAAAAAAACGTATAATTTTATCAGTTAAAAGAAGTTTAGTTATATAACAAACAAAAACTTCCCAAAAATCTAAAAACGTCAATTTGTGTAGAAGAAATCAAATAAATGTGATTAGAGACACCAATCTTTTTTTTATAAGTTGCACCTGTCAATAAAACTTTGCATGCTTATTCTCATGTTCCATTTGACATAACATCTACTTCCAATGCAATAGCTGCCCAAATAATTCTTAATATCCTTTTGATGCCTGTAATAATAATATCCCACCCAATATCAACAATTGAGAAAAATACCACTTGCTGACAACAGAACCAACTGACTGCAGTTAAAACACCAATACAGCTGACAAAAAAGCCAATGATGCTCTCAGAGATGTCCACAAATGGACATCAAACAACAGAATAGTAACACTAAATGTAAAGAAGATAATGTCTTTGTGGAAGTACTTAATTGCATCATAAATCATAAGGAGTTCCCTATCAATTGTTGACCACTTGGATTGGGAAACTGTCAGTTTATGAGAGAAAATTGGAGCTTTACTGCATACCAGCTATGGAGGCGTCACTTGCATCTATGGTAAGAGTCAATTGACCATCTGGGACTGGATGTGCGGTTGAAATTGCATCAGTGAGACATTCTTTTGCATGATCGAAAGTGTTTAACATGCCCTTGGACTATTCAACAAACCCTTTTCTGTTTTTGTTGAAACAGTGGTGCTTATAAGGTAGCTACTTGAGACAGGCAGCATCGGTATAAATTTAAAACTCCAAGAAAATGCCAGAATTTGTGGTAGTTGGAGCTGTCATATGACATCTGGCCTATCTGTTGTTGGTTTGATGCCTCTGGCACAGTATGTCGGCATGTGTAGAAACATTGTCACTGTCATGAGTGGGAGCGTGTTTGCAACACACGTAATGATTGGTGACAATTTGAAGTAGTTGTGCGAGCCAGCATGCCTATAATGGAAAATCACAAGTGTGTGTAGCATCACTGAATTGGTTGTGGTAGTAGCAGGCTAGTAACCTGGATCAGCCACCAAGACCATTGCCACGTTTTCTGGTATGGGCTTGGTGCCTTGTACAGTCTGCTGCTCCAAAGTGGCAGTAACATCACCAACAGTGGAATTTAGCTGCACTCAGTGCTGTCCAGTGCATGGGGTAGGCTGCCGATTTGCAGAGTGCTGTGGTGGTGCTGTGGCTTCCTGGTTGATATGGTGCCTATCAGCAAGGGCAAAACATGTCTGCAGCACTTTTTTTGCTTGTGGAATCAACATCAGTTGTCTGTTGCAGTAGTCTGACAATCCAGAGATTCCACAAAGCAGGGTCATTCATGAGATTCATGCAACTGTAAACTGTTGATGGTGCCAAAGTTGTGGCTTTGTCTTGTCTCTGAGTTGGTCATCACACAGAGCATGTTGCATTGTTGCCCCACATTTTGCGAACTGCAGAAGCACTCAGCAGTGACAAACCATAGCACTGGCTGTTCTGTTCTGAATGGTGGTTGTCTCAGTTCATAGTTTCTGTGAATTTAGAAGACCTTAGGGTTGTATGATCACAGTCAGCTAGTTCAGTGTTAAGAACATGGGAGGCTGTGGTGAGGTAATAGATGTGGTGCCCAGTACATCATCACACCCAACTGTTTGTGTCAGTACACATGAGACAGGTTGGTGTTCAGACTCATCACACAGTGCAGGAGATGCCGATGATTCATGGAACATATCACACTTATAGCAAATTCCACTTGTTCATTCGGTACATGCTGATGCAGTTGGTAACTGACTGTTCATGGGTGTGGATGCAGACTGTGCAAATGTTCAAGCAAAACACGTGAGGTGATTGGCATGAAATAGTTAGTTATTAGACATGATTGCCACATGCTGATTCACTGCACTGAGGTGTGAATTCACTGGGGAATCTTGTTCAGAGTCTAGCAATAGGATGTCTGTTGTATTGGCAATTGTCACAGTGTGGTGGCAGTCATTGTATCATTTAATATCATGATGCACTTGTGTTTTATCATGGAATGGTTTTGAACACAGTAATAAGCAGTAGCCCGTTTGCAATGAAAATTTACATATTGCATGTCCCAGTTGTACCTGGTTTCAGTAGGAATGTACCAATAATGAGACAGAAATGATGGTACTGATACATGATTATTGAATGAGCACTGTACACGACATTTATCCATTGACAAGCACAGCTCAGAATGGACTACTGTCTTTGTCTGCTGCAAAGATCAGTCTTCGCTCACCCAGCAATGCTTGTAGGCATTGATACTGCCATAAACTGTACAATAGCTTGCACAAAGGATATTAAAAATGTAAAAGATCTCAGCACCTTTAGCCAAAGGCTTAAAACATTTATTAAATAACAGGTACTATAGTGTAAATTAATACACAAAATGGTCCTTGATAGCCAAATAATATTCTTGAACATGTAATATTTAATTTAATATCTGTGAACATATAATATGTAACCTAATATCTGTGAACATACAAAATATAACAATATATGACAGCTAAAAATGCTGTAGGAGCAATTATACAAACTACACAGAATGTAAGACATTATGTATATTATTTAATAAGAACCAATACCAGAGAAGGAAAGTTGCTACTCACCATATAGTGGTGATGCTGAGTCATGATACGCACAATAAAAAGATTCACACAATCATAGCTTTCGGCCATTAAGGCCTTTGTCTGCAGTAGACACACATACACACACGCACTTTCCGCTGCTTCCCATCCCCACACTTTCTCCGTTCTATACCTCCTCAGATTGCATCTCTTTTTCCCCCTGTGCATCCATTTCACCCTTTTTGTACTTTTTACACGTATTTGGGTGTATTTTTGCGTAATTTTTTGGATGTAATTCTAATTTCTTACGCAATTTTTCGCATTTTTACACCACCATGAATCCTTGCTCCTTCCATCTGCGTCAATACAGAAAAGTCTCCTTATCCCTAGCCAGATCCCAGTCTCACATACTGTTCCTGCATTGTTGCTTGACTCATGAAATCCCCCCTAATGGCCTTACCATCAAGTTACCCATCTCTGGTTGCCATCCCTCCTTCCACAATGACCTCCACCTGTTCAGATTCCGCCAATCCTTAGCCCTCGCCAACATAGTCCTGCAAAACCATATGAACCAAGCCCAATCCTCCTTGCCGTACCTTCCTTTCATCCATAAAATTCTCCTGCTATGTAATCCCAAATTCCTGGAACCCATAACACACATTTAAATTCTTGCCCTGCAGGAGCTTGAGAAACGTGCACAACACCACGTCAAAAAGCTCTCCATCCTGCTCACTTCCTACTCCCACCTTAGAGTTCCACTGTCCACCACTTCTACACTTCTACAACAACGTCCAAACTTCCCCCCCCCCCCCCACCCCCCCACCCCCCATACCTGACAAACCCTGTCTCACAGACCTACTACACTTACCCCACCCTCTGAAACTCCCTCCCACCACCCCACAGAGCCCAAAACCTAAACAGACCCACAACACATTCATGAACCTTTCCTTGAGAAGCCTTAGTCCCACAGAAATTTCAGTCCTTTACAAAGGCCTTACCTTTTGCCCCACTTCGATATTCAACCATGTAGGACTAGTTAAAGGCCTTCTCTCCTCCTGCTCCCTACAGTGGAAACACTTTTACGCCACCAACCCAACCAATGAGACTCAACCAAAGACCAATACTGAACCTTGCCTAACTCAGTTCACTCCTCCATCCAACCATGATCCACCCCCACTGCCTCCAAACCACCCCCTGTTAACCTTCCAGAATTTCTTATCCTCAAACCTTGCCTCACTGCCATTCCCCAAATTCCTCAACATGCATACTAACCTTACATCCACAGAAAGAACCACAGTCCACCATCTAAAACCTGATCCCAATCTTATAATCCTACCTGCAGACAAGGGCTCCACCACCATTGTTTTGAACCGCAAGGATTATGTGGCAGAAGGACTCCGTCAGCTGTCAGATACTTCCACCTACAAACCATGCCACACTGATCCCATTCCAGCAATCCAGCAGGATCCCATTCCAGCAATCCAGCAGGATCTCCAGTCACTACTCAAATCCTTAGGCCCATCCCATAACCTCTCCCCAGAGTCCATCTCTCTACTTACCCCTACTACTCCCCACACTCCCACCTTCTACATGCTTTCTAAAGTCCATAAACCCAACCACCCAGGACACCCCATTGTGGCTGGTTACTGTGCCCCCACTGAGAGAATCTCTGCTCTTGTAGTCCAACACCTTCAACCTATTACCCAGAACCTATCCTCCTATATAAAAGATACCAACCATTTCCTTGACCAACTCTCCACAGTTCCTTTCCCTTTACCACATGGTGCCCTGCTCGTCACTGTTGATGCCACCTCCCTGTACACTAACATTCCTAACGACCATGGCCTTACTGCTATCGAACACTACCTTTCCAGATGCCTTTTGGAATCCAAACCAATCACCTCCTTCCTAGTCTCCATAACCAACTATATCCTCACCCACAATTACTTCTCCTTTGAATGCATTACCTACAAGCAAATCCACAGTACAGCTATGGGCACCCGCATGGCACCATTCTATGCTAACCTATTCATGAGCCATCTAGAGGAATCCTTCCTAAAAACCTAGAATCCTAAACCCCTCACCTGGTTCAAATTCATTGATGACATCTTTGCTATCTGGATTGAACCTCAACAACTTCTCCCCCATTTGCTTCACCTGGTCCTACTCAACCCAACAAGCCACCTTCCTAGATGTTGACCTCTACCTCAGAGATGGCTACGTCAGTACCTTCATCCATATCAAACCTAATAACCACCAGCAATACCTTCACTTCGACAGGTGCCAGCCATTCCATACCAAGAAGTCCCATCCGTACAGCCTAGCCATCCGTGGTCATTGCATCTGCAGTGACAAGCAGTCCTTCTCTAAATATACTGAGGATCTCACTGAAGCCTTCACTGATCATAGTTATCCCCCCATCCTTGTACAAAATTAAATCTCCCATGCCTTATCTTTCCAGTCTCCCATCACCTCCCAAAGTCCCACAGTCTGGCAACAGAGGAGCATTCCCCTCGTAACTCAGTACCATCTGGGACTGGAGCAACTGAATTACATTCTCCGCCAGGTTTCGATTACCTCTCGTCGTGCCCTGAAATGAGAAATGTCCTACCCACTATCCTTCCCACGCCCTCCTCCCATGATATTCCGCTGTCCACCAAACCTACACAATATACTCATCCATCCTTACACAACCCTTGCTCCCAATCCCTTACCTCATGGCTCATACCCCTGTAATAGACCTAGATGCAAGGCTTGTCCCAAACGTCCCCCTACCACCACCTACTCCAGTCCAGTCAATAACATCACCTATCACATCAAAGGCAGGGATACCTGTGAAACCAGTCATGTGATTTACAAGCTAAGCTGCAACCACTGTGCTGCTTTCTATGTAGGCATGACAAACATGACAAACAACAAGCTGTCTGTCCACATGAATGGCCACTGACAATCTGTGGCCAAAAAACAAGTGGACCACCCTATTGCTGAACACGCTGCCAAACATGATACCCCTCATCTCAATGACTGCTTCACAGCCTGTGCCATATGGGTCCTTCCCACCAACACCAACTTTTCTGAATTGTGCAGTTGGGAACTTTCCCTGCAATACATCCTACATTCCCATAACCCTCCTGGCCTCATCCTTCATTAGTCACTGTACCCACCCATCCAGCCCCCTCCCTGTTCCCATTCCAGCACTACACGGCCGTCATTTCACCGTCACACCCAGTCTTTTAATTTTTATTTTTCTCCTTTATGCTACTTACCCCCTCCCCCCTCCACACCTTCTCTCCTGCCCTCCGTCTAAGCTGCAACACTTCACTGTCCGCCACTCCCACCATACTATCCCTCCCCCTCCCCACCCCAGCCTCCTCCTTACCCCCACCCAGTCGCCATTCCCATCATGCACTGGTGCTGCTGCTTGCAGTGTAGTTTCAGCTGTCTGAGACTACAGACGTGTGTGCAAGTTGGGTTTGTGTGAGTGTGTGTGTGCGCGTGTGTATGTGTGTCTACTGCTGACAAAGGCTCTAATGGCCGAAAGCTATGATTGTGTGAATCTTTTTATTGTGCCTATCATGACTCAGAATCTCTGCTATATGGTTAGTAGCAACTTTCCTTCTCTGGTATTGTTACATTCCATCCTGGATTTTCCATTGTTTGACTTAATAATAACCATTTTACCAAAAACTGATGACATCCATACAATGTGCATTGTACCATGGGTAAATAAACTTGTTTGGGATATAGTTATGAGTCATATATTTTGCATGAGTATGTGTGTTCTGCAAAGTGCAGAGTGTAATAGGCCTTTTAACAGTGTTTTGTATACTCTGAAATGTGACCCATAGCATAGAAATACCTGTTGGTGTTATCTTGACGATGTACTGTTATGCATTATTCTATATAATCATGAATATTAAAATACTGCTTGCCTTATTCTCGCAATTTAGTGTTCAGAATTACTTATTTTGCTGCACTAGTTCTAACAGGTTATGGCCAAACACCAGTGAGTGCATTTGAAATAAGTATTCTAACACATGAAAGGAAAAAAATCATCAGTATAATCCTGTATAAGAAAGTGTGTAATGGAAGCTAGTTGAATAGGAGTTTGTGTACCATTTACACAATTTACTACCAAAAAAATATAGCTGTGAAAAATGAGTGTGACACAGATCCACAACTTATGGGTCATGAGAACTGTGCTAAATAGAAATTTGCTGTAGAAGCATATTAACACCTGGACAAGCTACAGGATTTAGAGAATGGTACACTAAAGCCCACAAGCAAAATTTCCAAATAAGAACTGGAAGACAAGATCAATGTTGATATCATTGGTTGATGCAGATCACTAGATACACACAGAGAAGTTTGTGACAGCAAAAAAACTTTAGGAAAAGTTACAGTGCACACCTGTACAAGGAGATCTTACAAGCAAAGTTGGATTACTCCATGAACTTTTACCCACTCGACATACGTAAGTGTATGAACGTGGAGGAATATGTCAACAAGATAATATCTACATCAAATCTATAAGGAACATTGGGTTCAAGATTGCAAATCAATGGGTAGGCACATTATTACTAGTAAGACTGCCCAAAAAATATGATTATGGGATTAGAAATCTCAGACTTAGTGATTATGGGAGACAGAATAAAAGTGAAGTTACTGCATGATGTGGAAAATACGTCAGACTGCAACACTTTGGAGAAGGAAACAGCGTCAGCACTTTATTCTAAGAAGAAAAAGAGGACACCAATCAAGTGCTGCAGCTGACAGAGGATAGGTCATCGCATTCCATCAAACCATTCTGTCTCTTCTACAAAATGTTTCTTATGGCATAGAAGACTTGGACACCTAATGAGAATAGGCTTGTCAATATTAAAATATGTGGTAACAGGAATGGAAGACTGTGATAAATGCAAGCAACTCTGTGAAATATGTACACAACAGGAACAGACTGGATAACCCTTTAAGCCTTGTAAATGCAGAACAAAGGAGATCTTGAAACTAAAACAAACTGATGTTTGTGGATCAATGGAGTATGAGTCTATAGGAGGAACCTGCTATTTTCTTACCTTTATAGATGACTACTCAAGATATAACCATGTTTGTTTCCTATGTTCTAAAGATAAAGTCAGTGATATTTCTGAGTAGTTTTGCAATATGATAGAAAGAGCAGTGGAAAAAAAAATAAAAATTGTCAGATCTGGTAATGGGACAGTGCATACCAATCACAACAAATTCAAGCAACAATTGAAGGAAGTAGGAATTAGACACCAAACCACTAACAGATACAGTCCATCCCAGAAAAGACTTGCAGAGAGAGCAAGTAGGACTATTGCGGAAGTGTGTGTTAACAGACATTGGGTTATCTAAATGTTTTTGGATAGAGGCAGTGTTGACAGCTGTGTATTTGATCAACTGATCACCTATCAAAATGCTATAAAATAGAAACCCCTATGAAGTGTAGACAGGAAAGAAGCTGAACTAAGCAACTCATGTTTTTGGATGCAAGGCTATGGTATAAATCCTGAAACAACTAAGGGGAAAATGAGACTGAAAGTCTACGAAATACACTTTTTTAAGTTACTATGAAGTCTCAAGTTATTACCAACTCATAAATCCTATGAATAAGAAGAAACTGACTAGTAAAAAAATTATATTCCTTGAAAGTTATAAAAATGAATTAAAAGAGAGTCAGCAAAAGACTACAACCACATTATCATTGTTGCAAAGTCTACAAAATACTAATTCTAAAGAAATGGAAACTAATGAAGAGGAAGAAGAAGGTGATAAGGAACAGAGATACTTTCTATGAAGATGAAGTCCTAGAAGACAAAGAAGAGAAAGAAAACATAAAACATTTTAAATTTCTTCTCGTGTACCTAAACCTACAGAATACCCTGGTTATTAAATGTATAGCCCAATATTTTAATGATGAGCCTACAGTTGAAGAGGTTAAGAGTGGCCCAATTTCTTAAAATTGAGAGAAGCTATGGAAAGAGAAATTGGAGTCATTTTATAAAAATGAAACTTCTGAATGGGTTTAAATATGAGAAGGGAGGGGGGGGGGGGGGGGGGAGTGGGTGAGGGAAATACTAAATTACAAAGGGTCTTCAACATAAATAATAATGTGGGTTTGGCATCCAAATACAAAGCATGACTTTTAGTCAACGGATGTTCACAAAAAGAAGGGCTAGACAACAAATAAACATTTTCACCAATGGTAAAATATGAATCACTTAGACTAATTCACAAAATGGATGTGAAGACAACTTACTTAAATGGGAAATTAGATGATGAAATATATGTGATCTTGCCAGAAGAACCTACAGTAACTTGTTGAGAGAAAGTGAAGATTTGGTGATTGAAGAAAAGTATTTATGAACCGAGTGAAGATGTTGCTGGAACAGATATCTTCACTAACCCTTGATAAAGATGGGTATGAAACAATCTGAGGCAGATCCCAGTATTTAGTATTGAAGAAGTAAAGATGATGTCATAATAATGACAATATGGTTGAATGATTTCTTCATTCTAACTAAAGATGAAGAACAAATGAACAATTTTAAGAGACAACTAAAAACCAAATTTAACATACGTGACTTGTGAGAGGTAAAGCAATACTTGGGTATGCAAACTGTTAAAAATACGAAGACATGCAATTTATTTATAGATCAATTATCACAAACAGAGAAAATTTTGGAAAAAATTGGTATGTGTGACTGTTAACCCATTTCTACACCAGTGGAATGAGGAGCCAAGTTAATGCCCGATGCAGATAATGTAGAGTGCAATGAAAATGTACTGCATTTGAAGGCCTTACGGACCCTTTCATTTACGTCATAAACTTCAATGGCTGATATCGCTATCATCACAAATGTTCTACACAGAGTCTGTAAAATCCCAAGAGAGAAACATTGGAAAGCCATTAAAAGAACATTTAGATGTCTAAAGGGAGCCGTGGACTGTAAATTAAGATATTCTAAACAGGGAAATATAAAACTTGAGAGCTGTAGTGATACAGACTGGGAAAGTGTGTTAGAGAGCAGACATTCCGTCACTTGATGTTGTTTTAGATTAATGAGAGGATTTATATCCTGGTCCTGCAAAAGATAGAAAATGCTTTATTTGGGAATAAAGGAGACGACTCACCGAAATACAGAAGTGCTGCATCTTCAATAGGAACACAAAAAAGAGGTAAAGAGCTCTGATAGCTTTCAGAAAGAGCTTCCTTTTTCAAACTTGTAGAAAAAACATGCACACAAGCAGGCATGTGCATGTGAGTGTGTTTGTGTGCCTGTTTCTCTTACCAGCTTGAAAAAGGAAGTTCATTCCAAAAGCTAGCAAAGCTCTGTACCTTTTGTTTGTGTACCTATTGATGACACAGAGCCTTTACCTTATGATGAGTTGTCTCCTTTATTTTTAAATAATGGGTAGTTCTCAACCAGAACTTTCCGTACATTATTAAAAGACAGAAAACAGTAATCTTCAACACTGGACAGCATATAAACCAAGTACAAAGCTTTATTTCATACAATTCAAGAACCATTGTAGATCAGGAGTGTAATAACTGAAGGAGAGCCTGGAGATTTTCTGTGACAACAAGGAAACTATAAACTTAGCCAAAAATGATGTCACTAGTACAGAACCAAACACACTGACATAAAGCACTATTTCATAAGGAATCACACACAGCAAGGGAGTATGAAGTAGACTGTTTCTACAGAAAAGAGACACTGGATAGTCTACTAACAAAACCCTTAAACAAAGACAAATTCTGGAAGATAGTGAAACAATGTGGTTTGACTTACGGAAGCAACATCCAAAATGTCTGTTCAAAGTGAGGTGTTGGGGATGTGTGTATGGAATATACTGTATGTGTATGTAAATGCAGTAAAATGTACTACACAGAGTACAGTGAGTTCAGTACCAAACAGTAAAGATTACTCAAAGGAAGCTTTACACAGAAAACCATAGAAAACCTGACAGTGTTTGGCTGGTACTCATATTGGTAAGGGGCATTCGAGATTGTTAGCACTGCTTGTGCTTGCAACTTTTGGGCAATTATTTCACTGAATTATGAAATAAACCTAGAAGACATCACACACTACAAGTAAACAGTAATTTTCTTTCCTCTGTTTAGTAGAATGATTTGTCAGCTTGCCTCAACCCGACGTGGTTGATGTAGTTGCACCATGGCCTGGCTTCATGGAATAGTTTAGTACTGGGATCACTGGCAGAGTCTAATACACCTCTGTGACAGTGTTTTGTATACTCTGTGGTGGATACTGACTGTTAATCACTATACTACATAATCTACATCTACATCTATACTCCGCGAGCCACCTTACGGTGTGTGGCGGAGGGTACTTATTGTACCACTATCTGATCCCCCCTTCCCTGTTCCATTCACGAATTGTGCGTGGGAAGAACGACTGCTTGTAAGTCTCCGTATTTGCTCTAATTTCTCGGATCTTTTCGTTGTGATCATTACGCGAGATATATGTGGGCGGTAGTAATATGTTGCCCATCTCTTCCCGGAATGTGCTCTCTCGTAATTTCGATAATAAACCTCTCCATATTGCGTAACGCCTTTCTTGAAGTGTCCGCCACTGGAGCTTGTTCAGCATCTCCGTAACGCTCTCGCACTGACTAAATGTCCCCATGACGAATCGCGCTGCTTTTCGCTGGATCATGTCTATCTCTTCTATTAATCCAACCTGGTAAGGGTCCCATACTGATGAGGAATACTCAAGAATCGGACGAACAAGCATTTTGTAAGCTACTTCTTTCGTCGATGAGTCACATTTTCTTAGAATTCTTCCTATGAATCTCAACCTGGCGCCTGCTTTTCCCACTATTTGTTTTATGTGATCATTCCACTTCAGATCGCTCCGGATAGTAACTCCTAAGTATTTTACGGTCGTTACCGCTTCCAATGATTTACCACCTATGGCATAATCGTACTGGAATGGATTTCTGCCCCTATGTATGCGCATTATATTACATTTATCTACGTTTAGGGAAAGCTGCCAGCTGTCACACCATGCATTAATCCTCTGCAGGTCCTCCTGGAGTACGTACGAGTCTTCTGATGTTGCTACTTTCTTGTAGACAACCGTGTCATCTGCAAATAGCCTCACGGAGCTACTGATGTTGTCAACTAAGTCATTTATGTATATTGTAAACAATAAAGGTCCTATCATGCTTCCCTGCGGTACTCCCGAAATTACCTCTACATCTGCAGATTTTGAACCGTTAAGAATGACATGTTGTGTTCTTTCTTCTAGGAAATCCTGAATCCAATCACAAACCTGGTCCGATATTCCGTAAGCTCGTATTTTTTCCACTAAACGTAAGTGCGGAACCGTATCAAATGCCTTCCTGAAGTCCAGGAATACGGCATCAATCTGCCCACCAGTGTCTACGGCACTGTGAATTTCTTGGGCAAATAGGGCGAGCTGAGTTTCACATGATCTCTGTTTGCGGAATCCTTGTTGGTTATGATGAAGGAGATTTGTATTATCTAAGAACGTCATAATACGAGAACACAAAACATGTTCCATTATTCTACAACAGATTGACGTAAGCGAAATAGGCCTATAATTATTCGCATCTGATTTATGACCCTTCTTGAAAACGGGAACGACCTGCGCTTTCTTCCAGTCGCTAGGTACTTTACGTTCTTCCAGCGATCTACGATAAATTGCTGATAGAAAGGGGGCAAGTTCTTTAGCATAATCACTGTAGAATCTTAAGGGTATCTCGTCTGGTCCGGATGCTTTTCCGCTACTAAGTGATAGCAGTTGCTTTTCAATTCCGATATCGTTTATTTCAATATTTTCCATTTTGGCGTCCGTGCGACGGCTGAAGTCAGGGACCGTGTTACGATTTTCCGCAGTGAAACAGTTTCGGAACACTGAATTCAGTATTTCTGCCTTTCTTCGGTCGTCCTCTGTTTCAGTGCCATCGTGGTCAACGAGTGACTGAATAGGGGATTTAGATCCGCTTACCGATTTTACATATGACCAAAACTTTTTAGGGTTCTTGTTTAGATTGTTTGCCAATGTTTTATGTTCGAATTCGTTGAATGCTTCTCTCATTGCTCTCTTTACGCTCTTTTTCGCTTCGTTCAGCTTTTCCTTATCAGCTATGATTCGACTACTCTTAAACCTATGATGAAGCTTTCTTTGTTTCCGTAGTACCTTTCGTACATGATTGTTATACCAAGGTGGATCTTTCCCTTCGCTTTGGACCTTAGTCGGTACGAACTTATCTAAGGCGTACTAGACGATGTTTCTGAATTTTTTCCATTTTTGTTCCACATCCTCTTCCTCAGAAATGAACGTTTGATGGTGGTCACTCAGATATTCTGCGATTTGTGCCCTATCACTCTTGTTAAGCAAATATATTTTCCTTCCTTTCTTGGCATTTCTTATTACACTTGTAGTCATTGATGCAACCACTGACTTGTGATCACTGATACCCTCTTCTACATTCACGGAGTCGAAAAGTTCCGGTCTATTTGTTGCTATGAGGTCTAAAACGTTAGCTTCACGAGTTGGTTCTCTAACTATCTGCTCGAAGTAATTCTCGGACAAGGCAGTCAGGATAATGTCACAAGAGTCTCTGTCCCTGGCTCCAGTTCTGATTGTGTGACTATCCCATTCTATACCTGGTAGATTGAAGTCTCCCCCTATTACAATAGTATGATCACGAAACCTCTTCACGACGTTCTGCAGGTTCTCTCTGAGGCGCTCAACTACTACGGTTGCTGATGCAGGTGGTCTATAGAAGCATCCGACTATCATATCTGACCCACCTTTGATACTTAACTTAACCCAGATTATTTCACATTCGCATTCGCTAATAACTTCACTGGATATTATTGAATTCTTTACTGCTATAAATACTCCTCCACCATTGGCGTTTATCCTATCCTTGCGGTATATATTCCATTCTGTGTCTAGGATTTCGTTACTGTTCACTTCCGGTTTTAACCAACTTTCCGTTCCTAATACTATATGCGCACTATTTCCTTCAATAAGAGATACTAATTCAGGAACCTTGCCCTGGATACTCCTGCAGTTTACCAATATTACGTTAACTTTTCCTGTTTTTGGTCTCTGAGGACGGACGTTCTTTATCAACGATGATAATGTCCTCTCTGGTAAGCCGTCAGGTATTTTATCGTTTCGCCCAAGGGGGGGTCCCTCTAACCTAAAAAACCCCCGTGTGCACGCCACACGTACTCTGCTACCCTAGTAGCTGCTTCCGGTGTGTAGTGCACGCCTGACCTGTCTAAGGGGGCCCTACAGTTCTCCACCCAATAACGGAGGTCGATGAATTTGCAACCATTATAGTCGCAGAGTCGTCTGAGCCTCTGGTTTAGACCCTCCACACGGCTCCAAACCAGAGGACCGCGATCGACTCTGGGCACTATGCTGCAGATATTAAGCTCAGCTTGCACTCCGCGTGCGATGCTGGTTGTCTTCACCAAATCAGCCAGCCGCCGGAAGGAACCAAGGATGGCCTCAGAACCCAAGCGGCAGGCGTCATTCGTTCCGACATGTGCTACTATCTGCAGCCGGTCACACCCAGTGCGTTCAATAGCTGCCGGAAGGGCCTCCTCCACATTACGGACGAGACCCCCCGGCAAGCACACCGAGTGCACACTGGCATTCTTCCCCGACCTACCCGCTATTTTCCTGAGGGGCTCCATAACCCGCCTAACGTTGGAGCTCCCTATAACTAATAGGCCCGCCCTCTGTGACTGTCGGCACCTTGCCGGAGAATCGGCCACTGGCCCAACAGGCGAGGCATCCTGTGGTGGCTCGGAAACGATGTCATCACCACTAGGAAGCACCCCGTACCTGTTGGAAAGGGGTAAGGCAGCTGCCACGCGGCCAGATCCCACCTTCGCCTTCCGGCCAGGCACGCGCGAGCCCACCACTGTCCGCCATTCACCCTGGAGTGATGGCTGACCGGTAAGATGCTCACTGCCGGAAGACGCAGCGACATCAGGGGTTCCCTGTGATTCCAAGGCCACCGAAGTAGGCATAGGTCTCACCACAGTTGCCCCAACGCCACTACGAGCCGACGCCTGCGCCTCGAGCTCGATGAGCCTAACAGACAAAGCCTCCACCTGCCCCCGAAGAGTGGCCAATTCTCCTTGCGTCCGCTCACAACAACCACAGTCCCTACACATGACTATGTTTACCCTACTCTATACGGTGACAAATTCCCAAGATAATCTTCTGATGAGCTACTCTGATAATCAAGAAACACTCACTGAAATACGAGACGCGAAAACTACGCTAGGTTTTCTCAGAAAAACTATTTAAAAGCTAAGCGCAGCAAATAAGTACAAAAATGCTTTATACAAACAGTACTCGCTGCTGCTGGTGCTCTCTCTCTGGCTGTCACAAGACAACTGCTGATTCAAGTGACTAGTGGCTAACGGCCGCGAAACAAACAAAAGACGGTTTTAGGGCGCTTTCTGTTCTAAACAATCAAGAAAACACTAAGAAATCTAACACGAAAACTACGTAAAGTTTTATCAAGAACTGTTAGTTACTATGCAGAGCAGATAAACACAAATAGAATCCCTTCCTTAGTGGAAGGTCGTAAACAAAATGCAAAATAAACGCTTTATACAAACAGTACTCGCTGCTGCTGGTGCTCTCGCTCTGGCTGTCACAAGACATGATACCATGAATGTTAAAACATGGCTTGCCTTATTCCTGCAATTTAGTGTTCAGAATTACTTATTTCACTACTAGTTCTAACAACATCAAAAAATCAGATGTGGTTCACAGTGTTCCACTTTAATATTTGGCTACTGTTTCCATCTTCAGGAACAGGTATACAGGCTAAAATAGCCATGCTTTATCACTAGCTGACTGCTGTAGAACTCTGTTTCTCATCCACATTTATATTGAGATATTTTAATTCCTCTTTTATTAAATTTCAGTGTTTCTGCAGTAGCACCCAGAATCCGAAAGCTGTCACTTTCAGTTGTTACAACAGAAGCTGTAATATCTGTTAGGAAGTGTATTTTAGTAAAACTTTAATATCAAATGCACTTCAACACACTATGTGTGTACTTTCTCTTTTAATTGTTAACACTATGCTGTCTGGCAACACTACAGTGGTGTTGTGTGCGGAATAGCAGTCAACAGCCGGTGACACCACAGTAGTGTCATCTGCATAGTATCGCTCAGAGGCTGGCGACACCACGTTAGTATCTTTTGCATTCTGTTGGTGTTTTGTTTAAGTAACAATAAGTTACACACGTCAACAAGTGTTTTGTTTTTATAAGTACTTCTGCCCTTTCATCATGGCGTACGAAAGAGACATTAGGATTATTTACTGTGTATGCGCGGACGTTTTGCCTGAAGTTCCGGATGAGTTGGCCAATTGGGAAGAAGACAATGGATACCAAAAAAATGAAAGTGAAGCAGAATTACAGGAAGATACTGAAATATGTCCAAGAGGAATTCGGTGAATGCTACGATTGCCAACTGTTTCGGCTGAATCAGACAGTGCACAGTGGTCAGACTTTGATTTACCGAGGACCAATAATAAATTTGAAGATCCCCAAGTGCTAACATATTTCCCAAAGATACACATAGCATCAAGGATGTCGTACAATTATATATTGGGAACGATCTGTTTGAATATATTAGCAATGAAACCAAAAAGTACTACAGTCAAAATTGCAATAGAAGGAAAATGGATTTAAAAAAAATGGTTTGAGCTTGCTATCGTTGTGGGAATTGTAAGAAAAGCAAGGATCAATGATTATTGGTCAATGAATACGTTGATGGACACTCCAATATTTCGCAAAACGATGTACCGCAACCGATTCAGACAAATATTATCATTTTTACAGTTTTCCGACAGCAACAACAAATTGGATAGAGCCGACTAGCTTGTCAAAGTGCAATTTGTAATTGATTATTTTTCCAAAAAGTTTAGAGAAATGTTTAATCTAAGTCAAAATTGATTAAGAAATGATACCATGGCATGGACGGTTAAATTTTAAAGTTTACAATCTGCCAAAAATTACGAAATACGGCATACTCATTCGGATGCTGTTTGATTCGAGTATGGGATAGGGGAAGGTGGGGGAATCACACGCATGTGGGTAATCCCACGCAGGCTGATTTATGTAGTTTGAATGGCGCAAGCTGTTCCCAGTTGGTGCTACACCCTGCTGGCAGGAGTAACAACTACTACGCAGCTTACACTAGCCATTTTCCAGTTGCATTGTTGGAGCAGAGAAGTATTGCTTATTTTCAGCGTGTCTCATGCAAGTTTGGTCAGCTGTATTTTGCAAGGTAAGTGCAACTATAAGTTGCTTTAATGTAATTTTTGCATATCAACTACTAACCCTAGATGAAACCTTTAATTTAATTGTAGATTTGTCCCACTATTTGAATTATGCGCCAAGCTATGATTAGGTTAGTCATCGAACTTACAGTGGGAAAATGCCACGCAGCTGTTGAAGTGCCTGGTATTCCCCCTTGCAGGTTATATTTTCAATACTAACGAGGTTTTTTTTTTTTTTTTAATTTCAGATGGGTAGATATTATAAAAGAAAAACCCAGAAAGCAAAATGGACGCAAGAGGAACTTTGTAAGGTTGTTGATGCCATCAAATCTGGAAGAAAAATAAGAGAAGTATCAAGAGCTTTCGTGATTCCTGAAGCTACTCTGTGAACGAGAATGGAGGTTAAAAATATGGATGGTCCAAAACTTGGAAGAAACCCAACATTTTCGACAGAACAGGAAAATGAGATTAGGGATCATGTTATTACAATGGCCAAGCTGTTCTATGGCATTACATGCATCCAGCTGCGAAAGATTGCATTTGAGTATGCAGAGGCTAACAACATTGCAAACAATTTTGATAAGTCATCTAGGTTAGCTGGAAAGGATTGGCTAGCTCTATTTTTAAAAAGAAACCCAAGTATTTGCATGAGAAAACCTGAAGCAACTAGCATTAACAGAATACAGGCATTTAATGAAGAAGACGTTAATGCATATTCTAAAAATTTAGAAAATGTCTTTGAAAAATATTAATTTTGAAGAGGGGAAAATGTTCAACGTTGATGAAACGGGCATAAATACTGTACAAAAGCCTGAGAGAATTTTAGCTCCTAAAGGTGTTAAACAAATAGGTGGGGCCACATCTTGGTAAAGGGGGAAAAACGTGACTGTGATACGTTGTTTCAGTGCTGCTGGTTCCTACATCCCCCCTATGTTTATCTTCCCCAGGTAGAGGATGTCAAATCTCTTAGGTAAAGGTGGACCAGTTGGAGCAATATATGGTTGTTCCGTCAATGGCTGGTCCAATGAGTCATTATTTTTCGAATGGATCCAACATTTTCTGAACAATGTAAAATCAACTATTGATGACCCTGTGCTGCTGATTTTAGATAATCACAGCAGCCACATTTCACTTGATATTTTTGAATTTTGTAAAAAACATTCTATTGTCATGGTAACCATACCTCCACACACTTCTCACGAGCTTCAACCACTAGATGTTACATTCTTTTCTTCTTTGAAATCAGCCTTCAGCTGTGAATGTGACATGTATATGAAGTCACAGGTGTATCAAAAAATTACACCATATGAGTTAGCAGAACTTTTAAATAAGGCATATATTAAGGACAAAGGGCAGTCAAGGTTTAAGGCATGTGGGATTTGCCCTTTCAATCCAAAAAAATTTCAGCATGATGAATTACAACAATGTGAGATCTTCAGAGATGTTGTCCTTGAAGATGAAGAGGTTCCGAATGCAACAAATGGAAATGAAGTGGTTGCACCTACAAACGAGCCACATGTCCCCCAAAGGAGTCAAGAACAGATTCCTGGATCTTCAGCACAAGATGTTCCACTTCTAGTAGGCCTAGAAGAGGTCACAACAACATCAACTAAAAGTGCATGTGTCAAGCGTGTTAGTGTATTTGACATATCTCCTGTTCCAAAACAAAAACAAGTTCTTCCTAAGATGAAACAAGCCAAGGGAATGCCTAAGGGAAAGTCAGTGATCCTTACAGCAACTCCATAGAAGAATAAACTGCTAACAGAGTTATCAATAAAGAAACAAAAAGAAGCCATGAAAAAGAAAGCTGAAGGAAACAAGAAAAGAAATCTTAAGGATAAAGCAGATAAGTACAGAAATCTGCAACTTGAAAGAGTCTCAAAGAAGAAACAGACATTACATAAAAAGAAACACCACCAAGAAAGTGAAAGTAGCAGCAAGGATGGCCTAGATCTGGACTTGCAGAACATTTGTGATGACGATGAAATACGAGGTGCATTCAAGTTCTAAGGCCTCTGATTTCTTTCTAATTAACTAGTCTCCCGAAATCGATGAAACTGGCATTGCTTCTCAACGTAATCGCCCTGCAGACGTACACATTTTTCACAGCGCTGACGCCACGATTCCATGGCAGCAGCGAAGGCTTATTTAGGAGTCTGTTTTGACCACTGGAAAATCGCTGAGGCAATAGCAGCACAGCTGGTGAATGTGCGGCCACGGAGAGTGTCTTTCATTGTTGGAAAAAGCCAAAAGTCACTAGGAGCCAGGTCAGGTGAGTAGGAAGCATGAGGAATCACTTTGAACTTGTTATCACGAAGAAACTGTTGCGTAATGTTAGCTCGATGTGCGGGTGCGTTGTCTTGGTGAAACAGCACACGCGCAGCCCTTCCCGGACGTTTTTGTTGCAGTGCAGGAAGGAATTTGTGCTTCAAAACATTTTTGTAGGATGCACCTGTTACTATAGTGCCCTTTGGAACGCAATGGGTAAGGATTACACCCTCGCTGTCCCACAACATGGACACCATCATTTTTTCAGCACTGGCGGTTACCCGAAATTTTTTTGGTGGCGGTGAATCTGTGTGCTTCCATTGAGCTGACTGGCGCTTTGTTTCTGGATTGAAAAATGGCATCCATGTCTCATCCATTGTCACAACCGACGAAAAGAAAGTCCCATTCATGCTGTCGTTGCGCATCAACATTGCTTGGCAACATGCCACATGGGCAGCCATGTGGTCGTCCGTCAGCATTTGTGGCACCCATCTGGATGACACTTTTCGCATTTTCAGGTCGTCATGCAGGTTTGTGTGCACAGAACCCACAGAAATGCCAACTCTGGAGGCGATCTGTTCAACAGTCATTCGGCGATCCCCCAAAACAATTCTCTCCACTTTCTCGATCATGTCGTCAGACCGGCTTGTGCGAGCCTGAGGTTGTTTCGGTTTGTTGTCACACGATTTTCTGCCTTCATTAAACTGTCGCACCCATGAACGCACTTTCGACACATCCATAACTCCATCACCACATGCCTCCTTCAACTGTCGATGAATTTCAATTGGTTTCACACCACGCAAATTCAGAAAACGAATGATTGCACACTGTTAAGTATTTAAAACAGTTCTCATTCTCGCCACTGGCGGTAAAATTCCGTACGGTGCTGCCATCTCTGGGACGTATTGGCAATGAACGCAGCCTCATTTTAAAACAATGCGCATGTTTCTATCTCTTTCCAGTCCAGAGAAAAAAATATCGGAGGCCTTAGAACTTGAATGCACCTCGTATATGGTATTGATCCATTGGCGATTTCAGAAGATGTCTGTTTAGTTTGTGGAGAGTTTGGGAAAGATGGAGAACTAAGGTACTGATGCATTTCTTGTAGCAGATGGAGCCATGAAGAATGTATTGGCTGGAACACTCCAAAAGGTTACAAGTGCGATCTTTGCTGTATGAGAAAATGAACTCTTTTCACATCAATAAAAATGTAAAAAACCGAAATTATAAGAGATTTTTGTAGAATCACATTATTTCATTCTTAAATATACTGTTTACTATTTGTAGTAACTAATAAACAAATAAAAATAGCACGTATTGAACATTTTTATGGTTTGTTTGTTTTACGTGTTATTACCCAGTACTTTGCGTGTAATTACCCTCAGGGGTGGGGAATACCACGTGTTTGCACTTTTTTTATTTTAATGTTCAAAATTAAGGTACTGTTTATAATTATTTACAGACGATTGGAATATGTGGAGAAATGTCCATTGTATGGTATGTACTTATTTTCGTAGGTTTTAATGACGTAACGAATGGTTCACATCGATTTTTCCTTAGGTGCATGTATTTCCCCCACTCTCCCCTACATTTCCTCATTCAAGATATATTCCGGAGCTGGACAGCCTTTAGCAAAAACAGTGGTGGAACTATTGACACCTTCTGATGGAACGTGGCATCACCTCTGCATGGATAATTATTATAACACTGTAGAACTTGCAGAGAAGTTACTGAAAAAGAAAATTCGAGTTTGTGGAACGATACAGCAAAATAGAGGATTTCCGGAAAATTAAAGCGTGAAAAAGTCAATGTGTTTGAAATTTGTCATCAACAGAAAGGTGACAAGCGGCCGTTGACAAGCCAAGTAATCCGACTTAGTGCTGCTGGCGCCAAGCGAATAAATTTGTACGAGACGTGCGGACGCCAAAATGTTAAGATAAATTTCATTGATGCAGTAGGATAATGTTAGTAAAGAACATCAAATATTACACTACTAATAAAATTTCATGGAAATATTTTTAGACATGAAATCTATTGTTCCATTTACTATGTGTTAATCTACACATTGTCGATACTTTGTACCATCAGTGGTTCTATAAATATGAAACTCTCGGCTCCATATATGTATTACGTATACAGAAGATAACTGTTTCTCTTATTGTCACAAATATTAAGCTATCTAACAAGATTATGAAAAGGATAGGTGACATTTAGTCCCAGACAGGCAGAACGAAAATCCTATTCATAATACCGGTATTGTTGTCATTCCATTCTGGACTTTCCATCGTTTGACAAAAGATATTTATGTTTCAATATTTGTATTTGTATTTGTATTTCTTTATTGGTCCTGTAAATCGTGTTTAGGTACATATTCTGCACAAAAGATGTAGGACAAGTCAGGTAGGTACAGTATATATATCATCACACACATTGTTATTTTGAAAGGATAAATACATGTTGAATATTGATGACAAATTTAATATAATAAAATAAAATAATAGACTTATTAAGAATATTTGGGCAATTACACTACACTTTTCTGGTACTCTAAAAACTCAGAAACAGAATAGAAGCAGTGGTCAAGCAAGTACTCTTTCAGTTTCACTTTAAATTTTGTAAATTTTGCATATGTTTCAAATAGGATGGCATGTGATTGTACGGTCTAATGCCAGTATGATACACTCCTCTCTTACAAATGTTTGTACTTACTGTATTGACATGCAAGTAATGTTTCTGCCTAGTATCATGAGGGTGGTAATCACAGTTATACTTGAAGATATTTCCATCTTTTAAAATACTTCCTTTTGTGAAATTTAATATTTCATACATATACAAGGAAGGAAGAGGCAGTATACTGAGACTTTTAAATATTGGTCTACAGGAGTCTCTGTACTTAGCATGGTTTATTATTCTAACAATCTTTTTCTGTGTCCTAAATGTTTTGTTTATACCTACGGAGTTCCCCCAAAAGATAATGCCGTACATCAGCAGTGACTGAATACTGACATGGTACATTGTGATCACAGATGCACGGCTTGTACTTTGTATGAGGATTCTTACTGCGTACGTAAGTGTGTTTAGCTTTTTATTTACATGGTTAAGATGTGTCTCCCGTTTTAGGTTTTGCTGTATATGTATACCTAAAATTTTGGGTCGCTCACAGATGAGACAGTTTTTCCATCAATTTTAAAAATTGGTCTTGCAGGATGTAGTTTCTGTGAATTGTGGAAATTGACTGTCACTGTTTTTTCATAATTTATTATTAGCTTGTTTGTTCTGAACCATTGTGTCAAATTTTGTATTATACCTGTAGCTGTTTTTTGTAGGCTTTCCTCATCACAGGATTTGATTAGGATATTTGTGTCATCTGCAAAAAGTACTGTTGTCCCTTTAGTTATTTTTTCTGACAAATCATTAACATAAAGAATGAAAAGATTTGGTCTACGGACTGACCCTTGAGGAATGCCATATGCAATGTTTTGTGCATTACTGTAAAAATTACAAATTTTTTGTGTTTTAATGTCTTTGTATTTTATTTGAGTGATCTGTTGACCGTCATGAAGGTAGGAATGTATCCACTTGTTTGGCAGGCCTCGTATTCCATAATTACCTAGCTTCTGCAACAGAGTATTATGATCAATTACATCGAAGGCTTTACTAAGGTCAAGAAATATGCCAGACACATGTTGCTTATTATCTACTGCAGTTAGAATTTGATTTAAGAAAGTATAAACAGCTGACTGTGTTGATCTGCCAGTTCTGAATCTGTGTTGCGCATCACTTATTATGTTTTCTGTATTTAGAAAGGCTGTCAGCCTTCTAAGATATAGTTTTTCAAGAAATTTACCAAAGCCTGACAATACTGATACAGGTCTATAGTTTACAGCTTCATGTTTGTCCCCTTTCTTGTACAGTGGCGTCACTTTTGCCATTTTTAGATTTTCCGGGAATATGCCACTCACAAATGATGAATTGAAAATATCCGTTAGTGGTTCTATGATAGATGTTACACTTGCTTTGATGATAATATGTGGTATTTCATCAGTACCTGCTGAATACTTATTGGGTAACCTTTTTATAATGACAGATAATTCCTCAGATGTTGCTGGAGACATGAATAGGGTTCTTGTAAGAATTTTTGTATCTGACTGGAGTGTATTGCTGTCTGGTTATGAGTTGTAATGTTCAGTAATCAGGTGGTGTGCAACATTAGAAAAGTAGTTGTTAAATTTATTAGCCACTACTGTGGGGTTGATTATTTTATTGTTGTTTTCATAAAGTTCTATATTTTTGTGGGCTAATGATGTAGTACCTGTTTCTCTTTTTATGATACTCCAGGTTGCTTTATTATTATTCCTGGCATTTTTTATTTGTTTATCATTTTCCATTTTCATTTGTTATAACTTGTGTAAGTATTTGTTTATATTGTTTAAAGTAGTTGATAAATACAGGATTTGATCCTCTCTTACATGTTTCTTAAATTAAGGTATTCGCCTATCTCTTAGTGATTTTGGAGAAAAGACAACGGGTTTACGTCTTTCTTTGCCTACCTCTCGTTTGCAACTTATTATCCCCCCCTGCCCTCCCACTTGATTCCTAGCTATATACTTACATTTCATTGTCCTAACGTCTACAGTCTTCCATTTTTTGTCCTAGCAATGCTTCATTGAAGCTTCCCACAAATTATAATCATTTATTGGTCAATCTTGCAATCTTTGCCGACTTCTCTCTCCATTAGCACGTCATATGAGAGAGAAGCCCCCCCCATGAACCATGGACCTTGCCGTTGGTGGGGAGGCTTGCGTGCCTCAGCGATACAGATAGCCGTACCGTAGGTGCAACCACAACGGAGGGGTATCTGTTGAGAGGCCAGACAAACGTGTGGTTCCTGAAGAGGGGCAGCAGCCTTTTCAGTAGTTGCAAGGGCAACAGTCTGGATGATTGACTGATCTGGCCTTGTAACAATAACCAAAACGGCCTTGCTGTGCTGGTACTGCGAACGGCTGAAAGCAAGGGGAAACTACAGCCGTAATTTTTCCCGAGGGCATGCAGCTTTACTGTATGATTACATGATGATGGCGTCCTCTTGGGTAAAATATTCCGGAGGTAAAATAGTCCCCCATTCGGATCTCCGGGCGGGGACTACTCAAGAGGATGTCGTTATCAGGAGAAAGAAAACTGGCGTTCTACGGATCGGAGCGTGGAATGTCAGATCCCTTAATCGGGCAGGTAGGTTAGAAAATTTAAAAAGGGAAATGGATAGGTTGAAGTTAGATATAGTGGGAATTAGTGAAGTTCGGTGGCAGGAGGAACAAGACTTCTGGTCAGGTGACTACAGGGTTATAAACACAAAATCAAATAGGGGTAATGCAGGAGTAGGTTTAATAATGAATAGGAAAATAGGAATGCGGGTAAGCTACTACAAACAGCATAGTGAACGCATTATTGTGGCCAAGATAGATACGAAGCCCACGCCTACTACAGTAGTACAAGTTTATATGCCAACTAGCTCTGCAGATGACGAAGAAATTGAAGAAATGTATGATGAAATAAAAGAAATTATTCAGATTGTGAAGGGAGACGAAAATTTAATAGTCATGGGTGACTGGAATTCGAGTGTAGGAAAAGGGAGAGAAGGAAACATAGTAGGTGAATATGGATTGGGGGACAGAAATGAAAGAGGAAGCCGCCTGGTCGAATTTTGCACAGAGCACAACATAATCATAACTAACACTTGGTTTAAGAATCATGAAAGAAGGTTGTATACATGGAAGAACCCTGGAGATACTAAAAGGTATCAGATAGATTATATAATGGTAAGACAGAGATTTAGGAACCAGGTTTTAAATTGTAAGACATTTCCAGGGGCAGATGTGGACTCTGACCACAATCTATTGGTTATGACCTGTAAATTAAAACTGAAGAAACTGCAAAAAGGTGGGAATTTAAGGAGATGGGACCTGGATAAACTAAAAGAACCAGAGGTTGTACAGAGATTCAGGGAGAGCATAAGGGAGCAATTGACAGGAATGGGGGAAATAAATACAGTAGAAGAAGAATGGGTAGCTTTGAAGGATGAAGTAGTGAAGGCAGCAGAGGATCAAGTAGGTAAAAAGACGAGGGCTAGTAGAAATCCTTGGGTAACAGAAGAAATATTGAATTTAATTGATGAAAGGAGAAAATATAAAAATGCAGTAAGTGAAACAGGCAAAAAGGAATACAAACGTCTCAAAAATGAGATCGACAGGAAGTGCAAAATGGCTAAGCAGGGATGGCTAGAGGACAAATGTAAGGATGTAGAGGCCTATCTCACTAGGGGTAAGATAGATACCGCCTACAGGAAAATTAAAGAGACCTTTGGAGATAAGAGAACGACTTGTATGAATATCAAGAGCTCAGATGGAAACCCAGTTCTAAGCAAAGAAGGGAAAGCAGAAAGGTGGAAGGAGTATATAGAGGGTCTATACAAGGGCGATGTACTTGAGGACAATATTATGGAAATGGAAGAGGATGTAGATGAAGATGAAATGGGAGATATGATACTGCGTGAAGAGTTTGACAGAGCACTGAAAGACCTGAGTCGAAACAAGGCCCCCGGAGTAGACAATATTCCATTGGATCTACTGACGGCCATGGGAGAGCCAGTCCTGACAAAACTCTACCATCTGGTGAGCAAGATGTATGAAACAGGCGAAATACCCTCAGACTTCAAGAAGAATATAATAATTCCAATCCCAAAGAAAGCAGGTGTTGACAGATGTGAAAATTACTGAACTATCAGCTTAATAAGTCACAGCTGCAAAATACTAACACGAATTCTTTACAGACGAATGGAAAAACTAGTAGAAGCCAACCTCGGGGAAGATCAGTTTGGATTCCGTAGAAACACTGGAACACGTGAGGCAATACTGACCTTACGACTTATCTTAGAAGAAAGATTAAGGAAAGGCAAACCTACGTTTCTAGCATTTGTAGACTTAGAGAAAGCTTTTGACAATGTTGACTGGAATACTCTCTTTCAAATTCTAAAGGTGGCAGGGGTAAAATACAGGGAGCGAAAGGCTATTTACAATTTGTACAGAAACCAGATGGCAGTTATAAGAGTCGAGGGACATGAAAGGGAAGCAGTGGTTGGGAAGGGAGTAAGACAGGGTTGTAGCCTCTCCCCGATGTTGTTCAATCTGTATATTGAGCAAGCAGTAAAGGAAACAAAAGAAAAATTCGGAGTAGGTATTAAAATTCATGGAGAAGAAATAAAAACCTTGAGGTTCGCCGATGACATTGTAATTCTGTCAGAGACAGCAAAGGACTTGGAAGAGCAGTTGAATGGAATGGACAGTGTCTTGAAAGGAGGATATAAGATGAACATCAACAAAAGCAAAACAAGGATAATGGAATGTAGTCTAATTAAGTCGGGTGATGCTGAGGGAATTAGATTAGGAAATGAGGCACTTAAAGTAGTAAAGGAGTTTTGCTATTTGGGGAGCAAAATAACTGATGATGGTCGAAGTAGAGAGGATATAAAATGTAGGCTGGCAATGGCAAGGAAAGCGTTTCTGAAGAAGAGAAATTTGTTAACATCCAGTATAGATTTAAGTGTCAGGAAGTCATTTCTGAAAGTATTCGTATGGAGTGTAGCCATGTATGGAAGTGAAACATGGACGATAAATAGTTTGGACAAGAAGAGAATAGAAGCTTTCGAAATGTGGTGCTACAGAAGAATGCTGAAGATTAGATGGGTAGATCACATAACTAATGAGGAAGTATTGATTAGGATTGGGGAGAAGAGAAGTTTGTGGCACAACTTGACTAGAAGAAGGGATCGGTTGGTAGGACATGTTCTGAGGCATCAAGGGATCACCAATTTAGTATTGGAGGGCAGCGTGGAGGGTAAAAATCGTAGAGGGAGACCAAGAGATGAATACACTAAGCAGATTCAGAAGGATGTAGGTTGCAGTAGGTACTGGGAGATGAAAAAGCTTGCACAGGATAGAGTAGCATGGAGAGCTGCATCAAACCAGTCTCAGGACTGAAGACCACAACAACAACATGAGAGAGAAGAGAGAGAAAGAAACAAATTTCAATTTACAATTTTTTTTTTCAAATCAGTGAAACCTCCTATATGGAATTTCCGCTTTCAACTAATGTTTCCATCGATTCCGGTGGAATAGCTATAAAAATAATGTTACTGGAATTAGGTTTTAACGAGCCTCGCTCGTAACAAAACGTCAGTCTATAAGGAACAAATCTTAAACTGTTTGCTAACGGAAACCAAGCTATGACGAATTTCTTAACACGTTTTGATGTCGGATACTTGGACTTCCGAATTCTTCCAGTATATGTTTATGTGCCTCAGAAAATTTCGCTAGCTCAGTTGCTACATTCCTTTGAGCTTCGGTTAACTGGATATTTGCATTCAATGCGGTATGGACCCTTGTAACTTGCGTTTAGTTTCTTTTGCACTCAAGACATTTCAGATCGTAACGCAGTTTGACTGTTTGCGTGATCCTTTTTCGTGGCCATTTCATTCATCCACACAACTAGTCTTTAAAACTGCTACACCACGAAGATGACGTGATACAGAGGCGAAATTTAACCAACAGGAAGAAGATGCTGTGATATGCAAATGATTAGCTTTTCAGAGCATTCACACAAGGTTGGCGCAAGTGGCGACACCTAGAACTTGCTGACATGAGGAAAGTTTCCAACCGATTTCTCACGCACAAACAGCAGTTGACCGGCGTTGCCTGGTGAAACGCTGTTGTGATGCCTCGTGTAAGGAGGAGAAATGCGTACCATCACGTTTCCGACTTTGATAAAGGTCGGATTGTAGCCTATCGCTATTGCGGTTTATCGTATTGCGACATTGTTGCTCGGGTTAGTCGAGATCCAATGACCGTTAGCAGAATATGGAATCGGTGGGTTCAGGAGGGTAATACGGAACGCCGTGCTGGATCCCAACGGCATCGATCACTGCCAGTCGAGATGACAGGCATCTTATCCGCATGGCTGTAACGGATCGTGCAGCCACGTCTCGATCCCTGAGTCAACAGATGGGGACGTTTGTAACACAACAACCATCTGCACGAATAGTTCGACGACGTTTGCAGCAGCATGGACTATCAGTTTGGAGACCATGGTTGCGGTTACCCTTGACGGTGCATCACAGACAGTAGCGCCTGCGATGGTGTACTCAACGACGAACCTGGGTGCACGAATGGCAAAACGTCATTTTTTCGGATGAATCTAGGTTCTGGTTACAGCATCATGATGGTCGCATCCGTGTTTGGCGACATCGCGGTGAACGCACAGTGGAAGTGTGTATTCGGCATCGCCATACTGGCGTGATGGTATGGGGTGCCATTGATTACACGTCTCGGTCACCTCTTGCTCGCATTGATACATTCGAAAAAATAACATTTGGCCATTCGTGCACCCAGGGTCGTCGTTGAGTACACCATCGCAGGCGCTCCTGTCTGTGATGCAGCGTCAAGGGTAACCGCAGCCATGGTCTCCGCGATGATAGTCCAAGCTGCTGCAAACGTTGTCGAACTGTTCGTGCAGATGGTTGTTGTCTTGCAAACGTCCCCATCTGTTGACTCAGGGATCGAGATGTGGCTGCACGATCCGTTTCAGCCATGAGGATAAGATGCCTGTCATCTCGACTGCTAGTGATACGAGGCCGTTGGGATCCAGCACGGCGTTCCGTATTACCCTACTGAACCCACCGATTCCATATTCTGCTAACAGTCACTGGATCTCGACCAACGCGAGCAGCAATGTCGCGATACGATAAACCTCAATCGCGATAGGCTACAATCCGACCTTTATCAAAGTCGGAAACGTGATGGTACGCATTTCTCCTCCCTACTCGAGGCATCACAACAACGTTTCACCAACCGCGGTGGCCGAGCGGTTCTGGCGCTTCAGTCCGGGATAGCGTGGCTGCTACGGTCGCAGGTTCGAATCCTGCCTCGGGCATGGATGTGTGTTATGTCCTTAGGTAGTTAGGTTTAAGTGGTTCTAAGTTCTAGGGGACTGATGACCTCAGATGTTAAGTCCCATAGTGCTCAGAGCCAACGTTTCACCAGGCTATGCCGGTCAACTGCTGTTTGTGTATGAGAAATCGGTTGGAAACTTTCCTCATGTCAGCACGTTGTAGGTGTCGCCACCGATGCCAACCTTGTGTGAATGCTCTGAAAAGCTAATCATTTGCATATCACAGCATCTTCTTCCTGTCGGTTAAATTTCGCGTCTGTAGCACGTCATTCTCGTGGTGTAGCAATTTTAATGGCCAGTAGTGTATTTATCCACAGTCATTTACAACTCCCATCAATCCTCAAGCCTCGGCAAATCGCTGTAGCCTACCGGTGTCGCATCTCCCTTATAGACCGCAGACTACATTTAAATACGTATTGCAGGGAATGTCCCATACCTAAAGTTATAGCAAGAACTTCTGACAGGCTTCAAGAGGTGAAACTGTTTACGTGCACCGTAGGAGATTTAACGGCGGAAGTAAAACTCTGAGGACAAGGCGTGAGTTGTGCTTTGCAGCTTGCCCCCTGACTCACTTAAGACGGCCTGTCGGTTCGTAATGTTTGGGTTACTTCCCTGAAGATACCGATAAATGTATCTGAGCCCGACATAAGCATTCGTCTTCAGATCGCTCCGGCTGCTTACTCGTACACATTTAGCTACATTTAGCTCAAGTATCAGTCCAACCATAGGTCTCCCCGCATACCTGTGGACCACTGTATCGCCTGTGAACATACTAAATATAAAACAAATACACCGCAAGCCTCTCTACAGTGCATGATGGAGGGTACATTGCACCAGTACCATCGATTATCTTGTCAAGCACTGATCGAGCAAAAAGGTTGCCTTTATATCTCTATACATGTCCTAATCTACCCTTACGTATCAGGAAGAAATATGTCGTCTTTCACAAAGACTTTTTTCCCGTTACATATCGGGATGGAGTATGCCAACCTATATAATCCTAGCAGCACACACAGGATGCTTTTGTTTCGCAGATCAGCCACGTAAAACGAAAATATGAGAACTCACATGATTGTTAGACGGCGACTACGATGTCGAATCGATGTTACTGTGCACCAGCATGTACACTATGTGATCAAAAGTATCCGGACACCTGGCTGAAAATTACTTTAAAGTTCGTGGCACCCTCCATCGGTAATGCTGGAATTCAATATGGTGTTGGCCCACCCTTATCCTTGATGACACTTCCACTCTCGCAGGCAAACGTTCAGTTAGGTGCTGGAAGGTTTCTTGGGGAATGGCACCCCATTCTTCACGGAGTGCTGCACTGAGGAGAGGTATCGATGCTGGTCGGTGAGGTCTGCCATGAAGTCGGCGTTCCAAAACATCCCAAAGGTGTTCTGTAGGATTCAGGTCAGGACTCTGAGCAGGCCAGTCCATTAAAGGGATGTTATTGTCGTGTAGCCATTCCACCACAGGCCGAGCACTATGAACAGGTGCTCGGTCGTGTTGAAAGATGCAATCACCATTCCACAATTGCTCTTCAAAAGTGGGAAGTAAGAAGGTGCTTAAAACATCAATGAAGGCCTGTGCTGTGATAGTGCCACCCAAAACAACAAGCCTTCGAATTTTAATATTGACGCCACACACGCTGGCAGATGACGTTCACTGGGCATTCGTCATACCCACATCCTACCATCTGTTCACCACATTGTGTACCGTGATTCGTCACTCCACACAACGTTTTTTCACTGTTCAATGGCCAAATGTTTACGCTCCTTATACGAAGCGAGGCATCATTTGGCATTTACCGGCTTGATGTGTGGCTTAGGAGCAGCCTCTCGACCATGAAATCCAAGTTTTCATACCTCCCGCCTAACTGTCATCGTACTTGCAGTGGATCCTGACGCAATCTGGAATTCCTGTGTGATGGTCTGAATAGATGTTTGCCTATTACACATTACAACCATCTTAAACTGTCGGCAGTCTCAGTCAGTCAATAGACGAGGTCGGTCTGTACGCTTTTGTGCTGTAGGCCTTCGTGTCCCTTCACGTTTCCACTTCACTATTACATCGGAAACAGTGGACTTAGGGATGTTTAGGAGTGTGGCAATCTCGCGTACAGACGTATGACCCAGGTGACACCTAATCACCTGACCACGTTCGAAGTCCATTCTCCTCTCTCACGATGTGTAATGACTACTGAGGTGGCTAATATGGTGTAAGGCAGTAGGTGGCAGCACAATGCACCTAATAGGAAAAACGTATGTCTTTGGGGTGTCCAGATACTGTGGATCACATAGCGTATTGCTCAACAACAAACTGGTCTATCCCTGTCAATGTCGGGATAGCAGCTGTCAGTGACCTCAATGCTGAAGTGGAAATTGAGATTGTATGGTGAGGCACGAGGGTGGTCCTCGTTCAAATAGAGTGGGAGTAGCTGTGCAACAAATTGACACATACGAAGGGCACCTGACGGCTAAGTACACTGCATTTTGTCTCGCTATTCCTACCTTCGACAACAGCAGTGTTAGTGCATCAGTTCTTATTGTGTTTGGTGTTGCGACGTTGAAATTAACAGCTCGAGAGACATCGCAGAACATATTTCTAAAGCATCAAAGAGTCGTTAACACACACACACACACACACACACACACACACACACACACACACACAGTTTGCAGAAAACGGTATGGGCTTCAGTGGTGTGAGAGTAGATCAGTGGCACTGCGTTGCTTAAGATAGTGGAAGCATTGAGAGTGTGATGTGCTGATTGTGGTTTAGATCACTCCAAGCATTCTAAGATCTACGAAAGTTCAATGCACGATGGTATGCCTACTCTAAGAGATTTTGGGTGCAATAAACGCGGAATCCAAAGCTTACAAAACACAATTATTTGCGAAATACTGTCGCATAGTTTCCAAATGTCTTTCAGTCCTATTTAAGTACGATAATGCTCCGATTTAAACACAGTGTTGCTGTCTATGTGTGCGTGCGTGCGTGCCTGTGTGTGTGTGTGTGTGTGTGTGTGTGTGTGTGTGTGTGTGTGTGTAGTTTGCTTACGAAGAAAATATCCATTCACGCAGTAGAGCAATAGAATCAGATGCGTGTAACTTAATTTCCAAAAGTCGGTCACGGCTATTTAAGTACAGTGATGCTGTTTGTAGTACTCCCTCCCACAATGAAAAAAAATTCCATTGAAACTAGAGTCTTCCACGCCATTACCTGCGTATAGACTCCCTCCTAACTTAGAAATGTAATTTGCTAACGAGCAAAAGAATACCCACTGATCCAACGATTCAGTGGAATCGAGTGCGAGTAACATAGGATCCAAACGTCTGTCAGGGCTATTTAAGTGCAAGGATGCTGTGTAAGATGCTCACTGCCATCATTAAGCAATATTACATTAAAACCACAGTCATCTGTACCATATACGTCCCATACTGATTTTTAAAATGTACTTCCATATCGCTAGCATTTAGACAGGATCAAACTCGAACAGTCCATCCAGTTCCATAGTAATAAATCAGCTTTTAAAAACCATGTTCTTCTTAGCGGAAGAATATGTAAACTGTTCTGCCATTCGTTAGGTAGTCGCAAATATCCATTCTGTTAAAAAAAACCTCGCCTTTACCCAATTCCATAAGCTAGTAGTCATGTTATAGAAGGACACTGCAATAGTACAGGCACAAGCTCCGTTTCAACATCAACCAGTTCTGCTTTAGGTGAGTTTCTTATATTTCCTCTGCATCCATGCATCCTCACCAATTTCCCTAATACGCCTCCTAATCTGACTATGGGAAATGGTACAATGTCTGTAGAGCGCATAGACTTTCGTCTGTTAAAGTACTGATACAGGATACCATACAACTGCCCAACATCTATTGCATACATTAAAGAACCATATCAGATTACATCTGTTATGTATTGCTTTTTACTAATTTGATATGATACATGACTGCAGGCAGCACTCAGATTTTCTCTTTCTCCCTGCAACACACCCCTATACAGTATCTAGTCGCTACAAGCTTAGTAGTGTGTACATCTCGCAAACCACTTGTTACCATATCATATGGAACTGTGTAGCACAGGTATTAACAACAGTACTCTGCTGAAATGAAGTAAGTTTTTTAACCCCATGGAAGACTGAATACATTGACAGAGCAGTGATATTGTCTGTCAATGCTATGTTAAGTGACTATTCTTCAATGAAGGTCAGGAGGTGTTAAGAATACAGTATAATCATAGCTTCCATATTAAGAGCGGTCTTACGTGTGCTTGATGTAGGGAAAAAAAACCAAAACGAATGCTTTTCAATGACAATGCTTTTGTTCTTCACAATGTTTATTAACGACGTTTAAAAAATACATCATAAAATAACAGTATCTCTTACAACATCGTTGCTTTCGTCAAAAATGCTCTTTTCGTAGCTAAAACAGGTCTCTGACACACGGCACACAAAGGAAGGGTAGGTCGACATCCGATGCTAGCAGCAATATCTCTGCAGAGAAAGAACAGTACTCCCCTTTCTTCCTTGAAGCAGATTTTACATAGGTGAGCAGTATCAGAAGTTCTCACACTCACATATTGTTCCGAAGCTTCTTTCAGAAGATTTAATAGAGGTATAATATCAACTGTATTCTTTGCAGTAATTTTTGCGTCTATATTCTGACAGATATTACACACAAATCCATACTCTTCGCAGGAGGCACAAACAAGCACTTGAAAAACGACATAGCATGTTCAACCCGTGGGTTGTTGGTTTCATCCCAAAATTTCAACTATACTCTAGATAGAAACACACGGTTTCATTTGTAACACCGGCACAAAATAATGCAGGTTCACTTAGTTTGTCGGGACGTTGCTTAATAGCAAAAAAAAAAAAAAAAACGAAACAATCTTTGCAAGATGTCAGCGTCGGGCCGTATGTTCTATATTAATTTTGTGAGCTAATCTAATCTCCCACACATTACATGCTCAACTGCATAACTATGTCAATTCATGAGATAGATGTGGGTGTATCTCCATTCTGCACAGTTTGCAAGTATCATACAAAAGAAAGAATCCTACTCATCACACTTCTACAGATATACCTCTCACCTAAAACCTCCGACATCCACTACTTTACAGAGTAACCTGCCCACAAAGCTCCTTTTGTATATAGCCTACTCTAAAAATCCAAGATGCCGAATACTTATGCTCACGGGATCATGATGTCACTTCTCATCACGTTTTGTAAAATTGCTTGTAAATACAGTACAGTTGTAAAAAGCTACCGTAATTGTGAGTATATTAGTTTCTAGTGGAGGACCCACAGACCCTACCCCGAAACTGCCATGATGAATCTATCTTCAGACACCAACCCGCCTTGGACATACCACAGGCATAAAAGGATGGGGCTCCTCCACGCCCACACCAACGTGGTGACCAAACCAAAAGTTCTACTGTCATCTCCGTATAACATGTTAGTTTTCAAATCATGAGTCACAGGATGCGGGCTGTGATGTTGTCCATGCGTCTGGGGAAGGATTACTCATTGACATGGTCCATATGGAGACGGAAAGTGGACGAAAGCGATCGAAGGGTAGCGGTTTGTAAGGGCAGAGGGAAAATAGTGCCAAGGCAAGCGCCAAGGGAAAAAAAACCTCTGCGACAATAGGACGGGTAGTAAGGGCAGTAGCGGCTTGCTAGCTGCGACAGTGCATTCAAGGTGTGGTTACGTTAGTGAGAGGTATCGTGCATCGTTCCATTTGTTGTTGCGGGTGCTCATTGTGGGGCCTGCTGCAGCTGCTGCGTCCCTGTGGGCGATCGGTCATAGATCAGATCAGCTCACAGTGTAGGGTGTGTGTGTGTGGCTGGTTTGCGTGCTGTGTAGGCCTACAGTACGGTTTCCCTGCGATTGCCTGTTTTTCGGCGGATCGAGCATCTGGGGTTGCCAGTAGTAGCTGTGTTGCAGGGGCTCGCCAGTACTGTCGTGTTAGCATGCTATGGACCATAGATGTTTAGTTTCTTGCTAATAGTGTCTTTGGTTTATTATGTTTCCATATATGGTTGTGGTCGTAGTTACCCAGAGAAAGGATAAACGGCTTATGCGAGTGTCTCGTGTTTCTGTACAGTCGTGTGGAGAGTTTTTGGAATACCTGCAAGATGGTATCTAGCCGATATTCCCGGTGAAGATCCGCGGTGCGTGTGTAGCACGGGCCGTTGCTTATCATTCTGAGTACTTTGTTCTGTATGAGCTGCAGACGGCGCATGTGTGTGGGCGCAGCGTATCCCCATACGGGAACAGCATACGTCATCAGAGGTCTGATAAGTGTGGTTTACCTGGACCTGGACACCCTCCTATTCAGTGTGCTACGCCTATTAAGCATAGGGTAGAGTTGTCTGAGCCTCGCGTTTGCTTTGTTGGTCACGTGTTGAATGTGGTCCCCCACCCAGAGTAGTTTCCGGTCCAGCCAGACACCGAGGTATTTGACCATCTCGCGAAAACGTATTGGGCGTGCATATAGTGTTATTGGGTTGCAGTGTTGATGTTGGCGCAGTAGTTTCGGTCTTCTAGTGAATAGAACGGCTTCGCACTTGTCGATGTTTACTCAGACACGCCATTTTACCAGCCAAGGCTCTGCCGCTCTGAGTGCAGTCTGTAGTCGTGAGTTAACGTTAGACGGCTTCCAGTCTTGCGCAAGGATGGCAGTGTCATCCGCTTAGATTGCCACCGTCGTGTTGCGTGTAGCTGGGTGGTCATTAATGTAGAGGTTAAACAGTAAGGGCCCTAGGATGCTTCCTTGGGGTACTCCTGCCTGGATACCATGTCGTATTGATTGTTTGTCCTGGACGTCGGTGTAGAAATTCCTGTCCGTGAGATATGAGTGTATGAGACACACGAGCCCGTCGGGGAACCCTGCGTCGGTGAATCTGCGTATGAGGCCGTTGTGCCATAGATGATCGAAGGCCTTTTCGATGTCCAGGAACACCGCCCCAGTTGCTTTGTTTGTGTTGTATCCGTGTGTTATGTATTCAACGACGCGGAGGAGTTGTTGTTTTGTCGAATGGTGTGATTCCTGAAGCCGAATTGCTCCGGCCTCAGGGTGTCATTTGTAATGCAGTACCTCGTGAGTCCTTTTAGTATTACCTTCTCAACGATCTTGCTGAGCGCGCTCAGCAGACTGTTGGGTCGGTAATTTTGTGGGAGGGAGTGGTCTTTCCTCGGCTTCCTGAACATCAGGCCCTTGGCCGTCTTCCAAAAGGCGGGGAAGTGTTGGTGTTTAAGTATGGCATTCGTAATGTGTGTGAGGTATTCTACTGCTTTATCTGTGAACTCCTGGAGGACACGGTTTTGAATGCCATCGTGACCAGGGGCCTTCCTAGCTGTGGTATGCATGATGGCCCATTTGACTTCAGCTGTACTAGCCTGTCGGATGACGTTGCGCGATGGTTGGGACAAGATGCGTGTAACCTCTTGGTTGGTCACAAGTGTGAACGCTGGGTCAGAAGGTTCCAGGTTCGGTATGAATGACGCTGCAAGTGTGAGGGCCATGAGTTCCGCTTTTTCTTCCGCAGAAAATGCCGGTCCGTCGGGCCCTTGTAGCGTGGGTGTGTGCAGTTTCTCCCTGGTGAAGTGTCGGGCCATCTGCCACACGCCAGGTCGCGTGGTGTCCAGCCCTTCGAGCTTCTGGTTCCACTGTTGTGCTTTAAATGTGTGTCTTTTGTCCCGGATTACTCCCCGGAGCCTGTTCAAGTGCTGTTGGAAGTGCTGGCGCCTGGTACGCTGCCAATGTCTCCTTAGGCGGTTTCTCATTGAGATAAGACCCAGGATCTCCTGGGACAGGGCAGCACTGTGTTGTTGTGGTGTGCGGATTGGTACGGTATCGGCTATTGCGTCTTGGGCGACGCTAATGAGGGTTTCAACGGCCTCATCAATTTGAGCTGTCTCGTTAATCGCATGGATGGGTGGGGTGCGGCTGTCAAGCGTTTCCTTGAACAAAGTCCAATTCGCGCGCCTGTAGTCTAACATCCTGCGTTGATCCATGTGCTACAGTGTTTCTTCAATGTACGGTATAACGGGTTGGTGATTTGAGGGCAGATCGTTTTCAACAGCAACGTTGAGTGTCGTTGCTATGCCCTTGATGAGGGCCATGTCTAAGACGTCTGGCCTGTGACACCTCTGGTAGGGAATGTGCGTCGGTTCGGTCGGCGCTAATGTAATGTAGTTTCGTCCTAATGCGTGTTCGTATAGTTTCTTGCCGCTGGAGTTTCGTATACGTGAGTTCCAGCCAGGGTGTTTTGCGTTAAGATCTCCAGCGGCGATTACTCGCGGTGATATGCTGAGTAGAGTGCTGATGTCGCGTGTCTTGACGTTCTTAGGACTGTTGTATACTGACACCATTGTGTAGCGTAGGCTCCGTTGAACATGACCCTGACGGCGGTTGCCTCTAATTTTTCAAGTTCAGGGAGCTCTATGTTTGTGTGTTCTATGTGTCTGTGTATGATGATGGCCGTTCCACCGTGACCAGGGCCGGCCGGTCGGTCGGTACGATAGACGCAGTAGCCGGTGAAGATTAGGTGGTTGCGTGGTTTGAGGTTAGTTTCGCTCAGTAGTGCGATAAGAATACCTTCACGCTCCACGAGCGCGGCAAGTTCCGTCCTTTTGTTGTTGATCCCGTCTGCGTTACAGAACAGGATCTGTGAGAGTGTCTGGTTGTTTGCGATGGGGGTCGGGTGTGGCGTGTTATACAGGTTCACCTTCGAAACGTACCCTAGACCAACCACTCCTGAATCCTCCTTCAGACATTACCCTGTACATTAGGTATCACAGGTGGATTCACCTTCAAACCCTATCAGAGACATAATACATCGTAGGTCGACCTGCTTAGGATAAGGATTTTGTGGATAACATACGTCAGAATATAGATTCAAGAATTACTGCAAGATGCCGTTAGTACGAAACCTCTAACAAATCTACTGAATGTAGCATCAGAAGATCATGGCTGAAAGAGCCTCTGGCAAAGCTCACCCGTGTAAAAATGCTTTTCTAGCACTGTTGTTATCTGGTAACAAGGATGACGTCCTTTATTAGTACTTTAGTGGAGGAAAGTCTATGCACTCTACAGACATAGTACCATTTCCCACAGGGAGGAGTAATAGGCATATTAGGGAAACTGGAATGGATGCAGAGGGAATATAAGAAATTCATCTAAAGCAGAAGTGGTTGATGTTGAAATGGACCTTATGAATATACTACTACAGTGTCCTTCTACAGATGACTACTAGCTTATGGAATTGGGTAAAGGCGAGGTATTTTAACACAATGGACATGTGTGACCATCCAACGTCTGGCAGAAGCGTTTACATCTTCCTCCGGTAAGAAGAACATGGTTTTTAAACTCTGATTTATAATTATAGAACTGAAATGACTGTTCGAGTTTGATCCTGTCTAAATGCCAGCGATATGGAAGTACCTTTTAAACATCGGTATGGGACGTATATGGTACACAAGACAGTGGTTTTAATGTAATATTTCATAATGATGGCAGGGAGTAGCTTACACAGCATCGTTGCACTTAAATAGCCCTGACAGACGTTTGGAACCTATGTCACGCGCACCCGATACCATTGCACTGCTGGATTACTGCGTATTTTTTTATTCGTAAACAAATACGCACGTGTATGGCATGTAAGAGTTAAGTTTTAATGGAAAATTTGTTGATGGTGGGAGGGAGTACCATACACAGCATCACTGTACTTAAATTACCCTGACAGACCTTTGGAAATTAAGTTATACACATCTGATTCCATTTCTTTGTAAGTAAATTACATTTAGAAATCAAGAGGGAGTATATATGTGCATGTACGGTATGGAAGACTGTAGTTTTAATGGAATACACACACACGCACGCTCCACACGCATAGATAGCAACATAGTGATTAAAGAGGAGAATTATTGAACTTAAATAGGACTGAAAGACATTTGGAAACTATGCGACAGTATTTCGCAAATAACTGTTTTGTATGCTTTGAATTCTGCGTTTATTGCATCCAAAACCTATTGGAGTACGCATACCATCGTGCATTGAACTTTCGTTGATCTTACAATTATCGAATCATCTAAATCTCAAACAGTACATCTCCATCTCAGTGCCGCCAATATCTTAAGCAACGCAGTACCACTGATCTACTCTCACACCACTGAAGCTCATGCCGCTTTCTGCAAACCATATATGTGAACGACTCTTTGATGCTTTAAAAATACGTTCTGCGATGACTTTCGAGCTGATAATTGTAACGTATCAACACCAAACACAGTGAGTATTGATGCCGTAACAGTGCTGTTGTCAAAGACAGGAATCCCAAGTGTGGTGTACTTATCCGTCAACTGGCCCTTGATACATGTCAGTCTGCTGCTCAGTGGTGTCTCTCGGCTTCGCCTTCGATGCCGCCAACCCGCAACGCATCTATACTTAGCGGGCTATCGTAAAGCCGTCGGCACACGGACCTCGCTGCCGAACGTTAACGTTGAGCGTGCCAAGTTCAACGTGCTGCTGAACGCTCAGGAACGGTGCGACTTGTGCATACGGTACGTGGACCCCAGCGTGGGCTCGCGTAAAATTCCCACGTTAGCTTTATTAAAACGCACATTTCCTGCATCGTCCACGAAAAGGAAAGTACCATGTCCAATAAATAAGGACACAGGCTTATAAAAGTTCCATTCCAAACAGTGCGGTACTAATTTGGTTCTTGGTTATTTAATCGAATCCCACATTTTAGTAAAACCCCAAGGTCAGTCTTACATGAGGACAGTTCCTACCCCCCAGTTGCAGAATCTTTGCAATATGTGAATTACGAAGCGTAAAAGAAAAAGGAGCAAAATATCATTATACAAGTAGCGCAAGCTGCCCTGTAGATTAAGCCAATCGAACAAAGTCACCCCTCAAAAAATGGTTTACATAATATGAAATATTATAATATATACTTATATTAAACTAATAATAAAGTATCAGAACCCAATTAAAACGCGAATGTTAGGAAAAAAAAATATATGAAAGCGTCGAGACGCGAACCGCCGCCCAGATTAACACCGGAGCAGAGGACACTGACTCTACTCGTTACGCTACACGAACAACATACAACGGAATTCCAATTACTTTATGTTAACCGTTGCTGAAAACCTTAATCGTAGATATGTTACTAACTGAAATTTAATCATAGGAAGTTGTACCAAGAACAATGGGTTTTGGGTGGATCTTCAGTGCGTCGCTGCCTTCAAATAGCCTGCTCTCATAATACGCAAATTACAATACTTCTTTTGCCACGAATCTGATGTTTGTCATTATTTTATTGGATGAATCACACAGTTAAAAATCGGTTTTCCAGTGATTCTCAATTTGCTGGTACTCAGAAACGGCACATATACATATAGGTTTGAAATGAATGCCAATATGGCGCCTCACAACTCTGTACAGAAGGGAGACGGCGTGCGTGTGACGTAGGTGGCGTTGTGCCATCTCATTGGTCAACGCTCAGGCGCACGCTCAGAATATCTGACATGTCAAATATTGCTCTGCACGTTCGGAAAGACTCCCGAACGTGCTATTCCACGCTATGACGTCAGAAACTCGGCACGCTCAACGCTCAACGTTTGGATGTTTCGTCCGTGTGCCGACGGCTTAAGGCTTAACCCCTGCGTTCAGGCTGGTTCGTGGTATTCGGCTCAGTCCACAGAGGGCCTCCCAGTAACTAGTCAGAGGCCGCAGAACAGAGCTACGGGGGTTGTTCCAGACATGCATCTCTTGCTGCATCGTTCGCGACTTCGGTAGCCAATAGCAAAATTGTATCTTTCCACCACGCTAGTATTTCTGCTCGCGTGGAGCCGGCTAGAGCCAGTTCCGGCTTCACTTGCCCGCGACTGATGTTCAAATGGTTCAAATGGCTCTAAGCACTATGGGACTTAACATCTGCGGTCGTCAGTCCTCTAGACTTAGAACAACTTAAACCTAACTAATCTAAGGGCATAACATACATCCATGCCCGAGGCAGGATTCGAACATGCGGCCGTAGCAGCCGCGTGGTTCTGGACTGAAGCGCCTAGAACCGCTCGGCCACAGCGGCCGGCGAGACTGATGTACCATCAGCATTTGGACACCATGTCGGATCAGATGTCGCATTCGCCAGCCAGACTCGCGACATCTGCTTCGAGAGTTGGTGTTCTGAGCCGTGGACAAGTCGTGCTGCTCGTGGTACAGAACTCTGAATACGTACTTTGTTTTGGAGATAAATTTTCATTGCTCAACAGAACGTAATCTACGTTCTCAAAACTTTATTTTCGTTTCGTTGAAGAACAGTTGTTTCTGAAGAACGCCTCCTTCACATTACTAAGAAGAATTTCTGGGGAACGTTTATTTCCTTCTGTTGTACTGCATCAGAAACAGCAGATTGTTAGTGTTCGGAGATTACCTGTTCAAATAAACAAAGTGTAAATCAAACTTCCTGGCAGATTAAAACTGTGTGCCCGACCGAGACTCGAAGTCGGGACCTTTGCCTTTCGCGGGCAAGTGCTCTACCATCTGAGCTACCGAAGCACGACTCACGGCCGGTACTCACAGCTTTACTTCTGCCAGTATCTCGTCTCCTACCTTCCAAACTTTACAGAAGCTCTCCTCATTCTGGAAAGTGTAAATCATCTACTTGTGATCTTGTGGAAGTATTCCGAGTGAGGAATACTTCACAATGTCAGTTGTTGTGCTGAAATTAACATGCATAGATCCGTTTGTCGTTCAGTTGTACGTAATGGTGAAAAGTTACATCGATTCGAAAGCTTAATATAAAATAGCTGCTGTCTACCAATCATGTGATTCCTCATGTGTTCCTGTTCAAATGTGTGTGAAATTTGATGGGACTTAAATACTAAGGTCATCAGTCCCTAAGCTTACACACTACTTAACCTAAATTATCCTAATGACAAACACACACACCCATGCCCGAGGGAGGACTCGAATCTCCGCCAGGACCGGCCGCACAGTCCATGACTGCAGCGCCGTAGACCGCTCGGCTAATCCCGTGCGGCCTCATGTGATCCTGTTACGTGGTTGATCCGCGAAGCAAAAGCATGATGCGCATGTTGCTAGAATTTTATGGACTGGCATACTCTATTTACATACGTAACCGGAAAAAAAAATGTTCGGGAAAGACGACGTTGGGAACATAAGGGTAGACTATGGTATGTATGGAGATACGAAGACACTCATTTTTAACTCGATCAGCACATGATAGTGGGATGAAAGAGTAATCGATAATGTTAGTGCGATGTACTATCATGCGCAAAAGTATTCGAACGACCTGAATTGTGATCCGCCTGATTTGCATGCAACCAACATAGCGTAGCTGTCTAGCGGGTCCTCTAATCGCTTTGCGGTACAGTCGTTCGACTATACAAAATGGATACCACGAGAGACCACTAGAGAACACTGTTCTTAAGGCAATCAGTGCGATGTAACATCACACCATGATATGGCAAAAACTAGAAAAACATGTAATTAGAGATGAGTTAGTCCCTAACGCTTGTACAGGTTACAACGATTTTCAAAAGCGTTACCATCTCATTACAATCTGAAACAACTAACTATGGCACATTAACTATGTAGCAATCCTTAAACAAAGTAAATGTTTGTATGAACAAGATATTCTGAGACAATGTCTGGACTAATAAAGATCTATGACAGTTCGAAGTATTTTTTCCTCTGTATAGGGTTTTCCCGCACCTGCTAAATGTTCCAGTGACTATTGGTTTTTGCATAAAGTGGTCGTTAAGGAACTAGTTAAAAGAAACGCGACAAAACAGCGGTAAACGCTCTATAGAAACCGCAATATTAATTGAGTATAATCAGTAACGTCACTGTACTAATTTTTCACGAAGAATTATTTGCCCACATGTTTGAACTATAAATGACATGCCGAAATTTTTTGTTGTGGATCTGGACAGAAACCCAGCAGACGTAGCCACTACTAACTAAAATACACTTTCGCACCAGCCCGGGACTTGACCAAGGCAACGATCGTCAGTGCTGACTAGCCGTAAAGAGACGTGAAATATAAAGCTTTTCACCAGCATTAGTTAACACGTCTGAACTTGAAACGAAATGGCGAAATTATTTCTACTACATCAAAACCATTATCACCCTGATAACTAACCACGAAAGACGTTTAATATAATCTCCTTCACATGTAACCAAGTATGCATGTGCTGAAAATTGGAATGCTATGATATAAAATGTTGTGACGGGATTTTCTACCCAGCACGTTATCGGATTGTTAACTAAGTAAAATCAGATGTTAGAAATCGAATTTATTTACTAGCAGCGAGCTGTATCAATACGAGATGAGGGTGCAATTTGTTTTGCTAGCCCGGGAGTCGAACCCGGAGCGTACTGTCGCTGTTTCCCATCCATTAATAGACGTTAAGTATCAACTGCTTGCTCACCAGTAGTGAGATGCTCGCATGTTTCACTAGAAGTAACGGTACCTATCGTTATTGCTGACTATTCGTGAACAGACATTAGTTATGCAAATTATTTTTCGGTGGTAGGTCAGTGTGCAAATGCTAGGGCGTAAAATGAAATTATGAATATATATGTACTGGACCAGAATTGCAACCCAGATACGTTCCATTCCTAGAGATCCGAATTCGAATTCCAGTCGAGGACCAAAAATTGCAACGTCTCAAGTTCAAATTAAATATGAACACTGTGAACGAAATAACCATTCCTAAATTAAATGAAATAAACTTTTTAGTGCTAGTCTATTGGCGACAGAGTTTGTGACTTCGGCGACTGCCGCCTTTGTTATGGCGCCATTTAAACAGGCTCTGACGCTGTTGGTAGTGAAGGGATATTGTGATTAATGCGGATTCTGAACCACTGTGCGACCTAAAATTCTGGACTTGGCGTTACCATAGGTGAATTAGATCTTTTCGTGAATGTTAAAAAATGGGCGCCATGAGTGAGAATCGAACATATACGCCGCAATTATCAAATAACGACCATCCAGCACACCACTGCAACTGACATTGGGCAACGCCCTGATTGTGTTGCTGTGTCCGACGATGCGCCTAGAAGCTGTGAAAAAATCCGGCTCTCTCGATTAACTGCAGAATGTGAGGTTACCAGATAAACCGATGATTACTGATATGACTGCTGTTCTTATCTTCATTATGCTGCTACTACAGATGTCACTGAAGGAAAGGTATATGCTCTGTGATCATTTTAGAGCCATCTGCCCACATATAGTAATTATGTAGTTTCTCCCATGCATAGGGAATACTTATTGAATCTGCAATTCTTCGTCAATCACACTAAAATTAAAGTAATTGCTGAAACCTTTATTTGAGAGCAGAAATCGTGTTGTTTTTCTTTATTTATTTGCGCTTAGCAACGATGCTTGTAAAATGCGAAATCTGGAGGAAAAACACTATTCAAAATGCAGGGATGTTAATGTCTGCCGTTGAATGTCAAGTGTATGCTTTACAGGTGACTTGGTGAGACTGTTGTTAATCATATGGGAGTTAAATAGCTGCTGATTAATATCTCCCTCATTTTTGTGTGTCGTGTTTAATAAACTACCGAAAAGACCATATGAAGTATGCAATATAGTAATAAAAACTGATTGCAACTTATCATGATAACGGTACAAAAAAGTCTGCCTTCTTAAAGCTAATACTCCAAATCGTTACGAATTAACAAGAGAAAATTAAAAAATCATTAAGTTCCACATTTAAGCCAATATTATTGACAGAAGCAGAAAAAATGGGATTAACATGTGTACAATTCTGGTAAATGTTATGTCTATACATCCACGGACTAGAGAATAGAGGTAGCGATATAATGGCGGAGAGGTTTTCATTCGGTGTCTACTGATTGTTGATCTGCCTTCGAGATTCTACACTACTGCCCATTGGGATCGCTACACCACGAAGATGACGTGCTACAGACGCGAAATTTAACCGACAGTAAGAAGATGTTGTGATATACAAATTATTAGCTTCTCAAAGCATTCACACAAGGTTGGCGCTGGCGGCGACACCTACAACGTGATAACATGAGGAAAGTTTCCAACCGATTTCTCAAACAGCAGTTGACAGGGGTTGCCTGGTGAAACGTTGTTGTGATGCCTCGTGTAAGGAGGAGAAATGCGTACTATCATGTTTTCGACTTTGATAAAGGTCTGATTGTAGCCTATCACGATTGCGGTTTATCGTATCGCAACATTGCTGCTCGCGTTGGTCGAGATCCAATGACTGTTAGAAGAATATGTAATCGGTGGGTTCAGGAGGGTAATACGGAACGCCGTGCTGGATCCCAACGGTCTCGTATCACTAGCAGTCGAGATGACAGGCATCTTATCCGCATGGCTGTAACGGATCGTGCAGCCACGTCTCGATCCCTGAGTCAACAGATGGGGACGTTTGCAAGACAACAACCATCTGCACGAACAGTTCGACGACGTTTGCAGCAGCATGGACTACCAGCTCGGAGACTATGGCTGCGGTTACCCTTGATGTTGTATCACAGACAGGAGCGCCTGCGATGGTGTACTCAACGACGAACTTGGGTGCACGAATGGCAAAACGTCATTTTTTCGGATGAATCCAGGTTCTGTTTATAGCATCATGATGGTCGCATCCGTGTCTGACAACATTGCGGTAAACTCACATTGGAAGCGTTTATTCGTCATCGCCATACTAGCGCATCACCCGGCGTGATGGTATGGGGTGCCGTTGGTTACACGTCTCAGTCACCTCTAGTTCGTATTGAATGTGTTACGACCCGTGGCTTTACCCTTCATTCGATCCCTGCGAAACTGTACATTTCAGCAATATAATGCACGACCGCATGTTGCAGGTCCTGTACGGGTCTTTCTGGGTACAGAAAATGTTCGACCGCTGCCCTGGCCAGTACATTCCCCAGATCTCTCACCAATTGAAAACGTCTGGTCAATGGTGGCCGAGCAACTGGCTCGTCAAACTACGCCAGTCACTACTCTTGATGAACTGTGGTATCGTGCTGAAGCTGCATTGACAGCTGTACCTGTACACGCCATCCAAGCTCTGTTTGACTCAATGCCCATGCGTATCAAGGCCGTTATTACGGCCAGAGGTGGTTGTTCTGGGTACCGATTTCTCAGGATCTATGCACCCAAATTGCGTGAAAATGTAATCACATGTCAGTTCTTGTATAATATATTTGTCCAATGAATACCCGTTTCTCATCTGCATTTCTTCTTGGTGTAGCAATTTTAATGGCCAGCAGTGTACAAACCAACAGTTTCCTGTTTCTCATTTACGAGGCAAATTGTCCTTCCCATACAACGATGAATGTGCATTACAGATGTTAACAAAAAAATTTTGCGTGCATTAAAGAGGAAAGAAAAAGTCTTGAACCGAAAGAAATTAGCCTGTGTCTTGCCATCTGACTTCCCTACCATTCCAGTGCTGTGCGATACTTTACCATAACGAGTCATTATACTGCAACGTCTTGGCAGCGACAACTGGGGCTGGTCGGCGTGCGGTCTGCATATCTGGTCTGTGCTCATAGACTCAACTGGCGCTGATTGAATCACGACTAAACCTGCCATCGCTGAAGTAATTTTCCGATAAATTCCATCTAAATTGAAGTTAAAGAGGACGACGTTATGCATCCAAAGCAATCGTAAAATATATCTTTAGACGTGTGCAAAATTCAAAACGAAATGAAGAAAAAAATTCTAACTGAAGGGTAAAATATATGATCCTGAGCGAAGCTCCTGAACAAACCCACACTTACAGCCAAAGCTCCCCACACATGGATTAGCGAATGAAAACTTTTTAAGTGCTTTCCACTGTCCATAAGCATAACCAGAAGTCTGTCAAATATTGCAGTTATGAACAAGCTTAGTCTGTCACAACTGAAAATTATACAGGAAACTGTCTACTCGGCTATGCGCTAAGGCAGATGGCTTGTCTATACTTGCTAGTTAGTTAGCAGTACTACCTCCTGCCCGTTGCGAGGGCAGCCGGACATAGAGTTGCCTGGTAATCTCGTAAAACTGTCAGCGCGATTCAGAAAACCAAAAAATAAAACTAACGCCGGATTTTCGTGTTGGAAAGTATGAAGCTTGGTATTCCCTATCTTACTATCATTTCCTGCATGCCTCTGCCAATCACAGGCCGGAGCAGAGTGCAGAGAGTCTGTATTGCAGAACGAAAAGAAATTCTGTCTAATTCCGCGTGTTGTTACATTTCATGCCTGCCAGGTAAGCATGTTCTTCCACCCGTCTGACGCCATGGTGTTTAAGGGGAGTCAGAACGGGAAATTTTTTTTTCAAATTTTCGGTTTTTTATCTCCTTATAAAATTTGAAATTTTCCGAATAAAATGATGTATGTATATCACTTATAAACTCACATGGGAATTATTTTATTTTATTTTTTAAATATCTACACTGGTTGCAAATGTTAAAATTTTTACGTGCATTACTTCATGATCTAATACAATCGGTAATTTTTTATACAGAAGGCTATGGATTGCTGTGTTATAAAGGCCATGTCCAGAAGAGGATGGGCACCAGGTTGAGGAAGTTGAAACAAAGTTAGAGAGACAAGAAACTTTCTGATGGTAAAACCATAAGATGCAGGCTGACAGACAAAATGATTGATGAACTATAGCAGTATTATGGGATGGTCACTAGAAATAATACTGAGGATTTGTTGAAAACGAAGCAGGCAGTATGGGCTACCTTCTTCCACAGACTGTCAAGTGATGAAAAACCAGTACACCACCTCTGCCCTCCTTGACCTGATTCATGGTGCAATTACCGCAGTGCCCAGTACTCAAACAGTTCATACAGCCATAAACATTCCATCCCAGCAGCAGTCATGTATATCATAAAACATATTTACAGACACCTGGCAAATCCTGAATTACTGAAGAAGTGTCTGAATGGTTAGACTCAAAATACCAATAAATCGTTCAGTGATTTTATATGGACTCGCTTACCAAAAAATGCTTTTGTTGGAATGAAAACACTAAAGTAGTGGGCAGTGAGGCTGTTATTGCTTTTAATGATGGCAACACTGGTAGGGTGAAAGTGCTACAGCATATGGGAATTAATCCTGGAACTTGAACGGATGGGCAAGATTCGCATTGATGAAGCAGAGTATGCAGCATGGTTGGCAACTAAAGAATCCAGAAAGAAGAAAAAAATTGGAAAAAGATCAAGAGGATGATATACAGAATGGTGCAGGGTGCTTCTGAGTGATTAAAAATATAAAATAAGCATATATTATGTGAGTTACAGTCTTTTGAAACTTTAGAAGCCGTTCCTGAAAATTTACATTTTCTGTTGCATTTTTCCCTAAATCTGAGACACCACTCCGAGTAAAGTATTCAAATTTCCAGGGAGTAATAACATACATGTCCTGAGTCTACTGAATTAAAAAAACATAATGTTATGTATAATTAAAATTATTTAGGATAACGTACAAAACAGTACACAAAATTTTAACCATGTAATTAAAAAATTGTATTTCCGAAAGCAGTGGCTAAAATACAATAACTGCACTTCAGTAGACTCAGAACATACAGTTTGCTGTCCTGTACAATTTTCATGTTAATGGCTTCAGTGGTTCCTGAAATACAGGGAAGACAATTCACAAATTTTAACATTGTCAGATTAGGGCGTGCCAACTCCATTTAAGCCAATCAGCATTTCTCTTTCTACACATTGCTCAAGTCACAGGATTCTTATAATTTATTAGAAGTTTCTCTAAAAAGAGCAGAACTAAGCAGACATAATCGGGGGAGTAAATTTACTACCCATGAGCCAGTATTCTCAGAATTTGGCATCCAAGATAACTCCGTCCGATGCGTGGGCCGAGGAACGCTCTTTCCACCCTGCAGTGCAATAAGTGCCGATGAGAAAGCTTGTACGGAGTTTTAGCTGGGTCTGAAGCCTATTGTATACGTCAGAGGCAAAAACGACTTTATGCGACTTGTGACGCAATGGCGACGTCCCTCTGCAAAACCATACTGTCTATCTCAGTGGGTGGTGCCACCCTTGCAGCGTTCTCGCTTCGGCGACCGTTGTAAAGACATTTATCAATGCAACTAAAAGCTGAATTACAATTGTCATAAGAAGTTGAAAGAAGGTCATTGAATTAAAGAATAAAGAGAATAAGGAGGAAAAGCACGCACACTCACTGAGTACTCAAAATAGTAACATAGCAAATTTGTATGCCTCTAGATCTAATTTTCTGTAAGGCACTTAAAACGGTAGTTTTACATGAATAAAAACTATGAAAAATGGCGCGTTCATCCACGACATTTTTAACTGGACTCCCACAGCAACAAAATTTTGTCCAATCCAGCAAATAAATTGCCTATCTTCTTGACACCTGGTACACGGCCTAAAGTAGATGTAGTTCTACTACTGAGTTTTAGAAAAGCAAAATAGTATCTACATCCTTGTGACTGGTAATGACACAATAATGTTTAAACAATTTGATGCCCAGTTAATGCAAACGTGAGTCTACCTTAAGTATGCTTCGAGGGAGAAGAGCAAACATTACAAGTAAATTAGGATGGTTCTCTCTTTATTTAAATGGTGATTCCCACACAGCATTCTCTCAGAGAAATTTTACGAAGTATTGTGTGATCTATTCATGCTACTATGGTTATATGAAATTTTTACTTTCATTTAAGTAACTAATTGTTATATATTCAGATTCGAAATAAAAAATATATTACTGTTCTTTAAACACATAGTATAACAAAACAGTTTATTGTCTTCTTCTCGTAAAAGTGAGTTTCGGTATTTGACATGATTGTGACCTACTATACAGGCTGGTTCATGAAGATATGCAAATATTTTAATATGTTATTCTACAAGTAAAACTAAAGAAAAAAGTGCATATAAACATAGGTCCGCAAATGTTTAGTTACAGAGTTACGGCTAATAAAACATTTTGACTGAAATTTAGCAACTTCGTGTATATGAAGCCATCGTAAAACTGTACAAGGTTAAAGTAAAGCACAATTTCCATTTATTTTGTTGTTATTGGTCTGGTGAATCTAATAAAATATGTCCCAGAAGTGTACCTGCAGTAGTTTGCCAGATCATCTAGAGAAGCAAAGACGTAATTTCGTAAAATTTTTAATTTATTAACTACTTGGCCCAATTTGTTTTTTAAATTCCAAACAATTGCACAAAGTTTTAAACAGAAGTTTTAGAGAATTTAATGTTGAAAAAATGATGGTAATAACATTAACTGAAACTGTATAAATGTGTCTGTAAATTGAAAGGTATCCCTATTTCATAAATAAACTACAACAGTTACTATGTGGTTTCACTTAAATACACTGTTGTTATTATGTTATTTCACTGAACAACAAACCGAGCGAGGTGGCGCAGTGGTTAGCACACTGGACTCGCATTCGGAAGGACGACGGTTCAATCCCGCGTCTGGCCATCCTGATTTGGGTTTTCCGTGATTTCCCTAAATCGCTCCAGGCAAATGCCGGGATGGTTCCTTTGAAAGGGCACGGCCGACTTCCTTCCCCATCCTTCCCTACTCCTATGAGACTGATAACTTCGCTGTTTGGTCTCTTCCCCCAAACAACCAACCAACCAACTGAACAACACAGAAAACTAACTCGTTTCAAGGTTAGGAAACGACTGAAATAACTCACTAACGGTTGCCAACAATGACATAAACGTTTCTGAGACGTGTGCAGCTCGCGTTCTTGCCGTTCATAACTTGACGTCGTGTAATAGCGGTAATGGTGCCACTGAGTTGCCAGTATTGCTTGTCCGTGAGTGGCAGCAGCAGTGGTTATCGCTAGCCAGTACTGTGGTACTATCTTTGATGCCGCAGCTGGTATTTCCGGGTCGTAGTGCGTGTTAGGCAGTTCGGGGGCTTCGGACGGAGCAGCGAGGAGGTCCGAAGCACAACGGCAGGCCGGGACTGCTGGCGGCGTGTAGGCACTGTCCGATCGAGGGGCTGTACTCGATGACCGAACCCAGGACATTTGAAGTTGAGTGAACCGTATCCAGTACTGAAACCTCCACTGTTTGAGATCTCGCTGTTGTTTGCGTGTTCCTGCTCCCAGGGTCGGTGAGACCAACCGCAACAAATGGAGTCTGTCAGGTTGGTGGAAGCTATTAGCCGCCTTCTACTCCTTGATGTTAGTTTGGACTTAGTATTATTCTTGTTAGTGAAGTGCAACCAGCGGTATTTTCTGCCTTGTCGCCACTAACGCACCATTTACCTGCCTTGGAGGTTAGCGTACTTTTCCAGCAGTGTACCTTTCCTCGTCGCGTTGATGCTGTCCGACACGGCGTATAGTTCGACAGCCTCTTGAATTGTACTGTACATATGTTTTTGCGAGGTCTACCTTGGTTCTAGTGTTTCCATCCGCCTTGTGTGTTTTTCTGAAGACACAGTGCTGTCCGTCTCTTCGCCCTTGCCTAAAAACATTCCGTCATTGTACTGGTGATCGGACGTTAGGTGGATTGGTTAGTCGGGCAGTCGGCGCTTAAGCTACCCCTAGTGTGAGTTGCCATCCCGTTACGTGAGTAGAACTCTTGGCTGCCTGTCTCACTGCTTACACAGCTGTAGTCACCTTCCTCAGGTTGATCCAGGGAACACTGTCTGTGGATTACTCTGTCTTATTTGGACAAGTCATAATTGTTTAAAATTTATCCTAATGTTTTAACATGTTATTACCTTCTCCACTAGTAATTCCGACCTTCAGCCATTAATTGATTGTAATACTTCTTGTGGCTTTAAGCTGACAAATAATTTTAATTTTCTCTTAATAAGGCCTGCAACCATCACTATAGCCTGTTACAGTTCTTTAAGATTATTTTAAAAGGGTTTTAGTATTCTAACATGCAACTGCCTTCCTTGCCTGTAATTCAGGCCGTCAGCCGTTGAGCATTCTGAAAACTGCTTGTGGCCTTCAGCCCCCAGTTATTTTGAATCCTTCCTTAATCGGGCCTTCAGCTGTTAATTGTTTGTAACATTGCTTGTGGCCTTCAGCCGACAAATAATTTTCAATCCTGTTTTAGTGAGGCCTTTAGCCATCAGCATAGCTTGTTACAAGTCATTAAGATTATTAGAATGGGTTTTAGTATTTTTAAAGTGTAATTGTCCACCTTATTTGTAATTCAGGCCTTCAGCCCTTGTGTATTCTGAAATTGCTTGTGGCCTTCAGCCCATGAACAATTTTCAACCTTCTTAATGAGGCCTTCAGCCGTTGATTGTTTGTAACATTGCTTGTGGCCTTCAGCCGACAATAACTTGCAATTCTTCTTATAAGACTTTCAGCCGTCAGTGTAGTAAATTTAAAAAAAAAATGATTGTTGAGAGTTTTGTTTTTTTAAAATAAAATGTATGTGTTTTCTGTGCAACCAACGGTAACTGATTGGGCCCCGTCCACCTTTCCTGCTTTCCCTAAGTCCCACGTTTCAGTTTCTACATTCTTAATGGAAAGTAAACAAATTTACTTGTATGATAATCTTTGCTTCACCGGAAGTTCTGGAAAACTACTGCAGATACACGTCTGGAATATGTTGTATTAGATCACCAGACCAATCACAACAAAGTAAATGGAAATCGTGCTTTACTTTCACCTTGTACAGTTTTGCGATGGCTTCATATTCGCAAAGTTGCTAAATTTCGGGTAAAATCTTTTATTAGCCGTAACTCCGTAACTAAACATTTGCGGACCTACATTTATATGAACGTTTTTCTTCAGTTTTACTTGTAGAATAACATTAAAATATTTGCATTTCTTCGTCAATCATCCTGTATTTTACAAACACGCTAGACTGAGGTGACAGCAACTGACAGATACATCTAAACAAAATATTCTCTTCCATCAAATATATTTCTTTGTATATTCGAACAGATAAACCCAAAGTAGAGACGTTAGTTTTGAACCTACATGGATGGCACATGTTACAATTATGTTGCTCTAGACGACTTTTTATGCTGGCCAGCGAAAATAAGAAAAACACAAAGAATAAAACTTGCCCTCGGTTTCTTACGATCTGCACATGACTTTACATTTTAGCACTGAGCACTAGTCGTATTTACAGAGCACAGACACCTGGGATTTCAATTAATGGCACACAATTGTTTCGGAAGAGGAAAAGGATTTAGACTGACGAAACTTGATTAAGGTAGAAATGAATATTTACATGGCACTGCCACGTTGTTTTCTTCCTTCAAGAGTGTGCTACTCAGTCGGTTGCCTCAGCATGAAGTATGTTGAGAAATTAGCCTCTTCATAAACAGTGCCAGATCTAGTTCCTTATAGGCGTGTGCAGCAAAGCATGTCGTTATTAGAATGAGATTTCGCAGAAGAGCTCCTGTAAAGTTTGGAAGGTAGGAGACGAGGTACTGCCAGAAGTAAAGCTGTGAGTCGTGCTTGGGTAGCTCAGTTGGTAGAGCACTTGCCCGCAAACGGCAAAAGTCCCGAGTTCGAGTCTCGGCCCAGCGCACAGTTTTAATCTGCCAGGAAGTCTCTTATCAGCGCACACTCCGCTGCACAGTGAAAATCTCATTCTGGAAACATGCCCCAGGCTGTGACTAAGCCACGTCTCCGCAGTATCCTTTCTTTCAAGAGTGCTAGTTCTGCAAGGTTCGCAGGAGAGCTTCTGTAAAGTTTGGAAGGTAGGAGACGAGGTACTGGCAGAAGTAAAGCTGTGGGGGCGGGGCATGAGTCGTGCTTGGGTAGCTCAGTTGGTAGAGCACTTGCCCGCGAAAGCCAAAGGTCCCGAGTTCGAGTCTCGGCCCGGCACACAGTTTTAATCTGTGAGGAAGTTTCATGTCGTTATTGTCACTGATCAGAATAACATTGTCCCATGACAAGTGGAATGAGCAGTGCTCATCTTCAAGTGAGTACTCGGAAATGCCTGAGAAGTTCAGCTTTGTATTGCGGACCTATTCTTCACGTTTCCACAAAGAAGTCGAAAATAGGTCGTGCCGTTTGATCCCATTTACATGGTATGGTACAGGAAGGTTCATGGGAACGTCAAGGGATCGGTACAGTTATTTCCTACAGTTGGAAAAGAATAAATGGTAAGTTCTTCTCTGTTCCTCCTCCGACATGATGTTAGTTATTTGTAGCATCCTGCAGATTACTAAGACAAGTGGAGGGCTGTTTAGTCTCTTAACTCCATTGCTTTTGTGACAGGAGTGCTGACAGATCATCTCATTTACAGAGCTGTGCCGACAGCGTTCGCCAAGTTGAGCTGTAGCAGCTGCGGCAATCCGCTTGCTGCGACACACCCTACGGAGGCTAACTCACCCCAGGTGCTGCGGCTAAGCTTATTCAGCCTGCTTATTCGGCCTGCCATTCGCCGGCCGCTACCTGCTGCATTGTGAGGGGAGGCCCCCTGACAACCCGAGCATCGCTAGCTGCGGCCTGTCATTAGACGTTACCACTTACGCTATCCTCTGGTCACGAGACAGAAGGACCGTTGTCTGTGTCGCTCGTGTGTCTGCTCCCTCGTTCTCAGCGTCTCTGTACAGGTCGACAAGAATTCTCTTACTTGTGTATAGTTCAAAGTAAAACATGAATAGAAATATCCTGTGATCAAGATACTAGCAAAACAAACATTATGAAATATCCTGACTTCGGAAGTCTAGGACCACTTGCCCAGGCTTTGTCATTATAAACAACGAAATAGTATAAACAAACTATACAAAGTAATGTGAAGATGAAGGGTTAATTAATTTGCTTGTTTTAAGTGCGTAGCCTGTCCTTGTATTGTCATTATTAACTTAGCATTTGCGATAAGTACAAAATTTACGTTAGATTTATCATTGTATCACATATTCAATGGTTTTTGGGTTTGATCAGTCGGAAATGCAGTGGCTCAGGATGAGTATACAGGAAAATCGTACTATTAGATACATGCTGTGGCATTAATCCATGAAACTACACTTCTGGTCATTAGAATTGCTACACCAAGAAGAAATGCAGATGATAAACGGGTATTCATTGGACAAATATATTATACTAGAACTGACATGTGATTACATTTTCACGCAATTTGGGTGCATAGATCCTGAGAAATCAGTACCCAGAACAACCATCTCTGGCCGTAATAATGGCCTTGATACGCCTGGACATTGATTCAAACAAAGCTTGGATGGCGTGTACAGGTACACCTGCCCATGCAGCTTCAACACGATACCACAGTTCATCAAGAGTAGTGACTGGCGTATTGTGACGAGCCAGTTGCGCGGCCACTATTGACCAGACGTTTTCAGTTGGTGAGAGATCTGAAGAATGTGCTGGCCAGGGCAGCAGTCGAACATTTTCTGTATCCAGAAAGGCCCGTACAGGACCTGCAACATGCGGTCGTGCATTACCCTGCTGAAATGTAGGGTTTCGCAGGGATCGAATGAAGGGTAGAGCCACGGGTCGTAACTCGTCTGAAATGTAACGTCCACTGTTCAAAGTGCCGACAATGCGAACAAGAGGTGACCGAGACGTGTAACCAATGGCACCCTATACCATCACGCCGGGTGATACGCCAGTATGGCGATGACGAATACACGTTTTCAAATTGCGTTCACCGCGATGTCGCCAAACACGGATGCGACCATCATGAAGCTCGAAACAGAACCTGGATTCGTCCGAAAAATGACGTTTTGCCATTCGTGCACCCAGGTTCGTCGTTGAGTACACCATCGCAGGCGCTCCTGTCTGTGATGCAGCGTCAAGGGCAACCGCAGCCATGGTCTCCGAGCTGAAAGTTCATGCTGCTGCAAACGTCGTCGAACTGTTCGTGCAGATGGTTGTAGTCTTGCAAACGTCCCCATCTGTTGACTCAGTGTTCGAGACGTGGCTGCACGATCCGTTACAGTCATGCAGATAAGATGCCTGTCATCTCGACTGCTAGTGATACGAGGCCGTTGGGATCCAGCACGGCGTTCCGTATTATCCTCCTGAATCCAACGATTCAATATTCTGCTAACAGTCATTGGATCTCGACCAACGCGAGTAGCAATGTCGCTACGATAAACCGCAATCGCGATAGGCTATAGTTCGACCTTTATCAAAGTCGGAAACGTGATGGTACGCATTTTTCCTCCTTACACGAGGCATCACAACAACGTTTCACCAGGCAACGCCGGTCAACTGCTGTTTGTGTATGATAAATCGGTTGGAAACTTTTCTCTTGTCAGCACGTTATAGGTGTCGTCACCGGCGCCAACGTTGTGTGAATGCTCTGAAAAGCTAATCATTTGCATATCACAGCATCTTCTTCCTATCGGTTAGATTTAGCGTCTGTAGCACGTTAACTTCGTGGTGTAGCAATTTTAATGGCCAGTAGTGTATCTCCTTCCACCACCATTGTTATGATATATGTTTGAAATTGTTACCACCTTATGTCTCATACAGGGGAAGATATCACCTGACTTTCACCTTTCACTCTTACCTCTTTCAAAGCACCTTTTTCACACAATTCGTTCAGATACACCACTTCTATTGTACACCTTGGCCGAAATATTTGTGTTTCTCAATCATTATTCCGCAATATATTAAACAAACACCAAATACAACGTTTAATGTACAAAATTTATGTTTTTTCTCGAAGTTATAATAATAATGCAAATGACCACACGAATCTGAATTGCAATCACTAGTTTACTGTGACATACTCATAGGCTGGAACTATTTATAACTTGGTGAGCTAAGCTTCATTTTCCCTTTTCTTACAAACGTTTTTGTGTGCATTGCTAACAGAAAAATGTTGAAATTATTATTGCCCTAACAACTTCGCCTAATATGTTTCCTGAAACACCGTCGCACTAGTGACTGATGGTCGTTTTAACATGGTCCAGACTATGATTCTCTTTATGTCGAGTGATTTCCCAGCATTCCACGTCTACCCACACATATCAGTGCTCCTATACACCAAATGTCCCCCTTTCATGCCCCACACAATATATCCATCAAAACTACTCCATAACAAAGTATACGTCACGCTGTCTCATTTCAACATCGCGTTGTCAGTGATCAAAGACACAAATTCCAAGATGCTACTCCCGGCGGGTTTAAAATCAATGTGCCCAATGGAAAATACTGAACGCGAAAATGAAGATTTGGCCCTGTTTGCCTACCCCCTGAAGCAGATCTTAGTATCTCTTAATGGTGAAATTATCTGCACCTTCTTGCTCTTTAACATACAAATTACAACATAAACATAAATGAATGATTAAGAGAACTAGTAACTACAAAATGATAAATACTGTTTCTACTTGTACCTTTCTTGTAAATTAAAACCCCTTTATATATCACAAATGTTATCAAAGTCCTATGGAAATAAAGAGACACAAATGAATTTCCTAACTAATATTTCTGGTCAGTTGCCCAAAGCTGCCTCTTTATGGCTTTACAAGCCTAATAAGCCGAAACAATTAGCAATATGTACTACGTCTGGTGCATCGGAGTGATGGTTCTCGTACACGTCTTCGATGACGGAAGACTTCCAGGTACAAAATATAAAAACAGCTCAATCAAGCACTAGGACAGCAGAAGACGGTCTTCTGACTAGTACAATCTAATACTGCCTTCTCCTCTTTGTGTTCTACAGACGAGAAAAGCGAACTCGCAGCCACAAGAACGAGGTCCAGATAACGTCTCAACGTGAGTATAGGCAGAAGAAGTGCTCCCAACCACTAAACGCTGTGTACTCAACGACGACTCCCTAGCTGGAGGCGAAGTCCAGAATCATATACGTTCGCAACAGTGCAGTGCCTAACTGTTCACTAACTATAAAACCACCTGAGAGCAAAGACAGAAAGTCCATCTGTACCAACAAAAGCTGATACTGAACGACCGTCAAACACAGATGCTCAAAATGGAAGACCTTTTTCTCTCCACCGCTGGTTTCCCAGCAAAGCTCGGCTCCCCTCCCTCGTTACTGCAGAAAACTAATCATATTCTCGAAACCATGGAATATTCTCCCTCTCTACAGAGTCTTTCAAACGCCAACCAACCGTATTTTAGACTTTTGTCGTCCAGCACGGAAAGTTTGTGAGGAAATACCTATACCTATTAATTAGGAATACATACAATGGTACGCTTCTCAGATTAAAAATCCTCGGAAATAAGCCAGCCTGAGTGATTTCTGACGTAACGCTTCGACGTTCCTCTCTGTGGCGTCCAAGATTTTCCTGAAGTATTATCCGGTTATCCTTCTGGCCCCACTAACAAACCGGCCAGCCGCCGCTGTATTGTGGTTCATTGCTCTGGTGCCCCGACAGTCCGTCTTGGGTTACTTCCTGTGTCAAGCAGGACCAACGCACCTGTGTGGGCTTTTCCACCCAGGTCCTGGGTTACGCCTGCCATTTCATTTCCACTGGCGTTCCAACCTTTACAAGTATAGGCAATCATTCATTACGCTGTTTCGATAATAAAGACACTCCATCACCTTTCATGCAATAAGTGTTAACAACTATTCTCAAGGTGTACGTGACAATGTCAGTCTTCTTCAGATATTCATATACACAATGTCCAACGTATGAAATAATACCTAAATCTGGTTGTAAATCACGGCTAAGTATGTAGACGAGAGCTTGTAAGGCGCAAAATTATAGTCATCTCACAATACCCCCACTTAATGAACTATTTTGTACTAGGATGGGGTAATTCTTATAGTATTATCTCATCTAGTACAAAATAATATAACCATCAGTTGTCTGTACAAGCGAACTAATAAGAATACGAGGGCAGAGGAACAATTGAATGATGATTAGTTCTTCTACAGTCATCAGAGTTCATTCATGGGTTTACTGCCATATATTTATTTACTGCATGTTTATTATTTAATCAGTCTACTACTTATGTTTGGAACAATTTTTCTAGACATGACAAATGGAATATGCACTAATACGATGCTCTTTCAAAAATGGCAGTTCCTGTCTTTCTTTAGACTTAAGGTACATGCTCTCTGTCATTCATCCATCCCTAAGACATAGGTTGAGGCAAGAAATATTAAAGTATACTAATCTTTTCAAAGTGGTCATCCAATAATTTACATGTGGTTCATTAAACCATTAATATGCAAAACAAGCAGTTACGTCAATTATTCTAGAGGTTGTCTGTTGATCATTATACAATTATATAAAATTCTGTAAAATATCCTGCATAATTTTATTTGGTCATCTTTATGCTCTTGGCTTGCATTAAAAAAAATCATTTCACAAACTGATTGTCCAAGTCTAGTGTTTTCCTAACGTGTATACTCTTTGAACATTTCAAAAATCTTATGTTCTAAAGCATTCTTTGACAACTGCATTTATATTTACTGTGACAACGAATATTTGTAATAAGAGTTCGGATCAACCACCAATTTGAACTAATGTTCTTATTCGCAGTGTATAAAAATGTAATACATTAAAATGTTAAAACCCATAGCATCACTATCAAAGAAAATGACAAAGAATAATTTTACATAAATAAATAGACAAATATGTAAAAACAGTGAAGCACATAACATCATTATCAAAGAGAATGACAACAATAATTTTTTACATGAATATATACACAAACATATTTTTTAGACTACCCTGAAAAGTAAGAACAAGATGTTTACAAAATGATAAATATACCGGAAACTGTTAGTTTCTGGGTGTAACTGTTCAATATTCAACGAATTATATGCCCTTTTTCTCAAGAGTCGCACACTGATGCGGATTTTGCAACACACTTTTCACCTTTATTTATGTATGGGGATGAAAGCTGGAGTTTTTGTGAAGTTTAGGAAGCGAAGATTGGTTCAACAACTTGTTTGAGATCGGTCATGGTGGCTTTGCAAGTCAGTCTTTGGACTCTCAGCCCATTCTTCATCCCGTCAGGTTACAAGTCTCTTGCAGAGTTGATGATGTGGAATGATCCTTGGAATATACAGCAAGGTAAGTGGGTGTATATTTTGAAACAGCCAAGTTTTCATCGAATTTGCACACAGTATGAGGGAGGTACAGTTAGGTAGGATCTTTACAGGTCACCTAAAATTCTTCCGTGCAGGCTAAGAGAAGTGTAATGGTATCTAGTCTTCAGTTCTTTGTGTTTCTTCTTTCTATTATGTTTGTGTTCCCACTCTTCTGCTCTTCATGCCGCTTCTTTCTCTTGATATAAATATTGAATTTTGGATAAGGATATCTTTAATTGTGGATAAGTAGGTTATCTGTTTGGTGACATTATACAGGGCGTTTCAAAAAGAAAGAGCAGATTTCAAACATTTATTTCTCAAAAACTACAAATGATAGAAACACAATTCAAACGTTTCTTGTCAGAGAAAGGTTCAAAGTTTTTCAATGGTCCGCGCAGAAGTTCCATGCAAATCCGCAGTGGCGCTGGCGTTTGTTTGTAGGAAAATGGCGACGACACCACAGGAACGATCATTTTGTGTGCTGCAATTTGCAAAGTTAGAGTCCATTGTTGGTGTGCAACGTGCATTCCGCCGTCAATTCAACAAACAGCCGCCTCGTCATAAGCAAATTTATGAGTGGCATCACAGATTCGTAGAAGATGGTTGCATCTGCAAGCGAAAAAGCACGGGTCGTCCACGCACATCGGATGAAAATGTCGAGCGTGTCCGTGCAGCTTACGAAAGGAGCCCTAGAAAATCCACGACACGGGCAAGTCACGAACTAAACATGTCTAAAACAACGGTATGGCGCGTTCTGAGTAAGCGTCTGCACATGAAGCCGTACAAACTGCAGTTATTGCAAGCATTGCGTCCTGACGACCACAACAAAAGGTTCGAATTTTCAACTGCAATTCTACAGGACATGGAAGAGGACAATTTTGCCGAACGATTAATTTTTTCAGATGAATCAACGTTTCACATTTCTGGTAAAGTTAATCGGCATAACGTACGAATTTGGGCGAGTGAAACTCCGAGGGACGTTATTCAACATGAAAGAGACTCACCAAAGGTTAACGTCTTTTGTGCAATTTCGGTAAACAAAGTTTATGGACCTTTCTTTTTCATGGAGAAAACTATCACAGGAACCATTTACCTGGACATGTTAGAAAACTGGCTATTTCCTCAACTTCAGGAAGATTCAAATCACTTCATCTTCATGCAAGATGGCGCCCCACCACACTTCTCTGAACCTGTACGACGGTACCTAAATAACACCATTCCAGGACGGTGGATTGGAAGAGCAGGAGCACAAGATCAATGTCATCGTCTGTGGCCTCCCAGGTCACCAGACCTTACTCCCTGCGATTTTTATTTGTGGGGGTACATAAAGGACTGTGTTTATGTCCCACCTATGCCCGCTACTCTTCAAGAGGTACGACATCGAATTGTTGCGGCCGTGAATTCGGTAACTAAAGACCAGTTGCGTCGTGTGTGGCAAGAAATGAGATACCGGTTTGATATTTGTCGTGTAACAAATGGTGCTCATATTGAGGTACAGTTTTGATATTTGTTGTGTAACATTTGGTACTCATATTGAGTGAAGGACCGTTGGAATTGTGTTTCTATCATTTGTAGTTTTTGAGAAATAAATGTTTGAAATCTGCTCTTTCTTTTTGAAACGCCCTGTATATGGAACTTGAGTTGTTTTGTGTGACACAGATTCCTCAGAAGTCGGTGCCAGGTGACTAACTGATACGGGTTATGATGTTTATCAGTCTCTGTCTGGCAGAGAACAGCAGAAGAAAAAGCAAATAGAGTTTACAGTTTTGTACAGATATTAGCAGTTGCGCTGTAGGATTCACTGACAGTATCATATGTGTAATTTGCATATCTCGTCTCCATCGTGTAATACAATAGTGGAGAAAAGTCATTAGAGGCCGTGTAACAGTCATCTTCACCTGACCCAGCAAGGCTGTTGCGAATTCTGCTTACCACCTGCTCAATCATTGCGTGCCACCTGAGGTTTTTAGGTAGCCGCATTTGAATAGGCCTGATGTTTGCCGCGTCCGTGACATGGCTTTGGCTTACCGACGGTGTCCCTTGCTTACGCTTTTCTCTCCAGCTGTGCCTTTAGCCTCTCGTTCCATCATGTTGTTGCTTCCAGTGTGTCTCGTCTACATAACACGTGATCTTCTATTTTAACTCTTCTCTCAATTATGCTTATCCATTACGGATATTTTAGAACCGTGACTGTATATTGAATGTAAATAAGTTATACACAACTGCAACCAGTGACTTTTTGAATAATAATGCTTTATTACATGAACCGGTTTTCGAACCTTTTCAGGTTCATCTTCAGATGGTTTCGGGAGGATCCGGGAAGTTACATCATTACTGGTAGTAGCATAATGCTGGGTGCTGGTTCTATGGCAGAAAGATGGGTCACACTTTAATGTATCGCCATGACTATAGCTTATCTGTCGACAAATAAGCTATAGTCATGGCGATACATTAAAGTGTGACCCATCTTTCTGCCATAGAACCAGCACCCAGCATTATGCTACTACCAGTAATGATGTAACTTCCCGGATCCTCCCGAAACCATCTGAAGATGAACCTGAAAAGGTTCGAAAACCGGTTCATGTAATAAAGCATTATTATTCAAAAAAGTGACTGGTTGCAGTTGTGTATAACTTATTTACATTCTTCACTCAATATTTTGCTAAAACCCCTGACAAATGCAGCTGAAGATATATTCAATCCAAAAGGGAGCCTTTTGAATTGAGAACACCTTCCGAAGGCAATAAGGGCCGTGTACTTTCGGCAGTCAGGATCGAGCTCTATCTGCCAAAAGCTCGATCGCATATCATGTGAGGAAAACACCGAAACCCCGTGAAATCTTTGAAGGAGCTCCTCAAGCCTTTCAGGGCTATCCGTCTCTGGCACAATAATGGTATTTATTTGGCATGAGTCTAATACCAGTGGAGTTCCACCGTCCTTTTTGTCTACTATGCGTAATGGACTATTATACTCAGATCTCGCGCCCTCAGTTACGCCTTCGTCCTCCATTCTTCGTAGCTCACCGAGATCCCTTTCCCGGTATGACCATTGGATGGCATAAGGAGGTACCCTAAATGGTCTATGTTTCTTTACTTCAAATTTATACTGATGCCCCTTAATGTATCCGGTTTTAGGTAAGAAGTTCTCTGCGTTATTTTTGAGTGCAAGCTCCAACCTTGCCTGTCCATATTATATATGAAGGGTTTATTTCAATAGTGGTACAAGTCCATTTTTGTTCATATTGAGATACAGAGTCCTAAAGTTAAATGAACGCTGAAAAATCTACAGTTGAGATACCAGAAACATTCAAGCATATGGCTTCTTGCTAGAGATGAACCTTTCTTTCTGTTTGTTTGGATCATTAATTTCAGAAGCTTTATAGGTAGAAAAGTGGAGGTAATGTACTTGTACCACTATTGAAATAAGCCCTTCATATGTTTTCCAGATTCTCGAGTTTCCAATCAATCTTACTCTTAATGTCATTAATCTGCTCACGTCCTGACTTGAACTCTGCTCTATTCTCATTATTTTTCTACACTCTTCCCTCTGAACTGCATGTTGGTCCGTGAATTGCAGTTTTAAACAGCTCGCCGAAATTTGAGCTTTTTTTGCCTTTCTATCATATCTGATTTTTATTTCATTCTCTTTCCGTTACGTTAACTCCCCTCTTCCTAGATCAATGATAGCTTTCTGCGCTGAAAGAAAATCTACACCGATTATTATATCAGCTGTTAGTTTCGGTATTATGAACAGATTTGCAGTCATCTGGTGTCCTTGGCATTCAAAATCTAGACGTGTTTGTTGCTTTCCAACTAACGCGCTTCGTACCTTTGTTCTTTGTACTGTGAGCATCGGTATATTAACTGAATCCTTGCATTTAGCGAACAGTCTATCTGAAATATCTGAGATTCACTTCCACTATCTATTACAGAAGTATCCATAATTCCTCCAATATGTACTTTTACCACTGGATAGATTTCCTGTTTGGGTAACGTTTCATTTTCTTCAAGTAATATATCTCTCATGTGCTCATATTCTATAATATTTATGTTTTTACTTTCGAGATGATTTACAGGCGCATTTTCACTAGTGCCCGTCGTCTGGCCTAGTCATTGTTCACTTTCTATGCCATTTTGGCGTACACTCCCGGGCTTAGGTGGTCTAATTTCAATTGATTGTTCCCGATTCCTGTCGTTATTCAGTCCACCCCATCCTTGGTGAGACCGTTGACGATTTTCTGTATTGTCGCCCCATGATGCGCCTTTATTTTGTGGCTCTCATCTACGTTCATTTTGTTGCCTATATTCTCTGCCACAGTTCTTCTACTGTGCATTGTTCCCACTACGATATCTATGGTCCATGTTTTGGTGAGGCGGCCGATTTAGATTGTTTTGCTAATTATGGCCTCTGTTATTCCCTCCGTTGTACTCCCTTCTTTCACTTCGCACGTTTCTCTGCCTACGTTTCCCTCGCACATGCTGCTCGTTAAAAGCGAACTCCAACTCTCTTAGGATACCCTTGAATCCTTCTACATCACTTCTACATCGGCCGACGAGCGTTTGCTGGTAGGAAATTGGCAACCTCATGTAACACAATCTTATGATCTCAGCCGGTGTGCGTGGATCGTCCAAATACTGATTTTTTTTTTTTTTTTTGGTCGAGTTTTCGAAATACTTCACCGGACTACGGAACCCTGAACTCTCCAAGTCTCTGCTCATCATCATTTCCTGTTTGATCCTGTCCTGTCTCTTCTTGGACTAGTATTTGTTTAAACATGCGTCACGAACCTCTTCGTATGACGTGCACGTTTTTGCAATGTTCCGCATGATTTCGGCCGATGCTCCCTCGATATGTGAACATATGAAGTCCAGTCTGCAAATCAGAGGCCAGTGAGAAGGTAATAATAAACCAAATTGTCCAATAAAAGTTTTTGGGTGTAAAACATTACCCTCGTCCTTGTAATGCTGGAACTTTCGTACAGAGATAAAATGTTTAAAATCGAAAATTTCATTAGAATTTCTTCCCGCTCGGCCTACCACATTCTCACTTGGCGCTAACGCTTCCTGTCTACCGTTACCTGGGCGTCCTCTCTTCTACTCCCTGTCACGTTTTCATCACTGGAAAAACGTCCCATGGTGCGCATTATCGGGTAACAATTATGCATATGAAATATCTCATTGCTGTTCTCCGTATTCGCAATCTGCGACCCAGTCGTGCCCTGTGTAGACGCGGGGACCATATCTCTAGCGATATTTCGTTGCTCTGCAGATATGTTTTCAGTCTGTAGTTGACGAGCAACTCTTACATTCGAGCACATTCTAGTATCGTCTGGGCTTGGACATGATCAAGCTGAGTTTGAACTGGCTCTTTCGCTTTCTGTTATTTCCAAATCGCCTATTATTTCTTTTCTGAGATGTGATTTTTGACTGTGCGGCTGGTCCCGGCGGAGGTTCGAGTCCTCCCTCGGACATGGGTGTGTGTGGGTTTGTCCTTAGGGTAATTTAGGTTAAGTAGTGTGTAAGCTTAGGGACTGATGACCTTAGCAGTTAAGTCCCATAAGATTTCACTCACATTTGAACATTTTTTTGTGATTTTTGACTAGGTTGCGACCTTACTTCCTGAGATAATTGCTTAATTTCGCTTTCTAGGTTTTATTTAAATTGTGAGAGCTCCGCGGTCGGTGCCTTATTTTGCGCAATTTCTGTCTTTTGCAGCTGCGTTATTTCTACTTGTTGAAGCACCTCTACAACTTCGTTAATGCACCTCTACCTATCTTTGTCGTATTTTCTGTCTTCTCTAATGTTTCAAGAGCAATCCGCTTTGCACCCCTCGCTAGTAATCTCGCCTCATTTGCGGTTCTTCTGACGTCCGCAATCTCTCGTTCTAGTTTTGTTCGGAGCGTCACTACCTCATTTTTCACTTCCCTCGTTTCATGTTTTATCGACTGAATCTCGACACTAATGTTTTGAATTTCACATACCATTTCATAGAGTACTTCATCATCCCCCTTTTTTATTTGTTTTGCCAATTCAGAGCTGACCCATTTCACTTCCCATTGCTTTTAGGTATGCAAGGATGTCCAGCACACCTGTGTTATCTAAATATTCTCTCATATTGTGACTCTCTCTTTCTCTACTCTTAGGTGATCTTCTGCCCTTTTCCCTTCCCATTTCTTGGTATTCAAAACAGTCATCACCGCACGTCTCTGATATTCTGCCTCGTGACGTCGATCTATTACGTTCTTAGTTGTTCGTTCAGGTGGACCCCCTACATTTGGTCCCGTATCTTTACGATTGCCTCAGTGTGTCTCTGCTCCTCATCTTCGCAATCAGATTGCCCACCACGGGCTTGACTGTGTATATCATCCTCAAAAGATTCCCTTGGATCGATATTCCCCTCAACTGTGCCTTGTGCTAACAAAACCAACTCTTTCTCATCCCATAGGCTTTCTTGACTACCCCGTGTATCTGCCATTTCTATATTGATACAACTAGTGATCTGTTGTGCTACTAAGCACGCTTTCGCCCTTGTTATCACGGAGTGATCCCACAATTTACACAACCCACATTTATTATGTAACGGGCACATCATATAAAATATCTTCATCAAAGAAGCTAAGCTAAGGGCAACGTCGTGAACGAGGAGTGTCGTTACAATACAAACAAAATACAAGACCAATGGCATAACATTAACATCAATAAATTGCAGCCAGCGGGCTTAAGCGCAGCGCTTCTGAAAAGAAATACAATAAAAGAAACAAATATTATTTTTAATTTTATCGCGTGACTTTACCACTGCCTACTACATACGCATGCTGGTGATCACTAAGAATAACTACTAAACATTGAAAATGGGAAAAAAATTCCTGAGGTTTCAAACCACTTTATGACTACTATCAGAAGACTCTAAGTAGGACCCGGGCAGGGTAAGCCATACCCAAGATGCTACTCCTGGCGGGCGTAAAATGAATGTGCGCAATGGAAAATACTGAACGCGAAAATGAAGATTTGGCCCTGTATGACTATCGCCTGAAGCAGATCTTAGGATCTCTTAATGGTGAAATTACCTCCCCCTTCTTGCTCTTTAACATGTAAATTACAAAATAAACAAAAATGAATGATAAGAGAACTACACTACTGGCCATTAAAATTGCTAGACCACGAAGATGACGTACTACAGACGTTAAATTTAACCGACAGGAAGAAGATGCTGTGATATGCAAATGATTAGCTTTTCAGAGCATTCACACAAGGTTGGCGCCGGTGGCGACACCTACAACGTGCTGACATGAGGAAAGTTTCCAACCGATTTCTCACAGACAAACAGCAGTTGACCGGCGTTGCCTTGTGAACCGTTGTTGTGATGCCTCGTGTAAGGAGGAGAAATGCGTACCATCACGTTTCCACCACGTCGGATTGTAGCTTATAGCGATTGCCGTTCATCGTGTTGCGACACTGTTGCTCGCGTTGGTCGAGATCCAATGACTGTTAACAGAATATGGAATCGGTGGGTTCACGAGGCTAATACGGAACGCCGTGCTGGATCCCAACGGCCTCGTATCACTAGCAGTCGAGATGACAGGCATCTTATCCGCATGGCTTTAACGGATCGTGCAGCCACGTCTCGATCCCTGAGTCAACAGATAGGGACGTTTGCATGACAACAACCATCTGCACGAACAGTTCGATGACGTTTGTAGCAGCATGGACTATCAGCTCGGAGACCATGGCTGCGGTTACCCTTGACGCTGCATCACAGACAGGAGCGCCTGCGATGGTGTACTCGACGACGAACCTTGGTGCAGGAACGACAAAACGTCATTTTTTCGGATGAATCCAGGTTCTGTTTACAGCATAATTATGGTCGCATCCGTGTTTGGCGACATCGCGGTAAACGCACATTGGAAGCGTGTATTCGTCATCGCCATACTGGCGTATCACCCGGCGTGATGGTAAGGGGTGCCATTGGTAACACGTCTCGGTCACCTCTTGTTCGCATTTCGGCAGAGGTGGCTGTGCTGGATACTGATTTCTCAGGATCTAAGAACCAAAATTGCGTGAAAATGTAATCACATGTCTGTGCTAGTATAATATATTTGTCCAATGAATACCCGTTTATCATCTGCATTTCTTCTTGGTGTAGCAGTTTTAACGGCCAGTAGTGTAGTAACTACAAAATGATAAATGCTGTTTCTGTTTATATATTTATTGTAGATTAAAACCAGTTTATATATCATAGATGTTTATATAAGAATATCGAATGGACATAAAGAGACACAAATGAATTTCCTAACTAATATTACTGATCACGTGCCCAAATCTGCCCCTTTTTATGGCTACATGATCTAATATAAATAATGCGAGATGACTGACATCATCTACGTACCAAACACTAGAAGACACTACTTTCAAAGATGATATACAGTGGTGTGCAACCTCAGTGGAAATAAAAGTTACGTGATCACAGCTGTTTAGGTTTATAGTCCTAATAAGCTGAAGCAGTTAGCAGTATCACCGTACTCGTATGTACTGCGGCCGGTGCGTCAGAGTTATGTTTCTCATACACGCCTGCGATGACGGAAGAACTCCAGCCACAAAATATAAAAACAACTCATTAAAACATTAGGACAGCAGAAGACGGTCCTCTGACTAGTATAATCTAATACTGTCTTCTCCTCTCTGTATTCTCCCAGCCACAAAGACAAAGTTCAGAAAAAGCATATAGGCAGAAGAAGTGCTCTCAATCACTGAATGCTGCGTACTCAACGACGACTCCCTACCCGGAGGCGAGGTCCAGAATCATATAAGTTCGCAGCAGTACAGTGCCTAAGAGTTCACTAACTATAAAACCTACTGAGAGCAAAGACAGCAAGTCTGTCTGTACCAACAAAAGCTGATACTGAGCGACCGTCAAACACGGACGCTCAATCCGGAAGACCTCTTTCTCTCCAACGCTGGCTTCTCAGAAAAGCTCGGCTCCCCTCTCTCGTAACTGCAGAAAGCGAATCATACTCTGGAAACCACGGAATATCCTCCCGCTCTACAGATTCTTCCGAACGCCGACCAACTATATTTTAGACTTTTGTCGTCCAGCACGGATAGTTTGCAAGGAAACACCTATTTCCGTTAATTATGAATCCATACAATGGTACGCTTGTCAGAGTAAAAATCCTCGGAACTAATCCACCCTGCGTGATTTCCGAGGTAACGCTTCCTCGTTTCTCTCTGGCGTCCAAGATTTTTTAGAGTTTCCAATGTAGAACTTAACATCTGAGGTCATCAGTCCCCTAGAACTTAGAACTACTTAAACCTAACTAGCCTAAGGACATCACACACATCCATGCCCGAGGCAGGATTCGAACCTGCGGCCGTAGCGGTAGCGCGGTTCCAGACTGAAGCGCCTAGAACCGCATGGCCACTCCGGCCGGCCACGGAACTTCGTCTTCCTTTCTCTCACACACAACTACTTGTAACACAAGAGTAAGCATAACAAAAATATGTAGAAAAATTTATGAATTACTGTGCTGGTAAACCTCTTACATTATTTGATTTTCAAACAGCTGCGCAGAACTGAACGTACTCAGGCATTTCGCTCTTTACCTATCGTGCGCATCACTTAACTGACACACAATATTTTTAGCGCAACGCATTCTGACTTTCAATAACCCCTACAAAAGAATGACCCTGACTAACAACAACCTATACCTTTCATGAATCGCTTACCTCACAAAAATTTTCGTTACTCAAACTACTGCAACACAGCGAGCGCCACTACTGCCAGCTAAATAAAAGATTCAAACTACTGAAGGCACTAACTACTGATAGGCATAGTAAGCAAATGAAAGATTTTGATAGAGAAAAACATGTATTTACCTTAATAGTGTTCAAAAGTCATAATACATATATCAGTTCATGATATCCAGTATTACAAATTTACTGTCTCTGATGGACACACGTCCAGATCATCCGCTCTCAAAACTCCGCCATCTCTCTCCTCACATCCACCACTGCTGGCGGCTCACCTCCAACTGCGCAACGCTACGCGCTGTTCACATCCAACTGCCCAACACTACAATAGCGAATGTTCCAACAATGCCAACTAGCCACAGACTGCACACAGCACAGCTAGTGATTTTCATATAGAGCGCTACGTGGCGTTACCAGCATAAAAACCTAAACAGCCTACTTACAACACTTAATAGCTGTTCTGTATCATTATTTCCCAAAGACACAAAATAAAGTTCAAAAACACACACAAAAATGGTATAACATACCACAAGAAAAACATGTTACATATTAATCAGCCGACTACTACTTCTTTGTTGTATTAGTAGTGACTTGTCTTACGTTAAATGCATTATTCCAGGAAAGGTTTAATGTGGCCAATGTCATGTACCTAAATAACTTTTTACTTTTCAAAGTCTGAGGTTGAAATGCTTTGGCGAGGGCCAATCTTCGAATCCTGAACGGACCCTTATAGATGGAAAAGAATTTGTGGCAGAGAGACTTCTGTTTGTTCGATAGCCGATATGATAGTTCTTATCTGACCGACTACGAAATGTCGCAGTTTGCTTTACGATCTGCCCATAGTTTCCTCTTTTCGGCAGCTGCTTTAATATTGTTCACACCCAAATTAACCAGCACTTCGTGTTGCGTTCTACAGCTGGGAGACGGTTAGCGGTTTCTCAACACAGTAATTGGCAGAAGCTCAGTGGTGCCGTGTGGTAACTCACTCAACAACTCCTGGAATAGTTCTGAGAGAAGGATATCCCAGATAGTGTGCTGCCTGTCACAACAGACTCTGCAGAGATTCCCCAGATCTTTTATGACACGTTCGACAGGGTTCAAAGCAGGATGGAAGGACGAAATAAAGACAGGTGTAGACTAGGTCTTTTCAGGGCTGTAACCCCTCTCCAAGAACGGAATTGCGGGCCGTTGTCCGTGATTAATTTCTCCAAATGCCCTATTTGTGCCAAGAAGTCCATATAGAGTGCCATGAAAACAATCATGGCTGTCGCTTTCTGTAACGGAGTTAGGGCTACATTTTTCGAAGTTAATTCACGGAAATGTCTTGTGACTGGGGCCTCCCGTCGGGTAGACCATTCGCCGGCTGCAAGTCTTTCGATTTGACGTCTCTTCGGCGACTTGCGCGTCGGTGGGGATGAAATGGTGATCATCAGGACAATACAACACCCAGTCCCTGAGGGGAGAAAATCTCCGACCCAGCCGGGAATCGAGCCCGATCCCTTAGGATTGACATTCTGTCACTCTGACCACTCAGCTACTGGGGGCGGACAATTCACGGAGCTAAAGACATAACAGTGACCTCTCATTGTTCTAGGAATGGGCCCTAAGAGATCGCTGCACCTAATCGTTTTTTTTTTTTTTTTTTGGTAGGGACGATAGAGTGCAAGGGTGTTTGATGATTTTGAGTATTGTGCTGTGTCATTTAGCAAGTTTTCGAAATGGACAACACCTTGCTAAGTCGTCTTTCCATATTCTTAAAATGGCATAATGTTTTTAGTTTGAGAAAAAAATTCGTAGGCCGAAATGAGCATAGCTCGGACGAGTGTAATAAATAGGCTTATTAATCAATTACTTTGTATACAGAGTACCCACAATGAGTCATCGACATTTCTTCTGAAAAATAATATTTTCTTTCTCAGAAGGTCATACTACCTAATTATAACTTGTTCTTTATCTTTCCATCTCTCTTCAATCTTTCGTAAATCAGGGTCCCTGTCCTGTTCTCTTACTATATCTCGCATAGAAGCAGTGATATAATTTTCGAACGCAACTTTCGTAGACAACAGATACAAATATTATTCTCTTGTAGACCTTCTTGCATTTCACTGGTTAACCCTACAGGGGTTCTGCAGAAGCTGCCTGCAGTTATATTCGTTTGACCCCAGCGTATGTACAGAGGTGAGCTTGTACTGTTGTAGGTACAACACCCATCTCCCTAGTTTTCCTGGGTTCAACTCTGATGTCAACAGTAACTGAAGATCTTTATGTTCCATTTACACAGGTCTTGCGTCCAAAAAGGATATATCTGAATTTCTGGAACTTCCAAACTGTCATGTGTGCCTCCAGTTCTATGACGGCGTGGATTCTGTCAAATTTGGACAGAACCCGACTCCTGAATCCTACTGGCTTACTTTCGATGCCATTTTTTGTTTCATATTCTTGGTAAATTTCAACGCCATATCCCGTTTTTTCCGTCAGATCACCGAAGTTAAGTGCCATCGGGCTTGGCCAGCACTTGGATGGGTCACCCTCTGGGTCTGCAGAGTACTGTTGGCAAGTGGGTGGGGTGCACTCAACCCTTGTGAGGCCAACTGAGGATCTACTTGATTGAGAAGTAGCGGCTCCGGCCACGAAAACTGACAATGGCCTGGAGAGCGGTGTGCTGACCACATGCCCCTCCATATCCGCGTCCGATGACGCCTCAGTCCTGAGGATGACACGGCGGCCGGCCCGTTCCGTTGGGCCTTCATGTCCTGTTCGGATGATGTGTTCCGTTTTTGTCTGAGTCAGTGGCCATACAGAACTCTCTGCTCAAATCATGATACGAAAGAACTGGCGCAGGCATCTACGCTTCTTTCAATGTCTGAAACTCTGTGATCTCATTCCATACCTGTGGTGTTTTCTTGTCAGGAAGGGCACATAGGCGTGGGGAGCAAGACTCTCGATGTAAATTAACTTTTTGTAAAATCAGATTTGACCCAAAAATCCTCGTAATTGCTTTCGTGTTGTTGGCGTGACATAATGTTTAATTGCATCTAATTTTTTCAGGTCAGGAGAAAGTCCTTCTGCCAAGATTACATAGCCAAGAAAATTCACCTTCTGTCTGTGGAAATATGACTATCCATTACGCACGGTTCCCCATACTCCTTCAACGTCCGCAATAAACCATTCAAGTTATTATTATGCTCTTTCCAACTATCTTCTGCGATTTAAATATCGTCGACATACGTCGTAATCCGCTAATGTTCCTCGGGCATGGATGTGTGTGATGTCCTTAGGTTAGTTAGGTTTAAGTAGTTCTAAGTTCTAGGGGACTGATGACCACATATGTTAAGTCCCATAGTGCTCAGAGCCATTTTTAACCGCTAACGTAGGTCGTCATCTAAAATGCTATCCAGACCGCGAAAAAACGCTACCGACCTCTGTTACATTTTTCAGTATGTACAAAGATACTTGAATGCTGCTTTTATGCCAGCGCTGGTGGAGTGTAGCGAGCTGCAGGGGATAAATGATTGGTACAGGGCTGGAGGGTTAACATAGAATGTAAATATACGTGACATAATGTGCAACTTGAAGACAGTTTATTTGCAAGGGAAATTATCGTTTTAATTGCCTATTTTTTGTCCGACTTATTGGTGAGATGAATCAAATACCTGTACATGGTGAGATCAATCACATTACTGTATACGGTAGAACTTCACTAAGGACAACATGTCAGGATGATGGCTTGTTAATAACTTTGTATCGTTTCTAATGAGCTGAATGTTGCCTTACGTGGAGGGGTAGGCCTTATCTGGAGCCCATTGTGGGTGAGACTTTTTTTTTTTTTAAGAAACTTGTCAGTGATAGTACTTCTGACCACTAGGTGGCATTCATAGCCAGCACTGGCCCGTGGAGGTACCCTCATGTTTTGTGATTAGAAAGTGTATGCAAAATGGAGATCGCGCTACTAGTAGCTAAGCGGGAAAAAGTTCGCACTTGCCCATTAAAGTCATTCCACATTTGAACAGCACCTGTAAAAAATGAACAGCGTTCTTATAAAGTGATAGTTTTTAAGGTTGTCTGCGTTACGTACACTCATATCCAGTATATAAGAAAAAAGGAAAACAGAACACCTTGAATGACTAGAGGTAGGACGTTCATATTCACAGGATATGTACATTAGCATGGTCTGCAGACATGATTAGCATTTCAGTCACCTCAGTTCAGCAGTGTCTTATTGCCTAGTGACACAAGGTCCGCCATGGACCCTGATAACTTGTTCCACGCGTGAAAGGTTCAAAATGGCTCTGAGCACTATGGGACTTAACATCTGTGGTCATCAGTCCCCTAGAACTTAGAACTACTTAAACCTAACGAACCTAAGGACATCATACACATCCATGCCCGAGGCAGGATTCGAACCTGCGACCGTAGCGGTCTCGTGGTTGCAGACTGTATCGCCTAGAACCGCTCGGCCACCCGGCTCTGTTTGACTCAATGCCCAGGCGTATCAAGGCCGTTATTACGAGCAGAGGTGGTTGTTCTGGGTACTGATTTCTCAGGATCTATGCACCCAAATTGTGTGAACATGTAATCACATGTCAGTTCTAGCATAATATATTTGTCCAATGAATACCCGTTTATCATCTGCATTTATTCTTGGTGTAGCAACTTTTATGGTCAGTAATGTACATGTCCTTTGAATATGATCGTCCTGTCTCTAGTCGTTCAAGATGTTCTGTTTTCCCTGAACATGAGTGTATATTACACACTGAAAAGCATTGGTTAAATGTATGTAGGTAGCTGAGCTGCAATTTTTGGTGGTGTTGGTCGTGGTGGTGGGGGTTCAGGTGCTCTGATGTAGAAATTGCGTGGCCTGCCCTATGCGTTATGTGGGGGTGCACGAGACAGTGCAGCTCACAATCTTCAGAAAACGTTGTGAGTACATGGACATTTTGCTGTAGGTACCGATTTGCTGCTCAAAGATGTAATATAGGCGTTGTGTTAATGCACGGACATGTAACGAAAGAAAGCGACACATTTCTCGCGACACTCTATTGAGAAAAAATGTATTCAACGTGGGCTGTGATTCCACAACGTCTCCACCATTGAATATTCGGTGTAGCGATCATAAGAGGGATTACGGTATGCCATAAAATGTCCAGTTGTAAGCGTCTTGGGGCGACGTAATGTAGCATGCATAAAACACATTCAGGGTTCGGATTGACTTGCAGGAGTACTCTTTGTCGTCTATGACAGGAATGACTTGCAAAAAACCTATTAGCCTCGTCGTTTTTATGAGTATTTTCCCATCAGCCCAAGGCCGCAACCATGTTGGATTAAAAAAAGGTGTGTGCTATATTCTTCATAGGATTGTGTGACTGTCAGCAGTAACAAGCTTCTATAGTCTGTGATTATAAATCATCGATCTCTATGTCGGTCAGAAAGAAACGTGCTTAATACGATCCGCAAATTGCATTTCCAAATCCGGACAATTGATATTGAAATGCATATGTTGGTATACGTTTCGCTAGAGGGTTTATAGTTTCAAGCACTTTATTGTACGGAAAGACCATTTTATTGGCGGTAGTATATTAGTAACGTACCATTTCGTGGAAAAATCATCGAAAATTAGGGACTTTTTAGTAAGAAATTATTACTGTTTATTACAGCTTCCACTGAACTCTGCTGCTGCTGCTTGCTTCTTCGACAGGTAGTGACCTGCGTGCTTATCGCTTTGCTGTTGGCACGTGGAGAGAGTGGGCTGCCGGCGTCTTGTGCTGGAGTCCCCGCGCCAAGAGCTTGAGGCTGTGGTGTAAATTTTCTTACAGCCAGCTTCCTGGTCGGAAACATGTGGATATCGGAGATTATAACGTACGTTTTTTTTTAATAATGTATGATTCCTCTACCATTGGTATTGGCATTGGTAAGCTGAGGGCAGTGCATAGCAAAAGACCGTGCTACTGTGTGGCATTGGCCGGAGCAGACCCAATAGGGTCCTTTGTCATCTACTGTCATTTATGTATCCGACGCACACAAATACACTACTGGGCATTAAAATTTCTACACCAAGAAGAAATGCAAATTGGACAAATATATTGTGCTAGAACTGACATGTGACTACATTTTCACGCAATTTGAGTGCATAGATCCTGAGAAATCAGTACCCATAACAACCACCTCTGGCCGTAATAACGGCCTTGATACGCCTGGGCATTGAGTCAGACAGAGCTTGGATGGTGTGTACAGGTACAGATGCCCATGTAGCTTCAACACGATATCACAGTTCATCAAGTATAGTGACTGCCGTAATGTGATGAGCCAGTTGCTCGGCCACCATTGACCAGATGTTTTCAATTGGTGAGAGATCTGGAGAATGTGCTGGCCAGGGCAGCAGTCGAACATTTTCTGTATCCAGAATGGCCCGTACAGGACCTGCAACATGCGGTCTTGCATTATCCTGCTGAAATGTAGGGTTTCGCAGGGATCGAATGAAGGGTAGAGCCATGGGTTGCAACACATCTGAAACGTAATGTCCACTGTTCAAAGTGCCGTCAGTGCGAACAAGAGGTGAACGAGACGTCAGTATGGCGATGACGAATACACGGTTCCAGTGTGCGTTCACCGGGATGTCGCCAAACACGGATGCGACCATCATGATGCTGTAAACAGAACTTGGATTCATTTGAAAAAATGACATTTTGTCATTCGTGCACCCAGGTTCGTCGTTGAGTATTCCATCGCAGGCGCTCCTGTCTGTGATGCAGCGTCAAGGGTAACCGTAGCCATGGTCTCCTGTAGATAGTCCATGCTGCTGCAAACGTCGTCGAACTGTTCGTGCAGATAGTTGTTGTCTGGCAAACGTCCCCATCTGTTGACTCAGGGACGTAGACGTGGCTGCACGATCCGTTACAGCCATGCGGATAAGGTGCCTCTCATCTCGACTACTAGTGATACGAGGCCGTTGGGATCCAGCACGGCGTTCAGTATTACCCTCTTGGACCCACCGATTCCATATTCTGTTAACAGTCATTGGATCTCGACCAGCGCGAGCAGCAATGTCGCGATACGATAAACCGCAATCGCGATAGGCTACAATCCGACCTTTATCAAAGTCAGAAACGTGATGGTACGCTTTTCTCCTCCTTACACGAGGCATCACAACAATGTTTCACCAGGCAACGTCGGTCAACTGCTGTTTGTGTATGAGAAATCAGTTGGAAACTTTCCTCATGTCAGCACGCTGTAGGTGTCGCCACCGGCGCCAACCTTGGGAAGGTAATCATTTGCATATCACAGCATCTTCTTCCTGTCGGTTAAATTTCGCGTCTGTGGCACGTCATCTTCGTGGTGTAGCAATTTTAATGGCCAGTAGTGTAACACGGTGGCACACGTCTTTACGCGCTGAGGTGACGGACCGGACTTCCTTTTGTCCGGCGTAGTGAAGTCACTCGCCGTGGCAGGGACATGACAAGTCGTTGGAAGTTCCCTGCGGGAATACTAAGCCATCCTGTCTCCAATAGCCGTCCACAATTGTGAAAGCGTTGCCGGTGCGGGATTTTTTGTGCACGAACTGACCTCTCGATTATGTCCCATTAAAGACAGGTGACCAGATCAATCGCTCGAACTGTCTGAAATGTTCTTCAAACCAATCACAAACAGTTGTGCCCCAGTGACATTTCGTATTGAGATATATAAAGATTTCATCGCTGTTTGGGAAAATGAAGTACATGAATGGCTGCAAATGGTCTCCAAGTAGCAGGTGGAGCAGAGGGCCTAGTCCATACCACAGCCCAAACCATAAGGAGAACCATTAAGGAGCCACCACCAGCTTGCACAGTGCCGTGTTGACAGCTTCGGTCCATGGCTCCGTGGTGACCTCGCCACACTCGAAACCTACCATCCGCTCATACCAACTGAAATTGCAACTCATCTTTTTTTTTCTTTATTGTGATTTTGAAACTTCATACAAGGTAGGCTGGCAGCGGCAAAACTACGCCGCTCTTCGGCACCAGATAATACATTCAGCACAAGTGGAGACATCGAAGAACGAAACAACACGGAGGGTAGACTACAGTAGTCACACAAATTTAAAATACATGAAGTCGTTCACAGGTGCAGCGTCCAAAGAAAAAACGTTTAGCACTCGGACACTAACAGAGAAGACAGAAATGGCAAATGTGAACGAAGGAACACAAATGACGAAACACTGAATCACTAACACGATGGCACTCAAAAAGCACTGGCGACAATCCCTGGAGCACGAATGTCCACTTTACGGGTATGAGTCCGGGGACCTGCCAAAAGGAGAAAAGGTGGGGAAGGAGGGAGAGGGGAGGGTGTAGATGCCAGTGGCAGAGGAGATGGGAGGAGGAGGAAAGAAGGTAGAGGGGAAGGGGAAGCCCGGGGGAGGAGGGAGAGAGGTAGAGAGGAGGTAGAGAAGGGAGAGAGGGTGCCCTTGGGAAAAAACACAGGGTGTGGTGGGGGAGGATCAAAGTTTGTAGGAGGGGTAGATGGAGGGGATGAGGGCATTATCAGGGAGGAGGAGTTGGTGGAAGCCACCTCGGGCGAGCGTACGGAGAGTGGAGAGATGGAGAGCTCGTGGGACATGGGAATACAGGTGCAGCAGCTGACAGGGGTGGGAAAAGACGGGAGAGACAAGCGGGTGAGGGGGATCGAGTTTATGGGAAGTGTAGAGGATCCATATCCGTTCGAGGAAAAGGAGAATTTGCGGGAACGGAATAAGGTCATACAGGATCCACGTGGGGGAGGGGAGATGGATGCGATAGGCGAGGCGGAGCGCATGGCGTTCTAGGATTTGAAGGGATTTGTAAAAGGGAGGAGGGGCAGAGACCCGGGCAGGATGGGTGTAGCAGAGGATAGGGCAGATGAGGGATTTATAGGTGTGGAGGATGGTGGAGGAGTCTAGACCCCATGTGCGGCCAGAAAGTGCTACTCATCTGACCAGGCCACGGTTTTCCAGTCGTCTAGCGACCAACCGATACGGTGACGAGCCCAGCAGAGGCGCTGCAGGCGATATCGTACTCTTGGCAAAGACACTCGCATCGGTCGTCTTCTGCCACAACTCATAGATTTCGTCATTCTGCCCTAATGGTACGTTCGTCGTACGTCCCACGTTGATTTCGGCGGTTATTTCAAGCAGTGTTGCTTGTATATTAGCAGTGACAGCTCAATGCAAACGCTGCTGCTCTCGGTCGTCAAGAGAAGGCCGTTGGCCACTGCATTGTCCGCGGTGAGAAGTAATGCCTCAAATTTAGTATTCTAGCGCCCTCTTGACACTATAGATCTCAGAATATTGAATTCCCTAACGATTTCCGAAATGGCAAAATGGGGATTGCCCTTTCATATCTTGTGAACGCGGTACTAACGCCATCTGTATATGTGCATATCGCGATCCCATGACTTTTGCCACCTTACGGTATATTCTGTGTATGTCAACGTGGTACCTGTAAAGAAGTTTCAAGAGCTGCTTGAAAAACATGCATAAATGGTGTCCGGGGGGGGGGGGGCAGAGTACCAAGTTAAAAATTATTTACTCGTGTTTTAAAAATACTCGGTGAGCTTGGCACAGTTCGCTGTGGATTTACAATACTTGGTGGAAGGAGTACTGAGTAATCAGGCAGACGATGACTCTTCGTGGAGAAATAGCAGCTCTAGGCTCAGTGTAGGCTAATACAGTGCGCAATCCACATTTCTCTCCTTCGAACTACTGCTCTGTTTGCACAACATGAAAAGTGACTCAACATTGTATAGTGAGCTAAATGGATACGTAGATAGCCTGGGATGGTTTCGCACGCAGTAGGGGTACTCCCAAACGTGCGACAGATGCTGAGTAATGCATCTCGAAAATTTACTGCAACCAGCTGTTACTTTTTGTTCACAACGGATAAAGGAGAAGAACAATACAGCATGTCGAATGCATTATTGGTGCAGTGGTTGGTAGTTGTTTCACTACCCATGTTAACTGAAAGACTCTGCCATCTGTAATCGCAAAACGGAACTTCCAGAGCAAACAGTAACATACGGCAACTCCGCCGTTACACTTTATGAGGGTAAGCATCACGTCTCGTTCTTATACTGTCCATCATTATGAGGGCAGCGATTTTGAATAACACCTGCAAAGGAACAAAGAAACAGTTCTGTGTTATGTATTGTATGCATGGCAACGAGAGTGTTGCATTACTACACTACTGGCCATTAAAACTGCTACACCACGAAGATGGCCGGCCGGGGTGGTCGAGCGGTTCTAGGCGCTTCAGTCTGGAACTGTGCGAACGTTACGGTCGCAGGTTCGAATCCTGCGCCGGGCATGGATGTGTGTGATGTCCTTAGGTTAGTTAGGTTTAAGTAATTCTAAGTTCTAGGGTACTGATGACCTCAGATGTTAAGTTCCATAGTGCTCAGAGCCATTTGAACCGTTTGAACACCACGAAGATGGAGTGCTACAGACGCGAAATTTAACCGACAGGAAGAAGATGCTGTGATATGCAAATGATTACCTTTTCAGAGCATTCACATAAGGTGGGCGCCGGTGGCGACACCTACAACGTGCTGACATGAGGAACGTTTCCAACCGATTTCTCATAGACAAACAGCAGTTGACCGGCGTTGCCTGGTGAAACGTTGTTGTGATGCCTCGTGTAAGGAGCAGAAATGCGTACTATCACGTTTCCACCACGTCGGATTGTAGCTTATAGCGATTGCCGTTTATCGTGTTGCGACACTGTTGCTCGCGTTGGTCGATATCCAATGACTGTTAGCAGAATATGGAATCGGTGGGTTCAGGAGGGTAATACGGAATGCCGTGCTGGATCCCAACGGCCTCCTATCACTATCAGTAGAGATGACAGGCATCTTATCCATATGGCTTTAACGGATCGTGCAGCCACGTCTCGATCCATGAGTCAACAGATGGGGACGTTTGCAAGACAACAACCATCTGCACGAACAGTTCGACGACGTTTGCAGCAGCATGGACTATCAGCTCGGAGACCACTGCTGCGGTTACCCTTGACGTTGCATCACAGACAGGAGCGCCTGCGATGAAGTACTCAACGACGAACCTGGGTGCAGGAATGGCAAAACGTCATTTTTTCGGACGAATCCAAGTTCTGTTTATAGCATCATTATGGTCGCATCCGTGTTTGGCGACATCGCGGTGAACGCACATTGGAAGCGTGTATTCGTCATCGCCATATTGGCGTATCACCCGGCGTGATGGTATGGGGTGCCATTGGTTACACGTCTCGGTCACCTCTTATTCGCATTGACGGCACTTTGAACAGTGGACGTTACATTTCAGATGTGTTACGACCCGTGGCTCTACCCTTCATTCGATCCCTGCGAATCCCTACATTTCAGCAGGATAATGCACGACCGCATGTTGCAGGTCCTGTACGGGCCTTTCTGGATACAGAAAATGTTCGACTGCTGCCCTGGCGAGCACATTCTCCGGATCTCTCACCAATTGAAAACGTCTGGTCAATGGTGGCCGAGCAACTCGCTCGTCACAATACGCCAGTCACTACTCTTGATAAACTGTGGTATCGTGTTGAAGCTGCATGGGCAGCTGCACCTGTTCACGCCATCCAAACTCTGTGTGACTCAATGCCCAGGCGTATCAAGGCCGTTATTACGGCCAGAGGTGGTTGTTCTGGGTACTGATTTCTTAGGATCTATGCATCCAAATTGCGTGAAAATGTAATCACATGTCAGTTCTAGCATAATATATTTGTCCAATGAATACCGATTTGTCATCTGCATTTCTTTTTCGTGTAGGCCAGTGGTGTATGTTTAGTATACCTTTCTTTTCTTCTTGCAGACAATGTCGTAGAGTGCTGCTTTTGGAAGGAAAATCAGTTCGATATAATACACCGTCTACGACAAGTTCTTTAATTTTATTGCTGTACATGAAAAAGCTTCGCGGTTTGCATTTCTGACAACAAAGCGCATATGTGTTATTACATGCCTCTGTGTTGTCCCACACTTTCCTTTGTATCTATTGCTAAATATAAGCTAAGAAAATTCTTAACACTACTCGTTTTCTACAGCTTATAATTGCCCACCTAAGTTGTCATCTATATTTGTATGGCTTGATCAGCTGTTCACCAAAAATTAAATGTTTGTAATTCCTGTTTGACAAGAAAGAAATAAGGTTATGGTCGATAGAAACGGAACACGATCTCGTACTGCACATACACGAGAAAGGATATCAACTGCATCCCTTTCAAAGGAAGCGAGAATTAGTTTCGTGCGATAAGAAAATCACCAACAATCTAAATTGGATGACCGGACAGGAATTCAGAGCTGTTCTCGCGAATAAGAGTCCATTGTTTGAACCACTCCTGCCGTTGGAATATTAGGCCGAGACCGAACAGGCAAAAGGGTGCTAACAACAGCGGGTGCCAAGAGTGAACAGAAACTATTCCTTTGGAAACACGAACTGGTTTGCATGTTCTGTTGGAGTTATATACCGAATGATTTCCTTCGGAACGAGTCACTAGACAGTCAACCAGACGTGCGGAACCCCACTAATTCTGTAGTGTAGGTGTCTCCGGTCAGCAGTAGAGAAAGTTTTTTCTACAACAGACAAAGCGTACTAGCTAATAACGTCACAGATAAGGTGCTACTAATGAGTTGTGGTTGCATCAGAACATGTTTCTAGGACTGTCTTACGTCGCCGTGTTCACTGTCAATCCTCCGTCAGCCGATGCCGCTGGAATTTCTTCAGCAGAAATGACAGAAAGCGAATTGCAATCTCTGAAGGTACTGTTACATAACAAAATTTCATTACAATAGTCTGCATACGATTGGCAACATTGTTTACTAATCGTGTGTAATCACATTCAGTACTTCATTTCCTAAGACTGGCGTCTTGTCCAGCTAAAATCTCTCACTATAAAGCCTATTTTCAACGTGAAGGAGAAGATTTCTGTTTCTGTACAGACATATTTCTGGTTATTACTGAGAAATATTTCATTAGTTACGATCTGATGGTTATTTATTTATTAGAATGAAGTGTCTAACAAAATTGTGTCTTTACAGTAAGCAAAAGGTATTACTTGTACGAAATAAGTAAACTAGATTTATGTGTTTGGGTTTAAGATATCCATCCATCAGGCATCCGTTTAGGAAAAAGCGAAAATTAGATACCATCTCACAGTATATTTACTCAACAATTAATTATACCAATTGCTACCAGTTGGCTGCATGAGTATTCAGAAATATCATAAATAAATTATATGTACCAGGGCTTAAGCTAGAAAGTAAAATAATGTCGCAAAAATGCAGAAATCAAACCTTATATTTGTGTAACATATGGAAAGTTTGTGCAAAATTATGACAGTACAAAATATGTTATAGGATATGGGTTCCGCCTTTTCGCAAACAAAGTTTTTTCTTTTTACCCAAACATGTTTAAGCAGCTCTGTGGCATCATCTGTGGGTTTATGTCTATTGAAAACTGTAAAAAGTGAAAGTGTTTTTGGTTATAACTGATTTAACAAACTGAGGTCTAAAGAAAGTTTTTGTTCGTTTTGCTTCTTAAGGTGACTTTGCATTATATGGTTTTGCAGGACCAAATGTATGGCGTTCTGCAGTGATAGCTTGTCTTCTGTAAGCCAAACGGTGTAAATTTAAATGTCATCGGCGAGTTAACACACCCTTTGATTTTTAAAAAGCGTGATTTTGGCATGTCAAAATGTTTTGCATATATATATATATCTGTTACTACTCACGCTTTGTTGTGACTGATCCTTCTTCTTTTGGGTTTCGACAACACTACACACACATTTTACTGTAGTTTGCGTAATTTCTTTTTTTATAAATGCCTTTTTACTTCGCAAAACGCCGTGAGCACTATGTTGTTGTGTTTGCTAACTCCGTCGGCGTTCATTCGTCCCCGAGAGAGTTTGATACCGAATTTGAATTTTGTTTACTTTTTCTCTCTGTTTCTGTTCGTGTGTGTGTGTATGTGTATAAGCTCCTTCAGCTGTTTGTGTTTTCCATTCTGTGAAATTCTTTTAATGTGTGCAATAATGTGCCTTTAAAAATAGCAGTGTTTTCATTTAAAACTTAGTTTACATACGCTATTGCTTTCTGCTTGTGGAAGTTCTCTTCTATTGTCAGTTTCTGGTATAGGCTCTGGCTGGATTTAGGTGGTTTTAAATCTGTTGCTATTGCAGATGGGTAGTGGTTATTGTCTATTAGGTGGTCAACAAACGTGCCATGGGTTCTGTTACGTTTTAGGGTTCTGAGGTGTAGTTAGGTAGTGGTTATTGTCTATTAGGTGGTCAACAAACGTGCCATGGGTACTGTTACGTTTCAGGGCTCTGAGGTGTTCTGAGTATCTTGTTTTAAAGTTCCTGCATCTTTGTCCTATGTATACGGGCTGACAGGTGTTGCATGTGAGTTCATATATTCCTGAACTATTGAATTTATCCTTGGGTGTCACCTGTGTTCTAAGCTTTTTCTGTGTTGTGTTGTCTGTCCTGTATCCAATTTGAAGCGCCTATTTCTTCAATATGTTGCCTATTTTATGAGAAGTTTTCATAGGTCGCCTGAAAACCCTTAATTGCAATCATCGGATCTGTTAGTACGTTTCGATGCTGTGTTTTTATTTACAAAGGTGCCCTTGCAGGACTCTTTGGAGCTCATTAGCAACAAGTTTGAGGAGGACGTAGTAGCATTATTCAAACATGTGCTTCCTTCAACATACTTCTTATTTCAAGAGCAATATTTTGAACAAGTGGACGGTGTCGCCATGGGAAGCCCTCTGTCTCCTGTGGTGGCCAATTATTTTATGGAGGACTTTGAAGAAAAAGCACTAGTCATCCACTCTCAAGCCCTCTTGTTTTCTGCGGTATGTGGATGATACATTTGTGGTGAGGCGACATGGACTTGATACTCTACCTACGTTTCTTCAGCATCTGAATTCGCTCCATCCGAATATAAACTTCACAATGGAAGTGGAAAAAGATGGTACTTTACCTTTTCTTGATGTCTTGGTACGAAGGAAAGCAGATGGAACCTTGGGACACGGTATCTACCGGAAGCCAACGCATACAGATCTGTATCTGCAGGCCACAAGCTGCCATCATCCTGCACAGTGCGGTAGTGTATTACGTACGATAGTTCATAGAGCACATGTGGTATCCGATCCTGAGAGCCTGTCGAGTGAAACACAGCATTTGAAGACAGTGTTCCGAAAAAACGGTTATTCTGAGAGACAGGTACGTAATGCACTCAGGCCCAGGCGAGTTCAATCCATGGAACAGTGTGAAGATACGAAGACACCCACCACTTCGGCCTTTTTGGCGTATTTTGGTGCCATGTCGTCAAGAATCGGAAGAGTCCTCGAAAGATACGGAATTAAGTGTGTTTTTCAACCATCTGCAAAACTGAGAAACTTGTTGGGTTCGGTTAAGGATGACCTTGGATACGGGATTTCAACTGAGCACAGCCTGGAGCCTTGCATTGGCTGCTATTAAATCACGACGCGAAAATCAAGATTCTTCGATAACAGGCCCGTCATAACACTGACCTAATACGACCGTTGGTGAGTAACGTCTGACGATTTTCGGCAGAGGGAGTTTGAATAGGGCAAATCACTGCGCATGCGCAATTTCCGCGGCTGCGCATTCTTCGCGCGCGTGTTCTAAAAACGGGGCGTCGGTGTGCGGTTACAGTCAGTCGTACCTAAATTAGCCACGAGCAAGGTTGAACCACCTGAACATGTCGGACAGTTGCTCCGAGAAAATATTGTGGAGTTTGCACAACGTGCTCCGGCGGCAAACCCGTGAAGACTATTTACAAAATTGTTATTGTAGGTGAGTATGCACCATTTCCTTTTTGTGTGAGTGTTGCTTCACTGTTGCATCTTGCTTGTGGTCATTGTTTGTATGTGGTGTTGATCTGTGTTGTGTAAGATTTTGTGGGCGTTTTTTGCTTTCGTTCCTTTTCTATTCTCAAATTTGTTAGTTCAATTTCTCTATCACGTGGTGCTTGTAACCATTTTACTCCGCTATCTGTTTTATTGTGTTTGGCTCCTGTGTGTAAATCTGTTTGCTTACAGGTGTTCTGTTCAATCAGTGGAGAATGAATCTCAAGTGTGCTTGCTTGTGTGTGACCAGGTGGTGTGACAGATTATGAATGGTGATGCTTATGGTTGTCGGTTTCCTGAATATTGTGAAATCCTGAATGTTGTGAGGTGTATTTGTACACACACAGGCGCTGACTCCATTGGGCCATAGGGGGCCTGAGCTCCCTCAAAAATTCATTTAGGTGGGGGGCGGAGGCGCCTACCCCCCCCCCCCCCCCAAATAATTTAAGAAAATCATTAGTTATATTATGCTTTGTAAAAATCACAAAATTATGTTGGAATTTTTTATTTTCCATGTTTGACGATAGTTACCTTTTAAAATACACTCAGTAATGAGTTAAAACAAATAGTTATTACGGTAGTAAGCAGGTTAACTGAAAACGAGTGGTCTGAATCATGATAGTGTGATGGTGCTGCGGGCACGCTTAGACTTTGTCCTGGTGCGCGAACCTTCGCGTAAAGTCTGGCGCCGGCGGTCCAGCGCTGCGGCCACGGCGACATCAAAAGGACTGGAGCAGAAGCGCCTGGAACCCTCCTCCTCGCAACGCCTTGATGCTTCGAGACATTACGACGACATGACTATATAAAGCCTACCCTGCTGTCGCTGTCATTCAGTGCGGATAGTATCGTTCAGTTCATGCTGCAGACGTGTTTAGTGTTCCGACTTTAGTGTCTAGTGGACTATTTTATATTATTATATTTTATTCGTTTACTTTAGTCTCTTAGTGTATTGTGAATTAAGTTTTCACTGGCTAAATCTGTTACTAAAAAGACGCTCTTGAAAGTTGATGATACTGTAAGTCAACCTCCAACAATTATTGTGTCGTCAATTGCTTCGTCGTCTTAAGGCGAGAACCGTTCACAGCCGAAACCTGGACAATCCGGTAAGGGAATATAATTTCTCAAGTCTTGGTTGGTCAAGTATATATGGCTAGAATATGAAGCAACTAACGAAAAAGTTTTTTGTAAAACCTGCAAAGAGGCAAATGCTACAAATCTATTACGATTTTCTTCAAAAGAAGAAAATGCATTTACTTGCATAGGGCTTTCTAACTTTAGAAAAATTCCGTCTTCATGAAAATACGTTTATCCATAAATAAGGTGTTCTGAAACTAAATTCTATCACTAACTGAAATGTGGCATCCCAACTGAATGAACAGTTAGATAGTGATATGAAGAAAGGTCGTTTAGCTCTTGAGACAATTTTTACTACCGTGCAATTTCCATGCCGACGAGGACTAACAATTAGAGGGCACGAAGATGTAAACCCAGATTTTTTTTCAGTTGTTGGAACTTTGAAAGAATGACATACCTGGGTTTAAAGATTGGTTAGAGCGTTCGGGGTGCAAGTGGACCTCCCACGATATTCAAAACGAGAGGCAGGTTGCAAATGTGCGTGCTACCTTGAGCCAACGTTACAATTCAAGACTTATTTCTTTTTACGTCTTTATTGCCATGCAATGAACCCAGTAGAGGATATCAATGAAAAAATTCAATACCCTCATCTAAGTATCTACTAGGAAAGTCTGTGTTGAGAAAGGTATTGGCTTCAGTCCAGAAGACTGAATATTTTTCTATTGAGTTTGACGAAACAAGTGATTCTTAGATTCGCAAACAAGTGTTATTTTGTATTCATACTGTCGATGATTCCTTAATCATCAACGAAGACTTTATTGGCTTATACGAGACCCCCAACACTCAATCAAAAACTCTGTTTGGTATTTCAAAAGATGTTTTTGCTCTTCTTGATTTGTCAATGGATAACTTAAGAGGACAGTGCTATGATGGTGCCTCGAATATGAGAGGTAAGTTCAAAGGACCAAAAAAGTTAGTTTTGGATATACAACCAAAGGCACATTATGTGCACTGCACTGCTCACAGTCTAGACTTGGCAGTTGTAGACAGTCTCTGCCATCTTACGTCTATGAGGGATATTATGTCTTTAGCCAAGGACTTATTAAACGCTGCAAGGGAATCCAACAAAAGGATGGAACTTTTCATAAGCATATGCTGTGAGAGTGCCAACGACCAAGCTGGTCTACAACCTCTTTGCCTGACTCGATGGACCATGCGAGCTTCTAATATCTTAAGAATATTGAGAAACTTTGAAGAACTTATAGAGTTTTTGTGAAACATTTTCTGCAGAGGACAAAACAGAGGCAGGTTGCAAATGTGCGTGCTACCTTGAGCCAACGTTACAATTCAAGACTTATTTCTTTTTACGTCTTTATTGCCATGCAATGAACCCAGTAGAGGATATCAATGAAAAAATTCAATACCCTCATCTAAGTATCACTGATTCGGAAAAAAATATATAAGGGCTTGATTTGTAAACTGAATGGAAGGCTTAATAGTTTTGAACACTTTTGGGAATTTTGTTTAAAAGAAAAATCTTCACAAGTTGATGATCCTTCGCTTCCTCGGAATCGAAGTATACCAAAGAAGTATGAAAACAACGAAGCCAGCTCACCGTACACTTTCAAAACCCCAAAGGAATACTACAAAGCTATTTACATTGAAGTTCGTGAAACGGTACAGTCTTGCATTACTGAGCGGTTTGCTTCAACTGGACTAATACAGGTCATTGCAGTTGAACAAGATGTGAAACAAATTTGGAAAAATCAACTGAGTTTTTAAAAAATTACCTAGACTTTGGGAGACTGCGCCTACACTTGAATGTATTAGCCGATATCGCTAACAAAAAATAACTGTTCTTAAAAAACATGCATGATGTAAGAAAGTACATTACACAAGAGCCTGTAGTTGGAGAAATGTTATGTGAAGTAGTGAAGTGCATTAAGCTTCTCCAAGTAGTTTCAATCACGCCAGAAACAGCAGAACAGTCATTTAGCGCCCTTAGATGTCTGAAGTCTTATCTCTGATCAACAATGGGACAGAAGCGATTGAACAACTTGACTGTTCTTCATGCCCACCGAGATGTTTTGGATGAATTGGTTATCCGACGAGTCATCAACGACTCCATATTCAGTAATCCAGTCAGATGGTTGACATTTGCATCTTTCTAAACACACTATAGCCCTAATAATGGCATCTGGAGCAATGTTAAAAATCTTTATAAAATACAGAATTAAATACGTACATAAAGCCAGTTAGACCGTCAGCGAGAGCGCAACGCTAGTTCCTACTACTAGTAAGGCGAGTACACCGTTCGCTTGTTACATATTCAAACAGGAGCGACTTATTTTCAGTTATCTGGGTCGTTACTAGTTTATTTTTGTAATTTCTTGCATGTTTGAGTAGCGCCATTACTATCACCCCTCGTATCGTACAGGCTCTTGTTTGTTTGATTAGAACAGCTCAGTGTCGGATAGACCATCAGCGAGAAAGCACTTTGATTTCCCGCTGCTAATAAGGCGAGTACACCGTTCGTTTGTTGCATATTTTAACGAGCTTCAAACAGGAGCGACTGCAGTAATGGATAGGAACTGTGATTGTTGTGTACAGATGTGAGCTGAGTTGGCGACCCTTCGCTCACAGCTGCAGGCTGCATTGGCTTCCATCACACAGCTTGAGGCTCCTGCCAAGGGTCGTCACAGTGGGGGATCGAACACAGGGATGCGAGGGACATTGAGCACGTCCCACGTGTCCTCTGATTGGTCCACTGCTGTGACCACGCCGGGTACTGACTGCACTGAGGTTGACCCATCACCCATGGTCGAGTGGGAGATCATTCCAAAGTCTGGCAAGCAGCGAAAAACTTTCCAAGGGGCTGATCGTAGGGCCTCCCTGGTTCGTTTGACAAACAGGTTTCGGGTGTTATCTGGGGCCGACGATGTCTCTGAGTCGGATGCAGCCGTCTACCCTGTTCCAGAGGAAGCTTCTCAGCCCGTAAGGTCTGGGCATTCACAGAGGGCGGGTTTGCTGGTAGTTGGGTGCTCCAACGTTAGGAGTGTAATGGGGCCCCATAGGAACATGGATCCAAGGAGGGGAAGAAATCCAGTGTGCACTCCGTGTGCATTCCAGGAGGAGTCATTCCGGGTGGAGAGGGTGCTTCCGGATGCCATGAAGAGTGCAGGGCGCAGCCAACTGCAGGTGGGGGCTCATTTCGCTACCAATGAAGTGTGTCGCTTTGGATCGGAGCAGATTGTCTGGTTTCGGGCGCTTAGCGGAATTGGTAAAGACTGCCAGTCTTACTTCCGAGATTAAGGCGGAGCTCACCATCTGCAGCTTCGCCGATAGAACCGACTGTGGCCCTATGGTGCAGAGACGAGTGGAGGTCTGAATCAGGGCTCAGGCGGTTCTGTGACCGTGTAGGCTGCAGATTCCTTGACTTGCGCCATCGGATGGTCGGTTTCCGGGTTCCGCTTAATAGGTCAGGAGTCCACTACACACAGAAGGCGGCTACACGGGTAGCGGGTGCTGAATGGAAGGGACTGGGCGGTTTTTTAGGTTAGAGGGTCTCAGGGAACCACAGAAGGGACGTCCGTCTAAAAGTGGGCAGGTAAAACACAGTAAGGTAGTTGTAGAAACGATTGGTATTGTAGTTGTAAATTGTCGTAGCTGTGTTGGGAAAGAACCAGAGCTCCAGGCCCTAATAGAAAGCACTGAAGCTCAAATAGTTGTAGGTACAGAGAGCTGGCTAAAGCTGGAAATAAGTTCAGCCGAAATTTTTTCAGACGATCTAACAGTGTTCAGAAAGGATAGATTAAATACAGTTGGTGGTGGAGTATTTATTACTGTCAGAGGTAGTTTGCCTTGTAGCGAAATTGGATAGTTCATGTGAAATAGTATGGGATGAGGTTATACCTGACAATCGGACTAAGCTATTAATTGAATCGTTTTACCGACCTCCCGACTCAGAAGATATAGTTGCTGAACAGTTCAAAGAAAGCTTCAGTCTCATTTCAAATAAGTACCCCGCTCATACAATTATAGTAGGTGGTGACTTCAATCTACCTTCGATATGCTGGGAAAATTATACGTTTAAAGCCGGCGGCAGGCATAAAACGTCATCCGAAATTGTACTGAATACTTTCTCAGAAAATTATTTTGAACAATTAGTTCATGAGCCCACTCGAAGCGTAAATAGTTGCGAAAGCAAACTTGACCTTTTAGAACCAATTAATCCTGGACAAATAGTGAGTATTGTGACAAATACAGAGATTAGCGACCACAAGGCAGTTGCTGCTAGGCTGAATACCGTAACGCCTACAACCATAAAAAAGAAACGCAAAGTATATCTATTTAAAAAAGATGATAAAATGCTCTTAATGCCTTTTTAAGAGACAGTCTTCACTCCTTCCGATCTGATCATGTAAGTGTAGAAAAGTTGTGGAATATTTTCAAAGAGTTAGTATCGACAGTAATTGAGATATATATACCACATAAATTAATAAGTGATGGTACTGATCCTCCATGGTACACAAAACGGGTCATATCGTTGTTGCAGAAGCAACGAAAAAAACATGCCAAATTTAAAAGAATGCAATATCCCCAAGTTTGGCAAATTTTTACAGAAGTTCGAAATATGGCCCGTACTTCAATGCGAGATACTTTTAATAATTTCCACAACGAAATTCTGTCTCGAAATCTGGCAGAACACCCAAAGAGATTGTGGTCACACATAAAGCACACCAGTGGCAAGACGCAATCAATACCTTCACTGCACTATAACAACGGTGAAGTCACTGATGATAGTGCCACTAAAGCAGAGTTATTAAGCACGGTTTTTCGAAACTCCTTCACCAAAGAGGACGAAGTAAATATTCCCGAATTCCAATCAAGAAGAACTGCCAAGGTGAGAATCATAGAAGTAGATATCCTCGGTGTAACGATGCAGCTGAAATCACTTAAAAAAGGCAAGGCCTCCGATCAAATTGTATACCAGTCAGGTTCCTCTCAGAGAATGCTGATAAAATAGCTCCATATTTAACAATTATATACAACTACTCACTCACAGAAAGATCCGTACCTAAAGACTGGAAAATTGCTCAAGTCACACCAATACCCAAAAAGGGAAGTAGATGTAATCCGCTGAATTACAGGCCTATATCACTAACGTCGATTTGCAGTAGGGTTTTGGAACATATACTGTATTCGAACATTTCGTATTGCCTCGACGAAAACGATTTATTGACTCATAGTCAGCATGGTTTCAGAAAATATCGTTCTTGTTAAACACAACTAGCTCTTTATACTCATGAAGTAATAAGTGCGGTCGACAGGGGATGTCAAATAGATTCCATATTTTTAGATTTCCAGAAGGCTTTCAACACCGTTCCTCACAAGCGTCTTCTAACCAAACTACGTGGCTACGATGTATCGCCTCAGTTGTGCGACTGGATTCGTGATTTCCTGTCAGAAAGATCACAATTCGTAGTAATAGACGGAAAGTCATCGAGTAAAACGGAAGTAATATCCGGCGTTGCCCAAGGAAGTGTTATAGGCCCTCTATTGTTCCTGATGTATATTAACGACATAGGAGACAATCTGAGTAGCCTTCTTAGATTGTTTGCAGACGATGCTGTCATTTACCGTCTTGTAAAGTCATCAAATCATCAAAACGACTTGCAAAATGGTTTAGATAAGATATATGTATGATACGATAAGTGGCAATTGACCCTGAATAAGGAAAAGTGTGAAGTTATTCACGTGAGTACTAAAAGAATTAGCTAACTTTCGATTACACGATAAGTCACACAAATCTGAAGGCTGTAAATTCAACAAAATACTTAGGGATTACAATTACAAATAACCTAAATTGGAACGATCACATAGATAATATTGTGGGTAGAGTAAACCAAAGACTGCGATTCATTGGTAGAACACTTAGAAGGTGCAACAGGTCTACTAAAGAGACTGCTTACACCACGCTTGTCCGCCCTATTCTGGAGTATTACTGTGCGGTGTGAGATCCGCATCAGGTGGGACTGACGGATGACATCGAAAAAGTACAAAGAAGGGCAGCTCGTTTTGTATTATTGCGAAATAGGGGAGATAGTGTCACAGAAATAATACTTGAATTGGAGTGGCAACCATCAAAACAAAGGCGTTTTTCGTTGCGACGCGATCTTCTCATGAAATTTCAATCACCAGTTTTCTCCTCCGAGAGCGAAAACATAGTTGCTACCCACCTACATAGGGAGAAATGATCATCACGATAAAATAAGAGAAATCAGGGCTCGCACAGAAAAATTTAAGTGCTCGTTTTTCTCGCGTGCCGTTCGAGAGTGGAACGGTAGAGAGACAACTTGAAGGTGGTTCATTGAACCATGTGCCAGGCACTTTATTGAGAATAGCAGATTAATCACGTAGATGTAGATGTAGAATATTAAATTTTCAGTTTAGAAATTTTAGTACTAGTTTATTACTGTATTAGTTATTTTCAAATACTTCAATATTAATGTAAGACCCAATTAAAACCCGCTATTTACATACCTTTTGGCTGAAAGTATTAGGCATACTGTATTAACTTTATTAACTGTATTAAAGCATTAACTTTGAGATATTGTTTTTATTTGATGAACCCTGAACCTTATTCAAAGTAAGCTTAAATTACCTATTTCACTTATTAATCAGTGCTATTACTGTGCGACAGCAAATTTTATATTGTATTCTTTTAATGATAGTTTAGGATTTATTTAAATATAATATCAGTCTTTTCAGAGCAATATATTCACTGCTCTGTAATAATCTATAGGCATGATTATTACTGTAGATTAAATTAGCTTTTTACGAAAATACTGCGGATGTTTATGTTTTGTTTCTTTTTTCAAAGCCAAAAAATATGTCAAGCTTGTCGAGTTTCCCAGAGTGTCGAGTTATCGAGAGTCCAGTTTTCGGGGTTCGAATCTTGATCATATGACTCTAAAATGCTTTAAAAAAACTTTAAAATTCACTGTTTTTCATCTAAAATTTAGAAAACTTCCCGGGACAAGACCACCAGTATGGGATCCCCAAACATTTTTTATAAGTCGGCGCCCCTGCCAGTGTATGACTTTGTATTTCTTTGGTCTTATTATGTGTGTGTAGATCCTGTTCTCTAGGCTGTTCGTGAATATGTTGGCTAGCAGGCCACTGATTGGTGATCACATTGGCGGCCTTTCATGTTGGGAATAAAGTTCTTTGTTGAACATAAAGCAATTGTGTGCTGTTATGGTACTGGCTATGGTTGCTATATCATTAATGTGTGAGACTTGTGTGTTTCCTTCATGTTTTAGTCTTTGTATGGTGATGTTGATTGTTTCATTTATTGGAGTACAAGTGTCCACTGATGGCACATCAAATGATATGAAGCTTGGTGGGTTTGGTATGTCTATGTTCTTGATTCTCCCTAGTGATTGCATTGAGATCGCTAGGTTTCTGTTGTTTTCAAAAGTGTATATGTCGCCGGCCGCGGTGGCCATGTGGTTCTAGGCGCTGTAGTCCGGAACCGCACGACTGCTACGGTCGCAGGTTCGAATCCTGCCTCGGTCATGGATGTGTGTGGTGTGCTTAGGTTAGTTAGGTTTAAGTAGTTCTAAGTTCTAGGGGACTGATGACCTCAGATATTAAGTCCCATAGTGCTCAGAGCCATTTGAACCATTTTTGTATATGTTCCTTAGTAATGTGTATGTATGTTGGGATAGGTGGTGTGATCGAGCATTTCTGAAGTCGATGATTGGCCTTAAAGAGGTATGTTGTTTGTGCACGATTGATAGGGATTTTAGAGTGGTTGCCTTTGGTTTTTTTGTATCATTCGTTTGTATTTTCCCTTTTGAGAATGGGTTTTTGATGTTTCTTAATGTTTGCTGGATGTTTCTCTAAAGTTTTGCTGTTAGGTCACTGGTCAGTTTGGTGCTGTTTTTGTCCTTCTGAAACACTAATGCTATATCTCTGTATTTCTTTTCATTCACAATCGCTGTGATGTTCCCTTTGTCTGTCCTTGTTGGTATGGCATTGTTTTGTTTTAATTGTTGTTTCAGTTGGTTGGCTATGGTTTTCTCTGATGTTTTTTCGTGAGAGATTATGGTAAATTTGTGTGTTTTGATTATCTGTGTAATTTCTGCAGCAACTAATTCTCTTGTTAAGTTTGTGTAAAAATATCATATACCCAGTCTTTCTTGTTCATTTATTATGTGTTCATGTTCTCTTATCAGATCTTCTATTATTTTATATGATATTTTTGCGTGTTAATTTTGTGTTTTGGTCCTTTCTCCAGTAGGTTTTTTTCTTGTTTGGTGAGAGTAACGTCAGTTAGGTTGCTGATTCTATCATATAGTTGCTGTTTTTGATTTTGGTGACTGTTTATAGTGGATGTGCTTGTGACTTGTGCTGTTTATGTGTACGTTTAGTTTTTTGTTCTGTTTATTCTGTTTTTCTTGCATTTTCCTTTCCTCTCTTTGTTATTTCCTCAAGCTGAGCTGATATTGCTAATTTATTGGTCACTTCTAAATCTGTTTTCTAAAGTAAGTTTTTGATTAGTTTTTTAGCATATAATTTCTCAATTCCATGTTTTAGCCATATAATCTCCACCTTTTTAAAAATCAAGGGATGTGTTGACTCGCCAATTAAACTTACATTTACATCATTTGGTCTGCAGATGACAAGCTATCAGCGCAGGACGCCATACAGTTAGTTCCGCAAAACGATATAACGTAAAATCATGGTAAGAAGCAACACGAACAAAAACTTTCTTTAGCCCTCACTTTGCTGTTTAGAAACTAAAACATTTTCACTTTTTACAGTTTTTAATAAACAAAAAAACTGATGCCACGGAGGTGCTGAGACATGTTTGGGCAAAAAGAAAAAACAGTGTGTTTGCCAAAAGGTGGAACCCATATCCTATAATTTAATTGCAATTGCGGAAAGAAACGACAAGAGCTGCAGATCCAAAAGATGAATATGAAATATGTGTTTATTGGATTGAAGTTGACAATAATCTGCTATCTGAAATTTTATTCTACATTTTTAAGTTAACTTTCACACATATAGATCCACACATTCCATATCATATCTACACTTCAGTAAACAGTCAGTATTGATTTGCGAATTTTGCATTACTCTATATTATATCACATTTCTGCGTACTTCACAGGTTGAATCCTTTTCAAAATTAAAGTCATTATGGCCCTTCAATATTAAACATCAGGCGTTTACTAACTCCTACCACAGGATAGGCTCAGTTATGAATGTTAGACTTTGGTTCATTGGTTACACTGGGGAAGTGTAATCAGTCTACAAAGGTGGTTGCTTACAAATCACTCGTACAGTAGGCTCTAGGATATTACTCAAGTGTGTGGGACCCGTAACAAATAGGACTAACAGGGATACTGAATGTATACGGAGAAGGGAAGCACAAATGGTCACAGGTTTGTTTGAACCGTGGCTAAGTATCACAGAGTACTGAAGGAACTGAAAGAGTCGTGGTGATAGACGTAAACTATCCCGAAAATGTGTATTAAAAAACTTTCAAGAACCGACTTTAAATGATTACAGTCTACAAAGGTGGTTGCTTACAAATCACTCGTACAGTAGGCTCTAGGATATTACTCAAGTGTGTGGGACCCGTAACAAATAGGACTAACAGGGATACTGAATGTATACGGAGAAGGGAAGCACAAATGGTCACAGGTTTGTTTGAACCGTGGCTAAGTATCACAGAGTACTGAAGGAACTGAAAGAGTCGTGGTGATAGACGTAAACTATCCCGAAAATGTGTATTAAAAAACTTTCAAGAACCGACTTTAAATGATTACAATCCCCTACATATCACTCACACAGGGATCGTAAGGATAAGATTAGAGTAATTACTGCTCGCACAGAGGAATTCAAACAATCATTCTTCCCGCGCTCCATACGTGATTGGGATGGGAAGAAATCCTAATAAAAGGTGGTTTGCAGAATAGATGTAGATTTAGATGTAGATATAGTATCAGTGAGCATCTGTCCATGTGTCTGTGGGGAAGGCGCGCTGTCAATCTGACTGACGGAGGCAGATTCTGAAGACCTGCAGGCTCGGCACGAACATTTCGAAAACCGCACGACTTGTCGAGTGTTCGTGGAGTGTTGTGTTGAGTGTCTTCAACACGTGGCGAAGCCAAGGTGAAACCACGTCCATACGTCGTGGCGTTGGCCACCCGCCTATCGTTATACACTGCTGGCCATTGAAATTGCTACACCACGAAGATGACGTGCTACAGACGTACATTTTACCGACAGGAAGAAGTTGCTGTGATATGCAAATGATTAGCTTTTCAGAGCATTCACACAAGGTTGGCGCCGATGGCGACACCTACAATGTGCTGACATGAGGAAAGTTTCCAACCGATTTCTCATACAAAACAGCAGTTGCCCGGCGTTGCCTGGTGAATCGTTGTTGTGATGCCTCGTGTAAGGAGAAGAAATGCGTACCATCACGTTTTCGACTTTGATAAACGTCTGATTGAAGCCTATCGCGATTGCGGTTTATCGTATCGCGACAATACTGCTCGCGTTGGTCGAGATTCAATGACTGTTAGCAGAATATGGAATCGGTGGATTCAGGAGGGTAATACGGAACGCCGTGCTGGATCCCAACGGCCTCGTATCACTAACAGTCGAGATGACAGGCATCTTATCCGGATGGCTGTAACGGATCTTGCAGCCACGTCTCGATCCCTGAGTCAAGAGATGGGGACGTGTGCAAGACAGCAACCATCTGCACGAACAGTTCGACGACGTTTGCAGTAGCATGGACTATCAGCTCGGATACCATGTTTGCGGTTACCCCTGACGCTGCATCACAGACAGGAGCGCCTGCGATGGTGTACTCAACGACGAACCTGGGTGCACGAATGGCAAAATGTCATTTTTTCGGATGAATTCAGTTTCTGTTTACAGTATCATGATGGTCGCATCCGTGTGTGGCGACATCGCGGTGAACGCACATTGGAAGCGTGTATTCGTTTTCTCCGTACTGGCGTATCACCCGGCATGATGGTATGGGGTGCCATTGGTTACACGTCTCGGTCACCCATTCGCATTGACTGCACTTTGAACAGTGGACGTTACATTTCAGATGTGTTACGACCCGTGGCTTTACCCTTCATTCGATCCCTGAGAAACCCTAGATGTCAGCCGGATAATGCACGACCGCATGTTGCAGGTCCTGTACGGGCCTTTCTGGATACAGAAAATGTTCGACTGCTGCCCTGGCCAGCACATTTTCCAGATCTCTTACCAACTGACAACGTCTGGTCAATGGTGGCCGAGTAACTGGCTCGTCACAATACGCCAGTCACTACTCTTGATGAACTGTGGTATCGTGTTGAAGCTGCATGGGCAGCTGTACCTGTACACGCCATCCAAGCTCTGTTTGACTCAATGCCCAGGCGTATCAAGGCCGTTATTACGGCCAGAGGTGGTTGTTCTGGGTACTGATTTCTCAGGATCTATGCACCCAAATTGCGTGAAAATGTAATCACATGTCAGTTCTAGTATAATATATTTGTCCAATGAATATCCGTTCATCATCTGCATTTCTTCTTCGTGTAGCAATTTTAATGGCCAGTAGTGTAGATGTCGGACATCATGGGCTGGACAGACTGGTATAACAGGACAGGCGGTGCACTGTGGCGGAAGTAACATCAGACCTTAATGCTGGGCAGAGTTCAAGTGCGGAACTCACATTGCACCAAACGCTATTAACGATGGGCCTCCACAGCTGACAATGTTAACACCATGACATTGGCAACTACAATTGAAATGGGCACTTGATCATCAGCACTGGACGTTGGCGCAGTAGCAGAGCACTGAGTGGTCTAATGAATTCCCATACCCTCTTCGTCATGCCGATGGGAGGGCGCGAATCTATCGTTGTGTAGGGTAACAGTTCGTTGACTACTGTACTGCAGGATGGAAACACGCTGGCGGCGGTTCCATTATACTCTGGTGAACATCCATAGGTCCAGTGGAGCTGGTGCAAGGCACCATGACGGGTAAGCAGTATCGTACACTGCCTGTTGCACTCTTACCCTCCTTCATGACTTGCCCTCCTTCAAACTAGATGGACAAATAGCTTTCCAGACCAGAGACCTCATTCCTTACATCACTGTGGAATAACTTGCAGAAGTTAAGCATTAGTTCGAATTTAGATGAAATGAAGTTGATGAAATAAATTAAACATTTCGGAAATAAACATAAATTATATCTTCCATAAGTATTTCCTCTTTTTAAATCGTCCCTAGACAGCTAACAGACAGCAAATAAGTGTAACTGAAGATCTCTTTGAATAGTTTTAAACACTCTGGTAACTGGAGATCGCAGTGGGCAATGTCCACCTCCAGACACCGTCATCATCCCCGTCTCGGTGCGATGCAACCCCCAGCTAGCATCCTAAGACTTCTTTGAAAAGCTCAGCGGTGATATAATTTCAGAAAGTCGTAAAGCTAGAGTGAAAAGTCTACAGATCAGATAATGAAACATGTCAGTGTCCACGGATTCAGTATGGTTTACTCTTATTTCAACAAGCCCAATTACTTCATACTAGTCATGAGGGATGCAGGACGTGGTGATTTTGACAGTAAATAAGATTCTCAAGACTGACATTTGGGGCCTGTAAGTCCAAGCAACATTTCTGGTGCGAAAATACTGTAAAAACTCCATCTTACAGGCGCAGGCGTGGAGTTACATCAGCAGTATCCTGACACTATATGTTACAAGGAGGAGCTGCGATAGGTCGCTCTATGAACACTCGAAACGTCGCTTGGTGAAACAAGTGTGAAAATAAACGGAAACTAATTTTTTTATTAGATGACAGCAATCAATAGTTACCGAGAAAATGATTGAGTTTTGACGCTACTGAGCCACACATGGTGTTTTACGAAGCGAGCTGGTACCGTGGTGGCTAACAGCACATGATCGAATTTTTGTGCTCCATGTTCAAATCCAATGTTATGTTATTTTTCCTTTTTGTTGTCACTGGAGTATGTGACATCAATATTATTTTGACACAGAGAAATGCGATAGAATTATATACAAAATAAAAAAGCATGTCAAATGTTATTAAAATTAGATTTCAACATCACAAATCCTGTATAACCTTATCTAACTCCCAGTAAGTGAAAACAAAAAACAAAAATTCTAGTATATCAACTTTTGCCTTGATTTTTACTTTTATGTTTCAAGAGAACCGGTGTATTCCGCAGATTGATACCATAAAATCGTTCAAACGCTAAAAATAGATGCACGACCAGCAACATGCTACGGCACATATGGTACAGTTGTATTCTTTAATGTGAATATACTTAGGAAGAGCAACCTCCTCGACATTCTAAATACCTCTCAACGTGGCTCTCATTTCCCGGCAAACTAAGCTTATCAAAACGTTTTCTCGAAAGCTGGAGCCTGCAATTGTTTACGGATTTTACTAACTTCATCGCTTCTGCGTGTGATTTCCGTTTGCTGTGCGATGAGAATAGGGCACTATTGTAATGGGGGAATGTAATTCTTCGCCTGTCAGTAAAATTATATGTCGCAATGTTGACAAAACGGCATACACTTTGGCGGAATTACTTTTACTGAACATGATATTCCGACTTCGTCAACAACCAGGCCACCATATAATGAGAGATAAGCTTTCCCATGCCACGTGTTAATAACGTGCAGAAGCGGCTCCATTTTTAAGGTCGCAAAACTTTGTCCAAAAACTAATGGAAAGTATCTTTTGTGAGCTTCCCAGATTTTGTCGCTGTTGCGTGCACATAATGATGCCGTTCCATTGACTGGTCTACGTCTTGCCACTGATATCCTGTAGACAAACAAAAACTGTTAATAAGTTTTTTGGAAAGTGGTAATTCGTACTAGGCTGGTATCACGATGGAGGACTCAAGTGATAAGCAGAGAATCGAGCAGAGAAAAATATAAAATAAATGATTCGTAGTTTTCGATCATTTGACAGAGGCAGAAACAAAGGGCATGTGGTTACTACAAGAGCACTGAGGCAATGAACGATGGGTACAGCAACGCCATTGCTGTCAGAAAGTTTTGAATTAAAAGCCTCAAATACCTTCTGCAATTCATTCAAGAGGAAACGCAGAATTCGGCAGCATCGTCTCACCAAATACATCAGCAACAACGGCAAGCTTACGTTTGATGAATTACTGGAAACAGCTACATTATTTCAACTTCAGACCTCCATTATAAGTCCTGAATTCAACTCTGATTTAAGAGTTATAAGTGCTGATCGAACAGAATGTATCACATCTCTAGTAAGAGAATATTATTTTGATGTAAGAAAGTTACAGCAATAGCAGTCGTTCAACAGACACAAAGAAATCTATCGTCATATTTTCGATGACAGTTTTGCGTCTTACATAGAAAACCGTACAAGTACGGAAAGGACTCGCGGTCTTACAGTTCCGTACAAACTTAATTGTTTATGGGCCGGCCGTGGTGGCCGAGCGGTTCTAGGCGCTGCAGTCTGGAACCGCGCGACCGCTACGGTCGCAGGTTCGAATCCTACCTCGGGCATGGATATGTGTGATGTCCTTAGGTTAGCTAGGTTTAAGTAGTTCTAAGTTCTAGGGGACTGATGACCTTGGAAGTTAAGTCTCATAGTGCTCAGAGCCATTTGAACCATTTTGAATTATTTATGTACGTAATAATAATAATTTCGTGTGGGCTTCTACTTACTGGACAGCACTTTGGTTTGCGTGTCTCTAACCTGTCCCAGTTATCCAACTGGGGACAGGATCCCAAAGTTTAACGTGGAATCCGAACCATGTGTTCCTTCTGAAGACTCCTCACATTGTTGAGGAGGAAAGAGGCTAGCTTAAAAAAAGACCAAAAAATCCGTGGTTCCACCAACATTCGATCCCGCAATCTCTGAGTTTCGAGACAGGTGCTTACCGATTTTTTTCATAAAAGTAATTTACTGAGAATTCTACATGTACAGTAGTGAACAAAGCGAGGGAGACCCCTCGCCTTTTCGTTATGCTGATCTGCACAGCTTTAAAGTCTGCTACACAGCATAACAGGCAAGGCGACGAAGTGCTACCAACATACTATGCTCAGGCGTGAAATTGGAAAACTATCCGAACTTTGTCAGACTGTTTTAAATCATGTGTAAGGCTATATTAATGCTGATTAGCGTTTTAAACACAACACTTAAATATAAGATATAAATGAAAGAAGAAACGCTAATGAAGAAGAACTGTACTAATAAAAATGAATTTCAGCTTATCGAGATAACATAACTGTTTTAGTAAGACAAAGTACCCCAGATCGTTACGAATTAGCAAAATATTCGGCCGCGAAACGGTCTGTGTCAACGTTCAGACCAGTCATACTGGATTACCGTTGCCGACCCACCATGAAAGTGTGCAAATTTAGCAATGCATGAAGATTCATAACGAAATTCAGTTAAAAATCATTCAATGCCACTGTTAAGTCAATTCAGTTATTGACAGAAGCGGAAAAAGTAGGCGGTAACAAGTATGAAATTCTACAAGAGTTTCATATTGACATCCACAGGACGCCAGAATAAAGGTTGCAAAAAAACGTATTGGGGCCCGAGGATTTCTTAAAATTGCTTTACTGATAGACTATCTGCCTCCATCGAGATTAGAACCGAAAACAAACCAGACCTCCCTTGCAGTAGCAAACACCCCTCACTACGCTAGCAGACAACCCAGGCAAACAGCCCTCTATTATTACTCCAGACATGAATAAGGCGGCAATTTCACGATGAAAATGGCAAAATGATCTGCAGTTTCTGTTGCATAGAGCTTTCTGGACTAAAAGCCATGAATTTTCTACCTTTATTTCACCGCTTATGTGACAATCATTCGGGATGTTTACCGAAATAACAAAATACTGTTATTGGCGAGAAAATTTAGTAGGATAATTCTGTACCACCCCAGGAAATAAACGGCTACATGGTTGCCAATCGTATTTTACAATGTTTCGAATTCTCCATTAGACTCACCACAGCCAGGAAACGTTCATTAGCCGAAGTGTTTCTTAAGCTAGTTAGCAATGGGAATGCTCGCACTTCTAAAACGCGGTGGCATTAATACTGGGATCTGAATTACCACATGTATAGGCAAATGGATTTTATTTGCATTCCTGTAAACGTGATTTGGATCAAAAGCGGAGCTACGATTAATATGCTGATGTACGGACTGCAACTAGAACATTTCGAATAAAGAGCAGGGGGAATTATTTATGCGGTCCTCACCTTCAGTAACGGTAGTTGCTATTTTCGTTGTTACGATTTCGTTACCTAAATCGTAAAAATGGAACCCTACTAGTCTCACTTTCTTGACCGTCTGTCTGTCTACCTAACCCTTAAAACGCGTTTACCTCGAGTAAGGGTAGACATAATAAGCGGAAATGTATCGCACTTCCTGCGGTACACGGTCTCTTGGTGGTGTGGTGTCCTACCTACTCGTCTCTTATAGGGTGCCTAAAGGACGCTGTTTTCTCGGATAGCTAAACAACAGTTTAAGTAAATGACATTAATGATTTTTATCACAATAGAGTAGATTGACAACACTTAACTTTGAGTCGCAAGCAAATGGCGACAAGCAAATAATCAATGTCCTTCGCTATATATAATGTCCATGCCATTCAATCACACACGTTTATGTGGATCACAAGTCACGGCTCTTCTAGTGCTCTCTTCTAGCCCCGGTCTACTAGTGTACGGCTGAGGCTAGCAGGACCATTGCCTATACTCTCTTCGGATAGAGGCCGCTCCTGTCGTGGTGGGTCCTTGTCAGCGTACTATGGGTGACATCGTCTCACAACCATCTCTGCTCTTGCGTTCTTCATCTTCGTGCCGTCCGTTGTCGTTACACCGGAACAATGACGCTTCCATAAAAAGCGATCGGACACCTGCTTCAGTTTCTTAGCCATCATAGAGGGAAGTGGAGAAAGTTGTGCTACGTAATATGTATAGCCTCCTGGATCTTATCAGTAACCCATTTCCGATTGAGAAGCGCCATTTGGAGTGGAAAATGATCAGTAGCAACTTCCAGTGACGTATGTCAACCCATAGTACTGACCCGCGTGATTATTGCTCCAACGAACACCCGTACATTAAGTTTACTTTTTCCCTCGTCAAGTCGTGCCCCCGAGGCACGATGATCGCCTTCAACAGAGGTATCTTTGTAGGTCGATGGAGTAAAGCCATCATATCACCATCTTACGGGCCAACAGTGAGGGTCGTTCCAAAAAGCGTCCAGTCTTGAAGTTGGGACGGTATCTTCCGAAGCGGCAGCCCCAGAGATAAGACGAACAGAACATTGAGATAAATAAAAATGCCTTCTTCTTGCTACAATATATTTTACTTGTTCCAGACGCGTTTCTCCTTGTACTTCAAGACAGCTGCAGTGGACTCTAGAACGATACAGTTTTGTTTTGATGTACTATAGTTGTACATTACAAAACAGATCATGTCTCACTTTTTACATAAATAAATGATTACGTAAGGTTTTGGATGTGCATCTGCGCTTCCTGCTATCTGATCATATGCTGCAGGTCGCATTATAACTTCATATACGAAACATAAGTACATTTTCGCTTTACGAACTTTCTTATTCACAATTTTCATGTCTTTTAAACTAATTGCTGTGGATCATTATTATTTTTCTGTTCTAGCTGTAGCTATTTCACCGGCAAGTCTGATTTAAGATCATAACTCCTGTGTATTTTTTTATGTCTCTTCATATTTGATTTGTTTATGTACAATCATGCTCAAAAGTATCCGAACGACCTGAATTGCTTTTCGCCTGATTAGCATGCAACCCACATAACGCAGCTCTCTAGCAGGTCCTCTAATCGCTCCTTGGTCCAGTCGTTTGACTATTGAAAATGGTTCCAACAAGTCACCACTAGAAAACTCTGCTTTCTATTGCAATAACTCAAGACGTAAAGTAATAACACGATACTAAAACATCAGGGAACACCTTATCACAGATAAGACTGTCCTTAGGGCTTCTAAGCTCACATTTATTGCAATAAATGACATACCGGAAATGTTACCACTCTCACTATTACGTCAGATAGGTAATGAACATAGTAAGTTCGTCGTATTCATGATTTCCTCCTCAAAGTAACATACCATACTTGTTATTTAACACAAAATCACATTAAAAATTTAAGTTATTCAATAGCAGCTAGTTGAGAATATATATAAACTTCAAATGACACAATGAACCGTCTCGTTCTGTATATGGATTCAAACCCAGGTCATGCAGACTAAGATTTCGTGACTGATGGAAACTAACAATCATTCCTGACTAGGCATACAGAGAGTGATATACCTCGATTTCAGACAGTATCAGTATGCAAATATCAGCTCTAAATTACATAATGTAAACATTTATAACGGACGCGAATTCCTACCCATCATCTATTGTCCCTGTTAACGAACTACGAGAGATGTTAAATATTGTTTCCGCACAAGCAACTTACTTGAAATGCCATGAGGTAAAGCTTTGTGTTAGACAGGGATTCGAAACCAAAACCTAATCGGATTGTTATCGAAGCACAATCAACTGTGTCATATCGGATTTTCTCGGCAGTAGTTAGATGTTTTAACTGAAATGACGTGAAGAAACATTACTTTTTTCCTTCCTAGTACTCCAACCCTTCACCTATCGCTGTTATATTCCAGAGAAAACGAACGTTAAATACGGGTTTGTTACACCAGCAGCGACTTGTGAGAATGTTTGAACTAGAAATAATATGAAGAAGAGTTCAGTGTTGACTGGGATTCGAACCCCACACATATCGTTGTTGACTGCACGCAAAGAGACGTCAGATACCGAATTTTTTTCCACCAGCAGCTCGGAATAACATCCTTTAACTTAAAGTGATCTCCCAGATAGTTCTGTGTCTCACTGGGAGTCAAAAACGTCAGATATCGTTAGTGTTGAGAACGAATGAAAATGTATTAAAAATCAAAATTATTATCCACCAGCAGATAGGTGTTCTCATGCTAGAGATTAATAACACATAATGAAAACTTTAGTGCCGAGCCAGGATTCGAACCCATTCACGCGGAATATGTCGAGATGTTGAGGAATCTGCAGTTTTGAACAAACAACAATTAGTAGTCGAGCTGTATTGTCACGAAGGGATCAAATTCCACGTTAAGGGTGGTCTGAGTTGCATTCCCAGCTCATAACCAATTTTATCGACATACAGAAGCTCAAATAAAAGATGGAATAAGCTCTCTGTATCACCTGTAACCTTTCTTATACTAGTAGTGACGAAACAAACGCTATGTAGGGTCACAGAGAGCCACTCCTGTCTTTATTGTGGTGCAACCTATCATCTACTTGGTAGAGAAGGAGTATCATGTTTAATGTGAATTTCAGACCACAATGCCATTATACCTTCTTCACTTGACGTAGCCAGAAGAGAATAGAATCTGTCTCTACCTATTAAAAATCATCAAAAGAAGTTAGAATCGAACCCAGACCATCATCATACGAAACTATCATCAGTCCAATAGACCATCAAACCCTCTTCTCTGGGACTCATTTTTCTATCATAATACCATTGCGGCACACTCGATGAGAATTCTGACACACAGGCTCCCTGTGGTGTTTTGCAGCATGTTCAGTACATTCATTTATTTGGTTGACCGAATCTCCATGAACTTGTTGCCGCGGCTACCCAGTGCATACATTCGACTCTATTTTGTAATCACGGAAATAAAATAACGTAACTGCCACCTACACAGAACTGCCAACAGTGTTGGATGCAGAAATTTAAATAGGAGGTGTTCCTTTCCATTTGAGCTACTCTATTGCTCTATCTGTTAGTTGAAAATGTCGTGCAGTGCAAAAGAAAAGCTGTAACTGTCTGTCTCTCACCAGTCTAGATTCAGCCATATGCATTATCTCACAGCACTGTGGAATGCGGAAGTTCCTGAGAAATTGTTGTTGACTTCTGGAGCTGCTGTAGCTACATGGCGAATCAGTTCGCCGGCGGACGGTGTGGAGGTACGACGTAGTGTGCTGTGCGCTGCGCCGTCTGTGCTTCCGCATGGTAAGTCTTGCGCTTGCTGCGCCCTAAAAGTCTGTTTATAGAACACTTCGAGAAGTAATGAGTAGCATGCAGTGATGGCTCAACCAAGTTGAAAAGAATCTTTGAAACTTACCTTTGATCCTCGATATGCCAGACTTAAATCGTTTGAAGTAGAAAATTGGTTAGAAGAAGATGTGAAGCTCTCCTTTAGTGATGTAATTGGGATCGACCTGTCGATTGTAGCTTTTGTCGTGTTTGTTAAAATGCGTAATTCCCCGTTGCGCGAGAAAATAGTTGAGTCTTCCGGAGGTGTCATGAAATTTAAGCATTCAGATGGAAAAGTTGGTGAAGTCACCGTTGCACATGCTAGTTTTGGCATTCGCACAGTTCGAATCTTCGGGTTGCCTTCAGAGATTACAACAGACCAAATTAATGCCGTAATTTCACCCTTCGGGAAAGTGCTCAGCAACTTTGCCGAGAAAAGGTCAAGCGTGCATAAATTCCCAGTACTAACTGGCGTACAACAGCTTCGAGTAGAGTTACAAAAGCACATCCCGTCGTACATCAATGTCTGCGGTTATAGAGGGATTGTAATTCATGACGATCAACCGCGAACCTGTGCCGCCTGTAACAAGCCTGGGCACGTTCGCGCAGAATGTATACAGCGGCGCGTTGCACAGCTGCCGGCCGGCGAGGCCGCCAGGCCACCGGCGATGACAACACTGCCGGGAACTCACGCCGCCGTGGCACGCGAACGGTCGACTGCTTCCTCAGCCCCTGAATCGTGTGCAAATACAAATTCTCCAGACACTGAAATTCCGATGGACGTCAGTGCCGTCATAGCTGACGACCTACAAGAGTCCCGCCAATCTACGAAAACAGTTGAAGTTCCATCGAAACAGGCACCTGCAACTGTAAAGGCAGCAGATCCACCGGAAATTGAAGACCGACACACCTTACAGGAAAGCGACACTAACTTGGATACTGTAGAAAGTCCGTCGAGAGGCAATTCTCCAAAGAAAAATAAGAAACGCCGGCTGGCGCGCAAAGGTGCAGAGGAGACAGCTCCCACACTCCAACAAAAAGCGAAGGAAATAGGTAGTACCTTAAGCCAACAGTTCTATAGCGACACGAAAGCGACTCCAGTTTCTGAGGAGCGTTCCCCTTCTGCGCTGGAAAAACGGGACGTCCAAGGAAAGCCAACAAAGAAAGCATCCACCCACCCCCAGGAAACGAGCCACTCTCCTGAAGCTTCACTCGTCCCACCCACGACGACAACCTCAACCAGCTGGGCAGACGAAAGCGACCATAATAATGCCGACGAAGAAATGACAGAAGTTTCAGAAACTAAGACAGACTGTAAGCTAGCCCCATAGGTGGCTGATTTCTTCAACGAAGACGTCTCCGTGAACGAACATTCTAAAGAACAAGGACACACCACTGAAACATTTGCTACCGGTGAATATTATTAAAATGCGTTTTAAAGCTGACGCTTGCGAGACAAAACGGAAGAATGTTTTTTAAAGTTTGATCAAGTAGAATGAAGAATGTCTGACGTACAAGCATACAAAATAGCGACAATAAACCTTAATTAGATTCGTAGTTCCTTTAAACTACAGAACTTAAAAGATTTTATATGTGCTTCTGACAGTGACATTATACTTTTACAAGAAGTGGCAGACATTGAGCTCGGTAACGTACCTGGCTTCAACGCCATTACAAACCCAGGGCATGGAGCGGAAATGGGCACAGCTCTGCTCACAAAGGAGGGCATAGTAGTCCAAGATGTAGTAAAACTACCAAACAGTAAAGGCATAGCGGTCACAATAAACCAAATACGACTCATTAACGTATATGCCCCTTCAGGATCCAGTAACAGACACCGCAGAACGGAGTTCTTTAAAGAAGAAATTGTGCCACTATTTGGAACTCGATATGAACACCTTATCCTGGGAGGAGATTTTAACTGTGTTTTGCATTCCAAAGACCAAATTCCCAGTTTCAACAAGTGTACTGAACTGGAACGTATAGTTAATGACTTAAGACTAATAGACTCATGGGAACATATGCACGGTGCAGCCCCTGGCTTCACCCACGCCACAAGTCACTTGGGGAGCCGTCTCGACAGGATATATGTAACGCACAATTTGAAACAACTCATTTTGCAGCCCGAAGTATGGCCTACCGATTTTTCTGATCATGCTGCGTACATATGCACAATAAATCTAATAAAACAAGGGACCTACCGAGGTAGAGGCACATGGAAGCTCAACGTGTCACATCTTGAAGACCATGCATGTCAGGAGACATTTTACAAGGTATGGAGAGAGTGTGAAAGTAAATTTAGTTCGTACAACTCTGGCACTGACTGGTGGCTGAAACATGCCAAACCTAAAATACGGAGGTTTTTCATAAACTACTCAAAAGACAAAAACTTTTGGTACAAATCAACTATATAATTCTACTTTCAATGTCGAAGGGATTTGTACAAGTCCGGTGCAACAGTTGTGGACAACTACGAAAGAATTAACAAAATTAAAGCAAAAATTTTAGCACTTCGGCGTAAACAACTGGAAGGTTACCAAATAAGGTCGCGTGCCCAGAATATAGCACAGCACGAGGTCACTTCCATTTATCATGTCATTCGTGAAAGCAAAAAGTCGTCTCGCAAGATATTATCTGAAATAACAACTGATGATGGAAGGAAGCTGACGAAGCAAAGAGAAATTAATGAGGCAATCGTACAGCATTTTGAATCCTTAATGTCTAGTCAACCAGTTGACGAACAGCTTCAAGACGAATTAATGATCAACCTCCAGGGCAATGTATGCCACGCGGAAGCACAGACTCTCATCTCGAAAGTGACTGAAGAAGACGTCGAAGAAGCTATATATGAAAGCATGAAAAATAAGGCTCCAGGGGCAGACGGAATTCCGGCAGAATTTTATCGCAGATTCAGTGGCCTCGTAAAAGGAAAGTTTACTCTCATCTGCAACGAACTGCTAAACCCTGAAAATGACGTCCAGAAAGAATTTCGTGACGGACTCGTAGTGTTAGTGCCAAAAAATTCCAACACGAAAACTGTAAGCTCTCTGAGGCCAATTACGCTTTTAAACAGCGATTACAGAATCTTTGGCCGCATCCTCGCTCGCAGGCTGAAAACTACAATGACCAGCGTCACTGGCCCTTATCAAACAAGTGTGGGCAAAGACAGAAGAATTCTCCAGACCCTCTGTGATTACAGGTACCTAATCTCAATGGCCGACGTCTGCAAAATAAAATGTGCACTCATCTCACTCGACTTTGAGAAAGCCTTCGACAGCGTTAATTATAGTTTTTTCATTCGGACCATGGGCGCAATGGGCTTCCCACCTAGATTCATTGCAGTAGTAAGAAATACATTAACAAACAACTCAGCCAGATTTGTTATCAATGGACACATTAGCCGCCCGATTGACGTTACCAGCTCCATTAGGCAAGGGTGTCCAACGTCAATGACACTTTTCGCCATCGTCATCGAGCCCCTGCTTGCTTCCCTTATGAAACATCTACAGGAACTACAAATACATGGAGAAAAGATCGTGTGCAAGGCGTACGCTGATGATGTTGGCTTCCTAGTCGTGAATGGCGCTGAAGTACAGAGCGCACTACGAACAGTAACAAAATATGATCAGGCATCTGGTGCAAAACTTAATAGAACCAAGTCGGGGATTTTCAACATCGGCTGTGTAATTGGGACGCAAACGCAGGATCTGTTACGCGAGCTTGTAACCATGAAATGTCTCGGCATAGATTTTAAAAGAAATATCAAGCACACTATTGCTGCGAATTATCGAAAATTACTTAACAGCTTACGCGCCTCTGTACAAGTACATAGTATTAGGAAACTCGATGAACTTCAAAAAGTAACAGTGGCAAATGTATACATCACATCCAAAGTTAATTACGTAGCACAAGTTCTGCCACCACCTACGACTTTGTTGAAAAGCATCGCGTCTGCATTAGGACACTTTGTGAGCCGCGCACGTATTTTCAAAGTCAAATATCACATTCTGATGCTCCCTACGAAATGTGGTGGGTTAAATCTCACCGATGGCAGCAAAAAAGCTCAAGCCTTATACCTTTCTACCACACACAAACAATGGAAAGAACCAAGTGGTACCCCTGCTGCACATTTGTTAAACGAAATAGCTCCTGCTGACGTCAGTGCACCTATAAATGTCCAATACATACCCAACGGACTATACCACTTGAAATACTTTTTCGTAGAATACAGCTACACACAGGCAAGGATCCCTGAAAATTACATCATGAAAGCAAAAGAACTTTACAATAACTTGATGAAAGACAAACCCAGAAACGACGTAGAACAAAAGTATCCTTGTTATAACTGGGGAAAAAAATGGGAAAATATTCACTGCCGGAACTTGCCAACGTATGTCAAATCGACCTGGTACTTTGCTGTAAACAGAAAAATTATGACGAACTCTAAACTTCCCTCTATTCGACTGGCCGAGTCACCGCTGTGTGCATTATGTAATACACCAGATACCGAAGAGCATAGACTGCTGTGTGACAGGGCAAAAGAAATATGGCTCTACATAAGACAAAAGATAGCGAGCGTCAGCAGAACTACGCCCAATGCTGTTAGGACTGCTGAATTTTTAAACCTTGACGCTATACCTTACCCTAAAACAAAACGAAACGCAGTTAACTGGTTGAAAGGCCAAACGATGCATTACATCCTAACAAAAGAATCAAGCAATAGGGAGGACTTCTGGGTATACCTTACAACTGAGCACCACAAGTTGATATGTACTAAAAATACAAAGAAAATTACGCAAATTTTTTAACTAAAAAAATACTGTAACCAATAAAAATGCGTAATTTACATTACACATCCAAGCATTTCGTATATTAGGCGAATGATTTTTGGTTAAAGTTTGTACTTCACGTAGCAGGAGGAGGATTTCCAACAGAAAGTAACCAGAGAAGATCATCAGTATAGACCACTTAAGCCTATGTGTGTCTATTACTTTGTTTTGCGGGAAGCACAGTGATGAAAATGGTATATACCCTTTATTTAGTTTCTGTCTTTCTTTCCTTTTCTTTTCACAGGAAGACACATTTATGTTAATTATGTGTAAAATCAAGCAGAAGAAGCCTACTTTACTTCATTACCTTCTGAAGAAGAAAATTTCAGTTATACGCAATAATGAGTATGCTTCTTACTTACGCGAGAGGAAAGGGGTGATAAAAATTTTGTTGACGTGTGCTTTTGGTTGCCAGACGTCGTATTAGCTAGTCTCACGTTTTACCTCAAGACTACAGTTGTAGACAAGAGTGATATACACAGACTGCAGTCAAGAGTTCCTCTGGGAAATGTAACAGTCTACAATGTTGCCAGATCAAGAATATTGTCAAACATAGAATTCAAAGGGGAGCACGAGTGTATCGTCCACCTTACGTGAACTACTCAGCAGTCAGTCTCGAAGACTGAATCTACAACACATGTTGCACGCTTAAGAACCAGAAGAATTAAAAAACAAAATTAGTTTGGAGGAGCAATGTTAACTATAGCGTTCAACGTATTCATTGTATTGTATACATATGTGTCAACACCTTCCAATGCCCACTCAAGGAATACAAGGATACACAGTCTAGCTTCACTATCATAAATACGCCTCAGTTTGTGGGTGAACTCAGACTTAGGTTGATAATCATTCTGAATATTTAGCAGTGCTGTACCCACTGGTGTTGAACTCGTTCTCAACCAATGATGCCCATAGCTACAGGAACACTACTTGTGATACCTCTTAGACAAAATACTTACGCAGTGCTGTCAGAAGAAAAGATCAACCTGACATAAACTGTGGGAAGTTTGTTTTACACCCTTTGTACCTGGATAAAGAGCTTTTCCTATTTGAGATATCTGTGAACGTTGCTGCATAAGACGATTTAAGAAGAAACTAAATTCCTTCAGCTACGCCAATGTTTAAAGAAATTGCCTTAACGGCACTAAATCGTGGTTTGTGAATCGTTTACCAGCCGTACTCTGCCGCATTTCGCTGGTTGGAAGGCATAAAGCTTACTGGCAAATTTCACAGAAGGAAAAGGGGGACGAAGTGTCTCCCACTGGAAGGTCATGTTGTTTTATTTAAATGATTACAAAATCAGGTAAAACGAACAGTGAAGTTGTCAGTATAAGCACATTACTGTTGTCAGTATGATGTTGCACCGCCCGGGGCCTGTAATGATAAAGGGCCCATTTCGGTCAGGCATATTGTATACAGAAGTGGAAGAGAGAGCACCACTAAATTCTACAATTCGTATGCATTGCATACACACAGAAATTACTGTTACAGTGTACTTATTGAGCCCAATGAGTGAACTGCATATTTTCCGGTGAGAAAGAGAACTGGCAAACAGTCTTCGCTACATTAGGTTACTTAAACTGGTGTCACTCTGAGCTACAATTTATGGTCACCGACTAAGTGTTAGGGCAATGAGTCGGATGCGGGTTTTGCAACTGTGAAATATTAAATTTGAACTAATATTGTGAAAATTTTGAACTTGGATAGCTTAGAATGAAAATCTTTCTGTTTATTGCAAAGGAAAACAATTGATTTTCTAAAACATTCTCTGTCATACACAACTTGAAACAGGTCACGTCGACCAAATCATGTGGAAGAACTGATAGCGACGTATATCGGAAGGCAGTAAGATCCCTTAGCTTGTGGTTTGGCAGTATTCGACAGCCATTTCTAGGCGCAAGTAAATGAAGAAAGGCAGCGCGTTTTTGTTATCAAATAACGTCTTCATCAATTACTTTAGTTTTAATGTAATCTACAAGTAATTGCTGATGTTTGATATTAACATAAAAAGGATTCTGTAGACAGGGAAAGAACCTGTTCTTGAGCAACTACTTCTATGATGACCAAAAGCCCTTAATTAATCTTCGAGCACATGTGTTCCAGCAGCGGTATGAAGAAAATGATAGTAATAATGACGGTAATAATCGAATTATCGTTAACTTCACACTTCACAGTGGATTTCCTGAATTAGTGAAAATTTCACAATGGCTTCACGTCGAGGCTACGATGCCTAGAAGAGTCTTAACCATTTAATAGACTTGCATTTTTTCCAACGTGACTAATTTTGTAAGCTTACCACATCATCTGTTACAGCACACTCCTGGGGCTGGGAAATGTTGTCACAATGGTCAGGTGGAACGGACTATCACAAGTGCAATGCGTGGGTTCAGGCATTTACTTTTAAGAGGCACAAACAGATTTACTTTACCTCTGGTAACTTCAAGAGAAACACGTTATAATCCAGAATCCGAATTAAACATCACGTTCCTTCATTCCCAACTGGACAGAGCCGGTTTACTTTGGGAAATGACATAGGCGGAGGTCATTTTTAAACAGCAGTACTGTCGCCAGTAAACTTACTTACAATTGAAAATTTTATTTTGTGCTTGATTGAACTAGAGACGCTGAAAAATTTGGTGCTGAACTCTGAATCGAATTCGTGTCTCTTCTTTCGAGGTTCTGAATCTCTCGGAACAATATAGTTCAATCATTTCGTTCCTTTTTCCGAGACTGCAATCTTCTGTAGGTCTCCTCCAAAGGTAAGTATGTGGGTCCGATTCCTGATCCAGTGCAAAAATATTCATGATTTCATTTCAAGTCCTATCACGTGCACACCGGCCTGCAAGTGAAAATTAACGTGCATTTTTAATGTCTTTTCATGTGTTGCCAACAATTTCTGGTCAAACACGCGCACATCTTACTGTTGGTGAGTAAGCAATTGATACTTAAGTTATATTCGTGGACGATACATAGAACGATAGGAGTGCGGTTCGATTGTCACTCAGGCATAAAAATTTGTGTCCTTATTTTAGATTCAAACACCTAGCAGCTGGTAAGAAAAACCGATAGGTAACATTTGATTTTACTAAGTTAACAATCTGATTACGTGTTGGGTTCGTATCTCCGTCACAGAACATCACATTATGCGCTTCATCTTTAAATGCATGCACACTATATTGCTTCTGAATCGAGATATATAAGACATCTTTCGTAGTTAGTTAACAGGGATGAAAGGGTCTTGATAGGAGTCCCGGTTTATTACAAAAACTATCTTCTTTTATTTTCAAGTTTAGATTTGGTTACTTATATTGGCGAAAATTCCGCTAATTCGTGACTCTTCACGGCTAGTCAGCAATATGATATGATTCGATTAGATTAGATTAATACTGTTCCGTAGATCATGAAAACGACATTTCATAATGATGTGGAACGTGTCATTTTAATGAAAGATTTCTTTACATACCAGTATCCAATTTCTTTATCCGCAGATAGTGGTCTCGCGGTAGCGTTCTCGCTTCCAGAGTACGCGGTCGCGGGTTCGATTCCCGACGAGGTCAGGGTTTTTACCTGCCTCGAGATGACTGGGTGATATTGTGTCGGATTCATCATTATCATTCATCCCCATTATGTTCGGAGGAAGGCAATGGCAAATCACCTCCTCTAGGACCTTGCCTAGTAAGGCGGCGCGAGTCTCCCGCTTCGTCGCACTACCCTCTGTAACAGAGGTATGGGACTCATCCTCATTAAATTTCTAGACAACAATTTTTTACCCTCTCTCTTATTCTTTTTTATTTCTCTCTCTCTCTCTCTCTCTCTCTCTCTCTCTCTCTCTCTTTCTCTCTCTCTCTCTCTCTCTCTCTCTGTCACACACACACACACACACACACACACACACACACACGTTCTTTTTTTATTTTTATTTGTTTGGTGTGTTTTCGACTATCGGCGAGGCACGAAAACGTCTGTGAATGAGTTTCTTTGTTTTGAGTACAGTTATGATAGAAATATAAAAACAACTATGAGAGTTACTGATTTATGATACTTAGTTTGCAGTCAGTTCTGAGTATTATTAGTAACTACGCTCCAGTCCCTAAACCTAGTTACAGAAATGCGAATCAGACGCATTACATATTCTAGGCCGTAGCAGCCGCGTCTTTGATACGCCAGGTATGGTCACTTCCCAGCCAACTGTATGATCACATCGGTTCGTCTTCTTCCTGCTAGTACTGCAACTTAGATTTGGCAACAAGGCAAGGTATGTTTGGTAACTCTGTGATCGACGAGTTACTTCCTGGTGTGCATGGAATTAAGCCTCAAATTTCACTTGTTTTTTCCTGTGATTTCCATTGAATAATCTGAGCTCTTGAGGTGTAACAAAAGATTGTAAATATACGGTTTTCAGCCCAGGAAAGTAGTTGAACGTGGAAATCGCAACTAATCTCGTCTTTTAAATAGCGGATTACGAGCTCTAGCCACTCGTAAGAGGAAGGCACAACACAGACCTCTTTGCTAGCTCTGTGATGACGTGCTGACCTGTGAAAAAGCGTCTGTTATGGTTCGTGGTTCCAGTCTCGCTGACTGTAACGATTTTATCCCTTCTGTGAAAGAGCTACAAGCAGTCAGATGAAACGTCGATGAGGAAATCGGAAGAAAATACTTTCAGCTCATAGTGCAATGGTGAAAAACTTACGATGCTGCACAACAGGTAACGCCTCTTTTCGCTGCTGACAAGCAAATTTTGGGTTTCTAGGAATACATATCTTTATTTGTGAAATGCCACATTTGCATACCTGTTGAGTAAGACACAGCATACCAATTAAACATAGACCCAATCGAAATCTAAGTGAGAAGTATTTTACTAATTCGTGCCGATAGGGGCACGCTTGTGTACAGATACTCAGTTTTATTAAAACAGACTTTCGTCGTAAGGTTATCGTGGGTAGTTTTATTTCATTTCTCATAATACAGTGCACAATTTTCGTAAGGTTTCTTTTAGTGATGTTAAAACAATACTAACATGAGAGAGGAATTAGTCATCGACGATATATGCGAATTCTCTGATTTTATCTATAACAGTCTGACAATGCACATGCAGTTTATTGATGACATGCATGTAGAAAACTTGTTCTGAGTTAAAGCTGTCAAAGAAGGTTTGAAGAAGAATAAATTGCCACTACCAGACGACAGCTAATGTAGAAAATACTTTTCTGACTATTTTGGCACGATGCACTCTCCCCATACATAATACAAAAGCTTCCAGATGCATCTTCAGCCTGGCCGTCTATTAAATCTGAAAAGAACAAAATGTCGCTGAAATTAGCCGTTTTTTCGCATGCGGATATTTTAGGTTGAGAAGTGAGGGAATTCCATTAAATTGATAACTTCAGCAGACTGCAGAATTGCGTTTTAAAAAATGTAGTAGCGAATGTAACAGAACTCGCGACGTCTTATCTACAGTGCGCAATGCTTCCCGTTATGCTACTAGCTGCCATGTAGCTACAGCAGCTCCAGATGTCAACAACAGGTCCTCATGAACTTCCGCATTGCACAGTGCTGTGAGATAATGCATATGGCCGGATCTAGTCTTCTGAGAGACAGAGAGTTACAGCTTTTCTTTTGCACTGCACAACATTTTTAACTAACAGATAGAGCAACAGAGTAGCTCAAGTGGAAAGGAACACTTCCTATTTAAATTTCTGCATCCAACACTGTTGGCAGTTCTGTGTAGGTGGCAATTACGTTATTTTATTTCGGTGATTACAAAATAGAGTCGAATGTAGCACTGGATACCGAGGAAGCAAGTTCATGGCGATTCGGTCAACCAAGTAAATGAATGTACTGAACATGCTGCAAAACACCACAGGGAGCCTGTGTGTCAGAATTCTCATCGAGTGTGCCGCAATGGTATTATGATAGAAAAATGAGTCCCAGAGAAGCGGTTTTGGTGGTCTGCTGGATTGATGATAGGTTCCTATGATGATGGTCTGGGTTCGATTCTAACTTCTTCCGATGATTTATAATAGGTAGAGACAGATTCTATTCTCTTCTGGCTACATAAAGTCAAGAAGGTATAATGGCATTGTGGTCTGAAATTCACTTTAAACATAATATTCCTTCTCTACCACGTAGATGATAGGTTGAACCACAATAAAGTCAGGAGTGGCGAAATGTGGGAACTCTGTCACCAGTAACCTTTCTTATACTAGTTATTTATTTCTAGTGACGGAACAAACGCTATGTAGGGTCACACGGCACTTATTCCATCTTTTACTTGAGCTTCTGTATGTCGATAAAATTGGTTATGAGCTGGGAATGTAACTCAGACCACCCTTAACGTGGAATTTGATCCCTTCGTGTCAACACAGCTCGACTAATATTTGTTGTTTGTTCAAAACTGCAGATTTCTCAACATCTCGACATATTGCGCGTGAATGGGTTCGAATCCTGGCTCGGCACTAAAGTTTTCATTATGTATTATCAAGCATTTTCATTCGTTCTCAACACTAACGATATCTGACGTTTTTGACTCCCAATGAGACACAGAACTATCTGAGAGATCATTGTAAGTTCAAGGATGTTATTCTGAACTGCTGGTGGAGAAAAATTCGGTATCTGACGTCTCTTTGTGTGCAGTCAACAACGATGTGTGTGGGGTCTGATTCCCAGTCAACACTGAATTCTTCGTCATATTATTTCCATACATGCTCACATGTCGCTGCTGGTGTAACAAACCCATATTTAACGTTCGTTTTCTCTAGAATATAACAGCAATAGGTGAAGGGTTGGAGTATTAGGAAGGAAAAAAGTATTGTTTCTTCACGTCATTTCAAGAGTTGGAGTATTAGGAAGGAAAAAAGTATTGTTTCTTCACGTCATTTCAGTTAAAACATCTAGCTACTGCCGAGAAAATCCGATATGACACAGTTGATTAGGCTTCGATAACAATCCGATTAGGTTCTGGGTTCGAATCCCTGTCCAACACAAAGCTTTACCTCGCGGCATTTGAAGTAAGTTATTTGTGAAGAAGCAATATTTAACATCTCTTGTAGTTCGTTAACAGGGACAATGGATGCTGGGTAGGTATTCGCGTCCGTCATAAATGTTTACATTATGTAATTTAAAGTTGATATTTGCTAACTGATACTGTCTAAAATCGAGGTATATCATTCTCTGTATACCTAGTCAGGAATGAATGTTAGTTTCCGTCAGTCACGAAATGTTAGTCTGCATGACCTGGGTTTGAATCCAAATGCAGAACGAGACGGTTCGTCGTATCATTTGAAGTTTATACATATTTTCAACTAGCTGCTATTGAATAACTTAAATTTTAATGTCATTTTGTGTTAAATAACAAGTATGGTATGTTACTTTGAAGAGGAAATCATGAATACGACGAATTTACTGTGCTCATTACCTATCTGTCGTAATAATGAGAGTGGTAACATTGCCGGTATGTCATTTATTGCAATAAATGTGAGCTTACAAGCCTTAAGGATAGTCTTATCTGTGATAAGGTGTTCCCTGATATTTGTAGTATCGTGGTATTACTTTACATCTTGAGTTAATGCGATAAGAGCAGAGTTCTAGTGGTGACTTGTTGGAACCATTTTCAATAGTCAAACGATTGTACCAAGGGGCGATTAGAGGACCTGCTCTAGAGCTGCTTTATGCGGGTTGCGTGCGAATCAGGCGAAAATCATTTCATGTTGCCAACCAAAGGTGAAGCAGAAGTAAAGCTGTGAGGAGCGGCCGTGCGTCGTGCTTCGGTAGAGCACTTGCCCGCGAAAGGCAAAGGTCCCGAGTGCGAGTCTCGGTCGGGCACACAATTTTAATCTGCCAGGAAGATTCATATCAGCGCACACTCTCCTGCAGAGTGAAAATGTTATTCTGGAAAGGTGAAGCACATGCCGAAAATTAACGGCTGTTCGCTTGTGTTCTCTTTATCTCTCTCTCTCTCTCTCTCTCTGTGTGTGTGTGTGTGTGTGTGTGTGTGTGTGTGTGTGTGTGTGTATGTGCGTGTCGTTAGTCACGGCGAATTGTAGAAAGATGAATGTGAATGTAATCGCTGTCAGAGTGTGTTTCGTTTTCATGTTAAGCTGATTTGAGCTTTTGTTATAATTATATGATTGCGTAATGTCTGTTCTTGCTGACGTGTCATGTAAGAGCATTATTCTACAATTTTATCCACTAATGTAAACAGTGAGTTGTTTGAAACTTCCTGGCAGATTAAAACTGTGTGCCCGACCGAGACTCGAACTCAGGACCTTTGCCTTTCGCGGGTTCAAATGGCTCTGAGCACTATGGGACTCAACTGCTGAGGTCATTAGTCCCCTAGAACTTAGAACTAATTAAACCTAACTAACCTAAGGACATCACAAACATCCATGCCCGAGGCAGGATTCGAACCTGCGACCGTAGCGGTCTTGCGGTTCCAGACTGCAGCGCCTTTAACCGCACGACCACTTCGGCCGGCTGCCTTTCGCGGGCAAGTGCTCTACCAACTGAGCTACCGAAGCACGACTCACGCCCGGTACTCACAGCTTTACTTCTGCCAGTACCTGGTCTCCTACCTTCCAAACTTTACAGAAGCTCTCCTGCGAACCTTGCAGAACTAGCACTCCTGAAAGAAAGGATATTGCGGAGACATGGCTTAGCCACAGCCTGGGGGATGTTTCCGGAATGAGATTTTCACTCTGCAGCGGAGTGTGCGCTGATATGAAACTTCCTGGCAGATTAAAACTGTGTGCCCGACCGAGACTCGAACTCGGGACCTTTGCCTTTCGCGGACAAGTGCTCTACCAACTGAGCTACCGAAGCACGACTCACGCCCGGTACTCACAGCTGTTCTTCTGCCAGTACCTCGTCTCCTACCTTCCAAACTTTACAGAAGCTCTCCTGAGAACCTTGCAGAACTAGCACTCCTGAAAGAAAGGATATTGCGGAGACATGGCTGTGGCTAAGTAAAGCTGTGAGTACCGGGCGTGAGTCGTGCTTCGGTAGCTCAGTTGGTAGAGCACTTGCCCGCGAAAGGCAAAGGTCCCGAGTTCGAGTTTCGGTCGGGCACACAGTTTTAATCTGCCAGGAAGTTTCATATCAGCGCACACTCCGCTGGAGAGTGAAAATTTCATTCTGGAGTGAGTTGTTTGTTATGTATATTTGATCATTCATCAAGGTTTTCTGTTCTGCTTTGATTATTTGTATGGGATAATTTTCGTCCAGGGGTGGGAGGTGTTTTTTATTGTTTATACTAATTGTTTGAGTGTCTTTTTCTCAAGAGACCGGTTTGTGATTGTTTTCTCTTAGGTGTTCTGTACATTTGGAGTGGTTTGTCCCATAATTACGTGCTCCAACGTTCTGCCTGTTTCTCACACGTATCTATCATCAGACGTGTTACACTGTACTTGATACATAGCTCCTTCCTGGGTCGTGTATATGTCTTTCGTCAGTTCTGGGGTGCATTTTTGGAGGGAATTGTCATTTTTGTATGCTATGTTTACACTCTGCATTTTGAAAATGTTAGTGATTCTGTATGCGAGTTTGTGTTTGTATGTCCTTGTGTACCATCTTGGGTCTTCTGCGTATTTCACCAAGACTTGATTTCACTCAGGTGTACCCCTAGACCACCACATACGACATGTGTGTCGGTAATTCATCTATTGATGAATGACTTTGCGATTATCAAAATATTTGTCATACACAGCTGTATCGTGTGATTCCATTGGTTTAAAAGCCAAGGCACGTAGACCTTAGCACCTGACATAAATTTTAAATTGCTGCCTCTTCCTGTTCCTGAAGAAAGGAATCTTAACAGACAGGCAGATAGGCAGACGGACAGATATATGGACCGGGGTCATCAGTCTACTGACTGGTTTGATGCGACCCGTCACGAATTCCTCTCCTGCGCCAACCTCTTCATCTCAGAGTATCACTTGCAACCTACGTCCTCAATTATTTGCTGGATGTATTCCAATCTCTGTATTCCTCTACAGCTTTTGTCCTCTTCAGCTGCATCTAGTACCGTGGAAGTCATTCCCTCACGTCTTAACAGATATCCTATCATCTTGTCTTTTCTCCTTAGCAATGTTTTCCATATATTCCTTTCCTCTCCGGTTCTGCGCTGAACCTCCTCATTCCTCACCTTATCAGTGCACCAAATTTTCAACATTCGTCTATAGCACCACATCTCAAATGCTTCGATTCTCTTCTGCTCCGGTTTTCCCACAGTCCATGTTTCACTACCATACGATGCTATACTCCAGACGTACATTCTCAGTAATTTCTTCCTTAAATTAAGGACTATGTTTGATACTAGTCGACTTCTCTTGGCCAGGTATGCACTTTTTTCCATTGCTAGTCTGCTTTTGATGTCCTCCTAGCTCCATCCGTCACTGGTTATTTTACTGTCTAGGTACCAGAATTCCTTAACTTCCACTTCCACTCCTGAACCTTTCTTTTATTACCATCATTGCTTATTCGATGTACAGATTGAACAGTAGGGGCGAAACACTACATCCCTGTCTTACACCCTTTTTAATCCGAACACTTCGTTCTTGGTCGTCCACTCTTATTATTCCCGCTTGGCTCTTGTACATATTCTATATTGCCCATCTCTCCCTATAGCTTATCCCTATTTTTCTCAGAATTTCGAACATATAACACTTTTTCCAGGTCGACAAATCCTATGAACGTGTCTTGATTTTTCTTTAGCCTTGTTTCCATTATCAACTGCAACATCAGAAATGCCTCTCACGTGCCTTTACCTTTTCTAAAGCCAAATTGGTCGTCATCTAGCACATCCTCTTTCCAGTCTTCTGTATATTATTCTAGTAAGCAACTTGAATGTATAACCTGTTAAGCTGATTGTGAGATAATTCTCGCACTTGTCAGCTCTTGCAGTCTTCTGAATTGTATGGACGATATTTTTCCGAAAATCATATGGTGTGTCACCAGACTCATACGTTCTACACGCCAACGTTAGTAGTCGTTTTGTTGCCACGTCCCCCAACGATTTTAGAAATTCTGGTGGAATGTTATCTATCCCTTCTGCCTTATCTGATTTTAAGCCCTCGAAAGCTCTTTTAAATTCCGATTCTAATACTGGATCCCCTATCTCTTCTACGAGTAAATCGACTCTTATTTCTTCTTTTATCACGTCAGAGAAATCTTCACCCTCATAGAGGCTTTCAATGTATTCTTTCCACCTATCTGCTCTCTCCTCTGCATTTAACAGTGGAATTCCCGTTGCACTCTTAATGTTACCACCCTTGCTTTAAATGTCACCGAAGGTTGTTTTAACTTTTCTGTATGCTGAATCCGTCCTTCCGACGATCATTTCTTTTTCGATTTCTTCACATTTTTTATGCAGCCATTTCGTCTTAGCTCTCCTTCACTTCCTATTTATTTCATTCCTGAGCGACTTGTATTTGAGTGTTCCTAAATTTACACGATCATTTTTGTACTTTCTCCTTTCATCGACCAGCTAGGGTATGTCTTTTGTTACCCATGGTTTCTTCGGAGTTGCCTTCTTTGTACATGCGTGTTTCTTTCCAACTTCTATGACGGCCCTTTTTAGAGATGTCCATTCCTCTTCAGATGTGCTACCTACTGAACTATTCCTTATTGCTGTATCTATAGCCTTAGAGAACTTCAAGCGTATCTCGTCATTCCTTAGTACTTCCGTATCCCACTTATTTGCGTATTGATTCGTCCTGACGAGTCTCCTAAACTTCATCCTACTCTTTATCACTACATCATTGTGATCTGAGTCTATATTTGCTCTTGGGTATGCCTTACAATCCAGTATCTGGTTTCGGAATCTCTGTCTGACCATCATGTAACCTAATTGAAATCTTTCCGTATCACCTGGACATTTCCAAGTACGCCGCCTCCTCTTGTGATTCTTGAACAGAATATTCGCTATGAAATTTATTACAGAACTCAATTAGTCTTTCTCCCCTCCCATATCCTCCCGTAACCTATTCTTCTACTCGTTTCCCTAAAACTGCATTCCAGTCTCCCATTACTATTAGATTTTCATCTCCCCTTACGTACTGCATGAGCCATTCAGTATTCTCACATACTTCCTCTATCTCTTCATCTTCAGCTTGCGACGTCGGCGTGTATACCTGAACTACCGTTGTCGGTGTTGGTTTGCTGTCGATTCTGATCACAACAACCCTATCACTGAACTGTTCACAGTAATACACTCTCTGCCCTACCTTCCTATTCATAACGAATCCTACACCTGTTATACATTTTCTGCTGCTGATGATTTACCCTACACTCATCTCACCAGGAATCCTTGTCTTCTTTCCATTTCACTTCACTGGCCCCTACGATACCTATATTGAGCCATGCATTTCCCTTTTCAGATTTTCTAGTTTCTTTACCACGTTCAAGCTTCTGACATTCCATGCCCCGACTCGTAGAACGTTATCTTTCTGTTCATTATTCGGTCTTTTTCTCATGGTCACCTCCCCCTTGGCAGTCCCTTCCCGGAGATCCGAATGGGGGACTATTCCGGAATCTGCCAGTGGAGGGATTATCATGACACTTTTTCAATTACAGGCAGCATGTCCTGTGGACACACGTTACGTGTCTTCACTGCAGTGGTTTCCATTGCCTTCTGCATCCTCATGCCGTTGATCACTGCTGATTCTTCCGCCTTTAGGGACAGCTTCCCAGCCCTAGGACAAGATAGTGCTCTGAACCTCTGTCTGCTCGCTTCTCGGACCTCTTTTGACAAGGCCGTTGGCAGAATGAGGGTGACGTGTTAATTAAAATTTATGTAGTGGCGGGATTCGAACTCGGTGCCAAGGACGTTTTGCTTACCAAGCAAAAACGCTACTCCTAGACCACGGTCCTTACTAAAATCCTGTCCAACCCTGAAAATGGAACCGGTTCTGTACATTATTGACTAGTGAGGTGTGGAAAGCTATCCCTCCTTACTCGATGGTCTGGTTGTCGATGAAATTGGATTATCGACATGTTCATTAAAAGTGATTGCGCCAAAGCACATGTCGCTCTGTTAACTTTTGGTGACAGGTGAAGAATAACATTCGCCCATTACAAGAGTACCCTATTCTCACAGCACAGTAGATGGTAAGCAGAAGTGATGAAATATGAGATATATGCCCTCATCCATAATCAACTGCAGGCTCCAACTTTCGAGAAAATGCTTTAATAAGCTTCATTTGCCGCGAAATTATCGCCAGATTTGGAGGTATTTGGAAGGTTGACGTTGTTGCGTTTCCTAATGACAATGCTATTGTGGCACATGTGCCTTCACAATTTGCCTTGTGGTGCTTCGATTTTTTATGCTTTGAACGTTTTTATGATAGAGATCACTCTGTGGAATACACTGGTTCTCTTGCAGTATAAAAGTAGGTATCAAAGAAAAATTCGATGTACTGAAATTTATATGGATTTCATTTTTAGTTAATGGTTGTTACATAAGGATATACAGATAAGAATTGTGATGATAAAACCTAATTTTAATAATAATTGAAGTGCTTATTTATTTTGTAAAGAATCCCGTTGTATTTATCGATGACACAAAAATATTGACGTAATTGGTGTGACACTTCCGCAACAGCAAAAGGAAAAAAAGTATCTGTATAATACTGGATATGAACATGGAGCTCAAACATTCGGTATTCGCTGTTAGCCGCTACTCTACGTACTCGCTTGCTATAGCACGCGAACTGATAGAGTGGCATCAAAAGTTTTACTATCATTTCCTTGGAAACTATTGAGTATTGCCATACGGGTCCATTTATTTTTTCCCTTTCTTCAGCAAGCGAAGTTACGACTGTTCTAGAGTGTGAGCCTATTAAGTCCAGTCAAATGGTAGATATAACTTGCAAAAAGTCGGGTAGGAGATTTTATTTATTAACCTCGTTCATAATGGAAAGATTGGAAAACCAAGTATTGTCTAGTAGTAAAAAAAAAAAAAAACTTGAAAATATCAGACTTTTTCAGCTGTTTGCAAAAAATCTCATTTTCTTTGCCTCTTACAGCTCTAATGTCTGCTCACTTTTTATAGAGCATTAAATTCTCTACGTATTTGATTCATCCAATCGTTATCTGCACCCAGTACCAAGGGCGCTGTCGTTCGTCAAAACAAGAAATTTTCAATTTTTTTGGAAAATGAGCACTTTTATGTCAGATTCTGTTAATTTAACAGAAATATAGTATATATTATGTTGTATATTGAAACTGAACATCTGATTTTGTGGTATTCAATTAGTCCATGTGCAGTCGGGTGATTCCTTGAGATCCATCTACTGTGATTCGTACATCACTTGTTCAAACGTGTGTGAGTTCCTATGGGACCAAACTGCTGAGGTAATCGGTCCTTAGACTTACATACTACTTAAACTAACTTATGCTAAGAACAACACACACATCCATGCCCGAGGGAGGACTCGAACCTCCGGCGGGAGGGGCCGCGCAGTCCGTGACATAGCGCCCTAACCCGTCGGTCACTCCGCGCGGCTCGTACATCACTGTCGATGTTAGGCTCCAGAGTCACGCACACTTTTATAAAACTACGTCATTACTCATTAAGTTACGTATGTTAAATAATCAGCAACCGAAAATTGAACTACTACTAGCTGAAACAGGCAAACCGACAGCATGAGAAGTAGCGACCGCCATGGCTGCTGATCCGCTTTCCCATAAAACCGTTTCAGCGTTCCAGATGGGTGGGCTACAGCGTGCCTCTGCAAGTGCGGATCTACACTACTGGCCATTAAAATTGCTACACCAAGAAGAAATGCAGATGATAAACGGATATTCATTGGACAAATATATTATAGTACAACTGATACGTGACTACATTTTCACGCAATTTGGGTGCATAGATCCTGAGAAATCAGTACCCAGAACAACCACCTCTGACCGTAATAACGGCCTTGATACGCCTGGGCATTGAGTCAAACAGAGCTTGGATGGCGTGTACAGGTACAGCTGCCCATGCAGCTTCAACACGGTACCACAGTTCATCAAGAGTAGTGACTGGAGTATTGTGACGAGCCCGTTACTCGGCCACCACTGACCAGACGTTGGCCAGGGAAGCAGTCGAACATTTTTTGTATCCAGAAAGGCCCGTACAGGACCTGCAACATGCGGTCGTGCATCATCCTGCTGAAATGTAGGGTTTCGCAGGGATCGAATGAAGGGTAGAGCCACGGGTCGTAACACATCTGAAATGTAACGTTCACTGTTCAAAGTGCCGTCAAGGCGAACAAGAGGGGACCGAGACGTGTAACCAATGGCACCCCATTCTGTCACGCCGGGTGATACGCCAGTATGGCGATGACGAATACACGCTCCCAATGTGCGTTCACCGCGATGTCGCCAAACACGGATGCTACCATCATGATGCTGTAAACAGAACTTGGATTCATCCGAAAAAATGACGTTTTGCCATAAGTGCACCCACGATCATCGTTGAGTATACCATCGCAGGCGCTCCTGTCTGTGATGCAGCGTGAAGGGTAACGGCAGCCATGGTCTCCGAGCTGATAGTGCATGGTGCTGCAAACGTCATCGAACTGTTCGTGTAGATGGTTGTTGTCTTGAAAACGTCCCCATCTGTTGACTCAGGGATCGAGACGTGGCTGCACGAACCGTTATAGCCATGCGGATAAGATTCCTGTCATCTCGACTGCTAGTGATACGAGGCCGTTGGGATTTAGCACGGCGTTCCGTATTACCCTCCTGGACCCACCGATTTCATATTCTGCTAATAGTCATTGGATCTCGACCAACGCGAGCAGCAATGTCGTGATACGATAAACCACAATCGCTATAAGCTACAATGCGACCTTTATCAAAATCGGGAACGTGATGGTAAGCATTTCTCCTCCTTACACGAGGCATCACAACAACGGTTCAGCAGGCAACGCCGGTCAACTGCTGTTTGTGTATGAGAAATCGGTTGGAAACTTTCCTCATGTCAGCACGTTGTAGGTGTCGCCACCGGCGCCAACCTTGTGTGCATGCTCTCAAAAGCTAATCATTTGCATATCAAACATCTGCTTCCTGTGGTTAAATTTCGCGTCTGTAGCACGTCATCTTCGTGGTGTAGCAATTGTAATGGCCAGTAGTGCAGTATGGCTTCCTTTCTTTTCCCCTGCGTGTTCAGCTCAACGATGTCCAGGCGAACCTCATGCTCGCCGGAGAGGAGCTGTCGAGTGGTTGGCCGCCAAGCGTTGCGTCCTCACATTCTGCGGTTGCTGCATGCGTCACACTGGGGTATGACTCAGATGAAGGCACTGTCGCAACGTCACGTCTTCTGACCAGCGATCGATCGTTACGTTGAACATCTGGTAAGGGCTTGCGGGTCTTAGGGGACGCTCCGCTGTGGCAGTTCTCTCTTTGTCCCGGAGCAATCCTTGGAACTGCGTGCACGTCGATTTCGCATGTCCCTTTTAGGGTAGCATGCGGTTGTCGGTGGTTGATGCATACGTAGTCGTTGACGTTGTCCGTTGCCACCCTTCGTGCGTTGTCGGTTATGTTTGCTACTGTGGATCCCCTAGGACCCTTGTGTCCAATAACGGTAGGCAATTTGTGTTGTAGGAGTTTGAAGCCTCTTGCATCCACAGTGAAATTCAACATCTGCCTACTGTCCTGTTTCATTTTGTTTGTAACTCGGAGGTGGAATGCTTTGTATGTACATTCAAGACCAGGATGAAGACGTTCACGTATGCTTCTTCCCGCGATGATGCATTGTCGTGTTTTCTGACTCCGTAATAGCTGATGCTTGCCAACGCATTCAGTGCCGTGGAATGTTTGCATGGGTGCCAGCAGGGGTGATTGCGACGTCGTTCCCGAGGCTCCAATTTGCAGCAGCACGCCTCACTGTTGCCCCCATTATGTTAGAGAAATTACAATTTTATGGTATAAATGGAACAGCATATGAGTGGTTTAAGTCATATCTACAGAACAGGAAGCAAAAAGTCTCTTTATGTGCTTCAAAGGATTCAAAGGAGTTTGCCACTTCATCTAACTGGAGTGAAATTACATTAGGTGTTCCACAAGGTTCGATCATGGGTCCCCTCCTGTTCTTGATATATGTGAATGACCTCCCTTATTACGTGAAACAAGTTGCTGAACTGACACTGTTTGCTGATGATACAAGCATAATTATTAATCCAGTAAAAGAAAGTCCGATAGAAAATGATACAAATAAGGTCTTTGGAAAAGTTATTAATTGGTTTTCTGCGAATGGGCTTGCTCTGAACTTTGAAAAAACACAGTACATCAAATTTTCTGCTGCAAAAAGTATTATTCCTTTAATAAACGTAACACATCAAAAGAAGTCAGTAGCCAGGGTAGAACATACTAAGTTTTTGGGTGTACATATAGACGAGAATCTTAATTGGAAAAGTCTTATTTTGGATCTCCTAAAGCGACTAGGTTCAGCAACTTTTGCAATCAGAATAATTGCCAATTTTGAGGGTGTAGAAATTGGTGAGCTAACATACTTCGCATACATCCAATCTCTGATGTCATACGGAATAATATTCTGGGGCAGCTCAACACTTAGGCAAAAGGTATTCACTGCTCAAAAGAAAGTAGTTAGAATAATGTGTGGGGTTCATAGCCGCACATCTTATAGGCATCTGTTTAAAAGTTTTTACAACTGCTTCACAGTACATTTACTCAGTAATGAAATTTTTTCTCAACAACATGGCCCAGTTTAAAATCAACAGCGACATTCATGATTTCAATACCAGAATAAAGAAAGACCTACACTATCCTTTACTTAACCTATCTTTGGCACAGAAAGGGGTAAAATATGCTGCTATAAAACTTTTTGATAAATTACCAGATGAAATAAAATGTCTGACAGTCAACAGTAATAGTTTCAAAAACAAATTGAATACATACCTCCTTGACAACTCCTTCTATACCATAGATGAATTCTTGAATATGAGTAAATAAATCTGAAGATATAATATATGCATTTTGTGCCATTTTAGGGAATGAGATAGATAATACAAATATTTAGGTATAACACTATAATGTAAAAAAAAGAAAAAACTTGTTTCCTGTGCGCATTTGACACGTTCCACATCAAAAAGGTTTTTTCTGTGCTATTGATCAATGGAACACATAACTAACTAACTTACCCCCCTCCTCCCCCAGCACCTCCCTCCTACCTCACCTTTCTCTTTCCTCCTGTCCTCTGCAGTCTCAGGTCCCACTGCGACTCATGCTGCAGTGGTGTAGAGTTCGACCCGTGCCCCATCTTCCGCCTCCTCTCCCCCTTTATCGATGCAGGAGCCCCGATTGCCACCGGTGGACCTGTCATTGCTGCAGCCTCCGTGTCCTTCCGCCCTTCCGGCGGGGCCAGTGCCATCAGTGTTGCCTCGTTCGGTGATTGGTCCATTGCCGGTTTCTCCAGCGCTGTCTCCGGTTCTGTACTTGAGGTCGCATCCCAAGCCTGGCCACTTTCGGCCTCATGTAGCCTTTTCAGGAGGGGGGGATTTAGTATTGCTGTCAGCGGACGTCTCGATGAAGGCATGGGTAGTGCAGCAGAGTAGTTCAGAAAACTGGCATGGAGTATGCACGTGTCACTGACTGAAGTGTTTACTTGCGAGCGGCAATAAGTGAAGTAGGCCAGTGCTGCTACTGAGCTGGACCACCGCAGACCTAGCCTTGCACGAGCCTAGAGTTGTCGTGTGCTCATTGGCTAGCTGCCCAACGCCAGCTGCGTGCTGAGTATGATTGTCATGAGAGAGTCTACATGGTTCAGATGCTCTATTTCCCAATAGTTCAGTTAGCATGGCGAGTTCATTCCACTCACGCTCTTCTGGTCCCCGGCTGTTACCGGGTCACCATCGGTCTGTGAGGTACCTGTGTGGACTGTGTCGAGTAGTGGCGTTGTCGCGCCTTCTGAAGATACTAAAGGAAGCAGTCCAGCAATCGTTTAAAGCGATTTAAGGATGTGACTGTAAATCTGACTTGCTGCCGGACAGCTATTCGAGCGCCATTCCTCGTGAATAAGAGTTAAGTATTCAAATCAGTCCTACCGTTGTCAGAATTTTAGACTGGGTCGAGTTGGCAACAGGGTGCTGACAACAAAGAGTACCACGAGAAAATAGAAACGATACGCATATCATCTAAAACATATCTGAACTCGTTTGTATGTGTCGTTGGTGCTATGTACCGAAAGATTACTGCGAAAATAGCCACTAGATAGCAAAGGTTTGGAGGAGGCTTCTTGCTGCCTATATATCCACAGCAGTTAACTTTTTTTTTCCACAAAAGCCTTATTAGTCCTATATCAAGTAAACACTACAACTTTCAGTTTTTTTCGCGAAGGACATTGTAATTAGAGGCCCATATCTGCCAGCGTAGCAGATAAGGTGCTTCAAGTCACTTCATTGGTTGCCCCAGGGCCTCTTTCCAAAAATGTCCTTTTTCACTAGATTTCCGTGATCGGTCGATGGTGGTTCTACCGTCAGCCGCTGTTGCTGGGACTTCTTCAGCAGAAATGATAAGGAGCGACTCCCAACCCCTTAAGGTACTGTTAAGTGACGATCTCATTATGTTTGTCTAAAAACGACAAACGGTATTGTTTAGTAATTGTGTATAATCGCATTCATATTGTAGTTTCCTAACATATCATTTACTGATGTCTTGCCCAGATACAGAATCTCACTTTAATGCCAGTTTTCAATGTGAACGAGAAGATTAGTGCTTACTTAGAGGTTATGGCTTATTTACTGCTGATTACTGAGAAACATTTCTCTAGTGTGCAGTCTAATGGTTATTTATTTCATGGGACGAAGACATACGCCTAACAGAATTGTCTTTACGGGAATTAAATAGTATTATACAAAAAAAATATTTGTATTTGGTGCTCACAGATGAATATCTTTCAGCCATCTGTTTAAGAACCAGAGAAAGTTAGCTACCGCCTAATAGTACATTTAGTCACCAATGAAATCTGTTAACAATTGACTCTAAGAGTAACCATAATATTCTCATATATAGGATCAGGAGAAATTACCTGCACTGCCCTATATATCTTTGACATAGAAAGAGTGAAACAGAAACTGTACAATTCTTTGGCAAATCATCAACGAAAATAGTGTCCGATAGACATCAGTAGTATTTCCAAATGCAGATTAAATTTGTTTCTCATTGACATCTCTCAGCATGTCAAATTCCGAAAGGCAAGAAAAAGGCAACTAGAAGCTTACAAATGGCCATTATGTACCCACATACACACATTGTTTAAAAAGTGGAATGTAACGCAACATATTTTTTATTATGGATATCATCTGTGGTGGAACATGCAGCTAACTGGACTGGAGTGACGTTTTGTATTAAACAATGATTCAAGGACTTTGTATTTTTGAGATTTTTGGAATTTATAGCCAAAACTAAGGCCCTTTTAACAAACATATCCAAAGAAATTATCACTGCCGGCGTAATGTAGTGAAATATCCAATTCCTATATGTCTTGTGTGATAATGATTTACAAACTATAGAAATCGAAGGCTTTTGTGAACATTTTGCCGACAACCAATACACTAGATCATTTGATTCTATACTCAGCTGACCACTGACGGAATAACGTGCTTCAAAAGTACAGTAGAGCCACGATTATGCGAATACCGATCAACCGAAACATCACTTAACCGAAAGCGATCCAGTAGGCAAGTTCAAGGTCGCGCATTATGCACCATGTATAAGCCCCGCTGACAGTGTCTGGCCATTTAGGCAGTTTTCCTCTCCCTGCCAACCGTCATTATGGAACTTTGGAACTTTTTGGCAAGGTCTTATGGGACCAAACTGCTGAGGTCATCGGTCCCCAAGCTTACACACTACTTAATCTAAATTAAACGAACGTACGCTAAGGACGACACACACACCCATGCCCGAGGGAGGACTCGAACCTCCGACGGGAAGAGCCACGCGGACCGTGACAAGATGCCCCGGACCGCGCGGCTACCCCGCGTGGCCAACCGTCACCATTTCTGGTCTGTGTTGACCTTCACTTGTGACAGATCGGACTTTTGTTGTATCGTTCGAAATGGCTACTTAACATAAACACATTGTTCTTAGTTTTCTGATAAACTTAAATCAATAGACCAGGTGCAGAAACGTGATAGTGGATGAAGCTCGGCTCAGGAATGTGGAGATGGAAATATAAAAATATCGGACCTTAAAAATAACAGTGATGCCAAAACAAAATTCCCATTTATACTTGATGAAAAGAATGGAAACTTGCACAGAAAAACTATGAAAATGGTAGAAGTACAGCATTTAGACAGAGTACAAAGTTTAGAAGAAGTTCTTTCCTTAAGATGGGTCTATGACTGCTCCTAAACAGCCAGTATGTATCCAATGTGGGTAGATTAAAGAATTTTCAGGATTTGAAGAACGCGATCTAGAATTTCACGTTATTGGCTCAGGCTATCATGTGTTAACGGATGCTGAAATAATAGTCAGTGTCATCGACTAGCAAGACAACGAGGAGGTATCTAGCGACCGTGATCTTGCAGAGAAAGAACCATCCAGTGAGGAAGCCTTACATTGCTTTCAAGACGGCTATGAAGTGGTTGGAACAACAAGAAGAATTTGATGCTGTTCAACTCAGTCTTAAAACGTGCGTGAGATTTAGCGGCAAAAAGAAGGAAAAAAAGACGAGTGTGATCTCTGAATCAAAAAATTTCGGACTGTATTTCATAAACTATAGGCCTGCTTTAAAGGACAACTAACTTTTCAAACAACGGTACAGTATCAGTTCTGTGTGTGTTTTTATAAGATACGCGACCCAAAAATAAGTGTACGATTTGTGTTTACGTCGGTGTTTCTTTATCTCGTGCAACTATGAACACTGCTACAATATGTTTTGGTAAATTACTGTTTATCTTAAAACGTAATTATCAGAACACCACACCCTCACTTGTTTCCTGATAAGCTGTAGCAGTATTCAATGAAATTCAATTATATCATCGTTAATGAAATGCTTGGGGTGATTTGCTCTGAGCTGTATTCATGCAGTCTGATAATGAATGAATTGATAATGCTCTCAGTCGACTCTACTTTTGCAATGGAGTCATTCTCAACACTATAACGTGAAAAAGCATGTATTTATCTGCATCTGGTGTAGTAAAATAACAAGAGTGAAACAAAAATCTATTTTCAGCAAATGAACTAAACACAGTGAAGATGCTGATGTTCTTCAGTGATCACGGGGCCACTGCTGCGACAAATTGCTTGAATAATTTAATACCGCTGGTAACTGTTATTCTTTCTTTATTTGTGTACTACTGCACAGTTAGGGCGCTGATAACCTTGCTGTTTAGCGCCCTCCATCACAAATCATCATACTGTACAGTTTTGATCTTATACATTTTCAAGTATCCCGGCAAATGTAAGCAGCAGGAATTAATAATCGGTAAAAGATTAAACACAAGAACAAATTAGATGATAAAATGCGCCGTGGTTAATCCAAATTTACTGTACAAAATTTCAGCAATGTCAAAGTGTGCCATATTGGTCCCTCCATGTGTTATACTCGAGTGGCGTTCATTGTCATTGTGTGTATAAAAGTCGTCACTGTCATAAAACTAGTATCGCCAGCACCGTTCCAAATTTAAAATTATGTGTATTTCTACGCACCACCACAGTCGACTTAGATGTTTTTACGGCACATAAAATAGCATATATTCACGCTATTATTCATATGTGGGTCAGCCTATCACCAGAAAAGGAGAAAAATGTAAAGGAACTCTCTCCAGAATGTCGCTTATTTTAGCACATTCCAGAGAATCCGCAAATCCTAATCCCCATTTTGACCTTCTCAGCAGATTCCTCGCATTATCAATGGTATGAAAGTCTTGTTAGCATCACTACTTAGCACTAAATAAGTTCGCCTCGAGATCCTTGATAAGGAAGTAGAATCTGAATAGCACCCCGATACAGAAATCCGAAAAGCCTCCACATCAATAATGTGACCTGAGACCCCCTTACCTCGTCCATGTTTTTACAGAATTTGCCATCACCACAGATCATCTCCAAAACGAGACACCACCGTCGCCACAAAGTTAAACCTTTCAAATCCCATCCTCAGTCCTATCACTGTAAAAAGTATCTCCACTAAAATGATCACCTCACAGCCAACTACAAGAATCCATGCACCCGCTCACACTATAAAGCCTCTCATTTCCTTAAACAATGCCCTAACCTCATTTTCTCTACTACTTGCAATACCTGCAACAACTCCCATCCCTCCTATTCCACGAAATGCAAAGTCAAGACCCACTCTATTAAACCTGAACTAACAATGTCTACCTATCCCTTCAGTATCCAATTCATCCCAAGTTATTGTTAACGATATTATAACGTTCTTATCGAACACCATAAAATTCGCGCATTCCAACAATTACACACAATTCAACAAATCTACCTGCTCCACATGTCATATAAACGCCCAAACTACCTAGTTCCACCACTAAGTCCATGTGTGTTCAACCGTTTCGACACCTAGTCTACGTCATTTCTAATCCTCACGCGTACAAACCACTAACAAACCTTTATCATGTTCCACAACATCCGTTTCCTCTCATCAAATAAAGCCCTATTTATGGACACCCTGTCCTAACACGAAATCCATGACTTCATTTTAAATAACACCTTCCTCCAACCGTTATCACATCTTTCGGTCCTTTCCTTTTATCCTACATCATACAGACAGTCCTCTTTGTGGTGTCACCGCCAGACACCACACTTGCTAGGTGGTAGCCTTTAAATCGGTCGCGGTCCGTTAGTATACGTCGGACCCGCGTGTCGCCACTATCAGTGATTGCAGACCTCACGCCAGCCTGCGTGAGCTAAAACGCGTACCTTTCGGCTTCCTCTCATAGTGGGTTGGCTGTCTTGCCAATCCACAACACTCTTCCCCTGGCCGGACGTGCAATTGGAGTCGGCCACAAAAAGAAGACCGCTGTTTAGCCACACCCATTAAACAATTCTCCCACCAAACAGCTTATCTTGGCCCTCTTTTTAAGAATGTGAACAGTTACTTGTGGCAATGTACGTCCACCCTCATCATCTTACACACACAGACTACGTCTTTTCCATCTATATTATTGACACTCACCTCAAAATCCGCAACAGATCCCCAGTAGAATCCAACGGTAGCCTCAGTTTATTCAGTGCCTCAAAGGTGACATTCTTCCCATCCCACAACACGTCATGAAAATACTACCCTAGGCGTCGTCCTAGCGGTTAGGGTTGAACTCTTGGACATATCACTGCAGAAGTTCTGGTTCTTTTTGGAAGTAATAACCTACCCACCCTACTCACCATCCTATTCCAATATCTTCACCAAATTATCAAAGACTACTCTCGCACGAAATAAGTGCCGACTGGAATTCCATAGGTACTCATATCGGAAGCCTGCCACAAACTTTTCAAAACCCTGATGGTAAAGCTCGTTCCACTTCCTTCTGCAGACCTTGTTAGACGTCAGTTCTACACAAATCCCTGCCAAACCCGTTCACATCAACCGTTCTACTTGCCCTCAGCAAGTTCTCCTTCTTCTACACGACTCCCGTCACTTACACTGCAGATTCGAGATTGGGACACACTCATACGCCATAGTCGGTTATAGAGACGTATCAAAAACTTACTCAACGCTAAGAAACGCCAGAGTTGGCACGAATCATACACCAGTCTTAGCTCTTCACCCACTATTAACTCCTCCAAGTACTGGCAAGCTTTCTACCGACTCACAGGCAGCAACTGCTTTCCTCATTACCCATTCCCTCACAACAACCTCACGCCTTGAGTAACACTAATCACTTTGCATCCTATCTCTCCGACAACTTCACAATTCCTGATGACCCTCGTGTTCACTACTGCCTATTCCCTATAGGCCATGAACGTAGACACCACTGTCCCACCACTTGCTCCCACCTACCGGTACTTGGTGGACATTTCGTAGACAAAACAGAACACACCCACTACAGCACTTGACATAAAACAAGTATTAGGAAAAAATGCAACACAGCTCCTTGTCACAAATATATTAACTACGCAACACAGCTCCCAGTCACGAATATATAATCTACAGACACCTAAAGGAATGTCTCTCTACTTTCTTAGTAGCCCTTTCCAACACGATCCCCTCTGCAAGCTACTATCTTGTGCTATGGAAAACCTCCAGACTCCTAAATTTCCTCAAATCAAATAAAGTCCCTAGCGGTACTTCCTCCGATCGACCCATCAGCTTCTCCTCGATGTTTAGCAAGATGTTAAAATCAGTCCTCCCCAAAACATCCATGTGTTATTTGTGTTGTGGTCTTCAGTCGAAAGACTGGTTTGATGCAGCTCTCCATGCTTCTATAGCCTGTCCAAGCCTCTTCATCTCCGAATAACTACTGCAACCTACATCGTTCTGAATTTGCTTAGCGTATTCATCTTTTGATCTCACTCTACGATTTTTACCTTTCACTATTCCCTCCAGTACTAAATTGGTGATCCCTTGATGCCTCAGAACGTGTCCTACCAACCGATCCCTTCTTCTAGTCAGGTTTTGTCACGAATTCCTCTTCTCCCCACTTCTATTCACGACTTCTTCATTAGCTATGTGATCTACCTATCTAATATTCAGTATTCTTCTGTAGCACCACATTTCGAAAGCTTCTCTTCTCTTCTTGTCCAAACTATTTATCGACCATGTTTCACTTCCATACATGGCTACACCCCATACAGATACTTTCAGAAAAGACTTCCTGACACTTAAATCTATACTCGATACTAACAAATTTCTCTTCTTCAGAAACGCTTTCCTTAGTGTAGCCAGTCTACATTTTATGTCCTCTCTACTTCGATCATCCGTTATTTAGCTCCCCAAACAGCAAAACTCATTTACTACTTTCAGAGTCTCATTTCCTCATCTAATTACCTCCGCATCAAGTGATTTAATTCGATTACATTCCATTATCCTCGTTTTGCTTTTGTTGGTGTTCATCTTATATCCTCCTTTCAAGACACTGTCCATTCCGTTTAGCTGGTCTTCCAGGTCCTTTGCTGTCTCTGACAGAATTACAATGTCGTCGGTAAACCTCAAAGCTTTTATATCTTCTCCACGGGTTTTAACTCCTACTCCAAATTTTTCTTTTGTTTCCTTTACGGCTTGCTCAATATACGGATTGGATACATCGGGGATAGGCTACAACCCTGTCTCACTACCTTCTCAGTCACTGCCTCCTTTTCATGCCCATCGACTCTTGCAACTACCATTTAGTTTCTGTACAAATTGTAAATGGCCTTTCGCTCTCTGTATTTTACCCCTGCCACCTTCATAATCTATAAGAGAGTATTCCAGTCAACATTGTCAAAAGCTTTCTCTAAGTCTACAAATGCTAGAAACGTAGGTTTGCCTTTCCTTAACCTATCTTCTAAGGTGAGTCATAGGGTCAGTATTGCCTCGCGTGTTCCAACATTTCTCCGGAATCCAAACTGATCTTCCCCGAGGTCGGCTTCTACCAGTTTTTGCATTAGTTTGTAAAGAATTCGTGTTAGTCTACTCTCGGGGCCTTGTTTCGACTTAGATCTTTCAGTGCTCTGTCAAACTCTTCACGCAATATCATATCTCCATCTTCATCTACATCCTCTTCCATTTCCATAATATTGCCGTCCCGTACATCGCCCTTATATAGACCCCCTATATACTCCTTCCACCTCTCTACTTTCGCGTCTTCGCTTAGGACTGGTTTTCCATTTGAGGTCTTGGAATTCGTACCTTTTCTCCAAAGGTCTCTTTAATTTTCCTGTAGGCGGCATCTATCTTTCCCCTAGTTATATATGCTTCTAAACCCTTATATTTATCTTCCAGCCATTCCTGTTTAGCCACTTTGCACTTCCTGTCAATCTCATTTTTTATACGTTTGTATTCAGTTTCGCCTGCTTCATTTACTGAATTTTTATATATTCTCCTTTCATCAGGTAAATTCATTATCTCTTGTGTTACTCAATGATTTCTACTAGTCCCCGTCTTTATACCTACTTGATTCCCTGCTGCCTTCACTAGCTCATCTCCCAAAGCTACCCATTGTTCTTCTACTGTATTTCTTTCCCCTCTTCTTGTGAACCATTCCCTAATGCTCTCTCTGAAACACTCTATAATCTCTGGTTCTTTCAGTTTATCCAAGTTCTATCTTCTTAAATGCCTACCTTTTCTTCAGTTTTAATCTTCAGTTCATAACCAATAAATTGTGGTCAGAGTCCACATCCACCCCCAGAAATGTCTTACAATTTAAAACTTGGTTCCTAAATCTCTGTCTTACCATTATATAATCTGTCTGAAACCTTCCAGTGTCCGCAGGCCTCTACCATATATACAACCTTCTTTCACGATTCTTAAAGCAAGTGTTAGCTATGTTTAAATTATGCTCTGTGCAAAATTCTGCCAGGTGGCTTCCCCTTTCATTCCTTGCCCCTAGCCCATATTCACTTACTACTTTTCCTTTTCCTACAGTCGAATTCCAGTCTCCCATCTATAAAATTTTCGTCTCGCTTAACTATCCGCACAATTTCTTTTATCGCATCATACATTTCTTCAATCTCTTCATCATCTGGGAAGCTAGTTGGCATGTGAACTGGTACTATTGTGGTAAGGTGGGCTTCGTGTCTTTCTTGGCGACAATAATGCGTTCACTATGCTGTCTGCAGTAGCTTATCCGCGTTCCTATCTTTTAATTCATTATTGAACCTACTCCTGCATTATCGTTATTTGATTTTGTATTTATATCCCTGAGTGCCCCTCACCAGAAGTCTTGTGCCTCCTGCCGCCGAACTTCACTAATTGCCACTATATCTAACTTATTATTTAACCTACCCCTGCATTACCGTTAACTGATTTTGTATTTATAACCCTGCATCCCCCCGACCAGAAGTGTTGTGCCTCCTATAGTCGAACTTCACTAATTCCCACTATATCAAACTGTAACCTACCCATTTCCCTTTTTAAATTTTCTAACCTACCTGCCCGATTTAGGGGCGCACATACCACGCTCCAGTCTGTAGAACGGCAGTTTTGTTTCTCCCGATAACGACGGCCTCCTGAGTAGTCCCCACCCGAGATCCCAATGGAGGGCTATTTTACCTCCGGAATATTTTACCCAAGAGAGCGTCATAATCATTTGAACGTACAGTAAAGTTGTATGCCCTTGGGAATAATTACGGCTGTAGATTCCCCTTGTTTCAGCCGTTCGCAGGACCAGCACAGCAAGGCCGTTTTGGCTGATGTTAAAAGGCCAGATCAGTCAATCATCCAGACTGTTGTCGCTGCAACTACTGGAAAGGCTGCTGCCCCTCTTCAGGAACCAAACGTTTGTCTGCTTCTCAACAGACACCGCTCCAGTGTGGTTGCATCTACGGTACGGCTATCCATATCGCTGAGGCATGCAAGGCTCTCCACCAACAGCAAGGTCCATGATTAATGGGGGTAGAAAACATCCAAAACATCTGAATCACCAATTAACCATTCCCATGAACCACTCACTCTAGCTTCCATCCCAACTTCTACTCTCTGATCAAGTCCTATACCTTACACATCACCTAGCCCAGTACTAACGGGAAATCCTCGATTTTCGTATCCCTCGACATCGGGAAATTCTACGACTGCCTATGGCTACTTCATATCATTAAACTCCCGACATATTCCCCTTCAATTAATCTAATTGGTTTCTTTCTGTCTAAATCATAGCTCCTCTCCTTTATACCCTCTACTCTCCAGTCCATTTCCTCCAGTACACTGATGACGCAGCATTCCTAGACCTCCACCCAACATTCCAGAAATCCCAGCCATTCTCGCAACTACATTTCCTCTAGTTTTCCTCGTGATGTATCCTGAAGATAAGCTTCTCCAAGACACAAGCGGTAATTATACACTGAGGTGAAAAGTCGTGGGATATCTCCTAATATCATGTCGGACCTCCTTTTTCGCGGCGTAGTGTAGCAGCTCGACATGGCGTGGACTCAACGAGTCATTGGAAGACACCTGCAATAGTACTGAGCCATGCTGCCTCTATAGTCGTCCATAATTCCGAATATGTTGCCGGTGCAGGATTCTGTGCACGAACTGACTTCTCGATTACGTCCCTTAAACATCCGATGTGATTCAGGTTGGGCGGTCTGGGTGGCTAAATCATTCACTCGAACTGTCCAGAATGTTCTTCAAACTATTCGCGAACAATGGTTGCCTGGTCACATGTCGCATTGAGGTCGATAAAAACTTCATCGTTGTTTGGAAACATAAGGTCCTGAATGGTTGTAAATGGTCTCCAAGTTGCCGGGCGTAACCATTTCCAGTCAATGATCGGTTTAGTTGGTCCAAAGGATCAAATCCGTTCCATGCAGACACATCCCACACCATTGTGGACCCATTAGCGGCTTGCACAGTGCCTTGTTGACAACTTGGGTCCATGGCTTCGTGGGGTCTGCGTCACCCCCGAACCCTAACATCAGTTCTTACAAACTGAAATTGGGTCTCATCCGACCAGGCCACGGTTTTGCAGTCGTCTAGCATCCAACCGATGTGATCAGGAGCCCAGGAGACGCACTGCATGCGATTCCGTGCTGTTGACAAAGTCACTCGCGTCGATTGTCTGCTGCCGTAGCCCTTAACTTCAAATTTCACCACACTGTCCTAACGCATACGTTCGTCGTACGTCTCACGTTGATCTTCGCGGTTATTTCACGCAGCGTTTTTGTCTGTTAGCACTTACAAATCAACGCAAACGCAGCTGCTCTCCGTCTTTAAGGGAAGGTCATCGTCCACTGCGTTATCTATGGTGACAGGCAATGTCTGAAATTTGGTATTCTCGGCACACTCTTGATACTGTGGATCTCAGAATATTGAATTCCCTAATGATTTTCGAAATGGAATGTCCCATGTGTTCAAGCTCTGTTGAATACCATCGTGCGGCCATAATCACGTCGGAAACATTTTCACATGAATCAGTTGAGCATAAATGACAGCTTCGCCAATGCACTGCCGTTTTATACCTTCTGTACGCGATAAATGGCTCTGAGCACTATGGGACTTAACATCAATGGTCATCAGTCCCCTAGAACTTAGGACATCACATAACACCCATTTCGTCACATCAATGTACAATGAACCACCTATGGCTGTCATACTCATGACTTTTATCTCACCATTTACAATCGTCCTGACTAGTTAATCAATAAAGTACCGGCACGGACGTGACGCCATGGAATCGTCATTTGGGCACCAATGTATCTGTGCTAGCCGGCAGTCACCGGACTATAAGCAGGGGAGATGAACTCTGTAAGGGGCAACGAATCTCGACGTGCGACTTCATCTACGGGAGAGCAAAATGTCCGTACATCACGTAGAGTACGAGTGACTGACGAGGGAACACACGGAACAGAGCAGTGCGCGAAGATAAAGCCGTCGGCGCACAGACCGTGGTTTCGAACGCCAACGTTAAGCGTGCTGAGCTCGACGTGCTGCTGAACGCTCAGGAGCGATGCTACTCGTGCATACGGTACGTGTGCCTCAAGGTGGTGTACGCGGTCGTATCGCGCACCCGACTGTAGCTGGCTCGCAAAACATGCGGTTACGAAATAGACAGGCGTAAAATTACTTCGTTAGCTTTATTAAAACGCACATTTTCTACAACATCCATATGCTAGTAATGTTGTTCCGTCTGTAGTATAAATAAATAAAATTTTCAATATGTATGAACAAGATCTAATTGTAAGACAAAAAGGAAATACCACGTCCAGTCAAAAAGGACAACGGCTTATAAAATTTTCGTAACAAGTAGTGCGATACAACTTACGATAGTTCTCGACATAAGACAAAAATTAATTCATCATTCTCACTTTTTAGTAAAACCATAACTTCAGTTTTCCTTGAGCACCTTTCCTATTCACTAGCAGAATATTTAAAACATGTGAAATACAAAACTTGAAACAAGAAACTAGATAATATCTTACTGCACGTAGTGCAAACTGTCTTGTAGATGAAGCCAATCAAACAAACTCACTCCTCAGAAAGAGCGCACTTTATTCACGTGACATTTAGTATTAGACAATATTCTTCTATAACACTAATAAGAAAGCATCAGAACCTATATGAAAACGCCAGGTTGGTACAAAAATTCAGGTTGTTTCAAAAAAGGATTTCACAATCTTGAAAATTCATATAAATTAATTCATATTACCTACAGAGGTGACTGTAGTGTCAATTTGTGGTGAAATACATCAACTTTTGGCTCGCGTAGTTCGCTAGTGCCGAATCGCACTGTAAGGAGCGCTAGCGGCCGTTGCGTTAAAAATGGCTACCTTCACTGGACCCGTGCGTGCTAGCTGTGTGTTTTGGTTTGTAGAATAGAAGTCGGCTACAACAGTTAGTAGGCCTACAATTTATGAGTGGCATAAATGTTTTGTAGAAACAGGGTGCTCGTTAAGACATGGGAAATCATCAGATCGTACAAGCACATCTGACGACGTCGTTGAGCGAGCGAGACAACGTTTTGTCAATAGCCCTACGAAATCGACCAAGCGTGCGTCTCGCGAACTGCAAATCCCGCATAAGACTTTTTGGCGTGTGTTGAGAAATCGTTTGCATATGAAATTGTACAGATAGACGATCGTACAAGCAATAAAAGACATTGATAAAACTGCTCGCAAGAACTTCTGTGCAAATATGTTAAATCGATTACATGAGCATGAACATTTCTTACACAAAATCATGTTTTCTGATGAGTCGTCTTTTCACTTAAGTGGCAAGATTAACATACATCAAACATTGCAAAATGTTCGTGATAGCCCTAAACTGAGCGTTTTTTGTGCATTGAGCAAGAACAAAGTGTACAGCCCCTTTTTCCGTGAGAGATCCATCAATAGGATAGTGTACCTGAATATTTTACAACTATTTTGATACCACAGATCGGTGAGGATGACCAAGAACGAAATGTTTACTTCATGCAACATGGTACACCACCCTAGTACCTGAGTGATTTTCTGAGTGACCACTTTCCAGGTCAATGGATTGGCCGTGATGCGCCAATTGCATGGCTCCCACGTTCCCCAGACTTGACACACTCGATTTTTTTAATGGGGATTCATCAAGGATATTGTGCTGTGCTGGCTTCTCTACCTGAAATTAGAGCAAGAATTACGCCGCCACAGAGCAAGTTACACCTGCAATGCTACAGAGGGTTTGGGAAGAAACTGACTTCCGATAGGTTGAGTGCAGGATAACAAACGGAAGCCACATACAAAATCTTTTGCTCGAGATAAAAATAGCCTGACGTGTTCCCCTGCAAAATAACACTGAACCCAGCTCTGTATCCTCTTTCAATAAATGTGTATGAATTTTTTAAAGCTGTAAAGTCCTTATTGAAATACCCTGTACTTGGACTCAGTGGGTCGCGAACCAGCATGAAATGGGATACTTGCATAATACCCAAGTTACAATGATTCTTTAACCACCAATAAGTTTCCCATCATTTTAATACAACAAATCACACAATTAACGGCGGGTTTTCGAGAGACCCGCAATTTGCTAGGCTTCAAGTGAAAGAGAAAACGGTGTCTCGCGACTCTGTACCGAAGACGTAGCTGGCGTTCTTTCATCTCAATGATCTTCCTTCAAACGCTCGTTCAGCATATCTGACATGCTAGGCCTATATATTGCACGGCACTTTCGAAAAGACTCCTCAACGTGCTCTTTTCCGCCAGAAACTCGGCGTGTTAAACGCTCAACTTTCGAATGCACGGTCCGTGTGCCGATACCTTACAGCTAGTCCTCGGAGATCAGAATCAGCATTTGGGTCCACAGTGGGATATCACAGCAGGCTGCTGGCAGCATTCAGGTCTGACAGTACAAGACGCCAGCAGAGGCGAAAGAGGATACCCTTCAGTATGCTCTTAGTAGAAGAGCTAGTAGCTTTGTGTCGACTTCAAAATAAAAAGAGGATGCAAAAAAGAAGTCCCTTCATTGCTGATCCCGATGTAAACGTGTCATTTCACACGCATCTACATCTACATCTTCATCGATACTCTGCAAATCACATTTAAGTGCCTGGCAGAGGGTTCATCGAACCACCTTCACAATTCTCTATCATTCCAATCTCCTACAGAGCGCGGAAAGAATGAACACCTATATCTTTCCGTACGAGCTCTGATTTTATCACGGTGATCGTTTCTCCCTATGTAGGTCGGTGTAAACAAAATATTTGCGCATTCGGACGAGAAAGTTGGTGATTGGAATTTCGTGAGAAGATTCCGTCGCAACTAATAATGCCTTTCTTTTAACGATTTCCAGCCCACACCCTGTATCATTTCTGTGGCACTCTCTCCCATATTTCGCCATAATACAAAACGTGCTGCCTTTCTTTGAACTTTTTCGATGTACTCCGTCAGTCCTATCTGGTGTCCGCAGCTCGTGGTCGTGCGGTAGCGTTCTCGCTTCCCACGCCCGGGTTCCCGGGTTCGATTCCCGGTGGGGTTAGAGATTTTCTCTGCCTCGTGATGACTGGGTGTTGTGTGATGTCCTTAGGTTAGTTAGGTTTAAGTAGTTCTAAGTTTTAGGGGACTGATGACCATAGATGTTAAGTCCCATAGTGCTCAGAGCCGTTTGAACCATTTAGTCCTATCTGGTAAGGATCCCACACCGCGCAGTAGTATTCTAAAAGAGGACGGACAAGTGTACTGTAGGCAGTCTCCTTAGTAGCAGTACAATGATTTAAGAAATTGCGATGTTAAATTTTTCAATATCGTGAGAATGTCATGCAACTCATTTAACGAATTGTTTGGTTTTCGTATGTTTTTTGCCATTGTCAATAATTCATCTTTACGGTCCTGAGACAAAGATGCACGAGAGCGCTGCACGAGTAGTGGATAAGTTCCTTGACTCTGTGTTTAATATGATCTGTGGTGTGCTTGATTGCCATTCAGTTTTGCAGCGCTGAGGCATTCTTATTAGTCGTGTAGTAGCGAGCAGTAAGTCTTCGCAGGAGGAGATCTGGTATTTATGTATCTGGGAGAAATTATCTGGAATACTTTATAATGGAGATGACAATTTATTTATAAAGCTATTTTTTTATTGTGTTGATGGAGAAGATTTTCGGAGGAATATTTCAACGAAACACTTGCACGCGCAAGAATGAAATGTTTGTTCGTCAGAACTATTAATTGAAGGAAATCTTTGCCCCTTAGATAACTAATAATATTCGTGATGTGTGTTAATGTGACCTCTTTGTTTTCAGTATGACAGAAATTTCGCAACTGGCTGAAATATCTGTAATTTTTGTAATGACCGAATTTCGTAATTTTTAGGGTCATCTTATGGCGTATAGTCTTTTCTAACAAACGGAGTTTAATTTTTCAAGAACGATTTTCTTTAAAGTGAAACCCTCCTCCGTCATTCTTAATTAAGTTTTGATTATTTTGTCGTGTGTGCATTGCATCTTAAGCAGCACGCAGCCACAGATTGTTTCTGATAAGCATACAAAAATTTAGAGTAGATTATTTTTCTTTATCTGCTGCACTTGCGGTCAGTACACCAGACACGCAACAATATGCTGAGCGAGAGGTAAGTCATTTTTCTCTGCATTTGTGTGAGTAAACAGTACGTCGCCAGAATTTCCAGGTTTTGTACTAAACAAGCAGATTAAACCACAGTGAACAGTGTAGGTTATCTCAAACAATCATTTTCCACCGCGTTAGGCAGTATTTTATTTTGTGGATATTTCATGTCACACATTACCCTTCATGTTATGTAATTTTTGTAACGCACTTTACTATTGAGTTCCAGTTAAACAGTTTTCACTGAGTACACAAGTAGTTGCTTTTAATTAGATCCATTTTCATTATTTCAGATTCAGCTATTCACTAAGATTATTTGTTTAGCGACACTGTTCACATGCGCAACACACGGCCAACCAACATTTAGTATTCATCAGCAGTTGAATACAATATCTAAAGTACACGTTACAGGAAGAGATAGTTTTTGAAAAGAAGGATATGTAATATCTCATGTACAGACAAATTACATAGAGAACTTATAGTGTTAACGGAGACCTTCCGTGACGAAGTGAAGAAAAATGGACACTGCTTTAAGATAAGTAATCTCGCCAAAAGAAAAATTTTTGTGACGTGTCCAATCAGCAGCTAATTATTTTTTTGTCTGCAGCTTTAGTTGTAACCGTAAAGTATACGTAGAAGTGGTTTTTCAGTTTGCATTTCAAATTTGTGTTATTATAAACTCAAATTTAATTTGAGACATTTTAGAGAGCACGTAGAAAACCTGCCTCATTGTTCCGTAGGCAAACATTTTTCCGTGAAGGCATTTACCGTCTAGTCTCACAGTAGTGTCAATGTAATAACATTTATGGCAATTACTTTTGAAATATCAAACGGTTTACTTACTTTTTTCCATCTGTCTTGTACCTCATAAGGAGAATTCAAATGGAAACGATACAGATGGAAAAAAGCAATCAGACTGTTAACTATTTCCAAAGTAATCGCCATAACTGTTAACACATTTATCCCAATGTGAGACAAGACGGTCAATCCCGTCATGGAAAAATATTTTCACTTGCCTATGGAACCATGATTGCACTCAGACGTGGACCTCTTCACCTGAAGCGAATCGATAACCATAAATGTCTTTCTTCAGGACTCAAAAATTTCGAAATCGCATGGGGACAGATCGGAACAGTGCGGAGTATGCGTAAGGGTTTCCGCGATGAACTTCACAGCGTATTCGAAACAGCCGTGGCAACAAGTGGGCCCACACATATCCTTCATACAGCCCCGATCCCGCCGCATGTGAATTCCACATTTTTTGACCCCGGAAGAAAGCCATTCATGTTCGTCTTTGCTTCGGACGAATAGGTGCACGTCTGTGTTCAGTCAAGGTTCCACAGGCAACAGGAAACATTTTTCCGTGAAGCCATTTATCGCCCTGCCTCACAGTGGGAAAAATGTGTTAAAAGTTATGGAGATTACTTTTGAAATAATAAACAGTTACCTACTTTTTTCCAGCAGTCTCGTTTTCATTTGACAGCTCTTATATTTCTTAAAATACGAGAGCGTCTAATGTAAAAGACCCATTACCATCACTTGCCGTGGCAGAAGCTCTATTTGTGCTGTTTCGGTCTGGAAGCGTGTTTTGAGGGAAAACTCTCATATAGTGGATAGTAATGTGCTTTGTCTGTATTGTAAGGCTTTTGTGATTGGAGCGCAGCGTCAGGAAGAGGTTGTGAGTAAACGGTACATCGACAATTTCCACGGTCTCCATCTGGCCAGTATCCGAAAAGTGCGTTATTATACAGGGGGACAATTATTGAGCTATATGAAATAAAATCGTCGTAATTTCTGTACGGTTTGCGTGAGGACGTTCAAACTGCACGGTTGCCCTCGGGGCATGATGGGGATTAGTAGGTGAATAGGGTTTGGTTTAGCGACGAAGCTCGCTTTCATTTGAATGGGTTCGTCAATAAACAAAACTGGCGCATTTGGGCGACTGAGAAGTCTCTTCACCCTTAACGGGTGACTGTGTGATGTGACATGTCCAGTCACGGAAAGATCAGTACTATAATCCTTGATGGCACGGAGATGATTTCATCCCCATTATCCAAAGTGACCCTGATCTCGACAATATGTGGTACATGCAAGATCCCATCGACACAGGAGAGTGTTTGACGTCCTGGAGGAGCACTTTGGGGACCGCATTCTGGCTCTGGGGTACCCAGACGCCACTGGCATGAGCCTCGATTGGCCACCATATTCTGAATCTGAACAAATGAGACACCCTTTTGTGGAGCTATATTAAAGACAAGGCGCACGGCAATAACCACAAAACCATTGCTGAGCTGAAAACAGCTATTCAGGAGGTCATCGACAGCATCGATGTTCCGATACTTATGCGGGTCATGCAGAATTTCGCTATTCGCCTGCGCTATATCATCGCCCATGATGGCAGGCATGTCGAACGTGTCATAACGTAAATCCAATTATCTGTATAGTGAGGGTTACATGTCAAATGAGGTGTGTGCACGCCTTAGTTTCTAATTAATTTACTTTTTTTCATATAGTTCAATAATTATCATCCTGCAAATACACTCCTGGAAATTGAAATAAGAACACCGTGAATTCATTGTCCCAGGAAGGGGAAACTTTATTGACACATTCCTGGGGTCAGATACATCACATGATCACACTGACAGAACCACAGGCACATAGACACAGGCAACAGAGCATGCACAATGTCGGCACTAGTACAGTGTATATCCACCTTTCGCAGCAATACAGGCTGCTATTCTCCCATGGAGACGACCGTAGAGATGCTGGATGTAGTCCTGTGGAACGGCTTGCCATGCCATTTCCACCTGGCGCCTCAGTTGGACCAGCGTTCGTGCTGGACGTGCAGACCGCGTGAGACGACGCTTCATCCAGTCCCAAACATGCTCAATGGGGGACAGATCCGGAGATCTTGCTGGCCAGGGTAGTTGACTTACACATTCTAGAGCACGTTGGGTGGCACGGGATACATGCGGACGTGCATTTTCCTGTTGGAACAGCAAGTTCCCTTGCCGGTCTAGGAATGGTAGAACGATGGGTTCGATGACGGTTTGGATGTATCGTGCACTATTCAGTGTTCCCTCGACGATCACCAGTGGTGTACGGCCAGTGTAGGAGATCGCTCCCCACACCATGATGCCGGGTGTTGGCCCTGTGTGCCTCGGTCGTATGCAGTCCTGATTGTGGCGCTCACCTGCACGGCGCCAAACACGCATACGACCATCATTGGCACCAAGGCAGAAGCGACTCTCATCGCTGAAGACGACACGTCTCCATTCGTCCCTCCATTCACGCCTGTCGCGACACCACTGGAGGCGGCCTGCACGATGTTGGGGCGTGAGCGGAAGACGGCCTAACGGTGTGCGGGACCGTAGCCCAGCTTCATGGAGACGGTTGCGAATGGTCCTCGCCGATACCCCAGGAGCAACAGTGTCCCTAATTTGCTGGGAAGTGGCGGTGCGGTCCCCTACGGCACTGCGTAGGATCCTACGGTCTTGGAGTGCATCCGTGCGTCGCTGCGGTCCGGTCCCAGGTCGACGGGCACGTGCACCTTCCGCCGACCACTGGCGACAACATCGATGTACTGTGGAGACCTCACGCCCCACGTGTTGAGCAATTCGGCGGTACGTCCACCCGGCCTCCCGCATGCCCACTATACGCCCTCGCTCAAAGTCCGTCAACTGCACATACGGTTCACGTCCACGCTGTCGCGGCATGCTACCAGTGTTAAAGACTGCGATGGAGCTCCGTATGCCACGGCAAACTGGCTGACACTGACGGCGGCGGTACACAAATGCTGCGCAGCTAGCGCCATTCGACGGCCAACACCGCGGTTCCTGGTGTGTCCGCTGTGCCGTGCGTGTGATCATTGCTTGTACAGCCCTCTCGCAGTGTCCGGAGCAAGTATGGTGGGTCTGACACACCGGTGTCAATGTGTTCTTTTTTCCATTTCCAGGAGTGTAGATTGAATTTTATTGTAACGTGGAGGGGCTTAAGCTTGGAACTGAGCTTCATTTAAGACGCTCATGATTCCCAACTTGTTTCCGTTTCTTTTTCAGTTTTAGGTTTGAACAAGCCTGAGATGAAGTGACCCAAATCGTTCTAATCTGAATCTCGCCATGAGAGACTTGGTGTCAAAGCTGTCCATAGTGCTGATGTGGGCGGAAGAAACTACGTATGTGTGGGCGAGTGGCAGGCAGAGCCGGTCTGCTCTGCTGATGTAATGGTGCGGGACTGGCCATAAACAACCGCGAGTTCCCCTAGCATTGCTGCCTGACTGGCAGAGCTGCCCGCAGAATCTCGCGCCGGCAGGCCTTCTTCAGAGCCTCCACGCTCAGGCAGATGCTGGGTGCTGCAGTCTCGACTGTGTTCCACGCTTGTGTCTGGTGTCTCTGCTAGCAGAGCTGCCGTGGCATTCCAGCGCCGTAGAACTGCCACACTGGTTTATTGCTGCCGACAGTAGACTGCTGCATCAGTGGCTCTAGCCATCACACGCTCCTCACATTCCCTATGTGGCAGTGTTCTGTACTAGTCTGCTGGGATGCCTACGCCAGCTCCGCTGCCACTGTCTCAATACCCGCTGGCAAGAATAACTAAAACACAAAAATAATTTTTCGAAACTACTAAAACTACTAAGTACCTGGGGGTGGCGATATTACCCTCAACCGTACTCCACATCTAAAGAACGCTGATCCACCCTATCTATTCCCAAGAAAACGTTGCCTGGATACCATACCTCCGAAGTTCTGTCATTCCCATCAAATCCTTGAGCGCCATGGACTCTGTCTTCCACATCCGTTTACCTCTTCCTCCACAGATCTTCTACCATCTCATCCAATTTGCAACCCTCTTCACCCACACTGAACACCTCCACATACCCTACACTATTCACAAACTAGATTCCAATAAACCCTATTTTTCCCCCTCTGACCCCCTCTGATCACCAATGCTGGTGCGCTACTGTGGCTATACGAATATACGAATATATCTATCTTTCCCTACACACACACACACACACACACACACACACACACACACACACACACACACACACACACACTCCTTATCCTGTCACAAGTGCAACCGACTCCCTCTCCACCTACTCCCTCTCCAATATAATGAAATTCGCTATGATCTTTATTCGTCATCTTATTGGAACTCTTCTCCACCCATCCCGTCAAGGAAGCCCCTTATCCATGCTCCTGTTCGTTATATCGCTGAAACTTTTCCTGAGACAGCTACAGCACAGGCTGACAGGCATTACCATTCAAGAAACAAAGACCGTGGCAGGTGCTTACGCGGCAAACATCTGGTGTGTGATAAAAAGGAAGATCTTGAACTCCCTAATGATGCGTTTAGAAGACTGAAACTGACAAAAATAACAAGGCAGTGAAGGATTTTGCGATGTCGCTGTTCGGGACTGCTCTTCTGTCCACGTATTTTACCCTGGAAGGAACACACATCAAGGATTTACTGAATGATTAATTTGGGTCTGGGAAATGATGATGAAGAAAATGTGCATACTGAACTGCCACCAGTTGAAGGTGACAGTGAAGGTGCTAAATTGTGCTACTGCTAAAGACTGAATGTGATTCCTCATTCTTTGAATGCTGTAATTTATGACTGAAATTAGTCACCTTATTTATGTCATTTCATTGTAGCCATTTTTGTTACTGTTTTTGTGGAATAAAAAAAAAAAGCAGGGTGGTAACGTGCTTGCCTCCCATGCAAGTGGGCCCGGGTTCGTTTCCCGGCTGGGTGTTGTGTTGTCCTCATCATTATTTCATCCTCATAACCGGCGCGCAAGTAGCCCAATGTGGCGTCGAATGCAATAAGACTTGCACTTGGTGGCCGAACTTCCCCACATAGGGGCCTCCCTGCCAACGATGCCACACGATCGATTCATTTTTTTCCACCCGTCCCGTTGCACATCATGGCTCCCTCCTCCCTCTTCCCCCTCCATCTTTCCCTATTCTCTCTCCTCTTGATACTATGGCCATCATGCCAATCCACCAGACTTCTCCTTACTTTCTGTGTATCTATCTATCCACGCCAATACCTACTTTCAGCTCCATCTATACTACCCAATGGACCCTTATATTTACATCCACTCCCTTCAAACCAATAGATTTCCCCCTTCTCCAGATCTGCTTTCCGCAGGTTTTTAACGAAAGTGTAACATACTTTTTCAAAGGAACGTCACCGTCACTGGCACTTGATTCAAATAATTGTTTTTGTTTTTATTTTCATCCTTTAATCCTTCGATTTTAATCCAAACAACAAAGAAAATTAACAGTTTTAATGTTATACAAAAAATAATGAGATTCATCCGTCTGAAAATTTTACCATTTTAACCATATTTTTTTGTCTTTATTTACATTTTTTTAACTTTTGGCTGAAGAACATAATGTTTGTACCGCTGGTAGTCCAACCTCTGCCAATATGGGGCGAGGGGATGATAATAAAGAAAGAAAGATTACTATGGTTACCATGACGATTTGTCAGGACAGAACACTGAGAAAAAAAACAGGATCACATGAACCCAATAAAGACAGCAGTCGTTCACTCTTAAAAAAAAGGAAAAAAATCAAGAAAAATCAGTATTCAGACCGAACATAGCCATCCCAAACCAAGAGATGTCATGGTGTAATAATGTCAGTTCTAAGTATTGTACTAGATAGAGGGCTTACACATACCACACACGTTCAATAATAAAATCAAAATACGGGTTAGATGATCAGAGCACTTATTCTTCAAGAGTAAAGATTTGAGCCCGGCCACAAAACTTAAGCTTTACAGAGCTACAATACAGCCAAACTTCTCTATCGAGTGACGTCTTGAGGAACAAATTGTGCCTCTGAAGATAAAAATTTACTGACCTCACAGGACAAATGCCTGAAGTGGTGCCGAGGAGTCCACGGATGTAGTGAATCAGAAGCCTCCACGAATAATTAGAGGAGAACTATCTCGTCTAAAAGATAACACACGAGAAGACTATTCAACAAAATGGACGCAATCAGAGGCGTTGTAAGTCAACTGAATAACCCTGGAACAAATGGCAGAAATGCAAAGTGACAAGAGCAGTTAATGAAGACTTAGAGAAGGCCTCAGATTAGGTAAGTTAAAAAACTGTAATAAACAAACATAAAAAGTTCGATATGGCGTAAGTAGGACATTTAACAAAAAAGAAGAATCCTAATCAATCCAGAGGAGAAAAGTACTCACTCATCTATATCTACATGGATACTCTGCAATGTCTGGCAGAGGGTTCATCGAACCACCTTCACAATAATTCTCTATTATTCCAATCTCGAACGCTGCGTGGAAAAAAACAAACACCTATATCTTTCCATGCGAGCTCTGATTCCCTTTATTTTATTCTGATGAACGTTCCTCCCTACGTAGGTCGGCGTCAAAAAAATATTTTCGCATTCGGAGGAGAAAGTTAGTTACTGGAATTTCGTGAGAAGATTCCGCAACGAAAAACCCCTTTGCTTTAATGATGTCCACCCCAAACCCTGTATCATGTTCGTGACACTCTCTCCCCTACTTCTCGATAATACAAAATGTGGCGCTCTTCTTTGAACTTTCTCGAGGTACTCTGTTAATCCCGTCTGGTAAGGATCTGTACCATCATACACTCCTGGAAATGGAAAAAAGAATACATTGACACCGGTGTGTCAGACCCACCATACTTGCTCCGGACACTGCGAGAGGGCTGTACAAGCAATGATCACACGCACGGCACAGCGGACACACCAGGAACCGCGGTGTTGGCCGTCGAATGGCGCTAGCTGCGCAGCATTTGTGCACTGCCGCCGTCAGTGTCAGCCAGTTTGCCGTGGCATACGGAGCTCCATCGCAGTCTTTAACACTGGTAGCATGCCGCGACAGCGTGGACGTGAACCGTATGTGCAGTCGACGGACTTTGAGCGAGGGCGTATAGTGGGCATGCGGGAGGCCGGGTGGACGTACCGCCGAATTGCTCAACACGTGGGGCGTGAGGTCTCCACAGTACATCGATGTTGTCGCCAGTGGTCGGCGGAAGGTGCACGTGCCCGTCGACCTGGGACCGGACCGCAGCGACGCACGGATGCACGCCAAGACCGTAGGATCCTACGCAGTGCCGTAGGGGACCGCACCGCCACTTCCCAGCAAATTAGGGACACTGTTGCTCCTGGGGTATCGGCGAGAACCATTCGCAACCGTCTCCATGAAGCTGGGCTACGGTCCCGCACACCGTTAGGCCGTCTTCCGCTCACGCCCCAACATCGTGCAGCCCGCCTCCAGTGGTGTCGCGACAGGCGTGAATGGAGGGACGAATGGAGACGTGTCGTCTTCAGCGATGAGAGTCGCTTCTGCCTTGGTGCCAATGATGGTCGTATGCGTGTTTGGCGCCGTGCAAGTGAGCGCCACAGTCAGGACTGCATACGACCGAGGCACACAGGGCCAACACCCGGCATCATGGTGTGGGGAGCGATCTCCCACACTGGCCGTACACCACTGGTGATCGTCGAGGGGACACTGAATAGTGCACGGTACATCCAAACCGTCATCGAACCCATCGTTCTACCATTCCTAGACCGGCAAGGGAACTTGCTGTTCCAACAGGACAATGCACGTCCGCATGTATCCCGTGCCACCCAACGTGCTCTAGAAGGTGTAAGTCAACTACCCTGGCCAGCAAGATCTCCGGATCTGTCCCCCATTGAGCATGTTTGGGACTGGATGAAGCGTCGTCTCACGCGGTCTGCACGTCCAGCACGAACGCTGGTCCAACTGAGGCGCCAGGTGGAAATGGCATGGCAAGCCGTTCCACAGGACTACATGCAGCATCTCTACGATGGTCTCCATGGGAGAATAGCAGCCTGCATTGCTGCGAAAGGTGGATATACACTGTACTAGTGCCGACATTGTGCATGCTCTGTTGCCTGTGTCTATGTGCCTGTGGTTCTGTCAGTGTGATCATGTGATGTATCTGACCCCAGGAATGTGTCAATAAAGTTTCCCCTTCCTGGGACAATGAATTCACGGTGTTCTTATTTCAATTTCCAGGAGTGTGGATTAAGGATCGATCAGTGACGCAATCGCACAAATTGCGTACGGGCCGCTAGACGCCGCCGGGAGCGCTAAGAGTGCATTGCGGTCGCAGGCGCGCGCGTGTTGCGTAGGGGCCGCGAGGTGCCGCCACGAGCGCAACCGTATATAAGTGCCGACGGAGTTCGACCAGGCTCATTTTGTTGGCATCTCATTTTTGCGTATGCTCTTATTTGCTTAGTTGCTTAGCTCTTATTCGTTTATGGCTCATGTTATTGTGCTCTCTTTCAGCCATTCTGATTGTTTTGATTTACTCCCAATTGAGAAGTGCTCATTTTGGCATCTCACTTTTGCTTATTTCTCATTTTGCTAATAATATGCTCCCTAGCTTTTTACAGTTGAATTAACATAGTCTCATGTACTGTTTGCTTATTTCAACCCGTTTATATTTTGATGTTCTTTAAATACGGTGATAATTATCTTGTGCAAAGTATTCTCGATGTAGGATTTGTTCTGTGACACAGGTGTAAGGTTCTGAATATAAATTATATACGAAACTGTGCTTTAAAAGGAATTGATTTTTTCAGTTTGTACCTCATCAGACGAAAATTTTGTGATCTGAGGGAGAAATTTGAGGGGCGAACCCATGGAAATAGTCAAATAAAAATTTGTGTGACACTGAAAGACGTGACACTGTAGGCACTGAAAATTTATGTATATAAAATTATACGTCACAGATCCACACCGTGCATCGGTGCTCCAAAAGAAGACGGAGAAGCGTAGTGTAGGCAGTCTCTTTAGTAGATCTGTCGCATCTTCTAAGTGTTGTGCCAATAAAACACACTCTTTGGTTCGACTTCCCCACATCTTTTTCTGTGCTTTCTTTCTTACTTACGTTGTTGGTAATTGTTCCTAGGTATTTAGTTGAATTTGCAGCGTATAAATTAGGCTGATTTACCGTTTAACGGATTCCTTTAATCAAATTCTCACACCAAGCAGATACCTTTTCTAAATCTCCTGATGACTTTTCTAGACGATAAACGACAACATCATCTGCAAACATCCTAAGACGGCTGCTCAGATTATCTCCTAAATCGTTTACGTAGATAAGGAACAACTGAGAGCTTATAACACTACCTTGAGAAACGCCAGAAATCACTTCTGTTTTACTCGATGACTTTCCGTCAGTTACTACGAACTGTGACCTCTCTGACAGGAAATCACGAATCCAGTCACATAAATGAGACGATATTCCATAAGCACACAATTTGACTGCAAACCGCTTGTGAGGTACAGTGTCAAAAGCCTTCTGAAAATCTAAAAATAAGGAATCAATTTGAAATTCTTTGTCAATAGCACTCAGCAGTTCGTGTGAGTAAAGAGCTTGTTGTCTTTCACAAGAACGCTGTTTTCTAAATCCCTGTTGACTGTGTGTCTCTTCCAGGTAATTCATCAACTTCGAACACAATATATGTGTTCCACAATCCTGCTCCATATCGACCTTAATGATATGAGCCTGTAATTCAGTGGATTACTCCTACTACCTTTCTGTCAACTTTCCAGTCTTTGCGTACGAATCTTTCGCCTAGCGAGCGGTCGTATATGATTATTAAATATGGAGCTATTTCATCAGCATACTCTGAAAGTAACCTAACTGGAATACAGTCCGGACTGGAAGACTTGCTTTTATTAAGTGATTTAAGGTGCTTGACTACTCCGAGATTTACTTCCAAGCTACTCATGTTTGCAACTGTTCTTGAGTCGATTCAGGAAAATTTACATCGTCAAGGACTTTCGGAAGGCTGTGTTTAGTAACTCTGCTTTGGCAGCCCTGTCATCGATAGTATTTCCATTGTTACCGTGCAGAGAAAGAGTTGACTGTGTCTTGCCGCTAGCATATTTTACTTACGAGCAGGACCTGTTGCGATTTTCTGCCAGGTTTCGAGATAAGTTTCGTAGTGTAAACTATTTTAAGCATCTCGCATTGAAGTCTGCGCTGAATTTCGAGCTTCTATAAAAGTTCGCAAGTGTTGGAGATTTTGAGTTCTTTTAAATTTGGCATGCTTTTTTGTTATTTCTGCAACAGTCTTCTGACCCGTTTTGCGTACCAAGGGGGATCAGGTAAAAGATTGGAAAAAGGATCAAATTATTATTTTATTCCGGTTGCCAAAAATGGTCTCTACTCATACTAATTCACAGGAACTACTACTTCAATTTCGCTACAAGATATGCTACTTCTAACAGCAACAAACATACCACCGCCAACTGTGTTTAGCCTATCCTTTCTAAATACCGTTAGGTCCTTTGCAAAACTTTCGGTGGCACTTATCTCCTGCTTTAGCTAGCTTTCAGTGCCTATAACGATTTCAGCGTCAATGCTTTCTATTGAAACCCTACTTTTGTTTCGCTTCATTTCATTACTTTTAAGTAATTACGTGTGTCCGCCTGCTTAGCTGAGAGGTAACGTGTTTGCCTACCATGCAGTAGGCCCTGGTCCTATTCCCGGCCGGACTGGAAATTTTCTCCCCTCGCAGGCTGGGTGTTATCCTCGTCCTATCATTACCGACGCGCAAGTCGCCCCATGTGGCGTCACCTGAAATAAAGCTTACAATTCAGCGGCCGAACTTCACCGGATAGGGCCTGTCTGCCATCAACGCCACGATCGTCCGCAGCTCGTGGTCGTGCGGTAGCGTTCTCGCTTCCCGCGCCCGGGTTTCCGGGCTCGATTCCCGGCGGGGTCAGGGATTTTCTCTGCCTCGTGATGACTGGGTGTTGTGAGATGTCCTTAGGTTAGTTAGGTTTAAGTACTTCTAGGGGACTGATGACCATAGATGTTAAGTCCCATAGTGCTCAGAACCCTTTGAACCATCAACGCCACGATCATTTTTGTGTTACGTGTCGCATTCCCTTCCCTTTTCTCCTTCTCCATCCTTGTATGAGTGATCGTATGAGAGTGAGTAAAGGTTAAATTGCCGCGCAGGATTAGCCGAGCGGTCTCAGGCGCTGCAGTCATGGACTGTGTGGCTGGTCCTCGCGGAGGTTCGAGTCCTCTCTCGGGCATGGGTGTGTGTGAATGACCTTAGGATAATTTAGGTTAAGTAGTGTGTAAGCTTAGGGACTGATAACCTTAGCAGTTAAGTCCCATAAGATTTCACACACATTTGAACATTTTTTTGAAAGGTTAAATTCAACGGTATAAGGGTGGACCAGAGGTAGACAAAGTAATGTACAGGTGGGTAAGTTCAGCAGAGGGAAGGTAAAGATAACCTAACTGGCAGAGTAAGGGTCATCAAGTTGATCACAGGGGTGATCGTCGTACCCCCACCACCAAAATCTGAACGGCAGAGCCCTTGCCAGCGAGCACGCTATCTTCTATCATATCGGGACCTGAAAAGATCAGTGGTCGCAGCCTGGTGCAGCTCTTCATATTTGAGTAAGAAAGGTAGGTATCAGAATGTATTATTTCGTCGTGGAGGTCGCGAATAATGAGAGCTTTAAACTTAATTTTGTCAGTGGAAGTTTTAATTTCGGGTTAATTACCGTTATGAGCGTTCAAATTCAGTGTGAGCAGTAACTAGACTGGCCACCAGCGCGGAAATCGGTGAACTGGTGAGTCGTGCTGGACATCCGTTGGGTCCGCATGGCCGACCAACAACAGTTACAGCCTTCCACTGCAGCTTGAAGCTGTGTAACCGAAGCCAGCACAGCCTGGAGCTGAAAGCAAAGTGTCACCAACTCCGCTCACATGGACACAGCAACCACACTCCCAGACTGTACTAAAGACCATGTAGAACTACATTACACAGACAAACAAAGGGCTATCGACATGTACTACGAAACTCTACTGTAGACACTGACGAAAATGCAAGAACTGTGTCTCATAAATTAGATTAATATGCAAAGATTCAAAAACTAACTACGAAAGCACGCAGATGAGATCAAGTAATTCGCTCCTGATTAGGAACTTTTAATAGGTCACAATATCGGTTTACTTTCTGACACAAACGAGAACATGAGTACTGCATGTGTTCAATATTAAATTAACAAGTAGAAACTCAAGAAACTAAACTACCAAACAACTGTGAAATGGATAACTAAGACACAAAGGAATTACAGACATTAGCTGCCATTGGGCATTTATTTATTTCAGTGGAGCAAATTGAAAATGTGTGCTAGACTGGGATTCAAACCATGGTCTCATGCTTACAGAGCAGTATGCCATACAGACCCAGTGGTCACCACAACCGCATGAACTACCCTAGCCCACCTGCCGTCAGACCCAAATTCCCAACTTAAACCACACACTACTGATGTAGTGCCCCTGCTCATTAGCCTCATTACTCACAGCATTACCGACATGTCCAAAAGAACAGACAGCACATACAAATGATAACTAAAGAGAGAGAACCGACCCATGAACATGTCAACTTCGAGGAAGAAATCGCCAAAGCCGATAAATCTTCAGACATGAAAACACAAAAAAGAAAAAGAAAACTCTGCTACGGCATAGCATGCCATAACTGAATTTTCGTGCGACAAAAAATACGCAATACTATACGAATAAAGAAGAAATGACAGCTATAGGCGGAAAATATCATTCAAATAAGTTTATAATGCAATTTATTTACTACTCATACAATATTTTCCCTCCATATACGTTCAGAGAAAACATATCATCACATACACAGACCATTTGTTAAATACATTACTACTATTTTTCCCATAATGTAGATAATGACTAACGTGAATGTTGGTATCAGGAAACTTTTCTGCTTGTTTCTGTAAATTTTCATAAACAAGGCAGGTGAATGAATTCTCTGTTTTCTGCCTCTTAGAAAGCTCCAGCTGACAGTGATATTTGCAGTTTTTGAACAAACAAAATTCTCAGATTCTTTTGTGGGTACTTTACAAAATTCTAAAAAATAATATTCTTTATTTGCTGATTTAATCACTATCTTGAATTTTAACAGACCGACAAGAAACAAATTTTCAGTTTTAAACACACTTTTGGTTGACCTATATATACCAGAAATTTGTGCTGGGTGTCCTAGTATTGCCTTTAGTCACTGGAACTGTGTTTTGCAGGGTGACACATCTAACCCCTGTGTTGTCATCCAGATTTAGGTCTTCCGTCACTTTCATAAATCGGGGCACTGAAAGCGAGCTGTCTGATTTCTTCCAAATACTTCCTCTCCTTTGACAAACGCGTAGATTATTATGTCTGCTTTGATGAATGCATAGATAGTTGTGTTGTTAATAAATCACAGAACATTTGTTGCTTGTTTTCACCTGCAAGAATTTTCTGGCCATTTATGGTTAGACTGCCTAATTGTTCCAGATTCTAGCATTATATACAATCAGACAAATTCGTCGACAATGTAAAGAAGTAAATGTTGGCACATCCGGTGTACAGTACCCTGGCCCGTTCACAATGAGCCATTCCATTCAAGTCCCAGCATAGAGAGTTAGAGACAGACGTAAGTGCAATTAACTCAAAACTAAATGGGACACAATAACTATGTCGAATATTTTGCATCTTTTATTTGCAGGAGAACAATGGAACTCTGGAAACGAGACCAAAATCATCATCCACTCCAGCATTTGAGGACGTGCTGGAGTCCATTGGGTCCAGAGGAAAGTTTCAGACGAGACTCATAATCGTGTTCATCTGCGTTGGCCCGTGCATAAATATGATGAGTGTTAACCTATTCTATCTCGCAATGCAGACTCCCAATCATTGGTGCCATGTCCCTGGCAGAGAAAATACCAGCCTGTCTCTGGAAGAATGGAAGAACATCACCATACCCAGGTACCATTTGATACATGATAGTTGATAATCATTGCATTATTATCGCTGAGGGCTTATGGTTCCTCCAGTAACTAAACATAACGAAAACCTAAAATACGAATTTTCATGTTTCTGAATCGAATGTACAGCACATACGGCGCAAGACTTTCCAGAGATAGAGTTCTTAATTGCCGTTTTCGTTAAACCATAACTTTTAAAAAGTTTTAGATATCACACACACACACACACACACACACACACACACACACATACACACACACACACACACACACATACACACACACACACACACACATCCCCGCGCGCGCGCGCGCGTGCACACACAAGTGTTTGGTCTCTTTAAGCTTTCAGTATATTTTTCGGATTACTATCGTGACTCACTGCGTTGTGCTGTATGTTGCGTAGGCTCCAGTAATGCTCATTACGCCAACTTTCTGTGGTTCTCAGTAATGTATCTATGTCGACGTTCTAACAATACCACCACTTGCAAAGTAGGTTAGATATCAGATTAATAATGTTGCTCGCGCAGCATATGTTCGCTTTATCGGGCAACAACAAAGTTATTGACTGTGGGTGGTATCGTCAGAATGGAAATAATGAAGTCACTGTAAAAAAGTCGTTAATTTTGGCACTTATCTTGAATGGATTCCCACGTAGATTTCGTCGAAGTTGTTATGGCTCATCTTGTTGATTCTAGGGTGATTCCACTTTGACTGCTATAAGGTCCAGATCTGTATTTTATCAATATTTGAAGACCTAAAAATACGTTTTTCATGAAATTCTTAATGATCAAACAATCCCAGATCAGAACAATGGTATGGTAGAAATAATTTTTGACTTGGTGTTCACGATCCACATTTTTTATAACTTCTTGTAAATTCACATATACTTCTTCTTAATTGTCACATCATCAAGAAAACACTTTTGTCTCAATCTTCATATATTTAATTTCCACTTTAATCAAACACAAGACTTGACTGTTCTTTTACAAAGCGAAATAACGACTTAACTTCTCCAAAGTGAAACAAAGACTGCTCTGTGCGCATTCGCGCCAGAACGGTTACAAGTAAGTCAAAGATTATGAGTCTCACAGAAATAAATACACACAAGAACCATATCACTGCAATATATCGGTACATCGGAGTACCTATACATTAATAAAACCAAATGTGAATATTGTCACAAAAATATGTCTATTACTTCGCAGAGAAGTAGTACGATACTACTGGTATCGAGAACTGGAGTTGGAGTGCCGTAATGGTCACGTAAATAAAGAACCATTACAACGTACGGTGTTGTGGGCATGGACGGGTTCATTTATTTCTTCTGTGTAACCATTTGTTATAAGGGGCGAAAAAAAAGGTTGCGTACAAAGGCTATACAGTCCAGAACCTGCATATTAATCAGGGAAAATCACTGTGAGCATTGAGTCAATCATCCCAGCGACGCACCAGTATGAAGAGACCCCTCAAGTAAAACGCTGTGTCCTGCTGCGTGAGAAGTCTGTAACTACCTGATGCACATCTTCGTTCGTCAGGAATCGTGGACCCTTCAAACCTTTTTTAAGGGACCTCTCTTGGGGACAGTTCAGAACCATAGAGCAGGTGCTCGAATGTCTCCCACTTGAGTGAAGTTAGTCTCCCAGATCGAGTGGCGTCTTGCGTCGAATTGTGACCAGCCAGCACATAATTTGGAGCATCATTCCATAATAGTGATTTTCGACAGACATGTTTCGCGATATACACTCTTCATTCACTGATGGATGACTAACGGTCTTTATCCTTTGGCAGCCAAGAAAAGAATTACAGCACGTTGACCTGCTTGGCCGCATTTGGTAATAACGTCAGAGTATTTCACGTTTCCGCATGCACCTCAGAAGAACACGAGTGCCACACTAATCCCTTTCCCTATATGTCGTTGCTTGTCTACCCTCTATGGAGTCACACTACGCTGCATATACACTGCAGCAATGCCCTCAAATGGAAGCTTTACGATAGCCCCTTATATAATAAAAGGTCATATTTGCAGGCATAAAAATTATAGAACAGGACACTGTTCGTGCTATTAACGAATTAATCATTATAATTAGCAAATGCCCTGACTACAAGCTGTGGGTATCCGATATTTTTTATGACCTTACTTAAGTATTTGACCCAGTTAACCGTTAGCTGATGCTTCACAAATTGGCTGCTTACGAGTCTGACGGGAAATCTTTAGCCAGGTTCTCATCCTATCTCAAAAGTAGAAAGTAAAGGGTTGTTGTACAGCAAAAAAATGTGAGAGTCTGTTCTAGTTGGAAGGAGATAGAAATTGACAAGTTCACGTGTCCTAGGGATCGACGTGAGACCCTTTGCTGTCCACATACCACATAACCGAAATGCTATGTAAAATAAACTCGAAACAATTATGCACGTACATACAGGGTGTTTCAAAAATGACCGGTATATTTGAAACGGCAATAAAAACTAAACGAGCAGCGATAGAAATACACCGTTTGTTGCAATATGCTTGGGACAACAGTACATTTTCAGGCAGACAAACTTTAGAAATTACAGTAGTTACAATTTTCAACAACAGATGGCGCTGCGGTCTGGGAAACTATAGTACGATATTTTCCACATATCCACCATGCGTAGCAATAATATGGCGTAGTCTCTGAATGAAATTAGTCGAAACCTTTGACAACGTGTCTGCCGGAATGGCTTCACATGCAGATGAGATATACTGCTTCAGCTGTTCAATTGTTTCTGGATTCTGGCGGTACACCTGGTCTTTCAAGTGTCCCCACAGAAAGAAGTCACAGGGGTTCATGTCTGGCGAATAGGGAGGCCAATCCACGCCGCCTCCTGTATGTTTCGGATAGCCAAAAGCAATCACACGATCATCGAAATATTATTCATTCAGGAAATTAAAGACGTCGGCCGTGCGATGTGGCCGGGCACCATCTTGCATAAACCACGAGGTGTTCGCAGTGTCGTCTAAGGCAGTTTGTACCGCCACAAATTCACGAAGAATGTCCAGATAGCGTGATGCAGTAATCGTTACGGATCTGAAAAATGGGCCAATGATTCCTTTGGAAGAAATGGCGGCCCAGACCAGTACTTTTTGAGGATGCAGGAACGATGGGACTGCAACATGGGGCTTTTCGGTTCCCCATATGCGCCAGTTCTGTTTATTGACGAAGCCGTCCAGGTAAAAATAAGCTTCGTCAGTAAACCAAATGCTGCCCACATGCATATCGCCGTCATCAATCCTGTGCACTATATCGTTAGCGAATGTCTCTCGTGCAGCAATGGTAGCGGCGCTGAGGGGTTGCCGCGTTTGAATTTTGTATGGATAGAGGTGTAAACTCTGGCGCATGAGACGATACGTGGACGTTGGCGTCATTTGGACCGCAGCTGCAACACGGCGAACGGAAACCCGAGGCCACTGTTGGATCACCTGCTGCACTAGCTGCGCGTTGCCCTCTGTGGTTGCCGTACGCGGTCGCCCTACCTTTCCAGCAAGTTCATCCGTCACGTTCCCAGTCCGTTGAAATTTTTCGAACAGATCCTTTATTGTATCGCTTTTCGGTCCTTTGGTTACATTAAACCTCCGTTGAAAACTTCGTCTTGTTGCAACAACACTGTGTTCTAGGCGGTGGAATTCCAACACCAGAAAAATCCTCTGTTCTAAGGAATAAACCATGTTGTCTACAGCACACTTGCACGTTGTGAACAGCACACGCTTACAGCAGAAAGACGACGTACAGAATGGCGCACCCACAGACTGCGTTGTCTTCTATATCTTTCACATCACTTGCAGCGCCATCTGTTGTTGAAAATTGTAACTACTGTAATTTCGAAAGTTTGTCCGCCTGAAAATGTACTGTTGTCCCAAGCATATTGCAACAAACGGTGTATTTCTATCGCTGCTCGTTTAGTTTTTATTGCCGTTTCAAATATACCGGTCATTTTTGAAACACCCTGTATTTGACTCAGCAGCAGTAGTTAACCGCAAAAACGAAGAAATCACAGAAAGACAAACAAATATTTTGTCATGTGTATCAGTAATAATCCTATGAAACTGTTCCTAGAAAAACACATATTGTGCATTTCTGGACTTTTCTGTTTGCATAGGCGTGACAATGCCGCGAAACCATCCTGACGGTACAAATGTAGCTCTTTTTGGAAAGTCGATGTGTGGTCTGTCTACAGGGGAGCAGAGAGTCTAGAGACTGGCACAGAGAAAAGCACAAAATGCGATGAGCATGAATGACTGATACAACCGGCATGCAGAACCCAGAGTAGGTGCGATTCGAAAGCCAGCTCCGTGTTAGTCGACCTCGGCATTAGAAATGAACTGACGTGGAGACATGGTTCATCAGCTCTGCCATTACAACACTTACTGTGCGCTTTTGGCGACACCGTTCTGCTACGATATAAGGCCAGCTCATCTACGTCCACATCAGTGTCAGCTGTCGGGGATAGCGAATATTGCTCTGGATCAGGAGCGACCTGGGGAGGAAATTCCTCGACAGCAAAAATTATTAACAACGTGAGAATAGTTGTTTTCGACGTCATGGACTACAGTTTGGCGAAATGCAAGAAATTGGACAACGTATCCACAAACATCAAGCACGTGCTTCCCAAAAAAGGGACCCAAAAAGTTGACTTGCATCTGCCACAGTGGGGCTCCTCGATTAGCAAAGGATATAACGAACGTGATGGTTCAGCCTGGGTCTGTGCACAGGCCTTGAAAGCCCACCCAGTATGTTAAATTCACGATCATTTGTCAGCCAACAGAAGCGTCGTCACGTGATGCAACGCCATGTCTTACCAAAGTGCAACAAATGCAGCAGCTGAGAGTACAAGGGGACACAAAGTTGGAGGGATGGCCACTCAACATCATTGTTCCTCCATGGAAAGTGTGAGGACCCCCTGGGCAACACACGGTCGACCTTGCAGCAGGAATGATGAGATGATTTTCCGGAAAAGCAGGTCGCCGGCTGCAGCGTCGTTTGGCTTCAATGGAAAATCCAGGAAAGTCTCTTGCAAGATATCGTCCGACGCGAAAAGAGGAGCCTCCTGCGGATCGAAGTCTGAGGCAGGTCCTGATGTCAAGCATGGTAGTATATCTGCGTTAGTGTGCTTGGTGGTGGACTAGTAACAAATATCATAGCGATTATTACTAAGAAAGAGGACAACCTCTCAAATCGATGGGCTGTCCTATCTGGTACTTTAAAATGGGAACCGAATACTGAAATCAGTGTCATGTGGTCGATGATGAGCACGAACTTCTCTACATACAATAAAATATGAAAATTTGCGCTACTGAAAGCAAGTTCGATGTGCGAGCGATGGCTGCTCACTGACATGTGCATTCCGAGGCGACAGGTCCACATCAATCCCATACTTGGACGTGTTACAAGCGAGGGTTAACGACTTACCCAGTGCGATGCATGCGGTCGTCACACGACACATGCGCTGTGATCTAAGTTTTGCACAGTGTGTCTGTTTGGTGGCAAGGAGTGTATGCTGTTTGTCACCTGCTGCCCGTGCCAGTGTGCAAAAGACACCTACTATCTTTGCAAGAATGTGGCAGAGCTGTATGAGCCATTGCAATACATCCATTGACACTGGCGGTGGTCAGTTCGAACAATTACTAGGAATTTCCTCTGTTGCGTAGTACACGCTGTGTATACTAACAAGCCAAAACATTATGACCGCTGCACACCGCGACATTGGATGCCGCCTGGTTCCATTGCGTGCACGTGACGCGGTAACAAAAGCATGTAAGTGGAACAGACCTAGGGGGGATAACCCTAACAAGATACGGGCTGCAAATGGGGAAACCCATTGTGATAAGCAACTTTGACAAAGGTCAGATTATTATTACTCAGAGTCTGTAAACGAGTATCCCGAAAATGGCGAAGCTGGTCGGGTGTTCGCGTGCTGTTGTGGTGAGCATCTACGGAAAAAGTTAGGGTTGTGAAGCTACCACTTTTGGACGCCCACGACTCTTCACAGAACGTGCAGTTTGGAGGCTTGTCTTCTCTGTACAGTAGGATAGATGGTGGTCTGTGGCATCACTGCTGTAAGATCCAATGCTGGGGCACGCGCAAGTGTTTCGGAGCACACCATTCGTCGTCCGTTGTTGATCGTGGAGCTCCGCAGCAGACCACCCCGACGAGTTCACATCTTGACCCAGCGACATAGACGATTGGGCGTGGTACGATTGGGATTCGACCATAGACCAATGGAAAAGTGTCGGCTCTTCAGGTGAAACACATTTTTGCTTCACTAGGTCGGTCGTCTAAACAAACGTCGTCGTCGAGGAGAACTGGGGCTCGAAACTTGCAGCGCGCCGCGGACACAGGCTGATGGGAGCAGTACTGTGTTGTGGGAGACATTCTCCTGCCCTTTCATGAGATCTGTGGTAATAATCGAAAACAACTGACAGCTGCGAACCACCAGTATCCTTAATGCTTAATGTCTTTCCTGACGGCGATGTCATCTTTCAGCAGTATAATTGTCCGTGTTTCGAAGACAGAACCATGTTACAGTGGTTTGAGGTGCATTACAGTGATCTCACGTTGATGTCTCAGCGACCAAATTCACCTGATGTAAATCCTTTGGAACCCATTTGGGTCGCTATCGGGCGCCGTCACGGCGTACGCAAATCAGTGGCCCGTTATTTATGCGAATTACATGACCTGTGCTTAGATATGTAATGCCACATACCTCCACAAACCTACCGTTAAACTGTCGGATCCCTGATACACAGAATCAGCGAAGTATTTCGTTCCAAAGACGGGCAAACAAGCTGTTAAGCAGGCGGTCTTAATGTTTTGGCTCATCAGTCTATGTCCATAACACAATACGTATGCATTTCCGACATTGGTTCCCTGTCTCAGTACAATCGGTTGTGGATCCGCTGTCGTATGTTTCAGTCTGACCAAAAAGGTTTGAGACACCCTGCATGAATCTTCTGTTAAAGAATAAGATGGAAACTCATGAATCTGCATCTTTCTGCTCTCACACAGGGAAGGACCGTCCTTTAGCAAGTGCCTGATGTACAACGAGAGCGATGTGCTCCACCTGAGCAACAGGGCGGAATCAGTGAAGTGTCAGTACGGATGGGAATACGACAAAACGTGGTTCACCAGGACAGCTCCGTCACAGATGAACTGGATCTGTGATAACCAGCAGGTCATCAACGACATCTTGTTCTACTCGCAGAATATTGGCGTGGCGCTCGGCTTACTCTTCGGTTACATAGGTGACGCGTAAGCAACAATTTCTCTGTACCACAACTAAAGTTAGCAGCGGTTTTTACAGCGTTCTGGTAACTTTGAAACTTTGAAGTAATTTCTTGAACTGAGACGGTGGTAGGTTTCTGCCATTTTTTTTTTTTTTTTTTTTTTTAATTAAGTTCAAGCAAGGCTCGGACTACAATTGCACTGAAGCAAATGGAAAGTGTTATCACATGAAACGCCAGTCCTATGTTTATCAAATTTTGTTGAGACTATCACAAAACAGGTGCTCTCTAAGACAAAAAAAGACGCACCATGCAGGAACTATCCGAATGGGACAGAGATCAATAGATGTGATGTACATCCACAGACAAACAAACGATTATAACTTCAAAAAAGTTGGATGATTTATTGAAGAGGAAGAGCTCCAAAAATTGAGCAAGTCAATAAAGCGTTGGTCTGCATCCCTCACATGAAAGCAGTTATTCGGCTTGGCATTGATCGACAGAATTGTTGGATGTCCACCGGAGATTAGATTAGATTAGATTTTCGTTCCATAGATCCGTGCTGAGAAGATCCTCGTGGATGTGGAACATGTCATTTTTTAAAGCTGAAATAACAATACTAATAGTATGAATATATACAATACATCATTTGTTTGTATTAAAAAATTCGTCAATGGAGTAGAAGGAGTTGGCCACTAGTAAGTCTTTCAGGCTCCTTTTAAACTGATCTTTATTTGTAACGAAATTTTTTATGTTTGCTGTCAAATTATTGAAGATGAGTGTTCCTGAGTAGTGGACCCCTTTTTGAACTAAAGTAAGTACTTTTAAGTCCTTGTGCAGATCATTTTTGTTCCTGGTATTGTGTGTATGAACTGAGCTGTTTGTTGGAAAAAAGAGATATATTATTTAGGACAAATTTCAATAAGGAGTAAATATACTGAGAGGCAGTAGTTAGTATACCCAGTTCTTTGAAGAGGTTTCTACAGGACATCCGTGAATTTACTCCACAAATAATACGTTTAACACGCTTTCGGACTCTGAAAACTTTTGACTTGAATAGTTACCCCAAAATATTATACCATATGATATTATGGAAGGAAAGTAGGCAAAGTATGCAATCTTTTTCATTTTTATGTCGCCTATATCAGCTAACACTCGAATTGCAAATACAAATTTGTTAAGGCGTTCTGTGGTGTGCTCCTCCCAACTGAATCGTGCCAAATTCTGTCCAGTTGTCGCGCTATATCGTAAAAATTTCGAGTTGTTTGGAGGTCCCTGCCTATAACGCTCCAGACGTTCTCATCTGGGGAGAAGTCTGGCCACCTTTGCTGGCCAAGCTAGAAATTGGCATGCACGTAGGCAAGCAGTAGAAGCTCTCAGCGTGTGCGAGACGGCATTGTCTTACTGAAACATGAGCCCAGGACGACTTGACATGGAGGACAACAAAACGGGACGTACAATATAGTCGACGTACTGCTGTGCTGTAAGTGTGCCGCGCTTGACAAGCAAATGAGTGCTACTATGAAATGAGATGGCGCCCAAAGTCCATCATCATTCCTTGTTGCGCCGTATGGCGAGCGACGGTCAGGAATCCCACCGTTGTCCGGAGCGTCTCCAATACTTCGCTGGACATCAGGGGTCAGTTCAAAGCAGGACTCATCACTGAAGACAATTCTACTAGAGTCAATGCGATTCCAAGGCGAAGACGTGCCAACAATTCCATCAGTCAATGCCACGCCGAATAACTGCTTGCATAAGGGCCAGAGGTGGACCAACGCGTTATTGACTTGATCAATTTTTGAAATTCTATCTCTTGAGCAAATGATTCAATTTTTTTTAATCATTTGTTTGTCTGTACGTTCGGATAATTCCTTCGTGGTGCGTTGTTTTTTTTATCTTAGAATGTAGTAGCTGATTAAACTTTCCATTGGGAACATATCAACATTAGTATGAGATGTGATGCGAAAGTGGCATGGTGCGAATGATGTGTGATTCAAATACTATCTTGCATTTGCTGTAAAATGGAAGCAAACAACTTTCGAACATCAACTTGAGGAATTTCTTAGTATTCATGAAACAAATACTGTGTCAGTACATGAAGATTGCTAGCTGGAGGGTCGTATGTAGGTGTAAGTCTTCCCACCGCGTCCCAGACATGTTGTATGGTGATTAGAGATTAGATTAGATTAGTACTTGTTCCATAGATCATGAATACGACACTTCGTAATGATGTGGAACGTGTCAGGTTAATAAAAGGTGTCCATACAACATATTACATTACACAAAATATTACATGACATTTAATATTTTTAATTATTTTTTTCTTTGGTGGGGGTTGGGGATATTACCCACTTACTATATCCAAAAATTCATCTACTGAGTAGAAGGAGTTGCCGTCAAGAAATTCCTTTAATCTCCTTCTAAATGCTATATGTCTATTTGTCAGACTTTTGATGCTATAAGGTAAGTGACTAAAGACTTTTGTGGCAGCATAATTTACCACCTTCTGAGCCAAAGTTACATTTAACCTTGAGTAGTGAAGATCGTCCTTTCTCCTAGTGTTGTAGCCATGTACACTGCTATTACTTTTGAATTCGTTAGGATTGCTAATATCAAATTTCATAAGTGAATATATATATATATATATATATATATATATATATATATATATATATATATATATATTGTGAGGCTACAGTGAAGATATCTAGCTCTTTAAATAAGTGTCTGCGGGATGATCTTGGATGAGCTCCAGCAATTATTCTGATTACACGCTTTTGTGCAATGAACACTCTTTTACTCAATGATGAGTTACCCCAGAATATGATGCCATACGAAAGCAGAGAATGGAAATAGGCGTGGTACGCCAATTTACTCAGATGTATATCGCCAAAATTTGCAATGACCCTAAGTAGCTGAACTCAAACGTTTCAGCAGATCCTCAGTGTGTTTTCTCCAGTTCCCCACATCAATGCGTACACCTAGAAATTTTGAATATTCTACCTTAGCTACCGGTTTCTGATCGAAGTCTGTATTTATTAATGGTGTCATTCCGTTTACTGTGTAGAACTGTGTATACTGTGTTTTGTCAAAGTTTAATGAGAGCCCATTTGCAGAGAACTACTTAATGATTTTCTGAAAAACATCGTTTACAATTTCACCAGTTAATTCTTGTCTGTTGGGTGTGATAGCTATACTTGAATCATCGGCAAAAAGTACCAGCTTTGCATCTTCGTGAATACAGAATGACAAGTCATCAATATACCGGGTGATCAAAAAGTCAGTATAAATTTGAAATCTTGATAAACCACGGAATAATCTAGATAGAGAGGTAAAAATTGACACACATGCTTGGAATGACATGGGGTTTTATTAGCACAAAAAAGGTCACAAAATGTCCGACAGATGGCGCTGGACAGCAAAACGTCAGTGACTTCGCGTGACAATCGTGTTACAGAATCGCATCATCCCCAGCCTGGCTGATAAACACCTGCAGGATTGAGCGATGTTTGTGCAGGATGGCGCTCCACCCCATATTGTTAGACAAGTGAAAGGTCTCTTGCACACGTCGTTTGGTGATGATCGTGTGCTCAGCCGCCACTTTCGTCATGCTTAGTCTTCCAGGTCACCAGACCTCAGTCCGTTCGATTATTGGCTTTGGGGTTACCTGAAGTCGCAAGTGTATCGTGATCGACCGACATCTCTAGGGATGCTGAAAGACAACATCCGACGCCAATGCCTCACCATAGCTCCAGACATGCTTTACAGTGCTGTTCACAACATTATTCCTCGACTACAGCTATTGTTGAGGAATGATGGTGGACATATTGAGCATTTCCTGTAAAGAACATCGTCTTTGCTTTGTCTTACTTTGTTATGCTTATTATTGGTATTCTGATCAGATGAAGCGCCATCTGTCGGACATTTTTTGAAAGCTTTTTTTTTGTTCTGATAAAACCCCATGTCATTCCAAGCATGCGTGTCAATTTGTACCTCTCTACCTACATTACTCCGTGATTTATTAAGTTTTCAAATTTATACTGACTTTTTGATCACGTGGTATATTAAGAACAGCAGAGGACCCAAGATCGAACCTTGCGGCACCCCATTCTTGATTGTTCCCCAGTTTGAGAAATCACCAGTTTTTTGTATAGTATGTGACTGACAAATAAGGCCTTCAATAGACATTTCAAAGCATTTCTTAGGGTGTTTATGGTGTCAACTGAAGTGGGTGCGGGTGGGGGGTCTTCAGTTATCTTGTAGGAATATGCCATTTGGTATCCAGATCATGAAGCGTATGACAACCGAATTAATCATTCTTTCCACACTCTGGTTAGCATCCAGCGTCTCTTCAATTACCGAATCAGTCCTGTTGTTATAGCCAATAGAACTATATAACATGATTTCAGGACTTAGAGAAGTATGGGTCTTGAGAGTAGCAGCTTCCACTCACCTTTCAGCAAAACGGTGGTGTCGATTTGACCGCCAGAAACAAAATCGAGCCGCGTCGCTGAACGACACAGAATACCACTCTGTGTTACAGCCGTCTTTGGCTGTACACAATGCTCGCCTCTGTTGTCTGTAGTACACAGAGGTGACAAAAGTCGTGGGATAGCGATGTGCATATTTACCGTAGTATCGCCTACGCAAGGTATAAAAGAGCCGTGCATTGGCCGACGTGTGATTTGAACTCAAGTGATTCATGTAGAAAGGTTTATGACGTCATTATGGCCACACGATGGGAAATTAACAGACTCTTAAAGCGGAATGATAGTTGGCGCTGGAAGCATGGGGCATTCCATTTCGTAAACAGTAAGGGAATTCAATATTCCGTGCTGCACAGTGTCAAGAGCTTGCCGAGAACACCAAAGTACAGGCATTACGTCTCACCACAGACAACGCAGTGGCTGGCAACCTTCACTCCTTCACTCAACAATCGAGAGCAGCGGCGTTTGCGTATAGTTTTCAGTGCTAACAGACAAGCAGCATTACGTGAAATAACAGCCGAAATCAAGTGGGACGTACTACGAAAGTGTCCATTAGGGCGGTGCTGCGAAATGTGGCGTTAATGGGCTATGACAGCAGAAGACCGACGCGAGTGTCTTTGCTAACAGCACATCACCTGCAGCGCCTCTCCTGGGCTCGTGACCATATAAACTGGACCGTAGATGACTGGAAAACCGTGGCTTGTTAGATGTGTCCCAGTTTCGCTTGGTAAGACCTGATGGTAGGGTTCGAGTGTGGTGCAGACCCCACGAAGACATGCACCCAAGCTGTCGACAAGACACTGCGCAATGTTAGGGTCCTCTGGTCCAGCTGAACCGATTATTGACTGGAAATGGTTACTTCCGGTTACTTCGAGACTATATGCAGACTTTCATATACTTCATGTCCCCAAACAACGAACGAATATTTATGGATGACAATGCGTCATGTCACCAGTCCGCAGCCGGCAGCGGTTCTTGGGGCTTCAGTCCGGAACCGCGCGACCGCTACAGTCGCAGGTTCGAATCCTGCCACGGGGATGGATGAGTGTGGTGTCGTTAGGTTAGTTAGGTTTAAGTACTTCTAAGTCTAGGGGACTGATGACTTCAGATGTTAAGTCCCATAGTGCTTAGGGCCATTTGAACCATTTTTCTTCACCAGGCCGCAGTTGTTCGCTATTGGATCGACGAACATCGTGGGCGGTTAGAGCGAATAATTTGGCCATCCGACGAACATGTATGGAACATAATAGAGAGGTCAGTTCGCGCACAAATCCGGCACCAGCAACGCTTTCGCACTTACGGACGGCTGTAGAGGCAACATGAGTCAGTTTTTCTGCAGGAGCTTCTAACCACTTGTTGGATCCATGCTACGTCGAGTTGTTGCACCACGCCGGGCAAGAGGAGGTGCGACACGATATTAGCAGGTATCCCATGACTTTTGTCACTTCAGTGTATGACCTCAGCGGAGAACGACACGTGGCAGCTCGTCGCAAGCTTCCAGTTATCTGAACTTGGCGGTTCATGATCACACATTGCCCGGATTTCAGCTGTCGTCTGAACGTTCGTTAGAGCCAACTGAGCATTATCAAGATTTTTTCTTCCTTCTGGAAGTAATGTCGCTCTATTTCACACATAATTGTCCTGAGTCCATCTCGTCACCATTCGTTCTGCACTGACCTGAATCAACACCTTCATCTAAACCTATACTCCTTGAGCCACACGACGGTGTGTGGCGGAGGGTACTTTGTGTACCACTGTCACTTCCCTTTCTACCTGTTCCAGTCACATATGGTTCGCGAGAAGTTTTTGATATTATCTTCGTGGTTTTTTCATGAGATGTACGTTGGAGGAAGCAATATACTGGTTGACTCTTCCAGGAACGTGCGCTCTCGGCACTTTAACAGTAGACCATAAAGGGATGCAGGACGCCTCTCTTGCAGCGCCTGCCACTGGAGTTGGCTAGCCCCTCTGTGACGCTTTCGTGCTTACTAAGTCGAAGGTGGCCACTTACTAGGTAGCAATTGTTACTATGAGATGAAAAGTTTGGGATAGGAGAAGATATAGTTCGGGCCGCATTAAACCAGTCAGAAGATTAATGACTGAAAGAAAGGGTGTTCCTATAACGAAACATGCTGTTCTTCTTTCGATCTTTTCTATTTCCTCTACCAGTCCTGTCTAGTACGAAAAAATGGTTCAAATGGCTCTAAGCGCTATGGGACTTAACATCTGAGGTCATCAGTCCCCTAGACTTAGGACTACTTAAACCTAACTAACCTAAGGACATCACACATATCCATGCCCGAGGCAGGATTCGAACCTGCGACCGTAGCAGCAGCGCGGTTACGGACGGAAGCGACTAGAACCGCTCGGCCACAGCGGCCGGCTGCCTAGTACGGATCCGATGCTGACGGGCAGTATTCAAACATTTATCGAACGGGTGTTTTCTTACCTACTATTTTTTTATGTTGCTTATCCTGAGGATTCTCCCATTGAACCTCAGTCTGATATCTGCCTGACTAACAGTTAATGTTATGTGGCCGCCCAATTACAGATCGCTCCGTGCACATACATTTTGTAAGGATGTAACTGCCTCCAAGTGGTTGTTCTGCAATTCTGTAATCATACAATAAAGTATAGTTCTGTCTTTGCATTCGTACTACGTTACATTTGTTTATGATGAGGGTCTTGCCACTCCTTACACCAAGCGCCGGTCCGCTGCAGGGCTTCCTGCATATAGCTATATTTTTCCAGCGTCGCTACTTCTCTGTATACAACAGCATCATCCCCGAAAAGCCTCATGAAACTTCCGACTTTATCTACTAAGTCATTTATATATATTGTGAAAAGTAATGGTCCTGCAACAAGCCCGTAGCGCACGCCCGAAACCACTTTTATGTATGAAGATTTCTCTCCGTTCGGAATGACATACCGTGTTGTGTGTTTTCCAGAAGCTCCTCTGTCCAGTTACACAGATGATCTGATATTCCATATGGTCGTATTTTGTTGATTAGGCGACAGTGCAAAACTGTATCGTAGGCCTTCCACGAGTCAAGGAACACAGTCTCTACCTGGCCGCCTGCATCTACTGTTTTCTGTGGCTCGTCGACGAACAGAGCGAGCTGGGTTTCAGACGTTCTATGTTTTCGGAACCCATGTTGGTTCCTACAGAGGCGATTTTCAGTATCTAGAAACGTCGTAATACGCGAACATAAAACATGTTCCAAAATTCTACAGCAGATCGACGTCAGAGATATAGTACTGTAATTTTGGGCGTCTGTACGGAGACCCCTCTTGGAAATGACCTGTGATTTTTTCCCAATCATTAGGAACGCTTCGCTTTTCTAGAGACCTATGGTACACTGCTGCCACAATAGAGGCAATCTCTTTCTCATACTCTGTGCTGAATCGAACTGGTATCCTGTCAGGTGCAGTAGCCTAGCCTGTGTTGAGTGATTTCAGTTGCTTTTGTATCCCTCCTTCACTTATTCCATATTTATCATTTTCTCGTTCGTGAGACGACTTCAGGGAGGAACTACAATATGATCTTCTCTCGTGAAACAGTTTTGGAACAAGACGTTTAGTATTCCGGACTTTACTGTATCATTCTGTTTTAGTGCCATTATGGGCACAGAGATTCCGTACAGATGGCTTCCATTTGTTTAATGATTTAACGTAACACAGAACTTCTTACTTTTTTCTGTAAAGTTGGTAGCTAGTTTTTCTGTCGTATTAGTTCAACACTTCACACACATCCCTCCTCACGGTACTTTTGGCTTCTTTTAATTTTTTTTATTTGTGACGCTTTGGCTGCACTAAAATTTCCAGTGAAGCTCTTTCTGCTTTCGTAAAAGCTCCCTAACACGGTTGCCAAACGACGGGTCGTTTCTATCTGTACAATTCTATTCGATACATACTTGTCTAAAGTGTATTGTACGATGCTCTTGAACTTTGTCCATTGATGCTCAACATTGTGTCAGTATTCGACATGAAATTTTCGTGAAGACCTGTCATGTAATCTTAAATTTGTCTCTTGTCTCTCGTACTAAACAGTAAGATCTTCCTACCTATCTTTGTATTCCTATTAAAAATCGTAACAGCGTTATGATCATTGATTCTCTGTTCTACACTAACTGAGTCGAAAAGTTCGGGCACATTTGCCACCAGCAGGACTAAGATGCTATCTTCTCTCACTAACTGTTGGGGTTGTGTGGGGAAGGAGACCAGACAGCGAGGTCATCGGTCTCATCGGATTACGGAAGGAAGTCAGCCGTGCCCTTTCAAAGGAACCATCCCGGCATTTGCCTGGAGCGATTTAGGGAAATCACGGAAAACCTAAATCAGGATGGCCGGACGCGGGATTGAACCGTCGTCCTCCCGAATGCGAGTCCAGTGTCTAACCACTGCGCCACCTCGCTCGGTCTCACTAACTGCTCAAGGTAATTTTCGGATAAGGCACCCACTACAATTTCACATACTTCTCTATCCCTGCTACCCATTCTAATAATTTGAGACTCCCAGTCTATAGCTGGTAAGTTAACATCCCCACCTAAAACTGTAACGTGACTAGGAAATTTACGCGAAGTGTTCTCCATGTTTTCCCTCAGCTGTTCCACCACTACTATTGCTGGGACAGGGATTCTATAAAAGCACCGATGATCACGTTCGATCTACCTTTGAACTTATCTTCACCCAAATTATTTCGCGTTCAGAGTCTGAACTAATCTCACTAGATATTATCGTATTTTTTATTGCTATGATCACGCATCCATCATTAGCGTTCAACTATCTTTGCAATAAACATTCGAGTAGGAATTTATAATTCGTTGCTGCCAACCTCTGGTTTCACCCAGTTTTCCGTCCTAAGTGCTATGTGGGCATTGTTAGCGTTAAATAGTGAGGTTAGTTCCGAGACCTTTCCATAGATGCTCTTGCTGTTAAGTAACAATACATTAACATTTTCTTTCTCATATCTCCTACAATGAATGCTACTCTGTCTGGACTCAGAGGGTGTCTTGTCAGGCCTGTGAGGGATCTCTCTCTCCTAATGAACCCACATACGCACGCCTTATGTTCTACACTACCCTACCAGCTGCTTTCTGCATGTAGTGCTTCCCTAACCCAGTAAAGGGTATCCTACTGTTCTCCACCCGATAGCGGTGGTGGAGAAATTTGCATCCGATACCAGATTGCTCTGCGTCTCTGGTTCAGGGTTTCCACTCTGCTCCAAAGCAGAAGACCGCTGTCGGTTCTGGAAACGGTGCTTCAAAACGATAGTGCTGCTTTCACCGTGCGGGCGAGGTTACCTGTCTTCACCAGACCAGCCAGCCGCTTGTAGGAGCCGAGGCCTTACAGCGAATTTCCTGCGCGATCTACCGCTGTGATGCTCTCATGTCTCTCCCGTAAATTATGCGACCTTTCTGTAAATCCGAAAGATGGCCATAGCGTAAGCTACACGTGCACGTCATCCGGACGTATTGTGTTACCATTTCCAGCTGATGAGAAGTTCCAGCTAATATTAATAATATTAGTTCCACTAACGTTACAAACCCTCCAACAGCCGTCACGTATTCATACTGTTCTTCATCTATTGGAATAGCTGTTTTCTGTTCTTGAAAATAAGTCTTCATATGGATGAAAATTTAATCAGTGTCCCAATTAGGCATGTACGAGGGTAATCCCAAAAGTAAGGTCTCCTATTTTTTATAATTACATAGACCTGTTTATTTCTACAATGGTTTACATCAGTTTACAGCTTGAACATTTAGCTATTTTCGACATAATCACCTTTTCTGTCGATGCATTTTTGTAGACGCTGTGGCAGTTTTTGTACGTCCAGCTCCGCGGCTTTTGCGAAGAAGGATGCCGCCACTGGCGTGATTGTTGCTTGGTCTCAGGTGTAAAGTGGTGTGCCCAGGATTCGTCACCCGTGACAATTGAGTCCAGAAAGTTGTCCTGTTCTGCTGCAAGGCGATGAAGAAATGCGCGGGAAACATCAACTCGTTGCCGCATGTGGTCCTCAGTCAGCATGCGTGGCACCCATCTTGCGCACACCTTGCTGTAGTTCAGTGTTTCCGTTAAAATTCTGTGAGTGGTGCTTCGGGAAACCTCAGGAACCAACGTGCAGAGATCATCCAGGGTGATCCGCCGATTTTCACGCATGTTTCGCCCAATCTTCAAGACTGTCTCCTCAGAAATTGATGGTCTCCCGCTCCTTTGTTCGTCGTGAATTTCGGTCCGACCAGCTACAAACTCTCTACACCACTTACGAACATTTTTGACATCCACACACGACTCACCATACACATCCGTCAAATGGCGATGGATTTCAATCGGTGCAGTGCCCTTTGCGTTGAAAAACCGAATAAATGGGCGCAATTCGCACTTGGCGGTAACATCCAACGGGATCTCCATTCTCAACGGCTGCCAAGCCAAGACTTAGCGCCTTAGTGCAGCGTGCGCATGTTTACACACAATGCGTGAAGCACTCTTCATAACAGTGTGACCAACTGCCACACAAACAGAGTTCTGTACTTATAAAAAAAAGGGGACCTTACTTTTGGGATTACCCTCGTAGATACTGGACTGTAAGTACGGTAGCGTTTGGAGCAACAGTTTTCGTTAACAAATATCTATGTGCTTTAATAATTAAGATCATCCTGTACGTAGGTGTCCGCAGCTCGTGATCTTGCGGTAGCGTTCTCGCTTCCCCCGCACGGGCTCCTGGGTTCGATTCCCGGCGGGGTCATGGATTTTACCTGCCTCGAGATGACTGGGTGTTGTGTCGTCTTCATCATCATCATTCATCCCCATTACGGTCGGAGGAAGGCAATGGCAAACCACCTCCGCTGGGCCTTGCCTAGTATGGCGGTGCGGGTCTCCCACATCGTTCCCTCTGCTCCTCGGAGTATGGGACATCATCATCAATATCGGCAACGGCCTTGCCGCAGTGGAAACACCGGTTCCCGTCAGATCACCGAAGTTAAGCGCTGTCGGGCGTGGCCGGCACTTGGATGTGTGACCATCCAGCCGCCATGCGCTGTTGCCATTTTTTGGGGTGCACTCAGCCTCGTGACGCCAATTAAGGAGCTACTCGACCGAATAGTAGCGGCTCCGGTCAAAGAACACCATCATAACGACCGGGAGAGCGGTGTGCTGACCACACGCCCCTCCTATCTGCAACCTCAACTGAGGATGACACGGCGGTCGGATGGTCCTGATGGGCCACTTGTGGTCTGAAGACAGAGCGCTTTTTGTACGTAGGTGAGTAGCACAACACGTACTATCAACAGTTGTCTTCAAATATGAGGGTGTTCAATTAGTTATGCAAACTTTTTTTCTGAAAACATATTGGCTTTATTCGGGTTTCCAATTCACCATATTTTTCCCCAATTTTTAGGCTACAAAACCCTATTTATCAACATAATCTCCATTCAATGCGGCGGCCTTACACCACCTAATTGGAAGGACCTGTACGCTCGTATGGTACCACTTTACTGGTCGACGTCGGACGTCGGAGCCAATGTCTTGCTGCATCAATAATCTCCCCACCATCTACGTTCTGCTTTTCGAAAAGTGCATCCTTCATTGAGCCAAACAGGTGGAAATCGGAAGATGTGTAGGCGGCGAGGAATCCAGGGGGCACACACGTTTGAATACCCCAACTGGTGGACAAGTGTGGCAGCACCACCAACAGAGGCGTGTAGTGGTGCAGCGAGATGTTTGTAATCCGTCGATCGCCTCGAATGAGAGTGTCCGCACGATACAACATTGCAGGAGTGATAGTTACGCGTGCCGGGAGATCGGACAGGTTTGCGCAACCTTCTTGCGATGATGAGAGACGCTTCGCCTAAAGACTCATCGCCTTTTCTTCACTGCCGAGTCCCCGTAGGCATTCTGTAAGTGCCTATGAATAATTTCGACGCTCTGGTTTGCCGCCGAAAGAAACTCAATTATTGTTCTCTGTTTAGAAAGCATCTGCGTTACAGGTGCCATTTTGAAGGCTACATGTAGCGCTGCCGACAACCGGAAATTCAGGAAACTTCAGGGTCTGAAGCGGGGATATTCCACAATGACCTCCAACAAATTCCGGATCTTTTCTACCGAAATTGGCCGAGAAAAAATGTGTTGCATTACTTATTGAATGCCCCTGGTTCCTAACCGGGAGAGTGCAATGTAGCCCGACTAGCCCCATTTTCTTCTCTTTGTAAATGATACAAGGCATCAAGAACACCAACGTCCAAATGAGGCATCTAACGCGCAGAGTGCGGAGGGTGTGTTTCGGGACGGAGGTGATTCTGGAAGTTGCACAGGTGATTTTCCTACCAAGTCCATTCAGTTTACAGTGAACATGAAACAGAGGATCTTTTTCAACATTGTCGGTGACCAACCGTTGCCCTTCCTTCTTTGCCTTTGTGGTGAGTACGCTGTGGACACTTTGTGTTCCATTATGTCACCAGTCACGTTTAAAAAGATGAGTACTCATCTGACAAAGATTGAGGCCCACTTTCGCACCTCGACTAACACACTAAATCATCCGATCTTAATACCAAATAAAATGTTTGGCCCGAAACATAGCAATCATGCGGAAAGATACAAACACAGCAATCAGTCGCAGTCCAGTTGGTTTCCTATTATTCTTGCATATCCAGATTTCAGCTAAAATAGCCATCTTCAGCGCTAAAATGCAAGAAAATCACAGAATCAGAACCGATTTACATAAAACAATAAGTAAAACACCACGCTATTCTATAGAAATAATCCATTTCAATCAAAATACAATCTGAGTGAGTTATAATTCAACGAACTCCCACCAGTAAATGTCACCAGACGACTTTAATGGTGTACAGACAGAAGGAAACAGAGGTTGTTGTTTACAACAAGTACAGCAGCCTTAGTCAGCGTCATGTAGTGTAAGTAACGCCATGCATAGTCCGCAAACTAACAAACCCATTTCCTTTCCGATGTAGTAGATTAAAGCTCATTTTTATCTAAACAAGATATATATTTGCATATCACCTTTAAAATACATCAAGAAATGCCGATTTACAATGTGTTGATTAATATGTTAGAGGCGAAACGATCCATCAAATCTTCTGCAAAAGACCATTAATTGGGTACTACAGCTGACCCTACCCAATGGTTACATCACAATCGAAATAAAAATTAAAATATTTAACAGCTCTTCAAAAAAGATTTGTATGAACTTCTATATTTCTCTCAAATTAACTGCTTAGTCGATCACTATGATACCAGCGACTACACTAGATTTTAGCTCTGAACGAATTCCAGTTGCTATGTAACTACACTACTGGCCATTAAAATTGCTACACCACGAAGACCACGTGCTACAGACGCGAAATTTAACCGACAGGAAGAAGATGCTGTGATATGCAAATGACTAGCTTTTCAGAGCATTCACACAAGATTGGCGCCGGTGGCGACACCTACACGTACTGACATGAGGGAAGTTTCCAACCGATTTCTCATACACAAACAGCAGTTGACCGGCGTTGCCTGGTGAAACGTTGTTGTGATACCTCGCGCAACGAGGAGAAATGCGTACCATCACCTTTCTGTCTTTGATAAAGGTCGGATTGTAGCCTATCGCGATTGCGGTTTATCGTATCGCTATTTTGCTGCTCGCGTTGGTCGAGATCCAATGATTGTTAGCAGATTACGGAATCCGTGGGTTCAGGAGGGTAATACGGAACGCCGTGCTGGATCCCAACGGCCTCGTATCACTAGGAAGCAGTCGAGATGACAGGCATCTTATCCGCATGGCTGTAACGCATCATGCAGCCACGTCACGATCCCTGAGTCAACAGATGGGGACATTTGCAAGACAACAGTTCGACAACGTTCGCAACAGCATGGACTATCAGCTGCATCACAGACAGGAGCGCCTGCGATGGTCCCTGATTCAACAGATGGGGACGTTTGCAAGACAACAGTTCGACAACGTTCGCAACAGCATGGACTATCAGCTGCAACACAGACAGGAGCGCCTGCGATGGTGTACTCAACGACTAACCTGGGTGCACGAATGGCAAAACGTCATTTTTCGGATGAATCCAGGTTCTGTTTACAGCATCATGATGGTCGCATCCGTGTTTGCCGAGATCGCGGTGAACGCACATTGCAAACGTGTATTCGTCATCGCCATACTGGCGTATCACCCGGCGTGATGGTATGGGGTGCCATTGGTTACAAGTCTCGGTCACCTCTTGTTCGCATTGACTGCACTTTGAACAGTGGACGTTGCATTTCAGATGTGTTACGACCCGTGGCTCTACCCTTCATTCGCTCCCTGCGAAACCCTACATTTCTGCAGGATAGTGCACGACCGAATGTTTCAGGTCCTGTACGGGCCTTCCTGGATACAGAAAATGTTCGACTGCTGCCCTGGCCAGCACATTCTCCAGATCTCTCACCAACTGAAAACGTCTGGTCAATGGTGGCCGAGCAACTGGCTCGTCACAATACGCCAGTCACTACTCTTGATGAACTGTGGTATCGTGTTGAAGCTGCATGCGCAGCTGTACCTGTACACGCCATCCAAGCCCTGTTTGTCTCAATGCCCAGGCATATCAAGGCCGTTATTACGGCCAGAGGTGGTTGTCCTGGGTACTGATTTCTCAGGATCTATGCACCCAAACTGCGTGAAAATGTAATCACATGTCAGTTCTAGTATAATATATTTGTCCAATGAATACGCGTTTATCATCTGCATTTCTTCTTGGTGTAGCAATTTTAATGGTCAGTAGTGTATGTTATGAAGACGACTTTCAGAAATTTTTAAAATTCTTATTTCGAATGTGATGTAACAGTTCTGTTGGGGACAGCTATACGAAGCAATTACGGTCTGTTGCATAAGATTTGCTGGATCGTTTCACCAGTAACATATTAATCAATATATTGTAAATCGGCATTTCTTGGTGTATTTAATGGCGATATGAAAGTATACTTGCTAATTTTATTTAATTAAAAATTAGTTTTAAACCACTATATCGGAAAGAAATTGGGTTAGTTTCATTTTGGACTTTGCTGGGCCTTACTTTCACTACATGATGCTAACGAGGCTGCTGTACTTGTTGTTAACAACAACTTCAGTTTTCTTCTGTCTCTAAACCAGTAAAGTCGTCTGGTGACATTTACTGGTGGGAGTTCGTTGGTTTATAACTCACTCAGATGGTCTGTTGACTAAAATGCATCATTTTCATGGGATAACATGATGTTTTACTTATCGTTTTATGTAAATCAATTCTGATTCTGCAATTTCTTTGCATTTTACCGCTGAAGATGGCTACTATAGCTGAAATTTGGATATGCAAGAATGCTCTGTCCCTATTCTTCTTCGTAATAATCTGTAGTCGCTGTGCACAACGGCTCCGTATGCAATCAAAGTTGGTTAACGAAGCAATTAACATCGCCGTAGTTTAGTAGCTCTAAAGGCTCTATATAGTGTTACGTTCTTTAATGATGATTTTACTGTGTAATGTGCTGTTGAACAAATGGTGTGCTTAATCAGTTTTACTGGAATCCAAAGAAAAATTAAACAACCTCACCTGGAAAAACCAGTATGTAATGCCTGTAATGAACTCAATCCCTCTGAAATTTCCTCAGTCTCGTGAGCACCAAGTTCTATTACCCTGCGCAGTAAACTGATAAAATTTCCAATGCAAATAAACAATGAAATACATTTTCCTTAGCTCTCGAGTCGCAACGGACATAATCTTGTTACTTTGTTCTCTTCACAGTAGACATACAAAATAGTCAATCTTGGCTCAGAGAAGTGCAATGCCGGCCGTAAAATAGCTTCACACAAATAACGTCAGTATATTAGTTGATAAATGAATAGCCTTGCAAATGTTCAGTGATAATTTTGGATATTGTCTCAGCAGTGTGCAATGCTGCCCGCAGTGCAACTGTTACAAACATTAATACTTTTCTAATTCTGGTTGAAAAATAATTTCTTTTAAAAAATACTCATTGGATTTAAACAAACAGGACATCGAAAAAGATTAGGTACTGATAACGGTATTTGCTAAGACCGACATCTTCATTTCGAAAACTGTATTCAAAACAAAGTTTCTCCTTCACAAAATCTAGTCTGAAACATTTTACATTAACTTCAAAATCAGTCAACTTCACAATTATTCTACAGTTCTCACTTACTGACGTAATTAAAGAGACTTGGGTTGTTACACGGCAAAAGTCTAACATCGTTTAACAAAATAGATTCCAGAATTTCACTTGTCTGTATCAGGATTACAAAACACACAAAATATTACAAATCGGACACATTTAATCAACCTATACATAAAATCTGATGGAAAATACTTGGTTCCTACATTCAAGGGTCAGTACTGTAAAATTAGCAAAAGCCACATTGCATTGCTGCATACTTAAAAGCAACAGAGTGCAACGGCAACCGCTACTGCGCTCCGCGCTCTCCCACTTACAATCGATTCTGCCACTCAGGCAACATCTTTTGTTCATTGTTGCCAAAGATACAGTATCTCCTACGTATGATAACCATTTCATGTCATTTTTCACGAAATATTTTACAAAATCGGGCTCCACGTAAAAGTGGACCCTTCACAATACCAGTGAGAGGCTTCAGCTGGATATGACGTGGTGAAGACACTTTTGAACTCTCTTCCCCACCAAACTGAGGCCATTACCGGAGCTAGAGGGGGTACTACATTCCTGGAAGAGAACATGGCTGTGAAATGGCTGGACACAGCCAATAGCATCGTTTCCGGCTCTCCAGGTTTGATAGTCCCGGAAGAAAACTCCTGTGAAGTTTGGAAAGTAGGAGAGAGGTCCTGGCAAAAGAAAACCTGTAAAATCAGTGGAGAGTGGATAGCTCCCTCGGTGTGCGCACTGCCAGTGAGAGGCAAGGTTCCTGGCTGTAGTCACGAATCATGGTCAAGCGCCCAGTTTTAATTTGGCAGGAAGTATGAGGTGTTTGTGACTGTAGGTACGGCCGGCGTCCGCAGCAGTTCCTGTGCCTGGTCGCCCACGTGGCCAGCAGGCTGCTGATCGTCCTCGCTCCAGACGTCCTGGTACTCTTCATCCTGGCCGAGTCTCTGGTGTCAGCCGTCGCTGGACCTATGCTAGAATCTGCCTTGGCCGTTGGTGAGTTCTTCAGCTTTTAGCTTCACTTTCATAAGTCTGAAACGTTGCGTTACTCAGAAAATTTGAAGACGGGTATGTTGACTGTGTATCTTGTGGTCTCAGCTTAGAGCAAAATGTGTAATTGACACTGACCATCACTCACCCTAGTCTAAGGGTAGCGTCTTTCATTAGTAATAAAAACGTCCTCGGGCCAGGGTTCCAAACCCGGCAGCGCTTAAATCTTCATTAATAATCAGCCGGCCAATGACTTCCGGCATAAGACGTCACCCTCATTCGACCAACGGCACTGTCAAAGAGGGCGAAGGAGCGGACAGAGGTTCAGGGCACTCCCATGTCCTTCGGGTGAAAACTGCCCCTAAAGGTGGAAAAATCAGCAATGATCAAAGGCATGAGGATGAAAAAGGCACGGATACATAACGTATATCCACAGTATATGTGGCCTGCAATTGAAAAAGTGTCATGATGAACTCTCTGTTGGCAAAAGATTCCGGAGTAGTCCCTTATTCGTATCTCTGGGAGGGGACTCCCAAAAGGGAGGTGTCCCTGAGAAAAAGACTGAATAGCCAACGAAAGGAAATCGTTGTGAGATTCGGGGCGTGGAATGTGAGAAGCTTGGACCGAGTAGGGAAGCTAGAAAATCTGAAAAGGGAAGTACAAAGTACCAATCTAGGTACAGTAGGAGTCAGTGAAGTGAAATGGAAAAAAGGCCAGGATTTCTGGCCAGATGAGAAAAGGGTGATGTCAACAACAGCAGAAAATGGTATAACGGGAGTAGGATTTGTTATGAGTAGGAAGGTAGGGCAGAGACTGTTACTGTGAACAATTCAGTGACAGGGCTGTTCTTATTAGAACTGACAACAAACCAACACCGCCAACGATAATTTAGCTATACATGCTGACGTCGGTAGCTGAAGATGAAGAGAGAGAGAAAGTATATGAGGATACTGAAAGTGTAACGCAGTACGTAAAGAGAGACGAAAACCTAATAGTCATGGGGGACTGGAATGCGGTTTTAGGGAAAGAAGCAGAAGAAAATGTTACAGGGGAATATGGGTTTGGGACAAGGAATGAGATGCGAAAAATACTAATTGAGTTCTGTGATAAATTTCAGCTACTAATAGCGAATACTCATTTTAAGAAACACGAGAGGAGGAGGTATACTTGGAAAGGTCGGGTGATGCGAGAAGATTTCAATTAGATTAGTTCATGGTCAAATAGAGGTTCTGAAATCAGGTGCTGGATTGTAAGACGTACAAGAGCAAATATAGACTCAGACAACAATGCGATAGTGACGAAGAGTAGGCCAAAGTTTACGAAATTAGTCGAGAAGAATCAATACGCAAAGTAGTGTGATATGGATGTACTGAGGAATGACGAGATACGCTTGCTTCTCTAAGGCTATAGATACAACAGTAAGTAATAGTTCAGTAGTTGGTACAACTGAAGAGAAATGGACATCTCGTAAATGGGCAATCACAGTAGTTGGAAAGAAAAACACATGTACAAAGAAGGTAACTGCAAAGACAACATGGATAACAAAAGAAATACGTCAGTTGATCCATGAAAGAAGGAAGTACAAAAATGTTCATGAAAATTCAGGAATACAGAAATTCAAGTCGCTGAAGATTGAAATAAATAGAAAGTGCAGGGAAGGTAAGATGAAATGGCTGCATGAAAATTCTGAAGAAATCGGAAAAGAAATGTTTGTTGTAAAGACTGGCGCAGCATGTAGGAAAGTCAAAATAACTTTCGGGGAAATTAAAAGCAAGGGTGATAACACTAAGACTGCAATGCAGAGGAGAGAGCGGATAATTGGAAAGAGTACATTGAAGGGCTCTACGAGGGGAAAGATTTGTCAGATGAGCTGGAAGAAGAAACAGGAGTCGATTTAGAAGAGATAGGGGATCCAGTATTAGAATCAGAATTTAAGAGAGCTTTGGAGGACTTAAGGTCAAATAAGGCGGAAGGAATAGACAAAATTCCATCATAGGGGGACTATTCACGTTATTGTGCAGATTGTATGAGTCTGGCGACATACCATCTGACTTTCAGAAAAATATCATCCACACCATTCCGAAGACTGCAAGATCTGACAAATGCGATAATTATCGCACAATAAGATTAATAGCTCATGCATCCAAGTTGCTCACAAGAATAATATATACAAGAATGGAAAAGAAAATTAAGGATCTGATAGATGATCTGTTTGGTTTTAGGAAAGGTAAAGGCACCAGAGAGGCAATTCCGACGTTGCGGTCGATGATAGGATTTGTCGAACTGTAAAAAGCGTTCGACAATGTAAAATGGTGTAAGATGTTCGGAATTCTGAGAAAAATAGGGGTAAGCTATACGGAGAGACGGGTAATATACAATAGGTACAAGAGCCGAGACGGTATAATAAGATTGGACGACCAAGAACGAAGTTCTCAGATTAAAAAGGGTGTAAGACAGGGATGTAGTCTTTCACCCTTACTGTTCAATATGTACATCGAAGAAGCAATGGTGGAGATTAAAGGAAGGTTCAGGAGTGAAATTAAAATTCAAGGTGAAAGGATATCAGTGATACGATTCGCTGATGACATTGCTATCCTGAATGAAAGTGAAGAAGAATTACGTGATCTGATGGATGGAATGAACAATCTAATGAGTACAGAATATGGACTGAGAGTAAATCAAAGAAAAGCGAAAGTAATGAGAAGTAGCAGAAATGAGAACAGCGAGAAACTTAACATCAGGATTGATTGTCTGAAGCGGTTGAAGTTAAGGAATTCAGCTACCTAGGCAGCAAAATAACCAATGGCGGACGGAGCAAGGAGAACATCAAAAGCAGACTAGAAATAGCAAAAACGGCATTCCAGGCCAAGAGAAGTCCACTAGTATCAAACATAGGCCTTAATCTGAGAAAGAAATTTCTGAGAATGTATGTCTGGAGAACAGCATTGTGTGGTAGTGAAACATGGTCTGAGGAGAAAACCGGAACAGAAGAGAATCGAAGCATTTGAGATGTGGTGCTAAGACGAATGTTGAAAATTAGGTGGACTGATAAGGTAAGGAATGAGGAGGTTCTGCGCGGAATCGGAAAGGAAAGGAACATATGGGGAACACTGATAAGGACATCCGTTAAGACATCAGGGAATGACTTCCATGGTACTAGAGGGAGCCGTAGAGGGCTAAAACTGTAGAGGAAGACAGAGATTGGAATACATTCAGCAAATAATTGAGGACGTTGGCTGGTTGGCTGCAATTACTACTCTGAGATGAAGAGGTTGGCACGCGAGAGAAATTCGTGGTGGGCCACATCGAACCGGTCAGAAAGCTGATGATTAAAAAAGGGTCAGTCAGGAGAGCTGAGTGATTTCGAACGTGGGCTGCTCATTGGATGTCACCTGAGTAACGAGGGAGCTGAAGGTGGTTGTAAAACATCGCACGAAATCCGCGAAAGGAGTCACTCGTGTGTTGCAAGTTGCTCCCAAGGGTGCAGCAAGAGCAATGACTGTGCGTAGGAAGTTAAAAATAACAGCGTAAACATTTCCGTAGTCATTTCTAAGCGAAGCTAGAGGTGGTGTAAAGAGGACGCCACTAGGCAATGGATAACTGGAAAAGAGTGATCTGAACTGATGAGTCGCGCTATATCTTGTGGAAATTCTGTGGAAGGGATTGGGTTTGGGAAAAAATCTGGAAAACTTTACCTACAGCGAAGTACAGAGGAGGCGAAAGTGTTTTTCACCGGTAGGGTATAGTCCCCTTATTGCACTTAAGAAACGCTGATAGGGAACGACACGAACGCATTTTACAACATTGTGTATTACGTACAGTAGAGGAACAGTTCGAATGCAATGATTACTTTAATCAGCAAGACAGTGCCCTCTGTCTTAAAGGCCGACCGGTGTGACCGAGCGGTTCTAAGCGCTTCAGTCTGGAACGGCGCGACCGCTACGGTCGCAGGTTCGAATCCTGGCTCGGGCATGGATGTGTGTGATGTCCTTAGGTTAGTTAGGATTATGTAGTTCTAAGTTCTAGGGGACTGAGGACCTCAGATGTTAAGTTCCATAGTGTTCAGAGCCGTTTGAACCATTTTTTTTCATAAATCAGCATCTGTGAGCCAATGGTTTGTGGACAGTCATATCTCTGAAATAAACTGGTATGCCCAGGGCCCTGACTTGAAGCCAATGGAACACCTTTGGGATGAGGTAGAACGTCAATTTCGCTCCAGACCCCAGCGTCCAACATAACTATCTTTTTTGATTTCAGCTCTTGAGGCAGAGTGTGCTGCCATTCGTCCACAGACATTCAGGCACCTTACGAAATTATCCCCAGCTGAGATCAAGTCGTCGTAAAGAAGAAGGCTCTAAACACTCTATATTTATGTCCAGTTACGGGTGTTCGGATATTGGTGATCAGATAGTGTCTATTACATTAATTTGTAAGTTCCCTACTTTCTGCTCGTCAGCTCTTGAACTATATTGCTTTCTACTGAAGTACTTGTTGCTGAATGTACAAGCAAGGTCGTCCAAGTATTCCAATTTCAGCCAAAATTATAGTTGTTCTTATCCAAATATTTACACTGGTACTGCTCTTGGCAACCAACTAAGTCCGTTCAGAACCTGAGCGGAATAACCCGACAGTCATCTAAAGTACTGCGTGAAGCTGTACGTTGCGTGCCATTCACTATCTTCGAACCTCGGTTTGGACCTACTCTTTGGATATTCTACATTTGGGTGACGACTTCTCGTGTCTCATACTTGGTTCTGATCCGCGCTTTATTGCCTTCCGCGGATCGACGTGCCGTTCTCGCGACTGCCTCGAAGTCGCGAGTTCGTTGGTAGCCACACCAGTCTGAACTTTCCTGTTCATGATGTGTTGACTCCAGTAGTCCGTCTGCCCGCAGACACACCACTGCCTTTACTTCATTGCCACGTGGGCCATTAATGTCAGCAATGCACCACTGTCTTCAACATCATGGAGCCCACATAGCTCCTCACTCTTCTCAAGTCACCATGACGATCCATGAGCCTGCAGTGGCTCGAAAACATGTTCACGGTTGAATAAATCGTAAAAAATCGACTGGTTGCATATTTAATTTACTACCAGATAAATGCCAATAATAGACCATTTTTCTCGTTACACACAGATGGTGCCTATTCTGAACCAGCAACAATCACAGTAGCGCAGGTATTGGTGATTAACAGGTGTGTATTGAATCTAGAGGTGAACATGGGGGCTTATTCTAGAATGGAGAACAACTGTGTAAGTTGAAATGACAAGTTTAATGTCGCAAATTTTAGCATAAAATTACAACTTTTACATAGTTTTCAACTCAACATCTTAAAAACAGCACAATGGATAATGCATCCCGCCAACATCAAAAAGTGAAATAATTCTATACACAACAATATTGAATATTAACTCTCTTAAAGAATATTAATCCTAAGCACAATAATATGAAACTTTAATTGGAAGTTTCTTTACAGAATTGCTCCTACACATACGTTATGATGTTGGTCAGTACTACGAAAATCATCCGATTCCGGTTCTAAGTTCGGTACTATTTAGGATGACAATCAAATCTACGGTGGATGGTTAGTTATGTGACAAATTTGAGGGCAAGATTACCCAAGGCCCCTCGAGCTTACAGTGAACGCAAGCTGGTGAACCAACAAAGTTTACGCCTCTGCATGCAGTATTTACCTTAAGCTGCGACGAGCTGCCGACTCCAAGGCCGCTCTCTCCCACTGAAATTCCTACAAAACTAATCACGTCTTTGCTGAATTTTTCAGCAGAAACCTCCCCTATGTTTCTTGTTATGTAAGAAAACATATCTCAGCCCTAGTCTTAGTACATGGCGATATACACGCGTATGGTTGGAGCAGCATGCATATTATAATGCCCCCTCAGTTATTGCAAGAACAATTAACTAATTTGGCTGGTTCATTTCTCCACAGTTGGAGCTAAACGTTGCTACAATTAATCTCTAGCTGGATTGCAGCCGCTGTGAACGAAGTGTCCACACAAATTTCTTCTCTGCGCCATGCAAAGCGTTAAGTGCTCTGTTCTGCACTTGACGCCAGTTAAGAGAAGTGTCCCCAAAAATTTCTCTCTTGTCCTACTCATGGCGGAGCATCCTCCCCCAGTTGGTTTCATTCATTCTTCACGTCACCGCTTTTTCCGACCATTAGGAGCGTTCCTCTTATTTTGTGGAAACTCTCTCTACCAATCGCAATGTCCCTTCTATCAAACTGCGTCGAAAATTCAGTATTTTTCTCCTTCCTAGTGCGTTTCCGCCAGTCGAATGTTTTGTGCCCGTTGTAGACGTCTAAAGTATGGTACATTGACCTTTCCATGTGTCGCACTCGCTGGACACGTGATCGAAATGCGTAACTAATTTTTGTTCGTATCCCGTTGGAATTCCGAAACGCAGCTTTCTAAAGCTTTTTCTCTGTCCCTTGTGCAGATGTGCCACTACACGTGGTCCTCCCTCCTGAATCACCTGTTCAGAGTCGCTAACCTTCCTCTTGCCACCCCTTTAAGTGGTTTCAGTCGTAACCCCTGCAGCACGCATCTTCACTACACCATTGTCCACCTGGCTTTTCAAACTAAAAACGACTCGCATTGCCTGTTCCACCTTCCACTCAAAGACATGCATTATATAGGAACGGTATGTTAATTACTGACAATTGACTGTCATCCCTTTTTGCATTACATACTGATAGGCAAATGTTCTCATAACCTCCGAATTAAGTCAGGTGTCATATTCACCTTCTCGTTGCGATGTATAAAGCTCTCATGGAAGGTGCGAATCTGACCATTTATTCTGCCACCTTACAGAGGTGCCATAGACAGTAATTGTAGACCAGGGGACGAAATACATGCCAGATGTGACTGTTGTTAAAAGTATAAAAATTGAGGACTGATCCACTTCATCCACAAACTAACAGAGGAATTTTATCAAGGTCGTTGAACAATTAGAAAGACACCAATTTAAATCACAGTTTCAGTTCGTCATCCACAATGGATATACCGAAATGGTCTATTATAGTCAGCACAAAGTGATTACCTGCTGGTGTTCAGTTGAATGGGCCTAACATCTCCACCTCAGTGAAACAGAACAGTTTCAGGCAACCTCTGTAACAGTGCCTGCTTCTCATTTAAATGTGCCGCCTTTGCACAACCCACACAATTTCTGACGTATTGGTCAACATCATTCTTACCTTCCCTTTCAACAGTACTTTTCTGCCACTCTCCGATTCGGCGTTCTGCATTCCCTATAGCCTGATAAGGTGTGATAATGCACTTCGCATCATACTTCTAGCTTCAACTTCGCTGGAACCACCACTTGTGGTCAAAATTTCGTTTCTGTACATAATAATCCACTGTTGTTTGCCATACTGTCTACACTCCTCGTCGGCACTCTGTGCTGTTTGTCATTCCCCAAAGTTCTGACCTAGTGTCTGTATTACCGCTATATTTCTGCCGAACCTGCCCACATTATCATGTTTCTTCCCAGGTTTGTGGATTACTTCGTACTCAAATTCAATGACTTTCCATGCACACCTTGCTAATCAGCTGGATGGGTCCTTCAAAACTAGTAACCACTTCAAAGCTATGTGGTCCAACACTGCTTTGAATTTTCTACCGTGCGGGTAACGCCAGAAGCATGTTACTCTGTACACCGACCTAAGCTTGCCTCTCTCTGTTATAGAGTAATTCCTTTCGACTCCAGTCAACTGTCTTGATGCAAAAGGCAACAGGATGTGCCTCTCCACCCATTTCCTGACTTAAAACACACTCAAGTGAATGACTCAACACATCACATGATAATTTGAACTCCTTTTGAGAGTCTGGAATCATCAACAATGGACTTGACATTAACATATTTTTCAACAAATGATCCACGACGTTCTTCTGACCCTACAAACTTAACACCTTCTTTCAACGATTGTGTAAGTGGTTTTTCAATATCCGTAAATCCCTTCTTGAACTTCCTGTAATAATTCTTGTAGCCCAGGAAGAATTGCAACTCCTTGGTTGTTCCTGGTACTGGAAAATCTTGCACTGCCTGTACCAACTTAGAATGAGTTCTTACACCATCTTTACTAATGATATGGCCCAAATAATTAACTCCTTCCATCACAAGGTGATATTTTTCCACGCTGAGTGTCAAACGGCCTGCTTATATTGCGGCGACGTCAGCCTCCTGACACCTCTCTGAACGGTATGGTGGTGAGTGGCGGGATCGAATTGCTCACTGTAAACATTGTTGACAGTTAAGAATTACTTTTATTGACTTCAGTACACGATGTATCGAGGCGACCATGCCCCTCTCTGTTGTCACTGGAAGTAGCTGACATATTTGTAACAGCTTCTGCCATGGCTGCTGACCTAGCACACAGCATTGTTGTCAGTAGGCTGACAAACTTCAGAGGACCTGGCCATTAATGCCAGTGAGACGCTCCACTAAACCTGCAGGGCAGAACAAGTGATTAGGATTGGGGAAAGGGCCAAATAAGGTGTCGGTCAGGTTCACTCAAAATTGTAATTTATTATAATTTAATAACACCTTCACCCAAAACGGCACATAACCAACCTTTAGAACTACATGCTTCAAAAAGGCAATTATTTCGTGGCTGAGGGCCTCCAAACAAGAAATCTTAAAAATCAACAAAATAAAAATCCAGTTAATAGTAAATAAAATAATTAAAATATATATGGTATCACAGCTAGGCTGGAAAGCCTCGAGACAAAAGTAGATAGAACAAACATATGCAATGTGTAATACAAGCAGCTGAGGGCCACAATTAAATTTGAAAATTTGAAAATATATTACCATAATCTTTTAATTCAGAAGGCCTCAACGTTTTTCCTTAAAGGATAATTTCAAGAATAAGATTTTAAGCGGCTTAAGGCCCACAATTAACTGACAATTAAACACCAGTCAGAAGGACAATAAAGAAAACGGCGCTCAGAAGTCTCCAGGGAGGTCGGTCTGCCCTCGTTCACTTAGGCGAGACAGGTGGTGAGCCCAACTACACTTGATCCATCGGAACCCAACCAGGAGACAGCCACGGACCGACTGACAAAATGGTTCAAATGGTTCTGAGCACTATGGGACTTAACATCTGTGGTCATCAGTCCCCTAGAACTTAGAGCTACTTAAACCTAACTAACCTAAGAACATCACACACATCCATGCCCGAGGCAGAATTCGAACCTGCGACCGTAGCAGTCGCGCGGTTCCAGACTGAAGCGCCTAGAACCGCACGGCCACATCGGCCGGCGACCGAGTGACACAACGACTTGCTTGCCACCAATCAGTATATGAGAACTCAAACACAAAAGGTTACGAACGTGATCATCCACCCTGAAATATGTATTAGCTGTCAAAGTTACACACCATGTTGGATAGCAACAATAGGTAAGGAAAGGACGCTGCCTGAAATTACGTTAGTGGCCAGGGCAGGTAACCGGAACACTAAAGGTCAAAAGGCAGAAAATTCCGCTAGTGCACTCGAATTATAGTCAACCAATATAGTTAACTGCGCCGCATGGAGGCTAAATTTCAACAATAGTAACACTTGGTGTTGCTCACAGGAAAACCTCCCCAACAGCGAACCACCGAAACGAACCACACAACATGAATGCATGTGACTTGGGTAGTTGAAACCACTATTCAGCTTTGACGTCCTGGGTCGGTGAACCACGATGCTCGTAGCGATCGGACAGCTTCACACACGGTCCGACACTGCACAGGGACCGCCAGCGGACCCAGCCAACTGCACCGCGCGGAGATAACTTCCCTGGTCTGCAGCAACCGACCGTCTCCTCCCAGAATGCCGACAACATCTAAAACAGTCATCAGTGGAAATAACGCGAACTACACACACAACCTGACAAAAACTTGCACGAAGACCTGAACAATACCCAACAGTAACTAAGGACGCACGAAGACAAATCGGAAGACGATGCGAACACACACAGTCGACTCAAGAATGATCGGTGAGCCAAAACGCGTCGTCCGGTAGGACGACCGACTGACGATCCACCAAGACCGTGGTCTGGCTCAGGTGATGCGTGGTGGCAATGGTCGGGCGAGCCATGTCGACGCAGACCTCACTGCTGCTCCAACCCGACTGCACTAGTGCCGCATTGCAACTCCCCGACTGGCAGATCCGGACTGCACTCCAGACGCGTTCCAACTGACTTGCAGACCCGAACTCGCGACCCGAACCCCCTACGACACGCAATAACCGGGAAGTAATATCAGTTGAGCAAAGATTCTACGAGAGGGGATACATCGAAGCGCGCTGCTAGCACCAGTCAAGGTCAGGCAAAGCAGCAACTCAGTGACAGTAGTAATTTAAATTAACGTAGTGAGGTGGAAGTACGTTACAAAACAAGGTGTAAAATACATGATGGCGGGAACACGAGCCACACACGGCTCAGTTAGCAATGCACCACTTTCTTCAACGTCATGGAGCCCACATAGCTCCTCACTCTGCTCTGGACGGGAGTCAGATGGCGGCTCACACTTTGGTGCCAAGTGCCACTGGGAAGTCAGTGTCGGCAGCAACAGGCATGGATGGCAGTTTGGCACGGCTGTGGCACCTAGACTTAACGCTGGCAGCAGGCACAGCCTGGTCTCGAACCCATGGCTACCGCTGGTAGTGCCCAGTCTTCTCGTTATCTGGCGTGGCTCTGGCATCATAGCGGTGGTGCTGGTTTCCGGTGACGAGAAACGACTCCTGCCTCAAAATTAAGAGTTATCTACAGGGTGGTTATAATTTAACTTCCCCTACTTAACACATTATAACAGGGAAACTAATTATTCTAAGAGTACCAGACTTAGTAGCATTAATGTCCAGAGTATGGGGTGCATGATTTCTGTGTGTCACAGCGACACCGTCCAGTTCTAACTATAGCCACCAGGTGCCGTGCTCAGTCATCGCGATTCATAGTCTTACACACTAGACCAGTCGCAGTGCGCTTGTTGAAGTGTCAATATGAGCTTCAACTAATGGAGCAGGGCACTATTGATGAAGCTCTATTATCAAAACAACAGTAATGCTGCAGCTGCAACGTCGAGAATATCGTCGGCTGAAAGGATTACGGAAGGAACCTCTTGGTCCACCTGCTATGCGAAACATGATGAAAAAGTTCGAATCAACTGGAGAACTGGACGTCGCTCCCGGAAGAGGCCAACGACTGGACCGGCCGGGTGGCCGAGCGGTTCTAGGCGCTACAGTCTGGAACCGCGCGACCTCTACGGTCGCAGGTTCGAATCATGCCTCTGGCACGGATGTGTCTGATGTCCTTAGGTTAGTTAGGTTTAAGTAGTTCTAAGTTCTAGGGGACTGCTGACCTCAGAAGTTAAGTCCAATAGTGCTCAGATCCATTTGAACCATTTGAACCAACGACTGGTTGCACCACAGGTGGTTGATGAAATCGCTGTTGCTATGGCAGACAACGCTGCGCTCAATTCCCGATTGACAGGCAGTGTGCGACTGTGTCGCGACAGTTGAACATCCCGTGGGTCGGCTAATTCTTTTTTGAACAAGTTAGCGCTCTAGGACCAAAGACGTGCAGTGTGACTGGGCAGCATTACTGCGACATGCTTCGCCAGCATGTCATACCCGTCCTACAGGAGAGAGACACATTGAGCTCAACAGCTTTCATGCAAGATGGGGCCCCATCGCACATTGCTTGAGAAGTTCACCTGCTTCTCCGAAAAAAAATTTGGAAACGATCGAATTATCAGCCGACTGTTTCCAAATGCTTGGCCGGCACGATCACCTGATCTTACTCCCCGTGATTTCTGGTTTTGGGGCTACCTGAAGGACAGGGTTTACCAGGGCTACATTCATATGTGTGCTGATCTGAAGCGCAGCACATCAGGAGAGATAGCCAGCACATCTACGGACATGATTCGTTCTGCTCAGCTTTCAGAGTCTTGTGGACACTGATGGGCACCATACTGAAAAAAATGGTTCAAATGGCTCTGAGCACTATGGGACTTAACATCTGAGGTCATCAGTGCCGTAGAACTTAGAACTACTTAATCCTAACTAATCTAAGGACATCACACACATCCATGCCCGAGGTAGGATTCGAACCTGCGACCGTAGCACCACATTGAGTCCCTTTTGTAGCAGTAATGGTACCGGTATGTAATGGTACGATGCACCGTAACAGCAATTGAATTTATTGTGCATTATTTCTCTTCCCCCTGTCTTTGAATTAATACTACCAAGTTTGGTACGATAACTAGTTTCCTTGTTTTAACGTGTTAAATAGAGAAAGTTTAATTATAACCACCCGGTATAAGCCTCTCGCATGCATTTCCTTCACTAAAACCCAGCAACTAGTCATGTCACCTACAAAAAGAGACTTGTCCTGGTGTAGTTAACATCGCCCCGACGCCTACACACTTGCCACTGTGCAGTACAGTTTACTGTTGGCTCGACTATTTTGGCTTTGTAACAGCCTTGCGTGTCTGTTATTGTGACCCATATATCACCACTCGCTGCTGTAAACAAATGCTCCACTGCAGCTTCCACACTACTTCTCATTACATTTACTAAAGACTTGTAATTTATTCTTAAAGACTGGGTAGCGGTACTACAGTAGTGAGAGTTATCAGAATTGATCTGCAACAACATAGATTACCTTACATTGATATACAGGGTTTCAAAGCATTGTTGAATTGTAATGGGCAGCCGAGAACTAGCACAGCATGTGAGAAACAGATATTTGCAGGAAGAAACAAGGAGGGGTCGCTAGAAAATAAAAAGGGTTGACGACACAAAATATATCCAAAAGAACATTAAAAACAATGGTAGAATTGGAGTAGGACAGGAGGGAGGGCAAGCATGTCAGAACTCGAAGTAACACGAAAAGAAACAGCAAAAAGGACACTGATAGATTTCTCGTTCAAGAGTTCCGTTACGGAACTGTAGTCAGCGCAGAATTTTTGCCTATATCATTGCCCGACTACACCGTCCACTACATCACTATAAACCGTCAGACAGAGGCGGTTTTTAGAAGCACTGCTATATTAAATTTTGGTCTGCTGAGGGAGGTCACGGAAGCACACATTTGTGAGACGTTTAAAAGGATAAAGGTGGAATGTTCCCAAGCGTAACACCATTACTGAGTAACGTAAAACAAAAATAAGCCTAAGTAAGCAATACGCAATTAAGGCGTCACTGCGGACGGAAAATCAAGGAATTTTTATTTTCACGGATTGTATGATCTCAATCTCAACCGTGAAGAAGCTAGAAACAGTGTTAACGTCAGAAAGCATAAGGCAAAAATCGTGAGATAGGTAAACTGAAACACTTATCAAAACCAAGAGAAAAAGAAGTTTCAGCACCAAAACTTAATTTATCTTGGCATTAAAGAATATACACTCTTGGAAATGGAAAAAAGAACACATTGACACCGGTGTGTCAGACCCACCATACTTGCTCCGGACACTGCGAGAGGACTGTACAAGCAATGATCACACGCACGGCACAGCGGACACACCAGGAACCGCGGTGTTGGCCGTCGAATGGCGCTAGCTGCGCAGCATTTGTGCACCGCCGCCGTCAGTGTCAGCCAGTTTGCCGTGGCATACGGAGCTCCATGGCAGTCTTTAACACTGGTAGCATGCCGCGACAGCGTGGACGTGAACCGTATGTGCAGTTGACGGAATTTGAGCGAGGGCGTATAGTGGGCATGCGGGAGGCCGGGTGGACGTACCGCCGAATTGCTCAACACGTGGGGCGTGAGGTATCCACAGTACATCGATGTTGTCGCCAGTGGTCCGCGGAAGGTGCACGTGCCCGTCAACCTGGGACCGGACCGCAGCGACGCACGGATGCACGCCAAGACCGTAGGATCCTACGCAGAGCCGTAGGGGACCGCACCGCCACTTCCCAGCAGATTAGGGACACTGTTGCTCCTGGGGTATCGGCGAGGACCATTCGCAACCGTCTCCATGAAGCTGGGCTACGGTCCCGCACACCGTTAGGCCGTCTTCCGCTCACGCCCCAACATCGTGCAGCCCGCGTCCAGTGGTGTCGCGACAGGCGTGAATGGAGGGACGAATGGAGACGTGTCGTCTTCAGCGATGAGAGTCGCTTCTGCCTTGGTGCCAATGATGGTCGTATGCGTGTTTGGCGCCGTGCAGGTGAGCGCCACAATCAGGACTGCATACGACCGAGGCACACAGGCCATCACCCGGCATCATGGTGTGGGGAGCGATCTCCTACACTGGCCGTACACCACTGGTGATGGTCGAGGGGACACTGAATAGTGCACGGTACATCCAAACCGTCATCGAACCCATCGTTCTACCATTCCTAGACCGGCAAGGGAACTTGCTGTTCCAACAGGACAATGCACGTCCGCATGTATCGGGTGCCACCCAACGTGCTCTAGAAGGTGTAAGTCAACTACCCTGGCCAGCAAGATCTCCGGATCTGTCCCCCATTGAGCATGTTTGGGACTGGATGAAGCGTCGTCTTACGCGGTCTGCACGTCCAGCACGAACACTGGTCCAACTGAGGCGCCAGGTGGAAATGGCATGGCAAGCCGTTCCACAGGACTACATCCAGCATCTCTACGATCGTCTCCATGGGAGAATAGCAGCCTGCATTGCTGCGAAAGGTGGATATACACTGTACTAGTGCCGACATTGTGCATGCTCTGTCGCCTGTGTCTATGTGCCTGTGGTTCTGTCAGTGTGATCATGTGATGTATCTGACCCCAGGAATGTGTCAATAAAGTTTCCCCTTCCTGGGACAATGAATTCACGGTGTTCTTATTTCAATTTCCAGGAGTGTAGGTGAGTGAAAAAAAGGCTTATGGAGAAGGTACATTTCTTGAATTAAGTTTATCAAACTTGTGAGGAACAGAGAGGAAGTGTTGAATATTTGGCACTCTGGATAGGGAAACAGATTAGGACACTGTCTCGAGGCACGGAGACGGTGTGGATAAACATGTGGAAGAAGGCAGACTTGACTGGGAGCCGCAGAGGGAGACACAGTCTGCTCTCTCGAGAATCAGCTCCTCACACCATCACTGACGAGGTGCTGCCTCGGCTGGCTACAGCAGAAACAGATCATTCCTCCATGAGTCGTCGCCACCGGTGAGAATAGCTTCAAGTGCGGTTTATCACAAACGGGTCACAATTTGGTGCTTCCGATTCGTTTCACATTAAACGTGGTTAGGCAGTACGGTTCGATCTACACTACTGGCCATTAAAACTGCTACACCAAGAAGAAATGCAGATGATAAACGGGTATTCATTGGACAAATATATTATACTAGAACTGACATGTGATTACATTATCACGCAATTTGGGTGCACAGATCCTGAGAAATCAGTACCCAGAACAACCAACAACCAGCTCTGGCCGTAATAATTGCCTTGATACACCTGGGCATTGAGTCAACCAGAGATTGGATGGCTTGTACAGGTACAGCTGTCCATGCAGCATCAACACGATACCACAGTTCATCGGGAGTAGTGACTGGCGTATTGTGACGAGCCAGTTGCTCGACCACCATTGACCAGACGTTTTCAATTGGTGAGAGATCTGGAGAATGTGCTGGCCAGGGCAGCAGTCGAACATTTTCTGTATCCAGGAAGGACCGTACAGGACCTGCAACATGCGGTAGTGCACTATCCTGCTGATATGTAGGGTTTCGCAGGGATCGAACGAAGGGTAGAGCCACGGGTCGTAACACATCTGAAATGTAACGTCCATTGTACAAAGTGCCGTCAATGCGAACAAGAAGTGAGTCGCCAAACACGGATGCGACCATCACGATGCTGTAAACAGAACCTGGATTCATCCGAAAAAATGACGTTTTCCCATTCGTGCACCCAGGTTCGTCGTTGAGCACACCATCGCAGGCGCTCCTCTCTGTGATGCAGCATCAAGGGTAACCCCAGCCATGGTCTCCGAACTGATAGTCCATGCTGCTGCAAACGTCGTCGAACTGTTAGTGCAGATGGTTGTTGTCTTGCAAACGTCCCCATCTGTTGACTCAGGGATCGAGACGTGGCTGCACGATCCGTTACAGCCATGCGCATAAGATGCCTGTCACCTCGACTGCTAGTGATACGACGCCGTTGGGATCCATCAGGGCGTTCCGTATTACCCTCCTGAACCCACCGATTCCATATTCTGCTAACAGTCATTGGATCTCGACGAACGCGAGCAGCAATGTCGCGATACGATAAACCGCAATCGCGACAGGCTACAATCCGACCTTTATCAAAGTCGGAAACGTGATGGTACGCATTTCTCCTCCTTACACGAGGCATCACAACAACGTTTCACCAGGCAACGCCGGTCAACTGCTGTCTGTGTACGAGAAATCGATTGGAAACTTTCCTCGCCGGCCGGTGTGGTCAAGCGGTTCTAGGCGCTTCAGTCCGGAACCGCGCGACTGCTACGGTCGCAGGCTCGAATCCTGCCTCGGGCATGGATGTGTGTGATATCCTTAGGTTAGTTTGGTTTAATTAGTTCTGAGTTCTAGGGGACTGATGACCTCAGATGTTAAGTCTCATAGTGCTCAGAGCCATATTTCGAAACTTTCCTCATGTCCGCACGTTGTAGGTGTCGCCACCGGCGCCAACCTTGTGTGAATGCTCTGAAAAGCCAATCATTTGCATATCACAGCATCTTCTTCCTGTCGGTTAAATTTCGCGTCTGTAGCACGTCATCTTTGTGATGTAGCAATTTTAATGGCCAGAAGTGTAGTAGTCTAAATCTTCTTTTCGTGTTCCACATTTAGGTTTTTCTTGTGGTTTTGTAGATAGTTTAAAAAAATTTCCTGATCGGTTTTTTTTTTTTTTTAATGAGACGGCTGATATCCTTTTCTGGCCTTCCCCTAGCCTAGTTTGTGCTTTTACTCTAGTGACCTCGTTGTCCATGTGAGGTTAACACCTAATTTAGCATATTGTATCTGCTTCCTTTAAAAAAATGGTTCAAATGGCTCCAAACACTATGGGACTTACATCTGAGGTCATCAGTCCCCTAGACTTAGAACTACTTAAACCTAAATAACATAAGGTCAGCACACACATCCATGCCCGAATAAGGTTGCTTCCTTCCAGACAACGTAGAATGCTTCACAGTACATACCCTACACCGCCTATGGCCAAACAAAGACAAGATAATGTTAACATGACAAATGAACACTTAGAGCGCTGCCAGTACCTAATTAGTTTTATCTGTGAGTGCAAAGTATTGGATCTCGACCAACACGAGCAGCTATGTCGCGATAAGATAAACCGCAATCGCGGTAGGCCACAATCCGACCTTGGAAACGTGATGGTACGCATTTCTCCTCCTTACACGAGGCATCACAACAACGTTTCACCAGGCAACGCCGGTCAACTGCTGTTTGTGTATGAGAAATGTGTTGGTAACATTCCTCATGTCAGCACGTTGTAGGTGTCGCCACCGTCGCCAGCCTTGTGTGAATGCTCTGAAAAGCTAATCATTTGCATATTACAGCATCTTCTTCCTGTCGGTTAAATTTCGCGTCTGTAGCACGTCATCTTCGTGGTGTAGCAATTTTAATGGCCAGTAGTGTAGTATCGTAGCCATGACTCAACCTTGACTGAACGGTTTTAAGGATTTGCTTATGCAATATAATCCTTGTTTTCTGGTTCTGTCTTAGCAATCACTGCGCGTCCAACCGTGATAATGAATTTTAGAGAACCATCTGTTGGGATGACAATCACTTTTATCCTACCTATCCCTCGTAGGCTTTGCAAACCGTTCTAATATTTATTTAATAAGCAACTATGTTCAATGTTTGTTAACACTTTTGTTTTGTATTTGCTATTTTTATTAATAGGTAGTTTTTCCATTTTCTCATATGTGTGCACTCTAAGAGCGTTAGGTTCAAATTCGACCAAGGCCTTCAATGCAGTAGATGGTTGACCCCTCCAGTTAATAATCCTTAATTAACTACACCTACATTATTACAATTCACGTTTAAGTGCCTGACAGAGAGTTTTTGTAAGAACCAACATGCATGATTCATCCACGTGGCCCAAATATTTCTTATTATTCGATCCTTGTGCGACAGATCTTTTTCCATGTCTGAGTTCATAGAGAGCAATCTGTCTCTCGGTCAGTCCAGCCGAGACATTATTAAAATGACCCTATTGAGGTTAGTTAGAGTCGACGGCTTGCAGCTGGATTAATGAAAAATATAGAGAACCTAAGATGGTGATTTTAATGCTTCAGGTGTCTACACAGACCGTCCCAAATTGAGTACAACACACAGAACATTCATACAACCATGTGAAACTGTCATAAAAGTCCTTCTTTGGGATTTTGTTCAACTTACGATTCTCATTCGCACCTCCTACATCTACATATACATTTATACCCCGTAAGCCACCCAACTGTGTGTGGCGGAGGGCACTTTACGTGCCGCTGTCATTACCTCCCTTTCCTGTTCCAGTCGCGTATGGTTCGCGGGAAGAACGACAGCCGGAAAGCCTCCGTGCGCGCTCGAATACCTCTAATTTTACATTCGTGATCTCCTCGTGAGGTATAAGTAGGCGGAAGCAATATATTCGATATCTCATCCAGAAACGCACCCTCTCGAAAACTGGACAGCAAGCTACACCGCGATGCAGAGCGCCTCTCTTGCAGAGTCTGCCACTTCAGTTTGCTAAACATCTCCGTAACACTATCACGCTTTCCAAATAACCCTGTGACGAAACCCGCCGCTCTTCTTTGGATCTTCTCTATCTCCTCTGTCAACCCAACCTGGTAAGGATCCCACACTGGTGAGCATTACTCAAGCATAGGGCGAACGAGCGTTTTGTAGGCCACCTCCTTTGTTGATGGACTACATTTTCTAAGGACTCTCCCAATGAATCTCAACCTGGCACCCGTCTTACCAGCAATTAATTTTATATTATCATTCCACTTCAAATCGTTCCGTACGCATACTCCCAGATATTTTACAGAAGTAACCGTTACCAGTGTTTGTTCCGCTATCATATAATCATACAATAAAGGATCCTTCGTTTGTATGTATTCGCAATACATTACATTTGTCTATGTTAAGGGTCAGTTGCCACTCCCTGCACCAAGTGCCTATCCGCTGCATATCTTCCTGCATTTGGCTGCAATTTTCTAATGCTGCAACTTCTCTGATCATCCGCGAAAAGCCGCATGGAACTTCCGACACTATCTACTAGGTCATTTATATAGATTGTGAAAAGCAATGATCCCATAGCACTCCCCTGTGGCACGCCAGAGGTTACTTTAACGTCTGTAGAAGTCTCTCCACTGCGACCAACATGCTGTGTTCTGAAACTTCCTGGCAGATTAAAACTGTGTGCCCGACCGAGACTCGAACTCGGAACCTTTGCCTTTCGCGGGCAAGTGCTCTACCATCTGAGCTACCGATGCACGACTCACGCCCGGTACCCACAGCTTTACTTCTGCCAGTACCTCGTCTCCTACCTTCCAAAACTTCGGTAGCTCAGATGGTAGAACACTTGCCCGCGAAAGGCAAAGGTCCCGAGTTCCAGTCTCGGTCGGGCACACAGTTTTAATCTGCCAGGAAGTTTCATATCAGCGCACACTCCGCTGCAGAGTGAAAATCTCATTCTGGATGCTGTGTTCTGTTTGCTTAAAACTCTTCAATCCAGCCACACAGCTGGTCTGATATTCCGTAGGTTCTTACTTTTTTTATCAGGAGACAGTGCGGAACTTATCGAACGCCTTTCGGAAGTCAAGGAAAATGGCATCTACCTGGGAGCCTGTATCTAATATTTTCTGGGTCTCATGAACAAATAAAGCGAGTTGGGTCTCACACGATCGCTGTTTCCGGAATCCATGTTGATTCCTACTGAGTAGATTCTGGGTTTCCAGAAAGGACACGATATGCGAGCAAAAAACATGTTCTAAAATTCTACAACAGATCGATGTCAGAGATATAGGCCTATAGTTTTGCGCATCTGCTCAACGACCCTTCTTGAAAACTGGAACCAGCTGTGCTCTTTTCCAATCATTTGGAACCATCCGTTCCTCTAGAGACTTGCGGTACACTGCTGTTAGAAGGGGGCCAAGTTCTTTCGTGTACTCTGTGTAGAATCGAACTGGTATCCCGTCAGGTCCAGTGGACTTTCCTCTGTTGAGTGATTTCAGTTGCTTTTCTATTCCTTGGACACTTATTCCGATGTCAGCCATTTTTTCGTTCGTGCGAGGCTTTCGAGAAGGAACTCCAGTGCTGTCTTCCTCTGTGAAACGGCTTTGGAAAAAGGTGCTTAGTATTTCAGCTTTACGCGTGTCATCCTCTGTTTCAATGCCATTATCATCCCAGAGTGTCTGGATATGCTGTTTCGATCAACTTACTGATTTAACGTAAGACCAGAACTTCCTTGGATTTTCTGTCAAGTCGGTACATAGATTTTACTTTCGAATTCACTGAACGCTTCACGCATAGCCCTCCTTCTTCGGTCTTGGTGAACCATCAGAGACACATTCCGCATTTTGTCGTTTTGTGATACGTTCAAATTGATAACACCAAATCTCGTCATCCATGATGATTTATTCCAGAGAAGAAATATCTGCGCTTTTCATTTCTGTCAAGTCGCAATACACGTCCACAGGTTGTTTTTTTTTTTTTATTCTCGAGTCAAGCTGTGTAGGATGAACATTGCACACATTCCTGATTGTAGTGTGTTGCATAGTTCTGGCTTATTAATTTTTTACTTCGCGATCAGGTAGCAACATGTATCTTATATACTAGACTGTCTCCCATTGCGACGCGTAAGTTCGAAATTTATCTCAAAGATGCCTATAACCTTCCTGTGTAATGGTACAATAGCGGGGCGTCCTGTGACGTCACCCTCGGGCTCGGTGACGCTACTGACAGCAAGGTGTCGGCACATTCGGAAAAAGGACAGAGCTCAGAAGTTCAAGTGGAGTGCAAAGTGAGTTAATGATGTCTCACCACAATTCTGCCCAACGCTACACGATGGGAAAGTCGTTACAGTCGCTCTTGCTCACATTTCATCCCTTCTTGCAGTACGTTGCTCAGCGTTTAAATCATGCAGTTTTCTTATGAGCGGCCGAGGAAAACATTCCAGACACACCGCCGTACATACCCAAACCTCCAGATATCAGTCAGATCTGTACCAAACGCTGTACGTCAATACATTATTAACCAAAATTCCGATGTACACTCACGCTCATGAATTAAGAATAATCCTGATACATGGTGAAACAACGCTCTGGTGGGCGGTTTGCGGGTTTAAATCACCTCGGGGTCTGATAATGCGGTGCATTTGACATGCGGTCGTCGCACGGTGGCGGTGGCAGCAGTCCACATACGCAGAGGTGTATTGGTGCATGTCAGAGTACGGTGCAGCGAGTGAGTGTGCAGACGTTTTCAGACGTTCAAATGGTGCCAGTGTGTTGAAAATGGCTCAAAGAACACATATTGATGACGTTATGTGGGGTAAAATACTAGCGCTACTGGAGGCTGGCCAAACACAGCAGGTCGTAGCACAGGCCCTCCGTGTGCCACAAAGTGTGATCTCAAGATTATGGCAACGACTCCAGCAGACAGGAAACGTGTCCAGGCGCTACAGTACGGGTTGTACACAGTGTACAACATCACAAGAAGACCAATATCTCACCATCGGTGCCCGCAGACGGCCACGGAGTACTGCAGGCCCCTGGAACAGTTGTCTCCAGACACACAGTCTACAGACGACTGAACAGCCATGGTTCGCCTGGAAACCTGCAAGGTGCATTCCACTGACCCCAGGTCACAGGAGAGCCCGTAAAGCCTGGTGTCAAGAACACAGTACATGGTCATTGGAACAGTGGTCTCAGGTTATGTTCACGAATGAGTCCCAGTATAGTCTGAACAGTGATTCTCGCCCGGTTTTCATCTGGCATGAACGCTGAAGCAGATACCAATCCCTTAATGTCGTTGAAAGGGACCTGTATGGAGGTTGTGGTTTGATGGTATGGGGTGGCATTATGATTGGTGCACGTACACCCCTGCATGTCTTTGACAGAGGAACTATAACAGGTCAGGTGTATTGGGACGTCATTTTGCACCAGTATGTCCGCCTTTTCAGGGGTGCAGTGGGTCCCACCTTCCTACAGATTGATGGTAACGCACGGCCGCACCGAGTGGCCATCGTGGAGGAGTACCTTGAAACAGAAGATATCAGACGAATGGAGTGGCTTGCCTGTTCTCCAGGCCTCAACCCCATCGAGCACGTCTGGGATGCTCTCGGTCGACGTATCGCTGCACAACCCCTAGGAGCTCCGACAGGCACTGGTGCAAGAATGGGAGGCTATACCCCTGCAGCTGCTCGACCACCTGATCCAGAGTATGCCAAACCGTTGTGCGGCCTGTGTATGTGTGCATGGTGATCATATCCCATATTGATGTCGGGGTACATGCGCAGGAAACAGTGGCGTTTTGTAGCACATGTCTTTCGGGACGATTTTCTCAACTTATCACGAATACCATGGACTAACAGATCTGTGTCGTGTGTGTTCCCTTTGTGCCTATGGCACCACATTCTGCAATTATCCTTAATTTATGAGCATGAGTGTAGTTCGTACTATTGTGCTGTCGTCCAGTAGAACGGGCCTAAACGCTAATTGATTGCAACACTAGAACTACGGAGCACAAGAAAAGCGTAACTGTGAGTTACATACATACACAGCTCCCGTGGGGAAGTTGGTCGAGCGTTGGATCGTTGCACAAAGTGTCTTGAGTTCCAATCCTAATGAACACTTTTTTTTACTGTATTATGCATGAAACTGCGAACTGCGAAAAAGCCTTTTACATGCCAGGAAAATGTTCTCCCATATAACAGTTTCACACGTAAACAGTTAAAATAAATTGTCACTAGTGGGGTTTGAATGCGGGACGTGTGGGACCTCACACAGTAGCAACCCACCGATAAGAGATTTACAAAACTCTCACTCATAGAAACGCTTTTCTTGTGCTCCGTACTTCTGATGTTACTTTTAACTACCGTTTACTTATATTCTGTTGGACGACGGCACATAGCGCGAACTAAATCGGAGTTGCGGTTGATAAAGAAAGCTTTGTACCGATCTGATTGACATGTGGAGGTTTGGATGTCAGAATCGGCACGAAAAGGCCTCAGGGGGTTTCAAAAGCGGTGTCAGTGAAATCACCCCTTTCCTTGGGGACGTCGATTTCCACATGTTTCATGGTCGTAAACGACAGTTCACAGTGCGATGAGCAATAGGACGATGTTCCTTGCACTCTTTGATACCGCTGACATCTCACTGATGCTTAAATCCTAAGGACATCGTGAGCTAGTAACGCCATTAAATGTGTTCTCACCTGTTTGAATGCAGTGCAACTGCAATTTTTATGCTGGTGTTTACGGTGGAACCACTAGGTACCGTTCAAACACCTACGACGAAATCTGAATGTGATGCAAAGCAGCAAGAGGTTCTTATGATTTTACAATCCTCCTGTTTCACGACATCCTGTGGTGTGATCACGGAGGTGTGGGATATTCACACATATGTGAGCGAAATGGAAAAGAGTCTCTCTAAGACCCCCTAGTTTGGCAAAACCCTCAGTACCCCCCCCCCCCCCTCACTCACCCCGACATTTATTTAGAATTATAAAAATGTGTCTTTGCAGAGAAAACTTCAAGGTAGCCCTAGCCGCCTGCATTTCGCTAATAACTTGGCACTTTCAATGCCAGATGCCTCCCTGTAGGAGTCAAGGACTACTTCGCCGATTTTCTCTGTAAGGCCACATTTTTACAATTCTCAATAAATGTGGGTGGGTGCCACCACAGGATTTTGCCCGACTGGAGGGTCTTACAGGCAGCCTCTGCCGTTTTATTCACACATACGTCAATGTCGCATTCCTCTGTGATCATGCAACGGGAGGATGTGAAGCAGGAGTCCTGAAAACGCATAAGAACCCTTTGCTGCTTCGGAACACATTCAGATTTTGTTGAACGGTTTTGAAAGACCTCTAGTGTTTCCACTCTGTACACCAGAGCAAACATTGTGGTCATACTGCACTGCAAAGAGTTAAGATCACATTTAACGTGTTTGCTAACCCACACAACATCGTATAATTAAATGTTTCCCTGGGACATTTAAGTCTCTTTTTATTATCTACGATAATCACCGAAGCAGACGAAATGAATTAAAATTTGTGCTGCAGCCAGGACTCGAACCCGGGTCTTCTTGGATAAATTAGGTAGTTTGTTAAGCAAAGTTGACCATCGCGCTGTGGTAGTGTAATGGTTACCATTTTTGTCTAGCAAGCAAGAAGACTCGGGTTCGAGTCCCGCCTATAGCACAAATTTTAATTCAATTCGTCTGCTTCGATGATTATCGTAGATAATAAAAAGGGACTTCAATGTCTCAGGGAAACATTTAAATATGCGATCTATAAGATCACCAGTGGTACAAGGACGTCCCATTACGTCCAATGCTGGGGTGCTCGCCAATATCGGAGAGGCCTGGCAGTAGTGACAATAGGTAAGGGAAAAATGAATTGAAGTTTGTGTTGGGGAGGGCACTCGCCTTAGGTAGTTCGAACAGGAATGTTGACCATTGTATTGCGGTGGTGTAATGGTTAGCGTTTCTGTTTAGCAAGGAAGAAGTCCCGGGTTCAACACTCAGCTGCAGTACAAATTTTAATTCATTTCGTCTGCTTCGATTATTACCACACAACATCGTTGGTTAAAGCGTCAGAGAAATGTCAGCGGTAACAACGATCGTCAAGAACGTCTTCCTGTTGCAATCGGTTATCACGCTGAAATTTGTGGTTTACGACCAAGAAATGTGTGGGAAGCAACGTCCCAAGGATAGGGGTGGTTTCACTGACCCGCGTTTATGCTGCACCCTGAGGCCTTTCCGTGTCGAACCTGAGCTACGGTGTGTCTGAAATTGTTTCCTCGGCCACTCATAAGAAAACCTTACGGTTTCAACGCTGGGCGTCAAAACAAAGGTGAAATGTGACACGTCCACAGTAGCGTTGGGCAGAATTATGATGAAATGTGGTGGCAATGTGACATCATTAACCAACTTCACACTTCACATTAACTTCTGAGCTCTGGCCTTTTTTCGCATATATCGATACGTTGCTGTTTGTAGCGTCCTCGAGCCAGATGGTGGCGTCGCAGGGCGCCACCGTTGCAGAGGACGGGCGTAGGCACATTTGAGCCAAATTTCAAACTTACGTGTCGCAATGGAAGGCCAAAAATGAAATGATCGTGTGGCATTGTTGGCCGGGAGGCCCCGTGCGGGGAAGATCGGCCGCCGAGTGCAAGTCTTACTTCAGTCGACGCCACATTGAGCGACTTGCGTTCCGGTGATGAGAACAACACAACACCCAGTCCACAAGCGGAGAAAATGTCCAATCCGTTCGTGAATCGAACCCGGGCCCGCTGAATAGGAGGCAAGCACGTTACCACAAGGCTAAGCAGGCGGACAACTCAAAGCACCTATGGGGTTTCACAAGATATATCCTGACATCTTGGGTTTTCGGGTGTTCTGCCGGATATCAGCGTCGTACTTGCACGATATTTCGGTCACGTAGCTCGTAACCTTCATCAGGTGCGACCTGAGACTGCTCCTCGAGTGGACCTGGTCCAGTATTTAAGCCTATGGCCTTCCCCCTCCACCAACGGCTGCAGGCGCTTCCTCTGTGGATTTCTCCAAGAATGGATACACGGACAGACAAATTGAGAGGGCACTCAAACCAGCCACTATACCACAGGTTCCTGAAGAAGACCAAGATGAAGCAAAGAAGGTGGCATATCTGCCCTACGCTGGCTCTATTTCTGCCGGAATCAGTAGGATCCTCCGTAAACGCAATATCAAGTGTGTTTTCTGTCCTTCCAACAAGATCGGGGGACTGCTGGGGAGTGTCAAAGACGACCTGGGGTTACGAAAACCAGGGATTTACAATATACCTTGTCAATGTGGCATGTCCTACATTGGCCAGACGACAAGAACTGTGGAGATCAGGTGCAAAGAACATCAGAGGCACACTAGATTAAGACAGGTGACTAAGTCAGCCATTGCTGAACACTGTCTAGAACTAGATCATGCCATGAAGTATGAGGATACCAAGCTTCTAGCACAAACACCCAGATTTTGGGACAGTGTTATAAGAGAATCGATAGAAATTAAAATGGCTGACGTTCTTATGAACCGTGACACAGGGTACCAGCTAAGCAGAGCCTGGGATCCGGCTCTGGAATTGTTGAAGGAGCAACAGGGCCAGCTGCAACACTACACAAACAGAAGAACCAGAGACATGGAGATGGACAACAAGTCCCTGACGGACTGCCAGGCGCACCAGGCCGGAGACGGAACACCCAGTAGTGGGACTGGTGGGCGCTGACCGCAGAGGGAACATCCAGAGCCGCAGCGGACGAAAAACGGAGCAGCAACGCTCCAACAGGTCGTGGTGAGCGGGCGCGGACCGCAGGGGGAACGCTTGGTACCCCAGACCGTAGATGAAACCCCCAGGAGCGGGTTTGGTGGGCGCGGACCGCAGAGGGAACACCTAGAACCGCAGCGGACGGAAAACGGAGCAGCAACGCTCCAGCAGGTCGAAGGGAATGGGCGCGGACCACAGAGGAAGCGCCTGCAGCCGTTGGTGGAGGGGGAAGGCCATAGGCATAATTACTGGACCAGGTCCACTCGAGGAGCAGTCTCAGGTCGCACCTGATGAAGGTTACGAGCTACGTGACCGAAATATCGTGCAAGTACGACGCTGATATCCGGCAAAACACCCGACAACCCAAGATGTCATTAGATCGCCGGGAAAGCCTGAAGAGTTACAAGATATATCCTTTAATTCTGTTGTGCAGTGTGTTTTTCGTCTTTTCTTTTTATGATCTCTTTTCTTCTTGTACCAGTTTAAAAGATTTTCCACATGGTAAGCTTTTATTGTGTGTGTGTGTGTGTGTGTGTGTGTGTGTGTGTTGGTTGGTTGACTGACTGGAGGGAGTGGAGCAAACAGCGAGCTCATCGGTCTCATCGGATAAGGAAAGGATGGGGAAGGAAGTCGGCTGTGCTCTTTCAAAGCAACCGTACAGGGATTTACCTGAAGTGATTTAGGGAAATCACGGAAAACCTAAATCAAAATGGCCGGGCGCGGTTTTCAAACGTCGTCCTCCCGAATGCGAGCCCAATGTGCTAACCACTGCGCCGTATGTGTGTGTGGGGGGGGGGGGGGGGCGGCGTTTGTGTTTTCTAGAAGGCAAGTCTCATAAAATATTTTTTTTTTTTTTGTGCTGACGTCATTTAAGACTGTACTTCACTTCAACCACATTCTTCTCGCCAGAGCTCAGTATGAACGCTAAAGACCTCGATGTCGTGCATCCAGACAATTCTATCATTCATTCATTCACCTATTTAAAGTGGAGGACGAGGGCTATGCAACACGTCTGCACGTTGTGTAGCAATATTACTGTGGCCGCGCGGGGTAGCCGTGCGGTCTTGAGCGCCTTGCCACGGTTCGCGCGGCTTCCCCCGTCGGAGGTTCGAGTCCCTTGGGCATGGGAGTGTGGTGTGTGTTGTTCTTCACGTAAGTTAGTTTAAGTTAGATTAAATAGTGTGTAAGCCTAGGGACCGATGACCTCAGCAGTTTGGTCCATAGAACTTACCACAAATTTCCAATATTACTGTGCTTCACTAACAAAATTCTATTCGCTACGAAGAACAGAACAAATTAATCATTGTCCAACACGATGCAACAACAGACTTCGGAGCCCGCGGTTTACATGACACGGGAAACATGTCATTCTTTTTAGAAAGAGGCGTATTTAGGAAAGACAGTCCGTATAAGTGACGGATATTTGGTACTCAAGTTAAACAAACGTCATGTAATGCGGTGTTTCAGGGCTGGAACTAACTGACGTGAGATACCGGACTACAGTGAACCGCTATGCATCATGCAGCATGGCCACCGGAATGATGGCGACCGGTTTGGTGGCATGGGTTATGCCTGACTGGACCTACTGTCTGTCGTTCGCTACTGTCAGCTGCCTTGCATTGCTGCTTTTTTTCAGGTAAACACACGAAGTATAGTAAATCTAACTCGTAAGTTGCGTAATTTGTGCAGGATTTCTCGCGATACTAAAAAAAATTCGAACCTATTAGTGACCACATCACAAATTTGCTCATAATACGAAGAAAATAAGTTGCAAATATCTGCAAAAGGTAGCATCTCATTCTGCACCAACAGATAATACACTGAAGCGCCAAAGAAACTGGTATAGGCATACGTAATCAAATACAGAGATATGTAAACAGGCGAACACGGCGCTGCTGTCGTCAACGGCCAATATAAGACAACAAGCGTCTGGAGCAGTTGTTCGACCGGTTACTGCTGTTACAATGGCAGGTTATCAAAATTTAAATGAGTTTGAACGTGGTGTTATAGTCGTCGCACGAGCGAAGGGACACAGCATCTCCGAGGTAGCGATAAAGAGCGGATTTTCCCGTACGACTATTTCACGAGTGTACCGTGAAAAAATATCAGGAATCCGGTAAAACATCAAATCTCCGACATCGCTGCGACCGGAAAAAGATCGTTCAAGAACGGGACCAACGATGTCTGAAGAGAATCGTTCAACGTGACAGAAGTGCAACCCTTCCGCAAGTTCCTGCAGATTTCAGTGCTGGGTCGTCAACAAGTGTCAGCGTGCGAACCATTTAACGAGCTTCATCGATATGGGCTTTCGGAACCGAAGGCCCCCCCGTGTACCCTTGATGACTGTACGACACCAAGCTTTACGCTTCGCCTGGGCCCGTCAACACTGACATTAGACTGCTGGTGACTGGAAACATGTTGCTTGGTCGGACGAGTCTCGTTTCAAATTGTCTCGAGCGGATGGACGCGTACGGGCATAGAGACAACCTCATGAATCGATGGACTCTCCATGTCAGCAGGGGACTGTTCAAACTGGTTGAAGTTCTGTAATGATGTGGAACGTGTGCAGTTGGAGTGATATGGGATCCCTGATACATCTAGATACGACTCTGGCAGGTAACACGTACGTAAGCATCCTGTCTGATCACCTGCATCCATTCATGTCCATTGTGCATTCCGGCAGATTTGCGCAATTCCAGCAGATCAGTACCACACCCCACACGTCCAAGACTGCTACAGAGTGGCTCGCGAACACTCTTCTGAGTTTAAACACTTCCGCTGCCCGCCAAACTCCCCAGACATGAATATTATTGAGCATATCTGGGATACCTAACAACGTGCTATTCAGAGGACATCTCCACAAGCTCGTACTCTCACAGATTTATGGACAGCCTTGCAGGATTCAGGGTGTCAATTCCTTCCAGCACTACTACAGACATTAGTCGAGTCCACGCCACGTGGTGCTGCGGGGCCTCTGCATGCTCACGGGGGCCGTACACGATATTAGGCAGGTGTACCAGTTTCTTTGCCTCTTCAGTGTAATTTACGAACGATAACATGCAACTTGTGATTGTCTGCGGAAAGACGACTACGTTGAGTAACACCATCTTTTAAATACGAATGCATATCAGATGTACTGATAAAATCCTTTCGAGTTTGCATCAAGTGGTTTTAAAATCAACGAGCTTTCTGCTGGGTCCTCCTCGGCCGTCGACAGAAAGTCGTCACTTGACAAAGGCCGAGGGGTAGTCGGCCGGAAGTTCGTGGATTTTAAAACCACGAGAGAAATTGATCAACATCTGTTATGTTGTTGTTGTTGTTGTTGTTATTGTGGTCTTCATTTCTGAGACTGGTCTCATGCAGCTCTCCATCTATCCTGTGCAAACCTTCATCTCCCAGTACCTATTGCAACCTACATCCTTCTGAATCTGCTTAGTGTATTCATCTCTTGGTCTCCCTCTACGATTTTTACCCTCCACGCTGCCCTCCAATACTAAACTGGTGATCCCTTGATGCCTCAGAACATGTCCTACCAACCGATCCCTTCATCTAGTCAAGTTGTGCCACAAACTCCTCCCCTATCCTGTTCAATACCTCCTCATTAGTTATGTGATCTACCCATCTAATCCTCAGCATTCTTATGAAGCACCACATTTCAAAAGCTTCTATCCTCTTCTTGTCCAAACTATTTATCGTCCATGTTTCACTTCCATACATAAACTCCATACAAACACTTTCGGAAACGACTTCCTGACACTTAAATTTATACTCGATGTTAACAAATTTCTCTTCTTCAGAAACGCTTTCCTTGCCATTGCCAGTCTACATTTTATATCCTCTCTGCTTCGACCATCATCAGTTATTTTTCTCCCCAAATAGCAAAACTCCTTTACTACTTTAAGTGTCTTATTTTCTAATCTAATTCCCTCAGCATCTCCTGACTTAATTCGACTACATTCCGTTATCCTCGTTTTGCTTTTGTTGATGTTCACCTTATATCCTCGTGTCAAGACACTGTCCATTCCATTCAACTGCTCTTCCGAGTCCTTTGCTGTCTCTGACAGAATTACAATGTCATCGACGAACCTCAAAGTTTTTATTTCTTCTCCATGGATTTTAATACCTACTCTGAATTTTTCTTTTGTTTCCTTTTACTGCTTGCTCAATATACAGATTGAATAACATGTGGGAGAGGCTACAACCCTGTCTCACTCCCTTCCCAACCACTGCTTCCCTTTCATGCCCCTCGACGCTTATAGCTGCCATCTGCTTTCTGTACAAATTGTAAATAGCCTTTCGCTCCCTGTATTTTACCCCTGCCACCTTTAGAATTTGAAACAGAGTATTCCAGTCAACATTGTCAAACGCTTTCTTTAAGTCTACAAATGCTAGAAACGTAGGTTTGCCTTTTCTTAATCTATTTTCTAAGATAAGTCGTAATGTTAGTATTGCCTCACGTGTTCCAGTATTTCTACGGAATACAAACTCATCTTCCCCGAGGTCGGTTGTGTTGTACGTCTGAAAGTCCAGAAGTCTGCGATGGAAGCTGCCCCAGTCTTGATCCCCCGGTCTGAAGGCTGGAACAGTGGACAAGTGGTGCACTGCAGGTGCAGCCCGCTGTGTTAGTTCCTCCTGTTTGACTGTCACGTGGCTTCTTGTAGTTCGTCTTGCTCAACCACATGCATCAGCATCAGTTGCCACAATTTCAAGAGTTATGTGTGCATAGCGGCACTTCATACTGCAAGCAGAATCCAGTCGGCGCTCTAACTAGAATCTTCGTCACCATGCAAAATTCGGCACTGTAGTTGGGACTACCCTGATTTTCTCAGCACACTGAAATAGCAGTCACAGTACAGCAAGTGAACAAGTTCACAACATGCCCATGTACTCCACTAGAGCCTAAAATAGAACAACACAGTTTAACCAGGCTATAATGACAAGATACACTGGAGAGCCAAAGAAACAGGTACACCTGCCTAATATCGTGTAGCGCCCCCCGCGAGCACGCAGAAGTGCTGCTAACACGACGTGGCATAGACTGGACTAATGTCTGAAGTAGTGCTGCAGGGAATTGATACCACGAATCCTGCAGGGCTGTCCATAAATCCGTAAGAGAACTATGGGGTGGAGATCTCTTCTGAACAGCACGTTGCAAGGCATCCCACATATGCTCAATAATGTTCATGTCTGGGGAGTCTGGTGGGCAGCAGAAGTGCTAAAACTCAGCAGAGTGTTCCTGGAGCCACTCTGTAGCATTTCTGGACGTGTAGGGCTTCGCGTTGTCTTGCTGGAATTGCCCAAGTCTGTCGGAATGAACAATGGACATGAATGGATGCACGTGATCAGACATAATGTTTACTTACGAGTCACCTGTCGGAGTCGTATCTAGACGTATCAGGGGTCCCATATCTCTCCAAGTGCACACGCCCCACGACATTACAGAGCCTCCACCAGCTTGAACAGTCCCCTGCTGACACGCAGGGTCCATGGATTCATGAGGATTTCTCCATATCCGTACGTGTCCATCAGCTCGATACAATTTGAAACGAGACTCATCCGACCAGGCAACACGTTTCCAATCATCAATAGTCCAATGTCGGTGCTGACGGGCTCAGGCAAGGCGTAAACCTTTGTGTCGTGGACTCATTAAGAGGCCTTCGGCTCCGAAAGCCCATATCTATAAAGTTTCGTTGAATGTTTCGCACGCTCACACTTGTTGACGGCCCAGTATCGAAATTTGCAGCAATTTTCAGAAGGGTTGCACTGCTGTCACGTTGAATGGTTCTCTTTAGTCGTCGTTGGTCCCGTTCTTGCACGGTCTTTTTCCGGCCGCAGCGATGACTGAGATTTGATGTTTTACCGGATTCCTGATGTTCACAGTACACTCGTGAAATGATCGTACGGGAGAATCCCCACTTATTCGCTACCTCGGAGATGGCGTGTCCTTTGCTCGTGCGTCGACTACAACACCACTTTCAATCTCCGTATTTGAATACGCATGCCTGTACCTGTTTCTTTTGTGCTTCACTGCAGTTTCAAAGTCGTCCGCCAATATATAGCTTAGTGAAATAACTTCCAGAACACCATGTGTGTCTATACTTTAATAGTGAACGCTCACAGCCAGAAGGTACAGTGTGGTGCAAACGCGTGAAGCAAACACGAAAGCATGCCACGGCGCACACGTGCTTCCCACAGCCAACTGAGCGGCTCAAATTTTAGGCCTTCCGAGTGGCGGGATGGTCCATTTGGAGAACTGCCACACAAATTGGACGTGTTGCGTCAATTGTGCTGGTATCAGTGGTCGCGTTAACATTCTCACACTCATAGACGAGGACCTGCACTTCCATGCAGCACGTACGCCCGCCACGACCGTCGTATTTGTAATGGCAGCATTGATAGATCTTATAGCTACCATAACACAGATAAGAGGGTTTGTGAGCCCACACCTGTCAACACTGTTGCGGACCGGTGATTAGCAGTAGGACTACCTCGCGTCCGTCGGCCGTCGTAATTTAATATATTATTTATTGGTAATGTTTATTGTTGCCGACTTACGTGGTGGGCCTTAATCAAAATGTTTCATTTAATTTTAATTTATAGTTAAATGCTTTTATGAAGTTCTCCTTTTTAACAATATTAATCTTAAATTATTTGTTACGTTAATGAATGTTAGACTCGCTGAATCTTAAAAGATGAGTGTATAAGTTGAACAATGGAATAAACTTTTCATATTAATTTCCTCGGCTAGTCAGTTCACTTTAAAGCAAAAATCTTTAGTTATTAATTACAATTGTGGCCCACACACGTGCGAGAGTATTTTTTCTTATCTCCGTTAACCATTTGCATTGTAGTCGGAGTCCTGGCTCTGGCTCTCGGCTGTTGTACTCAAAATAAGAATCTTAAAGCTACGTATTTTCTGCAGCGTCGGGCGACTGTGGAGAAAAATGTATATTATGTTAATAGCGGGCGAGTTTTTCGCTTCCGCTAAATTTTATAAGTTAATATCGCCACGTAATGGCGTCGTTGGCTGCATCGGCCGCTGCAATTGTTGTACTGTAAATTACTTGAATGCAGGTTAATTTAAGGAAGGCGGACATGAAATTGAGATCACCTCTTACAAATTAAAAGTGAACAGTAATATTTAATCAATATATTATCTGCTTAATTAGTACAAATATGCTTACATTGGCCAGCACTCGCAAGATGTCAGTCTACACGCAACCAAGACAAGAGAAGAAGTGAAGACGACTAAAAAATTAACACAAGAGCGTATTTTGTCGTCTCTTTAGATCATTTTGTTATATTTCTTTGCCCTCGAAACTTACACAGAGAAATTATTATTTTACGGGTACATGAGAAAAATGTATATGATTCAATTTTTAAATGTCTCTTCTTTATAAATACTGTATTCTAAGTCTTTTCGTATTATTTCACTGGGGACGCTATAACGCCCGCCACGATCGTCGTATTTGTAATGGCAGCATTGGTAGATCTTATAGCTACCATAGCACTGATGAGAGGGTTTGTGAGCCAGAACTGTCAACACTGTTGCGGACCGGTGATTAGCAGTAGGAATACGAGCTGGCACACCTCTAGCCCGTCTTCCACTGGTGCCACAGAATCAAAGTGCATGGCTTTACTGGTGTCGTCAAAGGATCTCTTGGAAGACGAAACGGCGCGCTGTGGTCTTGAGCGATGAAAGCAGATTCTGTCTGCAACCAAGTGATGGTTGTTTGCGCGTACGATGTAGACCTAGTAAACGCTGACCCGCAGAATGGATTCGTACGAGACACACTGGCTCCACCTCAGGCCTTGTGGTCTGGGATACGTTAAGCTACACTTCTCGTTCACCTGTGGTCTTTCTGGAGGGGACGCTAACAAGCGCCCCGTACGTGTAGAATGTTGATAAATCCGTTCGTTTGCTCTCTTAGGAAAGGAAAGTAATGTGTTGTTCCAACAGGACAATGCTCGCTCAGACACTGTCTGTGAAGCTCGAAGTGCTCTCCAAGGCCTGCAGCAACTCCTGTGGACTCCAATGGAGCACGTGTGTATTATGATAGGACGGGTAGTGACTAGTGCAACTCGTGAACCAACAACTCTTACAGATCTACGTGAACAGGAGGAGCAGGCTTGGCATAACGTAGGCCATGACAGTATTCTACATCTGTACTATCGATTGGATGCTAGAGTCAGCGCCTGGATTGCCGTCCATGGAGGCTACACCACGTACTAATGTGTGTGTGTTTCAGCATGGGTCGATCCTAGTGCCTCAGGACCGCTTGTGCTGTTGATCTGTTGCAACAATAAACCTTTATAGAACTGGAAACCTCTAAAAGGGTGTACTACTTTATTCTGGTAGTACACTATTGGCCATTAAAATTGCTACACCAAGGAGAAATGCAGATGATAAACGGATATTCATTGGACAAATATATTATATTAGAATTGACATGTGATTGCATTGTCACGCAACTTGGGAGCATAGATCATGAGGAATCAGTACCCAGAACAACCACCTCTGGCCGTAATAACGGCCTTGATACGCCTGGGCATTGAGTCAAACAGAGCTTGGATGGCGTGTACAGGTACAGCTGCCCATGCAGCTTCAACACGATACCACAGTTCATCAAGAGTAGTGACTGGCGTATCGTGACGAGCCAGTTGCTCAGCTACGACTGACCAGACTTTTTCAATTGGTGAGAGATCTGGAGAATGTGCTGGCCAGGGCAGCAGTCGAACATTTTCTGTATCCAGAAAGGCCCGTACAGGACCTGCAACATGCGGCCGTGCATTACCCTGCTGAAATGTAGGGTTGCGCAGGGATCGAATGAAGGGTAGAGCCACGGGTCGTAACACATCTGAAATGTAACGTCCACTGTTCAAAGTGCCGTCAATGCGAACAAGAGGTGACAGAGACGTGTAACCAATGGCACCCCATACCATCACGCCGGGTGATACGCCAGTATAGCGATGACAAATACACACTTCAAATGTGCGTTCACCGCGATGTCGCCAAACACGGATGCGACCATCATGATGCTGTAAAGAGAACCTGGATTCATCCGAAAAAATTACGTGTTGCCATTCGTGCACCCAGGTTCGTCGTTGAGTACACCATGCACCGTCAAGGGTAGCCGCAGCCATGGTCTCCGAGCTGATAGTCCATGCTGCTGCAAACGTCGTCGAACTGTTCGTGCAGATGGTTGTTATCTTGCAAACGTCCCCATCTGTTGACTCAGGGATCGAGACGTGGCTGCACGATCCGTTGCAGCCATGCGGATAAGATGCCTGTCATCTCGACTGCTAGTGATACGAGGCCGTTGGGATCCAGCACGGCGTTCCGTATTACCCTCCTGAACCCACCGATTTCATATTCTGCTAACAGTCATTGGATCTCGACCAACGCGAGCAGCAATGTCGCGATACGATAAACCTCAATCGCGATAGGCTACAATCCGACCTGAAACGTGATGGTCCGCATTTCTCCTCCTTACACGAGGCATCACAACATCGTTTTACCAGGCAACGCCGGTCAACTGCTGTTTGTGTATGAGAAATCGGTTGGAAACTTTCCTCGCCGCCTGTTGTGGTCAAGCGATTCTAGGCGCTTCAGTCCGGTACCGCGCGACTGCTACGGTCGCAGGTTCGAATTCTGCCTCGGGCATGGATGTGTGTGATACCCTTAGGTTAGTTTGGTTTAATTGGTTCTGAGTTCTAGGGGACTGATGACCTCAGATGTTAAGTCCCATAGTGCTCAGAGCCATTTTTTGAAACTTTCCTCATGTCAGCACGTTGTAGGTGTCGCCACCGGCGCCAACCTTGCGTGAATGCTCTGAAAAGCTATTCATTTGCATATCAGAGCATCTTCTTCCTGTCGGTTAAATTTCGCACCTGTAGCACGTCATCTTTGTGGTGTAGCAATTTTAATGGCCAATAGTGTAGTAGTCTAAATCTCCTTTTCGTGTTCCACATTTAGGTTTTTCTTGTGGTTTTGTAGATAGTTTAAAAAAATTTCCTGATCGGTTTTTTTTTAAAATGAGACGGTTGATTTCCTTTTCTAGCCTTCCTCTAGCCTAGTTTGTGCTTTTACTCTAGTAGCCTCTTTGTCCATTAGACGTTAACACCTAATTTAGCATCCTGTATCTGCTTCCTTCAAAAAAATTGTTCAAATGGCTCTAAGCACTATGGGACTTAACATCTGAAGTCATCAGTCCCCTAGACTTAGAACTACTTAAACCTAACTTACATAAGGTCAGCACACACATCCATGCCCGAATAAGGGTTCGAACCTGCGACCGTAGCAGCCCCGTGGTTCCGGACTGAAGCACCTAGAACCGCTCGGAGACAGCGGCCGGCTGCTTCCGTCAAGATTACGTAGAATGCTTCGCAGTACATACCCTACACCGCCTATGGACAAACAAAGACAAGATAATGTTAACATGACAAATGAACACTTAGAGCACTGCCACTACCTAATTAGTTTTATCTGTGAGTGCAAAGCAACTTATGACACCAGCATTAGTGTCCTGACAACATTCCCCTTTGTATGAAAATTGACCGAGGAATAAACATTAGCGCCATGTCATTATTTTTTAATGAAATATGAGGCAGTGAGCTAATTTTCATAGCGCAACGAAACAATAAAGGGTCATTTAATATTAAGTACAGAAGATAAACTGCAACCAAGATTTTCAACTGTCCTGAGACAACTTACCAGTATAATTTCACTTCTGCTTGCAACAGTACACGTGACAGTCCGCTGTAACTGCTCGCGGTATCTTTTAACATATATCGAAAGAAAAACGATTCATTTCAAAGCAAAGTGTCGGGTCTTCTCTGCCGCAGCATATGTCTTGAAGTTCACTGCAACTCACATTCAAGTTACACTCCTGGAAATTGAAATAATAACACCGTGAATTCATTGTCCCAGGAAGGGGAAACTTTATTGACACATTCCTGGGGTCAGATACATCACATGATCACACTGACAGAACCACAGGCACATAGACACAGGCGACAGAGCATGCACAATGTCGGCACTAGTACAGTGTATATCCACCTTTCGCAGCAATGCAGGCTGCTATTCTCCCATGGAGACGATCGTAGAGATGCTGGATGTAGTCCTGTGGAACGGCTTGCCATGCCATTTCTACCTGGCGCCTCAGTTGGACCAGCGTTCGTGCTGGACGTGCAGACCGCGTGAGACGACGCTTCATCCAGTCCCAAACATGCTCAATGGGGGACAGATCCGGAGATCTTGCTGGCCAGGGTAGTTGACTTACACCTTCTAGAGCACGTTGGGTGGCACGGGATACATGCGGACGTGCATTGTCCTGTTGGAACAGCAAGTTCCCTTGCCGGTCTAGGAATGGTAGAACGATGGGTTCGATGACGGTTTGGATGTACCGTGCACTATTCAGTGTCCCCTCGACGACCACCAGTGGTGTACGGCCAGTGTAGGAGATCGCTCCCCACACCATGATGCCGGGTGTTGGCCCTGTGTGCCTCGGTCGTATGCAGTCCTGATTGTGGCGCTCACCTGCACGGCTCCAAACACGCATACGACCATCATTGGCACCAAGGCAGAAGCGACTCTCATCGCTGAAGACGACACGTCTCCATTCGTCCCTCCATTCACGCCTGTCGCGACACCACTGGAGGCGGGCTGCACGATGTTGGGGCGTGAGCGGAAGACGGCCTAACGGTGTGCGGGACCGTAGCCTGGCTTCATGGAGACAGTTGCGAATGGTCCTCGCCGATACCCCAGGAGCAACAGCGTCCCTAATTTGCTGGGAAGTGGCGGTGCGGTCCCCTACGGCACTGCGTAGGATCCTACGGTCTTGGCGTGCATCCGTGCGTCGCTGCGGTCCGGTCCCAGGTCGACGGGCACGTGCACCTTCCGCCGACCACTGGCGACAACATCGATGTACTGTGGAGACCTCACGCCCCACGTGTTGAGCAATTCGGCGGTACGTCCACCCGGCCTCCCGCATGCCCACTATACGCCCTCGCTCAAAGTCCGTCAACTGCACATACGGTTCACGTCCACGCTGTCGCGGCATGCTACCAGTGTTAAAGACTGCGATGGAGCTCCGTATGCCACGGCAAACTGGCTGACACTGACGGCGGCGGTGCACAAATGCTGCGCAGCTAGCGCCATTCGATGGCCAACACCGCGGTTCCTGGTGTGTCCGCTGTGCCGTGCGTGTGATCATTGCTTGTACAGCCCTCTCGCAGTGTCCGGAGCAAGTATGGTGGGTCTGACACACCGGTGTCAATGTGTTCTTTTTTCCATTTCCAAGAGTGTATTTAACTGAAAACTGTACGTGAAATCAGAAAATAATGTAACTACTGAAGACAGTTTCTAGAAATATCAATTCTGTTGATGGCAATACATTTCAATTGTCCTGCATTCGTACATGGTGCTTGAGAGAATAAATTTTAAATCAGCACGTGTGCGATTAATCATTTGTAAGGCTGAAAATTATTTATGAGAGATGGGATTGTATATTCAGTTATTATTCAGAACACGGTCACAGCAGCTCATGAATAATACATGCCAATCTTCTCTAATGGACCACATGTCTGTACAGTACCACATAGTTACAAAGACAGAAGAAAACCCATATGCTTTCTAAATCCTGTAATGTTATTTAGAGAGAGGGAAAGTAACATGAAAGACGATTCATAAGTTCAGGGATTCAACGAACAGTAGATACTCAACTTCACATATTCAAACATAGACGCAAACTAGACACAGAACTGAAGCAAGATACGTACCCAACGACTGGAAACTTCCACAGGTCAGCCCAATATTCAACAAAGGCAATAGGAGTAATCCAGTAAAGTGCAGGCCTATATCATTAACGTCGATATGTAGCAGTATTTTGTAACATACACCGTGTTCGAACATTATGAATAATTATCTCGAGGATGACGGTCTATTGACACATAGTCAAACGTTGTTCTTCTGAAACACAACTAGCTCTTTACTCGAACGAAGTCTTGAGTACTATCGACAAAGGATTTCAAACTTATTTCGTGATTCTACATTTCCAGAAGACTTTTGACACCGTACCTCACAAGCGGCTTGTAATCAAATTGCGTGCTTATGGACCATCGTCTCAGATTGGACTTCCTCTCAGGGAGGTCACAGCTCATAGTAATTGACGGAAAGTCATCGAATAAATTAGAAGTGATTTCTGGCGTTCCCCAAGTTAGTGTTGTAGGCCCTCTGTTGTTCCTCATCTATATAAACTATTTAGGAAACAGCCGTCTTAGGTTGTTTGCAGATGATGCTGTCGTTCATCGCCTAGTAAAGTCATAAGAAGATCAAAGTTAATTGCAAAACGATGTAAATAAGATATTTGTACGGTGCGAAAACTCGCAGTTGACCCTAAATATCGAAAAGTGTGAGGTCATCCACATGAGTGCTAAAAGGAATCCGTTAAACTTCGATATATTAGTCAAACCTAAAGGCCGTAAATTTATCTAAATACTTAATAATTACAAATACGAACTACTTAAACTGGAAGGAACACATAGAAAATGTTGTGAGAAAGGCGGACCAAAGACTGCGTTTAATCGGCAGAACACTTAGAAGATGCAACAGATCTACAAAAGAGACTGCCTACACTACCCTTGTCCGTCCACTTTTGCAATGCTGCTGCGCAGTGTGGGATCCTTACCAGGAAGGATTAACGAACTACATCGAGAAAGTTCAAAAAAGAGCAGCACGTTTTGTATTATAGACAAACAAGGGAGAGAGAGAGTCACCGACATGATACAAGATTTGGGTTGGAAATTATTAAAACAAAGGCGTTTCTTGTTGCGGCGGGATCCTCTCACGAAATTTCAATCACCAACTTTCTCCTCCGAATGCGAAAATATCTTGGTTGGTTGGTTGGTTTGGGGAAGGAGACCAGACAGCGTGGTCATCGGTCTCATCGGATTAGGGAAGGATTGGGAAGGAAGTCGGCCGTGCCCTTTCAGAGGAACCATCCCGGCATTTGCCTGGAGTGATTTAGGGAAATAACGGAAAACCAAAATCAGGATGGCCGGACGCGGGATTGAACCGTCGTCCTCCCGAATGCGAGTCCAGTGTCTAACGAAAATATCTTGTTGACACTGATATCCATGGGGTGAAATGATCATCACAGTAAAATAAGGGAATCTGGTACTCACGCGTAAAGATATAGGTGTTCGTTTTTTTCCAAATGTTGTTCTAGAGTGGAATAACAAAGAATTATTATGAAGGTGGTTCGATGAAACCACTGCCAGAAACTTAAATGTGATTTGCATAGTAGCCATGAAGATGCAGATCTTGCTTACATGACCACGGAATTGTAAAACTTCCCTGAAAACTGAACCTGAACATCATGTAATATAGAAAATTACGACAGTGCAGTGCGAGAAAGCAACAGTCTCACCAATAATCTTGAACGAAGTACCATCGAAATGTCCATCTCAGTAATGTACAAGACAAATATCTATACTTCAGTTATCGGCAGGCACCTGATAGACTGACTAGACTCCAAGCTCAAAGTTTTTCTTAAAGATATGCTTTGCATTACTCAACCAAAGGCAAAGGCTACCGTAGAAGACAGAAACATGTACTGTAGGACCTTTGAGTTGAACGAGTGCTTCACAACTTGCGTGCTGATATACAACACGAAAGTTGTTCATAACGGACAGGTTTCGTAACTATTCCACTCATATTAAACGATTGTACACAATGAGTTCCAGAAATCATACGGCAAAGGATATCCCAAAAATTATTTGGAATTACCAAAATAGTTAAGTAAGTGTGTAAATTAACACATTTTCCGGTACTATAAGTCAGTGAAGCAGACTGCAAGAAGAGGCCTAGTACCTTTCAGTCCTCAAGGGAAATAGTTTTTGATCTTTAGAGTAAAATACAAGCGATATGCGAGGAAGTCTGTGAAGTGGACTGTCGAGATGACTGTATGACATTATGTACACACATGACATCAATCATGACAGTGGTCAACACTCAGATGATTTTTGTTGAGCAGAGCTGGTAGTTTGTTGATTTTTCATAGTAGCTAACATAAACATTAACACCACTTATGATAAATCAACAATGAAATTGTGTGCATTAAGGAGACCTGGTCAATTATTGTCTTGAGACATTTTATTTCCTTTGAATAATTTACAACAAATAAGTTATGTACAAACCTAATCAAAAAGTGACAGGAAAAGTAATAAGTTTGTTAATCAGATTACAGATTACTGTTTTAAGAGCACAGGCTCTGTCACACACACGGAAATGTGATTTTGGAGGGTATTTTTAACAAGTCGAGATTCCAACTCTACTTACGGACTTTTTAAATGACACTTTTTTGGGCTGGAGTGAGACTTCATGAGAACGACTGTTGATGTGTTGATTGCAGAGGTTAGTGGCAAAGGACAGGGCTGTTGTTCCCTCACAGTCTCATGATAGCAGTTACTTCTGATCCATTATAATCACATGTGACTGGGGCTGGCTCACCTCTCCACATCACATCTCGGTGGTAACGTTGTCAACATTAGAGTAGCCAGTACATCTTTCAGCATGGATAAATGATTCTAACGTCAGTCCTGGGTGAGTACTTCTCTGCAGGACCAAAGTCATGTAGTGCTGGTGCTGCTTGACATCCTCCACATCGAATAGACGTCCTCCAGAGACTAATTTGCTTGACATCACCATCATGCCAAGTAGAATAGCTTACAATAGAGTGCCCATCTGTTAACTATTGGAGTTTTTAATCAACACATGGCTCTTTAACGTGTGCTTCTTCAATTTTACTGATGATCATATTGTTCTCAGCTCTGGCAAATGAAATACATAAAGAGAAAATAAATTCAGAGTTGTACAAATTCGTCCATCCAAACACCAATAAATTCCAAGGCGAGGAAATAAACACTAACACAGTAGAAAATGTTGTTCCTAAGTTCATTATTAAGATAAACAATGTTTTCAAACGAATAATGAGTTTACCATTAGGTTAATTATACACATAATATAACAATTTGAAAATTCCCTGAAGTATTATAAAATGTAAAGCAATATATTCTGATTTTAAAACAGTATGTCACAGAAGATAATACAAGTAATGTATTTAATATAACTTAATAAAATAATGTAAATGTAACAGAGGTCGACATATTTTGATGCACTTATCTTTAGAAAATAGTTTGGTTCTTAGAATAGTTGACTTGGTAGCATAATAATCTGCCTTTTTCTTGCCATACAAGACATGTTTGTCGACATCATATGCAACTTTATTACGGTAGTCCATATCCAACACCAAGAAACAACCAAGATACTTCAAAATTACTCCAACTACACAACACTGATTACAATACACCTCTCTACAATCAGTATAGAACACGCTCACGTTATGGTGGCCTCAACTTCCAATCATCATGTGAGCTTTGACCTGGAATATAAGGCTGTGCCATTAGCAATTGACTAAAGTGCACAAATTATTCCCTAGTGTATCGAGAAAAACTTTAGTTCAGGTTATTCCAACAGCAACACACATAGTTTAATTCAAAAGTCTGTAAACACATTCACTTGTTAATAATGCAAAGTAGGTTATAATGTGTTTGTAAAGCAACAAAACAAATCAAATTGATAATAGACCACTCCACCTGGGAAAGAGAAGAGGTATTATTAACCATCGAGTATCACTTTGAACTCCTCCAATAACATGTGCCAGGTAATTTGCAAAGAGTTATTGGTTATCTGACAGAAGAACTGACCCAGATCCTATAACTTCATCATCATTACAATTTACAACAGCACATCCTCATCCACTTTTTGAAATGTGTACATCACTTATCAATAAAACAAAACAGTCTCAAGCAAAAACAAGAAAGTAAATGGACATCAGCATACGTAGGGGAGCATGTTGCCCCTAGACAATGGTTTATTGCAGAACACTTTATGTTCTCTGGTCGGTACGTCAGTCTAGTGACTGATTTTATAATCACATGAAAGAAAGCACAGTAGAGACCTCCATAAGAAGTTTCCACCATTCTCTATAGCTTTTTATTACTAGACATTTTCAAATATTTCTAGTTTAACACATTTAGATGCTGTATAACATATTAAAACTAATAGAAATATACTGTTAATTCTTCAGTTACAGAATTTTACAACAAGTAAAATCCCATATATTTTTAAAATTAGATATATAACATGTGGAGGTGAAGTCATGCTTTGTCGCTCAAACACCTTCTTGTACCTTGAAACAGGTCTTTTACCATGGGACATGTCATAGTTTTACCTCTCTTGAAAATGGAAATTTGTCTTAGTTTCAAATAGCTTCAATTCAGAATGCATTTAACTTTTTCTGGTTTTTGTTAATACTTATATTTAATTTGAGTTCACTTACTGACTGTAGGTGTGTAATAGAGTAATAATGTAACAGATGGATGACTAAATACAGTACTGACAAGATTTTCTCAATTGCAGTACTTTTAAATTTAAGTACAACGTTTGTTCCTAGGTACATGGCCAAGTTATACACTGGAACAGATTTTTATAGGTGGAAAAAATTTAATTTTCCAGAGTAATTTTTGTAATTTGTGAAAAAGGCTTTGGCGTATAAAAGGTGTATGCCATCATTCAAAAATGGATACTAAAATATGTGAAACTTCTATTACAGAGCTGGCTAGAAGTGAAAGTCTGAAAAGGGTGCAATGCACAACTCTCTCCCCTACACAAATCACGAATAATTTGATGCGATATAGAATTCTTCAGCTGACTATTATGACTAACGCTACTGTAGCAGTTCTATGTTTTCCATCCAAAGCCTCCCTGAAAACCACTATACAAAATTAACTATTCCTCCTTACCCTAGAGCTCGAGAAAACGCTGCTCAGTCTCGCTCGCTTCTCACTGAGTACAGTGTGTAAACATTTAGATGGCAGACCTCTCCCTAGTCCTGAATCGGTAGAAGTCGGTAAACGTCGGGAGGCTTCGGTAGGCACGCACTTTCGACTGCTGCCAACATTACGTAGCTGACTGTGTTGTACAAGGTAGCCATTGTCGTCTGCTTCGTTATTGTTTTGCGCTGTACTGTTCTGCGTGTTTTTATTGTGCAGTTGTGCTAAACATTATCAAAATTAGTGAAGAGGCAGTTGCTGGCCCATCTCGGGAGTCGCCAACAACCCCTATCGGTAGGCCTACGGTTAGAAGGAAACCAGTATTACGTAGCGATGCTCGCAAAATTATATTGCGTGTGATTGAATGCTGCGAAAGGGAGCAGAAAAAATTGCTTCACCCCATTTACAAATCTTCAGTGAGAGCTGCTACATACACAGAACAAAGCATGCGTAGCATTGGAAGATTCAAACAGTTTTCCAAGAATCATCCTGGCGTATCACCACAAACGCCTGGCAAGAAAAGGCGAGTTTCCATTTCAGATATTTTGTTCGCGATCACTTTGAAGGAGCCCCCTATTTCGTCCGAATTACCTTATATTTCATTTTTCCTTGCTACTGTATTGCTTTGTATGGAAACATCACTGGTTACTGTATTATTTCGAAACACATTCATATTACAGTACATTTCCAAATTTAAAAAAAAAATACGTGCAGTGCAGAAGGCATTTTCTTATAAATCTTTCTCTCTCTTTTAACTTAGGAAAAGAAGTGGAGAAATTGAAGTAATGATCGATGATTTCAACCAGCGTGTCATTCACGACACGATAGCAGAATTTTATTCAGTGTAGAAGATTGTGCCGAGCCTGCGAACACTGCTTCCAGTTTTGCACGACAAAATAGGCTGGAAGTGGAGTATTGTCTCGCTGAGAAAAGTACTTTTGTCTATTGGATTCATATGGCGCAAGGTGGAAAACAAGACGAATGTGTTGCTAGAACGTCCAGACATTGTGCACTGGCGATCTCGTTTCATTGTTGACATGACGAACTTCAGGGAAGCAGGCAGAGAAATATTTTATCTCGATGAATCGTGGATCGATAATAACATAACGGTTAATAAATGTTGGCAGAGGAAGGGTGACTTACGTGAAGAGAGTGTCGTTGGTGTCACAACGTGGGGGAGCGCATAGTAGACAAACATACATACATTCATTTACATATATATAGATTTTAATGTACATGACGATTTCAGTTTCGTTTACGAACAACATTTAAAGCGAGTTTTACTTCCAAGCCTTTCGTCTGCTTTCGTGTAAACATGGCGCGCAATTTGTAGTGCCACCACTGCAACTGGTAGGCGTGCCTTGCCCCCCCCCCCCCCCCATCGGCTCCTCTTCCCTCGCCAGCCAATGCTTGCTTCCTCCTCTCCCCGCACTCGCCTCACAACTCAGTCGTCTTACAGTTAACACACTGCACGCGGCTCATTATCGCTGGCACAGGCGCCAGAGGTGGGGATGACTGACGTCACGCTACGAAACTGAGCTGAGACGAGGATTGTCGAACATGACACGTGCCGGCCCGAGACTGCGAGAGCGTGAGCTCGCCGAGAGCCTCTCACTATCGTAACGTAGCGGTAGGCAGTAAATTGTCGCGGGACTAGACTCAGCATGAGTGGTTGCTGAACCGGGACTAGTGCAATGACTGCCATCACAAAAGATGTTGTGTTGAAGAAACTTGTTGATGGGACGTACATTCTGATAAATAAAGTGGGGGTAAGAAGTGGCAGTTCCTGTTGGGAAAAATTTAGGGTAAGCCATTCAATTATTACTAAATAATTACAGAACAGAGTTTCCGAATTCGAGACGTGATAGTATTTGATTAATCGAATCGCTTCGTTTGTGTAGCATTTCTTAATGAATTGATACGTTTGTTGTGTCCGTAAACGAAAAGAAAAATTGTCGTCGTGAAACATACATGAGGGTGTTTATTACGACTGTTTCAGGTGGTCGTTGAAAGAGATACACATCTTCCAGTTGGTTATGTTCAGTGCCAAAGAGAAATTGTGGAGCATTGCTTGCCGACAAAGGAAGCGCAACTGCAATGAACAGACATAAATGTAAGGATAATCGACACTTGTCTAGCGTTGCAGCTGCCAGTGCTGATAAAATATCTATTACGGACAAATGTGTTTTAATGTGTGCAACAGACATCCGACATGTTAATATGGTAAGTGGTAAAGGATTCATAACCTTAGCTCAAGAACTGATAAGTACAGGAGCAAAATATGGACAAATCACCGCCCAAGACTTGGTACCTTCCCCAAGGACTGTAGCACGACATATTAAGGAATTGGCTGGTCAAGTCAGGAGTGAACTTATTCCAGTAGTGAAAGACGCAATTGGTAAAAACCAGTGTTCAATGACGTGCGATCTGTGGACAGAGAGTTATCTTAAGACCCACTACCTGACTGTCACGTTCAGCTACATTGATGAATCGACGGACAAATAGAAACTAAAAAACATTGTACTCTTAACTACGAGGTCTCCTGATGTTGCCAAGACTGGTGAACATATCATTACGGAAATATATGATCAAATGGCAGAGTTGCAGATAACGTCCTCGGAACTAAGACAGGTTACTTTCGTTACAGATCAGGGAGCTAACATCAAGAAAGCACTAGGAGCATACAAACGACTCCCATGTGTGATATACTGTATTAATAAGCATTGAGGCATACATTGAAGGAAAGTTTCTTAATGGATGAGATACTGCAGTGTATGACTCCATCCTGACTGTACGTAAACTAGTAGGCTTTATGAAGCGATCTGGCTTAGTCTCGAGATTAGATAAAACCTTACATCATTATGTAGAAACTAGGTGGAACAGTGTGTACATGATGTTAGACTCATTCCATCCACAGAAAGACCAAACAGAGACCGTTTTGCGTGATTCAAACAAACACGAGATGATGACATCGTATTAGAATGAGACTATGGAAAGCGTTATTCAATTTCTGAAGGTCTTGAAAGAGGCCACGGACGATTTGGAAGGAGACATGAGCCAACACTACCATTCGTAGTCCCATGGATTTTGAAACTGATAGGTCTCTGAGAAACCGGAGCCGACGATGCGACAATGTGTAAGCTAAAGGAAAGAGCAGAACTGTTTATAAAACAAAGATCTGTAAATGAACTACATGACATTAATTACGTGGCAACGTTCTTGCTTCCCTGTTTTAAGGAACTATTATTTTTTCCCGAAGAAAGAAGAGAAAAAATTCATCATGTGCGAAAAATGTTAAATAACGTTGTTGATATGAAGGTAACCAAAGATGTCATGCCTTCTCCCACAAAAAAATCTCAAAATTGGCGAACATCCACCTCAAAATCGAAAGATGTGGTTGAGAAATATATGAGCATGGAGCGTTCAAACGATGAGTTCGCAGACCTTCTTTCATGGTGGAAAAAAATTCGTGTGCCCTGTCGAAACTCATCAAACTCACATAGACGTTTTCTGTGTACCTGCCAGTAGTGCTTCGAGTGAAAGAAATTTTAGTAAGGCAGGGATAGTACTGACTCAGAAAAGAAGTTGTCTAGATTCTGATCGCGTTAATGACATTCTCATCATCCATAACAACAAGAGAACCAAATAAGCTAAATTTGAAGCACAGAAGTAAAGGCAACTGACAACTGGTTTTCTGAGGTGTGTACGTAATCAAATATAATATTGAGAAGTGATAAGTAATGACTGCACAATGATGCAGTGGATATTACATACTTCATACTAAGTAAGGTAAATTGTTGTATAACTATGGTAGTAACAGGAGAACAGGCTCAACTGCAGTGCAATATCTTCAGAAATGGGACTGCTGAATTAAGGTTTCAGATTAATTTGCGAAACTATATTGTACTTTATTCGTTTTGACTACGCACACTTTCTTTTAACTAAATGAATTTATTATTCTGTAGTACTGTCGTTTACATAGCTTGAGCGAAAGAATATTGGTTGTGTATAAGACGCGACTTCTTCACTAAATAACAGATTAATTTCAACGTACTGCTAGCAGGTGAATCAAATCCTCAGCTGGTGCTTTAAATCGTTTTTCTTTTGGGTGCTGTTGTACGAGTGTCTGTACAACAGTCTTTGGTTGGTCAGTTAGTCTGTTAAATGTTCGATAGATCATTTGAATTATTCTTTTATCTAAATCATGTGTAAAGAGCGTCTTTTTTTTTCTCTGGATACCACCTTTTCAATAGACATTCATCAATGGAACAGAAGGAGTTGTCCAGGAGAAACGATTTTTAAGTTCGATTTAAACCTCACTTTGCTACCTACCAGACATTTTAATTTTTAAGTTAGATTTAAAACTTACTTTGCTACCTGCCAGACATTTTATGTTATTGGGCAAGTGATCAAAGATGTTCGTTGTTGCATATTGAACTACTTTCTGAGCCACTGAGAGCTTTAATAATGGGTATGATATTTTTTCCCTCTAATGTTCGCCCTATGGACATCACGGTTCTTCTCAAACTGTGATGGGCTGTTTATGACGAATGTAATTAGCAAATATATGTATTTTGACGGCGCAGTTAAAATGCCAACCTCCTTGAAGATTATTGTGCCTACATCATTTCCGTGAGTAAACATCGCATGTTATTTTTACTGCTCTCTTTTGTGCAATCAATACTTTCTTTCTAAGTGATGAGTTACCTTAGAACACCATTCCATAACGCATTTATCTTTGTTGAGTTCAAGCATCGCAATCTTAAGGTTCTTTCAGATTTAGCAATAGGTGGATCCGGCTTTTTGTTCTTTTTCTTATGTCTGTTGCTGGGATATTTTACATCTTCAGCCAGAAAACACAGGATATAAAAATAAAATTGCAAGGTTGTTGTGGTTAACAGAAGGGTATCACACGATAACAAACGGTAATTACGTACAGTGATTAATACATTAAGCACCTATGACCTGAAAAGTGGAACACCTCAAAAGGTGGTCGTTTCCTTAAAGCATTCCAAGTATGTAGCTACAGAGCCTGCGAAAGACTGTTCGAAGTCCTAGGCACCTGCCTTCTCGAACATTCTTCCTGTAAAGCGTTGTTACACAAGTGAAATATCTTTTATAGAATTAGGGCCTGCAACAAAATAAAAATAAAACACAAAAGTTACACAATTAGCTTTGATAGCAAACGTTACAAAATTAACTCTGAAACAGATTATACGTTAACAACCTTGCCCCAGTTGACGGCAATCTTTAATGCTAACGGAGGTCGTAATAAATACAATGAGCCGTATTAAGTCATCGAAGAGTGAAGAAACAGTGGAATAATAAATCTGTAGCTAAATAAACAGGAAGAAATAATCACAAGCATAAAGATAGTGTCGGAAGTTCCATGCGGCTTTTCGCGGATGATGCTGTAGTATACAGAGAAGTTGCAGCATTAGAAAATTGTAGCGAAATGCAGGAAGATCTGCAGCGGATAGGCACTTGGTGCAGGGAGTGGCAACTGACCCTTAACATAGACAAATGTAATGTATTGCGAATACATAGAAAGAAGGATCCTTTATTGTATGATTATATGATAGTGGAACAAACACTGGTAGCAGTTACTTCTGTAAAATATCTGGGAGTATGCGTGCGGAACGATTTGAAGTGGAATGATCATATAAAATTAATTGTTGGTAAGGCGGGTACCAGGTTGAGATTCATTGGGAGAGTGCTTAGAAAATGTAGTCCATCAACAAAGGAGGTGGCTTACAAAACACTCGTTCGACCTATACTTGAGTATTGCTCATCAGTGTGGGATCCGTACCAGATCGGTTTGACGGAGGAGATAGAGAAGATCCAAAGAAGAGCGGCGCGTTTCGTCACAGGGTTATTTGGTAACCGTGATAGCGTTACGGAGATGTTTAATAAACTCAAGTGGCAGACTCTGCAACAGAGGCGCTCTGCATCGCGGTGTAGCTTGCTCGCCAGGTTTCTAGAGGGTGCGTTTCTGGATGAGGTATCGAATATATTGCTTCCCCCTACTTATACCTTCCGAGGAGATCACGAATGTAAAATTAGAGAGATTAGAGCGCGCACGGAGGCTTTCAGACAGTCGTTCTTCCCGCGAACCATATGCGACTGGGAGGTAATGACAGTGGCACGTAAAGTGCCCTCCGCCACACACCGTTGGGTGGCTTGCGGAGTATAAATGTAGATGTAGAAAGGCAATAAACTTCAAAACTAATTCCGCGAAAGGAAATCTTGCGTATATGCGCAGTTACACACGAAATAGGAAACATTTGTAAAATGAGACGTCATTTTCAAAACAATCGTAAGTACAAAACGCACACACACAAAATTCAACATTAATATCTATGGCAGGCAGGAAGGTGGGTGGCTAGTTTTCCTTGCTAGTGCAAGAAATGACTTCGTGTTATTGCTTAGCTTAGACCCCACGATAATCGTATCTTCATGTAGAGAATAATTTAAAGTCGTATCTCTTGCTTTATCATAAGGTTTCACGATTTCCCTTGTCTCCGTTACATGACAGTTTCTGAGTAACCAAAATGCTGACAGCACTTTTACAGGAAACTTTGACAGCTTTACATTGATAATTAGGTGGACTGGATTTGTTCGAATGTCTCAGTTTTGACTCGTTCGGGCGAAATGTGTCTTAAATCTCCCAAAATGTGTTCATACACACCAGCACAACTGTGACATGTCACACGTGCATGTTCCTTACTAATATACTTGTAACTCGGACAGCCGCACACAGTACGACCCGCGTTCGGAACGGCCTCATGCGACCGAGGCGGCGCTGCAGGTGGCCAGCCGAGAGTGTCGGGCCGCTTCAGTATCGAGACCGCGATCTCGGAACACGATAATCTCGCAGGCAGCATTCTCGCTGCTCAGTCCCGCTTACGGGAACGAGTGAGAATACGGCAACAGCTGACGGCCTCTGCCTTACCCTTGTACCCTTACCTCATCATTTTAATACACATTCTTCTTTACTCATTATGTCACGAGAATTCAACTCGTTTGGCTCCACTTTACATGAAAGTCATGTATTAACGTATTAATATCCAATGTACAAAGAAATATTCTGGTGGACATCGTTTCTATCTGAAATCAAAAGTTAAATTAGTGCCATACAAGCAACTCCTATTTAGACAGAAGTAAATCTGAGACAGAATCTACAACAACTGACCTCCAACTGTAGACCGATAGGCTATCCGTGAAAAATCTTTACTAATATTTTAAAGAATAAGCCTCAGTTGCGCAAATTTTCTGGTCTTTACCAGGTTTCGGATATATTCATGTAGCCTTCTTCAGAAGCATAAAATTACTATAACATACCAGAGTAAGGCACAGTCAACATAAAAATTAAAACTTATAGTACCGTGGTAACATGTCGAATTAAAACTACTTGACTGAAGTCCAGTCCTGGCATCTCTTCACCACGCGATCGGTTGGCAGCAGCAAGTAGGTTGACACTGACCGCGTGGTGAAAAGATGCCAGGGCTGGACTTCAGTTAAGTAGTTTTAATTCGACATGGTACCACGGTACTATAGGTTTTAATTTTCATGCTGACTGTGCCTTACTCTGGCATGTTACAGTAATTTCATCCTTCTGAAGAAGGCTAGATCAATTTAGCCGAAACCTAGTAAAGACCAGAAACTTTGCTCAACTGTGGCTGAGTCTTCAAAATATTAGTCTACCACAGTTGCTGACGGGGCTGCAACATGCTAAAAATTCTTAAAAATCTTTACATTGGACAGGCTATGTGGTTTAGATCATGAGACTTCTTGCTTCTAAATAAATTCACCTCTGCTGCATTCTGATGTGCCACTTGTCTCGCTCTACATGGAGAGGAAAAAATTTATTAGCGGCGGAATGCCTCTTACACGACAACTTGTGTGACCTCACCAGCACCTACCAATCGTGAAACGCCTCAGTGCTCTTGTGATCCTCTCACACATTTTACACTTCGCTGAATGTTCGCCAAAGGTGACTTTACTACATCACTATACCGTAACATTATAGAAGGAGGTAAAACTACGATCTCACCAAATACGCGTGGTAGAGGAGTAGAATCGTTTGATAACCTGCTGAAAGTTGTGGATACGAGAATCCCGAGGTCCATGATGATGGTGACAACAGAGATGGCGTAAATTCCCCAGTTCTTCCCTCAACAATTCTGATAGGTTTTAAGAAGGATTATATGTTGAAATGAAAATTGTGTTGATTTTCTGTAGTATCAAAGTCCTCTGCCACAGTTGCGATCAGAATTGTGAACCATTGCCCGAAATATTTAAGAGAATACTTTACAAAAGTTCGAGTCAAAGACATACTAGCAGCTCTCATGAAAGGTGCCAATAACTAATTTTGACGTCAGTTCCACAGCTACGAATATGCAGTATAAGAGAAACCTTTAACAGTTCTTGGCATCAGCTCGATAAGATCTACTGCAACACTTTTCTTTACGTTTGAGGGAATGATAGGGATCAGTGGAGCACGATGAGACACTGTTGGTGGTTTCGTCTCCTGATATGGTTTGCATGAGCCTAAAGTTCGGCGAGTTCTCATCTCCATACTAATGAACTCTTGACACTTGTGATATCACTTCTTAGGTTTGAAACGTGCATGGTTCTGATGAGTATACCAAATTAACCTGTTGACTAGATCGTCTGATGTACACACAACTCAATCTGAACTACCAGGATCCTTCCATTTTAACAAAATACTACTGCTTAATTTCAATTTTAGACTGGTTTTTCCACTTCAATTTGACTTCTGTCAAGGAGAACACTAAATATATTCGCAATTGCGAGTATGGACAACCATCAAATGTATAATGGGACGATAACAATGAAAATTTGTGCAGGACCGGCACTCGAACCCAGATTTCCCATTAATCGTGAGGGATCGCCTTACCATTAGGCTACCTGAGCACGACACACGGCAAGACCAAAGCTTCCACATGTCGTGAACCATGTGTCTAAAGCTCGTATTCGTGCATCCACTATGTAAATTCCTGTACAGGCGAGACATTTTACTTACCCGGTGTAGGCAGATAAAAACGATATTGCAGTGAATATGTTATTCCGAACTATGATGCAATGTTCCTTCGGACTGCTGCTCTTGTGTACTTGTACCCTGTTCTCTAGTACTAGTCTCTAATCTTTCGCTTATAAAAATCAGGAGTTGTAATATCATGACATTTGCATCCTGCCCAGGATTCACTTGGGGGATGGAAGCTATATTCAGCTGTTCACCTTGAACACAACTGGTAACTGGGGGCAACAGAGCTATAATTGGACACAACCTTACAACTGCAAGTGATTCCACGGTGAGGAACCGATTCAGACCCACCTGTTACTGTGCTAGTTACAGCACAAGTTATTTTCATAAGTACTACATCATTTTCCACAGTCATATTCTGCATCTGACTATCAGCTACTGTAATAGAATCACTACGCACAATAGTTTCACTATCTCGAACAGCTGAAAAGAGAAACGGGGTATCACGTGTACTGGATTGTTGCATAGATATAGGTTTTTCGCTACTTTCAGCGCTTCTATCCATTCTGCTACTCCTGTTCTCTCTCTAGTTGGCAACATTTCTTTCTTTCCTTCTTCTTAACAACTGATAGTAATGAGGCAGTAATAAAGAAGTTTCCCAGTAAATAGCTCGCTGTAAAATAAATAAATACTGAGTTCATGTAATATTTTGTCTAATGTAATATCTTTTATAGACACCTTTTATTAACCTGACACGTTCCACATGATTACGAAGTGTCGTATTCATGATCTATGGAACAAGTACTGATCTAACCTTATCTAATCTAATCTACCCATATGTATGAAGATGGTATCTGTTCTTCCGGACATGCCCGAAAGAACAGATATCATTAGTGATCTTGCTGCTCTCGAAGGATGAAATTAAAATGAAATCCAGACCATTAGCTGCTTACAGGCGTTGATAAATATCAACGGGGACACTAGAAAATGTGTGCCCTGAGCGAGACTCGAATTCGGGATCTCCTGCTTGCATGCCAGATGCTCAATCATACAGAGCGTTTGCCATGTAAGCAGGAGATCCCGGGTTCAAATCATGGGAGGGGCACACATTTTCAACTGTCCCCGTTGATATTTATCAATGCCTGTAAGCAGCTAATGGTCTGGATTTCATTTTAATTTCACACCCATGTATAGTAATTATCACTCAGGTAACTGATAATGAAAAACAAAAATCTGCCACTGTGCCACCAGCATTCTGTATACTGCCAAAAAGCCAGAAATTTAAAACAACGATATCAAATACTGTTCCTCAGAAACCAACAGTATACTCTAAGACGAAGAAGGAAGTCAGACAAGTCATTAGAATCAAAATTGCCCACATTACCACAAATGAGTAGAAAAATAAACCACCAAAGCACTTACTTTAATCACAGGTTGCAGATAGTCAGTACTAACAGTGAAAAGTCATCAGGAAGTTCAACAGTTAAGGTCGTAGAACGCTTCATACCACATCAGATCGCATAATTTTTTGAACCTCAGTACACTCCCCAGTATTAATAAATCAGACAGAATCATTAATACCATTAATTCCAAAGTATTTTGCGTACAACTGGTTACAGACACACTTCACAGACATATTGGTAATCAGTAGCATACATACAGCTCCATTTAACTAACAACACAATTCTCAAGCAAGGGTCCGTCACAATGACGTACATTAAACTGACATCAATACTTCATATCTCAAATGACGACCAAAACGTCACAGACAAACTTCATCCTTAAGTTCCAAGCTATATATATCCATATAACACTATCATTGCAAAATCTAAATAATTCCACCAAACTGGTCAACTTTTAACATCCTGCCTGCACAAATGCATCCACATCCACTTTGAAACATCACTAATATTGAGAAATATCAAAAAAATGCATATAAATTTCAGCCTGCGTGTGATCTCCTGTGATAGACAACACCAGTTTGAGCTCACTTTACACCAATAACACATGAATAATACTAAATTTGAATAAATAAATAAAGAGGAAAATGAAATGCATCATGCAACTCTTATCTCATCATAACTTCAATACTAACACAATCTGGTTGCAAAAAATATTGCTACCATTTGTTGCTAAGAGACCAGCATACCAAAAAAAAAAGTTTTCATATCAGTATAATAAATATGAAACCCAGTATCTACTCAGTCAATGCACAGATTATGCATCACTCTGGTAGTAACTCATGTCATTCACAAAAGATAGAAAAATAGTTTGCAAAGAACTGTACACAATATTCCCACTGTCTTTCAGAACTACATAATTCCATTAATTCACCAGTAAAACAGCAATTACACATGCAAAAGAAGGACACCATGTGTAATCCTTTTCATCAAAAGCATTCAAATATACAATAAAGCACTTGAAATTCAAATCACAATACACCAATAAGAAAATTTCTGTCGCTCAAATCTTAATTCATGAAAGCTGAATAGAAAAATAAATAAGTGTTTCAATTCACCAAGCTCTGAAGCCTCAAAACACCGTATGTGTACAGAAGCAGTGCAGAATTCACACAAAAAAAATTCAGAGCCAATAGTGAATCAGACACTAATAATCTCTCTGCAAGTGGAGTACCAGAGACAGAATAATTAATTTATCCCCTGCAACCTTGCAAGCACACAAAAATGATTAATAATACTGTGAAATGCAATAACAGTAGTTACAGAACAAGCTCCCAAATATCCTAGTACCATCATATCACCGTAATGTATCAGTTAAGTGTACCACACTGATTAAGATTCATTGTACGTAGAAATTTCTTCATAATTATTAGATAAATGAGACTTACCTTTAAATTAACAGTTACAAGCATATTAGCACAGCAGTGGAAGCAGTAGAATTGTAGATATGAAAAACAGTTATAATACACAGTAAGAATTCTCCTGTGGAAGGATATATACACCATCATCTAACTTTTACACTTTGCAGTCAACTTTTACCTCTCGCACTGTTCTACGTAATAGAATACCGCATGAAACAAGAATTACTGACAAATGTGATCAAAATAGCTCCCACTGTTAATCTGAGCTTTCCCATAAATTAATTTAAATTCATACAAAATCAGAAGGACTTGAATGCTGCATAAAACAGTAAAAAAACATCCCAGTGATTCTGCTTGCAGCGTGCATTAATCTCTCGAACTCCCAAAAGATAATTTATAGCAAAGTTAAGCTCTCGTGTTATGAAATTTTCACAAGTGCACAAAGTTACATTTAAAAGAAGCCAAGGAAGATTTGAATATTGCAGAAAGAACAGTCATAGTGGTAGCACGCTTGTTGAACACGCCACTGGGAAAATTATGCACCAAATAACTAAAATTAATTGTCAGAACAAATCTGAAATGCATACGCTGACAGTTTATATGAAGTAATTAAAGACTACAGGTAAGCTAAAAAATGGGCCCGTCAGAAGATACACACAAAGGATGGCCTGGGTAATGGTTTACAGATGAAAGCTGCCACTACCTTATAAGTTTTACTCGCGAATGCATACCAAGTTATCATTCCGGCATTATGCCCTCAAGATGTTATCCCTTTTTATGAAATTCGACCCATGAATGAAAAACAAAGCGATCTGAATACTTTTTAATTAAATATGATGCAGTGAGCGAATTTTTATAGTGCAAGAAAATAATAAAGTAAATTAAGATTAATAGTAACCAAGATTTTCAACAGCCCTAGTACAACCTATCAATATTCTATCAATGTTAATGCATCCCTCCTTGTAGGAGACATTCGTGCAATGCAGATGTAATAGTACATGGTACATTCTACCACTTGTCGAAAGAAAAATGTTTCATTTGAAAGAAAAATCTAGTCTTCATTCCTGCAGCAGGAGTCTTGAAGTCCACAGTGACTTGCAATCTTTTTATCTAGCTGAACATTTTATATAACGTCAGAAAATGACGTCTTTACTAAAGGGAGTTTCCAGAAAGATTAATTACGCTGAAGGCAGTTCACTTCAGTTACCTTGCATTTATATATTATGGTAGTTGAGAGAATAAAGCTTAATGAGGAAATGTGCAACTAATAACAGTACCGTAATAATAAGATTACTGCAGCCAAATAGCCATTCAAGTTAAAAGTACAATTACAATAACATACGAAAACATAAACTTTACGTATGCTGGTTTGCATGGTCACTTACTGATCGTGTCGTTTTTGTACAGAGTTCTATATGATATCGTTTGCATATTCAATGACACAGATCACACTCAGACATTGCGTTTGGTTCATGATATGACGCGTTGCTGCAAATAAGGTTGTGGAAACCATTCTGGTGATCTCGTGTCTCATCTCGAAGTTTTCCTTTGTCCATGTTCGGTCAATCACGGCGTTTGTGCTGTAAAATTCTGGAATTACGTCTTCCCTTTTTTCCTTCAGTGTTTTTAGTAGACTTTCCGAAGTTCTAATGTTGGATACTGTCAGGATTGTCCACAGGTCTTCAGTAAGGAATGATTCCCTCGCCAGAATGTCTGGATCATGTTATTTTGGACATTCCGATTGCTTTCTATACGTAGATCGCCTTTACTCTTTCTAGGATCGTTATGTTTTTCACTGTGAGATGTAGTCCGATGATTTCTATGTCATATGTCTGTACTGGGGATATTTTGGCTCTGGATAGCGCCATTGCTGCTTTTAGTCTGAGGGGTCTAATGTGTTCTATTTCATGGATAGTCATTACTGCTTGCATTTCTTTCTCTGTTACATGTTTTGTGAAACATTTTGCACTTGTTGTATGGTGACCCCTACGTACCCGAAGTCTGGTACGATTTACAGTTTTCTCTCCCGTATCTCAGCTAAGGCTGGTGCTTTTACACTATTTCTGAGAACTATCATTTCTGTTTTTGTCTCGTTTATTTCGAAGCCACGTTCGACGCAGCAAACTTCAATATCGTAAACTATTTCTTGTAGCTTTGCAATGTCTTTTGAGCCTATTACAATATCGTCTGCATAAGCGTTTGAGATTACACCGTTCCTTTGGGGTATCCTTACTATTTCTTCCGCTGCTAGGATAAATAACAGAGGACTCAGTAGGTCTCCCTGAAGTACTCCGTTTGATTGGAGAATCGAATCTGATCGGGAGAGGTTGTCCGAGACACTTGTTTCGTTCCATCGCATTATTGCGCTAATGATTCTTGTCCATATGTTGCATCTTCTAGTTTTTTTTCAGTAGCTTTCTGTTTATACAGTCAAAGGCTTTTTTGGAGTCTATAAATACTATACAAAATTTTGCTCTGTCTCCAAGGGCTCTTTAGCAGGAGCTCTATTGTCGTCAGAGCAGATCTTCCTTTCCTGACCAATCTGTTTATCTCGTGGGGAGGCGTTCGTCCATTGTTTGCTTTATTCTTTCCTTTATTATTTTTTGTGACTTCTTTGAAACGTAAGTTTTATAGTGCTATACCTTTCTATTTGCTAGGGTTCTTGAGGCCCCCTTTCCCATTATGTAGCGCTTTTGTTAATGACTGTCTCCACTGTTTTGGAATGGAGGCTAATTGTATACGCTTGCTATAGAGTTTTGCCCACATTGGCGTTTGTATTAAATGCCTTCACAAAAGAAGACGAAATAAATATTCCACAATTCGAACCCAGAACAGCTGCCAACATGAGTAACGTAGAAGTAAATATCATCGGAGTAGTGAAACATCTTAAATCACTTAATAAAAGCAAGTCTTCTGGTCCAGATTGTATACCAATTAGGTTCCTATCGGAGTATGCTGATGCATTAGCTCCATACTTAACAATCATATACAACCGTTCCCTCGACGAAAGATCCGTACCAAGAGACTGGAAAGTTGCATAGGTCACACATATATTCAAGAAAGGTAGTAGGAGTAATCCACTAAATTACAGGCCCATATCGTTAACGTTGATATGTAGCAGGATTTTGGAACATACATTGTGTTTAAACATTATGAATTACCTCGAAGAAAACTGTCTATTGACACAGTCAACATGGATTTAGAAAACATTGTGCCTGTGAAACACAACTAGCTCTTTATTCACATGAAGTGCTGAGTGCTATTGACAAGAGATTTCTGATCGAGTCCGTATTTCTGGATTTCAGGAATGCTTTTGACTCTTGTACCACATAAGCGGCTGGTAGTGAAATTGCGTGCTTATGGAATGTCGTCTCAGTTATGTGACTGGATTTTTGATTTCCTGTCAGAGAGGTCACAGTTCGTAGTAATTGACGGAAAGCCATAGAGTAAAACAGGGGAGACAATCTGAGCAGCCGTCTTCGGTTGTTTGCAGATGACGCTGTCGTTTATCGACTAATAAAGTCATCAGAAGATCAAAACAAACCGCAAAACGATTTAGAAAAGATATGTGAATAGTGCGAAAAGTAGCAATTGGCACTAAATAACGAAAAGAGTGAGGTCATCCACATGGGTGCTAAAAGGACCTCTTTAAACTTCGGTTACACGATAAATCAGTCTAATCTAAAAGCCGTAAATTCAACTAAATACCTAGGTATTACAATTACGAACAACTTAAATTGGAAAGAACACATAGCAAATGCTGTGGCGAAGGCTAACCAAAGGCTGCCTTTTATTGGCAGGACACTTAGAAAATGTAACAGACCTACTAAGGATACCGTCTACACTAAGCTTGTCCGTCCTCTTTTAGAATACTGCTGCGTGGTATCGGATCCTTACCAGATAGGACTGACAGAGTACATCGAAAAAGTTCAAAGAAAGGCAGCACGTTTTGTATTATCGCGAAATATGGGAGAGAGTGTCACAGAAATGGTACAGGATTTGGGCTGGACGTCATTAAAAGAAAGGCGATTTTCGTTGCGATGGAATCTTCTCACGAAATTCCAATCGCCAACTTTCTCCTCCAAATGTGAAAATACTTTGTTGGCACCGACCTACATAGGGAGGAACGATCACCACGATAAAATAAGGGAACTAATAGCTCGCACGGAAAGATATAGGTGTTCATTCTTTCCGCGCGCTATACGAGATTGGAATAATAGAGAATTGTGAAGGTGGTTCGATGAACCCTCTGCCAGGCACTTCAGTGTGATTCGCAGAGTATCCATGTAGATGTAGATAAAGATGTATTTCTCTTAAATATTCGCTATGCAGTCTGGCAGGGCCAACAGCTTTTTTGTTCTTGGTGCTGTTCGACCTCTTCTGTAGCCAGCGGAATACATTCCGTAGTTGTTTGCAGCACTGTCTCCCGTTTGCTTTCTGGCCTGTCTTTTAGTCGCCTCTTCTTCAGCATGTTGTCGAAGTACATCTTCCATTCTTTCATACTGATGAAATGTGTTTCGGATCGTTTTCTGGGGTGTAGTGCAATACATGGGTCTCTTTTGGCATCCTCTACTAGTTTCTTTCCTTCTCTTTCCCAGAACATTCTCTTCTCTTCTTGTAGTGTTTCCTTCTAGGTATACCGGTTTTCGTCTCAAATCCTGAGGAGTGTAGGGTTCCTTGAGCGCCGCTTAAGTTGGTGTAGGCTTTCTAGTACGCGTTTTCTTATCCTGTAACACTCCGTGTTGAACGATTTGTTCGCTTCTCTTTTGTACCTGGGGTTGGCGGCTTGTCTTAGGAATTCTCCTATCCCTTCTGTTGCTTCATCTAGTCGCGAATTGTGTATTAGCATTACAATTTGTTTTATATCGTCTGATTTTGCTTCTACCTTCCCGATGTCTATTGTTCTCGAAAGTGCTTGTCCCTGTCTTTCATGTTCATCTAAGCTGTTAAGTCTGTACTCCTGAAAAAAGATGTCACGTGGAAAGTAATTCATGAGGAATTTTATTTTATATTTAGTTATAATTCGGATAATGATCTCAAAAGCTCATGAATAACACGTACATACACTACTGGCCATTAAAATTGCTTCACCACGAAGATGACGTGCTACAGATGAGAAATTTAACCGACAGGAAGAAGATACTATGATATGCAAATGATTAGCTTTTCAGATCATTCACAAAAGGTTGGCGCCGGTGGCGACACCTACAACGTGCTGACATGAGGAAAGTTTCCAACCGATTTCTCATACGCAAACAGCAGTTGACCGGCGTTGCCAGGTGGAACGTTGTTGTGATGCCTCGTGTAAGGAGGAGAAACGCGTACCATCACGTTTCCGACATTAATAAAGGTCAGATTGTAGCCTATCGCGATTGCGGTTTATCGTATTGCGACATTGCTGTTTGCGTTGGTTGAGATCCAAGGACTGTTAGCAGAATATGGAATCGGTAGGTTCAGGAGGGTAATACGGAACGCCGTGCTGGATCCCAACGGCCTCGTATCACTAGCAGTCGAGATGACAGGCATCTTATCCGCATGGCTATAACGGATCGTGCAGCCACGTCTCGATCCCTGAGTCAACAGATGGGGACGTTTGCAAGACAATAACCATCCGCACGAACAGTTTGACGACGTTTGCAGCAGCATGGACTATCAGGTCGGAGACTATGGCTGCGGTTACCCTTGACGCTGCATCACAGACAGGAGCGCCTGCGATGGTGTGCGCAACGATGAACCTGAGTGCACGAATGGCAACAAGTAATTTTTTCGGATGAATCCAGGTTCTCTTTACAGCATCATGATGGTCGCATCCGTGTTTGGCGACATCGCGGTGAACGCACATTTGAAGTGTGTATTTGTCATCGCCATACTGGCGTATCACCCGGCGTGATGGTATGGGGTGCCGTTCGTTACACGTCTCGGTCACCTCTTGTTCGCATTGACGCCACTTTGAACAGTGGAACATTTCAGATGTGTTACGAACCGTGGCTCTATCCTTCAGTCGATCCCTGCGAAACCCTACATTTCAGCAGGATAATGCACGACCACATATTGCAGGTCCTGTACGGCCTTTCTGGATACAGAAAATGTTCGACTGCTGCCTGGCCAGCACATTCTCCAGATCTCTCACCAATTGAAAACGTCTGGTCAATGGTGGCCGAGCAACTAGCTCGTCTCAATACGCCAGTCACTACTCTTGATGACCTGTGGTATCGTATTGAAGTTGCATGGGCAGCTGTACCTGCACACGCCATCCAAGCTGTGTTTGACTCAATGCCCAGGCGTATCAAGGCCGTATTGCGGCCAGAGGTGGTTGTTCTGGGTACTGATTCCTCAGGATCTGCGCACCCAAATTGCGTGAAAATGTAATCACATGTCAGTTCTAGTATAATATATTTGTCCAATGAATACCCGTTTATCATCTGAATTTCTTCTTGGTGTAGCAATTTTCATGGCCAGTAGTGTATGTTCTCTAATGGACCAGTTGGCTGTACAGTACCGCCTATTTACAAAAATAGAAAAATACGGCATATGTTTTCTAATCTCCACAATATTATTTAGAGAGTGAGGAAGTAATGTGTAAGATGACCAGTACGCTTGGATAATTACATTAAAGTAGATAGTGATCCTCGTGTATTCAATCGTAGATGTGAACTAAACACAGAGCTGATCTTGCTTACATGAATACGCAATTGGAAAGCACCTCCCCAAATTGAACCTGTAAATCGTATGATATAGAATTACAGCGCGGTAAGCAACACTCTAAACAATAATCCTGAATGAAGTAGCTTCCAAATACCCATCTCAGTAATACACAAAACATATGTCTATACTCCAGTCACTAGTACGCAGTATGATATTCGTAGCTTAATGCAGAAAAGAAGAGTGGTAAACTGCCCGCCCACGCTGCCGTATCGAAGCCGAAACTGGACTCCGAGGCACCTAATCGGTTGGTTAGGCTCTGCACTCAAAGTGTTGCTTAAATACATGCTCTGCACTACTTAACCAAAGGCAAGCCCGCCCGGTTAGCCGAGCGGTCTAACACACGGCCATCCAGAGTGGGAAGGAGAGCCTGGTCCCCCCTGGCACGAATCCACCTGGCGGACTTGTGTCGAGATCCGGTGAGCGGGCCACTCTGTGGATGGTTTTTAGGCGGTTTTCCATCAGCCTCGTCGAATGCGTGGTGGTTCCCCTAATTCCGCCTCAGCTACACTATGTCGGCTATTGCTGCGCAGACAAGTTCTCCACGTTCGAGTACACCACCATTACTCCACCACACAAAAAACATAGGGGCTGCACTCGTTTGGTGTGAGACTGTGAGACGTTGCCTGGGGTGCGAGGGAGGGGGGGGGGGGGGGGGGGGGAGTGTCCACCGATGGCCGAACCACACAATAACCCTGGGTTCAGTGTGGGATGGCGGAGGGGTGAAGTGGACTGCGGTAGTCGTCGTGGGGTTGTGGACCATTGCGGCTGCGGCAGAGACGGACCTCTCCGTCGTTTCTAGATCCCAGGTTAATATACAACACAATACAACCAAAGGCAGAGGCTACTGTAGGAGGCGGAACCATGGACTACAGAGTCTTTGAGTTGAACGAGTGCTTCACAACTCTTGTGCTGATACGTAACGTGAAACTAATTTATTACAGACGACATGATATTGTCAGTAGAAGATTAGTACACATCTAAAATATTAACACGAACCCCATCAACATTTATGGCACACAACACACACTGATAAAATATCAATGAATTCTCGTTAGCTGGGGAAAGATATGATTAAAAATAGTTTATATTTAATAATGTACTTTCCGGCTGAAACTTTTCTTCTTCCTTGGCGTGTAGGCAGTTCACCCAGCTCGTGAAGACAACTGAGTGATTAGCTGATGAGAAGATGCGGTTCTTCTTCTGAAAGACTGCATTAAGGCTGTAATCATAATAACTCTGAGTATCCCAACGGCCTGGTGCAAGTCCTCAAATTTTACACCACTTCGGTGGCGTGTTATCCTGTAATACTACGCGGGGAAAGAGGTGCTGCAATTTAACGTGGATTCCGAACCACGAGTCGTTCCTGGTGGATCTTTATCTTTTTAAGACGTACGGGCTAGGTTAAACAAAGACTAAAATGTACAGTGGTCCTACGCCATTTCTTTGTTCAGACAGGCGTTATACCGCTAGACCACCAGGTCCGAATGTTAAGGCAGCGAGGGCTGTTTATTCGTCTTTCATGACAGGTCTGTCGACAGGACGTTAAACTCTAATCTTTCTTTTCTTTTCCTTTTCTTTTCAAGATAAATGCACTGTCTGGGTGTCCCCGCTGCCGGCTGATGCCTATGAGTATGCAGCTCATGATTGTCGGAAAACCAGACCCCTTTCAAGGAATGGAATGCCACATTGACTTTAGCATTATTTGTTAACTTCGATGTGACTGAAATTTACGCTAAGCACATACACTACCATGTATGAGAAGTAGAGGATGTTTAAATCCAATGTAATTTTGAAACGTCCCCTTAGAAAAATTAATGAATTACTGTGCTGGTAAACCCCTTACGTTATTTTATTTTCAAACAGCTGAGCAGAGCTGAACGTACTCAGATATTTCCCCCTTTACCTATTCTGATCAACACTAAACTGACACACAATATTTTTAGCGCAACGCAATCTGACTTTCAATAATCCCTACGAATAATGGCCCTGACTAACATTAACCTATACCTTCCACAAATCACTTACCTCACAAAAATCTTCGTTACTCGAACTACTGCAATACAGTGAACGCCGCTACTGCCAGCTAAATAAAAGATTCAAACTACTGAAGGCAGTAACTACTGATAGGCATAGTTAGCAAATGAAAGATTTTGATAGAGAACAAACAATGTATTTACCTTAATAGTGTTCAAAAGTCATAATATATATAGCAGTTCATGGCATCCAGTCTTACAAATTTACTGTCTCTGATTGACAAACGTCCAGATCGTCCGCTCTCAAGATTCCGCCGTCTCTCTCCCCACATCCACCACTGCTGGCGGCTCGCCTCCAACTGCGCAACGCTACGCGCTGTTAACAGCCAACTGCCCAACACTACAATAGCGAATGTTACAACAATGCTAACCAGCCACAGACTGCACACAGCACAGCCAGTGATTTTCATACAAAGCGCTACGTGGCGTTACCAATATAAAAACCTAAACAGCCTACTTACAATTTAAATTAGAGTATGTCAATTTTTATGATATTTAAGAACGAATGCGGAAAAGAGAAACGTCTCCACTATCAAGGGCGTTGTCATGCAGTCTTGAACAAAAGCACACGTCAGGTTGGGCAGCCAGTGCAATAGGTCTCAGCCGACTGCTAACGAGGCAGTAAACTAAACGGCATATTGTCTGCCTATCTGCACGAGCTGTCAAAGTCGTCGATGCTGAATTTTAAATAGAAAATATTCTTTTCAGCTTGAAATATACGAGGGTTCAAATGATCCAAATGGCTCTGAGCACTATGCGACTTCACTTCTGAGGTCATCAGTCGCCTAGAACTTAGAACTAATTAAACCTAACTAACCTAAGGACATAACCCAAATCCATGCCTGAGGCAGGATTCGAACTTGCGACCGTAGCGGTAGCCCGGTTCCAGACTGTAGCGCCTAGAACCGCACGGCCACTCCGGCCGGCAATATCCGAGGGCCGTTCAGTAAGTAATCCAAAACTTTTTTTTCTCGGCTCATTTCGGTTGAAAAAATGTCGAGTTTGTGGGACACCGTGGAATATTCCCGATTTAGTCCCTGTAGTGTCGTGAAGCTCTGATACGCTATCCATAGCCTTCAAAATGGCGCCTGCAACGGGGTTTGCTGTTCTGCCGGAAAACCACAGTATAGAAGATATTCATAGGCGTTTGCACAATGTGTGGGGACACCTGGCAGTGAACAAAAGCGAGGAGAGTCGTTGGGCGACGCGTCTGTCATCACCGCAACAAGATTGCATAAACCTGTCGATTTTCCGCGGTGACTCCCGCAATTTGGAACATCCGGACACTCACATGCGAGGTGATAGACGGCTCACAATCAAACACCTCGCTGCTCAACTGGACGTCTCGGTTGGTAGTGCTGACACACTCGTCTCCAGTTGGTGTACTCAAAGGTGTGTGCTCACTGGGCTCTTCACCCCCTAAAGCACTCCGTCTTCAGGCCACAAGTGGCCCATCGGGACCATCCGACCGCCGTGTCATCCTCAGATAAGGATGCGGATAGGAGGGGCGTGTGGTCAGCACACCGCTCTCCCGGTCGTTACAGTGACTTTCTTTGACTGGAGCCGCTACTATTCGGTCGAGTAGCACCCAGAAAAATGGCAACAGCGCATGGCGGCCCGGATGGTCACCCATCCAAGTGCCGGCCAAGCCCGATAGCGCTTATCTTCGGTGATCTGACCCTCGCCCCCTAAGATAAGACCATAAAGAGCAATGAAGGACCATCTGTGCGGAGTTGCTTGCGTGTTGAAGGCTGATCGTGACAATTCTTTTGTCGAAAATGGTCACAGGTGATTAAACACTGCCGGCCGAAGTGGCCGTGCGGTTAAAGGCGCTGCAGTCTGGAGCCGCAAGACCGCTACGGTCGCAGGTTCGAATCCTGCCTCGGGCATGGATGTTTGTGATGTCCTTAGGTTAGTTAGGTTTAACTAGTTCTAAAGTTCTAAGTTCTAGGGGACTAATGATCTCAGCAGTTGAGTCCCATAGTGCTCAGAGCCATTTGAACCATTTGATTAAACACTGGTTCATCACTTCGACCCGGTAACAAATCTGTAATCCTTGGAGTGGCATCACATCATCTCTCCTCCGAAAAAAACAGTTCAAACCCGCACCCTCAGCAGTTAAAGTCATGACGGCTGTCATTTGGGATTCTAAAGGGGTTATTCTGTTTGATGTCCTCCCTCCTGGTGCAACGATCAACTCTGAAGTGTGTTGTTCAACCCCTAGTAAATTGAAGAAACTATTTCAACGTGTTCGTCGCCACAAAAATGCGAACGAATTTCTCCTTGTCCATGAAAACATAAGGCCACACACAAATAAGCACACCCGAGAGGGCCTTACGAAACTTCATTGGACTGTTCTTCTTCGTCCGCTCTACAGCCTGGAACTCGTATCTTCCGACTCGTATCTTCCGATGTCCATCTGTTCGACCAGATGAAGGACGCACTCCGTGGGAAGCAGTACGTGGATGATGGGGTCGTTACTGATGCAGCCAGACGTTGGCACCGATGTCGACCACTAGAGTGGTACCATGCAGGCATAAAGACCTCCCAGTAAGATACATAAGGAACTTCCCAAATAGGTGGCATCGCAAAGATTATAACATATTTGGCAGCAATAGACTTTGGAACATGATGGGGATATAGTAGGGACGAAAAACAAGAAGCTCCACTTACCAAAAAGGAGCACTGTGTGTTCTCCAGTTTCAACTTCGACAAAAACGTTTCACGTATTAACGAATTTATTGTCCTTACAGCATCTGGATCTTTATTAAGAGCTGTGAATCGTTCTGACGTCACTCCTATGTGGCTGAAGTAGCTTCTGAAGTAATGTACCAAAATTTAGTAGCTGGACGCTGCAGCTCACATCTTTTGTTTATCCAGTCATGAACTCAAACATGCATGTGCTTCTCTTTTGCACTGATTTTAAGCAGACAAGCTTCAACACGACCACCATCGATGTAATAGTCAAAACTAACACTTCAGAGACAAAAATGGTTCTTCTACCCATAAAATGAAGAAACTGAAATGCACACTGATAATGCGCACACAACCATGCAACACTGATTTCAAAAAACGAGTTTCACAACTCGGTCTCAACCTAAACGACACTTTAATAACACGCCAGTGACAGTAGATCCCTTCGGAAGTGTTTTCCTGTCAAAGTTGCTGTTGGATGCCCACATGTAAACACGTGGTGTTCAGTCGTGGGCCCTCAGCACAGTGTCCTTGTACGCATCGCAGCAGGAGCGCCCAGCATCTGTACACAGTGTGAACGCGAACCACACCGACAAGATCCAAAGGATGTTCAGGGATACGAAGTGTGGCTATAAAATAATGGGACTGTTGCTGTAAACATTTTATTTCGGCCGCGCGGGATAGCCGCGCGGTTTGAGGCGTCACGGTCCGCGCGGTTCCCCTCGTCGGAGGTTCGAGTCCTCCCTCGGGCATGTGTAAGTGTGTGTGACGTCCTTAGCGTAAGTTAGTTTAAGTTAGATTAAGTAGTGTGTAAGCTTAGGCACCGATGACCTCAGTAATTTGGTCCCATAAGATCTTACCACAAATTTCCAAATTTTGTTTCGAAAACATGGTATATGTAGTTTTCTGTCACCCTCAGTATACTCCCCTCCTTTATCCTTACAACTCTCCGCGCAAATTTCCCTTTGGTGAAAACAATGCTGGAAGTCTGCCTGTATGAGGTCCTTGTTGACGCATACTACTTTTCCTTTCACTGCTTCAACGGAATGGATTCTTGTTCCTTTTAATCCAGATTTGACCTTGGTGAATAGATGAAAGTCACGTGGTGCTAGGACAGGCGAAGAAGGTGGCTGGCCTGATACTGGGCTCCTGCACTTCACTAGGAACCTCTTTACAGACAGTGCAGGGTGTGCCAGTGCATTGTCTTGATGCAGAACCTATTACTAGTTCTTTCACTATTCGGGTCGTTGAACACGAACTTGAAGGTAGTAATGTCGATTAATACTTTTTGATTAATACTTTGACTTTCAGGAAACCACTTTCTTTCTTTCTTTCGCTTACGCCATAGTCCCGCAGCAGTCACAGGGTCCTCGTGGTTACAACGGATTTGGCAGTGTTAGTGTTAGGGACGGCCGGATGCCCTTCCTGCCGCCACCCCATACCCCCCAGGACGGAATCAGTGTACCCCAACTGTCTGCGTCGAGTGTAAATCGTAAAACAGTGCGGGCGAGTTTCAAATGTCTGCGGCGCGTGTAAATGAGGCGGAACGTGGAGACCAGCCCGGTATTCACCTAGTGGGATGTGGGAAACCGCCTAAAAACCACATCCAGGCTGGCCGGCAGACCGGCCCTCGTCGTTAATCCGCCAGGCGGATTCGATCCGGGGCCGGCGCGCCTACCCGAGTCCAGGAAGCAGCGCGTTAGTTCTCTCTGCTACCCTGGCAGGTTACTTTCAGGAAACCACTGAAGATACACAATTCCTTGAATATCGAAAAAAAAGCAATCGTCATCCCTTTGAATCTTTTTTTGCTCATTCAAGCTTTTTCGTTTTGATCAATCTGGGTCCTTCCGATGCATGGATCGTAATTGGAAGAAAAAAAAAAAGATAAGTCATATGTGTCACTCTTGCTGAGACATTAGGATCATTTTCAGTGGTATTTAAAGTGTCAGTACAAACATTTTCGCGAACTTCTTTTTGCTCGATTGTGAGAATTTTCGGCACTAGTTCCGCACACACTTTTCCCATATTGAACCGGTTACGTAAAATTTGACTCACACATTCTTTGTCAATCCCTACAGTTTCAGAAATCTATCGAATACTCAACCGACGGTCAGACAGAATCAGATTACCTACTTTTCGATATTTTCATCCGTTTTTGATGCTGAATGGTGTCCCGGGCGTGTGTCATCTTCAGCGTCCTGTCGGCCATCTTGGAAACGCTTTATACCACTCAGAAACTCGCGTACGTGATAAATAGTCTTCATCATACACTTCTTTTAGTAAAAGACAGATGTCAGTAGAGTTTTTTTTTTTCAAATTTCATGTGAAACTTCATGACAATTCCTTGTTCTGTTATTATACTTATAATTTTTTCGGAAAAACAAAATGACAGCTATTACACAAGTGAAGGCTATGGCCACACTGATTTGTATACATATACTAGAGGTGTCGCATTGGACTGAGAAGCTTTCACGTTTCACAGCAGTTACTCTTTCATCTTCATTTAACTTTTTTTTTGTTTTGTGTATCTAAAATTTAAAAAACCTCTCTCTCACCGGCCTGACTTAGCTTCACTGGTCAGGATAGTAAAAACATGCGTATGTTAAGGGAATTTTCATTCACAAAGCAGGCTTATCACTTTCACACAGTTCAATACTGTTCTGTCATGATTAAATTGAGCTTAACTTAAATTCCATAAGGCAGTGAAGCAATTTCGAAGTCTCGGTGCGACGAAAATTGTCAGTCGATGTACTGGAAACATTTGTAATAATTATTAACTTTCGGTGATCACATGGGGAAGACCGGAGATCTGCTGGTAAGACCGTGTTAGCCTATTTATTTGAAGTAACTGGATATCTTGAGCATACAAAACGGCAGGTTCGTCCAGTGTAAATCAGACGTTCCGCACTGATCCCGTGCAACACAGCGTAGTAAGCAGACACTGACAATAATAATCAGTTAAATAATACGCGAACACACTTATTTTAGTTTAGTTCATGTATTAAATTCCTTCTCATACAGAATCTCATCAAGATGGCGACTAGCTCAACAATACATACATATACATCCTCCTTCTTTCACGACTAATCGGCAAGCATTTCTTCATTCTTTTCATAACAGAAAACATAGATAGCACAGAAGCTATTCCATGGAGTAAATGGACGCTCCAAGGAATAGTTGGGCTTGAAACTACTTTGCATTGATAATCGGTAAGATAAGAAGAGATATTTCGAGATATGTACTGAGTTATATAATTTATAAAATTTCTGAAAATATCGCGGAGAGACCGCTGCAAGAGACATTACATTCAACGCATGCGTAATTACTCTGTGACAGCATGTCACGTTGTTTTATAGCCACACCTCTTATTTCCAGAGTATTTTAATGCAACGTACTCGTGGTATCTTGCGGTTCGCTACAGAGTAACTGCATTTAATTTAATAATTATCCCCCTTTGTATCTGCATTGCAAATATCAGCGCAACCGCACTAATGTCGACAGTGCAAGTAGTGCATCGTCTTTGAGAACAAAACTTAGGCCATTCATTCAAGGTACGTGCTGCTAAAAACAGTACTGCCCATTTTTCTCTTAACCCTTGAACTTCTTTACTGTACTACTCGATACTGTAGTACAGTTCGGAGTACGAGTAATTGACGGAAAGTCGAGGAATAAAACAGAAGTGTATCTGACGTTCCCCAACAAAGTGTTATAGGTTCTCTACTGCTCGTGATCTATATAAACGACTTAGGAGACAATCTGAGTGACCTTCTTAGATTTTTTGCCGATGATGCTGTCATTTATTATCTTTTAAAGTCATCAGATGAACAAAACCAATTGCAAAATAATTCAGACAAGATATCTGTATGATGCGAAAAGTGACAACTGACTCCAAATGATGAAAAGTGTGATGAAGTCGTCCACATGAAATCTGCTAAATTTCGGTTACACGATAAACCATATAAATCTGAATGCTATACATACAGTAAATTTCTTAGGGAGTACAATTACGAATAACTTAAACTGGAACGGGGTCATATAGGTAATATTGTGGATAAAGCAGACCAAAGACTCCTATTTATTGACAGAACACTTAGAGAACGCAATTGGGGTGGTAATCATTAAAACAAAGAGTTCTTCATTGCGGCAAGATCGTCTCATAAAATTTTAATTACATACATCAAAAAAAGTTTTGCATTGATGCATGCCTGTTTTCGTCGTGGCATACTATCCACAAGTTCATCAAGGCACTGTTGGTCCAGATTGACCCACTCCTCAACGGCGATTCGGCTTAGATGCCTTAGAGTGGTTGGTGGGTCACGTCGTCCATAAACAGCCCTTTTCAATCCTTCCCAGGCATGTCCAGTAGGGTTCATGTCTGAAGAACATGCTGGCCACTCTAGTCGAGCGATGTCGCTATCCTGAAGGAAATCATTCACAAGATGTGCACGATGGGGGCGCGAATTGTCGTCCGTGAAGACGAATGCCTCACCAATATACTGCCGATATGGTTGCACTATCGGTCGTAGGATGGCATTCGCGTATCGTACAGGCGTTACGGGGCCTTCCATGACCACCAGCGGCGTACGTCGGCCCTACATAATGTCACCCCAAAACAAAAGGGAACCTCCGCCTTGCTGCACTCGCTAGACAGTGTGTTTAAGGTGTTCAGACTGACCGGGTTGTTCCAAACACGTCTCCGACGATTGTCTGGTTGAGGTCATATGCGACACTCATCGGTGAAGAGAACGTGATGCCAATCCTGAGCGGTCCATTCAGCATGTTGTTGGGCCCATCTGTACAGCGCTCCATGGTTTTGTGGGTGCATAGATTGACCTCGCCATGGGCGTCAGGAGTGAAGTTACGCATCATGCAGCCTATTGCGCACAGAGTCGTAACACGACATCCTGTGCCTGCACGAAAAGCGTTATTCAACATGGTGGCGTTGCTGTCAGGGTTCCTCCGAGCCACAATCTGTAGGTAGCGGTCAACCAATGTAGAAGTAGCCCTTGGGTGGCCCGAGCGAGGCATGTCATCGACAGTTCCTGTCTCTCTGTATCTCCTCCATGTCCGAACAACATCACTTTGGTTCACTCCGAGACGCCTGGACACTTCCCTTGCTGAGAGCGGTATTGACCGTCTAGGCATGGTTGAACTACAGACAACACGACCCGTGTACCTCCTTCCTGGTGGAATGACTGGAACTGATCGGCTGTCGGACCCCCTCCGTCTAATAGGTGCTGCTCATGCATGGTTGTTTACATCTTTGTGCGGGTTTAGTGACATCTCTGAACAGTCAAAGGGACTGTCTATGTGGTACAATATCCACAGTCAACGTCTACCTTCAGGAGTTCTGGGAATCGGGTAGATACAAAACGTGTTTTGAAGTGTGTACCAACTTTCTTCTCCGATTGCGAAAATATTCTGTTGGCGGCCAACCACATGGCGAGAAATGATCGTCATGATAAAATAAGAGAAATCCGAGCTCCCACAGAAAGATTTAAGTGCTCGTCTTCCCCGCACAGCCGCGCGGCATTCGAGAGTGGAACGGTAAAGAAATAGCTCATATGTGGTTCGATGAACCGTCTGCCAGGCACTTAATTGTGAAATGCAGACTAATTCGTAGGCGTAGATCTTCTGTCTCGCGTTTGTCTTTTTGCGGCAGTGTGTATCATATGTTGACAGTGATATACAATGCTATAAAATGGCTTCTTCCGCATTTAGCGCTTTCTTAAGCATAATAAGGAGACCACACCCTAACCACAAAAAGCACCCCCATACCAATAACTCCTCCTCTGTAGGCCTCTGCTGGCATTGCATAAGATTGGCAGGTAACGTTCTCCAGGTATTCGCCAAACCCAAACACTTCCATCAGATTGTCACGGGACGTAGCGTTATTCTTCATTCCAAATCACTCGTGTCCAGCCATCCACTGGCGAGTGGCGTCGGCGTTTACACCACTTCAACCACCATTTAACACTGACTGCGGTAGTGTGTGGCCTATGAGGAGCTGTTCAGACATTGTACCCTATTCTTTTTAACACCGCACCCACAGTCGTTGCGCTAGCTGGACTGCCTGTACCGCTGTGGAACTCACCAGCGGTTCCTTTAGCTAATTTCATGCGAATTTTTTTACAACCACTCTCCGCAATATACAATGAAGAGCCAGAGAAACAGGTACACCTGTCTAATATCGTGTAGGCACTCCCCCCCCCTACGCGAGCACGCATGGATTCGTCTGAAGTAGTGCTGGAAGGAACTGACACCATGAATCCTGTAGGGCTTGTCTATAAATCTGTAAGAGTACAGGGGGTGCAGATCTCTTCTGAACAGCATGTTGCAAGGCATCCCACATATGCTCAATAACGTACGTATCTGGGGAGTTTGGTGGTCAGCGAAAGTGTCTAAACTAAGAAGAGTGTTCCTCGAATCACTCTGTGGCAGTTCTGGACGTGTGGGATGTCGCACTGTCCTGCTGGAATTGCCCAAGTTCGTCGGAATGCACAATGGACAAGAATGGATGCAGGTTATCAGACAGGATGCTTACGTACGTGTCACCTGTCAGAGTCATATCTAGACGTATCAGACATCCCATATCACTCCAACTGCACACGCCCCACACCATTACAGAGCCGCCACCACCTTGAACAGTCCCCTGCTGACACGCAGGGTCCATGGATTCATGGTATTGTTTCCATACCCGCACACGTTCGCCAGCTCGCTACAATTTTAAACGAGACTCGTCCGACCAGGCAACATGTTTCCAGTCATCAACAGTCCAATGTCGGTGTTGACGGGCCCAGGCGCAGCGTAAAGCTTTGCTTCGTGCAATCATGAAGTGTACACGAATGGACCTTCGGCTCCGGAAGCACATACCGAAGATGTCTCGTTGAATGGTTCGCACGCTGACACTTGTTGATGGCCCAGCATTAAAATATGCAGCAATTTGTGGCTAGGTTGCACTTCTGCCACGTTGAACGATTCTCTTCAGTCGTCGTTGGTCCCTTTCTTGCAGCACCTTTTTCCGGCCGCAGCGATGTCGGAGATGTTTTACCGGATTCCTGATATTCATGGTTCACTCGTGACATGGTCGTACAGGAAAATCCCCACTTCATCGCCACCTCGGAGATGCTGTGTCCCATCGACGTGCGCCGACTGTAACACCACGTTCAAAGTCACTTAAATCTTGATAGACTGCCGCTGTAACAACAGTAACCGACGTAACAACTGCACTAGGCACTTGTTGTCTTAAATAGGCGTTGCCGATCGCAGCGCCGTGTTCCGTCTGTTTACATATCTCTGTATTTGAATGCATAGGCCTATACTAGTTTTTTTGGCGCTTCAGTGTATGACAGGTCCTGTCCGTCAGGCATGAAGTTGCGTGGTCTCGGTTTAGCTATGGTCGTTCCTTCGTGTTTCCACATAGCAACATCATCATCATCAACTTCGACTTGGGCAACTGTAGAAGGGTGGAAATGTCGTTGATGAATTTACTCTTCAGGTGAAATCCAATAAATAGTTCAGGTTTCACGCTGCAAACCACTGAGCTCTCCTGGCTGGTGTTCGGATACTTTTGATTAGTGGGAACCAGAACTCAAAATGTAAAACACATAACACATAGTAATGCAACAATCCCCAGACGAAACACGTACTCTTTTGTCACAGCGTGTTCAGTTTGTCCTATCAGTATGCAGTACAGCACGTAGCAAATGCAAAACTGTGTGGTTGTCTGGATAGATGTCTGCCTATTACACGTTACGACCCTCTTCAACTGCCAGCAGTCTCTGACAGTCAACAGATGAGGTCGGCCTGTACGCTTTTGTGCTGTACATGTCCCTTCACGTTTCCACTTCACTATCGCATCGGAAACAGTGGACCTAGGGCTGTTTAGGAGTGTGGAAATAGTCGCGTAGAGACGTATGATACAAGTGACACCCAATCACCTGACCACATTCGAGGTCAGTGAGTTCCGCGGGGCGCCCCATTCTGCTCTCTCATAATGTCTAATGACTACTGAGGTCGCTGATATGGAGAACCTGGCAGCAAGTGGCAGCACAATGCACCTAATGTGAAAAACGTATGTTTTTGGGTGTGTCCGGATACTTTTGATCACATTGTGTATGTGGGATTAGATGTCTACGCACAGGTCATGTGTTGTTGTTGTTGTGGTCTTCAGTCCTGAGACTGGTTTGATGCAGCTCTCCATGCTACTCTATCCTGTGCAAGCCTCTTCATCTCCCAGTACCTACTGCAACCTACATCCTTCTGAATCTGCTTAGTGTATTCATCTCTTGGTCTCCCTCTACGATTTTTACCCTCCACGCTGCCATGCAGTACTAAATTGGTGATCCCTTGATGCCTCAGAACATGTCCTACCAACCGATTCCTTCTTCTGGTCAAGTTGTGCCACAAACTTCTCTTCTCCCCAATCCCATTCAATACTTCCTCATTAGTTATGTGATCTACCCATCTGATCTTCAGCATTCTTCTGTAGCACCACATTTCGAAAGCTTCTATTCTCTTCTCGTCCAAACTATTTATCGTCCATGTTTCACTTCCATACATGGCTACACTCCATACAAATACTTTCAGAAATGACTTCCCGACATTTAGTAGCTTACCCGCATTCCTATTTTCCTATTCATTATTAAACCTACTCCTGCACTACCCCTATTTGATTTTGTGTTTATAACCCTGTAGTCACCTGACCAGAAGTCTTGTTCCTCCTGCCACCGAACTTCACTAATTCCCACTATATCTAACTTTAACCTATCCATTTCCCTTTTTAAATTTTCTAACCTATCTGCCCGATTAAGGGATCTGACATTCACGCTCCGATCCGTAGAACGCCAGTTTTCTTTCTCCTGATCACGACATCCTCTTGAGTAGTCCCCGCCCGGAGATCCGAATGGGGGACTATTTTACCTCCGGAATATTTTACCCAAGAGGACGCCATCATCATTTATTCATAGAGTAAAGCTGCATGACCTCGGGAAAAATTACGGCTGTAGTTTCCCCTTGCTTTCAGCCGTTCGCAGTACCAGCACAGCAAGGCTGTTTTGGTTATTGTTACAAGGCCAGATCAGTCAATCATCCAGACTGTTGCCCTTGCAACTACTGAAAAGGCTGCTGCCCCTCTTCAGGAACCACACGTTTGTCTGGCCTCTCAACAGATAACCCTCCGTTGGGGTTGCACCTACGGTACGGCTATCTGTATCGCTGAGGCACGCAAGCCTCCCCACCAAGGCAAGGTCCATGTTCATGGGGGGATCAGGTCATGTAATTCACGTAAATAACGGCCCTCTGATTTGCGTATGCAGTGGTCGCTCTCATAGAAATTACATTAGGCGTCAACGAAAGTTCATTAAAATCGTCCTGAAACTACTGTAGCACGCTTCTGGCTCAGAGAGACAGACAATTATACTGGTGAAAGATGGAAAAGAGCCACCGGCCGGGGTGGCCGAGCGGTTCTAGGCGCTACAGTCTGGAACCGTGCGACCGCTCCGGTCGCAGGTTCGAATCCTGTCTCGGGCATGGATGTGTGTGATGTCGTTAGGTTAGTTAGGTTTAAGCAGTTCTAAGCCTAGGGGACTGATGACCTCAGATGTTAAGTCCCATAGTGCTCAGACCCATTTGAACCATTTGATGGAAAAGAGCCACCGTGGCACAACAACCGAGGTAGAAAACTACTGCAGAAGCAAAGGGAACTTCACAGCAAACATAAACGTGGCCAAAGCCTTGCAGACAAACAAAAATTACGCGAAGCGAAATGTAATGTGAGGAGAGCTATGCGAGAGGCGTTCAATGAATTCGAAAGTAAAGTTCTATGTACTGACTTGGCAGAAAATCCTAAGAAATTTTGGTCTTATGTCAAAGTGGTAGGTGGATCAAAACAAAATGTCCAGACTCTCTGTGACCAAAATGCTACTGAAACAGAGGATGACGGACTAAAGGCCGAAATACTAAATGTCTTTTTCCACAGCTGTTTCACAGAGGAAGACTGCACTGTAGTTCCCTCTCTAGATTGTCGCACAGATCACAAAATGGTTGATATCTAAATAGACGACAGAGGGATAGGGAAACAATTAAAATCGCTCAAAAGAGGAAAGGCCGCTGGACCTGATGGGATACCAGTTCGATTTTACACAGAGTACGCGAAGGAACTTGCCCCCCTTCTTGCAGCGGTGTACCGCAGGTCTCTAGAAAAGCGTAGCGTTCCAAAGGATTGGAAAAGGACAAAGGTCATCCCCGTTTTTAAGAAGAGACGTCGAAAAGACGTGCAGAACTATAGACCTATATCTCTAACGTCGATCAGTTGTAGAATTTTGGAACACGTATTATTTTCAAGTATAATGACTTTTCTGGAGACTAGAAATCTACTTTGTAGGAATCAGCATGGGTTTCGAAAAAGACGGTCGTGTGAAACCCAGCTCGCGCTATTCATCCACGAGACTCAGAGGGCCATAGACACGGGTTCCCAGGTAGATGCCGTGTTTCTTGACCTTCGCAAGGCGTTCGATACAGTTCCCCACAGTCGTTTAATGAACAAAGAAAGAACATACGGACTATCAGACCAATTATGTGATTGGATTGAAGAGTTCCTAGATAACAGAACGCAGCATGTCGTTCTCAATGGAGAAAAGTCTTCCGAAGTAAGAGTGATTTCAGGTGTGCTGCAGGGGTGTGTCGTAGGACCGTTGCTATTCACAATGTACGTAAATGACCTTGTGGATAACATCATAAGTTCACTGAGGCTTTTTGCGGATGATACTGTGGTATATCGAGAGGTTGTAACAAGGAAAATTGTACTGGAATGCAGGAGGATCTGCAACGAATTGACGCATGGTGCAGGGAATGGCAATTGAATCTCAATGTAGACAAGTGTAATGTGCTGTGAATACATAGAAAGAAAGATCCTTTATCATTTAGCTACAATATAGCAGGTCAGCAACTGGAAGCAGTTAATTACATAAATTATCTGGGAGTAAGCATTAGGAGTGATTTAAAATGGAATGATCATATAAAGTTGATCGACGGTAAAGCGGATGCCAGATTGAGAATCCTAAGGAAATGCAATCCCAAAACAAAGGAAGTGGGTTACAGTACACTTGTTCACCCACTGCTTGAATATTGCTCACCAGTGTGGCATCCCTACCAGATAGGGTTGATAGAAGAGATAGAGAAGATCCAACGGAGAGCAGCGCGCTTCGTTACAGGATCATTTAGTAATCGCGAAAGTGTTACGGAGATCATAGATAAACTCCATTGGAAGACTTTACAGGGGAGACGCTCAGTAGCCGGGTACGAGCTTTTGTTGAAGTTTCAAGAACATACCTTCACCGAGGAGTCAAGCAGTATATTGCTTGCTCCTACGTATATCTCGGGAAGAGACCATGAGGATAAAATCAGAGAGATTAGAGCCCACACAGAGGAATACCGACAATCTTTCTTTCCACGAACAATACGAGACTGGAATAGAAGGGAGAACCGATAGAGGTACTCAAAGTACCCTCCGCCACACACCGTCAGGTGGCATGCGGAGTATGGATGTAGATGTAGATGTAGACATTGAAGGGATGCAGGTAGTTGACAGCTGTCAGCGTGTCTTCGATTACTACCACCCGTTCACGGGTAGGAGAACGTCTCCCATAGCATAATACTGCTCCCACCAGACTGTATCCATGGTGCGCTGCACTTTTCGAGCTGCCGTTCACCTCGATGGCAGCGTGGGTGGAGACGACCATCAACCTAATGTAGCAGAAATGTGATTCACCCGAAGAACTGACACGTTTCCATTGATCGATGGTCGAATCCCGATGGTCCCGTGCTCACTGCAGTCGTAACTGACGATGTCGTTGGGTTAACATATGAGCACGTAGGGATGGTTTGCTGCTGAGCTCTTTGATGAACGATGTACGATGAACGGCGTGCTCCGAAACGCCTGTTCGTGCAACAACACTGTGCTCTTTCGGCAGAGATGACACAGACCACCATCTATCCTACTTTACAGAGCGGAGAAGCCTCCGTAACTCACGTTCTGTGAAGAGTCGTGGACGTGCAACCATTTAGCGCCTAGTGGTAGTTTCACTGTCCTTCTATATCTATATCTATAGATGCTCACGATAGCAGCACGTGATCGTTCAAGCAACTTCGCCGTTTTCGAGATACTCGTTCACAGGCTCTGCGTAATAATAATCTGCCCTTTGTCGAAGTCGCTTATCTCAATGGATTTCTCCATTTGCAGCCCATATCTTCGCTAGGGTGATCCTCCGTCTGTCTCTGCTCCGCTTACATACATTTGTTACCGCGTCACGTGCCTGCAGTGCCACCACGCGGCATCCAACGTCGCGGTGGGCATTGGTCGTAATGTTTTGGCTTATAAGAGTACGTTTATGTGACGTAGATGGTCAATAAATTTTGTTGTACAAAAATTGATTGTAGATTTTTTTCTAAAAAGTACAGTTACTCACTTTTTGTGAAATTTTACATTTCTCTTACTAAAGCACTCCATCTTCAGGCCACGAGTGGCCTACCGGGACCATCCGACCGCCGTGTCATCCTCAGTAGAGGATGCGGATAGGAGGGGCGTGGGTTCAGCACACCGCTCTCCCGGTCGTTATGATGGTATTCTTCACCGAAGCCGCTACTATTCGGTCGAGTAGCTCCTCAATTGGCATCACGAGGCTGAGTACACCCCGAAAAAATGGCAACAGCGCATGGCGGCCTGGATGGTCACCCATCCAAGTGCCGACCACGCCCGACAGCGCTTAACTTCGGTGATCTCACGTGAACCGGCACATTTCACATAATGCTATTAGAAATTATCAAAGACAGTAAAATAATAAACAGAAATAGATATATTTATCCTAGCTTATAACTCGATACTAGGAGAGAAAAACAATGATCAAAGGTAGTCTGGAGTTGGGCTAAACATCTACAAGAACGGAACAATGGAAGTAAACTATCAAGATCAAACATTTTAAGCCAAAACAAAAAGGTGCCCTGATAGACAAAGGAAAAGAAACATTCCGTAGGAGACAGTAAATTGCCTAATGTGGAGTGTCAGGAGGCTCGTGACTGACAATCAGTTTTTGACTCTTCCACCATATTTTCAACCAGTATTACAGGCCCATTACTTGTCGAGTGCAGAACTAAGATTCCTCTCTTTGGATGCTTACGGTGTTTCAGCTGGTTTCCCGAGTCACCACGCTGGCTGGCATGCAGAGGCCGCCAGCAGGAGACGATGCGACTGTTGCGCCGCATCGCGGCCACCAACGGCACTACAGTACCTCCGCTCGCCTTGTCTGTGGTTCGGACCTTGGGCAAGAGCAAGACAGACAGGAGGGGATTCCTGAGCCTCTTCTCCAGCCGGAATGTCTTCAAGAATTCTGTGCTGCTGATCATCGCAAGGTAAGTGGCAAAAAAAAAAAAAAAAAAAAAAAAAAAAAAAAAAAAAAAAAAAAAAAAAAAATCTGCTTCCACACTTAAGGATTTCGCTCTGACTTTCCTCTGTTCCTTTTTACCTACGAGGATACAGATCTAGGTTGCCCAGAAAAAGACAGCCTGGCAGATCTGCGGCCTCAATTCGCGGAATTTGTGTAGGACGATGATTTGGTGTCTCGGGATGGTAACTGTGTTATCCCCGCACATCACAGCGTCATGGGATTTGCTGTTAACAACATTAACATTCAAGAGAAATGGCAACCTTCATTGAGTAACCACCAGCCGACAAAACTGTTTGCATTTGGATAACGTTTCGTTAACTATTGTACAGAAAAGTGTTCAGTATTCAAGAGGTTTCATTTTCAATAGACTTCCCTTAGAACCGAAAATACTGAGTTCTAAACTCCAAGTCTTCAAATTCAAGCTCAAATGTTGCCTTGTGGTTCAATCCTTCTATTCTGTAGAGGAGTTCCTCGCTTTAGTTCATTAGTTCAGAACTTTCTTCTTTTACGTGGTATTTATTCATATACTCTCTCATCTTTCTCGCGGTAATTCTTTAGTTTAATCATTTTCTTATCACCCTTCTGTAAACTATGTGGTAACATTGCTCTGGAAAAGGATGCAGAAAATACCGAGTTGAGGATACACACTTTCTGCTAAATCTGACTTTTATTATAGCACAGTGTTATCTACACTTATCTTGGATATTTTTGTTCCACGGTTTTCACTGAGATAATCATATATAGACTACCCAGTCACATTAAATTGACCACCTGTCAAAAGCCTGAATAACCGCCTTGTGCAGCCCGGACTGCTGCGAGACGTCCAGGAGGAGAGTCAATATGTTGTTGTGGTCTTCAGTCCTGAGACTGGTTTGATGCAGCTCTCCATGCTACTCTATCCTGTGCAAGCCTCTTCATCTCCCAGTACCTACTGCAACCTACATCCTTCTGTATCTGTTTAGTGTATTCGTCTCTTGGTCTCCCTCTACGGTTTTTACCCTCCACGCTGCCCTCCAGTACTAAATTGGTGATCCCTTGATGCCTCAGAACATGTCCTACCAACCGATCCCTTCTTCTAGTCAAGTTGTGCCACAAACTTCTCTTCTCCCCAATCCTATTCAATACCTCCTCATTAGTTACGTGATCTACCCATCTAATCTTCAGCATTCTTCTGTAGCACCACATTTCGAATGCTTCTATTCTCTTCTTGTCCAAACTAGTTATCGTCCATGTTTCAATAGAAAAATACCGACAGGGGAGCCATGCCGACTCCAGAACTGTGGCCAGCTGCGCTAGGCTAGTCGGTTGTGGATCCATGGACACACAGATTCTCGATTGGGCTCATATCCGGGGAGTTTGGTGACCAGAGGAGTACGGTAAACTCATCTTTGTTCTCTTCGGACCACGAACGTACATTGGGATCTGTGTGACAAGTTGTATTATCCTGCCAGTGAATGCCATTGTGCCGAGGAAGAACAGACTGTATGTAGTGGAGGACATGGTCCCCAAGCATAGAAGATACACTACTGGCCATTAAAATTGCTACACCAAGAAGAAATGCAGATGATAAACGGGTATTCATTGGACAAATATATTATACTAGAACTGACATGTGACTGCATTTTCACGCAATTTGGGTGCATAGATACTGAGAAATCAGTATGGCCGTAATAAAGGCTTTGATACGCCTGGGCATTGAGTCAGAGCTTGGATGGCGTGTACAGGTACAGCTGCCCATGCAGCTTCAACACGATACTACAGTTCATCAGGAGTAGTGACTGGCGTATTGTGACGAGCCAGTTGCTCGGCCACCATTGACTAGACGTTTTCGATTGGTGAGAGATCTGGAAAATGTGCTGGCCAGGGCAGCAGTCGAACATTTTCTGTATCCAGAAAGGCCCGTACAGGACCTGCAACATGCGGTCGTGAATTATCCTGCTGAAATGTAGGGTTTCGCAGGGATCGAATGAAGGGTAGATCCACGCGTCGTAACACATCTGAAATGTAACGTCCACTGTTCAAAGTGCCGTCAAGCGAACAAGAGGTGACCGAGACGTGTAACCAAATGCACCCCTTACCAACACGCCGGGTGATACGACAGTATGGCGATGACGAATACACGCTTCCAACGTGCGTTCACCGCGATGTCGCCAAACGCGGATGCAACCATCATGATGCTGTAAACAGAACCTGCATTCATCCGAAAAAATTACATTTTGCCATTCGCGCACCCAGGTTCGTCGTTGAGTACACCATCGCAGGCGCTCCTGTCTGTGATGAAGCGTCAAGGGTAACCGCAGCCATGGTCTCCGAACTGATAGTCCATGCTGCTGCAAACGTCGTCGAACTGTTCGTGCAGATGGTTGTTGTCTTGCAAACGTCACCATCTGTTGACTCAGGGATCGAGACGTGGCTGCACGGTCCGTTACAGCCATGTAGATTAGATGCCTGTCATCTCGACTGCTAGTGATACGAGGCCGTTGGGATCCAGCACGGCGTTCCGTATTACCCTCCTGAACCCACCGATTCCATATTCTGCTAACAGCCATTGGATCTCGACCAACGCGAGCAGCAATGTCGCGATACGATAAACCGCAATCGCCATAGGCCACAATCCGACCATTATCAAAGTCGGAAACGTGATGGTACGCATTTCTCCTCCTTACACGAGGCATCACAACAACGTTTCACCAGGCAACGCCGGTCAACTGCTGTTTATGTATGAGAAATCGGTTGGAAACTTTCCTCACGTCAGCGCGTTGTAGGTGTCGCCACCGCCGCCAACCTTGTGTGATTGCTCTGAGAAGCTAATTTTTTGTATATCACAGCATCTTCTTTCTGGCGGTTAAATTTCGCGTCAGTAGCACGTTATCTTCGTAGTGTAGCAATTTTAATGGCCAGTAGTGTATTCATAATGGGGCATTGTGCCTTGCAGAATGACTAGATCACCCAGAGAATCCTCTCTGACTTGTATTCTTCCTACAATAGTCGCACGGTGTTTGCTTTCAGACGTTGCAGGTCGTACGCTTCAACGGCCATCTGTCCGATGGACCATAAGACGTAATTCATCCTGGCCACCAGGAGACACTGTTGGTAGCCTCTTGCTTCTACGGGCGGTCAGGTGCTCAGCGGTTGCTCGTCCCCGCAGCCGTCGTCCACCCATGTCATCTATGCCCCGTGGGCAACTACAGTCGACTTGGAGCTGCTTTTGGACAGCGCCATTTTGCTAAGATCGGTATACTCTAACCACGGCGAGAAGCGAACAGTTCACAGACTTAGCCGTTTCGGAAACGCTTCCGCACTTGTCCCGAAAGCTAATGATCATACCCTTTGTAACACCAGGTAAACCGCTCCGTTTCCGCGTTACGCCAATGACTGCACTGTTTTCCGCGTCCCCTTTACAGCGCTGTATACCCTTCACTACTAGTGCTGCCGACCGCGTATATATGTCACATTCTCACATGTTATGATGCACAATTTTCCTTATATTTTTGACGTCTTTCCTACATTTGCATATTCCGTAAAACAATCTTTCAGAAAAATTTTTACTAGCTTCTGTCCTCCCTGAATATACAGCAGTAATACCTTTATAATCCTCCATTCATTTCTTAACACCAATCTTGTAACTTCCATTGTGATGGAGTGTGCTGAGGATATCAGCTAGTAAGAACTTCATGGTGGATAACAGCTACGCTTAACTCGTCTCTTTTCATTTCGTTTCGTTTATCGACCGTGTTGTATTTATTATTTTCTGTTTTACATGTTACCCAATACAAAGCAAAATTGCTCGATCTTGAGGAACCAGGATGCAGGAAATTATGTACATCAGCAGCTTACGTTAACTGGTCAAAACTATGTGGAAAGTGCACAGAAATGAGAAGTTATTGAACGAGCATTTTGCTTGTCAAGTTAGAGAATCTCAGTAATAAACAACTAGTACTCCTGTTATATGTGTAATCCATTCATGTATCAATAAGTCCAAATATGTTAGAACTTGTTGATGTGTGGATACATAAAGTAAATGTAAATGGCCCAGTACAAATATCCTGTAACATGCTTATCACACTCCTCATTCATCAGGTTCTCATTTCAGACCAGTCTCCACGTGCTCTCCACCAGACAGTATACATTGGGAATGTACATCGATTACTGCATTTTTTTCCCTGAAGATAAAGCCATTTGGCTTTGAATTAGGTAACATGTGAAATTGAAATGACAAATACAGTTGAGTGAACAAAAAATAAAATGAAAAAATGTGGATAAAAATATTCATTTACTTCGTTGAAAAACAATCATGTGAGAAACATTTCTTTTTTGGTGCAATGTACACTATCTGATTAAAAGTATCTGGACATCTATTAGTGGACATTAATATGGGCTGTGCCCACCCTTCGCCTTTATAACCGCTTGAACTATGTGGTAAACACTTTCAATGAGGCGTCTGAATGTCTGTTGTGAGCGTACAAGCTGTGGAGCGAGATTGGAGCGACAGTTTTCCGCTGCAGAGCTGGCGGTGCTACGGGTTCGTGGAGAGCAACTAGCGGCCTTGGAAAAACCAGAGCGGAAGCTTGGTAGGGAAGCGTATGGCCGTGTTGAAGCGCTTGGAGGAGTTTATTTGCCAGAGAAAAATTGATAAAAACAGAACTAAGAGTGACACGATGTGCGAGTCGGCACTCATGGACAGAAAAATATGTAAAGCTTAATTATCTACACGCGCCACAAAAAATATATAATAGATTAAAAGTTATACTCTTAAAATTGTAAATTTATGAAAGTTTAAAAACTAATATTTCGGCAATGCTTTGGACGATTAATATAAACGAAGTGTCTACGGATGCGCCTAGTAGAGATGCATCGAGCAATCACAGCCGATTTAGCAGAGTATGTACCATTTTTGAATGAGAGGTCGGAATATGGGAGTCAACTGAGAGACTGGTAATAAATAAATTTAAAGAGACTAATCTAACGGCAGCATTCTAAAGTTTAAAGAGGTAGGTGAGTAATTAAGTATGTATTTTATTTGTTCATTTATGTTCAGTATCAAAAAGTGGGAAAAGCAAAATCACACCACAAGAACGTTAATTGTGAAAAAACGGTGGCAGATACAAAAACTGGACTTTAAATTGTTATTGCCCAGAAAATTTCCATATTTTTCAATGTATCATATGTGTTTAGTTTTAGAATACTCGCAATTTTTTTGTCAAACATTGTTTTGAGATATGCAGTCGTTTCGAAGGTGTATAGGGCGGCCATCTTTGCGGAGTGGAGTAGGAGCGACGCTAAGAGCCGAATTGCTGCCCATCTGGGGATAATAGTGGGTTGGTAGCCACGATCGGGGACAAGTATGTATGTAGCGACGTTCGACAACGATCAAGTTGAGCTCAATATAGTGGGTCAGGACGGGAGACAACAGTGTATTTTGTGAATTGTGAGCATACTGTCGAGTGCCGTGATCACGATATATGAATTTTGTAGTGAAGTGTTGTAGCATCAGTTATTAACGGCCGCCCTTACGTAAAAGCCCCTCAGACTGCATTTTAAGTGTTTAATCAATATACTGAACAATATTCCTGGAAAAATAGAAATAAACTGCTTGTTCAAATTATAAACCAACTTGAGTGACACAATATTTTTAAATTTCACCGCAATAGCTGCCTGCTTTGCATTTTTAATATTTTATTTCAGCTTGAAAATTGAGTTTACGACAGGTGTGAGCTGGCACCCTATGACGAAAAACGTAGCCAAACATTGAGACCAGCTACATCTCTGGGCCGCTCAATTAAGCTGATTGTTGAGTGTAACAAATATATATATATATATATATATATATTCGTGCCATACAACGTGGGGGCTTGATCTACGAGGGTCACTCCAAAAGAAATGCACACTATTTCTTTTTAAACCCATCTTTTATTCTACATGTTTGAAAGTTTTACAGTTTGTAGATACATCCTTTAGGAAGAATATTTTAATTTCTCCACATAATTTCCATCACTCTCAACTGCCTAACGCCATTGTGGAACCAGCGCCTGCATACCCGCACGGTAAAATTCTGGACCAACCTGTTGGAGCCGATGTTTGGCAGCGTGCACAAGGGAGTCATCATGTTAAAAACCTTGTTCCACGAAGAGAGTCTTTCAGTTTCCAAAAATGGTCCAAATGGCTCTGAGCACTATGGGACCTAACATCTGAGATCATCAGTCCCCTAGAACTTAGAACTATTTAAATCTAACTAACCTAAGGACATCACACACATCCATGCCCGAGGCAGGATTCGAACCTGCGATCGGAGCGGTCGCGCGGTTCCAGACTGAAGCGCCTAGAACCGCTCGGCCACACTGACCGACCTTTCAGTTTCCCAATGAATGATAGTCACATGGAGCCAGGTCAGGACTGTAAGGAGGGTGTTTCAGTGTTGTCTATCCGAGTTTTGTGATCGCTTCCATGGTTTTTTGACTGACATGTGACCGTGCATTGTGGTGCAACAGCAAAACATCCTGTTTTTGCCGATGTGGTCGAATACGACTCAGTCGAGCTTGAAGTTTCTTCAGTGTCGTCACATATGCATCGGAATCTATCGTGGTTCCATTTGGCATGATGTCCACAAGCAAGAGTCCTTCGGAATAACTTTTCCAGCAAAAGGTGTGGTTTTGAATTTTTTTTTTTTTTTCCTTGGGTGAATTTGCATGATCCCACTCCATTGATTGCCTCTTCGTCTCTTGTGAAAAATGATGGAGCCATGTTTCATCACCTGTCACAATTCTCATACTGTTCCAGAAGTTCACTGCATACCGTTTTTCTTGTTTCTTTGTGATCCACTGTCAACATCCTAGGAACCCACCTGGCATAAACCGTTTTTTAACGCCAACACTTTCAGTATTCTGCAAACACTTCCTTCCCCTATCCCAACGTAGCGTGACAATTCATTCACTGTGATGCGTCTGTCAGCAGTCACCAATTCGTTAACTCTCTGCACATTGTTTGGAGTGTGTGCAGAATGAAGCCTGCCGTTGCGAGGACAATCCTCAATATTGCCGTGCCCGCTTTCATCACGCAACCTGCTTTCCCACCGACTAACTGTACTGCGATCGACAGCAGCATCTCCATAGACCTTTTTCAACCTCTTGTGGATGTTTCCCATTGTCTCGTTTTCACAGCACAGGAATTCTATGACAGCACGTTGCTTCTGACGAACGTCAAATGTAGCAGCCATCTTGAAGACATGCTTTGACGGCGCCACTCACGGGAACAGGTTGAACAGAGTTTGAGAACCAGCGGGAAGGATGTATCTACACACTGTAAAACTTTCACACATGAAGAATGAAAACTGCATTTTTACAAAAATAGTGTGCATTTCTTTTGGAGTGACCCTCGTAATTATTCAATCTACAGTGCGCAGTGCCCAGTACCGTCGTACTATGTAGGAATGGCAGCCCATTCTGCCTGAAGATGCGTAACCATAGAAGGTAGTGATGGTGGACGCTGCGGTCTGGATCGAAGTCGAGGTTGTAATTCATAGCAAATGTGTTCCATTGAATTCCGGCCAGAGCTGATGGTCGACCAGTCCATTTCAGGAATGTTATCATGCATGAACCATTGCCTCATAGATGCTGACTTGTGTATTGTCATCTGTATATGAAAAATCATCGACTCCTAACTTATCCTCTGCTGTATACTGTACAGAATCCTCTAAAATGAGTTCATATCCTTCCACATTTAAAGTTTTCTTAACCAGACTACGAGTTCCACATCCAAATAAGTAAACACAGACCCATACCATAACACCACCTCCTTCATATTTGACTGTTGGCGCTACACATAATGGCAGGTAACGTTTTCTAGGCATTCGCCAAATGCGTAACCTTCCATGGACTGCCACAGGTTAGAGCGTGACTCATAACTCCAAATAACTCGATTCCAGTCCTCCATTGTCCAGTGGTGTCGATCTTTACAGCACCTCAAGCGTCGCTTAGCATTGGCTACACAATACTCCGTTCTTTTTAACTCCCTACATACAGTCATTGCCTTTGCTGCAGTCTTAATAGCACTTTGGAACTCACAAGTGTTTCCTTCCGCTGATTTCGTGCGCTTTTTTACAGCCACCTTCCGCAAATCTCGATGGTCCCTAGCCGTCAGTACATGAATATGTCTAACTGTGGTTATTCCTTCGCGTTTCAACTTCACAATCACACCACTAACAGTTGACTTGGGCAGCTTTAGAAAGGTTGAAATTTCTCTGATGGATTTGTTACTCGGGTGACATTCGATGACTAGTACACGCCGGAAGTCAGTGTGTTCTCCTGATCGACTCATTCTGCTGCTACTCTTTTTCTCTTCCGACAACACGATACACCCTGCCTCCTTTTTGCTGGGAGGCCCTCCTCTCGTAACGTATAGTGATAGATTCCGCATAACATAGAGAAATCCGGTTACGTTTGATCAGATCGTGTATGTAGCATTTTTGCTTTGAAGCATGCCTGCTTTCAAGCATCTGATGCTGCTGCATCGAATTAAATTGTTTCGCGGAACTTTTGCCCCGATATGCTATTTTTCTGTATTCTGACTTTTGGTATTAATCACCAACGCTTCATTTCATAATCATCTGATGATTCGTCTTTGAGACTTTCATTCTCCACATTTCTTATTTCCTCCATTTATTGTTAAGCAAAATTAGGAAAACAATTGAAGTATTGGGTCAATGGTTAATATCTGCAGATTTCTGTTACCGGAACCGGCTTGTTTATTTTCTTCTGCTGTACTTTCAAATGCCCTCCTTGCTTAGTACGTCTTGCGAGTGCACATTAATGAAGAGACAGCATAATGTTATTAATATTATTCCATGTGGCCAGGTGATGGGTCAAAATCGGAATGGTTGCGTGCATATAATAACTATTATTGGCTTCGCCCATAGGTCCACAAGTATGAAACTCCCTGACAGATTAAACCTGTGTGTGGCACCTAGATTCGAACTTGGAACCTTTCCCTTTCGCAGGCAAGCGCTCTAGCGACTGAGCTACCCGAGCACAACTCACGATTCATCCACACAGCTTTACTTCCGCCAGTACCTCTTCTCCTACCTTCCAGACTTGACAGAAGCACTCCTGCGAACCTTCCAGAACTAGCTGGCTTAGCAACAGCCTAGGGAATGTTTCCAGAATGAGATTTTCACTCTGCAGCGGAGTGTGCGCTGGTACGAAACTTCCTCGCAGATTAAAACTGCGTACCAGACCGAGATTAGAATTCGGGACCTTTGTCTTTAGCGGGCAACTGCTCTACCGACACAGCTACCCACATACGACTGAAGACCCGTCATCGCAGCTTTACTTCCGGCAGTACCTCTTCTCCTCAGGTCCCACCATCGCCTATCAACAGTCTACGAGTAGTGTACGGCCGTGATGAGTTGGTTTTCTCTTTTCTTATCTGCGATCCAGAAACATAACACATTAACATCGGAAAAAGAAAACACACATTACCCGACTTAAAGAATTTAGAAACGTTCCTTTCAGTAGTCATATGTTACGTTCAGCATCAGGAAGGCTAACGAGCTGTTATCAGAACTGTCTGAAGATATAAGGATCATCTTACAAGTCAGTGGTGTTGTACTACCCGAGAAGTAACTCATGTTGCTTTTATATTTCAAAAACAACCGTCTTATTTTATAGATCAAGTCTGTCAATGGTTTCATTGTTTTTAAAGTACTTATAACATTCCTTAACAAATAACGTGGAAGAGTTTAGTGTTTTAGATATTTGTGAGAGCAATACTTTTTTTAAAAATAAGTGTACACAATTTTAATTCAATGTGAAGCGAGGTTACACATTTTTAATTAAGTGACTGCTCACATTTTCATAAAAGTGTAATAGAACCTGTAACTGATAGTTTTCTCCAATTTCTTAATGTCAAAATATTTCTTCAAGTTTTAACAGAATAGCATCTTAGATATAGATAAGCAAAGCCTAAGAAAAGATAATTGATTTACTTTACCTCAGTTTTATTTTAGTTTCATACATGGACGTTCAAAAACTCTTATCAAACTCAAACAATACACTTTAATAATACACTCAAATAATACACTTTAATTGTCTCTTTCCTTAACCATTCACCGTCATCGTAGTGTGGTGTCACCGCCAGACACCTCACTTGCTAGGTGGTAGCCTTTAAATCGGCCGCGGTCCGTTAGTATACGTCTGACCCGCGTGTCGCCACTATCAGTGATTGCAGACCGACCGCCGCCACATGGCAGGTTTAGAGAGAATTCCTAGCACTCGCCCCAGTTGTACAACCGACTTTGCTAGCGATGGTTCACTGACAAAATACGCTCTCATTTGCCGAGACGATAGTGAGCATAGCCTTCAGCTACGTCATTTGCTACGACCTAGCAAGGCGCCAGTACCAGTTACTATTGATAGGGTAATCATGTACCGTCAAGAGCGACGCTCATCATTAATGGATTAAAGTTAAGTATTCCACCAGCTACGTCCGTTTTTCTAAAGTCTAAATTCCTTGTCCTGTTCCAGACCTCACGCCAGCCTGCGTGAGCTAAAACGCGTGCCTTTCGGCTTCCTCTAGTAACCCGGTGTTGGCTCTCCCAACCACAACACGTAGCATTAAGGTTTACACTCGTTATTCATTGTTGCCTAACTAACTTTCAATTTCACTGAAAGTCTATAGTTACACCGTTTCTCTATGATGTAGTTATGCGTCTGGTCACAGAAATAATCGAGTTCGAAAAATATCTCTATATTAGCACCTAATTTTTGTAATTTTGTGACAACTGTGATTGTAGTATGGCTTTATATTCATACATCTATGGTTCACCATCTGTTGAAAGGTTGGGTATCTACGAAAAGCAACAATAGTAGTTTTCTATTAATAAAAGTGGGTGTAACAGTTACTACACTATTTTTATGTATCACAACTTTTTGTTGCTGCTTGTTGGTTATCATTACTGCTTTATTTCTATTTTAACCCGCGCGGGATTAGCCGAGCGGTCTAGGGCGCTGCAGTCATGGATTGTGCGACTGATCCTGGCGGAGGTTCGAGTCCTCCCTCCGGCATAGGTGTGTGTGTTTGTCCTTAGGATAATTTAGGTTAAGTAGTGTGTAAGCTTAGGGACTGATCACCTTAGCACTTAAGTCCCATAAGATTTCACACACATTTGAACGTTTTGTTCTATTTTAACTGTGACTGGAATAAAAAATGAGGTCTTCGGTAGTTGAGTCTGTCTAAGAGAATATATCATTATTAATTATTTCTATTAAAAATGAGTTTACTAAAAATCCTTATAAACTATTTTACTGATTTGTTGTAATGGAACAATTGGATCTGATTTGTAAGTTTTTAAGACCATTTTAAGGATCATAATCGAATCAATGATTTTTATTTCTTTAATCATTTTTAAATACAGTTGTAATCATCACAAATTAATATTTTTTATGTATAGTCTCCCAGAAATTTTCATTTATCTGAAAAACGACTTCGCGATTCTCGAATTCTTTGGATTGAAAGTGTGTATGCTGAATTCGTTTGCCGGCCGGAGTGGCCGAGCGGTTCTAGGCGCTTCAGTCTGGAACCGTGCGACCGCTACGGTCGAAGGTTCGAATCGTATGGATGTGTGTGATGTCCTTAGGTTAGCTAGGTTTAAGTAGTTCTAAGTTCTGGGGGACTGATGACCTCAGATGTTAAGTCCCATAGTGCTCAGAGCCATTTGAACAATTTTTGAATTCGTTTAAAGGATCCTTTCTATAATGGCAAGTATTTTCGACGCACTGGTGAAATGCTCATTCTGATCCGTCCCATCAGGTCGGTGTACCTGCTCACCATGTTCTCTCCAGTGCTGGCTGTGAGCAGTCTGAGCGTGAACCCATTCCTGACAGTGGCCGCGCAGGGTGGCGCGCAGTTCGTCTCCTACTGTGTGGCGAACTTCTGCGCATCCCGCATCGGTCGACGATGGTCTGGTGTAGCCGCTCCATTACTGGCGGCAATTGCAAGTGGAGTCATCTTCTGTATGCTAACTGGTAAGGTGCCAAAGTGTCACTACAAAATCTATCAATGCCGTTCTAGTCTCACCGTTATTCATAACTTTTACTTTTTCTACACTTTAGAGCCAAAGAAAAGTGGTACACCTGCCTAATACCGTGTAGGGCACGCAAAAGTGCCGATACACGACGTCACATGGGTTCGTCTGTAGTAGTGCTGGAGGGAACTGACACCATCAATCCTGCATTGCTGTCCATAAATCCGTAAAAGCGCGAGGGGGTGGAGATCTCTTCTGAACAGCACGTTGCAAGGCATCCCACACATGCTCAGTAATGTTCATGTCTGGGGAGTTTGGTGGCCAGCGGAAGTGTTTAAACTCAGAAGAGTGTTCCTCAAATCACTCTGTGGCAATTCTGGACGTGTGGGGTGTCGCATTTTCCTGCTGGAATTGCCGAAGTCCGTCGGAATGCACAATGGACATGAATGGATGTAGGCGATCAGACATGATGCTTACGTATATGTCACCTGTCAGAGTCGTGTCTAGACGTAGCAGGGGTCCCATATCACTCTAACTGCACACACCCCACACCATTACAGAGCCTCCACCAGCTTGAACAGTCACCTGGTGACATGTAGGGTCCATGGATTCACGAGGTTTTCTCCGTACCCGTACATGTCCATCCGCTCGATGCAGTTCGAAAGCAGACTTGTCCGACTAGGCAGCATGTTTCCAGTCATCAACAAACCAATGTCCGTGTTGACGGGCCTAGGTGAATCAAAAAGCTTTATGTCGCGCAGTCATCAAGGGTACACAGGTGGGTCTTCGGCTCCGAAATTCCACACCGATGATGTTTCGTTGAATGGTTCGCACGCGGACACTTGTTGATGGCCCAGCTTTGAAATAGCAGCAGTTTGCGGAAGGGTTGCACTTCTGTCTGAAAATTTGTTCTGGGTTTCCACACACAAGAGTTTTCAAAAGCCCCCGCAAATATAAGCCCAGTCGGTTTAGATCGATAGAAATTGAAGACCAGGCAACTAGTCCAACTCTACCTACCGATCTGCCAGCAAAGTCTTCTCTAGAAGCCAACAGACATTAACAATAAAATGATGGGGTTCTCCATCATGCATGAATTACATGTATTGTCGCACAGCTGTTCTGTTAACAGATCAAATAGAACATTCCTTACGAAATTATGATAACTTTGTCCGTTGAGCCTCGGAGGAAGAAAGTAGGGCCCTACCAAATACTTCCTTCCGTTTGTTTACAATTTTGATGATGGATCAAGCTGTTTGATTTAAGTACTGCAGTAAGTTTTTTTCTTTTATGAGGCTTTATAAAGTACTTAAGAAAACTTTACATCAATATTTTTATTTCTGGTGGTCAAAGTTTCACAGTGGTTTTTGTGGTGTCACCGCCAGACACCACACTTGCTAGGTGGTAGCTTAAATCGGCCGCGGTCCATTTAGTACATGTCGGACCCGCGTGTCGCCACTGTGTGATCGCAGACCGTGCGCCACCACAAGGCAGGTCTCGAGATACGGACGAGCACTCGCCCCAGTTGTACGGACGACATTGCTAGCGACTACACGGACGAAGCATCACTCATTAGCCGAGCAGATAGTTAGCATGCATTGCTCATTAGCCGAGCAGACAGTTAGAATAGCCTTCAGCTAAGTCCATGGCTACGACCTAGCAAGGCGCCAATTGTAACAGTGCATGTATCTTACGAGTCTCATTTGTATAGTCAAGAGAGATGTATCACAAGGAGTGATTAAAAGTTAAGTATATTCCCGAAGCTACGTATTTTCTTTATAGCAGTCATAACGTATCTTGTTCCAGAATTCACGCCCGTCTGCGTTAGATAGCGTGCCTATCGGCCCCCTCAAAATAACACTGTGTCGGCACTTCTGTCGACACATCATTGGCGACGAGGCAACGGAAAGGGTGTTGTTCTTTCTAATTGCTTACATTTACTTGTGTCATGGCTTCGCCAGATGTACTGTCCGAATTTTATCGCTTGCAGAATCAGCAGACGCAAGCGTTATTGGATGCCCTTGGACAGCTCGTCCAGGGTCAACGTGCCATTCAAACCGATGCGGCAGCCGCCGCTTCACCGCTACCGCAGCCACAACTCGCAGTTGCACCGCCTTTTAGGCACTACGACCCGGCGCACGAATCTTGGACCGAGTGGTCCCGCCAGTTTGGATTTCATCTCGCCGCCTACAGAATTCAAGGTAATGAGCGGCAGCCGTTTTTGTTTTCGTGTGTAGGTGTGTCCACCTACCGTGTGATAGCGAAATTGTTTCCCCGACGCGACGTAGCAACTCTGTCCTACGAAGAAATTTTGTCGGCATTGGACGCCTATTTCAAAGAAACAGTTAATGTAGTTGCAAAGAGGTACACTTTCTTTCGTACAAAACGTACGGCCGGTCAGACTAATAGGGAGTGGGTTGCAACATTGCAAGGCCTTACAAGGGATTGTGCGTTTGAATGTGCCTGTGGCCTTCCTCATTCAGATACAATGGTACCTGATGCAATTGCGCAGAACGTTTCTGATGTTCGCATACGGGAGCAGATTTTGAAACTAGTTAATCCCTCCCTTCAACAAGTGATAGACATATTGGATAGACAAGACACACTTGACTGTGCTCAGGAATCTTTTGCACCTTCGCCAGCAGTGTGTCGCATTAACCGGCCCGCCGGGCGCGCTGCAAGTAACTGTAAACAGCCTTCGCGCACGTCCGCACAACCAGGTGTGCCGCGCCAGCACACAAATGCAGTGAAATCATGCCCGCGGTGTGCAACTAGACATTCGCGTGACAATTGCCCGTCACGCCAAGCTATTTGCTTTTTCTGTAATAAGAAAGGACATGTTCAAAGTGTTTGCCAGAAAAAGCTCAGATCAGACACTCTTAATCATTCCAGGCCCTTTGCTTCGCGCCGGAATCGAACCAAGGACGCTCAGACTCGTGAACCTTCGCCCATGGACATTCATGTAGTTAATTCCGCTTCGTCCAGTGCCACTTTCTCTAACAGTGACTGTGTTCGTCCCACAAATACTGTGCGTCGACGTCGCCGGAAATCACGTCAATTAGCAAGTGATGCTGTACCTGTATCAGTTCAAATTGCACGAGACAGTCGCTCTTGTCGTCCGCAGGACAACAAACTTTTTGTAGATTTGGACTTTAATGGCAAGGTCATACCATTACAGCTCGATACCGGAGCTGCAGTTTCATTGCTCAATCACGACACGTACAAACAACTGGGCAAACCTCCGTTGCGTGCAGCAAATGTTCAGTTAAAAAGTTATTCAGGACAGCAGATCCCTGTGTTAGGACAGTGCACTCTTCTTGCAACATAGAAGGGACAAACAAAACTTGTGTCATTTTACGTTCTTCGTTCTTCTACTGCAGTGAACTTGTTTGGTTTAGATTTATTTCAGTTGTTTAACATGTCTATAGCAAATCAGGTCCTATCAGTGAATCAGACTGTGCCTTCAGACAGTGTTTCTCGTTTGTGTGAAGAATTTGCAGACATTTTTGCACCGGGCCTTGGTTGCGCTAAAAACTATGAAGCACATTTGGAACTGAAAGTAAACGCGCAACCGAAATTTTTCCGAGCGCGCAATGTTCCCCACGCATTGCGTGATGAGGTCGCAAGAACATTAAACGATTTAGAATCACAAGGTGTAATTGAACGCGTGCAAGCGTCTCTCTGGGCCTCACCCTTAGTAATTTTGCCAAAACCTTCCGGAAAACTGACTTTGTGTGGACTTCAAGGCAACAGTGAATCCACAACTAGTGACTGCAACTTTTCCCTTACCCCGCCCGGAAGATCTTTTTGATAAACTGTGCCCGGGTAAATACTTTTCCAAGTTGGACCTAGCAGATGCGTACTTGCAAATCCCAGTGGACGCCGAATCCCAGCGCGTCTTGGTGGTTAACACGCATCTTGGTTTGTACCGCTTCAAAAGACTGCCATTCGGGTGTGCATCCGCCCCTGCATTGTTTCAGCAATATTTACAAACTATTTGTGCGTCGGTCCCTACTGCTGCGAACTATCTGGACGATATTGTGATCTCCGGAAAGACGGCAGACGAGCATTTAGCACACCTCCGAACGTTAGTTATTTCAGGTATTGCGCCAACATGGTCTTCGCTTGCGGAAGGACAAATGTGTGTTTTTTGCTCGTGACTTACCGTACCTGGGCCATGTCATCAATGCCCAAGGCATACATCCGAGTCCAGAGCACCTCCGTGCCATACAAGATTTGCCTTCACCACAAAATGTGAAACAGCTACAGAGTGTGTTGGGTAAAATTAACTATTATCATCGCTTTCTGCGCAATGCCTCTTCCATTTCAGCTCCGCTTCATAGCTTACGCCGTAAGGGTGTTCCGTTCGTCTGGACGACGGAATGCGAACGCGGCTTTTAGCCAGTTGAAATCGGCGTTGCTTTCAAATACTTGCCTTACGCCATTCGATCCCCAGAAACCCCTTTTGTTGATGGTAGATGCATCGGATTTCGGGATCGGTGCTGTGCTTGCGATGTATTTGGTTTTGGGGGCCTCTGGTGAGGTGCGTCAGCATCTCAATCAGCTGCGCCTCTGCCGTCGCACGGGTTCTGCCGCTCCCCGTCTGCTTTCAGCGACGGTGCCGTCCGGTCAGCGCCCTGGGGACCCATCTACTGGCTCGGCTCATCCCCAGGTGTTACCGACGATGCCTTCCATTTTGCCCCATAGCGATGCGCCGCCGCAGCCGCCGCTGCCGCCGCCGCCTGTCCTCCACCCGGCGCCGCCCGCATTCAACGCTTCGCTACAGCCGCCGAGCGCCTCCCTGGGTCACGCGCCGCCGATCGCTTCCCGTGACCAGCTGTCCTCCGCCATGGAACTCTTGCCCGCTCCGGACCACATGGCGTCTTCGCGCGTCGGGTACCCCGACGCAATGGAGATCGACCCTTCGGCCCCTCCTGTATCTTTACGGGCGCATACACCGCATGTTGACGTGCACCCTGGACTAGGTTTTCAGGCGTTTCCTAGCTCCCCTCGGACCGAATGGCCGGGTGCGGGTGGCACAGCCTCGCCTGTTGTTAGGCTCCCCACCTCATCGCATACGTCAACATGGGGTCCTCCCCACGGCGGGCGGAAGCCTTATAACACAACCGTTCGCCGATTTGCGGGGGAGGAATGTGGTGTCACCGCCAGACACCACACTTGCTAGGTGGTAGCTTAAATCGGCCGCGGTCCATTTAGTACATGTCGGACCCGCGTGTCGCCACTGTGTGATCGCAGACCGAGCGCCACCACAAGGCAGGTCTCGAGATACGGACGAGCACTCGCCCCAGTTGTATGGACGACATTGCTAGCGACTACACGGACGAAGCATCGCTCATTAGCCGAGCAGATAGTTAGCATGCATTGCTCATTAGCCGAGCAGACAGTTAGAATAGCCTTCAGCTAAGTCCATGGCTACGACCTAGCTAGTCGCCAATTGTAACAGTGCATGTATCTTACGAGTCTCATTTGTGTAGTCAAGAGAGATGTATCACAAGGAGTGATTAAAAGTTAAGTATATTCCCAAAGCTACGTATTTTCTTTATAGCAGTCATAACGTATCTTGTTCCAGAATTCACGCCCGTCTGCGTTAGATAGCGTGCCTATCGGCCCCCTCAAAATAACACTGTGTCGGCACTTCTGTCGACACATCAGTTTTGAAATGTTGATCACCAATGGAACGATAGCTGACAGTTGTGATGGAAGTATAGGCCCATCATTGTGTCCACTAATCCATGCTAACTTTGACCATCTACATTTTTTCCATTATTTCCTCTGCATTTTAGAAAATGTGTTGTATTAATTAGTATGTAATCCTTTCATACAAGCCCCTATGTTAAATAACACAATTATTACAGAAGTTAAAAAAAAACAGTCGTGGCAATCACATTTGAATTTGAAAATCGGTCAAAGTAGACCCGGTTTACGATTTCTGGATTTCTTATGATTGTTTCATTCTTCTTTTCTCTTGCGAAAGTCTTAACTACAGTAACTCCTTCTTTACCTTCTATTCTTCCATAAAATATGATATCAGAGACAACAACGTCCATTTCTTCAGCTAGGGAGATTCTACAGCAAGTCGAATCTAAAGCATGTCACCTTTCTTTGACTTCTTTTTCAATCTTTCTTCGTTTGTGATCATCAATTGGAATATAGCAGTGACACCCAAAACTTCTCAACTTTCTGAGATCTTTTTTCGTCCAAACCAGAATTTAGTGGGACTTTTTCCTTTTATTGATCTGATTTACGTAAAGGCTGCATAATTTATTGCTTCAGCCCACAGATTTTCATTCAGTTTCGTGCATATATTGCTGATTGTGCTGACTCGACAGAGTACACATTTCTCTTTCAATTCTTCCGTTTTGTTGAGGCGTGTACGATTTGGTTGTGATGTAGAAAACTTCAAGTTCACCTAGAAGCATTTTAGTGCAAGCATTCTTGATTTTGGTTCCGCTGTCTGGCTTTAAGCGTTTTACTTTCTTCCCAGACTTATTTTCTACCATTTTCATGACAGTTTCTAATTTGGGAACAGTTTCATCTTTTTTCTTCAGAAAATAGTTCGGAAATGCGAAGAATCATATTTCTTTCTTTCCTTCTTTCTTTCGCTTACGTCATAGTCCCGCAGCGATCGCAGGGTTGGCGCGGTTAGAACGGATTTGGCAAGGGTAGTTGTAGGGGTGGCCAGATGGCCTTCCTGACGCCACCCCGTATCCCCACGGATGGAATCAGTGTACCTCAGCTGTCTGCGTCGAGTGTAAATCGTGGAATAGTGCGAACGTGTTTCAAATGCCTGCGACGCGTGTAACTGAGACGGAACGTGGGGACCAGCCCGGTATTCACCTGGTGGGATGTGGGAAACCGCCTAAAAACCACAACCAGGCTGGCCGGCACACCGGCCCTCGTCGTTAATTCGCCGGGCGGATTCGATCTGGGGCCAGTGCGTCTACCCGAGTCCAGGAAGCAGCACGTTAGCGCTCTCGACTACCCTGGCGGGTTCATGAAAAATCATATTTAAACTACAAAAAATACTTTACTCCTCTTAACGACATGAGATTCATTTCACATAAGTCAGCATGAATTACAGCCAGAGTATTTTCAGCAGCCTTCTCATTTGTCAGATGAGACTAATGATGTTCTTTGCCGTAGATACAACTAACACATACATATTCATTCCAGTCATCAACGTAATCACTGACACTTATTTTTAGTACATCTCTGATATATGCGACATTTTGATATGCTAACTTTTCACGCCACGTTTTAACTGAGATTGCTGTTATACAATTGTTAGATTCTACTGTACGAAACAACGTTGGCATTTGCAGTCTGAACATAACCTTAACGGAAAATAAATGTCATATTCATTAGACATAAAACATTCTGTAGAACTACATCTGCATTATAACGTAGAACAAAGCGGGAATTACATCAGAATGTTAAAAGTAGTCACAATGAAGCTACAGTAGCTCATTACTGTGTTGCAAGGTGCTTAAAAACGTTATTAGAAAGGCAAAGAGTATGTGGTACGCAAATAGAATAGCTAATTCATAGGATAAAATTAAAGCCATGTGGTCAGCTGTGAAGGAAGTGTCTGGTCAGCAGCACAAGGTCGATGATATAAAGTCAGTTCATAGTAAAAATATTTCTCTTACTTATAAGTCAGATATATGTACAGTATTTAATAATCATTTTCTGTGCGTTGCTGGTGAATTAAGTAAAAACTTAGTTTCTACAGGGAATCAGATAACTCTCCTGGAAAATGCCTTTCCGAGACTGATGTTTGAAATACTCCTCTGTGATACTGACAAGGGGGAAATTGAGTCAATAATTAAACCACTGAAGACTAAGGACTCTCATGGATATGATGAAGTGCCTAAAGTGCCTAGCAGAATGTTAAAGTACTGTGCAGCACACGTTTGCCCTCTATTTAGCAATATTTGTAATTGTTCCTGTAAGAATGGTCAGTTTCGTGAACGATTAAAGTACTCGGCAGTAAAGCCGCTCTATAAAAAGGGAGAAAGGGATAATGCACACAATTGTAGATCTATTTCTATGCCATCAGTGTTTGCTAAAGTTATTGAAAAGGCTGTGTGTGCAAGGATAATTGATCATTTTATATCACATAATATGCTATCAAATGTACAGTTTGGCTTTAGAAGCCGTTTAACAACTGAAAACGCTATATCCTCTTTTCTCTGTGATGTACTGGGTGGATTAAACAAAAGGTTTCGAACGCTAGGCACATATTTTTTTTTTTATTTAACTAAGGCGGTCGGTTGCGTTGACTACAAAATATTGCTCCAGAAGTTTGACCATTATGGAGTACAGGGAGTAGGTCACTATTGGTTCACCTATCACTTTAACAACATACAGCAAATGGTCATTATTCACAGTGTTGAGAATGGCTGTGATGTGGGGTCTGAGTGGGGCATGGTCAAATGGAGGGGGGCGGGGAGGGTTGCCCCAAGAATCAATGTTGGGACCACTCTGTTCCTTATTTATACAACTGATATGCTCTCTATTACTACAGGTAATTCTAAAATATTTCTGCTTGCTGATGACACTAGCTTGGTAGTAAAGGACATTGAGTACAACATTGCCTCGGTTTCAAATAGTGCAGTCCATGACATAAGTTCATGGCTTGTAGAAAATAAACTAACGCTAAATCACAGTAAGATTCAGTTTTTACAGTTTCTACAAACAATTCAACAAAACCCTACGTTTTAATTCCACAGAATGGGTATGTGATTAGTGAAAACGAACAGTTCAAATTTCTAGGTGTTTAGATAGCATGGAAAGCCCACGATCAGGATCTTGTTCAAAGACTTAATGCTGTCATTTTCATTATTCGAACGGTATCTGAAGTAAGTGATCGTTCGACATGAAAATTAGTCACTTTGCTTATTTTTATTCGCTTATGTCGTACGGTGTTATCTTTTGGAGTAACTCTTCCCATTCTAAAATGATATTTTTGGCTCAGAAAAGGGCAGGTCGGGCAATAAGTGGTGTAAGTTCGCGAACCTCTCGTCGACCCCTGTTTGCTAGTCAGGGTATTTTGACATTGGCCTCTCAATATACATATTCTTTATTGTCGTTTCTTGTCAAGACTATCAGCTTATTCCCAAGGGTTAGCAGCTTTCACTCTGTTAATACTCGGCGGAAATTAAATCTGCATTTGGATCGCACTTCCTTAACCGTTGTGCAGAAAGGTGTGAAGGATACTGCTGCATCTATTTTCAATAAGCTACAACAAGAATTCAAAAATCTTTGCAGTAATCCACGCGGTTTCAAATCGAAACTGAAGAGTTTCCCCATATGTCACTCCTATACTGTTGAGGAGACCCTTGAAAAATTGTGCTGATTCTTATGTTACATTTTTGGCTGCTTTTACTTAAACTTATGGCTTGACTTTTTTTGGGTTCATAAACATTTTATTTTACCTGTTCTTACTTTTATGTTGTAATTTCAAGTACTGATACGTTCCATGACCTTGGAGATTTTCTCCTCAATTTGGTCCTACGGAACTAGACGTGTAAATAAAATTTGAAAAAGTGATACTGCTCTCCATCGGAAGCCTCTAATTCGACATCTCTCACTACAGTTGCTTCTGATTCAGTAGCATCAACAGTCAACATTTTCCTGCATTGACTTAATTTTAAGTAATTTATTAATCAGTCCCATCTAAACGTCTTGTGTTGCGTAATGCCAAAATCTTGCTACAAATATTTTCTGGATCTGAGTGCAAATTTATGTCATTTACGTGACAATAGATAATCCAACGGTGACTAGTGCTTGAAGTTTGAAACCTTTAGATTATTAACTGTAGGCATTTTCACTTGTCGCATTTCTTTTTAATGTTGCGTGTGGGCATTCATGGCAAAATGACCCTTTTGTTTTCAGTTGTTACATGAATAATTTTGTCTATAATATGCCAAATGTTTCGCACGTGCTTTATTCCTGCGATATTTCTTTACATACAAATTTTCGCCGCATGTAAAACATTGAATCGTGAACTTTTCCTGCTGACTTGCTTTGACAAACTATTTATTTTGTTTTGAGATAAAAGCATCGGGGCATATGTTTGACGGTTCTGTCTCCTTTGATCTGCTTTCTTGCAGGCGCAAACGTTCAAATTATGAGACGAAATTTTTGTTGGATGCTGCTACCTTATCCCATGCACTACGTAAGTGAAGTTTCGACGACAACATTACAAGAATTCGAGAAATAGACCACCTCTCTTTCTGAGATTCGCCTTCTGCTGCCTAATCATCCTCGTATTCTTGAATCTAAATAGAGTTTTGAGTAACCGACTTACCAGAATCGTATTTATAACTGAATAAATTTCTCTGCAAAGCTACGCTGTTAAATCTGATCTCTTCCCCACACAGCTTTTCTAATTTTTGAAGAATTTGGCTAGCAGACTTGCAATTGACTCTTTGCTGGATATGTTGCTGCTGACCTTCTAACCTACAAAAATTTATTCTCCGCGGCCTTTCTCAGTACAAGAAATGTCGTTCAGTTTCTCTTCCTGTCAGTTTCCTGTCCGGTTGCTACTGAATATAACTTCACTGACTTCAATGTTAAGTGTAGTTTAAAGCATCAAGACACGTTATTGTCATTTCGATGATTATCGTCTGAAAAAAGTTCCAACTGCGAGATAATAGAATCTATAGATATCAGACTAAAATCTACTATGTGTGAAGTTAAAAGCACGTAAATGACCTTTCTTATATACTTCGACTGATAATAAAATAGTTCCACGACTTTCATTTACTAACAACAAATTGGTGCTGCTTCGGACTATTTGTTGACATGCAGTACGTCACTGAACTGTTTGTGAGCTCCTTTATAAAACGGACAGAAAGCCTATCCAGTTTGCTACTTGAGTTATCTGGGCCCATAACTTCTTGATAAATTCTGGTTTACTATTTGGTGATGTTTGAAGGAGTGCAATTTAATTCAATTCATTCACATACAACATGCCTGGACAAAATACAGCCGACTGACTGAGCAAAGGGTGATTACTACAGTATAATTTGAAAAAAGATACATCGAAAGTATATATCAACAACTTGCGCAACAGTTAACAGCAAGACATAGGAGAATAATTAACTCGCAACAGAAACTCTTATTAGCAGCTCTAAAAGAAGCTTCAAGGTTCCTAAACTAAGAGACTGCAGAGGAAATGATACCTGAATCACCTTGGTTTTGTTAATATTTGGATACATTGCTAGCAAACGAAAGAAACAGAAGACTAAAAATTATCTCAAGTCCTTTGGTAACTTGAACAGTTTTTGAAACTTTGGTTTTCGATGTGTCCGAAACGTAAAGTTTACCATCAGCGTGCAGTACCAATTTCACTTATGTTAAATATTAATGCGAAATCTTTCAAAACCCTGTAGTTTCTGAGGGGAAGATGTATAGATGTATTATTGGGAATTACTAGAAGGGACATGAAAACAAACAAGTGGAGAAGGGGACAGGCTGCAGTGTGAGACATAATTTTGTGATGAAAATAAAATGTAGGTAGGTGAGACATGTAGCAGGGGAATTGATAATAGCCCAAAACAATTATTTCAATTGATTCTAAGAGGGAATAGAAGACCAAAACAGCTACCAACAGGCACGTGGGTACATGACATTAGAAAAGTATGGAAAATCCCGGAGGAGGACATTATCAAGCAGTATATGTCAAATGGTTGATGGTGATTAAATTCAGTTTGATTAAGTTAGTAAATTCAGAAACTCAGTGGCATAGTTAATATCTGATGAGTGGTGAGAAACGAATGCATTAAAGAAACTGTATATTGATTACTTAGACTTTCCTGGTTTATTGACTGTTGATATTCTTCTCGGTACACAGCCGGATAATGCAATCATCTTGACAATAGTATATTAAATTATGAATTTAAGTAATTTAGCTATGAATAGCACTCAGTGCTGTAAGATACTCTTATTTACACTTGAGGAGTTGCTTGCTTTTTTTCTTGGAAGTGTCTTCATCATACGGCTGCGACACTTGTATGGCATTACATTGCTGCTGGCAGTAGTTGTGCTTGTTTCACAGTGGACATCGCTGGTCCAGCCCTCGTGGCGATGATAATGGTGATGCAGTTTAGCACAACAATCAGCTTCAGTGTTGCCAACCTGCAGAGCGTCGAGGTACACCCAACATGCCTGCGCCAGATAGCGGCCTGCGTCGAATGGGCCATCGCCGGAGTTGCCATGTCTGCGCTGCCCTACTTGGCCCTCATGGTACGTAAAATGTGCTCATCTGGAAACTCCGCCAGCCGTCGCTTTCTCCAGTATCATCTTTTGAACATTGACCATTACTAATAATGTAAATTAGAATATATGTCCACTGTTTATCGACTGTGGGAGTTAAATCGTCGTGTTCCATCGTAAGCTTATCATTTTGACCCATTTCGTACATTAGTAGTTTGAATTGATTACCGATAACTGAAATTTCCGCTACACTTACATACACTCCTGGAAATGGAAAAAAGAACACATTGACACCGGTGTGTCAGACCCACCATACTTGCTCCGGACACTGCGAGAGGGCTGTACAAGCAATGATCACACGCACGGCACAGCGGACACACCAGGAACCGCGATGTTGGCCGTCGAATGGCGCTAGCTGCGCAGCATTTGTGCACCGCCGCCGTCAGTGTCAGCCAGTTTGCCGTGGCATACGGAGCTCCATCGCAGTCTTTAACACTGGTAGCATGCCGCGACAGCGTGGACATGAACCGTATGTGCAGTTGACGGACTTTGAGCGAGGGCGTATAGTGGGCATGCGGGAGGCCGGGTGGACGTACCGCCGAATTGCTCAACACGTGGGGCGTGAGGTCTCCACAGTACATCGATGTTGTCGCCAGTGGTCGGCGGAAGGTGCACGTGCCCGTCGACCTGGGACCGGACCGCAGCGACGCACGGATCCACGCCAAGACCGTAGGATCCTACGCAGTGCCGTAGGGGATCGCACCGCCACTTCCCAGCAAATTAGGGACACTGTTGCTCCTGGGGTATCGGCGAGGACCATTCGCAACCGTCTCCATGAAGCTGGGCTACGGTCCCGCACACCGTTAGGCCGTCTTCCGCTCACGCCCCAACATCGTGCAGCCCACCTCCAGTGGTGTCGCGACAGGCGTGAATGGAGGGACGAATGGAGGCGTGTCGTCTTCAGCGATGAGAGTCTCTTCTGCCTTGGTGCCAATGATGGTCCTATGCGTGTTTGGCGCCGTGCAGGTGAGAGCCACAATCAGGACTGCATACGACCGAGGCACACAGAGCCAACACCCGGCATCATGGTGTGGGGAGCGATCTCCTACACTGGCCGTACACCACTGGTGATCGTCGAGGGGACACTGAATAGTGCACGGTACATCCAAACCGTCACCGAACCCATCGTTCTACCATTCCTAGACCGGCAATGGAACTTGCTGTTCCAACAGGACAATGCACGTCCGCATGTATCCCGTGCCACCCAACGTGCTCTAGAAGGTGTAAGTCAACTACCCTGGCCAGCAAGATCTCCGGATCTGTCCCCCATTGAGCATGTTTGGGACTGGATGAAGCGTCGTCTCACGCGGTCTGCACGTCCAGCACGAACGCTGGTTCAACTGAGGCGCCAGGTGGAAATGGCATGGCAAGCCGTTCCACAGGACTACATCCAGCATCTCTACGATCGTCTCCATGGGAGAATAGCAGCCTGCATTGCTGCGAAAGGTGGATATACACTGTACTAGTGCCGACATTGTGCATGCTCTGTTGCCTGTGTCTATGTGCCTGTGGTTCTGTCAGTGTGATCATGTGATGTATCTGACCCCAGGAATGTGTCAATAAAGTTTCCCCTTCCTGGGACAATGAATTCACGGTGTTCTTATTTCAATTTCCAGGAGTGTAATTATGAGATTCACCTGGCCATCCTTTTTTGCAGTAAAACTGCACGATATGCACAAGTATGTTTAGTAAAAGGCGGGCAGGTCATGTCAGTAAAGATGATGCGACAACCGATGGGCTTTCGGGAGAACCATTTGTTCAATGTGAAATTTCCTAACTGTTGCCGTATTGTCAGCCTTTGCTTTTCGTCTGTGTCTTATAACACGAACATTGCGGAGTGCTTGCTTCACAATTGCTTTGTGTTGCAGCCGAGTGCCGGGTGGGAAATCCACTAGAGCCTTGATCAACTCCGGCGGGTGTTTGTTTTTAACACTCTTATCGATGGCAGTAGCGTTGTACTGTGTACTTGTACAGCTCCAGAAAAACCTTCCTGTAACCTAGTGGGATTGAATATGGCGGCATTCGGAAAAGTTTCTGTGTTTGTACACTAAACCGTCAAATGGAATTTCTTAACAGAATCACGTTTTTGACAAGAACACTTCAGTTCCGACACTTCAGTTCCGACATCTCAGTTCCGACATCTCTGTCTCTGTCATCCCTGTAAGCTCGGCTAACTTCACGTCTATATCCTGGTGAATGTCTAACAGTGACACCTTGTCCCCATCTGTCGCATTTTTTCGCCTGTTACACCTCGGACGCTGGTCGAGTAAGTCTTAACTGTGTTCTCATTCTCCATTTTGAGACAGCTCGAAGGAATCTTTCCCTTCGTAACTTGCCCCTCAAACCGAATATTGACATCACCCTTCACTCCTAGCGTCACCGTGTCCATTGCTGCTTTCTTTTCACTCAAGAAGTCCAGTCCTATAACTATTCCTGTGCCTAATGTACATACCAAGAAGAAGTGTGCTTCTAGCCTGTGCCCTTGGCATGTAAATTCCGATCTGGTTTGCCTACTGATCTCAATAGATTTTCCTAATATCGCGCGCCACGCATTTTGGTTTTCTGAACATTTAATTTGGGAGTCTTCTTCTTTTTATATATATAACCTGTGTTATATCATTCTTCGGAGCTAACAGCTGACTGCCACAATCTAAAATTGCCCCCACTATGATCTCACCATCTGAGCTTTGTATGATCAGTTACGACGATACGAGTCATGGTTGATCTTTGTCGCAGTTACCTCTATTAATATATCTGAAATGCCATCGCAGTCTAACATTTGCAGATGACTGCTTCTGATTTCCGTTGCAGGTCTGTTTGAAGTCTTGCCCTCTTCGCGTTCCAATCAAACCTGCCTTCCTTCTTACCGCTGTGCGCAGCCAAGGTTCGCTGAACTGACCTCCATGATCTGAGCCGCTAACTGCGTCTCATTTTGCACAGTCTCATTACACTGAAAATGCGACCCATTATTTCGTTGAATGCCATTCTAGTTCCGCCCATTGTCGTTCTGGTTCCGCAATTGTGGAATGTTAAGGTGTGGCCTGCTCTCGTTAGCTTTCCAGCTGTTTGACTTCTTAAAATTGCCCTGGTTATTGTAATTTCACGGTTGTTCAAAGTTTGCCTCTCGCTATCTTTTGCTAAATGCCTGTTCTTCATTCAGCACTAATTCTTCCTCAAGGAAAATTTCCCTGAATGCTTCGACGTAGTCCCCACGTCTGCCTGTCAATACTTGTTCATGTGGTAGCGGCAGTATTGTGAAGCATAAGCGGATGATGTCGCAGTCGCTACACGGTACAGCAGGCACTGATCTCCTTAGTCATCTGATCCAAAAACTTTACCAGGCTTTTAAATCCAGAGCGGTTCTAGGCGCTGCAGTCCGGAACCACGGGACTGCTACGGTCGCAGGTTCGAATCCTGCCTCGGGCATGGATGTGTGTGATGTCCTTAGGTTAGCTAGGTTTAGGTAGTTCTAAGTTCTAGGGGACTGATGACCTAAGATGTTAAGTCCCATAGTGCTCAGAGCCATTTTTTAAATCCAGAAGACTTCATATTTCTGTGTATCACAAGCTCGTGTTTATTGTGTTTTGGGTGGTGCGTGACCAGTAGCAAGTCAAGAACGCCCGTGTAAACTCGTTTTATGTTGTGCATGTTTTTTGATATTTTTCATATGATATCTGCGATCACACTTTCTAGGTGTGCACATAATCTAACTTTTTCTGCGCTGGCCAGTATGAAGGTAAAGCATCCTCGAACTTCTCTAGGAATGTGAGAGGATGTAGACTGTTCCCGTCTTCCTTGTAGTGCTGTAACTTTCTAACTGAAAGGTGAAGTTCATAGTGAAACGCCACTTCGGTGTCTTGTCTGTCAGTCACAGTTCTTCGTGTGTCTCTCAAGGACGCGTGCTTCCTCCACCTGGTGCTGTGGCCCACTCATGCCCGCGATGCTCGGGTCACATCTTCGTAATGGAATGCCGTTTTGGTGGTGCTTTGATTCCCGATTCTCGTATCGGTTCAGAATCGTGTGGGCACATCGAAATCGGACTTTCACTTGATGAGTTAGCTTCTGACAATTGTCAGATCCCTGTACGCCAAACATTTACTATCGCCAAATACCACTGGCACGTTATGTCGAGGTCACATTGTTTGCTTCTGTATTCATGACACCGCGTCCATGCGTGTCCATTTCCTGTACATTTGACACTGATTCCACAGAGGATTCTTTTCTCTCAAAGATTTGCGGGAGTCTGTCAAAAATGTTCAAATGTGTGTGAAACCTTATGGCACTTAATTCCTAAGGTCATCAGTCCCTAAGCTTACACACTACTTAACCTAAATTATCCTAAGGACAAACACACACACCCATGCCCGAGGGAGGACTCGAACCTCCGCCGGGACCAGCCGCATAGTCCATGACTGTAGCGGCTGAGACCGCTCGACTAATCCCGCGCGGCTGAGGGAGTCTCTTCTCTGGACGTTTCTCTATATCCTTCTATTTCGTGTCTCGAGCTTCAGCCGTCAGTTGGCCTAAATGCTGTTCTGTCTCCTTCCAGTTTCTTTATTTTGTTTAACACCGTTTTCCCAGCTTTGGTAATACTCCGAGTTTCCTCGCGGGTCTCTTGTGCAATTCGGTTAGCACCTCTTGCGATAATTTTGACATTCTTCGCCTGTTTCCTAGCCTCCAAGATTTCCGTTTTAACTCAGTATGGAGCACCATCATTTGGTTTTCCATCTGTACAGTTTTATTTCCCGTTTCTTGTCCCACTTTCTTTATCTGTTTCTGTCTTCCCTGTATTACTTTATCAAGATTTTCGATTTTTGTCTGTAAACGTGTTGCGGTTGTTGCTCTGTCTTGCTTCATCCCTCCTAAGTAATCGAGAATGCGCAGTGCGTCATTCCTTATCTTTCTACTGAATGTTTCTCTGGCTCCACCTAAACCGGTGAGCTGAAGTCTTCGCTCTGGTGATCCTGCCTGTTCCCGATTAAACATTTCGAGGCGCTGTTTTTCTATAGGACTAACATGGATGATGGTGACCTACAAAAATTTCTCCTCGATGTTTTTTAGGCTATAGGACCCGTCCACTCATCTACTTGGTAGTTACGGATCATCCCCACGTGTCTACGTCTCCCTTCTTTGGCATCTGAGTGCGCCTCCCCGCCCCCCCTCTCCCCCGCTGCATTATTATAACCGGTATCGTCTGCACATTGCAACTCGTTTTCTGGAGCTGCCCATCCAGCCAGAATGGTACTGTCCACATCACGCAAAATATTTTTCTGTACTTAGCGTTTTTGTGCCAGGTAGTCGCCGTTTCCTGATTTATCCTATTCACTAGCGTTACATGCTTTACTTCGTCTCAGCAGTGACACATCTTCCAACTCTCCTTACGTACATACACTCCTGGAAATTGAAATAAGAACACCGTGAATTCATTGTCCCAGGAAGGGGAAACTTTATTGATACATTCCTGGGGTCAGATACATCACATGATCACACTGACAGAACCACAGGCACATAGACACAGGCAACAGAGCATGCACAATGTCGGCACTAGTACAGTGTATATCCACCTTTCGCAGCAATGCAGGCTGCTATTCTCCCATGGAGACGATCGTAGAGATGCTGGATGTAGTCCTGTGGAACGGCTTGCCATGCCATTTCCACCTGGCGCCTCAGTTGGACCACCGTTCGTGCTGGACGTGCAGACCGCGTGAGACGACACTTCATCCAGTCCCAAACATGCTCAATGGGGGACAGATCCGGAGATCTTGCTGGCCAGGGTAGTTGACTCACACCTTCTAGAGCACGTTGGGTGGCACGGGATACATGCGGACGTGCATTGTCCTGTTGGAACAGCAAGTTCCCTTGCCGGTCTAGGAATGGTAGAACGATGGGTTCGATGACGGTTTGGATGTACCGTCCACTATTCAGTGTCCCCTCGACGATCACCAGTGGTGTACGGCCAGTGTAGGAGATCGCTCCCCACACCATGATGCCGGGTGTTGGCCCTGTGTGCCTCGGTCGTAAGCAGTCCTGATTGTGGCGCTCACCTGCACGGCGCCAAACACGCATACGACCATCACTGGCACCAAGGCAGAAGCGACTCTCATCGCTTAAGACGACACGTCTCCATTCGTCCCTCCATTCACGCCTGTCGCGACACCACTGGAGGCGGGCTGCACGATGTTGGGGCGTGAGCGGAAGACGGCCTAACGGTGTGCGGGACCGTAGCCCAGCTTCATGGAGACGGTTGCGAATGGTCCTCGCCGATACCCCAGGAGCAACAGTGTCCCTAATTTGCTGGGAAGTGGCGGTGCGGTCCCCTACGGCACTGCGTAGGATCCTACGGTCTTGGCGTGCATCCGTGCGTCGCTGCGGTGCGGTCCCAGGTCGACGGGCACGTGCACCTTCCGCCGACCACTGGCGACAACATCGATGTACTGTGGAGACCTCACGCCCCACGTGTTGATCAATTCGGCGGTGCGTCCACCCGGCCTCCCGCATGCCCACTATACGCCCTCGCTCAAAGTCCGTCAACTGCACATACGGTTCACGTCCACGCTGTCGCGGCATGCTACCAGTGTTAAAGACTGCGATGGAGCTCCGTATGCCACGGCAAACTGGCTGACACTGACGGCGGCGGTGCACAAATGCTGCGCAGCTAGCGCCATTCGACGGCCAACACCGCGGTTCCTGGTGTGTCCGCTGTGCTGTGCGTGTGATCATTGCTTGTACAGCCCTCTCGCAGCGTCCGGAGCAAGTATGGTGGGTCTGACACACCGGTGTCAATGTGTTCTTTTTCCATTTCCAGGAGTGTAGATATAATAAGAGTAATCATAAAACATATAAAGTTCGACTCACTATCTGGACTTCAAATGTGACTGATAGTACCTATATGTACTGACACATTACAGCATTCTAACTTTCTCTAATCTTAAGCTATACGAATTTCTGTACTAACATAACCTCCAAAACAAAAAACACCATTGGAAAAAAATGTGTGGAGCCAGATTCCACTTCAAAAATTCCGAAAAGAAAAGATTAGCAAACCGCAAAACATATATCAATAATTGTTCTACGTGAATTATAGAACATAATTGCAACTGTGACCAAGTTAGTTGTAGTTCTATACAATTGAAATCTAATTTTATAACTGACTAGTGGCCAGTTTTCCTACAGATTCTGACAGCAACAAATTTATGCAGAAAGGATAAGTCCCCAACTACTTTCAAAACCCTGATTTTGTGAACTATCCTGACAGGGTCAACATTATTCTATTTAATACCCTGTGTTGTATGTAAGATATGGCGTCTGTATTTTTGGTTCTTAATGTCCTCTCGACAACAGAATTTTCACGACTACAAATTATTAAGATGACCCTGCCTTTGACAACCTACACTCAGGCGTTTCTGTAAACCGAAGTTTAACGCATCAGAACAATGATTCCAAACGGGATGCTACTAGTGTGAATCACAATGTAAATACCGTATATTATTTACTCTCAAAAAACATGTAGAGTGCGAAAAATTGTATAAATATGAAATACAAAACCTCGGATTCTACCCTGTATGTAATTTAGAGATTAGCAGAACATACAGAATGACAATTATTAAACTATGTGTAATAAAATCGTCGTAGCTTCTGAACGGTACGCGTTAGGGCGCTCAAACTGCATGGTTGGCCGCGTAGCATGATGAGAATTAGTATATGCATGCGCGTGGTTTGGTTTAGCTACGAGGCCCACTTTCATTTGGATGGATTCGTCAGTAAACAAAATTGGCGCATTTGGGGGACTGAGAATCTGCATTTCGCGATCGAGAAGTCTCTTCACACTCAGGGGGTGACTGTGTGATGTTCGATGTCCAGTCATGGAATAATCGTGAAGGTTTTGGAATATGATTTCATCCCCATTATCTAAATAGACCCCGATTTCGACAAGATGTTGTTCATGCAAGAACGGAGCTCGACCCCATCGAAGCAGGAGAGTGTTTGATATCCTGGAGGATCACTTTGGGAACCGCATTCTGGTTCCGGGGTACCCAGAGGCCACTGGCATGGGCCTCGATTGGCCGCCATATTCTCCGAATCTGAACACATGCTGCTCCTTTTTGTGGGGCTATATTAACGACAGCAATAACTCCAAAGCGATTACTGAGTTCAAAACAGCCCTTCACGGGGTCATCGACAGAATCGATGTTCCGAAACTTTAGCGGGTCATGCAGAATTTCGCTATTCGTCTGCGTCACATAGTCGCCAATGATGGCACGCATATCGAACATATCTTAACCTAAATCCGAATACCTTTAGTGACGTTTTCATGTTGAATAAAGTGTGTACGCACCGTAGTTTGTGAATTATTTACGTTTTTTTTCATATAGTTCAATAACTGTGATTCCGTATCTTTGGCTTCCTTGATACCATGCCTTCCTCCGCATTAACAGGCGGACACAGTGTTGGCTGATACTGCTTAGTGGCGAGAAATAGCAGACGTGCACATTGAGTGGGCTCAGTGGGCAAGAGGATGGGATTCAACACATGTACTGTGAGTGTTTCCCTATCTGCCGAACAGGAACACGCATATCACTTATTGAAGTACAGAAAGCAGGTGTACTGCTCTCATGATCTGTTCGGCGAGGCGTTGGCCTCTATGCAGATGATGCAGTGGTGCATTTGCAATTGTGCACCTACACAGTCGAAGCAACACGCAGTCCGAATACTCCTAGGGCTGAAATTACCCAATACAAGACAGAACATGAATCACAAGTTCTGTTTGCTTACTAGCCAGGAACAGAAATTCGACTCAAGGTTTCTCTCACAAAGAAGCACTTTAATGTGTGACAGACTCCACAGAACGCTAAAGAATTTCAATCGAGCAAACAGTACAACAGCTCTGTCATGGAGAAACGACTTCACGCTCTCACTGTGTCGAAAGCAACACTTCTTAAAATATAACCACCAGATTCTCCACTGTGGCTCTGGCCAGCAATGTTTCTAGCTCGCTGCCTGGAGGGAACCGTCTTTCCCAGCAGGGAACTGCTGTCAGTCGATCCCTGGAGAGAAGTTCCGCTCCCTCCTGGACACACAGGGTCTATGATTGCGCTGCTGGAGACGAATCCCAGTTATGTTACAAAAACATTACCTCTCAACACATTGTAAACAGTGATCTAATATAAATATAAATCTACAAGAATATTAAATAAACAGCAACGAAATCTTGCCGCCTTACAATGAAGATTAAATTTTTTTCCGGAACAATAGTTTGTTCCCCCCCCCCCCGTACCCTCCCCCGCCATGAAGCACGGACCTTGCCGTTGGTGGGGAGGCTTGCATTCCTCCGCGATACAGATAGCCGTACCGCAGGTGCAACCACAAGGGAGGGGTATCTGTTGAGAGGCCAGGCGGAAGTGTGGTTCCCAAAGAGAGGCAGCAGCCTTTTCAGTAGTTGCAGCAGCAGTCTGGGTGATTGACTGATCTGGCGTTGTAACATCAACAAAACGGCCTCGCTGTGAAGGTACTGCGAATGGCTAAAAGCAATAGGAAACTACAGCCGTAATACTTCCCGAGGGCATGCAACTCTACTGTATAGTTAAACGATGATGCCATCCTCTTGGGTAAAAATATTCCGGTAGTAAAATAATCTCCTATTCGGATATCCGGGCGGGGACAACTCAGAAGGATATCGTCATCAGGCGAAACGAAACTGGCGATCTACGGATCGGAGCGTGGAATGTTAGATCCCTTGATCGGGCAGGTAGGTCAGAAAATTTAAAAAGGGAAATGGATAGGTTGAAGCCAGATATAGTGGGAATTAGTGAAGTTCGGTGGCAGGAGGTACAGGACTTCTGGTCAGGTGAATACAAGGTTATAAATTCAAAATCAAATAGGATCAATGCAGCAGTATATTTAATAATGAGTAAAAAGAATAGGAACGCGGTTACGCTATTACGGACGGCATAGTGAACGCATTATAGTAGCAAAGATAGACACGAAGCCCACACCCACCACAGTAGTACAAGTTTATACACCAGCTAGCTCCGCAGATGAGGAGATTGACGAAGTGTATGACGAGATAAAAGAAAGTATTTAGATTGTTAAGGGAGCTGAAAATTTATTAGTCAATGGGAATTGGAATTAGATAGTAGTAAAAGGGAGAGGAAGAAAAGTAGTAGGGAAATATGGATTGGGGTAAAGCAATGAAAGAGGAAGCCGCCTGGTACAATTTTGTACAGAGCATAATTTAATCATAGATAAAACTTCGTTTAAGAGTCATGAGAGAAGGTTGTATGCGTGGAAGAGGCCTTGAGATACCGGAATATTTCAGATTGATTATATAAGGGTTAGACAGACATTTAGGAACCAGATTTGAAATTGTATGACATTTCCAGGGGCAGATGTGGACTCTGACAAACAAATTAATGGTTATGAACTGCAGATTAAAACTGAAGAAACTGCAAAAAGGTAAGCATTTAAGGAGATGGGTCCTGGATAAACTGAAAGGATCAGAGGCTGTATAGGGTTTCAGAGGGAGCATTAGGGAACGATTGACAAGAACAGGGGAAAGGAATACAACAGAAGAAGCTTTGCGGGATTAAACAGTGAAAGCTGAAAGCAGCAGACGATCAAGTAGGTAAAAAGACGAGGGCTAGTAAAAATCTGTGGGCAACACAAGAGATATTGAATTTAATCGAGGAAATGAGAAAATATAAAAATGCAATAAGTGAAGCAGGCGAAAGGGAATAGAAACGTCTAAAAAATGAGACCGACAGGAAGTGTAAAAGGACTAAGCCGGAATGGCTAGAGAAGAAATGTAAGGATGTAGAAGCAAATATCACTAGCGGTAAGATATATATTACTTGTAGGAAAATTAAAGAGCTCTTTGGAGGAAAGAGAATCGCATTTATGAATACCAAGATCTCAGATGGAAAACCAGTCCTAATCAAAAAGGGAAAGCAGAAACGTGGAAGGAGTATATAGAGGGTCTATACAAGGACGACGTACTTGACGACAATATTATGGAAATGGAAGAGGACGTAGAGGAAAATGAGAAGGGAGACATGATACTGGTTGAAGAATTTGAAAAAGCACTGAAAGACTTAAGTCGAAATAAGGCCCCGGGAGTAGACAACTTACCGTTAAAGCTACTGAAAGCCTTGGGAGGGCCAGCCACGACAAAACTCTTCCATCTCGTGATCAAGACGTATGAGACAGGCGAAATATCCTCAGACTTCAAGAAGAATATAACAATCCCAATTCCTAAGAAAGCAGGTGCTGACAGGTGTGAAAATTACCGAACTATCAGTTAATAAGTGACGGTTGCCAAATAATAACACGAAATTTGTAGAGAAGAATGGAAAAACCGGTAGAAGCCGACCTTAGGGAAGATCAGTTTGGATTCCGGAGAAATGTTGGAACATGCGGGGCAATACTGACCCTACGACATCTCATAGAAGACAGGTTAAGGAAAGGGAAACCTACGTGTATAGGTTTTGTAGAGTTAGGGAAAGCTTTTACATTGTTGACTGGAATGCTATCTTTCAAATTCTAAAGGTGGCAGGGGTATAATACAGGGAGCGAAAGGCTACTCACAATTCCTACAGAAACCAGATGGCAGTGATCGAGGGGCACGAAAGGGAAGCAGAAGGGAGCGAGACAGGATTGTAGCCTATCCCCGATGTTATTCAGTCTGTATACTGAGAAATCAGTAAAGAAAACAAAAGAAAAATTTGGAGCAGGAATTAACATCCATGGAGAAGAAATAAAAAGTTTGAGGTTTGCGATGACATTGTAATTCTGTCAGAGACAGCAAAGAACATGAAAGAGCAGTTGAACGGAATGGACAGTATCTTGAAAGGAGAATATAAGATGAACATCAACGAAAGTAGTACTAAAAGAGTTTGACTATTTGGGAAGCAAAATAAGTTATGATGGTCGAAGTGGGGAGTATATAAAATGTAGCCTGGCAATAACAAGAAAAGCGTTTCTGAAGAAGAGAAATTTGTTAACATCGAGTATAGATTTAAGTGTCAGGAAGTACTTTTTGAAAGTATTTGTATGGAGTGTAGCCATGCATGGAAGTGAAACAATGACGATAAACAATTTAAAAAAGAAGAGATTAAAAAATTTTGACATGTGATGCTACAGAATAATGCTGAATATTAGATTGTATATTTATTCACTCACAAAATAAATTTATTACCACCCACGTATGATACTCATTTGCAGTAGATCTATCTGATCCACTCCATGAATATTTCTTCCTTTTGAGCCGTCTTTTGATATTAGATAGTGGGGACCAAATATTAGAATTGGGATGATTGGGGAACTATTTTGAAGCTCAGTTCGTACGCTTTCACCATTATAATCGACAGTACATGTGCACATGTGCTGAAGCGATAATACTTTCTTGCATGCTCATTCTAGTCTCCTCTGCTTCAACACACTACGCAAATATTTCAACAACATAGCATAATTACGTCTGACCACTGTTATTCCCTCTTTCAAAAAGCTCAGTAACGATATACATACTCTTTGAAATATGGAAAACAATAGCCATCACTTTTTTCCATTGACAGAATAAGTTTTCCTTTTTTCAGTCCACTACAGAGTTACAATCCGGCGCTAGAACTCCTTTGGATTAAATTACAGTTTCTCGAAACACGCATTTGTTGTCTGTAGGTAACAAATGCAGCTCCCATCGCCCACTCAAATACCACATTTGCGGAACTGGGACATTCAGAACATTACAATGTGCCCGTAATGGGTGCACACCATTCTAACAGTTTTACGAATGTTAACGAATCGTATGACTTTTCAGAACATTTCTGCGGAAGAAACTACTTTTCGGCATGTGGACAGGTATATTTGGTGTTCCTACAATCAAGTTTAATTTGTTTGTGCAATAATCAATGACAGGAGTGCTGCTGTAAAGCCCCAAGTTAACTCAATCCAGCTGCTATCCAGATCGAGCTCCATTATTTTAAAGAAAAAAATCTTTCTTAAATTTATCCTTTTCAATGAGACGTGTGATACCGACTCCTGAAGGTAGGCCCTAACAACCAAATGTGCATTTGTTTAGATACCGCGTCGTACTGTCCCGTACGTACTTTACATCAGCGGAACAGGTCACCCAGCGCTAGCAGAGTTTCTACATGACCTGCGCCGAAATTTGAGTTTGCCACTAGACTGTCTTGGGTTAATCGCTGTTTACGGTGACCGTTATAAGGATAGTCAACGCTCTGTTGTACCACCGAATTTTATTGAGGAAAATAGGAATACGTTCAGTTATTTAAGGAATCATCTCTCTTAATTTGCCAGCTTCTAATGTAAATATAATGAAGATTCATGCTGTTAAAGTAAAGATTGTAGTGATTGAAATCGGTTGAAATATACAGGGCTATTACAAATGATTGAAGCGATTTCATAAATTCACTGTAGCTCCAGTCATTGTCATATGGTCACGACACACTACAGATACATAGAAAAACTCATAAAGTTTTGTTCGGCTGAAGCCGCACTTCAGGACGAAGTTCAAAAAAGATCCACCAGCTGCTAACTCCATTCGGCGATGGTATGCGCAGTTTAAAGCTTCTGGATGCCTCTGTAAGGGGAAATCAACGGGTCAGCCTGCAGTGAGCGAAGAAACGGTTGAACGCGTGCGGGCAAGTTTCATGCGTAGCCGGCGGAAGTCGACGAATAAAGCAAGCAGGGAGCTAAACGTACCACAGCCGACGGTTTGGAAAATCTTACGGAAAAGGCTAAAGCAGAAGCATTTCTTAAACAGGAGATTGGAAAACCGATGGATCGGTCGTGGTGGAGATCATGATCAACAATTCATGTCATGACTTCCACGCTCTCCCGACTTAACCCCATGCGATTTCTTTCTGTGGGATTATGTGAAAGATTGAGTGTTTAAACCTCCCCTACCAAGAAACGTGCCAGAATTGCGAGCTCGCATCAACGATGCTTTCGAACTCATTGATGGGGACATGCTGCGCGGAGAGTGGGAGGAACTTGATTATCGGCTTGATGTCTGCCGAATCACTAAAGGGGCACATATCGAACATTTGTGAATGCCTAAATAAACTTTTTGAGTTTTTGTATGTGTGTGCAAAGCATTGTGAAAATATCTCAAATAATAAAGTTATTGTAGAGCTGTGAAATCGCTTCAATCATTTGTAATAACCCTGTATATGCATGATATACATGTGCTTGCCATTCCCATAACTGGGAGGCAATTCTTATCTATGCGGCTCTCTCAATTACCGTATGGCAGCCCTAACTGGACAACATAGGACTGAAGATACGATGGCAAGTAGCGTATCATGAAATATAAGTGGGCAAAGTCTTGACAGTGACCACTCATACATTACGTACATCCGAAGACAGTCTGTGTACATGATCTTTGTGTTATTTTCAAAAATGTGTTCTCGCCTGTGAGCGTCACATCTTTACAGACTTTTCAAGTATTTCACTGATCTAGGCATTTTCATGCACAAGACAGCAGTCCACACACAAACGAAATAAATCCCTATAAAGGGCGAGCGTTAAAGTGAGACATCGGCCAACGATAAATAATAAAGGTAACAACTTTTTTTATTACAGAATTCGACCAATCATAGACCACTTAGATCCTATGACAAAGGTAGAATCCTTCCCAGAACTTGTTCATGCGTTGGCTGATGGCCTGACTGTTCATTTGACATCACTCTCCTTGGTTGTGAATTTCGTTGTTGCACAGGAAATTTTGCAGTATTGGTCAGTATCCTGAAACTTTCCTTGTTGTGCATAGTGTTTCCTGCGACGTTAAGTTTTCTCAAGTCCTTTCTTGTCTCTTCCAGCCATCCCGCGGTGTTTTTTTTTAATTTGGAAATGAACGTATTCAGTCCGGAACCACGCGGCAGCTACGGACAGCAGGTTCGAATCCTGCCTCAGGCATGGATGTGTGTGATGTCCTTAGGTTAGTTAGGTTTACGAAGTTCTAAGTCTAGGAGATTGATGGCATCAGATGTTAAGTCCCATAGTGCTTAGTTATTTGAACCATTTTTTTAAATGAACTTGAAAATTTTCTTCGTTAGCCTATAGACATTCATTCTTCTTCTTCTTCTTCTTCTTCTTCTTCTTCTTCTTACCACGCGGCAGCTACGGACAGCAGGTTCGAATCCTGCCTCAGGCATGGATGTGTGTGATGTCCTTAGGTTAGTTAGGTTTACGAAGTTCTAAGTCTAGGAGATTGATGGCATCAGATGTTAAGTCCCATAGTGCTTAGTTATTTGAACCATTTTTTTAAATGAACTTGAAAATTTTCTTCGTTAGCCTATAGACATTCATTCTTCTTCTTCTTCTTCTTCTTCTTCTTCTTCTTGCATTACGGCCTCTGTAGGACCACGGGTAGCCCCTTCGTGGACTACATTTTCTTCTTCTTCTTCTCCCAGAACCTCTTCATTCTTTCCCTTCTTCTCTCCCGCTCTTCTTCCGAGATCTTCAGTTTCCGTTTCTCCTGTCGGCTCCACTGGTGACACACTAATCTTTTCCTGTATTCCTCTCTCTCATTGATCTCCGGCATATTGGTCGGTGCCGGCCGGTGTGGCCGTGCGGTTAAAGGTGCTTCAGTCTGGAACCGCGTGACCGCTACGGTCGCAGGTTCGAATCCTGCCTCGGGCATGGATGTGTGTGATGTCCGTAGGTTAGTTAGGTTTAATTAGTTCAAAGTTCTAGGCGAGTGATGACCTCAGAAGTTAAGTCGCATAGTGCTCAGAGCCATTTGCACCATATTGGTCGGTGTATATTTGTTCCTCCAATTTTCCTTCTCTTCGACCTTGATCCCCAATTCCAACCAGTCCTTCCGAAGTTCAACAACCTACTTGGTTCCTGTCTTTCCCCTTGTCCTCCCTGTTGTTTCCCACACTCTCTCCGTCATTCTGTCTATACTCATCCTAACTACATGTCCAGCAAACCTTGCCCTTTTGAGTTTGACTTCCCCGGATATTGTTCTCATGTTCCGGTACAATTCTTTCATAGATCTTCGCATCCACCTCTCTCCCGCTCTTTTGGGACCTATTATTTTTCTCAGTATTTTTCTCTCTTCTTTCTCTCGTTGTTCTGCCCCATTTCTTCCTAGTGTCATTGTCTCAGTAGCATATAATACTGCATTCCTCACCGTTGCCTTGTAGTGGCTTATCTTTGCCTCTATGGATATATTCTTTTTATTGTATATCTCTCTCGTCATGCAGAAGGCTGACCTCATCTTCTTTATCCTCTTTTATTCCCTCCTTGCTCCTGTTCCTTCCTGTTATAAATTCTCCCACCATTTGCACAGTGCCTTCCGGTATTTCCCAGTCTGCAGTGGTGTTTAATGTCTTTGTCTTGTTATAAGCGATCCTCAGTCCCACCTTTCTGGTTACCTTACTTAAATTGTCGAGTTGTGTCTTTGCGTCTTCTTCTGTCTCACTTACTATTGCTACGTCATCTGCAAAGGCTAGGCAGTCCACTTGAGCCCTGTTGTCCTTTTTGTTCCCCACATGTGTCTTCGGTATTCCCATTTCCTCGTTTATTGCTCTCCACTGCTTTATCACTTCGTCCAGTGCTATACTGAACAACAATGGTGACAATCCATCTCCCTGTAACACCAGTCTTGATCTCAAATTCTTCTGACAGTGCTCATCTTAATCTCACCCTTTCTTTTGTGTCTCTCAGAATTTCTTTTATGAGTTCTTGTGTAGTTCCATCATGTCCTCTGTTCTTCAGTATCCTAACAAGAGTCTGCCCGTCGATGGAGTCATATGCCTTTGTGAAGTCCACGAAGGTTATTACTGTCTTTTTGTTTTTTAAGGCTCTATGTTCTATAAGTTGCTTCAGGATAAATATCTGTTCTATACAACCTCTTCCCTTCCTGAATCCCGCTTGGTAGTCACCAACTGTACTTTATACCTGTTCTACTCTCCTGAGCAAGAGTTTTGACAGCACCTTGTATCCGACCTCTAGCAGCGATATTCCTCTGTAGTTGTCTGCATCTCTCTTGTCCCCCTTCTTATGTATTGGTTCTACGATTGCATTCTTCCATCCTTCTGGCAATTTCTTTGTTCTCCATATCTGGTGAATTATGTTGGTCATGTTGTTTATTGCTTTGTTGCCTCCCCACTTTATCATCTCGGCTGCTATACCATCTTCTCCAGTTGCCTTATTATTCTTTAGATCGCTTATGCCATGTGCGACTTCATCCCTGGTTGGAGGGCGTGGCTCTCTCTCTTCTGTGTCAGTCCCCAGTTCCAGCTGTTCTTCAGGTGGTTCACAGTTCAGCAGGTCGTGAAAGTGCTCTGCAAAAATCCGTCAGTTCTCCTTCGCACTGACAGCCAGCTACCCTTTCTTGTCTCTTATAAACAGTTCTCTACCCTTGTATCCAATCAGACTCTTTCTGAATTTCCCGAAAAAGTGTTTGCTGTTGTTTTTCCTGAAGTTGGTCTCAATCTCGTCCAGTTCCTGCTTCATCTACTGTCTTCTGGTCCATCTTACTGTTCGGGCGCTTCCTTTCTTGCTCCTAAGAAAACTTCCCATTTTTCCGGGCCCTTCTTGCTGCTCCAGTCTCTCCAGGCTTTCCTGCGAGTCTCTACCGCTTCCTCACATTCCTTGTTCCACCACCAGTGCTTCCGTTTCTTTTCTTCCTTTCCCCATAGTTCAGCCTGTTTCGTCATATTTCGCTTCATGTCGTCCCATTCATTGAATGATTCAATTCCTTCCTCATATGTGGATCGATTGTATCTTAATCTGTCTCTGTCTGACTTTATGTTTCCTGTTCTTCTATTCGTCTGTGGCAGTCTGTCCCTGTTTAGAATCCAAAGGCACTTAACTCCTGTAAGATAGTGGTCCGATTCTATTCTTGTGTTCTTCCTGACCTTTGTGTTCATGATCTCTTTAGCATTTGTCCAGCTGATTGCTATGTGGTCAATTTGAAATTCCCCAAGGCGGGTGCATGGGTTTGCCCATGTCTTTTTCTTACACAGTTTGGCCCTGAAGTGTGTTGTCATCAATCTCATTTTGTGTTCTCGACACAGTTCAATTAGTCTTTCTCCATTTTTGTTTGGTGTGAAGGATACTCGCCCACTACTCCTTTATGTTGCTTCTCTCTTCCAATCTGTGCATTATAATCTCCTACGAGTATCTTCACATGTCTATATGGTATGTTTTTCAGTGTATCATCGAGCTCTTCTCAGAAACTATCTGCAACCTTCTTGTCTTTCCTGTTCTTGTCATTTGTAGGTGCATGTCCATTTATTATTGTATACTTTTTGTTCCCTGCTTGAAATGTCAGTGTTGATATCCGTTCTGACCTGCTCTTCACTTCAGTTATGCCATCCTCGTATCTCTTGTCTACTATGAACCCTGTACCAAAGCATCTAGGTGTATGTCTTTCCTTTCCCACTTTAACTCCTGGTTTCCCCTTCAGTATTATGAAGCCTTCTGACTCTTCGTCAGTGTATCTTGTTTCTTGCATCGCTAGTATTCCAATGCTTCTCTCTTTCATCTCATCTATTACCTGTTTAAGTTTACCAGTCTTAATCATTGTCTGTACATTTATGGTTCAAATTTGGAAAGTCTTTTTAGTTTTAATCTTCTTTGAGGTTCTTGGGAGCTCCGAATCTTCCCCTTTGCACTTTTTGGCAGGTCCCCCAGAATCCGAATGCCTGCTTGCGTCGACCTTAGTCAACGGGGGATTGTACCCCTGGGGTAATCTCGATTCCATAGTGCGATCCTTTCCATGAGCTAAAAAGATTTTTTTGATGGGACAGCTCATGTCCGTCCAGTTGTACGACTGAAGTTGTTAGCCGCAGAAGATGTGTTCAGGCCGCCGCTGACATAGGGACACAGACGCCTTTGGTAGCCGCCCCTAACATGGAGTACAGCCGCTACCTGATATGTTTCATTGGCTCTTCCGCTTTCTCTGCCATTGGGAAACGACGTTCCTCCTCCGCCTTCGAGACGGTTGGCCGGTCTTCGCCTGTAACCCTAGGTAGGGGCCCTAACTGGGTGCTACCATCGGGAGCCAGATGGACCCAGGTTTTTTTACTAGGTTGTTAGTCCTCCCCCTCCTACTTCCCCATGACTTGTGAGATGGGTCCCCGGGCTTGGGACCGGCAATGGCAGAGTTAGACATTCATTCTGTACATGACAGTAAAACTTTAATCTCCTCTTTCTTATTGTGTCTGTAATTGTTTCTGTGTTTCTATGTAGATCTTCACTGCGCCTCTTTGTCCAGTAGTTTTATTTGTTTTTTTGTGGTTCAAAATGGTTCAAATGGCTCTGAGCACTATGGGACTTAACTTCTGAGGTCATCAGTCCCCTAGAACTTAGAAATACTTAGACCTAACTAACCTAAGGACATCACACACTTCCATGCCCGAGGCAGGATTTGAACCTGCGACCTAGCGGTCGCGCAGCTCCAGACTGTAGCGCCTAGAACCGCTCGGCTGCCCCGGCCGGCTGTTCTTTTGTGGTCCCAAAATTTTTCTGAGTGACTTCCTTTCTTCCTTTTCCAATTCTTCTTGTTCACCTTTTTTTATTCAGCGTTAGGTTTTCGGATCCGTAAAGAGCTTGCGGTTTAATTACTGTTGCGTACTGTTTAATTTTTGCCTGGAATGCTACTGATCTTTTATTATATCGGTTTTGGGTGAGTCGGTATGCTAATTCCCTTTTCTTCGATCTTTCCTTACTTGTGATGTTATCTAACCCATTTGATTATATCCATTCTTCCAAATACTTGAACTTATCCACCCTTTTGATGTTTCCATGTTGCGTTTGCATACATTTTTCTCTGTTGCGTTTATGTTCAATTTGATCCGTTTTTTCATATGATATTAGTAATCTCGTTTTAGCTGCAGTTTTTTGAAGTGTTTCTATCATTATCTTTGCATCTGTTTTGTCCTTAGAAATTGTTGCATTGCCGTCAGCAAAAGGGAGACATTTCACCACAGATTTTCCTCTTCCTTGTCCTAGATGGATTCCTTCCATGTTTTTCTCTTGTAGTTCTTTAACCCACTCTCTCATGATCTTGTCTAAGACCAGATTGAACAGTATCGGTGAGAGACCATCGCCCTGCCGAACACCTGTGTTAATTGTGAAGGGTTCAGAAACTCCAACCAGAAATTTAATTTTTGTAGTCTGTGAGTGCCTGTTCGACTAATTGTCTGGTGGTTTTGTCGATACCCGCTTCTTCCAGTGTTAGGAATACTGTCTATCTACCTACATAATGGTAAGCATTTTTTGAAGTCAATGAATGTAACGACTGTGTTAAGGTTCCGCATTGTCCAGATCCTGAGGATAGTTTTCAAGTTAAAAATTTTGCACGATCTATTTTTTCTAAACCCTGCCTGGTAGCCATAGGGCTAAGAAAATGCAATCCGAAAACAAAGGAAGTAGGTTACAGTACGCTTGTACTGTGGGGAATTCCCCACCATGTTATAGTTCTGGGTGGAGATTTTAATTTGCCGGATATAGACTGGGAGACTCAAACGTTCATAACAGGTGGCAGGGACAAAGAATCCAGTGAAATTTTTTTAAGTGCTTTATCTGAAAACTACCTTGAGCAGTTAAACAGAGAACCGACTAGTGGCGATAACATATTAGACCTTCTGGTGACAAACAGCCCCGAACTATTTGAAACAGTTATCGCAGAACAGGGAATCAGCGATCATAAAGCGGTTACTGCATCGATGATTTCAGCCGTAAATATAAGTATTAAAAAAGGTAGGATGATTTTTCTGTTTAGCAAAAGTGACAAAAAGCAGATTACAGAGTACCTGACGGCTCAACACAAAAGTTTTGTCTCAAGTACAGATAGTGTTGAGGATCAGTGGACAAAGTTCGAAACCATCGTACAATATGCGTTAGATGAGTATGTGCCAAGCAAGATCGTAAGAGATGGAAAAGAGTCACCGTGGTACAACAACCGAGTTAGAAAACTACTGCGGAAGCAAAGGGAACTTCACAGCAAACATAAACATAGCCAAAGCCTTGCAGACAAACAAAAATTCCGCGAAGCGAAATGTAGTGTGAGGAGGGCTATGCGAGAGGCGTTCAATGAATTCGAAAGTAAAGTTCTATGTACTGACTTGGCAAAAAATCCTAAGAAATTTTGGTCTTATGTCAAAGCGGTAGCTGAATCAAAACAAAATGTCCAGACACTCTGTGACTAAAATGGTACTGAAACAGAGGATGACAGACTAAAGGCCGAAATACTAAATGTCTTTTTCCAAAGCTGTTTCACAGAGGAAGACTGCACTGTAGTTCCTTCTCTAGATTGTCGCACGGATGACAAAATGGTAGATATCGAAATAGACGACAGAGGGATAGAGAAACAATTAAAATCGCTCAAAAGAGGAAAGGCCGCTGGACCTGATGGGATACCAGTTCGATTTTACACAGAGTACGCGAAGGAACTTGTGCCCCTTCTTGCAGCGGCGTACCGTAGGTGTCTAGAAGAGCGTAGCGGTCCAAAGGATTGGAAAAGGGCACAGGTCATCCCCGTTTTCAAGAAGGGACGTCGAACAGATGTGCAGAACTATAGACCTATAGCTCTAACGTCGACCAGTTGTGAATTTTGGAACACGTATTATGTTCGAGTATAATGACTTTTCTGGAGACTAGAAATCTACTCGGTAGGAATCAGCATGGGTTTTGAAAAGGACGATCGTGTGAAACCCAGCTCGCGCTATTCGTCCACGAGACTCAGAGGGCCACAGACACGGGTTCACAGGTAGATGCCGTGTTTCTTGACTTCCGCAAGGCGTTCGATACAGTTCCCCACAGTCGTTTAATGAACAAAGTAAGAGCATATGGACTATCAGACCAATTGTGTGATTGGAGTGAAGAGTTCCTAGATAACAGAACGCAGTATATCATTCTCAATGGAGAGAAGTCTTCCGAAGTAAGAGTGATTTCAAGTGTGCCGCAGGGGAGTGTCATAGGACCGTTGCTATTCACAATATACATAAATGACCTTGTGGATGACATCGGAAGTTCACTGAGGCTTTTTGCAGATGATGCTGTGATGTATCGAGAGGTTGTAACAATGGATAATTGTACTGAAATGCAGGAATTGACGCATGGTGCAGGGAATGGCAATTCAATCTCAATGTAGAAAAGTGTAATGTGCTGCGAATACATAGAAAGATAGATCCCTTATCATTTAGCTACAACATAGCAGGTCAGCAACCGGAAGCACTTAATTCCATAAATTATCTGGGAGTACGCATTAGGAGTGATTTAAAATGGAATGATCATATAAAGTTGATCGTCGGTAAAGCAGATGCCAGACGGAGATTCATTGGAAGAATCCCAAGGAAATGCAATCCGAAAACAAAGGAAGTAGGCTACAGTATGCTTGTTCGCCCACTGCTTGAATACTGCTCAGCGGTGTGGGATCCGTACCAGATAGGGTTGATAGAAGAGACAGAGAGGATCCAACGGAGAGCAGCGCGCTTCGTTACAGGATCATTTAGTAATCGCGAAAGCGTTACGGAGATGATAGACAAACTCCAGTGGAAGACTCTGGAGGGGAGACGCTCAGTAGCTGGGTACGGGCTTTTGTTAAAGTTTCGAGAACATACCTTCACCGAAGAGTCAAGCAGTATATTGCTCCCTCCTACGTATATCTCGCGAAGAGACCATGAGGATAAAATCAGAGAGATTAGATCCCACACAGAAGCATACCGACAATCCTTCATTCCACGAACAATACGAGACTGGAATAGAAGGGAGAACAGATAGAGGTACCCAGGGTACCCTCCGCCACACACCGTCAGGTGGCTTGCGGAGTATGGATGTAGATGTAGATGAATTGTGGGTTCTGCTTGATCATCTGTCTTATTCAGTAGAGCTTTGAACACAATTTTATAGGTGACTGGAAGTATAGATACTCCTCGGTAATTGTTGGTGTCTGTCATGTATCCTTCTTATGTAGCGGATGGATTATGACTCCCGGTATTCTTTTTTTTCTGCCAGCAATCTTTAATGAACTCATAAATGGCTACAGTTGCCTGCTTCCTTCCCAGTTTCCACATCTCAATTAATACGTCGTCTTCACCTGGCGCTCTATAACAATGTTTTAAATACGCTTATTTCCACACTTATGCACAGGTAACTGGCATCAAGTTGAAGAACTGTGGCACAGAAATTGGCAACATGCTGTGAATGTTCAGGGAGGTTACGTCAGCCTTCTTTGGTGCTCATTCTGCCTAAAATTGCACGAATCATTAACATTTTTCATTCTCATTCACACAGGGACTTCAGAGATGTTTTACACCACGTACGTAATGAAAAGTTTTATCCTCCATTCACTCACCGAACTTGTTAAAACATAATCTTGATTGTCACAGTATCAGTAGGGCATATTCGAGAATATTTCCCCACGCGCCTCTCCCCACCCCACCCTTTTCCATTTTTCCACACAAGCGACATTTCAATTACATCCCTCCCCTCTTTCCTTCTCTCTCTCATACATCAAAGGAAGGAAGATTAGAGTTTAACGTACTGTCCACATCGAGGTCATTAGAGAAGGAGCACAAGATCGAATTACGAAAAGATGGGGAACTAGATTGGCCGCGCCTTTTTCAAAGGAACCGTCGCGGTATTTGCCTTGAGCTGTTTGAGTAAATTACGGAAAAACCCAAATCTGGAAGGCCAGACGAGGATATGAACCGTCGTCCTCCCGAATGCGAGTCCAGTTTGCTAACCACATCCCCACCTCGTTCGGGTTCTCATTCAAAGCAATGAACAAGCTGAAGTTTCATAGAGCTGTCACTTAAAAATGCAGTGCATTCCACACTAACGTTGTCACAGTTGTTATCGGCAAAATGTAATTACAAGTATTTCCATAAACTGCGCAACGTTTGTTTTTCACAGAAAAGATAAATTTAAAATGACAAATTTCGTGTGAAGTGCTGATAAAACAAGTAGTTGTGACAGTTATTTCATTATCGTCAAGGACACGAGTAAATACACGTGTCGTAAATTTCGACCTCGTGTGACACGTCTGACAAGCACTGTAAGATTCCACACTGACAGCATTGGAGTGTTCATAAATTTCCAACAAACCCGACTTTTTTGGGCAGACAAAAGTTAAAGCGAAGGCCCCTCTGTTGTAACTTAAAGGTCCCCATTTGGCACTAGCGTGGTCTACAGTCTTACAAGATCCGTATCTGCGTCGGTTGTCTTTTCAGTTCTAGTGATAAGCTTTTGGATGAAATAATTCTGCTGTCAGGACGAGGTCTAGAAAGGGCATTTGTTGTTAGGTGAAACGTAAAATCTCGGTTCTCTATGTTGTGTGCGAGATCGCGCGACACGTTTCTCTCTCTGTCCGGTGTCAATCTACAGTCGAGCCGGCACAAGAAGAGCCTTGACATTTGCAGTGGGCTGAGTGCGGCAGTTTCGCGCGCCTATCTCAGCCAGTAATGCAATACGATTTTGGAAACGTCTCTATGGCAACGTAGCTGTACAGACGACTATTGTTTTTGCCTGCAGCCAAGAGCGCTACGCAGCTTAAGGTTGACAACGGTGTTGCTTGTTGTCAGGGATATTCTAATACTGACTCGACCATAAATACTGGAGAAAGTCTACTAAAGAAAAGAAACATGTTGTGTGTTTGTACGGATGCGTGTGCTTCATATTTTGAATTTCAACTATCGTATATTGGATGCTGAACATCTACATCTACGTGATTACTCTGCTGTTCACAATAACGTGCCTGAAAGAGGATTCAATGAACCACCTTCATGCTCTCTTTACCGTTCCACTCTCGAACGGCGCGCAGGAGAAACGACCACTTAAATTTTTCTGTGCGAGCCCTGATTTCTCTTATTTTATCGTGATGATCATTTCTCCCTATGTAGGTGGGTGCCAACAGAATGTTTTCGCAATCGGAGGAGAAAACTGGTGATTGAAATTTCATGAGAAGGTCCCGCAACGAAAAATACCTTTGTTTTAATGGTTGCCACTGGAATTCGCGTATCATGTCTGTGGCACTATCTCCCATATTTCGCGATAATACAAAGCGAGCGGTGCTTCTTTGTACTTTTTCGATGTCATCCGTCAGTCCTACCTGATGCGGATCCCACACTGCACAGCAATACTCCAGAATAGGGCGGACAAGCATGGTGTAAGCAGTCTCTTTAGTAGACCTGTTGCACCTACTAAGTGTTCTGCCAATGAATCGCAGTCTTTGGTTTGCTCTACCCACAACGTTACCTATGTGATCGTTCCACTTTGGGTTATTTGTAATTGTAATCACTACGTATTTAGTTGAATTTACAGCCGTCAGATTTGTGTGACTTATCGCGTAATCGAAATTTTTCAGTACTCATGTGTATAACTTCACACTTCTCCTTATTCAGGGTCAATTGCCACTTTTCGAACCATACAGATATCTTATCGAAATCATTTTGCAATTTGGTTTGGTCATCTGATGACTTTATAAGACGGTAAATGACAGCGTCATCTGCAAACAATCTAAGGCGGCTACTAAGATTGTCTCCTATATCAGTAATATAGAGCAGGAACAATAGAGGTCCTACAACACCTTCTTGGGGAACGCCGGATATTGCTTCTGTTTTACTCGATGACTTTCCGTCTATTACTACGAACTGTGATCTTTCTGACAGAAAATCACGAATCCAGTCGTACGACTGAGGCGATATTCCATAGGCACACAGTTTGGTTAGAAGACGCTTGTGAGGAACGGTGTCGAAAGCCTTCTGTAAATCTAAAAATATGGAATCAATGTGACATCCCCTGTCGATAGCACTCATTACTTCATGAATATAAAGAGCTTTGTGTTTTGCAAAAACGATATTTTCTGAATCCGTGCTGACTATGTGTCAATAAATCGTTTTCTTCGAGGTAATACGAAATGTTCGAATACAGTATACGCTCCAAAACCCTACTGCAAATCGACGTTAGTGATATGGGCCTGTAATTCAACGGATTCCATTTTTGAGTTTTGGTGTGACTTGAACAATTTTCCAGTCTTTAGGTACGGATCTTTCTCTGGGCTAGCGATTGTAAATAATTGTTAAATAAGGAGTTATTGTATCAGCATATTCTGAGAGGAACCTGACTGGTATACAATCGGGACCAGAAGCCTTGCTTTTATTAAGTGATTTAAGCTACTTTGCGATACCGAGTATAGCTACTTCTACGTTTCTCATCTTGGCGATTGTTCTTGATTGGAATTCAAGAATATTTACTTCGTCTTCTTTGGTGGTGGAGTTTCGGAAAACCGTGTTTAATAACTCTGCTTTAGTGGCACTGTCATCAGTGACTTCCCCGTTGTTATCGCGCAGTGGAGGTATTGATTGCGTCTGGTCACTGGTGTGCTTTATGTATGACCAGAATGTCTTTGGGTTTTCTTCCATATTTCGAGACAGAGTTTCGTTATGGAAATTATTAAAAGCATCTCGCATTGAAGTATGCAGTATATTTCCAAATTCTGTAAAATTTGCAGTCTTAGAGATTTTGCGTTCTTTTAAATTTGAACATTCAGTGTGGGTACTGTGTACATGTGGACCTCAGTGCCTTTTTTTCACATCTTCCATTCTTTGCTCTTGACAGTTGATTGAGCTGTCGTAGAAAAAGTTTTATGCTTTAAGGTAAATATTTTTCTTTAAATATTTTTCATTCTCTAAGTATAGCAGTGTGCTCTAGAAGTAGTCAGCAACTTTTCAGCCAAACATAAGGCCAGCTGGAAATGGTGTCTGAAGGATCCAAATTTTGGAACAAGGGGTTTTCCAGTTCTGGCTCAGAAACCTCATAAAAACCTTTAACAGAACCGCAGATGGGAACTGCTTTTAGTTTAATTCTGGAAAATTACGAAAGGCTAGTATGTGTGGAAGTGTAATTTTTTTTTGTAAGTAGGTCTATAGTGAGTAAAGTTGATGACTTGCTCGACATGTGTTGAGTACTTACACCGCTGATCCAAATTACTATGAGCACTGTTCACCGCGAGATTTAATGCCATCTGATGGCACTATGGGCACGTGAAATGAGGGTCACTCCAAAAGATATGCACACTATTTTTGTAAAAATACAGTTTTCATTCTGCATGTGTGAAAGTTTTACAGTGTGTAGATACATCCTTCCCGCTTGTTTTCAAACTTAGTTCAACCTGTTCCCGTGAGTGGCGCCGTCACAGCATGTCTTCAAGATGGCTGCTACACTTGACGTTCGTCAGAAGCAACGTGCTGTCATAAAATTCCTGTGCTGTGAAAACGAGACAGTGGGAAACATCCACAAGAGGTTGAAAAAGGCTTATGGATATGCTGCTGTCGATCGCAGTACAGTTAGTCGGTGTGCAAGCAGGTTGCGTGATGAAAGCGGGCACGGCAATATTGAGGTTTGTCCTCGCAGTGGTAGGCTTCGTTCTGCACACACTCCAGACATTGTGCAGGGAGGTTGGGTTGTTTTGGGGAAGAGACCAAACTACGAGGTCATCGGTCTCATCGGATTAGGGAAGGAAGGGGAATGAAGTCGGCTGTGTCCTTTCAAAGGAACCATCCAGGCATTTGCCTGGAGCGATTTAGGGAAATCATGGAAAACCTAAATCAGGATGGTCGGACCCGGGATTGAACCGTTTTCCTCCCGAATGTGAGTTCAGTGCGCTAACCACTGCGCCACCTCGCTCGGTAATGTGCAGAGAGTTAACGAATTGGTGACTGCTGACAGACGCATCACAGTGAACGAATTGTCACGCTATGTTGGGATAGGGGAAGGAAGTGTTGCAGAGTACTGAAAGTATTGGCGTTAAAAAAGTTTTGTGCCAGGTGGGTTCCCAGGATGTTGACAGTGGCTCACAAAGAAACAAGAAAAACTGTATGCAACGAACTTTTGGAACAGTACGAGAATGGTGGAGATGAATTTCTTGGAAGAATTGTGACAGGTGATGAAACATGGCTCCATCATTTTTCACTAGAGACGAAGAGGCAATCAATGGAGTGGCATCATGCAAATACACCCAAGAAAAAAAAATTCAAAACCACACCTTCTACTGGAAAAGTTATGGCTACGGTGTTTTTCGATTCCGAAGGACTCTTGCTTGTGGACATCATGCCAAGTGGAACCACCATAAATTCTGATGCGTATGTGACGAGACTGAAGAAACTTCAAGCTCGACTGAGTCGTGTTCGACCACATCGGCAAAAGTAGGATGTTTTGCTGTTGCACGACAATGCACGGTCACATGTCAGTCAAAAAACCATGGAAGCGATCACAAAACTCGGATGGGCAACACTGAAACTCCCGCCTTACAGTCCTGACCTGGCTCCATGTGACTATCATCTCTTTGGGAAACTGAAAGACTCTCTTCGTGGAACAAGGTTTGTAGATGACGACTCCCTTGTGCACGCTGCCAAACAGTGGCTCCAACAGGTTGGTCCAGAATTTTACCGTGCGAGTATACAGGCGCTGGTTCCAAGATTTCGTAAGACAGTTGAGAAGGATGGAAATTATGTGGAGAAATGAAAATATTGTTCCTAAAGGATGTATGTACACACTGTAAAACTTTCAAACATGTAGAATAAAATATGGATTTAAAAAAAATAATGTGCGTTTCTTTTGGAGTGACCCTCGTACGTAAAAGGAGCAAAGACGAATGGAGTATCATTCTATCAACGATATGGTGCGCAAATGTGGAAATCTGCTAAAATAACCGGCCTTGACAAAGGTCACACTGTTTTGTCTCGGCGCCTGGAAATGACCTCATAAACAGCAAAACTGGTTGGTTCTTCATGTTCTGCTGTCCTGAGAATCTATGGACAATGGTTAAACGTCGGTGAAACCATGAGTAGAGTACAAGATGTTTGGCGCACACGGCTCATCACAGAACATGGAGGTCGGAGGGTTGCTCGCTGTGTGAAGCAGGATAGGCGGCGATCTGTATGAGGGTTGGGTTGGGTTGTTTGGGGGAAGAGACCAAACAGCGAGGTCATCGGTCTCATCGGATTAGGGAAGGACGGGAAAGGACATCGGCCGTGCCCTTTCAAGGGAACCATCCCAGCATTTGCGATCTGTATGAGATCTGACGACAAAGTACGATGCTAGTGCAGGCACATGTGTTTTGAAGCACGTCGTACGGTGCGTATTGTTGTGCTCCGCAACAGATCATTCTTATGTGCCCTCATGATGACCCAACAACACGACAGTTACTATTGTGGTGAGCATGGGATCACCGAGATTGGACTGTGAATCAGTCAAAGCATGTCACCTGTTTCCTGTTCAGCAGGTCGGTGGTCGTGTCTGGATTAGAGATGGGCAAAACTGTTCTTTTCAGAGATCGGATCAGAACTGTTCACTCCCTGAAATGAACTAGCTCTTTTTCATGACTCACCACTCATTCACAACAGAAAATAAATGGAAGGCACATTGCCCTTTAAACGTGGTTTATTCCAGTACTATACCTGTGTTTTGATCTTATTTAATCCTATTTTGAAGTAAAACAGATAATGAGTAAGAATTTTGTTTTGTTTATTGAAATTTCCACGGTATGACAAAGTTTTTGATTACTGATTTATTTTGCACTATCGTGGTTTTTTGTGTGATCGAAAAATGTTGCAACTTGAGATTTACATTAACAATATATTTGGCTATAATGTATTAAAATTTCATTAACCTCGTACAAGTACATCGCAAGCCATATATTTTTAAAGTGAACATTTCCTTCCAAAGACGCCTAAAATCGCCACACCCGTACTACAATAAGAAAAAATATATAAATTTGACTGTAAGACCAAAATGCTGCATATAGCCTTCCGCAGAATAAAACAAGGAAAATATTGGTGTATCACTTTTGCTATACGTTTATCGGTTCGCTCGTAATTAAAGTGTAAATTCGAGTGACCATAATAAAAAATCCTATAGTAAGAGGAGCCGTCAGGAATCTAATCTGATCAGTTTAAACAAATAAAAATAAAATAAAAACAAATGATGTATACATAACATAATTATGTAATATACATAACGGTATTACTATGAAGAACAATATCCAGTAGAGACGAACTCCGATGCAGAAGCGCTGAGTCAAGCAGGTCGAGCCGCGAGCTGTATTACTGCGCGAGCTAAGACCGCAGAGACCAGAGTGACACCTGAGTTGCTTTGCTCAACGCTCTGGCTAGAGTCGAGAACGGTGGGGTGAGCGTTGAGCGGGCGAGTCCCGAGGGTGGGGGGAGCGGTGAACGGCCACCACTCACCCGCTCGGAGGCAAATCGTCCGTTCTCTTGTGAGCAGGTTGTTGCAAGTAGTTCTTATGTTCTCCGCTAGGAGGCTCTCTGTCCTGTTGCTCGCATCAACTGCCCAGAGGGCAGGACGTGCGACTGAAACGATCGCCAACGGAGTGCTACGCTAAGTTAAGGTGCGCCAGACACTGCACGCGACAGAGGAAGCACGGAGTGGGCACGGCATATGTGAAACACAAAATCCAATGGGGCACTGCACAATGCACGCAGCCAAGGCAGAAGCAGGGTAGAGGCCGGCGCTGGCTGTGTTGTGTGGCGTGCAGTGTGCTCTGAACAGCAGAGGCCCCACTGGTGTGCTCCGACTCTCTCTCTCTCTCTCTCTCTCTCTCTCTCTCTGCTGTGGGAAACGTTTGGAGCTACCGTTCTTTTTTTCTGAATCACTGATTGTTCACTCCTTTGAAATATTCAACTCTATGAATTAGTTCAGGAGCGGATCCCCCATCTCTAGTCTGGATATGCCGTCATCCATGGAAACGGCTGCTCGAAGCATGTACCACACCACAGGTGCAGGCAAGAGGAGGTAGTAGTATATGGGGGTCATTCACATGAGCTTTCATGGGACCTATGGTAGTAGTTCAAACGTGTAGTTCAGATGGCTCTGAGCACTATGGGACTTAATTTCTGAGGTCATCAGTCCCCTAGAACTTAGAACTGCTTAAACCTAACTAACCTAAGGACATCACACACATCCATGCCCGAGGCAGGATTCGAACCTGCGACCGTAGCGGTCGCGCGGTTCCAGACTGAACCTATGGCAGTAATCGAAGTCACTATGACAGTTATCGACTACGTGAACGATTTAGCGTACCACTTACATCCCTTCGTGTTTGATGTATTCCTCGACGGCAGTGGCATATTCCAGCATGATAACTGCATCGGTCACAAAGCCACAATGGTGCTACAGTTGGTTGAGGAGCATGACAGTGAACTCACGTTGATGTATTGGTCACCATATTCGCTTGATGTGAAACCCATGGAACACGTCTGGTACAGTATCGGGCGCCAACTCCGCGTCTTCAAGCCACCAGTCACTAATTAGTGGGAATTGCGTGACCAGTACGTAGAACGTATGATGCAGTATACGTCTGGAAACCCACCAAGGACTTGTCGAATCCTGTCCACTCAGAATCACTGCTGTGTTGCGCTCCAAATGTGGACCAAAATGCTATTAATCAAATGGTCATAACGTTTCGGCCTATATGTCAGTATCGCTCTCAGGCCCAAAAATCTGATAGACAAATGAGTAGGTTTTCTTTTTTGATTCTCCACGTCAGGGTGTAGAGCGGCCCATTCTAGAGTCGTGGTTCTTCTAGGTGTGAAAATAAATGAGAAGTGCTTAACAGTTTCGGCATTTTTTTGACAGCCAAGGTAAACCTTCCAAGGTCCTTGGAAACAGGAGGATTGAAACTATTTTCATTTACTTCACGGACAGAGCTCTACATCGGCCCAGACAAAAATCAAAATTGTTTTCGAGTATGTTCACTGTGTATGAAAGTTGTGAATATGTGGGAAGGTCACTGTATGAGATGTGGCCAAGTCTTCCAGTGTTACGAACGCAAAAATGTTCGGTTAAGACAATTATCTGTGTCTTTCTGTAAGCAACGGTGCAGCACGAGGATATCTTTAAAACTTATTTGGACAGACAAACTTTTCCGCTTTCTAGTGGTGCTCTGTGATTCACAATAATGTCGTACATGAGGACCTAGGGAACTCCCAGATCTTCGACAAAATGTTGGGGAGATATCCTCATCAGGGTCCACTCAAACATTGCCCAAAACTTTCGGCACTGGTTGCATGGCAAGCACCATTTTCACAACAGCATCGATCATGTGGGTTGACCTGCTAGCCACACAACCAACCTCGTGATCGTTGAGTGTTCCTCGAGACTTTTTTTACAAATTTCGGTAGCTATGAGTTAGGATAAATTTCGTAGCATTGTGAAGATATCCTTTCTTGTGATTTTTTCCTTCATTCACTGGTATTCGACGCAGAAACATCATGTGCCATATTTCATTCCGACGAGAACCACTGACAGGATCACAAGCTCTCTGCCATATAAATGATACAGTGTACCCGAATATTCTCCACTTACCGCCTAATTACTCGTTGCTAATCTTGTGACAGTCAAAGTGCTGACTAACAGATGAATGATCCCCTGTGTTGATAAGTGTTTCACGTAATGGTGCCTTATGTTTCTTAATTCAACTCAGAGACTGAAGGTGACTGAAAGCAGCCACAGCATGGCAGTCACTTGTTCTTGCCATTTTGCTAGCCAAGACCTGTTGGCAGTTGGATAGAAGTAGTGTTGTCTAACGATTGTAACGTGGTGTCATTGGGCAATGATGTCACTTACGATCTACTAAACGTTTCTTGCTTTCTGGCAAGTTTTCGCATCTTCGATTAATATTAACATGTAGACTGAAAAATCCAAGACTTTTGTAGATATCACACTTATCTTTAAAAATTTCCACTTCGTTGTCTCTTTTTGTGGTGTCACCGCCAGAAACCACACTTGCTAGGTGGTAGCCTTTAAATCGGCCGCGGTCCGGTAGTATACGTCGGACCCGCGTGTCGCCACTGTCAGTGATTGCAGACCGAGCGCCGCCACACGGCAGGTCTAGAGAGACGTCCTAGCACTCGCCCCAGTTGTGGAGCCGACTTTGCTAGCGATGGTTCACTTACAAATTACGCTCTCATTTGCCGAGACGATAGTTAGCATAGCCTTCAGCTACGTCATTTGCTACGACCTAGCAAGGCGCCATTATCATTGCTATTTATCTTCTGATGCATGTACCGTCAGACCGCTGTTCACCAATTGTGGATTAAAGTTAAGTATTCCAGCAGCTACGTACGTTATTGGCTATATTAATTACCTTGTCCAGTTCCAGACCTCACGCCACCCTGCGTGAGCTTAAACGCGTGCCTTTCGGCTACCCGTCACTGTGGATTGGCTGTCTTGCCAGTCCACAACACTTTTAATGGTGGGAGGGGTGGGGGTGGGGAAGGGCTGCGGCGTTTCTTCATATTTTGAGGCTGCTTTTATTATTATACCTAACTCTATATGACACGGGGTGTACAGAAAGTCTCACCGCAGGGCCGTATGATTGTTAGCAGCACGTGCCGTATGCCGCAGTGAATACACTTACAAATTTTCACATCAAATGTTGAAAGTGTTCCCCCTGTTGTTGAATACACAATTCAATTCATCTAATCATGTTTCCAAAGACAAGCTGTAACATTTCCTCTGTAACAGAAGTAGAGAAAGTGGATATTGTAGTTTTCAATTCATCGATGGATTTTGGACGGTTTTTGTACAGTTGCTTTCGCTGCATCTCAGAAGAAAAAGTCAGGTGGTGTTAGGTCAGGAGATGGTGGAGGCCAAAGTCCCTGTGAAATTATGCAATCCAAAAATATCAGCAAGCAGTGACACTGAAACGCGAACTGTATGCGCGGTTGCACCATCTTGTTGAAAATATCCGTTCAGTATTTCACTTAACACAAGTTCTCCTATGAATGGGTACAGAATATCACTGCAGTATCGTTGTGCGCTTATTGTTTCGTTGAAAAATATGGGACGTCTAGAAATTGCAACCCAAACTCCTATTTTCACAGAATGAAGTGGTTCCCCGTGAATACATAATGGATTTGCGGTACTCCACATACGAGAATTTTGCAAGTTGATGTACCCGGATAAATGAAACCACGCCTCATCAATGAAATACTTTTCATTAAGAATATCCCTTCCATTTTTTTGAACGAAATTTTTGAATCATTGGCAATAATGCAGTCTCTTGCCACGATCAGTATTTTTCAGTTCTTGCACGACTGTCACTTTGTATGGGAAAAGTTCTAATTTTTTCCTTATAGCTGTGTGGGCCGTTCCGACACTAACGTCGATTTCCTGGACGAGTTTCCTTACTGACTTGTTCGGACTCATGGACATTTTATCGGAAATATCGAGTAGTTTATCCTCAGACAAAACGCTAGGACGACGACTTCTCGGTGCACCTGTCACTGAACCCGTACTTCGAAATTTGTTAATCAAATCTCGCACAGTATCGCTATGTGGGAGTGTTGTCTCCGAGAAAACTGAATTAAATGTTTGACGAACTGAATCTGTGTATTTACCGCCAGCTTTGAACACTTGTTCGACTATAAACACGCGTTCTTCAATGGTTAGCATTTTAACAATGACAAAAACAAAGCAAACGAACAAAGGAACTAAACTTACACCATCACGTCAACACGTAACGACACACACCAACGATACTACTGACGTTGGCTGAGATAAATGAAACAGTGGAATGTTGGGGAGGGTCCACTTGAAGGGAAGTTACCCAGGCAGGCGAACAATCATACGGCACTGCGCAGAGACTTTTTGAACACCCCGTATATTAACTTACTTGTACCTAAAAAATGTAATAGGTGCTAACACTGACACAGTCGGAAATGTCAACATGCACGAAAACTGTATTGCTAACACAAATAACTGTTTCACACCCATACACTTGCCGCTAGACAAATAACATATATGGTCCACATCGTGCATCCACTTGTAACAGGCAGACAATGCCTACTTTCAGCTGTGGTATCAACTTCTAGCCTGTGGCTCATGACGTTATTGTTCAAGCGTCAAGACGGTAAGTCACCTAATTATACGGTTATTGAACGCAAAAGGCCAATTTACTGCAACATTCGGTGACTCACAGTATACACCCTAAGACCAAGAACGACGCACCACGTAGTAATTGTCCAAATGGAACGGAAATCCGTATATGTGTTGTACATGTACAGACAAAGCAGTGATTACAATTTCAGACAAACTGGATAATTTAGTCAAGAGAAAGAGGTTCACAGACTGAGCAAGTCAATACTGCATTGGTCCACCTGCTCCTTATTCAAGGAGTTATTCGACTTGGCATTGATCGACAGAGTTGTTGGATGTCCTTCTGAGGGCTACTGTGCCAAATTCTGTTCAATTGGCGAGTCAGATCATCAAAATACCAAGGTGGCTCGAGGGCCCTGCCCATAATGTTCCAAATGTTCGCAATGGTGGAGAGATCCAGTGACCTTGCTGGCCAAGGTAGGGTTTCGCAAGGACGATGACAAGCAGTACAACCTCTCGCCATGTGTGGGCAGGCATTAACTCGGTGAAATGTAAGCTCAGGTTGGCTTGTCGTGAAGGCAACAAAACGGGGCGTAGAATATCGTCGATGTACTGCTGTGGTGTAAGAGTACCGATGATGACCACTATAGATATCCTGCTATGAAAATACACTACTGGCCATTGAAGTTGCTACACCACGAAGATGACGTGCTACAGACTAGAAATTTAATATGCAAATGATTAGCTTTTCAGAGCATTCACAAAAGGTTGGCCCGGTGGCGACACCTACAACGTACTGACATCAGGAAAGTTTCCAACCGATTTCTCATACACAAAGAGCAGTTGACCGGCGTTGCCTGGTGAAACGTTATTGAGATGCCTCGTGTAAGGAGGAGAAATGCGTACCATCACGTTTCCCACTTTGATAAAGGTCGGATTGTAGCCTATCGCGATTGCGGTTTATCGTATCGCGACATTGCTGCTCGCGTTGGTCGAGATCCAATGACTGTTAGCAGAATATGGAATCGGTGGGTTCAGGAGGGTAATACGGAACGTCGTGCTGGATCCCAACGGCCTCATATCACTAGCAGTCGGATGACAGGCATCTTATGCGCATGGCTGTAACGGATCGTGCAGCCACGTCTCGATCCCTGAGTCAACAGATGGGGACGTTTGCAAGACAACAACCATCAGCACGGTTCGACGACGTTATCAGCTCGGAGACCATGGCTGCGGTTTCTCTTGACACTGCATCACAGACAGGAGCGCCAGCGATGGTGTACACAACGACGAACCTGGGTGCACGAATGGCAAAACGTCATTTTTTCGGTTGAATCCAGGTACTGTATACAGTATCACGATGGTCGCATCCGTGTTTGGCGACATCGCGGTGGACGCACATTGGAAGCGTGTATTCGTCATCGCCATACTGGCGTATCACCCGGCGTGATGGTATGGGGTGCCATTAGTTTCACGTCTCGGTCACCTCTTGTTCGCATTGACGGCACTTTGAACAGTGGACGTTACATTTCAGATGTGTTACGACCCGTGGCTCTACCCTTCAGTCGATCCCTGCGAAACCCTAAATTTCAGTAGGATAATGCACGACCGCATGTTGCAGGTCCTGTATGGGCCTTTCTGGATACAGAAAATGTTCGACTTTTGCCCTGGCCAGCACATTCTCCAAATCTCTCACCAATTGAAAACGTCTGGTCAATGGTGGCCGAGCAACTGGCTCGTCACAATACGCCAGTCACTACTCTTGATGAACTGTGGTATCGTGTTGAAGCTGCATGGGCAGCTGTACCTGTACACGTCATCCAAGCCCAGGCGTATCAAGGACGTTACTACGGCCAGAGGTGGTTGTTCTGGGTACTGATTCCTCAGGATCTATGCACCCAAATTGCGTGAAAATGTAATCACATGTCAGTTCTAGTATAGTATATTTGTCCAACGAATACCCGTTTATCATCTGCATTTCTACTTGGTGTGGCAACTTTAATGGCCAGTAGTGTAAATGGCATCCCAGACGATCACTCCCGGCTATCGGGCCGTATGGTGGGCGACAATCAGGTTGGTATCCCCCCGCTGTCTGAGGTGTCTGCAGACGCGTCTTCTCTGGTCATCTTGGCTGAGTTCGAAGTGGAACTCATCACTGAAGACAGTTCAATGCGATTCCAGACCAAAGAATGTGTGGAGACGCTCCAAATTCTGGTGGGATCCAATCTGGCTGTCACCGTCCATGCGAGCCGACAACCAGGAGCCATGGTCTGGGGTGCCATTTCATTTCACATCAAGCACTTTAGTTGTCGCCCGCTGCGGCCTCGCAGCACAGCGGTACGTCGATGATATTCTACGCCCCATTTTGTTGTCCATCACGACAAGCGATCCTGAGCTTACTTTTCAGCAAGGTAATGCCCACCTGCACACGGTAAGAGTGTCTACGGCTTCTCCAAAGTGGCGTAAAGAGTAGATATCCTAATTATTAACATTTCATCACAACCGCACAATGTGGGCAGGAGTAGCACCAGCGAGGTATGTTTCGTGTAAGAAAGAGAATCTTCTAGCAACACATGTAGAGATTCGACAGCGGTGCACCGAGACAGCGGTTTATCGTCTTGTGGTACTACCATCCAGGGATTGACAAGACGATCACCTCTGGTTGAGGTCTCTGTTATCTTATCTTTCAACAAGAAAATAGAAGAAAGTATCTAGGCTGTGGTGGGCAGACCTTCCTCGATAGAAAGGGTGTTCGACTGTTGCCCAGGCCAGCACTCTCTCCAGATCTCTTATCCATCGTAAACACCTGGCCATTGTTTGCTGAGACGCTGGCACGCCACCACGTGGCACCCACTTCTAGTGATGAACTCTGGCGCAGTGCTGAAACAATATGAAATGACATATCTGTATCTTCACCCAAGTTCAGTTCGGCTCGATGCTCAGCCGATTTAAAGCCACTGTTGCTGTCAGACGTGGTGTGTCTGTACACTAAATTTCACACCCTACATACTGTCAAATAGCCTACAAATGTAGCAGTGTATTTCCCTTACTATGCAGCACACGCACAAACCCTTTCTAAAGCAGTAAATTCAGTGACTGTCAGAGAACCTGAGGCGAAAACTTTTGCCACTACCTCAGAGTCGACACCTATTGCACAGTCACATGAAAGCATATGGTTTCAGAGACGCTTTCATATCTCAAACATCTATGATGTACATGTGCTGACTGAAGCGACGAATGAAAATTTGCACAGAGGCCAGGATTCGAAATTTGGTCTCCTGCTCACTAGGCAGAAGCGCGGTGGCCAAGTGTTCTCAGGTTCGAGTCCCTCGTTGGTACAAATTTTCATTCGTCGCTTCAGTCTGCATATATACGAGCGTCGTTCAATAAGTAATGCCCCACATTTTTTTCTCAGAATATATTTATTATTAAGAGTCAGAATTTGGTGACAATATACATCAACATGTCTTGTCCATGTCCTGTCCTGTTTTTCTACGTAGTCTCCATCACGTTCTATGCCTGTACGCCGTCGTTGTGGAAAAGCATGTATACCCTGCAGGTAAAAGCTCTTGTCATGTAGGCGTAGCCATGTTTTCGCTGCATGACTGACACTTTCGTCGCATTCAAAGTGTGTTCCCCGTAGATTAGACTGTAGAGCCAATTGTCGAGTTGTTATGCGCCGGTCGGCAAGAATAATGGCATCCGCATTATTCAGCATGTCTGGAGCAGTGGCTGTGACAGGACGTCCCGAGAGTGATTTATCATGGAGCTCTGTTTCTGCATTTCCTGAGGCTGTAACTTTCCTTACTCGTCGTCCAGCTGTACTTGTATCAACTGCAGCATCGCCATACATTGCATACAAACGGGTATGGATGTTTTTCTGCACACAAGAATTCAATAACAGCACGCTGCTTGTAAAGTGAGTCGTATGTAGACGCCATTTTGACACTTTACTACGGTTCTGCCATCTGCCAGAACGGCTCAAAACTTCACTGGCGCACGGAACAAACATCAAATATGAAGCACCAAAAAATGGTTCAAATGGCTCTGAGCGATGTGGGACCTAACTTCTAAGGTCATCAGTCCCCTAGAACTTAGAACTACTTAAACCTAGTCCGCAGCTCGTGGTCGTGCGGTAGCGTTCTCGCTTCCCACGCCCGAGTTCCCGGGTTCGATTCCCGGCGGGGTCAGGGATTTTCTCTGCCTCGTGATGACTGGGTGTTGTGTGATGTCCTTAGGTTAGTTAGGTTTAAGTAGTTCTAAGTTCTAGGGGACTGATGACCATAGATGTTAAGTCCCATAGTGCTCAGAGCCATTTGAACCAGCCATACTTAAACCTAACTAACCTAAGGACATCACACACATCCATGCCCAAGGCGGGATTCGAACCTGCGACCGTAGCGGTCGCGCGGTTCCAGACTGTAGCGCATAGAACCGCTCGGCCACCCCGGCCAGCATGAAACACCAACAAGGACGTTTGTCTATGTATACTAATGGCTTTTTAAAAAAAATGTGGGGCGTTACTTACTGAACGACCCTCATACTACTGCACAGGCGTGCCTTAGCGGCAACGTTTATTGCTTTTGCCTCTGTTCTATTTTTACGTGTTTCCTTTCTTAATTTGTTTAAGTTTATCGGCTTCCTTCTCCCATCATTCCTTCCCATTGCCCGACAATTTATTTTCCTTCTGGACCTGGCTTCATTGCCATTTTTGTAATGTAAAAAGCTAAGTGATGTCATACTCATTTGAAACCGAATCTAAAAAGTTTTATTTTCTTACTTGTGTTTTTTAATTCTGATAGATTTTTGAGATAACAGAAAAATATGATAAATTACATGAATGACTCCCCTTCTAATTCATTATACTTGAAAACTTACGGAAATGTTAGAAAAGCACTGCCTGGCAAAAGAAATGCACTCCACTCAGAAAACATGGTCGGATGTCAATGTGACTTTGTATATGTGCACACCATTAGGAGATATGTAAATAATTAGAGCTGCAATCTTCTGTGACAGGTGGAATAACCACCAAAGTGAATTAGTGTTTTTCGTGTTTAATGTTGCATCAGTCTGGGCACGCTATGCAAGGAGCATGAACAGAGTCCGATGCTACCGCTGTGAAGCACACGGAGATGCCAGGTACGTATGTGTAACAACATTGTCAGCAGCTGACACAGTTCGAAAGCGATCTCATTGCGGGTCTCCAACTGCCCAGCTGGTCGAATCGGACATTATCCTGATATGTGGATCATTCGCATGCGACAGCACCCTTAGTTCGACTCCGTGAGAAAGGGAATTGGGGGAGAGGCACACCTGTTGTCAAGGCTCCAGTTACGATGATGATGATGATGATCATGATGATGTTTGGTTTGTGTGGCACTCAATTGCACGGTCATCAGAGCCCATACAAAATCCCACTTTTTACACAGTCCAATTATTTACGCAGTCCAATCTAGCCAATGTTACGAATGATGATGATGATGATGATGATGATGCAGAAATGATGAGGACAACACAAACATCTAGTCCACGGGCAGAGAAAATCCCCAACCCATATGTTTGGTTTGTGGGGCGCTCAACTGCACTTTCATCAGCACCCGTACCAAGTACCAATTTTTACACAGTCCAGTTTTGTACATAATCCAGTCTAGCCACTGTCACGAATGATGACGATGATGATCAAATGATGAGGACTACACAAAAACCCAGTCCCCAGGCAGAAAAAATCCTCAACCCAGCCGAAAATCGAACCCAGTACCCCATGATCCAGAAACACGAACGCTAGGCACTAGACCACGACCTGCAGACAAGGCTCCGGTTAAAAACGTCTGACTACCACAAGGGAGGATCGCCATATCGTGTGCCGAGCACATTGTAACCCCTTCACTTCTAAGCCTGCTGTCCGAGAATAAATGATGGTCTACCTGCAATGCTCTCTGTCATCTCACACCATTCGTCAGCGACTAGCAGGAGCCAGATAAGAGTATTACTGCCCGTGCGTAGGCCACCGTTAACGCTACTACACAAAAAGATCTGTTTGGAATAGTGCCTGACTGGGAAGCAAGAATAAATGGTGTCGCAATGTATTCAGCGGTGGGCTGCAGTTATGCACTATCGTGGATGACTGTCGTCAGCGAGTATGCCGGCAACATTCTTCCAATGTTTTGGAAAGGAACAGCGGTGTTTCTCCGGCCGTCGTGGCGTGGGGAGCCACTACACTATTATTTAAACTAGTTGTCACTTGACAGGCAACGGGCTGCAGGGCTCCCGCCACCAATAAACCAATGGCAGCCGGCGCTGTCGGCTGCCACTGCGTTGCCACTTCGCTCTGCTGAGCTGACTTAGGCATTGTGCCAGCCAGTCCTCAGCGAGCCGTTGTAGACGTGCGGGTGAGAGATTTGAGTGACTTGCAGCTTCGCGTGTTTACGATGTCTGATGAAAGCAGTCGCAAGAGAGGGAGGCCGAGGCTGCACATTCCTCGGAAACCTCCAAAAAGTGGTGGACATGGCGTCGTTATACGCAGTCAGGCGCGTGAATACGTGTGTTCCTTAAGGGAGTATTTTGAGAGAGAGAGGGATGCAGTAGGGCCTCTCGTTCCTTTGGATAAGGTGGTGGAGCGAACTGCAGCTGTTCTGCGAGTTAGCGAACGATCAGTAATAAGAATCTGCAAGGAGAAATTCACGAAAGAAGGCTCAAGTCAATCATGTAAATTGGATACACCTGGGAAAAAGAGACGACTAGAGAAAAGGGTCACAAAACTTGACTCTTTTCAGGAAGATGGCATTCGTCGTAAAATATACGCATTTTATTCGAGAAAGGAGTATACAACACTCAAAAAACTACGTGCTACCCTCACAGCGGCTGACCTGTTTCAGGGTAGTAAATCGTCTTTGTTACGAGTCGTGAAAATGTTAGGATTCCGCTATAAATCCATCTTTGGCAGAAAGTTACTAATGGAACGCCAAGATATTGCAGCCTGGCGATGCCGCTTTCTTAGAGAATTAGTGGGGACAAATTTTGGCTTGATGAAACGTGGGTGAATGCAGGACACAGTTTAAAAAAAGGCTGGACAGACGGTACCATCTGCGGTAGTATGGCAGCTCCGATCGGCAGAGGAAAAAGGATAATTTTAGCAAATGCCGGAAATTCGAAAGGTTTCATTCCAAATTGTCTGCTGCTATTCAGTTCAAATAAGACCTCCGACTACCACGAAGAGATGAACGACAATACTTTTGTGAAATGGTTTGAAGACTGTGTGCTCCAGAACTTAACAAAAAAAAAACTCTATAATTGTTATGGATAACGCTCCGTATCACTCAGTAATACAGATAAAGCACCCACAAAGGCAATGAGGAAAAACGACATTGTTAGCTGGTTACAGAAACATAAGGTACAGTTCGAGAGTAATTTGACAAGGGCAGAATTATTAGAACTTGTATCGCAACTTAAGCCAAAGAACCCGATTTACATTGTGGATGAAGTAGCAAAAAAATATGGGCATAAAGTGCTCAGATTGCCTCCTTACCATTGCCATTTCAACGCAGTAGAGCTGATTTGGGCTCATGTTAAACGGCATATTGCTGCAGAAAATAAGAAATTCACATTAACCGAAGTGGAACGCCTTTTGAAAGAGGCAGTTTAATTTGTGACATCGGAAGACTGGCAGAAGGTGAAAGGAGTGATACAGGACGCATGGAACAATGAAGGTATCTTACAACAAAGTGTCGAGGACTTGATTATATCTGTCAATGCTAGCAGCGACACGTATAGTTCCACTGACTCTGACTCTGAATTAAGTGGTGTTTTCGCATTGTCTGATTAGTGTGTAGTGTACTTACTGCCATTAAATATTGTGTTTGTGAATTTATTTCGATTAATACTTATTATTCTTGTGAGACTAAGAAATACTATTTGGGCAGCTCTCGTCATCTCCTTACGGTAAGTTAGACTGAATTTTAGTTCTATTTCATTTTGTATATACACCAAGATGTTATTCAATGTGTGTAATAGTATTCGAGATTTGCAATCTAAAGAAGAAAACTTTTCCGGACGCGAAAATTTCTCACACTTCAATAGTTAATGTAACAACGGCCCTAATTAAAATTAAGAAAAGATATTTGATATGCTTATAGATACCACTGAGACCGATACTGTACGTAAATTTCAAAATATTTGCATAATATTTATAGGAGATAGAGATTTTAAACGTCATACTTGTTTCGTGTTCAGAACTGATAGGGTTGCTTAAAATGCTGTTTTCAGAAATTTATATACAGGAAACGTAACGCACTACGAAAACTTTTAAAGATTCTTTGCCGAGTGCATTATTCTGGTAATGAATGGAAAAAAATATTTTGCTGTGACACCAATAGTTTTTCAGTAATGATGTGATAAGTTAGAAGCTGTTTGCGAAATCGAGAATTTAAATGGTTTTAAACAAATTAACGCAACTCTGGTCCTAATTGAAATTAAGAATAGATATTTGACAGATTGAGAGACATTGTAAAGATATACATCATATGTGGGTTTGAAATTTTTTACTTACTTTTTATAGAAGATACAAGCTTTAAAACGATTTTCTATCGCCGGGAGTAGCGATGTGCTGAGGCGGCTGCCTCCAGCCAGTGCTTGACGTGACAAGGATGCAACTTCGCAGCGCAAACGTCAAGTGACAACTACTTTTTAAATCAGACTTGAGGTATGACTTCAGGTTACAGATGGTAGTGACTCAGGGAACTCCGACGGCACAATGCTACATCACGACATCCTCACGTGTTACCTCTCATTTGACAGTACCATGGTACAATTTTTGACACGACAATGTTCGCCCACGCACATGGTACATTTATCTACATTTACATTTACAATTACGTGATTACTCTGCTATTCACGATAAAGTGCCTGGCAGAGGGTTCAATGAACCACCATCAATCTGTCTCTCTACGATTCCACTCTCGAGCGGCACGCGGGAAAAACGAGCACTTAAATTTTTCTATGACCTGTCTACGTAATGTTGAGGTACTCCTGTGGCTGACAAGATCCCCACCAGACCAGTCCCCAATAGAACATGTTTGGGTCCAGCTACGATGTCGACGCCATCCTGGTATCAGCATCTAGGGTACTCAGGATCTGTTAGAACAGTTGTGAGCCACGGCTCCCCCCGTCGGAGGTTCGAGTCATCCCTCGAGCATGGGTGTGTGTGTGTGTGTGTGTGTGTGTGTGTGTGTGTGTGTGTGTTGTCCTTAGCGTACGTTAGTCTAAATTAGTTTAATTAGTGTGTAAGCATAGGGACCGATGACCTAAGCAGTTTGGTCCCATCGTCCTTACCACCAAGTACCAATTAGTTGTGAGCCAGCTTGCCTCAGCAAGAGATACAACGACTTTATGATACCCTTCCAAGCCGAATCATTTCATAGATCCAGACCAGAGAGGGTCCAATGTCACAATGGTAAGAGGGCTTATGCTGCCAAGTTCTTTGCAAATCTGAATCGAATTTGTAATCACTGAAAAAATATCACATACCCTCTCAGCCCGTGAAGTTTTATTTGGTTTCCTCCTCCCCTTCTGGGCGCTGCACATTTTTTATGCCAGGCAGTGCGTAATAAATCTAATTACTCCTCTTTTAGGAATGAAATTACCTAACTGTTGATTTAAAAAAGAGATGGATGACAATTTGCTCAGTAGCATATTGGTCCACCCAAGGAACGTAATCCAGCAGAGACTTTGTATGGCATACATTCCACAAGTGCTTGGTAGTTTTCCGGAGATATATGACACCGGAGGTCTAAGCGTAGGCAACACCATTCACGTAAATTATGAGCCAGTGGTTGGTAGGTATCTATCTTGCACCTTTAGCGTCCTGTATGTGTTCAACCTGGTTCAAAACTGGCGAATTTGGTAACCAACAGAATCAACATGAGTTCACTATCATCCTTCTCAAATCACTGTAGTAAGATTATGACATTCTGACACAGACATATATCCTGTTGAAAGATGGCACTGCTGTTGAGAAAGACATCAAGTGTGAAGAGATGCAGATGGTCCGCAGTAATGTACACGTAGACAACAGCTATCGTGGTCCCTTCTATTGCGACTGCAGCTTTCATGGAATCCCCACTAAAAGGCCCTGTAACATCGTACTGGAACCACTGGTTTTTCATCACGAAAGATGTCTCTGCCATAGACGATAAACCGTTTTGAGGAACGCTGTATCATTGTTAGCCTTGGAGATCAGGACCTAAGGAGGCATTATCGGCATGCACTGATGACCCAAACCATTATAACCACTACCCAAAGACAGACTGGACGTACTGCTGGCACGTAACGTGGGAAGGAAGGTATATAAGTGGAGGATAGTGGAATGGGGAATCACCCTACTGATGTTATGGGCCACAAATGGGGACATCCACTGCCATAAGTGGTTTTGGCAAAGGGGAGATTGTTATGGCCTGGTGTCTGGGAACGAGCATCTGAGTGACGGTGAAGCTGCCTGCATGCGTCTGTCGCGAGCATCTGCACAGAGTGACTGAAGAATGATGAACCAAAACTAGGCGACAAGGTGTTTGACGTCCACTGAGACCCGCTGCCTCGGTAAAGCAGGATTTGCGGCGCTCTGTGGCACAGCACATTTCACGACAGAATATAGGGCTGGTGCAGGCACAAGTATTTCGAAGTGTTCAGCACATACTGCTGAACACGGACCACCACAACAGACAGTTCTTAGGTATTCCCATGCTGAGCCAATGACATCAACAATTGCGACGAAGAGTGGTCACAGATTCATCGAGACTGGACGGTGGATCAAGGAAACATGTCACCCTGCAGGGTGAACCATGTTTCGTATTACACTAGGTTAAAGGTCGCCTCTAGATACGCCATCGCTTAGGAGAACAGATGCTTAAAACATGCACCGCATCACGGATGCTGTTTGGTTACGACGGTAATAGGCGATGGAGGTCATTCACCTGGGCTTTCATGGAACCTGTGATAGTAATCGAAGGCACTATGGCTACTGTGGACTACATCAAAACTATTGGCCATGTTGTGCTTGATGTATTCCCAGTGGCTATGGAATCTTCCAGCTAGATAACTGTCCATATCACAAAGCCATTTGAGGAGCATGATAGTGAACTCACGTTGATGTCTTGGTCACTAAATTCATCTGATAAACCGATGAAGTACATATGGTACCTCAAAAGGTGTCAATTCCGCGGCTTTCAAACCCCCGGTCCATACTTTACCGAAATTGCGTAACATTTGCATAGGTATCTGGTGCTATATATCATTGGAAACCTTCCAATGACTTTCAGTGTCCTTTCCACACTGAATCGCTGCTGTATTGACCTCCAGATGTGGACTTACCTTTTATTTAGCAGGTGCTCCTAATGTATCCGATCATCAGTGTCTGTTTACACGAGTTATAGCGTTATTATGTATTCTTATATAGCCTATTAATCTCTCGAGTAAGGTGTCCGATATATAATGCAAATATTAGTAGTCGATTCGAATAACTTTGTTGCTAAAGTTGTTACTATTTCATACAGGACAGTTGTAGAATTCACAATGCAGTAGAAAAACAACTCCTTTTGGAAAGGTGAGGACGGGTGAATGCCTTAGATACGCTATGGTAATATGATTTACAAATAAATAATAAGAACTCATTTGGGTAGTCGCTGTATTTCAGCAACTGAGTACACATCACCCGAAACTTGTTTGTGTTCAAGATGAACAAAACAGCAGTTGCGACTGCATTCGTTAGTATTACAAGACATACTGGTCAGATGCATATAATGTATCGTTCATTTTCACTATACTTCATTTGATTCTGCTCCATTTTAGTATTATTTCTATTATTTTATTTTGTCAACTCATTTATCGACGTTCTCTCTCTTTGCAGAAGGACAAGCGCCAACCATTCACCGTTCTCATTGCTCTCAACTTGGCAACAGCGCTCGCTGTCTCATTTTTGCCAGAATCTGCGCTTCAGCGATTGCCAGAAACACTGCAGGATGCAGCGCTCTTCGGCAAAAAACGCCCGTACTGGAGCTGGAAACCCAAACCACCTCCTGGATGCACAGCGGAGCAATGCGGTTCCAGCGAACCTTCGTAAACTGCTCACCCTCATGATCTATTGCTCATAGGATACATAACTAAGACAGGCTATCGTTATTGCCCCTGTATTTTCCGTACTGGTATCAGAAGTATAACTTGAGATTCCAGAGCCTATGTGACTCAGCAGAGGAACAACCAAATTAAGCTGTTTCGTTATCGCCGGAAGAACACAGCCTTCTGAAATCATATGCTGAAATTCCAATTGTTATCATTTAGTTCCAACACGTTGTACATGGTGAGTCAGCTGCCCCTACCGATGTCGTCATTGCATGCAACAGGCAATGCTATATCTGGCCTACAAAAACCATCGCGAGATTTTCTTATACTCTCGTTAGCTACGCGCCGACTATTAGTCCCACAAGGCCTTTTTCGTAGGAAAATTAACGTATATACATTGTCAACCGGGATACGTTTTCGCTGGAAGCCGCAGTTTTCGAGGTACTAAAGAAAAACATACACAAGTGGCCTTCGAACTCAACCCCACTCCCACACTCAAACCCCACCAGTCAGAATTTCTAGTACGTTGTTCAGGGCACTCCCTCCTACTCATCATCATCAGTTATCTGCTATATTAGAAGGTCCTTTGCCTCTCCATTTTCTGCGATCCATTGCTTCGTTCTTAAGGCTGCTGTATGTTGTACTGTCCACCATGTCATCCAGTATCTGGAATCTCTTCCTTCCTCGCTTCCTTTTCCCTTCAACATATCCTTCTAAAACTGTTTTATCAGCCCGTCATTCTTTCTTGATATATACCCAATCCAATTTCTTTTTCTTCTCTTTATTACATCTAGTAACTGTCTTTTCTCTCCCAGTCTTCTCAGTACCTCTTCATTTTTTACTCTGTCCATCCAACTTATTCTTTCCATCCTCCGCCATGTCCAGATCACAAAAGCCTCCAGCCTTTCTCTGTCTTTCTTCCTCATAGTCCATGTTTCAGCGCCATATAGTGGAACACTCCGTACAAGACATTTTATGAGTCTCTTCCTGAGTTCTCTGTCCAGACCATTGCAGAAAATTCTCCTTTTCTTATAAAACGCCTCTTTTGCCATTGCTATCCTTATTTTAATATCTGTGGTGCACTTCCAGTCGGTGTCTATCCTGCTTCCAAGAAACTTAAAATTTTGCAACTGTTCTAGTATTTCTCCATTCAGCATAATTTTTATTTCCTTATTTCCTCCTAGTTCCAATACTTTTGTTTTATTTGTGTTAATTTTCATTCCATTTTTTTTTCCGTTAGTTTCAATGGTGTCCACCAAAACCCGTAATTCTTTTTCCCCTGTGGCTAGAAGGACCATGTCATCAGCAAACCTCAAACACCCTACTCTTCTTCCTCCAATTTCTACTCCTTTGTCATCTAATGAGCATTCGTCAATCATATTTTCCAAGCAGAGGTTGAAAAGATTAGATGATAGACAGCATCCTTGTCTTACTCCTTTTCCTAGTCTGATCCAGTTTGTACTTTCTCCTCTCACTTTAACTGAAACTTTTTGATTAAGATATAATGAGTTTATAAGTCTTCTGGTTTTCCAGTCCACTCTCTTTTCCCTCATTATAGTCGCCAGCTTATCCCAAACCACATTGTCAAATGCCCTTTATAGATCGATGAAGCATATACTAGTGCATAAAAATTTACAACTGCACGAATTATTTCCCACATTCGATCTTTTTTTGGTCATATTTGACGGGCCTTATTATGCCACCGTCTTAGTCGAGCACTTGCAAATTGTAAAATTGACGTTTGTGTAGATTTTACTTAACAGTTTTGTGAATTTTAACAGCATAAAATAAACAGTTACATCGTTGCATTCGTCAGGCCTACTGACTGCGAAACTACTGTGATTGTAAGGGTTAAGCTTCGATCGAATTGTGATCGTTACTAATTTTAGTGTAATGTTTATAAGAGTTGTTTACCTTTCATTACCCTTAGGGGCACGTTTAAATTAATAATGTTAACGAGATAGCCGACTGCACTGGTGGCATTGTAGTCTAGTCAATAGAGGATACAAAAAGTCGAATATCGGAAATACTTTATGGTGATGGAAATTTTTGTACAGTGGTAGGAGGGAGAAATCCTGGCTGGTGAGGGATGAATGTGGGGGTAGAGATGCGTTTGAAGATCGGTTTTTTCTTGAATGTCTCAGAAACCGTGGTCTCCAGCGAAAACGAATCCCAGCACAAAATTTAACTACATTAAATTTTCTACAAGAAGACCCGGATCATTCTTTCTGTAGGATTACTACTTTGCATATAGCGAGCGAGAGAATATGAAAATCTCTCATGTGGCTTCTTGCAAGCGGGATATAACACTGTGGGCGCAGTCGAATCACCCTCTTCGTTTAATTTTGTACCCTAGAAATAATTATATAGAATATATTTACGTAAAAACTAGCATTACATGCGAATGGTAGAGATATTTGTCGAAATAGGCCCGAAGCTCCGATTCCATCGATCGTATAATACTGGCAGTTGTAAGGTGACTCTTACGTGAGGAAGACATTTTACCAGTTTTAACAAGTTATTGTCTCTTATTGATTATTCACGATAGTTAGGAAGTGCTGTAGTCCATAGCCGGCCGTGAGTCGGAGAGCATTTCCCACGCTAGCTGGCTAGGTGACGAAGCGACCAATGTCGCGCGTAGAGGGGTGGGGCTCGGCACTGGACCATAGCAATAATCGTCAGCTTGGGAAAGTACCGCCATCTTGGCGCCAAAGTCACCGATTTTGTTTATTTGTATTTAATAATTAAAGTCATTTATGACAACATGAATACTAGGAGGGGCCTCTGGATATTTAAAACTAATTATCATAATTTTGCCTCGTTAAAATTCACACCCGTTCATTAACAAATGCATATGTTAGTAAGTACGAACTTGATCGGAAATCCACGAACTGTGACGAAACTAGTAAAACACACGGACTGCGCGCCAAAGTCGGCAGTCGGCGTTAAGAGCTCTTCCTGTCTTGTTCGATGGTAGTCATGCTCTCGGTTACGAGTAGTTTGTGACACGAGTGTTTCATTATTGCTCTAATAGGAATAAAAGTGATATTACGGCATCTGAATGTTAATTTCGAGTAAATAGATACACCAAAGTTGATCGACAGCAATTTCAGATAATTAGCTTCCACCGACAGAGACAGCCAATGCGCCAATGAAGAATCTGCACGGGACGACATTTACGAGAGCTGCGCCGCGCACAGGTAGGAGGAAATCCGACGACACGACCCACCAAGGCGGATCCAGGAAGGTCCGACTTACACTCGCAAATTCCGTGTGGAAATGCTGACCAGTTATACTGTACGTCATCTATACCACCCTCTACGGATTTGCGGCTAAGCTGAGTAACAACAGTATCAGTTTAGAAGCGAGGGGATCTTGCAACGTTCCATAGGAACTTCCTAGTTCCGTTATTTGGTGTCAGTTTTAACATGCATCTTTAGCGTCTACAGGCGACAGAATCGCCCAAATGCGCATGCAGTACTGAGGAAGTGGTCAAACATACCGCCTTCGTCTGTCCTCTGCCACTGAGATAAAAAAACACGTTCCACCTACATTGTGTCTATACCCCACTAACCACCTTACGTTTTCTGGCGATAGTATTGATAAGATTACCATTATTTATCCAGTTTGATTCCAATAACGAATGGTGAGAGGGAAGAATGACTGTCGGTATGCTACCTATCAATTGAACTTTAATTTCTCTGATTTTCTTGATACTATCATTTGCGAGATGTTTGTGGCAGAAAGTAATATGTTGCCCGACCCTCCAGGCTATGTAAATTCTTGTAATTTCAGGTGCAAATCTCTTCGTAAATCGTGACGCCTTTCTAGTATCGTCTCCCACTGGAGTTTAATGGCCATCTCCACGGCGCTCACACGCGTACTAAACGAATCCGTCGCGAAACACGTCGCTCTTCTTCGGATCTTGTCTTTCTCTTCTGTTGATCCTACCTGGCGTCTTAGACTGATGAGCAACACACACAGCGGTCAAAGGAAAGTTTCGTAAACCACCTACGCATGTCGTGCATGAGCTAAATTTCCTTCGAGCCCTTTAAGTGAATATCAGCTTTTACTTCAATTAATTTTGATGTAGTCGTTCCACGTGAGGTAATAGAAAAAGTTTTATTTGTCAGTGGGCCATTCTGTACAGTGTTATTGCGCAAGACATGTTTAATGAAGTTTAATAAATACACAATTACTAATCTTAAAACTACTTAATTACTCAAATATATGAATAAGATGTACGACTATCTTTATATATGTACCTAGCAACACCGATATACACACAGATAATTTTAGCATGCTACACGGAGTTCCATAAGTACCGAGTGATCAAAAAGTCAGTATAAATTTGAAAACTGAATAAATCACAGAATAATTAAGATAGAGAGGTACAAATTGACACACATGCTTGAAATGACGTGGGGTTTTATTAGAACCAAAAACTACAAAAGTTCAAAAAATGTCCGACAGATGGCGCTTCATCTGATCAGAAGAGCAATAATTAGCATAAGAAAGTAAGACAAAGCAAAGATAATGTTCTTTACAGGAAATGCTCAATATGTCCAAAATCATTCCTCAACAATAGCTGTAGTCGAAGAATAATGTTGTGAACAGCACTGTAAAGCAAGTCCGGAGTTATGGTGAGGCATTGGCGTCGGATGTTGTCTTTCAGCATCCCTAGAGATGTCGGTCAGTCACGATACTCAGGTAACCCCAAAGCCAATAATCACAAGGACTGAGGGCTGGGGACCTGGGAGACCAAGCATGACGAAAGTGGCGGCTGAGCACACTATCATCACCAAACGACGCGCGCAAAAGATCTTTCACGCGTCTAGCAATATGGGGTGCAGCGCCATCCTGCATAACCATCGCACGTTCCAGCAGGTGTTTATCAGCCAGGCTGGGGATGATGCGATTCTTTAACATATCGGCGTACCTCTCACCCGTCACGGTAGCAGTTACAAAACCAGAGTCACGCATTTCCTTGAAGAAAAAAGGCCCGATAACGGTAGATGTGGTAAATCCAACCGATACCGTGACTTTCTCGTCGTGCAATGGAGTTTCCATGACAGATTTAGGATTTTCAGTAGCCCAAATTCTGCAGTTGTGGGCGTTGACAGACCCTCGGAGCGTGAAATGAGCTTCGCCGATCCACAACACGTTACTCAACCAATCGTCATATCCTGCCATGTTTTCCCACACCGCAAATGCCCTCCGCTTCACTAAATCGCCAGGTTACAGTTCGTGATACCGATGGATTTTGTACGGATAGCATCGGAGGGTACGCCTCAGTGCCAACCAAACAGTAGTGTATGGAATGCCGGTGCGACGTGCGACTGCACGAACGCTGACTTCCCCGTGCATAGACGAACCTGCTACAGTCTCCATTTCTTCCTGAACTGTCTCAGCAGCATTACGCCTTGTGCACGGTCGGCCACTACGGGGTCTATCGTCTAAACAACCCGTGGCTTCGAACTTCGAAATCATTCTCGCCACAGCTCCATTTGTCAACGGACCTTTACCCGTTCGAATCCCCTTCTTATGGCGATAGGATCGTACCGCTGAAGTAGCACATTCCCCATTCTGATAATACAGCTTCACTAAAAGCGCCTTTTCAGATAACGTCAACATGCTGCGACTGCTGGCGCATCTGATTCTCTCTCTCATTACAGCTCCTTTTACATACGATTGTCATGTGCAGTCACTGACGTTTTGCTGTCCAGCGCCATCTGTAGGACATTTTGTGAACTTTGTTTTTTTTTGTTCTAATAAAACCCCATGTCATTCCAAGCATGTGTGTCAATTTTTACCTCTCTATCTACGTTATTCAGTGCTTTATTAAGTTTTCAAATTTATACTGACTTTTTGATCATCCGGTATATATCAACAGAAGGCATGCTTATTTATCTTAAAATAACTTCTTACAGGCAATGAATACGTGGCATACATACATTAACGTCAGTTGATGCTATCTGAAAATTTTCACATTTGCGTACCACTAAACCACTTTCATTTTAGCTTCAAGATAGTCCTCAACACTGTATGGACAAATTTTAACCAAGTGATCTTTTAATTTATTTTTGAAAACAACTTTATTTTCTACAATCTTTGTACAGTGTAACGTGACAAATTGTAGTATAGAACGCATCATGCAGTTACAGACTCCTTTTCATTTACTTTCAGTCGATTTCCTTCAGCATGAAATTCACTTTTACTTCGTATGTTGTGATGGTAAGTACTCTGTTTAATGATGAAGCACGGTTAGTTTTTACATAAATAGTTGTTTGTAGAATGATACTGTTAATAATACTATATTTTTAGTTCTCTAAATCCGTTTCTGCTCGAATCTCTAGGAGACAATATTGATACACGTCTCCACCTTTGTTTTTGTACCCAAACATACAATCAAACTATTATAATTTCAGAAAAATTCATGATTTATTCAAGAGAAAGAACTTCACAAATTGAGGAGGTCAATAACGTGTTGGTCCGCCCCTGGATCTTATTTAAGCAGTTATTCAGCTCGACATCGAGTGACAGTGTTCTTTGATGTCCTCCCAAGCAATATCAAGCCAAATCTGGGGCGTTAGATCGTCAAAAACCCGTGTTGGTTGAAGAGCCCTGCCCATAATGCTTCAAATGTTCTCAATTGAGAGAGCTCCGGTAATCTTGCATGCCAAGGTAGGGATTTACAAGCAGGAAGATAAGCAGTAGAAACTCTCGCCGTGTCTAGGCGGGAATTATCTTGCTGAAATGTAACCCCAAGATGGAGTGCTATGTATGACCATAAAATGGGGCGTATGGGTTCTGTATGGGTTACAAACAAAGGTCCATGCTATGAAAAGAAACGACGCCCCAGACCATCGCTCCTGCTTGTCACTCCATATGGTGATCGACAGTCAGGTTTGTATGCCACTGCCGTCCAGGAAGTCTCCAGACAAATATTCATTAGTCATCAAGGGTCATCACTAAAGACAATTCTTTCCCAGTCAATGAGATTCCAAGACGAAAACGTGTCTCAAGATGCCCCAGAGAGTGGTGAGATGCCAACCTCACTGTTACTTGAATACGGTGCAAACAACCAAAAGTATTGGTCTGAGGTGCCGGTTTATAGCAGGACCCATATGGCTGTCATCCGCAGCATCCTTACAGCACAGCAGTACATCGAAGATATTCTATGCCCCATTTTGTTGCCCTTCACGGCAAGCTATCCTGGGCTTACATTTCCTCGATAACACCCACTCGCACACAGAAGTAGTTCCAGCTGCGTGTCTTCGTGCTCGCCAAACCATAGCTTTGCCAGGAGAGCCCCAGGCTTCTCCACAGCTGAGAAAGTTTGGAGCATGATGGACAGGGCCCTTCCACTAGCTTGTGATTTTGATGAGCTAACACACCAGTTGGACTGCATATGGCATGATGTCTCTCAAGAGGACAGCCAGCAGTAGTGGGACAAAGTTCGTATGGCTCCACTCTCCATTGTTGCCACATGTATTCAAGATGGCGGATCCAAGATGGCGGCGATAGATATGGCAACATCGCAATGACCTCAGGGTGGGAAGTTCAAATTTTGGTGGGAAAATAGGTCAATTGGACTACCTCCACTAACCTAACCCCCTCCCTAGAAAATGGCGGAAAGTTCAAATTCATGCAGGACAATGCAACACACCACTGTTACCTACGCTAACCTAAGAAAACGGCGGGAAAAAAGGTCACTTGAGCCATCTCCAATAACCTATGTCATCTGCCGGCCACCTCTTCCAAAGAATTGGCGGAAAAAGGACTCAGCCTGTGCTGGGCTGCTGGATAGGATCAATGTAAGTCGCTATTTTGCAGGCAGACTTTATTTATACAAATTGAGGCAGTAGCTCCATCCAGTGTTTTCACCCTGAGGTCCAGAGTCCAACTGACCTAGTACACATTACTGCTACCAGAGGGCGCTGTCTTCCCTTCTGTGATGTAATCCAAGATGGCGGTCTGGGGTCGGGAAAATAATGGGAAAAGGACTCAGCCTTTGCTGGGCTGCTGGAGAGAGGAAGGAGTGTACTTTATTTATTTTGGAACAGTTTATTTACGGATGGATTTCAGGTAGTTTATTTATTACACTCACCCAAAACACTCAGCCTGGTGTGCTTGAGGTCGCAGTAAATAGTATACAGACCTGTCAACTACTCGTAAATCACCAATGTGCAGACACGCAAACAACTCGTGAATTGTCAAAATAATGAATGTAAAGGGCCCTGCAGAAACACTTGCTAATCATCAACTGTCGAAATCATGCATTGCACAGCCTGCACAGCTGTTCACAAAATAATACAACAGACATGAAAACAACTCATAAATTGTCAAAATATAATGCATGTGTAATGCTATGAAAACACAATCAGAACGCTTAAACAGCCGAAAATAATGCAGTGCATAGACACTCATTGCACATAAAAAATGCTTTCAGACTGTCGTCATCCGCAACATATCAGCGAACTGACCTCCTACAGAAGCCCAAGGCATGCACGCGGGGCGGCACACTCATGCCGGTCCCATACACAAGACAGCTCTGGGCCATGCGCACATTCACCGTTGCTGGCACGGTACCTATCTAACTGTTGACAATGACGCCACAGGTCACACTATAGAAATGTGCAGAAGCAGTCAACTGGATAATTTACATGAGAGGGAATATTGGTCCAGCGCAAACACATGTCCCTATTGAAACTTCGGAAGGTAGGAGACGAGGTACTGGCAGAAGTAAAGCTGTGAGGACGGGGCGTGCGTCGTGCTTGGGTAGCTCAGTTGGGAGAGAACTTGCCCGCGAAAGTCAAAGGTCCCGAGTTCGAGTGTCGGCCCGGGACACAGTTTTAATCTGCCAGGAAGTTTCATATCAGCGCACACTCCGCTGCAGAGTGAAAATCTCATTCTGGAAACATGTCCCTATTCAATCTTCCCAAATTTACATGTGATCACAAAAGCTGTCCAACACATAATAAGTATTAATTCGCTATCCGGCGGTCTAGAGAACAATATGGTTAAGTCAGCTACATTCCTGCACCAACACAGGCTGCTCCATTCAGACAGCTCCTACCATTAGTAGGAAACGTGAATCATTCCCACCACAGGTCACCGGCGCTGCATGCCAAACACACATAGGCAGAATCATCATTCTAGGAAGCCAGCCACATATATATTTTATCATTGCCCTTACAATTAAATGTTACGATCGCGGTCTCAACTGGACGGCATTCGACAATGAGCAAAGTATAGGAAATACACCCTGTTGATGGCTGTGGCTCTGGAAATAGAGATATCTGTACCATTCTTATTACTTGACATACTCTTCCCTTTGCTGTCACAGTATTCCATGTCAAATCCAGACCTTCCTTACGACTAGACATACTCATTTCCTTTGCACATGTCAGAACACACACACACGCACATACATACTTTATAAGCCGGATGCTCACGGTGAACCTATCAAGCATCCACTACTACTAAGTATAATACTTGGCCAATAACTGATTTCCAGCGATACGAAATAATACTGAACAAAAATCACCATGGGTGGATATGTCCCATAAATTTTTCTTGGGAGTGGTATCACTGAGTCTTAGAAAGAGAGACGTAATTGTCTTACAAACCGCCAGATGTTGAAAAACACGACCATATCACTATCACAAGCGGTCTTGGTTCTATAGGTACATACAAGTATTCATGTTAAAAGCTATACTGGCTTTATAAATCTACATATGGCATTACCTCTGAACGAATTGGGTTTTCCAGACAAACACCATGACACTGAATATAGACGAAGATCGCCGGAGTGTATACTATCAGACCAGCAGTGTGGCTACATGTAGCCTACGATGCAACCTCGTGATAAAATCTCTGAATTTTGAAAGTGATTCAGCTAAGGAAAGTGGTATGAAACCAGTATTTTCAACTCCCTCAAGTCGCCACTAGATACTTCTCCAGTATTTGTAACGCATGGTGCCTCGATGCCATGTCAGAGGTTCTGTGGTATATCGACTGGGTTATAGGCAAAGGCTGATTGAAAAAGATCGCAAACAGTATATGGTGTGCTGGTTGAGGTCATACGAAATGCACATGGGCTTTTCAGATCTCTAGTGTTACGCTATCCACTAGAAATGCTGTCTGGGATTTGAAATCAAGTCTATCCATTCAACCACATACCTACCTTGGATCCTATGGAGAAGTCCTTTAATGATTACAGCCGCCAGTGATTCAGTGATTCATATTCCTGGCATTCTCATATCTCAAAACGAGTCACCTTGATCGAACCTATCTGCCACAGTAAAATTCGAATGTCGTTTTAGGTAGTCCCTATGCCTCTTGTAACTTTGCGCGTGTGATCGTATCAATTTAAGTCGGAACTGAGCTATATCCACCACCTTCTGCAACCCATGTAGAAACAGAGTGACCTGAGTTAGTGCGACAGTACCATATTCTGACCATTCGGTGGAAATGGGAACAAGTTGTCATAGCTCTGCCAATAGTGTACGATGTGTAACGTCAGCGCCAAACAAAACCTGCTCCTGCAACACGAGCTAGTGGGAAAGACAGTATGGGAACTGGAGAAGAATGAGGATTTTGCGCACGCAGCTCGTGGTCGTGCGGTAGCGTTCTCGCTTCCCACGCCCGGGTTCCCGGCTTCGATTCCCGGCGGGGCCAGGGATTTTCTCTACCTCGTGATGACTGGGTGTTGCCGGCCGGAGTGGCCGAGCGGTTAAAGGCGCTACAGTCTGGAACCGCACGACCGCTACGGTCGCAGGTTCAAATCCTGCCTCGGGCATGGATGTGTGTAATGTCCTTAGGTTAGTTAGGTTTCAGTAGTTCTAAGTTCTAGGGGACTTATGACCACAGCAGTTGAGTCCCATAGTGCTCAGAGCCGTTTGAACCATTTGACTGGGTGTTGTGTGATGTCCTTAGGTTAGTTAGGTTTAAGTAGTTCTAAGTTCTAGGGGACTGATAACCATTGATGTTAAGTCCCATAGTGCTCAGAGTCATTTTGAGGATTTTGCTACAGCATTGTGGTGCGTCCCCAAACAACATACGGATACTGCACTCCAAAGCAGATTCGTGTCCCTCAGGGCCCATTCGCCTTTATCACACCAACACGCTATCATCGTTATTCTGTACCATCCAACAGAGAAAAATTTCGAACTATGAAAGCTCCACTAACTTCATCTGATAGAGAACTCGATAAGATTTTTACTGTCTCTCCCACCTCCCATATATCGAAAACGAACACCGTCTGTGTGCCGACATCGAGCACACGTGACGATCCTATTAAATATACAGATATTTATCCACTGCACAGACAAGTTTAAAGTTGCATCGCCCGTACTGTAGGAGGATGACCTTATCCCACAGACTATACTGTAAGGTGCGAGAGATGCTGCCTATGACCCTGCATCGTTGTTTGAAACATTGCATTTTTTTCTACAGTAACACACTTTGTACACTGCCAAACATTTTGTCTTTTCCACCACGACTTCGGGGTCTGTGTCAGGTTCTAAACCAACATTAACACGTTCTGGTCCATTACCTCTCGCAGAAAACTAGACGTCGCATGGCGTAAATTATGTTGTTACTGCTGCTACCATAATACACCACACATACTGGATGATTTTAAATAAAAGACTGTTACAATATAAGGAAACTGGGAGAGTTTGGCGGCGTGGAGCGTTTCCAAAGTGCAGTCCTTTCTTTCAGGAGTGCTAGTTCTGCAAGGTTCGCAGGAGAGCTTCTGTAAAGTTTGGAAGGTAGGAGACGAGATACTGGGAGAAGTAAAGCTGTGAGTACCGGGCGTGAGTCGTGCTTCGGTAGCTAAGATGGTAGAGCACTTGCCAGCGAAAGGCAAAGGTCCCGAGTTCGAGTCTCGGTCGGGCACACAGTTTTAATCTGCCAGGATGTTTCATATCAGCGCACACTCCGCTGCAGAGTGAAAATCTCATTCTGGAGATTTGAATGTGTTGTAATAGCAGACGATTAAGAAGAACAAGAAATGGGTGGTTTTTATGCATGATGGAGCTCCAAACAGATGGTGTTCCAAACATTTTACATAAATCAACTACTCTCTCAATTTTGAGGTATTGTGCTAGTGTCTGGGATCAGTACCAGTAGGGTATTAGTAAGAGAGAACATAAACACATGCAGTCCTAAAGCTACACGGTTCTGCTCTTAAAACGGGCTATAATGTTAGATCGCTTCAGTTTCTGACCTATCAGCCAGGTCGAATGCAGTGCAGTTAATATCCCACTGTAATAAATATATTTCCAGTGCGTGACATACAACCTTCTTTAAGGGTTGTCTACGATAAACTATGGTAACAAACAGTAAAATGAAAAAACTACTTCCTTAAAAAAGCGGCTCTGTGTGATACCTGTGCAATATAGCTTTCTGGAGATTTATAGTGTCCACTGCTCACATCCGATTATGATTCAGAAATTATACTATGCCCGAATCAGTCCTATATAAAATGATCGTTAGTAATGGAGCCTCTTAGAAGGAAACAGATAAACACATAGCAGTGGTGTCCGACATGTGAAATTACATCTCATGCCACCACTAACTCTGTAAACCACACATCTGTCAAGAAGATGTAAACACAGTGATTTCAGTGTCTCACAAACGCCTATCACTAACATAGAATCATCTTAGTTATGAAACTGAAGTCTCGATTTTATATCCAAGATGCGACAGAGGAATGGAGTACATCGCATAAATCTTCTTTCGTTTAGAGGAATGTGTCACACTTCATCACACATAAAATGGAAGTCTTCTGATGACCGAGAGGTTTACTGTTATCGATTACAAGTAGACAGTGCTTTAAGACTCACACGGAACACCCAGTTGTATATGAGTCAAACACAGACTATGTCACACAACTGATGCATCCTGACTGAACATCAGGAAAAATGACCTGCAGCAACTTCTCCCTCTCTAGAATGCATCAGCAGTCTGCCATTAAATCCTACCTCGTCTCAATCGTTCACTCCGTCTTCTATCTCTCTGTTACCCTTTAATGTAGATGCAAGTAAGTTTAAAGGCAAGGGAGGGGGTTAGGTTAGTGGAGGTAGCCCAACTGACCTATTTTCTCTCCAAAATTTAAACTTCCAACCATGACATCATTGCGACGTTGAAATGTCTATCGCCACCATGTTGGATCTGACATCTTGAATACATTTGGCAACAGTGGAGAGTGGGGCCATATGAACTTTGTCCTACTACTGCCAGCTACTCTATTAATCGATGTTAAGCTGAACAACTGGCTGCATAGGAGCCAGAGGAGGACCAACCCACTACTTCCTCAATTTGTGAAGCTCCTTCTCTTGAATTAGTCATCTGATTTTTTTTTTTTTTGAAATTATAATCATTAGCTTGTCTGTATGCATACACCATATCCATCGATTTCTGTGCCATATAGAAATTTCTTCATGGTGTGTCGTTTTTTTCTGGTTCTTTTTCTCGTTTTGTTTTCTGTCTTAGAGTGTAGTTGTCAATAGACTACTCCATAATACATTATCAGTGATGTTCGTGTGTTTACTGTCCTCGACATTTTTCTCATTAGAAATTTCACGTCCCCCATATCAAGTACCTATCCGCCATCACCCCCAGGAATTTATAACTTTCTTTATCTTTTAGAATCTAATCTGCAAACTTGATAGTAATATTTTTCAAGTTATAAGTTTTCTTTGCGTATATTTGGTTTTGTTAGCATTTAGAGGAATTTCACTGAAGTAATTTTTTTCTTTTTACATATTTAGAGACTTTCTTTTGCAAGTAGTCTGTTAAAACACTACCAATAACTAATGAAGTGTTTTTTAAGTTAAAAATAGAACGATCTTGATGGCATAAAGGACATTTATTACAATGATGATCAGTATAAGTTTACTTTTATACCATCTTCAGACCATTCTCTGAAATGTAAGTACTTTTCCAGACTCAGAGAAACAATTAACAACAAGAGTTACAAATTACAATGCTTAAACATAAGAATAATTAAAAGAAAATAGTCTCAATGGTGGCCAGCAGAGTTGGTGAATGCAGCAGATACTGTGTGGTGATAGTCGAACGTTGATTGCCGGATAGCTCGCTCAGGTATCTTTTTTTCTATCCCATAGAACCACCACAGGGCTTTGCCTTCCGACTTATAGTATGGCTTTTGTTTGTTTGTCTAAATAACTGGACATATGACCATATGGCTGTAATCTGTTATGCCCTAAACTGTCTGATTAAAGTGGAGATTGGTCTCTTATCTGAAGCGTCGGGGTATTGCCTGCTTAACTGATAAGGTGGTGGGTCGAAGTGGAGGCTTTCTCATGAGAGTTTCCTGACTTCCTTTTGGTGCATGAAGAGCCAATGGTTCGCCTAAAAAGCCCTTAATGAGAGTGTTGGGCATCTAACGGTCTACGTCTGCAATGGTGCAGCGCATCAGAAGTTTCTCTACAGATCAGTGTCTGACCAAACTCCTGACCCATACAACATAACCAGAAGAATGACACTCCACATATCCTTAACCTTGTCCCTAGAGTAAGCCCCCCACTCTTGAGGAGTGGGTAAACAGCGCAACTTCTACTTTGGGACCTACTAACTTGCTTAGCAAAAGGTGTGTACCTACCCATCTGGAGGTCGAGACAGGTAGTTGAGTCATTCCTCTTTGGTTCCTTACCAGCCTCAGAGTTCTATCTGTTATGGGGGTAAACTTGTTCATGAACATTATGCTATGGATATTTTTGGATTTGTCTTAGCCATCCACATGTTGCACCAGTAGACGATTTCGTCTAGGTGCTCCAGTAGTTTCCTTGTGATGAAGCTGAAATTGCATTTGCTTTTATAGACGGCCGTATCATCGGCATATAGCGCTATTTCACCACCTGACAGTTCTGGCTTGTCGTTGATGTATAGCAAGTATAATATGGGGCCTACAACCGAGTCCTGAAGAACTATAGCCACAGCATCCCTGATCGCACTGACATGTTTGCCATACCTGATGGAGTACTGACTCACAGCCAGGAACGAGTCACTCATACTGATCATGTGTCCTCGAAAGTCTCAGTGGGATACTCTGCAAATTAAGCCATCATGCCAGTCTCTGTAGAAGGCTTTCTCGCTGTTAAGAAAGACTGCTCCTGTACCATGTTTTCTATATCTTCCCCAGCACGTGTATCCCACCAGATAAAGAGACTGGTGGTTGGCGCTATGTTCTGGACGGAAGCCAAACTGCTCAGGGGTTGTCACATAAGAATTTGGTGATTTCTCTATTCATAAGACACTCCATTACTTTATCTAGAAACCACAGGAGTGAAATTGGTCGATAGCTTTTGGGAACGATGGGGGTTTTACTGAGTTTAGGTAAGGTTATGACGTGAGCAGTTTTCCAGGCAGCTGGGAATAGATGAGGGAGAGGTATTGATTGTATAAAGTGGTGGGACAGGAGATTGTGGTAGGAGGTAGGTGCTTTAGGTATGGGACATGGACCTTACTAGGACTGGGGGATTTATTGTTCTCTAGTCGTCTGACATAGGCACACCCAAGGCGATAGGAAACCGTCATAAAATCTGTCTCCAGCTTCTCTTGTCTCAGTCACTCGTCCAACTATTACTTCCTCTTGCCTTCTACTGACATGAGTTCGGAACAGTGATTCTAGTGATGTCGCCAGCACTTCTGTTTTCTCCTCGTCTTCGTAGACTAGTCCATTCTGACGTCTGAGTCTAGTCTTCTGCGCTTTCATGATCTTCCATACTTGGTTCATGCCCTGCTCTGCGTTTATGAGCCGTTCTTCCATCAGTGGTCTGTTTGCTCCTGTAATATTTCTTTCACTTGGGCTTCAAGCCGCCTAAGCAATTTAAGGTCGGCTGGATATCTGTAACACTGCCAATCCTTCCTCAGGGGCTTCTTGATAACTATCAGGTCACAGACATCCTGGGGGTAGGATGTCATCATCTAGCATCTGGTTTGATGGTCAAACTGGTGTTTGTCTTTTGAGCACAGGTCAGGAAGACGGTTGAAAATACTCGACTGCCGAACCCACCTCTCTTCCATTCCGTATTTGCGGCACCTCCTCCAGGTGCAAAAATACGCCTCTATTTTCCAGTAGACGAGCAACACATACATGTGAAACATCTCATCGTGTACCCGATAATTTAAACACCTTTTTACGTTCGACTCCAAAAAATTCTTGAAATTCCTATATGAAATACCTGGGCTAACAGGATAGAGTTAATTTGGATGTGGAAAGGGGTCAAAATAAGTTGCTGTCAGTTTCACTCAACATATAAACTTTATTCATCAACACAAAATATTACAACAAGGATGCAAGACTCTCAAAACTTTAATCGATCTCCTTTGATTAACCTTCGATCAGCTGAAGGCTACACTCAAAATCCAAGACACAGGGCCTAAGCAAGAAATTGAAATACAAGGTTCTTCTGGAGGTTTCACCCAACAATATTTTCTAAATCTTCAATCTAAACAGACTGAAGGCAATTTAATTTTAATGGCACTTGACTGGAGGCCATATATTAAGCAGTAAGAAGAGTTTCAATCAAAAGGCAGAAGGCCTTATCTTAAAACAATCTTATGCCTCAAGGGAAAGACAAGAACATTAATTTAAGAGATATTAATACTCGGCTGAAGGCCACTTACCGACCAAATATGTTTAACGGCTTAGGGCCTAGAGAAGAGTTTCAATTTAAAAGGCCGAAAGCCTTATCTTAAAACATCTCGTGTAAAATTGGGCTAAAGGCCCCATATAAAAGAATAACAATTTCATGCCTTAAGGGCAAGACAAGAACATTAATTTAAGAGATATTGATATTCTGCTGAAAGCCACACATCATCCAAATAGCTAAAACCCAAACAGGGATTACTATGTAACACACACAAGGAACGGCGCTCAAAAGTTTCCTAGGGTCGGCCTGGAATTGGAACACTAATGCCCAATTAGGTGAGACAGGCAGCCTGTCCAACGACTTCTTACTCTGAAGGCGACCCAACCGACAGACAGCCGACCGACCAATGAACAAGATCAGTTCCACTACAAGCAACCAGCAAAACGACCACAAGATTTCAATACAACGACACACAGAATATTGGCGCCCAAAACGACCAACAACAGCTCAGCAGTCGAACTACACGCCAAACTGGACAGCAACAACATGACGACGAAAATACACTGTCTAAAATTACGTCAATGACCAGGGCAGGTAACCAGAACGACAATGCCCACAAGGCAGAAGATACCGCTGGTCAACTTCAGTAATAGGGAATAATTATGTTAAGTTATACTCCACAGAAAGACGGCTGGAATCTTAGCTGACTTAAATACACACACGTTGTTGCTCGTGGGAATGTCCTAAAAGCGACGACCAGGATCAAACGAAGAAATGTAAATAGTTGAGGCTCGATAGTAGCTTATGTGAGGACTCAACTTTCGTGTTCAAGATCGGTGGGCGACGAACTTCGTAGCACTCGCATGCAGCACCCCACAGTCCAACCGCGCGTACACACCGCCATCGGCTCTGGCCCGAATCCGCGCGATGGGGACTTCCTTGCAGCTCCACACCAAGCGACCGCCTAGACCTGGAAACGGTGAAAGGAGCAAGTATACGTCGGCCGATGAGACGACACACCGAACGACCAACCAACGGTGGTCCTGTCCCAATCTCCCTCCGTCGGACAGTTCATGTGTATCGCCAGTGGTCGGCGATCATTGGCTGCCCGTGCCTCATCGGGGCTCCGTCCCCAATTTCACTGTTGGTGCGTCCCAACTGCACTGCTGGTCTGTCTCCAATTCACTTCCATACACAGGACGTCCCGGAAATACTATCGGTCGCTCCAGAGATGGTATGACAGTGCACTTATCGATACGCGCTGCTGCTGCCGCTCACGGGCAAGTAAGGCAGGAATTTAGTGACGCCAGTAAATGGAATAAGAAAACGAGGCGGCAATACCTTAATAGAAGATAACAAACAATAAATGGCATGAACACGAGCCGTGCACGGTTCACTGTAAAATAGCGCAGCGCTTTGCACTGCCAGATACGTAGCTTCCCCCAGGATCTGAGAAGCTTCTCACATGCCTTTCTTGCAACTGAAGCAGATGAATGGCATATACAGTTGAGAACAATTATATTTGGTACAACATTTCTAAGATTTTTTATGACAGAATTACGGCCTCCCAACATTGCAGACGCGTTGTCACAAGCCATACCAATTACATTTGTAATTTGGAATATCCTTCTCTTTCAACATACTCTCCAGAGCTATGAGTAGGTTTTCTGCCGAGCAATCTTCGGCATCCAAAGGGATCAATTCCAGAAGTTGTCTTTTCACACGCCCGTCAGTTCAGTTGTTGAAGCATATTTCACTAAAACGCATATATGTTTGCTGTCTGGTATGCCCATACTTTCCTCCACTAGAATAGAAAATTTAATGTCCTTCGGTGACTGAACCGTTTTATCAGTTTCCACCTTCGCAATAACAGTTTTCCTTATATTGGTACACTCTATGTGACCTAAAGTCACCTCTGAAGCTATTTTGAAGTCAGAGAAAACATGTCTTCTCTCAGTAACAAGATGGTCCACTGCTGAAAACGCAACATTATGCCCTGCGAAATAAGTTGCTAATCTTATTTCAACTGTCTTCACTTTTTCCGCATGTTTGCTTTCATCACACATTTTCGTAAAACTGTCACCAACGGTTGTGTTACTTTGCACAATTTTAGCATTTTTAATGTGTTTAACTCGAGAAGCATGTTTTCCTAGTTCGCTTTTACCGCAAGTAACAATCGCGTTGCCGCTTTACACTTCACCTTTCTATTGTCACCTTCAACGGCCTCCAACCACCCTTTAAATCTATCAATTTGAAGCCAAGACTCTTGGAAAGTTTTACTATGTTTTTCGGGATCTAATTCACTGAAACCGATTTCGATTTCTTTGTACTCGAGGGACCGTAGTCTGACATTCTTCAATGCATACAATTATTATTTAATAAGATTAAGATTAGCACACAAGACACCTCGTCGAAGCGACAGCCAACGGATAAAAACCTCGAGTGACACTGAACTGAGCGTTAAACGACTTCAAACAACACGATATAAGAATGTGCTACGTTACAGCTTAACATGCCACTTGACTTGACCTCCCGCCTAACTTGCATTCTGAAATGCATTTTTTATTCGGAAATTCGACAATGTTTCACACGTGTCACTCATTCATAAATAATGGTTCATTTAAGTCGTGCATGCGAAAGGCAATTCGAACTAAAAATAACTAATACAGTGGGAGTGGTGGCTGCTGGTTGAGCAAACGACAGTCAGCGGGTGTTGTATAATTACTTCCGTGAGCTGTTTTACCTTATTTTCGCGACATGTGACAATCATATCTATAACGGAACACGCGTAACCTTTGTGAGAATGCTGATTGCTGGTTGTAAAAATGACAGATGGCGGGTGTCGTGTATTTAACGTCCGTGAAATGTTCATCTTTGTTCTTGTATGCACCATAACCATTACTACACTATGTTAGAGGCAGCAATTAAATGTCCCACATTCATCTTACTTTTTGCAAAAAAAAATCTCTTTGCCCCTTCCTGAAAAATATTTGTCAAAATGTTGCACAATATGGAATAAATCCCACGGATTGGCAACATTATTGTCAGTATCGTCATTTCCTTGTATTTTCATTTGTTTTCGTTCCCTTATACGGCCGATGGTCATTCGTACTCGCAACTGCGAATACAATTCATGTATTTCATAACAGCTGTACTCGCCGCAGTGCCTGTTCCTGTAGAATGTCCAAAGAAACATTGCAGCGTTCTTCCTAACAACACCGGCCCTGCAATATTGTATTTACTTGCCGATAACAGGCGGCGACTTTCAGTCACATATCCTCCCCTGTACAGGAATAACAATATACCGGGTGATCAAAAAGTCAGTATAAATTTGAAAACTGAATAAATCACGGAATAATGTAGATAGAGAGGTACAAATTGCCACACATGCTTGGAATAACATGGGGTTTTATTAGAACCAAAAAAATACAAAAGTTCAAAAAATGTCCGACAGATGGCACTTCATCTGATCAGAATAGCAATAATTAGCGTAACAAAGTAAGACAAAGCAAAGATGATGTTCTTTACAGGAAATGCTCAACATGTCCACCATCATTCCTCAACAATAGCTGTAGTCGAGGAATAATGTTGTGAACAGCACTGTAAAGCATGTCCGGATTTATGGTGAGGCATTGGCGTCTGATGTTGTCTTTCAGCATCCCTAGAGATGTCGGTCGATCAGGATACACTTGCGACTTCAGGTAACCCCAAAGCCAATAATCGCATGGATTGAGGTCTGGGGTCCTGGGAGGCCAAGCATGACGAAAGTGGCGGCTGAGCACACGATCATCACCAAACGACGCGCGCAAGAGATAAAAAAAAATGGTTCAAATGGCTCTAAGCACTATGGGACTCAACTGCTGTGGTCATCAGTCCCCTAGAACTTAGAACTACTTAAACCTAACTAACCTAAGGACATCACACACACCCATGCCCGAGGCAGGATTCGAATCTGCGACCGCAGCAGCAGCGCGGCTCCGGACCGCAAGAGATCTTTCACGCGTCTAGCAATATGGGATGGAGCGCCATCCTGCATAAACATCGTACGTTCCAGCAGGTGTTTATCAGCCAGGCTGGGGATGATGCGATTCTGTAACATATCGGCGTTCCTCTCATCCGTCACGGTAGCAGTTACAAAACCAGAATCACGTATTTCCTCGAAGAAAAAAGGTCCGATGACGGTAGATGTGGTAAATCCAACCCATACCGTGACTTTCTCGTCGTGCAATGGAGTTCCCACGACAGTTCTAGGATTTTCGGTAGCCCAAATTCTGCAGTTGTGGGCGTTGACAGACCCTCGGAGCGTGAAATGAGCATCGTCGGTCCACAACACGTTACTCAACCAATCGTCATCTTCCGCCATGTTTTGAAACGCCCACACCGGAAGTGCCCTCCGCTTCACTAAATCGCCAGGTAACAGTTCATGATGCCGATGGATTTTGTACGGATAGCATCGGAGGGTACGCCTCAGTGCCAACGAAACAGTAGTGTATGGAATGCCGGTGCGACGTGCGACTGCACGAGCGCTGACTTCCCCGTGCATAGACGAACCGGCTACAGTCTCCCAGTCTCCATTTCTTCCTGAACTGTCTCAGCAGCATTATGCCTTGTGCTCAGTGCTACGGGGTCTATCGTCTAAACAACCCGTGGCTTCGAACTTCGAAATCATTCTCGCCACAGCTGCATTTGTCAACGGACCTTTACCCGTTCGAATCCCCTTCCTAAGGCGATAGGATCGTAACGCTGAACTACCACATTCCCCATTCTGATAATACAGCTTCACTAAAACCGCCTTTTCAGGTAACGTCAACATGCTGCGACTGCTGGCGCATCTGATTCTCTCTCTCATTACTGCTCCTTTTATACTCGACTGTCATGCGCAGTCACTGACGTTTTGCTGTCCAGCGCCATCTGTCAGATGGTTATAATAAAACCCCATGTCATTCCAAGCATGTGTGTCAATTTTTACCTCTCTATCTACATTATTCCGTGGTTTATTAAGTTTTCAAATTTATACTGTCTTTTGATCACCCAGTAGGTGTGTACTAGGACAATTTGTGACGCTAGAACGACGACATGTTACGGATGTTTGGGTCGGGCCGTTGGTTCGTGCACAGATAGCCAAAGCGTAGGATACACATTTACGAGCAAGTCATATGCAGATGACCTGGTGTTGATAGTACGAAATGAAAACAATTTGAGTGTGGCTTTGGATTGGATACGCAAATGAGGAACGGCCACTGGCAGCCATATAAATATGGACAAGAGTGTAGCGATGAATAATGATGTTGGACTAGCAGAAGAATGTGTAGTACACTTGCAGCTCTTGGATACCTTGAAATGCCTAGGTATTGTTTTTATCAAGGACCTATGTCGCACAGCAGCGTAACCTTAGTGAGAATAAGAAACTATAACAGTTAGTCCGTACGGGCGTTAGAGGGAACATCATACGGGCATTAGACATGATCCTGCTGGTTACGTATGTTAACACCTACCTGGCGTCACGAATTTCGCATTTTGCTCAAGTACTCCCAATGCCGGTGTCGTAGCACGACGAATACTGGCGGCGTTCGGCCTTTGTCAGTGCAGGCCTACTGTTTCAAGTAAGATACGGCGCCCTTACCCTTCCACTTGGTAGGAGTGGACTTGGTCTTGCGCATGGTCGTGATCGAGGGGTGGCACTATATATCAGCACAATATGGAGGTGACATTAGACTTGTCTGACAGGAATCTTAATAGAAGAACTAGCACCTGTTTCTCGAATGGCGCCAGTGGCTGTCCAGCACATTGCCCAGTCACTCCAGCATACACGCACTTTATAAAGAGTACAGCTACGTTCAGTCGGCTCTGCCGGAAACCAGACCTGCAACGGTGCGTGACATCTATCGGATACTAACAACCGGACGACACAGCAATCCTACTGTGAGGAAGCATCCACACATCAATTGGCAAGTTGTAAGAATACCGCCTTAAATGCGGTCCCTCGGCAGAAGTGTGGCGTTTGGCGACACAAATGATCGCTTTCTCTCTTCGAATGCGACAACACAACATTTAACAAGGGATTATATTCTTCCCGGACGGGATCTACTATCCACGTACCGAAACGAATGCCGTAACGTGGCTTCGAGGCCAGACGGTGCTCTATTTGTTCAGAGATGGCCCAAAGAATACAGGAAAGCCCCGCCGCCCCCCCCCCCCCCCCCATCAACCATGGATCTTGCCGTTGGTGGGGAGGCTTGCGTGCCTCAGTGATACAGATGTCCGTACCGTAGGTGCAACCACAACGGAGGGGTATCTGATGAGAGGCCAGACAAACATGTGGTTCCTGAAGAGGAGCAACAGCCTTTCCAGTAGCTGCAGGGGCAACAGTCTGGATGATTGACTGATCTGGCCTTGTAACACTAACCAAAACAGCCTTGCGTGCTGGTACTGCGAACGGCTGAAAGCAAGGGGAAACTACAGCCGTAATTTTTCCCGAGGGCATGCAGCTTTACTGTATGGTTAAATGACGATGGCGTCCTCTTGGGTAAAATATTCCGAAGGTAAAACAGTCCCCCATTCGGATCTCCGGGCGGGGACTACTCAAGAGGACGTCGTTATCAGGAGAAAGAAGACTGGCGTTCTACGGATCGGAACGTGGAATGTCAGATCCCTTAATCAGGCAGGTAGGTTAGAAAATTTAAAAAGGGAAATGGATAGGTTAAAGTTAGATATAGTGGGAATTAGTGAAGTTCGGTGGCAGGAGGAACAAGACTTTTGGTCAGGTGAATACAGGGCTATAAATACAAAACAGAAGTAATGCAGGAGAAGATTTAATAATGATTAAAAAAATAGAAGTGCGGGTAAGCTACCACAAACAGCACAGTGAACGCATTATTGTGGCCAAGATAGATACGAAGCCCTAGCTTACTACAGTAGTGCAAGTTTATATGCCAACTAGCTCTGCAGAGGATGAAGAAATTGCTGAAATGTATGATGAGATAAGAGAAATTATTCAGGTAATGAAGGGAGACGAAAATTTAATAGTCATGGGTGACTGGAATTCAAGATTGGGAAAACAGAGAGAAGGAAACATAGTAGGTGAATATGGATTGGGGGGAAGAAATGAAAGAGGAAGCCGTCTGGTAGAATTTTGCACAGAGCAGAACTTAATCATAGCTAACACTTGGTTCAAGAATCTTAAAAGAAGGTTGTATACATGGAAGAACCCTGGAGATACTAGTAGGTATCAGATAGATTATATAATGGTTAGACAGAGATTTAGGAACCAGGTTTTAAATTGTAAGACATTTCCAGGAGCAGATGTGGACTCTAACCACAATATATTGGTTATGAACTGTAGATAAAAACTGAACAAACTGCAAAAAGGTGGGAATTTAATGAGATGGGACCTGGATAAACTGACTAAACCATAGGTTGTACAGAGTTTCAGGGAGAGCATAAGGGAACAATTGACACGAATGGGGGAAAGAAATACAGTAGAAGAAAATGGGTAGCTCTGAGGGATGAAGTAGTGAAGGCAGCAGAGGATCAAGTAGGTAAAAAGACGAGGACTAGTAGAAACCCTTGGGTAACAGAAGAAATATTGAATTTAATTGATGAAAGAAGAAAATATAAAAATGCAGGAAATGAAACAGGCAAAAAGGAATACAAATGTCTCAAAAATGAGATCGACCGGATGTGCAAAATGACTAAGCAGGGATGGCTAGAGGACAAATGCAAAGATGTAGAGGCTTATCTCACTAGGGGCAAGATAGATACTGCCTACAGGAAAATTAAAGAGACCTTTGGAGAAAAGAGAGCCACTTGTATGAATATCAAGAGCTCAGATGGAAACCCAGTTCTAAGCAAAGAAGGGAAGGCAGAAAGGTGGAAGGAGTATATAGAGGGTCTATACAAGGGCGATGTACTTGAGGACAATATTATAGAAATGGAAGAGCATGTAGATGAGGACGAAATGGGAGATATGATACTGCGTGAAGAATTTGACAGAGCACTGAAAGACGTGAGTCGAAACAAAGGCCCGGGAGTAGACAACATTCCATTAGAACTACTGACGGCCTTGGGATAGCCAGTCCTGACAAAACTTTACCATCTGGTGAACAAGATGTATGAGACAGACGAAATACCCTCAGACTTCAAGAAGAATATAATAATTCCAATCCCAAAGAAAGCAGGTGTTGAAAAATGTGAAAATTACCGAACTATCAGTTCAGTAAGTCACAGCTGCAAAATACTAACGCGAATTCTTTACAGGCGAATGGAAAAACTAGTAGAAGTCGACCTCGAGGAAGATCAGTTTGGATTCCGTAGAAATGTTGGAACACTTGAGGCAATACTAAGCTTACGACTTATCTTAGAAAATATATTAAGTAAAGGCAAACCTACGTTTCTAGCATTTGTAGACTTAGAGAAAGCTTTTAACTATGTTGACTGGAATACTCTCTTTCAAATTCTGAAGGTGGCAGTGGTAAAATACAGGGAGCGAGAGGCTACTTACAATTTGTACAGAAACCAGATGGCAGTTATAAGAGTCGAGGGGCACGAAAGAGAAGCAGAGATTGGGAAGGGAGTGAGACAGGGTTGTAGCCTCTCCCCGATGTTATTCAATCTGTATTTTGAACAAGCACTATAGGAAACAAAAGAAGAATTTGGTGTAGGTATTAAAATCCATCGAGAAGAAATAAAAACTTTGAGGTTCCTTGATGTCATTGTAATTCTGTCAGAGACAGCAAAGGACTTGGAAGAGCAGTTGAACGGAATGGACAGTGTCTTGAAAGGAGGATATAAGATGAACATCAACAAAACCAAAACGAGGATAATGGAATGTAGTCGCATTAAGTCTGGTGATGCTGAGGGAATTAGATTAGGAAAGGAGACACTTAAAGTAGTAAAGGAGTTTTGCTATTTGGGGAGCAAAATATCTGATGATGGTCGAAGTAGAGAGGATATAAAATGTAGACTGGCAATGGCAAGGAAAGCGTTTCTGAAGAAGAGAAATTTGTTAACATCGAGTATAGATTTAAGTGTCAAGAAGTCGTTTCTGAAAGTATTTGTATGGAGTGTAGCCATGTATGGAAGTGAAACATGGACGATAAATAATTTGGACAAGAAGAGAATAGAAGCTTTCGAAACGTGGTGCTACAGAATAAAGCTGAAAATTAGATGGGTAGATCACATAACTAATGAGGAGGTATTGAATAGGATTGGGGAGAAGAGAAGTTTGTGGCACAACTTGACTAGGAGAGGGGACCGGTGGGTAGGACATGTTCTGAGGCATCAGGGGATCACACATTTAGCATTGGAGGGCAGCGTGGAGGGTAAAAATAGTAGAGGGAGACCAAGAAATGAATACACTAAGCAGATTCAGAAGGATGTAGGTTGCAGTAAGTACTGGGAGGTGAAGAAGCTTGCACAGGATAGAGTAGCATGGAGAGCTGCATCAAACCAGTCTCAGGACCGAAGACCACAACAACAACATACAGGAAAGACATATAAAGATCGTGAACAATGCAAAATACCGACAGTATTTCTGTAACTTCCTGTGGAGTGCGTTTCAAGAGCCCCTGCATAGCCGGAAGGTCCAGGGTAGGCGAATTTAAGTTATCGATGCGAAGAAAGAATGAACGGAAGATAAGAATCGGTGGATACCATATACTTGCGAGAAGACATACCCGTATGACAGAACAGGGGGGGGGGGGGGGGGGATAGGAAATACGATTCTCCGTTATGATGTGCCCTTTCTGTATGTAATGCGAGAATAATGTTCAGTTTACTAGATTTCGAACAAAACGGAAATATTATTTGTGGTAAGACAATGCAGTGGTTGTTACCAAAATTTAAAGTCACTTAAATGTTATATCTGAACCAGGATTTGTGAAAAGTATTCATTGAAATTTGAAGCATAGTTGGATAAGTGTTTCGTTTAACATAATTTTTATATTTAGATTAAAGTTCAGTCTTGATCACGTTATGTCTGTTTTAATGAGTAACCGGTTTCGGTTTTTTCTATAAAACCATCATCAGACCCATTGGCTCCTTTGGGTTGGTAGGTGGAGCTCTCCTTGCTGCTGCAGCAAGGAGAGCTCCACCTACCAACCCAAAGGAGCCAATGGGTCTGATGATGGTTTTATAGAAAAAACCGAAACCGGTTACTCATTAAAACAGACATAACGTGATCAAGACTGAACTTTAATCTAAATATAACAATTAATTGGTCACTGAATTCCAAAAATGTTTGCCAAAATTTAACATAATTTTATTATATTTTTCATTTCTGACGTATGTTTACCTTTCCAAAGTTTCTTACTTATTACAATGTTAATTTTACGTCATATAATTTTTAACTTCACTTGAAATTTGTTCTTTAACAACATCCGTAATACAAGCTATTAGATCATTCTGTGTGTCGGAGGAAGTGCCTTTTGATACTCCACCGGATACTAACTTATCTTTCATGTATGATTCTTTTTCTGCCAAAATCCGAGGATTCTAAATAATTTCCTTTATTTACTGATACCTCAGCTTCCTCAAGAAAGCGATGAGCTAACAAAACAAAAGAAAATGTTTAATTGTGAGTGAAATCTTATGGGACTTAACTGCTAAGGTCATCAGTCCCTAAGCTTACACACTACTTAACCTAAATTCTCCTAAGGACAAACACACACACTCAAGCCCATGGGAGGACTCGAACCTAGCCGGGACCAGCCGCAAGTTTCATGACTCCAGCGGCCTAGACCGATTGGCTAATTCCGCGCGGTCGAAGAGCTGACACTTGCCGTACTAAAAATCAGTGTCGAAATATGTCTCTTCATTATACTTCTGTTTCGATCAACCATCTCGTTGTGTTTCAACACTTCCTAGCGTGTTGCTTCTGAAAGGACATTGTCAATTCTAACTGTACATAGATGATGGTATTTAACAGCTGCTGTGTTATATGAAATGGAACATTTATGCTTTTTAGCTTTCAAAAGGAAATTTTGAAGACTCTCTTCGTCCACTCTCCACTTACCCCATTCAAAGCCGTCATTACCCATTGCAAATAGTACACAGTAAAACGAAAAAACTTTGTTCCCTACAACGCTCCCACTTAACCACAGTTTTGAATTATACCATTGTGTTTGGGAACGTTTTACAAATTTTCCACAAGATTTTTTGGTGGGCAGACTTGGCGTCTGATTTCGTTGTTTCACCAACAGTTTATCTTCCAAAGAAAGATAAGAGAAGAATGCAGGATTTCCAGTTAAAAAATTCAGTGGGTCTTCTGATGAAATAAACGCGTCCTTGGTAGTTTGAGATAGTCAGCAGTACTATTCTTTGCAACATAATGATTTAAATATTAGACAACTTACAGTTTTCCTTTCGACAACACAGTGTCAGGACAGATTGACGATGACACCTCACACGTGACCGGGCACACCGAAATTACTCCACTAGTCAGTAAATCACTACTACTACCTACTACCTTTTAATTACAAAATACGTGTTCGAGGCGTGTATCCACATGCTGGCGAGAAGTAGAAACAAGACAAAAGCCACCTTTTTAAAAACGTTATCCACGCTATAGAAACCCCAGATGTAAAAGAAACGGGCTTCCTGCGCATGCTCGTAACAGTAGCAGAATTCCGAGTTGCTATTGGTTACAAAGCTAGAGAAGAGATGCATTATACTGGCGGGTACATATCATCATCATCATCATCAGCCAATTCAATCATTAAGTGATGTGGCCTCTTCGAGTCGTGGAGTCAGGTAGGCCTTCAGCAGTCTTCTCCAAGTGGGACGGTCTTGGGCAGTTCTCTGCCAGGTGTTACCAGCGATCTTCTTGATGTCTTTGTCCCATCTGTCTGGTGGTCTTCCTCTAGGCCTCCAGTGCTCTCTCGGACTCCACTCCAGTACTAGCTTCGTCCATCTGTTGTCTTTTCTTCTTGCAACGTGGCCAGCCCACTGCCATTTCAAGGAACCTACTGTCTCTAAGATGTCATTAACCTTCGTCACAGACCGGATGTCATCTGCCCTTTTCCTGTCCTTTCTTGTATAGCCCAGCATTGATCTCTCCATGGCTCTCTGTGCTGTCCTAAGTTTCCCTTTTGTAAATGAGTTCAGTGTCCATGTCTCGCAGCCATACGTCATCACAGGAAGAATGCATTGATCAAATACTGCTTTCTTCAGATTTACTGGCATTTTTGATCTGAATACTTTTGAATTCTTCCCAAATGCTTGCCAGCCAAGCTTGATGCGTCGATAGATTTCTGGCCTTATGTCTCCCTTCATATTTATAATCTGGTCAAGGTAGACATATTCATTGACCTCTTCTAGTAGACTGTCCTTGACTTTCACATCTCCAGGTGGGACCCATTTGTTGGACATTACTTTTGTTTTGGAAAGGTTCGTGTTCAAGCCAACCAGCTGACATTCCGATGCAAGATCTGTAACTATATGTGTCTTTCTTTTTTTTCTTTTTGTGAAGTCTGTGGTGCAAGCCGGTGATCGAATCTCGATCTGAGTTCAGGTAGCCGTTCTGATCGCTGCGGCGAAGTTCAAACGTAAAATACATACAGGGTGTATCAAAACGAATCACGCGATTTTTAAAAAATCATAACTATTATGATATTTGAGATATGCGGGTGAACAAGTACTGTTGGAAAGAGCATGGTTTCCGCTAGGTAGCAGCAGTCTGTACCCACTTGTCTGGACAAAATGGTTCAAATGGCTCTAAGTACTATGGGACTTAACATCTGAGGTCATCAGTCCCCTAGACTTAGAACTACTTAAACCTAACTAACCTAAGGACATCACACACGCCCATGCCCGAGGCAGCGTTCGAACCTACGACCGTAGCAGCAGCGCGGCTCCAGACTGTAGCGCCTAGATCCGCTCGGCCACTCCGGCTGGCGTGTGGAGTTCTGTAATTTCATTCTTAGCAAGATGGAGGACGTCCGCTTTCTTCCACGCTTAGTGTGTAGTGATGAGGCAACATTCCATTTAAATGGAAAGGCCGTCGTAATGTGAGAGTTATGGGGTATGGAACAACCACATGAAGTTGTACAGCATGAGAGGCACTCTCCAAAATTTAATGTTTTCTACGCAGCTTCAATGGGAAAAGGTGTACGGTCGATTTTTATAGGAAGCATATATCTCGATATGCTTGAGGACCTTCTTTTCCCACAGTTGGAGACTGATCCGAACGGCTTCCTTTACCAACAGGATTGGGCACCACCACGCTGGCGTTTGGAAGTGCGGGAATATTTAAGTCAAAGGATTACTGAACGATGGATCAGTCGCACTGGACCAAATGATTCAATCTTACATTGCTGGCCTCAAAGGTCACCGAACCTGACTGCATATGATTATTTCTTATGGGGTTTATAAGAGACTGTTTATATGGGTCCGTTACCAGCAACAATGAATGAACTGAGACATCGCATAACAGCAGCTGTGGAAGCTATAACTCGAAACATGCTCGCTGCAGTGTGAGAACAATTCGAATAACGCACTGACATATGTCTTGCATCTCATAGGTGTTGCAATTTGCAACACCTATGAAAAGGTACGGAAAAAAAAACTTTTGGAGTTTCCCGTTCATCAAAAAACAAAATTGATTTAATATTTTTATTAGTTTTAGAAATATAGGCGTGCCAAATAGGATGATTCTTTTTTATGCACGCTGTATTTGAAAACATTTACGAGGATACGTGATCAGATCGGATAAAATTCAGTTTGGACGAATTAATTCGGAATTTTTTTGGGTTGGTTCAGTCTTAGAGCCTTAATGGACGCTTCGCCACTGGCCTGCTGTCTAAATGAGTGCTGGAGATCTTTCCCGGGCTAAAAGGCGACGGTGGCAATGGATTCGTCACCTATCCACCTCCTAGCGCCGCAGCGATCAGAACGGCTACCTGTACTCAGATCGAGATCCGATCACCGGCTTGCACCACAGGCATCATAAAAAGAAAAAAAAAGAAAGACACGTAATGGTGTTACACGTGATGGAAAGTGAAACATGCCAGAGAAAGAACCCACATGAATTAGTAAAAGAAAGTAACACTGGAAGCCCCACTTACGGATTTTGGCATATGTGCTACAGAGCTACTCATTCTTCTTTAGAAGTGAAAAAAAAAACTGACTTACATCTTGAAAGTTACCTGCATGTCAAAGAAACTTAACTCTTGATACTATGCATCAAAAAACGAAGCGCAGCGGAATGTACAGTCGTACCTAAACAAGAAATAGTGTATCAGATCACAGCTTTTTCTATGAGGGGTATTCAAATGAAAACGAGACAGGTGGACAAAAAGTATCTAAACTGTTTTTATTTCAAAAACAAACCGCCTTAACTCTTAATAATTTATTCCACAGTGAGACAAGATGGTCAATGCCATCATGGGAAAATGCTTGCGGTTGCCTACTGAACTACGATTGTATTCCAGGCGCGCACCTCTTCATCCGAAGCGACGAAAGTCTTGCTTCATGGCTGTATTAATATGGAAACCGCACGGGGAGAGACCAAGACTGTATGGAGGATATGTGATGGTTTCCCAGCGAAACTTCAGCAGCGTAGGCGCAACAACCTTGGTCACACGTGGGCCCGATGTAGATGTAGAATGTTAATAACGTTTGTTTTATTTAAAAAGCTTTGAGAGTTTTCAAGTAAAAATTCGGAGGCATTACTTTTCAGCACGCGCTGTGTGTCAGAATACATTGTGCAAAAGATTCTTGTGTTGTCGACATGTGCAAAGCGTAAAGATCTTATAATTGTGCCCTGTATGTGCCCAGGTGACTATACATCTGGCCTGTGGCAAATACAGATGTAAGATTGAGAGAGGTGGTTTGGTGAACACATCTGCAGCAGTGTTTAGGACCGTGCAGCACATATAAAACTGCTTTCGGTCTGCTCTGGTGACATTTACCTTCAACTAAACGCATGTTTATGCCAGACTTCTTAATTCTGTTTGTTGTTTCTTTGGTGAACAAGCCAATGTATTCCGCTAAGCACAATGCTATTTTCTGTAGTTTATTGTGAAGACGAGCATGAATCACCGTCACTACGACGTATTATTACTGTGTATCCTCATATTACATTAGTGTTTCACACAAGGAAAGCAACGTGTTCTCCGCGAAGTAACTATCTACATCTACAGCATACTTCGCAAACCATCTAATGGTGTGTGTGGCGGAAGGTACTTTCGGTACCACTATCTGATCCCTCCAAGCCTGTTCCACTCGTGAATAGTGCGTAGGAAGCATGATTGTCGGTAAGCCTCTGTATTGATTCTAATTTCTCGAATATTCTGCTCGTTGTCAATACGCGAGATGTATGTGGGGGAACTAATATGTTGTCTGACTCCTCCTGAAGAGTGCTGTCCCTAAATTTCGATTAGGGATCCCAGACAGATGAACAACACTCAAGAATCGGACGAACAAGCGCCTTATAAGCCACTTCTCTCGTAGATGAGTTACATCTCCTTAAGATTCTTCCGATGAATCTGAGTCTGGTGTCTGCTTTTCCCACCATCTGTTTTATATGGTCATTCCAGTTAAGGTCGCTCTGTGTAGTTACGCCTAGATATTTTACAGAAGACTCTGTATCCAGCTGGTTTTCATCAGTAGTGTGGCTGTACAGTAGTGGATTTCTTTTCCTATGTATGCGCAATATGTTATTTATTTGGCCCGTCCGCATATCCGCGCGGTCTAACGCGCTGCTTCCCGAGCGGGAAGGCATGCCGGTTCCCAGCACGAATCCGCCCGGCGGATTAGTGTCGAGATCCGGTGTGACAGCCAGTCTGTGGATGGTTTTTCAGACGGTTTTGCACCTATCTCGGCGAATGCGGGCTGGTTCTCCTTATTCCGCCTCGGTTACACTGTGTCGGCGATTGTTGTGCCAACAGCATTTCCACGTACACGTACACCATAATTATTCTACCGCGCAAACATTTGGGGCTGCACTTGTCTGCTATGAGACATTCCCGGGGGGTCCACTGGGGGCCGAACCGCACAATAACCCTAGGTTCGGTGTGGGGCGGCGGTGGGGTTGGTGGACTGCTGTGGTCTGTCGTTGGGTTGTGAACCACTGCAGGCTATGGCGGGAAGAATCCTATCCTTCGTTTCTAGGTCCCCAGTTTAATACATACATACATTTACGTTCAGGATCAACTGTCAGAGTCTGCACCATTCAACAATTCTCAGCAGGTCGTTCTGCAAATTCTTACTATCTTCTGGCATTGCTACTTTGGCATAGACAACTACATCATCTGCGAATAGCCTTAAATAGCATCCGACGCTTTCTACTACATCATTTATATACACTCCTGGAAATTGAAATAAGAACACCGTGAATTCATTGTCCCAGGAAGGGGAAACTTTATTGACACATTCCTGGGGTCAGATACATCACATGATCACACTGACAGAACCACAGGCACATGGACACAGGCAACAGAGCATGCACAATGTCGGCACTAGTACAGTGTATATCCACCTTTCGCAGCAATGCAGGCTGCTATTCTCCCATGGAGACGATCGTAGAGATGCTGGATGTAGTCCTGTGGAACGGCTTGCCATGCCATTTCCACCTGGCGCCTCAGTTGGACCAGCGTTCGTGCTGGACGTGCAGACCGCGTGAGACGACGCTTCATCCAGTCCCAAACATGCTCAATGGGGGACAGATCCGGAGATCTTGCTGGCCAGGGTAGTTGACTTACACCTTCTAGAGCACGTTGGGTGGCACGGGATACATGCGGACGTGCATTGTCCTGTTGGAACAGCAAGGTCCCTTGCCGGTCTAGGAATGGTAGAACGATGGGTTCGATGACGGTTTGGATGTACCGTGCACTATTCAGTGTCCCCTCGACGATCACCAGTGGTGTACGGCCAGTGTAGGAGATCGCTCCCCACACCATGATGCCGGGTGTTGGCCCTGTGTGCCTCGGTCGTATGCAGTCCTGATTGTGGCGCTCACCTGCACGGCGCCAAACACGCATACGACCATCATTGGCACCAAGGCAGAAGCGACTCTCATCGCTGAAGACACGTCTCCATTCGTCCCTCCATTCACGCCTGTCGCGACACCACTGGAGGCGGGCTGCACGATGTTGGGGCTTGAGCGGAAGACGGCCTAACGGTGTGCGGGACCGTAGCCCAGCTTCATGGAGACGGTTGCGAATGGTCCTCGCCGATACCCCACGAGCAACAGTGTCCCTAATTTGCTGGGAAGTGGCGGTGCGGTCCCCTACGGCACTGCGTAGGATCCTACAGTCTTGGCGTGCATCCGTGCGTCGCTGCGGTCCGGTCCCAGGTCGACGGGCACGTGCACCTTCCGCCGACCACTGGCGACAACATCGATGTACTGTGGAGACCTCACGCCCCACGTGTTGAGCAATTCGGCGGTACGTCCACCCGGCCTCCCGCATGCCCACTATACGCCCCCGCTCAAGTCCGTCAACTGCACATACGGTTCACGTCCACGCTGTCGCGGCATGCTACCAGTGTTAAAGACTGCGATGGAGCTCCGTATGCCACGGCAAACTGGCTGACACTGACGGCGGCGGTGCACAAATGCTGCGCAGCTAGCGCCATTCGACGGCCAACACCGCGGTTCCTGGTGTGTCCGATGTGCCGTGCGTGTGATCATTGCTTGTACAGCCCTCTCGCAGTGTCCGGAGCAAGTATGGTGGGTCTGACACACCGGTGTCAATGTGTTCTTTTTTCCATTTCCAGGAGTGTATATGGTAAACAACAACGGTCCTATCACACTTCCCTGTGGTACTCCGGATATTACCTTTAGATACTATTCTGGTAGGACGCAAAGCTTAGACAAGCTAATTACATCTGTTAATGTGTGATGTGTTGCAAACATTTACACTGCCTGACAGTAAAAGTGAAGCACCCAGACGACATTGTCAAATGTCAGCGTACCTTTGTACACATACACAACATCGGCAGTTATTGAGTGATTGAGCTGCAATTCTCTGTGGCAGGTACAATGGGCACCATGGTGCATTAGTGTTGTGCGTGTCCGGAGTTATTGCCAGGCCTCGTAGGGTATAGAAGGCTCATGAGGAGCGTCAGATATTGAGTGATCACTGTCAAGGTCACGGAGATGCTGAATAATCGTGTGATTGTTATCAGTTCCTGAGTCTGAAAGAGGGATTATCGTGGGTTTTCATTTGGGCGGTGGTGGAATCGTGCAATATCCAGATTTGTGGGCCATTCGAATGTTACATTAGTCCGATGTTGGATTGCACGGGAATGTGGTGCACGCATGCTTGTCGTCAAGGTTCCGATCAAACGCGACTCACCAGCACAAGTGAGGATCGTCGTTCTGTGTACCAAGCACTTTCCAACCCCTTATATCTGTGTCTGCCATTCGAGAACAACCAATGGATTCCCTACAATATTCTGTGCTATACCTCACCAATAGATCAGCAGCAGCCGAACTACGGAATTACAACTGGCGCCGTGGTGTGGGGATCCATTGGGTATCGGATGGTAGTCACTGGGGGACCTCTGAAGGCACAACAGTACATTACGGACATCCTGCGTCCTCAAGTTTTACCGATCATGCTATAGTTCTGTGGTACCACTTTTCAAGAGGACAATGCTATTCCACACATGGTAGTTTTCTCTATGAACTGTTTGCGAGATGATGAGATACTTCTGGCAAGAAAGATCCCCAGATCTGACCCTGATAGAACATGTGTGAGACATCCTCGAATGTCAACTATATCCCAGATCCAGTATGCAGGATATTAAGGACAACTTACTATAGTTGTGAGGCAACTTGTCTCAGGAGAGGATACAACGGCTTTATAACACCCTTCCCAACAAGATCAGTGCTTGAATCAGGCCAGAGAGCGTGCAATGTCGTGCTGATAATGGGCTCATACTTCGAAGTACCTTATAAATTTGACTCGCTTTTGTAATCTCTGAAATAACATCACATACTCTCTCAACACGTGAAGTTTCAGTTCGTTTCCTCCTCACCTTCTGGATGCCCTATTCTTCTTCTCATGAAATGAAATAAAATAATAAAAACAATAATAAAATGTACTTTTCACGGTCCCAGGAATCAACCTGGGAGGAGTCCTTGTGACTTTGGGCCAATGGGAGTGAAACGCATCATTGCCTGTCACTTGCAACCATAATGTATTGGATTCAGCAAGAGAATCCATCTAGCCTCTTTCACTCCCCTGTTAAGCCGAGCAACTCAGTGGATGGTTGGGTAACCAATCCCAACGGGAAGCTGGGTCGGCGAACCGATCAGTGCTGGGGCCTCCAAGGCTCACAACCTTGGCAGTATCTTGGTTGGTGCGAAACATGGTCGACCCCAAAAAACAGTTTTTCAACTGACAAAATCATGGAGGAAAGCTCAGCAAATGCTACTACCCCAGGTGGTACCCAATCCACCATCGTCTTGGACGACGCATGCAGGCCTTCGGAATCTGGGGAGCCTGCACCAACATGCTCGAAGGTATCGGAGACTCCTGCAAAGATTAAGCATAAACGCCCAAATTACTTTGCCACGTTTAATGTCAACTCACTTCTGAAGGCTAGTAAACTAAAACAACTTACAGATATCCTGCAACAACATAAGATATTAATTGCAACGATTCAAGAAATAAGATTCACAGATTGTAAGCAGGTGTTTAGGTTTTTATGTTGGTAACGCCATGTAGCGCAAATCACTGACTGTGCTGTGTGCAGTCTGAGGCTGGTTTGCATTGTTGCAATTTTCTATTGTGGCGTTGGGCAGTTGGCTGTTAACAGCGCGTAGCGTTGCGCAGTTGGAGGTGAGCCGCCAGCAGTGGTGGATGTGGGGAAAGAGATGGCAGAGTTTTGAGAGTGGATGATCTGGACGTGTGTCCATCAGAGACAGTAAATTTGTAATACTGGATATCATGAACTGATATGCATATTATGACTTTTGAACACTTTTAAGGTAAATACATTGTTTGTTCTCTATCAAAATCTTTCATTTGCTAAATATGCCTATCAGTTGTTAGAGCCTTCAGTAGTTAGAATCTTTTATTCAGGTGGCAGCATTGGCGCACGCTGTATTGCAGTAGTTTGAGTAACGAAGATTTTTGTGAGGTAAGTGATTCATGAAAGGTATAGGTTATTGTTAGTCAGGGCCATTCTTTTGTAGGAATTTTTGAAAGTCAGATTGCGTTGCGCTAAAAAATATTGTGTGTCAGTTTAAGCACAGTCATTTATAATTTTTCTAAGGGGGCGTTTCAAGATGAACATACCTTTGAGTCAGAGGCTACAGAATATTTAAAGGTAAAACTGGCAAACGCTCTGTAAAAACTATTCCTCACCTTGGCACGGGATTTATAGTCAACAAGAAAATCCTAGACTCCATCATAGAGTTTAGCTCACCAAATAGCCGAGTACCTACTAGGGCAGGGTGTTGCCTCAGTGGAGGGGTAACTGCCGCCGATAAGGCTACGCTGACACAAAAAAGGCGTACCGAGAAGCCAGTTTGGTTACGTTGCCAAACAACGCATCAAATATGAAGATACATCGCGCCAAACCCAGCACCCATAAAATCATCCTGGAGTGGCAGATAAAGACACTCTAGAGATGGTCTTCACTCAGTGGCACAGGCTCGAGACCCAGAACATCAGGTCTAGCAGTGGCCTACAAAACAACGGCTCGCTGAAGACGCTGTTCAATAAAGCTGAAGCTACAATGTCTTGGCATTGGCTGGAATCAGAAGTACAGGAATCAATCGAAGTGCAGGTACCGGTGCTGCTAATGACTAGACGGCGAGTATTCATAGTTACTCTGACCAGCTATGTCGTGACAGGAGCCCAGCTCCTGTCACATAGGTGACTATGGAATTGCAGCGTTATGCTACAGCATGTGGAGATTCAGCCCGTTGCTGTGGCACAGAACGCAATGCCGGCAGTATTCTGGCACACAGTGATAGGATTTCGGAGGCGGCTCTTTTGCACGCCCTTCAACAAATTGCAAAGTCTAGTTTGTGGTTATTGCTGCAGCTTTCCTCCCCCCATAGGAGGACAGGTGGTCGGGAAAAATATCAGTAGTGATGTTCTTTCGTCTGACGTGAGAACAGCGTGGTACAAGGTAGTCAATAACATCATCACCACTAGTGAGCGTCTCTTTGCCATCGGTTTAAGTGACACTAACCTCTGCAGCAAATGCAACCTCGTTGATAGTGTGCCTCATCGTTACACATGTGGAGATCGGATTATCAACTAGAGGTGGACCAGGGAGAAAATTGCTCAAATAACAAGAACTTCAGCAAACAATGTACCGACTAGCATTTTCTTCAGACCAGAGGAAAGTTACTAGCCTCAGGCAAAAAATAACGCAGTGATTTGGTTAATGGGCAAATATACAAGTTATGTTTTTAACAATATTGGGAGCGATGAATGTTGTGGCGTAACAAGACAGCTACGCCACTCGGAAGTAGCCGAAAGGCACGCGTTAGACTCACGCAGGCTAGAGATAGGTCTGAAACAGGACACGTAATGAATGCTATAAAGAAAAGCACGTAGCTGCTGGAATACTTAACTTTAATCCATCCTTGTTGTACATCGCTCTTGACGATACAAGTGAGACTCTATAGATACATGCAATGTTACTAATGGCGCCTTGCTAGGTCGTAGCCATTGACTTGGCTGAAGACTATTCTAACTATCTGCTCTCCAAATGAGCGAGGCTTCGTCAGTGTGCATCGCTAGCGAAGTCGTCCGTACAACTGGGGCGAGTGCTAGTAAGTCTCTCTAGACCTGCCGTGTGGTGGCGCTCGGTGTGCGATCACTGACAGTGGCGACACGCGGGTCCGACATGTACTAATGGACCGCGGCCGATTTAAAGCTACCACCTTGCAAGTGTGGTGTCTGGCGGTGACACCACAATGAACACATTGAATACAAGATGTATATGGAAAATGAATTCGATAAAATACTTAAACATCAGAATCACAATAAGAAATATGGTAACATGCTCCGAATTGTCTTCAACAGAATGGGTATAGGTTAGGAACTGGATTCCTAGTAGAGACGGAATGGGTTGGGTCACGTTCCCGACCCTAACCTCAGCTGCAAGTCACACATGAAAAATAAATCAGCAGTACAGCAGATACAAGAATATGGCGAGAAACATCTGGTGTCTGATATAAAGGAAGATCTTGAACTCCCTATGGGTGCGCTTAGAAGGCTGGAACTGACAAAAATAACAAGGCAGTGAAGAATTTTGCGATGTCGCTGTTCGTGACTGCTCTTCTGTCCACGTAATTTACCCTGGAAGGAACACACATCAAGGATTTACTGAATGATTAATTTGGGTCTGGGAAATGATGATGAGGAACCGGCTGCAGAAGAAGAAAATGTGCCATGCTGAACTGCCACCAGTTGAAGGTGACAGTGAAGGTGCTAAATTGCGCTACTACTAAAGACTCATTCTTTGAATGCTGTAATTTATGACTGCAATTATCTGTCACCTTATTTTTGTCATTTCATTGTAGCCATTTTTGTTACTGTTTTTGTAAAAAAAAATTGTTTAAAAAAAAACTCCAAATTCCGGGCTGCTGCAAAACCTATAACTGTAACACCCCACCTGTTGCTTGTCTGGATTTTGCTTGTGTTCGCCCCTGGCAAACAACTTACAGAAAAACCGGGAGTGGAAATGTACGCAAGAATGGATTACGCTAGATTTAAATTCGCCCTAATAGTGGCTCTGAGCACTATGGGACTTAACTTCTCAGGTCATCAGTCCCCTAGAACTTAGAACTACTTAAACCTAACTAACCTAAGGACATCACACACATCCATACCCGAGGCAGGATTCGAACCTGCGACCGTAGCGGTCGCGCCGTTCCAGACTGTAGCGCCTAGAACCGTTCGGCCGCTAAGGCCGGCAAATGTCGCCCTGTCACCCCTAATTAATCTGCGGTGGTAGTGTTGACGATAAGTCACAACCATTTTTAATTCCAAACGTGAACCATAAGGAACACTCAGGGGGTTCAATGATATCAGACAATTACACAGAAATAAAACAAAGCAGAAGGATGAATTCAGGATTAAATTACTGAAAGTAAAAGCTCTACTGAATCACAATACAATTATTATCAACTTCAGACCAATGCTGAATAAAAAAAACAAATGAACCATTTACAAATTACCCTCCTAGCTGGGATTGGCAGTGATCTGTGTCAAAATCGGTACAAAACGCGATCCCTTATAAATTGGCTGACCGACTGACATCGACACAAAACGTAAAATAAGAAGAGCCACTAGACCCCAAAGTACCGTGTAACCTCAGTGGAAACAGCAATTGCACGTGATCCAGCTATTTAACGCTACTTCTAACGCAGGCCGAAGCGGGAGCGATCTCACCGTAATACTGTTGCTGTGGGCGCGATCTCCGGCGGGCGACGGCGCGGCCGTGGAGTCCGGGTGCGGCGCCTCGGAAATTACGCTGCTCTAATACTTGGACAACAGACTGCTGTCCATAAACTTCTGAAATTGCGACAATATTCCCATCAGCAAAGAGCTAACTTCCTCTCAGAACGGAAGCCAAAGACGGAAGGCCACTACAGAGTGTAGAGCAAGATCGGCCTTAGCCTCTGTTTTCCCCACCAAACTTTAACGAACCAATAAAATATCTAGAAACGCTCAAAATACCCAGCTTCCCAGTGCCGACCAATTTACGGCCTGGGAATCCAACTATTTTCCACAATTCTTCCCTTTATACCAAATCTCACGAGTAAACACCGCCTAAGCCATCTACAACTACATGATTACTCTGCAATTCACGTTTAAGTGCTTGGCAGAGGGTTCATCGAACCACAATCATACTATCTCTCTACCATTCCACTCCCTAACAGCTAGCAGGAAAAATCAACATCTAAACCTTTCTGTTCGAGCTCTGATTTCTCTTATTTTATTTTGATGATCATTCCTACCTACGTAGGTTGGGCTCAACAAAATATTTTCGCATTCGGAAGAGAAAGTTCGTGACTGAAATTTCGTAAATAGATCTCGCCGCGACGATAAACGTCTTTGCTTTAATGACTTCCATCCCAACTCGCGTCTCATATCTGCCACACTCTCTCCCCTATTACGTGATAATACAAAACGAGCTGCCATTTTTTGCACCCTTTCGATGTCCTCCGTCAATCCCACCTGGTAAGGATCCCACACCGCGCAGCAATATTCTAACAGAGGACGAACGAGTGCAGCGTAAACTGTCTCTTTAGTGGACTTGTTGCATCTTCTAAGTGTCCTGCCAATGAAACGCAACCTTTGGCTCGCCTTCCCCGCAATATTATCAATGTGGCCTTTCCAACTGAAGTTGTTCGTAATTTTAACACCCAGGTACTTAGTTGAATTGACAGCCTTGAGAATTGTGCTATTTATCGAGTAATCGAATTCCAAAGGATTTCTTTTGGAACTCATGTGGATCACCTCACACTTTTCGTTATTTAGCGTCAACTGCCACCTGCCACACCATACAGCAATCTTTTCTAAATCGCTTTGCAACTGATACTGGTCTTCGGATGACCTTACTAGACGGTAAATTACAGCATCATCTGCGAACAACCTAAGAGAACTGCTCAGATTGTCACCCCGGTCATTTATATAGATCAGGAACAGCAGAGGTCCCAGGACGCTTTCCTGGGGAACACCTCATATCACTTCAGTTTTACTCGATGATTTGCCGTCTATTACTACGAACTGCGACCTTCCTGACAGGAAATCACGAATCCAGTCGCACAACTGAGACGATACCCCATAGGCCCGCAGCTTGATTAGAAGTCGCTTGTGAGGAACGGTGTCAAAAGCTTTCCGGAAATCTAGAAATACGGAATCAACTTGAGATCCCCTGTCGATAGCGGCCATTACTTCGTGCGAATAAAGAGCTAGCTGCGTTGCACAAGAACGATGTTTTCTGAAACCATGCTGATTACGATCAATAGATCGTTCCCTTCGAGGTGATTCATAATGTTTGAATACAGCATATGCTCCAAAACCCCACTGCAAACCGACGCCAATGATATAGGTCTGTAGTTCGATGGATTACTCCTACCACCCTTCTTAAACACTGGCGCGACCTGCGCAATTTTCCAATCTGTAGATACAGCAAGCCTGGGAAGATCCACAGCTGAGGGCAACAATAAATTTTCCGGAATCTTTTTTCCTAACGGACCACTTTAAATATCCCCGCAAAATTTCCCGTTGGAGCGAACAGACTCCCCCTTTTGTAAACACTTGAGGCAAAACACCTGGAGACGCGCGTGCTTGAGGGCCTAGTGTCCGCCGCTGACACGTGACTGAGCGGAATACAGGGCTTCCAGACCGTTCCAGCTGCAGCCTACAGAGCTGCAGCCTCCGGCCGCTGGCCGAGCGCTGTTTCCGGTGCCTCACATACAATGCATTGACGCAAAATCAGATAGTTACAAAATCGCGTAGTTTTCCCTGTATTACATTGCCGATGCTTTTCCACAGACATTTCATACACCGCACTCGAGAGTATTATTCCAACAAACAACAACTAATTATCTACAAAGTGACTGCGCCGCTGTCAGTCGTATTTATTGACCTAAAGTCACGTTAAATGGACTAATGTAAGGGGCAAGACCGTTGCCACCTTACACAATCACTTAAAGTAACATGGTTCTGTAACATTCACATTCTCCCTTGCTCCCATGACACTTCTTGTCTTCTTCTCATAATTAGTTACGTCTTCTACACGGACTGTCCTTTTCTGTTCACTGCATCATATGGTGCATGGTGACTGGTATACCCACACTTATTCAAACTCGTGGTCGGCCCACTGAGTTGGTATGTTATTCACTACTGGCCATTAAAATTGCTACACCAAGAAGAAATGCAGATGACAAACGGGTATTCATTGGACAAATATATTATACTAGAACTGAAATGTGATTACATTTTCAAGCAATTTTGGTGCATAGATCCTGAGAAATCAGTACCCAGAACAACCACCTCTGGCCGTAATAACGGCCTTGATACGCCTGGGCATTGAGTAAAACAGAGCTTGGATGGCGTGTACACGTACAGCTGCCCATGCAGCTTCTACACTATACCACAGTTCATCAAGAGCAGTGACTGGCGTATTGTGACGAGCCAGTTGCTCGGCCACCATTGACCAGACGCTTTCAGTTGGTGAGGGATCTGGAGAATGTGCTGGTCAGGGCAGCAGTCGAACATTTTCTGTATCCAGAAAGGCCCGTACAGGACCTGCAACATGCGGTCGTGCATTATCCTGCTGAAATGTAGGGTTTCGCAGGGATCGAATGAAGGATAGAGCCATGGGTCATAACACATCTGAAATGTAACGTCCACTGTTCAAAGTGCCGTCAATGCGAACAAGAGGTGACCAAGATGTGTAACCAATTCCACCCCATACCATCATGCCACGTGATACGGCAGTATGGGGATGATGAATACACGCTTCTAATGTGCATTAACCGCGATGTCGCCAAATACGGATGCGACCATCATGATGCTGTAAACTGAACCCGAAAAAATGACGTTTTGCCATTCGTGCCACGTTCCATTGCTACCAATTATATTCAATATGGTGGCGATGACGTCATTCAAGATGGCGGCATGTAGACTTGGCATCAGCGCATGACGTCATCCAATATGGCGGCTTTTGGCGGGAAGATTGGTCAATTGGGCGCCGTCCGCTAACCTAAGCCTCCCGAAAAAATGGAGGACTATTTGAATTTTGGTGGGAAAATAGGTCAATTCGGTTATGTCCACTAACCTAACACTCCAGAAAAAATTGGCGCCAAATTTGAATTCCAACACGATAATGACTCGAAAACTGTACTTCTATTTTTATTATCATTTACTGTTATTTATTCAAGATGTCCAACTTTCTCGGCGAGAAAGCCATTTGCGTTACATCCATAACAAAAATCTATCACAAGATCAAATCCCACATCCTACAAACTTTCGCGCTCACCTATCTTTTTTCACTGCTAACCTATCAGAATCGCGTCAAATAATAAAATGCGCTTATAGTAACCTTATTCAAATCCTTTGATTTTGCAGGGGGATAGGGACTGAAGTCTTTATTACAAGCAGTATGGTCATCACTTGTTATCCAACACAATCAGTACACAGCTTCGAAATCCCACGACGTCCACTCTACAACTGAATTAGTTGAAATCATCGCCGCACCTGGCCCCGTCTCCCAGACGCCACGGTCGCATAGCCCCGCATGCCATGGGTAAGAGAGCTCTGGCCCTGCAGGCAAGCGGATGGGTTGTTGCCTATGGCGGGGCACTTGGGGCAGCCCGCGCTAGCCGCTGGACCGACAATCACTCCCACGTCGTAAACATGTTTTCGCTGGACACGCTGGAACTTGCCGAGTTCGACGTCACAACGGTCCATTGTCCGTTCACCACGTGTATTCGTCGCCTCTGCACGTTTACCGCCAAAATTGTTTGCCTCGGAGCTGAATCACACAACAGTCGTCCGATCCACAAAGAATGACCTGCCACACTTTTGGCGCGAAAGTTGTTTTCCTGAGTACGTTCAAACCTGTCGATTCCGACTGTTGGCCACTCACCACGTGTCTTTGTGCAACCGAGAACACCGTGCTAAACTTTTGGCGCCAAAGTTTGCTCAACAGTTTAATCCGATATGACTGTAGAAGAGCACGTTTGGTCGCCGCAAGACCTCTCGCTAAGTTAATTCACTCTCTCTCTCGCGCCGCGCTGCCGTCCCGCTGACGTCCTACCGCTTACGTCACACACCCTCGATCGCCCCCTCCATACACACGAGTGACATATTCTTCTGTAAATATGCTAACACCCACATCGCCCATCTAACCTATCAATTACCTAAGTACTTAATTCCATTTCAATTTTAATCATATTAAATAATTCAATTTACAATTTCATATACGTTTGCAAAGGTGTTCAACCACCTACTTTAAATACCTTTAGAGGACCAGACCGCAACCTCTTCCTAAGAACCCTCACTGAGTTTGAATTCTGTCAGTAAAAGAAAACGTTGCTTGCGCTTTCGCTGCCAACCTTAGAAAATTGCGCGTGAAGAAAGGACACTTTTACTAACCTCAACCACCTGACCATCACATCCTCCTACGATCAGGCGCCAAATGTGAAATCTGCCAGTAAACAAACCTCACTTGCGTTTTCGCTACAAACGTAAGAAAATTGCTGAAAAAGAAACCCACCACCGCCATCACTTCCTGGGGGGTGGATGTTAAAAGGACTCAGCCTGCGCTATGCTGATGGAAGGAGGAAGGAGTGTACTTAATTTATTTTGGAGCAATTTATTTAGGGATGGAGTGTATGTATCACAGAACACATGCTCTGACATCACCCCACAGCATACAGATTGGTTCAAATGGCTCTGAGCACTATGGGACTTAACATCTATGGTCATCAGTCCCCCAGAACTTAGAACTACTTAAACCTAACTAACCTAAGGCCATCACAAAACACCCACAGCATACAGACCTGCAAACTACTCCTACATAACTCATGTATAATGCTCTACACAAACGCTTGCTATTTGTAAACCATCAAAAAATTCACTGGACGACCTACAGACATGTGAAGCACACCTAAATAATTCAAAACATCCACGCCCATAGAACGGAACAAATATTAATTTCTCTAAATAATAATCCATCTAAAATACCATCTTTCCTAATCATCAACTTTTCAAAATCATACACATGTCTTTATTTAAACAACTAGACATAGACAGCATCACCACCCTCTGTATTCGCCACTCAGTCCATTGTTCAGCTTACTTAGTACACAGGGCACCCCCCCCCCCCCCCTGACATCAGAATACGTGAATAGTTTCACCTATCTTTTTGAAACTTTTGAGTCTCATAGGTTTCGATATGTAAGGCTGACCTAAGGCAGGTTCTGAACTCCAGTAGTGCATTACACTTGTCAACACAACTACACCCATCGAGATATTCATTCCAATCCAGACTTGTAACTCCACTACAGATAAATTTGTTCTGTTATTTGTTGACTCACTTACAGTCTGACCAGATTGCTGTTTTTGCGCAAAAACCACTCAGGCTGCGCTGTGCTGCTCGGGAAACTAAGGAAGGAACGCATCCTATTTATTTCGTGCTTCTTTATTTAGGCATGGGGTATATTTGTCACAAAACACCCATACTGATCTGGCTGTGGTCATGTGACACAGCCCACAAACACGTAAACAATTCCTAATTTCTCCACACAGTAGCAAACTGCTCTTAAATAATGCAGTACACAATATCCACAGACTAGCTCTGTACTCTTAAACTCTCCAAATAACACACAGCACAGTGCACAGACATGCTCGCAAAAATAGTGCAACAGACGCGCCCAGACACCCTTACCCAGTACCCCACCCCCAGCTGCCAAACCGACCAAAAGTCTCTGCTCGGCCTCCCCCACACATGACCCACTCACAGTCGCATTCGCGCATAACATCCGAGAAAATTCATATCACCTATGTGCCTTAAATTACGCTCCAAGCCAGGTCACGCGTGCGTGTGGTCGGCGGGAGGTGGAGTTCCAGAGCCTCCACCCAAGTTCAGCTTCCGTGCGCTCGTGACAGCCGACCAGAAAGGGTGCTCTCCTCTGACACATGTGAAAGCTGCTTTGTTCTTCTCATGTATCTCCGCCTGCGTCTCAGGTCGGGACCTGCCTTTACGTCTATTGTCAGAAGAGCCCATAGCTCGTTGACACACACGATTAACGCCGCCGCAAAAACACTTACTACTCGCATGCAATTTAGATGGTGACGGAAAACCAATCACTCTGATCTGCACTGCAGGGGCGTGTAATGATTGACAGCACTCTATATATTTTTTCAAACAACTTATTTAACAATGCAGTATATCTATCACACTATCACAAAACACCCACCCAGATGTGCCCTAGGCCATGTTGCACAGCTCACAGACACCCACCCAACTCATAATTTCAGTACACACAATAGCAAACTGCTACTAAATAATTCCTCACATCGATGTGTAGATGCGCTCAGTGCTCGTAAACTATCCAAATAACGCATAGCAGAGCCTGCAGATCCGCTTTCAAAATAACTCAGCAGACGTGCACGGGTACCTGCCACCACACCATGGCCACAGAATCGTGAAGTCACGCATCCATCTGATTTCATACCGCGCACAGCCCCTGCTCGGCTACTACAAGCATGAGCTGGCGCGGTCGACGCGCTCGTCAGTTGTCAAAGCACACGCAGACGTCACAACCCCGAGCCGTGACCACCGAACGCAGGTGAAAGTCAACTTTATATCAATGTAGCATAACTCCAAAGCGCAGCCTCTATACGCTAGACACATCATAGCAGCAGTACATGTCTTTACCCCCTATGACACACTGCGCATTTCTGCTGACACGACATTACACGGCCCTTTAACTAAACATAACTAAATATCACTGCTCTCGCCTGGTCGCATGACCAGCCATCTAAAACTTTCTCAATATTATTCTTACTTTACAACATTTTTTTTTAAATAAGATCTAATTTACTCCTCCCACTGCACCTAACCTCACAAACGTCCCACCATCAACATACGCAAACTTCCTCAACCCTATTTTGACGCTCATATATCAGCCCACAAACCATGCCCATCAATCAATTTACCATTCTCATCCCCTCTTTTCGAATTACAAACGTAGCCTCTATCTAAACACCAATCAACTCATCTTTCTCGCACTTTCAAGAGTAAAATTAATTTTACACACACCCCTCAAAATACCAAACGCAATTAAAGAGTGAAACTTTTATACAGACCATCAAGCACATATCACACTCACACCAATATCCAAAGCCTGGTCCATATTTATCACCCCCAACTTGAATCAAATATTATTACCATTGCCCCAACATTCTGCCAGCGCTCGATTTGGACCTATTTTCCCGCTCTTAACTGTTGTCACTAGCGGTCGAATATCACTATCTATAGATTGCATAAATTTCCAAATAAAAAAATCTAGTCCAATTATCTATGTCATCAAGCTACGCCCTCTCACGATAGCATACAAACTCATCTTCTCTAGTCATTATACAACTTTTATCAGCGACACACCTCAGTCACTATCCCTGATAATGAATACCCCACCAACGTGTGTAAGGCCTGTGAAGACATCGCCAACGTGGGGTTGTGTGCTGTAATCACCATCACATTTCATTGAACAACAAGCAAAGACGCGAATTCGCTCGTGCTCGATGTTCTAATGTCTCACTCCTCTCATCCTGCATTACACTTCACCCATTTAACATACACATTCATTCGCGCCGCCGTTTAGAGACTGCTATATCCAAACACATACCATCATTCAACAACAACTATCAATTGCTCTTATCTAATAACTCATCCATTAGGTCTGAGGGCAAGGTCACCCCTTTCTTTCAGCAGGAGAGAGCTATTTTTTTACAGTGGTAGCTAAATTGCGCCATCAACTTAACATCACCAATCACGAAAAATATCTTCAAATACGTAAACATTCTTACTCAATTACACAGCGTTCCCGCTGAAGGCATGACCTTCAATATTACAGTTCTTAATCCAGTAACCACCAAAATAAATAATCCCATTGCACCTTACACAGCGAGCATCCGAGCGCCGCCGGCGGCATGTCAACCCCACATATCTATCCATCTAAACAGCCGTCCACTCAGCCCCAGTACCAGCATGACGAAGTGGGCTCTTCCTATACCTGCTCTCCAGCTATTGTCTAACGACATACATTGCGCAAATGGATTCCTGAATAGCGCAGATCTCTATCCTCCCCTCCATCTCCAACTCAACATGTAAACACAGTATCCCCCAGCCAGCGAACCTAACGTCATTCACGCTGCGCTGACGATTTCGAGTCACAAATCTTAAATACTGGCATATACAAAAGTCTATTCACTCCTGCCAAAACTCACTTAATAATAAAAAAGCATTCTCCCTTTCTAAGCATAGATGAGTACGCATTTAGAACAATTATACACATATAATTCCAACCATAAGTCATACATATCATTAAAAAGAAAAAAATGAGCTCAATTTAGGTTATCCGACATTTATTTACATGTAGTAATGATACAGTCGTAGGTGAGTCGTGTCATCCACTCGCTCCTTCCTTCAACACACGCTTTCACAGAACTTTTCTACTTATATGCCACCCACACTCTTATAATAATTTTGTACAAGCATTTACGCCCCCACATACAACCCAGCTCAATAAAACATAATAATTCCTTTTTCCACAGATAGTCATATTCGCTGAACAATTAACCATACTAAATTACGCACACATCTAGTCAAATAAGCAAATACTTTTACCGGCATACATAACCCTTTCACTGAGGATCGTGCATTTAATATTATATACTTAAACACAGACCAATGATGACAATATTCCAATGCGTACCCTGTCCTTCTAATAAAGATGCAATTCATTTTCCTATACGTTACAAAATGACCATTTTACATCAGTGCACCCTCAGTTGACCTAAGTCGCTCTCATAACAGTTCAGCTGATTCGAGAGCCTTTTACCGTTGGCAGAAACGCGTCAGTCTTTCTGATCAGAGCCTGCCACCCTTTTCTACAGACATCTCCAGACTCGTGTATTAGAGGACCAAAAATACTTTTATATAATATTATATATGGATTATTATTTAGATAAATTAATATTTGTTCTGTTCTATGGGCGTGGGTGTTTTGAATTATTTAGGTGTGCTTCACATGTCTGTAGGCTGTTCAGTGAATTTTTTTACGGTTTACGATTAGCAAGCGCTTGTGTAGAGCATTATACATGAGTTATGTAGGAGTAGTTTGCAGGTCTGTATGCTGTGGGGTGATGTCAGAGCGTGTGTTCCGTGATACATATACTCCATCCCTAAATAAATTGCTCTAAAATAAATTAAGTACACTCCTTCCTCCTTCCATCAGCCTAGTGAAGGCTGAGTCCTTTTAACACCCACCGCCCAGGAAGTGATGGTGGTGGTGGGTTTCTTTTTCAGCAATTTTCTTACGTTTGTAGCGAAAACGCAAGTGAGGTTTGTTTACTGGCAGATTTCACATTTGGCGCCTGATCGTAGGAGGATGTGATGGTCAGGTGGTTGAGGTTAGTAAAAGTGTCCTTTCTTCACGCGCAATTTTCTAAGGTTGGCAGCGAAAGCGCAAGCAACGTTTTCTTTTACTGACAGAATTCAAACTCAGTGAGGGTTCTTAGGAAGAGGTTGCGGTCTGGTCCTCTAAAAGTATTTAAAGTAGGTGGTTGAACACCTTTGCAAACGTATATGAAATTGTAAATTGAATTATTTAATATGATTAAAATTGAAATGGAATTAAGTACTTAGGTAATTGATAGGTTAGATGGGCGATGTGGGTGTTAGCATATTTACAGAAGAATATGTCAGTCGTGTGTATGGAGGGGGCGATCGAAGGTGTGTGACGTAAGCGGTAGGACGTCAGCGGGGCGGCAGCGCGCACGAGAGAGAGTGAATTAACTTAGCGAGAGGTCTTGCGGCGACCAAACGTGCTCTTCTACAGTCATGGCAGATTACACTGTTGAGCAAATGTTGGCGCCAAAAGTGTAGTACGGCGTTCTCGGTTGCACAAAGACAGGTGGTGGGTGGCCAACAGTCAGCATCGACAGGTTTGAACGTACCCAGGAAAACAACTTTCGCGCCAAAAGTGTGGCAGGGCATTCTTTGTGCATCGGACGACCGTTGTGTGATTCAGCTTCGAGGCATACAGTTTTGGCGGGAAACGTGCAGAGGCAACGAATACATGTGGTGAAGGCAAAAGGGACCATTGAAAGGTGGCTACACTGAGCCACAGCGCCAGAGATCGCGCCAGAGAGTATTGTTCCGCCGCCTCCACTGGCAGTGATTATTGAGAGGTAGCGGCGGGCAGTTCTTGCCGAGAAGTTGTGGTGGGCACTGCTTGTCGTGAAGTCGAAGTGGATATGTGGTAGTAGGGAGTGTTTGTTCCATGTTTTATGCAGTTATTTGATGGGAGAGATAGCAGATGTTATTCTAATGAAGATATTGTAATGATCCGAGTGCATTTCGTCAATATACATGAAGGTAAAAACCACTATGTTCTTTTATTATTTGTGTGTCTCAAATAATGCATCATTACAGGTTCAGTGAACAAAGCATCTGGCTTGTGTTCTTGTATTAGAGTGTAATTCTGATTTTCTTGCGCAATTATAGTATTCCTAATTTTTTTAATTACTTCAATATAAATGGTACTTGAAATTTCTTGTCTTATTGGAGAAGAACCGTGCCAGATGTGTACGTTGAGTCACACTTCCACATACAGAACAGTTATACTTGTGCTTTGGTTTCGTTGGTTTTATAGTTGCTGGGGACTTAATTAATTATTTGTGTTAACGAAAATTTCATTTCATTCTTTGTTATTGTTCTATGCAGTCAGATAGCGTAATAAAACTAGTCAGGGCCAACCGTTTACGAGACAGCGTAATCGGACATACAGCGACTAAAAATATAAAAATTATTTGCATTATATTTAATTAAGCCCCCATGCACGTGGCGACCGCTGCTTCGGATCGTCCCTTGGAATTCTTCTGATTGTAAAAATAGTAGACTGTAGTATTGTTGTAGTGATTTGTAGTTTAGTAATTGTAGTCTATATTGTATGTGTAGATTTGGTAATTAGCATTCTTCTAATGGTATTTTTCAAAATTTAATTTTTATTGCCTTGTGTATACGCGTTTGACGATTTAGTGCAATTATTTCAATTGTTCGTTAATCGTGTTTGAGGGAAACATTTCGAGTGAATGGTATTGTTGGAGATAAAGAGTCATTGTGTGTAATTTCTGTACAGTGACGAGTTTTGTATGCTTTGTAAATGATTACGCGATCGATGAAAAAGGCAAAAATGATGGATAGTCAGAATGACGAAATTGTTAACATGGCGAACTCGCCAACAGAAGAAAACTGTATGATGGATAATGAAGTGGAAAACAATGTAATAAGTCGGGAAAATAGTCCGGAACCATTTCAAAATTTTTCTCAATCTGAAAATTCACAGAATACGAGATTAGCGACAGAAGATATGGAGCAGTTGATGAGTGCTATATTAAATTTGGGAGCACGAATGGAAACACGGTTAGACTCACAAATATGAACAATTAAAACTGAGATGGGAACAATGGGATCACAAATAGGAACAATTAAAACAGAGATAGAAACAATTAAAACCGAGATGGGAACTTTGGGATCTGAATTAAAAACAGTGGGATCTGAATTAAAAACAATGGGCTACAGTTACGATCTGAATTAAAAACAATGGGATCACAGTTACGATCTGAATTAAAAACAATGGGATCACAGTTACGATCTGAATTAAAAACAGAGATGGAAGCAATGACAACACGGTTATGCTCAAAAATAGGAACAATTGAAACAGAAATAGGAACAATTAAAACTGAGACGAAAGCAGTGGGATCACAGTTACGATCTGAATTAGAAACTGATATGGGAACAATGGAAACACAGCTAGGCTCACGAACAGGGACATGTTTCAAAAATGTGAAAGATGAATTAAAGAAAGAAATCAGAGAAGAAGTACAACCGATTCTGAATTCTCACAATAATAGATTAAGTGCTGTAGAGATTAGACAAAGGGAACAGGATAGAGAACAGGAGGAAAGAGATCGCGTGATAGTACAGAAATTTTCAGAGTTAAATTTACAACGTGCACACGATAAGGAAAAAATATTTGAGAGAATCGAGGAATCCGTACCAAATGACAGATTAAATAACCTAACACAACAATATGAACAGTTAACTACTAAATGTGTCAATACTGAAACCCGAGTCACGACACTTACGGAAGACGTAAATAAACAGAAAGAAAAAATAGGTGATTTAGCGGAAAGAGTTGAGGAGATATCAGATAAATTGACAAATCTAAGTTTACATGGGGACAGAGATTCGGATGATACAGTACCATTGTCATTTGCAGAAACCGAAGAGTATCAGAACATAAATAAGCATGTTGAAAATCAGGGAAAATTTAATGAACGCGTGAAAAGGGAATTTGAGGCATTACGAAAGCAAGTCAAACAAATTGAAGGCGAAATAGTAGGAAAGGACAGTAGAAGAAACTTAGAATCACAGATAGCAGAGGGGTATGAAGAAAGTAATTTATTTCATTTACGAGAAGCAACAAGAGAGCGCCAGGCGCGCGAACTTGACAATAATCGACATTCGGACTGGGACAGACACGGTAGGTCTTTGTCGCCACGAGGCGCAAACATTGACTATAAACACTTCTTAACTGTTCGGAAGATTAAGATATTTCGCAATTCTATGAATGACATACATCCATGTGCATGGTTAGATCAATTTATGTACGCACTTCCGCCAAATTTGCCACAAAGTCACAAACTGGAAATTACGTGCGGCTGTTAAAGTCCTCAGGGGATTCACTACTCTAAGTGAATATGCGCCGTAGCGAGCATAGGGCCCCGAGCTGTAGTGGTGCTATTTCTCTTTTAGTTTTCTGCACCGCTGCCTACTCTTTTACTATTCTTTGCATCTGTCAAAACAACTCTTCGACTATCAATCTATCTAGTGAGTAAGTAAACAATAACCGGATTTGACTAATTTACCCAAAAGTGTTTTCGGAAATCACTATTTGGACGTACTGTACCTTCAGCAGCACTAATTAGTAGCTTAAATGAAATTTTACCTGTTTATCTTCGTGACAACATTACTTCATATGTTGACGATATTCTTATTGCTAAACATTCTTGGAGTGAGCACAACAAAATTTTGGATTCATTATTACGTATCTTTGCAAGAGTTGGTATTACAGAGAACTTGGAAAAATCTGAATTTGGTCGTTCTCAGATGAAATGTCTCGGTCACTTATTGCTACAGAAGGTATTCTTCCTGATCCAGAGAAACTAGATGCTATTCAGTTCGCAATGACATTCCTTTTAAACGAAAATCGGTCGACAACTCTGTTTGGTTAGTTTGTATTCCTGATGAGTGGGTTAATAAGCTGATCTGGTATACGCATTTCAGTTATGCACACTTTGGTCCCAGAAAATGCTTTCATAAATTACGAGAAAATTGCTACTTCAGTAATATGGAAAAACGTATTCGATCTGTTCTGGCCAAATGCAAATTATGTCAAAAGGCTAAGCCGCCAACAGTTTCTCACAGAGCACCGTTGTTTCCTATCATTCCAGCGAAATTGAACGAGATGGCTGCAGTCGATTTGTTCGGTCCAGTGGTTCGTTCTACTAATGGTTTTGCGTACATTTTCGTAGCAGTGGAACTGACGTCAAAATATGTGTGTCTTACACCTTTACGCAAAGCAACAGCTCGTTCAGTATCTAACGCTTTCATCAAACATTTTCTTAAAGAAGTTGGTCATGTTGATAAGGTTATATCAGATAATGGATCACAGTTTCGTTCTAAAATTTGGCTTCGTACTCTACGGCGTCGTAAAATTAAACCAATTTTCATTTCACTTTTTCACCCTCAATCTAATGCTTCAGTAAGATGGATGAAGGAAATCAATAAATTGTGTCGACTCTATTGTCATCAGAATCACAGAACGTGGGATCAGTATCTTCATATTTTTCAAAACATTCTGAATGAACTCCCTAATGATTCAACTTCTTTACCGCCTATACAGATATTAAAAAACAAAGCACCGACAAATCGCATTTCTGAAATCGTTCCTTTTCCGCCTTCACGGAAACTGCGGCATTCTGAAGTTGTCAACCTGGCTCTACGAAATATTGCATCTGCGGCTGCTAGAAGAGAGAAATCAGCTAAGCGTCCTGGTCGTTCAAAAATCTTGTCAATTGGTCAAAAAGTGTTAATTAAGTCTCATCGTTTGTCTCACAAAGGAAAAGGCTTGTGTCGCAAATTTTTTCTGCTTTATAACGGTCCATATAGAATTCGCAAAATTATTCATGATAACACTGTCGAAGTAGAAACTCTTAAATCTCGACGCTCTAAAGGAATACATCATATATCAAACGTTAAAATTTTTGTGGAATGACATACTTTAGAGAAACCAACAGCTACATGTAAACATGCAGATAATACAAGGATACCGCGCTGTGTTTTGGCGGCGGCACATACTCAAAGCAACAGTCAAGTCTGCGCGCCGCACAAGGCAGTCGTTCACAGCGAACAATTGCTTCCTACGTCACGCGCCTACAGTTGATAGAGTGCTCAGTGCGAATGCACTGACAGCCGTAAACAAATACACAGTCTAATTTCTCCGATTAAATTCAGTATAAAGCTATAGTGACTTGATGAATTCTGTTATTAACATTCAGTATTTTTCAGGATACGGTTGTATAAAATATTTAAGAACTTCAGGTAAATTCTGTGCGTGTCCGACGTTAAGACGACTTGCTATCGAGAAATTTTCAGGAAGAATGTAATTTCGAAGAAGAAACTAATAAACTAAAAAGGGTAACTATTAATTGAGTTTATTTTTCAGGTAACATATTTCCACTTAGGTACGTACTTTAGACGTAATTTGCTGCTTGCGATTACGTGATTCATACTTTGTGCTAATTTCATGTTCTATGAAATTACTTTTGAAGCGACGTGCTTGCGTACGTTAACTGATTTTGACAATGATTATTAATGAACTGGGTTGTAACTTGTGCATATTATGCATCGCTTGGCTGCACTGCTTTTTCACTGATGTCATTTTTTTTTATTATGTACCTGCTGTGCTTATTTATTTAAATTATAATTGTCACCTGATTAATTGTGCTGACTGTGGTTATGTATGTAAGTTATACTTTGTGATTTATTTGCTTGCGCCTTCATGTTTACTTATTAAGATTACATACGAACATTTATTTGCTTATGCTGATATGATGGTAATGACCTGTTTATTATGTTAGATAACATATTTGCTGCCTTGCTTATGGATTGCATATTTACACATTTCTGTTTTGTTGTCATAACTACTCTTTAATTTGGTATATAGAAATGCTGATATACTGTATACAAACATAGAGTTTAGGTCACACTATTGTATTAATTATAGATTGTTCGCTTGGCAGAGCCCCGTTGTAAGAATTGTGCTGCATTCACTTGTTGACATTCTGTTCTCTGCTGGTATATTTACTCGCTAGTGCTTGTTTTGCTTACGCTCAGTGCCTTATATTTTTAAGATAAGAAAATGAACTGCTATAATTCGACGAACGACATTAGTACAAGAAACTTCATAGAAGTCACATGAGCTGAGATTTTATGGAAGCTGTATAAATTTATGCTAATAGGAAGGAGGCTAACGACATGACATACCAAAAATAGGTTTAGACCATTGACAATTATTACACTGCATTTTTCGTGAGCAATTGAAATAGGAAGTGACACTTGACACAAGAAATACTCCACATGTTTGCCATAATTCTTGAAGTGGTGTACACACTGTGAAATATTACTATCATTCAAACTCCATACTCGTACTTAATTACTGAGAGTTATTCGAACTAAGTCTGTTAGAGGTCATGTATGCATTTCTTTTGTTTATAATTCATAATGAGCAGAAGATTTGGGTCAGATGGATTACACAGAGGTTGTGTGTTGGCAATGTGTCTTCCGATTGTATGGAATGATGAACTGAAGTTTGCACTAGGATTTTATCTGTACTTGTTCGAGGAGACTGACTAAAGGAAAGAGTTGTGTTGGAAGTGAGATGATACTGGTAATAAGGTTCATATGTATCGACGCATTGAAGAGGTATTATTGAGGTATTATTGAGATTGTGTGAAGTTGATGATTATTGGAGTTTTTGGTGGATAAGAGGTAAAGTAAGTGAGGAGCATATATTGGCAATAAGGTTTATATGTATCGACGCATTGAAGAGGTATTATTGAGGTATTATTGAGATTGTGTGAAGTTGATGATTATTGGAGTTTTGGTGGATAAGAGGTAAAGTAAGTGAGATGCATATTTTTTTTTGTTGGTCTTATGGAACAAGGAGGATGAAGATAGCAGACTAGAACACTAAAGTAGAAGGAAGACAGTCTATACACACACTTTGTTAAATCAATAAGCAGTATATACTTTTTTTTGGAGAGAGGAAGTATTTGCATATCTTGGCTCACTGACAGTTGTTCAACAACAGTACATTTGATCTGGCTTTGCAAACATTGGTCTTGACGTGATGACTATGACGTTGACTTAACTATTATTGACTGTTATACATTGCTGCCACTACTACTTGATACACAAGATGAACATCAAATTTTGACAGAATTGCATTTACACAGTTAACACTATTCAATTACACAGTAGTACTTAATGTGGATGAAAGATGAGTGAGTGTGTTTTGTGTGTTTCCTTTCCTAATCCTACCCACCTATTTCCTAAATATTATTTTATTTGTTTGTTGTGGCTTGCACTGACACCCATAAATATTATAGGTTTACTGATATTTGAGTATTTGTAATAGTTAATATGACAATTATCTGATATCATTTGTGTGTTTATTAGAATTTGTATGTTTAGTGTAAAAGCATTTGTATGTGCATTCAAACTATTGTTCATGCCTGAACTGTCTGATTAGTGATGGTAAATATTATGAACTGTTACCTGCACTTTTTCAACATAATGTGTGACACTAGGACATGTTTAATTTCTGCTGATGAACTGTGTGATCAGTGATAGTGAATATTATGGACTGTTACTTGCACTTTTTCTACATGATTGGTGCCACTAGGACATGTTTAATTTCTGCTGATGAACAGTGTGATCAGTGATAGTGAATATTATGGACTGTTACTTGCACTTTTCTACATGATTGGTGCCACTAGGACATGTTTAATTTGTGCTTATATACTCTGATGAACTGTGTGATCAGTGATAGTGAATATTATGGACTGTTACTTGTACTTTTTCTACATGACTGGTGCCACTAGGACATGTTTAATTTGTGCTTATATACTCTGATGAACTGTGTGATCGGTGATAGTGAATATCATGGACTGCTCTCTGGACCTGCTCATCATTGCTAGGTGCAACTGATGGACTGCTTCTGCTGAAATAATGTCACTTGTTGGTGTCTGCACCTGCTCAACATTACTGGGTGCACAGATGAAGCTACTTCTATGGAAATGATGTCACTTGCCGGTGTCTGCACCTACTCAACATTGCTGGGTGCCACTGATGGACTGCTTCTACTGAACTAATGTGACTTGTTGCTATGTGTACCTCTTCAACTTTACTGGGTGCCACAGATGGAACTGCTTCTACTGAAATGATGTCACTTGTTGTTGTCTGCACCTGCTCAACATTGCTGGGTGCAACTGATGGACTGCTTCTGCTGAAATGATGTCACTTGTTGGTGTCTGCACCTGCTCAACATTGCTGGGTGCAACTGATGGACTGCTTCTGCTGAAATGTCACTTGTTGGTGTTTGCACCTGTTGACCATTGCTGGGCTGGAATTATCAACAATTTTTTTTTTTTTTTTTTTGAATCATTAAAAGTATTTTATGTGAACATTTGTATAAACTGATTTTTTGTGTATTGTGCAAACTATTATGTAAAGCCACATGTATGAAAAGAATTTGTATTGCCTACTGTATTTTATATATTAGGTTATTGAAAGGTCAGTGCAAAGCCAAAATTTTAACTAATTATGTGATATTTAGGTATTAATATTATCTTTTATTTTTGTCTGTAATTTTTTTTTATGAATTTGGTGGTATTTTCACCACCAATACTGGCAAAAATACCATCAAATTCTAGCCCGTGGAGGAAGGGCATATGAAAGGTGGCTACACTGAGCCACAGCGCCAGAGATCGCGCCAGAGAGTATTGTTCCGCCGCCTCCACTGGCAGTGATTATTGAGAGGTAGCGGCGGGCAGTTCTTGCCGAGAAGTTGTGGTGGGCACTGCTTGTCGTGAAGTCGAAGTGGATATGTGGTAGTAGGGAGTGTTTGTTCCATGTTTTATGCAGTTATTTGATGGGAGAGATAGCAGATGTTATTCTAATGAAGATATTGTAATGATCCGAGTGCATTTCGTCAATATACATGAAGGTAAAAACCACTATGTTCTTTTATTATTTGTGTGTCTCAAATAATGCATCATTACAGGTTCAGTGAACAAAGCATCTGGCTTGTGTTCTTGTATTAGAGTGTAATTCTGATTTTCTTGCGCAATTATAGTATTCCTAATTTTTTTAATTACTTCAATATAAATGGTACTTGAAATTTCTTGTCTTATTGGAGAAGAACCGTGCCAGATGTGTACGTTGAGTCACACTTCCACATACAGAACAGTTATACTTGTGCTTTGGTTTCGTTGGTTTTATAGTTGCTGGGGACTTAATTAATTATTTGTGTTAACGAAAATTTCATTTCATTCTTTGTTATTGTTCTATGCAGTCAGATAGCGTAATAAAACTAGTCAGGGCCAACCGTTTACGAGACAGCGTAATCGGACATACAGCGACTAAAAATATAAAAATTATTTGCATTATATTTAATTAAGCCCCCATGCACCATTGTGACGTCGAACTCGGCAAATTCCAGTGTGTCCAGCTGAAAACATGTTTACGACGTGTGAGCGATCGCCAGTTCAGCGGCTAGCGCGGGCCGCCCCAAGTGTCCCGCCGTAGGCAACAGCCCACGCGCTAGCCTGCAGGGCCAGAGCTCTCTTACCCATGGCATGCGGGGCTATGCGACCGTGGCGTCTGGGAGACGGGGCCAGGTGCGGCGATGATTTCAACTAATTCAGTTGTAGAGTGGACGTCGTGGGATTTCGAAGCTGTGTACTGATTGTGTTGGATAACAAGTGATGACCATACTGCTTGTAATAAAGACTTCAGTCCCTATCCCCCTGCAAAATCAAAGGATTTGAATAAGGTTACTATAAGCGCGTTTTATTATTTGACGCGATTCTGATAGGTTAGCAGTGAAAGAAGATAGGTGAGCGCGAAAGTTTGTAGGATGTGGGATTTGATCTTGCGATAGATTTTTGTTATGGATGTAACGCAAATGGCTTTCTCGCCGCGGAAGTTGGACATCTTGAATAAATAACAATAAATGATAATAAATAATAAAAAATATAAATACAGTTTTCGAGACATTATCGTATGGGAATTTGAATTTGGGGCAATTTTCTAGTGGAGGTAGGCCAATAATAATAATAAATAATAGTAATAAATGATGAATGATAATTCATAATAATAAAGAGAAGTATAGTTTTGCAGCCATTATCGTACTGGAATTTGAATTTGGAGGGAATTTTCTAGTGGAGGCAGGTCAATAATAATAAATAAAAATAATAAATGATAATGAATAATAATAAATGATAATGAAAAATGATGAATAATAATAAAGACAAGTAAGGTTTTGCATGCATTATCTTGTTAGAATTCAAATTTGGTGCCAATTTTTTCTGAGGGTTTAGGTTAGTGGACATACACGAATTGACCTATTTCCTCTCCAAAATTGAAATTTCCCACCATTTTCCTGGAGGCTTAGGTTAGTGGATGACATCATGTGCTGTTGCCAAGTCTACATGCCGACATCTTGAATGACGTCATCGTCGCCATCTTGAATAAATTTGGCAACAATGGAACATGGCACGACGCTGTCCTAGCCCCACTACTCCTGTCTGTGATGCAGCGTCAAGGGTAACCACAGCCATGGTCTCCGAGCTGATAGTCCATGCTGCTGCAAATGTCATCGAACTGTTTATGCAGATGGTTGTTGTCTTGCAAACGTCCCCAGCTGTTGACTCAGGGCTCGAGACGTGGCTGCACGATCCGTTACAGTCATGCAGATAAGATGCCTGTCATCTCGACAGCTAGTGGTACGAGGGCGTTCGGATCCAGCACGGTATTCCGTATTACCCTCCTGAACCCACCGATTCCATATTCTGCTAACAGTCATTGGATCTCGACCAACGCGAGCAGCAATGTCGCCATACGATAAACCGCAATCGCGATAGGCTACAATCCGACCTTTATCAAAGTCGGAAACGTGATGGTACGCATTTCTCCTCCTTACACGAGGCATCACAACAACGTTTCAGCAGGCAACGCCAGTGAACTGCTGATTGTGTATGAGAAATCGATTGGAAACTTTTCTCATATCAGCACGTTGTAGGTGTCGCCACCTTCGACAACCTTATGTGAATGCTCTGAAAAGCTAATCATTTGCATATCACAGCATCTTCTTCCTGTCGGTTAAATTTCGCATCTGTAGCACGTCATCTACGTGGTGTAGCAATTTTAATGGCCAGTAGTGTACTTGATTTCTGCAGGAAAATTTTCCAATTGTCTGTAGACTTGGCTTATTGCTCTGTTTCCTCCAATGCTGTCGCAGCTTCTATGGCTTCAGCTAAGAAACGTAGTTCAATTTCTCCGTGTGATTTACAACTATCTACACTATGCGATCAAATGTATCCGGACACCTGGCTGAAAATAACTTACAAGTTCGTGACGTCTTCAATCGGCAATTATCAAATTCAGTATTGTGTTGGCCACCCGTAACATTGATGACAGTCTCCACTCTCGCAGGAAATCAGGTGCTGGAAGGTTTCAGGGGAATAGCAACCGATTCTTCACGGAGTGCTGCACTGAGGAGAGGTATCGATGCTGGTCGGTGAGGCCTGGCATGATGTCGGCGTTCCAAAACATCCCAAAGGTTTTCTATAGCATTCAGGTCAGGACTCTGTGCAGGCCAGTCCATTACAGGGATTTATTGTCGTGTCCGCCACAGGCCGTGCATTATTAATAGGTGCTCGATCGGGTTGAAAGATACAATCGCCATCCCCGAATTGCTCGTCAACAGTGGGAAGCAAGAAGGTGCTCGTAACGTCAATGCAGGCATGTTCTGTGATAGTGCCACGCAAAACAACAAGGGGTGCAAGTCCCCGCCATGAAAAACACGACCACACCACCGCCTCCGAATTTTACTGTTGGCACTATGCAAGTTGGCAGACGACGTTCACCGGGCATTCACCATACCTACATCCTGCCATCTGATCGTCTATTGTGCACCGTGATTCGTCACTCCACACAACGTTTTTCCATTGTTCAATCTTCGAATTTTTACGATCCTTACACCAAGCGAGGCGTCGTTTGGCATGTACCAGCGTGATGTGTGGTTTATGAGCAGCCGCTCGATCATGAAATGCAAGTTTTCTCACCTCCCGCCTAATTGTCATAGTACTTGCGGTGGATCCTGATGCAGTTAGGAATTCCTGTGTGTTGGTCTGGATAGATGTCTGCCTATTACACATTACGACCCTCTTCAACTTCGGTGGTCTGAGTCAGTCAACAGACGAGGTCAGCTGTACGATTTGTGCTGTACATATCTCTTCACGTTTCCACTTCACTATCACATCGGAAACAGTCGACCTAGTGATGTTTAGGAGTGTGGAGATCTCGCGTACAGACGTGACAAACAATCACCTGACCATGATCGAAGTCCGTGAGTTCCGCGGAACGCCCTTTTCGCTCTCTCACGATGTCTAATGACTACTGAGGTTGCTGATATGGAACACCTGGCAGTAGGTGGCAGCAAAATGCCCCTAATATGAAAAACGTATTTTTAGGGGTGTCCGGATACTTTTGATCACATAGTATATCTTCCTATATCACTGTAGCAAATGTACCCTCAGACTTTCAAATGTGTGAGCATTCCTCAATTCCTCAAGATACATCACACACATTTTAGTATTTCCCACTAAATGTGGCTTTTAGTCGTATTTAATAACTGATATTCGAACAAATAACTCAGCTTCTAGGTTGTCAATAAGTTGTCTGTAAACGCTAACACGTACTCCCCTGCCTTACTTGAAAAAGGAGAAACTGGAGTAGCGATACTAGCAGCTAAGATGGCTACTGATACACTCCTGGAAATGGAAAAAAGAACACATTGACACCGGTGTGTCAGACCCACCATACTTGCTCCGGACACTGCGAGAGGGCTGTACAAGCAATGATCACACGCACGGCACAGCGGACACACCAGGAACCGCGGTGTTGGCCGTCGAATGGCGCTAGCTGCGCAGCATTTGTGCACCGCCGCCGTCAGTGTCAGCCAGTTTGCCGTGGCATACGGAGCTCCATCGCAGTCTTTAACACTGGTAGCATGCCGCGACAGCGTGGACGTGAACCGTATGTGCAGTTGACGGACTTTGAGCGAGGGCGTATAGTGGGCATGCGGGAGGCCGGGTGGACGTACCGCCGAATTGCTCAACACGTGGGGCGTGAGGTCTCCACAGTACATCGATGTTGTCGCCAGTGGTCGGCGGAAGGTGCACGTGCCCGTCGACCTGGGACCGGACCGCAGCGACGCACGGATGCACGCCAAGACCGTAGGATCCTACGCAGTGCCGTAGGGGACCGCACCGCCACTTCCCAGCAAATTAGGGACACTGTTGCTCCTGGGGTATCGGCGAGGACTATTCGCAACCGTCTCCATGAAGCTGGGCTACGGTCCCGCACACCGTTAGGCCGTCTTCCGCTCACGCCCCAACAACGTGCAGCCCGCCTCCAGTGGTGTCGCGACAGGCGTGAATGGAGGGACGAATGGAGACGTGTCGTCTTCAGCCATGAGAGTCGCTTCTGCCTTGGTACCAATGATGGTCGTATGCGTGTTTGGCGCCGTGCAGGTGAGCGCCACAATCAGGACTGCATACGACCGAGGCACACAGGGCCAACACCCGGCATCATGGTGTGGGGAGTGTGGTGTCACCGCCAGACACCACACTTGCTAGGTGGTAGCTTAAATCGGCCGCGGTCCATTTAGTACATGTCGGACCCGCGTGTCGCCACTGTGATCGCAGACCTAGCGCCACCACCAAGGCAGGTCTCGTGATACGAGAGTGGACTCGCCCCAGTTGTACGAGAACCTAGCTACCGCCCAGTTGTACGAGAACCTAGCTACCGACCAGATGTACGAAGCCTTTCGCTCTCATTAGCCGAGAGACAGAATAGCCTTCAGCTAAGTTAATAGCGACCACCTAGCAAGGCGCCAGTTGTATCAGTGCCTATAGCTTACGAGTATTCAAGAGAGATGTATTCCAAAGAACAATTAAAAGATAAGTAATAAGCATCTACATACTTTTCTTCTTATTCATTTATAAGTTCTCATGTTCCAGACTTCACGCCCGGCTGCTTTAGTCTTGAGTTCATTTTCAGCCATCTCAACTTCACGGTGTCGGCCCAGATACCGACACAACATTTATTGGCGACGAGCAAAAGAGTTTGTATTCATTCGTTTACAACATTGGCGACGATTTAAAGTGTTCTGATTGCTTACATTTAATTGTGTCATGGCTTCGCCACATTCTCCAGATGTACTGTCCGAATTTTATCGCTTGCAGAATCAGCAGACGCAGGCGTTACTGGATGCCCTTGGACAGCTCGTCCAGGGTCAACGTACCATTCAAACCGATGCGGCCGCCGCCGCTTCTTCGCTACCGCTGCCACTAAACGCTGTTGCACCTCCCTTTCGACCATACGTGGCAGCCGATGAGACGTGGCAAGAGTGGTCTCGCCAGTTCAACTTCCACCTTGCTGCCTACAGAATTCAAGGTAATGAGCGGCAGCCGTTTTTGCTTTCTTGTGTCGGTGTGTCCACATACCGTGTGATAGTGAAATTGTTTCCCCGACGAGACGTAGCAACTCTGTCCTACGAGGAAATTTTGTCTGCATTAGATGCCTATTTCAAAGAAACAGTTAATGTGGTTGCAAAACGGTATACGTTCTTTCGTACAAGACGTACGGCCGGTCAAACTAATAGGGAGTGGGTAGCAACATTGCAAGGACTTACTAGGGACTGTGCCTTTGAATGTGACTGTGGTCTTTCTTATTCAGATACAATGGTGCGTGATGCAATTGCACAGAACGTTTCTGATGTTCGCATACGGGAGCAAATTTTGAAACTAGTTAATCCCTCCCTTCAACAAGTGATAGACATATTGGATAGACAGGACACACTTGACTGTGCTCAGGAATCTTTTGAAACTTCGCCGGCCGTGTGTAACGTTAACCGGCCCGCTGGACGCGCTGCGCGGCCCGGTAACCGGGCCTTGCGCACGTCGACACAGCGACCGCCGCGTGCTAAGCCAGGTGTGCCGCGCCAGCACACAAATGTAGTGAAATCATGCCCGCGGTGTGCTACTAGACATTCGCGTGAACATTGCCCGTCACGCCAAGCTATTTGCTTTTTCTGCAATAAGAAAGGACATGTTCAAAGTGTTTGCCAGAAAAAGCTCAGATCAGACAATCACAATCATTCCAGGCCCTTTGCTTCGCGCCGGAATCGAACCCGGGACACTCAGGCTCGTGGACCTTCGCCTATGGACATTCATGTCGTTAATTCCATTTCGTCCAGTGACACTTTCTCTAACAGTAACTGTGATCGTCCCACAAAAACTGTGCGTCGACGTCGCCGGAAATCACGTCAATTAGCAAGTGATTCTGTACCAGTGTCTGTTCCAATTGCACAAAACAGTCGCTCTTGTCGTCAGCAGGACAATAAACTTTTTGTGGACTTAGACTTTGAAGGCAAAGTGATACCATTCCAGCTCGATACCGGAGCTGCAGTTTGATTGCTCAATCATGACACGTACAAACAACTGGGCAAACCTCCGTTGCGTTCCGCAAATGTTAAGCTAACTACATATTCCGGACAGACAATTCCTGTGTTAGGACAGTGCAGCCTTCTTGCAACATACAAGGGACAAACAAAACTTGTGTCATTTTACGTTCTTCGTTCTTCTTCTGCAGTGAACTTGTTTGGGCTAGACTTGTTTCAGTTGTTTAACATGTCTATTGTAAATCAGGTCCTCTCAGTGAATCAGACTGTGCCTTCAGACAGTGTTTCTCGGCTGTGTGACGAATTTGCAGACATTTTTGCACCGGGCTTAGGTTGCGCTACAAACTATGAAGCACATTTAGAACTGAAGGTAAACGCGCAACCGAAATTTTTCAGGGCGCGCAATGTTCCCCACGCATTGCGTGATGAGGTCGCAAGAACGTTACACGATCTCGAATCACAGGGTGTAATTGAACGTGTGCAAGCTTCTCTCTGGGCCTCACCCTTAGTAATTTTGCCAAAACCTTCCGGAAAATTGAGACTTTGCGTGGACTTCAAGGCCACAGTGAATCCACAGCTAGTGACTGCTACTTTTCCTTTGCCCCGCCCGGAAGATCTTTTTGCTAAACTGTGCCCGGGAAAATATTTTTCAAAGTTGGACCTCGCCGATGCGTACTTGCAAATACCGGTGGACGACGAATCCCAGCGCGTATTGGTGGTTAACACGCATCTTGGATTGTACCGCTTCAAAAGACTGCCATTCGGGTGTGCCTCCGCCCCTGCCTTGTTTCAGCAATATTTACAAACTATTTGTGCGTCGGTCCCTACTGCAGCAAACTATCTGGACGATATAGTGATCTCCGGACAGACAGAAGAAGATCATCTTGCGAACTTACGAACATTATTTCAGGTCTTGCGGCAAAATGGTCTTCGCTTGAGGAAGGACAAATGTGTGTTTTTTGCTCGTGACTTACCATACCTGGGACATGTCATTAATGCCCAAGGCATACATCCGAGTCCAGAGCACCTCCGTGCCATACAAGAATTGCCTTCCCCTCAAAATGTGAAACAGCTACAGAGTGTGTTGGGTAAAATTAATTATTATCATCGCTTTCTGCGCAATGCCTCTTCTATTTCAGCTCCGCTTCATCGTTTACGCCGTAAAGGTGTTCCGTTCGTCTGGACGACGGAATGTGACCGCGCCTTTCGCCAGTTGAAATCGGCGTTGCTTTCTAATACTTGCCTTACGCCATTCGATCCCCAAAAACCCCTTTTGTTGATGGTAGATGCATCGGATTTCGGGATCGGTGCTGTGCTTGCGCACAAAGTTGGCTCCCATGATCGCCCTATTGCCTTTGCGTCCAAATTGCTCTCGTCTGCGCAAAGAAATTATTCACAGATAGAGAAAGAAGCTTTGGCTCTCGTGTTTGGTGTTACTAAGTTCCATGATTTCTTGTATGGTCGTCACTTTACCATCATCACAGTCCACAAACCTTTGACATCGCTTTTTCATCCGACCAAGCCTGTACCTCCACGTACAGCGCAGAAATTCATTCGCTGGTCTATTTTCCTCTCGCAGTACCGCTACGATATCTTGTATCGGTCCACTGCTAAGCACGGAAACGCCGATGCGTTGTCCCGTTTGCCTGTTGCTGAGGATAAAGTATTCGATTCTTCCGAACTTGCTTGCATGTTCATTGATTCGGAAACCGATGAAGTGGTCGAATCGTTTCCGATTGATTTTCGTCGTGTCGCTACAGCCACAGCTGCTGACCCTGTCCTTGCTACTGTTTTACGTTTTGTTGGTACGCAATGGCCTTTGTCAAAGTCTCGGATCGAGGATCCGTTGGTTCGCCGATTTTTTGCTCACAGGGAGAGACTTTTTGTTCGACGTGGTGTTTTGTTGTTGCGTTCTGATAATGATCAGTCCAGAGTCGTGGTCCCACGTTCGTTACAGTCCTCTGTTTTACGGCTTCTTCACCAAGGACATTGGGGTATCGTGCGAACGAAACAACTTGCTCGTCAGCACTGTACTTGGTTCGGAATCGATGCTGCGATTACGAATATGTGTTCTTCGTGCCCGGCGTGTGCCGAACAACAGTCCGCACCGCCGCGGAAAGTCTTTGCGTGGCCACAAGCCACTTCCCCTTGGCAACGCTTGCACATTGATTTTGCTGGTCCATTCTGGAATGCTCGATGGTTGGTTCTGGTCGATGCCTTCAGTAACTTTCCTTTTGTTGTCCGGATGTCTTCCACGACGTCCTCCGCCACCATCCAAGCGTTGTCTGCTATCTTTTGCATTGAGGGTCTTCCGCAGACTATTGTTTCCGACAATGGCCCACAATTCATGTCCGCGGAATTTCAGTCATTCTGCCTGGCCAATGGTATTCAACATCTGACATCCGCGCCGTTTTCGCCTCAGTCCAACGGTGCCGCTGAACGATTGGTCCGGACTTTCAAGTCACAGATGTTGAAATTGAAAGAGTCGCATTCTCGGGAGGACGCATTGTTGCTCTTTTTGTCTTCGTATCGCTCTCAGCCCCGCGATGGTCGCTCGCCGGCTGAGTTGCTCCACGGTCGTCCTCATCGCACCTTGATGTCTTTGCTGCATCCGCCGCATCAGGTTCCTGTGCAGCGGCAGACTCCTGCTTTTGCTCCAGGCGACGTTGTATTTTATCGCAACTATCGAGGTTCACGGCGTTGGCTCGCAGGGCGCATTCTTCGCTGCCTCGGCCGCGCGATGTATTTGGTTTTGGGGGCCTCTGGTGAGGTGCGTCGGCATCTCAATCAGCTGCGCCTCTGTCGTCGCTCGGGTTCTGCCGCTCCCCGTCTGCTTTCAGCGACGGTGCCGTCCGGTCAGCGCCCTGGGGACCCATCTACTGGCTCGCCTCATCCCCAGGTGTTCCCGACGATGCCTTCCATTTTGCCCCATGGCGACGCGCCGCCGCCACCGCAGCAGCAGCAGCCGCCGCCGCCGCCGCTTGTTCTCCCGCCGGCGCCGCCCGCATTCGACGCTTCGTTGCAGCCGCCAAGCGCCTCCCAGGGTCACGCGCCGCCGATCGCTTCCCGTGACCAGCTGTCCTCCGCCATGGAACTCCCACCCGCTCCGGACCACATGACGTCATCGCGCGTCGGCTGCCCCGACGCAATGGAGGTTGATCCGTCGGTCCCTCCTGTCTCTTTACGGGCGCATACACCGCATGTTGACGTGCACCCTGGACTAGTTTTTCAGGCGTTTCCTAGCTCCCCTCGGACCGTATGGCCGGGTGCGGGTGGCACAGCCTCGCCTGTTGTTAGAATCCCCACCTCATCGCATACGTCGACATGTGGTCCTCCCCACGGCGGGCGGAAGCCTTATCACACGACCGTTCGCCGATTTGCGGGGGAGGAATGTGGTGTCACCGCCAGACACCACACTTGCTAGGTGGTAGCTTAAATCGGCCGCGGTCCATTTAGTACATGTCGGACCCGCGTGTCGCCACTGTGATCGCAGACCTAGCGCCACCACCAAGGCAGGTCTCGTGATACGAGAGTGGACTCGCCCCAGTTGTACGAGAACCTAGCTACCGCCCAGTTGTACGAGAACCTAGCTACCGACCAGATGTACGAAGCCTTTCGCTCTCATTAGCCGAGAGACAGAATAGCCTTCAGCTAAGTTAATAGCGACCACCTAGCAAGGCGCCAGTTGTATCAGTGCCTATAGCTTACGAGTATTCAAGAGAGATGTATTCCAAAGAACAATTAAAAGATAAGTAATAAGCATCTACATACTTTTCTTCTTATTCATTTATAAGTTCTCATGTTCCAGACTTCACGCCCGGCTGCTTTAGTCTTGAGTTCATTTTCAGCCATCTCAACTTCACGGTGTCGGCCCAGATACCGACACAACAGGGAGCGATCTCCTACACTGGCCGTACACCACTGGTGATCGTCGAGGGGACACTGAATAGTGCACGGTACATCCAAACCGTCATCGAACCCATCGTTCTACCATTCCTAGACCGGCAAGGGAACTTGCTGTTCCAACAGGACAATGCACGTCCGCATGTATCCCGTGCCACCCAACGTGCTCTAGAAGGTGTACGTCAACTACCCTGGCCAGCAAGATCTCCGGATCTGTCCCCCATTGAGCACGTTTGGGACTGGATGAAGCGTCGTCTCACACGGTCTGCACGTCCAGCACGAACGCTGGTCCAACTGAGGCGCCAGGTGGAAATGGCATGGCAAGCCGTTCCACAGGACTACATCCAGCATCTCTACGATCGTCTCCATGGGAGAATAGCAGCCTGCATTGCTGCGAAAGGTGGATATACACTGTACTAGTGCCGACATTGTGCATGCTCTGTTGCCTGTGTCTATGTGCCTGTGGTTCTGTCAGTGTGATCATGTGATGTATCTGACCCCAGGAATGTGTCAATAAAGTTTCTCCTTCCTGGGACAATGAATTCACGGTGTTCTTATTTCAATTTCCAGGAGTGTATATTGGAAGAGGACTATCCTCTCTTAAAGAATCCATCCGCTTATGCAAATCCTTATTGTCTGCCTGTATTTGTACAACGCGATTCATCAATGAACACTTTGAAATAAAGATCCTACTTGATTGAGGTTTTTATTCAAGTGTTCTGTAAGAAGCCGCGTTCACAAAGTACTCAACATTTAGACAGATTATCTTGGCCAAGACTTTCAGTATGTCAAAGACATTTTTCTTTGCAGCGAGATCTTCTCACTGAATTTTAATCACCAACTTTCTCCTCCCAAAGCATAAATATTCTGTTGGCGTCGACCTGTATAAGGAAAAATAACCATCGTAATAAAATGAGAGCCAGAGGCTGTCGACAAGGGATCTCAGATCGATTCCGTATTCCTAGATTTCCAGAAGACTTTTGATACCGTTCCTCACAAGCGACTATTAATCAAATTTAATGCATATGGAGTATTGTCTCAGTTGTGTGAGTGGATCCGTGATTTCGTCTCAGAGAGGTCACAGTACGTAGTGATAGATGGTAAATCATCGAGTAGAACAGAAGTGATGTCTGGCGTTCTGCAAGGTAGTGTCATAGGCACTCTGCTGTTCCTTATTTACACAAATTATCTTGATGATAATCTGAGCAGCCCCCTTAGATAGTTTGCAGATGACGTCTAGTAAAATCATCAGACGATCAATTCCAGCCGCGAGGCATTAGCCGAGCGGTCTAAGGCGCTGCAGTCATGGACTGTGCGGCTGGTCCCGGCGGAGGTTCGAGTCCTCCCTTGGTCATGGGTGTGTGTGTTTGTCCTCAGGATAATTTAGGTTAAGTAGTGTGTAAGCTTATGGACTGATGACCTTAGCAGTTAAGTCCCATAAGATTTCACACACCTTTGAACCTTTGATGAATTCCAATTACAAAATGATCTAGAGAGAATTTCTGTATGGTGTGAAAAGTGGCACTTAGCACTAAACAAAGAACAGTGCAAGGTCATCCACATAGGTACTAAAAGAAATCCGATAATTTTTGGGTATACGATAAATCGCACACACCTAAGGGTTGTCAGTTCCACTAAATACCCAGGAATTACAATTACGAGCAACTTAAATTGGAAAGACCACATAGATAATATTGTGGGGAAGGCGAAACAAAGACTGCACTTTGTTGGCAGAACACTTAGAAGATGCGACAAACCCACTAAAGAGACAGCCTACATTACACTTGTCCGTCCTCTACTGGAATACTGCTGCGCGGTATGGTATCCTAACCAGGTAGGATTGACGGAGGGCATCGAAAAAGTGCAAAGAAGGCAGCTCGTTTCGTGTTATCAAACAATAGGGGTGAGAGTGTCACTGATATGATACTCGAGTTGCGGTGACAGCCACTGAAACAAATGCGGTTTTCTTCAATCACCAACTTTCTCTTCCGAATGCGAAAATATTTTTTGACACCCTCCTACGTAGGGAGAAATGATCATCATGATAATTAAATAAGAGAAATCAGAGCGCGAACGGAAAGATTTACGTGTTCCTTTTTCCCACGCGCCATTCGAGAGTGGAAAGGTAGAGAAGTCGTATGAAAATGGTTTGATTAACCCTCTGCCAGGCATTTAATTGTTACTTGCAGAATAGTCATGCAGATGTAGATGTAGTGTAGCCGTCTAGGTACAATGTGGTCTTGCAGTCGTGTACAGAGACGATCACGCAGACGTCTGATGTCATCATTGTAGATAGCATCCCACCATATTCCAACTGCAGTCGTTCCTGGTCAAGGGATGTGACCGGCGACGCAGACACGACCTATCTCGTCTGACGGGTGCTCAGTGGGTTAGAACTGGTGATTGAGGTGGACAGAGGAATTGTCGAACATTATGCACAAGGCACTACCTAATCCCAGAAGTGTCTCTGTGGATCTTATGGTATGGGATGTACACATACCTGTTGCATTTTGAGCACAGCTTCAAAATGGACTACTACAAATGTTGCAGGATTCTGTACTGGATAATATGCATTTGCCGTGGATGCTATGGTCACCACACCCTATGGAACAGGAAATCCAGGTGTGCTATCGTATTGTAAGGGGGAAAAAGAAATCGAGGAAGGGCTGGACCAAGGTTCAGTTAGACATATATATACCCAAAATCCCAAAGAGGAGTTGTACCGGTGTGGGCTCTTAAGTAATGCCGATATTAAGAATAAAAAAAAAAAAAAAAACAGGCAGACTCTCTGCAATGTTACTAAAATCTTTTGCCATAAGAGGGCCTCTACAGGTTAGAAGTGTCAGCTTAAGGGCATACAGTTATCTAGAGCTGGGTAATTCCTGACTTTAAGCAATCGGTACCAGGACCATTTTAAATACTGAAGTTTCCGACCGCATGTGTCATTTCTTATATAAAAAAAAAATAAATTAAATGACAGAGAAATACAATATCTCTGACCAAATCCAGCTAAAGGTTTTAAGTAATTACGCTTGGAAAAATGCGGTACAGGCCCCAAATAAATTACAACCAACTCATAAATTGAGGTTTAAGCTTAAGTTCGACTCCGTGACCGTATAATTAAAAAAATGCAAAAACCATTTAAATGTAACAGCAACGTACAAACTTTTAAAAAAAGAGACGGTACCATGGGTCGCTAAATATTTATCCAAAAAACTGATTTAGATTTAACAGCAAAATCATTGCAATTTCAAGGTCATAAATTGTTAAAGAATTTTTTTTAAAGGAACAATTGGAAAAATGCCACACTCCTGACCGAAGGTTGGCTATAGACTTTAAGTAGAGTATTCCAAAGACTACGGCACAGTGGCTAATTAAATTTCAGAAGGGAGCTAAGCTTTAAAGTTACGGTCGGCACAGGGGCCGATCGGTTGAATAGCAAACTACATCAAAATCAAATTGAAACAAGTAATTATTTTAGACACAAACACTAATGCAGTTATAGTTTAAATAGAGTGGTAGCACAAATTTTCAAATAAGGTCCACATTCGCGTGCTTTCATGCTTACTGCCGAGCCAGAAACAACAGCTAGACAAAACCAATAATTAAATCGCCATGAAAAAATCGTAAATTCAAGCGCACATACACCAACAAGCACCCCTGGTACTGGTGGAAAGTTCACTCCAAGACATGTAGGGATCACGTGTCCACCTCAAACCCGGACCTCAGATTGCCCCCGTCCAAACGTCGGCGTTCCTGAGACTCCACTCCCTCCTCAAACCGTGCACATTTACGAAACTCAACGTGAAACCGCCAAGGACGATTCAAACACGAACGAGCCACCACGGTTCGCTTTAGTCAACGAAATAATTACATTCGTATCTGAATCACAACTATTTATTGCCGTGTGTGTGGAATCCAGCTAAGGCAATCATTGAACCTCATTCCCAGAAACTTCCTAGCTGAATCATCAAGAATCATGTAATTCCTTAACATAATATTAAAAGCTATTGCCCAGTTTCTGAATTTAATAACGAAATACTTTCCTGTTGAGATGCTAATCCTATTTCCATGCAACCTACGCATCCATGGCCAATGTATGTGCTACGCCAGCGTATACTGCAACACCTACACCAAAAACCTCCATCAGACTTTCTTGTTCCACAACTACCCCATGCATCTTATCCACATATAAGTCTCCCACGTAGTTTCTTCCTCTCACTCTACAACAATCAGAGCTCCCATTACAAAAAACTCTCCTTTTGTCAACTGGTATCACCCAGACCCCTAATGCCTCAATACATTACTCTGCCAAGGCTATAGAAATCTCAGTCCAAGCCCATAAATGAGGTAATCACTCCCTGATATCGTTTCCAGACCACCAACTACCCCCTTCTGTTCCTCACCTATCCTCTGTAACATCCTTGTCAAAGTTTATTGTAACTTTTATTATTATTTATTTGTTTGATTTTATTTTGGTCTTTTATCTATACAAAAAGGGCATACTCAATGTTCCACCATAACTAGCATAAATTTAGCGCATATTATTTTAATATAATTTCAAAAATACTGGTACTAACTAAGCATAATGCTGTTTAAGGGGAAAATCTACATAGAACATCTATATGGAAAGAATAATAATAAGAATAATATGTTGTTGTTGTTGGGGTCTTCAGTCCTGAGACTGGTTTGATGCAGCTCTCCATGCTACTCTATCCTGTGCAAGCTTCTTCATCTCCCAGTACCTACTGCAGCCTGCATCCTTCTGAATCTGCTTAGTGTATTCATCTCTTGATCTCCCTCTACGATTTTTACCCTCCACGCTGCCCTCCAATAATAAATTGGTGATCCATCGATGTCTCAGAACATGTCCTACCAACCGATCCCTTCTTCTAGTCACGTTGTGTCATAAGCTCCTCTTCTCCCCAATTCTATTCAATACCTCCTCATTAGTTATGTGATCAACCCATCTAATTTTCAGCATTCTTCTGTAGCACCACATTTCGAAAACTTCTATTCTCTTCTTGTGTAAACTATTTATCGTCCACGTTTCACTTCCATACATGGCTACACTCCATACAAATACTTTCAGAAACGACTTCCTGACATTTAAATCTATACTCGATGTTAACAAATCTCTTCTTCAGAAACGCTTTCCTTGCCATTGCCGGTACACATTTTATATCCTCTCTACTTCGACCATCATCAGTTATTTTGCTCCCCAAATAGCAAAACTCCTTTACTACTTTAAATGTCTCATTTCCTAATCTAATTCCCTCAGCATCACCCAACTTAATTCGACTACATTGCGTTATCCTCGTTTTGGTTTTGTTAATGTTCATCTTATACCTTCCTTTCAAGACACTGTCCATTCCGTTCAACTGCTCTTCCAAGTCCTTTGCTGTCTCTGACAGAATTACAATGTCATCGGCGAACCTCAAAAAATGGTTCAAATGGCTCTGAGCAGTATGGGACTTAACATCTACGGTAATCAGTCCCCTAGAACTTAGAAATACTTAAACCTAACTAACCTAAGGACATCACACAACACCCAGTCATCACTAGGCGAACCTCAAAGTTTTTATTTCTTCTCCATGGATTTTAATACCTACTCCGAAGTTTTCTTTTCTTTCCTTTACTGCTTGCTCAATATACAGATGGAATAACACCGGGGATAGGTTACAACCCTGTCTCACTCCTTCCCAACCACTGCTTCCCTTTCATACCCCCCGACTCTTATAACTGCCATCTGCTTTCTGTACAAATTGTAGATAGCCTTTCGCTCCATTTATTTTACCCCTGCCAGCTACTGTCTTTCAAATTCTGAAGGTGGCAGGGGTAAGAATAATAACCAAACAAAAAAGTCTACATATTACCATTTGGCCATCTGGTGCGCAGATAGTTGTTCATCCCGAATCCAGAAGGCACACGTTACTGCATATTACACTATGCACCATTTGTTATTACAAATTCTGTAATTTATAATTATGTACTCTACTACTACACAACATCCCGCCTGGTTAGCCACGCGGTCTAACGTGCTGCTTTTCGAGTCGGAAGGCCTTGCCAGTCAACAGCACGAATCCACCCGCTGGAGTAGTGTATGCCGGCCAGCCTATGGATGGCTTTTAAGGCGGTTTTTCATCTATCTCGGCGCATGCGGTCTGGTTCCCCTTTTTCCGCCTCAGTCACACTGTGTCAGCGATTGCTGCACAAGCACCGTTTCCACGTACGCGTACACCATCATTATTCTACCACGCAAACATCTGGGGCTACACCGTCTGGTATGAAACGATCCTGTGGGGTGGTCCACTGGGGGTTGAACCGCATTGTAACCCTGGGTTCAGTGTGGGGTAGCGGTGGGGTGGGTGGACTGCTGTGGCGTGTTATGGGATTGTGGACCATTGAGGGCTACGGTGGGACAAAGCCTCTCCATCGTTTCTAGGTCCCCAGTTTAAGACATACATACATACACTCATACAACACAACACAACACTAAACTACACTAAGTACTTGGTATCAGGACCAAGCTGGGTTTCTCATTTGCCTGAATGGTCAGCTTGCCCGCCCCCCCCCCCCCTCCCCCCTCCTCCCAGCGTGCTGAGGTGCAACTCAGGATTAATAGGGGTTGCGCTGCTGTGCTGCTGTGTCACCCAAGGTGTAGAGATTGGGAGATGGCTGTCAGGATGTTAGGAAATTCTTCTTGATCCTGCCCGAGGCTCATCTCCTAACTGCTTCCAGAAGGTTGTTATAGGTGGATGTTCTGCCATGGCGTGTGTCGTTAACTTGATGTAAGGCCCCTTCTTGGTTGTCTCTAAGATGTGTAGCCTTGTAGTTCATAAGGTGATATCTTAGCAGTCATCGAGTTCAGCTTATGCCACATTTCCTCATTCCTTATTATATTACAGACTATCACATTTCTAAATGCATTCCTGTCCTGGTCTGTAACATCTTGTCTAATGGCACATTCCCAGATGATATGATCCGGGGTTCTGGTTGCTCCAGATTCACAAGTGTCTCTTGCACGCTGTCGTATTTTCAGTAAGTAGTGTAATACGGGCCATTTCACGACAGATAGTATATAGCTCCCTTGGTAAAAAGAAAATATGTCATACTTGTTCCTTCTTTTAAGTTAGGAAGGAGTTGAGAGGTTCTCCTTCCCGTTCCTGCCCTGTCCCAAATTTCTTGTCATTCTCCATCCATGCATGCTTATATTACCTTTTCGATACGGCTCTCGTACCCAGTGTCTCCTTTACTTTATCACATTAGCGCTTTTTGAGCCAGTATTGTACACCTCTCTTTCTTACTCTTAGGTCTAAAGGTAGCAAGCCTAACATTACCAGCAACGCCTTGGTCGGTGTTGTTTGCACCCGCCTGTCAAGTGCTGGAGTACATTTATCTGTGCTCCAGGTAGAAGCTGCGCTGCCCATCGGTGTTGTTTGCACCCGCCTGTCAAGTGCTGGAGTACATTTATCTGTGCTCCAGGTAGAGGCTGCGCTGCCCATACATTTCTGGCTCTATGAGCCCAAACGCTCGAACTGTGGGCCACAATAACGAGTAATACTGTGTTGTGGTACGTTCTTGTTGCATTTAATAGTAACTGAAAACTTCTTTGGACAATTATTGCTATTTTATTTAGGATTTTAATGCCTCTCTGGTATATGATTTCTCCGTATGCATGAATGTTATGTTTTTCGTCGATGTTAATTACAAGATAGCTATATACTTCTTTTCTTTTCACGAGCTGGTGATTTACTCTGTTGGGATTTCTCTTTCTTAATAATGTTCCTTTTAGTAACATATTAACATATGAACTGTTTTGCGGTCTCTGCTATCTTTACTTTGTTTTCCATTCACCAGTTGCCTAGTCTTTCAAGAACTACTCTTCTGTTTTCCTCTAACTTAGCCTTTGTATTAGCGTAGGCGATGCAGCCTCTAGTATTTGTTATATTCTGAAGCTGCTTCAGTAATGGTTCTTTACCAATATCTCAAAACTCTGGACCACAGAGGCCTTTGGCAACCTTGAGTGATGTCTTTCGCAATTTTCTTTCCAGGACATTCTAATTGCACTTGCCTGACTGTGCAATATTTTCACAGACTTTTATAGAGACACCTGGGACAATCCCTCTGTTTCAGTCTTTTGGACAGGGCAGACTACCACAAATTATCAAACGTCCCAGCCATATCAATCACTATGCCTATAACAAACTTGTCGTCTGAGGTATTCACAATATTTATTTCACGTTTATTGTATCCTCGGTGGATTTCCCTTTCCTGAAACCGTAGTGCAGGGGGCTCATGCCTACCGTCTGTCTGTGATCCCTCAAGCAGCGTCGCGGAGGCTTTTCCTATACTTTGCCTAGAGCATTTACCAAACTAATCACCCTGTAAGATTTCGGTTCTCTTGGGTCTTTGTCTTCCCCCTTTTTTTTAGTATAATGATTTCCAGATTTTCCAGTCTTTGAGCACCTGACCATGCAAAATACATTTGTTTAATAACATTGTTGTAACGAAATAAATCTCGGGTGAACAGCCTGGTGTGAGTGAACAAAGGACACAACGCCGGGCGTGAGGTATACATCAGATTCCCCCTCCCCCTTCTTCGGGCACTCCCTCCGCCGTCCGCGCCGCGGTCGCTCTCTCATCCGTCCGCTCCGCGGTTCGACGCCTGGCTTGTGGCCCACCTTCCGGGTGTTCCCTCGCAGGTCCGCGCCCACGGAGGTTTGCCGGCGGCGTTTCGGAGATTCCTCCCCCTGCCCTCGAAGTCAGTACATTCTGGGATATTTCTGTCTTCTCCTTAATCCGGGTAATGGCTGGTTCCCAAAGTTGGTTAAGGGAATAGCCACTGTCACGGTTCAGTTCAGCTTGGGAACCAGCCATTACCCGGATTAAGGAGAAAATAGAAATATCCCAGAATGTACTGACTTCGAGGGCAGGGGGAGGAACCTCTGAAACGCCGCCGGCAAACCTCCCTGGGCGCAGACCTACGAGGGAACACCCAGACTCTTGCTTGCTTGCTTTGTGTCATCTCGAAGCTGCAGCTTCGTTAGGTTGATGGATTAGCAGGTCTAGCTGATTTTCCTTCTTCTTCCTCTGGATTGATTTTCGGTTCATCGCGTCTTGGTTTGTTTCTTTTGGTTTGGCACTCTTCTTTTTCCTTCCTCTTGCTGCCTAAGCAGCGTTGGTACTCTCGTAGCACGTCCGGCCATCTTGTTGTCTCTCGCCAGTAAATCTGGTCTCCCAGATTCCTGATGAGAGGATTCGTGGATCTTCTCGTGTCGGCATAGGTCTCGCCGACTGCTTGAAGTGGTCCTACAGCATCGGCACGCTCGTTAGCCAATGTAGTTCGGCCGTGTTGAAATCACGCAGAAAATGTAATGCCAGTCTCAGGCACCTGTTCTGGATCTTCTGGAGACTGTCGATGTGCGTCTCGGCGGCATTCCCCCACACCACGGTGGCGTATTCCAGCACGGGCCTAATAAGTACCAGATACAGCGTCTTTCCGTGTGGTCGTGGTGTTGAGGAACAGGTATAGGAGGCGCATTCTGCCGCGCGCCTCATCCCGTATTTCGGCGATGTGCGTCTCCCACGTAAGGCACCAATCCAGTGTGACGCCCTGGTAGCGGCCGGTGTTCGGCCATGGGATGGAGCCTCCCTTGATGCGGATTGGTGGCAGAGCTTCAGGTATACGTTTCTTCGTGAAGATCACAGCCTGGCTCTTCGCCGCATTGAACTTGAGCCGCTACTTTGTGGCCCAAGCTCCCAGCTCGTTGGAGGCTATTTTTAATCTTCCTCGCATCAGATGTTGGTTGATGCTCTTGGTGTACAGGGCTGTATCATAGGCATACAGCCCCGTCTGCACCCGTTGCGTTCGCGGCATGTCTGTCGTGAATAGAGTATACGAGAGGGGCCCCAATACTGAGTCCTGTGGAATTCCAGCGGCTATTTCCCATGCTGTTGAGGTCTCGCCTTCTATCTTGACCTGGAAGGTACGTCCCGCCAGGTAGGAGTGGATCAGGAGGGCGTGTGACACCAGCACTCCCTGTACTAGTAACTTGTAGACTAGTCCGTAGTGCCACACGCTGTCGAAGGTGCGGGAGACGCCTAGGAGTACCGCCCCAATGTACACTGTTCTCTCCAGCGCTCCCATCGCCTGCTCCGCTAGTCGCAGCACTTGGTGTATTGTCCCGTGCCCCCTTCTGAAGGCGAACTGCTCGTCAGGAAGCAGGCCTTCATCTCCGACGTGACGGTGCAGTCTCCTGACATATATTCGCTCAAACACATTTGAGACTATAGGTAGCAGGCTGATAGGCCGGTAATTTTGCGCCAGCCTGATGCCTTTGCCAGCCTTAGGGACTGTCACCACCTCCACATGTTTCCAGGCGGGAGGGGGGGGGGGGGGGAGGTGGTAGCGGCCGGCCCTAAGGATGGCGTTGAATATCTTCGTGAGCAGTTTCACAGTCTCTGGGGGGACCTCCTTCAGGATTGCGAAGCTGGAGTTATCCCATCCACCCGCTTTGCGGTGGTCGAGGTGCCGTAGCTGCCGTTGAATCTCTTCTTCCGTTGTGGGTTCGATGGAGTCCTCAGGGTCTTCTGCCTCAAGGTATACACAGAGCCTATCTTCCACCAATCGGATGTGGTCGTTATCTACATCTTCTTCAACTAGCTTGAAGTTGGCCGCTAAGGTATCGGCCAGTACCCCAGCTTTGGCGTCAGGCTCGGCCACTGCATGCTGTCCGACGTGTAGCGGCGGAACTCGTTGTCTCTTGCGAAGGAACTGCTTGGTTGCTTGCCAAGCAGTGCCATCTGCTCTGTTCGGTCCCTGTTCCTGTGTTCCGCGACCGCGTACTGTATGGTGCGGTGCATTCGGTTGATCCGATTTTTCGTCGCCGCCTAGCGGGTAACGTGCCACTCTCGTACCAGCTGGTTCTTCTCCCGGATCATCTGCAGGATGTCCCGCGGTAGCTGGAGGGAGAAATCCCGCGGCTTCTGACGTCTGTGCTGCGTTGCTGCATCAGCCGCTCTGATCGCGAGATGCGAGAGCGCCGCGAGTGTGACGTCCACGCCATCAACATCGGGATCCGGTACCGCTTCGAGCGTCTCTGCCAGGTGCACCCGGAAGTGTTCCCAGTCGTTGCTGAAGTAGGTCTTGCGTCCTTCAGGTGGTGCGGCCCCGTCCCTGCTCAGATCGAAGATCACTGGCAGGTAATGTGAGGACAGAGCCACATGTGTCGTTGCGACTGCGTCGTGGGTCACCCCTTTGATGATCTCGATGTCCAGGACATCCGGGCGGCCTCTCTTGGGATAGTGTGTTGAAACGTCCCCTTAGAAAAATAATTGAATTACTGTGCTGGTAAACCCCTTACGTTATTTGCTTTTGAAACAGCTGAGCACAATTGAACATACTCAGACATTTCTCTCTTTACTTATTCTGACACACAATATTTTTAGCGCAACGCAACCTGACTTTCAATAATCCCTACAAAAGAATGGTCCTGACTAACATTAACCTATACCTTTCATGAATCACTTACCTCAGAAAAATCTTCGTTACCTGAACTACTGCAATACAGCGAGCGCCAATACTGCCAGCTAAATAAAAGAGTCTAACTACTGAAGTGACTAACTACTGATAGGCGTAGTTAGCAAATGAAAGATTTTGATAAAGAACAAACAATGTATTTACCTTAATAGTGTTCAAAAGTCATTATATATATATATATATATATATATATAATAAGTCATTATATATATATATATATATACACTCCTGGAAATGGAAAAAAGAACACATTGACACCGGTGTGTCAGGCCCACCATACTTGCTCCGGACACTGCGAGAGGGCTGTACAAGCAATGATCACACGCACGGCACAGCGGACACACCAGGAACCGCGGTGTTGGCCGTCGAATGGCGCTAGCTGCGCAGCATTTGTGCACCGCCGCCGTCAGTGTCAGCCAGTTTGCCGTGGCATACGGAGCTCCATCGCAGTCTTTAACACCGGTAGCATGCCACGACAGCGTGGACGTGAACCGTATGTGCAGTTGACGGACTTTGAGCGAGGGCGTATAGTGGGCATGCGGGAGGCCGGGTGGACGTACCGCCGAATTGCTCAACACGTGGGGCGTGAAGTCTCCACAGTACATCGATGTTGTCGCCAGTGGTCGGCGGAAGGTGCACGTGCCCGTCGACCTGGGACCGGACCGCAGCGACGCAAGGATGCACGCCAAGACCGTAGGATCCTACGCAGTGCCGTAGGGGACCGCACCGCTACTTCCCAGCAAATTAGGGACACTGTTGCTCCTGGGGTATCGGCGAGGACCATTCGCAACCGTCTCCATGAAGCTGAGCTACGGTCCCGCACACCGTTAGGCCGTCTTCCGCTCACGCGCCAACATCGTGCAGCCCGCCTCCAGTGGTGTCGCGACAGGCGTGAATGGAGGGACGAATGGAGACGTGTCGTCTTCAGCGATGAGAGTCGCTTCTGCCTTGGTGCCAATGATGGTCGTATGCGTGTTTGGCGCCGTGCAGGTGAGCGCCACAATCAGGACTGCATACGACCGAGGCACACAGGGCCAACACCCGGCATCATGGTGTGGGGAGCGATCTCCTACACTGGCCGTACACCACTGGTGATCGTCGAGGGGACACTGAATAGTGCACGGTACATCCAAACCGTCATCGAACCCATCGTTCTACCATTCCTAGACCGGCAAGGGAACTTGCTGTTCCAACAGGACAATGCACGTCCGCATGTATCCCGTGCCACCCAACGTGCTCTAGAAGGTGTAAGTCAACTACCCTGGCCAGCAAGATCTCCGGATCTGTCCCCCATTGAGCATGTTTGGGACTGGATGAAGCGTCGTCTCACGCGGTCTGCACGTCCAGCACGAACGCTGGTCCAACTGAGGCGCCAGGTGGAAATGGCATGGCAAGCCGTTCCACAGGACTACATCCAGCATCTCTACGATCGTCTCCATGGGAGAATAGCAGCCTGCATTGCTGCGAAAGGTGGATATACACTGTACTAGTGCCGACATTGTGCATGCTCTGTTGCCTGTGTCTATGTGCCTGTGGTTCTGTCAGTGTGATCATGTGATGTATCTGACCCCAGGAATGTGTCAATAAAGTTTCCCCTTCCTGGGACAATGAATTCATGGTGTTCTTATTTCAATTTCCAGGAGTGTATATATATATATATATATATATATATATATATATATATATATATATATATATATATATGTATATACATATCAGTTCATGACATCCAATCTTACATATTTACTGTCTCTGTCCAGATCATCCGCTCTCAAAACTCCGCCATCTCACTCCCCACATCCACCACTGCTGGCGGCTCACCTCCAACTGCGCAACGCTACGCGCTGTTAACAGCCAACTGCCCAGCACTACAATGGCAAATATTGCAACAATGGCGACCAGCCTCAGACTGCACACAGCACAGTCAGTGATTTTCGTACAGAGCGCTACGTGGCGTTAACAATATAAAAACCTAAACAGCCTACTTACAGTGTAGGGTCGTAAGGCCCCAGTACTATAGCGTCGTTATCTGTGCCTCCTGCCGCTGGTTGTGGTGACCCTGGTGTTCCACACCGGGTGCTTGGCGTCGAAGTCGCCGCCGATAAAGATGTTGACACGCATTGACAACAGAGTCTCGAAGTCCTGTTGTGATAGGAGTCCTCTAGGCTTCTGGTACGCGACGATGAAGGTCGCTTGACCCACTGAGGTGCTGACTGCGACGCCTGTTGCTTCTAGTTGCGTCAGCTCTGGTAGCTGGATTTGGTGGTATCGCAACGTTCTTCCTACGTAGACCGCAGTTCCGCCGCCTGCTGGTGGTCTATCGTCGCGATAGCACCTATAGTTAGTTGCCCTCGCGTTTACCCCGGGCACACATCCACGGCCTCCTCGCGTAAAAACTGGCTAAATTCGCCCTCCTGCTGCCTTATGCTGTTTACGTTCCATGCGCAGACGGTGAGACCTATGATTTGATTAGGTATCATGGGTGTTGTTGGCTTCTCTTGTGGTGTTGACCTGGTTGGCCGCAATCAGTGCAAACACGATCATCTGCGGTAGTTGGAGCAGCTGCTGTTTGAACTCCCGCAGCATCTATCGTAGTTCTGCGGCCTCGGTGGTTACAGCGGTCGGAGGTGGTGGGGCGGGCGTAGGTGGCGGCCGGCCCTCCTCGGCGGCTCGTGCTCCTCTCGTGGCGGTCGGGGAGCGCCTTCCGCTGCGCGGGTAGGCCGCTCCGCATGTCGCGCCTGCTCGGCGTGTTGCTGTGCCGGTCTTGCAGGCGTTTCCCTTGCAGCCACTGCCACGGTCGCCGCTGCTGCTACAGTAACGTAGTTTCTTTCCGGCTGAACTCTCCTGCTTTTGCAGCTGCTTTTTTGAAGGCTTTGCAGCCGCGGAAGCTGGTGACGTGTTCTTGACTGCAGTTGCAGCACGTGGGTGTCTTCTCGATCGGGAACGGACATTCCCGGCTGAGGTGGTCCCCAGCACACTTTACGCAGCGTGGGGACATTTTGCAGTATTTTGCCAGGTGGTCGATTCCCTGGCAGTTTAAGCATTGAAGCGGGCCTCAGTTTTTCAACTGTGACCCCGCTGACACTTCCCACTCTCGTTTCTTGGAAGATCCTCCTATCCTCCTGTGTGTAGTCCAGTATGACCTGGAAGAGCGGTATGTCTGCGTTGTCTTTCGGCGACTTTATCCGCGATACTGTCCTTATGGTGTACCCCTTGGCCTCAAGAAGCTTCTTGATGTACTGGGGGGTGCGTACTGAAGGGCAGGAGTCGGAAGATTACTTTGAGCGTCTTTGTAGGTTCCGACCAGTACGTGAACCAGTTTAGACCGTGACCGTCAATGAGGTCAATAACGCTTTTGTAGTCTTCCGTGGTTCGCGTCACGATTCTGTACATATCGTGACTTGCTGTCTTCGTAGTAGAGTTGTTCTTGACGACCGCGAGGATCGCCCGTTCTACTTCTTTGAAGGAGCCCTGCCATTTCACCATGATGGGTGGCGGCAGGGGCCCCTTGCTTCTCTGTTGCTGGTCTGCTGTCTCCTCCTCCTTTCCTTCAAGCTCAGCAAATTGGTTTTTAACGACCATGCCTGCAGCAGTGGCCACCTGTACATCTCTTCCAATCTTCTTGCGTGGGGTACTTGAAACCCATCCGCGTCAGTGGTCATCTTAGGGGCTTTGCATCCTTTCGACGGCGCCTTTCTTCGTGTTTGTAGCGTCGGTGCGGTGGTAGGAGCGGCGGTAGTCGCCCGTTTCCGGTAGCTTTCCGGACTCGTTTCCGCCGGGCGCTTCTTAGTGCGACTTTCCTCCACCTCCATGTCCTCCGTGTCTCCAGCTTCCTCTCCGTCATTCCCCAGCGTGAAATGGGCCGTCCGTTGAACGGTGTTCGCGAATACGTCTTTTATCTGACTGGGTCTTCAGTGGACGATGTTAACCTTTCTGGTGTCTTGATCTTGACAGTGGCGTTCTTTGGTCCCCCCAGGTCGAGTGCGCGCGTTACCGCGTAAGAGGACATGCCCCCTGCGATGGTGCGCATCTGCTTCTTCTTGTTCCCTTTCTGGGAACGGGTTGCCGTAGTTTGCGGACAGTGTGTGGCCGCCGGTAATGTGTTAACCCCCGGGCGGCGGCTTCTCCCGCTACTTGCGGCCTCCGCCGAAGCATTGGCCGCATAACGCCGTCTCATCTCCCTTCCTTCCTCCCCCTCGATCTTCATTGGCCAGTCCGTCGTAAGCAGAGGCTCGGATGGGGCCGCCGAAAGAGCAAGGTCCGCCGGGCGGCCATCAGCCACTCTGCGCTCGTCTTCTAGTCCCAGGAAATCAGCCACCTCGACTTCCGGGTCACACAGCTGGTCCATCTCGGTTGGGGGGTCGGATGGGGCCGTCGAGACGGCAAGCTCGGCGATCTGCCACACCCTTCGCTTCAGCGTCGCTTTCAGCACGGTGCGCCGTCTCTGAGCTCGGCACTGGATGGTGGGAGCAGCTCTCTCTCCTGACCCAGACTCTGGGCCACAAGCCGGGCGTCGAACCGCGGTGCGGACGGACGAGAGAGCGCCCGCGGCGCGGACGGTGGAGGGAGCGCCCGAGGAAGGGTGAGGGGGAATCTGATATATACCTCACCACTGCCGTCCCTTGGCACTCTACACATCAAACACCATTAAAAAGACCCTCACAGACAAAAATATACCGCATTACACGTTCCCCACCACCAAGACAAGGAACAAAAACAATGTCATTAGGGACCTCCCCAGACGGCTCTCAGCCCAGGCAGTCAAGACAGACCTGACAGCCCAGGGTTTTGTTGTCAAAACCGTAGAGCAGATGGGCAAAAATGGGGCAGAGAGTAAGTTGCCATTATTCCGAGTCACTCTGCCGGACATACTGCAGAACAGGCGCGAGATAAAAACTGTTCTGACAGTCCCTGTCACCACGGAACCGCTCCGCCGCAAGAACAAGGTGGTGCAGTGCTTCAGGTGTCAGGGACTGGATCACATTGCCGCCCTCTGCCAGATGCCCGTGCGCTGTAGAAAATGCGCCGAACACCAATACACTAGGACTTGCACAGTAAAACACGTGGACCCGCAGGTATGGTGTGCGCTGTGTGGGAAAAACCACACGGCAGGGTACCAAGACTGTGAGGACCACAAGAAACACACACAGAAGCAAAGGGTGCGAAGGCCGCCCCCTACACACGAAAACAAGACACAGCCGCCCCATCAAACCACACAGAGAGACAAAACAGGACAACACAGACAGACAAAACTTGGGTAAAACCAAGGCCTGACACTCCAAGGGCAACATATGCACAAGTGGTCTCTCCGCCAAAGAGCCACGAAAACGTCGAGAAATCGGCGGAAGCCCTGTTACCACAACAGCAGACACACACGCAAGAACAACACCGGGAAAAACACAACAACGACCAGGTCCACCAAGACAGAGGAAGCTCTAGGGAACCCCACACACACTCCACCCCGCCGGATCAATTGTTAGGCATTATGGTCCAGACCATGAACCTCGTCATGGAAATGATGAAGGAATTCAGGGATGCCCAGAAGCAGAACACTCCAATCTTCATTGCCCTTCAGGCAACAGTCCAGCAGTCGTTCCCCTCTGCGACTTCCTCAGTAGTCACAAAACCCCATCATGGATAGACGACCAAATATACAAGGCCTGACAATGTGCATCTTTAACACAGACGGCATTGTTAATCAAGAGGTCGAGTTCAGAGAACTCATGAAGGAGTCCTCCATCGACATATACATGATGTGAGAAACCCACCTAAAACCGGGAATAAAAACGACAGTTCCCAACTATGTTAGCTACCATAAAGACAGGCCAACCCAAGGCGGAGGAGTGGCCATATATATAAAAAGAGGGATCCCCCACCACCAGGTATTCATACCAGCTGCCAATAAAATCTAAGCAGTGGCCATGGAAGTAACCACTGCCACCGAACCCCTAACAATCATTGCAATCTACCGACCCCCACAAGATGAGATAGACGAGGAAGACATAGCTGCTCTAGGGCAAACTGAAGGCAAACTCATAATAGGGGGCGACTTCAATGCCAAACACCCCGACTGGAACTCTAGAGTAACCTCCAGAGCAGGCGCCAAACTGCAACGACTAGCGAGCGTCCACCACTTGGAAACATGGGGTCCGGTCGAGCCCAAACATTTTCCAAAAAATGGAGGTAGGCCCGACGTGTTAGACATAGCCCTCACTAGGAGGATCGCGGGGTTTGTGGCCGCAAGGACAATCAACAGAATGCTCTCCGATCACAACCCAGTGATTCTAGAGGTCGATGTGGGAGAATGGGTAGCACTCCCACGGTACCAGACGTCCTACAAACGTACTGACTGGGAGCGATACCGAGAAACTGTCGCCTCTGATATCGCTCACGCTCCGCCACCTACTGCCGAAACAGCAGGACAAGCGCTACAAGACTTAACAGGAACCATCTTGCAGGCAGCGGAAGATGCCACTCCCCCACAAAGGGATGGCCCGCCCCTGCAAGTACAATTCCCGGAACATCTACTAGCCCAAATCCGTCGCAAGAACAGGGTGGCAAAAGAGTGGAAGATCACCAGAACTCAGGCCACCAGGAGGCTGCTCAACCGTCTACAGAGAGAGCTGAAGGTAGCGCTCAATGAGCACAGAAACCAGCAATGGCAAACCTGTCTCACAGCCCTCAAAGCAGACGATCACACACTATGGCAAGCAACCAAATAATTTACCAAAAGAAGCGCTAGGCTGCCGCCTCTGCACAGTGAGAGGGGTCTGTCCTACAGCCATGCTGAAAAGGCCAACGCCCTCGCCTACACCTTCAAGAAGCAGTTTCAAGCGGCAGAACCCCAGGATAAAGAACATGAAGAGGAAGTCCGTCGCAAACTGGCAGCCTTCCTCAACGCTGATGAAGACCCATAGGACGAACCCCCACTTCTCGCCCCCAAAGACGTGGCAAAAGTAATTAGGTCCCTCCCTACAAAAAAGGTGCCAGGACATGACAGTGTCACCAACCAGCTAGTTAAAAACCTCCTGCCCTCGGCCATCGAACACCTTGCGAACGTCTTCAACGAGATTACTCGTACCTGCGAGTTCCCAGCATACTGGAAATACGCGAAAGTGATCGCGATACACAAACCTTTTATTCGCGCAGCACTACAGGCCGATTAGCTTCTTGCCAACTCTCAGCAAGATCTATGAGCGCCTCCTGCTTATTCCCATACGAGACCATATCACCAACGAGTGACTTTTGCCGGATTTCCAATTCGGATTCCGACAGAAGCACTCTGCCCCACAACAGATCATGAGACTAGTGGAAGCAGCCACAGAAGACTTCAACCACAGAGGCTACTGCGGGATAGTGCTACTTGATGTAGCCAAAGCCTTCCAATCATTATGGCATAAAGGGCTATTATACAAGTTATACACACAAGGGTTCCCCGGGAGCAAAGTCAGGTTAATCCAAAGCTATCTCACGAATAGAACCTTCTCTCTCAAGGTAGAAACAGCCACCTCCACCAAAAGACATATTCGTGCTGGGGTGCCACAGGGATCGGTCCTGGGGCCCAATTTGTACAGTCTGTACACTGCGGACACCTCAACGGCCCCCCTGGTGCACACTGCACAGTACGCTGACGATACCGCCTTTTACACTCGTAATGTGAATAAGGACCTGGTCATTCTTAGGTTACAAAGGGTTTTAGATAACACAGAAACCTGGGCCCATCGCTGGCGCATCATCATCAATCCTGAAAAGATACAGGCTATGTAGATCACGCGGAGACTTTGGAGACGCGGACCCCCTCAACGCCCCCCACCCTCCCCCCATTCACCTGCACCTACAAGGATCCCGACTCCCCTGGCGCAGATCCACCAAGTATCTCGGCGTAACCTTAGACTCGAGACTAACGTGGAAACCTCATATAGACGAGATCCACAGGAAGGTCTACTATACCCAGTCCTCAACAAAACCAGCTCCCTTCCGTGCTCTGTAGGACTAAACGTCTATCAGGCCCTCACACAGCCCGTAATGGAGTATGCGTGTCCTGTCTGGGGATACATCGCAAAGCAGCACCTGGACAAACTCCAGAGGCTGCAGAACCGCACCCTCAGGAGGGCACTGCACCTACCTATGGGATTCCCCCTGACGAACTGCACGCCGCTGCCGAAATCCCACTCCTCAAAGAAAGATTCCAGGATCTGGCAAGGGCTTTCTATGAGAGCTCTTCCAGATCTGGAAATAATCTTATCCAATCCATAGGTCGGTATGACATGTCCCGCAACAAGCACAAACGCCCCGTGACGATCTTCGACGACTAAGTGGAAGAGAAAAATCCCAAAAATCCTCAAATTCTAACGCCAATCCTTAATCCTTAAAACACCCAACATCTCACCAACCTCAGGCAAATACTAGACACCGCCAGGACACCAGCACAACACACAGACAGCCAAAGCAATCAAAGACAATCACACACTCACAACACACACTGTGGAGTAAAAGCCAACAGACTACAAACTCCTCAATACACATCCCCAAGGAGGGGAAAGTTAAAAGGTGAGAAAGAGCCTTTGGCAGTACATCAGCACACTTGATGATGGAAACAAGGTCGATTGCCGAAATACTGTGTCCTTTGTACACTCCCACCAGGCTGTTCACCCGAGATTTATTTCGTCATGAAATACGCCTGGAGAAATTGAAGAATCACAACATTGTTATATATGATACAATTTGGTCCACTAGCTGATGCAACACTTCTGTCAGTATTCTGTCAGATTCTGGTGCGTTCTTCTATTTTAACTTCTTTATTGCCAGTCTCACTGCCTCCTGGGCAAATGGAATCACAGCACTGTTAATCACATGTTGCTTTTGTGACACAGAGCGAAGATGTTGATGGTACTCTGTATCTTCCATCATTGTATCATCTGGAAATGAAGCTCTGAGTGGGTACTGCACTGATGTCTCCCAGTGTGTCGTTATGGTGCTGTCGGATCGCCTCAGAGTTGATAATACAGTGGGTGATCGAACCTTGTTTGTTACAAGTTTGTATGGAAAATCTTAAACATCTGTTACCATTTGGTCCTTATTTTATGCTTTCCATTTTTCTACTCTTTTTTTGTGTAGTTGTTCTATATATTGTTGTTTGACTGTTCGATAGAAACCCAACCTTCCTTGTCTTTCTGTTTCCCCAAAGGACCTTTGGTGGTATCTCCTCGCCTGCCTTGCTCTGCATCATCAGGGCCGTAGGGTAGGACACCAAGGAATTTTAAACCCTTTTGGCTTCCTAACAAACGTTGGGATCGCCTTGTCTTGAGCTGTCTGCAATGCTTGCGCCAATTCGTCTGCTTCGGCGTCAACACCAAATCTAGTTCCTTCAATTCTGCCTTTAAAAGTTCCCAACTCAATTTACGTAGATTGTATAGTCGCTCAGGCTGGATGTTAGCTTTGAGCCATTATCTTCGTCTGTAATTGTGAAGCAAATGAGATTAGGGTCACTCGTTGTAATTCATCACAGACCTTCCAGTTGAAAATAGGTCGCTTGACATTTTAGTTTGTAAGGGTGATTTTCGTATTTGTTGCTGCACCTGCTCGATTTTAGAAACTAATCTGCTGAGTGGCCTATTCATCACATGAAGGTCAAGTTCTCGTCTAGCGTCCTGAAGGCAGAGTCCACTTTCATCCGTTACTCTGCTATGCCACAATATTGATTTCGCATTTGCATCCATTACGAAAATGTGTCTGTCGTGTCGATCCAGTATTGCTGCTGTTTTTGAGTTTTCTATATGTGATTGTATCCCCTGACTCTATTGGACTTTACATGCTGATTAGGCATGTAAAATTTTCCTAAGGCGGTCATTACTTCTGTCGTTATCACGTGTTCGTCACAGAGTTGATGCATCGCTTGTATGTCTTTATCTGACACCACAAACGCGGCCAGTGGACGATGACCTGATGTTATCATTTGTGCTGTAACTGGCATGTGTCAGCCTGGAATATGGCGCCTGTATCCATAGTATGTGTAGGTCCAACTCCTCTAATATTTTCCTGAGTTCTCGCATCTCAGTGACACCACGCATCATATTTATCTGGTCGATTTTATTCATTTGTCTCTGTTCCATTGCCGTTGGTGTGCAATTTTATTGTAAGTGAATACTACGAGAGCGTAGTGAACACATAGGTATGGGGCCAATCTATCTTGTAATCATATACAATTCGGCCATGTGTCACCACTAATTACCTGTACTGATGCTCAATATGAAGTGCCTTCTGCCTCCTCTTAAAGACGACGTCAAGTAGACTTTGCAGTTCCTTTGTATTTATAAGCAAGTTGTTGGCAGTGAGCTGAATATGATCAACTTCTTCCATGACAAGAAAACTTATGGTACAACCTTTTGGATGAATGTGCCTTATCAGATGTCTTATTGCTATGATTAATACATGCACATCTCCGAATTTAAGCAGTCCTAATGAGTTTTCACACGTTTCGTAAACTGCCCATAGGTCCAGCCATAAACTTCTTACATTTTACATGACATGTCCATCACTGGTTGTATCATTTTCGTTTTATTTCTTGTGAAACTATGAGAAATTTCCAGACTATTGCGCCAATGCCAAAGTTCCTGATACTGAAATTTATTGTTTTAATTGTTAAATCTGACCCCTGTACCCACCAACTCCTACTTACTCCTGCCTCTACCACTAGATTTCGATCGTCCTGCCAAGTACTAGTTTATCTGAACTTTGGAAATAGGAAATTACTCTCCAGTATATCCTTAATGCCGCCACTCTTCTACAATTAATTACATTGACATACAGACCCTCCCACATTTTTTGTAGTTTTTCTTTACTTGTACACTTAATTTTCAGTATTTTTTTTAGTTTCAGTTTCTTCATTTCTCTCTCTTACTCATTGTTCGCTTTTATCCCAACTCCTTTTCTGTTTTCCTCCACTGTTCATTTCACTTTTCATTTTACTACCTCTTGATCCAGCTTTAATTCTCAATCTGTCCTCATATCATCTCTGGACTGATGGTGGCACAGAACTAATAAGTGATTTCTGCCTAGACTGGTTGTCAAACTATAACCATGTGAGCGTGCCAAAGATACTCAAATATCTTTTCTTGCATAACTACTATGTGCAGTCATGAAGTGCCTCTAGAATACTTCAAAATTTTGCATCTTTACTGAACCATTACATAAGCTGTTGCAGATATCTGAAAAAGAATAAAATTGTTTCAGAACTAGTGAAAATACAACAATGTATCATTTCAAGACAAAAGTGTGATCCAAACATTGACAGGCTGATTAACAAATTGATTCTGCTTTATTTCACCTAAACTATACTTCCACAGTCCATTGTTGTGGAAAATATTGGCGTGAAATGAAGCAGAAAACAGTAAACTAATTATTATGTTAGCCAAACGTTTAAGTTGTTATAATTAGTAATGAAGCCTCTTGAACAAAGCTGAGAATGTTTCCTCAGACATTCCAGTACTGATGATACAAATTACAAATGAACTATCCAAGTACTCATTAATTTTAAACGTACATTACAAAGTGCAATCAGAAATCAGATTCATTTCATAAATTTCAGGGAATTCGTTGTCCTATGTGGGCTGTTTTTAGTTTTGAAATAATCACCTTATTTCACAGTTTAGCTATCAGCTAATTTCGCCCCTTTGAACATTTTCAGGCTACTTGGTAGTCAAACAATAGAAAAAGTTACAGCAGCTGCAAGAACAACAAGAAATGAAGGCAAAAATATACATATATCCTAGTTTACACACCTATGTTCCTTTTGTCAGAGAAAAAAAATGTGATCGTTTAGTATATTGTTCCATATTCCACAAATCTATGGCCTGAGGAAGCAACATCTGATGGTGTCCTAAACAACGGTTTCTTATGGTCATTGTAGTTATGGACACTGTCTATATGTACATCACCACTCGCATTTAGCACAATTCATATTAAAACCCTAAATATATGAATTTCATAATATATTACAGTCTACTGACGTTACAACTTACTGTCTCAGAAGTTAATTCGATATACAAAAAAGGGGAGAAAGCGACTCTTGTTCTGGTTTTGTCTCTGTGCCAGCGAACAATGTGATACAATAAGCTATTTTCACATTTCAAGTAAAACTACACATGGTGTGGCGGACGTTTTAAAATCAGGTGGAGTGCATAACAATGCATTTCACAGCACTATTGTGTAGTCAGAGATATAAAGAACTCATACAAAAAGAAATACATACTTTATCAGAGACGTTACTACTTACGCTTAACCTTATTTAAAGTTCTGTGTTTTTACAGAAAATGTCGTAAGTGAAACACAATTACATCGGAGAAATGTGAAACTTAAAAATGAGGGAGGGTGAAGTCTTTTTTTTTAAAAAATATGTGCGTGGGAAGCAAAGAGCCAGTCAAATCACAAAAAAGACATTTCAGGTAATAAAAGTATAAGAGTATGCCTTGGCCACAAAGTTGTTGTAACACATATATCAACTGGAGGCCTGTGTCTTCCAAGTCTTCCGCCAACTCTGCAAGGAACTACGTGTAATTCTTCCACAACCATTTAGACATTTCTATATGGATGCTGCATTGTCATTGCTTGAAACTGTAGTGCAGATTACAAGTTTAATACTGAAACAAGAATGCAAGTATGAGTACAGTCTATATAAATTAAAATAGTCTCATTTCTCTAAGAATCCACTATTCTGGGCAGGAAGGTCCACCATAAGAGAACATAACTATTGTGTCAGGAGTCTAATTCCTCTTTCTCTTGAGTAAATATTGAAGGTTGGTTGTACTTGATTGCTAGTAAGAGGAGAAAGCAGGTTATCTTACTGATAGGAACTGAGGTGGAAATGAGCGTAATCAGTGCTTGTTGGCCCTTTGCTAACAAGCTGATGCATGACCATGAGAATAAATATTGCTAAACTTCTGTAAAAGATATCAGACTTAATTACAGGAATTCAGAATAAATGCAGATTCTTCTAACCATGCAATTCACATTCACGGCTGCAGCAATGACGGCCGAACAATAACGTTACTATATTAGTAAAGTCCAACTTAGCTCGATGCTCACCATTAAAAGAGGCTGCAAAAATTTTGAAAAAGCAATTTTAGGGCAAGTTATAATGATAACACAATGATAAATATTGTATCTTTCAAATAATTATTGTTAGCCTAAGCAATACAAAGAACACACGAGACACCCTTATGCTAGTAGTTTAAATTGGGAAGACCAGTTGTAGAAAGGTGAATTGGAAGCTGATGAGGCTTAGCATTTGTCTTTCAAACAAAAACGGAATGTAATTCGGATCATAGATGCTATATATTCTACAAGTAACTTTAACGTTATCAGAGGATTTATTAAGTTTACGCGTTTTTTTACATATTGTTCCATTATATAGCCCCCTTGAATGGCGTTAGCTCAGTTTCTTTTTTGCAACTTTACGACATCATTCAACGAACCATAACTGGATATGCAGACACACATTGTTGAGTTCAGGGTGTTTCACTATGCTATAGTTACACTTCATTTACATTCATAAATAGCGTCATTTTTCCATTTCTGGGTTTAAATCATTCAATACATATTACATTGTATATACAGATATATGGAATAGATTTGCCTAGTTGACATATGTACATAAAAGGAAGTTGATTTAAAGATAATAAAATTTCACTCAGATTTCATAAGCCCTATTACTTAATTACTTACATTTTTTTCAGTTTTAGTGCAACGTTCATATGACCGATACGGATAAATAGTTGTCAACGTTTCCTTCAGTGAGCAATTAGATATTACTCTCACTGTTTATTTACAAAAGAACTTGAAACGGTTTTAGTAACGAAGAATATTGAGTGGGCCCACGGACAGATCACAGGTGATGTCAGTGGTTATTATACAGTACCAATTAAAAGGTTAGGACCCAGACGATGAGTTACATAGCCGGACTGCTACAGAAGATCTCGAATTACCTGGGTTCTCACCTATGCAGGCATCAGGTGCTGAGTATAGTCCAGGTTTCATGAAACAATGGTCCAGTAGGATGAGAAACGTCTTCGCTCAGTTCTTAGTGATGGTGCTGAAATAAAAGTCCTTACTACTAATAATACAAAATTTTTTATACAGGTTAGACACAGATCTTATGAGAAATACACACAAAGCAGGACTATTTATGTGTTATTATCGTGGGATATCGTTTTAATTTAATTTTTATTATGTTTTTGTTTGATGTTATAGGGGACCTTAGTAGTTCTTCAATTCTTTCGCACCACAACGTACATTTAATCAGTCCCACACATCACTAATGTTCGTAATGGGCACATCAAGCCTCCTTGTCAAACATATTTTTGTGTGTACCTTGGTCATGTTATCTGAATATTTTTTAACAGACCATGGGCACGACACTCAGCATTGACAATCAAGTTTGTGTTGCTTCACAGGGATTGTCGTCAGATACACATGCGGGCAGTGTTAACTGTCAGTTGGTGATACTGCCTAGGGGCTACTGTGTTTATGTGGCTGCGTGTGTGAAATGCATTGTCGATCTGTTTAAAATTGTCCGTTTGCACTATACAACACGCATCAAACACAACTTTTCACTCACATATTATCTTGTCTGCAAGTATTCTTATTCCACTCACAAATGCTTAATTGCACTTGGGTGCATGCACAGATTTCACAACAATTTTAACACAGGATATCACTTTAGAGTTCTATATTATGTAAACACATTTCTAGTTCATCCCTTCGTGGACTTTTTAATGTTTTTTTATGAAACACAAAATCTTTTCATGACATATACTTACAAGATGGTAGATTTACATGTGTCTTTACATTCCTGAAATGGAAAACAATAGAATCACCAAAAAGCATTTGAAGGAACTGTCCAGACAACAAGACCATTGGGCCAACCTTGTACAAGGTGGAAAGATGACGTAGAGAAGGACATCGCAGCATAAGGAATTTCTGCATGGTGGAGAGAGACTGCGAGAGATAGAAGGCGGTGGAAGCAGATAGTTGATGCAGCACGTGGTCCACAGGGCCTGAGATCGCTGAATAAGAACGATTATAAGAATTTGTTACAGTAAGGACTCAGCACTATTCAAGGCCAGGACAACAGATTTCTGTCTACTCTGCAAACATAATTTCATCTGCTCATAAAAGAAAAATGATCATGCATAGTGCCAAATATATGAAAAATCAAACTTAAAATTCTAAAGATAAGCTCAATCAGAGGAACATCATGTCTCATTGTACACACAGCTTTCACAACAAAATACTTTCCCATTACTTAACCACATCTACTTGTAAATTTAAAGTCACTGGAGCGGTTGTCTGTCTCATTCAGGTTCATGAATCTTCACTTCATAAATACAAACCATTAAAGAATAGCACAGCCATATTCTAACCATTGATTTCATCAGAAACATTTACTTTTTGTTAACAGTGCTCTTCCCGAGGGCACATATCAACTTCAGTTATTTCAATGGAATGGCATTCTCAAATAACCATTCATTATGCACAATGTAGCTTAAAGACTAAAATATACATATTCACTTTCAGATTCAAATTATTACATAGGAGCATATTTGTATACTTATTTCTTGCTTAACAGTTCAGATTGTTATGTAGCACTCACTATCCTTAGTATATTGGTACACTGCAGTAAAACTATTCATATAATGGTTCACTTTCTAGTGTTTCCTTACAGGCACTTGATAGTTTAGCATAATCATTACAAAAAAATTTGGATGCCTTTCCGTTTACATTCACATACGAAATTGTTTTGATGTGAATCAATGGTCAAGGATTTACATCTTTCACATTTACTCAGTTCAAGAAATGTAACAATAGCTATTACACACTCAGATACTTTTTTAAAATCTTGGTGACTGTGAAGTCCTTTAATTTCGTTTGTTTCTGGAAAACCCTAATAATCTTATATGTCCCTGTATCCAGTAGCTGCCATTTACTATTTCTTTTCTTTAGGACAGAAGGTTTTGGATGTGATTAAAGCAATACAGTTTCTCCAACAAAATATTCCTGCACATGACCTAACGTCATAACTTTTCTTTCTAATGCTGGCAAGTTTAATAAGTGCAGTTAGCGTAATTCATACCTTTTCCTCCTGCATACATTCTTTTTAGGCAGGTTTCGCAATGGGTTTATCCAATTATCGACTTCTTTACTGTTAGTTAATAAGTCTGAAGGTGTACAAGGGGTTGTGTGATTTGGAAAATCATTTACTGTATTTTCAAAAGGCTCAGTCAGTTCCACCCAATGTGTATGATGTTACAAGCGTGACAAATATGTTGTTATGTAGCACCTAAGAATAATTCTGATGATGGCAGGTGCTACTGCTGACTTTGTGGCATATGGCTTGACATATTTCGAAAACGATCATAAAGGGCAAGCAAATACTTAACTCTACCTTGTGAAGAGGTGCTGGACAGACAACATCGACAGATACCATTTGCAAAGGTTATGCTGGTAACCCCCGTGAACTATGGACCCTGCCATCGGTGGGGAGGCTTGCGAGTCTCAACGATACAGATAGCCACACCATAGATGCAACCACAATGGAGGAGTATCTGTTGAGAGGCCAGAAGAGGGGCAGCAGCCTTTTCAGCAGTTTCAGGGGCAACAATCTAGATAATTGATCTGGCTTTGTAACATCAACCAAAATGGCCTTACTGTATGGTTAAATGATGATGGAGTCCTCTTGGGAAAATATTTTGGAGGTAAAATAGTCCCCTACCTGGATCTCCAGGCGGAGACTACTCAGGAGGACATCATCATCAGTGGAACAAAACTGGCGTGGAATGTCAGACCCCTTAATCAGGCAGAGTGATTAGAAAATTTAAAAAGGGAAATGGATAGGTTAAAGTGGGAATTAGCGGCGAAGCAGATCAGAACTTGTGACCCACTGTGGTGTAATTGTAAAGGTGAGCTAAGTCAGCAGACGAGGTGAAAGCAACAACTCGCGTTCATGTGCATGGCATGTAAACATGGCCGCAGGTTTAATTAGTTTAATTATTAGACAGCTGACATTATAAACGGCTGCCAGCTAACAACAATTAATGGCAACTCGTTCACACACTTATTTATACGGATTATACACATATAGGAAGAAAGAAGGAATAACTATAGCTATAAACTTAAGGTGGACTATATATATATATATATATATATATATATATATATATATATATATATATATATATATAGGGTGTTACAAAAAGGTACGGCCAAACTTTCAGGAAACATTCCTCACACACAAATAAAGAAAAGATGTTATGTGGAAATGTGTCCGGAAACGCTTACTTTCCATGTTACAGCTCATTTTAGTTTCGTCAATATGTACTGTACTTCCTCGATTCACCGCCAGTTGGCCCAATTGAAGGAAGGTAATGTTGACTTCGGTGTTTGTGTTGACATGTGACTTATTGCTCTACAGTACTAGCATCAAGCACATCAGTACGTAGCATCAACAGGTTAGTGTTCATCACGAACGTGGTTTTGCAGTCACTGCAATGTGAGTTGGCAGATGGCAGATGCCCATTTGATGTATGGATTAGCACGGGGCAATAGCCGTGGCGCGGCACGTTTGTATTGAGGTAGAGTTCCAGAACGAAGATGTCCCGAGAGGAAGACGTTCGAAGCAATTGATCGGCGTCTTAGGGAGCACGGAACATTCCAGCCTATGACTCGCGACTGGGGAAGACCTAGAACGACGAGGACACCTGCAATAGACGAGGCAATTATTCGTGCAGTTGACGATAACCCTAATGTCAGCGTCAGAGAAGTTGCTGCTGTACAAGGTAACGTTGACCACGTCACTGTACGGAGAGTGCTACGGGAGAACTAGTTGTTCCCGTGCCATGTAGTTTATTAGTTACTGGGAGCTCCAACGTTAGGCGGGTGATGGAGCCCCTTAGGGAAATAGCGGAAAGGTCGGGGAAGAAGGCCAGTATTCACTCCGTCTGCTTGCCGGGGGGTCTCATCCGAGATGTGGAGGAGGCCCTGCCGGCGGCGATAGAGAGCACTGGGTGCACCCGACTGCAAATTGTTGCTCATGTCGGCACCAATGACTCCTGCCGTCTGGGTTCAGAAGTCATCCTCAGTTCGTACAGGCGGTTGGCGGAATTGGTGAAGGCATAAAGCCTCGCTCGCGGGGTGGAATCAGAGCTAGCTATTTGTAGTATCGTTCCCAGAACCGATCGCGGTCCTTTGGTTTGGAGCCGAATAGGAGGCTTAAACCAGAGGCTCAGACGATTCCGCGTAGATCTGGGATGCAAATTTCTCGACCTCCGCTATCGGGTGGAGAAATGTAGGGTCCCCCTGAATAGGTCAGGCGTGCGCTACACGCCGGAAGCGGCTACAAGGGTAGCGGAGCACGTGTAGAGTGCACATGTGGGTTTTTTAGGTTAGAGAATTCCCTCCCTAGGCCCGACAAGACGCCTCCTGAGACGCGGCAAGGTAGGAGTAGGCAAAATGCAACAGGGAATAACAATATTAATGTGCTAATAGTAAACTGCAGGAGCGTCTATAGAAAGGTCCCAGAACTGCTCTCATTAATAAACGGTCACAATGCCCATGTAGTACTAGGGACAGAAAGTTGGCTGAAACCAGACGTAAACAGTAATGAAATCCTAAACTCAGATTGGAATGTATACCGCAGAGACAGGCTGGACAGTGAAGGGGGAGGCGTGTTTATAGCGATAAGAAGTGCAATAGTATCGAAGGAAATTCACGGAGATCCGAAATGTGAAATAATTTGGGTGAAGGTCAAGGTTAAAGCAGGCTCATACATGGTAATTGAATGTCTCTATAGGACCCCTGGCTCAGCAGCTGTTGTGGCTGAGAACCTGAAGGATAATTTGGAAGATATTTCGAGTAGATTTCCCCACCAAGTTATAGTTCTTTGTGGAGATTTTAATTTGCCGGATATAGACTGGGAGACTCAAACGTTCATAATGGGTGGCAGGGACAAAGAGTCCAGTGAAATTTTTTTAAGTGCTTTATCTGAAAAATAAGTTGAGCAGTTAAACAGAGAACCGACTCGTGGCGATAACATATCAGACCTTCTGGTGACAAACAGACCCGGACTATTTGAAACAGTTAACGCAGAACAGGGAATCAGCGATCATAAAGCGGTTACTGCAGCGATGATTTCAGCCGTAAATAGAAATATTAAAAAAAGGTAGGAAGATTTTTCTGTTTAGCAAAAGTGAGAAAAAGCAGATTACAGAGTACCTGACAGCTCAACACAAAAGTTTTGTCTCAAGTACAGATAGTGTTGAGGATCAGTGGACAAAGTTCAAAACCATCGTACAATATGCGTTAGATGAGTATGTGCCAAGAAAGATCGTAAGAGATGGTAAAGAGCCACCGCGGTATAACAACCGAGTTAGAAAATTGCTGCGGAAGCAAAGGGAACTTCACAGCAAACATAAACATAGCCAAAGCCTTGCAGACAAACAAAAATTACGCGAAGCGTAATGTAGTGTGAGGAGGGCTAAGCGAGAGGCGTTCAATGAATTCGAAAGTAAAGTTCTATGTACTGACTTGGCAGAAAATCCTAAGAAATTTTGGTCTTATGTTAAAGCGGTAGGTGGATCAAAACAAAATGTCCAGACACTCCGTGACCAAAATGGTACTGAAACACAGGATGACAGACTAAAGGCCGAAATACTAAATGTCTTTTTCCAAAGCTGTTTCACAGAGGAAGACTGCACTGTAGTTCCTTCTCTAGATTGTCGCACAGATGACAAAATGGTAGATATCGAAATAGACGACAAAGGGATAGAGAACCAATTAAAATCGTTCAAAAGAGGAAAGGCCGCTGGACCTGATGGGATACCAGTTCGATTTTACACAGAGTACGCGAAGGAACTTGCCCCCCTTCTTGCAGCGGTGTACCGTAGGTCTCTAGAAGAGATCCTTAGGATTCTTCCAATGAATCTCAGTCTGGCATCTGCTTTACCAACGATCAACTTTATATGATCATTCCATTTTAAATGACTCCTAATGCGTACTCCCAGATAATTTATGGAATTAACTGCTTCCAGTTGCTGACCTGCTATTTTGTAGCTAAATGATAAGGGATCTATCTTTCTATGTATTCGCAGCACATTACACTTGTCTACATTGAGATTCAATTGCCATTCCCTGGATTGGAAAAGGATTGGAAAAGGATTGGAATACCGACAATCTTTCTTTCCACGAACAATACGAGACTGGAATAGCAGGGAGAACCGATAGAGGTACTCGAGGTACCCTCCGCCACACACCGTCAGGTGGTTTGCGGAGTATGGATGTAGATGTAGATGTACAGCGTGTGCAGGCACTATCAGCAGCTGATTGGCCTCCACGGGCACACTTCTGCGAATGGTTCATCCAACAATGTGTCAATCCTCATTTCAGTGCAAATGCTCTCTTTACGGATGAGGCTTCATTCCAACGTGATCAAATTGTAAATTTTCACAATCAACATGTGTGGGATGACGAGAATCCTCACGCAACTGTGCAATCACGTCATCAACACAGATTTTCTGTGAACGTTTGGGCAGGCATTGTTGGTGATGTCTTGATTGGGCCCCATGTTCTTCCACCTACGCTCAATGGAGCATGTTATCATGATTTCATACGGGATACTCTACCTGTGCTGCTAGAACATTTGCCTTTACAAGTACGACACAACATGTGGTTCATGCACGATGGAGCTCCTGCACATTTCAGTCGAAGCATTCGTACACTTCTCAACAACAGATTCGGTGACCGATGGATTGGTAGAGGCGGACCAATTCCATGGCCTCCACGCTCTCCTGACCTAAACCCTCTAGACTTTCATTTATGGGGGCATTTGAAAGCTCTTGTCTACACAACCCCGGTACCAAATGTAGAGACTCTTCGTGCTCGTATTGTGGACGGCTGTGATACAATACGCCATTCTCCAGGGCTGCATCAGTGCATCAGGGATTCCATGCGATGGAGGGTGGATGCATGTATCCTCACTAACGGAGGACATTTTAAACATTTCCTGTAACAAAGTGTTTGAAGTCACGCTGGTACGTTCTGTTGCTGTGTGTTTCCATTCCATGATTAATGTGATTTGAAGAGAAGTAATAAAATGAGCTCTAACATGGAAAGTAAGCGTTTCCGGACACATGTCCACCTAACATATTTTCTTTCTTTGTGTGTGAGGAATGTTTCCTGAAAGTTTGGCCGTACCTTTTTGTAATACCCTGTATACACACACACACACACACACACACACACACACACACACACACATATATATATATATATATATATATATATATATATATATATATATATATATATATATATGGAGTTACAAAAAGGTACAGCCAAACTTTCAGGAATCATTCCTCACACACAAATAAAGAAAAGATGTTATGTGGACATGTGTCCGGAAACGCTTAATTTCCATGTTAGAACTCATTTTAGTTTCTTCCACCTATGCTCAATGGAGCACGTTGTCATGATTTCATACGGGATACTCTACCTGTGCTGCTAGAACATGTGCCTTTACAAGTACGACACAACATGTGGTTCATGCAAGATGGAGCTCCTGCACATTTCAGTCGAAGTGTTCGTACGCTTCTCAACAACAGATTCGGTTACCGATGGATTGGTAGAGGCGGACCAGTTCCATGGCCTCCATGCTCTCCTGACCTCAACCCTCTTGACTTTCATTTATGGGGGCATTTGAAAGCTCTTGTCTACGCAACCCTGGTACCAAATGTAGAGACTCTTCGTGCTCGTATTGTGGACGGCTGTGATACAATACGCCATTCTCCAGGGCTGAATCAGCGCATCAGGGATTCCATGCGACGGAGGGCGGATGCATGTATCCTCGCTAACGGAGGACATTTTGAACATTTCCTGTAACAAAGTGTATGAAGTCACGCTGGTACGTTCTGTTGCTGTTTGTTTCCATTCTATGATTAATGTGATTTGAAGAGAAGTAATAAAATGAGCTCTAACATGGAAAGTAAGCGTTTCCGGACACGTGTCCACATAACATATTTTCTTTCTTTGTGTGTGAGGAATGTTTCCCGAAAGTTTGGCCGCACCTTTTTGTAACACCCTGTATATATGTATCGTATTTCTTACAAGATATATGTAAGTGATATGAATGAACAGTTCAAAGTATACACACAGCAGTCCAATAAGTGACATAATGATATAGAGTTGATGCTACCGAACAAGTAAGGGGCTGGCCTACACATAGGGTCAGTCACTGCTCCCAGCACCCATTTTTCTCTTTAAAATATGTATAAATGTACAGGTATGTGATCATTATAAACAGGATTATTATTTCCACATGTCAAATGACAACAAAATTTATTGCAATTAAACATGTGTCATGAGTACTTAAGTTACATGTTCTTGAAGTAAACTATGTCTATCTCATGTAGTAGGAACATAACAAGAATCTACTATGAACAAAACTGGCTGACAGTCTTCTTGTAACACGATATATGAGTTATACGTCCTGTCCTTAGTAACCCGATGGGCCTGTAGTCGAACAGATTCCTTCCTTCTTTCCTAGAGGCGATGCTAAGTGTGCTTAGACAAGCAGTGCGTAGTCTACTTGAAGTAGATAATGATACTTTCCCACCTGTTCCATAAGTAAATAACAAGCTCCCATGAATATTGTGAATGGAATTATGTATAATGTTGCTTATGTAAAGATCCGAGATACCCAAACATATGGATGTATATATGTGTACAAGGATGATCAATGTAACTGAGGTTATGCATGTTTACTCTATAATATGAATGCGAATGAGCCTTTTATTTAGAAACTAAACTTATATGACTGTTTATGAAGTAAGCGTTAGTGGAATGTCAGCAATAATATGTAATACATGGCTGTATCAAAATTGTAAATATGTAAATAAGTTTATTTAAAGAGTAACAGCATAAGAAAGCAGACACTCTATGCAAAATAAATTATTAATAGAGTTGGACAGCAATTCTGCAAGGAACCTGTGTAAAAGTTTTTTTTTTTCAAAAGTGAAGTGGTTGACGTTTAGTGCAAACCTACAAATCGTTTTACTAAACTAAACTCAACTCTGAATAAATGGAGAATTGTTTTATAAGGAACTTACCTTGTCATTGGGTGCTGATCGATGGAAATCCTCTCTGCTGAATAAGCACGTTACCAGGGGTAAACAATGGGTCCTGGGCAGTAAAGCTGGAGGTCTTTTGTCACAGCATCGAAATTACCACAAGCATGTACATCGTTTCCAAGAAATGAACAAATTTTTGTGGAGGAATCCACAGCAGTTCTGTACTACCTTTCCATTTTTTCGCAATATCAATTTATATGAATGTTTTCCTTTCCTCATTAGTAATAAGAAACTGGTACACTGACGCAGATGATGGCAAAGAGAGGCTTTTAAAGTTATCTTGGTAGCAAAAGAGCAACATCAGGAGAATACTCAATTTTTTTAACAAATTTTCTTTCAATTTCGCTTCTGTTTTAGGTCTCACACAAGAAGGACATGTAATTTTTATTCCTGCATCAACAGTGAGTGTGGTAAATGCTATGTGTGATAAGAAAGAACACAAAAATATATATTAAGAGTTATCATGGATGCAAGAATATTTTTTATTTCTAAGCATCACTTTTAGCAGCAATCATAAGAAGAAGCTGTAATTTCTTCCATCCTGCAAGACATATTAAAATATATATATGTGCTAATCATCAAGATTTAATGGACGGACTGTTTGATCGGCAACCACAGAAAAACTGGAGGTAAAACAATATCAACGTAACTTAACTGTGACTACTATTAAGAATACAGGGTACTTTTCCAGCTCAATACTACGTAAAAATCAAAAACTATTTCTTTCAGGCAAAGTTTATAACGTATATGTTTTACAGATTTTTTGTTGATATCAGGCAATGCAGCACACTTTCTAAACAAATTAGAAGTATTTTGAATATTTTTGAACCTGGTTAGGGTTATTGAAAAAATTACAAAGAAACTGATGCAGTTTTTTCCAAAATGCTTTTTCAAATTGAAATACCATTTAATCAAATGTTATAAATTTGAAGGAGACCAAATTTTTATCAGATATGCATGACATGATGGCTCAGGTACTAGACCTATTTAATTCAACCTATTTTGTATATTACAGGGACAAAAAATATATCACATCTTACTTTTCAATTTTTATAATTTTTTCCTTAATAAAAATGTTATTTTTTTAATTATTTAGTTGATTCTGTAATAAATCTTAGGTCTACTACATAAGTATGGACTATTGCAAGTTACAGAAAAAAATTAAAGCAATACTTCACAAACTTTAGGAAATATTTGAACCTGAAGTCTGAAAAATAACACTTGCAGGAAATTAAGAATAAAAAAATAAGTCCAATTAAACTGTGCCTCAGAACATTCCTGAAGCGTAGTCTTCACCCTGCAGCATTTCTTCATATTCAAGCTTTCTCTTGGCATTCCTTTTAGCACTTCTTGCTTCTTTGGTAATTTGAAGAGTGAATCTTTCAGCTTCATACACCCATTTTCTGTCACACACAAGCAATTGATCTTCCATATTAGAGCCACATTTTGTGCCTCAGGACTTCCAACCTTCCTATCACTCCATCTTTGAAATATATCACTGCATCTAGTACACCAACTTTTAATGTATTTAGTCAAAGAAAAACATTCTTGGGTAATATTTCCCATATGCAATAGTTGAAACTTTCATTTGTATTCTGAGTGCCCCCATGAAGATATTTACTAGGCAAATCAGGGTCTCTCAGGTCTCTAAAAATTGGTTTTATTTCATTCATAACAGGCTCAGGAAGAGAATGCTTATGATGGAATATTTGTCCACTTTGTTTTGATTTTTGTTATTCAGACCAAGAATGTGCTTCTTTACGGCAACGTCCGTGAACAGGGTGGTCATCTGTGGACAACTTATGAAAGTAGGTGGCCCATACAGCTTTTCTCATTACTATAACATCATTCAGAGGTGTAGTTCGTCTAATGTCCAGTCCATAATAACTATAAAGAAGATCTATTTCAGTTACTGTCAATCTGCCTCATCCAGACAGGGATTTTCCATCAGACAGCAAGTTCCCTTTCATTTCTCTTTGTAGCTTCCTCAATCTAGCACCCATCCTCTTTTGCACATGTATACAACACTCCAGTCTTATTATTACCACAAACAGTGAACTCATTGATTTTATTGAAAGCTTTAGAGTCCCCATCACCTAGGTACTTTGTATACCTAAGATTATAAACGGGCACCAATCTCTGAAATATTTTTAGAGCTCCATCATACTCCATAAGTCCACTATAACCATCATAATTCTTAGAACACTGATGTCCAATATGTCCTTCAGTGTTACGATGGCAGGTGTGGCAGTACTTAGATAAGCACTCAACATCAACAATTTTTCCATTCTCCAGAGATGTAGAACTTAGAATACCATTCAAGGAATGATGTCCTCGATGTTGCTATGACCCATCAAGTGCAACAGCAATGTCCCTAGTTCCACTAATATTTACAGTTTTTTCTACTGTATGTTTCGTAGATGCTTTAGACAAAACTGTCAGGGCATCTAAAAGTAATCAGGAATTTCCATTAAACAACAAAACCTTTGAGCAGCCTTTTTTCCTTTTTCTGTTGCACGCATTGCATACACTAACTTCAAATTCAAATCATACGAATTATGCACAATGTTCAAAGACATTGTCAAGGTCAGGCGCGGCTCGTGGTTTCTATATTGGGGAAGGCTGCGACATTTATCGATTGGAGCCAACATAGACCTCGGGTTACACTACAGATTAGTCTGACATAAACAACTAAAAATTCAGGGGGAGGGGGGTGGCAGATCACTCTCTACCCATAATTTTACGTACTGTATCTTCTATAATCAGGTATTAAATATGATTAAAAGCTAACTTCGAATTAAAATCTTTGGTTAGTGTTTTTATACGTCATCATTACATATTCTGACACTGCAGCAAATCATATGAAAAGACGCGTTTTGGAGAGATCTTTAATGCGATGAATGTTAACTTTGCGGTTGCTTAATATTTTTGGTGTTTTCAGTACTAAACGTAAGGCGTTTATTGTGGTTAACCTCCAAAGCTCGAAGTTTACGAGTTCGCATGACGATACTGTAATGTTTTCGTGACGTCACAAGTCTTGTGCTGTGATTGGGTGGCATGAGCAATCCGTGCAACTGCCATATTATTTCGCATGTTTGAGAAGCGAACAGTTCGTATTTATTGTGTATTATGAAAATATGCATTTATATGAAATAGCGCACTAAAGATCTCTCCAAAATACGTCATTTTTAGTACGGTTTGTTGTGCTAAAGTACACAAAATGTGACACTGTAGCGCAACACACTGTACCGGTACCAAAAGTGATTCGTTTCGGAAAATGTCATCACGTTTATGACTGGCTAAACATGACACTACACTTTTTTATCCACTTCACTTAATAGGCTAAGTAGGACTTAATATAAAGAATTACCTCTTATCAATTATGAATGCACTTTTGCTTACCTCATTTCATTTGTTTATAGACGAAGTCAGCTCGTCTCCCCTTCTGCGCAGCAAAGTGGTCTATGACCATTTCATTGAAATTTGGCCGATTCAATAATTCTTTTTCTAGGGAACACATTGCAAGCGCACAAAGTCTGTCCTCATTCATAGTGTTGCGCATGAATGTTTTCACTCGCTTTAACGTCGAGAAGCAGCGTTCTGCCTCGCCGGTCGTCATAGGGAATGTTACTATTATTTGCAGAAGTTTTACACTTTCAGGAAAAGCTTTAGCCAGATTGTTATCGTAAAGACAGTTCAACAAGGTCAAAGCACCTGACGCCTTCATAAAATCTTTTCGGCTGTACAATACGTTCAGCTCATGACGTAGATCAGAAGACTGTAAATTGAACAAATTAACAGCTATTTTAAACTCTTTTTCCGGAAAAATAGTTTGATGTTTTGCAAACAACGATGGATCAAACAGCTGTGCAATCGATAAGTGATCATTGAAACTGAATCGTTCTCTGATCTGAGTTGTGATGAGGTCGCAAACGTTTCGTGCACACACTATTCTTGATTCTGTGAAACGTCCCCGTTTTGCAGTTGGTTCTACCTGTTCCCAGAGATCGTCAGTTTCAAGTGAGGCCCTAACTTGCTGGACAGAATCTGCAAAGTGCGAAACATATTCAACAGTTTTCACTGCATCAATATTCCTCTGCTGCAGTTGATTAAAGAGAATGTCACAGTGAGGCATGACTGTATTAAAAAAATTTAACCAGAAGAGGAAATCTTCGTCTTGCAGGAAACCCTTCAGTCCCGTGGCCTTGTTTATTGTCTTGTAATCACTGGCATCATCATCAATAATTCTTTCTAGGCACTCAACAATTTCCTTTTGGTATTTGTACACAGTGGTTACGCTCCGTGATTTGAAATTCCATCTGATGGACTGAGGACAGGTAGGAATACGCTTCTTCACTACTTCGTCAAGAATGGCTGTACGGCTAGAAGACCGTGAAAAAAAGGTGGAAATTCCTTCCAAGTTGCTAAAGAAGATCCGCACTTGTTTATTGCCCGTCACACAACGTTCAACAATTAAATTTAACTGATGGGCGTAACAGTGAATAAAGTGAGCATTCCTGTACACTTCTCTAATTCTAGTTTGAACTCCACTTTTATGGCCACTCATAACAGGAGCACCGTCGTAACACTGAGCTATCAGTTTTTCAGGTGTTTCTTGTACATTCATTTTCTCTAGCTCGCAGAGAACAGCTGCAGTTACATCGTCTGCACTGTGACTTTTTGGGCGTACAAAGGAAATAAATCTTTCATTTATTTGTCCCAGTAGCTCATAGCGAATTATTAGGACCAATTGTGACAAATTTGCACAGTCAGTAGTTTCATCAACTTCTATTGCGAGAAAGTTTGCCTTCGACAGTTCACTCTTGATGAGATTAAGGCACACCTCATAAATTGATTCCAGGAGTTCATTTTGAATTGTCTTCGATAGGCCTAAGAAAACACGGTTTTCTGATTTCTCAATGTGCTGCTTCAAGACGCAGTCCAGTTCTGCCATAAGACTGACTAATCCTCGAAAAATTCCTGGGTTTTTGGAATCTTCTGTTTCATCGTGGCCCCTTAAGGCAAGCTCGAATTTGCCGCAAAATTTAATACAGTCTATCAGTTTACCCAGAATATACCGATTTTTTGATACATTTTCATTATATATCTTTATATTACGGCGGTAAGCACTGTCTAATTGGCACATAATGTCCACTTTCCCTAGCATTGAAAACTCAATGAACCCATTTAAATGTTTTTCGCTGGAATTATGTTTTTTCACCTTTGCGTGAAAATTCTTTAAGTCAGCGATACCAGTTTCAGTCCAGGCACTATCAGTACTATTTGTAAGAAGACAGGTGAAACAGAAAACTGCGTTTTTCACTTCACAACCACACAACCACTCAGCTGCATCGTACATTGCTCTATTAAAACTGCGTTTGTATCCTTGCCTAGATTTACACTGTTTCTGTTCTTGATTGATCTTTAGATCGGGTCTGGGTGCACCAAGTTCTTTCACTTTCATCCTGTGGCCGTGTTCCAAGCTTTTACCTATTAAATTGCACACTGAATTCATGTTGCGCTGGTTTCACACTCGCCGTAATTCGCAGATATTCACAAGGAAGTAAAACTCACTAAAATCTTGCAAAATACACTCCGAAATAGAAACTTGCTAATATCACACGGTGTCAACAAAAGCAGTCAGCATCAGCAAGCACGGAAAATAAAGTAACGGGACAAATTTCGCGCGCTTTGTCCTCTAATCACTTACGAAACTCTCGCTAGATGGCAGTACTGTTATGTTACTGTAGTCTAGTGCACTCTGGCGGGATATTTGCAAACTTACTCTAAATGTGGATACAATAGCCAATGGCAGAAACAAAACTACTATGTAAAACATTATCAAAACAAAAATACTAAACGTCGATTAATGACGCATCGAGGCGTAGTAGAGATGTGCAGAGACAGATATTGGATAGCGAAGTTTCGGCCACTCTACATTCCTTTATTACATAGATAGTGGAACGTGAAAAACGTGTGGTGGTTGGTATAACACCCTTAGGCTGCAAGCTCTGAGCCTTCGGATCGCCCATAACGAGCAATGCTATGTAGAAGCCACGCCCCTAAACCGCTAATACACGCAGCTTACGGACTTTCCAAGAGGAATCGTTAGCGCCAGGATTTCACCCGGAACAAGTCCCGCCCACTCACCCCCGGTTTTCCCGGTCTTTGTTCGGCGCCTGGGCATCGTTTCAGTTGACCCACGTGGCTTACCACGTTCGGCTGCACTTGGAGTGAATGTTACATTAATATCTTGCTAGGTCTTAAATTTTCCCAGGTAGTTAAAAGACACATTACAAGAAACGTGCACAATTGGCGTCAGCTGTGCCAGGTACTTCCACAGCAAACATAACAGAAAACAATGTAACACTGAATTCTTTAAATACGAGAACTCAGTATCCAGATGAATAGCCTATGAAGAAACATACTTCTATGTGAGGAAAAGCACCCAAAGCTAAAACAGGATAAACCTACCCTCAAAGAATAATTTGTTTGGAGAAAGAGGAACCTCAGTATACTTGACACTTAAGTTTCAGAACTCAGACAGTATATGTGAAACAAGCACCAATGTTCACTATACTTCCAGAGGGCATCAAAATTACTTTGTTGTTGCTAGATCGATCCAAGCTGATTTCGCGTGCTATTCACTGAATAGTTTTGCCGAAAATCTTAGGGATGAAAGAAGAACTAGCACAGCATGAAGGACGTTTTACAGCCATGAAACACCGCAGCATGTATTTCCTCCATAACTGCTCTGTGACAAATATAAACATCACATTATTATTTTTTTTGAAATGGTTTGAATGACATTTACAAAATTAATAAATCTTTTGGTTAAAAACAGACAGGACAATGAATAACGACACATTATTTTCCTGAGACGTTTGCAACAGCAAATAGGTCACTAATCACACAGAAACAGCTACAATTCTTTGTAACCTCGTTTATAATGCGCAGGTATGGTATTGGAAGAATTTACAAGTTAAAATTCACCCATTACCCATGCAAATACTAACGAAATATGTCATACATGCAAATATCTTACTGCTTTCATTAGGAATTTCTACTTTATGACATTCTTATATTCTTTAATTTTCGTGAGCTATTGTGAGGGCCTACATAAACAAAACAACCTTCACTTATTTCTATATAACGGTGATTTTAGACAACAGAGTTATTCGAGTGCATCCGTGGCTTTACTGCCTACATGACAGATTCAAGACCATTGTTTTCGCATTGTATGTTTGCTCTGCTGTTTCCCTCAAATAAACGTATTATAGTAAGTGAATTAGTTAATGAAAATTTCTCCTTATTGCCCTTAAATAACATCACGTTATTTTTTGTTTTCTATTGCTGACGATGCTTTCAATTCTCTATAAATATTTTTATTTCTTTAATAATGCAGATTCATATTACATTACTATCCAGAAAAGCTTAAATTTCTTATCGTTACTGAATTTCATCACAGTATAACACATGTTGGACTGCGACGATAACAACTTTGTTGTAGTTTCCAGTTTGCGGAACTGGCGGCCGTTTAGGGAGGGCCTTACACTATGGATAGGCGTGGAGGGGGGTGAATGGGCGGGACTTGTTCCGGGTGAAATCCTAGCGCTAAGGGCACGTCTTTCCAAGGCGCAGCCTAAACACTACTAACCGTTCGGAAAACATTCATCGATACAAACAGTTCCAAAAACGTTGAACGTCGTTATTTTAATCGGAATGGGAAATATACGAAATTCGTCCTGATAATTTAAATTATGTAATACGTTCTTGCGAAATTTACTTTAACATATATTTTGGGGCGGCTCCGCCTCAGAGCCTTTAATTACGAGCCGCGCCTGGTCAAGGTAGATTTATTGCAGCATCAACACAGAACAACTAATTTTGACACTAAACCCTTCCTGCTACTATGTTGCACAGTTATTTCCAAACAGCCTACACCATCACATTGTTTACATTTCGCCACTTCCTTCGTCAAAGAAGATATGATGCCCACATAAACAATAACAAATCCATTACACACAGCATCATTGTTAACACAAAAATTTGAATCACCAGGAGGCTTGCCACATGGGAGTTTCTTCCCTGAAGAACAGACACATCTGTTACTTTCAACAGGTGGCTTGCTTTGTTTGTGAACTGGTTACCACAGATTTTCCTTTTACTGAATTTCTTGATGTGTGGTATAGTTAATATTTCCTGCACACTAAAGGATATGTACTTCCACAAATATATATAGCACTTGGGCAACAAACATTCAGTAACACGTGAACAAACTGCTTCAATGAAACAAAAGTAGATACTAGCAAAGATAATCATTTAGAGACACTAGAAACTTGCACTGTCACCAACATATACAATGTATCATACACACAAACTCTGGAAACAGAAAGTTCACAGTTCTTTTCGAAATAATACTGGTTTCTGTAACAGAAATAAAGGGGGCGTGGCGGTATACACGACTGTAACTTTAAAATTTGGCATATATAGGACATTTTTCGTTTGAAACTCTGTAATGTATATATCAATGTAATCAGGAATGTCTATAAAATTTAATAAAGTCATAAAAAATTTATAAGTACCCTGTATCCTTAAACACATAAATGTGTAACAGTTGAACAACTGACTTTTTGTTAGGTACCAGGTTAGCTGCAAAATATGGTTTGTGTGACTGCAGTATTGGTAGGCCTATGCTGCATTGTATTTTTCTTACGTTGCGAGGAAGACTGTTCATGGCACCAAATTTAGTTTCAACAAGAATTCATACTTTATTTCCAGTACTGTAATTATCTCTCATTACATAAATTTCATGCCTATTCATACTCTTTGTGTTAGCTGTTGGGCTTCCTCCCCACATAGTTATTCCAAAATCGACCAACAGAACTAACACAACTTCCCAAGAAAAGAAAAGATCGTTGTGGATGCACAATCATGAGCACCTACAGTGTTGATTCCGGAGAACGCGAATGAGATCAAGGAGGAAAATTTTCATGTGTTATACTTGGAGTTATCAGGAGAAAGAAACCTGGCGTTCTACAGATCGGAGCGTGGAATGTCAGATCCCTTAATCGGGCAGGTAGGTTAGAAAATTTAAAAAGGGAAATGGATAGGTTAAAGTTAGATATAGTGGGAATTAGTGAAGTTCGGTGGCAGGAGGAACAAGACTTCTGGTCAGGCGAATACTGGATTATAAATACAAAATCAAATGGGGTAATGCAGGAGCAGGTTTAATAATGAATAAAAAATAGGAGTGTGGGTAAGCTACTACAAACAGCATAGTGAACACATTATTGGGGCCAAGATAGACACGAAGCCCATGCCTACTACAGTAGTACAAGTTTATATGCCAACCAGCTCTGCAGATGATGAAGAAATTGATGAAATGTATGATAAGATAAAACAAAATTATTCAGATAGTTAACGGAGACGAAAATTTAATAATCATGGGGAACTGGAATTCGATAGTAGGAAAAGGAAGAGAAGGAAAAGTAGTCAGTGAATATGTTCTGGGGTTAAGAAATAAAAGTTGAAGATGCCTGGTAGAATTTTGCACAGACCATAACTTAATCATAGCTAACACTTGGTTCAAGAATCATAAAAGAAGGTTGTATACATGGAAGAACCCTGGAGATACTAAAAGGTATCAGATAGATTTTGCAATGGTAAGACAGAGATTTAGGAACCAAGTTTTAAATTGTAAGACATTTCCAGGGGCAGATGTGGACTCTGACCACAATCTATTGGTTGTGAACTGTAGATTAAAACTGAAGAAACTGCAAAAAGGTGAGAATTTAAGGAGATGGGACCTGGATAAACTGACTAAACCAGAGGTTGTACAGAGTTTCAGGGAGAGCATAAGGGAACAATTGACATGAATGGGGGAAAGAAATACAGTAGAAGAAGAATGGGTTGCTCTGAGGGATGAAGTAGTGAAGGTAGCAGAGGATCAATTAAGTAAAAAGACGAGGCCTAGTAGAAATCCTTGGGTAACAGAAGAAATATTGAATTTAATTGAGGAAAGGAGAAAATATAAAAACGCAGTAAATGAAGCAGGCGAAAAGGAATACAATGTCGCAAAAATGAGATCGACAGGAAGTGCAAAATGGCTAAGCAGGGATGGCTAGAGGACAAATGTAAGGATGTAGAGGCTTATTTCACTAGGGGTAAGATAGATACTGCCTACAGGAAAATTAAAGAGACCTTTGGAGAAAAGAGAGCCACTTGTATGAATACAAGGGCTCAGATGGAAACCCAGTTCTAAGCAAAGAAGGGAAGGCAGAAAGGTGGAAGGAGTATATAGAGGGTCTATACAAGGCCGATGTACTTGAGGACAATACTATGGAAATGGAAGAGGATGTAGATGAAGATGAAATGGGAGATACGAAACTGCATGAAGAGTTTGACAGAGCACTGAAAGACCTGAGTCGAAACAAGACCCCAGGAGTACACAACATTCCATTTGAACTACTGACGGCCTTGGGAGAGCCAGGCCTAACAAAACTCTACCATCTGGTGAGCAAGATGTATGAGACAGGTGAAATACCCTCAGACTTCAAGAAGAATATAATTATTCCAATCCCAAAGAAAGCAGGTGTTGACAGATGCAAAAATTACCGAACTATCAGTTTAATAAGTCACAGCTGCAAAATACTAACCCCAATTCTTTACAGAGGAATGGAAAATCTGGTAGAAGTCGACCTCGGGGAAGATCAGTTTGGATTCCGCAGAAATGTTGGAACATGTGAGGCAATACTGACCCTACCACTTATCTTAGAAGAAATATTAAGTAAAGGCAAACCTACGTTTCTAGCATTTGTAGACTTAGAGAAAGCTTTCGAGATTGTTGACTGGAATACTCTGTTTCAAATTGTGAAGGTGGCGGGGGTAAAATATAGGGAGCGAAAGGCTATTTACAATTTGTACAGAAACCAGATGGCAGTTATAACAGTCGAGGGGCATGAAAGGGAAGCAGTGGTTGGGAAGGCAGTGAGACAGGGTTGTAGCCTGTCCCCGATGTTATTCAATCTGTATATTGAGTAAGCAGTAAAGGAAACAAAAGAAAAATTCGGAGTAGGTATTAAAATCCATGGAGAAGAAATAAAAACGTTGACGTTGGCCGATGACATTGTAATTCTGTCAGAGACAGCAAAGGACTTGGAAGAGCAGTTGAACGGAATGGACAGTGTCTTGAAAGGAGGATATAAGATGAACATCAACAAAAACAAAACGAGGATAATGGAATGTAGTCGAATTAAGTCGGGTGATGCTGAGGGAATTAGATTAGTAAAGGAATTTTGCTATTTAGGGAGCAAAATAACTGATGATGGTCGAAGTAGAGAGGATATGAAATGTAGACTGGCAATGGCAAGGAAAGCGTTTCTGAAGAAGAGTAATTTGTTAACATCGAGTATAGATTTAAGTGTCAGGAAGTCGTTTCTGAAAGTATTTGTATGGAGTGTAGCCATGTATGGAAGTGAAACATGGACGATAAATAGTTTGGACAAGAAGAGAATAGAAGCTTTTGAAATGTGGTGCTACAGAAGAATGCTGAAAATTAGGTGGGTAGATCACATAACTAATGAGGAGGTAGTGAACAGAATAGGGGAGAAGAGGAGTTTGTGGCAAACTTGACAAGAAGAAGGGACTGGAAGGTGGGAAATGTTCTGAGGCATCAAGGGATCACAAATTTAGCATTGGAGGGCAGTGTGGAGGGTAAAAATCGTAGGGGGAGACGAAGAGATGAATACACTAAGCAGATTCAGAAGGATGTAGGTTGCAGTAAGTACTGGGAGATGAAGAAGCTTGCACAAGATAGAGTAGCATGAAGAGCTGCATCAAACCAGTCTCAGGACTGAAGACAATAACAACAACAACTTGAAGAAAGTAACATTTGAAATTTTTGTTGATACAATGCTTGCTAACATTGACAGAGAGCAGGACAGGTACCAAATCTTAAGGGATGTTAAGGAGAGCCATTGAGACAGGACAGCTACGAAGATTAGGCAATAATGCTTGATTAGGAATGGCATCCTGTTTAGATGTACAGTTAGTTACAGAGTATCCCAGAGAGATTTGTCTGTAAGCAAGTTTGGTATACACATGTTGGACATGCTCGTTTTGGCCCCACTGGTGTTACTCTAAGTTGAGAGTGACAGTTCTCTTAAATAATATGGATATAACCGTAAGAAAGGTACACAGAAAATTTGTACCATGTCAAAAGGCAAAACCTACAACTGTCAGACTCCCATGTTCCCAATTCTACCAAAAGGACTCTGAGATGCCATGGGAACAGTCTTTCTTGACCCAATGTCCATCTCATGTAGAAGAGTATCCATACATACTTGTGACCATTGAACTTATCTCCAAATTTGTCACTTTTGCACCATTGAAAAACGCCACCAGTAGAGCTACCAACAATTGTTTTCTCTGCATGATTAGAAAAGTAAGTACAATTCTGTCAGGCAGTGGGCCACAATTTATATCAAAGTATTGAAAGGACTTGGTGAAGCAAAAGAAAATAAAAACAGGCTATATATCATGATACCACCAGGCTTTGAACCCTGCAACCAGGATAGTGAGGGAGATTGCTAAAATGTATCGTTTGTGCTGTCACAATTAAGATCGGTCATGGGACATGTGTCTGGCATATTGTCGAGACGTGATCAATGACTTACCGCAAGAGGCTACTGGAATGGCACCAAGATTAGTCCTGAGAAACCAACCACCTGAAGATCTAATAAGAAGATAGAGGATTAGCCATCTGTTAGACATAAATGTCACCAAGAAAATGTGAAGTTAGTGCTGGAGAGGATAAGCACAAAAGCTGAAAGAAGAAGGAAAACCAGAGAGGGCCGATAAGACTGATGAAGGTTACTGTAGGCGACAAAGTTTTACTGCAATCACAGAAACGACCCAAGAAGAGCTGATATCTAAGCAGTAAGTTCTTTTATGTATTTCGTGGCCCTTACCATGTGCAGAAAATTTGTCATTACAATGTCATAGAATTATAAACTCTAAGAAGCTGCAAATCAATTGGCAAAAAACGCCACATTTCTCATGTCAAAACATTCAATGAATGAGAAGTTGTGTACGACTGGGCAGGGACATGACATCCAGTCTCAGGTCTCTTGTAAGAAGATGTATCAATAACACGGAGAAATTCCTGGAAAAGTAAAGGAGTCGTAAGGTCGTAAAAGAGAGTATTCTATGTAACAAGTCCAGTTGGCATCAGGAGAAGTCAAGAAGATAGGTAAGGTACTAAAAAATGAAGTATCAAGCAGATCATTGTCTGTAGCTGCCCATTGATGTGAGATGTTTGTATTGGTTGAAGTTTACTTTTTTATATATGTTCGCCAAACGCATAGGAGCAATGAGCAAGAAGCCATGGAGCTTAATAATTCGAATTTATGTGAGCGACATTAGGTAGTAACGAGACAACAAGAGTTGAGGGATACCAGGTATGAAGGAATTCTGCGCTGTGTGGTATAGCAGATATGAAGTAATGATGCATCATGAGGATATAGTTGATGAGTAAAACAATACGCCAATTTACAAAAGTATTTGCTATTTGATGAGAGTATGATGTGAAAATTTTTCTTTTCCATGATTGATGATGCCTGTGACAGTACAAACGATACATTTTAGCAATTTCCCTCACTATCCTTCCTGCAGTGTTCAAAGCCAGATGGTATCCCAGTATGCGTACTGTTTTTATCTTGTTTTGCTTCACAGAGTCTTTTCAGTACTTTAATATAAATTGTGGCTATTGAAATGACAGGTAGCAGAGTGTTTGGAGAAATGCCACGACAAAATAACAGAGATAAGAGATGATAAAAGAATGTATTTGACATGGCCCAGGAAGGAGTGACATAGTCATGGACCTACAGTCAAAGATAGGCAGATCAGGAACATTGTGGATGTCATATGTGGTAATAAACAGTAAAAGCAAAAGAGAAGATAAGGTAAGACTGAACCACAAAAGCAAATAACATGTAAAATATGGAAACTTTGAGTTGTAGCTTTCAGGTATGAGTTGAAACCGTATTATGCTTGTCCTTGTGTTTCAGTTTACAGTGCATACAGCGAGAGAAGAGCTCTGACAGCTGACGCGGCCTTGGCGCACGTGATTCGCGCATCCACAACGGCCAATCAGATCGGGTCCTTTTAATTACGTTACCATAGCAACAGGAAAATTAAAGAGACCTTTGGAGAGAAGAGAACCACCTTTATGAATATCAAGACCTCAGATGGAAACCCAGTTCTAAGCAAAGAAGGGAAGGCAGAAAGGTGGAAGGAGTATATAGAGGGTTTATACAAGGGTGATGTACTTGAGGACAATATTACGGACATGGAAGAGGATGTAGATGAAGACGAAATGGGAGATAAGATACTGTGTGAAGAGTTTGACAGAGCACTGAAAGACCTGAGTCGAAACAAGGCCCCGGGAGTAGGCAACATTCCATTAGAACTACTGACAGCCTTGGGAGAGCCAGTCATGACAAAACTCTACCATCTGGTGAGCAAGATGTATGAGACAGGCGAAATACCCTCAGACTTCAAGAAGAATATAATAATTCCAATCCCAAAGAAAGCAGGTGTTGACAGATGTGAAAATTACCGAACTATCAGTTTAATAAGTCACAGCTGCAAAATACTAACACGAATTATTTGCAGAAGAATGGAAAAACTGGTAGAAGCCGACCTCGGGGAAGATCAGTTTGGATTCCGTAGAAATGTTGGAACACGTGAGGCAATACTAACCTTACGACTTATCTTAGAAGAAGGATTAAGAAAAGGCAAACCTACGTTTCTAGCATCTGTAGACTTAGAGAAAGCTTTCGACAATGTTAACTGGAATACTCTCTTTCAAATTCTGAAGGTGGCAGGGGTAAAATACAGGGAGCGAAAGGCTATTTACAATTTGTACAGAAACCAGATGGCAATTATAATAGTTGAGGGGCATGAAAGGGAAGCAGTGGTAGGGAAGGGAGTGAGACAGGGTTGTAGCCTCTCCCCGATGTTATTCAATCTGTATATTGAGCAAGCAGTAAAGGAAACAAAAGAAAAATTTAGAGTAGGTATTAAAATTCAGGGAGAAGAAATAAAAACTTTGAGGTTCGCCGATGACATTGTAATTCTGTCAGAGACAGCAAAGGACTTGGAAGAGCAGTTGAACGGAATGGACAGTGTCTTGAAAGGAGGATATAAGATGAACATCAACAAAAGCAAAACGAGGATAATGGAATGTAGTCGCATTAAGTCTGGTGATGCTGAGGGAATTAGATTAGGAAAGGAGACACTTAAAGTAGTAAAGGCGTCTTGCTATTTGGGGAGCAAAATATCTGATGATGGTCGAAGTAGAGAGGATATAAAATGTAGACTGGCAATGGCAAGGAAAGCGTTTCTGAAGAAGAGAAATTTGTTAACATCGAGTATAGATTTAAGTGTTAGGAAGTCGTTTCTGAAAGTATTTGTATGGAGTGTAGCCATGTATGGAAGTGAAACATGGACGATAAATAGTTTGGACAAGAAGAGGATAGAAGCTTTCGAAATGTGGTGCTACAGAAGAATGCTGAAGTTTAAATGGGTAGATCACATAACTAATGAGGAGGTATTGAATAGAATTGGGGAGAAGAGGAGTTTGTGGCACAACTTGACAAAAAGAAGGGACCGGTTGGTAGGACATGTTTTGAGGCATCAAGGGATCACAAATTTAGCATTGGAGGGCAGCGTGGAGGGTAAAAATTGTAGAGGGAGACCAAGAGATGAATACACTAAGCAGATTCAGAAGGTTGTAGGTTGCAGTAGGTACTGGGAGATGAAGAAGCTTGCACAGGATAGAGTAGCATGGAGAGCTGCATCAAACCAGTCTCAGGACTGAAGACCACAACAACAACAACCATAGCAACGCCTCAGTGTTGCCGTTGAGCTGAGCGACCGCTACTCGCTCGCTGCCCGTCTGTGTCGAATACTATCAGAACTCTTCTCTCGATGTATGTAGTACAGTTATCGCCACGATTTAGGGAACCTACATTGAAAGATATAAAATGTATTTATTAGATGGAGGGTGATGGAAAGGGAAGCTGTGACTTGTTGATGCAGTAGGAATATCTATGGGCTAGGACATATTGATATGTGCTTAAACAGGGTGTTTCAAAAAGAATATATGTATTTCGAAGAAATATATTTATTAAACTGTAAGAAATAGAACCATGAATCGTGGGACACATAGTTTCAAGTCTCTCAAATTTAGGTTACAGAACAATATCACGTCAATACTCGAATTTCTCCCATGTTCGGGTGAGCATGTCCATTGTCACTGCTGTTATGGCAGTATGAGTCCTGTTCTTCAGCTTTTCTAGATTCTGTGGTAATGGTGTATAAATGCCGTCCTTAATGAAACCCCAAAGGAAGAAGTCACAGGGCGTCAAATCCGGTCTATGCGGAGACCATCTGAGAAGTGCTAACTTATCGGCAGTTTGTTAACCAATCCAACAGCTCGGTAGAGTTTCATTCAGATATTCAGGTAATCAGTGACTTCAGAGACTGGTGCGCCATAATGTTGAAAAATGAAGTAGCCTTAGTTTGGTACCTCATCTGAAACGTCTATGTACATTAATCACAAAATCACACTTCGCGAACTCGAGAACACAAAATGATTTCTGTTGCGGAGTAGCTGCTTTGCAACATTTTACAGTAACCAAGCAAACAGAAGACAACCGGCATTGAAGATAAACTAGATAACGGATTTGTTCCTCCATTAACCGAGCCGTGGAGCAGCGATCTATAGTTCTGACGACACAGTACATTGTAATACGTATATTCCTTTTGAAACAGCCTGTGTATCACCAGTGACTCTGATACTTTCAAAGAAACACAAGCAAGGAAATTTGGGAAGCAACTAGTTTCAGACAGAAAGAAACTATGGATTGGGAGTTATGCATAATAATTTTCTCTATAATCAGATCGATGAAATTGCAAATAAAATGTATCTTCATTTCACTCTCCAGTAGAGATGATGGTTTATTGGTGTGTGGTGCACACTGAGGAGAAAAATGGAAAAGTTACTGCACATCATATGTCTTTTGTCCAGGTCCCGGGTTCGATTTCCAGCCAGGTTGGGGATTTTTCTCTACTTGGGGACTGGGTGTTAGTGTTGTCCTCGTCATTTCATCATCATAATTCGTGACAGTGGCTAGATTGAACTGTGTAAAAGAATTAGACTGTGTAAAAATTGGGACTTTGTACAGGCGCTGATGACAGTGCAGTTGAGTGCCCGACAAACCAATCATCATCATCACCTTTTGTATGAGACTGTTTAAAAATGTTCTGGTGAAAAATTCTCATTGTATGCCTTTATATGGTTGTGTGCCTCCTTTTTCTTTTCTGGGAAAGGGCCGAAACATTCCGTCGTACAACAATAGGCGATATAGAGCAGCCATCTTCAAAGTTAGGAGCGCGCCCTCTGGAAGGGTGGTGGTGGGGGGTGGGGGCAAGAGTAATAGTGGGAGTACTTTCATTGAAATGCTTATATTCCATATTATGAAGGGAAAAAACTTCCGGTGAAAAAATATTGCTTGTGTCACAGTCTAATTTCCATGAATCATGTAAGGTAGCTCCACTACCGTTAATCTGCTGTCTTATTTCACGAGAACTGACGAGCAGATGAGGTCATCTGGAATACTAAGAAAAGTAGTGAGTAATACTCAATCACCCAACCCCCGCCACCGATCACCCGTAGAATTAGCTGATTACCAAACAACATATTTAACAACCACTTTTGTCCGATCCACGAATGATGGTGGTTCACGCAGGTCGAGACAAGGACAGGGCAGCATTGTTGGCGGTTGCAAATGATAGTTGCGGTACACGTATACAAGTACTTTGGGCCTGATGAAAGCGTGTATCATGCAAATTATGCCTCGCTTTTGCTCGTGTAGAATTTGTCGGCAACCACCACCATCAGCCATGACAACTCTCAACAAATCGAATACAAATTCAAATTCACTAAGTAACTCACTACGATCGCTAATAATGCTCGCATTCCACACATATCATTCACGGCAGAGCGGTCAGAACACTAGAAAAGGCTCATTGGCTATCGGAGAACGCATGACTTAGGTGTGCAGAACAAGTCTAAACTCTGCCGCCATTGTTCGCGACTCAAACTATTGTGACACTAAGCTGTTTGACAACATGACCACAACTTCCTTGCAACACTGGCTACAATAATAGATCTTTAATCGCAGCCGTTGTCACACTGTCCATTCGATTTCAGCCAGATTTCTGGAGTAGTTCAAAGACAGTTAGCTAGAGTTGAGTTCTGATGCGTCTTCAGTAAATATAGCTAATCGTATCTAAAGTAAAGCCGCAAAGTTCCGCTGTTCCCAGGGAATAAGTGACTGATTCGCAGTGGTAACAGGAGATTCTATGGAAGGGATTCTCCGAGTGTCTCTTCTCCTCCGAAATTATGCAGTTCTAATAAAGAAAAAAAGACTCGAATTTGAAAGTACATTCTTCTTTCGCACCTTCCTCTGTTCCTACCAGCAATAGTAGCTCTAAACGCAAAACCAAAATGCATAAATATCGAGTTGATTACCTGACATTAGGCTTCACCAGATTTCTCTGGAATACTGAGGCGACAATAACGTGTTCTTTGTTTGGGGTTTTTAGCTAACGATAGCTTGAATCCCATAAAACTCAATAGACGCCTGCAGACAAAACATCCAGACCATGGAAGTAAACCTATCAAGTTTTTTAAGCGACGTGTGCAATCACATAATATTGGTGAAAAATTAATTCTTCCCGCAGCTGTCAAAATGTGCGAATTTATCCATGGTGAAAGGTTTGGCAAGAGTCTGAAGTCGACACCGTGGCTCGTCTTATTGATGCAATATCCACTGACATGAAAAATCGATTGCTACAACGCCTTCATGATAACCCAAAATTCACATTGCAGGAGCTTCATGACAGTACTGGTACCGTAAAATTTTCTCAGCCTCTTGTTTTTGTACGCTACTTTTATGGAAATGAAATGCAACGGGACATTCCATTTTGTAAAGTTGTTGAAGAGAGGATTACAGGCGAAGATATTTTCTTTCTTACTAATTCCTCGTTTTTTTTTTTATTTTTTTTTATTTTTGTCTTTTCACAACATTTTGTCATGGACAAATTGTGTTTGTATATGTACCAATGCGGCGGCAGCACGTACTGGAACTAAAAAGGAGTTCAGGACAAGCATATGTGCTGTTTCTCCTAAAAAAATTCAGACATTGTCTGACACAAATGGAGGCATTGGCTTCTAAAGTAGTACAGCCAGAAATCAATAACGCGCTGAACGATGAAGTCAGTGTTGTAAATTTTGTGAACGCATGAGCTAAACACAGTAGGTTATTTTCCATTCTTTGCGAGGAGATGGGCTCCACTTACGATTTGCTTCTATCGCTTATGAAGGTAAGTTGGTTTCTCATGGTAAAGTTCTCCGTCGCGATTTGGAGCTGAAGTATGAACTTCGTCTTTTCCTTCTGAATAGAAGTCCTATACTCGCGGTTCTGTTTCTGAACGAAAGATGGCTTTAATATTGAGCTACTTGGTCGACGTTTTTGAGAAATTGAACGATCATAACGTATTACTTCAAGGCCGTAATGATATCATCTTTTTAATGGAAAAAGTGCTTGGATTCAAGAAAAAACTTGAAGGTTAATCAATCAATCAATCTCTTATTCATCTGTTAACAATGTGCATTGTATGGATTTGAGATGTTTTCTTGTCTGCATGATTTCGTGGAGGAAAATTAGTTGTACGTAGGCAAAATTAGTAGAGTTGGTGTAGTACATCACGAAAACCTTCGTCAACAGTTCGAGAATAAATTTCCACAACCTTCATCTGAGTATGATTGGATTCATAGTCCGTTCGATATGATCACAGGAGACCGGTTGTCAACAGTATAACAGGTGGAGCTGATAGAACTCTCAAGTGATAGAGCAATTCGAAATGAACTTAACTCGAAATCTCTCAAAAATTTCGCAGCCCAGACTCGGAACGAATCATGCAATTTAGCAAGGAGAGCAGTGCACGTGTTACTACCTTCCACATCCACTTACTTATATGAGAAACATTCCCACAGTGGCATTAATCAAGACAAAAGGCTTGATCTGCTTTCTTCGCAAATTCAAGAACACACATCACGCTAAATGTGCAAGTGTCAGAAAATTTCCTAATTTTCTGCGTTTTTTTTGTCTCGATTATTTCCTTAATGGATAATCAGCTTGAATATAACAGTTTTTAAAATGCATTTAAATGACTTTCTGTTCTACCATCATTTTTAAGTCGTGAAAAACATTCTGAATTATTCTAAATCAGTATCGGTGAATACAGTTAAACTTCAACTAACCAACTAATTTATTAAAAAACTGTAGTGGAATAACATATTTGCTCCTGTACAACAAGTGCACATATGTTGCAGCCACGATTATTTATCGAATAGGTGTAATTTTTTACTTTGACCACCAACCACACAGGTGTATGATAATTTTTTTTTTTTTACTGTGATGTGCTCGAAGGACATTTTCTAATCATTATTATTATTGTTGTTGTAACTCACAGTTGTAATAATCAGACGGGAGTATGTAGTATCGTGTGCTGGTTTTTGCCCAGATGAGAAGTCCTGAGGATGGTAAGAGAAATAAGAGGGGGAGAGGACAAAATAATTCCTCTTTTAGAAGGGGTTCGCGACGGTATAGTGTACTGTATGGCATTGTTTCGTTAAGAACTTGAATAACATTGTTGCTGGTTACGGCATGGGAACGTTGTTTCTGTCTCCATGGCAGCGCATCCAACGTGGCGAACAGTTTACTCGCAATTAAATAACCCTGCGCTATCTCTTTTATTATAGTGTCTAGTGCTTGCAGTGTACCATGCCTATTCTCGTAACAGATTACGACTGGCGACAAACAGAAGCTGTTGTCATTATCAAAGTTCGTCTTAGAAACGTAAACTCCAAAAACGTAGACATTTTTACACTGGACAAATATATAAAGGTAAATTTAGTGACTAACACATCTACAATAACCAAGGTGAAATAAAGTAGTTAACTCGTACTTTATGTGTTAATGTTGCCTTTGGGAACGCATCTTTCGCTATTCATTCCAGAAAATGGTGATATTTAAGACCCATTGGTCTGTTGTCTTTAGATCAACCAGTTTTTTTTATCAGCATCTGGAATTAAAAGACCCAAATCATTTGTGGCAATTTTTGCTAACCTTAGCACTGTCTCCCATTGTGTAACAATTTCTCACACGTATTTGCTATCCCTGTTGTAAGGTTTTTCACACATTAAGCGAACAAAACTGATACCAACACTGCAAACCTTCTTTCCACATGAACTGTTAACCAACAGATTGGAAATACATAGGCCTACCTGTAAGATAAATAATTAAAGGACCTTCTTTTTCTTCAACTAATATCTCAGGTAATTACGTACAGAAAGCTGGCTAAAGCCAGAGATTGACATTACTGAGATTTTTGGGCTGTAAGTGTATATTGAAAGGATAACCAGATAGCAAATGAAAGTGGTGTATTTTTCTCAACAGACAGGAAACTTTAGCCGGCAAAGATAGAAACTGAAGCTACATGTGAGATTATATGGGTAGAACTGAATATCAAAGGTGGGTATAAACTAATAATTGGCTCTTTCTGTTGATCACTTGACTCATCCTCAGATGTAACAGAAAACATTAGAAGAAACCTCGCTTCTAAACTCCATCTGAACAAGCCTTGAAAGGCCCAACAGTACCAACCAGCCACCGTGTCATCCTCAGCAACAGGCAACAGTGGATGCGGATATGGAGGGGCATATGGTCAGCACACCACTCTCACGGCCGTATCTCAGTTTACGAGACCAGAGCTGCTATTTCTCAATCAAGTAGATCCTCAGTTTTCCTCGCAAGGGCTGAGTGCCAACAACAGACCAGATGATCACCCATCCAGGTGCTAGCTCAGCCCAAGAGCGCTTAACTTCGGCGATCTGACAGGAGCCGGTGTTACCACTACGGCAAGGCCATTGGCAGAAGAAACCTCGGTTATAGTGTCATATTTGGCCCTCCAGACTCTACAAATCTTAGAAGTTGTGACAGGTTGATTTGTACCATAGCCCTAGGTCTAGATCAGGTTGACAGGTGATAATTTGGTTGAAAGTAGGCCAAGCCAAAGAATTTGACTACCAGATAAAGGTTGTGGTAACACTTTGACCTGTAGCAAAGCACTATGTTTCTGTTCGTGCCATACTTAAAGGCCTTTTGCCGTATTTAGTGCACATCATCGTCAAACTAAAAACTGCGCGGTAAATTCGGAAAACATACATTACGTAATGGACAAGTTTCTAACAAGTATTTTGATGTGTATTATGAACATTGTCCAGAAACTATGAATAATGCAATTGGGGCAAACTTGATAACATAATCAGGAGTCTTGAACAGAATGACATTCTCATGCCAGTAAGCATGGATCCCAGAAACATCACACAAGTGAAATCCAGCTTGTGCTTTATGCAACATCCTGAAGATCACATAATGAGACAGTCAGATGAATACTGTATTTCTTTACTTCAAAAAGTATTTGACTTGTACGACACCAACATTTATTGACAATGACACAATCAGTTGGGGTATCAATCAGACTTTAAATCACTTGATTGAGCATTTGTAGGTAGTGACAATGCAGTATACTATCTTGGTTGAGGGGCCATCAACAGAAGTCTAAATAACTTCATGCATTCCCCAGGGAAGAGAATTGGGATTTTTTTCTGTTCATGTTGTATATTAACAACATAAGTCATAATTGAAATCAGTGAACCCATACAAGCACCAGTTGTTGGTAAAGCATGTGACAGATTTAGGTTCATTTAAAGGGAGCTGTGAAAATACAGCCAGTCTACAAAGGAGACTGCATGCAGAGCTCTTGTGCACCCTTTCTTAAAAGTATGGCTCAAGTGTATGGGACCTATACCAAGTAGGACCGACAGTGAATATTTAACATATTCAGAGAAGAGCAGAATGAATGGTCACTGGTTTTTATGATTCACTGGAGAGTGTCACAGAAATGCTGGAAACCTGAATTGACAGACATTTGAAGAGGGATATAAATTATGCTACTAAAGCCTATGTATGGAGTTTCAAGAACCAGTATGAAGCACTGAATTTAGAAATATATATCAGCTCCCAAAAGAACTCCAAAGACAAATTAGATTAAGTACAGTGTGTACAGCGGCATTTAAGCAGCCATTCCATCATAGTGTTTTGCAGATCATGTGTGTATATAGAATTCAAAGTGGTGTCATTTAGTCAGTAATGTAAATCCAATGGTTTGTGACAATATTTATTTACCAATGCTTCATAGTGTTACTGGTTCCCTTGGCAATATTTATGAGGCAATACTATTTGATATTTTGAAGCAAATTTTAATGAATGCTTATATAATGTCAATAAATGTATCTGAAATTCTTAAGTTAACATGTCTGATGAAAAGCTGATGTTCTGCTTGATAAGAAGGTATTCACTTTCAAATGTGAGTGAAACAAGCTCACAGACTATCATTACCATGATGTGTACTAGTGTTCTTCTTACATGAAAAATGAACCTGAATCATTATTATGTGTTAATTATTCAGTCTATTTCTTTACTTCCAGATAGTTTTTGTCTGTTCCATGATTGCTGTCATTTACATTCAAATTTTCACTTTCAGAAATCATGTTTTTGACAATGTATTAGAATCGCTGAGGACTCTTACACTTTAATTAATTCATCTTTAAATTAAAAATCTCCCACCCATTGAGAACATTTGGCCCCTTGGACTGGCATGCCACCAATCACCAGTAATTACAATTGACGAAAATGCGAAACAAAGTTGCAGATACCAACCTGACTGCAAGAGGCAGTGAAGATGTTAATGTAAATCATGAACAATAATATTCATAATGTGTTATGTTATCTCAACCTGTGGGACCTTGTTGTAGTAGTCTTACAGAAACAAAGACTTAAAATGAATTCTCCTAAGAATGAAAAAGAATGAAGAAATTGAATTATCTTATAATTGCTTATGGGAGCAACGTGGTAAGAGCACACCTGAACATAACGAGGTTCTGAAATAACCTGCTTATGTGTATCTGTATTCTGAACCTCATTGTGATGAGAGGAAAAGTGAAGTTGAATTTCTGTTACAGATGAGGGGATATATGTAAGCTAGTCCCATATATATATATATATAAAAAAAAAAAAAAAAAAAAAAAAAAAAAACAGCCAGCCTATACTTCCCTTTGCAAAGGCCACTTAACTTTCACTGTAAGTTATGTATCTCCAAATGCTCTAGAAATCTTCCAAATTTATGTGAAGACATTTGTGCCCATATGGCTGTTAAAAATTGTAAACTCTTTCTGTCTCACTTTTTTGGTCAAATAGTGAAAGCATTCTGACTCTCATATATATATATCTGTATACCTCTGTGATATCTTTGACTTTTGAAGCATCATTAGATCATTGCAGTATTACATTTTTTGTCCTAACTTCTCCAACATAAATGTATTTTAGAATTCTGCAGCAATTAAATTGTAGGATGTGGGATACTAATTTTGCTGATTGATTCTGTTACTTTTTTTGTAGGAGTTTCTTTTGTAGGGGTTTTCTTCTAATATGTGAGACATTTTTCTTATCTATGCATTGGGTAACAAATAATAATGCTGATCCAGTGCTTATTTACTGAACAATTATAGTTCTGCTGAAACTGGTCATTTGATTACATACCCTTTCCTTCCACCCCAGTTCTATACCAAGTGCCACACAGCATATTTTATTAGTGGTAAGAATTCTTTGTGATAGGGTACACTAGCTATGAAAAGTTTGTGAAAATGAGCATATCCCTACAAAAATAATGTACCCACTCTTTAAGTGCTTACAGCTGTCACAGTCTTGATGATAGTGAGGGCTCAGACCAGTATGTCATGTTGTTTGGAGTGCAGCAATATGTTTCTATTCATGCTAGCTAACGCACTCATTGTCACAATCAAAGGAAAGCTATTCCAGAAATGCCAAATGCTGGAGTTGAAAACTATTGATCTTCAAGCAACCAAACATTGGTTACCAATATCAGTGCATTTTATGAATAACAGAAGCAACTGACCTCTTGCACAGTCCTACCATTGAGGCCAGTTGGCTTGACCTGAAGATGAATATTGAAACAAATATATATTGATAGCAGAGGATTGAAAAATTGACATTTACCCATATGAGACATCACTCTAATCAGTCAGTAAGGTGGAGTTTTGCGGAGTACCAATCTGGGATAGGGAAATGATGACAAGAACATAAGTCTGCAGTGGTAATGATCAGTATTGTTTGCTAGAACAGTGTCTACAGAGTATGCCGCCGTTCATATTAAATTTGAATTTTTGCTTTCTTGCATGTGTATTGTACAAAATTTACTTCAAGATCTGAAACACTTAAATATGGACTTGAATAATTCTGAAATGTTCCTTATGTATTATTGATGGTCATTACTATTCATCTCTCAGGGTGATGGTTTCGGAAGGACACCACCTAATACTAACAAGAAATCATTCAACAATTGAAGGAGAAATTAAAAAGTTTTCTATTGATTAATGTGACTGCTACTTTTTCATGTAATTCATAAGGCTAATGAAACTGAAAAATTTTAGCTATGATCTTTAGTTTCTGACCTGTGGGTGGTACAGAGTATACAGTGATGGTTTCAGAAAATTATCATCCAGAGGTCACGAAGTGCCCAATTTCCACATCTGTAAAACATCTACACAAAAGCCCATGGTCCAGTATCGTTCACATTTCCCCTTAGGTTTTAATCTTATAAGGATTCTTAATGCATCCATTTGCTGTCCTCATGAGTCATATCTCCACTGCTGCAGGTACTTCCTTTTTGTGCACTCAGATGAAATGAAATTGAACTCATTGCATTAGCCACATATGACCTTGCATGTTACTATAGCAGAATCTCAGTGAATGGTGGAGGTTCATGTATCTATGTGAAAAAAGGTATGTCATTTAAAGTTAGATGTGAGCTTTTAGGTCTGGGTGAGGACAAACATTTTGAACTTTCCGCTGTTGAAATAATAGGACCTGGCATTGCAAAAAAAATTAGTCATATTTTGTGTGTACCGCTCTCCCAGTGGAGACATTGATATTTTCTTCTCAAAACTGAATCAAAGCTTCGACAAGGTTTCTGGACCAAAAGCAAATGTAATTATCTGTGGTGACTTAAACATTAATATGATGAAGCCTGATAAGGCTAGCAACATATATGTGAATATTCTAAGCTGTTATGGAATATCCTCCCTTGTTAACTGTCCAACTAGAATAACGAAAGAATCTTCCTCATCTGTAGATCATGTAGCTACAGATATTGATAGTAAAAAAATGTCATATTGTTGTCCAAAACCTGGACCTATCCGAATACCTCTGCCAGATCTTAAAAACTAACATTCATGTAGAAACTCCTCCTAAACTGTGTAAAAACAAAAGAATGTTTTCCAAATCAGCCCTGTATGAGTTTAAATCCCAGCTAGAATATGAAGATTGGAGGGAAGTCTATGCAGAAACCAATGCAAATCAGAAATTTATCAAGTTCATGTCAATTTTTAAACTCAAATTTGAAGAGATGTTTTCCAAAACTCTTTATCAAATTAAAACTACAAAGAGAAATCAATGGGTGACTATAGGTATCAAAAATCCTCAGAAACTCTTAGATATCTCAACTCCATTAAAAATAAGCAATCTAACCCAGAAGTTCTGCAATTCTACAAAAAGCACAGGAAAATATACAGAAAGGTGTTGCTAGCCGCAAAAAAACTTTCAAACAACAAAATATTACTTGAAGCTGAAAACAAGAGCAAAGCAGCCTGGAACATCATCAAACAGGAAACATCTAACTCTGCTAAAAAGGACCTCAATTCACATATTAATAACAAAGCTGTACCAGTAGGTAACCCTAAAAAATTAGCCGATTTTGTAAACTCATATTTCAGTAGTATTGCAAAAAAATTACAGCAGAAATTTCCAGATACGTATGATTTACCTACTCAGAACCAGCCAACAAACTCAATGGTGCTCTTGCCAACTACAGAGAGGGAAGTGGCACTAGTAGTACACCAACTAAAAATAAAACTTCAGTAGGACTTGATGAAATCCCAATCTGCGTAATTAAAGAATGTATAGACTCCGTAAAGGACCCATTAACAGACATAATAAATGAATCTTTCGAATCTGGACACTTTCCGGAGTACCTAAAACAAGCAAAAGTTATACCTATCCTTAAAAACGGAAATGTGGAAAATGTAGAGAACTACAGGCTGATTTCTATACTGTCTATCATTTCTAAAATAATAGAAATACTAGTCAAAAAGAGACTGCTAAATTACCTGAATAAATATAACCTTCTTTCCAATGACCAGTTTGGTTTTAGGCCCGGAAAAGGCACACAATCTGCTATAGCACAGTTCACTAAAGTAATTTTAGAAGCACTGGACAAAGGTGAAAATGTAAGTGGTATCTTTTTAGACTTGTCCAAGGTCTTTGATACAGTTGACCACAAAATCTTACTTCATAAATTAGGGCAAATAGGAATAAGAAGTGTGACAAAGAAGTGGTTCAAATCATACTTGGAAAACAGAGTTCACCGAGTTGAGATATCACAAGTTTCAAACAATTCCCTTGTAAAACACCTGTCTGACCCAGAAAATGTGAATATAGCCATCCCACAGGGAAGTGTATTAGGCCCAATGTTGTTTCTTATATATATTAACGACTTCCCACAAAGTATCAGACATGGAGAAAAAATACTTTTTGCTGATGACAGCAACATAGTAATAACAGGTGAAAATCCAACACAGCTGTCAGAAAGAGCAAACAAGGCTCTCAATGATGTTCACAATTGGTCATTAAAAAATAAAGTAACCTTAAATGTAAAGAAAACTAACTATATTAACTTCCAATTGAACAAAAAACACAATGCCACTAGAATAAAAGTTAATAATAATGAATTAGAATGTGTAACAAGTACCAAATTCTTAGGGATGAGTGTAGACACCCAATTGGCAAAGAAATTATCCACAGCATGCTATGCTCTTAGAATACTTGCACCGGTATGCAATAATACCTGTCTTAAAATAACATATTACAGATATCTACACTCAGTCCTCAGCTATGGGATCATGTTTTGGGGAACAAGTGCCAGTAACATACAAATTGTGTTCAGAGCACAAAAAAGAGCCATAAGGATAATAACAAACAGCAACAACGGGGCCCACTGTCTAGAATTATTTAGAAAGCTAGGCATTCTAACTGTTTCTTGTGAGTATATCTTTCAGAACATAATGTTCATTAAGAAAAATCTCAACATGTACAACACAAACAGCCTCATACATGACCATGGAACAAGAGCTTGTCACCACCTCCATCTAGATAGAAAGAACAAGGCAAAGACGCAAAAAGTATGTTTTATAATGGGATAAAACTGTATAACAAATTACCACAGGAAATTAAAGAAATAAATGAGCCCCTCACTTTCAGACAAAAGCTTAAAACCTTCTTAGTAAGTAAAAGTTGTTATACTGTAAAAGAATATTTAACAATTGTAAATGTAAATGTGTGCTCATGTGTTGTAAACTGACGACATACATACAATATTTATTGTTCCACAGATGAATAAATAAATAAATGTCGTGTGGCTAGAGCCTCCCGCTCACCTGGTGCAAGTTTTTTGAGTTGATGCCGCTTCGGCAATGTGTGTGTTGATGAGGATGAGACAATGATTAGGACAACACAACACAGTCCCTGAGAGGAGAAAATCTCCAACCCAGCTGGGAATCGAACCCGGGCCCCTTGGCAAGACATTACGTCATGCTGACCACTCAGCTAGATAATATTTCTGTAAAGTGAAGCTGATGGAGCATGTCACAAAAACCTTACCTAAAATATATTTTCAGTCTTGAATTTTCACCTTGTTACTAACATAGACCTTAGTTTGTAAATATTTTCATTTAACTAGTGTCCTCATACAAGAGAAAATATAGTCAATTTCTTGATTAAGCAATCAATTTGTGTATCACAAGGGCCTCATCAAGATATGTAAACTAGAACATCCAAATGATGATACAAAAATACCTATTGATGAACAGTTATTTCAGTGGGCTTCTCTGTTTCTACATGACTTAACTCACCTGCAAAATCTCAACTGATAATTTTATTTCTATGGCTTCCGCTTTCTTAAGATTTTTACTTTTATTTATATTTTTTCTCATTGATAAATAACCATGTGTTCTTTTGTTATACAGTGATGAAATGTTTTTCAGCCTGTAATCACGAGTTGATTTTTTATGAAACAAAGGCGTACCTTTTATATAAACATGCAACAACGTCTTATTGTTCCTCAAATGTTATGAAAAAACCTTGCTGTTTTTCTTTGAACCTGGGTATACAGTTGCAGTGAATTTTTTGAACTGGCAGTATTTGCCAACACAGACACTTTTATGATCAAACAGCTAACAGGTACATCTGGTAAGTTACTACATCTAGTCTAACTTATATTCTGCTTGTTTACTTCTTTTAACTTCAATCAATAATGATAAAAAATTTTAGATAAAGAAGGTTCAACACCAACCAAAAGTCCTTCTAGATTTTAAATGTGTTTGGTGGGCTGCCTAATTTAAACAAAGTATCCAAAATCATCTATGTGAAGCATGTCTAAGAAGTGCAACAACATAAGAAATTTTGGAAAAAGTGCACAGTGTGACCTTGGAAGATGCAAGAAATTGCCAATATTTTAGTGATTCCAAAAGAACATGATGCATGAAGAACTGCATGTGAGAAAGCTTTGTGAAAGACAGGATCAGAAACAAATTCACACGACTATTCCCAATCACGTTTGGAAGATTTTTGGGGTAACAAAAGTGATTTTCTTTATTCGTAAGAGTCAATGGAAAAACACAGTTTCAAACTTCACTCCAGCATTGAAATGACAACCAGAACATTGGATAGAAGCTGCTGTTGCAGCTCCAAAGAAAGTGAAGATGTATTTATCAGCAAAAAAATGTGGCAATGGCGTTTTTGTACATGAAAGGAATTCTGTTAATTGACTGTCTTCAAAAAGTGGATTCCAGTGGATCTGTATGCAAGAATCCAAGAAAAAAGATCTAATTCGCAGTAGGAAAAAAAAATCATCTTTCATTAATACAATAGATGCGACCATAAAAGTTTCTCGGTAATGGGGGAGGCTATATCTGTGAGTAGGCAGATACTGGTGCATACATCAGAAAAATTGGAGAGAAACAGTGACAGTGCAAGGCAAGAAGACCCACACAGGAGTCAAGCAACAAGGCTGATTGAATGGCGGACCAGACACAACAAGAGCAAGCAACCTACGCGACAACGAAATGCAATAAACTTTCAACATAACACTGTCAACTGGTGAAGTATAAGCCACATCCCACATTGAGACCAAAGAACAAAACCAATACCAAAGCAAAGTGTCGATGAGCAGCCATTAATATGGTGAAGCCAGTACTGAACACTATCACACAAATTACATGACTCACTGTATGAATGAGAAGTCGAGGTGTGGTGTTATTTAAGCCAGCCTTGAGGGATGCTATTGGGTGGTGTATTCATATGGCGAGAAAGTGGCACACTCACAAGGCGAGTGCAGCACTGCGGCAACACTGCCTTCTATTGTCCATCGAGGTCCATTTGGTCCAGCAGGCATTCAGCTTCTCTACGGCCTGATACCAAAGAGAAAATTGAAGAATCAGCAGTGCCCTATTTTCCAGATTTTGCTCTCTTCCCAAAGCTCAAATCCTTCCTTCCTCGTCAGCATTTTCCGTCTTATTAAAAATTGATTGCAGCTGTAGAGCACTTCCATGGCGACACTACAAAGATTGAAAAAGTCACTGAACTGCCACTGTATAAAGTTTATTAACTTCATACGAGATAATCTTGAAAAATAAGAGGTTTTTGAAAACATAAATTCTCATTTTTACTATGAAACCAAATACTTCAAATCATCCTTGTAGTAACACATGAAGGAAAAATATGCTAAAATTCCTGGTGCAAGAGAGACTTTATAACTGGGAGGAGATAGATTCAGAAGTCAGTCCAGTCATCCACAAATTGGGTTTCCTATGTTAACCTCAGTCAGCACAAATGGATGCCACAGTAGATGCCTTAAGCAAAGCTCACCCTTTTTCAAAATTATGTCAGATCTATTGCTGACTGATGTGTGGCACTTAGAAACGTGCAACAGGAACTTATTTGTTCTAGCATTTGAACTTTTTCCCTTTCCCTAGTAGAAGCACACACATTCACACACAGACACCCAAATGTACACTAAGCCAGTCTCACCTCGACCACAGGAATGTGCATTTGGGTGTCTTTGTTGTGAGCACGAACATGTGTGCTTCTACTGGAGAATGAGCAAGAGCTTGAATACTGATAATAAATAATTTTCTGTTACCTGTTTCTATGTGCCAAACACCAGTCAGCTGTAGGTGAGTGGTTGTGTTTCATACAGGAAAGTCAACCCGAACTTCCTTTGTTGAGATAACTTCATGCTAATTGGTTGTTTCATTTGTAAATGTTGACTGAAATCAGATGTGAATGCATATTTATCAGTAATTTTTGGGCTATTTCAAATAAATTCTAACTGATTTTGTATGTTGGTTTTTTAGTATGGATGAGACAAGTGTACACCACTTAAACACAAGAAACGAAGCAAAAATCAAGCAGTAGGTAGAAGCCAGTGGCCCTAGAATGTACAAGGCAAAGGATATTTCACCTGCCAGAAAAATTATGATAGTATTTTCTAGGATTCAAAGAAGCTCTCTGATGTCAAGATACCATCCACCTATATCCATGTCATCAAAGCTTCACACCTGCAGTTTGGTTGTGTCCACTTGCCATCACCATTGCATATCATACAGTTACACTCTGCGTATGAACTATTGATTTGCCTGCATTTTTGGCTCTGTTTTTTACAGTCATTGACAACCTTACATGTTCTTGTGCTTTTGTGACTGATCACTATAACGTTACATCCCACAGCAGTACTTGCCAAGTAATTGTGTGTTTACTAAGTGAGAAAAAAAAATTCAGTCAGTGCTGATATAACGTTGTCAGTGTGAATTTTGACATTTGTGATGTGCCTGTAGATACAGAATTGCTACAGAAGTTGCAACAGCAGCTGTGACAGCTACAGCAGCAGTTGCAAACCCAGCTTCAACAGCAACTGCTAGAAAAGAATGCCGAGCATTAAAAGCAGCTCAAACTGCTGCTTTCATCTACATCTCAGCCTGCCATTTCACCAACTTTCATAGCCTTTGCTTCAGAAGAGTGGGAAAATTTCCTGCATCTTCTTCAAGATTCTTTCTTGGTGTTTCTGGTAACTTCACATGAGCAGCAATGCTTGTTCCTCTGGTCCAGGGCTCCTGATATTTTAAGCTTTTTGCATAAGCTGGAGGCATTAGGTAATCCCAGTGCCTTGTCTTTCACTATGTGAGTTGTTGGCCAGTTTCACTAGCAAGAGATGTGAAGTCATTGCTGGATTAGAATTCTTTCAATGCAGACTTTAAAGAATTAAATCATCATTGTCAATTTAAGTGCACCAATCCTCAATGCAGGCAAATCTATGTAATTTCACTAACACAAGATGTAATTTGCTTGGCCCCAAGTAAAGAAGTCATGTCAGCAGCTCTAAAATTGTTTGACCTGAGATTAGGTAAATTTTTAACTTTGCCTGAAGCACATGAGGTTTCTATTGCAGCCAAACAGAACTTTGAAGACTGCTCACAATTAGAGGAGTTGTACTCTGCACAGCTTACCTTGACTCTGTCCGTAACCCATGTCAGTTAAAGAGACATGTGGCTGTGCAGCACCTGGACACCTCAGTGCAGCGTTTCCCCTGCTCTCATAAATAAACTGCCAAGCACCAAGCTGTGTCACAATGAGTGCACTTCTCAGCCCCATCATCGGCTTCTTCAGAACCAAAACCAGTGTTACCCTGGCTGGGTATTATCTTTCTACACTGATTGTTTTCAAATGCATTCTTGGGAGAAATGCTCCTTTAAAACTTAAGAGTGCCTCTACTGTCATAGGAGAGGGCATTTGCATATTGTGTTTCCATATGCAGAGAGTAACAGACCTATATCTCTAGTTCACTCCATTTCTCACTTGGACCCCAGATCAGGATTGCCACAGAAGACAGGGACTGAACTCATGGTAGATTTGAAACTTTAACTGTAAACTTTAAAAGTAGACACTGGTTTTTAGTATTTTGAGGAATCAGGAAATCTTTGTAAAATGAGGGTTTCCAAGCCTTGCACCCTCACAGTGATTCTTGATTACCATGATGTATATTCTCATGAAAGATGGTTTGTCAACACGTGCAGAATCAGAAAGGCTATACATCTAATAACATTTCTGTTAGTAGCATTCGTTATCATGCAGAATATTTTTGATGTTACCACTTTTAACATGTGTGGGTTCTCAGTGCGAGGTAATGTTAGCTGTTATCTTTCTAGCTATGGACAAGAGAATTTGTGAGGTTATTTGTGTGGTTATCTGGTAAGGCTCATTCACATGAACTGCACATACAACTGCTCTCCTCCATTTTGTCACATTTTTTGAGCCCACCCTGCACATACAATTGCTCCCCTCCATTTTGTCACATTTTTTAGCCCACCCAGTCCTCCATATGCTTAAGGAGGAAGTAGACTTTGAACTAAACACACTATAGGAGTTAGACATTATCATACTAGTAGCTCGTAGTTCATGGGCTACATTAATAGTGCTCACTCACAAAAGTAATGAAAAACACCACGTCTGTGGTGATTTAAAAGCCACAGTAATCTCATAGTCAGTTGTGGATTACTGTCAATTGCAGTAGCCAGAGTAGGCCTCTCCAACTCGTGTACCCAGCCACTGACAGCAGCTGCGCAGAGGAGTGCAAACAGGTGACAATCTGTCGGGCTGCCAGGCTGTAGTGTACGCAACTACTGCTGTAGGCTCGCCTGTGACAGGTGTTGCCGAATAGTTTGTGCATGTGTCCAATACGTGCAATATAACTACCTGGTGGATAGCCTACGCTAGTTGCACCTGCTCACAAGTGAGATGACAGGTGCCCTCCCAAAGTCTGTGCCCCATGGGGTAGCATTGGGACAACCTAAGCCAGAGGATTTATCTGGCAAATAAAGATGGTGAACAGTTTTTTTCATACACACTTATCTGATGCGTAACTGCAGTTATTGCTTGATTCAGAGTCATAGAAGCTATTAGTGAGGAGCATGCCTTTCAGTTAATTGAGGTGCAAATGCTTACCATTTGGAACTGCCAGTCTTCAGTAATATTTAATGGTTCCTTCAACAGTTAATTTAGTTACCTCTGCTCTTTGCCAATTACACAGCTGACCATTTTGCAACATCATGGAGGTGGCATTATACAAGCATCACATTGGCATGAAGTGTACTTTGTGATTGAATATGCAAATGATAAGAATTTCAGTGCAACCACACAAAGTGAGCATAGTTATGCCATCTATATTCTGTGTATAAGGAAAGCTTACTGTGTGAGTTTCTCATTAAAAATCGCATTTCAGAAATGTATGTTTCTAAGAGGATCTTGTTATGTCTTGTGTAAGAAGGAGAAATGTCTGTGAGCACATACAGGATTTCGATAGGAGCAGGATTGTGGCCTATTGATACTGCAGTTTATTGTCAGTTTGGATTCTGTAACTGCCATTCAAATATGGAATTAATGGGTTCAGGAGGGTGATACTGAACTCCGTGCAGAATTTCAGTGGCCCCGTGTTACCAGTGCTCCGGAGGACAAACATGTTGTTCATTCAGTTGCCCAGGGTCATGCAGCAGGGATCAAGACCAGTATCTACACAAGTAGTGCAGTAACGTCTGGATCACCCTGCACTGTCATTACGACAACCAGTGTTGCAGCTTTCCTCGAAGTGACCATCCCCATCTGCCATCCACTGTCATGTGACAATATCACAGGGAATACAGCTGTTAAGCTGTGAAGGAAAAGAGTATTGGATGGTCGTGCAGCCATTGGTCGGAGTGGGTGGGGGGAGGGGGTTGCAGCACAGTCAGCACTCTATGAGCGAAGCACACCATACCCCTCCTCTTCTCACTGACAAACCATTGAACACTAACCAGTTATACCTCTGCCACCACTAACCCAGACCAGCAATTTTGCTTTACTCTTCAGGGGAAGAACAGATAATTGGAACATATGCTCTATTCACCAGGATTTCCACTGTATCATGTCCACTTATTCCAAGAGCTAAAGTGTTCACCTATTCCAAGGCCTAACGAAAGTTGCATCTGGAAAATGTTTTGAGTCCAATTAAGAGTTTATGAGAACCATAGACAAATGATGTAGAGGTTTTTCAGACTCACACATCATTGATGAAATCTACCTAATTGAAAAGATTGCACAAAGGACATAGATCTGAAAGATTACTATGTCAAAAAATAACTGCATTTTTATTTATTTGTATATGGAGAAAGGGAGGAGGTACTTTTGCTGGAAGGCTAAGATGTTCTCTCCCAGTCCTCATATAAGAAACAGAGACAATCAACTGTCAGACTTTCAATGTGATGAAACCTAATTTTAGTTTTTCAGTTGTTATTTTCTTTCTTGTAATTGCAATGGTTATAAAGAAATGAGTTTGTAGTCGCTGCAGTCTGTTTCTGTTAAGTATGCTGACAATAAACTATGATTAAAGCTATTTTACTTGCACTGATAATAATAGGAATTACTTCTATATATGAAGAAGATACTTTGAAAAAGTCACTAATTCTCTTCTTACATTATTTAGCTGCTGATTTTATCTAATTATTCAAAGAAAGGAATTATGTAACATTACACAGAATACTGTCAGCTTTTTATACAGGGTGTCACAGGAGGAATGGTCAATGTTAGGTACACGACAGCAAGTGATCATTCAAAGCAAAAAAGTGTAGTAACCATAGACTTTAAAATGCATACCTTACGAGCCATGAACACTTATTTATCTTTGATATGTAGAACAAATCCATTCTGCTGCAAGCTCTTTGCTTTCAATATCTTGCTAAGAGTTATTAAGGATCAGTCCATAGACTGACAACACCTTATTCATTCTTTTAACATCAGCTAAGCTTGGCAGAGACATTATTGCTTAAAATATGTGTAAATGATTTGTTAAAGTAAGAGCAACTACCAAGCACTGTTGCATACACTGCTTATGTCTGGTAAACATAAGCTCTAACATCAATACCTTAACAGCTTTGAGCATTTACTCAGAAGAAAAGAAGTTTTTCACAGTAGTGAAGATGAACAAGTGCTCATAGCTCTTCAATAGAAGAGATATGTTTCATAGTAGTGTAGATGAAGGAGTGATCTAGCTCTTAAGGGATGCACTTTAGAGTCCATGTTTACGTGTCATTTTTTTCTTGTTTTGGTCCATACTACCATATCTGTCAAAGTATGAAAACCGAAGATCTTGCAGTAGAAGAGATTTATTTGACAGTATTGAAGGTGAGGAAGTGCTCATAGTTCTTAAGGTATGCATTTTAGAGCCTATTTTTAGTAGACCTTTTTGCTTCGAACAATCATTCCTTCCCCCCCCCCCCCTCCCCCCCCCCAAAGTAACTATTTTTCTCCTAACATACAAACATAAAGTACTGGTAATCTAGAAGTAAATACAACAATTATCAGTTTAAATAGACTAGTGCTACTCATAGTTGCTTCGCCTCTTAATGTATATTTTGACTCTTTCCACATCCCTGAAGGGATTGACGGGATACAATGGGTGAATGAATGAATGTACTACGGCACCATCTTGGCATTCACCTCAAGTGACATAGGAAAACTACAGAAAACATAAATGTGAATGTCCACATGGGAACTGGAAAGTTCTTTATTCAAATATCAATCCATGTATTAACCATTGCACCACCTTATTCAGCAAAACAAACTGAAAAACATATGGTTGTGCTAGGCTAATGACTATCTGTTTCCTAAGTATTGTGTCCAATTTCTTCAACACTGTTTTGTCTCCAATTTCTTCAACACTGTTTTGTCCTTCATTTATGTAGGGTATCACTGCGAAGTATTTTTTTTCCAGGCACATTATCCTCCATTTCTCTTTGAAGTTTTCTTGTGGGCACCTGTGAAAAACTCTGAAAGCAATTGCACCTTGACCAATACAGAGATCATTTTTGAGCTACAGAAATTGGAACATAAAATCTGGGAAAGTTTGGAAGCATCAGTTACTAAAGAAGAGAAACAGAAACTTCGGCAACAGTATGTTACTGAAGCTCTTGAAATTGCAGAAAAAGAAAAAGAAAGAAATTCTAGTAAGTATTATTATTCACTTTATCTAGGATGATAAAATTTGTGGATTTTAAAAAAAAAGGGTGTCTTGAATATTTTGTTAAATTTGCATTTCCAAAAAGAATATTTCTTATAATCTTCTAAGCAATAACCAATGTACTTGTCAGGTAAGTGATTGCATAAAGAATTTAAAATTAGTGGAATACATTGCAAATTATAATCTTACACAGACTGTTTTCAGAAGTAGCAGTCCACAGACTAACAACACATTACCCATGTCTTAACAGCAGCTAAGCTTGGCAGAGACATTATTGCTCAAAATATATAAATGATTTGTTAAAGTAAGAGCAACTACCAAGCACTTTTGCAAATACTCCTTTTGTTACTGTCAAGACAGTTGTGAAATCTAAGAATAAATGAAAAGGAATAGAGCAAAAATCTGACAGGTTCATAAAATCATGATTTGATGTTGATACCCTCAATAAATACTGATAAATATGTGTAACAATAATCCACTTCAAAATGTAAATATCTCTAGCCATGATATTAACCGACAAATCTTGATGTTGGAGGCATATATCACAGTTTAAATTGCTACGCCACATCTTGGGGGTGAAGTAAATGAAGCACAGAAATATTTCTTGATAACATTAGAGAATGGATGCCTACATATTCCACAGAAGAATTTGTGAAACAAGGCTGTAGAACAAATCAAAAACTCTGTTTATTATTATATAAAAATTTTGAACAAAGTAACCTTATTACAGGGAATAAAATTGTGCAAAGAAAATTATCAGATAGTATGAAGTACAGTGTGGTTTGTACTTAAAAATAAAAACATAAAACTAGTACCGTAAACAGGGAGAGATACATTTAAAAATAGACATAATGCAAAGATGATCATGAACAGTGCAATTAACTGAACAAATAGTGCTGTTTGGACAAGCAAATAACATGTTTAGAAACAGCTGTATGGCTGTATTGAAAAAAATACATTTGAGGAATAAATTTTATTAATTTCTAAGTAACACATTGTTATTATGCAGATATTTCATATCCCTCACTAGTGCTAATGATTTTAGTACAACCATGTTTTACATCTTACAGCGCAAAAGCAAGTTAAAACTGTTGTACATTTCATTAGTTTCACAATAACTAAGAGTGTCAGGTACAATACTCATAATATAATAAATATACTGGGAAGTTGTCAACATACACAAAGTTTTGTAAACATACCATAATCGGGGGTTCCTATAGGCATGCTGCACCTGTCTGATAAAATTTATCTGAATATAAAACGAGTTCTGGATATTTGCAAATTTCTTCAGGAGATGAATCTGTAACCTAGAAGGTGTGAAATACTCAAAGGAAGTGGACTTCCAGAAACCAACTTTCCAATAGGATCCATATGGTCAGAAACAGTAGATAATAATAGTCCAAGATTTGTTTGTACTCTTGATAGGGAAGGCTGCATTCTGCAAGGTCACCAAATAAATGCAGTACACCTCTCAGTACTAAAGGGAGGTTACTTCATAGGTAGTTCATGTGTCTATGTCATTTTCAATATGTGCAAGATGTTTTACAAGCTGCTCACTAACCACATGAGAATTTGCTTAAATTTTTTTCAGTAACTGCTAGTTGATTGTTTGCACCTTCACTCTTGATGAGGCAGCATTCATTAGATGTGTTTTAATCAAACAATGGAAAATCCAAGATGGAATGTAACAATACCAGAGAAGGAAAGTTGCTACTCACCATATAGCAGAGATGCTGAAACTGAACTGTTAGCATTCTATGGATGTTAGTTTGCCGAAAGAAGAATGCAAATGTTGTGTTATGCACAGTATACTCTTTCACTCTATACCTTCTCAACCATCTTACCATTTTATTTTTTGTCTGTAATGTTCTCCTTTCATAACAACCATCATGTAAGCTCAATGAAACATTGGTAATGAATGTAACATTGATAATGTGATTAATCATTTGTAACACAGTTTGCCTGATACGAGACACTGGTTGTTTCAGACCTAGTTTCTTTCTCCACATATTTTACAAGAACTGTACTTCTTTATATATTTTGACATTATTTTTCAGAGAAAAGACATGACTTTCAACAGTTAGCGGTAAGACAACAAATAGCTCTTGATACACAAGAACGAACAAAAATTGAAGAAATAAAAAATAATGAAAGAACCATAGCTATGAGGGACCTACAACAGTGGAAAGATTCTGCAAGTATGGATGCTGAAGATTTTGGTAAGCAATGTATGTATATGTTAGACTTCAGTGATATATAGGGAGATTCTTATTAACCTTTAAAAACCTCCAAAGCAAGGTCTGGTTGATCTTGACTTGCTTAGAGGCACATGTTGATAGTAACAATCATCTGCGAACATTTTATAAAGCAGCTGATTTTATAAAGCCACTGTTTTGAAATTAGGTGTCAAACATGTGTACTGCAACTGTGACATTGTTAATAAAAGCAAATGAAGCACAGAAATATTTCCTGATAACATAAAGGGATGGATGCATACATACTCCACAGAAGAATTTGTGAAACAAGGCTGTAGAACAAATCAAAAACTTTTTTTACTATTATATAAAAATTTTGAACAAAGTAACCTTATTCCAACATTACAGGGCATAACATTGTGCAAAGAAAATTATCAGACACTATGAAGTACAGTGTGGTCTGTACTTAAAAATAAAAAGATAAAAGTATTACCGTAAACAAGGAGAGATACATTTAAAAATAGCCATAGTGCAAAGATGATCATGAACAGTGTAATTAACTGAACAAATACTGCTGTTTGGACAAGCAAACAACACGTTTAGAAACAGCTGTATGGCTGTATTTAAAAAAAATGCAATTGAGGAATAAATTTTATTAATTTCTAAGTAATACATTGTTATTACCCAGATATTTAATATACCTCACCAGTGCTAACGATTTTAGTACAATCATTGTTTCCATACATCATACACAAATTACCAGTCTGGACATTCAAAGCTGCCTATCAGTCTGTTACGATTCGAATGAATATTTTTTCTTATTCAGCTTTAGGTTGGCTGCAGTGCAACAAATTTGTACGCAACAAAAACACTCTCGCTGCCAATGCAAAGCAATTACTTTTGGTGGAAGTACAGAGTACAAGCACAAACATAAAAAATCTATATAAGTATTGTTATTTTGTACTCAATGGAGTGTTCAGTACAATAAAAGACAAGTGTTTCCTATTATTATTGATAATTGCAAAAGTTGTTTATGAAAAGCAGAAAGATATTTTGTACAAGCTTGACAAAGTATTGAAGCGATATTTAATAATTTTTTAAAAAATGAAATTGTGGTTTCTAGCACTACATGATAAATCTGCATAAGAAAACCAACATCCCCCTGTTTCACTTTTCAGTTCACCACTTTTCAAATAAAACCTGAATTAAACATCGACAATTTCAACTTTGCTATCAGTAATGTTTATTTTTAAGTACAGGAGGAAAATGTTCTTTAGGTTATGCAGCATTTATGTATCCTCACTCAGTTTGTAAGTGGTTCACTACTGCTTGTTTCTAGGGGAATCTAGTAAAACACTAACTGCATAAGTAAACAAAGCGACCTGTATGAGATAATGTACAACAAGTATGCGATGCACCTTAAGTACAGGTAATGTGGGTATGATCTTAACTGACCAAGCTTTAAATTTATGACGATATTAATAACAACAGAAATACAATATACCAGATATTAAAGGTAGCATCTTGTTTTCTGATAATTGAATAGTTGCACTCAGCCTTGTTCAGCTGGCAAGATGCATATGCTACTGGATGTTCCTGACAGTTTAGACGTAGGAGTGTAAATGCAGAAACCCAGTTTGTTGTGCTTCAAAAATTAGCCAAAGCTAATTCATAACGTTTTAGCAATGAATGTAATATTATGAAACACAAAAACTAAATACGTAAAAAATTAAAAAAACACTTTCTGCTTGCACAACAACTCATTAATTTTTCAAGAAGTGCGGATAATGTGGAATCGCCATAAAATTGTGGGAAACTGACTACTTCAAATGAAAACTATTAAAAATGTTAGAAACTATTTTATTTAATATTAAATTTAAATTACACAAAAGTATTTTTAAACGCAGCTGTAATATAAAAATGCTTCATAAGCGAAGTTCACTTGCAAAACTCGCATATGTAAATATCTCCTTCATTTCTGCCACACAAAGAGTGATTCCACTCCTCACACACTACACATTTAATCCACAATTCTCCCCGAACGTCTTTGGAAAATGCGTCTCCACAAAAAATTCAAATGGCATCTTCTTCAGTAGGTTTTTCTTCCCCAACTGGGTGACCCAAATCTAACTCGGTTTTCTAGGAGGAGCTTCATGTTTTTTCTTGCTTTTGGCATATGCCTTAGGAAGCTTCTGTTTACCCTTCACTAAGGACTCTTCAAGATGTGTTTTATAAGGCAAAGATGTCAAAACAGCTGATGAACCTGGCTTATGACCTCTGTTGGAAGCTTTCCTCTTTAGAGGATGAATTGGCATGATATCTTGTGGAGACACACACGTGTTTGATGAGGTATTTGAAAATGATGTTGACCTTCTGCTTTCTCTTTGGCCATCTTCACTTGGGCTGTCAGTTGTCACAAGTCTGAATGTGTTCTGAGTGTCTTCTTGTCTGAGGTCAATACTTCCACCAGGAGATGCTGGATTCTCATAAGTTCCTCTCAGACTTCTGGCCTCATCTAAAGCTGATGTGGCAGCTGTAAAGTCGATTTTTGCAAAACAGTCCTGTCACATGGGAACATTCCAGTCTCCAAAAATCCTTTTGCAGCAATAGAACCAGTCTGGCACTTCAGGTAGGCTTTTCCAAACAACTCAGATATGTCATATGGTCCTAAGGGCCGGCTGCTGTGCCGCAACCATTGGCGAACATACTCACGTAATAGGTTTTTAGAGTGCCCATAAAGGTCTTATCAAGTGGCTGAATTTTATGAGACGTGTGAGGCAGCATGCTCATGATTGTAACATGGTTCTCCCTCGCATGTTCTATAACTTGAAGGTTTCTGGCATGACTGTTATGCCCATCAAGAATTAACAACACAGGAGATTCTTTTGAGGGGTGTGCCTTAGAAATGAAGTGGTCAGACCACTCGGAGAAGAGCACAGTTTGAATCCAGCCTGAAGGATGGCATTTACCAATTGTTCCAGGTGGTGCTCCTTTCAGTAGCTTATCAGTCCAGTTCTTCCTAGGGAAGATCATCATTGGTGGTATGAAAGTACCACCAGCACTCATACAGCAAATGACGGTCACCAGGGATCCTCGCTCTGCTGATGTGAGGGCACCTACTTGACGTTTACCTTTCAGTCCAATTACATGTGGTATTCTGCTCTGGATGACAGAGAGCCCAGTCTCATCCATATTGTATACACCATCAGCACTATAGGAGTGTTTACTGTACTCGGCTTCCAAAATGTCAAAAAACTTGTCTACAGCTTCTTTGTTGAACCCTTTTGCTCTCGAGAATGAGGTCCCCATAGGTTTGTGGATTGTGAGTTTATTTCTGTGTCATCTAAGAAAAAGGTCAAACCAAGCTCTACCTACAGCATTTGAAGTAAAAGGATGATTAATATTATTTCTTTCCACTAGCTGATAGGCCATATTCTTGACATCTAATCTGGTAAGGCCATAGAAGTGATTATCCATTTCAATGAGATACTGTACCAACTGTTTCTCAATAGCATCAGGTAGTACAGGCTTACGTCCAAGTCTCGAAGAAACACATTCTTCAGGCGACATATAACTGTACCCAAAGCTTTGAAGTGTCGTCTGAGGTACACTGAAAGTTTTTACTGCTCTTCTTAACCCCATCTGCTTTTCCTTTAAGGCTATTATAGCCTTGCGCAAAATGTATTAGAAGTTATGTATGTGATGTTGGTATTGTGGAAACGTTTCCACAATGCCATTGTAGGTATGCTTCCACATTACGTACACAATGGCCATTTTAAATTTTGATAGATTACATTAAGCAACTATCCATTTAAGGTTGACAAAGGACTACTAAAACCTTCTAGCCACCTCTCTTTATAAGCTATCAGACGTAAAGAGAGATAAGTACAAAGTATGTAGATAAATATAATACCACAACTTACCTAGAAAAAGGTTTAGAAAATGCGCGAATGTAAATTGCATCACTGTCATGGCGTCTGTTGCTCAACTGACTGCTAACCCTCTACCGTGACAAATAGGAACTATTGCAACAATTTCTGGCTGCCCCGCTAGTGTGCAGCACTCTGCAGGCCAGATACTAGACGTTTCCACATTGCCCACACGCTTCCACATTTACACCCCTACCTCTACATTTTGACTTAAAACAGCAAATGTCAGGGAAAACTAATACAGGATCTGATATTAATACTTCTTTTAGATTTTGAAATGCTGTCTGACATTGTGATGACCAAGGAAACATAACCCCTTTGTCTTCAGTAATCTCTAGTCAATGGTTGTGCAATTTGTGCAAACTCTTTGACAAACTTTCGGTAATAATTTGCTAGTCCAAGGAATGATTGTAGCTATTTTACTGTCTGTGGAACCCTAAATTCACACGCAGCTGAAGTGACTTGAGAATCTGTTTGGCTAATAATACGCCCAAGGTAATTAACATGTGAATGTGCAGAATGCCATTTGTCAGTGCTGAGCAAGATATGAGCTATTCTTAATTTGTCAGATTACTTCTTGTGGCTGTTTCAAGTGTTCATCTATATCTTTAGCAAAACTGTGATGTCATCCAAATAGACTATACACTTTTTGAGTGTTAAACCTTAAAGGACTCCATCTAACAAGCACTGGAATGTTGCAAGTGTGTTCTGTACTCCGTAAGTAGCATTCTAGATGGTGCTGTAAACACTGTCTTAGGCTTATCTTCTGGACATACTTCAGTTTGGTGATACTACTCCTTAATCTGTTGTGGAAAAGAGTTTATACCGCCCCCTGTTATCCGAAGTTTCTGTTACATTGAGAAACCGATATGTATAGGTTACTGTACATTTATTTAAAAATATTTAATCACAACAGAATCGATATTTCTTCTTTCCATCAGGTGACTTTTTTGGTACAATTACTGTACTTGTTGACTGGGGACATTGCTGTGTTCCACTAGGTCTTCCTAAAGTTGCTGATATATGTACTGTTCTGTCAAAGGCTGGTGGCACTTTGGTAACCTGTATGGCTTTCAGTACACTGGTCTATGATTGCCCTTTGGAATCCTATGCTGTTTGATGAGTGTGGCTGGCAGTGGGCCTTCTGAATTAAATAAATCTTTGTACTGAACTAACTATGATTCCATGACCAATCAGTCATTTCCCTCTAAGTGACTGGCTTTACTATGCAACACAGATGTGCTAATGGTTTGCTTGACACTGTTCTCTATCACTGGCCTTTTGATATCTTCTTCATTAAGTATTTCTAGTGTTGCTATTACCAAGCCCTTCAGAAGACTAACATTGTCCATTCCAAAATTATCCAGGTTTATTGAATCCATAACCTAGCTATTTATGTCCCTAGCATATGGTATACTTCTTCATTTAAAACAATGCTGTTTATCAAAAATATCATTAATAGACAGCAGTTTGTCAAACATAAAGCTTGCTCTGGTGTATTGAGATCTGTAACCCAAATTAGCTTTCCTGTACCAGCTGATACTCTGTCATGTAAAACAAATTTTAATTCCCTTGTACACAGTTTATTAGGCACTACCTCAGCAATGGATATATCTTCTCACACAGAAACAATTGCAATTGCTGTAGCCATCAAAAACAAATTCCCCTTGAGTTCAGCTGCTTGTTGCCAAAGGTTGATTTTAGCATGATCCCTAACCATAAAGTCTAATCCAAGTATTGCAGAAAATCCATTCCAGTTTCCAGCTGGCAACATTTCCATTTGTTCACAAAAACACGGGTTTTCTACCTGAGGCTTGAGCTGTGTTGTCCCAACTGAATCTATCGTATTATTCCTTCTGCTCTTGTCCACGAGGTCCAGACTCACAACCAATATGTATGCCCCAGTATCCACTAGAAATTTGTTCTTCTTACTCACCGAAGCTATCAAGCAACAATCCATCTCAGCGTATGTTTCTACAGTATTGCAGTGTACTGTGAATGCTTTCTGATGGAAGGAACATTCCAGTTTCCTTTTACCATTCAATTTACCCAGCTGTTCACAATCCCAAACCTTATGCCAAAAGCACTGGCAGTTATAGCATTGCGGTTGGAAACATTGTGCCTTCAAATGCCCTTGCTGGCCACAACAGAAACATTCCTTACCAAGTGTGAATATCTTTTATTCACTACGCATTTTTGTTGCACTATCTATTACTTGTAAATTTGTGGCAGTGCGAAGTACTGGGTTCAGCACTTGCACCTGCTGTGAAAAATCCGGGGGTATCCATCTCAGGAAAAGTTCTAAGACCCTATCTTCATGTGGCTTCTGCGTCAAATCATACGTCAGTGCATTTACGTTGCATATCCTGTCAGAAAATGACTGAACTGTTTCATTCACTTTCTGTGTCAAACTCTTGAGTTTCTCCCTAGAAAATTGTGCACTATTTTATTTTCTGTACCTTTACTGTAAACCCTCTGCTAACTCTCCAAATGTGGGTACGTTATTGAGAACTTCATGATGCAACACATAGGTCTTAGCCTTGCATGAAATAAGTAACTTGGCCATCTACAAACATGTTTCATCTGACCACCTTCTTAACTCAGCCCTTATTTAACACATTGTTTACAAACACAGTAACAGCAAAGGTCCCAGGTTCGAGTCTCAGTCTGGCACACAGTTTTAATCTGCCAGGAAGTTTCAAACACAGTAACATTCTCTATTGTTTTCCCCAAGAAGGGAGTTATGAGAGTAGCTGAAGGATCAACACTCGAAGAGGGGACTTTTACTACAGTTTTAACTTCATGCAAATCTGATTGTGGTTGCTGTTCTGCAAATAAAGCTTGTAAATACTGACTTAGCTGCTCATTCAGTTCTTTTTGTTGTTTATTATCCTCTAACATTTTGGAAACTTGATCCATAAGAGCAGTTATCATGTCATTAGTACTAGCTGACTATCTGCACCATCTTTGTGCAATTTACTTTTCCCTTTTCTATAAACAAACATATTAGTATCACTTGCAAACACCAATAATTACAGTTGTGAATCACAACATTTACACCTAATCCTTATGCCTCATCATTCTCAAATGACACTTCAACCAGTCATCCACTGTGTGCTCATATCTTCTACTTGCAATACAAGTCAAAGGTATAAATTTATCAAATGGGGCACTGTGGCCCATTAAATTACAAATTTTACAGTGTGCTTGGACAAGGTACTCTTGCCAACTATTACTTTTAAGCAGAGATAAATCAGCTGGCTAATTAGGCCTGTAGAAATTAATTTGCAGTTTTTGAGTCCTATCCTGTACATGGCAACAAATACAATTTCTCTGGTGAACAAGTAACAATGTTTTTCTGACATACCCTACGTGATACTGTAGCAGATGTTGAAGTGCCAGACTGGAAGTTATTCTGAATTTGTCCTCTTCCCATTCCTATTTCTGCTGGGCTGGAGCACTTCCAACACCCAGTTTATAGGGGTCATCCACTCTTGGGTGTAAATCAATACTTTGTGTCAGGATGAAGGCAGACAAGCCTGTGTGGTGTCACCAGACCAAATAAAACAAGATTAAATTTTGCTTCATTTGTTTCCCTGAATACATCTCATCATTGTATCTTCAGCAGCTGCTGGTTTAGTTAGCTGGTGAGGAATCTACTGAATCCAGTGGCTGGCTCAGGCTGCTGTATTTTGCTCTGCAGCCATGTGCTCAGGCCAGAGACTTATAGTTAGCAGGTTGTTACCCATGGTGTGGAAGGCACACCCCGTCTGAAGCTCTGTTTGGAGATGGTGGTGACTACAGCATGTGTCATTGTGTCTCATACGCCAGTCTGGGAACACTGTCCCTCACATGTCACTCTCAGTGTATATTTCATAAGGTGGCAGGAGTATGACCAGTACTGGAACAATCTCATACACAAGATGTTACAATATAATAATCAGAGAATTGAGCACCAGCAACATGAAAACCATCGCTCCTGCTGAGTGACTGCGTCTAGCAGTATTTATGACGGTGAGGGAAGGTGAGGCTCTGCCTTTTGTCATCATTCATGATCTGCCCTGTTTTTATGAGTTGTCAACAATCTCCTATTCTGCTACATTTGCAAAACATATTTGTTTGAGTGTCCTTACGGCTTTGCCAAACTGCTGGTGGGTGTTGTTGTGTCCTTCTTAGCCCTTGTTACATAATGTTATGGAGTAACATGAGGTAATGGAGGCAGGTTGTTGTGCATTACTCTAACCCTTTTCCACTGAGCTCACTCACACTCACACACTGAAGTGTTGATGTCGCAGTCTTGTGACCATCTAACTATGTCGCAATGTTTATGCCTAGCATCTGGCTCATGTTGATACTTCTGTGTGCTTGAGCAGTGCCATTCTGTAAGGACTTCGAAAATGTTACTCTCCTGTTCCCTTACTTTTTGATGTGTGACAGGTAGCACAGTGTTTTCAGTGTTACTGCATTGTTTCTCTTGGTTCTTGACTGAAACATTTTATACATTTTGTGACCAAATTCCTTCATTTAAGTGCAGCTGCCCCATGACATCTTTAAAATATCATCATTTTACACATGAATTAGTTAATTTTATCATCTTTCAACTTGTCATTTGTGAGCTATGAAAATTAAATGTGACATGTAGATATTGTCTCTGGATATATCACAAATATGAACAGGAACATTTTCAAGAGACAATTGTAAGTAATGGTCATACAAATTTGTATTACATGCCCTTAATTATTTATAATAGTTATAGAACTTTACATGCAGTACCTTTATTTTTTGAACTGAAATACTTATCAGAGAAAAATATGCCAATAATGTGAAACTCAATATACCAGTAATCTAAATGTTATTCTCAGTGTGCCATGGTGATCTTTTAGTGTGCACACACATGTGATGAAATCCAGGCAACAGTAATGTATTCTTTACCAAAATTTGTTCAGCACTAATTTATGACATCCAGAGTGCTTTCTTCTGTCCTCCTATTTGCAAAAAAGTCCTTTAGTTTGAAGCATTCCTAATAATCAGAGTTACAGAAAGTTGGCTAAAACCCAAAATTGATAGCAGTGAAAGTTTTGAGGAAAATGAAAGTGCACATGGAAAGGATAGGGTAATAGGAAATGGAGGTGGGTTATTTGATGCAATAGGCAGGAAACTCAAATCCCCTGAGATAGAAACTTAAGCTGTGTGTGAGATTTTTTGGGCAAGGCACAGTATCAAGGGTGAGTATAAACTTATAACTGGATCTTTCTATTAACCACTAGAAACTTTAGAAAAAGTACCTCAGTTTGCTGTCACAAATGTTCCCCCATCATACTGTCTTCATTGGAGGAGTCTTTAATCATCTAGCAATCAAACAGAAAAGATATGTTTTTGGTAAGTGGTCACTATGATGAAACATTCTGCAAAACATTACTAAATGTCTTTGGAAGCCCACTCATGAAGCAAACGTATTAGATGAAAAGCAAACAGACCACACCTCTCAGAAGGCATCCATACTGCAACTGCTACTAGTGATCATGATGCAGTGGTAGTTACAGTTGTCATAAAAGTACAAAGGACAGCTAAAACAAATAGGAATATCTACATATTTAGTAAAATAACAACAGAAATAATCAATTATTGATAATATAATGTCAATGGATAGATAGAAAATCTACTCACATAATATGCAAGTCAGAGATTACTACTAAAACAATGTGCATGAGTTAACAAGAGTGGAAAGCTAAGTGCATTGTCTGTAACAGAGGTGGGAGGGGCGGACGACAAAAAGTAGGCAAGTCAGAAAATGAAAGATATAGAAAACAAAAATGGAGTGAAGAAAGGAGTAATTACTGTTAATGAATGCTATGATGGAAGAAATTAACGTAAATTAAGGCCAGTTGGGTGGAAGAAAACAAGGACATGTTGTAGTGCTAGGTCCCAAGGTCCCACCTGTGGAGTTCTGAGAAACTGATGTCTGGGGGAAGAATCCAGATGGTGCATATGGTGAAATAGGCTCTGAGGTCATGACTTTCATGTGGTACAGCATGCTCTGCAACACAATATTGTGTGTTGTCTGTATACACCCTCTGCCTATTCCTATTCGTCCTGACTGACAACTGTGTGGTAGTCATGGCAAATAGGCCAAAGGCCAAATAGTGTTTACAAAACAGCTGGTATACGACATATGTCACTTCACAGGTGGCTCTCACTTTGATAGTATATGTTTTGCCAGTTACAGGCCCTAGCAAATCTTGCAGTGGGGACAGTCACAGGGGTAGGAGCCACAGGGTAGGAAGATGGGTGCAGGAGGAACATAGGGTCTGACAAGGATATTGCCGAGATTGGGAGGGTGATGGAAAGCTATTTTAGGTGTGGTGGACAGAATTGATCTCATTTCAGGGCATGATTTTAGGAAGTCATGGCCTTGTCAAAGTAGTTGATAGATACATTCAAGACCAGGATAATACTGGATGACAAGTAGTGTGCTCCAAAGTTGTTTTTTGGAGGGATCTGCAGTACCAGGATCGGATGTGATGGCCTGGGAAATCTCCTTTTGAACTAGGCTGTTGGGATTATTATGTGCAGTGAAGGCTGAAGTGAGAGTGGTCATGTATTGCTGTGAAGAGTCTGCATCTGAAAAAATACATTTGCTTCTAATGACAAGTCAGTATGGGAGGAATGTAAAGGATGGCAAATGTTAAAATGTAAGTACTGTTGTTTGTTAGTAGATTTGATGTGGATGGAGGTGCATAACTGTTAGTAGATTTGATGTGGATGGAGGTGCATAACTGACCTTTGGTAAGGGTTAGATCAAGATCAAGGAAAGTGGTGTGGGATTTGGAATAGGACCCTGTGAAATTTAATTGGGAGAAGATAAATAGAGATTCCAGCAATTTTAACAGGTCAGCCTCACCGTGAGTCCATATGGCAAAGATGTCATCAATTTATCTAAACCAAACCAAGAGCTGGAGACTTATGGATCCCAGGAAAGCCCCCTCCAAGCAACCCATGAAAAGGTTGCCATAGGAAGGAACCATCCCGCTTCCCATGGCTATACCCCTGATGTGTTTGTATGTCACCCCTCAAAGGTGAAGTCTTTCCTTCTCATCCCGTCTGGTAAGTCTCCCCTGACCTGGGGTTCTGGGTGACTTTTCTGAGCAGTACTGCTTTCCCTAAATCTCTCCAGTCCTTTTCCTTCAACCCTCTTCCTTCCCCTTAAAGTCTTCTACATATTTAGTAAGTAAGATAAGGAGGCATTTGCATCTCATCTGAAAGAGGAACTCAAAACTTTTATTCTAGGCAGAACCACGCAGAAGAAAAATGACTCATGTTTAAAAAATAGTTGAACATACACAGGACAGATATGTATCTTGTAAAACAGTTCATAATTGGAGGGCCGCTCCATGACATACGTTCACTGTAAAGAAATTTCTAAAGAAACTGTAACTTACTCTTAATCAGTTTAAAACAAAGCATAGGCCCATAGAGAGAGAGAAATAAGTGTCCAGACACTCATTGATAACACAGGACTGAAATTGAGGAAAGCAAAGCAAAACCACATATACTGAACGCTATTTTCAAGTGTTCCAATACTGAGGGAGATACAGATGTGCTGCCTGGGTTTATGTCTTGCACCACTGCAAGGATAGATAATACAGATAGTAGTGCCAGTGGTGTTGAGAAAAAGCTAACATTAAATGATTCGGTACAGAATCTGCAGCTGAGTTTGCTCCTGTTACAGCCATAATATACCATAGATACCTTGAACCAAAAACTATGCCTATGATTGGAAAAAAATACTCATCACAACTGTCTGCAAGAAGGACAAAGAAGTGATCCACAAAACTACCATTGAGTGTCACTGATGTCTATCTGCTGTAGAATCCTAGAGCATATTCTGAGCTCAGCCATAGTGCAGTGTCTCAAACAAAATGACCAACTCCATGCCAGCCAACACGGAGTCCCAAAATATTGATCATATGAAAAATCATCTTGCACTTTTCTCATGTGATAACTTGAAATCAGATAGAAGCATTATTTCTTAACTTCCAAAAGTCATTTGACTCACATGTCACACCAATGTTTAACAACAAAAGTATGAATATATTGGGTACCTTAGATAACATTGGCATAGAAACAAAACAAGCAGAGATATGCTCTTCAATTTTTTAATTTCCTTATATTCATTTGTTCATCTCTATAACTGATAGCGGGCAGACATATTACAAATTCCACCGAGTTAATATTGTTAAAAAATCTGTTTGTCTCTATAAGTGGTAGCGGACGGACGTATGAAGAGTTCTGCCTTATTAATATTGTTCAAAAATGTGTATTCTAATCGAACATCAAAGAAGTGTTATAAATGTTATTTGGGAGATGAAATGGTAGAGCACTTGCCCGCAAAAAGCAAAGGTCCCGAGTTTGATTCTCGGTCTGGCACACAGTTTTAATCTGCCAGGAAGTTTCATATCAGTGCACACTCCGCTGCAGAATGAAAATTTCATTCTGGAAACATCCCCTAGGCTGTGGCTAAGACATGTCTCCACAATATCCCCTCTATTTTATACATATTCATTATGTACTTTAATTTCACACATAATGCTAATTTACATTTTAGTCAGTATACATTATATCTCTTTTAGTAATCCTGTACTTAATATCTAGCTCTTCTTTTTTTTGTTTTGATAATAACTATCTGAGAATTTCACCTAATGTTGGAGTTAGCACTTTTATATCTAGGAATCATGTGGACAACATTCTTGATTTCCAATCACAAACTCCAGGTGTCATAGACACTTAATTAATTCATTCTTCATTCTAATTCTCTGTACTATATTTTCTTCAGTACATAATAGTTTCATTACCTACAGTAGCTTGTAGTCTGGAGGAACTCCGGGCAAATGAAATTGTTCTTTCCAACACTCATAAACATAAAACATAATAATGCTAGTGGAATATAGAATTCAAATATACCATAATAATTTCTACAAAATGTGTGACTACAGTTACGATACTGTCCTTTTGCCTTTAAGAACAGTACCTACACCTTACATATGGGTTGACCCTATGAGTGCACTTCCTCCTTCTGTTTCAGTAGGTACGCCCCTCTTAATTCCTATTTTCCTATGGTACAGGTCAATCCCCTTATTGGTGCCCTTGTTCGCACAGTACAGGTCAGCCTTTCTCAGGTATGCCTATCTCCCTTTTATATCCAATAAATGCTGGGTGCCCCCCCCCTCCCCTTATCCTTCCTGAGTAGGTCTCATAGTTCATTTTCCAAGTATACATCTTTATGTACACATACATTTACTTATGCTGTACTCGTCCCACTATCCTGCAAATCATCAGAACAAATGTTCAACTGACATTTCTGAATAATTATCACAAACCCTTCCTCTCTGGCTTATGCTCTCCTTAATTACTCACACTTCCTACTTAGGTATACTCAATGTAAAATTAGCATAGTTCTTCTATACTTATGTACATAGGTGGTATGGAATGATTGTTGTTCTTGAGCCATCACAATAAACAACAATATGTGCGTATATCATGTTGTACACATACCTCTTCTCCCACAGTACTTGACGGTTCTTACATCATTTCAATCTCTCCTTTCATTGTTTACATCTTCATGTTCCGTTGTGTGTATGCTTAAGTGTGTGTGTGTATCCTGATTCTTCAGCCTACTTATTTGAAATAAGTTGAAGGTTATTGGAAACCACGGAAAATTAGGACTTCAGTGATAGAAGTATATGAATATGTAAAGAAGGAAAGATAAGACGTAAGACCTAAGAAATGAAAAAGTAGAAATGGTTGCTAAGAGCAAAGAAGAGAAAGAAGATAGCCCCAAAGACAGGAAACCCTTCCCACACCCCTTCCCCAGCATCCCTACTTTGCCGGTACTTGAGTGAGAAGCCAGAGGAGGTATGGTGTTAAACATGTCCTACAGAACAGACATTCTCATCTTCGCCTTTGAAGTCCCCAAAGAAAATCTTAGCAACCCCTATGAAATGGCAAATGATGAAGAAGATGATGGGTACGAAACTTATCAAAACATTGTGACAAGACAATGCCACCACTCAGCTGATAACCCAAGAAAAATTCATCACTGGTGAAGAATCAGTCACACTTATTTGCAAGGGTTGTTTGAAAGGTGTGCTGTGTGTTCTGCGTTAGCCCTGAATTATTTGTTAGTGTAAATCATGCTTTAATCTATAATACCCACCCCTTCCAAAACCAGTACAAACCCACCCACCTACATCACATTTCATAAAAGGTATAAAATATTTTATACTAAATAGAAAACTATACACTATGATAAAATAGCAGAAAGGTGGAAGGAGTATATAGAGGGTCTATACAAGGGCTATATACTTGAGAACAATATTATGGAAATAGAAGAGGATGTAGATGAAGATGAAATGGGAAATATGATACTGTGTGAAGAGTTTGACAGAGTAGTGAAAGACCTGGGTTGAAACAAGGCCTCGGGAGTAAACAACATTCCATTAGAACTACTGACACCCTTGGGAGAGCCAGTCCTAACAAAACTCTACCATCTGGTGAGCAAAATGTATGAGACAGGCGAAATACATTCAGACTTCAACAAGAATATAATAATTCCAATCCCAAAGTAAGCAGGTGTTGACAGATGTGAAAATTACTGAACTATCAGTTGAATAAGTCACAGCTGCAAAATACTAACACAAATTCTTTACAGATGAATGGAAAAACTTGTAGAAGCTGACCTCGGGGAAGATCAGTTTGGATTCCGTAGAAATGTTGGAACACGTGAATCAATACTGACCCTACGACTTATTTTAGAAAATAGGAAGGAATTAGATTAGGAAATGAAACACTTCAAGTAGTAAAGGAGTTTTGCTATTTGGGGAGCAAAATAAGTAGAGAGGATATAAAATGTAGACTGGCAATGGCAAGGAAAGCGTTTCTGAAGAAGAGAAATTTGTTAACATCGAGTATAGATTTAAGAGTCAGGAAGTCATTCCTGAAAGTACTTGTATGGAGTGTAGCCACCTACATCTACATCTACACCCATACTCCACAAGCCACCACAAGGGTATCTTGAGTACCTCTATCGGTTCTCCCTTCTATTCCAGTCTCGTATTGTTTGTGGAAAGAAGGATTGTCAGTATGCTTCTGTGTGGGCTCTAATCTCTCTGATTTTATCCTCATGGTCTCTTCGTGAGATATACGTAGGATGGAGCAATATACTGCTTGACTCCTCGGTGAAGGTATATTCTCGAAACTTCAACAAAAGCCCATACCGAGCTACTGAGCGTCTCTCCTGCAAAGTCTTCCACTGGAGTTTATCTATCATCTCCGTAACGCTTTCGCGATTACTAAATGATCCTGTAACGAAGTGCGCTGCTCTCCGTTGGATCTTCTCTATCTCTTCTATCAACCCTATCTGGTACGGATCCCACACTGCTGAGCAGTATTCAAGCAGCGGGCAAACAAGCGTACTGTAACCTACTTCCTTTGTTTTTGGACTGCATTTCCTTAGGATTCTTCCAATGAATCTCATTCTGGCATCTGCTTTACCAATGATCAACTTTGTATGATCATTCCATTTTAAATCACTCCTAATGCGTACTCCCAGATAATTTATGGAATTAACTGCTTCCAGTTGCTGGCCTGCTATATTGTACCTAAATGATAAGGGATCTTTCTTTCTATGTATTCGCAGCACATTACACTTCTCTACATTGAGATTCAATTGCCATTCCCTGCACCATGCGTCAATTCGCTGCAGATCCTCCTGCATTTCAGTACAATTTTCCATTGTTACAACCTCTCGATATACCACTGCATCGGCCACAAAAAGCCTCAGTGAACTTCCGATGTCATCCACTAGGTCATTTATGTATATTGTGAATATCAATAGTCCTACGACACTCCCCTGCAGCACACCTGAAATCACTCTTACTTCGGGAGACTTCTCTCGATTGAGAATGACATGCTGCATTCTGTTATCTAGGAACTCTTCATTCCAATCACACAATTGGTCTGATAGTCCATATGCTCTTACTTTGCTCATTATGGAAGTGAAACATGAACAATAAATAGTTTGGACAAGAAGAGAATAGAAGCGTTTGAAATGTGGTGCTACAGAAGAATGCTGAAGATTAGATGGGTAGATCACATAACTAATGAGGAGTTATTGAATAGAATTGGAGAGAAGAGAAATTTGTGGCACAGCTTGACTAGAAGAGGGGATCGGTTGGTAGGACATGTTCTGAGGCATCAAGGGATCACCAATTTAGTATTGTAGGGCAGCGTGGAGGGTAAAAATCGTAGAGGGAGACCAAGAGATGAATACACGAAGCCAGTTCAGAATGATGTAGGTTGCAGTAGGTACTGGGAGATGAAGAAGCTTGCACAGGATAGAGTAGCATGGAGAGCTGCATATAACCAGTCTCAGGATTGAAGACCACAACTACAAAAACAGTCATTAAGCTTATTCTATATTTTTATACAGACATAAAAGATATGTTCAGTTCATGTCGCCTAGATATCATTCTGTTTGAATAGTACCATCATATACTCGTTTCATTTCATGTCTAGAGATCACTATTGATCAGTGATTCTCTTAAGCCTATTATTTTCTGTCATATCTGGTTTTCTATACACTAAACTTATAGGATAGTTTAAGAATTCAGTAACAGACTTCAGAATAGTTTAAGATTTGAAGGGAATTCGGTGGAGGAAAAATAGTACAGAAGAAACACCGAGAACAACTGGGGATCCGATGGTAGTCACTCCGCCCGTTAACACATAATGTTAAAATCCCTGGGGACAGATATGACTCTGCCCGGATCCCATGGATCTGAGATTAACCTCACTAAGTCTAAAGTGACTAGTTTCTCTTTAAAATTTCTTTCCACATTACCAACTTGCATGTTAATGCCTGCAATTTGTGATTGGACTATATGAATTAATTTATCCTGTTTTTCTAAACTCTCTTTTAATGTAACATTGCATATGTTTTGAAATGATCCAAACTTTTCGCCAAGTTCAGTTTCTACATTATTACATTTGTCTTCAGTATCAGATTGTAACTTCTGGGTCAACTTCTGAAATTGGTCATTCTGCTTTTGGCTAAGGTCGGTAAACATTTGATTCATCTGGATAGTCAAGGAATTCATTTTTTCAGTCTAATTGAAAACTCTCCACTCTATTATTTAAGGCATTGAATTTAGAACTTAAAATTTACACTTAAAGTAGCACTTAGTTCCTTTCTTATATCAGCTGAATCTGCCTTCTGTTCATCCAATCTATCATTTAACTGAGTATTTACTGCATCTGACTTAAGACTTAGTTCTTGTATTAAAGTAGCTGAATTTGCACTTTGTGCATCTAATTTTTCACTTAAAGTTGCAATTTGAGCATTTTCAGCTGTACTTCGGTCATCTAATCTAGCATTTAGTTGAGTATTTACTGAGTCTAATTTAAGACTTAGTGCTTCAATTAAATTTGCTACATCGGTCCAGTCCGGCATATCTTTTCTCACTGTCATGGGCATGGCTGGTTCTGATGTTTCTCCAGTTTTTTGGGTATTATCCATATTCCTCTTACTTTTAGATCTAGTGAACATTAAAAAAATTCAACTCTGAGTATAATAACTTTACTAACAGTCTATTATTGACAGTGTCCTTAACTTCACACTCAAATAATTATTGCCTTTCACTCACCCAGCTTAGAGTTTTAGGCTGTGTTGGTGAGCCAGTGTGGAATCAGTGCCGGTGAACAGTAAGGGCGCCAGCAGCATCGAAGGTTTGTTTCAGTGTTGGTGCCAGTGAATGGACTTGTAGTCAGCACTGGTGAGCAGCAGCTGGTGCCATTGGCGTCATTTGCTGGTTACGGGGTCCACGCCACCGCAATGTGTGTGAGTGCTGCTTACTCTCCACACTGGATCTTCATCATTGAATAGATCTCGTCGTAACTCCTCTTAGTCTAAACTGTTGAGATTTCCCTTATGTCTTCTCTTGTATGGTAGTTATTAATTTTCACCCCTTTTTACCGTTTATGCAGAATCAAACTCTGCAAAACAATTCCCCTTTCTTGTTACTATTTGTTGCTATGGCAACTCACAATATCTTCTTATCTTGATTTCGTTTCAAAATTTCTCTTTCTTCGAGTCCTGATCATGTTGGTCACCACGTTCTAACAGTGACAAGAGAAGCAGTGCAAAACTGGATTGCAAACTTCACACTTCTCTTTCTACAGTTGTCTTACTTGAAACGTTTAGCCGATCCTCTCCTGTGGATACTTGGCTACGTTGGTCTCCATAACCTTCTTCTCTGAAAAAATAATGCTGGTTAACCTCTCTCTCTCTCTCTCTCTCTCTCTCTCTCTCTTGAAATAACTTGGTCTCTCATTTCAGTTCAGTTTCAGTTCAGTTATATTTTCGTATCCCCAAGTTTCACATAAGCATACAAACTTTTGCAAGTCAACTGCATCATTAACCATTAGATACTATTAAATATAATTACAAAGTAGTGGGTTTAATAACCACCAGAAATTCAAAGACAGGTCTTACTTCTAGCAAGTCTAACACCAAGATTACGTTAGAGTCTCTAGACAAAACATGTTTCCGTTGTCTATAACAATTACAATTATTCGACCACCCAGAAATAACACGTAATTACTCCTTGTACTTTCCATACAGGTTCTATGGCGGGAGCAGCAAACACTTGTCGGCATCACTTGTCTGATGTAGCTCCTGTCCTCCCATGACCGATGCCCATCCTGCACACACAGACGTGTTGCGCAGTAAATAGGCTCTCTCTCACAGTTATCTTTAAAATATCGTGTGTTCGAGGTGGCAGAAGGTTGAGTGGTTCCACAGGGTGTATATGACCCAAGAGATCCGGGAAAAACCCGGGAATTTTTTCATCTGAAAGAAAACTGGGAAAAACCTGGGAATTTTTTGGAATTCTGGGAATTTTTTGTTGTTTAAGCTTTCAGTTAAATTTTTGAAATTTTAACTGGTAAGAACCGATACTCTAACAAAGGATATTACTGTGTCCCACTACTGCAGAATAATACTACAGCCTTAAAACATGAACAAGAGAAAAAAAGAAAATAAAACCTAAATTGCAAAGGAAATGCGCCATATATAAAATAACACAGTGCTTGTAGAAGCATCTGCCAAAAGCAAAATGTGTCAAAGGCTTTCAGAAGACTATGCAGTGCTTCATAACAACAAATTGCCTCCAATGAGCATGATGTCACAACTGTTTACATTAGATCATTTAATCAGTTACGAGCGGGCTCATGCACACGTGCAATTGAGTCACGTATGAGTAGTAACTTCTCTCGCTTCTGTCTACAGATATGTGGCTGTTGGCTGTGTAAGCAGCAGTAGCAGCAACCAGCCACATGGTACCCAGAAAAATTTTACTGGCGTGCCCAAGGTGCCAGATTCACATGTGCGCAGCAAGCCCGGATCTAGTGGGGGGGGTGGGGGCAAACCGGGGTATCTGAACCGGGCGGCAATTTTGGGGGGAGGGGGCAAATTCATACTCGTGTGGAAAAAAACCTTGTTTCACTTTTGAATTCATGCATAGTGTACGTGATGTCTCTGCCAGAGGAATCCTCATCACATCTAGAAATAAACTTTCCTGTAGACAAAACAGGACGGAGCTACAGGAGCTGAGCGGAATAAAGCCGAACCGGTGAATGCCAACTGCTGCTTATTTATGTGGTTAATTTGGTTTGCGAATGTTCAGCATTGTTATAATTACTAGCGAAATCCATAGATTCAGACTACCAGAGTGGAAATAAACGACTAACAGGAATAACAGCTAAGAAAGATTATGTATTATCTTCTCGGTGTTTCCAAGAAAGTGAAATTTTACAGAAAATTTTTGGCCAGATCGCTGCACTTGACAGGGCCAGTTGAAGTCCCTGTATGTTTAATTTCCACTGTCCTGAAATAATTTGTTTGCATCCATTACAAAATATCCATGTTTGAGTTCCACAGAGTAAACTGCAGTTACGTGCAGTAGAAGAATATTGTTTGAAGAGGTGTGGCACTGCACTGCACACTTACAAAGATATATGTTTTATGTATCAGACTCTCCAGAAAGATGTATGCTACAAAATAAACTTATTTTTAAATTTTTTTTTAATTTTTGACAGCTTTTATTAAGCTTTTGTGCTGAGGCAGTCAATTTATTTGCAATGAAGTGTTTAATTCCACACTATTGGCTAGTTTCAACTGTTCGCTGCATTTCAAGTGCACGTTTTCATCTTCTAGCACATATGGCATTATGACATAATAAAGATCCAAACATGAGATAATACAGTGCTGATACTCCAAGAAAATTTACGCCCCGAAAACCACACTGAAAAGCTTCATATCAGATTGAGGCCTACTTCATTGGGATTCTGAACATACGAATGTACTCTTTAAGTTGCAGTTTAAAGCTGCACATTTTAGTATGGTTCGTGAAATTCTGATGCTTTTGGAGTACCCTGCAATGTCTAGCTTCTTTTGTGACATAATGTAAGATCTTTTAATGATTTACATGTGCGTACATACGGGCTTCCTACGTCATCGTAGCTGTGCAAGTGGGGTGCTGCCTGTTACCTGGCGCTCTCTGGCAACTGCTGAAACGAACCTATTTCTAACAGGTTGGGGGAAAATACTGCGAATTGTTGTTCAAAAAGCATTATTTTCAAAGTAAATTTCCTTTTACGCCAGATGAACTGTGTGCGAGAATGTACGATGAATTTCTTAAATCATAGAGCGTTTGCTCTCTTTTAAAAATTAACTCTTTGATGATGAGCCATTTAGAAGAATTTTGAGCCCAGAAGATCAAAGATTTATGTCAGTATTAAAAATTTTACTGGCGTATTTGTGTGATGTATCTTAAAGTGTAACATGCGCTAAACGGATCAACATTATATGTGGAAGCTTAGATTCTCTTGTAGCTTATTAATCTTCGAGACTAATATTATATGCGAAAGCTTTGCTTTTCTTGTAGCAACACTATGTATATTAATTTAAACCATTAACTTTTCCTGTTGGTGGAATTCGAATTTATACATTTGTAACACAAAAATATGCAGCGTACATGTTGCTGCACATCAAAGATCTTTCCAAAACGTGTTTTTCCCCCTGAGTTTTGTTTTCTAAAGTGCCGGGAAATTCTATGCTGCTATATAAAACCATATCCATTCAAAGGATAAGTTTTACAATTCTGAGGGAAAGTATACTGTCACTTAACATGGAAAAAGTGTATTTTCACGCAGGAGAAAATGTATTTTAAACCGGGAGATCCGGGAATTTTTTTTCCTTGTCCGCGTATACACCCTGTTCCAGAATTTATGTGTAAATAATTCTCGAAGCACTACAACATGTCCACCACCTCTCTGCCATTTTTCTATTTAAATCCCTTATTATGGTCCTATTGTTCTACGCTTCCTCTTATCATGGCATGTTGCAGAATATTGCTTCTGAGTGTTTAACTTTTTACAAACAGTTGTGTAGTTTCATGCTACTTTAACACTACGACAGAGTTCAGAGTACTTGTGAGTGATATGTGCCAGTCCAGAAGGCCAGATGTTTTCAGTAGGTAGTAGATCTTGGGAACCAAGGGCACCCATACGATAGTATGCAGGGGGGGGGGGGGGGGGGGGAGTGCTAGATGGGGCAATATGGAGTACTTTTAATGTTTTGTAAGATGAATGGCAACTTCTAAGTAGCCATAGAAAAATTTCAGTTCTGATTTCTGATCCTATTAAAAACCTGCACAATATCAACTTTTAAATCACATTCTTGAGTGAATAACATTTTATAACATTAAAGTTTTTTTTCTTTCCCTGAGAGCTATGGGGGGGGGGGGGGGACTGCGAATCCCCCTTGCCCCGGAGGTGGGTGCCCTTGTGGAGAACATGTTGGTCACAGGAACAGTCAGACACATTGTGTAGTGAAGTAGGTAAGGACAGCGTGAGTGACATGTGCCCTTGTGTTATATTGTTGGAAGATAATATCGCAGTGACCACTAAGACAGGGAATAGTCTCCAAGCTTTACACATCAGAAATGTTATGGCTGTTGTTGTAATCTTCAAGCAAAGACTGGCTTGATGCAGTCCTCTATTCTACTTTATAGTGTGCAAGCCTCTTCATCTCTGAAAAACTACTGCAGTGCACTTGCATTTGAAATCCTGCAGTCTAATAGGCTCATATGGTGGAAGTAATTTTGAGTAGGTGTTAACTTTAATTACAGGTCACTTTTAAGTTAATTAGTTTTCAGGAGACTGAAACAGGTTAGTGGAAAGAATGAAATGCTGTCTTTTTTATAAGTGGTGTCAATATTCTCACTAGCTCAGACTAATTTGTCCATTACACACAGTAGTAATAATTTCGGTTATTGGTTACTCTTCATTAATATGGTTTCCAGCAAAACTAACTGTAATTAAGTATCCTCTTTTAATCATTGAATTGAAAATTACTAGCTGAATAATAAATTAATAAGAATACTGTGTGTACTGCTTTTTGCAAATTTTGAGTTTATGTATCCACAGTATGTTTAGCCAGACACAATTGAAAAATAAAGAAAAACATTGATTATTTAACAGGGGTAGAATAATAGCAGTTGGAAAAAGTTCCTTGGAAAACGTTCCAACTTGCTAAGTTTCACTGCCAGCATCTGCTTTCTTTGCAACTGGAATTATTACATTCTTCCAAAAAATCTGAGGGTATTTTCCCTGTCTCATACATCTCTTGCACCAGGTGGTATAGCTTTGTCATGGCTGGCTCCCCAAGCATATCAGCAGTTCTGAGAGAATATCATCTACTCCGGGGACCTTGTTTCAGTGTGTGGCTCTCAGTGCTCTGGCAAATTCTTTTTGCAGTGTTCTAGTCTATCTCATCTTCACCTACTTCCTCTTTTCTTTCTATAATATTGCCTCCAAGTCCATTTCCCTTACATAGAAGGTCTATATATTCCTGCCACCTTTCAGCTTCTGTTCTTGACTTAGTATTGGTCTCTTGCTATTCACACAGCTGCTTCTCTTTTCTCCAAAAGGCTCTTCAGCTTTCCTCCTTAGGGGTATCTTATCTTTCCCATAGCTGTATATGCTTCTATATATATACATTTGTCTTCTAGCCATTCCCACTTAGCTATTTTGCACTTTCCATCGATCTCATTTTCAGATGTTTGTACTCCCTTTTGCCTGTTTCATTTGCTGCATTTTTGTATTTTCTTCTTTCGTGAGTTCAGTTCAGTGAATCCAAGAATTTCTATTAGGCCTTGTCTTTTTACCTACTTGATCCTCTGCTGCCTTCACTATTGCAACTCTCAGAATTATCCATTTTTCTTTTACTGTTTTCCTTTCCTCTGTTTCAGTCAGTTGCTGCCTAATGCTCTCTTTGAAACTCTCAACAACCTTTGGTCCTCCAACTTATCCAGGTCCCATCTCCTTAATTCCCTATCTTTTCTCAAATTCTTCAATGTTAATACACAATTGATAACCAATAAATTATGGTCTGTGTAGACATCTACCCTTGGGAAAGAAAAAAATCTTCTCAGTTTTCAAGCCATGTCAATTCGAATAACATTCTCGAGCTTTCAATGGCTATTTCCACCATTGTCTTCAGGAGTAAAAACCACTGGTTGCGGGGGCAAGCATGGGTTTCTGCTTATATAGGCACAACTACAGACTCTGGCACCAATCAGGGAGGGTTGAAATGATGCATGTACAAAACGGGGCAGCACCACATTTGAAACTGCAACTCCCGCCTCCCTAAAAGCACCACGCATCCAACTTTGCTTCCTTTTGGTATCCAAAGCATGCCTGGTCCCTGGTAAAATTGTTGCTCACATACGTATGTGAAACTCAACGTGCTCTGCAAGACGTGCAGCAACTTCCCAGGACAGCATGATCTCGGGACCTGTCTCCAATGAAGCAAATGGGGGAAATTATATGATATGATGAGAAGTGACTCATTTGACTCATCAATCAACAACTCTTATAGAACTACATGAACAGATTGAACAGACATTGCATAACATATCCTAGGACAGTATCCACATCTGTGAAATTGACTAGATGCTAGAAACAATATCGCTCCAGGCAAATGCCGGGATGGCTCCTTTGAAAGGGCACAGCTGACTTCCTTCCCCATTCTTCGCTAATCCGATGAGACCGATGACCTCACAGTTTGGTCTCTCCCCCCAGAACAACCCAACCCAGAAACAATACCTGCATTGCCGCCTTTATTAATATGGGTGTTTAAGCATGGGTCAATACCTGGTACCTGATGACTGCTTGTACTATTGATCTGTTACAACAATAGATCTAGAATGAATTGGATACCTCTAAAAGTACTGTTTTTTTTTTTCTGGCAGGGTATAATCATATCACTGAAAAGCAAAGATACCAAGTATAGATGAAGTATCTGCATAAGTCTCAAACATTGATCACAGTATCTAGCAAAGTCTCTGACATTCCTGTGGAAGTTTGTAATGGAGAATGGTACATTCCCATCATGTCTGAAAAACAATAAAGTAATATCAATTGTACAAAACAGAAAATGAAGCATACAATTATGATACAAGGTAAAAAATGTGGTGGAAGCTTTTTACTCTGATTTTCAAGTGATAAAGTGTGGGGTAGCACAAAGCTCAGTACTTGATCCACCACTGTTTACACTGGGCATGTGAATGATATGGCAGCATCATGAAAATAAAATGTAATCATGTACGTAGATGCCACATCCCTCATTGTAAGTAGCAGCTCAATAAATGATTTACAGTGTATTTTTAATGAAGAAAATGCCATATCTCTCCAGTCACTGACCATCTCCAAGAATCCCACCTTCCGGCCACAAAGAAGCATCCCCTCATGACTCAATGGCACTCAGGACTGGAGCAATCACATTCTCAGCCAGGATTTCGACAACCTCTTGTTGCACCCTTCCCACCTGTCCCACAGAGGTATTCCACCACCCACTAAACCTACGCAATATCCTTGACCCCACCTACTTCACCACTGCCCTCAACCCCATATCTCATGGCTCTTTTAACATAGATAAAATACCTGTCCCATATACTCTCCCATCACCACCTATTCCTGTCTGGTGACAAGCATCACCGATCCCAACCTGCTCCCTCTCCAGTATTACATAGTATTATTCCACTAATCTGCCCATAGTTTGTTTCCCCACCCCCCTACCCCAACCTTCTGTGAAAACAGTCATGCAATCTACAAACTAAACTACAATCACTGTCCTGCATTCTACATGGGAATGACATGCAGCAAGCTTTCTGATCACATAAATGGCCAGTGACAAACTGTAGCCAAGAGACTGCCAGATCACTCAGTTACTGAGCATGATTAGATTAGATTAGATTTACTTTCATTCCAATTGATCCGTAGTGAGGAGGTCCTCCAGGATGTAGAACATGTCAGAAAAACAATAATACATGACAAATATTTACAACTGAAACAAATAAGCTGATGTACCTTCCACAGGTCCCAAGTGGAATGATCGTCACTTTTTTTTAATGAGCACTATATGAAAGAATCATTTTACAAACACTAATGCACTGAATTTAAAATAAAAAAGATTTTTTTTTATTTATAAGGTAATAAACATGTAATAGAACTACTACAATACTTCTCACACACACACACACACACACACACACACACACACACACTTATTTACAATGAACACATTACTGCACTGAAATGGTGCAGAATTTATATTGTACTTATACATACACACACACAAATCAGTTGGTTCTACTGAGAAATTCATCAATGGAGTAGAAGGAGTTGGCCACCAATAAATCCTTTAGGCTTCCCTTAAATTGAATTTCATTTATTATGGCTGCTGACAAGTTATTGAAAATGTGTGTTCCTGAATAATGCACACCTTTTTGTACAAGTGTAAGTGACTTTAAATCCGTGTGAAGATTATTCTTATTTCTAGTATTGATTCCATGAATTGAGCTGTTGGTTTGAAAAAGTGATATATTTTTAATGACAAATTTCATCAAGGAATAAATATATTGGGAAGCAGTAGTCAGTATCCTTAGTTCCCTAAACAGGCTTCTGCAGGATGTTCTAAAGTTCACACCACATATAACTCTTACTGCACGTTTTTGTGCCCAGAAAACTTTAGCTTGGCTTGATGAATTACCCCAAAAAATAATCCCATGTGACATTATGGAATGAAAGTAAGCATCATATGCCAGATTTTTTATTTTTATATCCCCTATGTCTGACACAATTCGCATTGCAAATAGAGATTTGTTAAGATGCTTCAGCAGTTCTGTGGTGTGCTCCTCCCAGTTGAATTTATTATCAAGCCATAATCCCAAGAATTTAACACTGTCCACTTCTTCTATGTGCTATCTGCTTGTCATCGTATGTTAGGCATATACTTGTGGGACACCCCTTACAAGTTCTGAACTGCATGTAGTGTGTTTTTTTTTTTCAAAGTTTAGTGACAAAAAATTGGCTAGGAACCAGTGATTAATGTCCACAAATATTTTATTAGCCGATCTTTCTAAGACTAAACTTGATTTGCTATTTATTGCACTGTTTGTATCATCGGCAAACAATACAAACTTGGCATCTGGTAATGTTACTGATGAAAGATCATTGATACACACAAGAAAAAGCAAGGGCCCTAAAATGGAACCTTGTGGGACCCCAAATGTAATTAGTTCCCAGCTGGATGATGCCTGATAGCTTAATGCATGTTTATTTCCTAATAACACCCTTTGTTTCCTGCCAGAGATATAAGATTTGAACCGTTTTGCAGTATTTCCTGTTACACCATAATATTCTAATTTACTTAGAAGGATATTGTGGTTTACACAGTCAAATGCCTTTGACTGATCACAAAATATACCAGTTGCCTGCAATTTTTTGTCTAATGAATTAAGCATATTTTCACTGTAAGTGTAGATAGCCATCTCAATATCAGAACCCTTTATAAATCCAAACTGCGACTTTAGCAGTATGTTATTTGAGATAAGATGGTTATAAAGCCGATTGTACATCACTTTTTCTAAAATTTTTGAGAATTCTGGCAAAAGTGAAATTGGACAGAAATTTGATGCTATTATTTATCTCCCTTCTTAAACAGTGGCTTAACTTCCGCATATTTCAACCATTCAGCAAACATTCCACTGGTAAATGACTGGTTACACAGATAGCTTAATATGTTACTTAACTCAGAATCACATTCTTTAATTAACTTTGTTGATATTTCATCATACCCACTAGATGTTTTTGATTTTAAAGATTTTATGATGGACTTTATTTCTGCTGGGGTAGTGAGGGTCAAATTCATATTATGGAAGTTACTTGAAATGTCCGCTCTGAGGTATTCCATAGCAGCATCTACAGAATCTGACAGCGCCATCTTTTCAGTAACAGTTATAAAATCTTCGTTAAAAAGTTCTGCAACACTATACACATCTGTCACCAATGTATCATTTACTCTTAATGCTATTTGTCCCTCTTCATGTCTGGCTCTAATGATCTCCTCCTTCACTGTATCCCATATTGTCTTTATTTTGTTATCTGATATGACCATCTTTTCCTTGTAATATATTTGCTTTGATGTTCGTATTACAATCTTTAATATTTTGCAGAATTTCTTGTAATGTGCTATAGCATCAACATCAGAACCATTTCGGATTGACAGATACAGTTTTCTTTTTTTATATAAGATACCCCTATTCCTTGAGTAATCCATGGCCTCTTTGTAACCCTTGCTCTAACCTTGGCTAGATTTGGGGGAAAATAGTGTTCAAATACGGTAAACGCTTTATTAGAAAAAATGTTACATTTTTCATTCGTGCCATGAGCACTGTAAACATCAGTCCAGTGAATGTCTCTGAGGAGGGTCCTAAAATAATCAATTTTTGGCTTATTGATTACCCGCTTGAGCTCAGATGTAACAGATTTTATATCCTGTTCACTATTAACATTTAACAGAAGGAACTGCATGTCATGGTCTGAGAGGCCATTGACTATTGGACTTTTCTATAAAGATATTATCAATGGCTGTTTGTGAGCAATTGGCTACCCTAGTGGGGAAATTTACATCGGCAACTAAGTTGAATGATAGTGTTACTAACTCAAATAAGTTCTTATTGGGAGAGTCTTTAAGGAAATCTACATTGAAATCACCAGCAACCACTATTTCTTTGTTTTTGGTTGTTAAATGGGCCAGTACAGCTTCAAGGTGGTTTATGAACAGATTAAAGTTAGCTGCAGGTGCTCAATATACACGTAATATTATGAAGGATTTTTTGTAAAATTCTACTTCTCTTGCACGTGCTTCCATATGCTGTTCTAGGCAAAACTTATGAATGTCTGAGTTCTTAAATTTATGACAGTTCCTGATGAATGTGGCAACTCCTCCTTTCTCCATTTCTACTCTACAAAAGTGAGATGCCAACCTAAACCCTGTTACACTAAAACTTCTATACCAGTGGTCACATGACAGTCAGAGAGGCAGATTATGTCAGCTTGGTTTGAGGGCTCTAATTCATCTATGTAGATAATTAATTCATTAATTTTATTTCTCAGTCCTCGAATATTTTGATGCACTAAAGTTAGCTGACATTTCACATTGACTGAGTTAAAATTTGGTTGAGTTGAAATACTTGCTGATTGTTGAAAATTCTTAACCAATAGCTGTTTATGCTGATGTAATAAGCTAGAATTATGTTTTTTGGTTTTTTTCTCAAACTGAAGGTTTGTCTCAGTCCTAATCTCTCTTAAAATTTGGTTTCTTTCTGTCCTCCCTCCCCTAAAAAAGGATCTTTTCTGAACCCTATAACCACTGGTATTTTATCACTCATGACAGTGCCTCCCTCCTTTAACTTTCCTGCTATTTTCCCAACCAGTTTACCCTTAACTTTTCCTGTTGAGGTGAAGGCCATGCCTAGTGTAATCCCACCTACTGAGAGAATCAACAGGAACCACACCAATGTGTGACCCTGCACCCAGCATAAGCAGCCGTTCCAACTCCAAATTATCTCTCTTGACAGAAGAGTTCAAATTCGGTTGGTCATGGCGCTCAAGAACAGATACAAACTCAACACTAGTATGCTTCGATGCTGATGCAATCTTTGCCAGGTCACACTCTATACTGTACCCAGGATCTCTGCCCATTTTTCACTTCAGTGACTGCTTCACAGCCTGCACAGTCTGGATACTTCCTACCAACACCAGTTTTTCTGAATTGTGCAGATGGGAACTCTCCCTACAATATATCCTATGTTTTCACAACTCCCTGGACTCAGCCTTCATTAGTGCCTGTCCTTCACCTACCTATCCCCTTCCCTGATCCTGCTCCAGTACTACACAGCCTCACAGCCTTCTATTCCACCAACTGAAAGGTCACATTTTTAGCAGGCTTTTTGTTGTGCCTGCCTGCAACTCGGCATTTCCTCTATATGGTGAATAGCAGTCTATCCTTTTAATATAATATTCACATTCACATGCACAGACACCCATATACTCACACCCGCAGCCGCAACAAGCCTGACTATTGACTAGCAATTATTTAGAGCAGTTGTATGAGTGAGTGGATGGAGGTGGGGAGGGAGTAGGCAAAGGTACATGAGGTGAGGAATGGGTAGTGGCATAGTGTGAGACAGGTTTTGTGAAGCAGAGGCTGCACAAGGAAACGAAAGGGGTTCAGAGGATAAACCACATAAGAGGTAGAGAGAGGGAGAAGGGGAAAAGGAAGGGGAGGAAAGGAGATGAAAGTGATGCTGAAGGGGGAGAAAGGGAGGGAGAGAGAAAGGAGAGGGATGGAAAAGGGGGAGTAGAGAAAAGAGAGTGAGTCTACTCAGGCAACTGCCCTCAATAACCAATAATGAACAGATTGTCCCACCACATCTACAAGTGTGAATGTCTGGGTATCTGTGTGGTTGTGCAAGGGAATGTGCACACTTTAGGAAGAGAAAGAGCAAGAGATCGAAAGTTAGTTTAAATACTGTATCCTGTCGAGTGTTGTATGCACCACACATCAGTCAGGTAGAGCAGCAAATGAGCATATAAAAAGATCACTGAAACTCTATCTCAAATTAAATTGTCCACCAACACTAAACAGGAAACAGTAGAACAGCTTGAAAGGAGTCAAAGATGATTATATAATGCAGGCTTTCATCGTCAGTATTTGTATCATTGGTGATTTTTGTTAAAGTCTGGCAACCTGGATAAATCTGCTGTAGCAGATCATGCTCTAGGACCAGGGAACCACCAAATTTGTTTCCCAGATACCATGGTTTTATCAGGATCCAAACATTACTATACTAGGATGCATTCAGAAGCCTAAGCAAATTCTAATAGTAAAGAACAAAGGTTGAAATTAGACAAGTTCTGGGCCTAAGTGCTCAATAAAAGAAACATCATTAACTTGTCCCCACTAAAAGTTCCATAACACACAATGTCGTGACTCCACAAACTTAGGCAGTAGTATAATGACATCAGAGACTGTTGCATGGATACGTATAAACAGTTCGGCTTTCTGAGCCTGTTTGATTTTTAGCTGTCTTCTGAGTCATTATAGCCTCTGATGATGCCTTCACCATTGGAAGACAAAATGTTAGGCAGAAAATCATACCCTGAACCATGACCTAATGCCCATAAAACAAAAATCACCAGTAATTCAAATACGATTATCACATCAACAGTACAAGAGTGTGGCTGGCTGATAAAGATGCTGCTAAAGCTGGGTGCTTATTATACAACAGACTGCAGATAGTTTAAAAATGCGAAACAACTACCAGTCTTCAAAACAAAACTAAGAGAATACTATAAACAGGATATTTGTACAGTGTTAAGGAATATTTTGAGACTAGTCCAAAAGAACTTGAAATTTTAGTATTAAGGCATTATTCTGGGAAATGTGCTACATATAATGTGTCAGAAATGCAGAACATTAAACAACGGAAAGTTCAGGTTGGGTTATCAACAATATTATGAAAAGGATAGATTGCTACTAATCATGAAAATGACACTTTGATTTTGCAGATAGGCACAATGATAAGACCATTATACATTGGGCTTCTGACCAAAGGTTTCTTCAGAAAGGAATCACACACACACACATTCATGAAAGCCAGAACACCTCATGCACACATGACCGTTATCTCCGGCCATAATCTAGAGTGCTACTTCAATCTGAGTATCAAAGGAAATTGACGGAGATCCGAAATGTGAAATAATTTGGGTGAAGGTGACGGTTAAAGCAGGCTCAGACATGGTAATTGGATGTCTCTATAGGCCCTCTGGCTCAGCAGCTGTTGTGACTGAGCACTTGAAGTATAATATGGAAAATATTTCGAGTAGATTTCCCCACCATGTTATAGTTCTGGGTGGAGATTTTAATTTGCCAGATATAGACTGGGAGACTCAAATGTTCATAACAGGTGGCAGGGACAAAGAATCCAGTGAAATTTTTAGAGTGCTTTATCTGAAAACTACCTCGAGCAGTTAAACAGAGAACCAACTCGTGGCGATAACATATTAGACCTTCTGGTGACAAAAAGACCCGAACTATTTGAAACAGTTAACGCAGAACAGGGAATCAGCGATCATAAAGCGGTTACTGCATTGATGATTTCAGCCGTAAATAGAAATATTAAAAAAGGTAGGAAGATTTTTCTCTTTAGCAAAAGTGACAAAAAGCAGATTTCAGAGTGCCTGATGGCTCAACAGAAAAGTTTTGTCTCAAGTACAGATAGTGTTGAGGATCAGTGGACAAAGTTCATAACCATTGTACAATATGTGTCAGATGAGTATGTGCCAAGCAAGATCGTAAGAGATGGAAAAGAGCCACCGTGGTACAACAACCGAGTTAGAAAACTGCTGCGGAAGCAAAGGGAACTTCACAGAAAACATAAACATAGCCAAAGCCTTGCAGACAAACAAAAATTACGCAAAGCGAAATGTAGTGTGAGGAGGGATATGCGAGAGGCATTCAATGAATTCGAAAGTAAAGTTCTATGTACTGACTTGACAGAAAATCCTGAGAAATTTTGGTCTTATGTCAAAGCGGTAAGTGGATCAAAACAAAATTTCCAGACACTCTGTGACCAAAATGGTACTGAAGCAGAGGATGACAGTCTAAAGGCCGAAATACTAAATGTCTTTTTCCAAAGCTGTTTCACAGAGGAAGACTGCACTGTAGTTCCTTCTCTAGATTGTCGCACAGATGACAAAATGGTAGATATCGAAACAGACAACAGAGGGATAGAGAAACAATTAAAATCGCTCAAAAGAGGAAAGGCCACTGGACCTGATGGGATACCAGTTCGATTTTACACAGAGTACACGAAAGAACTTGCCCCCCTTCTTGCAGCGGTGTACCGTTGGTCTCTAGAAGAGCGTAGCGTTCCAAAGGATTGGAAAAGGGCACAGGTCATCCCCGTTTTCAAGAAGGGACGTCGAACAGATGTGCAGAACTATAGATCTATATCTATAACGTCGATCAGTTGTAGAATTTTGGAACACGTATTATGTTCGAGTATAAGGACTTTTCTGGAGACTAGAAATCTACTCTGTAGGAATCAGCATGGGTTTTGAAAAAGACGATTGTGTGAAACCCAGCTCGTGCTATTCGTCCACAAGACTCAGAGGACCATAGACACGGGTTCCCAGGTAGATGCCGTGTTTCTTGACTTCCGCAAGGCATTCAATACAGTTCCTCACAGTCGTTTAATGAACAAAGTAAGAGCATATGGACTATCAGACCAATTGTGTGATTGGAGTGAAGAGTTCCTAGATAACAGAACGCAGCATATCATTCTCAATCGAGAGAAGTCTTCCGAAGTAAGAGTGATTTCAGGTGTGCTGCAGGGGAGTGTCATAGGACCGTTGCTATTCACAATATACATAAATGACCTAGTGGATGACATCGAAAGTTCACTGAGGCTTTTTGTGGATGATGCTGTGGTATATCGAGAGGTTGTAATAATGGAAAATTGTACTGAAATGCAGGAGGATCTGCAGCGAATTGACGCATGGTGCAGGGAATGGCAATTGAATCTCAATGTAGAGAAGTGTAATGTGCTGCAAATACATAGAAAGAAAAATCCCTTATCATTTAGCTACAATATAGCAGGTCAGCAACTGGAAGCAGTTAATTCCATAAAGTATATGGGAGTACGCATCAGGAGTGATTTAAAATGGAATGATCATATAAAGTTGATCGTCGGTAAAGCAGATGCCAGACTGAGATTCATTGGAAGAATCCTATGGAAATGCAATCCGAAAACAAAGGAAGTAGGTTACAGTACGCTTGTTCGCCCACTGCTTGAATACTGCTCAGCAGTGTGGGATCCGTACCAGATAGGGTTGATAGAAGAGATAGAGAAGATCCAATGGAGAGCAGCGCGCTTCGTTACAGGATCATTTAGTAATCGTGAAAGCGTTACGGAGATGATAGATAAAATCCAGTGGAAGACTCTGCAGGAGACACACTCAGTAGCTCGGTACGGGCTTTTGTTGAAGTTTCGAGAACATACCTTCACCGAGGAGTCAAGCAGTATATTGCTCCCTCCTACATATATCTTGCGAAGAGACCATGAGGATAAAATCAGAGAGATTAGAGCCTACACAGAGGCATACCGACAATCCTTCTTTCCACGAACAATACGAGACTGGAATAGAAGGGATAACCGATAGAGGTACTCAAGGAACCCTCCGCCACACACCATCAGGTGGCTAGCGGAGTATAGATATAGATGTAGTTGTAGAGGACACAGTTGAATTTGGGCCAGAGTTAGCAGTCATGCGTATGTGCTTGGTTGTATGAATCTGTATGTATTTCCTTCCTGAAGATAGCTTTGGCTGAAAGTTCAATGTCTAACTGTCTTTTCGTTGTGCCTGTCTGCAACTCAACTATCATTTTCATAGTGAGTAGCAATATATCTTTTTCATAAAAGTGCACAAGACATTTTCTTATGTTTGAGCAACTTTCAAGCACTGCATGAATTACATTAGTAATAAAGCCTTTGTTTTGCCTTTATTTTCATTCATTATTTATAAATACATGTTTGTGTCAGGAAGTTGTTTCTGAAAGTATTTGTATGGAGTGTAGCCATGTATGGAAGTGAAACATGGACAATAAATAGTTTGGACAAGAAGAGAATAGAAGTTTTCAAAATGTGGTGCTACAGAAGAATGCTGAAGATTAGATGGGTAGAAGATCACATAACTAATGAGGGGGTATTGAATAGAATTGGGCAGGAGTTTGTGGCTCAACTTGACTAGAAGAAGGGACCGGTTGGTAGGGCATATTCTGAGGCATCAAGGGATCACCAATTTAGTATTGGAGGGCAGCGTGGAAGGTAAAAATTGTAGAGGGAGACCACAAGATGAATACACTAAGCAGATTCAGAAGGATGTAGGTTGCAATAGGTACTGGGAGATGAAGAGGCTTGCACAGGATAGAGTAGCATGGAGAGCTGCATCAAACCAGTCTCAGACTGAAGACCACAACAACAACAACAACAACAGTGGGTCTATTGAGAATTAATATAATTGCTCAAATTGTAATTTACTCTATAACTGTAAATTGTAAAATCCAATATCACTCTAAACATTGATCAAAGGATAAATGGACAAATAAATAAAATTTGACCTCTTTCACATATATCCGCATTTGTAATGGGTGTTGTTACCTCTTTCAGGAAATACTTCTTGACTCACTGATTGTTTTACAAAAAAAAATCATGGGAGCACTGATACATCAGCACAAGGTTATTATATTTTGGTTTAAATAAGCTTACTGGACAAAATATTAGTCATCCATTAAAAGAGCACGCTGTTCACTTTGAAATACTGTGTTTGATGTAGCATCTTGTTCCAATTACTGAATACATTTCAGAATGGAATAATGGTGATCAGTTATCAAGATGGCAAGTGAAACAAAATAGCTTGCCCTTAGGCTGGTTGAACAAAAAATCAGTTTCTTTTTACTTTTGCCCCGTTTGGTAACATTAAAACTCAAGCAAGAAAGAAAGAAAGAAAATGCAAGGAGAACTGCATTCCAACATCTTTAAGAAAATTTGAGAAAATTTGGAGCTATTTGATTCAGTTGTTTAATGGTCTTGTTCAGAACTAAATATGTACTGAAATTGGATGAACATCCAAATCTCCTTCTCCTCCCTTTCTCTGTCCATCTCCTCCTTACCCTCTCTTGCTCTATCTCCTCACCCTTCCCCCCTTTCTGTCCATCACCTCTCCACCCTCACTCTCTCTCTATCTCTCTCTCTCTCTCTCTCTCTCTCTCTCTCTCTCTCTCACTCTCTGTCTATCTATCTACCTATCTTATCTTATCTATCTCTTCCTGCCCTCCTTTCTCTCCATCATCTCCTCTCACTTCTCTTTGTCCATCTCCATCTTCCCCCTCTGTATGTCCATTTCCTGTTCCCACCTCTCTCTATCCACCTCCTCTTCCCTCCTCTCTCTGACCTTAAACCTTGTTTATTGTTATTGCAGACTCACATTTTATTAAAAAAATCTGGTAGTCCATGTACAGAACTTTTCTGTTTTCTATGAAAACCAAATGCAAGGAAGAAAAGAAAATTACGTATTGTTGTTGACACAATTTTTTTAAAAATATGTGTAATTAGAAGGAACATAAATGGGAGAAACAGTATGTCTGACTATGGGAAAGAAAAGAAAATCACACATTTTCACAGTTGAGTACAGCACAGGATTTTCTTTATCAGAATCAGTTTTAACAGAAAACCTGTACATTGTTCTTTAAAAACTATCTAAGCCATATCAGTCCAAATATCTCAAATATAAACTATCTCAATCCAAATGTTCATTAGAGTAGTGTGTAAAAATTTGAAGTAAATTGCTCAAGAACTTTTTCAAGATTTTTGTTAATAATGTTTTCCCTTTATATATTACATTTACATATTAAAAATATGCACAGTGTATGTCTGCCTGAATGTTAATTAGAGTATTGTGTAAAAATTTGAAGTATCGCAGTCAAGAACCTTTCAATACAGGGTGTTTATAAATGAATATTGGGGTTTTAACGCTTTATAATATTTATTACATTAAACTTACAGTTATAAATGATACATCAAATGAAAGAGCAACTCGAACAGTTGTGTTTGGCACCAGTGTGCATGCACAGTGCGCAATGGTTCTGCCACAATCCGCTAGACAGCGGTAGTAGTGAAGATGGCGACTAGTGAACAGAAAGCGTTTTGTGTTTTGCAGTTTGCAGTTTGCAAAGAGCGAATATATAGTTACTGCGCAACATGCATTCTGGCTGAAGTTCAGTTGTGATCCTCCAAATGATAATAACATTCATAGATGGTATCATCAATTTGAAGATACCAGCTGCCTTTGTAAAGGGGAGAGCACAGGATGACCAAGAGTTAGTGAAGAGACTGTTGAGTGAGTGAGAGAGTCATTCACTCATAGCCCAAAGAAATCAGTCCGGAAGGCTAGTCATGAATTACAAATTCCCGTGTCGACTGTTTTGAAAGTTTTAAGAAAATGTGTACAACTACGTCCTTACCGTTTACAGTTATTACAGGCTCTAAAGCCAGCAGACCATGGCTTATGTGCCAACTTCACAAACAGAATCTTGTTTCATGATGATGAAGATTTTCTGGAACATGTTGCCTTCAGTGATGAATTGGTGTTTCACCTTAGTGGACATGTTAACACTCACAATGTGTGCATCTGGGGCTCAGAAAATCCTCACAAGGTGGTACAAAAGCAACGAGATTCCCCTAAAGTGTCTGTTTTTTGTGCCATATCCCAGTGGATAGTTTATGGGTCATTCTTTTTTGGTGAACCTACTGTAACTGGCAGTTCTTACCTTGATACACTAGAGCAACTTCTCTTCCCTCAGTCATAAGAAGATGAGCCAGAGAATTTCATTTTACAGCAAGATAGTGTGCCAGCTCACTGGCATAGCGAAGTACATGATTGGTTGAACTTCACTGTACCCAAGCACTGGATAGGCCACAAGGGGCCCAATGACAGGGCTTGCTTTGCGTGGCTTCCACGTTCACCCAAACTAACGCCACGCAATTTTTTCCTTTGGGGCTTCATCAAGAATTGTGTGTACGTGCCACCGTTATCAGCAGACCTCCCTGAATTAAGTAACCGGATTGAAGCAGCTGTTGCTACATTCACTGAAGACACACTTATCAACGTTTGAGAAGAACTCTGCTATAGACTTGATGTGTGCCATATGACAAATGGTGCTCACATTGAACATTTATAAGGTTCTTGGTAAAACTGAGTTGCTCTTTCATTTGACATATCATTTATAACTGTAAGTTTAATATAATAAATATTATAAAGTGTTAAAACCCCGATAGTCATTTATAAACACCCTGTATTTTTGATATATATTACATTTATACTTATATACTGTAACATTAAAAATGTCTATGCTATGTCTATCCAAACATTCGTTAGAGTAGCCTATAAAAATTTTCAAGATTTTGGTAACAACATTTCGCCATTGTATACTACATACGTATTTATATATTACATATATTAAAAAATATGTACCAATACCCATATGATTGTTTGTTAGAGTATTGTGTAAAAATTTGAAATAAATTAGCCAAGAAAATTTTTATGTTTTGGTACCATTTCCCCTTTACATATTACACATCCAGTTATATGTTAAAAAATGTATACCCTATGTCAGTCCAAAAGATCAGCAGAGTATGATGCAAAAATCTGAAGTAAATTAGTCAAGAACTTTTCGAGATTTTTGATGAGAGTATTTCCCCATTATATATTACATACATACTTATACATTTAAAATGTATGGCCTATGTCCATAAAATATATGGCCTGAATGTTTGTTAGAGTACCATGTATTAAAGAAAATTGTATACTATGTTTGTCCAAAGGTTTATTACAGTGTAGTGTAAATATTTGAAGTAAAGCAGTCGGAAACTTTACAATATATATATTCATGTCATTCAACAACATCTTTGCCTCTGCACTTCTGCCTCGACTAACATCTCTGCCCAAACTCTTTGCCGTTAAATACGTCTGCTTGTGTCTGTATATGTGTGGATGGATATGTGTGTGTGTGTGCGAGTGTGTACTCGTCCTTTTTTCCCCCCTAAGGTAAGTCTTTCCGCTCCCAGGATTGGAAAGACTCTTTACCCTCTCCCTTAAAACCCACATCCTTTCGTCTTTCCCTCTCCTTCCCTCTTTCCTGATGAGGCAACAGTTTGTTGCGAAAGCTTGAATTTTGTGTGTATGTTTGTGTTTGTTTGTGTGTCTGTCGACCTGCCAGCACTTTCATTTGGTAAGTCACATCATCTTTGTTTTTTATATATATATACACTCCTGGAAGTTGAAATAAGAACACCGTGAATTCATTGTCCCAGGAAGGGGAAACTTTATTGACACATTCCTGGGGTCAGATACATCACATGATCACACTGACAGAACCACAGGCACATAGACACAGGCAACAGAGCATGCACAATGTCGGCACTAGTACAGTGTATATCCACCTTTCGCAGCAATGCAAGCTGCTATTCTCCCATGGAGACGATCGTAGAGATGCTGGATGTAGTCCTGTGGAACGGCTTGCCATGCCATTTCCACCTGGCGCCTCAGTTGGACCAGCGTTCATGCTGGACGTGCAGACCGCGTGAGACGACGCTTCATCCAGTCCCAAACATGCTCAATGGGGGACAGATCCGGAGATCTTGCTGGCCAGGGTAGTTGACTTACACCTTCTAGAGCACGTTGGGTGGCACGGGATACATGCGGACGTGCATTGTCCTGTTGGAACAGCAAGTTCCCTTGCCGGTCTAGGAATGGTAGAACGATGGGTTCGATGACGGTTTGGATGTACCGTGCACTATTCAGTGTCCCCTCGACGATCACCAGTGGTGTACGGCCAGTGTAGGAGATCGCTCCCCACACCATGATGCCGGGTGTTGGCCCTGTGTGCCTCGGTCGTAATCAGTCCTGATTGTGGCGCTCACCTGAACGGCACCAAACACGCATACGACCATCATTGGCACCAAGGCAGAAGCGACTCTCATCGCTGAAGACGACACGTCTCCATTCGTCCCTCCATTCACGCCTGTCCCGACACCACTGGAGGCGGGCTGCACGATGTTGGGGCGTGAGTGGAAGACGGCCTAATGGTGTGCGGGACTGTAGCCCAGCTTCATGGAGACGATTGCGAATGGTCCTCGCCGATACCCCAGGAGCAACAGTGTCCCTAATTTGCTGGGAAGTGGCGGTGCGGTCCCCTACGGCACTGTGTAGGATCCTACGGTCTTGGCGTGCATCCGTGCGTCGCTGCGGTCCGGTCCCAGGTCGACGGGCACGTGCACCTTCCGCCGGCCACTGGCGACAACATCGATGTACTGTGGAGACCTCACGCCCCACGTGTTGAGCAATTCGGCGGTACGTCCACCCGGCCTCCCGCATGCCCACTATACGCCCTCGCTCAAAGTCCGTCAACTGCACATACGGTTCACGTCCACGCTGTCGCGGCATGCTACCAGTGTTAAAGATTGCGATGGAGCTCCGTATGCCACGGCAAACTGGCTGACACTGACGGCGGCGGTGCACAAATGCTGCGCAGCTAGCGCGATTCGACGGCCAACACCGCGGTTCCTGGTGTGTCCGCTGTGCTGTGCGTGTGATCATTGCTTGTACAGCCCTCTCGCAGTGTCCGGAGCAAGTATGGTGGGTCTGACACACCGGTGTCAATGTGTTCTTTTTTCCATTTCCATGAGTGTATATAATAGAGGGAAACATTCCACATGGGAAAAATATATTTAAAAACAAGGATGATGTGACTTACCAAACAAAAGCGCTGGCAGGTCGATACACACAAAATTCAAGCTTTCACAACCAACGGTTGCTTCATCAGGAAAGAGGGAAGAAGATGGAAAGATGAAAGGATGTGGGTTTTAAGGGAGAGGGTAAGGAGTCATTCCAATCCCGGGAGCGGAAAGACTTACCTTGGGGGGGGGAAAAGGACAGGTATACACTCGCACACACACACACACATATCCATCTGCACATACACAGACTTGAATTTTGTGTGTATATTTGTGTTTATTTGTGTGTATGTGTGTGTGCGGATGGATATGTGTGTGTGTGCGAGTGTATACCTGTTCTTTTTTCCCTCCAAGGTAAGTCTTTCCGCTCCCGGGATTGGAATGACTCCTTACCCTCTCCCTTAAAACCCACATCCTTTCGTCTTTCCCTCTCCTTCCCTCTTTCCTGATGAAGCAACTGTTGGTTGCGAAAGCTTGAATTTTGTGTGTATGTTTGTGTTTGTTTGTGTGTCTATCGACCTGCCAGCACTTTCGTTTGGTAAGTCACATCATCCTTGTTTATATAGCCTATGTCTGCCAAATGTTTATTAGAGTTTCATGCAACAATCTGAAGTAAATCGGTCACAACTTTTCAAGATTTTTGGTAAGAATGTTAAACTTTGACTTGTAATTACATAACAGTATAGATTGTCTGACAGAAAAATATGCCAGCCATATTTTTGGAATCATCATAGTTTATTGTGTTCCCACATAAGAGAATAATTATATCACTTAAATGAGATATAAATGCACTTCAATACAGCAGAATTGTTTGCCATTGCATTAGGACTCATTCACCCACCCATTCATGCACTGCATCCCACAAATCTCATCATGAAAAGATTGTTTAGGGATGAGGAATAAGTAAAGTTATACATTAACAGGCAGAAGCAACCACTGAAGACTATTGTGTGTGTGTGTTTGTGTGTGTGTGTGTGTGTGTGTGTGTGTGTGTGTTTGTGTGTGTGTGTGTTTTCTTTATTTAACTCTAAGAAAGGATATACTCTGAAAACTTAACAACATTTTCAGTCTTGCTTATAGCCTATTGACTGCTAAATTGTATTATGTATTGTTATCTTTGCTTATTCCAGTATTTGTATTCCACCCGAGACTTTCCATTATATATATCAGTGTGTGATCACACAAACTGAAATATACATATATATAGAATTAGCAGTATATAAACACTATATAGCAGTACACTGATATTTAATCATCAATTAAGTGAACAGAACCAACTGCTGATAATGTTTGTCTCTGTTAATGTATGGCTTGATTCATTCCATCGCATTACAAGTTACTTAATGTTGGAATCAGTGTTATAAGATGAGTGAACAGATGAATGTTAATTTCCATAAAAGATATAACTGCAGTACAGATCTATACATATATTAAAATTGTTGCTTGCTGATGCCCGTACATAGAGGATATTTAAGAAAAATTAATATGAGGCATCTTTATAACAGGAGCCCAAACCAAAACTATTCTTCTTCTTCTTCTAACCCCCCCCCCCCCCCCCCCCCCCCCGCCCCTCCCCCAATCAATCTGTATGTTTGTGTGTGTGTCACGCAAAAACTACTGCACCAAATTGAATTCGGTTTTCACAGTGTATTGTTTGATGTCTAACTTAAAATTTAATATATGTTTCATTTTGATATACCACCTAGAAGCTGTATTATCTATGCATACAGAGTGTTTTCCTTAACTGAGTCAGTACGAGGAAATTAGAATCCATAGGAGACACAGGGAAACAGAAACTTTTAATTGCTTTTTTGTGAAAACAATTTTGCCCTAATCTAATATTTGGTCAAGCAGGAGTTGTCCATGAAAAGGAGTAAAATTGACAATAATTTTATTTTTTTATGTTGATTGACTAAGTTCTATGTAAGGATTACTTCATTATATTGGAAGGAAAAAATCTGGGACAGCAGAACTTTTATACATCTAGACTAAATAAACCAGGATAGAAATGATGGAATCTGTAAAAAGTAGTATTTGGGAACATTTTATCATCAGAATTATAATCTTAATAGTTTAATCCTTTTATCCATAGACATTCTTGAATTCATTCTTGAATCAATGTAACTGTTACTGTTAAGTTTGTTGAATTGATGCTACTATTATCATTGATAAGTTTGTCAAGTTGACACTAAAAATCTATTACTGTTGATAAGTTTGTCAAGTTGACAATAAAAATCACTTTCTTGCATTTCTTCAGAGGTTTTCATCATGTCTTATTGATATATGTGAAGTGATGCAATTGTTGTGATTTCATATTAGTGTCTTCATTTATCTAACTTCTGTCATTCTAGAATTCATTCTGCAATTGATATGACTATTATCTTCGATAAGTTGTCAAGTAGTAATAATGTCTTCCCGAAAATAATCTAACTTTTCTTAGCCAAATGAACACGTCTGAGAAGATGAACAGTAAGTGAATGATAATGTGAAGAGTGTGTAGCGCCACAGCATTCTAGAATTGCATCTTCCCAATCTCAAGAGACTTCTTGTGAATTCGAATCATCTTTGAATGCTAATATATCCTGTAGTAGTCTGTAGAGAATAATGTAGAATGTAAATGTCATTTGAGTGCAGTCCAATCTCACCACACTGCAGCCTGAACTGTGGAGACTCAGGAAGAATGTGAGATTTGATAATACTCCGATCTCTTAGGCACCATGAGATTTCCCAATCTATAGAGACCATTTCCGAATGGGAACTGCATTTGGCCAATGATTGCACCTGTCATGAAATCACACTTTCTCTTGAAATGCACCAGGAAAGAGAAGCACATTTATCTGCTGACCATAGCCATCATGAAATTTTGCAGCTGTTGGAGACAGATGAGCAGCAGAAGCTTTTCTTATCAGCTGACCAGAGCTGTCATGATATTTTGCAACTTTTGCAGACAAAAGAGCAGCACAAGCTTCATTTGCCTCCTGAGCATTGTCACCATGAACGTTCCTGGCTTTTGGAGACAGAAAAACAACATGCAACTGAGCATAATCACCATAAAAATGGAGGGCTTTTGGAGACAGATGAGCAGCAGGAGTTTTGTTTGTCTGCTGAGCATAGTCTCCATGAAAATTCAGCTTTTGAAGACATATGAGTATCGTGAGCTTTGTCTGTCTGCTACTCAGAGCCACTACCATCACTTGAAACAAGAAAGGAGTCATTTATAGAAAGTGCAACTAACACAATCCAGTGAGACCTTTGCAGTTAGAGGAAGAATGATGCCATTCTTAGACTGTCAGTCAATGATGATGACAAGTCGATGATGTACAATCCTGAGCAGCTGCCATGGCTAGAACAGGAGAAAAGTGAATTTCACTATGATCCAGTAAAAACATATATCAGTTTTTCTCAGCTTGGCTATATGAATGAAATATACACTCATTGCCATGTTTTGAGGTAGCATGGAGAACCCAAGGGAATCTGCTGTTCATCTGACAAAGTTCGCCTGGAAAGAATACAAGACCCACCAGAGCCATTGACAGAGTTATTAAGTGAAGAACATCCACTATTGAAACACTTTTTGGTGATGGCTTAGTAAGGTGGCAATCCCCATGTGCAAGAATTCTTGGACATTTTATTAAACATTGACAAGCTTATATTGCCCAAACTTAATGGATTAGTGCCTCTGTCAGAGAGTGTTTGTTTAATTGTTCCTTCAGTGGAGGAGCTTATTCATTTTGTTTGTGGAGATGTATCCCGAATAACAAGTCACAAGAATTCTTGGTTTTGTGAACAAGCAACACTGACATCCAAGTGATCAAGTAGCTGCTATAAACCAGAGCATTTTGGAAAAAATTGATGGGAATGAGGCGGTGTATTGATCCTATCAATTATCCAGTAATGTTTCTCAACTCCCTTGCTACATCCAGACTCCCCACACATAATACTGTTATGAAAGTGGGTCTTCCGATTATGCTGCTTCAGAACTTAGCCCCTCCAAAGCTGTCATTTTGTAACAATATTATAGAAGCTGACATTGTTATGGGCTGTAAAGCTGATGAAATAGTTTCATACATTGCGTACCCCTCGTTCCCAACAATTTCCCTCTCAAGTTCAAACGCATGCAGTTTACCATGAGCATATGCTTCACAATGACCATCAACAAATTGCAAGGACAGATGCACTGAGCTCTCAGCGTCAACCTCAGGATGAACTGTTTCTCACATAGACAACTCTACGTAGCTTGTGAGTGATTCACTAGCTCAGATGACATGTTTATAATGGCTCCTATGGGCAAAACATCAAATGTTGTATATAAAGATTTCTTTTTAATTTTTGTAATTCCTTTAAATACAACACAAGGCTGTCCCCCTATTCAGGTTTTTTGATATTCCATACTTCAAATATCTGTATCTGTACTTAACAAATACATCAATTCTTTACCATTGCACCATTTTGACAGCTTCACCTTCAGTCTTTTACATATGTTTTTCTCACTGATAATAAGCTTCAGGATTTTTTAAAATCCATGCGGGTTCTGGATGCACATGTATGAAGTCACAGGTAAAAGCTGGTTTTAAATAAAAAATACACACTTCATTATTTATAATTGTTTCCTTATAAAGAAAATATACATTTTTGTTAGGTTATAGCCTTATTGTTTGTATTTATTCGTTAGCTCTTGGATCTGAAACTAAATGTAATGCTGTGTACTACTTAACAATGAATAACAAATGTTGACTCTCCTAATGTAGGTTCACATCATTCCAGTATAGTAAGAACACAACGTTGTTTGTTTTGTGTAGTAACTTTAAATACTGCTCTATATTTTTCAGCAAGTAAGAAAAAACAGTTGAACAGTGTAAAAGAACAGTCTACTAAACAAAAGATTTTTGTAAAAGGTGAAAGCAAAGATAAAAAATGCATTAACAATAAAAATGTTTCTGATGAAAAAGAATATAAAGAAGCTAACTCGAAGAAAATTTTCCGCAGTGAGATACCAAAGCCAGCACCAAGAAAACCTGGGAAAATTCATGTTAGTTTTACTCCTAGGGTGTTTCCTACTCCCAAAAGAGAGTCTCAGGAAAAAGAAGAGCAGGAGGTAAGATGCTCAAACAAAAATAATGGATGTAAAAGTTAGCTTGTCTAATTCATTCAGTCAGATCTCTGCAATGCAGTGCACTCACATTATGTACAGAATTTTACATCGAATGCGGCAGAAAAAGTGACAGTAGCTGCAGGGCAGGCACGAACCCTTAAAAAGAAAATCAGTCATCCGTATTTAATTTTTGCAACTAGTGGTTGGTTGGTAGTTAGTTAACAATAAGACAAACAAGACAGATATACTTACTGGTGTTAATGGAAAAGACAGTTCATTTAAGAATAGTATTTTGATTTGTTAGGTGCAAGAGAGAAGCTGCTGTAATTACCTATTGGGGACTACATGACATTGTTTTTGTTCTTGGGTTTCATTGACTGAGCCCTAGGTATAGCCTTCCTTATATTTTCATTACGCTATTCTTGAGAACAATGTTCAAAATCCAGTATATCTTGGTGGAAGAATTCCCCTTGCTCACAGGAATATGCCTATATGTATGTACTCTTTGAGCTTCCCCCTGCGGGTCCAGGGTAAGAATAGGCCCGAGGTACTCCTGCCTGTTGTAAGAGGCAACTAAAAGGAGTCCCTCCCCTTCAAGGGGGTAGTTTGCGCGTGCTTCCGGATACGGACGGTTCAACTACTTACATTTATGGTCATTTTGGTTTCTTGCTTATTCTGGTTTCTTCCTTCCTTTGTTTGTTTCCTTTCTTTGTCCTTCTCCCTCTCTCACTGTCTTCCTTACTTTTTACCTTGCCTTCTTCTCCTTGCCTTCTTCTCCTTGCCTTCTTGTCCACCCTATGGTCTGTCCTTTCTGTCCCTCTCTCCCTGTTTTTTCCTATTCTTCTTTCCTCCCTGTTCGTGCCTGAAGGCCGACCCACGTGTTCGCACACGTAGCCATTGACGGGGTAATTTAATTTCCCACCCTGGGTAGAGTAGTAAGGCACGCACGTACTCCCTGGTAAAGGCCAGGCCCAGGAAGGGGTGATTGCCTGAGCTGACACCTTCCGACCATGCCGATTGGTCCCTCCGTCCGTTTCTTGGGAGGTGTGACCTGAGGTGTAAACATTGACCTAAGGTGGGAGCGCCCTCTGAGAGGGTCCCCACAAGGAAGGAGCGCACCATCAGAGACGCTGGCAATCATGGGGGATTCATCCGCAATGGATTTCTCTTCTTCCTCTCTCTTGACTTCTGCCCAAAAACGGAAACTTGACCAGCCACCAGTGACAAAAGTACTACCGCCTACCCCAAAGTTCCTCATAGTTTCCAGATCTGAGGACAGAATGGATTTTTCATCTGTCAACACTTTCGTTATTCAGAAGGGCGTAGATGCCATAGCCGGACCTGTCTAGTCTTGTACAAGAATGCGTAACGGTACCTTGTTGTTGGAAACTGAGAGCGCCTTTCAGGCACAAAAACTCCTACAGGCCACACTCCTGTACACGTTCCCTGTCCGAGTGGAGGCTCACAGCACTTTGAATTTGTCACATGGTGTGGTATCTACTAGATCACTTGACGGATTGACTGACGAGTAGATTCAGTCATTCCTCGCTGAGCAGGGCGTGACGGCTGTCCATAGGGTCATGAAAAAGGTCGACAGTGAACTTGTACCGACCTGGACACTTTTCTTGACCTTTGATAGTGTTCAGCTGCCGTCACGCATCAAATCGGGCTATGAGGTTATTTCTGTTCGCCCCTATGTCCCGACACCTACGCACTGCTACTAGTGTCAACATTTTAATCACACCTGCCAGTCTTGTTCTAATGTGGCTAAATGCGTCACTTGTGGCAGGGGTGAGCATGAGGGTGACTGTCCACCTCCGTCTCCTCGTTGCGTGAACTATCAGGGTGACCATGCAGCGTCCTCCTGCAACTGTCCCATCTACAAGGATGAACGCTGTATACAGGAAATTCATGTCAAAGAGAAAGTGTCCACCTCAGCTGCTCACAAGCTATTTGCTAGTAGGAAGCCCACGCTGCTCCCAGCAGGGAAATACAGTACTGTCCTCACCTCTCCTTGGCATACCAGTGAGGTGTCGATGCAGACATGCGATCTGACCTTTAACGCTACGGTCGTCCGTTAGGCCAGTGCTAATATCGCCCGGTCAACATCTCCTCTTCCTCCCATCACCCCTAAGACACAAGCACCTTCATCAGCTTCGGCCAAGTCTAAGACCCAGAAGTAAGATGCACGGGCCTTCAAGAAGGGACTGTCCCGTGAAGACTTCCTACGTACTCCAAACTCCCAGTGATCGACCAGTACTTCGACTAAACGACCTTCCAAGAAGGCTCATAGGAAGCAAAGTTCTCCTTCTCCGCCACAGCACGTTTCTTCTCCTGCGCCATCCAGCGGTTGCCGCCCCAGGCCGCCATCCATTTCGCCTGGCCACACCGCTGGTAGCCAAACATCTGGCTGTTCACCAGCAGAGAAAGCTCCTCCTCCCGGCCATCTAAACATGGTGGCCAACGAACCTATTGAAAAAGTGGACGATGACTCTCCACCTATTGATAACGGCAGCAGTGCTTGCTCGAAGCCAGGCCCTCAGCGGCCTTCGAAGTGACCCCTTTTTGCTTCTTCTTTTTCTTTTTCTTCTCACAATGGCACTTCTTCATTGGAATATTCGTGGCATTCACTCCAACCAAGAGGGCTTAAAGTTGCTGCTACGCTTGCATTGTCCACTCGTAGTAGCTCTCCAGCAAACAAAGCTATGCCCATGCGATCGAATTGACTTGTGTAACACTCCGGTTTAATCTTCTGACTTATCCCACTCGATCGGGATCTGATAGCAGCCCAAATAGATATTAATTAATGTGACCGTGTACCTAATGGGGCTGGCAATCGGATCGGACTGCTACGGAGTTGTTACATTCCATTTTGTCCTTCTCAAATGCCGTAATAATGAATGTCTGGTGCCAAGAAGAACAACAACACAGCTTCATTAATCAACGAACTATATTCATCACAAAAACACCAAAAGGAAGGAGACAGCCACTGCCTTCGTCGTACAGAATTAATAACGGCTAATCTCAGCACAGGCCTCTTCGTTGTTCATTATCGTCACACGCAAATTTTAATCACTGCAAACCAACACTGCAATCCAACACTGCAATCCAAATAATGCCGGCGCGGTAGACGCAAAAATACAAATATCTGCACTGAAATATCACTGAATCACTCTATTAATTATACTTTTCACTTTCCCGAATATTCCTAACACAAAGGGGTTAAACCACGGCGATGGCCACTCCCTTTGTCGGTACGGTCTTGCATTCCAGCAACAGACCTCCACCCGGCTCGGCCCGCAGCGCGTACCACACACTACTGTCTCAACACTCGCTCTCGCTCTCGCCACCCGACGCACACTATCGATTGTTTGTCCTGTCGACCTGTGCTGTCGCAAAACTTATAGTAAGGGTCTACGGACCCCTTACATCCCCGCCCTCGAAAACTTCTTTGAAGTCACAGGCGTAAAAGAATCAGCTAGGGAATTAGACATCACTACATATGAACAAAACACACAGTGCAAATAAGTAATGAAATTACAATCACCAAGAAAATCTTTGACTCCGGTAGTGGGCTGCCTCTACAATAATGTTCTACAAAAAGTTATTACATTTCAAAAATATGGCATTGTCCAAATAACACACAACATCAATCCTACTTACTTAACATAGCATGGTAAATATTTTTATAAACTAATCGTATCAAAAATTTCCAAAAACTTTTCACTTTCAAAGGTTTGTACGAGTCATTAACTACATATCTGTTATAAATTGCTATAGCAAACACAAGAAAAGAAACTAGTTGAATGCCAGCTACCCCTTTGGTATGCCGTCCTTTCAGCGGGGTTCGTGCCGTCCATACTACTATCACTCTAATTCATAATTCACTTGGCCAACACTTATAAAAGTTAAGGAAGTAATTCACAACTTATTGCTACAGCAAAGACGAGAAAACAAACTAGGTGAATGCCAACTACCCCTTTGGTATGCCGTCCTTTCAGCGGGGGTTCGTGCCGTCCATACTACTACCACACTAACTTATAGCTCCCTTCACAACGCATATAAAAGTTAAGGAAGAAAAAATCACAACTTATTTAAATCTTTAACACAAGCAAATTGAAATTGAGACAAAATATGACATTTATACATTGAATGCCCGCTACCCCTTTGGTATGCCATCCTTTCAGCGGGGTTTGTGCCGTCCATACTACTATCACACTAACTTATAACTCGCTTGCCCAATGCATATAAAAGTTAAGGAAGAAATTCACAACTTGTTCATTACAGATTCCATAAATTTAAATGCTACATTGTATCGCTAAGCATGTCTTAAACAATTATTTGCAACACTACAACTAATGTGGTCACCCAATGAAAAATTTTAAACTACTGATCATTTTATTTTGCCAAACATTACTGCCATATGTGAATTGTTATCACGAAAGCTTAGATGAGAGGTACAATATTTCCTGTTATATTCACATTAATTCAAATCCACTATATGGATATTTGTCATTCATTACTCAGTGCCAGAATTCTGCTTCTAAAGCTTGACCTACGTATAACCATAATTGACTCTGATAGCTAATTGGATACATGAATTACTAATTATTCATTAGTTAAACCTTGTTTTATCAGCATACTTCAGATAAACATGTATACCTACAAATAACTTGCAAACAGATGTTGCTCATGTGCTAAATGACATACTTCAATATTTCAAACATCTCATACTCCATACTCTTCATTACACATAACTTAACACCAACTTCAACTGCAAATACATATATATCTTCAACCTATATCAATCCTCCATATACTTCAACACTTCAAACCTCTCATACTCAATATACATCATTACACATAACTCCCTCAACTTAACAGCAACTTCAACTGCATATATATCTTCAACCTACATCAACTCTCCATATTCGCTGCAATAACCACATAAAAATACTACTTCAGGCTCCTTAGCCTCTCCATTCATCATATTTCACATCATTTATCCGAACAACTATCTCCTTGTGTATTTGTTTCTTTCTATGTTCATCTACTTACAAGCTGATACATTACTTCAATTTTCTTACAACAGTTTGACCTTTTCATGCCTCATAAAACAACTCTATAAGATTACCCAAATTCTTGTTTAACCAATTAGCTTACCACGATATTATGTAAACATTCGCTTTCTGATATGGTTCTCATTTTATTCCTTCTGGCATTATTAATTTTGGTTATTTACTCACAGTAAACTGAGCTTTTTTTTTTTTTTTAAGTCATTGATTCTCTGACATCTCACACTCTACATCAACAGCAGCTACTACAAATTTACTACATGGTTCCTGACTGAATTACTTGGATGACCACTACCAATCCTAACTACTATTCGCTAACTTTCTTAACCTAAGGATAGAGAAAGATGATAGAGGAGTGACACTTGAAATCAGAAATAAAGTCTCACCCAGCTGGGAGTGTACCAGTCGCCACTTGGTATACCAGCAAAAGAGTTGCTAGCTCCCTACACCTTAACTACTTCTCCATATATGATTGAACTATAAATTTGCTACAAGATTCCTAACTATCATTTGTACAACCACTACCTATTCTAACTACTACACACTAACTTTCTTAACCTAAGGATAGAGAAAGATGGTAGAGGAGTGACACTTGAAATTAGAAGTAAAGTCTCACCCAGCTGGGAGTGTACCAGTCGCCACTTGGTATACCAGCAAAAGAGTTGCTAGCTCCCTACACCTAACTTTCTTCAACTCGTACCTCTTCCTCACCTGGGTTATCCCTGTTCTCGTGTGAGTAGTACCTTTTTATGTTTTCCACATGTTCCTTACCATGCACTCTCTTTGTCCGTGCATACTCCAACTCCACAGTGTTAGTATGACCAACTTTTATAATCCTGTACGGTCCCTTATAAACGTGGTTAAATTTATGCATTTCAGAGTTTATTTTCTGTGATTTTGCATGAACCTTAGTCCCTTCCTTCTTCTTGATTCCCCAAGTGAAGGCCTCACCTTCCATTCTATCTATTGCAAATTGAATCTTGTCTGAGTCTTTAAGATGTGCTGGGAAAACTCCTTTTAACCACTTCATAAATATCATTGGGTGCAACCCTCCTTTCGGTCTAAATTTCTGCCCTGTATTATTTTGGACGTACCGATTATCACTGCTCATCAAGGTAACGACTTTACCTTCCCCAACAGTTAAAGTGGCATTGCTAATTCGTTTATCAATTTCTTCTGTCTTGCTCTCCAATTGCTGCACTCCCTGTCGTAATTGCCTGACCTCCATTGCAACCCTCTTGTTATCCTCTTCCCGTTGCACGGCTATAGAATTTCTCAGATTGACAGCCAGTTGGTTTTGCCTATCTCCTATCCCCTTAACTGCATCATTGCATTGTTTCTGCATCTGCGTCACCTCGGCGATCCTTTCTCCCAGTTCGGCTTTAGTTTCTTCAACATCGTCTTCTATCTTTTTTGTCAACTTTCCTTCCATCTTCTCCATGTCTCCCTGGACTTGGTCTATGCTCTTCTGTAGCTTCCTCTCTCTCTCATCGATGTCCATCTTCAGTCGTTCTTGTAACTCCTGCATTTCCTTCTTCAGATTACATTCCATCTTCATCTGCGATGTTTTGATCTCTAGTGCTATAGCTTCTTGTAAATCTTCCTTTAGTGATGCGTTGTTTTCTTGTAAACTTTTCTCTACTGATTTGTGGAATATTTCTTCCCTTTCTCGTAAATCTTCCTTTAGTGATGCGTTGTTTTCTTGTAAATTTTTCTCTAATGATGCGTTGTTTTCTTGTAAACTCTTTATTAATTCTCTTGTTTCTTGTAAACCTTCCTTTATCAAGTCTACCAACATCGACCACCTATCGGCATCCTCTGAAACTGGCTTATTTCTCGTCGTTTGTCCCGGTGTCTCGGGATAACTACTTGAATGTGCTAATGGGCTATCTAATGACCCTCCATAATCACTGATTCCCGAATCTTCTCTGTCTTCCTGTCCTATCCCTTTCCTTTCAACTACTGCCTCACAAACCTGCTTATCTTCAGTAGACATGTTTGTTTATTTTTAATGCACAGGCAAGGGATATAAAATAACTTCTAGCAACCCAAAACACTCTTAATTATCATGAAACTAAACAAACAGTACCTGAAGTATTCTTCAATTAATCCCTAAATTGATACCATATGCAAGAGCATCGAACATAACGACTCTCAAAACCTAATCACTTCAAATATCAATTTTCACATACACAGCTTATGTAAAATGTTTTAAATAAGATAAATCATACCATTCATAAAATTTATACATATAAAATCCCCCAAAAACAATAAGCATATCTGTATAATTATCATTTAGACCGCGCAGTATGCATAAATAAGTATGCTCAATTTCAGAGTATTTTTCGCAAACTTTTCGGAAATTACTGCAATTGGGCACTTTTCCTAACACGCAATTCAGTTTACAAACGTTCATTTACCGCGAAAACTGCACATTGCAATTTAATGTTATGTCAACCAGTCGTCTCCACTCACCAACCGACGTTACCACGAGTCGCGATGTTTTGACGTTTGAAGTGGGCGTGGCGCTGTACTGCCGCCGGAACCGCGTGAGGTCTCGCTGTGGTGGGACGTCGTAGTTCTCAGCCGGCCGCTCCGTGGCGCTGCAGGCAGGCGTAGTTTGTAGTTCAGCTGCTAGATGTCGGGACGGCGCTCGGTGTCTCGAAGTCGCGCGGCTTGCTGTGGCGGGCGTGTGAAATCACCTCGCAGATCGAAGCTCTTAGGCGCAACTGCTACACGTGTCTGCGTGACATCACTCAATAATTGCGTCGCCACAATACATTGTCGTCCGCATAACAGTTTATGGGTCCACATGAAGCTATCCGAATTTTCACTATTTAAAAAGCAATTTCAGCCACAATATTACTATTAAACACTTCTTTAAATCTTTCGTGACGAATTCTTGGCTCGTTTTGCTATTTTAATGTTCACACGTGTCTTTCTTTGGTGTTCACTTTTCACAGTTTTTCGCGCGGATTTACGCATTTGCACATTATAACACAGTTTGTTGACACTATTATTTTCATCTAATATGGCAAGAAAAAAAAGTTTAGTCACAATCGAAAGATGCTATTACTTCGTATTGTTCAAAAAATGCACTGTTTCTTGTCGCGATTTTAAAGTTTATGCTCTGTCCCGATTCAACATTGGAAAATATTTTCTCACGTTAAATAAGATAATATTACCTATTGTTCTTTGTGATTCGTCCGAAAATTGCACTTGTCCTTTCACGGTAAGCCAAGGGTGTAACACTCCGGTTTAATCTTCTGACTTATCCCGCTCAATCGGGATCTGATAGCAGCCCAAATAGGTATTAATTAATGTGACCGTGTACCTAATGGGGCTGGCAATCGGATCGGGCTGCTACGGAGTTGTTACATTCCATTTTGTCCTTCTCGAATGCCGTAATAATGAATGTCTGGTGCCAAGAAGAACAACATCACAGCTTCATTAATCAACGAACTATATTCATCACAAAAACACCAAAAGGAAGGAGACAGCCACTGCCTTTGTTGTACAGCATTAATAACGGCTAATCTCAGCACAGGCCTCTTCGTTGTTCATTATCGTCACACGCAAATTTTAATCACTGTAAACCAACACTGCAATCCAACACTGCAATCCAAATAACGCCGGCGCGGTAGACGCGAAAATACAAATATCGGCACTGAAATATCACTGAATCACTCTATTAATTATACTTTTCACTTTCCCGAATATTCCTAACACAAAGGGGTTAAACCACGGCGATGGCCACTCCCTTTGTCGGTACGGTCTTGCATTCCAGCAACAGACCTCCACCCGGCTCGGCCCGCAGCGCGTACCACACACTACTGTCTCAACACTCGCTCTCGCTCTCGCCACCCGACGCACACTATCGATTGTTTGTCCTGTCGACCTGTGCTGTCGCAAAACTTATAGTAAGGGCCTACGGACCCCTTATACTTGGCACACTATGCCTCTGTGCGTTTTGACCTACCCCCTGTGGCAGGTATTCTGGCTCATGGAGGGGTTATGTTGCTGGTCCAGAATGATATCTACTACGATCCCATCACATTGTACACCGACCTGCAGGCAGTTGCCGTCCGAATTACTCTCCCCACTTTCACATTTTCCATTTGTACCGTTTGCACTCCATCGTTGTCTGCCGTTACTAGGGCAGACATGATGCAAATTATTGCTCAGCTACCTGCACCATTTTTGTTGACTGGAGACTTCAATGCCCACCATCCCCTTTGGGGCTCTCCAGCATCCTGCCTGAGAGGCTCCCTATTAGCAGGCATTTTCAACCAACTCAATCTTGTCTGCCTCAATACTGGCGCCCCTACTTTCTTTTCGGACACAACTCGCACCTATTCCCATTTAGACCTCTCTATATGTACTACCCAAGTTGCACGCCGGTTTGAGTGGTACGCTCTTTGTGATACATATTCGAGTGACCACTTCCCTTGTGTTATCCATCTCCTGCATCATACCCCATCTCCATGCTCAACTAGTTGGAACATCTCCTAAGCAGACTGTGGGCTCTTCTCTTCCAGGTCGACATTTCAGAATCAAAACTTTGCAAGCTGTGATAGTCAGGTCGCACACCTCACGGAAGTCATTCTCACTGCTGCTGAATATTCCATCCCTCATACTACTTCTTCTCCATGTCACGTACCGGTCCCATGGTGGACCGCAGCATGTAGAGATGCTTTATGTGCTTTTCGACGTGCTTTACGCACCTTTAAATGCCACCCTACGATGGCGAATTGTGCTAATTATAAACGATTACGTACACAGTGTCGTCGTGTTATTAAAAAAAGCAAGAATGCCAGCTGGGCTGCTTTCACAAGCTCCTTCAACAGTTTTACTCCTTCTTCTGTTGTCTGGGGTAGCCTGCAGCGGCTATCTGGCACTAAGGTCCACTCACCAGTTTATGGCTTGACGGTCACGAATGACGTCTTTGTGGACCCTGAGGATGTCTCCAATGCCTTTGGCCGATTTTTCGCAGAGGCTTCGAGCTCCGCTCATTACCACCCTGCCTTCCTCCCCCAAAAACAGGCAGTAGAGGCAAGGCCACCTAACTTCCGCTCCTCGAATCATGAAAGTTGTAATGCCCCATTCACCATGTGGGAACTCGAAAGTGCACTTGCCCGGTCACAGTCCTCCACTCCAGGGCCTGATTCTATTCATATTCAGATGCTGAAGAACCTTTCTCCTGCAGGTAAAGGTTTTCTTCTTCGTACTTATAATCGCATCTGGATTGAGGGTCATGTTCCCACATGCTGGCGTGAATCTATTGTTGTCCCGATTCCTAAGTCAGGGAAGGACAAGCACTTGCCTTCCAGTTATCAACCCATTTCCCTTACCAGATGTGTCTGTAAGGTGATGGAACGAATGGTTAACTCTCGTTTGGTTTGGCTGTTCGAATCTCGACACCTACTTACCAATGTACAATGTGGATTTCATAGACGCTGCTCTGCTGCTGACCACCTGGTTACCTTGTCAACTTTCATTGTGAATAACTTCTTGCAGAAGCACCAGACAGTGGCTGTGCTCTTTGATTTGGAGAAGGCGTACGACACCTGTTGGAGGGCGGGCATTCTCCGCACCGTGCATACATGGGGCCTTTGCGGTCACCTCCCTTTTATTATTCGTGCATTTTTAATGGATCGACAGTTCAGGGTACATGTGGGTTCTGTCCTGTCCGACACCTTTCACCAGGAGAATGGGGTGCCACAGGGCTCAGTTTTCAGCGTCGCTCTCTTCGCCATAGTGATCAATCCAATAATGGATTGCCTCCCAGCTGATGTATCAGGCTCTATTTTCGTGGACGATTTTACCATCTACTGCAGCGTGCAGTGTACATGTTTCCTGGAGCCCTGTCTTCAGTGTCGTCTTGACCATCTTTACTCCTGGAGTGTCGCCAATGGCCTCAATTTTTCTGCCAAGAAGACGGTATGTATTAACTTCTGGCACTACAAAGAGTTTCTCCCGCCGTCCTTACATCTTGGTCCCGTTGCTCTCCCATTTGTGGAGACAACAAAATTTTTAGGTCTTACATTTGACAGGAAACTTAGCTGGTATCCACATGCGTCATATTTAGCTGCCCGTTGTACCCGTTCCCTAAATGTCCTCCGTGTTCTCAGTGGTACGTCGTGGGGAGTGGATCGAACCATCCTACTTCACCTATATCGGTTGATCGTCCGCTCAAAGCTGGACTATGGGAGCTTTGTATACTCCTCTGCACGGCCATCCATCTTACGCTGCCTCAACTCTATACAGCATCGGGGGTTACATCTTGCAATCGGAGCGTTCTATACTAATCCCATCGAGAGTCTTCATGCTGAAGCCGGTGAATTGCCACTAACCTACCGGCGCGATATACTGCTTTGTCAGTATGCCTGTCAGCTATTATCAATGCCTGACCACCCATCTTATCGTTCCTTTTTGATGACTGTCTCGATCGTCAATACGGGTTGTATGTACCTGCCCTGCTAACCCCTGGAGTTCGCTTTCGTCGCCTCCTTCAGCACCTTGATTTTTCACTCCCTGCAACCTTTAGAGTGGGTGAGAGCCAAACACCACCTTGGCTTCAGGCTCAGGTTCACGTTCACCTTGACCTCAGCTCGCTCCCAAAGGAGGTTACCCCAGCCTCGGTATACCACTCGCGGTTTGTCAAACTTCGTTCGAAGTTCATTAATACAATTTTCATTTATACAGATGGCTCTAAGACCAATGACGGTGTCGGGTGTTCTTTTATTGTTGGGGCACATAGTTTCAAATACCGGCTCCATGGCCATTGTTCGGTCTTCACAGCTGAGCTATTTGCCTTCTATCAGGCTGTTCTTTACATCTGCCGCCACCGACATTCTGCTTATGTCATCTGCTCTGATCCCCTGAGCGCCATCCAGAGCCTCACTGATCCGTATCCAGTTCACCCTTTTGTGCACCGGATCCAACGCTCTCTTCAGCAGCTGGCAGACGACGGTTCTCTGGTTACCTTTATGTGGGTTCCTGGCCATGTCGGTATCCCTGGGAACAAAGCTGCAGATGCTGCGGCCAAAGCTGTGATCCTCCAGCCTCAGACAGCTTCATGTTGTGTGCCTACATCTGATTTTAGCAGGGTCATTTGTGAGTGCATTTTATTGCTGTGGCATGCCGATTGGTCTACACTTACTGAAAACAAGCTTCAGGCCTTGAAACCTCTCCCCACGGCTTGGACGACCTCTCCATGCCCTTCTCGGCAGGAGGAGGTCATTTTGGCCCGGTTACGGATTGGACACTGCCGGTTCAGCCACTGCCATCTGCTGACGGCTGAGCTGGTGCCGTTCTGCCCATGTGGGCAAGTGCTGACGGTACGCCACATTCTAACGTACTGTCTGAATTTTAATGCACTGTGCACTGATCTTGGCCTGCCATGTACTCTGGATGAAATTTTTGCAGATGACCCAGGAGCAGCTGCTCGCGTTCTTCGTTTTATCCCCTTGACAAACCTGTGTATGGACATTTGATTATGCTGTTTCCTTTTAATCCCTTGCCTGTTAATGTGCCTTTTATAGTGTTGTCCATTTTAGCTGCTGTTTTAACATTATGCCTCACAGTGCATTCATAATTTAGTCTGGGCGCTAATGACCACCGACCACTGTAGCTGCGCCCCCCCCCCCCCCCCCCCCCCCAAAAAAAAAAAAAAATTAAAGTTATATATTGTCAAATTGTTTACAAAACTTGACAATATTTTTTCCCACGCAGAGTTTATTTCTCTTTGACCAGTCCCACTTCTTACAGCTCGCCTCAGAACTCAGAATCTCTACTATCCCAAAGCCCAAGAAGCAGGGAAACTCAATATACTTCAATCTTCAAAATTACAACTGATTCATTTGTCCCACTAGTGCTTCCACTGTTCAAAGCATTTTTTGTAGTCATCTTTAAAAATGGCTGACAGCTCCTCCCTCATTTTTTTCTTGACTTTTCAATGTTGTCAAATTAGTGTCCTTTGAAGACCCTTTTTGTGTGTGAAAATAAGAAAAAGTCGCAAGGAGTCAGGTCAAGCGAGCACAGTGCATGGGGCAATGAAACCATGCCATTTTTAGCAGAAAACTGTCTAACAGAGATGGCTGTATGTGCAGGTGTGTTGTTGTGGTCTGAGAACCAGTCTCCTGTCTGCCACAAATCAGGTCTTTTTTGTTGAACACTGTTCCACAATCTTCTTAAAACTTCCAAATTAGAGATTGATTGACAGTCCAATCTGGTGGAACAAACTCTGAATGAACTATTCCCTTGGCTCAAAAAAGCAAATCAGCATTGTTTCGATAATTGATTTGACGACATTTTTTGGACAGGGTGACGATGATGTCTCCATTGGCTTGATTTTTGCTTTGTTTCTCAGTCATAACCATAGTATCATGACTCATCACCAGTAATGACTTTTGACAGAAAATCTGGATCAGTTTCAAGCTGTTGTTACAAAGCACAACATGTTTCAACTCGGCATTCCTTTTGATTGTTGATCAGAACCTGAGGAACAAACTTGGTAGTAACCCTTTTTGTTCCCAAATCTTCTGTTGAAATTTGCTGAACCAAGCTTCGAAACTCTGTACAGTTGATCAGTTGTCTGTCAATGATCTGTGAGCACAACCTCTCAAATTTTTTCAATATTTCCATCAATTCGGGCAGTTGATGGACATCAGGAATGAGGTTTGTCATCAATCAATGTGTCATTACTGAGTAAAAAACAAAACTTCACAGCTGCACATTATTCACTTAAACTCGCCATCATAAAAAAAAAAGAATAAAACAGTGCTAGCAGAATCAATCACTGCAGATGAATGAAACAAGTCAGGTCGACAACACAGGTGGCACTGAACTGGCAATGAGATGCACTATGCACACCTAACAGCAGAAATGCGTGCTACAAAAGCTCCGCCCAGGGCCATGTTATTCCAGTTTCTTTTTGGTATCCCCTCATATAATGGAATTAAGACCATAAAAATTTGTGCCAGACACGACTCAGACACGGATTTGCCATTTATTGCAAGCAATCACCTTACCATTAATCTATCCATGCACAGCTCACAGCCTCACCCAAACTTCCACGTCATCAAGTATGTGTCTACACCCTGCAGTCATGCATCCTTTATGTGTATTTCTGTACAGGGAGGCATTTTTAATGTATGAGTGCAGGTTGCAAACACATGGTTGGCAGCATATGGGAGTTGGATCTAGCCATGAGTCGTGCTCAGGTAGCCTAAGGGTAAGGTGACTGCTCATGATAAGCAAGAAATCCAGATTAGAGTCCCAGTGTGGCATGAATTTTCATTATAGTCATTCCATTATACAGCTGATGGTTGTCCATATTCACAGCTGCAAATACATTTTGTATATTTTATAATGGCTGTAGTCACCACAGTACCTGTTCATTTGGACATGCATGCATGTCCAAAGGAAAATTGCACCATACTTCTGAACAACACAGGCACTGTATTATTGTCTAGAACTTTAGCTTTGCATTACATACTCAGATGATTGAAAATGACTTTTTACTATTATTCTGCTGATCTGTCACTTTTATGTATTTTGTTAAGATATGCACTTTTGTTTGAACTCTCATGCGATGTTTCTCAGTCTTATCAATCTTAACATGATTCTCAATGTCAGACTTTCCACCACGTCCAATAGCAAAGCATGATTTGCACAATGTATATTCTACACTTTCTCCACTGTCAGTGCAAAAATAAACTCACTATTGTATTGCTGTCAAAATTACACTTTTGTTTTGGCATGATGAAATAATGAACATGAATCATTACTACCACCAGTGCAAAACATGAACAGTAAATAAACAAAAATTGTAGAACAAGTTGTACCAGTGGTGCTTCATAGTGAGGGAATATGGTATAGTTGTAGGTAAACAACTAGAATTCTCTCATATACAGATTTATTCACACTTAGCATCTACACAGATACAAGTCCGGCGGCTAACTGCCGTTAGCGTCCAACATGCTCTCCAAAGCCCTCTCCTCAAAGATAGCACACTTACGCACAGAACAAATATAGATTTTTATGGCGCTCTACGCCACATAGTACGCCACATAGCCCCCCGCCCCCCTCCCCCCGCGCAGTATGGAGTACGTTCCTGTGAATGGGGGGGGGTGAGAAGTTAGGAAGGTAACGCACAGTTCTTCAGCGTCAGGCGGAAGCGGTCGACTGGTAGGAGACCGGGGGGTGAAGCCCAGTACGTCGATGGTGAAGTCAGCAAGCAACGCCGGCGGCTGAAGACGACGTCCCGTCCTGGAGTGAAGGTGTAGCACTTCGTCAGCCGGCAGGCGGAGAATCACCTTGCCAGAAGGCCTAACAAAGGCACGCAAATTGCCACACGTAGCACTTCTGCTCAACTTAAAGCGGCGCACCACAGGAGATTCTGCACTTCCTCCCTCAATATTGTCACATGCGAGTACCACACACACTGTATCGCCATCTACGACAACAGATAATTTATGCATGTCATCAGCGTGCACATGTGTTGTGAATTCTTGGATGGCACCTGTACGAGCAATGGTAGGGAGGCAGGGAGGTGTGGGAAAGCCATGGCAGGGGGAAGCATCTGCTAAGGAGGGGGTGGCAGGTGCACTAGACTGTGCAGGAGACAACCTCAGGCGATCAGCTGACCAGAGGAGGGAGCGTGACCGAAGGCAACGAGGAGCCAGCATGGGTTGAACGGCGTGACAAAGAGCTGTCACACGAAGATGGTAACACAATGGTAGAATCCGAGTGGTTGGCAGTTCGACTGCGAGGGCTGTGAGGAGTGAAGCCCCGAAAAGATTGGCCACTCGAATTAGATGAACGCGGAGAAGGAGCAGTGCTCGGCAGAGAAACACGCTGTGGAAAATCAATACCCAAATGCATGGTGTGGGAAGATGGATGGCCGCTCGAAGCAGGAGTGGGAGAAATAGGGGCAGAATCAGGGAGGTTCACCTGAGGCTCAATGAAAGCTGGTTTCACTCGGTTGAGTGAGACCATGGTTACAGAGTCTTTTATGAGGAGATCCATGTTATTCTCAGAGCGTTTGACGACCTTGTAAGGACCTGTGTAGGGCGACTGAAGCGGGGCTTTGACTGAGTCGTCTCTGAGAAACACGTACTCACAAGAGTCTAGCGTGCGCAGTACGTACACGCGCGGAGGTGTATGAGCAGCCGGAGGTGGCGGCTGAATTTTGCTGCAGTGCAAGCACACCCGCTCGAGAAGTGAAGGGAGTTCAGAGGGCCGTGGAAGTGGGGTCGGAGTGACTAATTCTCCAGGCAAAACCAGAGGTTGGCCATATACAAACTCGGCTACAGACCCCTTGAGGTCTTCCTTGAAAGTCGCACGAAGGCCAAGAAGCACGAAGGGCAGTGCCTCTGTCCATAGTGAGTCATGGCAACGCAGGGCAGACTTCAGGGTGCGATGCCATCGCTCGACAAGCCCATTGCTTTGGGGGTGGTATGCAGAAGTATGAATTTTGACAATACCACACATTTTACATAAGTCAGAGAAAACTGAAGAATCGAATTGTCGCCCCTGGTGAGTGGTGAGGTAAACAGGTGAGCCAAATCTAGAGATCCACGAATCTAAGAATGCTCGACTTACTGTCTCAGAGGTAATGTTCGGAATAGGCACAGCCTCAGCCCACCGAGTCATCCTGTCAATAGCTGTAAACAAGTAACGGAAACTCTCGGAGGGGGGCAAAGGGCCTACGAGGTCAACATGAACATGGTGAAACCGGCCTGGAGGTTGGGCAAAACAGCCAAGGGGTGGAGAAGTGTGCCTGGAAACTTTGTTCTGTTGACACACTATGCATGCCCTTGCCCAAGACTGACAGTCACGGTGCATGTTTCTCCAGACAAACTGTTCAGCTACCAGACAGGTGGAGGCTTTGACACCGGGCTGTGCTAATGTGTGTAGTTTGTCAAAGACCTGGTCTTGAAGGGGCTTAGGAATGAATGGCCGCAACGTACCAGTCGATTCATCACACCACACTAAGTCAGATATGCCAGGGAAAGTAGAGCGTACCGGTTGGAGAGAGGAGCTGTGGTCTGAAATTAACTGTATGGTATCGGGGTGTGCCGATTGCAACCGAGGTAGGTCCGTTAAGTCAATTAAGGTTGTGACAACACCAACACGCGAGAGAAAATCAGCGACCACATTGTCCGCTCCTCGGATGTAGCGAATGTCATTTGTAAATTGCAAGATGTAATCGATGTGACGAAAGCGTCGTGGGGGCGGATCAGCCACAGGATTTTTTATGGCAGGAACCAACGGCTTGTGATCAGTGAGCACATAGAAATCTCGTCCCTCACCATCAGTTCTGAAGTGTCTTATGGCCTCGTAAACTGTAAGTAGTTCTCTGTCGAATGCTGAGTATTTCTTCTGCGCGTTGTTTAGCTTTTTTGAGAAAAACTGCAGGGGGGTCGTAACATCGTTGTATGTCTGACTCAGTACTGCGCCAATAGCATTGTCACTAGCGTCAGTAGTGATAAACATTGTGGCATCCGCCCGTGGGTGAGCAATAGTGACAGCGGAGGCCAACAGCTATTTGAGTTCATTAAATGCCTTGTCCATGTCTGGTGTCCATGGTACCTGGCGGGTGCCAGACGTTTGTGGGCCAGCGAGAGCATCTGTGAGAGGAGCCTGCACCACAGAAGCAGCTGGCAAATGTTTCCGGTAATAATTAACTGTTCCGATGAACCTGTGTAATTCCCTGTAGGTCTGAGGGCGTAGCATCTCGAGAACAGGCTTGATCTTGTCCTGCGGTGGTGTCAGACCGTCCGATGACACAACATAACTTAGGAATGTGACAGATGACTGGTGCAATTGAGTCTTTTTATTGTTCAGTTCAATACCAGCGGCTGCTAAAATATCTGTCATGACTTGAACACGCTCCTCACTCTGTTCTAAAGTAGAAGCAAAAACCAATATGTCGTCCATATATACGAAACAAAAGTCTAGATGGGATAAAGTTTGATTAATGAAACGCTGCCACGTTTGGGGTGCATTTTTCAACCCAAACGGCATGAATTTGTATTGGAACAGCCCGAAGGGAGTGGTTATGGCAGTCTTTTCAATGTCCTCCGGAGCCATAGGAATCTGATGAAATGCGTGCTTACAGTCCAAAACAGAGAAGTACTTTGCACCTGCGAGCGCATGATTGAAGTCTGCGATGTGTGGGACCGGATATTTATCAATGATTGTGCGGGCATTTAAACGCCTATAGTCTCCGGCCATACGCCAAGTACCGTCTTTCTTTTGGTCAAACAGGATAGGACTAGCTCAGCAACCGGAAGAAGGTTCAATTATTCCCTTTTGTAACAGATCGTCCAATTGTTCTTTTGCAATTTTCATAAATTCCGGCTTGAGGCGGCGTGGACGTTGCAATATGGGTGGCCCATCGGTTAGACGTAACCGATGAACTGTGCCGTTAGTGACTACTGCAATACATGGCGCGGCACGATAGTCAGATGTCCGTGAAGCGGAGCAGGCAGTGGCGGACGGGCCAAGCTGTGGCACTGAGGGCACAGAAGTACAGGTGTGCCACCCGCTCGTAGGCTGCATAAAGGCTGCACACGTGTTAACATGGGTGAGGTTGGTACACTGGTTCTTGGTAGCGGGCCGTGCCGCTACGAGCGCTGTAGGCACGAGTGGGCGTGGCCGGACAGCAGATGGCCGTAGTTCATTGCCACAAGCTTGGCAAGTTAATTTTCCATTCGGAACGCAAGGAGCATGAGCACTCGGGCATACCCTATCATTACAAAAGGGGGTGCTGACACAGTTTACAGAGCTCACAACATTGTCGTTAACGTGCGCGGGCACGGGAACACCAGATCGGCACGGACTGACCTTGTCTGTAGCCAACAAGTCGTCTGCTTGTAGTGGCGCGAGGCATTGTTGTGTGGAGGCCAACTCGTGGTGTATGTCGCGGAGATGCAGCAGCATTTCCATACGTTCCATCCGCAACTTAGAAGACTTGGCGCACTCCACTAGCCACTTGTTTGTCCAAGATTGCAGCTCCAAGGATAGGTTTACACACTTCTTAGCACAGCACACATGTTTGGTGTTAGCCGAACTGTCACTCGGCGAAGCGAAAGGAATATGTTTGTTAAGGGAGGGGTAAAACACAGTATTTTGCACAAAATCTAGTGACAACTGATAGTGCTTGAGGAAATCAATTCCGAGAATAGGTTCTTCAATTGTTGACGCTAGAAACGTCCACTCCAGCTTGCACTCGGGCGAAAGTTTCACTGTATACAAAGTGGAACTCGAACACTGTAGGGTAGACAAGTTTACTGCACGAAGTATTGTTTTGTGTGGTTGCACTTTATTGGTTGCTAGGCGAACCAGCAGCAAAGAGACGTCTGCGCCAGTGTCTACCAGAAAACATACACCTGATCGTAAATCACGAACATAGACTCAACCACACTTACTGTTATTGTCCGAAACGGAGTGCAACGTGGGATGGTGCCCGTTGTTTACATCGCAGGAGGTGGCACCGTAGCCTACCTGCGGTTGGAGTTTGGGTAAGAACACGGTGAATGGCATTTGCGAGCTTGCTCCCCGAATCTCGCGTGGAAGAAACAGTAAGGTTGGGCAGGCCTGTGCCCTTGTGGGTAGTTGCTAGGTGACGGAGTATGTGCCCCAGAGTCTTTCACAGAGGCCGATGCACTGCCGTTGCGAGGAGTTGAAGGTGCAGGCAGGGCGGCTAGTTTAAAAAACTTGTTATCAGCAGCACCAGACAAGGGCGTGGTGTCAGAAAGCGTCTTAGTGCAGTCACGTCCAGAATGCAGTGCACAGAGCTCACGTTGCCTGGCGGAGTATGCTCTGTCGGCAGCGTGTAAACGTTCATTTACTGGCCTATCTTCATACGCAGAGATTGCAGTCTGGACAGGCAAAGGCAGCTTTTCAGTCCAGATTTCTGCGAGCGTGTCATCAGGCATAACTTGCTCATCGACGAGAAGACGGGTGCAGTGCCACAGCTGGGACAGAGACCTGTCGCCGAGACTCTCTTCGTAGATGAGCTGTCGCACATTTTCTCTCCTGGTTTTAGAGACGCACTCCAGTATCGTTTGTTTCGCCACAGCATACTTCCCTGCTAGGGGGGTGCTTTGACCAGATCATAAATTAAATCGACGCGGTCGTGAAGATGGTTCATGAGGCAGGCGAAGCGTGTGTCGTCGTCCAAAGCACAGACATTGAATGTTTGCTCAACCAGGTTAAACCAGAACTCCGGGTGAGCGGGTTTGAAGTCTGGTAATTTCAGCAGATTCGGTACTGCAGTCACTGCGGAGGTGCGCCTATTACTTCGGACAGAAGTAGAGCATGCAGAAGATTGCGAGTCCGGATTATTGGCGTCCCGTAATGCGGGAATCGCGAAATTCACTTGACGCCGGGGGGGGCGGCTGAGAAGCGACGGACGCTCGAACGGTGTGAGGATCGTAGTCAAAATGTGCATTCTCATTGACGTGGTAGCTCGGAGAGAAGCCACAAGTGCTTAAGTACGCCGGTGAATGTCCGTTATGCACACAGTATTCACTCGACCGTGAGTGGTGGGGCTGGTTGTAGATGTCAGAGTAATTACTATCCAGCAAAGAATTGTTGACCTGATTAGAAGCAACACAAGGATCCCACACACGTCCACTAGGATGCACACTCGGTGTGATATTTGCTGTTTGGCGAGCATTGAACACCTGTTGACTAGCCGGCGCGGAAGGATACACACGTGGCGGGAACTGATTCGAGTTTGAATTTACTACTGTATTTTCCAAAGTAGCAAAACCTCGCTCAACGCCACGAACTGTATTGAATTGTGTGTTCGACACAGGAGTAGAAATGTTCCGACCAACACTCTGTGGAGAACACATGGGAAGGTCTCGGCTAACAAAGCCAGAGTCCACGACTGTTGGCGGTTGGAAGAAACTGGCGGCACTCGATGAATTCCACTGCATGTTCTGGCTGAAGGATTCCGAAGATTCTTGCGGCATGTCCATACGACGGCAGGAGTGCTGAAGAGATGTTGCTGGAATCCGGGCGGCGGTGAATGCTGAAAGGCCATTGTCTGGAGCTGAACAAAGGCCCTTGCGATCGCGGAGAAACCCGACGCGGTAGCCGCGTAAATAACCTTCAGGCGGTAGCTCGGACGCGTATTACACAAAACCGGGGTCACCAGTGAGGGAATATGGTATAGTTGTAGGTAAACAACTAGAATTCTCTCATATACAGATTTATTCACACTTAGCGTCTACACAGATACAAGTCCGGAGGCTAACTGCCGTTAGCGTCCAACATGCTCTCCAAAGCCCTCTCCTCAAAGATAGCACACTTATGCACAGAACAAATATCGATTTTTATGGCGCTCTACGCCACAATAGCATTCATACATACCTGCGCAATGCGCATTACATTGTAAATCAAACATCCTGTAGCATAAAATACTTTAGACAAGCGAAATCACACAAAAAGTAGGACATTTGAGCATCCCCAACATAACTTTCGAGACAGTAGAACATTTTGGAAGAAAGCAGGACTGTGTTGGAAAAAACAGGAGAGATGGACACCCTATTGCAGAGGTATAGGCATGGTGAGCTCTGTGCAGTGAGGCACTGCAGCAATGGATGAGAAATTCCCAAACAACAGCAGAGGCATTCTTCCCCTCTTGACACGTGGAAGGGCCCAACATGCAGAAATAATAATTGCTTGAGTGATCAGCTCACCCACTCCAAATTTTTGTGATAGCAAATGCCGTGGATCTCTTTTTTACTTTTGTGCCATCCTGACAAAGTGTACAAGAAAGAACTTTTATGACATAAGTGTAATGGACTGCTGAACAGCAACAAAAAGTCCAATAACTAAGCAAACAATTGTAAAAAATATTTTTCAAAATAAAATAAAATATTGTCCCTCGTGCTCACAAATGAAATCAAGCATTTCCAAATCTTTTCATAATCACCACACATCATATGAGATGCTTTGCCTTGTTAAAATGACAATATAGCCATACAAAGCAAAATTTATCTGCTGAATACTTGCAGCCTCTTGATGCCATATTTTAAAAATTTATAATCCTGTCTGAAAATTACAGGTAAACTGGGATAGTGAGTATCAGTTCACATTACATAACTCAAGTATCAGAACTACTCTGAAAAACATAAAAAAAACATAAAATTGCTAAATGTCAGAGTCCTGCTATCAAAAGGAAAGGTTATTAGGAATTATATGAGTGATGAACAGCCACTCCATTCCCACGATCATGAGAGATCCAAGATGCAGACAAAAGCTGAAAGTAAAAGTAAGCCGTAGCAACTAGGTGCAGTTTTACCTGTTACAGATCACTGTTGCATCAGCTTTTTTACCTGCATCTTGTTTATCTTCTAATCAAAGCAAGTTTTCTGTCTTTATATTTCCTACACAGCTTTGTAATTCCTTGTTCAACTTTTTCAATAGAGAAAGATGCTTGAAAAGTTCTGATGATGATCTTTTTTTTCTGTGTGTGTCAGCAGTGTATGTTTGAATAAGAAAAGTTATAATTAAAGTAGACTGATTTATGATAAAATTATATCCAAGGGTTTATCAACTGCACACTTCCACTGGGAAAATTTCAATGCAGGTTTTGAGCACCACAATACAAAGATAATTAATATGAAATTTGAATGCTCTAATTGTAAAAATTGGTCTATAATAACAATGATTAGAAACGTCAGTGAAACAAAATCTGAAATCCTTTTTCTTTTTCTGAATAGGGTAACATGGAAAGTGTTATATCACAGTAAAGCGATGAACAAAAGGTTTTAATAAATTCATTTATGTTTTTCACAACTATTTTGAAATCTGCTATCTTCTCAAACAAAAGAAAGTAACAAAACAGAAATGAAAAGAGTGGTTGAGTTACCCCAGGTATACCAGTATTCCTAAAGAAAAAAGAATACTCTTTGAAATACATACTATAGAGAGACTACAACAACGCCAGAATTTGATAAATATTTTAAGATATAAATGCAGAGCCTAAATAAAATTATTAAGGTATCAGAAACAATAACAGATGCTAATTTCACAAAGAACAAAATAACATTAGTATGGATGTTGTTAAAAGAGAAACAGACAGACAGCTTGTAAAAGATAACAATATCATTTATCTAAAACACTCATAACAAGAGTTACAAAGACCAAACCAAAAACAATGTCCAAACAAAGAAAATAATAAAAATTATGGTTGACCCAAGCCCAAGTTTTTTCTGGCTCTTAGGACATTCTTTACAAAATTTTAAAGCAATTTGCTTTTGAAATAGCAAAGGAAGTAGCCAGTGTCTGTAATTCATCACCATCTAGTGAGGGGGTAAAAACATGGTGTTAACTATGATCAACATGATGCTGTAATAATGGTAAACGTTCTTCTGCACATATAGCCACAGTAAGCATACTTAAGAAGAGTGTAGGTATTGTTATCTATGCATGTACATTATTTTAGAGTTTTAGTCACAGTTTGAACTGAAAGTACTACAAAAAAAATGTCAATCAGTGGAAAGTCCAGGAAAGAATGGCGACAGTATAGAAAGCACAGATTGTTACTCACCACATAGAGGTGGCATTGAGTCACAGACAGGCATAATGAAGAAGACTGCTAAAATTTTAAAGCTTTCAGACAGAGTCCTTCTGCGGTAGAGAACACACACACATATTCACACAAGCACAACTCACACATACACAGTCACTGTCTCAGGGCACTGGAGACCAACTGCTACTACATCTGATGGAGTAGTAATCTGCTAGGATGGCTTGTGGGGAAGGGGAGGAGGCATGACATGGAAGGATAGCAGAATATAGGTGGGAAAATGTGCTATTGCTGCCCAGCAGAACATGCAGGGGCTTGGTGGGGACAGGGTAATGTTGTTATGTAGGAATACTGTGATGGGTAGGAGGGTTTGGGGGGGGGGGGGGGGTGGAAGAGGAGAGAAGTAGAGAAGGGGAAAATATTTGTAGATGAATTGGCAGGATAGAAGACGTGTAGTACCGGGGTGTTAGCGGGAATAGGTAGCTAGGAGACAAGACAAGTGAAGTCTTAGGCCAAAAGGTTATGGGGATGAAGGATATTTCATAGGGAGAGTTCCCACCTCCTCTACGCAGAAAAATGAACGAGGGTGGGAAGAATCCAGATGGCACGCACTGTGAAACAGCCATTGAAGTGAAGCATGTCATGTTGGGTGGCATGTTTAGCAGTATGAGTGGCTACCCCGAAACTGTGCCAAGAACTAGTTGGAACACTCACTTTCTAAACATGCTCCCCAACATTATGTACTTCTCTTTAATGACTGCTTCAGCGCCCATGCCATCTGCATCCTTCCTATCAAAACCAGCTTTTCTGACTGTGCAGGTGGGAACTACCCCTACAGCATATCATTCATTCTCTTAACCTGACCTAAACCTTCGCTAGTCCCTGTCTCCCATCTACCTATCCTCTTCCCTGCTACCACTACAGTACTACACATGTCTTCTGCCCTGCCAATGCACCTACAAATATTTTCCCCTTCTCTACCTCTCTGTCTTTCCTTGTCACCAGGGCAGGAAAGAGGAGAGAAGTAAAGAACGGGAAAGTATTTATAAGTGTGTAGGCGGGATAGAAAGTGTGTGTAGCCTCTTTCCTACCCAGGTGGAAAGGAAAGAGGAGAGAAACAAAGAAGGAGAAAGTATTTGTAAGTGTGTAGGTTGGATAGAGGGTGTGTGTAGCCTTCCGACGCTGTGCTTAACAGCCCTATCCTGGCCCAAACAACACCTTCCGCACTCTGATGGGAAGCATTGGCATCTTTTCCCACCCATACTATGTTATCCCTCCCCTTGCCACCTCATGTGCCCTCCTTACCCCCAATACCCATCCCAGCAGATTGCTGCTCTGTCGGATGCAATAGTGGTTGGGCTCTAGTGCTCTGAGGCAGTTGCTGTGTGTGTGTGTGTGTGTGTGTGTGTGTGTGTGTGTGTGTGTTTGTGTGTATTGTGCTTGTGTGAATGTGTGTGTGTTTTCTAGTGCAGAAGAAAAATTCTGTCATAAAGCTTTTATATTTTAACAGTCTTTTTCATTGTGCCTGTCTGCAACTCAAGTACTGCTGTATACATATTCGCCTATATTTCTTATGTACACTAATAAAAGCAATATTTCTTATGATTTATGCTGTTAAAGATGTGTGTATGTGTAATAGATATAGTGTTTAAAATCATGACATCAATTCACATTGACTCATCTCACAACAGCTGACTTGTCTGATATCAGTTTATATCTACTGTACAAAAATGGTGAAGAGAAACAATAATAGCAATACAGTTCAATACTAATTTGCATGATAAATTTTTAGTGGCTGAAGAAACAATATGAGGCAAGGAAAAATGTGGGATTTGTGGAAGAAGATCTTCTCCCAGAAGAGAAGGACCCAGACTGGCTCAAACAAAAAGGAGAGTAAGTACAGCTTGCCTGAAAAATTTTTTACACTTTTCCTTCAAGTGGCATGTATCCTATAAATTCTGAACATCCTGTTATTAAAAGTTGCGGAATTTTCCATTATTGATCATTTGGACAGATCAAAATGTGCAATACTTATAGTATACAAAGCTTCACTGTTAATCTCTTTTGTTAAAAAATATTATTCATATTCAACAATGTGAAAAGGGTAGAGTGCTCCTCACCACATAGAGGAGGCTTTGAGTAGCAGACAGGCACAATGAAAAGAGTGCCAAACTGTAGGACTAGGGCAAAAATATCCTTCTTCAGAAGCAGCATAAAACACACACACACACACACACACACACATACGCACACACTAGCATAACTCTCACACATGTGGCTACAGTCTACAAGCCACTCGGGACTGACTGTTGGCTGTGCTTGTGTCTGACATGGGCAGCACTCTGAAGTGGGTGATGGGGGTAAGGAGGAGGTATGGGCTTGGCATGGGGAATGATATCAGGGCAGGTGTGGAGGGAAGATGATATGTTGCTGTGGGAGTGAGCAGACTCATGCTTGGACAGGATAGAGCAGCTAGGTGCAGAGTGAGAAGGCTGCACTGGGGGACTTCCGAGCCACACTACATCGGTCTTGTCCAGATACATCTCATGGCCACATGACTGCACAGAATGTTGGTGCAGCATCTCTAATGTGAAATATAAGTATTCCTAGACATTAAAATAGTTCACAATTCCTCCCACGTACTTGCGTATTTTCACTTTATTTTCTGTATGTTCCTGTGCCACGCATACTCTCTTGAGCCCAATACCTAATCATCCCCACCCTCCTATCTTTCCTATCCAACATGCATGTACTGACCCATCTAATCCAGTTACACCTGCTGTCCCCTTTGTTCACACATATCCACTCAACAAGCTTTATCTAACTATTATTGTTTTTCTTTATTTATTTTTCTTTTTGATCTCATTGTATTTTCATGTCAATTTGAGTTCATTCTTGTCTTTCAGCATCAGCCCTACACCCTCAGGTCTCACCTTTTTCCCCCTATGACTCATCCACTTCATCTTTCAGTGATCTTTTCCTTGCAGTGTTGTTGAGTATCAAGAGTGGTGCAAGAAGTATTGACCACTGCAGAGATACTGCACAGCAAGCAGTATCACAAGGCACCAATGTGGTGCTAGGAAGAAGCCATGCCTCCTGTAGTTCCAAGGCACCACAACCACACCTCTGGCCTGAAATAGTTTCAACAGAGGCCAGCAGGTCACTGTTCAAGGTCAGATCACGCCCACTTCCAGGAAGTAGAGGGAATCATAAATAAAATGCAAAACAAATTCTCGATGGGATGGGATGAAATCTCCTCCATTATATTAACACAATGCAAACATTCACTCATACCTGTTCTGGTCCACCTCATCAATGAAAGTTTGAATAAAGGTGTGTTTCCATCTGAATTAGAATATAAAATAGTCAAGCCATTGCACAAAAACGGTAGTATTGACAAAGTTGAAAACTACCAACCCATTAGCTTAATTCCAATCTTAAACAAAGTATTAGAAAGGATTATTTCACTATGGTTAGAAAACTTTCTTGTCAAAGAAAAAGTGCTACAAGAAACCCAACAGGGTTTTAGGAAAGGCTATTCAACACCATCCGCCATATGTGATATAGTACACACGATACTTATGAAATTAGATGAAAAAGAAAGGGTGGCATGTTTGTTCCTAGATTTATCACATGCATTTGACACAGTATCTCATGAGCTGCTACTTGAGAAACTGGAAACTTATGGTATCAGAGGAATAGCCAATAGTCTCACACAGTCATACCTACAAGACCGATATCAGGTCACACAAGGCACACACAAAGTGGGCAACGTTATTAAGAAGTACAATTCCAGTCCAGCTATAGTAAAGTATGGTGTGCCCCAAGGGTCAGTTCTGGGCCCTTTATTGTTCATACTGTATGTTAATGATCTGCCCCAGATCACAACAGCAAGATACTTAACTATGCGGATGACAAAACAGTTGTTAACTGGGGAACCAACGACAATGATTTGGCGCAAAATTGTTCTGGTGTCTTATTTGGATTGAAGAATTACTTGCAAAACAATCACTTAAGCTTAAACATCAATAAAACAAATCTAATGAAGTTTCAAATACACCACAAACAGGATGATATGCAATGGAGTGTTGTGTCTGATGATGGTTCAGAAATAAAATTGAAAGATAAAACTTTCTTCCTTGGTTTAATGTTAGATCAGCATCTCTTGGGAGCATCATATCGATTTCTTATGCCAAAAACTAAGCAAATCAATTTATGCAATGTCGACAATGTCACAATTTCTTAAATATGAGCAAATGAGTATAATTTACTAGGCTTTAGTGTATCCATACCTCACATATGGAATTGAAGTATGGGGATATGCTGCTGCCACGCATGTAAATAGGGTATTCATCCTTCAAAAAAATGCAGATAGGATCATGTGTAAGCTTAGATATAATGAGTCCTGCAAAGCAGTTTCAAAAATTAAGAAACTACTAACACTCCCATCACTATATATTTATAAAACTGTTCAGCTGATGCTAAAATACAAGCAGTACAATCATCTAAATAGAGAACTGCACATGTTCAATACTAGAAGGGACGATAAATATCACCTGGAAAGAAATAATACAAAAAGTTCAGACAAGAGCCCCTATTACATGGGGATCAAATTTTATAACTAACTTCCAAAAAAATTAAAGAGCTTAAGTGGAAACTGCTTTGAAATTGCCTTGAAGGAGTTCCTCAGCAATAAGTGTTTTTATAGTATTAAGGAATTTCTCTCAGAGGAATAGAATACTTTCATTTGTATAAATAGTATTTACATGTACCAAAAAAAAAAAGCAACATATTTCTTATCTGTAGGCCTATTGTATATAAGTGTTTCCCACAATTTTATTAGGGGAAATGATCACTATGTGAACTATCTAAAACAAATCCTTGTATTTGTCCATGGAGAATAAATAAATTAATTAATTGTCGATGTGCTGCCTACTCATTGTGACACAGCCTGTATCAGCTGTAACGGAGTGAAGAGACTTCTGCCTCCTGAACAGTGTTAACAAGTGTCTATGAACTAATGTTTTCTAGTTACTTCAGCAAAGCCACAGTAAGGCCATCGTGAATTTGTATGCATTCATCACTAAGTAATCATGGCTCATTTGCCATGTTCCGAATCACAGGTTCATGGGTGCAACCTCGTAGCTACAGCCCAGCCTGGCAAGCAAAGATGACTTTTGTTGTAATTAATAAAGTATTACTTATTCAGAAGGTTCTAATTAACTGTATTATTACTAGCTACTTCAGTGTCCAGATAATCAGACATGCCATTTCTCTTGTATTTTTACATGGGTGTTGTTTTTTTTTTTTTTTTTTTTTTTTTTTTTTTTTAAAAATCCCTCACTATGGATTTTTTGCTCCTTCCATCTGCTCCAGTATAGAAAAGTTTCCCTATCCCTAGCTAGAACAGTGTCCCACATACTGCTCCTGAGTTGTTGCTAAGCTCAAGGATTTTCCCCAAAAGGCCTGACAATCAAATTACCAATCTCTCCATGCAACCCCTCCTTTCACAGTGGCCATAATTCTGTCAGTCCATAGCCCTCACCTTCCTAGTCCTGCAAAACCTTATAAATTCAAGCCAAACCTCCATGTAGTACCTCCTCTCCATCTGTAAAATTCTTCTGAACTGAAACTCTTGCACTTCAGGAACTGGAGCAGCATGCTCAATGCCACCTCAAAGATCTCACCAAACTGTTCATCTACTCTTCATCAAACCTCCTCTGCATCCCTCATTGCTGGCAAATCCTGCCTTGCAGACCTTCTACATTTACCATACCCTCAAAACTCCCTCCCACCAACATAAAGAATCTAGAACCTAAAAAGATGCAAAATACCCTCATGAACATGTCCTCCAAATGCCTCAGTCCCACAGAAGTATCTTTCCTTTATAGCCCCATTTTTTATTTACAATGTCTGATCACGTCACTATCCAAAACATCTAATAAATCATCCTAATGGAAACTACACCACTGCTCATGGTAGCAACAGCATGTTCCAAGTTAAAGTTCTTATCACTTTCGACTTTGACCCCTCCGCGCTTGCTCTCGCAGCGCGCTTATGCAACGTGGCGGCGCGCCAGCAGACGGGAGCACTCTAGTGAGGCTAGTGCTCCCGTCCGGGATAACGCTCCCGCGGCAGAGCGAAAAATTTAGTCATGCTAGATTTGTTTAAAGATTTCTCCTTCTTCTGATCCCTACAGTGTAAACACTTTTTCACCACTGACTATACCAATCAGACTCAATCCAAAACTAATATTGAACCCTGCCTGAATCTGTTCATCCTCCATCCAGCCGTGATCCATCCCCACTGCCCCCAAAGCACCACAGATTTCCTAATCTTGAACCCTGCCTCACCATTATTCCCAGAATCCCTCAACATGGAAACAAACCTTATATCTGCAGAAAGAACCTTGCTCCACCACATGAAAACTGATCCTAACCTTATAATCCTACCTGCTAACAAATTCTCCGCACTGTCTTATACTTGCCCCCTAAATTCCATAAAGCCAGCTATCCAGAATGCCCTGTGTGGCCTGTCAGTGTGCCCCCACTGAGAGAATCTCTGCTCTGGTGGACCAACATCTTCAGCTTATTACCCATAGCCTCCCCTCCCGTTTAAAAGACACCAATCATTTCCTCCAGTGACTCTTCACAGTTGCTGTCCCTTTTCCATCCAGTACTCTACTCATCATCGTCAGTGCCACTTCCTTCAACATTAACATCCCCAACATCAATGGCCTTGCTGCTATTGCACACTACCATTGCCGAAACACAACTGTCTCCAAACTTATAAACAACTTCTTGTCACCATAACCAGTGTCCTCATCCACAGTTACGTCACCTTTGAAGGCCAAATGAATCCATGGTGCAGCAATGGGCATCCACCTGGCCCATCCTATGGTAACCTATTCATGGGCCATCTGGAGGAATCCTTCTTAACCAACCAGAATCCCAAACCCCTCACCTGGTTCTGATTCACTGATGACATCTTCATGATGTGAGGCACCCTATTCACTTTCCTCCAGAACCGCAACACACCCACCCCCATTTGCTTCACGAGGTCCTCATCAACCCAACAAGCAAACTTGATCAATGTTGATCTCCACCTCAAGGATGGTTACTCAGTACCTCCATCCACATCAAATCTACCAGCTATCAACAATATCTCCACTTCAGCAGCAGTGACCCATTCCAGAACAAGAAATTCCTCCCACATAGCCTAGCCACCTGTGGTCGTCACATCTGAAGTGACAAGCATCCCCCTCCAAAGATAACAAAGGTCTCACTGAGGCCTTGAAAGACTGAAATTACTCTCCCAATCTTGTACAGAAACAGGTCTCTCAAGCCTTGTCACTCCAGTCACCTACCACATCCCACATGCCCACTGTCTGGCCACAAGGAAACTTCTGTCTTGTGTTAATACATCCATGACTGAAGCAACTGAACCACAGTCTCCTTCAGTGTTTTGAAAGCCTTGTGTCAGGTCTTGAAATGAGAAAAGTCCTACTCACTATCCTCCCCACGATTACCATACTGGTATTCCACCACCTACTGAACCTCACAGTGTCCTTGTCCATCCCTAATCCACCCCTGATCCCAACCCCTTGTCTCAATGCTCATATCCTTGCAGCAGACCTTGATGCAAGACCTGTCCCACACGTTGTCCCTCTACCACCTACTCCAGTTCCACCACAGTCATACCCTGCCCCATCAAAGGCAGGGTTACATATGAAAGCAGCCACATGATCTACTTACTGGGTTGAAAGCACTGTGCTGCTTTCTATGTGGTCATGACAGCTAACAAGGTGTCTTCCCACATTAAGAGCCATCACCAAATTGTGGCTGAAAGATAGCTGGTTTACCCAGTTGCTGATCATGCCACCCAACATAGTGTGCTTCACTTCAACAAGTGCTTCACAGACTGTGCCATCTGGATCCTTCCTACCAACAACATCTTTTCTGAATTGTGCAGGTGGGAACTCTCCCTACACCATATCGTTTGTTAATGTAAACCCTCCGTCTCATCCTTCACTAATCCCTGTCACCTGCCCTCCTCCCTACTCCCACTCAGTACTACGCACACCTTATATTCCACCAACCCACTTACCAGTATTCCCCCCTTCTCTGCATCTCTCCTTTCCATTCTCCCTTTCCCCCTTCCTCAGCACAGCCCTATCCCATCCCCACTGTGCACCTGTTCACTCCCGCAACAGCAAATCATCTTCCCCTACACCTACCCTGCTATCCCTTCCCCTCTACATTCGACACCTTCTCCTTACCCCACCATCCACCTTGAATTGCTACTCATGTCAGATGCAGCTCACAGTCAAGCCTAAGTGACCATAGGCAGTAGCCATGCATGTGTGAGTCATGTTTGTGTGAGTTCGTGTGTTTTCTGCTTCTGAAGAAGACTTTTTTCGGTAACTTCTACATAGAGTATGTGAAAGAACTTGCCCATCTTCTAGCAGCAGGCCTCTGGAGGGCAAAGCAATCATAATGGTTGGAAAAAAAAGACAGGTGATTCCCATTTTCAAAGAGGATCATCAGACAGAAACATAAAACTATAGACCTTTACCTATGATATCTGTCTGTTGTGGAATTTAGAAACATGTCTTATGCTCACATATGATGACATTTCTGGAGACAAAAAATCTGCTCTGTAGACATCAACAGGGGTTTAAAAAACAACAATTATATGAAACTCAGCACTCTGTTTGTCCACAAGAAGCACTCTGTTTGTCCACAAGACCCAGAAAGCAGCAGATACAGTTCCTCTTGTAGATGCCATTTTCCTTGATTTTGGGAAGGCAATTGGACTGTTCCACTTTCCACCTAGTGAACAAAATAAGAGCTTATAGAATGTCTGTTTGATTAAATTGAAGAGTTTCTAGCAAACAGAACACGGGTTTTTGTTCTCAGTGGAGAGAAGCTTTCAGAGAGAGAAGTAACTCTGGGTGGGCTACAAGGGAGTGTTCTAGGAACATTACTTTTCATACTATATGTAGATGACCTAATAGATAACAGAAGTTCCACAAAGCTTTTTGTGGACGATGTTGTTGTATACAAAATAGTTGCAGTGCTATATAATTGTATAAAAGTGCAGGAAGATTTGCAGGGGATCGGCACTTGCTGCAGAGAATGCCAGATGGCTGTCACCATAAACAAATGTAACATATTGCGAACACACAGAGTGAAAGACACTCTACTTAATGATTACACAATTGTAGAAAAATCACTGGAAGCAGTTGCTCCCATAGAATATCTAGGAGTATGTGTATGGAGAAATTTGGAGTGGAATGTTCACATAAAATTAAGTAAGGCAGATGCCAGACAGAGATTCATTTGAAGAATCCTCAGAAAATACTGTTCTTCAACAAAGTAAGCAGCTACAAAACACTTGTTTGACCAATACTTGAATATTGCTTGCCTTTCTAGGATCCATATCAGATACGATTTACACTGATGTGACATAAGTCGTGGGATACCTTCTAATATTGCATTGAACCTAATTTCACCCAGTGTAGTGCAGCAGCTCGAAATGGCATGGACTCAACAAGTTGTTGGAAGTCCCCTGCAGAAATATTGAGCCTTACTGCCTCTATAGCCATCCATAATTGCGATAGCATTGCCAGTGCAGGATTTTGTGCACAAACTGACCTCTTGATTATGTTCCATAAATGTTCAGTGGGATTCATGTTGGATGATCTGGGTAGCCAGATCATTCACTTTAATTGTCCAGAAATGTTCTTCAAACCTGTCACAAACAATTTTGCCCTGGCTACATGGTGCATTGTCATTCATAAAAATTCCATTGTTGTTTGGAAACTTGAAGTCCATGAATGGCTGCAAATGGTGGTGGTGGTGGTGATGGAAAGTTCCTATGGGATTAAATTGCTGAGGTCATCAGTCCCTAGGCTTACACACTACTTAATCTAACTTAAAGTAACTTACACAAAGAACAACACACACACCCATGCCCAAGGGAGGACTCGAACCTCCGTGGGTGGGGTGGGTGGGGGGGGGGGAGGGGGGGGGGGAGCCGCGTGAACCATGGCAAGGTACCTAAGACCCTGCAGTTACCCCGCACAGCTGCAAATGGTCTCAAAGTAGCAGAACATAACCATTTCCAGGCAATGATCAGTTCAGTTGGACCAGAGAACCCAGTCCATTCCATGTAAACACAGCCGACACCATTATGAGGCCACCTCCAGCTTCACAGTGCCCTGTTGAAAACTTGGGTCCATGGTTTTGTGGGGTCTACACCACACTTGAACCCTCCCATCTGCTCTTACCAACTGAAAATGGGTCTCATCTGACCAGGCCATGGTGTCCAGTCATGTAGGGACCAACTGATATGGTCACAAGCCCAGGCGAGATGTCGCAGATGATGTAATTCTGTTAGCAAAGGCACACTTGTCTGACATCTGCTTCCATAGCCCATTAACACTAAATTTCGCAACACAGTCCTAACTGATATGTTCATCGTATATCTGTTGCTTGTCTTTAGCATTGGCAACTCAATGCAAATGCCACTTCTCTTGGTAGTTAGTGAAGTGTGTTGGTAGTTAGTAAAGTGTGACGGTCACTTCATTATCCGTGGTGAGAGGTAATGCCTAAAATTTGGTATTCACTGTGGCTCTTGGAACACTGAATTCCCTCACGATATTCAAAATGGAAAGTTCCTTGTATCTAGCACCAACTACTACTGTGAATTCAAAGTCTGTTAATTCTGATTGTGTGGCCAAAAGCATGTCAGAAATCTTTTAACGTGAATCATCTGAGTACGAATGACAGCTCTGGCATTCCACTGCCCTTTTACACCATGTGTACACAATACTACCACCATTTCTATATTTTGATATCACTGTCCCAAGACCTTTGTCACCTCAGTGTATAATGGAAATAGAGAAGATCCAAAGAAGAGCAGCACATTTCAACATACGTTGATTTAGTAGGTGCGAAAGCTTCAAAGAGATGCTCAGCCAACGCCAGTGGCAGACGCTGCAAGAGAGGCATTCTGCATCACGTTATGGTTTACTGTTAAAGTTCCAAGAGTGTATGCTCATAGAAAAGTCAGTCAGTATATAGCTTCCTCCTAACGGGGTGGTACTGGGTGATGAAGGGGCCACTCCTTTGTGGCTGGTTCTTGGGGGTGTGAGGGGAAATGGCGCAGGAGATCTGTTTGCCATATCCCCCAAAACAACCTACCAACTCTCCACCAAATCTAGATCCAAGACATTCCCGTAACACTGTTGTTAACCTTTCCCTCAAACATCTTAGTTCCACAGAAGTTTTAGTCCTTTCCAAAGACCTCGCCTTTAGTCCTATGCCCAAATTTAACCATGCTGGACTTGTCAAAGACCTACTCTCCACACCCAATCCTTGCAATGGAAGCACTTCTTTGCTACCAATCCCTCCAAATACTCTAATTTCAACATTGAACCCTGCCTCACTATCCAACCATGATCCTACCACCTAACCACCTGCTGGTCACCTTCCAGGAATTCCTTACCTACAACTTAGCTTCACCATCCTTCTCCAGGTCCTTCAACCTTTCAGTAGAAGGAACGACGGTCATACACAACCTTAAAACAAATCCTGACCTATCATCCTACCTCCAGACAAAGGTTGCACCACTGTTACTATGAATCACAGTGACTACCTGACAGAAGGCTACCACCAATTATCTTTCTTCTCCACCTATAAACTCGGCCACATGGATCCCATCCCAGAGGTTCAACACAAACTCCAATCCCTGCTCAAAGCCTTAGGCTCTTCCTAGAACATCTTCTGTGAATCCATTTCCCTCCTCACCCTTATGACACCCCAAACACCCACCTTCTACATACTCCCCAAAATCCACAAACCCAACAATTCTGGACACCCCAATATGGCTGGTTATTGTGCCCCCACTGAAAGAATTTCAGCCCTCATTGACCAATACCTCCCACCAATTGCCAGTAATCATGCCTCCCACATCAAAGACACCAACCACTTCCTTCACTGACTCTCCAACATCCCCATCACTTTACCTCCTGGATCCCTACTTATCACTGTTGATGCCACCTCCCTGTACACCAACATCCCTCATGCCCGTGGTCGTACCGCTATTGAACACTATCTTTTCCAGTGTCCTTCAGACTCCAAACCTACTACCTCATTTTTCATACACCTTACTAAATTTATTCTAACCCACACTACTTCTCATTTGAAGGGAAGGTATATAAACAAATCCACAGTACATGGGCATTCACAAGGCAACTTCCTATGCCAACCTTTGTATGGACCACCTAGAGGAGACATTCCTAGCTCCCAAAACACCAAACGCTTAGTCTGGTTCAGTTTCATTGATGGTATCTTCGTGATCTGGGCTTGGGGCTAAGGCATCCTATCTTCATTCCTTGACAACCTCAATGCTTCCTCTCCCGTTCACTTCATGTGGTCCTCCTCAACCCTGCGTACCAACTTCCTAAATGTTGACCTTCTCCTCTATGGTGGCTCCATCCACACCACTGTCCATGTTAAATCCACCAACCACCAACAGTACCTGCATTTTGACAGCTGTCATTCCTTTCACACCAAAAAATTCCTTCCATACAGCTTGGCACTCAGGAATGGCATATGTGCAGTGACAAAAAGTCCCTTGCTGAGTATGCTGGGGGTCCCACTAAGGCCTTCACAGACAGGCGTCCCCCGACTTAGTCCACAAACAGATCTCTCATGCCATTTTCTCTCACACCTCCAATCCTCCCACCACCCCCAAGACCCAGCCACAAAGGAGTGTTTCTTTGATCACCCAGTATCATCCCAGACTGGAACAACTGAATCACATTCTTTGCCAGGGCTTTGATTACCTTTCATCACGCTCTGAAATAAGGGACATCCTGCCTGAGATACTTCCCACCCTTCCTGATGTGGTATTTCATGAGCCACCCAACCCCCACAACATCGTAGTCCATCCTTATGCCACTCCTGATCCCAAACCGTTGCCACAAGGATCATATCCCTATGGAGAGAGACCGTTCATCTCCCTTCCCCTTCCCTGCTCCCTCCAGATTGCTGTTTACATCCCACATGATAGTTGCATTCTGGCCTGAGAAGTTGGAGCTGGCTGTTGTGTGTGCATGAGATGTGCTTTGCTTGCTTGTGTGTGTGTGAATGGTGTGTGTGTCTCTCTTTTACCGATGAAGGCTGTGGCCAAACACTCTATGCTAGTGTCTTGTAATTGTGCCTGTTTGTTACTTGATGTGTCTTCTTTACAGTAAGTAGCAATCTGTCTTTTCCTACATTGTTGACAAATGAACTTACATCTTTTACTTACTGTGCTACATTGTCACCAATGTTCTAAACACATTTCTCCCATCATGTTACCCGTTTCAATATGCCCTGTTCATAGAAGACCATTTGGTTGCAGTATAGCCATCTTCGGACTGCTGATTTTCACTTCCACATCTGTCACAAAGCATTGGCCGGCCATGGATTTTCTTTGTGGGGCCAAACAGATGGAAGTCCAATGGTGCAAGGTATGGACTGTATGGTGAATGCTGGAGAAACTCCCACCTACATTTGGTGATTTTCTCACGAACAGGAGCAGCAGCATGGGGCCGAGCATTGTCATGAAGAAGTGTGACACTGTCAGCATTAATATTGTGATGTTTGTCATGAAGGGCATGACACAACTTAATCAAAGTTTTAATGCAGGCTGCAGCATTCACAGTGGTTCTATGTTCAACAAGGTCCACCAATAGCATATCACACATATCCCAGTACACATGTCACAAGCAGATTTCTAGCAGATTGAGTACTTTGAATTTTTTTCTGTTTGGGGAACTATGATGTTTCCAATCCATAGATGCCAACTTGATTTCAGGTGTGTATTGGTACACCCACAACTCATCACCATTAATGATTCCTTTCAGAAAATCATACCCTTTTGTGGCATAATGCATTAAGTGATCCAAGTTTGGCATCATTTGCTGGCCCATGTGGCTGTCTGTCAGGTTCTTAGGCATCCAGAGAGCACTATTTTACAAAATTTCATCATGTCATGAACAACATCATACTCTCCACCACAGGAAATGTTGAACTGTTGTGATAAGTTTCACAGTTGCACATGCCATTGCTACCTCAATGGCTCTGACATTCTGCGGGGTTGCAGCTGTTACCAGCTGCCTGGAATGTGGTGAGTCAGTAAGGTTCACATGACCTTCTTGGAAGAACACACATCACCTGGGATATTGCTACACCCCATACAGTCGTCCACATATGTGCCATGCATGTCCGTGTGAATTTCACTCAGTTCGTGCCCTTTGGTGCACAAATATTGCACAAATATTGCTCTTCATAAGTTGACAACAGTAACATGCACGCCATGTTTGTTATGTAGTTCAGACTTCTCTCACTAGAGCTCCACATGAAAACAAAATACGCTCTGTAGCACAAACTTCAGACAGTATCGTTGTGAAACTTCAACATGCAAGCTGCAATACCAGAGGAGAAAAATATTATTGTGTGTTACTTTCTACTCCTCCCATGTATATACAACTGACGCACCCTGTCACTGTCCATCCTAGCATGGTGGCAGTGTTGTTTGTCTAGCTCTAGCAGAAACCTTGAGCTGTCAGTTTGTAAGATGTGTAAATTGGAGTAAAAATTTGCACGCTGAAACCTAAGATGGTTAACATTACATACATACTAAATTTTTTACAGCTTATGGTAGATGCTACTCACCATATAGTGGAGATGCAGAGTTGCAGATAAACACAACAAAAAGACTCTCACAATTAAAGCTTCTGACCATGGACCTTCATCAGCAGACACACATACACATGTGCACACAAACACACACACACACACACACACACACACACACACACACACACACACACACACATGACTGCAGTCTCAGGCAACTGGTTTCAGATGCCTGAGGCTGCAGTCGTGTGTGTGAGTTGCGTTTGCGAGAGTGTGTGTGTGTGTGTGTGTGTGTGTGTGTGTGTGTGTGTGTGTGTGTCTATTGTTGACAAGGGGCCATGGTCGAAAGCTGTAATTGCTAGTCTTTTTGTTGTGCCTACCTGCATTTCGGCATTTCTGCTATATGGTGAGTATCAACTTTCCTTCTCGTAATATGGTATATGCTGGTAGATTTCTGGTGACACTCAGTGTTTATAATGAATAGGCACTGAAAATGGAAGCTGCCAGTTTATATTAACACCAGGTCCACTCATACTGCCACAAGAAACAACTATGTGGGGGAGTTGGAAAATAAGTTTCCCCTGTCGACTGTGGTCAGAGTTGTGTGTGTGTGTGTGGGGGGGGGGGGGGGGGGAGAGAGAGGGAGAATGAGACATTAAAAATAAGACATATCTTTATTTGTCTACATAATTTGCAAGTACATTGAGATATTTGTCATACTTTATAAGCTTCAAAAAGCCATCCAGGAAAAATTCTGGGCGTTGCATACGGAAGAAGCATAGAGCAGCTTGTTTGACATCAGCATTGCTGCCAAATCGCCTTCCGCTGAGAGTCTTCTTCAAAGCAGGAAACAGATGGAAGTCACTTGGTGCGAGATCCGGACTGTAAGGTGGATGGTGTAGGCACTCCCAACCAAGAATTGCAATATGGTTTTGCATTGCCTCCACTGTGTGTGGTCTAGCATTGTCATCCAACAGCAGAACACCAGATCTGAGAAGGCCAGGCTGCTTTTTCCAAATTACCTTTTTCCATTTCAACAGAGTGGCACAGTACCATGCAGCATTGATGGTTGCATCCTTCAGAAAGTCCAGCACGTACTTATGGCATATTTACTACTACTATTAGAAAACTTAGATGTGATCTAGTCCTTTTAAAACCCATGACATGAGACAAAACCCTTGGAATTGGCTCCCCACCTGCTCAGAATAAAATCAACACAAAACAAAGTTAAGGCTGCGATGGCACTTGGCACAGAGGTGCTCAAAACAATCGTTACTCGTCGTTGCCTTTCCCTATATGAGCGACATGCTGCACAAGCTGCTCAGCTGATATGTGCCCCTCTTGCTCTGAAATGAACTGGTTTAAGGATCTCAGCAGACCTGACTCCAGAGTTTGATTTAACAAGGTCATATTCAGCCTTGGCAAAAACTCTAAAGTTGTTTCTGGCCAGTACAGCTGTGGCTGTGTAACATTCAATTGCGTGACTACTGAAATTGATGCTGGCAGATAGAAGGTTGGTCCTATTATGTTACACTCAGTTCCATTGATTAAAATTCCGCTCCCCTCGAGATCTATATGTTTCACTTCTGCAAATACTCCCTGCTCAAAACTAGTTGCTACTACTATCAAATTTTCATAGGTGGAGAATATCCAATCCATCCTGATCTATTGCAAGCTCAATTTTGGGTCCACGATGCCCCTTGGACAGTCTATTTCTTTCCTCCTGGCTAAAAATAACTGCACCGAGCACATGTCCAAATTGGTGCTTATCACCCTGGCTGGACCTACTGTTACCTTCTTTCTATGGCAGCTTTGTAATTCCTCCCTTGTCATCTCGGCGTACCGGCTGTTAACTGCTGAGATCAGCAATACCTCCTCAGTTTTTTACTTCTACCAACTTGCTCAACACTCCCCTTTTCAGTGATGTGAGGACAGTGATCACCATCACCCTTCCTCCCTCTTCAAAAAGGCTGCTGTCCCCAGCAGGCTCACAATACTCGAAAACGCATACAACATATGAAAATACAATGCCTAATTAATCTACGCAAACCCAATGATTCGTAACAAGAAAACAAAAAACTACAAATACTCTACTACTTTCTGGATCGCAAAGCACGCGGTACATCATGCCGTACTCTATCTTCCTGGTTTTCCCTGTGCTTAACACCTTTCTCCACTCTCTCTTTCTTCCTCTTCCCTTCCTGTGACATGCCTGGAATCACATGTGGACAACCCTTAAATGGCTGCAACTGCTCAATGTGTACTATCGTTGTTCTAGTTGGCAGCTGAAGCTTAACATTAACGGGGGATGTGGTTTCAACTACTTGGTATGGTCCTTGAAACCTTGTGACGAACTTCTTCATTTTCCCTTTTGGCGTATAGGGGCTGAATAACATTACCCATTGCGCTACTCTGTACTGTGGTAAAATTCCTTTCCACTTCACTGCGTCTTCCTCCCTTTCAAAAGCCTTCATATTCATCTTTTGTAAACGTTTCCAAACATCCCGAATTGTCCTCGAGAATTGATGTACAGATTCATCGTTCTTTCCTTTCTGTAGCTTCACTAAATCAAACGGTGACGGCATTTTTCACCCTGAGCAGTAGTAAAGTTAGCTTTGAAAAGTGGGCCACAGTGCATAGCGTGAAGCAGTCACCCTTCATTTTCTGGGAAAGGGGAAAAGTGGGCTGTTCGCGTGGGTTTAAGAGGTGGCTGTATGAGCTCTCGGGGGAGTTGGCAGTCGGGGCATCAAGAAGGGACTTTTCTGCCAGTGCTAGAGGGACAGCACGCAGACCACAGCATCAGCATAAGTGATACGAGCAGCGGTTCCATGGTATGGGGCATTAACTGCTCGTCGCGAAAGGAATCTTCCTGAGCGTGGGTCTGCAACGGGCTGAATTTGCAGTTCGGCTGCATGCTGTCAACCGGCGAGGAGGTTCTGAAAATCGGCAAGCCTTCCTGCGTCCATTGAAATGGCTGGCACCGGGTGGCTCGGCAGAGCATTTGGAGGTGCTGTGTTGATTCAGTCTTGGGAGTCGTAACGCACCGGAAGTTGAGTATTGATTGTTAATAGATTTTATGAAGTTTAGTTGAATTCAATTTTCTTATTCTTGTTAATTATACCAGCCGTATATTTTGGGGGTTTCCCACCATTCATTCTCGTCTGCCCACCTGCGGGAAGGTGGTAATATTAGAAAGGGTGGTCTGTTTGTCCCCTGTTGAGGATGAAAGGGGGGGGGGGGGTAATCAGATTAAATCTGTGGTTTGGTTCGGATTGCTTCTTTCCCCTCCCAGCTTACTTACGAGTTATTCGACTGTTAGCCTCTGCCAAGTCTGTGAAAGTCTAAGGCACCAATGGCTGTACTGTTTAAAATGCAAGGCACTAAGAATTGATCCATTCTCTCACCTGCCATAACTAGTATTAGTAGACTCATGTGTAAAAGGTACTCTAAGAAAGAAGAAAAATTCCTTTTGCCTCGTGGTAAGAGCTAGTCAATTGCATAACGAATTCCTGCTCATCTGGAAGATGTAACTTACATAAATTTGTGTTTATGTATATTTGGCTATAATCAAGCAAGGTTGCTAATGTACACCATAGTGGATTTTTTTATATTGTTTCTAGTCAGCAAAAACTGTTGTGTGTGTGCGGTGGTTGCTTACCCCCTCCCCAATACCTTTTAAAAGTTCGCAAGTCCTACCTTGCAAGCCTATGTGTTTGCCATAAGTTAACTGGCAGAAATTTGTAAAATTTGGTTTTTATATATTTTGGAAATGTTAATGTTATTAACTGTGTGTGACTCATGCAATTTTACGGTTCACACCCATACACTACCTCAAATGGAGACAAACCAGTATTGGTTGGACTTTTGCATTGTATGCATATACAATATCCTTCAAATACTCGCATCACTGACGGTGATGGGAATCCACATAAAAACTCAGCATCTTCCTGATTGTTCTGTCCTTCTGTTTGCCTGTTGATGCAACACGCTCTTCCTCAACTTCTTTGTGTTCAACAATTTACACAGTTCCTTCATTAAATCCGACATGAAGTTGGTCCCTTGGTCAGTAATTATTGTCTCCGGTACACCAAACTTCAAAATCCAGTTGTTTACTAACACTTGCGTGACCATTGCTGCCTGTTGATTTGGCATAGCCACCATCTCCACATACCTCGAAAAATGATCTATTATTGTCAGAACGAATCTGTTCCCCAATGGTGTTTGACTGAAAGGTCCTAAGACATCAATTCCCAACATGGAAAATAGACATGTTGCTTCCAGCAATCATTGTAGCTGTATCCGTTTCCAACTCAAATCTGCTCTCTGCGCACACGGTATACAATTCTTGACATACTGATCCACATCTACTTTCCTACCCTTCCGCCAATACCTCTCCACCACTCTCCTATTTGTCGCTCTACTCCCACCATGAGCAGATAACACATGATCATGTGCTTATTTTAAAACCCCATCTCTCAGCTTCGCTGGCACTACTTCACTTGGCCCTAACTTTGTTTCCCTGCACAGAAGACCGTCGTACATATTGAATTGCAGCTGTGTCCGATACAATTTACAATCTTTGCCAGCATCATGTAATTCTTGCATACTGCTAGGTCATAACCTATGACTTCTACTTTAGCCTCCTTTCTACTCAGTGCATCCACATTACCATGCTTCTTTCCAGGCTTGTGCACCACCTCGTAGTTGAATTCACTAAGCCTCACAGCCTGCCTAAGGAGTCTAGTGGACAGAGCCTTCAATCCTAACAACGACTTCAATGCAGCATGATCTGTCACTACCCAAACTCTTCTCCCATATAAATAACATTTAAAATATGTGATTCCATAGATTACGCTAAGCATCTTCCACTCTGTTGTTGAGTAATTCCTCTCTGCTGCATTCAACTGCCTAGACACATAGGCTACAGGATATTCTTTCCCATCAGTTTCCTGACTAAGAACACACCCTAATTCTTGATTTGATGCATCACACGCTAGGATAAATTCCTTTTCAAAATCTGGAAACACAAGAAACGGACTTGATATGAACACTTCTTTCAGTTTGTCAAACGCTTTCTGACACTCTTCTGTCCACTCAAAATTTCACACCCTTCCGTAACTATTGCATCAATGGCTGTGCTAAGTCTGCAAAACCCTTCATGAACTTTCGATAAAAATTGCAAATTCCGACAAGTGATTGCACTTCCTTAACTGTTTTCAGCTCCTGAAGATCCCTTACAGCCTGTACCAACCTCGGATCTGTTCGCACTCCGTCCTTACTGATGATATGACCTAAATATTTCACTTCTTCCAATGCAAAATGACACTTCTCCAGGCTCAACATCAAACGAGCTGCTCTTAACCCCATAAAGACTTCCCTTAACCATTGTCTATGCTGTTCCATACGACTTGAGAACACTATAATGTCATCCAAATAGACTAGCCACTGCCATGGTTTCAAACCCTTCAACTTACTGTCTAGCAACCTCTGAAACATTGCTGGAGTGTTTTTCAAACGAAATGGCATTCTGATGTACTGGTAATGGTCTCCAGGATTAGAGAAAGCAGTTTTTGGATGATCCTTTGCAGCCACCTCTAACTCATGATAACCACTTGTCAAATCCATCATAGAAAAGTACTGGCACTATCCTAAGTGATCCAAAGTCTCCAGTATGTTTGGAATGTGGTATGCGTCCATTACTGTCTTATTATTGAGGTATCGGTAGTCACAACAGAACCTGTATTTCTTAGTTCCATCCATAGATTTTTTAGGCACAATGACACTGATCGATCCCCAGCAACTATTACTATGCTCTATAATACCATCAGCAAGCTGCTGATCATTGAAATCCTCCACAATCGGCTGCAATTACCTCGGTATTCTCTATGGTTTATGGTAAACAGGTGCTTCGTTCCCTGTTGGTATCCTATGTTGAACTAATGGAATTGCTGGTAACAGCCCTTGCAGAAAAAACAAATCCTTAAATTCCCATAACAGTTCTTCCATATGCTCTTTTTCTCCTCCTTTCAACTGCTTAACTTCGTTACACAATGCAGTTCTGTCGGCAGTTAGTTGTTGATCGTTACGCCTACCTCTCAAACACCAGTCTTTGTCATCTGGTTCATCCAAATTCACTACTAAAACTCCTTTTCCCAAATTCTCATCTATAGCACTAAAATTATCCACGTTCACAGGGACTACTCACCCATTGTTTCCCTCTTGTACATGTACAATAATACATTTCACTAAACAACCTAATGGATCCAAAACTTTTATCCTCCAATGGTACAATAACACATACCATACCCACAGGTAGATCTGACTCTACACTTACCCAAAGTGACTTCCCGGTGCCACTAGACACACACTCACACGAATTAAGCCTTAATGCTAATTTACACTGCCCAATTGGTTTGTTCATTACATTGAATGCCCCTCGCAACAGCTCTGCATCAACAACAGTTTCCCCTAGCTGAAATAACATTCCACCAAGTTCACAGTTCATTGTCCAAGGTCAATTTTGGCATGATGTTGATCGAAGAAATCTACTCCTAGGATCATGTTGTAGTCCTCGCTTACTCATGGTACTACCTCCATGCGTGCATCAAATCAGATATTCCCTATGCGTAAGTCAACTGTCACTGACCCCAAAGGCGTAACCTCCTTATCCCCCATGCAACCTATAATGTGGTGGTTCTAACTTCCTTCATTCCATTAAACTCTTAGTAGGCACTGCCATTTGTGCCCTGTGTCCAACAAAATGTTAAGCTTTTTAGTTCCTATGGATCCTACCACTGAAAATTCCACCTCTGCATACTTATTTGTAACATTGAAATTAAACGGGGCTTCCTTAGGTGGGTCTTGAGCCCCCTCTGCCATTTAGCAATTGTCCACCTCTATTAACTCCACTCTACTAACCACACTCATAACATTTTATACCTGCTGTAAACACTGTTTGTCTATCACGTACCCCCATTGCCACGTCTATTTCCTCACATTGGATTTCCAGCTGAATGGCCGAATACAAATCTTTCGGAGCCTCTTCACGCACTTTCCGCGCCATATGCACTGGTAACCCCCTCAAAAATACATCAAGTGCCCTTTGCTTGGCCTCCTGCAACAGGACACCATTCACTTCATCACTCTGACCCAACTCGTAAGTATACTCGTTAATTTCTCTTATTCTGCCCACAAATTTCTGTACCTTTTCCCCCTGTCTCTTTGTCATTTTACTCAACCTCTCTCTAAAGTACCAAGTGCTATGCTGTTTCTGTACCTCTGTAAAAGCCCCTCCTTCAACTGCTTCAACTGTCCTGGCTTCCTTAAGGCCTGAGAACACCTGTTAATCTAATCTTGGCTACATGTAACAACTGTTCATCAGACCAACCATTCATCACAGCTGAAGTTTCCATGTCCTCCACAAACGAACGCACATCCTCAGATGCCTTGCCAGAAAACAGAATAATCAAACTCGCAGCAGCTGGATCAGTCTCCTGCTGCGGTATCCTGGGTGACAACAACTTATCAGATGGTTTCCCACTCACTCCTAGATTTTAATTCACTTCTCAACTGTGTGTTGTCCGCTGTCAATTGTGCTACCCTTCCCAACAAAATCTGTACCGCTTCGGGTTCCGACACACCTTGCGTCCCTGACTCTGCGATTGTGTTGCTTTCGTTCCCAGTTAGTCCCAATTTCAACCTATAAAATCATACAGAAACAAAACATTTAACTACAAAAATAAACTGACTTCCTACAGCTCAGTATCTCATCTTGTGTTTTAGGAGGAGATAAATAAACATCATACTCAACCCCATACAAAAGTAATTAAGTGCCACGAAAGAAAAAAAATCTTACTGCCCCAAACACACTAACGCTTACTCTGACAACGCAAAGAAAGAAAATATCCAACACTCAAAAAGAAAAATTGGTCAACACTCACCACATTTTTTGACTATAATGCAGGTGGTGGGCACGAACGTTGTACTGTACAGACGACACCTGCTATTCTGACACCAAATGTAGCCATCACTGCCAAATATAGATGTCGGTGTGGGGTGGAGGAATGTTGGACGCAGATGGAAACTGTCAGGATGCACTGTATTAACACTCGGCCCTGATCTTCAAGTGTTTTATTATTCCCAGCTACAGTCCCACGTTCCTCTCTGTCTACATCACAGGGTCCCATTAATAACAAATAACAATCATTTTATTTAATTTTTTTGTAGTAGGCACAAAGTAACATGCATCTCCCCACTCCCTTGGTATACACATTATGGAAAATGCCTTGGTATTGTAGGGTTAAGCCATTATCAAGACGAGGGTGAGTCGAAAAAGGCTTTACAGCTTTTGAATGATTTAGAAATTTATTGAGATAAGTTACAGAATCTGTATGAGTGTCATTTTTTTGGAAACAACCTCAAGTTCCACATAAAAGTATCAAATGTCATTGTGGTTCAGTATGACTACCGTTTGTGATATGGCAAACATCCCATCACTAATCAATTTGTTCCCACACTCGTTGCAGTAAATTGGGCCTAACTTGGAAGGGGAGAAACATACACACATTCTTAAATAATGAAACCCCAGAGAAAGAAATTCGTTTCATGAAACCAAAACACACAGTGAGCATGCTCCTCACCAGTGAAAGTAGCCAATTTAACTGTGCACTACACTGGCACTTCAGGTGGTAGAATGCACTACACGAATCCAACTTGAGGCTGTTTGCTAAAAAATGTCACGTCTACCAATTCTGTAAGTTTCCCCAATAAATTTTTATATCATTCCAAAGTTGTTAAGTTCTTTTTGACTCACTCTGTATTTGAGGTTCCTTATATACATAAAATATTTAGTATGAAATAGCTTAAAAACTACACTTCATATCAAGGGTGCATTTTCACCCATGCACTCGTCCTAATTTTGTCTTCATAAGTATGTTACAGATTTTCTGTCACTAGTTATGTTTCATTTTTATTAGATTTAGTCTGATTTTTATATTTGTTCTGACCAGGCAATTCGGCTATGGCAGCCCTTCTTCTATGCTCATGCCAGCAACAGGGTTATAGCGACCATGCAGTAGAAGCTGGTGCACACCTGACCTGCAGTCTAAAATTCTCATACTCAGACCATCTGCAAAGGGTGCCACAATCTATTAATGACACCACGAAGCTTGTGTGGCTACTGAGCCCTGCCTGGCTCTATTGACCCACCTCCTCAGCTGTCAAGCACTCGCTGCACCTGCTCCTAATGTCACAATAATCTGTTTCTCAAATTTCTTGTCACAATTTCTGGGATGTAGTGTGTCAACTTGCCTGCAAAAGACAATGGTTCCAGATTCCAGTCCTGAACTTGCACACAGTTTGAATCTGCCAGGAAGTCTCAGGTCAGTGCACATACTACTGCAGAGTTAAAATTCATTCTGGTAACATTGATACAGTTATTAGTAACACTGAAACCTCATGAAATGCTGCAGGCCAGGTTGTATTCATGTTATGTTAAATCAGTTGTTGTTCTATGCACTCCTAATATAGCTGCATCTACATATTCTATAAACACTTCCACTATTCTTGTGCAGTTATATCACATTTATAACATAGGGTCAATGGCAGTTTAGTGAAACTGGTGACAGCAGACTACATTATAAATTCCAGCCAGGAACTGTTACAGAAACAGTTAGTATGCCCAGAATAATATGATGATGATGAAGAGGTCCCATACTCTGAGGAGCATAGGGAACGATGTAGGAGACCCGCACCGCCAACTAGGCAAGTTTCTAGTGGAGGCGGTTCGCCATTCTCTTCCTCTGACCGTAATGGGAATTAATGATGATGATGACGACACAACAACACCCAGTCATCTCGAGGCAGGGAAAAGCCCTGACCCCACCAGGAATCGAACCCGGGGCCCCTTGCGTGGGAAGCGAGAATGCTATTGCAAGACCACGAGCTGCGGACAATACATGAAAAGAGGCTCATAATTTAGATACTAATACTTTTAGGTATTTATTGAAATAACTGATGTTCATAATGCATTTCATTTAACTGACATTTTTACTTTCATGATGTGTTGATCTATTTGAGCATTTGTTATGCTAGAGTGTGGAATGAGCCAAGGTGTAAGTATACAGAAAATGGAACATAAAGAATTCCTACTTTAAGTAGTGCCATTTAATAATATCTTTGATTGATCCCAAGTCTGCAATACAGAGCTTCAGAAACATCATCTTGTAATAAATTATGTTTGCATATATGTGGAGAGATGTTATTCATGCCTGTAATATTTCAAAATATTCTGTGTGTTTTCTATTGGTTAGGTATTACTCTGCACTAGTAATCTAAAGATTTGTGTTGTTTTATATTTTATAGCTCATTTTTCCAAATGGGTAATTACCTGGGAGCAATCAGTGCTTACAGTCATGCCATTAATCTTGGATTCAAAATGGCTGCATTGTATTCAAACCGTGCTGCTGCACACCTGGCTGTTGGCAACGTGCACAAAGCTATTGAGGATTGCTCAGAAGTAAGTGATCTTTTCATTTATGTTGATGTCGCTGTTGTTGCTAGAAGTTCATGGTAATGGTAGTGGAGCTGATAATGAGTTCTGTTTTTCATACTGTTGTGATCCTTATTAATTTATAATTCATGACAGAGAGGGAGAGGGGAAAGAGTAAATGGATTAAGGCCAATGCTCAGATGTTTTTTGGTCTTCCTATCTTTTTCCTATAACAAATAAAACTATTAACTACAGTACTGACTGTCAGCGTGCCATGATTCAGAGGACCACTAATTTTTTCGCATTTTTCAGTAATATGAGCGCAAACCAACAAACCAGAACAAGAATGCATCTCTCCTCAATAATCTTTGGAAATGCCAACTGTTACTGTACCATAACAGATTTTTTATGTTAAAGAAAACCTCACTCATTAAAGATATTACAAATCAGATTCATTTTTTACTGCTAAAAATTTCTGTTACTAACATCTCTTGAAAAAACAGTATGCACTCAGACTCTGAACCTGAAATAAACCTGGTCTAACACCCAAACAAAAGTACATCAGTAAACTCACCATAAACAATATGGAACACCAGTGGAGTGTAAGTTCATCACAACATCCATTAAAACTGGAATAGCACAGAAATTATCACTTACATAATCGAAACTAGTTTCACGATCTTGCATTTGAAACAGAAGTCTCCATAACTGTCAAATGTCTGAGCATACTGTTCCTTTTACTGATATTTAACCTTCATTTCAAGATGCTATTGGCATCTTCTGCAGTCGTGGTCACAATTCTTTCTTTGCTAATCACATTGTGTATCTATGATTGTAGCAATAAACATTATGAATAACTTCTTTGACTTTTGCTACTTTGTGTCCATAGTCACTGATAGTCAGTGGAAAGTTCAAATAATCAATAACTGTACATGTATTTATTTTTCATACATACTCTCCAGAGGCACAAGTCAATAATATTTCTGAGGAGAGCTCTCAATTGCAGATACCAGTAATATTTCTGAGGAGAGCTCTCAGTTGCAGATACTTATCTGCTGTGTTTCACGCCACAAAACATTATGTTCAGCAATACAAAAGATCAAGAATCATGTCCAAATCAGTCTTGCTATCTTATCAACATCAATTTGTGACTGCCTTGTTTGTAACTTGTATCTATGGTTACAGAAATAAATGATGTCTTGCAGGCTGTCACACATGCTCTTCTGAACGTTACTCATAGCAGGCTTTTTCATGCAGCAGGTTTACTAAAATACTACTGTTTCTGAACCAACTTCCCACTAGTTACACATATTGTGTCAGAATGTTACTTCTCAGTGTTAGTTTGCACTGTGGTGATAAAAGGTCATGGGATAGTGATATGTACATACACAAATAGTGGTAGTATCGCATACACAAGGTACAAAAGGGCTGTGCATTGGCAGAGCTGTAATTCGTACTCAGGTGATACATGTGAAAAGCTTTCCAATGTGATTATGGCCACACAGTGGGAATTAACAGACTTTAAAAGCAGAATGGTAGTTGGAGCGACACACAGGACATTCTATTTTGAAAATCATTAGAGAATTCAATATTCCAAGATCCACAGTGGCAAGAGTGTACTGAGAATACCAAATTTCAGGCATTACCTTTAACCACAGACAACACAGTGGTTAGTGGCTTTCACTTATTGACCCAGAACTGTGGCATCTGCATAGAGTTGTCATTGCCAACAGACAAGCAACACTGCATGAAATAACCAGAGAAATCAATGGGGATGTACGACAAACATATCCGTTATGACAGTGAGGTGAAATTTGGCACTAATGTGCTGTGGCAACAGACAGCTGACCCAAGTGTCTTTGCTAACAGCATGACATTACCTGCAGCACTTGTTATGAGGTTGTGACCATGTCAGTTAGACTCCAGACAACTGTAAAATCATGGCCAGGTCAGATGAGTCCCAATTTCAGTTACTAATAACTTATGGTACGATTTGAGTGTGCTGCAGATCCCGCAAAGCCGTGGGCCAAGTTGCCAACAAGGCATTGCGGAAGCTGTTGGTCGCTTCATAATGGTTGGGCTGTTTTCTGCCATCACAGTTGAAGTTCAAATGGCTCTGAGCACTATGGGACTTAACATCTATGGTCATCAGTCCAGTTGAAGTATTACAATGTTGTTAGTGTCCTCTGATATCACTTACTGGATATAATTTGCCTCAATATGACATCATACATCTTAAACCTAAGGCTATATCATATTTATTTACATTTGCACATTCTGTTTCATAAGTTCAAAGGAGTTCACGTATACAACTACGTAACATAGTAGAGTTTCGCATTTAGTTTTTAAATTGTGAATTGAAACATATTTTACTGCTTTTATCAAAATATTGTCTTACTGAGTAGGTGGATTGGTACAGTATATATGTCCTTACTTGTCTCTCTTACACTTTTAATACATAATAGTTTTTATAGTATTAGGAGGTTTATTGCACAGTTTGATCCCCATGTGCTAGGTTCCTTTTGGAGATATATTGAAACATGAAGTTCCTTGCTAATTTCTTGTTTCTTGATGAACATTGATGTTTTCAGAACATACATACAGGGTAATGGTGCAAAATTTAATTCTTTAAAATCCTGCTTTACTCTCTAATGCTCTTCCAAGTACATCTACATCATATTCCACAAGACACCTAATGGGGTGTGGTGGAGCGTGCTTTCAGTACCGCTATCTGAGCCCTCCAACCCTGTTCCACTAGCGCAGGGCTTCCCAACCTTTTCAGCTGGCGGACCCCTTCTTCAGTCGAAAATCCATGGCGGACCCCTACTCAGTCAAGAGCACAGTAACTTTAAAGTTCAAAGTTCAGTGCAAAATCCTTGGGAACTCACTCACCCCACTCCCCCTCCCGGCCGGAGTGGCTGAGCGGTTCTAGGCGCTTCAGTCCGGAACCGCGCGACCGCTAGGGTCGCAGGTTCGATTCCTGCCTCGGGCATGGATGTGTGTGATGTCCTTAGGTTAGTTAGGTTTACGTAGTTTTAAGTTCTAGGGGACTGATGACTTCAGATGTTAAGTCCCATAGTGCTCAGGGCCATTTAAACCATTTGAATCCTCCCCCCCTCCCTCAAAGTATCAATAGTCTTTGGTTTAGAGATGAGTGAAAACAAATTGAAATTAATGATCCAATTTGAATTCCCACTGTATCCAGACACTTACTAGTGGATTTACTCCCTTTGTTCAACACACTATAGCCTGATTAAAATTACTTGGTAATAGACATTTCACACGTTGGAGCTGCCTTCCTCCAAGAACGATCAACGTCACGTCCGAACTGTTCGCTGTTGACAAGCTGCCGCTTGTGGTCTGTTCACTTCCACTGTTTGGCTACTGTTGTGTAAGGAGCATGCACATTTTGTAACAGTCGTGTTTTGTGTGTGTGTGTGTGTGTGTGTGTGTGTGTGTGTAGTTTTTCGTGAAATTCGAAGAAAAATGTTTAAATGTGCACTACTGGCCATTAAAATTGCTACACCAAGAAGAAATGCAGATGATAAACGGGTATTCATTGGACAAATATATTATACTAGAACTGACATGTGATTACATTTTCACGCAATTTGGGTGCGTAGATACTGAGAAATCAGTACCCAGAACAACCACCTCTGCTTGGATGGCGTGTACAGGTACAGCTGCCCATGCTGCTTCAACACGATACAGTTGCTTGGCCACCATTGACCAGACATTTTCAATTGGTGAGAGATCTGGAGAATGTGCTGGTCAGGGCAGCAGTCAAACATTTCCTGTATCCAGAAAGGCCCGCACAGGTCCTGCAACATGCGGTCGTGCATTATCCTGCTGAAATGTAGGGTTTCGCAGGGATCGAATGAAGGGTAGAGCCACGGGTCGTAACCCATCTGAAATGTAACGTCCAGTGTTCAAAGTGCCGTCAATGCAAACAAGAGGTGACCGATACGTGTAACCAATGGCACCCCATACCATCACGGCGGGTGATACGCCAGTATGACGATGACGAATACATGCTTCCAATGTGCGTTCACCGCGATGTCGCCAAACACAGATGTGACCATCATGATGCTGTAAACAGAGCCTGTATTCATCCAAAAAAATGACATTTTGCCATTCGTGCACCCAGGTTCGTCGTTGAGTACACCATCGCAGGCGCTCCTGTCTGTGATGCAGCGTCAAGGGTAACCGCAGCCATGGTCTCCGAGCTGATAGTCCATGCTGCTGCAAACGTCGTCGAACTGTTCGTGCAGATGGCTGTTGTCTTGAAAACATCCCCATCTGTTGACTCAGGGATCGAGACGTGGCTGCACAATCCGTTACAACAATGCGGATAAGATGCCTGTCATCTCGACTGCTAGTGATACGAGGCCGTTGGGATCCAGCACAGCGTTCCGTATTACCCTCCTGAACCCACCGATTCCATATACTGCTAACAGTCTTTGGATCTCGACCAACGCGAGCAGCAATGTCGCGATACAATAAACCGCAATCGCGATAGGCTACAATCCGACCTGTACGACAGTCGGAAATGTGATGGTATGCATTTCTCCTCCTTACACGAGGCATCACAACAACGTTTCACCAGGCAATGCCGGTCAACTGCTGTTTGTGTATGAGAAATCGGTTGGAAACTTTCCTCATATCAGCACGTTGTAGGTGTCGTCACTGGCACCAATCTTGTGTAAATGCTCTGAAAAGCTAATCATTTGCATATCACAGCATCTTCTTCTTGTCGGTTAAATTTCGTGTCTGTAGCACGTCATCTTCGTGGTGTAGCAATTCTAATGGCCAGTAGTGTATGTAAAGTCTATGGGACGTAACTGCTGAGGTCATCGGTCCCTAGTCTTACACACTGTTAACCTAAGTTTAATTTCCGCACACACACACACACACACACACACACACACACACACACACACATGCCCGAGGGAGGACTGGAACCTCCGGTGGGAGCGGTGATGGAGTAACTGCACCCTTCTTCAGTGATTCTGACTTCAGCCACCGATCCATGTTAGAAGTAATAAACTGGTCAAAATTCGACTTATGAAATAGGTAGTGCACTGACTAAGCAATTTTAACATTTAATTATGCCTGGGGCCGCATACGTCCCAGGGTAAAACGTTTCAGCGCATCTAGCGCCGTGAGCCGGTGCACAAACGACCCCCGTATTGTTGCGAAACAGTCGATCAGAGAAACCGCGTTCTCTGGCACTAACTTGTGTATGCGTTCTCACAGGAACCGCAAAGGCTGCTTGGGAATACGACCTGAAGTAAAAGTACATGTTTTTCACACACAAAAAAAAAATAGTGATGAATTTGATTTTCACATATTTATGCAATAATTTTGCTCATTATTTTACACGATTTGGTAAAAGGTGACTGCGGACCCCTAGAAAGAGCCGACGGACCCCTAAGGGGTCCGCGGACCACACGTTGGGAAGCCCTGCACTAGCGAATAGTGCATGGGAAGAATGATTGTCGGTAAGCCTCTGTACTGGCTCTAATTGGTCGAATTTTCTCCTCATGGTCAATACGCGAAATGTATGTGGGGGAAGTAGTATGTTGTCTGAGTCCTCCTGAAAGATGCTGTCTTGAAATTTCAATAATAAATCTCTCCGTGATGCACAACGCCTCTCTTGTAACATCCGCCAGTGGAGTTTGTTTAGCATCTCCATAACACTCTCTTGCCAGCTAAATGATCCCGTGATGAAACGTATGGCTCTTCATTGAATCTTTTCTATCTCCTCTATCAGTCCTATCTGATAGGGATCCCACATAGATGAACAATACTCAAGAATCTGTCATATAAATGCCTTATAAGCCACTTCTTTCATGGATGAGTCACATTTCCTTAAGATTCTTCTGATGAATCTGAGCCTGATGTCTGCTTTTCCCACTATCTGTTTTTATATAGTTGTTCCACTTAAGGTATCTCTGGATAGTTATGCCTAGATATTTTACAGCAGACGCTGTCTCCAGCTGTTTGTCATCAATAGCATAGCAGTACAGTAGTGGATTCCTTTTCTTATGTATGCGCAATATGTTACATTTATTTACTTTCAGGGTCAGCTGTCAGAGCCTGCACCATTCATCAGTTCTCTGCAGGTTGTTCTACAAATTCTTTCTATCTTCTGGCATAGCTAGTTTGGCATAGACTACTGCAAATAGCCTTAAAGAGCATTCTACTAGATCATTTATATACATTGTAAACAGCAGTGGTTGTGTCTCACTTCCCTGTGGTACTCTAGATATTAGCTTTACATTTGTCTATTTAGTTCCATTAAGAGCGACATGTTGAGTTCTGTCTGCAAGAAAGCCTTAAATCCTATCGCAGGTCTGTTCCGATACTCCATAAGCTCGTATTTTTTTCACTGAATGACAATGTGGAATGGTGTCAAATGCCTTACTGAAATCAAAGAACATGGCATCAACCTGAACGCAGTTGTCCACTGCGCTGTGGATCTCATGGAGGAACTGATGTTTGTGGAATCCATGTTGATTTTTATAGAGGAGATGTTAATTTTCCAAAAACATCATAATTCTGGAGCGTAAAACATGGTCCATAATTCTACAACAGACTGATGTCAACGATACAGGTCTATAATTGTGTGGATCTGTCTTACGGCCTTTCTTAAAAATGGAAATGATCTGCACTTTTTTCCAGTCATTAGGTACCTTACATTGCTCAAGCGATCTACGATAAATTACTGCTAAAAGGGGAACAAGTTCTTTTGCATAATCTTTATAGAAACTTATAGGTATCTCATCTGGTCCTGAAGCCTTTCCGCTACTAAGCTATTGTAGCTGCCTTTCAATTCCATGATCGGTTATCTCAATATCCACCATTTTGATGTTCGTAAATGACTGAAAGGAGATACAGTGTTATGATCTTCCACAGTGAAACAACTTCAGAAGACCGAATTCAGTGTTTTGGCCCTCTCTGTGTTATCTTCCGTTTTGGTGCCAGTGTGGTCACTGAGAGAATGAACAGATGATTTTGACCCACTTACTGATTTCACATACAACCAAAATCTCTTAGGATTTTTTCTCAGGTCGGTTGACAACGTCTTACTTTCAAAATCATTGAATGCTTCTCAGCTTTTGTTTGTCAGCTAGGGTTTTACTTCTCTTGAATCTGAGATGAAGTGCTCTTTGTTTACGTAGCACTTTTCTAACATGGCTATTAAACCACGGTGGATCTTTCCCATCCCTTGAAACCGTACTCGGAACATACTTGTCTAGGGCATGTTGAACGATGCCTTAGATTTTTTTCCATTTGTCCACCACATTTTCATCCTCATCACTGAATATTTGATGATGGCTGCTGAGATATTCTAAAATTTGTATCCTGTCTCCCCTGTTGAGCAAATATATCTCCCTACCTTTCTTAACATTCCTTGTAGGACCCATTGTCATAGATGCTTCACAGCCTTATGATCACTGATACCTTCCTCTATGGAAGGCCTGTTTGTTGCCAGGAGGTCTAAGACATTACCTTCATGAGTTGGTTCTCTAACTGTCCACTCAAGGCAATTTTCAGGCAAGACATCCAGAACAATGCCACATGATTCTCTGCCTCTGGTACCAGTTTTGATGGCATAACACTCCCAATCTATACCTGGCAAGTTTAATTCACTCCCTATTACAACGACATGCTCAGGAAAGTTACTAATGATATTTTACAAGTTCTGTCTGAAGCACTCTACAACTACTGGTCCTGAGCCAGGTACTCTATAAAAGCATCAGATCACCACTTCTGACCAATCTTTGATACTTAATTGCACCTAGATCAATTCACATTCGGAATCTGTGATAACCTCACTGGATTTTATCGAATTTTTTACTGCAATAAACACACCGCCACCATTGGTGACTAACCTATACTTACAATAAACATTCCAATTTGAACTTAGGATTTCGTTGTCATTGACATCTGGTTTCAGCCAGGTTTCTGTTCCCAATACTATCTGTGTATTATAAACTTCAGTAAGCGATACTAATTTGGGACCTTTCCTTGGATGCTCCTGCAGTTTACTAAAATCATATTAATCTTTTCTATCTCTGATCTGCAAGGACCAAGATTCTCTGAGGTTGCTGTGGTTGATTTAACTGGCAAATCGTCTTTGCTCCCAAGTGAGGGGTTCTCTAACCTAAAAAAGCCCCATGTGCCCACCACATGTAATCCGCCACCCTAGTAGCCGCTTCCTGTGTATAGTGTACACCTGACCTATTAAGGGGAACCCTACAATTCTGCACCCGATAGTGGAGGTCGCGAAATTCACATCCAATAGCATCGCAGAGTTGTCTGAGCCTCTGGTTTAGACCTTCCACTCTGCTCCAAAGCAGAGGACCACGATCAACCGTGGGTACAATGCTACAAATAGACAGCTTAGCCTGGACCTCGCATGCGTTGCTAGTTGCCTTCACCAAATCAGCCGGTCGCCGAAAGGAGTCAAAGATGGCCTCAGAACCCAAGTGGCAGGCATCATTAGTGCTGACATGTACCACTACATGCAGCCGGTTGCACCCAGTGCATTCGGTAGCCACCAGCAGGGCATCCTCCACGTCATGGACGAGACCTCCCGGCAAACATATTGAATGGATACTGGAATTCTTTCCTGCCTTGCCTGCTATGTCCCTGAGGGGCTCCACTACCCACCTAACGTTGGAGCTCCCAATGACTAGCATACCCACCCTCTGTACTTGTCCAGTTTGGACAGGAAAATTGGCCGCTGGCCCAACAAGAGAAGAATCCCAATAGAAGAATCCCATGCTGGCTCAGAGCTATCATCAACACTGGGTAGCACCTCGTACCTGTTGCTAAGACATAGGGAGCCAGCTGCATGGCCTACTCCCTCTTTTGCCTTCTGTCCAGTACATGCAAACCCACCACTGTCTGCCACCTCCTCTGGAGTGAGGACAGACTGGTCAGATGTTGCGTATCAGAAGCTGCAGCGACGTCCAGGTCACCAGGGGACTCCAGTGGCACCAAAGGTGTCGCAGGACTCGTCACTAGCGCCCTGCCATCACCGCAATTTTGAGAATTAGCTAGAAGCTTGTTGACGGCAGCCAATGCAGCTTCCAGTGTTAACGGACAGCAGCCAACTCTCCTTGTATCCACTCAAAACAAGTACAATCCGTAGCCATATCGTACCGTGTATAAAATAGATATAAGGTCTCAAATGGCACTACTGAATTTGAAAATATACGAAAGAAGAATAAAGTAACACTAAAAGCTGCTGTGCAGATTTCTCACTGTACTTTGAGACCACAAGCTATTAAACAGAGATAAATGTCTCTACTGAAGTTGATGTATTTACAGATACCTGTTATTAGAAATCCTGTGTGCTGGAAAGTTACTGCACAAGATAAATATTCAAACTAGAATGCACTGATCTAAACTGTGTGCTGTCTACTAGCAGAAAATTTGAACTTAGTGGTGTGACAGAGTTTCAGGTGACGGGAAAATTTACAGTGGGAAGCCACCCTCCACAAGGATATTCAAAGGACTTATGCAAAAACAAAAACTACAGTTCATTTTCCAACCACTAGTCTACACAGTAAAATATGCATGTACAGTTCACTTCTTTGCAGAAGCACCTGAACAAAAAACAGACTCTAAATTAATTTATAGTTTATCAGATAAGTGCTTCTGCTGCATGTCCTCTCGGCTCAGCGGCTGCCACTGTTGCTACACTCATTCTAATAGGACTCTTTTGTATTCTGAAAGTACTCTGTGCTGCAGGAGACTTTCTTCCAGAAAGTAATCCCTTATTTTAGATGTGAGAGAAAATGTACATAATTTGTAATAATAATTGGTTGCTCATTTATGTAGCTTTCTAGGATGTTTAGGGCATAACAGTCTTTACTTGCTGTGAACTAAGATGTGCCACGTACATGCCCCATTTGATGTTACTTTGGATCTTCAGGCCCAATAATTTTTCTCTTTACTACAGACTACAGGTTAACTATCAATAGCGACACTTGGATATTGTACATTTCTATTTTTGCTCACTGGACAGTGACAGTGTTTATTTTTTCTGGAATGTCATCATAACTCTCTCTCTCTCTCTCTCTCTCTCTCTCTAACTTCCCCCCCCCCCCCCCAACCCCCACCCCCACCCCCCACTCCCTCGCTCCCATGACAGACCCTACAGGTGACAAAGACTCCATTTCATAAGCATTTGGAGACTAATCTAGCTGTGTTGTGTATAAATGACATGGTCAGCCATGTCAAATGCTTTAGTTAAGTCAAGGAATATTTCTGCTACTTGCACTTTACCATCCATAAGTTTTATTTTAGAAAACTATATATACAGTCTAATACCACAGTCTCCACATGGCTGGTTGAAGGTTATATGAAGCCCAGAGCACTGAAGAAGTGCAGCAACCTAATCAGCTATATGTACTCTTTTTTTATTTATTATTCTACTTCCACATTGTATGTGAAGACAACATCTCATGTTATTTGGTCTCAATAAGATGCTATGCACTTTGATTTTTGAATCATTACCAGTCAAATATTAATAGCTATATTACCATAGCAATAATAAGCCTGTCTGTCATAAATTAGAAATATATTTTTGGAACACTATCTGCTGAGGCCATGTATACACTGAAATTGATAAAGTGACCAAAATGCACTTATGCCTGTTTCCACTACTTAGAATGAGTGAGATAACATCTATTCCAGATGTTCACCATCGCTCAAACTGCAATTGCAGGCACCAACTTGTGCACATTGTCTTGAAAATGATTATAAATTACTATAGCACACATTATAAAGTAACAATGTTATGAGAAGGAAAGTTGCTACTCACCATAAAGCATAAATGCTGAGCCGCAGATAGGCACAACAAAAAGATTCTCACAATTAAAGCTTTTGGCTATTAGCCTTCATCAATAATAGACATACATGCGTGTGCACACATGCACGCGCCCACACACACACACACACACACACACACACACACACACACACACACACACACACACACACACACGACTGCAGTCTCAGGCAGCTGAAACCGCACTGTGAGCAGCGGACTGGAGTAGGTGGTGGTAGGAGGATGTAAGGGACAGGTGTTGCATCTAGGTCTGTTGCAGGAGTATGAGCCATGAGGTAAGGGATTGGGAGCAGGTGTTGTGTAAGGATGGATAAGTATTTGTGTAGATTTGGTGGACAGCAGAATACCACTGTGGGAGGGGTGGGAAGGATAATGGGCAGGATATTTTTCATTTCAGGGCACGATGAGAGGTAATCAAAACCCTGCCAGAGAATGTAATTCAGTTGCTCCAGTCCTGTGTGGTACTGAGTTATGAGGGGAATGCTCCTCTGTGGCCGGATAGTGGGACTCCAGGAGGTGGTGAGAGACTGGAAAGATAAGGCACTGGTAATTTGTTTTTGTACAAGGTTGGGAGGATAATTATGGTCAGTGAAGGCTTCGGTGAGACCCTCAGCACATTATAAAGTAAAATCCATCATATTGTACACTTAGAAAGTTTAAAACTCTGGGGAGAAAAAATATAACACCAGTTGGGAAAACTGAGTGTATATTGTGATTAGTGCCAGAAGCTGGAAACCTAACTCTGCAACATTCCTTAGGAGAGAATGAGAACACCGGCACAACTGAATGTATCAGTCATTAAAGAATGCCTGAAAGGAATGTAAGTCACGATGGCAAAAACAATACAAAGTCAGCTAGAGTATCACTAATCTTAATTCAAACAAATAGTTATTAGGATTTGAGAGTATTCTGGTTGTCCAGCTGTTCCACTGATTGGCCTGTATCATTTGTCGTGAGGGAATAGCAACACAAGATTTTTCAAAACGTATAGCAAATAGCCTCTGTCAACAATATTGTAGTTAAAGTTAGTAATAATGCACCGCAGACTGTAATGTAGCAAGGCACGTCTATAAAATGTGGTTTAATAAAATAGCACCATGTCGACAGTATTCTTCAAATGTTTGAAAATATGTACAAATTTATGTCAGATGGGCAGCGTTTTAAAATATTGAAAAATCATGAGCATCTAATCCAAAGCAGTATTCTCAGTTCAGAATTACAACTCGTAATTTAGCCACTGAAGAAAAAAGTTTAAAGGCCAATGTGTTGCACTTCCCTTGATAATGTCATCCCCACAGCTTGTGTTATGTGGATAAACTGCCTCTGAGTCCCTGTTGGTTTCTGGCTTCTGAAGCCACGCTGAGAGTGAGTTAGTATATAATTTTTGTTAAGTAATTTTATTGTACTCATATGTTCTAATATATCTTTAAGAAGGAATTTATTTTACATGTACCAGATACAAAAAATCTAATATTTGTGGAGATCATCATGTTAAAAAATAAACAAAATAGATTTATAATCCAAAAAAAATGTTCACCAGTTTACTATAGATAAAATGTAAAACATTAATATGTACATTCATTTGTGTTTGGTTTTAGATTTCGTTCATCTATACACAATAATATTAATGAGCTCGAAGACAACTTAATTGGAGATTTGGGTATCAGCTCTTTCTCTCTCTCCTCTCCTCTCTCTCTCTCTCTCTCTCTCTCTCTCTATATATATATATATATATATATATATATAATGGAAGGAAACATTCCACGTGGGAAAAATTATATATAAAAACAAAGATGAGGTGACTTACCGAACAAAAGCGCTGGCAGGTCGATAGACACACAAACAAACACAAACATACACACAAAATTCAAGCTTTCGCAACAAACTGTTGCCTCATCAGGAAAGAGGGAAGGAGAGGGGAAGACGAAAGGAAGTGGGTTTTAGGGAGAGGGTAAGGAGTCATTCCAATCCCGGGAGCGGAAAGACTTACCTTAGGGGGAAAAAAGGACAGGTATACACTCGCACACACGCACATATCCATCCACACATACAGACACAAGCAGACATATTTAAAGACAAAGAGTTTGGGCAGAGATGTCAGTCGCGGCAGAAGTGTAGAGGCAAAGAAGTTGTTGAAAGACAGGTGAGGTATGAGTGGCGGCAACTTGAAATTAGCGGAGATTGAGGCCTGGCGGATGACGAGAAGAGAGGATATACTGAAGGGCAAGTTCCCATCTCCGGAGTTCGGATAGGTTGGTGTTGGTGGGAAGTATCCAGATAACCCGGACGGTGTAACACTGTGCTAAGATGTGCTGGCTGTGCACCAAGGCATGTTTAGCCACAGGGTGATCCTCATTACCAACAAACACTGTCTGCCTGTGTCCATTCATGCGAATGGACAGTTTGTTGCTGGTCATTCCCACATAGAATGCATCACAGTGTAGGCAGGTCAGTTGGTAAATCACGTGGGTGCTTTCACACGTGGCTCTGCCTCTGATCGTGTACACCTTCCGGGTTACAGGACTGGAGTAGGTGGTGGTGGGAGGGTGCATGGGACAGGTTTTGCATCGGGGGCGGTTACAAGGATAGGAGCCAGAGGGTAGGGAAGGTGGTTTGGGGATTTCATAGGGATGAACTAACAGGTTACGAAGGTTAGGTGGACGGCGGAAAGACACTCTTGGCGGAGTGGGGAGGATTTCATGAAGGATGGATCTCATTTCAGGGCAGGATTTGAGGAAGTCGTATCCCTGCTGGAGAGCCACATTCAGAGTCTGGTCCAGTCCTGGAAAGTATCCTGTCACAAGTGGGGCACTTTTGTGGTTCTTCTGTGGGGGATTCTGGGTTTGAGGGGACGAGGAAGTGGCTCTGGTTATTTGCTTTTGTACCAGGTCGGGAGGGTAGTTGCGGGATGCGAAAGCTGTTTTCAGGTTGTTGGTGTAATGATTCAGGGATTCCGGACTGGAGCAGATTCGTTTGCCACGAAGACCTAGGCTGTAGGGAAGGGACCGTTTGATGTGGAATGGGTGGCAGCTGTCATAATGGAGGTACTGTTGCTTGTTGGTGGGTTTGATGTGGACGGACGTGTGAAGTTGGCCATTGGACAGGTGGAGGTCAACGTCAAGGAAAGTGGCATGGGATTTGGAGTAGGACCAGGTGAAACTGATGGAACCAAAGGAGTTGAGGTTGGAGAGGAAATTCTGGAGTTCTTCTTCACTGTGAGTCCAGATCATGAAGATGTCATCAATAAATCTGTACCAAACTTTGGGTTGACAGACTTGGGTAACCAAGAAGGCTTCCTCTAAGCGACCCATGAATAGGTTGGCGTACGAGGGGGCCATCCTGGTGCCCATGGCTGTTCCCTTTAATTGTTGGTATGTCTGGCCCTCAAAAGTGAAGAAGTTGTGGGTCAGGATGAAGCTGACTAAGGTGATGAGGAAAGAGGTTTTAGGTAGGGTGGCAGGTGATCGGCGTGAAAGGAAATGCTCCATCGCAGCGAGGCCCTGGACGTGCGGAATATTTGTGTATAAGGACGTGGCATCAATGGTTACAAGGATAGTTTCCGGGGGTAACAGATTGGGTAAGGATTCCAGGCGTTCAAGGAAGTGGTTGGTGTCCTTGATGAAGGATGGGAGACTGCATGTAATGGGTTGAAGGTGTTGATCTACGTAGGCAGAGATACGCTCTGTGGGGGCTTGGTAACCAGCTACAATGGGGCGGCCGGGATGATTGGGTTTGTGGATTTTAGGAAGAAGGTAGAAGGTAGGGGTGCGGGGTGTCGGTGGGGTCAGGAGGTTGATGGAGTCAGGTGAAAGGTTTTGCAGGGGGCCTAAGTTTCTGAGGATTCCTTGAAGCTCCGCCTGGACATCGGGAATGGGGTTACCTTGGCAAACTTTGTATGTGGTGTTGTCTGAAAGCTGACGCAGTCCCTCAGCCACATACTCCCGACGATCAAGTACCACGGTCGTGGAACCCTTGTCTGCCGGAAGAATGACGATGGATCGGTCAGCCTTCAGATCACGGATAGCCTGGGCTTCAGCAGTGGTGATGTTGGGTGTAGGATTAAGGTTTTTTAAGAAGGATTGAGATGCAAGGCTGGAAGTCAGAAATTCCTGGAAGGTTTGGAGAGGGTGATTTTGAGGAAGAGGAGGTGGGTCCCACTGTGACGGAGGATGGAACTGTTCCAGGCAGGGTTCAATTTGAATGGTGTCTTGAGGAGTCTGATCATTAGGAGTAGGATTAGGATCATTTTTCTTCGTGGCAAAGTGATACTTCCAGCAGAGAGTACGAGTGTAGGACAGTAAATCTTTGACGAGGGCTGTTTGGTTGAATCTGGGAGTGGGGCTGAAGGTGAGGCCTTTGGATAGGACATTAGTCTGTGTATGTGTGGATGGATATGTGTGTGTGTGCGAGTGTATACCTGTCCTTTTTTCCCCCTAAGGTAAGTCTTTCCGCTCCCGGGATTGGAATGACTCCTTACCCTCTCCCTTAAAACCCATATCCTTTTGTCTTTCCTTCTCCTTCCCTCTTTCCTGACGAGGCAACCATTGGTTGCGAAAGCTAGAATTTTGTGTGTATGTTTGTGTTTGTTAGTGTGTCTATCGACCTGCCAGCGCTTTTGTTTGGTAAGTTTCATCATCTTTCTTTTTAGATATATTTTTCCCACGTGGAATGTTTCCCCATATGTGTGGATGGATATGTGTGTGTGTGCGAGTGTATACCCGTCCTTTTTTCCCCCTAAGGTAAGTCTTTCCGCTCCCGGGATTGGAATGACTCCTTACCCTCTCTCTTAAAACCCACTCCCTTTCGTCTTTCCCTCTCCTTCCCTCTTTCCTGATGAGGCAACAGTTTGTTGCGAAAGCTTGAATTTTGTGTGTATGTATGTGTCTGTTTGTGTGTCTATCGACGTGCCAGCACTTTCGTTTGGTAATTCACATCATCTTTGTTTTTAGGTATTCATGCGAATGGACAGTTTGTTGCTGGTCATTCCCACATAGAATGCATCACAGTGTAGGCAGGTCAGTTGGTAAATCACGTGGGTGCTTTCACACGTGGCTCTGCCTCTGATCGTGTACACCTTCCGGGTTACAGGACTGGAGTAGGTGGTGGTGGGAGGGTGCATGGGACAGGTTTTGCATTGGGGGCAGTTACAAGGATAGGAGCCAGAGGGTAGGGAAGGTGGTTTGGGGATTTCGTAGGGATGAACTAACAGGTTACGAAGGTTAGGTGGACGGCGGAAAGACACTCTTGGCGGAGTGGGGAGGATTTCATGAAGGATGGATCTCATTTCAGGGCAGGATTTGAGGAAGTCGTATCCCTGCTGGAGAGCCACATTCAGAGTCTGGTCCAGTCCTGGAAAGTATCCTGTCACAAGTGGGGCACTTTTGTGGTTCTTCTGTGGGGGATTCTGGGTTTGAGGGGACGAGGAAGTGGCTCTGGTTATTTGCTTTTGTACCAGGTCGGGAGGGTAGTTGCGGGATGCGAAAGCTGTTTTCAGGTTGAATCTGCTCCAGTCCGGAATCCCTGAATCATTACACCAACAGACAGTGTTTGTTGGTAATGAGGATCACCCTGTGGCTAAACATGCCTTGGTGCACAGCCAGCACATCTTGGCACAGTGTTACACCGTCCGGGTTATCTGGATACTTCCCACCAACACCAACCTATCCGAACTCCGGAGATGGGAACTTGCCCTTCAGTATATCCTCTCTTCTCGTCATCCGCCAGGCCTCAATCTCCGCTAATTTCAAGTTGCCGCCACTCATACCTCACCTGTCTTTCAACAACTTCTTTGCCTCTACACTTCTACCTCGATTGACATCTCTGCCCAAACTCTTTGTCTTTAAATATGTCTGCTTTTGTCTGTATGTGTGGATGGATATGTGCGTGTGTGCGAGTGTATACCTGTCCTTTTTTCCCCCTAAGGTAAGTCTTTCCGCTCCCGGGATTGGAATGACTCCTTATCCTCTCCCTTAAAACCCACTTCCTTTCGTCTTCCCCTCTCCTTCCCTCTTTCCTGATGAGGCAACAGTTTGTTGCGAAAGCTTGAATTTTGTGTGTATGTTTGTGTTTGTTTGTGTGTCTATCGACCTGCCAGCGCTTTTGTTCGGTAAGTCACCTCATCTTTGTTTTTTATATATATATATATATATATATATATATATATATATATATATATATAGAGAGAGAGAGAGAGAGAGAGAGAGAGAGAGAGAGAGAGAGAGAGAGGGAAACATTCCACGTGGGAAAAATATATCTAAAAACAAAGGTGATGTGACTTACTAAACGAAAGCGCTGGCAGGTCGATAGACACACAAACATACACACAAAATTCTAGCTTTCGCAACCAACGGCTGCTTCATCAGGAAAGAGGGAAGGAGAGGGAAAGACGAAAGGATGTGGGTTTTAAGGGAGAGGGTAAGGAGTCATTCCAATCCCGGGAGCAGAAAGACTTACCTTAGGGGGAAAAAAGGATGGGTATACACTCGCACACACACATATCCATCCACACATATACAGACACAAGCCTTTGCCTTTGAATTCTGTGATGCCAGGAATTTTTAGTATTGCTGTATACTATGAGATGCATTAATGTAATTTTATTAGATTTTCTTGTTTGTAACGTAAGTTACTTGTACATATTTTCTGAAGTGGAAAGTGCAGTTGTGAATATAAGGTAAAAAAAAAGCTTAACTTTACTCCCATTTACAAAATATAATTCATTTTGGTATATTTTTAACTCTTCATCATTTTAGGCCCTTGAACTCCTCACACCACATGTGTCCATGAATGCAGAAGCACGAGCTTGCTGCCACGCTCGAAGAGCAGCAGCTTTATGTCGCCTTGGGCTGCTCCCACAGGGATTGGCTGACCTAGAGGCTGCGTTACAACTGCAACCAGAAAATGAAAAACTGTGGAATGATATGAAACTTGTGAAGAAAGCAATTGAATCTCAGACACAAGAGACATCTTCAGATGATGATTAATCATAATGTCCACAACACTGATCACATTAGAGATGATTATGCTATGTTGTTAAGGTTAGTTACTTTATGGAGACTTAATCCTGAATTAAACCTGATAAGTATTAATTTGCAATAGTACAATACCATATTAAAAATGAGGGCACAAAGCAACATAAAGGATAACTGAAGTTAATTTTTGTGATAGGGAAATTGTTAATTTAGCAGGTGGCAACAGGTACTAATGAAGCAAATTCTGATATACTGACTAGCTTTTGATATCAAACATTTCCTCATCTAGTAAGGAAGAGAAAACAGTTGGAGGAACAAGTCAATCCAGGGGGTAAAGAAACTCACTCGCCTTAAAAGAAACACACCAGTTCAAAGTGGAAATCAGTGATGAAATCCTAGCAGCAGATAAGATTTTGAAACTTGAGGAATTTAAACTGTAGAGAGGACTGTGAGTCAAGTCAAGTATTAGAGAATGACAGATTAAAATAAAACAATACACAATACAATAATGGACAATGATGTAAAGAAAGGAAAGAATATTCAAATGATGAATAAGTAGTGTGCAAGAGATAAAAGAAAAAAAAATAAAGCCGAGCAGAGAATCAGAGGATACATTTTAATGTAGCACATGCCTAGATACCATAATCCTGCAGGACTGTCACACCATGCAGATTTAGCCTTTCCTCGGTCACTGTACATCATTTAAGATGATTGCCAGGATGGTTCCTTTGAAATAATGTGGCTGATTTCCTGCCTGATCATCATGCAATTTGAATGTGTTCTCCATCTCTTAATGACCACATTACCAATTAGATTAAATCTTAATCTTCCTCCCTACCTCTTCCCCTCTATTTTCAGTATGTCCTATTTTTCTGACTTGTTGAGAGTCACTTCCATATTTCTCATACTTCAGTAAGTAAAGCTATTGTCAGTCCAAAGATTATTTTGAATACCACTATGCTTTATTAGTCATGGTCCTGTTGGAGGTAGTGTACAGTTGCCTTCCTCCAACCTTTGAACTGGTTTACCCATCCAGTTACAGGGGTATGTACAGTTTAATGCGGATTCCGAACCATGGTGCAACTTGGCATTTTTCACATCAGAAAACATTTCCAGATGTAAAAGAAGTGATAAGTGACAGATAAAAGTCCTAGATTGACCAGCAATCAAACCTAAGACCTTTTGGTCTGTAGTGAGCACTTTTTTACTCAGCCATTTAGCCACACTCATACTTCAGTCAATTTAATTTGGTCATCATTCCAGTAGTGCTATACTTCAGCAATTCCTATTACCATATTTTATCTCTCTTCATTATTTAAAATTCTCCTTCCTCTTCCCTTCTTAGAGAAGGTTTGCTCTAAAAGCTTGAGTTGCATACATATATTATCTGCTTCCTTCATTGTAATGGTAAGTTTCAGGAGAATTTATGGTTTTTCCTGTGTTCATAATTTCCTTAAAACCACTGCCTCTAATAGAGGTACGATTTACTGTCTCATCGTCATAGAGGTGTCATAATACCATAGTATGGCATAACCATAGGAAAGAATTAGCCCCAACCATGTTTGTAGAAGTGCCTCATATTCAATAAATCCTTATAAAATGTAAATTAAGATGACTGAATGGAATATTATCCCTACCCCTTCAAAATGAAAGTCCAGCACATATTAAGAAGTACTAAATAGGGTAAGAGTGAATGTCATAATGAGTCCAAAAAAAATTGAACTAGACCATTTTAAAAGCTAATTTTGGGGCAGAGAACAACAGTCTGAAACTTTTATTTACTTGAACATATTAGCAGTCAGAAACTAAAAATGACTGCTTGCCACCAATCAGTGCACACATATCCCATTCACTTTTAATTTTCTTAATTAAATTTGCTTCAGCGATAGCAGTGAAAACTCCATTGTGAACTGAGGAGCCCCACAGACTGTCAACATGGTGACCATTGTTGTGATTTTCCTTGAAGCGACAACTGAGAGAGGTGTGCCAACAATGGTGTACCCAGTGACAGCACTGGGCACGGGAGTGGCACCATGTCCCAGCTCAGTTTGCAGCATCACAATGAATAGATCCATGTGTGGAGGGTCTGAGGAGAATGAGCATTACCAGATTGCATTTGTCTTCAACATATGGGCTCAGCATCTGGCTTGATATGATGGGGCACCATTAGATATACAGCACCATCACCTCAGGTTACCATGGTCGGTACTTTGGACAGTAGGTGTTAAACATTTCTGACATATTGAGCTCAGTCTTTTAGGTGTCATGTCTTTGAGTTCTGTGTATTGTTACCATTCACCAAGGTAATGTGGGACCTCATGTTGTGTGTGCCATCCTAACCTACTTTGATACACAGGTTGTCTGATTGTTGCCCTTGCCAGCCATTCTCCAGATCTCTTACCCACTGTTAACTTATGGTTATGAGTTGCTAAAACGGTCCTCACATGGGATGAGGCAGCTAACAGTACACAGTACAAACTGGTTAATGTGATTCACACACTTCAGCAGTTGTTGTTGGATTTATTTGTCTCACAAGCCACAGTTTCTGTCAAAACTGGGCAAGCATATAGTAACTACATTAACTCTATCAGCAATTTTTGAAGAAGAGCGGAGAAAATAATGACAAAGATTCTCGACTCACTGATGGCTTGAACAGCAAATTGCAGGTAGAGGAACACTACATGATGCTGTACAGCAATGTGAGATACATACTAGTAGAAGATTTCAAGATCGAGTTTTGTTTTTTTGTTTGATTTGAGTGCTAGTTCTGCAAGGTTCGCAGGAGAGCTTCTGTAAAGTTTGGAAGGTAGGAGACGAGGTACTGGCAGAAGTAAAGCTGTGAGGAAGGGGCGTGAGTCGTGCTTGGGCAGCTCATATGGTGGAGCACTTGCCTGCGAAAGGCAAAGGTCCCAAGTTCGGGTCTCGGTCCGGCACACAGTTTTAATCTGCCAGGAAGTTTCATATCAGTGCACACTCCGCTGCAGACTGAAAATCTCATTCTGGAAACATCCCCTAGGCTGTGGCTAAGCCATGTCTCCACAGTATCCTTTCTTTCTGGAGTGCTAGTTCTGCAAGGTTCGCAGGAGAGCTTCTGTAAAGTTTGGAAGGTGGGAGACAAGGTACTGGCAGAAGTAAAGCTGTGAAGCCGGGCATGAGTCGTGCTTGGGTAGCTCAGATGGTACGGCACTTGCCCACGAAAGGCAAAGGTCCTGAGTTTGAGTCTTGGTCCGGCACACAGTTTTAATCTGCCTGGAGGTTTCTTTATTTCTTGCTCCACAGTATATTGGAATGTGGAATTCCATGCTGTGTTGTCATCAGCTTCATGTCTGTGTGCATTTTCATGTCCTTTCTTAGGATGCTTAAGAGACTGACATCCCACAACTTGTCAGACACTGTGATGAAATCTGGTATAACACTGAGGCAGCATGTATGGCATAACCTGTATCTGCCATTCAAGCTCTGTTCAACATTATGTCCAACCAGGGTAGAGCCTTTGTTACGGTCAGTGATTGTAGCTGTGTGTGCTAACTTTCACATAATGTATACCCACAAATCACCTACAAATGTAATCATCTTTTCTTCCTGTCGTGTTGTATACATGCAACAAGTAAAATTTTGTTATTTGCTATACTTCCAGCTGTTGCAGTTTAAATGGCCAGGAGTATAGTTTTATGATGTGGATTTCAAAAATATTCATAGTCCAATAAAAATATTGTCCAACAGCTACAAGGACTCTTTAGGTATTTGGGTGAATCTTGTGCTAGTGTTTTTCTGATGTGAGGCCACTCACTTTCAAAATTACAATGTCCTAACTCCCACAGCTAGCTCTTGTTTGGTATAGTTAGATGAACATGTGCCTGTTACCAGCAGGCCGTACAATCTCAAAAATCCAGTTCAGTATGAGCCATCATAGGTTGGTAGTGTACCTCATGACTGTCCATCCCATAAAAATTGTGAAGCACACTAGCCAGAAGACTCCAAAGAAAAGGACTCTGAAAGTTCTACATGCAGCTTATATACTGGTCAGTTTATACACTATGGCTGCACCTGTACTGGACTCATGCCACGCGCGCGATCCAGGTTCGATACTATCTCCATGTAACTTTTTATTTGGTTTTTTAGTTGTTTTAACGATTATAACAACTTTTTAATAAAGTTGATGAACTAATATGTTATCAGCCAAATCATAAAGATTTTTATTTTACTTATGAAATTATTATTACAGCAATTTGACATAATATATGAATTGCAATTATTATTTTCTTTTTAAAAAGCTGGTTAATTTTGAATGCACTTTTAATGAGGTAAACTAAAACTTTAATTTCTATTGCCATTAAAATGTTATTACAGATTTTATGATATTATAAGCTGTGGAGAGATTAAAAATATTCAGAAACTGGTTTCCGTGTAAACGAGTAGAGCATAACTTCTGTCCTATTGTACATACAAACAGGCAAATGGTCAGAAAGTGTCAAGGCCCTCACAGAATTAATCACCACTACAGTACAATATATACACTTATACCTATCCTCTTTCCTCTAGAAACTCGAACTAACGTGCCAGTTCATTCTTCACTTTTGCAAGGATTGGAGCCTTCTGTACTGTGAAATATTATCAGAATTTTTAAAATGTTGTGGATTAAAAATGTGTGTTAATGAAGACATTGCAAAAGTATGAGAAGCTGTGGATGAAATGAGTCGAGATTCATTATACGGTGAAATGTTGAAGGCAAGGTTAAAAGACGCAATCATTAATTATGTACCACAAATACGAGGTGCATCCAGAAAGTACATTTCCCCATGTTGTTTCCTTTAAAACAAACATTTTTAGCTGGGACAAGTGTGCATGCACAGCAAATCTTTGACATGACAATCAAATGCCAGCCAGAAAGGTCCCGCCTAGTGACAGTACCGTGACAGCAGTGCTTCGAAATGACGTATCTTTTTCATTCTCCCACCACCTGCAAAGTTTGGTCAGTGATAAGATTCCTTAATGCACAAAACATAGTGTCCCTCAAAATTCATTATCAGCTCTGTTAGGTCTATGGGCAGAACATTGTGAGTTGACAGGTAGTGCATCATTGGTGTAGGCGTTTTTCTGAAGGTCGTCAAAGTGTCTTTGACGAAGAAAGCAGTGGGTGACCATCCCTCATCAATGATCACCTGGTTGAGCTGGTGTGGCAGCACATACTGGATAATCGTTGCTTCATGATTACAGAGCTCAGCAGTTATTTTCTGCAGATATCATGATTATTGTTGCATGAAATTGTCGCTAAGCACCTTCTGTTTAAGAAATTGTGTGCCATGTAGATGCCAAAAAACCTGACATGCATGCACAAAACAAAACATTTTGGAACAGAACTGATATTTCTGCAGCAGCATCATGATGATGGCGATGATTTCCTTGACAGGATCATTGTTGGCAATGAGACTTGGATTTCTCACATGACCCCAGAAACCAAGCAGCAGTCAATGCAGTGGTATCACAGTGGACCTCTGGTCAAGATGAAATTCAAACAGACAGTGTCAGTGCCGAAAGTGATGTGCATGGTGTTCTGTGACAGGAAAGGCATTCTGCTTATTGACTTCCTGCCCATAGGTGAAACAGTAACTGCTGACTGTTACTGTGAAACAGTGCAGAAACTGTGGTATGCCATTCGGAACAAGAGGCATGGAATGCTTACTGCAGGTGTTGTGCTGTTCCATGACAATGTTTGTCCCCATGTGTTTTGGCGCACAGCATCTGTTTCACAGAAGTTTGGCTGGAAGCTGTTTGATAATCCAGCACACAGTCCTGATCCTGTTCCCAGCAATTTCCATCTTTTCATGCACATCAAGATATTCCTGTTCTCCAGCCAGTGTTTTGACAATGATGAAGACCTGAAGACGATGATCGTAGACTGGTTCCATTCACAGGTGGCAGACTTCTATGACACAGAAATACAAAAGTTGATCCCAGAGCATGATAAATGTCTCAATTTTTTTGGTGACTATGTCAAAAAATAGCTCAAACTTTGTTGTAGCTATTACAAATAAAGTTTTTCTTGTAACTGTGTTGTCACTGTTTTTTAAAAAATAGGGTAGCTTACTTTCCGAATGGGCCTCATAAAATAAAACTCTTTATTAATTGATAATATGTTAAATCACGAACTTTTTAAAAAAGTTGTCATACCTTTTAAAACAATTTTTAAAAAATACAATAAAATGTTACCTAAAGGTAGGGTCTAACTTGGATAGCCCACATGGCAAGTGAGTCAGCTACAGGCACAGCCATTTCAATGTGCTTCTGTAGTGTAAAAATTTAAGGCCCTTTTTCTTGGAATCTTCTGGCTAGTGTGGTTTACAACTTTTGTGGGTGGATACCCTTGAGGTGTACTACTAGCTTCCAAAATCTCATTCCGAACAGAAGTCCCGAGACCATAATGTCCCCTTGTTAAACACCTCCTCTAACTAAATAGCCTAAACTGAAAGTTATAAACTAGCTGTAATAGCTGAAAATCTACTGGTTATTTTCTATCTTTTTCTCACCCTTACTGGCAATGGAATTTGTAACAAAACAATTCTATACACACATACTGTTTCTTCTTTTTCTGTGCTCCTGTAACTTACATATGTGCATAGTTCCAAATTATCTGCTATATCACACTGACTGGTGTAATTATGATAGCTATTCTGACACTTAGTAAACTAAATTAATGTGCCTAATATTATGTATGAAGAATTGAAAAGACAGATTATTTATATTCAAAGATAAATTATGCTGTTAAAAATTAAATTGTAAAAGTAAAACATGCATGTTTTGTAAGATTTTTTGTAACTGAATAACATCTGCTTAAGAACACAAAGTATAGATGAGTGCAAGACACTGTATAGTTGTCTTCCACCAATGAATCAGAACAGACCCATGTGATGAGGCTGGACTAAAAGCTTCAGTCAACCTAAACTATTGTGTAACAAATATTAGTCACATCAACATCTGACGAGTGAGCATATGCCTGCTCCTTCTAAGAGCCCAAGAGCTTCTGACTACAACTGCTCCACCTTATCATCATACTGAAAAGGCAGCATTGTTAATATGGATGGTAGGACCACCTTCATGTTTATAAGCCTGGACCACTCACATAAATTAACTTTCAGTAGATCAATGTACAGTACATAGATTTTGTATTTAAAAGGTATCAGAAACTGATCTATGATAAAATTGGAAAGTAAGTGCTTTTGTGTGTGTGTGTGTGTGTGTGAGAGAGAGAGAGAGAGAGAGAGAGAGAGAGAGTGATACTATTGTTTGTTTGAAGGGTTTCATTAAATTCTGTGAAGTGTTGTCAGCTAATTTATATTGTATGCAGTTCATAGCTGTCAGCATTTTAGGTAAATAGAATCAGATTCATTAATAAAGATGGCATCTCATTGTAGCCCAATCTTATTATGGTGGCATATAGCTTAAAGAGATTACAAGATTAGTGTTGAGCTACTTTAAATATTGTGGTATACTACAGGATCAACTGTAGAAAAATTCCACAGAAGTAACTGATGAGTTTAATGAATTGATTCTGTGATTAGTTCATTGTACATCTATTTTCTGCAAATCACTCTACATTGTGTGGCAGAGGATACAAGATGTGGTGTCACCGCCAGACACCACACTTGCTAGGTGGTAGTTTTAAATCGGCCGTGGTCCATTAGTACATGTCGGACCCGCGTGTCGCCACTGTGGGATTGCAGACCGAGCGCCACCACAAGGCAGGTCTCGAGATACGGACTAGCACTCACCCCAGTTGTACGGACGACGTAGCTAGCGACTATACTGTCGAAGCCTCGCTCATTTGCAGAGCAGATAGTTAGAATAGCCTTCAGCTAAGTCAGTGACTACGACCTAGCAAGGCGCCATTAGTAACATTGCATGTATCTAAAGAGTCTCACTTGTATCGCCACAATCTCCAGATGTGCCAAAAGGATGGATTAAAGTTAAGTATTCCAGAAGCTATGTACTTTTCTATACCATTCATTACGTATCCTGTTTCAGACCTCACGCCGATCTTCATGAGCGTAGCGCGTGCCTTTCTGCTTCCTCTCATTGTGTCTAGGCTGTCTTGTCTAGACACAACACAAGATGTCCTATTTTGCTTGTAAACAGAATGAAAGAAGAAAGATTATCCGTACCCTGTTGATAAATCTCTTAACTTTTCCCTCGTGGTCATAAAGCAAAGTATAAGTCCATAGAAATAATATGTTTCTTAACTTGCCCTTGGATCATGGTTTCTCAGAATTTTGAGGGTAAGTCTTCAGTGATGCACAGGACTTTCCTTGTGGTATCTCCTAATGAAGTTTGTTCTGCATTTCTGACTCTCCTGCAGTAACTAAATAGTTATATCTTTGACATAGACTGCAGCTGTTCTTTATATCCTCTCCATCTCTCTGGACAAATGCATCTAGATACTTAATGACTGTGATTGATTCCAGTTATTGATTGTTGATTGTGCAGTCAAACAATATCTCATCTTCTCTGTTTATTTCAAAATATATACTTTTAATATACATCCATAGTCAGCTGGCATCATTTGAACCAAGTGATGAGCCTCCCTAAATCATTCTGCATTTTGTAATAATTTTCTAATAATGGGACTTCCTTATGTCATATGCAAACTGCTGCGGAAATATAAAACTTTGCCAGATTATACAACCATTTTTCCTCTAAGCTATCAAACATGATACAATACTCCAGAATGAGATTTCCAGTCCGCAGCAGAGTGTGCACTGATATGAAACTTCCTGGAAGATTAAAACTGTGTGCCGGACTGCTACCCAAGCACGACTCACGACCCGTCCTCACAGCTTCAATTCTGTCAGTACCTCGTCTCCTACCTTCCAAACTTCACAGAAGCTCTTCTGCAAACCTTGCAGAACTGGCACTCCTGGAAGAAAGAATATTTAGATTAGATTAGATTAGTTTTTCGTTCCATAGATCCGTGCTGAGGAGATCCTCGTGGATGTGGAACGTATCAATTTTTTTTTTTTTTTTTTTTTTTTTTTTTTTTTTTTTTTTTTTTTTAAGCTGAAATAACAATACTAATAGTATGAGTATATACAATACATCATTTTTTTAAGCTGAAACAACAATACTAATAGGATGAGTATACACAATACATCATTTGTTTCTATTAAAAAATTCGTCAATGCAGTAGAAGGAGTTGGCCACTAGTAAGTCTTTCAGGCTCCTTTTAAACTGATCTTTATTTGTAACTAAATTTTTTATGTTTGCTGAAAAATTATTCAAGATGAGTGTTTTGAGTAGTGGACCCCTTTTTGAACTAAAGTGCTTTTAAGTCCTTGTGCATATCATTTTTGTTCCTGGTATCGTATGTATGAACTGAGCTGTTTGTTGGAAAAAGAGATATATTATTTAGGACAAATTTCATTAAGGAGTAAATATACTGAGAGGCAGTAGTTAGTATACCCAGTTCTTTGAAGAGGTTTCTATAGGACGTCCATGAATTTACTCCGCAAATGGTACGTATTACATGCTTTTGGACTCTGAAAACTTTTGTTTGACTTGAAGAGTTACCCCAAAATATTATACCATATGACATTATGGAATAAAAGTAGGCAAAGTATGCAAGCTTTTTCATTTTTATGTCGCCTATGCCTGCTAACCCTCGAATTGCAAATACAGATTTGCTAAGGCGTTTCTGCAGTTCTGTGGTGTGCTCCTCCCAGCTGAATTTATTATCAAGTTGTAATTTAAGACTGTCAACCTTTTCTATCTGCTCTTCTTCATACTTTGTGCATATGCTGGGTGGAAACCTCTTACAGGTTCTGAATTGCATATAGTGAGTCTTTTTGAAGTTTAATGTCAGTGAGTTGGTTTTAAAGCATTTATTAATATCCATCAAAGTATCATTAGCAGATCTTTCTAGAACTACACTCGACATACTATTTATTGCAATACTTGTGTCATCTGCAATCAAAACGAACTCTGCTTCTGGCAGTGTAACTGATTGCGGCAGTGTAACTAATTGCGGAGACATGGCTTAGCGACAGCCTGGGGGATGTTTCCACAATGAGATTTTCACTCTGCAGCAGAGTGTGCACTGATATGAAACTTCCTGGCAGATTAAAACTGTGTGCCAGACCAAGACTCAAACTCGGACCTTTGCCTTTTATGAGCAAGTGCTCTACCACCTGAGCTACCCAAGCACGACTCAAGACCCGTCCTCACAGCTTCAATTCTGCACTTGCCCGTGAAAGGCAAAGGTCCCGAGTTTGAGTCTCAGTCCAGCGCACAGTTTTAATCTGCCAGGAAGTTTCATGGTACAATACTGGTGAAAGGTACAAATTTTGACACTTTTGAGTCTTTTATGCAATAAACAAAGACATAGAGAGATGAAGGTCACTAAAATCAGACCCCTATTTGTTATTCTAGAAACTACTATACTCTGTAGTAGCTTGGTGTGCTGTAACCATTGAACAGCCATTCTTCTAGAATTTGTAAGGATGGCAGTTTGTTCTAGAACCTGCGCATTATGGGTTCATTGGGTTGGTGAAGGCTACAAGAGGCTGTCAGAGTTGTAAGGTGGCTACAGAAAGATACATGGCATTCATGAAAACTTATTGTTGTTCCAATGACCTTAGAGCAATTACTGGTGCGTGCCCTCATCTGGTGGTGCAGTCAGGCATTGATCCAAAGTGTCCATAACCCATGGGCATGGTCAGACATCAATGTCATGGACCTCACTTGTGAGCATTGTCATAAAGACATCAGTGGCTGCTGTGCTAAGCACAGCACAAGTTGTGCTGTGAACTTAAGTGGTCAGCATACCTTAGCAGTGCTGTGTTAGACACCGGCGTAGCAGTCTGGAGTTGTTACTCTGCTAGGGAGGCAATTGGAACCTGTCCAGACATGGTGAGTCATGGAAGCGAAGCACATGGTGAGCAACTCCAGGCCTTGATGTCTGGTTGGTGACGTCCAGTAGCAGCTGCCCCCCCCCCCCCCTCTTCGCTCCCCTGGAAGATGGTCCTGTCAGGATGACAGTGGAGTGGAGTGGCCTCACAACGGAAGCAAACATTGTGACAGGTGCCCACTGAATGATTGGCTATTTTAATCTGATCTGGCTGGCCAGATAGCCTGTATTTACACATGACAAAACAAATCTGCTATTGTGTTGCTACCACAAATGTGATGTATTGCTGTTGCCATAGTGTCCCTGATTTCAGTAACTAGTGGAGCACTGACAAGCAAATGGGCAGTGGTGCATGGTGGGTGTGTTAGGGAGTTTACATCCATCATTGCAGCAGGAACAATGAGAGCCAGATATCTGCTTAGAGCTACCTTTTCTGTTGTGAATAACTTTTGCTGTGAACATGCAGATGACAGAATATTGTATGTCACTAAATATGGCAACTAAAACAAAGTCCTATAACCACAAGATTGTTACAGTCTTCAAATAGTACAAATGCCACCATGTCTGACAGGACAAGGTTTAAGAGAGACAAAGAAGAAGAGAATGAAGAAGAAGAAGCAGAAAAAGAAAAACTCTCCTATTAAGAAGAGGTTGTAATTAGATGCCGTCTTTAGATTTTCAGCACTGAAAATAGAAAGCAGACTCATAATCATTCAGTCAATAGTAAGTGACATGCAAGTTGAGAACAATGACAGATAGAAAAGATGGAGGTGACAAAGAGGAGGACAAGATGATTACAGAAAATTTGGACAATATGAACACGGCAGACTCAAAAAAAAAGGAAAATTGGGACAAATCTGATAGCAATGATTAACCAAACACAAAAGAAGCCACACAGGAAGATTTTTGTTAGATAACTAGTTGTACATGTAGAAATGAAAAAAAAGGCAAAAACAGTGGCAATTTACAAATCAGGAGAGGTGCAGAAGCAGGATGCCAGGTAGATCCAGTAAAAACTGTAAGGGGGAATGGTCAAGATGATAAATTGAGTCAGTTAATGAATATTATGACAAAAATGTCGTAGGACATGGAAACAATAATGAGACAAACCACGACATGACATGACACATTCAGAAATTTGCCAATGAATTTTACAATAGATAAAAGGTTGCATGGTATGGAACAATATAATAAAGAATTGAAATACTGTATTATCAAAGTAGAGATTGTATATGAACAGAAAATTGACAGCAAAGTTCATGCCGTTCATTAAGAAGTTTTGAAAGAGCTTGAAGCAGTTCAGATATGTTTATGTGGCAAAATTAGGTAAGATCAAGGGGGCAATAACAGATAGATGCAAACAGTTTGAATGCAAGAGTAAGCAAGGAAACTATTAAAAGTAGTGGCAGAGCCAAAGACTGTGTGTTTAACAAATTTCAGGTAAAAAATGTAAAATTTGGCAAGATTCAGGGAGATATATGAGAAAAGGTTAATTATTTCAAATAAAGAATGAACCAAGTGACTGGTACATTCAATGCAATTTCAAGTTGCATTAGGCAGTTTTCTGCCAGTAAAAAGTTCAATCCTGTAGGTGAAACATATCCAGTAGTCTTCAATGATGAATGTAAGGAAATGATAAGAAGAGAATGCAAAAAAAGACATTCTTAGAACTGTAGAACAGTGGCTTTCAGGTAATGCAGCAGGATGCACCATTGAAGCCTTAGGCAAGTGTACAAGCTTTAAGGAAATTGTCACCATTTGTACATAGAGAGGGAACTCGAAGATGCCCCAAACTAGTAATTCATGAGAGACGATGAAGGCTTTTTGTGAATGTCTCACTCATAAATTAGAACATGAATGGAAGAGGAGGATTTTATGGATGAACTAAGCTGCAGATTGCTCAGGGAAATTCAGAAAACACTGAGTATTTTTGGTAGTAGTGTAGGAAGACTTTTAAGATGAGTAGGGGAAGGAGACTTTTGATATCAATTCAGAATGTGAATAATACATGCATAAACAGCAGAGAATAGGAAATTTACGACTTGGGAGAAAGATTATAGAGGACAAGAAAGAGAAGGTAGATGTGTTTAAGTACAGATAATAGAGGAAGAGAGGGATGTTAACAAACTTAGAAATAGGGCATCAGAGGACAATTCAGAGGTGGAAGATTAATTGGATCATAATGTGAATTTTATGCAATATGAAGGTACACAACCCACAAAGCTAACTTATTTGGCTGAAGGCAGTGATGAAGAAGCCCATTCTATAGGAAAAGAAACTGGAGAGACCCCAGAAGTGAAAAGGTGAGCAGATGAGGTTCTGATGGCAGATTTGGAATGGGAAGCAACTGAGCAAGCTGATGTGGCAGGAGAAGGGGAATTAAAAAAAGATGTGGATGCTAGCTAGACTACAATTCAGCTTACACAGGCATCCCTAGATAAACACTAAACCTGTAGATGATGAAAAAGAAGAGATTTCACAATCAAACAATAGATTCAGTGCTGTGGAAGCTAATGTAGGAACCATGATGATGGTATATAGGGTTAAAAGGAGCATTATGTGAGGAAGACAGAGATTTGAAATTTAACGTGGTTGCCAGGAAAAAGGAATGGGAAGCCTTCAAAACAGTAATACAACAATCAAAACAGAAAAAAGTGAAAAAGAGCAATCAAATTAGGAAGAAGAGCATGAGGCAAAGGAAAGGTTCATTACCATCTACTTAGGAGATAAGGAGTTGATCAAAATGCAAGAAAGGTCACGTGAAATCAGTGCAGAAATCTCAAAGCTTAACAAGTCGTTACTTGAAGTAGCAGGCATTCTTCACATGTACGCTTTCTGATTTACCCCAAATAAAAAAATAATAAAAAAACATATCTAACTGTATAAGGAAAGGAAGATATAATATGAGATGCCAGGGAGTTTGCCACTTAAGTGGACACATTGTGATATACAGGGCTCCCAAAGCTGTTTGAGTTTTGTTCCATTTTTGTTTTCAGACTGCATTCTTATACCTTAATACTATTTTGTAAATGTCTTTGTTGTCTTGAACTGTGGTAACTGTCCTAGTATTCAGTGAAAGAAAGACAAGAGAAGGAGTATTAACTGACAGGTCAAATAATCGGCATAGGTGATGTAACTGTTAAGCAAAGAGAAAAGAAAAGAGTGAATGTAGAACTCAACTGAGAAAGAAAAATAAGATGTGAAGAATATTCTCAATCAGAAGACGTATGGTAATGTTAATTGTTCCAACCAAAAGTAAAGCTATGCCAAGAAAGGTAAACTAAAAGTGGGTAAAGATAAGGGAAGGACATTTGAAATGAAAATAGACAAAAGTGAAACTTCTCTTAGGAGATGAAAATCATAAAGTAAGAGTGCATAAAATACTGCAGAATGGATTAAAATCTGAAATGACAACAGGTGTGCTGAGAAAAAAGAGACATTGTGACTCAAAAGGTTTTAAATGAAGAAAATAAAAAAAAGAATGAAAGAGGAAGAAAGAAGAATAATAAAATATAAAAGAGTGACTTGTCATGAAATAAGCCAGAAGCATGTCAGACAGGAATTTTAAGGAGGAAAACTAACCTGCATGAAATAAATAGATAAAAAAATCTGAGGTTTAAAAGAGATACAGATAATGAACAGGAGATACTTGTAGAACATTAGTGAAACACATAGATTGGAGGAACAAACCTAAGTAACAGCAAAGAAAAAGTCTAGATGTTAGAAAAGCATTTTGAGCAGTATAAAACCCTTTGGAAAGGAACAGTTATCTGCCATGGGTCAGTGAGTACAGTCTGAAGTTTTATCAGTAACAATGTCGGATACAGATCAGACAGAATGAATAGCCGCTACACCAATTAACTTAAGCACTGGAGGTGTAGTTAATAAAGAATATACATATTGTCTATAGAATGAGAAGAAGATCCAATTTCAAGATCAGTTGGTCCACAGTAAGAGACAGGAAATAGTTTAGAAATCTTCTACAGTTAGAAAATCAGTCTCACAGTAGTTGTGGATGTCAAGCCACTGAACAAAGAAGGTTTTCTCTTGTTTCACTTCAAATTACAGTCTTTGATTAAATCAAAGATGTAATTCATATGTTCATCTAATGGAAGAGATAAGGCTCATTTCCTATAATTAAGAGTAAAGATTAGTATAAATGATTCAGCAATCTAGTAACAGTAGGGACTGTAATTAAATGAAAGACTACATTGTGGTTAGAAAAGGCAGTGATTGTTGAACCAGTTTTCACACTGTAGTGATAACAAGCATTTAGGAAGTAACAGTGGCCATGGAGGCAGTTATTCACTGTGATAGAATGCTAGGGAAGTTATAACCTACCAGCACTGTTTGGCAGTTATATGATTTGATGACCCGTGTTACGTAGTGTTCCATATTTTAAAGAAAAAGGCATCAACTCTGAAGAATAATGTTACCTGACAGAATACAAGCAAGATCATGTCATGACCACTATCACACAGGTACTTATCATGGATGACAATCATCAGGATGAAATTTTGTAAATATTAAATACTGCACTGTATTTAGCTATAGTTCTGAATATATACCAGAAATTATATGAAATTTTGATTATGGGATAATAAATAACAGTCAGCAGTTCATAAGTGAGCAAAAGTTAATAGCTATTGACTACTGAATTGAAACTGAAATTATGTAGCTGATTTTGAGTGTATATGTAAGCAGTAGTGCAACCAAAAAGGTACATACGATAATTTTTTATTTTTTTTTACATTAACTAGTAGTGGAAAAGACAGGAATCTAGTGATGGTTAGGTATGTAGGACAACGAACACTATTCAAGTCAATCATAGTGCAGTTAAAAAAGCTTTAATGTTTAGATCATTGCAACTAGCCGTATATATAACTAATAAGCTAGCTTAAGCTTATTTTGAGGCGAGTTGCAAGTGGTGCAGCATAATGCATTAGGTGGCAATAATTAAAGACAACATGCTCTTCTTCAAGAACTAGCAACTTTTAAAACTTCAGCTACGCAGTACTCTTCTTCCAGTACTTCATTTATCAATTCTTCTTTCATACTTCGTACTGTGACCATATATGTGATCACTTATCCATTTATGATGTCTTGCCATACTTAAAACACCATTTGACAATGCTCCTGAGTGCTGCCACACAGCATCCATACTTCACCGCCAATAATGTGCACCTCCTGTGTCCTTTCTACCTCCCCCCCCCCCCCCCTCTCTCTCTCTCTCTCTCTCTCTCTCTCTCTCTCTCTCTCTCTCTCTCTGTGTGTGTGTGTGTGTGTGTGTGTGTGTGTGTGTGTGTGTGTGTGTGCACATGCTCATGCTCAATTATTGAAATACTTGAAACATATTCTTTGGATCTTAAGCAATACAAATTTCCCTGACTTTGCCAGCATTTCTACCACAAGGGTGACAATATTATTTTCCAGCCATTCTCCATAAATACATAACTGTTATTTATGTTACAGACACTGACAAAATTAACAAAGTATGTACATTTTCTAGAAATTACATCAGGATTACAGAATTAATTAATAGGCACTTATGAGGTACTGTGCTGTAGTGTTATATGTGTCCCATGTTTCCTTATTCTCTATTGGCAAATACAGACTCAACGAAACAACCAAACATGAAACACAGTGGCTTTCATGCTTCATATTTCAACTGTAATATGAGGTAATTCTCACTAATACCTATGCAACGTCTTTAAGAAAAACACCATGAAATACTAATATGAAAGTTGTATGCATGTTATATAGTGCTTAATGTGTAATACTTTGCCACATACATGTAGCAAAGAAAATAATAATAATCGTCAATCTAAAATACTGAGTGTAACTGTCCTAGAAATTACATACAAGTGTAGCACTCTGTTACATAATGAGTATATAATCATGTTAACATATAGATAAAGCCATTGTCCTTTTACTTAGCATATTGAGGCTTTGTTAGTTGATTTAGGCTTCAAAATTTATTATTGTTCATTGTTCGCCATTGCAAAATCATAGAACCTATGTACATAATCGTGAAATCGTTGGTATCCGCATACATAATGGCACATGCATTATTTACAGTTCTGACACCTGTTGATTAGTCTTTAGGTGTTATTTGGGTTTACAAAGAAAATATGTACACAACTTTCCAAATTTCAGTTAAATTTATTTTTTCTGTGTGAGAAAGTGATTAGTTTTGAAACTGTTTGGTGCACTCCCTCCCCTGCTTCTATCTTTGTGGCCGCATGTTGTCCACATCTCTTTGTACAACTTTTATCTGTTCATTTACATCCACTTTCCATTTCCTTCACTAGCTAATAAACAATTTGTTGGGATGTCCTTCAATTTCATTTTACCTGCAACTTATAAAATTCTCAGTAATTTGGCATGTATGTTTCACACACACAGTAATTTTAAAATTAATAACCTGTATCACTAATCACTATACAGTAAAGTTCCTTGGTTACAATGTACAAAAAAAAAGAAAACAGTAATTATTTTGACTTCATGTTTACTACAAATAATATCATAGTGATAGTTTGATGACTTTTATTAAAGTCATGTTTACTACAAATAATATCATAGCAATAGTTTGATGACTTTTATTAAAGTCAGTTCATGGACCATTTAGGTTGCATTTATTTCACAATTAAATCAGTACTATATAGTTACACAAACATAAGGCCAAATCTCATATTCATTCACATTAATTTTTAGACATTGTACACTTTAATCATTTCTTACTCTGGTAATGCTTCAGGTCATAATATTACATACACCTAATCTTTTTTCTGTCTGAGGACATATCAGACAGAAAGCATTAGCATAATAAATGCTCTGAGTTTTTAAAAAAAATCCATTGTTACTGAATCTGAGTTCCAAAATTTCGTAATTTTGTGCACATACTTGCCCCAAACTGTGTGCTTGTGGTAATATTATGTGCAGATGTATCTTTGTACTGGGGTTTTATGAACCTCTTATGTTTTATATCTTTTGCACTTTTCAAATGAAGCAGAATGTGCCTTCCTGATGTGCTACTGTCTCTATCTGTATCCATATGTAGCTTCAACCAATCCTGAGGTGCTACTAAAAAGTCATGTTAAAATGTAATACATTTGATGACAAACTGCATTAAAACTTGAACCTTCATAGGTTTTCTACAAACACCAGTAGCATCTATTAACCTCACATCCACAACAGGCTTCTCAACTGCATTGGATTCTGTTTTAATGTATTTGTAAAATGACTGGGATGGAACACTGATTAGACTTCTGTCTGCTAGAACCTGAACTTCTATTCTGTGCATTTCTGAAGCAATCATTGATTTGAACACACTGCTCTGATTCACTACTCTTATCCTCCCATAACAAGTTTTATTCTACATCTAAATCACTCCCTAAACCTCCATCCTGTTCAGATACTTTGAGTGTTTCTCCTGTTCTTTCCTACTTCCTTATTCCATTTGGTAGAAGACATGTTTTATTTCTGATGTATTTAATACAGCAACAGTTTCACCTTCCTCATCACACAATCTGAATATGTCCAGCTTGATTTTGTGTACATTGTAATCTTCTCATTCCATTACTAACTTCATATGATTATTAAAAGTCACACACTCTTGCCCCATACCACAATTTCGAGCTATCTGCACAGTTCTATAGGATGTGTTACATTCAGGAATGGCATATATTACGTTTTGATTAATAATAATAATAATAATAATTTTATTGTCATAAGCCATTACAGCAACAGACAAAGTCATACATATAATACAATACAGTACAGTACATGCTATAAAAGAGCGGAATTGTTAAGAACGTTACAGTTTAATATCACAGGTCATGAAATCCATCCTTTATATTGTAGAATGGGTTTACAGCTAACCAGTCATAAAGTGTTTGTTTGTATTGTTGCTCTGGTAAATTTTGTATAGCTTGTGGAAGTTTGTTAAATAATTTGGGGCCCATAAGTTCATAACTGTTAACTGATTTTGACAGTCTGTGGTAGGGCGTATAGATAGAGCTGTTTGTCCTAATGCTGTAACAGTGTATATTTGCCCTGCGTTTTACTTTAGGTAAGTACTTATTTGTGTAGATTAAAACATAATAAATATATAGATTTATTCCTGTCATGATTTTTGTTGAGTAAACAAAGGTTTACAGTGAGCCTTGTATGGTGAGCCTGTAATTTTTCTAATAGCTTTCTTTTGCAGCAATAGTATATCATGCACACAAGTGGAGTTTCCCCATAAAATAATACCATAGGATATGATGCTTTGGAGAAATGAGTAGTAAGATACTCTCATAATTTTTAGGTACACAGTGCATTAATCGCCTTAACAAATAGATTACCCTAGACAATTTACCACTAATATACTTAATATGTGGACTCCAAGAAAGTTTATCATCCAAATATACCCCCAAAAATTTAACACAACTAGGATCATCTGATGGAAACTTGTCTTTTAAAATAATACCATCTGCTGGGTTTTGCTTTCATTGAGCAAGAACCCATTTGCTTTAAACCAGAGTGAAGCTTGCTCAATTGTCTCTGTAACACGTTTTAAGACTATTAAGATCATTACTGCTGTTCAGAAACGTTGTATCATCAGCATAGAGTACTTTTCTGGATTTAATAAATGATGGCAGGTCATTTATCATTATTAGGAAAAGGAAAGGGCCCACCACGGATCCCTGCGGAACACCTACCTTAACTTGTTCTATACTGGACATTTCTTTCCCAACACAGACAGCTTGCTTACGGTTTTGTAAATATGATCTTAATAGCTTAAGGCTGTTACCTTTAACACCATAAAAGTCCATTTTTTCAACTAGTAGTGATGTTCTACACAGTTAAAGGCTTTGCTCAGGTCACAAAAAGTCACTTGAGCAAAGCATTTATCTTCAAATACTTGATGGATGCATTTAACAACATTGTCTATGGCATCAATGGTTGACAGGTTTTTCCTAAAGCCATACTGTGATCCACTTATTAATCCTATGTTATCAAAGTAAACAGATAATTGTTGGTAAATTATGCATTCTAGAACTTTTGAAAAAACTGGGACGATGGATATTGGCCTGTAACTTGAGACAGAATTTTTATCTCCTTTTTTATGTACTGGAACTACCCTAGACAGTTTAAGCTCAGGGAAAAAACCCTCCAGTATACACTTGTTTATACAATATGTTAGGGAGTACACTATACAGTCTATTACTTTCTTCAGCTGTTACAAGACAGGTCATATATGTCTACACTGTCTGATGATTTTAACTGCTTCACTATTCTTAACACAAAACCGGGTGAGACCTCAGAAAAATTGAAGGTACTTGTGTTTGTTGATGACCTAGCAATATTTTTTGACAGTAACTGTGATGAGCTGATTTCAGGTTTAATTATAGCACTTCCTTCTTCCTCAACTGATTTAATAAAAAAGTCATTAAATTCATGGGGAGAGATACTAATTTTGTCACTTCTTTTATCTTTGGCAACACTATTTATTAGTGTCCATGCTGCTTTGCACTTATTGGTGGATTTCTCAATACTTCTGAGATTGTGTGCTTGTTTGACTTCCACAATTGCTTTTTTGTACTCATTCCTAAATCTAACATAGGCTAATTTAGCATGGTTGGTTTTCAGATTTTTATAAATATTGTACAACAACATAACTTGATTTTTCATAGTAGACAGCTGTGTTGTATACCATGTATTTTGTCTATTTGGAACTTTTGCTTTTAGGACTCTGTAAGTTATTTTGCATTTCCTTATTGGGATGCAGTCATTAAAGTGTCCTAAAAATGCTTTGAGAAACCTATCAAATAGTACCTTTGCTGGCAGATAATTGCTTAGAGTATAATGTGTCTCATCATAACACAGGCCAAACCAATCTCTGTTAGAAAGGGACATACGAAACTTGTCAATTTTCTCATCTGTGACTGGTCTAGTGACCACAACTTCCGGGACAAGCTTATTTACATTACCCTTATCAAGAGGAAACCTACGTGTATAATTTAAAGATACTGAATCATGATCAGAATATGGAAATACTGTCACAAAACATGATTCTTCTGTTGTTTTAAAATTTACAAAAATATTGTCAAGACATGCATGTTCTCTTGTAGGCTTGTTATTGACTGAATGTAAGTTGCACTGTCTTAGTAGGTTTTGGAGTTCAGTGACAGTACGTTTTTGTGTTGTAACATCGAATTCAGCATTCACATCTCCACCTATCACAATATCATAATGTATCCATCTAGTATCTGTTAGTGCATGTAACAGCAGTTCCAGTTTTTCTAAAAATACATTGGTTATACCCTTAGGTGACCTGTACAGGGAAATTACAACTAACTTAAAACAGTCTATTACAATACCAGCAGCTTCAAAGTTTTGTCCATCACACAGAAAATCTAGATCTAATCTATTGACTGTATCGCTAAGTGACTTGTTAACATATATTGCCACACCACCTCTTAAATGCAATTTTCTGCAGTAGCTACTGGCTAGATTATAATTATCAAATTTAATAAATGTAAGTTCACTTTCACTAGCCCAGTGTTCACTTAAACAAAAGATATCAAACTTATTTCCTAATCCAAAGTCATTGACAATAAATTCTTTATCCCTTACTCCTTCAGTGTTAAGATAACAGATTATAAAATCAAACCTGTCTTTCTTTACAGATGCACTATTTTGCTGAGAGGCTGTTAAATCTCTGCCCACCAATTTCATTTCACTTATTTTATAATCAGTAATGCACTTCATATCCTGACCACTCTTCCCAAGTTTCACCCATTCTAAATCATCTATTGTTTCACCTTCACTGACTGAGACAGTTTACTTTGTCGTGTCTGGACACTGTGTTGTTGTTGAAGCAGCTGCACTACTAATGCAGTCCTGACTCCTTATTGTTTCAACAAAGCTTACACATTTTTTGATATTATATTCAATTCATGACGTATACAAAGTTCATTATCTTTGCATTGATTTAGATGGTCATTATTTTTAAGTAAAACTGCTTGTTTCTAATTTCCTCGATACATTCATTATCATATTGTTCTGTTGCCTCAATATGTGACTCCAGATTGTCAATGAGAGTTTTAAAATTATTACCAGTTGACTTGTTCCATCTCCTTTCCAAAGAACTACATTTATTATCAATATTACTGCTAAATTATTTGACAAACCAACCTAACTGATTGTCCAGTTCCCTGCTGAATGATTGGGCAAATATATCTGACTGTTTGTCCTGGTAATTGCTGAATGATTTGACCATTAAAGGATTGGCAAAAGACTTATTTATTTTATTTATTTATTTTCATGTTCCATAGATCCTTGATGTGAGTGTATTGCTAGGATATAGAACGTGTCAGATTATTACAGTAAAAACCGTGTCTAAATGGGCATGAGGCTTACAAACTAAATCACATACAAACAGATGCAAGAGGTTCAAGTGTTCAAACAACAACACAGATTATAATAGTAATAAGGATTATACAAACAATTTATAAGTCTGACATTGTAATATATATAAAAAGCATTCTGTCATCTATTGATATGCCAGTGCTACATAATCATTTCTTATAGAAATGCTTAAAATTAAATGTATTGTACTGTTACACACTGTCAAAACACTCCTGTAAAGAATAGAAAGAACTATTCAAAAGTTTCAGCTGTTTTTTTAATTTAGTCATATCCCCAATAATTTATTTAAAATGAAATGGAAATTTATTGTATACTTTTATACTTGAATAATGTACTCCTTTCTGTACTATGCTGAGATTTTTTGTATCTTTGTGAAGATCATGTTTACTTCTTGTATCGTGATAATGACATTCACTGTTTGTTTTGTAAATTGTTTGATTATTGTTCAAAAAGCACATTAGTGAAAAAATGTACTGAGATGTTTGAATAAGTTTCTGCAAGAGCATCTGGGGTGCACTCTAGTCATAATTTGGATGACTCTTTTCTGTGCAGTAGAGACTTTGTTTGCTCGTGACTGGTTACCCCAAAATATGATGCCATGTGTCATAAGTGATTGGAAATGTCCTAGGTATACAGCTTTAATTGTTTCCAAGTCACAAACAGATGAAATTGAGCGAATGACAAATGCTGCTGAATTCAGTCTTTTACATAGGTTGTTGATGTGAACTGACCAGTTTAGATTGTTGTTTATGTGTAATCCCAGGAATTTGGAAGATTCAACTCTCAATATGTCTTTGTCATCACATTTTATTTCAATATTTTCCTTTTTGTTATTTTCTGTTTGAAACTGAATGAACTGAGTCATGTTCACATTGAGTAACAGACAGTTTTGAGCGAACCAATCTAGAGCTTCTTTGAATACATTGGTGACAGTGTTCTCTAGACTGCAATTAGGTGTTTTGTCAGTCATAATGGCTGTGTTATCAGTGAAGTGTGCTTTTTGTGGCGTACAGCATGGCAGATAACTTATATTAAGTTCACTGTCCACTGGTTTCTTAAACTACTCTAATTGATTCTTCACTTCACTGCTCATTGATGCGGTAACAGGCTCTGTTTTAGTGTTAAATTGTTTGCTGCCCATTTTGGCAAAAGAGTCTACTGTTTCCTTGCTCAGTTCATTGCTCACTGGATTGTTCAATGAATTTCCAGAAACATATACTTTGTAATAACCACTCTGCCTCTATTGTCGAGTTTGATGTCCTTTGTAACTATTGTTTGACACTGGAAATTCAGTAAATATGGCTGAACTTAAGTTTAATTTTAATTTTGCTAGGCTCAGGACACCAATGTATACACTTTATGGTGTCCTATCAACAGACAGTCATCACATGTAAATCTTGCCACTAAGTTAAACAAGTCCTGTCATGGGAAAGACACATATAGCCTACCTGTGCTCCTCAGCAATTACATGATTCCATAACCATATTACGTACTGTTCTGTATTCTGCAGAAAAAAAGGCATTGGCTCCAAAGAATAATGCTAACTGAAAGAATATATTTCAAATTATAACTTGATTATTCTCGCACTGATATTTATAATGCATGATTAAATTTTGGAAGAAATTAAATACTGAACGGTATTTGGCTATAATTTTGAATGTATAACAGAAACTTTATAAAATTTTGATTACGGAATAATAAATCATGGTCACCAGCTTATAATTGCTGACTACTGAATTGAAACTAAATTGTATAACTGATCATGGGTGTATATGTAGGCAGTAACGGAACAGAATTGCACTTACAGGCTTTAATGTAAAAGCCATGTGTGATAAAATTAATTTATGATAATTAGTAGTGCATTTAAATTCTTCCTGATTAATGAAGATCATTAATGGTTACATTCTAGTAATACATAATGCAAGATGTGCTGAGTACCACCACTCACTGTAATGCTATCTCTTGTTAGGTTTTGTGATGCAAATTCTCATGGCTTATCACTATTTTATAATAGGCATTATTTCAGAAAAGCTCATAATAATTTCGCTTGCTGACAGTAAATACTTTTGCAACACCAATGTTAAATGCAGTCAGAAGCACATGAAATATTTGCAAACACACGAAAATATATAGTAGTCACGTATTTACTTAGTTGCTAATGGTTTGATAGCATGAGCAGTACAACACATAATGAGCTTATGATTTTCTTGTCAATAATAGTAAAAGGACGGAAACCTTATTGATGTCAAGTGAAGTAGGGCAATGAGCACCATTCAGGTCAGTTACAGTTCAACTAAAAACGCTATAATGTTATTATTATATTATTTCAACTATGATGCTGCCAATCCTTATACATAACTAATAAGCTATTGACTCTATATTATTTTGGGGCAAGCTGAAAGTGGTTCAGCATAATGCATTAGGTGGCAATAACTGATGACAACAGGCTCTTCTTCAATCACTAGCAAGTTTTAAAAACTTTGGTCACACAGTTTTCTTCTTCCAATACTTCAATTGCCAATTCTTCTTGTGTATTTTGTACTGTGACTAGATACGTTCTCTCTCATTCTTTTACAATACTTTATCATATAAAGTGTTTTAGTGATAAGGAAACTGAGGATCTTACTTACTGTGATAGGATTCAACAATATTGATCTGTATTTATAAAAGATTATGAGATGTTACAAAAACTGATGAAAGTTTTCTATGTTTTGTGATTGTTTCCTCCAGATTAAGAGAAGTAATCTTTCTTTATTTTTCTGCAGAGTAAGAGGATTAATTTTTTTATGTTATCCCCCAAATTGAAATTTCTTTTTCTCTGAATTAAGAGGAATAGTATTAAGTATTGTCTAAATCATTCCAAATTAAGAGGGGTTAGTTATTGTTGTAAATTTTTTGAGATCAGTAATTGTTTCCAAGTCACTCTTCTGCAATTTATTGATCAAACACAAAGAGGTCGGTATGGATATTTGTCAATACCTTTTGCTGTACTATGTGACTGTCTTTTGTTGTATTATAATATTGGAATTTTGTTTATTTATATTGCAAATCAATAAGTTGTAGGGCTAAATATGTCTATTTGAAGTTAATAACAGTTCACAGAAGGTTAATAAGGCTAAATGGGTAAACTAGAAAAAGGTGCATTGTTGTCGTGAAATTTTTTAATGAAATGCTTGCTAGTCCTATATATGAAGGTGGTTAGAAAAGTTCTCAGAATCACCACAAGAGGTCAGCGCTAGTGCAACAAGTTGTTCACGTGATATTCATTCGACTGTTGCATGTAAACATGTGCCACATCAGTGTTCTTGGAAGAGAGCTGTGTTGTTGACGTGGCTCTGTTGTAATGCCCACATAGTGATTTGCAAAGGTGGAAAAAAAATCAAGATTTGAGCAGTCATTAAGTACTTCGTAAAAAAGTTATGAAAGCAAAGGACATTCATGCTGATTTCCAGAATACACTGGAGGACTCTGCTCCTTCATATTCAGCTGTTGCCAAGTGGACAAATGAATTTAAATTTGGTCAAGAGAGGTTAGATAATGTGCTATGGAGGGGTCGGCTAAGATGTGTCACTACTCCAGAAACCATTGCAAAAGTGCACAAAATGGTCATTGCTCATGCTTCCCAAATTTCATCTGAAAGGGTGCATCACATTTTAACTGAAGACTTAGGAATGAAAAAATTGTCTGCAAGATGGGTGCCCCAACTCTTGACACTGGATCAAAAACACATGTGCCATCACCACGGCAAAATTACACGAACTAAAGTATCAATTGTTGCCACACCCACCTAATTCGCCTGATATGGCTCTGTCAGACTTCCATCTCTTTCCAAAACTGAAAATTTTTTTTGGTGGATGAAGATTCTCTTCAAACAAAGAATTGATAGCCGGAGTTGACAACTATTTTGCAGGCCTGGAGAAAACTCATTTTCGAGGTGGGATCAAGGTACTGGAACATTGTTGGATCAAGTGCATTAATCTACAAGGAGATTAAATTGAAAAATAAAAAACGTTTCAGTGATGTAAGTACATTTTTTTCTATTCCGTTCCGAGATCTTTTCAAACCACCCTCGTCAATTCCGTGTCACTATTCTTGCCATAGTAACTTGAAGGAATTGGAGGGCACATGAAATAATCCTGATATACACTCCTGGAAATTGAAATAAGAACACCGTGAATTCATTGTCCCAGGAAGGGGAAACTTTATTGACACATTCCTGGGGTCAGATACATCACATGATCACACTGACAGAACCACAGGCACATAGACACAGGCAACAGAGCATGCACAATGTCGGCACTAGTACAGTGTATATCCACCTTTCGCAGCAATGCAGGCTGCTATTCTCCCATGGAGACGATCGTAGAGATGCTGGATGTAGTCCTGTGGAACGGCTTGCCATGCCATTTCCACCTAGCGCCTCAGTTGGACCAGCGTTCGTGCTGGACGTGCAGACCGCGTGAGACGACGCTTCATCCAGTCCCAAACATGCTCAATGGGGGACAGATCCGGAGATCTTGCTGCCCAGGGTAGTTGACTTACACCTTCTAGAGCACGTTGGGTGGCACGGGATACATGCGGACGTGCATTGTCCTGTTGGAACAGCAAGTTCCCTTGCCGGTCTAGGAATGGTAGAACAATGGGTTCGATGACGGTTTGGATGTACCGTGCACTATTCAGTGTCCCCTCGACGATCACCAGTGGTGTGCGGCCAGTGTAGGAGATCGCTCCCCACACCATGATGCCGGGTGTTGGCCCTGTGTGCCTCGGTCGTATGCAGTCCTGATTGTGGCGCTCACCTGCACGGCGCCAAACACGCATACGACCATCATTGGCACCAAGGTAGAAATGACTCTCATCGCTGAAGACGACACGTCTCCATTCGTCCCTCCATTCACGCCTGTCGCGACACCACTGGAGGCGGGCTGCACGATGTTGGGACGTGAGCGGAAGACGGCCTAACGGTGTGCGGGACCGTAGCCCAGCTTCATGGAGACGGTTGCGAATGGTCCTCGCCGATACCCCAGGAGCAACAGTGTCCCTAATTTGCTGGAAAGTGGCGGTGCGGTCCCCTACGGCACTGCGTAGGATCCTACGGTCTTGGTGTGCATCCGTGCGTCGCTGCGGTCCGGTCCCAGGTCGACGGGCACGTGCACCTTCCGCCGACCACTGGCGACAACATCGATGTACTGTGGAGACCTCACGCCCCACGTGATGAGCAATTCGGCGGTACGTCCACCTGGCCTCCCGCATGCCCACTATACGCCCTCGCTCAAAGTCCGTCAACTGCACATACGGTTCACGTCCACGCTGTCACGGCATGCTACCAGTGTTAAAGACTGTGATGGAGCTCCGTATGCCATGGCAAACTGGCTGATACTGACGGCGGCGGTGCACAAATGCTGCGCAGCTAGCGCCATTCGACGGCCAACACCGCGGTTCCTGGTGTGTCCGCTGTGCCGTGCGTGTGATCATTGCTTGTACAGCCCTCTCACAGTGTCCGGAGCAAGTATGGTGGATCTGACACACCGGTGTCAATATGTTCTTTTTTCCATTTCCAGGAGTGTATATTATAATATTTTTCCCTCAAGGTTGTCAAATACTGTTGAAGGGTTCAAAGACGGATGCTTCCGAGTCTTTTACGGAGCAAAGACATAAAAAGGTGAATTTTACCAACAGCAGAAAAAAAGCCTGTCTTAGGCCAAAAACCTGAGAGTCAAAAGAAAACAGAACACTTTTATGTTATTCTGTAAACTCTTATACAGTTGTGTTTATTACCAAGTAAGTGTAACGTTTCATTTTTAAACTAAGAGAGAAAATACCAAGATCTGCAATATTCTGACCCAAAGGAGGATGTAAAATATTTATCCACGTAAGTGTAGATTGAAAGAAAACCAAAGAGAACATTTGTTGGTGGGGGCTGAAGTGGTGGAAGAGAAGCAAGAGCATTCCCTTTGTGATAGAGAAGCAGGGAAAAGGTTACCAGATGCATGGGCAAGATGGCCAGTGGAGCCAGCAGTGCTTCTGTGACATGTCTCACCAATGGAAAATGTGACTCCAGTTCCACATGTTGCTGCCATCAGAGGCAACACTTCTGCTGCCATTTTGAAGATTCTGTCAAGAATTTTAAATCTTATAGCAAATTACAGTGTAACAGCTCATGCAGGAGAAAATGGTAAAGACGGGGGAACTGCTAAACTAATAGATTGATTTATGCAAAAAACATAATATTGTAAATGTATTAGAAGTAAAAGGGTAGAAAATAAATTTAGGTGTTTGTCCACTGTACAACTTAAACATCTACATACCACCAAAATGAAATTATTGGAGTACTCTTACATATATTCTAAACAAAAACAGTACACTTGTTCTGCTAGGTGGTCTCAACATTAATACATTAAAATATTCAAAGGACAGTAGGGAACTCCTTAACACAGTGACAACATACAGCTTAAACAAGGCAATATCAAAGCCAGCACGCACAACTGCAAACACCTGTACACAAGCAGATCATATATTCACAAATCTCTGTGATTTTCAGTACAAAAGTGAAGTTATACAAGCAACCCTGTCAGATCATGATGCAGTAAAAATGTGCTTAAATTATTCCACCAGAAAAGAAAGAGTACCAAAAAAGTGGGGGAGTAGAAACCTAAATGAATCAAACCTACCAGCCCTTAAGCATAAACTTAGAAAAGAAGGATGGAAAAGTCTGGAAAAAGATTTCACACTGGATCAGAAAGTAACATACTTCATACACGTCTTTTATTATTACCTTCAATAACATGCCCAATAACAAAGGCCAGTAGCAAAGTCACCAACAAAAACAAAAACTGGTAACAAAAAGTATTTTAGTCTCTAGAGACAAAATAAAAATATTGCACAGGATGTATAAAACAAGCAATGATGAAAACTTTTAATTGTATTACAGAAAATACAAAAAATATATGCCAATGTACTGCATGCAGCCAACAAGAAGCAAAAACCTGCATAAGTAATGCTCACAATAAAAACAAGGCTTGCTGGTCTACTATAAATGTAAATTGAATACCATCAAAACCACAAGAACACAGCAAAATACAGTTTATGAAAAGAAAAAAGATGATAAAAGAACAAATAACACTGTCACTCTCTTCAATGATCATTTTGCCACAGTAGGCAAAAAACTAAGAGAAAAGGCAAACTGTAGACACAATAGCACACGGAATATGTGTATTCATCCCATTCAAAAAACTATGGCTCTATTTCCAATGACAGAGGAAGAAACACTGCAGATAATAAATAGTCTAAAACAGACAAAATCAGTTGAAACTGATGGAATATCGTCCATAGAAATTAAATATTGTATGCAGGAACTCAAAAAAACCACTTACTCAGCTAATCAACAAGTAATTCATAGAAGGAATTTTTCCAAACTGTTTGAAGACAACATTGATAAAACCAATACATAAAAAGGGGAATGAAAATGAACCAGAAAATTATAGACTCTTAGCTCTTTTACCAGTCATATCAAAAATATTTAACTGAGCCTATGCTCAGAGGCTCTTTGTATTTCTGATGAAATATGGGCTAATCAGTAAAAACCAGTTTGGCTTCCAAAAAGATTAATGTACTATAGATGCAGTCAGACAGTAGTAATAAATGTGTAGGAATATTTATGGATTTGACAAAAGCTTTTGACTGTATAGACCATAAAACATTAGTAGAAATATTAGGGGTGTACGGGATAAGAGGGATGACAGGAGGCTGGATTCTGTCATACCTAGAAAACAGGAACCAACTCACAGAAATTACAAAAATGATAGGAGAGACAAAATAAGATCTGAATCACAAATTGTACACTTCTCTATCAACATTTGTATAGATGGGTGCCTAGCAGACAATTCCAAATACACAAAATTCCTTAAGATAATAATCAGTGAAAATTTAAACTGGGACAATCACAAAGAAGACATAAGCAGAAAGCTCAGTTCAAACCTGTATGTTCTCTACAAACTCAGCTTACTAAAAGGCATAAATATTATGAAAATTACATACTACTCACAAATTCATTCCACATTAAGCTATGGCATACTTTTGTGGGCAGGCACCTCCAAAACAAACCTAAATCGAGTATTCAAAATGCAGAAAAGAGCAATAACAATACTAGCCAACCTTAAGTGGAGAGAATCCTGTCGGTCAGCATTCAAAATACTAACGCTACCAAGCATGTACCTTTATGAACTCTTGTGCTGGGCAAAGTTCAAATATGTATCCGATACTCAAGGTACCTAGCCCCAGCACACCCATGACACCATGAAGCCGAAATTTTTCGACAAACCCAGACATAACACCATGAAATTCAAAACAAAGCCATCCTATGCAGGTCCAAAAGCCCTTGAAAATCTTCCCTCATACTTGAGACAGATAAACAATAAAAATATTTTTAAAAAGTCTCTCAAAACATTTTTGATAGAATATTGTTACTGTAGTATAAATGATTTCATGTGCTTAGCAGAATAATCCAAAATTGGCATTGTAAGAGTGTGTACAAAAATAGATGTAGACAAGCTTGAGATTGAAGATGTGTACTAAAGTAAGACAAATTGCAATGTAATAGTGTGTACTAAATACATTATATCTTGCAAAACCACAAAATATGTAAAAAAACACACGCACATAGTATCAAGATGACTGCCATTCTCTGCACCACGTAAAGGAAGGGACAACCACCATTTTGCGAACTGACCCACATAAATTCAAGGACTTGATGGTTCCTTTGACAAGTGATTTTGTGTGTCCTAAAGTCCTTGCAAAATTATGACTACTCATTATAATTTTTCTTCCACAACACTAAGCAAGGAACAATATCAGAACAGGTAGGGAGAAGGATGACACATTAAGTTGTAGAAATGTACAATTAAAAAGACACTTTTTGGCCACAGCCTTCATCAGCAAAAGAGAAACAGGGACACACACACCATTGATACACACGAGCCAGCACACCTAACACACACATGCCTGCCAACTCTGATAGCTCAGGCATTCTGGTCTGGCCTGAGTTGCAGTCATGTGCATGAGATGTGCTTGCTGTTGTGTATGAATGGTGTGTGTTTCCCAATTTCTCTTTTGCTTATGGAGGCTGTGTCTTTTAATTGTGCCTGTGTGCAACATAACGTGTTTTCTTTACAGTAAGTAGCAATCTGTCTTTTCCTACACTGTTGATAATAACATCAAAGATGAACAATAGTGCTCTAGTGGTCAATGGTCATCACAAACGTAAACCTTCAAGAGTTTTGTCCTTTTGAACTGGCAGTCTACTTTCAACCCCAAGAGTTTGATATCCGTTACACAGTCTAAAACATGATTGGTAATTTTTAATTTAGCATAATTATGATTTTTATTCAACCAGAAGTACATACAATAAGTTTCCTTTATGTTTCAGTAACCTGTTGTGAACATGTCAGAGAGCTGCATTAGTCTTTTCTTTCAACTTTGTTGGAGTTATAGCTGTAATAATTCTATTGCTGTCATCAGCAAACAGTATTTGTTCTCCAATCTGATACACTGTAAGAAATCATTAATATAAATGAGAAAAACAATTTTGCCTAATACACTTCCTTGTGCTATGCCTAGATTAATATATTTTGTGTCTGGTAAGTGTTTTACCAGAAATCTGAGATCTCAACTCATTGCACTCAGTTTTCTAGGTATGACTTAATCCACTTCTTAACCACACCTTTTATTCGTAGTAACTCTAACTTATGCATTAAAATTCTGTTATCATCTGTGTCACATGCCTTTCATAAATACAAGAAAATTTCATTCACATCATCTCTTTTGTTCAGTGCCTCAAAAATGACTTTTGTAAATTGGGGAATAGCAGATTCTGTACCTTTTCTGGGCCTGAAACCATGTTGTTCACAGCAAAGAAGATTATACTTATTTAGATTTTTTCATTAATCTGTTTTTGATTTGTGTTTCAATAATTTTGGAAATGATGGGCAGTAAAGAGATTGACCTGTAAGTTTTCTAAGTTTTGTGCATCACTAATTTTAAGTATGGGTATTACTTTTGCTTGCTTTAGATACTCAGGAAAACAGCAAGATTTGACAGTTCAGAGATTATTTTTGTCAATTAAATTTTTTAACACTCTGTAAGGACACACACTGGGATGTCATCTAGCTCATCTAGCTCTCTCTCTCTCTCTCTCTCTCTCTCTCTCTCTCTCTCTCTCTCTCTCTCTCTCTCTCTCTGTTGCTGGATAGATTACTACTGAGTTTGGTGGCTGGTCCTGGATGAGTAAGAGGTACATATCTGGAAATTTCTGTTGTAATTTCTTTACAGTGTTGCTGAAGTAAAAATTCACAAAGTTTGCTGCTACTTTTGAGGTGCATTATTTGACTATCTTTGTTTTTAATGTGTGAATTCAAGTGCTTTTTCCCAACATTTTCTCTCTCCCTTGCTTGATAATGTTCCAGGCTGCTTTGCTTTTGTTTTCTGCCACCAGTAAGATTTTGTAGTATGTAAGTTCTTTTGTGCAGGTAGCAGTACCTTCCTGTAATTTCTCCTGTAGTTTCTATAAAATTACAAAAAGGATAGACCAGTCTGAAAACTTTTAATGAAAGTGAGGTACCTAAGAGTTACAGAGGACTAAGCAATGGGAAGTCCAGGTTGGAATAACAACAGTATCAAAGGAATGGACTGCTACTTACCATATAGAAGAAGTGTTGAGTCACAGACAGACATAATGAATAGACTGGTAAACATCTAGGTTTTTGGCCAAAAGGCCTTCCTCAGAAACCCAGAACACAGACACATTCACACAAGCACAATTTATGCACACATGGCCAATGTTTCTGACCACTGTAGACAGACTGTGGCTGCAACTGCGTCTGACTGGGAAAGTAATCTGTGGTGGCTGGTTGGGATAAGAAAGAGGCTGATGTGGGGAGGGATAGCAGGGTAGGGGTGGGGGAAGGTGTTATGTTACTTGTGGTAGCAACTACTGATTTGGTGGGAACATAGTAGGACTGCTAGGTGCATTGTTGGATGGCTGGGGAGAGGTGTGGAGGGTTGAAGGCGAAAAGGAAGGAAGTAGAGATGGGAAAAAGACTAGTGGTGTGCTGGTTGCAAAATAGATGGCATGTGTGAGCTGGAGTGGGAGCAGGGAAGGAGATGGGTAGGTGCAGGACAAAGAGTTGAGGCCATGGGAATTACAGGAATGAAGAATATATTGCAGAGAGAGTTCCCACCTGCCACAATTCAGAAAAGCTGGTGTTGGTAAGGAGGATCCATATTGATAGGGCCCACGATGAATTCCCCTCCTCTGCCAAGCTCTCCATCTCAGAGTAGCACTGGCACCTTACATCCTCAATTATGTGCTGGATGTATTGCAGTCTCTGTCTTCCTCTACGGGTTTTGCCCTCTACAACACCCTCTAGTACCATGTAAGTCATTCCTTGATATCTTAACATCCTGTCCCTTCTCTTTGTCAGTGTTTTCCACATATTGCTTTCCTCTACAATTCTGTGCAGTACCTCCCCTTTCCATACCTTATCAGTCCACCTAATTTTCAACATTCATCTACAGCACCACATCTCAATTGCTTCGATTCTCTTCTGTTCCAATTTTCCACCCCTACTGCCACTGTTGACTTTCCAGAATTTCCTAATGTTGAATCTTGCATTATCATCATTCCCCAGATCCCTCAATATGGAAACCAACTTAACATCTACAGAAAGAATCACAATCCACCATCTTAAAACTGATCCTGAGACTATAATCCTATCTGCCAACATAAGTCTTCACTACTGTGGTTTTGAACCACAGGGTCTACATGCTGGAGGGACTCCATCAGCTGTCAGATTTGTCCACCTACAAACTCTGCCACAGTGACCCCATAGCAGAGGTTCTTCAGGATTCCTAGTCCTTCCTCAGATCCATAACTCCATACTAGAACCCCTCCCCTGAGTCTCTATCTCTGTCCTTACCCCTACAGCTCACCACATACCTTCTGCATGCTTCCTGAAGTCCATAAACCCAACCATCCAGGACACCTCATTATGGTTGGCAACTGTGCTCCGTGGTTTGGGGGTAGCGTCTTTGATTAGTTCTCAAAATGTTCTCTGTTCCAGATTTGAAACCTGCTGCTGCTTAAATTTTGATTAATAATCTGGATAGCAGACAGAGGTTCATGGCACTCTAAGTCCTTGGGGTGGGAAACTGCCCCTAAAGGCAGAAGAATCAGCACTGATCAACGACAAGAGGATGCAGAAGGCAATGGAAACCACTGCATTAAAGACACATAATGTGTATTCACAGGACATGCGGACTGTAATTGAAAAAGTGTCATGATGATCTCTCCATTAGTAAAAGAGTCCGGAATAGTCCCCTGTTCGGATCTCCGGGAGGGGACTGCCAAGGGAGAGGTGACCATGAGAAAAAGAATGAATAACCAACAAAAAGATAATGTTCTACAAGTCAGGGCATGGAATGTCAAAGCTTGAATGTGGTAGGGAAACTAGAAAATCTGAAAAGGGAAATGCAAAGGCTCAATCTAGATATAGTAGGGGTCAGTAAGTGAAGTGGAAAGAAGACAAGAATTTCTGGTCAAATGAGTATAGGATAATATCAACAGTGGCAGAAAATGGTATAAGGGGAGTAAGATTCATTATGAACAGAAAGGTAGGGCAGAGAGTGTGTTACTATGAACAGTTCCATGATAGGGTGGTTGTTATCAGAATCGACAGCAAACCAACAGTAACAATAATAGTCCTGGTAGCCAACATTGCAAGCTGAAGATAAAGAGAGAGAGAAAGTATATGAGGACATTGAAAGGGTAATACAGCATGTAAAGGGAGATGAATATCAATAGTCATGGGGGACTGGAATGTAGTTGTAGGGGGAGGAGTAGAAGAAATGGTTACTGGATAATACTGGCTTGGGACAAAGAATAAGAGAGGATAAAGACTGATTGAGTTCTGTAACAAATTTCAGCTAGTAATAGCAAATACTCTGTTCAACAATCACAAGAGGAGGAGGTATACTTGGAAAAGGTCGGGAGGTGAAGGAAGATTTCAGTTAGATTTCATCGTGGTCAGGCAGAGATTCTGAAATCAGATACTGACTTGTAAGGTGTACCCATTGGCAGATATAAACTCTGATCACAATGTAGTAGTGATGAAGAGTAGTCTGAAGTTTAAGAGATTTTTCAGGGAGAATTGATACAAACGAAACAGGATACAGAAATACTACAGAATGGTGAGATACGCTTGAAGTTCTCTAAGGGTTTAAATACAGCAATAAAGAATCGCTCAGTAGGCAGTACAGTTGAAGAGGAATGGACATCTCTTAAAAAGGCAATCACAGAAGATGGAAGTAAAAACATAGATACAAAGAAGGTAACTGTAAAGAAACTGTGGGTAACAGAAGAAATACTTCAGCTGATCAATGAAAGAAGGAAGTACAAAAATGTTGAGGGAAATTCAGGAATACAGAAATACAAGTGCAGGGAACCTAAGATGTAATGGGTGCATGAAAAATGCAAAGAAATTGAAAAACAAATGATTGTCAGAAGAACTGACACAGCACATAAGAAAGTCAAAACAACCTTCAGTGAAATTAAAAGAAAGGGTGGTAACACTGAAAGTGCAATAGGAATTCCAATGTTAAATACAGAGGAGAGAGCGGATAGGCGGAAAGAGTACATTGGATGCCTATGTGAGGGGAAAGATTTGTTTGATCTGATAGAAAATGAAACAGGAGTTGATTTAGAAGAGATAGGGGATCCCGTATTAGATCTGAATTTAAGAGAGCTTTAGGAAACTTAAGATCTAACATTCCATCACAATTTCTAAAATTGTTGGAGAAGTGGCAACAAAATGACTATTCATGTGGGTGTGTAGAATGTAAGAGTCTGGCGACATACCATATGACTTGTGGAAAAATGTCATCCAAAGTATTCCAAAGGTTGCAAGAGCTGACAAGTGCGAGAATCGTCACACAATCAGCTTAACAGCGCATGCATGCAGTATCTGAGAAGACTAATATAAAACAGAATGGAAAAGAAAATTGAGAATGTGTTAGGTGATGATCAGTTTGTCTTTAGAAGAGGTAAAGGCACCAGAGAGGAAATTCTGACATTGCGGTTGATAATGGAAACAAGACTAAAGAAAAATCAAGAGTCGTTCATTTGTTGACATGGAGAAAGTGTTCAACAATGTAAAATGGCGCAAGATGTTCAAAATTCTGAGAAAAATTGGGGTAAGCTATGGTAAGAGATGGGTAATATACAAATGTACAAGAGCCAAGAGGGACAACCAAGAACAAAGTGCTTGGATTAAAAAGGATGTAAGGCAGGGATGTAGTCTTCCACTCCTACAGTTCAGTCTGTACATTAAGGAAGTAATGATGGAAATAAAAGAAAGATTCAGGACTGGAATTAAAATTCAAGGTGAAAGGATATCAGTGATACAGTTTGCTGATGACATTGCTATCCTGAGTGAAAGTGAAGAAGAATTACATGATTTGCTGAATGGAATGTACACTCTAACGAGTACAGAATATGTATGGAGATACATTGAAGTAAGACAAAAGTAATGAGAAGTAGCACAAATGAGAACAGCAAGAAACTTAAGATCAGGATTGATGATCACGAAGTAGATAAAGTCAAGGAATTCCACTACCTAAGCAGCAAAATAACCAATGATGGATGGAATAAGTACAACATCAGAAGCAGACTAGCACTGGCAAAAAGGGTATTTCTGGCCAAGACAAGTGTACTAGTATCAAACATAGGCCTTAATTTGAGGAAGAAATTTCTGAGAATGTACATTTGGAGCACAGCATTGTATAGTAGTGAAACATGGACTGTGGAAAAACTGGAGTAGAAGAAATGGAACCATTTGAGATGTGGTGCTACAGACAAATGTTGAAAATTAGTTGGACTGATAAGGTAAGGAATGAGGAGGTTCTGCACGGAATTGGAAAGGAATATGTGGATAACACTGACAAGGAAAAGGAACAGGGTGTTAAGACGTCAGGGAATGACTTCCATGGTACTAGAGGGACTGTAGAGGAAGACAGAAATGGGAATCCATCCAGCAAATAATTGAGGATGTAGGTTGCAGATGCTATTCTGAGATGAGCAGGTTGGTACAGTAGAGGAATTTGTGGTGGGCCTCCTTTGCTGTTGGCAGTGCAGTTGTGTCACATCTCTTACTTGTAGGGGAAAAAAAACACTTGTCAAAAGCAGTTTGATCCTCTGGCTGAGTAGTGATTTGCCCCATTTATTTAGCTGCATTCCATGTGTTGTAAAATACTTTTTTTCCAGAATATCTAATGTGAGAAAGACAACATTTATTACCTTTATTTATTATTAACTTTAGTACCAATTCTAGTCATTCACCAGCCATTGCCAGACAGACAGTGTCAAGTTTAAAATAACATCATTACAATAAAGTGTATACAGTATTGCAGTTTAAACTATGTTACTAAAATGGATACTACAAAACACAGAGTTAAGAGCTAAACAACAATATACTTTACAACTATAAGGCAATCAATTTTAGAACACAGTGTACTAAGCAGAGTTGCTGTTGTTTTCATTGGCACTGAGTTGCCGCTCACCTAGAAACTGTTCTGTTGTCAGAGAAGTATTCTTCATTACTGTACAAAGATTGCTCTTTAAGTATACACAAAATTTTAGTTTGATTCATAATGACTGAATATCCTTTGGTAGACCATTAAATAATTTTAGGCCCGCCATTGGGAAGCTGTTCTGTGCCTTAGTTATTCAACATCTCGGCCTGTCTATACTGTCTTTACAGCATATGTTGTGTTGATATATTCTCTTTCTGTAGATCTCATGATTTGTCCTTATGTGGACAAGGTAACTGAAAATATATTGGCTGAAAAAAAAGTCAGAACTCCAAATCTGAAAAAATTGGTTTACAGTGGTCAGCTATTTTGCTTTAGGTAATGATCCTCATTGCTTTCTTTTGCAATAAAAGCACATTGTTACAACCTGCAGAATGGCCCCACGTAACAGCCCATAGCTGATGTGCTGTGGAACATTGCATAGTATACTGTTAGTAGATACTGTTGTTATATTACACTTTTTAGTTTCTTCAAAGGGTATAGAATCCGTAAGAGTCTAGAACATACATGTTTAAGTGTGCTGATGGCAGGTTCTCTTGGTATCAGTGGTAAGACCCAGAAGTTTAACAGCTGCTCTGTCACCCAGTGCTCCATTATCACTGAGGCTGCATATCATCCTCTGAGTTTTTCTTCATTAATTTTCACCTTTTTCACAATATGCCAGGCCTTTGGCTTACTGAATAGGACTTCCGCTTATTGGACAACCTGAATTACATTCTCTCCTTTTAATAACAAAGTTGTATCATCTACAAACTGTAAATGTACAGTGCCTTAAGATAAAACTTGATGCATTATAATTGTTTGTTGAATAAGTGAGACCTAATGTGTTATGTATATGTGCACTCTGGCTAGCCCAACCAGAAATAGAAAACTAAGGGTATATTGAATACCTGGAAATGGTGAAAGAATGATGTAGAGAAACTTCTATCAATGGTCGAACGAAGTCAGTTGCGACTGCAATGCTCAGGAGTCGCTAGACGAATTCAACAGCGATGCAAAACGAGTGAAACGCGTCATAACTGGTGATGTATGTGCTTACGGACATGGAGAAAAATACTTAACAAGTGGATTAAATGTAAAGACTATACTCAATGTGTTTTTCGATTTCAACAGCATGCACAGTGTCGAATGATCAATAAGGAATACTATCTACAAAATCAACGTCGTTGCGTGAAGCAGTCGAAAAAAACGGCCAGATTTGTTTTTGTGTGTCCATTCTTTTATCAGGAGGTCTCTGGGACGACGGCCGTTTACTGTCGTGACAAAAAATGAAAACACCTACAGCTGTCCTTATGGTTTTATTTTATTTTATTTTGTAGCTACCAGGAATCATATCAACATGTACCGCAACAAAACAGCCTGAAGATGACGCAATGAAGCGTTGAAACTGGTAGCGACAAAATAAAAAAGTAAACTCAGTGCCAAGAAAATTGACAGAGGTAACTTCTGTGTGGACTTGGATATAGAATTGGCTGCTTTGGGACTGCCAGATGCTAACTTCATTGGTGTTTCTGTGTACATTCCCCAAATGGCACTTTTGAAAACTTCATCAGCAAATTGGGAAGCTGTCTGTGTTATCTAGTGTGTCTGGGAGCAAAAATTGCCTTAGATGCTGACTTCAACATCCATATTGGGGAAAGTAGTGACAAAGAGAGTGCTTTCATGAATTTAGTAAGCAGCTATGGACTGCTTGTAGCAAGTTATCTACCAACAAGAGGAGATGTCTATCTTGATACAATTGTTACAAACTTAAACAGTTGGACTACAGAGTATGTGTGGTTAACACTATGCTTGCATACCACAGTGGAGTAATCATGAAACTATGGACAAACTCAGTAAGCACACAACAAATTCCCAGCTAGCATTCAGATTACGTCTTGAGAAGTAGAGTTATTACAAAGAAAAATTCAGATGATTTAAAAAATGCAGTCCCTTCTACAGATTGGAATCAAATATCTGAAGAATGGACATCAAATGATACATTCAGTTCCATGTTCCACTCTTGAAACCAGATTTGATGAAAATTTTCCTCTAAAACCCAAGAGATATCCAATTACCAATTAAAATACTTACAGGAAACTGTCGAAGTATAGAGCTGGTATACCTGTAGATTAGCTAAAATTAAATGCATTGTACAACTACTAAATTATAAAAGTCAATGCCACTGAAGGATTGGCATTAAGGATAATCTATACTGCTGTTATTTATAGGTAAAAAGGATGTAAACACCTAAAAACAATAAACCAAAGAAGGAAATCAATGCCAGATTTATTGAAGAAGATCAAAATCCTAGAAAGGCAGTGTGGAATCTGGTTAATGAAGATCCCTTCTCTTGCTCTGACTCATGCTGCCCAGATGAATTGAATGAATATTTTATAAACTTAGTGGAAAGCACAGAAGGTGAAATTTCTGGCTTTGCAACAGATTCTGCAGTTGCTGTGAAATTTGAAAATAAATGCAGCATTGTAATGTGGAAAAGAGCGTATCCAAAAGTCATAATAAACTACAAACACTCAAGGAGCCCTGATATATGCAGCATGTCCTGTTCAGTATTAAAAACCATAAACTATGAAATTGTTCAACGACTGACAGTAGTAATAAGAATTTCCAGTCGCACACAAAGTACCAATTTGCAAACAAGGTAATTTACGTGAGATGTCAAGCTAGAGGCCAATATCTATAACACCATGGATGATGAAGTCCAATAATCAAAGCTCAGCTGCTATGATACACAGTATGGCTTTCAAAAGGGCAAGTCAACCACAATAGCAGTCCCTACTTCCCTTAAATAACAAATATAAGTCAGGGTTTTGAAGACAAGGAGTCTATAACACTGGTATTCTGTGACCTTAGTAAAACATTTCATTGTATCCACGTAAGGCCGTGCCCAACAAGTTAAAATCATATGGTATTGGGGGAGCTGCTCGACGAATTCTCGAATCCTACATAAATAACATACCGCAGACTGTATCAGTGCAAGGAGCAGACTCAAACTTTGTTCTGTGTAAAGGATCAGTAACAGGGCGCCTGTTGTTCTTAATTTTCGTTAATGGCATAGGCTCCAACAGGCAAGCGCATGTTGCAGTTTTATAAAGCCACTGCCACGAACTAAGCTTCGGAAATACACCCAAGAAATTTAATTACCTTGCGGGAATGAAGTAACGATGAGCAATGGTGTTACAGGGGTTGTTGGACGAGAATGAAGAACTGATGGGCATTGGTTCTAGTGGGTACTGTTGGAAAACACGAGTTGAAGTCCATGCCCATACAAAAAAATTGCGGCTATCGCTACTTGTGTTTCTATGGAAACATTGTTTCTGTGCAAAAATAGTGTTTTAATTTCAATCCGTGACTGCTTTCTACTGAGGCAATAATAAAAAGGTTTTAATTTTTTTTTTCTTTCTTTATTGTGATTTTAAACACTTTATACAAAGGCGGGCTGTCAGCAGCAGAGTACGCCGCTCTTCAGCCTTGAGTTTGACAATAAGTATTACATAGAGGTGGCACAGAGAATACAGTCAAAAAGGTGGGCAAAAAATGTAGACACTAAAAAACAAAAAAACATGGAGCCGTTCACATTGGACGAGAAACCTCATTAACACTAGTTGACACAGCGCACATAACATGGATGATGGCGACGGCATACGTGAACGTTGGTGGCGTGACGGCGAACAAACACAAACGAAGGCACACACACGAGACACTGATGGCGATGATCTCCGGCACGCGAATGTTCACTGAGCGTGTGCGAGTCTGGGGACCTGCCAACAGTGGAGGAGGAGGAGGAGGAGGAAGGGGAATGGGAGAGGGAGGCGGGAGAGCAGAGATGCCATAGGCAGGGGAGATAGGGGGAGGGGAAGCCCGGGGGAGGAGGGAGGGGACGGGGGAAAAGGAAAGAGAAGGGAGGGAGGGTGCCTAAAGGAATGGATACAGGAAGTGGGGGGGAGGATCAAAGTTGATAGGAGGGGAGGAGGACATCATCAGGGAGGGGGAGCTGGCGGAAGCCACCTTGGGAGAGGGTAAGGAGGGTGGAGAGATGGAGACCTGGTGGGACGTGGGAATACAGGCCCGGCAAAATGATTTTAATATTTATTTTTTTTTCGTTATTGTATTTCAATTCCCCATCGGGGCGGGCTGGCAGCAGCATATGCGCTGCTCTTCAGCCGAAAGACAGAGAACAAAACAATAGAAGACATTTAAAAACAGCAAAGGAGAGAATAAGGTGAACATAGATATAAAAAAGGGGAACATCATGGGCTGCGACGATTAAAAGAACACAAGGCACAGTATGACTGGAGCATAAAGGTGTTGACACATGGCATAGCACATAACGTAACACTGACGGCGAACCTCAAGGCAGTACACAATTAAAATCACACCTCTTGACGCACACGAGAAACAGCACTAAACACAACACTGATGTGGCACACTGATGATGATCAATACAGAGGATCTGCCAGGTTCTAGGAGATGAGGGAGACCTGAAGAAGGGAGGGAGGGAGGGGAAGAGATGGGGGAGGGGAGTGGGGGGCTCGCAGAAGAGGGCCAGATAGGCAGGGATGTGGGAAGGAGAGAGGCAAGTATGGGGTGCAGGGTCTCAGAGGAGGGGGGGACGGAGGAAAATCCGCTCTGGGAGAAAGAAGAGAAGGGGGCCCTGGGGAGGTTGATTTTAATTTTTTTTTCCCCTTTATTGTAATTTTAAACACCTATACAGGCGGGCTGTCAGCAGCATAGTACGCTGCTCTTCAGCCTTAAGTGGAACAATAAACAGGACAGAGAGGTGATATATACAATACAAAAAATGGCGGGCAAAAAATGGAGATACAAAAAACAATAAACAAGAAGCCGTTCACGTTGGATGAAAAAAAAAACACTAACACTTGGAGACACGGCGCACAAAACACGGAAAACGGCGACGGCACATGTGAACAGTTGAGTTGTAACTGCACGAAACACAAAACGATGCACACACACTAAACACTGATGGCGATGATATCCGGCGCGCGAATGTTCACTGAGCGTGTACGAGTCCGGGGACCTGCCAAGAGAGGAGGTGGAGGAGGAGGAAGGGGAAATGGGAGAGGGGAGAGCAGAGATGCCATGGGCAAAGGAGAGAGGGGGAGGGAGGAAGGGGGAGGGGAAGCCCGGGGGAGAGGGTAGGGGGGAGGGGGGAAAGGAAACAGAAGGGAAGGGAAAGGGGGGAGGGAGGGTGCCTAAAGGAAAGGACACAGGAGGTGGGGGGGAGGATCAAAGTTGATAGGAGGGGTAGATGCAGAGGAGGAGGACATCATCAGGGAGGAGGAGCTGGCGGAAGCCACCTTGGGAGAGGGTAAGGAGGGTTGAGATATGGAGACCGGGTGGGCCATGGGAATACAGGCACGGCAGCGGGCGGGGGTGGGTGAGGATCGGGGAGACGAGCGGGTGAGGAGGGTTGAGTTTACGGGAGGTGTACAGGATCCGTATCCTTTCAAGGAAAAGGAGGAGGTGGGGGAAGGGGACGAGATCATACAGGATCCGCGTGGGGGAGGGGAGACGGATGCGATAGGCGAGGCGGAGAGCATGGCGTTCAAGGATTTGAAGGGATTTATAAAAGGGAGGGGGGGCGGAGATCCAAGCCGGATGGGCATAACAAAGGATAGGGCGGATGAGGGATTTATAGGTGTGGAGGATGGTGGAGGGGTCCAGACCCCACGTACGGCCGGAGAGGAGCTTGAGGAGATTGAGTCGGGAGCGTGCCTTGGCTTGGATTGCCCGGAGGTGGGGAGTCCAGGAGAGGCGACGGTCGAGGGTGACGCCAAGGTACTTAAGGGTGGGAGTGAGGGCGATAGGACGGCCATAGATGGTGATGTAGAAATCAAGGAGGCGGAAGGAAGGGGTGGTTTTGCCTACAACGATCGCCTGGGTTTTGGAGGGATTGACCTTGAGCAACCACTGGTTGCACCAAGCGGTGAACTGGTCAAGATGGGATTGGAGAAGGCGTTGGGAGGGCTGTAGGGTGGGGGCAAGGGCAAGGAAGGCGGTGTCATCGGCAAACTGGAGAAGGTGGACGGGGGCTGATGGCCAAAAGGTACAGAAGGGGGGAGAGGACGGAGCCTTGGGGCACACCGGCAGAGGGGAAAAAGGTGTAGGAATCTGAGTTATGGACGGTGACATAGGAAGGACGGCGGGAGAGAAAGGAGCCGATCAGACGGACGTAGTTAATGGGAAGGGCGAAGGTTTGGAGCTTGAAGAGGAGACCGGAATGCCATACGCGGTCATAGGCACGTTCGAGGTCCAGGGAGAGGAAGATTGCGGAGCGACGGGAATTAAGCTGTTCGGAAAGGAGATGAGTGAGGTGAAGGAGAAGGTCGTCGGAAGAGAAGGACGGCCGAAAGCCATACTGGGTGACGGGAAGGAGGCGGTGCTGGTGGAGATGCTGGTGGATCCGGCGGGTGAGGATAGATTCCAGGACCTTGCTGAAGACCGAGGTAAGGCTGATGGGGCGGTAGGAGGAGACGGCAGACGGTGGTTTGCTGGGTTTAAGGAACATGAGGATACGGGAGGTTTTCCACAGGTCGGGGTAGTAACCGGTGGACAGGACTACATTGTAGAGCCTGGCCAGGGTGGAGAGGAAAGAGACAGGAGCTTCACGAAGGTGACGGTAGGTGACACGATCATGACCAGGAGCGGTATCCTCATGTTCCTTAAACCAGGCAAACCGCCGTCCGCCGTCTCCTCCTACCGTCCCATCAGCCTTACCTCGGTCTTCAGCAAGGTCCTGGAATCTATCCTCACCCGCCGCATCCACCAGCATCTCCGCCAGCACCGTCTCCTTCCCGTTACCCAGTGTGGCTTTCGGCCGTCCTTCTCTTCCGACGATCTTCTCCTTCACCTCACTCATCTCCTTTCCGAACAGCTCAATTCCCGTCGCTCCGCAATCTTCCTCTCTCTTGACCTCGAACGCGCTTATGACCGCGTATGGCATTCCGGTCTCCTCTTCAAGCTCCAAACCTTCGCCCTTCCCATTAACTACGTCCGTCTGATCGGTTCCTTTCTCTCCCGCCGTCCTTCCTATGTCACCATCCATAACACCGATTCCTACACCTTTTTCCCCTCCGCTGGTGTGCCCCAAGGCTCCGTCCTCTCCCCCCTTCTGTACCTGTTGTACACGGCGGACATGCCACCGCCGTCACCCCCCATCCACCTTCTCCAGTTTGCCGATGACACCGCCTTCCTTGCCCTTGCCCCCACCCTGCAACGCTCTCAACGCCTTCTCCAATCCCATCTTGACCGGTTCACCGCTTGGTGCAACCAGTGGTTGCTCAAGGTCAATCCTTCCAAAACCCAGGCGATCATTGTAGGCAAAACCACCCCTTCCTTCCGCCTCCTTGATTTCTATCTCACCGTCTATGGCCGTCCCATCGCCCTCACTCCCACCCTTAAGTACCTTGGCGTCACCCTCGACCGTCGCCTCTCCTGGACTCCCCATCTCCAGACAATCCAAGCCAAGGCACGTTCCCGCCTCCGTCTCCTCAAGCTCCTTTCCTGCCGCACGTGGGGTCTGGACCCCTCCACCATCCTCCATACCTATAAATCCCTCATCCGCCCTATCCTTTGTTATGCCCATCCAGCATGGATCTCCGCTCCCCCTACCTTTTATAAATCCCTCCAAATCCTGGAACGCCATGCTCTCCGCCTCGCCTACCGCATCCGTCTCCCCTCCCCCACACGGATCCTGTATGATCTCATCCCCTTCCCCCACCTCCTCCTTTTCCTTGACAGGATACGGATCCTGTACACCTCCCGTAAACTTGATCCTCCTCACCCGCTCGTCTCCCCGCTCCTCTCCCACCCCCGCCCGCTGCCGCGCCTGTATTCCCACGTCGCGCCCGGTCTCCATCTCTCCACCCTCCTTACCCTCTCCCAAGGTGGCTTCCGCCAGCTCCCTCTCCCTGATGATGCCCTCCTCCCCTCCATCTACCCCTCCTACCAACTTTGATCCTCCCAACCTCCTCCTGTACTTACTCCTCTGGGTACCCTCCCTCCCTTCTCTCCCTTTTCCCTCCCTCCTCCTTTTCTCGTCCCTCGTCCTCCGGGCCTCCCCTCCCCTGTCCCTATCCTCTTGTCCCCGTCTCCTAAGCCGTGGCATACTCTTTTCCTCCCCTCTCCCCCTCCTCACCCCTGTTCCCCTCTTGGCAGGTCCCCGGACCCGCACACGCTCAGTGGACATTCGCGCACCGGAGATCACCGCCATCAGTGTATCGTGTGTGCCGTCATGTTTAGTGCTCAGTTTCGCCGTCACGCTCCATTGTTCACCAGTGACATCGTCTTCTTCAGTGTTTGTGCGTCGGGTCTCCAGTCCATAGTGTGGATTGTCATCAAGTGTGAACGGCTTCTTGTGCTTTTATATTCTTGTGTCTCCTATTTTTTCCCGCCGTTTTTCTATGTGATGTCTCTTCTTTGTTTATCTCCATGTACTCTCTTCGGCTGAAGAGCGGCGTATTGTGCTGCTGCCAGCCTACCTGGTTGTTCAGGTATCAAAATTACAATAAAGTAAAAAAAAATATTATAATAATAACACCGTATGTATTTAGGCGATACATAAAACATAATGTCCCATCGATTGTAGAAAAACGTATATTTGTGCTATTAATAATAGTAATAGGTACATGAATATTGCGGATATAGGTTGCTTATTTACTAATTTACGATAGTTATGGACTATTTAGCATTGGTTATTGCTGTTGTTGTTGTTAAGGTTATCAGTCCAGAGACTGGTTTGATGCAGTTCTCCATGCTACGCTATTCTATGCAAGCTTCTTCATCTCCCAGTACCTATTACAACCTACATCCTTCTGAATCTGTTTAGTGTATTCATCTCTTGGTCTCCCTCTGCGATTTTTACCCTCCAATACTAAAGTGGTGATCCCTTGATGCCTCAGAATATTCCCTACCAACCGATCCCTTCTTCTACACAAGTTCTCTTCTCTCCAATTCTATTCAATACTTCTTCATTAATTATGTGATCTACCAACTCCACACGAATACTTTCAGAAACGACTTCTTGGCACTTAAATCTATTCTCGATGTTAACAAATTTCTCATCTTCAGAAAAGCTTTCCTTGCTATTGCCAGTCTACATTTTATATCCTCTCTACTTCGACAATCAGCAGTTATTTTGCTCCCCAAATAGCAAAACTCGTTTACTTACCCGATAATAAACCTTACATTTTGCGGAGATGCAGAATGTGGCTTACAAGTAAAATCGACAATTGAGGGTTTGGCGCAAGAAGGAGGCATCTCCACTTTTTGGCTCTATCCAGTTGAACATTGTCTCCTCCCGCTTAAAGGCCAAAAGTTTAAAGATGTCAAAGAGCTGGCCAGAAATTATATTGGGCAAAACGAAATGTTGTTTTACGACCTGTTGACGTCAAATGCTGAAGTGACTGAAGGGGAGCTAGAAGACTGAAGAGGAACTGGAGAATTAATGTATTATGCCAATAATGTTGTTCTTTCTTTATTAATAAATGTTTTTTTAACTTAAATTTGGTTAATTATGAAGAAAATGATCCTACAAAGAATTTTTCATTCACTTTGGAGCAAAACGGGAGGCATCTCCAAAATTCAAAACTCTATTGCACGTACATGAGTGCATGCATTTGTGTGTATTCTCGTCAGTAGTATTGGATACCCCATAGCCTAAAACAAGGCTCACAACTTTTTCGTTTTAGTGAAAACTGAATTTTTAAAACTTTTTTTTTAATTTGCCAGAAACTGGAAAAAGTGTAGCTGCCTCCTCCTTGCATCAAACCCTTCAATTGTAAGCTCATATTGTGGGTGTGGTACGAAATTGTGCTGTCGTTGCTAGCGCGTCTGACTTTCAGTATCAGTGATTATTTATTTGGTTTCAAATGGATCTGATAATTTGTATTACATTTCACTATAAGAACGTACAAAAGTGCAGCAAAACTTTATAAATGCGAATAGGTCTTGGTACGCTTGCTGTGAATAAAACAAGGGTTAACGAGTGTTCAAGACGTTTTGAAGAAATCCGTAAAGACATAATGGATGATGAGCGCCATTGGCGCTGTGCTGTACCAGCAGCCGGTGATATGATCACGAACGATTGTCAGATCGCAGTCAGAAAAGTCACTCATGTTGTTGATATGTAAAGTGGATCATGCCATGAAATATTTTTGGATGTTTTGAAAGCGAAAAGTGTCAGTTAAATTTGTCCAAAATTGAATGTCGAACGAAGTCAGTTGCGACTGCAATGCTCAGGAGTCGCTAGACGAATTCAACAGCGATGCAAAACGAGTGAAACGCGTCATAACTGGTGATGTATGTGTTTACGGACATAGAGAAAAATACTTAACAGCTGGATTAAATGTAAAGACTATACTCAATGTGTTTTTCGATTTCAACAGCATGCACAGTGTCGAATGATCAATAAGGAATACTATCTACAAAATCAACGTCGTTGCGTGAAGCAGTCGAAAAAAACGGCCAGATTTGTTTTTGTATGTCCATTCTTTTATCAGGAGGTCTCTGGGACGACGGCCGTTTACTGTCGTGACAAAAAATGAAAACACCTACAGCCGTCCTTATGATTTTATTTTATTTTATTTTGTAGCTACCAGGAATCATATCAACATGTACCGCAACAAAACAGCCTGAAGATGACGCAATGAAGCGTTGAAACTGGTAGCGACAAAATAAAATCATAAGGACGGCAGTAGGTGTTTTCATTTTTTGTCACGGCCAGATTTGTGGTGGAACAATAATAATTAACCACGATAACTCACCCGTTCACACTACGTCATTTGTTCCTAAATTTTAGGCCAACAAAAATGCTGCATTGGTGTTCCAGCCTCCATATTCGCCATACTTTCTTTGCTTCCAATAATAAAGGAAGCCTCTCGGAGCTGTCGCTCTACACACAATTACAGATAAGATAAAAAATTGCCGCTGAAAGAGCTAAAAGCTGCCGCAATGACTGAGTTCTAGAAGTGTTTCGCGAATTAGAAAAAGCGCTGGAATAAGTATAATATCTCTTGGGGACTATTTGTCGGGGATTACACTGATGTAGACCAATAAATAAAATTCTTTCCAGAAAAAAAAATTCCCCTGTACTTTTCTGAACATGATCCGTATATAAAAATATAAACGGTTTTTAAAAAAAAATTTCAATGCCTTATGAACCACTCTGAAACTCCCCCCTCCCCCCCACCGTTGGAGCCAGACATGTGTATGAAATCAGTAAATGGATTAAAGCCACATGTTCAGAAAGTGTCCGCAACAGTACCTAAACAGGAAGACAGGAAAAAGTACTAAGTTCCTTTTTCTAAAATTGTTTCGCTAAGGAAGGTCATATTGAGTTTCCTCTTTTAAATTGTCCCATGAATTATTGAAAAGGCTGAATATATAAGGATAATTAATTATTTTATTTCACGTAATTTGCTATCAAATGTACAGTTTGGTTTTCTCTGTGAGGTATTGGATGTATTAAACAATAGGTTTCGAACGCTAGACATCTTTCTTGATTCAACTAAGATGTTTGTGTTCATCACAAAATATTGTTCCAGAAGTTCGATCATTATGGTATACTGGAACTACTTACAATTGGTTTACCTCTTAATTTAACAACAGACAGCGAAAGGTCATTATCCACAGCGGTGAGAATGGCTATGATGTGGAGTCTGAGTGGGTACAGTCAAATGAGGGGAGGGAGGGGGTGTACCCCCGGGATCAGTGCTAGGGCCACTCCTGCTCCTTGTTTATATAACTGACATGCCCTCTAGTATTACAGATGATTCTAAAATATTGCTGTTTTCTGATGACACTAGCTTGGTAGTAAAGGATGTTGTGTCCAACATTGGCACAGTTTTAAATAGTGCAGTTCATGACTTAATTTCAAGATTTCTAAAAAAAATAAATTAACGGTAAAGCACAGTAAGATTCAATTTTTACATTTCCTAATACTCAATTCAACAAACAACATTTCAGTTTCACAGAATGGGGATATGATTTGTGAAACTGAACAGTTCAAATCTCTTGGTTTTCAGATAGATGACCGTCAACAGATCACTCAAATAAAATAAAAAGACATAAAAACACAAAATTTGTAATTTTTGCAATAGTGCACAAAACATTACATATGGAGTTCCTCAAGGGTCAGTCCTTGGGCCAATTCTTTTCATTCTTTATGTTAATGATTTGTCAAAAAAATAACTAATGGGACAACAGTACTTTTTGCAGATGACACAAATATCCTAATCAAATCATGTGGTGAGGAAAGCCTACAAAAAACAGCTGCAAGTATAATAGAAAATTTAACACAGTGGTTCAGAACAAACAAGCTAATAATAAATAATGAAAAAACAGTGACAGTCAATTCCCACATCTCACAGAAACTACATCCTGCAAGACCAATTTTTAAAATTGATGGAAAAACTGTCTCATCTGTGAGTGACACAAAAATTTTAGGTATACATATTCAGCAAAACCTAAGATGGGAGACATCTTAATCATGTAAATAAAAAGTGAAACACACGTATGCAGTAAGAATCCTCTCACAAAATACAAGTCGTGCATCAGTGGTCACGAAGTAGGATGACAGTATTCAGTCACTGCTGATGTATGGCATTATCTTTTGGGGGAATTCCATAGATACAAACAAAACATTTAGACTACAGAACAAGATTGTTTGAATAATAAACCATGCTACATACAGAGACTCCTGTAGACCAATATTTAAAAATCTCGATATACTGCCTCTTCCTTGCTTATATATGTATGAAATACTAAATTTCACAAAAGGAAGTATTTTAAAAGATTGAAATATCTTCAAGTATAACTGTGATTTCCACCATCATGATACTAGGCAGAAGCATCATTTGCATGCCAATACAGTAAGAGAGGAGTGTATCAAACTGGCATAATGCTGTACGATCACATGCCATCCTATTTGAAACAGATGCAAAATTTACAAAAGTTTAAAGTGAAACTGAAAGAGTACTTGATTGACCACTGCTTCTATTCTGTTTCTGAATTTTTAGAGTATGAGAAAAGTGTAGTGTAACTGCTCAAATATTCTTAATCAGTCTATCATTTTATTTCATTATATTAATTTTTTCATCAAAATTCAACATGTATTGAATAATTTTTAATTATTTATCTTTACAAAATAACAATGTGTATGATGTTGTATATACTGTACCAACCTGATTTGTCCTACATCGTTTGTGCAAAATATGTACCTAAACACGATTTACAGAGCCAATAAAGATATACAAATACATGTACACCCCTCCATTGCGCAATGCATAATTATCAAATTTCTTGATCGTGAAGGAGTTACAGCTGCGGACATTTGCCAAAGATGACTGCACAGTTCGGTGATAAAACATTATCAAGGACGCGTGTGTTTGCCTGGCATAAAAAGTTCAGGGAAGGACAAGAGCGTGTAGAAAATCAACAACGCGATTACCCTCGTCGGAACTGCATTACAGACAAAAACATTCGTGCGGTTAAAGACATTATTGGCGACCATTGAAGGGCGAGAGTATAAGAAATTGCACAAAAAGTCGGAATCAGTTATGGGAGCTGTCAAGCAATCATCACAAACGACCGAAAATCTGAAGTTGAGACGTTTGGAGGTCTGTCAGGGCTTACAGAAAGGTTTGCGGAAGAAGGTGATGCATATTTGAATCGGATAGTCACCTGCAACGAAAACATGGGTTCATCACTACACTCCAGAATCCAAACAAGCCAGTAAGCAGTGGCGGAGGAAAGGGGAGGCAGCATCAGTGAAAGCCAAGACAAGATTGTCAACTGGCAAGATTATGTCAACTGTTTTTTCGATCAGCGAGGCATTTTTCTGATTGATTTTTTGCATGAGCGACACACAATCAATGCTGCTTACTACTGCGAACTGTTGAACAAGGCGAGAGTTGCATATCGTCGCAAAAGACGAAACCAATCGATTCGACAGGCCATCCTCCTTCACGACAATGCACGACCCAATACTGCAGCTCTGTCTCCAAGATGCAGGAAATGCACAGGACTACACTTTATCATCCTCCTTACAGCCAAGACTTACCGCCTTGCGATTTCCATTTATTCGGACCGCTTAAAGAACCTCTAGGAGGGCGACGATTTGAAGATGACGAGAGTGTGGAAGACTTCGTGTGCAACTGGCTGGTGACACCACCTAGTTCTTTTTATGATGAAGGCATCAAAAAGCTGCCCATACGCTGGGACAAATGCATTTCCAACGCAGGAGACTGTGTGGAAAAATAAATTATAATTACCTAGAGTTTTTCAATAAATGAATTTAAATAAAAAATAAAATCACGTTTATATTTGATCCGCCCTCATATATGTATTGGTCTGAGGTTTTGGTTCTATTTTTACTGTTTGTGTGCTTTATTCATGAAGATAACTGTTCACTATGTTCACTAACGGACGTGCTTCCAAAGAAAGATACATATATATCGCATGACTGTGCAAAGCTCCTCTTCTCCCCAATTCTAATCAATACCTCCTCATTAGTTATGTGATCTACCCATCTAATCATCAACATTCTTCTGTAACACCACATTTCAAAAGATGATATGCTCTTCTTGTCCAAACTATTTATCGTCCATGTTTCACTTCCATACATGGCTACACTCCATACAAATACTTACAGAAACGACTTCCTGACACTTCAATCTACACTTGATGTTAAAAAATTTCTCTTCTTCAGAGACGCTTTCCTTGCCATTGCCAGTCTACATTTTATATCCTCTCTACTTCGACCATCATCAGTTATTTTGCTCCCCAAATAGCAAAACTCCTTTACTACTTTAAGTGTCTCATTTCGTAATCTAATTCCCCCAGCATCACCCGGCTTAATTCGACTACAGTCCATTATTCTCGTTTTGCTTTTGTTGATGTTCATTTCATATCCTCCTTTCAAGACACTGTCCATTCCGTTCAACTGCTCTTCCAAGTCCTTTGCTGTCTCTGACAGAATTACGATGTCATCGGCGAACCTCAAAGTTTTTAATATCTTCTCCATGGATTTTAATACCTATTCCGAAGTTTTCTTTTGTTTCCTTTACTGCTTGCTCAATATACAGATTGAATAACATCGGGGATAGGCTAAACCCTGTCTCACTCCCTTCCCAACCACTGCTTCCCTTTCACGTCCCTCGACTCGTATAACCGCTCTCTGGTTTCTGTACAAACTGTAAATAGCCTTTCGCTCTCCGTATTTTACCCCTACCATCTTCATAATTTGAAAGAGAGTATTCCAGTCAGCATTGTCAAAAGCTTTCTCTAAGTCCATTAATGTCAGAAACGTAGATTTGGCTTTCCTTAATCCATCTCACGTGTTCCAATATTTCTACGGAATCCAAACTGTTCTTCCCCGAGGTCGGCTTTACCAGTTTTTCCATTCGCCTGTAAAGAATTCGCGTTAGTATTTTGCAGGCGTGACTTATTAAACTGATAGTTCGGTAATTTTCACATCTGTCAGCACCTGCTTTCTTTGGGATTGGAATTATTATATTCTCCTCGAAGTCTGGGGGTATTTCGCCTGTCTCATACATCTTGCTGACCAGAGGGTAGAGTTTTGTCAGGAATGGCTCTCCCAAGGCTGTCAGTAGTTCTAATGGGATGTTGTCTACTCCCGGGGCCTTGTTTCGACTCAGGTCTTTCAGTGCTCTGTTAAACTCTTCACGTAGTATCATATCTCCCATTTCATCTTCATCAACCTTCTCTTCCATTTCTATAATATTATCCTCAAGAACATCGCCCATGTATAGACCCTATATATACTCCTTCCACCTTACTGCTTTCCCTTCTTTGCTTATTACTGGATTTCCATCTGAGCTCTTGATATTCATGCAAGTCGTTCTCTTTTCTCCAAAGGTCTCTTTAATTTTACTGGAGGCAGTATCTATCTTACCCCTAGTGAGATAAGCCTCTACATCCTTACATTTGTCCTCTAGCCATCCCTGCTTAGCCATTTTGCACTTCCTGTCGGTCTCATTTTTGGGACGTTGGTATTCATTTTTGCCTGCTTCATTTATTGCATTTTTATATTGCCTTATTTCATCAATTAAATTCAATACTTCTTCTGTTACCCAAGGAATTCTACTAGGCCTCGTCTTTTTACCTGCTTGATCCTCTGCTGACTTCACTACTTCATCCCTCAAACCTGTCCATTCTTCTTCTACTGTATTTCTTTCCCCCATTCCTGTCAATTATTCCCTTATGCTCTCCCTGAAACTCTTTACAACCTCTGGTTTAGTCAGTTTATCCAGGTCCCATCTCCTTAAATTCCCACCTTTTTGCAGTTCCTCCAGTTTTAGTCTACAGTTCATAACCACTAGATTGTGGTCAGAGTCCACCTCCGCCCCTGGAAATGTTTTACAATTTAAAACCTGGTTCCTAAATCTCCGTCTTACCATTATATAATCTATCTGATACCTTCTAGTATCTCCAAGCTTCTTCCATGCATACAACCTTCTTTCATGATTCTTGAACCAAGTGTTAGCTATGATTAATTTATGCTCTGTACAAAATTCTACCAGGCAGCTTCATCTTTCATTTCTTCCCCCCAATCCATATTCACCTACTACGTTTCCTTCTCTCCCTTTTCCTACTATAGAATTCCAGTCACCCATGGCTATTAAATGTTCGTCTCCCTTCACTACCTGAATAATTTCTTTTATCTCATCATACATTTCATCAATTTCTTCGTCATCTGCAGAGCTAGTTGGTATATAAACTTGTACTACTGTAGTAGGCGTGGGCTTCGTGTCTATCTTGGCCACAATAGTGCGTTCACTATGCTGTTTGTAGTAGCTTACCCGCACTTTATTTTTTTTATTCATTATTAAACCTAATCCTGCATTACCCCTATTTGATTTTGTATTTATAACCCTGTCTGCGTTCACCTGACCAAAAGTCTTGTTCCTCGTGCCACCGAACTTCACTAATTACCACTATATCTAACTTTAACCTATCCATTTTCCCTTTTTAAATTTTCTAACCTACCTGCCCGATTATGGGATCTGACATTCCACGCTCCGATCCGTAGAACGCCAGTTTTCTTTCTCCTGATAACGACGTCCTCATGAGTAATCCCCGCTCGGAGATCCGAATGGGGACTATTTTACCACCAGAATACTTTACCCAAGACGACGCCATCATCATTTAACCATGCAGTAAAGCTGCATGCCCTCGGGGCAAAATTACGGCTGTAATTTCCCCTTGTTTTCAGCTGTTCGCAGTACCAGCACAGCAAGGTCCTTTTGGTGTTACAAGGCCAGATCAGTCAATCATCCAGACTGTTGCCCCTTCAACTACTGAAAAGGTTGCTGCCCCTCTTCAGGAACCACACGTTTGTCTGACCTCTCAACAGATACCCCTCCGTTGTGGTTGCACCTACGGTACGGCTATCTGTGTCACTGAGGCACGCAAGCCTCCCCACCAACGGCAAGGTCCATGGTTCGTTGGGGGGGGGGGGGGGGGGGGGATGACATAATTAACCATTTAAGACGATTTCCAGAAAATAGTCAAATACCCTATTCAAGCTGTTCTCTTAGGACCCTGCCTAACCACATTCTCAGAAAAAAAAACAGCCAACAACTTCTGACGACGGATATTATATATGAAACCATAGCTTTTCTTGTAGCTATGCTGTATAAATATTAATTTAAACCATTAACTTTTCCTATTTATATATTCTCGCTACTTAACAATGATACTGCTGTTGGCGTGCAAGATTACGTGACATGCTATGATTGGCTGAGAAAAGCGCATCGCAATACCGTTTTCAGTGCTTCAGAAGCCACTGTGCTGTATTTGATGGAGTTCCAGTTCATACTTTCGAGAGAAAATATGCGATGTAAATGTCGCCGCGCATCGAAGATCTTTCCAAAACTCGTTGTTTTTTGCTGCGTTTGGTTTCCTGAAGTGCCGGGAAGTTCTATGACGATATATCATTCATCATTCAAAGGATTAATAAACTTTACCTACAGCTTCGAGGGAAAGTATATTGTCACTTACCACGGAAAAAATGTATTTTCACCATGGTTATACAGTATTTTCACCCAGGAAAAGTGTATTTTTAACCAGGAAATCCGGGAATTTTGTTTCATCTCCGCGTATACACTTGACAGAGTTCCTGTTTGGAGTAGATGAAAAATATTTTAAGATTTCGTCCGCTGATGTCTTCACCTAACTTCAATAATCAGAAAGGTTTCTCACACATCGGAAATTCGGTAACATTGTCACAAAATGCGTTTTCATAAACTATCCGTAATCTTCTTAATTTGTTGCGGCACATATAAGCAAAATCGAAATGTAGTAAACTCTTTGTACCGTACCCAGTGAAATATTACAAATAACTTGGAAATGACATTGAGAAAAATTTTTTTAATATTAGATTATATGTGAACACTAACCTCTCAGGCAAGATACAATTTTCTCTCATGAGTATTATTATTATTATTATTATTATCATACTAAATTCTGTGAAACATTTTCGAGTGCAGAGAATAAAAAGATGCACTCGAAACAAGAATGGACCAGATAGCTGAAAAAGGATCTATCGTTAGTCTTATTTTAGCCGTTATCAGTTCTCTTGTCTTCGTTGCGAGTAGACAACATATTGGCGAGTGCCGTTGAATGCAAGCAATACTGTATCTTTAATCAGATAATATATTATTTTCTTGTTATTACTCACTTTTAATTTGTAAGAGGAGAGCCCTGTCTCATGTCCGCTTCTTTTAAATAACCTGCATTTTAAGTAATTTACAGCGCAACAATTGCGGCGGCCGTCGCAGCCAACGACGCCATTACGTGGCAATCTTAACTTATAAAATTAGCGGAAGCGCAAAACTCGCCTTCTACAATTACAATAACTTTTTTCACAGCCGCCAGACGTTGCAGCAGAGCACGTAGTTTTAAGATTTCTATTTTCACTTCAATAGCCGAGATCCAGAGCTACGACCCAGACTACAATACAAACTCTAAAAGTGGTAAGAAATTATTCTCTCGCGCGTGTGTGAGCAAAATGCGAATAGTAATTCAAGATCTCATGCTTGATTTAAAAACGTAATTAGTCGAGGCAATAATCTGAAAAAGTTTATTTCATTTTTCGACGTATATGTCCATGTCATAAGACCTGTGTGTCGTACAGTTAGTGAAGTGGCAAATAATTTTGCTAAAGATTAACTTTGACTAAACGGACAATTTCCACAAAAGCAAATAAATGTAACTCAAAATCAAAACCAAATCATCAATTATTTTGAGCAAAGCCCACCACGTAACGACAACAATACTCCATCATTATCAATGCATAATTTGTGTAAAAAATAATAAATCACGTTGTCACGCGAGATCTTCCAGAACACATTGGTGCCAGTTCCACATTGGCACATTGAACAGTTTGTCTGTTTGAGCGAGTTGAATGAAATGCAAGATTACGCATGTGTTTTGTGCGGCAGATGACACACATCGAGAACCTTCTCAAGAAGGCGGGAAAAAAGTGAGAAGGAATCTCCTCGTCCGAGAATATGCTCCGAATTCTTTATTCATACGAAATTGAGAACTTTCTCGGAGAATGTACTGTTGCTCCGAGAATCTTCTCCCGAGAACGTTCTCATTTTTGTTCATACGACCCATTGTCTGGACAACCTCGCTCGGATTATTGCTAGCACAGGAAGGACCCGCTGGCTGCAGTTCACCGTAATATCCATGTAGATTGTTTATATTTTCTTAACGTCAACAAGAACAAAATGTTTTATTCCATGTTTGTTTGGTTTTGAGGGTATGTGTTGACGAAAAACACGTGTACCACAAAAATCTGGTGGCACTTCGTCTATTGTAACCTCATTACTGGCGCAGTAACTCTTTTGACAGCTTTCCGTGAGCTTTTCCAAAACACTGAATCGCGGGGGTGAATTTTTCAACGCCGCCTCTAGCAGTCTCCCAGAGTTCGTGCGGACTTTGATGATTCCCTCTGTATACTCCTACTAGGTACAATAAGGCCAATCAAAGCCCTTAATCCAATGGCATCAGTGTAAAAGATGTCCCTCTATCTAAAGAAACGATTCTTGCGGGTGACCATGTATTGGTTTGTGTATCTGACAACCGCGTTAGGAGTCTACATCTACATGACTAACCTGCAATGCATAACCAGTGTCTGACAGAAGGTTCAGCGAACCATCTTCAAGCTACACTGAAACGTCAAAGAAACTGGCATCGGCATACGTATTAAAATACAGAGATATGTAAACAGACAGAATACGGCGCTGCGGTCGGCAACGCCTACGTAAGACAACAAGTGTCTGGAGCAATCGTTACATCGGTTACTGCTGCTACAATGGTAGGTTGTCAAGATTTAAGTGAGTTTGAACGTCGTGTTATAGTCGGCACACGAGCGATGGGATACATAATGGGGATTTTCCCGTACAGCTATTTCACATGTGTACCGTGAACATCAGAAATTCCCTGAAGCATTAGGTCTTCGACATCGCTGCATCCGGAAAAAGATCCTGCAAGAACGGGACCAACGGCGACTGAAGACAATCGTTCAATGTGACAGAAGTGGAATCCCTCCGCAAATTGCTGCAGAGTTCAATGCCGGGCCATCAACAAGTGTCAGCGTGCAAACCAGTCAACGAAACATCATCGATGTGGCCTTTCGGAGCCGGAGCCCCCTCGTGTACCCTTGACGGCGGCACGACATAAAGCTTTACGCCTCGCCTGGGAACACCGACATTGGACTGTTGATGGCTGGAAACATGTTTGCCTGGTCGGACGCATCTCGTTTCAAATTGTATCGAGTGGATGGACGTGAACATGTATGGAGACAACCTCATGAATCCATGGACACTGCATGGCAGCAGGAGACTGTTCAAGATGGTGGAGGCTCTGTAATGATGTAGGGCGAGGGCAGTTGGATTGATATGGGACCCCTGATACGTCTAGATACGACGCTGACAGGTGACACGTACGTAAGCTTCCTGTCTGATCACCTGTAACCATTCATGTCCATTGTGCATTCCAACGGAGTTGGGCAATTCCAGCAGGACAATGCGACACCACACACGTCCGGAATTGCTATAGAGTGGCTTCAGGAACACTCTTCTGAGTTTAAACACTTCCGCTGGCCACCAAACTCCCCAGACATTCACATTATTGAGCATAACTGGGATGCCCTGCAACGTGCTGTTCACAAGAGATCTCCTTCCCCTCCTATTATTACGGATTTGTGGACAGCCCTGCAGGCTTCATGGTGTCAGTTCCCTCCAGCACTACTTCAGACGTTAGTCGAGTCCATGCCACATCGTGTTGCGGCATTTCTGCGTGTGGGTGCCCAACACGATATTAGGCAGATGTACAGGTTTCTTTGGCTCTTCAGTGTCTTTCGGTAAATGCTGAGGTGACGTGGACAGAAAATTTTTTAAGCATACAACGTCGGTTGTCGGAAATATTATTATTATTATTATTATTTTGCGAGAAAATGCCACATAACGTTAGTTCTTTGTGTGAAACATTTGTTATCGTTCGTTAATTTTCTTTGAATTTCTTTAATTAAAATAGTTTCACAATATATTTACAGGAAGTGTATATTGCACAGAATTTAATCACATGATTTCTTCCATTCCCACTCCACATAGCTTTTCACCATTCTGATCCAGAGAGGAAGTGCACTATTAAGGAAGTGCTTAATCATATATACGAACGAAAGCTTTAACTGAAAGCTACTTACTCATTAGCACTCATTGAAAAGCAAATATCGGAACAGTAGTAACACTGTCGACATGGCATAAGAGTGCAGTCCACAATAACCTACAAGGCAACCTCCCCTTCGCACCCCCCTCAGATTTAGTTATAAGTTGGCACAGTGGATAGGCCTTGAAAAACTGAACACAGATCAATCGAGAAAACAGGAAGAAGTTGTGTGGAACTATGAAAAAAATAAGCAAAATATACAAACTGAGTAGTCCATGTGCAACATAGGCAACATCAAGGTTATTATGAGCTCAGGGGAGGGTTAGCTTCCTCTGTAATAAAAAAAAACTGAGTTAATCGATCAACAACGAAGTTAAACGGATGTCATACGACGTCCGCCCCGAGCAGATGCAACGAACAAAATGAGGGGAAAAAAAAGGAGCGCCGTGGTTAGCGTGAGCAGCTGTGGAATGAAAGGTCCTCGGTTCAAGTCTTCCCTCGAGTGAAAAGTTTATTTTCGCAAAGTTATGATCTGTCCGTTCGTTCATTGACGTCTCTGTTCACTGTAATAAGTTTAGTGTCTGTGTTTAGCGACCACACCGCAAAACCGTGCGATTAGTAGATGAAAGGACGTGCCTCCGCAATGGGAACCGAAAACATTTGATCGCAAGGTCATAGGTCAACCGATTCCTCCACAGGAAAACACGTCTGATATATTCTATACGACACTGGTGACGGCATGTGCGTCACATGACAGGAATATGTTGTCGACCCACCTAACTTGTACACTTGGCGAATGGGTACAAAGATTCTTCTACCTTGCCCGATTTAGGTTTTCTTATGGATGTGATAATCACTCCCAAAAAAGTGATGAAAACATAAGAGTTTGTCACATAAACTGCAACAAATGAATGCAACAGTTTCACAGTCGCACAGTTTACCCTGTGCTCTGTCAAAACATATGTTTTTAACGTTTTCAAATTTTTCCGTGTGTAGACCGTCAAATCCTGCATATGTCCAAGCAAATCTGAACATGTCCTAGAATTTTGGAGAGTGAAGTTGATTATGTGTGAGTGCCTGAACTTTGGTAATTGTCTGAAAATAAAAAATTTCACTCGAAGGAAGACTTCAAACCAAGGACCTCTTGTTCCTCAGCTGCTCTCGCTAACCACGGGACCACGCGCGTTCCTGAGCTTACGCGCTCCTTATGCCTATCCTGCACATGCACTACTCAGTTTGCATATTTTGCTTATTTTTTCATAGTTCCATACAACTTCTTCCTGTTTCCTCGATTGATCTGTGTCCAGTTTTTCAAGGCCTATCCACTGTGCCAACTTATAACTAAATCTGAGGGGGATGCGATGGGGAGGTTCCCTTGTTAGCAATGCCCAAACCATAGTATGCATCCGCTGAGAAAAGAATGCGCCAGAACGCGTCGACTAGTTTCATTCAGTTGCTCGCATAGAGTGACTGCAATCAAAAGAAATGAATGAATAATAATTCATTGTAAAACTACTACTGTATGTGAGAACTGTAACTTGGTATGCAGACTCTAGTTCTGATCGGCAGCAGTCGGGAGACTTCGTGCCGTACTGATTTGCAGCCAGTGCTGTTAGGAAGTCACTACAAATAGATCATGCAACCCACTACCGAAATATCACGCTACCACTGGAAATATCATACATTTTTAGTTTTCAATCTCTGCCGACCAACTGCAATGTATTACTAATCGCACTGTGTTCCATAGTTACGAAACAGCATTAAATCTCTTTAGCAAAATAGTAATAAGCAATGTAACTGCCAGAACTGTTTGCACTTGTCCGAATGAATCTGTTCAGTGTCACTGACTTCAATATAATCGACTGATATAGTTGGAAAGTAATCAACTTCACCCACATTCTTCGATGGCTAAAGACGAGCAGTGGTCATTCCTGTGGTGACTGGAGATCGGCTGGAACGTAGTGCAGCAGCTTCCGGGCTACTTGACGCGGTGTGATTACGGGAGAGTACCATTGATTGTAGGAGTAGACAACTGCTGTCTCAGTATTTCATGTACTTTGAGCTCTATATATTTTTGAAACTGAACTAGCTGAACATTACCATTTGTAACTTAGTTTTAAGTAATTGTGTAGCTCTTTTCCAGCTCCCTCACAACGACAAGGAAGTGCCTTGCAACCATCATTAGCACACAATTGAATTGAATGACAAATGCGATTTGTTAATATGATCCCAGGCAGAAACTCTTTTAGTCGACTGGATACTGGGTTTTCACCATCTGAGCCAAAAGCAGTGACGTGTTCTAATGGAATATTATGTACTAAGGCTTTAGTGGAGTTCTCTACGAGAAGTACTGAACTGTATACAGGGTGTTACAAAAAGGTACGGCCAAACTTTCAGGGAACATTCCTCACAAACAAAGAAAGAAAATATGTTATGTGGACATGTGTCCGGAAACGCCTACTTTCCATGTTAGAGCTCATTTTATTACTTCTCTTCAAATCACATTGATCGTGGAATGCAAACACACAGCAACAGAACGTACCAGCGTGACTTCAAACACTTTGTTACAGGAAATGTTCAAAATGTCCTCCGTTAACGAGGATACATGCATCCACCCGCCGTCGCATAGAATCCCTGATGCGCTGATGCAGCCGTGGAGAATGGCGTATTGTGTCACAGCCGTCCACAATACGAACACGAGGAGTCTCTACATTTGGTACCGGGGCTGCGTAGACAAGAGCTTTCAAATGCCCCCATAAATGAAAGTCAAGAGGGTTGAGGTCAGGAGAGCGTGGAGACCATGGACTTGGTCCGCCTCTACCAATCCATCGGTCACCGAATCTGTTGTTGAGAAGTGTACGAACACTTCGACTGAAATGTGCAGGAGCTCCATCGTGCATGGACCACATGTTGTGTCGTACTTGTAAAGGCACATGTTCTAGCAAAATGGTTCAAATGGCTCTGAGCACTATGGGACTTAACATCTGTGGTCATCAGTCCCCTAGAACTTAGAACTACTTAAACCTAACTAACCTAATGACATCACACACATCCACGCCCGAGGCAGGATTCGAACCTGCGACCGTAGCAGTCGCGCGGTTCCGGACTGAGCGCCTAGAACCGCTAGACCACCGCGGCCGGCCATGTTCTAGCAGTACAGGTAGAGTATCCCGTATGAAATCATGATAACGTGCTCCATTGAGCGTAGGTGGAAGAACATGGGGCCCAGTCAAGACATCACCAACAATGCCTGCTCAAACGTTCACAGAAAATCTGTGTTGATGACGTGATTGCACAATTGCGTGCGGATTCTCGTCAGCCCACACATGTTGATTGTGAAATTTTCAATTTGATCACGTTGGAATGAAGCCTCATCCGTAAAGAGAACATTTGCACTGAAATGAGGATTGACACATTGTTGGATGAACCATTCGCAGAAGTGTACCCGTGGAGGCCAATCAGCTGCTGACAGTGCCTGCACACGCTCTACATGGTACGGAAACAACTAGTTCTCCCGTAGCACTCTCCATACAGTGACGTAGTCAACGTTACCTTGTACAGCAGCAACTTCTCTGACGCTGACATTAGGGTTATCGTCAACTGTACGAAGAACTGCCTCGTCCATTGCAGGTGTCCTCGTCGTTCTAGGTCTTCCCCAGTCGCGAGTCATAGGCTGGAATGTTCCGTGCTCCCTAAGACGCCGATCAATTGCTTCGAACGTCTTCCTGTCGGGACACCTTCGTTCTGGAAATCTGTCTCGATACAAAGGTACCGCGCCACGGCTATTGCCCTGTGCTAATCCATACAGCAAATGGGCATCTGCCAACTCCGCATTTGTAAACATAGCACTGACTGCAAAACCACGTTCGTGATGAACACTAACCTGTTGATGCTACGTACTGATGTGCTTGATGCTAGTACTGTAGAGCAATGAGTCGCATGTCAACACAAGCACCGAAGTCAACATTACATTCCTTCAATTGGGCCAACTGCCGGTGAATCGAGGAAGTACAGTATATACTGACGAAACTAAAATGAGCTCTAACATAGAAATTAAGCGTTTCCGGACACATGTCCACATAACATCTTTTCTTTATTTGTGTGTGAGGAATGTTTCCTGAAAGTTTGGCCGTACCTTTTTGTAACACCCTGTATACTGACTCTTACCATAATTCAGTGATAATCCATTTGCCTTGATCTGTCTGTTGGTGTATTCAAATATTTCATTAGTGAGTAAGGGGACTGCTATTATTATTATTTTTACTCCCATACTCTGCTGAAACTAAAAAATTTTCACATCTTCTGAAACTTCCATCCTTCCTTCTTCCATCTGTTATCCAAATTAAACAATGCCCAGCCCAAGTAATTAATAAGTAAAGTCTTATGAAGATTTGAGAGGAGCGAAGACTACAATAAACTTTCAAGTTTACTAAGCTTGTCATGTTGAGATGGCTTCAGTTCTTCTTGTCTAGGGGCCTGATTCTTGAAGCTGGAAATCTAAAATCAGATCCTCACAGTTGGTTTGAACTAAATAAATAGGAAGATTGTTGTTGCAGAATTTTTTTCGTAAATATATTTTCCACTGATTTTCTCACATTTTAGTACATCAAACAGTATTTTGATTTTTCACATTAACAAAGCCGAAATTACGTTGTTCGCATAAAAATACGTCCAGTCGCATCAGAGGCAAGCTTACGACTCTACTGAAAATAACCATATTCCAAAGGGTTTACAATTTTATGTAACAAATGACTTCCTACTACTTTTCGTTACATTATTAATTTCGATTATTATTTCATAAATGAATCCAGAAATAAACGTAGTAAATAGTACAGAATAGTGTAATTAATAATAGTAATTTTAAGTGTGCAAATAATTCGTAATTTCAAATGTTTCCAAAAAAAATTTAACTATCCATTCAGAACTAGTACTTATCGATTATAACATCGAAACTAAAATACTTTATGAAGTAATTGCTTTTCATATGTTTTAGCTTCAAATATAACATACTGCATATGAAATTATATGAAAGTTTTCAGAAAAGCAACTGAGATAATATTGACCTGTCCAAAACTACCGTTGAGGAAAAGTAATACTAGTGGAGGGTATCCCGTCACAACATGGAAGATCATTTATGTATCTCAGAAACAACAGAGCACCCAAAATCAAATCATGTGGTGTACTTTGTCTAATTGCTTCTAATTCTGAGTGCTATTCTTATGTGTGGTGTGGGACTGATGTGCATTGCCTTCTGTCATTCAGACAAGATGAAAACCATGAACCTGCTGTAGCTACTATTACATAATATGTTAAATTTTGCATTAGAATATCACGATTCACAAAATCGAAAGCCTTGCCAAGACACAACATACTCACAATGGCAATGATTTCTGATCGATTGATCACAGATAAGTATAGAGTATTCGGTTGATAGACGCTTTTTGAAACGCAAAAACTTTGCCACTGAGCATGTTTTCCTAGTAAGGTGTGTACAGTATGATATTCTCAAACATTTTTGAAAGTACTGACAGAAATGATGTGGGACAGAAATTCTTTGTTGCTATTTTGGCTCCTATTTGTGAAATGGTTTGGCAATAGTATGTTAAGTCTCTCTGGGAAGAAACACTACGAAAATATGCTACTAACTTAAGCTGAACATTTCATTGTTTTTCTTCTGATTTCATCTAACAGTTTGAACATTTATTTTTAAGAGAATTGCTAACATTGAAGGCTTCTTTTCCAGCTGTAGTATGAAGTTGAATTTTATCAGATTTATTTAAAACGCTTGACTTAGGAATTGTAGGCTGTCTGCTAAGGAAGTGTTCAGACCTAAATTGTCTGCTATTTGCCAGAAATAAGTTGTTAAAAGTTTCTGCAATTTTGGGACTATTTTGATCAGCTCATTACCTACCTTCAAAGAAATTTCTTGATTCATTTTTCCTGTCTCATTTTTATTGCTTTGTTCCAAATAGCTCAAATTTTGTTGCTGGAGGACTTTAATTTTTTCTTCAGGAAACATACATTTCGATGCTCTGATGATTTTGCGTAGAATTTTACAGTATTCTTTTAATAAGATTCAACTTTGTTATCATCCACGTCCCTTGATGCAAAAAGAGTAGCAGTAAGGCAGCTGCTCGTTATATGCCTTCAAGGGGTATTTCCATTGCAATTTTCGAAGCTATTGCTGTTTTTTTCTTCCTTAGTTACTAACAAACTCCCAACTTAATTCTCTCCTTTATGTGAGTTCTATAGAAAATCATAAGTTTTCCATCAGCAATTTACTGTATGAATGTGCTTAGCTTGGAGGTTCTGTCAGGCAAGGTGATTCTGTTGATAAGACTATCGATTTAAAGGGTTAAAGTTTAATCCTGCATTGGTGAAATGAATGTTTTTCACTTGTAGCTTCTCTCACCAATGGCAACGATTGTTAACGTGAAAAATGCCAATGTGAACTGTCGTACGGAGTCCATGTGAAGTTGGATAAATGAATTATATATCAGAAGGAGAAGGCACATCAGTAGCAGCAATATTCATTTATTACAGTGCCTCCTGCATCTATATCCATAGTCTACAAACCACTGTAAAGTGCATGGCAGAGGGTAGTTCTGATTGTAGCAAATATTAGGGCCAGCCGGGGTGGCCGAGCGGTTCTAGGCGCTACAGTTTGGAACCGCGCGACCGTTACAGTCGCAGGTTCGAATCCTGCCTCGGGCATGACTGTGTGTGATGTCCTTAGGTTAGTTAGGTTTAAGTAGTTCTAAGTACTACGGGACTGATGACCTCAGAAGTTAAGTCGCATAGTGCTCAGAGCCATTTGAACATATTAGGTTTTCTCCTGTATTAAGAATTTTTATTCACCAATCATCATTTTACAATGAAATAAGGTTCATCGCTGTTGTATGATACAGGATGCAGTAATACATATGAATTCATAATAATAAAATAAAGTCCATTAACTGTAGTATACATATGAAGCACGACAATAATAAAATACACTACAGGAAGATTTCTAAGTGCTAGTGTCCATAAGTTATACTATGACGTAGAATGGTACAAACACTGTGCAGTAATCACTAGACAAAGTATACAGGACGTACTGTTTGGCCATGATAACTTGACGATTTCGCTAGTGCTGTCAGAAGGGCAGAAAATCGGCACTACTTGAAAGATATTCATTAGTCTCTGACCGCTACCAATTTCAGACTGCCCCCTAGATGCAAAGTATTACAAAAGGCTTGCGTCCACTGACAAACAAATTCTGTAAAGCACTTGCTGAGGCGTTGACATTACAACAACAACTTACTCAAGCTTACTTCTTCAAGTTCATTTCAGGAACTCGCTGCAAGTACTTGTTACAGAATTGCAGTTATTCTTAAAAACCAGCGCAGTCGTCACCGTTGTTGCGTTATTATTACTGAAAGTCGTGACGAAACTCAAGAATAAAAAAACGAAAAAATTAGAGGAGTACATATTGATGTTACCAAGAAACGTTATTCAGTTAACTAAAACCAGAGGACGTCAGTTAGATTAACAAGTGAGAACCTGCTATCCACATTTCGAACATTCGATTACAGGAAACAAAAATGCGGCGCGATATCTCACCAAGAGACTGCCTTTTAATTATCCTTCCAGTTTTGCAAGCAGTATTTACTACGTTTATCACAAATGTAATCCATTTATGTTTACCATAACATTAAAAAAATTCTAAAAGTTAAAGGCATCTGTACTGCCGTTCTACTTTGCCTTCTGGTGAAAAAAATTGACTGGAAAACTCATTTCGCAGTTCCTCGACTGATGGTGCCAAATATGTGTTTTTAGGAGTTCCAACGGTATATTTGTTTCGGCCCATCTGTCTCTGTGCCATTCTCCTTTTTGGCAAACATACTTTCGCACCGGTACTTAACACACACAACTTCTGTAAATTTGAGCAGAACTTCCAAGAAAAGACAAATTCGGCAAGTACTTACAGTAATATGCAAGAAACTACAAAGTATTTTCACCCCACAACTGAGTGTGAGCTACTTTCAAACTGCCCTACGAATTAAAACTGTGTGTGGGCCGGGACTCACATCTGGGAACCCGATCTGGCACACAGTTTTATCAGGAAGTTTCATACTAGAAACTGTTTCTACTAACTTACGAACTTCTTGAATTTTGATTAAACTAGCCAACGTAGATGAGAGGGGGATGGGGTTTGCAGATATTGCTGTTCGTAATATCCCACCCAATTTTGTGACTGAATTAATAATGCGCCATGCCACAATAGAAAGTTGGAAAAAATGCCAAATATACACTCCTGGAAATGGAAAAAAGAACACATTGACACCGGTGTGTCAGACCCACCATACTTGCTCCGGACACTGCGAGAGGGCTGTACAAGCAATGATCACACGCACGGCACAGCGGACACATCAGGAACCGCGGTGTTGGCCGTCGAATGGCGCTAGCTGCTCAGCATTTGTGCACCGCCGCCGTCAGTGTCAGCCAGTTTGCCGTGGCATACGGAGCTCCATCGCAGTCTTTAACACTGGTAGCATGCCGCGACAGCGTGGACGTGAACCGTATGTGCAGTTGACGGACTTTGAGCGAGAGCGTATAGTGGGCATGCGGGAGGCCGGGTGGACGTACCGCCGAATTTCTCAACACGTGGGGTGTGAGGTCTCCACAGTACATCGATGTTGTCGCCAGTGGTCGGCGGAAGGTGCACGTGCCCGTCGACCTGGGACCGGACCGCAGCGACGCACGGATGCACGCCAAGACCGTAGGATCCTACGCAATGCCGTAGGGGACCGCACCGCCATTTCCCAGCAAATTAGGGACACTGTTGCTCCTGGGGTATCGGCGAGGACCATTCGCAACCGTCTCCATGAAGCTGGGCTACGGTCCCGCACACCGTTACGCCGCTTTCACACTATACGGTTTTGACCGTACGGCAAAAAGCCGTACGAGTTTTAGCCGTGCCTGTGTTGCTTTCACATTACACGGCTTTTTGACGTGACCAGTTGTTGGTGTCTATTCAGTTTGCTTAATGTGTGTATCAAGATGAACCGTAAACGAGTTGTTGCTTTGTGGTTGCTTCATCGTCGCCGCAAAAGAAAAGGTCGTCTTTTGTGGGTACACCCCATTAACCAGAGAAGAGACGAAGTGGGTTTATTTTATACACTCTTTGAAGATTTGAGGAACGACGGAAATAAATTCTTTAACTATTTCCGAATGTCTATTACCTCGTTTGACGAATTACATAGAAAACTAAAGGATGTGTTACAACGACAAAACACACAATTCCGCAATTGCATCCAACCTGTTCAAATGCTGGCTATCACGTTAAGGTAATTTAATACATAAAAACTAGTTCTGTTTATTTACTTATTTATTTGTGTTTTACATTTTTATTACGCTCAGATTATGAAGTAGAAAAGTCAATATCAATATCAGCAGTTGAAACCAAAGAGTTTGTAGCAGGACTGACTGTACTGTCACTTTGTGGCGACAGGCTCTCTGCAAAAACGTTGTAGAACTGCGTTGTTGATGGTGGGCCTTCATGGCTACTTGTGGAAGGCGAAGGGTATGGTGGTGGCACTTTATTAATTCGTTGATAAGAACTGCGACCTTGAGAAGTCTGTAATGGTTGTTCGAGAAAAGTAGTTGGGTTTGGTGCAGCTGGAGGAGGACGAATCTGATGCGTATGGTAAGAGGATATTGGAGCAGCATTTTCCATAGGTGAATAAGAATAAGCTTGAAATCTATTATTATAGGGCATGGGAGGTGTGTAATGGGTAAATGGAGGAGGTTGAGCTGTCAATATATTTCTCCTTTCATATATATTTTCTATAACTTTGAGGACTCCCATCTGAAACTGAAGATAATCCTGTTCATCAAATTTTTCCAGATGAGGCTTCAGACTAAGTAAAAATGACATTTTGCTGCAAGGTTTGTCTTCTTCCAGAGCTCGTAATATTTTCATTTCGATTGCATCAGGTTTTCTATGTTTTCTGTTTGTATGGCACTCGCTTTTGGATGTTTGTTGTGTGGGTGCTGTATCAAATGGCCCAGAAACATTCTCAGTATTTTCGACGGAGCCCTGCGTTTCTATATCTTCTTCCAGTCTGGCGGTGCGTTCCGATTGAAAACTGTCCTCCGTCTCTCGAGCATCATACAGCTTTTTTAGAAACTGCAGCTGATCAGAATATACATACTTTTTCATTTTCTTTGCTGCTGAGCCACTTTTTTTCGCAGCTTGAATTTTTATGTTTGACTTCACAAAGGAGTCTCGTAGATTGGTCCACCTCCGTATTACTTCTATACCTACATCAAAAGAAAACAAAACTGTATGAAAACATTTTAATTTTGTATAGAAAAAAGCAAAACTGTAACAAAAAATGTCCACTGCAAACTAAATGTCACTGATTTTTTTTCGTTTTGTTCAGGTATCTGGCAAGCGGTTGTTCCTTCACTGACTTACATTTCCAGTACAGAATTGGGATTTCTACAGCAAGTAAAGTGGTTAATGATGTATGCACAGCAATTTGGTCATCACTGCGGGAAGAATGTATACAAAGACCGACCAAAGAGGTATGGGAATCAATAGCGGCTGGATTTGAACGTACTGCTAATTTCCCCCACTGCTTAGGAGCGGTGGATGGAAAACATATCCGTCTTACTGCCCCATTTAATAGCGGATCAATGTACTTCAATTACAAAGAATACTTTTCTGTGGTTCTGATGGCTGTAGCGGATTCCAACTACAGGTTCATTTATGTCGACGTAGGAAGTTATGGCAAAGACTGTGACTCTTCAGTGTTCAGACGGTCCAGTTTATGGAAGTCAATAGAAAGTAATTCCCTGGAATTTCCAGACGTCCAATGTCTGCCTGGTACGGAAGGTCCAAAAGTACCCTACTTCTTCGTGGGAGACGCAGCATTTGGCCTACACACGCATTTGCTCCGGCCTTTTGGGGGAACAAACTTGACAGTTGAGAAACGTGTATTTAATTACCGTTTGTGCAGAGCAAGGAGGTATGTGGAATGTGCTTTTGGCATCCTCACCAATAAGTGGCGGTTGTTTCACCGACCTTTAAATGTTCATCCAGATTTTGCAGTAAAAATGGTTAAAGCTTGCATTGTTTTACACAATTTTGTACGTCAGAGAGATGGATTTATAATTGAAGACACCACATCCTTCACTGGTTTGGAAGACTTAGCCCAAGATGCCAACATAAGAGGAGGACTGACAGCCAACGCCATAAGGAACACTCTTTGTAAATATTTTATGACAAATGCTGGAAGCGTGTCATGGCAGATGTCAAAGATATAAATTAACAAGCCTTTTCCTTTTTGTAGATTGTTTGTGAAAGCCTGCGACTGTATAGTAAATAGTTTTCTTTATAAATAAATTACTGCTACCACTCACGTTTTTAATCGTTTTGTTTATATTTTGTACGACGCGTTTCGGGAAATAATTCCGATCTTCAAGTGCGTTTTTTTCTCTAAGTTTTCATTATGTGTAGTGTTTTTTTATTTGTGAGGTCTTGTGCGTGTTTCTCTTATAAATTACAGTAAAGAAAACAGAATGCAAGACCTGACACATAAAAAGACACCACACATGATGAAAACTTAGAGAAAAACGCACTTAAGGATGGGAATTATTTCCCGAAACGCGTCGTGCAAAATATAAACAAAACAAAAAAAACGTGACTGGTAGCAGTAATTTACTTATAAACAAACGATTTACTTTTAGAATAAAATTTATAACGTTAAATAAAAACTGTTTAAAACGTATTAAATGTAATATTAATATATTAAATAAATACTTACCAAACGCATTTTTATCTTTGTCTTCCATCTCATCAAAATCTTGCTTCAGTGCTACGCAAACTTCCCGCCAAGCATTCTTTGTAGCAATACGATCTCTATACGCATCTAGAGTTTTGTCCCACAGAACAGGTCTTACTTCCACCAAGGTTATCAAAAGTTCAGTATCAATTTCATCCATTCTTCTACACTTTTCAGTAAACAAGAATAAACACAAATGAATAAAACGACACTACAACGAACTAGTCGACGCCGTACGGCTCAAAACCGTCCAGTGTGAAAGCATGCACTTAGTCACGTAGGCCACTGTTGTCGAACTTGCCGTACGGCGACCGTCTGTTGTAGTGGCAAGACACGGCTGCAGCACGGCACGGCAGCGGCATTTTGCCGTCGCCGTATAATGTGAAAGGCGCCATACATTTCTTCACACCTACAGCCGTACGGCTTTTTGTCGTACGGTCAAAACCGTATAGTGTGAAAGCGGCGTTAGGCCATCTTCCGCTCACGCCCCAACATCGTGCAGCCCGCCTCCAGTGGTGTCGCGACAGGCGTGAATGGAGGGACGAATGGAGACGTGTCGTCTTCAGCGATGAGAGTCGCTTCTGCCTTGGTGCCAATGATGGTCGTATGCGTGTTTGGCGCCGTGCAGGTGAGCGCCACAATCAGGACTGCATACGACCGAGGCACACAGGGCCAACACCCGGCATCATGGTGTGGGGAGCGATCTCCTACACTGGCCGTACACCACTGGTGATCGTCGAGGGGACACTGAATAGTGCACGGTACATCCAAACCGTCATCGAACCCATCGTTCTACCATTCCTAGACCGGCAAGGGAACTTGCTGTTTCAACAGGACAATGCACGTCCGCATGTATCCCGTGCCACCCAACGTGCTCTAGAAGGTGTAAGTCAACTACCCTGGCCAGCAAGATCTCCGGATCTGTCCCCCATTGAGCATGTTTGGGACTGGATGAAGCGTCGTCTCACACGGTCTGCACGTCCAGCACGAACGCTGGTCCAACTGAGGCGCCAGGTGGAAATGACATGGCAAGCCGTTCCACAGGACTACATCCAGCATCTCTACGATCGTCTCCATGGGAGAATAGCAGCCTGCATTGCTGCGAAAGGTGGATATACACTGTACTAGTGCCGACATTGTGCATGCTCTGTTGCCTGTGTCTATGTGCCTGTGGTTCTGTCAGTGTGATCATGTGATGTATCTGACCCCAGGAATGTGTCAATAAAGTTTCCCCTTCCTGGGACAATAAATTCATGGTGTTCTTATTTCAATTTCCAGGAGTGTATATGATTTCAGGATTGCGATGTTACAGTGGTTGCAAGATGGCCAAATAAACTGCAACTACTCACTGAGGAAGGCTGAACTATTATCTACAATGTATGAAAACAAACCAGCCGTGAAAGTGTACGCCGTGGCCAAAATCGCTGAGAGAAGAGGCTACAAAGTAATGCGTTTACCGCCCTACAACTGCGATCTAAATCCGACAGAATTCGCATAGGCCAAAATAAAACATAATTTCAGGAAGAACAATGTCGCTAGTGACATGTCGAAGGAAAGATAGCAGAATCTTGTTAACGCTGCTTTCCTTTCAGTTACTGCACAAGGCTGGCAAGGTTAGTGCAGGAAAGTGCAGCAGCTGGGGCAAGAGTACTGGAGACGAGACAGAGTAATGGAAATGGCCATCGATGAGGTTATCATCAACGCCATGTCCTCAAGCGATGATGATGATGATGATCTTGAAACAAACACAAATGACAGTGATCTTCAGCGAACATCTTTTTGACAGTTCTTCCAGGCACAATTAATTATTCTTTTGTGCATTACTGTTGTGTACGGTTTAATGAACGCAAAGTGTAAACAAATTCCAAGAAACAGTTTTTTACTTTCGATTCATAGCGTCGTAAGTCGTATTTTCATCTACATTCATTTTCATTGTTTCGATACATAAATAATACATCGGTTATAGGTGAAACTCTCGAACATGAAATGTCAACAAATTAGGTGATTTCCGAAGCGACGGAAGTGTCACTTAAGAGGGCAATACTTCCACGAATTCCACCTGTGATTTGGTGTTAAGCGCAAAACAGGGGATGTGATGCAAGCACTGTTGCAAGCAACCCTTGCTGCCTTCTCCGCTCCTCTGGATTCACGAAACCGTAATGCTGGGGCACGGCCGTTTCCGACAACCACCGCGCGACTCGTCAACTTATCTACATCTACATTTATACTCCGCAAGCCACCCAACGGTGTGTGGCGGAGGGCACTTAACGTGCCACTGTCGTTATCTGCCTTTCCTGTTCCAGTCGCGTATGGTTCGCGGGAAGAACGACTGCCGGAAAGCCTCCGTGCGCGCTCGAATCTCTCTAATTTTACATTCGTGGTATCCTCGGGTGGTATAAGTAGGGGGAAGCAATATCTTCGATACCTCATCCAGAGATGCACCCTCTTGAAACCTGGACAGCAAGTTACACCGCGATGTAGAGCGCCTCTCTTGCAGAGTCTGCCATTTGAGTTTAATAAACGTCTCCATAAGTCTATCACGGTTACCAAATAATCCTGTGACGAAACGCGCCGCTCTTCTTTTGATTTTCTCTATCTCCTCTGTCAACCCGACCTGGTACAGACCCCACACTGATGAGCAATACTCAAGTATAGGTCGAACGAGTGTTTCGTAAGCCACCTCCTTTGTTGATGGACTACATTTTCTAAGCACTCTCCCAATGAATCTCAACCTGGTACCCGCCTTACCAACAATTAATTTTATATGATCATTCCACTTCAAATCGTTCTGTACACATACTAGCAGATATTTTACAGAAGTAACTGCTACCAGTGTTTGTTCCGTTATCATATAATCAAACAATAAAGGATCCTTCTTTCTATGTATTCGCAATACATTACATTTGTCTATGTTAAGGGTCAGTTGCCACTCCCTGCACCAAGTGCCTATCCACTGCAGATCTTCCTGCATTTCGCTGCAATTTTCTAATGTTGCAACTTCTCTGTATACTACAGCCGCATGTAACTTCCGACACTATCTACTGGGTCATTTATATATATTGTGAAAAGCAATGGTCCCATAACACTCCCCTGTGGCACGCCAGAGGTTACTTTAACCTCGTCTCTCCATTGAGAACAACTTGCTGTGTTCTGTTTGCTTAAAATTCTTCAATCCAGCCACACAGCTGGTCTGATATTCCGTACACTCTTACTTTGTTTATCAGGCGACAGTGTGGAACTGTATCGAACGCCTTCCGGAAGTAAAGGAAAATGGCATCTACCTGGGAGCCTGTATGTAATATTTTCTGGGTCTCATGAACAAATAAAGCGAGTTGGGTCTCTCACGATCGCTGTTTCCGGAATCTATGTTGATGCCCACAGAGTAGATTCTGGGTTTCCAGAAAGGACACGATACGCGAGCGAAAAACATGTTCTAAAATTCTACAACCGATCTATGTCAAAGATATAGGTCTATAGTTTTGCGCATCTGCTCGACGACCCTTCTTGAAGACTGGGACTACCTGTGCTCCTTTCCAATTATTTGAAACCTTCCGTTTCTCTGGAGACTTGCGGTACACGGCTGTTAGAAGGGGGGCAAGTTCTTTCGCGTACTCTGTGTAGAATGGAATTGGTATCCCGCCAGGTCCAGTGGACTTTCCTCTGTTGAGTGATTTCAGTTGCTTTTCTATTCCTTGAACATTTACTTCGATGTCAGCCATTTTTTCATTTGTGCGAGGATTTAGAGAAGGAACTGCAGTGCTGTCTTCCTCTGTGAAACAGCTTTGGAAAAAGGTGTTTAGTATTGTGGACAAACAATAATTATACAAGACATAGAAGCATAATTTTACAAACACAGCACATAATGATACAGTAGACTATAGGAAAAATCTTTAATTGGTAAATAGGGTGATATGATAGCTAGCTTTGCCATTTAATTTTAGAAAAGTTTCAGATCCATGTACCAAACATAGATTGGTAATTTGTTGAAAATTTTGAGTAGGTTCAGTTTGTGAGAATTTTCAGTTCTTGTTAATTTGTGCTTTGGTATATTTACAGTAGCTTTAGCTCTGATGTTGTGTTCATGAGTTTCTCCACTAGCAGCAAATTTTGAAATTTTATTTTTAAAATAGAGCACAGACACATATAAGTACAAATTTACAATTTTGAGTACTCTGTGCCAGGAAAAAAGAGAACAACACTGCTCTATGTGTCCTATTTTGCATCGGATTTTTTTTATTTTGAAAATGTTCTCGATGTGGGGGCAGTGTCTCAACACAATTAGACTATATGACACATGTGAGTGGACTAGTCCAAAGTATGTCACCCTAATGTAATCCAAGCTCACCAAACCCCTTAGCTTCAGAATGAGTGTGACACTTGAGCTATTTTTTCACATATGTGATTGATATGTTCCTTCCAGCTGTGTTTGGAGTCCATGTAAATACCTGAAAGTTTTAGTAACCTATTTTCTATCTCAATAGATATTCCTGTCAGGAGTTGTTGGGTTTTATTGGGATTACACAGAATTTTATTAGGTGCAAATTATTCCAAGGCTGCATTAAGAGTTTCTTTTGTTATCTTATTCAAAGCTGAGATTCTCCATTGCGTGATAAGTAGTGTTGTATCATTTGCATAACATATGGCAGAGTGAGCTATGTTATTAGGCAAATCATTGAGGTCTGCAATTAAGAAGAAGGGTCCAAGAATAGATCCTTGTTGAACACATGTGCTGATTTCCATTAAGGAGGATTTTACGTTTGTGAAATAAACTGTTTTCTGTTACTAAAAATAAGAATGCTTCACAGCTAATGTGCTCCCACACACCCCACAAAACTCCAGCTTCCTTATCAGTGTGGCAACAGGAATGCAGTCGAATGTTTTGCTTAGGTCACATAGTACCAATGGCACCATGTTTTTGCCTTCAGGAGCTATTGAAATTTAATCCACAGTTTCCAAAATGGCTGCTGTGTGTCTCTCTCCTTGCGAAAACCAAACTGATCGTTACTTAGGAGAATGTGTTTTCCAAAGTAGCTGCTTATTTGTGTGTGTAGAAGTGCCACAAATATCTTCAAAAATATTACCATAATTGAGACTGCTCTATAGCTTCGAGGAAGCTGTTTGTCCCCTTTTATAAAAATTGGGATAACTTTTGATACCTTGACTGAGCGTGTGTGTACTCGAAATTCCACACATTTATTAAAAATTAAAGGTAATAGTGAAGAAACTGAGTGTATAGTCTTTTTAATTACGTAATTCGACAACCAACGACAGTCCAGAATTTTAGAATTTGAAAATTTGAAACCAGCTTTCATAATATCAACAGATGTTAACTTGTTGCTTTAATATCATTTCCTATACCTTAAAAGAGTTTAAAAAGTAGTGACTTAGTTCCTCAGGATCTATCAGAGCTGCTTGTGTGCATTTTGATGCATCTTCGTGTTTCATTATTTGCCATGTTGCCTTGCATATTTCTTTTCTAGAAACTATTAAAATGTGTGTATACCAAGGTGACTGCTTACAAAAGGCTCATGCATAACAGTTTCGAATATTCCTCAAGTGTGTGGGACCCATACTAAATAGAACCAACAGAGGATACTCCATGTACACTACTGGCCATTAAAATTTCTACACCAAGAAGAAATGCAGATAATAAACGGTTATTCATTGGACAAATATATTATACTAGAACTGACATGTGATTACATTCACACGCAATTTTGGAGCATACATCCTGAGAAATCAGTTCCCAGAACAACCATCTCTGGCCGCAATAACGGCCTTGATATGCCTGGGCATTGAGTCAAACAGAGCTTGGCTGGTGTGTACAGATACAGCTGCCCATGCAGCTTCAACACAATACCACAGTTCATCAAGAGTAGTGACTGGCATACTCTGACGAGCAAGTTGCTCGGCCACCACTGACCAGACGTTTTCAGTTGGTGAGAGATCTGGAGAATGTGCTGGCCAGGCCAGCAGTCGAACATTTTCTGCATCCAGAAAGGCCCGTACAGGACCTGCAACATGCAGTCGTGCATTATCCTGCTGAAATGTAGGGTTTCGCAGGGATCGAATGAAGGGTAGAGCCACGGGTCGTAACGCATCTGAAATGTAACGTCCACTGTTCAAAGTGCCGTCAATGCGAACAAGAGGTGACCGAGACATGTAACCATTGGCACCCCATACCATCACGCCGGGTGATACGCCAGTATGGCGATGACGAATACATGCTTCCAACGTGCGTTCATCGCGATGTCGCCAAACACGGATGCGACCATCATGATGATGTAAACAGAACCTGGATTCATCCGAAAAAATGACGTTTTGCCATTCGTGCACTCAGGTTGGTCGTTGAGTACACCACCGCAGGCGCTCCTGTCTGTGATGCAGCGTCAATGGTAACCGCAGCCATGGTCTCCGAGTTGATAGTCCATGCTGCTGCAAACGTCGTCGAACTGTTCGTGCAGATGGTTGTTGTCTTGCAAACGTCCCCATCTGTTGACTCAGGGATCGGGACGTGGCTGCACGATCTGTTCCAGTCATGCGATTAAGATGCCTGTCATCTCGACTGCTAGTGATACGAAGCCTTTGGGATCCAGCACGGCGTTCCGTATTACCCTCCTGAACCCAACGATTCCATATTCTGTTAACAGTCATTGGATCTCGACCAACGCGAGCAGCAGTGTCGCGATACGATAATAGCGACAGGCTACAATCCGATCTCTATCAAAGTCGGAAACGTGACTGCACGCATTTCTCCCTCTTATACGAGGCGTCACAACATTGTTTCACCAAGCAACGCCAGTCAACTGCTGTTAGTGTATGAGAAATCGGTTGGAAACTTTCCTCTTGTCAGCACATTATAGGCATCGCCAACCTTATTTGAACGCTCTGAAAAGCTAATCATTTCCATATCACAGAATCTTCTTCCTGTCGGTTAAATTTCGCGTCTGTAGCACGTCATCTTTGTGGTGTAGCAATTTTAATGGCCAGTAGTGTATAATAAAAGGGCAGCAGAGAGTTGTCTAAACATAATGAGATTGATATTCAGGATTAGGAAGCTCATTGTTACTTTTCATAAACGTATGTTGGCTGTTTCTCGTTTACAAAGAATGAAACGGTAGCAAAAGGTTCCAAAATTACTAGATATTACAGTGAGAGACCCCGCAATGAACCATGGACCTTGCCTTTGGTGGGGAGGCTTGCGTGCCTCAACAATACAGATAGCCGTACCGTAGGTGCAACCACAACGGAGGGGTATCTGTTGAGAGGCCAGACAAAAGTGAGGTTCCTGAAGAGGGACAGCAGCCTTTTCAGTAGTTGCAGGGGCAACAGTCTGGATGATTGACTGATCTGGCCTTGTAACACTAACCAAAATGGCCTTGCTGTTCTGGTACTGCGAACGGCTGAAAGCAAGGGGAAACTACAGCCGTAATTTTTCTCGAGAACATGCAGCTTTACTGTTTGATTAAATGATGAGGGCGTCTTCTGGGGTAAAATATTCCGGAGGTAAAATAGTCCCCCATTCGGATCTCTGGGCGGGGACTACTCAGGAGGACGTTGTTATCAGGAGAAAGAAAACTGGCGTTCTACGGATCGGAGCGTGGAATGTCAAATCCCTTAATCGGGCAGGTAGGTTAGAAAATTTAAAAAGGGAAATGGATAGGTTAAAGTAAGATATAGTGGGAATTAGTGAAGTTTGGTGGCAGGAGGAACAAGACTTCTGGTCAGGTGAATACAGGGTTATAATTGCAAAATCAAATAGGGGTTATGCAGTAGTAGGTTTAATAATGAATAAAAAATAGGTGTATGGGTAAGCTACTACAAACAGCATAGTGAACGCCCTATTGTGGCCAAGATAGACACGAAGCCCACGCCTACTACAGTAGTACAAGTTTATATGCCAACTAGCTCTGCAGATGGCGAAGAAATTGATGAAATTATTCAGGTAGTGAAGGGAGACGAAAATTTAATAGTCATGGGTGACTGGAATTCGATAGTAGGAAAAGGGAGAGAAGGAAACATAGCAGGTGAATATGGACTGGGGCTAAGAAATGAAAGAGGAAGCCGCCTGGTAGAATTTTGCGCAGAGCATAACTTAACCATAGCTAATACTTGGTTTAAGAATCATGAAAGAAGGTTGTGTACATGGAAGAACCCTGGAGATACTAAAAGGTATCAGATAGATTATATAATGGTAAGACAGAGATTTAGGAACCAGGTTTTAAATTGTAAGATATTTCCAGGGGTGGATGTGGACTCTGACCACAATCTAGTGGTTATGAACTGTAGACTAAAACTGAAGAAACTGCAAAAAGGTGGGAATTTAAGGAGATGGGACCGGGATAAATTGACTAAACCAGAGGTTGTAAATAGTTTCAGGGAGAGCATAAGGGAACAATTGACAGGAATGGGGGAAAGAAATACAGTAGAAGAAGAATGGGTAGCTTTGAGGGATGAAATAGTGAAGGCAGCAGAGGATCAAATAGGTAAAAAGACGAGGGCTAGTGGAAACCCTTGGGTAACAGAAGAAATATTGAATTTAATTGATGAAAGAAGAAAATATAAAAATGCAGTAAATGAAGCAGGCAAAATTGAATACAAACGTCTCAAAAATGAGATCGACAGGAAGTGCAAATTGGCTAAGCAGGGATGGCTAGAGGACAAATGTAAGGATATAGAGGCTTATCTCACTAGGGGTAAGATAGATACTGCCTACAGGAAAATCAAAGAGACCTTTGGAGAAAAGAGAACCACTTGCATGAATATCAGGAGCTTTGATGGAAACCCAGTTCCAAGCAAAGAAGGGAAAGCAGAAAGGTGGAAGGATTATATAGAGGGCCTAAACAAGGGCGATGTACTTGAGGACAATATTATGGAAATGGAAGAGGAGGTAGATGAAGATGAAATGGGAGATATGATATTGCGTGAAGAGTTTGACAGAGCACTGAAAGACCTGAGTCGAAACAAGGCCCCCGGAGTACACAACATTCCACTAGAACTACTGACAACCTTGGGAGAGCCGGTCATGACAAAACTCTACCATCTGGTGAACAAGATGTATGAGACAGGCGAAATACCCTCAGACTTCAAGAAGAATATAATAATCCCAATCCCAAAGAAAGCAGGTGTTGACAGATGTGAAAATTACCGAACTATCAGTTTAATAAGTCATAGCTGCAAAATACTAACGCGAATTCTTTACAGACAAATGGAAAAACTGATAGAAGCCGACCTCGGGGAACATCAGTTTGGATTCCATAGAAATGTTGGAACACATGAGGCAATACTGACCCTACGACTTATCTTTGAAAATGGTTTAAGTAAAGGCAAACCTACGTTTCTAGCATTTGAAGACTTAGAGAAAGCTTTTGACAATGTTGATTGGAATACTCGCTTTCAAATTCTGATGGTGGCAGGGGTAAAATACAGAGAGCGAAAGTCTATTTACAATCTGTACAGAAAGCAGATGGCAGTTACAAGAGTCGAGGGGTATGAAAGGGAAGCAGTGGTTGGGAAGGGAGTGAGACAGGGTTGTAGCCTATCCCCTATGTTATTCAATCTGTATATTGAGCAAGCAATAAAGGAAACAAAAGAAAACTCGGAGTAGGTATTAAAATCCATGGAGAAGAAATAAAAACTTGAGGTTCACCGATGAGATTGTAATTCTGTCAGAGACAGCAAAGGACTTGGAAGAGCAGTTGAACGGAATGGACAGTGTCTTGAAAGGAGGGTATAAGATGAACATCAACAAAAGCAAAACGAGGATAATGGAATGTAGTCGAATTAAGTCGGGTGATGCTGAGGGAATTAGATTAGGAAATGAGACACTTAAAGTAGTAAAGGAGTTTTGCTATTTGGGGAGCAAAATAACTGATGATGGTCGAAGTAGAGGGGATATAAAATGTAAACTGGCAATGGCAAGGAAAGCGTTTCTTAAGAAGAGAAATTTGTTAACATCGAGCATTGATTTAAGTGTCAGGAAGATATTTCTGAAAGTATTTGTATGGAGTGTAGCCATGTATGGAAGTGAAACGTGGACGATAAATAGCTTAGACAAGAAGAGAATAGAAGTTTTCGAAATGTGGTGCTACAGAAGAATGTTGAAGATTAGATGGGTTGATCACATAACTAATGAGGAGGTATTGAATAGAATTGGGGAGAAGAGGAGCTTGTGGTACAACGTGACTAGAAGAAGGGATCGGTTGGTAGGACATGTTCTGAGACATCGAGGGATCACCAATTTAGTATTGGAGGGCAGGGCGGAGGGTAAAAATTGTAGAGGGTGACCAAGAGATGAATACACTAAGCAGATTCAGAAGGACGTAGGTTGCAGTAGGTGCTGGGAGATGAAGAAGCTTGCACAGGATAGAGTAGCATGGAGAGCTGCATCAAACCAGTCTCAGGACTGAAGACCACAACAACAACAAACAGTGAGAGACTGCCAAGAATATTTTTAATATTGCCCCTTCAACGATTTTTTTACCTGCTTAATAGTATTGCACAACTTCTCAATGTAACCCACACATGTTCAACATCACTGCACATCCGTAGTGATTAAGCAATAGTATTGAGCGCCTAGGGTTAGCTCAGTAATATTGTTGAACCATTGTTTCCTTCCCCTACCTCACTAATTACAATGGCAACAGCTTATACAGAAAATGGCCTACACCCAAATTTTTTACCGTAAATTCTCCATATTTTACTCCACAGAGCTGACTGCTCAGTTGTTTTACAATTATTTTCCTGTCACATTTATTTAGCAGAGATATCTTTCTACAGTTCTTGAGTTTTTGTTCTAAGCCAGCTTTCAGTAACGCTGTAATAGCTTTGTGCTTACATTTTTATCTCTTGTGTTCACTAAATCAAAAAGTTCAAGCATGTTGATAACTAGTATATCCAGTAAGATTCTCACATAGGTATGGTTTCAAGCAAACTGCTCTAAATAACTTTTGGAAAATACATGTCGCACAGTGTTGGAAGATTCTTTGTCCCTGCTTAATATTCTACATGTATGCATTTCCAAGTCTGTAGATGGCAAATAAAAATCTCCCTTTATCACTATTTCATGAACAAGAAATTCACACACAACATTTTCCAGACTTTCTCAGAAGCATCCCTCCATTCACGTACTTGATATATATGGAAGACACTAACATCCAGTTAACTATTTTACACCTGCCTTTGACACTTCTCTTCACTCATGATTACGATTTCAGAAAAAATGGATGATTTATTCGTGAAAAGGTACTTCACACATTGGGCAAGTCAACAATGTGATGTTCCAGTTCCAGCCCTTAAGAAAGTAATTATTTGGTTTGGCATTGACTGACAGAGTTGTTGGACGTCTTCCTGAAGGTTATCGTGCCAAATCCTGTATAATTTGCACGTTAGATTCTCAAATTCCCGAACTGGTTGGAGGGTTCTGTCCATAATGCTCCAAACGTTCTCAGTTGGGGAGAGATCCGGTGACCTTGCTTGTGAAGGTAGAGTTTGGTAAGCACGAAGACAAGCAGTACAAACTCTAGCTATAAGCATAAGCTCAACACATATGGTATCTTGCTGAAATGTTAGCCAAGGATGGCTTGCTATGAAGGGCAACAAAACTGGGTATAGAATATGTACCACTATGCTGTAAGGTTGCCATTGATGGCAGCCAAAGGGGTCCTGCTATAAAAATAAATGGCACCCCAGACCATGGTTGTCATTGCCGTATGGCGGGCGACAGTCAGTTAGGTATCCAACTGCAGAGCGGGGCATCTCCAGGTAGGTCTTTGCTGATCATCGGGGCTCAGTTCGAAGTGGGACTCCAAACTGAAGACAGATTTACTCCAGTCAGTGAGATTCCAGACTGACATATTAAGTGGGCCTCCGTAACCATGGTTGAGATGTGGTCAGTATCTTATTCTTACACAGCAGCATTAGCATGCCCTCCTTGTCCGTCCTTACCTACGCTTCTGCATGGTTACATTTCAGTGCATGCTCTATAGAAGCATGAAAGGCAAAAGCTTAGTTGTCTGATTGCTCTCTCTCACTCATTGTCCAGCCTCCAATTCACATTTAACCTACAGCAAAGTTCGTTTGACACAAATTTACTATGATGACAGTTGATGAAGATCGCCATTCTCACACTGCAGGTGTGTTCTGTGTATGGATGGAAATATCGTTATTTTCGTGTCTTAATAAAATGGAAGGTATGAAAAGAATAACTTAGCACTATGGAGCTTTTCTGTGGTTAATTCATTTGCAAAATATTATATGCTGTAAATTTTTTCACATTATAATGCCTTGTTTCATTCCATTTCTTGGGATGCTTATCAAAAATGAAACTTGTAAATAATCATAGGACAACTGTAATAGTAGAGCATCATCTTTTGCAACAACAGAATTAACATTTTCTCCACTTGATTTCTATTATTTCACATCTTCATTTATGTATATGTGATAACGAAAAATGGCTAGGGACACTGTTAATTGTGAGAGGCCACAATGGGGGTGGGCTGTTCTTCATCAGCAGCTAGAATTGCGAAAGTTAACAGGATTCTGCCAGTGAACAAGTTATGTGAATGTCGTGTTCTCAAATCTTTGGACAAAAGATGAGTGTGGGTGCTGGCCATATAGCTAGCCTTGTATGCATTACCAACAGCTGTGAGATGTTGAATGGTGGTGTGTCTGAGCCAGCGTATGTCACTTCATGTTTGAGACTGGCGCTATTCTTTTTACACGGTCCAGCCCTGCATAGACAGATACATTGCTTGTTATTGGGAGCTCCAACTGTAAGTGGATGATGCAGTCCGTCAGAGAAATAATGTTAGGAAGAGAAATGTTGTTTGGAAGAGAGACCAGTCTAGACACAGCATCTTTGCTATGTAATACACTGAGTATGGATGGTTGTAAGATGTGTTTCACACCAGCATCAGTGGCACCTGAATATGGAAGTTGTAGTGACTTCATTCAAGGTACTACGAGTTTTGCTGATATATTTTTGGCTTTTTAAGATGTCCTGGGTTCACAGTCCTAAATATCTCGATTTTCGTGTAGGTGATATTTCAGAGTCATGAATTCTCATGTTGGGCTCAGATCTTGATCAAAGTTCAGAAAGGTGATTTTTTTTATTAATTTATCAACTTATTTCTGCCAAACCAATCATTCATCCTAACTGTCCTTTAGTTTATGGCTTCTTGAAGCTCAGGACAGTTTTACTATTAAAATATACTGGTATCACCTCCCGACATATCTTTCACTATTATCCTAGAAGAACAGCAGTGTCCCAAGTATAGAAGCTTAGAGTACTAGTATCTCCATAAACAGAGTGTAAAGTTCCGATATACTCTTGACAATTGAATTTTATTGCTGCTTTCTGTTCCCTGATTGTAAGATATGGAAAACGAGAAGACACACCAGCAGAATCATTCCTGTACCATCTCCTCTGCATATTTACTGCAGCACCACGAATAAGTACAGTTGTGGAATTGGGGAACTCTTGTAAATTTCACTCGCTGCTTAGGTTGGAAGGTAGTACTGAAAGGATCGAATGTAACATTGGATGGCAGGCAGGGCAATGTTAATATTTAGCAAACGAGTCTGCAAGGCAGGTTTACAACACTGTGTGCAAGCGAGAAGGTACCACCTGTCGGTAGAGATAGGTCGAACTCGTTCATTCCCGTGGACTACTTCATTCATTTCACTCTTGGCCGTGAAGCGTTCAAATGAAGTAGTTCATTCAAGTACGGAAGCCTGGCGAAGTTGCCCAGTTCGCCGCTCAGCCGCGGCTACGCTCGCTTCACCTCGCTCGTACAATAAAGCTTCATAATTTTACCAACAGATGGCCGAACTATGCAGTAACGTGCACGCAACGTTTTACACTCTTACAGCGTCTGAGCTAACTTAAATAGAGCATGGTCGAAGGGGACAAAGGGGAGATAAACAGAGAAGCCTGTCACATATAAAGAAGGTATTACATTTAATCTTGCTCGACATTTTCTCATGAAGCGCCCAAAAAAGTCTTTATCTGCCAAGTGAAACATTATTTGCTGTATTCATGGATTGAAAACTACGGCTACCAACGAAATGCAGTCCAATTTTATGTTCCTTTTAAAATTTAATCCAAAATAGAATGAGTATGTTTACCACTGTCACAAAATCTACATAGCTACGTTAAGTAATGATTCAGAAGTTTTCCTGTAGATTTTATTTTTGTTGAGAATAATAACCCTCCAGATTCAAAACGTAAACTGTCACCTGTAGTCATTGGTACGATTTCAGGTAAAATCCCTCTTTCAGTGTTATTAACAAACCCCTTATTTTCATGTTGGCTGTGCGTGCTCACACAGCCAGCCTCTTCATTTGTATCTGTAATATTCATTTGTCCGCAAGCGCTGCCAACGGTAGGCTACTGGTAGACGCGAAGTATAGCTGAACCGCACAAATAGTCACGGGTAATGATGTCAGCACTGCAGGAAGCAGCTGGTGCTGCCTTTCCCTCGCCCCCCACCTGCACAACCCATCGCGAACGAATCGTTTCCCAAGAACGCCGCGCGATTCGTCGACAGGCAGTAGAGGGGGGACTGAAGCGAACGGAGAATGAGTGACGTAGCGCCGATGTAATGGGATGAGGGAGAGGGGAAGAGAGTGAGTGAACTAGAAAAAAGTGTAGAGTGTGTTATCTGTGAAGAGTTTGAAGTACCAGCTCATTGAAATTGAGAGGTTAGTTCACACTTCACTGGAGTGAAGCATTCATTAGAACGACTCATTCGCGAGCTCCCCATCACTACCTGTCGGGCACTCTACACAAGCGTGTAGTAAATCAGGACAGCACAAAGCACTGACATGCTGTGAACAGCACCTAGTGACCTGTGTGTAAGGGGCAAAGCTAGCTGAAGAAATCTGATGTAGGAATTATTAAAGAGCACTGCACTTTTCCCCTCCAGAGGGGAGGGAAAAGACATATAAATAAATGAACCTGGAGACTTAAATGGGGTCAGTCAGGTCTCCATTCTCTCCATGTCTAGAGATGGAGGAATGACGATTGTTTAAGTTGCAGGCCAACCACAATAACATTCTGGAGATGGGCATCGGCGGCCAACCAACCGGCTGAATCTATGACCAACCTCCGTTGCACAGAGGCGCCGTAGCTGTAGCAGGGCGTGCCATACCTTGGAGCTGCACTGCTGGGAGGAACGAGAGGACTGTTAGCCTCTGCTTTCTGAATGGCATCGTCCGGCAGATTACAAGCTGCTGGTCGCAGTGTGGAGCCAGGAAGCGAACTCACGGCCTCCCAAGAGCTGAGTTGTCTGCAGACACTGACCGAGCTGCTCTGGACAGATGGCCGGAGCTGCTAAGGCTTATTGCAATGACAGCTGTGGGCTGTTTCCCTTTGGCGCCCTACACGGGGATCATGAGTTGTGCTTGAGGGAGCAGCAACCCATCTCCTGGGGTACTGGCACTGCCAACATGCACGGCAGCTGCGTAGCCATGGAGTGAGTAGGAGCTCTATGTCTACGAGACAGGGTACTGGACAATGATGCTGCAGATTCTGGCATTGGCATTGGCCCTGACCCATGCAAGCATGCTGTGCGGTGCGATCACCGGGATCAGTGGAAGGCTTGCTGTCTACCTTCAGTCCAATAAAGTCAATGACATACTTGCTGGCGTTCCTGTGCACACTTTGGTGTGAACTATCCCTCTCTCCCAAACCATTCCTCTTGGTCATTCTGATGTATTACAACCACTGAGCTTGGGGGGTTGTAAGAGTACTGCAATTGAAGGCATTCTTGTTTGGAAAAGAAATCTCCTAAAATAACTAGCTTCTAAATGTTCTTTTATGCTTTACAGCCGAGAGAACGTTACTGTTCAATTCTTTTTCAAATGTGCCAATCTTTATTTTGAATGGTAGTTCCTTTTACCGGATAATCAACATACTTTGAATATTTACTCGTATTTCCATGTTTCATTCTTAACTCGTAAATTATTGATAATGTCTACTCACTCGTGAGAGATGGGCTGTTTTATGTACATGACACCGAATGTTACAGAACATGCTTCCATCAAAGTATTAAGAAAGTCCCAGAATCATTCAGAAACATAGAGTGAATAAAAATATATGCGATGATAGCACTTTCCACTTCGCCACTCCACGTCTTTATACACTAGACCATAGAGAACATGCAGAAATTGTGACTTTGTTCTGTGTTATAGAGCTCCTGAAGGCGTTAAACGCCAATGAGTCATTACTTAAATTTAATTACAAAAATGTTTACCAGTACCGACACCATTTCGAGAGACTCTCAATGTGCTGGGGTTTTGAAACACCAGATATGCATAGGACATAAGTTATATTATAAAAGACACCAAATAACTAGCTTTAACTAAAATGAAGAAATGTAACATGGCATCTCCCAAGTGTTTCCGTTAAAGTATATGTTTGAAAGGAATGGAGCTGCAGTGCCTCTGATAAAGTGTATATCAATAAAAGGTCCATATTATGCAGCAACCAACTAACTGACAAATTGAATGCGTATAGACACTTTGGCCAATTGACTGACCAACATTTTTTTTTGCGCGATCGGCTGAGTATGCCCCCCAACAGCCGACCTGCCCCTCCCCCACCACTTTATACAACAAATTGTACCAGGTGTAGCACTATCTACCAACTGCCTGACAAAAGTTCATATTCTATCATTGCACATAAGATTAAATGTTGTCTCAATATACATGACAGAGTGAGTGGTGGATGAAACTTTAATGACAGAATCTCTAGAGAAATGTAAAGCCTGCAGAAGTTTTTGGAGTGTGAGGAGTATAACAGCAGAAATACAAGAAATGGAGCTTTTTTAATTTTTTAACGAATTGACAATGGTTTCATGTGCCACGGGGAGGGAGTGAAAGATATTTATTGTATGAATGAAAGCCCAACGCCCTTTTGTATTTCGTTTTCGGTTTTATTTCTGATTCTAGTCGGAAATGAATGCTAGACATCAAAATTCAGACAGATTAGATCTTCGATTTAAAATCCGATATGTATTCAAAATAAAACCTAAAAGCCAAAATGTAGACAATGACGTACTTTTATTGGTAAAATATACTTGTTCCATTGTTAAAAGTACGAGGGTTGGAACTTTAATAGTGGAAACTATTTACTTACAGCTTCTACAAAATAAATACGTGATTCAAAGTTTTACTGACCTTCAAAGTAGTCACCAGCATTGTGTATAACTCGTTGCCAGCTATGTGGAACTCGTAGGATACTCTTAGCAGTGCCAGTTGTATTGACAGTTCGAGTGGCGCGTTCTATTGCCCGACGAATTTGTAGCAGTTCTGAAGCGAATGCCGTGAACTGTTTCCTTCAGTTTAGAAATCGAGTTGAACTCACTCGGGCTTAAGTCAGGGGAGTGCAGTGGGTGGTACAGCACTTAGCAGCCCAATCAGTCAAACAAATCAGTAACAGCTTGCACTGTACGTGCTTGTGCATTGTCCTACAAAATGATGGTCAGGTCCTGCAGAAAGTGTCATAACTTTTGTCTCTAAGCTGGTCGTAAGTTGTGTTCCAAAAATGAACAGCAAAGAGACAGAAGTGATGACACTTTCTGCAGGACCTGACCATCATTTTGCAGGACAATGCTCAAGCACGTACAGTGCAAGCTGTTACTTATTTGTTTAGTTGATGGGGCTGCTAAGTGCTATGCCACCTACTGCACTTCCTGACTTAAGACCTCGTGAGTTCAACTCGATTTCTAAACTGAAGGAAACCGTTCACGGCATTCGCTTCAGAACTGCTACAAATTCGTCAGGCAATAGACCGTGCCGCTCGAGCTGTCAACATGACTGGCACTGCTAAGAGAATCCTACAACTTCCACGTCGCTGCCAACGGGCTATACACAATGCTTGTGACTACTTTGAAGGTCAGTAAAACTTTGCAACACGTGTCTATTTTGTACAAGCTGTAAATAAATAATTACCACTATTAAAGTTCCAACCCTCAGCTTGTATCCAAGCCTTTTGCTATGAAGAGCAAAGTGTAGCACTTTCTTTTTACAAATCTAACAGTTGCCAAATGCTTCATTTCCTATGTGTCTGTTATTGCATTTATTGGATGATGTATGGCACCACCATTGTTAGTCTCTTTTTCTTCTAATCTGGAATGATTTTGTTAAATGTAAAGGGTCATCTTTTGTGCTACACACATAAATAAATTAATGAAGTTTACTTGAAAACATTTTGTTACATTTATTTTTATTTACCAAGATGCCCCCTTCAGGCAACTATAAATCACAATTATGGTGTCAGGAATCATTTTAGATAATAACTGTAGGAATACAACTCCACTGAATTTTAGATCCTTGTAACTTCGGCCAACAGCTAGAAGCCCTAATGTAGCTAACAGCTGCTCCTCGCAACTTACAGCCTCTCTCATGAGTGTATTCTTTTTAATTAAGAATGGTTGATGATGCTAACCTCAGTAAACTTGCAATAACCAAGTCGCAAAAAGCGATAGGAACATGGCGGTGCTGTCATTGCTGAATTAAGTTGGTCAGTACATGTGCAGGTTGAACACGATACTGGTCATTTGACTAGTGGGTTGGTGAAGGTATATGGCACTTAAGGGCAGATGAGGACAACAGAACACGGCATTAACTGAAGCCAGGAGTCGGCGATTACAGCAGTCAAGACTGGCAAAATTCCGTGTTGGAGTGGCAATCCACAAAGATATCCCATATGCTGACCCTAAATGCTCCTGCTCTGTGGTCAGTGAGGAAAGTCAATGCTTTGTCTTACTTTGGGCGTAGTCTACATCGTTGTCGTCATGACATGACTACCAGTAACCTGACAGCAAACAACAGCGAGAGAGAGATCATTGAGGAAATTATCTCAGAAGTGACACAACAAGTCTGCTATTTCAGTCTTTGGAGTTTCAGTTTATTTAATAATTAACTCTTGTGCCTTGTGTGACTCACTGTAGGCAATGAACTATATCAACTAGATCACCCATTCTGGGAGACACCAGAGACTAACAGAGACCAGAAGTTGCACCCATCCTCAAGACAGATAGGACCCTCAGATTTCAAACACCTACTGATCAATGATGCTCCTGCCAGCACTAAGGTAAATCTGTACCTGCCCCATCAGCTCCAGCACAGTAAAGAAACACAGTTGCTCACTGTAAAGCAGTTCATCTTCGATGAGAGGCATAAAACAATATGCACACAGGTGCAGCTCGTAGAGAAAGTGCTGGATGTGAGATGATGGAGGGAATACTTTGTACTGGTACTTATCAGTGTGACAAGAACATTTGATTCCATGTAATATGAAGATGTCCTCTGTAAGTTCTTAGTCATAGGAGTAATCTTAGCACAAGTGAGCGCCCTTAAATGATAGCTGGAATGATGCAGAGTCTTTGTCATAGCAGAAGGACGTCTGTGGAACACCCATCCCTACTGACATACCTCAAGGGTCAGTCTCCAGCCTTCTGTCTTACACACAGTACAGGGACAACTTGAGACCAGCTAGCATTGTACATAGATGACACATTCCACTCTCATGAGAAACGTCCAATTCAGAGCAATCTGCAGTCATCGTACAAAGATTTGAAACAGTCAGCAATTGGATCGCATATTTTCTTGAGTGGAGTAGATGGAGCCTTTGTGAGTACCAGATTACCAATGTCCATTTAGATAACCTATTCAAGGAAGAAGAAAGGTGACTAACATTGTGCTACCCTTTTTCCTGGACACATACACAACACTACCAAAATGTCTCGCAGTTACACCATATCTGATGATGGTGTCCTTACTTTTAGGCTATGAAGCAGTAATGGGAGATGGGGAGGAAAAATATTGAAATGGATATATCATCTCACTCTGTAACTTCCATTAATCCCTCTAGGATCAGCTAGCTGCCTCTTGACTGCAAAAGGTACAGCAACAGATGGAATGAATCTTCTGTGGGACTAACACATAAAAGTGGTAGAGAACCATGTGCAGCACCTCAAACAGATCTGAGGAGCTACCAACAAGCAGAGGAAATTTTGCTTTTAAAATGTTGCAATAATTTCTAGGACAATGAAACAGAAGGACGAATGGTTACTCTGTGACTAGTCTGGGGACACAGCTTGACGGGCTTTAAGTACAACTCTAAACATGAAATAAAGAAACACAGTCATTTGCTACTCTGAGCAAGCAAATGTGTAAGATACTTTATGACCCTGGCCCTGACAGTCCACTAATCAACCTTCCTGCAACTTATTGTAAATTAATTGAATCTTTGTAATCTCTGTCTCTATAATTTGCATCTACTGAGTCATCATATGATACATCATTGTGTCAGAAATTCACTGTCCATTATAAGTTTGTCATTTCTTACATTTGAAAATAAATTATCGTCCCATATACACCATAGATACAACTCATTATGGTTTTATACTAACCACACAATCATGTCATATGTCACTGATGAGTACTGCATGATACAAACATTCATTATTGATACCTTAGTCCTATGTATCTTCTTCCTGTTGACAAATCTAATTGAGCCCACTGAATTTCATCACAGCCCAGTGGAATAGCAAGCAAAGCAGACATCATACGCATAACATCACCATTCTACACCTGTCAGTGTTCAAGCTCATACAAAATTTCCCATCCTTCAATGGCCCAAAATATACGGCTTTAGTCTGCCAATAATCATGTTCAGATGACCACATAGATTGTAGAATATGGGTATCGTTCAGATCACACAACGACAGTTCTACGAAACAATGAAAGCTCTCTGTTACTTCCTCTATCGTTTGTACTACTGTTGTTTTTCAGATTATTTACGACAAATCGTATCTCATTCATGCCAGTCACTAGTTTGGGGGGGGGTCTCTATCTTGTTTATGTAACGCCTAGTACCACGTTAGTAATCGAAATGTGGGCGAAATATGTGTGCAGGTCGACCCTGACTGGCAGTAAATCATGACATCTAAATTTCTGGATGGAGTCTTTCATCGCCAACCGTTGCAATATGTGAATCGTTTTTGCAAGGTCTACCATACCACAGCATCATGAACCTGCCCAATCACTGGGAATATCCTTCTCATCACAAAGGGTGATCTTCAGCCACTTTCTGCTGTCAAGCGTAAAACTTAACAACTACACCAGCTAACACTAAAATATTTCTCAATAAAAACTGCCACTCATGTACGGCCATCCCACTCTCAAATAAATGAAGTACTGTCCTTCACCTAATAAATACTTCTCCCAAATCAAAGTCAAGTGTTTCATCTACTACATCATCACACTCATTGTTGTCAGAAGTAATTTGCTTTCAAGCTGTATTTCTTGATCTGTTCTTTTTAGACTTCTAAAATATTTACCACGCAATTCTGTTAAAGTATGTTTCAGAGGGAGAGCTGATTAATGTGGCTGACAAACTGTAGCGATATATTCAGTTTACTCCTACACTACTTCATTTCATTTGGAATTTTGCTCTCTTGCAATCTTCTTAGATTTGTGTACCCATTAATGTCATCTACTAGTAGATTTATTTCCTTTGATGTTCACTGAAGCGCTAAAGAAACTGGTATAGGCATGTGTGTTAAAACAGAAAGATACGTAAACAGGTAGATTATGGCGCTACGATCGGCAACGCCTACATAAGACAACAAGTGTCTGTTGCATTTGTTATATCGGTTACTGCTGCTACAATGGCAGATTATCAAGATTTAACTGAGATTGAATGTGGGGTTGTAGTAGGCGCATGAGTAATGGGACACAGCATGACCAAAGTAGAGATGAAGTGGAGATTTCACTAGTGCTATGAATATCAGGAGTCTGGTAAAACTTCAAATCTCTGACATATCTGCGGCCATAAAGAGATCCTGCAACAACAAGACCAACAACGACTGAAGAGAGTCGTTTAACATGACAGAAGTGCAATCCTTCGCAAACTGCTGCAAATTTCAGTGCTAGGCCATCAACAAGTGTCAGCGTGCAAACCATTCAACAAAACATCATCAATGTTGGCTTCGGAGCCGAAGGCCCTCTAATGTACCCTTGATGAATGTAGGACATAAAGCTTTTCACCTGGCCTGGGCCCATCAACACCGACATTGGACTCTTGTTGGCTGGAGACATGTTGTCTTGTTGGATGAGTCTCGTTTCGAATTGTGTTGAGCAAATGGACGTGTTGGTGTATGGAGACAACCTCATGAATCAATGGACCCTGCATGTCAGCAAGAGCTGTTCAAGCTGGTGGAGACTCTGCAATGGTGTGGGGCGTGTACATTTGGATTGATAAGGGACCCCTGATTCGTCTAGATACGACGCTGACAGGTGACACATATGTAAGCATTCTGTCTGATGACTATTACCATTGATGTCCATTGTGCATCCCAACGGACTTGGGAAATTCTGGCAGGGCAATGCGACACCTCTCACGTCCAGAATTGCTACAGAGTGGCTCTGGAAACACTCTTCTGAGTTTAAACACTGACGCTGGCCACCAAACTCCCCAGACATGAACATTATTGAGCATATCTGGGATGTCTTGCAGCATACTGTTCAGAAGAGATCGACACCCCCTCGCACACTTGCAGATTTACGGACATCCTGCAGGATTTATGGTGTCATTTCCCTCCAGCACTACTTCAGACATTAGTCGAGTACATGCCACGCCATGTTCAAACACTTCTGCATGCTCTCGGTGGTCCTACACTATATTAGGCAGGTGTACCAGTTTCTTTGGCTTTCCAGTGCATATGTATTCCCATTCTTTGTTGCTGTCACACTTACATCTAACATGCAATAGGAGTTACAACATTTGAGTGCATAACTCTTTTAATTTGAAACGACTCTTTTAATCGAAAGGAAAGAATGTTACACTCAATTGACATGAGGTCTTTAGTGATGGGCTACAGGGTTGGGGTAGAAATTTGCCTTAAGTGGCTTATGGAAATTATGTTGCAGTGAAATCTGAATGAGGATCAGAATTGAATCCCAGTCCTGCTGTAAGTCATTCTATTGTCATCCACAGTACCATCCACTGAGTCTTTTGATATAGATCGATTACAATGGAAATTTGATAGTCACAAAAACAGTGTAACAAAATTCTTAGATATTATGCATACTTTTACAGATTAATACTCATACAGATAAAAAAAATCTGATTGGTTACAAGTACAACAAAATATTTCTTGTTTGTTGCTCAGTTATAGAAGTAATATTTATGAAAGGAAAACGAAAAGAAAATAGCGCTAAATTGTGAACTTAACACAATTGGAAGGAAAACTGTATATTGAATTACTAATCAGATTTACTGAATAGTTAACAATTAACATGTAAAATAGACTAATTGACAATAAACTGACTACATTTCTTCAGTACTCAGTACACATTAGCAAACGGAAAGAACACACAAGAAAATGAAAGTCCAAAACACACTTTGCATCCTGCATGCCCAACGTTAAGATACAACATGTCAGTATGTTAACAGGAAACAGATATACAGTATATGGACCCAGAAAAGGAAATGGTATCATCCATTTTAATTAAGTGATATCTAAGTAAATCAGCATGTCTGTGGTTTACCCCAGCAATAAAAACGAATCTACACTTAAATAAATAAATAGCAAGTAACACTTTCTGCCAAATTAAGTATTATACAACAGATTACGTATAGTGCTCTATAAATAATAGAAACAGTTCAAAACATGAAATACCTTCGAATAAATTTGCTCAAACTACATTACATAGACAAACATAAATTTTGTGATATTGTGGTTGTTTTAATTTGCAACCTTCAGACAGGTATTTATTTATAAAAGTGTACTTCTAACATCAAAGTCTATATGTAACATACATCTAGGTGTAAAATGCACAAGAAAGACATAGTTAAACTTTTTCCTGGAAGATGTTATGTATAGATACATTCTCACTTCAAAGTATTATCAGTGACAAAGTGAAAAATTATGTATTTCAAATTGACAAAGAAAAAATATGAAAGGAAATGAACTGGTATTCCGAAAAATATAAAGAAAACGTAGAGTTAAAGATATTCTTAATCTGGATATGTGAATTAGAGGCTAGCATTCCCAGAATTTTGTTACCTGAGTAAAACAGGATATAGAAGCTTCAAACACAACTCTTGTGAGCTATTTGTACTTCCTTTAATTTAATCGACCTGTAAAATACATGAACTGATGAGTCATACTTTAATTAACCAAATATTAAGCTCTCCCAGAAAAGGTAACTCAGTTATGTTATATCTGAGATACATACACTTTATAGAATCAAATCAATAATTTCTGGTTATTATCTTTTTATTATTCATAAGATGAAATGACTCCCCCCATGAACCATGGACCTTGGTGGGGAGGCTTGCGTGTCTCAGCAATACAGACAGCCATACCGTAGGTGCAACCACAATGGAGGGGTATCTGTTGAAAGGCCAGACAAACGTGTGGTTCTTGAAGAGGGGCAGCAGCCCTTTCAGTAGTGCAGGAGCACCAGTCTGGTTGATTGACTGATCTGGCCTTGTAACACTAACCAAAACGACCTTGATGTCCTGGTACAGCGAACGACTGAAAGCAAGTGGAAACTATGGGCGTAATTTTTCCTGAGGACATGCAGCTTTACTGTATGGGTAAATGATGATGGTGTCCTCCTGGGTAAAACAGTCCCCATTCGGATCTCCAGGCGGAGACTATTCAGGAGGATGTTGTTATCAGGAGAAAGAAAACTGGCATTCTACTGGTTGGAGCGTGGAAACTCAGATCCCTAAATCGAGCAGGTAGGTTGGAAAATTTAAAAAGGGAAATGGATAGGTTAAAGTTAGATATAGAGAGAATTAGTGAAGTTTAGTGACAGGAGGAACAAGACTTTTGGTCAAGTGAATACAGGGTAATAAATACAAAATCAAATAGGGGTAATGCAGGAGTAGGTTTAATAACGAATAAAAAATAGGAATGTGGGTAAGCTACTACAAACATCGTAGTGAACGCATTATTGTGGCCAAGACAGATACGAAGCCCACATCCACCACAGTAGTACAAGTTTATATGCCAACTAGCTCCACAGATGACAAATAGATTGATGAAATGTATCATGAGGTAAAAGAAATTATTCATATAGTGAAGGGAGACGAAAATTTAATAGTCATAGGTGACTGGAATTCGAATGCAGGAAAAGGAAGGGAAGGAAACGTAGTAGGTGAATATGGAATGGGAGTAAGGAATGAAAGATGAAGCAGCCTGGTAGAATTTTGCACTGAGCATAACTTAATCATAGCTAGCACTTCGTTCAAGAATCATGAAAGAAGGTTGTATACATGAAGAAGCTCGGAGATACTGGAAGGTATTAGTTAGATTATGTAATGGTAAGACAGAGATTCAGGAACCAGGTTTTAAATTGTAAGACATTTCCAGGGGCAGATGTGGACTCTGACCACAATCTATTGATTATGAACTGTAGATTTAAACTGAAGAAACTACAAAAAGGTGGTAAATTGAGGAGATGGGATCTGGATAAACTGAAAGAACCAGAGGTTAGAGAGAGCTACAGGGAGAGCATAAGGGTACAATTGACAAGAATGGGGGAAAGAAATACAGTAGAAGACGAATGGGTAGCTTTGACAGACGAAATAGTGTAGGTAGCAGAGGATCAAGTAGGTAAAAAGACGAGGGCTGATAGAAATCCTTGGGTAACAGAAGAGATATTGAATTTAATTGATGAAAGCAAAAAATACAAAAATGCAGTAAATGAAGCAGGCAAAAAAGAATACAAACGTCTCAAAAATGAGATCGACAGGTAGTGCAAAATGGCTAAGCAGGGATGGCTAGAGGACAAATGTAAGGATGTTGAGGCACATATCACTAGGGGTAAGATAGATACTGCCTACAGGAAAATTAAAGAGATATTTGGAGAAAAGAGAACCACTTGCATGAATATCAATAGCTCAGATGGGAATCCAGTAATAAGCAAAGAAAGGAAAGCAGAAAGGTGGAAGGAGTATATAGAGGGTCTATACAAGGGCGATTGTCTTCGGGACAATATTATAGAAATGGAAGAGAATGTAGATGAAGATGAAATAGGAGATATGATACTGCGTGAAGAGTTTGACAGAGCACTGAAAGATCTAAGTCGAAACAAGGCCCCGGGAGTAGACAACATCCATTAGAACTACTGACAGCCTTGGGAGAGTCAGACTTCAAGAAGAATATAATAATTAGAATCCCAAAGAAAGCAGGTGTTGACAGATGTGAAAATTACCGAACTATCAGTTTAATATGTCACAGCTGCAAAATACTAACACGAATTCTTTACAGTCGAATGGAAAAACTGGTAGAAGCCGACCTTGGGGAACATCAGTTTGGATTCCATAGAAATGTTGGAACACATGAGGCAATACTGACCCTATGACTTATCTTTGAAAATAGTTTAAGGAAAGGCAAACCTATGCTCGTAGCATTTGTAGACTTAGAGAAAGCTTTGACAATGTTGGCTGGAATACTGTCTTTCAAATTCTGAAGGTGGCAGGGGTAAAACACAGGGAGCGAAAGGCTATTTACAATTTGTAAGAGTCGAGGGACGTGAAAGGTAAGCAGTGGTTGGGAAGGGAGTGAGACAGGGTTGTAGCCTCTCCCCGATGTTGTTCAATCTGTATATTGAGTGAGCAGTAAAGGAAAAAAAAGAAAAATTCGGAGTAGGTATTAAAATCCATGGAGAAGAAATAAAAACTTTAAGGTTCGCCGATGACATTGTAATTCTCTCAGAGGCAGCAAAGGACTTGGAAGAGCGGTTGAACGGAATGAGCAGTGTCTTGAAAGGAGGATATAAGGTGAACATCAACAAAAACAAAACGAGGATAATGGAATGTAGTCGAATTAAGTCGGGTGATGCTGAGGGAATTAGATTAGGAAATGAGAGGCTTTAAGTAGTAAATGAGTTTTGATATTTGGGGAGAAAAATAACTGATGATGGTCGAAGTAGAGAGGATATAAAATGTAGACTGTCATTGACAAGGAAAGCGTTTCTGAAGAAGAGAAATTTGTTAACATCGAGTACAGAATTACGTGTCAGGAAGTCGTTTATGGAAGCATTTGTATGGAGTGTAGCCGTTTGTGGAAGTGAAACTTGGACGATAAATAGTTTGGACAAGAAGAGAATAGAAGCTTTCGAAATGTGGTGCTACAGAAGAATGCTGAAGACTAGATGGATAGATCACATAACTAATGAGGAGGTATTGAATAGAATTGGAGAGAAGAGAAATTTGTGGCAGAACTTGACTAGAAAAAGGAATCGGCTGGTAGGGCATATTCTGAGGCATCAAGGGATCACCAATTTAGTATTGGAGGGCAGCATGGAGGATAAAAATCGTAGAGGGAGACCAAGAGATGAATATAGTAATTAGATTTAGAAGGATGTAGGTTGCAGTAGGTACTGGGAGATGAAGAAGCTTGCACAGGATAGAGTAGCATGGAGAGCTGCATCAAACCAGTCTCTAGACTGAAGACCACAACAATAACAAGATGAAACAGACACAGAACGTTAATAGTGACTGTATATATTCACAACCTTATCTTTAGACAACATTCTTATAAAAAAATATAGATAATATTGAAAAATCGGTAATTAATTTATTATGCACTTATTCCTATAAAAACATATTTCAGATGAAAAGAATATTATAAAACAGCTTAGTTTATTGGAACAGGTGGGCTGCTTGCAATAAGTAGCCTGTCATTTTATGTACACTCTCGGTACTGAAAAAGTTACAATGGACAGATTTAGTTGGATGGGAGTTACTTATATGCCATTTTTATAAAAAATGGTATGAAGACACTATTGCAAGAATGGTTACCAACACAAAAATCTACACATATTGGTATTATATTCTGTTTTTACTACTGGCTGGGTAATGAATTAGATATCTTCAGCTGGAAACGTTTTGTGACCTTAATGTTAAATCGTAAATGGAAGTTAATGAAACACTTTTATAACTGGCTGCAGAATAGATACGATCAAAAATATCTGAAATAAACTTTCTAGGAAATTTAATAGTGAACGTTCTTAGTTCTACTTTCTTCTCAGTGGAAAACTTTATCTCTTTTTTCTGCTTCAATGGTTGTCTTGAACATAGTCACCATAGAAGTTGGTAATTACCATCCCACCTAATGAAAGAACTCATATTTCAAAGCTGTGAAATGAACTGTTTCTCAAATGAATAGACAAGCACAGTATTTTTCTTGAGTTTATTTATATTAATCCAAAATCCAATACTATTAACATCATTGTTACAATAGGAGGAGTTGAAAAATGTTCCTGTCCTCACTTCATCAAGACATGCAGTAGACTCCTCTCTGTCTGCCAATTTAATACAAAAAAGTGATGGTCATAACTAGACCACGGATTTTTAGGTCGTAAAAAAGTGTTTTAGGCACCTAAAATAGGCTCCTTCAGTAGTTCATTTAGGCTATATAAAACCTGAAATAGGCTCTAATAAAAATGATGCAGAGAAAATAAAAATAAATTAAAATACACAGTGTTGACAGTATGAACATCTTATTAGTCATTAAAACAAGGATAATGAATATTTACACAGTTACACAGCACAGCAATCTACAACATTAATGTTGAACATAACTCCAAATATTTTTGACTTCCTGCAAGATAAAGATCTCCGTAAAAAAGATGTGGCAATGGTTTAATTAATACATTCGTAGTTTCACATATTCTGACCATAGTTGGCTTCAAAATATATAACCAAAATCTTTTCTAGGCTTTCTGGTGAAAAGCTGAGGAGCTTGTCAGTCAGAATCAATTAACACGCTGAAAAAGAACATTCTACATCAACAGATGCGACAGGGGCATACTTCATTTTCGCCACATGTTGGACAGGATTGCTGCAGTCAGGAGTGCTGGATTTTCCACTAAGTATGTCGGCAACTGCACACAGCTCCTTCAGGCCAGTGTTCTTCTGCAAAACCGTTCGCATTTTTGCCCGTACTTTTTCCCCTACTTCACCTGGCGCTTCATTAATTTTCATTTTGACTTCTTCAAGCAAACAAATATTGTCGTAGATAGGTCTCCCTGAGCCTTCTAATTGTGAAATTATTCTTCCCATAAATGTGTAGTGGGCTCTAATGTAAGATAAGTCCTGTTTCAAAGGAGAATCTTTGCGTAACTCCATTGCTGCAGTTACGGATCAGCATCCTCCGGTATATTTTCAACCACCTTCTGGACAGCTGAGAGATGCGTACTACAGTATTCTGCTGCTATCAGCCAAGTGCCCCAGCGGGTGGCAACAGGCTCTGGTGGCAATGGGACATCTGGAAGCTGTTCTTTGAATGCCTGTATTCATGATGGTGCCTTAACAAAAATTTTGTTCACCATAGATATTACTTTATTTACTTTAGGAAATTGTAGCCTTACTTGCTCTGCTATGCGGTTGATCCCATGCACTACACAAGCTACATGCAGCATCAATGGGTAGAATACTTTTAATAGTTGAAACGCTGCGGTTCTAGGCGCTACAGTCTGGAACCGCGCGACCGCTACGATCGCAGGTTCGAAACCTGCCTCGGGCATAGATGTGTGTGATCTCCTTAGGTTAGTTAGGTTTAAGTAGTTCTAAGTTCTAGGGGACTGATGACCACAGCAGTTAAGTCCCATAGTGCTCAGAGCCATGCATCATTTTTTTTATCATATATGCAGCAGCATCAGTGACGGCCAGAAGCACCTAATTCTCGTCCACTCCGTTTGGGTATAACACCTTAAGCCCATTGTTCACAAACTGTGCTATTGTTTGTTGGTTAGTTTTTGCAAGCTGTTTTGAGTAAATCAAATGAGCCCTGGATGGAGCATCGGGATCTAGCTTGCGAATATTCAGGTTTTCAGTGTAACGGCCTAGGCTGTCAGTAGTTTCATCCACAAAAATCCATATACAAGATTCTCCAACATCTCGGATTCTGATGGCTGTACTTCTCAAGAAAACCTCTGAAAATAGGGTTTTCTAGTTTCTGAAAGGGGATGTTTGCTGCCACAAGTGCATGACACAAATCACTGCAGAACTTGTTTTTTTTGTAGGATTCACCAGATTTATTGGTTAAAGGAGTTTGCTTCAATTTTGACTTTCGTTCAACATTAGCTTTATGTGCGATTCCATCTGCATGCTGAGTTAAGTTACATTTCTTGACACTCGAAACCTAATACGAGAGAAAATGGAAATGCAGTTTAGAATCGCATATAAAGAGTATTTCGTATTACTAAAGGATAGCGATAAAAAATAACCCTAAACGACAGGAAATTAAGAAGTCTAAGAAAAACATCAACTAACCTTCTTATTGCATGCTTGGCAGAAAATAATTTTCCCGTCTGTTGTATAATGCGGAAAATCTTGCAGCCACTGCCTTATATTAGTAGACTTTGAACCAGCTGTTTTCGGCATGGCGTAGTATTCTCACACAGAAACTAGAATTTATTTTGCACTTAGGACGTCAGTATCACTTAACATGTCGGTCGCTACACAATGTACTGATTTGTTTTCGCTGGAAAAAAGTAAACGATGACCTGCTTTTTTTCCCCTTTTACTGCGGTGCATGGGAGCGGTATGGGAAGTACCGTACTCGTTGCTGGACATATGGCACCTGACAGATGGCCGCCCCTTCTGAACAAGCGAATGGAATCTACCGGTGCTTCAGATGAAAACCTCTCACTACTGGCAAATTATTATTCGAGCCGGAAAATTCACGTGTAATACCTTTCACGAAACAGAGTAGTTTGATAGGACTGCCTGCAGACAGCAGCAAGAAAATGCGCGAAGGGCAGTAATTTAGCTATAGAGGGCGTCTACGATTAACATTGTGATTTTTTAATCCGTGCTCAGCTTAAGGCCTGTGAAACCGTTTCTCTGCGAAAATACACGGCTGGCCAGAATCGTACGAACGAAATATTGTCAAATATAACATTTAGTACTCCCGCTTCCGATTCTAATGTGTAACTCAAATCTTTGACCGGTTCCCATTCGTTCACCGAAGTTAAGCACTGTCGCGCTCAGCGCGTGCTTGGGTGGATGACCATTCAACCGTGCCGAGTGCTGTTGGCAGTAAGGCAAGCAAAGGAATTGTAAACAGTCCCTAACGACCTTCGCCTTCGACGAGACGTAAAGCTCTAAGTTTACTTCCTGTTTCTAATCTTTGAAAACACAAGAACTCTATGTCAGATTAACGAAATAGGTACTTTTTAGGATTTTGATGCCGAAATAGACAAAATTAGGCGTCAACGTCGAAATAGAACTAACAGTATTCAGTTTAGTTAGTCATGAGACGCGTAAGTACCAACTTATATGCAAATTGGAGCTTAGGAAAAAAAGAGGTTTTAACCCAAAGATCCGTGATCTATTTATTACATATGAATAATAAATCACCTATAAAGAGTATCTGGTATTAATAGGGATAGCGATAAAAAAAATAAAAAAGACCGAAGTGTTAGGCAAATACGAAGCATGAGCGCATATGAACTAGCCACCTTGCTGCACGCTGGGCAGAAAATATTTTTTTCCATCTGTCGTACAGTGTGGAAAAACTTGGAGCCAGTGTCTTGTATGATGAAATAGGCACTTTTTAGGATATTAAAGCCGAAATACGCAAAAATAGGCACTAACGTCGAAATAGGTTTTTTAGGTCCTCTAGAATTAACGCTATTAAGCGTAAATAGTCATGAAACGCATAAGTACAAATTTTTGTGCAAATAGGAACTCAGGAACAAAATAGGTTTTTACCTAAAATCGGCGGTCTAGTCATAACTCTCTCGCCTGACAGCTTCTCTGCAACAGCGCATTTCTAGCAACTGTCATTACAGTATCATTCGTGTACAGATCATTAATAAATAACATGCACATAGTCATACATATACAAGTCATTAACAAATAACTTATTGACAGACTGATGGAGCATGTCAGAAAATTCAATATGCACAGGAAACTTACAATCCCGAATAATCTTCACTGAGTAAAAGCTGTAATTAAATAAGAGATCAATACCCACTCTTGTTAAAATCTACATTATTGTAGATACCTGTTGCCCAAAAGATTTAGCTTTAAAAATAATGTTAATCAATGAGTATAATACAGATAAAGACAACAGCAAGAGAAGTACATTTCATCAATACAAAGCAGTGTGCAGCTTTCTAGTAAATTGAAGGTTATTGATAGCTTCATTTTTATTGTCTTTTTGACTGGCAGTCCTCTTCTCAGACAAGAGAAATAAATAAAGAGAACTTACTCCAAGATTTTTATTTGTTTTTTTAATTTATGAGCTCAGTCCAGCTTTCATTTATGGAACTATTCGGATGATTCTGGCCATGTATAGCTGAAGCTGAAAGATTGCTCTTCTTAAGATATAAATATGATTGAGTTGTTAAACCACAACCATAAATTCCAACTGTCCAGCTACAGAGAAAACTGAAGTCTCCTGTTTTGTAATTATTTGGGGTCTCTTTAGTTTTAATTATTTTACTGTTTGTCGATATACGTAATCTCTTTTGGAGTATTGGTTGTTTCCAACGTACTGTAGTGTGCCTTAATCCCATATTTTATGTTGTTTGCGAGTGATTGCTCTTATGTGAGCAGTAATTTTAGTATAGTACCTATTGCCTTTATGTTGTTTAAAAGCTTTTTACAGAAGGACTTTTCACTTTCCAGTGGGGTGTGCACTGATCTGAAACTTCCTGGAAGATTAAAACTACAGGACTATGACCTGGAAACTTTGCATTTCATGTGTAGGTGCTCTACTGACTGAACTATCCCAGTAGAACTTATGACCCACCCTTGCAGTTTTGGTTCTGCCAGTATCTCATCTCCTGCCTTTCAAACTTAATAGGAGTTTTCCTGCACATCTGGCAGGGCTAGTAATCGTGGAAGAATGGAGTTTTTTTTAGGGATTTCTAAGGAATAATTACCATAGTTTGCTTGGAAAAAGGCAGAACCATAACTGGACAATGTTATCTTTCATTCTTGAATCGTCTGAAACTTGTATTGACTGGAAAAAAACACGTTTGGCACTCAAAAAGATGCTCTTTCACCAGGATAATGCACTATCCCCACAACACTGATAGCAGGGCAAAAATTTATGGACTGGGTTTTGAACTGGTTGCTCATCACCCATGTTCAACAGAGTTAACCTCAAGTGATTTCTTCCTGTTCCCTAACTAGAAACTTTGGCTTGCTGGAAAGAAATTTTCATTAAATCAGAGAGTGAGAGCTGCAGTCAACTAGTATTTTGCAGACAGAACCTACTTTTCTGATGGGACGAAAAAGGTGGACGATCACTAGACCAAGTACATATCCCTCAGAGGAAACTATGTCGAGAACTAACAAATCTTTTTTCTTGCTTTTTTTATCAGACTTATCAAACTACCAACATATTATTCTTGCTGCTCGCTTTCGTACAACCAGTACTTTCTTTCTAAGTCATAGGTTACCCCAGAAAATTTTTATGTAAGATATTATTGAGTAGAAATACGTAAAATGTGTCAGGAGGTTCATGTATTTGTTTGGAAGATTAGCAATTCTACGAAGAGTAAATGTAGCTGAACTTAATTGTTTTAGAAGCTCAGTAATATGCTTTTTCCAGTTGCAGTGGTCATCAGTATGTACACCCAAGACATTGCAGCATTCTACCCTATTTACTGACGCTTGCTTAAGTATTAATCAATTTTAGTATGACTTTGTTTACAGAACTAAATGTAGTGCGATTTTTAAAAATTTTGGGAGAGTCCATTTTTAGAGAGCCACTTGTTGATTCTTTGGAAAATTAAATTTTTTCATTTTGAGAGACTGAAGGGTGACCTGTTTAATTGTTAAAAACCATTCAACAACCAAGATCCCAATCTTTTATATTGTGGTATTTTTATCCACTTGACATCTTGTGCATCAAGTCAGGATAAAATGAACATGTTTTACAATGGAAGATTTTTAAGGTATGTAAATGTAGAGCTCCACTTTCGGTTTTTATAATACCAATCTAAGATTTTTGTATAAAATGTTATATATTAACTTATGAGACAAATTCCATGTATATGCACTTTCTTACAGACCTGAAGATAACAGCATAGTCTTTGGAAGACATCGTTTACCAACTCTTCTGTTATTTTCTCTCTAATGGGATTTATTATAAAGCTAGCATCACCTGCAGAAAATACGACTTTTGCTTTTTTGAATATTGTGTAGAAGGTCAGTCACATGCGTAAGAAATAGGACAGGGCCCAGAATTGAACCATGTGGCACTCCCTTTGTGATCTTCTTTTTCCCAGTCACTAAAATTTTCTACTTTTCTAGCATTGTCTGAATTATTAAGCACAACCTTTTGCATTCTGTTTGTTAACTATCATTCAACCCTGCTTTCCATAAAACCAACATTTCCATAAAACCTGAGCTTTTCTAAGAGAGTAACATTATTTTCCCAATCAAATGCTTTTGGAATATCACAAAAAATATCCACTGAAGATACAGAATATTATTATTTAAGGCTTGTACTATTTGATGAGTGAATGTAAAAATAGGATTCTCAGTCGACTAACACTTCTGGAATTGGAATGGTGATATACTAAGCAAATTGTTTCCACTTAAGTGTGCAATTGCTCTTGACTAAATTACATTTCCGAATATTTCTGAAAAAGATTTCTGTAAGAAAACAGAATGATAATTGTTTGAATTTGTCTTGTCACCGTTATTATGCAGTGATTTAACAGTTGCTTAGTTTAACATGCCCAGAAAAATTTCCTGATGTAGTCTTTAATATATTATTCCACTTCTTCAGCTGAACCATTAAGCCTATATTTGCTGTTATGTTTAGAAATTAGTTGGTAAAGGTACTTGAAGCTCGTGAATTACCAATCACAATAATGTCATTTAGTTTAATTCATATGGAATCTTGTGCACTTACTGGCTGTCCTGTCTCCCATTTGAAAATGCCCCATATAATTTTAATCTTATTATCTACATCACTTATTTCATCAGGACATTCCTATTTCTGGACTATTTAATGAATTTCCTTAAAGTGCTACAGTATGAACCGTCACCTTAGTAAAATTAAACATGACTGTGCTTAAACTGACAGACAATATTTTTTGGCGCAACGCAATCTGACTTTCAAACATCCCTACAAAATAAAGGCCCTGACTAACATTAACCTATACCTTTCACAAATCACTTACCTCACAAAAATCTTCGTTACTCAAACTACTGCAATACAGCGAGCACCACTACTGCCAGCTAAATAAAAGATTCAAACTACTGAAGGCACTAACTACTGATAGGCATAGTTAGCAAATGAAAGATTTTGATAGAGAACAAACAATGTATTTACCTCAATAGTGTCCAAAAGTCATTATATATATATATCAGTTCATGGCATCCAGTCTTACAAATTTATAGTTAGCAAATGAAAGATTTTGATAGAGAACAAACAATGTATTTACCTCAATAGTGTCCAAAAGTCATTATATATATATATCAGTTCATGGCATCCAGTCTTACAAATTTACTGTCTCTGTCCAAAACTCCGCCATCTCACTCCCCACATCCACCATTGCTGGCGGCTCACCTCCAACTGCGCAACACTACGCGCTGTTAACAGCCAACAGCCCAACACTACAACAGCGAATATTACAACAATGCCACCCAGCCACAGACTGCACACAGCACACCCAGAGATTTTCATACAGAGCGCTACGTGGCGTTACCAATATAAAAACCTAGACAGCCTACTTACATAGCCCCCATGCTCCCCACAAAAAATTTTACAAATTGTTTTGGGCAGTGGCCAATACAGATTTGAAGAAATTTTTCATAATTACAATAACAAAGATATCAAATGCACACACTTATTGATGCACTGTTCGTCAAAAGCTCACAGTCCATAAAGAAAATACTGATCGTTCATCACAGGAAAATTTCAGTGTTTTTCTCAAAGTCTGAGCAGTAAAAGAAAATGCACACGGAAGTAGTGGATTTCCATGCAGTCTTGAAGAAGTAGTGTTGTCCTTTCAACAGAAAGACAGTGCTGACTCTTGACATGCAGACAGGTAATGGTCCACAACAGAGCAAACACACAGCAGAGTCAGTCGAAGTTTTGAAGAATATTGGTAGGTAGGTCATCACAGAGCAGACCCACTGCAGTCCTTGTAGAAATAATGGTATTGGTGAGTCATCAAAGGTGTAGACCCACTGTAGTCCTTGTAGAGATGGCTAGCAGCCATCCATTGCGACTATGCAGGTGCACAATCACCATCGAAGAGTCTTGCGGAGAATATAGCAAGTCCATAAACCATCACTTGTGCACGCACAAAGTTTTTTGGAATTGTCCTTAGAACCAGCAATGCTGTTAATCAGTCCCTTGCTGAATTATTAACACACGTCCAAACACTAACAGTCCTATTTTTTTCACATCTTGTGTGTATTGTATGACCAACAGAAATATTTGCAGTGAAATGAATGCTTACAAGTTACTTAATTTGATGAATTGGTGTCAATTACAATTTTATAACATGAGAATACAATAACAAAGGTACAAAATACATCATTAAAGAACATAACAATACAGATAAATTTGTAGTAGTACAGGCTTTACAAAAGAAGAGAAATAAACAGATAAATCAGTGTTACAGGAATTATGACATAAGTGAATATATAAAATAATGAGAATAGTTTTCGAAACATTAATTTCACACATGAGCATTAAAACAGAACAGAATAAATAATGTCTAAACATCTTTACAAAGAAAATAACATAGTATTTGAAAAATTCTACAACATAAATCTTATTAGCTAAACACATAAAACAGGAAAAAGACAAATACACAAGGGTACATAAACACATAGCAGAATAACACAGGAGAAAAGGACAGGGTTTGTTTTCAGTGTAACATTTGGTACTGCAGTCCAACCCGAAACTTCATCCATAGATTTTTCGTCTTATTTCAACATTTGTTTCCACCAAAAAAAATCCGATATAAGCATGCTTTCTGTATTTATATGTTCACATATTTCTTACCTCATTTTTTTCCATTATCATACCTCATCATTTATTTCCAAGAAAATCCTACCTATACCTGTTTTCTGTACATTTTTCGTATAACTTCTCAATGCATTTCTTCCAATGCATTGCAACTCATTCTCTTATATAGTCTACCCACTCTTAGGCTAACTTAAATCTACTGAGCTCAGATGCTAAACTAAAGGACGAGACAATGCAGTAGCACAAAACAATTAATACAAACAGTAACGAAAAAATGCAAACTGGCAAAGCAAGCTACAGTAAATCTAAATTACCAAGCAAATGCAACATTACAACTAATATGAGCCAATGTGCAGCAACAAGAAAAATAAATCAGTAGTAAAACTGGCTTAACAGAGTAATGCAAAGTGAAATTTAGTAGCACTATGCCTGGCAAACAGCAGCAGCAAATGCAATAACTTATATCTAAACATGACCAAGCTCAAGCCGAAAAATATTACAGTATAAATGGCCATGTTTAATACCTATGTCACCTCTTAACACTAGATTGATGCATCACAATAACTTACTCTACCAAAAAAATTACCAAGTAGTTGAAAAAAAAATTATGTATGCAGTTACTGTTATTAATCCCTTCTTATTGTTCTTTCCATTCCAAGTGCTCCTTTTTCGAAGAATATGGATCATAAAATTATTATTTAATAGGTTTGTTGGCAGAAAGTGTTCACATTAGCAAATGCACTTAATTTTATTTTATAAAGCCAACGCAGCAACACACCTGGAAACCAGATATTAAACAAAATGAGCAATCTCTCAACTAGAAAGACAATAGATGTAAAATGTTTCTCGTCATTTCATTTGGCATTTTAGTAAATATCATAAATTAAGAGCTCCACAGTGTAATCATATGTTTTCAAGTTTGAGCGTGTCGTATTTGCGATGCTTTCTACAAAGAAATGTCAATAGTGAGGATAATGGCCTCTTTTTTTTTCACCTGTGCCTCTGAAAGGCACACACTAATGGCTGTTTTCCAGGCGAATGTCGCGCAGCTGGGTGCCCACGACGCATTACGTGAAGGTGATCACTTAACTTTCTTACCGAAATATTTACGACACCAGCTTGCACTTCAGTGACAGTGTCATACACAAATTTCACAGTTAGAGAAATTGCGTTGCAAATCTGTAGAAACAAAATCCTATAAATATAACAGTGTCCCAAAAATATTCGTCGGCATTGTGATACATTCACGCATTTACACACATTTCATAACAAAGTACGATTCTTCGTTTTCAACATACTTTTTCACAAGTCAGAGTCCCTAAACACTACTCATTATTCCTTACCTTATTACACATATACATATTCGTCGACACTTCTTCAATATTTCATCATAATAAATACATAGCATAATCAAATTCCTCATATAGCATCAGCTTATTGATCATAGACATACCTCAACAGCATAATACACATTGTCATCGTTAGAACAACATCATAAACACTCAGCCAAATCTCAAAATCGTCGTAGCTTTCTGCAATAATTTCGAACCCTAAAAAATATTCTCTGCTCATTTCAATAGTGTCATCTACTTCAATCGTACTTTAAAAATCGTGATCCCATACCAAATATATAATTCAAAGCTCTCATAGTATCACAATGGTTCCAAAAAATATGAACAGTTCACAAAGTACAGACAAAATACGTTTTTATAAGTGTGAAGTTATCCAACTGTGTAATCGTGTAAACATGTGTCACTGACGTAGTAAAAAAAAAATTTGTTTCTCTGTTAAATAATCAGATAGCTGTCAAATTCTGTGTTAGAGAAATATGGTACCGATGTGTAAAGTTGTATAAGCAAATACCATATTAGCTAGGGCTCCTTGTGCTTGCCAAACACATGGTACACAAAGTAAGCGTGTACCCCCCTCAGGATTAATGTAATTATACCCTCAGGTGTTACAGATTACAGCAATGGAATGAAATGTATCACGGAAAACTTTCTTTGTAATTCAAAAATCTTGAAAATAAATGGTTTAAGTACAAAATTAATCACTGAAATGCGTGTCATGTAGCGCTAAATGTGCGTCTTGCTGTAAGATAATTCTGTGGAAGTGTCGCAGTTATCATCCTCTGTAAGCAAAGTTTTGCTGAAGTCAATGTACTTACTTCATCATAAACGAAAGTGAAATGCTTTGCGTATAGATATCGTAGTTATTACTTACCTTACCGTGATCAAGAAAGTACTATAATGTGACGTATTGTTGTGCTACGAAAAAGGCTGTCTCATTGTAGCTATACCACAAAAGTTACTACTAAAACATGTTTTACTTTCCAGAATAATACAGAAAAACTGTGCAGATATAAAACAGATACACCGCAAAAGCAACAGTGTAAATTGTGTCACATATTAGTAGCATCGTGATATAATCGTGTAGCTATCAAAGGAACCAAATGCTAAGTCATCTTTAATCTCACCGAATGTACTTCAAATAAAGAGTGTCTTTTCAAGTAAACCAAAATGTTGCATTAAAATCTCATTAGCAGTATAAGTTCTAAGTATGTAAGCCTGATAGTCTTTACGTAATCGTGCAACTAACAATCAAGAATGTACAAATAACAACATTGTGTCGTCTGTTCACTATAACAATGCATTTGTAATTTCTGTTTAAATAAGTTCCCTAGGTTCTTGACTGGATAGTTAACTTTAAAACATTGTTGCTTGTTAACAGTTTCTAAGTGTCACAAAGCATAAAAGCATAATAGTAACGTTAAGTGAAAAGTTTTATGGCAAAGACAAAGTTAAAAAGCAGATTATCTTTCAATAAACGGTTTTACATGTGAAATGTGGTGCAAAACTTTACTCTTCCTACTATGCAGAGCTCCAGCTTCAACGGAATTGTCATGTAGTATATGGTAAATCGGTAAAGAATGCTCAAATTTTTCTCAAGGTTAGTGTCTATGTTATTTTTCTCTGAGCCAGCCGGCGCACGTGGCTGGCTGCGGTGCAAGCCACTTTCTGCTATCTCTTTGTTGGCATGCGTGGTTATTGGGATTAGGAGACCTAACTTCTACAAATTCACGTTGCCGAGAGGGCCCAGCCCTGTCTGAATCCCGCCAGTTCTGATGAAATTCAAGTCTGTCGTTATGATTATATCGTCTGTCGTCATGTCGGTAGATTCCATTGTTTATTTCTTGTCGGTCACGCGGTGGAGAATTTCTCCCTGAGTCGTAACTGCACGGTGGACCGTTGTGTCTGAAGGTATTCTGTCTCCATTGATAATAATTATTTTGGTTCCCATATTGTCTGTTTCTATGGTTGTCTCTGTCACATTCATTACTACGGAAATGCGATCTTTCTCTGTAACTATTATTCTGCCAACGATTGTCATACGGGTGGTGTCTGTTTTGGTCATGATTTGTGTTGTGAGAATATCCTTGTCGTGTCCAGTTATTATTTCTTTCATCACGAAATTGCGACGGATGTGACCTGTAATTGTTGTGTTCCTGTTTTCGCGTTCCGCGATTGTCAGTGTCAGTTTCTAATTCTTGTAAGAGTCAGGGGAAAAGCTTCAATGTCGTCTTTGCAACGTCCTGCCAAAATAATATGTCGCATATGTTCAGGTAATTTGAGTAAGCAAATGCGGATGAGTTCTGAGGGGCTGTATGGGTTTGACAGGTACTGATTCTTGTGCAACATGTCTTCAAAATATTTCACAAGACTGGAAAATTCAGATTGTTCGAAATGTTTCATCATTATGATGCTATGTTTTACTCGGTCTTGTGTAGCTTGAGACCAATATGCTGAGAGGAAGGCATGATAAAATTCTCCTTCTCTGTGGCAATCGTGAATGACCGATCGCATTCTTACAACTGGTTCATTCTCTAAATAGCCACACATAAATTCTAATCTGTGCTCTAATGACCAGTTGGGGGGAAAACAATGAGAGAATTGATGAAGCCACGCTTGTGGATGAATGTCGTTGCCAGAATTCTTAAATGTTTTGAATTTACGTGTAGTAATGAACAGCTTATAGTCAAAACCATCATGTCGGCGAGTCGCATGTCGGTCATTGTTACGTCGTTTCGGCGGTTCCATCTCAACATTCGGAGTACCTTGCCAATTTCTTTCATAATTTCCGAAGTGCCCTGTGTTACTATTTAGTGGCTGTTCCGTATTTCTATGTCCCTCTTCCCGTATTGGAGTGCGAGTGTCCTCTAAAATGTGTAATTCCTGTATTACCTGTGTCAACTGATCTTGTACTTCCCGGATTTCTCTTTGGTGTTGCATATTAATTTGATTCTGATTTTGTTTGAATTTCCTAATTTGTTCGCACTCTTCTGTGTCATTAAAGACTACCGGTTTTGTGTCATTCAGATTATCATCTACCTTCATAGATAAATTATTTAGCTGATCCGAAAGTTCAACTACTTTCTCTGATAATGAACTAATTTCCTCCATGTGTCTTTCTGAACCAATTTTCAGAGTATCTACTGTGTCCTTTAAGTTTTCCTGAGTTTTTGCAAGTAACCGAATCGGTAGATGCAACTGTGTCAATTATAGCTTGCAAGGTGTCGTGATTTACATGAACTATAGTTTGCAGTTCCTTTATGGCTGCTTCGTGATTCTGTAATGCATTTTCATGACGCAAAAAAATAGGTTGGAAATACTCACAAATTTGTGTTTTTACGTCATTACAGACTTTTTGACATTTCGATTCGATTTTATGTAACTCAGTAGTTAAATCTTCCGCGTTTGTTCAAGTGTGGTGTCTAACTTTTGAAGATTTTGTTCCATTGCGTCTAACTGTTGCTGTGTTTGTCTCTGGTGTTGTTCCATTGTATCTAACTTTTGAAGATTTTGTTCCATTGTGTCTAACTTTTGAAGATTTTGTTCCATTGTGTCTAACTTTTGAAGCTTTTGCTCTGTTTGTCTCTGGTTTTGTTCCATTTGTTGCATTAATTGCAATAATAATGTATTAGTGTCTGAAATCTGTTTCTCTATGCTTTTTGGCAGTGCATTTTCACCGGCAACATTCACATTTTGACAAGCAGAAAATGTGTCTTGACTCATTTGAGAACACGGTGAGGACCCAAAACCTGAGTCAACAGTATTTGCAATATTTTGTTCTGTCATTTCGGATTCCTGAGGCGAGCTGTTGCCGACCGATCGATCGATAATGCTTCCCTGTTCACTATTTGTTTCACTGTCTACACAATTATTTGCCACCCGCTCCATTTGCCTATGCACAGTTACCAAATTACTACTTCGAATGTCTGCTAATTCATTACACAGTGGTGCTGATAAGCTACGCTTGTCATCACTATTATTTCTCAGTTTACTTTGGAGCCTAGTGTTACGTTTCTCACACGTCATTATTGTCACAATATTTCGCACGATAACACAGAAAAGCACAATTTGAAGAGCAAAAATAAGAGAACACATTAACATAGCACTGAAAATAATATCTAGTTAATTGCAAGCGCAGCTACGAAATACTTGGTGCAAATCTACATGCATGCCACAACTGTTTTACTGTACAACAATGAAAGACTGCAACTACAAAGGAGATTTTCTCTACAATTACACGCTAGCAATAAACAAAAGCTACACTAATTACACAAACTACAAGAAAAAATCAGGAGACTCCAGTGAGGTATCCTCGGCTAAGGGTCGACATATGAAACGTCCCCTTAGAAAAATTATACATGACTGTGCTTAAACTGACAGACAATATTTTTTGGCGCAACGCAATCTGACTTTCAAAAATCCCTACAAAAAATGGCCCTGACAAACATTAACCTATACCTTTCACAAATCACTTACCTCGCAAAAATCTTCGTTACTCAAACTACTGCAATACAGCGAGCGCCACTACTGCCAGCTAAATAAAAGATTCAAACTACTGAAGACACTAACTACTGATATGCATAGTTAGCAAATGAAAGATTTTGATAGAGAACAAACAATGTATTTACCGCAATAGTGTTCAAAAGTCATTATATATATATATCAGTTCATGGCATCCAGTCTTACAAATTTACTGTCTCTGTCCAAAACTCCGCCATCTCACTCCCCACATCCACCATTGCTGGCGGCTCACCTCCAACTGCACAACGCTATGCACTGTTAACAGCCAATAGCCCAACACTACAATAGCGAATATTACAACAATGCCACCCAGCCACAGACTACACACAGTACAGCCAGTGGTTTTCATACAGAGCGCTACGTGGCGTTACCAATATAAAAACCTAGACAGCCTACTTACAAGTTTTTTTATCAGATCTTGACTTTCTCTGGCTTATACATAATTTTCCCTCTTTCTCTTACATGAGATTTTAATTCCCTTGGTTATCATTTGGCTACTTGCAATTTTAATGGATCTTCTGGATAATGTTTTCAGAAAGCAGCTTCTAAATACTGACATTCATTTACTATGGAATAAATTTAATTTTATCTCATCTCCCTCTACATATACATCATCCCATTCCACATCAGGAAGTTTCAGATCAAATCACACTCCATTCCAGACTGAAATTCAACTGGAAACAATTTCTCCGGCTGTGGCCAAGTCATATATCCACAATAACCTTTTTTCCAGGAGTCCTAGAGCCACAAAGTATGTGGGAGAAATTTGTGAAGTTTGCAAGGTGGGAGAAGGGTTACAGGCGGAAGTTAAGCTGTGAGGTTGCATCATCAGTCTTCTCGGGTAGCTCAGCTAGTAGAGCACTTATCGGTGAAAGGCAAAGATCCCAGGTTAGAGTCCTGGTCTTCCACATTATTTTAATCTGTCAGTGGTAATAACTTTATTTATTATAATAGGTTGTGATAGAGCAGAGTACTTGAAAGCTGGCGATAGTACTAAAATGAATTTCAGCATAGATAGGTAATAACAGTAAAGATATTTAATGCCATGTGCTTGGATACCAAATATATTTCTTATTTACATTTGCTACAAACATAGTCTAGGAATATTTTACATATTGCAAGCCATGTAGCAATTGTAACAACAGCCCATTTCATTATCTTACTTTACTGCTTAATTATTTTTGCTCTATTTCAGTTCTGTATGTACAGATCCTCAAATTGTTGTTAATTAATGATGAGAAAAAGTAATATTAACATTTCCATCTCTTAAAGAATGTTGAAATTAAATAAACTTCTTAGACACAGCAAGGAAAATTCAAAATAACCTGCATAACTTTGAAACTTGGTGCAGGCCTACAACAACTGAATCAATCATGTATTGATCAGCCAGAACATTATGACCACCGATCTGCTGTCGATATAAACCCTTCCAGATGACAGCAGCATCACCTTGACTGACTGCTAGTCAGACACTCACACTGTGCATGTAGCATCAGTGAGGGTGCTGCCTGAGTGTAGATTGGTGAAGGCGTGCATTCCATCTCAGTTTGATCAAGGGCAGACTGAGATAACCAAGAGGCTCAACACAATCATTTTATACACTGCACAACTTGTAGGATGCATGAGTCATGCTATGGCGAGTGTCTTCAACATGTGGCTTAATCAAGGTGAAACCACATCCAGATGTTGTGGGTTAGGCAGCCACCACTCACCGCAGATATAGGACATCGTACAGTTGGCAGACTGGTAAAACAAGACAACCAGCGAACTGTGTCAGACTTTAATGCTGGGCAGAGTACAAGTGTGTGTGAACACATAGTGCACCAAACACTCCTAACAATGGACCTCCGCAGCTGATGATACATCACACTGCCAATGTTAACACCATAGCATCAGTAACTCTGACTGAAATGGGCATGTGACCATCAGCACTGGACGTTATTGCAGTGGCAGAACGTTGCATGGTCTGATGAATGCTGATACCTTCTTCATAATGCTAATGAGATACATCACTGTGCCAATGTTAACTCCATAGCAACAGCAACTCTAACTGAAATGGGCATGTGACCATCAGCTCTGGACGTTGGTGCAGTGGCAGAATGTTGCATGGTCTGATGAATCCTGATACCTTCTTCATAATGCTAATGAGAGGGCGCGAATCTGTCGTCTTCCAAGGGATCAACTCCTTCACACCTGTACTGTGGGATGGAGACGAGATGGCAGTGGCTCTATTATGCTCTGGGGGACATTCACTTGGGCAGCTGTGGGCCCAGTGGAGTTTGTTCAGCCGTTTCCTGCCGGCAGTGTCATTGTCACGAGGCCAGGAGTGTGATGAAGTGTTTCAAGGAACACAGTGGCGAGATCCAATTGATGTGCTGGCCCCCAACTAGTCAGATCTGAACCCAATTTAACACATCTGAGATGTGACTGAATGTGGCATCTGAGATCATTGCCCCCTCCCATAAATTTACGGGAATTAGGTGACTTGTATGGTGCCTCCAGCGACCTACCAAGGACTCATTGCTTCCATACCACGACATGTCACCACTGTTATCCATGCCAAATATGGATATACCGGCCATTAGGTAGGTGGTGATAGTGTTCTGGCTGTGTAGCGGACCTTAAATCATCCAGGCTCACAGAAACAAGTAACACTCATATATACACTCCATATGCTAGACATGGTAGCTTATCACTCCATATAGGAAACTGGCAGAATGAACTAGACATATTTGCACAAAGAACAACAAACAATGGGAACAGTAATAAACTAGTCACAAACCTAAACAAAAAAGAGATAAATACAGTCACTAAATACAACAAACACCCATCTACAAAAAACACAACATAACTCCACACACTCAAGCACACACAATGGCAAAACAACAACACAAAGTATTCACGACAAGAAGAAAGAAGATTCAGGTGGGTACACAGTGACAAAAAAGGCAGAAACTCACTCACAAAATAATAAACATTTTCAAAAGACAAGGCATAAAAATAACTTTCAAAACAGACATTTCAGTCAAAAAATACCAAAGGACACAAACATCCAGCAGAAGGCAGGAATACACCAATTACATCGCAAGACATTTCATGGAAGCTAATATGACAAGCCAGCCAGACATTTGCCATCCTCTGCAAAGAACATATCGTAGCCTGAAAGTATGGGACAAACCACTCAACTGGTGCAGAACCATTAAGAGAAGTTAGTGAAGGGCCAACTATAAGAGAAAAACACCTGGAAATAGTATAAATAAAGCTAGCTTCATAAGAAAACAAACATGTACACAAAAACAACACAGAAAGGTAATTTCTATTAAGTAAACATGTGAGTGTCACAAGCAGCTCACTGTTCACACTAGTCAGTTACATAGCAGACAAATATGCCAATGAGTGATCACAAATATCATTCTCCTTATGTGTTAAATAGGCTGGTATACTTGTCTGTGTACACACATACAGTAAATAAGTAAAAACAAAATGTTGGCAACATTTAGAGAAACAAGCGACATACTAGACACCAAAAGGGCAGTTGAAATGGGGTGTTACTAAATTACAGTGACTACGCATGAAAAGTGTTTTTTTTTACATGTTTTCCACGTGGGAAAAACTGCCTGATCTTCAAGAAATTAATTACATGTCGTAATTTAGTATTTTATCCACCTTCATCAACTGTAATTGTATAAAATGAAATCATAAGTACCAGTTGTATAAAAGAAATTTAATTTCATTACTGGTTTTGGGCATTTAGTGTCCTTCTTTAGAAGGTTATGCCTATCCCATTACTTGCGATTGTCAATAATAAAGTGCATAAAACACAATGCCATGGTCCCAAAAAATATATGCAGGAGCAATAAGTAATACAACTGGGTATACAGTGACATGCAAGGCACATACTCATACATAAAATAATAAACATTTTCAAAAGGAAAAACTTAAAAATAACTTTCAAAATAGAAAGTTCAGTCCAAAAGTACCAAAAGACACAAACATCCAGCAGAAAGGATTCAAGTGGGCATATATTTTTTGGGACCTTGACATTGTGCAATGTTCTTGTTGTCTTCGGTCCAAAGACTGGTCTGATGCAGCTCACCATGCTACTCTATCCTATGCAAACCTCTCCATCTCCGAGCAACTACTGCAACCTGCATCCTTCTGAATCTGCTTACTATATTCATCTCTTGGTCTCCCTCTACGATTTTTACCCCCCAGTGTCCCTCCAGTACTAAACTTGTGATCCCTTGATGCCTCCAAATGTGTCCTAAGAACCAATCCATTCTTCTGGTCAGGTTGTGTCACAGATTTCTCTTCTCCCCAGTTCTGTTCAGTACTTCCTCATTAGTAATGTGATACACCCATCTAATTTTCAGCATTCTTCTGTAGCATCACATTTCAAAAGATGATATTCGATTCTTGTGTAAACTGTTTATCGTCCATGTTTCACTTCCGTACATGGCTACACTCCACACAAATACTTCCAGGAAGGACTTCCTGACACTTAAATCTATACTCAATGTTGACAAATTTCTCTTCTTCATAAAAGCTTTTCTTGTCATTATCAGTTGACATTTTATATCTTCTCTGCTTCTATATATATGAAGATGGTATCTGTTCTTTCGGACATGTCTAAAAGAACAGATGCCATCTTCATATATACAATTGACCATCTTCTGAGCAGATGCACACACGTTGCCCAAACTCTTTCGGGAATCAGTAAAGCTGTCAGTAATGAGTGTAATGGGCAAGGGCACTAAGAATATAGTGTGGGACGATAAGCTGGGAATGTGGCTCTCATGGGAGGCATGCCAGAGATAAGACCCTGCAGTCGCACTATCCTCTGTGTCCTCGGTGGCTCAGATGGTTAGTGTGTCTGCCATGTAAGCAGGAGATCCCGGGTCCGAGTCCCGGTCGGGGCACACATTTTCAACTGTCCCCATTGACGTATATCAATACCTGTATGCAGCTAAGGGTATTCATTTCATTGTATTGATTTAGTTGTAAATACGTCTCTACTTCTACCATCATCAGTTATTTTATTTCCCAGTTAGCAAAACTCATCTAGTCTCGTTTCCTAATCTAATTCCGTCAGTGTTACCTCACTTAATTTGACTACATTCCATTATCCTCATTTTTCTTTTGTTGATAGTCATCATACATCCTCTTTTCAAGACACTATCCATTCCATTCAGCTGCTCTTTCAAGTCCTTTGCTACCTATGACAGAAACACAATGTAATACAAATGTCTAAGTTTCTATTTCTTCTCCCTAGAATATAATTCCTCCTCCAGATTCTTCTTTTGTTTCCTTTACTACTTGCTCTATATATAGATGGAATGACAACGCAGTAAGGCTACAACCCTGTATCACTCCCTACCCAACCACTGCTTCCCTTTCGTGCCACTTGACTCTTATAACTGCCATCAAGTTTCTTTACAAATTGTAAATAGCCTTTCGCTCCTTCTATTTTACCCCTGCCACCTTCAGAATTTGAAAGAGATTATTCCAGTTAACATTGCCAAAACCTTGCTCTAACTCTACAAATGCTATAAAGGTAGGTTTGCATTTCCTTAACCTAACTTCTATGGAAATTGTAGGGTGAGTATTTCCTCGTCTGTTCCTGCATTTCTTCTGAATCGAAACTTATCTTCCCTGAGGTCGTTTCCTATCAGTTTCTCCATTCTTCTGTAAAGGATTTGTGTTAGTATTTTGCAACTGTGAGATATTAAACTGATAGTACGGTAATTTTCACACCTGTCAGCACCTGCTTTCTTTGGAATTGGAATTATTATGTTCTTCTTGAAGGCTGAGGGTATTTCGCCTGTCTCATTCATCTTGCTCATCAGATGGAAGAGGTTAGTCAGGGCTGGCTCTCCCGAGGCTATCAGTAGTTCTAACAGAATGTTGTCTACTCCCAGGTCTAATTCCAACAATTTATGGTGGTGTGAACTGGAAAGATCACATAACTTTAATCGTAAGTAATGCAGATGGTAGATTTCATTGATTTAGTTCGATACTGTGGAAAGTAGTCAATCTGTATATGAGGTATCTTCCGTTTAACAATAACTGCATTACATAAGATCTTTGCGTAATTACTTTATTACTCAAGGTGTGTGTATATTTCTTTCGTCTCCTGTCCTGGAGATAATTTACAACAAATGTCTCAGGAAGAAGTCTCATTCTGATATTCTTCATTGATTTGATTCATCGTTCTACTTGCTATTGCAAATGTCTTTTGAAAGCCTGAAAATGCAAAGCATGGTTGAATATATACAAATACTGCAGATGTGTAGACAGTGAATAAATTGTCTTGCACAAGTGGCACAAGGAACTGTAAAGCGATTAATACAAAAAAGCGAAACAAAAAATGTAGGTTGTACCACCAAGTAACAAGATCTTTTGGCATATGGATTGTCGACTCACTCCCTTACATGATTTGTTTCAGACACAGTTTTCTCTGTATTGGTTAGCGATCACTGTCAAGGACTCGCAGAAGGACGCTGTAACACAAAACCCCATGGTTTTGTCGCAGGGAGTCTGTTGCGATTTTGTATAGCGATAGCCAGTAGCGTGACTTTCGATAGCTCGCAATACAACGTCTGTGGATTGTAATTATCTTTGGCGGGCGGTTGCTACTGCTAGTAACACTTTTGGTCAGCAGATGGCGTTCGTGACGTAGGAACTTGTCATATCAATAAACTCGGTGCTTCATTTAGCATCGTAAGTTACTTGTAGCTGACAAGAAGTGTCATAAGTTGTGTACGTGCGGTGAATTTGTTGTTTCTATGTGTATGTGCATATGTGTGTGAACAACAAATTTTTAGTGCGATTTTAACGAAATACATGGTCAGAAATTTGTGACGGCAAATCCTCGACTTTTATGGAATGCTTTGATCAGTGAAATGGATTTCATGTGCGTGGGAGAGTATACAAGCAACTTGTTTATGAGCACCGCACTGTTTTAGGTGTAACAGAATGCTTCTGAACATCGAGCAACGGAGGATATTAAACTGAACGCTACGTTAAATAAAAGGTCGCAGCAAACAGGTAATTCTACATTAATATGGCCACCAATTTAAAATATAGCCTATCTTGGATACAGCATTCGGAAAAAATATCCCAGATTCGTTAGATGCCGAATATATTTCATAATTGTGTTTATTTTTTTCTGCTGTAAGTAGTCTGCTTATCATTGCCACTTCGTTCGTGGTAGGTGTGAACTACAAATTATAAAATAATGTAGCAGAGTTAGTTTTGTTCTGGTCTTTATTTTTTTAATCTTATAATGTCTTTCCCTTTTGGGGATGTAACTGTCGTAGATGAGGGTCATGCATGCTTAAAATTCTGCACTTCACTAATATTAACAAATCGTGTTTTTAGTTCTGGACATGGTTTGTATATCGGAGAGAGTAGTGAAGCGGAAATTATTGTTACTGTACCAAGGTACATATCGGAGATAGTAGTGAAGCGGAAATTATTGTTACTGTACCAAGGTACAGGCAGATGTGACGTTAATCTGTTTTTTAGTGTAAGTAGGGATATTGAACTGACACTTTTTCTGTTTTTAATGAATTACTGTCCGAATAGAAACCAGTGATTTGGATACTGCAAAGAACCGAAGGAAAGAAAAATTATATGCTTGCACCTAATTTACTCTTGGAAAGATTTTTAATTGATACGTGGGTGTATTCTTATATAGGTTTTAACTTTCCACACTGACCTCGCTTCCGAAGATTCGGCACTACATGTGGAATACAGAATGTGACGTTTCTTTTTTGCTCATAATGGTGTATTGACTATGGGATGCTAGATTGTTGGCTTCACTGTACTTGTAGACTGAACTGAAATGTCGGTTTGTGTACTGTGTTGATGCCATACAGTGAATTGAAGTAGTTGAAGGTTTATCTGTCGAAGCTACACACACATTCCATTCACGCTCACTTTTTCCATTATTTCACATATGTATATATATGTAATATAGCGTTTCCTACATGGGCAGCTTTATTTCTTTATAGTGTACCTTACAGTTACAGTTCTATATACTATTCGACACGATAAAAGTTTTTGATTAGTAGTTTCAGCGGTAGCACTGCAATCTATAAATGAATTCCATAAGGACATATTTCTCCATAGAGATTTTGCGGACCACGCCCACTTGGAATGTGCTGGTATGTTCCGACTGTACAATTTTTCGCCTTGTTGCTTATTTGGAGTTGGAGTGCGTAGGCTATTGTGGTTTCTTTAACATTAGCTATTTCTGAATGTTCTCCGGTATGCATGTCTGTTTTCGCATCTTAATCTGTCCCCTCCATTTCCGTTAGCTGTTCTTAGTTAATTTCACATTCCCCTGTCTGTCAGTATATTCCCATCGTTTGCAGAAATATACAGATCATGTAATCAGCCTTATTCCAAAAGTGTTGTTTGTTAATTTCTCTACAGTCAAGTTCCTACTGTGAACTTCAACGAGACGTGACTTTTTAGTTATTCCTGTCTTTGCTATACCTTTCGTGCCACATTGGCTTTCAGTTTCCATCTAGTAATTTTTTGTTACATTTAAGGTCCCGTCGTCAGTGAAGGACAGCAGAAAATGCTGTGTTGAACACAACGTTGTAACTCTCCCTGTTTGGGCTGTGAGTTTCAGCTAAAGCTTTTAGTCAGGTAGATTAGTGATGTATTTGCGGGAACATATCGTGATTGATATTCTTCCCACTTCTTTGGTTTACTGCTTACTGAAAAGAAAAAAGGACCCGGAATAGAGTGGTCATCAAAATGTTCGTTTGGTGCTCGTTTATTTCATGTATTATATTTTTTGTCGTTGTTTTACGACCCTCCGACACAAGGTCAAAATCGTTGAGTAAGAGTATACCCTGAAGTCAGGGTTGAGTAAAAGCATTTCGAAACCGTTTTCTGACGGTCATAGTGCAAAATATTGAAGGTAATATTAATACAAAAACACGAAATGTACAAAAGGTGTCATTATGTCGGTTTAGCGTAAAGAATGGAAGATGTGACTGAGCCCTTACAAGAAAGCGAAATATGGTACAAAATTTGAAGTACGTATTGTTCCTCATCGAATTGTTCGCCATCAATGTTTATAGCAATTGCGTATGTTTACTAGTAATAACTTCGATGCTTCCGGGATCCATCTCAAAAGTGACCTGGAAAACTGCTTGAAGCGTCGCTGCAACGCGACTATGCACGACCGCACACCGCTAGTTCAACTATCTAGGAAGATTGTTGGGAGGTCATTCCATATTTCCCATATCCCATACGTTCAAGACATTACACTCACATTAAAACCCCGTCAGACATCTATTGTACAACGTGTCTCAGAAATTATTCTATAACGAAGATCTTTTTTTTCCAAATTTGACTTGAAAGCATATAGAAACGCTGGAACATACTGTATAACAACCGCGGTCATTTTGACCGCTGTATTGGAATTACTGTTTTCGTTCTCATTACTATCGTTTCAGCTATGTATTCCTAAGTTTAGAAAACATTAACTATGGGAGCTAACACTAAATTGTGGCAGATTGTATGATTTTCGCAAATTTAATATTTTCCCATTTATTACAAACACGTGGTTTTTTTATATATAAAGAAACGATGTTATCTAATAGATAGACACGGTTTTTATTTCAAGTTCTTTTAGTATTGGTGACGTAGTTAGTAGGTCAATATCATAAATACATTACTCTAATATTTTATTTAGTGCCGTTAAGGTCAGAAACATGTTTGCCAAATCCACGTACCACTACATATTTGTAAAACGCTGCTTTAAATTTTTTTCAATTAACATTGCCTCCTCATTTTATTTCCTTCCACAGACTCTCCAAATTCCGGTTCTGTTTCTACTAATTTAAGTTTCGAGCCTAAATATGGACTGTGCGGCTGATCCCGGCGGAGGTTCGAGTCCTCCCTCAGCCATGGTGTTGGTGGTTAGTGTTTAATGTCCCGTCGACAACGAGGTCATTAGAGACGGAGCGCAAGCTCGGGTTAGGGAAGGTTTGGGAAGGAAATCGGCCGTGCCCTTTCAAAGGAACCATCCCGGCATTTGCCTGAAACGATTTAGGAAAATCACGGAAAACCTAAATCAGGATGGCCGGAGACGGGATTTGAACCGTCGTCCTCCCGAATGCGAGTCCAGTGTGCTAACCACTGCGCCACCTCGCTCGGTCCCTCGACCATGGGTGTGTGTGTTTGTCCTTAGGATAATTTAGGTTAAGTAGTGTGTAAGCTTAGGGACAGATGACCTTAGCAGTTAAGTCCCATAAGATTTCACACACATTTGTACATTTTTGAGCCAGATACCCCATACGAAGCTCCTTCAGGGTGTCATTTCGGCGAGTATCTTCTTCCCTGTCACTTTCTTGAAAATGTTCTAGGGATGGGTAGATGCCAAGTCAGGAACATTATGAAATATATGAGCCGGCCATCAACGTGTGCCGGCTTGAGAGTTTTGCGCAAACTCCACGAAGACATTGACCCAGGTCGTCAGCAACGCACTGTGCAAGCTGGTGGTGACTCCATAACGATACGGGCTGTGTTTACATGGATTGGACTGGGTCCTCTGGATGTTCGGCTATTGAGAGATTGTTTGCAGCCATTTATGAGCGTCATGTTTCCAAACAACGATGGAATTTTTGTGTGTGACGATGTGCCATGTCACCGGGCCACAGTTTTTCACGATTGGACGAGTCGAGCGGATGATTTAGCCACGCAGGTCGCCTCGCAACGAGTACCATCGAACATTTATGGGACATGAAACTTCCTGGCAGATTAAAACTGTGCGCCCGACCGAGACTCGAACTCGGGACCTTTGCCTTTCGCGGGCAAGTGCTCTACATATGGGACATAATCGAGAGGTCAGTTCGTGCACAAAGTCCTGCTCTGACAACACTTTCGCAGTCATAGACGGCTAGAAATGCTGCGTGTCTTAATATTTCCGCAAGGGCTTCCAACGACTTGAGTCCATGCCACGTCGACTTGCTCCACTACGGCGGGCAAAAGGAGGTCCGGCAAGACATCAGGAGGTATCCCATGACTTCTGTTACCTTATTGTATTTCACCTATTCTACCTACCACATTATTCGCTCAGTATAATCATTCGTCCCACATTTAGCATTCAGAATAAGAAACAAATTTACTCGTCTATTTTTATGTTGATGCACGTATGTGATAGAAACTTACGCGCACTGTGCATTGTTGCATTAAACAGTTTTGCTCTTAGCGAATTCCTTAATGGTGAGCCAAGGCTGCTTTCGCCTATAGCACATATACTTTTGAAAACTATGTTGTAGTGGTCACCGTTTTGATGATCTCTTTTTCGACGTAATGATAAACACTGAAAAATAGCTGTTGGTCTCTTGTAAACCAAGTACTGTTCATCAGTGGATGTCTCCATATCCATCTGTATTCCACTGAGAACAGTGTTCAGAATCGCTTCTTGTAATGTGATCAAACGACACAATCACGTTAGTAAAAAGAAATACCATGAACGAGCTGTTTGAAATAAGAATATTCGATAAATTTCCGCGAAGAGACGAGAGACAGAACATGAAACCGATCGTAAATGAGAATTGACATGTCCTCTAGAAAAAGAAAAGAAAAATAAATAACTCCGATTGGACAAGGATGGGGAAATGAATCGGCCGTAACCTATCCCAAAATTCGACGGAAGAGATTTCGGGAAACACGGAAAACCGAACTCACCATGACTGAAGATTTAACCCTACTTCTTCCGTACACGAGTACGATACGGTGTCTTTAACAACTATTCCACCTCGCTTGGTTGTAGGAAGTATGAAACGCCCATGCAGGTGGTGCGGAGGTGTACTCTGAGAGACCGTGTTCTCATAGATACACCAGGACGAGAGAGTTAGACCAGGTATACACGCTTCAGTCAAAAGATATATTCATACCCCGAAAATGAGCAATTTATGCGCAGTGGTATCCTAGTCGCTTCGAAAGCACAGGGTCTCTGTTGCTGGGACCGTTCTGCAGAACTCACGTTCTTCTGTGGGCATGTGGTCGACTTCTCCATTTGTAAGAAATCGATGCGAGAGAGTTTCCCTCTTGTAAACACGGACAGGTTTCCGTTACTAATCTCGCAGTGAAGAGAAAATGTAGCCGACCTCTCGACAGACCAAAAGTGAATAGCTCCAGAGAGTGCACACCACTAGGAAGCATCGTTTTGAAATCTAGCGTATCGTTTCAGCCTTACCGTCATCGAAATATGCTCTTTTCGATTGTTTACTAATTGCACAATAGCTGTTGTGTGTAGAACAGATTTGTCGCACATAGCCACAACACAAGTAAGAGCGACCAGTCGGTCGCAATTACCCTTTTTTGGTCGAGCCTATAGCTTCACCATTGGTGCGACGTGTACCAAACCGGTTCTGGCACGGACGGAAGCCAGTGTTTAAAATATGGAATAATGACAGACGTTGTGTGGTTTGATGAATCAGTGCTAATGAGTCATAAGTGCTGTAAGGGGTGCAGGGAATTCCTGGTGAGCACTATCTATCGGTCTATCAGGGATCCACCTTGTAACTCGGAGATGGCTGTATTTTAGGTCGATTTCCTTTCTCATTTACACTGCAAAACGGTTCATATACATTGTTAACCATCCGCTCCATCACAGACCGTTTCGGAGATAGTAGTATACACCACACTGACGGAACACCTGTACGTATTGCGTATCTTTTGGCCAAATGGTTTGATCTCGTGCCAGCGATGACCTGCTATGGTCAGCACCACAATTTAAACGCAAGCGAAGTTTTGATTGAGAATGGCAGGCGCCGGTCTTCAGATTTTTTCGGAAGAGACCCAAGAAAGAATATTTCACCCATGGAGACGACAATTTTTAGGGCCTTCGTTCGAAACACTGTGGTAATTTTTATCGGTCTGGAGTCTTCGCCAAATTGGGTGCTCGGGGGGATGGTGAAGATTTAAAGAAACAGTACCCGTTTGGTCACGGATTTGTATTGTCAGCATGAGAGCATAACAAGAAACGTACTAATTTCCCAAACACAAATCACGCGTAATAATTACGAAAGGTGAATATGGATTAGAACATAGGGCTACGAAAGTCCTTCAGGTACAGCATGTGCTGTTAGTTGCATCGTGTGCACTGTCTTGTGAAATATAGATGTAGAAGGCATTCGCAGGAAACCTTTATAGGTTAAGACAACCAATTTATAAGAGTGGAGATTATAAAAATGATTGGAGGGTAAACCAACGTAACATTAAACGTCTCCGTATGACGTAAATCTATGCACCAGATTGGAAATAAATGAGTTGGGTGCCAGAAGCACTTGCTGGTGTGTACGAACAGTCGGTAGTGATCAGATGCTGTAACCATTACTTGGTGAACAATATTTTCGATATTGGGATTTATAAAGTTGATAGTGATTAATTAACACTGCAGTACACGTTGCATAATTCACACTGGAAAAATTTCAATAACCGTTTAGTAATGTACGCTCCCAAACGTCTTTCCATCTTCTTTGTGGCTGGGCCTAACAAATCAGTCGGCTAGTATTTGGAGTTAAGTCAGATATTCATTCCTCTGTCTTCTCGATATCCTTTTTCGATAAAACATCGACCTATAGCTACATGTATACTCACCAAACCTGAGCACACATTTTGCGCTACTAATACTGTCCCATACAACAATACACAATGGTTCAAATGGCTCTGAGCGCTATGGGATTTAACATCTGAGGTCATCAGTCCCCTAGAACTTAGAACTACTTAAACCTAACTAACCTAAGGCCATCACACACATCCACGCCCGAGGCAGGATTCGAGCCTCCGACCATAGCGGTCGCGCGGTTCCAGACAAGCGCCTAGAACCGCACGGCCGGCAATGCACAGTGCGAGTAAATTTCTACTGTGTAGGTGCATTAAGGTAAAAATAGAAGATTAAATTTGTTTCTTATTCTGAACCCTAAATGTGACTTATGATTACATTGACAGAATAAAGTAATTGGTGGAATAGTTGAAATATGCCACGTTTCCAAAACAAGTGTGAAATGGGTATTGGAACACCTCTACCCACACGATATAGCTAACTATTAATATAACTATAATTAGTTACGTGTTGCTGTAGTATGATATAAACACCTACTTCGCGACAACTACGGCAGACGGCCTACTCTGTCTCCGCTTACGTGTTTAAAATTTTGATACCATGTAACGTTACTCTCGGAACTTGTTTTCACAGCAGATTGTTTTCCTAATCCTAATTGTAGGTTTGCACTGCGGGTTGTTACTTCTGAAACTGTCTTGTGAAACCGAAGCTGGGCGCCTCAACCATCTTCTCTGCGGTTCTTTGAGACAAATCTTTCGCTGAAGCTGCACTTCTACCAATGAATGACGGCATAGCAATGTGTGTTTTATCATCATACTGCCCTTTTGTGAATATTGTATCAATACGAGAACATCCTTTCATATTGATACGTTCACAGCCCATTAGGTGTGATAAAATATCAATAAAACGTCCTTTCTCTTCACTATAGGACGTAGGATCCTACCCCATTCGCACACAGTACACAAAAAGATACGTTGTCGGCATCCTTCTTTATAATTACAAATTTATCCAAATTTGCCCTTGTTGTCGATTGTTGAAGTAGAAGCTGGAATAACTAAAATTGGAAGGTGAACTCTTGGAATTTTGAGAATTAATCCTGACCGTATCTAGTAAAGAACTATGGTACTCAAACCAACCGTAGGGTCGACGAAAGCTTTACCTTAACGCTCCCTGTATACTCAATACTTTCTTGGAATCCTACATATAGTCCAGTCATATAGGAGATATATCGTGCAAAAGATGGGATAGAAGACTTTATTTATTTATTTTACTAGTACATGTTGTTGAAAAGAGGAATTTATCTTGGCTAAAATTCTTGTAGTAAAAACACTGAAGAGTTTGGATATATTCAGGTTTTTTTTTCTTCAAAAATCTCAGATTCTTGTGCTACTAGTGCTTTGATGTCTATTTCCTTTTTCAAAGAGAACAAAATTCTCTAAAAATTTGATTAGGCTACTACAACTTTGTACTGCACCCAGTATCAAGGGCTATACACTTCGTCAAAAAAGATAAATTTTTCAAATTTTCTGTAAAATGGAAAATACGAGCACTTTTATTTCGATTTCTGTTTACAAAGTAGAAATACATAATATATTATGTATTTGAATTGAAAATCTCACTTTGCGATTGGGTGATTCCGGGTATCCATCAAATAGTTCAAATGGCTCTGAGCACTATGGGACTTAACAGCGGAGGTCATCAGTCCACTAGAACTGCTTGAACCTAACTAACCTAAGGACATCGCACACATCCATGCCCGAGGCAGGATTCGAACCTGCGACCGTAGCCGTCGCGCGGTTCCAGACTGAAGCGCCTAGAACCGCTCTGCCTCGGGTATCCATCTAGTCGAGACTCAAGCATAACTATAAAACTACATCATTTACTCTTTGTGCGTGTAAACCAGTGACAGAAAATGGAACTATTTGTAGCTGAAATAGAAAAACGGAAATTATAGCTAATTATACTTCTGTAAAGAAACTATGCAATACAAATTAAACATGAGTATATTTGTTGTAATTAAAACGGCATTAACACTAACACTTATCACTTCTGGATAAATAATACTTCTGGCAGTGTACTTCAACAATGTTTTGATGGACCAAGTTCCTCGGTGTCACCAGAGATGCCTTCCTGGCTTTAGAGAAAATAGGTTTTCGATGCCTTGTCCTAAATCAGTCATGAGCACAAGGTCAACATCTTCTCCCACTATGACCACACCTCCAGAATCGTTGGTTCTTGAAATGACGGATGTTCCAAACATAGCGCCAGCATATTCTTCTGCCTGTCCACCACAAAGCTACTCTACAAATTCCTTTTTTAAGAAATGTGATCAAGTGATTCTCTACCGTTCGTTGTGCAAAAACTTCTCCTGAAGGACTTGGTGTACCCTCTCTGATCCAACTAAAGCTTCAACCGCTGTTTGCTAAATAACAATTTCCACACACTTCTTCTTACAACTGATCATTGACGTCATTCAACTGTAAAACGTACAGAACGTGTACATAATTTGCCTTACAGTCCACAAAAAAGCTTCACCAATCTGATCTGACTGTGTAGTTGATACTGAATGTAATGTCAGCGATACTATATACCAGGGTTGGAACTTAAATAATGGCAACCATTTATTCACAACCGATACAAAGAAGTTACATGTTTGCACCTGTTACTGCCCTTCAAAGTAGTCACCAGCGTTGCGAAGAACCCGTTGCCAGCGATGTGGAAGGCGTAGTATACCGTTAGCAGAGCCTGTTGTTCTGTTGATGGTGCGAATGGAGCGGTCTACTGCCTGTCGAATCGCTGCGACAGTTCTGAAGCGAATGCCACGAAGTGGTTCCTTTCATCTTCGGAATCAAATCAAAGTACTTCTCGCTCCCATTGACCGAACAGAGCACCCACAGCTTGCGCTGTATGCGCCCGCGCATTGTCGTGCAAAATGATGGTTGGGTTGCGCAGAAAGTGTCGCCGCATCTTTCGCATAGCGGGTCGCAGGTGATGCTCCAAAAACGGATAGTAATACTGTGCAGTGACGGTCTGCCGTGGAGGAACGTAATGCGTTAGGATAACGCTATCACAGTCGTACACGAGAATCACCATAACTTTAGACCGCTCCATTCGCGTCATCAGCAGAACAGGCTCTGCTAATGGTATACTACGCCTTCCACATCGCTAGCAACAGGTTCTACACAACGCTGGTGACTACTTTGAATGACAGTAACAGGTACAAACATGTCACTCTTTTGTATCGGTTGTGAATAAATAGTTGGCACTACTTAAGTTCCAACCCTCGTATACTGGTCGTTCCGCAAAGTTAGTTGTTCAATTCCATTTTGTAACATAACATGTATTTCTACTATATAAACAGAAACTGAAATAAAAGTGCTCAAAAACTTGCTATTTTGCCTTTTTGCGCAAAGTTTGAAAAACTGTTAATTTTGGCGATCTATAGCGCCTTTGGTATTAGATACAGAAAAATTGTAGTAATTGAATTTCTAAAAAAGGATGTGCTCTTTTAAAAAGGAAATAAATGTCAAAGTACTATGATAACAAAAACAGATTTTTGAAAAAAGCTCCAAAATTTTCAAAGTTTTTTGACTACAGATAGTTTAGCCAACATAATTTTTGTTGGCAAAACATGGTTTTCCAGTCTTCCCCAACATATGAACAAGCTAAAATAATAAAATCTTATATCCCGCCTTTTGCTAGGGATAGGCTTGTAATCCTACAATTTGACTGGACTAATGGAATTGGTAGTCCACCGTTTCTGTTTCCTTCCTTAGTCTAACGAATTACATTACGAAAGAATGAACTGTAGACTTCCATTAACTTATTTTGAAGCTAGAATCACGAATAGAGATGTATTCTCGCCCGATCGTCGTAAAGTATAACTTACACATCGTATTAGCCAAACCTATAATTCTCCATAAATTTCCGTGTTGTTCGCCCAGCACACCAGATGCTTTGTTTCGCATTTCGTACTTAGGCACCAAAATTACAATGCCTGATTTTGCGGTGCTCCCTCGGTAGAATTTCTGCTCTGGTGTACAAAACGAAAGTAACTGTCGCACGATGTGACACTGCCAAGTAGAATAGTTTGATAACACTTGGATCATACATAGAAAAAAACTGCTGCGCTATGGTCCATAACTGAAAGGAGTACGCAATGAGACGAACAGAAATGGCACTTTTATTCAAAGACAAAAATAACATCGTAATCAAATCGATTTACACTACTGGGCATTAAAATTTCTACACCAAGAAGAATTGCAGATGATAAACGGGTATTCATTGGACAAATATATTATACTAGAACTGACATGTGATTACATTTTCACGCAATTTGGATGCATAGATTCTGAGAAATCAGTACCCAGAACAACCACCTCTGGCCGTAATAACGGCCTTGATACGCCTGGTCATTGAGTCAGACAGAGCTTGGTTGGTGTGTACAGGTACAGCTGCCCATGCAGCTTCAACACGATACCACAGTTCATCAAGAGTAGTGCCTGGCGTATTGTGACGAGCCAGTTGCTCGGCCACCATTGACCAGACGTTTTCAATTGGTGAGAGATCTTGAGAATGTGCTGGCCAGGCAGCAGTCGAACATTTTCTGTATCCAGAAAGGCCCGTACAGGACCTGCAACATGCGGTCGTGCATCATCCTGCTGAAATGTAAGGTTTCGCAGGGATCGAATGAAGGGTAGAGCCACGGGTCGTAACACATCTGAAATGTAACGTCCACTGTTCAAAGTGCCGTCAGTGCGAACAAGAGGTGACCGAGACGTGTAACAATAGCACCCCATACCATCACTCCGGGTGATACGCCAGTATGGCGATGACGAATACACCCTTCCAATTTGCGTTCACCGCGATGTCGCCAAACACGGATGCGACCATCACGATGATGTAAACAGAACCTGGATTCATCCGAGAAAATGACATTTTGCCATTCGTGCACCCAGGTTGGTCGTTGAGTACACCACCGCAGGCACTCCTGTCTGTGATGCAGCGTCAAGGGTAACCGCAGCCATGGTCTCCGAGCTGATAGTCCATGCTGCTGCAAACGTCGTCGAACTGTTCGTGCAGATGGTTGTTGTCTTGCAAACGTCCCCATCTGTTGACTCAGGGTTCGAGACGTGGCTGCACGATCCGTTACAGCCATGCGAATAAGATGCCTGTTATATCGACTGATAGTGATACGAGGCCGTTGGGATCCAGAACGGCGTTCCGTATTACCCTCCTGAACCCACCGATTCCATGTTCTGCTAAGTCATTGGATCTCGACCAACGCGAGCAGCAATGTCGCGATACGATAAACCGCAATCGCAATAGGCTACAGTCCGACCTTTATCAAAGTCGGAAACGTGATGGTACGCATTTCTCCTCCTTACACGAGGCATCACAACAATGTTTCACCAGGCAACACCGGTCAACTGCTGTTTGTATATGGGAAATGGGTTGGAAACTTTCCTCATGTCAGCACGTTATAGCTGCCGCCACCGGCGCCAACCTTGTGTGAATGCTGTGAAAAGCTAATCATTTGCATATCACAGCATCTTCTTCCTGTCGATTAAATTTCGCGTCTATAGCACGTCATCTTCGTGGTGTAGAATCGCCACCCGGACATCACAGAAGGCAGGACATGGCTCTTAATATGGTGTATGACGACCATGGACAGCAGTGCATGCTTTGCAATGTACTCCCATGCTAGCCACAAATTTGGTTCAAATGGTTCAAATGGCTCTGAGCACTATGGGACTCAACTGATGAGGTCATTAGTCCCCTAGAACTTAGAACTAGTTAAACCTAACTAACCTAAGGACATCACACACATCCATGCCCGAGGCAGGATTCGAACCTGCGACCGTAGCGGTCTCGTGGTTCCAGACTGCAGCGCCAGAACCGCTCGGCCACTTCGACCGGCCACAAGTTTGGTAATGGGTTCTTGTGATAGGGCGCAGTTCGGTGCGGTCGGGAATTGTCATACATGAAAATGAAGACAGGGCTGAATGCTTCTCTGAAAGGACTCACATTGGAGAGGAGTAGAGCATAACAACGTTGATTGGTGAGTGTGCCATGTTTCAAAAGGCTTGGAGATCAGTTCGTAAATGCTACTAAGCCACGAAAACTATAATGTTCGGCAATTTTCCTGAGTGCATGACATATTCCCACCTCTCACCATATGAGGTTACGTCCAGAATCCAAGACTGAATTTGTTCTCAACTGAGAAGAGCACGCGACCCGACGCCTCGTTGGTCGAGTAGTATTGGTCTTGGCTTGGCACCATCGCAATTGTGCCGCCGATGTGCGAGTGTCAAAGGAACACAACGTACTGGTCGTCCGGCAGAAAGACCACTCCTGTGCAGTCGTCGTAACACTGTGGAGCGTGAAATTGCGTGCCTTGCTGTGATGCTAAATGTGTTTGCGATTGCACCCGCTGCCTGACGTGAGCCCCTTGTTGCCTGTTGCACAGCTTGTCCACCGCCATCTGCCGCTGCAATGGACCGTGGTTGGCCACCTCTCCCTCAAGCAGCGGTGCCTGTGATTCGGAACGCTTCCCGTGCTCATGAAACAATACCGTACTCTTCATCTGATACGCCAGTGTCTTCAACAATTTCATTAGAGTTCAATCGATGGTCACAGAGTACCGTATTGGAACCTACTTTCGTCTGTGTGTGGTACTATCACTTGGAGCATCTCCAAGAGAAGTACTGACACGTTATAATTCCAGCCACAAATTTCTTGACCATTCGAAATCAAGGCCTAGAGCGATTGTAAGTTTCTACCAACTTAGGACGAACCTCCATTTGACAGTAAACGTTCAAAACCAAGGAATTCTATGCCGGCATGGTATTCCAGTTTATCTGCAAGAGTACTACTTAAGTAAGCTGTATAACGAAGACAGTACGGAAGATAAAGATGATTCTTGGTTTTTACTGTGTACCACGTACTAACATCAAAGAAACACAGATTAACTAATATCAACGCCACACAGGCAAGCCAGAAATATACTCGTTTCTTTCGTAAATGTGGTGATGGTTACAGAAGGGGATGGAGACACACAGAAAAAACTGCAGAAAGATCAGTTTCTGTGGAGACGGCGGATTTTCAGTGAGCGGTCAGGACGAGAGTTCTCTGTGCCTACTAATAAGAGTAGCAAACCGTGGAGCCCCATTGTGAGGTACTTCATGCACCTCTCACTGTTCAATTATTGGTGGAACCATTTCTGGAAATTGATATCAGACGGCTGCGGCATCTGCCGCGTCGCATAGTTTCCAATTACTGGCAAGCGTGTTGGTGCCAGTCATTGGTTGGTAACGCTCTGCAGAACTACTGTAATTTACAGAGTGGGGCAAATAAAAGTGGCCCAGAGAACAGAGCTCCAGGGTACAAATAAACACACCAGAGGAAAGGAAATAAAGTACTAACCTGACTGAAAGTGACCACCTTTCATCTCTTGGCAGTTTTAGTCCCTGGTCAAGAAATTACTGAAGGCAGATCGAATCTGGACAGCTGAAATTGCTGCAGTTCTTAAAAGACTATGAGGGTTATTGCGATACACCTTATACTTTTGAGGGCTCCCCATACAAAGTAATCGCACATTGTCAGATGGGGTCACCTGGGTGGCCAGCAGGAGCCGCTACCAGACTGACCACTGCTAACAACTGTCAGGTGTGAAGATTGTGTAAATGTGTTCGAACGTTCGGCCGGCTGTAAGGGCAGTTTTTCTACCATGTTGTAAGTAATTGTAGTCTTTTCCTCCTCCATTAATGCTGCCACAAATTCACGTCCAATCATATCCACTCCTCCGGGCCACTTTTATTTGCCCCACCCTGTACTTACTGGCGCTAGTGACATTAAAAGATGCACCAAGAATAGTAAAACTGGACTAGTTGTCGTAAATCAGAAAAATAACGATAATTCATAGAAGTTAAGGCTGTTTTAAATATGCCAACTGGATGTGCTTTTTGGTGCAGCACAAGAATGCCAATACGAAGTTTCAACTGGCTGGGCATCATTGAAATCTATTCAAAGTAAATTTAATTTCTCCCTGTTAAGTTGCTCCCAGAACGCAAGCTATGGCGAGGACGACGAACAGCATGCGAGCAGCAAAACGCTTCCTAAAGAACATGTCAAACGTCCTCCACGTAGTACGTAGGTTGGAAGGGCACGCTGAAATGTTTACAGTAGAAGGCGTACGTTCGCAAGATTACTCCTATAGAGCGAACATTCCTGTCTCATGAGATGATCACTTAACATCAAAATAAAGGACCACTAGGTATAGGAGGTGGACAAAAACATGGCAAACCAAAAACAATGCATTACCATCCCTAATATGGCGTAGGAAACCCGTTGGCATTCAAAACAATTTCCATTCGTCTCGGAATGGGTAAATACAGGTCCTGAATGGTTTTCAAAGAAATCTTCTTCTATTCTTCCTGCAAAATAGTGGCAAGTTCATGTAACGATAAGGGAAGTAGATAGCGATTACGCATCCTTCTCTCCAATGTTGATCACGAAGCCTCAATATTATTGAGATCTCCTGACGTTGGTAGCCAGGGGAGATATGGCAGTTTATTCTCATGCTCACAAAACAAGTCCTGGTCGATGTGATCTGGGTAAATAGGGGCCCTGTCGTCTTCGAACACAGCCTCACCATTGGGGGTTCAAAAACTGTACCGCGGGATGGATCTGATCAGCAGAAATGATAACGTAATCCTTGGCGGAAATGCGACGTTGCTGCATAACCACGAGGCCCATGGAATACAACGATATAGTTGCCCAAAATCATTACCGAACAATCGCATATTTCACTCTTGGAACGTAAACTCGGCCAGAAGTTGGAAACAGTGTGCAACAAGACTCGTCCAATCAAATCATGCTCTTCTATTGCACCATAGTCCAAGTTTTATGGCTTCGACACGATGTTTCTGTGTTACTGTAATTTGCACAACTGATGTGTTGTTTTGGAATTCCAGTTCCCGGCTTACGAAGCTCCTTTCGTGTTGCTTCGATGCTGACAGAGTTCACGAGTGCGACATTGCGTTCTCCAGTCACGCTTGCAGCTGTCGTACTCGTTACTTTTCGTCACAGTCCTCTGCAATTACCGTGTGACACAAACACTCAACACAAACTTCCGTCCGCGTTGTGACTTAGCGGATAATATTTTTCCGCCTTCCCTATATGCACTATGAATCTTTCGATTTGGTGCCTCTTTAAACACAAAACACTTCGGGGAAGCACTCACAATGCGAGCACTAAATAACAACTTGCGTACTTTCGAATTCACTTAGCTCCAAAATAAGTGCACTCGCAGCTACACAGCACACTGTTGTGACCACTACTGACACTTGAAACGCATTGAGGACATTGCGCAAGTGTAGTTTGAGTGTAGGTTGTGAAGAGGATGCACAACAGCGGCTGGGAATGCATCCGATCAGTAAGGGCAGTATATTAGGAAAAGTTTCACACAAAGTGGTACAGCTGATTTTGTTACAGTCATTTAGTTGTTGCACCACAACCATTGCGTGTCAGTGTTTAAAGTTCAAGTCCGCTTACGTTGGTGCAAGTTAATAGAGAAGCGGTTGCATATTTTTGTACGCGAGCGTGGAGTGTTCCTTATCAGTGCGTAACTCACCGTCCCTATGCTACCTGCAGTTCGTACAGTTTGCACATAACTAGGACGTTTCTGCTTCGAAGCGGAAAATTTTTTTCTAGAGTTCCTAAACCACTAGTTTTTCCTTTGCGGCTAGGAATGCAACCGTGGCGAACATTGTTTAAAACTGTTTACATTACAGCAGTTTAAAAGCTCTTGCTCTCCATTTCAAAAGTACACGCATTCAAGCACGTAGTCATAGATACATCCAAACGCACACGTACGTGGCCTCGCCGATACTGGCGTGTGCGTTCGGGTGCCTGTGTGATTGTGTGCGTGAATGTGTTTACGTCTAATAGAAAAAGAGCAAGAGCTCGAAAACTAGTATAAATAGCGTTATTGTTGCGTTACTGTCAGCTGTAGGTGAGGAGCAGGCTATCCTTTATTTTATATATCATTCCATCCAGGAATTTCAGCGGTGTCGAACATTATTTAAATATCGACTGAATAATCGTTACGTTTTAATAATAGTCGACCTTATGAAAAACTTCACTTAGTACGTGTACTGCTCTGTAGCTTGATCGGCGGTTACATGACACCCATTTTGCAAAGGTTAGGCCCGTACTCTCGGCGCTGAAAAACATTACCAATAAGGGGGTATCTGGAAACCTTGTGATTCCTGGAAGTCACATTGTGGTTTGTGATACACACTATGTGATCAGAAGTATCCGGACTCCCCAAAACATATGTTTTTCACTTTAGGTGCATTGTGCTGCCCCCTACAGCCAGGTATTCCATATCGGCGACCTCAGTCGTCATTAGACATCGTGAGAGAGCAGAATGGGACGCTCCGGGGAACTCACGGAGTTCAAACGTGGTCAGGTGATTGGGTGTCACATGTCTCCACAGGAGATTTCGTCACTCCTAAACATCCCTAGATCCACTGTTTCTGATGTGATACTGAAGTGGAAACGTGAAGAGGCACGTACAGCACAAAAGCGTACAGGCTGACCCCGTCTGTTGACTGACAGAGACCGCCTACAGTTGAAGAGGGTCGTAATGTTTAATAGGCAGACATCTATCCAGACCATCACACAGGAATTCCAAACTGCATCAGGATCCACTGCAAGTACTAGACAGGCGAGAGGTGAGAAAACTTGGATTTCATGATCGAGCGGCAGCTCATAAGCCACACATCACGCCAGTAAATGCCAAACGACGCCTCGCTTGGTGTAAGGAGAGTAAACATTGGACGATTGAACAATGGAAAAATTTGTGTAGAGTGACGAATCACGATACACAATGTGGCGATCCGATGACAGGATGCGGGTATGGCGAATGCCCGGTGAACGTCATCTGCCAGCGTGTGTAGTGCTAACAGTAAACTTCGGAGGTCGTGGTGTTATGGTGTGGTCGTGTTGTTTTACGTAGCAGTATCACAGCACAGGCTTACATTGATGTTTTAAGCACCTTCTTGCTTCGCACTGTTGAGGAGCAATTCGGGGATGGCGATTGAATCTTTCAACACGATCGAGCACCTGTTAATAATGCCCGGCCTGTGGCGGATTGGTTACACGACAGTGACATTCACGTAATGGACTGGCCTGCCCAGAGTCCTAACCTGAATCTCATAGAACAACTTTGGGATGTTTTGGGACGCCGACTTCCTGCCAGGCCTCACCGACCGACATCGATACCTCTCCTCAGTGCAACATTCCGTGAAGAATGGGCTGCAATTCCCCAAGAAACCTTTAAGCACCTGATTGAACGTATGCCTGCGAGAGTGGAAGCTGTCATCAAAGCTAAGGGTGGGCCAACACCATATTGAAATTCAGCGTTACCGATGTAAGGCGCAACGAACATGTAAGTCATTTTCAGCCAGGTGTCCGGATACTTTTTATTTATCACGTAGTGTACCTAAAACCAAAGATTCTTCTGGGTTTTGTCCTGTAGATCGGCTACTGATATCGGGAATGGAAAAATCAACTTCAGATTTTTGGTTATTGCTACATTTCATTCGTAGTCCCGTACGAGATGAACTATATCCCTGCTGCGACGTTTTATGAACAGTTTTGACATAATGGAGAGGAACTGGTTTAGGAGGCTGCTGGGATGTTGTAGTCACCCTCGAAAAGCTACCAGCAGCTCATGAGAAACGACAGATGGGAGCAGCGCAAGGAAAGTGGTGAAGGGGAAGACAGGGGATCGATGCTCGTGCAAAGCAGTGGGGCGCCTGCGGCCTCAGTTGCAAGCTCTGGCGGGCGTACAGCAGCACGTGTAACAGAACCACCAAAAACCAAAGCGACTGCGTCCAGTGTGTGTTTGAATAGAAATTAAGCCAACAGTGCCCAATCTGTCATTGCTGTTCTGGAAATAGTAGGACTAACGGAGGACCTTATGGGCTCTCGACCCATCCGATTTCCTTTATACTTATAGGATATGAAAGTCAGTGTCCGGACATCAGTTACCAAAAGTAATAATATGCAACACCCCCCCCCCCTCACCGCCCCCCCCCCTCTCTCTCTCTCTCTCTCTCTCTCTCTCTCTCTCTCTCTCTCTCTCTCTCTCTCTCACACACACACACACACACACACACACACACACACACATCGCTTTCGAAGTTTAAAAGATTTCCAGATTTCTGGGTGCTGTACAGTACAAAAACACTTTGCAGTTCATTCGGAAATTAGTCGGTAGCTCAGCGAGTAGCGTAATCGGATTGTAATCTTAATGTCACTGGTTTGAATGTCGTGAGTAACATTTTTTTTGGGATTTTGAATTCCATATTTATTAACTAATTCAAATTTTAATTAACACATGTGGAATCTAAGAAAACATATCTTTATTTTTAGTTAGTTTTCGATGAAAATGCGAATATTTACAATAAACCAAAATTTGGTACAAAAAATGCGAAACATCAGATGTTGAATGAAATACTTTTTTTACTGCTAGATGTTGAACAGTACTATTCAGTTCATCTGTTAATAAATACGAAATTTCTGAAAATTGAAAAAAAAAAAGAAGTCCCGTTAGCAAGATTCGAACTAACGACTTTATAATTACAAAAACGTATACATCATTGCTTTGTTGGTTCGCTTCTATCAAATCGTCTCCGACTCTTGGTGAAACAATGAACGATGTCTCTTTACACACTCCTGGACGTTGAATGCCGTCAGTTTTCCTGGGGCCATTCCGGTGCTTTCTTTGATGCCCTTTGTCTAGTTTCTCCTTCGGTTTCCTTTACGTTATTGACCTTCTGTTCTTCTGAGCATAACAGCCTTTTCTAGTGGGTCTTCTGATGTCTTGATATACCTTAGGTACCTGATTTAATCTGTAGTATTTTGGCCTCGATAGATATTTTTGGTTTTATTTCTCCCTAGACTTTTGTAATATTTTAGTATATAAAATCCTCAGGATATTTTCCCAGACCTACATTTCAAAAGAATCGATTTTCTTGTTATCCATTTTTTCATTGCCCACGACTCACGTCTGTGTAAAACAATGTTGCATACCAAAGTTTGTCATTTTTATTTTGGTCATTAGAAACAGTTTCCCTTCTTTTAGCTGATTGATTAATTTAATTATAGCTGCATTTCCAAGTCGACTCGTCTTCAAATTTCTTCGGAACAGGAGGTGTTATTTGCCGTCTTAGGTCCTAAACATATATATTTCTGAACTTCCTAAATGATTTCTCCGTTGCCACCACATTAGTCTTCTTTTATGGTATCAAAATTTATTTTCTTTAGCCTTAGGTTAGTATGTTCATGCAGTTCCAAAGTTTATTTATAATTTTTCTTGGTAATTTAGTGTCCTCGTCGAGTGAGGTGGCGCAGTGGTTAGCACACTGGACTCGCATTCTGGAGGGTGACGGTTCAAACCCGCGTCCAGCCGTCCAGATTTAGGTTTTTCGTGATTTCCCAAAATCGCTTCAGGCAAATGCCAGGATGGTTCCTTTGGAAGGATACAGTCAATTTCCTTCCCCTATCTTTACCTAATCCATCTTCTGCTCCATCTCTAATGACATTGTTGTCGATAGGACTTTGAACACAAATCTCCTCCGTCCTCTTCTGGTGTCCTCATAATGTGACCATAAAAAGAGTCTTCTTTTCCATATAGTCTTTGTAATGGGCTCCAGTTCGCTGTACAGCTCTCCATTTGACACTATCTGCCATTATGCATATTTTTGGTATTCCTTATTTATGCATATTCTAGCTATTCTTCTCTCTACTTTTAGGATTTTGTCGATTTCGTTTTTCAGGGAGACGTTGAAAAGAGTTTAACTTCCGTATTTCACCTTTAGTTGTACCACCGTATTCATATGTTTTAATTTACTTTTGATTGATATACTTTTATAGTATGTAGGCAGTGTTAACTTTTGAACTTTTATCAGTCTGTTAGTTCCTTCTCGCCATACAGGTTTCTCGTCAAAGTTGTGTGTTATAATTTTTCCTAGCTATTTGCAGTTTTTCACTGTTTTTACTTTCATGTTATTTACTGTTATGTGGTTGATTACTAGTGGATTTGCTACCATTATTACTGTCTTTTCGAGTGATATCTGTAGTTCTGTTTTTTGTGCTGTATTTTATAGGCTTGTTATCTGATTTCTGGCTTCTTGTATGTTGTTAGCCAGTAACGCCAAGTTATCTGCGAATCCCAAGCAATGTAAGTTTATTTGATATTTCTTGGTTCCGAGTTTTATGTCTTCAGGACTTTCGTAGTACCATTCCCTCGTCACTTGCGCCTGAGCTCAGTTGGAAAGTAATGGCGATGAACCAACTCCTTGTCTTAACTCTGTCTCAATCAGAATTAGCTCAGATATTCCTTTATAACTTTAGGTTTGGTGTTTGTTGGAGTTAAGTGTGCTATTTTTATTAATTTGCGATGAAGACCTAAATTCCTTAGTAACTTCATCATTGGAGATCTATGGATACAGTTGTAAGCCCTTTTGAAGTCCGCAAAGGTTATGACTTGTAGTAATCCGTTTCCAATTTAAAAGTGATTGTCTATTCTGGGCAGCTTCTCCAGGGTCTAAAGACTCCTTGGTGTTCTTCTAGTTCCACATCAAGCTGATCTTACAGCTATGGTGTAGAATTCTTGACATGACTTTATATTCAATATACAAATGGGAAATTCCTCTATAGTTGTTTGGAATTGATTTGTCTCCTTTTTTGTGTAATGAATGGATTATAGCTGTCGTCTGATGTTCTGGTAGTTCTTTGTTCTAGATTCTGACTATTCATTGGTATAATGGTACCACCACTGGTTATGCTACATATTTCCAAAGTTTCGTAATTGTTTGATCTTCTTCACTTGCTTTGTAGTTTTTGAACCCTTTCAAAGCTTTGTAGGCTTCATTGATTGTGGGTGGAGTTATATTTTGTGCTGGTGTTTTGATAGGGATATCTGTGTTTATCTGAAGTAGTTGTGGAGTATCTTCACAAGTTCGTAATTTGTTAAATATTTCTGCTAAAATGTCTGTATTTTTTCTCTACTATGGGCTATCTTACTATTTTTATCCTTTTACAGTAATGTCTTGCATTACTAATTAAACGTCCCTCCTGTTACTTCAAGTAGCTCCACAATTGTTTCCATTAGGTTGTGTAAACCACACACCATTCCACTAGACCAGGAGTGCTCGAACTTCTTAAGCTTGGGATCTACTAGGTGCAATTCAGTTCCGAGATCTACTGACGTAAAAATTCATAAATATTTAAGCACAAATAACACTACAACAATAACAAACCATTTTAATTACATACAATACGAAAGAAAAGTTATTTTCTCTCCGTCACAAGTTGTAGGTAGTTGTCAATTTTAAGATATTAGACGTTTGAAAAAAATTAAAATATAAATCTTAGAAGTTGAGAAGAGTTAATGGTACTACAAAACTAAATGGCAGTCACACAAACCCCTTAAATCGTCCAGGCGTACCTAATAACAAAGATTTTGAGAAAATGGCTAGTAATTAAATGTCTATAATATTTTGGAGTTCTCTCTGCGCTCTATGTTTGAAACGGGAAGTAAGAGAACTTGGTCGAAACTGATTTAGGAAGATGCGTAGGAGGGTGTTTATTACTCTCGCACTGTTCGTTGACCTGAATATGAGCTTCGCACTAAGTTTCTTTCACATTCTAAATTGAAGTTGAATATTACTGGCACTCGCTTTCTGGAAGAGTCGCACAGTCAGGGTCGTGGCAGATAACTTCGTATATATTAGCAGTTCAACTCGCCGGTAAAGAGAACGAGAGGACTTCTCTTATGTGTTCAGCACTAAACGTTTCACTGCCCCCGCCTCCGTGTGGCTGTTACCGGCTGTCGTTCTTTCTCCCGTTACTTGGCGCTCATCTGTACTAACTTGATCTCGTTCCTCACGAGCCGCGTTAGTCTTGGGCGCCTTGTCACGGATCGAGTGGCTGCCCCCGTCGGAGGTTCGAGTCCTCCCTCGGTCATGGGTGTGTGTCTTGTCCTTAGTGTAAGTTAGATTAAGTAGTGTGTACGCTTAGGGACCGATGTCTTCAGCAGTTTGGCCCCATAATCCTTACCACAAATTTTTAAATTTCGTTCCTCACACGGGGAAATTCCTTCTGATGTACAGTTGTGATAATTTCTTCATCCTCGCTGTTATGCACTCTCTGTCAAAGTTTTATTTAGATGCATTTCATTGTTCGCCGTTGGCCTATTAAGAGTCTCAGGAATCTGAAATGAATGGGCTCTTCTTTCAGGCATACGTAACCGTTTGTTGGTGACTGCATTTGATCGTTTTCTTTCTTTATCGCGATTACTGCTCCTGGCAGTCTTAATCATGGTGTCTACCACGTAATTTTACCTGATCGTGGCGTGATAACGCACACAGAACCAATTTATTGAAACCTGCTCGTTTATTCTTAGGCAGATGTCCTTCATTTGGTTTCGGCAGTCATAAGACTGTTATCGGTATAGGGAATGGAACCAGCCTTCTTTTCCTCGCAGATTTGCGAGCGTCCCTATACATTGGACTCTCTCGCTCACTACACGTAATGATTGCTGTTAAGTGCCTCTGTCCACACGGTTTTTCAAACTTAAGTCAAGGCCATAGATGCCACATGTAGCGGACTCTTAAAGAGTGGCTGTCGTCATGTTTGTTAAAATGAAATGTGTTTTGCATTCAGAAGTGGGCACATTTTACCGTTCTATTTTACTGTGTGCGTGGTTTTTTTTCTTTCTTTCTGAGAAGTACGAGATTTGGGGTGCCGAATGAAGTGATTTGGATCTGGGTAACGGGTAGCTACGGTGCTTGTGGTTGATGCTGGGTAGTGCCAAGTTACGCTGACAGATGCACCGAGAAGAATGCTGGGATTTGTTCTGTAATGTCTAATGTGTCAACAACATGTGAGAGATTTCTTATTCATGTTATTGAGAGTTACCTATTGACACAAATACAGAAGCGTGCGGGATTTGATGATGAGTGCTGCGTAACGCGAAATAAATAACCAGAGTGCACATGTCAACAGAGTAGCACCGATTTGGAGGCTATACCAGCTTTTCCATTTATACCAGCTTTTCCATTTATGAAAGACCGTCATAAAAACATCAGCAAAGCCAAAATACCCGGTAAAACTGAACAGATGCTTAAATGTTTCTCGGGCTTTAGATAGGATATAGTTATAGTAGCAACACAATACTTCCAGGAGCAGCACTCAAGTAGCTTACGGTAATTTTAGGGTTCTACAGAAAAACGAGGTCTCTAAAATTCAAATTGTGAACTGGATTCGTACGGATGAGTCTGATTTAAATTTTTGCGTGGTTTCTAAATCACTTGAGGTGAATGTCCGATGATTCTAACAAAAAAAGGTAACATGCAATTTATGTTCTGAGCTCTCTTCAGTTTATGTATCGACGTGACGCTCCATTTTCAATGTTCGTTCCTTTAGTTAACTCACGGACAGAGAGAATTTGGCCCTGTGGCTTAAGCTACTATTGTTTTGTGAGCTTTACTGTGGTGTCTCCACTGTAGTTGCTCAAGTTAATACGGCATTTGGACAGGAAAGATTTAGGTGCAATGAGATTGGGAGTGCAGGGCCATTAATTGCCCATTGTAACACAACTAGACAGCGGGAAAATGCTCCTATCGGAGCACAAAAAAGGCGAATATGCTTCTGTTTATAAAGACTGTCACTGAAAAGTGCGGTAGCAGCTGTTTAATTCTACCTTCCTCAGCACCTTTAAAACTTTGCCCAAAAATTTTGGCTTGCGAACGTATTTGCGCCCTTTTTAAAATGCAACTCACCCCTCTCTCCCACAAGGTCCCGTAACTATAACACACTCACACCCACTAGTCCATCCCTGTAAGTCACTCCCACCCACACGCTCCCACTTGCCCATTCTCACTCATTCAGCGCGACTCATTGTCATATGTGTCTGTCATCGTCTCCTGTCTTACAGTCACAGTACCCTTCGCTCCCCACTCCTCCTCCTCCTCCTCCTCCTCCTACTACTACTACTACTGCTGCTGCTGTCGCCACTCACTGTCATTGCCCCCCTCTTGGTCTCTCTTACTGCTACTATCTCATTCATTCCTTCCCACTGCTGCTGTCACTTCTCACTGTCGCCGTTTATCTCTTCCTCATTGTCCCTCTCCCAACGGCAATGTCTCCTTCACTCTTTCCTATCACTATTTGTCGTTGTCAACTATGTTCCTCTGCCACTGTGTCCCTCTCTCTCTGTTTCTCTGCCATTGTGTCTTTCGCTTTTTCTACACCACAACCACTGCCTGCTATCTTCCAGTATTTATTATTTTTCTGTCTCTTACCCACAGCCACAGTCTCCTCCTCTCTCGGCATAAAAAAGCGCGAATATGTTCGCAAGCTTAAATATTTGGGAGAAATTTTAAAGGTGCTGAGGCAGGTAGTAAGAGGCAGGTGGTACCCCATTTTTCAATCACTCTCTTAAAGATAAGCATATTCTCCTTTTTGTGCTCTGATAGGAGCATTTTTCCGCTGGTTCCCTTCTTTTCCCCGCCACGGCAGGGTAGGTCACTCATATTGAAAGAATTTGTGGGCCAGTAAAATTTTGATAGTTTGCTAACGTGAAATTGAAGTAACAGAGGACTAATTTTACACTTCAGACTTCAACTTAGTCACAGAAAATTTGCGTTACAGTATTAGAACGTGGGATTCCCAGATCCCTTCTGATGATAACCGCACTCTTTACAGTGTTTTTATTTGTGCTACGTCACTTTATAAACTACGCTTTCGCCTCAACACCGTATTTTACGTGTACGTCTTGGAATCCGCGGCTCGGTTTTAGTACGAAAAGTGATAAAAATCTTTTCTTCGAGGGGCGGGGGGGGGGGGGGGTGTCTCGAAGGAACCGCCCATGAGCCAATGGTGCCTCCATAAGCCCCTTAAGGCTCACAGTAGACCAAATCAAATAATAAAAAAAAGTCCAATGTGCTCCATTTGCCTAAGCAGGAGAAGGTGTACAATATCCATACTTCCATCCAATACTTTAGGATGGTGACCCTAAGACGATCCTTTTGTTGGGTGTACAAATGGTCCAGCCCAAGTACAATCCAAAAAACTGGATTCTACCCCTCTATCACGAATAGAACCTAGTGTTGCTGCCTCTGGATCACGGGGTCCCGGGTTCGATTCCGGCCGGGTTGGGGACTTTCTCTGTCCGAGGACTACGTGTTTTTGTTGTTCCCATCATTTCATCAGCATCATTCGTGACAGTGGCTAGATTGGACTGTGTAAAATATTTGGGCTGTGTAAAAATTGGGACTTTGTACGGGCCGTGATGACCGCGCAGTTGAACGCCCCACAAACCGCAAACCAAACGAATAGAACCCGAGATATGAACCTCGGAAGAATCCCGTTTTTATGGTCGGCGCATTGAAACATATTAGGTAGCGCATGCTGTTGCTTGCGTACCGATAGCAGCACAAGTACTTGTTGCACAAGGATGTTGCAGGTAAAGACTCCATAACTTTGATATTGTATGTTTAATGCTGTAACATAGGGTCCATAGTGATTACTTCAGGGCGAGTCATAGATAACACTGATTTTTCGTCAGTTTTTTCGTATCCTTGCTAGGCGTTTGTTTAGGACGTTAGGATCGGATGTATCTCTGTTGTGTTTAGAAAATAATTCTGAACTGCTTACAATAACATCTCTTTTGAATTCTTAAACTGAAAATCCTGACGTGGTGTGAGGCAGCACGGTGATTAACAACCTGGATTCTCAGTTGGGAGGAGCCTGGTACAAATCCGCGTCCTCCCACACAGATTCAGAGCTTAAGGGAGATGTCGGGATGTTCCCTTTGAATAGGACATGGTCAGATTCCTTCCCTTGTGTTCTTTCTCTAATAACCTTGTCGCGACGGGGCGTCAAATCCCAGTCTTCCCTCTGGTCTGAACCGCCGAAAGAGTGTGTCATCAATCTCTTCGAATGTGTAGCTGGTGAGATTCAATGTTTTAAATGTATTCGTACTTGATACCAATCGGCAATAACAAATTGTAAAATTTAGTCTTTGTCAAATTTATTTTTACAGATAATCGGATTCTCCTTTACAATTATCATCAGCTCGTAGAAGGTAGCAACTCAGAAAGCGCATACTGCTTAAATGTATTGACTGACAGTGTTAATATCAATCACCTCTGTAACGCCGGAACCGTTTGTCTGTAGAGATAAAATATGATAAAATCTGTGAATCGTTAAGATTTATTTAGACACTAAGGTAACCGCTCTCCGCCGAAGATCAAAGCGATTTTATTAACAGGTGCATTGTGCTCTCATCCTTCTGTGAAGGATCGTGTTTGGGGCGTAAGGACATCTAAGATACTGTCGACAAATTTGCATGCACTGGGACAATAATTTTCAATCGTACACCATTCGTAGCTTGAGCTTTCCGTGTCGCAAACGATTCCCATTTTCTAGCGGCTTTTTGTGACCAGTGGTTCGTCTCATATACAGCCTCGTTGATGGAATGTTATGTCGCTACAGAACAAGATGACCCCTGGAGTCATGAGACAGTGATGACTAACTGCGGCGTGCTTTCGGCGGACTACCAGCGTGCCGTGTTATTCTTCGAAAAGTGAGGAATAGACAGCAACGACACGTAGAGTAATGTATGAGACCAGAGAGTGAATAAAATATTTAGGGAAAAACAGCAAAATGGTGTTTCAGTCTCTCGTTCCAACAAAGAAAAGCTGTACTATGTGTAGAAATTCCTGGCAAATTCTCACAGCTTCCTAACTCATTTGCCAAGCGGTTTTTGATGTAGATACAGAAACCTTTAGAACGACAAAACTAGTTCGTAGCTAGTTGCAAGAGTTGTGTTTGTCATGAAGCGATGCAGCAAGTCTTGAGGTGCCAATGTTGGATTTTATTTCGTCAGCTCACCTACATAAACGACGCTGTTAAGTATTCAAAATAGCTGTGCACAGCCATATACTGGAGCGCTCTGTATCTGAACTCCACACTTCTCCGCGTTGATTCGTGGACCTTTTCAATTTCAAAGATTACAGCACGGCATGAAGTGAGTTCATGTCCTGCATCGTGCAGTCCACAGAAATCACAATAACTAAGTAATAATATGTATCCGAGAGCGCCGTATAAACTTCCTTAGAATTAGTATTTTTGTGCGAGAATCTAGCAAACCACGGATATTAAAAGTGTGCAACACTGGTAAGGCCTATCGTATCTGGGCTTGGTGTTCGTAATTGTATTGAATATGGAACGGTTACGAACCTGTGCGTGCGAATTTTATTTCAGGTGCGCTGATCGGAACGAGTCGTATTGCGCGTAAGTAATAATAATAATCAGGATTATATTCAGTCGCTAATACACGAATACGCAGATAGTTTAAAAAAACAGTGACGGTAAGGAGACGATACTAGGCAACTGGTGGCTCTGTGTGATATTCAGGAAATGAATACACTGCTTGACAGTTGTTAAGAAACAGACATTGTTAGAGAGGAATAATCGCAGGTCGTGATGGACGACGTAAAACAGTACACATGTAATAAAGATGGAATGGTATGTTTGTATCGAAATATGTTACAGATTTCATCACGTGGGAAAGCAGGATAAGACACAGATAACATTTGCGTCTGATACAGGTCAGACTCTCAAGGGTACTACTGCACATTTTGCACCTGTTACTCAAGCTGGCTACCAAACTGTTGAGGAGTCATAAATGTAAATGTCGTGTGACTGGGCTTCCCGTCGGGTAGACCGTTCGCCGGGTGCAAGTCTTAGACGCCACTTCGGCGACTTTCGCGTCGATGGGGATGAAATGATGGTGATTAGAACAACACAACACTCTTGGGCGGAGAAATTCTCCTACCCAGCCGGGAATCGAACCTGGGCCTTTAGGACTGACGTTCTGTCGCGCTTCGAAGCTGTTACTCCACTCCTCTACCAAGGCGGTTTTGAGTTCCTGCATTGTTCGGAGAGGGGGTATTCTTTAAGAAACATGTCTGCCAAGAGCATGCCAAGCATGCATGCTTTATAGGGTGTAGGTCAAGGACGTACACAGGCCATCTCTTACGTTCAGTACCTTAACTTTCCAGTGTGTCAAGACACATCAACGGTTGTGTGTGTGTGTGTGTGTGTGTGTGTGTGTGTGTGTGTGTGTGTGTGTGTGTGTGTGTGTGTGTGTGGAGGGGGATGCATTGTCATCCACAAACAGAATTTCGGGAACTGCCGCAATCCTAAACAGACGTATATAATCCAGAATAATATCCCTACAATAACGCTGTGCTGCAACGGGACCTCGCACAAAGATATGCAGCGGTTTTCGGCCATTGCGCATAATGCCTGCCCAAACCGTGCTGCCTATGCCATACCGATGACATTCACGAACATTGTGTGGTGTGTAACGTGTCCCCCCACCCCTCTCCACACTAACTGGTGGCCAGAATCACTTGCCACCTTGAAGCGGATTCGTCGGAGAACAACACTCTGGATGATTGTTGTTGACCCAACCAACATGCTCCCTACAGCCCCGAACTCTGGTTGAAGTGGGATGCATTTAACAGTTTCCGAGCATACAGACCAACCTAAAATGGTTCTGGCCGAGACAAGTGTAGCGGTAGCGGTTGCAAGGTCTGAAGCGATCTGCCCAGAAGTGAGATGTCTATTCCTTTTCGCCACTAGGGTATGGAGTAATAGATCGCCTACGACCACCGGCATATTTTAGCACAGCATTTTCACCTTCAGCGATCATCTTTAGTCGCGAGATGACGCTCTTGGACACACCTGTTACTGTGGGTACAGTAGAGAGACTTTAACGGGCTTCGAGCCGTCCAGCACCTCGTCCACGATCAGATGATATCTTGCAGATATGTTGCCGTACCATATGGAATATCGCACTAATCGATTCCACAACCACCTACGTCAAATGCCGTACTGCATGAACTGTCGAATGCATACGGAGCGTTCGTGCAAAGGCTTCATTGGAGTTAACACGTCACGCCCTCTACATTTGCTGTTATAGTCATTGGTCGGGTGCCCCGTTGCAATTATCGGTTGTTCCGTAACACCCGTCAAGCAGTGTAATTGCATCAGTTTTACAGTGTCCATATGCGTCACACTTTCGTCTTATGAATGGCCTAAGAAGTGGAGATTTTACAGGCATCACAGTAAAACTATTGAAAGATTTCTTCAAAGTGGCGTCAGAACCATCGAGAAAATTGCTCATCAGAACAGACACCCAGTATCAGTGTTTTGGAGGAAGCCCTGCCCGAGAATTGCTTCTCAGAATGCGTGCCTGCTCAGAGTTACCAGAGAGTAGTCGCCATAATTGATGTCAAGTTTTTAAAGGGAGCCTAAAAGTAAATCTAAAGGTGCGCGGTATATGTGACGATAACTGGCAAACACACTTCCTTGACCGCTCGATCTGGCGGAAATCCAGTCATAAACGAATAGCACTCTGACAAGCAGAGACGTCATGCGACAGTGGAAATGGGCAAAAAAGGAAGGCTGACTGGAACCTGGACGGGTCGAGAAAAAACACCTTTTGATGCCATAGTACTTCACTGCAACCACTGTAGAATATCGAGCTGGTCAGTCACCTAGAAACTCTTTCATCGAGAAACCTCATAGTTGTCTATGGTTTCTTATATGTTTTCTGTAATACGAACTATTCCCATGATTTGAAAATCTTCGTGTTTCTAAATCAAGCTGCAGCTATGTTCCGTCGGGTCGCTACTGTTCGTTGTCTTCTTGCACTTAAAGCTCAAAACGTCACTTTAACGAACAAAAGCGACATATGTAAAGGTAATATCAGGAGTAACCAAAGGAAGTGTGACAAGGCCGATACTGTTTATAATATACGACGTAATTCAAAAGTAACTGTACACACTTTGTGGCTGTAATGTATGCATCAAAATAAGAGTAAACTGTACCAGGTGTAGCAATATGAAACAGGAATTTCCCTATAGATTGTTTTAGCCGTCGGTGTAGGACCCGTGAGACCGCGCCTGCAGCGCCACTGCTTCCTGTAACGTTGACGGCGAATGCAACACACAGTAATCCAAGTTCCATACATTGGTATCTGTTTAAAATGGTAAACATGCCGAGTATTGTGCCTGCGAACTACGATTTGCGGACCGCATTAGTTTTCTGTTATAATGTGAAGAAAATTGCTGCAGAATCGCATCAAATGCTTGTCGAAGCTGTCGGCGAACATGCTTTTGGGAAAACAGTGTTTTGAGTGGTTCAAAAAATTCAGAAGTGGTGATTTTGACGTGAGAAACGACGAGTGCGTGAAACCAACGAAAATGTTCGAAGACAACAAATTGCAGACATTTTTGGGTGAAGATGATACTGAAGCCCAACAAGAATTTGCAGACCAATTGAATGTGACGCAGAAAGCCCTCTGTCTTCGGTTGAAAGCTATGGGAAGGTGCAGAAAGTGAGGTAAATGAGCTGAATGAAAGGCAGCAAGCAGATCGAAAGATCACTTGTGAAATGCTGCTCGCCAGATACAAAAGAGAGTCGTTTCTTCATCGAATAGTGACAGCAAACCAACGACATCCACTGTAAGACCAAATCGCTTTGGGAAGAAGACAGTGCTCTGTGTTTGGTGGGATCAGAAGGGTGTCGTCTATTATGAGCTGCTAAAACCGGGTGAAACCGTTAACACTGATCGCTACCAACAGAAAATGATAGATTTAAATTGAGCATCACGTGAAAAACGACCGGAATATGGAAAAAAGGCAGCACAAAGTCATTGCTCCAGCTCCACGATAACGCCCCGCCACACACAGCAAAACATGTCAGGGAAACGATCGAGGTGTTCAGTTGGGAAATAAAAGGGCATGCAGCTTATTCTCCAGACTTGGCTCCATCCGATTATCATCTGCATTACTGGGACACGCTTTCGCTGAACAACGCCTCAATTCGGATGAAAATGCACATGCCGGAGAGGTGGGAGAAATGTATAAATAACAATGTAGATTATTTTGAATAAAATGTTGTTTACCAGTTTCAAACAACAGACGTGTAATTATTGCAACCAAATTCAGGATTCATACTTCTACACCTGGTAAAATAAAGTTCTGTCTGAAATTACTTTTATTTCCGAGTTATGATGCATAATGTTATTCGTGGTAGAAATTATATCATGGGCCAGTGCAGGGTTTTGCCGTGTCGTGTTCGCCTGCATTTCGATTGATGTTGCTTTGCACACCCCTCTACGCTGTTCGGTTAATTCGGCGCAAAATGCGTTTGTTTACTTGCCTTCGGTGTGGCCCGTTGTACTCCATGGTGCTGTTGTAGCGTAGCGGCGCCCGACGTACTACGTACAATGAGATACAAAAATATTGCCCAACCCAAATAATTTGGAGTCGAACAGGCCATTGCGCATGCCCAAGTATTCACAACTCAGCTCCAGTTTGGTGTTTACATCGTCAAATAAAAGCAATATAATAGTTAGGATAAGTATATGTCGCGATTCATTACAATTTAACGGCTCGTCGAGAACTTCTCTCGAAAGATTAAAGGACCGTGGAATCAGGTCCCGTCGTGCTTTCATCAGAGAACCGTTGTCTGGCGAACAAACAGTACATAGACAGCAATTGAGAGTTCCGAGGAAGATGGTAGTTGGAGGAAAGTCATTTTCTCAGAGTGCGCAGTTGAGTCCACGTGCAGTGGTCCAGCTTGACAACGATATGACGCACGCTTCTTGACCATACGCGTTAGAAGCGGACACGTAAGTGCGAAATGTTGGGACTATATGTCTTACATAGATACAGGAACTTTAGAACGTATCCAAGACAAATTCAATTCAGCATGCTTTGAACATTTCCTTGAAAATATAATCAGCCATGGTTCTCGACTTTGGTACACCGAAGGACTTGTCGCTTACCAACACGATAATCACCCATCACTTATCAGCATTAGGATTTTGAGTTGGTTTTAAAGGAGGGAGAATGTTATTCAGTGCCTTCCGTGGCCTCCAAAGTCACCTGATCTTAATCCCATAGAGCACGTATGGGCTCAGCTTCAGCATACCCTCGTCTTGGAATTGTGAGCGCCCTGTTGGATCTGTTTCATTCTTCATGGGAGAGAATTGTTATCGATGAGGACTTTTCCCATAGACTTGTCAATTCTGTGTTTCGAACGCTCCAAGCTGTTCTTGATGCCAGCGGCGTGTGGACAAAATATTGAAAGTATACATAGCCCACTCTTTATTGTATTTCATTTTTCTGTGAAAGGCCTGTATAGTTATTAGACCAAAAATGTTAATTTCAAAATACAAATCCACTTGCTATTATATTATTTGTATTTTTATTGGAGATCAGATGAATATCACCGTCCAGGGAAGATTATTTTTGTGAGAGGTCACATGAGTATCACCCTCCAACGATGATAATTTTTGCTGTTATGGGAGGGCAGATAAATATTACCTTCCAAGGAAGATTATTTTTAGATATCAAATTCAGAAACGATAATTAGTTGTTTACCGAAGAGGATATTGAAAAAGTAAAAAAAGAAAATATAATTTAATAACAAAAAGTAAATAAAGCACGAAACATTTGCGACGCAATAAAAAAAACGGCTGCGCCAAGATTCGATCTGACACATACAACAGCTACCAGTACAGTAAGCTGATACGCTACCAAAGACTTACCGATCTCTTGTTTAGCATAGCGGTCGAATATTCTTATCATAGTTGAAGAACGAATATTAAACTGGAAACACCAGATACTGGAAGGCACGTCCACTCGTTCGCGTAATCCACGCGTAAGGACTTAGAAAATATGCCAATCAGCTGATACGTTTCGCTTAGCTGAAAACTATAAAGATATCAGGTGGCGGACGAAGTAATTACAAATAAATACATCCATTTTCAATATTTTTATTAAGACCATTTCTCTGTCTGTTTAGAGATTAGACTACTATAAAATGAAATCTTTTGAAAGAATGTGAAACCTAGAAAGCCTACAACTGCATAATTTGTAGCGAATTAAGATTTAAAATATTACCTGCACAGGTCTAAATTTTTTTTAAAAAAGAAGACAGTTGACTCCTGTTTGAACGCTCGTGCTTTGCGTTCGTAAACCGTCATCCTATCCACTCAGCCATTGAAACAGATTTGAAACGTTCGTCGTTGTAGTAATTGTACAGACGCAGAGTTCTTATATTTCAACGGTTCCTACCTGCTTGAATAATGGTTTTTCGAAAGAAATGATACGATGAGTTAAACTGCATTGAATCTCGAATATACTGATCCTAACTATTATGTTGCTTCTATTTGACGATGTAAACACGGAGCTGAAGCTGCACACACAGCTAGAGTTGTGAGCAGTGGACACTTCCGTACGTGTGCATGCGAAATGCTCTGTTCATCGACTGTAAATTACTCGGACCGGGCAATCTTTTTCTCTCTCATTGTACATGCATTCTGGCTGTAATTCATAGACTGCAGTCGCTGCGTACGGTACAATGGCGTATTCAAACGGTGAGTACGTGGACATGCATCTCCTTTACGGTGCAGAAGCAGAAGGCAATGCACGAGCAGCAAGACGACGATTAATTGGAATGTTTTCCAACAGGAGAGTACCAAACCATCAGACTTTCACAGCTGGAGACAGGCGTTTAAGGGAATATAGAATTCTTGCTGCGCCACGCTTAAGTCGGCCTCAGTTGGTTGGGGTGGGTGTTAAGAACGTCCTGGAATGGTTGTTTGGTTGGTTCGGGGGGAGGGGACCAAACAGAGAGGTCATCGGTCCCATCGGGTTAAGGAAGGATGGGGAAGGAAGTCTGCTGTGCCCTTTCAGAGGAGCCATTCCGGCATTTGCCCGAAGCGATTTAAGGAAATCACGGGAAACACTAATCAGGATGGCCGGACACGGGCTTGAACCGTCGTCCTCCCTAATGAGAGTTCAGTGTGTTAACCTTTGCGCCACCTCGCTCGGTGCTGGAAATGGTAGATGAAGAAACGACCGTAAGTACCTTCCGTATGTGTCACTGCTAGGGTTCCTCAATGAACTGTATGGCACCTGCTTCGGAGACAGCAATTACAACCATTTCACCTGCACAAGGTTCAGGAGCTGATATCTGTAGACTACACTAGACGTCAGAATTTCTGTCAGTGGTTACTCGAGCGCCATGCTGCTGATACATTGTTCGCTCGTCGGGTACTGCTACGGATGAGGGAGACTTCACCCGTACGGGTATCATGAACGCATATAACATGCAGGAGTCGGCGTATGAAAATCCTCGATTAACTGCTGTACGAGGATGTCAGCATCGTTTTGCAGTGGACATTTGATGTAGTACAGTTGACAGTCAGTTACTAGGACCGCATATGATTTCACTGCGCCTGCCTGGCAGTGTATCAGAAGTTTTTGGAACATGGTCTGCGTCATGTTGTCCCACTCGCTACACAAACTTCCTTATGGTTTATGCGTGATCGTACCCCTGCACATCTTAGTCGGGAGACAAAATATCTCAATGTTGTGTATCCTGATAAGTGGATAGGTCGTGCAGGACCAGTTGCTTGGCCCGCCAGATCTTAGGGTCGTAACCCCTGGACTTCTACCTTTGGGGCCGTCTCAGGGAGCTCATCTACGATGTTGCAATTGAGCTTGTAGCACAACTACAGCAGATAGCTGAAAATGGCTGTGCAACTATGCAAAATGAGATGAACGGAACCTGTTACATTCCGAGAGCATTAGGACGTCGGGCATGTCAATGCCTTCGTCTGCGTGGACATCATTTTGAACATGTTGTGGAATAAGTGTACAGTACGTAGTTCTGTTGAATTTCAGATCCCTTCGTGTCAGTTGATTTCTGACAAGAATTGATTTTGTGTGATTTGTGTTGCACTTGTGATCCACACTCTTCTCCATAACTCTGAACTAAAACAGTTTCATACAAAACATTTTTTAAACATTTTCTCTTGTTTCGAGGCATACTTTACATCTACGAAGTGTGTACAGTTACTTATGAATCAGTCTGTATACCGTGTAAGTTGGTGGTTCCCAACCTTTCTTATATCATTACCCCTGAATGTAGTCAGACATTAGTTAGTACCTCCACCCTCCCCCGCCTTCAGTTGCCTGTCTCCCCCACAACTTTAGCACCTAACAAAACTGAAGAATGAAAGACTGCAAATCGCAAGTGCTACCCACAACTCCTCCTCAAAGAAGAAAGCTAACTATCCACAGCGAGGTAGACACTTGCTACGAAACATAATTGCCCTGCATTACTCTTCTCCATTGCGGCAGTTGTTTGACCTGCACTCCAAACTTATATAGTTACTGCTGTGTCGTGCTGTCAATTAACTCATTTATCTGTTTCGAAGCGAGTAATGAAGCAATTTCTGGATGACTGCAGGTACTATCTACAATTTAGAGAAGGCATTTTCTTGAGATATTTAGCATTCATTACGTTTATGTCTCACTTTTATAATCAGCAATCTACGGGACAGTCCATGTGCGTAGTGAGTGGACCATGTGAGGAACCTGTAATCTCACCGCATTAATGCTACTAATTGAGAAAAAGTAATTATTGATAACTTTTATAAACAGTATGAGAGTCTTACAAAATTGTGATAGTAGCAATGATCTTTTGAAAATAATTTAGTTTCGTGACTGAAACAGAATCATATCGTTTAGTTTGTACCCCTCAGAAAAATTCATTTTACCCCCTCAGGAGGTAATTACCCTCAGGTTGGGAGCCACTGGTGTGAATGATCAGATCCATAAGCTGTTCGCAGAGGATGTGATTCTCATTAAAGAGACGGCAACAGCAGAAGACCGTAGTTAAGTGCAGGAAGACCTGCAGAGGACAGATGCAGCCAGTGGCAGTTGACTCTGAACGAAAGTAAATGTAGCGTACTACGCATTATCAGGCAAAGAAATCCGGTACTGTTCGATTAGACTATTGGCGACAAATTAATCACATTAAACAAATCCTAGAGAAATCAAATGCCTATCCCTCCTTGAGAGAATCTTACGGAAATGTAATTCACCCCACGCCCATACACAGACCCAAATCTCGATAAATGACCACAAAGATAGTCAGAGCTAGTACGCAGCTTTTCCGACAAGCATTCCTCCCTCGCGCCATTCGCAAATGAACAGGGAAAGGGACAGTGGTGATACCAAATGTACTATTCCATCACACAAAGTAAGATGGCTTGCGGAGATTAGATGGAAATGTAAACATGGGTTAGTTATAACTTCATCGCCGGCCGGGGTGGCCGAACGGTTCTAGGCGCTTCAGTCCGGAACCGCGCGACCGCTTTGGTCGCAGGTTCGAATCCTGCCTCGGGCATGGATGTGTGTGATGTCCTTAGGTTAGTTATGTTTAAGTAGTTCTAAGTTCTAGGGGACTGATGACCTAAGAAGTTAAGTGCCGTAGTGCTCAGAGCCATTTTTTTAAATAACTTCATCAAAGAGTAAGAAGAGAAAGAAGCAAGAAATGTACTTGAAAGAGACCTCTATACGTTGCAAAATTTTACAATGAATATTTCGGATATTTTACTGCTCTATCGCCGTAAGCTCCATAATGCACAGCGACAGCAACAGCAACAAGTTTAGCGCCTGTCTAGTTGCGTGCGGTGACGTACATCACAGCTGTTCCGAAGAGGAAGCTCCGAATTAGGGGTCGAGGCGGTGTGGGAGCAAATTGATTGTGGCTTCCCGGCCTCTGTAATGCAGAAATGTGTCTCGGGGGTTCCCTTGTGCGAGGCGCAGCTAATTGGCCGGCGCAGCCCCCCTCCCCTTGCGCCACCTGACCTTTCTGCAGCCCCAGCCACGCGCCCCGCCCGATCCATAGCAGGCCGTCTCGTGTGCCGGGCACCGCCCACCCCTCCTGTCGGACGCTAGCCCTGCTACCGAAATAAAGTCACAAGCCACTATGTTATTGTTATCAACCGGGGGCTACTATAAGTATCAGAAGGGTCACGTATCATCACTTCAGGACCAGGGCCGGTTGAAGGTCTCGTGGTCAGCAGCACTGATGAATCTCGCCCCTCCCCCCGCCCCCCACCCCCATATGAATTTATATTCTAAAAACGTATTATTTGTCAAATATAAAATGTGACGTATATTTCATTGATTGCAGCACTAGTTCGCTTTTTATGAATAACAAGTCTCTTGTAGACCTTCGGAAGAACATAATTATAGTCGTGGCGGCAAAACTGCTCGTTTTGTAATATCCATAATGAAGTAGCAAGAACGAGTCACCGAGAGGTCATCACCTTCCTCTCAGTTTCCTTCATAGCACCGACTTCTGTTTGTCTGTAGGAAGCGTCAGTGAAAAGAACGAAACTTTACTTGTAATCCACATGCGACCGTAGCATTGGCCTTGCATGGCCCTAGGACGAGAGAGACTTTGTGACATCTCCATTTATACATGGTGGCTACATACTCTGCACATTCTTCGGAATCTGTTGACAAGGTCACAAACAGAATCCATGCAGTTGAAAAGCATCAATGCTTATATCCAGCATCACCAAGAAAGGCCAAGTATCACTTATACAAACCAGTTAGTTGGCTGGAAAGAGCAATCCGGCAGGATTTTTGTAAATTCTAACGTGTCGGCGCATTCTTATTTCACGTACAAAAGGCAGGCGTATCATACCGAATGGGGCCATCACATTTTGCTGACCATCCTTGACCGGGATTTTTGAGGCCCCCTATCGATTTTTATACGTCAGTTTTTATTCCACCGGTTGTTTTCAGTTAGAGTTGGCATATCTCTAAGCTCTCATGGATCCAAGAGGACGGCGTCCCTTCGGGCTCCAGTCTGACAAACACACTTCCTCGTCGCTATTAATCGGCTAGTGACCTCTGTCGACCAGTGGTCGGCCCCGCGCTGTGTGTCGACGACATTTCAATCTAGTATAGCTGCCAATACATAACCTTGGCTGAACACCAGCCCCAGTGAGGCATATAAAGGACCTACGCTTAGATGCTTTTCTCATGCTTTCCAATTCTGTCCGGCGAAAATGCGAGCTGCTGTATATCTGTCGTCATTCGATGGTACAACCTGACTTAGAACTCTAATTTGGCACCCAGCACTTGAACGCTGTTGCACAGTCCCGATTTTTGGGGCTTGCTTTAACTAAAGCTGAAGTAAGTCCTATGTTTATCAACTAAAAACTAGCTGTATGCAGAAGCTTCACGCTATTTGCTTTCTAGCTCCTTCCTTTTGGGGGTGCGGATCATGTTTCCCTGCTCTGTATATACCGGGACCCTGGTCTCGTCCTGATTGGCCTATGGTTGATGGATTTATAGCTCAGCAACACCTTCTGGACTAGTCCTGTAGACGGTCTCCTTGCCGAATTGAGGATGTTACCTCTTCCTCACTTTTGCAGTTACCATCCGACGATCTCTCATTTCATCAAATTCTTTTGCATACGGCCTTCTGGCACCCGCCCTCGTGTAGGATTCCCAATTGGAATGATCCTCGATGCCCTCTGCCTGGATCTTTCGAATGTGCTCCCTGTTTTCCTGCACACCCCTTCTTTGTTAGTACCCATCATTTCCGCTGATTCCTCTAAACGTGTACATAGGATGGGTTACAGTTTCAAATCTCCCGCCGCTGAGGAACATCATTTGTTACTGAAGCCGTTAATGTTTTTAGTGGGACAAGGGGTGCCAATAACCAGTAACAGTGCCCTACGTTTTATTAAGCAGACCTCCCTCAACAGCGTTTTAATTTATGTTGACTCGGTGAGTAGTCTCCAGTCTATTCTTGTCACCCAGTGATACCTGCTATTCATAATCTTCTCTCTGACCTTAGTCATGCTGGCCGCGGTGGCCAACCGGTTCTAGGAGCTTCAGTCCGGAACCGCGCGACTGCTACAGTCGCAGGTTCGAATCCTGCCTCGGGCATGGATGTGTGTGATGTCCTTAGGCCAGTTAGGTTTAAGTAGTTCTAAGTTCTAGGGGACTGATGACCTCAGATGTTAAGTCCCATAGTGCTCAGAGCCATTTTTGAACCTTAGTCATACTGCCTGCACAGTTGTCTTTCTCTAGGTCCCGGATGTATCGGGGAATGTTCTGGCCGATCGTGTGGCTAGAGAAGTGATAACTCTCCCAATAGTCGCTTTGACAATAAAATTCCAGGTTTGCATTTGTGGTTCCGAGTAAGATCTCTCCTCACTCGGGGATGGAAACAATTATCAAGGTAGGAATTTGCTGTCCAAAGCCGTCTTCGCATTGATCGTACCAGATTAACGTCTAGTTTTATCTTATGTGAGAAGCCACTCCGACGTTGAGATTGTGAGCCCTTCCAGACAGTAGTCTACATCCTGGTAGGGGGGGGGGGGGGGGGGTTTATGTCTGGCTCTCTGAGTAGAACATAGTCTTCCGGATTCTTTTCCTCTAATATTGACAGACGATGCAAGGATAGTTGAAAGGGCTCTTTGTTTTCTCCGATAATGTAGTCTTTATTCTGAGGTTTACTGCTTTAAACTACTTTCGGGGTGGCGGTGGGTGATTGGGTTTGGACACCTCCCGTCGCTTACTGTGTCAGAGGGACTCTCGTCTCTGCCTCATGTGCCAGTTGCCTTGATGATCCATTTTTAATTTTAATTGCTTTTAGGTACGATTAGCCCCTTTTTCTGCCATAATCTATTATAAGTTTTACGAGTAGCACTCACATGAAGGATTTTCTATCCCTAATTCGACTGTGTCTCCTTGTTTCAGTGAATATATAATTTTTTTTTTCATTTAGTCCTAATACCTATGTAGTAGGTCTATAGGTCGTTTACAATGGCCTTGGTCGTCATTTAGAATGCCAACGCCCCTTATGTATGTGTTCTAACGCCCATTCTGCTTTTTTGTAGAGGTTAATTGTAGCGTTCTTGATGCGGTTAAGCACTACTAATTTTTTTCAGTAGCTTCTTGAAGGTATTTCGGTACATGATGAAACACTATTCCTTGGATTTTATTGTGCAGAGTTTTGCAGTTTGTGCAGATAAGTCTTGAATATAGTGTCCCATGCTGCGCGTCCGTAATCCGTAACAGGGCCAATAAACGTCCTGTAAATTGCCAGTCTTGTCTTGGGCAATTTGAGGAATCTAGTCGGTGATTGGCCTTCTGCCTTCCTTCTGCCGTGTGCCACTGCCTTGTGAGCTTGCTATTCATTACGGCGCCTAAATATTTGGCTGACGTTGCCCATGTGATCGACTCGTTGAACAAATGTCGCTGTCGGACTTCCGGTGTTCTTCTTGTGAAGAAGACAGCCTGACTTGGTATCGAATGCAGTTCTCCATTTTATGGGCCAATTTCCCAGTTAATGGCAGGCATCTTGTAATCGTTGTCCGTGCCGCAGTGCTCAAAGAAAAGAGACGATTGTCAGATCCCCATTCAGCTTTGGCGTGTCTAAAAGAGCCACACGATGCAGCGAATCCATTACGGCTGTATAATAAACAGACACTCGGCCTTTATGGCAATTAATTAATTTGCAGATAAGCTTGCAAAAGACGCTGTAATAGCGGGTAGTCTCCTACATTTTGTTCCCATATTTTGAACTATAGTAATAATAATAATAATAATAATAATAATAATAATAATAATAATAATAATAATAATTTCATGTGGCTCAATGGCCTGGTGAAAGTCATTCAAGTGGACATCATTTCGGTGACTTGCTTGTCCCTAACCTACCTAAGTTATTCAGTTTGACGTACAATCCGAAACACGCATTGTTTCTAGCGGATCCCACAATATTGGGAGGTGAATGCTATGTTGTAAGACAGACTGAAAAATCTGTGGTTCGAACCGCCTTGTTTAAAAGGCAACAAAGAACAGTGGACAATATCATCACTAATTACTATCCATTTCATAATTATTGACCCCGACTTTGAGCTCATATTCTTGTTACATCGCATGACGAAAGTCTATATATTGTTCGTTTCCGCAATCGCAGAAATGTCTGCTTTTATTTGGTATCAATATTTAATTTTAATTGAAAAGCAAGCGACATACGCGGTAATATTTGAGAGAGCGTACTTTTTCGGCCATAGTTTGGTGTCAACTTTGAATCAGATCGTAATTAGGAGAATAGTTTCCTATGTACAATGTAAAGATACAACCATTATCTACTTACAGCCGAAATTTCGTTGCTTTCAGATCAGTCATTTTGTCCTAATAATGGTGGACGTAGATTGCCGCCGTTTGCCTAATGGTGATACGTACTAACAAAACGGAAAGTGCAAATGCAAGCTTTGTGTTCTCTTTCACAGCTTTTGTGTTTTTATGCGCATAAATCTACATACAGCGCTAATATCACATCTTTAATGTATTTGCTTTTGTGTCTTTTGCGCCGTGTGTTAACTTGCCGAATCTCCACTTCATTCTTGCAGTGTTGTCATCCGGGCTACTTGTCAGATTCCGCCGGCCGGTGTGGCCGAGTGGTTCTAGGCGCTTCAGTCTGGAACCGCGCGACCGCTACGGTCGCAGGTTCGAATCCTGCCTTGGGCATGGATGTGTGTGATGTCCTTAGGTTAGTTAGGTTTAAGTAGTTCTTAGTTCTAGGGGACTGATGACCTCAGATGTTAAATCACATAGTGCTCAGAGCCATTTGAGCCATTTTGTCAGATTCCGTCCCATTCGTTGTTGTGTACTCGTGTGAAACAGTCGTCCTTAAATAATTAGTTGCTTTGTATTTGCGTGACAAACTGCATCATTTACAGAGTTGTGAAAAGTCTACGGTGATTGGCGCGCATGTGACTTTGAGGCCGAAAAAGAACAGAGACAGTAAAGGGAACTTTTGAATGTCTGTGTATTAGTGGCAGTACAGTGAAGGGAATTTCGAGAGAATATAGAGAAACTTCATTCTTGTACCACCAAAAGAGTTCCGGAAAGCGAGAGACGACGTTTGTATTGGATGAGTTTACACAGGGAGCCATACGAAGGAAAATCCGCAACTTCATTGTGATAAAGCAGTTTCCAACAGTGGCACCCGTATTGGATTAGATGAAGACTGGACTGGGAGGCTTTCCTAAAATGAGCGAAACAACTCTGGCGAACTGTTCGGAGATTGGGCTTCAGATACAAAAAGTTCAACAAAAAACCTATGGTGATGGGAAATAATTGAGTAGCAGAAAAAACGAGACGAGTTCTTCTGGGAAATAATACATTTGCAAAACACTGATTGTACTCTTTATTACACTGACCAAAATTGGTGTGATGCAAATCATTCTAGAAAGTTTGGATGGCCGGAACAAAAAATGTCTTACACTTTGTAAATTGTATACGACTATCACAGAGTAAGTGTTACAGATTGGAATGCCTGGAAAGCACGAATTTAAAGATCCTGCTTCTGGGAAAAAGGATTGTAATGTATCGTATTGCGAATGAAGATGGATTCGTGCGGAGTGCCGGCTTATGGTTTGTTGGACAAAAAGGAGATGCATATAATGTTCTAATATATATGCCAAAAATTACAAAGAGCGGTTTAGGACCGTTCTCGAAAAAATTGCCAAACAGATCTGCGACTGTTTTAGATTAGGTTTCATATCACACGATGGAAAAATCCGAGTCTCACGAAAAGTATCTATGAAATGGAGAAAAGATTCTGTCATTGAATGGATGGAAAGCAATAACTTGGAGCTTTCATCTAATACCACATCATAGAGCAATGTACTAAACCTGGTCTACCGGAAAACGCGCGACCGCACTACAGGTCACAAGAGTACTCTTTGGAAAGTGTATTACGCTCAGTGGACAAGAAAATTAAACTTCTATGGTGTATTGAGAATTCAGTACCATTGCCCTTATTGGGGCATTTGACAAGAACAAGGTAGCAAAGGAGAAAAAGTATTTTGAGATAAATGATACTTTACAATGGTATCGCTTCGCTCTGGAAACTCTTCCCCAAAGTATCTGAAGATTCAAATGACTCGAAGCACTATGGGACTTAACATCTGAGGTCATTAGTCCCCTAGACAGAGAACTACTTAAACCTAACGACACACCCATGCCCGAGGCAGGATTCGAACCTGCGACCGTAGCAGTAGCGCGGTTCCTGGCTGAAGCGCCTAGAGCCGCTCGGCCACCGCGGCCGGCAAAGTATCTGAAGGAATTCAGTTAGTCATATACAAAAGCGCAAAACAGTTATGCACAAAGAGCCCACTACCTTGAAACAGCAGTAGAATCGTTGTTGATCCCAGTACATCATTGCATTAGCAGCAGCGAGACCTCAGCCATTAGCGAAAGCGATTAAGGTAGGTTTAATTTCATTTATCATTATTTCTTGCAAAATTTATTCGAGCTGATTGATTTTTCATTTGCTGTTAAAAATAAACTATATTTTATTGTTCATTTATTGAGAGCTCCTTGAACATAGTGTTCAGTTGCAATTTCCGACAGTATGGCGCTCTACACACAAGTCAACAACTGAAAACGGCAATGTTGTAACGGAATGCGACTACGAAGTTGTCATTCTTCGCTGCTGAATAGACACTTACCGCGTGTTACTACAGTGGCGATACGCGGGTACAGCTGCGCTCCACGGCAGTCTCCCATATACTTCAGCAACTAACGCAGTTGCCTTACAGTCTCTTAACTGACAGATACGAGGAATATTCATTATTAATAACATACGATGTAAGCAATAAAAGTTTAAGCTTTACACTCGTGCATTCTCCGCAACAATAGCTACAACGCAAGCTTAATCGTAGCGTCTTGCATTTGACGTTATAGCGTTGAAACGACTGATCAGAAAACAACGAAACTCCGCCCACAAATAAAAAAATCTTGTATCTTCAAACTAGTAAAAGGAAAATTCTCTCCTGATTCCGGTCTGACTTCTACGACTCCTCAAAGTCGACATTCGCCAAAAAATGATCGTAAAAAGGGCGCTTTCTCAAAAATATGTCGGCCCCATTTCAACTTAAGTGTCATATTCATACGCTAAAAAAAAGTAGATATTTCAAAGATTCCGGCCAGGTACAACATGTCGGTGTTTAAGTGATGTAACCGGAATATGAGTTCAGACTCATGGGTCAATCGCTATGAAATGGATAGTAGAGCAGACATTATCTGTATAGGTAAATACATACGTTAGTACCTGCAGAACACCATTTCACGAAGAGGAGGTTTTCGAGGATAACGAAACATAATAATTTACTCGTGGATGTTTCAGACAGCACTTGTACCTATTTAGAGTAGACATCTCCAAGAGTGAATGCAGAGACCTGGAAGATATCAACCACATTGTAATTCGGTACCAACTGAGAAAAAAAAGACAGAAAACCGCGTCAATCAATATATATTTTTAGTGTCGGTAGCCTTTTAACTTTCTCTACTCGTTTAACAACAATAGATTTAAGATTATTTTAACTGATTGGAAGATATAACACGGAGGCCGCAAAATCCGGTCTGTAAGCCTGGTGGGAGACCATAAACCAGGCCAATTTGCCATTCGTTTGATTTGTTAGAGATGTATCATGTATCATGAGGAATTATGGACCACTTTTACATTCTTGTTTGGTCGTTTCCTTCCAGTGGCCCTTGGAAGTTTATGGAGTATCTCATGACATTTCTCCATGTTGATCTTACGACAATGTGTCAGAAAATTAAGGAGAATGATGCATTTAACAAAGCTCTTTAAACTTTTAAGTCCCGGAGAAAAGGTCTGACGCAAACCGCGGATCGTTTCTTCTTCTCTGGGTCGCAAATCTATGCCCTCAATTCATTAAATTGGAGAAGTGTCTCGGTGACTGTAGAGTGGTTTGGAGGAATACGGAATTTGACGTCAGTGCTCTCCCTCAAATTTGCTTTCAGCTGCGGTACAAATTTCTTGACACGAAACAATTTTTTGATACTCTAAGCTTTCTATCAGGTAGCCACGCGACTACAGTTCAGTTGTGCAGCGATCATGCGTATTGTGACGCATCTTCCTGCGCGAATCCTCTCGTCCACTTGCTGACGATTGTAATCAGTAGTCGCAGTTGATGGCGGTTTCTCGTAGCGTTGTTTGTCTTCCATCCTCATTCACCTTTTGAACATTGCTCTTGTCAGTCGTTCCATTTCTGCACACATGCATAAAACATTTCCTGTCAGGCAGGACCCAAATTTTTCGCCACAAATACCTTGTGATACATTAAAGATATTGACAAAAAAATGGCTCTGAGCACTATGGGACTCAACTGCTGAGGTCATTAGTCCCCTAGAACTTAGAACTAGTTAAACCTAACTAACCTAAGGACATCACAAACAACCATGCCCGAGGCAGGATTCGAACCTGCGACCGTAGCGGTCTTGCGGTTCTAGACTGCAGCGCCTTTAACCGCACGGCCACTTCGGCCGGCAAAGATATAGACAGTCCATTTTTACATTGACTTAACAACCACAGAGAACTCATAAAAATAATGGTCGGCCTATTTTCGTAATCTTATTAAACGCAGAGATACGGACATTCTTTATTTTCTTTTTTTAATGCTCCCATTTTGTTTTCTATTCCTCGAGTTCTCGAAAAGACGAATATAGTGAAATAACTAATTCGTAATACCGAAAAGAAATTTCATCGTAATTTGCATTGTTTATCGCTCGTATCGTGAGTTGAATTAAGCATCATCTTCAAGTTTACGTCTCTCTCAACCCAGCTGAACATTTTTGGAGTGCGCCTGAAAGAATGCTCAGAAACCTGACATATGAAGTAAGACTGCTGTGAAACAATGTCTGTAACAAGAACGGCAAAATATTACCTCAGAGACTACCAAAAGATGGTTCATTCTCCAACAGAAAGGTTAACGGAATATAAACATTGTCATTATATTTATGTACATTGTAATTTTCTTTGTACGTTTGAATACGTTTTCCGCCACTGTATGAAGCCAGTTGGTACAGAACTTTTATTTACTTTTTTCAGAAGGCTAATTTAGTTAATCCTTCTATATGTACAGATCAGGAAGGAAATCCCATACTGTTATTTTACCAAATAAGGTCTCTAGTTGTGATCTATAGTTAGTTATTTTACAAGAACAACGGTGTATGAATACTTTTTTCTCCATGACTGGACGTAGTAAGTATGCCGAAATTCATTTACGTTATCAGACCATTAACTCATAAGTCACTTTCGTGTGTACATTTATTTTTACTAAATGGTGCTAGCATATGAAGACTGTCAAGGGTAATAGTTTGCCGACAGACGCTGCCGCTCTCGCCTCAGTGCTAAGGCTTCACGGGAGTGGGATTTGGCCCGAAGAACGTATTCGAAATGAGAAACAGTGGTTCTTGCACACAGTATGCGAAAGTACAGTTTTTTCTCGAATAACATAATGTAAATGCATTTCAGCACACCTCAAGACCAACTTGATTTACACAGAAATTAATTCCACTGCAGTCGATTAAAATTCTCCAACGAGCAATACACAGTTACTCAAGCATCTCCAGTGGCATCAGGTTGCTAGGATGCATCGTTCAGTTCGCTGCAAGATCCACAGAAAGACCAATTTAAAACGTAATTTACATTTAGACTCCAAATAGGTGTCATGTCAGCATGATCAAAAACGAAGTTGATGTCTACAGCTTGTGGGTGATAAGATAAATGAAACATCCTTCTCATTGTATTAAAACCTCGTAATATTAGTGTTGTTAAAATTATCAATATCTGTAACATGTCAAAAGCTATGCAGCATATCAGAATCTATTACAGGTGAAAACATTAAGTGCATATCCTGTGTACCATTATTTACCATTTATTACGTAGTGTCATAAACGTCTGCAGCCTGCCAAGATAGTGTCTTTGCCCTTGACCTCGTCCTTTGTGAACTGCTGCAGGTGCTCCGTCTCTAACGACTTACTGTTGACAGATCATTAGACTGTACGTAAAAAGAGAGCTCCAAAGGGCACGCCACAGTCTCGTACAGCATCCTTCAGTTCTGTTTTGTCTGAATTCATCATAAAAATAACAGGTCGCTAGAAGGGATATGCCAGATTAAATCTCCTTCCCATTTTTAGCGACTTCACCAGAATTGGTACATTCTTTTATATGTGTTACGTATAATTACTCGAGCAGAGAGTGGCTTATGATGTGCAAGCACCGTTGTCTTAAAATAGGCTACAGGAGTTTTGGAAGAATGTAAATGTTGCTGCTCTTCGGAGAGTCTGTTATAATAAAAAAAAATTTAAAATATACTAAATGTGATATGTATTGGGATAACCGCAGGAACAATCGTCAATTCTATTTGGACCTACAGGGACTGGACAAAACAATGGGAACATGCGAGAAATGAATGCTTGGACACGACTGCAGATGCTAGCCAAGCCTGTTGGTTGCACTGATGAATTTGACCACGAACTGCACCTATGCAATGTCTTCATACGTTGCAAGTGTCAGTCGTGGTCAAAACAGGATCATACTGTAAGTGCATTATGTCGGCGCTAAGTGAATTCAAACTTAGGCAAATTGTTGGTGCCCGCATGGTGAGTGCTTCCGTAACCAAGAAAGGGATTTGGTGAAAGAGAAACCATATCGAAGATTTATACCGGGTATAGGGAATGCGGAAAAACATCACCCGCTAAGTCACAACACGGATGAAAGTGTGTGTTGGCCGGGAATTGCAGCGCGAGCTGGAATTCCGACCACTCACGAGTGATGCAAATGCCTGTAACAGGAAAACTTGGTGCCAAAGTCATAAAACGTGGACCACGAAGCAGTGGAAGAAAGTCATTTGGTTGAATGAGTTTGCGTCGTAACGATGATCCAGTGATGATTTGGGCAGCTATTTCGTGTTATTCTATGGGCCCCATGATTACTCTGCAAGGTGGTTTTACTGCCAAAGATTATGTAACAATTGTGACTAATCGAGTTCGTCCCGCAGTACAGTATTTGTTCTCCAGTGGCGAAGCTGTGTCTCAAGACGACATGTCCCCTGCTCATACAGATCGCATCATCCGGGGATGGTTTTATGAACACGAGGCTGAATGGTTGCATCTCTCGCCGCCACGGCAGCTACCTGATTTCAATATTATTGAGTCTTTGTGATCTACTTTGGAGAGAAGTACGCGTGATCGCCATCCTCCAGATCTTGCCACTATTTTGCAGGAAGAATGACAGAAGATTCCCCTGAAAATCATACGACTGGCAGCTGTTTTGAATGCCAACGGTTTCCCTACACATGTTAGGCATAGTAATGGTTGCGTTTTTGGTGTTTCCATATTTTTGTCCACCACCTGTATTTAGATGTAATTTACCCGGCTCACTATAATGCACGGTAGTAATTTTCTCGAAAATTTATGTATGTTGGACTGTTTTTACTATTTCATGGTTTTAATTATTCCTTGTTGCCTATATTGCCCCCCTTTTTAGGTTTTCACAATTATTTCAGTATATTTCGATAATTTAAACGGGATAATACCGGAAAAGTTAAAATAAGCTGAAATGTTACCGGTGAAAAACAATAGATTCCATGTCTGTTTGGCAGGAATGTGTTTCACTGTTGCTCCAGCTTCTCTTTTACCTGAAGTAGCAAATTTTTAATGCTGCAGTATGAGAATTGCAATTTTGCATTTTCGATCTCATTTCATTGTATTGAACGGGCGAGGGAATATACAAGATTCAAATCTAAACGCAGCAACGACGTCTCAACATATGTACGCGTTGTAGTGAGAAACATAGTCATTACCTCACACTGATGCTTGCAGTTCCTGTATGACCTTTGAATTTCAGAATCATGCACACCGCGAGGTTATTACAGACTAACAATGTGTTCAACCATCACCTTCAGATATAAGCCACTCCGACAGCGCATAAGACTTTTGGTGTTTCCTACATATTACTGTACTCATCCCAGTGCTAGAAAATACGCGACGCATCAAGGTCAAGAAAGGCTGGTAATCGACGTTGAGGGCATATTTCTTGTTCGTGTTGAAGTTCAATTTGTGTGTGGGCTAGACTGCGAAAGTACTTGGATAAATTATTATTATTGCTCACGAGGCATCGAAGTAACACTGTTAGAGGGTCATCAGAAGAGTAAGTTCGCAGGTGACTATTAAAAAAAATAAAAAAAGCATCGTCGAGGGGTGTTATTGCAGAACAGGACCTTAGCAGGTAACAACTTAACCATCAGTTGCTGCTACAGTGCACTCGCCGAGTAAGGTTGCAATATGTTGCCTTTACCTACCTCCCAAGCACTAGACAATCAGATCTTAGTCTAGCGGTTTTAATATATTGCAGAGTGGTTGTCATCTATTTTGTCTAGTGGTCTGCCAGTCCCCTCTATTGACACGGAAACTTAATCACTTCTTTGTTGGATCTGTCTGTATTTTAAGAACTTAAGAGAAACAATTTTATTTTAACTTCAGCGAACAGTTTTGACCACACTCCTCTCGCCATATTTTAATACGAGCGCTAAAGACGTGGCGTGGTGCGACTAAACGGCTCTGTTATCAAAATTGTTGAGGCTTTCGCGGCCACTGTCGCCATACTGCCTACTTGTTTCTGTGTCGGTTCTTCGCGGACATTTGATTCGCCAGCACGACTGACTAGCATAATTAAAGCTTCAGCGTGCACCACCAGGAGAGGGTGGAACTTCGACAGTGCCAGCCACACGTGCTGGCGAAATGTCAGAAAAATTGTCAAACAAACGTCCTCCGAGAAACTTGTGACAGAAGCTAACAAGCATTATGTGAATCCTGTCGTCGTCATCGCCACCAGCATACGCTCATTGCTGCATAAGTCTTCTGACAGGGCAGACGTGCTTCAGCATATTTGCGGTGTCGTTCTCTATCATTCATCTAACGTCATGCTCTCTGACTCTCGCACGCAATTTGCAGTACGAAGTGACAGATAATTTGCTCCGAAGTGACTACTTCTTTATCTGGAGACACCAATCGACTCGGACAGTACCCAAAAGAGCCCGACCCCAGTAGCTCAGAAAAACGAAACAGATTCTGTACAGTCGACAACCGTCGAGAAATGTGCTCCACCGCGCCGCCGATACACCCATACCAATCTTTAGGACAGCTTAGAAGACAATCTTTTCCCAATCGGATTAACGACTGCGGCTCTACACGCAGGGACAGGTGCGCTTATCTGTCGAGATTCAGGTGTAGGTAGTCTGCAGATTTTCGAGTTGTAGGGGAAAATTGGTGTCGCATCATGAAGAATAAAGTATCATAGTACGAATTCCTTATATCATCATCTTATATAGTCACCAAACCAAAGCTTGTATTGAGAGAATTTCAGAACAATATGGGGTTGCCCCCTTAAGTCTAACTGAAGAATGGTGTTCTTCCGGCCAGCAAAGGTTACATGTCGGAGCATTTTTCCCGAATTGCAACTGCCTCCATGATTCGTCTTCCCATCGCTACTGAGCGATTGCTGAGAGGGACCGGTGAGACTTGATATCCATTACCAGCTGTCGTAGATGACAGAGGGCTGTGCGCAAAAGGCAGGGACCCGGTTCCGAATCCAGGTCCAGAGCACTGTTTTAAGTTTCACATACCATCATTGTAGTAAGCGCTCTACTCAGAATAAGGGAACTAATTCTCAGCAGAAGCTCGTAGGTTCTGGATAAAAGCAAAGTTCCCGCTGCATCTTTCGTCTTGGGGATGGGAAGACATCACGGGAAATCCTCCTTAGAGTTCGGTGGGGAAAAGAGAGAGGCCAGAGACAACCTTAAGCTTTGACACAGGCTGAGGCCTGGTTCCTGCGAAACACTGAAATCTGGATTAGAATACCGATCCGGGTTGGGCGCTGATTTCATTGGCCGGTTACAGTCATCGCACCGCAGATGATTTTATGAAACTGAGAGCTGTCATTATCACGCGAAGCCCTTTCTGTAAGGGTATACGTCGACATGTTTCACTGAAGCGAGTGCACCAGACAAGTAGCAGTATCTGTCACGAGGAGCAATTACAGACTTTTTCACAAGGTTTCAAGGATACTTCCGCAGCTCCTATTTTATATATGGCAACGCATTGCACAGACAGTCTCTGGGAGTGTTTACTTTCCTCTAAATGCGTTAACAGTACACGCAATACAGAAAGTGGTAAATAACAAAATTAACGCAAGAAATGCACATGAAGAGAATCTACATAAATCACCTAACGCTGCACTATACTGTTATGCGGGGAACTGATTCTTAATATTTCTGTACGGCAGCTATAGCCCTTCTCCGGCAAAATCCCCGACCCCCCACCTCGCACGCTGCTCGCTGTTCAATATACAGACAGGCAGTACATGTAATGGAACATTGAAACGAACTACCGCTGTACTCTGTACCCCCATGCAATTTTCTTCAAACACTGCATTTAGGTACTTGCTTTCCCTTGTAACTCTTATCTCTTCTCCGACCGCCTACAGGAGAAGCCTTCCTGCAAAATTTAGTGCTTGATTTGTCGTCTTGTTTCTCGATGGTCTTGCCCTGCATACTCCTCAGCAGTAGCGGTTGAACCTAACCGAGTTTGCAGTGGCATAACTTTTGCCGCCAAATCCCCATTTTTTTTGGTTAATCGTCATCGCTGATTAGCCTGTTCATTCGTTTATTGAGACGAACGGGAGTTTACAATGCAGTAAAAGATACGTATGTTAGTAACACTATTTTTTCTCTGATAGAATTCTAAACATGGAACAATACGCAGGATAGAGTCGCATTGGTTGCAACAGTAACGTGATAATTTTTCGTTGTCATTTATCGTTATAAAAAAGGCAAAAATTAATCCTTACACGGCCATTGCTTTAGCGTACATGGTATAACTTCATGTTGCATCTGCTCGCCAGAAACTAGAAATAGCGTCTATACACCAGGTAGATGTCGGTAGTCCAATCTGAATCTCTTCATGATTTTCTTTCACAGATCTCTGCCGCTTCCCATTATACTGCCCCCCAGTCCTTTCCATTCGTGTTCTTATTCTGCTCTTGCTTCGCCCTCCCTCTTTTACTTTTCTTTTGGCGTTCCTCATATACAGCGCATGACAGAATGGCGCCCCCAAAGGAAACAGCGACCAGGACACGTTTGCCCGCTGCCGTATCCAAGCCTGCCTGCCTGTCCGTTTCCTGTTTTATCTGGCACACGTGCTAGATCACTCGCCTGTGCACTACGAACCGGCATTATTGAACTAGCCCTATCTGCTATTGGCAGTATCGAAATAAAGGGGGGAATACGAGCTTAGGGTGAGGGACAAACCATGTTGTTTGAGCAGAGAACACGAGGTAAGCAACACTTTTTCCATAAAACTTTTATTTGCCTTTGCCCTCTGAAAATGAAGCTCATACATATGACAGGATTCCATATTTGGGAACTGTGAGCTCGACACTTGAGGCCGCGAGATGTCTGTGGAGAGACGCAAGACGACGTTATTGATCAAACAGGTCTCGCCGCACCGCACGCTGCCGGCGGCGTGCACTGCTGGACTAAATCTGCTCTCCCCGTGACTGCCGATAACAGATCGCGGAGCATTCTTTGCTGACACATCTTGCGGAGCTTCCTTCCTGTATCTTGTGGCACGATACTATACTGTCACTGCATTGTGTGTGGGCTTATATACAAGGGAAACACCGAACGAAATTATCTTTCCTGTGAAATCAAAAGACACAACAATAACCGAGATTAAAGTTTATTCGAAAGCGCACATATTTGGAAATCTGTGTAAGGAAATCTGCTCTTGCGTTTCGCCTCACCCCATGCTTTGTAAAATGCTTCGATCCTCCTTGGAATGCTGTCGATACTGTGGTCGAGACATTGGTACCCAAAGCTGTTCCACTTTTGGACGGGAGCTCTCCTGAGATCTCTGCCAGAGACAGAGGAGGGTTACGACTACTACGCACTGCAATTTTCAACTAGTCCCAAGGCAGCCCAACCGGTTTCTTGTCAGCAGATACCGTAAGCCATTCCGTCTGGTTGTTCCCGCCTTTCGAAAGAAATTGTTGACGAAGTGGACGCCGTGTCCTCTAGCATTATCGTCTTTCGGACGAAACCAACGCCGAAATGTTGACGAACGTCGGACAGGAGAGTAAGGTTTTGTATCCTGTCACGTTACTCTTGATAACGATGAGAGGCGTCCGACGTCCGTGCTACATGATACCAGCCCAAAATATGACTAGCCCATCTCCCTGCCGAGCCTGTGAGACTGCACTCCAGAGATACAGTATGTATTGGTACCTAGCTGCATCCACACTCTTCTATGTCGACGATCGGGTGTCAGACAAATCCTCCACTCGTCGGTGATCAGAACACACAACCGCTGGTACAGGTTCTTCCAGTCCAGGTCTTCTTTTATCCACTTTGTTCGCTCACAACGGTGCTGGGAGGAGGAGGTGAGGGGGGGTACTGTTGTTCGTAGAGGGTGACTAGAGGCCATGTTAATTGTTTAAAGACCGTTGCGTGGCGTATGGTTGGGCGCAGTCCTCCCATTCGCCATTATCATAGTAGCTCGCAGTTATGCTATGTTCTCCTCGGATAGATCAATAATCTGTAGCTGGTGGTCATCAGCTGGTGTTGTTGACCACAGGCGATCGCCACGAGGTATCTTTTTATTTTATTTCTTTGTCACGATATCAGTAGAATGTTCGAATGACTTCACTGTGGCGTACACCAATTCGGCTTGCAAAATTACCGTTCTGATAATCGTTTTTGTGTGTGATATGTCAGTCTAATCACGGTCTAAGGTAGCAATGAATCTACTAGGGATGTTGACAGATTGACCTGTGTACTAAAGCGGCATTGTCTCGTTCACCATTGGAGAGAGAAGCGCGCTCTACTGAATAGTACTGAGAACGTAGATTTGGTTTGACCTCCGTTACACATGGAGACACAAGTGGCAATTTATTGTGGTCAAAAAACTGTCGAGAATAGGGATTTCCGATCTAAAAATATGATCTTTGAAGAGTGCCAGGGCACGACAAAACTTTTTTCAGTATCAGACATATTTATATATCCACCAGTCGACGAACTCGTCAGGTTCTTACCCTGTTACGTGGACACAAGACAGATAAAATGGACAAGCCGATACACATTATCGTGTCAAAAGTATGTGGACACCTCCACACTTCCCTTTTTATGCCGTGAACTCCTCACTGAGGTGCCTGAAAGTTTGTGTAGTAACGGCAGCCCAGTGTTCCTCAAGAGCCAGAGAAGGTAGTGGTGTTGGATGCTGGGGTCTGGAGTGAAGTCCTCCATCGGGCTCAGGTCGGGACTCTGTATAGGCCAGTGAATTTCAGGAATGTTATCGTCCACAAAGCACTGCCTCACAGATGCTGATTTACGACTGGGTGCAAGATGTTCCTCTACTTGTGGAGTACACAGGCTGTAAAATGAGTTACCTTCTGCATTTGGAATTTTTTTCAGCACAAGAAATGGAACACACCCTAAACACGAGAAACAACCCCATATCGAAACACCACCTTCTCCGTACTTAACGGTTGGCACAGCACATGATAGTAGGCATCATTATCTAGGCATTCGCTAAACGCAGACTTTTCCATCTAATTGCCACGAGATATAGAGCGATTCGTCACTCCGAATCACTCGTTTCCAGTCTTCCACTGTTTACACTATCTCAAGCATTGCTTAGCGCTGACTACAGAAATGTGTGGTTTGTAAGGAGCTGCTCGACCGTTGTATCCCATCCTTTTGGAATTCCTTACGCACAGTCATTGTGCTATGTCACAATCCCATTAACAGCAGTCCACTTGGGCTACTTTAAAATGGTTTGAAATGTCCGTGATGGATCAATTACTCATATGACGTCCAGTGACTAGTGTACCTCCCAAGTCACTTTGGGATCCCCCTACCGGATCCACCTCTCGTGACATCTAGTGGCCAATTTCGCATTATATAGCGGTGTCCAGATGTACTAACCGAACACGACAAGCATACGACACGACCTGGCGACATAATAGCCTTGTCACATTCAGAATGGTTCAAATGGCTGTAAGCACTTGCCATCTGAGGTCATCGGTCCCCTAGACTTAGAACTACCTAAACCTAACTAACCTAAGGACATCACACACATCCATGCCCGAGGTAGGATTCAAAACTGCGACCGTAGCAGCAGCGCGGTTCCGGACTGAAGTGCCTACAACCGCTCGGCCACAGCGGCCGGCTTGTCACATTGTATGAGTGGGGTCTCCAGAGTCCGCTCCCGATTCTCATCCAAAACTTCCTGTCGCTCCGTACTTTCCGTGTCCAAGTTGGTGCTTCCCATAGTTCCCCCTGTATTCAGGAGAATGGCGTTCCTCAGGGCTCCGTATTGAGTGTCTATTTTTAGTGCCTATTTACGGTCTAGCAGCAGCTGTAGGGCCGTCGGTCTCACCTTCTCTGTATGCGGATGACTTCTGCATTTCGTACTGCTCCTCCATTACTGGTGTTGATGTGCGGCGCCTATAGGGAGACATTCACAAGGCGCAGTCATGGACTGTCGTCCACGGATTCCAGTTTTCGGCCTCTAAGTCGTATGTCATGCACTTCTTTGGGCGTCGTACCATTCATCCGGAACCCGAGCTTTACTTTCATGACGATCCACTCACTGTAGTGGAGACATATTGATTCTTAGGACTGGTTTTCGACGCCCGATTGACTTGGCTACCTCACTTTCATTGGCATAAGCGGAACTGCTGACAGCACCTCAATGCCCTCCGGTGCCTGAACAACACCAACGGGGGTGCAGATCGCTGTACGCTGCTGCGGCTCTACAGAGCCCTTGTACAATCCCGCCTTGACTGTGGGAGTCTGATTTATGGTTCGGCGGCGCCCTCAGTGTTGCGTTTACTCGACCCAGTGCACCATTGTGGCGTTCGACTAGCGACTGGAGCTTTTTGAAAGAGTCCGGTGACCAGTGTCCTGGTGGAGGCCAGAGTTCCTCCATTGAAGGTCAGGCGGGCACAACTGCTCACCAGTTACGTTGCACACGTTCGTAGTTTTCCTGCGCATCCGAATTACCGTCTACTTTTCCCAGCCACGGCGGTTCATCTCCTGCATCGGTGGCTCAGGTCAGGGCTTACGATTGCGGCTCGCGATCAATTCCTTCTGTCTGAACTGGAGTCCTTCCCGTTACCACCTCTCCCCAAGGTCCATTCACGTACACCTGTTCAATCCCGCGTCCGGCCATCCTGATTTAGGTTTTCCGTGATTTCCCTAAATCACTCCAGGCAAATGCCGGGATGGTTCCTCTGAACGGGCACGGCCGACTTCCTTCCCCATCCTTCCCTAATCCGATGAGACCGATGACCACGCTGTCTGGTCTCCTTCCCCAAAACCAACCTACCAACCACGTACACCTCCATGGTGTACACCTAGGCCGCAGATTCTTCTGGACCTTTCGCATGGCCCTAAGGACTCCGTTAACCCTGCGGCTCTCTAATATAATTTCCTCTCCATTTTCGGCATGTACTGGGGCCATGAAGTGGTTTACTCCGACAGCTCAATGGCTGATGGTAACGTAGGCTTTGCGTATGTTCGTGGAGGACATATTGAACAGCACTCCTTGCCAGATGGCTGCACTGTTTTCACTGCAGAGCTCGCGGCCATATCTCGTGCTCTTGAGCACATCCGCTCATGCCCTGGCGAGTCATTTCTCCTGTATACTGACTTCTTGAGCAGCCTACAAGCTAACGACCAGTGCTACTCTTGCCATCCTTTGCTATCGTCTATTCAGGAGTCCCTCTATACCCTGGAACGGTCCCGTCGTACAGTGGTGGTTGGGTGGACCCCAGGACACGTCGGAATCCCAGGCAACGAACTTGCCGATAGGCTGGCAAAACAGGCTACGTGGAAACCGCTTCTGGAGATCGGCATCTCCAAAACCGACCTGCGTTCTGTCTTACGCCGCTGGGTTTTTCGGCTTCGGGAGACGGAATGGCATGACAGTACTCACAACAAACTGCGTGTCATTAAGGAGATTACGAATGCGTGGAAGTCTTCCATGCGGTCCTCTTGTAGGGAATCAGTTGTCCTCTGCCGGCTCCGCATTGGCCATACGTGGCTAACACTTGGTTACGTCCTCCGTCCCGAGGACCCACCTCGGTGTTGCTGTGGCTCACAAATGACAGTCGGCCACCTCTTGCTGGACTTACCACTTCCAGCCGCTCTGCGGCTGTTCTCTGCCGCAGATGCCACTGCGGCCTTTCATCCAGAGTAATACGAATTATTTATGCTGATTTTACAGATTACCGACTTGTTACATAATTTCATACATAAGTGTTAACACTATGCCGTCCGGCGACGCCACAGTGGTGTCGTGAGCATAGTATCGCTCAGTGGCCGGCGACACCACAGTGATGTCGTGAGCATAGTATCGCGCAGTGGCCGGCGACAGCACTTTAGTATCTTTTGCATTCTGTTGATGTTTTGTTTATGTAACAATAAGTTACACACGAAAACAATTTTTTTGTTTTTACAAGTACTTGTGCCCTTTCATAATGGCGGACGGAAGAGACAATAGGATTATTTACAATGAATGCAAGGACATCTTGTCTGACGTCCCGGACGACTTGGCCGGTTGGGAAGAAGACATTGGATATCAAAAAAATGAAAGTGAAGCAGAATCGTAGGAAGATAGTGAAATACGTCCAAGAAGAATTCGGCGAACACTACGGTTGCCAACTGATTCAGCTGAATCAGACCGTGCACAGTGGTCAGACTTGGATTTACCGAGGACCAATAATAAATCTGAAGGATTCCGGGTCCAAACATATTTCCCAAAGATACACAGAGCGTCGAGGATATCGTAGAATTATATATTGGGAACTGTCTATTTGAATATATTAGCAACGATACCAACAAGTACTACAGTCAAAATTTAAACAGAAGGAAACTGGTTAAAAAATGCCAAATTTGTCGACGTTATGGAACCCGAACTTAGAAAATAGTTTGGGCTTTCCATCCTTATGGGAATTGTAAAAAGAGCAAGGATCCGTGATTATTAGTCAACGAATCCATTGATAGACACACCGATATTTCGCAAAACGATGTCCCGCAACCGATTCAGACAAATATAATCTTTACATTTTTACGACAGCAACAATAAACCGGATAATGCCAACCGGCTTGCCAGAGTGCAGTTCGTAATTCATTATATTTCCAAAAAGTTTAAAGATTAATGGTCTAAGGGCGCTGCAGTCATGGACTGTGCGGCTGATCCCGGCGGAGGTTCGAGTCCTCCCTGGGGCACGGGTGTGTGTGTTTGTCCTTAGGATAATTTAGGTTAAGTAGTGTGTAAGCTTAGGGACTAATGGCCTTAACAGTTAAGTCCCATAAGATTTCACACACATTTGAACTTTTTTTTGAAACTTTTAAGCTAAGTCAAAACATCTCAATTGATGAAGGAATGATACCGTGGCGTGGACGGTTAAATTTTAAAGTTTACAATCCGTCGAAAATTACGAAATATGGCATACTCATTCGGATGCTGTGTGATTTCAGTACGGGATACATTTCCTCATTCAAGATATATTCCAGCTCTGGAGAGCCTTGAGCAAAAACAGTGATGGAACAGTTGACACCGTCTGATGGAAAGTGGCATCGCCTCTGCATGGATAATTATTATAACAGTGTAGAACTTGCAGAGAAGTTACTTAAAAAGAAAATTCAAGTTTGTGAAACGACACGGCAAAATAGAGGATTTCCGGAAAATTAAAGCGCGCAAAAGTCAGTGCGTTAGAAGCTTGTCATCAACGGAGAGGTAACAGGCGGCCGGCGACAAGCCAAGTAATCCGAATTAGCGCTGCCGGCGAATAAATTTGTACGAGACGTGCGGACGGAAAATGTTAACAATCTTCCGTCGGTTCTTGGTAGAACAACATTATAATAAATGAAAGCAAACTGGTGCTTTTTATTTATCATACATAAGTGTTGTTTTGTCGTGAAAATTGTTTTTTAGTAACATGACTGTAACCTGGGATAAGATAATTTTGTCGTGAGTACAGTTTGCGGCGCTCGTAACTGCTTCTAAATTTGCTAGTAGCTCTGTCGTCTTGATGCACGTTTTCACTTGTGATTTACAGTATTCACCAGCTTGTACTGTCTGGTCTGCAAACGCAGATTTGCGGGCTTGTACCCGTCCGTGTCCCACGTTTGTATATACAAGGACGCTGAAGACATACCACGACTGCCGCGATTCTCTCCTCTTTTTTATGCTCGTCCTACGGTGCTGTGTACGCTCGAGACCAGGTTGTTGACTGAATAATCAGAGGTGTTGCGCAACAAGTGTGTATATCCTTCCCGTTTGCAGAACACTAAACCAAAAATCGCCAAAACATTTGCTCAGATAACGTGCACAGTTTGGCGACAACGTGCTTGCTGGAGACTGAAGACTGCCGTTTGGTTCGTATCCTACAGGAAAGGATTCGGCGATCAGAGCTCGTTAGCAGTGCAGAGATAACAGAATTCTCCGCTTTTGAACGCACATGCACAGGGCAGATGTAAGAAATACGTTCTGTCGTAGCGGAAAACTGATATTGTTTCCTCGCTCCCGTTTGCTAAGATTTTTTAAAAGTATTGTTCATACTGCATCCCGCGCCATTGTATGTCTTAATGCCTGCTTCGTCATTTTCACTGCCGTAATATTTATGACCATACGTGTGAAGCGGGTAAATATGTAAGGTATTGGTACATCCGTAGGGGAAGTTCTAAATGGATTCACTTGAAATATGTTTTATATGCTAAGCAGTTTACTATATAGCGTACGATATAAGCTATCTGGTAGGATTAGAGTAGCCCCATTTTTCTGTAAATTCCTAAATGATGTAGGGATAAATGGCTCTGACCACTTCGAGAAAATTAGAAATTTGTTGATAATACCGAGAAAGTCCACGAGAACGATTCGTACGTCGAGCTCGTGGTTCTTACGAGGGTCCTTAAATAAATAATGTCGCATACTATTTCTTATATTCGTTATAGGAAAACGTCGTTTTAGGTGAATTTAATCCGTTACGTATTCTGCACGTGTGCGAAGTTGCGATCGATTAACATTCAAGACAGAGCCCTGTGGCGCCTACGCAAGACACTCGTTAGAAGCAATTCTTGGTTTCAGAAAAAGTAATCTTGTTTAACAACCCTAACAGTTTCTGCACAGTTTTTGGTAATGGGGCAGTAGATAGGAATACAGTTGGGCTAAGGGTAAAGTTGAAGCGTCAGAAAGTACTTAAACTTGATCGGCTCCGTTCGAGACCTCGTGTCACAGCCGCTACTCCCGAAATTGAAAATGCCATTACCGCGCAGACTGGCAAAGCACAACTCCACAATTTCCCTAGAGTTATCGGTGGGCATTGGAAGTGTGTATGCAGTGAGACAGACTAATGGGTATTCAAAGGTGTGTACGAAATGGGCTCCGCGAATACTCGCAACAGACCACAAGATTCAAAGACAAGCCATTTTACCTGAACTTATGGAGCAGCTTGAGGCCAATGTATGTGATGAAATCTGGTGCATAACTTTGAGCCGAAAGAAAAGTTAGTCACAGGAGTGGCATCACCCACAATCACAAAAAAAAAAAAGAAATCAAGACAGCTCCCTGTGTTGGCAAAGCTATGTTGACAATTTTTTGATGGCGTCATTCTCGTGTATGTCTTTCAGAAAACGGCCAACATTAATTCATTAATTCGGAGGCATATGTGAAGACTAAAGAAACTCAAGAACCGAAGAACCGTTTCCCACGTCAGACAAGAATTCAAAAGAAATCTTGCTGCGATACGACAATGCATGCCCACACACACGTCTCAGAACCCAGGTAAACGTCACTAAATCGGGTTGGACATACACACCTCGACCACACTATAGCCCATACCTGGCACCCTCTGACTTCCATCTGTTCGCACAACCTAATGATACTCTACATGGGACGCTCTCTGAAGATAGTGATAGTGTAATTTTTGCGATGAGAACATGGCTACGAGCACAGGACAAGCGCTTCTACCAATTGGTAATACATGTTCGTACACAACGGTGGCGTAAGGACATATAGAACGTAATTGAGAATGTGTAGAAAACTACTGTGTGTTAAAGAAATGTTGGTAGATATTGTCACCAAACCCTACTTCTTAAAAATAAGTATGTTCTGAGAAAAAACTGCGAGGCATTGTTTATTGATCGACGCTCTTGAGAAGCGATTTAGACATTATGCCAGATGCTGCCTCCAAAATATTTTCCGTAAACATATACGAGAGAAAGTCGTACCTCTGTCACAGTACTTCATGAAATTACTGATAACTTATAACACTCGCTTGTTGGTGGAAGTAATCATTTACAAATGGTTAGGAACATTACTGAGTTCGTTCCGATAGACCGTCAAGTACTAAACGAAGGGTCCCAAGAGAGCTTCGTTAAGTGTTGCCGCATCTCTAACAGTACGAGAACAAATACAACCTCTGTGATGTGCGACAATGCGCGATTAAGTGTCTATGGACTCAACAAGGAGTTCTGCAGTTGCTTGTTATCGAGAGCGTGCCAAAACGATAGTTGACGTGGTCGGTCACGAACAGTTGGTCGAAGGAAGTATTCGAAAGAAAGGAAAGTAGTATACTGAATTTAGCGGTCGCATGCCGGAAGAATATTGAAGAGTAACTAGCAAGTAGGGAATGCTGTCCAAGATAGAAGCACTCACGAAAGTAGTTTTATTCGTATTTCGTGGCTTGATTTTGCTATACATAACGCAATATTATCACTCAAAAATATCTTTCGATAAAGGGTATAATAAAATAATACTAGCATCTCAATTCATTGTATGTATTGAACTCCATCCAACCGATCATGAAATAATACTGCTACTGAAAAGTCGATCGTCTATAAGGAGAGGAGTCATTATCGACGAAGTGAACGGGCGAGAGAAACGTCACAAATGCATTGCGTCATACTGTACATCAGCTAATAAGAACCAGAGCTTGCCATGACTATGGACGTTTAGGAAAAAAAGAACGTCTTAATTATGAATCAGACTTACCTTAAAGCCTCCTAAATGGCGCGAGGCTCAATTTTGTAATGCAGGTCTTGCGGATAAGAAATTATCGCAAAAAGCATGTAACCGTGGCAGGCACGGCTGTGCGGCTTATATTACCTCAGGGGAAGGGCTGACAGAGTTTAACAAATACATACACAGCTATAATTGGTAGAGACTAAGGCTTTGAAGTGTCCTTTGCATTGGTTATCTGTGGAAAAACTTAAGTTGGCTTTGGGAACAACGCGAATGGCCCCCAGTGCTTTGCAGATAACATGAAAGTTAAGACTGACACGTGGACAGACGAGTTGTCCAAACCAGTTCCTGTGGTAACCGTCAACCTGTCGTTCTGCTTCCTTCTACACAGTCTCTATTATGCTCATATAAGCAGGGCTCTTCGATCATACCGTTACCGTATTGGATTATTTTGCCGGAAATGTCAGCCTTAACGTTGAAACTAGCTTACATTGTTATATATCATAAATTGTACGTGATATGTCACGGTTCTACACGATAATGGAAAGTAGCAAAAGACTGTTCATCTGACGACACTGTTGATTTCAGACTATTTTCCCTGAATTTTTATAATTTCTTGTGAGTGCCTGGAAAAGAACAAAACTAAACTATGTTCTCTGTGAAAAGTGTTGCCGGCCGCTGTAGCCGAGCGGTTCTAGGCGCTTTAGTCCGGAACCGCGCTGCTGCTACGGTCCCAGGTTCGAATCCTGCCTCGGGCATGGATGTGTGTAATGCCCTTAGCTTAGTTAAGTTTAAGTAGTTATAAGTCTAGGGGACTGATGACCTCAGATGTTAGGCCCCATAGTGCTTAGAGTCATTTGAACCATTTTGAAAAGTGTTATTCGTTTAGGTTTCTGTACAGTGGTGGGCTTGCATTATTCCTACAGTTGCAGTTTGGCTTTTTGAAATGTAACGTGCTTGCGATTTGATTGGGGGGGGGGGGGGGGAGGAGATGTCCACACGATAACTGAAGTGACTGAAAAACCGTCGCGAAGCCACTATTTAGTGTTTACAGATTATTCTCACAATGCAGACGTCTGTCTTTTTTCAGTTATTTCATCTTCCTTGAGTGGTTAGCATGGAACATGACAGATGGAGTGAATATTTAGATGCACAGAGCAGAATTATTTTGCAGAGTTTGGTGCGGTGTAGGGTTTGCTTGCAAGTGTTTCGCAGAACTTACGTTTCATTACATCGCTGGCATAGAAGGGTGTCGTTCAAAAGTGCCGTGGACTTCGTTGTCGCGTTTCGTAGCCATCTTTACAATTTCCGATAGATATCTGTAATGGACTTGGGTGAAATCAGAAGTAAATGTACGGGCATTTTGTATGTGTCATTTCACAGCTCAGGTATCGTTGTTTGTTTATTTTTCTATAAGACAAGGAGGGGTAGCCAACGCTAGCCTTAGTTCTGTACTGTACTCGAGGGTATTGCCGTGTCTTCGAAGTAATCCTGCGATGGCAGTGCGAAATGGCTTCCTAGTATGCCAGATTCAAAGTGTCCAGAAAACATCGAATTTATCACATATTGAAATATTTTAGGGCCATAGTTCTTCAGTTTTTGGTTTTGGTAGCTTACGTATAATCTTCGTTCTTGTTTAGAGAAACAAAAATGCTACTCGTTTTCCACGCATAGACACTGCAGTCTCGTGCCGGGACTCAACAAAGAGCACAGTGTTTTCGATGTCTGGAGTTAAGGACTCGGGCTCTCTTTTTGTGCACGAGCAAACTGCTCGAAATTCGTGCACGTTCAACGATTGAAAGGCAGCACACTACCGAACTTACTTGGCACTTGTCTCATAAATAAAGTACATGACTCTACAGTCACCTTAATATAAGTGTTACAGGGTTTCTGGAATGTAAATGGTGCCGGCGTAGGTGACTTAAATCACAAAACGTAGGTGTTACCTTAACAGGGAACAGTTAATTTCTTCTCACACGCTTACGCAACTCGAACTACAGTTCCTTCACCAAAGACATGGGCGTCCTTAGGACAGCAGACTATGGCTTCCCTTTACATTTCGTCAGTGATGCATCTGTAACGAAAAACGGTGACTGCTCGTCGCTTTAAAAAAAATAAAAAGAAATAAAATAAAATCAGTGTGGCTCTAGGCTACCATTCGGTCTCATACTCACACCACGGAAGTATGTCATTTCCGGCGTCTTTTCTTCTTAGTTACTTTTTGCTTCTACTTAACAGCGAACAGTTGAAAATATAAACAAATACTATGGACAGAACAATGTAAACAAACGAGACTGACCCTGATGGTGTACAGAGCTGCCATCCGGCAATTGTAAGTGATTCTGTGTGCATACATAGCCAGTCACCGATGACAACCTCGAAGCATGATCGGTCCTGTACTCTTGCTCTTCTTCAAATGATAATGGACATAGTAGAGGCCTTTCCGCTTTACAATATTCTAAAGTTTCCTAATTCCTACAGTTACTTCGAAAACTCACGAAGTTGAAAGAATGCAGCTAACTGCATTAGGGTATAGAGCTCATACATACCTCTCAGATCACACGTATAGACTTAAAAACATTCACAAGAATCGTAATCCTATATCTATGATTTAAGATTTTCAAGCTTTGTACTATTAGGCAGTTACCTGAAGCCTTTAGGTCCACCAATCGCAGCGCATATGTGTTCACTTTGTGAGCTCACAATCTGGCCAGACGTACTTTGGCGAGGTATTATGTAACATTAAAGTGTGTGTAGGTGCTGACAGATGTTGGTTTGACTTTATAGTTTAGTTTCGTAGTATTTTACAAGTCTCCTTTTCTCTTTCTTTCCAGACAGATTCTCTGACAGTGACTTTCTAAGTAGTCGAAACAGACTGTGATAAAATTTCTGTGATCCGACGCTAGAAAAGGGCAATAAAAGAACTTTGTTTACAAGATGATTATTACTGTATTCACTCTAGTCTAGGTATGCGACTGTTCCCGAACAAGATTATGTCGCCCCCGCGTGAAACAGGGTGCATTGGAAAACTTCATTGTATAACTTTTGTATGGTACTGGGGATTACAGTAGCAGTCACGAGAGAATCGCGAACTTTTTAATTAAAGAGTTAATCCTACTGGTTGGTAGACTAAGAGCAGTATGGGTATAAGACCGGCGGTATTCAGGATCACTGTGGCAAACCACTTAACTATCACCTTTATTTTAGAGGAAACGTCGTTACTTTTCATTCAAAGCATCTGCTGTGACAGGCACCGTATCAGTACCACAAGATGGATAGCTGGTCTTATGTTTTAATGAAAAAGAATGACGTAACACAGTAGAAAACTAACCTTCGTATAAGATGTGACTGACTTTTAGCGAGTGATTTTCGTTTTAAATGGATGGACGCAGGTTCTAGATAATCCTCCTGCTACCCTCTTCGTTCAGTGTGTTAATGTTCGTACGAAAAGTTGTACAATTTTTATTTCAGTTTCCTTACTGAATTTACACTGTGAACTCCACAGCTCTTTCCCATTTATTTAAGAGGATAAGCTCCCGCAAGTACGACTCCTACATCAATCCATGATTGAGAACCTCAAAACGGTATTCCTGAAGATCGCGCCTTCGCTCTGAAGTATCTAAGAGATCTGTTAAGAAAATTCCGGAACTTTGTATATATTTCCTCTTCCGGAAGCAGTCTCGGTGCGCCTGTTGCTGGATCGCGCGAAGAGCCGTCTGCGAATTTTCTTTTATCTTGTCTATTGTTGCAAATCTTTGTCCTTTCAAAGGGGCTTTCAACTTAAGAAGTAAAAAAAAGTCCACAGGGGCCAAGGCTGGAGAGTACGGAGGATGAGGCAGCACAGTGATTTCGTTTTTTGTGCAATAGTGACGGTTCAACAGGGATGAACGTGCGGGTGCGTTATTGTATTGCAAGCCATGAATTATCTCGCCACATTTCAGGCCGTTTCCTTCTCACATTTCCTCGCAGGCGTCGCAACACGTCCTGATAGTACCATCGTTAACAGCTTGTCCCTGTGGGACGAATTCATGATGAACTAGTGGGCCGTTGTGACCGAGCGGTTCTAGGCGCTTCAGTCTGGAACCGCGCGACCGATACGGTCGCAGGTTCGAATCCTGCCTCGGGCATGGATGTGTGTGATGTCCTTAGGTTAGTTAGGTTTAAGTAGTTCTGAGTTCTACGGGACTGATGACCTCAGATGTTAAGTCCCATAGTGCTCAGAGCCATTTGAACCATGATGAACTAATCCTTCACCTCAAAGAAAATCATCAGCATGGCTTTGACATTTGATCTGACCTGACGAGCTTTTTTTTTATCTTGGATAACATTTCCCGACCCATTGTGAAGATTGAAACTTCGTCTCAACATAATAACCCGTAGACCCACCTTTCTTCACCGTTTATGACTGATTCTCCTAACGAACGTCTCACTCCCATTTACGCGATCCAAGAGCTCTTCATGGATTGCGAGGCGAAAGTCTTTCTGCTCGTGACTCATGAGCCGTCTGACGAACTTGGCGGCAACACGGTGCAGTCCAAGATACTGTGTCAGGAATTCCTGACATGATCAGACTGAAATGGTGCACTGTTCTGCAATCTTTCGGACAGTCAGTCCTCGATTGGCTCGTACAGTTTCGTTGACGTTCCTGACACGAGTGTCGTCGGTGGACGTCGAAGGGCGTCCTGAACGAGGGTCATCTTTAACTTCCGTCCGGCCAGCTTTTAACCGTGTGAACCATTCGTAACAATGAGTACAGCTTAAGCACTAATCACTGTAGGATTCCTGCATCATTTAGTGTGTCTCTGTAATAATTTTCTCGAGTTTCACACAAAATTTAGTACAGCCGCGTTGCTCCTCTAACTCTACCATCTCGAAAATCGCGAACTGTGCGACAAAACTTTCTACTCAATACAGCGCTTGAACAATAACTAGCTGACCTACAACAGTGAAACTTCCCAGTGTTCCACATTAAACATTGGCGTGGACAGGGATGCCAGGCTCATTTCGCTCCAGCAAACCATTGGCGCGAAATTACGAATGTTCCGTAATTTTTTGAACAGACCTCGTATAGGTTAAATGAGAAACGATAATAGACAATTACCGATCTTTCATCGATAAACTCTGCCATTGTCTTCTTTGCTGAGTTGAGCCAGTATGGATCATTCGAAATTAGTGTTAATTGTTGTAAATGGAGACCGTATTATCCTTCACCTGCAGGAAGCAAGAAAATAGGACGGCACTAATCAGAATGTCCGTGAAACGGAGAGCGAAAGAACTTAATCTCTATTTGATACTATAATTAACAAGAGAAACATTGGGCAACAGACGGCTGTGCATATCGACTTTGGTACACAGTTGGCGAGCAAGTCACGTTTCCGAATCGTGTGGCTGGCGCACGGGTCTGGAGGCGAGGAACGGAACCGAGTAGAGCCGAGCGGAGCCGAAGCTAACGGCGGCTGGGCGGGGTCGCGGCGCACTTCGATTTCCGAAGCCGGGTTACGCTTGCATGAGCTTCGCTCCAGTTGTTTCCTTTTAATGGAGAGCGCGCCAGGCAGTTGCTTCCTCTGTCCCACTAGTGCTTTGCGCACGTGCTCTCAGCAGGTGGACCCAGCAGATAAATTTTTGTGCCGCTGGCGGCGGACTCCGCCCATCAAACAAGACCCAAATAAACGCCACCACCTCAGTTGGCCCGTATCCCTAGGCACGTTATGTAAGCGAAGTGTAATTTTTAAGTTATCAGCAGTATCAGAGAGCAAAGAGTTTTCTGCCTTCTGTACTACACAGACAAGCGTTGGCGCTACGTACTAGTAAGTAGCAATGATATTTGATGAAAATAACCGACAAGGAGACCTTACGGATGAGCCTCTGCGATTTTCTTTATACTTTGAGATTTGAAGGTCAGTGCCTGGACATAAATATCCTATAGCAGTACGATGCAGTTCTCAGAAGCCTTGAAAAAATCGGCTTTGATGATTTTCGAGCCATGTTAAATAAAAGTATTTCGATGTTTAGCTGAGTGCGTAGCAAACTAGTCTCGTAACTGCGATGTCGCTGATTCGGTTCTTACTGTCTTTGGTTTTGACTGTCATTTGAATGCCTGGCAACTACCTGCCGGAAAAGAAATATTTTCAGAAGGCTTACAGTACATTACATTGTAAATCACTTTCAGATAGTCAAATTTGTAGCTATCTTATCGAAACAAGATGGATGTGTGAAATTTTTTCATGTTTTTGAACGTACACACATAAAGAAAACAACCACGGCATTGTCAGTATGATACATGGGTTGTGGACAGCTGCAAGCGCGTGGATTTAAAGTTCACACTTAGCACGTTACTGCTTTGGGGCTAAGAACAGATACTCACACGGTGAGGCCACGACGTTTGGATCACGAATTTACTTCAGACTTTGTACACTTTTAGTAGTCAATAAGGGCAACATAATGTGCAATTTCGAGAAAATTGCAAGGGATGTTTTAAGCGTCACCGCCGGTACGCTGTAACCCCGAGCAGGAGACGGCGGCAGTCATGTGGTTAGCGTTCAAGCTGCATAATCGGTGGATTGCTGGATCGAGCGTAGCTCGTCTTTTTTTAAAAATTATATTATTTCGTACTTATTACATTTGAAAGGTAATAAGATGAAAAGACGTGTATTTGCATGAACTTCCATTGAATTCCCGAAGCTATTTAGCTGTTTACTAATTTTTATTATTACAACAAATATTATACTACTTTTATTTCTATAGCAAGTTAGACAATTTTATCAAGCACCTTAGAATTGTTGATATTAGGTTGACAACGAACGAGAAATCTCTTCTCGTGAAGATGCTATTAAAATACATTCAATCGTACATCGCATGGTTTGCATACAAAGAGAAGAAAGAGAAATTTTTCAAAATGTCTAATGTCATTGATTTCCTTAGCAACTCCGTAGATTCCTTGTGCGTGCGGGAAAACTGCTTTCATTCGATGTAGAAAGTCCTTTTCAATTTGTTTTTTGTGTCTATATGAAAAGTATGATGCTACAACTTGTATTTCGAAAGCACATCCGACGATTAATTGTACACTACTCTCATATTCTGGGATATTATAACTCATAGTTTTATTGAATAAAGTAATTTACACCTTTATTTATCGATTTTTGACTAGTAAAATAAAAATTAGCAAAACCAAATAAATGTTCATGCAGCTACAGTTGTCTTTTCATCATAGTCCCTTTAAATGTATAATGTAAGAAATGATATGACTAGTGTTGGAAAAAGATATAAATTTGAAGAAAGATGATAAGCGGGACTCGATCAAGCGAACCGCCCATGACCGTCGCTCGCTCGTGAGGTTCGCAACGCACCGGTACATCGTTGACACGTAAAACTTGCCTTGTTATTTTCTCAAAAACGCCTTAGTGGGACACGTTATTACTTGCACATTATGTTGTCCTAATGGACTAGCAAAAGTGTACGAAGTCTGAAATAAATCCGTGATCCGAACGTCATGGCCTCCCTTTGTCAGTTTTTAAGTGTCGTACGCAAAAGATTACAGCAGTGGACTGTTTTAAACTTATGACCACCTGTAAACATGAATCTGTCACATTTCTCGTAGTACGGTAGCGAAACGTTCGCCGCCAAGCCACGAAGTTTTTGTCTATTGAAACCGAGTAACTCTTCAGTCTTGTCGCAACAGCTGACGGAAGTCTGTGCACAAAGTGTGGCCCTGAGAGCACATGGGCGCATGTGCTCTGCGCAAGAGTCAGCCACCTGCGTCTTGCTGCTGCACTTGTCGGCAGTTTTAAAACCGATATCGTCTGATAAGAACTGCCCCGTTTCTGCTTGGCGCATTCTTTGCTGTCATTGACCTGCGCGTAGATACGATGTGGAAACACACACACACAAATGTCTCTTCATTACATGGTGTACTTTTGTTGAGTTATTTCGTTCAAGTTTGGCACAATCCTTGCGACAACAGCGCGCATGCCGTACTTACGGATTGAAACGATGCTAGGCTTGTGCTCATCGCGTAATGTAATCTGAGCACGTAAGGGAATTTATCATGTGCTTCCAGCTTTACTAAGAACTTGAAATTTCGAGTTTATGTAGGTCCTGAGTAACAAGTTGATGTAAAACTCTGAAACAGAAGTTGTTTTTTCATTTATTTCCTCATTTTTTGGCAATATACTTTTCAAACACAATGTGCTGTGTACGAAACTCTTACCATAATCATCTAGTAAATGTAGGAAACCTTAGTTTTATCCGTGTCTGCAATAAACTGTCGTTTTCACATACTTAGTAAATGTGACGCCGATTGATTCATGTATACACCACGTGATCAAAAGTATCCGGACACCTGGCTAAAAGTTCGTGGCGCCCTCTATAGGTAATGCTGGAATTCAGTATGGTGTTAACCCACCCGTAGCCTCGATGACAGCTACCACTCTCGCAGGCATACGTTCAATCAGGTGCTGGAAGGTTTCTTGGGGAATGGCAGCCCATTCTTCACGAAGTGCTGCACTGAGGAGAGGTGTCGATGTCGGTCGATGACACCTGGCATGAAGCCGGCGTTCCAAAACATCCCAAAGGTGTTCTATAGGATTCAGATGAGGACTCCGTGCAGGCCAGTCCATTACAGGGATGTTATTGTCGTGTAACCACTCCGCCACAGGCCGTGCATTATGAAGAGATGGTCGATCGTTTTGAAAGATGCAGTCGCCATCCCCGAATTGTCCTTAAACACCCACATACGGGTCTGGGGGTTAGCATCGGCCCGAGGTATTCCTGCCTGTCGTAAGAGGCGACTAAAAGGAGTCCTCACTTTTTGGTTCTATGAGTTCAGGTCCCATTGTATGGTTTGACCTGCCACTTTCAAAATTTACAGAAGTGCGGGCCATATGGGGAAGGACGCCTTACGTGGTGCACGAGTGCCCTTAGATTCGATCTCTTGAACCTCTTGTCATGGCTTTGCATCTCCACCTGCGATTCAACTATTTGGGCGAGGACACTTTCCTAGGTATGTCATCTTCTTCCGTTGTCTCCTGTCCTCTTTCGCCCCCAAGACAATATTGGATTCCTCTGCGTCCAATATCCAGCCCGGTAGCCAGTCCGTTGTGGTGGGGCCGTCATGTACCCATTTGGTGGTAGCCCCCTGGTAACACAGGGATCGCACTGCTGATGCCTGAGCTTTAAACTCCCTACGTATGCTGAGGAGTAGATGCCTGTCTTTCTGGGGCATCAGAACTCCCAGCAATGATCATCATGCCAGTTGACCATAGCTGTGGCTGGGTGATACCCGTGATGAGAGCTCCTGATCGGAGTGGGTGGCATCAGGGCAGATGACCCGCAAATAAGCGGACTGTCATCTTTTGCTGGTGACTGGATACGACTCCAGCAGTCTTTAAGAAGGGCTAGATAGAATACAAAGCCGAAAGGTATGAGAGAGCCATATTCGCCTCGGTTTTTTGGCTGTAGCAGAACCGATGGGGGCTCTTTCCTCCCGACGAAGCCTCAATTTTTCGTTGAACACCTTGAGGATAAGTTGGGAGAAATGACAGCGGTGTCAAAGATGCGAAACGGTGCAGTCTTGATTCAGACAGCATCGCCAGCCCAATCCCGAGCGTTACTCGCCTGTGACAAGCTGGGTGATATTCTGTTTCCGTCACTCCCCATAAAAGCCTCAACATGGTCCAGGGGATTATTTTCCATCGTGACCTCCTCTTGCAGTTGACGGCTAGCTCCAAGCCAATGTAGAACGGCGGGGTGTTTCTTTCATCCAGCGCGTTTACAGGAGACCCAAAGACAACAGAGTTGCTACCAGTGCGTTCGTCTTGGCCTTTGACGTGTTTCATTGCTTGAAAAGGTCAAGGTGATGACCTACCGCTGTGACTTTAAACCATACGTCCCTCCCCCTATGCGGTGCTTTAAGGGCTGGAAGTTCGGGCACGTCTTCCCGCTGCACTCCCAGCGCCACATGTCGAGACTGCGGACGTCCCCTGCACCCAGATACTCCATGTGCGCCACCTCCAACTTGCATCAACTGTGGAGAGCACCATTCCCCCTGCTCGCCAGGAGCGGAAAATCGTGGCGCACAAGACTGTGGACCAGTCGACTTACACAGAGGCTAAATGTAAATTCGACATATGCTGCAGCTACATCACCATCACCGTCCGAAGTGCCAGGGGTTCCTCACTCTGTGCCACGAACATTGGGCCCTCGGGGCTACCAGAATACATCTGTCCCCTAGGTGGTAGGGGGCAAATTTTCCTACTTCAGGAGCAAGGCCCCCCAAACTCAGGGGACATCGGTCCCGTCCCCCCTGCCGGAGAAGCAACAGCCTCTCCCGGCTCCTACCATGCGGAAGGGGTCCTATCTTCCAAGGTCTCCACTAATGCCATGGCGGGCACTCACCAGTGGCTCAAGGAGCCAAAATCTGCTGGACAAAGAGCTTCATGGTCTTCCTCCATGCCTGAAGCTGCTTCGGAGAAATCTTCCCAGCAAGAACCTAAAGAGAAGCGAGAGAGCAAGCAAACTAAGTAGTAGTCTGCTAAGAAACAGGACCCTCTGGTGGCCCTAGCACCACTACTCCCCATCAGTTCTGCATCTGAGGATGCAGTGGAGATCTTAGCGCACCCTGCGAACCTGGATCTCACTGATGCCTCGTCCACCATAGAAATGGTTACAAATACTCAGTTGGAGGCAGCAGGTGACCCTGAGGCATAAATTGCCACCTTGCACACTTCATGCTTTTCCAGCCTCACGATGACGTCATCCTCCAGTGGAATTGCGGCGGTTTTTTCCACCACCTGGCCGAGATATGGCAACCGTTAAGCTTTATGCATTGCCCTCCAGGAAACCTGGTTCCTGGCAATGTCGACCCCTGCCATCCGTGGCTATAAGGAATATTACAGGAACCACAGCAACTATATTAGTGTAAGGTGAAGTTTGCTTCTATGTCCTGAACTCAGTATGCAGTGAACCTGAGCCTCTTCAAACCCCTCTTGAAGCTGTGGCTGCCTGGACTTGGACATCACAGGAAACAACTGTCTGCAACGTATATCTTCCTCCCATTGGTGCAGTACCCCTGAACGCATTGGCTGCACTGATTGATCAACTCCCTAAACCTTGCCTGCTTTTGGGAGATTTTAATGCTCATAATCCCTTGTGGGGTGGCACAGTTCTTACTGGCCGAGGGAGAGATGTCGAGGCAGAGATGTCCCATCCATCAGCTGGAGAGCACATGACGACCTGTGTGGTAGTGACCACTTCCCTATCTTCCTGTCACTGCCCCGGCTTCGGGCCCACTGATGCCTGCCCAGATGGGCTTTAAACAAGGCGGACTGGGAAAATTTCACCTCTGCTGTCATCGTTGAATCTCCCCCACACGGTAACATCGATGTGTGGTTGAGCAGGTAGCAACAACGATCGTAACTGCGGCGAAAAACACGATCCCTCATTCTTAAGGGTGCCCCCTGGGAAAGAGTCCCTTGGTGGTCACCGGAAGTCACTGAGGCAATTAAGGAGCGCCAGCGAACTCTACAGCGGCATAAGCGGCACCCTTCCCTGTAGCACTTCATAGCATTTAAACGGCGCCATCCCCGCGTTCGCCAGATTATCAAAAGGCGGAAACAGAAGTGTTGGGAGAGGTACGTGTCGACCATTGGGTGCCATACGTCACCTTCCCAAGTCTGGGCAAAGATCAAACGAGTTTTTGGGTATCAGGCCGCAACAGGTGTCTCTGGTGTGTTATCTACCGATGCAAACGCGATTGCTGAGCACTAAGCTCAAGCACTGCATTGGAGAATTACCTCCCAGCCTTTCGCACTCTCAAATGGCAGATGGAAGAGAAAGTCCTCTCGTTCACTACATGCCACAGTGAAACCTGTAACGCCCCATTTACAGAGTGGAAGCTCCTCAGTACCCTTGCACATTGCCCCAACACAGCTCCTGAGCCCGTTCGGATCCACAGACAGATGATTAAACTTCTCTCGTCTGACGACAAGTGACATCTCCTCGTGATCTTCAACAGGATCTGGTGCAATGGCGTCTTTCCATCGCACTGTCGGGAGAGCACCATCATACCAGTGCTCAAACCCGGCAAAAACCCGCACACATCCAAATACCGGCTCATCAGCCTCACCAACGTTCTTTGTATGCTGCTGGAATATATGGTGTGTTGGCAGTTGGGTTGGGTCCTGGAGTCACGTGGCCTACTGGCTCCGTGCCAGGGCGGCTTCCACATGGGTCGCTCTACCACTGATAACTTTGTGTCCCTTGAGTCTGCCATCCGAACAGCCTTTCCCAGATGCCAACACTTGCCGTCTTTTTTGATTTACGAAATGCGTATGACACCATCTGGCGACATCTTATCCTTGGCACATTATACTAGTGGGGTATCAGAGGCCCGCTCTCGATTTTTATCCAGAATTTACTGTCGCTTCATACTTTCAGTGTTCAAGTCCTCCTTGTATCCAAGAAAATGGTGTCCCGCAGGGCTCTGTATTGAGTGTACCTCTATTTTTAGTGGCCATTACCGGTCTAGCAGCAGCTGTAGAGCCGTCCGTCTCACCCTCTCTGTACGCAGATGACTTCTGCATTTCGTACTGCTCCACCAGTACTGGTGTTGCTGAGAGGCGCCTATAAGGAGCTTTCCACAAGGTGCAGTCATGGGCCCTAGCACACGGCTTTCAGTTTTTGGCCGCAAAGTCGTGTGTCATGCACTTCTGTCGGCGTCGTACCGTTCATCCTGAACCAGCACTTAACCTTCCTGATGATCCTCTCACTGTAGAGGAGACGTACTGATTCGTAGGACTGGTTTTCGACGCCCGATTGATTTGGCTTCCTCACCTTCGTCAGCTTAAGCGGAAGTGCTGGCAGCACGTAAATGTCCTCTGCTGCCTGAGCAACACCAACTGGGGTGCAGATCGCTCTAGGGTGCTGCAGCTATAGAGAGCTCTTGTTCAATGTCGCCTTGCCTATGGCAGCCTGGTTTATGGTTCGGCGGCGCCCTCAGCGTTTCTTGGGTTGGATCCTAGAGTCACGTGGCCTACTGGCTCCCTGCCGCTTTGGCGTTCGACTAGCGACGGCAGCTTTTAGGACAAGTCCTGTGACCAGCGTCCTTGCGGAGGCTTGAGTTCCTCCATTGCAGGTCAGGCGTGCACAACTGCTCGCCAGTTATGTTGCTCACATTCATAGCTCTCCTGAGCATCCTAATTACCGTCTCCTTTTCCCAGCCACGGCAGTTCACCTCCCGCATAGGCGGCCCAGGTCAGGGCTTACAATTGTAGTTCGCGTCCGATCCCTTCTATCTGAACTAGAGTCTTTGCCTTTACCACCTATACTCGAGGTCCAATCGCGTACACCTCCATGTTGTACACCTAGGCCGCGGTTTCGCCTGGACCTTTCAGATAGCCCTAAGGACTCAGTTCACCCCGCGGCTCTCTGGTGTCACTTCATCTCGATTCTTGTCATGTACTGGGGCCATGAAGTGGTTTACTCCGACAGCTCGATGGCTGATGGTCACGTAGGCTTTGCGTATGTCCATGGAGGACATATTGAACAGCATTCCTTTCCCGATGGTTGCAGTGTGCCCTGGGGAGTCATTCGTTCTGTGTACTGACTCCTTGAGCAGCATACAAGCTATCGACCAGTGCCACCGCCGTCATCCTTTGGTTGCTACCAATCTGGAGTCCATCTATGCCGTCGAACGGTCCGGTCGTTAAGTGGTGGTTGTGTGGACCCCAGGACACGTCGGTATACCAGGCAACGAACTTGCTGATAGGCTGGCCAAACAGGCTACACGGAAACCGCTTATGGAGATAGGCATTCCAATAACTGAAGTGCGAAACTTCCTGGCAGATTAAAACTGTGTGCCCGACCGAGACTCGAACTCGGGACCTTTGCCTTTCGCGTGCAAGTGCTCTACCAAAATCAAAGGTCCCGAGTTCGAGTCTCGGTCGGGCACACAGTTTTAATCTGCCAGGAAGTTTCGTATCAGCGCACACTCCGCTGCAGAGTGAAAATCTCATTCTGGGAACTGAAGTTCGTTCGTTTTTACGTCGCCAGGTTTTTCGGCTTTGCGAGACGGAATGGCATAGTCTCAGTACGCACAACAAACTGCGCCGTGAAGACCCGCCTCAGTGTCGATGCGGAGCCCGGTTGACAGTGCCCCATATTCTGGTGCACTGTTCCACTTTGACTGTCCAGCGACGAAATCTTGGGTTACCGGACTCGTTGCCGCTAATTTTATCTGACAGCGTCTCATCTGTAATTTAGTTTTACTTTTTACTCGTGAGGGTGGGTTTTATCGTTTGATCTTAATTTTAGCGCATGTCCCTTGTCCCTCTATGTCGTCCACCTAGTGCTTTTAGGGTGGACAAATGGTTCAAATGGCTCTGAGCACTATGGGACTTAACATCTATGGTCATCAGTCCCCTAGAACTTAGAACTACTTAAACCTAACTAACCTAAGGACATCACACAACACCCAGCCAGCACGAGGCAGAGAAAATCCCTGACCCCGCCGGGAATCGAACCCGGGAACCTTTTAGGGTGGACAATTTAATGTGTTGCAGAGTGGCTGGCTTCTCCTTTCTATTCTTACGGTCAGCCAGTCATGATAATCTGTTTTGTCGTTTTAATCCTCTACCTGTTTCTTACGTTTCTGTGGTTTTCTTCCCCTTTTTTTCCTTTTGAGTGATTGTTGCCCTGCCGTCGTTCTTGTGGTTTTTCCTTTCTCTCCATTTTGTGTTGTCAGTCTTGCTTGTTTTATTCTCACCTCTTCAACTGTGGGAAGCAAGAAGGTGCTTAAAACATCAATGTAGGCCTGTGCTGTGATAGTGACACGCAAAACAAGAAGGGGTGCAAGCCCCCTCCACGAAAAACACGATCACACCATAACACTACCGGCTCCGAATATTACCGTTGACGCTACACACGCTAGCAGATGACGTTCACCGGGCATTCGCCATACCCACACCCTGCCATCGGATCGCCATATTGTGTACCCGTGGTTCGTGACTCCACACAACGTTTTTCCATTGTTCAATCGTCCAATGTTTACTCTCCTTACACCCAGCGAGGCGTAGTTTGGCATTTACCGGCGTGATGTGAGGCTTATGAGCAGCCACTCGACCAAGAAATCAATGTTTTCTCACCTCCCACCTAACTGACATAGTACTTGCATTGGGTCTTGATGCAGTTTAGAGTTCCTCTTCAACTGTCGGCGGTCTCTGCCGTTCAACAGACGAGGTTGGCCTGAATGCTTTTGTACTGTACATGACCCTTCACGTTTCCACTTCACTATCACATCGGAAACAGTGGACCCAGGGATGTTTAGGAGTGTGGAAATCTTGCGTACATACGTATCACACAAGTGACACCCAATCACCTGACCACGTTTGAACTCCGTGTGCTCCGCGGGGCGTCCCATTCTGCTCTCTCACGATGTCTAATGGCTACTGAGGTCGCTGATATGAAGTACCTGGCAGAAAGTGGCAGCACAATGAACCTAATATGAAAAACGTATGTTTTCGGGGGTGTCCGGATACAGCACTAAAACTGTAGTACTCTGGTCGTACAAAGCTCCAAAGAAAGAGAAATTAGGGCTGATAAGTAGTAAACGAATGTTACCGTCAAAGAACATTAACATTAATGGGCAAGAAAACATCGAGTCATCGCTGTGTTGCAAATCAAATGCTCATATACTACCTGAGACCGAAAAGAAGTCGAGAAAATACTTAGGTACTTTCTCATTACTGGAATTAGTAAACAGATGTCCACACTGGCTATGGCACAGGTGCTATATTATTTTCTGTTGAGAGCGCGGGAAAAGATATTGCGCGAGGATGAGTCCCTTCAAACGAAATACAGCCCTTTTGTCATTTATTGCCGGTTACTCGGAGTAGTTCCTAATACAAAGACCGCTGGGTGCAATTACATTTTCTCTGCTTGCTTTTTAAGTGATTATAAAACAAGCCATTGGTTGTATTAAGTATTTTGATTTTAAATGTGCATTTCAGAATGTCAGTAGAATACTGTAAGTTGTATCACCTGAACACCAAATACAAAATGAAATTGGATTCAGTAGTCCGCAGCTCGTGGTTGTGCGGTAGCGTTCTCGCTTCCCGCGCCCGGGTTCCCGGGTTCGATTCCCGGCGGGGTCTGGGATTTTCTCTGCCTCGTGATGACTGGGTATTGTGTGATGTCCTTAGGTTAGTTAGGTTTAAGTAGTTCTAAGTTCTAGGGGACTGATGACCATAGATGTTAAGTCCCATAGTGCTCAGAGCCATTTGAACCATTTTTTGGATTCAGTATTTGACAATATGAGAAATGTAGCATATAGCTACAAATGAACTACCTATTTATAGACAGAGTTGACAATGGCAGTGTACTATCACAAGCTTCGGCGTGGTTTTATCGAACTTAAAGGAATGTTTTTAGAAGTTTACCTTCAACGTTTCGACATCACCGGCTAATTAGCACCCATTATCGCCAGAGCCTTGACAATTGACGCTGAAATACTTACCTGGCTCTCTCAGCAGCAACCTCTATCTCTGTAGGATAATTAGTCGGTACACCGAATAATCGGAAGAAGATTACAGTCGCGCATAGAGTTTTACCTACTTGCAGCGGAGAAAGAATAGTATGCAGTAGGTAACAGCGAAATCTAAGCATATGTGAGGAAAGTTAGACTGCCTTTGACGCACTTGTGCACCTAAACACAATAGACTGCAAATACACAGCCAAGATTCAGGTGCTTTCGAGAAAATCTATTTTGTTAAGAATTATCAAGTCGAAAACTGCATCAAATCCTTGTTCCGTCCCTGGAACACTGATGGTGAACTATAAACCTTTACCTCATAATGGTTTACATACTACTTTCATGTTCCAGTATCGATCTTTATGTTTCGATTAAACTCACGCCGCAATTACACGACACATCTACATTTCGGCGAAACCGGTCAATCATTCCAGTAAAAAAACTGGCATTACTATTTAAGGGGATACGGACTCGGATTTTGGGTTAAAAATCGATTTTCTTTTTATTGACGTATTATATTCCGCGAAGTTTCCTCTTTAAAATGATGTGTCATACATAGCTCTGCTAGAATTATAACCATTTTATTTTTATAGATTTGTGAGATCGGGTATTGCGCTTTAGTTATACTCGTCTCTCATGGCTGACCGTAAACTTTTTAGCAGTACATTTATGTGACATGAATTCAAATTTCCCACTTTCCAGCGACTCTTTATACACTATTTGTCCGAAAATGTTTCCCTCTGCTTTCCTCAAGTTACTCTTTGACTTTGTGACGGGATTGCTTGTAAACAGTGTGCTACATGAAGGTTGTTGTTGTCGAGTTATTTCGTATTTAGTGCTTCATTTCTCGTAGTGAAAATGCCAACAGCTAGAGCAAAAGTGTTACAAAGCGCGTGACCTGGCAAAAGAAAAGAAATGACGATTCATTAGCAAAGCAAAGCAGTTCTTCATCATCACTGTTGGAAAATGTGAGCCGACTTACTACTGTCTGGCCGAACGAACTTACTCCAAATGAAAACAGTGCTTCTCATAAAAAGCTAAGAGATTCGGAAGAGAAATGTGATTTACTTGATAAAGGGAAAGAAGTTTTTAAACTCATTGATACGAGTATATTGTGCGAAGCAACAGTGTGTGCTGCAAAAAATGTCAAGGAAACGTTTCTCTGAAAGTAGAGTCCAATGTTGACCTGGCTGCACAGTTTAATTTAATATGCAGTGTTTGTAAGTACAGCTGTAAGTTTCCAAGTTCTGTTTCAGTAACTGTAAGTAATGGATACAAGAAAACTGAACCATAGTGTAAATATTAGGTTAGTTTATGGATTGCGAGCAATTGGTAAGGGCAAAGCAGCTGGTGATATGCTATGTGGTGTTCAAAATCTTCCAAGAGTACCTTCAAAGTTTGATGCTTACAACTATGTACTAGGACCTGCAGTTGAAGATGTAGCACAGAAGTCAATTCAGGTAGCTGTGGAATAAGCAGTGAAAGAAAATGATGGCAGTCGTGACCTCACAGTAACTTTTGATGGCATGTGGCAAAAAAAAAGGTGTCACACCTCCAACAATGATGATGTAACAGCAACTAGTGTTGACACTGGCAAGGTTATTGATGTTGCAATAATGTCTAAATACTGTAGATGCATAGGTTGAAAAATGAACATAGTGATGACGTGTTGCTAATAATTATGGTAGTAGTGGTGGCATGGAGGTCGCTGGGGTGAAGAAAATTTTTCGTCGCTCTTCAGAGTGGTAGAACGTTCGCTATGCCAGGTATCTGGGAGATGGTGACTCTAAAGTATTCAAAGAAGTTTTGGAAAGCAAACCATGCGGGAACAGTGTAAATATAAGCAAACTTGAATGTATAGGACGTGTGCAGAAGAGAAGGTTACCATCAGTTATGAAAGGGAAAAAACTAGATGATTGGAAAATCTTGCATGGCAAAGGAAGATTGACTGATTCCATAATAGACCACATTCAGAATTGCTATGGCCTTGCAATCAGGCAAAATACAGGCAATCTTGAAGAAATAAGGAAAGCTGTATGGGCTTTGTATTTCCACACCGCATCCACAGATGAGCATCCAGAACATGATTTGTGCCCAAAGGTGAAACGATCTGGTGTAAATACAATAGGGGACTAACAACTGGAGAGAAATACATTCACCACCACAGTCTACCATTAGCCATCAAGGAAGAAATAAAACCCATTTTCAGAGATCTGGCTAACAGAAGCCTTCTGATGAAATGTCTTCATGAAAAAACGTAGAACCCCAACGAGTGCTTGAATGGTGTGATATGGCATCTTCTCCCAAAAACAGTGTTTGTCGGAATTAATACACTACATTTTGGTTTGTATGATGTTGTGGCAACTTCGATCTTGGGAGTATAACTAAATGCCAGGTCCTTCAAAAGTTGGGTATGCGTGTTGATTCGCGCACAGTACGTGCTATGTTGACTTTAGATCAGCATGCTGACAATATAATCAATACGTTAGTGAAAAAAGCAGGACGGGTGCAGAGGGGTGCCAAAAGAATACTTGAAGATGATTATAAAGACTGTGAAGTGGATGTTAACTATAGATCAGAAATGTTTTAATCTTCTTTCTCCGTTTCCTTAAGTTCTTCTAGGAACATTATCTCAGATACTGGTGAACTTAGAAGTCCGAAATTTTTATGACTTAGTCGCATGGGTTTGTTTTATACACTGAAACAACGATTTTTTTAATTATTTGGTTTTCAAAAAACTTAGGGATGATTATCTAGTAAAAAATGATGGAAAAAATTTACGTAAAAAATGTAAAATCTCTCTGTAAGAAAATACTTTGACAAACTGTTATTTTAGTATTGTTATAACATATCAGTGCACATACCGTAAAAATTTTATCTCTCTGTCTCCAGTAGTTTGTGAGAAAATGTTCCTTATAGTAGGCATATTTTAACATTGCGGGGATAGGCGGTTCCGTATCCCCTGAAAAGGACGGCTATGTGGTGTTAAAGGCCTTGGCGTACTACGTTTTGCGTGTGGTCCGTTGTTTTCCCGTGAGATATGGACCCAAATCGATCCTCTCTCGTGAAAACAGATTGGAGGTGAAAGTAAGTTACGTTTTGCAGTATACAGTGCAATGTAAAAGTAGTCGAATATATTTTGTTCAGTCATTGTAACTAAGTATAAGTGTAGCGCACACACTAGACTAATGTTAATGTGAGAATTTTTTTTTTAAAGAGTAAGGATAATAGTGCGTAAAAGCGTTGTTGGGAATGCTAACTGTCGAAACTAGGGCCGGTCACCCACGGCTATTCTTTTCGAGAGAAACATTGCGATTGAAATAAAACGTACTTCTCTCTGAATTTAGAAGTTCATGTACAGCCCTAGTGGTGGTTTAAGTTTATTGTTGACTTTTTATATGCCCTGAGACACTCTCAGTGGCATCTGAAAATAAAGAGCAATAACTGATAATTATTCTGCTGCAAAACTTAACAGAAGCTGTCCGTCGGTAGCCATAGCACACGATGTTCTTTGGGGCGTGAGAGAGCAGTATTGGTTGTCTCACAAGGGAACCTCCCCATCGCACCCCCCTCAGATTTAATTATAAGTTGGCACAGTGGATAGGTCTTGAAAAACGGAACACAGATCAATCGAGAAAACAGGAAGAAGTTGTGTGGAACTATGAAAAAAATTAGTAAAATATACAAACTGAGTAGTCCATGTGCAAGATATGCAACATCAAGGAAAATGTGAGTTCAGGAGCGCCATAGTCCCGTGGTTAGCGTGAGTAGCTGCGGAACGAGAGGTCCTTGGTTCAAGTCTTCCCTCGAGTGCAAAGTTTACGTTCTTTATTTTCGCAAAGATATGATTTGTCCGTTCGTTCATTGACGTCTCTGTTAACTGTGTCTGTGTTTTGCGACCGCACCGCAAACCCGTGCGATTAGTAGACGAAAGGACGTGCCTCTTCAATAGGAACCGAAAACATTTGATCGCAAGGTCATAGGTGAACCGATTCCTCCGTAGGAAAACGCGTCTGATATATTCTATATGACACTGGTGACGGCATGTGCGTCACATGACCGGAATATGTTGTCGACCCACCTAACTTGTACACTTGGCGAATGGGTAAAAAGATTCTTCTACCTTGCCCGATTTAGGTTTTCTTGTGGATGTGATAATCACTCCCAAAAAAGTGATGAAAACATAAGAGTCTGTCACATAAACTGCAACAAATGAATGCAACAGTTTCACAGTCGCACAGTTTTCCCTGTGCTCTGTCAAAACATATGTTTTTAACGTTTTCAATTTTTTCCGTGTGTAGACCGTCAAATCCTGCATATGTCCAAGCAAATCTGAACATGTCCTGGAATTTTGGAGAGCGAAGTTGATTATATGTGAGTGCCTGAACTTTGATAATTGACACACGATCACGTAAACTATACTGCTCTGTGTAACTGTGCAGCATCGCAAAATCATAGAATCTTTTCACGAAGTATTTCACTTGCTGAAAACCTCGCATCGGACGGACGGACAGATAATAATTGTCTGAAAATAAAAAATTAAACTTTTCACTCGAGGGAAGACTTGAACCAAGGACTTCTCGTTCCGCAGCTGCTCACGCTAACGATGGGACCATGGCGCTCCTGAGCTCACACTATCCTTAATGTTGCCTGTCTTGCGCTTGGACTACTCAGTTTGTACATTTTACTTATTTTTTTCATAGTTCCACACAACTTCTTCCTGTTTTCTCGATTGATCTGTGTTCAGTTTTTCAAGGCCTATCCACTGTGCCAACTTATAACTAAATCTGAGGGGGGTGCGATGGGGAGGTTCCCTTGTCAGTGCGGAAGTTCCTGGCAGCTAATCCGCTTGTCACGTGCCGCGCGTGGCTCTGTAGCGTCAGCACGTCGCTCTAAAAAGGTTCTCACCTCGACAGGTTTCTTACAGTGTGTAGCAAGACAACTAATGGTCCTTCAGGTGCAAAAAGTTTCAAGTGTTCCTTGAAATTTTAAATTCTGTTCTTTCACAAACGTATTACCATTTTTATAAAGAACTCATTATAGCTCTCTTCCGCGTTAGGACCCTACTCACATTTGACAGATGTGTGTGTAAAATTACCTGTCGTAATGAAATAAAATGAGAGATAGAAATAGAGTGAGCGCTGCTATGTCACCAAATATCGGCACATCGGACAGTTCATGCATGGATAAGGGCACATGTCTTATTGAACGATGTTTAAGTAATTCTTTAAAAACAGATTAATATAAGTTGTAAAGAAAAAGCTATATAACAGAGATAGCAACAGCTGCTACCACTGTCGGTATTATTTCTCAGACTGTAGTCTCAGTTATAATACAAAACGAACAAAAAACCTCTCTACTGACTTGCGAAATTGATTGGTGTTTTTTTTGGTAATCTTGGTTTTTTTTTTTTTTCACTGATCTCGCCGTTCTTATCCTTTCTTCTACGAACTGTCATTTTATATTTAAAAGATTGTGAGCAACTCTTTTGTGAAATGTCCACGATGATTTATGTTGTTTCTTTGGCATTTGAAGAAGCGACGCACTATCACTTTGCGACGCATTGTCAGCTTACACTGGCGAAATCTGACGGTCCTATCATCAGTGTAATATTCTTATTTTCTGACTCTTTCCGTGAAGAAGCACAAGCTAAACTCTCCCTTCGTCATCTCCTCCTTCCCCACCCTTCTTGTACCCATTTAATGTTCATTTAGTCAGCTGAAAGAATATTAATGTTAACGTACACAGAGAGTTTCATTAAATGCGCATCATGGCAACTAGAAGTTGAAAGTAGAAGGCTTCTATAAATGAGTAGTGTATGAGCAGTCAGATGAAATCAAGACAGTTGGGAAAAACTAAAATGTTTATTATAATGTTTATTAAAATAGTAGCCATAACTGTAAATATATTTATGCCACTACGAGATAAGACGGTTAATGCCTTCACGAAAAAATGTTTGCGGCTGGCTACGGAACGATGATTGTACTCAGGTATCCATATCTTCATCCGAAGGACATCGAAAGCCAGGAACGCCTTTATTCAGGGCTCCAAAAACGTAGAAACTGCATGGGCAGGCATCGGGACTGTATGGAGGATGTGTACGGGCTTCCCAGCGAAACTTTTGCAGCTAGTCGAAACAACATTGGCAACATATGAGCGGGTAATCGAACACGATTTGAATTATCGGTGCCGCGCGGGATTAGTCGAGCGGTCTAAGGCGCTGCAGTCATGGACTGTCTGGCTGGTCCTGGCGGAGGTTCGAGTCCTCCCTCGTGCGTGGGTGTGCGTGTGTGTGTGTGTGTGTGTGTGTGTGTGTGTGTGTGTGTGTGTGTGTGTGTGTGTGTTTGTCCTTCGGATAATTTGGGTTAAGTAGTGTGTAAGCTTAGGGACTGATGACCTTAGCAGTTAAGTGCCGTAAGGTTTCACACACATTTGAACATTTTTGAATTATCAGTGGAAGTGGAAGAAGGCACAAAGCGTATGATGTGATATGTGAACAATATGTAATTTATATTTGATATTGATACCACAGTCAGTATTTCATTAGAAATGTGGTAAGTTCCAAACACGCTTAACTTCTGTCGCCCTTTCACTCACTCATCAGACGTGATAGTGTAGAATGCATTATATCACATACTGTACTTGTTCCGGTTGCACGAAATTGGTCGATTTCCGGGCATTGTATTAATGGGTTAATGGTTTCCCAGACGCTTCGCATTGAAATTATGCCACAGGCACTTTTTTAAAGATATTTATATTCTGTTTTAACCGATAAATGGGATTTCTGTTTTCTTTGAATAGTCTGATGTTGCAAATCCATCCAGACATTTTGCTCGAGGTTTATTCGTGAAAACCAGAGGTTCTATTATTGAGTTGTAACCGTATTATAAATGAAATACTTAGTGAACTCCAGTGTGAGACGCTACAAGAAAGAGGTTACCGGTAACCGCGGCAGCGGGGGACAGTAGACCGTCGCCTGCCCTCTGTGGCCAACGGAGCTTCTGGCATCTAGTTCCAGCTGTTTGCGGAAAGCGGCCCACTCCTCCTGCGTCTGTACCCTACTGACACAGTCTCAAGGCATCTTTCACCGACTCTCAGAAATAACACTAGGCATCAAACTACCTAAGTAAACTAAATTCTGCGCACAAGCCAAGTATGCTGCTATGATCGGCGGCGCTGCTGATTACTCCGTACTGCGAGAGGTTATGCACTGCTAAGCTAGGTTTTGAACAGTCACAGATGTGATCAAACCCGGGAGCAGTGGCGATTATGACGGTGTGAAGCTGCTCTACAAAATTAGTGTACACGCACCAACCTCTCATGAACACACGAACTGCGTAAGAACTTGAAACGCGTCCATTAATGTACACAAACAAAAACTAGCAAACATTTGCTTTTCCATTCATAATCGCCCAGTGACGTATGATTTACACGACAGAACTACCAGGCAGCAGATAGTGCTGCTTCGAAAGATGAAAAATATGATGACCAGGCACACATAATTACCGAGACAGTCCTTGCTTCCCCGTTTCACAGTTAGGAGACTTTCTACCTACAACCGGGTTTCAACTGGCAACCTGCGATTCGCATACCTTGTCATTGTGACGGTTTACCTCGTTAGTATCACTCACTGAGTTACAATTAAAAAAAGTGAACGCCCGTATCTTGCGGATGTCGTTGAAAAATCCGAAGAAAGCAATATATTACAATATCGTGAAAGTAACTTTTTTATGTTTCCTGGAACGTAGTGGAGGAAGCAGAACAATCAGTGAATCAAGCAGTGGGTCAGTGTTAAGAGCTGCGGCAGAAAGAAAACCACATTGCTTCTCGTTCGACTACCGTAGCCGTTCAAAATCAGCGTTGAAATTTAAAATTGCGCGAGATGTCAATGCCGTTCTGTAATACATTTTTAGTGGAAATATTAAATCTGTTGACATTCATCGGAAAATGTGATGGGTGGATGCGTTCTGCGTCAGTAGTGTTTAAGAGCGAAGCACTAATGTTCATAAAATTGACACAAATGACTGATAAAGAAAATAGTCCAAAAATTTCGTGAAAACTGATGTTTTACTATATCTAAACACACTAACAGTTCTCCTCAGATATCTGTGTGTTTCAGTGAGATTGTGAGTAAACAATTAGCACGCCACGGGTAATGTATCGTTCGGTGTCGTAACTACTTTCTAAGAACCGCAAAACTCAATGGATTGTTGCTTTTATGGACTTCTTAGCTACTATATGGGGAGAAAACGTACTGGATTGATTTGTGATTGGTGACGAGACATTTGTTATCATAATTCCGAGCCGAAACAACTCTCCACGGTGTGGAGTCTTACCGTCTCGTCCAATATTCCGAAAAGAAAAGAGCACGACAAACTGTCAGCCTTGAAGATTGCGAGTACCGTTTTGAACTTTAGACGCATCTTGTTTGTGGATGTTGCAGAACCTGGAAAAACAATTTGTTTCAGCGCCTACTGTGAGACATAAACAAACAGAGGAGAGCCACTCACAACAAGCGGCGTGTTTTGTTCACAACTGGTGCCGTTTTTTGCACTAAAATACTTGGTTCGGCTTTAGATTGAGCCAAGTATTTGACTGAGATTGACATATGATGAGAATGCCAGATCATCGCGCAAGCGCAGAAGACGACGACGTTCTTGGACAGACCACATGAATGGAGTAATGGAACATCGCAGCATCGACAAGAAAGATGCGCTGGATAAAGAGACTTGGCGGAGGATAACAGTAATGCAACAAGATGTTGTTATTAATTAATCTTTATATTGATTAATCCTGCGGTGATAATAATAATAATAATGATAATAATAATAATAATAATAATAAATACTTGGCTCATATGTTAACGTTTTTGTACACCCGTCCTGCAGACCACACTTGGTACCAAGTAATGTTTTCCTCTTCATGCACCTGAAAAAGGGTTTTGATTCCCAAAGTACTGAATCCGACGCTGCCAAGGGCTGGTTGCAGTCTCAGGTAGCGGAGCGGAATTTGCCTCGTTAAGACATACGACAAACGCTTAAATTCCAATGTTGACGTGCAGAAAGGTGTAATTTAAGATTTAAAAAAAAGGTTCAACTTTTCATAAACTTAACGGAAGTTATTGGCATTTATTGAAGACCATTACTGAGCACAATTCGGGCTATAAAGTTGATGCCACTCAATGCTGACATAAATCGATTAATGAGTACACGGTTTTCGACTGATTATTTGTTATCAATAACTGATAAATACGTCTTGACCGATGGATGCGTCAGAACGTGCAGAGTCAATATTTCCACGAGGCTCCTACAAAAGTCCTCGTATGGTGGTAAACCGCCTTTCAGCGTTAAAGGACTCCTACTACGTTATTGTCTGAAAGACAATTCCAGTTTGCTCGTTGGTTGTATTACGATCAGTCTTTTATTTCCGACCTTGATGGTCAAGTGGTCAAATGCATGCCAGGAAACCGAAACGTCGTAGGACCCACACCCGGTCAAACCGCGAGGATTTTTCAGCCTGCCTTTGCGGTAGCCTTCACTTTTCAGCGATGTGAAGATATGCCAGGAACGACGCGAGGTTCGGATTCCATGCTAAACTGCAGGTCCTCTTTGCCCAGTAGAATTAGTGAGGAAGGTTAATGATGTGCGATTCGACGGAGTGGCGTCCAGTTGGAAAAATTTACGCTCAGGGGGCCGAACATCTCTCTTGAGGAACTGCGAGTCAACCACGCCGTACGAATTTTTTAGTCATTGGTTTCACGCGATCAGGTGATTTCGGCGATGTGCCATTTTCAAATGTTTTCTTATAGTCTCGTAATGGAACAATCACCATGTTTTGGGTCCATATAATGTGTGTCATTTAAATATACGATTGCTGTCGTGGCATACTCGAACGAATACAGCGTTCCATACTCGTCAACAATATAAACAATACCACTGCCATTGTGGCATACGTACCGCAACATAAAAACTCATGATACATCGAGTAAAACATTGCAGTCCGCTGCTTGAATTGGCTCTGTCCAGTAAACAGCAGTCCAAAGATATTCCGGCAACTGCCGAGCTGATCGAACATGTCGATATGTGCCAGCGGCATGGTGCCTAATTAGAAGATATCTTTTGTCGGCACAGTGGCACCATGCCCGCCCGCTCCTCCTCCTCCTCCTCCTCCTCCTCCTCCTCCTCCTCCTCCTCCGCCCCTCCCTTCCTTGTAAATATCAGTAGGTTCGATTAACCCCCTGGTGGTTGCCGTTGTCAGCATATTTTTGAATAGCTGTTTGCTGTAGAGTGAACAGTGACAAATCAACATGTGGAGGGCAATGTTCGCTGTTCTCTTTCGACTCTACTGCGACAGAAATTATACATTTAAATGTTAGCCTTGCACTATACGAGGTGTGGCTGTAAAACAACAGGACTGATCCTGGCACAAAGTACGCATGCGCGAAAAAATGCTGTTAAGTTTTCTCGGTTCATTGCGGCACGTATGGTGTCTGTAGACAAATCAATGTGGGCGTGGCCTTCGTTTGTGTAAGAGCTGTTTTCTGTTTTGCCGGGAAAATGGTGTGCTACTAGAGCAACGAATTGTGAAGTTTCACATGAATCTTGAAAAAAACTGTTACTGAATCCTATCTTTCGTCAAAAGACTTGTGTGCGAATAGAGTTTATCGTGTACGCTAGTTTTTGAGTGGTTCAAGCGTTTCCAAGATAGCCGAGATGATGACTCACGCCCGGGACGCCCTTCAGCATTGAAAACGGATGAAAATAACGAAAAAGTAGGTAATCTGATTCAATCTGACCGTCGGTTGAGTATTCGATCGATTGCTGAAACTATAGGAATTGACAAAGAATGGTGCATAAGGCAAACTTTACGTAACCAGTTTGACATGAGAAAAGTGTGTGTGAAACTGGTGCTGAAAATTCTCATGACCAAAGAAAAAGAAGCTCGTGAAAATGTTTGTACTGACAGTTTGAATATCACTGAAAATGATCCTAATTTGTTGGAAAGGGTGATAAGTGAAGAATCTAGGTTTTTAATTTATGATCCAGAAACGAAATGCCCGCCCGTGCATTGGAAGGGCCAACGTCACGGAGGTCAAAACAGCTAGATAGAGCAAATCCGTATTCAAAGCAATGATAATTGTTTTTTCTTTCGATATTCATGGAATCGTGTATCTTCACTAAGCTGCTGGAGGTCAGACTATTGATCGACTTTACTACCTCGAGGTTTATGCTCAGTTCCTAGAGGAAATAAGAAGAAAAAAAAAGACACGAACTGTGGAAGAACAAGTCATGGATCCCGCATCAAGATAACGCACCAGTTCGTATCTCTGTCTGTTAAGAGGTTTCTAGTGAAGTACGGCATCCCAGTGTCAGACTATCCGCCTTATTCGCCTGACCTAGTACGATGTTACTTTTATCTATTTCCCAAGGTCAAATCTACATTAAAAGGAACAAGTTTTCAGTCCGCTGAAGCAGTGAAGGAAAAAGCTCACAGAGGAAGACTTCCAACAGTGTTTCCATCAGTGGAAAATTCGCATGGACTGTTGTAGGAATAGAGGATGGGGGTGTATTGAGGATGACGATAACTGAATATGTGTGGTTTTGAAATACATGTTTTGCAGCATTAGGCCCGTTATTTTATAGCCACACCTTCTATATACTCGCACAGGATGACTGTGTAAACTTTGGCGATGAGGCGCAGACGAATAGCGAAAATCTGCATGTACCGCTAAAGTGTCGGGACATCGATGCTGTCGATGACATCCTGAATGGCTGTTTTCAGCTCAGCGGTGGTTTTTGGGTTGTTACCGTAAACCTTGTCTTTAATAGAGCCCCACAGAAAGGAGTCGCATGTTTTCAGATCCGGAGTATATGGCGACCAATCGAGGCCCATACCAGTGGCCCCTGGGTACCCCAGAGCCAGAAAGCGGTCCCCAAAGTGCGCCTTCAGGACATCAAACACTCTCCTGTTTCGAAGGGGTCGAGCTCCGTCTTGGATGAACAATATCTTGTCGAAATCAGGGTCACTTTGGATAATGGGGAAGAAGTCATCTTCCAAAACTTTCACGTACCGTTTGGTAGTCACCGTGCCATGATTATCCCGTGACTGGACATTGCCCACGACACAGTCACCCGTTGAGGGTGAAGAGACTTCACGATCGCGATCCCTCGCATGCGCCGATTTTGCTCATTGACGAACCCATCGAAATGAAAGAAGGCTTCGTCGCTAAACCAAACCGTAGAATTCCCGTCATGCCCCGCGGCCAACCGTGCAGTTTTGAACGTTCTAACGCAAACTGTTTAGAAGTTATGACGATTTTATTTCGTATAATTAAATAATTGTCACTCTGTAGGGGAAAATACGGTTGTCTTTTAATAAATCTGTGGCTGTGCACCATATTTGAAAGAACGTTGTCTATTTGGGTAAAACGGTGTACGATTGACTATTTTACAAGGAAGAAATGAAAATGAGGCAAAACGTTCTTGATCAAGTGTGTTTCAGTTCAAATGGTTCAAATGGCTCTGAGCACCATGGGACTTCTGAGGTCATCAGTCGCCTAGAACTTAGAACTACTTGAACCTAACTAACCTAAGGACATCACACACATCCATGCCCGAGGCAGGGTTCGAAACTGCGACCATAGCGGTCGCGCGGCTTCAGACTATAGCGCCTACAACCGCTCGGCCACTCCGGCCGGCTGTGTTTCAGTATTTACGACATAAAGAACATGTCAATAATATGCATATTATTTAGTATTATGTGCGAATAACCCCATTAGGGTTACCCAAAGTACTTAAGGGGTAGGTATTTGCCTTTCTTTGTGCCCGTACTTACTTCATTATCTTCCCGTGAGCTTTGTTCCTCTCTTCGGACCATGCTGTTCTAGTTTCCTGCCTCGGTTTTTCATCTTGGTCAACTTTACTTTTGTGGATTATGGACCTGAAGATTTTATAGTTTTGGACATCCTCTGGAGTAACTGTCGCCAATTAAAGGTCGGTTATGAGACCGCCAAACTATTTCATCGTATCCGTTTTGGCTTTGCTCCTAAGGTAAAAAAATCGACCATTTGTAAGTATGTCTGACTTGTGAGTTGATTATTTAATGTGTCCGTAGAATCTTGACCCGCGTTTTCTAATTTCACTCTGAGTGTTTGCTTTTGTTTGATATCTTGATTGCGTTTGAGTTGGTATTGTTCGTCTACAGGATTTAGACCTACAGTTTTTCCTACGGTTTTAATTTTTCTTTCTTTCAATGTTGTAAATGTCTGTTTTTTTCTATTCAAATTAAGTGTTTCTGACCCATGTAGGCACTCGGGTTAAATATGACTATGTTGTACTAACAGGTTCCTTATGATCTGTCTGTGCCGTCGTTACATATTGAATGTAAATTACGATATACGACTTCAGCACATGACAATACGCACCAGGCGAGAGCCTGTCGTTAGAATTCCAGCGTACGGAACGTGTTTAAGTGGTTTACAGTATTTTAATATCCGCAGATGCGAATAAACGACTTGGAGATGTGAATAGTGTTTCCCTATTTCACTCAGAGCTCTTCCAGTGTTGGACAAGCCTCGGGGACGAGCGTCTACTTTTGCTGGTGTTGTTGGGTACGGCAGACTAGCTTTCCGCGAGACTCGGGGGTTCCGGCTGCGGCGCGAGTCACGGCGGGCAGGAGACGGCTCTCTGGAATATCGGCGTCACATTGGCCGTTTATACCGGGCTGCAGGCCGCTCCGCTTATGCGTGCCAGGAATACTTGACGGCGTTCCAACGTTATTCAAGGGCCCCGCTCACCGGGCTGCAGCTGGTAGCTCGCGTCTCGCGCGTGGCGGATCCGCCTGCCCTAGACTCTGCCAGCTGCGGCCTCAGCCGCCACACGTGCCCGTCTGCTGTTCGCCTGACGAAAGACGCTGTGAGCAGGCGCCAGAATCTAAAGCTACATGCAGTGCCAGCCGCGCCATTCACACCGGCTAGTCAGACCGACGTGTGTCTGTAGCATTTACAGCTCACTTAGACTTTTAGGACATGCCGAGTGGAACAACTCTCGTAGGGTTGCACCGTTCCCAAATGCAGGAAAAGAATGATCCGACTCCAAAACTCCATACCTGTTCGTGCTGCTGCTAGGCACACTGAGAATTTGTAACAGCATATCTAAAGTTTTAATATTTTCTGAGCAGTTTGCAATTTATCCCATGTTTGTAGTATGTTTTATCAATAAATATGGAGTTTTGAAATTCAGTTCATTTTTTTTTTAAACCCCTTGTATAACGCGTCTATGGTTACACCAGTGCAGTAAGCTATTCAACTTAGCACTAAATCTCAAGCCCGATGGAGCAAAACATTTTGCACAATATTTCCTCAGTATTGGGAAATCTTATGTAGTCGTGTTAAAAGTTACCACATCTAGAACACTATTAATTGTTAGCTATGTTATAGGCTCTTTGCCAAATATATTCTAATTTATCATAATGTTAAATCGTGTTGCTGTGCGAAACTTCTCAATGTAATAAGCGTTTTAACTAGTGGTAATTAATATTTTAAGATAAATGTTGATAGTATCTCTGATTTTATACCGAACGCTATTTATGCTGTATATGATACACAAACAGAAGTCATCAGATCAAGAACCCAAGATTGTAATTGATGGAGCGTCCTAGAACAGCCTTCATCTCGCATTGCGGCAGCTTTCGGTTGTTACGTAAGGAAGTTGCTTGTCTGAAGGTAGCAGCGTCCAAGTATAATTATGGGTAAAATCAAGTAGATAATAGTCACTATCTTTAGCTCTTTCAGATGTCAGTAACCATCTCAGGGATACTGCATATTCAAACTACTGTAACGCATTCCGTTCCGAACAGGTAACAGTAATGATCTAAGAGCTGATAATAGTTGTTATCGATCGCTTGTATTGTTATCGATCGCTTGTAATGGAAAAATGGACGAGAATCACTATACTGCCATTAACATTTAACTTGTAACCACAGATTAGTTATTGTTCCGGATATCCGCTGATAGACCCGGGGATATCCGCAAAGTCAGCACTTCGTCGTGGCACTAAGTACCTCGAGCATGCCAGCGACCTTGGTCTTCGAAATGGCAATCCATGTACAGCTTGGTACAAGAGAAAAGCAAGGCTCTATAGCAGAAATTCAGGCGCATTGTGGCTCATGCGCTTGGTAAATTAGTGTCATGACAGTTAGTGAGGGATGGAAAGGACCCACCATGTTACTAACAATGTTAGGAAGCTGGTGTGAAAACAGAGGATGGTGAATAGCAATAAAAAACGAAGGCGAACTTCTGCTGATAAAGAAACTCTGAACGAAATGAAAAGAAGCATAAAGAACAGCTATGCGTAAAGCGTTCGACTTGCACAGGCGGCCGCATGACCCAGACGGGTCTCCCGGCCAAAATCTCTCTTCACATGAGTGGGAAGCCACAACTTACGTGCTGAACTGTAAGGAAACCGCAACAGGCTGTGGATCTTTGTAAAACCAGTTAATGAAACTAAATCGTACGTTCAAACGCTGTGGTGTTTTATGGCTGAGTGTTGGTTTAGCACGCATGCACGTGCTGGCAAGAATGGACTCCACCAGTGCGTAGGGCCATCGGCTGCGTAGGCGGTATTTAATGACTTGGCGATGTCTGATTGAAGCCATTAAATTAAATCTGTTTCGGTGGAAACGGGGCAGGCTGTTTTACTTTTTTACACGTATTAATTTTGAGCCTTTATTGTGTCTTGTCTTTGTGAAGATTATCGTCTTAAGGAGCTAGGGACGAGCTGAAGGTGGTATAATATCTGTTACCGGTGTAAGTTTTTTCAGTCCATTGGTAGATCTCGGGTCTTGCTGAGCCCAGTTAGATAGCTACAGAGCATTAAATAATGGTTTCGGAATAGTGGCAAATACACTAACTGATCATTAATATCCGGACACCTGTTAGTGGACGTTAATGTGGGGTGTGTCCAATATTTGCTTTATGACATCTTGAGCTCTGCTGGCGACACTTTCATTGAGGTGTCTGTGAATATATGTGGAGGAATGGCAGCCTATTCTTCCTCAGGAGCCAACCATTTCTAATGACTCGGTGTCGAGAGAACGTTAAACTTCCGTCCTTCCTACCTTCAGCAGCCAGAAGCAGAGAAGTGATTGACGTCAGTCGCTGGGGTCAGGAGCGAAGCCGGTATTGTGACTCGTCCCAAAGGTGTTTCACTGCGTTCAGGTTAGGATTGTGGGCAGGCCAGTCCATTTCACGAATGATTTTGTCCGCTAAACATTGCCTCACAGTTGCTTCTTTATCGTGCTAATCGTCTCCTAACTGTTCCTCTACTGTATGCAGTACACAATATTGTAAAGTGTGTTCATACCCTCATGCATTTAGCGTTTTCTTAAGCGCAATAAGCGGGCCACACCCTAAAAATGAAAAATACCCCCATCATTCGCCATACCCAAACACTTCTGTTGGATTGCCACACGATATAGCGTGATTTATCTCTACAGATCACTCGTTTCCAATCTTCCAGTGTGCAGTTCCATTGCTCTTCACGTCACCCCAAGCGTCGCTTAGCATTGGCCAAAGAAATCTGTGGCTTACGAGGACTGGTCGACCACTGTACCCTATTCTTTGTAACTCGTTGCGCACAGTCTTTGTGCGGGGTGGACCACTGGTAGCACTTTTGAACTGACGAGTGATTCCTTCCGCTGATCTCATGCGATTTTTTCCAAGCAACTTCAGCAATGGTCAGCGGTCGCTGTCCATCAAACATTTGATGTGTCTGGTACCGGTTTAGCTGTGGTGATTCCTTCGCGTTTCCACTTTAGAGCCACATCACCAACAGTCGACTTGGGCAACTTTAGAAGAGTTGAAATGTCCCTGATGGATATGTTACTTACGTGGCATTCAGTGACTCGACTACTTTTATACTCGCGGTTCCGCTTCTCATGTGACATCTAGTGGACAATTCCTCATTTCATAAAGGTGTCCCGATCGTTTTGATCAGTGCATAATCCTATCTCGCGAGTCAGATCGAGGTTGGTGACCTCATTTTAGATAATAGTGTGGCACTGCACAAATTTAATCTGGTTCGGACAGTAATAGTTTCGTAATAAATCATTGAAGCAATATACCAAGTAATTTTTCTAGTGTTTCTCACTCCGCTTAAAATGCATCCATTCCGACCGCGTCCCTGAATGGAACGTAGCGCCATGCCGCGACTTCTCCTAAGGCGAGACAAGGAACGTTTGTTTTATTCGAGTGAGAGCAGCGCTATGGGCCCTCACAACGATATTCCATTATGTAAATTACTCGAAGCCAAATGAAAAATAAAGGAGAAGAGTATGAGAAGAATACTGAAATCGATAGTGAGGTGAAAAAATAAGAGGAAACGTGACATGTGGTGAAGCAGCAACCTCTCTTCACATCTTTGATTAAAAAGCAGGATACAGTATTGAGACTGGCTGCATATTGATATTTCCCGCGAGGTAAAGTGATTATGAAGGCTTGAAATACGCATTTATACACATCTGTAGTACGCTAGTGTTGACTTACGTACTTCATCACTTTCCGTCCCAGGTTAGTTTTTTCCTGCAATTAGTACATACACGTTGCTCTGTGAGAGGGTCATTTCTATTGTATTTCGTTAAAAGTATAACATATACAGCGTCCCTTTTTCACTTAACGTGAAGCGCTTTCGATTTACTGCTCATGAAACAAGGCGTACTGGAATAACTGTGCTTCTTCTCAAGTAGGTTTAAGTCTAGAAATGAGATAGTATGATTTTCGTACAAGGGATAGAGATAATAGATTTGACCAAAAGGATGCGAGACTATTTTGAACAATTTGACCAGAAAGTTTTCAACTTTTAGATTAATATGCACAAACATTGGCAGTCTTTAGGCAAAACCATGTATTGTCTGAAATCGAATTGTGGAAATTGATCTTGTATCCTTCTGCGCAAAGAAGAGCGATTAAAGTTTTCTGCAATGTTGGGTTGATTTATATCATACTGCCCAACATAGTTCCGTTACGAATACTTGCACAACTAAAAATCGATCAGGCTGCAGGCAGTTTGAACAGTGCGAGTGCTAGCGCAGTATACAGGGTAATCAGAAAAAATATCTGAAAAACTTTTAAGTGTGTTTCAGGATTGGTTGTGCAGAGAAATAATTATTAAGAAAAAATTCGGTATGTAGTGCCGTTTCCGATTTAATTATCATTGAATTTAGCCAATCAGGTCGTCCCTCGTTAAAATTCAAGCAGTCTGCCAGGGACAGTGCTGCCAAACGTTTTCTTCGTTTCGTTTCCTAAAACCCAGCAAAAGAGCGATACAGAAATTGTACATGGGACGGTAGTAAGGACCGAACCTGAGCCACCGGTTGAGCAGTGTCTTGCGCTCTCATCTACGCTGTGAGAACAACCGACGTTAATTGTATGTGGGAGACTGCTTGTATTTGCGCGCGCAACGACCTGTTCGGCAAACTTCAACCCTGCAATACCCTTACAAGCTTTTCATAGTGTATCTGACCACCCTGTATACCGACGAAATACGTCCTGTGCCCACCCACGGTTCTAGGCGCTACAGTCTGGAAACGCGCGACCGCAGGTTCGAATCCTGCCTCGGACATGGATGTGTGTGATGTCCTTAGGTTAGTTAGGTTTAACTAGTTCTAAGTTCTAGGGGACTGATGACCTCAGAAGTTAAGTCCCATAGTGCTCAGAGCCATTTGAACCATTTTTTGTGCCCACCCAGAATAGTACAAATCAAACTTTGTCAAAGGTGTTCTGCTGTTATGATTCAGTAAACCGTACAGGTTTCCAGTTTTTAACAAGACACGGATGAATGCAATCTAGCTCCGTACCACTGTCCGCCCACCTACACAAACGAATAATAAAATCAAAATTACTCTCCTGACAATTCCTGGTCATTCTTCGTACAGTAAAACGGGCTGTTCCTTCTTGACTTGAAAAACTGAACATCAGAAACACCTCCTATGTTTCCAAACATCCATAATAGATTATTTGTAGAAGCTTCAACACTAAGATTATTTTAATGTAATTTCAACTGTAGTTACGAAATTCAGTTAATGTTTGTGCTGCCAATGGTCACTGAAAAACCTGACTCAGACACAATTAAGGTGGTTTGGGTGCTATCACGGAATACACCATTTTTTGTGTTTGTATGATTTGAAAATGGCTGCTGATACCCGAAACCGGTCATCAATTAAATAAAAAGTACTGAATTTCGCAACTTCAGCTCTCTTCTACATCAAGCTTGATAACACAAGTTGCTGTCCTGTTATTAACCTAGCAGACTGTAAATAAATATAAAAAAAACTAAGATTACTACATAATTTCAGATATCCATGAATGTGTGAGTGGTTACCCGATGCAAAGAACTCTTCACCAATAAAATATTCCACTAATGTACTCTCGTGTTTAGAGACACTAAAGCTATCAACAGTTAGAAAGAAACTTCCGTTCACCCACCAAGCATGCTTACGCAAAGTGGTTGGTTGTGCATGCTTGTGAAGTTTGTAGTTAAGTGCGTGACCACCTTCTAGGACGGAAAAGATGAGCAAGTCTGCAAGAAGATCGTGTAAAGGAGAAAGGGTAGGTCGAAGAAGCGACGCATTTCTCCTCACGCCGATACAGGGTTGCCATTTCAGCTGGAGCGAGCAAGACGGTGGGTGGGGGAGGAGCTGCCAGTGTGAGGCTGTTAGCTGCACCCTGGGTGGCGCCAGATAACAGCATTACGCCGCCGCCATTGATGCTCGTCACCTTGCGGCTGCTATCAGCACGCTGCCTCGGGGAAGAGGTTTCTTGTCTCACGGCCGCCATGCGCCTATGTTACGAGCACCCGGCGACGCGCGTATACTGTCCACTGCCGAAAATAGTGCGCGCGACAGGGATGCAGCAGTGAATAAAGTGTACATTTTGTGATATACCTTAGAGCAGAATAGTATGCGTCGCTGTAAAATCAATTTCGTCAGTAGACTTGCGCCGATGTCGTAACGGACTGTCTTATGAGGTCCAAGCGACCTAAATAGGGGGAAGCAGGATTATATATTCAAAAATATTAGTCCTATTTCGTCTTTAAATAAACCAGCGCAGCATAACAAATAAAAATATCATTAGGTACAAAATATCTAGCTTTGCCCCACCCGAGGAGTTAAATAAGGATTCGGTTGAAATGAGTGGAAAGTACTTTAAAACAAGAAAGAAGCTGTACTCTATTGCAAAATATATATGAAAACCAAATAGAACTCCTTAAAAATATTATCAAGGGATACCTGAAATCTATTTTAAGTAGCAAACCTTGTTGCTAACGAAAAACTTCAAATTTTTAAAATATGACACTAACACAGGCAAGGTTTGCGATAACTGGTTCTAATAAAAACAAAAGCACACGTTATTCAGAAAAGAAACCGCAGACGAAGTAGCTGTGTTCTTCCTCAGTATTGAAACATGAGCCCAGCCACGACAAGATGGGCACTGGATGCATACCTCCATCCATAGTGAGTCTGAATATAGCCTAATGGAAAGTATGGATGCTTCTTCCCGACCTTTTATGCCTGATGAAATCTAAGAATCTCGTTTCAGTTCTTTTGAGCCATTCTGGTCTTTCCAACTTTCATTTTACTGTTTCCTGCCTCCTTTATCGCTTGGCCCATTTGGTTCTTCGGACATCCAATTAAAATGTACCCTGCACGGGAATGTACATAATAAATCTAGGAGTGCAGGTTATAGACACATGATTGGGTCTGGCCGTGGAGCGTACTCTGATAGCTTAATGGTAAGGCGACCGATAAACGGGAAATCGGGGTCCGAGTCCTGGTCCGGCACAAATTTTCGTTGTCGTTCCATTATACAGCCGATGTTTGTCCATATTCGCAACTGCAAATACATTTCATGTGTGTCAGAGCCAGCTAGCAGTTCATCTTGTGGTTCTAGAAATTCCTCGATTATATAAGACTGAGAAACTTTGTCTTGGAGCACATTGGCCGGAGGGGCGCCATCTTGAAATGTCTCAGCTTCTGGTATTTTCTGTTGTGCCTTGCCTTGTGGTCCCCCTTTTATTTCTTTAAACTGCAATTGGCCCCGTTTTGATCTGCAGTGCAAAATTGAACAAAACATGACGTTGGGAAATTAGCATTCACGTTTATGTGCATATAAAACGCTGAAGTACACTGGAAAACATGCTTAATCGAAATCATTACTTACCTATTCCTTATCAGGTAATGTTTCTATTGAAAACAGAGCTCCCAAATAGCACCAGGACCAGCGAAAATTTCAGCAAAAACTTTAAAATGTTCTAGAAGGGAAAAAAAGTTCGTCCACTAGTAACGATTAAGTACAAATCCTAGACATGGTGGCTGCGAGTAGTTAATGAACGTTATCAGGCCCATGCCAGCACAATAATTGGAGTCACAAACGATGACAATCGAGTTCAGGCACGTTCTGCGCACCTGCGTCACGCATTCTTTGACAGCCAGTGAGCGTTCAATAGTGTTCTGAGCACTCTGCTGTAAATGGGAACACAACGTCACAACACATCTACAACAGAACGCATGGGGAATACTGTGCAAACTTATAACTGAGAAAATTAAGTCCTCTCTTGTTCTGGCTACGCTGGGGCAGATTACGGAACTATGACACGGGAATGGAGACAAGCAACACAATATCTGCTCGACAAACTCCTCCACGATGACGATCCACTAACAGATACACAAGTACCTTAGGGAGACAGCGTGTAGGGATTACACTACAAAAACCGTCACCTGCCCGTTTGCGCAGGAGGAGGTCACACTAGCAGTCGCAGGCTTGAAAAACAAGAAAGCGACAGGACCAGGCCATATCCAATGGGCAAGATTGCGCCAGGTCTCACCGCAGGTAACCTCATATTTAACAAATCTAATAAATGATGCCCTGAGGCTGGGACGGGTGTCTCTACTCTGGAAAATCTCTACTCTGGAAAACAGCCAACACAATCCAGAATGAGATTTTTTTCACTCTGCAGCGGAGTGTGCGCTGATATGAAACTTCGTGGCAGATTAAAACTGTGTGCCGGACCGAGACTCGAACTCGGGACCTTTGCCTTTCGCGGGTAAGTGCTCTACCATCTGAGCTATCCAAGCACGACTCACGCCCCGTACTTCGGTAGCTCAGATGGTAGAGCACTTGCCCGCGAAAGGCAAAGGTCCCGAGTTGGAGTCTCGGTCCGGCACACAGTTTTAATCTGCCAGGAAGTTTCAGCCAACACAGTAATTATTAAAAAAGCCGCCGATAGGGATCCGTCAGAAGCAAAATCGTACCTACCAATTTGCTTGTTTAGTACATTGGGTAATGTCCACGAGAGACTTCTATGTAACTGTCTCCAAGCTCACAGCCTTGACCTTAGTCAACACCATTTTGGCTTTAGACTTGGAAAATCTATTGATGCGGTTTATCGGGCTTTCCAAATTGTAGAATAGACATAACAGAAGTAAGTAGTTGCGATTCTTATTGACATTGCTGGCGCCTTTGATAATCTTTGGTGGCCTCCAGTGTTTGCACGATTTCTGGAACTACAGGAGCCCGGATGCCTGTTAGTAGTCTTAGAGATAATTGTAAGAACGGAGTGGTTGAGTGGCAAGAGGGTAACCGCAAGGTTGTAAAAAGAATTACCGAAGGATGTCCACAAGGCTCTATCTGCGGACCCATTTCTACCATATCACCGTTGAACTGCTCTTGAATTTAATCGAGGGAGGTGAACCTTCGGACGGGGTCGTTGGATATACTGACGACCTGTTTGCTGTGTAATCAGACAACACAAGAGCACTGTTGGAAAATATGGCCAGTGGTATGCTACACACACAATGATGCGACCAAACCAAATTATCCATAGCACCACAAAAAAACAGCGTACATAATGCTTAAAGGTTCACTACAAAGACACCCGGCAATTAAAATAAACAGCACATACATAAAGTAGTAACTACATATCCGGGGGGGGGGGGGGGGGTGTACACATTGACGAACGACGTAGCTTCAACGAACACATACGGTAAACACAAAGTAGAAATTATACTTCACAAACTAGCGACATTAAATTCGACACGATACAGTCTATCAGTCACACTCATAAGAATGTACCACTATGCACTTTTTGAGTCGGTATTGAGCTTTGCAGCTAGGACGTGGACACATATACTCGCTCTTGTCATGAATACGATCAGTGAAACTTCCTGGCAGCTTAAAACTGTGTGCCGGACCGAGACTCGAACTCGGGACCTTTGCCTTGGGTAGCTCAGTTGGTAGAGCACTTGCCCGCGAAAGGCAAAGGTCCCAAGTTCGAGTCTCGGTCCGGCACAGTTTTAATCCGCCAGGAAGTTTCATATCAGCGCGCACTCTGTTGCAGAGTGAAAATCTCATTCTGGGAATACGATCACTGTTAGGCGGGGGCAGGGGAGTGTGCTACTTAGACTATCTGGGGAGTTCGGCACCACATCAGTCGATTCGCTGTATGTGGTGCTAGGAATATACCCGATCGATATAACCATTCAGATATCGGGCTGCAACATACTGGCTGAAGACGGGTAGACAAGAGTGTTGCAGATTACCGAGCAGCCCATAGAAGATAGGCGCCAACTAAAAAATTGGCGTGTGAACACTTGGCAAAAAGAGTGGGACGAGAGTGATAAGGCCCGTCGAGTCTCTTCATTTTTCCTTAATATCAGGGAGCGATTACGGTTGCGCCATGTCAGCCTCAGCAAAGGCATGGTTCATTTTGTAACTGGGCATGGCCCTTAGCCCAAGCACTTGCAGCGCGTGTCGCTTTCAGAAAGCAATCATTGCACATACGGGGAAGTTGGCTCCCCGGACGCTTCCTTTTGAAATGCATTAGATACAGCTACTTACGTAATAACATAGAACACAACGGAAACAACACTATTCGATGCACTGATACATTGACACAGTTGAACGCAATAGCCAACATCTTAAAATAACAACATGACATGTACAAACAAACGATACGGAAGACGCAGAAGACGCAGACAAGCGGACATAGATAGCTCGAGTAGCCCCAGTACTGACGATGATACGAGTGGCAGTGACACTACTGACAACACATAAAACACGTATAACATGCACAACTACTCGCGTGACCCTTGATCAAAGGTTGCAATTTATAACTTATTATGAATGAATCTAATTAAAGGTAGGAATAATTAGTGTAGCCCGTGGATAGATATTGTTCTAGAATCCATCTTAAAACTATACCCAACATTGGCTCAAAAGTGGTTCAAATGGCTCTGAGCACTATGGGACTTAACATCTATGGTCATCAGTCCCCTAGAACTTAGAACTACTTAAACCTAACTAACCTAAGCACATCACACAACACCCAGTCATCACGAGACAGGGAAAATCCCCCCAACATTGCTAAGTATTTACATACAGAAACACATCATTGTAATTCTAATAATATTAATGTAATATAAATTTTGTATAAAATAAGCAGGCAAAATCACAGTGTAAATACGACACATCACGCATATTACGTAATTATACAAAATTAATGGGTCCACTACTCAAAAAAGTCTAGTTTTAGTCTACAAAAATATTTTTACAAGAGTAATAATAGGTTAGTGGTGGCTTGTTATTTTTCCTATAACTATGTAGGAAAATAAACAACTAATTAGATGACATTGAGACAGGGTATTGTTCTAAAGCCATGCAGAATTTGTTTACTAACCAACCTATCAGCATTAGTAGTAGCAGTAGTAGTAGTAGTAGGAGTAGGAGTAGTAGTAGCTGGTGTTGTTACGTAACCCACACAGTACTCTAACAAGTAGATTAGATCCACATAGACCGGACAGATCGAGTTTTCCCAAAGAGTGATGTTCATCTGGATGGTTACTAAAACGGGCAGCACCGCATGTGGACGCTGGGCTTGAAGTTAAGTACAAAGTCCCCTTCTCCAGGTGTCGTTGTTGAAGGTATATCTATAGCTACTCTTTCCTGTCTTCTTTTATTGTGTTCTAAAATTATACCGCATAATTTATGATTTCCTACTTCCAAAATCCTAAATTTTTCCTTAAAAAATATATGTAATTGCTGTAAGTAAATAAAAGTGCAGACAATAAGAACTCTACGCAGCCCATGTATGATGAGATAAAAGAAATTATTCAGGTAGTGAAGGGAGACGAAAATTTAATAGTCATGAGTGACTGGAATTCGAGAGTAGGAAAAGGAAGAGAAGGATACATAATAGGTGAACATGGATTGGGGGTGAGAAACGAAAGAGGAAGCCGTCTGGTAGAATTTTGCACAGAGCATAACTTAATCATAGCTAACACTTGGTTCGAGAATCATAAAAGAACCCCAGTTCTAAGCAAAGAAGGGAAAGCAGAAAGGTGGAAGGAGTATATAGAGGGGCTATACAAGGGCGATGTACTTGAGGACAATATTATGGAAATGGAAGAGGATGTAGATGAAGATGAAATGGGAGATACGATACTGCGTGAAGAGTTTGACCCAGCACTGAAAGACCTGAGTCGAAACAAGGCCCCGGGAGTAGACAACATTCCATTGGAACTACTGACGGCCTTGGGAGAGCTAATCCTGACAAAACTTTACCATCTGGTGAGCAAGATGTATGAGACAGGCGAAATACCCTCAGACTTCAAGAAGAATATAATAATTCCAATCCCAAAGAAAGCAGGTGTTGACAGATGTGAAAATTAGCGAACTATCAGTTTAATAAGTAACAGCTGCAAAATACTAACGCGAATTCTTTACAGACGAATGGGAAAACTGGTAGAACCCGACCTCGTGGAAGATCAGTTTGGATTCCGCAGAAATGTTGGAACACGTGAGGCAATACTGATCCTACGACTTATCTTAGAAAATAGGTTAAGGGAAGGCAAACCTACATTTCTAGCATTTGTAGACTTATAGAAAGCTTTTGACAATGTTGACTGGAATACTCTCTTTCAAATTCTAAAGGTGGCAAGGGTAAAATACAGGGAGCGAAAGGCTATTTACAATTTGTGCAGAAACCAGATGGCAATTATAAGAGCCGAGGGGCATGAAAGGGAAGCAGTGGTTGGGAAGGGAGTAAGACAGGGTTGCTGCCTCTCCCCGATGTTATTCAATCTGTATATTGAGCAAGCACTAAAGGAAACAAAAGAAAAATTCGGAGTAGGTATTAAAGTCCATGGAGAAGAAATAAAAACGTTGAGTTTCGCCGATGACATTGTAATTCTGTCAGAGACAGCAAAGGACTTGGAAGAGCAGTTGAACGGAATGGACAGTGTCGTGAAAGGAGGACATAAGATAAATATCAACAAAAGCAAAACGAGGATAATGGAATGTAGTCGAATTAAGTCGGGTGACGCTGAGGGAATTAGATTAGGAAATGAGACACTTAAAGTAGTAAAGGAGTTTTGCTATTTGGGGAGGAAAATAACTGATGATGGTCGAAGTAGAGAGGATATAAAATGTAGGCTGGCAATGGCAAGGAAAGCATTTCTGAAGAAGAGAAATTTGTTAACATCGAGTATAGATTTAAGTGTTAGGAAGTCGTTTCTGAAAGCATATGTATGGAGTGTAGCTATGTGTGGAAGTGAAACATGGACGATAAATAGTTTGGACAAGAAGAGAATAGAAGCTTTCGAAATGTGGTGCTACAGAAGAATGCTGAAAATTAGATGGGTAGATCACATAACTAACAGAATAGAATTGGGGAGAAGAGGAGTTTGTGGCACAACTTGACAAGAAGAAGGGATCGGTTGGTAGGACATGTTCTGAGGCATCGAGGGATCACAAATTTAGCATTGGAGGGCAGCGTGGAGGGTAAAAATCGCAGAGGGAGACCAAGAGATGAATACACTAAGGAGATTCAGAAGGATGTAGCTTTCAGTAAGTACTGGGAGATGAAGAAGATTGCACAGGATAGAGTAGCATGGAGAGCTGCATCAAACCAGTCTCAGGACTGAAGACAACACAACAACAACAACAACAACAACGCAGCCCAACTTCCAAGTGGTGCTGCATGGGCAACAGTGTCCGTGACTTTAAATGTGTAGCACAATTTTGGCGCGCAGTGGTGACCACACCCTGCATGAAGTAATAAGATGCCATTCACTAGTAATCATAAGGTATCCTAAAAAACATGCAGCTTGTAAATGTAGTAACAAGTGCGAGCATTAAACGTGATCGTATCGTGTTATTTAGTGAATTGTTATTCTACCTGTTGCGAGTTGTCATCGCTGATGATGATGGTGACAAATTATACACAAGCAAATGAGAAACATAATTCGCAGGATACACGCTTACATCAGGCGCAAAGCACATGTTTGAGTGTATCGTAACTGTCGCTTGGAACCAACAACAATACAATCCCCGTCTGTTTCCAACTTCTGCGAACGACCATCATTTGTATATCAGACTATAGTCACAGAGAGGTATCCTGTTTGACTCGCATATCCGGTGTTACCCTACTTTCCCCTGTATTAAGTGTTTCATCGCATCAGTGCACTGTTACTCCGGAATAATATCAGTTAAATTCTCAATTTGTGTGTACAAGGTATCATCAGCTTCTGTAGTTTATTTCTAAGGCTACTTACTGTATGTGCAACTGCTGTAATGCATTTTCCGTCACGTTTCGTTTTATTCTGTTAAAACATCGCCGACGGTAGTTTCGTCGTCCGTTCATGGGGATGTGATGTCTTGATGTCTACATGCGCGTTTCACTAAAATGTTCCTCTTTGACATTGGTGCTGCAAGGCAAAAAATAAACAAAATGGGAGACCATAAACGTCGAAGAACGAAACTTGAACTGACAATGAAGTCTACAGGCGAGGTAATCTTTTGTACACGGCCAGTAACACGGAAGATCCGCAGCCACGAGCGATGTTGGAGCGAGCACTCCTTGCCTCACCATTCGCATACAGTGTTCTGCGCCAGGTCTCGCGCAAAATAACATGGCACCGGCGCGGAAACGCCGCCTTCTCGTGAGCGCTGGGTGATTCCATTCATTGTTCGGAATGGACGGCCGTCTCATTTAAATGTCGCATTGCTACCTGCATGCTTTGAGCGTTCTCATTGCTGTCTGTTTACACCTACTCTACATCTATACTCTGCAAACCAACGTGAGGTGCATGGCAGGGGGTATGTGCCATTGTACAAGTAATATTAGGGTTTCTTCATGTTCCATTCACGTATGGAGTGCGGGAAGAACGATTGTTTGAATACCTCTGAGCGTGCAGTAATTATCTTATTCTCATGATACCTGTGTGAGCGGTACATAGGGGATTGTAGTATATGCCTAGAGTCACCATTTAAAGCCAATTCTTGAAACTTTGTTAATTCACTTTCTCGCGATAGTTTGCGTCTATCTTCAAGAGTCTTCAATTTCAGTTCCTTCAATATGTGACACTCTCCCATGGATTAAACAAACCTGATGCCATTCGTGCTGCCCTTCGCGGGATACGTTCAGTATCCCCTGTTAGTCTATTTGGTAGGTGTCCCATACAGTTGACAAATTTTCTACGATGGGTTGCAAGAGTGATTTGTAAGCAGTCAGCTTTGTAGAATGATTCCACTCCGCCAGTATTCTACCATTAAACCCACAACTGAGCCCATGTGATCATTCCATTTCGTATGCCTACAGAGTATTACACCCAGGTACTTGTATGAGTTTTCTGCATATTAAGGCACTGCAGTATTTGCGCATGGTAGATGCAGAGAAAGTTCATCATAATCGGCCACGTGCGATGGCAGTGCCGTTAAATTTATGTTGCAAGAGGCGAATGAGAAAGTAAAAGTCTTGTTAGAAACTCTGCTTGATAGGGTAGTTGGAACCACTAGCTATCCCAGTGGCTCAATTAGGAGAATAGAGGAGGAGGGAGAAAACGTAGCTGCAAGTACTTCCCAACGCTTCAGTACTTTGTGAAAAATGGGGAAGAAGAAGACGAAGAAGAAAAATTTATATTGAGGTAATACTGACAAGCAGGTTGCCAGGGGATTGACACAATATCGATGTGACACGTGTTCTTCATTTTCAGTATCGTGGTGAGCAACAATGTACGTTGAGCTACATTTTTGCCCCTCTTTTGTTTAATGAAATTTTCTTCTGGCAGTGCACGGTCATACTTGTTTCGCTTTGATTCATACTTTGTTTATGCAACTATTTCCTTTAGGGTACTGAAATCAAAAACTATTGACTTTTAACGTCTATATTTCTCGTGCTGACGTAACATGTAAACAGTCATTTGCAGACTCGGTTACGCAGCTTACAACTTGGCAAGGTATGAGTTTGTGCGTAGTTTCCAGCTGTCGAACTGCACTTCTCCTGCTGTTACCGTACACAATGGATCCCTTACCACTACTCTTATCCCATCCTCTACTGCACTGTCTGTGCAGATGTGGGCCCAGTAATCTTTTGTGCACTTCACCTTCTGCAGCGGATCTTATGTACAATATTTTCCACAGTCATATAAATCATATACACTGCTTTCATTCGACAATTTGTTTGCGAAAAAGATGGTTCTAATTTTACCGCCGTAATCAGTATGTGAGAAGGAAGTTGGAAGAAATAGTTCGTTGGTTTACGGGCGCTGGAAAGGCAGAGAGGAAGGCATTCCGCGACCTGCAGCGCGTGTGTTGCGGAGGCTCGCGTAGAAGTTTATTGAGCAATAAAATTCTAAATGTAGCACACATTTCTCCTTCGAGTGTTCTCTATTTATTCGATTAAACCAGCTAGTTACGAGTCTCAGACTGATGAACAAGAAGACTTCTGAATTGGTTAAACGATAGTGTCGTTTGTGGACACCTTCAAGGGAGCGCTACTCTTCGATAGTTGGTTTATGTTGTCATTCCACTTAAATCGTGACGGACTTAGATTCCTAGGTACTTAACGATTGTGACTGATACCAGTGAGAAACTGCCCTGCACATAGTCCATCAACGTCGCGTCTTTTACTCTATTTATTTGCATTATACTACATTTATGTTGTGTGGAAGCCGCTAGTTTCTGCATCAACCAATGTTCATTGCCTCCTTTGTTGTGGGAATGTTATTCTTTTGCTTTCTATTCATGCAGTGGGTATAACTTAATATTATAAGATTTGATAACCGTGAAAACATTCGTCTTTTCTTGGCTATTTAGGATATATAACACTATTATGTAGAATTATTTTGTAAATGCATTTTCTTTTCTTTCTTGCAGGTTCGTTGGTCTCTGTAGATATAGAAGATTTCTCAGGAAACAAAAAAGATAAAAACAAGGTAATACTCCTAATATCTTCAGTCAGACCGGCGAGGTAAATTCCAGCTTGATAACTCTATTCATTCCTGAGAAGAAGGCATGTTAAGTGATGGTCAGACATTCCGAGAGTCGGAAAAAATGACAAAGGAACATTTTTGCTAGATTTTGTTACAGATCAACACATTTTACGTTTTCCCGTGTACTAATGCTGTTAAACCTCGCTTCTTGCCAAATTTTATGGTTCTAGGTGAACTTGCCCGTAGTCATAGTATGTTCTCGTTTTACTATGTAATTGCAACGAATTCCGCGGTATCATTTTACGCAGATAACATTTCTCATGCTTTTGAAATCCCTATGGATCGATTTCAGTTCTATAAATTAAATAAATTTATTGAGAAAATGGCGCCGTTTTATTATTAACTCGTCTGAAATACTACTTGACAGATGATTGCTGTCCTCACTAATCGGCGTCAGCACAACACACAATGAACTGTACGTTTCAACTGACAAACAAGTATTTTTACATGTATTAAAAGCTTTAATTACAAAGCAAGTTAATGTTCATTCTTTAAGAATGCGTAACGATAGTCGTGACAATACGCCTACCATCTCCCGTTTCCCTGGCTGTCGACTAAGACTTAACGCCAAAATCAGCGACAAATGCAAAAAACTATACCGCGTGGTCACGAATTCCGTTAACTCCACAAGAAATAAAGAAAAACACATACTTCTGTGAATAAATTGAAACATAATCATCATAAATACATTAAAACCTTAAAATACCAATGTTGACTTGTCGTTCAGGCGGAAAACACAAAAGTGCTGTCCGCAGAATTGGAAACGATCAATCATCTCCCTACGTTCGGCAAAGTCGAAGTTTCCACTGGGCGCCTGTTGCACTAGTTATGCCACTGTGTAAATTCCAGAATGGTTCCCCCGAAAATCCACGACCCCATCCTTCTTGAATCCAGATTTGTTCTCCGTGTCCAGTGACCTGGTCTTCGACGGAACGATAAACTCCGTTCCTCCTTCCTCCCTTCGTTCTTCATGCGGTAATACATATAGAGAAATTTGCATCCGAGAACATAGGGTCGAAGAAACCTCTGCTTAAAGACTTCCGCAAAGCTTCAAACATGACCACTGCATCGAATCGTTTTGCGGTTTTGTCAGTCGCAAGATGTGATTACGCTTCGCAAACGACGTCAGCCTCCTATACGTCTCCAGCCAGCTGCGGACACCTCAGATCCAGACGACTGGAATCTTGGGTAGCAATGTGAACTAGACTTGCAGCCGGCTGCAGTCATTGCGGTCAAAAATTACCGTCTGAACCTCGTGACCTGTCTCGGATGAGGTGCCCGGCAGATGCCCACAATCCACACTGGTATTCCTTCCACATTCGACTGTCGTTTCCTTGAGGGATCCACCACCCATCCAACGGTGGAGGAACCAATGACGAGTAATCTCGCCTTCTGTGCAATTTCCGACTTCGCAAGAGGGCTGGCACCAGTCCCAGCAGGTGAACCGCCTCTTGCTGGCTTAGGCTTAACAGAAACCATCAACAGTTCATACCTGTTAATATACGGGAACAACTGTGTGGCCAGTACCCATTCTCGCCTTGCGCCAAGGCGTTCGTGACCACCACTGTCCACCTCTCACTGCCATGTGAAGACGAACCGCCAAGATCAAGCGCATCGGAAGGCGCACCAGTTCAAGGGTTATCTGGAGACACCGGAGGTATCTGAGGTGCTAACTCCCGACAATTTTTTTCCCCACATATATTCCACGAACGGAATGGGAGGGTGGGGTTATAGTGGTACACCGTGTACAGTTCGTCTGTCACCGCACGGTAGCAGGCCGTGTACAATTGTAGGTATATTGTTCCTCTGTGTCCTTTCTCAAATCTCACAGCATTAGCTCATGAAGTACGGGCATAAGATGTCATTAGTGGCGATCAGGTACTGGATACTGTGGCGTCATAGTGCTACTGAGAAATAATTTTTCTACGTTCGTTTCTACAGCTCCACTGCAATCAGCACTAGCGCTGCTTTGTTGTAACGCACATTTATCGGAGTCACCTAATAATCGTGCACGCAAAGAATCACCTGGCGCGGTGGCTGATGGGAGTAGCAGACTCAACAACAAAATATGCAAGTTAGTGTCCGATCGATATCGTTTTGTTTCGGGTCCAGTGCAGTTTACACCATCATTGTTGTCGCCATTATGTATTCTCTTCGCATTGTCGAGGTTTGTTTTTTGTCGTTAACTCTGCATATCACGTCTGCTACCTTACACAAAAGCAGACGATATGCGAAATTTTCGATTTGTCTGTCAGGTAACCTTCAGTAGTCATTGCAGCGAGTGCCTTCAAGGAGTGCGTGAATAACAGGATGAAAAATTATTCGGATATCACGAACGTTAATTACTAGAACAAGGTAGGGAATCCTAACCACCAGTATCGTAACAACATTATCTTGTTACTGCTGCGTTTTATGTAACTGCAGACGACATAGATATTTAAGAATTATTCATGTCTGAACGAGCGTTGCAGATCGTATCCTTATAGCCTACGTAGCTACATTGCCTGCCAAAGAACGTGAAGGACCTAGAAGACATGGTCGGACGTGATTGTAACTTCGTACAAGGACACATCATCGCCTGGTATGTAAATGATATACAGTTGCAACCATTCATGACAATTAAAATGGTCACCAGTATGCATTAGTATTGTTCGTGTTTGTGTTGTTACCAGGCCTGGTAGGTTATATAGTGGGCGTGAACAGCGTCAGGTGTTCAGTGATCACTGTGAAGAACACGGAGAGCCCGCATACTCATGTGAGACAGCGTCATCAGCACCTAAATGGATGTCAAAAGGAGCCACATTGTGGGTCTCCATTTTCCAGCTGGTCGAATCAAGCAATACCTAGAATTGTGGGGCATTCGGGTATGTTGGAGTACAGAACTTCAGGGCAACCATACACGTCTTACAAGTTCTGGTCGACTACGTCTGACTACGTACGATAAGGAAGGATCGCCACATTGTGCACCAAGCAGGTCGTAACCGCTTCGCTTCTGCCCCTGCTATCCGAGAACAAGTAATGGAGTCCCTGCAACTTCTGTGTCATCACGCACCATTGGTCAGAGACTAGCAGCAACCAGACGGGGGATTTACCGTCCCATGCGTAGGCTGCCGTTACCGCCGCTGCCGCCGCCACCACCACCACCACCACCACGACAGCAACAACAACGGCCGTGTTTGGTGTGGTCCCGTAACCGAGGATAATGGACTGCTGCTGATTGGAGAGGCACAGGGGTGTTACTCCTATCGTCATGGTATGAGGTTATACCATGGACGGTTATGACTTTAGGTCACGACTGATTGTGATTGAGAGAAATCTGGCGCCACAACGGTACGTTAAAGGCGTCATGCATTCTCATGTGTGTCCTCTCATGCGACTGTATCGTGTGGCCATTTTTGAACAGGACAGTGCTTACTCACAAATAGCACGTGTCTCTGAGAGCTGTCTGCGTTATGTTGAGGCACTTCCATCGTCAGTAATATCCCCAAATCTGTTCACGACAGTACTTTTGGAAGGACCAGCTAAGGCGTAAACTCCGTCCAAGTGCTGGTATCCTGGTGGATATATGGGACCAGGTGCAATAGGTGTGAGCGAGCTTCCCTCAAGAGTGGATACAACTTATTTATGATACTTTTTCCAATCGAATCGGTGCATGCATCCAGGTCACAAGGAGTGAAACGTCATACCGATAAGTGGGCTCTTGCTGCCAAGTTCGTTGTAAATTTGACTCGATTTTGTAATCACTGAAATGTCTCATAGCTGCTCATCCCGTGAAGCATCGTTTCGTTTCCTCCTGCCCTTCTGGCTGCTTCATTGTCAGGCATTATGTGTTAAGGGTAGCTACAATAGGACGGATCGAATTTAAAAAGATATTAGGTTTGAATGTGCCGTCAAAACAGAGCTCATTTAGGTTGGGGAAGGTTAGCGAGGGAAACGGGCTATGTCCTTTTCAAAGTAACTATCCTGATATTTGTCGTACGCATTTTAAGCAAACTACGGAAAATTTAAATGTGGGTGGCAGGGCGCGGATTTGAACTGCTATTGTTCCGAATTCGTGTCCAGCATGTTAGCACTATGCCGCCTGGCTCGGTATGGGCGGAAACACTGTCAATTTACGTCCACTCGAAACCTGGAAAATAAAGTTGATATTAACAGTTCTTCACATTTGGACATCTATTCACATTTCGTCATTGGGGCTACAGGTTGAGAAGTCAGTGATTCACTGAACAGTTGGGTAGAAAGATGTCGTGTCTACTGAAATCTACTGAGCTCATCTCGCGAGAGGGAGTGAGGAATTTGTATCGTACCAAACACCGCCTGCGTAATACATTACGTTGCGGGTGATCCCGATGATAAGGGAGTGATAAGCCGAATGCCTTTGTTTACGTACTCAAGAATTCGCGCTGCTGAGTGCGGCGGTGTCCGGGAACCGCTATTTAGAAGCGAATGGGAAGCTGCCGGAATGAAATTGCGCCACGGCAGTATTATGAAAGGACTGGCGTTAAAAGGGTTCGCGCTGCGTGTCTAAATGCTCCGCTATAATAGCGTGAAATGGCAGCGCCAGCCCCTGGCAACCATTCGCCCGCTGCCTCTGCTGCAGCAATTCCGCAAGCGACACAGAGATAGCTTTTCATTGGGCCGTAACTGACATCTATTCGGGTTCTGTAGGACGCTGCGAACTTCCGTGTAATTAATACAGAAAAAAGTGCAGCTACTCGCTGTTCATTCTAACATCTATTATGTCACACAGATACCAGACGAAGTGCATCGCTTCAGTGATTCATACTGACATATTCACAGGTAAACTGTTGCATAAAACGCGTAGCAACGAATTTGGGTCGGCCGGCTTGATGTTACTATCAGAATATACACAGTAGAATCCCTGTTGTCCGTATAGTTTGCCAGTTACCTCACAAGATGCATTGTGCTAACACGTAAATAGTGAATGAATTCGTTTTGGACACATTCAGTCGAGCCTTGCACAGGAGCGCATTGTAAACACGCTTCGCTCCTTCTTCCAAATTTGTTAACAGTGATACTGAAGTGTGCCCTAGACCGTGAATTGCTCAGTATTTCCAGGCCTACTTTAATACCGAACGTTTGTGGGTCAGGCTGAAAGTTAGGCAGTAATACTGAACAGACAAAAAACGTTTGAAATGTGTTGAGCTACCTGTTCCGCCTGTGTGAGCAGTACAGTATCTCGGCTCCTTTGTGTTCGCTGCTGTTTATCTAGAAAAAGTCTTCAAAACAAGAACAAAGATAATCTGTATTAGAATGCACCGAAATGTACAAATTATTTTCGACATTAAGGGCTGTTACAGCAGACGAATATAAAAACAGGAAGGTGAAGAATGATGTTTATGAGCTGGTCCTCCACCCACCCCACCCCACCCCCTGCGCAGCTCAGTGGCTAGCATGTGTAGTTACGGAGGACCCAGGTTCTAATGCTGGTATGTTTCCTTGGTGGGAGGACGAGGACGGGATGCACTCAACCTTGTGGTGCCGACTCGAGCTACTTGCTTGAGAAGCAGCGGCCCGGAGGTCAACAAAAGCTACAAAAGCCGGGAGAGCTGTGCGCTGACAACACGTCCCTCCATAGCGCATCTGAATGACGCCTTTACCAGAGAATAACGGCGGTTGGTCGGTTCCAATTGGCCAGAACGCGGAAATTTGTTTTGCTTACGAGTTCTTGCTCATCAGTTACAGCGAACAGTACCCTACATCTAGAATCGAAGATTTTCTCTCTAAAAAACTTCTTTTGGGACAGACATAGGAGCAATCATTTCCAGGATTGTATCAAATGTTGATCATCAACGCATTAAAATGACTGTCCTTATACCAATTTTTCATTTACTTTTTTCTCCCTGTAAGAATCCAGAGCACTTGGCCCCCAGCAGCAGCACTTCAACATTCAGAATTTCGAACCAGACTAAATATTAAGCATTTTTATTGGGAGTCTAGGGAAAACTTCAATAATAATATTCCGAAATATTATTGACCCTTCAGGTGCCGCTTAAGAAACAAAGGAAAAATGTTGAGTACGCCAGTAGATTTTATACGCGAAACAGCGTATTTTCGTAATCGTTGTCACATGCTCTTATCTTTGGGAGTGCTGATCTTCTGTATACGTAAGTGTATTTCTGAATGTAAGGAGAACTGCCAAAAAATCATTTTACTGTAGAATGGCTCTGAAATGTCTGTATTCAGCTGTATGACTCGAACCGGAATATCCCCCCCCCCCCCCCCCCAAAAAAAGGTTCAAATGGCTCTGAGCACTATGGGACTTAACATCTATGGTCATCAGTCCCCTAGAACTTAGAACTACTTAAACCTAACTAACCTAAGGACATCACACAACACCCAGTCATCACGAGGCAGAGAAAATCCCTGACCCCGCCGGGAATCGAACCCGGGAACCAGGGCGCGGGAAGCGAGAGAACGCTACCGCACGACCACGAGCTGCGGACTATTCCCCCCCCCCTCCCTCCCCTCCCCACATTCGCGGGCAGTGCTCTCACCGAGTGAGCTGCCTGTCAGGTTTAAGTTTACAGTGGTTTCCCCAAATCACTAATGGCGAGTGCTAGATTTTGAAAAGGACCGGTGTACTTCCCCCCTCACTTGGCCAGTATTTCCTGTTCGGAGTATGTGCTCCGTCTCTACTCCTGTCGTCATCGAAGGGATGTTAAACGCTAATTTACGAGGGCGTTCAGAATTTTTTACGTGAAATCAGTTAAAGCTTTTTAAACAAAACTAACGTTATTAACGTTCTACACCTTTATTCTTCCTGTGTACGTATTTATTTCTCAGCAGTCACCGTGGCGACGAACACATTTCTGACAATGAGAGACCAGTTTGTTGATACCGTCACTGTATAATGTTTCACAACCTCACCTCTGCTTGCACCGCTTCATCACTATCAAAGTGAAGCCATCGAAGGTGATCTTCAAGTTTTGGAAACAGAAGAAAATCTAGTGGGGCGAAGTCGAGACTGTATGAACGATGATCGATGATACTGGACCAAAGGCGTCGGATTGTTGCAGCTGTCGCAGTGCAAGATCGGGATCTGTCATGCTGAAGGAGAGGTTGCTCTGTGCGGACAAACTCTTCGAGTTTGAAACACGATTACGGCGCACTGTTTCTCACGCTCCGTTATGGTTACGCTGCACGCCGCCATGTTACAGTCTACAGTTTGGAATACTCTAGCGACAAAGGAGTGCAAGTATGTAGACGTGGAGGATAAAGATACACAAGGGTGGTGTGAAACGTTCTCTGAACGGAATAGAAAGAAAGTACTTACATCGCTGAAACTTTATTATATTTTTCAATGTAGTCTCCTTGTAGATTAATGCATTTGGTCCAACGATGTTCCAGTGCCTTGATCCCATCTCGAAAATGAGTTTCCTCCAGGCCTGCAAAATAGTTGTCAACTCCGGCCATCAATACTTCGTTTGAAGTGAATCTTCGTCCACCAACAAAAATTTTCAGTTATGGGAAGAGATGGAAGTCTGACGGAGACATATCAGGTGAATAAGGCGGGAGTGGCGACAATTCGTACCTTAGTTCGTGTAATTTTGCGATGTCTAAGGCACATGTGCGCGGGCGCGCGTCAAGAGTCGCGGCACCCATCTTGCAGATAATTTTTTCATTTCTAATTCTTCAGTAAAAATGTAATATACCCTTTCAGATGACATCTGGCAAGCGCGAGCAATTTTGTGCACTTTCAACCGGCGATCCTCCATGACAATTTTGTGCAGTTTTGCAATGATTTCTGGAGTAGCAACACATCTTCGCCGGCCACTGCGCGGATCATGATCTAAGCTCTCCCGACCAAATTTAAATTCATTTGTCCACTTGGCAACAGTTGAATATGAAGGAGCAGAGTCCCGCTGTGCGTTCTGGAAATCGGCATGAGTGTCCTTTGCTTTCATACCTTTCTTTACGAAGTACTTAATCACCGCTCGAATCTCGATTTTTTTTTTTCTTCCATCTTCGAAAATCACTACGCGGGAACAACAGAGCCACGGTACCGCTACAGCTCTCTTCCAAGAGAGCTGTGGAACGTGTGTACAGGCAACAGTCAAATGAATATCAAGTGAACAACTCGTTGCGCTAGCGCTGACCTCTCGTGGCGATTTCGAGAACTTTTCAAACCACCCTCGTAGAACGTCTATATCTACAGCTAGATCTTCATAGATACTCTGCAAATCATATTTAAGTGCCCCGCAGATGACTCATCGAATAACCTTCACAATTCTCTCGGCGTCACAAAATATTTTCGTATTCGGAGGAGAAAGTAGGTGATTGAAATTTCGTGAGAAGATTCCGCCACAACGAAAAATGCCTTTATTTTAATGAGTATCATTTCAGTGACACTCTCCCCTATTTCGCGATAATACAAAACGTGCGGCCCTTCTTTGAACTTTTACGATGTACTCCGTAAATCCTAGTCAATCTGGTAAGGATCCCACACCGTGCAGCAGTATTTTAAAAAGAGGACGGACAAGCATAGTGTAGGCAGTAACTTTAGTTAAATTTTCTAACAAGGGAACCTCCCCATCGCACCCCCCTCAGATTTAGTTGGAAGTTGGCACAGTGTCCTGTCAATAATACCCAGTCTTGGGTTACCCTTCCCCATAACATTTAACGTCAATAACGTTTGTCTTATTTAGAAAGCTTTAAGAGTTTTCAAATAATATAGCGGCGACCGTGTTGCAAACAAAATTATTTTGTCTTTTTTTCAGTATCAGGTCATACAAGTGGAATCATAACTGGTCTCGGCTTCATAGAAAGGCCTGAAGAGATGGTTTGGGTCTGTTACACAGTAGGCCGGCCGGTGTGGCCGTGCAGTTCTAGGCGCTTCAGTCTGGAACCGCGTGACCGCTACGGTCGCAGGTTCGAATCCTGCCTCGGGCATGGATGTGTGTGATGTCCTTAGGTTAGTTAGGTTTAAGTAGTTCTAAGTTCTAGGGGACTGATGACGACAGATGTTAAGTCCCATAGTGCTCAGAGCCATTTGAACCATTTTTTTGACTGTACATATATATCAAATGAGTGGCGACGCCTCCGCTTCTTCTTTTACACGGTACCAGGAGGACTGAAACACACCCAGGCTTACTTCCATCTGGCGACTATATAGCCTTACATGAGACGTATTGAGAAATGGCGAGTATCGCAAAAAAAGCAAAGAACGGGAGATCTCTGTTCTTAGTCATTTAAACACGGCTGGGAACTGCAATTTTTCTTTACAGCAGTAGGTGAAAACTCAGTGTTTGCTGTGCCGCCAGATAATAGGCGGCCAGCGCAAGTTCACGATTGAAAGAAGCTAAAACTCATTTCGCAAAGACGAGTGTAGTGTACTGAACAATGAAGAACAGGAAGCCAAATTAACTACGCTTAAGAAAGTGGATGAGCCATATCAACGGTTTTTAATGCAAGTCATAATAATTAATACATCTTGAACTCTTCGTTTCTTGTGTTAGATTCGCATCTGTACTGTACAACGTACTTTTTTTTTTCAGTTTTCCTGAATGACAATCACAGTACATCTGCACTGCGAGCTATTTTTAAAATTGTATTAAGAATAGGAAGATCGGGAAACAGTTTTGCTATGGGGAGTTTGTAAAAGACTGTCTCATGGATGCTGCAGAACTTTTGTGTTCCACGAAAGTTAGCAGTTTGACAAATACGGCTAAGGGCATTATCGCTTTCTCGTTTGCGTTGGATGAAACAGATACAGCTCAGGTAATGATACATATACGAGGTACCGATAACCTCTTCGTGTAACAGATGACGGTTTGGACTTAGTACCCTTGAGAGGGACTACGACAGATGTTGTAGACTTACTCCAAGCTGTCGAGCAAGAGATTGATGGTGTCTGTATGGATTGGAATCGCTTAATGTCAGTGACCATGGATGGAGCCTCGGCAGAGCGAGGCCATCAGAGAGGACTCATAGTAGTGATGCGCAAAATGCTATGACGCACAGAAGAGACTACGTATGGAATTCACTGCATTCAGCATAGAGAAGCGCTTTGTGCAAAATCAGTACAGTTCGAAAACGTCATGGAGATTGTTGTGTTTACTGTAAACTACCTGAAAACACATGGGTTTACGCATCGCCATTTTCGGCCGTTCTGAGAGGAATTAGGACTGCGGCGACATACCTCTTACTATACCGAAGAACGCGTCATCAGTCCCCTAGAACTCAGAACTACTTAAACCTAACTAACCTAAGGACATCACAAACATCCATGCTCGAGGCCAGATTCGAACCTGCGACCGTAGTAACTGTGCTCAATCCAGCTCCATGTTACATAGGCGAACACTTTCACCTGAAAAATTTGGTATTGGTTGTTCAAGGTATAATTACATGTTTTAAAATTACGCTTTAATTATTTAGAGACATGTTTGATATCCTTGCCATCACGGGCACTTATTTCCCTAACGTGGGCGTAGAATCAATTCGACATATTTATGCACCATTTGTTTTTATATTTTGTTTTAGAAGTGTGGCGTTTGTTGGTAGGGTGATGGAATAACACGATACCTCCCCCCGATTGCATTGCACACTGTGAAATGAGCAAGAGAGTGCTCCAGATACAGTGTATCCCAGCTAGTGGGTAAAGCGAAGCGGCGACATCTGTTCTTAGACACATACAATGAGTGAGTGGTGACAGTCCCGTTTCCCTGTTTACACGTCTACTAAGTGTGCAAACTGTGACCAGGAAGTCGCGCACGTGCTGCAGCTCCGCTTGTGTGTAGAATTTCTGGCCGGTGCTGAACTAAAGCTTTTTATTTTGTCCAGGTTCTCTTTTGTTGTTTCCGCGTTCTTATTATTTAAAGAAGTGTAGACAGTTCCACTCTGTCTTTATAATGCACGGATTAACCATCCAGAAAAAATGACAGTATGATAATACTTTCCAAATTTCATGTGTTTGTCGTTAGAGCACTCGGACCAAGTACTAACGGAAGGGCACGATTGAATGTGTGCCAAAGACTGAATTTTGTAACAGTGAGGCGTAGGAAAACAAAATATCAAACGGAAAGAAGGCGCACGACTGTTGCACTTGTCTCCCTTCGTGGAATGGGGAGACTCCTGCGGCTGCGTTAAGCACCTTGTGCTCACGAAATGTTGCACAGGTGTTAAACACACTTTAACTCGTCACAAGGTTGTGTGTGTGTGTGTGTGTGTGTGTGTGTGTGTGTGTGTGTGTGTGTGTGTGTGTTCAGCTGTAATTCTACCGAAGTAAGTAGAGTATTTAAATCGTTCGGAGACGACTTTAAAAGAATTTAAAACCTGTTATTATACCATTTGCCTGACCCCATGCTGAAAAAAATACATCAAAGGACTTTCTTAATCGTTGATATTTCTTCCTGTTTTAGAGTTCCGTACCTCAATGGGTACAAGCGGAACCCTTGTAGGATCTATTTTTTTGTCGGCCCCGTCGGAGTTTCGGGTCCTCCCTTGGGCATGGGTGTTTGTCTTGTCCTTAGCGTTAAGTTAGTTTAAGTTAGATGCGTGTAAGCTTAGGGAACGATGGCCTCAGCAGTTTGGCCCCATAAGACCTTTCGCCACAAATTTTCAAATTTTCTGTCTGTCGGCCTGACGGTTAGGACCCCATTTCCTCAAGTTCGGGTTTAGGTATCAGGGTGAATTTTGTGTCGTACCAAGGTCTACGGTCCGTTGGCGGTGTGAAAAATGTAAGCCTCTAAGTCAACGCAATAGAAAGATACTGTCATTTATGTCACATATTTTGATAGTTGCAAACTCACTCAAAAAACCTGTAGGGAATTTCCTGTTGACCTAGAGTCATAAAATTTGGCAAGAAGCAAAGTTTCACAGTACAAATAAAGGAAAAAGTCGATAAGTGTTAATTTGTAATTATATTACAAAAAATTTTCGTTATGACATTTGTCCCTATGTCGTGTCTGCGTATCCAAAACCCCTTTTCTATTTCGTGTTAAACTAGCCTTCACTCTCAACGATGTGGGGATCGCTGGACAGATTCTTGGTTTTTATTCCACCATCAGTTGTAGGCTCCCTCCCCACGGCTAGATAAATGGGGTAGGTTATGGACACACAAGTCGCTGAAGTGGCGTCCAGTAAAGACACTTGCACTAGGCCACCGAGCAACAAGAAATTATTATTATTTATTATGAAGTATATACATAATTAAGGTTGTACGGATCCCTCACAGGGCGAGTCATACTCGCACTTGTCCGGCTTTTTTATTTTTAATACGCTTTTCCTACTTCTCTAATTATGGAAAGCCGGGCAATACTAACAGAATTGAAGCTATGAGGGCGAGCTATCATTTTTGCCTGGATAGCTTAGTTAGTGGAGCATTGGCCGCTAGAGGCAAGGTTGCCACCTACGGCCCGTCACATTGAGAGTTTTAATCTGCCATGAACTTTCAGTACATTGCACACTTCGCTGCAGGGTAAAAGACTGTTTCTAGATTTACTTCTTAATGGCAAAAATGATTAAAGTGACAAATAGGAAGCGTATGCTGGAGCAAATAACAAAATATAGCAAAAGTTGGCCTGAGAGACAATCTTTTCTGAGCTCTACAAATACATTTATCAACAGAAAACCCAAATTATGTAATAGGAAAGTATCATTACTCATGGTAATTAGAAAAAGGTTTACATATTTTTTTCACAGCCTAATGTATTTCCTGTGTAGGGGAAGTGATACGTTTCTGCGTGCGTTCTGACGACGAAAGCAATTCATCGCATCATTGGAAAAAAAGCGACGATTCTATAGATGCTACTCATCGCTTTTAGCGTAAAGCGTGTCGATCAAAAGTTTCTTCAATTTATCATGTGATGTTAACGATGTGATGTTAGAGAATATTAAATACAGTCTTCATAAGTGTAGTGCTTGTTTTTTTTTTGTGGTGGCTCGTATGCAGAGGACAGTAAATATCTTTCTTATTCTTATAAAAAAAAAGCGGCACAAAATAGTTCAGTTGTTTCGTTTGGTTGCTCGTCTACATTAAGATAATTATACTGAAAATGGTATTTTATCAGCGTTTGACACAGTGCGCACCACCTTTCCGAGGAATGAGGTAGGAGCCTATAGATCGTAGGTAAAATACTGGCACCACCGCGGTTCTTTATTGATTTTTTTTTTTCGGGCAATATATTGATTAATCTGTAAATCCGCAATGCTCGTGTTATGTGGAATAATACTGCGATTGTGCTTGTATTATTCATTAGTTGTTAGGTACCCCAGATATATCTGACTGAAATGAAAAATAGCTTCCATGTTTCGATTACACAGGCAATTTACCTTTAGTTAAAACGTCTGCAGATTTTCAGGTAACGTTACAGCTTGCAGATATTGCGGGCCGATTTGTTTTAAACGTAGAAGCGATTATCAGTTTGTGAACCCTTTTTCCTGCCATCCTTTTAAGAACGCATTATGAGTTGGTAAACACACTTGTCTACTTGAAAAGCTGATAACAGCGTAGCGATCTCACCGCGATATTTTTCACGTCCTTGGTGCTGTGCATTGTAATGTAAAGTTACTCGTTGCAGCACAATGTTCGATGTTTCTCCCATTCAGAAACTAATGCAGCATGTTTCATACGCTACGCTATACACGCCACTCAGTTTTAAGTACAAGCGTTTCGAAGAGTAGTGTCATTACTGCCTGATCAGAAGACATTTTGGTCTTATTGCGATCTAGTAGTGCATATTTAGGCCTTTCATAAACAGGCTCGGAAGAACGGCATAACAGTTTCCTCTGACCGTTAAGTTTCAGAGCTTTTGGAATTTGATCAAATACTGAAGTCTTTAAAGATGTCGATGAGGATGTTTAGTCCTGGAACAAAAACAGGCACATTTATATGTTTGTGATATTGCCTATTTGGGGTAAAAACAACGTAAATTGACGTGAACGGCTAGTTGTGGGAACTGTCTTGAGATACGAATTTTCGTCCATGGCTATAATGTGTTATTTTCTGAAAAATTGGGTTTTCTTTCTTCCGCATGATAAAAACATGAGATGTACTTGGTTACAGTTATTGAGTTACTGTTATCTGCTGTCTTTAGATGCAGTGTGCACGGGAACTTAGCAGGTCTGATGTTATGTTCACACAAGTTTGTAAATTACACGACATTGCTCTAGAGTTACACGTATTTAAACACTGAACTTGAATTCAACTGAAGGTCATGCATTTCACGGCCTCTTCCAGATGCACCTTGTAGTATTGTGGATGGTAAGTGATGTATGTTCACTGGTGTCAAATATGCAATTTCTGTATAGTTGGTGGCTGAGCAAACAGTGTTTGTCTTCGCTGCTGCTTGCGGAGGCAAAGTTTCCACTTTGATGTAGGCGGCGTGCAGTTTACTGGGTACACTGAAATCACGTGCACTCCTTGTACCACTTGACTGCGAAATTTTCCCAGTCTAAAGCTTGCGCGCTTGCAAAATGTCATTACGTTGGCATTTGCCACTTGGGTATTTCCTCCAAAAGATCAATCGTTGTCACCCTGTTATAAATCTGGTTTTTGCAAAGAATAATTTTCGATATTCTGAAACGAGGCAGTGTGCTGGTACACACACACACACACACACACACACACACACACGTTGTGTCTTGATAACGTCTAATTGTGTTGATTATTACGAAAAATTGGAAAAAATATAAAGATTGATCTTCGTGCTCTGGCACATCGATTAAAGATGAATGCAAATACATCTGCTTTGTGGATAGTTCACAAATTAATTTGACACGAAATATATACATAAATGCAATGTCTCCACTAGCTGACGCACTCACTCACTCACTCACTCATTCATTCACCGCCCATCCCAAACCACTAACGATAGATACTTGAAATTTGCAAATGATGTTGATCTTGTACGCGTCGTTTAAGAAGAAATTTTTCAAGATTCCTCTCCTAAGGGGGTGAAATAGGGGATGAAGGGTTGATTGAAAATGTCACTATTAAGGCAGTTTTGAAGCTAGACCTAAGAAAATTGATGTTTCGTTTCTCGGCCACAAATATAGAAATATGTGTTTCAGCATTATTGTAAATTTAACCCTACGAATGTGAAATAGTGGGTAAAAGTTTTTCAAAATATATTGTTAAAAACCACTAAAGTATTTTTAAAGTTGCATCTACGAACATTGGTATATGACTTACCGGTTACAAATAAAAAGTTGTGTGTTTTAGGGTTTTCGGAAATTCATCCCCTAAAGGGGTAAAATAGGGGATGAGATACTTTACGAAAATATTTCAATACGAAAGCATTTTTAAAGCTAAAACTATGAAATTGGATTTGGTTTCTCAGAAATAAAAAAGAATGTGTGTTTCATTGTTTCTGGAAATTCATTCTCTATGGGTTGAAATAAGGCCAGTCCGCTAAGGACAGAAACTTGAAATTCGGCGAGGATGTGGATTTTATACTGTAGGCACCGTATAAGAAGTGACCATTGGAAATTCCTCTCGTAAGGAAGTGAAATAGGGGATGAAAGGGTTTTTGAAAGTGTGTCACTATTAAGGCAATTTCGAAGGTAGACTTACGAAAACTGATATTTGGTTTCTCAGAAGTAAAAAAAAAAAGTGTTCATCATTTTTTGGAAATTCAACCACCAAGGGGGTAAAATAGTAGATGAAAGTTTTTCAAAATAAATTATTACTAAAGAACTACGAAAACATTTTTAAAGCTACCGCTATCAAAATTAGTATTTGACTTCTCGGTTAGAAACAAAAAAAAGTGTTTGTTTTTGGAACTTCAACACTTAAGTGGGTTAAGTATGGGATGAATATTTTTTAGAAAATATTTTGTTGCATTAAAAATGTTTTAAAGCTAAATCTATGAAAACTGATATTCCAGTTCCCTGAGAGATATAAAGAAATACGTGTTGAGTGATAAAAGTTTCTATGGAAATGTCTCCTTAATGACGCAAAAATCCTTATTAATAGAAACTTTGGACTCTAGCTACCAGAATCGCTTTTTAGTCAGAACATTCGGAAAACACCATGGTTCGATGACCTTAATTAGCGTAAAAAGATTAGGTGTTGTAATTTGTGAAAAACAAAAAAGTGAACTAAGGAAAAAGATTGTGCAGACGATACAATATACACGAGCGAAGGAGCGGGCGCTAAGTTAGTAATATTATAAAAATGATGGCTACAAGGCGGCATCATTTTATGCATTTTCTCGTGCTTATCACTCCCCAAAGCCTTGATAATGTGACAAGGAAAAGTAAAGTTCTTTGTCAGCGGGCTAGTGGTCACTGTTCGGGGCGGGCGCTTCTAGGAGGAGTCTGCCAAGAACTCACTGCGACAAGTTGTAAAACAGAACACTGTGACAATACACCCATCATCCTTAGGCGCAGTTCAGTATGAATACGACTCGTGTTCGTGCTACTATGAAGACGCGATAACTGAAGCTTCAGAGATAGCAAGAAGTATTTAGAACGGTATTTGTCTGAAAATACACAAAAATAAAATCACACAGTCTTATACAGGGTGTTAAAATAATCAGTCTTTTAAAAGGTATGTGTAAAAAAGGAAAAAAAAATTGAACGAAACATGGGCTGTAAAACGCTTGAGAACTGTATGCGCTTGGACGTCTTCGGTACTGTGTGACTCATCTATTCTGCTGCATGCTCTTCGGTTTTACGAACGGCATACAGATTGCAGTAAACATAAGAGAACTCTTTATTCTGTTACTGTGACACAGCAGAGCTTGTTAAGTACGACCTGACTTTTGAGCCATCGCCAAAAACAATGTCTGCCATTTCTCATGTGAAATAATAAAGAGTTCTCTTATGCTGGAAGATGAAACTACACTTTAAAAAATTATTTTCCAACCAGGGGGCGCGGCTGATTTGCCGACTGATCTGCAATCTATTTTAGGTAATGATCAAGCGAATATGGTTAGAGTTTAAAGTTTTGTGAGTTGTCCAACGTTTTTCCCAAGATTTTAGGGCATTGGTTTTAGCATGTTCACAGTCTGACTGGCTTACTCATATTTTACGTAAGTGGTCAACCAGTGACATTGTCCTGTGCTTTCCTTTTAGCTCCTTTGTCGTTGTAATTGTCATTTAGTCTCATGTACAGCATCTGCCATTCTTTCCCGTTGTCTTATCGCATATGATCACGTTTTGATTATTTTTTCTACATTCGTTTCTTTGAATGTGTATAAGAGCGCTGATAACCTCGCTGTAGAGCTCCCGTAAGCACCACACACAGAAAAGCTTTTAATTTCACAAACTTATAAAAACAGCGAAACGTTCTGTGAACTATACATGCAGTGCACTTACCTAGAACTGTAAACACAGTTTACAGTAATAAACCAAAGGAAGTTTGCTATGTCCATGGACAAAAGCAGAGGAATGTGACATTAGTTTAATGTTTTTTGTTGATCGCTCGTAACAGAAAAGAGCGTGCACCAAAAGAGCTGCTAGTAGCTCATAAGGTATGAATTTCAGAGACAATGTTAACTGGAAAATTTTGTCTTGTTTTGGTGCGTACTACCACCAGTCAGAATATGAAAGACATTTTTTATAGCCTTTATATGCATCCCCACTAAATTAGGAAGTCAACATGGGAATGGCAGATTAATGATAATTTTTGTCTAATATAATAAACAGAAAATTTTGTAAATACATGCGGCTGCTAGTCTTTTCCTATTAATGACAAAGTCGAGGTGACTGAAAGCAGTTTTGATTGCGACGGTAATGGTTCGTCAGTTTCTAGTAGTGACCTTGGTGAAAGAAGCGTCCTTACTTTCACCTGGAGTGACTTGCGGATAACGTGGAAAATGTGTGTCAGGATGGCCGGATTCCTTCCTAACAAGACGCTGCTACGCTGTCTGCTCGAACAACTGCTAGCCGATAGCGCTGGAAAAAGCATTCCTAGTGCTGATTCATTACATACACCGTAGGCATGTCTGAAGAGGTATGGCATCTGCCAGTTTCTCTGCAGAGCATGTCTGACTCCGTGCCTCATACTGCATGCCGGAAAATTAGAAAAGTGTAAACTTGAAAGTCCATGCGCCTTTGATCTGGTTTTGATGAAGTAGCAAAAATGGTTCAAATGGCTCTGAGCACTATGGGACTTAACATCTGAGGTCATCAGTCCCCTGGAACTTAGAACTACTTAAACCTAATTAAGCTAAGGACATCACACACATCCATGCCCGAGGCAGATTCTAACCTGCGGCCGTAGCGGTCGCGCGGTTCCAGACTGAAGCGCCTAGAACCGCTCGGCCACAACGGCCGGCGATGAAGTATCATATGACTGTGTAACGTAGAAGCAAGGATTTGGAGTATATTTCGGAAGGTAGAATAGACAAGCAGTAGCCCTATCAAACTGATGAATAAATTGTAGTAAAAAGTAAATTGAAAGAGGACGGGCCTGCTTTGATAATAGCAGCGTAAGTTCCAAACATCCGTTATGGTGCTTAGTGAACGTATCAAAATTTTATCATCACTGTACTACTGGTTTAATAAAATGTATGTGTGAGAAGATGCGTCAGAATACAGAATTTACAGTGCATTACATATGAGGAAGTGTTAGATTGTTATCAGTAACTCGGGGTCAGCACGGAAGTTCACCCGTCGCCTTACGACAATGCTGCAACAGTCTGAGAAATGGTGAGTTTACCTGCTGTAAATGATCTACGCTTTCTTCAAGAACAACATTGATTAGAAGCACCACGCGCGCGCTCGATGGATAAGTGGTAGACCACAGATACAAACATCCGGCACTCGATCCCCAGTCGTTCCGGGCCTTTTTTTATCCTGATAATTTGCGAATGTGCGGAACGCCAAAGCACACTATGGTAAGGAGTCAACATTGCAATGTAGGTCCCACTGTAAATGGCTGGGGGAAGGCAATGAAAAATCAACTTCAGTAGGACCGAGCCTAACAAAGCACTTCGATGTTGCAATCAGTCCTGGTTGATGTCAACCTTACCGTGTATGCGTGCATGCCAAAATAGACTATGAGCCAGTCCGTCTTCATCATAGCACCTCCCTGTTTAGCGAGCGCGACGACACATTGCCGCTCGTCGTTACATGTCAACAGGAACCACGCATCACCGCAGGAAATGACTCTTCATTGACCTCCTACCATCTCCCACGCGTGTCGCTTGATTTAGCAGAAGAGAAACGATAGTAAAAGCTTAGTTACATATAAAAAGCTAATCATTTAACGACATCTGTTTCTACATATTACAGACACAGCTGGTATTAGCATTCTTTATACATACTCTTAACCATATTTTCTACTAGCCAACACATCATTCCTTCGCAACTGCTAAATATGAATAGGAATTGAATCTGCGTCGTAATCTGGAGTATCCGTGGGGAATTGTATCAGGGCGCAAATTTCGGTACCTCGTTCGACTTCGCCTTTGAAGGTATGGAACTCGAAATTACAATAAATAATATAGAATATTAATGAAAAAGACGCCTTTGTTTCTGGTTGTGGTTTCTTAAATATTTTTAAGGTTTTCTTTTAAAGTTTTGTAGACAAGTATACAATTTTTGCAGACAATACAAATATAAAACTTCAGGATATACACTACAACTGTTTTTGTTTTTTGGATACTGAGTGATAACGGTATGAACTGGTTTTCCGAACTGTCAGTTCGTAAAAGGGCAACGAAAAACAGACCCTGCGAAAAACATTCTGATCTTAAATCAGCTCCATCCACTTTGATTGTGTGACTTCGAGCGTTGTTTACTGTTATTAGAAACGAAAGCATGATTGGGAATTCAAGTAGCTTAAAACGAAGTGACAAATTGGTTGGTATCATTGCTATGCGGGGTATGAGAGCGAGCTCTTCAGCTGCTAAATGGGGACAGTGGCTTCAATGGCATTACTTGTCACAGTTTTAATCTGCGAACCGGTACCATTACAAAGCTTCGGAGGATTGATATTGCATAATAGTATTACAGGAACGCTGGCTTTAACCCTCAAACTGTATGACGGAAAACCAGGTGAATTTAGCGAATTTAGAAACCCTTGAGGGTATTGAAGTGCATTTCAGTGATGACTATAGTGACGTTCGTAGATATTCCTTGCATTCTATTACTTTTTCCAGAAAGATATAGTTTATTTCAGGCGCAGAAATATTTCGGGGTGTAATGATTCCTCTTTCACAAATCCAATGATATGGATTTTGTGAAAGATCATTGACATTAGGATAAACTTCAGGAATGGGAGAATCAGTTGTTTGCATAATATTAACATGTTTGTTATCGACAGATATATAGCCGTCGTCATGTGGTATTGTACCATTTCCAACAGTGAGTAATTGTAATGGGAACTGAACGTCACCACCTTCAAAGGATACTCTCACGTGATTTCTTAAATTTAAATAAATAACGAATACCCATACAGGTGATGATTTAAAACAGACTTTCATCTATATGACTACTCTGCAATTCACATTTAAGTGCTTGGCGGAGGGTTCATCGAACCACAATCCTACTATCTCCCTACCATTCCACTCCCGAACAGCGCGCGGGAAAAACGAACACCTAAACCTTTCTGTTCGAGCTCTGATTTCGCATCTTCTAAGTGTCCTGCCAATGAAACGCAACCTTTGGCTCGGCTTCCCCACAATATTATCTATGTGGTCTTTCCAACTGAAGTTGTTCGTAATTTTAACACCCAGGTACTTAGTTGAATTGACAGCCTTGAGAATAGTACTATTTATCGAGTAATCGAATTCCAACGGATTTCTTTTGGAACTCATGTGGCTCACCTCACGCTTTTCGTTATTTAGCGTCAACTGCCACCTGCCACACCATACAGCAATGTTTTCTAAATCGCTTTACAACTGATACTGGTCTTCGGATGACCTTACTAGACGGTAATTACAGCATCATCTGCGAACAGCCTAAGAGAACTGCTCAGATTGTCACCCAGGTCATTGTCCGCCCCGGTAGCTGAGTGGTCAGCGTGACAGACTGTCAATCCTAAGGGCCCGGGTTCGATTCCCGGCTGGGTCGGAGATCTTTCTCCGCTCAGGGACTGGGTGTTGTGTTGTCCTAATCATCATCATTTCATCCCCATCGACGCGCAGGTCGCCGAAGTGGCGTCAAATTGAAAGACCTGCACCAGGCGAACGGTCTACCCGACGGGAGGCCCTAGCCACACGACATTTCCATTTACCCAGGTCATTTATATAGATCAGGAACAGCAGAGGTCCCAGGACGCTTCCCTGGCGAACATCTGATATCACTTCAGTTTTACTCGATGATTTGTCGTCTATTACTACGAACTGCGACCTTCCTGACAGGAAATCACGAATCCAGTCGCACAACTGAGACGATACCCCATAGGCCCGCAGCTTGATTAGAAGTCGCTTGTGAGGAACGGTGTCAAAAGCTTTCCGGAAATCTAGAAATACGGAATCAACTTGAGATCCCTTGTCGATAACATCAGCCCTTTTCCTTTAAAAATTTCATCACAAGATGTAATTGTAAGATCTCTGAGAGTACGTTTGGTTCCATCAACATGAGCTCGGTGTATCGAACTGCATTCATCCTAAATAATTAGTTGTGCATCTTGAAAAGGTTTACTATGACTGATTTATCTCGCCACTTTTGGCTACAGGATACATTTGTGGGTAATTTGAAACTGGAATCAGCAGTTCTACCACCAATTAGAAGTGTATACTCCGTTCATCATAAGAATAAACCAGATGTAAACAAACACAAACGCAATGATTGGTCCGCCGCCGTAACTCTCGTACACTGCTCTTGTTCCGCTCTTGGAAGTACGTCCAACTCAAGTGTCAGATATCTTATTACTGTGTCACTGTAAATGAAATATTAAGACAAAGTTTTTCATAATCATACTTTATCTACGTAATTTTTATTTCTAAAACCGTATAAGTTACAGTCTCTGTAAGCGCTACTTTAGTTCGATTGTCCCGCGAAAATTGATGACACTGCTTCCTGCTTCGTAGCGAAACACGCGCGCGGAATACCTTTAATGGCTAGAAACAAGTTGTTCTTAACGTTTTTCACAACATTACAGAGAAAAATCAGGTTTGATGTTTTTCGTGAAACACGATGTAATAAATGAATGAGGTGGTATTTTAATTATATTCGTAGCCTAATCGGTAGCGTCGTAGGTTGATAAGAGTAGACTGGTGAGCGGCGGCTCGAAACCCGTTGTGTTCTACATTTCCTTTTTGTTCGGCTTGAATACCTAAGTCATTTAAGTACGAAATTTATCAAATATGTGGTAATTAACTCATACTTAACCACCACTTTTTTCAAGGAAAATGCTCGTCTTCTAGTTTCTAATTACATATCACATGCAGAATTCTGGTTTTCATTGCAAATACACATTGTTAATTATCGATTATTATAAAAGATTTTGAAGTTATGAAATCATTACACAATTGAATTTTCTGCTGAAAAATGAAAAATCAAATACTCATTGTCTGAATATGCCCATTGTTTTATAGGACAGATGTGGTATCACACGAGCCAGAGTGATAAACGTCGTAGAAACATGGAAAACAATTTTCACTGCGTCGAGCACACTGTACAAATGCCGCATTTTTACAGTTGTCACCTTAACACTGCAATCTGAACCCAATAGAATTGATCTCGAGCCAAAATAATGGATATGTCACGAGAAATAATGAGACACTTAAGCTGCCAAATTTACTGGAACTAATGCACGAAACTGTGTGACACGTCACTGCCTAGCGATGGCGAAATGCAGAACAGCACGTCATAAAAGAGGAGGAGGAAAAGTGGACTTTTGGGTGGCTTGAGATTCTATTGCTGATCACCTCGTTAGCAGCTCTGAAATGTATCGCATTCCTCGGATTCCGATATGGAAGAAGTTCGGAGGTTACCAGACGACTCACTGTAATACCTTCAGTGGCTTCAATATTTAACCACATGGTGAAAGCGCAGCAGTGCGCTTTTACGCCGCACGTAGCTCATGTAGAAAAATTGCCCTTTTTAAAGTCACGAATTTTCATCACTCACTTAATTATGCTACTATGTTAGCTAAGATCGAGAGCATGTTATGTTTTCCAGCAGATCACCTAACAAGCGTGTCGCCTGAGTTTTACCATTATTTCCTTCTGTATAAAAATTAAATGACATTAAAGGCTACGTGGTTCTTTACTCGTCTCTTTTTCCTTATTTATTACAGCTGTTCACATCATTGCATGAAAGTTAAACGCGCCGGTTAATCTGTTGTCCCGTATTATCGCTGAGTCGGTATACGCGTAGCGGACAGCGTTAAACGGATCCCGGGTCCTCATTATCGTACTTGACTGTACACGGGACAGCCTGGCTTCTGATCCACGTGAAACGAAGTCCAGTGACGTTCCATACATAAAGTAGTGTTTACATAAGGTTTGTTATTCTGATGAACGTAGTATAGCAGCAGCACCCGATGGCGCTGCGCCAATAGCTAGTCAACTTGTCGATCAAACATATACAAGAAGTAGATTAAACAAATACGTTTTATCAGTGACTCCATGAGCATCTAAAAACATATTTTTCGTAGACTGTACACTGTGCATGATACAGTCGTATTCTTTGCGCTGACTAAAACTAATTTCGGAAGGTTGGTAAAGATCCTCAGATCTTAAATAGATTCCAACGTATTTGAATGTTCGCCCTTGAACCTTCTTTATTTTTATTGTAAGTTAAACCTAGATTCGCTTTTATTGAATGGATAAATCGGTTGAGATCTTTGGTGTACGACGTATGACACAGACTTGACGAGCTGCTGGATCTGTGAGGAGGATAATATCTACTGTGACGTTATTTCGCTTACTTTTAATCTGCGAACGGGTAGCATTAAAAAGTTTCAGACGATTCAGACTACGTAGTAGTACAGGAAAGACTATGGAATGACAAAGTGTGACTGAAGAAAGTGTTGAACGAGTGATAGTCTTTGACGCGTACCCCAAGAAATCTGTTCGGAAGGTTAGTCGTGAATTACCAGATCCAGCGGCGATATGGTACAGTTGGAACGAGACTCCCCTAAATTGTAAGTTTTTTGTGCCATATCCCGGCAGAAAGTTTCATAGGTCTTATTTTTCGATGTAGCAACAGTAGTTGGTGATTCTTAACTTGATGCACTAGAACATATGTTTGTGACTATTACAGCGCCATCTATCACAAAGCGAAAAAAGTGGTCCAACTAAAACATTCATATTTCGTTACGCACTACACGAATATGTAATAAAAATGGGGTTCCTATTTTTAAAAAACGCAGTTGATATGTTTGACCTATGGCAGCGCCATCTAGCGGGGCAACCATAGCGCCATCTGATTTCCCCTTTCAAGCTAGACGAGTTTCGTTCTTTGTAGTTTCTTCGTTTGATGCTTATTTCGTGAGATATTTGGCCCGGTCACTATCAATGGGTCACCCTATATACTTGTGTATGGGAGAAACAGTTTATTTTAATGTTTTAAATGCCCTGCTATTACAGCTAAAACCGGGTGCGTGAAAGAAAACGGAACAGCACATTTTCACAACGCAGCATTTTCTTTCCCGTAGTTGCTTTTAACAGAAAATTTGTACACAGCCTACATCAGTCCGAATGTTTGGGATCGTGCTCAAATACGAAGTAAATCGGACAAGAACTTTCAGAGATTTTTGCTAGTTAGGTTTTTAATATAGATTTATAGACGTGTGCAGTTACTTTGTTGCAAAATTTATTTGTTGAATGTTGACTATACGTCGTATAATTCCATAAACTATTGATGTGACGTTACCGTCAGTTATTTTTCTCGGAATTTATTGCAGGCTTGGCATCTGTGTAATAGTATGTGAAATGTTGAGCAACACTTTCATGCATTTAGCGGTTTCTTTACAAACCACTCAGTAATTAGAGAGAACAGCAGAATATTCATTTACATTTTGCCTGCATTTTCGCAGAAAGGCAGTGGTTTTTTAATGTTACTGTGTTACAAACACCTTCAGGATAGCTCAGGCATATACTTTGAAATTCTGCATTTATTGACGTTATTGCGATTCACGTTAGTAGCAGTGTTCGTCAGCATATCTAGATTTCGTTAGTATGTATTACCTTCGTCTTTCTGTTGCATTCAACTTATCATATTGTCTCCTCGGACTAGTAATGCTATTAAAAGCTTTGCATGGGGGAAGCAGTGTCAGAATTCGATCGAAACTTCCATGGCAATGGAACACACAACCTAGGTTTTACTAAGACTGAGCACTGAATTGTGAAAACCTCGGCTACCTTCAAACTACTCTGTGTTATTACCTTCTCAGCGAATTATAATCCAACTGATTGCGTATAGCAATGTGACTAGTTGGTCAGTAGATAATTATATTGGTGTGTGACGGTGGAACGAAAGTGTAAAGAAAGGTCATGTGGTTTTGAAGCGCCGCTGTTTTGTCTGACGAGCTGGCACACACTAGTGCCATTGAAGACCTGACGCACGTAAGTCTGATTTAAATTAGTTGGCATCTGACGTTGAAGGTCCAGAGTTACGAGGTTCTCGCCACAAGGTGTACGGTCGGCAAGTAGCCACCACAGCGCTATGCTATAAAAGTTCTCTCTCTTAATTACCAAAATAACTCTCTCGGCAACGAATCTTTCCAGAGCTGCGGATCATGTTGCATTTACTTTGTATAAATAATAATAATATTACACACGTTCCAGGCCTTTATCAGACCACGCGAAGCATTTATGACTACTTGTTCTTGCTGTTCTTCCAGTAGTCTTTCATTCGTTCGCTAAAGGCCCTTTTCCTTTCTTCGGTCCGTATTGGTCTCTGCGCTTTAGGTGCTGTCTTCTCTTACTTTACTTCCCACTTGTGTATTTCGTGTCTATGGACGCTTTTGTCTGTGATGTCCGCTGAATCTACCTGTGCTTTTCCCAGATCAATTTTGACTTGTGCCATCCAAGGGGTAGTGATTTTGAGCCTAGGTATGTTTATGAGTATTCTGTTAGTGAGTCTAGTCTGTGGGAGTCTGCTGATGTGGCCGTAAAATTTTAGTCGCCTTTTTCTGATGTCCGTTGCGAGGTTGGACAACTTCTCTGTGGTGTCTCTGGAGTGAAGCCTTTATCCTTCGTGTGTGAGTTTTGCTCCAATAATTTCCCTGATAATTTTTCTTTCCTCAGTGAGAATCTTTTCTACGTCGCCCTTTGTGTGCAGCGTCAGTGTCTCGGGGGCGTATAGCACAACAGGTCTGATTACAGTATTGTAGTAACTAATTTTGATGGAGGTGGATAGACATTTTTTGTTGTAGATATTTTGTGTTTTGTGCAAGACTCCCTTCATCTTCAATATCCTGGTGTTCTGCATGATTTTCTCCTTTCCTATCGGTTCGAGCACTTCCCCTAGGTATTTAAAATGTGTTACTCTGTTGATCTTGCCATATTTTGTTTAAATTCAAGATGTTGAATTTCGCGCAGAAGAACTCTGTTTTTTGCAATAAGATCTGTAACCCTACTTTTTCTGCTACTTCTACCTGCCTGATTGCTATGGTTTCGTAGTCTGCAAGTAGTGCCAGGTCGTCCGCGAAGGCGAAACAGCCAACTTCCAGTTCATCCTTGGGTCGTCCTAGCCGCTCTGGTTTCCAGTATCCCTGTAATTTCAGCTCTTTCTCCCACTTCTTAATGACTTTGTCCAACACTAGGTTGAACAGGAGTGGTGAGAGAGCATCGCCTTGACGCATGCCTGCCCCGATCCCAAAGCATTCAGAGATTTCGCTCGTAAATTTCACTTTTGATGTGTTTCTGTTGTCCAAACCTTGTTCATGTAGGATGTTGAACAATGACTGGCGGTCAACGAGGTCATACGCTTCCTTAAAGTCAACGAAAGCGCATATGTCTGGGTATTTCTGAGAGCTTTGATTTTCAGCATAGTTCTCAAATTGAAGATTTCAGGAGCGACCAGGTCGGAAGCCCGCCTGGTACTCGCCGATCTCGTGTTCCAGCTGGTCCTGTGTCTTTTGAGTAGGCATGCTGAAAGGCCCCTGTATGTGACTTGTAATACGGAAATGCCCCTGTAGTTGTTTACATAAAAATTGCGACCGCACAGACGTAATGGATGAATCAGGGCGCATTTCCAGTCATCTGGCAGCTTTTCTGATGTCTAGATGTCTGTGATAATCTATGTGAGTCCTCTAAGTGAGTTTGCTCCGAGGTTTTTAGTACTTCGGCCACTGTACCGTCTTCACCAGGTGTTCTGTTGTTTTTGAGTATAAGGATGTGTCTGTGGACCTCTTCTTGTGTCGGGGTAGTGAGTCTGTGTGCTTCTCTGTCGGTTCTTCCTCTATGAACCTCTCTGTGGGTTCTGGACAATTCAGAAGTTCTTAGAAATACTGTTCCAGGACCTTGCAGTTATCCTTATTTGTCAGTGCCAATTTTCCATCACTTTTCCTGAAACAGAGGTCCGGTGGTGTGTATCCTCGGATTTGCCCTGCAAACGCCCTGTGGAAATCTCTTGTGTTGTAGTTACAGACGTTGTCCTTTATGGAGTCAAACTGTTCTTTCATGACTTTTCTCTTGGCTTGTGTGATAATTTTTGCGGTTGTTTTTCGTGTTTCGTTGAAAGCCTGTAAATTTTCTGGGGATATTTTGCTTATTTCTGGTATGCAACTTTCCTAGTGATGAGTGCATTCTCGCAGTCGGTGTCCCACCAAGGGTGTTCTTCTTCAGAGGAATGACGGTTTGTGCTTTTTCTGTGATTTTTCGGTGGAAATTGTGCTTGTCATTTACATATTGTTTTTCCCAGGGTTCTTTCAGTCCAGATTCTGCGATCTTCTTCTGTCAAATTTTGGTAATGGGGTTTTCTTACCGAAAGTTCTCTTTGGGGTGAATTTGACTTTGACACGTGTGAGGTAATGATCCGAGTCGATGTTGGCTCCCCTGCGTACCTGCGCATTGTGCATCTCTTTCTGTACTGGGTACGAGATTGCCACAGCGTAGATTTGGAACTCACCTAACTGCTGGACTGGTGAGCGCGAGTTTTCTGTTTTGTAGGGTCTTTTCTGAGTGAGCTTGAGGTTGTTCTGTTAGCAGAGTTCTATGAGTCGTGTGCCATTTTTGCTGGTAAATTTATGCGCTGGATAATTTCCGACTGTGCATTAAAGTCGCCCAGGAGTAGTTTGACGACATCTCTGGGGACTCTGGACATCACTTTCTCGAGGGTCGACCAGAATTTTTATGCGGCCTGTGGGTTTTTCTTGTTACTCTGGTTAGTAGGGGCGTGTGCGTTGATTAGTGTGTACTTATTTTTGCGCACTGAACCCGAATAGTCATCCGTCGCTTGTTTACTGGTATAAATTCTTTTATGAATTCGACTATGGTCTTGTGAACCATGAAGGCCATCCCCAGTAGTGGAGCGCCATTGGAAATGCGCCTGTCGGTTTTGCTTTTAAAGATGCGGTATTTGCCGTAGTCCTTGGTATGTTCGTCTGTGACACGTGTCTCCTGGAGCGCAGGGATTAGAATTTTTTTCTGTCGAGTTCTGTCACCTGGTTGTGCAGCTTTCCAAACTGTATGAGAGTGTTGAGTCCCTAAGTATGTTCTTATCTTGAATGGAAGTTTGCCAGAGAACTCCTATTTCCTCTGTATTCGTGGAAGCCAGGGTTCTCCAGAATCCGAATGCCCAGTTGTGCCGTCTGTTGGCGGATGGATTGCTTACCATCTGGAGTATTGCTATTATTACTTCCACGAGCCATGGTTGCTTGTAAGCAGTGGTGTCCAGTGGTTGTCCACTAGGTTTGTTAGAACCAGGGATTGTCATTCCCTGGAGCACATGTTGCACCCGCACCCCTTGGTCAACAGACACTGACCATATTGCCGCTTGCTCCAAGTCAGACGCAGCAAGGATTTTGGTTGTCATTTTGGTCCGCGGGTGTTATTTTATTTCCCACCTACCCTGCATATCTGCCGGGCGTTCCCCTGTCCGCCACCTGGGGACGCGCCAGATGGGGGTTGACGACCCCAGACTGGCTATTATTATTATTATTATTATTATTATTATTATTATTATTATTATTATTATCGTATTGACCAACCAGGAGCACGTTAACAACTTCAGTTTATCTTCTTGCTTTGTTGTTCTTTCCTATTTTTCCAGTATTCTCTCACTTTCTCCCCATGAAGTCTCTTCCTTTCTTCTGTCCATGTTCCCGATTTTTTATTTCTTCTGCTTTGAAAGCCTTCCAAATTTAGTATTTTATTTTTAAAACGGCTTCTTTCTGCTATTTCTGATTCTTTGATGTTGTTTCTTTCTAGATCTTTCCTTACTTCTGTAATCCATGCTATTGTCGATTTCTTTTTCCATAAGTATAGGAGTATTTGTTTTTTTAGTCTATTTCCATCCATTCTGTAGAGGTGTCCGAAAAAGGTAAATCTTCGTTTGGCCGTTACTTCAGATATTTTATCTATGATTTTGTAGATTTCCTCATTACTTCTTATTTTCCAAACATCTGCATTTTTTATTGCACCCATTATTTTTCTAGTATTCCTTCTTTCCAGTACCTCTAGTTTGTCCATAGTTTCATCGTTAGGCATTCAGATCCATATAAACATTCTGGTCGTACCACTGTGGTGTAGTGTTCTAGTTTTGTTTTTTCTAGATGTACTTCTCTTGTTGTAAATATTTTTGTTCAAACCATATGATCTTCCCATTTTGTTAATTCTACATCTATTGCAGATTTTCTAGTCCATTATTATTATTATTATTTCCCAATTTGAAAGGCTCGCTCTCCCCCGAAAGTAACGTAAACATTTGAATTTCACATGTGGTATGGATCTCTATAGTCTCTATTCGCGCGTCAAAAAATTATTTTAAATTTTAATTATTGCTGGGTTTTTATTTTTTCTTGGAATAGGCGAAAGTTTCGCATCCGAAAAACGTTTCTTACCTTGGAATTGACAGGCACAAAGCTTAATGTAGCGGCAGTGGCAACGCAGTGGAAACCGACAATGGCCAATCACTCAATATTGCCCTGACAGCCATGTGTCGCGCATGATTACTCCCCTGTGTTCCATCGCCCGCGCACTGCCCCCCATGAGTTTCAGATTGCTTCCTCAGCTGAGACGATCAGTTTGGTATAGTGAGCATCCCCGTTTGACGATTAACAACTAGGGAAAAAAGTTCGCCTGTTTCATGAATCACAGCGCCAGCTGGCGTCACATACTCGTAGATTAAGGTGTTAAGGTGTGGATATGTGAAGGTGTCTACGTCGCGGAACAGTGGCAGCAGATGGATGACGCGCAGAAAGCTGAAGAAATAGTGACATTTGCTTATGATTTCTGTGCACGACTCTTCTCACTCTCACGGTGTATCTGACAATACTGCAACTTGTGGTTTTTTTTTGTAAACAGACGACGAAACATTTCAAGACTTGACACACGATCCTAGCATTTCTCATGACTATGACTGGTTCGAAGAACACATTGCTGACTTCGGTAACATTCATGGCTACCGAATAATAATAATAATAATAATAATAATAATAATAATAATAATAATAATCCCGTGGAGGCCCGGGAAAAGAATAGGCCTCCGGTATGTTCTGCCAGTCGTAAAAGGCGACGAAAAGAACAAACCACTAATAGGGCTAACCCCCCTTTTAGTGTGATTAGTTGGTTCAGGACAGAACTAATGAAGCCTCGGACAAGCGCCGTCATGGTCGGGGACGACGCTTGAACCCTATGCCCGCCCACAATGGTAACGACACTGCTAGCCAACTGGAAAATGATTTAAATCCAAATAGAGGTGTTTTGCAGGATATGCTTCCTGCAACCACCCTAGAAGGAAAACAAAGACAGAGGATGAGATGGTCAGATGAAGTTAATCGACACCTCATGTTCTGTTATTACCAAGCAACAAACCTAGGAACCAACACAACTGGATACAGATCACAAGTATACACAACATTTATTACCAGATACCCAGAATTAAAATTTTTAACAGAACAACGACTAGCTGATCAGATCCGTGTAATAATAAAAAATAACAGGATACCCCAGTCAGAATTAGATAACATCAAACAACAAGTACAACAAATACTGGAACAAAATAATGTGCAATCAGAAGAAGAAGAAAATACAGTAATGGACTCAAACATCCCAGAGCAAACAAACAAAGAACAACACGCACCAATTAAACAATCAGAGGAAAACGAAATCTTAAGGCAGCCACCAGAACAAGCACAAATAGAACACAGTGACACAGATATTAGATATAGAAGAAAAATTTCAGCTAACATATATAGAATACAAAGACACAAATACAGACATTAGACCATTCTTGCATAGACCACCAAATAACCCACAAGTCGAAACAACAATAAAAACTATCAACACAATCATACACAACAAAATAAATGAAAAAACAACTATGGAAGAGTTACAACTACTGGTATATATAGGAGCACTCACTACACTAAATATACACACTAGGCAGAGATCAGAACCAACCAACACACAGAAGAAACCCACAAAACCAGCATGGCAACACAGGCTACAGATCAAAATAGAAAAACTGAGAAAAGACATCGGACAGCTAACACAATTTATAAGAAATGAAATCTCGGAAAAAAAACGAAAAAGGTTAGGTAAAATCTCACAACAAGAAGCGACAGAGCAATTAGACGAAAAGAAGCAGAAATTACAAGCATTCGCCAAACGACTCAGAAGATACAAAAATAGTGAAAATAGACGGAAACAAAACCAAACATTCAACACAAACCAAAAGAAATTTTACCAGACAATAGATAACACACACATTGAAATAAACAATCCACCAAACATAACAGACATTGAACACTTCTGGAGCAACATATGGTCAAACCCGGTACAACATAACAGGCATGCACGGTGGATACAAGCAGAAACAGACACATACAAGATGATACAACAAATGCCTGAAGTGACAATTTTGCAACATGAAGTCACCCAAGCAATTAATTCTACTCACAATTGGAAAGCCCCTGGAAATGATAAAATAGCAAATTTCTGGTTAAAGAAGTTCACCTCAACACATTCACATCTAACTAAATTATTTAACAGTTACATTGCAGACCCATACACATTCCCTGATACACTTACACATGGAATAACTTATCTGAAACCTAAAGATCAAGCAGACACAGCGAACCCAGCTAAATATCGCCCCATAACATGCCTACCAACAATATACAAAATATTAACTTCAGTCATTAAACAGAAACTAGTGACACATACAACACAGAACAAAATTATAAATGAAGAACAAAAAGGCTGTTGCAAAGGAGCACGAGGATGTAAAGAGCAACTGATAATAGATGCAGAGGTGACATATCAAGCTAAAACTAAACAAAGGTCGCTACACTACTCATACATCGATTACCAAAAAGCTTTTGATAGTGTACCCCACTCATGGTTACTACAAATATTGGAAATATATAAAGTAGATCCTAAATTGATACAGTTCCTAAACATAGTAATGAAAAACTGGAAAACCACACTTAATATCCAAACAAATTCAAATAATATCACATCACAGCCAATACAGATTAAGCGTGGAATATACCAAGGAGATTCATTAAGTCCTTTCTGGTTCTGCCTTGCTCTGAACCCACTATCCAACATGCTAAATAATACAAATTATGGTTGCAATATTACTGGAACATACCCACACAAAATCACACATTTGCTATACATGGATGATCTAAAACTACTGGCAGCAACAAATCAACAACTCAACCAATTACTAAAGATAACAGAAGTATTTAGCAATGATATAAATATGGCTTTTGGAACAGACAAATGTAAGAAAAATAGCATAGTCAAGGGAAAACACACTAAACAAGAAGATTACATATTGGATAACCACAGCGACTGCATAGAAGCGATGGAAAAAACAGATGCCTATAAATATCTAGGATACAGACAAAAAATAGGAATAGATGATAGAAATATTAAGGAAGAGCTAAAAGAAAAATATAGACAAAGACTAACAAAAATACTGAAAACAGAATTGACAGCAAGAAACAAGACAAAAGCTATAAATACCTATGCTATACCAATATTGACCTACTCATTTGGAGTAGTGAAATGGAGTAACACAGACCTAGAAGCACTCAATACACTTACACGATCACAATGCCACAAATATAAAATACATCACATACATTCAGCAACAGAAAGATTCACATTAAGCAGAAAGGAAGGAGGAAGGGGATTTATCGACATAAAAAACCTACATTATGGACAGGTAGACAATTTAAGAAAATTCTTTCTAGAACGAGCAGAAACCAGCAAAATACACAAAGCAATCACCCACATAAATACATCGGCTACACCACTACAATTTCATAACCACCTCTACAACCCTTTAGATCACATAACATCAACAGATACAAAGAAAGTAAATTGGAAAAAGAAAACACTACATGGCAAGCACCCGTATCATCTAACACAGCCACACATCGATCAAGACGCATCCAACACATGGCTAAGAAGAGGCAATATATACAGTGAGACAGAAGGATTCATGATTGCAATACAGGATCAAACAATAAACACCAGATATTACAGCAAGCATATTATTAAAGATCCCAATACCACAACAGATAAATGCAGACTTTGCAAACAACAAATAGAAACAGTAGATCACATCACAAGCGGATGTACAATACTAGCAAATACAGAATACCCCAGAAGACATGACAACGTCGCAAAAATAGTACATCAACAGCTTGCCTTACAACATAAACTTTTAAAACACCACGTTCCTACATACAAGTATACACCACAAAATGTACTGGAGAAAGATGAATACAAATTATACTGGAACAGAACCATTATAACAGATAAAACAACGCCACATAACAAACCTGACATCATACTCACCAATAAAAAGAAGAAATTAACACAACTAATTGAAATATCCATACCCAATACAGCAAATATACAGAAGAAAACAGGAGAAAAAATTGAAAAATACATCCAACTGGCTGAGGAAGTCAAGGACATGTGGCATCAGGATAAAGTTGACATTATACCAATTATACTTTCAACTACGGGAGTCATACCACGCAATATCCACCAGTACATCAATGCAATACAGCTACATCCAAACTTATATATACAACTTCAGAAATCCGTAATTATTGATACATGTTCAATTACCCGAAAGTTCCTAAACGCAATGTAACATATACCGTACAGTTAAAAGGAAGTGACGCTTGATCAAGGTCCGCGTCACTTTCATTCCGAACCAGACCTAAGGTCTGAGAAAGGAAAGATAATAATAATAATAATGGGGCCACGTTAATCTCTCGTAGCACTTGATATAATAGCAGATAAAGCCCCCAAATATACCCCTCAGCCTCCCTACCCCGTACTGAATTTTGAAGCTGAACTACACGAGACTTACATAAACAACGCAAAGAGAAATTTGGAATCATATTTTTTTTTATTTCTAATTTTTCCTTTACTGCCTTGGGTACTGAGCAGAGCTTGTTTACATCTCCTCAGACTGGTCATGAAATTCAGCATTCAATAAGCACAAGTTATTTGCAGCTTAATAAACAAACGTCAGAAGCTACGCAAAATTTGTGTAGCACATGCAGCACGCATAATAATATCTAACAAGAATATAATGTAAAAATAAAGATATATGGTTGCAGTATCGTAGTAGTACTGCTAATAAAAACAAAACATGAAGAAATAGGAAATGAAGCTGTAATGTAAAAATAATCACCACTAACGGTAATTGCATTTCGGGATTTGTGCAAGTCTACAAATCTAATCTAATCCTGCATTGTCATTGGTCAGCCTAAAGTAATAATACTGTATACCAGTTCTACAACTAACGTTGCCCATAGAGATAGTTAAACTCTAGTCAGCTCTTCCAGTACAGGTCAGCGTAACTCCGTTCTAAATCACCCATAATCTGAAAAATCTGTTACCACTTATAGTGTTTCCTTTTCTAATATACCTGATTAATTAGGGACAGAGGCATTACTCCATGTATACTCGTATACCGTATTTACCCGTCTGTCATTGTTGCATTAGGCTTTGAAAATTTCTAGGATAACATAGGTAAATGTAACAGAAGCATTAGGTTAAATTTTACAAACAAGAAACTTCAAATTGGAGTGGTGGATACGCATGCAAATTATAGAGGCGTGACACTATCGAGATATTTGGATCACCGAATTCGCGGTTCACGAGTAGTCATGTCGTCGGTGCTTCACTAATTGAAGTGAATGGTTATTATTGAAGAACTGACCAAAAATAACTGCGCAATTGCTAGAAAATTTGGTACACTGGTAGTGAATTTTCGTAGGTTGCGTAGACGCAAAATACTTTGAAGAACGCCAGTTCCTCGGGCAAAACTTAAGCGGATCAAAGTAGGGAATCTGCATGAATTTGGTGCAGCATGTTTGAGAGAAACGCAACTTAGTCCTCCTCGTTATCCGGGAAGTTGCCAGAATGAAGGCGATGGAGAGGCGGTGAAGTCTTCTAGCAGCAGTACGGGCTGGTGTTTATACGGCGGCGGAGAACACCTCTAGTTCAGTGATTTCCCCTAGCGTTTAGTGAAAAACTATTTGCATTTCTGTCATTTAATCAGTTTGTTGTTAGTGTGATTAAAGCAACCAGTAGTTGGCATAAGTAAACTTCTTTTGTGTCGCACAGTGTGGATGCGCGGTTTGAGGCGCCATGCCACGGATTGCGCCCTCCTCCCCCCCCCCCCCCCCCGGATGTTCGAGTCCTCCCTCGGGCATGGGTGTCTGTTTTATTCTTAGCGTAAGTTAGTTTAAGTAGTGAGTAAGTCTAGGGACGGATGACCTCAGCAATCTGGTCCCTTAGGAATTCACACACATTTGAATATTTTTTGAACTTCTTTTGACGACAGATCTTGAGAATGGTTATGTTAGTAAGGCAATATGTAATTTAGGTTAAAAATGAGGAAATTATCACCTAGTTTCGTTAAAATACTTGAGGAAGGGAAAGGGGGGCGGGGGACTCCTGACATTCGAGGTCGTCTTATCGTGGAATGGATATAGTCTTACGGTGTTACTTAGAAGATAAGCTAGTACAAGACCGCTTCGTTTGACTGCTGATTCTGTTTCAAGACGACCTTACGCAGTGCCTCACTGATTTTTCCCCCTATTTATAGAATTTGAAAGTCATTGTCTGGCCATCCAACTTCTTAGTGCAGTAAAATCCAATTCTCATAAAATATCTCGAAAGAACGGCCTTTGAAGATTAGAAGATTTCCAAGCACTGTAGAGTGCAAAACATTTTGAATGATTACCGTATGTGCCTAACCCTGAAAGAGTGGTTCGGTGTGGGGCGGCGGAGGGGTGAAGTGGACTGCGGTACCTAAATCTACATCTACATTTATACTCCGCAAGCCACCCAACGGTGTGTGGCGGAGGGCACTTTACGTGCCACTGTCATTACCTTCCTTTCCTGTTTCAGTCGCGTATGGTTCGCGGGAAGAACGACTGTCTGAAAGCCTCCGTGCGCGCTTGAATCTCTGTAATATTACATTCGTGAACTCCTCGGGAGGTATAAGTAGGGGGAAGAAATATATTCGATACCTCATCCAGAAACGCACCCTCTCGAAACCTGGCGAGCACGCTACACCGCGATGCAGAGCGCCTCTCTTGCAGAGTCTGCCACTTGAGTTTGTTTAACATCTCCGTAACGCTATCACGGTTACCAAATAACCCTGTGACGAAACGCGCCGCTTTTCTTTGGATCTTCTCTATCTCCTCCGTCAACCCTATCTGGTACGGATCCCACACTGATGAGCAATACACAAGTATAGGTCGAACGAGTGTTTTGTAAGCCACCTCCTTTGTTGATGGACTACATTTTCTAAGGACTCTCCCAATGAATCTCAACCTGGTACCCGCCTTACCAACAATTAATTTTATATAATCATTCCACTTCAAATCGTTCCGCACGCATACTCCCAGATATTTTACAGAAGTAACTGCCACCAGTGTTTGTTGCGCTATCATATAATCATACAATAAAGGATCCTTCTTACTATGTATTCGCAATACGTTACATTTATCTATGTTAAGGGTCAGTTGCCACTCCCTGCACCAAGTGCCTATCCGCTGCACATCTTCCTGCATTTCGCTGCAATTTTCTAATGCTACAACTTCCCTGCATACTACAGCATCATCCGCGAAAAGCCGCATGGAACTTCCGATACTATCTACTAGGTCATTTATATATATTGTGAAAAGCAATGGTCCCATAACACTCCCCTGTGGCACGCGAGAGGTTACTTTAACGTCTGTAGACGTCTCTCCATTGATAACAACATGCTGTGTTCTGTTTGCTAAAAACTCTTCAATCCAGCCACACAGCTGGTCTGATATTCCGTACGCTCTTACTTTGTTTATCAGGCGAGAGTGCGGAACTGTATCGAACGCCTTCCGGAAGTCGGGAAAAATAGCATCTACCTGGGAGCCTGTATCTAATATTTTCTGGGTCTCATGAACAAATAAAGCGAGTTGGGTCTCACACGATCGTCGTGGGGTTGTGGACCACTGCGGCTGCGGCAGGGACGGAGCCTCTCCGTCGTTTCTAGGTTCAAATGGTTCTGAGCACTATGGGACTTAACTTCTGAGGTCATCAGTCTCCTAGAACTTAGAACTTCTTAAAACCTAACTAACCTAAGGACATCACACACATCCATGCCCGAGGCAGGATTCGAACCTGCGACCGTAGCGGTCGGGCGGTTCCAGGCTGTATCGCCTAGGACCCCTCGGCCACTCAGGCCGGCCGTTTCTGGGTCCCCGGTTAACATACAGTACCATACCGTGTATGCCGCTAGGTGAATTCGTAGCTTAATAGGATTGTAAACTGTAAGCGTTAGTGCGAACCTCGCTAGCAGCATTTGCTTTGCTTTTATTTAAATTCGAAACTTTGTAACAAAAGGAAATTTTACTTAACGAATATTGTATCATTATTTGTTAGTAAAAATATTTTTAATATGTTTAGTTTTCACAAGAAAATGAGAGTATTAACAATAAATTAAAATGTCACAAAAATGCGAATTATAAAAAAATAATTTTTTATTTTTGGTGAGTCAATAGTATTATTGATTTACATAGCTTTCTTCTTTTAACAAAAAAGCGTTTCACATATCAGTGTCAAATTTTAATTTATTTTCAGATGGCCAGTAATTAATAATGAAAATGTTATTTTTGTTAAAAAAATATGATTCAGTATTTGTCAATCAACATTCCCATCTGTTAATAATTATGGAATTTCAATCCAAGTAAAAAAGGTGCTACTAACAAGATTGTAACCACAAGCTTCACGATTAGACCTACAAACCTATTACTCTACACCAGGGGCTCCACAAACCTTTCTTCCGACGGAACCCTTTGAGACTTTGACGGAACGCCTTGTTTATTTTGAAAGTTAATTTTTTTTCGGAAATGAGAAAACTTGTTTTATTTAGTGATTACTTCAATTCTAAATCTTAGGTTATAAAAAAGAAGTCATAATAAAATTTTGAAAAGTAATTAGTATCGTCAAAATGGTGGAAAAAAGGACCATGTAAAAGTTTCTTGCGGAGCACTTATTCAGTTCCCGCGAAACTCGTGGGTAACACTGTTCTGTACAATCCGCTGCGGATGAATACATTAATAAATTATAAGTGCTTTGTACTTAACAGTGCTTTTTCGAATTTTTTTCTTTTATAAGTATAAAGGAGGTCAGTAGCGAGGTACTCTTGTTAGATGATGTGCCCCGAGTGCTGGCAGCTGACTGACCGACGTTGGCTCTCGCGGGTCATTGCACCGCTCTGGTATTTAAGTCGCCGCCGCGTTGCTCTCAGAGATGCGCTGCAGAACGACAGCCCAGTATTAGGTAGGTCATCACCGCTTATAACATACGAGTTTCGTCAGCGTGCGACTTTAAACAGCATGGCAGATGTACAGGATATTTAAAAAATATTCATCAGTTTCACAAGACTGTATCTCTTTCACAACCCATCCTCTCCTCTCAACCCCTAAAAGAATAAAAACACATACCGTGATCTCAGGTGACCTCGGATGTCCACAGTGCATTTTTATTAAATGTTCTTCCGTACAGGCGCCAGCGTGAGTTTGTGCGCCGGCCGTAGTGGCCGAGCGGTTCTAGGCGCTTCAATGTGGAGCCGCGCGACCGCTACGGTCGCAGGTTCGAATCCTGCCTCGGGCATGGATGTGTGTGATGTCCTTAGGTTAGTTAGGTTTAAGTAGTTCTAAGTTCTAGGGGACTGATGACCTCAGCAGTTAAGTCCCATAGTTCTCAGAGCCATTTGAACCATTTTTTTTGAGTTTGTGTTCTGTTGTGAACATCTGCAGACTGGGTAATGAGCGAGCGAGCTTGTTAGTTGTGCTAAGGGAGACCCTTACCACTTAACCGACAGCTAGATCAACATGCAGTTTTATCTTTCGTCAACGTTAGTTTCGATGCATAAATTAAAATCTACCCCAAGTTTTATCTTGACTGATGCAGTAGACATGGATTTGTGAAATCGGATGGCTCTTTTTGAAACACCGTGTATTTCTGTACACATGAAGCGGCGTGTCGGTGAATTTGTCCGGTTACACTATGTTTCGAGCAGCTGACGGGGCTATTGTAGACTGAGTACGATCTCGGACAGGGAAAAGAAGCAGAAGGAAATCGGCCGTGTGTTTTTCAAAGGAATCAATCGGTCATTTGCGTGAGAGATTTAGAGAAACGAAGGAAAACATCTGGATGGCGGAATGTGTATTTGAACACCATCCTCAGCCTTCCCGAATGAAAGTCCAGAGTCTTTCCATTGCGCCCTCGCTCGGTAATAGCTTTAAACGGCATGTTATCAGGAACCATGCCCTACGTAGCCAAGAGACTATGTCCTTTATGCGTTCCAAGAAAGCACCGCGAAGACGGACGTTGTTCTTTGAGAAAATCAGGCGTGCCACGGCTGAGATTTATAAGATGAATTCTTATTCGCTCTTTTATGGCGAGGAAAATGTACACGCTGCGGACCGTATCTCAGCTAGCTCCTCAATCATTTGGGACTGTGGTAGTGCACATGATGAGCAGTGCATTAAGTACACTGCTGGGGAAAAATGAAACATGCTCAACGACTGTGCTCAGTGGAACAAGTGTGTTTATATATGCATACTAACGGTTTTAGTGTTAGTGATTCATTTGTCACGGTCATCGGCGATCAGATGGCGCACACGAAATCTACTGAATTCGGAGGTAACAGTGTTTTGGAGCATCCAGTGTAGGTTTCACCACGCCGCACCGACGAGTACGTACCCCTGTTGAACATCTGCAGCCTTTTGAACTGGGTCGCATTGTGTGCCTGCGGAAGCAGGATAGATGTATCGACGGACTGTAGTCCATGTCGGGCGCAGTGCATCAGCGGTGTCACGCTGCTTTCAGCACTGGTCTTTGGAACATTCCCGCATCTGTTGACCAGGTTATGGACTTCCGCATAGTACAGACGCACTTCAAGATTTACGCATTGTGCGAACAGTGGTAGCCAACCAAAAATCGTCAAGGGACCAAATCCGGACATATGTTGCACTTTCTCTGAAGTCAGTGACAATCGTTTGTTTGCAAGGGATTAGGATGACCTGTGCCTCTGACCAAAACACCGCCAAGCATGTCTGCACTGGTGTCGTGAAGGAGTTGACTTGAGAGTCGAAAGGCACCCTGTTGTCTTCAGTGATGAGAGTAGGTTCTGTCTGTATGCGATTGGTGGTCGTACACGCCTGTTTCATAAGCCTGGTGAATTGCCTAATCCAGAGTCCATTCACCCGCGAAACCCAGGCTTCATTGATGTATGGGGAGGGGGCATCGGTTACAACTCGCAGTCATATTTCGTGTTTCTGCAGGGTAAAGTATCCAGGTCCCATTACACTGCATAGAATGTTAACGCTGTGCTACTGCCATTTCTTCGATAGGGGTGTGATGAGCTTATTCAGCAGCCCAGTTCACGCCCAAATACGACTGCTGCGACGTAACGTGCAGTTCGTGGTGTATAGCAACTACCATTGACAGCAAGGTCACAAGACCCATCGCCAATTGAACATGTATGGGACATGATGAAGCGGGAACTGACTGGTTCTCCAGCGCTTGCAAGAACCTTTGGCGAACTGCAACAAAAGGTGCAAGTTCCTTGGGACTGTCCATTGCAGGATGCCATTCGGCAACTATGATCGTTTGTTTGCATGCGACAATACGCCCCTGCGCTGCCGGCAGGGGGAGGGGGGGGGGCGAGGGATACCTTGTGTATTGATGATGCATTGATGCTACTGTTGATGCGCTCTTTATTATGGCATGTGTGTTTCATTTACTCCGAATTTATCATATACTCTTCAATAACTGTCATTCAGCTCACTTGTCAATAAAATGACATCGTCCTTGGGCGCAATGCATTTTTTTTCTGGCCGTGTATTTTGTGGTACATCTTCTCGAACAGTTGCAGCAGCCCCAACCATCGAGTTTGAGCACCACCACCACCACCTAGAGACACCTCCTTAGGTGGTGGTGGTTTGAGCCGTCGTGTAGAACAGTTTCTCAACATGTTGTGGGCGCCCCTCTTCCCCGCCCCCTAGGCGACGTTATAGCACTAAGGGGAGGGGGGCTCTTTATCGAAAAGAACAATACATTATTTCAAAAAATGATCAATTTACTGAAAGAAGGGAAAATCAAAATACATTCTTACATAATAAAAAATTAAAATTCACATTTACATTGATATGCGTTCATAAATAGAACCGTATCCGCACTGTACAATGCATTTAATAATTAACTCTTCAATATTAAATTAAATTAAATTGGGCATGGAATGTTGCGCTAAGCTTTTGGAAGGAGGACTGAATTTTAGAAATACACATAGAGTTGTTTTTCTAGTTTTAAACGCGATTTATATTTTGTCCTCAAAGCATTCAACACAGAAAATTCGGCTTCGGAAAGAGTGTGTTGAAAATGGTAACAGTATACGAAATATTCTTGTTTTGAGCAGAGAAAACTCATCAATCCATCCTACTCAGAATTCAAAGTTCAAGTTACTACTAGATTGTCTTTAGATTTCGCCGCTTGCCATGGTTTTATCAAGGTAGCGGATCGCTGTTGCGAAATATTAAGATATAGATATATTAGTGAGGTTTTAGCAGTACTGTACGCTCACTCTAACAAGGGTCTGGGCGAGGTGGCTGATGGGAGTAATTGAATCGATGAAAATCTGAAGACGTCGACCTGTATCGACCCGTTTCTGGTGTTCGCCAAAGCTAAGTAACAGACAGCAATGTACTGTGTCGAAGGGAGTATGGTTTTAAACTAAACAGTCTCTGTTGAGGAAACATCGATTGTTCGTCTTACACCACAGTCAAAACAACAGTCCTTGGAAAGCAGTCATTGAACATCCCCAAAAAACTGAAGTTCCAGCAAACAGTTTCAGCCCGAAAGAACATGTACACTGTTTTTTGCCTCGGAGTAATAGTCATTGCAGCCTTGCAAAATCTTCGTCGTACAGTCCAAAACAAAAGCGGCATGTTCAGTATAGAACATCTTTTTGCTTCACGACAATGCCAGTCCTCTTGTGGATCTCAACGCGCCGTATGACTAGTAACAAGTTTATCACCCTCCGTATAACACATAGTAGCACATAGTAAATATCATTTATGCTCGCACTTAACGAAGCACATTGCTGGTCAGCGCTATGAGAAAGATGACGATGTCAAACGACAGTACAAGACGGCAGATTTCTATGAGGATGGTTTCTGAAACTGACGGTACAAAACAATAAGTACCTTAATGTAGGTGGAAATTATGTTGAAAAGTGGATTAAAATCATCACTTTCAGGAAAAATACACTTGTTTTACAGTTTTTGTTTTTTACGTTATTTTAAAACGGTAATTAATTTAAACGTGCTTCCTGTATGTTGACCTGAGATGTTTGGACGAGTTTGTTCCTGTTGTCAGTCGCCAGCAGCGTGGAAAGTTTACGGTATAACCTCTTCAGGAACATCTGTTAACAAACTCAGCTGTCGTTACTAGTTACGTAATGGTAATATTACGTTCCGACTTTTTGCAAGACGGTGAGACACTCATAAGCTCACTCCCACCGTCCAGCACCAGGTTTAGTGTCGAGACGTTGTATTGTCGTTGCTTTTCGGTGACGTCCAGTTCAGGCTCGGATCCAGGGTTTGGTTCTGGGGTGCTCACATTTTGTTACTCTCGCCCACGCCTCTGTAAATATCATCTTTCTTTGCGGCCATCCACACTTTTATCGTGCCACACATGGCTACGATTTTAATAATATATTTTCTAATGTACCACGGTCGAGTCGGTGACCACCGCCTCTGTTAGACATCAAAGTCCACTAGCAGTGTGTCGGAGGGACGCATAAAACAGTGCAGTCGGTGTCATAATTCGGAAACGGAGCATGATCATTGGCTTTCGGGCCAGAGGTGGAAGCATTTCCGAAACGACTAAGTTTGTCAACTGTTCGTACGGCGCCGTGGTTAAAATATACCGCGCATGGCAAAATGGCGCTATCCAAAACGGGCGCCAAGGCAAGTGTGGTACACAACGGGCTATAGATGACGGGGATGAACGACGGTTGCGGTTAACTGTGGAACAACTGACTGCCTATTGCGAACCAAGGTTGTACAAATTGCATCTCCTCAACAACCATTAAACGAACTTTGCTGCCTAAAGGGCATCCGCATCAGGCGCCTGGTTCATGCACCCTTGCTGACTGCTTTTCATCGGTGACAAAGGCTGGAATTTGAATGCCAGTACCGCACCTGAACGACCACTGAGTGACGACGAGTGACGTTTTCAGATGAATCAAGTTTTTTGCTCCATGGACAGAGGGCCATTGACGTGTACAGCCATTCAACAATCGTCCGAACGGCCCAGGGCGGATGAGGGAACGTTGTGGTCTGAGGAACGTTTTCGTGCCGTTTCCTAGATGATTCTACACTACTGGCCATTAAAATTGCTACACCACGAAGATGACGTGCTGCAGAGGCGAAATTTAACCGACGGGAAGAAGATGCTGTGATACGCAAATGATTAGCTTCCCAGAGCATTCACACAAGGTTGGCGCCGGTGGCGACACCTACAACGTGCTGACGAGGAAAGTTTCCAGCCGATTTCTCATACACACACAGCAGTTGACCGGCGTTGCCTGATGAAAGTGGTTGTGATGCCTCGTGTAAGGAGGAGAAATGCGTACCATCACGTTTTCGACTTTGATAAATGTCGGATTGTAGCCTATCGCTATTGCGGTTTATCGTATCGCGACATTGCTACTAGCGTTGGTAGAGATCCAACGACTGTTAGCAGAATATGGAATCGGTGGGTTAAGGAGGGTAATACGGAACGCCGTGCTGGATCCCAACGGCCTCGTATCACTAGCAGTCGAGATGACAGGCATCTTATCCGCATGGCTGTAACGGATCGTGCAGCCACGTCTTGATCCCAGAGTCAACAGGTGGGGACGTTTGCAAGACAACAACCATCTGCACGAACAGTTCACGACGTTTGCAGCAGCATGGACTATCAGCTCGGAGACCATGGCTGCGGTTACCCTTGACGCTGCATCACAGAGAGGTGCGCCTGTGATGGTGTACTCAACGACGAACCTGGGTGCGCGAATGGCAAAACGTAATTTTTTCTGATGAATCCAGGTTCTGTTTACAGCATCATGATGGTCGCATCCGTGTTTGGCGACATAGCGGTGAGCGCACGTTGGAAGCGTGTATTCGTCATCGCCATACTGGCGTATCACCCAGCGTGATGGTATGGGGTGCCATTGGTTACACGTCTCGGTCACCTCTTGTTCGCATTGACGGCACTTTGGACAGTGGACGTTACATTTCAGATGTGTTACGACCCGTGGCCAGTCAATACGCCAGTCACTGCTCTTGATGAACTGTGGTATCGTGTTGAAGCTGCATCGGCAGCTGTACCTGTACACGCCACTCAAGCTCTGTTTGACTCAATGCCCAGGCGTATCAAGGCCTTTCTTACGGCCAGAGGTGGTTGTTCAGGGTACTGATTTCTCAGAATCAATGCACCCAAATTGAGTGAAAATTTAATCACATGTCAGTTCTGGAATAATATATTTGTCCAATGAATACCCGTTTATCATCTGCATTTCTTCTTGGTGTAGCAATTTTAATGGCCAGTAGTGTATTAGGCACGATGGATTAACACAAGTATGCCTATATCCTTGGGGAGCATGTCCACCCTTCCACGCAGTTTGTTTTTCCTCGGACCGTGGCATCTACCAGCAGTACAGTGCAACGTATCACACATCTCGCGGTTTACGTACGTGGTTCGAAGAGCTCCAGGATGAGTTTACTATACTCCCCTGGTCACCAATCACCTCCCCGGATTTAAATCAGATCGAGAATCTGTGAGACTACCTGGATCGTACTGTACGCACCATGAATCCTCAACCTTGAAACCTAGCGCAGGTGGCCACGGCGCTAGAGTCGACATGGCTCCACATCACAGACACTCTTAAACATCATTGACACTCTTCCTGCCGTCCTCGCTGCAAAAGTTGATTATTTAGGCTTTTGATGAATGGTCAGATATATGTGACTGGACCATGTGATAATATTGAAATAGTAATAATAATACAGTTTCAAACATGGCTGTTACTCAGCAGCCGTTTACTAGTTTCAACGTAGGTTCAATCAGCCAACTGGTTGCACATTCATCAGAATGGAATGTTGCTAAAGCCTATAAAATCTTATGTCTTCGTACTGATAAAGACAATCTTAGTATGTGTCGAAACCTACGTCAATGTACCTACCGTTTATGTGCAACCGGTTAGCTCTTTAATACTTTGCTGATAATGATGATGATGATAGTAATAGTCCAATAATAATAATAATTTGTTTCCACTAGTACATAGTACATTTCTTTAGCTTAACGTCCAAGAAATTGCATTTCCAAGAAGCATAGCATTTGAAAAACATTCATCCGAAAATTTGTGAGGAACATGTGTCATTCAGTTTATTTAAAAACTAAAATAGGAACAAACTCTCACAACTTCGACAACGTCATTATTACCATAATATAAAATCTAAGTGTGCACTCAGCACTGTCGTTATTTCACTTAGCACTATGACTGCGAACACACATCTTTATTCTATGGCTCTGTCTGCGTGCTAATGACGACAATGTAGTTTGTTTCAATTGTTTCGACGTACGTATGGAAGTCAGTATTTCTGTTGTTTTATTTTATTCATTTTTTTCTCAATGGAGTGTATTTTCGTTTCTGTCCTCCTTTATTCAATTTCCTGTGATTTATCGGTTTTACCCGTGGACTTACGAACGGTCCTGGATTTGCTGTTGATAGCAGGTAAGGTCAGCCTGGAACAGTACTACTGGTACCTGTTACTCGTCAGGTAGTAACACTATCTACATCGGTGGACTGTACACAAGCAATTGTAGAGTAACCTGAGTTAAATGTAGCTTGTAATTCATATAATTCCTTGCCATTTTCAGCCTCGTAGTTTCCACGCCACTTTATTGTCCGAATGTGAGCTGCGAAATTTGCCAATCGTTGTGTGTAAAAAGAATTAACTCTCCTGCTGTAACCGCCATGGATCCGCGACTGGCCGAGTGTAAGAGTTCCATAACGTGAGCTGAACTGTCCGCCATGTTTTCCCCGAAGTGTAGGGTATTTATCTTTGTTTACGTATGAGTCACGACGCGAGTGGCGATTTTTTGGAAATTTGTGGTGAGTTCCTGTGGGGCCAAATTGGTGAGGTCATCGGTCCGTAAGCCGACATCCTACTTAATCTAACGTAAACTCACTCACTCTGTGGACAGCACACACACCCATGTCCGAGGGAGGACTCGAACCTCCAACGGGGGGGAGCCGCACGGACCGTGACAAGGCGCCTTAAACCGCGCGGCTAGTGGAGATTTCTAATTATTTATATTGAGGAATTCGTCGTAAATGTCGATGGTTGTGATCTGCACTAACTATTGCAAAAATGGTTGTCGCATGTAGATTTCCAAGTGACTCCAAACGGAGAAAAATGGTTTCATAAATTGCCACAGACACAACTGGGAACCAGGACATGGCGCTCAGTTGTGTATTGTAACTATACGTTAGTAAAAGTGGTTATAAATATGAAACTAATTGTATATATTTGCGTTTCTTCCTCTAATCGATAACTATGCCGAAGCAGTTTGCCTCAAAATTTTTGATTCCTGAGATATATTCGCAATTGGCTAAGTAAGGAGGAATATTTGTTGTGATGTGTTTGTACCTCGTTATTAAAAATATATATAAACAAACTGAATAATACATAACCCCATTTATTATATAAGTACGGTAGGATGAGTGATAATGAAGGTATTTTATAGCGGATTGATTATTGTGAGGCAACCTGCACAGGTAGCATAACCTTCAAAGAAGTTGGCCACAACTTACCATGCAACAAATGAAATTATTAATAAAAAATTCATTTGACTGGAACATGAAACACTACTATTCCCCCTCTGTACAATAAAAATGCCGCAATTCTTTAAAAAATAAAAACTACTTTTGCAATTGCGTATATACGGGCAAAAACCAACAAACAGTCACGTGTTTTCACTACATAACATCCCCATTTGAAGACATTGGTACTGGTTTCTTAACTCTTTATACTACTTTTTATACTTAATATTTACGAACTGCCACGCAAAGAACCTGTATTTCTATAGCCGTGTAATACTACATTTCAATTTTTCTGTTATATAAAACGGGTATTCTGAATATCTCTATGCATATTAATTACTGTTCGGTACACTTCGTACATACAACATGAAATATTTTTAAGAAATGTTGTACAAAGTTGCGTGAATATGTTAATCACACCCAAGGAAAACATTACCGAATTTCAGAGTTGGAGAAAACATGGCGGACGATTCAGCGTATTATATATACTGGCAAGCGGCAAGCTAAAACATTATGACCATTGCCCATCGCGACGTTGGATGTCGCCTGGTGGCGTTGCGGGCACGTGACGCGTAACAGAAGTATGTAAGCGGAACAGACGCGGACGGGGAATCACCTCACACTAGATGTGGGCTGCAAATGGGGAAATCCGTTGAGATAAGCTACTTTGACAAAGGGCAGATTATTATTAGGCAGAGCCTGTGAACGAGTATCTCGAAAACGGTGGAGCTGGTTGAACTTTCTGTCGTGAGCGTCTACGGAAAGAGATAGGAGGACAGTGAAACCACCACTAGGCGGTAAATGGTTGGATTCTTCACAGAACGTGGGGTTCGGAGGCTTGTCTGCTCTGTACAGTGGGATAAATTGTGATCTGTGGCATTTGTGCCGAAAGAGCACATGCTGGTGCCCACGCAAGTGTTTCGGAGCACACCGTTCATCGTATGTTGTTGAACGTGGAGCTCCGCAGCAGACCACCCCTATGTGTTCATATTTTGACCCAATGATATCAATTACAATTACAGTGAGCGCGGGAGCATCGGGATTCGACTGTTAGTCAATGGAAATCTGTCGGCTCTTCGGGTGAATTACATTTTTGTTACACTAGGTCGCTGGTCGTTTCCGCAAACGCCGTCATCGAGGGGAACGGGGACTAGAAACGTGCAGCGCCCCACGAACACAGGCTGGCGGGAGCACTATTATGCTATACGAGACATTCTCCTGCGCTTGCAAGGAACCTATAGTAATAACCGAAGACACGCTAACAGTTGCGAGCCATCTACATTCCTCCATGCTTGATGTCATCCCCGTCGGCGATGTCATCTTCCAGCCGTGTGCGGGAGCCGGAACCGTGCCACAGTGACTTGTGGAGCATTATAGCGAACTCACGTTGATGTCTCGGCGACCAAATTCGCCTGATGTAAATCCCATGGATCCCATCTGGACCGCTATCGGGCACAATCATCGCGTACACAAATCAGCGGTCCGTTATTTACGCGAATTTCATTCCACTGTGCGTAGACGTGTAAAGCCGCATTCCTCCCAAAAACGTAACAAACAAACTGTCGGATCCGTGGTAGGCAGAACCAGCGATGTGTTTCGTTCCAAAGACAGACAAACATGCTATTAAGCAGGTGGTCATAATGTTCTGGCTCGTCAGTGTAGGAGCTCTTGGAGTGTGAATCGTCCTGCGAAGCGACGTCCGTTGCAGTGGGAAAGAGGCGTGCTCGGTTTGGCAGCCCCGGTTGTGCGGAATGCAGGTAACGGTGAACGGCGAAGCCAGGGCTGCGCGGGGCAGTGGAGCGGCGAGAGTCCGGCCTCGTTGTGGCCGGCCGTGGCCGTCCACAGCCAAGTAGACGCTGCCTATCTCACTTGTGACTGACTGTCAGCGACTGCCTGCTTGTCACCGGCACGGGCGCTATCTTTCCGCGTCGATACGGCGGAACACCAAACAGCACAAAACTTCCAAAGCGACGACTTGATTGGTAGCAGGAGCAAATCGTATTAAAATACTCTATACTACTTTGCTGAGAGAATGGTTTCGAGAAATTCATTCTACCGTGGCACAATAGCCCGGAATATTTTGAGTGTGGCATTTCCGGTCCACAAAGTTTACATTGTTGGTTAAAAAAAAAGTTACGTATTGGGAGGGAAACAAAGACTGCTCAAAGGGGTTTCTCGCGCGTACATAACTTGACATGTCCGAAAGAACAGATATCATCGGTGACCGTGCAGCTCTCTAGAACGAAATGATAATTATATCAAGACCCTAAGCTGCCGACGGGCGTTGATATGCATCAACGGGGACAGCTGAAAATACACTACTGGCCATTAAAATTGCTACACCACGAAGATGACGTGCTACAGACGCGAAATTTAACCGACAGGAAGAATATGCAATGATATGCAAATGATTAGCTTTTCAGAGCATTCACACAATGTTGGCGCCGGTGGCGACACCTACAACGTGCTGACATAAGGAAAGTTTCCAACCGATTTCTCATACACAAACAGCAGTTGACCGACGTTGCCTGGTGAAAAGTGGTTGTGATGCCTCATGTAAGGAGGAGAAATGCGTACCATCACGTTTCCGATTTTGATAAAGGTCGGATTATAGCCTACCGCGATTGCGGTTTATCGTATCGCGACATTGCTGCTCGCGTTGGTCGAGATCCAATGACTCTTAACAGAATATGGAATCGGTGGGTTCAGGAGGGTAATACGGAACGCCGTGCTGGATCCCAACGGCCTCGTATCACTAGCAGTCGAGATGACAGGCATCTTATCCGCATGGCTGTAACGGATCGTGCAGCCACGTCTTGATCCCTGCGTCAACAGGTGGGGACGTTTGCAAGACAACAACCATCTGCACGAACAGTTCGACGACGTTTGCAGCAGCATGGACTACCAGCTCGGAGACCATGGCTGCGGTTACCCTTGACGCTGCATCACAGACAGGAGCACATGCGATGGTGTACTCAACGACGAACCTGGGTGCACGAATGGCAAAACGTCATTTTTTTCGGATGAATCCAGGTTCTATTTACAGTATCGTGATGGTCGCATCTGTGTTTGGCGACATCGCGGTGAACGCACGTTGGAAGCGTGTATTCGTCATCGCCATACTGGCGTATCACCCGGCGTGATGGTATCGGGTGCCATTGGCTACGCGTCTCGGTCACCTCTAGTTCGCATTGACGGCACTTGGAACAGTGGACGTTACATTTCAGATGTGTTACGACCCGTGGGTCTACCCCTCATTCGATCCCTGCGAAATCCTACATGTCAGCAGGATAACGCACGGCCGCATGTTGCAGGTCCTGTACAGGCCTTTCTGGATGCAGGAAATGTTCGACTGCTGCCCTGGCCAGAACATTCTCCAGATCTCTCACCAACTGCAAGCGTCTGGTCAATGATGGCCGAGCAACTGGCTCTTCACAGTACGCCAGTCACTACTCTTGATGAACTGTGGTATCGTGTTGAAGCTGCATGGGCAGCTGTACCTGTACACGCCATCCAAGCTCTGTTTGACTCAATGCCCAGGCGTATCAGGGCCGTTATTACGGCCAGAGGTGGTTGTTCTGGGTACTGATTTCTCAGGATCTATGCACCCAAATTGAGTGAAAATGTAATCACATGTCAGTTCTAGTATAATATATTTGTCCAATGAATACCCGTTTATCTTCTGCATTTCTTCTTGGTGTAGCAATATTAATGGTCAGTAGTGTATGTGCGCCGACCGGGACTCGAACCCGGGATGGTAGAGCGTTTGCCATGTAAGTAGGCGGTCTCGGGTGCATATTTTCAACCGTCCCCGTTGATGCATATCAACGCCTGTCGTCAGCTTAGGACCTTGTTTTAATTATCATTTCTTAACATATTTCCTGTCTTCTTGACCGGAAAATGTTTTCTACCAGTCTTTTCGCCACGAGAAATTTCTCCGTACAGCCATCTATGTAGCAGAGGCTCAGTTTTAAAAACACAGGCTGATTACGCTGCCCCTACCGCTGTCCTTTCATGCAACACGCCGTGCTGGCTTTTAAAAGCCAGGCTGATTTTCTTGTTCTCTCGCTTGCTACTTGCAAACTATTAGCCCTACAGAAAAAAATGAAGTGCCCTATTGTAGGAATTTAATGTAGTTAGATTATATGTAGGGATACTTTTCCGCAAGAGGTCGTAGTTTGCGAGTTATTCAAGGAAAACGTTCAAAAAATGAGCTTGAAACGCACCCCTCCTCCCACAGTCAGTCTCCTCGGTCAGGATTTCTAATTGTTGTTCATGGCATTCCGTCCTACCACTCTACCACTGTACAAATATTTTCGACCTTTTTCCGCCTGAATTTAACGGTCTTTTTACGCCACCGGCTTAGTAGAACACTTGTAAAATTGACGTTTGTGTAAATTTCACCTAGCAGTTTTGTGAATTTTAACGACATAAAATAGTTACAGCGGTGTATTCGTCAGGCTTCTAATTAGGAAACTAATGTGCTTTTAAGGGTTAGCTTTGGATTGTATTGTCAACGTAATTAGTTTTATCGCAACGTTTACAAAAGTCGTTTTTCGTTTGTTACCGTCATGGGCCCGTTTAAATTAATAATGTTAACGAAGTAGCCTGCTATGCTGGTGGCGTAATAGCGCAATCAATAGAGATAAAAAAGGGCGAGTATCTGGAATAGTTTGGGTAGTCGCAAATTTTTGTAAAGTGGTAGGAGGTAATGGCACGGGCAACAAACTATAAATCCTGATTGGTCAGGAGATGAATGTAGGTTGGAAGTGCGTTGTACGTTTTTGTTGAATAACTCGAAAACCGTGGCCTCAAGCGGAAACGTATCTCAGAACAAAATTTAACTGCATCAAATTTCCTACAAAAAGGTCCTGCTCATTTTTTCTGTAGGACTGATCGTTTGCGCGTAGCGAGCGAGAGAATATGAAAATTCGCGCATGGTTTATGGAAGGCCAGCAGTAACATTGCGGGTTGCTTAAAACGACAGAGGAAGGCGCAGCTGGGTCAAGTTGTATGGGAAGAACATCTATATTCCTGAGATAGTACGTGACTTTTCAAGTTACTGATCAATAGAATACGAAAGAAAAAGTTTTATTTCTTTTTGACACAATGACTTGTTTATGATACAGTTGTAATTGCTGTCGGGTTACAACGGTTGTCTTTAGGTGCTGTGGGCGGCATCTAGTGAACAAATATCCATGCGTTGTCAACATTTGCATTTGCCGTTGTGGGCCGAAAGCAATTAAGTTTGTGTCATAAAAAGTGATGATAAACAAACAAAACTTTATAACGCGTTAATCACCATCTCGTCAAGATGAATAACTGTAAAGGTTCGTTATCCAGGTAGTAAAATAGAAACACAGATTTCATAATAAACGTGCCTATGTTGTTCTGTTAGTGACATATATGTTGTCTGGAACGCAAGGTAAAATGGCACAGGTATATGTACCGAACATTTTACAACCCAACACGCAGAAACTTGTAACTCAACGACGTTCAGCCGTGTTTTGGTGTTTTCAGTGATCCTTATTAAAGGGCGTTGCCATCTCAGACTCAGTGCCGACGCAGTCCAGCCTCGGCAGCTCATCGTGTAGTCAAGAAACCGCACACCGTCTGACGAGGGCTGTTGCCTCTCTAAACCGGCAATGGTATGAGTGAATGTTGTTTGAAGTGACTCGTAGGTCTACTTACTCTTTAATAACGTGGAAGGAAAGTGGTTGATAATTTACTTCGTCGAACTCATTATAGCTGGAACACCATCTGAATTGGCAGAGGATGGGGAAGGCAAGGATGCAGTGACCTGTTTAAGGAACCATTCCGTTAGTTTCATGAAGTGATTGACAGAAATTGTGTGGTCAGATGGTGATTCGAATCGTCCAGTGTCTTAAACGCTGCACCACCTCATTCTGTAGGTGCTTTTGTAGGAGACCTGACTGTGAGTGGGAGGTACATTCCGTTTGGTGCCAAGTGGTTTCTGTTTTCGTCAGCGCACAGTCGCGCGCGCGCATGAAATTCCTATGGAGAAGATGTCATATCAAGTCGTTTTCCATCGAATACAGCAGTTGTCAACCGCGCTGGTGGAAGAATGGAACGCCGTACCACAAGAACGCATTACAAACCTTATGGCTGGTCATCTTGGGAGCATTACAAGCAGGCATTGCTGTCCTTATGAAGAACAATGTCCGTCCTTTTGTAATGAGCAGGGAAACATTATAAATGCGAAAGTTACTTTCATCCTAAAGTTTTGTACCCCAGTTTATAATTTCCACTCAGATAACTAACCCATACGCTACCGCGTGGTTAGCCGCTGGATCGGTAAAAAATTCAACTTAACGGCTGCGATTCCGCTCTGCCTCCCCGTGAAAAGGGACAGGTTGCTCCAGTTAGGGTCCCCGCCGGGTGCTGGAGACACTGGACAGGTTCATCTGAACTGTTATACCTTTCATTTTCTACTTTGTTACTTTTTCCAGCTTCCTGTAGTGCTGTTGCACATTGGTTAAGTTCACGGAGTCTTAATTAAAGCAATCTAGTTTTATATTCCCATCTGACCATCTTGATTTAGATTTTCCTAGCTCCATTTAAATCATACCAGTCTGCTGTACCGTATATCTTACTTTCTCCTTTCTTTCTCCCGCTGGTAAGTAAATACCCATGCTGCATTGAATTGGAGATTGAAGCTTTTCTTGATATCATTGGCGTAGATCCCAGTTGTCTTCCTCCTACCCGTGTATCTTTGTCCCGTTATCAACGAACACCCAACTACTTTCCTCGCCCCCGTCTCTTTCTTTATCTTTGTCCCATTATCAATGAACACCCAACTACTTTCTTCGTCCCCGTCTCTTTCTTTATGTCTACCATCTCCACAGGTTTTTTCCCTAGTTTAACTCTCCTACTTATTCAAACCTATTGGTTTTTTCCTATTCCCAGAACCAATTAACGAGGTTTTGTTCTTTCGGTACTAAAGCCAAACCTTTGTGTTAGTGTAGCATTACTCCCATTGAACAGAGAATGTTGCATTACAAGAAATATCCACGTCCTGTTGTTAATAGAATTGACATTGTTGTAATATTTACATCCATAACCGTTTCATCCTCATAATCTTTATTATTATTATTAATCATTTATTTTGTACTCGTTTTGCATCTCCTGTGGTAAACGTAACTATTTCTGATTTCCTTTCCAATTTTTCCAGTAATTTTACGTTCAGTCAGAGTGCTATTGTTTTTAAGCATGTGATTACTTCGCTCTGCTTTTCTTCTTTTATTTTGTCTGGAGATGAAAGTCCAGAACATTCTTTAGAAACGTATATCTTTTCAGAATTTCATGGTTTCAATCTTGGTTTTTTTCAGATCACTTGTTTCTTGGCGCCACTTGGACGAGAGAGATTTTGTCCGGTTGACTTGTTCAAAAATTCTCTTGCATATCCAGTGGTTTTTACTCATCTGAACCAGTTGGCTATAAAACATTATACAAAGTTTTCTCTTTGTTACATTTAGTTGTTCAATTTTCTTGTAATTATCTTCATTACGCCAGTTACTGTTCTCACTATTGTATTTTATTGGCCCCAATCTGTTTCTCCAGACTAAGTCAAATCTAGGCATTAGGTTTGCGTGTAAACATTCAGGTTTTATTACTGTAACATATGCTGTTACTGTTTTTGAGAGGCGACAGGTCTCTCTTATTGCACACGTCTTTTCCCAACTGAAAGTTCATTTCCATCTTCCTTGCTCCGAGTTTACTAGCCTCTACGTCATGGCCTCTCGTCTGTGTTACCAAAATATATAAGTTTACTGACACTCTTTAATTCTTCCATAATCCGTGTTCATGAAATTTGGAACATCTTTTGTATTCTGTTTTTGGCGTATGTATTTGAAGATCGGTTTCTTTTCTTCTTCTAAAGAAGAAGTGTTGATTCTTCCTGTTGCCATTGCTAATTCTCCGCACAGTATAGCACGCTCGTCGGCATAAGCTAAACATTGAATTCTAAGATTCTTGTACTTATCGGTCATGTGTACCCGGTCGTTCACTTCTAATTTTTTAGTTCTTCCCGTTCTCGGATCATCGAAAGACACAAATGAACTAAACAGGGGATAAACCACCTGCTTGCCTAACACCTGTGCGGTCAGTGAGAGGTTCAGATATCTCTCCTAAAAATTTAACTTCAGATTTTTTTATTTATTAATGTATGTCAAATTATGTTTCTTCATTTATCATCCACACCAACCTCTTCCAGTATTTGAACAGAATTGTTCTGTCAACAGAGTCGTACGCCTTTTTGAAGTCGACAGAAGCGGCGACGTAGGACAGGCACTTTGCTATTGTGCCTTGGATTATAAGCTTAAGACTCAGGATTTCCTCCACACATGAACTTCCCTTCCGAAAATCAGCATGATACTCCCGATTTTGTCGTCTACTTTCCTCCGTGCCCTGTTAAGCAGCGCTTTGGAAAAGATCTTGTGTGCAACTGGTAACAGTTATATGCAGTATTGTTTTTAGTACTATTATTTATAACGGATTTTGTATACGTATTGCAATGTTACTGTAAAGAGGAATCAGGAGCGATATCTGTTTAGACGTAAGAGAGGGTCTGAAGATCCTTACCTTTCCAGGTAAAATAAACTCACAAATTGATCGATAAAAGTTAATCAGAGCGCCATCTCTCTTGGGCACGGGCATGAGAAATGTTAATGACATTGTATGGGAAGTTTGTGTGTGTGTGTGTGTGTGTGTGTGTGTGTGTGTGTGTGTGTGTGTGTGTGTGTGTGTGTGTGTGTGCGTGAGAGAGAGAGAGAGAGAGAGAGAGAGAGAGAGAGAGAGAGTGCAACGTTCTGCGACTGATTTCAGAGTTTGTAGTATTTCGTTTCGATGGATAATGCCATTAACTTTTGCTCTGAAACTAGACTCACTAGGCAGTAGCGAAACTGGTCTGTGTTATCTGTAGTCATACCAGAGTTCACTTCGACCTTAAGTTGTTATTCGTTCCTTGCGAAATGAAAATTCCGGTGTTCCAATATAACCCAAGCTTAGCAGAGAAAACCGCCAGAGACTATTGCTGTGTCACGGCGCATACAGCTCTGTCATATTACTGGAACCACCCACCTAATTACCGGAATAGTCCGATTTGACAGCGCCAAGAGCTGTTTTGAATACTGTAGCATCCAGGGTGTAACGATTGGGAGGTTTCAAACTTGCCGCGCTCCATACACGATTGGAAGTGGAAGAAACCCTAACATGTACCATGCTAAGTATCCTCGTCATGCACTTCACAATGGCTTGCAGAGTATGTATGTAGGTGCAGAATTACACGTGCTGCAGAGTAAGCCTACCCTGCGCTGTTGTAAGATGTATAAAGTAGGTTCCTTTAGCTGTGAATGTCTCTTGTGATCCCACAGACGGCCTTTACTATAGACCAGCGCTTCTCAACGTTCCTTACCTCTGCGACCCACCGAATACTAAATGTAAATAAAATTAATGTTTCACGATCTCTCGCCCGTCCCCCCCTCCCACACAAAGGAATAACAACAGTAAACTTTACTATTACTAATTGAATTTTGAATTTAATTGTAAATGTAAGAAAATATTTAAAATTATATAAACATGTTGCATTAATTTTATTCATTAAGAAAATACCGATATTATAAAAAATGTAATACGACTATTATTGTATGTAGCTGCGTTTATAGTGACGGATATGAAGATGCATGTATGATTTGTACGTACACGAGCATTTTACAAGTTCTAACTTGATGTGTACTTCTTCTTTGTAATTTGGTCTGCTATACTGTTTGCAGTGAGAGCATGTTTGAAAGTCTACATGGATGCGATTGTACAAGTCGTGCTGGCAGCAGTAGCCTGTAAAAGAGGCACTTGCAATCGCACAGCTTCACATAATTTTCTATGCGAAGCGTGCGTCTGTTGCTTTTGTTTTAGCGTGCGGTCAACCGTGAAACTTAATTTGTTTCAGTTTCTTATAGCGCTGCTAAGTTTACGGTTGAGATTCACTCACGACCAGCTGATCGAACTGTCTTATCTTGGAAACGCTACTATTGCAATTTACATCTGAAGCTTTAAATACATTTGGGCTTGCTCGCCGAAATAAATATGGATATTTAGTCTCAGAAGCACTGAAAATATTAATACCATTCCCCAGGTCTTCTCTCTCTGAAAAGAGCTTTTCGTCTCTATGGTTGTGCTAAAAATTAGATATACGAATTGTCTTTTACCACTCGAAAACAGTTTGCTTTCGTGTCTCATACCGTAGATACACGCATGCAGATACTTTTTAGATACCCGTGTGTAGCAACTTTTAAATAAAAAACAAATGAAACCATCACATTAATTTATTTCTTCTCATGTGCACCTATTATAAGTAAATTGTTTATAATGATTTTATCTCGTAAAATCTACATCCCCGCCGTACGGTGGGTGGTGGAGGGTACCCTGTACCACAAGTAGTTATTTCCTTTCCTATTCCAGTTCCATACAGCGTGAGGGAAAAACGGACTGTCTACATGCCTCCGTGCGAGACCTAATTCCTCGTATCATATCTTCGAGGTCCTACGTGAAATGTATGTTGGCGGCAGTGGGATTGTTCCGCAGTCAGCTTCAAATGCCGGTTTTCTAAACTTTCTCAGTCGTATTCTTCGAAATGAATGTCTTCTTCCCTTCAGGAATTCTCATTTGAGCTCCCGAAGCCTACCCTTAACACTTACATGCTGATTTAACCTATCGGTAACAAATCTGGCAGTTCGCCTGTGAATTGCTTCAATGTCTGATTTCAATCCGACCTCGTGCGGATCCCAAAAACTCAAGTAGCACTCAGGAATAGGTCGCTAAGGAGTCCTATATGCGATCTCCTTTACAGACGAACTACACTTTCCTTAAATTCTCCCAATGAACAGAAGTACACCATTCGCCTTCTCTGCCACAGTTCACATATGCTTGTTCCAGTTCACACATGCTTGTTTCAGTTCATATCGCTTCGCAAAGTTGCGCCCAGATATTTAACCGACGTGACCGTGTCAAGCAGGGCACTTCTGATGCTGTATCCGAACATTAGGGGTTTGTTTTTCCTACTCCTCTACATTAACTTACGTTTTTCTATGTTAAGAACCAACTAGAAATTTTGTCTAGGTCATCTTGTATCAACCATCAGTCACTTATCTTCGACACCTTCTTGTACACTACAGAACATTAGCGCACAACCGCAGATTTCTGCCCTCCATGTCCGCCAGACCATTTATGTATATAGAAAATAGCAACGGTCGTGCCGTCCGTTGTGGCTGACCGGTTCTAGGCGCTTCAGTCCGTAACCGCGCTGCTGCTACGGTCGCAGGTTCAAATCCTGCCTCGGGTATGGATGTATGTGATGTCCTTAGGTTAGTTAGGTTTAAGTAGTTCTAAGTCTAGGGGACTGATGACCTCGGATGTTAAATCCCATAGGGCTCAGAGCCATTTGAGCAACGGTCGTATCACATTTCCCTCGGGCACTCCAGGTGTTACCCCTTTCTACAACGAACACTCTCCGCCGAGGACAATACAGAGCGTTCTGTTACATAAGAAACCTTCGATCCAGTCACATATCAGGGAGCCTATTCCATATGCACGTACCTACGTTAACAGTCTGCAGTAGGGCACAGTGTCGAATGCTTTTCGGAAATATAGAAATATGTAATCTGCTTACTGCCCTTCGTCCATAGTTCGCAGTATATCATGTGAGAAAAGTGCAAGCTGTTTCGCGACTCCCTTTAATATCACCGCGACCCCCCAAGGTTTTATGGCCAGAGATGACCTTGATGAGTGCATCTACACAATGCGCGATAAATTGGGGACCGTGTAATAAGACTATCTCCATCTATAGTGTTGTAATGACAATCCTTTGGGCGCTTCTTTTAGTACACTGTTGTGAAGCTCAGATTTTAGTTTTACTTGTTGATGTAGTATCGTCTGTAGAGCTAAGTCATCCATTATAAATACACTGCTATTGTTAGAATTTAAAGCATTTGCCGGACGCCTCCGTTTCTAAACTGCTGATATCGCATACACGTATGTCAATAATTATGGCAGTAATCAACTTGAGTAAATTACGACTAAGTGCCAGCATAGCTGAGGTTGTTCTGTTAGGAATGCAAATGCTGCCTATTCTACTGAAAGCAAGAACGATAGAGATATTAACGTTGTGTTTAGTATGTTCTCAATGCGTGATGTCAAATGTGACTAACGGTTTTAATAACATACTCATACAGTAAGTTTTGGTACATGCTAATCATGTCTTCGGAAATGATTTTACATTTTGCGGCTTCGATACGACTTCACAGCTAAAATTAATTGTCGCTAAAAATACTGTATGTCCTATAGAAACTAGGTAGTGTCGGGGATGTCCTCGCTTAAGCTCGTAGTACACGATGATGAGAGGGTGAACCTACCCTTGCGGGTCCCCCCGCCATTCATGCAATACGACATTAGTTTATGATGATGAGCGGGTCAAGGATAACTTATTGTCCAAGATGCTACTCCAGGCGGGTGTAAAATGAATGTGCGTGACGGAAAATACTTAACGCAAAAATGAAGATTTGGCCCTGTCTGACTACCCCCTGAAGCAGATCTTAGGATCTCTTCATGGCGACATTATCTCCTCCTTCTTGCTCTTTGAGATATAAATTAAAACATCAACATAAATGAATAATTAAGGGAACTAGTAACTACAAATGAAAAATGCTGTTTCTGCTTATACATTTATTGTGGATTAAAACCCCTTTATATATTAAAAATGTTTATATATCAATGTCCAATAGACATAAATAGATAAAAATAGATTTCGTAACTAATGTGATTGATCAATTGCCCAAATCTGCCCCTTTTTATGGCTACGCGATCTAATATAAATAACATGAGACAAGTGACGTCACCTATGTACCAAACTCTAGAAGACACTACTTTCATAGATGATCTATAGTGGTCTGCAACCTCAGCGGATATAAAATTTACGTGATCACAGCTGTTTAGCTTTGTAGCCCTAATAAGCCGAAGCAATTAGCAATATCACCGTATGTACTGCGTCCCGGTGCATCGGACTGATGGTTCTCGTACACGTCTGCGACGATGGAAGAACTCCAGCCACAAAATAAACTCTTTCAAACACTAGAATGGCAGAAGGCGGTCCTCGGACTAGTATACTCTAATGCTGTTTTCTCCTCTCTTCGACGCGCAAGTCCCCGAAGTGGCGTCAAATCGAAAGACATGCACCCGGCGAACGGTCTACCCGACGGGAGGTCCTAGTCACACGACATTTACATTTATTTCTCCTCTCTGTGTTCTACAGACGAGAAACGCGAACTCCCAGCCTCAAGGACGGAGTTCAGATAACGTCTCAACGTTAGTATAGGCAGAAGAAGTGCTCTCAATCACTGAACCCTGCGTTCTCGACGACGACTCCCTACCCGGAGGCGAAGTCCAGAATCGTATAAATTTGCAACAGTACAGTGCTCAACTGTTCTAACTATAAAATTTCCTGAGAGAAAAGACAGCAAGTCCGTCTGTACCAACAAAAGCTGATACTGTGCGGCTGTCAAACACGGGCGCTCAAAACGGAAGACTGCTTTCTCTCCACCGCTGGCTTTCCAGCAAAGCTCGGCTCCCCTCCCTTGTAACTGCAGAAAGCGAATCATATTCTCTAAACCATGGAATATTCTCCCTCTCTACAGATTCTTCCGAACACCGACCAACCATATTTTAGTCTTTTATCGACCAGGGCGGAAAGTTTGCGAGGAAATACCTGTCCCCGTTAATTAGGAATACATACAATGATACGCTTCTCAGAGTAAAAATCCTCGGAAATAACCCAGCCTGCGAGGCCACGCTTCCTCCTCATTACTCTCTGCTACGTCCAAGATTTCCAGAGTTTCCGAAGTATTATCCGGTTATCCTTCCGGACCCGCTACAATTCGGCCGGCCGCCGCTGTATTGTGCTTCAGCGCTCAGGTGCTCCGACCGTCCGTCTTGGGTTACTTCCTGTGTCAAGCAGGACCAACACACCTGTGCGGGCTTTTCCACCCAGGGTTGAGTTATGCTTGTCGTTTCATTTCCAGTGGCGTTCCAACCTGTACTAGTATAGGCAATCATTCATTACGCCGTTTTGATAATAAAGACACTCCGTCACCTTTCATGCAATAAGCGTTAACAACTATTTACAGGGTATAAGTGCAATGTCAGTCTTCTTTAAATATTCATATAAACGATGTACAACCTATCAAATGATGTCTAATTCCGGTTGTAAATCACGGCAAAGTATGTAGATGGAGTGCTTGTAAGGTGCGGAATTATATCCACCTTACAATTGTAGTTAACTTTTTCAAATCTGTGGTCCAGTCGAACACTCACTCTGGCTATTTAAGTTCGCTTGCATTAGATGGATTCAGTGATTCCTTGCTGCAGGTAGCATCTCTCTTTTTCTCCTCAGTCTTTTGGCTAATTGGATGCAACCACCACTATTTCCTTTCCTGTGCTACTCCCTTTATCTCAGAGCAGCACTTGACGCCCAACGCCCTCAATTATCTGTTGGATATATTCCAGTTTCTGTTTTCCTCCACAATTTTTCTGTCTGCAGCTACGTGTAATAGCATGGTACTTATTCCCTGATGCCTCAACCATGTCCTGTCATCCTGTCACTTCTTCTAGTGAAACATTTTCCTTTCCTCACCTATTCTACGGAAAGCCTCCTGATTGTTAATCTTACTGGTATACTAACTTTGCTGCATCCTTCTGTAACATCGCATTTGAAACACTTTCATGCTCTTCTTTTCCGACTTTCCCGAAGTCCAAGATTCATTTCGCTGCCTAGCTGTGCTCCAGACGTGCGTTGATATTAATTGCCTTCTCAAATTACGACCTGTCTGACACTAGGCGTGTTTCCGTAGTGACAAGTGTACTCTTTCAAAATGAGAGTCTGTTTCTTGTGTCCTGCTTCGTTCGTCATCTGTGATTTTTCTCCAAGGGTGTAGAATCGTTTCAGATTGCTACTCTGCATATTCACCATCTTCAGAAATTCCCATTAAGTTATCGACAACTTAAGTCACATCTCAAGTGGTGAACGCTATCTTAGATTATTCTTCTGAAATAAAGAATTCATTTCTCAGAGTGACAGAGATCGTCCCTTCGGTCAAGCTCAATAACGTTTAATGTTACAGTGTAGTAAAAATATTAATATGAAACTGTGCTGTGTTATTTCATTTTTAGGCAAAGTATTCTGTATCACTTTGGAGTATGATTTGTTGACAAGAATACTGATTGAGGAATAAGAGTTTAAAGCTGGACTTATTCTACATGTATTTGGAAACCTTGCCAAATATAGTCATTGATAAAACTTATGCGAAAAAGGCTTCATAGGCTTATTCAAGTTATATACGTGGTACGATACGGAGAACTAATAAGAATTAAGAAGCGGCTGGCACGTAAACTAAAATTTCCCTTCATTGCCTGTCTTTGGACGAAAACTAATTACAGAAATTAACATAATACTGCTCTATTGACGCTATTGATTGTACACTACGTCTCCAGGCCACAAGTGGCCCATCGGGACTATCCGACCGCCGTGTCATCCTCAGCAGAGGATACGGATATGAGGTACGGATATGAGGTACGGATATGAGGTGCGTGTGGTCAGCACACAGCTCTCCCGGTTGTTATGATGGTTTTCTTTGACCGGAGCCGCTACTATTCGGTCGAGTAGCTCCTCAGTTGGCATAGTTGGCTGAGTGCACCCCGAAAAATGGCAACAGCGCATGTCGACCGGATGGTCACCCATCCAAGAGCCAGCCACGCCCGACAGCGCTTAACTTCGGTGATCTGACGGGAACCGGTGTATCCACTGCGGCAAGGCCGTTGCCGACGTTATTGATTATCCCACGCTAAATAGTGTCTTCATTTTATAAGAACTTTTCAGTTTTTCTGTGCTACAACAAGAAAACTTTCTCCCGTGGAATGCTACAACTTAGCTGTCTGTAACGTGTTATGAGGTAAGCATAAGAGTGAAAACGATTTACAAGTGAAGTTTCCAATTAAAATAGGGCAGAAGGGTTCAGATACTTTTCGCTGTATGATGTAATCCGAAAATTTCTCGGAACACTCAGTGACAACCAGATAAATCCTGAAAGCCTGATTCAGAGCTCAGATAATTCTCTCATCGCCTGAATGCCAGACTGCCACGAAACACAATACGCCGAAGATAAACTACAGCTCCTTATCTGCTATCCTACATAATCAAGATTAAAGTGTGTACATTGGTTTTACGATTTTTAATAGCAAAAAGAAAGCAACTACTGTTAGAACTTCTCTAAACATGTAGTAGATACCAATGAAGACAAAAGGCATTATCGTTTTAGGAATACAGAATGCATTGCTCTCTCGAATGTTAAATCACAAAAGTAAATGTCACTGTGGAGTTTGGAGTGCGCAATTTTGCACGCTGGCACTGTGCGTGCTTCTCTACCTCCGCCGACATATTTTATGCTGATTCACGTTGATATCAAACATAAATGGGGCGGCGGATCCCGTTAAATTTCCTGACCGCCTGTTGATTCAGAATACAACATATTCCTCACTTCTTGAAACACTGCACCAATTGCTCCTATGTTCTTATTTACCAGTTACCATTTTTACTGGCTCCATTCGAGGAAACAGCTTTGCCAGAGCTGCGCCTTAATTTATAGTTTCCGTGGTTTCCCGAAATCTCGTAAGACGTGGTTTATTTCTTTCCCCATACTTTTCCCGTCGAGTTTCTTTGCGTGTCAAATGATTTCATCGTCGACGGGACGGTAAACCATAATATTCTTTTCTTTCTTTTTCGTTTTATTTTCCATTGACCAATATGCCATTTTGTCTTAGTTCACACACAGTTATATTTGCAAGGCCTTGTTCCGAATTGGTCGTGAAGTAGGAGACAAATTTAACACACAGCCTGGTTACCACCAGCAAGGAGGAGGGGAGGGTGACTGAATGTCTTCTTCCCCCTTTAAATGATTATCGAATGACAGATTCCTGCAGCAGCACTTTGTCAGTTTATTTTTTTCTTTAACTTCAAGTACTGTGTAGAAGTTTCCAGGAACAGTATGTGGTGTTCAGAGAACCATAGTGATTCTCAGGTAGAATGAAGCATTCCGTTTCTTTTTCCTGGCCTTTATCCCGTATCTTCACGGATTCAGCATGTTGATTCTTCGATTCGACAATGTTGGTAGTAGAGGGTGAACGAAAGGCCTTCCTGCCCCCCCCCCCCCCCCCCCCAAGACGGAGTATGTGTACTCCATCTGTGTGCGTCTAACTTTATCCCATTTGAGAGTGTGTGAACGTTTCCTAAGTGTCTGCTAATCATATAACTGAGTCCGGTATTCATCAAGTAGGATCCGAGAAACCGCCTAAAATCCACATCCTCGTTGGCCGACACACCGGCGTATATCGCCCGGCGGATCGATAACCGACCGGCACCACTCCCTGAATCCCGGAAGCGGCGTGCTAACGCACGCGGCTGTGCGGCGGGTAGAGTGGAGCGTTCCAGTAAATATTCATTGTCGAAATCCTGTGATGTTTTAATTATAGCTCTAGTAGAGTACAATTGCTCACCATGTTGTTGTTGTTGTTGTGGTCTTCAGTCCTGAGACTGGTTTGATGCAGTTCTCCATGCTACTCTATCCTGTGCAAGCCTCTTCATCTCCCAGTACCTACTGCAACCTACATCCTTCTGAATCTCCTTAGTGTATTCATCTCTTGGTCTCCCTCTACGATTTTTACCCTCCACGCTGCCCTCCAATACTAAATTGGTGATCCCTTGATGCCTCAGAACATGTCCTACCAACCGATCCCTTCTTCTGGTCAAGTTGTGCCACAAACTTCTCTTCTCCCCAATCCTATTCAATACCTCCTCATTAGTTATGTGATCTACCCATCTAATCTTCAGCATTCTTCTGTAGCACCACATTTCGAAAGCTTCTATTCTCTTCTAGTCCAAACTATTTATCGTCCATGTTTCACTTCCATACATGGCTACACTCCATACAAATACTTTCAGAAACGACTTCCTGACACTTAAATCTATACTCGATGTTAACAAATTTCTCGTCTTCAGAAACGCTTTCCTTGCCATTGGCAGTCTACATTTTATATCCTCTCTACTTCGACCATCATCAGTTATTTTGCTCCCCAAATAGCAAAACTCCTTTACTACTTTAAGTGTCTCATTTCCTAATCTAATTCCCTCAGCATCACCCGACTTAATTCGACTACATTCCATTATCCTCGTTTTGCGTTTGTTGTTGTTCATCTTATATCCTCCTTTCAAGACATTCTGCATTCCGTTCAACTGCTCTTCCAGGTCCTTTGCTGTCTCTGCCAGAATTACAATGTCATCGGGGAACCTCAAAGTTTTTATTTCTTCTCCATGGATTTTAATACCTACTCCGAATTTTTCTTTTGTTTCCTTTACTGCTTGCTCAATACACAGATTGAATAACATCGGGGAGAGGCTACAACCCTGTCTTACTCCCTTCCCAACCACTGCTTCCCTTTCATGTCCCTCGACTCTTATAACTGCCATCTGGTTTCTGCACAAATTGTAAATAGCCTTTCGCTCCCTGTATTTTACCCCAGCCACCTTTAGAATTTGAAAGAGAGTATTCCAGTCAACATTGTCAAAAGCTTTCTCTAAGTCTACAAATGCTAGAAACGTAGGTTTGCCTTTCCTTAATCTTTCTTCTAAGATAAGTCGTAAGGTCAGTATTGCCTCACGTGTTCCAGTGTTTCTACGGATCCAAACTGATCTTCCCCGAGGTCGGCTTCTACTAGTTTTTCCATTCGTCTGTAAAGAATTTTGCTCACCATATCTGTTCTTAATTTGGGTTGGACTGTGATTGGGAGTAGTTTTTTTAGTTAGTACTATTAGTTAATAAATTTCGCAACAAAGGTACCTAGAACTGCGAAACGTTCTCGTCGTATAGTATATACGAGGTGTGTTACTAACGTGTTATTTAACATCCAGAGCTGTAAAACTCCGGAGATAATTACCGAACTACCAACCTGGCGCTATAAAGCGTCTGAGGCAGCTAACATGTCATTCTCAGAATTCTTCATTTAGTTGAGTTTCGGTTATAAATAACTGGTGACATTTCGATGCTGCTCTTGCTGAAATGTGCCACGTATATCGGATGCAGTCAGATTGCCATTTAAGCTTTTACGCTATTTCTGTCTGAAATGACATTTCAGTTATTATATGTCTTAGGCTATTGGCCAGTTTCGTCTATTGTGCTCTTTTCAAGCAGTAGGTGACGTGTGCGTGTGCGTGTGTGTGTGTGTGTGTGTGTGTGTGTGTGTGTGTGTGTGTGTGTAAGCTAACGAGTTGTTCAGCCGTTAGTATATGGCGGCAAGTACTCCTCCGTGCAGCTAGTATAAAAACCTTTCTACAGCTGGTATAAAGCATTTTTGAAATGCATTTTGCTGTGATTTGTAATTGTCTTCATTATAACTACCGATTTCGATTTAAACCATCATTACGATATCTGTATACATCCAAACGAAACATGAAACAAATATAAATGCACGAAATTTAGCATGTGAAATATTATATGTGATGATTGAACTGTTACTTTTAGAAATTACACCGTTTGATGTTAGCGCGTGCTTCATTGATGTATTTTTGTAAAAAAAAATTATGCTACTCTCACACCCCTTTTTTTAACTGCATGTATATGCCATTCTATTCTATATTATTATTACGCTGGGTCTGAGGTGTTACTTTTTTTTTCATTGTGCTCTTTTACAACTGAGTTGCAATTTTATCCTAAAACTTTCGTCCTGTTCTTATGTCTAATGTTACTGCGACATGAATAACCATTTTTTGCATCTCTGCTTTGGTTTGTTCTTCATAACAAACATCTATGGTTGTGTACTCTTTTGACTTGTGTAGACTTACTGACGGTAATTTGTAACTTTGATGCCAAACTGGACACAGCAACTGTTGTACAAGGATACGCGTTTGGTTCTGCTGTGTACGTTTAGCAGTTAACATGGGATAGTAATTATACGAATTGCCGTAACGATATTTCCTATGACAGGGATGGCGAACCATTCCAACTGCGTGCCATTTTTTTCCAGAGAAAGTTTAATGCGGGTACAGCATGCCATCAGGTTCATCGCAAGACTAAATTTTGATTCCACGTATTACTCTTTTTTCCTTGCTTATTTTGTGCATGTTATGACATAATTATGATAGTGCATGGTTTGGTAGAGAATAGATATTCGGGCTACACTAATTACTGAGAAAAACTAAATACTTCCAGATACGAGAAATTACAGCCGTACTGAGGTATACATCAGTTATTTTTTCCTCGCTCTATATGGGAGTGGAACAGAAGTGGAATGAGGAGCTGACCTCCTTTGAATTTTTTCAATGTCCTCCGCCAGTCTTACCTGATAATGATCTCATACCGCGCAGCAATGATCCAGAACAATCGGACTACTGTAATTTAGGCAGTCTCTTTTAGTAGATGTGTTGCGTTTACTCAGTATTCTACCAGTAAAACACAATATTGGTTTCGCCTTACCCACAGCATTTTCTGTGTGCTGGTTCCAATGTAAGTTCGTATTGTAACGCACAGCTATTTCTGTGACTCGGCAACCCTTACATTTATGTGATGTACCAGTGTCCCACCGTCAGTTACCAATTTTCGTACCGTGCAGGTATCATGTCTAAATGCTTTTATTATTTTTATCTTCAGATCCGTTTGCTAGACGGTAAACGACAGCATCATCTGCAAACAGTCTATAAGGGCTACTCAGATTGTCTCCGAAGTGCTGTATATAGATTATGAGAACCTGTGACACTTCCTTGAGGAACGCCAGATGTCACTTTTGTTTCACTCGATGGCTTCCCGACAGTTACTACAAGTTGTACCTTTCTGACAGGAAATCGAGAGTGCACTGACACAACTGAGACCATGCTCCACAGCCAAGAAATTTTATTTGAAGTCGCTTGCGACGAACGGTGAAAAAAAAAAAAGCCTCCTGGAAATCTAGAAATACTGTATCAGCTCTGTCGATAGCACTCGTTGACGCATGCGAGCGAGTTGTGTTTCCCAAGAAATATATTTTCGGATTTCGTTCCTGCTTTGTCATTTAGATCGTTTTCTTCGAGGCAACTCAGAATTTTCGAACCCAGTATATGTTCCAAAATCCTACGGAAAATTTTCTACAATTCAGTGGAGTAATTGGATTTTCTTTCTTGTGTATTGGTGTGACCTGTGCAGTTTTCCAATTTTAGGTGCGGGTATTTCGTCGAGCGAACGATTGTATATGGTTGCTAAAAATGGAACTATTTCATCAGCTAATTGTGTAAGAAAGCTGACCGGAAGACTTGCCTTTATCGAGTCGAAAGTGAAAATCTTGTCAGTTCAAAATTTTGTCCAGGTATGACACTTGACCGAAGGAAGGTAATTTTTATCATTGTTTATCATAAAGCCGACCTCAGTTATAATCTCAAACAACAACTTTCGTATTGATGGGATTGTGTGCAGCATACTTCCAAAGTGCGCACCATTTGAAGGTGAGCTCGAAATGCTATTGAGTATTAGTACATCTACATTTATACTCCGCAAGCCACCCAATGGTGTGTGGTGGAAGGCACTTTATGTGCCACTGTCATTACCTCCCTTTCCTGTTTCAGTCGCGTATGGTTCGCGGGGAAGAACGACTGCCGGAAAGCCTCCGTGCGCGCTCGAATCTCTCGAATATTACATTCATGATCTCCTCGGGAGGTATAAGTAGGGGGAAGCAATATATTCGATACCTCATCCAGAAACGCACCCTATCGAAACCTGGACAGCAAGCTACATGGCGATGCAGAGCGCCTCTCTTGCAGAGCCTGCCACTTGAGTTTGCTAAACATCTCTGTAACGCTGTCGCGCTTAACAAATATCCCTGTGACGAAACGCGCCGCTTTTCTTTGGATCTTCTCTATCTCCTCTGTCAACCCGACCTGGTGCGGATCCCACACTGATGAGCAATACTCAAGTATAGATTGAACGAGTGTTTTGTAAGCCACCTCCTTTGTTGATGGACTACATTTTCTAAGGACTCTCCCAATGAATCTCAACATGGCACCCGCCTTACCAACAGTTATTTTTATATGATCATTCCACTTCAAATCGTTCCGTACGCATACTCCCAGATATTTTACAGAAGTAACTGCTACCAGTGTTTGTTGCGCTATCATATAATCATACAATAAAGGATCCTTCTTACTATGTATTCGCAATACATTACATTTATCTATGTTAAGGGTCAGTTGCCACTCCCTGCACCAAGTGCCTATCCGCTGCACATCTTCCTGCATTTCGCTGCAATTTTCTAATGCTACAACTTCCCTGCATACTACAGCATCATCCGCGAAAAGCCGCATGGAACTTCCGACACTATCTACTAGGTCATTTACATATATTGTGAAAAGCAATGGTCTCATAACACTCCCCTGTGGCATGCGAGAGATTACTTTAACGTCTGTAGACGTCTCTCCATTGAGAACAACATGCTGTGTTCTGTTTGCTAAAAACTCTTCAATCCAGCCACATTCCGGAGGCTGTTACTTTGCTCATCAGGCGACAGTGCGGAACTGTATCGGACGCCTTCCGGAAGTCAAGGAAAATGTCATCTACCTCGGAGCCTATTTCTAATATTTACTGGGTCTCATGAACAAATAAAGCGAGTTGGGTCTCACACGATCGCTGTTTCCGGAATCCACGTTGATTCCTACAGAGTAGATTCTGAGTTTCCAGAAATGACATGATACGCGAGCAGAAAACATGCAACTTGCGCACGGTATTGTGACAAGATTCATTGCATCAGATGTTTGACGTCGTGATGATCTGACAATGAGCAAAGGGCTGACACTAATCATGCGTGCAGTATACAAATTAAGATATTTGCTCTCTGGACTGAACTCGTGAGCGAAGCTTCAGTATTTTGAGATTTGCGCGTCGGAGCGGCCGTGTTTGGTAGGAGAATTGCACGGCGAGAGGCGGCGCGCCGGCGGCGGGTTGTCTAATTTTAGCGTCGGGCGCGCCGTTGGGTATCTGAAGAATTAAGATTCCCGCGACCCGGCGTACAGAATTAGCCGGCGCCTGTCCGCTGTCCGCCTCTGTCGCGGGCCCCGCCGGCTTCCTTGTCCCGCGCCGCCTTGCGGCTCTCGCGCGAAATATTGCCATTCGCACCACTCCTGAGAGACACAGCTCGATTTAATGGGGCACGTCTTGCGAACAACAGACGCAGATGAAAAGGTCTCCAACAGTTCCGAAAGGCATTTTACAAATATTATTATACTAGGACGATGGTGTTTTATGAAGCTTCATTCAATAGTAGTACAGTTAGGCGATAAGCTTGCTTCGTCTGCACTATTTTCAAGCGAACTGTAGTTATATAGCGCTATTAGTACATGCAGTTTTTAGTTACAAATACAGGGTGAGCACAGAGTCTTGCCCTGATATTAAAAATTTATAACAGAAAACCGTTTGACATAATAAGTTACATTTTATGCCGTTACATGGGTTAGTGGTACTAGATTTTTGTAAGACCGCTTAAGTTAGTAAACCTCAACGTGTGCTCCCTTGGTAGCTCGGAGAATGGCGAGGCGATATTCCAGTTCCCGCTAGGTGTTTCGTAACCTGTGTTCTGTATAGTACCCACAGCAGCTTGTATCCTAGCCTTCAGTTCGTCGACGTCAGCAACTGGTGTGACGAAGACTGTCCTTGATATAGCCCCAGAAAAAAAAGTCAAGGGGCATAATGTCTGGAGAGCGGGGTGGCCAGGGTGTTAGACTGTTCCTTCAAATCCACCAATTCGGACATTACGCCCCTTGACATTTTTTTCTGGGTCTATATCAAGGATAGTCTTCGTCACACCAGTTGTTGACGTCGATGAACTGAAGGCTAGGATACAAGCTGCTGTGGGTACTGTGACAGAACACACGTTACGAAACACCTGGCGGGAACTGGAATACCGCCTCGACATTCACCTAGCTACCAGGGGAGCACACGTTGAGGTTTACTAACGTAAGTGGTATTAAAAAAAAACTAGTAACACTGAAATATGTAACGGCATGAAATGTAAATTATTATTTCAAACGGTTATTCTGTAATAAATAGTTATAATCAGGGCAAGACTTTGTGCTCACCCTGTATGATCGGTCTATAATGCGTGTCGAGTACTGGACGCACATTTTTACTTGAGTCATCTGTGATTGAGGGAAACGACCTAACTTCGTGCCGTTCAGGAATGTTTACGTTCGTTGCCAACCGTAGCTACGTAACAATATTTTTCGCAGTAACAATAAGTACTTGTTGTGAATTCAGTGTTGATCCGTGTGCGTTATCGGGCGTAATGATTAATATTATTCACAAATGAGCGACTCGCCACAAACATTTGTGTCACTTTTGTGACGCAGTAATCCATTACAGTTCGTTTCTCTTGTGCGCTACAAGCTAGCTGTGTTGGGAAGACGGGGCGGAGCTTGTCACAGCAGCCAGTGTCCTACGAGCCTGTCATAAGCTTCCGTTCCGCGCAACCTTCTCCCAGGAGCCAAGTAAAAGTGTGCGATCAGTACTTACTTGTATACATCATTGACGTTGTAGCTGTCAAATATTTCTGCAGCCGGAATAAGGTTTCCCCTAATTGTACGACTCCTGCATAAAGCTTCATAGAGTAACGACATATATAAAATGTCTTCACAAGGTATTTACTACGGTGCAGGCCCTTAGGAATACAAAAAGTTCAGAACGGCGTTAGACATTGTACCACCCTGTCAACTAATAACCAAGAAACTGCCATACCGGAGTGGTTTCGCAAATCTGTTATTCGCTCGAGGAATATTTGAGTAATAGAATCCATAACGTTGTACTGGGCGGCGAATGTTTCACAGAACGAAAGTAACGTAGGGTGTGCCACAAGGAAGCCTGATCAGGTATGATCAGCAGCACTTTTAGATTGTTCGTTGACGATACAATTGTGTGCAGCAAGGGGTGGCCGAGCGGTTCTAGGCACTACAGTCTGTAATCACGCGACCGCTACGGTCGCAGGTTCGAATCCTGCCTCGGGCATGGATGTGTGTCATGTTCTTAGGTTAGTTAGGTGTAAGTAATTCTAAGTTCTAGGGGATTGATGACCTTAGAAGTTAAGTCCCATAGTGCTCAGAGCCATTTTTTTTGTGTGCAGCAAAGTTCCCTAGTAGGACGATCGTATGGAATTGCAGGAACACTTGAACAAAATTGACACATTGTGTAACGAATAGCAGCTACCATAAAATGTGGATAAATATACGACCAGAGGAAAAAAGCTTTTATCGGAGCAAAAAAAAAGCGAATATGCTACTGTTTTATTAAAAGACTCTGACTTAAAAGTGGGTTATCTGCTGCCTTTTCTACCTTCCTCAGCTTGTTTAAAAAAATTTGCAAAAAATTTGGAGTGCAAACATACTCGCACTAGTAACATGCAACTCACCTCTACTCCCACACAGCCCGCATCTCGTGGTCGTGCGGTAGCGTTCTCGCTTCCCACGCCCGGGTTCCCGGGTTCGATTCCCGTCGGGGTCAGGGATTTTCTCTGCCTCGTGATGGCTGGGTGTTGTGTGCTGTCCTTAGGTTAGTTAGGTTTAAGTAGTTCTAAGTTCTAGGGGACTGATGACCATAGATGTTAAGTCCCATAGTACTCAGAGCCATTTGAGCCATTTTTCTACTCCCACAAGCACCCCTAATTGTAACTCGCCCACAACCAATAGTCCATGACTGTAAGTCGCTCATACACATCCACTCACATTTTTCAGTTCTCATTCATTCAGTCCAACTCATTGTCATTGTCTCTTTGTGTCTCTCTATCGCTATTTCCCGTCTCACCACCTCAAGTTCTATCGTACTACTGATGTCTCCTCTCACTGTCACTGTCTCCCTTTTGCTTTCTCCTACTACTGCTATGTCATTCACTCATTCCCACTGCTACTGTCTCTTATCATTGTCTCTCCCTCCCTCTCCCTCTCTCCTCCTCCCCCTCCCTCTCCCTCCCTCCCTCTCTCTCTCTCTCTCTCTCTCTCTCTCTCTCTCTCTCTCTCTCTCTCTCTCTCCCTCCCTCTTCCTCGTTGTCATTGACTGTCTCTCAGTGTCCGTGGTTCTTACGCATTTTGTCGCTGTCAACTATATTCCACTGCCACTGTCTCTCTCTTTCTGTCTCACTCTCATTGTCACATTCGATTTTTCTATTTACAATCACTATCTACGGTCATTCAGTGTTTATTACTTTTCCGTCCCTTTCCCACTTGCCAATGGGCCTCTCAGCATAAAAGAGCGCGAATATAATCTAAATGCCAAAATTTGGGGGATATTTTGTAAAAGTACTGAGGAAGGAAGAATCGGGTAGCTGGTATATCCACTTTTCAATAAGTCTTTTAAACAGTTGTATATTCGCCTTTTTGTGCTCCGATAGGAGCATTTTCCCTCTAGTTCCCTTTTTTACCCTGGCACAGCACAGAGGGCATGTCACTCATATAAAAAGAACTGTATTGTTCAGTAAAATTTTGGTAGCTTGCTTATGTGTAATTTACTAATGCGAAATTGAAATAACGCAAAACTAATTTTACACCTCAGGCCAGATTTTATGTGCACAAAAATTTTGCATATGCTTGATTACAACATGGGGTTCCCGAAGCCTTCTGATGATAAAGGAGATATACCTCTTCAGCCCTTCCCGGCGAGATCTTGAAATGTGGAATAGTCGAGTCTACTGCCGGATGTTTGTGTCGCTCTGGCACAATATTTCGGCCACGTAACTCGTTGCCTTCTTCAGGTGCTACCTGAGACAGTCTCAGGTAGCACCTGAAGAAGGCAACAAGTTACGTGGCCGAAATATCGTGCCAGAGTGACACAAACATCCGGCAGTAGACCCGATTATTCCACATGTCATAAAGGAGATAGTTTACAGCATATTTCTCTGTGCTATGTCACTTCATAAACTACAATTTCGCTACACACCGGAATTTTCGTGAACAAGAAGGGTATGTATGTATAAAACCGGGGCCCTGGAACTACGGAGAGGCTTCGTCCCGCCGTAGCCCTCCGTGGTTCACAACCCCACAACAGGCCACAACAGTCCACCCGCACCACCGCCGGCCCACACCGTATCCTTATTGACAAGAAGGATACCTTTGAACCTCTGTATTTCGGAAACGGGTAAAGATATGAAGAAAATTTTCAGGGTTTTTGGAGATCGGGATCGTAGGAATAAATTGTAAAAATTTCAACCATTTACCGTGCATAGCTGACTTTGCATCCGCGGCTCGGTTTTGGTGCCATATCACCATGTTTCTGGGTAATGCACTATAACGGATAAAGAATTTGGAAAACGGGATGCTGGCTCTTGTAGATAATTGCCTAGGGAATATATCGTTAAAATTTGAACAGTTGGACGTGGTTAGTTTAGATATTCGCTGCTGATAGCAAAAAAATAGTGAAAAACGCTTTTTTTGGGTTTTCTTAGGAACCGCCCATGACCTAAATCGTGTCTCCATAAGCCTCTTAAGGCGCACAGTAGACCGCATCTAATGCAGGAAGAACTAACCGATTTTGCGTAAGCTGGAGGTAGTGTGTAATACTTAAACTTTGATCCTGTACTACAAGACAGTTGCAGTATACCATTACAAGATTATAGAAAGTTCCTTTATCAAGTCAACAGGTCTAGGCTCTTGATATGTAAACCCGGCCAGGGCACTTCAAGAACTGTGACCTACAATCTCATGCCGTTGATGTCAAATGCACTATCGTCAAAGCAAATATTGGAGTAAAAGCAGAGGCTAGTCAAATCAAAATATCCTTCTCCAATCCAAATAGAACGCTGATGATAATGAGGGAGCCATTGCAGTTGATGCACTTCTGGAGGGAGTTGCCACTGGTGTAAGCATTTCACTGGCCTTAGCAGGCCCCTTGTTCTTGGCTGAACCCATCAGACTTGACGCTGGGCAGCTGTATCAGTACACTAAAATTGTAGCTTCTCTAAAGCTCTAATCTCTCTCAACTCGGTTAGCGCCCTGGGCTCTCATTCATGAGCCTCGAGATTCAAATCCACTTTCAGCCATTCAGACAGATCTTTCCGTAGTTTCTATTACCGATTAAGACGAATGCCATGATGGTTCCTAAGAGTTGGTGCTCCGACACGAGTGACCATGTTATCGATGTGACGTTATAACATTGCCTCCCTTTCTTTCTAATCAACCTAAACCACTCATTTGTGTTGCTGTGTACATATACTACGAGATTAGCGATGAAACGTAGCTACACGGGCGCAGGGTCGGGTTGTCGAGGATGACACAGTTCAGTGACCATACATTGTCTGTGCCTGTCTTACTCATCTTTCTATTACGTACATAGGGGATTCTTGTTTCTACAGGACGGCTAATGTAAACGGCCGTCTAATGTACAATAACCAGCAGTGTTACTGCGACATCGTGTAACAACTATGAACAGCATTCAGGCAAGCAAGAGATTGTAGGAGGTCGCGTCCAGGGAGTGAGGGGGCATTTGTCACTTTATCCATTCTAACCACAGTGAGCTATGGCAATGGCAGTGACAGTGTGAGGCTAGTGAGAACATGCGGGAACCATCTGCCTCATGCTCTTCTGCACATTCTTCATATCACGAAGGAGCTGCATAGGCTTGCAATCGAGCAATTAGATACTGGACCCGTATTCGGAAGGACGTATGTTCAAATCCCCGTCTGGCCGTTCACATTTAGATTTTTAGCGGTTTCGCTCTCACATAACGCGAATGCCAGGGTATTTCGTTTGAAATGGCACGGCCGATTTCGTTACTCATCTTATGTTAGACTTTGTCTTGTGTCAGATGATCTTTTTGTTGACGGGATGTTAAACTTGATTTTCTTTTTTCCCCCTTGTGTTGTCTTTCGCGGTTTTCTCTATAAGTACACACGTATTTGCGTAATCCGTGTTCTCTCGTATAGCTTTTCCTCATAACATCGTCTTTCACGATCTTTGCTGGAAGTATAATACGTATTTGCGTAATCCAAGTTCTTTGTATACCAAGAAGTAATTCTTTTAGTGGTGGTTTAACTTCATATTAACATCACTACAGTCCGATTAAAATTACTTGAGGGTTGACGTCTGTCGCGTGCCGCTATAGTGTTGCCACATCGTCTGCCGGCCACTGCTCGGTGACATACAGACATGGCAAGTCACCTCACAAGTATTGTTTGATGTGTATCGCGGAGCATTGCTGGAAGTGGCCACGCGAGGAATGTCGGAAATGCGACATACGTAGTCGACAGCTGATTTTAAGTTACCAATGACTGGGCTGCGGCAGATTAAGCGATTTGTAGCCCTCTATTTAAACTCAGGTCCTAACCTAACCACAACCTCGTGATGTGCACTGTATCCTCTACGAGCAAACTAAAGATGAAATAATTCAGTTTCAGCGCTAAAAGCAAACTGTCAATTTCTCGCTACCATTGGCTACCTGAAACTATACTAATACTGTTCACACGAGGGCGTTGGCCCTTGGTCGCAGTTTGTAGGCGACACAGGCAGATTCAAAACGAAAAGAGAATGATACGAAGAAAAATGAGAGGAAATAACAAAGTCAATACGATGATAAATATGACGTGGCAAGGAATTAGAAATAAAAAATACTTCTAAACCAATTAATTGAATAAAACTAATACTCATACTCTTTTGATTAGATTTAGAAATAAGAAAAATTTCGCCACATTTGACGAGATTCGAACCTACGACTTTCCACACGTGAGGTTTATAAGCCAGCAATAGCGCTACGCCACAACACTGCGATAAGTAGTTACATTTATGACTGGTGACCCAGTCGTGACGATGAATTGCAGCCTTGAAAAATTAGGCCTCAAGCAGTGTCGTGCGAAGTTCAGCCGGTCTCTGTAATTGTGACAGCTGTATATGTGACGCTGAATCGCGTCTTGTGCGGAAGTATCCAGTGGTGCTTGGTTAGTGCTGTATATGTCATGTGCCATGTGCAGTGAAATACGAAATAAGTGACAGACCCATGTTTCGGGATCCAAACACCTCAAGGAAGAATTCCTGACGAGGAATTGCAAGTGAACTGGCAAGATGATATGGCCGTTTGGCAACGGGGATCGATCCGAGCGTGACATTGAGTGCTCTGATTGGAGGAAACCAGCTCCAACGCGTGAAATGTAAACTGTCAGTTAATTTTAATCGCACAATAGATTGTAAGTCTCTCTGCAATCATTAATCTCTAAAAATATTTTTAGGCATACAGTTTCACTCTATTTCGGCGGTTTGACTGTTGGTGCACCATTATTTTTGTTTTACCGTTGTAAGTGATTCTATATAGCACGTCTGTGGCAGTGAGTACATTGTGACAGTTTCATTACATCCTAGACGTACATTCATGTGGCTATACAAAGTAACAAAATATTGATACTGCATCGTTGTGTTACGCAGGCACCTTAGAACCAAGTACCGTTTTTATATTTGAAACTATGGAGACCCATCATGTCGCCAGCGGTAGCAGATTCTTAATAATGTCTTTGTAGAGAGCAAATTAAGGGTGGAGCCCCACCACAAGATTTATGGAAGCATAACTGTCAACACGGTTAATTAAATCATTCACTAGCCTTTGATTCCCAATTCCTTAATTACTTAATCCAGGAATATTATGAGGGAAATAGTTCAACGTTATCCTGAGCTAAGGAACGACCGGCGCAGAGCAACGTGCCACAGCATATTTGCGCGTACAGACGACCGACAAATACGTTGTAGCGAAAGTTTTTGATTCACTCCGTACAAAATTTGACGATGCGCAAAAAAAAATCGCATGTAGATTACATATAGCTCAGCTAAATACTCGAAACCCCCAACAATCACAAAGTTTGTTGTGATACACCTAAAGATTCACAAAAAGAGGCATTTTGAAATTTTTAAGACTATCTCCTTTTCGGTATGGCGATGTTAGTTTATAGGTTTCACACGAAAGAGGCGTAAACATGTATGTTACCTCTGTTACCATACTCGTATTGTATCGTTCCTACGGCGCCGCCTTCAATTAGGTTACTTGAACGCTGAGATCTTGCATATTATAAGGTTTTTGCTGATTATGAATTGACGACAGCTTAATTATTAGCACCAAACGCAGTGCTGATGGAGTCATCCGTGCATATTACCGCCATATGGTTTCGCAGCGCCCTCCCGCCCCCGCGGGACATCGTTTTTAATTAAGCATCTCTTTGTGCCTTTCCTCTGGCTGTAGATTGTCGCCAACCCTGTGGCGCCTTATTGCAGGCATTAAGCGATTAGCACCATAATTCTCAAAATCTGGCTTTCTGTCTCGTCTGTGTGTTGATAAGTCGGGCTACACAACTGTCATCTTTCAGGAAACTCGCAAATTTTTCGCTTGTATATCTTCGTTTCTCCTCGCAGTAGTCAGTAGTCCGCTTCTTGCGATAAAGATTTTAGTGAACTTTTAGGTGGGCAAACTATTTCCTTTTCTGCTTTCCAAATTGCTCAAAGGACACTCAGTGTTAGACTGTTCGTGCATGAGGTTCGTAGATTAGACTGCAGACAGTGCGGCGTGACGTTTTGACATGTATGCATCATAAAGTTTTTTTTTTGCATGAATTGGTTTGAGATCTGGACTTATACATATATTTTGAAGCTATTAAATGTAATGTTTGTGATCTCATTCCTTCCTTCTTCCACTTCCTTTTGAGAGTACTAGGAGTTATCAAATGAATTCTGTACGTTTTACATTAAACGAACAGTAGTGATGAACAGAGGTTGAAAATAGCGCATTAGTTGTAAATTCGGACTGTTATAAGCCCATCCTCAGGTGTCGTAGCTGTGCCGTGGTTCCCGAGCGCTCGGGGCCCACGGCACAGCTACGACACCTGAGGATGGGCTTATAACAGTCCGAAACCGGTCGTGTGAAAAAAAAGTAATTTACAACTGAAGCGGTATTTTCAACCTCTGCTGTAATGCTCAGTTGCGGATGTTCTCCCAACATGATTGTTTGTCGTAATGATGAACATGTAATATGTATAAACATAAAATGCGTACTCAAGCCTAACTGCCTCTTATAATAATTAGGGATCGTGGTCATATTCACTTGACAGATACACCTTTGGCGCTTATCCGTCATGGAACTATTTTTGTTAAAACAAATGGGTCATTGAATGAAGAAAAACTACGAAGTATGAAAAGAAAGTCCAGAGTAGCAGTTTACATTTTACAAATACAAAATATTTATATTTGAATTGCTTCACATAAAATAGAACATGTTTTTTTGAAAAGTGTGTTTCAGATGTAAAATAAAAATAGAAAAACAGGTATTTCGCATCTTGTATTTGCATTTGTATTTCAAGAAATTCACATCTCTGCTATCCAGTTACGGCTGGATCTTCTGTTTTACGAGAACAGCGGAGACGCGATTATCCGGTCTAATTCTTGTCGTATGTCATTCTGATAATCGAAAATCGGGTAACTGAATTTATGAAGGAAAGCGATTTTTGTATTATTAACTCTAGAATGATAACAAACGTCACCAATGTATGGTCATACTTTAGGTACGTTGTCATATGGTTATCTTTCTAGGGTTTATAAAGTAATGTTAGGTGTTTATTGAAAACAAGAAAAACAAAATAATCATATTAAAATTAACAAAACTCAAGGTTATTTAAGAGAGTAGAGGCACATTTTCATACATACTTACATATTTTTTTAATTACTAAAATACTGCAACCTTTATCATCAAATACCTAACAAAAGTCACACAAGACAGTAACTGTAGTTTATTTTTGTTTACAATATTCGGTAATTGTCATTGCTGCTACATCGCTAATTAGTTTTAACTGTAGTGAACTGACGATATCACAGATTGCGTGTTTTTCGAACCATTTGAAAGCTGGCTTGAAATTTTTCCGCATGAGATGGCCCTGCATCGTTTTCTGTATCTACAGGGTTATTACAAATGATTGAAGCGATTTCACAGCTCTACAATAACTTTATTATTTGAGATATTTTCACAATGCTTTGCACACACATAACAAAAATCAAAAAGTTTTTTAGGCATTCACAAATGTTCGATATGTGCCCCTTTAGTGATTCGGCAGACATCAAGCCGATAATCAAGTTCCTCCCACACTCGGCGCAGCATGTCCCCATCAATGAGTTCGAAAGCATCGTTGATGGGAGCTCGCAGTTCTGGCACGTTTCTTGGTAGAGGAGGTTTAAACACTGAAACTTTCACATAACCCCACAGAAAGAAATCGCATGGGGGTAAGTCGGGAGAGCGTGGAGGCCATGACATGAATTGCTGATCATGATCTCCACCACGACCGATCCATCGGTTTTCCAATCTCCTGTTTAAGAAATGCCGAACATCATGATGAAAGTGCGGTGGAGCACCATCCTGTTGAAAGATGAAGTCGGCGCTGTCGGTCTCCAGTTGTGGCATGAGCCAATTTTCCCAGATACATGTGTCCCGTAACATTTTTTTCGCGGAAGAAAAAGGGGCCGTAAACTTTAAACCGTGAGATTGCACAAAACACGTTAACTTTTGGTGAACTGCGAATTTGCTGCACGAATGCGTGAGGATTCTCTACCGCCCAGATTCGCACATTGTGTCTTTCCACTTCACCATTAAGAAAAAACGTTGCTTCATCACTGAAAACAAGTTTCGCACTGAACGCATCCTCTTCCATGAGCTGTTGCAACCGCACCGAAAATTCAAAGCGTTTGACTTTGTCATCGGGTGCGAGGGCTTGTAGCAATTGTAAACGGTAAGGCTTCTGCTTTAGACTTTTCCGTAAGATTTTCCAAACCGTCGACTGTGGTACGTTTAGCTCCCTGCTTGCTTTATTCGTCGACTTCCGCGGGCTACGCGTGAAACTTGCCCGCACGCGTTCAACCGTTTCTTCGCTCACTGCAGGCCGACCCGTTGATTTCCCCTTACAGAGGCATCCAGAAGCTTTAAACTGCGCATCCATCGCCGAATGGAGTTAGCAGTTGGTGGATCTTTGTTGAACTTCGTCCTGAAGTGTCGTTGCACTGTTATGACTGACTGATGTGAATGCATTTCAAGCACGACATACGCTTTCTCGGCTCCTGTCGCCATTTTGTCTCACTGCGCTCTCTAGCACTCTGGCGGCAGAAACCTGAAGTGCGGCTTCAGCCGAACAAAACTCTGAAGTTTTCTACGTATCTGTAGTGTGTCGTGACCATATGTCAATGAATGGAGCTACAGTGAATTTATGAAATCGCTTCAATCATTTGTAATGGCCCTGTATGTTTCCGTCTGTTTAATCTTCCTGCGTTTCCTGCTGTTCATTCCTCGCATGGGGCATGGTCTGGTAGTGCCCGCGGTTGACAATCCGGATAATCGCGAATCCGTATAACTGAGGTCCGGATAATCGAGTCTCCACTAGAAGTTAAACCCGAACCACACCACGCGTACTAATTATAAAATTTACCCCGAACATAAGGAAATAGGTGGCATCTTTATTTCGGAAAGGAGCTGATTTGACAATGTGCAGCAGTCACAGACATAAATGTGTGCTCACAGACATAAATATCTGCTTAATCCCAGTTCTGTGACGGTTAGAGACAGATGATTTCCAAAGTCAGCAACAGTGCAAATTTAGTGGTATTTCAGATGATGTATATTAACTTAATAGCGCGGAAGGAAGTGGGGGTAGTGATACTACTGCCTAGTTTTTTGAACTGGAGTTTTTTTTGCACATACCCTCCTCTCAGGTATCGTTGTTTTTCATCTAGGAGTTCGCGTGACAAGTACAGCTGGGGATTACGGTACACATTTCTCTTAAATTCTGACAAATATTTTTCGGCGTATGTCAGCAGCCAGTTATGACCACCTGTAGAAGTATTAGAAGTTCTTGTGTTGGAGAACGACAGCATTCTGCAGTAACGCCAGAAGTTGACCAGGTACTTCTACCCAACTGGGAATATTTTACAGAAAATATCTTTTGTTGTACAAAATTTGTAGAACAATGAATAATAAAGATTCTTGTTCAGCATGTGTCTTGAGCAAAACCGCCAGACACGAACACCACCCAGTAAATCGCCCGACGTAGAACTAAATCAGGCCATGCTGAGGCAGTTGAAAGGAAGTAAGACATGAAAAGTTGTAGATGTGTTTCGCTATTTGGTTGACAAAATTACTGACGATGGCCGAAGTAGAGAGGACATAAAATGCAGACCAGCAATAGTCAGAAAAACGTTTTTTAAAAGAAGAATTGTTAACGTAAAATGTAAATACAAGTGTTAGGAAGTCTTTTCCGAAGATATTTGTCTGGAGTGTAGCCTTTCACGGAAGTGAAATGTGGACGATACACAGTTCAGATGATAAGGAAATAGGTTCAGAAATATGATGCTACCGAAGAATGTTGAAGCTTAGATGCGTAGATCGAATAACTAATGAGACGGTACGGAATCGGATAGAGAAAAAAGAAATTATGCCAAAGTTTGGGTAAAAGAAGGGATCGGTTCATAAGACACATCATGAAGCACGAAGGACTAGTGAGTTTGGTTAACGAAGGGATGTGTGGGGGGACAGAATTTAAGTGGAGACTTGACTACAGGAGGTGGGTCCAAATGGTTGTAAATCGCAGTAGGTATGCAGAACTGAAGAAACTGTGTCGAGAGTGGCACCTAAAATCAGTCTTCAGACTGAAGTCTGCAGAAAGAAGTCGCCCATACACAGGATGTTTAAAGAAAAAAGTGTGACGTATTCCTACAAGAGCGAGTTTGATCAAAGTTAGTTCGAAATGTAGCTGTAATGATATGTCCGGCAATCAGTACCTGTTGAGATATGGGCCATTTTGCTTGTGGCAAATGTGTAGTAATGAGTCAAGGCTCAAAAAGATGGCATAGTAAATCACCACAACACGCACGTTTGAGCAGACGCAAATCCTGGAGCAATCGTGGAGATGGGACGTCAGAATCGTTTCAGTATCAGAGTATGGGTAGGAATTTTCGGTGACAGACTGATAGGGTCACACTCTTCACAGATTAACAGGTGCTGCGTATTATCGATTTCTGTGCTATGAATTATCAACGCTACAGAAGAGCGTTACCCTGTCAGAAGGACAATGATTGTTGTTTGTACACAAGCCGACACCACCCGCATGTTGTACGGATCGTGCGGCGTTACCTAACTGCAACGATTAATGAGGAATGGATTGGTCGAGGAGGTTCGGTAGCATGGTCTCCCCATTCACCGAACCTGAATCCGTTTGATTTCTGGTTGTGAGACCATTTAAAGGCGTTGGTGTATGCTCAAATCCGTCGACAACGTGCAGACGTCACAGAAACGTGTGACAAATGCAAGTCGCGCAATCCGAATGGACACTCTTAAGACAAAAAAGTGCATCACGAAGGAATTACACGAATGGGACAGAAATCAGTAACCAGACAAACAGATGATTACAATTTCAGAAAAAGTGGACAATTTAGTTAAGGGAAAAGCTTCACAAATGGAGCAGGTCAGTAACACCTTGCTCCATCTGAGGCCGTTATCCAAGACTCCTGATTGTTGGGCCTTATGGCGGGCGACAAAGGTGTTGGTTCAAATGGTTCTGAGCACTATGCGACTTAACTTCTGAGGTCACCAGTCCCCTAGAACTTAGAACTACTTAAACCTAACTAACCTAAGAACAGCACACACATCCATGCCCGAGGCAGGATTCGAACCTGCGACCGTAGTGGTCGCTCGGCTCCAGACTGTAGCGGCCAGAACCGTACGGCCACTCAGGCCGGCAAAGGTGTTGGTATGCCACCGCTGTCTGGAGTGTCTCCATACATGTCTTCGCTGGTAATCTGAGTTTAATTCGAAGCGGGCTCATCACTGAAGACAATTCTACTCCCGTCAGTGAGATTCCAGGCCGAAGACGAGTCTTTAGACGCACCGGAGAACGGTAGGATACCAGTCTAACTTGTCGACGACCAGACAACCAGAATTATTGGCCTGAGATGCCATTTCATTCCATAGCAGGACCTCTTTGGTTGTCATCCGCGGCACCATTACAGCTCAGGGTACGTCTACGCCCCATCCTGAACTTACGTTTTAATAAGATAAGTTCCGTCCGCACGCGGCCAGAGTTTCTACTGCCTCTCTTCGTGCTTGCCAATCTCTACCTTGGCCAGCAAGGTCTTCTGATCTGTCCCCAATTGAGAACGTTTGGAGTGTTACGGGCAGGACCGTCCAACCAGCTCGGGATTTTTGACACTTTAAGACGCCAGTGGGACAGAATTTGGCGTGATATCCCTTAGAACGATACCCAAGAACCATGTCATTCAGTGCCAAGCCGAATAAATGCTTGCATAACGAGATTAAGGAAAGGCAAGCCTACGTTTCTAGCATTTGCAGACTTAGAGAAAGCTTTTGACAATGTTGATTGGAATACTCTCTTTCAAATTCTGCAGGTGGCAGGGGTAAAATATAGGGAGCGAAAGGCTATTTACAATTCGTACAGAAACCAGATGGCAGTTATAAGAGTCGAGGGACACGAAAGGGAAGCAGTGGTCGAGACGGGAGTGATACAGCGTTGTAGCCTATCCCCGATTGTTATTCAATCTGTGTATTGAGCAAGCAGTAAAGGAAACAAAAGAAAAATTCGGAGTAGGTATTAAAATCCGTGGAGAAGAAATAAAAACCTTGAGGTTCGCCGATGACATTGTAATTTTGTCATAGACAGCAAAGGACTTGAAAGAGCAGATGAACGAAATGGACAGTGTCTTGAAAGGAGGATATAAGATGAACATCAACAAAAGCAAAACGAGGATAATGGAATGTAGTCGAATTAAGTCGGGTGATGCTGAGGGAATTAGATTAGGAAATGAGACACTTAAAGTAGTAAAGGAGTTTTGCTATTTGGGGAGCAAAATAACTGATGATGGTCGAAGTAGAGAGGATATAAAATGTAGACTGCCAATGGCAAGGAAAGCGTTTCTGAAGAAGAGAAATTTGTTAACATCGAGTATAGATTTAAGTGTCAGGAAGTCGTTTCTAAAAGTATTTGTATGGAGTGTAGCCATGTATGGAAGTGAAACATGGACGATAAATAGCTTAGACAAGAAGAGAATAGAAGCTTTCGAAATGTGGTGCTACAGAAGAATACTGAAGATTAGATGGGTAGATCACATAACTAATGATGAGGTATTGAATAGAATTGGAGAGACGAGAAATTTGTGGCACAACTTGATTAGAAGAAGGGATCGGTAGGTAGGGCATATTCTGAGGCGTCAAGGGATGACCAATTTAGTATTTGAGGGCAGCGTGGAGGGTAAAAATTGCAGAGGGAGACCAAGAGATGAATACACTAAACAGATTCAGAAGGATGTAGGTTGCAATAGGTACTGGGAGATGAAGAGTAGCATGGAGAGCTGCATCAAACCAGTCTCTGGACTGAAATCAAGAACATCAACAATAACAACGACCAGAGGTAGACCAACGCCTTATTGAATCGTTCAGTTTATGTAGCTCTTTCTCTCGAATAAATCAGTTAATTTTTCTGAAGTTGAAGTCATGTTTTTGTCGGTACGTGTACATTACATCTACCGATTGCTGTCGTATTCGGATAATTCCTTCGTGGTGGGGCCTTTACTTTTTATTTTTTTATTTTTAGTTGTATAGTGTATTTGAATGAGTGCGCGATTCACTGCGAAAAAGTACGAAAGAACTGTCAGTAAACGTGGTAACCATATGCAGCGCCTATTGTAGTGTTCACTTCTACGTGACAGATGGGAAAGAGTGGAAAGATTTGTCCATACCTCAACACGCATTGGTTTCCCCACATATCATTATACTGTAGCAATTTTTCTTATAGTTTTCATCAGTAGTGTAGGAATGTGTGATTTTTTTTAAAAAAAAGTAATTTTGTAAATTGACTTCTGTCTTTCATGTTTTTACAACATGTTCCATACCCTCGAAGAGCTCACTGTGGGTCTAGGAAACGAACTGTGTGTTAATCTAATCGAAGTAACTATGAGCCGATGTGAAGAAAACTAAAATTTCCTTATCGTATCCGACGAGCATGTTCTCATTCTCGTGACTTCGTCGTCAGCGGGATTGCGGGTGTTTTTTTATTTTTCTTAATTTTTTTATCTCTTAGGATTATTGACTGCTACTAATAGTGTTTAACATTTACGTCAACTTGGCTGGAAGGGGGTAGTCGAATAATTTCGGAAATGTGTAGCTAAAGTTTGACTGATATGTTCAGTCACTGCGTATGTATTACTGAGAGGTTAGGGTGCATACATGGAAGCACACACTTATTGAGTGAATTTGGTGAATCAGCATTCCATACTCGCTGAAAAACTGTTCTGCTGCCTTGGTTTCGTTAAGGACCACAAGAACTATAGGGATATTAGTAGACTTCAGAATTCATGTAGTCCCAGGTTCTCTGCGTAATGTAGTATACTGTACTCTGTGGATTAAATATCGAGAGGCAGAGCTCGACATAGCGCTACACGTTTGATAAAGACATCATAAGCTCACGCACGTACTCAGTTTCTGTTTCGGCGTTGTTTGTCTTCCATACGGCATACGTAAAGTCAGTCGCAAAACGAGTAGTCTCCTACTTCTAACTTTATTACAGCGATGTACGTTGGGGCATAGGAGTATACTTTAAAGGACAGTCATTTCGGCGCAGTTATGTCGTATATATCATATCGGTAACAACAGTTCGCCAGGAATCTGTAGTAGTTCCCGTTGTACTGCGAACCGCTTTTAAAGCCTTTTGCAGAGATTGCAGTACGGCGGTGACAAGTATCTCGCTTGCTGAATTCCAACGGCTCCCTGTTGGCACACGTCCAAGCGGCACGAAACCCAGCGCAGGCTATTCAGCTCGCTCTCCGTGGTCTGAATGCTCGTGTACGCTTTGCTGACTAGACGGAGACCGACGCAACTGCCGGAACAATAAATCGTCGCGTGCAGTGAAATTTTATGCCGGCGGGATATTGACCCATTAAAACTTATTAACAGAACAGTTAATAAACTGCGACACTCGACATCGGTATGGTCAGTAACTCAAATGAATTTTACGTAAGTATTCAGTTTAAAGAGGCCAAGTTTTACCAGAGTATTTGAACTGCTATGTCGTGCAAGTGATCATCGCATGCTGTAATACTTTGCAGCACAGAATAAGTTTGGCAGGAATTGCAAATGTTTATGTATGATTTGGGTCAATGCTATTTCCACGGAACAGTTTTCATCAAACCGTGTTGGCAACTGCCAGTTCTAAATTTCGTTTCCCATATTCTGTGCTCCATTTGCGGCCGTATCTTCTGTTGGGATGGTGACAGATTAAAATAATAATAATAATTATTATTATTACTATTATTAGATTGATTATTATCTGAAAGTGGTCACACATTCGTCGCTTTGCCCAATAAATGTTCCCGTCTAGTTATCAAAAAAAGCAAGCGGCGTATAGTTGGCGGTAATTAACTGTCCCCTGCAAAGAAGAGTTAAGTTTGATGAAAACTATTTATTTCAAAAGTATGTTTTGTGACAACGAATTATTATCCCCTGACAGTACAAACAGTATGGCGCACAATTGGAAGTCCCCTGAAATTTGAAATAAAATCAGAGTCCTGATCGTTGGACAATATTTCTTTCTTCGTCACATACTCGAAAAGTGAAGTTCCCAATTTTGGGCTATACGGGATTTCATTTATCTGTGTCAAAGTGCCGGCCAGAGTGGCCGTGCGGTTCTAGGCACTACAGTTTGGAACCGCGAGACCGCTACGGTCGCAGGTTGGAATCCTGCCTCGGGCATGGATGTGTGTGATGCCCTTAGGTTAGTTAAGGTTTAATTAGTTCTAAGTTGTAGGCGGCTAATGACCTCAGAAGTTAAGTCGCATAGTGCTCAGAGCCATTTGAACCATTTTTGTGTCAAAGTGCGGCACCTAGCTCGAACATTCACCAATTATTTCTTGCGCCACTCGCGGCCTACTATTGTCATAAATAATCTTGCTTAGCTCGAAACGAAATGCCAGCACCATGACCAAAACAGTAGAAGGAAACATGTTATCCATTCTGAATTGAAGCGCTGTTACTTTATACAGAGAGGGTCGAGCACTCTGGTCGTAAAATTTACAATTCGGTACCAAATAATATCAAAGACACGAGAAATAATATGTCTCTGTTTAAAAATTAGAGACATTCTTGCTTTATACCACATTTTACTCTCTAGATCAATGCTACTTAATGCCGTTGAACGATTCACGTAAAGAAGAATCGTCGTCGTATAGTAGACAAACCACAGTCTCAGTTCTGCGTAAATATTCTCCCTGCTAGTTTGTCCACATCATAGGATATCAGCACGACTGCGACGTGACTTCTTTTTGAAACCAGCAGATCCTATGCTGCAGACTCCCACCTTCTGCTTGCACGACCATATCGTCGCAAGCTGATGCTTTGCTGATGTCCTAGAAAATCATCTTTCACCGTACGCAAAAGATGGAAACCAAAGGAACAGAGTCTGGGGTGCGCCATGATTGCTGCCTCTGTAGTGAGTCACCGGCTTTACAACATTTAACAACATTTTCCGCTTGACAGAACAAGACAATCAGATTCAATAGGAGATAGCTTCCTGATGTTTCCCGCTTTGCAGAACAACTGGATAGCGTGCCCTATTTAGCGACTTTTGGCTATCCTACACACCTCGTTTACTAATAAGTACACACATCAAAAAATGTTTTGCATCACCCCGGTTACCAGAACTCCTAAAGACAGACATTGACTGTGGACATGTATCTCAGACTCAGCCCTTTGACTGTTCAGAGATGTCACTAAACCCGCCCATAGATGTAAACAACCATGCATGAGCAGCGCCTATTAGACGGCGGGGGTTCGAGAGCCGATCAGTTCCAGTCATTCCACCAGGAAGGAGGTACACGGCTCGTGTTGTCTGCGGTTCACGATGCCTAGGCAGTCAATACCGCGGCTCGATCGTGTCCGCATTGTTACTTGGTGCCAGGAAGGGGTTTCAACAAGGGAGGTGTCCCGGCGTCTCGGAGTGGAGTAAAGCGATGTGGTTCGGACATGGAGAAGATACAGAGAGACAGGAACTGTCCATGACATGCCTCGCTCAGGCCGCCCAAGGGCTACTACTGCACTGGATGCCTACTACCTACGGATTATGGCTCATAGGAACCTTGACAGCAACACCACCATGTTGAATAACGCTTTTTGTGCGACCACAGGACGTCGTTTTACGACTCAAACTGCGCGCAATAGGCTGCATGATGGGCAACTTCACTCCCGACGTCCATGGCGGGGTTCATCTTTGCAACCACGACGCCATGCAACGTGGTACAGATGGGCCCAACAACATGCCGAATGGACCGCTCAGGACTGGAATCACGTTTTCTTCACCGATTAGTGTCGCATATGCCTTCAACCAGACAGTCGTCGGAGACGTGTTTGGAGGCAACCCGGTCAGGCTGAACGCCTTAGACACACTGTCCAGTGAGTGCAGCAAAGTGGAGGTTCCCTGCTGTTTTGGGGTGGCATTATGTGGGGCTGACGTACGCCGCTGGTGGTCGTGGAAGGCGCCGTAACGGCTGTACGATACGTGAATGCCATCCTCCAACCGATAGTGCTACCATATCGGCAGCATGTTGGCGAGGCCTTCGTCTTCATGAACTACAATTCGCACCCCCATCGTGCACATCTTGTGATTGACTTCCTCCAGGATAACGACATCGCTCGACTAGACTGGCCAGCATGTTCTTTAGACATGAACCCTATAGAACATGCCTGGGATAGATTTAAAAGGGCTGTTTATGGACGACGTGATCCACCAACCACTCCGAGGGATCTACGCCGAATCGCCATTGAGGAGTGGGACAATCTGGACTAACAGTGCCTTGATGAACTTGTGGACAGTATGCCACGACGAATAAAGGCATGCAACAATGCAAGAGGACGTGCTATTGTGTACTAGAGGTACTGGTGTGTACAGCAATCTGGACCACCACCTGATGTGTGTATTACTCGTCTTTGCTCTTCCATGGTAGCGCGTGACTTTTACGGCCTTCCGTTGTCATTTTTGCAACAGCAGTTTCATTATACCACTAGGAATTAAACGCATTGTCAATTTTAAAAGTGCCTCTATAGAACGAGTTGAATTTTTCGTTTCCAGTATTCTGGAGAAGCAATACAATAATACAGTACTCATCCTTAAAAAATATGCCGTAACTTTTCTAGCCGATTGCGAGGTTTTAATTTTTTTTCGCTATGCAGTTTTTGTGTCGATATACCATAAAGTGATGTTCTGTTTCTAGTTCCTACATATGACCCTAGTTAAAATTTGCAGTGAGCGTGTTATGGAAAAAAGATCACCCCTTTGTCTAGAAGTGAACGGAAACTGCTGAAAGTTTTGAGTCCTCGGGCTTTCATGCGAGGGACAAAGCGAGAACAGTCTCTTGTGAAATTCCCTATTGTAATCGATTTGGCGTTTGTGACGCATCAACTTGTCTGAACCAGTTAGTCAACAAGTTTCATGTGGTGTACTCTCTGTTCGTCATTCGTCAACGAGGCCCGGAAGGCAGCAGATAAAAGCGCCCATTGTGAGCGGGAGAGCCAATGTGTCATGAGTTCTGCAATGCGTTCCATGTGGTTACGCACTGTCGCCAGTTGATAAAGCGTACGAACAGGTTCTTGATTAGACTGAAAAGCTCGTAGTAAATAGATATAGCATGTCTTCTTAACGGAGATAACTTTTCAGACGTAAAAATAGCATCGAGTTTACACCGAACTGTTTACTGTCCGTAAAATACGGGGTGTTTCAAAATGAACATACCGGTTTTAAGGCGTTGTGGCATTTATTACGTGGAACTTACAATTGTTAATAATACAACAAATGAAAAAGCAACTCAAACAGTTTTGTTTGTATACCTGTGCGCAATGGGAAGAGTATGGAATACAAAGAGTGACTGAAAAACGCTTAGCCCCAAGAAATATCCCCGCGGAAAGTTTATGGGCCTTTCTTTTTCGGTGAATCGACTGTAGCTGGTGTTTCTTTTCTTTATTTCAGCTGAGGCCAGTGCCTCAATGGAAAGAAAGCGGAACAACACATCTTTATTTGGAAGCAAGATGTTGCGCCTCCTCACTGGCATAACTCAGCACGCGACTGGTTAAACGGCGTTGTATCCGACCGGTAGTCTGGGCGCAAGGGGCCGGTTGACACAGCATTTTATGCATGACCTCCATGTTCAGACACGATCTGACGCGATCATGTGTATGTGCCTCCGATACCAGCTGATCTATCCGACTTTAGAAACAGTGTTATTGCAACACTTACTCCTGACATATTGGTCAAGGTTTCGGAACAACTCGCCTGTCGACTCGATGTGTGATTGGTATTCACACTGAATAATCGTAAGAAAAACTGTTTGTGTTTTTCATTTGGTGTATTATTTATAATTGTAAGATGAATGTAATATGTGCTACAAGGCCGTGACACTCGTATATTCATTGTGAAACACCCTGTGTATGGTTAACACTGGAAGCTACATGAGGCTGTTTGTGAATGACTCTGTTGTATATAAAGAAGTCACTAAGCTAGAAAATTGTAACGAAATGCAGTAAGATCTCCAACATAAACAAATGGGAAATAGTGGGCGGATATTTTATTTTTTATTTTATTTATTTATTTTACTGTTGCCAAACAATCACTTGAAACAATCACCTCCACTAAATATCTGGGCGTGTCCGTATGGAGCGATGTAAAGCCGAACGAGCTCATTAAACTGATCGTAGGGAAGGCAGATTCCGTGGAAGAATCCGTAGTAAGCGTATTACACTCACGAATTAGCTTAACACAGTTTCGTTCGATCGATACTTCGGTATTGATCTTCAGTGTGAGATCCTTGCAAGGTAGGATTGATAGAAGACATACAGAAGATTTAAACAAGAGCAGCGTGTTTCGTCACAGTGTTTCTTTTTTAGCAAGAGCAAAAGCGTCACGGCGATGCTCGTCCAACTACAGTGCCAGGCGCTGTAAGAGGCGTTCTGCCCCACGGTGTACTTTATCTTAAATATAAATACCTATGTTCCTAGAAGATTCAGTTAATATAGTGCTCCCTCTTACAAATGTCTCGGAAGATAAAGAGATTCCACCTCCCACGAATGTTTGCTAACTGTTGTTCTATTCCCTGTATGTAAATGGAAGGTGGAGGCGGGTGGGAGAAAAGAAAGGAAAAGGGAGGGGTTACTGATGTCAGCTGCATTGGGACTTACGCGGAATCAGTGGCGACGAGTGAAAATGTGTACCGGACCGGGATTCGAACCCGTGATCTCATCTTAGTAGGCAGGTGTGTTAATCACTGCGCCATCTGGGACACAAGTGTTATCGCAACAGCGCGAACTATCTCGGCATCCCTCAAGGCCGACCCACAGCCCCCCCCCTCCGCCCCCCCCCCTCTCCTAGTGCACCTATCCGCACTCCCTGGGTTCGGGACTGTACAGTGGATGTTCCATCGTTTCCCACCAAAACTGCTGTAATGTCGTCTTCACAGCATTGGCCGTGTTGGCGGGCATTATCACGCAGGAGGGTAAAGCAATTGGACAGCATGTCTCGGCCTTTCGACTTGATGGCTCGTCTAAGGTTCTGTAAAGTGGCTTGATAACTGGGCATTATCGCTGACAAGCAGTGGGCTCTTGTGGTCAAAAAAGGAGAACACCATGACCTTACCAGAACTGCTGCGCCCGCTCTTTGATTTCTTCGGAGGTGGTGAAGTTGCAAGTTTCCGCTGCTTGCTCTGACGCTTACTTTCCGGTTAAAAATGGTGACACCATGATTCGTCACGTGTGACAATACGCGACAGAAAGCCGTATTCCTCCTCATGATAACGTTGCAGACGACTAGATCACTCAAAGACGGCGCCATTCGAGTATTGCGCTGTTCGGCGGTCAGTTGGTGGGGAACCCACTGCGCACAGGTTGTTCACAAGTTCAAGTCTTGATGCATTTTGGTGTAGGCGGTGTCCACGCTAACACCCAGTAAGCTATGGATCTCGTCCACGATGATTCTGCGGCTGTCCAAGACTAAAGAATTAACTTCCGCTACCATTTCCGGTGTGATGACACGATGAGCCTGTCCAGGACGAGCATCGTCTTCCAGTGACTCGCGCCCCTCAAGAAATCGTTTGCGCCATTCCACAACACTTCAACGACTCAGACTGTAGTCACCGTCGATACATTTCACGGTGGCCAACTCCCCCCGCCGCCAAAAATCGAATCACTCTTCATTATTGCTGCTTACTCGTCTGCATGTTCGGTAGTGGGCGATAACTTGTGTAACCACCTTGTCTTCGGCGTGAAACCACACTGGCGCTACGCAACAACAAACGGTGCGCACGCGTCATCTACCAATAGATGGCGCCACCATACCCGCAGTTACGTGGTGCCACCTTACGTGTAAGGCAAAGGTAGACGCACTGACCAGGTTTCATTAGAATGAATCTCTTATATGCTTCTCCCTTCGTTAACAATCTGTTGTGTGTAACCCTGTCATATGCTTTTCGAAAATCTGGGAATATGGAATCCGCACGCGAACAGCCGACTAGATTCTCCGTATCCCACATGCTCGTTCCGAGGCGCCGGGCCATATTTAGCTGCCCTTTGCCAATGGTTTTCCTAATTCGTATCGGTGCTAGAATGGCTCCCCTATTCGTCTCTGCTGCACTTTACTGTACTTTCCCTGCCGCGCAACAGGCCGTCAGCCCCACCAGGCGGCATCTGTCTCCAGGTGGGCAGTAATCATAATATTTAGACTGTTCATTGTATTTAGGAATGCAATAGCTATGATTGCTTTCGTTGACTGAAAATGTTTTATTTCTGCAACCATGCACAATTTTTATCCGAATGTCGCTCTCATACTTGTACTGCATAAGAAGTTAAGCGTCTGCTGCATTGTAAAAGCCATCACAGCAGAAGCACGAAGGGAAAGCTTCCTCCGCGGTGGGGGAGACATGCTTGAAGTGCGGGTACAAACTTCCCGTCAAGGCTGCGTAAGCATCCTGTTGCCTCAAAGCTGCATGGAGCGAGAATTTAGGCTGTACTAGCCATTTCAGTTGCAGAACACGTGTGGCAGGACGTGTTTATCCGGCTTGAAACCGATTGAAAGAGATGTTTATGGAGTACACCGCGTTTCGTATGTATACTACTTCAATGGAATGTCGCCATTAGGAGTGACGCAGCTGTGGCAATCCCAATATGCTCATACGCTGTAATTTTTTTTATTGGTACAATACTGTAATGTTGAAACGTTCCTTTTCTCTACGTAACGACGAAGGCTGCCACTGCAGTTGCACTCTACGTTCTCCGGGCAAGATGCACCGAGAGTGCATTAGACCCTCGAAGTAATTATGCATCCGTGAATTACAGGAACATTAATATACGGTCTTTTAGTCGAGCAGTATTTATTAGCCTCCCTTGAAACATCGAAACTGGGTTATGTAGTTACACTTCCTGCCCCAAGCGAATTTGAACCATCTAGCATCATTCTGACTGCCTCTCAGAAAACTGCACAAATCCGACTACTGGACAGAAAGCTGAAACACCGTCTGCCGTCTACTAGTGTCCTACAAAGAAACTAGTTGACCTGAAACAACGTCGTTTATTTGTTTACTTCAAGATCAAATGGCTCTGAGCACTATGGGACTTAACATCTGAGGTAATCAGTCCCCTAGAACTTAGAACTAGTTAAATCTAACTAACCTAAGGACATCACACACATCCATGCCCGAGGCAGGATTCGAACCTGCGACTGTAGCGGTCGCGCGGTTCCAGACTGAAGCGCCTAGAACCGCTCGGCCACACCGGCCGGCTTACTTCAAGATCGCTTAGACCTTTCTCTGCTATTTTAGCAAACTCCAGCTGATTACGTAAGATATTCCGCGTGTACAAATCTTTCGCCGGAAAGTGTAGTGGGTGCGAAAACGTACAGGGTAAACCAACAGTAAGAGGTTTACTTCCTAATCTATACATATAAAAGGATTAACTGAATTAGCCTTCTGCTAAAAGTAGATGAAAATTCTTTACCAGCTCGCCTCACACATTGGCGGAAAAAAGTATTCATACATTACTAGAAATGTAAACACAGACACGACTAACGAACCGCTTGCAGCAAGGAACGCTTGCGGTGGCAAGCTGCAGCTCGTGCGTGTTGGTTCAGAAACGCGGTGAATGCCGTGCAACAACAGCAAAGCGGGCCGCAAAGGGGAGGAAACATCTGTTCAGGAAAGGCAAATGGCTATCTCCCAATGTGAAAGGGGAAAATCCTTATCAGAAACAGCTGATATTACTGCAAGAGGCCGGACAACAGTGCAGTCCATAATATCGCGATCTAGAGAAAGACGTGGTCTCGTTAATAGCGAAAGAATAGGTCGACCACAAATCTAACGCAAAGAGAATTAATACGTTAACAAGGATGGTAAGAAAAGATCCTAAATTGACACTTCTGCGTTGCCTGCGCATGTTAATGATTAGTTCGAGAAGGGATGTTCGCTATGTTTTAAGTGAAGGAGATTATACAGCTAAGGTAACTAGAAGAAAATCGTACATTAGTTTTATGTGTGTAGTTACTACTCCTATTTCATCCATGTCACCCCTAATGCTGTAATTACTGCTCTTAAGAAGGCTATTCCCTGCTCCACCGACTACAATAACCTGACCCTCTTTGCCACAATCTTTGCACAAATTCCTCGTGCCCTCTATCACTTAGCTTCACAATACTTGCGACCTGGTACCCTGTCCCTAATTTGCCCTGTACTATCTGCCCTGCACCACTCCCGTGACTACTACCTAGCAGCAAGACTCGCTTCGTCCTTACTCTCTTTCGATACCGACCCACATCGAGTTTCATTGTCGGAAGTCTGCTGCACCCTTCTGTGACCTACAGCTGGATGAGGCTCTTCCTCCCCTACTTCAGGTATCAAGTCAAATTTATTCGATCCGTTAGTTCAAATATGGATAAAGTTAAGAGCTGTTCTCGTATCGCCCATTGCTTGTTACCTCCACCCAGTTTCCAAGATCTTTTTTCCCCCTTTAGTTTATCTAGTTCAAATTTTGGGTAATCTAATTCAACCTGAAGGACACAAATCTTCGCCTCCGGCTTTTTTTGCAAAGCTTACTTTTCCATGAGGGAACCTCGATGAGTTCCCCTTTCAGTTCCCCACTACAGTCACTCCAGTGAACCCATAGTCTACACATACCACCCCGTGTCTGACTATCCTGCGGCGGCATCTGCACTTATCACGCATTGCAACACAGATTACACCCTTAAAAATAGAATTAAATCAGTTAACACACTTTACACTATACATTTTCGTCACTTTTGAGCAGCAAAAATTAGGCCTGCAGGTTAGCACTTCAGGTATATGATATAACGTTAAAAAAAATTCCACTTTCAACAAGAAATTAACGCTAACTCAACTGCAGTATCCGTTAAATTATCTTAATCAAAACGGTATGTAACTTTATTGTACGCAGACTGCACTTGAACAACCGACTAGGGCGAAAGAGTCTAAATCAAAACATTAAAGACACTGAGATTGAACTAGCCAACTTTTCAACAGTTTGAAGCGACGCTTTACAACAGACACTGATGTTGTTGTTGTGGTCTTCAGTTCTGAGACTGGTTTGATGCAGCTCTCCATGCTACTCTATCCTGTGCAAGCTGCTTCATCTCCCAGTACGTACTGCAGCCTACATCCTTCAGAATCTGCTTAGTGTATTCATCTCTTGGTCTCCCTCTACGATTTTTACCCTCCACGTTGCCCTCCAATACTAAATTGGTGATCCCTTGATGCCTCAGAACATGTCCTACCAGCCGATCCCTTCTTCTAGTGATACGAAATTTGAAATACCCACACTTTTTATAGTAGCAAAATCTAAACTCTATGCCACAGATACGAAACCTCCCAGAACAGTTACGGATTGGGTAGAGATAAGGCTACTCTAGAAAGGACATAACCTAAGAATAACCGAAGATATCAGGCGTTAATGACAAAATTTAAAACCGGTTGACACCAATAACAGTAACCATAGGCGTCTGCAGAAATTTATGCGAGAGGGGCCAAAGAACAAAAATTGACATTTTTTTTAAATATAATTGGATCGTTGAGTTTGAGAAAGCGTCGTGTCCCGAGAACTAAATTTGAAAGGATATGCACCAACGTAATGATAGCTTTCTCTCTTCACTATGTTTTAAGAGATGGATAACGTTGATACGTAAAAAGTAAGCATATAACACTAGTACAAAGCGAATTAGGTTTTTTGTATTATCCGTATGAACATGGATGTTATCTATTGAGCATTCTGACTCGTCCAGCATGAAGACTATTTAAAATAAAATTTCTATATCATGAAACCGAGCGTATCCCAATAGTTCACCTAGCGTAGTGGCAGAGTGGTTAAGACACTGGACTTCTGTTCGAGTAGACGCGGTTCGTATCTGCTTCCAAGTACCTTGATTCATGCTTTGCGGAATTTCCTTAAATTGCTTAACCCCTTTAGAGTAGGCAGTACAAAATGTATACCATCAATCCTCCGTCCTTAAATTTATGGTGGCACAAAAAACATACCATTTACTTGAGAAGTCTCGACTCGTCAAGCATGAAGATATGTTTGTCGAACCACCCACCGTACGTAATGTGGTAGATCGCACTCGGCTGACCAACTTTCAAAATCTGTTAGAAATCGGCCACAAAAAATTTGTATGGGTAACATGCCCTCTTGCTTCATATGAAAAACAGGTACTTAAGGGTCATCCACCTTTTCTACCAAGAATTGTGTTAAAAGTTGAGGCCCTACTGTAGGATTCACTGCTGGCGCCACCACTCTTGCTGTAGGCTTGGAACTTATCCATGAAAAAACATCCATGAAAAAACAATTTTTTTTAGGACACAGGGTACTTATCGAAATTTTTTGTGACTTAATTAAATTCTATAATCTTTCCTGATTACATTGATATACACATTACAGGGTTTCAAATGAAAAATGACCTATTTATACCAAATTTTAAAGTTACGTTCATGTATGCCGCCACGCCCCTTATTTCTGTTAAACAAACCACTATTATTACGAAAAGAACTGTGAACTGTTTCCAGCGATTATACGTGTGATATATTGTATATGTTAGTAACAGTGTAGGTTTCTAGTGCCTGTAAATGATTATCTTTGCTAGTATTTACTTTTGTTTCGCTGAAGCCGTTTGTTCACGTGTTACTGGATGTATGTTGCCCAAGTGCTATATATATTTGTGGTACTACATATCCTTTAGTGTGCAATAAATATGAACTATGCCATGCATCGAGAAATTCAATAAAAGGAAATTCCATGGTAACCAGTTCACAAACAAAGCAAGCCACACTGTTGAAAGTAGCCTTTGTATCGGTTCTTCAGGAAAGAAACTCCCACACGGCATGCCTCCTGGTGATTCAAATTTGTATGTAAACAATGTGATGGTGTAGGCTGTCTGGAAATAACTGAACAACAAAGTAGCAGGAAGGGCTAAGCGTCAAAATTAGTTGTTCTGTGTAGATCCTGCAATAAATCTATCTCGAAAATGACTTCGAACATCCTGCATAATTCATATGATGTGAATTTGAAGTTAGTGTATGCAATGCGTGCAATAGGAAAAAGAAAAAAGACTGCTCAAACGTTTTGTGGTTTGATGGACCTTCCTCCTCCTCCCAGTAGGTTCAGCAAGTACATAAAAATTCTTTTAGGTGCCTTGACGGTTGTGCCTAAAGCATCTATGAAACGTGCTGTAAAAGAAACTGTAAATATTAGTGGAACCAGGGACATTGCTGTTGCACTTGATGGGACATGGCAACGTCGAAGACATCGTTCCTTGAATGGTGTTGTAAGTGCTACTTCTCTGGCGAATGGAAAAGTTGTTGATGTTAAGTGCTTATTGCCACACCTGCCATCGTAACACTGAAGGACATATTGAACATAAGTGTTCTAAGAATTATGATGGTTACATTGGAGGTATGAAGTGTGATGGAGCTCTAAAAATATTTCAGAGGTCGGTGCCCGTTTATAACGTTATACATACGAAGTAGCTAGGCGATGGGGACTCTAAAGCTTTCAATAAAATTAATGAGTTCAATGTTTATGGTGATACCTTGGTAACAAAACTGGAGTGTTTTGGATATGTGCAAAAGAGGATGGGTCCTAGATTGAGGAAGCTGCGAAGAGAAGTGAAAGGAAAGCTGCTATGGAAAATCTCTGTCTGGCCGAGGCAGATTGACAGAAACTGAAATAGACCTCCTTCAGAGTATGGACTGGCCGTTAGACGAACTGCACCTCTGAATGATGTTACAGTAATGAGCTACTTTCATAAGTTGTCCTCAGATGACCGCCCTGTTCACGGACTTTGTCCTAAAGGAGCAGATTTTTGGTGTGGGTACCAAAAACCAAAGGAAAGTGCTCAAATATACCATCATAAGCATTTTTTTCCGAGCTTGTTATGAATGAAATAAAATCAATTTTTAGAGACCTGAGTGACCCTGTTTTGCTTAATAAATGTCTTCGTGGGGGGGGGGGGGGGCACTCAGAATACACATGAAAGTTTCAAACATTGCACATGGGAAAGATTACCCAAGAATGTTTTTGTTGGGCCAAATACATTAAAAGTTGATGTTCTAGATGCAGTGATATGTTTCGATGATGGAGGGATAGGAAGGTTGGAAGTCTTGAGCAATTTAGGCGTAAAATGTGGCGCTAATGTGGAATATCAATTGCTTCCTTGTGACAGACAATGGGTGCTTGAAGCTGAAACATTCGCTCTTCAAGTTACCAGAGAAGCAAGAAGTGCTAAAAGGAATGCCAAGAGGAAGCCCAAGATAAGAAATGCTGCAGGATGAAGACTTGCATCAGGAATGTTCTGAGGCACAGTTTAATTGGACTCATATCTTCATTTGCAATTTTCCGCAAGTTGTATTTTTCAGAATTCAGGTACAAATATTTCCTGAAGTTTACAAAGCATTGGTATAATTTTTTTTCTGTAACTTGCAATAGTCCACACTTACGTAATAGACCTAAGCTGTCTTGCAGAATCAACTAAATTATAGAAAAAATAACATTTTTATTAGGAAAAAATTATAAAAATTGCAGTGGATCCTGATGCAGCCTGGAATTCCTGTGTGATGTTATGGATAGATGTTTGCCTATTATTACACATTACGACCCTCTTCAACTGTCGACGGTCTGTCAGTCAACAGACAAGGTCGGCCTGTACGCTTTTGTGCTGTCGTGTCCCTTCACGTTTCCACTTCACTATCATATCGGAAACAGTTGACGTAGGGATGTTTAGGAATGTGGAAATCTCGCGTACAGACGTATGACACAAGTGATACCCAATCACCTGATCACGTTCGAAGTCCGTTAGTTCCCCGGAGCGTCCCATTTCGCTCTCTCACGATGTCTAATGACTTAAGAGTTCAAAGTGAGTACTGCACATCAACGTTCCTTCACTAAGTTAGATACTGTGATGAATGCCGCTTTGTTTGTGTTCATGAGAGGGTAAATGAACCCCATGTTGTTGATGGTTGGTTGGTTGGTTCGGTGGGAGGGGGGGGGGGGGGGAAATCCGACCAAACAGCGACGTCATCGGTCCCATCGGATTACGGAAGGATGGGGAAGGAAATCGGCCGTCCCCTTTCAAAGGAACCATCTCGGCATTTGCCAGACGCGATTTAGGGAAATCACGGAAAACCTAGATCAGGGTGGGTGGACGCGTGGTTGAACCGCCGTTCTACCGAATGCGAGTCCAGTGTGCTAACGACTGCACCGCCTCGCTCGGTCAACGTTCACCTGACAAGGATACACAGATTGTAGTGACGACGACCCAGATTCCATGCGAGATACATACCAAAGCCGGCTGAGAAGAGTTATGATTAGCTGTACAAGTTACGACCATTTTTGTCTATGATGGTTAACAGTTTCAGAAATTCCTGTCATCCAAGTGGACGTTTTGCTTACCAGGTACCTGTCCGCTTAGGGGGGCGGGGGGGGGGAATCTTGTTTCCAAGTCTAGCACCCTTCTTGGACTGTTACACATTGCAGGTTCCTCTATTTATGCAAGAATAAATCTTGCATCCAATACTGCTACGTAACTTGAAAAGTGGTAATACACATATTGTCCTACCATTGTTTTCGAAAAAATTGTTTTGAAAAATATCTTAATGTCAGTTACACTATTGGCCATCAAAATTGCTACACCACAAAGATGACGTGCTACAGACGCGAAATTTAACTGACAGGAAGAAGATGCTGTGATACGCAGATGATTAGCTTTTCAGAGCATTCACACAAGGTTGGCGCCGGTGGCGACACCTACAACGTGCTGACACGAGGAAAGTTTCCAACCGATTTCTCATACACAAACAGCAGCTGACCGGCATTGCCTTGGTGAAACGTTGTTGTGATGCCTCGTGTAAGGAGGAGAAATGTGTACCATCACGTTTCCGACTTTGATAAACGTCGGATTGTAGCTTATCGCCGTGCTGGATCCTAACGGCCTCGTATCACTAGCAGTCGAGATGACGGTCATCTTATCCGCATGGCTGTAACGGATCGTGCAGCCACGTCTCGAACCCTGAGTCAACAGATGGTGACGTTTGCAAGACAACAACCATCTGCACGAACAGTTCGATGACGTTTGCAGCAGCATGGACTATCAGCTCGGAGACCACGGCTGCGGTTACCCTTGACTCTGCATCACAAACAGGAGCGTCTGCGATGGTGCACTCAACGACGAACCTGGGTGCACGAACGGCAAAACGTATTTTTTTCGGATGAATCCAGGTTCTGTTTACAACATCATGATGGTCGCATCCGTGTTTGGCGTCATCGCGATGAACGCACATTGGAAGCGTGTATTCGTCATCGCCATACTGGTGTATGACCCGGGGTGATGGTATGGGGTGCCATTGGTTACACGTCTCGGTCACCTCTTGTTCGCATTGACGGCACTTTGAACAGTGGACGTTACATTTCAGATGTGTTACGACCCGTGGCCAGTCAATACGCCAGTCACTGCTCTTGATGAACTGTGGTATCGTGTTGAAGCTGCATCGGCAGCTGTACCTGTACACGCCATTCAAGCTCTGTTTGACTCAATGCCCAGGCGTATCAAGGCCGTTATTACGGCCAGAGGTGGTTGTTCTGGGTACTGATTTCTCAGGATCTATGCACCCAGATTGCGTGAAAATGTAATCATATGTCAGTTCTAGTATAATATATTTGTCCAGTGAATACCCTGTATCATCTGCATTGCTTCTTGGTGTAGCAATTTTAATGGCCAGTAGTGTAATAGTCTTATTCTAATGTATTTGTACAACTTTTCACCAATTAAAAATTTTTTTTCAAAAAGTAAGTCTTGCGCAATAAGGGGCGAAATTTGGACTCGTATTACTGTGTCGATAACGCCCCAGGTGCGCTTTCACAGACCGCTAGCGTTTATTGTTACTCTGTTGCTAATGCATAATAGTGGAGTAGATTACAGCGTTCTCTAGATGCTGCCGTGATTGCTTTTGTCAGTAGCTATTTGAATGTGACATGGGTCTATACTGTTACTGCTTCTTTCGTGCTAGTGGTCTACGAGACCGCACCTGGGACTTTGCGTTATGGATTCAGTAGCCAGGTCTTCGTCTACTGTTCATGTTTAACGTCCCATTACTTTGAGGATAATGTTTTCAAATGGTATGAGAACAGTTTATGAAGCGATGTTTGATCAGATGGTGACAACGAAATTGAAAGCGAACACTATACAGCATAGGAACAGTGCGAAAGTGAAGATGAATTTATTTTGCCACCTGTGAATTCCTCGAATTAAACAAGTGATCAAAGAGGTCAAAGTGATGAAGACAGAAGGCTCCTTAGCCAGAGGTTCTGTCAGGAATACAGTAGGTCGAGACAAATATCGCTGCTCGTCGAATCGTCTTCCAACGATGGCCAATGGCATTATTTTTTCCGCGTGATGGACGTAAGTGGGGTGAATGCGTTTGTCCATCAAGATGCCTACAAAGACAATATTCAGGTGAACCGCTTTGATTTTTGAAGAAGCTTGTAAACTTGTTGGTGACACCACAGATAAAAAGTTAGTCAACAAGTATCGCATACCCCTTGAACTTTATGCATCCTTTACAGTATTTTGGCTGAAGCAGAACCAACAGTAGAAGTGATTGTAGAACGATTAGAAAAACACAAAATATGCTCTACCTGTGTCCCAAGAAAAAGAGGAAGAAACGTTATATTTGCCATTGTTGCAAGAAGCCAGTCTGACTTGAAATCTCTACAAAATTTTCCAGTGAGTGCAAAGTGAACCTCTGAGAAGGAAACTAAACACCAAAAAAATACTAGTGTAATTTTAATTTTTTAATGTTTTGTGGGAATTTTTTTTGTTTATATTATTGCATGTGTGATAAACAATAAAAGCATAGCAAAAAGCAAAATTTGGAGTGCAGCATATTTGAGTTTCCATAACATTAACATGATCATGTATATTATGTTACTTTTGTGCAATTTTCTCTAAAAATGCGATTTTTCGTAAAAATAAACTTTAAAATTTTGAATATATATTTTTGTGGTATTAATGTAACCTTTTACTTAAAATCTGAACTGTACCACTGAAATTGCTGACTGTAATTTTTATGGCTGTTTAAATACAGTGTTCACTCAGACCGCCTTATCTTCTCCCTTCTTTCTTTCTGCCTTCCTTTCCTTCCTTTCAACGAGTTAAGAACTGAAGCTAGAAAATATTTACAAAAGATTTTTATTCATATGCCAAAAATGTTATGCTCTAAATCTACATTCATGCTCTGCAAACTACCGAAAATGACATGACATAGGATACGTCCCGTTGTACCAGTTATTAAGGTTTCTTCCCAATCCATTAACGAATGGAGCGCGGGAAGAATGATTGATTGAATGCCTCTGTGCGCGCTGTGATTATTCTAATCTCGTCCTCACGGTCCCTATGTGAGTGATACAGTTTCTTCGGTATTCGTCTCCCACGGGTCAAACAAAGATGTGACCATTCGTGCTGTCCCTAATATCTCGTATTAGTCCTATTTGGTACGGCTCCCAACACTTGAACAATATTCTAGAACGGGTCGCAGATGTGATTTGTAAGCAATCTCCTTTGTAGACTGTTTGCACTTTCCCAATATTCTACCTATAAACTGAAGTCTACCCATCTGCTTAACCCCGACTGAAACTATGTGATCATTCCATTTCATACCCATACGAAATGTTACGTCCAGGTATTTTTGTGAGGTGGCCATTCCGTAAGACTGAAATAAAAATAAAATAAAAAAATGGAAGAAATTTTGTTGGGTGACACTAATATTAATCAAAGTGGAGAAACAGAAAACAAACTTTAAAAACTGTCTATTCAACTTTGATTTCGTCTGTAACTTTTTTTTTATTACGAAATTTCAAATAAACAGATTCTAATTATTAAACGTCGATTGGCACGATAAAAGGTAAACAAAATGCTGAATTTGTTTGAATTGTTTGTGTAAGGTGTAAACCTGGGGCAGGCTCGTAGGACCTACTCTTGCCGATGTATTTGTGTCCATAGATGAACGCGCGTACAGAATGACATGGCCGAAGCCTGGAGATACTGGAGGGTATCAGATAGGTTATATAATGGTAAGACAGAGATTCAGGAACCAGGTTTTAAATTGTAAGACATTTCCAAGGGCAGATATGGACTCTGACCACAATCTATTGGTTATGAACTGTAGATTAAAACTGAAGAAATAGCAAAAAGGTCGGAAATTGAGGAGATGGGACCTGTACAAACTGAAAGAACCAGAGGTTGTAGAGAGCTTCAGGGAGAGCATTAGGGAACGATTGACAAGAATGGGGGAAAGAAATACAGTAGAAGAAGAATGGGTAGATTTGAGAGATGAAATAGTGAAGGTAGCAGAGGATCAAGTAGGTAAAAAGACGAGGGCTAATAGAAATCCTTGGGTATCAGAAGAGAGATTGAATTTAATTGATGAAACGAGAAAATACAAAACTGCAGTAAATGAAGCAGGCAAAAAGGAACACAAACGTCTCAAAAATGAGATCGACAGGAAGTGCAAAATCGCTAAGCAGGTATGGCTGGAGGACAAATGTAAGGATGTAGAGGCACATATTACTAAGGGCAAGACAGATAATGCCCACAGGAAAATTAAAGAGATCTTTGGAGAAAAGAGGATGACTTGCATGAATATTAAGAGCACAGATGGAAACTCAGTACTAAGCAAAGAAGGGAAAACAGAAAGGTGGAAGGAGTATATAGAGGGTCTATACAAGGGCGATGTTCTTGAGGACAATATTACAGAAATGGAAGAGAATGTAGATGTAGATGAAGATGAAATGGGAGATATGATACTGCGTGAAGAGTTTGACAGAGCACTGAAAGATCTAAGTCGAAACAAGGCCCCGGGAGTAGACAACATCCCATTAGAACTAATGACAGCCTTGGGAAAGCCAGGCCTAACAAACCTCTACCATTTAGTGAGCAAGATGTATGAACAGGCGCAATACCTTCAGACTTCAAGAAGAATATAATAATCCCAATCCCAAAGAAAGCAGGTGTGGACAGATGTGAAAATCACCTATCAGTTTAATAAGCCACGGCTGCAAAATACTAACACGAATTCTTTACAGCCGAATGGAAAAACTGGTAGAAGCCGACCTCGGGGAAGATTAGTTTGGATTCTGTAGAAATGTTGGAACACGTGAGGCAATACTGACTCTACGACTTATCTTAGAAGCTAGATTAAGGAAAGGCAAACCTACGTTTCTAGCATTTGTGGACTTAGAGAAAGCTTTTGACAATGTTGACTGGAATACTCGCTTTCAAATTCTGAAGGTGGCAGGGGTAAAATACAGGGAGAGAGAGGCTATTTACAATTTGTACAAAAACCAGATGGCAGTTATAAGAGTCGAGGGACATGAAATGGAAGCAGTGGTTGGGAAGGGAGTGAGACAGCGTTGTAGCCTCTGCCAGATGTTATTCAATCTGTATATTGAGCAAGCAGTAAAGGAACAAAAGAAAAATTCGGAATAGGTATTAAAATCCGTGGAGAAGAAATAAAAACTTTGAGGTTCGCCGATGACATTGTAATTCTGTCAGAGACAGCAAAGGACCTGGAAGAGCAGTTGAACGGAATGCAGAATGTCTTGAAAGGAGGATATAAGATGAACATCAACAAAAGCAAAACTAGGATAATGGAATGTAGTCGAATTAAGTCGGGTGATGCTGAGGGAATTAGATTAGGAAATGAGACACTTAATGTAGTAAAGGAGTTTTGCTATTTGGGGAGCAAAATAACTGATGATGGTCGAAGTAGAGAGGATATCAAAGGTAGACTGGCAATGGCAAGGAAAGCGTTTCTGAAGAAGAGAAATTTGTTAACATCGAGTATAGATTTAAGTGTCGGGAAGTCGTTTCTAAAAGTATTTGTATGGAGTGTAGCCATGTATGGATGTGAAACGTGGACAATAACTAGATTAGACAAGAAGAGAATAGAAGCTTTCGAAACCTGGTGCTACAGAAGAATGCTGAAGATTAGATGGGTAGATCACATAACCAATGAGGAGGTATTGAATAGAATTGGAGACATGAGAAATTTGTGGCACAACTTGACTAGAAGAAGGGGTCGGTTGGTAGGGCATATTCTGAGGCATCAAGGGATGACCAATTTAGTATTGGAAGGTAGCGTGGAGGGTAAAAATCGTAGAGGGAGACCAAGAGATGAATACACTAAGCAGATTCAGAAGGATGTAGGTTGCAGTAGGTACTGGGAGATGAAGAAGCTTGCACAGGATAGAGTAGCATGGAGAGCTGCATCAAACCAGTCTCAGGACTGAAGACAACAACAACAGTCTAAGCAAAACTTTGACGGTCCGCGGATAAATGGTAAACTAATGATTAAGTTCTGCAGCTGTGGAAAGGCTGCCCTTGTGGGAATTTGGGACGGATGTCTGGCAGGTACACTGCCACCAAGTAAGTTTTGTGTTGGTTATTGGAACTTCAGATGGATAATGGGTGTGCGAGGAAGCGGCATAGGTTTGGGGCAATGTCTACATCCGCCGCGACCGTAAATCAGCGCGAAAAAAAACGATACTTAAGAAGTCTGACAATCAAACGAACCCGATTTGTTTTTTGCTTGCTAAAGCCACAGTGTCTGCCGTTTTATATGGGAATTCTAAATCTGCTAGTTAGTCATTTCTAGAAACATGTGACAGTTCGGCAATGAATAGGCAGTGCCCCAGATTCTAGGTGCCAAAAGAACACACAAAACGAATAGAAGAGCGTCGTTTACCGAAGCTATCTTCTACTGTAGCAACTAAAAAGATGAAACGGTACTAGATGACCAAAGCAAACGTGAACCGAGTTATAGGACAGAGCGTAGCATGCTATCCTTCAGGGATGATGACGCCTTTCCTTTCTATTTATTTTTTATTGGAAAGTAATCTACCATAGTCTTAGGAAGTCAATTCAACATTACTCTGTGAAGTCTTCCGACGGATTCGGATTTATCATTCCCATCTCAATTAACTAGGAAAAAGAGTTTATCGAAGTCGCCAGGGGGTTGGATATAACCCTGGAACTGATCGGGTGCGCTCGCCTGTTTGAAAGTTATTTCCAATTTTGCCGGAGTGTTTATTGATTGCATATTGGTGATGAGGTGGGGTGGGGCTTTGTGGAAGGTGGGGGGAGGGGTTGACTGCCAGTTAACTTACACTGGCGCGCTCGCTCGGTCGAAACGTTTTGTTTGAGGCCAATCTATTTGTGAAATGCAGCTCACGTGCAAAGGTCATGCAGCAGTTTGAGCGGCATATGAGGCCCAGGCCTAATGCAGTCTGCTGATACCTTCCCACCGGTGTTCTTTCATGAATTACAGTTAATGCACTGTCAACGTAGTTTGTTTGTGTTTTTTTTTTGTTTGTTTCAGAAAAAGATTGAAGCATCTCAGGCTAAAATGTCATTTGCCACACCGACAGAACTATAATAAAATTAAAATATTTTTTATGTTCTCGAATTACTTAAGTTTGTCGTGAAGCCTAGCCTTAGGGCTTCGTTAAATTTTTTTAGTCGACTTTCTGTTACATATAGAGTGTATAACAGTGACTGCACTTAAATTACGATTTCTGTAAAAAATAAAAATAAATTCCGAACGTCTGGCGAACGGCCTTACTATTACGATGACCAATGGTTATTTAAAACGTCAAATGCCTCTGGTGAAAGGTTACGCATATTTCCTTCTTTGTAACGGTACGCCAATGTGACGCCGCTAATATTGCTGTTGTGAGGAATTGCACTTACGGCGGGCATTTGCATTAATTCTAAAGTCTCGTTTCATTCCATCACCGGCATTTATTACTTCTATACTACTGTAGCAGCTCGAATTTATATTATTATGAATTTCTATTATTATACAGAGTAGCATGGAGAGCTGCATCAAACCAGTATCAGGACTGAAGACAACAACAACAACATTATTATTATACAGCTCCTTATGGCTTTGACGAACTTCTTTCCTGTACTGTGCAGTTAGTATTAGCTTGGGTAGTGGAAAACAAGTGATACTAGATTTTTTTAAAAAAATCTATCTGAATATACATTTCTCCCACAGCATTGCTAAGCTATGTAAATGTTGTTTCAGGAACTCATCAGTTGTACAATGCACCGTGGTCCCAGTCGGAGCTGCAGCTATGATGGAAAAATTGCAGGGTTATATGATTTGGAGGAGACATTGGGCAGAGGACATTTTGCTGTGGTGAAATTGGCAAGACATGTATTCACAGGAGAGAAAGTTGCTGTCAAAGTTATAGACAAAAGCAAACTAGATGATGTGTCAAGAGCTCACCTGTTCCAAGAGGTGAGTACCTTATTGTTGCATCGATTTGTGGAGTGTTACTGTGACAATTAATGAAATGTGAGGAATATTGTATAAAGAGCTGTTTTTCAGATTGGATTTGATTGGTTTTATAACACTTTATAGTTATTGTTTTTTGCTTTTACTGTTTAAATTTGAACCTACACACACTTGAATAGATATGGGAATTCTTTCTGGGAAGGTTGTTGATGGATGTAACATGAAGCAAATTAATGGATATAAATATACAGTGTTGAATAAAACAGTATGACCTTGTAACAGAAACTTTTTTTTTTAATTTTAAGAGTTCATTTCTTGGAGTTACGTTTACGTAGGGAGAACTGAAGTAATCTTGAGAATGTCGTTCATATGTGAAGAATGACCAATATTTGTGTAAACAATTCAGGCTATTGTAAAGCCTAACTCACATTAACCTAATTACTCTATGAATGTACGGTACATATTGAAGCACCACTGTTTCGACTGTGTAGATAATGCTGCATTGGGGAGTTAAGTCAGATCCAGTTGAAACCTGCTAGCCAGAGGCTGCCTGTTGCACTGTCCAGGCATGGTTTAGTGCTGGGCCCAGTTAAGATGACAGAAGTATTGAAAAGAAGTGTGTGTGTGTTTTTACCATACCTGTGCAGTGCTACCAGCACGAAGCTTGCACACTGCTGTGGGGTGTGCACTATTCTGAAACTTCCTGGCAGATTAAAGTTGTGTGTGAGATAAGCAGTAGTGCTGTTGCTTATCTTTTAATGTTCTTCACTATAACAATTGGATAGACACATTTGTTTACCATTATCCAAGTTTCATAATGATACTGAAAATAGACAGCATTTTTTCTCTACTACTCTTCTCTGCAGAAACTTTTCCACCAATCTTGATTAGTGGCTGTCGTCTTTAAGTTCTTGTTTTGACAGTATTGATTCACTGGTGTAGATTCCCTATATTCCATGTCAGTTGCAACATTGCCTTAAAGAAAACAGAAACATATATTTTAATTCCCATTTAAAATTTTCTACAAAGCTTTCCTTACTTATTAAAATTCTCACAGCTTCATTCACAGTATGTAAGGAAAGTTAAATTTGAACATGAGTTTGCAAATGTATATTTGTTTACCCTCCCCCTCCCTCGCAGATGAGCTTAACAGTAAAGCACACTAAAAGTTGTTCTCTTCTGTCTGTGAGTTAAGAGTTGAAACAGTGCTCTTTCTAATACTTAAGATAATTATGTCTAATGCTTTTAAAGTTTATTGATGAGAGTTATATTTGTTTGAAAGCTGTTTTTCCTTTTGTATTTGTTCTTATTTCTAAAAGTCCAGTCCAGTTTCTACAAATAAACTACAGAAATAACTTATAACAATTTTTCTGTTTCGAAACAGGTGCGATGTATGAAACTTGTCCAGCATCCAAATGTTGTGCGCCTTTATGAAGTTATTGATACACAGACAAAGTTGTACCTAATATTGGAACTGGGAGATGGAGGTGATCTCTATGATTATATTATGAAACATGACGGTGGTCTGGGTGAAGAAGTGGCTCGTGAATATTTCCGTCAGATTGTGCGTGCTATTTCGTACTGTCACAGGTTACATGTTGTGCATAGGGACTTAAAACCAGAAAATGTTGTATTCTTTGAGAGACTTGGGATGGTGAAACTTACAGACTTTGGTTTTAGTAATCGTTTCAATCCAGGGCAGAAGTTGGAAACTTCATGTGGATCTTTAGCATATTCTGCACCAGAGATATTACTGGGTGATTCGTATGATGCCCCAGCAGTTGGTGAGCCATACCTAAACTGTTGTATCTAGCTTAATATCTAGCTTTAATTATTTTTTGAGCACTTCTTAATTCTATATTATGTCTCACTGTCCTCTTATCTTTCCTTCAACAGCCCTGTGTGTTCTTACCTCACTAATCTCATTCTTCATATTTCTATTTGTCCACACTCATCATCCCTTCACCTTACTCTCCAACAGTTATTTCAGTCATTATGACATCTGTTCAACTTGCTATTGTATAGTTCTTGATCCTGCATTGTATATTTGTCAGACACTGATATTACTAGCTTATACAGGATGTAAAAAAACAATGTATACAAAATGTGAGGTGGCAGGGAATGTAAAAAGAATGACTTTTTTGTAACAAAAACATCGTGGCATATATTTTCTCCACAAGAATTCCATGAAGGTTTTGATGCTAGTGATATTTAAAGACAGTTGTAAACCCAAGATTTCTCGTAGTATGTTTCACACACAAGGATGGGCTTAGCTGTAATGAACAATTTGTCCAGTGCTTACAAAGAAAGAGTACTGATTTATTCAATAGATGTAAAATCCAGTCACAGAGTCATATGTAGTGGAAAATTACAAATCCAATGACCTCGCTCGTGGCTCAGTTGAATTGGAAAACTTGATATGCAAATTTCTCAAGCGGATGATAAAGTCTAAATATTTTTGATACCCACCAGGTGTATTATTAGGAAAAAGTCCTAAGATGGCATGGACCATTGAAGATAAGAGCTGTTTGGTTCAAATGTATTTTGTGACCACGCTGGCATGGAGGAAGACCTCTTTCCTTGGTGTATTCAAGTGGCACTATTTCAGAATGCTCATCTTGGATGGATGTTGTCCCCACCCCACCACACAAAAAGAAAAAAAGTAGTATTCATTATGGTCTCTGCTCTGATGTTGGCTGCAGGGGCTATGTTTTACACCACCTAGAAAGAAAACCAATGGAGGCACATTCTCCTGCCACTCTGGATGCAAGTTCTCGTACTAACTTAGCTAGTAGTATGTTCTGACTTCCATCACCTCAGAGTCAGATTACGTAAAGCAATTGTGGTAGGGAACATTACCAATTAGAACTCCTTAGGAGTTCACTAAACTTTTTATTCACCTTTTGTATTATTATTTTATGAACTCGTGGTCTGTGGATGACAGGCGATTACTATGGATAATATGGCATAGTGAAGTGGTGCTGTCCAACTCTGTAAAGTTGCCTCACATTTGTGTTTGTGGATCAGTATATACAAAAACTAATTGACTTCCTGCCCCTTTGTTACTTGTTTGTAACCTAATGTAGGTTCTGTTCTCCGATGCTGGCTCTATCAAGGAGACAGGAAAATCTTTCAGGTAAGCTATTATTTATCTGGAGATAGCAGGAGGAAGTTACAGATAGGGCTATAGGTCCAGAGGTCATAATCAATCGTATTCCACCATTACATTTTACTATATCTTTCAAATGATTCTATTGCAACTAATGTACATACCCTTCATTTAATACTCACCTCTTGAGTTGTCAACTCACACTCCTGGCATAATACTATTTAACCACTGTAATTTAAAAAATCCGGCTAGGTAACATTTAATATTGCTCAGACACTCTTTGTAGAGGAGAAATTCGTAAATGAGTCTTCTGAATATAATTGTGACACATTTTAAATTGGAGTACTAAATGCAATTGACAGCAAACCACTTGTTTCTGTGAAAACAAATAATTCATTTCTTTAAGGAAGATTGATGGCCATCATGAACAAAAAAAAAAAAGCCAGTGTTCAGATTGCCCTCTGATGAATATTGTTTTAGAGATTTTGCTGAAAATGTCACACACATTAATGCACAACTGGTATCTGCGTGCTAATGATTGTCGAATACATTCAAAACCATTCAGTGTTTCAGTAATAATGGCTCCAGCTTCAACCAAACGGGCAGCCAGCTCTTCTAGAATGTCTGTTGCTGTCTGATACACTAAACACTCAATATCCTCCCAAAATAATAATAATAATAAATTAGATATGAGTGAGGCCAGGAGAACATATTGGCCATTCCACTGGTCACACCTCCCTATCCAACAGTTGAGCAAAACAATGTCAAAATGTTCTGTGAAATCAGCAGCAAAATATGGTGGGGCTCCCATCGTGATGGAACCGTAAATGTTGCCTAACTGCTAGTGAGACATCCTCCAATTTTTCCAATAGCACTTCATGGAGAAAGATATGTTAATTTTCTTCACCAAGCAAATTATGCAGAAGATAAGAGCCACGAAGTACAAAACCTAATCTGGGACAAGGGAGTACCTCTAAGAGCTAAACAGACGACGTGTAAAACCTATCCCCTGCCAATCATGATATACACTGATAAACCAAAACATAATGACCACTGCCCACCGACCAATACATTATGACCACTGTCCGCCGTGACATTGAATGCCACCTGGTGATATTGTGGGCACATGACGCAGAAATAGAAGTATGTAAGCGGAACAGACAGATGGGGGATCACTTGAGCGAAGATATGAGCTGCAAATGGGGAAATCCATTGAGATAAGAGACATTGACAAAGGGCAGATTATTATTATGCAGAGCCTGTGAACGAGTATCTCGAAAATGGCTGGTCAGATGTTCACATGCTACTGTCACAAGCATCTACAGAAAGAGGTAGGACGACAGCGAAACTATCACTAGGCACTAATGGGTTGGACATCCATGACTCTTTATAGAACTTGGGATTTGGAGGCTTGTCTGCTCCTGAAAGTGGTATAGGTGTTGATCAGTGGCATCTCTGCCGAAAGAGCACAATGCTGGTGTATGCACAAGTGTTTCGGAGCACACTGTTCATCATACTCTATTGAACATGGAGCTCTGCAACAGACCACCTCTATGTGTTCACATGTTGACCAATCATCCTCTTCAGTTAAGATTGCGAGATTTGACATCGATCAATGGAAATATGTCAGCTCTTCAGGTGAATCACATTTTTGTTACATTAGGTCGCTGGTTGTCTCCACAAACACCATCATCGAGATGAATGATGGCTTGAAACGTGCAGCAAGCCATGGATGCAGGCTTGTGGGATCAGTATTATGCTGTAGGAGACACTCTCCTGTGTTTGCATGGGACTTGTGGTAGTAATCGAAGACACGCTGACAGCTGCGAACCACCTGCATCACTCCTTGCTTGATGTCTTTGCCGACAACAATGTCATCTTTCAGCAGTATCATTGTCTGTGTCTTGTTGGAGCCAGAATCATGCTAACAAGGTTTGAGGAGCATTATAATAAACTCACACAGATGTCTCGGTTAGCAAATTCAACTGATGTAAATGATATGGAACTCATCTGGGTCACTATTGGGCACCATCACCATGTACACAAATCAGTGGCCTATTATTTATGCGAATTACATGACCTGTGCACATGCCTCCAGAAATCTATCAACAAACTGTTGGATTCCTGATATGCAGAATCAGGGTAATTTGTTCCAAAGATGGACAAACAAGCTGTTAAGTTGGTGGTCATTATGTTTTGACTTATCAGTGTGTGGTTTGGGGACCTGTGTTATTGTAGAGAGAAGCAGCATGTGAAATTAAGTTCCTTTGGTCATTTCAAGCAAGTATACCTGACTCGAACTCCATTTGGAGATGGTGGTACTGAGGATGAGGAAGAGGAGGAGGAGGAGGAGGATGAGGATGAGGATGGTACTGGCCAACACATTTATAGTACTCGTACTATTCTGTTGGTGTAGCACAGGATTCTCCAGCTCCCAGACATGGCTGAATATTTCTTCCCTTGTGAAGGCAACTCATCAGGAAACAAAACATATTTGGAAGTTGGGGATGTTTGCGATTTGGAGTAGATACTGTTGGCAGAATTCCCCACGTTAGGGGAAGTTTTCGGTTGATAGGTCTTGTACCTTCCGTTACTTGAATGGATGCATGCCTGTTTTGTGTAGGATGTTCCAGAGATTGGCATTGGAGGTATTCAGTTTTTTGGCAATGGATTGTGTGCTGACAGGGAGGGGGGGGGGGGGGGGTTGTCGGTTGTCCTCATTTGCTGTGACACAGTTTCCTCAAATGGAACACTCTGCCTACAAGTTTCATGTTGGTCTGACCAAAGAAATACTGTTTCAGAAAAATGCATGTAAAGTCTTTAAAATGTAACATGATTTGGTATCCTTCTTTCTGGAAATCATTCTGCCCACAGGTGCATTGTGCCTCCCTATAAGTGAGATGCATGTCAGCTAACTTGATTGGAGTGTAATCAGCCACCAAGAACCTGTCAACATAAGTAGATACTTTTTTGTAACCTCAACATAGCATAAATGATGATGATGTAACTATTTATCCATGGAGGTGGACACTGCTAGCAGAAGTAAGAACTTACCCTTCCTAGCAATAAGACGTTATTATGTTACAAATCAAATTCCGATGTCAAGAAGACACATACGAAATGGTTAAAACAGCTGTAAACATTGACCTAAGGGAAGTCCAGTATCAAACCCTTCAAGGACCTCTAGTGGGGAAATTGTGCACTTGTGACATTTGCTTCACATAATGAAAATATTTCTTTTTATCGCCTCAAATAATTCTACAAATTTGTATATGTATAATTTTTACACCCTATATATGATCAGTCAGTATCTGTACTGGCTCTATCACAGCAGCCTGTGATACTACTTATCCAATTGTTTATGTTTTGTTAGTGTCACTGTACTGTTTTATGTTGGAATGTGGGTTTTGTTTATTCTTCTCCATTCTTTTTGTGTATCCCACTAATATCTTACCATTTTTTGATGAATGTACAATAGAAGTTCATGTATGTTCACACTGTTTTCTTTAATACTAGCAATTATGTACAGTTTGAACATGTATTAGCCATTATTATCTGTTTTCTTAAGGTTAACATAAATATGCTATTGGTTAACATACATGTGCTATTGCCGATTGAAGTGTTTCAAGTGGTAGTCATGATTAGAGGCTTGGGAATATTTAATAAAGTACTGGTTATTGCTCTTGGGTTTTAGATGAACTAGTTGAACAATTCTTATCTACCAGTTATACTTACTTCAGGCCAGCAGTTAAATAATTATTCAGATTTATGTAAACAGTAGAGCCAAGAGCAAGAGCAACTGGTGTTTGCAGACTATAAGTGTCCAAAGTAGAAAATTAACAACAGCAAACTAACAGTAGTTTTTCTGGTTATGCTGTACTACTATTGAGCATGCGATTGCTTGTTTCTGTTCACAATCACATATGGAACATAACCAACAAATGAGAATAATGCCTCAATATCTACTCAGTTGCTGATATTTTTACCTGTTTGACAGAAATGAGGATAGATATAACCAGGTGTAAAGATCTGTTCTCATGTTTAGTAACTGGGCTAACTGAGTGTCAGAATCATAAACATTTTCTGAGCCTGTTTTATTTTGCTTACCCTGTATGTGCATAATGTAACAGAAATGTAATGGTGAAGATAATGTTTCTGATTATAAGATTTTCAAAATGCAATGTCCACAACTCTAATAAAGATTATGCTTTTTGCATACACAAAGCTTTGTCATACATATATAATATTTTAGCTGTGGTCTCACAAATAGGACATAACCTTTTAGTGCGGTAAATGTCTGTTTAATTTATTTATTCTATGATCTCTTGGCAGATGTCTGGTCACTGGGAGTAATTCTGTACATGCTAGTATGTGGGCAAGCCCCATTCCAAGAAGCAAATGACAGTGAAACCCTCACAATGATAATGGATTGCAAATATACAATCCCAGTCCATGTGTCAGAAGGTTGTAAAAGGTAGGAGGAAAAATGCCAGTAACATGTTTCCATAGCACATTCTATCCTTGGTTTGTGTTAAGACACCCTTCATAAAATCCTTTAGTGGTAAACCTGTTTTCATAAGTGTCTTTGTGTGGTCTTGCAAGGTAGGGCTGCACAGCAACTAAAACAATTCTGGTTCAGGATGTATTTGTGAACTTCTTTTTGTCTTGCATCCAAGTCCAATTTTTATTTATTGGTCAGTTTTATCTACCCTTGCAAGATTGTCTGTTATGTTTAAACAGGCATTCTGCATATTTTACATTACATTCATTGTGACAAGTTATATCTAACATAGAATCCAAACATTTAGACATTAATATAGTGTGAAGAAAGAAACATTTGATACAGAAGTGATGAGCAAGACAGAATTTAAGCTTAAATTACTAGAACAACTCAGACAACTAACCAAAGAGATTAAGTAAATAAACTTTGAAAACTATGTGAATGATTAATATTAACAATTTGTTTTTGTGGTCTTTAGTTAAAACAGTTTTGCTGCAGCTATTCATGCTAGTGCATCTATATAAGCCTCTTTATCTCTCATGCCTTGGTCTCCCTCTACAGTTTTTAACTCTCACACTTGTCTCCGTTACCAAATGAAATATGGGGTGAGACAAAAAGGATTTTAGAACTTTGAAATTGTATAGAAATTTATTAAGATAACCAGTTGGTAGATGTGTCATTTTGTAGCAAACAATCAAAGTTTAACACAAGTGTCAAGTGTCATTTTGATTCGATGTGAGTACTATTTGTGATCTGGCAAACATTCCACCAGTAATCAATTTCTTCCCACACTCATTGCAGCAAATCGGGTGTAACTTGTACAACATCAGTGTAGATTTGATTTTTCGGGTCACTTAAATTGTATGGTAGGGAAAGAACATACACACAGTCTTTAATGTAACCCCAGAGACAGAAATCCAATGGTCTCAAGTCTGGGAGAGAGGTGGCCATGGGATTGGCATTCATGGACAATCCACAGATCTGGGAAGTTGTTATTGAGGAAACCTCGAACTTCTATGAGCAAATGAGGTGGTGCACTGTCTTGCGGGTAGTAAACCATCCTATCTCAGTCATCTTCATCGATCTATGGAATTAAAAAGTTTTCAAGCATATCCAGATATGCAGTACCAGTGACAGTTTTCTCCATGAAGAGGAAAGGGCCATACACTTTCAGTTTGCTAAGGGTGCAAAACACGTTAACTTTGGGGCTGTCATGAATGTGTTCCAGTGTTGCATGTAGATTTTCACTGCCCCATCTTCTGCAGTTGTGGGTGTTCACCATACCATTGATATGATGTGTTGACTCATCCCTGAAGGTTATTGTATTCAGGAATGATTCGTCATCCTCTATCTGATGCAAAATTTCCACACAGAATTCCCCAAGAGCAACCTTATCTGCATCACTATTGTGTTGTCATTATTAAACTGTATGTTTTCAAGTGTAAATATCTACACAGTAGTTGTCAAGCAGTCTTTTGTGGAATGCCACTCTTGTGGGATGCACGACGCGTTGATCTCTGTGGATTGCTGCAAAGCTCTCCATAACTTATTCAATATAATCATTAACACACAAACGAGCTGTTGATTTATCGTGCCACAGTGAACAACCCGTGTCAGCAAAGTTCTTGTGTGACGAGTAAATTGTAGGCCCTCTTGGAGGTGCCTTAGCATATTTGGTGTAAGATTTATGCCAAACAGTTGTTGCAGAGTTTGTTTCATGAAACAAAAACACACAGCGAGCATGCTCTGCCACATTTTAACTATGAACTACACTTGTGCTCCTAGTACGTAAGTCAAACTTCAGGTCGTTCGCTGCAAACTGATACATCTTCGAATTCTTTAAGTTATCACAATATAGTCTTTCTAACTCGCCCTCTATTTCTTGATTTCTCAGGATGAGTACTATTAATCAGTCCTTTGTTTTTGTGCAATAGATTTCTTTCCTCCCCACTTCCATTCAGTACCTCTTCATTAGTTACCAAATCTGCCTGTCTAATTCAACATTATTCTGTAGAACCACATTTCAAAAGCTTCTACACTCTTCTTGTCTAGACCATGATTGTCAATGTTTCACTTGCATTCAAGGCCACATTCCAGACAAAATACCTTCAGGAAAGACTACCTAACACCTAGATTTATGCAGGGGGGTGGACAAAAATATGGAAACACCACTAACACAATACATTACCATGTCTAATATGGCACAGGAAAATGTTTGACATTCAAAACAGCCTCAATTTGTCTCATACTGGATAAATACAGCTCTTGTATGGCTGTCAAGGGAATCTTATACCATACTTCCTGCAAAACAGTGGCAAGCTTAGATAATAATAACGGAAGTCGATAGGGATCACACACCCATGTCTCCAAAGTAAGCCACAAAGGCTCGATAAGACTGATATATGATGACTGTGATGGCCAGGGCAGATATGACAATTCATTCTCATACTAGGCAATGTGAACTGTGTGAGTAGGGGCACTGTCATCTTCGAACACAATATTACCATTGGGGAACAAACATTGTATCATATAATGGACCCAATCAACTAAAATGGTTACATAACCCTTGCAGAGTAACCCTGAGCCCATGGAATGCTAAGGTATGGCGGATCAAGTCATAATTGAACCCCCTTCATATTCCACTCTTGAGACATAAGCTTGACTAAAAGTTGGAAGCAGTGTGCAACAAGACTCAGCTGACCAAATTAATTTCTCCTATTGCCACACATTCCAGGTTTTATGGCTTCTGCACCAAGTTTTCATGTTACGTGCATTTGCATCACCTATGAGTGGTTTTGGAATGACAGCTCACCCTAAAATTCCTTGCTTATGGAGCTCCCTTGTGTTGTATTGGTGCTGACAGGGATCACGAGCATGACATTCAGTTTTGCAGTGGCTTTTGCAGCCATTTTGTCACAACTCTCTATGATGACAGTCTGTCATGAACACTCTACACACATTTTTACCTGTGTTGTGACTTACCACATGACATTTTTCCGCTTTTCCTGTATGTGGTATAAATCTTCGATATGGTGCCTCTAAAAGCACAAAACACTTGCATACACTCACAGCTACATAGACTGCTGTTCTGGCCACGACTGACACTTGCAATGTATTGAGGACATGACGCAGGTGCCATTTGTGATCAAATACGACTGTGCAATCCTCAGGCATAGCTATCCTCTACATTTATGTTCAAGCAAGCATTTCTTGTGGTGTTTCCATATTTTTGTCCAACCCCCATGCATGATGATAACAATTTTCTTTTTTTCAGAAATGCCTTTCTTGCTATTGCTGTTGCTAGTAACTTTTCATGTGGGAGGGATGACAGCTGTCAAAATTCAGGTCCCCTTGATAGTTAGTTGGTTTGATGTGGACAGGGATGTGAATGGAGCCAACCAAGAGATAGAGACCAATGTCAAGGAATATGGTTCATTGGGCTGAGAGCAACCAGATGAAGTGGAGGGGGAGAAACTGTCAAGGTTGTGAAGGAATGATGATGAGGGGTCTTGGCTCTGAGTTGAGAGCAGGAAGATCTTATCATTGAACCTGAACTGCACAAGTGGTTTGTGGTTTTGGGAGGCTAGGAATGTTTCCTGTCGATGTCCCGTAAAAAGGTTGGCATAGCAGGGTGCCATGTGGGTGCTCATGGCTATGCCATGGATTTTTGATATACCTTCCCCTCGAAGGTGAAGTAGTTGGGTCAGGATGTAGGTGGTGATGATGTGTGTGAAGAGTTATGTCTTGGATTTGGAGTTTGAAGGATGTGTTTAATAGCAGCAAGATCATGAGCAAGAGGGACGTTGGTGTATAGTGAAGTGGCTTCAGCAGTGATGAATAGGGACTTAGGAGATAAATGGGTGGGGATGGTGGATAGTCAGTGCAAGAGGCTAGCATTTTTGATGTGAGAAGCTGGGTTTCAGGCAGTGGATTGGAGGTGTTGATCAAAAAGAACAGAAATTCTTTCAGTAGGAGAACAATAATGAGACACAATGGGGCATCCAGGATTGTTGGCTTTATGGATTTTGGAGAGCTTGTAGGAGCTGGCTGTCCAGGGTTTTGTTTGGGTGTGGAAGGAGACTGACTTGAGGAATCATGTGCTGCTCCTCCCAGCTAAAACACATGTGCCCACATGCCTAGCCAGTGCACCTTCCAATTCTTCCTCCCACATTCCTGCCCCACAAACCGGCAGTCTCCCTCTGAGCCACTAGCTACCCACTACAACCCCTCTTCCTGTCTCCTGCCTCTTTCTCTCTGTACCCATTTCACTTGCTGACACATCTCCCACCTCACCCTAGACCACTTGCTGAACAGCAGACCTAGTGTTGAGCTTCCGACCAGGACTATGTATGGACATGGACGTGTGTGTGTGTGTGTGTGTGTGTGTGTGTGTGTGTGTGTGTGTGTGTGTGTGTGTCGGTTGGAGGGGGGGGGGGTTATTTGTAACTTATAATAATTCCAGAGAAGGTAAGTTGCTACTCACCATATAGCGGAGATGCTGAGTTGCTATGGGCACAACAAAAAGAGTCACCAATTATAGCTTTCGGCCATTAAGGCCTTTGTCAGCAGTATACACACACACAAATGAAACGCAAACGCAACTTGCACGCACGTCTGCAGTCTCAGAGAGCTGTGGTTTCAGCTGAATGGTGAGTAGCAACTTTCCTTCTCTGATATTGTTACATTCCAGCCTGGATTTTCCATTGTTTGATTATTTGTAACTTAAGATTTTATCTTCTGTTCCTGATGGATTTTGCAGGCTAATAGCTCGGATGCTGATTCGGGAACCAGAAAAGCGAGCCACTCTGGAAGAAATAGCAATGGACCCATGGCTGAGAGAAGATGCCAACACTGAGCCAGCAGACTTCCTCCCATTAGTATCTCGAGAACACGTGTCTGAAGATGACCATGCTCTTATCATACAGAAGATGGTCAATGGCAATATTGCTACTAAAGAAGACATTTTAGAGTGAGTTGAGGGTATTACAATATTAATGGTGATTGAAGCAGTTTCATTTGTGTCATTACTAATTCACAGTCTTTTGAGTGTTTATCCCACGTGTCAGTAAATACTCCATCATCAAGAGAATTACTGAGTTTTTCAGTTGGAGCAGACAGGAAAACGGTTGTAGTTCTGTGCTTCAAATAAGTGTGTTTTACCAAATCACATGCAGCCTTATTCTCTCTGATGTTTTGAGAAAATTTATTACTGTAAACAATATTGTTGCACATCTGTCACAACATAATTTCAACAAAAGGCATATGCTGTTTGTTCACAGGGCACTTGATAAGAATGAATACAATCACATCACAGCAACCTATTTCTTGCTAGCTGAGAGGAAACTGCGTGCACACAGACAAGAACAAGCTCAGCAGCGTCTTCGTCAGGGGCAACAGTTGCAAGAATTGTCTCCCATAACGTCTGGGTAAGTCAGTAAGACACTCTCTAAGTGTTACACATTTGTGAGGTATCTGTTGTTATATTGCCCTCACACATTATTAAGAACTCTCTGTCTCTCTTTCTCTTTCTCTTTCTCTCTCTACTATGATGAAGGACATGTCCAAAAGCTTAATGATGGTTTTGGCTTGCTTATTTGTCTTTTTACTGCTCAGTTCTTGATCCATAATGTATTCTCACCCTCACTATCCTTCTGTTGTTTACAGAACAAATTTTGTCATGTGTATTTTGCTTCCTTCTGATGCTTAAATATTTAGTGCCATTCTTAGACTAGAGCTGAGATTGTTTAAAAGTGAAAACATGAAAAGACAGTACATGATACTTAGTGACGTGGAGTAGAGATTAAAAAAAAAAAAAAAAAAATTATCCAAACACTCAAATGACTTCTAGAAGCAATATTTCAACATTCGTACAATTTAAATATTGTCTTAGGTTAACTTTCTGTCTATTTATGTCCTGATCCAAACCATGCCAACGGCCTTTTGTGACCATCCGGTCTGCCAAGTGTTGTTGGTAGGCGTGGTGCACTCAGCCATTGTAAGGCAAACTGAGGAGGTATTTGATTGAGAAGTAGCGGCTCTGGTCTTGTAAATTGACATATGGCCAGGACAGTGGTGTGCTAACCACGTGCCCCTCCAAATACGCATCCAGTTATGCCAGGGGTGACACGGCGGCCGGTCGGTACCGTTGGGCCTCCATGGCTTGTTCAGGTAGAGTTTAGTTTAGACACCAACCATGGTATCTGTGGTCATTGTCCCTCTGGTTACATCCGACTATAACCTTCTTCAGCTTTGCAAACAGTATCATTCATGTGATTTCTTAGCTTCTCCTGGCATATTTGTTGGTGGAACATTCCATAGGTGTACTGCTGGTACTCAGTATCCAGTGTGCTGTAACATTTCAGTGAACAATACGATCACCATCATCAGTCATCAAAATATTGCACCCATTGGACACAGTGTACTGGCTGTACACCCATTATTGTTCATCACTGGTAGCAGCTTTATTCAAATGACTGCTCCAATCGTATGGCAGTTTGAAAGTAATGAACTTAAAATGTTAAAAAAACAGAAAAGAAAAGGCCAGGTGCGAGTAGGAATCGGGCTCTGAGGGTTCCATATAAACTTAATTGTGGATATAGACAGTTCATCCATTCTGGGAATTGAGAATATTCATGATTTTTGCCTGTTACAAGCGTTGATAATGGCAGGAGATCGGTCCAAAGAATTCCAAGACTCTTGAGAATGTTTTACGTTTGAAGTCGGATAACAAATGTCGAAAGAAATATTTTTTCTATGATTTAATTACAAATTAGCAATTTTTCTGATTTTGTCCTTTGCTTCTACTGTAAAACCTTGCTTCTTGCCAAATTTCATGATTCTTGCCAATGAGAAGCATCCTACAGTTTTTAATGAGTGATTTTGTGAGTATTGAAATATGTGATATAAATGGCCCTATCTTCTCATTACATTGACGTAGAAGCTAACATTTTTACACCACTAATGGACCCTATAACATAATATGTGATATAAATTTCAACTTGATAGTCTATTTGCTCCTGAGAAAAAGATATATTAGCAGATGGATGGACAGAAACATTATGATAACAAATCACAAAGTGCAAGTGTCAAAATATGTGCCATTAATAGCTGTATCTTTTGACTGCATTGAGTTAGACGCTTCAATTTTTTTTCACTACCAAGGGGCCATAGACAATAGAATGCAGCAGAAATTTCAGCTTGATAAGTCTATCCTTTCCTGAGAAAAAAGCATTTTTGACGAACAGATGGATGGGCAGGTGGACACAAAGTGATCCGTAAGGATTCAATGTTTACCAATTGAGGTATGGAGCTCTAAAATGACAATAGTGTTGGATAGTCTATGTGGTTACATGAAATACTTCGCACCACATCTGTTTCTGTCAGAGGCCACACACACTGATACAATTTGATCATTTGACAAGAGGAGAACTTGTGTAAAAAGTGGTGTAATTAGATGATGAATGCCATCAATCATGTATGGGACATAATCGAGAGGTCAGTTTGTGCATAAAACCCTGCCCAGCAATACTTTCACAGTTACAGCCAGCTATAGAGGTAGTATGGCTCATTACTTCTGCAGGGGCTTCCAGTGACATGTTGAGTTCATGACATGCCAAGTTGCTGCACCAAGCTGGGAAAAAGGTCTGAAAAGATATTAAGAGGTATCCCTTGACTTTTGTCACCTCAATGTATAGGTTATAGCACCCCTTCCCCCTTTGAGGAGAGAGGACTCCATAGATGTGGGTGTCAGGGCAGCTGTGATATATCCATGGGCTCTGCGGCAGACGCCACAGGCGATGGCAGCGGCAGCTGATTCTGTGCTGGAACCAGGGATAGGAGCAGAAGTGACACCGTGATTGACATGCACAGTGGTCGTTCCCCCCGAGAAGTACCGTAAGAGAGGACAAGTGACGAGGGCGCTGGTTGCATTTTGACACCCGGTTTGTCAATGTTGTGGAACTGAGCCAGTGGTGAAGGCACTGGATCTCAGTTGGGGCAGCAGAGATGCTGATGGGCAAGGTCTCGAAGGCACCATCCCTGCCGGCAGTGGACTCGCTGGTGGCAGCAGAGTATCACAGAAAGGCCCAGCAACATGTGCTGAGGGTCTGGACCCAGGAGGAGAGGTAGTAGGAGGCAAAATCCACAAGGAGGATGGGCAACCCATGCAGCAGGATGATTTGAACCTTAACATGCAGATGAGACAGTCCACTTCACCATTACATTGGGTGTAGAAAGGAGGAGCAGTCATACAGTGAATGCTTTGATGGGCACAGAAATCGTGGAAGGTCTGAGACAAACTGTGGACTGTTATCCGTCACAAGCATATAAGGCAATCGTTTCATAGAATAAATTTTGGAGTCAGTTGGAATTGTGGTCGTGGTCGTGGCCTACGTCGAAGGACAGCTGATAACATTTGAAAATTCAGAGAAAGTATTGGCAACCAACACCCAGTAAGAATGTGGGAGGGGTCCCGCAAAATGCCTGTCCTGTAGAAACTGCGAGGTGGGCCATGGAGAGAGCATTGCTTGAGGCACTACCTGTTGGGCAGCACACTTAGAGCAGGCCCTGACAAGATGTGCACCATCACCATCGATGCTGGACCAAAACACATGCCAGTGGGCCAATAACGTGGTACCCAAGATCACCCAGTGTAGGAGCTGAAGCTCAACCCGCCGTAGAGCAGCCTCAGTCACAATCTTATGTGACAGCCCTTCCATAGTTCATAGAACGCCACCATCAGGCACCAAAAGGTGGTGACTGCGAGTAAAATACAGGGTTATTACAAATGATTGAAGCGATTTCACAGCTCTACAATAACTTTATTATTTGAGATATTTTCACAATGCTTTGCACACACATACAAAAACTCAAAAAGTTTTTTTAGGCATTCACAAATGTTCGATATGTGCCCCTTTAGTGATTCGGCAGACATCAAGCCGATAATCAAGTTCCTCCCACACTCGGCGCAGCATGTCCCCATCAATGAGTTCGAAAGCATCGTTGATGCGAGCTCGCAGTTCTGGCACGTTTCTTGGTAGAGGAGGTTTAAACACTGAATCTTTCACATAACCCCACAGAAAGAAATCGCATGGGATTAAGTCGGGAGAGCGTGGAGGCCATGACATGAATTGCTGATCATGATTTCCACCACGACCGATCCATCGGTTTTCCAATCTCCTGTTTAACAAATGCCGAACATCACGATGGAAGTGCTGTGGAGCACCATCCTGTTGAAAGATGAAGTCGGCGCTGTCGGTCTCCAGTTGTGGCATGAGCCAATTTTCCAGCATGTCCAGATACACGTGTCCTGTAACGTTTTTTTTTGCAGAAGAATAAGGGTCCGTAAACTTTAAACCGTGAGATTGCACAAAACACGTTAACTTTTGGTGAACTGCGAATTTGCTGCACGAATGCGTGAGGATTCTCTACCGCCCAGATTCGCACATTGTGTTTGTTCACTTCACCATTAAGAAAAAATGTTGCTTCATCACTGAAAACAAGTTTCGCACTGAACGCATCCTCTTCCATGAGCTGTTGCAACCGCGCCAAAAATTCAAAGCGTTTGGCTTTGTCATCGGGTGTCAGGGCTTGTAGCAATTGTAAACGGTAAGGTTTCTGCTTTAGCCTTTTCCGTAAGATTTTCCAAACAGTCGGCTGTGGTATGTTTAGCTCCCTGCTTGCTTTATTCGTCGACTTCCGCGGGCTACGTGTGAAACTTGCCCGCAAGCGTTCAACCGTTTCTTCGCTCACTGCAGGCCAACCCGTTTATTTCCCTGTACAGAGGCATCCAGAAGCTTTAAACTGCGCATACCATCGCCGAATGGAGTTAGCAGTTGGTGGATCTTTGTTGAACTTCGTCCTGAAGTGTCGTTGCACTGTTATGACTGACTGATGTGAGTGAATTTCAAGCACGACATACGCTTTCTCGGCTCCTGTCGCCATTTTGTCTCACTGCGCTCTCGAGCGCTCTGGCGGCAGAAACCTGAAGTGCGACTTCAGCCGAACAAAACTTTATGAGTTTTTCTACGTATCTGTAGTGTGTCGTGACCATATGTTAATGAATGGAGCTACAGTGAATTTATGAAATCACTTCAATCATTTGTAATAGCCCTGTAGTTATGCAAAGGATCAGGAGCCCTGCCTAAATCCCGTCTAGCCAACTATGCTGAATGCGGTGACCAACTTGATGCAAGATTGGTCGGCAGCAACAGCAGCTAAGGTCCAGGAGCCCATAATAGGAAATGCTTCCATTGATATTGAATGAAAGCAAAGTAGTTCATCCTGATCTAATACAGGACCTGGTCCCGTCAGAAGCCGGAACAGTGCAACGGCATTGGCATGCTGTGCAGTAGGCTGAAAAAATATTTTACAGTTCTAGCGAAACAGAAACAAGGCCCAATGCAGGACGCAAAGTGCCCTTTTGTCATTCAATGAAGCAGAATGATTAAACAATAAAACCAATGACTTGTGGCCTGTAATGAAGTGGAACTTATACACTTACAAGAACACATGAAAGTTTTTGAGGTTTGGACAATAGCAAACACTTCCTTTTCAACTTGGGAGTAGTGCTGTTGAGCAGAGTTGAGCATTTTTTACGTGTAAGCTGTCGGACTTTCAGAACCATCCTCATATCGATGCATAAGAATGGTCCCACATCCTTGCTGAGAGGTGTCCATAACCAAAACCAAGTAATTGTCAGGATGGAAGGTAGCAGGAGCAGAATGTAATTTAGTGAACGTGCACTTGCAGGCTGGCTTCCACTGAAAGGAAACTTTCTTGTGGAGCAATTCATGAGAGGAGGAGATTGGCCAATGTGCCCAGACCCTGAATAAATTTGTGATAGTAAGCAGTTTTGCCAAAAAATACTTGGCGTTCTTTGACTGTTTTTGGGCCAAGCAGAGCTGTGACTGGAGTGACACATTAATGTGATGGAACAACATCCTGAGATACCTCAAGCCCCAAATACACAATTGTTGACCGAAAAAAGTATGAGTCAGACAAGTTGCATTTCAACCTGCTGTATGTAATACCGAGAGCAAGGTGTGTAAGTTATGTAAATACACTTCCACAGATGCACCTGTTCATGGAGATAGTTGATGTACCCCAGAACGGACTTCGTCAGTTGTTCCAAAAGATACGAAAAAATCGCTGGGGCACTAGCCACACCAAATGGTAGGCACTGATATTCCTACAATCTGAAGGGTTTGTTGAACACAAGGAGCCATTTAGAATCCTCATCCAACTGAACCTGTAAATAAGCTTCAGACAAATCAGTTTTGGAGAAAAACTGGCCCCCAGGGGCTTTAGCCAATTATTCGTGTGGACACAGCAATATGTTAACTGAAGCTTTAAAGTCACTGCTGAGGCGAAGCTGATTGGTCATTTTATTTATTTATTTATTTATTTTCTCTCTGCACAACCTCCAACAATGCTGGTGTGTTCAGTTACGCTTTCATTTGATCAGGCAATGCCACTGGAATGTGGCACACTCAGAAACTCAACTGCACAGTAAGTTTAAGGGAAAGGTGGGCCATCTGAGAAGAGAGACGAGAACTCTGAATGCAGAGAATCTAACTGCTGGTAAGGAACTGGCTGGAAACGAGGTGCACTGAATCCAAAATGGAAAAACAAAAGTGTTGAAAGCATCCTGATTGAACAAAAATCTGCTGTGTCATCTTCATCCACTACTAAAAAAGTCAAGGAATGAACTGCAGATTTATACATAGTGGGAGCTGTAAATTGCCTCAAATTTGAATATGCTGCTTGTTGTAACCCTCACACATTGAGTAACTGGAGACAACACCAGGGATCCCAAATGTACACCAAGTTTGTGAGTTCAGTAAAGTCATGGCTGCACCCGTGTCCACTCGTAGTCTGACAATTTTGTCCAACAGCTGCACTTCAATAAAAAGTTTGTTATTATTCACAGACACTGGAGATAAACAATTAACATCCATGGTCATGTCCACAGGAGGGGACTGAGAATGGCACACAGATGCTGTATATTCTTTTTCCCTACTGTTGTTGCAAGTCACCACCACTTAGGGCAAGTGGCACTGTAGTGTTTCATGAAACAGTATGGGCAAGATGGGATCGTGGAGTGATGCCGTTGCTATGGTTGTTGGTGTTGTTGTTGTTGTTGTTGTTGGTGGTGGTGGTGGTGGTGGTGGTGGTGGAGGTTTTGTTTGGGACATCACTGTCCAGTGTGGTGCAGAGGCCGCAGTTGTACAGATGCGACGTTGTCCTCCCCTGAGAACTGACTGACTCCCAACAACCAGGAACAGGAACCACCACGGTGATGTCACACGCAGCCTCAGTTTGACCACTTGCAGCACAAGATATCTCCAGGTATTGAGCAATATTTAACACTTCAGCCAAAAATGGATTCTCGAATTGTTAAGTGTGTTGACGCTCCTCCTTGTCCGGAGACAACAGAATGTGGACCATAGAATGAGCATAGGAATTGTGATGAGCGTCAGTAACAAACTGACATTTGCCACTGAGGCAGTGGAGTTCATGGTTGCATTTACAGTGATAATTTGAGAACAACTTACACATTTCATTGAGTGAAAGCGACACAGAATCCTGGAGTGGGGCTAACTGGCTCAACAGCTGGTATATCCGAGGAGAAATCCAAAGCAGGAACAAAACCTTACACATGTTAGCACCAAAGGCAAGAAAGTGTTGCTGAAGCTGCTTCTTGTAAGCCTCCCAGTCTTTCACCACATCGTCGTTAGGGGAGGGAAGGCAGTGTGGATGCCTGCGTACTCAACGTGGCTGACAGGTTTGTGATAGCAAGTGTAGGAGCCTGCTGCTACTCAAGGAGAGATGTAAGCAGTGCCTCAATGGCCAGAAGAACCAAAGAAACTAACCAATAGACTGAGTTAATGGAAGTGAATGCCACACTCGTCACTAGTTGTGTTACGATGTAAGACACAAACAATGGCACAGCCACAATGAATCAAAGTTTATTCTTCTTCCATAAACAAGAAAACAGCAGTTGAGAACACTGACATAAACATAGAAACAATTCTGGAACTTACAGAAACTCTTATATTGTGTTCTTATTTATTGTCAGTGAGTGCCTGCTGCGCAGTTCTTATAAGGACGACAATTCCGGTAGATGGCAAGGTGGATGCTGTGCTGTGAGCATGACTCATGTGACCACCACAGGTGATCTCTTGTGTCCATTTCATGCAGATGCCATTGGTGGAATATTTGAAGTGTAGTGTGCCAGAGGCCTGATGCTGCAGTGTGTATACAAGTGCTCTTTACAGGGTTATAGCAAAATGTGTATTAGGTCATCTAGTTGATATTGACTAACTATAGACATCAATACTTTATGTAGACAATGGAGAAGTTGTATTTGAAGGATGCACTGAGTCAGTAGTAATGATACATACAGGAAAAAAAATGAATTTGTTGTGTTCAGATTGTGCCTTAGTTTTGTAAGATGATACAAAGAAAAAAGTTAAGCATATGTTCATTTATAGTATAATCATTTTAATTGAGTCTCATGTATTCATATGTTTGAGGAAGATGCAGGTACAGTTCATTTTGCGCCCTTGTTTTCTTCTTAGTCTCAATAATGTGCATTTATTAGCTACATGTAAGCACATTTAGTTAGTCCTTAGTTGAGTAGTAGACGGATTTCACAGTACAAATTTTGAATATTGTAATATCTCACTTGCCTCAACCCCTTTGCTGCCCGCAGTTTTAATTATTGATATGTGGTAGGCTTCTTGACAACAAAATCTTCTCAGTGAATAATGCTGTTAATAGCAAAAATATTTTTTGAGTTGTAAACAGAAATTTTGTAGCATCTACTTTAACTGGATACATTTATCCCACAAATTTGCAGCAGCAAGCCTTACGTGAAGATGGACAAGATCACAGGAATGAGCAACACAGATGTGTCATGCCAACAAGTGAACCAGTCTTTACTGAGTGCAGCGCGCACACCCGGGGACCAGGTGAATCAACAACAACCACCTCTGGCATGCCTGTTGCATGTTGCAATTGCTTCACTTTGCGTTTTGGCGCTCTGGTGTGTGTTCTCACATAAAACACTGTCACAGACTGTTAAAGCTGTGTGCATATTGCAATAGTGGAATTAAATGCACGGTCAACTTACATGCATGGAAAAGTAAAGACTAAAACAACTTAAAATAAAATCAGCTTTCTTATTTTTAGTGTACAGTTTATGAAATCATTAAATACTTAGTTTTTGCTTCTGCTGTGAGCAACTTCACTCTGTTTATATAACATTTACACTTCAAATTTGGTGATAACCTCTGATTGGCACAACTAATTAGTTTCAAAGTATTACTAGAATATTCAAAATAATTAAAGTTACAGTAACTATTGAAAAACATAAGAAATTTTGTGTATCTTTCTTTTAATTTGGCATGGTCTAGTAGAAACTAATTTTTTGATAGAATATTAGAACAAGAGTCTTTGTATTTTACTGGCCCCTCCTCTTTTTATTGAAAAATCTTGCATCTTGTAAGTTTTCTGCTGCTTCTGTGCATACTTAAATGAAGTAAGCATTTCATGTTTTAAAGGAGACACATCTTTCTGTACCAGAATGATACTGCTCAGTGATTATTAAACAATGACCAGTATTAAGTGCTTTGTAACTTCTTTGAAGATTTTATTCATGTAATAAGACATTTCTTCTTAATTTCTTGTATCCAAAACGTGCGCAGTTATTTTGTGATTGCAAGTTGTAGGTGGCACTCTCTGCCAGTGAAAACATAATGTATTCACTCAGGAAGCAGAAGTTGCATGTCCTTTCTCGTTGGTCAGTAGATTGCTATAGACTACATCATATTTGTTTGTATTCACAGCTTCATTATTTGTTGTTCAAGTCATGTTTCAAGGCAAATTCTGCATTCCTAAACATTATTGCATGTTTAGTTGGCATTTTCATTTGGTTTCAGTATTTCACTAAAACCGTAATTCAGCTTCAAAAGTACCTTATGTAGCAAAACTGCACATGAACTGTTTCATATACTTCACTCCTTCATTCAAATGAGTCTACAATGTATGTGTAGTTTGATAGGCATGAGTAGTGCAACTGTTTTGGTATATTGGCACTACTTCTACTGCTTTTCCATTTTTGTACTTCTTCAAAATCAGCACCTAAAATAGTATGAATTATTATTGATTAACAGTACTCTTTATTAGATGCATGTTGCTGACGAGCTACTTTGTAAGGTGCAATACTTAATGACTTAAGAGACAAGATGTTAGTACAACTGTAGTAACTTCTATGCTATGGAATGTATGGTTCAAAATCTAGAAAATTAAGAATCCTGAATTCATTTTCAGGAGACACTCTCTCAATTTCACTGTTTCATTGATGATTGTGTTCATTGAATGTATCTTACTGTGTGTCACTGATTATGAATACTAACTGAAAATGGTTTTCTTGTAAACTTACTACTTGTTGTATTTATTCTAATTAAATATTATCATATATTTTAAACAACTTTAGGAATTTTACATTAATTGGAACCTCATTTATATAACTTTAGGAATGTAATTACTTTTCATGACTCTACTGCAGAGCAAGAAGTGTGATTATTTTCAGTTTATTATTTTGAGTGTAGTGTCTTTGAGAAATGCTCAGACTCATGATTAATTTGTGAATGTTAATCCTGAAAAGGGGATTCCTATTATGTACAGTAAATAATTTTATGTAGCTTCTTGTAAGTAATTAGTTTGTAGTAAACTGTCTCCATTAAGCTACAAAATTTATATTTATTGATATGTCAAGTGCCTGGATAAGGGCAGAGGAAGAAAGAGGAAGGGATGAAAAATTATATAGAAAGAGAGAAGTCAAAACTTCAGAGTAATTTACAATTACACTGAGAGAAAAGTCAAGCATTTAATATCAGAGTAAATCATCAGAATTCCTGAGAAATGAACAGAGCACTATTATTTGTACATATCATTTATTCAGAGATTGTCATATATCTTGGTAGACTAGCATTGGCGGACAGTGAACAAAGTGTTTATAAATCTACTAGGAATACTTTGTGTGAGTTCTTTATCTTATGGAGGCACATATTGTGGTAGTTTCTTGCATGTCTGCTTGGGAGCACCAATCTGCAAAACAGTTCCTTGAGGAATAAAGGGTATTTGCCAGCAAACAGGACCTGTTGGGATATTATGCCCTATTTAAATGTGCTATGCCTTTGTCTGACGGCACCCTGTGCTTTGAGTTGCTGGAAGTCCATTGTACCATACAGTGACAGTATCAGCATAAGCAGAGGCAGATTTGAAAATATTGTACAGTAATTTATATGCCAATAGATGATTTTCTCACCTTCAAACAAATTTAATGTTTACCAGTAACAGCAACCGTGAATACAAATACATGTGCTTTATAGTAGTAATGTAGTTGAATACATATTTAAAAATGCAACATTGTTATGTCACCAATGGCAGTATTATTCACAATACCACTTTCATGAATGTGTATTCAGTAGGACTATTGTCATTAAAAAACACATTGGGAGGACTAGTATTAATAACAAACATTACATTTGTTCAAAAATGCAACATTGGTTTGGGAATGTATGTACTGCCTTAGTAAAATTAAACAAAGCCACCAAATAATTGCCAGCAGCTCTTGACTACTTGCAGATACCCAAAATTGTATCTAGGAACCATCCCACTGACTGCTGCCTTCAAGTGGCCATACAGAATAGTACCACAATACCTGTGGAAGATGCAGCCCAGTGCTTTTCATTTGGCCACGCAGTTCAACATTGCTGTTTGATTTTTGCCTCTTGTGTAACTGGCCATCTATTTTGACTCTGTTTGTAAACAGTATTTGCATGTCATTAATTTCTGCCACTTAGTGTGCTGGTGAAAGAAAGTATTAACTTTATTTTTCAGTATCTGTCTGGTATACTTCTAAGACATACAGCATTTTCATCTGTCTTGATTTGTTTCAGCTTTCTTTCCCCTTTTGATTTGATTTGTTATAAACTATATTTTTTTTAAAAAATAGTTGGAACTTTCTTGGAGTTTGTTCCTTTTCATATTGTCATGCTACAAGATGTTTTAACATTTGTTGTTAGAATGGGAATATTTTTTTTTTATAAAATCTTAAAAAAATGTATTTATAATCACATTGTACAAATATACTCTTAATGAGAATGTAACTTATTTCTTTTGGCCTGTTGGTGGTTTAACAGTTTAACAAAAAAGTTAAATTTTGCATGTTGTTCAGCTGCTTCTTTGCATGATGCTCATACATTCTACATATCTAAATTTGACATTGCTAATGCCATAATTTGAGTAGCATTTTCTGTTTTTAATTAGCTTATGCATGTTGAAAATAATCAATTTGTGTATTCAAGAAATTAAAAAAAAGTCTTTGTGATACTTGAATAAATATGAAACTCAATAACATTGATGTTTAATTTGATAAAATATGATATAGAAAATAAAGGCATTCCCTGAGCACTTGTTACTAATGAAGACTATGTATACATAATATCCAGTATTAGAAATTGATTCAGTACACACTTCAGAGGTGTTTCATTCATTCCTCCCCCCCCCCCCCCCCCCCCCAAGCAGGAACATAAGCAAAAACCATACTGAGATGTGAGTTGTGAAATGAGTAATTTGTCACTGCTTCAGTAATTACTTCAGGGATGTGGGAAAATATTTGGCAGGAGTTCTGTAAACACAGATCATAAATGAGTAACAACATGTCCAAGCATAGCAAGTTATACTGCTCTTCTGTTGAGACTCTTTAATGTTTAAAAACATTATCACTATAATTAATGTTGGTTGTTGATACTTCTTTACATTCAGTCATTCATTCAACCATCCTCACCTAATTGGAAATGGAGCTAGGTGTAATGAAAAAATGTGGGGTGCTTACTTTTTGTGTGGCTGGGGAGGTCTGTTAGAGCAAGCTCTATGATATTGATAACTAGCAATACAATACAAACAATACAATACAATTCAATTCAATCAAATAAACCCTTCACAATGTGTTCCCAGTTTCACACAACATTTAAGGCAGATTTTGAAGTTGGCTGAACACACCCAAGTGTCTATGACTTGTAGTTCCTCTCCACATACATCTACATGTGTACTCGTAATCCACAGCACTGTGTGTGTTTTAGTGTACCCTGTACCACTAATACTTATTTTCATTCCTGTTCCACTCGCAGACAGACCGACGGAAAGACTGTCTGTATGCCTCCATACAAGCCCTAATATCTCTAATCTTATCTTCATGTTCCTTAAGTCATTATGCACTCAGCCTCAAATGCCGATTCTCTAAATTTTCTCCATAGCGCTACTCAAAAAGAATGGTTTGAGTTCACAAACCAACTCCTTAATACTTGTATGTTGTTCAAACTTACCTGTAACAAATCTAGGAGCCCACTTCTGAATTTCTTTGATTTCTTCCTTTAATCCATTGTTGTGGGGATCACAAACACTCTTAACAGTACTCAACAATGGGTTGCACTAGTTTCTTGTGTGCTGTCTCCATTAGAGATGAACCACACTTTCCTAAAATTTGCCAAATAAACTAAAATTGATAATTCAGCTTCTCTCCTACAATCCTCAAGTGCTCGTTCCATTTCATATTGCTTTGCAACATTATGCCTAGAATTTTAATTTGTGTGACTGTGTCAAGTGGTGCACAACTAATACTGTACTTGAATATTATGAGTTTGTTTTTCCTACTCATCTACATTAAATTACATTTTTCTAAATTTGTAGCTAGCTGCCGTCCATCAAACCAACTAGAAATTTTGTGTAAGTCATCTTGTATCCTCCTACAGTCATGCAATGATGACACCTTCCTCTACACCACAGCATCATCAGCAAACAGCTGCAGACTGCTGCTTACATTATCTGTCAGATCGCTTATGTGTATGGTAAATAACAATGTCCTCTCACACTTGTCCAATAACATTTTTGAAGTGGGTAGGGGCAGTTCACTTTTATAAGATTTTACAGTAGACCATTTGTGAAATGACACAACTTTATGCAACAGAAGAAGATATAGTTGGTTTTCTCCATTCTTGGTATCAACTCCTTGGAGAGGATGTGGTTAAAACTCAGTTTAATTTAGGTATTGGCTTTTTCCTGGATGGCAACTGCCATCCCTAATTATGACATGGAACGAGTCAGTTTTACAATTCTACTACACTTTGCCATTGAGAAATATAGGTCTTCTCTTAAGCTTGTGTGAGATATACTTAACTACTACATTTTTTGATTATGATTGATAGCTGAAAACAAACTTCATAAGGCAGTAATGGACTGTGAGGCTGTGGTCAGTATGCCCAAAAGAGTTGGCTGCAAGAGATTCTGAAATGAACGCCGTGTATTGTCCATGTTACACACGTTTGTACAGCAAACACTTTTGTCCTCGGTGATGAGTTGCCCCAGAGTATGATGTCAATAGAAATGGGTAGTATGTTGTGTACCATTGTTACTCCACCCATTTTCCTGTTCAAGCAGTGACTGATGATCACTTAAAATGAGTATTAGTAAGCCTCATGCAAGCTTGGAGCTCTCTAATTTTACTTTCATATCCTTTTCACTAGTTATGTGTAGGAGGAATCAGTATATTCATTGACTCTTATAGCAATATATGATCTTGGAATTTTAACAGTAAACCACACTGTGATGCAAAACAACTGTTTTACAGTGTCTGCTACTGGAGTTGGTTGTGCATCCCGTGATGCTTTCATGCTAACAAACAAAATATGCTGTTTTTCTTGTGATCTTGTTTATTTCCTTTATAAATCCTATTTATCAAGGATCCCAGATGGTTAAGCGATATTAAAGTATTGGTCAAATGAGGATTTTGTTACGATCTCCTTTCTAAGTGGACTATGCTTCCAAGGTTGTAAAAATGAATATCTACCTGGCATCTTATTTGCTACATATTTCTACTTAACTTGTCTTGCATTCTTACTATGATGTGATCATCTCACTTTAAAATCAATTCGAGTGAATAGTCACAGATCCTGATTGGGACCCACTGTTTCTGGTGATTGTTCTGATATCATATAATCAAACAGTAATGGGTCTTTCATCTTAAGCCCTTACATATGCACAATATGTTAAATGTTATGTTGATGGTCATTTGCCAATCTCTGCGCCGCATGTCAATCTTCTGTAACTCTTCTTCCATTTTGCTGCAGTTTTCTAACATAGTGACTTCTCTGTATATGACAGCATCATCCGCAAAGAGTCTTATAATGTTTCTTAAATCCATTAAGTCATTTATACACATTGTGAAAAGTAATGTCAAATAATACTCCCTTGGGGTACACCGAAAACTGCTTTTATGTTGGAATATTACGGTGTTTTGAGAATGACACGCTGTGTTTTGTTTGCTAGGAATTCTCCAATCCAATCCTACAGCTGCTCTGATGAACTGTACAGTCATATTTTGTTTGTTAGTTGACAGTACCGAACTGTGTCGCATGCCTTCTGGAAGTCAAGAATCACAGCATCAACTTCAGTACTGGTATTTACTGCTTTCTGGGTATCATGGACGTATAGTGTGACTGGATTTCACATGATACTTATTTTCAGAACTGATGTTAATTCCTATAGAGGAGATTTTCAGTCTCTAGGACTATCATAATATACAAGCATGAAACATGTTGTAAAATTCTGCAGCATGTCACTGTTAGAGGTATCTCAACCTAAGCTAACTGGCCTATAGTTTTGTGCACATGTTTGCCAACCCTTCTTGAAATCTTGAGTGACCTATGCTTTTCTCCAATCACTGGGAATACCCTTGACCTATGGTACGCTGCTGCTAGAGGAAGAGCAAGTTCTTTTGCATACTCTCATGTAACCTTTCCTCTGTTAAACAATTTGAGTTGAACTTCTGTCCCACGGTTACATGTTTTGGTGTATTATTTTGACATTCGTATGACAATTTAAAGGAGGAAATGAAACATGATCTTCCTCACTCTAACAGTTCCAGAAAGGCATTTAGTATTTTAGCCTTCTCTCTGTCATTCTCCATTTCACTGTCATTATATTCATAGAGCGTCTGGACTAATGGCTTTGATACATTTACTGATTGCACGGTACTTAACACTGTTCGCTGGTTTTGGCTAGATTTTTGTTTGACTGTGATGCTTTGGCTTCATTTAAATGTGTAGAGAAGCTCTCGTTGCTTTGGAACAGCTTTGTAACATAGATGTCAAACCATGGCATGTCTTTCCGACACATAACAACTTTGCATGGCATATACCTGTCTAAGGCATATTGTACAATGCTCTTTAACTTTGTCCAGGAATGCTTAACATTTTTGGTTTGAATGTGAATGTTTCATGTTGACTGCCCACATAATCTGAAATTTGTTTAGTGTTGCACTTGCTAAGCAGAAATGTCTTCCTACTATTCTTTACATTCCTATTTACAGCTGTGTTCAGTGATGCTGTAATAGGTTTCTGATCACTGCTTCCCCATTCTGCGTTTAGTCGGAAAGTTCAGGCCTGGTGGTAACTAGGAAATCTAAGATATTACCTCCATGAGTCAATTCTCTGATTAACTGCTCAAGGTGATCGTGAGATAAGGCATTTAGAACAATTTCACATAATGCCCTGACCTACCAGCCTTAGTCACTTAACTTCCCTGGTCTATAGCCAGTAAATTGGAATCTCCCCCTAATACTATGACGTGATGAGGAAACTTGAACGAAACCTTCACTCATATCTTGTACCGCTATTGCTCCTGAGGCAGGGGGTCTGTGAAAGCACTAACCTCACTAGATATTATCATATAATTTACATCTGTAAACAATGCCTCTTCCACCAGCGCTGAACATCCTTGCGATATGCATTCCGGTTGGAATTTCATTACTGTTAACATCAGGTTTCACTTAGCTTTCTGTTCCTTGTGCTGTTTGGGTATATTACTGTTCATAGTCAAACAATGGAAAATCCAGGATGGAATGTAACAATATTATGAGAAGAAAAGTTGGTACTCACCATATGACGGAGATGCTGAGTTGCAGATAGGCACAACATAAAGATTTTTCACACTTAAAGCTTTCAGCCAATGGCCTTTGTCAACAATAGACACCTGTACGCCCACATACACACTCACGCAAACGCAACTCACACACACGTGACTGCAGTCTCCGGCAACTGAAACCACACCAGTGCATGATTGGAGTGGCGACTGGTTGGGAAAAAGGAGGAGGCTGGGGCGGCCAGGGGGAGGGAAAGTATGATGGAGATAGTGGACAGTGAAGTGCTGCAGGTTGAGCAGAGGCCAGGGGATAGGTGGGGAAGGAGGAGGGAAAGTAGTGGAAAATGAGAGAAATATAAATAAATAAATAAAAAAATATAACAAAATAAAAATATATAAAAATAATAATAATAATTATTATTATTTTTATTATTATCATTTATATATATATATATATATATATATATATATATATATATATATATATATATATATATATATATATATATATTATTTCTATTTCTCTCGTTTTCCACTACTTCACCCCCCTCCCCCCTTCCGCCATATCTCCTCTGCCCACTCAACCTGCAGCACTGTCCGCCATCTCCACCATACTATCCCTCCCTCTCCCCACTCCAGCCTCCTCCCCCCCCCTCCCCCCCTACCCAGTCACCACTCCAATCACACACTGGTGCTGCTGCTCACAGTGTGGTTTCAATTGCCTGAGACTGCAGTCGTGTGTGTGTGTGTGTGTGTGTGTGTGTGTGTGTGTGTGTGTGTGTGTGTCTTGTTGACAAAGGCCATTGGCCAAAAGCTTTAAGTGTGAAAATCTTTTTGTTGTGCCTATCTGCAACTCAGCATTTCACCTACATAGTGAGTAGCAACTTTCCTTCTCATAATATTGTTACTGTTTATAAGTGAGAGGACCTTTCCATCTAAAGTGCTACATTTAAATTACATTACACCAGCGTTTTCTTTCTCCGATCTGCCATGGTGAATGCTACTCTCACTCTGATTAATGGGGTTGATGCTCTTTTATGTCTGAAATCAGAACATATCTTATTGTGCCTTTGGAGGAATTTCTCTGTTGTACAAAACCCACATATGTATGCTATGTGTACTAAACTATCCTGAGCCACTTCCTGTGTATTGGACACCCAAGCTGTGAATGGGTCCTACAGTTCTCCACTTGAGAGTGGAAGTCAAGAAATCTGCATCCAAGATCTTCATGGAATTGTCTTAGCCTCTAATTTAAACTTCTACTCGCCTCCAAACCTAAGGACCTATTCGGTTCAGGGAATAATGTTGCAAAATGCTAGCTTTATTTCCATGCCACATGTGATGCTAGCGTCTTCACCAAAGCAGCCAGCCAACTAGGAATTGAGGGTGGCATTTGAACCCAGGTGGCAGCACTTGAAACCAGGTGGCAAGTGTCATTTCTGCTGACTTGAACGATGATCTACAACCGACTGAATCCATTGCATACACTTGCTTTCAGCAAAGATTTCTCCGCATCTTGCATATGACCCCAGATGGACAAACAAACTGAACACTGATCTTCTTTGTGGCCTGCCACTATTTCCTTAAGAGATCCCATCACCCACCTAATGTTGGAATTCCCTATGACAAGCAATCGCACTCTCTGCACATGTCCAGACCTTTCAGGAAGATCGGCCCCAGCAGACAAGGTGGCCTGTGCTGGCCCAGATGTACTTTCAGCAATGGGCAATACCTCATACCTGACTTCAAGCCATAAATGGAGAGCTGTACGGCCAGAACCCATTTTCATATTTCACCCAGAGATTTGTGACCCTGCCACTATTCGCTGTTCACTGTCAGGTGAGTGACCGTCCAGAACAATCAAATCAGTAACACTGTGACATCAGCAATTCCAGGCGACACGCTATAGGCACCAGAGTTGTTCAAGCATTTGTCCCAGATGCCCCAATGCTACTTCAGCCTAAGGCAGAAACCTGAAGCCCGTCAGCCGTGGCCAATTCCCCTTACATTCATACACAATAAGTGCAGACTCTATCTGTCTTTAATAAGTGATTGTCTGTACTAGAGATAATGGAACACTAACCCAAGTAGTTGCTCCATGGACTCTTAAGCACTGCTGCATCTCTGTTTCTGCTTATCACTGGACTACGAAGTTAGCTCACGTGACACTATTCTCAGAAAATATGCGAACACTCAGAAAAAGTTAATTAACACTAATCACAGAGTTAAATTTTCAGACACTGTTGAGAACAACAACTAAACTAAATGGGTGTACTGTATAAACAGAAACTGCTGCTGCTAGTGGAGCACCGTCATTGTGATTCATCTAAGTTCAGTGACAGACCATGTGCAGAGAACCAGTTTGTAATTCAGTGATGACTTTGCAACTCATTAAATGTCAGTGATTATGTTATTAGTGACGCAGTGGAAGTGAAGCACATTTGGAGGACACCTGCCACTTTTTCATGGCTGAAGCTCTAACTTTGTATAGGAAATCGGTAACAGCACAATGCAAAATTTTGCGGATCATTAGTGCTTTCTTAGCAAAAACATAAACAATTTAATTTCATTTAATTCTATAATGTGCCTTTATTCAGCAGAGACTGACCTGCTGTTGAAGTTTATGGAATAAGGTGTAAATGCTTCAGGGGAGAAAGCGTTGAACTGGAATCAGACTACATGATGGTTGGTTGTTCCACTTCTTGGTAAGCATATTGGAGATCCTATAGGATGGCTATCAGCTCTGATGTGAGAAAGTCATATTTGGTGGAAGCATATATCTTCCTTTGTTTTTGCAATAAAACCCCAGTTAGCATCCTCCTTTTGTTAGTGATATGTGATGTACACGGGCCTGATGCATCTCCATTTGAGTAGATTGTTTGCTAGAACACTGCAAATAGCTCTGTCTGTAAAAATGGTGTCTAATAAGACTCCCAGCTGGAAAAACAATGCATTCATAACTAGCAGAAAAGTAGTTTGATTTCTGGGCTGATCTGCTCCCAATGATACGACTTGCTGTTGCAATCTCCATCTTGGATGGAGAAACCTGGTTAGCCAATATCTCAAAATAAAACTCATTTTGCTTAGTTCTTGAATATTTGATAAGAGCTTATTTTCTGTAATCTGTGCTTGTTTTAATAAGAATCTTACATTGAGGAATTGATGTAGATGTAGTAAGGGTTTGGTCATCTCCATAAGTAGTGTGTTTCTTGCTGAGCACCATGGCAAATACTGAGTGCATTGCATTGACACCATCAAGATAGTGTAAAGTTGAATTGTAATCAGAACCAAAGCACAAAATAGACTTGTAGTTCAGTGCAGTATTATCATTTGTCCAGCTATCTGGTCTGCTTCTCAGAAGTCGCCCATTAGTGAACATAGTAGATTTATCAGTATTTTGTGCTTTACAGTAGTTTGTTTAGTGTTCAGAACCACTGGAAATTGTTGTTAACGAAAAATCTAAACTTTTACTGCTGTCTAAACAGCTACTTACTTTCAGTTTCAAAGTCTGTCTAATTACTGGTGTCTGATGAATGTACTCCTTCTTCATTTGTTGAGGCGTGTAACACATTTACCAAAAAGTACAAGCAATTGAGCAACTGATTGCTTCATTTTATGCAGATCCAATGCCACTGTTACACATTCTGGATCATGTTTTTAAGTCTTACAGAATACAAATTTATATATTCTTAATAACGAATGTTATTCACTGGCTTCTGTCTTGATACTCTTACCAAACCATTAGGCAGAGATCTTAATAGTTAAAAAAGCGTCTGGCATTGTTGCCAGGAGAATTTATTTACGTTAAGCACTACTACAACAAATTTTAAGGGTTGGAATACGTGTCCGTTTTTAGCCAGCATTATTGCCAATCTGAATTATTCTATTTCTACTCAGTATCCATTCTGCTAGATTAATTTGAAACTAAAATAATCGTAATAAGGAAAGTTCATTGCATGGCAAGTGCTGCGATTAGAGCCACAAGAAAAAGAGCTGCAACAAATACACTAGTTTCCACAAGTCAGAAGTTACAAAATTACATCACTAAAAAAATATATCTGATGAAATAAACAAAGGGTAGAGCACATTGGATGACTGTAATAAAACATGAAAACATATTTCCCACAGAGTTTGTACAGGTGCTGTTCAACATGCTTGAAATATACAAGTAGCCAGTATCTTGTTAAGTTGTAATGTAAAAATAAACAGTGGTGTTCAGACACTGAGAATCAGCTTAGCGCTGAGGAGATGGTAATGACATGGGGAAACCAGGAAAAAAAGATAATCAAAGAGGCAGTCTGCTATGTGTGTGGAGACCCCACATATCATTTGAATCCATCTCATCCTGGAGTCTGAGTGCCCTGCACCTCCTCAATGTAGCCGATGAAGGAGCTAATAGTTTTGAAAGCTAGGATGTTTTTTGACTTTTGTGTGTTTCTGTAGGCAGTACTGGAATTTCACCTACTAATGTACAGCCACCAAAGCATAAAGGATGATGTAATACTGCTTTCATGTTTCCCTCATTATTCCAAGTACAAAATCAGTTATAAGTTCATGTGTCAATACCTTGTATTTTACTTTAGCTAAAAGGTCTGTTGTGATATGTATTGTATTTGATTGTACATGGGCATCATCATTCCTCTCCCAGAATGTTTCACCGTTTCTAGCTACAGGAAAGAAATTATAGAGCACCATTGGAGATTGTTAAATGGAATTTGCTTGCTGCAGGTCTGTGCCTGTATGTTTCTTAGCAAACCTCTTCTGAACAATCACCCCTTCCTACAATATACACTATCCAGGACTAAACCTTACACATTTTGCAGTAGCATTTATGTAGTTACATATTTCAAATCATACAAACATTATCTCTTTCTGTTTTGCACTACTACATTATCTCAGTCATAGCTTTGAAATCTTTTTTCAAGTAGTCTTTTTATTGTAATGATGAAGCATTTGTGTCCACTGCTGCTTATTTTACTCATCTGAAATTATTAATACCCTGCCATTTGGCAACACCACAGTGGTGTCGTGAGCATAGTATTTCACAGTGGCCAGCGACAGCACTTTAGTATCTTTTGCATTCTGTTGGTGTTTTGTTTAGGTAACAATAAGTTACCACGCGTACCGGTATGAAATGAGCGTTAAGGTACAAATGTGTTGATAGGGAACATTTGTTGTGAATGAGCCTTAATTTTTTTTGTTTGGTTGGTATGACATCTGCTAAAGATATTTAGTATGCATCAAGTCATGGAACAAACATCATCATATGTTTTCATCATAGAGTAGAAATATCTCTGGAGTGAGCATTCATAAGCGGAGAATTGATTTTGTGTTGTCAACATACATTGCCACAATGGTCACGTGATCTCGGGACGCTGTAGATTTGTCCGACATTTGTCCTATAAATTTTGAATGTTGTCATATCGCTAATAAAGACAGATTCCCTTCGTAAGTGCTATGGATTTAGTATAGACATTTTGCAGGCACCATAGTAGTTCACGTCTGATATTTGACATAAATTGTGCTCTTAGCTTTGAAGAGCAAAATGAACGAGCATGACGTCACAGAAGCTTCACCTCAGCATGTATTTACAATGTCTTTCATGTCACATCTCGTCAAGTCGCTTAACACAGTACTGAACGGCAAAATTGGTGTTTTGAGTCACCATCCCTAATATGCATAAAATGTTAGAGTATAGTATCAGAACTGAGGAGCTAACAATGACTAAGTTTGTCAGTGGGCGAAGCAAACTTTATAACCTATGTTCTTGAGCAGTTATGTTTGGTAAATTACTGAGAAGTGAGACAACGTTTCAAAACATCGACAGTTATTTGCTAAGAAAATATGTACATTCATACACATCAAAGAAAGCTTCAAACGAATTAATGAAGCTTGTTAAACTTATCCATTATGTTTCTTCTTACATAATTAATAACGTCATAAACAACTGTATTTTACTCCTTCATTAAAGCTGGCTTTTTTGCTTAAAATGTCATATGGTGGAATTTGCTTCGTCTACTTATGTTCTTATACATATACATTGTGGGCGTCAGTGCTGTTGTGTTATCGTAAAACCTAAATAACTTTTCGCCTTCAGATATACGACCTCGGTTGTGTAAGAAAGTGGAAAAAATATCCCACTCGTCATGGAACATCTCCAATTTGTCACTAAAGCAAAGCGCTATTGTAAAATAAAGATTATGAAGATACAACAGGGCAAAATCCACTATTATAAGGAGGAGGAGTGCAGCGAAAATAGGTTAACCTAAGATGTTAACAGACTGGTACCGTCAAAATTTTCTTCCTGAGAAACTTTGACGTACCGTGAAATGACGTGACGTTCCGTTGACGACCTGTGCAAATGCCTCCATTCGAAAGGTATTGTGGAATGTTTTGATGTTATGTGACAAGACGTTACGTCACCTGATGGCGGACATGAATTGGCGTTAAACAATCGCCGTCATCCCTAGATCACGTGACAATTCCAGTTTAATGTTGACAACATGCGCAGGACGCAATGCTCACTCCAGAGATATTTCTGCTCTATGGTTTTCATTGTGTTAACAATGTCGAATTTTGTACCAGAACGTGATGTTTTTCAGAAAGCATTAATTTTTTGTTTTCATTTGAAAATAAGTGCTGCAGAGTCGCATGAATGCTTGTCGAGGCATATGGTGATCATGCTCTATCAGAAGCAACATGCAAAAGATGGCTTCAATGGTTCAGAAATAATGATGTTGATGTAAGAAATGAAGAACGTGGAAGACCTCCAAAAAAGTTCGAAGACACCGAATTGCAAGCAATATTGGATGAAAATGATACTTTGAGTCAGAAGCAAATGGCAGCAATGCTAAATGTTGCACAACAAACAATTTCTGACCGTTTGAAAGCTATGGGAAAGATCCAAAAGTGTGGAAAATGGGTGCCACATGAATTGAATGAAAGACAGATGAAAAACCGAAAAACCATTTGTCAAATTTTGCTTCAAAGACATGAAAGAAAATCAGTTTTGCATAGAATTGTTACTGGCGATGAAAAATGGATTTATTTTAAGAATCCTAAATGGGAAAAATCATGGGTTAATCTGGGACAACCATCAACATCGACTGCAAAACCAAATCGATTTGGCAAGAAGACAGACAATGCTCTGTGTCTGGTGGGATCAGAAAGGTGTGGTGTATCATGAGCTTCTAAAACCTGGTGAAACTGTGAATATTAATCGCTACAAACAACAAATGATCAATTTGAGCTATGCATTGATCGAAAAAATACTGGAATGGGACAGAAGACGTGGCAAAGTAATTTTTTTACACGACAATCCACCTGCACACAAAGCAAAACTGTTTCAGGATACAATCAAAACACTTTGCTGGGAGCTGTTACCCCAACCACCGTATTCACCAGACTTGGCCCCTTCCGACTACCATTTGTTTTCGTCAACGGGACACGCATTGGCTGAGGAACACTTCGATTCCTATGAAGAAGTCGAAAATTGGGTGTCTGATTGGTTTGCTTCAAAAGTCGAACATTTCTATTGGCATGGTGTCCTCAAATTGCCAGAAAGGTGGTCAAAATGTATAGAAAGCAATGGTCAGTACTTTGAATAAAATGTTTTTACTTTTCAATTCAAAATTAGTGTTTCATTTTCACAAAAAAACACTCATTTCATACAGGTACACCTGGTACACACGTCAACAAGTTTTTTATTTTTGCAAGTACGCAAGTACTTGTGCCCTTTCATCATGGCAGATGAAAGAGACGATCCAATTATTTATGATGAATACATGGAGCAAAACTTGGAGGTTGCCACTACATCACATACGTCACATCATTATCTGGTTGACAGACTTTCTGGTGGAGACTGTTTCGCTGCGTATCATATGAAACAGTAATACTAAGTACCAAAGACAATGCAAATAAACAAATCTATGAAACAAAAAAATTTTGTATTTATTTACATATGTATATCTTCGGAATTTCATGAAGGTAGGGGAACAGGGTTGAGAACTTATGAGAACAATGAGATTAGTAAAACATAATAATTTATAATATCCAGATAATGTCAAGAAAAGCCAGTGACAAGCCAAGTAATCCGAATTAGCGCTGCCAGTGCCAAGCGAGTAAGTTTATAAGAGACTTGTGGACGGCAAACTGTTAACTCTACTGTAATGTATGACAGTGCATCTTCATATTTGACTTTTTGACATCAGTAATATCTAAAAGCTGCTCAATGTTTGTCACTTTAGATTTTTCATTCACAGCTATGGTTTTTCCTTCCATATATGTACCACACCACACCTCAACACACATTAAATAATGTTATCATCACTATCTTCTGCTCCCCCCCCCCCCTTCCCCCCCCCCACACACACACACACACACACACACACACACACACACCACTCTCTCCTTTAACATTAAGCACAGCAAGTAAATTTCAGGGTACCAGCAGCAAATGATTTATTAGCATCTTGTAGTTGGTTACAGGTGCCTGTTTACGTCAATGAGTATTCGCCGATAGACAGGGGTAAACTATAACATTTGCATTCAGAAATAGAAGTTGTTCTTTGCTTTACACCTTTGTTGACTTGTATATTCTATCCTTAGGATGATGCACACACCGATTTGGTCTTATAGGGCGTATACACCCCAGAAAATCTGGCAAAGTCTGGGAATATTTTTATCTGGGCAAAATCTTCCAACCAGAGAATTTTTTTAGAAACCTGGGAAGTTTTCATTGTTTTAGTTTTCAGTTAAAATTATGTAGTTTTGGCTGGTAAGAACTGAAACTCTTACAAAGAATTTTATTTTAGTTCATTACTGCAGAATAATGCAGCAGCAATAAAACATAACCGAGGGAATAACACCAAAATAAAACTGTAGTTACGAAGAAAATATGTCACTTACAACAACTAAACACAGGGCACCCACAAGCATCTCCTGACAGCAAAATGTGTCACAGATTATGCAATACTCCTTAACAACACACTGCTTCAATGTGTGTTTCTCATGGGCCTCATTTTGATGAGAGCGTGATCTCACAACTGTTTACATTTCTAACAGGTCGCAAGAAAATATTGTGAATGGTGGTTTGAGAAACGTTACTTTCAAAGTACATTTCCTTTTACACAAGATGAGTTGTGTTACATGTGAGAATGTGAGATGAATTTCTTAAATGATGGAGCATTAGACTCTCATTCCAAATTTAACACTGAGGACCAGCCACTTAGAAATATTTTGGTCCCAGAAGACAAATCATTTAGGCCATTATTTAAAATTTTACTGGCACATATATGTTTGATATCTTAAACGGTAACACATGCTAAAACAGACCAAGGTTCAAAGTTAGTTTTTCATATTCATTTTAGTTCTTTCATAGATATCAAATCATGCAATAATGATGACAAAAAGTCCGAAGTGAGTTCTTGAGAAATTTCACATGTGGACTTTTCTGTAGAAAAGTTGAAGTGCTCGATGGAAATTGTATTCAGAGAGGCAACTCATGAAATATTCATTCCAGAGCAGTGAAATTTATAATCATGCTTGTTGAAAATATTGTGCTAATGCAATTTAAGCTGTGTGCTTAGGATTCTGCTTAAGCACACCCTCAGAAATAACAGCAAAAATTTTTTAGCGATCGGTGTTATATGTGAAAGCTTAACTTTTCTTGTAGCTGTACCATATGCACATTAATTTAAACCATTAACTTTTGCTATTTGTGTGTTTGTGCTATCTAACAATGATGTTGCTGTTGGCTGAGTACATCACATGTCCTATGCTTCGAATATCTGCTGTAATTGGCTGGTGAGGCCACGTGCCGTGCCAGGAAGTTCAAAGTTGGTGTATAAAACTTTTACCATTCAAAGTATTGATAAATTTTACAGCTCCAGAGGAAGGTATATTGTCATTTAACATGGAAAAATGTGCTTTCACTAGGGGTATAGTGTCTTTTCAACCAGCAAAAAGTATATTTACACCTGAAGACAGTGTATTTACACCTGAAAACAGATATCCTGGTTAACAAAATCTGCAAAAAATCCAGGATTTTTTTTTGTTTTGTCTTGTCTGCATATGCACAATGACTTACTGTTATTCTTAATTCTGTAGATTGAAATGCAATAGTCCACCATTTGGAAACATATTATACCAAATAATACATGGAGTCCATAAAAGAATGTCCCAGTTTCAATGGTATATTATAATAGTGTAATTTTAGACTGGTTACAACAGATCATACATTAAATTGAAGGTAAACTAACCTAGTTTTTATTACAAATATGCAATATGCGCACTTTTAGTTATGTGTCACACGTCCATCCTAAAATCCCGTTTTCTCACATTTCGGTTAACAAGTCTGGGGTAATGGAAGCAATTTTGTATCTCCACTGTAGCCAATCATTCGGTAGCTGCAAATCTTTTATAAAGCCCCAAACGAAAAATTCGCGTTGTGTGAGGGCAGGTGAACAGGGAGGCCAGCGGGAAAGAACTGTGTTGTATTGGCCATTATGACTATTCCAACATTAAGGGACTTACATGCTCAGTTGCTCGTGTACAAAGAGATGGCAGTGGAGAGGGCTCCATCTTTTTGCCGTATAAAGTTTTCAGATTCATCTTTATATTAAGGAAAGAGACGCTCTTGCAACATATGCAGATATGCCACCAGTTACAATAACTTTAGTGGGGGGAGGGGGGGGGGGGAGGAGATCCATACTTTTGATGTCAAGACACAACACAGAAAATATTTAAATCAGGGGTATCTCTTTGATATTGTACAAGTTCACGAGAATGGCCTGACACCTCACCCCCCCCCCCCCCCCCCCTTGCCGCCCAGATATGAGTTTTATGGGTAATTACCTCCTTACTTATATTTAGAAACAAAGATGATGTGACTTACCATACGAAAGCGCTGGCAGATCGATAGAAACACAAACAGACACATACATACACAAAAAATTCAAGCTTTCGCAACAAACTGTTGCCTCATCAGGAAAGAGGGAAGGAGAGGGAAAGATGAAAGGAAGTGGGTTTTAAGGGAGAGGGCAAGGAGTCATTCCAATCCCGGGAGCGGAAAGACTTACCTTACCAACCTATCCGAACTCCGGAGATGGGAACGTGCTCTTCAATATATCCTCTCTTCCCGTTACCCACCAGGCCTCAATCTCCGCTAATTTCAAGTTGCTGCCACTCACACCTCACCTGTCATTCAACATCATCTTTGCCTCTGCACTTCCGCCTCGACTGACATCTCTGCCCAAACTCTTTGTCTTTAAATATGTCTGCTTGTGTCTGTATATGTGTGGATGGATATGTGTGTGTGTGCGAGTGTATGTATACCTGTCCTTTTTTCCCCCTAAGGTAAGTCTTTCCGCTCCTGGGATTGGAATGACTCCTTGCCCTCTCCCTTAAAACCCACTTCCTTTCATCTTTCCCTCTCCTTCCCTCTTTCCTGATGAGGCAACAGTTTGTTGCGAAAGCTTGAATTTTGTGTGTATGTATGTGTCTATTTGTGTTTCTATCGACCTGCCAGCGCTTTCGTATGGTAAGTCACATCATCTTTGTTTTTAAATATATTTTTCCCGCGTGGAATGTTTCCCTCTATTATACCTCCTTACTTAGATGGATAGTTCACTCACAAAGTTAAAGAATGGAAAATCCAGAATGGAATGTAACAATGTTATGAAAGGAAAGTTGCTACTCTCCATATAATGCAACTCACACACACAACGGCAGTATCTGGAACTGAAGCCACACTGTGAGCCGCAGCACCAGTACACGCACTGTGTGTGTGTGTGTGTGTGTGTGTGTGTGTGTGTGTGTGTGTGTGTGTGTGTGTGTGTTGGCTATACAGCATTTACTAGCTGTAATCGATATGGATGCATGTGTAAATGTTTTCTTAAATCTTCTACACTATCATCTTTAGCATCTGAAATTCAAGACCTGCTTTCCTAACTGACTTCTTAGGGCTACGAAGGTAAGATGTGCTGACTTGCTGGATTGCCACAAGTTCTGGAAATCAGGGAATATCAGAGAATTTCAAACGAGTCAGGGAAATCAGGGAAATTTCGAAAAAAACACTGGATAAATCTCGTTTTTGTCTGAGCAGATGAAATGGTTTGTTAACCGAGATGTCATGCATGGCTGGGTGCAGTTGAGTAAGTGTGTCACTTCCCTACTCCCTCATGCTTACTGCTTTTTCCCTTCCTACCATTCCCCGCAGCTTGTAGTCAGTGCTGCCACCACTTTTTGTTACTAGCCTAGCAGCTGATGACAAAAGGGAGGGAGGCATGAGGAGTGGTTTGTTTGGATCTGAGTCTAAGAGATTGATGATGCAGTAGCCCGAGACGACGGTCATGTGTGCACGAGGTTTGTCTGAGTGATTGTGTGTGAGCGCTCTCGTTTTCTGATAAAGGCTTTATCTGAAAATTTTGTTGTGAAAGTGTGATTGTCCTTTCTATGTGCCTGTCTGCAGCTCAGCGATCATCTTTATGGTGAGTTGCTACCTATCCTCATTCGTACTGATTCTCAGAGCCTTTGCACAAGTTATCTGTTCCATGGATTGATCCCCACGGTCTCATTTCATCAACATGATGTCTGCGACATGTGACCTGTGAATAGCTGGCCACATGAGTGCATTTCCACAATGGGCCAAAACTGCAGGGCGTTTCTGTGGGTATCTCTAATAGACCACGCCTGCTGATCTGAAGCCGATCATTTCCCACTAATGGCAGGCCCTACCCAACGGATCTGGTCTTACCGATCTGCCCACAGGCCGGGTCTATTTAAGTGTGGCATAAACCGGAAGGTTTTTGTGATATACCCATGGACCCAGGACAGAGGTGCTCCTTGGCAGGCCAGAGGCCACGGGCGATGGATTTCAGGAATTGTGACTGTCTCACTGCAAGTACGAGGGTGGTTTGAAAAGTTCTTGGAATGGAATAGAAAAAAAGTACTTGCATCACTGAAACTTTTTTTAGTTTTCAATGTAGATTAATGCACTTGGTCCAACAATGTTCCAGTGCCTTGATACCATCTCTAAAATGAGTTTCCTCCAGGCCTGCAAAATAGTTGTCAACTTCAGCTATCAGTTCTTCATTTGAAGTGAATTTTCATCCACCGAGAAAAAAATTTCAGTTTTGCGAAGAGATAGAAGTCTGACAGAGCCATATCAGGTGAATAAGGCAGGTGTGGCAACAATTCATACTGGAGTGTGTGCAATTTTGCCATGGCGACAGCACACGTATGTGGGCGCGCGACAGGAGTCGAGGCATCCAACTTGCAGATAATTTTTTCATTTCTAATTCTTCAGTTAAAAATGTGATGTACCCTTTCAGATGACATCTGGCAAGCGTGAACAGTTTCACGCACTTTCAATCGGTGATTCTTTTTGACCATTTTGTGCACTTTTTGCAATGATTTCGGAGGTAGTGAAAAATCTTGGCCGACCACTGCGTGGATGATCAACTAAGCACTCCTGACTAAATTTAAATTCATTTGTCCACTTGGCAGCAGTTGAATATGAAGGAGCAGAGTTCCCCAGTGTATTCTGAAAATCGGTGTGAATGTCCTGCTTTCATACTTTTCTTTGTGAAGTACTTAATTACTGCTTGAATCTCGATTTCCTTCCCGCCCCCTCCCCCCTGCCCCTCTCATCTTTGCAAATCACTGTGGGAGAACAACAACAGAGCCACATCATCGCCACAGCCCTCTTCCAAGAGCACAGACCTGGCATGTGTATACAGGCAACAGTCCAATGAATATAATGTGAACAACTCGTCTCACTAGTGCTGACCTCCCGTGGTGATTACGAGATCTTTTCAAACTACCCCTGTACATTGTACAGTGCAGTGTTTTATAGACATTTTATTTATCGTTCTTCATTTTGGCACTTCGAAAGCAGTTTATATATTAGAAAGTATGCACAGTAAGACGACGAAAATTGTGGCAGTTGCTGGCGGTTTGTATGCTATGTACTCATATACTTCTCAAAAGAAAAATCACACAATACCTGTAAAATAACAGACGTAAGACAATAACAAACATTGTAGAATGAACATTTTATTGGCAGTCACCTATAGTGTTGATTTACACAACTTCTCCCTGCCTTATACACTTCTTTCAAGAGGCCCACTTTTTTCTCATATTGTTTCTGAAATCAGTGAAGGTCTTGCAACTCCAAGGAAATGTGTAATTTTGTCACAAAATGTGTTTTGTTTTATTGAAATAAGATAACAGCAGTGGTCTTAACATTTGGCGTGCTTTCTCCATCTAAAAACCATTCATTACAAATGTTGATGTTATTATTTAAGATTTTTGCTCTATGGGGGAGAATTACAGAAGTCCTTACTTCTTTTTGTCAATTTATGTCTTTACTTACCCTGGAGATCTCAGGGAAATAAGCTAAAACCTGCCTGGAAGGCAGGGAAATATCAGGGAATTTCACTTGGGGAAACTTATGGCAACCCTGCTTGGTCAGCACCCTCTGTAGACACTTTTGGTCTTCCCTGGCCTTTACCTCTGCACACACACACACACACATCCGGTTGTTGTGAACTGACTGTGCCATAGACAAATGTTTTTGACACATGGGGGATCACAGTTAAAGTGTAAACGAAATGCACTTTGAACTGAAATCACAGATTCATTTGTTTAGGGGATTGATATATAAGTAATAGTTTTGAGTAAGACATTAATGATGTTAGGCTTCGTTATTAACTACCTAAAGTTTGACAGCTCTCTCACAAATTGTGATATGAAATACAGAGTAGTTTAAATTTCCACGGTAATGAACTAGCCAGATTGTGGTTGATATGTGTACAAAGAAATGCATGAAACAAGTATAAAATTCCTAATCTTGAAGAGATCAGCATAAAAAATGTGGGTAGTTTTGTTACTAGGAGAAGGAACATCTGTCACTACAACAAAAATGCTGGAGCTGTAACTGACCTCGTATTACGAAATGTGCTGCATAGAAACTCATTGTGCACTTCTGTTGCTCTCAAGACATTTTCCCCATGTTTCTGGTCTGTCTTTTACCAACATATCCTGTCTTTGATAATGTTACGTAAGTTTTTCTGCATTTTATTATCTTCCAGTTGCCAAAAATAGAGCTCGCTTTGCATTTTTATTGCCAACTAATGTCATGTATTGGTTTTAGAGTATTTTCTTTCTGTCATTATCTTTTTTAGTGTTTTTTTAGACTTGGATAGATAAATAAGTAATAAATAAGATTAGCTTTTTTGTACTATTTACAGCTCCACAATATAAATTACAATCTCTTGACTGAGAGAGCTAGGACACTCTGTAAATTATCATTTTAAATGTGATTAAAATCTCTCTGGCTACCTCATATAATATTTTCCGTTGCTGCCCTTAATTGCAAAAACTGAATATCTGGATGGGTCCTTTGAATAGAACATGACTGGTATCTTACCCTGCTCTTTTCCATTACAAGCTTCTGCTCCATATAATGACCATGATGTTTAAATCCAGTCTCTCCCTCTCTCTCCCTCGCTCCCTCCCCCTCCTCCCTTTTTTTCCTGCTCATATCTTAGTTTCTATTATGGAATGGTAATTAACCCACACCTTACATAATTGAGGGCAGATCACATCATTCTTCCATAAATTTTTGGCATGTGTTCTTTACTAATGGTGTCCAATTGGAGTAATTAATTTAAGACTTTTGTTACATATGTGTTTATCTTTCATTGTTTTATATTATACATATTTGGGTTAGATGTTTGAGTAAATTTTCTTTCTAGTTAAATACTATTGAGCTCTGTAGAATTATAAATACATTGTTCTCTAAATTGAGAAATTTTATGTAATGGAATAAATTATTTACACAAATGTCTTTTGTTGTAGAATTACCGATCCCGGAAGTGTAGTATTGTCCAGGAAGAGGAGGACGAAGACGACATGACATCGTGTTCTGGCCGTGAAGAGTTGGCTCCACCTCACGGTTCCTTGAATAGACGTGGTTCTCGCTCAGAGGGAAAATTAAACTTGGCGCTGCAAGAGCGTCTGGCAGAGTCGGAGCGTCGAAAAGATGGCTCCTCTGCAGGGAATACTGCAACACACAAGATGTCAGTTCCATCCAGCGGTGCCTCAAATTCTGGAGGGGGAATACTCCACGTTGGCATTCGTGATGATACATCACAGCGACCAGTTACAGTGTGGGCTTCACCGGCAAAGAAAGTTCTTCCTACAACAACTGAAAGTTCAAGACTGCGATCGTCAGCAGAGTTGTCTACAAAACTAACAGCTACGTATGCCACAAGTAGCACAAAATGGCAAACGGGAATGAAACAGACAGTTCCATTAGTGAAAGTGCCACTGAAAAAACCAACTTCATTAACCTCAAGAGACTCCATTTCATCCCAAACCCCCTGTCCATCCACAACTACATCTTTTATAACAGAATCTTCCACGATATCCATACCTATACATACATCCTCTCCAGCTATGGAGCAACCTTTACTTCCAAAATATAAGACAATGCCATCACCTACTCGTCCATTACATACTGTTCTGGGTTCACCTCCACTGAATGAAATATTTGAGGAAGGTGAAAGTGTCATCGGAGATACGACACGCTCTAGTCAGACCTCTCGCAGCTACGTCAGTCGTCAGAACTACGAGCAGCGCCGAAGTAGGTTCCACAAGACACGGACAGCATCATGTAGTTCTTCGGATGCCAGTGATGACGATAGTGAGAGTCGCAAGAAACGTGCTCATAAGATTACTGGTGACGCAAAGCCATTCCAGCAACAGAGGAGAGATTCACACGATGACTCTAGTGATTCCCAAGATCCCGGTGGAAGTGGAGGTGCTGGTGGAGGTGGCAGCCGATCCCGCGAATCTGCTTCTGAGTGCAATAGTGGTACGGCCCCAGAATCGCATGCTGATTCTGAAAGGACTTCTGCCATAACTAGCAATGGTAATAAAGGAAGTGGAGGGGGCCGGAGACAGTGTCGTAGGCGGCCTGGAGAAACTAGGTTGAGAGAGAGTCAGTCTCTTAATCGTATCACAGAAGTGCAGGAGGCAGAATTATCACTTTCACTGCCACCGCATCAGCAGGCAGAGTATGTGGCTCCTCTGCCTCCCAGCAGAGTGAGAGGTTTTGGGGCTCGTCTGTTCCAGGGCTGGCCCCTCTCACCATCCTGTGCAACTCCATCCAGAAAATCGTCTCAGCAGCAAGCATCCCTTGTGATTTCAGATAGAAGTCCTCTGAAGTCAGGGAACTTCAAAAGTGAGAAGAGTACAGAAACTAATGAACAGTCAGTTGATAATTTTTCTGTGTCACATAGGATAATGGGTGGTTTTCTCGACACCTCGTGTAAGGAATTGGACAGTATCCCTTTAGCCAAATGTCATGGGGAGGGCAAAGAGAACTGTTGCAAATCTGCAACTTCAAAGAATGCAGTAGGAGAGAAGCAGAAAACTAACACTGGGAAGAAAGGAAGACTATTGAGTCGCTACTTTCAGGTTCACAAAAAGCTCTGCCTTCCACTTCCGGGACTGTTTGGTCGAGGCAGACTGTACAAAGCCCAGTCGTGTGGCTCAATTGTTCGTGACCGAGTGACATCCTCTGCACCGGCTTCACTTCTGGTGTGTGGCGAGGAGAGGTGGTGTACTGCTGCAGGCAAAGTACCTACTGGCGAAAGCACCCGCAGATGCAGTGGGACAGCAGCAGGTAATGAAAATAATAAGACTGCTATTGTTGTGGGAGTGGGTGATATTAATCAAAATTTAAAAAATTCAGAAACACACTCAGAAAGTCTGGTGCCACTTGGTGCAACTTGTCCAGGTATAGGAATGTGTCAAGTCCACTTAGGTAATACATCACAATGCTGCAGTCTTTGTTAAAGTCCATAGATGAGAACGGCTTTGCTTGTCATGATAAGCTCAGGCAACAGTCATTCCCTGTGCTAGCACTGTCCAGATTAATGTTTATGTAGTTAAAGTCTGTCATACATGACTGATGAGTGCGGTTATAGAATTATGTATTCTGTGTCGGTTGTGACTGACTGATCTAGTCAGTCATTTTTCAGTAATAGTCCTTTGTAAGTATTGTGTTTCATGTAAGTGGTCTTAACATTTAGGTCCAACAAATTTGTGTAGTTAAACATCTGTTACGTAATCTTATTTCCTTCTACTTTAATACATAATTTGCTATACATTTGTATTTTGCATTTTGTTACAGTCCATCAAATCACAAATATGAAAGTATAATGTGTATATGTACAGTAACTTTTTTTAAGTTATGCCAGTCAGTTTTACTGCTGAGTATGACTTCAGAGATCAGAAACTTTGTGATCGTCCTTGTAATGAAGCTGTTTATATATGGATCTGTGTAGCATGCTGTGTAATGTAGCAATTTTAATTTTATTTTATGTCCCATGTTATATACTCAGAATCTTTTTTCCTTTCTTCTTTTTATTTTTTATTTTATTTTAAACTGAAAAACTTCTTTTACTCTCATATTACTGCGGTATTGCTGTATGCCATTTAGTGTGAAGCATATACTGTGATCATCATTTTCTCTATTATTCTTTAGTGTTAACTGCTCATTATCATTTTCTCTAAGATCATCATAAAATAATGATATACCTTTCTCATAATTTTTGTACTTGAGTTTGTTCATTTATTCTGCAGTCCATGCTTGCTGAGATTTTATTTTCACCATAGGAATTAATTTTTACATAAAGACCGTTTACCCACTTCGTCCCCTCCTTCTCCCAAACCCATTGCTAATGTAAAAACATCTGTAAAAGACAAAACAAGTGTATCAATAACTATAGGAAAAATAATTAAAATTTAATAACTGAAATGAGTTCATTACCAGAGAGTCACAATTGGACAATTTTTTTGATACTCACTTATGTGTAAACTGCATAAATAAGATACATAATGCGTCCTATTTTCATAACAGAACAATAGTTTTCTGCCAAAAGATATTTCTGTTAGTAGCTGGGCAACTCAGAAGTTTCATTTAATCATTTATTATGTTTGCATGCAAATAAGACATCATTTCATATCTTAATTCATATCAGACATTTCATATCTTAATTCATATAGATGAGTCTCAGTAGGCACCTAAACAACAGTGAAAACTTTTACAGCTTTTGGATGACTCATTCTTCAGTGCTATTTCACGCACATACCAAAAGTTCACAGAAGTCTCACTCTTCTTTTTGTGCATAGTGACAACTGAAAGCCTCATTTATTTAATGATTTGTTACCTCTACTCTATAAATTATTTACATACTGTCAAGGATTTTCCATTAGCATGCTCATATTAAATGGACACTTTTAATGTGTGATTTTATTAATAGGTTGCTAAATGTTATATGGTATCATTTTTATTCTCCAGTTCTTTTGCGGCTTATAGATGCAAATTTTTTGTTGCATTAACTTTTTTCCTAGTAGCTGCTTTTCTGTTTAATTATCTGTGTTAACACTTAGCATGTGCATGTCCAAATATTGCATGCTGTATGTCGTATGGAGCTAAACTGTGCTGTACATAATTTAATATTTGCTGTCCAACAGTGTAATAAGAAAGTTCTCCTTTAATGAATACACAATACGCACAAGGAATGTCAGCAGTGGCACAATAATTTATCAAAATCTTAGAAATGAAAATTACTTGCATTTTAATTGCACAATGCAATGTGGAACTCTGACATTGCGAAGCTTGAAATTAGCATTTAGTTACAGATGAAATTATTAGTAACTTGATAAAAGTAGAGACAGTAGCTGCAAGACATTCTCTCAGTACAAGTGAAATTCAAATTCTGATTGACATATATGTTGACTTATAATCTTTGCCTCTCTGATTTTTTTTTTTTTTTTTTTTTTTTTTTTTTTCATTTTTCCATTTTTACTTTCTAGGGAATATATCAGAAGTTAAGCCTCATTTAGATTAGATCTGATCGTGTAAGATATCTTGTGGTACACTTGATTAGTAATTAATGGCTTGTAATCCATGATGACTTTAGAGACCCATGTTACAAAAAATAATCCAGGGAACATTCTATCATAGCAACAAAATGAGTTTGGAAAATAAACTTCCAAAAAAATCTCAAAATAAAGTGAAAGCGTGTTGTATCAGCTGTGGAAATTATATGTGCCAAAATTTTATGCTTGAGGAATAGTGAACATTCTAATTCGACTTACAGGTGATGGGCATTGTTCCAGTATGAAACTACCTGGCAGATTAAAACTGTGTGCTGGATCGAGACTTGAACTCAGGAATTTTGCCTTTCGCAGGCAAGTGGTCTATCGAGCTACCCAAGCACAACTTATGTCCCGTCCTCATAGCTTTGCTTCTGCCAGTACCTCATCTCCTACCTTCAGTGGGGCATGAGTCATGCTTGGGTAGCTCAGTTGGTAGAGCACTTGCCCGCAAAAGGCAAAGGACTCGAGTTTGAGTCTCAGTGTGGCACACAGTTTTAATCTGCCAGGAAGTTTCATAGCAGCGCACACTCCGCTGCAGAGCGGAAATCTCATTGTTCCAATATTTTCATGAAAGCATGCAACATTTTCTCAGTTTTCTTGTATTGCTTCTTTCTACATGCCATCAACCACACACCAAAGCTTTTGGGTGTAGATAGTTTTCCACTTTATACATTTCGTTGTTTGCTGTTCAGCGATGTGTCAGTCTGATAAATGACATTATTATGTCTACCGTAAATTCCAGTTATCATATTTCATGCAAATAAACCAGATAAGAGGAATCTCATTCACTTTGTTGTTATTATTATTATTACTATTATTATTATTATTATTTTTATTATTATTATTATTTACCATATCGATATACATATACAATTCACAACAATATTTTCACAATAAAGTGCAAAAGAAATATGGAAGACTTTTGGTCTCAATTGGCCTTACAGAGTGATGTCAAGAGAGTATCCATTCCAATGTTGTTGGAGAGGCAGTGACAATATTCTTCCAGTCTTCATGGAAACAAGTCTTTGAATATTCCTCTGCACTGTGGTCGATAGTTTTCTCTGAAGCTTCGGAGTCACACAGTGGGCAGTTTGAGAGTATCCGGTTGTACATGAAGGACATAGTTCTTCCATGTTCACACTGGGTTCTGTCCAGTTGCTTTAGTTTCTCCTAGACAGTTGCAAGCCTATATACTTGTGGGGTCTTCAAGGTCATGACAACATATGCTGGTCCATGTCTCCTTCTACATATCTTCAGTCTTGAGCAGTTAGATCCCACGAGATGTCCAGAATGGTTTCCTTGACTTGAGACACCTGCTGGATGGACCAAGCAAAATGTCCTGGACAGGTAGCTTTTGGGAAAAATCTCAGTTATTAATCTTTACCCTTTCACACTCACTGTTTGTTGTCATCTCAGATGTGGCTTAGCAATGTTACTGAGAGCAGACAGCCAAGATAGAGAAGTTGATGTCAAGGTGCCTGATAGGGTTTCCATGGTATCATTCAAACGAACATTCACCTTCTGACATAAATACTCTTCTACCATAATGGTGCGCTACAGCCACAGAATATACAAGAGACCAGGCTGCTGTACGGAGAGAGTGGAATGTGTCAGCTTAATCTCACACCCCCCCCCCCCCTCCCCTTTCCCCCCTCCTCTCCCTAAGAAGTTCCAACTGGTTTCTGGATAATGTTGTTTCTGGTCTTCAACTTTTCTCAGTCATTGGCAGCTTTAGTCAGTCTTAAGCTACTTAAGTGAAACATTGTTCTATGTATACATTAAGGTCTGTTTACTTTTTTAATAAAAAATGTTTAAATATTAAACAGAATAGAAATGGATGTGAATTATGAACTATTTGGAAATATCTGAGAGTTTTATATAAATTACAAATCTCTGTTATGCAGTTTGCTGTTCTGCATGCAGTCATTTATTATTCATCCACGTTCTTCCCCATTAGCTGGTCTGTTAAATGTTATCTGATTGGCACAATTAACATTTCAAAATTCTCATATGTGCTCCATGGAGTATTCTTTTAAGTGTTCATTTTCCTTGAAGAAAGATGGATGAGAAGACAAAAAAAAAAAAAAAATGCTGTCAGCTTGCTACAAAAATGTCAGATGCTGATTGACTTTTTTTATCAGTGGCAAGCTTCATATTTATTCATCATAACCTGTGTTAAAAAATATGATTGCATTGACACTTTCTGTAAATTAGAAAGTATAGTTTAGGTTTTGGATTGTTGTGAGGTGTGTAGCTTCAAAAAACATGGCCATTTTTTATGATCTGGAAGAATGTCAATTTACACGGGATTTCTGTTACCAACTTCACTACTTTTGCCACATAAATTTTGTAAAGCCCATTATCTCCCCTGTTATAACCTGTAAATTAATGTTAGAAACACACAAAATGCAGTCAGCCTGAAAAGTATTAGGCCTTTTTGGTTAAAGACTCAACTTTTTGCAGTGTTATTGGTGCAGCATCCCTTCAGACAAGTTAGAACACCATTTCACATTCAGGATACTTTAATGCACAAATTATTACTTTGTCTTGTCCACCAACTCATTGTGGCCAAATAATGTGATGTGTGTATTATTTAATAGAGCATATTGTAATGCGTACACAGCTTTTCATGTAGTTTTTAGAATCATACTCAAAAATTTTTGCTAGCAGCATATCAGTTCTTGCTGTAATAATGAAATGACTGTTAATGGAAGGGTTTTGGATCTCTCATTAACAGAGATTTATTGGCACAAACACCCATTCTCTTCATATAGGTTTCTTGCTTGATTGTATATTATTTTTAGTTCAGTGTTATGAACTTCATTTTTAGTTTTGTAGCATAATTCATAAATATTCGTGACTTACTGATGATCTGACAAGCACAGATATTGAGTGGAAATAAAGACATTGTGCTACAATGATCACTCTAACACATGACTTGTGTAACTTTTGATACAGATGTGGAGCTCTAAAATAGTAAGTCACAGAATGGGCCAAAGAGTACTTTTTGTCATGTCCAGAAATTCAATCCTTCTTTTGTTTGTCTCTCATTCTTAATCAAAAATGTGTTTTTTTTTTTGTTTATAATTTTAGACTTGGAAGGCAACTGACCTCATTGACTCATTTATTTGCCAAATAATCTTATAATATTTGATAGTTGCAGTTGTAATTGACAGTGAAATATGCAGGCTTGGGGTGCCTTTTTTGCTACATAATAGATATATTATCAACTCATAATGATTTCACTAATGGGTTCATAATAAAGACGGTTATCAGCATTCTACAGTTTGAACGATGCAGCTGAATCTTCAAATATCTGGTGTAAAAAACAAGGCAGAGGACTTGTATGTCCATTATGCTTGTCATTGCGTATAAGTTGTGATGTCTTCAAGTCTATGTTGGCCAGTAAACTGTTTGCTGTGTTGCCCTTACTGCTCTCTCTTCCCTCCAATTCTCTAATGGTGTAGTAAATTCCCTTTAGGAGATGATTAAATTTTGAGGTCAGATCAGATCAGTTGCTTCCTTCTGTCCTATGCACAAAACAGGCAGTGTGTAAATTTGTGTATGAGTATTTTGCTAGCAGATTTATGACCCAGACAGTAGTTTTGCAAAATTATTACAATGCTTATAGTAATTTGTATGTGATGTGTACAGAGTTGCCTTTCATTAGCTTTCAGATATGTGTCTACAAATTATAATCATAAAAAAGATTGCTACTTCAGTTATTTGTAAACTAGGGTTTATTTCACTTTGTATAATGCTTGGTTTTGAAGTGAATCATATAAATAATAAATGAACTCCATTGTACATCAATGTAATAAGGAATAGAGGCATGTAACAAGTAAAGTGGAAAATTTAAGTATTTGATAGAAATGCTTCTGGGCATACTGTGAGCTAAGAGCTCTCAGGTCCAAATATTGGTTTTGTCTGGAGCACAGAGAAGAAATAAGTTATGAGAAGATTCATAAATATGGGAAGGAGAGGGAGTGACCAAGTTATGTAACTGAAGCCAGAGAAACAGTTAAGATGTAGAAAGGAAAAGAAGTGCAGAATAAACTGTCACAGTGAGGTCATTAGAATACAAAAGCTAGTTTTTTGTCACGTAAAACAAAAGTTTAGTGAGTAGTAAATGAAATAACAAAACAGGGATTTAGATGTAACAGTAATACAATTTTAGTGTGTCATGACTATCTAAAGATGAAATGTTAAATTGCTGATATTGATGCAGTCAGATAACATTGAGCTGGATGATAAAGGTGAGGATTGCTGAAAACAAAGAATTGTAAGTGGTAATGCAAGGGTGTGATGGAAAGGCTGGGGCATTGGTGATAACATGCTGGCATACCTGCAAGAATCACCACAGCAGATGAGCTTTTTGAACTTTAATTTGGTGGCAGGACTAGTTTTTTTATTCTTTGATGTTTTGTATTTTAATAGCTTTTCTTCAACAACTTTATGTACAGTACACACTTTTTGGTGTTGCAGTTAGATTCCAAAGAATTCAAGTGACAGTAGTGAGTATTTGTGGGTGTTATTTATGGCTCTTTACCATAAATAAGTGTTTGGCTTATCTGGAATGTGTATAAAAAGGGACAGCTGCAATAAAAAGTGCTATGATGGTTTTCAGCATAAATCAGAAGTAATCTTAGACAGAGATGACAGGCTAGAGGCTGGAAGTCTAAGACTACTCACGATGAGGACTACTCACGATGAACTGCATTGTATAAAGCATGTGCACACGCACGTGCCCCTGTGTGTGTGTGTGTGTGTGTGTGTGTTTTACACAGTCTGACCAAATTTTTTCAATGTTAACAGAAGACTGCAATGTTTTGTTCCCCTAAAAATATTTAGAAAGTAATCTTGCTTTTGAAATAATTGCTTAAACCAGAAACACATTTTATTATAAACTTTCACTAACATTTTTACTCAGTGATACAATGCTTTATGTTAATCTTTAGATTATTTCATGTCATACCAACGTCAAATTTACTTTTTTTGCTAGACAATTAAGAAAAGTGTGTTTAAGCATATTTTGAACCACTTCTTTTTGTGTTCTTTCATTATGTGTCGCTAAACATACATGGAAATTAAACACCACAGTGTAAATTGTGCTTTCACAATAATTGCTGTGTAATGAACAACTTGTTAAACCTGCCCTAAAAATGCAGTGCTTGCCAGGATTGTAATATGAATTGGGAGATTTTCTTCAGCCCTCTTTTTTAAAGTACACTTACATTCCTAAACATATACATTACTTTTACTTGTGTAATATTTTCAGTACGCAGATCTGCTTAGGGATGGGACTGTATACAGAATCTGAGATGGTGTAATCAAAACATTTCACGAAGAAACTTATTTCCAAATGCCTTTTATTCCCCCTTACTTTTATTTACATTTCTTATTACTTAAGATTTCCATGAAGCACTACATTTTTTTATTGCTGACATAAAACTAATGTAGTTAACATACACATTATGTGTGTTTTTAATAGTGTACAGCCAAATATTAATTGCTCATATTACTATTATAAATTATTCTTTAAACCATTGCAAGACATTTGTTTGCACTATTTTGTGTTGAAGTGGATATTTCACACCTAGAAAATCAACAAAATTCTTTAGGTATTGCAATTTTCCACAGTATTGCATACAAATCTTCAGATTTTTGTGAAAACTTATTTGTGATATATGTGTACGAAGCTGTTTTCACAGAGGGTTTCATTTTTGCTCAAGTGTCCTCCTCTCACGTATGATACACAATGTCGAATGTGCTTTCTCAAAATATTAGGATAGTTACAAAGAACCAATTATAAGCAAATTTACTGACTGCCCATTACATATGTCATTGGAGTTATTTGCTTCCTCCAAGAGCAACTACAGGCAGTTACCTTGTTCAAGCTGTACAAATTGCTGTGCATTGTTAGTGTCAAGTTAGTTAAAATAGCGAGATAAAGCAGTGAGAGCTGTAACTCCTTTATTTATGTAATTTTGTGTGTAAAGTTGACAGACTTTTAGATTGTAGAATCCACAAATAGCGCTTTTAATGTGTTGAAAGTGTGAACAACTTTTCTTTTAAGAAATATTTTTGTTTTTCAGTACCTTTATTACTGTGTAAATAAGTAATTTTCTAATGCTATTACACAGCAATTGAGATGAATAAAAATAAATCACATTGAATGTCCTGTCTTCCATTTTATTACTCTGTAATTACTTTCTGTGTGTATCTGTATATATATATATAACTAATAAGGTATCATATGCTACACACGGAATCTGCAGTCTTACATTCTTTCATTTTTGAGAATAAAATAAATTTGGGCTTCTTGTCTTGATATTCTGTTGCTTTTAATTTGCCTTTATGCGAATGGGAGCCAGACTTGTCCATTAGATGGAGACAGAAAATTTTTCAGGAGTGAATATGTCCGTCAGTCTTCAATTTTTTGTAGTTAATGTCTCTGAAGCATTAGTTCTGCCCCACACTTAGGTGTAGTGTAAACTGTGTAGTATTTACTGCGTGTGTGCTTAAAAATAATTACTGCATGTTTTATTTAACAGTTTTTAAATATCTAGTCAAACGCTCCCCTATTTTTCTCTTATGAAAATGTTTGCTGCTTTATGTCAGCACATTGACTGTATTATATGAAATGCCTCATTCAAAGTATGTTAAATCTCAGATTTCATGTAACTGTACATTTTGTAGCCAAATATTTAAGATATTCTTATTATATATGCAAAATATGTATATATTTATGTGATGTCAAATATTGTTGTCTTTTAATATCATTGTTATGAAAGCTTTTTTCCATTACTATGTTGTATTTCTAAAAAGTGAGAGACATACATCTGTTTGTTTAATCTTGAAACCTTGCATTCAGATAATGTACAAATAAACTGTTTGTTGTTAGAAAGGTGTTGTTATTAGTCCTTGATGTTGTATTGTGTGTGTATATTTAATTGATATCAAGAGATGCAGCCAAGTATATTACAATAAATTGTTTGAAAAATTATAGATGACTCGATGTCAAGAAAGTATACAGGTTTACTTTTTATGGAGACGTGGACCATTAATGCGCATTCAATAGTAGATGACACACAGAGATGGAACAAGCTTATTTTGTTAATAAGCTTTTGTCAGTTCTGTGAATTTTTTCTAAGTTTTGTTTGTATTTGTCAAGCCAGTCATTCAAAGCTTAAAATTCAAAATTTGTTACATGGTAAATTCATGAGGTATTATCTGACCTTTAGTTACTTCTATGTATAACAGATTCTATGCTAAGGTCTTGGTTCTCTTGTAACTAGATGACTAAGTTAGCTAACAAGTCAAAGGAAGGTAAGAAAATACCACCCCCTGTAGGACTGTGCTTAGTAAATAACTAGTGCATTATACCAATCTTGAGATTGGTGACAACAGGGACTATAGTTTGTGACTTCATCACAAGAAGCTAGAAAATGTTCCTGGGAAGTTCATGAGTAATGCAAGTTTTGCTAATATGGCTGTCATTTTTGTTAATGCATCAGGAAACAATGTATATTTATACAATTGGCTTCTCAGATCATCTTCCAAGCATGAAGCATATGGTTGCATCTCCGTGCTCACTCTTTTGTGTTAATATATCAGAAAACGATGTAATTTTATACCATTGGCTTCCGTGGTCAGCTTCTGGGCATGAAGCATGTGGTTGCATCTCTGTGCACATTCTTTTGCATTCCACATTACTTCATAACCATCATATACTAAATATTATTAGATTCTCAAGTACTATTCTACAGTTTTCAAAGTGCTCATTTCATTACCTACACTATTTCTTATCTCAGTAATGCTGTCAAAGAATTCTGAATACTGCAGTTATATCTGTTCAAACTGATTTCATATTACACATTTTTAATGCATGGAGTCATCAAACAGATGGTCTTTGTTAATGGCATGAATAATATAATCCAATATACAATGGCAGTAGATCCAGTTGTGAATGGGATGCAGTGACAAAGTTTAATTTTTCTGCTTCAAGCAAAATCTTATGCAGGAAAAAAGATTACTGATATTTAAGGCTGAGAAATACAATGTGCAGGAGGAGAACAGGGACTGTAATTTGTGACTTCATCACAAGAAGCCAGAAAACATTTTTGTGAAGTCCATGAGTAATGCAAGTTTTGCTAATATGGCTGTCATTTTTGTTCATGTATCAGAAAACAATATGAAATACATTAACAGTGACATTGTTTGCAAATGAAAATTACCTTGAGGTATTATTAGTCCTGGGTAATTTCTCTTTCATTTAGGTTGGCATGCACAAGTTTTGAAATTGAATAATAGCAAATAATCTTGGTCCAAAAGTTCATCAAACCATCTAATTAAAAGATATGCACAAACTTTCTCCAATTTCTAGGACTGCTGTTATCATGAAAATGTATGACACAATTAAAATTACCTGTCATTAAATTATCTGTGGTAAGAGATTTGATGAGGCGTGAGCGACGATCTTCATTACACTGCAATAGTACGAATCTGTTTTTGTCATTACTTATTATTATTATTATTATTATTATTAGTGCTTTTAAGCCTTGTGGATAATACCATCACGTAATGAAACACAGTACACAAAAACACAGTGGCCCCTTATGTTTTTCTGTTTGCGTGTTTGGAAAACATGTATCGGAATGGAAGGCCAGATAGTGACAATTGTGGAAGGAGCTTATTTATTTTTTCTTTTTTTTGTGAATTTATTAAACTGATGCCTTTTCAAATGTCGTAAATAATAGTATTGAAGTAACCATATTTAAAGAATATATGGAACCTAAAACAGTTGCTGCATATATATCGATTTTACGTGTCTATTATATTACAGTTTGTGCATGATTGCTTCATATTTGTATTTGTTTATAACATATGCAGTGCCCTCTAATCAACCTGTGTGCTAAACTTCTTATTTTAATTTTTTTGAATGTTTGTAAACATTCTTATATTGATATAGATTTTAATGTTGTGTTGAAATCATTCCCCTTACATGTTCTTAGCAAGTTCAGCACCTTATTAAATCGAATCGAGCCATTGATCTGTGGGATCTGTGGGCTTTGATCAGTCATTTTTAGTTTTGTTTTGAGTAAAAAAGTAATTACATCTTGTCCTGGTCTTGTCGTAACGTACACCATTGCACTCATTTGCTTCAGTTTGGTGACCCATAAATATGTATTTATGTTACATTGATACAAATAATTTATTTTTAAATATTTATGTTACTTAAACAGTTCACAACATTTCACAGCACCATAATTTACAAAATTAAGAAAAGGACAAATTCTTGCACAAAATACAGTTATTAATGTAGAACTAATAGCTACCTTTGATAACAGGCAATAATACAAATCACTTCTGTTTTCCACATACAAAACTGTTGTTCTTTACCTATCAAAAATTTTCATCCATGTATGCTCAAAGAAGTTTACAATCATCAGTTTTTGTTGCCTAGACACTAAATACTTTTTCCAAGAATGGAAAAGCTGTGATTGAATTTAACAATATTATGAAAGGATGGTTGCTACTCTCTATGTAGTGGATATGCTGAGTCACAGATAGGCACAACAAAAATGTGTTTACATTTATGTGAAGAGAAATACCTATTTTAAATGCGAACAACTGAGGCTTACTGAAACTTGCTGATCACTAAGATATTTTTTTATTTCAATCATGCCATTACACATAAAAGAATATAACTTCTTCCACTATCTTTTGTTACTTATTATGTAGGAGTTAATGGGATGTGAGTTTTTTTATGTATATGAGGTATGTCCACAAAGTAAGTTATATTTGGTTATATAAAAAAAAACATGTACAGATACAGAAAAAAATATTTATTGTAGAAAAATCTACAATTGTTAAACTACTATTCTACATAGCTTCCGAAATTTTGTAGTCACTTGTCATAGCGTGGTACAAGTTTTTGTATGCCTTCTTTATAGAAGGTTGCTGTCTGTGTATTCAACCATATGGTAACATGTTCTTTCAGCTCATCATCACTGAAGTGTTGACCACCAAGGATAGATTTTAGGTGTAGGAAGAGATGGAAGTCGCTAGGAGCGAGGTCCGGGCAGTACGGAGAATGATCAAATGTGTCCCATTCAAATTTCCGTAAGAGTTGTTTGGTCACATTCGCCGTGTGAGGTCGGGCATTATCGTGTAAAAAAAATAACACCTTTTGACAGTAATCCTCGGCACTTGTTCTGTATTGCGAAGTGCAATTTCTTAATGGTCTCGCAGTAACCATGTACATTGATTGTTTGGCCTCATGGTAAGAAATCAATCAGCAAAATGCATTTTCTGTGCCAAAAAGTGATGCACATGACTTTTCGAGGTGTCAAGATTTGCTTAAGTTTAACCTATGTTAGGGATGAACTGTGCCTCCATTCCATTGATTGCCATTTTGTTTCAGGGGTGTCGTATGATACCCAAGTTTTATCCCCCATGACTATCCGAGACAGAAAACCATTGCTTCTTCATTGTAGCATGTCAAAAACTGAAGTGCACTGTTCATCTGTTGTTTTTTGTGTTGTTCAGTAAGAATTTTGGGTACCCAACGTGAGCAAACTTTTCGAAACTTCAGTTTTTCAGTTACAATTTCATGAATTAGTGATTTGCGGAACTTCCATAGCAAGGGCACTAAGTGTAAACTTACGGATGTGCTTAATCTTCTCTTCAATTGTGTTAGCCAGTTCATCAGTAATCACTGATGGGTGTCCACTTCATTCTTCATTGTGCAGTTGATCACATCCTTCATTGAACAGTCTGACCCATCTTCTAATCATTGAATCACTCATAGCATTTTGTCCATAAACCTCATAGAGTTGCAAAAGAATTTCCTTTGGTTTAACTTTCTTTGCATTTAGAAAACGAATCACTTATCTGACTTCACACGCGGCGGCATTTTCAATTACGGCTGACATTATAAAGAAGCACTACAAAGCACACATCAGCAGCAGCGATCTGAAAATGGCATACATGTCCTTGAGTTAGAGTAACTGCCGCCCATGCTCAGAACTGCAATCATGGATGACCCTCATATATATTGTTGAACCCTGAGGTATGTCCTGTATTAATAATTTCTTGGTGAAGTGAAAATTTATAATCAGATCATCTATTTGTTCATCAGTTTTGTACTTTGTTCATGAGACATCAAGTTTGTGAGTTGATGGTTCGTATTTGAATCCCTAACTTTGTACATCCTCAGCTTTTGAGGACTTATCTATAGTCCACTAAGTCGAATGTGTTTGGCAGGTTGAAAACTATACCCACAGCTTACATACTCTGATCTAGCAACCAGAATACTTCATGAGAGAAATATGTAGTTGCATTGGCCGTGTTCAAATCCCTCCTAAAACCTTTCTATGCTTCTACAAGTACTGGTAATTTGTGTCTTGTGGAACAGGAACTAACCTGAAACAGATAACAGTTTGAACTATCTTACTACAGGTGGAGATTAATAATATTGTTCTTTAATTTGAGCATTATTCCTTAAATACTTGCTTGATCACATTCATTTTAGAGTGATGGTTACATGTTTTCCTTAATGATGCAGTTAAGAAGGTAGAGAACACATTTAGAATTTCCTTTCAGGCACATTTTGGTAACTACCCTGGGTATACTATCAGTATGCTTTTATCATGAACATCATAATTTTTGTGGAGGCCTTCTATATTTGTTTAATCTTCTTCTACTGCACTTTATGGACTGTACCCTCTTATCTGTTCTGGCTTCACAGTTCTCTGTAGCATGTCTTGGTTCATCCTTGATCTCTCCTTACCCTTGGCATATAATCCAATGCTGCCTTGAGAAGTCGTGTATTTTCCAATCTTTGTAAGTGAATATTCCAGTTCTGTCTATTACTTAATATTTTATTAATATTCTCCAATCATATGAAGATAAAAATCTTGTAGGTATCAAATAACAGCAGATATTGGCACAAAGAAATCTCTCTCTCTCTCTCTCTCTCTCTCTCTCTCTCTCACACACACACACACACACACACACACACACACACACACACACACACACACACACACTTTTAGTTTTATGGATTCCTTCCTTCACAGAGGAAGTATTTTAAAAGAAATTGAGAGTATTCTTTACTTACATAAATAAGTAACTCGGGGTCCTGACATGTAGACAGGATGAGGACGAAACCAACCATGAAATTTCAGCAGCTGATGAAATATGAAAATTTGAAATGTTGTATTTAGTGGAAATGGCAGTTATAAAGTTAGAGATAAATGTAAGAGCGACTGAAAACAGAAACATAATTGAGTCAATAACAAGAAGTGAGAAGAAATGGTGAAAATGAAAAAGTGTCGAAATGGATACACATTTTACCCTGTGAACTGCTATGTCATGTAACAAACAATACAGTGTGTACCATTGTTTTTCCACCAATTTTTGTTCAGTTCATGGCAGTACCTCAGAACAGTTGTACAACTGCTGTCACACATCCGTATGAATTTGAATTTTTCTGATTCTATAATTATAGCCATTATGAGATATATGTGGGAGGAAATGTGTTTCATGACTCATCTTGTAATACTTCCTCTAAGAAAAGAGTAAGATTTTGCATAGTACAAAACAGTTTTCTTACATTATTTGGAATTAAAGCAAACAAAGAATATTAGGACTATTTTATACAACCTTCTCCTTACGTCCTGTACAATGTCTGATATACAGGTTATCATTCAGAATCTTTATTGTGTGTTGTTGGCAGTCTGCCTGTGAACTTGACATTCAGAGGCATCTGTCTCAACATAGCTTAGTGTGTAACATTGAAGCAGTTTGACTTTTAGGCATATAATAACTGCATGTTAGACTCTATTATGACTGGGATACATTATGTAGGGTGTAAAATAGATATGGTTAGAGTTAAATATATTACTAGGTAGTTGTAAAGTATGTGTGCATGGCTTGTAACTACTGTGTAGCATTGAGCATGAGGTAACAGGAATGATTTAAAAGTTAGCATTTCACAAAAGCATTAGCATTTAATACTGCAGCAAGCAACACTTTGCTCCATACTCTGTAATTTGATTTTTAACTTTTGTTTGGTCATATATATAATTTGCCTAACCTGTATTGTAAAGCAGAAATTTAAGCTTTTGCTTTGTTGTGCTTTTCAGTTAACTTTTATTCATCTCTGCGTAAATAATTTGAGTGCATACAATTGCTGCTTATTGTGAGGTGAGAAAATTAAATTTTGGAAAATTTTAAATTTCTTTTCTCTGGTTTACATTTTTTGTCACACTTTGTGTCACACTCATTGTAAATTGTTTTGGAGACTAGTCTGAGCATAATGAGAAGAATCATAATGTGGAGTTATTTTTGTGTTGCACTTGGTTATGTTTAGAGTATGGTTTTTGTATTGGATGAGGACAGAGGCAATGACAGTATCAATTGTATGAACACTGCATCTGGTTAATGGGCTTCAAACACCTGATGGACAGTCATGCTGTTATGTATGTTTGTGGCTGTGCAGGGTTTTTGGGGGCTACTTTTTCACTTGTTTTAAATGGTGTGAGAAAGTTTTTCATGTACACTAAAACAACAAAACCATTCTATACACTGTGATAATAAACATATTTCTTGTATTTTACAGAAACTCATGTTCTGATGATTATTAAGATATCTTATGTTTCTGTTACTATGTGTTAATACAAATACTATGCTACATGAGTATATTTTTAGGTGTTATGGCATAGAATTTCAGGGTGTTACAGATCTTTTCAGGAAAATCTCAAGCTGGTAGATGCAGTTTGGAACATATCAACAATTATAAAGCATGTACAAATAAAAGTGAAAATGTTAGGCAATGACAGAGAACCTTATATCTGTACAGTGCTGTATTGTTGCAGCAGCTATTATTAGTTATTTACTAGCTAATCAAATGAACAAATGGCTTCAATGTGTATTTCCCATTGAAATTAACATTATTGCAGATTTTTTCACTGAAAGTATGAGTGTTTTCTCCTCTTTTTACCTCTCAATGATGTGTAAAGAATGCATAGCTGACACAAGTATTTCAACTTTGACATTTTGTAAGTACATTCTTGACAAAAATATTGCTGAACATGCAGTTTTTCATAACGCAAATTGTTCATGGATTTGAGTCACCATCCCAGATTGTAAGGAAAGTACAACTTCTATAAAAAAAATAGAACATCAGTATAAGGTAGATACCTGTTGAGTTTAAAAGCCATTAGTGAAAAACCTCTGTGGCATCTGCAAGCCCCTCTGTTGTATTTTATGCTTGTCCAGGTAAAGGGAGCTTTGTCAGAATCGAGATTCATTTCCCTCACTGCTTTTTGGGCTTCCTGGATCATAATAATTATCTCAGGACACTCCCTATAATTTGGGTGGGTTGTCAGGTAATATTCACACCCAGCTCAACAAGAAGAATCATGTGTTCAATCCTCTTGAACATACACAAGTCAAAATATGACTGGAAAGCAGTAAGTGAACCCAGTTCAATTACCAGAATGAGAGGGAGATTTTGGAGTTCACAAATAGACATTTACTCCATGTTGCATTTGATTACTAAATAGTATGAGAAGAGCCCAGTTGTGACTGAGCTCCACAACACTCTTAAATACAGCAAAAGGACAATGACATCAGAGATGGGGAAAACTTTGAAGTTGAGAAACATTGCAAGATTGAAGGTGTCACATATTTTAAAACTTATCATTTTACATCTATTCCTTCGATATGTTTCACATGCTACTGATTTGGACACTCTTCTGTAGTAAGTAAGGTAAAGGCGGTGTGCAGAAAATTGGTAAAGCAATTCACATAGAAGGAACTTTGTGTTCACTACCACCATGCTGTGCTAACTGTGGCATACCACTATACTGCCTGAAGTTAAGATTATGCAGTGTATCCCAAGAAAAAGAAAATACTAGAGATAAAAGACCATCAGGCATGCACTATACAGCAAAGTTAAGAAAGTATACAAATCACAAAAGCTATTTGTGTTTCCAACATTGTTCATGGTAATGTTGAAGAAATAGCAAGTAAAAGAGGGGGGGGGGGTGAGCCTTTGGTTCTCCAAATCTACAAGAATTGTTTCTTCACTGAAACAGACAAAGTTATAATTCGTAAACCCACAAAAATGACTCAAAATCCACCTGACTGCCTAGATTATCGTTGTGTGTAAAGTCTAATATGGACACATGCTGAAGCTATGGAGTCTGAAGTCTACCTCAAAGTTTAGGAGTCATGTGGAGGAACACCAAGTGAGGTGGCGCAATGGTTAGCACACTGGACTCTCATTCGGGAGGATGACAGTTCAATGCAACATCCAGCCATCCTGATTTAGGTTTTCCGTGATTTCCCTAAATCACTTCTGGTAAATGCCGGGATGGTTCCTTTGAAAATGACATGGCTGACTTCCTTCCCCATCCTTGTATATTTGGATGAGACCAATGACCACGCTGTCTGGTCTCCTTGTCCAAACAACCCAACCCAACTCATGTGGAGGAACAGAAACTCTGGACACGAGTGGTTAATGTATTTTAATGCTTTCTCTTCCAACCAGGGGGATCACCATCCTTTGATGAACTCTGCTTGGCTACCATGGGCCCCCAGCCTTTGCAGCACCTCTTCCCTAGTGCTGCATGTGTATTCTCTTGCTGTTCTTTTTCCACTCCCTTGGGGAACATGTCCTGGTTATTTTTGGGAATTTGTTGTGATGTTTCGGTAACCCAGCATCGGAACTGTCCCTCATCTGTTTTTTCCTTCTTTCTTTGTTCTCCATCTGCTCCCCTTCCTCTGCGTCGACATTTGAGATCTCTCTTGATTTTTCTTCCTCCCTGTGCACTCCTGAAGACCAGCCCATGTGTTTGACATGTAACAGGTGACTGGGTAATGTGTAATTCTTTGCCCCAGGTCAACAGGTGAGGTTCATTTTACCCCCTGGTACAGGCCAGACCCAGGGAGGGGTGATTGCCTGAGCTGTTACCTTCCCTATTGCCAATTGGCCACTCTGCTGTCTGGAGTTCAGGAGGTGTGTGCTGATATGTGAACAATCACCTAAGGCAAGAGAGCCCCCTGTGAGGGGGCCCCCAGTTGGATGGAGTGCACCATTGGAGACGCTGGCAACCGTGGGACATTTTTTCGCAGTGAACCAATCATATTCATCTCGGTCTACATCTACTAAATGTAAACGAAATGAGGCTAAGGATTCAGTGATTCTCTCAGCTGCACCTTGGTTCCTCATGGTGTCACATACTGAATGAGGTCAGTCTTTTGCTACAGTGAATGTGTTTATTATTCAGAAAGGTGTTGATGCAATTGCAGGCCCCGTGAAATCCTGCTCTCACTTATGTGCTGGGTCTTTGCTCCTGGACGCTAACCCAACAACTGCTTACAGCTTTGCTCCTCCACAGATATCCTGTTTGTGTCAAGGCCCATTGTTTGCTAAATTCTTCGTGTGGTGTTCCTTACACTTGGCTGCTTGATGGTCTGACCAGGGGGAAATCCAAAATTATCTCTCTGATCAGGGCTTCACTATGGTCCATCAGGTAATGAAAAAGGTGGATGCAAACTTAGTGCCTACACACACTCTTTTTCTCACATTAGTTAGAGAAAGTGCTTCCATTGAACATTAAGGCAGGCTATAAAGTCATTACAGTCCAACTATACATTCCAAACTCGATGCATTACTACCAGTGTCCACATTATAATCACACTTGTGCGTTCTGTCAAAACATGGCCAGATGTGGTACTTGTGATAGAGATGTTCATGAGGGCAATTGCCGGCCTCCATCTGCCCACTGTATCAATTGTGATGGCAACTATGCCGCCTCCTCCCATGAATGTCCCATGTATCTAGACCAGTGGTCCATTCAGGAGATCTGAGTGAAGAAAAAGGTACCATACTCGGTCACTCACAATCTGCTGGTTGGTTGACAGCCCTGCATTTTACCATCTGGCACTTGTAGTACTTCTCCAAGGAGAAGTCATTCTTTTTAGCTCTCTTTCCTTCTGTCGATTGGGCTTAATGTACAGTCACTTTTAACTTCATTTACTTATTGGTGTTCTCAGGTTATGACATGGGCTCTTGTGACCTTGGTTGTTTTTGTACCCTAAAAAGAAGTCTTCTAATATGAGTTTTATTGTATTCAGTTAGGCTGCTGATAATTTAATTATGTAAAGGTGCCTATATTGCACTGCTGTGCTCCCTTAACCATAACAACAACAAAAGACTTATTTCAGAAACTCTGATTCCTCTGTGGCTGCCTGCACAGAAAGGATGAACTAAGTGGGAGAGGGCTAAAGGTAATGTGGCCATATTTCTCAGTGGTGAATAACACACACAACTTCTGCTTTTATCAAAACCCCTACTAGCTATTGCTGCAGAGGTGCACATGTTCCCTGTACAAGTCCCGTAATGAAATTTTAGGTCATGGGACTCTCACTGGTTCGATTCCACAAATCCCCACCCCATCGGCCAATGCAGTTTGCCTTCTAACAACTTTTAAAATAATTTTATGCCAATAATTTCTTGTTATGCTCCTCTGCACTTGCTGTCTGGATCCACACAGCAGACTGAGCAGTGCCCAAAAGAAACCAGTGATCCTGACCCTTCCGTGCTGCCCATCTATCGTCGTCCTATTCTTTTTCCCTGCCCTTGGGGAACATGTCTGGGGTATGTTTGCGAATGTGTTCTAAGGTTTTAGTAGCATGACACCACAACAGTCCCTCCACTGTTTTTTCTTTCCTTCTTTGTTCTCCACCACCTGTCCTTCCTCCCCTTTGACGTCTCTTCTTCCTCCCTTTGTGTTCCTGAAGGTGGCCGATGCATCTGACGTGTTAACAGGTGACTGGGTAATGTGTAATTTCCATCCCTGGGTTGACAGGTAGGGTTCACATGTAGACTTTCACGGCCGGAAATGTCATGTCCATTATAATTATTCGGGCTGGGAATTGACACAGAATTCATCAACTGACCACGGCATAACAGCCCGGATATATAATGGACAGCGTTCACACATACCCATGGTACAGGCCATGCACATGGAGGGGTGACCACCTGAGCTTTTATCTTCCCAAATTGCCAATTGGTCCCTCTTTCAGGAATTCGTGAGGTGTGACCTGAGATGTGAACAGTCACTTAAGGCGGGTGAGCTTCCCTTTGAGGGGGCCCGCAGTTGGAAGGGGCATGCCATCGGTGATGTTGGCAATCATAGGGGATTTTCTCGCGATGAGCCAATCACCATCTCAGTCTACCTCTACTGAACATAAATGGAATGAGGCCAAAGATTCCAAGATTCTCTCAGCTGCAACTTGGTTCCTCATGGTATCATGTATTGCTGGAGGTCAGTCCTTTGCTATGGTTAATCCATTTACAATTCAGAAATTGTTGAGAGCAATTTCCAGCCCTGTAAAATGCTGCTCTCATTTATGCAATGGCACTTTGCTTTTGGAGACAAATCATGATTCTCAATCCAAACAACTGCTTGCAGCTTCACTCCCCCATGGCTACCCTGTTTGTGTTGAGACCCATTGGATGCTGAATTCTTTGCGAGGTGTTTTTACATTAGGCTGACTGAGGGAGAAATCCAAACTTACCTCTCTGATCAGGGCATCACTGCAGTCCATCAGGTAATGAAAAAGGTTGATGCAACCTTAGTGCATACATGCACTCTTTTTTTTCTCTCATTTGATAGACTAGTTGATCCATCAAAGATCCAAGCAGGCTATGAAATCACAGTCTGCCCATACATTCCAAACCAAAGACACTGCTACTAGTGTCAATGTTACAACCACACTCGAATGTCTTGTCGAAACACCACTAAATGTGTTACTTCTGGTAGGGATGACCACGAGGGTGATTTCCTGCCTCCTCCTGCCTACTGTATAAATTACAATGTCGACCATGGACCCTCATCCTGAGACTGTTCCACATATCTTGAAGAGCATACTGTCCAGAAAATCCGGGTGAAGGAAAAAGTGCCTTACCCTGTCGTTTGCAAGTTAGTGGCTAGTCTAAAGCCCTGTGATTTACCATCTGGCACTTACAGTACTGTACTTGCTACACCTCACTCCATGGAGGACACAGCCGTGCAGACTTGCGATCTCAAATTCAGCACCACAATTGTGAAATCGCCCAGTGTCGCAGTAGCATCCTCATCTTCTCCTCCAACTGTCCAACAAGCCACCACATCTTTGCTTCTAGTAGCAAAATCACCTGCTACACAATTGGCAGGCCGGAAAGGACAGGAGGAATATTCCCACTAAGACTTTTTAAGTCCCTCCAGTCAACAAACATTTTGAGTCTTTATCTGCCAACCACAAAGGCTCCAAGAAATCAAACAAAGACAAACCGCCTTCTCCTTCTCCAAATCGGAGATCCTCTGCAACACCAGCCTCTGCGCTCTTAGCAATGAGTCTGTGAAGGATGGCACTTGGCAGCCAGCTAGGTGACAATTCGTGCCATTTTTTCTCTCCTTCCCTTTCTCTGCCATGATCCTCCTCCAATGAAATGTTTGCAGCATTAGACCCAACAAGGAGTAATTACAGCTGCTCTTGTAATCGCAGCTGCCATTTGTTTTCTGCCTCCAGGAAACGAAATTGGGTCCTCATGATCATTTTGACCTCTTGCATTTCTTTCCAGTCTGCTTTGATTTTGCCTCTGAGGACTTCATTTCATCTCGTGAGGGACTCATGTTGCTCATCCGGCATGATGTTCATAGTCAAACCATCTCACTGAACACCCGGCTGCAGGCTATGACATCTATGTTCACCCGTCATCCGGTGTCACCAGGGAAGACTTTCTCCCACTTACTGATCAACTCCCTCACCTCTTTTTTGCTGCTTGTTGACTTAAATGCACACCGTCCCCTCTGGGGCTCTTTCAGAACCTGCCTGAGAGGTGCCCTCTTGGCTGACCTTCTTAGTCAACTCAACCTCATCCACCTTAATACTGGAGCATCCACATTCCTTCCAGTCTCCATGCACACCTATTTTCATTTGGACGTCTTGTTCTACACTGCCCAGCTTGCTTGCCCATAGTCTCAAGTGGTCCTTTTTCTCTGACATATACTTGAGCAACCATTTCCCATGTACTATCTGTTTGCTGACTTATATGCCAACTATGTGTAAACCCAAGTGGCAGCTTTCTAATGCTGACTGGAGGCTTAACTCCTACCTGAGGATCTTCGCTGAACAACATTTCCTCAGTTGTGATAACCAGGTAGAATACCTTACAAGTGTTATCCTTACCTCCACAAAATGTTCCATTCCTCTCACTTTGTCTTTACTGTGCTGTGTCCCAGTCCCTTGCTAGACTGAGGTGTGCTGTGATGCAGTTTGCACATGGAAACATGCTCTCTGCATTTTTAATTATCATCGTATGATGGCTAACTGTATCCACTATAAACAGTTGTGTATGCAGTGTTGTCACACTCATCGTGATAGCAAAAAATCTAGCTTGATCTTGTTTTCTCGTCCTTTTAACTGTTCCACTTCCTCTTCCGTTATGTGGACCAGCCCCCAGCAGCTCTCTGGGACCAAGGTCTGTTCTCCAATTTCTGACATGACGCCATTTCTATTTCCAACACCTTAGGATGCTATTTTGCAGAGATTTTGAGATCTAACCAGTATCACCCCACCTTCCTCCCTTGAAAATGAGTGGAGGAGGCTTGGTGATACCCTTCTACTCTCAGAATCATGCCTTTACTATGGGGGAGTTAGATCATGCTCTCACTTCATCCTGATCTTCCACCCCAGGGCTGGACAATGGTCACGTTCAGATGTTGCAGCATCTTTCTCTTGTGAGCAAGCACTTTCTCCTTCATACGTTGAGTGCACCACAAACCAATATCATCTCCTTCATATGTACAATCTCATCTGGGCAGATGGCTTGTTTCCCAGATGCTGGTGTGAAGCCACTGTCGTACCCATAGCAAAGTTCAGTAAGGCCAAACACCTCCTTTCTAGCTACTGCCCCATTTCTCTCACCAGATGCTAGGTGATGGAAACGTATGACTCGTGCTTGGCTGGTGTGGTGGCTCAAGTCTTGCAATTTACTAGCCACCACATAATGTGGATTTCGAGCCCTCAAGAATTTTTAAAAGGCAGAGTTTTAGGGCCTGTGTGGGTTCTGCCTTGTCGGACACCTTTATCCAGGAAAACGGGGTGCCTCAGGGCTCTGTCCTGAGTACCGTCCTCTTTGCTACTGGCATTAAACCTGTTATGGGCTCTCTCCCACCAGGCATCTCTAACTCTCTTTCTGTCAATGATTTTGTGATCTATTGCAGCTCTCCGCGGGCTTGTCTTCTTGAGTGGTGTCTTCAGCAATGTCTCGATCGTCTTATCTCATGGAGCATTGACAATGGCTCTCGCTTTTTCACTGACAAAAACATTTGTGTGAATTTCTCTTGTCGTAATGGGTTTCTTCCACTATCTTTACATCTTGGGCCTGTTGCTTTTCCAGTTGTTGAAACTATGAGATTCCTGGGCCTCATGTTTGATAGGAAACTTTCTTGGTCCTCCCAAGTGTCTTATCTGGCCACATGCTGTATGCTGTCCCTCACTGTCCTACATGTACTAAGCAGTACTCCCTGGGGAGCTGATCGGACCACCCTCTTCCATGTGTACCTATCCCCTGTCTGTTCGAAACTAGACTACGGGTGTTTTGTTTATGCCTCTGCATGTCTGTCCATTTTATGCTGTCCAAATACTATCCAGTATCATGCAATCCATTTGGCTACTCACACATTTTACACTATCCCGGTTGAAAGTCCCTAGGCAGAAGCTGCCAAACAACTGCTGTCATACCGACATGATGTTCCACTAAAGCAGATACACATGCAATTTGTCTGCCATACCCAGCCAACCATCCTGTGCCACCTTCTTTGATGACTCCTTTGACTGCCAGTATGGGACACATCCCTCTTCTCTGTTATCTCCTGGTGTTCACTTTTGATTATTGTTCCAGCAGCTTAATGTCATGCTACCTGCCACTTTCCCGATGGTTTTGAACCCTTCACCACCTTGGCTTTGTGTGGCGGCCTTTGTTCATTTTGGACTTAATTTGCTTACTAAGGAAACTACTCCAGATTCGATCTATCGCTGTAAGATTCTTGATCTTCGCACGGAACTTAGCAATAGTACCTTTGGGTACACTGATGGCTTTTGGACTGACCATGGTGTTGGATGTTCCTTCATCATTGCCACTGATAGTTTTCAGTATTGGCTTCTGGAACACTGTTCAGTACTTAACCAGCAGAGCTCTTTGCCCTGTATCAGGCCACGCAGTACATCCAGCTGTAATCTTACCCTCCCACACATTACTATTATTCCTATTAGTCTGTTCATTATTTTCAAAAGCTTCAAGAGGTGTAAGATATACAAAAGAAAAATGTTGTTGGCTTTAATTCTTGTTGTGTCTAGGGTATATTCTTGATATTGTAATTTTGTACTGCTGTGGGTTCTTGAAGATGAAATAACTGATGAAGATTTGCCTACTGCTATGCGTATCTTTTATTTTATCCCATTCTTCTAAATCACACCGGCATTACAATTTCCACTTATATCACACCACAAATTACATTGTTGTTGACAAACTTAGAAAAACGTCTACTTCCATCTGAGGCATGCCCACTAGTCCATACATTCTGCAGTACTCACATTATTCCAAAGAGTTTATAAAGCAAAAGAGTTTACAAACTTTCATGATACAAAAGAATCATCACCAAGATATAACATTATTTTATAAACCAATCCAGAAATAATTTTAATAATTTGAATTAGATTGTGCAACTAATAATATGAATTTTAAACATATCAGAAATTTTGTAATTTCAAACATTTCTAAAACAGGAGTAATTTTAACTGCATGTACAGAGTACTAACAAATTGATTTCTTTTTACATGTTTTAACCTGAAACATAACACCTTATATACAAAATCATATGAAGTTCATTCAGTTAGACAGCTGATATAATGTTCATCTAAACAAAAATCAATAGTACACATGGTATCGGTTATTTCTACAAAAAAAAAAAATTATATTTCTATAAAAAAGTTACTGTTAGAAGAGGGTGACCCATTGTAATATCCCCCTCACAAAATTTAGAAATAGGGTGTTTACAATATTTTGTGACAGACAACAAGGTTTGCCAAACGATGTACATAATGATGCCCAGGATGGCAGATATAAGTATAGAAGTATCTGATACATAACATATTACAGAGAACATAAGAAAAATATCTACTATATAAATCATAATTTATACAAATATCAGGATATGAAATTCTACACTTTTTTTGCTGGGTTTTATCAACTTTACTGGTATCATAGCGTTACTTTGGTTACTCATGTTGTCAGGTAGAGATTGAACACACCGAATGGATTCCACAGCACAACTAACATCATTTATTACAGGAGGAGCACAAAATATATTACTGTCAAAATTACATTTCCTACTTAGGTCTTCTTTCACTTCATTCCCCCAATTTGGATACAAATTTTGACTAACCACAGCTAACTTATTCCAGAATGCACATTTATCTATGTTATCATGAGTTTGGTCCCAAAAAAATTTCAAAAAGTTTTCAACTTTATTCTCTAGGCTTACAGATAACTCACCTTCACTGTTTGGATCATTACTCTGCATGACATTAATGAAGAACTGCTTTGACTGGACTGGTATTCCATGACTCTCATTTACATCATTATCACAAACATCTCTTACCTTACCTGTATTCGCAAGTAATTCGGAAACTTAATTATTCTTAAACTCCACAGAACCGGATCATCATCATCATCATCATCATCATCATCATCATCATCATATTCTTCCAAAATTACTTCATTAACAACGTCATTAACAACACAGGTTTCATCTCCATCAAAGTCCCTCACCTCACCTACATTCATTTGCAATGAACTACCAGTCTCAGACTTATCAACCTCAGTCATTTCACAGCTCTCATTCACATCTATATCAAAGATACCACCTAATTCAGATCTGATACAGTTATCACCTGTTTCACGTACATCAATAACGCTGTTTTCTACCAAGAGAAGAAATCATTAGTACACACATCATCAAAATTTTCATTACTCTCATATTCTGGTTTATAATTAGTACCTACATCATTATAATTAAACATAGTTTTCCAAAACTTTTGATCAAAACATAAACAAGATCTCTGATGTTCCTTCTGTTCAACTGCAGATACCTGTGTCACATTATTAATACTGTTATTATTGTAAGTGTAAATTGGGTGTCCTGTACTTGTCGTATTTCCTCGCCCCAAAACTGTGGACCTTCATTGAGGCGCAGCACCGTTTCCTGAATAGTTGGCCTCTATAATTATTTTTCATATTATATTGCCCACAGTTATCCCCATTGTTCCTATTCTGCTGATGTTCAGAATTTCTGTCTCTATTACCATTTTCACTGTGATTGAAGTTACCACTATCTCTATTTCTGTAGTTGTTACCATCGTGATCTCTATCATTTGTTATTAAGGTAAATGGTTCTTTCTACTGCCCTATCCAGCCTGTCTACATATCATAAAAATAGTTCTAGACAATCGTCAGGTCCATGTACTAAACCCCACAACCACATTTCTGGTAATCTCCTTTTATAGTGCATCAATTAATGTCATTTCGTCAAATGGCCTGTCAAGGTGTGCTAATTTTTAAGTTGATCCTTACAAAATTCTTTCAGTGTACTGCCCCTATTCCTATAATTCGGACCATTCAGAAATTCATTTTTAATTCTCCATTGTTAAGCTTTCGACCAAAATTTACTTAAAAACCTTTTTTTTTTTTTTTTGAAACTTTAGTATGTTTCCCACTGACTTAAATTTAGATTTACCCATGACAGAGCTTCACCTTCAAGACGCCTTTTAACAAATTTAATCTTTTGGTCATCACTCATGCCCAACACAAAACTATCTCTCCAGTTGTGTAGAAACTCCACTGGATGTAAATTGTCTGATGGAAAACTTTTGATAGGAATGTTGGACCATACAATACCATTATTTGAATACAGACTGTTGTGAATACAATTTTCCTGAACTACTGAAATTTTTTGGTGTAAAACATTATTTAGTATACTGTTTTCAAGATTTAAATTTTTTTGATCTAAACTACTAAAGTTCTGTTACATTTTTTCTGCTACGGCTTTCTGTTCAACTCTGATGTCATCAACATTCTTCATTTGTTTTGCAGACTGGGCCACGAACTCAGTTTCCAAAACAATAAATTTATTTTCTAATACATCGACTTTTTCATTCACACTTTTTAATCCCTCTTTTAGTTCTGAAACCTGATTACTAAGTTGGTCTATTTGGTATTGTACCCTGTCTATTTTGTCATTGTTCGCGACTTGTGGTCTCGCGGTCGTGTTCTCGCTTGCTGAGCACGGGGTCCTGGGTTCAATTCCCGGCGGGGCCAGGGATTTTCACCTGCCTCGAGATGACTGGGTGTTTGTGTTGTCTTCAATATTTCTTCATCATTCATGAAAGTGGCGAGATTGGGCTGAGCAAAGGTTGGGAATTTGTATGGACACTGATAACCGTGCAGTTGAGTGCCCCACAAACCAAACATCATCATCATCATCATCATCTATTTTGTCATTGTTTCGTTTTCAGTTCATTTAATTGTCCTTGTAGTGAAGTAAATTTTCCCGTTAACTGATCACTAACCGTACTAAATTTGCGTTTGTTGTATATCTTCATTTTCTCTAATTTTACTAAAATCAACTGCGAAATATTGGTTTTCACTGTTTGCTGACTACACTTTCACTTGGTTCAAACATGTCTAGCCTGTGTGCTACAGCTTTCACTTCATCACCCCTATCCTCATCTCTTCATTTTCCTAGCAATTACCCAAGTCTCAAAAAATTGATTTCACAAATGATATTTTCTCATGTCCTTCGTCATAGTTGTAAAGTCCTCTTTCGACTGATCCAGTCCATCATTATCGATATTATCTCACTGTTGATACAACTGTTGGGCAGTTCTCAGAACTTCTTTCGTTGAGTGATTGAAGTTCATAACTGCAAATACATAAATCCAAAATCCATTCTCCTTCTGCAACGGACAAAACTTTGTTATCAGTCAACAGATCGTGGCTGATGCTCACACTTATAATCTTACACTCCCACACATAATTATTATTTCTATTAGTCTGTTCATTATTTTCAAAAGCTTTGAGAGGTGTAAGATACACAAAAGAAAAACTTTTCACTTATCTTCGTTATTCATTATTCACTGTTGTTGTTGGCTCTAATTCTTGTTGTGTCTATGGTTACATTCTTGAGGCTGTAATTTTATAACATTGTGGGTCCTTGAAGACGAAATAACTCGTGAAGATTTGCCTGGTGCTATGAATATCTTTTATTTTATCCCATTCTTCTAAATCACGATGACTTTACAATTTTCACTTCTACTGCACAACAAATTACATTGTTGTTGACAAACTTAAAAAAAGCCTACTTCCATCTGAGGCATGCCCAATACTCTGTACATTCTGCGGCACTCACATTATTCCAAAGAGTTTACAAACTTTCATGATACAAGAAGAATAATCACCAAGATGTAACATAAATTTAATAATTTGTGTTTAGATTGTGAAACTAATAATATGAATTTAAGCATACCAGAAATTTCATAATTTCAAATATTTCTAAAAGAAGAGTAATTTTAACTGCACATACAGAGTACTAACAAATTGATTTTTTTTTTTACATATTTTAGCCTGAAGCATAACACATCATATACAAAATCAAATGAACTTCATTCAGTTAGACAGCTGATATAATTTTCACCTGTACAAGAATTGATAGTATTCATGGTATTGGTTATTTCTATAAAAAAGTTAATGTTAGAGGAGGGTGACCAATTATACAATGAGACAAGCTTTTGAATCGTGTCATTTGCTCTGACTCTCTCAGTGTCCTTCGAAGTCTCTATGTGCTGTACACCACTCATGGGTCCAGGAAAACTGTCACTTGCTCACTCTTGATGGAGCCACTGTGATGTTTATATGAGTTCCTGGTCATGTTAGTCTGGCAGGAAACAAGGCTGTTGGTGCTGCTGCCAAGACTGCAGTCCTCGTACCTCAGCCCACTAGATCTCATATTCCCTCTGATGATCTCTGTGTTACCATCTGTCAGGAGGTGGTGTCACTTAGACATTGCCACTGGTCCTCCCTTCATGGGAATATAAGCTCCAGATTATTAAACCTCTCCCAGTGACTTGGCTGACCAGCTCTTCGCCCTCTCGCTGCAAGGAGATCATTTTTGGTAGGTTGCATATTGGGCAATGTCGTTTTCTTAAGTTATAATCCCCTAACGCCTTGTCCTCATTGCCATCAACCTTTGTCGGTTTGCCATTTCCTGGCTAAATGTCCATTGTTAACCACTTGTGCTCTGATGTATGTTTGTCATCTTGAGTTATCGGCCATTTTAGCAAACAACACACTGGCTGTCATCTGAGTTTTACTTTTTATCCATTGTAGCAATATGTTTAAGGATATTTTATTTTTAGTTCCGAACCTCCTTTGTCTCTACAGTGTATTTTGTGGAGCTTTCTCCAAGAGGAAGACCTAGTTATTAGTTCTCTTCTCGCATTGATTGGGCTTAATGGGTAATCATTTTTAACTTCTTTTCCATATTAGTGTTCTATGTTTCTGACATGGGTGCATATGGCCTTTGGCCTTTGTTGTTTTTACACCCTAAAACAGACTTTTTATTGAGTGATAAATTCTATTTTGCAGTTCGGGTAAATATGCAGCTGTGCACAGATTGTATTAAAGAGGCTAAAAACAGATATTAGCATGACTTTCTAAACACCATCATGAATTACTAAAAAACCACACAAGAACTATAAAATAACTCTTTCTTTTGAATGATAAATGTTATTCAAAACATGTTAAACTTTCACATTTACAACCATGAAAAACATTCCTCTCGGCATTTGTTTGTACTGCTATAAGTCATAGATAAACTGATTGTTTATAAGAAAATAGTTCTCCACTGCAATATGATGATCCATGAAACAATATTTCACTAATAAGTAATCTCTTTCTATCAGAATTCTATGCAAAGTTGACTCTTTTCAATATCTTTATGGTGTTAGTATTTAAGGCAAAATCTACATATTGTCTTTTGTATGTACAAAACTTGTCACTGAATACTATACTACACCCCTTCAGTTTACTAAACAAAATCAATATTTATCATCATACTGTTTTCCATGTGTCTAACTGATTGTATCTCTCTGAGTGAACAACAGTAGAAATGTGGATGATGCCACTTGTTCAAGGTCAGCATCATATTTTTGTCAAAGAGCTGGAAATAATGCTTTTCCATCTACCTTTGTTCAGTAGACTTCAGTCAGGATTCCATACACACATCTGACATACTGTTTTGAAGCTTTCCTCCATAGCTTACCTTCATGTAGAATTGATACTAGCTTTCTTAAGGACACTATAAGAAATTAGCTATTTGTAGTTTACAGCACATGAGAAGCATCTCTGCTACTTGACACTTTTATTCTCAATGGTAGCAACTTACACGCACTCAAAGAAAATGTCTTTCAGTATCAACAACAACATGGATATACATTACTTTAATAATATCATGTATTGAAAAGTCTCTCCCATATGGTCTCCTCCCCTCTTCCTATCCCATCTGCATCCCACTGTAAATGGTGCATCTGTGGTGATGAACAATCCCTTGCCCATTATGCTTAAGGTGTTACTAAGGCCTTCACAAACAGGCATAGAATTCATACCTAGTATACAAACAGATTTCCCGTGCCATGTCCATATATGCCCCCAATTGTCTGATCACCCTTATGAACCAGCTACAAAGAAGCACTCCTCTCGTTAAACAATACCACCCTGCCTTAGATTAACTTAACAATACCCTCTGGCAGGGCTTTGACAACTTATAATGCCAACAAAAATGGAACATTCTACTCCAGTGGAAAACTCTGGTGCAAGACTTATCCTATAAACCCACCAAACATATACTGTTCCAGTCCCATCAGTGGCATATACTCTCGTCTCAGAGGCAGGGCCAACCATGAAAGCAGTAATATTGTATACCAGCTCTGCAGTAACTTCTGTGGTCTTTTATGTGGGCATGATCACCAAACAGTTGTCCACATGAATGAATGGTCTTTGCCAAACTGTGGCCAAGAACAGAGTTGACTACCCGATGGCAAAACACACTGCTAAGCACAATATATTTAGCTCCAATGACCACTTCACAAACCATGACATCTAGACCCTCCCCTCCCCTCCCCAATCTTTCCAGCAATATCCCTTTATCTGAATTATATACATGGAAGTTATGCTTACAACACATGCTTCTACATTGCAAGACCTCAGTCTCCACTATGCATGACACCCACCTCCAACTTTGTCCCAGCCCCCCCCCCCCTTCCCTCCCCGCTCCCCTGCCATGGTCTAAACTCACCCCTCCTCTCTGCAGATGACCACTTCCTCTGTTCCAAGTACCCTATGCACGACACCCACCTCCAACTTTGTCCCAGCCCCGCCCCCCCCTTCCCTCCCCCCTCCCCTGCCATGGTCTAAACTCACCCCTCCTCTCTGCAGATGACCACTTCCTCTGTTCCAAGTACCCCATTCAGTCCAATCCTTTACACTGTAGTGCATATTCCCCCTCCATTAGTTACAACACATGTTCTGAGACATCAAGGGATCACCAATTTAGTATTGGAGGGAAGGGTAGAGGGTAAAAATAGTAGAGGGAGACTAAGAGATGACTACACTAAGCAGATTCAGATGTATGTAGGTTGCAGTAGGTGCTGGGAGATGAAGAAGCTCATACAGGATAGAGTAGCATGGAGAGCTGCATCAAACCAGTCTCTGGACTGAAGACCACAACAACAACAACAACAACAACAACATTGAAAATGACTGATGGCTTATGTTTGATATCTGGCCAGCAGATGACACTGGAAAATGTTCTGTAGTGGGTAATTCATGATTGTTGGCACTGTCAGTATAAACAGGAGTTAGTCAACTGTAATGTACAGCACATGTGATTTACCATAAATTTGATCAGTAGTTCAACAAATTTGTTAATGTCTTTTCAGTATGGTGGAATGAATCATGTGGATTAATGTTTTGCAAAAAAATAAATTCTCTGATCATGTTTGATATGGATTTATTGACTCATGCAAATTTTTTTAAAAAAGGGCATGGGCATTAGATTTCTTACTAATTAGATAATTAGGCCTTCTGGGAAATGCTATGGGATCCACTTATTTTTTATTCTGAAATGTTACTATTTTTGTTTTGTTTCAATATTTACTGTATATTTTTCCTGTTTGAAAAGGTCGGTAGACTTTTCACCTATTTCAGAGAGAGATTTTACGTTTAAACTATATTCATTTTCCTCCTTTATTGTAACTTTTTTAATTTCTGCCAATAAGTAGTTGTTCCAAAGACACACAACACAGTGCTTATTTTTTTCAGTCATTGTCTTTATTTAAGTACTTGAAATGATGTATTAAACAACTTTCAGAACAGTCATCAGTCATTAATTAATTCATCATTTTCCATAGATCCCATCAAGGAGAACTTTCAGGAATGTGGAACAAACTGAGTTATACCTTAATATGAAACAAAAACACAGAAACTTAATCTGTCTAGTGTATTAGCAGTAAACTATCGCTATACTGCTCAAAGCTTTGCACACTTATGCCAACTACATTTAACTGAGTAAATTAGTAAGAAAGCTGTTACTTTGAAAAGAACAGTGCACAAGACAATGTTTCACTGTGAAAGAAACTGAGTTTACTTTGCATCTCTACTTCAATAAAAGGCAAGGAACTTTTTGACATCCTTATTCTAAGAGGACTGATATTCAACATCTTCCTTGCAGCATGCAGTGGCTGGAAGCTGAGTGTCATAACTGTTGACAAAACGCTTATCAGCACCTGCAGTGCACCACCTCAAACAATATTAACACAAATACACATATTAACACAAATACACATCAGAAAAGTGGCACTAAGTAGAATTACAACTTTTATTATTGTCGCTATCTGAGCTAATGTTAAAATGTAATTTTCTCCTTTAAGTTCACCCAGACTTACGAAGTTAGTTATTTGCATGTTCCACGGATCACAATTGTGACTCTCTGTGTAATAGGAAATGAGATAGGTCTACAATTGCAGTACACACAGTGAAAATATGGTGATACACTCAAAACCCACGCACACACCATATTATCGTATATTCAGAAATTATTCTCAAAATAGGAGCTGTCAAGCAAATATGTTTTCAGTTTGTGCTTGAAACTAAATTTGTTATCTATTAAGTTCTTCTTGTCACTGGGTAGTTGGTGAAAGACTTTTGTAAATGAATACCTCACTTCATTTTGTGCCACACTAAGGCTGAGTGATGGATAAAGTGAGTCATTTGTCCTCTAATATTATGTTTGTGAATGTTACTATTGTCTCCAAACTCTGATAGATGGTGTATTGAGAACTGTTTACAAGAGGCACTGTAGTGGACAACACATATTATCTTTACTACACAGTTCTGTGCAACAAAGACACACTTACTCAGTGAATAGTTATCACAGAATATGGTGCCATAAGTCATTAGTGAATGGAAATAGGAAAAGTAAGTCATCTTTTGACATTTTCTTCTCCAAAATCTGATGTTACTCATAATGCAAAAGTAGAAGAGCTCAGACATTGAAGGTTGTAACATGTGGCTTCTTGCTCAGGTTATTATCAATAGAAACACTTAAGAATTTAGAATATTCTGTTTCATTTATTGTTTTGCCGCTATACTGTATTTCTTATGGTGTAGTCAATCCTAATGCAATACTGAATTGCATGTAGCTTATTTTATCTAAATTTAGTGACACTCTGTTTGTGGAACACCAGTTATTAATCTTCAAGAAAATGTTATTTCCTTTCTTGAATACTCAAATTCCTCCATCATTAACAAAGAGAATTATTGTTGCTTGTTAGATACATGATGGCAGATCATTACATACAACAAGAATAATAGGGTACCCAATATCTAGCCATGTGGTATTCCCATAGTGATTATTCCTATTTCAGTGTCTACACTCACTGTGTTTCTTAATGCAACACTTAGCATCTTCACATTTGGACAGGATGAAAACCACCTGTAAAACATTCTTGATTTACTTGCCATGTCAAAGGCACTGCAAGTTAACTGAAAATGTTTTACGCACAGGTAAAGCTATGAGAAACTTCAATTTGATAGGGTGAAAACCAGTTACCAGCAAGATCTGTGCTACCATAATTTTTGAGATTCTCTTAGTGATCTGATTTCAGAGTTGAGAAATAGAATGTACTGTGAAAGGACACTTTTGAAACAGAGACTAAGTATCTTATTTAGAAAGAGGTGGATTAAGATTTTTGTACCCACCATCTTCTCCAGTATCTTCGAGAAGAAGGTCAGTGGTAAGACTGGTCTGTAATTACGAGGATCATTGCAGCAAATGTCTTGGCAACTATTCTTTGTCTTGAAATAATAACAAGTTAAAAAATTCTGAAATATGCAAATGCATGGTTAGTTCATATGTAAACATTATGTGTAGGAAGATGGGCAAACACACACACCACCATAAAGATATAGCATGAAAAAAATTTAAAAAAAATTGGTGTTGCAAACATGTTTTACTGTCATTTGCAACAGTACACAATACATCACTAACTATGCGCATTCCATGGGATCAGGAGTCTCCCCAGGAATGCGCGACAATGCTATGAGGAGCTTGTGGAAGTGATAGGAAATGCTGCTCTACTGTACCAAACGTTTGCTCCGTGGGTTGTGTGGAACATGCTTTTGAACACATGAAGACATTGTCACAGCATTGATGTGCAAGATACAATGATTTGCTCATAGCGAGGCCACAGGTATTTGGCATCTTCCATAGCATTGGCAATGTATGGTGGATTCATTGAGAGCATATTTCAAGGGACTCTGAGATGTCACAGGTCTGTAGTCCTCATCTGTACTATTGTGTACTGTTGAAATTGACAGTAAAATATGTTTGAAATGACAAAATTTGTTTCAGCTTTTTTCTCATGCTATATCTATGGCAGTGTGTAATGTTTACGTATAAACTAACCTTCCACTTGTGTATTTCAGAACTTTTTATTTGGTTACCATTCTTGGGACAAAAAAATTGTTGCCAGGACTCTGCAATAACACTCATATTCATATCTGGCTTCCACTTTTCTTGTAAATTGATCTGACAGTACCATGTTTTGTTATATTAGAAGGAATTTGTTTTTGAAGAGTACTATAAAATTATGAGACAGTTTCTAGCTAGTACTTTCCTTCAGGAGAGATGTCAGTACTGCCAATATGTGCTTATGAAAGTACATATAGTATCCTACCTTATGGAACTAATAGTTAGTTCCGGGCAGGGGTGGATCCTCTCCTCCTCATCAGGGTATCTCAGTGACCTGCCTTTCCTTTTTAACCTTCTCCATTCTTCCCCTCTGTCCTCCCAGACAAAAGAGCTATTAGTTCTGAAAGATAGTATATTACATGTATTTTTATACGTAACTGTGAATAATACTAACAATTTCTGCCCTTAAAGTGAATGTATTTCAGGCTGTGCGGCAATTACATTTTTTTTTTTTTCCTACTCACTTTCCTTAAGGCAGCATAATATTTCTTGTAATATAAAATCAGTTCTACTTCTTTGTTTGTCTTAACCAGTTCATAGAATTTCCTGTTCATTGCACATGGTATTTTGATCTTTTTAGTAATCCAAGCCTTTTTTGATGTCTTATTAGTGCCACACTTTATTGTTATCTTGGGAGAGCTGCTGTTAAAGATTGACAGAAATCCATCTACAAATATGTAAAATTTGTAAGTGATACTTTTCACATTATACACAGCTTCCCGCAAGGCTGCCTTGAAACTTACTGTTGTATACACATTACTTGCTGTAACTGTTTCCCAAAATGCCACTTCAGTATAATCAGGTAAGTTACTTAGTAAAGCTGTTTGTGCATCATGGTTCGAGGGGCCATTCACTACTAGATAAACATTGCTTTCGTGTGTAATTCTGGTGAAAAAGTTAACAACAGGAGCTCATTAGTCCTGAACTTAGATTTTATGAATGAGAAGCTTATATTGATGGTCAGTGCCTTGTTCTGGGATGAAATAAGGTTAAAATACTTCGTCATCATCATCATCATCATCATCACCATCTTGGACAGTTTCCAGCCTCTGGCTGGGTCTGTATGGAACATAGGCCTCTCCAATGTCTTCTGTCTTGCCACCATCTCTCCATCTTCACCTCAATCCAGTCTTCTCCTTTCTTCTGAACGCATTCCTCTACTCCTTTCAGCCATCTGTCTCTTGGTCTTCCTCTTGATCTCGTTCCTTCCAGTATCATCTCATGTAACCTCCTGGGTAGCTCCTTCTCCTCCATTCTCTTCACATGTCCATACCATCTTAGCCTTGATATCTCTCTCTCCTCCTGTAATGCTTCCACCTTCATTAACTCTCTGATCCTCTCATTTCTTAACCTGTCTATCTTTGTCACTCCAATAGTGTTTCTCAAGAATTTCATCTCACTAGCTTGTACTTTGCTTTCTTTCTTTCGTAACTTAGGTTACTGATGCAAATGTCAGGATCGCAAAAGAGTATGACTGATTTGGGGTACATCCTTGCTCCATATAATGCTTCTGACACTCTTCCAAAATGCTTCTGCTTTTCCCCCTTACTCATTTATTTCTTTGCCGTTTTTTTCCATCTTCCTGTATAAGGTTTCCTAGGTACTTGAAACTCTCCACTCTCCTCAATCATTCCCCACCAATTGTTATTCCAGTTGTTACTCTCTCCTTCTTTCTTGTTGTGATAATCATCTCACTCTTACTTATACTAAATTTCATACCATATTCTTGTAGTGTTTGTTCCCATACATCCAACTGCTCTTATACTTCCTCCTCCTTATTCCCCCAAATCATCAGATCATCTGCAAACAGCATAGCTTTCATCTTCCTTTCACCAATTACTTGTGCTACTGTACTCATTATATCATCCATCACTACAGTGAAGAGTAATAGTGAAAGTGCACTTCCCTGCCTCAAGCCATTCTTCTGTTCAATCCAAGCTGATCTCTCTCCTCCCACTTTCACACAGCTCGCACTTCCATGGTACATTACCCATATCCTCCAAATAATCTGTTTTGCTACTCCTCTGTTCTCCAGGGCTTTCCAAAGTTTGCTTCTATGTACACTATCATACATTTTTTCAGTGTCCAGAAAGGTCATTAGTAGATCTATTCCGTATCCATAGTGCTGTTCCTGCAGTTGTCTTACAGCAAAAATTAGATCCACCATGGACCTTCCTGTTCTGAAGCCATGTTGCTCTTCTCTCATTCTTCCTTCTAATTTTGCCTGAATTCATACTTCCAAAATTTCCTCAAAAATCTTTGCACAATGACTCATCATTGTAATACCCTGATAGTTGTTGCACTCTTTTCTATTTCCCTTCTAAAAGATCGGGACAATTATTCCCTTCTTCCAGTCCTCTGGGATTATCTGCTGTCTCCACACAATTTGCATTACTTGATATAGCCATTGTATCACCATCTCTCCTGCTGCTCTCACCATCTCTACACTTAGCTTGTCCAGACCTGGTGACTTCCCTCCCTTCATCTTGCCCAATGCCTCTTCCACTTCTCCCCATGTAAGATCTTTTTCTATTTGCTGTTTGTCCTCGTCCAGGTCTCCATTTGGGTTCAGGAGTTCTTCAAAATACTCCTTCCACATATTCTGGTGTTCCTCCTTATACTCTACATCTTGTCCACTTTTGTTCATCATTCAAACATAATCTGTTGTACTGTTCTTCCTCTTACTTTTAATCATCCCATGTAACACCTTTTCTGAACCTTCACTATCCTCCTCCATCATTCTGGTCCACTGTTCCATCCACTTTCTTCTTTCCTCCACCACCACTCTTTTTGCTTCTTTCTTTCTTGCCTAATACTCTTCTCTTGTCTCTATTGTTCTCTTCTGGAACCATTCCCTAAAGCCTCTATTCTTCTTCTGTACTATATCCTTTGTTTTATCATTCCACCAGAGTGTTTCTTTCCATCTCCTTTTGTTGCTTGTCCTCCCACATATTGCTTCTGCCGCACTTACTAATGTTTCCTTGAATCTACCCCATTCCTCTTCTACCATTCTTGGTTCATCCTTTGGGATGCTTTCCTTTACTACTTGTTGGTACTGTAGCCTGCTTTCTTCCTCCTTCAACTTCCATACCCTCATACATCTCTCCTGGTTTTCTGTCCCTTTATTATCCTTAGTCCCTCTCAGGTTCATTACCAGCAAACAGTGGTCGCTATCCAAGGACTCTGATGGTATTACCTTAATGTCAGTGATGTTCCTATTCATCTCACTATTGTACAGGAAGTAGTCAACTATCGACATTCTCTTCAAGTCTTGACTGTACCAGGTAATCTTGTGGCTCTCTTTTCCTGAACCAAGAGTTTCCAACAAGAAAGCCATTCCTTCGACAGAACTCCAAATACTTAATTTTAAAAATCAGTAATTAACATCCAAAAATTATGAAATCAATGCCACTGGAATGTGAAAGTACAGGTCATTGCTGATTGTAGTCCCAGTGCTACATAGAAAAAAATATATTGATGTATTGTTGTGATTAAATACACAATCATATATTTGCAGAGTTAGAAAATAAAATTTGGATATGGCATAAGGACTGAGTAGATAATTATCATTTCCAGATCATTTCTTTTATTTGAATCTTTCAGAAAATTAATATTAAAATCTCCATAGACTATCATTTGCTTTTATTTCTGCTATGTGGCATAATAATGACTCATTTTTTTCAAGTTTCCTTGTGGGATACAGATATATAAATAGGAGGCAACAATTACAACAAATGAAATAAATGATTCTGAAAGCAAAATTAAAGAATGGAAGGTCCAGGTTGGAAAATCAATGATGTTATGAAATGGCTTATTGCTACTCACCATAAAGATGACACATTGAGTTGCAAACAGCCATAACAAAAGAACTGTTACACATTAAGCTTTTGGCAAAAGAAAATTAATTCGTTCAGCATGAAACCTACATTTTTTCCACAGTGGCTAGAGATAGTGGACGTGTACATGTGTGTGAAGTGTTCCTGCTTGTGTGAGTGTTTTCTTTTCTGAAGAAGGCTTTGGCCAAATCTCAATGTGACGACTCTTTTCGCTGTTACAGTCTGCAACTCAATGTGTCATCTTTAAGATGAATAACAATCTACCCCATATGTGACTGTAGGCTTTCCCAGTATAAACTGTTGATGCAGGTTTCTTGGAGAAGATGGGAAGTATGACACTTCCTGAAACGTCACGAGATGTCAACGCTACTACCTGGCTGGAGACCCGAGAAACCTTCATCAACAATCTGTCCTTTTTAGAATATTGCTGAAGGATAAATTGCATGTTATGCAGCAAGTTTATGGATGCTGGAGGTTTGCCCAGATCGTAAAGCAGGACAGGTGACAATCTGTGGGTTAGCTGATGGTCAGGTACAATGCTGGTAAAGGCACAGACATACCAGAGCACACCATTCACTGCACACAGTGAAAAAACTAGTTCCACAGTAGTGTGTGTCCTTATTGAACCAGTGGGATGATCAGTTATGATTGCAGTCGGCACAAGAACATTTTAGATAGAGCACATTTTTTCTGCAGTTATTGCCGATGCCACAGAACAGTGTGTCTTTGGCTTAATGATGAATTCTAATTGTTTGCTGACCTTTCAAATTTCTCAGATATCAACCCTTGGGACACATCTGTGGCTTATTCAAGAGGAAACTCAGAGCGCAGAACAGATATTACTGATCTCCAGACACAAGCAAATTGTGTGTAAAACCCTATCAGCACCTTTTTAATGTGCCAGAGGTGGATACACTTGTTGTTATGTGTTTTGTCGTAGTGCTCTTGTTCAGCAGTGTAACATGGCATGTCAGAAATTAACTGTGTGTTTATTTACCAAGTACCATTTATTGACTAGTGTTCATTCATTGAGGAACTTTACTTCTGTGAAAGTTGTTGCTGCAAGGTTTTCTGCAGAGTAATTGCATGTATCCAGATTGCTCTTTTAAGAGCAAGTGCTATCCCATCCATTAACTTGGAGTGATCTACACCACTGCTTGATATAAGAGGAAGAGCTGTTTCAGGATAGCTCTGATATATGATGCACATTGTTGTACAGATTTGGAAGGTACTGGTATACAATTAGGCGAACTTCATAAGAAACTAATCAGCTGAAATGTGCATCCTACAGCCTAATTCATGATACAATGTAAGCCTCTTAAAAATATAGACAGTCACTGCAGGTTAGTTCCTTGTATCTGTTGGTGACGAACAACAATGAAATGTTTGTTCCACTGAAGTGCTTACTAAATATTGCCACATGTAAAACATCCATAATAGCTTCTTAGTGTGGAAGAGGTGTTTTTATTCAAACAGAGGCTTTTTGTGGAAGAGTAAATTACATAGGAGACAATGACTAGAGGTGTGAGTTCACCACTGGTAAATAAGGAACAAGTCAAGTAGAAAGAAGACAGAACTGCCTTACCCTGTCCATTTTTACTGTGTACCAAAAGCACTGAAGGGTCTCTGAACTAAGAAAACTTTCTGTTTGTGTCATTCTTAGTTTGATTTTTATATGTGATTCTTTAAATTGTGTGTGGAACATTTCTCAAAATACATTTCTATTTTGTATTCTGTGGCAATAATAAATGTTTTGGTTTTTTGAAATTTCATAAATTATGAATGTTTTTCTTTCATTGTAGATTGACGTGTGGTGGTATCTATGTTATACAGTTCTGTTGCTGCTCACCCATAATTCCAGTGGAACCTGTGATATTGTTGTAGTGGCAGAGTGAATGAGGAATGTTAGGTTCAATCTTAGGGTGTGAAACGAAGATTGTTCAAACGTGTAAAATGAAACATAAGAAGAATCACATATAGTTTTAATGTTAACTCAGAATGAAACTAGATGTAACAATACAGTTGACCTTTTAAGTAAATTGTTAATTACTTATAATGTGTTTTTTATGCTGTTATTGATTTCATGTGCAATAATAAAATATTGTTCATTACAATAGAATTTTTTTAATTGAAATATATCAGATATTATTGCTAAAATTATTGTTGTCATTTTCCAGCATTATTTGAAAAATTTCATGAATTAATGTGAGACAAATATTTACAGTGCTATTATCAGTAGTGAGTTTTTTTCCAAAACTAGAATGAGAACAATATTTAATAGTATTTATTTAATAGTATTATTAGCATGTAATGTAAAACTTCCACATTATTAGAAATATGAAGTAGCAGTTTATGGAGTTAACTTTGAGTTTCTGTCAGGTGATGTAAATACTGATGTCTCTTTTCAGTTTTTCACTATTTATTAACTTTACAAATATTTACAATGATTTGACTCAACAAAAATTTTTAAAAAATCGAAGAAGTTTATAGCAGCTATAATAGAGATAAGAGAGGACTCTCATCCTGGGTATTATGGCTCTTGTTATCCAGAATTTTCAGTGACTATTTTCCTTCCTCTTTCCTCTGAATATGTTATTCTTACTTGAATTGCCTTTTATTCTTACTAGATAAAGGAAGTGCACAGCAAGTTCCTAAATCTCAAGATTTAATATCTATTTGTCAACATGTTCTGATTGTTTTTGTGTGAGAAATTAGTGGATAGGGACTTGTATCTTGCATTTAATTAGTCTTTATTGTGAATATTTATGTACTGAAAATAAAACATACGTTGTAATGTGAACTAATAAGTAAAATGTGATAGTCTTTTTTACAGAGCAATAGTTGCTGATCAGGAAGGAAACTAACAGTAAACTACTTAAACTGAAAGAAATCTTAAACTGAAAATGTTATTAGAAAGAATAACATTCAAAATTAAAGGTGGTTTATGGCCAGAAAGGAAAATGTTTGTAATGGCTTTGATGGAGGGAAGTGCGACAGGTGAAGAAATCTGATGAACAGATGCAGTGGTCAAGGATCACTGTCTTGCTATCTTGCAAATGTTCTCTCTCTCTCTCTCTCTCTCTCTCTCTCTCTCTCTCCATTTCTCTCCAGCAGGATGTTGGCTGACATAGTTTGCCTTCTTTATCTGTCCACTCTTTCTTTTGTGTTCCTGTTTTTGCTCCAGCCTAGAAGAACCTCATAGTTCCACAAAAATGATATTTAGTGTCTATTTGTATTTTGTACATCTATAACAGTTCTCTGTCCTCTTAGGTCAACATAACAGTTTAATTTGTCATTATAAATAATGTAATACAAGTAAGTTGTCTGAGACAAAAAGGCTATTAAACTGCTGTAGCTAAACAGAAGTTGAAAAGTGGTGCAAAGATGGGTAGAATGATACTGTTTCCACATTAGCAAAAGCAAATGGTTAGCAGCAGGTTTGAAGCTGCTTCAAGAATTCCTACAAAACACAAAGGGAATTGTTTACACTTTGAAGCCTTACGCTGTGGTCTTCAATCTGAAGACAGGTTTGTTGCAGCTCTTCACGCAAGTCTATACGATGCAAGCCTCTTCATCTCCAAATTAACTACTGCAACCTTCATCCCTTTGAACCTGCATACTGTATTCATCCCTTAGCTGCTCCATACGATTTAATCACCCTCCTCTCCCTCCCTCACACTTCCTTATAACTCCAAATTTCCTTCATGTCTCAGAATGTGACCCACTGACTGATCTCTTATTTTATTTAAGCTGTGCCATAAACTTCTTTTGTCACCAATCTGATTCAGCACGTTTTCATCAGTTACATGCCCAACGTATCTAATCCTCAGCATTCGTCCATAGCATGACATTTCAAAAGCTTCTATTGTCTTCTTTTCTGACCTGTTTATCCTCTGTGTTTCACTCCCATACAAGGCTACACTCGAGACAAATGCCTTTAGAAAGGACTTCTTACCACTTAAATTCATATTCAATGTTACCAAATTCCAATTTTTCAGAAGTACTTTCCTTGCTAATAGTCAGTCATATCAATTATTTTGTTGGCCAAAAAGCAAAACTCACCTGCCACTTTTAGTGTCTCATTACGTAATCTAATTCCTAAGCACTATCTGATTTTATGTGACTACTTTTCATTACCCTGGTTTTACTTTTGTTGATATTTATCCTGTAACTTATTTTCAAGACACTATCCATTCTGTTTAACAGCTCTTCCAAGCCCTTTGTTGTCTTTGACTGAATCACAATGTCATCGGCTAACCTCAAAGTTTTTATTGTGTCTCCCTCAGCTTTAATTCCTTCTCCAAATTTTTCTTTGGTTTCCTTTACTGCTTGCTCAGTGCACAGAGAGGGAAACATCAGGGGTAGGCTACAACCCTGTCTCACTTCCTTCTCAATTACTGCTTACCTTTCATGTCTTTCAACTCTTTAACTGGAGTCTGGTTCCTGTACAAGTTGTATATAACCTTTCTCTCCCTGTATTTTATCCCTGCTACCCTCAGAATTTCTAGGAACGTATTCCAGTCAACATTATCAAAAGCTTTCTCTAACTCTATGAATCCTATCAGCAGAAGTCTGCATTTCTTTAATCTATATTCTAAGGTATGTCATTGGGGCAGTATTGCCTCCCTTATTACCATATTTCTGCAGAACCAAATTGATCTTCCTCAAGGTCAGCTTCCACCAGCTTTTTGATTCTTCTGTAAATTCGTGTCAGTATTTCAAAACTGTGACTTATTAAAGCGATAATTTGGTAATATTCACACCTTAGCACCTGTTTTCTGTGGAAATTGAATTATTGCATTTTTCCTGAAGTCTTAGGGTGTTTCGCCTGTCTCGTATGTCTTGCGTAATAGGTGGGATAGTTTTGTCATGGCTGACTTTCTCAAGTATCTAAATAATTCTGAGAGAATGTCCTCTGCTCCAGGGGCCTTGTTTCAACTTAGATATTTTAGAGCTTTTTCAAATTCTTATTGCATTGTCATACTTCCTGCATAAACTTCATCTACTTCCTCTTCTCTGTCTATAATATTATCTTCAAATCCATTTCCCTTGTAGACTCCTCTTTCAGCTTTCACCTTTACTGCCTTTGTTTAGCGCTGTCTTTTCATTTGAGATCTTGATATTCATACAGTTGCTTTTCTTTTTTCCAAAGTTGTCTTTAATCCCCCTATAGGCAGAATACAGCATATCTTTCCCTTAGTTATACACTCTTTTCTTTGCCCTCTAACAATTCCTGTTTAGCCATTTTGCACTTTATGCCAATATCATTTTGTAGGTGTCTGTATTCCTTTTTGCCTGCTTCATTTAATACATTTTCATATTTTCTCATTTGATCAGCTAAATTCACTATCTTCTGTGTTTCTAGGCCTTAGTTTTTTACCTATTTCCTCATATGCTTCCATCAGTATTTCATACCAAGCGAGGTAGTGCAATAGTTAGCACGATGGACTGGCATTCAGAAGGGCGGTTCTAATCTTCATCTGGCCATCCAGATTTAGGTTACAAATTATTGCCCTAAATATTTTAATGTAAATGCCATGATCGTTCCTTTGAAAGGACATGATATCCTTCACAAATCCAAGTTTGTGGGCCCATATCTAATGACCTCATTGTCAATGGGACATTAAATCCTCATCCTTCCATCACTTTTTCATCTCTCAAAGCTACCCATTCATTGTCTGCTGTCTTCCCTTCCCCTGATTCAGTTAAATTTTGCCTAGTGCTTCCTCTGAAACTCTCAATAACCTCTGGTTATAGCAGCTTTGAAAAAGGATGTAAGTACCATTCTGATTAACATATACAAAGGTATATGTTCAGACATGTATTACTTTTTTGTCTTGCTTTGTAGCGTATGTGGCAAAGCTTAATTTAACTTACATAAAATACTAAAGTTTACCATGTTATATCGTAATAAAATTGCTTATGTTCATTTGATAAGTAAGAAATCATCTGTTCACATAGCTATGTGCACCTTTGTGTAAAACCTTGAAATCATTCTCCTCCATTTTAACAACAATATAAGGATGTTTCAGTCTACTAGACGTTATCAATGTTCCTAGATCATGTGAGACAAACATCTTACTGGAAGAAATGAATGACCACTAACAAGAAACCTATGACTGATTTTACAAGCAACCATTTCTTACAAGATCAAGAAGAGCAACAACCATCATCTTATTTTTGTTTTGTCTGATGAAATTGTCAATCCAATTTAACATCTTTCACTTATTGGATGGAAGAAGGGAAACAACTTTTAGCATTGAGGAAACAATTTCATTGCCACCACTCACTAACACTCTCATTCCAAAGACATACATATGCATCTTCAGTGTCACAAACATGAACACACAGGCAGAGACAGGTCAGTTTGCAGGAGTAGTACAGCTCACAATGAGTCAGTGAAGGAATATAGAATACCTTCTGTAAATTGAATGTGATCGCACGTGGATCCCATTGAAAAGTGAGTTGAGCTGGTCAAGGTGTATGTCACCAAATGACAAGTACATCATAGCAATTCAATCTGTGCACTATATTAACAATAAAGTGTCACTATACTGCTTAATCCTATTCATTCTTACGCCAGCTAAATTTGATCAAGTAAATTAGAAAGAGAGGTACTGACGCCTCTGTTACACTAAACATCTGCCTCAGTTACACTGAACACCCACTGTTAGTTGCTCAATATTTACTTGTTTTTCATTGGTGTTTGTCAAAGAAAATAGTTTCCTTCGTCCTTAAATAGAAAGCCCTGTTTATTGTGCAGGACTACATGTCATGCAGCTAGATAACTAACTCGAGCTCTTGTCAATTAAGTGACATAACTTTTCAGTCTATGAATCTAGATGGATTTGAAACTGTAAATGGTTTACTGATTTTAATTGCTTGTCTGTGGTGCACGTATGTTGAATGTATTTAGGAAAGTATGCCCTTCTTATTTCAGCTTTACATTATTCATCACATGTCCTTTGTTTATTTCCTTTATTATCTTACTCTTAACACACATTTTTCCTCCAGACTTGTTTTATTTTGTTTTTATAATAGCATATAGAATCTAAGACTATGAAAGAATGAACCAGAAACCTTGGTTACCAACTCATTTTCAGTTTTGACACCACTGTATTTATTTTATTTGAGGTACATTGTATAAACATATTTTTTGACATACTTCATTTTAATTATTGCTAGAATTCTTCATTAGAATGCTATTGACAAATATTAAATCACGTTGTCATAAAGCTGTTCTCTTACAGTCAAGTGGCACTTTTCATTCATTTATAAATAACTTGTCTAATTAACATTGTACATTATTTCAAATGTACATACAGGACCTCTGAACTTATTCACAAAAATTATATTTTCCTTCTTGTGTTTCTCTCGTTTTCTGCCTATAATCAGGAAGTATTCTCAATTGTGACTGTCAGTGCATATTGTTTTCACTCCTAACATTGTGTAATTTTTTATATATTTACCCAAAAATAAATAATTCTGTTACTTTCATCTATACTAGCTGTCATTTTATTTCTACCTCAAACTAGTGAACAAGATTCATTTCTTGACCAGAAGCTTGTTCCCTGAGATATCTTCCTTGTGGACGAATTTCACTTCCTCAAGAATCTTCCAGTTAATATCATCTTGTAACTGTTCTCTTCACGATTAAAGTTTTGTACTAACTCCACATAGAGTCAGTCTGGCTGATTATCCATAGTAGTTGTGTTGGATACTAATGGATGATTCCACTGATTGGAGATAGTGTAGTCAAATACCTGTGCACTGCTGTACTGCTGCTTTCACTTTTTTGTTTGTCTCTCCTTTGAGAACGGTGCACTGAGTTCCATTTCCCAAGAAACCTTCATGCTGTTCTGACTTTACTGTAATATTATTTTTGTTTTATCTACTTTATTAAACTTTTATTAGAGACTTGTACAGTGTGATAGTCAACAGGTGACTGTATAAAGTAAATGTTTCTCTTTATTATAGGAAAGTGCATACCATCTATTTATTTATTCATTCATTCCATGATGGTTCATCTTACAAAGATACTGAATTTGTCATCCTAATGCAACAAAAACAATGAGGCCAAAAAATATGTAAGTGACAATCAAAGAGTTTACATCAGAAGGCAATATAGTCCACAGTCAGTATGCCAAGCAGGCAAAATCAACTTGAGCATAGAGGCAATCATCCTACTGAAGCACCAAGTTGAAGGTACTGTTTTGTAAAACAACATGTCCTAGAGAACAAAGAAGTCCATAACTGCCTGCTGCACATTCTGGTCCACCATGATTCATCAACCCTTTAAGACCTTTTTTTAAGGGACTTATGTCATAATAATTGCATGGGGAGAGATCAAGACTATGGGGTGAGTGCTTGAGTGTCTCCATGGGATTGCTCTCTGCTGTTCTTCTGCAACAAATCTACATTCTCTTCTTTCATTATGTTTTTTTCCCCCAAAGTAGATGTGGAGTTTTTCTAGATCGTCGGCTCTGGCTGTCTCACCGGTTTTCTTATCTCTTCTTAAAAACTCAATGCCCTTATTCTAATGTTTTATGGACTATAAGATGCTACAGACTATAAAACACACCTTAATTTTTAAGTATTTTAAAAAAAAAACATTTTACCATTTTTATTCTTAGATTGCAAGCCAGGCTAAAAAAATTCTTAGTTTATAAAATGGAACTGACCTTTAAAATCCCTGAAATCATCATCTGAACTTTCTTCTTCTTCTTCTTCCTCCTCTTCATTGTCATTGTGCCCGCAATTCATCTTAGTTGCATCAGTGTGCTGCTGCTGCCAGTTGAATCCAGTGTTGCCAGACAAAGATAGGTTTCCTGCAGCATCGAATACAGGGTCATTTTTAAGACTAGTGGGAGTTTTAAATCAAATACTAGATATCTTTATATTAATTTCGAGTATAAGACACACTTGAATTTTCGAGGCAGTTTTTCAAAGAAAGAGTGTGTCTTATAGTCCATAAAATATGGTACACCTCTAGTCTACCTCTCTGTAAGTCATAGCTTGCTTTTGCCCTGGTCAATCAATCAGTGTCTAAAGTGACTGGGAAAGGTAAATCATCTGTGACCAGAAAATCCATAGTCCACTTTACTCCTCCCACTTCTACTTGACAAAATACTTGTCTAGTGAACCTTGGTGTCTGTTTACCCAGAGAGTTAACATTCTGAGTTTTAGCAACAGAGACTGTCTCTATCTCTTCTTTTCCCCAGTTCTGCTTCAACCATTTTGCTGAGGTTACTGAAACTTCCACACTGCTATCCAGAAAGGATTCTATTTCTTCTCCAGGTACTTTAATCTTTAATTCTGATTTGTAGCTCTTCACTGACTCTTCTAGAAGCTCCTCAGCTGAATTACAAAGGAATCAGATGTGAAGACTAATTTAATATTCTGAGGCCACAACATTTATCCTTTCCTGGCCAAATTCCCATTTCCTTAACCACTCTCCTTCTACTCCCAGCGTTCCTTCTTTTCTCACCATCCAGTCAACCCCCATGTTAGTCAACAATTTTTTTCTGCCACTTCAGTTTTCTCAGTCCTCTGCCCCTTCAAGGAGTCTGTAGGCCCAAGGAAAAACGAATTGTCACCCACTGATCTGACTTATGCTATCAATGACTATTCCTGGGGCTGGATTGGCAGTTTTTCCAGAACAGTCTGAAACAAATCTTTTTCCTTCCATGGCTGATCCAAGTAGCAAGCTCTCTTGACCAGTTGGAGGTAAAAGCACTTTTGTGTTCCCAGTAAGGACTTGTGGCCTTCATATGTACATAAGCTTCGTCCAAACAATGTTTGTTTGTCTTGTGGCCAGAATTGCCCCTCAAATTTTTTCTTAAATTCTGGAAAAGTAGGGGTGGTGGCCCTTAAATAGCATCCAATTAGCTTACCCTCTCCAGTCAGGTTTGTTAGAGTGAAATATATTATTTCTCTGTCTGACATTCTCTTCATTTTCAATGGCCTCTCATATTGCTGTAGGAATTCAAACAGATTCCCTGTAAACTTTTCATTGTTGTTTAGACTATTGATTACACCTGAGCATGCCATCATTCTATTTTTGTTTTCCAGACTAAAGTCTTCCTAAATGGTTGTCAAATTCCCTACTGTACAATGATCTTTTATATAAGCACAGTTTTACTCTTCATTGCTGCACACATAAAAGACACATGCTGTTAGCTCCAGATCCATGAACTTGCTGCCATGCTTCCTGCATGAACTCCTGCTCATTTGGAACACAGACTCCTGGCCCATAAACATGTCACTAATCCCCATTCTCATCTTCATCTTCATATCCTCCCCCGTATCCACCTGAAAAACAGATTCAACATCCTCCCTTGATGAGTGTCCTGTTGAACTCAGGAGAATAAGTCATTACTATCATGCACTATCAACACTGGAACATGATTTTCTAGCAAAAGCACTACAGTACTGTAGTATGTTAAGATGCTGTAGTTATCCTCTTCCATTATTAGCCACTACTCTGAATCCTGTAAGAAATCTTTGATTGTGTATTATGCATTACATTTGAACAAGTTTAGCTTCCTTGTCAAACAGATATATTTTAATACATTTTTTTCATCTCTTTGGGCAATACAATTTTGTTGCCTGATAGAAAATGTTTTTTGCTTGTTTTTCTTTGGTAAATATTAAGTCCAACTTGGCTCTTGTTTCATGATTATGTGTAGGACTATGAGTAAAATACATAGTACTATGTTCCCTGATATGCACAACGAGTGGTAGATGTACTCACTTGGTGCAGTAAGGATACCAAGTTTTTTAAACAGGGATTTACAATGACCTTGAACGCTATTTTATCATTATTCTTACAGTCCTTTTTTGCAGTTTAAAAATTATACCATGTCTTATGCTTTTGAACCCCAGAAAAGAATCTCATATCGAAGACTTGGGTGTTTGTAGGAATTTTACTCTACCACAAACATTAGTTGTTACAAAATGAGAACAGAACATTAAGAGCAAATCATGCTGATGACAATTCTTTTTGACAGTATCTTTGTGTTCAATCCATGTTAACTGACAATCAATATTCATCTTTAAAACTTCATCTTTGTTAGACAATCTGTAAATTTACCGTCTACACTTAATTTGACAGAATTGCGTTCCCTGTTTAAGCTGATGTGTGTACTGTTTGTTTACTGTGTGTGTTAATAGCGCAATGCCAATTGTTTACATTTACATTCATCCAGCTATATTTATGTAATGATAGCAGAAAATAAAAAATATCTGATACTCTGAGCAGAGCATTCATAACAATCTATGTTACTAAATGGCTAACATGGTTCATGGTCCTTGCTCCATGAATCCATTTGCAGGTTGACTCTCTAATGGCTTCCAGGGGCAACAAAAATTTGATTTTCAATTTTTCATGTAAATATTGATTGAATTAAGAAATTGAAGTGGCTGTCATAATACCTACTTTGAACATTTTAAATTCAATTTTGTAAATTAAAGAGAAACTTCTCAAGATATTGACATGAAACTTTTTGGGGAGTTGCAAAAGGTGTTGCTAAAGATGATACAGCACATTATACATTTTTATCCCCCCACACTTAGTTTATTTATTTACTTTTTTTAATTTTTCACTGTTCAATTACACCCCATGGGTCGGAGTCACTTTGAAAATTGAAACATTTGCCTATTCTGTGGGAGTTATGTCTATTGCTGTTAAATGACACCCCTATCATATGAAATAGCATGATATTTTTATATAAATATAGTTTTGAAAGTAACTTATTTTGAAAAAAATTTTGTGTGTTTTCTTCAATCACCTGAAACTGTTCGTATGATTATGACTTAATTTTGCTAATAATGGAAATGGGTGCTGAGCTACTTAGGAAATAAGAAAATTATTTAAAAACAGATCTTTTCAAAACAGTCTGTATGACTTTAACAAAATGAAAAAAAATGAAAAAAAAGATATCGCATTTTGAAGAAATGTAAATGAAGTTGCCAAGAAAGAGTGTCCACTCTAGCAGATGTCATTGACATCAAATTCAAACTCAAAATGAAGCCTTCCTCTTCTATGTATCTTAGATATAATCCTACATGTCTTCTTTCTCACAACCTGACACATTGGGAACATTAGGCCACACAAAAGAAACATCATCTGATTCCACCTTGGAATGCCATTTCCTCAGAAGTGTAATTTCTTCATCAGTGATAACATGTCCAACATAATATTTTACACTTCTCTTTGAAGAAAACTTCACTAAAACATATTTTCCATGGAGCTGATGTGTCAAAGAATAGGGAAGGTTCTGTTCAAAGTCTCCTCTTGTAAGACAAGCCTTCACATTTTATATTTTTACATCACCAAAGAATAAATATAACATGTTATGCTTTCTGCAAATGTTCATTCAAGTGTTAACCTTGTCCATAAAAACTCATTTCAAATTCTAAACTAAAAAATGCTTCTAATAATAGGCAAATATTTTGCGTTTGTGAAGGAACTTAAATTTTATTATCAACTGTCATGTCATCTGAAATTATTGATTATTGGCGACATTTAGTGACTCGGACCTTAGTTCCATATTTACACACTAGGGTGCAGCATTTACTTAAAAAAAAAAAAAAAAAAAAAAAAAAAAAAAAAAAAAAAAAAAACGTTAAATTGCTGTTGAACATCACCTCGCCGTTCAAAGTCACCCCACTTCACGGTACCCATTAAGAGGTTAAACCTTAGGGTAAAGGCAAGTATTACAGTTAGAAACTGTATATTTCAAGAGGCAGCATAACTCATGGTGCACAAATACCCAGACTATATTCATCCCCTATTTAAGAATGAAAGCACTAAGTACTTTGCACAAAACTTTACACAGTTTCAAACCATTCTGAAACTTTTTCTCACAGGCACACCCTACAAAACAGTGAAAGAAAAATAGTTTATTGCTTTCTCCATTTTTGATGTTCATGCAGTTAAACTCCTGCACCAGGCATGATATTTTAATTTATTACTTCTTTACTACTAATTTTACTCTCAACACATTTTGCAGACAGCATCCACGCATACCATTGAATGTACCTGGAAAATTATATTGCCGCACAACACAGGCCAGGAGATACGACACTGAGATGTGTGAGAAACTAGGTTTTGCTGTGAATGGAGCACAAATTACCCAGGCTATACTCATCCAGTGTTTGATAAGGAGAGCACTTAGTGACCGCTAACAAACTTTAAACATTTAATTTCAAACATAACAAACTTTAAACATTTAATTTCAGACCCTTTCTAATCATTTTCTCACTTATGCGCTTAACATCAACTAATTAACACTCTAACTCAGTTGTAATGTAATCAGAAGTTTGAAGCTGGTTTATACATGGGAGTTCAATTCATTACTGGATCACAGGTTTACTGGTATTTTTCTAACTTCCATGTAAATATTATTATCACAGAACAGGAATTTTCAATAGTAAGTACTGTGCTCATATTGTATTATGCATCTGTTTGTATTCATCAGATTGCCCTTATGTTGAATGTTGCAAGCTTCAAAACACTAGACAGCTCTGTGAAGCCCTTCATACATATTTGTGTTGCTATGGTTCTGATGAAGTAGCGTAAATCACGTAATTAATTGATCTGAGAAAAGTTATACTGTGTTTTGAAAATATGTTATAGTGTAACTAAACTGTTCAGTTATTGAAATCTTCCTGGTTAATTAAAACTGTATGCTGTACAAGATCTGAACCCATAGCCTTCTCTTTTGTGGGCAAAGGTCTTATCACCTTTGTATCCAGGCATGTCTCACAACCAGCATTTCTCCTGCCAGTACAGGCCACGAGTGATGCCTGAATTGCTCTGTCAGTAGGGTACTGCTCACGAAAGGCAAAGTTCTGTGTCTGTGTACTAGTCCAGAACATTTTAGTCTGCTAGGAAGCTTTAAAATGGCACACATTTCCCAACAGAGTGCAAGATACATTGTGGCCTCTAGTTACTTGTACTTTTCTTGTAACTGTTTGCGTGTAGTTTACCTCTTTACATAAACAGTCGTATGTATTTTTTAAAAATCATCATCATGTTGACCTGTGATACTCAGCTTTCAAGTTTTAGATGTAGTGCTGAATCACAATGTAGTTGAGTTCCCTAGTGTTTACAGCAGGTTTTATTCTTGTATTTATTGTTCAGCTAATTCAACTTCGCAAAGTGTAGCCTATTTAATTTTAAGCTACAAAAACAATTTGAATCACTCTTTCCATGCCTCTGCCTCCTGCTGTCCTCTGCCAGTTGAAGCCTGTGACTTTCTTTAGTAGTTTATCACACCCACCCGGATGGTCTGCCTTGTGGTCTTCTTCGTCTTTCTGTAGCACTCAACTCTGGTACTCACTTTGTGTATCTTCCTTCATTTTTTCGTGCAATATGTCATGCCCACATCCATCTTCGGGCCTTCGCCCTTTCCTCAACTTCCTGAACTCCTGTTATTGCTCTTATGTCGTCACTTCTTTTCAGGTCTTTCTTAGTACGACCTTGGAGTGAACTTTCCTTGAACTGCTGAGAACGTTGTATGCAAATAAAAATAACAAATTCCCAGAAATACTCTCAAAAGAAGGAAGGTAAATGAAATTCAGAATGGCAAAGCAGTGGATCATGGTCATCTAATAACTGAAATACTTATACATACTGGTGAAGAAACAGAAAAACCACTGTCTAAAATTTTTACTGCTTGTATACAAAAAGACAGCATCACCACCTTCTGGAACAAAGCAGGGATTATCCTTCCACACAGGAAAGGAATTATTCACAATTTGAAGAATTACTGTCCCCTCAGTTTACTACCTGCATTACAGTCTTGACAAATCACATCAATGCTATTGTAGAATATATGCACCCCATAGAAAAAGCTAGATTCTACAGTGGTAGTAATGAAACTGACCATATACACAGCCTACGTGAAATAATTAGTTGAGCCAATGAATATGAAATGTCACTACATGTGGCTTTTATAGATGTTGAAAAAGCATTTGCTTTTGTCAGCCACACTGCAGTTATATAGACACTGTGTACGAGACATGGAAACAAGGTGCATAAGCATATTATGTAACATCTATGGTATCTTGATAGCTTCTGTCAGCATAGAAAAACGCATGAGGCAGTTTTTGTTTTGAAGCGGAATAAAGCAAGGTGACCCTATATCTCCGAAATTATTTATAATAGCCCTTGAGATTCACTATGTCCGAAATTACTTGGAAAGAAAGAGGTAATAGAATAAATGGGAAAATACTGACTAACTTGAGATTTGTAGACAATATAGTAATCCTAGCCAACAAAATGACAGAACTGGCTGTGCATAAACTGGAGAACCTCGTACACTATGTTTTGTGCCATATTGTTTGCAAACAAAACAGTCTTTGGAACGCTCTTCATGTGATGTATGTTTATTCTTTATTAATGTGACAGATTATTGCTAGTTTATTACATAATATTTACATGTTACATTCTTGCTTTATTTTTAATTTCTTTTTAGAATTGTATTACAATCAACATTGTGCATTTATGAGTTTGTATAGTCACCAGTCACTGTGAATATTTACCAGTATTATGTTAGAGTAATAGTATTTACACTTTTATAAAGACATAATCTTCCTCGTGATGTATATTATATGTAAATGCTTTTTGTTTTCTTGTAAAAAGGCTGTTTCTTGATTGTTTGTTCAAAATAGTAAAATAAATGTTATGTTTGTTCTAGTACTACTTTTATTATATACTTTTGCTTTGTCACCCTGAATATCTGCATTTATAGCCGTAGTCTTAAATGTCAAGATATGGAGTGTATTTAGACAGCAGTTAATACAATCTTGGAGGAAAGAGACACAAACACCATTCACAGCAACATCAAATTCGCCATAGGGATGAAGAAATATGATGGTCCATCCTTCCTTGTCATTTGTTGTATTTTGGCATGTGATTAATGGTGTGCTTGCAAGTGATCAGCTGAGTTTCTGTAGGAAAATAACTTGCTGAAAACCCAAAATCACACCATTAACCTTAAGCATCATTTGATTCTGCTCTATATTCCTGCCACTTTCCCATTAACCTCTTCTTCTTTAGGTAAGTGATTGCCTTTCCCTTATTTTACCCATAACTTGTCGGCCTTTTTTCAGACATTTTCTGCCATTGTTAACTTCTTTTGACAGCACAAGTGAAACTATCTATCATGCTCCTACTAGTGTCCCTATGCTAGCAGAGTTAGTAATGTCTGTGTTCATGCTGCATTTTGTATAAGCAGCTATGCTGAAATGAAGAGGGTAATTAATTAAACCCTTAACTGAAAAGTCACAAAGTTCATCATTTCTTGTATTACACCATAATGTCCAGTCATTCAGAAATAAGATTCAAATGCTGGAAGTGTTACTTCAGTCTCAAATAAATCCAGATGTAATATGTATTACCGAACACTGGCTGTCTAAAGAAGAAATTCAGTCAACCTCTATTCCAAGGTACTCATTAACAAGCTTCTATTGTAGGAATTTCTCCACACATGGCGGTACTGCTATATTTGTAAAGGACCAGATAAAATTCAGTGAGGTAGGCCTAAATGAACAGATTGCATTATCTGAAGATAAGGAATTTGAGGTTTCTATGGTTAAGCTGCCTGAACTAAACTATATAATTATAAATGTATACAGAGCACCAAGTAGTAATATTCCAAATTTTATGACCAAATTAGAAGTTCTGCTGAATAGTGTCAGCTCATTAAATATGAGAATAATACTTTGTGGCGACTTTAACATTGATTTATCAAAAAACAGTAATGCTAAACTCGATTTGTTAAACATGACCAAATCCTTTAATATGATCCCCACAATACACTCTCCAACAAGATCAGCAGAGCATACTGATTCAATAATTGATCAAATCTTCATAACTGATACTGGTTACAAATTCACTGGCGAAGTACTGAGCATGGGATACAGTGACCATGATGCTCAGCTACTGAGCGTTGACATGGAAAATAGTAAAATCAGCCCCAAAAAAGTATTTCAAAGAAGAAACTTTTCAGATGGCAATATTAGGATTTTTAACTTCCTATTAGCTCAAGAGGATGTCGTTATCAGGAGAAAGAAAACTGGCGTTCTACGGATCGGAGCGTGGAATGTCAGATCCCTTAATCGGGCAGGTAGGTTAGAAAATTTAAAAAGGGAAATGGATAGGTTGAAGTTAGATATTGTGGGAATTAGTGAAGTTCGGTGGCAGGAGGAACAAGACTTCTGGTCAGGTGACTACAGGGTTATAAACACAAAATCAAATAGGGGTAATGCAGGAGTAGGTTTAATAATGAATAGGAAAATAGGAATGCGGGTAAGCTACTACAAACAGCATAGTGAACGCATTATTGTGGCCAAGATAGATACGAAGCCCACACCTACTACAGTAGTACAAGTTTATATGCCAACTAGCTCTGCAGATGACGAAGACATTGAAGAAATGTATGATGAAATAAAAGAAATTATTCAGATTGTGAAGGGAGACGAAAATTTAATAGTCATGGGTGACTGGAATTCGAGTGTAGGAAAAGGGAGAGAAGGAAACATAGTAGGTGAATATGGATTGGGGGACAGAAATGAAAGAGGAAGCCGCCTGGTAGAATTTTGCACAGAGCACAACATAATCATAACTAACACTTGGTTTAAGAATCATGAAAGAAGGTTGTATACATGGAAGAACCCTGGAGATACTAAAAGGTATCAGATAGATTATATAATGGTAAGACAGAGATTTAGGAACCAGGTTTTAAATTGTAAGACATTTCCAGGGGCAGATGTGGACTCTGACCACAATCTATTGGTTATGACCTGTAGATTAAAACTGAAGAAACTGCAAAAAGGTGGGAATTTAAGGAGATGGGACCTGGATAAACTGAAAGAACCAGAGGTGGTACAGAGATTCAGGGAGAGCATAAGGGAGCAATTGACAGGAATGGGGGAAAGAAATACAGTAGAAGAAGAATGGGTAGCTTTGAGGGATGAAGTAGTGAAGGCAGCAGAGGATCAAGTAGGTAAAAAGACGAGGGCTAGTAGAAATCCTTGGGTAACAGAAGAAATATTGAATTTAATTGATGAAAGGAGAAAATATAAAAATGCAGTAAGTGAAACAGGCAAAAAGGAATACAAACGTCTCAAAAATGAGATCGACAGGAAGTGCAAAATGGCTAAGCAGGGATGGCTAGAGGACAAATGTAAGGATGTAGAGGCCTATCTAACTAGGGGTAATATAGATACCGCCTACAGGAAAATTAAAGAGACCTTTGGAGATAAGAGAACGACTTGTATGAATATCAAGAGCTCAGATGGAAACCCAGTTCTAAGCAAAGAAGGGAAAGCAGAAAGGTGGAAGGAGTATATAGAGGGTCTATACAAGGGCGATGTACTTGAGGACAATATTATGGAAATGGAAGAGGATGTAGATGAAGATGAAATGGGAGATATGATACTGCGTGAAGAGTTTGACAGAGCACTGAAAGACCTGAGTCGAAACAAAGCCCCCGGAGTAGACAATATTCCATTGGAACTACTGACGGCCGTGGGAGAGCCAGTCCTGACAAAACTCTACCATCTGGTGAGGAAGATGTATGAGACAGGCGAAATACCCTCAGACTTCAAGAAGAATATAATAATTCCAATCCCAAAGAAAGCAGGTGTTGACAGATGTGAAAATTACCGAACTATCAGCTTAATAAGTCACAGCTGCAAAATACTAACACGAATTCTTTACAGACGAATGGAAAAACTAGTAGAAGCCAACCTCGGGGAAGATCAGTTTGGATTCCGTAGAAACACTGGAACACGTGAGGCAATACTGACCTTACGACTTATCTTAGAAGAAAGATTAAGGAAAGGCAAACCTACGTTTCTAGCATTTGTAGACTTAGAGAAAGCTTTTGACAATGTTGACTGGAATACTCTCTTTCAAATTCTAAAGGTGGCAGGGGTAAAATACAGGGAGCGAAAGGCTATTTACAATTTGTACAGAAACCAGATGGCAGTTATAAGAGTCGAGGGACATGAAAGGGAAGCAGTGGTTGGGAAGGGAGTAAGACAGGGTTGTAGCCTCTCCCCGATGTTGTTCAATCTGTATATTGAGCAAGCAGTAAAGGAAACAAAAGAAAAATTCGGAGTAGGTATTAAAATTCATGGAGAAGAAATAAAATCTTTGAGGTTCACCGATGACATTGTAATTCTGTCCGAGACAGCAAAGGACTTGGAAGAGCAGTTGAATGGAATGGACAGTGTCTTGAAAGGAGGGTATAAGATGAACATCAACAAAAGCAAAACAAGGATAATGGAATGTAGCCTAATTAAGTCGGGTGATGCTGAGGGAATTAGATTAGGAAATGAGGCACTTAAAGTAGTAAAGGAGTTTTGCTATTTGGGGAGCAAAATAACTGATAATGGTCGAAGTAGAGAGGATATAAAATGTAGACTGGCAATGGCAAGGAAAGCGTTTCTGAAGAAGAGAAATTTGTTAACATCCAGTATTGATTTAAGTGTCAGGAAGTCATTTCTGAAAGTATTCGTATGGAGTGTAGCCATGTATGGAAGTGAAACATGGACGATAAATAGTTTGGACAAGAAGAGAATAGAAGCTTTCGAAATGTGGTGCTACAGAAGAATGCTGAAGATTAGATGGGTAGATCACATAACTAATGAGGAAGTATTGAATAGGATTGGGGAGAAGAGAAGTTTGTGGCACAACTTGACCAGAAGAAGGGATCGGTTGGTAGGACATGTTCTGAGGCATCAAGGGATCACCAATTTAGTATTGGAGGGCAGCGTGGAGGGTAAAAATCGTAGAGGGAGACCAAGAGATGAATACACTAAGCAGATTCAGAAGGATGTAGGTTGCAGTAGGTACTGGGAGATGAAAAAGCTTGCACAGGATAGAGTAGCATGGAGAGCTGCATCAAACCAGTCTCAGGACTGAAGACCACAACAACAACATTAGCTAAGGAAAATTGGGACAGTGTTTACATGCAAACAACTGTTGATAATATGTTCTTAAGCTTCCATAACACCTTCCTTTATTACTTTAATACAGCATTTCCTTTTGAAACAAAAACTTCAAGCAATCAAAATAGAAAGTTGTGGGTAACAAAAGGAATCAAAATTTCTAGTGAGAGAAACAGATTTCTCCAATATTGCTCCAAAAAATACATAGTCACTGAAGAATTTTCTGACTATTGTAAAGCCTTCAAAAAAACTTATCTTAGAGTGATTAGACAGGCAAAACTTTTATGGAATGACAATTTCATAAGAAACTCTTCAAACAAAATGAAAGCTATGTGGAAAGTTACTAAAAAAGAAACTTGTAGTTCAACACCTAAAAAGGAAAACATTTCTCTAACACTTTGACAGAGCACTGAAAGACCTGAGTCGAAACAAGGCCCCCAGAGTAGACAATATTCCATTGGAACTACTGACGGCCGTAGGAGAGCCAGTCCTGACAAAACTCTACCATCTGGTGAGCAAGATGTATAAAACAGGCGAAATACCCTCAGACTTCAAGAAGAATATAATAATTCCAATCCCAAAGAAAGCAGGTGTTGACAGATGTGAAAATTACCGAACTATCAGCTTAATAAGTCACAGCTGCAAAATACTAACACAAATTCTTTACAGACGAATGGAAAAACTAGTAGAAGCCAACCTCGGGGAAGATCAGTTTGGATTCCGTAGAAACACTGGAACACGTGAGGCAATACTGACCTTACGACTTATCTTAGAAGAAAGATTAAGGAAAGGCAAACCTACGTTTCTAGCATTTGTAGACTTAGAGAAAGCTTTTGACAATGTTGACTGGAATACTCTCTTTCAAATTCTAAAGGTGGCAGGGGTAAAATACAGGGAGCGAAAGGCTATTTACAATTTGTACAGAAACCAGATGGCAGTTATAAGAGCCGAGGGACGCGAAAGGGAAGCAGTGGTTGGGAAGGGAGTGAGACAGGGTTGTAGCCTCTCCCCGATGTTGTTCAATCTGTATATTGAGCAAGCAGTAAAGGAAACAAAAGAAAAATTTGGAGTAGGTATTAAAATTCATGGAGAAGAAATAAAAACTTTGAGGTTCGCCGATGACATTGTAATTCTGTCAGAGACAGCGAAGGACTTGGAAGAGCAGTTGAATGGAATGGACAGTGTCTTGAAAGGAGGATATAAGATGAACATCAACAAAAGCAAAACAAGGATAATGGAATGTAGTCTAATTAAGTCGGGTGATGCTGAGGGAGTTAGATTAGGAAATGAGGCACTTAAAGTAGTAAAGGAGTTCTGCTATTTGGGGAGCAAAATAACTGATGATGGTCGAAGTAGAGAGGATATAAAATGTAGACTGGCAATGGCAAGGAAAGCGTTTCTGAAGAAGAGAAATTTGTTAACATCCAGTATTGATTTAAGTGTCAGGAAGTCATTTCTGAAAGTATTCGTATGGAGTGTAGCCATGTATGGAAGTGAAACATGGACGATAAATAGTTTGGACAAGAAGAGAATAGAAGCTTTCGAAATGTGGTGCTACAGAAGAATGCTGAAGATTAGATGGGTAGATCACATAACTAATGAGGAAGTATTGAATAGGATTGGGGAGAAGAGAAGTTTGTGGCACAACTTGACCAGAAGAAGGGATCGGTTGGTAGGACATGTTCTGAGGCATCAAGGGATCACCAATTTAGTATTGGAGGGCAGCGTGGAGGGTAAAAATCGTAGAGGGAGACCAAGAGATGAATACACTAAGCAGATTCAGAAGGATGTAGGTTGCAGTAGGTACTGGGAGATGAAAAAGCTTGCACAGGATAGAGTAGCATGGAGAGCTGCATCAAACCAGTCTCAGGACTGAAGACCACAACAACAACATTAGCTAAGGAAAATTGGGACAGTGTTTACATGCAAACAACTGTTGATAATATGTTCTTAAGCTTCCATAACACCTTCCTTTATTACTTTAATACAGCATTTCCTTTTGAAACAAAAACTTCAAGCAATCAAAATAGAAAGTTGTGGGTAACAAAAGGAATCAAAATTTCTAGTGAGAGAAACAGATTTCTCCAATATTGCTCCAAAAAATACATAGTCACTGAAGAATTTTCTGACTATTGTAAAGCCTTCAAAAAAACTTATCTTAGAGTGATTAGACAGGCAAAACTTTTATGGAATGACAATTTCATAAGAAACTCTTCAAACAAAATGAAAGCTATGTGGAAAGTTACTAAAAAAGAAACTTGTAGTTCAACACCTAAAAAGGAAAACATTTCTCTAACACTTTGACAGAGCACTGAAAGACCTGAGTCGAAACAAGGCCCCCAGAGTAGACAATATTCCATTGGAACTACTGACGGCCGTAGGAGAGCCAGTCCTGACAAAACTCTACCATCTGGTGAGCAAGATGTATAAAACAGGCGAAATACCCTCAGACTTCAAGAAGAATATAATAATTCCAATCCCAAAGAAAGCAGGTGTTGACAGATGTGAAAATTACCGAACTATCAGCTTAATAAGTCACAGCTGCAAAATACTAACACAAATTCTTTACAGACGAATGGAAAAACTAGTAGAAGCCAACCTCGGGGAAGATCAGTTTGGATTCCGTAGAAACACTGGAACACGTGAGGCAATACTGACCTTACGACTTATCTTAGAAGAAAGATTAAGGAAAGGCAAACCTACGTTTCTAGCATTTGTAGACTTAGAGAAAGCTTTTGACAATGTTGACTGGAATACTCTCTTTCAAATTCTAAAGGTGGCAGGGGTAAAATACAGGGAGCGAAAGGCTATTTACAATTTGTACAGAAACCAGATGGCAGTTATAAGAGCCGAGGGACGCGAAAGGGAAGCAGTGGTTGGGAAGGGAGTGAGACAGGGTTGTAGCCTCTCCCCGATGTTGTTCAATCTGTATATTGAGCAAGCAGTAAAGGAAACAAAAGAAAAATTTGGAGTAGGTATTAAAATTCATGGAGAAGAAATAAAAACTTTGAGGTTCGCCGATGACATTGTAATTCTGTCAGAGACAGCAAAGGACTTGGAAGAGCAGTTGAATGGAATGGACAGTGTCTTGAAAGGAGGATATAAGATGAACATCAACAAAAGCAAAACAAGGATAATGGAATGTAGTCTAATTAAGTCGGGTGATGCTGAGGGAGTTAGATTAGGAAATGAGGCACTTAAAGTAGTAAAGGAGTTCTGCTATTTGGGGAGCAAAATAACTGATGATGGTCGAAGTAGAGAGGATATAAAATGTAGGCTGGCAATGGCAAGGAAAGCGTTTCTGAAGAAGAGAAATTTGTTAACATCCAGTATTGATTTAAGTGTCAGGAAGTCATTTCTGAAAGTATTCGTATGGAGTGTAGCCATGTATGGAAGTGAAACATGGACGATAAATAGTTTGGACAAGAAGAGAATAGAAGCTTTCGAAATGTGGTGCTACAGAAGAATGCTGAAGATTAGATGGGTAGATCACATAACTAATGAGGAAGTATTGAATAGGATTGGGGAGAAGAGAAGTTTGTGGCACAACTTGACCAGAAGAAGGGATCGGTTGGTAGGACATGTTCTGAGGCATCAAGGGATCACCAATTTAGTATTGGAGGGCAGCGTGGAGGGTAAAAATCGTAGAGGGAGACCAAGAGATGAATACACTAAGCAGATTCAGAAGAATGTAGGTTGCAGTAGGTACTGGGAGATGAAAAAACTTGCACAGGATAGAGTAGCATGGAGAGCTGCATCAAACCAGTCTCAGGACTGAAGACCACAACAACAACAACACTTAATGACTCTAAGGTCACAGATCCATACACAGTTGTAAACAAGTTCAATGAATATTTCACCTCACTAGCAGAAGATCTCATTCAGGCAAACTGCAAGGTATCATTCTTCAATTCCACCAATACGTCAAACAGCACTAATGCTACAATGTTTGTTTATGAAACAAACCCTGATGAAATTATGAACATAATAAAATTGTTACGCAATAAAATCTCTAGTGGCTATGATGAAGTACCTGACCTCATATTAAAGGTGTGTGCTCCCCATATAGTAAAGCCATTATCAACCATCTACAACCAATCATTAAAAACTGGCATTTTTCCAGATGCTCTCAAAATAGCTAAAGTCTCACCATTACTAAAGAAAGGTTCCCCTGATTTAGTATCCAATTATAGACCATTATCCATATTAAGCATCTTTTCAAAAATCCTGGAAAAACTTTTTTATGGCAGGCTTATAAATTTCATAAAAAACCACGCACCAATCAGCATTCAACAACATGGTTTTAGTAAATCTTTATCCACCCAGACAGCAATTTTTGAACTGTTGGACCACATACTGAAATCAATTGACCAACATAATATAGCTGCAGGTATCTTCTTAGATCTCTCTAAAGCCTTTGACGTACTAGATCATAAAATACTGCTTGCTAAATTGGAAAGAAGAGGAATAAGAGGTGTGGCTCACAACTGGCTATGCTCTTACCTACAAACCCGCAGACAGAAGGTATCACTTCAATACAATATTAATGTACAGAATAAAATAAATAACACAGTTTTCCTCTCGGAGGAAAGAACAATAGGATATGGTGTTCCCCAGGGTTCTGTTCTAGGGCCATTACTTTTCCTCATTTACATACACTCCTGGAAATGGAAAAAAGAACACATTGACACCGGTGTGTCAGACCCACCATACTTGCTCCGGACACTGCGAGAGGGCTGTACAAGCAATGATCACACGCACGGCACAGCGGACACACCAGGAACCGCGGTGTTGGCCGTCGAATGGCGCTAGCTGCGCAGCATTTGTGCACCGCCGCCGTCAGTGTCAGCCAGTTTGCCGTGGCATACGGAGCTCCATCGCAGTCTTTAACACTGGTAGCATGCCGCGACAGCGTGGACGTGAACCGTATGTGCAGTTGACGGACTTTGAGCGAGGGCATATAGTGGGCATGCGGGAGGCCGGGTGGACGTACCGCCGAACTGCTCAACACGTGGGGCGTGAGGTCTCCACAGTACATCGATGTTGTCGCCAGTGGTCGGCGGAAGGTGCACGTGCCCGTCGACCTGGGACCGGACCGCAGCGACGCACGGATGCACGCCAAGACCGTAGGATCCTACGCAGTGCCGTAGGGGACCGCACCGCCACTTCCCAGCAGATTAGGGACACTGTTGCTCCTGGGGTATCGGCGAGGACCATTCGCAACCGTCTCCATGAAGCTGGGCTACGGTCCCGCACACCGTTAGGCCGTCTTCCGCTCACGCCCCAACATCGTGCAGCCTGCCTCCAGTGGTGTCGTGACAGGCGTGAATGGAGATGTGTCGTCTTCAGCGATGAGAGTCACTTCTTCCTTGGTGCCAATGATGGTCGTATGCGTGTTTGGCGCCGTGCAGGTGAGCGCCACAATCAGGACTGCATACGACCGAGGCACACAGGGCCAACACCCGGCTTCATGGTGTGGGGAGCGATCTCCTACACTGACCGTACACCACTGGTGATCGTCGAGGGGACACTGAATAGTGCACGGTACATCCAAACCGTCATCGAACCCATCGTTCTACCATTCCTAGACCGGCAAGGGAACTTGCTGTTCCAACAGGACAATGCACGTCCGCATGTATCTCGTGCCACCCAACGTGCTCTAGAAGGTGTAAGTCAACTACCCTGGCCAGCAAGATCTCCGGATCTGTCCCCCATTGAGCATGTTTGGGACTGGATGAAGCGTCGTCTCACACGGTCTGCACGTCCAGCACGAACGCTGGTCCAACTGAGGCGCCAGGTGGAAATGGCATGGCAAGCCATTCGACAGGACTACATCCAGCATCTCTACGATCGTCTCCATGGGAGAATAGCAGCCTGCATTGCTGCGAAAGGTGGATATACACTGTACTAGTGCCAACATTGTGCATGCTCTGTTGCCTGTGTCTATGTGCCTGTGGTTCTGTCAGTGTCATCATGTGATGTATCTGACCCCAGGAATGTGTCAATAAAGTTTCCCCTTCCTGGGACAATGAATTCACGGTGTTCTTATTTCAATTTCCAGGAGTGTAGATGATCTTGTTGAATGTATGAGCCCACAAAAAACTATCCTGTTTGCTGATGATACAAGCTTAGTGTTGACTGGATCTAGCCCTGAATCCCTTCAGACAATATCTGATAACTCTATGGAAAAACTTTCTGAGTGGTTTAACAAAAATGGCCTAATTGTTAATAGTGGGAAAACTGTATGTATCAACTTCCATCTAATTCCCACATCCAGTCAAAAAACTATCCAAGTAAAGTTAAATAACGATAAAATTGAAAATGTAAATGCAACAAAATTTTTGGGTCTATGGGTCCAACAAAATTTAAAATGGGACACACATATACAAAGAAACTCTCATCATTGTGCTATGGACTAAGAATACTAAAATCTACTACAAGTAAATCCACACTAATGCAAGCATACCATGCGCAGTTCCACTCATTGCTCCGCTATGGAATCATCTTTTGGGGAAATTCAACTCACAGCACAAATATATTTAAACTACAAAAAAGAGCACTGAGGATAATCTGTGGCCTCAAAAAGCTGGAATCCTGTAAATGTCAATTTATAAAACTTAATGTTCTAAGCATCCCATCCCTATTCATTCAAGAAACAATCCTATTCACCAGGGAATACTTCTCAAGAACAGGCAAATTAATCTGAAACAATGATATACACGCTCATTATACCAGAGGGCAAACTAATATCCATCAAATTTTTTCAAGGACATCATCATACCAAAAATATATAACTCATCTGGGTGTCATATTACACAATAAAATTCCAGAACAAATAAAAACTGCTCCAGATCCAATATTTAAAAATAAACTAAAGGCATTTCTGACAAAGCATTCTTTCTATTCAGTACAAGAATTCCTGGAAATGAAAAATTATAAAGTTCCTTTGTAAAATACTGTGATTAGAGTAAAACATTCTGTAGGCAAAATAATAACCTAATTTCTACTATACACAACTATGTTTCAGTTTCACTTCTCAAAATTTTTCAACTCGCTATTGAATGTACAAGTACACATTCTATTAGTATTAAAACTTAATTGTCTGTGAAATCTCAATGTTAATTTCATGTTTAATGTAGTTTTTAAATGACATTGTCCTTCTGTTGTGTTTCCAGTTGACATTTTCACTATTCTGTAATCTCAGTGATTATTTGTGTAAATTTAAAGTAGCACTACATTGCCTACATGTTTCTTAGTTCCCCATGTAAATTGTTTGTATTCTCTGTATGTGAAGTTACTATATTCATCAACGAACAATTTTGTGTACATTTTTTTAAATGGCAGTCCATTGCCTATTTTTTTTCTCCAAACTACATACTTGTCCTATATCGTGTGTACTTTGTACAATATGTGATCCACAGGATAAATAAATAAATAATGGGAAAGCAGCAGGATAGAGAGCAGAATCAAACCATCCTTAAGATTAATGGTGCGATTTTGAGTTTTCAGCCAAATCTGGTGTCTGTCTGGTTGTGAAAGAGTGCACTCTTATTAGAAAAAGAGCAAGAACTTGAAAACCAGTGCTAACTGTTTCCTATTATGTGTTTCTCTGCACCATACACCAATCCTCCATAGGTAAATGGTTGCCTTTCCCTTATTTTGCGTATTTTTTCATCTAGGAATTTTCATTTGTTGTGACCCCCAAGTTATGCTTGATGAAATTTTTGTCATCACATGGACAAAATCTTTATGCAGCAATACAATTAAAATGTCAAAGCAACCTAATTTTTATTATTGTTCTTTAGCTAAGAATTGCAAAAAGTTGGAAAAGGAGCAATGGGCAGAGAAAGAAGAAATTACTTAAGATGAGGGAGAACATTATGACCCTCTGATTAATAACATATTGGTCCATCTCTGGAGTGCAATACAACAGTGATTCTGTACAACATGAATGTAGCAAGTCCTTAACAGGTTTCTGGCGGTATGTGACACCAGATGTCGACACACAGGTCAATCGGTTCTCATAAAATGGGTGTGAAGATGGCACCTCAAAATGTCCCAGAAGCATTCCATGGGTTTCAGTTCAGACAAATTTGGCAGCTGAGACAGAAAAGTGATTTCACTATCATGCTCCTCAATTCATGATTATTGATGACACCAACACCTTTGAGGAAGACATAAAGCTTGAAGGGATGCATGAAGTCTGCAGTATTGTTCATATCATCCACAGCTCCCATGGTGTCTTTCGATTATTACCACTTTATATTTGATCAAATAAATTAATATATCTCCCTCCCACTTTCATAAACACATCTCACATTCTGTACAAGATTAATACTGAAAATATCTTCCATAGAGATAATGTGCTTCTGTCTTTGTAGCCGTATTCTGCTAACTCCATGGTCTTCACCTGATGTTTCTGTGCTCATCATGATTCAGCAATTAAAAGCAGTTTCTAATGCCAAAGTGCTCTCTTAATCCAAAGGGATGAATTTCATTGTCATATCTCTGTGTGAACCATATAAAGGTGTGTTTCAGTATTTGAAATATTACATGTTTATCTGAGGCAGAAGTTGGAAACCAATCCACTGTTTACCTAGACATGAGTGCATAAATGGCATACAAACTCTAACAGTGTTTATTAGTGTACGGGAATGACTAATCAATCAAGCAGGAGGATTCAGTGCGGTTATGCTTACTTCCCATTCTTACAAAGTATACATCATGCATCATGCAATACTTACATATTCTAATCCTGTTCTTATAATGCACTATTTTGATAGCTACACATAATTCATGTCATGAAATGGTAGCTCAGAAGATACTATGGTGAAGATGTAGAAAACAGATCTGAAATGTTATAGTACCAATGACCTTTGTGTAGCTCAATTTACCAATCACACACATGATGGCCAAAGAGTTCCAGAAAAATTGAGGAAGGCGATTCATTTTTAGTCTCAGAATAACATTTCATTAACATCAAGTGGGCATGTCTGTGTATAAAGTGCGCAAACCACAAATACAATTGTTTTCCACCATTCCATTATTGTTTCACAACTGTGAGGATATACCTATTCCTTCATTCCTGTTTAATTGAACAGTGCGTTAGATCACATTATGCAACTTTATTTTATCATTGTTTTATTAAACCAAGATTAAACTGAGATTTTGCTCATAGATGTTTACCTCAGTAACTTAAACACAGCCATTCTCTACATGTGTGCTAAATATGCACTGCACCCACTTGTGTTATGAAAAACGGGCCCGTTCACTGGTTAAGGACTAATTGATGGCTCTGCAATATTTTTGTCTACAATTGACAGAAATAATACAATAACTGGGGAGAATTTATCACTAGATCACGCAGAAAATTATCTCTAGAAGCGTCAAACATTTTTGATTGACCAAAAAAGTGGTTGTATTGCCCCTGGTACACTGGATTCGTATTCACAAGAAGCAAGATTGAAGTTTTTTTTAGCTATCCTGATTGTCTCCAGAAGCTTCAAACATTTCCAGTTGAGCAGGAAAGTAATTGTATTGCCTGGTATACTGGACTCTTATTCATGAGAAGCAAGGTTGAAGTTCTCTCCCAGCTGTCCTGACTTAGGTTTTCAGCAGTTTCACTGAAATAATTTCATTTCACTTCATTTCATGATTTAATGCAGTAAAATAGCTGAAAACCTAAATTAGGATAGCTAGAAGAGATTTTCAACTTTGGTTCTCATGAATATGACTCCAATATCCCAGGCAATGCAACTACTTTCCTAGTCAACTGGAAATGTTTGAGGCTTCTGGAGATAATTTTTTGCATGGTCTAGTAATAAGGTGGAAAGTAGGCAGGTTTTTTGAACTAGTGATTAATTTTCCCCTGTTATAATTAATGTAATTGTTTCCTGGAATGAGGGTACAGCATGTTTTTCTCCTATCCTTGTTTGCTGAGCTTATTTAATGTCAACAAGATGTTAGTCCCCAACCTTCCCTCCTCTTGATTTATCAGAAAAAATGACAAGTGCATTTCTTCTTCCTACCCAGCATTCATCCATTTGCACATACTCTATGATAATCTAACCCTTTTACCTGTTTTCTCATTGATCTGTGGTTGCAGGCTATGTGCAATCAGCCTGGCACAGTTAGCTCACTTTTTGTCATTTGTTTGCCGATGCTGATCCACTAACATACTAATTATGTGTTTTAATTTATGTTCATATCTAATGCTTGTCAACTGCACTGTTTAACTTCAGTAATGATTTGTTATTCGTGGAAGTCTGGTATTGACCTATGGAATCTGCTGTTTTCATTATCACGGATGTTGTTCAGTGAATTTCAGATATGTATATCTTTATGTCAAGACCTGAAAGACAGCATAAACTAGTAACATCTCAGTGATGCTATGCACCACACAGTAATCAGATACAGGTGAAGGGTTGCATCCCCTTGTTTTTGTTTCTTGAGTGACAATGTTCTCCATAAGATATGAATGCAGTATCCTCATTGCTAAATAAAGTATATTGAAACTCTAGTCTTTCATGATAACATTTGTGTATAATAATAATAATAATAATAATAGTAATAATAATAATTGCTCTTCTCCACAGCTCGGTGGAAGTCTTTCAACTGGATGCCAGTTCAGTGACTTGCATGTTCTAACTACCTTAGTAATCCTACAAGGGAAAAGGGATCTACAGGTTAATATGGAATTTGAACCATATGTTATTAATGGTAAATTTTCACATTTTTGAGAGGTGAATGACAGGTTAAAGGCAGACTGAAAGTTCCATGGACTGATTAAGATTCGATCCTGCAACCTTTTGGTTCCCAGACATGCGCTATATCACAAGACCACCAGGCCTGATGAATCTGTAGAAAGAAATCTTTTATTCAACTGTCATGTTTAATGGAAGACTGTTGATGTGAATAAAGAGAAATAAAATAAGGAAATGTAGAATATAAATAAAAAACAGATGGAATAAAGGATACACCTTCACGGTCTGTGTGCCCAAGTACTGCTGGTAGAAAAACATAAAATAACATGCAAGGGAGATCTAACTTTCAGAACAACAAAGTAAGAGAAGCGTGTTGATTTCAGATACAGCAAAAACTCAATTTAAAAAGAAAGAGAAGCGGTATGACCTCATAAAAAGAATAATCTTTATATTTGCCTGAAGTTATTTAGGGAACCCACAGATTACATAAATCAGGAGAGCTAGAGAGAGATTTCAGACTGTGCCTCCTGAACATGAGCCCAGTGCCTTAGCCAATGTGCCACATCAGTAGGTAGAGAACAAAGGAAGAAATTGAGGGAGGCAGCAAAGATAGACAAGGCAGAAAGCATTCAAATCACAAGGAAATGAAAAGTTTCAAGGATGAATGGATATGATGTTGAAGGAAATTCTATCAAAATGTTCATGGCTGAAAAATATAAATTTTTGATTCCTGTTGATCTAATGCCAATGTACGATAATTTTATTGTGAAAAGAGAACCTGCTGCTCACCATGTAGTGGAGGTGCTGAGTCACAGACACGAAAAAAAGACTGTCACAAAATAAGCTTTTGGCCAAGGCCTTACACACACACACACACACACACAAAGAAATGCAACTCACACACACACGACCACAGTCCCTGGCAGCTGAAGCCAGACTACAATCTACAGCGCATGATGGGAGAGGCAGCCGGGTGGGGGTAGGAGGAGGCTGGGGGGGGGGGGGGGGGGGGAGGGGGGGATAGGGAGGGATACCAGGGTAGGGGAGGGGGGATGGAAATTACTGCTAGTGGGAACGTGTAGGGATGAGGTCCAGAGAGGGTAGGGCAGCTAGGTGCAGTCGGGAGGTTAGATGGAGGGCGGGCTAGTGGAAATGGAGAGAAGTAAAAAGATTTCGTTTGTTGGTTGAATAGAACACCTGAATTGCATTCTCTGCAGTGTTTTGACTACAGTTTGGCCTGAAATGAGAAATGTCTTACTCGCTATCTTTCCCACCCCTGCCACAGTGGTATTCTCCCACCGAACTTACACAATATCCTCATCCATATTATCGCAGTAATAGACCTAGATGCAAGACCTGTCCCATACATCCTCCCACTGCCAGCTACTCCAGTCGGGTCATAAACATAACATCACCTATCCCGTAAAAGGCAGGGCTACCTGTGAAACCGGTCATGTGATCTATGAGCTAAGCTGCAACCATTGTGCGTGATAACCAACAAGCTGTCTGTCGGGCATGAATGGCCACTGACAAACTGTGGCCAAGAAACAGCTGGACCACCCTGTTGCTGAGCACGCCACCTAACACAACGTTCTTCATTTCAATGACTACTTCACAGCCTGCGCCATCAGGATCCTTCCCACCAACACCAGCTTTTCTGAATTGTGCAGGTGGGAACTCTCCCTGAAATATATCCTATGTTCTTGTCACCCTCGTGGCCTCAATCTTCGTTAGTCATTGTCCATAGCCACTAGCCCTTTCCTGTTCCCATCGAGCACTACACAGTCCTCTATTCCACCATCACACTCAGTCCTTTTACGTCACCCCTTTTCTGCTACCCCCTTCTCTCTCCCATCTGCCATCTAATCTCCCGACTACATCTAGCTGCCCTACACTTTCTCCATCTTGTCCCTGCACGCTCCCAGTAACAGCACTTATTGTCCCCCCACCCCTACTCTACTATCCCTACCCCTCCCAGCCCCAGCCTCTCCTAATCCTGTCTAGTTGCCTCTCACATCAAGCACTGCTGCTTGTAGTCTCGCTTCAGTTGCCAGAGACTGTGGTCATGTGTGTTTGAGTTGCATTTGCATGAGTGTGTGTGTGTCTTGTCTATTTTTGACAAAGGCCTTGTTGGCCAAAAGCTTATTTTGTGACAGTCTTTTTGTTGTGCCTATCTCCCAACAGCATCTCTGCTATATGGTGAGTAGCAACTATCCTTTTCATAATATTGTTACATAGAACTAAATCATTAATTCCAGATATATTTTTGTCTGATGTTTTTAATATGATTCAAACACTTATCGTGTCTGACATGCAATTTCACTTGCCCTTTGTTATGGTGTTCTTACTAATTTCCTGTTAGGGTGACAGTATATTCTTGTGGTTTTCTTGTGACCTTTTATTTTAACTACATCTTTTAAAGAAGAAATTAATAGCCAATTGTTTTAGAGATAACAGTCTTACTGAAGTCATTGAATCAATGTACAGCAGCTTCTTTATTCTACACCCTCAAAGACTGCTCAGAAATGGATTTGTGGAATATGTGATGAATAAGACTCAAGAGGAGGTGGAATGGATGGTCAGTACATATCTTCAGGCGGCTAAATTCCAAATGCTGTCAACAGAGACACTTAAAGGCAGAAAATACTATTCTTAGCTTTCAGAACTTGTATGTACCTTTCTCAGGGAGGAAAGAGGGATTGGTTGAGGAAAAGTTGGAGAAGTGGAGCAGGTAGCTCAGATCCTAATTTGAGAGGATGAGGCATACAAAGACTACCATATAGAATTACTTTTAGAAATGTTTCTGGAATTTCAGGGAGGAAATAACCCAACAGCACACAAGACATATTATAAAAGAATATATATATATATATAATTATTTCAGAAAGTACAAGAATTTTACAAATGTAATACAAATATAATATACTCTCAATATGAGAAGCTTAAAAACTAAGTAATTTAATATTTTGATTAAACAGTTCAGTTGCTCTCCAATACAGGTGTCCTCTTGTCATACAGAAAGAGGCTGGTTTGGGAGATTGCTTGTAAAAGTAACAGCTACAGATGGTAACATAAAAATTGTACCACACAGATCCACAAAACTGTCTTTCTTTTCACACTCAGACCTGTCTAGAAATTAGCAGACACTATTCTTCCTGATAAAACTCTCACAGATTTCTGGATTAATTCCACACATACTTACATACAGATATACTGAAATTGGCTATAGTACAAAATAAAAGACATTTTGAAAATGGGTTTGGGAGTGAACATCAGTAAATCATTTTATAAAAAATTACAGTAAAGTTCAATGAAAAGCAGTACTTTGAAAATGCACCTTTGGTTTTCCTGTACATGTGGAACATGAAGACACACTTAGAAAGATATACAATATTGGCCTCACATTATCTTGAATACAATAAACACCATAAAAAACTAACAAATTACCAAACAGTGAAAGGAAAAAGGAAATGTCCTCATGGAAGCTAACTTCTTACCTACAAAGCTTATTCAGAAAGGCATGTTCAAGTATGATTTTTGAAATTATTATTTGCCTTCTGAAGAAAACTGACATTGTAAATATTGCACAACTAAGGTAAAAGAAGTTACTGGAATGCGCAAATCATGCTCTACCATGAGTAAACTCTAATATGAATATAAACACAAAAGATGCTATGTTCAGAAATAAATAAATTCTGCAACAGGAGTTGTCAGGACTGCAATTTATTAGGAAGAGATCTCAAGGGAGAGATGGAGAGAGACAAGAAATGCAGAGCTGAGTGACAGAAAAGGACTTAGATTTGGATTCACAAGGCCAAGAGCAGGAGCCCTACCTTTCCTGTGTCTTATTGTTTCTCCCAGGAATCATAATGCTCTCTCTCTCATTACCTTACTTTTTCTGTCTAGGCTCCATTTTTCAAGATAACTTAAATTTTAAATAATTTTTTGTGTGTTTGCTGAGTCTCTGTAATTCCATTTCTTACCATATTTCACATCCAAAACCACTGTAATTTTTGTTTGAGATTATATATCTCTGGCATAACTGATAAAATCTAGTAAACAGATGAAAATCACAGTGTTCTACTTGTGGATTGGTTGTAAATTAATTACAACCTGAAAGACAATGGCACTATATAGGTTGATATGCAAAACATTTCACAAAAAGTCTACAGCTAAAAAAGGAACTTAGAGATTTATCACTTATGTGACATTCGTCAACACAGATGAAAGTCATGCACTAAAAACCAAGGTATCAGAGCAAGGCTTAATGATGGCTTCTTCTTTAATTTTAATGGTTTGGAAGAGAAACAAAATAACCTGAACAGATAAGAATTGAAAATGGAATGACATTAAGCATGTTAACAAACACAGCTTCATGCAACAGAAAAGAAAGAAAGAAAGAAAATTCTTTCGGAAATTTTCCAGGTCACAGTTAGTTTAGACTGAAAAGCAAATTATGTGTTTACAGGTGGACAGAGTAGATAGAAGATACAATGACAAAAATAAAAAGCAAATTCTAAAGTCTTCTTTAATTAGTTTCAAGAGAGTAAAAAGGATATAAAGTTCACTGATATAAATAAAAAAGAAATATGAGAATTTATTTAAATGCTCTATCGTTAATATCATGAGTTTCCTGGAGAAATATAGGGTCAAGATGAATGAGCAGAAGAACGGCAGAAAGCTGCCAGACAACTAAAGCTCCAACATTTGCAAAATTAAAATCAATTTTACACAAAGTGCCTTTGTTCCTAAATTATCTATACTTAATTAGACCCCTAAAAGTGTATCCACAGCATAAGATTCTCCAAAGTGTTGCATGTTGTTAACAGTACGAGTCAATCTTAGTTGGAGGTCTTGGAAAGACAGTGGTGAACATGCCTAGGATAAGTAGTAGACTTAATGCTTAAAATCTTTGAAAATATTAATTCTGCATACACATATATTTTGAATCAAGTCACATCATCCCTGAGAAATAATTAAGACACTTATTGTGTTTCATTTTTATGGCCTTAGTGCAGCTGTAATTAAAAATTGTGATGATGCCACAATGTTGTAACTTGCAAGAACTAAAATGAATAACCCTTTCAATCAGTTTTAAAACAACAAAAAATTAAGTTTCTTCTACTAAATAATATTTCTATAGCTGTTGTCTGTTTGAAAACCTATTTACCAAATTACTATGAACTGCAGAAAGGCAGATACAATAGCTCCTCACAAAAACCTTTTTGCTTAATCTATTTTCTTTGTTGTGCAACACAACAAAAACACATTTATAAAAGAGCTTAAAAACACTGAAGGTCAACAGCAATGAAGAGCCATAAGGGCTTATCAAACAATAAGATGGAAGTGACATTGAAAGTAACAGTCAGTGTCGTAGTGAAATATTAAGAAAATATCTGTGTAACTGGGTAATTTACAGCAATGCATCATATTGTAGAACAATCTACATATCTTCATATTTATGGATTAATATTCTTTTCCCTCTTCACAATCCACTTTTCACCGCCTTGCAATAAGGTTGGCCTTTGGTGATTTTTCACATAAAAAATCTTAATTTGGTGTGCGGATGGGTGAAGTACTCCAGGCTTCACCTTGGGGGCTTTGTCTCTGTTTTTCATTTAGTAATGCAAGAGCTTTTTTACTGTTCTGCACAAACTCCTGAAAGAAAATGAATTTCAGTTAATTTAGGTATCAAAGTGAACTCCAGCTGCATACAGAAATCTTAGTATGGTACTGATGAAAAAATAATAATATACGTATTTATTTATTTTTATTTTTTATTTGTTTATTTATTTATTTATATCCCTTAGATCCAATACTGCAAGGCACTCGCATGGATGTAGGATGTGTCAGAATTATTACAAATCATACAAAAGGAATACATAAAAATACCTCTTGCAAGAGGATATCTGGTATAAGACAAAATACACATTAATAGGTATAGAAGATGAAGAAGCTTGCACAGGATAGAGTAGCAAACCAGTCTCAGGACTGAAGACCACAACAACAACAACAACAACAACAACAACAGGTATAGAAAAAATTACATTTAAAAAAATGGTAGATCTTAATAGCTAAATGAAAGGCACAGTAATGTTAACAGTGATTGTGAGTATCGTAATGCACAATAGCACATCAACTTAGTAAATGAAAAAATTAATTACAGTTAAAATATTCTTCTACCGAATAGAAGGAATTATCTAATAAATACTGTTTGAGCTGTTGTTTAAATTTGGGAAGCTCGTGGATAAGTAATTTCAGTGATGGGAGAGCACTGAACACCTTGCAGCTCATGTAATGGACTCCTTTTTGTACAATAGTAAGGTTTTTTTGATTCAATGGAGGTCCATCTTCCTCCTGGTATTGTGGGTATGGTATGAATCATTGGTTTTGTATGATTGTCCATTTTTACCAATGAAACATAACAGAGAGTAGATATATTGGCATGCAGTTGTCAGTATCCCTAATTTTCTGAAAAGGTTCCTACAAGAATGTCTAGGCTGGACTCTGCTCATTACCCTAATAACTCTCTTTTGGGCAATGAATATTTTTTTGGATAGTGGCTGCTCACCCCAGAAAACTATGCCATACAGCAATAGTGCATGGAAATAACTAAAATAAGCAGTTTCTGTTGTGTCTCGGTCACATACAGTGGAAATAATACAAACAGCGAATGTTGCTGAGCTGAGTTTTTTGTGGAGGTACAAAGTATGTTCAGACCATTTTAGACTGTTGTCAATGTGTACACCCAGAAACTTGGTTGACTCAACTTGTAGTAACTCACTACCATTCAATGTAATACTTAATTGATCCTCAACTTTTTTCCTTACTTGGAAATGTACAAACTGGGTCTTCTTAACATTTAGTGATAACCCATTATCCATTATTTACAAACCAATTACATACTTTACTAAAGACCATATTGGCCAATTCCTCAAGATTGAGGTTGGGAGTTTTGTTGATGAGAATAGAGGTGTCATCAGCATAAAGAGTAAAGTGAGTTTTAAAGCTAGTTTGCAAGGGAAGATCATTGATAAAGATGAGGAAGAGAAGGTGGCCAAGTACAGAGCCCTGAGGAACACCACAGCCAATAGAGCCCTGGCTAGATGACACCGAGTACCCCTCAGAGTCGTTCAAAATGACCTTCTGCTTTCTTCCAGCTAGGTAGGATTTAATCCATGAGCCAACTGAGCTACTTATACCATAATATTCAGCCTTTGCTACAAGGATTTCATGATTAACACTATCAAAGGCCTCAGAAAGCTCACAGAAGATACCAACAGAAGATAATTTATTATTAAAAGACTCTAAGATTTGATGGTTGAAGGAAAAAATAGCTTGTTCTGTTGATGTATGTTGTCCCAGTGTAACATCATGCAGCTAAATGATCTTTCTCATTCTTAACAGAAAATTATACAGGGCTAGTTAAAAGAATTTAGAAGTAAAAGTTATTTTCTTGGGATTGAAATGCAAATAAAGATTATAATGGTAAAACCAGTAGATGGGCAGGTAAAACCAGAATTCCAGAGCAAGGGAGAAACTCTAAATGTAGGATATAATTTTTTCATTCATTCATTCACTCCTCATATTCCACAGATATCTTCAAGGAGCAGAATGTTCAGGTATGTGGAATGAGACATGATATAAATTGACAAAATACAAGAAAATTTGAAGCAAAAATGATAGGTGGGCCAACATTGAGAGAAGTACAAGAAATCGAAAACTGAAAGAAAACCAAGCAAAGAAAATAAGTTGTGGGTGGATCTAGCTTGTAAGTACCACAGTCCACATTTATTTGTTTATGGAGTATGAACAAATCTGATTCTTCAAAAGTTGAACCTTCAAGTTTGTTTTTAGAGAGGTATGTATTATGATCATTCAAAAAGAAATGAGCTGGAGGCTGTAAAATATGAGCTGGAGGCTGTAAAATAAAAACTGCTGAACATATTATTATGCCATTGCCTAGGGAAGAAAATCTGGACCAAATAAGAGTGCTGAGGCCCCAGACTTACTGCCAAAGGGGAGTGGGTACACAACTACATTGTGACAGAGTGAGCGGGTGCAAATGTCAACTGTTCCCTGTACTCAGTCGTGCTGAAAATAGAAAAGTGGGAGCTTCAAAAAAAGAGCAAAGGGGTGTAGTGTATTTCCTGACAGTGGAAAGAGTGTTAGGAATGGAAATTCATCAAAGAATGGGACAGGTGTACGAAGTGCACTACATGACAATTGCAAGAGTCAAGACATGGCACAAGCGATTCAAGGAAGGATGGACGTCATTGGCTGATGATACACAATCTTGAACACCACACTGCTTTGCTGACACCATTGTCCAGCAGGTGGATGCCCTCATTATTGAAGACCAGTAAGTTACAGTGGCATCTGCTGCCCAAGAGGTCAGATTCAGCATTGAAACTGCAACAGACATTCAGTGCTCTGCATACACTTGTGCCATTCTTTTGATGAATTTACATTCTCTGTACTCTTCCTACTGCAATGAAACACACTACACCCATTTGTTCTTGTTCTGAAGCCTCCATCTCTCTGTTTTTAGCACTGTTGAGTACACAGACAGTCAACGCACACATGTTCTCACTCTGTCATTACGTGGGTATGTGTAGACATCCCTCTAGCATAAAGTCTGGAGTTTCAGCATTCTTATAGGGACTACACCTTCTTCCACAGGCAATGGCAGTACAACCCTTTCAGTGGTTTTCATTTTACAGCCTCCAGCTCATTTATTTTAGAATGACCCTAATTTTAAAAATAGAAATTAAATAACATATTTAAAAAATAAAATAAAAATGCAGAATGGGAAGTCTGGGATGGGGGAACAACAATATCACGAGAAGGATAGATTGCAACTCACCTTACAGAGGAGACACTGAGTTGCAGACAAGCACAACAAAAAGGCCTCTATACATTTAAGCTTTTGACGTAAAGGCCTTCTTTTGAAGTAGAAAACACAAAATGTCAACATTTCAGAATTTCTTAACCTCAAACCTTGCCTCACCGTTTCCCAAATTCCTCACATGAAAACCAACCTTACTTTTGCAGAATGAACTTCAGTCCATCACCTAAAATCTGATCACAACCTTATAATCCTACCCGCCAACAAAGGTTCCACCACGGTTTTTTTGAAACACAGGGATTACTTGGTGGAGGGACTCTGCCAGATGTCTGATTCATCCACCTAAAAACCCTGTCCCAGTGACCCCATTCTAGAAATTTAACAGGATCTCCAGTCCCTCCTCACATCCTTATGTCCATCCCAGTACCTCTCCCCTGAGTCTATCTCTCTTCACTCCCACCTCTCACTGCACTCTTACCTTCTACATGCTTCCAAAAGTCCATAAGCCCAACCACCCACGAAACTGCATTGTGGCCAGTTACTGTGCCCCCACTGAGAGAAACTTTCCCCTCAGAGATCAACATCTTCAGCTTATTCCCTGAAACCTACTCTCCTATATAAAAGACGCCAACCATTTCCTCCACACTTCCTATTCCTTTACCACACAGCACCCTGTTCATCACTACTGATGCCATAGGTGGTAACTCTCCCTGCAATACATCCTATATTCCTGTAACTGCCCTGGCCCCAACCTTTGCTGGTCTCTGTCTTTCGCCTACCTGTCCCCTTCCCTGTTCCCACTCCTGCACTAAACAGTAGTCTCTTCTGCCAACACACCCACCAGTCAGTGTACCCTTCTCTACTTCTCTCCTTTTCTGCTCCCAGTCACATACCTGCACATGCCCACAAGCAGCACTACACCTTTCCCTACCCTGCTATCCCTTCTCTTTCTCACCCCACATCTCCTTACCCCCACGACCCACACCAGATTGCTGTTCATAGTAGATGCAGTGGCTGTCCGCAGTCCGGCCACAGTGGCCAGACACATTGGTGAGTTGTGCTTGTGTGAATGTTTCTGTGTTGTCTACTTTGGAAGAAGGCTTTTTGGATGAAAGCTTAAATGTATAGCAATCTTTTTGTTGTGCCTGTCTGAATCTCAAGGTATCCTCTGTATGGTGTGTAGCAATCTATCCTTTTCATAATATTATCGTTAACACATTAAAATCAGCATACATCTGGTTAAAATATTATGATTATGAACATAAAGAACATAACACCACCAAATGCAAGCCAGTACCTAAAATTAACTATGTGGCAACACTGTGTAGCTCTATTTGTGTAGACCTGTTTCGTCAATCCTTTCAGATGCTGGGTCCGAGTTTCAGCTCTGTACAGCCATCATGTGAGTTTTGAGAACCTCACCACTAAAGTTGTGTTTTCATTACGTATTACAAAAATGGAACAGTTGAATTTAGAGCAACATTATGCCATCAAGTTTTCTGTTAAATTCGGGGAATCCATGAGTGTGACCTTCAAAATGTTGAGACAGGCCTACAGGGAACATTCCCCATCAATAGCACAAGTTCTCCACCGCCACAAATCATTTTTGGAAGGCTGAAAACACACTGAAGATGAACCTCATTCAGGGAGGCCTTCAACTTTAAAAACCAATGAAAATGTCCAATGTGTGCATGCTCTTGTGAATTTGTTCCTCCAGGACAAACTGTCAACTAAGTGTTTTACAGAGGCGTCCATGAAAGGCTCAGGGAAAGGGTGAATTGATTGAGACCGGACACTGCAGGCAAGTGGATGCTGCATCATGACACTTTCCCACGTCACATGTCCACTTCCATCACGAAATTTTTTTACCTCAGAAGGCATCCACCTTGTTCTGCAGCCCCCTATTCACCTGATCTGAGCCCTTGTAACCTTTTTCTTTTTCCAAAATTGAAAAATGTCATAATAGGCCATCATCTTGGGACTCTGGAGAACATTCAAAAGAATGTGATGACATACTGAAGACCTTACCAGTTGAAGCCTTTCAGAGTTGCTACAAAGACTGGGAACAACGACTCTGCCAGTGTATAGCTGCCAAAGGAAACTACTTTGAAGGGGCAATACTATTGTTTGAAAAAAAAAAAAATAATAAAACTTTTGGTAGATAAAGAAATCAATCTCATATTTTTCTCACACACTTCTCATGTTACAAAGACTTTGTGGGTTTACCTATATCGCAAAATGTAAACTTTCACAGCAAGGAATGTCATAACAAATAAAATATTCCAGGCTATTATGCTATTGTCAGATGGATTTTACCTTACAACCCAAAGTCCCCCCCCCCCTCCCCCCTCATCAGCCAGTAGCAAGCCGCAAGCCAGGGTGTGAATTGGGACATTCAAAGGAGCCATGATTCTCCTTGAAAATGTTGGTTTTTAATGTGAAATCCACCCCACCACAACATAATAGCATGAAATATTTTATTAATTTATCAATATATTAGAAACCTGTTTTTAAGTCCCTCTGTTTTCCATTTTCTTGCTTTTTACATTCATTTTTGTCGGTCCTAACACAAGTCCTATTCTCTCAATACAGTGATTTCCTGTCATTAACAGTTACGTTTTACAGCATTTCCTGCATTTTAAATTTCATATTCCTGCTCAAAGTCAGCCTTGGGACAAAGCAAAAAATGCATACTAATACATAAAGTTATTGATCATACAACATAGTGTTAGCATGGTAAACAAGATTTTCACTGCTGCCTGTATTATACAAGGGTTGTTTCAAAAATAAGGTTCCCACATTTTTTTTTAGACACAAGGAATTTTTTTATTCGAAAAAACGATTACACCATTGGAAATGTTGATCTTTAAGCTATTTTTCCACATAGTCCCCATTTTTTCCATGCATTTTTTCTGTTGAGTAATCCACTTCCGCATTCCCATCTCAAAGAAGTCCACCGCCAACCTATTGAGAAACTTGGAAACTTCTTCTTGCAACTCCTCGTCCATGTGGAATCGTAAACCGCATAGGTGCTCATTCAATTTCTGAAACAGATGGAAATTGTTGGGTGCCAAATCAGAGCTGTAAGGGGGGTGGTCAATGACATCCCAGCCAAATTTGTCAATTAACTCCTTCATTTGTTGTGACACATGTCGACAGACATTGTCGTGGTGCAACCTTTTACGCCTTTGCTGAGTTTTCCCCTACGACGATTTTGGATTGTCTATCTGAGTTTTTTCAAGATCTTGCAATAACCTGTTGAGTTTATGGTGGTCCCTCTAGGCATAAAATCAGCGAGCAGTACACCATGCTGATCCCAAAACACCGATGCCATGATCTTTCCTGCTGACAGCTGCTGCTTAAACTTCTTTGGTGATGGCGATCCGGTGTGTTTCCATTGGCGCGATTGTTGTTTTGTTTCCAGAGTAACTTAATGGCACCACAATTCATCCCCCACAACAATGGAATCAAGGAAGTCTTCCTTATTCTCGTTGCATTCACTCCAAAACTTCCGAGCACAGTCAATGTGCCGCTGTTTGTAGACTTCTGAAAGCACGTGCGGCACCCAGCACGACCACACCTTGTGGTAGCCTAGCTTTTCATTCAATATCCTGTCAATTGAAGGTTCAGAAGTCTCAGGAATTTGAGCAGCCAGTTGCCGGATGGTGATTCGCTGATCTTCGCGCTGGATTTGCTCAACTTTTGCCACAACTTTGTCAGAGATCGACGGCCTCCCATTTCGTTGTTTGTCGTGGACATCCTTACGGCCATTGGCAAACTCCCTACACCATTTGTGGACATGTTGAATGCTATACACATTTCCCCATACACTTCACTCAATTGCCAATGAATTTCTACAGGTAGTAACTTTCTTGCGTGCAAAAATCAAATGACTGCACATGTTTCACACCTGGCGGTGACGGCAATGACAGGCTCCATCGCTTATGGCTGTCAGGCCAGTACTGACCGTTGCAGAGCCACGCTGGTTGTTGGAATTGGTGGTGGGGGATCCAGCAAACATTGTGGTGTTGCCGGATTTCGCATTGCACCATGCATGGTAAGGGTACAGATTTGGGAACCTTACTTTTGAAACAACCCTTGTAGGTTCACAGTGCTTGACAATGTGGTAAAGTAACCTGAGTTACTGCCTTAATGATAATTATGATCTGATGATACTGAGTCCAATAGTAACCTTTCTTCTGCTCACTGCATTGTATTACAACAGCTTTAATTTAATTTCACAGTCATTTGTACAAAGAAACACCAGTTTTGAAAATGGCTGTCTTTATAATGGGCTTTCCTGAATCATTGTTACTTTGCGTGAAATACACTAACCTGTACTATGTGCACAGTCTTAGGTTGGTACAACCTAATGTCAGACATAAACAATCCTCCTCAAGATGTTCCATAACATGATGACTATTTCCACCCTCTTTCTCACCCATGATGTTCCGTGAACCGAGTGAGCTCCTTCTCGACAGCAAGCTGTAGATTTTGTGCCAGTTGTTCTCTGTTTACAAAGACTGCCAACTTTAGTGTTTTAACCAGTATTGTATTACATGTTCTATTTACCATAATTTTATAATGATTATCAATAATAAGTCTCACGTAAGAACCCGAATATCTTTTTAATGTGGTTTCACAAAAGACTTCCACTTCCATGTTTTATTTGCAGTATTGGACACAATTGGAATGAACAGGGAAACTTGTGTTGTGTTTGTGTGTGTGTCAGTGCACAGCCAGTGACTGCAGTGGCTGAGTACTAACACAAACAAATGTGAGTTTCCTTCTTTGTTCCAATCATGTCCAACTGTGTAAATACAACACGGAGGCAAAAGTCTTTTGTGATACCACATTAAAAAGATATTTGTGTTTTAATGTGATACTTATTACTGATAATTATTCTAAAATTATGGCAATTTCTCAGGCTTGTCTGACATTTGGCATTAGCCCCAAAGGCCTCACACTTAAAGTTCCCATCTCTGGCTGTAACCCTTCTTTCCATCAGTCCCTATAACAGTTCCAAACTGAACAATCCATTGCCCTCACCCACCTAATCCTTCATCTACACATCAACTCAGCCAATGAACCACACCCGTCAACTCCTATCCTTAATAAAAGTCCTCAATCTTTCCTCTCCCACATCCACACCGGCTGTTCAGAGCATCCTCCTACAGGCCAACCGCAAATTAGAACAGCATGCCACCCTCCACCTCAAAAAACTATCCAATCTCCTGGTTTCCCACCTCCGGAATGGCAACTCACTCACCCTTCACAACCTTTCCAGCAAACCTCAACCTCCTCTCATTGCACACAGACCCAGTCTCTCCCATCTACTCAATCTCCCACTTCCAGCTCCACCCCCCCCCCCCCCCGCCCCCCCCAAAAAAACCCTCAAAATTCCAATCAACACAATCTGGAACCACAACACCCTAATTCAGTAGTTAACCTTTCCTCCAAACCTCTCTCCCAATCCGAAACCTCTGTCCTATCCAAAGGCCTCACCTTCAGCCCCACTCTCAGATTCAACCAAACAGCCCTCGTCAAAGATTTACTGTCCTACACTTGTAGTCTCTGCTGGAAATATAACTTTGCCACGAAGAAAAATGATCCTAATCCTACTCCTAATGATCCAACTCCCCAAGGCACTATCCAAATTGAACCCTGCCTGGAACAGTTCCATCCTCCGTCACAGCGTGACCCACCTCCTCTTCCTCAAAATCACCCTCTCCAAACCTTCCAGGAATTTCTGACTTCCAGCCTTGCCTCTCAATCCTTCTTAAAAAACCTTAATCCTACTCCCAACATCCCCACTGCTGAAGCCCAGGCTATCCGTGATCTGAAGGCTGACCGATCCATCGTCATTCTTCCAGCGGGCAAGGGTTCCACGACCGTGGTACTTGATCGTCGGGAGTATGTGGCTGAGGGACTGCGTCAGCTTTCAGACAACACTACATACAAAGTTTGCCAAGGTAATCCCATTCCTGATGTCCAGGTGGAGCTTCAAGGAATCCTCAGAACCTTAGGCCCCCTACAAAACCTTTCACCTGACTCCATCAACCTCCTGACCCCACCGACACCCCGCACCGCTACCTTCTACCTTCTTCCTAAAATTTACAAACCCAATCATCCTGGCCACCCCATTGTAGCTGGTTACCAAGCCCCCACAGAACGTATCTCTGCCTATGTAGATCAACACCTTCAACCCATTACATGCAGTCTCCCATCCTTCATCAAAGACACCAACCACTTTCTCGAACGCCTGGAATCCTTACCCAATCTGTTACCCCCCGGAAACCATCCTTGTAACCATTGATGCCACTTCCTTATACACAAATATTCCACATGTCCAGGGCCTCGCTGCAATGGAGCACTTCCTTTCACGCCGATCACCTGCCACCCTACCTAAAACTTCTTTCCTCATTACCTTAGCCAGCTTCATCCTGACCCACAACTTCTTCACTTTCGAAGGCCAGACATACCAACAATTAAAGGGAACAGCCATGGGTACCAGGATGGCCCCCTCGTACGCCAACCTATTCATGGGTCGCTCAGAGGAAGCCTTCTTGGTCACCCAGGCCTGCCAACCCAAAGTTTGGTACACATTTATTGATGACATCTTCATGATCTGGATTCACAGTGAAGAAGAACTCCAGAATTTCCTCACAAACCTCAACTCCTTTGGTTCCATCAGATTCACCTGGTCCTACTCCAAATCCCATGCCACTCTCCTTGACGTTGACCTCCATCTGTCCAATGGCCAGCTTCACACGTCCGTCCACATCAAACCCACCAACAAGCAACAGTACCTCCATTATGACAGCTGCCACCCATTCCACATCAAACGGTCCCTTCCCTACAGCCTAGGTCTTCGTGGCAAATGAATCTGCTCCAGTCCGGAATCCCTGAACCATTACACCAACAACCTGAAAAAAGCTTTCGCATCCCGCAACTACCCTCCCGACCTGGTACAGAAGCAAATGACCAGAGCCACTTCCTCATCCCCTCAAACCCAGAACCTCCCACAGAAGAACCCCAAAAGTGCCCCACTTGTGACAGGATACTTTCCGGGACTGGATCAGACTCTGAATGTGGCTCTCCAGCAGGGATACGACCTCCTCAAATCCTGCCCTGAAATGAGATCCATCCTTCATGAAATCCTCCCCACTCCACCAAGAGTGTCTTTCCACCATCCACCTAACCTTCGTAACCTCTTAGTTCATCCCTATGAAATCCCCAAACCACCTTCCCTACCCTCTGGCTCCTACCCTTGTAACCGCCCCTGGTGTAAAACCTGTCACATGCACCCTCCCACAACCACCTACTCCAGTCCTGTAACCCGGAAGGTGTACACGATCAAAGGCAGAGCCACGTGTGAAAGCACCCACGTGATTTACCAACTGACCTGCCTACACTGTGAAGCTTTCTATGTGGGAATGACCAGCAACAAACTGTCCATTCGCATGAATGGACACAGGCAGACAGTGTTTGTTGGTAATGAGGATCACCCTGTGGCTAAACATGCCTTGGTGCACGGCCAGCACATCTTGGCACAGTGTTACACCGTCCGGGTTATCTGGATACTTCCCACTAATACCAACCTGTCAGAACTCCGGAGATGGGAACTTGCCCTTCAGTATATCCTCTCTTCTCGTTACCTGCCAGGCCTCAACTTCCACTAATTTCAAGTTGCCGCCGCTCATACCTCACCTGTCATTCAACAACATCTTTGCCTCTGTACTTCTGCCTCAACTGACATCTCTGCCCAAACTCTTTACCTTTACAAATGTCTGCTTGTGTCTGTGTATGTGCGGATGGATATGTGTGTGTGTGTGTGTGTGTGAGTGAGTGTATACCTGTCCTTTTTTCCCCCTAAGGTAAGTCTTTCCGCTCCCGGGATTGGAATGACTCCTTACCCTCTCCCTTAAAACCCACATCCTTTCGTCTTTCCCTCTCCTTCCCTATTTCCTGATGAAGCAACCGTTGGTTGAGAAAGCTTGAATTTTGTGTGTATGTTTGTGTGTCTATCAACCTGCCAGCGCTTTCATTTGGTAAGTCACATCATCTTTGTTTTTAGATATATTTTTCCCACGTGGAATGTTTCCCTCTATTATATTTATAATGTAAATGGATAGATAAAAAATCTACTCACCGAGCAGTGGCAGGAGAACACATACATAAAAGGGTTGACTTGTATACACTTTTGGAGCCAGTGGATGCTTCCTCTGGCACAAGAGTTGAATGAGAAGGAAGAGGGGTAAAGGAATAGGACTGGAGAGATTTAGAGAAAGGGAGACAGTTCGGAGAAGTCACCTAGAGCCCTGGGTCAGGGTGGACTTACTGGATGGGATGAGATGGAAAGTCTGATTGTTGGGGACTGCACCAGATGAGATTTGAAAATCCGAGAGTGCAAAGGTGGAAGACAGAGTAATATCCAGGACAGAGATTACTCCTAAAACGTCATGCACAAGTTAAAAAGAGTGAAAAGCTAAGTGCATTGTATGTAACAGAGGCGGGAGGAGGGACAGTGAAAAATAGACAGGTAAGAAAATGAAAAATGTAGAAAACTAAAATGGAGTGAAGAAAGGAGTAGTTACTGTGAAGAAATGCTGAGACGGAAGGAATTAACATAAATTAAGGCCAGGTGGGTGGCAGAACCAAGGACATGTTGTAGTGCTAATTCTCACCTGCAGAGTTCTGAGAAACTGGTGTCTGGGGGAAGAGTCCAGATGGCTTGAGTTTTGAAACAGACACCGAGGTCATGACCGTCATGTTATTCGAGCGTGCTCTGCAACAGGACATTGTGTGTTGCCAGTATACACTCTCTGCCTATGCCCATTCATCCTGACTGATAACAGGGTGGTGGTCATGCCAATGTAAGAAGCCAAATACTGTTTACATAACAGCTGGTATATGATGTGTCATTTGATAGGTGGCTCTCCCTTTAATAGTATATGTTTTGCCAATTTCAGGGCTGCAATAGATGGTGGTAGGAGAGTGCTCATCGCAACTCCTGCAGCAGGGATGGTCACAGGGGTAGGAGCCATAGAGTAGGTAGATGGGTGCAGAAGGAGCTTATGGTCTGACAAGGATGTTGCGGAGATTGGGAGGGCGATGAAAAGCTATTTAGGTGTGGTGGGCAAAGTCTCAGACAGAATGGATCTCATTTCAGGGCATTATTTTAGGAAGACATGGCCTTGTCGAAGTAATACATTCAAGATCACAATAATGCTGTGTAACAAGTGCTGTGCTTCGAAGTTGTTTTTTGGAGGGGTCAGCAGTACCAGGATTGGGTGTGATGCCCCGGGAAATATGCTTTTGAACTAGGCTCTTGGGATAATTATGTTCAGTGAAGGCTGAGATAAGAGTGATGGTGTACTACTGTAAAGAGTCTGCACCCAAACGAATATGTTTGCCTTGAATTCCAAAGCTGTATGGGAGGGAACATTTGTCATGGAAAGGATGGCAACTGTCAAAATGTAGGTATTGTTGTTTGTTTGTAGGCTTAATGTGGATGGAAGTGTGTAGCTGGTCTAGGGTGAGGATGAGATGAACATGATGAAAAGTGGCATGGGATTCAGAATAGGGCCATGTGAAATTTAATTGGGAGAAGGTATTTAGAGATTCTAGAAATTTTAACAGATCAGCCTCACCATAAGGCCATACGGCAAAGATGTCATCTATGTACCTAAGCCAAACTAGGGGCTGAAGGCTTATGGATCCTAGGAAAGCTCCCTCCAAGTGACCCATGGATAGTTTGGCATACGAAGGAGCCATCCTGGTTCCCATGGCCATACCCCTGATCTGTTTGTATGTCTGCCTCTCAAAGGTTAAGTAATTGTTAGTAAGTATAAAGTTGTTTAAGGCAAGCAAGAAGGATGTCAGAGGTTTGGAATCATGTATTCTTTCACTGAGGAAATGTTCAGCAGCAGACAGACCATGTTTGGGGCAGTTGTTGGTATAGAGGGAGATGGCATTAATGGTGACAGCAAGGTGTGTGGTGGAAGTGGGACAGGCACAGATTTCAGATGACATAGGAAATGGTTGGTATCTTTAATGTATGAGAGAAGTCTTTGGGCTATGGGTTGCAGATGTTAATCAACTAAGGAAGATATACGTTCAGTGGGTGCTTTGAAACCAGCAATTGTAGGACGGCCAGGATAATTGGGCTTGTGAATCTTAGGAAGACGGTAAAAGGTGGCGGTGTGTGGTTGGGTGGGGTAAGAAGTTCTATGGATTGAGGTGTAAGTCCTTTTGAGGGGCCTGAGATTTTTAGGAGGGGCTGCAGATCAGTCTGAATCACATGAATGGGATTTTCATATGGCAGATGGTGTATGTAGAGGTGTCAGACAGCTGGTGTAGTCCTTCACTAACATACTCCTGTTGGCCAAGTACTGCAGTGGTGGATCCTTTGTCTGCTGGGAGGATAATGATGGAATCATCAGCTTTCAGGGAACATAGAGCCTGGAGTTCTACAGAGAACAGGTTAGGTCCATGTTTTAGAGACCTGAGGAAGGGTTGTGAAGCAATGCTGGATGTGAGAAATTCTTTGAAGGCTTGTAAGGGATGATTTTGAGGTAGTGGTGGTGGGTCAAGTTGGTTCCATCCACGACCCCAATTTGAGATGGCCATCTTCAAAAGTGTTTATTTATAAAAATGGCTGTGAAATTAAATTAAAGCTGTTGTAACACAATGCAATGAGCAGAATGAAGGTTGCTACCAGAGACATTCTGTCAGATTGTTTAAATTGCCACAGCCAAAAACAGAAGGCAGTCAACAGGAGATGTTCTGAAACATACTAACATGTCACAAAAACAACTAGGAAAGAAATCTTCTTTTTGCTAGAAAATAAAAATGCTTACTTCATATTTAATTAAGAATTCTGAAACAAAAAGTGTCATTAGATCTAACTTTACTAACAGCAGTCAGTAGTCTATAAAATTTATTTTCTATCTTTTCCATACAGTGATTGCTTGTTTGAAAGCAACAAGAGAGCTATAATGATCCTGAAAAAATAGTACCATACCAATAATAATAATCAAACAAACACTAGTATAAAAGCCATGCTATTTATAACTTGAATCAGTGTCTATGAGTGAAATGATTAGAAAAGATTGTAAATAGATTTCTATATAAGAAAAAAATGACATAAGAAAAAATCTTTGCTCTAGTGCGAACATCTTCCTAAAGTCAGAATCAATCAGATTTGAAGGTGTTTTTAAGACATGGAAGGAAGTTGACTTTAGGATACTGGAATTTATCAACATGAAGATGCAGCTGGACACTAATACAGGCAATACACAGTATGTCAGGAAGTTATAAAATAATCAGTTTTTGTGCTACTAATTTATGAGTTACCACTATATCAGTTTAATATAATTGTAATTGTATCTATCCAATTATATTACATTTTCAAAAATGGATTATTTTCATTACTGTATCAACTTAGCTAATAATCAGTTCTTAAACAAGAAGGTTTAAGGACAATGTAGCATAAAAACTTACTTACAGGATTAATGAATAGCTATTCAAAAGATAATATTAAGACTCACCATCAAACCTCTGCTCATGAAGTATGGTCTGTTAATTCCATCATTGAGCTCACAGTCTTCACAGAAACAAATAAATATTGTGTCTATTGCCATCTGAAAGGATAAATAATAAAAGCAGATGAGAACATTCACAATAGAAAAGATCAGAACAACAACATATTAATGCGCAGACTAAGTTGAGTTTACCTCATAGACGGTGATGAAGCAGTGTGCTACAAGGTATGCAAACACTCCCGCAAGTGAAAGAGGCACCCACAAGTGCATAATTCCATCTTTGTGCTGAAAAAAAAGTTTAATTCAAGAGGTAACTTTTAATTGCATCTTGTACAGGACATGTACTTTTTTATTTCGATGAGAGAAAACTTTATCCAATATGTCTGCACCTAACCTTGTTTGTCTTCTAACAGTTAACCGGTGCATGGATTACAGCAACAGAAATCTATGCCAGCAAAGGAAAAGCACTCTGTTGGACAACATTTTATTTTTCTTTCAATAGTGACAGTTACATGAGATCCAGAACATCCATTTTTAAACAGTACAAAACATGACCTTTTAAATACATAATAGTGAGCTTACAAAACTTCTGGTGCGCAACATCGCAAAGAAGGGTGGCCATTAGGAGAATTTCAGTGGAAACAGTACAGCAGAGAAGGTGGAGGCTCCAGAGTGAAAGACAGGGATACGAAAAAGAAGAATGGAGTAGGAAATCACTTGCACAGGTGGAGTGGATGAAGAAGGGTGCAATGGGATGGTAGTGGAAGTGGAGGTATAGGCAGTTTGAAGACAGGAAAGAAGTACCTTTTTACCAATGTTCCTGGTCTCAACCTATTTCACTCTCTAGCCCTCACATGCGACTCTCACATCCCCTGTTACTTTTGTACTCCACCCTAGTTTACTATTTACTCCTTTCCCTTATCTCCTTATTGTAAAGCTGTCTCAAAGATAATAATGTTTATGACTTATTTCCTGTATTGCACCAGGAAGATCAAAGTGTGTCAGTCAGTTTCTGTAATGCGTAACTGAATTGTAGCTCTAATATTTTTTGTTTCTATGGCTATCTGAGAATAACTAAAGTGAGTCAAAACTGATAATAGCTATAAATAAGTGCATCATGAGTGTTGCTGCATAGAAGTACTGTAATTTCATGATGTCTGTGGTGGGGTTGTTACTTACTTTCCATTTGTGCCTTAAAAATTGTGTAAGTTAAACTATTAAGGTATTCTGCGAGAGAGTTGGGCTTTCAGTTAAAACACAAATTCAGAATTTTTTTATGGGGTTATTGGACCTCAGATTATAGTAACATGAAGGAGTGCTGATAGTAGAGACACATTTCAGAAAATTTAGTCATTGCTAGATAGATACTTGATAGAATTCAAAGCTTCTTATGCATTAACATTTCAAAGCTTCTTATGCATTAACATTACTAACCTTCAACATCTGCACACCACACACCACAGTAGCTATGACAACCATTGCTTTTCCCAGGAACAATACAAAATCACCAACTGAATTTATAGCTGCAACCCTTAAGGCATTTGATGCCAAAAGTTTGAAAGCTTGTTTCCCAGCTTTACAGAAACTGTGTCCATGTATTGCTGAAAGGTAAACACAATGGTGAAAAAGTTAAAAGTTTTTGATTACATAAATTTTTATTGCTGACATTTAATTAGCTCACATAAAAAGGCCAAGCAGGTGCAAGTATATACACAGATATAAGCTAAAATTAATACAATAACAGAAAAACCTCAGTAATTAAAAGACAATAAGTACCAAATAGAGTGTTGGAAGACTCTGCCTCAGCTTTCAAACTATCCCTTCTCAGGAAACACACACACACACACTCTATTGCTTTCTTATTTAGAAATACATGGGAATTTTTATGAGGCAATTGGGGGGAAAAAGCCACGATTCATCCTCTAAAAAACTCATTTATAATGTTACTTATGCTACCACTTATGTATGGACACTATTAAAATTTGCTTACCTATTTCAATATAGGCATTCCTTGTAAGAAACTGGAGAATTTTCTCAAAGCAATATAAACAACATTGACAAGTCCTGAATATACATGTTGTTACTGCATTGTTGTGATTTTTTACTTTGGACTGAATGAATTTTAGGACTATACGTATCATCTGTATAATAGCAATGAGCAATGAACCCAGAGCAACTGAGCCTAGATGATACCTCACAAGATTACAAAAGCTTCGTATAATTGGTGTGCCCAAGTTCTGCTTATTCCTGAAAAATTAGAAGCATAAATGTTCACAATTCAAAAAGTGTTGCAGGCTCAAGAAAACTCAAGTAATAAACCTCAACTCATCAAAGCTGTTTTTCATAATACTTGTAAGTAATGAAGAGCTAAAACTTGAGTTTTAACTGATATGTTTTTATTATTTATTGCAAATAAAGAAAGAAAATATAAAAAAGAGAAAGAGCCTTGAATTTTCCTATCTCACTAAAAAATCATATTCATCATAAATAAATGACGAACATTTATCTTTGTATTAAGAGTAGGTTTATCACAAAGTAATCAATTATAGCGAATATCATATTTCAATTCTTTTTAAAATGGTGTTTCACAAAACACAAAGTATTTGAAAATGAGTGACAGAAAATTATTTTGTTAAAATATATTACAATTTCATAATTTTTACTGTAATTTCATGAGTATTCTCCAACAGTTTCAGCTACAATAACAATCTAAACATTGTAGCAATCACTTATCTGGATCATAAAACAAGGAAAACAGATTCACTTTTGACCAGACTAGGTCTCTCAGAAATGTATGAAAATGAGACAGCAGATCAAACACCAAGAATCAGAATATATTATAAGACAACATGTTGGTCAAGAGAGAGAATAAGTTGCAATTAGAAAACTCCACTAGCTAGCAAATTTAATGAGGTGAATTAGTTTCAACTCGATTCCAGAGAGCGCACTGTTCTATGATTTATAGATTCCTATTTCTGTGAAAAGAATGATGATGGAAATTTTCACTGGCTGCATTCTAGTAACTGACAAGCAAACTATGTATTGACAGGATATCTGCTATCTTTTCAGGGTAATGATAACATGAGTGTGGTACAAGTTTCAACATTTTGTGTTGTCAGAGAGAGGTTTAGTATGTTACTACGTACTTAGTTCATCCAATCTTTTTCCAGTGATTAGCCAGACACATACATATACTGGACTTGGTTATGATAACTATCTTCTTTTTATTTTACCTATACTTATCTCATAATAAACTTATACACCCACTGAATCGACTTTTAACTTCCCATCCAACATATGATCACAATCAATTTTGAGAAGTAAATTGCTAGCATGCAGTGATTTTTTGTATCTGAATTTACCAGCCCTGTTCCTGAGAAGAGCTGGGTATTGTTTTACAAAACAGTTTCTTTGTGGAGCATTATGTTACGAAAATCAAAACTACAATGATGTTAAGGAAATGTATTCATGCTTGCACTGGAATATGCAAAAGAAGATCATATCTGTGACAAAATGAGTATATGTTTGTATCTGTGATAATGATCTCCAAGGATCATGTCAAAAGAATCTTTTTTATATGCATGTAAAATAAATTATTTTGCATGTACCATTAAGTATCTAGGAGAAATATAAATTTTAATCATGTGTAGATCCTATTGACTCAATAAACTTCTTTAATTCTTTCCACTCATATCTTCAACAGCATTTTTAATTAACCATAACACTGTCAATATGACTGTTTTATTATGTAAGAGTAGTCTTTATTAAAATGGTGTAATGATCTCAGCTAAAGAGCTGTTGTTGTATTATATCAGTTTATTGTTGATTACATGTAGTTTATTGCAAAAGCTGAAAATGTATAGTAACAAAATAATCCATGAGATCTATTTATTCTGCACAGTTTGCCATTAGCTCTCAAACTACGGACATACTGATCACAATTGTTTAGTCATGAAATTCATCTAAAGTTGTTTCCATTACTTCAACCCAACTTTCCATGGTGTACTTCAGGCTATTCAGGTGAGTTTGTTTCCATTTTGTGCACAATATTTAGATGATCGACACGGATGTATCCTTCAGGCACTGCAAATTGTGCTCTTATGTGTACTCAGTGCTTGGACTCAAACCAGATGGTGAACTCTTGCAACTATTTACAACTGATTGTGAGTTCAACTCCCTATATCCACTACACCCTTCAATTCTATTTTGTTTTTCAGAGCCTGCACTGATATTTCATCAAATGCATGTTCTCTCAGCATTTCCCAGCTCTGGTGGACATGACGGCTGGTTGAGATCTTAATGAACTGAATACTTGACCCAAGCCCTGTTTAAACTGAAATCTACATCCCCGTTTATTAATTTTTCTGATATCTCGATTTCAATAGATTCCTTAATTACACTGTCCAGAAAACTGGGCACTTGCATAACAATGACAGTCTTATAATATTTCATTTCATGATTGTTTTTGATGCAGTGTTCAATGGTAACTGATTTACTTGGATGTTCTAGTTGGGGTGTTGCTTATGTTCTTTGCAACACTCCCTCACTGTCTAATAGTCTGCCTGATGCAAGACATGCCACATTCGCTTGGAATGTGGTACACACCTGGCTTTCAGAGACCTAAGTTGTCTTTAACATTACATAGAAGACTTTTAATCCTTGTCAACAGGAGTGAAATACACTGTATACCATGTTTCTATAGGAATCTACTGATCTTTTTGGATAATGGGGCAGCTTAAGGTAGATAAATGTTTTTGGCTGCTCATGCTGTCTCATTCTCAACCTCTTTCTCACGTACTCTTGCTTTTGACTGCAATGCCTACTCAAGTCGACAATTTGAGTACCCATTTCTTCAGAACACTATTCATAGGTTTTGTAATTTTTTGGTGAGGCTGGTCTTGTCTGAAAATGTTCAAACTCTTTCGACAGTGATCAGTGTGGGTTTTCTACATACCCTATGATCCACGGATCCATTCAGTCATCTCTTAAGTGATACACCAAGGAAAAGTAGCTGGCCCCCCTCTTTCTAGTTCCATTACAAATTTTTTGTTAGGATGGATGGAGTTGAAATGTCCCAGGAACTCTTCAAGTTTTATAGAGGCCAAGTGGCCACACCACAAATGTGTTGTCCACAAATCAACAGAAACACATTGGTTTGAACTTGGTGGATGCTAATGCCTTTGCTTCAAAGTGTTCCATGTATAGATACGCAATGGCAGACAATAACAGATTGCCCGTCATGCTGGGTTTGTTCATAATATTTTCTGACAAACAGAATGTGCCTAAAAGTACAATAAAGCAACTGTAGAATTTTTTTCATGGTTAGTTCCAAGGACTTAAGAAATGGGATTCTTGTAAAGAATTGGACCACATTGAAACTAGGGTGTTGTATAAAGTAACTGGAGTTCTGAGTGTGGTTTTTGCACTTCCCCACATAATTGCTGAGAATGTGTTTCAGATACTTTGCCAGCTGGTACATAGGTGGACCAATATTACTAACTGTAAGTCTACAGGAATGCCTTCTTTGTGTACCTTAGGAAGTTCATAAGGCCATCGTAGCACAACTGCTCAAGTTCAACCTTAATGGCATTGTGGCAAATATGACTCACTGAACCATGTTGTTTTGCCAACCCATTGCCTCGAACTTGCAGAAAGTGTAGCTGACATGTGAATATGGTGAACTGATGTCTAGCACTCATAAGATGTCACAAATTCTCTCTTATGCTAGTAGCAGGCTTGCACGGCACATAATCCTAGTGTCCGTAGGTATATTAATATGATATTTAATTTTGATGAACATAGGTACAGTTTCTTCATCTCAACACATTGTTAGAAAGCTCAGTGTATTGAGAAGTTAGCTTTACTACTGGCACAGATTATGCAACGTGTGTGCATTGTGGGCCATCTCCTAGCCACAGAGTGAAGTGATGTGATCTTTCAGGTTTTCTCAGCATGATTAATGCTATACTTCCAAGTGTTCAGCTGAGTTATTTTTTCTATGTTATGCACAAAATTTCAGTGACGAACCCAGCTGTCTTTTTTCAGACAAGAGAATGTGTATATCATGGTATATCAGTGTGGGCTCTGAGAAACAAAAGAGCATCAAAGGAGATAGAAGGCATTAGGTACTGGCCTCACAGTCAGCTATAAATAGCATTGAGAGACCAACATTCTGAACAGAATCCAGTAGTACACATAACAGAACAACTTGCAGCACCCGACGGAGATAATTGGGTTGGTCATCAAAATAGTATGTATAAAATGGAAACAACAGCTCAACTTAACAGCTGGAAATCAGTCACACTAAGAAAATATGAGAGATCAAAAATTTTCCATGGTATTCTCTTCCTTCTTCACTGACCCTAAGATCTTAGGATCCCTTGACTGTTGCCATTTTCAATTTTATTTTTCAACTCTCTATCTGTTTCAGCTTATATAACAGAGGTCACCAAACTTTTTGCATGTCAGGTGCATGCCTGACACAATGAAGAGTGCGGGCTGCATCACCATTCTGCACAATAATCTAGACACAATTATTTAAAACTGAACACTGTAAATTTAAGGAACATAGCAGCTAGGAGGTCTCCGGACATGTGACGATCTCCTAGTTTTCTAAATGTAGCATTTAAATTTCGGTTATATCACAATGTTACATATTCCATATTTTTTTGTCAGTCACATTCAGGTACCATTGGCAGGCTCAACGAACTGACATCACTGGGTGGATCCAGTACATGGGCCTTAGTTTGGTGACACCTGATATGCAATGTTAAAAAAGTCTGCAATATTTATAAACTATTTATTATGAGTACTTTATAGGTATAAAAAGGGGAGAGAAGGAATTAAAAGGATAATAATTATAATTTTGCAATACATTTCACTGTTCAAAAGACATTAAGAAATAAGTGACATGACATTTATCGTGAAAGAAAACATCTTTCAAAATTATTTGCAACTTACATTTCACAATCAGAACCTGAAATTTATATAACATTAATTAAAATTATCTGTCACAAGCAATCATTCAATGCCAATAGCAAATTCATCAGAAATGATTTTCACTTAACCTTGATATGTAAGTGAAGAAACAATTACCGTGTAAAGAACCATGTTGCTACAGCACCAGCTATAACCATATGCTGACATCCGGTGCAAAACTGAGCAAACCACAGCACTGCAAACAGATTGTACCATCTTGTCACCTGAAAATTAACATAATTATAAATTTATAATTAGATTTGCTCTATATTTATATTCTGATAGAGAATGTTGGGAATAAAGATAAGTATTGTTTGGGGAAGAAACAGAGTTCCTTCATGGCTATTTCTTCCCTGCACTACTGGCACCCCTTTCATGCATCGCTTACTTTACTCTTGTGGCCTTAGTTTTCTGGCAAGGCACTCACTATGTAATTGGAATAGAACATTGTAGGTCATCTTTTGAGCTGACATTCTTCATGGTCAAAATCAAGCTATAAAAATAATTTTATCATAATATAAAAATTATTAACAATCTTCCAGATGATGATGTTTTTGCAGTGTTTGGCCCAAGGAATGGTTTGGTGCAGCTCTTCATGCTAGTCTGTTCTATGCATAACCACCTCAATATCCACTCAGACCTGCTTACTGTTCTCAAGCCTTGGTCTTAGTTTACAATTTTTACATCCTCACATTTCCCCCCATTGCCAAACTGACAATTTCTTGATGCCTCAGGATGTTTTCTATCAACCAATCTGTTCCTTTAGTGAAGTTGTGCCCCCTGTCTAATCTTCAGCATTCTCCTGTGGCACAATATTTCAAAAACCTTTATTTTCTTCTTCTTTAAACTGTTTACTGTTCATGTTTTAGTTATGTACAAGACCTCACTCCAAATGAATATTTTCAAGAAATATTCCCTGGCACTTAAACAGACTATAGGAAACATTAAATGACTGCCTACAGACTTCCAAGGATTTCATGAGTTAATGATCCTGAATGCACATTAGTACTCACTATTAGGTAAGAGATCTTCCATAATACTTCGTTGGATAAGTAATTCCCACTAAAAGCATTTGAGGTGAATGGAATGGGCATTCAGAGACCGTAGGCACAGATTTCATGGCACCTGAAATGTACCGGTAATAGTGACTTCGTTAATGCACTGGCTTCTAGTGTAGTATATCAAAAATGAAACTGAACAATCAGATATTTCTGGGTCTACTAGTATTGGATTAACATACACTGATGACACTATAGGAAAAGTAGTTACATAGATTTGGATGTGTTGGAGCTGGGCCTCAGCTATCCAATATTCTGGACAATACCTTTTGTGACCATATTAATTATGAAAAATACCGTGCTACCACACAATATTGGTACAGAATGTATGTAATAGTGAACATTTACCAGTGTGTCTTCCATTAAAGCAAATCAAGCAGCTCTCCTCTCACGAGGTTAATGACTGTGAAGGACGCCTATTCAAATGTTCATGGAGAAACTCTGTAGGTTTGCTGTGAAGATAATGTGGTATTGATCTTTTAAAAACAATTTCATGTATTCTTCCAGAGATGATGTAGCACCATGCTGTCAAATCAAACAATTGAAATGAGACTGAGATGCTGTTCAAATTGTCAGGTCACACCACATCTCATAGGCTTATCTTTGGGACATAGGGCATGTGGCTTGAGAATCAACAAGACATGGACTTGGTATCAGGTGGCTGGTGTGAGCAGTGGCCAAGAGAGGTTGCGCCGAGGCACCCAGAACTATCAGTTTTGACTTTGGCACGTGTGTGGGACGTGAGGCCCAAGTTCCAGATCCTATGCTTCATTGCCGATTTGTCTCCTAAACACACTGGACTTGTTTCTGAGGAGGACATGTAGAAGGCAACTCAGTGGACTGATGTGGGCACACACTGAGGGGAGCAAGTGGGAGGAAGCCATTTTTTGTACCACCTGTTTCACAGAACTCTACGAATTTTTTCTTCAGCTGACACCACACAAGATGTTCCCAGTGAGCACATTTGGAACTCTCATGTTTCTCAGGCTACGTTTAACTGAGGAAGTGTCATTTCTGAGTGGTGGCCATGCCTCAGTGTTTGTTGTTCTTAGATTCCCTCCTGCTGCAGTAAGAACCTCCGTTTTGGTCATTACTCTGTGAATTAACTTAGTGAGGCATGTTGCCTCCCAGTTCATGCTCCAGTTCAGCGTCCTGATTTAGGATTTTGTGGTTGCCACCCATATACTGCCTCCAAATTTAAATGCAAAGGCCTGTGTTATCAAACATGCTGTTTCTAACCACTTACTGGTGAGTCATGAACTTCTCTAGCTAAGCTTTTGGCAGTATTTACCCACACGAGCTGAGTTCTGCCTCATGTGCTGACACAGGGATCTGTTTCAATTCTGAGCCAAGGGCATAATATTTGAATGGATCTGTTTCAGTTCTGAGCCAAGGGCATAATATTTAAATTTGGCTAATGGTTGGCATTTGAACTTATTCCGATCTACAGTGACCAAGTGGGTTGATGTTTTCCAATCTGTTAAATTTGTTGCTTCAGTTTGAGAGTTTTCTTATTAGAAATTACTCTGAATGCATTGCTGTCAATTTTTTTTAGTATCTTTCGATGGTTCTATAATTGGTATGCAAATTTTGCAATTATCATGCCAGTATCCTGATATAATTGCTTTGGGCCTTATGGTGCTGCCTGACACGGCCGCCCTTATCTCTGCCCCCTTATTTCAACTTGTTAATTATTTTGTGTATCTGCATAGTCACATGTGTCTCCCACGTGTGTTCCACAAGGCGAGAGCCAGGAATTCTGAGCCATTTGAGCTGCTGACTGCCCTGAGTTCAGACCAGTGGTGGTGGGCGTTGTGTATCAGTTGTCTTTTTATTAGGTTTTAAACAGGATTGGATAAAATTCAATTGGCCAGATCTTAGCTAAGTTGGCCTCTGGAATCTTTTGGTATTCTGATTTATACACTATGTGCCCAAAAGTATCCGGAGACCTGGCTGAAAATGACTTACAAGTTCATGGCACCCTCCGTCGGTAATGCTGGCATTCAATACAGTTTTGGCCCATTCTTAGCCTTGAGTTTCCACCGTCACAGGCATACGTTCGATCAGGTGCTGGAAGGTTTCTTGGGGAATGGCAGCCCATTCTTCATGGAGTGCTGCACTGAGGAGAGGTGTCGACGCCAGTCAGTGAGGCCTGGCACGAAGTCGGCGTTCCGAAACTTCCCAAAGGTGTTCTATAGGCTTCAGGTCAGGACTCTGTGCAGGCCAGTCCATTACAGGGATGTTATTGATGAGCAACCCCTCCGCCATCCACCACAAGCTGTGCATTATGGACAGGTGCTCGATCATGTTGAAAGATGCAGTCACCATGCTCGAATTGCTGTTCAACAGTGGGAAGCAATAAGGTGCTTAAAACATCAATGTAGGCCTTTGCTGTGATAGTACCATGCGAAACAACAAGGCGTGCAAGCCCTCTTCATGAAAAACACAACCACACCATGAAACCACCGCCTCTAAATTTTACTGTTGGCACTACACACACTGGCAGATGACATTCACCGGGTATTCGCCAGATCCACACTCTGCCATCGGATCACCACATTGTGTGTATTCGCCAGATCCACACTCTGCCATCGGATCACCACATTGTGTTCCGTGATTCGTCAGTCCACACAACATTTTTCCACTGTTCAATCCTCCAATGTTTACACTCCTTACATCAAGCTAGGCATTGTTTGGCATTTACCGGCGTGATGTGTGGCTTATGAGCAGCCACTCGACCATAAAATCCAAGTTTTCCCATCTCCCTCCTAACAGTCATAGTACTTGCAGTGGATCCTGATGCAGTTTGGAATTCCTGTAGGATGGTCTGGATAGATGTCTGCCTATTACACATAACGACCCTCTTCAACTGTTGGCAGTCTCTGTCAGTCAACAGATGAAGTCGGCCGGTACACTTTAGTGCTGTATGTGTCCCTTCACGTTTCCACTTCACTATCACATCGGAAACAGTGGCCCTAGGGATGTTTAAGAATGTGGAAATCTCGCATATAGATGTATGATACAAGTGACACCCAGTCACTTGACCATGTTCGAAGTCCGTGAGTTCCGTGGAGCACCCCTTTCTGCTGTGTCGCGACGTCTAATAACTACTGAGGTCACTGATATGGAGTACCTGGCAGCAGGTGGCAGCACAATGCACGTAATAAGAAAAAGCATGTTTTGGTGGTTTCTGGACACTTTTGATCACATAGTGTAACTTAAGTATTAATGTTATTAATTCGTAGGTCTTAATTTTAGTAAGTGTTTACTGAACTTATTGAATCTCATGTCTTGATATTTTTAGATGTTGTTAATCTTGGCAAACCAGTTTCATGTTTTAATACGCAAATATTTCTTTTTAAATGAATTGGCTGAAACACTTTAGCTGGATTACTTTCACATTTAAATAATGGTGAATCTTTAACTGTTCTATTCAACTTCATACTCTGATCTTTGTTTGGTTAAATGTCTTTGTATGTTAACAAATGTTGTTCTGAAACTTGTCCATGTTGCAGGTGATGTTCATTCCCACCCTTTCCTAGTCCTTCCACCTGCAACCCATCAGACTCAGAATCTAGTGTAACACATAATTATAGTCATTGATACATAATAAAAAATCTGCTCCTATAATCTCCTTCCTTTTCAACTTTAATGTAGAAAATAATTCATGTAATACGAATCTGCTCGTTACAATAGCCAGAAACCTTTACTAATAAAGATGAAAGTCAACAGTTTTATAGTGCAGAATAAGACAGAAATTTACTGTAAATTTCAGGTGCTACATCAGACAGGTTATCCACTGTGGCATCTGATGGCCATTAAAATTGCGAAACCATGATGTTGGCTTGCAATAAATGTCAAATTGGCATGAACTGTATTACATGCCTGGCTTTGTAAATAATTAGCATTTCAGTGCAACAAAGCAAAGTAGGCAGGAATTAAGCTATCTACAATGTGTAGACTACTGGTCAAAAGTTTTTGATCACTTGTCACAACTATGGATTTTTGGTTAAAATGTGGATTTCATTTTGAATATTCTATCATATCCCTGTCGTGATAATAAGACAAATATAAAACATGTAAAGTCTAAGTGCCTCTGTTGTGTATTTGACTGGCTGTTCACCTAGGATGGCACTGATGAATACCAGAACAACACTGATGTGCCTTTATGTACGACAGGTCCATTGGAATAGCTCATTTTATTTCACCTCCTTTGTAGCAATCAATTTGTATTTGTTTATAGTACATTGTGTGTGTGCACCAGTATGCTTGTATATTTGATCAGGTTCATACTGTATTACCTCCTAATGGGATGGAAACAGAAGACTGGATTTGAGAAACATGCTGTAATTGTGGCTCTGCATGAGGAAGGCTATTCTACTCGGACAATAGCAACAAAAATTGGTGTGGTGTATACACTGCCGCAGATCAAGCAAACTAGTGCCAATACAAGTGTTTCATGATCTGGAAGACCTTGAGTTACATCATACATGGCAGATCAGATCATGTGTGCACAGAGTATATATCAGATGTCTTGTACTGCACCTGAAATTCATGTGGAAGTAAGTAGTATGCAAGTATCTCCGATCTCTCTCTCAACAGGACAACGGCCTCTTCATGAAAAAGCTTTAAAGGGAGATGTAGCTGACAAAAAACCTTTTTTATATGAATAGATTTCAGTGTGTAACAATGGTCCAAGGTGTTATTCACAGATGAATCTTAGTTTGAAATATTTGGAAGGCACTGTTGGATGTTTGTTCATTGACTTCATTGAGAATGTTTTATGACTGTGATGGCAATGGTGAAGCACGGTGGAAGGTCAGTAACAGTTTGAGGATATTTTGTGGGTAATAAAGTTGGTCATCTAGTGAAAATTAATGGAACATTGAAGAAGCAAGATATCACAGGACACTGATTAATAATGCAGTTCTATAAGGCAAGAAATTTAACTGGTCATGGGTTTGTTCTGCAGCAGGCCAACGATCCCAAACATGTGTCTAAACTATGCAGAGGGTATGTCAATAGAAGAGAGAAATTTGGGGAATGGAAGAATATGATTTCACCAAATCAGTCACCTGACTTAAATCCTATTTAACTCTTATGGGATTAGCCTGACAAGGAGGAGAGAAAACAGAGGTCATCTAATGTTGAAGATCTATGGAATAATTACTAACAGACATGTTGCACTGCACTGCACTATCCACAAAAACTTGTTGTCTGTACGAAGATATTTAGGCCTAATGTACGAAGGAGCAGCATCTACCATCATGTTTCAGAATCTGACAGCAGCTAGTTTGTGGCCTATTGAGACTGGCTAATTGGTCTGTGATACTGCTGCTCAAAGACCATACACATTGACATCCATGATTTCAATAGCACCAAGCAAGTAGTGCCCAGAAGGCAGGCAGGAAAGAATCAGGATTGGTGGTGCAACAAATCAGCATTGCCATACACTACCTGGATGGTGAAAATTATCGTGACTTCCCTTGACAATGCAGTACAGAGAAATATGCAAACAGCAGTGTGCACCCAATGACAACACTAGACACATGAGTGGCTTCCCACTTTTTCAGATCTGTTCCAGTCCTGGATAGAGCATTTATATTTACAACTATACTCTGCAAATCAATTAGAAGCACATGGCAGAAGGTAGGTCCCATTGTACCAGTTATTAGAGCTTATTCCCATTCCATTCACATATGAAGTGCAAATTGAATGATTGTTTAAATGCTTCTGTGCAACTGTAATTAGCCTAATTTTGTCTTTGTGATCCCTAGGATAGCAATACTTATGGGTTTGTAGCACATATCTAAAGTTATCACTTAAATCTGGTTCTAGAAAATTTCTCAGTAGACTTTAACAGGGTAATGTGCACCTATCTTCAAAAGCCTCTGCCAGTTCAGTTATTTTAATATTCTTGTGTCACTTAACATGAGATACACAACTCTGTAACCATTTGCATTGCCATTCTTTGTTATAGGTCCCACACACCAATATTCTAGGATGGGTCACACAAGTGTTTTGTATGGAATCTCCCCTGTAAACTTACTGCATTTTCCTAGTATTCTATAAATTAACCAATGTCTACCACCTGCTTTACCCATAACTGAGACTACCTAATCATTCCACTTCATATCTCTACAAATTGTTACATCCAGGTACTTGTAGGAGTTGACTAACTCTAATTGACTCGCTGTGGTCATAGGATACAACTTTTGTTTTGTGAAATCCAGAATTTTTACATTTCTAAACAAATAAAACAAGGTGCCAATTGTTGTACCACTTTGAAAGCTAACTGGATATTTATGCAGAATTTTTCAGGTAGTGCTTTATTATAGAGAACTGCATCATCTGCAAAGAGTCTGGGTTTACTATTAATATGGTCTGCCAGATCATTTATGTACAACATGAACAAAAAGGGACACAACGCTCTTTCCTTGGGCACTTCTGAAATTACTTCTACATCTGTCAATTCTTCAAATGAGATAACATGCTGCAAACTCTCTAAACGAACTGCACAGTCCTGTCTCAAATTTCATTTGATACCCCATGTTACCGTAGTTCTGTTAATAAACATTGATGTAGTACTGAGTCAAATGTTTTTTTTTAAACTTAAGAAATACTACATCCACCCAGGTGACTTTATCCATGGCTTTCAAATGCCATGTGAGAAAAGCACATGTTGGGTTTTGCATAACAGCTGTTTCTGGAATCCATGCTAGATGGCATGGAGAAGATAATTCTGTTCAACATACCTAATTGTGTTTTAGTTCAGAATGTGTTCTAGGCTTCTGCAACAGTCATTGAGATTAAATAGCAGGTTTGTGGATCACTTGTGTTACCCTTCTTGTAGACATGTGTGACTTGTGCTGTTTTTCAATTAATGGGGGCAGTTTTTTGTTTGGGGGATTTACAGTACATTATGATGAAAATGAGAGCTAACCCAACTGCAAAGTCTACATAGAATTTGACCAAGATCCCATTAGGACCTGGAGCTGTAATCAGTTGTAACTATTTTAGTTGTTTCTGAACTCCACTGAAACAAACATCTGTTTTGTTAATCTTTGCAATGGTGTGAGGAGTAAATTTGGATAATACTTTTGTATCTTCCTTATTAAAGGAAATTTGAAAATAGAATTCAGCATTTCTGCTTTTGCTTTGTCACCTTCAGTTTAATTACCAATCTCATCCATGAGTGTCTGGACTCTTAGGCACTAACTTTGGTGCCACTGTCAGCCTTTACATACCAGCAGATTTTTCTTTTTAATTTTGTGAGAGATATTTCAAAAGATTCTGCTATGATAGTCATTGAGGGCTTCATACATATATTGACAACCAAATGTGTTTCATGCACAATCTCTACAGCCCATGCTTTGTTTTACATGTATTATGCAGATATTTCTTTAGGAGTTATTTTACAATGGCAGTATATAATCTATGGTTTCTCCTATCATCAAATGTTTTGCTAGTTAAATATATATCCACTGCTTGGTCAACTTCACTGTGATTTGCAGATTATAGATGTAGATTATTATTGTAAACACTAGCAACAGTTTTTCTATACACTCCTGCCCAAATGGATATTTGACAGTACTGCCTCTTCATCTGGTTTACCGAACATGCAAATTTCAATATGGACAACCTCCAAGAGGTCAGACCTATTTGTTGCCACTGGGTCGACTGTATTTCCACTATGAATGAAGTCCTGGACTATCTGCTGTAGGTGATTTTAAGAGAAAGCATTTAGTAATCTTTTACAAGATGTCTTGCTACAGCGAACACTTACAAAACTGTAAACATCCCATTCAACTGTTGGAAGATTAAAGTCTCCTCAAAACAAAGCTACTACATCCATTAGATTGTTGAATAATTAGTGTCCTCCATTGATGGCAGTGTAATTGGGAAAGAGGCTTTCTCTTAAGTTATCAGTTACTTGGTGGTTGGTAGAAAGATCTGATCACAAGTTTATGCTCACCTTTGATAATGTGTCTTCCCTACACAAACCAGCATGCAGCTTCAATTTATATCACTATGTATTTGAGCTTCTTGTCTACTACAACATATACACCATCTTCATTTCCCATTAGTCAATAATAGTGACTCAATGTACATTCACGTTACTCCAAACATCTCACTGCTACCAAATTTGGATTTTACTCAACTTTCTTTACCTAGCAGGCTATTATATACGAGTTCTCCTTCAAACTCTGTGACTTTGCTGTGAATGCTTTGACAGTGGATCAACTAGGATTTCATTAATTTCCTCTCTGGGAGCAATTCCTTTGAACCTTGCACTAATATTTTGAGGTCTCCTATATCTGTCATTATCTGAAATGGACGGAGATTGCCTAAGTTAAAAAAACCTTTGCGTTTACTCCATACACAGTCGGCTACCTGGGTAGCAGTCACTGATGTGTCCAGCACCTCTGACACATTTAGGGGGTGTTACAATTCTCAACTCTATGGTGTATGTCCAGGAAATCATGAAGGGTCCAAATCACTTACGGGGACAATGTTACAAATTGTGAACTTCACTGGATCACTGTGAACATGGCTGGTCTCTTCAACCATTTTTGTCAGTCACTGGAATGATAAAACTGTAACCTCACATCCTACATGACAGACATGGTCTGTTCCAACATGCACCACAATATGTAGTTGGTTACATCCTGTTCCCTCAATGGCTGCCAGAGCAGCTTCTTCAGTATGTCAAATGAGGCCTCCAGGCCTACACACTGAGTGTACCAGAAGATCCTTCTCATCCCTTGCTGCCATTTTCCTAAATGGTATCATTATTCCTGTACATTAGAATCATCAACAATTAACAGACTCCTGTCCTTTTGCACTTGCTTCCCCCTGACGTGGGTCACAGCAGGCTTCCCAGTAGGTGAAGTGTCTCTCTCTGGCTCAGTTTCAGCCTGAGTGGATGACAGCACCTCAAACTTGTTGGTTAGGAGTTGGGTGTAATACCCCTAATTCTATCTTCTCCCTACCTCCACTGTACATGGCCCCTAGATCTACCCCTGACATACCATTCATAGGTAAGAGGATACGTGGTGATAGATCCTGTACTTCTACAGAGGAGACAGTATCCATCAGTGTACTTCTAAAGAGGAGACAGTATCCATCAGAGAGGATAGTACTCGAGAGCCTCTAGTATCTCTTGTACATAACTCTTTGCATGTCAGCAAATTTAGCCCTTAGAAGTCACTTGACAGCTGTCGCAGCAATTTTCAGCTGCTTACAAACAACAGCTAATTCGTCCCAAGCCCAAAAACAGCTGTCTCAGTAGGACAGGATTCTAGTTGGTGCAATGGTTTTCTGGACACTAAACAGTTAACTTTAAATTGTCATTGTTTTAATTTCAGGATCTGTTATGCTACAAGGACTGCAAGTTGCCCTTAAGATATGACACAACAACATCCAAGAAAGTGTTTTTTTGCAAACAACAATATAAATATGGTCTTGAACAGTATAGTGTACAGCATCGGAAAACATGTCCACGGCCTTGCCACAGTGATAATATCAGTTCCTGTCAGATCACCAAAGTTAAGTGCTGTTCAGCTCTGCTAACACTTGGATCATGGCTGTCTGGGTCTGCCAAGTGCTGTTGGCAAGCGAGATATACTCGGCCCTTGTGAGGCCAATTGAGGAGCTACTTGACTGAGAAATAGTAGCTCTGGTCACAAAAGCTGGCAATAGCCAGGAGAGTTGTGTGCTGACAACATGACCCTCCATATTCGCATCCAGCAACACCTATCAGCTGAGAATGGCACGATGGTCATTCAATAACGTTGGACCATCCTAGACTGTTTGGATGGAGTTTAGGAGTTTCACTGGTAAACATACTGTCTCAGTTATTACTGATTGTTTTAAGCAATTCTTCAGCATAATTTTTATGACAGAAAACTGGATGATGGAACATGTCAGGTGGGAAGGATGACAGGAATAAGAAAAGTGGGAGGAGAGAGGAATGGAGGGAATGGTGACTGCTATAGGAGAAAGAGTTAACACAAGAATGAGATAGCAATGTCACTGCTGAGCTCACCCTGTTACAGGCTGAGGAAGTCACACATGGTACATCATGGCATAAGATGTGTGTCTGGGATGAGAAGGTGACGGGTGTGTGTGGGGTGGTGGGAGAGCAGGATAGCACACCTCCAACCTTACTTCATCTTCTTTTCCAAGGTCTCTTCCCAAGAACACAAACACCCCTACAGAGGAAAAGTAACCACCTATAATTTTAAAACAGAGCCTGATTTGATCATCCTCCCAACAGATAATGGCTCCACCATTGTAATGATGAATCTCAGTGACTGCCTGGCAGAAGACTCTGCCAACTGTCTGATGAATCCATGTACAAGCCCTGCCATAGCGATCAGATTCTAAAAGCCCATCATAACCTCCAATCCCTTCTCAAATTCCTTGGCCCAAACCAGAGTCTCTCCTGTGAATTGATTTCCTTCTCCAGCCCAACCAACCACTGCATACCCACCCACTATATTCTTCCTAAAATCACAAACCTAACAGCACAGCAGCTCCATTGTAACTGGTTATTATACTCTCATGGAAAGTATATCTGCCATAGTTGACCAGTACCTCCAACTCTTAGTGGACATCATATCATTACACCAGATGCCCCATGCCCTTGACTTTGAAGCAGTCTAACATTATGTCTCCCAACATCCTGCTAAATCCAAACCCATAGTTCCTTCATCACACATAACCAACTAATCTTTGTGGTGAACAATAAAAAACACTCAGCAATGAATAACCATTTAAATTATCACAAAAATTATAACAATTAAAAAAGTCAAGTGTCCAGAAGCTGCATAGTTGTATGAAGGTGCTTTATTTGTGACTACTGGCTTCACATCGGTATAGATTCATCTTCAGGTTTGTCTGCCATGAATACAAATCGCTGCAGGAAATTTTATGAAATGGTAGAAATTAACTTTTTGATTTATCATTTTATAGTACTCTAAATGATTACTAGGTGTTGAGTATTTTTTACTATTATTCATAATGTCTCCAAACTGTGACTCTCCTCACCAGAAAGTTATTTGTATCACACAATCCTTATTCGCAAATGCTTCTTCCTATAGGGTAAGACATACATACAAATATTTGGCTTTGTCATGAGCACCCACTTCGGACTCTCATATGCTGACCTGCTTAAGAGCCACTTAAAAAAGTTCTCCGAATGTCTTTCAGCCAGAAGTTCCTTTGTCTTCCAACAGATATTTTCCCTTGTATTTTCCCTTCAATGATGAGTTATAATAACTGGTATCTTTTGCCTCTTATAATGTGTCCCTGGTACTGAGGTTTCCTTTTTTTCATAGTGGACAATAGTTCCTTTTGCCTTTTCATCTGATGAAGGATTCCTTCATTTGAAATTTTCAGCAAATTACATAGGAGATGGTGATAAAGATACATTTCAAATGCATCAATTCTTTCCTCTAGATATCAGTTAAGGGTTAAACTTTTATATCCACAGAGAAAAATGGAGAACATGTAGCAATGAATCACTAATATTCTTAGTTTCAGACTAAGGCCCAAACTTATAAAAAGTTTTTTCATGTTAATAAATTGTCTCCTGGCCTGTTATATTCCAGAACTGATCTCTTTCTTGCAGTGACACTACTCATCCATCACAGTGCCCAAGTACTTTGAGGAGGATACTTGTTCAATCTTATTTCCCTTTATTGACACTGTAGCTTGGATTCGTCTTAGAGAAGACTATGCCGCATGGGATTAGCCGAGGCGCTGCAGTCATGGACTATGCGGCTGGTCCCGGCGGAGGTTCGAATCCTCCCTCGGGCATGGGTGTGTGTGTTTGTCCTTAGGATAATTTAGGTTAAGTAGTGTGTAAGCTTAGGGACTGATGACCTTAGCAGTTAAGTCCCATAAGATTTCACACACATTTGAACATTTTCAGAGAAGACTACAGCTTTGGTCTTTGAAGTGTTGACAAAGAGGTGAAACTCTTCACTGCACTGGGCTAAGTTGTCTTTCATGTGTTGGGGTGCAGGCAGATCATTTGCTGTGACAACAGTGTCATCTGCATACCTAATACTGTTAAGTATCTTTCTATTTTTAATGATCCCAATGCTTTCTTCCATTAACACTTCCCTGATGAATACTTTTTAGACGCTTCTGATATTCCTTGGGCAGTTTTTACATCTGCAGTCTGATTCCAATACTGCATGCTGATGATGCATAAACTGTTTTGGTAAATACTAACTTGCCTCAAAATTTCCACCATCATTTTATGTCTCAGTCAGTCAAAAGCTTTTTTACAGTCAGTGAAACAAGTGTTTCAACAAATCTCGGAAAAGGAAGAGTTACCAGAAGAATGGAATGTAGGGATAGTGTGCCTGGTGCATAAGATCAATTTGAATGCAGCAACTACAGAGGCACAACATTTGTAAATATTATATATATAGTACTATCAAATATCCTGTTTAGTAGACTTTCACCTATAGCAGAAGATAGTATCGGAAGCTATCAATGCGGGTTCAGACCAGGAATGTCAACTGTAAACCAGATATTTACCCTCCGACAAATAGTAGAAAAGATCAATGAATTCAATGTTGGTGTGCACCATCTTTTGATTGACTTTAAATCTGCATATGACACAATAAATCAGGACAAACTTTATGAGGCAATCCAGGAACTTCGAGTGCCTGGAAAATTGGTGCATTTAATAGAGATCACCCTAAAGTATCCCCAGTGTACCATGCGAGTGCAGTCAAGGCTATCACCTCAGTTTCCCACTCGAACTGGGGTAAGGCAAGGAGATGGGCTTTCCTGCCTACTTTTGAACCTGGTGCTTGAAAAATTGGTATGCGAATTGGGTGTTCAGACAGGAGGAACTATCTACTCTGAGTCTGTACAATTGCTGGGATATGCAGATGACTTGGATTTAATGAACAGAACACTTAGAGATCTACAAAGTGCATTTTCAGCTCTAAAAATGAGTGCAGAGAAGATGGGCCTGAGAATTAATGAAGGAAAGATGAAGTATATGTATAATGGTACTAGCCAACCCTTACAGCCCGCGATAACCCTTGATGGAATGACATTTGAGCAAGTGGAATATTTCACCTAGTGGGGCTTAAAGATAGAAGCAAATGGCACCGCCTATACTGAAATTATGGCTCACATAATTGCTTCAAACCGGTGTAACTTTGGAATATTGCGACATTTTAAATCCAAGCTTATATCATGAGGCACTAGGTGCAGACTTCACAAAACACTGATACGCCCAGTACTTACGTATTCCTCAGAAACCTGGACAATTATGAAGCAGGGTGAAAACAAACTGAAATGACATGAAAGAAATATATTGAGGAGGAATTTTGGACCTGTATATGAAAATGGGACCTGGAGAAGGTGAAGAAATGACAAACTTTATGACTGCTATAAGGAGGTTGATGTGGTAAAGTTCATAAAGCTGTGTAGACTGAGATGGGCTGGACATGTGATGCGACTCAACGAGACAAATCCCACAAGGAAAGCCTGCTGCAGTGAACCTGGAGGAAGAAGAGCAAGAGGACGACCTAGGTTGAGATGGAGTGACGAGGTTGGAGAAGGCACTGCCAGATTCGATTGCCATAACTGGAGGTCCACAGCGAAATCCAGAGAGAAATGGCAGAAAATTATTGAGGAGTCCAAGTCCCATCCTGGGATGTAGTGCCAATGGAAGAAGAAGAAATAAGTGTACATACTGACATTCATATCTCTGCGCCTCTGCACTAGTAGGTGTCAGAGAGTGCTTCGCAACTTCTAAATGCATTTCCAAAGCCAAACTGGATCATGTACATTTGGGATTCACATTTCTTGTAAATCTGTGTGTGTATGACTTGCAGAAATATTTTGAGTACATAAGACATCATCATCATCACCACCTTCCTGAAGACATCAAACTAATCATACAATAATCATCACACTGTGAGGAGTTAGTGTGCTTTGACAGTGGTATAAAAGTTTCTCTCAGCCAGTTACAAGATATATTTCCTGATACATAGATAACATTGAAAACAATGGTAGGAGGCTGAGGCCAATTGACTTCTTTTCAGCTAAAACTTCAATAACTTCAGTAAACTTCAATAACTTCAGTATAAACTCCATATGAACTGCTAGCTTTACCATATTTCTCCAGTTTAATAGTATGAACAATGTCACTCTGTGATTTTATGACTGACTTAAGTGATTCTTGCATCAGATGGAGGAGGATCACCTGTATTGTTTCTGAAAAGGACTTCAATATATTCCTTCCATCTTTTGAGTTTTCCTTCAACTCCTATGATTTGCATTCCTCGGTATTTGTCCATGTTGCTTCCATTAAGGGTCACCCCAACTATTTCACCTTCTTATATAAGTTAATCTTGTCTCTCTTGAAATGTCTTAAAGTCTTCTTTCATTCATAAACTCCAGAATTTCATCAGTTATCCAGTTTTGCCTTTTGTTGGTGGTGTTGAACCCAATGCCACTTTCCTGGACTTGAGTTATGCTATCTTTTATAGAGTTCAAAGTGGATTCTACTTCTATAGGCTGAGTCTCTTCTATTGATTTCACTTTTTCCTCCAGAGCAGCATCAAACATAAGTTCTCACTTTTGAAATTGCTAATTTTCTTGTACCTATGTACATTGATATCTTAATGCCTCTTCTAGCATTTATTATGTGTTGCACTTTAAAGTCCATTACTACTGAATTGTGATTGCTATTGATATCAGCACCAGGACAGGTTTTAATGGATTTCACATATTTTCTTAGCTCCTCTTTTGCCAGAATAAAATCAATCTGATTTCTGACGGTCTTCTCTTCACTATCAGGAGGTGACATCAATGTGTGTAACCTCCTAGCATGAAGTTTGAAAAATGTATTAGAAAGAAAAAATTCATGTTCTGTACAAACCTGCACCAATCTGTCCCCTCTTGTGTTTCTTTCTCCAAGATCATAGCAACAGCATTACCTTCTGCACCAGAGCCAGTTTTTGAGTTAAAAACGCCCATGACCAGTGTAGTATCACCTTTTTTGTGTGTTTCCTTGTGTCATTGTAGGTGTCATAGAAAGATTCTACCTCTTCACATCTTTATCTTCTAAATAACGCTACGTGAACATCAAGTTGAATAAAATTGAGAACTGATTTCGCTGTCATTTATGACACAAGTATGGCTACTTCATACCTATGTTTAGTATCAGTTCCACCAGAACAGTATAGGGTTCCTCCTTCATACTGTGAATCCTAGGTATAGGCCACCTTACTTCGCTTAGTCCGAGAATGTCTGCTTTCAGCCTGCATCTCTCTGCCCCCACATTTTTAAGCTTCCAAGTCACATAAAACTGTGCACATTCCATGTGGTAATTCAAACTTTGTTGTCATATACTTTCATCTTTCCAGAGTAGTCATGCTTTCTAGTCACAGCAGTGTTCAAGGTGTCTCCCTCTCCCCCAGATCTAAATGGGGGAATAGAAACTCGGATAGTTTTACATTGAATGGAGGCATGTCATGTGAACTTCAGTGCAATGCTTTCCCCTTGCCTTCTGCATCCTAATGCCATTGACCAACCAATGGTTCTTCTGTCTTTTGGGTCACCTTGCCTTCTGCATTCTAATGCCATTAACCAACTAATGGTTCTTCTGCCTTTTGGAACTATTTCCTGCTCCAAGGACAGTAGAATGCCCTAACTTCCACTGTCAAGGAGGCTGTGGACACTTAGTACAGAATATATTCTTGCCCTGGAAGATACTCAGTCATGATTTGTATCAGGCTTACTCCTTTAGGAAAACTAGCTTCACCATCCCTCTAGGCTCCCCATCCCACCCTATGTTGTGGGACACACTTTGTCTGGCTCCTCTGTCAAGACACTCCAGCTTGGGAGATACACGCAGTAGCTATGCTACCACCAGCACAACCTTTGACTTTGATGTAGTATGCAGGCCCCATTAGCCATCTGCAAAGAAGTTCCTCTCTTATTATCTAGTATTACTCAAGATAAGAACAGCTTCATCACATCCTCCACCAGGGTTCTGATTACCTTTCAGAATTCTTGAAATTAACATCCTTCCCAAAATCCTTGCCCCCTCACACAAAGCACTAATCTGCTGTTCACAAAATCTACAAAATATTGTAGTCCATCATTATACTATTCCTGTCCCGAAACACTTACAACATGATAGTCCCCTTTTATGGGGACATGATAAATAACCAGTTGTTCACCCAAATGAATGATTACCACCAAAACAGGGTGAATAGTAAATTGATTACCCTGTTGACACAGCATGTTACTGTCCACATTATCATACTCAACTTTAATGTCTACTTCACAACCTGTGCCATCTGTATTCCCCTGTCCCTTTCAACATCATGTTCTCTTAATCCTGGCCTCTACCCCCCCCCCCCCCCTTCCACCCCACTCCCACAAAAAAAATGTTGTGCTGCCCGCAGTCTCCCCCTTCTTCTGTTCTCTCTTGCTCACACTTCCCCCTTTCCCCATCCCATTACATGAGTCTTATTTCATTCTCTATAACATATGACTTCATTTGCCTGCACCACAGCAAATTTGGAATGAAATATTCATATTATGCTTGCTTTTGCCTTGCCTATCCTTAACTGTCATCCCCCTGTGCCTTCCACATTTTTTCTCTAATCTGCCCTACAGGTGGAGTATAGTATTAAGCAACAAAACTAATTTTCTAGGTTACATACTTCTACAGGAAATATTCTCTCCGACATGACCAACACTCAGTGAGCAATGTAGATAGAAAGTATATATTGCTAAGAAAAGCTCACAAGATATTGCTGAGGTATCAACAAGAATATGATAAAGTTATTCATTGCTGTATGGCTGCAGGTCACTTACATTTCCTACTTTTAATTATATCTTTTGCAGTCAATTAATTTTCAGCCTACTTTTCAGGTATTTTGTTTGAACAGATCTATAGGTTGCACAAGGTGGTTCAAGGTTTTTAGCATAGGCTTCAATGTTGTATTAATATGAGACTATGCCTGCTGCTTGTAAGCCATAAAAATATTTGACCACATATCCTGTGTAGTCAAGAATCCAACAGATGATAAAAATTCACTTCAAACTGAAAGCTTATCTACATGAAATCTGCTTCTACTACACAGAAAAATTTCTGAACATGTAGTAATATGATGTGTGTGTGTGTGTGTGTGTGTGTGTCTGAGAGAGAGAGAGAGAGAGAGAGAGAGAGATTGAACATAGTGAAGCATAAATCACTGTACATAAAAACAAAGCAAAAGACAGCTTAAGACAATCATGTAAAAGATCAGCATTTTGCTGTATTTTTTTCACTGAGAAAATGAGTACAAATGTAAAACTGATTTGTTCCACCTCATAGTAAGATATAAAAATAAAAACAATAGAACACACAGCTTACTAATTAATAAATCAGCTACACTTGACAAATAATGAAATTAATCACTTACCTTCATTATAACATCCTTCTTATAGTACATTTTATTGTTTTCACCCTCTTTGAGATCTCCAGAACTCTCAATAAGAAGGCAAAAGTAAATCCAGGCTGCCACCACAAGCCCCAGCATAACAAATGTCTATTGACAAGAAAACACAGATAACACTTTGCTCACAATTATTTCATAATAAGATATATTACTATATGAATAAAAAAGGAAAAGTATTAAACATTATTCAAATTATAAAATGGCCATTAAATATCAAATTATCTAATTAAGGAAACATATTATAAACTTATGCATGCTGTTTTTGATTAATGGAACTCTGATTTTAAAATGTCTATGCTAATTTCAGATTTGTAAGATACTTTGCAACTGTGTAAACAGATTTTCTCGGGCATCTTTACAATGCAAGACTGGCAGACATGATGTATTCATAAAATAGCGTATACCTAAAAAAAAAAAAAAAACTTTTTTTCTAGGCATGAAAAAAATCAATAATTCTCTAGGAAGTCTGTCAAGGATTGCAATTATTTAGTTATGAAACAAGGTGACCAAGTGTTATGTGACAGCACACATCTAGCAAGCATTTTAATCATTTACTCAAAAATCAGTGCAGTCAGCTCAGAAGAGACAATCATAGTATTACACACATACATTCAGTAAATTGTGAGCTCAACTTCCTCATGTGAATTAAGAAAGTAAATGATTTTCTTAAAAGTAAAATCTCTGAAGAAATTGATGAGCATTAAAATGGTATTAAGGATCTTTTCTCAAGACATTGCTGTTTGATATCTTTCTCTCTCTCTCTCTGTGTGTGTGTGTGGGGGGGGGGGGGGGGGGTAGTTCATTTCACAACGAATTTTACAGAAATATGGATACTCAAGGATAGGATTTTTAGGCCTGTTTATTACAATGGAATTAAGACAATTTGTTACAATTATTAGTTTCATTGTAAAACTCTGTCTCTGAAGCTTTGATGTGCTCAAGAATGATAGAACACCTAAAAAAACTATGTTCCTTGCTTCCAGAAGGGACTTTCACTAGAAATAGGAGTTTCAAATTCTCATTATTTACAGTTGTCCATTGGAACAAAATTAGCTTTGTGCCATTGATCTGCAATTGCAATCCTTTCTCAACAGACGTCCCAGTTACCATACACTTACTTGCAGTAATAATTTAATTTCACATTGACTTTCACCATGTGGCATATGCACCATTAAGATTACACTAAATCTGTTGTGGCTCTTTTAAATACAGCCATTCAGATACAGGTCTGAAAGCTTGTAGTTTTTCTTTTATCTATTATAATCTTTATATTAATGCTGTTTATAAGGCTGAATAAATAATAACTTTAATTTGATATTGGGAATGAGTCAAGATAACCAATCACATTATGGGGGGTTATGGGGGGGAAGGCAAATGAGTCGTGAATAGGAACATAAACAATGAGTGAAACATCTTAAGACTGACTAACGAAATTGCATTCATCAGACACCACTTCTGTCACAATTAGTAACTACTCTTGTGAAAACAAGCATATATATACATAAAGGCCTCACCAGACTTCAGTTCTTAGAAAATGTAGCTCTGTATATAGGTGTGTGTGTGTGAGCATTTCCACTATACAATGAGCAGTTATCTTCACTCATTACTGTGTGTGTGAGCATTTCCACTATACAATGAGCAGTTATCTTCACTCATTACATTGTTTATAACCTTTATAAACTATAACCAACATCTGCATCTACTCTCTCCAAACAAATCTTATAATGTATGGCAGTGGGAGCTTTGTGTATGATGGTGACTTCTCCCCTCACCTGTTCCAGTTGATTATAGTGTGCAGGAAAAAAGAATGTTTGTAAGGCTTCATATGAGCAACTATCCCTCTAATTTTACCTATGTGATCTTTTCATGAATTGTGGGATGGAAGAAGGACATTGTTGATTAATTTTTCTAGGTACATACACTCTCAGAATTTTAACAGTAAATCACATTGTGATGCACAATGTCTCTCCTGTAGTGTCTAATTCTGGAGGTGAAACACACTGCCCATCTTTGGATCTTCTGTATTCCCTGTATGAGTTCTATTTGGCAAGGGACCCAGACTAAAGAGCAATACTCAAGCATTGGTCAAACAAGTGTTTTGTAAGCTACTGCACTTTCTTTCTAGATGAACTATATATTCTGAAGATTCTTCCAGTGAATTTTTGCCTGGTATTTGATTTTCTACAGGCAGTTTGATGTGATCATTCAATTTTTATACCAATCCGTGTGCGTACCCCCAGATATATAATGGATGTGATTGCTTCTAGTGATTGTTCAAAAATCATGTAATCGAACAATAATGAGTCTATCCACCTATGTATACACATGTGTTACATTTGCTTATGTTGCGAGTCAACTGCCAATCTTTTCACAAATAGTGAAATTCCTAGAGAGTCTCAGAGTTGGACAATGTATTACTTTCTTCCACATACATGTCATGAAATGACCAAAAGAGATTTCAAGAAATTATAGTTAAGACAGAGATTTACTAGCAATCTTTCTTCCCACATACTATTTGTTAAAGGATCAAGGAAGGGGGATCAGATGGAAATACCACAAGTACTTTCCACCACACATTGTCAGGTGGCTTGCTCCTGTGACTAGCATCCAGCATAATCTTTGTAATCTATATTCAAATAAGAATTTAAATTTCATTTACTATACACTTATTGTTTCTGTAACTTTATGTTCCTAGTACTATATACGCATTATTACTATTTATAAGAAAGACTAGTTCTGGGACCTTTCTATGGACACTCTTGCAGTTAATTAACACTATATGAACATTTTCTATCAACAGCCTACAATGAGGAACAGTTAATTTGTTATCCTGCCAATGGAAGGATTACTCCACCCTAAAATAAACTTTTGTATGACACAAGTACTCTGCTACTGTAGCAGCCACTTCACATGAGTAATGCATGTCTGACTTACTAGAAGAGAGGGGGGGGGGGGGTCTTACAATTTTCAGCAGAGATCAAAAAATCTGCAACCATGATTATCAGAGAATTGTCTAAGTCTTTGCTTTAAGCCCTCCATTGGCTGCAAACCAGAAGGTTATGATTATTTCAGGGTACAATGCAGCAAACTGCTAGCTCAATTTCCACCTAGCATGTAAGACTAGCTCTCTTACCCAAATCAGGTTTTAGGCACCAAGGAAGGCCTTCCTCATAAACAAAAATGTTCTCTATGGTTTTACAGTTTCTCCTGCATTCATCAAACATATTAAAGATATTCTCTGTTTTGCTGTATTTAAAAGATTATTATGGTACTAAGACAAATGTAAGTATTACTTAAGAATAATATAAACATTCCTACTCAAGACACCAATTCATACACCGTTGCATTGAATAGAATCCATATGAAAACACTTCTTGTTAGTGACTTTGAATATTCTTGGCAATTAAATAAAAACTGGAATGGAAATTTGAATTGGAAAAGTATTTTCTGATGCAGTACTTACAATGAGAGGTTCAAATAACAACATCGGCATGCTGGCAACTGCTTTTCCAGCTTCACGAAACAGCTGAATCACCAGCTTAATGCGTTTCCTCATCACAAGTATAATTAGACATATGATAACCTAGAAATAATAGGAAAATAACATGAAATGCAATACAAATAAACAGTTTGATAAATAAGTAGTTGCTGAGAAAGAAGGGTACTGAAATGAGCATCTAATCATTAACTGCTAAAACAATAAAACAAACATCCAGCTGGACTGTTATAAACATAAGTGAAAAATAGGTTTGATTATTTTCTTTTAATACTTTTAACTTGTCAGAACAAAATGAAACTATTGAACTGGATGTATTGTTGATGGTAGGTGGTTATGATGTGGGTGGAAATTTTTAGAAAGCGATAAGCAAACTTTCCTAGTCCAGGATGACCTCCAATGCATGCTCAGATCTCACCCTTTTACACACACTTCCCTATATGCTTACAAAAATCTACAAACTTAATCACACTGAAAGATCTTTTGTTGAATATTACTATGCCTTCAGGAAGAATTTCCTCCCTAGTTGACACACACATAACAATTCTACCTTAGTGTCTTTCTATGTCACCAATAACATCCTCCATTTCCTCTCCACATTCCTAATCTATTACCAGCTGGCTCCCTACTGTATACTGTTGATACCATCTCCCTATACAGCAGCCAACTCCCCCCCCCCCCCCCCCCCCCCCTCAATGTCCATGGCCTTAATATCACTGAACACCATTTGTACAAATATCCTGCTGATTCCAAAGCTACCACCTTATTTCTTATGCAAATGGGAAACTATAGTCTTACCCAAACAACTTCTTATTTGTGAAGTTCCATTCAAGGACATGGGCACTTGCATAGCACACTTGTGTTCATCTGTTTCTTGACCTACTAGATGAATTGTTCCTAGCAACCCACAATTTCCATATGCCCTGGAAGCTACAGTAGTGGCACCTAATTTCCCTGTCACTGTAGGAGGAGAAAGGAATCATAGCTGCTTTACACCTGTTTGTTTACTGGGTATGTGCAGTTTACAGATTGAAGGAAGTTCAGAAAGTAAGAATGGATGAGGACTTTATCATGTTCTCCAGTGCCCTTCCATCACTTGTAACTCTACATCTGGATCTAAGGCCAAGTCATCCAGTTTTCATTCCTCCAAGGCTCTAAACATCTTTCCTCCTATTGATTTCGCCCAGTCCTGTTCAGTGTCACGTTCCAAGTCACTTATCTCCAGCTTACTAGTGACAGCATATAAACTTCCACTTATATCAAAACTGTTAATAACTGATGATACCTCCACTTTGATAGCTGGCATACCTTCCATATCAAAAGGCATCTGAAGGACAAAGTAGGTTATACACATAAATATAAGATCAATTATAACTTTACAGGTTCAACTAACTCCTGGGTTGTAAGTGAGGAAAGTTTTTGCCATGGATTTGCTTCACTTCTGATGCTGTGCTAATACTATTTCAGGCATGGTCTCTTAGCCTGTAGGTGATTATTATCACTCTCATCCCTCCTGTTACATGTTCATTCTTCATACAGTCCAGCACTATGAATACACAGACCAGTGCAAAATTTTTATTTTCATCTCATGCAGTGCTAGTTCTTGTTTCATCATTGCTGCTTATCTTTCTGAGCTGTATAGATCCACTGTCCTTTCCTTGAGAAAATAAAAAAATAATAATAAATATTACATGACAGCAAAAAAGAAACCTACTGGGTCATGGTAAATGACCCATCCCAAGTCATCCAGATACTGATTCACCAACAGACACTGACACCTCAGAGGGGGGAACCATGGCAATGGGGGATAGCTTTGCTTCCATCTTTGATTTTTATATATATATATATATATATATATATATATATATATATATATATATATATATATATATATATATATATATATATATATATATATATACTAGTATGCCAGTGTACTATGTGCACCATTCTAGGTACTTTGCGTTGCCCACTGGCTGTTCTTGCGTGAAGCTACTAGTATTACTTAGCGCCACGCACGCTATTGCTCCCAGAGCGGAAGTAGATAAGGGACTTGGCTCGCTGCTGGTGACCGGAAGTTGCAGTCTGATAACTGGCAGCTACATAAGTGATGTTTCTTGTAAGACAGCATCAGTCATCGAGCAGCCGCACGTGCAGCAGTATTAACACAGACTAGTTATGCCACGTTATTTTAGGAGGAGAAGGTGTACGCACCTTGCAGTGTATAAAGTGGATTGTTAGTAGATCTATAATCTTACTGCTTAAGATGGTTGCGTACTTTCTGGTTAAATAGTACTCTATCAGCTTTTCACCATTTCAGCTGTGTAGCAGTAACTCATGGTCAAGTACATGGGAACATCTCATTATCCAGAGTTGTAAGAGAGCTGAGATATTTACACTGTACAGTTTTGTTCACTGGTTGGATCACTATAATGGGGTCACTAGCCAGACATCCACATTCCAGATAATCAATTTTCTTTTTGTTTACTCTCAGTGTTATATTGTTAAAATGATTCATTCACCTAATGGTCCAATGTCTAAGATCTTGGTAAGTTTTGCACAAAACACATCATCAGCATATCACGTTGTCCAAGGATGGGGTGTGTATTAAATATCTGCTGTCACTGTGCAGACTCTTAATGCTCATTAACATTAACCCTTTAACTGCTCTGGACGTGTTAATGTGCGCGCCTTTGTACCTGTTCCTGTGTGCTCTTAACGTGTTTATGCGCACCACCAGTCCTTCTACCTGGTACCTGGTACATGTTTACACATACACACGTTGAGAGTACCAGGTAGAAGGACTGGTGGCACAAGTAAACACGTTCAGAGCACACAGGGACAGGTACAAAGGTGTGCGTGTTAACACATCCAGAGCAGTTAAAGGGTTAACTGGAAAGGGACACAAAATCTTTGCTGTGCAGTGAACAGCATTCATAAAACAACAGTAGAAGCTATGGATACATTGCACACATATGCAAGGAGTGCTACAATCATGAAGTATTTTACAAACAGTCTCATGACGGACCATGTCAAAATATTTCTCAAGGTCTAAGGTGGAATTCAGCTTCAACACTGGATTTGGGTTCAAATTTCTCCCTAACCAACTAGCAATAACTCAAGCTTTGAATGCATCTGAAAAGGCCTCATTGCTCATGGACGATTTTTGGAAATTGGTTTCATAGTAGGAAGAGCAACAGTTCAGTACTCTGGTGATCCTTGGGTTGCCAATTTTCCATAGGCCTGACCCCAAAGAGAATCTCCTGCTGGGTGACAAGTGTCAGTTCTCCTGCTTCAGTTCAGTCTTGGTGTAGGGCTGGTCTTGTAAGCACTTATAGTGAGTCCCCATAATGGAAATGACCATTGTTGATAATCAGACAAATAGGTCTCTAAGTTTCATATACTATGTACCCATATGACAGTCTAAACTGCAGAAAAGGCACATAAAACTGCAGCAGAAAAGCCTGTCTGCTCTAATTGATGTACATAGTAGAGTATCAGAGTACAGTAAACATATCTGGACTTCACCATTATGCTTAGTATCTCACAGATTAAAAAAATGTCTTGATAAAGGATGTGGCAACTGTCACAGGATCATTAACAACTGAAACCTCTTCTGGGTGGGATAAGTACCCACTGCAGTGATCAAAGCAGTGCATCACATAATAGCACTTTCATTAACTCAAATAATGAACCAATCTTTTGGACAAGGTTGCTTTTCTGATGTGTTGAAGTACGTCAAAGTCAGACTTGTGTTCAAGAATGGGTGGATGAAAGACATGGAAAACTAACGCACTATATCTATTCTTCCAATCCTGTCAAAACTGTTAGAGGAAGTAACTTCAATCCAGATTCAAAATTCTATTGTAAAAAATGATATTATTACACTGTCCAGTCACATTAATGTGCTTCTTCCATCAAGAACCACATTGATATGTGCAGGAAGAGAGTTGGTGAGGTTCTGGAAGGTACCGACATGGATGTGGAGCCAAGCTGACTCCAGTGCCATGACCAGCTGCACTAGGTTTCTCAGCTGAGAATCTATGGCACGAACAGCCCGAGGTGATCATACAGATCCTTAATTGGGTTTAAATCTGGGAGTTTGGTGGCTACAGGAGTATAGCAAACTTACCCTAGCACTCTTTAAATCACGCACATATACTGCGTACTGTGTGACACATTGCACTGTCCTGCTGGTAAATGCCATTGTGCTGAGAAAAATAAAATGGTTGTAGGAGTGAACATGGTTCCCAAGAACAGATGCCAACTTGCATTGATCCACTGCACCTTCCAGAATGAGGAGATCACTCAGGGAATGCCCTCTGGCCTGGAATCTTCTGACGATTCTTACAGGGTGTTTACTTTTGGACACTTCATACGGTACACACCAACATCCATCTGTCCGAAGGAACATAAAACATGATGCACATGAAAAGGCCACTTGTCACCATCCAGCGGAGTCCTATTGAAGTACTGGCATGCAAATTACAGCCTTCATTGTCAATGAGCAGCAGTAGTGTGGGTGCATGATGCAGGTACCTGATGTGGAGAACCATATGCAGCAATGTTTGCTGAATGATCATTGAGAAGACACTGTTGGTAGCCCCTTGCTTCCATCTGGGCAGTCAGTTGCTCAACAGCTGCACATCTATTTGCCCATACACATCTCCACAGCTCTCCTTCACTGTTGTCATCTATGTCCCTTCTTTGGTGCCACTTTGCCTCGCACAGTATACTTTAACCATGGCCATGCGAATAGTCTACAAATTGAGCCATTTAGAAAATGCTTCCACTTTGGCCCAAAAGTCAGTGATCCTGCCCTTTAGAATGTCAGATAAACTGCTCCATTTTTGCATTACGACAATGACTGCACCGTTTTCCGTATTCCCCAGACATGCTTTACATGCTCTCCACTGCTAGTGCTGCCACCAGCTGTCTGTGAGTGACACTGAACCTAGGTGGTGGTAACATTAATGTCAATGGACCATGTATAAATAACCAATTTGGATTCCAACAATGAAAGAACACACTGGATGCAGCAAATAACTTTACTGAAAAGATAAAGCAACACATTACATCAGTGGAGTAAAGTTACAGGTATCTTCTGTGATCTCACAAAAGCCTCTGACTCAGTAGCCCATGTCTTGCTTATTTACAAATTAGATAAATATAGGATTAAGGGCAATGCTCTGAAATGGCTTACATCATATCTGCAGAACAGAAAACAGAGTTTAACTGCCACTTCAAATACAGTGAATCATTATTCTAAATGGTGTACAGTATCACAAGGTATGTTTTAATGATCCATTTTAGGTCCAATCCTGTTCTTGTCCTACATAAATGACTTACCCATAAATATAAATTCACCATCAGTTCTGTTTGAAGATGATACTTCTGTTTGAATTGAAACTGACTCTGATCTATGCTGTGAGCATATGCAATAGCTTACGAAACTGATTCCATTTAAATAGGTTGAAAAACTCAACATCACATAAACCTGTAGGGTACATTTCAAAACCAGACATTCAAAATGTATGGAACTTAAAATACAACATAACAATCAAGAACCTGACATGATCAAATTTCGCATTCCAATCTGAGCTGCCAAAGATGGTGGTCACATATACATGAGGTGTGCTTGTTTGTGTGACTGAATGTGTCTGAGTTTCCTTTTCTGAAGAAGACTTTGGATGAAAGCTAATTTGTAACTGTCTTCTTATTGTGCCTGTCTGCAACTCGACGTATCTTCTTTATGGTGAGTAGCAGTCTATCTTTCCCTTATTTTGTTGATCTTCAAAACTGGAGTTTCCATTGTTTGACATGAAGAAATTCCTTAGACTAAATGTGGACAAGAACTTGAGCTGGAATACCCACTCTGACTTCCTGTCAAAAAGATTAAGCAGTTTAGTATTTGCAATGCAAATACTAGAAAACCCTACTGACATAAGTACACAAGAAAAACATATTGTAGATATGTTGAATCTGTCATTAGGTATAGTTTAGTTTCCTGGGGTGAATCCAAATAGCTAATGTCGAATACTGAAGCCGCAGAAGAAAATTGTCAGATACATGTGTACTTCATAGTAAAAAGAATTTTATCGCCCTTTATTACAGGAATTACAAATTCTAACTTTTCCTTCCACATATGTGTACAAAATTGTAATCTTCATACACAGCAGACAAAAACTACTGTGGAGGATAATTTTGGACACAATAAAACACAAGAAGCAAAGATAATTTTATGTTACCCACAGACCAACTGGAACTATATGCACAGGCTCCTTGGTATATGGGGATGAGAATGTATAACAAATTAATAGAGAAAACATGTTTAATATGAAGCCAGAGATTCTAAAATATAAGGCTACAATGGATTTTGCCGGAGAATGCTGCTTTTCAGTACAATTAATGAAGGATAAAATGACCATTTGAACAAGAGGTAACTTACAAGGGAACCTCCCCATCACACCCCCCTCAGATTTAGTTATAAGTTGGCACAGTGGATAGGCCTTGAAAAACTGAACACGGATCAATCGAGAAAACAGGAAGAAGTTGTGTGGAACTATGAAAAAAATAAGCAAAATATACAAACTGAGTAGTCCATGCGCAAGATATGCAACATCAAGGACATGCGCGGCTTAGGAGTGCCGTGGTCCCGTGGTTAGCGTGAGCAGCTGCGAAACGAGAGGTCCTTGGTTCAAGTCTTCCCTCGAGTGAAAAGTTTGTTTTTATTTTCAGACAATTATTATCTGTCCATCCGTCCGATGCGAGATAACTGCGGCATAGTATGGGGACGTTACACCTAAACAAACATCGAAACATCCAAAAGAAAACCTAAATCGGGCAAGGTAGAAGAATCTTTTTACCCATTCGCCAAGTGTACTGGTTAGGTGGGTCGACAACATATTCCTGTCATGTGACGCAGATGCCGTCACCAGTGTCGTATAGAATATATCAGGAATCGGTTGACCTATGACCTTGCGATCAAATGTTTTCAGTTCCCATTGGAGAGGCATGTCCTTTCGTCTACTGATTGCACGGTTTTTGCGGTGCGGTCGCAAAACACAGACACTAAACTCATTACAGTGAACAGAGACATCAATAAACGAATGGACAGAACTTTGCGAAAATAAAAAAAGTAAAATTTTCACTCAAGAGAAGATTTGAACCAAGGACCTGTCATTCCGCAGCCACTCACGTTAACCACGGGACCACGGCGCTCCTGTGCAGACACCTCTCCTTGCCTATCTTGCGCATGGCCTACTTAGTTTGTATATTTTGCTTATTTTTTCATTGTTCCACACAACTTCTTCCTGTTTCCTCGATTGATCTGTGTTCCGTTTTTCAAGGCCTATCCACTGTGCCAACTTATAACTAAATCTGAGCGGGATGTGATGGGGAGGTTCCCTTGTTAGTATAAGTTTTTTTATTCTATATATAACAAAACTGTATTCATTTTAGGAGTCTGTTATTACCATCAGTTGCTCTATGCTTATGGTGAAGTTATACCACAAATTTTTTGATGTGTCTAGTTTGTTAATTGACAGTGCTGAAATTTTATTCCCTGGAGGTAAGTGATGGCAGTAATTCTGTCTTATAATTTTAGTTTTCTGAGGTAAATTTTCCTTTTCATATTATTATTATTGTTTTTAATAGAATACTGCATGAAGTTGCACTGAGTGAAGTGGCACAGTGGATAGCACACTGGACTGGCATTCGTGAGGATGACAGTATGACAGTTCAAACCCCCATCCAGCCATCCAGATTTAGGTTTTCCATGATTTTACTAAATTGCTTCATGCAAATGCCGGAATGGTCCTTGTGAAAGGGCACAACTGATTTCCTTTCCCATCCTTGACACAATATGAGCTTGTGCTCCATCTCTAATGACCTCAATGTTGACGGGACGTTAAACCCAATCTTCCTTTCTTGAATTTATAGATCATTATATAACTTATGTTATTGGCAGATGAAATATTATTAAGAATATTTAATATTTACATTTGTTAGTACCAAACAGTGATAGGTGATGATAACCTACATAACTATCTGATATGGTAATCATTCCTATAAATTTTATAAGTTCGTGATCGATACTCACAGTTGCTATTGTTGCTAGTATGGCATAAACAAGATAGGCTGTTACTGATCTTCCTTCAGCATCTTTATCATTTTTTGTATGTGCCAAGCCATCCTTCGCTTGCTTCCAAATAAACCTTTGCAGCAGAAGCAATTGTAATAAATAAAAGTATAACAATAAATAAAAATAATTAAAAAATATTAAAGGAACATGCAAATGTAATTAACATGGAACTCATGGAAATTGTTATATCACAGAATTCATACTTGAACTAACCTCAGTAAACATTTGAAATTTAAAACTGTCATATGAGAAAAATAAATGTATTATCTCTGTGTGCACTGTAATTTATCTAATCTTGCCTTCAGGATTGCTACTGGAGCAATACACAGGTGACTTTAGTATATTCATCATTTAAATATGGTTTTGAAACTTTGCAAGTAGGCTGCCTAGGGACAGTTTGCATCTGCCTTCAAGATTCTGCAAACCTGTAATCAGTCATGCTACCATTCTTTGCATACGTTCAATATCACTGGTCCCACACACCTGAGAAATATTCTAGGTTAGGTCACACAAATGATTTGTATGCAATCTGCTTGCAGTTCCCTAGTATTCTAGCAATGAACTTTACCTGTGACTGAATCTATTTGATTGTTCCACTTCATATCCCTACAAATTGTTATACCCAGGTATTTGTATGAGATGATCAATTCAAACTGTAAGTATCTGAGACTTTAGTCACAGGATACGATACTATGGTTTTTTTTTTTTTAAGTACAAATACTTCATAAATATCTGTGTGTACATAACATTTGATATCTGTATTTCCAGCTTCTGTACATGATTGTTACTGACATTAACAAAATAATGAATAAAGTGTTTTGATCCATTCCACATACCATCATGCAGTAATGGATGTATTGATTAAGTATCACAGTAAATAAAATCATATGAAGATACAAGAGAGAGAGAGAGAGAGAGAGAGAGAGAGAGAGAGAGAGAGAGAGAGAGAGTGTTCCACATCTCCTCCTAAACAACTGAATTGATTTCAACCAAATTAGCTACACATATTTCTTATTAATCTGGGAAGGAGTGCCATGGTAGTAAGAAATACCTAGTTTCCATAGGTGTGGGGCTGGAGGTGAAAAGAGTTGTTAACCTATGACATCTATGCTGCCTTGCACAACAGGTGTGTTATGCGAGCATTATTGGAATGTGTTCCACATGGTATACATGTGGATGGGCAAGGCTGAGCAGAGAGAGATGGGAAGATGAGAGGGATATTGAGAGGTATGATTGTGAGATGAACAGATAGAGGTGGGAGTAGGAGATGGATAGAGTGGCAGGGTAGGCGGGGAAGATGAGATTGACAGATAGAGGTAGAATGATGAGATGGATGAATGAAGGGAGTAGTTGATGGGCAGACAGTGAGAAGGGAGGAGCTGATGGACAGAGAGAAATTTGAGGAGTTGAGGAGGAGATTGGCAAAGAGGTGAGCACATGATAATCAGAGAGAGGGGAGGAGGAGGTGGATGGAGAGTGGGGAGGTGTAGGAGGCAGGTGGAAGATGTAGAGGGGTAGTGGGCTGGTGGAAACAAAGAGGGGGAAGAGGAGATGGACATGAGAGAGGAGGAAATAGGTAGAGATTGGGGAAGGAGGGGATAGACAGAGATAGGGGGAAGAGGAAGACAGAGATAGGAAGAAGAGGAGGATACGGACAGAGATAGGGGTAAGAGGAGGACAAGGACAAAGATAAGGGAGGAGGAGAGGGGATGGAGGAAATGGGGGAAGGAGGAGATGGATAGAGAGACGGAGGACAATATGAACCGAGAGAGGGGGGGAGGATGAGATGTGTGTATTGTATGTTCTGTTTGTATCTGCGGGGTAGTTACTGACAAATGTCATCATCCTGAAAGACAAGAATTTTGATGCAGAAATCATTTTTCTCCTGCACAGTGTATTATGTGTCCATAAGTGAAATGAAACAGACAATGTGACCTGTGTCACAGGACTTTACTGATGAAGTATCTGTCACTGCACACTACATTTTGGAAATAACACATTTTCCAAAATGAACAACAGCAGAGCAGAGGGAGGCAGAAACCATTCTTTATGAAGAGATGAACAGCTAATTATGCTAACACTTGACAAATAAAATGCCAGTGTCATTCCTAATTCCACAGAGTACTACACAAATTGTGGTTACTATCGGATGATAGTGTATATGCAAGTCAAAAGTGTAATCTTGATCCATGACTTAGTATCAGGTGACAATTGCCATGCAGGTAAGACACTCCTATTTGTAGGAATGAGGAAGCAGTGGCATGTAATCACAAGCATTGAATACATGGAAACATTTCAACCACATTTGATTGTAGTCTGGGATAAACAAGTAACTGGACTGTTACAGCTTATTAACTACTGTAGTAATTTCCAGAATGAGATTTTCACTCTGCAGCAGACTGTACTCTAGTAAAAAACTTACTGGCAGATCAAAACAGTGTGCCGAACTAAGACTGGAACTAGGGGACTTTGCCATTCATGGGCTAGTGCTCTACCACTTGAGCCATCCAAGCATGATTATTCACTGCCCATCCTAACAGCTTTATTTCTGCCTATACCTCATCTCCTTCCTTCCAAACTTCACAGAAGCTCTCTTGCAAAATTTGCAAGACAAGCACTCCTGAAACAAAGAATGCCACCGAGACATGGCTTAGCCACAGCCTGGGGGATGTTTCTGGAATGAGCGCCATGGAGTATCTGCTGATCTGAAACTGCATGGCATATTAAAATTGCGTGCTGGACTGAGACTTGAATTCAGGAACTTCCCGTTTTGCATGCAAGTGCTGTACCAACTGAGCTGCCCGAGCATGATTCACAAGCCATCTTCACAGCTTTACTTCTACCAGTACCTCATCTCCTACCTTCTGAACTTCACAGAAGCTTTCCTGTGAAACTTGTGAGACTAGCTTTCCAGGCCTGCTTTCTTTCAGGAGTGGCAATCTTGCAAGTTGTCAAGTTTGGAAGTTAGGAGATGAGGTACTGACAGAAGTAAAACTGTGAGGATGGGTCATGAGTTGTGCTTGGGTAGCTCAGTCAATTAGAGCACCTGCTCATGAAATGCAAAGGTCCTGAGTTTGAGTCTCCCAGGAACAGTCAGCTAGTTAGTTCATAAACCACAGCTGGCCCTGGCAAAATTATAGACTCTTTATTCACAAAGGCATCAGACAGACTAGTCCATCAATCAGATTAAAAGCATCTAAAAATGCTGAAGCTTAAATAAATGCACTGAGGTGAAAAACACAAGAATAAAACTAGTCATTGAAATGCTTACATTTTAGGGAAACAACAAGTGAAATGAACTAGAACATACTCTTCTTTTTTTTAACTTCTCACTGTTTTTATTACCAAAGAAGGTCTTTAGTTGTGGGTGGGATGCTCTTAAGTATTGAAGTGATATAAAATCATCCTTTAACTTACCAGTTACTAATCTTTCAGATACACAATAAAATGAACACAGCATATGTATTAAATCATTTCACTTACCAAAGATAAAGTGTTCCTCCTAAACTGACTAGTGTCACAGCAATAAGCACAATCCATACCATAACTCCAACCAAGTATCTGAATAATATTAATATCACTATGGAGAAACCTAAAAGAAAAACAGAAAAATAAATCAGCTCTATGGTTTATAAAACCTCCTCACCTGAAACTGTATTATGAATACAGTAGTCATCCAATAAGCAAATACTAAAAATTTATTTTACCAAGTCAGTGTAGTCACATTTCACAACTATTCACAAATTATCTCATGTATTTCATGGTTGTATGTCAGAAGTGTGATATTTTGTCTCATATGCTTGTCACATTATACATATACTTCTCTTTTTCTTTGTTAAGATGCAGGCTATTAAGTAAATGAGGAGAAAACACTTTGCAAACAAATTCAGATTTCTGCTGATATTACTGATTAAGTTATCTATCTATATTAAGAGGACCATTATAGTTATAAGTGATTTTCTTTATGTTATATTAGTTTCAGATAGATTCTCTCAGTTTAGACCTTTCTATATGAATGATTTCTGTCAAGAAATCACTAGTCCAATACGTGCTAGATAACCTACTTCAGAAGAAAACATATTATTGTCCAAATGAGAATATGTAATTATGTGACAAAGTTTTCTAGGCATTGTGAACAAAATCTTTTTATGTATTTATTAATCAATTTAGAGAAATAGTTGGGTTAGAAAAACAGCTGTTACATCTGAATACAAATTCCATTGCATAATTCTATAACAAATGCGTTCAAAAATTACAAACTTCCCTTTTCTAAGACAGACCACTGGACCAATGATACAGTTTGAAATGGTTAGCACCAACTAGAATTGTGAAACATATTCTTCCAGCTTTCAGACAGTATAGAAGTCATATGACACATTACACTACAGTTTCCTTCTGTGAAACCTATTAGGAAAGTATTTATTTTCAACATAACAACCTGTATTTTCTGTAGTTCTACTTAAATCCATCTTAATATTACAGTAGACTATTTACTATCTGCCTCATGACTATCTAGCCTACTTAATAGCATAAAATGATTCTCTGTGATAAAATGAGGATTAATTTATTGTACATACTGCACTCTTCCAAAGCTTTAGCTATTGGCTGCCAGCTACAATGCTCTGCAGCCTTTCAAAATGTTTTATGCATGATTTGTTTTTCCAGCACATCTGGAATCACAATTATAAGGTAAGGTCCATACTTTTCAACACATGATGCTTAGAAGCTCTCCTCCAATGCTCACAAATAACAATGGACACATGTAGAGAGCATCTCTGCTGGCAGCTCTGCATACTTTGTTTCTTGAGTTGCATATCTGACATCCAAAGTGTGTACATTATTAAACTGTCATTTTGTGTGGTCCTTGATGTTTTAATTAAAGAAATGGCAATGTGCAATAAATTTAAAAAAATTGTAGTGACTATAGATCAGAAATTACATGTTATAATGCAACTGGATTCTGGCATAGCAACCAGAACTGGAAAAGTAATATTGGAGTGGAAGAAAAATAGAGCAGAAATTGAGAAGTGGTGTGCTTCCCAAGTTAGTGGAAGTGGAATAAAAGTAAATGAAGGCAATGTTGAAAGGTAAGCATAAGGAAGTTGAGCAAACTTTATTTTTGTGGCACAAACCCTTAAGAGGAAAAAGTTTGCCCTTTAATGGGCCAATATTGCAGGAAAAAGAAGTGCAATTTCAGCAGCAAATAGAAGGGGAAGGCTCAGAATTTACTGTCAGTGGGAAACATGATTTAGTATTCACCAGATTACCCCCAGTGGAGAGACTTTATCCACTGATAAGTAGGCTGTGTCATTGTTTAAAGACTATCTTTAAAAGTTAATTGATGAGGAGGGAATTTCTGGTGAACAATAGTGTAGTTACAATGAGAGTAGTTTAAATTACAAGAGGCTTGCTTCAAAAAATGGAGCTGTAGCACCTGGATATAAGAAAAGTAAGGAGTGAACTATCATGCTGGCTTGAAATGATGCACTTGACAATCACAAGCTTAGGCTTACATTAATAGAGAAATCATGAAAACCTGGAGCTTCAAACAACCTGAAAAATCAGTAGTCACTGTCCCTGCATTACATTCATCAAAAGATGGATGAATTCAGAAATCTTTAACACCCGGTTCCAAAATGCATTCTTACAGATGTAGAGAAGTATTTGAAAGACAATAACTTATTGAGGAAAATTCTGCTGTTTCTTGATAATGCACTTTTGCATCCTGACAGTGACAAACTCACAGACGGAGATAAAAAAGCTTTATTTTTATCCTTAAATGTGCCTGCTATTTATCAGCTGATGCATGAGCATGCTTGAAATGCTAAACAAGAAGTTTTGCAAGTCTCCTCAGTTTGTTGATATCAGTAGTTGATAATAATGAAGACTGTGTAACCATTCTGAAGATGATACACTTGCTCAATACCATGAGGTGGTTGGTTGAATATGACTTGTAAGCTCTTGGAAAATTCTTTCAGACTATGAAAATGGACATTTTAACTTTGAATCCATGTTTGAAAGCAAAGTAAAAAATGGAAATGATGATATTGTTTCACTGCTCAAAAGTGTATCGGACTGTGAGAACGTTGATGCAGAAAATGTCACAGAATGGATGGCAAACAATGAAACTGATGGATTATCTGACAATGATATTGTGAAAATGGTGATGGGGAATTTACACAAGAGGAGGAGGCAAACTCAGAAGCTGGGAGAAATCACATCTGACATTTGGGAGGGTTCAAGATGAATGAGGCAAAGCCAAAGTACGTTAGTGAGCAGGAAGAACCAGCACCAGCTGATACCATCTATTTGCATAAATGGAGGGATATTGCAGCTACAGGGGGGTAACAGTCATCTATCAAAGTTTTTTTTTAAAAAAAAACCTCAAACTTCTAAGTTTCATCTTTTTTGTTAAGCCCGACTTTTCACAAGTGTGTAACCATACATTCATACTTCACTATCCACATCATTCTATTTCTTCTGTGATAATTTTTGAAGGGTGCAGTATCTCAATAACAAACATTTATAACTTTTATGTATTATGTAAGAGGTCAGAGGTCAGAAAATGTCAATAAAATTGGGTTTTAGTATTAAAAAAGAAAAAAAAGAAAGGGTATTTTGAATGGTACAGCTGGGGTCAGAAAAGAGGATTTGTAGAATTCCAGTCTATATGGCTTGACCTTCTGCCACATTAGGCCAGATAGTTGAGTGTCTACTGTGTTTAAATTATCAAACAATGGAAAAATCCAGGATGGAATAATGACAATATTACGAAAAGGACAGATTGCTACTCACCATAGTGGAGATGTTGAGTCACAGACAGGCACAACAAAAAGACTGTCGAACACGTAAGCTTTCAGCTAAAAGGGCGTTCATCGGAATTGGACAACATACATACACACTCATGCAAACACAGCTTACACAAACATTTACTCTGTAAGAACCTATTAATTAACCAAAGAAGATTGGTCAAGATGGTCATCTAAGAGAATTATGGGGCTAAGCAAGAGGATTTTAACTTTACAAACTCTTTGTATGTCTGTGGGAAATTAGTGAAAAATATATACTTTAATTTATTTATGCATACTTGTGTGAAACAGTGACAAATGAAAATCGTATGTAACAAAGATAAAATTATGTTCCTTTGACATATTTGTAATGTGCTGTAAATCTATCTTGAAGTAAAATAACACTCTTTATTTTGCAAAAATGACAATTTTACTAAACACACTGGTACACGTGGTGTGATTAAGAACTTCTAATTGTAGAATATAGGTATTTAGATACTTTAAAGAAATAGTTGTTAATAAAAGTATGCCCTATAAATTAAGATGTTAATACAGAATAATTTTCTTTTCTTTTGTAATTTCTGAGCATTCCTGGTTTATGCCTTGTGACCACCTGAAATTTATTAAAATGATATTGGAAAGTTCTAGGTAGGATACAAATTGTGAAAGCAGTAAAGGTAATTGCTCACCATATAGTTGAGGCATTAACTGACTGACAGGCAGGCACAAAAATACAGCTGAAATTGTTGCTAAGCTTTTGAACAATATCCTTTCTCTGAGGCAACTAACTAACAAACACTCAGAACACAGCATGTCCCTTAATACAAACTATACTTAGACATGGTATAAACATTTAATATTTGTTCTTAACCCACATTAACTAACAATATACATTAATTTTAAACCATTAAACACAATTTTAATAATCTGTGATTTTCCATCTCCTGAAATGTTGCAATTATTAGAGCTAGAAAAAAACCGAATAGGGCATTTTTTGTAGAAAATTTAAAGTAGTTTAAATTTGTACGGGGAGTCATTTTTGCCAGAAGCTACAGTTTTCAAGATAACCAAGAAAAATATAAAAAACTGACCTTTAGATGATCCTGCCCCCATACCCATGCTCAACCACACCGGAGAAGATTTTTAGTGCGCTATTCAACACACTCTTCTCCAAGCACTGTTCAAAAATTTGCTACTACACAATTTTTCCCCCAATTTCCTTCAATGACTGAACTATTAACTACCATAAACTGGGACAGCTTTGCTACACTTTTTTCTTCTGCACATTTTGTCACCTAATAGTGCCAAAACATTTTTGAAACTATCCTAAGAAATATTTTTAGTCTTTAGTTTCATGATACATGGACAGCTGACAACTTAGTTATGTATTTATACATAATAAAAATGAAAACACATTTGGCAAAGTTAACTGGCAAAAGAGACAACTTTTCCACCTGTATTAAAATAAGCAGAAATCATTAAATATTTATAGAAAAAGAAGCATAAAACATAAAAAAATTAAATATTCAAACTTACAAGAAAAGTTTGACATTTTCATCAGAAGAGAAAAATTTGCCTCAGTTTCACTTGTAAGGGGGATTAATTATATGCACAATCCTTTTACATTCGGGGAAGCTTCAGCTGGCACATCTTGGAAGCAAAAACTTTTTTCCCTGCCTGTTGTATGAAGATATGACACCTTGAACTTCCCATCTCCATAGAATTGTATAAGTTTACCAATAAGATGCTTGATACTTTTTTTGGTCAAGAATTTTACCACAAGAAACATTCCAAGATTTGGCTGTATAAGATCCTAGGCCATTATGGTATTCATTTCATTATGTTGACAAATGTCTGAGCTATGATCCTCTTCACAGCAAAAAGTGAGATCAAGAGGATCCATTAACTCCTGATTACGTTCAATTGTGGGTTCTGCATCTTGTTCAGGTGTAGAGACAGAGGTCACATGCAAACGCAATCAGATTCTTCACTGCTGTGATGACTATTCCTCTGAGTATTTTTCCTTGTACCAGTTGATTTCTTAGGGAGGTACTTAGAGGTCCCCAGGGGCTCAGCATTCATTTGCTGGGTACGGGCTTGGCGACCCCGGGGTTCCTGAGCTGGGAACTGGTAAGCGCCGCCAGTCCCCTGTCACAGTAAGCTCTGAGCATACTTCAACGACCACCGTGCGGCGCGGCGGTGCAATGTTGTGTGTCTCAGGGAGTGGGGATCTTGGCTTGACCGCCTGGATCGCGAGGATGGAATAAACCTCTATAAACAACCCCTCAATGTCAAGGTGTGCTGCGTGCCGATGAGATGCATGGCTGTTGAGGTGGAACAGTCGTTAGCGGGCAACCTCTTGGGAACCTGCCGCACCTCAGTTGTATAAGGCTTACCTAGGCACGCGGGGCTCTGTCTAGGTGGACTCCTAGTTCCCTAGCCGCTCGTGGGACCGAGATGGAACCCTCGAACTTTTCTTCTTCTCCTCCCAGCGGAAAGGGTGGGCCGCTGGTAGGTTCTAACACCCAATCTCACAAGAGGGCTCGTGTAGCCAGTCCTCCTGATTCAGGTAATAGTAACAGAATGCATGCTGCTTCGCAGAATGTGTTTCTCATAATTAGGTGAAAAGATGGGAGTTTTGACAAAGTTTCGCCATTTTATATACAGAAGGGCTTAGAAGGTATTGCTGGCACATTAAAATCTGTAAAGCGCTTGTGAAATGGCATCTTGTTGGTTGAAACATCTAGCTTCCAGCAAGTCCAGAATCTTCAGAAGGCACAATTTCTTGGGGAGTTTGCGATTGAGACTGAATTTCACAACACCTTGAACTACAGCAAGGGTGTTGTGACTTGCAGAGATCTCGTTGACATTCCCCAAGATGAACTGAAGGCTGAATGGTCCCGGGAAGGAATTGTCGACGTGCAACATGTTATGAAACGGGTGGATGGTGCTCTCATGAAATCTGACTCGTTCATCCTTACGTTTAACAGCACCAAATTGCCCGAGCATGTGAAGGCAGGTTTCCTACGTTTCAGTGTACGGCCTTATTACCCGAACCCCATGCGGTGTTTTAAATGCCAACACTTTGGACACACTACTCTCGGCTGTAAAGGGGAAGCCACTTGCGGGAAACGTGGTAAAGCCACCCATGAGGGAGTTGGTTGCTCCTCTCCTCCCAAATGTGTCAACTGCTCTGGGGATCACCCTGTGTGGAGTAGGGAATGTAGAGTTTTCCTTAAGGAACGGAAGATCCAGGAACTTAAAACCACCAAACGCATCCCGTACGGTGAGGAAAAGAAAATTTACGAGTCCCTGCAGCCGGCCATGTTCGCTGCTTCCTTTTCTTCCATTCTGAAACAGCCAGTCTTGAAAACTGATGCCGCTACACAAACGGAGGTTGCTACTGTCAGCACTAGCACCTGCGTTTGTAAATGTACGTGTGCTGCTGCTGTTCCTGTGAAGCCTGCTTCTCCTCCCCGACCTTCTGACCAGGCCGTGGTAGCTGACGTCATGGAACCTCCTGCCCCTTCCCAGGTCCCGTCTTGTGCAATGCCCAGCGCTGCTACACCCCTACTGCTTCTCAGGTTTTGGCTCCAATGCCCCCTCTCCTCCCCGACAGAAAGTGAGACTGAAGGTACTCCCACCCTGATAGATGGCTCCCATTATACAGTGGAACCTGAATGGATTCCGGGCACATGTGGAGGAACTGCACCTCCTAGCACGGCAACACCCCCTGTGCTTATGTTTACAGGAAACACATCTAAAACCATCTGATGCTCCTGTACTCAGGGGCTATACGTTGTATCGCAAAGATGACCTGACTGGAGACAGAGCCAAAGGCGGAGTCGCCGTGTTTGTCAATAATGACCACCACTCCTCTGCTCTCCCCCTGGATACTGACCTGCAAGCAGTTGCAGTTGAAATTCATTCCCGTTGGAGGCTTACCATTTGCTCCCTTTATTTACCCCCTCTGGATGCAATGACCTTAGACGCTCTCACAGATCTTATCGACCAACTCCCCCGCCCATTTCTCCTCCTGGGAGACTTCAATGCCCATCATGTCCTGTGGGGCTCCACTTCTCTTTGCACTCGAGGTCGAATTTTGGAGAGCCTCCTAACATCTCAAGTGTTGTGCATCCTCAACACAGATACTCCAACTCATTTCTCTACTGCTACTGGGTCATTCTCAGCCATTGACCTATCTTTCTGCTCTCCAGCCCTCACCGACTCTGTTCACTGGGAGGTCATTGACGACCTTCATTCCAGCGATCACTTCCCCATCTGCACTCATCTCCTGGATGGTGTATTGCTTGAGCAGAGGCCGCCATCGTGGATGATTGGCAGGGCTAACTGGCCTCTGTTCACTCGGTTGGCTGTCTTTGAACGCCACAACAGCGTACAGGAATGGGTGGATCACATCACACTTGTGATCCATCATGCTGCTGACCTATCCATACCACAGTCTTCTGGCCCTCCTAAGCGGCGCCTTGTGCCTTGGTGGACGGAAGAGTGCCGTTCAGCCATCCGGGACAGGCGTGTGGCTTCGCCGATTTAAATGCCGCCCAACAGCGGTCAATCTTACCGCCTTTCGCATCGCAAGAGCCAGGGCACGCCGTGTCATTAAAGAGAGCAAGAAAAGGTCATGGCAGGAGTTCCTGGACTCCATCAACCGTTCCACTTGTTCCACAAAAGTATGGGAAGCCATCCGGAGGATTTCCGGTAAACGCAGCCGTTTACCAATAGCTGCAGTCCTGAACCAGGGATGCCTCCAAACAACACCCAGAGCCATTGCTCAGACGCTGGCAGAGCATTTTGCACAAAGTACTGCCACTGCAACCCAGGATCCAGCATTTTGTCGCTACCGTGCGACTGTCGAACGAGCGAAGTTGGACTTTCGGTCAAACAGTTCAGAGGCCTACAACTCCCCTTTCTCCATGTGGGAACTTGGATCGGCACTTACTGCGACTTCTGACACTGCACCAGGTTACGACCGCATCTGGTACTCCATGCTTCGACATCTGCCAACGGCGTCAAAGGAAATCCTCCTCGAATGTTTTAATCTGATATGGCAGACAGGAGTGTTCCCCACCTCGTGGAGGGAGGCAATCCTCATCCCTCTCCTCAAACCAGGAAAGGACCGCACATGTCCCAGTAGTTATCATAGTATCGCCTTGACAAGCTGTGTCGGAAAGACCCTGGAACGGATGGTTAACCGTCGTCTGGTCTGGCTGTTAGAGACTAGACAGCTCCTTAGCCGCTTTCAGTGTGGATTCTGAAAATTTTGGTCCACGGTCGACAACCTGACCCTCCTAGAGGCGGCTATTCAGCAGGCTTTCCTCCGTCAGCATCACTGTATTGGTATCTTCTTTGATATCAGTAAGGCATATGATACTACTTGGAGACACTGTATTCTTGGACACCTGCATCAATGGGGCTTTTGTGGCCGCCTCCCCATTTTCATTCGGTCTTTCCTGTCTCAGCAGTTTTTTCGGACCCACGTTGGTAACACACTGTCTGATCACTTTGAGCAAGAGAACGGTGTCCCTCAGGGCAGTGTTTTAAGCGTTACCCTCTTTGCCATTGCCATCAACAGTATAACGACTACAGTGAGGAGTCCAGTACAATGCTCCTTGTTTGTGGACGACTTTGCTGTTTTCTGTTCCTCCTCCAGTGTTGCAACCGTCAGCCGTCAGTTGCAGCTAACAGTGCGGCGGTTAGAGGAGTGGGCTGCAAAGACAGGTTTTCAGTTTTCTGCCGATAAGTGTGTTTGTGTTCATTTTAATCGTTCTCGTCGTCTTTTTAATTTGCCTGCCTTGCATATGGGGGATGCTGTCCTACATTTTAGAGAAATAGTGCAGTTTCTGGGCCTAATTTTTGACTCCAGGTTGTCATGGCTGCCACACCTACATGACTTGAAAGCCAGAACCCTGAAGGCACTGAACATCCTCAAGTGCCTCAGCCACAGGTCTTGGGGAGCGGACAGGGCGCGTCTCCTTCAGTTTTATTGCGCTTTTGTGCATCCACAGCTGGACTATGGGTGCACAGTATATGGGTCAGCAAGGCCGTCTTATTTGCAGATCCTTGACGCTGTCCACCATGCTGGGATTCGACTGGCCACGGGTGCTTATCTCGACCAGTCCCATACCCAGCTTCTGTGCTGAGGCTGGCGAACCGCCACTTACCATCCGGCGGCAGCTCCTGCTGGTGCACCAGGCTTGTAAGTTTCTTGCAGCTCCCAGCTCGCCTGCTCACCACCTTGTTGCCCATCCACCTCTGGACCGCCTTTTTTCCCACTGTCCCCGGGCTACGTTGCCATTTGGGATCCGTGTGCAACATGTGCTAGAGTCGCTCGGTGTGGAGTCTGTACAACCCCAAATCCAGGGTTTTAACAGCCTGCCACTCTGGTTACTGAAGGGGCCCGGAGTGCTTTTAGATTTATTGCAGTACAAGAGAGATTGCACTCCTGCCACCTTTTTTAATGCAGCATTTTCTGCTATTTTATCTGAGCACCACGACTATGTAGCTGTTTTTACGGATGGGTCGAAACAAGGGGATTCCGTTGGTTGCTCAGTTGTTTTTCCGGATCGTGATCTCAAGGTCCAAGTGCCTCAGACTTTTACTGTCTTTGATGCAGAATTGTCTGCGATCTTGCGGGCGCTGGAGCAGATGAGACATTCTTCCTCTCCTAAATTTCTTGTCTGTTCCGATTCACTCAGTGCCCTTCGTAGCTTTCTGCTGGGTTCCGGGGCATGTCGGCATTGCTGGGAATGAAAGGGCAGATCTCGCAGCCAAGGAGGCGTGTCTCGATCCACACGTATCTCAGTGTGCTATCCCCTTGCACGCACTCACCTCGCTGTTGAGCTCACGAGTCATGTGTCAGTGGGAGGATGAGTGGCTGGAAGTGACTGACAATAAGCTCCGTCTAGTCAAGCCCACAACGCGTGTGTGGTGTACTTCCTTTCAGCCCCATCGACGGGACGAGGTTCTCATCACTCGGTTTTGAATAGGCCACAGCCCTATGACGCATGGCTTCCTGCTCCGGCGAGAAGACCCTCCAATGTGTGGTGCTTGCGGCATCCAGGTCACTGTGCGCCACGTTTTATTGGATTGCATTTTATTTTCTGACCAGCGGGCCGCGGCTGACTTGCCAGCGGACCTGCCAACTCTTTTAGGCAACACTCGGATGAATGTGGTTCAAGTTTTAAAGTTCTGTGCCATGTCAAATGTTTTTTTACAAAGATTTTAGGGAGAGGATTTTAATTTGCTCACTGTGTGACAAGCTCGCCCATATTTTATGTAAGTGGCCAGCCAATGACAATTTCCTGTGGCATTCTTGTTGCTATGTTTTCCCTTTCCTTCGGTTTTACTTTCTTATGTATCATTTTCTTTCTTTTCCTGCTTTCTTTGCGTGTGTGCTTCAGTTTTCTTAGGTCTGTGCACATTCGTTCCTTTTAATGTGTGTCAGGGCGCTGATGACCTCGATGTTGAGCCCCCATAAACCCCAACACACACACACACACACACACACACACACACACAGAATCTAAACAATGGGTTAACAAGGGATAATCTGCACCAAAAAAGGTGAAGACCATTCCTTCGGCCGGAAAGGTTATGGTGACTGTCTTTTGGGATTCACAAGGGATAATCCTCATTGACTATGTGGAAAAGGGTAAAACTATTACAGGTGCATATTATTCATCATTATTGCACCATTTGAAAACCGAGCTGGAAAGAAAAACACCGGCGATTGGACTGCAAAAAAGTCCTTTTCCATCACAACAATGCACCAGCACACACCTCAGCAGTTGTGGTCACAAAATTAATGGAAATAGGATTCCAACTCATTCCACATCCCCCCTATTCTCCAGACTTGGCTCCCTCGGACTACTATTTGTTCCCCAATTTGAAGAAATGGCTGGCGGGACAAAGATTTTATTCAAACAAGGTGGTGATTGCAGCAACTAATAGCTATTTTGCAGACTTGGACAATTCCTATTATTTGGAAGGGATCAACAAATTAGAACAGCATTGGACGAAGTGTATAAGTCTAAAAGGAAACTATGTCAAAAAAATAAAAAAGGTTTATCCCAAACGCGTAAGTAGTTTTTATTTTTGCATGGACTTTTCAGACACCCCTCGTAATTATATACTGCACTGAACAAGTGAAATAGTTTTCCATTAAGTTAGAAGAAGTGGGCAGGGTGAGACACTTTTGCAGATTACCAGAAAATGCATGATCTGCTTTCTCCCCCCCGCCCCCCAAAAGGCAAAGTTGTCCCAGTAGCTTAAGTTTCAAAGGGTCTCCTGCTAATTTCCATATTTACTATTGATAGGGTGATTTTACACAAAATTTACTACACCTCACAATCAGTGCAGAATGCCAACATTGATAATTGATGCAGGAATGTGTGAGAAGCTTGTATTGCTAGTCACTGTGTGTACTCACATCCACAGTGATGATGATGTTGCTAAGTCGACGATGTGTCTTAATGGCAATTGAAGTTACTAAAACATCATTGGCTAAAATAAACAGCTGCTGTTTCAAGTGCAGTGTATATGATTGTCAGTTCTGAGATTCTTTTGCTAGGCTTGTCAATGTCCTGAGGCTTACCTTCATCATAATACATTCTGTTTATGATGAGAATTAGTCTAGTTTTATGCTATCATTACAAATTATGTTTACATTTGCACCTACCAAATGCAATTAAGAATAGGTAGAGGAGTTCCATCTTACATAATTCGAGATCTTCTGTGACTTCCTGAAACACATTTGATTTTTTTTAGTAACAGTAACTGGATAACTGATGTTACAAAAAGTAGTTCAGAATTACAATAATAATAAGTAATGAAAAATGAGGGGTGAAATAAGTTGAGATGCAGTTCTACATACATAAATAAATACAAACCAGAAAATATTTTTTACTTACTTGAAGAAAATCTGCAACTCCAAGCCGCGATGTCAGTTTCTCTTGTTTGAGAGGTATACATCGATTTAAGAGGAATACACGACTGTAAGAAAAGATCTACTGTTAGCCTCAAATTATAAATGGTCAAAATGCAATAAGATTTAAACAAAATATAAGTCTCCACAGTGTGCAAAAAATTTTTTAAAATAATTTTTTTCTTCAGAAAGAAAATTGACTGTCCACTAAATTGAACTCAATATATGTCAACACTAGAAAAACCGCCATCAGCAGTATGCTTGCTTCTGGAATCATTTCATAATTGTGTGTAACGTTCAGCACTTTTGTTATTAGATATTATTTTACATACACACATTTTTAGTTATGGACTTCAATTTCAGGCCTCAAATACATGATATCTTCAATCTGACATATTTTTCCTTGTGTTATTAGCCAGTTTCAAGAAATTACTAAAAATTTGAACATAGAAAGGATTCACATGTAAAATGACTGGACAAAAATATAGAACAACCATGAGAAATGCACGCATGAACATAAATGCAGATACTAGCCAAGTCTGCTTGTTGCACTGTTGCATTTGATCATGAGCAGCACTTGTGTAATGTCGTCAGTACATTGCAAGTGTTAGTCATGGTGAGAACAGTATTCTGTATAGCTGTTCATGCACTATATTGCAGCTATGTGAATTCAGACTTGGGACATTGTTGGTGCTCACATTGTGGGTGCTTCCATGTTTGGTGTTTCATGAGGCACTGTATACAGGGAAAGCAGAAAAACATCATCCGTTGATTCACAACTTGGACTGAAGGGTTTGTTTAGTGATAACAATGGATGATCGCTGATGAGGAATATGAAGAAAAATAAGAGGATGACAGCTGCAAAAGTCGCTGCAGAACTGAACGTCGCTTGTGAAACCTGCCCACAGCAAAACAACATGACGGGAGCTCCATAAGCGGGCAACTGCAGGGTAAGCTGGAATTTCAAAACCACACATCATTGACATAACTGCCCACAACAGGAAAACATAGGGCGTAATCTGTAAAATCTGTGCTATGTGGTTTGGTTGGGTGTGTTTGGTTTCACATTGTTTCCAACTTTTGGCTGAGTTTGCGCATAAAGAGAAAAATATGGCAGGTGTTTGGTGATGATGTGGGCAGCTATATCATGGCATTCCATCAGCTGTATGGCTACTCTGTAAAGTTGTATTACTGCTGCAGATTATATAATCATTTTTGCTGATTAGGTCCATCCCATGGTACAGCATTTGTTCCTCAATGGTGATGCTGGGTTCCAAGATGCTAGGGCCCCTGTTCCTACAACTCACATCAGCCAGAATTAGTTTTTTGAGCATGAGGGTTAATTGTTGTGTCTCCCTGGTCCCCACAATCACCAGATCTAAATATTATTGAATCTTTGTTGTCTACTTTGTAGAAAAGGGTGTATGACCCTTATCCACTTGAATCATCATTCCATGAATGTGCCACAATTTTTGAGAGTGAATGGTATAATATAATCTTGAAAACGATACAGGATCTGTATTTATCCAGGTTTCCTACACTATGTTATGCATGATAATGTGTTGTGTTTTTGGTGATTTCACATTTTTGTGCACCCTCTCTATCTGAAAATTACCTGCCTGACACAAAAATGATATGTATATAAAGTACTGTATTTACTCGAATCTAAGCCACACTCGAATTTAAGCCGCACCCGAAAAATGAGACTCGAAATCAAGGAAAAAAAATTTTCCCGAATCTAAGCAGCACCTGAAATTTGAGACTCGAAATTCAAGAGGAGAGAAAAGTTTTAGGCCGCACCTCCCAATAGAAGCAAAGTTGGTCCACTTTAAGATGAGATACAATTTAGATCGAATGAATGACGATACAGCTACAGTAGTTTGGTTCGAGTCGTAAGCTTAGCAGTTAAGCTTTACCAGGTAGCCATTACTATGCGTCAGGTGCTCCGTCCGTATTTATACAGGTACCCTTCCTTTTTCACGTGCTTCGTCTGGTTTGAATTGATTGCTTATTTTTCTTTGATCTGATAACTACCATTTTCTTTGTTATAAGTGTTTACGTCACTCGAAACTGAAAATGCATTACTGCACTGTGTCCTGCATTGTTTGTCACATTATGATAGTGCGTGTTTATGGCCTGTCGCCGCTCGCGGCATGGCTTGCTTTTCTGCGCGCTACCACCGCTTACAATTAAAAAAAGAGAGGAATCGTCTCATTAGCAAAACAATGGCAAGAGACTGCTATTAGTAGTTACTTACACTGCTGCTTTCTTTGATAATGATCAACAAGAACCAAATAATAGACTGCGTATGATAGAACATGTTCTGAACGAGAGTTTAGCGAAAATTTTTCCCCGTTTGAAAATCTTTGCAGACGCCTCTTTAGTACATTACATTACATTCTGCACAGATATTAGAGTCATCTTAGATTTAAAAATCTAGTCAATTGCCGTGCTTCATTTCTGATTGTATCACTATTAGCCATAAGAATAATACGAATATAAACATGACATGATATGTATATTCTTCCGCGTTTGCTGTAGTCTCACTCTAGTTTCGTAGTTTATTAGGCACACAGGATTTAAATGAGATAGCAGCAAACACGAAACAATACATCGCAAAATGTTTATATTCATATTATTCTTATGGTGAAGAGAATACTATATGTGATTCACAATTCATAAAAGTTCCTATTAGCAACCATCTTTTCTCACAGGTAGGAAAAAATTCAGAATGTAGAGTTGGCCATATTGACAAAAACCTGAAACAGTCTTGCCAGTCGGACTTTCGTAGTACATTGAAATGCTGCTACATTCAAAGATGAACAATACGGAATTTGTATTTACTTCGTTGGATAATGTACGAAAATGCAGTGGTCGAAACTCGGGGCGGAGTAAAAAGCTCGTCTTCCACCCTTTTTTTTTTAATTTATTTACTGACGCAGAGGTTTTGGCGCCAGTATTTATCTTTGTGCCTGCAAAGCAAGCCTGTGTAGAACTACATATATTCGACGGCAGAAATTAGTAGTGGCGGCACCTACCAACATTTTTCAGAACTTCCGCTTACTTTGCACTCGATTCTAAGCCGCAGGCGGTTTTTTGGATTACAAAAAACAGAAAAAATGTGCGGCTTAGATTTGAGTAAATACAGTAGTAGCATTAGTAATGCTATCTCAACAGAGACGAAGTTATCATGTCATTTATCAACTCTGTTGCAACCATTGCAAGGCTTTTCAAGAGGGCATGATTACCAATAAAATTCCCACTCATCTATATCAGTACTCAAGCAACCTTACAGAGTGTGGCAGAAGGTTCCTTCAGTACCACTTTCATTTACCCCCTTCTTTCTTCCCTTTGCAAATGGTACATGGGCAAGAAGACTGTTGATAAACTTGTGTATGACCCCTAATTTCTCTAATTTCTTCATTGTGGGAGGAAGTAATATGTTGTCCAGATCTTATACAAATGTGCGCTGTTAGAATAGAATTTCAACTGTAATCTTTTCTGTGATACATAATGCCTCTACATCTACATCTACATCTACATTGATACTCCGCAAGCCACCCAACGGTGTGTGGCGGAGGGCACTTTACGTGCCACTGTCATTACCTCCCTTTCCTGTTCCAGTCGCGTATGGTTCGCGGGAAGAACGACTGTCTGAAAGCCTCCGTGCGCGCTCTAATCTCTCTAATTTAACATTCGTGATCTCCTCGGGAAGTATAAGTAGGGGGAAGCAATATATTCGATACCTCATCCAGAAACGCACCCTCTCGAAACCTGGCGAGCAAGCTACACCGCGATGCAGAGCGCCTCTCTTGCAGAGTCTGCCACTTGAGTTTATTAAACATCTCCGTAACGCTATCACGGTTACCAAATAACCCGGTGACGAAACGCGCCGCTCATCTTTGGATCTTCTCTATCTCCTCCGTCAACCCGACCTGGTACGGATCCCACACTGATGAGCAATACTCAAGTATAGGTCGAACGAGTGTTTTGTAAGCCACCTCCTTTGTTGATGGACTACATTTTCTAAGCACTCTCCCAATGAATCTCAACCTGGTACCCGCCTTACCAACAATTAATTTTATATGATCATTCCACTTCAAGTCGTTCCGTACGCATACTCCCAGATATTTTACAGAAGTAACTGCTACCAGTGTTTGTTCCGCTATCATATAATCATACAATAAAGGATCCTTCTTTCTATGTATTCGCAATACATTACATTTGTCTATGTTAAGGGTCAGTTGCCACTCCCTGCACCAAGTGCCTATCCGCTGCAGATCTTCCTGTATTTCGCTACAATTTTCTAATGCAGCAACTTCTCTGTATACTACAGCATCATCCGCGAAAAGCCGCATGGAACTTCCGACACTATCTACTAAGTCATTTATATATATTGTGAAAAGCAATGGTCCCATAACACTCCCCTGTGGCACGCCAGAGGTTACTTTAACGTCTGTAGACGTCTCTCCATTGATAACAACATGCTGTGTCCTGTTTGCTAAAAACTCTCCAATCCAGCCACACAGCTGGTCTGATATTCCGTAGGCTCTTACTTTGTTTATCAGGCGACAGTGCGGAACTGTATCGAACGCCTTCCGGAAGTCAAGAAAAATAGCATCTACCTGGGAGCCTGTATCTAATATTTTCTGGGTCTCATGAACAAATAAGGCGAGTTGGGTCTCACACGATCGCTGTTTCCGGAATCCATGTTGATTCCTACATAGTAGGTTCTGGGTTTCCAGAAATGACATGATACGCGAGCAAAAAACATGTTCTAAAATTCTACAAGAGATCGACGTAAGAGATATAGGTCTATAGTTTTGCGCATCTGCTCGACGACCCTTCTTGAAGACTGGGACTATCTGTGCTCTTTTCCAATCATTTGGAACCCTCCGTTCCTCTAGAGACTTGCGGTACACGGCTGTTAGAAGGGGGGCAAGTTCTTTCGCGTACTCTGTGTAGAATCGAATTGGTATCCCGTCAGGTCCAGTGGACTTTCCTCTATTGAGTGATTCCAGTTGCTTTTCTATTCCTTGGACACTTATTTCGATGTCAGCCATTTTTTCGTTTGTGCGAGGATTTAGAGAAGGAACTGCAGTGCGGTCTTCCTCTGTGAAACAGCTTTGGAAAAAGGTGTTTAGTATTTCAGCTTTATGTGTGTCATCCTCTGTTTCAATGCCATCATCATCCCGTAGTGTCAGGATATGCTGTGTCGAGCCACTTACTGATTTAACGTAAGACCAGAACTTCCTAGGATTTTCTGTCAAGTCGGTACATAGAATTTTACTTTAGAATTCAATGAACGCTTCACGCATAGCCCTCCTTACGCTAACTTTGACATCGTTTAGCTTCTGTTTGTCTGAGAGGTTTTGGCTGCGTTTAAACTTGGAGTGGAGCTCTCTTTGCTTTCGCAGTAGTTTCCTAACTTTGTTGTTGTACCACGGTGGGTTTTTCCCGTCCCTCACAGTTTTACTCGGCACGTACCTGTCTAAAACGCATTTTACGATTGCCTTGAACTTTTTCCATAAACACTCAACATTGTCAGTGTCGGAACAGAAATTTTCGTTTTGATCTGTTAGGTAGTCTGAAATCTGCCTTCTATTACTCTTGCTAAACAGATAAACCTTCCTCCCTTTTTTTATATTCCTATTAACTTCCATATTCAGGGATGCTGCAACGGCCTTATGATCACTGATTCCCTGTTCTGTACATACAGAGTCGAAAAGTTCGGGTCTGTTTGTTATCGGTAGGTCCAATATGTTATCTCCACGAGTCGGTTCTCTGTTTAATTGCTCGAGGTAATTTTCGGATAGTGCACTCAGTATAATGTCACTCGATGCTCTGTCCCTACCACCCGGCCTAAACATCTGAGTGTCCCAGTCTATATCTGGTAAATTGAAATCTCCACCTAAGACTATAACATGCTGAGAAAATTTATGTGAAATGTATTCCAAATTTTCTCTCAGTTGTTCTGCCACTAATGCTGCTGAGTCGGGAGGTCGGTAAAAGGAGCCAATTATTAACCTAGTTCGGTTGTTTAGTGTAACCTCCACCCATAATAATTCACAGGAACTATCCACTTCTACTTCACTACAGGATAAACTACTACTAACAGCGATGAACACTCCACCACCGGTTGCATGCAATCTATCCTTTCTAAACACCGTCTGTACCTTTGTAAAAATTTCAGCAGAATTTATCTCTGGCTTAAGCCAGCTTTCTGTACCTATAACGATTTCAGCTTCGGTGCTTTCTATCAGCGCTTGAAGTTCCGGTACTTTACCAACGCAGCTTCGACAGTTGACAATTACAATACCAATTGCTGCTTGGTCCCCGCATGTCCTGACTTTGCCCCGCACCCGTTGAGGCTGTTGCCCTTTCTGTACTTGCCCAAGGCCATCTAACCTAAAAAACCGCCCAGCCCACGCCACACAACCCCTGCTACCCGTGTAGCCGCTTGTTGCGTGTAGTGGACTCCTGACCTATCCAGCGGAACCCGAAACCCCACCACCCTATGGCGCAAGTCGAGGAATCTGCAGCCCACACGGTCGCAGAACCGTCTCAGCCTCTGATTCAGACCCTCCACTCGGCTCTGTACCAAAGGTCCGCGGTCAGTCCTGTCGACGATGCTGCAGATGGTGAGCTCTGCTTTCATCCCGCTAGCGAGACTGGCAGTCTTCACCAAATCAGATAGCCGTCGGAAGCCAGAGAGGATTTCCTCCGATCCATAGCGACACACATCATTGGTGCCGACATGAGCGACCACCTGCAGATGGGTGCACCCCGTACCCTTCATGGCATCCGGAAGGACCCTTTCCACATCTGGAATGACTCCCCCCGGTATGCACACGGAGTGCACATTGGTTTTCTTCCCCTCTCTTGCTGCCATTTCCCTAAGGGGCCCCATTACGCGCCTGACGTTGGAGCTCCCAACTACCAGTAAGCCCACCCTCTTGTGTGATTGCCACTGTAGTTTGTTGAACAAGTAAATGATGAAATGTGCTGCTTTTCATTGGATCTTATCTATCTCTTCTGTTAATCCTACTTGGTAAAGGTCCCAGACTGATCAAAAATACCCAAGAATCAGTTGAACAAGTTTTTTGTAAGCCACTTCCTTTTTAGATATTACATTTTCTTAAGATTCTGCCAATGAATCTCAGCCTGGCATCTGCTATTCCTTCAATTTGTTACTCTTTTCAATGATGTTTCACCAACAGTGTAATCGAACAGTAACGGATCTCTTTGCCTATTTACAGGACGTATCTTAAGGGCCCCACACACAAGTAGCTGATGGATTGCATGTGATTCATGCATGCAATATGGCTGCCTGTCTAGTCAGCAGGGTGTGTGGCAATATGGGTGGAACATTTTTAATCTATTCATCAAGAGTGGTTATGCTGTTCTGTTTAGTTTCACTTTGCCCATGATGAGTAACAAGTTTACAACAGAATTTATAGTCATCCAAGGACCACAAACTACTCTGAGAAATGAAGTGGAAACCGGATTTGCCACTTATATTAAGAAGTAATAAAAAATACACCCTCTGATTTTACAGTTCACATCTTCAAATGTGTGCTCCTGAAGTAGAATTGATGGGAGGTTCATAGTAATAGTTAAGATACAATGGGCTCCATCTCATGATTTTGAGTTATTTATGAAATAATTAAACATTTTATTAAAATTTTTAACTTAAACAAAATGACGCATGTGTCTACTGTAATGTTAAGAGAACATTTTAATTCAAATGATCAGGGCAAATCTGTGTTACACTCAAATCCATTGTTATTTCATACAAACTAACTCTCCTTCATACAATTTATAAAAAGAGTTAAGAGTAATCAGTAGTGCAGCTATTGACAATACCTTTATAGACACATGAAGGAAATTGTGTAAATATTGCATTTAAATTATAAGTTTAATAATAAAAAGGAACTGAGCACTATAAACGTAAAATGAATTGTGTGGGCAAGCTGGAAAGATGTACACAACCCATTTGACATCAGTGAAAAATGTAACACAGTCTGTAAAACAACTGAGAGATCAAAAAAAGCGTTTCAAAAGAAGTTTAAAAAGTCATAACTCTCATTTATTTTATATTTATCTTTTGCAAGTGTTTTTGGTGATACAGAAATCAGCTGCAACTCCTACCAAATATAGCAGTTCACTTTCCATAGCAGAACTTCTCAACACAGTGGCATTTGTAATATTAACTGAAATTGCTTGGCAAATCGCTTGTGTTTGTGGTGTCAAGGTGAGCAATCAATTGCAGGCGATATCGCAGGCGACAGATTGCAGTGAACCATCATTAGTGTAGGGGATCCTTACACTTATTTCATTCAGAGATTGTTGCTAGTCTGTGCAGTCCCTGCACCAATCATCAATCTTCTGCAGATCATTCTGCATTTCATTACATTTTGCAATCTTCCTATAGACAACAGCATCCCCTTCAAACCACTTCACAGAGCTTCCAACATTATCCACTAAATTATTTTTATACTTCGTTAACAATAATGGCCCTATAAGACTCCCCTATAGTACTCCACAAATATCTTTACATCTCAAGTGTAATCCTGACAAGAATGACGTACTGAGTTCTGCTTCTTAAGAAATCTTGAATTCAGTCAGAAATCTGGAATCTGGTCAGATGAATGGCTACTGTCGGACTGTGACTAAGAAGAAGTTTGAATACCTACTGGTAACATTTGCTGCTCAGCACTGCATAGTCATCTTCAAGGTACACTTTACCACTAACAGTCTGGATTTTCCTTTTTGTCACCAGCTTCTCTGAACTTTTCCAATGTGAAGTGTCTCTCATACATTCTTCAATACCAGCATCAACTTTAACCCCAGTATCTGTCAGTGCATGTCACCCATCTACCTCCATCCCTGTTTCCATCACAATTACAACCCCCTACCAAAAAATGCTTCCTATATCTCCCTGTTTGTGACTGTATTTATATTTATAGGTCTTTATGCCTTCATCCATATTTCTTCATGCTCATCCTGTATCCCATTATTTAATATGCTCTTTCTTTAAGATATTGTGAATAATTACATGCCACAAAGTTTACTCACTGGCTATGACTACGTCAAGCAACAGAAATTCTTTAGACCATTTTTTTTAATTTCACATTGGCATTTAGAAAGCGTGGAGAAAAGAAAAAGTAAAACAGGCTGAAAGACTTCTTCATTGGCAATTCCTCCCAGGAAGTGACCAAACATTTAATACAATAATGTATCAATAAAATATTGTGTATTAGGTTAGTTGTCTATGATTATTAGGTTAATTGCTAATGATTTTATTTACACAAAGATAAAAATTTTGGCTGTATAGAAAATTCGTAATAACATAATTATAGCAACACCAAGACAGAGAGTTTTCCTCTTTTTCTAGCTGTAGTTCACAGAATTCACAATTTCCTGCAGTCAACATACCAAAAAAATTTTGATATCACTGCCTGACAAATATGGTACTTACTAAGTGCTGTTTGGACATGCTTGTTCACAAGTCTTTTCAGGCCCAAGTTTGATCACCAGAAATCTGAAAATGATTTCAACATTATAAGTCATATTAATTAGATGATACACTCAGACATACAATTTTCTTCACTTATTTTATAGTTTATAAAAGAAACAAATAACAGGTTTAATAAGTAAGTGAAGAAAAAGAGAAGTATTACTGATAAACTATATGGTTTCAAAGAGCGAAGTCTGGTCTTACATTGTAACTGAAAACTCTTCTGGTTGGGAAAAAAGTTTGAAAGTTGTCAAGCAAGAACTTTTGTGTTTAAGCGAATAACATTTCTTAGAACCATTTTCATTTTATTTTTATAATCTAATTTTCTGATCAACAGTTGGTGAGGTAAATAGCTAACAACTGTGCTCAAAAAACAATCACATATTTGTGATTATACTTCTGATTACATCTGCAGATGACACTGAAACCAGTAATCAAGTGTTGTATATGACAACTGAGAATGACCAAGAAAATATTATAGCATCATATTTTGATTAACATTAAGTTCCTTATTCGGCAAATCCCAAACTTTAAAAAGAAGTAAAAGTGCCGAAAAACAAGAAAAACCTTTCGGTGTTGATAAATGTTTTGAACATAAAGTATTACACACCATTTATAGATTACTGGTGTGTGCTTAGAACAGCAATTCAGAATTTCTTTTGTGACTGTCAAAAAATACAGAATATACTATACATTGATTCTGGAATTTTTATATTTCTTCATTTCTTTATGAGATTATATTTACTCATTTGAAGGCATATTGTGTACCCAGCAATAGTTCTGTGATAAAAGTAGACTTTAAAAATGGTTCCTGTGGTGCCACACTAGGCAGTCAACAACAAGAGGTTGGCAGTAGCTCATGTGCCTGCCCTGCCAACCTGTGGCCAGCTTGATGACACACTCACTGCTACACATCCAAGTAGTACCACCACCAAGTCACCATTAGAAGGTGCTGCACCAATGCTAGCTGAGACACATAGTGGAATTCACTCACAGCATTTGAAGCCTAATAGTTAGCCTCACTTCTCTCTGTTATTATTTATGACAAATTTGCTTGTGGCAAGGAACCACTGGAATACAACTGGATTCGCTGAATTGAAGTTAAGTAAACGAGGGTCAGGAATATATTACATATGCTTCTCACTATTTTGCTCTCTGTCTCAGCACCCACCTATTCCTTAGCATCCACCCTTGGACCAACCAAACAACAGGAAATCGGACCGTTGCCACAAGTGTTCCAGTTTGCTTTTACATCTCATCATGTAACTACTTAATGCCGCTATTAATAGTGTATCTTTTTCTTTTTGCAAGACTGTTATTTTTACCGTGCTTGTGTTACTATGCTTTTGTGTTCCAGAATGTGACCTGCAATCGACCTTGTTTGTTTGCACACGCAGAGGCTAACATTCATGCTTATGTATACTATTTCTTGTGTTGTAATTTCTGTGTGTGTGTACTGAAGCAAGAACTGTCAGTAACAAAGATTATTCCTTTTCAGGTGCAGCAGATGCAGAATCTTATAGACATGTTGACAAGACTGCTCGCTGTGCAAGCAAACACACCGCATCTTCCTCTGTCTCCCGCAGCCCAGCCACAGTCAGCACCACACGTTTCCATGCCATCAGTCTGTGCTTTTAATTCAACACACAAGGAATGTTTCCAGTACAGAGTACAGCTCAACAAACACTTCACAGCACATCACAAAACTCCTTTACTACTTTAAGTGTCTTATTCCCTAATCTAATTCCCTCAGCATCATCCGACTTAATTGGACTACATTCCATTATCCTCATTTTGCTTTTGTTGATGTTCATCTTATATCCTCCTTTCAAGACACTGTCCATTCCGTTCAACTGCTCTTCGAAGTCCTTTGCTGTCTCTGACAGAATTACAATGTCATCGGCGAACCTCAACGTTTTTATTTCTTCTCCATGGATTTTAATACCTACTCCAAATTTTTCTTTTGTTCCTTTACTGCTTATTCAATATACAGATTGAATAACATCAGGGAGAGGCTACAACCCTGTCTCACTCCCTTTCCAACCACTGCTTCCCTTTCATGCCCCTCGACTCTTACAACTATCATCTGGTTTCTGTACAAATTGTAAATAGCCTCTCGCTCCCTGTATTTTACCCCTGCCACCTTCAGAATTTGAAAGAGAATATTCCAGTCAACATTGTCAAAAGCTTTCTCTAAGTCTACAAGTGCTAGAAACGTAGGTTTGCCTTTCCTTAATCTTTCTTTTAAGATAACTTGTAAGGTCAGTATTGCCTCACGTGTTCCAGTATTTCTACGGAATCCAAACTGATCTTCCCCGAGGTCGGCTTCTACCAGTTTTTCCATTCGTCTGTAAAGAATTTTCGTTAGTATTTTGCAGCTGTGACTTATTAAACTGATAGTTCGGTAATTTTCACATCTGTCAACATCTGCATTCTTTGGGATTGGAATTATTATATTCTTCTTGAATTCTGAGGGTATTTCGCTTGCCTCATACATCTTGCTCACCAGATGGTAGAGTTTTGTCAGGACTGGCTCTCCCAAGGCCGTCAGTAGTTCTAATGGAATGTTGTCTAATCACGGGGCCTTGTTTCGACTCAGGTCTGTCGGTGCTCTGTCAAACTCTTCACGCAGTATCATATCTCCCATTTCATCTTCATCTACATCCTCATCCATTTCCATAATATTGTCCTCAAGTACATCTCCCTTGGATAGACCCTCTATATACTCCTCCCAACTTTCTGCTTTCCCTTCTTTGCTTAGAGCTGGGTTTCCATCTGAGCTCTTGATATTCATACAGGTGGTTCTCTTCCCTCCAAAGATCTCTTTAATTTTCCTGTAGGCAGTATCTACCTTACCCCTAGTGAGATAAGCCTCTACATCCTTACATTTGTCCTCTAGCCATCCCTGCTTAGCCATTTTGCACCTCCTGTCGATCTCATTTTTGAGACGTTTGTATTTCTTTTTGCCTGCTTAATTTACTGCATTTTTATATTTTCTCCTTTCATCAGTTAAATTCCATATTTCTTCTGTCACCCAAGGATTTCTACTAGCCCTCGTCTTTTTACCTATTTGATCCTCTGCTGCCTTCACTACTTCATCCCTCAGAGCTACCCATTCTTCTTCTACTGTACTTCTTTCCCCCATTCCTGTAAATTGTTCCCTTATGCTCTCCCTGAAACTCTGTACAACTTCTGGTTTAGTCAGTTTATCCAGGTCCCATCTCCTTAAATTCCCACCTTTTTGCTGTTTCTTCAGTTTTAATCTACAGTTCATAACCAATAGATTGTGGTCAGAGTCCACATCTGACCCTGGAAATGTCTTACAATGTAAAACCTGGTTCCTAAATCTCTGTCTTACCATTATATAATCTATCTGATACCTTCTAGTATCTCCAGGATTCTTCCCTGTATACAACCTTCTTTTATTATTCTTGAACCAAGTGTTAGCTATGATTGAGTTATTCTCTGTGCAAAATTCTACCAGAGGGCTTCCTCTTTCATTTCTTACCCCCAATCCATATTCACCTACTATGTTTCCTTCTCTCCCTTTCCCTACTGTCGAATTCCAGTCACTCAAGACTATTAAATTTTCGTCTCGCTTCACTACCTGAATAATTTCTTTTACCTCATCATACATTTCATCAACTTCTTCATCATATGCAGAGCTAGTTGGCATATAAACTTGTACTACTGTAGTGGGCGTGTGCTTCATGTCTATCTTGGCCACAATAATGCATTCACTATGCTGTTTGTAGTAGCTTACCCACACTCTTGTTTTTTTATTCATTATTAAACCTACCCCCGCATTACCCCTATTTGATTTTGTATCTACAACCCTGTATTCACCTGACCAAAAGCCTTGTTCCTCCTTCCACCGAACTTCACTAATTCCCACTATATCTAACTTTAACCTATCCAGTTCCCTTTTTAAATTTTCTAACCTACCTGCCCAATAAAGGGATCTGACATTCCACGCTCCGATCCTTAGAACACCAGTTTTTTTTTCTCCTGATAACGACGGGGGCAGCAGACTAGCAGTGTTAAATCATGGCCTCGGTGTTTCACAGCACACAGGTGCCAGGCTTTCCCCTGTTGTGATGCTAAATGTTATCTATGTGGCATGCGTGGTCATATTCAATCTGTCTGGTTGCAAAAATGCAATTCCAACATGCACTTTGCATTTCCTCCCAAGTCTCAGGCAATGAATATTAATGCAATTTTTTCAAAGCCAAGCAATAGCTCTAGTGTTACACAGTGCATGTCAAATGCAACAGTGAAGGAGTCACACAATTCTTGCATTCAGAGTCAGGCCAATAAATTATTTCTCACTCTGCAGATTGCCAATTACAAAATATCCATACAGGTAGACACCAGTGACTTTGTTGAACAGACGCACTTACGAACTGTTAGGCAGGCCTAAGCTACATAAATCACACATGACTCTTTCTAGTTATGGTGGACATGACATTCCTCTTCTCAGTGTTTGCAGCCAACCTGCCACCTTTTGTAACATTATCAAGACAGTTTCATTCACAGTTTTGTGCTCATAAGAAAGTGGGCATGTTTTGGCATTGACTCTTTTCATCCATTTGGTTTTTACATTCAAGATATGATCCCATTTGAATTCCTCTGTGCTTAAGGACAATATAGTTGAACTGTGTAATGAATTCTGTGACTTTTTCGAGATGACATAGGCAAAGTTAATAATTTTGAAGGTCACATTATCAGAAAAGACGATGTACAACCATGGTTTTGCTGTGAATGGCCCATACCTCACACTATCCTAGATAGCACAGGAACACTTATCTTGGCAGGACAATGGTGTGATTTACTTAAGGGGCTCTGGAAAGGCTCAAAATCATGAAAAGTTCAATTTTTACTTTTTTGCGTTTTCTGAATCTGCAGACTATTACCTTTTAATAGATATATAATTTATTCAATTCTGAAGACTACGACTATTTTTAAATTTTTTTTGAAATGTGTTCTACATGGGCGTGACCCACTGTGGCGCTGTTAAACTGCTGTCAAATGGTGTTATTATTAACGTCCGTGTTCATCAGGTACATTTTAGTGATGTGAGATAAAGTATGTGTTGTGGCTAACCTGTGATGGTTCAATATATATCGCTGGTGTTATTGTCGATTGTTTCATGTTTATTTACTCTGTCGTTATCTCGAAAATATTCGTAATTAATTCTGTTTCTTGAGTCTCTATTTTGTTGAAGTATAATAATGAGTAAAAGTAAAGTTATTAGAAATCCTCTGAAGGCTTTTAAGAAAAGGAGAAATGTTGGAAAGCCAAAGGTATGTGTTATTACTGTAAACAATAAAGACGATAACCAAGTGAGTGAACCTAACCTCTCAAGTACACCTGCCCATAGCAGTCAAAGTGGGAAAGAAAATACTTCACAGAAGAAGCTTGGTTCAATGAGTGAAAACTATGAATGTTTTATGGGCGAATCGGATGTGAATGAAATATTTGATATGTCGGTTCTCAAAGGAATTTTTTCAAACTGTGTAAGATGTATTCATTGTAGTGAAGTTGGTCTGGAACTCTCCATAATAAAGCACGTAGGACTTGCTAGTGAAATACAACTGAAATGTGGTAAGTGTTCATACATGACCACCTTTTGGAACAGTGTTGCAGTAACTGCAACTGAAGAAAATGGTAGCAAAATCTACGAACACAACAACGAGCGATGCTTGCTTTAGACAAGGAACGCCTTCGGGCTGCAGACAGGGCTGTAAAGAGTCTAGAAATACAAGCAAGAGTAAACAGGAGGAGGAACAAGAGGAAGCTGGAGGAGGAGTTTGCAGAGGATGAAGATAATCCATCCTATGGACCTGGAATGCACTAAAAAGTTAATCCAATCTTTGTCGCTCGATTCCCAAAACATTTATTTTCTCATACTAATTACATGTTTTCTAAGGATCTTCCAAACATATTTGTTTCAAACTTTCAGTAAATGTTACACAGTATCTTCTCCATAATTTAACACAGCCTTTTTCCAAAAAACTGTATATTTTTGAATATATAAATAAAAAAATTGCAAAAAAAATGTTGTGAATTTTCATTACAATTGAAAAAAAAATCATCTTTAATAACTGAACTAAATTTTTGTAAAATCCCTGTGTTAAGTTGTAGCCCATATTCCAATAAATAATCTGTAAAAAGTTCAACTTCCTACCTCAAATACTTTGCGAGGAAAGATGTAATTTATAAGCGTTATTTTAACATTGCAAGTATAGGGCGTTCCGGAGCCCCTTAATAGTAGTGATGGGCTAAACTGCGATTTTCCGATATCAGTGATTTCTGTGAATGCTACTTTTCAGTATCTGTTATTCTTAACTGTGATTTGTCGCAGTTACGGAACCTAGGTCCTGTATCCCTCCGCCACTGCTACTTCCGCGATTTCTGTGATTTCTGTGACTTCTGTGACTCCTGCGATTTCTGCAACTTACCACCGTATGAAAAAGTTACATCTGTCCAAACAGAAAATTGCATCTCAACAAATCTGTCATTGGTAAATATGTTTTACGTTTGTTCTTCCGTTGGCTTTAATTTTATATTGAAGAAACAACTGTGAAAATATTAATAGTGTAATTAATATGTAAGTAGCCATACAGTAGCGTAATAGTTCGTGTTTATAAAATGAATTCTAACATATTGTTGTGTTCACAGGTACGCGAACTACATTTTATTCACTCAGTAAAGTGATAACTCAAAATATCATTGTCAACAGATCTGGAGAAATTGCCACTGCGTCTTTAGACCGTTTTCGTCAGACGAGAGGTTAGTTTCTAAGTGTTTCGATGGATTTAATTGCTTCAGTGAGATCGTTCTTGCAAATGTGAAATATACCCCATTGAGTGGCTTTCATTAGAGCAAATTTTAGCAATCTACTCTGTCAATTATATTACTTGTAATTAGCGACAGCAAAAACTGTTTAATAATCCTTGTGATTTTGCAGACACAGTTCTGACTCTGATTACTGGTTGCTGTACGTATCTATCCACATCAAGGCTGTTGAGAGACACTCGTGAAGATTCAAGACAGCTCTTAGAAGATTTTGCAGTTTAAAAGTGATATAATTGTGAAATAAGTGTGCAGATGAGTGATTAAACTGTGTTTTATTGAAGTTGGTGTGCGATTTTAAAGGAATAATAAATGTTAAATACAGTGAGTGAATAATGAAAATCTCATTTTCCACATGTTTAAGCCGTCCTATACCCGTAATTTTCCGCCACTTATTTACTGGTAAACACTAGTTGGAGAGTGACATGCCGCCCCCCCCCCCCCCCTCCCCGTCTCCACAATCTTGGTGTGACACTGACCTGTAACATATCCCAAAGTCTACAATATGCATTTTGAGGCTGTTGATATGAAAGTGGGACGTACAGGTCTTTCATTTAAATCAGGAATAGCTTAAGCGCATTACTTGAAAGTAACACAGGAAAAGCTTACTTACGTAGGTAGTAGTAGTGTTGGCAAAAAGTTCTTGTGTGTGCAGTTGCCATGTAGAACACCAGGTGTAAAAATTTTATCCCGAGTCTTGAACTGTGTCGGAACAAAAGTGAGGCATTCATATGACCCAATAATACTGTTTTCATTTCACTACACTTATACAGATGTCTGAGTTCCTCTGTGTTAACATTGCAAAGTCCTGTAGGCATGTGGAGTATTAAGCAAAACTGTCATATTGGAAGCAGAATCAAACACATTTGTTACGTTACTTGACATTTTCAGGAGAAAAAGGCAATGTTGCTTCTTATTAATATAATACTTTCAGAGTCACAGCTGTGTTTGACCAACCATAACTGATGCTGAATGTGCATGTCGTCATATAATGTGAAGGGCTTATTTCAATAGTGGTACAAGTCCATTACCTCCACTTTTCTGTCTATAATGCTTCTGAAATTAATGATCCAAACAAACAAAAATAAAGGTTCATCTCTAGCAAAAAGCCATATGCTTGAATATTTCTGGTATCTCAACTGCAGATTTTTCAGCGCTCATTTAACTTTACGACTCTGTATCTCAAAATGAACAAAAATGGACTTGTACCACTAATGAAATAAGTCCTTCATATGCACACACAGCACACCGATCTCGTGAGGCACAAGGCTCTCATAACGAAGTACGTACGTCGTTCAACAGATGGCACTAGGAAAAGAATGTTAACTGCGCTTTTTAGTTGCTACTTGCGACTCTTAGTTGCGATTTGTCACAGAAATCGCAGTTTCTCGGTAGCGAATAGCGTAGTATGAACTTTGCTCAACAGATGGCACTGCTAACTGCGCTTTTTAGTTGCTACTTGCGACTCTTAGTTGCGACTTGTCACGGAAATCGCAGTTAGACTCGATATCGTATCGCAGGGATGGACGTAGTACGAACTTTCGCCAACAGATGGCACTGTTAACTGCGCTTTTTAGTTACTACTTGCGACTCTTAGTCGCGATTTGTCACGGAAATCGCAGTTGGACTCGACTGCGAATCGCAGAGACGAGCGTAGTACAAACTTTGGCCAACGGATGCCACTGTTAACCATGCTTTTTAGTTGCTACTTGCGACTCTTTGTTGCGACTTGTTACTGAAATCGCAGAAAGCAGTGCTAAATTCGACCAATAGATGGCTCACGTCTTTGAATGTGAAATACTACTTGCGACTGCTAACTCAGAACATTGTTTCAAGTACTTTCAGATGCTGGATTCAAGTGTAATAAAGACAAGTACTCTTTCCACACTGAGACTGAATATTTAGGACATGTGATCAACAGTAATGGTACCCACCCTTTGCCAGAGTCTCCATTTAGACACGGTAGGTCACTACTGGAATTCTCATTGGCTTATTGCGGTAGATGCCTTTAGCAAGTTTCCCTCCTTGGTGAACATGCAATCCACCACAACAACTATCAATACTCTGGTGTTCATATTTTGCATTGATGGTTTACCATAAGTGTTGCCTTTGGACAATGGATTACAGCAGAATTACAGCAGTTTTGTTATGTTAACAGCATCTAGCATGTGGTGACAGCACCATTTCACCTTCACTCTAATGGTGAAGCAGAAAACTTTGTCAGAACATTCAAGCAACAGCTGAACAAGTTTAGTGCTTCCCATACGTTGGCACAGGTATTAGTGCTCTTCCTTTCCTCATATTATTCCCAGTCGTGCAATGGTAAGTCACATGCAGAAATTTTGCAGGGCTGCTGACATAGGATTCTGCTTCAGTTGCTGCATCCTCCACAGTGCTCTGGGGTTAATGTAAATGATTTGAGCTTTATCAGAGTTTTTGGCAGACACAGGCACTGCAAACGAGGCATAACCACCATAGTTTTGGGCCGCTCATCATATGTCTTACAGAGTCCCATCGGGCTGTGAAAGTGCCATCAGAAGCAGTTTCATTTACAGATTCAGTGCCCAAGAGGTTCCTGCAGCCTCACTCACCCTCACCTTTGATGAGTCCCACGCTGCCAGCACTGGATGAGGAGTCAATGGTCGCTGACGAAGTGCTGTCACCATCCCTGCAGTGCCAGCAGCCCTTGCCACAAAATGTGGCCCCCTTTGGCCCTGCTGGCTTCCAGTGGGCCTCTGTGGACCTTCCAGTCACTGCGCTCTCATCCCTTGATGATGTTGTTCCATCTCTGGTCGTGGGTGTGCACCCTATGGCTGGCTTTTCAGCCGATGTTCCTATCCACTTGCAAGATGAATGATGAATGTCGGGGTGTTCGCAGGATCTTGTCATCATCTGGAGTTTCAGCTCCTGTCTTCCTGCCTTCTCAGTGGCACCTGCTCACAGACCTCTCACTACACCCCTCCCCTCCCCACACACGCACACACTGTTGTTTACAGTAGTACAAGTACACATCAACAATGAGGAGTTTTGGGAAGGAGGCATGTGGTGTCACACACTATTGACACCAACCTAGACAGTCAACATCAGGAGGTTGACAGAAACTCATGTGATTGCCCTGCCAACACGTAGCCATCTCAAAAACACACCCTCTTCTGTACACCATCAAGATAGCCAAGTTCACTCGGCGCATTCAAAATCTGCTAGTTAGGCTTGCTTCTCTCTGTTATTATCTATGACTAAATTGCTTGTGTCAACGAACTGGACTTGCTGAACTGAAGGTAAGGGATGTAAGAGGTCAAATGGACAGACTTGGAGCAGGAAAGGTGCCTCAAGACATTTTAATTTCCACTGTCTATACTTTTACAAATACATTCATAAAACTTTCACAGCATGACTAGGAAGGATTCAGGATTCACACTCATAGCAGTGGAAGTTCGAAAACATAAAATAAATTTTTTTAGATGTGAAATTTCATCATTTTTTCACTTACTATTCGCTGCATTTGTTGCTATAGGTATACTTTTCTTCATAAGAAAGAGAGATTCTTTGCTGAATTTTGCACAGCATGCAAACCATACTTACAGGTGAAATGAAACTCTAGAATTTTCCAAATCCATTAAAAACTGTGGTACAGATTGAGGTAATTAACTATAAAATTTGAGTTTTTTCTAAACATGAAATTTAAAACGTAAGAGCTCATCCATTATATCATAAATTAAATAAATTCTAGAGTTTCATACACCTGTAAGTATGGTTTGTATGTTGTGCAAAATTCATCAAAGAATCTCTCCTACTTATGAAAAAAAATGTACCTATAACAACAAATGCAGCCAAAAGTAAGTGAAAAAATGATGAAATTTCACATGTAAAAAAAATTATTTTGTTATGTTATTGAACTTCCACTGCTGTGAGCGTGGACCTTGGATCCTTTCTGGTCATGCTGACAAAGTTTTATGAGTTTATTTGCAAAAGTATAGACAGTGGAAATTAAAATGTCCTGTGGTATCTCCCCTGCTCCAAGTTGGACCATTAGATGTCCTACCCACCTTACCAGAATTAAGTTACATATTACATGTGCTTCTCATTATGCTGCTCTCTGTCTCATCACCAACCTAGTTCTCAGCATCCACCCTTGGACTGAGCCAATAATTCCACTTCTTGAAATGATTAAGAAATGCTGGTCTAGAGGAATCCTTTCTAACCAACCACAATCCCAAACCCTGTACCTGGTTCAGATTTACAAACAAAATCTTTACGATCTGGACTCAACGCATATAAACACTTTCCAGGTTTGTGATCTTCACCTCATTGATTGCTTCATAAGAATCTCTATTCAAATCAAACTCACCAGCCACCAACTATGTTTGCCTTGAGTTCCACATCAAAAGGTATCTCCCTCATGGCCTAACCATCTGTGAACAGTGTCTGTTGAGACAAACAGGTCTTCTCATAGAATACTGTAACACTGTAACATTCACCAACAGATAATACTTATCCCATCTCACCTATCTTCCATTATAAGTAACCAGTCACAATTTAGAAGACTTGTTACATCCACAACTACAACACCAGAAGAAAGAATTAAATTAATTATCTAACAATTTAAAGAACCTTTTTTATTGTTTATATCCGAGATCACATTCAAAACTGCTTTTTATTGGTGGGTTTGATGTGTAAGACTATCATCTTCAGATCTTTTTGTTCAATCTTATGTTATCTGTTCCTCTTGCTCCACATTCCCCATCTTTCCCTGGTACTACTTTCTTAACTTGTCTTCTAGTAGCCCCATACCCAGGCTACGCTTTCATGTATAGATATCAGCTACCTCCATTGCCCACATCTACAGCTCACACACTGGCATGATGTCCACTAACTCCTCCTTGCTTTTGTTCTTTCCTCACACCAAATATCTGCCAGGTCTTTGCTATCTACCTCAGCTAAGACAACTGCACACCCCTGTTCAGCTGGGAGAAAGTGGCAGTTTTCTGAGCACATGCATTAGCTTGTTATTGAATGATTTTGTACAATATCTCTTCATATAATCTTTCTAATTTTCCCTTTCTATTTGCCTGACTGCTGCTCAGTGTTTCTTCAATTTGGGGAGTAGCAATCTCTCCTCATATAAATATTTGCTTATTAAGTATTTATTTGACATATGCTGGAGTCCGCCGGCCATGGTGGCCGTGCGGTTCTAGGCACCTCAGTCCGGAGCCACGGGACTGCTATGGTCGCGGGTTTGAATCCTGCCTCGGGCATGGATGTGTGTGATGTCCTTAGGTTAGTTAGGTTTAAGTAGTTCTAAGTTCTAGGGGACTGATGACCTAAGATGTTAAGTCCCATAGTCAAAACAGTCCAGTAGTATAAAAAAGTGAATTAAATTGCAGTTTTCTTACTCTTGCACTAAGTGTTCCATATTTCAACTTACTTTTTGTCTCTGAGATCTGTATGTGTACATATTGAGGAGGTTTGTTTATTTTCCTTGCCACAGATGTATCCACAGTCATCATAGCCTTTAATTACTCTGTCAATATCTCCATGTATTGCACAGTATGCTACAAGTCCAAGCTGAAAATGAAGATATTAATATATTACTATTTGGGCCACAATAGATTTATACAAACAATATTTGTGAGATATGTATGCCTTTATAAGGAAGAAAAGATGGAGAGGTGGGGGAAGGGTATCAAGTTAGAACACTGTAGATTAGCTGGACTTGCAAGAAATATCAGTATAACAATGGTCAGTAACATTCATCTACATGCTTTACAGTTTGAATTATGAACTACTCTAAGAAAATTCAAACCATCAATGCTTACATATAAAGCTCTCTTATTAACCAAAACAGCTACAGGATAATCCTATCAACTTGAGTTATTGGTGAATTAAAGTCATTATCATAGACATTCAGTACTACGAGCTGAATGAGCTCATTAGACACACATCTTCCAATTTATTTTGTTCGATTGGTACATCTATTCCTTGAAAAAATCAAATTAGTTTACAAAGGTCTTATTGTTGGGTAGTAGCTATGCGAGCAGAATGTCAGAAGTGGTACAGAACTATCTGGGAGGTGATTAGCACCAGGTAACTACAATTGAAACTGCAACACTATGAAGGCATGCAAGGAACATATAAATGACATAAAGTGCGCTACATGTTTGGATATCCAAATAATTATCATTTCAGTGAAACTGCAAAAAACAGAAGAAGTAATGCCATAGAAATTCTGTACATAAGGAATTATGTAGTGGGTTTCTCATTCAGAAATCACATCTGAATGTTGTTTGTTTGTGAGAAGATCATGTTATGCCTCATGAAAGAAGGAGAAACGTCTTCCAGAGTGTGTCGGAATCAACAGCAACAGGAGATTGCAGCTTATAATTTGATATAGCTGTTTGCATTAGTCGGGATTTCAAAACCGTCACACAAATATGCAATCAATGGGTTCAGGAAGTCTGTTCAATGCTGCGATGGATCTCAATGGCCCATAAGAACAGACTTAATGTTCATTGTCCATGAATGATCACACTGCCTTGTCATAAAACTTGTGTCAAAAAATGAGCTTGTTTCCAGCAAGACAAGTATCAACACTATCCACACAGAGACTGAGATGAAGTGTGGAGCACCAAAGAATGTCATCATGATGATCAGCATTGCAGCTTCCCCTAACATGACACAGGAGAGAGGCTTGATGACAATAGTATGTCCAAGGACAACACTGGAAACAAGACTGGTACCACACTGTCTTTTCAGATGAGTCCCAAATATGTGTACAGCTTCATAATGGACATATCCTTGGGTGAAGATTTTTAGGAAAATGAAAGGAGTTAGACTGGATTCATCATTGTCACATGGGACAAGCATCTGGTGTGATGGTATGGGCACACTACGCAATCAACTCCGGGTTGAATAGCTGATGATTTGGACAGTAGGTGTTACGTTTCCGATATGTTAACAGCAGTGGCTGTGCTGTATCTTTGGGGTCTTCATGACATAATCTTTCAACAAGAAAATTGAGATCAACTGTTGTCCTACTGCCCTCACCTACCGAGACACAGAGTTGTTTGCCTGTTGCCTCAGCCATCAGAGTCTACAGACCTCTCACTCAATGAAAACATCTGTTCATTAGCTGCCAAGAAAATGTCCCACTGCCACTTGCCAGCCACATTGACTGGTGAACTCCAACGAGTTGAAACAACATGGAATGACTTGTCCATACCTGTCATCCAATCTCAGTTTGACTTGATGCCCAGCCAGGTTAGCGCTATTGTTGGTAACAGAGGTGGCAGCTCTGTGCATAATCCCAAATCACCTAAGAACTTAATCATGGCCCTTACTACTATACTGTATACCCACAATACATAAAAGTTTGTGGTTTGCTTTCATTTATGTTGTTGCAATTTAAAAAGGCCTGAAGTGTAGTATTTTAAAGCCAAGTCAACAAAGACACCTGTGATTTTGACTCTTTGGGAAAGATCTTGGAAAAGAAGACCATGTAGTAATAGGGAATCCATACGGTGTTTAGACAATGACCTCAATTGTGCTATCAAAGTTGAATCATGCACATTGCTGCAAATGCTCCTCCCACCAACGTGAAGATCGTGTCACTCTTTCATTCACATTATAGACCTGTAGAAGCAGTCTGTGAAATTTTTAAATTCAGAATTTGGAAAATTACTCAGGAAAGGGAGGGGAGGGCACATTCACACATAAGTATGAACAATGCCTCACTCCTCACTTGGTTGCACCAAATGTGGTATGGTTTGCATCAGAAGGATTCTGGTTAAGCAATTATTTGCACAGCTAATTAACATAAGCACCCGGCTGGTAAAGGCAGTTTCCATTCTCTCCCTGTGATTTCCATTGTGTACTCAAGGACTTTTCAGGGTAAATTCATCAGAAAGACAGACCTGCGGAATAAATATAAACATATCAAAAAAAGTTCTGCATCACCTTGGTTCCGAGAGTTCTGGAACCTGTACAGAAAATTGGAACAGAGATCAACATAAACATCATTACCACCCTTTTTATTGCTCATGAAAACCACACATTGCATGTTGTACCACCATACAGCGAGACCTTCAGAGGTGGTGGTCCAGACTGCTGTACACACCAGTACCTCTAATACCCAGTGGAATGTCCTCTCACATTGATGTATGACTGTGTTTGTCGTGGCATACTATCCACAAGTTCATCAAGGCACTGTTGGCCCAGATTGTCCCACTCCTCAATGGCGATTCGGCGTAGATCCCTCAGAGTGGTTGGTGGGTCGTGTCATCCACAAACAGCCCTTTTCAATCCATCCCAGGCATGTTTGATAGGGTTTATGTCTGGAGAACACGTTGGCCACTCTAGATGAGTGGTGTCGTTATCCTGAAGGGAGTCATTCACAAGATGTGCATGATGGGGGTGTGAAATGTCATCCATGATGACAAATGCCTCGTCAATATGTTGCCGATATGGTTGCACTATTGGTCGGAGAATGGCATTCACATATCGTACACCCATTACGGCACCTTCCATGACCACCAGCAGCATACGTAGACCACGTATAAGGCCACCCCAGAACAGCAGGGAACCTCTACCTTGCTGCACTCACTGGACAGTGTGACTAAGGCGTTCACCCTGACTGGGTTGCCTCCAAACACTTCTCCAACAATTGTCTGGTTGAAGGCATATGTGCCACTCATTGGTGAAGAGAATGTGATGCCAATCCTGAGCAGTCCATTTGACATGTTGCTGGGCCCATCTCTACAGTGCTGTGCATGGTGTTTAGGTTGCAAAGATGGACTTCACCATGGCTGCCGGGAGTGAAATAGCACATCATGCAGCCTATTGCACACAGTTCGAGTTGTAACGTGGCGTCCTGTGGCTGCACGAAAAGCATTATTCAACATGGTGGCATTGCTGTCAGGGTTCCTCTGACCCATAATCTGTAGGTAGCGGTCATCCACTGCAGTAGTAGCCCTTGGGTGGCCTGAGCAAGGCATGTCACCAACAGTTCCTGTCTCTCTGTATCTCCTCCATGTCCAAAAAACATCACTTTGGTTCACTCCGAAATGCCTGGACACTTCCTTTGTTGAGATCCATTCCTGGCACAAAGTAACAATGCGGTTGCAATCGAACTGCGGTACTGACCATCTAGGTGTGGTTGAACTACAGGCAACATGAGCCCCATACCTCCTTCCTGGTGGAATACCTGGAATTGATTGACTGTCAGACCCCCTCCATCTAAGCGGCACTGCTCATGCATGGTTGTTTACATCTTTGGGTGAGTTTAGTAACATCTCTATACAATCAAAGGGACTGTGTCTATGATACAACATTCACAGTCAATGTCTATCTTCAGGAGTTCTGGAAACCAGGGTGATGCAAACCTTTTTTTGATGTGTGTAGTTACAGCTGAAACAGATACAAGAGAAACAAAATACTGAAAATCAGAACATCACAAGCAAATCACTGAAATTGAATGGATGCATCTAAATGGATACAAGTAAAAATTCTGCTACTGTAGAACTAGTGAGAAAAAAAGGAGTAGTGGTTATAATGCAAAAAATAGAGTAAGTTCCAGGTCGCCCAGGTTCATGCAACATATTGTGTTGAAGAGTGTTTTGAATTCTTCATCACAATAAAGGATCAAAAGCACACAAACTAGCAGCATTTAAAGTTTACAGATCACCAGCAAAAAATATCTTAAGCTTCATAATGAAACTTGACTGCAGAATGATCACTCATTGTGGAGTCTTTAATGTCTATTTTCTGTCTGGTAGATCACCTAGAATTGTTGTGTCTAGCGTTGGATTATTTAACATACCAAAAAACACTACACAAATTGCAGGTCAAACAGCAACAACCATGGCAATTTCTTTTTAGACCCTACAACTTTTAGTGATTTAGATATAAAAGTGATAGTCAGTGGTTTTTCTGGCAATGGTGATCAAATGTATACAATAAGAGAGAGATTTACCTAATTCAAAGAACAAATTGTAGTTAAGAGCTGCAACTTAATTACAACCAATATTGTAAAGCTTTTCCAGTCTGTTTTTGAAAAGTTAAAATTTTCAAACTCCAAGAACACAACAAGAACAATTTATAACACTATTAAGCAAGAAGCTAGCAAAAATAATGGTGCATATTACATTGAGAGCACAGAAAATAACAGGCAACACACTGAAATCACTGACATCAAATTCAGTGATTACTTTCCCAGAGTTTCAGCAATCATATCATCCACTAACAAAAAAGTAAATACAGATGCATCAGATTTACTTCAGCAGACACCACATGCAACACCTACAAAGATTAGTATCAAAACTACAGCCCCTAAGGAGATTAAAAAATTCACCAGATCACTAAAAAGGAATAATTATGTTGAGTATGACAGTGTTGGCTCCTCGTAATTGGTAGTCCTCTCCTAGAGATCCAAATGGGAGACTAGTACGGAATCTTTTGCCAATGGAGAGACCGTCAGGACACTTTTTTGAATTACAGGCCACATTTCCTGTGGATACACATGACATATCTTTAATGCAGTGGTTTCCATTGCCTTCTGCATCCTCATGCTGTTGATCATTGCTGATTCTTCTGCCTTTTAGGAGCAATTCCCCAATCCAAGGGCAATACAGTGCCCTGAACCTCAGTCTGCTCTTTTGCTCTCTTTGACAAGCCTGTTGGCAGAATGAGAGTGACTTCTTATGCCATGAGTCTTCAGCCACAATTGCTGATGATTTTTATTCAAAATTTAAGCAGTAGTAGGGTTTGAACCTGGGACTGAGGGTTTATTGATTTCTATTCAAAGACACTACCCATAGACTACAGATGCATCATGTTCTATCTGAAAAAGAAAATGCTAAGGCTCAATCTATGTATTGTGGGTGTCAGTGATGTGAAATGGAAAGAAGACAAGGATTTCTGGTCAGACAATTTAGGGTAATATCAACAGTGCTAGAAAATGGAATAATGGGAGTAGGTGTTATTATGAATAGGAAGATAGGACAGAGAGTGAGGTACTGTGAACAGTTCAGTCATAGCATTGTTCTCATCAGAATCGACAACAAACCAATACTGAAATCAACAGTTCAGTTATATCTGCCGATCTCTCAAGCAGAAGATGAAGAGGTAGAGAATGTACATGAAGATATTGAACAGGTAATTCAATACTCAAAGGGAAATAGGGGATTGGAATGTGATTGTAGCAGAGGGAGTAGAACAAAGGGTTATGGGAGAATATGGGCTTGGTAGTAGGAATGAGAGAGAAGAAAGAATAATTAAATCTGCAATAAATTTCAGATGGTAATAGTGAATCCTCTCTTCAAGAATCACAAGAGGAGGTATACTTGGAAAAAGCGAGGAGGTACAGAAAAATTTCAGTTAGATTACATCATGGTCAGGCAGAGATTCCAAAATCAGGTATTGTAAGGTGTACCCAAGGGCAGATATCGACTCAGATCACAATTTGGTAATGATGAAGAGTAGGCTGAAGTTTAAGATACTAGTCAGGAAGAATCAATGTGCAAAGTAGTGGGATACAGAAGTGCTAAGGAGGCTACAGGCACTGCGATAATGAATAACTTGGTAGACACCTCAGTTGAAGAGGAATGGACATCTCTCTAATGGGCAACCACAGAAGTTGGAGAGAGAACAATGTCAGTACACAAGGAAAGTAACAATGAAGAAACCACAAGTAACAGAAGAAATACAGAAATATAAGTTATTTAGGAATGAAATAAATAGGAAGTGCAGGAAAGTTAAAGCAAGATGACAACATGAAAATGTGAGGAAATTAGAAAGAAATGATTGTTGGTAGGACTGACTGAGCATACAGAAAAGTAAAAACAACCTCATGTGAATTTAAGAGCAAGGGCGGTAACATTAAGAGTGCAATGGAAATTACACTGTTAAATGCAAAGGAAAGAGAGGGTAGGTAGAAAGTGTACACTGAAGGCCCATGAAGGGAAAGACTTGTCTGATGACATGACAGAAGAACAAATAGGGATCATTATAGAAGAGATAAAGCTCCAGTATTAGAATCAGAATTTAAAAGAGCTTTGAAACACTTTAGGTAGAATAAGGCAAAAGGGATAGATATCATTCCATCAGAATTTCTAAAATCACTGGGGGAAGTGGCAACAAAGTGACTATTCACACTGTTGCATAGAATGTATGAACTCAGGACATACATCGGACTTTTGGAAAAACATCATCCACATAATTCCCAAGACTGCAAGAGCTGACAAGTGCAAGAATTGTGGCACAATTAGCTTAACAGTTCATGTATCTGAGCTGCTGACCAGAATAATATACAGAAAAATGCAAAAGAAAAAAAAGAATCTGTTAGATGATGATTAGTCTGGCATTAGGAAGTAGATGAAGTTGAGGAATTCTGCTACCTATATAGCAAAAGAACCCATGACAGATGGAGCAGGGAGGACATAAAAAGTAGTCAAGCACTCACGGCCAAGAGAAGTCTGCTAGTATCTAACTTAAGTCTTAATTTGCAGAAGAAATTTCTGAGAATGTACGTTTTGAGCACAGCACAGTATGGCAGTGAGCCATGGACTGTGGCAAAACCGGAACAGAAGAGAACAGAAGAATGTTGACAATTAGGTTGACTGATAGGGCAAGGAATGAGGAGGTTCTCCACAGAATCTGTGAGGAAAGAAATATATGGAAAGTGCTGACAAGAAGAAGGGACAAGATAATAGGTCATTTGTTAAGACACCAGGGAATAACTTCCATTGCACTGTAGGGAGCTGTAGAGGATAAAAACTGTAGAGGAAGAGAGAGAGATTGGGATACATCCAGCAAATAATTGAGGATGTAGTATGCAAGTGCTACTCTGAAATGAAAAGTCCGGTACAGGGGAGGAATTCGTGGTGGGCCGCATCAAACCAGTCGAAAGACTAATGACAGGGATTGAGCAAATCACCTATAAATTACAGACCTATTTCCCTGTTTCCAGTCTTTTCAAAAGTTTTTGAGAAAGTGGCCTATAATGGAATACTGAGTCATTTAACTGAGCTTGTTAATCCTTATTCTTGTGTCTTCCTTACTGCATGATGAATAGACATTATACTGCATGTGGCATTGTGTGAATAAGGAGTAGCATGAAAGAATTTTACATGCATCTGACTGACGTAAGAATTGCTGCGCATATTGCACTTTTTAATACACAGGTGTCAGGATTGCTTGTTGTATTCAGTGGTGTCCCCAGACATCTCACCTTGTCCACTATGCAATTTCACAATGAAGGCTGCCACATTTCAGTCACCAAGGTAGTATCTAACATCTTGAGGGGCAAACCATGGAAAAGACTGAAGTTGATTCACCCAAAAACACTACACTTTGGTATTATGCAATCCAGTAATGACATTTAAATGCTCATTTCAGTCTGAAATAATAACTCTTTCTGAGCAGTGGAAGTTGATGCAGTGGCAAGTGTGCAACCAGTTTAGATTGCAACAGACATTATTGAAGCATTGATGCATGCACAAACAAACCCATTACACTGCCCTAGCAACAATCAACATTGTTCATTTATTCATTCATTCATTCATTCTTCACACTCCCTATACCCCATCAAGAAGGAGAACTTTCAGAGATGTTGAATAAGTTAAGAAATACATTAAGAAAAAACAAGCTAATCGTAGAAAGTTAATCTGCACATTATACCAACAATACAGGGTGTAAAATTTAGAACATAGAGCTGCCATTATGATATACATATGAAGCTGTAGATATTGTTGTTGTTGTGGTCTTCAGTCTTGAGACTGGTTTGACGCAGCTCTCCATGCTACCCTATCCTGTGCAAGTTTCTTCATCTCCCAGTACCTACTGCAACCTACATCCTTCTGAATCTGCTTAGTATATTCACCTCTTGGTCTCCCTCTACGATTTTTACCCTCCACGCTGCCCTCCAATGCTAAATTTGTGATCCCTTGATGCCTCAGAACATGTCCTACCAACCAGTTCCTTCTTCTCGTCAAGTTGTGCCACAAACTCCTCTTCTCCCCAATTCTATTCAATACCTCCTCATTAGTTATGTGATCTATCCACCTAATCTTCAGCATTCTTCTGTAGCACCACATTTCAAAAGCTTCTATTCTCTTCTTGTCCAAACTATTTATCGTCCATGTTTCACTTCCATACATGGCTACACTCCATACAAATACTTTCAGAAATGACTTCCTGACACTTAAATCTATACTCGATGTTAACAAATTTCTCTTCTTCAGAAACGCTTTCCTTGCCATTGCCAGTCTACATTTTATATCTTCTCTACTTCGACCATCATCAGTTATTTTGCTCCCCTGTAGATACTACAATATTAAATACCACAGTAGATAGTTCAGTAGGATGAATATGTCTAAAAAGATCAACCACAGAAGTTGTACAGACAAACTGCCGTGGGTACATGGAAGGTAACTGTGAAGATACCTTGGGTAACAGAAGAAATATTTCCACTGATCGATGAATGAAGGAAATACAATAAAGCTCAGAATAACATTGGAATACAGCAATAAAATCCACTCAGGAATGATATGTACAGAAACAGCAGTGAACCTAAAGAGATAAAGTAGCAGAAAAAATTTGAAGAAATTGAAACAGTAACTGTCATCCAAAGGACAGACATCAGAAATTAGAGAAGTCAAAACAATCTTCAGTAAAATTAGAAACAAGCACATTAACATTAAGAGTGCAATGGGAATGTCAAGTGCAGAGGAGAGAAAGGATAGGTGTTAAGAGTACATAGAAGGCATGCATGAGGGGAAGATCTATCTGAAGATGTGATTGACGGGGAAATGGGAATTGATATGGAAGATATAGGTGACCTAGTATTTGAGTCAGAGTTTAACAGAACTTTGAAAGATTTTCAATCAAATAAGATGAAAGACATAGACAAAATTCCTTTGGAATGTCTGAAATAATTGATCATTTTGGGAAGTGACAACCATACATCTATTCAAGTTGGTATGTAGAATCTACAACAGTGCAGAAGTACCATCAGACCTTTGCAAGAATATCATTCACACATTAGCAAAGGCAGGTAAGTATGAAAACTATTGTACAGTCAAAGTTGCTAGCAAGAATAATATACGGAACAATGAAAAAGAAAACTGAGCATATGTCAGATGATGATCAGTTGGGCTTTGTGGAAGGTCAAGGAACCACAGGGGCAATTCTGACATTTCTAATGGAAGCAATCTATGTTAATAGGATCTTTCCATCTGGAAAAAGTGTACCATGTAAAATGATGGAAGGTGTTCAAAGTTCTCAGAAAAAGAAGTGTAAGCTACAGAGAAAGACAGGTAATATACAATCAGTACAAAAACCAAGAGAGAACAATAAAAATGGAAGACCAAGAATGAAGCACTTGCATTAAAAAGGGTGTGAGACAGTAACAGAGTCTTTTGTCCCTGCTGTTCAATCCATACATCAAAGAAACAATGACAGAAATAAAGGAAAGGTCCATGAGCAGCATTAAAATTCAGGATGAAAGGATACCAATGATATTTGCTGATGGCATTGCTATCCTCAGTGAAAGTGAAGAAAAATTACCAGTACAGGACCATTTGAATGGAATGAGCAGTCTGATGAGCAGAGAATGTGGATTGAGGGTAAACTTAGGATAGATGAAAGCAGCAGGTAACACCAGAAATGAGATAAGGGAAAAATTTAACATCAAATTCAGTGACGAAGAAGTAGACAAAGTGAAGGAATTCTGCTACCTCGAATTCATGACAGCTGAAGTAAAGAGGACACTAAATGCGGACTAGTAAAGACAAAGAGGGCACATTTGTCCAAAAGAAGTCCAGTGGTATCAAACATAGATCTTAATTTAAGGAAGACACATCTGATGATGTACTTTTGGAGCATAGCAATGTAGAGAAATGGATAACAGACAGTGAGAAAACTAGAAAAGAAGACAATGGATGTGTTCATGGTATGGCACTGTAGAAGATACTGAAAATTCAATGGACTGATAAAATAAGAAATGAGGAGGTTCTCCACAGAATTGTTAAGGAAAAGAATATATGGCATACACTGACTAGATGAAGATACAAGACGATACGACATGTGTTAAGAAATCAGCGTATAAGTTCTTTGGTACTGGATGGAGCTGTGAAGGGTAACAGTATTAAGGAACACAGAGACTGGAATATACCTTACGTTGATAAATGCACCAAACATTGGCAACAAGTAGTTCCATGTGCAACACTTGAAAACACTCTCTGCTATATATAGGGTGATTATAATTAAACTTTCAGAACACTGTAGAAATAACACCACTGGTCAGAATGACGTCAAATTACAACCGAATATTATCTGAGAAGGGGGAAAACGTATAGCATAAGAAAAGAAAAAAAAAATAGTGTGAAAACAGATCAATAGATGGCACTGTATGTGTCACAATACATAAATGAAAACACCTGTCATACACAATGACCCATTGAAGTAGGTATAAGCATGCCACATATGTATGGCTTTTCCTCCTTTCACGCCTGCGATGTTCGCCATGACTGTTGCAATGCAGGATTGCTCTTTGCTTGTAAAGCTGTATTGCGAGAATGATGACTGAGCACATGTTACTCTGCGGAAGTTCCGGACCCTGAAAGGTTTGAAAAAAGGCATTGGTCTGATGATTACCATGGGTCTGGAGAAAATGATTCGGAAATTCGAAAAGATGGGTTCTTTTGGTGTGCACCCTGTAGATGGAGGAAATGAATTGATTCGACGTCAGTGGAAGCAGTGTCCACAGCAATGCAGGAGGAGACGAGTGGTGGTGGGCAAACGTGTAGTGCATGGAGAACTGTCCTAACATTGGACATATCCGTGAGCACGGTGCGTAAAATCCTATGAAACATCCGTAAATGCTATCCATTCAAAATTACCCATGTGCATGAGTTGCTTCCTGTTGACCTGCCAGCAAGAGAGATATCTTCTTTAGAATTTCTTGCTCACATGGAAGTGGACAATGATTGGCCATGGAAGATTTTGTGGACAGACGAAGTCCATTCCATCTGACAGGACACGTCAATACACAGAATTGTTGAAAATGGCAACAGAAAATCCACATGCAAATCAACCAGTAACACTTCATCTTGAAAAGGTGACTGTGTGGCGCGGCTTCATGGCATCATTTATTGTAGGGCCATATTTTTTCAAAGAGACAGGTGCTTCCGGCCCTATTATCTGTACCGTCACTGGTAAGTCCTATGGCGTTTTTTGCGCAACCACGTCATTCCAGCTCTCCAACAGCATGGATGTGTGGATGGTATCATTTTTATGCAAGATGGCACACCTCTGCACATTGCAAATCCAGTTAAGCAGCTGCTGAAGCGCCATTTCGGAAATGATAGAATTATCAGCTGCCATTTCCCTACAGCCTGGCTGCCCCGATCGCCTGATCTTAAACTGAGTGACTTCTGGCTGTGGGGCTATCTGAAAGATGTTGTGTTCAGTGTTCTGATTGCAAACTTAGCTGCATTGAAGGCAAGCATTGCACAATGCATTCTGAACGTGGGCCCAGAAACACTTCGATCAGTTGTGGAACATGCTGTTTCTCGACTTCAACTTGTTGCAGAAAATGGTGGACAGCATATTGAACATGTTTTGCGCCAGTCACACAGAAATTAATAACCCACTTTCATTTTGATTGATGCATTTTATGCGGTTTCTGGCCTCAGGACAATTAAAAACGGATGTGATTGATGCTTTTATGCAATTTTTGACCTCAGGACAATTAAAAACCAATGTGAGTGATGCTTTTGTGTGGTTTTGGCCTCAGGACAATGAAAAACTGATTTTTCCCATCCCATGTGATAGGACCTTGCCATGGTGGATAGGTTTACATAACTAACAGCTTCACAACTGTATGCCCATGTACACTGAGTAGTACAGTTTGTTTAACATCAAATGTACACCTTAGGCATTTTTGTATGATTCATTTGTCATTTGTAGTCAATTACTATTAAATAATGATACCTACAGCGCCATCTATTGCTACGTTTTGTAACTGTTTATTTTTCTTCTGCCACACGTTTTCCACCTTCTCCAATAATATCCAGTAGTTTGAAAGTTTAACTTTAATTATAATCACCCTGTAAATAGCTTGATTCTGTTGTATTTATGTTATTGTCTTTGAATTTAACCAACACATACCATGAAGTAATGCAAAATACGCTCTTGTAGGTTAGTGCTTTCTTCTGCTGACTCCTTCAATAGAGGACATTGGGTGCAAATACTACTCTGAGATGAAAAGATTGTCGCAGTAAAGGAAGTTGTGGCGAGCCGCATTAAATCAGTCAGAAGACTTATAACCCCCATCTCCCAAACATACAGCTGGGCCCCAATCTACCTATACGGAAATGATACACACCTGTTTGTGTGATAGCGCGGGATGTGAGTATGGTTTGCAAAGCTCACAACTTTTTTTTCTTAAATGGTGGCAACTGTCCCTGCCCCCCCCCCCCCCCCCCGGATACACCTTCGACTTAGAAGCATGCAAATGCTGTTTTATTGGATACATTAAAGTGACATAAAAATACTTAGCTTTCTAAGTACTAACAGATAAATAACTGAAACACACACACACACAACAATACAAAACTAGGTAAATCATGCAATCCTGAACAAAGATTAGCTGCTGAAAATGATATGATGTATCAGAACATAATGAAATGTAGATTACCAGTTCCACATTTTATATGCAGACAAAAAGCTTAACAGTGGTTAATGTTCTTATAAAATAGTGCAACACTACATTCCAGTTATTAAATTTCATCTTACCAGTCCAATGCTGAATATTGTAAATAAAAGCAGAAAACAGATGTCTGTGCAATGTCTGTTCTTTGAAATTCCCTCTGACTCTGGATCATAGCTGCCTTTGCTCAAATTAAGCTGAAACCAATAGATCAAATTAATTATAGTGGAGTGTTTCAAATATAGCCTAATAATGTGCTTGTTTGTGTAGATGTTGAAGATTTAGTAGACATTTTTGTAATGTCAAAGTCATTTTAATGAGCACAAACAAAGCATGTAAAGTGTGCAAGAAGTCTAAATCACGTTCTGAACCACGTGACTGTGATTATTTAATAAATTAAGTGTGTACTACAGTTTACCATTAGAAGCTGAAATGTATTTTGCCTCATAAAGGAACGACATAAATGTTTGACAAATTTTATTTCAACAGGAAAGACACTACTGATTAAAAAAATAATAGCTTTGGAAACATCCAAATTCCAACATTGTTTACAATCATTCATCTGTGAAATATGCCTCTTCATTTATCATATGTAATAATTAACACCTGTGAAATGCAAAATAAAGATTATTAGTGCTCAAAATAGTTTATAATTGCAGCTTGGCAAGACAAATCCAAACTTTTGATGTATGAAATGAAAATAGTGGTACTCGCAAATTCCCAGCACAGCTTGGGATTTATGCTTGGTGGGAGGTCTGGAAAATAGGATACGCTCAGCCTTGTGAGCCCAAATGAGGAAGCAGAGGCTGCATGATTCAAAAGTTTCAACTACCTCAACTGTGGTGTAATGACCACATGCCCGTCCACATCACATGCAATGTGCTTTGGGTATGAAGAATTGGAGGCCAGTCTGCAGCATGTGGTCTGCAAAATCTGACTGCAAAGTTTCATTACTTAATCACTGACAAGGGTGGTGGAAGGTGTGTGACAGTTCCGAGTCAACACTGATCACAGCTACTGTACTGACAAAATACATCTGCTTGTGAAGCCTTTGCATGAATCAAAATACTTATTGGATATCAACAGTGGAAAACCTAATAACTTTCTTTATTAGTATACTTTTAATCAGTCTATGTAACTTTCTTTAGATGGTGTCAGAATGAATGAAAACCAATAATTATTCATGTGTAAATATCTCCTCTGATCCTCAAACTGCTTCAGTCACATGACTACTACATTGTTGACAAAGGCGTTAAGTTTCACACAGAAATGGAAAGGAAGATTAGGCCTTAAGGTCTTAGTGCAGATGGGACAAGAAGGGTTGAGGAGACAGACAATCCTCAACTGCTGAGACTGAAAATCCTCAACTGCTGAGGCTGAATGCTGTGGTGAGTACCGACCTCCCTGATAGTTAGCAACAAAAACTTTAACAATCTTTCTCAGTAGGGTGGCTTGCACAGACTTCATCATGCTTTAGGGGAGAGGGAATGGCAGATTTCAACATATTAAAAAAAAAGTTTTCATGAAACCTATTGTTCTATACTTTTGTATTAGTTACTACAGTGTGTTAGAAACCTTGTAAAATTTTACCTCAGTTCCTAGTAATAAACATGGGGGCTAAATTTTACACTTACGCTGAAGAATACGGTACTTTTGCTGAAATATATTCCTGCCATTGGGCACTTTTCATCAACCTTTATTTTTAAATCAACTTAACATGTTTCAGTGATGTAATACACCTATAACATATGTATGGATTGTTGTTCATGTGGTCTTCAATCCAGAGACCAGTTTGATGCAGCTCTCTATGCGACTATCCTGTGAAAACTTCATCTCCAAGTACCTACTGCAACCTAGAGCCTTCTGAATCTGCTTAGTGTATTCATCTCTTGGTCTCCCTCTACGATTTTTTCGCCCCATGCTGCCCTCCAATACTAAATTCATGATCACTTGATGCCTCAGAACATGTCTACAAACCGATCCCTTCCTATAATCAAGTTGTGCCACAAACTCCTCTTCTCCCCAGTTTTATTCAGTACCTCCTCACTAGTTATTTGATCTAGCCATCTAGTCTTAAGCATTCTTCTGTAGCACCACTTTTCGAAATCTTCTCTTCTCTTCTTGTCCAAACTATATATTGTCCATGTTTCACTTCCATACAAATACTTTCAGAAACGACTTCCCAACACTTAAATCTATACTCAATGTTAACAAATTTCTCTTCTTCAGAAACAGTTTCTTTTCCATTGCCAGTCTACATTATATATCCTCTCTACTTTGACCATCATCAGTTATTTTGCTCCACAAATAGCAAAACTCATCTACTACTTAAAAAAGGTGTCTTATTTCGTAATCTAACTCCCTCAGCATCATATGATTTAATTTGAATACATTCCATTATCCTCTTTTTGCTTTTGTTGATGTTCATCTAATATCCTCCTATCAAGACACTGTCCATTCCATTCAACTACTCTTCAGATCCTTTGCTGTCTCTGACAGAATTACAGTCTCATCGGCAAACCTCAAACATTTCATTTATTCTCCATGGATTTTAATTCCTATTCCAAATTTTTCTTTTTTTTCCTTTACTGCTTGCTCAATTGAGAGATTGAATGACATTGGAGATAGGCTGCAACCCTGTCTAACTCTCTACCCAAGCACTGGTTCCTTTTCATGTCCCTGTATGTGTATGGATACAAAATTAATATTATAAACATGGAAACAGAGTTTTACAATATTTCCTCTGTAATTGAAGGAAAGTTTTGTTGAGGATATGGGTAGAGAAGTTCCATCTTTTATGTTTGGATCAGGAAGTTCCATCCTAAACTCATTCCTGTTAATATAGCAAATATAATTTCTTTTGAGGAAACCGATTCCAAGTATCTCCTTCCAGATATTTAGCTTTGTAATTCTTGTCTTCTTCATGCCTTACAAATATGACTTTATTTTCTTTGCTTACAAACTTCACAGACACAAAATCATCCTAAATGATCAGCAGTTTTAGCTTCATATTTTCATTAAATGGCAAAAAATTTTATTACTAGAAATCAGGAATTTATTTCTATCTACATTTCAGACTCAGCTTGTAATAGAATAGACATCAGCTACAACTCTTATTGCTGCCTTGAACTAACACCTTCCAATATGGTATTACACTTCCTTCACTTATGCTTGTTTTACAGTTCTTTGCTTTTTTGTGTGAGCCTAGAGCTACAGCTCAAAACAACTGTAGTTTTTTTGTTAATGATTAGTTCCCATTCAGCTGTGCAGTTCTCTTCAGCAAGCAAAGAACCAAGCTATATACTTGTTCTTGAACTGACACCTTCCGGTACCTTATTAAATTTCCTTCACTTATGCTTGATTTACAGTTCTTTGCTTTTCTTGCTGTAAGCCTAGAACTACAGCTCAAAACAGTTGTAAGTTTTTTGAATGATTAGTTCACATTCAGTTGTGCAGTTATCTTCAGCAAGCAAAGAACCAGGCTATATACTTGGTCTCTGGTGCAATCATCTTAATGAATAGCTCGTTCATAATTGATAAGAAACTGGGCGACGTCTTTATTAAAAGCTAGCCGATTGCTCTTGATAAGTTCGTGTTTCCTAATTTTTATTCGATGAGTTGTCGGTGCAGCTCATGAAACCCCTGACACAGAATTCCAGCTATTAAATTTACATTCCTACTATGTATTTTGCTTCGACATAGTCATTTTGTACAGGGCAATTGATATACAAATTGTCATACTTATTAGTATTTGTAAGTCAGTCCACGCTCACGTTCTTCATCTGCAGAAAAAAGTTCTTGATCGACTACTTTGGATGATAAGCTAACAACCTGATGATGCTCATGTCTGATCACTATTACCTTAATATCAACTGCATATGTGCATCATAGAGCAGCGTTCTTGGTCGTATACTCCATATACATCTGCAGCAACTCAAAAGACATGCCTTCTATTATTGATTTCATAGCCTTTGCTGTCCCTTTCTCACTCGCCTCTGCTACACTGCTTTCTGTAAGGTCACACCAAACTTCAAAAGAAAAGAATTTTGTTCTTGCCATTCCATACAGTAATATTTATTTGGGCTGGCAGTATATTTCAACAGTGTTCAAATCTACTCCCAAGGGTTCCCTGAAAGCTGTCCCTTATATTCGCATTAAAATTAAAACAGTTTCTTATTTTACAAAAGGTACTTCAAATGATTTAATGTATATTTGACTACAGAGTCTCTTAATTAATTTGATGAATAAATTGCATTTACCGGTACCTCACTAGATATTCTGTAACAAAAATGAAGTACTGAAGGCAGAACTCAGCTTTAACTTTGCGCAACACGAAACTGTATCCATAGAACGACAATCCTCTTGAGGATAATAATGGGAAGAAACTCGTTACCAGATACTGTTGTATTGTGGAACTTGATTGCCTGTTGACAAGCTAAGCAGAGGCTGCAGTAATAGGAAATTCAAATTGTTGAAAGGTGCCTGCAGTTCATATGTGTTCCCGTCTCCTTTACATTACACCGAGAAACATGTTTAACTCCCATCCATTACTCTTGTACATAACTACTCCCACAATGTCATCACTGAGGTTGCGAATGTTTCGACATTCGATAACTTGCGAGTGAATCTGTGGTGTTTCGGGAATATTACGGCACTTGAAGCTGAGACCTTACCACACCTGAAATCTGTTTTTTTTTTTTTTCATAATAATAAGTCACATGACAATCATATCGACAACGAAACAATGTTTTCAGTTGTATAATATTCATGAACATACTCGATGAGTCATATTTCCTGGGTAATCGAAATGTTCCCTGGATTGTAGCGGGACGGTACCATTACATCTTGGTGGCATCTTGAATGATGAATGAAATATTGGCGTTGTGTTACGTTACAAAGACCGCAAGAATGCTTACGACCTAACAACAATCGCCTAAGATAGTACGCCTGTAGTTCAGTGTAGGTAAAACAGCAACACATTGAGGTCCGGCGGGTTGCCGCATTGGGGTGTTGCAGGCGAGTTAGGTCACCGCTACGTAGCGCAGGAATTTCAGCACTACAGACGAACCACAAATTATTGCACAAACAGTTATTCCTTGATATCAGTTATTTTAAACGTTTAGTAATAACTGGCAGTTAAATGAGCTGTGATTGACTAATTTCATAATTCTGAAGATTGTGTGCCGTAATTTGCATTAACTCTCGCAATACCGGTGTGGGTGCTCACCATTTGAAAATATTGTAATCTAGTCATGTAAATTATATTTTAAAAATTTAAAAAATATATTTATTGTTTTTGATGAACTCTTATAGCTGACTACGTAATTGTTTTGAATTTTTCAGTAAAACGTAACCCAAGAATTCAAGTCTTAGTAATGAATGTGACTTTTCGCAACGAATGTTGTACTCATATTTTCAAGTTCAGGGCGACTCTTACACTTATACTTATCTTTAAATGGTATGTTGCGTAAAAAACAATAACAATTAACTAAATATGCATTTTTTGAAAATTTTGTTGTGTTCATATAATTCCCCTTCCCTTTGTGTGTACATTTCGGGAAATGAGTTGGTATTGGTAAGATGGTGCTAAAAGTTAATGTCAGGTTCTGGACCCGACTTATACGTCAGTAGCAATTTAAAAATGATGTCGTTCATAAAAGTTAACGACAGCAAACGCTTTTTTTCACATTTTTTGTAGTGGGGATAAAGTAGCCTCCTCCTCCCACCTTAAGGAAACAGCGTTAGTATTTTTTGGGTTAACTAACGTGGAACTGGCTGCACGGCCTTCCGGCCAAAAGTCAAAATAAATAAATAAAACTTACGTCTGACGAAATAAAATGCTTTAGCCGCCAGGGTATAAAATATTCATCAGAAAACTTCGTTTTCAAACAATTTCTTAAAATATCATGACGGAAAATAAAATGCTGGCATATGAAAACCTTCCCATGAACCATGGACCTTGCCGTTGGTGGGGAGGCTTGGGTGTCTCAATGATAAAGATAGCCGTACCGTAGGTGCAGCCACAACGGAGGGGTATCTGTTGAGAGGCCAGACAAACGTATGGTTCCTGAAGAGTGGCAGCAGCCTTTTCAGTAGTTGCAGGGGCAACAGTCTGGATGATTGACTGATCTGGCCTTGTAACACTAACCAAACTGCCCTTGCTGTTCTGGTACTGCGAACGGCTGAAAGCAAGGGGAAACTACAGCCGTAATTTTTCCCGAGGGCATGCAGCTTTACTGTATGATTAAATGATGATGGCGTCCTCTTGGGTAAAATATTCTGGAGGTAAAATAGTTCCCCATTCGGATCTCCGGGCGGGGACTACTCAAGAGGACGTTGTTATCAGGAGAAAGAAAACTGGCGTTCTACGGATCGGGGCGTGGAATGTCAGATCCCTTAATCGGGCAGGTAGGTTAGAAAATTTAAAAAGGGAAATGGATAGGTTAAAATTAGATATGGTGGGAATTAGTGGAGTTCGGTGGCAGGAGGAACAAGACTTTTGGTCAGGTGAATACAGGGTTATAAATACAAAATCAAATAGGAGTAATGCAGGAGTAGGTTTAATAATGAATAGGAAAATTGGAGTGCGGGTAAGCTACTATAAACAGCATAGTGAACGCATTATTGTGGCCAAGATAGACACGAAGCCCATGCCTACCACAGTAGTACAAGTTTATATGCCAACTAGCTCTGCAGATGACGAAGAAATTGATGAAATGTATGATGAGATAAAAGAAATTATTCAGGTAGTGAAGGGAGACGAAAATTTAATAGTCATGGGTGACTGGAATTCGAGTGTAGGAAAAGGGAGAGAAGGAAACATAGTAGGTGAATATGGCTTGGGACTAAGAAATGAAAGAGGAAGCCGCCTGGTAGAATTTTGTGCAGAGCATAACTTAATCATAACTAACACTTGGTTTAAGAATCATGAAAGAAGGCTGTATACATGGAAGAACCCTGGAGATACTAGTAGGTATCAGATAGATTATATAATGGTAAGACAGAGATTTAGGAACCAGGTTTTAAATTGTAAAACATTTCCAGGGGCAGATGTGGACCCTGACCACAATCTATTGGTTATGAACTGTAGATTAAAACTGAAGAAACTGCAAAAAGGTGGGAATTTAAGGAGATGGGACCTGGATAAATTGAAAGAACCAGAGGTTGTACAGAGCTTCAGGGAGAGCATAAGGGAACAACTGACAGGTATGGGGGAAAGAAATACAATAGAAGAAGAATGGGGAGCTTTGAGGGATGAAATAGTGAAGGCAGCAGAGGATCAAATAGGTAAAAAGACGAGGGCTAGTAGAAAACCTTGGGTAACAGAAGAAATATTGAATTTAATTGATGATAGGAGAAAATATAAAAATGCAGTAAATTAAGCAGGCAAAAAGGAATACAAACGTCTCAAAAATGAGATCGACAAGAAGTGCAAAATGGCTTAAGCAGGGATGGCTAGAGGGCAAATGTAAGGATGTAGAGGCTTATCTCACTAGGGGTAAGATAGATACTGCTTACAGGAAAATTAAAGAGACCTTTGGAGAAAGGAGAACCACTTGCATGAATATCAAGAGCTTTGATGGAAACCCATTTCTAAGCAAAGAAGGGAAAGCAGAAAGGTGGAAGGAGTATGTAGAGGGTCTATACAAGGGTGATGTACTTGAGGACAATATTATGGAAATGGAAGAGGATGTAGATGAAGATGAAATGGGAGATATGATATTGCGTGAGGAGTTTGACAGAGCACTGAAAGACCTGAGTCGAAACAAGGCCCCCAGAGTAGACAACATTCCATTAGAACTACTGACAGCCTTGGGAGAGCCAGTCCTGACAAAACTCTACCATCTGGTGAGCAAGATGTATGAGACAGACGAAATGCCCTCACACTTCAAGAAGAATATAACAATCCCAATTCCAAAGAAAGCAGGTGTTGACAGATGTGAAAATTACCGAACTATCAGTTTAATAAGTCACAGCTGCAAAATACTAACGCGAATTCTTTACAGACTAAATGTAAAACTGATAGAAGCCGACCTCGGGGAAGATCAGTTTGGATTCCGTAGAAATGTTGGAACACGTGAGGCAATACTGACCCTACGACTTATCTTAGAAGAAAGATTAAGGAAAGGCAAACCTACGTTTCTAGCATTTGTAGACTTAGAGAAAGCTTTTGACAATGTTGATTGGAATACTCTCTTTCAAATTCTGAAGGTGGCAGGGGTAAAATACATAGAGCGAAAGGCTATTTACAATTTGTACAGAAACCAGATGGCAGTTATAAGAGCCGAGGGACGCGAAAGGGAAGCAGTGGTTGGGAAGGGAGTGAGACAGGGTTGTAGTCTATCCCCAATGTTATTCAATCTGTATATTGAGCAAGCAATAAAGGAAACGAAAGAAAAGTTCGGAGTAGGTATTAAAATCCATTGAGAAGAAATAAAAACTTTGAGGTTCGCCGACGACATTGTAATTCTGTCAGAGACAGCAAAGGACTCGGAAGAGCATTTGAACGGAATGGATGGTGTCTTGAAAGGAGGATATAAGATGAACATCAACAAAAGCAAAACGAGGATAATGGAATGTAGTCGAATTAAGTCGGGTGATGCTGAGGGAGTTAGATTAGGAAATGATACACTTAAAGTAGTAAAGGAGTTTTGCTATTTGGGGAGGAAAATAACTGATGATGGTCGAAGTAGAGAGGATATAAAATGTAGACTGGCAATGGCAAGGAAAGCGTTTCTGAAGAAGAGAAATTTGTTAACATCGAGTATAGATTTAAGTGTCAGGAAGTCGTTTCTGAAAGTATTTGTATGGAGTGTAGCCATGTATGGAAGTGAAACGTGGACGATAAATAGCTTACACAAGAAGAGAATAGAAGCTTTCGAAATGTGGTGCTACAGAAGAATGCTGAAGATTAGATGGGTAGATCACATAACTAATGAGGAGGTATTGAATAGAAGTGGCGAGAAGAGGAGTTTGTGGCACAACTTGACTAGAAGAAGGGATCGGTTGGTAGGACATGTTATGAGACATCGAGGGATCACCAATTTAGTATTGGAGGGCAGCGTGGAGGGTAAAAATCGTAGACGGAGACCAAGAGATGAATACACTAAGCAGATTCAGAAGGATGTAGGCTGCAGTAGGTACTGGGAGATGAAGAAGCTTGCACAGGATAGAGTAGCATGGAGAGCTGCATCAAACCAGTGTCAGGACTGAAGACCACAACAACAACAACATATGAAAACTATACTTTTGAAAGCAACAAGTAACATGTAGCTCAGTTACTGTAGCAAAATTATAAATTCAACTTCTGCTACATTACACTCGCTGCAACAAGTGTAGCACTATAGATCATCAAACAAGATAACTGACTGACATGCCTACAAAGTGGTCAGATCGGACCTGTCTCCTTTGTCTTTCTTCCTTGTAAAATAACAAATATCATTACTGGACGGCCTGCTTACAGATGCGCCACTGCCATCCGACAGAGAGATACTACACAAGCCATTGAGAAGTGTTATACTGTCCTATTCACCTATTGTGTAACCAGAGCTGCCTATCTGGAACAAACCACCAGCTCGACAACAGACAGGTTTTTACTAACGCGTGGCGGGGTTCCACACACAATCTACAGTCGTAATGCCCAAATTCTTCATGTCACTAACCCACAGATAATAACACTCGAGATGGATGTCTGTTGACAGTCAGCTCTATTTCTTTCGTTGTCTAGTTTACAAAAAGCGACCTCAGGTGGTTCTTAAATCCCAGGGTTGGCAAATGGTCAGAAAAATAAGTAAAAGTCAGTATTTTGCAGATTGACCATTCTAGTCTGTATTTTCAGTTGTGGTCTGCAAAGGCAATTTCTTTACCATAGCTTTTTTTAAATTTACTTTATATGAAAAAAAGTTTGTAGCTGGTAAACTGATGTTTTCGGTGGCAGATGGACTGAAAAATCTCGGAAAACAGTACAGCAATGGTTTCCCTGTTACTGAAATGGCGCAGGAAAAAAGTCACAATGAAGTTTTTTGTTTGTTTGCGCACAAATTTTTTCGATTTAAAGGCGCTTTAGTGCTACAGAGCAACATGCTTACACCCGGAAACAAAGAGAACAATTTAAAGTGAAACTTCACTTCTACCTTTGTCTTCAGCTCGTCCTGGCTGATTTTGTAATTTCATCTCCCGGAGCTACACAGTCAATTCAGCTTTATTCTGCTAGACAAGCTGCTTCAAGGACAGAGTTAATCTAGTGTTTGAAAATGATTGGAAGGAACTTTCTTTTTCAGCGAGCTTGTGAAAATCTGAAAGAAACTTTTGAGGCAATATTTCCTGGAAGTGTTTCTTTGAATTCACCCATACAAAGGCAAAGCAAGATATTTAGAACGTGACGCCTTAGCTCCATATTTTAAAAAAACATTTAGGGGTGATGTTGGAAGAGCACATTTCTCTCTTTGATTTGATGAAATTGCGGATAGAGTTCGAAAGAAAGTGCTCCAAAATGCAGTTAAATACTGGTCTGATTTCAGACAAATGATAATGACATAACATCTAAAGACTTTTCTTATTGGTGAAGCTACAGCTAGCGATATTTACTTGTAGTTAAATGAAGCCTTGATTAATGCCCAGCTTCCTCGAAGCTACTGATGATAGGTTGTGATGGACCTGATGTTAACAAAACTATGAATCGTCTTATGAATAATTCTGTGATCACGTTGATTGATTTTGGCTCATGTAACATGCACATCAAACATAATGCATTACAAAAAGGATTACAATACTTTAATGAAAATGCTTTGGACATGATCTTGTTCTATAGTGTTTTTTTGATAGACAGTTATCTAGCTAGGCAAATTTTGAAAAAATACAATCACATATGAAACTTTTAGGTCATCAGATTATGGAACATGTTTCCTCTGGGTGGCTGACATTAGAATTAGCTGGAGACAGACTTTTAGAGCAATGGTCAGCTGTTGACAAATACTTTCTTCATAACCCAGCACAAAAACAAGCTGATGAGTTGTTAAACTATTAAAAAACGGAACTGCTAGAGCAGAAATTATGTTTGTTCTTGCAAGAGGTTGTACATTGGTTACTTTCGAAAGAGATATCCTTTAATGCATATAGAATGAACTCAGAAACCTCGTGAGAACATTCACGAATTAATTCTGTGTAGGTGCTGCTCCAATAAGTCTGGAAGCATTTTGTAGTAAGTATTACTTGCCATTGAAAAACAGTGTTCGACACTACAGAAAGTAAATATCTCAGGTAGCTAACTGCACTATAAAGATACTATATTTCCATGCAAGCTAGAAAGCCCTGTGTCTGCTTGTAAACATATTTTGGAAAAGTTTCCTTTGGATAAAACAGTGTTGTGGTATCTTCGATGTTTGTATCCTACAAAGAGGGTTGAAGAAGGCTCATACAAAAATATAAGCTAGTGATATTAACTGGCGACACAACGTTCTCTAGAACTGCGCTGTACATACGAGTAAACTTCATTACACAGATGACTGTACGTAGTGTTTTCTTGTGATCAGATGCTTAATGTAAAATTACAACCATACAAGTTTTGAGGGTAGTACAAAATTTTTCTTCGAGCCGTTGATTCACAGACCAAGTTGCCACTTAAATTACTTTGTTACGCAGTGTGTACCAACAGACTGAAAACAAAATGTTGTTGATATCAAACTAGCCTGGAGCAAGACCGACACTCATTCTTCTAGCCCTAACACCAGAAGTAGCAAGTGGAGGTGACGTAGTGTAATTTTGTTGTAGCATTAAAGATATTTAAGATCTATTAAAAGGAAACTGCTTTTTCTGCAAGTTTGTTTTTTCACAATTGAAAATTTTGGCTACAGCATCGTTTTCAGACGGACCCGCATAAAGATAGTTGTAGTAATAGTAGTTTTACTCATAGAAATAGAGAAATAAAATCCAGAACAGGGCCTCATTTACGCGTGGGGTATCTATACTGTAGTCTTTGTTTAAATGCTGTGATGCGGGCTCTGTTATAATCACAAAATATTTAGACATTATTATTTTGTACGGGCTTATTCGGCTGTTTTTCTCAATCGACAACTGATGTGACTTAAATCAGCATTCACCTCTAAGACCTCGCGGTCCCTTACATAAAATTTCCTGTGCAGTTCGTTCAAACGTGTGGCTCATCAGTTGGCAAAACCATAAAGGCTTAAAAAATGTGATTACCGGTAATGGAACTTGATGGTCTGAAGTGAGCATTTCGTGGAAACCCTGTTTCTCCCGTTCCTAACGTTATACAAATTAGGGCCTCATACAAATCAGGACTCCTAATACTTTTGAGCTCTTGAACTATGGAAAACCGTTTTGAAAAACTTTTTTCCCTAAGGAGATACTGCGAGAAACGTACATAATGTCTGAAGATCCATAACGTCTGACGGTTCACAGAGTAGTGACGTCATGACAAAGTAACGCGTCCACCTTGATTGGAATTCAAAAGTCAGTGAAACAAAATTCTTTTTTAAAAAAGATAAGAGCGAATTCTTATCAAAAAATGTTTTTGTCGTAACAATTGATGCTGTTTCTAAAACTGAAATACTGACTTAAAAAAGGTATGAGGCAATCAAATGGGAAAATAAAAAACAAATTTTAATTTTGTGACATGAATCTAAAGTGCTCGTCATTTATGACGGCGGCCGAGTTTAGGTTCGTTCTGCGCATCTGACGTCACAAAACACAGTCAGCCAATGAACAGAGAACGACGTTGCCAGAGCTCGACTGTAGTGCAGACCACGGACGAGTACCTTCAGTTTTAGAAACGTTCAGTCATAAATAAAGTGATTGAACAAAGGAGTGTCTTGATAGCAGACTTTTATAGAAAGTTTGGAAAAAAAGCATTCTTTATACCAATTGCTATTAATTAATTAAACCAAACAAGTAATAAGCCTCCTAATTCAGGCGATAGCAAGGAAAGAAAGGTGTTTGTATCATTCTCACTAACCGCTTTTTCGCAATAAAGAACAGCGGTAATTGTTTATTTCCTATTGTACTTCGACGAAACGTGAGTAATTGATAGTCATACCAACAGTGTTTGTCGGTATTTTCGTGATATTTTAAAGTCCTTCAAGAGTTGTATTAAATGTTGTGCTGCGTTAGCGGACGAGGTGTCTCACTTCATGAATTTTATTCGTTTGAATGTAATTTTTTGAAATTTCTAATGGCAACTATACGCTATGGACTTTTACCTCTGCAAACTCTTCAAAATTTCGTGCAATGGTTTACTGCATGTAATGCTGCACAATAACTGCGTTGAACTTCGAAACAAAATTAAGTCATTTATGGGGAGAAGGTATCAGTTTAGAAGATATGTAAAAATCAAATTTTTGGGCCAAATAGTATTTGTGAAATCGAATGATAAAGTGTGTCAAAGCAGTGCACCATGTGTCTACACAGGCGAGCAGTGCAGTGATGACAAAATCGCGCACTGCGCGGAATGCGGAGGGCACGTCTCTGTAGCAGCGAAAGGGTTAATGCGGGCGTGGTGGCTTTACTTCATGAACTGCGCGCTCCCCCCTAAACGTAAGTTTGCGAACTATAGTATGGCGCTGCTTCTCTTGACGCGTGCAAATGGCTCTGAGCACTATGGGACTTAACAGCTGTGGTCATCAGTCCCCTAGAACTTAGAACTACTTAAACCTAACTAACCTAAGGACATCACACACATCCATGCGCGAGGCAGGATTCGAACCTGCGACCGTAGCAATCGCGCGGTTCCGGACTGCGCGCCTAGAACCGCGAGACCACCGCGGCCGGCTTGACGCGTGCAACTGGCAACGCAGCAATCTCTCGCGTCTGGGCGGGCATGCGCGAACCGCCAAGATAAAAGAATTGAACTATAGTGTACCAAGAGTGGAATTAAAAGTTTACCATGAAAGTTATCATTTTATTAAAATGGTATCACTCAGAGGGCTTCGCTGATTTCACACACATTGTCGGAATCTGACGCTGAATCCGCCCTTGACATTGCGTAGTATCTCTAACGGAAAGTTGAGAATGCCTTGGCCAATTCGCTCCTTCAAACCATCTCTGGTCCTTGGATAGTTTTCCTGGAAAACTTTTGAACTCATGGTAAGCCCAAAGGAAAAATTGTGGAGCCGATAAAGCTGATAATCGGGGTGAACACACAGCATCGTCATTTCTGTAGATGAGACGCCAAGGAAACGCGAATATAGGTACAACTATTGACGCAACAGCAGTATGGTTTGTTGCACCATCCTTCTGGAAGAGCGTTTCTTCATCTAGATTTGGAAGATGACACGGAATTCCGCAGAGGCAAATTAAATTGTCCCCAGAAGCACTTTGAGCACAACAAAATTATCCGAGGTTTTGTAATACGCCTTTATAGCAAACACACGTTGCACACTTAACCTTCATGGCTACTAAAACTTGCTCCCTCCTGCACGCCCTCGATCAAGTCCTTCACTTCCATAAACCCTCACCACGACATCCAACCAGTCCTCAAATCACACCGTTTGCCTGCGCGCCTTGTATAAGAACCTTCTCATGATGTTAATAACTAGTGTTCAATCCCTTAGTGATTCTGATTCTTTACATTTTTGAATCTCGTGGATTCATTAAATCGTAAACTTATAAAGAAAAATTACCTCAAATACTGCTTTATAGGTTTTTATTTCGAAAAGTGCTCTAAAATCTGTTTTTGCGACTTATTTTCACGAATTTTCACGACATTGTTTACTCAGCAATAGCTGTCTACTTAGGTCGTGCCACGCGATGTCGACTGTTAGAGAGGGTGCGGGGGCACGTTGCGCATACCCAGTTCAAGTAGCGAAGTCCTTGTGGCCAACATCAGGCGTCTCATTGTTTCTTATGGTGAGTAGAAAAAATGGAGTTTAGGGTGTAGCGCGTGTGCGTGTACTAGCTGACACGACTGCAAGCTGCTGCGATTCTACCTGGAGCGCTATAATAGTCGAAATTAGCGAATCGTGACGTATAAAATATTGTTCACTAAATGAAAAGATTTTAAGAAATGCATGTTAGCTTTGCTGCATTGAATTTTACACATTCATTCCGATCGGTTTCGGCTCTCAACCTTCATCCAGGAAAAAAGCAGAAAACATGTCGTCAGTTGAAAACCGAAACCGGTCATAATAAACGTGTAAAATTCAATACAGCAAGGTAACCGTACATTTCTTAGAACATAATCGTGCTGTAGATTCTAGCCTAAATAAATGTTTGAATGACAAGAAACTCGCTGGAAAATGAGTTATTTAATACAGTCATTATTGCTGTGAAAAAAAACATGAATCTCTGCATCAGAGGATGTCTCACAGAATTTTAAAAGGGACTGTACCTATATTTTAGTGCCGGAGGAGAATCAGTAAAAAGACAAAGAGTAAATGAGGAGGAGCCGAACTGTACCTGCGTCTGGGACTGGCTAGACGGCTCCACCCTGTCGCTAGAGCTGCAGCAGGCACCCATCTCGCCTGAAAACACACAGCCACCATTAATTCGCTTCAAACAGCACTCTATGCACTCTATGCTATTTCTCAAGTATTAATTCATACTCTAATGTATTCCTCATTTTCTTTCAGTTGGACACATGTATCAATTACACTACTGGCCATTAAAATTGCTACACCAAGAAGAAATGCAGATGATACACGGGTACTCATTGGACAAATACATTATACTAGAACTGACATGTGATTACATTTTCACGCAATTTGGGTGCATAGATCCTGAGAAATCAGTACCCAGAACAACCACCTCTGGCCGTAATAACGGCCTTGATACGCCTGGGCATTGAGTCAAACAGAGCTTGGATGGCGTGTACAGGTACAGCTGCCCATGCAGCTTCAACACGATACCACAGTTCATCAAGAGTAGTGATTGGCGTATTGTGACCAGCCAGTTGCTCGGCCACTATTGACCAGACGTTTTCAGTTGGTGAGAGATCTGGAGAATGTGGTGGCCAGGGCAGCAGTCGAACATTTTCTGTATCCAGAAAGGGCCGTGCAGGGCCTGCAACATGCGGTCGTGCATTATCCTGCTGAAATGTAGGGTTTCACAGGGATAGATTGAAGGGTAGAGCCACGGGTCGTAACACATCTGAAATGTAACGTCCTCTGTTCACAGTGCCGTCAATGCGAACAAGAGGTGACCGAGACGTGTAAGCAATGGCACCCCATACCATCACCCCGGGTCATACACCAGTATGGCGATGACGAATACACGCTTCCAATGTGCGTTCACCGCGATGTCGCCAAACACGAATGCGACCATCATGATGCTGTAAACAGAACCTGGATTCATCAGAAAAAATGACGTTTTGCCATTCGTGCACCCAGGTTCGTCATTGAGTACCCCATCGCAGGTGCTCCTGTCTGTGATGCAGCGTCAAGGGTAATCGCAGCCATGGTCTCCGAGCTGATAGTCCATGCTGCTGCAAACGTCGTCGAACTGTTCGTGAAGATGGTTGTTGTCTTGCAAACGTCCCCACCTGTTGACTCAGGGATAGAGACGTCGCTGCACGATCCGTTACAGCGATGCGAATAAGATGCCTGTCATGTCGACTGCTATTGATACGAGGCGGTTGAGATCCTGCACGGCGTTCCGTATTATCCTCCTGAACCCACCGATTTCATATTCTGCTAACAGTCATTGGATCCCGACCAACGCGAGCAGCAATGTCGCGATACGATAAACCGCAATCGCGATAGGCTACAGTCCGACCTTTATCAAAGTCGGAAACGTGATGGTACGCATTTCTCCTCCTTACACGAGGCATCACAACAACGTTTTACCAGGCAACGCCGGTCAACTGCTATTTGTGTATGAAAAATCGGTTGGAAACGTTCCTCATGTTAGCACGTTGTAGGTGTCGCCACCGGCGTCAACCTTGTGTGAACGCTCTGAACAGCTAATCATTTGCATATCACAGCATCTTCTTCCTGTCGGTTAAATTTCGCATCTGTAGCACGTCATCTTCGTGGTGTTGCAATTTTAATGGCCAATAGTGTACATAACTCCGCAGAACACTTCATTACACATTCAGAAGCTCTTAACTGAAAAGAAACTGAGTAAAAAGAACGTGAAACTATGACATTATAGAATGAAGGAAACTCTGAAAATAACACTAAAAATGACAATAATGCTGTCATGGTTCTCGGGTGTACTGCCAGATCCGATCGCGAGAGGCCCACGTTATTACGGCGGACAACCGTTCCAGGCAAAACACGAGCTTTATTAAGGACAGTGAAAGACGGCACGGGTCTCGAAAAAGCGGTGGTGTACCAAGTTTCACGGAAAAACTTATACTGGACAACGATCCGCGCAACTGAAGATCGCTGTGCAGAAGGTGAGACATGAGCGCCTCACCTTCTTACTTCAGCCCAACAAGTTTGCAAAAGTAGGCCACTGCACTGAAGATGGACTTTGTAAGTGAATTACCAGCAAAAGAAAGTGCCGGCTATCATCGATAAATTTTGGGACTATTCTCGAAGAAGTTACTGAAATTCGTGTGACTGATAATTTAATCAACAGGGTCATTGGCTTTCAACTGAATAAGGCATGAATGCCAATACTAAGGTCCATCAAATCAAACCGTGACACCAGGCCGCGAGATGTGAAGGGACGGCGGGCAGAAGGCAATTGGGTCCAACCCGTCCATTGCCGCAGCCGCACGCTAATTGTAAAAACTGCACCAACCAGCCCCAGCACAAAGCATAGGAAATTGTAAGTATTTTAGATATACATCAAGCAAATTCGCCAAAAAGCAGGTACCACCTTCATATTACAAATGTGTTAGAAATATAAATAAAAATAAATATTACTTTGAAAAGCTGTGAAAAATAAATGTATAACTCAAATGGCTGAATAGAGCAACAAGATGCTCTCAAGCATCCCGCCCTATCTCCATCAGGGAAATGGAATGAAAGGATTTTTTTTTTTTTTTTTTTAAAGCAGATACTTCATTCCATCTCCGGACCACCTGATGATGGCTGAACGATTGTCCGCCGAACAGGAAAGTCTCACATCACAAACTATAATAATTACTGTAATTGCAAGTCACGTATTGCGACGTCACGCATGTAGCACTTCACTGTATTGCACAACAGAATTTCGCAGAACAGCTTATATAATATACAGTTAACATTTCCAGTCGCCTTGGCAAAGTTAATTAAAAATACAGTTAATTTTGGCGACTCATTTTTTTATCAAATAGAGTTTGCGTAATTACACAACTTGTATTGTTCAGGATAACAACACAGAAACACTAGTATACAGAATAGCAGTTCAGTTTACTGCAGTTTCAGTTCACGAAAAATAACTGGTAGAAAAGTTACAACGGTCCATCGCCCCACATGGCTCTGTAAGAAAAGGAAGATTAGAATTTAACGTCTCGTCAACGTCGAAGTCATCGGAGAAGGACCACACGCTCGGATTGTTTCAAGCATGGGAAGGAAAGCTGTCATGCCCTTTCACGGGAATCATCCTGTTTGAACCGCCGTCCTCGCACATGCGCGTCCAGTGTGCTAACCACAGCGCCACATCCGTACGGCTATGAGAAGGCGTCGTGAGCTACGTCGTCGAATTCTTGTGGTCATCCTCTGCGGCGGGTTGACGCGTGTGGGCTGTCCCATTTCATTTCGGACGACAGGAAACTTCGCTTTTTTGTGGAGGCTCAATTTTCAGTCATCTAAAGTAGACGTTCAGGTTTTATCTTCTGCAAAACTCGCATCTGCGACAAACAAGTGCTTCCGAGTTTTTTTTTAAGGGTGCAGCTAAGGTACCTTAATAAAAACACTAGATTCTAAGACTCGTGACTCAGAAATCAGCCAAAGTAAAATTCACAAATAAAATTCAAAATCAAGGTAAAATTTTATAGTTTGAGGTGGTATTTACACGACATTTTTAGAACTGAAATTTAATGTTAAATTTCATCATTTTTCGTATGTTTTCTGATTAACGCACTTTTAAATGGAATTACAATTGTGCGATGCTGTTCAGGATTTGATTTAACAACAATGTTACTAAACGTTTTTGTGTATCTTCAATAAAGAACTGTAGAAAAAATAAAAAGGAAATAGAAACAACTGCAGCACCCATGAATTATGACCATATCTTTGTCGATCGCCTGCTGTTTATGTTTTACGGCAGCTCATCTCAACCAAAGTGCAGTGTGAGCTTAAATACGCATTATTAATTATTTTTCACGTTTCAGACAAGATTCTCCATAGAATTTAAAACTGAAATCAAAGCGTAATAGAAAGTGTTTCGGGCCTATAGAAGGTTAATCTTTAAAAAAATTGTGTTTATGCTTAATAATCAATAGAAGATCTTTAAAAACCGTATTCATTATTGTTGTGTTATTGTTATATGCGTCCATCAACAAAGGCATTCAGCTTCAAAATGAATCGTCCCCACCGAATTGCCATGTACGACTCTTGAGCTGGACAGAAAACTGTCACTTTCAAAAAATAACGCAAATTTTAACGAATTATTTCTGGAAAACTAGTTAAGATAAAGTAAGAGATAACTTTATGAAAGTTGTTTTCTTTTACAGTATTGTTAACTGAGACGTGTAAAAATTATTAATGATTTTAAAATATACGAGGTCAGTTTTCTCACTTTTCGTCCATCTGAAATGGGATTAGCCCATTTGGAAGCACTGTGTCTGCGCCATTGGAGATGCACCCTAGACGCTATCGACCTTGGAACCCGATGGCTCCTGAAACCCCACGACGTTGTCGTTGCGTGACTACGAAATCGAATAAAGCGCTGTTGGTATCACATCTTCTTGAGGACGAGCAGGATCAATAGTTACTAACAGTGCTAATGCTGTTGAAAAGAATTGATTCTCATACGCAGAGGATAAGCGCTGTGCCTTTGGCCGACAGAGGTAACTACCAGTCGTATCGTCTATATCGCTGTGGCAGGCCGGCCTTCAGACATTTATGCTATGTGGGTTACATACTCAAAACACGCATAGGGGCTCTGCGCTTTCTGAGAATGGGAACAGTGCGTTTTAATGAGCTCTTTCGCTTATCTGATACGTCATATTCGTAGTTTCATATCATTGAGTACTAAATACAAAGATGAACATCAATATTAGTTTGTTAGCGTAGTCGTTTTCTGCAACAAGTATTTGAATATAATTTTGTAGCTCCAACTGCTCCTTCTTGCTGCAATATACTGTAATATTTATTTGTATCCCAGTAGCGTTTGACATTGTTTGTTAAAAACATCTTTAGTGAATTTTTTCTGGAATAATGAAGTTTTCTTTTTATTTTTAGATTCAGGACAGTTCACACTGTATTTTATACATGACGAACATGTTACAGTTACTCGTCGATCCTGCCAAAGTCCGCATTTCCTCTCATCTGCTCTATACACGTACGACAAATAGGCATCTGTTCAAGTCAACATCTTTTGATTTTGTAATATTCATACTTCGTTAATTAAATGATGTGAAACAATTCACGGTTGATCTGGCGAGAAGTTCAGGTTTATGTTACAGGAACTGTGATCGATTTTTTTTCAGCACTGGAAATGTTTTTCTTAATCCTGAGAAATAAAGTTGGAAATGTTTAAGGGGTATTCGAGGACGAGCTGTCTTCATCGTAAATCTCGCGAGGGCATGTTTTGTTCCATCCATATTCTGACTGATCTGATATGGCCCGTCACGAATCCCTCTCCTGTGTCAGTCTCTTCACTTCCACCAACGTCTTCAATTATCTGTTGGATTATTCCAGTTTTTGTCTTCTCCTACAGTTTTCATCATCTACGGCTCCCTCTAGTACCGCGGAAGCTGCTTTTTGACGTCGTAACACATGTCCTGGCACTCTCTCCCGTGTTCTTGTCAATGTTTTCCACACGTTTATCTCTACACCGATCCTGCAGAGAACCTTCTCATTCCTCTCTTAACAGTCCACCTAATTTCTAACATCCTTGTTTACTACCATATCTCAAACACCGAATCTCTTCTTTTCCGGTTTTCCCATAATTCATGATTCTCTATTGTACTATGCTGTGCTTCAAACGTACGTTCCCGCAAACTTCTTCCTCAAATTAGGGTTTATGTTCGATACTAGCAGACTCTGCAGCGGTCTGGACAGAGAACTCAGGAAGAGACTCATAAAATGTCTTGTATGGAGTGTTCTTCTATATGGCGCTGAAATATGGACTATGAGGAAGAAAGACAGAGAAAGGCTGGAGGCTTTTGAGATCTGGACATGGCGGAGGATGGAAAGAATAAGTTGGATGGACAGAGTAAAAAATGAAGAGGTACTGAGAAGAGTGGGAGAGAAAAGACAGTTACTAGATGCAATAAAGAGAAGAAAAAGAAATTGGATTGGGCGTATATCAAGAAAGAATGACGGAATGATAAAAACACTTTTAGAAGGTTATGTAGAAGGGAAAAGGAAGCGAGGAAGGAAGAGATTCCAGATACTGGATGACATGATGTACGGTACAACATACAGCAGCCTTAAGAAGGAAGCAATGGATCACAGAAAATGGAGAGGCAAAGGACCTGCTAATATAGCAGATAACTAATGATGATGATGACTAGTAGACTTCTTTTGTACTTATTTGCCAGTGCTAGTCTGTTTTTGATATCCTTGCTTCGTCCGTCCACCGATGTTTTGCTTCCAGTGTAGTAAAATTCCTTCACTGCGTCTACTTCTTCGTCCCCAGTGTACATGTGAAGTTCAGCGCTACTCCCATTTCTGTTACTCCTTATTACTTTCATCTTCATTTCGTATACTGTCAGTCGCATGATAAGTGCTCGTTAGACTGTTCATTCTATTCAACAGATCCGCAATTCTTCCTCAATTTTACTGAGGACAGCAACGTCATCAGCAAATCTTAGCACTGGTCATCAGCAAATCTTAACACTGATATCTTTTCACCCTGAAATTTAATCCAAATCCTGAACCTTTCTTTTGTTTCCGTCATTGCTTCTTCGATGAAGAGATCGAAAAATAGGGACAGCGGCTGCACTTCCGTCTTACACCCTTTTTAATCCTAGCTCTTTGTTTTTGGTCCCCCATTCTTATTTTTCCTTCTTCGTTGTGGTACGAATTGTATATTATCCGGCTTTGCAACACGTTATAGTGTAGAACGGTTTTTGTAGGTCAACGAATCCTGTGAACGCGTCTTGATTTTTCTTAAGTCTTGCTTCTACTATCAAGCTCAACGTCAGAACTGCCTCTCTGGTGGCTTTACCGTTCCTAAAGCAGAACCAGTCGTTGTCTAATACATCCTCAGTTTTCTTTTCTATTCTTCTGTATATTATTCTTATCTACAGCTTGTCAGTATGAACTGTGAAGCTGATTGTGGAGCAGTGCTCACACTTTCCTGCCCTTGCTATCTTCGGAAATGTGTGGATGATATTTTTCTGAACGTCTGACGGTATTACGTAGATTCTAAAAATTTCCTTTAATAGTTGTTTGCTTGCCACTTTCCCCAGTGCGTTGAGAATTTTCGAAGGCAGAAATGCTGCCTACGCCTTCCGAGTTATTCGATCGCAAGTCTTCAAAGCTGTATTAAATTCTGACTCTAAAACTGGATCCCATATGTTTTTGATATCAACTCTCATTTCTTTTTCTATTACGTCATTAGACGCTTCCACCCGCTCTCGGTGTACTCTTTCACCCACCCGTTCTCGTCTCTGTGTTTAACAGTAGAATTCCACTTGAACTCTTAATGTTGACACCTTCGCTTTAACTTTACCGGAGGTTGTCTTGACTTTTCTATATGCTGAATCACACCTTCCGTCAACCACTTCTTTTCCAATTTCTTCGTATTTTTCCTGTGGCCATTTCGCTTTGGATATCTATTTTATTTACGAGAGACTTACATTGTAGAATTCTTGTCTTTTCCTGAAGAATTTTGTACTTCCCCCTTTCGCCTCACAATCCAGTGCCAGATATCGCAGTGTCTGTGTGATAATAATACAGTCCAGTCGGGTTCTCTCTTGTCCCCAGGACTTTTCCATCTACACTTCCTCCTCTTTTGACTTTCGAACGGTGTATTCGCTTACAGTAGCTGAAATTTATTGCAGAGACCATTTAGTTTTTCTCCCCTTCATTGCTACTACCGATCCCATATCCTCCCAAAACTCTGTCTACTATTCCTTCCCCGATCACAGCTTTCCTATCAATCATGATTATTTGATTTTCATCTCATACTTCCTCTACCTTTTCATCTTCTCACTTGTGTAATCAGCATGTACACCTGAACTGTTGTTATTGCCGCTAGTTTGCTGCACATTCTGGTGAGCATAATCCAGTCCCTCAACTGTTCACAGTAACTCACTCTGTGCCCTGTCTTCCAATTCATGACGAATCCTATTCCCATTACACCATCTTCTGCTGTTGTTAATATAACCCTACGTTCATCTGCTTAGAAATCCACTGACTCCCATTATATCACATTCAGATCTCAGGCATTCGACTCTCCGACTCGTAGAATGTTTACCATTTCGTTGGTTATTCATTGTTCTACTCGTGATCACCTCCCCCTTGGCAGTCTCCAACCTGAGATCCGAAGGGGGGACTAATCGGGAATCTTTTGCAATGGAGAGATAAACATGATTTTTTTTTCGATTGTAGCTCACATATCCTGTGTTTAATGCAGTGGTTTTCATTGCCATCTGCACCTCATGCCATTGACCACTGCTGATTCTTCCACGTGTTAGGGACAGTCTTTCACTCGCAAGAGCAAGAGGATTCCTAAAACCTATCCGCTATTTTGTTCTCTTTGACAAGGCAATTGGCAGTAGGAGGTTGACTTGCTGTACCAGAAGTCTTCGGATGCCTTTTCTGAGCATTTTATTCAAAATTTAAGCAGTGGTTGTGATCGAACCTGAGGTCCAGGATGTTTCGATGCACTAGAGTAAAGTAAGAGTTATTATGGTGCTTACGGAGTCATACAAACCGTCATGAATGGAACGGGTAAGGCAGCGGGAAATATTGGTAAGAAGAATACTCCACGAAAAGAAGTACGGCTCCTTGTGTAACCTGTGTACAGGTAGAGGCAATGGTTCGTTGGCCGTCTGACGGTCACAAATTACGCACTCGTGTACTGCGTATGCATTGTCGCCAGCAGGGCGACTCGCTCTGAAGCACAGATCAAGGCTGCCATGCTCGCCGAAGCGTCTGACGGAACGCATATCCAGTTCGCTCCACAGACGTGTCGCGCTTTGCAGCGGAGCTATTGGCAATTTGGCAATAACACACGTTGCAATGTGACACTCTTACTGAGGGGGGGCTTCTTACTGAAAATTTTTCCGTTATAATACAAACTTTCACAGATGGTGGCAAGGCTCCCTTGTCCAGAAACGATAGAGAGTGAATTTACAAAGCCAAATGCGTCGTGGCGTAACTCTGTCAGTGGAATACGAAAACATACGAGTAATTATTTGGACAACGCAAAGTTTGTGAAAAAGAGTCTTCAGATTTCGCAAGACTACACAGGGTAACTCACCTAAAAGTTGCACCGAAATACTGCGTAAATGTAAAGCGATATTGATGTATGGTTTTCACAGAATGAATTGGTAGTCGAGGACTCGTATTATTAGCTAATAAACAGACTGTAATACTACTTATAAAGTGTGTTTTTGTGCAAATAGACCCTTTACACTTTTTTAAATGGAACAATGCCTATTGACATTAACAGACTAAAAGTAGGGTAAATCAGAATGTAAATGATGTTTGTTGCAGGCTTCTAGTGCGAGTCGTTTACGAGTTTTCGTATTTTGAAAAGTCCCTACACCGACACTTGGTTGTGTCATTCAACCTGCGTAGCTGCTAGGTTCGATGTTGTTATGTTTGCAAAATGTTCAAATGTGTGTGAAATCTTATGGGACCTAACTGATAAGGGCATCAGTCCCTAAGCTTACACACTACTTAACCTAAACTATCCTAAGGACACACACACACACACACACCCATGCCCGAGGGAGGACTCGAACATCCGCCGGGACCAGCCGCACAGTCTGCCTGCAGCGCCTTAGAGCGCTCGGCTAATCCCGCGCGGCTGTTATGTTTGCCTACAGTGTGCTTGTGTGTTCATTGAGTGCAATGCAACTTGCTGGTCAGTTAGTGTGTGACAGTACAACCAGTAGGTCGTGACTGGACGTGGAATTTACCAATACGAGAACAAGCTCCTGGTGTAAAGAGAGTGTAGGAAGAATGCAGTTCGTTCTTGTACTGTGCGTGCGGCAAGATATCCCAATAACAACAATCTTCTCGGCAATAATTTATCAACCTTTTCAAACAGTTACGTGAAAGTGGTATTGTAACATCTAGACAACATAACAGAAGAAAACAGGCGACGACAGAAGAGAGGGAAATTAATATTCGTGCTGCTGTTGCAGTTGATCCACACGTTAACTCCCGCGCAATCGCATGACGAAATGGCATTAATCAGGCACTTGTCCTGTGCATGGTCCATCGACATAGGTACCATGCCCATCAAGTCTCTCTCTAGCAAGAGCTGCATGGAAACGATTATGAGAATCGTGTTAACTTCTGTACATGTAGAGCATACTGCGGATGTGTTATGTATTTTGTTTGGTGATGAAGCCATATTTACCAATCATGGCCAGTTAAACCGCCGAAACATGCACTATTGGACTTTTGACAATCCTCGTTGGCTTCGTCAGGACGAACGTCAGCATCCATGGAGTGTAAACGTCATATGTCCATTTTTCCTGGTACACTGAACGCACATAAATATCGCAACCTTCTAACATATCATCATCCACGGATGCTGGAAGACGTTCCTATGCGGATTAGGAGGAACCTGTGGCACCAACATGATGGCTATCCAGCCCATTATGGACATATTACCATTGCATGTCTTCACCGATCGTTTCCAAAACGTTGGATTGAAATCAGAGGACCTGTACCTTGGACGACCCGTTCCCGTATTTGACGCCTCCACACTATTTTCTGTGGGTAAAGCTGGAAGACGCTGTCTACAAGGACATGCCAATTTCAGCCGATGATATGCAACGACATATTTCTGCTGCCTGGACCGTGTGCAGCAGTCGTACGGTACCAGAATGGTAACGTGTATTGCCCCTACCGGTGGTCATTTTGAAAACAACCCGTGATGGTCAGTTGTCTCGTTACAGATCAGAACCTGCAAAACTAGTGAGCCGCGGCGAGCTGGCGCCAGTGTTATTTTGTTCATGTATCGTTGAGATCGATTGTGATTGAGCTAAGCTATCTTTGCTTTTCGCGTGTCTTACCTTTCGGGTTGGCGGGTGAAGAGGGTTGGTTGTTAGCCTTCGCCGGGTAACCCTGGAGATCTCGTGACATTCGCTGGGAGACGAGTGTCAACGGCTGCCGAACGAGTGTGATGACGGTTATATGTTGTGGTGTGAAGTTGGTCGGGCGTTTTGGCGACATGGGCAGCTTGGAGATACAAGTTCTGTGACTTCACTGGGAGCAAAATTTGAGGTGAAGCTGTGGAACCTGCTCCCTCGTATTGTGTATGTGATATGAAGTAAGTGGTCGTAATTGTTTTGTTGACTGCCGCACTCAGAGCCATTTGAACTTTATTATTGTGCTGAGACTTTCATAGTCGAACTTTAAGATGGTGTGGAAGAGTTCAGTTGGCCTAGTTAAATGGTGGCCGTTATTTGAAACTCTTCTCAGAAGTATTACTAGTGCTTTGTGTCTCTTGTAATCAAATGATTTTATGTTGGCATTTTCAAAGCCTGCACTCTATTAATCCATTTGTCCATGCGTAAAATGCTTAAGGTTAAAGTTGCGATTCTGTCAGTTGTGTAACGTCTCCCTTTACACGCTTGCCCATACATCGAGTCAAAGGTTCTGCCTAGTGTTTCTATGTTTCAGAGTTATTGGAATGTCTTTGTGATTCCGGCAGAAACTTTTCATTGTGCCAGCGCTATGGCGGGGAGTGACGTGTCGTCCGAGGTCTAGGCCTGGCAGTGTTTAAGAACCTGGCCACTACCGGGAGTTGTTCACAGATTGTCTTCCGAAGTTTAGTATTTATATTCATTCCGCCAAGGCGGGTTAAGCTGGTAGAGACATAAATATATATTGTATATAACCTGTTCGAATATGAACCTGTTTCCTTAAATATTAGGTACTGGTAAATGGCTAAACCTTAAGCTGCTTAGCATCTGCTGAGTTCCTTGCGCAGCTCTTTCTAGTAATTTTTTATCAACACGTCTGAGCACGTGAACTTTTATTTTTAAAGATCAGTGTTTCTGCTGCAGTTTTTTTTTATTTTAGTGGTTCTATCATGTTATATAACTGGATCTTAGCTTCGCACTGTGTTCAAGTGTCATTAAGTCACCCTTTACAGGTAACTGATAAAGTGCTATGCTTAACGTTTCTAGAAATGCCTGGCACATTAAGTTTTTATAACTGTCTCGCAAGGGACTGTTTATTTGAGTACTGAGTACGTTAGCTTTCTAACTGAATTTGGAAAGCTTTATCTTGTGGCTCGTACACAAATTGTAATTGTCAAATTCCTCAAAAGGCGTAAAGTCAATAAATTGTCTGAATTATAAATTGGGACTACCAACCATGATTCCATCTCGCTTCCTCTTTTATGGTATTTAAGATATGGTGTGTAAGTATGGTACGATTAAGGAATCCACGTAGAAGAAGAAGAAGACGTGTGACGACGGCCTCCCGTCGGGTAGACCGTTCGCCTGGTGCAAGTCTTTCGATTTGACGCCACTTCGGCGACTTGCACGTCGATGGGGATGAAATGATGATGATTAGGACAACACAACACCCAGTCCCTGAGCGGAGAAAATCTCCGACCCAGCCGGGAATCGAACCCGGGTCCTTAGGATTGACAGTCCGTAACGCTGACCACTCAGCTACCTTTAAAAAAAAAAATCAAGAAAAGTTTTTTTTAAGACATTCAAACTTCAACATGAAGAAATAAAATCTGCACTTTGACTTGCATGAGCTCCAATCATTACAGAAGCATTAATAGTTCTTTATGATGGATATCAGCAAGTTGGTGTGATAATTTTAAATATAAAACAATTTAATAATGATATTAGACAATTTCTGAAATACTCGAGAATGGCGGAAAGGAGATATATAATAAAATTGACTAGCCTTCCAACTACACTTTCTGGACATCAATTGAATGTTAAGTATCTGAAGTGATCAGACCTATATAATAAGTCTTTCACTGCCAATCTGACTTACACATCACAGTGCAAAAATGAACAGGGCAATGTGCCAGCCATTAAATATTACATTATCAGATAGAATCTTATGGTTTTAACCAATCGATGAGGACCTTTCCATAAAAACTGTCTATTTCCAGATTTCTAATATAAGTCAATAATGCGTCTTTAATGTTTTGTTCAAAAATGGTTCAAATGGCTCTGAACACTATGGGACTCAACTGCTGAGGTCATAAGCCCCCTAGAACTTAGAACTACTTAAACCTAACTAACCTAAGGACAACACGCACATCCATGCCCGAGGCAGGATTCGACCTGTGACCGTAGCGGTCGCGCGGTTCCAGACTGTAGCGCCAGAACCGCTCGGCCACCAGCGGCCGGTAATGTTTTGTGTTTTGACACTATTAGACACACAATCTCACTGACACATAAGTTCTGTACATTAGCTTATAAATTTCAAAAACTACTCTCTGAAGTAGAAAAAGAACACACTAAAAATATACCTTAAAATTTTAAATAATATCCTTAAGGTAACTACAATACATCACTGCCAACATAGTCTTCTTTTTTTATATTAACCAATGCCCATTCTTTCGAATACAATTTTTAACATATTGCCGAACTTTTTCTTGCGATTCGAATACCTTCTAATTTTGCGGAATTCCCACAGCATGTGTACCTTGAACTCTATGATGCTGTCCGATACTAATTTGTTAAGGATGTAATTAACAAAATTTCCCAGCAACCAGTACACAGCGTTATTTTTTGCTTCTGGGAAATAGCGTGCTTCAGGCCTGTGTATCAATGACAGCGATATATAAAAAGGGGATGTTCTTGTAATCAGAGCTATTTGCTCCCGGATCCACTTCCAACTGTTCATGTGACCACTGCAAATATATCTATGAATTACTGTGTCAACTAGATGGCATTTTTGACATAAATTTGTTTCACAGAGTCCGATTGCGTGCAGTCTTTCATTGGTGCTAACTATGTTGTTAACTGTCTTGTACCATGACGTTTTTACATAAGACGTGAGCACATTAGAACTAATGTTTTTTCCAAATCTCAGTCCATTCACTGTTTGGAAACTGTCGTTCTATTTTGTTCCTTCCTTCACTTTTCTTTCGTTCCCGCATTATGGCTCTCGATGTTAAGTGTCGTGACTGCCTGAGTTCGACACTGACATAACTAAACTCAATATAGAAAATCCTCACATGTTGTAAGCGACTGTTGATATTCTGCACGTCAATCGGGGGACGCAGGCTTCGAGGTTTAATGATCTCGAAAAGTTGGCTGGTTATGCTTTTTCGTGTGTCTCTTATTAAATTAACTTGCCTTTTGATAAATAGTGCAGAGGCTTTATCCGTTATATCAGTTAATCCTAGTCCACCATTTTTAGGATCTAAAGTGGCTATTTTTGCAGGTACTCTGAACACTTCACCTCTCCATAAAAAGTTGGTGATTTTGGACATAATTCTCCTAGCTATCATTCTCGGTATTGGAAACAGCTGGGCAGTATAATAAGCTTTAGCAAGGATGCATGAGTTGATATACTGTGTTCTTTGAACTTGGTTCATATATCGAGTTAAATTCTCTATAATGGCTCCTTGCACTTTATCTGCTGCAGCTTTCCAATTTAAAGCTGTCATTTTCATAGGGTATGCTGTCAGGGTAATCCCAAGTGTTTTATGTTGTCGGACTAATTTTGCCCACTCGACGTTGATATTATCAAAACCTCTGAGATTTAAGATCTTACTTTTTTTTCGTTTGCATTGGCTCCAGATGCTCTACAGTACGAATCAATCACTGTTGCTAGCGTGGTTACCTCGTCATTATTCCTTATAATGACCCCTGTATCGTCAGCATAGGCTCGTATAACTGTTTTATTTCCTGATAATGTTAAGCCTTTTAATCTAGCATGGCCATGTCGGAGAAAAGGTTCCAGCGAAAAGGCGAAGAGCGACATGAACAGAGGACTTCCTTGAGGAACACCTCGTTGTATTTGCATCGGCCTGGATTGTTGACAAATCACCGCTATTTTAGCATTTATTCCAGTTGCTATGTTTTAACCAACTGTATGACTCTATCGTTGAAACCTATTTTCTTCAATGTCTGTAGAAGATATTCATGATTTACTACATCGAACGCTTTATAAAAATCTAAAAACAATAAAGCACACTTTATGTTTGTTAAAGAAGTTATTGCAATGATATCCCTGAATTCCGCTAGATTTTGAAAAATGGTTCTGGCTTGCGCGCAGTTCTGATGTTGACTAATAATTTTATCTGTAAGGCATGAAATTCTCTTGTTTACTATTCTAGCTATTAATTTATAATCAGAATTCAGCAGTGAAATTGGACGAAAATTATTTAAATCTTTGTTTCCATTATTTTTTGGCACCAGAACAATTTTACTCTCCTTAAACTCAGCCGGAATCATTTTACCCTGAATAACCTCATTTACAATGTCCGTAATTTTTGCACCTACTATTGGCCAGTAACGGATGTAAAACTCTGATGGCAGACCATCCGGTCCTGGGGATTTTTTTGGTGGTGAGGCGCACAGAATCTCATACACGTCTTCTTCACTGACAACCTCGAGAAAATTTTCGTTGTTATCTTCTGTCAGCTGTGGGGCTAGGATGTCAAGGAATTCTTCCAACGAGGCATCACTACTTCGATGTACAGAATATAGCTCGCAATAATAGCGATAAATCACGTCCATGATACCCTGATGGGTTGTTCGAATTTCATCAATAAAAGTCCTTCTCCCGTTCTTCGTATGCTTCACTAAATGATATAGGGAAGTAGTTTCATCTTTTGACACCGAATTTGCCTTCGATTTTATTTTCAACCCTTGCATTTGACTTCTCTCGATATTAAGTAACTTGGCTTTGACTTTTTTGATATCTGCTATCCGAAGTGAGGAACCTGCTGAGACTTGGTCATATAGATCTCTCAAAACGGAATAGTAATACTCTACAGTGCATTTCATTTCCCTTGCGCTCTGGGCACTGTATTGAATAAGAACCTTCCTCAACTTCGGCTTTGCCATTTTAACCCACCAGTCAATAGCAGTGGCATATCTACTACGAGCACGCAGGCATATTGCCCATGTTTCTTTAATCAGGTCTTCTAAATCATGATTTACTAACAAGAAAGTGTTCAAATTCCACTGATTCTTGAACCGGCGAACCGGTTGTCTTGTTAGATTTATGTAAGCTAAGACACTTGAATGGTCTGGAAAGTACGTAGGATTGGTTTATACTTTTGTCACGGAAGTTTCAAGATTTTTAGAAATATATAGTCTATAAATCCTGCTACGTGATGTTACCGTGACATGAGTGAACTCAACAACGGAGGGGTATTTGATTTCCCATATATCCTTTAATTCTAAACCAGTAACTAGTTGTTTTAGTTCACTTGAGAAATTAAAATTAGGTAACTGATCTTTTCGATTTAGAGCACAATTAAAATCACCTTCAAGTAATAACTGTCTTGGAGTTTTCCTTAACAAGTATATCAGGTCATCTTTGAAGAAACGTGCCCTGTCAGCTCGGTGAGAACTTCCTGAAGGGGCGTACAAGTTGATGATAGTCACATCATAGATTTTTAGTGATATTCTCCTTCCGGATTCCAGTCGTTCCACCTCGCTTACTGTAATCCCTCACCAAAACAGCAGTTCCAACACTTGTTTCGGGAGACACATTTATGTAGCTGACAAAACCGGGAATTACTAAATCCGAATTTAGAACTTCTTGTAACAGGGCAATATCAGTCGCGGATTCGTACAAAAATTCCTTAAGGGCCGATAATTTCAAACCGGTCGTAATTTTATTTATGTTTATAGTGGTGACAGAATAAGATTGCGTCATTGTGCTGTCACTATGTAGTTGTTTTGATGAACTAATTTAGTTTCCTGTGGTTCAGGGCTCAGTCAAGCTGTGACAGTTTTCTCGGAAGGCTGGACATGGAATAACACTTCAATCAGTTTATTAGTCACTGTCCCGTTTTTTTCTACTTCTGATGTTTTCTCTTGTATCGCGAACAGGCTGATTTCCTGGTGGACTTTCTGATTTTTCCTCCAATGATTCGTATAAGACCGTTTCGGACCGAATATTCTTTGGGCTTGGGTCGCCCCTGCCGGATTTTCCCTTCCCTTGGTTAAGAGCTACATTCTCATTTGGTTGCGTCAGTATTTTACTTCGCGGCTCGTCTCGAGCAGCAGCGGACGCTTTCGCAATTTCGGTTGCCGGCGCCTGCCCTGAGGTGTTGACCGTGATTTCAGATTGGCCACCACTTGCTCGTTCTTTATTAATTTCACTCACTTCCTGATCGAGGGAAACAAATGGAGACTGCAGTTTTGTAACCTCTCCCTGAATTTGTTTATTAACAGATAGCTGCTGATCTTTGCAATCGGCTACTGCGCCCGTTGTTTCTTGCAAATTAATGCTGATTACACCCCCTTCATTTTCTGGTACCGTATGTGTATTATCTTTCTGTTCATCAGTTTCTGCCGGCCGGTGTGGCCGTGCGGTTAAAGGAGCTTCAGTCTGGAACCGCGTGACCGCTATGGTCGCAGGTTCGAATCCTGCCTCGGGCATGGATGTGTGTGACGTCCTTAGGATAGTTAGGTTTAATTAGTTCTAAGTTCTAGGCGACTGATGACCTCAGAAGTTAAGTCGCATAGTGCTCAGAGCCATTTGAACCATTTCATCAGTTTCTATTCGCATTTTGCCTTCAGGTTCCTCTGCCTCCTCATCGCACTGTTTTTGCTTGCAAAGTGAGGGAGTGGGACAAGACAGCTCGTCCTCTGAACAACTATCAGTCATTTCCAGACGTCGTTTTTTTCGGTTGCATTTCAGTTTCACTATTAGTCGTAACAGGGTTTCCCTTAGTTGTTAACGGGGGAAATTGACTGTTATCGTGAAGGGAGACATCAGCTTGGCCCCCTGCGTTAACATCCTCAACCAGTTGATCCGAGCTATTCTTTGGTAAAAGATCATTTAAGGTAAGCTTCTGACGCTGTATCAAATTACTTTTGAGAACAACAGTTCGCCGCGTACATTCCTGTCTGAAGTGGCCGGTTTCGTTACATATATGACATGTAGCTTCCTGACCTGTATAAACAATTTGTGCCTTATACCCACAAACAGTTATGTGAGACAGAATATTCGTCTTAACGTCCATCTCTACACAGCGGACCCCGTTGAAACACTGCAGTTTAAAGCGAGGCGACCATCTTTCATTTGCAATTGATTTAACGTCTCCGTAGTTTGAAAGAGCTTCCTTAATCTTATCATTTTCAATTTCAATGGGAAGGTTCAAGACACGAACGGTTTTGTAATGAATGTCCGCTCTATAGATGGAAACCTTACTTTTATAACCATTTCTATGCACAAAATCTACTGCATAGCCCCACTTTCGTAACACTTTATCAACAGTCGCAGCACTGATTAACTTGACAAAAACACAGTATTTTTCCTGATCCAGTTGCAAGGTATGGACGGTTTCAGAATTGAGACCAGTTACCTGAGTAATCCAGTCATCTATTTCCAGGGATGTTGGCTGAACAGGACGGGATTTATTGTCAAAAGCAAATACCAGAGTATTCTTCCTGAGGTTTGTGGCCATGGTTAATCCAGCGACGCAGTTTCGGTTAAACAACCGAAGTTCCAATTAGCAGCAGCAAGACCAGAAAGAGCGATCAGATCACAAGGAATAGGAACGAACACGGAGATTAACGGACGGACAGCACTCGGCGAGGCACAAGTACAGCGATGTAAACACGGAAGTGCAGCGCAGCAGTCAACAGCGGCCACTCGCGAGCGCGGCTGAAACGGAACTATCCCCGCCTACCAATCCACACTATGAAAACCGCGCATCAATAGCACTTTCCATTTTCGCAGTTTTTTCGGTGCAAGTTTTAGTTGATTCACTCTGTATACACGCATTGGAAATACTGCGATAAATACGTGCCTGAACATAGATGCAGATGCTAGCCAAGCCTGCTGGTTGCGCCGTTGTATTTGATTGCGAACGCAGCTGTGCAATGTCGTCAATACGTTGCAAATATCAGTCGTGATCAAAACAGTGATATGTGTAGTTGTCTGTGCATTACGTCGGAGCTGAGCGATTTCTGAGGTCGGGAAGTTGTTAATGCTCCTGTGATGGGTACTTTTGTAACCGAGGTAGCCAAACTATTGTGTGTTTCAAGACGCACCATGGATTTTTACCGCAGACACGTAAAGCCAAAAAACATCTTCCGCTAAATCACAACGCGAACAAAAATGCGTGTTTAGTGAAGAGGAATATGACAAAAAATAAGAGGACTACAGCTGCAAAAATCGCTGCAGAACTGAATGTCACAACTGTGATCCCTGAGAGCGCCAAAACAACACGACGGAAGCTCCATCAGCAGGGAATTGCAGAGCCTCTTTTTCAGATCATGTACATCGAGTGCACTGGCGGCCGAAGGAGGCGTTTAATCCGGAATTTGTGGAGTTCGTACGAGGATCTTTCAATAAGTAATGCAATATTTTTTTTCTGAAAACAGGTTGGTTTTATTCAGGAATCCAGTAAATCATATTATTCCCCGCTCTTTCGGTTACAAAACTCTAATTTTGAATATAATCTCCGTTCAAACCGACAGCCTTTCGCCACCTTACTGGGAGGGCTTGTATGTCCGTATGGTACCACTCTACTGGTCGACGTCGGAGCCGTCTTGCCGGATCAATAACCTCCTCATTATCCACGTACTGCTTTTCACAGAGTGCATCCTTCATTGGGCCAAACAGATGGAAGTCTTGTGTAAGACTACGTTGAACCCAGAGGGTACACATCTTTGAGTACCCCAACTGGTGGACGAGTATTTCAGCACTACCAACAGAGACTTCCAGGTGAGCAATGAGGTGTTTGATTGTAATCCGCCGATTACCTTGAGTGAGAGTTTTTTTTTTTCTTTTTTTTTTTTTCATTCCCACCCCTGAAGGGGATGGGCGGGCTGCTTGATGGCTTACATTACCCTTTTCAGCCTTTTGCTGTACAAGTACATTCATTTATTTATTATTTCAGTATTTTGGCAAAAGTGCATTTTATCATATTTACAGTATAGAGTATGAGACAGTATACAAAAATATAAAATAAATACAAAAATATAAAATAAATACAAAAATATAAAATAAATACAAAAATATAAAATAAAATTTAGACATTGAAGTTTAAAGATTAAAGATTTTAAGTCATATTGAAATACAGTGTACGGTTTATAGATTATACAATATTTTCCATCATGATTATTCCATAAATTCTCTTCGAATACTTTACAATACAAAGAGGTTGTGGCATACGATAGAAATACAGTACCGTAATATACAGTGCGGATGCGCTCTGAGATGACTGATGTTTGTGCTTTAGTATGGTGTTGTTTCATTTTATGTGTGTGAGTTGTGGTGGTGTTATTTTGTGTTACTACTTAAGTGATTTATTTAATCATTAACAAAATGTGTGTATATGTGTATAGATAGATATGGACAGATATGCTTAAACATTAGCGTTAACCTTAACATTAACATTGATATTGACAATGACGATGCCACTTTTCTTTATATTGTCTGCTATAGGTGGGAGGTTTGGATACTTTGGTGTTATACAATTGATTTGAGCTCATGTTTACATCAAGTCCTCCATTCACCTTAGGGGGATGACTTTTGTGGCAGTGATGCAAAATTGCATAAATTTTATGTGTATGCTACTTTTTATGTTTAACTTCTTGTATCTATGCTACTTTTTATGTCTAACTTAGTTCGATGGTTCATGTGTGTGCGTGCGTGTGTGTGTGTGTGTGTGTGTGTGTGTGTGTGTGTGTGTGTATTTTCTGGAGTTAGTTTCTGTGTCTTTGGGTCAGGTGTGGGGGAAGTGGGATGTCTTGGGTTAGTGATTCCATGATGGGGGGCGAGGTCTGGGTATTCTTGGCTGCTGTTGTGAGCTACTGTACGCGCTGATTGGGTGTATTTAAATTTTGGTCGCCCCTAAGGGGGCTGCTGCGTATTCTATCACTGGTCTAATGTACGTCTTGTAGGTGTGGATCGCCGTTTGGTCGTCACATCCATAGAATCGTCCTTGTACTTGTCTGATTAGGCATTGTCTTTTTCTCGTCTTGTTTAACTGGTAAGTGAGGTGTGTTTTCCAGTTTAAGTTCAAAAATGGCTCTGAGCACTATGGGACTCAACTGCTGAGGTCATAAGTCCCCTAGAACTTAGAACTACTTAAACCTAACTAACCTAAGGACAACACATACATCCATGCCCGAGGCAGGATTCGAACCTGCGACCGTAGCGGTCGCGCGGTTAAAGTCTGTAGCGCCAGAACCGCTCGGCCACCAGCCGCCGGCCTCCACTTTACGTACTTGTCTAAGTACACTCCTAGGTACCTGGCTGTGTCGTTAAGTCTTAGTGGTGTGTTCCACAGCGTCAGTTGTATGCCATTTGTGTTTTGTTGTCGTTTTTTTGTCAGGTGTCTGTGACTGAATAAAACCATTTGGGTTTTGGTTGGGTTTGGGCGGATTCTCCATTTTGCCATCCAGGTTTCTAGTCTTTGTAGGTTCTTGAGTGAGAGTGGCCGCCCGTTCCAATATTGCAGGAGTCACAGCTGTGTACGGCCGACCGGCATGCAGGAGATGGGAAAGGTTGGCGCGACTTTTTGTGATGATGACGGAGGCCTAGCTCAACGACTCGCCGTGCTCTATTCACTGGCAGTTCTCCGTAGACATTCTGCAAGCGCTTAGGAATATCTGTGATGCTCTGGTTTTCCGCTAAAAGAAACTGAACGACAGCTCTGGTTGGAACGCTCCTCCTTTACAGACGACATTTTGAAGGCTACGTGTAGCGCCGCCACCTGTCAGAACTTCATGAAACTGTAGGGCTGATAGGGGCTGAAGCGGAAATATTCCACGATGTTCCACAAGAAATTCTGCATTTTTTCAACAGAAATTGGTTGAGAAAAACATGTGTTGTGTTACTTGTTGGAAACCCCTCGTGGTTCAGGTCGGAGGTGGGTCTGCGATGTCTCACAGCACGGCTAGGGCCCACTCACTCATGTTACCGTGGTCAGGCTGTTTGCTACAGATTACCAATGTCAAATGGTTCAAATGGCTCTGAGCACTATGGGACTTAACACCTGAGGTCATCAGTCCCCTAGAACTTAGAACTACTTAAACCTAACTAACCTAAGGACGTCACACACATCCATGCTCGAGGCAGGATTCGAACCTGCGGCCGTAGCGGTCGCGCGGTTCCAGGCTGAAGCGCCTAGAACCGCTCGGCCACATCGGCCGGCTACCAATGTCCAAGTGTTGTCTTTCTGATGAGCATACTACGGACATTGACATCTTCCAAGATTACAGGGCCATATTCAATGCTGACTGGACAACTACTCAGGTACTTTATCGCATCACGGTTGCCCCGATCTTAATCCCATAGAAATTTTAGGACTATCTGGATCAGCGGATCAAACATAGCTATCAACATCCTCACAATCTGATAGCTCTACAGAATCTAATCATCAGTGAGTTGACAGATCTACGTGATGTAGTCGTCAATAAGTAAGTTCCGCTGAATATAGCGTATCTGAAGCAATTTGTGGTCTGTCTTCGTGATAGAAATGAGACTATTCCCGATGCTAGAGTTGGTGTTACACAGTATCAGCACGATTTATCCTGGGAAATACTAATTTTGTCTTCGATGTGCTAAATTTTTAGTAGAGTGAAGTACGCCACCACCCAATATGTTACAGATTAATTCGAGGGAGGATTAAAATAGTGATTTACACTGAAGAGGCCAGAAGTAAATTGTATCGACGTCCAACCGATACGGCAGGTATAGCCTAGCTGCGACGGGCTGCGAGCTCAATCGATGTGTGCAGCCCGGCAACCGGCGACGCTTTCGGCGGCCGCCCCCGTGGCCCGAAAACAGAATCAGGAACGAGGCCAGAGGGCAGAAGGAGCAGGGCGCAGGGCGCACGCGACACCCTGCACTTCGTCCTGGCGCTGAATACCCAAGTGTCGAGACGGGTGGACTTCTATCTCGCACGCAAGGCTTCTACACTACAGACCATTAATTACTACACCACGAAGATGACGTGCCGGCCGGAGTGGCCGAGCGGTTCTAGGTGCTACAGACTGGAACCGTGCGACCGCTCCGGTCGCAGGTTCGAATACTGCCTCGGGCATGGATGTGTGTGATGTCCTTAGGTTAGTTAGGTTTAAGTAGTTCTAAGTTCTAGGGGACTGATGACCTCAGACGTTAAGTCCCATAGTGCTCAGAGCCATTTGAACCATTTTTGAAGATGACGTGCTACAGACGCGAAATTTAATCGACAGGAAGAAGATACTGTGATATGCAAATGATTAGCTTTTCCGAGCATTCACACAAGGTTGGCGCCGGTGGCGACACATACAACGTGCTGACATGAGTAAAGTTTCCAACCGATTTCTCATACACAGAGAGCAGCTGACCGGCGTTGCCTGCTGACACGTTGTTGTGATGCCTCGTGTAAGGAGGAGAAATGCGTACCACCACGTTTCCTATCGCGATTGCGGTTTATCGCATCACGTCATTGCTGCTCGCGTTGGTCGAGATCCAATGACTGTTAGCAGAACATGGAATGGGTTCACGAGGGCAATACGGAACGCCGTGCTGGATCCCAACGGCCTCGTATCACTAGCAGTCGAGATGACAGGCATCTTATCCGCATGGCTGTAACGGATCGTGCAGCCACGTCTCGATCCCTTAGTCAACAGATGGGGATGTTTGCAAGACAACAACCATCTTCACGAACAGTTCGACGACGTTTGCAGCAGCATGGTCTATCAGCTCGGAGACCGTGGTTAAGGTTACCCTTGACGCTGCATCACAGACAGGAGCGCCTGCGATGGTGTACTCAACGACGAACTTGGGTGCACGAATGGCAAAAAGTTATTTTTTCGGATGAATCCAGGTTCTGTTTACAGCATCATGATGGTCGCATCCGTGTTTGGCGATATCGCGGTGAACGCACATTGGAAGCGTGTATTCGTCATCGCCATACTGGCGTATCACCCGGCGTGATGATATGGCGTGCCATTGATTACACGTCTCGGTCACCTCCTGTTCGCATTGATGGCCCTTTGAACAGTGAACGTTACATTTCAGATGTGTTACGACCCGTGGCTCTACCCTTCATTCGATCCCTGCGAAACCCTAAATTTCAGCAGGATGTTGTAGGTCCTGTACGGTCCTTTCTGGACACAGAAAATGTTCAACTGCTGTCCTGGCCAGCACATTCTCCATATCTCTCACCAACTGAAAACGTCTGGCCAATGGTGGCCGAGCAACTAGCTCGTCACAATACGCCAGTCACTACTCTTGATGAACAGTGGTATCGTGTTGAAGCTGCATGGGCAGCTGTACCTGTACACGCCATCCAAGCTCTGTTTGACTCAATGCCCAGGCGTATCAAGGTCGTTATTACGGCCAGAGGTGGTTGTTCTGGGTACTGATTACTCAGGATCTATGCACCCAAATTGCGTGAAAATATAATCACATGTCAGTTCTAGTATAATATTTGTCCAATGAATACCCGTTTATCATCTGCATTTCTTGTTGGTGTAGCAATTTTAATGGCCAGTAGTGTATTTGGCACGTATCGCGCAGAAGAACTGCTACTGTCACTGTATTCGTGTACTGCCCCGTCTTGTGATCTACCGACGAAGGTAGCTGTTTACGATATATAAAAATGATGTCACGTATAATATTTGCAGCTTTATGAGGCTGCACACTGATGACCCAGTGTTTTACAGGAAGGAGATATTGTTAAAAAGTTGTTACGAAACGCAGAGGGACTTGCAAATGATCAGTGTCTGATACAAAGATCGGCAGCACAGTCTAAAAATAAATAAATTAGTGTAATGCGCGTAAACAGACGAAAGATACGGTATCATTTATGCGATAAGAGATCGGTCACAGGACTTGGTCATCACCTTCAAGTATCTAGGAGTTTCTGTAAGGAGTGATTTAATGTGCAACGACCTCATAAACCTATCCGTGGGGCAGGCACATGATAGATTTGTAGTAAGAATACTGAGTAAATAGACATGATAGAAGTGCTTGCAAAGATTTTGCTCGACGAATTCGTGAGTATTGTTGTCTGTTTCGTACATTTACCAAGTTGCAATAAGACAACAGATAGAAAAGATTCAGAGCAGGGTTTCGCGATTAGTTACGGCTGTGTTTAGACAGCATGACAGTGTCACGGAAATACTCGGCTAACTGCAGTGGGAGACGTTCCGCGAGGTATGTACGATGTGCATTGCAGAGAGCCTCACTCGAAAAATCCCGAGATCGCCACTTTCAAAATAACTCAACCGACATCCTATTGTGGGGAAGCAAGTATTTCCTTCCCTATCTTATGCTCTCTGATATTTACAAGGAGCTCTGTATTCGGTCCGCGCTGACGCAGGGTGTTGGTTTGAGAGCAGATGTTCTCTAATGCCGCTCGCGCCAAGCACAACTACATGACGTTACGATCCTTGGGCAACTGTTTGACATTAATAATTACTATTTTTATTCAAACTTTCTCTATAATTAAGTTGAGGTAGACGAACAGAAACAACGCTTGACTAAGTTTCAAAAGTCGAAATAAGGAAGTTATATATTTGTCGATACTTCTTTATGACAGGCACGAAACAGACAGAAAGTTAAAAGTTAGCAAAAATATGAAAAATGATGTAAAAACACTTTCAATATGATTAATCTTCCTGTATACAATTTGAAGTAAGTAAATTCAGCAAAAGTTAGTGATACACAGAGTTTGGTATAATCTGCGTACATTACTACCTTTTGATTTGAACCGACAGTTTTGAAATTTTAGTACGTTGTAAGGTCAAGAAGTTAACGATGTGACGTGGCTTTTGACCGTTGTAACTTAAATATTTTATCTGCAGTTCACATTTGAATAGATATTTCACAGCAAACAAGCATTCGCACACGATTTTAAGAAAATATGTTGGTTTTAAATTGTTCGATGCTTTTTATTATTATTATTATTATTAGTAGTAGTAGTAGTAGTAGTATTAGTAGTAGTAATAGTAATATTTATTTCGTGGCCTTCATTGAAGCACTCTAGTAAATCGTACAAATGTTCATACAATTTGTTGTTATTCAGTGATGCAAATACAATTCACTTTACTAACGACTGAATCGGACAGTTCAATAATACAGCGACTGTACAAGGATTCGTGTAATATATTATTGTGTAAAGGGTGTTTTGCTCTTCTGTCTGTCTAATATTTATTCACTCTTTCACATATTTTCTTTCTTTCTTGTCTTAGGTTGCTCTTCCTGCAGTCCTCTTACTGATCTTCGTTTGTAGTCTGGTTTGTATGTCTTGCACTCTTTTGGTTTCTCTGTAATATGGAGTTCTCTCATATATTCCTTAATTTCTGTGATCCATTTGATGTTGGTCTTACTATTCCACAAGTATTCCATTATTCTGTTACTAATTTTGTTTTGCTGTGTTTTCCTCAGATGTCCAAACAATGAGATGCGTTTCTTCCTGATCGTGCTCAATACTGGTTCGATTTTCTTTCAAGCTATTCTCCATTGCCTATTAATTGATAATTATTTATTTATGCATGTCCTAATTATGCCTATTTTTATCTGGAATATTTTGTCAATTTTTGTTGTTTTAGTTGTTTTGAATATGGTTTCAGTTGCATATATTATTTCTGGATGTATAACTTTTCTTATTCAATGTTTTGATTTTGCAGCTATAGATGGCTTATTTTGCTGTCTGTGTTTTAGGTAATGTAATTTGCTGTGTCCAGTTCTTTTTAATTCTGTTTTGCCACGTTGGTTTCTCATTTAGATTATATGTTATGATTTCATCTAAATATTAAAATTTGTCAACGGTTTTGATTTCCGGTTGTTCTATTGTAATTTTGTTTTCAAGTGGTGGACTGATTAACGTAATCTCTGTTTTTTCAAATGATATTATAAGACTGATCTTCTGTGCTATTTCTTGTAGCTATTTGACTTATTGCCTTGTTTCTTAAACATTATTGGCTAGGCCAGCAAGATACTTTTTACTGGGCTTTAATCAGGAAAAGATCCCCTTTCAATCAGAAATTATCTGATCACTGAAAAGTCCCTAATGGGAATGCAAGGATCAGCAAAAATGATAACAAGGAAATCTGTCTAGACTATTAGTAGAGAATAGTATTTCCCTCTCTAGTACGAACTTGCAGCTGCTGTGACGGAGAAACTGAAGATTAGAAGGAACACACCTGAAAGGAGTCTAAGGTGGGAAGTCATACTGGGACACTGTTTTATCCAGCATTTTCAAGTGTCACAACCGTATGTGGTGTCACTATAGGGTGAGAAGCAAAGGTAATGTCGTAGTTGTACAATTAGAAGTTTATGAATATCATTTCGCAGGAGAACTGGGCCAAAACCAATTCTGTAACTAAAAATATATGTATAGTCCCTCTGGTTATCACAACCCCTTGGCGACCCTGCATACTTCTTCCAACAAACAATTCTCACTTAATGGATATGAGGCTAAGGCACTCCGTCTTCAGGCCGCAAGTGGCCCATCGGGACCATCCGACCGCCGTGTCATCCTCAGTGGAGGATGAGGATAGGAGGGGCATGTGGTCAGCACACCGCTCTCCCAGTCGTTATGACGGCTTTCTTTGACCGGAGCCACTGCTATTCGGTCGAGTAGCTCCTCAATTGGCATCATGAGGCTGAGTGCACCCCACATGAGGCTAAATTTAAAAAAAAAAGTATTCGGCCTATACGGACGCTATCGACAGTCTTTCTGCCGGCGTGCCACACACAAATGGGAGAGGAGTGCGAAAATGATAGTGGCTCAATATGTACCCTCCACCACACGCCATACGCTGGTTTGCGCAGCCAAGATGTAGGTGCAGAGCTACGACATTGGCGTCTCCTGCGTAAGGACTGGTGTCTGGATTCTGAGTCAGCCACTGCTCGGTCCCTGCAACCACCGCGGTCGCGACCTCGACATAAGCATCAGATCGTGTCGCTAATGCCATCTACCAGTATCTAGAAATTGCACACAGTTGCTGGTCTAGTTGAAATTGACCCACAAGGGTAGGCTACGACGTTCAGATCACGGATTTACTTCAAATGTTGTACACTTTCAGTAGGGTATCATAACGTGCTAGTAGCAAGTCGTACTACTTAGGCGATTTTGAGAAAATCGCAAGGGAAGTTTTACGTGTCACTGATGTACCGGTACGTTGCGACCTCGAGCATGGGTAAGAGACAGTCATGCGGTTAGCATTCAAGTGCCGTAATCGGTGGATCACTGGATCGGGTAACGCTCATCGTATTTTTAATTTACATTTTTTCAATACTAGTCACGCTATTTCGTAGATATTGCATTCGAAAAGTAATATAATGAAATGACAAGTGTTTTTGCACGAACTTCTGTTGCATTTTCCGTGTTATTTGGCAGTTTATTGATTTTTATTCTTACAATAAATATTACGCGACTTTTATTTCCATAGCAAGTTATAAATTTTATCAAGTGCCATCAGACGCATTCATATTTGATTGACAGCGAACGAGAAATTATTTCTCGTGGAGATCCTGTTCATATATATTCAGTCGTACATCGCCGATTCTCGGCACCGATATTTTCGAAAATGTTATGTTATGCAGGGTTGCATCCAGACTCTCGGAAGAAAGAGAACTTTTTTCGAAATGTCAACGAGCTTTGTTTTTTCCTTAGAAACTTTTAATATTCCTCGTTCTTGCGAGAAAATTGCGTACATTCGAAGCCGTTTTAATTTATGTTTTCCGTGTCTGTGGGGCAAATATCATCCTACAAGTTGTCTTGTCGAAAGCACATCCGTCGATTGATGGTAAATTATCCTCATATTCTGACATATTGCTTTCTTTGTATTATTGAATAAAGTTATTTACACCTTTATTTACGGATGTTTGACTGCGGCTTTCCAAGTCTGTCCCACGTCCTTGAAACCTGTGTCTGCACTTCGAAAAGTCCAGGTGGAAGGCAGTTCTCGGTACTTTATCCAGTTGCAGGTATAAAGGATTTTGGAAATCACGGCAGGCATACATTTTTAGGACAATTTTATGAGTTTGGTAATTTACGTGTCGCAGTAATTATAAATATAATATCTGTTTTGGTAGTAAAAATTAGCAAACAACCAAATGACATCGGAAATTCAATAAAAGTTCGTGTTGAAAAAAATATAAGTTAAAAAAAATATTAGTAGGATTCGATCCAGCGATCCACCGATTACGGAGCTTGAACGCTAACCACAGGACCGCCGCCCGCTCGTGCTCACGGTCGCAATGCTATGATACATCACTGATGCGTAAGACTTCTCTTGCGACTTTCTCGAAATCGCCTAAGTAGTGTGCCTTACTACTTACACATTATGTTGTCCTAACGAACTGTTAAAAATGTATAAAGTCTTAAGTAAATCCGTGATCTGAACGTCGTCGGCATTACCAGGTCAGATGGTGATTCGTTTCTACGGGCATCTCGAGCAGCTGTATTACATAGTCCAGATGGTACCAGTTGGTTGTAAATATTTCAAAACACAGACAAGGTATTGTAGTGAGTATGTGAAGATGGTTTCTTTGAAACATACATGGCTGATTTCCTCCTTGCCGGCCGGGGTGGCCAGCGGTTCTAGGCGCTGCAGTCTAGAACCGCGACCTCTACGGTCGCGGGTTCGAATCCTGCCTCGGGCATGGATGTGTGTGATGTGCTTAGGTTAGTTAGGTTTAAGTAGTTCTAAGTTCTAGGGGACTGATGACCTCAGATGTTGAGTCCCATAGTGCTCAGAGCCATTTGAACCATTTCTTCCTCGACCCCTTTCTGCCACTTACATTATTATTATTGATTTTATATCTTTCCTCGAGCAGAACTGCGATTTGAATTTGTAAGTAACTAGCGGGATTGTCTAATGAAGAGAAGATAGGAATTTTTGCGAACCCGGAAGGTTTTTTGGAACGTTATTGGAACAGACCTTGATAGTATGTCTGGCAAGGTTGCGTGCCTCGTAAAATCTCAGTTATTTAATCGCGGAGGATATAGACAACGCCTGGTAACGTTTAGAGGAAGCTGAATATCAACACCCATCAGGAGTATAGCATATTTTGCGATTAATATTTTTGTTCAGATCAGTCAGTACCACCTTTCCACGAAAGAGTGGAGCAGGGGTCTGGAACCCTGTGGTTTGGATGACTCGGGGTTGGCCTTCTGTCGTAATTTGAAGTTTAGGAATTATTTACATAATTAGTTTTCAGTTAATAACCCTGCAAATCAGTTGTCAATTCATATTTATTTTTGGACTTGACCCAAGTTTCGATACCGCTAAGGTTATCTTCAGGAGAACAAAAAGGTGCGTGGATTGCACTATATAAAACATGTTATATCCACCACGAGCTGAGGCGCTCAGCTCACGTCCACACAGTGATTATACAATCCATTAAAACTGAAAGATTAAAAACGGATATGGCTAGTGAAGAGACAAACTTCAAATTTCGCTGACAGTTATGCTGCCACGAGAGATTTACACAGTTTCTAACTTAAATATTTGTCTTATTGTGTTAAAACTTTGACTTAAGATTATATTTCTTAATGAGCAGATTATTATGGCATTTTCAAATTCGGTCAATAATTATATGAATTCTGGGAAATAAAATTTTTGTTGCCCCTGCAAAGCGTTGGACAGGCAATCTTCCACGCGGAATAAGTGACCGGTTTAGCCCTTTTGTGAAATAGGTGACACTGGTTAGTGCTTGTCATTTTGGAGAATTCTGTTGTTGTTTTTCGCCAGTGATAATTCCTGTATTGCGGATTGGAAAGTTGTAGCGATTCTGAAAAAAATTTTCAGAACTGGAAAGGGAAAAACTATTTTGCACAGATTAGACTTTCATGAAGTTACTATCGATTGCCAATGATCAATGTTCAGACCATATTTAACTTCTGGTAGAGCTACTATTTTATAAATCTTAGGCGTGCTAGTTACAGTCGATTCATTATCATTGACTCGCGGGTAAAGCTGGTGTATAAAAGTCGAGATCCTTTATCACGTAAGTGAGTAATTTTCTCCATAAAAGTTAACCTCTTATCGAGAAGTTTACCTAAATGCTTAATAGTATCTTTGCATACAACTGAACATCGTTAAATTTAGCACTAACAGTATCACTCATTACCTTCCAGAATGGGATTTTCACTCTGCAGCGGAGTGTGCGCTGATATGAAACTTCCTGGCAGATTGAAACTGTGTGCCGGACTGAGACTCGAACTCGGGACCTTTGCCTTTCGCGGATAAGTGCTCTACCAACTGAGCTACTAAGGCACGACTCACGCCCCGTCCTCACAGCCTTAATTCCGCCAGTACCTCGTCTGCTACCTTCCAAACTTCACAGAAGCTTTTCTACGAACCTTGCAGAACTAGCACTCCTGGAAGACAGGATATTGCGGAGACATGGCTTAGCCACAGCCTGGGGGATGTTTCCAGAATGAGATTTTCACTCTGCAGCGGAGTGGGCGCTGATAGAAACTTCCTGGCAGATTATAACTGTGTGCCGGACCGAGATTCGAACTCGGGACCTTTGCCTTTCGCGGGCAAGTGCTCTACCAACTGAGCTACCCAAGCACGACTCACGACCCGTCCTCACAGCCTTAATTCGACCAGTATTTCGGCTGTGAGGACGGGTCGTGAGTCGAGCTTGGGTAGCTCAGTTGGTAGAGCACTTGCCCGCTAGAGGCAAAGGTTCCAAGTTCATGTCTGGGTCCGGCACACAGTTTTAATCTGCCAGGAAGTTTCACTCATTACCTTGCAAGAGAACAGTACGGCTTATGTTCTACTGCTATGAACTGGAGATGTTTTAGGTTCAGGAAGGCGTATAAATTATCTGAACTGCTCTTGTAAAGAGCGGTACGACGCGCGAAGAGTGACAGAAACGACATAGACTACGACTTACAGGACATCGAAGAGTCGATGGCGACCACGCTTGTCATAAGCCAAGCCGATAGTATGCTCACCACTGCAGCCGCATGGATGAGGACAAAGTATATAAAATCTTTAAATACATTGGAAACTATAAGCACCTGGATCACACATCCGCCCCCTACAGTTGAGGCTCCACGTGCAGGTCTACTTTCTCTTGTCAACTGACCACGACTTGCGTTTACGCGCTGTGGCGCCCCTGGACTGTGTCCTGATAGGCTACTGGCCTCGCTTGTCAGTCGCGGACGTTTACGTTTTATGTTTCGAAGCGAAATCTGCGTGTGCGTGTACTGCCTGCTGTGCAGTTCGGTGGTCATTTCTCTAGGATACGGACAATTCACACGGGGTGTCAACGGAGCGTCTCCGTGAAATGTTGGTAAGTGTGCGCTAGGAGAAAAGGCAAGAGGACGTCACGTTTGTTACTCCATTACTGAGCGGTGAAGGTGGGATTAGTGGGGCCATCCTACCAATGATATTGAAGTTTATTAATGGCCTGATATTCAAGTTTATTAATGGCCAACACAAAATTCATAGTGAATGTCCTAACAAAGGAAATATGGTAAATTCACTAACGAGAACTGAAAGTGTAGGAAAAATGACGTCCAAATATTTCGAAGAATCAACATTTCCTTGAGGAAATATATGACAGAACTCATTGGATATCTCCTAATGTCATGTCAGACCACCTTTTTCTCGGTGTAGTACAGCAACTCGACGTGGCATGGCCTCAATATGTCGTTGGAAGTCCCCTGCAGAAATACTGAGTCATGCTAACTCTATAGCAGTCAGTAATTATGAAAGTGTTGCCGATGCAGGAGTTTGTGAACGAATTGACCTCTCGATTACGTACCATATATGTTCGATGGATTCCATATCAGGCGGTATGGGTGGCCAATTAATTCTCTCGACTTGTCCAGAATGTTCTTCAAACCAGTCTCGAACAATAGTGGCCCGGTGACATGACGCTTTGTCCTCTATAAAAACTGCATCGCTGTTAAGGAACAGGGAGATCGCGATAGGCTGCAAATAAGCGTGTCCAGCCATGTTGTTGTTGTGGTCTTCAGTACTGAGACTGGTTTGATGCAGCTCGCCATGCTACTCTATCCTATGCAAGCTTCTTCATCTCCCAGTACCTACCGCAACCTACATCCTTCTGAATCTGCTTAGTGTATTCATCTCTTGGTCTCCCTCTACGATTGTTACCCTCCACGCTGCCCTCCAATGCTAAATTGGCGATCCCTTGATGCCGCAGAACATGTCCTACCAACCGATCCCTTCTTCTAGTCAAGCTGTGCCACAAACTTCTCTTCTCTCCAATCCTATTCAATGCCTCCTCATTAGTTATGTGATCTACCCATCTAACCTTCAGCATTCTTCTGTAGCACCACATTTCGAAGGCTTCTATTCTCTTCTTGTCCAAACTATTTATCGTCCACGTTTCACCTTCATACATGGCTACACTCCATACAAATACTTTCAGAAACGACTTCCTGACACTTAAATCTATACTCGATGTAAACAAATTTCCCTTCTTCAGGAACGCTTTCCTTGCCATTGCCAGTCTACATTTTATATCCTCTCTGCTTCGACCATCATCAGTTATTTTGCTCCCCAAATAGCAAAACTCCTTTACTACTTTAAGTGTCTCATTTCCTAATCTAATTCCCTCAGCATCACCCGACTTAATTCGACTACATTCCATTATCCTCGTTTTGCATCTGTTAATGTTCATCTTATATCCTCTCTTCAAGACACTGTCCATTCCGTTCAACTGCTCTTCCAAGTCCTTTGCTGTCTCTGACAGAATTACAATGTCATCGGCGAACCTCTAAGTTTTTATTTCTTCTCCATGGATTTTAATACCTACTCCGAACTTTTCTTTCGTTTCCTTTATTGCTTGCTCAGTATACAGATTGAATAACATTGGGGATAGACTACAACCCTGTCTCACTCCCTTCCCAACCACTGCTTCCCTTTCGTGTCCCTCGACTCTTATAACTGCCATCTGCTTTCTGTACAAATTGTAAATAGCCTTTCGCTCTCTGTATTTTACCCCTGCCACCTTCAGAATTTGAAAGAGAGTATTCCAATCAACATTGTCAAAAACTTCCTCTAAGTCTACAAATGCTTAGAAACGTAGGTTTGCCTTTCCTTAATCTATTTTCTAAGATAAGTCGTAGGGTCAGTATTGCCTCACGTGTTCCAATATTTCTACGGAATGCAAACTGATCTTCCCCAAGGTCGGCTTCTACCAGTTTTTCCATTCGCTTGTAGAGATCTCGCGTTAGAATTTTGCAGCCGTGACTTATTAAACTGATAGTTCGGTAATTTTCACATCTGTCAACACCTGCTTTCTTTGGGATTGGAATTATTATATTCTTCTTGAAGTCTGTCTCCAGTCATATAGGTTCATATAGATTAGAGGACTCTGTCCACTCCATGTTGGAGCTACCGTTATGGAGCTACCAGCCCTTTGCACAGTGCCTTGTTGACAACTTGGGTCTGTAGCTTCGAGGAATCTGGGCCACACTGGAACACTACTATCAGCTCTTACCAAATGAAATCGGGACTTATCTGTCCATGCCACCGTTTCCTACTCACCTAGGGCCCAATCTATGTGGTCACGAGCTCAGGAAAGGCTCTGCAGGCGATGTCGTGCTGTTAGAAAAGGCACTCGCGTCGGTCGTCTGCCACCATAGTGCATTAACACCACATTTCGCCGCACTTTGCTAAGGGGTACGTTAGTCGGTCGTCGCACATTGATTTCCGCGTCTATTTCTCGCAATGTTGCTTGTCCGTTAGTACTGACAACGCTAGGCAAACGCCGCTGGTCTCGCTCGTTAAGTGAAGATCGTCGGCCACTGCGTTGTTCATAGTAAGAGGTAACGCCTGAAATTTGGTAATTTCGGCGCACCGTTGACACTGCGGATGTCGGAATTTGGAATTCCCTACCGATTTCCAAAATGGAATGTCGCATGCGTCTAGCTCCAACTACCATTCGGCGTTCAAAGTCTGTTGTTGCACTCGTGCGGCAATAATCACGTCAGAAACCTTTTCACGTAAATCACCTGAGTACAAATGACAGCTCCACCACTGCACTGCACTTTTATACCTTGAGCACGCGATACTGTCTCCATCTGTATGTGTTATCGCTATCCCATGGCTTTTGTCACCACACTGTGTATAGAAACACACCAAACACTATTCACAAAGAAGTAAAAGTACTTCATACCTCGTGTCTAGTTTTGTTTCCGAGTGTCAATTAACATGGAAAACATATTTTCTCTTCAACAGTCCTAAACTTTTCACTGTTGAAATAATGTTACTAAAAAATAATTGTTTAGTTACATTTCAATTTATGCACAGTGTAGACTTTTTCTTTGTTCAGCTATTATAAAATCTAATTCAATATTTGCGTTCAGATATTTGGTCTCTCTTGTGGGAGAACTCTCATAGGAAAAATATCAGGTCGTCTTGCAACATTCGCAAGGTGTCACGAAAACAAACCAATCAATGAAATGACCATTAAGAAGACACAGAACTACAAAATACATTACCGTAGCATGAGTTGAGTGCTGCCAGAATTGTTTAACTCCTTTTGCATCTACATGACTACCCTGTAAGAAACACTTAAAGTCAGGCAGAGGCAAGGGCATCCATAGACCTATCCGGGGCAAGGAGTGTAGTGAAGTGTTAATTTAAATATTGGTTTTTAACAAAGTCGAAAACGCAACTTTTTTATTGCTACTTACAACTCACCAATTGTCTCCCAAAATATTAAAAATATTCGGTACCGGCTCGTCTAGGCCCCCCTTAGCCAGATTATTCAAGGAAAAACTTTCAAACTACACTCCTGGAAATTGAAATAAGAACACCGTGAATTCATTGTCCCAGGAAGGGGAAACTTTATTGACACATTCCTGGGGTCAGATACATCACATGATCACACTGACAGAACCACAGGCACATAGACACAGGCAACAGAGCATGCACAATGTCGGCACTAGTACAGTGTATATCCACCTTTCGCAGCAATGCAGGCTGCTATTCTCCCATGGAGACGATCGTAGAGATGCTGGATGTAGTCCTGTGGAACGGCTTGCCATGCCATTTCCACCTGGCGCCTCAGTTGGACCAGCGTTCGTCCTGGACGTGCAGACCGCGTGAGACGTCGCTTAATCCAGTCCCAAACATGCTCAATGGGGGACAGATCCGGAGATCTTGCTGGCCAGGGTAGTTGACTTACACCTTCTAGAGCACGTTGGGTGGCACGGGATACATGCGGACGTGCATTGTCCTGTTGGAACAGCAAGTTCCCTTGCCGGTCTAGGAATGGTAGAACGATGGGTTCGATGACGGTTTGGATGTACCGTGCACTATTCAGTGTCCCCTCGACGATCACCAGTGGTGTACGGCCAGTGTAGAAGATCGCTCCCCACACCATGATGCCGGGTGTTGGCCCTGTGTGCCTCGGTCGTATGCAGTCCTGATTGTGGCGCTCACCTGCACGGCGCCAAACACGCATACGACCATCATTGGCACCAAGGCAGAAGCGACTCTCATCGCTGAAGACGACACGTCTCCATTCGTCCCTCCATTCACGCCTGTCGCGACACCACTGGAGGCGGGCTGCACGATGTTGGGGCGTGAGCGGAAGACGGCCTAACGGTGTGCGGGACCGTAGCCCAGCTTCATGGAGACGGTTGCGAATGGTCCTCGCCGATACCCCAGGAGCAACAGTGTCCCTAATTTGCTGGGAAGTGGCGGTGCGTTCCCCTACGGCACTGCGTAGGATCCTACGGTCTTGGCGTGCATCCGTGCGTCGCTGCGGTCCGGTCCCAGGTCGACGGGCACGTGCACCTTCCGCCGACCACTGGCGACAACATCGATGTACTGTGGAGACCTCACGCCCCACGTGTTGAGCAATTCGGCGGTACGTCCACCCGGCCTCCCGCATGCCCACTATACGCCCTCGCTCAAAGTCCGTCAACTGCACATACGGTTCACGTCCACGCTGTCGCGGCATTCTATCAGTGTTAAAGACTGCGATGGAGCTCCGTATGCCACGGCAAACTGGCTGACACTGACGGCGGCGGTGCACAAATGCTGCGCAGCTAGCGCCATTCGACGGCCAACACCGCGGTTCCTGGTGTGTCCGCTGTGCCGTGCGTGTGATCATTGCTTGTACAGCCCTCTCGCAGTGTCCGGAGCAAGTATGGTGGGTTTGACACACCGGTGTCAATGTGTTCTTTTTTCCATTTCCAGGAGTGTATTTGTCAACCGTTCCGCTCTCGGATATCACGTGGAAAAAACGAACACTTGAATCTTTCCATACGATCTTAGATTTCTCTTATTTAATTAAGATGGTCACTTCTCCCTTTGTAGGTGTGAGACGATAAAATATTTTCAAATTCAGACGAGATAGTTAGTGACTGAAATTTCATAAAAACACCTCACCGTAACGAAAAGTGTCCCCAACCCGCGTACCATATCCGTAACACTCTCTCCCGTATTTCGCAAGAATACAAAACCGGTCCGCCCATTCTGAACTTTTTAAATGTCTTCCGTCAATCCTATCTGGTAAAGATCCAATACAACGCAGCAATACTCTGGCAGAAGACGATCAAGAGTAGTGCAGTAAGGCTCTTTACTGGATTTGCTGCCTCTTCTAAGTATTGTGGCAATAAGATACAGTCTTTGGTTTGCCTTTCCGACCACGTTATCTTCGTTATGGTTCCAATTTAAGTTGTTTGTCTTTTTAGTCTCTAGCTATTGAGTTTAATTGACAACCTTTAAATTTGTATTGTTTATCGTGTAATCAAAACGTAACGGAATTTTGTTAGCACTCGTGAGGAGTACGTCACACTTTCAGTTGTTTAGGATCGATCGACATTTTCTGCATCATACTGATATGTATAATATTACTTGAAAATACAGCTCTTCGGTTGCACAGGTAAAAAATTTTCAACTTTACCTAGGTTTCAACTGCTCTAAGGCAGCCCTCATCAGAAGTAAAAATTTTTACATTACCTATAACAGAGTTTTGGAATAATATAAAAATTATTAAATTAAACATATGTAATAAAATTACATCATAGCTAACTGCTACGGTACAGTAGACAAAGAAAGCATACTTACACAGAGTAAATAGTTATGAAATGGTTTAGAGCAACAGTGCTCACTTTAAAGATAAAAATATAGTTGTACATTATAAAATTTTCCTAGGAATGCACAACTTGATTAAGACGCGCCGCTAAGCGTCGCGTGTGCGGCCGACACTGTAAGCAGCATCAGACTGACAGGCGCGTGCGCCGTCGGTACCTTGTTGTAACATTACGAGTCAAGATAGCTGTAACGGAACTTGAATAGCGTAAAGTTATCGTTAAAAACGCACGCCGCGCGATTTGTTACGATTTGGTCGGTCATAATAATAGTAACATGCTTTTGAATACAATTAAAATATAACAACGATACCTGTTTAGTGTTATTGGAAATAATATGTAGTAAATTAATGAGTAAGGTAGCCGATCCTATAAGAAGAGGTAAAATTGGGCATATTAAGGTGTTTTGCTTTATATCGACGAAGCCGATGATACGACATCTTTTTTTTTCCCCGTTTACTCTTAGAAATAAACAAGTAAAGAAGTGATAATTGTGCGTTGTGAAAAATATAGGGGCGAATTTTAAATAGCTACAGTGTATAATAAGACTAACAAATGTATCCACGCTTCCAATGTGCTTTCACCGCGATGTCGCCAAACACGGATGTGACCATCACGATGCTGTAATCAGAACCTGGATTCATCCGAAAAAATGACGTTTTGCCGTTCGTGCACCCAGGTTCGTCGTTGAGTACACCATCGCTCCTGTCTGTGATGCAGCGTCAAGGGTAACCGCAGCAATTTAATGAACACACTTCGCTATCCGCGATTTCGTGTAAATAAATGTCTCCGAGCTGATAGTCCATGCTGCTGCAAACGTCAATTCCGGGATAAGTCTATTCGCATCTCACGAGGGACGCGGTATTGAGACCGTTTTTTTTTAATTATATCGCGGAGAGCCGGCTTCAGTTTATAAAAAGGAGAAAAGCTGTATCATTATCATTAACTGTTGGTGTCAAGCAACCAAAACTGTTCATCAAAGGGTTTCGGTGAATGAGTGGTGAATGCGAAATGAAACTGTGAACGAAGTTATTTTAAATAAAACAGAAGAGACAAGACAGTTTGGTCGTATCTGTTATTATTCCATAAACTGTGACATTTCTTCTCGTTGTACGAAGCCTTTATAGACGATCGTTATGACAATTTGTTTTGAAGGGATCTCGTTACGAGTTAAGTTTTGGGGACCTGGTCAAGAGGGGATAGTTCGTAGATCCTAACTACTGCAGCTATTCTGGAATCAGGTGCTACCGTGACCGTTGTGTGTTGTCAATGGCTTAAGGACATCATATCTCATGCTCTAAGATCGACGCGCCTTTCCTCTTGGTATAACGGTGCCTCACGGTAACAACGACAACGCCGACGACGAAGGAAGATACGGTAGATTGTATCGCGCCATCTAGTATTGAATGCCTGTAATTTACAGTGACAACAGCTGTCAGAAGCATTGGAACAGGAGTGCGCGTAATGTGCTGATTACATTTAATCAGATAGTATGTAACAGATCGAAAGTTGAACAAAATATTATACTGTAAAACAGGGAGAGAGAGAACAATATTTAAGGCTACAGTACGGGAAGCATAATAGCAATATAGCGCTCAGTTATGCAAGTTCGTGTGTACAATGATGTGAGTGCGGCGTAAACTACAAAAGCTGTCTGCTGGACGAAAACTATGAAAACAAGTACTCCAAACAGACATTTCACGTGAGGCACATCCCAATGCAAATCAGTAACTCAACCATCTTTGTGACGTATTTATAATTATGTATTATTAATATTTCAGGATAACTAATCAGTAAAAAACGCAGCACGTGTTGTAATGAAAGCATGAAAGCCATCTGACGATGAATCGTAATGATTCGAAACTGGTAACGGTACCCTTTGAATAAAGAAACTTAAAATATATTTGTGGCTGGTTGCTGTCTCAACACCATCAACATTTGTGATCACAGACCCATCTCCGGATTGAACCTGACCTTGCACCCATTCAGAATGGAATGCTTGATCTGGCCTTCGGCTTTCTGTTCGACCTGCGTCATTTGAATATAGGCAAAAATGTGATTCGTCAGACCACATTACGTTCCGCCAGTCAGCTACAGTCCACGTTCAATGATTTACAGCCCATTGAAGACGCACAGCATTGTGTGCCAGTGTGAGCGATGGCCTCTTGCGAGCTGAACGACTCCAAATACTCATTGCATGCAGTTCCCGTCGCAATGTTCTCTCGCTGACAGGTTGAGACGGGCCTTCGTTCACCGCCTGCAGCGATTCCCGTCAGCTTTGGAAGCGATTTTGATTCACAGACCCTGAATGCGTCTCCGGTCCTTCTCAGTCAGGTCATTTTTCCGACACAATTCTGACGCCTTGTTTCCTGGTCACATGTGTTACACCTCTGCTTGTACACACGTTGAACAATGCGTCGCGAAGCACCAACAAATCCAGTGACTTCACAGACCGTATGAACACGGGCACGGCCAAACACAATTGCCCCTTTATGCCACTGTGTCAAGCCGTTACATTTACGCATGTTTACGTAGAATGCCCGCATGAAGCATAAATGTCTCGTGATCGCCACTGCCTTGTGCTCACGCAGAGGCAGAACGCGTGCGGTTGAGCGCGTCACTCGATCGCTGCGACTTCTGTAAAGGCTTCTCGATTCATCTGCGCGTGCGCACTGGAGTAAGTCAATTTTTCGTGCGGTGAAATTAGCAAGTAGGGTCGTCTGGGAAGATGGGCGTTCAGCAGATGGAGATGCAGTTGTAGACAAGAATGTCACACTCAGGTCCTACTCCAATCCAAGTAAGTGTACCGTCATTTAATCAACTGCAAAGTATCCTGTGTTAAACATAGAATATAATTTACAGAATACCCCGACATTTGCGAGACCTAGTTGTCATGCCACTCTATTGGCCATTAAAACTTCTACACCACGAAGATGACGGGCTACAGACGCGAAATTTAACTGACAGGAAGAAGATGCTGTGATATGCAATGATTAGCTTTTCAGAGCATTCACAAAAGGTTGGAGCCGGTGGCGACACCTACAACGTGCTGACATGAGGAAAGTTTCCAACCGATTTCTCATACAAAAACAGTAGTTGACCGGCGTTGCCTGGTGGAACGTTGTTGTGCTGCCTCGTGTAAGGAGGAGAAATGCGTACCATCACATTTCCGACTTTGATAAAGGTCAGATTGTAGCCTATCGCGATTGCGGTTTATCGTATCGCGACATTATTGCTCGCGTTGGTCGAGATCCAATGACTGTTAGCAGAATATGGACTCGGTGGGTTCAGGAGGATAATACGGAACGCCGTGCTGGATCCCAACGGCCTCGTATCACTTGCAATCGAGATGACAGGCATCTTATCCGCATGGCTGTAACGGATCGTGCAGCCACGTCTCGATCCCTGAGTCAACAGATGGGGACGTTTGCAAGACAACAACCATCTACACGAACAGTTCGACGAAGTTTGCAGCAGCATGGACTATCAGCTCGGAGACCGTGGCTGCGATTACCCTTGATGCTGCATCCCAGGCAGGAGCGCCTGCGATGGTGTACTCAACGACGAACCTGGGTGCGCGAATGGCAAAACGTCATTTTTGCGTATGAATCCAGGTTCTGTTTACAGCATGGTTGCATCCGTGTTTGGCGACATCGCGGTGAACGCACATTGGAAGCGTGTATTCGTCATCGCCATACTGGCGTATCACCCGGCGTGATGCTATGGGGTGCCATTGGTTACAAATCTCGGTCACCTCTTGTGCACATCGACGGCACTTTGAACAGTGGACGTTACATTTCAGATGTGTTACGACCCGTGGCTCTACCCTCCATTCGATCCCTGCGAAACTCTACATTTCAGCAGGATAATGCACGGCCGCATGTTGCATGTACTGTACGGGCCTTTCTGGATACAGAAAATGTTCGACTGCTGCCCTGGCCAGCACATTCTCCAGATCTCTCACCAATTGAAAAAGTCTGGTCAATGGTGACCGAGCAACTAGCTCGTCACAATACGCCAGCCACTACTCTTGATGAACTGTGGTATCGTGTTGAAGCTGCATGGGCAGCTGTACCTGTACACGCCATCCAAGCTCTGTTTGACTCAATGCCCAGGCGTATCAAGGCCGTTATTACGGCCAGAGGTGGTTGTTCTGGGTACTGATTTCTCAGGATCTATGCACCCAAATTGCGTGAAAATGTAATCACATGTCAGTTCTAGTATAATATATTTGTCCAATGAATACCCGTTTATCATCTGCATTTCTTGTTGGTGTAGCAATTTTAATGGCCGGTAGTGTAGTACATTCTCTCAAGCGACAATTTTGGGAACTTCTTGTGGCTATAGGTGTCGTGTTAGTTATCTGTATTTTAATGGCCAGTAGTGTATTTTATGCTGTGAAAGTAAATAGTGTAGTTTAGAAATTGGTATACATACTCGAAGTCGGTTGGTAGGACATGTTTTGAGGCATCAAGGGATCACAAATTTAGCATTGGAGGGCAGCGTGGAGGGTAAAAATCGTAGAGGGAGACCAAGAGATGAATACACTAAGCAGATTTAGAAGGATGTAGGTTGCAGTAGGTACTGGGAGATGAAGAAGCTTGCGCAGGATAGAGTAGCATGGAGAGCTGCATCAAACCAGTCTCAGGACTGAAGACCACAACAACAACAACAACTATAAGTTGACAAAAGTCATGGGATAGCGATATGCACATATAAAGATAGCGGTAGTATGGCCTATACAAGGTATAAAAGGGCAGTGTATCGGCGCGCTGTTATTTGTACTCGGGTGATTCCTGAGAAAAGTTTTCTGACGTGATTACGGCAGCACGATGGGCATTAACAGACTTTGAACGTGGAATGGTAGCTGGAGCTAGAAACATTGTACATTCCCCAGAATCCCACAGTGCTGGCATTACCTCTCACCACGGACAACGCACTGGGCGACGACTTTCAATTAACAACCGAGAGCAGAGACGTCTGCGTAGTGTTGTCAATGCTAACAGGCGAGCAGCCCTGCAAGATGTAACCGCAGAAATCAATGTGGGACTTACGATGAAAACATCCGTTAGGACAGTGAGGTGAAATGTGGCGTCAATAGACTATGGCAGCAACGACAGAAGCGAGTGCCTCTGCTAACAGCGCGACATCGCTTGCAACGACTCTCCTGGGCTCATGACCATATCGGTTGGACCCTAGACCACTGGAAAATAGTGGCCTGGTCAGATGGAACCCGATTTCAGTTTTTAAGAGCTGATAGTAAGGTTCGAGTGTGGCACAGACACCATGAAGCTATGGACCCAAGTTTTCAACAAGGCACTATGCAAGCTGGTGGTAACACCACAACGATGTGGGCTGTGTTCATACGGAATGGACTAGGTCCTCGTTGTTTTCGGGTACTTGGAGACCATTTGCTGCCATTCATGGACTTCATGTTCCCAAACTTTGATGGAAATTTTATGGATGAGAATGCGCGATTGCACCGGGCCACAATTGTTGGCGACTTGTTTGGAAATTCGACCGAATAATTTGTTGGTCACCAAGATCGCCCAACGTGAATTCCATCGCCCATTTATGGGGCTTAATCGAGAAGTCACTTCTTGCACTGAATGCTGCACCGACAGCACTTTCGCCATTATTTTATTTATTTTATTTACACGTTAAGTTCCGTAGGACCAAATTGAGGAGCAAATGTCCGATGTCATGGAACGTGTCAGTAAATGAAAGTACAACATAAAAGTAATAACAGATAAAAATAAACGTTTAAGAAACGGAAAAAAGTCACGCCATAAGTTTAAGAAACGCAATCAACAATACAATAAGAATCAGCTTAATTTTTCAAGTAATTCCTCGACAGAATAGAAGGAGCGGCCCATGAGGAAACTCTTCAGTTTCGATTTGAAAGCGCGTGAATTACTGCTTAGATTTTTTAATTCGAGTGGTAGCTTATTGAAAATGGATGCAGCAGTATTCTGCACACCTTCCTGCACAAGAGTTAAGGAAGTCCGGTCCAAATGCAGGTTTGATTTCTGCCGAGTATGAACCGAGTGAAAACTGCTTATTCTTGGGAATAAGCTAATATTATTAACAAGAAATGATATTAAGGAATGTATATATTGAGAGGCCTATGTCCAAATATCCAGACTCTTGAACGGGGGTCGACAAGAGGTTCGTGAACTTACACCACTTATTGCCCGAACCGCCCGTTTCTGAGCAAAAAATATCCTTTTAGAATGGGAAGAGTTGGTTCAAATGGCTCTAAGCATTATGGGACTTAACATCTGAGGTCATCAGTCCCCTAGAACTTAGAACTACTTAAACCTAACTAACCTAAAGACATCACACACACCCATGCCCGAGACAGGATTCGAACCTGCGACCGTAGCAGCAGCGCGGTTTCGAACTGAAGCGCCTAGAACCGCTCGGCGACAGCGTGGGAAGAGTTACCCCAAAATATAATACCATACGACATAAGCGAATGAAAATAAGGAAAGTTGACTAATTTTCGTGTCTCACTTCTGATACCGTTCGAATAGTAAAAATGGCAGTATTAAGTCTTTGAACAAGATCCTGAACGTGGGCTTTCCACGACAGCTTACTATCTATCTGAACACCTAGGAATTAGAACTCTTCAGTTTCACTAATCATATGCCCGTTCTGTGAAATTAAAACGTCAGGTTTTGTTGAATTGTGTGTTAGAAACTGTAGAAACTGAGTCTTACTGTGATTTAGCGTTAGCTTATTTTCTACAAGTCATGAACTTAGGTCATGTACTGCACTATTTGAAACCGAGCCAATGTTGCACACAACATCCTTTACTACCAAGGTACTGTCATCAGCAAACAGAAATATTTTAGAGTTACCCGTAATACTAGAGGGCATATCATTTATATAAACAAGGAACAGGAGTGGCCCCAACACTGATCCCAGGGGCACCCACCACTTGACAGTACCCCACTCAGACCCCACATCACAGCCGTTATCAACATTGTGAATAATGACATTTTGCTGCCTGTTGCTAAAGTAAAAGGTGAACCAATTGTGAGCTTCTCCCCGTATTCTGTAATGGTCCAACTGCTGGAGCAATATTTTGTGATTAACACAATCAAATGCCTTAGTTAAATCAAGAAATTTACCAAGCGTTCGAAACCTTTTGTTTAGCCCATCCTCACAGAGAAAAGAGAATACAGCATTTTCAGTTGTTAGACGACTTCTAAAGCCGAATTGTACATTTAATAGCAAATCGTGTGATATGAAATGATCAATTATCCTGACGTATATAGCCTCTTCAATAAAGTTTTGCAAACACTGATGGCATAGAAATAGGTCTAAAATTATCTACATTATTCCTTTGCCGCTTTTTTATAAAGCGGCTTTATTACTGAGACAGCAGGGCTCAATATTTCTGCATAAAACTTCCAATTGCTTACTGAGTCCCTATCACGTCGAGCTGCTTGCCGGACAAAACGGGATACAACACGATATTAGGAAGTGTGACATGAGTTTTGTCTCCCGAGTGTAAAAAATGTGCCCCTGGATCCGAGCCTGACCACGTCTTTCGCCAAACCTATAGGCAACTATTGATCATATCTTGTGGGACATATTTGAACGGTGTTTTACTGGGTAGCAGCTCGTGTGTCAGACGCTGGAAACCGCTTTGTTCGGTGGGCAGCACAACAGTAGCCTGTGTGTGACAAGGCGAAGCGAGACGAGGCCGCCAGCGAACAAAGCGGGCGCCTCTGGTACGATGACATCACGCAGCCAGTGCCGGCTGAACGTCGCAGCGCACGCACACCGCTAGACGAGATTCACGTGGCCACTGACACGGCGTAGCACTAGCCAGTGCCTGACTCACGCGGCAAGTGTCTTTTTGTTGTCCAGGGAAACGGCCTGCGGGTGTGTCACATCTAGCAACGGGGCTTCGCTAGGCTCCTTTCCAGTCCTGTACGCTGCGTAACGGATCCTACGGGCTGTTCGCAATTCGTGTGCTATTTTGTTGCTTACTTAAATACACAGACCTTAGCGGTAGTTGCGTATGAAGGCCAGTGTTGATGACCACACTACTGAACAACTGTCTGTTTACAGTGTCTCGCGATGTCGTTAAGCAGATTATTTGTGTACGCACGTCAAGCTTTTCATGGACAGGTCTGAAAATCCGACGAATCAGCCCTCTCCAAACAAACTTCCAGTGAAACTTCCTGGCAGATTAAAACTGTATGCCGGACCTAGACTCGAACTCGGGACCTTTGCCTTTCGCGGGCAAGTGCTCTACCAACAGAGCAACCCAAGCACGGCTCACGACCCGTCCTCAGAGCTCCTGCAAGGTTCGCAGGAGAGCGTCTGTCAAGTTTGGAAGGTAGGAGACGAGGTACTGGCAGAATTGAATGCCGGTACGGTAGCTCAGCATTTTCGGTCAGAGTGGTAGCTGCCCTCTGTAATGAAAAAAACTGAGTTAATGGATCAACAACGAAATGAAACAGGTGTCTTGCGACATCCGCTCCGAGCAGATGCAACGAACGAAACCGAACAAAATGAGTTTAAAAAAAATTGGTAGAGCGCTTGCCTGCGAAAGGCAAAGGTCCCGAGTTTGAGTCTCGGTCCGGCACACAGTTTTAATCTGCCAGAAAGTTTCATGTCAGAGCACACTCCCCTGTAGAGTGAAAATCTCATTCTGGAAACTTCCAGTGGAGTACATCTTTCACTCCGTAACGGAGCGTCTGCTGTTTTTGAAACTTCCTGTCAGATTAAAAATGTGTTCTTGGCTTCTGTTTCCTAGAAACGTTTACTATGGATTTCACATAGTTAATTCAGAATTTTAAATTAGTGGAATAGAAATGTTTTGACAAAGCAATGGAGTAAAACGAATAATCAAAGAAATAAAAAATGAGCATAGAAAGTAGTAATTCACAAAAAACAAGATTTCGTTTTCACTTACGAGTAGTCTTTCAGTTCCATATTCATGGAGGTATTCTCTGTTGGAGGTTCGTTGTGGCTGGGTATTTCCGTGAATTCGACTCTGTGTAGACGAGGGGAGTTAAATACAGACATGGGGGTCCTGAGGTAAGAACCCGAAGTGGGGACCCTTGCCACTCTTGCAAGCCCGCTATTACTCCAACCACTGCCAATTCAATACAACTTCGCCCACACATCGTCTTTCACAACCACCTCCCCGGTCCCTCCCCTTACCCACAAACACATACACGTTATATTACACCATTATCTCAACTACTCTCCTCCCACTGGAGACAGAAACTTAAATAAGTAAGAAAACTTTTTAAAAAGTTATCTTATTTTGAATGTTGGCACCTGAGACACATCATGAACACATGATAGTCTTATACATTCTTAGTCATACACAAGAAAACGAAACCAACATGCACACGAATGAATTATCAGAATGGGACAGAAATCGGTAGATGTGATGTACACATAAAAAAAAATTATTACAATTTCAGAAAAGTTGGATGATTTATTGAAGAGAAAGAGCTTCGCAAATTGAGCACAAGACAATAACGCGGTGGTCCACTGCTGGCCGTTAAGCAAGCAGTTTTTCGGCTTGGCACTGATTGACAGAGTTGGTGCATGTTCTCTCAGGGATATCGCGCCAAATTCTGTACAACTGGGGCGTTAGATCATCAAAATCCCAAGCTGATTTGAGGGCCCTGCGCACAATGCTCCAAATGTTCTCAGTTAGGGAGAGATCGGCCGACGTTGCTGGCCGAGGTAGGGTTTGGCAAGCACGGAGACAAGCAGCAGAACACCTCACCGTGTGAGGCGGCCGTTGTAAGCCCCTGGATGGCTAACTATGAATGGCAACGAAACGGGGCGTAGAATGTCGTCAACGGACCGCTGTACTGTAAGGGTGCACGTATCAGAACTGAAGGGATCCTGCTATGAAAAGAAATGACACTCCAGATTATCGCTCCTGACTGTGGAGCCGTCTAGTGGGCGACAGTCACGTTAGTTTCCCGCCGCAGTCGGGGGCGTATCCAGACTCGTCTTCGGCCTGGAATCTCATTGACCAAAGTACAGTTGTCTTCAGTGCTGAGTCCCGCTTCAAATTGAGGCCCAATGACCAGTGACGTTCGTACCCTAATGCAGATTGATATTTGATTTGGGTGGAGGACGTAAATTACACTGCTGGCCATTAAAATTGCTACACCAACAAGAAATGCAGATGATAAACGGGTATTCATTGGACAAATATATTATACTAGAACTGACATGTGATTACATTTTCACGCAATTTGGGTGCATAGATCCTAAGAAATCAGTACCCAGAATAACCACCTCTGGCCGTAATAACGGCCTTGATACGCCTGGGCATTGAGTCAAACAGAGCTTGGATGGCGTGTACAGGTACAGCTGCCCATGCAGCTTCAACACGATACCACAGTTCATCAAGAGTAGTGACTGGCGTGTTGTGACGAACCAGTAGCTCGGCCACCATTGACCAGACGTTTTCAATTGGTGAGAGATCTGGAGAATGTGCTGGCCAGGGCAGCAATCGAACATTTTCTGTATCCAGAAAGGCCCGCACAGGACCTGCAACATGCGGTCGTGCATTATCCTGCTGAAATATAGGGTTTTGCAGGGATCGAATGAAGGGTAGAGCCACGGGTCGTAACACATCTGAAATGTAGCGTCCACTGTTCAAAGTGCCGTCAATGCGAACAAGAGGTGACCGAGACGTGTAACCAATGGCACCGCATACCATCACGCCGGGTGATACGCCAGTATGGCCATGACGAATACACGCTTCCAATGTGCGTTCACCGCGATGTCGCCAAATACGGATGTGACCATCACGATGCTGTAATCAGAACCTGGATTCATCCAAAAAAATGACGTTTTGCCGTTCGTGCATCCAGGTTCGTCGTTGAGTACACCATCGCAGGCGCTCCTGTCTGTGATGCAGCGTCAAGGGTAACCGCAGCCATGGTCTCCGAGCTGATAGTTCATGCTGCTGCAAACGTCGTCGAACTGTTGGTGCAGAGGGTTGTTGTCTTGCAAACGTCCCCATCTGTTGACTCAGGGATCGAGACGTCGCTGCACGATCCGTTACAGCCATGCGGATAAGATGCCTGTCATCTCGATTGCTAGTGATACGAGGCCGTTGGGATCCAGCACGGCGTTCCGTATTACCCTCCTGAAATTCCATATTCTGCTAACAGTCACTGGATCTCGACCAACGCGAGCAGCACTGTCGCGATACGATAAACCGCAATCGCGATAGGGTACAGCCCGACCTTTATCAAAGTCGGAAACGTGATGCTGCGTATTTCTCCTCCTTACACGAGGCATCACAACAACGTTTCACCAGGCAACGCCGGTCAACTGCTGTTTGTGTGTGAGAAATCGGTTGGAAACGTTCCTCATGTCAGCACGTTGTAGGTGTCGCCACCGGCTCCAACCGTTTGTGAATGCTCTGAAAAGCTAATCATTGCATATCACAGCATCTTCTTCCTGTCAGTTAAATTTCGCGTCTGTAGCCCGTCATCTTCGTGGTGTACAAATTTTAATGGCTAGTAGTGTATTTGCATAACTTTACATCAGAACGGTTTAAAAAGTAATCGTTCATTATGTTAACATCGGCAAAGACTTCTCTTTATTGATAGATTTTACGAGATTTTCCAAATTTTCTTGTCATTTTAGTATTTCCTCATTTATTCCATTTTTTTCTTTCTATAGGAACCTTAACCTAGGGGGCGTTGCGCCGGCCGTCTCAAGCTAATTACGCCCCTCCTGTTATCTATGGATATTTTCTTTAATTGTGCGCTGTTTATTTTCTGCATTTTCCCATAGAGTAAATAACATGTCGCGAACCGATACCATTAACAACAATACAGGAGTCTCTGTAGTGGTCCACGCCGTTGCTTAACATCAGTTTGAGATGAAGCGACTAGCGAGCAGTATGACTGTGTCCGTAGCGAGTCAGCAAAATCTAAAAACAATCATGAAACGCAGTAACAACATTAAGCAACGATAGCAGTCACAAGGTACGACATCAACGAACACCTGAGTTCCGCCAACCCGTGACACCCAAAACGCAGGCGTCAAATCGATTCCACCTTTCTGCGGACGTATAACATAAATTTTCGCAGGTATAACATTTATATTTAACACTTATGGAGATGATCACCACTGAGGTTAAACACAGGGCAATTTGGTTTTGCAAATTGGTCATCCAGGTTGTTTATCGAGGTTTGTCTGAGGCAGTTTATGTTGGAAGAGAATGAAATTTATGTCTTGCAATTACAGGAAAATAGCAATACTACAAATTATAACAGTATTCTCCTTCGACGTTTCCGTACCAAGTTAGTTACATGTTTCATGGTTAAATTAAACGACCTTTTATCGAAATATTGCAGGATATGTGTTATCATCAATGAACACGTTATTTAGTCCTACTCATGCAATTACACTTAAAAATAAGTCGTTCCTCCTCATTTTTTCAGGATACAGATTTTCAAATATAAATTCCTCCATGGAACAGATGAGCAGTCGAGGAGAAACGATTTAAGATTAGATTTAAGGTTTACTTTGCTATCTGTCAAATCTTTTATGTTATTGCGCCAACGATCAAAGATTTTTGTTGCTCCATATTGAGCTCTTTTGGAAGCTACCGTCAGCTTTAATAATGGGTAATAAAGGTCGCCTTTGCCTAGTATCGTAGGTACGAACCTCCTCCAGTATTGCAGGAATGGACCTCAGTGTTCTTCTCAAACTGTAACGGTGTTTTTATTACGAATTTCATTAGCCATTACATGTTTTTCGACGGCGCAGTTATAATGCCTAGCTCCTTGAAGAGGTACCGGTACTGAAATGACGTCCGTGTGTGAACACCACATGTTTTTCTTACTTTCTTTCTAAGTGGCGTGTTATCCCCAAAAGTTATTCCATAAAACATTACTGATTGGAAGTTAATTCATCTGTTTCTAAGATTAAGAGTTATACGAAAAGCAAAATAGCTGAACTTACTAGTTTGAAAAGCTCAGTAATATGCTTCTTCCAGTTCAAGGTTCATCAGTAAGCATACCCAAAAATTTGGAAAATTCTACCGTATTTACGATTCCTCCTCATGTGCTACATCAGTTGTTGGTAATACTCTTATTTGTTGTACAGAACTGATTATAATATGTTTTCTAAGGAATAAGTGGAGGGTCATTCATAAAGAATAGTTATGGACCCAAAATTGGACCTTAGGAGACTCCCTTCGTGATTTCTCCCTAGTCACTAAAATGTTCAAGAAATTTGTGGCACAACTTTCCTAAAAAAAGTGATCTATTAATTGGAAACATTCTGAGACGTCAAGGGATCACAAGTTTAGCATTGGAGAAACAGTGGGGGTGGTGCTAAAAATCATAAAGGGAGGCCAAGAGTTGAATACAGTAACCAGACTCATATTGACATAGATTGCAGTAGTTATTCGGAGATAAAGAAGCTTGCACGGGATAAAATAGCGCTGAGAGCTGGATCAAACCAGTATTCGGACTGAAGACTGTAACAACACAACACCTAAATTTTCTATCCTTACAACATTGTTCGATTTAATCAGCACAACTTTTTTCATTCTATTTGTTAAGCATGATTCAAACCAGCTCTGTGTAAAGTCATCAGAGTATTAGACTTGGGTTTTTGATTTGCAAAATGAAACGCGTTAGGAACATAAAAAAAAAAACCAACTGGACTTATTTTATTATTTAAGGCTTGTACTATTAGATGAGTGAATGTATAAATAGCAGTCTCAATGAGCAGCCCTTCTGGAATCCAAAGTGCGAAACGCCAAGTAAATTGTTTCTATGTAAGTGTGAGATTACTCTTGAGTACATTAACTTTTCGAATAATTTCCGTAAGGAAACTGGACAATAATTGTTTAAATCTTACTTGTCACCTTTCTAATGAAGAGGTTTAACAGTTACTTATTTTAAACTGCCTGGAAAAATTCAATGAGCGATTGGTGCATTACATATATCACAAACAACATTACTTATTAAGTTGCAATAACTTTCAGAATTTTGTTTAGAATTCCATCAACACCACTTGAACATTTTTATAGAATTTTTATAATTCTTATAATTTCAGTGAAGGATGTTGTTTCAGTGAAGGATGTTGATGATATTTCTATTTCCTTAAAATTTTTAATAAATATTTTAATTTTTAATATATTATCTTGCTGCTTCAACTGAGTCATTTAACCCTATTGTTGCTGGTACAGTTAGAAAGTGATTGTTGAAGTACGCGCAGCTTGTGAATAATGAGTCACAATATTGTCATTTAGTTTAATTGTTGTGGTATCTGTTACACTGACTAGCTGTCTCGTCTCTTTTGTGACAATATCCCATATAGTTTTAATATTACTATCCACATTATCAGTTTCTGTCAGGATATACGTCGTGGACTTACTGCAAAAACCCGTTAACTCCAATTTTTGACATTTTCGAGTTATGTACATAGACAGTATCAGGAAACGAATATCTTTCGTCTGGAGAAACCAGTTAAGTGTATTTATCACTCTAAGGAGTTAGAGAGATATGCCAAGATTCCACTAAGTACATAAGTGATTGTTTTGTACAGCAAAAATCATTCAGGTGCACTTGAATGATTTTTTCAGTACCTTTCAGTATGTTTGATGAAATAATTTGAACAACGAGAATCTTTCAAGTTTACTTAATGGATTTCAGCAGAAAAAGAAACCACAACTTACTGGATTTAAATTTTATAACTCGACTGATGCAAGCTTGTATTTCTTACATCAGCTTCGTTTATCAGACTGTGGTAAATCTGTGTATCGTATTTTCAACAGCCAACAACAATGCACGTGATTCCAGATAGGCTGTAATAATATCATTATACTACAATACGTGAACAATGCAAGAACAGCATTGTTGTCGGTTATTTCAGTTTTTCGATTATTTCAGTTTGCTTGAATAAGAGCCTATTGTCGCAGTAGCTGCTGTTAGTTCAGTGAGTACGGTAGCATTTCGCTGTTTGCCTAGAATGTGCTTAATTCTAAAATGTATCCAGGAAGTGCCCCGACTGTATCATTGACCAAGGAAACGATACTCACAGCAGATGGTATTGGAGGTAAGCAATAGAATAATACAATACTGTAAACATGAATCGAACTGTTACAGTATACTGACATTTTAAAATTAATAAATTAATTTTATTTCGTATTTTTACTTTAAGGTAATGAATGTGTATCTCAGAGTGTGTCAACTGGAAGCAGAGTTCATGATGCACGCAGAGTATTCAATGAAGTCCTCATACAGTCAATTGGGGAAGATAAACCAACGCAGGAACTGTATCAGGTGAGTTCACAGGGGAATCACAAGTTTGTTTGTGTGGCCATCCTCCGCAGCAAGCATATAAAAACTCGTTTTGCAAATCAAACTGCCTTTTCCTGCTGCTAGTTATTTTATTTATTCCGTACGCGTTTCGCCTTGTCCTGTTTTAAGGCATCATCAGTGGGATGATTTGCTGACCTGCGTTTCCTCACATCTGATCTGGTGGTCGCACTACCACTTTTATCACTGTTCTATATTCACATCTTTGTGTTTTCGCCATCCACACCCTGTTCACCATGTTTCTCACTCTTTTTTGTGGTGGACTATCGTTCTTCTGTCGCTCGACACAACTATTTCGTCGTACACTTCTTTTCACAGCGTAAATATTGCGACTCCATTCCACGAAATGTCTGTTTGAACATGCTAATCTCCAAAACAAGAAAACGAAGTTTCATGGGGTTTGCACAGGTAACTTAGCGTATGATGAGGGAAATAGAGGCTTTATTTCATCAAAGTTGGATCATAAAAAAAGATATCAAAATTGAAAATTGTATCTCGTTTCAAAACAGAATGCTGCGATATAGGGAAACATATTTACTTTCTGAAAAAGTTGTTTACTGTTGGACGTTTGAACTTTATCCTATTTATGAAAATGCTTTTATTGATTAATATGTTCTACATAACACTATTCAACTTAATGAATACAACGCTTATACGGTTGTCAACACGTTTAATCATCAGGTGGTGTCACTTTGGCATCACCACTGGTCCTCCCTTCGCGGCCACAAGCTCCGGCAAAAAAGCCTCTCCAAGAGGCTTGGACGAGCTGCTCTCGGCCTTTTCGCCTTAAGCAGATCACTTTAGGTAGGTTGCGTATTGGGTACTGTCTTTTTAGTCTTCGCCATTTGTCAAGTGGTCCTTCCCCACTACTTTGTTCTCACTACCCTCAATCTTTGACGGTTCGCTATTTCCTAACCGAATGCCCTATTCTAACCACTTACGTTCTCATTTATGTTTACCGTCTGAGTTACCGGCCGTTTTAGCGAACGACGCGCGGGCTGTCGATCGCGTTTTACTCGTTATCCATTGTAGCAATGTAGCGAAGGACATTCAATCCTTAGTTCAGGACCTCAGTTTCTCTATGGCGTATTTTATGGACCTTTCTCCAAGTACCTGTCTTTGCTGTCTTTCCTTCCGTCTACTGGGCGTAAGGGTGTAGCCGCTTTTAACTCCTTTCTGTTTTGTGTTCTACGGTTCTGACATGGGTGCGTATGCCCCCTGTTCTTTTTGCGCCCTAAAACAAAACAAAACCAAATAAAGACTTCCATACTAATATTATTAAACGCGAATGTATCTCTGTCTGTTAAGTTTTCACAACTAAAATTGAACCGATTTCGATAAAATTTGGTGTGGAAATAGCTTGAACCCTGTGGAAATAATAGACTACTTTAAAAAGTATAAAAAAAATAGGGTGTGGAATATCTTTTTTTGTCCCCAGTGAACATAAATTACACTACTGGCCATTGAAATTGCTACACCACGAAGATGACGCGCTACAGAAGCGAAATTTAAACGATAGGAAGAAGATGCTGTGATATTCAAATGATTAGTTTTTCAGGGCATTCACACAAGGTTGGCGCCGGTGGCGACACCTACAACGTGCTGACATGAGGAAAGATTCCAACCGATTTCTCATACACAAACAGCAGTTGACCGACGTTGCCTGGTGAAACGTTGTTGTGATGCCTCGTGTAAGGAGGAGAAATGCGTACCATCACGTTTCCGACTTTGATAAAGGTCGGATTGTAGCCAATCGCGATTGCGGTTTATCATATAGCGACATTGCTGTTCGCGTTGGCCACAGAATACCGAATCGGTGGGTTCAGGAGGGAAATACGGAACGCCGTGCTGGATCCCAATGGCCTTGTATCACTAGCAGTCGACATGACAGGCATCTTATCTGCATGGCTGTAACGGATCGTGCAGCCACGTCTCGATCCCTGAGTCAACAGATGGGGACGTTTGCAAGACAACAACCACCTGCACGAACAGTTAGACGACGTTTGCAGCAGCATGGACTATCAGCTCGGAGACCATGGCTGTGGTTACCCTTGACGCTGCATCACAGACAGGAGCACATGCGATGGTGTACTCAACGACAAACCTGGGTGCACGAGTGGCAAAACGTTATTTTTTCTGATGAATCCAGGTCCTGTTTACAGCATCATGATGGTCACATTCGTGTTTGGCGACATCGCGGAGAACGCACACTGGAAGTGTGTATTCGTCATCGCCATACTGGCGTATCACCCGGCGTGATGGTATGGGGTGCCATTGGTTACACGCCTTGGTCACCTCTTGTTCGCATTGACGGCACTTTGAACAGTGGACGTTACATTTCAGATGTGTTACGACCCGTGGCTCTACCCTTCATTCGATCCCTGCAAAACCCTACATTCCAGCAGGATAATGCTCGACCGCATGTTGCAGGTCCTGTACGGGCCTTTCTGGATACAGAAAATGTTCGATTGCTGCCCTGGCCAGCACATTCTCCAGATCTCTCACCAACGGAAAACGTCTGGTCAATGGTGGCTGAGCAACTAACTCGTCACAATACGCCAGTCACTACTCTTGATGAACTGTGGTATCGTGTTGAAGCTGCATGGGCAGCTGTACCTGTACACGCCATCCAAGCTCTGTTTGACTCAATGCCCACGCCATCCAAGCTCTGTTTGACTCAATGCCCAGGCGTATCTAGGCCGTTATTACGGCCAGAGGTGGTTGTTCTGGGTACTGTTTTCTCAGGATCCATGCACCCAAATTGCGTGAAATTGTAATCACATGTCAGTTCTATTATAATATATTTGTCCAATGAATACCCGTTTATCATCTGCATTTCTTCTTGGTGTAGCAATTTTAACGGCGAGTAGTGTATGTTGAAAAAATTATTAAATGTGTTTCATTATGTCCAGACTGTACGATGTATAGTTACTTCAGTAGCATGGTGCATAGATGCGCCATCTTGTCCACATCCCTCTGTACGCACTGTGGCCTGGTGCATTGGGGTAGTGGTGTGAGGCAGGAGACGGGGGAGTAACAGATATGTGACGGTTGCACAAACAACAGCTTACTTCCTCACCATCACTCGTCATATAAAAACTACTGATATACATAAGCAGCCGTCGGTAACAGCTAGTTAATGAATAATTGTTTGAGGATAACACTCTTTTGAATTTACCTACTGTTTTGTTCTAATTTTGCGCTCTGCTATAATTATTGCAAACCACCTTATGGTGTCCGGCGGAGGGAACTTTGTGTAACATTGTCATATCCCACTTTTCCTGTTCAGTCGCGAATGATTCTTGGTAATCCTCCAAGTGGGCTCGAATATCTTTAGTTTTACCTTTATGGTCTCTCCGTGAGATGTACATAGGAGGAAGCTATATGCCGGTTGCCTCTTCTAGGAATGTATGCTCACGAAATTTTACCAGTAGACTATACTGTAACACAGAAAGCTTCCCCTGTAACGCCTGTGATTGGAATTGACTGATCATTCCGTGGCTTTTCGCGGTTACTAAATGAACCTATAACGAAGCGTGTTGCTCTTTTTTTGGATATTCTCCATTTTCTTTTTCAATAAACTGCTAATGGCGCCATATCGATGTTCAGTACTTAAATATTTGTCGAACGAGAGTTTGTGAGCTACCGCCGTCGTGGGCGGACTATGCTTCCGGAGGAGTCTCCCAATAAATCTGTGTGACACCTAACTTATCTGCTATTAGTTGTTTGGTGTCATTCCATTTTCAATCGCTCCGTAAGCTTCTTTGCTCTGCAATCGTCTAATCAGACAGTAATGGGTGTTTCAGCCTGTTTATGAGCAAGATGTAACATTCCTTTATGTCGAGCGTCATCTGCTAATCCTGCACCAGGCGTTGATCGTTTGCACGTCTTCCTGGATTTTGCTACAGTTTTTTAACGTTGGGACTTCTCTGTATACAACAGTATTATGCATAAAAAACCTCATGGACCTTACGAGGTTACCGCTGCGGGCTGTATGGAACTCGGTGCGACGCCTCAGTACGGTCATGAACACAGACTCGGGATTGGCTGGCTTCCAGCTGCAGTTTGTTACGCTGAGCCTCTTTTCGCAGAACGCGCAGCGCCGCCTTCTGAAGCCTCCTTCCCTGTCACCAGCTGCGTCGCCTCAGCTGCACTCAGGTTTTGCGCCAAGAGCTCTAAACTGACATCATTCGCTCTGTAACATCCTAGACACTTTTTGCACTTTCTTTCGACGGCCACTGACGTTATACCACGCATTTTCCCTTATCCGCACACAGTTTCTTTACTGTCGGCTCTCCTTTGACGCATTATTTTCTGATGGAGTGGAGATAATGTTTCTGCTTTGGTCGTACAGACACACTACGTCGTTCAGGAGTTGTGCTATGTCGTTTCTGATCTTGCTAGTAACATATTGACGCAATTTTATTTATTGGTTGTTTACATTTGGTCTTACGCAGATATTAAGAGAGTCCTATTATATATTAAGATATATAGGTAATACACTAATATTTTTACGAAAAATTTAAAATATCTGCCTCAGTGGCTTGGAACAGACAGCCGGTACACCAGATTTTAGAATCTCCGCATAGGAAAATAATTTTTTAGAAACATAAAACGTGTCCCAAAATTTTTAGATACCGACGTTAATAAAATACGAAACGGTAAATAGTTAAGCAGTAATAATTAAAAAATAACTAAGACACTCTGCCGCAGAGGAAAGGATACATAAAACAAAAGAAACATACTAAATAACTGTAAATTTTTACAATAGAAAGTACAAATCGAGAAATGAGAAAAAGACATGTTATAAAATGATAGAGAAACCATAACACCTCCATACAAACTAGTCACTAGCACTGAACTAAAAGTTAGACAAACTAGAAATGTTAGGGAGAAGAATTATGAGGAAATGTTTAGATGCAAAAGAAACACATAAAACTGTAACTTAAGAAGCAAACAAGAAACATACAAAACACAGAAAACATAAACAATACGAAAAAGAAGAACAATATTACAGATACGAATTATGAGGAAATGTTTCGATGAAAAAGAAACACATAAAGCGATAAATTAAGAAGTGATCAAGAAATATTTGAAAAAACAAAAAAACAGAAACAATAAGAAAGAGAAGACTGACATTTCTTATATATGAGTAAAGAATCCTGGAGATACTAGAAGGTATCAGATAGATTATATAATGGTAAGACAGAGATTTAGGAACCAGATTTTAAACTGTAGGACATTTCCAGGGGCAGATGTTGGCTCTGACCACAATCTATTGGTTCTGAACGTAGATTAAAACTGAAGAAACTGCAAAAAGGTGGGAATTTAAGGAGATGGGACCTGGATAAACTGACTAAACCAAAAGTTGTACAGTTTCAGGGATAGCATAAGGGAACAATTGACAGGAATGGGGGAAAGAAGTACAGTAGAAGAAGAATGGGTAGCTCTGAGGAATGAAGTAGTAAAGGCAGCAGAGGATCAAGTAGGGAAAAAGACGAGGGCTAGTAGAAATCCTCGGGTAACAGAAAAAATATTGAATTTAATTGATGAAAGGAGAAAATATAAAAATGCAGTTAGTGAAGCAGGCATAAAGGAATACAAACGTCTCAAAAATGATATCGACAGGAAGTGCAAAATGGCTAAGCAGGGATGGCTAGAGGCAAATGTAAGAATGTAGAGGCTTATCTCACTAGGGGTAAGTTAGATACTGCTTACAGGAAAATTAAAGAGACCTTTGGAGAGAAGGGAACCACTTGTATGAATATAAAGAGCTCAGACGGAAACCCAGTTCTAAGCAAAGAAGGGAAAGCAGAAAGATGGAAGTAGTATATAGAGGGTCTATACAAGGGCGCTGTTCTTAAGGACAATATTGTGGAAATGGAAGAGGATGTAGATGAAGATGAAATGGGAGATACGATACTGCGTAAAGAGTTTGACAGAGCAATGAAAGACGTGAGTCGAAACAAGGCCCAGGGGCTAGACAACATTCCATTAGAACTACTGACAGCCTTGGGAGAGCAAGTCCTGACAAAACTCTACCATATGGTGAGCAAGATGTATGAGACAGGCGAAATACCCTCAGACTTCAAGAAGAATATAATAATTCCAATCCCAAAGAAATCAGGTGTTGACAGATGTGAAAATTACCGAACTATCTGTTTAATAAGACACAGCAGCAAAATACTAACACGAATTCCTTACAGAGGAATGGAAAAACTGGTAGAAGCCGACCTCGGGGAAGATCAGTTTGGATTCCGTAGAAATATTGGAACACGTGAGGCAATACTGACCTTACGACTTATGTTAGAAGAAAGATTAAAGAAAGACATTTGTAGACTTAGAGAAAGCTTTTGACAATGTTGACTGGAATACTCTCTTTCAAATTTTTAAGGTGGCAGGGGTAAAATACAGGGAGCGAAAGGTTATTTACAGTTTGTACAGAAACCAGATGGCAGTTATAAGAGTCGAGGGGCATGAAAGGGAAGCAGTGGTTGGGAAGGGAGTGAGACAGGGTTGTAGCCTCTCCCGATGTTATTCAATCTGTATATTGAGCAAGCAGTAAAGGAAAGAAAAGAAAAATTCAGAGTAGGTATTAAAATCCACGGAGAAGAAATAAAAACTTTGAGGTTTGCCGATGACATTGTAATTCTGTCAGAGACAGCAAAGGACTTGGAATAACAGTTGAACGGAATGGACAGTGTCTTGAAAGAAGGATATAAAATTAACATCAACAAAAGAAAAACGAGGATAATGGTATGTAGTCGAATTAAGTCGCCTCATGATGAGGGAACTAGATTAGGAAATGAGACACTTAACGTAGTAAAGGAGTTTTGCTATTTTGGGAGCAAAATAACTGATGATGGTCGAAGTAGAGAGGATATAAAATGTAGACTGGCAATGGCAAGGAAAGCGTTTCTGAAGAAGAGAAATTTGTTAACATCGAGTATAGATTTAAGTGTCAGGAAGTCGTTTCTGAAAGTATTTGTATGGAGTGCAGCCATGTATGGAAGTGAAACATGGACGATAAATAGTTTGGACAAGAAGAGAATAGAAGCTTTCGAAATGTGGTGCTACAGAAGAATGCTGAAGATTAGATGGGTACATCACATAACTAATGAGGAGGTATTGAATAGAATTGGGGAGAAGAGGAGTTTGTGGCACAACTTGACAAGAAGAAGGGACCGGTTGGTAGGACATGTCCTGAGGCATCAAGGGATCACGAATTTAGCATTGGAGGGCAGCGTGGAGGGTAAAAACCGTAGAAGGAGACCAAGAGATGAATACACTAAGCAGATTCAGAAGGATGTAGGTTGCAGCAAGTACTCGGAGATGAAGCTTGCACAGGATAGGGTGTCATGGAGAGCTGCATGAAACCAGTCTCAGGACTGAAGACCACAACAACAACAAGTAAAGATAACAGGATAACAAAAGAGATCTTCAAAAATCGCTGGGAGGAGGAAGCTAAAGAGTTGGATTCGGAAAGTTAAAAAAGATTTAGAAATACACAGCATAAAAGGAGGAGAAGTAGTAAACAGAAATATTTTCAGAAGGAAAGTGTTACAATTAGATGGATCCCAAGGTAGAAACGGTAAGAAGTGTAAAGTGATCTGAAGAAAGAAAAAAGAGACATAGTGAAAAAATCGGGGAAGAAGAGGAAATCCTAATGGGAAAGTATTGAAATTAATACATGGTTCATAGCAAACTATGTCGAAAAGAAAAGAAAAACTAGTTTGTTTTACCAGAAAGATGAGTAGTTGAAGATGAAGTCGGTAGGAAACAGAAGGACAGAGAGATGGAGAGAGGGGTGGGGGCGACGAGTACGTACTTTTAAGGATAAAGCTGTCTTCAATGCAAATATTAGTTTAAACACTTTCTAGGTACAATCGTAGTGCAGGCGGCGTGTCTTTGCCTTCCTCCAATCTTTGAACTGATCTGTCCACGCAGTCAGGGTGACCTACAGTTTAAAGTGAGTTCCAAACCATAGTTTGAAACTCGGACCTTTGGATTGGAAATCTGCCTTATACCCACTTGGACGCCTAACGACTCTAATTACTGTTAAGAGAAGAAATTTGTGCTCTTCACAATATACATCAGGAATACAGAAGTCACAGTTCATACTACTGCTGCATCTACTACAGCTCCAATTACAGATTTTGTAATTAGCAATTTTATACTTAACTCCATCTGTTTTCTTTTTTTCTTTTTTTTTAAGACGCGTACTCAATTGTTGGTGTCACTTTTATTACGTTATGTATTTCCGCTTTACCAGATTTTTAGTCCTTGGCACCCTGAGCTATAGGTCAGAAAATATTCTATACTTAACTCCATCTGTTTTCTTTTTTTCTTTTTTTTTAAGACGCGTACTCAATTGTTGGTGTGACTTTTATTACGTTATGTATTTCCGCTTTACCAGATTTTTAGTCCTTGGCACCCTGAGCTATAGGTCAGAAAATAATACGGCTTTTTGTCATGGTTCAAGCATTCTTCATTCCGACACTTTTGTTCCGTTAGTTCGATGGGTTGGATACAGATGTTTTGTAATGACGTGGTACCAGTAAATTTTCAGGTTATCATTTTTTTCTTTTTATTAGTTGATGCATACAGACCATATACAGACGAGTTCACATAACAGAAAATAATATTTAGTTTAACTGTGTAGATCAGTATGTTATATCTTTTTACTTAAAAAATTAAAATTTCTACTTAAAGATCTTTCTGTGGAGGCCATTAAATGACTATGTGTAAAGACAGATTCAATTTAATGAAGCTTCTTCTTCATCAAGTTTTGTTTTTATGGAGATCCTTGTTCCTTCCGAATTCTAATAGATTATTCGGAAACAGTTATCAGATAAAAGAGGTACTGCAATCCTGGAAAAAAATTTGTTTTCGAATGCACAATTTATGAGATTTTTAGGACAGAGTATATTAAGAGACATGTCAACAATAAAAACATTTGATTCTTAAGTGAGGTTAGGGAACTGTTTAGATATCGAATGTTACTGGAATTAACTCGGACACAGAATGTGTTTTAAGAAAGGAACTTACATATCCTCATACTGTCTAAAAGAGAATTCCGTGGCTAAGAGGAAGTACAAACCAAAAACAAAAGAAAAAGATGTCTCGCGTTAAGCAGTTTGAAATGGTAGTGACGTAAGGAGAGTTTGAGAGCCAGCGAAGCGAACTGATTATGATGACACCCAGATCACTGAAGTGCAATTTCTCCCATGTATCAAGCAGGACGGGAGGCAGGTGCATGATTCACAGTGACAAGTCATGGGGTGAGCTAACCGGATTGATTTCCATCAGCTGTGATTCATAATGTCTAAGTGAGTGCACGACTTGATGTTAAAGCTCAATGCTGAACTCAGTTTTTTCTGATAACATTTCATGTTTACTGAAATCAAACGGTCTAGGTGCCAACTATATTGTAGTTTAATCACACAATCGGTTTAGACTCAACTGAGAATGATTTTAAACTGTTTCATATACTTATGCCGGGAATAGCACTATCACGCAATAACATGTGTAGGGTTGGACGCCATTCGTCACTGTCAACTGAGGAGATTTTAATCATTCAAGTTGATAACAACGCATCTCATTCAAACTTTAAAAACACTGCCTGACAAACATGAGAAGAACTGAGAAGTGGAGGAGGAAACGAAATGAAACTTCACGAACTGACAGGGTATGTGACATTATTTCAGTGATTATATGAATGAGTCAAATTTTCTAACACCTTGGCAGTATGAGCACACTTATCAGCATCACGTTGCACTCTCTGGCCTGGATGCATGCACTAATTTGTTTAAGGCAAGTGTCATAAAACGTTGTATCCTCTCCTGAGGCAAGCTGGCCTCAACTGTTGTAACTGGTCGTTGATATCCTGGAGACTGACGTTGGGACGCAGTTGACGTCCGAATTGGTCTCACACGTGTCCTGTCGGGGACAGGTCTGGGTGTCTTGCTAGCCAAGGGGGTGGGGTGGGGGGGGGGGTGGCCGAGCGGTTCTAGGCTACAGTCTGGAACCGCGCGACCGCTACGGTCGCAGGTTCGAATCCTGCCTCGGGCATGGATGTGTGTGGTGTCCTTGGGTTAGTTAGGTTTACGTAGTTCTAAGTTCTAGAGCCTGATGACCTTAGAAGTTAAGTCCCATAGTGCTCAGAGCCATTTTGAGGGGGGGGGGGGGGGCAGCATCTCGCAGACAATTCATAGAGGTGCAGACACGTCCCATATGTGGACAAAAACTGTCCTGTCGAGAATGACTCCACGGCAGTGTCGCATGAGAGATAACACTTGGGGACGCAGGATGTCTCTGATGTACCTTTGTGCCGTCAGAGTACCCTCAATTGCTAGCAGCCCTGAGCTAAAGTGATACTCGATGGCTCTCCACACCACGAAGCCAAGAGTAACACCGCTTGGCCCCTCCAAAAAATTGGAATAATGGGACTTCTTTCCAGCTCGCCATAGCTGCGGGCGACGATCATACGGGGTAGTGCAGAACCACTATTCATCGCTCAATACAGTGCGACGCGATTCGTCAGCGGTTCATGCTTCCCAGTCATGGCCTCACTCCCAACGCCGTTTGTGTTGGGGTGTTAATGGCAGTCTACGTACAGGATGATAATTCCCTAGTCCGCTACTGCTAATCTCCGACCAATCGTGATGGTAAAAAATGTTGCAGGGAATCCATGACTTGTTGCCCGATGACACGTGCAGGTATGAAGAGTATACCACGTGTCTGGTGCATCACACACATCTAAGCCCGAGGTCGCGGTTCCAGACTGAAGCGCCTAGAACCGCTCGGCCACACCGGCCGGCTGCTTGGTAATACTAAACATGAACCACCCTAATGAACACTGGTGGCAGTTCACCTGTCACTGAGAATTGCAACTCTAATCGTTTACAAACCCACCGTCGGTCTGAACATGCAGGAAATTACATTAACATCGGACTATATCTTTTGGGTTCATCACATTTTTTTGTCAGCTAGTGTGCGTTATTATGGGACCCTGCTCTCTTCGGCATGAACACTTAATACATTTTAAAACGACTCGTAACTGCGTCCGAGCCAGTTGTATGAACAGAACAACACAGTTCGCAGCTGGAGCAGTGCTTCTTCAGATGTTTGAAACTTGGGACTCGAAACAGGAGCCCTGCCTCTCGCTTCCAGTGCACGCACTCCACTGCAGAGTGAAAAATTGTATCTGGAAACAATGCCCTCAGCTGTGACTAAGCCCTTCTTCGCAATATCCGTTCTTCCAGAAGTGATAGCCCGGCAAGGTTGTGTGCAATTTGGAAGATAGGAGACGAGGTACTGGCGGAAGTGGTGCTGTTAGGGTGGTTTGGTAATCGTGCCGGTATAGCTCAGACGATAACAGCCAAAAAATTTGCTCTCCAAAACGTGAATATCGAAAAAATACAAAACTGCTTTGGAAATCCGGGGAAAGTATCAATTCCGGGGAATGTACAGTTTTTCAGCCGAACCATTCTACTGAATTTTTCGCACCGTTGTAAAAGTATAATTCTGCTGAAAGAAATGCACCATGACAATTTCGGAACCAGTTCTTTTGAAATCGTCCTTTTTTTCCAATTGCAGCTGCGGCTTGTAGCTCAGGAGTTGTTGTAAGGACTCTAAAAGGCACCTGTCTGATGTATGACCGCTCATCTGCCGTCATGCGATCACGTACGAGCAGCCTGAGATCCAAAGAGTCTTTGCTCAAAGCATTCCGACGCCATTCTGGGGCCATGGCCCTTGTCTTGTGTGACTTAATGAACATATTGACCTCGGCCTGCTGTAAGGCAACTACAGTGCGGTTTTCATATAATTTTATGCTTTTATGAAGTTCTGCAGAGTGTCTTTGCCTGTGTTCTCTCATATTGTTTGCATGCCAGGGAGGAAACACGCTGGGAACCGAAATCGAGTGTGTTTTATTGTCTTTTTTAATATATTTGATATTCAGCACACCATGTACCTGTTACCAACTTCCTAAACATGGATGATCGATGGAGTGAATTAATACGAGTGTAGTTGTAAACGAATGCGACTTGATCAGTTCAGGTGGGTTTTCTTGGTTCAGCCTTGCAGCAGAAGCCTGAGAATTGCATTAAGATTAATTTCCAAAGCTGGCTTGAGGCGACATCCGGGAATGACGTTATCTGGACGGGTTTTCTTAAAGGGCATCCTCGCAATTGATTCTTTCAGACCGATGCACAAGAAAGGCATTTGTTCAAAGTTTTTGAACCGATGTAAAATTTTAAGGAAGATTCAACAGATGTTGTCTCTCCTGTCTTCTGATTGGAGGAGGGGCCTGGTACCACTAAAGAATTTGTTTTATTGATTGGTCAGTTCGCACCCTCCAAGTTTTTCGTCTCTTGACACGGAAGCGAGGCAAATTCGATGTTGCACAACGTTGACCAGTCGCAGAAGAGTCGCTGAGCTGATGTGTGGTGAGTGTGATGTGCGGCTCCTGTGCGCACCAAGACGGTGAGTTTGAATGGGAGTTACCTCAGGTTTCCCGAGTTAGGAACTTTCTGTAATTTTTAAGTCATCTGTGAGAAGTATTATGGGGTCTCGAAAATGATAATTTTGCTACCATTTAACTACGAGGCGTATTCCAAAACTAAGGCACGGTTACGAACGTTTAACTGATGGTAAGCCTGAATGAAGTTTCACGCATGCAGCGCTGTCCACCGGTTGTTTAGCTAACTACTGCAGTGTTGGTTTGATTCAGTAGTCGTTTGCCAGTCGGTGAGGCCAGATCGGAATGCCGAGACAGTCGTAGAATCCGCCAGTTGTGAAACGCACCATGTGATTACATTTTTGCTGGCAACAGGATCTTCAGCTGCTGAAATCCATCGCCTTGTGTATGGACCTGAAATAGCGAGTGACAAAGATGTTCGAAAATGGGGTCGAGAAATTCAAAATGGCCGCACAAATGTTCACGACGAACAGTGGAGTGGCAGGCCCAGTCTTCGGATCGATAACATCGTTGATCAAATGAACCAGAAACTTGGAAGTGATCGGCGATTGACGATTATTGATCTGGCCAAGGAATTCCAAAAAGTTGCTCGAAACTCAATTTACAGGATTGTCACTGAACAGCTTGGAGACCACAAATGTTTGTGAGGTGCGTTCCAAAATTGCTCACTGAGCAGCGCAAAGAGCAAAGAGTGCGTAGTGCACGACAGCTTTTGGAGCGTTGTAGACAAGATGGATACGATTTGTTTTCCCACCCTGTTATAGGCGATGACACGTGGATATCTTACTCCAACGCAGAATCGGAGCAATAGTCCCCATTCGAGTTCACCCGAACCAAAAATGTTTAAGCAGTCTCCTTTCCGGAATCTAAAAATGATGGCTACCGTTTCTGGGACGAAAAGGGCGTCCTTTTGATTGATTTCATGGAGTGTGGGTCCACAGTGGCAGCTAACGTATACTGTGGAACGCTAACCAAACTGAGACATACGAACCAAAATCGACCCAGCGGGAAACTGCTGTCTGGCGTATACCTCCATCACGACAACGTACGCCCTCACACCGCTGCCAAAACCAAGGAGAAGATTCAACATTTTCCTTGTAAACTTTTTGTTCACCCTCTGTAGAACCTCAAGCTTGCATCAAATGCCTATTCCCTCTTCCTGCATTTGAAAAAGTAACTGAATGGACAATGATTTCAGAACAACAATGAACTCAAGATTGGAGCTACAAACAGATTCAATTCCCAGGTGGTGAGACTTTTATGCAGAGGTGTTAAAGAAGCTGCTGCGGCGTCACAGAAAATTTATAGATGTGAACGGCGATTATGTGCAAAAGTAAAGTAGATACCTAGCAAAATATTACTGTCAATAAAAACCTTTTCTCAATAGCTCACTGTTTTTAATGATCAAATGGGCCTTAGTTTTGGAGTACTCCTGGTAGATTTATATGGGGCCTAACTTGTTTACCATCTGGTCTTGATTCACTTCATGCATTGTGATCCTGACTGAGTATCGTGTTATTTCCCACTGCAGGTCTCAAATCAGTTTCGACGATCCAACTTTTGCTAGAAAATGGTGACTATTATTTCCAGTTATTCTGGCAAGTCTTTGCGTGTGAGCACATGAGCGTCCATATTGCGTCCCTGAGCCAACATACTCTCCATACTCTCACTGAGATGATTAATAAAGTTTCCCTTCCCAGAAGGTGTTAGGATTTTATAGATACTCCACGTTTAATTAAGTTCAGGAGTGCGCTCCACTTAAGTGTCATTTAAGCATCAATTTGGTTCATTTAATTTTCCTCTAGAGTGCATACCAGCATCCTTCTCTACTTCTCCGATCTCTAACCTCATGTACCCCGTAAAGCCAAGTTACTAGCAACCATTTAGTAAAGTGCAGTCTCTGATCGGTCGATCTTAAGTCCGGTAGCATGACTTCAGTTGCGCGTTTTATTTGTGGCAGATCTAGGTACGCAGTCAATTCATATAACTGTAACTGGGACTTCAGTTGACTCGACATGCTGGGGAAGCTAGAGGATGTTAAGCACAGCTTTGTAGAATAGCGAGGTCGGAGCTACGAAAAATCCATGTTATATGGCGTGAGGACGTCCCACCGAAGAACGAATTACCAATTTTTAAAACTTTTGGTTAATCAGTTAACAGTGGGCGTCTCATAGAAAATTCGGATGCACATGCTCTTTCACCAGATTTCGCTACTGTGTGTCAAGGAGAGAGGCTGTGTGACGCAGCGGCTGGTGTGCCGTCTAGCAGGCAGGGCTAGCTCGGCGGCCACCTTGGTGCTATTCGAGAGTAGTAGATTATGTGTCGTCACATTCACCCCACCCCTCGATTTCTTTTCCGTAATCAGCCTTAAAAAATATAAAACACTACACTTAATTGCACAAGCACTCAGCATAGTCACCTTAACGAGACAAACAAAAATACTCAAAGCTGTCGAAATAAGAGGAACATATCTCCATATACCCCACAAACGAAACCTGTAACACCGAGAGGGATTTCAGTTTGAGCGAATCACAAAGCATACAGAAGCGGTTTCGCCAGACGAGTTTCAATTAATGTGGTTTCCTGTAAGTATAAATTCAAAACTTTAGCTTGTTCTGACATCACAAAACTCGTATCATTTGATATTACAAGTTTGTATACTAATGTACCTGTTGAGCAGACGATGGACATTATAGAAACCAACTTGCGACACCATAAAATATTATCTGTCCCTGAGATTGATGAACTAATGGTTCTGTTACGCACCACCCTCAAATACAATTACTTCTCTTTTAATAATAAATTATATTCGCATCCCTGTGGTCTAGCTATGGGCAGCCCGTTAGCTGGTATCATGTCAGAGAGTTTTATAAACTCAATGGAGCAGATGTTTTTTCGGCATTATCCGGACTTGGTAAGTAATACAATTTTCTATGTGAGATATGTAGATGACTTGCTGTTTGTGTTTGAAGGTTCCCACGTAGGCCTAGAACTGTTATTTACAACTTTCAATGACCTCCATGAAAAAATCAGCTTCACGTAAGAAAATGAGACAGCTGATAGGACCTTAGACTATCTCGATCTGACTATATCCATTATTGGTAACAAAATAGATTACAACATTTATCAAAAAGCAACCTATTCCGACAACGTCATCCCAGCTGACTCCACTCATCCTCAAGCCCATAAAATGACCTTCTTTCACTATAGTATCCATCGACCCCTTTCCATTCCGCTTTCGCCAGACAATTTACAGAACGAATTAAAAGTCCTCCAAAACATCGCTTAGAATAATGGATATAATCCCAGTATAGTGAAACAGTTGTTTAACAAAAAAACACGAAGGAAGACTGCCACTCTTTCCAGGTCAGGTACCCACAGTCAAGTCCAGGCAACGAAATACACAACAGTCCCCTTTATAGGTAACGTATCCTACAAGGTAGATCGTTTATCAAAAAACCTCGGGTGTAAAGTTTCTTACTTTACCACCAAAAACCTTAAGAATTTGGTCCATTCTCTTGATAAAGGTACTGATAAATCATCCCTGTCAGGTGTATATAAAATCACTTGTGCTGAATGTCCCTGTTATTACACTGGCCAGACAGGAAGGGCCCTGTCTGTTAGGTTTAAAGAGTATCTGGCGACTAAAAGCGGTGATGGAACACGAGGATCTACAGTTGCTGAACATCTTGTCCAAATGGCCTATGCCCCCAAGCCTCTAAAAGAAGCAGAACTTTTGCATAATGAAGTCAAAGGCTGTAAGTTAGACACCCTTGAAGAATTGCAAATGTTTAAACATCTTATTATTGATAGAGAAAATTTACTTAATGATCAGCTGCAACTAAAAATAGAAATTATTTCGAAGTATTTCAACCTTTACTCCAGTGGAGTTGACCCACGGCCCGCTTCGAATGGCCGATGCTGTTTCCTATCTGCTTTGCTCCTTTATTATAGCGCGTTTGTACATTGTGTCGACCATACATTTTGTATTATACTGGTAATGACACCAGTTGCAAAGGTGTTCCTTAATCTGCCTGAACATATCAAGATATTTCATGCTTCGCACGCCTGTGTCTCACATACTAATTTATTAGTTACTGTAGTGGGGTTTCTCCCTCTTATCATAATATCTGAATGTAAATTTTCTTGCCCTGACTTAGTAGGTAGTTCTTAGGAAAATTGTTTAATGTACTGTACCGTAGGTAGGCACTGGTCCATTTGCAGGACTGTTTCCTGCCACATTTTGTTTACAATTTACGTTGCGCTAAGTAATTTTGAGACAGCTAGTCTCTAGCTGTTGCGCTGGCGCTTGGCCGCTGGCCGAGCCTCGCCGCGGAACTGCTCGCGACGCCTAGTTTCCTTGTAGCTTACGTGTGACCCTTATACCTCGCCCAGCGTAGCTCCGTCTACTGTTTTTAGTATTGACAGACAGACATAACAGGAATGACGATCTCCAAGTCATTACTCCTTTACAGAATATAGGTGCTACCACATAATCCTTCAATATGACCGATTGTGGTCAATACTATGTGTATAGGACAGCAGTGATGCCATCATCTAGTTGTACACAACTTTTTATTAACTTAATTAATGGCAGTCATATCCATTTAAGTATCACGAGAGGGTACGTTTAAAGGTGTCCTTGGAGCGTTGCTCGTCAAATCACATAATTTAAGCATTTCCCGCCATCCTCCCATAATTTAGACTAGATCTTTAAGTACATATTGACCTATGTCGGTCAATTGTTTAAGTGTGTTGACCGGAGCGATGTTCGCCAGGTCACACTTTAGCTTTGAGCATAATTGACCTACGTCGGTCAGTAGTTTTTAAGTGTCTTGACTGGAGCGATGTTCGCCAAGTCACACTTTAGCTTTAAGCATATTTCCGCTGCCATTCCCTAAGTTCAATGACAGTGGTCACCAGGCCCGAATTATGATGGCAGTGGTCCACACACAGTTTTTACAGTATGTGTGTGGGTCACCTCCATGGAGGCAAATTGAGTACCCCATTGCCGCCACATTTCCCCTACTTTAATGTTTTCTGCAACTAATAACCATAAATTCGCCAAGAAACTCAATCAGGCACGTGTATTAGTTTTTGACTTGATTCTAGACCATTTCAGGTCAAATATACTAATCTTGAATAATGACCATCTATTTTATATGGCCCGTATTGCCGGATGTTACAGATTAGATATAGACTTGTTCCTAGGTTCAGTCATGACCATGTGTGTGCTAAGTCAATAAGATGTTCATGCGTTGTAACCATAGCTAAGCAAGTGCTTAACAATTACGTCTTAAAAACTTCTAGACCTAGTCGTAATATTGACGATGTTGGCTTTATATTATTATTCCCACTCCTAAGTTCTTCTTAGGTGATTAAACTTCGTGCTTAATCACAAAAATTTTCCTAGATAGGCCATACCTTGTAAGCACATGTCTTCCTCATATCATGCCCAATGAATACTTCATAAATGTTAAGACAGTCGATCTAATTACGTTCTGCACAGGTTAACATATACGCCCTTTTCCTCAGCTATACCTTTTATTTCACTTTACTAGTAAAATCAAGGTCAGTAGTTAAGTTCACGTCTTGTACTAACAAGTAACTATCATACAGTTCATGCGCAGGCGCAAGGTATTGTGTCCGCCTAGGCGGGCCTCATGACACTACGGTCAGTTACAGTACAGCACTCGTGGGTGCCGCATCGCGGTCGCGAAGTGGGGCCGAGGCACTTCCAGATAAATTTTATAGTCTGACGAAAATTTATGGATTTGTAGTCTTAGCTTGACAATGTCCACTATGGAAAAACGGTGGTTACTGTTATTCTGAAGAAGGTTGGGTTATCCCGACTAAAACCTAGGTAAATTCTAGGCAAACAGTGCAACTGAGGCTGTTAATTATTAAAATTAAAATTAACATAATGTTATGATTATGCGTCTTTATTCTGTATTAGTTTTATTCTGTGAAATGGGCAACGTTTGGCCTTCAAAATAATTTAATTTTTGAAAGTATCACGATTTTCCTTATTATGAAATCATTAGACTGATGATGTATTTCAGTGTTTAATACATGTCCGTATGGATTAATTTATAAGTTCTGAAGAAGATACCATTATTGGCATCGAAACCTAGGAAAACTAAAAAAAAAAAAATTACCTTGCAACTGAAGGCTGAATTTCTTATTATGGGAGCAATTCACTGTTGCTGAAGCGCTGCATTATGTTAAAGATTTGTGAATAAACAGGAGTTGTGAAGGGAGTGAGACAGTGTTATAGCCTATTCAGTTTGTACATTCAGCAAGCAGTAAAGGAAACCAAGGAGAAATTTGGCAAGGAAAAGTTTGCAGTATAAGATTAAGTCTTTTCGGATAGTATCTGTCTAAAATGTAGTCTTTTAGGGAAATTAAACGTGGTTGAAATGCATTTCAACAAGAAGAGAATAGAAGTTTTTGAAATGTGGTGCTACAGAAGGATGTTGAAGATCACAAGTGTAGATCGAATAACCGATGAGAGGGTACTCAACTGAGTTGAGGAGCAAAGCAGTTTATGGTACAACGGGATACGACACATCGTCAATTTGGTGATGCAGGTAAGCGTGAGGGAGGGGGGAGGGGTGAGCTAAAAAATGTGGGCATCACTGTTAGACCACAGTAAACAGGTTCAAATGGATGTATGGTGCAGGAACTACTCAAACATGAAGAGACTTCATAGGATAGACCTATGTCGACAGTCGCGTCAGGCTGGTCTCCCTTTGAAGACAGCAATAACTACAATGTCTAAAACGTAAAACTGCTTGTTTATCGGATGGACGGACAATTATAGAAAATCATAAATCTTCAAAACGAAATGACACCCATCTAGCTGCCGCAAGTTATTCAACATTGCTGCTAAAATTTGCAAACATGAATGTGTTCCAATGGTTCAAATGGCTCTGAGCACTATGGGACTCAACTGCTGAGGTCATTAGTCCCCTAGAACTTAGAACTAGTTAAACCTAACTAACCTAAGGACATCACAAACATCCATGCCCGAGGCAGGATTCGAACCTGCGACTGTAGCGGTTTCGCGGTTCCAGACTGCAGCGCCTTTAACCGCACGGCCACTTCGGCCGGCCATGAATGTGTTCATTATAACATTACCGCCATGTTTATGCCATTCTATTTCATAAGCTGCGCGCCTCGTTGTAATAAGAGTACTTTCGAAGTGTACATGCACACAGACAATCTCTTGTAGTTATTCATACAGCATTCCTTCACGAGGACAGTAGTTGTTATTGTAAGTACTGCAACCACAAGGAAACTGAACTGAGCAGTGTACCGCAGGAAACGCTGACACAGAAGCCTGTTCGATATCAGTAGCTGACGCTGTGGAGTGCCGCTTCCTTATAGCGGCGTCTCTGATTTGCTGCTCCCTGTACTCAACGACGTCTGGCAGCCGCAGATGTCCGCCTCTTGTGCGGCCGCATCAATTGCCCAAGAGCTAACATTTAATAAAAGCCGTGTAGTATTGGAAACGAATTCCGGAGTATGTTTCGTAAAAGAGAAAAATCCGAATGTTGCAGTGTCACAAGTTTCTAGATTGGAACACTGGTGTCATTTTCACGTGGGCAACGTTTGGTGAATATTCAAAGTTTTATACACTCCTGGAAATTAAAATAAGAACACCGTGAATTCATTGTCCCAGGAAGGGGAAACTTTATTGACACATTCCTGGGGTCAGATACATCACATGATCACACTGACAGAACCACAGGCACATGGACACAGGCAACAGAGCATGCACAATGTCGGCACTAGTACAGTGTATATCCACCTTTCGCAGCAATGCAGGCTGCTATTCTCCCATGGAGACGATCGTAGAGATGCTGGATGTAGTCCTGTGGAACGGCTTGCCATGCCATTTCCACCTGGCGCCTCAGTTGGACCAGCGTTCGTGCTGGACGTGCAGACCGCGTGAGACGACGCTTCATCCAGTCCCAAACTTGCTCAATGGGGGACAGATCCGGAGATCTTGCTGATCAGGGTAGTTGACGTACACCTTCTAGAGCACGTTGGGTGGCACGGGATACATGCGGACGTGCATTGTCCTGTTGGAACAGCAAGTTCCCTTGCCGGTCTAGGAATGGTAGAACGATGGGTTCGATGACGGTTTGGATGTACCGTGCACTATTCAGTGTCCCCTCGACGATCACCAGTGGTGTACGGCCAGTGTAGGAGATCGCTCCCCACACCATGATGCCGGGTGTTGGCCCTGTGTGCCTCGGTCGTATGCAGTCCTGATTGTGGCGCTCACCTGCACGGCGCCAAACACGCATACGACCATCATTGGCACCAAGGCAGAAGCGACTCTCATCGCTGAAGACGACACGTCTCCATTCGTCCCTCCATTCACGCCTGTCGCGACACCACTGGAGGCGGGCTGCACGATGTTGGGGCGTGAGCGGAAGACGGCCTAACGATGTGCGGGACCGTAGCCCAGCTTCATGGAGACGGTTGCGAATGGTCCTCGCCGATACCCCAGGAGCAACAGTGTCCCTAATTTGCTGGGAAGTGGCGGTGCGGTCCACTACGGCACTGCGTAGGATCCTACGGTCTTGGCGTGCATCCGTGCGTCGCTGCGGTCCGGTCCCAGGTCGACGGGCACGTGCACCTTCCGCCGACCACTGGCGACAACATCGATGTACTGTGGAGACCTCACGCCCCACGTGTTGAGCAATTCGGCGGTACGTCCACCCGGCCTACCGCATGCCCACTATACGCCCTCGCTCAAAGTCCGTCAACTGCACATACGGTTCACGTCCACGCTGTCGCGGCATGCTACCAGTGTTAAAGACTGCGATGGAGCTCCGTATGCCACGGCAAACTGGCTGACACTGACGGCGGCGTTGCAGAAGTGCTGTGCAGCTAGCGCCATTCGACGGCCAACACCGCGGTTCCTGGTGTGTCCGCTGTGCCGTGCGTGTGATCATTGCTTGTACAGCCCTCTCGCAGTGTCCGGAGCAAGTATGGTGGGTCTGACACACCGGTGTCAATGTGTTCTTATTTCCATTTCCAGGAGTGTATTTTAATTCTTTTACTATCGAGTTGATCCTCTATGGACTGCGTTGTAACAACCAATTTCAATTTAGTGTCGCGGTCTTGTTCGTATTCCAGCTTTGACTTCCTGCCAGTATCTTCTGAGCCCACCAAGAAGTGCCTGTTTACGCTCTTCGGACAAAGGTCCTCTCCATCTTTTGGACCTTGGTGCCATTTTAAAACCTTGGTAGTTGTTCACCAATCTTCGAAATTGAAATGACAGTTAAATCAAGAACCTAAGCTGTCGACAGACGTTGATATACATTAACGGGGACAGTTGAAAATGTGTGTCCCGATCGGAACTCGAACCCGGGATCTCCCGCTTACATGGCAGACGCTCTATCCATCTGAGTCTCCTGTGTCCGAGCGGTTCTAGGCGCCTCAGTCTGGAACCGCGCGACGCTACGGTCGCAGGCTCGAATCCTGCCTCTGGCATGGATGTGTGTGATGTCCTTAGGTTAGTTAGATTTAAGTAGTTCTACGTTCTAGAGGACTGATGACCTCAGAAGTTTAGTCCCATAGTGCTCAGAGCCATTCGAACCATTTTTGCTACTTCATTGAACCATCTGAGCCACCGAGGGCCCAGAGGATAGTACGACTGCAGGGATTTATCCCTTGCACGCTCCCCGTGAGACCCACATTCCCAACTTAATGTCCCCACACTACATTCGTAGTGCCCCTGTCCATTACACTCGCGGCAAGCAATCTTACCGAGCCCCGTAAAAGTTCGGGCAATGCGTGTGCATCCAGCACAGAGGAAGAAGAAGAAGGTCAATGGTCGGTTAGCCTTAACTGTCTATGAAGATGATATCTGTTCTTTCGGACATGTTTGAAAGAACAGATACCATCTTCATATAATATTCTCAATTTGTTCCTGTCAGGAATTTCTCTCTCTGAGATACCAATCTGCTAAGATCTTTTTCACATTCTTCGAACCATCTCGGCCGTGTTTTCTTAGACGATGAAACTCCATGTACTTTTTGTCAGTCGGTCACCGTCCATCCTCATGAGATGACCATAAAATAACAACCGTCTCTTCTTAATGGCTGCGATAGGTTCTGTCTTGCGGTACAAGTCGTAATTTGCTCTCATTCGCCATTGTCCACCAACCCAGCTATTACCCAGGACTTTTCTTAACATCATACGCTCTCGCTTTTCCAGCCACTCAGCTTGACCTTGTCTCTTCATGGTCAAAGTTTCGGACGCATATAAGCCCTCAGGCTTTACAAATGCATTATAACGTCGGAACTTGGCCCCTATACTCATAGACTTTTTTTATAGGTATTCTTTGTCAGTTAGTATGCCCTGGTCTAACTTCCTCATCCTGACATTAATTGCTTCTTCTTCGGTCGCGCGTAGTGGCCGAGCGGTTTGAGGCGCCATGTCACGGATTGCGCGATCCCTCCCGCCGGAGGTTCGAGTCCTCCCTCGCACTTGTGTGTGTGTGTGTGTGTGTGTGTGTGTGTGTGTGTGTGTGTGTGTTGTTCTTAGCCTAAGTTAGTTTAAGTTGGTTTAGTAGTGTGTGAGTCTATGGATCGATGACCTTAGCAGTTTGGTCCCTTAGGAACTCACACACATTTGAACATTTGCTTCTTCTTCTAACACATTCTCCTGGATGACTTCACCAACATACCTAAAATTCTTAACTCGTCGATTTTTCCCAAATTGGTGATCATCCATTCAGGTCCATCACAGATGTTCGTCATATATTTTAATGTATTTATAGTACACAGACTGAAAAAAATTGCGTCACCAAGAAAGAGTTCTGCGATATAAGCAAAAGTTGGTAAGCGTGTTTCTATATCTGAAACATGATGTCTATTCAAATTTCGCACCAAGCGGATAAGAGCGGTGCTTGTAACGTCGCCATGAAGATGCATATCAGCTTTGCTTTAAACATACGCAGCAACTGTCGTGAGCGTTAGTTACCTTTGGGACTGGTCGCGGTGAGTTGGTGTTAGTCAACAATGCCTTCAAGGCGATAAAGGCTCCATTATCAACACCTCACTGAGATTGAATGGGGTCATGTAACAGAGTTACAAGGAGCTAGATGTTCTTTCTGCGTTTTTGTAGAAAGACTTGGCAGTAATGCAGCCACTGTACATGACTGAGAATGTACAACTCCAGACAGCCATGCGGCACTACTGAGAGCATTCCATGTTTCCCAGTCAGGGCTTCACTTCAAATACAGCTGTCTGTGGTGCTGCCTTAGCGGCAGCTTACACATGTGGTGGTAATTAACTGTCCAACTGCTGCTACTATCTGACTAAGGGTGTGGGTTGACACAAAATTTGCAGGGACTATGGTATCACGTGTTGATACCACCCCACGGGCATCAAAACTGGCAATGCTACAGCAAGTTTCTGTCAGACGCTGACAGCGGTCATGCGGGATCTGGCAGATCCAGTGGTGCGCACCCGTTGGCACACCTCGAGTGGCTCTGTACGATGACCGCCGTCTACCGCTGTGACACAGGACAGCCGGTGGCTGCCACAAAGTGCCACTCGGACTCGGGGCGTCTTCGCTACATGACGCGAATACATAGAAAGATAGACCCCTTATCACTTAGCTATAAAATAGCGGGTCAGCAACTGGAAGCTGTTAATTCAATAAATTATCTGGGAGTGCAATTAGGAGTGATTTAAAATGGAATGATCATATAAAGTTGATAGTTGGTAAAGCAGATGCCAGACTGAGATTCATTGGAAGAATACTAAGGAAATGCAATCCGAAAACAAAGGAAGTAGGTTACAGTACGCTTGTTCCCCCACTGCTTGAATACTGCTCAGCAGTGTGGGACCCGTACCAGATAGGGTTGATAGAAGAGATAGAAAAGATCCAACGGAGAGCAGCGCGCTTCGTTACAGGATCATTTAGTAATCGCGAAAGCGTTACGGACATCTACAGTGGAAGACTCTGCAGGAGAGACGCTCAGTAGCTCGGTACGGGCTTTTGTTAAAGTTTCGAGAACATACCTTCACCGAAGAGTCAAGCAGTATATTGCTCCCTCCTACGTATATCTCGCGAAGAGACCATGAGGATAAAATCAGAGAGATTAGAGCCCACACAGAAGCATACCGACCATCCTTCTTTCCACGAACAATACGAGACTAATATAGAAGGGAGAACCGATAGAGGTACTCAAGGTACCCTCCGCCACACACCGTCAGGTGGCTTGCGGAGTATGGATGTAGATGAATGTAGATGTAGACGCTACACAAATGCCGCTTAATCGCGGCTCCTACACCATCGTTCATGCTGTAGTCCAGAGATCCTCATCCTTGTTGACTTTAGGACTTGCTGCATTATTTGTAATGAGTCTTTGAATGCTTGAAGAAATAGAAGGTAAGTAAATCTTCTGTTCACTGTGGTAACTTGTTTGCTAATAATTTTTTCTCCTGTCCAGCTTTCCCACGCAACGGCCTTGCCGCAGTGGCTCCACCGGTTCCCGTGAGATCACCGAAGTTAAGCGCTGTCGGGCGTGGTCGGCACTTGGATGGGTGACCATCCAGGCCACCATGCACTGTTGTCACTTTTCGGGGTGCACTCAGCCTCGTGATGCCAATTGAGGAGCTACTCGACCGAATAGTAGCAGCTTCGGTCAAGAATACCATCATAAAGACCGGCAGAGCGGTGTGCTGACCACACGCCGCTCCTATTGGCATCCTCCACTGAGGGCGACACGGCGGTCGGATGGTCCCGGTAGGCCACTCGTGGCCTGCAGACGGAGTGTGTCCAGCTTTCCTGCATCAACGGTTGCCACATCACTGTATAGCCCACTTCTCCTTACTGTAATGCATGTGTTGTGCACATCAGGGAGTCTTATCATCATATTGTAGGCACAATGCGAAGGGGTACAATGTGCTTGGTGCACAAAACGGTGATTCTCTCTTGAAGTGGTCAGATGTGGTCGACTGCCTGCCCTGACGTTCCTGTGCAGCCCAACACTGGGCCACTGTCACACCTGAACGTCCCAAAGATATCGATTTTGCACGATTCGATCAGTCAGCCATATGGAGATAAACTCCTTTGAAGCTGTCAGGTGCTGATAACGCTTCTGACAAGAATGCATGGCATCTCCATGTTCTTCTCAGTGATGGTTCAAATGGTCCTAAGCACTATGGGACTTAACTTCGGAGGTCATCAGTCCCCTAGAACTTAGAACTACTTAAACCTAACTGACCTAAGGACATCACACACATCCATGCCCGAGGCAGTATTCGAACCTGCGACCGTAGCAGCAGCGCGGTTCTAGACTGAAGCGCCTAAAACCGCTCTACCACAGCGGCCGGCTCTTCACAGTGGTCACTCAGCATCTGGCTGTTGGTGTTTACGCTCCTTACGTACTCTCGCCAGGCCTGCCAAAAATACGAAACACAAACTACACTAATGCACTGTGGGGGGTCATTCTGTCTGCCGCAGAGAATTATGACTCTACAGGGTTATATACGCGCGGATGGTGCGTTTGCGCGTGCGAAGTTACAATGAAACCCGACCATGTTACCTGGATATCTCACTATTTCGTGTCGGACAGTGTATGCAGTAGAATGCCGGAGGACGCCGAAGCTCGTAAGCCCTTACACTACCTGCAGTTACCACATAAAGACGACTACAGTTTAGAATGTTTCATTTTTGCTGGAGGTAAGGCCGCGATTGAGAAATCTTAAGTGTTAAAATTTGGGTCAACGCATACGATTCGTTATACGATCACAACCTTTGTGAAAAGGATCCATAAATGCCCAATGTGTAAGGAGGACAGCCAGACTAGATACGATGAAAACAACAGGCACAGGAAACGGTTACTGGGATAATTAGGAGACTGGAAATCACGAAGGTGGCAAGAAACGGTAATCTGATGAAAAAAGTGGCCTTAACACAGTTACGTTTACGTACAAGGACAGCATCTTAAAGAAAGTAGCTAACATTCTGAAGCCGTGTAACATCACAAAAAAATGGTTCAAATGGCTCTAACGACTATGGGACTTAACATCTGAGGTCATCAGTCCCCTAGAACTTAGAACTACTTAAACCTAACTAACCTAAAGACATCACACATACATACATGCCCGAGGCAGCATTCGAACCTGCGACAGTAGAACCTAGAACCGCTCGGCTACACCGGCCGGCATAACATCACAGATGCCTTTAAAACAGAAAGCTTGTTGCGAGCCAAAGTGTATCCCTGTTTAGAAAATATGTACGGCGGACTGCGAGAGTACTGCATAAAGTGCGTAACGTGTGAAGGTAAATAAATAGGATGCCAGGGAGTAATTTTAAAATAAGGTACAATAGGTATTAATACTATTTAAGAATGAACAACATCGACCGACAAATTAGCGGTAGCCACCAGTTGTGCCATGTTCATGATTCTGCACATTTGCTAACTGAACTGGACCAATATGTTGTCCCGCCCGGATAGCCGCATGTGCTAATGTGACCTCTTCCGGGACGGGGAGGTACGCCAGTTACGGATTGAATCTGTGCAGAGCATTAACTGCCGGACAGCCTCAGTGTGGTTTTTAGGCGGTTTCGCATGTCACACTAGGTGAACACCGCGCTGGTCAATCAGCTCAGTCACCAACAGTACTTGAAGTGTTACGTGCACTTCAGAGATGAAAGAAACTGGACTTAATTAAAGAACTGGAAATATTTCCACATAGTAGTAAGGCCGAGAATACTGATGATTTGCAAGGATGTAACGATAAACTCCCCTCGAGGAGATATAACTAGTATAGGCACAGCACAGCACCAGATAAATGTGATTTGTTTTAAAGATTCTTTCATATTCTATCTGAAGATTAGAGCCTGCTCTCAAAACGTGTGCTGTGACTTGTGATCTTATCACGAATTTTAAGTGGCTGAGCCTAAATTCAATATTTTGCTGAGCAACATCACCTACATTATAGGTCATCTACGTAGCTGCTGGCTTACTATGCTGGAAGAATTTGTAGCAGTTTTTAACTGCCTCAGCCTGAAACGGTATTACCTCTTAGCATATACATATAAAATTAAATAATAATACATCGTTCCAAAAATGTAAGCAATCTTCGAGGCTGACTGCCCCTGTGCTGTATTTGATGTGTGAGGAAACATTACAATCCTTCCTACAGCCTGCCGTAATTCGAGTGTATTCAACGTTAAGTTGCAGTGCATGTAATGTATTCGTAGTTGCGAATATGGACAACCATCATCTGTGTAATGGAATGACGATCACGAAAACTGGTGCCAGACTGGGACTTGAACCCGAATTTTCCGCTTATCGCGAGCGGTCGCCTTATTTTTAGGCTATCAGACAAACTTAACGCCAGACCCAAATCCGAAAGCAGTCAATACGTAACTTTAAGCAATGATTTAAAACATATTTGTAGCTGGAATGAGATTTTCACTCCGTAGCGGAGTGTGCGCTGATATGAAACTTCCCGGCAGATTAAAACTGTCCGCAGCTCGTGGTCGTGCGGTAGCGTTCTCGCTTCCCGCGCCCGGGTTCCCGGGTTCGATTCCCGGCGGGGTCAGGGATTTTCTCTGCCTCGTGATGACTGGGTGTTGTGTGCTGTCCTTAGGTTAGTTAGGTTTAAGTAGTTCTAAGTTCTAGGGGACTGATGACCATAGATGTTAAGTCCCATAGTGCTCAGAGCCATTAAAACTGTGTGCCGGACCGAAACTCGAAAATGGTTCAAATTGCTCTGAGCACTATGGGACTTTACATCTATGGTCATCAGTCCCCTATAACTTAGAACTACTTAAACCTAACTAATCTAAGGACATCACACAACACCCAGTCATGACGAGGCAGAGAAAATCCCTGACCCCGCCGGGAATCGAACCCGGGAACCCGGGCGTGGGAAGCGAGAACGCTACCGCACGACCACGAGTTGCGGACTCGAGACTCGAACTCGGGACCTTCGCCTTTCGCGGGCAAGTGCTCTACCATCTGAGCTACCCAAGCACGACTCAAGCCCCCTCCTCACAGCTTTACTTCTGCCAGTACCTCGTCTCCTACCTTCCAAACTTAACAGAAGCTCTCCTGCGAAACTTGCAGAACTAGCACTCCTGAAAGAAAGGATATTGCGAAGACATGGCTTGGCCACAGCCTCGGGGATGTTTCCAGAATGAGATTTTCACTCTGCAGCGGAGTGTGAGCTGATATGAAACTTCCTGGCAGATTAAAATTGTGTGCCGGACCGAGACTCGAACTCGGAACCTTTGCCTTCCTTTCTTTCAGGAGTTCTAGTTCTGCAAGGTTCGCAGGAGAGCTTCTGTTAAGTTTGGAAGGTAGGAGACGAGGTACTGGCAGAAGGAAAGCTGTGAGGACGGGGCGTGAGTCGTGCTTTGGTAGCTCAAATGGTAGAGCACTTGCCCGCGAAAGGCAAAGGTCCCGAGTTCGAGTCTCGGTCCGGCACATAGCTTTAATCTCCCAGGAAGTTTCATATTTGTAGCTCGTTGTTATTTTTAATTTATCATTTATATGTACTGTATTACAATCACAGTTCACAAAATATATTTCTTATACCAAATAGTGTACATGAAGAGAAGATGTATTCTCCTGTGCACTTATTAATCATTACACTACGTTGTTTTGTCATAAGACTTTGATATATACATATGTTGGGAGGGGGCAAGAACAACAAAACTGAAAGCAATAAAGGTCATTTTCATGAAATACAGTAAAGAAAAACTTCAACATTAGCCACACCCCATGCCTTGAAATGCAGGCGGAACAGTAGGTAGACATTATTCCCGAACTGATTGAAATACTACTTGCCACTCGAAGTATCACATTGCTGCCATCCAATATCCCCTACGGCAACCTTACACCATTATCACCGTATTAATAAAAATAATTTGGAGCGCACTTTGAGCTGATAAACTGTATTTTTGATTTACTCTCATTATTTCACATTTTTTCAGTATACTTCTCTGCTTTTAGCAAATAGAAAACACTGCAGTTATTCGCCATTTGTATAATTAACCCATCAAGCGACACCCCCGGCTCACTAGTGCCTTCACAATTTTATCTCGAAACAGTTAACCCAATCTTGTTTGTCGCGATATGTGTTCAAGTGCACTGGTCATGAGCCCATATACTTCGAAAATGTGGATGTTTCAAGTCAAACGTATTCCGCAAAAAAAAATGAAGACATCGCCTGGAAGTCACCATAAAAGAGAATTGAAAATATCCAATAGAAACAACATATTTTACGGTGCTTTCAAGCAGAAACCCACGAACAAAGTTCGTTCGCGGAGCACAAAGTGTTTGTGGTATGCAGCCTAGATATCGATCCCGTCTTTGTATGCAAACAGAAGCCAGTAAACTAGATCAGTGTCCCAATTCTCGGAAATACCACATGATACGGTTTCATCGGAAGCTCCTCCACACACTTTAGTGCTTTCGGTCGGTATGCTGTCATCCACCGCAGTAAATTACAAATGCTTTACAGCAGTAATTACTGGAGTCCTCAGTCTAGCAGAGCGTTCTTTCTCATCAAAGCAGTGGAAGCGTTCCACACACAGTCATACGAGAAATCATTCACTAAATTTAATGAGACAATGCTGATCCAGAATGCATATTGCGAACTAAACTCATATTTGTTGTACCACAATATGATATAAACCACGAAAATTACTTAAGAAACGAAGATAACTACAAAGATATATCAGCGTCATTTGATATCGCAAGTACTCTCATTCGTCATTTCATGGAGTTTTATGGGACTTCTTTGTGTTTGCGCACCTGAAACTTTCCAACGCAGAGATATCATTCAAGTACGCCTTTGCTTTTCTTCATCTGCTAGTACATCAAACGAATAAAAAAAATGAAGTCTTGCAGTCTCTACTTTGAGGAATACATGTATGTCAATAGCTGTTGATCGATTCTCTTGTTAGTTACAAATTACATACTCAAACGAAAAGATTATATGGTTAAAAGAGTCTGTACAGTCAGAAGAATACTTCAAATGGAAAGGCAAAAACTGGGAGATAACAGTCCTACTACGGTGACAGATAGGTGGCATGTTTAACACACTAAATCATTCAAATCCACGTTAACGCGCACCAGCTTCAACCGTAGCCGTTGAAGGAAGCATCCACATTACATCGTCTGGTGAATTTCTCCTGGTGGTAATGTTGACGACAGCGAGGCAACGTCTGAAACGTGTTTGCACGTCACAACTGACAACTCGGACCTATGAAAAAGTCACACTGGCCTCCATGACAGCAGTATTATTATTAGTCATAAACGTAACATAGAATGTAGAGAATTACATTCCAAAAATATATTTGGACGCAAACGAAAGACACAGCCAACATCAAGACAAGAATATGCACAATGCAATTCATACACTTAGTTGACAAAAGTCATGGCATAGCAATATAACCATATACAGATGGCGGTAATATCGTGTACATAAGGTATAAAATGGCAGGGCATTGGTGGAGCTGAGATCTGTACTCAGGTGATTTACGTGAAAAGCTTTCCCATGTGGTTATGGTCGCACGACGGGGATTAACAGACCTTGAACGCGGAATGGTTGTTGGAGCTAGCGCATGGGAAATTCTGTTTCGCAGATCGTTAGGGAATTCAGTGTTCCGAGATCCACAGTGTCGAAAGTGTGCCGAGAATACCTTTCACCGTGGACAACGCAGTAGCCGACGGCATTCAGTCAGCTCAGAGAGCAGCGGCGTTTGCGTAGAGTTGTCAGTGCTAACAGAAAAGCAACAGTGCGTGAAATACTCGCAAAAAAAAAAAAAAAAAAAAAACAATGCGGAACGTGTGGCGACCGTATAAGTTAGAGCACTGGGGCGTAATTTGGCCTTCATGGGCCATGGCAGTTGATGACGCGAGTGCATATGCTTACAGCACGACATCGCCTGCAGAACGTCTCCTGGGCTCGTGACCATATCTGTTGGACGCTAGGCGACTGGAAAACCGTGGCCTGGTCAGATGAGTTCCGATTTCACTTGGTAAGAGCTAATGGTAGTATTCGACAGTGGTACAGACCACACGAAACCATGGATCCAGGTTATCAACAAGGCACCGTGCAAAATGGTAGTGGTTCCACAATGGTGTGGTTATGTTTACGTGGTCCAAAGGATCAGACGATTGACTGGAAATGCTTATGTTTGGCTACTTGGAGACCATTTTCTGCCATTCATGGACTTCATGTTTCCAAACAATGACGTCATGTCACCAGGGCACAATTCTGGACAATTCGAGGAAACGATTTGGCCACCCAGATCGCTCGATATGAATCCCATCGAACATTTGTGGGACGTAATGGAGAGGTCAGTTCGTGCACAAAATCCTGCACCGGAAACACTTTCGCAACTATGGACGGCTATAGAGGCAGCATGGATCAATATTTCGGCAGACGTTTTGAGTCCATGGCACGTTGCTGCACTACGCCGGGAAAAAAAGGAGATCAAATACTACATTAAATGGTATCCCATGGTTTTCACCACAGTGTATGCGGGATGGTCTCATAGGCAAACAACTATAAAATTTGACATCATTACGAAGCACATATGAGAGTCAGAAAGTAAGGGAGGCCGGCCCGTATGGCCGAGAGGTTCGCAGGTTCGTATCCTGCCTCGGGCATGGATGTGTGTGATGTCCTTAGGTTAGTTAGGTTTAAGTAGTTCTAAGTCTAGGGGACTGATGACCTCAGATGTTAAGTCCCATAGTGCTTAGAGCCATTTGAACCAAAGTAAGGGACAAATCGCTCTACATTTGCTAAGTCTACTTTTAGATAACAAGACTTCAAAAATAATTTATATAGTGAAAAGCTTCTATGTTTAGAACGAAATTATGTGACAACAAACTCTTTTCAACGGACTAGTGACAATACCAACACACCACTGTTTACATTAATAGGTGTAACATTAGAACTATATCCCAACAGATGATGATCAAGACGCTGCCACATATCCACTTTCCCCTTACTCTACCCTTATTCCCTCCAAACAACTTCTGCCCAAAATCAAGTTGTCTGAACACCTAACACACCATTAACTACCTTCCGGCAACTAATCGAGCTACAGCCAACATTCTGCAACCACCCTTTCCCCAATAACAACAGCACCACTCTCAGTTGGTCTTAAGATAATGTTAATATTTTTCTAATTGACACAATATTATCCCTTCCCCACACTATTTCTATATCCATCTATACGAAAATAGATGTTCATAGGTATATATGTATGTATGTATACTTAGGTAACAAAAGTCATGAGATACCCCCTAACATCACGTCGGACCTTGGGGTAGTGCCGCAACTCGACGTGGTACGGACTCAACAAGTCGTTGGGAGTCGCCTGTAGAAATAATGAGCCATGCTGCCTACATAGCAGTCCATGATTGCGAAATCCTTGCCGATGTAGGATTTTGTGCTAAAAAGACCTCTAGATTATTTCCCATAAATGTTCGGTGGGGTTCATGTCGGGCGATCTGGGTGGCTAAACCATTTGCTCGAATTGTCCAGAGTGTTGTTCAAACAAATCGCGAACAACTGCGGCTCAGTGACAAGTAGCTGAACATAACCATTTCCAGTCAATGATCGGTTCAGCTGGACGAGAGGACTCATACCATTCCATGCAAACGCAGCCCACGCCATTGTGGAGCCACCACCAGCTTGCACCGTGCCTTCTTGACAGATTGGGTGTGCGCCACACTCGAAGCCTACCATCAGCTCTTATTAACTGAAGTCTGAACTCATCTAACCAAGCCATCGTGTTCCACTCGTCTGTGGCCCAATCGATATGGTCACGAGCCCAGGAGGGGCGCTGCACGTGATATCGTGCTGTTGGTAAAGGCACTCGCATCGTTCGTCAGCTGTCATAGCCCGTTAACGTCAAATTTCGCGACACTGCCCTAACTTATACATTAGTCATACTTTCCACAGTTTGTGTGCTGGGGTTCCATGCCTGATGCACTTGGTCGAGCAGTGCATGGACAGTTATTGCTACTCCTGAACGCCTTGTTACTTGTCCGTTAACACTGACAACTCTAAGCAAACGCCTCTGCTCTCCGCCGTTAATTGAAGGCCGCCCCCCACTGCGCTGGCCGTGGTGAGATGTAACGCCTGAAATGTCCTATTCAAGGCATACTCTTGACACTGTGGGTCTCAGAATATTGAATTCCCTACCGATTTCCGAAATGAAATGTCGCATGCGTCTAGCTCTAAATACCATTCCGCTTTCAAAGCCTGTTAATTGCCCTCGTGAGGCAATGATCGCGTCGGAAACCTTTTCACATAAATCACCTGAGTAGGAATGACAGCTGCGCCAATGCACTGAACTTTTATAAGTTGTGTATGCAGTGCTATTGACGTCCGTATATTTTATGTGCATATCTCTATCCCGTGATTTATGTCAGCTCAGTGTATGTTCCACATCTCCTTCTAAATCACCTGGCCGAATCAGCCGAACTTGGTACACGTATTACTTACCGTCTAGAAAGGATCGCTGTGGGGGGTAATAACTATCCATCAAAGTGTAGCAGGTGAGTGTGAAAAAGCAGTGCAGCCCACGATGTGTGACTACCCGAAACGTTTTCTTACTGGCGACCCCCACAAAATGATGAACGTAAAAATAAAAGATCGCTTATTACATTCTCGATGTTCCAGCAGTAGAACGTCCCCGTGAAACATAACGTTTTAATTAATTACTTTTACCAACTGTATTCGTGACGTATTTTGCACACGGTATTCGCTATACCACTGACTGTACCAGAAAAATTACATCACTGTACGTCATAAGCAATGAGATGAGTGAACAACAACAGCATCAGGAAGAGATTGAAATTTATTACTTCGTTGCTACTCACTCTATTCGTAACACATTTCGTAGATAGTATCCACATGCAGTACTGAATGCACCTAGTATATATATATATATATATATATATATATATATATATATATATATATATATATTGTGTGTATTGCCATCAGATATCCAGTATACAGGAGGTTATTCTAGCAAATATCATCGATGTTCTCATGTTTCCAAAGTTCAGTAATGGGTAGTTCTTCAGTGAAATATCTCATTTCATATACATGGCGAGTCACTAACTATTGCCACCTAGAATAACTCCGAAAGTATGATAGTAGCTAAAAAGTTTGTGGGACGAATGTTGCATGGGACGACGGAGGCCATAATATGACGTTGGTTTTTTGTTGCTAGGTGGGGTCGCTTCAGTCATTTAAAGGTTAACTTTTTTTTTTAAATGGAATGCTATAGTTTGGTACTTACTTGTATTTTCTGATAGCGGCTATCGAGACGAATCCAATGATGTGTAACATTAAGGTCTTTGAAGTCAACGAAGGTAAAAAAGATAGCATGAATGTTCATTTGCAGAAGGTGCTCGAAGTGATGACCATCGGTATCAATGCAGTGCTGCAATCTTCTTATCATGGATTGAGTGGTATTCCTTATCACGTCGGCACTAAGCGGAGCACATACTCTGACAATTCTCTCTCGTATATCGTGCAAATAGTAAATATTGCCATTGACTTTTTAACACCATTCGACGGGTTCTAATACAACACTAATAGGAACGGTAAGAATAGTATCGTCGAACCAAGCGACATGCTACTCATTTATGGAGAATGCCAACGAAATTCAGTGAGAGCTAGAGGCTTATGCTCTAAAAGATATCCTCAACGTACTCACCCTACACGTCGTACATTTAAAAATGTGTATGATAAATTGAGAACAACTGGATCTTTAACGCATCGGAAACATATCTGGCAAAGGAAAGTTACTAACGAGGAAACGGAAATTGGTACTCTTGCCACAGTGGTTCGAGACCCTTGTGTTAGTTCACCTCAAATCGCAAGGGAATCTGACATAGCCAGAGTAGTGTTGTTCGTGTTCTGCACCGCCATAAATATCATCCTTACCATATCTGCCTCCACCAAGAATTAACTGGTACGGATTGTATGCGTCGTATTGAATTCTGCCGAAGAACTCAATTTCAGATTGAGAGGGATGACACATTTATTAATTTGATTTTATTTGCTGACGAGGCTACATTCACGAACCATGGAAATGTCAATTTGCATAACATGCATTATTGGGCAACTGATAATCCATGTTGGCTGCGGCAAGTTGCACACCAAAAACCGTGGTCGGTGAATGTATGGTGTGGGATTCTGGACGACAGAATTATAGGCTCCTATTTCATCGAAGGAAATCCTTAATGGTGGGAAGTACACCACATTCCTGCAAGAAACATTAGGTCTATTATTGGAAGAAATACGTTTAGGAACAAGGAACAGAATGTGGTACCAACACGATGGGTGTCCGGCACATTTTTCGCTGGTGGCTAGAAATTAGTTGCAGAGACAATTCCAAAATCGTTGGATTGGACGCGGAGGAGATGTGTCGTGGCTGGCTCGTTCGCCAGACTTGACGCCTCTGGATGTTTTCTTGTGGGGATTTTTAAAAGATATTGTCTATACAGACGTTCCAACTACACGTGAAGATTTGCGAGAGAGAATCGTCAGACAATGTGATAAGGAATACCACTCAATCCATGATAAGAAGATTACAGCACTGCATTGATACCAATGGTCATCATTTCTAGCACCTTCTGTAAATGGACGTTCATACCACCTTTGCGACCTTCGTTGACCTTCAAAGACCCTTATGTTACACATCACTGGATTCGTCTGGCTAGCCGCTATCGGAAAATAAGTACCAAACTATGGCATCCCATTTAAAAAAAAGCAAAGTTGACCTTCATATGTCGCCGGCTCGGGTGGCCGAGCGGTTCTAGGCGCTTCAGTTTGAAACCGCGCGACCGCTACGGTCGCAGGTTCGAATCCTGCCTCGGGCATGGATATGTGTGATGTCCTTAGGTTAGTTAGGTTTAAGTAGTTCTAAGTTCTAGGGGACTGATGACCTCAGAAGTTAAGTCCCATAATGCTCAGAGCCATTTGAGCCTTCATATGTCTGAATCGACCCTACCTAGCAACAAAAAACCAAAGTCATTTTATGGTCCCCGTTGTGCCATGCAACTTTTTTCCCAATCTTTTCAGCTCCTATCATACTTTCAGAGTTATTCTAGGTGGCGATAGTTAGTGACTCACCTTGTAGTTCATGCGCAAAGGAAAGGAATCGAACTTGACAATGTTATGGAAAACGAAGAGGAAGAAGTTGTAGATAAGATGGGGGATATAATGCAGCAAAAAGTATTTGAGACACTGCTGAAAGACCTAAGTCAAAACAAGGATAAGTCGAAACAAGGCTCCTGGAGTAGACGACATTCCTTCATAATTATTTAGATTCTTGGGACAAAAATTGTGGCAAAGCCATATCACCTGGTTTGCAAGATGTATGAGGCAAGCGAAGTAAACAGGGACTTCACAAACAATTTAATAATTCTAATTCTAAACAATGTCGTGCTGCCGGATGGGAATACTACAGAACTAACAGCTTAATAAGTCGTTGTAGCAAAATACTGACATGAGTTATTTGGAGAAGAGTGGAAAGGCTAATAGATGTTGTTTGTGTTCCGGAGAACATGCGAAGCAATACTGACCCTACGACTTATTTTAGAAAATTGGTTGAGGAAACGCAAACCTACGTTTTTAGCATTTACAGATACAGAGGGCCTTTTGACAATGTTGACAGGAATACGTTCTTGGAAATTGGAAGGTAGCAGGGATGAACTGCAGGGAGCGTAAAATTATTTACAACTCGTACAGAAACCAAACTGCAGTTATGAATCTGCGAACAGAAAAGGAAGGCAGTGGTTGAGAAGGGAATAAGAAAGGGCTGTAGCTTATCTCCGATGTTATTTAGCCTGTTCAGACAGCAGGCAGTAAAGGAAACCAAATAGAAATATGGAAAGGAAAGTGTAGTTCAGAGAGCAGAAATAATAGCTGTAAAGATTGCCAACGACATTGTAATTCTGTCGTAGACATCGGACAATTTTGAAGAGTGTAACGCCGGAAATGCATATCCTCCTATTTCCATCTATTGTACTATAAATTTCTTTCCTTATTTTGTTACCTGAAGATATGACATTTCTGTGTCTTTATATATTGTAATTGTTTTACTATTTGTATATATATATATATATATATATATATATATATATATATATATATATCGATGTATAATTGGTTTGGTTTGTAAATGCTATTTGTATTTTTACACTGGGTCTTGCCTGAGGAAAACTATGCTATCGAACGATTACATCGATAGGTCGTGTGGAGAACCAAAGTGTTTAGGATCTTAGGTAGTGTTAACTCTGCTGCGTGGAGCGCGGGCAGAGAGGGTCTAACTCTGCTGCGTGGAGCGCAGGCAGAGAGGGTCTGGCGGGAGTAGGGCGGTGGATCAGGTGTGTTGTGTGACGCTCCCCCGAGTTGCCGCGCTTTCGGGGTTTGGCAGCATGTAATTGCGCTACTTGCTATGATAGTTTCTGACACGGTGTCGCGGACGGGAAGCATTAGCTGGCGCACATCAAGAGCCCGTTTCGTCTGGTGACCGTGTCGAGAAGAAGGCGCGCCAACATCCAGCTTCTGCAACAGCGACGGCCGACAATGAGTGACTGTCGCCACCTCCTCGATCGACGACTTCAAATCTTCAATCAACCAGCAAGGAAGACTGGAAGCACGTAAAGTTTTAGAACTGTATGGCAGACAGCTTTTCCAACTGTTCAATGTACCTCAAAAATTACAGCAACGTAGCATGAATCTTTGTTGCTCATTGTCCCAATTGCATTACCAAGCAGGGTCCCTTCCTTTTCCGGAATGAACCCGAGTGTTGTTGAAATTCAAACGCCAGCATTAAAGTAATATCATTCCATTTCACTGCTTTAATTTCAAAGTTCAGTTAAAGTATTCATAGCTGGCTACAATATTTATATTACATAAGCACAAATTAAGAGTGCGAGTTTTGTTACCATATTTTAGCTTACCTGTGACTGCAGCTCAGCTTGGTACGTACTAAATTTTACTACTGTTAATTATTCAGAATCATTTAATTCAAGTTCAAAGTTAAATCTCTTATTTCTAAATTGCGTAGATTCAAGTAGCTTTTGAAATGATTATTGAGGAAGCCCAAGACTAAACTTATTTTATTGAATTTCTTAGTGCTTCAGAAACGAAGTTCACTATTAATTTCAGTCACTAAATTAACTTTCAATTTTCTGGCTTTATTAATTATTTTGCTAAATTAAGTCAGAGTGTAGGGAAATTTATTACTTCTGACAAACATTCAGTATTCACACAACACGTGTCAACCTTCAGTTGACACGCTTTTAGTGCTAATTATATGTGCAGTAATCTTTCACTTTCAGTTATTATAGTAGTTGTCCATAGGACTGGCGACCGTAATTTTCCCCAAATCTCAAATATCTAATCAACACAAATTAATTGTTAACGTAACGACTGCACATTTACTTTCTTTACTAATTTTACCCTTTTCTCAAAATTAATTTCCACCAATGTCATTTGCATTTTTCCTTTCATTTAGATGTAACCCCTTCCTCCCCCTATACCGATAGATTAACTTCGGTGACGATTGTTTTTCCCAAATTTCCCTTAGGTACATGCGGTTTAATATTTACTGTCATTAAGGTCGATAAGTGAGGGGGAGGTTACAAAAGGAATAGAACGGAACGGATATCGTCTTCGAGGCATATAAGATAAATATTAGCAACAATAAAACAAGGGTAATGGGGCGTAGTTGAATTAAATCATGTAATACTGAGGTAATTATATTAGGGAATGTTACAATAAAAGATGACTTATGCTATTTAAGTAGCAAAAGAACTGACAATGAAGGAAGTAGAGAGGATACAAAATTCAGACTAGCCATACGAAGCAAAGCATTTCTGAAATTTGATATAAATTAGAGCGTCAGTATTTCTTTTCTGAAGGCATCTGTCTGGTGTGTAGCCTCGCACGAAGATGGAATGTGGACGATAAAAAGCTCAGACAAGAGAATAGAAGGTTTTTAATGTGATGCTTAAGAAGAATGATGCTATCTATATGCATAACTAATGAAGATGAACTCGGTCGGATTGCGGAGAAAAGAAATTTATGGCACAACTTGACCAAAAAAAGAGATAGAATGGTAGGACACATTCTGAGGCATCAAGGGATCAGGTTGGTAATGGAGGGAAGTTTGATTTGCAGAAATTGTAGTTGTCGAGAGCTTGACTGCAGTAAGCAGGTTCATGTGAACGTCTACTGCTGTAGTTATACAGAGATCGAGATGCGGGCACAGAATATTAATGTGCAGAGCAGCACCAAACCAGTCTTCACACAAGACTACAACAGCCTGGCACGCGCAAAACAAAAGCGCACAAAAACAAAAAACTGAACATTTCGACGCAGTATGTGTCGAATTTTCTTAAATGAGTGAGACGTAAATCTGTTAAACTCACGGGAAGAAATGCAAGAATTGTCAGGACATGCAAAATACCCATAAATAATATTTTATTTATGCAAAATTTTATGTGTAAGCTGTTCCAAATTTTTAAATAAGTGCAAAAACAGTGTTGCACATTATTCTACAACTATTTAATGACGTTACCTTTGACATACAAGTAAAAACACGCCTGAAAAATGAATAGCAATACATTGCATCTAATTTATAAATGGATTTTATGTTGAATATTATATAAGTGGATTTATTCATCTTTAGCGGTGTATAGCAGAATAATTTTAGAAATCCTTGCAGCTGTAAGTTTTTAGATGGTGATTTTTACTTTGTTACGTTTTTTGTTAAGTTTATGTTAATATCTTTCTTTTATACTTGGGTTTGAGGAACTTTGTCTCCTTTCTGTTGTGAAAAGTTAATATAATTGGTCTAATAAAGCTCTTACGTTTCTTTCTAGGAGTTTTTTGTTTGTTTGTAGGATTAAAGTCTTTATTTATCTCTTATAGTTAGAATTTTAAGAATTACGACGTTAGTAGAAGAGAGAAACAAAATTTTATCTTTTCAAACTACATAATTTTTCAAAAAAATACTGTATTTTAACTTGCAATTACCTTCGTTAAATAAAGTGAAATTAATTCCTAAAGAGCCTCGTCACAAAGATATCAGCAAGGAAATGTAATGAGCCAGCAAAGAATAAATTTACTTTTATTACCTCCCAGAAATGATTATAGTCAATCACCTCAGCTAATACTCCACTAAAAATATAAAAAGAGCAAGACACAGTACATAATTCTGTAAGATAAATTAGGAGAAAACAAAGAAATTATTAAATTCAGAAGCCGTAAAATAGTGAATTAAGTAATTCGACTAAACTAGACGAAACTAGAAAGTTAGTACTTTGCTTATTGACTGTCAAGTAGATTAAATATCTGGGCGTAACTTTACAAAGCGGTATGAAACAAGCGAAGGCGACTAGTCTACTTCATTGTATTGGGAGAATTATAGGAAACTGTAGCTCGTGGATAAAGGAGGCCGCTTATATAACCCCCTTACTAGGGGACATTGAAACAATTGAGACAGAGTCTGCTAGCTTTGTTACTGGTAGGTTGGATCAGCAGGCGAGTGATACGGGGATGTTTTACATCTACATCTACATTTATACTCCGCAAGCCACCCAACGGTGTGTGGCGGAGGGCGCTTTACGTGCCACTGTCATTACCTCCCTTTCCTGTTCCAGTCGCGTATGGTTAGCGGGAAGAACGACTGCCGGAAAGCCTCCGTGCGCGCTCGAATATCTCTAATTTCACATTCGTGATCTCCTCGGGAGATATAAGTTGGGGGAAGCAATATATTCGATACCTCATCCAGAAACGCACCCTCTCGAAACCTGGACAGCAAGCTACACCGCGATGCAGAGCGCCTCTCTTGCAGAGTCTGCCACTTGAGTTTGCTAAACATCTCCGTAACGCTATCACGCTTACTAAATAAACCTGTGACGAAACGCGCCGCTCTCCTTTGGATCTTCTCTATCTCCTCTGTCAACCCGACCTGGTACGGGCCCCACACTGATCAGCAATACTAAAGTATAGGTCGAACGAGTGCTTTGTAAGCCACCTCCTTTGTTGATGGACTACGTTTTCTAAGGGCTCTCCCAATGAATGTCAACCTGGCACCTGCATTACCAACAATTAATTTTATATGATCATTCCACTTCAGATCGTTCCGTATGTATACTCCCGGATATTTTACAGAAGTAACTGCTACCAGTGTTTGTTCCGTTATCATATAATCATACAGTAAAGGACCCTTCTTTCTATGTATTCGCAATACATTAGATTTGTCTATGTTAAGGGTCAGTTGCCACTCCCTGCACCAAGTACCTATCCGCTGCAGATCTTCCTGCATTTCGCTGCAATTTTCTATGCTGCAATTTCTCTGCATACTACAGCATCATCGGCGAAAAGCCGCATGGAGCTTCCGACACTATCTATAGGTCATTTATATATATTGTGAAAAGCAATGGTCCCATAACACTCCCCTGTGGCACGCCAGAGATTACTTTAACGTCTGTAGACGTCTCTCCATTGAGAACAACATGCTGTGTTCTGTTTGCTAAAAACTCTTCAATCCAGCCACACAGCTGGTCCGATATTCTGTAGGCTCTTACTTTGTTCGTCAGGTGACAGTGCGGAACTGTATCGAACGCCTTCCGGAAGTTAAGGAAAATGGCATCTACCTGGGAGCCTGTATCTAATATTTTCTGGGTCTCATGAACAAATAAAGCGAGTTGGATATCACACGATTGCTGCTTCCGGAATCCACGTTGATTCCTACATAGTAGATTCTGGGTTTACAGAAATTACACGAGCAAAAAACATGTTCTAAAATTCTACAACAGAGCGATGTCAGAGATATAGGACTACAGTTTTGCGCATCTGCTCGACGACCTTTATTGAAAACTGGAACTACCTGTGAGCAGTGGGACAACCTATGCGCCAGCACACGTTGCATTGTTGCCAAATTTATTCAAGATGGCGGCGATGACGTCATCCAAGATGGCGGCATGTAGACTTGACAACATCGCATGACGTCAACCGAGATGGCGGGAAAATAGGCCAATTGTGCTATGTCCACTAACCTAACCTTCAGAAAAAATGGCGGGAATTTTGAATTTTGGCGGGAAAATAGTCCAATTGTGCTACATCCACTAACCTAAGCCTCCAGAAGGAAAAATGGTGGGAAGTTTGAATTCCAACATAATAATGCATGCAAAGACCGTACTTGTCTTGATTATTATTGATTATCATTTATTAACATTCATTATCATTCACTGTCATTTATTATCATTCATTATCATTTATTATCATTTATTATTATTTATTATTATTGATCTGCCTCCACTAGAAAATTCCCTCCAAATTCAAATTCCAACACGATAATGGCTGCAAAACCTTACTTTTGTTTATTATTATTCATTATTATTTATTAACATTCATTATCATTTATTGTAATTTATTATCATTCATTATCATTTATTATTATTCATTATCATTTATTATTATAGGCCTACCTCCCCTAGAAAATTGCGCCAAATTTAAATTCCAACACAATATTCTCTCGAAAACTGTACTTCTATTTATTATTATCATTTATTCAAGATGTCCGATTTTCTCGGTGAGAAAGCCATTTTCCTTACGTCCATCACAAAAATCTATTACAAGTTCAAATCCCAACAGCATAATTGATTACTTGTACGAGCTTTCTCCGTCACTTATCTTTTTTCACTGGTAGCCTATCATAATCGCGTGAGATAATAAACTGCACTTATAGTAACGTAATTCACGTCCTTTGATTTTGCAGGGGGGAAGGGACTGAGCAGTACGGTCATCACTTGTTCTCCAACACAGTCAGCACACACATCTTTGATATGGCAAAGCAGTCACCACGACGTCCACCCTCCAACTGAATTAGTTCAAATCCTTGCCACCCCCATTCCAGCGTGCGGAAACACTGCCTACACCTGTCACGTGAGGCGGCCAGCCACTAGCGCGGGGGGCGAGTCCAGCGATCATTCCCACGTCGTAAACATGTTTTTGCTGGACCCAATGGAACGTGTCGAGTTTGACGTCACAGTGGCCCCTTGTCCTCTCAACACACGTATTCGTCGCAACCCCGCGTTTCCCGCCAAAATTGTCTGCCTTGGAGATGAATCACACAATGGTCGACTGTTCGCTGCCACACTTTTGGCGCCAAAGTTGTTTTCCTGGGCACGTTCAAACCTGTCAATGCCAACCGCTCACCGTCCACCACGTGTCCCTGTGCGAGCGAGGATGCAGTGCTACACTTTTGGCGGCAAAAGTTTTTCTCAACAGTGGAATCCGCCATGACTACATAACAGCACATTTGGACCGCACTAGAACACCCCCTAATTGACTCGCTCTCGCGCGCACGTAATAACTGTACAATCGCTGCACCACCACCCCGCTTACGTCACACACCCTCCATACACACGACAGACATAGCCTTCTGTAAATACCTGGAAAATGACTCTTTATTTCTGACATGACGGTCATGCAGGTGTGTCCCAACTGACTTCTCCATGCTCACACAGCAAAACTCCAGAGCGCAGCTGACGTACGCGTGGCCAGCTGAGCCCACTCCATCGGCAGCTCCCTGGCCAGCTGACTTCAAGTGACCAGCGGTGCCCGCAAACCCCCACGGCCAGCACGCCAGGTAGGCGGCGAGTGGCGCCTCAGGGTCCACCCACAAATGGTCAGCCGCGCTCGCCTCAGAGCCCGACTACGTAAACATCTTTCCGCGCCAGCGAGCACTTAATGCTGGACAGGATGGAACCTGTCGACTGCGTACCGGATAGAGGATACGTTTGGCGCCAGAGTTTGACCAACAGTGGAATCCACCATGACCGTATAGCAGCGCGTTCGCTCATCGCGAGAACGCTCGCTAATTCACCCTCACCACACCGCTATATTAAATAATTGAGTTTACAATTTCATATACGTATGCAAACGTGTTCAACTCCCTAATTTCAACTACTTTTCGAGGACCAGACCGCCACCTCCTCCTCCTAGGAACCAATGCCAAGTTTGAAATCTTCCAGTAAACAAATCTCACTTGCGCTTCCGCTATCAACCTAAGAAAATTGTTTCAAACTAAGCCACCAGCACTCAACCTCTTCCTACACGTTCCTGGTAAACTTACTCACCCTGCACTAGGTCCATGGATGGAGGAACGAATTTACTTTATTTAGGAATGGAGTATATGTATCACACCGACATGGCCCACATCATACAGACCTGCAAAACACTCCTACATAACTCATTTATAATGTTCTAGACACACGCTTGCTAATTGTAAACAGTTAAAAATAACTCATAGCACAGCCTACAGACATGCGAACCGCTCCTAAATAATGCAAAACATTTACGTCCAAGTAGCCAATAACCGTTAATTTTGCGCAATAATTTCAGTGCATAGGCTGATGGAAGGAGGAACGAGTGTACTTTATTTATTTGCGACATATCTTTTTGAAACTTTGGCTTCTCATAGGAATCGATATGTAAGGCTGACATAAGGTGGTTTCTGAACTCCAGTAGTGCACTACAAGTGGCAACACAACCACAACCACCAAGATATTCATTATAATCCAGACCTCTAACTCCTCTACAGATAAATTTGTCCATTTATTTGTTGACTCACTCACAGTCTGGCCAGATTGCAGTTTTTGCGCAAAAACCACTCAGACTGCACTGTGCTGTTCGGGGAAGTAAGGAAGGGCTGCACTCTATTTATTTGGAGCACTTTTATTTAGTCGTGGAGTATATTTGTCACAAAACACTCACACTGATCCGACTGTGGTCATCTGACACAGGCCACAAACACCTAAACAACTCCTAATTTCACCACACAATAGCAAACAGCTCTTAAATAATGCAGTACACAATATCAGCAGACGAGCTCTGTACTCTTAAACTCTCCATATAATGCACCGCACAGTGCACAGACATGCTCGCAAAATAGTGCAAACACCCTCAGCTGCCAAACCGACCGTAAGTCTGCTCAGCCTCCCCCAAACATGACCTCAACACAGTCGCATTCGCACCTAACACCGGAGAAATTGATATCGCCTATGCGCCTTAGATTACACTCCAAGGCAGGTAGCGCGCGCGTGTTGTCGGCGGGGAAGGGGGTTCCAGAGTCTCCAGCCAAGTTCAGCTTCCGAGCCCTCGTGACAGCTGACACATGTGAAAGCTGTATTGTCCTTCTCATGTATACCGCCGGAGTCTCAGGTCTGGACCTGCCTTCACGTCTATTGTCAGAATAGCTCATAGCTCGTTGACACACACGATTAACGTGGCCGGGAAAACATTTACTACTTGCATGCAACCGAGATGGTGTCGGAAAACCAATCACTCTGATCTGCGCTGCACGTGCGTGTAATCATTGAGAACACTCTATTTATTTTTTTGAACAACTTATTTAACCATACAGTGTATCTATTACGCTATCACAAAACACCAATCCCAGATGTGCCCTGGGCCATGTTGCACAGCCCACAGACACGCACCCAATCATAATTTCAGTACACACTATAGCAAATTGCTACTAAATAATTCTTCACACAGACGTGTAGATACACTCAGTACTCGTAAACTATCCTAATAACACATAGCAGACCTGCAGATCCGTTCGCAAATAATTCAGCAGACGTGCGCAGGTACCCCCCACTCCGCACCCTGCCCACAGGATCGTGAAGTCACCCATCCGTCTGATTTCAGACCTCGCACAGCCCCTGCTCGACTTCCGCAAGTGTGAGTTGGCGCGGTCAACGCGCTCGTCAGCGGTCAAAGCACACACATATGTCCGTCCAGGACTGCAATCCATCACAACCCCGAGCCGCTACCACCGAATGCGGGTGAAAGTCAACTTTATATCAACGTAGCATAATTATCAAAGCACAGCCTCCATACGCTAGACACATCATAGCAGCACATGTCTTTACCTCCTATGACACTGTAGCACACTGCGCATGGCTCCTCACACGACATTACACGGACCTTTAACTAAACATAACTACACATCCCTGCTCTCGCCACACATCCCTGCTCTCGCCTCGTCGCATGGCCAGCCATCTAAAACCATCTCAATATTATTCTTACTTAACAACTTTTTTTTAAAAAAAATAAGATCTTTCCAGAACACGTTTGCATACGTATATGAAATTGTAAATTCAATTATTTAATATAGCGGGGTGGTGAGGGTGAATTAGCGAGCGTTCTCGCGATGAGCGAACGCGCTGCTATACGGTCATGGTGGATTCCACTGTTGGTCAAACTCTGGCGCCAAACGTATCCTCTGTCCGGTACGCAGTCGACAGGTTCCATCCTGTCCAGCATTAAGTGCTCGCGGGCGCAGAAAGATGTTTACGCAGTCGGACTCTGAGGCGAGCGAGGCTGACCATTTGTGGGTGGACCCTGAGGCGCCACTCGCCGCCTACCTGGCGTGCTGGCCGTGGGGGTTTGCGGGCACCGCTAGTCGCTTGAAGTCAGCCGGCCAGGGAGCTGCCGATGGAGCGGGCTCAGCTGGCCACGCGTACGTCAGCTGCGCTCTGGAGTTTTGCTGTGTGAGCATGGAGAAGTCAGTTGGGACACACCTGCATGACCGTCATGTCAGAAATAAAGAGTCATTTTCCAGGTATTTACAGAAGGCTATGTCCGTCGCGTGTATGGAGGGTGTGTGACGTAAGTGGGGTGGAGGTGCAGCGATTGTAAAGTTAATACGTGCGCGCGAGAGCGAGTCAATTACCAGGCGTTCTAGTGTGATCCAAACGTGCTGTTATATAGTCGTGGCGGATTCCACTGTCGAGCAAACTTTTGCCGCCAAAAGTGTAACACTGTGTTCTCGCTCGCGCAGGGACACGTGGTGGACGGTGAGCGGTTGGCATTGACAGGTTTGAATGTGCCCAGGAAAACAACTTTGGCGCCAAAAGTGTGGCAGCGAACGGTCTACCGTTGTGTGATTCAGCTCAGAGGCAGACAATTTTGGCGGCAAACGTGCAGAGGTGACAATACATGTGGTGAGTGGAGAAGGGGCCGCTGTGACTTCAAACTCGGCAAGTTCGAGCGTGTCCAGCAAAAACATGTTTACAACGTGGGAGCGATCGCTGGGCTTGCCCCCCGCGCTAGTGGCCGGCCGCCTCACGTGACAGGCGTAGGCAGTGTCTCCGCGCGCTGGACAGGGGGTGGGAGGATTTGAACTAATTCAGTTGGAGCGCGGACGTCGTGGTGACTGCACTGCGATATCAAAGATGTGTGTGGTGACTGTGTTGGAGAACAAGTGATGACCGTACTGCTTAGTCCCTTCCCCCCTGCAAAATCAAAGGACGTGAATTACGTTACTATAAGTGCAGTTTATTATCTCACGCGATTATGATAGGCTACCAGTGAAAAAAGATAAGTGACGGAGGAAGCTCGCAGAAGTGATCAATTATGCTGTTGGGATTTGAACTTGTGATAGATTTTTGTGATGGACGTAAGGAAAATGGCTTTCTCACCGATAAAATCGGACATCTTGAATAAGATAGATCACGTGGCAATCTCCTATGAATACCAGAAAGAAATCCACGACGTCCAAGTGAGAAAAGGCGCCAACATAGATTCGGACCACTACCTAACAAGAATCAAAATCAAACTCACACCAAGAAGACAACACAAAAAGAAATTGACCTCACCGAAATTTGATACAAGAAAGATCAGAGAATCGAACATCACAGAACACTGGGAAAAACAAGAGGCGAAAGATTGGACCAGCTTTAAACAAAAAATTGTGAACACAGCCAAAGAACTGATTCCGCTGACTAGAAAACCCAGGCACCCTTGGTGGAACACTACCTGCGAAATCGCCCTACAAAATCGAAGAACAGCTTTCACAAACTACAACAGCAACAAAACACAAGAAACACAGGACAACTTCTATGAAATTCGAAGACAAACATCGAAAACAATAAGACAAGAGAAACGCAAATACATAAACGATCAGCTAAACTCCATCGAAGAAGACTTCAGAAATTTCAACACACGGGATTTCTACAGGACGTTCGCCAACCAAGTCAAAGGATACTCACCACAGAACCTCTGCTTCAGAAAAGAAGACTGGCACTTACCAACAAAGAAAACTGTGAAGAGCTCGCGAAGTACTTTTCAAAATTACTAAATTGCCCGGAACCTAACTCAACCTTCGAACCCCTAGAACCGGCCAACGCACCGGAAGACTCACCATCACCAACAAAAGAAGAAATCCTCCACTGCATAAAGAAACTGAAAAACAACAAGGCAGCCGGTGAAGACGGAATAACGGCAGAACTGCTGAAGAACCTAGGACCAAACTCGCTAAACGAAATCACACAAATCATACAGAACACCTGGACAACCGAAATCATACCTGACGACTGGATGACCGCACTCATTCACCCGCTACACAAGAAAGGTGACAGGACAGACACAAACAATTATAGAGGAATTTCCCTGCTACCAGTCATCTACAAAATTCTATCAACCTGCCTTCTCACCAGAACGCAAGGACAACTGGAACCCGCCATCTCGGAATACCAAGCGGGTTTCAGACCCAACAGAGCCTGCCCCGAACAAATCTTCAACCTGAAATCAATCAAAAAATCCCACATGACAAGCCCCAAAAAAATCATCTGCACTTTCGTCGACTTCAAAAAGGCTTACGACTCGATCGACAGAAAGTCCCTCATCCAAATCCTCAGAGAAAAAGGCCTAGACCAAAAGACCCGAAGACTAATCGAACAGACACTAACAAATACAAAATCCAAAGTCAAATTCATGGGCGAAATCTCGGACCCCTTTGAAATCCACAGTGGCCTAAGACAAGGAGATGGACTATCCCCGCTATTCTTCAACATCGTCCTGGACAAAGTAATGAGCGAATGGGAAGCTGAAGTCAGGAGACAAAGCACCTGGAGACCAGTCACATTAGGAAGGAAAAGACTGGAAATCCCTTACCTAGCATTCGCAGACGACCTAGCGATACTGACCTATGACCCAACATCAGCAAAAACACAGATCGAAATCCTGAAAGAATGCGCCGAGAAAGTCAACCTACAAATCTCTTTTGAAAAAACGCAAGTCCTAACAAGAGAAGGCGACGACATCACAACCAAGTACGGCAAAATTAAAGGGGTCACACACTTCAGATACCTAGGCGAAATCATCGAACCGACCGGAACAGAGAAACTGGCTTACGAAGACAGACAACAGAAGACACGGAAATCACTAGGCATGGTACGAAACGTCTACAACAAACAATGCATTTCCAGAAACACCAAGATCAGACACTATAACACAGTGATCAAACCCGCCGTACTGTATACCAGCGAAACACTAGCACTCAACAGGAAAATCAAAATTGAAGAAATCAAAAAAGAAGAACGCAAAATCATGAGGAAAATTTTAGGAGGACATAGACACCAGATGGCTACAGACTACAGAAGAACTCAACAGTAGAAGCATATTCGAACATCGAGAACGATATGAGAAAAAGGCGCCTTAAATTCTGCGGACATTTAGATAGACTCCCTGAAACAAGACTCACCAAGAAAGTTCTAGAACACATCAAGACACTTAAAGTCTCGACACCCTGGATGGAAGGAGTCCGAAAAGACCTACAAGCAATTGGCACCACAAACACCACAGACAGAAGCACCTTCCGAAAACACATAGACAATTGGGAAGTAAAGTCAGAAGCGCTAAAACAGCGGACCAAACAAGAATGGTCTGAGGAGAGAAAAGAGGCCCTCTCCAAGAGAATGAAGGAGTACTGGAAGGACAAGAAGAACAAGCCTTCAAAGTCATAAGCTTAACGATTTCCTTTTAGGGAAAATTCGCCAACAATAATAATAATAATAATAATAAATAGAAGTACAGTTTTCGAGAGAATATTGTGTTGGAATTTAAATTTGGCGCAATTTTCTAGTGGAGGTAGGCCTATAATAATAAATGATAATGAATGATAATAAATGATAATGAATGATAATAAATGACAAGAAATGATAATGAATGTTAATAAATAATAATGAATAATAATAAACAAAAGTAAGGTTTTGCAGCCATTATTGTGTAGGAATTTGAATTTGGAGGGAATTTTCTAGTGGAGGCAGATCAATAACACTAAATGATAATAAATGATAATGAATGATAATAAATGACAGTGAATGATAATGAATGTTAATAAATGATAATCAATAATAATAAAGACAAGTACTGTCTTTGCAAAGCATTATCGTGTTGGAATTCAAACTTCCCACCATTGTTCCTTCTGGAGCTTAGGTTAGTGGATGTAGCTCAATTGGACTATTTTCCCGCCAAAATTCAAAATTCCCGCCATTTTTTCTGAAGGTTAGGTTAGTGGACGTAGCACAAAATGGCCTATTTTCCCGCCAAAAGCCGCCATCTTGGATGACGTCATACGATGTTGCCAAGTTAAACATGCCGCCATCTTGAATAAATTTGGCAACAATGCAACTTGTGCTGGCGCATACTAGAACAGTATATGAAAAACATTCTATTACTTTAGTGCACTCTAGTGGGCACAATCGAAACTAAATCACAGCCCCCTATCCAATACTGTCCTCTATCGGCTGATACATAAACTACGTGCGCGTCCAGTCTCGCGTCACCATCTGTCACTATCCAGCTCTGAGACACATCTCCCATTTAACCGCTTACAAGGCAGGATCGGTATACGGCGCTACGTCTCACTATGACTGTAAAGTAGAGGGCATATTTTAGGCTAGACCCTGTTTAGCTCACTCTTTGCGAGACTGGTCCGAAGTTCTGGTAGCATAATGTGCCATTTTTCCTTTACTGCCATTTGAAGGTCAAGAGGAGACTTGTGTACCGACATCGTGTGGACAACGCGTCTACCAAGAGCGACCCAAGCTTGCTCTACGGGAGTGACATTTTTAGACGCGCCTTTAATTTGTGGGACTGTGCCAGTGTATCAGGTCCAAGACGAGTCACAGTAGTGTGACGACGGCCGTCACGGGCGCGCTAAATCACTGTGGGCGCTCTCTGCCAAAGGCCCTGGGCCGTATAGGCAGTTTCCTGTGCGGCCTGGGAGTTTCCCAGCCAAGGACGACAGCTTTTCAGCGACGCGGCGTTCTGCCGTGTGAGCTCTGAGGCGTCAGGGGCACGCGCAGCGTACCGACTTCGCGTGCTCTGCAATGGACCAGCCCTAACAACTGAGCGATCGTCAGCTTGTAACACTGTCACATGAGGGCTACAAAAGCACTTGTTCAAAATGTAGTATGCCACTTTAGTACCACATTCATGCACGCGGATGCCAAGTGTAACGCTATTATGATGGTTTAAAGTATGTTCTTAAATTTAACCGCTGTTTAAAGGTACTAGGGCTGTTCAGTAAAGAATCATCATAATTTTTTTGACAACATACCTTTTTCTCATCCTCATCATTTTGATGATCCTTCTCGAAGTAGTCTCCCATGAAAGCGATGCACTTCTCTCAGCGTTTCTGCAAGTCCTCAAACACGTGCTGGAAACCATTTTTTGAGAGGTCCTTCAAAATCGCCTCCTCAGCCTTCACCACTGCTTCTGATGATTGATAACGTCTCCCACGAAGGCATATCTTCATGTTAGGAAATAGAAAAAAGTCTCATGGGGCTAAATCCGGACTATAGGGAGGGTGAGGGATGCACTTCAAGTTGATTTTTGCAGGATATTCAGCAGCAACATTGGCAATATGCGGCCGCGCATTATCGTGGTGCAGCATCCAGCCTGCTTCACGGAAATATGGTCTTTTGCGCCTGACATGTACTTGCAATGTTTTCATGACATCCCTGCAGTGTTGTCCAGTTACTTATGTGTGTGCAGGTACAACATGCTGATAAACCATTCCATGAATATCAAAGAATGAGATGACCATAACTTTCTAGCAGAAGCAACCACTTTTGCCTTTTTGGGGGTTGGTGATGAAGGAGATTTCCACATTGAGCTGCGCTATTTGCGCTCAGGATCAAAATGATGTAGCCAAGTTTCATCAACAGTGATCACATTTGAAAGAAACTCCGGCTCTTCTCCTAACATCAACTTTAACTGCATGCAGACCTGCACGCGAATGTCCTTTGTTTGGGAATCAACAGTCTTGGAATCCATTGCGCACAAAGACGTGTCATGTGTAATTTTTCTGTCACCAACGTATGAGTGGCGCCAAATGAAATGTTCACTATTTCAGAAAGTGATTCTAAGGCAATTTGTCGATTCTCTCTCACAATGACAGCAGCAGTGTTGATGTTTTCTTCCGTAAGAGCAGTAAGTGGAGCACCGGGTCCATCTTCCTTTGAAATTGATTGTCTCCGCTCTTTAAACATTTTAACCTTCAAGCTGTGCTGTAGGAAAGAACAGACTGTCCATAGGCCTCCTGTAACATTATTTTTGCCTCACCTGAAGATTTTTTGAGACGAAAGCAGAATTTCAAAGCAACCTATTGTTCCTCGCGTGTTACCTCGTTTGCAGTGGTAGGCGATACTGAACATGTCTGACCTTGCTTGCCTCTCACAAGTGGGAACCAGCAGTCCCAAAAATGAAACTAGTACGGCGTGTTTGTTGCACATTAAGCTAACAGAATATCATAAGATTAAATTCTACCGCCAGAAATTATGACCATAAATAAATTATGATCATTCTTTGTTGACCAGCCCTCGTATTTTTCCCCACACAAGGTATGCCAAGTGTAGCACTATCACAGCGAACAGGGGAGTGAATGTTCGAAATATCGTCTCCACAACGCGTACACGGGGACGCACATTGATGACGGGTGTGATTTACGTACGGAAGTCCAGTGCGTCCATCCCCCAATCCTCGTAACTGAATTGTGGCCAGTTTACTTACCTCGCATTTTGTAGACGTTGCCCCAACTGGTTTGTTCTCCGTCGGTCGCGAGTTTTAAAGCTTGTGCAATAAGCAGTGCATTGTAGTGGGTAGGTTTAAATGCTTAAGCATGAGAAGTATCGTTAGGATGCCAATTAACTTTGTTTCATTTGTTCTATCACAAAATTTGTAAAACGATTTCTGGAGCTAATCAATCGTTCAAATCCGTAACAAGATACCCAGTCATTAATCATTAGTTCCCAGGCACAGCAGAAGTCACGAAATATTTCACACGATCTTATAATCCACATGAAATCGCAAGAATATGTTTTCCGAGGTAACTTTAACAACTAATTCCGTCTTTACGCGGTATTGCACTTCACACACTAGTTCGCGTGTTACCACCTCGAAAACCTCTTGTACACTGCTTTGGATTAACACAGCATCGCAGAAGTACGTCATCCGAGGCAAATCTTCAATGAACTGTTCCGTTTGTACCTGAGATGCGATTTTATGCGCAGATTCACGTATTAACTCCTCGGAAAACCGATCGTAATCTAGTAGTGAGCTGTCTTAGCAATTTGACGCCTGTGCTCTGAGGGCGCGCTTGTGATTGGTCCATCCTTTCCATCAATAAGCACTGACCGTAACTAAAATTTGTAATTATCATTTCCTGTTGAATTGAGTGATATAGAAATTATTATTAACAACTTATCAGTACAAGTAACGTCATCAACGTGGTTGGTGCTGTATATTAATATTCAAACAGTAAATACGACCGACGAAAGATTCGCTTTTGGTGTCCAGCGTGGAAGGTGAATCCCCACTGTCTCTCTCTCTCTCTCTCTCTCTCTCTCTCTCTCTCGCTGCTCCAGTACGACACAGCTCTCGCTCTTGCTGGCGTTTCCGTGCTGCCCGAATTTCCGAAACTGTTTTTAGCTGTCGTGTTTACAAGTCAAGATTTGAAGCGGATTTGCAAGCGCAATTAAGTATGGCATCTGGAAAACAGCTGTTCCAGTTTATGATTTAGTCACCACAATCGCTATTGCTCTTCACTTAAATACTAGAAATAGACAGTTTCATGCTTAGTATAATATTTCTGCTTTTACTTCACTGCGTAAAAAGGGTATAAATGGACTTCCAGAATCGATTTTGCAGTGCTTATCTGACCAACCAGAAACGATATTATTAAATCTGTTTAAGAAATCCGGTTTCGGAAGCAGCGTGTAACAGCTGACAGTTGATCTCTAAAATCCGAATTCTTGTGCAGTCTCCGATACAGTTTGTCCCTCGCACCTTGCACCGATTACCATCCGATGATGAAAGCCGGTTAACTCGCGACGTGCTGCCACATTTAACATACATATACCTGTAACAGACTGCTCAGATACCGTGTCACTCGCTTCACACGGCCCATACAGCCGCAACATTTAGGTGTTAAACGTGGCACATCTAAGAATGAGACCACCCTTCCTGTTAATTTTTGCCACTCTGTTTATATTTTGGTTTTGGCTCCTTCAAAAATTGGGCACAGTCTCTTTCTTGTCTCATTCTTATCGAACATAATGTTTTTTGGATGATAATAAATGCTAAATAAAAGTAGATCGCAAAATATAAGGGGTGATCAAGAAGTTTCCGTTCGAAGGCCTTACAATCCAGAATCGTTATGCCAATCAGGCAAAATCGACGTGAGCATTGAGGCAATCATCCCACAGATGCTGCGGGTCGAAGATGACGAACTTGGTAAAACAATGTGTCCTTCTGCATGAAGAAGTCCGTAACTGCCAGATGCTGACGCACATCCTCGTCCGACAGGAATCGTCGACCCTTCAAGGACCAAAGGTATCATAATCGCATGGGAGAGATCAGGATTATGGAGCGAGTGCTCGACTGTCTTCTATTTGAGTTCGCATAATCCAGATCGACTGGTATGTTTTGTCGAATCGCGACCAGCGCGGAACGTGGTGCACCATACTACAGCACTGGTTTTCGACGGATATGCTGTCTCACACACATTCTTCATTCTCCGATGAATGTCTACCTTCGGTAGCCAAGAAAAGAATAACAGCACGTTGGTCCTGTTTGGACGCATTTGGCAATAACGTCGCCATAGTTCACGTTTCTGCATCTACCGCACGCACGACGGGAAGATACGAATGCCACACACTAATCCCTCACCTACAAGTCAGTGCTTATATACATCCACATCGTTACATACACGCTGCAGCAACACCCTCAAATGGAAACTGTTTGACCACTCCTTATACGATATGTCGCGGGATTAGGACAGGAGGTACTGGAAACGGCTACCGTTGATGTCGATGCAGTGCTGTGCTCGGTTTAATCAAGTTTGAGATGCGCTTACGAGCTCTGCCTTAAGGTTAGCAACAATAGCGTTTCCGCGGTCTTGTTATAGTTGTCCCAGTGTGTGAAGATTACCTGAGTTCGCATGACCGTTCAATTTGCCCCACAGGCGAAAACCAGACGGAGAAGCATAAAGCGATCGAGGTGGACGGGAGATTGCACTACCTCTGCTGACTGATTGTCTTCACCTCACCGAACACCTTACGCACTCGTGACATGGTTGTCAAGGATGTGTGTGCTGTCACATCGTATTGCTAAAAACATCCATACAGTCGTTCATCTTCTATGAGTTGATTCAAACATGGATTAGACAATTTCTGAACATACCAATTAGTATAGATAGTTTGGTTCAAATGGCTCTGAGCACAATGGGACTTAACATCTGAGTTCATCAGTCCCCTAGAACTTAGAAAAACTTAAACCTAACTAACTTAAGGACGTCACACAGATCCATGCCCGAGGCAGGATTCGAACCTGCGACCGTAGCGGCAGCGCGGTTCCAGACTGAAGCGCCTAGAATCGCTCGGCCACAGCGGCCGGCAAATAGTTTGGTGGAATAGTCATGTTACGACGGAACCCACCTGGCACACTGTGCACCAACCATTAACCTTGAGATTATGCAACGACTCTTCAAAGTAGAGAAAGGGATTTTCTGATGCGTAATGTCGCTTGCGGCCTCATCTGAAGAAACAGAAATCTGAGGATCCAAGAGTCTTGATTCCACTTCAGTCAGCAGCCACCGGCAGAACTCACCACTCGACAGTGTGTCTGGACGCTTTAACCTCATAACTGTCTATCACGAGATAACTCGGGATAGACTGTTTTACCAAGAAATACAAGGGTCACTCCAAAAGAAACGCACACTATTTTTTTTTAAATCACTCTTTTATTCTACATGTTTGAAAGTTTTACAGTGTGTAGATACATCCTTTAGGAACAATATTTTCATTTCTCCACATTATTTCCATCCCTCTCAATTCCCTTTCGCCATCTTAGAACCATCGCCTATATACCCGCACGGTAAAATTCTGGACCAACCTGTTGGAGCCACTGTTTGAGAGCGTGCACAAGGGGGTCATCATCTTCAAACCTTGTTCCACGAAGAGAGTCTTTCAGTTTCGTAAAGAGATGAGAGTCACATGGAGCCAGGTCAGGACTGTAAGGCGGGTGTTTCAGTGTTGTCTATCTGAGTTTTGTGATCGTTTCCATGGTTTTTGACTGACATGTGGACGTGCATTCTCGTGCAACAGCAAAACATCCTGCTTTTGGTGATGTGGTCGAATACGACTCAGTCGAGCTTAAAGTTTCTTCAGTGTTGTCACATATGCATCAGAATTTACGGTGGTTCCACTTGGCATGATGTCCACAAGCAAGAGCCCTTCGGAATCGAGAAACACCGTAGCCATAACTTTTCCAGCAGAAGGTGTGGTTTTGAAATTTTTTTTCTTGGGTGAATTTGCATGATGCCCCTCCATTGATTGCTTCTTCGTCTCTGGTGAAAAATGATGGAGCCATGTTTCATCACCTATCACAATTTTTCCAAGAAATTCATCTCCACCATTCTTGCACTGTTCCAAAAGTTCGCTGTATACCGTTTTTCTTGTTTCTTTGTCTCAGCATCCTGGGAACCCACCTGGAACAAACGTTTTTTAACGCCAACACTTTCAGTATTCTGCAAACACATCCTTCCCCTATCCCAACGTAGCGTGACAGTTCGTTTACGGTGATGCGTCTGTCAGCAGTCACCAATTCGTTAACTCTCTGCACACTGTCTGGAGTGTGTGCAGTACGAGGCCTGCCGCTGCGAGGACAGTCCTCAATACTGCCGTGCCCGCTTTCATCACGTAACCTGCTTGCCCACTGACTAACTGTACTGCGATCGACAGCGGCATCTCCATACACCTTTTTCAACTCCTTGTGGATGTTTACCACTGTCTCGTTTTCACAGCTCAGGAACTCTATGACAGAACGTTGCTTCTGACGAACGTCAAGTGTAGCAGCCATCTTGAAGACATGCTGTGACGGCGCCACTCACGGGAACAGGTTAACTAAGTTTGAAAACAAGCGGGAAGCATGTATCTACACACTGTAAAACTTTCACACAAATGCGGTATTTTTACAAGAACAGTGTGCATTTCTGTTGGAGTGACCCTCGTATTATCCTTGGATAACTCGGGCTTGCGGTTTTCTCGCGTTCAAGCACAAGCATCCCGATTATAATCGTTTTAGTTCCTTCCACTGCCGCTAGTTAGCACCAGCGACCAGTTATGGTCATTGTTGTTCCTTCTGCTGCCGGTAGTCAGCGTTTTTCGTGTTTTGCTTCGATGTATTGCTGAGCTTTAGGAGACCTGGGAGCTGAGGGATATTTTCCAACTAGATTATACTCGCGTCAGTAGCGTTTCTATTGTGATTGCAACAATTCTGCAGCCCTTATTAGCGTTTTGGTGCAGTTGTCGCAGTATTACGCCTGTTTGGAGTCGTGTAAAATGAATAGTGGTTCAAAAAATGGCTCTGAGAACTATGGGACTTAACATCTGAGGTCATCAGTCCCCTAGAACTTAGAACTAATTAAACCTAACTAACCTAAGGACATCACACACATCCATGCCCGAGGCAGGATTCGAACCTGCGACCGTAGAAAAGGAATAGTGATCAATTCAGTGAAGAAGAGCAGTGGAAAGGCCTCTCTGTTTCGGAACCTGGTGATGACTCTTTTGAACTTTCGTCAAGAGAAGAAGACTGTGAGGAAGACGCAGATATAGATTGGTCTCAGGTGAGAGTGTGGCATGTTGTCAATCCAAATACTGATTGTGCTCCTCCAAGACTTCCGTTTTCTGCTAATCCTGGCTGTACGATTCCTTTTGCTGATGATGAACTTCAAGTATTTGAACACTTTTTTGATAGGGATTTGCTGGAAATGATACAGGTGGAAACTGCTAAATATATCAACCAATGTGTTTCAACCGCTGGTTGTAACGTTTTGTCCCCGTCGTGCGAAGAACTTCGAATTTTGTTTGCTCTAATTATTTTACAAAGTGTTGTACAGAAACCTGAATTGCAGATGTACTGGTCACGGCGGGCAAGCATATCAACTCCATTTTTCAATGACGTAATGTCCTACAAGAGGTTTTGCTAAATAAAAAACTATCTTCATTTTCCTGACAACGAAGTATATGACGCCGCAAATCACCGAAATACTAAGTTGAACAAAATTTGGCCAGTTTACCAGCACCTTTAAAATAAATTTAAAAGTTCTTATGTTCCTGAACGGGACATTACGGTGGATGAAAGTTTACTTTTGTACAAGGGCAGATTGGCTTGCGTTCAGTATATCCACAAAAAAAGGCGAGATTTGGAATAAAATTTTACATACTGTGTGAATCGGCTAGCGGATATGTGTGGTCCCTGATTATTTACACGGGGAAAGGGATAAAGCTCGATGCAGCCTTCACGGACTTTCCAATGTGGTCACAAGTTGTCTTAACACATGCAAAGCCACTCCTGAAGCAAGGTTACTGTCTAACGACGGATGACTTTTACACGTTTCCACAGTTAGCAGATTTCCCAATTTTGAAGTCCACAGATTCGGGAGGACGACGGTTCAATCCCGTCTCCGGCCATCCTGATTTAGGTTTTCCGTGATTTCCCTAAATCGCTTCAGGCAAATGCCGGGATGGTTCCTGTGAAAGGGCACGGCCGATTTCCTTCCCCATCCTTTCCTCACCCGAGCTTGCGCTCCGTCTCTAATGACCTCGTTGTCGACGGGACGTTAAACACTAATCTCCTCCTCCTTGAAGTCCACAGATAGTTATGGAACAGTAAAAATGACCCGGAAAGAAATTCCACAATCTCTCCGAATGGTTCAAATGGCTCTGAGCACTATGGGACTTAACATCTGAGGTCATCAGTCCACTAGAACTTAGAGCTACTTAAACCTAACTAACCTAAGGACATCACACACATCCATGACCGAGGCAGGATTCGAACCTGCGACCATAGCAGTCTCGCGGTTCCGGACTGAAGTGCCTAGAACCGCACGGCCACTGCGGCTGGCTAATCTCTCCGAAATCTAAAATTACGAAAGAGGAAATTGCAGCTGAACGACGAGGAAAAGTACTAGCGTTGCGTTGGAAGTCAAGGATGTGGTACTTCTTTCAGCTATCCACTCTGTGGATATGGTGGAGACTCAGAAAAGGTCGAAGAAAATAATAGAGCCAAAGTATGTGCTTGACTACAACTGTACAATGGGAGGAATTGACAGCGCCGATCAAAGAATGACATCGTACCCAATACCCAGAAAGCAAGGCAAGAAGTTCTATAAGAAAATCTTTTTTCGTTTGCTGGACATTTCTGTGTGGAATCCGTTTATTTTGTATGAATAATCTGGAGGGGAAAAGGACTCACTGGAATGTATGTTGACCCTCTCATAAAAAATAATTAAGAATTACAAAGGAAGCGTCATTTCTCCTAAGCGAGGCCGACCAGGACGAAGGCCCACCCTCTTCGATTGACGGGAAGACATTTCCCAGACGTCATCGAGCCAACAGAGAAGAAGAGCAGTCCAACGCGAGTGTGCACAGTTTGATCCAAGTAGCAGGATGCACGTGGGAAGCGCATCCGGAGCGAAACTCGGTGCTATTGGCCCCAGTGCAAAGGTCCCATTGTGCGTCGCACCATGCTTCAGAATCTACCATACACAAAAGAATTTTTAATGTGATTTTAGTATGTTATTCTCATCTTGTATATCTTATCTAGCTTCTTATTTGTGTACTTTTTCAACTGTGTAATAAATAACATATTTCAACGAATATTTGCGGAGATTGTTTGCTGAGCCCCAGTTATCTCGGGATAATAATGTTTAGCTACTCCCAACTGCAATATCTCCTTTGATTTTCAAGATAAACGTAAAAATAAGTTGTTGATGCAATGTATTTTCCAGAGTGCCTGAAATTCTGTAGAAAAAAAATAGGTAAGATTTTGAAAGTTTTATGTCAGAAATAGATACGTTACAAGGTTAATTCACGCAAAATTTATAACGATACAGATGCATCTCATTCTTGATGATGTTTTGACACGGCACTATGTTAATAAATAGCGTTGAGATTATGTCGCACTTTGTTCTAGGCTTTCCTTTACTCGACCAGCGTCTTCTGGTGTTCGAACTCTTTGCGGAAGGTTAGGATTTGTATCCGCTACAGGAAACGTTTCGCGCCATTTTGACACTAGCTTTTGAATTTCAGAGTTTGCTGCAAGTTTTTCCAGAACACTTCCAGTTATAAATTCTTGTGCCAACACTTGCACAAATATTTTTCACGAATTGTACTTTGTATGACACTCGTAAATGACCTCACTGTTTCATTGTGAGCACCATTTTGTGTTGAATGCAACTACATCCGCTCTTCTCACTCACTCGAACGTAACGACACAGCGAAGAACTCGGGGCAGAGCATTTGGGAGATGCGCATATGCAGAAATGTGACAGCAACCGGTTTCTAGCATTTTCTATGACAGGCAGTTCTCCTTTTCGTTAACATGGAACACTTACGCACCAGTCTTATAAATATATCTTAGACATAAATATATCTTAGGCCAGTTTGATTTCGCCAATCCAGTATGATCAATTATCCAAATAATTGCAAACCTCAGAAGTAACTTTACAAACTGTTCGGAAAACGTTTTGAGCCACCTGCATAATTTGCGAAAGCGAGTGTACTTAGATTCGAGGCTAGCAAGGAAAGAGATAATAAGCTTTATGAAAGAAAAAAGGAATTAATTTTACTGTGAAATAAAATCAAACAATCAAAATAAAGGCAGTCTTTTCGAAAGAGTACTTCTGTGAAATTCAAACACTGTGGACCGTGTTGCTCCACCCTGTACACTGTAACATGCTAGGATGCTCCTCGGCATACTGTCCACGAACTAGTCAAAACGTTGTTGCCTAATCCTGCCTCATTCTTCTGTTGTGACTCTCTGGAGCACCCATTGTTTTATGAAGGTTCCTGCGACGACCCTCCAAGTTTCAGCTGGCCCCAAGTACGCTCAATCGCATTGATATCACAATATAGCACAGATCATTTACAGGTAATTTCGTTCTGTCCATTTTTGCCTTCTGAAGGCTGTTCACAAGGTAAGCATGTTGTTCTCTTGCATTATCGTCTTGAAAGACGAACATATCGCTGATAGAGGGTGACAATTATTGGACTACACGAAAAAACGTGAATTAGTTACAAACTATGGTGTGCACACACGTTACTCAACATGTAAACGTCACTACAGATATTCGGATTTAGATTGTGACTTGTTCGGTATGCCTGCCATCATTGACGATGATATGGCGCAGACGAAGAGCTAAATTCTGTATGACCCGCTGAAGTGTCAGAAGATCAATGCTGTCGATGACCTCTTGGATGGCTTTTTTCAGCTCAGCAATGGTTTTGGGCTTCTTGCTGTACACATTGTCTTTAGTACAGCCCACAAAAAGGAGTCGCTTGTGTTCAGATCAACCTACGACCAGCTTAGAGACAGAAGAGATGACACTTTCTGCAGGACCTGTCCATCATTTTGCAGGACAATGCTCAAGCACGTACAGTGCAAGCTGTTACTGATTTGTTTGACTGATGGGGCTGCTAAGTGCTATAGTAACTGCTGCACTCCCCTGACTTAAACCCTCGTGAGTTCAACTCGATTTCTAAACTGAAGGAAACGCTTCACGGCACTCGCTTCAGAACTGCTACAAATTCGTCGGGCAATAGACCGCGCCGCTCGAACTGTCAACATAACTGGCACTGCTAAGAGTATCCTAAGACTTCCACATCGCTGGCAACGGGTTATACACAATGCTGGTGACTACTTTGAAGGTCAGTAAAACTTTGAAACACGTATCTATTTTGTATGAGCTGTAAATAAATAGTTGCCACTATTGAAGTTCCAGCCCCAGGTATTTCACATCTATCAGCACTACCGTTAAATTCATTAACGAATAATGCAGAATATTGTTGCGCCTAGTGATGTGCATTTGTGAAATTTCTTTTTTTAATAGTTCTCCACCTGGTCCATTGTTTTGGCTGTTATCCCTCCTAGGCTTCCTAGTCAGAATGCTCTTTACTTCTGTGATCAGACTTTATATGTTTTCTTAATCTATTTCCGAATCCACGTTGTGTTTAAATCTCTTCTACAAAAACTCCCTTTCTTGAGAGCTTATTTGTTTCTATTGTAAGTAGGCTGTTTAGGTTTTTATGTTGGTATCGTCACCTGGCGCTCTATATGAAAATCACTGGCTGTGCTGTGTGCAGTCTGTGGCTGGTTGGCATTGTTGGAACATTCGCTATTGTAGTGTTGGGCAGTTGCATGTGAACAGCGCGTAGCGTTGCGCAGTTGGAGGTGAGGCGCCTGCAGTGGTGGATGTGGGGAGTGAGATGGCGGAGTTTTGAGAGCCGATGATCTGGACGTGTGTCCATCAGAGACAGTAAATTTGTAAGACTGGATGTCATGAACTGCTATATATATTATGACTTTTGAGCACTATTAAGGTAAATACATTGTTTGTTCTCTATCAAAATCTTTCATTTGCTAAGTATGCCTATCAGTAGTTAGTGCCTTCAGTAGTTAGAATCTTTTACTTAGCTGGCAGTATTGGCGCTCGCTGTATTGCAGTAGTTCGAGTAACGAAGATTTTTGTGAGGTAAGTGATTCATGAAAGGTATAAGTTATTGTCAGTCAGGGCCATTCTTTTGTAGGGATTGCGTTGCGCTAAAAATATTGTGTGTCAGTTTAGTGATGATCAGAATAAGTAAACAGCGAAATGTCTGAGTATGTTCAGTTCTGCTCAGCTGTTTGAAAATCAAATAATGTAAGAGGTTTATCAGCACAGTAATTCACAAATTTTTCTAAGGGGACGTTTCATTGTAAGGTATACAAATCTTGAGTGAAATCTGGGTCTACGTTTTGGTTGGTTGTATTTTGAGTTCATGTGTTGTGCCTGGAATGCTTTTGAATGGATGAAAACCCAATACGTTCAAAAACGCCGCTCATAAAAACGGGATTTTCCGGTGCTCATACCTCGGGTTCTATTGGTGAAAAAAAGGTAAGGTCGAGTTTTTAGATAGCCCTCGGGCTAGCGACCATTTGTATGCCTAACAGAAGGATCGTCTTCGGATCACTATCCTACAGTACAGGGTAAAAGTATGAATATTACGCACTTCCTCCTGCTTAGGGAAAGGGAGAAAAACCGTTGGTTCATTTTGCAGCCGGCTGTGTGGCCAAGCGGTTCTAGGCGCTACAGTATGGAAGCGCGCGACCGCTACGATCGCAGGTTCGAATCCTGCCTCGGGCATGGCTGTGTGTGATGTCCTTAGGTTAGTTAGGTTTAAGTAGTTCTAAGTTCTAGGGGACTGATGACCTCAGCAGTTAAGTCTCATAGTGCTCAGAGCCATTTTAACCTTTTTTTTCATTTTGCATTTGATGTGCTCTATGGTGGGCTTGATGGGGCTTATGGAGGCCCCATTAGTTCATGAGGGTTCCTCGGAAAACTCCAAAAAAAGGCTTTCTTTATTATATTCTTGCCGTCACCAGCCGACCAAAACCCAGCCGAGTATTGCTATGGACAGCAAATGGCAGAAATTTTTATGCACAACTGAAACTTTTACGATGTGTTCCTAAGATCCTGATCTCTAACTGTCTTGAAAATTTCGTTGATATCTTTATCCGTTTCGAAGCTACAGGTGTTAAAATTTACCCTACTTGTACACGTAAAATACGCACGTAAATCCACTGTTGGGCGAAAACGTAGTTTATAAAGTGAAGTGGAACGGAGAAATATGCTGTCAAGTGTCTCCGTTATCTACTGAAACCCCTTGCTGTAGTACTGAAGCACATGCAAAATTTTTGCACGCAAAATCCGGTCTGAGGTGTAAAATTACTCTTGCGTTATTTCAGTTTCACACAAGTAAACTGTTGTTGTGGTCTTCAGTCCTGAGACTGGTTTGATGCAGCTCTCCATACTACTCTATCCTGTGCAAGCTTCTTCATCTCCCAGTACCTACTGAAACCTACATCCTTCTGAATCTGTTTAGTGTAATCATCTCTTGGTCTCCCTCTACGATTTGTACCCTCCACGCTGCCCTCCAGTACTAAATTGGTGATCACTTGATGCCTCAGAACATGTCTTATCAACCGATCCATTCTTCTAGTCAAGTTGTGCCACAAACTTCTCTTCTCCCCAATCCTATTCAATACCTCCTCATTAGTTATGCGATCTACCCATCTAATCTTCAGCATTCTTCTGTAGCACCTCATTTCGAAAGCTTCTATTCTCTTCTTGTCCAAAGTAGTTATCGTCCATGTTTCACTTCCATACATGGCTACGCTGCATACAAATACTTTGAGAAACGACTCCCTGACCCTTAAATCTATACTCGATGATAACAAATTTCTCTTCTTCAGAAACACTTTCCTTGCCATTGCCAGTCTACATTTTATATACTCTCTACTTCGACCATCATCAGTTATTTTGCTCCCCAAATAGCAAAACTCCTTTACTACTTTAAGTGTCTCATTTCCTAATCTGCTTCCCTCAGCATCACCCGACTTAATTCGACTACATTCCATTATCCTCGTTTTGCTTTTGTTGATGTTCATCTTATACCCTCCCTTCATGACACTGTCCATTCCGTTCAACTACTCGTCCAAGCCCTTTGCTGTCTCTGACAGAATTACAATGTCATCGGCGAACCTCAAAGTTTTTATTTCTTCTCCATGGATTTTAATACCTACTCCGAATTTTTCTTTTGTTTGCTTTACTGCTTGCTCAATATACAGATTGAATAACATCAGGGATAGGCTACAACCCTGTCTCACTCCCTTCCCAACCACTGCTTCTCTTTCTTGTCCCTCGACTCTTATAACTGCTATCGGGTTTCTGTACAAAATTTTATTGAGCTACACATTTCATTCCATATGAGTTATATGCTGCGGCAGAGAAAAGAAGGGAACCAGCGGAAAAATGATCCTATTGCAGCACAAAAAATGCGAATAAATTGCTCTTTATGTAAAGGAATGACTGAAAAAGGGGGTACCAGCTGCCTCATTCTTCCATCCTCAGCACCTTTAAAAAATTTCCCAAAAGTGTTGGCTTGCGAACATATTTGCGCATTTTTAATGCTGAGAGAGGAGAAGACAGTGACAGTGACGAAGAGACAGCAAAGTAGTGAATACTGGAAGATAATAGACAGTAGTTGTGTTATAGAAAGAGCGGAGGGAACAATGGCAGTGTGGAACAAAGAGAGGGACACATTGGCAGTGGAACGTAATGACAGTGACAGAACAGTGCTACAAATAGAGTGAAGGACACATGGCCAGGTTGGGGGGAGGGGACTGGAATAAGGAGAAAGAGAAAGTGGAAGTTGTTGAGAGTTAGTGTATATGACAATGACAGCCAGGAAGAGAGAGATAGTGACTGTGAGAAGAGACAACAGCAGTAGGAAGGAAGGAATGAAATGTTAACATTATGAAAGAGCAAGAGGGAGACGGTAAGAGTGAGAGGAGAATATAGTAGTTGGAGGGAGCGAAGGGGACTGTGGCTGTGACACAGGAGACGATGACAGATAGACATAAAGAGATAATGAGTTGGGCTGAATGAGTGAGTGAGAAGGGGTAGCAGGAGTTCACTGATACGAGCAACTTACAGCGATGGACTAGTGGGGAGCGAGTTAAGTTAGGGCAGCTTGTGGTGGTTTGAGGTGAGCTGGGTGTTGAAAAAAGCGCGAATATGTGTTCGCTAGCCAAAATTTTGGGAAAATTTTTAACGGTGCTGAGGATGTTAGAATGAGGCAGCTGGTATCCGCTTTTCAATCAGGTGTCTTTTAAATAAATAGGAACATATTCGCATTTTTTGTGCTGCGATAGGAGCATTTTTCCGCTGATTTCGCTATGACCCAACTCGGAAAGCGGCTAACTTTTGTCCGGTGGCGTTATGTTCTCCGAGAGTGAGCTCTAGCCTAGCGGCGCGGGTTACGGCGTGCTTCGCGCCGGTAGATAAGGGCGAATTGCGTGCGTGGCGCTAGCGCAACGTGAGCACGCAGGCGCGGGCTGCCCACGCGTACGCAGCTCGCATTGCGTTGCGGCTACAGCTGCTGATGGAGCGCAGAGCAGGTCTCGTCTCGCCTTTTCCACGTGACGTCACGCATGGGAAGGCGCACCTGCTGCGGCTCCTGCATCCAGCCGGGTTGACCTCACAGAGCGGCCGCTACTACCCTGACGGAAATGGAATTACACCACCAAAACATTGACCAAACGCTACTAAACCGTTGCCCAAATAGTTCCATGCCCGTGGGATACATTTCATCTATATCTACATGACCACTAAGTAGTTCACATTTAAGTGCCTAGCAGAGGGTCCATCGAACCACTTTCACACTATTCCTCCACACATTAGCAGAGGCTTCATCGAACCGCTTTCAAGCTATTTCTCCACACATTGTTCAAATTTCGTTATTTCTCCACACATTGTTAAAATTTCATCTCTACGCGAGCTTATTTTCAATATTTTTCAGAAGACAAAAAAATACCATCTCTACAGATGAAGAATGTTGTGATTACATGATGATTGTTAAGAGTGTGTAACGTTACTAGAACTTTTCAGTTGAGGAGCGCAACACAGCATGTCGATAGGACGTGCAGAATCTTTGGAAAAGGTCGAACAATGGGCGTGACGGACATGGGAGCTTCATGCCGACCGATCGCACAGGCAATTGGTTGTTGGCAACGACAGGACTAGTGGGGACGAGAAGCACTCAGGACTGCAGTGAGGCGAGAACAATAGACACGGGTGCTTCTAGAAGCCCTAGGCCACGAGAAGGTTATAGGAATGGTCTACTGGCTCTGAGGAAAGGATCGACGATAACAGCTTAAATCGGGGCAGAGGTTACGCCGAGTAACACCACGAACCGTCGGAAACAGGTTAGTGGAAGACGGATGCGTCATATACTGCTGAGACTATACCAGAGACAACAAGATCTAGTGAAAAATAAGGGGGAAGAGAAATTCTCGAGATCCATACCAACCAACTCCTGACATCGTGTTGTGGGACAATAGGACTGATTTGGTAATTATGAAAGAGCAATCAGCCAATATGTGGCATTAAATTTTTCAAAATGTACTGCTTCTGTGCCACAAAAAATACAAGAGTGTATTCTCGCCCGTGAGGGTCACACTTCTTACCGATGCTAATGACGGATATCAGTTCAAATGGAATGAAAGCTTGATCATTTAATACCTGTTATGTGATGAATGTCTCCACAGAATTTCATAAAAATTGGACTGGTACTACACGGCGTAACACTTTTCAGCTGTAGCTAATAACAAGTGTTTATTCGAACACCAACATTGCCGTCAAGACTTATTCAATTTGTTTCCGTGATGACGAATCATAGGAGGGGAAAAAGTATACATTTAACAAAGGAAACACTAGTTCGAAAAATAAGCGCCAGTGGAACAAGACAACAAACGAATTTTGTATATACGATGTATTAAAATTGGTTTATCATATGCCGATCACATTGCACATCTTGCTAGAGCTAGAGAATAACGAGCAGCGAATAATAGTGTACGACTAGAATGGACTGCATCTCACTCCTCGCTACAGACTAAGTAAAAGAATGGATGCACAGAATTACACAACAGTATCACTGGCAACGCTTTTAATTGTCCGTCTATATAACACATATTTTTAAACTTATAACACATTTTGGTTCCTGTTCTTCAGTTCTCAATACGTCGGCTACAAAAGCAATTCGTCAAATTCTATAAGCAATATGCATGCTCCGTCGCAGTGATTTACGATGTAGAACGCAAGTTGTTGATTTTGTAAATCTGCGACGTATCATGCATATTGCTTATAGAATTTAAAGGGTTACTCTTGTAGCTGAGATTCAGAATTCAAGCCGGCCGGTGTGGCCGTGCGGTTCTAGGCGCTTCAGTTTGGAACCGCGTGACCGCTACGGTCGCAGTTTCGAATCCTGCCTCGGGCATGGATGTGTATGATGTCCTTAGGTTAGTTAGGTTTAAGTAGTTCTAAGTTCTAGGGGACTGATGACCAGAGATGTTAAGTCCCATAGTGCTCAGAGCCATCAGAATTCAAGATGGTTCGATCCAAAAGAACTGCGTTACAAGTTCAAAAATATATGCTCTCTAGATGATCAATAAAATGTGTTGCACAACCACTGATTGCTCATTTTCTCCACAGAAGATAATATGTCAATTTTTGCAAAAATATTGCTGACGTCAGTCTGTTTCGTGAACCTAGCGTGTACTCCGAGAACAAATATTATGAATGTAATAAAATGGAACATCTACATCCGTCCTTTGGATGGTATTTATTATATGGCTACCAGTTTCGGCGATTCACTACACCACCATCAGGCCTGAACTGAAGCAGACTGGGTTAACTCCAGTAGCATACACTATTCCATCAGTGGCCAACATCTGTGAACTGATGTCCGTAGACTGGAGCAACGATGTTGTGTTTCCAACCATCAACTACCAAGTTTACAACATTAGGATGTATACTCACCAGGACAACCAGCAATCCAGGAAAAACGCATGAATTTTTTCTATCGGGAAATATCCGGGAAACACCGTGTAATTTTTTTAGAATTCCGGGAATTTTTCACTGTTTTAATTTTTCAGTTAAATTTTCGTAATTTTAACTGGTAAGAACTGATACTCTAACAAAGAATTTTACTTCAGCCAGATACTGCAGAATAATACTGCAGCAATCTTCACATATAAAAAGCAGTGTCCTGACTGACAGGCTGACTGATTCACTCACTCATCATCGCCCGGACCAAATAGCTAAGGATAGATTAGTGACATTTGGAGAAGATTTGGATCTTACACTTTAAGAAGGGATATTTCGAAATTCTAACTCTACGGGAGTGAAATAGGCGATGAGGTTTTTTTAAAAAAAAATGTCGCTATTAGGGCAATTTTGAAGCTAGACTTCCGAAAATTGGTATTTGGTTTCTTGGTCAGAAATGAAGAAATATCTGTTTCAGCATTTTTGGAAATTTAACCCTGTGGGGGTGAAATAGTGGGTGAAAGCTTTTTTCGAAAATACATCATTGTTAAATAACTGCACAAGTACTTTTAGAGCTACAGCTATGAACACTGGTATTTGGCTTCTCGGTTACAAATAAAAAAATATGTTGCAGTGTTTTTGGAAACTGAACTTCTAAAGGGATGAAATAGGGAATGGAATTTTTTATGAAAATATTTTATTTTGAAATCACTTTTAAAGCTAAATGTATGAAAATTTAAATTTGGCTTCTCAGTCAGATGGAAGTTTTCATCGAAATATTTTATGGTGCAACCATTTTTGAAGCTAAATCTATGTCAATTTGTATTTTGCATCTCAGTTAGAAATAAAACATAAGCATGTCATTCTTTTTGTAAATTCAATCCCTGAGGAGATGAAATAGGTTCAGACTGATTCACTGATTCATCATCGTCCAGCAAAAACCGCCAAAGATAGAAACTTGAAGTTTGGAGATTGTGTGGATTGATACTGTAGGCATCGTCTAAGAAGGGATTGTACGCAATTCCACTCCTAAGGGGGTGAAATAAGGGATGAAAGTCTTTTTGAATGTAAGTCGCTATTAGGGGAATTTTGAAGGTAGAACTACGAAAATAGTTATTTGCTTTTTCAGTCAGAAAGTAAAAAATACCTGTTTCAGTATTTTTGGAAACTCAACAACTAAGGGGGTAAAATGGTGGATCAAAATATTTTGAAAATGAATGATTACTAAAGAACTACTAGAGGATTTTAAGGGTATAACTATTACAGTTGGTATTTTACTTCTCGATTAGAAATAAAAAAAATACGCATTTCAGTGTTCCTGGAAATTCAGCCACTAATGAAGTACAATATGGGATCAAATTGTTTTAAAATGTATCACTACATTTAAAAAATTTTAAAGCTACATTTATGAAAAAAATGGTGTTTCACTTCTCAGTTAGGTACAAACAAATATTTGTTAGGGAATGAAAGCTTCAATGGAAATATCTCCACAACAACGCAAAGGCATGGTTAACAAAAACTTTGGACTCCAGCTACCAGAATCGCTTTTTAGGTCAGAAATATAGTCCGGGAAGACCATGCTTATATGGTCTTCATGAGCGTGAAAAGCTTAGAAGGTGTTGCAGTTTGTAAACAACATAAAAATTCGATTAAATAATAATAAAAAAAATGCTCTGCAGGCCATACAGTCTATGCGAGTGAAGCAGCGGGCGCTAAGCTAGAAAAACATAAACGAGAGAATAACATCAAAATAAAACTTAAGTTGCAAAGAAGTGCCCCTTTTACAACAACAAAAAACAGTGCACACACAAGCGCCTGCCGAGAGCACAATGTGTCGAAGGCTTTAGGACGAAGACTAAGCAAAACTTCGTAACAAAAAACTGCTGTCGATGAGAGTGACGTCACAACATTTCTAGTGGCGGGAAAATATTGCGAATGGTGATTTGAGAAGCGTTACTTTCGAAGTAAATCCTTTTACACAAGACAAATTATGTTACGTGTGAGAAAGTGTGATGAACTTCTTAAATCACGGAGCGTTTGAATCTCGTTCAAAACTTAACACTTTGAGGACATCCCACTTAAAAAAATTCCGGTCCCACAAGACCAGCCATTTATGCCTTATTTAAAATTTTACTGGCCGTTTGTGTTTGGTATGGATAACGCACGCTAAAAATGACCGAGCTTCACGGTTTTTCGTATTTATTTTAGGTTTTTCGTAGATTACAAATTATGTAATGTTGTTGTTGTGGTCTTCAATCCGAAGACTGGTTTGATGCAGCTCTCCATACTACTCTATCCTGTGCGAGCCTCTTCATCTCCGAGTAACTGCTGCAACCTACACCCTTCTGAATCTGCTTACTGTATTCATATCTTGGTCTCCCTCTACGATTTTTACTCCCATACTTCTCCCCCCCCCCCCCCCCAACTCAAAACAGGTGATACCTTCATGTCTCAGAATGTATCCTGTCAATCGATTCTTTCTTTTGGACAATAAGAGCCAAAAATTTCTTTTCTGCCCAATTCCATTCAGTACCTCCTCATTAGCTACGTGATCGACCCATCTAATCTCCAACATTATTTTATAGCGCCACATTTCGAAAGCTTCTATTCTCTGTTTGTCTAAACTGTTTATCATCCATGGTTCAAAATGGTTCAAATGGCTCTGAGCAATATGGGAGTTAACTTCTGAGGTCATCAGTCCCCTAGAACTTAGAACTACTTAAATCTAACTAACCTAGGACATCACACACATCCATGACCGAGGCAGGATTCGAACCTGCGACCGTAGCGGCCACGCGGTTCCAAACTGAAGCGCCTAGAACCGCACGGCCACACCGGACGGCTGTCATCCATGTTTCAGTCCCATACATGGCTGCATTCCATACAAATATCTTCGGAAAAGACTTCCTAATGCTTAAATCTATACTCGATATTAACAAATTTCTCTGCTTCGGAAATGTTTTTCATGCCATCGCCAGTCTAGATTTTACCTACTCTCCACTTCGGCCATCATTTGTTATTTTGCTGCCCAAACAGCAAAACTCATCAAGTACCTCGGTAAGGTCCCGCGCTAAGCTACTTGCAGTACTCCGTGGCCGTCTGCGGGCACTGACGGTGAGATACCGGTCTTCTTGTGGTGTTGTGCACTGTGGACGTCCCGTACTGTAGCGCCTGGACACGTTTCCTGTCTGCTGGAATCGTTGCCATAATCTTGAGATCACACTTTGTGGCACACGGAGGGTCCGTGCTACGACCTGCTGTGTTTGACCAGCCTCCAGTCGCCCTAGTATTCTGCCCCTCGTAAAGTCATCAATATGTGTTCTTTGAGCCATTTTCAACACATAGTCACGATTAGCACGTTTGGAAACGTCTGCTCACTTACTCGCTGCACAGTACTCTGACATGCACCAACACACCTCTGCGTGTGTGAACTGCTGCCAGCGCTACCGTGCGACGACCGCTGGTCAAATGCGCCGCATGGTCATACCCCGAGGTAATTTAAACCCGAAAATCGCACACCAGAGGTTTGTTTCAGCATGTAACAGCATTAACCTTAATTTATGAGCATGAGTGTAGTTTGGGCCTCAATACTTGTAGAAATACAACACAGAGATCGATTTTGCAAGGGTTGTGTGTCCTGGGAGTTACACGCGCGTGGTGGAAGCATCTGACAGTTGTTAAGAAGTGCCGCTCTTTGGCCGTTACGAAAACTGAACGAAGAGCTGCGACAACAGAAACGACGAAGGCATAGCTGACAAAATCACGGAAGAGCCTTGTGATCACTAACGGAGGAAAAAAACAACACTATACCATTTTATATTTTTGCTCATACATCATGAGCCGCTAAGAGTAATTTTCTTATCGCTAAAATCCGCGTCCTTGCGAGTGTGTGAAGGATTTCATCAACATTTAACCAAATTCCTTTCGCTTCGTGTGTTTCGCAAATCTAAATGTAAAATATTTAGAGTGGCGTAGGAATATATATGTATTCAGGGCGACGTCACGGTTTGTCATAACGTCTCTGTAAGTTCTGGGCCCTTTGAACTTTTTATGCAGTTGCCAGTGTTCCACCTCTGAATATGTTCCCCACGTAGGGGGACGAATCGTTCATAAATAGTTTTATGGATCAACCACAGCCTCTCAGCTCGGAAGTTTCAACAGACCACCGGCCGTGAAAGCCTTCACCTCAATGTACCGTTTCTGCTTCAAATCGTGTTTTGAACGAGTCACTACTGCACTAACGCTAACCCGACGTGAAAAATCTTATCTGGGATGGTTACGCTAAGAATTCAAGGCAGAAATATGAAGAGCGAAGCGCTTAGCCTGCTTGCAGAGTGAAATTTTGGTGCAGAATGTTACGCTATCAATAGATAAGAATCGGCCTCCGCCTTGCCTGCTGCAGTGTGCTGCCTGGCTGTGAGTGGCGTTATTTAACTGCTACCGTGTGGAGCTGCCCCTGGCGCACTGCTCTTCTCTGCGGCCGCACGCGTGACGGCAGCGAATCTTTGGCTGCATGTAACGTACCTGGGAAAAAAGGAAAGAACGGTCATGCCATGCAAAGGGGGGCTGAATTTTTAATACAGCAGTTTTCATGCTACTAAGATAGGAACAAACAGGTAGAAGTAACGACTTAATTAAGTTTTTTCCTTGCCTTTTGCAGGAGTGCTGTATCTACAGAGGCTGTTCTTTGGTAATGAGGCAGACAAAGTTGGGATTCGCAGAGCTGACAATGTGAATCTTTGGTTCGAACAGTATGCGTTTTCATGTTATCAGTTGCTGGCTGGAGTCTAGTGGAGACAGCCAGAATTTTGAGGACTGGTTTTATGTGAGATTAATGTAGATGATAGGTAAAGCAGGGGTAAAGGGAGAGAGGAAGTACGTTTACTAGTTATTCAGACGAAATGATGATACTACTTTCTAAAGAAGTAGTGTCCTGATTTAAAGTGGCTGAAATAGTTAAAGTTAACAATAGCACGTGAATGACGAACATTAAATCTCATATGCGATATTTCATTTAATTTTCTTCTACTTTTCACCTGGAACACTTCAAAATGACACTGACGTAGTGAAAACGGTATCGTAAAAATAGTGACGAGCGAGAGAGGGTAGTGTTCAAACGCTTGTCGAATAGTCATTGACTGTATTTACGTATATTATTGCTCTTGAGTTACTAAATAAACACCATTCTCACACTATTATCTAATTGAACTGAAAGGGATAATAATGATCAGAGCTCTTTTTCTGAAAAAGCGTATAGGTATACTCTCGCACTAGATATAACGCAGCGGCAGCTAACTAAGTTTTCAACATAGCTGCTTACTTACTTAACTATAAAATTACATTGCAATTAACATCACCTAGCATTACAACAGTTTCCAAACTGACATCAGTTCATGGCGATTGCTTACACTTTGCTTACTTTTCTCCATCTGTTTCATTTTCATTTGATTACCCCTTGTATTCTGCTGCTCTTGATATCGGTAGCAAGAAGTCTGTCTTTAGAAAACCAAGAGAGTACATAAAGCCTTGGGTTGAAACAACTGCAGTGAAGGACCAACTAGTTTAACGAACCTAAGATTGCTGACGGTTTTTCAGACGTCAGTGTTCTGGTTTACATTTTCTCTTTTGTCATCCACTGGCATCGTTGAAATTCCTGACCTTTCCCTCCCACAGGAATTATTGGCAAGCTTTAGCTTGTTAGATGCAGAAGAACTAGTAAAATAGTTTATTTTGTTGCCGATATTACCTTAACGCCCGGGCTAACATAAATCGAAATGCAGGACACACCATATAATCACTCATACACTCAAAAGGAGGGAATAGTAAGTGAAGAACGAAGTATGCCGTTCCCCGTCTGTCGGCTCCCTCACAGAACAACAAAGCAGCTAACTGGTTGCCAGTGTTTCAATTTTCGAAAACGGTCGGCTACTGCTTCGAAGCGATCGAAACAGTTAAATGTATCGCCTTTCCCACCACGGATTGCGCTGGCATCATTCATATAGTGAATACCAACATGAAAAATTGAAATAAATCTGAATTACGTGCTTGTAAAAAATCTTTGGGAAACCTCTAATTTCTCCAACATCCTAAAGAAGTTAGTTTGCAGACGGAAGAGTTTAGGGGTACACGTCCTCCAGTGTCCCCCCCCCACACAAAAAGTGCACCGATAATGATAACGCTGCAGTGATTGAACTGTGCGGGAACATCGCACGAATACTAGACACACGGACACAGCTCTGAAGCGTCCCATGTTTACCTGTGAGTTCTACCCTCCCCCCTGCCCCTCCTCGCGAATTGAATAGATTCCGATGGTGTTTAACTACACTTAGTTGCCATTTAATTTAGCACAGATTGGCGGTGCCGCAGGGTGGGGGTGGGGGGGGGGGGGGGGGAGGGGAGGGCAAGAAGACCTGGCGGTCACACATTTGAATAGGAATTTACAAGGAAGTGACAACTATGTTCACGTGCAGCGCATACCGCCACCTCGCTTTTCTTTTTGTTTGTGAGCGTGGTGTAGCGATCGACTAGCGCTCGCTCCACATCATTAAGCATTCGACTCAGTTCTTCACTTTTGTGGGGTTTCTGCTATGCCCTCAGTGAATGGTACTGTGATTATTTCCGTCTGTGACAAACCACGTCGGCATGGTCCTCTTCTCTGCTCATTGCTTGATCGATACAAAAATTAAATAGCAGCGACCGCGCTTTACAACTTTTCCTGATTTTAGCCTCTTGTGTTATTCCAACAATGCTGTTTACCCCTGTCTGATTTGTAAAAAGCGAATCTGAGTCGTATTTAGGAGCTATAGATCCCTAACTGCACCTGTGATGCCGTTCCTACCAGAGGAATTGTGATAACTAACCTTTGCATTTTAGTGCAATTTACGATTGAAAACCCTATGACTCAAATGGCTCTAAGCACTATGGGACTTAACATCTGAGGTCATCAGTCCCCTAGACTTAGAACTACGTAACCTAACTAACCTGAGGACATCACACACATCCATGCCCGAGGCAGGATTCGAACCTACGACCGTAGCTGAAAAGCCTATAACGCAGCTCTTAGGTTCATTACTAATTGTATATAATAATAGTATACAAACTACAATTTAAAGAATCGATTAGTAATAAAAACGAAAAGGAATTAAATCATTAAATTATTCAAAACGACTCATTGTGCGGGGTGGGTTGTGTCTTTTGCGTACCCCTATGACGCTTAAGTCCGACCTCTGGTGAACTACAGAGAAGGCAAGCACCTCATAGCATCTTGCATGTTAGTTAAAGGAAGTAATACTGTCGCGCAACGGAAATGCTTTACTGGGTGGAAATTAATAAGGGTGGCCCAAGCAAACATGAAAATATGGGTACCACACCATGCATTTAGACATATTAATAAGAGGAGGGATCATATAGTATATAACAAAACAAATGGTCGTTATAACAGTTATATTTAACATTGTAAAATGAAGCACATGAGTAACCCGCTGATATAAACAACTGAACATTAAATACTTGGACAAGGGGTTCTAATGCTGAACTGTAACCTTGGAACAGGTGGGTGGGCACGGTAAATACAAAGTTATGCGGATACCGCGCAAATACGACCAGTTACTGTGATTGCAGGGAGAACACGGAAAAATAAGACGGAACACCAGTGACACCACCACAGCGCATAATAAAAGGTAACTAGCTGCCTGCAAAATATTAAAAAAGAATAACTGGCTCCTAAAGGGAGTTAACTAATATCGCGTCGCTACAGAATTGCCGATTGCAACTATGACGCATCTTACCATACTCGTAGCGTAGTGAGAAAGGCTGCGACAGTTGTGGCTGGAGGCCCTCAGTTCAGGTCTCTCTACGCTAGTGGCAACACCTTTCTGCGCGACCATATCAGTCGTTCATCGACGAATCTTTACTCCATGTCTCCCGGCGGCAAAAGTTTTCTCTCGTCACCTAGCGTGAAGCGTTTACTCTGCAAAAGCCTAGCATGAGGTGTGTTCTTTTAGGACGCTCTGTAACTTGGCTGCTTTTTCGCCAGAGAAAGAACTAGTCGGCCAATAATGGCAAAGACTTCAAGTTCCGCCCAATAAAATTTAAGTGAAGATGTTAAACAGTCTCCTACTCTTGCGAATTTTTACAATTTCAATAAACAATGCTCGGAGTAAGAAGGAGAGATAGGATGAGGGATGAAAGGGTAAGAGAAATAGTGAATGTGGGACCCTTCCAGAACAGGGTAGAAACATCGAGGCTAAGATGGTATGGGCATTTGAAGAGAATAGAAAACAAGAGGATTGCCAAGGATATACATGAAAAGGAGATGCTAACGAAACAACCATGAAGAAGACCAAGGGATAGATGGCTCAGGGGTGTGGAGAAATGAGCTGAAAAAAAAAAAGAGGCGAGGTGGACCAAAATGAAGACAGATGGTGGGAAAACAGGAACAGATGCCGAGGCTTATATTCTAAGCAGACCCAGCCTAGGGCTGGAAACTGTTCATAATATGATGACGGTGGTGATGATGATGATGATGAGTGCTCTGAAGTGGGAAAATTTCTCCCACTACAAGGCACAATATTCAAAATCACCTTTCAAAAGCCTGGTACGTAGGCAGAGGCGAGAAACTGCGTGCCCTACGAAAAAATACAGTAACGCTGGTTGTTAAAGTTTAAAACGAACGTTACTTCGAGGCATCGTAACGAAACTCCTCACGGTTCCGGGAAGCAACACCTGGCTACAGATCTCTTACCTTGCTAAAAGGCTTCTGCGAAGAATTTTATGTTTTTCGACAGAAGGCGACCGTCCCAAATCTTGCCTGCTGGGGAGCTTGGAGTGAGGAAACTGAATGCTTGTTCGTCTACATGTGACTGCCACTTCGCCTCGGCTTTGGAACATTTTTATGGTAGTCAACCCCTCTTAAAAGGATCCTTATCTGTCGCAAGCCAGCCCGTAGCGGTCTCTCGACGGTACTAAAAAGAGAACCCAGCAGAAGCCAATAAAAGGAACAGTCACTGGTAGTACTGAATTTCGATTACAATTGTTACATGCATCTTCAGTAATCGACTATTTGATCAAGGGAAATGAGCATAAAATATTCTAAAATATGATGGTGGGACAGTTTCAGGATAGACTGGCTACGTAGCATTACTAACATGGCTATGAACACCTATTTTTGTAAAAAGTTCTGATTCACTTCCATGCTGAATTCACAATCTAAATTTCAAAAATAAACGAATGCAAGCAAGTTTGTTAGGCAAGAAAAGAAAAGGAAAGTATCAATCAATCAAATAATGCTTATGATTATTTCAAGTACAACAATTCCCCAAATAATGTTTTAAAATGAATGTTTTAAATAATCTTATTGGCTAATACATTAATACCTGACTACACTTGATATTAATGAAGCTATTTATAGTCTCTTCATGGCTTTATTTTGAATACTGAGTGAAGCCAAAATGTTGAGCCTGTCTTCTCACATGGAGATTCTAAGTTTTTCCTTAACCAATTTCAAGTCTGAAAATGATCACTTCCTACTGGTTTCTCACTGTTTAAGTGGTAAAAAGATTTTTAGAGCAATTTCGATATTAGGAAAACAGTCTATCTTTGTGGATCTTGTTTTCGAAGAAACGAGGTATAGAAGAAAACAACTTTCTGCGAAATTGAACTGATTTCAAATTTCCAGAATTTCGCTAATCGTTCTTTTACGTTTTAGAGGTTTTGCCAATGCAGTACCACACGTTTGATCGATTGTCATTGAGAGGTTTGAGTGGTGAATGTTGATTTAATTCTTATCAGCCTGCCATTGAAAAATTAGCTGAATTTCGTCTCCGTTCTTTACGTTTACAATATTATGCGCAGATCAGTATTAAAACAAAGACTTTTATTTTTATTTTGTGGTGCAGACACATAGGTTGCAAGGTCAGATAGCTTGCGCGAAAGAACGGCCTTAAAGAGACTGAATTAACCCTCTATCATTGTAGTTGACACTACCCTTTAATAATAAAAAATACTCTATCCCATTTTATCAAAAGCCTTCTCCAAACCTACGAACGTAATGAATGTTTCCTTGTTCTTCCTAAATCTGCCCTATATTATTAACCACAGTGCTAAAACTGCTCATCTAGTAACTCTCCTACTTCAAAAAACAAACTGGTCCTCTCTCTACCTACTTTGTAGTTTCCCTTACATTCTTTGATAAAGAACGCGTGTGAGTATTTTTGATGCTCGGATTATGCGGAAATTTTCTCACATTGATCCGCTCTTGATCCCTTCGAAAGTGTATAGTGATATTCTTTTCAAGAATTCAAGAATATGTACTTCCCCAGTTACATAAACTTCATTCGCCTTGTACAGACCTTGCTTCACACATTGGCCTGATGCCAGAAGGAGTTCTGCTGGTGTTTCATAAACATCTGGAAATTTTTTCTTGAAAGTTTATGCATTGCTTTGAAATTCAGATGAGTATTATATCCGCCTTATTATCCTCTTGCGCCGTGTCCTCATTTTCAACTAACTTAATTTCTCCTTAGCAACTATAAGGTTTCCCTAAGTATTGTTTCCAACTTTTCGCCTTATTTCCTGTTTTCTTTACTCAGTTACCCATTTCCATCTGTAATAACAGTGCTACTTATTCTGTGTTCTCCAAAGTGATAGTTTATTAGTCGAAGTGCATCATCAAATGGCTTTGAGCACTATGGGACTTAACATCTGTGGTCATCAGTCCCCTAGAACTTAGAACTACTTAAACCTAACTAACCTAAGGGCATCACACACATCCATGCCCGAGGCAGGATTCGAACCTGCGACCGTAGCAGTTGCGCGGCTCCGGACTGAGCGCCTAGAACCGCGAGACCACCGCGGCCGGCTACGCATCATCTCTCTTGCAGTTTTATATCTTTCCTCTATCCACTATTCCTGAGCTTTTCTACGAGTGAGCTATAATGTTGCTATTCACTTACATTTCTGCATTGTTGCCGTTTATTAATTAATAACAGTAACTAATTTGTTACCAGTGGCTGCCTCTTTTATGCCTTCTTCTATGGTAGTAGTGTTTCTGTGACGTTTACTACATTTCTATTATTGGCATGACATCGGTATTCCACAACCGTAAATCCTCGAAGCGATACTTTTTTAGTGCCACATCTTCTAAAGCAGTTTGTGTATTTAGTTCCTTCAACTTGTGTAGGTCCTAACATGTCAGCTGCTTTCTCTTTAATTTCTTGAATTTAAACTTTGATTTCATTAGTACAAGGTTATGGTCACCTGCCGATGCCAGAACTTGGATAATTCTTGTTGCCCTTACTTTCATTTCCGAATCTTTGTCTTACCAAAGTGTTTTCCATGTATACTTCATTGTCAGACGGTTCTCGTAAGTGCCTTCGTAGCAACATACTCGTGCCTGTCATAATACAGTTCTATTTATTTTTCTCCTCTTTAATTTCGCTTGCCCAGATCTGTGTGTCACGTTATTGTCTCTTCTCCACCTTCAGCAACGACTGCATTCATGTCCCCGATTATGATGAAATTAACGCCCTCTTTGACATATTTCACGAGTTCATTAACATCAGTTTTTTCTCATCTGGAAATGTAGTTGATCTATACACGTGTGTGGTTACGATGTCTGTTGGATATGCATTCAATTTCGCTATCAAAGTTGTTTCTGTTTGCTGTAGATAACGCCTTAGACTATTGCAAGTTTTCTTGTTATTATGCCTATGCTACCATTATCTAACCCCTTACGAATAATCGTAAGAGAAGCATTTTAAATTTTCTATTTTTCATGCCATCATTTCTGATCGATTCTTAAGAGACTATCAGCATTCTTTAACACCTATCTTTGTATTTTCAACTGTGTCACACAGCCTTACCGTTCTAACAGTCCAAGTGCCCAGCCAAATTAGGATTTTCTTTTTCTCTGATTGCTGCCCCCCCCCCCCCCCATTTCTTTCATTCTACGGTGATCCGAACAGCGGATTATTTCACCTTTGGTATTGTGCGAAAGGAAGCCGTCATGATATTTTTCGCAGAGAACGGCGTATGGTGTGAGATGGTATCTCGTTGCCTTTCATATCGCAGTAATGACGCCGTTCAAGTCAGTTTCTCCGGATCCCTCCCGCTTCGCCTACTGTAGAAACTACAGTCTACCTCCCCTCTCCCCAAGCCCCACGCACCCACAGTCAGAATGAATATTCTCAATGTTCTAACCTGAGCAGAAAGGACTGCTACTTCCGTTCTGCGATTCGTAGACGTGATCGCCTGGTCCGAGATGCCTCACAAATCGTTGCAGTCCTCAACATAGACTTGGCAAGAGAAGCAGACTGGTCTCCTGTTCGGAATTACGGTGGTACAGATTCCCACCGCCGTACAGGTTTAGGCTTTCCATTGTTCCCCCAAATCGCTTGAAACAAATGTCAGAGTGGTTCCTTACACAAATTTCCCCCAACCCGCACTCCGTGTCTAATGAACTTGTCGATGGAACAGGTAGTACCTGTCTGCTAAACAAGATGTCAGATTGGCGGGTCCCCTGATCGCTGCGGGAACAAAATATAAGAAGAAAGATTAAAGCAAGGTTTGCACATGCAACTAAAGTGACGGCACTCTGGTGTTGTCGACAGAGTTGCATGTGGAAACACTCAAACTCCAGTCACGTCACTCGACTGACACCACTTTTTACCGTGCGACTAAAACTTATAGTTGTTTTAACTCCGCGACGCCATCAGCCTTCCCCTGTCGTAGATAGCACCGCTCGACTGCCGCCTGGCATATGCAATTCATGACATCAACCATCTGTTTATCTTTTTGCTGTGTACCACAAGAAACACGCCGTAGGGTGATTTATTGGGAACAGCAAGAGACCCAAGTTGTATCAATCTCTTTCATAGAGTTACACTGAGAACAGACTACACTTTCAGAAAAGCTTCTACCACTCCCTTTCTTATACATGTACTTGATGATTATAAAAATACAAATTAGATAACTTGTGTGAAATGGATAAACACGTAGTACAACAAGTTCGTCGCAAAAGACTTCATGGTTACATACAATTTCTTATTCCCACACACGCAACAATTACATAACAATGTGAGAATTTTGTATTATAAATTTTCACGAATCACTCCAGCAAAATAATGCACATAAACAGAAGCATCATATTCCGTATCTACATACTACTTGCAAATTTGACGACATTTACCTGTTTTATCATTCCCCTCCCCTTATGAGCACCAAATAACAAATTTATGCAATGAATATGTACGAGATTCATATCATCCGATCCGTGTATAAGTGTTGTTTGTATGTAAATTACTTTGTAGGTTGTTGTTGTTGTGGTCTTCAGTCCGAAGATTGGTTTGATGCAGCTCTCCACACTACTCTATTCCGTGCAAGCCTCTTCATGGCTGAATAACTACTGCAGCCTATATACTGCTGAATCTGCATACTGTATTCATCTCTTGGTCTCCCTCTATGATTTTCCCTGCCTCCCACCCCCCCCCCTTCCACCCCACGCGCACACGCTTGCATCCACTTCTAAATTGGTGATCCCTTGATGTCTCAGAACGTTTCCTATTAGCCGAACCATTCTTCTAGCCAGGTTGTGCCACAAATTTATTTTCTCCACAATTCTATTCTAAACCTCCTCCTTACTGACATGATCTACCCATCTAATCTAACAACGGAACCTCCCCATCGCACCCCCCTCAGATTTAGTTATAAGTTGGCACAGTGGATAGGCCTTGAAAAACTGAACACAGATCAATCGAAAAAACAGGAAGAAGTTGTATGGAACTATGAAAAAAATAAGCAAAATATACAAACTGAGTAGTCCATGCGGAAGATAGGCAACATCAAGGATAGTTTGAGCCCAGGAGCGCCGTGGTCCCGTGGTTAGCGTGAACAGCTGCGCAATGAGAAGTCCTTGGTTCAAGTCTTCCCTCGAGTGAAAATTTTAATTTTTTATTTTCAGACAATTATTATCTGTCCGTCCCTCCGTCAGATTCGAGGTAACTGCGCCGTAGTGTGGGAACGCTACACCTAAACGTAAAAATTTGAAAACGTTAAAAACATATGTTTTGACAGAGCACAGGGAAAACTGCGCGACTCTGCAAATGTTGCATTCATTTGCTGCAGTTTATGTGACAAACTCTTATGTTTTCATCACTTTTTTGGGAGTGATTATCACATCCACAAGAAAACCTAAATCGGGCAAGGTAGAAGAATCTTTTTACCCATTCGCCAAGTGTACAAGTTAGGTGGGTCGACAACATATTCCTGTCATGTGACGCACATGCCGTCACCAGTGTCGTATAGAATATATCAGACGTGTTTTCCCGTGGAGGAATTGGTTGACCTATGACCTTGCGATGCAACGTTTTCGGTTCCCATTGGAGAGACGTCCTTTCGTCTACTAATCGCACGGTTTTGCGGTGCGGTCGCAAAACACAGACACTAAACTTATTAGAGTGAACAGAAACGTCAATGACCGAACGGACAGATCATAACTTTGCGAAAATAAAAGATTAAACTTTTCACTCGAGGGAAGACTTGAACCAAGGACCTTTCGTTCCGCAGCTATTCACGCTAACCACGGGACCACGGCGCTCCTTAGCTCACATTAACCTTAAAGTTGCTTATCCTACGCATGGACTACTCAGTTTGTATATTTTGCTTATTTTTTCATAGTTCCACACAACTTCTTCCTGTTTTCTCGATTGATCTGTGTTCAGTTTTTCAAGGCCTATCCACTGTGCCAACTTATAATTAAATCTGAGGGGGGTGCGATGGGGAGGTTCCCTTGTAAGTGTTTTTGTGTAGCACCACATTTCAAAAGCTTCTCTTCCCTTCTAAATTGTTTATCATCAATGTTTCACTTCCAAACGCGGCTACACTCCAGACAAATACCTTCAGGAGAGACCTCCTAACACTTAAGTCTACTTAAAATGTTAATAAACTTCTGTTCTTCAGACACGTTTTCTTGCCGTTGCCAGTCTGTTTTATATCCTCTCTGCTTCGGCAATCATTTGCTATTTTGCCGCTCAAATAGCCAAACTCCTTTACTACTTTAAGTGTCTCGTTTCCTAATCTAATCCCCTCAGCACCATCTGATTTGATTCGACTACATTCCATTATCATCGTTTTACTTTTGATGATGTTCATCTTATATTCTCCTTTCAAGGCATTGTCCATTCCGTTCAACAGCTCTTCAAGTTCTTTGCTGTCTCTGACAGAATTACAATATCAACGGCAAACCTCAAAGTGTTTATTTCTCTCGCAAAACTTTAACTCCTACTCCAAATTTTTCTTTGGCTTCTTTTATTGCTTGCTCAGTGTACAAATTGAATAACATCGCTGTAGGCGACAACCCCGTGTCCCTGACCTCTCAGCTACTGCTCCCCTTTCATGTCCCTCGACTCTTATAACTGCTGCCTGGTTTCTATACAATTTGTAAACAGCCCTTCACTCCCTGTATTTTACCCATGCTACTTTCAGAATTTTAAGAGAGAGTATTCCAGTCAACATTGCCAAAAGCTTTCTCTAAGTCTACAAATGCTAGATACGTAGGTTTGGATTTCCTTAACCAATCTTCTAAGGTAAGTCTAGGGTCAGGATTGCCTCGCGTGTTCCAACATTTCTACGGAATCCAAAATGATCTTCCCCGAGGTCGGCTTCTACCAGCTTTTCAATTCGTCTATAAGGAATTCGAGTTAGTATTTTGCAGCCGTGACTTATTAAACTGATAGTTCTGTAATTTTCACACCTGCCACCACCTGCTGTCTTTGCGATCGGAATTATTATATTCTTCCCGTAGTCTGAGGGCATTTCGCCTGTCTCATACATCTTGCACACAGGTGGAAGAGTTTTGTCTTAGCTGGCTCTCCCAAGTCTATCAGTATTTCTGACGGAATGTCTTCTATTCCCGGGGTTTGTTTCCACTCACGTCTTTCAGTGCTCTATCAAATTCTTCTCTCAAGAGTCATATCTCCCACCTCATCTTCATCTCCGCCCTCTTCAATTTCTATAATATTTCTTTCAAATTTATCACGCTTGTATAGACTCTCTCCACATACATCTTCCAGTTTTCGGCTTTCCCTTCTTTGATTAGGAATGGCTTTCTATTAGAGCTCTTGGTATTCATAGAGCTGCTTCTCGTTTCTCCAAAGGTCTCTTTAATTATCCTGTACATGGTATCTATCATTCCCGTAGTGAAACACACTTCTAAATTCTTATTTTTTTGTCATCTAACCATTCTTCCTTAGCCATTTACACTTCCTGTCAATCTCATTTTTTACACGTTGAGATTTCCTTTCGCCTGCTTCATTTTTATATTTCTCCTTTCATCAGTAAAATTCAGGATCTTCTGTATTATCCAAGGGTTTCTACTAGGCCTTGTCTTTTTACCTATTTGATCCTCTGCTGCCTTCATTATTTCATACCTTAAAGCTATCAATTCATTTTCTATTGTATTACTCTCCCCTGTTCTAGTCAACCGCTGCCTAATGCTCCGTCTAAAACTGTCATCAACCTCTTATTCTTGCAACTTATCTGGTTTAAATCTCCTTCATTTCCTACTTTTTTTCAATTTCTTCAGTTTTAAAATACAGTTCATAATCAATAAACTGCAGTCAGAGTCGACATCTCAAAGGCCTTACGATTAAAATCTGGTACGGAAACGTTTGTAGTATCATTATATACTCAATCTGAAACCTTTCAGTGTCTCAAAGTCTCTTCCACGTATACACCTTCTTTCATCATTGTTAAACCAAGTGTAAACTATGATTAATTTATGTTCTGCCCAAAATTCTACCAGGCTGCTTCCTCTTTCACTCCTTTCCACCAGACCATATTCCCTTTGCTTATACAACCAACTTCCAGAAACAATTTTGTCCACCAGTCATAAATCTGCCAGCGTCTTGCTGAATCGACGGAGGACTGCACGTTGCACTTGAACAATGGATTGACTTCAGCAATTACAACACAGAAAATCTTTCCAGAATGAGATTTTCACTCTGCAGCGGAGTGTGCGCTGATATGAAACTTCTTGGCAGATTAAAACTGTGTGCCCGACCGAGACTCGAACTCGGGACCTTTGCCTTTCGCGGGCAAGTGCTCTACACAGTTTTAATATGCCAGGAAGTTTCATATCAGCGCACACTCCGCTGCAGAGTGAAAATCTCATTCTGGAAACATCCCCCAGGCTGTGGCTAAGCCATGTCTCCGCAATATCCTTTCTTTCAGGAGTGCTAGTTCTGCAAGGTTCGCAAGAGAGCTTCTGTAAAGTTTGGAAGGTAGGAGACGAGGTACTGGCAGAAGTAAAGCTGTGAGTACCGGGCGTGAGTCGTGCTTCGGTAGAGCACTTGCCCGCGAAAGGCAAAGGTCCCGAGTTCGAGTCTCGGTCGAGCACACAGTTTTAATCTGCCAGGAAGTTTCACAGAAAATCTTGTTGCTCTTGTGGTGTAGTCTCCATGTTGCTACAAACAACAGGGCAGCTGTTTCAAAACTTTGAACCTTCCTCTATCCAGTGACATGGGCGGTCCGCACGGCTAGTCGTGCGATCAAACACGCTGCTTCCCGAGCGGGAAGGCGTGCCGGTCCCCGGCACGAATCCGCCCGGCGGATTAGTGGCGAGGTCCGGTGTGCTGGCCAGCCTGTGGATGGTTTTGAAGGCGGTTTTTCATCTACCTCGGCGAACGCGGGCTGGTTCCCCTTATTTCACCTCAGTTACACTATGTCGGCGATTGCTGCGCAAACACTGTCTACACGTACGCGTACACCATAATTACTCTACCACGTAAACATTTGGGGCTACACTCGTCTGTTGTGAGACGTTCCCGGGCGATGTCCGCTGGGGCCGGCCGGAGTGGCCGAGAGGTTCTAGGCGCTTCAGTCTGGAAACGCGCGACCGTTACGGTCGCAGGTTCGAATCCTGCCTCGGGCATGGATGTGTGTGATGTCCTTAGGTTAGTTAAGTTTAAGTAGTTATAAGTTCTAGGCGACTGATGACCTCAGCTGTTAAGTCCCACGGTGCTCAGAGCCATTTGAACCTTGTCCACTGGGGGCCGAACCGCATAATAACCCTGGGTTCGGTGTGGGGCGGCGGTGGGGTGGATGGAGTGCTGTGGCCTGTTGTTGGGTTGTGTACCACTGAGGGCTACGGCGGGATGAAGCCTCTCCGTCGTTTCTAAAAATGGTTCAAATGGCTCTGAACACTGGGACTTAGCTGCTGAGGTCATCAGTCCCCTAGAACTTGGAACTACTTAAGCCTAACTAATCTAAGGACATCATACACATCCATGCCCGAGGCAGGATTCAAACCTGCGACCGTATCGGTCGCGCTGTTCCAGACTGAAGCGCCTAGAACCGCTCGGCCACCACGGCCGGCCCGTCGTTTCTAGCTCCCCGGTTTAATACACAATACAATACACAGTGACACGCGCAATAAGTTTCTGTATTTTAATGTTTGTAATAAACAATTAAAATGTGATGTTTCTTTTTGAATAGCCCTTATACAGGGTGGTCCATTTATCGCGACCGGGCCAAATATCTCACGAAATAAGCGTCAAACGAAAAAACTACAAAGAAAGAAACTTGTATAGCTTGAAGGAGGAAGCCAGATGGCGCTATGGTTGGCCCGCTAGATGGCGCTGCCATAGGTCAAACGGATATCAACTGCGTTTTTTTAAATAGTAGCCTCCATTTTTATTACATATTCGTGTAGTACGTAAAGAAATATGAATGTTTTAGTTGGACCACATTTTTCGCTTTCTCATAGATGGCGCTGTGATAGTCACAAACATATAGCTCACAATTTTAGACGAATAGTTGGTAACAGGTAGGTTTTTTTAAATTAAAATACAGAACGTAGGTACGTTTGAACATTTTATTTCGATTGTTCCAATGTGATACATGTACCTTTGTGATCTTATCATTTCTGAGAACGCCTGCTGTTACAGCGTGATTACCTGTTAATACCACATTAGTGCAATAAATGCTCAAAATGATGTCCGTCAACCTCATTGCATTTGGCAGTACGTGTAACGACATTCGTCTCAACGGCGAGTAGTTCGCCTTCCGTAATGTTCGCACATGTATTGACAATGCGCCGACGCATGTTGTCAGGCGTTGTCGGTGTATCACGATAGCAATTATCCTTCAACTTTCCCCACAAAAAGAAATCCAGAGACGTCAGGTCCGGTGAACGTGCGGGCCAGGGTATGGTGATTCGACGACCAACCTACCTCTCATGAAATATGTTATTCGATACCGCTTCAACCGCACGCGAGGTACGTGCCGGACATCCATCATGTTGGAAGTACATCGCCATTCTGTCATGCAGTGAAACGTCTTGTAGTAACATCGGTAGAACATTACGTTGGAAATCAGCATAAATTGCACCATTTAGGTTGCCATCGATAAAATGGGGGCGAATTATCCTTCCTACCATAATGCCGCACCATACGTTAACCCGCCAAGGTCGCTGATGTTCCACTTGTCGCAGCCATCGTGCATTTTCCGTTGCCCAATAGTGCATATTATGCCGGTTTACCTTACCGCTGTTGGTGAATGACGCTTCGTCGCTAAATAGAACACCTGCAAAAAATCTGTCATCGTCCCGTAATTTCTCTTGTGCCCAGTGGCAGAACTGTACACGACGTTCAAAGTCGTCGCCATGCAATTCGTGGTGCATAGAAATATGGTACGGGAGCAATCGATGTTCATGTAGCACTCTCAACACCGACGTTTTTGAGATTCCCGATTCTCGCGCAATTTGTCTGCTACTGATGTGCGGATTAGCCGCGACAGCAGCTAAAACACCTACTTGGGCATCATCATTTGTTGCAGGTCGTGGTTGACGTTTCATATGTGGCTGTACACTTGCCGTTTTCTTAAATAACGTAAGTATCCGGCGAACGGTCTGGATACTTGGATGATGTCGTCCAGGATACCGAGCAGCACACATAGCACACGCCCGTTGGGCATTTTGATGACAACAGCCATACATCAACGCGATATCGACCTTTTCCGCAATTGGTAAACGGTCCATTTTAACACGGGTAGGTATTAAACCTACCACGGAGTAGGTATTAAAATCCATGGAGAAGAAATAAAGCTTCGGGCATGGATGTGTGTGATGTCATTAGGTTGGATAGGTTTAAGTAGTTCTAAGTTCTAGGGGACTGATGACCACAGCAGTTAAGTCCCATAGTGCTCAGAGCCATTTTGAAGAAATAAAAACTTTCAGGTTCGCCGATAACATTGTAATTCTGCCAGACAGAGCAAAGGACTTAGAAGAGATGTTGAACGGAATGGATAGTGTCTTGATAGGAGGATATAAGATGGACATCAACAAAAGCAAAACGAGTATAATGGAATGTAGTCGAACTAAGTCGGGTGATGCTGAGGGAAGTAGATTAGGAAATGAGACACTTAAAGTAGTAAAGGAGTTTTGCTATTTGAGGAGCAAAATAACTGATGATGGTCGAAGTAGAGAGGATATAAAATGTAGACTGGCAATGGCAAGGAAAGCGTTTCAAAGGAAAGAAATTTGTTAACATCGAGTATAGATTTAAGTGTCAGGAAGTCGTTTCTGAAAGTATTTGTATGGAGTGTAGCCATGTATGGAAGTGAAACATGGACGATAACTAGTTTGGACAAGAAGAGAATAGAAGCTTTCGAAATGTGGTGCTACAGAAGAATGCTGAAGATTAGATGGGTAGATCATATAACTAATGAATGGGGAGAAGAGAAGTTTGTGGCACACCTTGACTAGAAGAAGGGATCGGTTGGTAGGACATGTTCTGAGGCATCAAGGGATCACCAATTTAGTATTGGAGGGCAGCGTGGAGGGTAAAAATCGTAGAGGGAGACCAAGAGATGATTACACTAAACAGATACAGAAGGATGCGGGTTGCAGTAGGTACTGGGAGATAAAGAAGCTTGCACAGGATAGAGTAGCATGGAGAGCTGCATCAAACCGGTCTCAGGACTAAAGACCACAACAACAACGATGTATCACGAAGCAAATACCGTCCGCACTGGCGTAATGTTACGTGATACCGAGTACTTCTACGTTTGTGACTATTACAGCGCCATCTATCACAAAGCGAAAAAAGTGGTCCAACTAAAACATTGTTTTTTTTACGTACTACACGAATATGTAACAAAAAATGGGGGTTCGTATTTTAAAAAACGCATTTGATACCCGTTTGACCTATGGCAGCGCCATCTAGCGGGACAACCACAGCGCCATCTGGTTTCCCCCTTCAAGCTGGATGAGTTTCGTTCTTTGTAATTTTTTTCGTTTGTTGCTTATTTCGTGAGATATTTGGCTGGGTCACTATGAATGGACCACCCTGCATAACGAAAAAATAAAAACAATTGTTTGCAGTGCGCTTGATCCCAGAAAGCCGGCAGTGGGCGCCTGTCTGATGACTGCTCCCTGGGGAGTTAGGGCGGAGTGAGTGAGGATGCTGGCTGGCTGTCTGGCTGGCGAGACGTCGGAGCAGAGCGAGGAGGCACAGGAAGCCGCAAGTGGTCCGGCCTTGGCGCTGCCTCGCGCGGGGGCGGCCGCACTCAGGCTCGCGCTGCTGCCCGCAGTCTTATGCGCCCGCTCTGCTCCTTTCATCTCCTCGCTCTCCAAATCACGAACGAATAACTCTTTTCCTGAATAGGCTACGGGCACACCAAGAGTTGCTGGTGCGGCGGCGCTGTTCTTTCCGTCCCTTTACGACGGACCTGCGCCTACCTGTGAACACTGTCTCAGCAGATCAGTAGGAAAGCCGAGTGAAACCTACTGTACTTCGGCGTGAACCAGGCTGCAATTTAAGTCACTAATCTACGTTTCGGGAGAAAGTTTTCACACAAATGAAAGGTTGGAAATTTTATCCTCAATTAATATATTCTGAAACTTAGGTGAACTAGTATCACTGCCAATTCCGTGCTAGTCTTAACACAGTCACTCACAATCCCTTTCACTCACGTTAGCACGTTTATGGTGTTGCATTTCCCGAAATAGCTACAAAAATACTGATTGTTTTTCATTGACAATGCTCGCCAAGTATTAAGTCTGTCGGTACCTAATGCAGTCACAGTTTTTAGCACCGACCTGCTCAATACGCCTCGCGGAATTTATGTCTTTTCTCGTCACAAAATTCACTTAAAAATTCAGAAATTTCTACATCCCCGTCGGAATAATTACGCCGTCACTTTACCACACTTTTGATGTATGAAACACCGCTGGATCCGGTAACTTACCGTTTCCATCGGAACTACTACTACTACGCACGTCCGAACTGTTTCATGGCTAGGCTCCCACTCCTCTCTAGAACACTCTAAGTCTTCTCTACCAGCAGAGAAAGGCGCGCGAAGAATACTGCTTTACCATTGGTCAGTTTACTCAACAGCCAATAGCAAAACAACATTCTCCTGTGTCAATCCGCGCTATTCATCAATAACCAATCGCAAAATAGTAAACCTAACGACTGCACTTTTTACCGACGTAATTATCTAATATGCTGAAGTTTCGTTTGTGCATAAAGTTATTTCCTATTGTTTATTTATACCTGAATTAACTTTCCCTTTACCATAAACTTACTTTACAAATCTATTCTACAAAAATCCCCTTTGTCCATATCCATACTTCTTCGAAATGTTCCCACACTAAATCCCACTACATAACTAGTTAAACAATTATCTTCATATTAACCTTAAACCACACTCACGCATCATTCATACTGCTAAAACACATTTATAACATTTTATATACACAAAAAGACATAATAACACTTTATGAAAAAACTAGAACAGTTTATGAAAAACATTCTATTACTTTAGTGCACTCTAGTGGGCACAATCGAAACTAAAATCACAGTCCCCCTATCCAATATTGTCCTCTGTCGGCTGGTACATAAACTACGTGCGCGTCCAGTCTCGCGTCACCATCTGTCACTATCCAGCTCTGACACACATCTCCCACTTACCCGCCTCCAAGGCAGGATCGTTATACGGCGCTACGCCTCACTGGCTTTGGCCCATTCCAGTTGGAACTGAAAAATGATTTCGGAATTGTATGACATCAAGGGTTTCAGTATCAGCACTAATTCGGCCTCCGCGAGCATGAAGTACCTGAAGAAATAGTTGAAGGGGTCCGGCTGCTGCACCACAATCCTAAAACTCGAGTACTACCTGCTCTTGGAGTATCAGATCATTTTACTGTTTCGGTGGATGTCCATTAGGGTGGCTTTTTGCTTATCGCCAGAATAATGGACACTGTCTCCAGGGATCTTTAGAAATTAGCACCTCGGCCACTGCTTTATTATGCTGATGACGTTCTTCTGGCTCGTGAAGACAAGAACGACATTCAATGACAAGTCCAAGCTGGAAGTACCACCTTAAACAGTCTGAAATGTCAACAGATGCAACTAATACTTACACCATTGAGCTCGGTGGTGTAGATTTGCCAAATACAAGTATCTCCAAGAATCTTCAAGTATCTTGGTTCAAAAATCGCTGCCGATGGTTCACTCGTCGCCCAAATAATAAAGCGCTTCAGTGGTGCGTGGCTTATATAACTGGTATGTTTTGTGATAGGAAGATCCTGGACCGAATCAAATTAAAAATATACCGAATACGAAAAGTTTTTCACAGGGCGCCACCAGCCGGAAAGTGGAAATATTCGTCGATGACAAAAAAAAAAAAGGAAAAATATGATCCTACGCGAAATTACAGTTTTCAAGAAGTCATTTCTTTACCAGGTGCAATTCAGTATTGTTAATGTCCGCCTCCGGTAGCTGAATTATCATGTAAGCAGGAGGTCCCGGGTTCGAGTCCCTGTCGGGGCACACATTTTAACATGTCCCCATTGATATATATATATATATATATATATATATATATATATATATATATATATATATATATATATATATATATATATCTCAACGCCCGTCAGCAGCTGTAGGTATTAATATAATTCTGATCTCTTTTGCCGGCACGGTAGCTCAGCGTGTTCGGTCAGAGGGTTGCTCGCCCTCTGGAATAAAAAAACTGCGTAAAGGAATCAACGATCAACTTGAACGTCTTATGACCTTACGACGTCTGCCCAGACCAAACGCAACGAACAATAAAAAAAAAAAAAGGTCAGCGTGACAGGTTGTCAATCCTCTAGGGGCCGGGTTCGATATCCGGCTGGGTCGGGGAATTTTCTCCGCCCACGGACTGGGTGTTGTGCTGTCCTCATCATCATCCTATCATCCTCATCGACTGCGGGTCACCGATGTGGCGTCAAATTGAAAGACCGGTTCCGCCCGACGGGGGACCCTAGCCATACGATTAAATAAATAAATAAATAAAGTATTGTCAATGTAGAAAATACGTAACTATTAAGAATTGAAATGAATGTGTTCCTGTAACAATATCTTTGTAAATCTTTAAAATAATTTTCATGCTCTACCTTTTAACACCTAATTGTGATCGTCTCTCTTAATGTAATATGTTTCGTCAACCGACATCGGATATGCTACGAAAGTAAAAAGTGCAGAAGACATTGCAGCTGACTGGTCAAAACATCGGTAGCTAAACAGAAACATGCTTTGTTTTGACCGCTATCTTGTTTCTACTGCACAGTAAAGTTGATTGTGATGTCATATTTCAAGCGTCCTTTACAAAATTCAAGGAGCCACAACACCGAGGAACTGAACACTGCACAGGAAGACACTAACTTCGCACGAAAAAGTGAGGGATTGTTTATATGTAAAAGATATGTGAACAGTAGAGTAAAAAACTAAGTCAATGCTGCAGGTTACGTTACCCTTCTTTGTCAGCAGGACGACCAACATTGTAAAGAACAACTTTAATACAGGTATCTATGTAAACTTTTGTTGAACAGTTTTGTATTGTTATTGTAGTCTTAAGATGAGGTCTGTACCTCGAAACATGTTGTGTCATTAAATCATTTAAGTCAAAATATTTTGTGACTGGTAGCGGTCTCTGAAAACTATTTTATATTTTTGAAACAAAGACGGTCGGTTGTCGGTCAGTACGGATCTAAATTGAAAATATACCGCGCTGCATCCACCCACTTCCCAAGTACGGTACACAACGTTGGACTTCAACAATAGAATCAGACAACGGGAATGGGAACCAAAATGCTTCCGTGGGCATCTGGCCTGGTAGTTTAGGATCAGGTAACCTAAAATAAAATTCGCAGGCGGTGCGAAGTGCGAAGTGGCACCTCTCGTCGAGAAGATGAGGGAAAGCCTTCTACGGTGGTATGAATGCGTACCTCGAGCAGGCCGAGATACAATAGTAAAACGTGGGTGTTTGTTAAAGTCATTGGAAAATGACATGTCAGGAGACTAAGGCAACGTTGATTAGATACTCGCCATATAAGCCCCGAGACATTGGGTCTCCAGCCTGCCCAAATACAAATACAAGATCACGGCAAGTGGAACCAGAGTCTGAAGAGCGTAAGACGCTAAATTGCGGGACAAACGCTGAGGAGGGAGGACAAGAAGAAGAATATTTGATATCTTCTTACATAATTATGCAAATGTCAAAATTTTCCTATCCTTATAACTAATTTTAATTCCAGGTTGAATGTGAGATGGCTCACGCACAAGTTTCATGCCTGTGGAGATATGGGGCCATGAAGTTTTTATTTTTCCAAGAAACGACAGCAAGAGATATGCACACTGATATGTCACAAATAACATGAAGAGGTCGGGGGAGTGTCAGAACCTAGGTGTCTCGTTTCCAGCCTAGGCATTTCAGAGCTGAAGATGAACCCCACTGTGGAAGGCCGACAACAGCGGCAGACCCGGCAACAGCTAATTCTTGAGTACCAGAAAGTATCCGCCAGAAGGGTAGCCCAGATCTTGGACATCACTTGCGTGCTCGTTTCCTTGTTAACAGCAGCCTAGATAGGACATTTTCAGCGAAGTAAGTGTCGAAATATATGAGCTGTCAACAGAAGAAGGTACGAGTCGAAAAAGCCTGAGCTGTTTTTGCCAATGTCTATGCTACAAAGAACTTTCTAACTAGGTTAGTGACTGAGGATGAAACCTGGCTCCTCATTGTGATCCGTAGACCAAGGAAGATCAAAGAAATGGCGTCTCGATGGATCCCCACGAAGTATTCGCACATCCATAAATCGACCAGAAATGTCATGATGTTCTTTTTAAGAACAAAACGGTGTCCTGTTGTTGGACTACACATCACAGCTGCAGTATAAACGGAGAGTATTACGCCAACCTCTTGGTGGAGCTTAAGGTGGCAATGAAGGCGAAACGCCGTGGAAAGGACCAAAGAGATCCTCTTATTGCAGAACAATGCATCTTCGCACACGTTCCAAGTTGACAGCGTTTCCATTTAATCCACCATCTTCCCTATCCCCCTGTTCTGGCTTCTTCTGATTACCACTTTTTTTATAAGCTGAATTGACATCGTTTTCGCAACACTGAAGACTTCAAACACGCCGCTGACAACTGGTTAGACAATGCCCCTCACATGATGTCTTGAGTAGACTACAGAATCTGCAACAACGATATAACAAGTGCATCGGTCCAGGCGCTGAGGTACAGGGAGACGGATGGGGAGAGGGAGGGAAAGGGAAGAGGGAGAAAAGTGGAATAAATGTTGCTGTAAAAACTCTATCGCTACTCTCCCTGTGTAAAAGGAGGAACTTTTCAGGACGTCTTCGTATATTATGAGTCATTATTCATCGTTTTGAAGATAATGGTTTATCTTCAGCAGGGACTAGTCTCAGACGAGATCACCAATATAAGCAATTATGGTTGTGTTGGTGCCGCATTGTCCTGCTGGAAATGGTCAAGTCCATCGGAATGCACGACGTACATGAACGGCTGCAGGTGATCAGACAGGATGCTTACGTACGTGTCGCCTGTCAGAGTCATATATAGACGTATCAGGGGTCCCACATCACTTCAACTTCACACTCCCCACACCATTACAGAGCCTCCACCAGCTTGAACAGTCCCCTGCTGACATGCAGAGTCCATGCATTCACGAGGTTGTCTCCATACTCGTACACGTCCACTCACTCGGTACAATTTGAAACGAGACTCGTCCGAGCAGGCAATATGGTTCCAGTCATAAACAGTCGGTGTTGACGGGCCCAGGCAAGGCCTAAAGTTTTGTGTCGTGCAGTCATCAAGCGTACACGAGTTAGCCTTCGGCTGCGAAAGCCCATATCGATGATGTTTCGTTGAATGGTTCGCACGCTGACACTTGTTGATGGCCCAGCAATGAAATCTGGAGAAATTTGCGGAAGGGTTGCACTTCTGTCACGTTGAACGATTCTCTTCAAGTCGTCGTTGGTGCCGTTCTTGCAGAATATTTTTCCGATCGCAGTGATGTCGCAGATTTGATGTTTTACCAGATTCCTGACATTCACGGTACACTCGTGAAATGGTCGTACGGGGAAGTTCCCACTTCATCGCTACCACGGAGATGCTGTGTCCCGTCGCTCGTTCGCCGATCATAACACCACGCTCAAACTCATTTAAAGCTTGATAACCTGCCATTGTAGGATGAGTAATCGATGTAACAACTGCGCCACACACTTTCTGTCTTATATAGGCGTTGCCTATCGCAGCGACCTATTCTGCCTGTTTACATACATTTTGAATATGCAAGCTTAGACCAGTTTTTTTGGTACTTTGGTGTACCTGCATACTCAATCAGTCTTGCGATTTCGGAGAAATGTTTTTGAAAGCTGTTGAACGAAATCCTTTATTTGTTTATCCAACGCAACCGAACGGCCGTTTGGCCAGCTAAAAAATAGATGACACACAGTACAAAATATAAATTTATTGGATAATATGAGTTATTGCATAATATGAGAACTCACTGATACAAGGTGAAGAAAGGGCTTTTAAAGCCTACTGTTAATTGACATTTATGTAGCACACTGAACGATATGTGTAGTTAATCTAAAGGAAAATATGGAACAAAATAACACGATTAACGTATAAAAATGGTATTGCGACACAAATATAAATATACAAACATACGTTAAAATAGGTATTTGACATGCTGTGGAAAATTTGACATGGTGGCTTGACAAGAAAAGTTATCGTGCTACTACAAATATAAAAAATGAAATTTGAAGGAACAGGAACAATAGCGATACAAATCTTCGATGCTTAAGTTGAAATAACTGTACGTATAAAGTACCGTCAATATTAAATGACTTATCATAGCTCCTAGAGGTGAATCATTCCTACAAACATATCTTACAGTCTGTAAAAAATTAAAAAGCTCTTCATTATGTTTGGGTTTACTCAGAGAAAGTAGAATGACGAGTCTTGTGTGAAGCTCCACTTTCAGGCGACGTAATTGTTGCAAGAACGATTGTCTGTTCCTCTCTCATTTTGCACATGCCGAGAGTATATGATTGCCACGTTCTGTTGTTTTAGTGCAGTCAGAGAACGGAGTTGGATTAATCCCAACAAGGTGAAGGCGTATCGGAAGACTTCCGTGCTTGAATCTCATGCGGCAGATGCAGGATAGCAACTCTCTTGGTAGGTGAACGTTGTGAAACTCAGGTGAACATGAAATAGAAGGCTGGATACAACCTTAACGTCATCCTCTGAATAACTGAGGTATATTCTAGTCCTCTTGCCCTTTCTGGAAGGCATTTTGCGGGCTAGATTAAGAAGGCGAAAATTTGCGGTTGATTTCAGTTCCGAATTTTGTAGCTTCTTCATTATATATGACACCACAGTGCGATTTAACCCACAGAAATTCTATCGTCTCATTCTGGATTTTACACTGGATGTTCTGTCAAGTGATAAGTAATATGAATTTCCTCCTTTTGGAATTGCCTTAGACGTTGTAAAAATGTTGTCGAATCTAATAGAATAAGGACCGTGGAAAACTGAAAGAACTTTAAGAATCATAAGGCTTCTAGTACCGGAACAGCTTCTATAGTAAAAAACAAAGTTTCTTTCGTGAATTTTCTCATAACGATGTACCGTCTAAATGTATACGCACTTCTTGGGAGAAGACCGAGAAGTTGCGCATATAGGTAAGTAATAGGTAATTTTCAGATCACAGTGTGAAAGAGACAACAATGTGCAGACACCTTTCCCTGAGGGGAGCGACCTGTCAGTGTGAGCTACCAGGCCGTGAGGCAGGCGCAGGTCGAAGGTTCAGTTCTGGTGGTGTTCACAGTTCGTTCCTAATTTACGGGTATTGTCAAAGTATATTTAATTTTTGGCGTCTATGCTGGGAGGAGGGCAGATAGGGCTATTTGCTGCTGTTTAGTACCTAGCCTAATTGTAGGTGATTCACGTCCGTAGTTACTGTTTGCCCCGCCCTCCTTTCGGGAGAAGTACAACTGGCCATTATCGTAAGTGTAAAAATGACATAGATGCCTTGTGGCGACGAACACGTTGATGTCGTTTCTTCTGTTTCATGAGGGTAGCCGCAATACACTTCAGAGTGATCGTTGCACCATGAGGGAGGACATGAAACAGAATAATCTTTTCAGACTCCCAGGAGAACGTCGCAATGAGTTTATCGGCTGAGGTTGCGGCTTTGAAAGCCTTTTCTCTTCTTTTTTTTCCAGAGGAGAGGTGAAGTGGTGCCACTGCATGGATTGTTGATTTGTTTCCGGGTCGAAGTGATGAACCCATGTTTTATCGCCGGTCACTATTTTCGACAAAAATTGTCACGATCAGCAGTTCCGTGCAGATGGTCCTTCGTTGCTCTTTATGGTCTACTGTTAGGCGGCGAGGAACCTAGCAGGCACACACCTTTGAGTATCCTAGCTGGTGGAAGAATGTGTCAGCTCTACCAACAGAGACGTCCAGCTGTGCCGCGAGGTGTCTGATTGGGATCCGCAGATCAGCTCCGATGAGAGTGTCCGCACGTTCCAACATTGCAGGCGTCACGGCTGTGTGCGGCCGGCCGACACGCAAGAAACTGAACAGGCTTACGCAACCTTGTTGCGATGATGAGAGACGTCTCGCTCAACGACTCACCTCGCTTTTGTTCGCTGCCAGGTTTTCGTAGATGTTCCGCAAGCGCCTGTGAATATCTGCGAGCTCTAGTTTCCGCCAAAACAAATTCATGACGGTTCTCTGCTTCCAACGCTTCTCCGTTACAGCGAGTGATTCCACGGGAATATTCCACGATGTCCACAACTAATTCCGCATTTCTCAACCGAAATTTCCCGAGAAAAAAAAGACATGTTGCGTTACTTATTGAACGCCCCTCGTACATATGTCATTAAACTGGGGAGAAGGATCTTCCAGAGAAAAAATACACTACTGGCCATTAAAATTGTTACATCACGAAGATGACGTGCTACAGACGCGAAATTTAACCGACAGGAATAAGATGCTTGTTACCAGAATATGGAATCGGTGGGTTCAGAAGGGTAATACCGAACGCCGTGCTGGATCCCAACGGCCTCGTATCACTACCAGTCGAGATGACAGGCATCTTATCCGCACGGCTGTAACGGATCGTGCAGCCACGTCTGGATCCCTGAGTCAATAGAAGAGGACGTTTACACGACAACAACCATCTGCACAAACAGTTCGAAGACGTTTGCAGCAGCATGGACTATCAGCTGGGAGACCGTGGCTGCGGTTACCCTTGACGCTGCGTCACAGACACGAGCGCCTGCGATGGTGTACTCAACGACGAACCTGGGTGCACGAATGACAAAACGTCATTTTTTCGGGTGAATCCAGATTCTGTTTACAGCATCATGATGGTCGCATCTGTGTTTGGCGACATCGCGGCGAACGCACATTGGAAGCGTGTATTCGTCATCGCCTTACTGACGTATCACCCGACGTGATGGTATGGGGTGCTATTGGTTACACGTCTCGGTCGCCTCTTGTTCGCACTGACGGCACTTTGAACAGTGGACGTTACATTTCAGATATGTTACGATCCGTGGCTCTACCCTTCAAATGGTTCAAATGGCTCTGAGCACTATGGGACTCAACATCTTTGGTCATAAGTCTCCTAGAACTTAGAACTACCTAAACCTAACTAATCTAAGGACATCACACACACCCATGCCCGAGGCAGGATTCGAACCTGCGACCATAGCAGTCCCGCGGTTCCGGACTGCAGCGCCGGAACCGCACGGCGACCGCGGCCGGCCTCTACCCTTCATTCGATCCCTGCGAAACCCTATATTTCAGCAGAATAATGCACGACCGCATGTTGCAGGTCCTGTATGGGCCTTTCTGGATACAGAAAATGTTCGACTGCTGTCCTGGCCAGCACATTCTCCATATCTCTCACCAATTGAAAGCGTCTGGTCAATGGTGGCCGAGCAACTGGCTCGTCACAATACGCCAGTCACTACTCTTGATGAATTGTGGTATCGTGTTGAAGCTGCATGGGCAGCTGTACCTGCACACGCCATCCAAGCTCTGTTTGACTCAATGCCCAGGCGTATCGAGGCCGTTATTACGGCCAGAGGTGGTTGTGCTGGGTACTGATTTCTCAGGATCTATGCACCGAAATTGTGTGAAAATGTAATCACATGTCAGTTCTAGTATAATATATTTGTCCAATGAATAACCGTTTATCATCTGCATTTCTTCTTGGTTCAAATGGCTCTGAGCACTATGGGACTCAACTGCTCTGGTCATAAGTCCCATAGAACTTAGAACTACTTAAACCTAACTAACCTAAGGACAGCACACAACACCCAGCCATCACGAGGCAGAGAAAATCCCTGACCCCGCCGGGAATCGAACCCGGGAACCCGGGCGTGGGAAGCGAGAACGCTACCGCACGACCACGAGATGCGGGCGGCACTGCCAGAGTTGGCTGAAATGTTTTCTGCTGCTTGTCAGCCGAATGGTGATCTACGTGGCCCAGCCCTCAGGCAAATGACTCTAATGTGGAATTCCTCGCCATTACGATGAGCATCAAATTTCCTACTATATTATCCTCCACTAGTTGACTAGCAAACTTTCGAAATTGAAAAAAAATAGTAAATAGTTTTTTAGTGTCGGTCATGACCGCACTGACCCTGCACTTGGATCCGTGCCTGCTGAGGTCCTCGTCAGGTAGCACACGTAACGCGGCAGCTGGCCGCCGCTGTGGTACGCGTGTCCTTGGCGCCGCGTGTTTCCGCCGACCTGTAGCGCAGACCCTATCGGCGGCCCTGGCACAGCTGATGTTGGTACCGGCCGCTCGCGGCTACAGCGCTTTCTCGGAGTCTCTCTCCGCGTAGCGCCTGACGTCAATACCTGCGGCCTTCTGTCCACACCAATTTGCAGACCGTACGCTGCGAAGGGAATGCTAATAATGCGGTGCGACGGTAGAAACACCAGGCATCTGTGTAGCACCAGGAACACCTTTCCACGTACTGGTTCAAAGACCTTTTTTCTACATCTATATCTATATTCTGCAAACCACTGTGAAGTGCATGGCAGAGGGTACGTCTCATTGTACAGTGATTAGGGCTTTTTCCCGTTCCATTCACGTATGGAATCGGGAAGAATGATTGCTTAAATACCGGGTGATCAAAAGGTCAGTATAAATTTGAAAACTTAATAAACCACGGAATAATGTAGATAGAGACGTAAAAATTGACACACATGCTTGGAATGACATGGGGTTTTATTAGAACAAAAAAGAAAAGTTCACAAAATGTCCGACAGATGGCGCTGGACAGCAAAAGTCAGTGACTGTGCATGACAATCGTGTGTAAAAGGAGCTGCAATGAGAGAGAGAATCAGATGCGCCACCAGTGACGTTACCTGAAAAGGCGCTTTTAGTGAAGCTGTATTATCAGAATGGGGAATGTGTTAGTTCAGCGTTACGACCCTATCGCCATAGGAAGGGGATTCGAACGGGTAAAGGTCCGTTGACAAATGCAGCTGTGGCGAGAATGATTTCTAAGTTCGAAGCCACGAGTTGTTTGGACGATAGACCCCGTAGTGGCCAACCGAGCAGAAGGCGTAATGCTGCTGAGACAGTTCAGGAAGAATGGAGACTGTAGCGGGTTCGTCAATGCACGGGGAAGTTAACGCTCGTGCAGTCGCACGCCGCACCGGCATTCCATACACTACTGTTTGGTTGGCACTGAGGCGTACCCTCCGATGCTATCCGTACAAAATCCATCGGCATCATGAACTGTTACCTGGTGATTTAGTGAAGCGGAGGGCATTTGCGGTGTGGGCGTTTCAAAAGATGGTGGAAGATGACGATTGGTCGAGTATCGTGTTGTGGACCGACGAAGCTCATTTCACGCTCCGAGGGTCTCTCAACGCCCACAACTGCAGAATTTGGGCTACCTAAAATCCTAGAACTGTCGTAGAAACTCTACTGCACGACGAGAAAGTCACGGTATGGATTGCATTTACCACACCTACCGTTATCGGGCCTTTTTTCTTCGAGGAAATGCGTGATTCTGGTTTTGTAACTGCTACCGTGACAGGTGAGAGGTACGCCGATATGTTACAGAATCGCATCATCCCCAGCCTGGCTGATAAACACTTGCTGTAACGTACGATGTTTATGCAAGATGGCGCTCCACCCCATATTGCTAGACGCGTGAAAGATCTCTTACGCGCGTCGTTTGGTGATGATCATGTGCTCAGCCGCCACTTTCGTCATGCTTGGCCTCCCAGGTCCCCAGACCTCAGTCCGTGCGATTATTGGCTTTGGGGTTACCTGAAGTCGCAAGTGTATCGTGATCGACCGACATCTCTAGGGACGCTGAAAGACAACATCCGACGCCAATGCCTCACCATAACTCCGGACATGCTTTACAGTGCTAAAAATGGTTCAAATGGCTCTGAGCACTATGGGACTTAACATCTGTGGTCATTAGTCCCCTAGAACTTAGAACTACTTAAACCTAACTAACCTAAGGACATCACACACATCCATGCCCGAGGCAGGATTCGAACCTGCGACCGTAGCAGTCGTGCGGTTCCGGACTGAGCGCCTGAACCGCTAGACCACCGCGGCCGGCACTTTACAGTGCTGTTCACAAGATTATTCCTCGCCTACAGCTATTGTTGAGGAATGATGGTGGACATATTGAGCATTTCCTGTAAAGAACATCATCTTTGCTTTCTCTTACTTTGTTATGCTAATTATTGCTATTTTGATCAGATGAAGCGCCATCTCTCGAACATGTTTCGAACTTTTGTATTTTTTGGTTCTAATGAAACCGCATGCCATTCCAAGCAAGTGTGTGAATTTGTTCCTCTCTATCCACATTATTTTCAAATTTATACTGACTTTTTGATCACCCGGTACCTCTCTGCGCGGTTTAATTAATCTGACTTTGTCTTCATAGTCGCTGTGGAAGCGGTACGTAGGAGATTGTAGTATATACCCTGATTAATCACTAAAGTTGGAACTACGAACTTTCAAAGTATTATTTCACAGGATAGTGTACGTCTGTTTTCAAATGTCTCCCAGTTCATTTCTTTCAACATCTTCGTGACATTTTCCCAAGGGTCAAACATACCCTTGATCGGTCCTGTTGTCCTTCTACGTATTCTTCAATACTTCCCGTTAGTCCTGCCCACCCCTGTTACCTGAGTGGTCAGCGCGGCGGAATGCCACGGCAAGGGACCCGGATTCGATTCGCGGCTGAGGCAGTAGATTTTCTCCGCTCAGCGACTGGGTGTTGTGTTGTCCTCATCATCATTTCATCACCATCTCCGACGCGCAAATCGCCCAATGTGGCGTCGAATGTAATAAGTACTTGCCCTCGGCGGCCGAACTTCACCGAGTGGGGGACTTGGCTCAAATGGCTCTGAGCACTATGGGACTTAACATCTGAGGTCATCAGTCCCCTAGAACTTAGAACTACTTAAACCTAACTAACCTAAGGACATCACACACATCCATGCCTGAGGCAGGATTCGAACCTGCGACCGTAGCGGTCGCGCGGTTCCAAACTGAAGCGCCTAGAACCGTTCGGACCCACTGGCCGGCGAATGGTGGACTCCTGGTCTACAATGCCGTACGCTCGTTTCCATTTTTCCCGTTAGTCCTATTTGGTAGAAGTCCCACATAATCGTCCAATATTCTAAAATGGATCGCACGAGTGATTTGTAAGCAATCTCCCTTGAATACTCACTGCATTTCCCTAGAACTGCAGTCTCCCATCTGCTTTACCTGAGATTCAGACTATGTGGTTGTTCCATTTCGTATTTCTACAAATTGTTAAACCCGGGTATTTGGGAGATTACAAACCTACCTAAATGAAATGTAGACAGGCTCAAAGAAACTGATGTATTGAATAGAAACATTAGGCACGGATACAAGAAGCACAATTAATTAATTGAAATAATAGCAATTAAATGACGATAAAAGTGTACGTTAACTGTTCAACTTGTACAGGCTATTATATCGGCAGTCACAGCTCGGTCAATAGATGAAAATCACACACAATAAATCTTGGAATGTACGAGAGAGAGAGAGAGAGAGAGGGAGGGAGGGAGAGAGAGAGAGGGAGTTGGAGAGAGGTGAATGGGGGAGGGATGGAGAGAGGAGAGAAGGCAGCGAGTGGGGAGGGAGAGGGGGAAAGGAGAGGAGGACGAAGACTGGGGAGAGGGGAACAGAGAGGGGAGAAGGTGACGTTGGGAGGAGTGAGGTGAAGAGTCGGTAAGAAAGAAGGGGAGGCATGGGAGTGGGGATGGGGGAGAGGGAGTGAGATATGGGGGGGGGGGGAGAAGGGGAGGAAGAGGGCGACGGGAACGGGGAGGGATATTATGTCCAATGGTGCTACAGCTCAGCTCAACTTTTAACATTACCTGAGCTGTTGCATGGATGATTCCGTGGCTCGGTTGCGGTCGTGCTTCCGAGCTATCATTGTAATACACGATAACAAAGTCGCCACAACGGACGAGTAACAAGATATTTACACATTTTGCTCGTTGAAAACAGCAGCCACCTCTAAACGTCCGTCGCTTCAGCGTTCAGGTATACTGCTACAGCATGTCACCTAAACTAGCTAGTTCACCTGGTCCCGAAAGCAGACCGTGGAAACGCTTGTTGCCTTCTTCAAGAAGGGCCATAAAGTGAGCAAGTGTGAACTACTGCTCACTTTGGGTGCTGTTGGAAACCTTCGATCTCTGCCTCTACGTAGACGCCCCACTTCCCCGCTCTACATTACCCTCCCACTCCCAGACATAACGACGCACTTACCTGTATTGTCCTCTCATCCCTCCATCCTCCCTACCTGTCTATCCACAGAGCATCCACTGGGACTTGCTCATGGGTCAAAGTCGCCAGCTTCCATTTTTTAGGTATCTGTTAAAACGAATCATATTTGTTATATTATAAATCCCCCTCCTTTCACCCAGCCATCCCATTTGAGGGGGAGGGGGGGGGTTGAAACGAAAATTGAGGGGAAAAATCTAGTGCGCTACAGTGAGCAGCGAGTTCTTAGAAGAAGGAATCAGAACGAAAAGTCGAATCAGAATAGTCTGCAAGAATAGTGAGGCAGTGATACCTGACATCGTCAGAAAGGAGACGGCGGTATTAATGTGTTTTAATAAATAAAAATGTTTGAAACTAAAACAGAACTATTAATGTCAAGACCGAAATTTCCTTATAAGAGTCAAAGTACAATTACTAGTTTCCATTGCTATCTGCAATCATCTTCAGATCGTTCAAACTGTAAAAAAGCCGTAAATGTACACTACTGGCCATTAAAATTACTGCACCAAAAGAAATGTAGATGATAAACGGGTATTCATTGAACAAATATATTATACTAGAATTGAAACTTCCTGGCAGATTAAAACTGTGTGCCCGACCGAGACTCGAACTCGGGACCATTGCCTTTCGCGGGCAAGTGCTCTACCAACTGAGCTACCGAAGCACGACTCACGCCCGGTACTCACAGCTTTACTTCTGTCAGTTCCTCATCTCCTACCTTCCAAACTTTACAGAAGCTCTCCTGCGAACCTAGAATTGACATGTGATTACATTTTCACGCAATTTAGATGCATAGATTCTGAGAAATCAGTACCCAGAACAACCACCTCTGGCCGTAATAACGGCCTTGATACGCCTGGGCATTGAGTCAAACAGAGCTTGGATGGCGTATATAGGCACAACTGCCCATGCAGCTTCAACACGGTACCACAGCTCATAAAGAGTAGTGCCTGGTGTATTGTGACGAGCCAGTTGCTCGGTCACCATTAACCAGACGTTTTCAATTGGTGAGAGATCTGGAGAATATGCTGGCCAGAGCAGCAGTTGAATATTTTCTGTATCCAGAAAGGCCAGTATAGGACCTGCAACATGCGGCCGTGCATTACACTGCTGAAATGTAGGGTTTCTCAGGGATCGAATGAAGGGTAGAGCCACGGGTCGTAACACATCTGAAATGTAACGTTCACTGTTCAAAGTGCCGTCAGTGCGAACAAGAGGTGACCGAGACGTGTAACCAATAGCACCCCATACCATCACGCCGAGTGATGCGCCAGTATGGCGATGACGAATACACGCTTCCAATGTGCGTTCACCGCGATGTCGCCAAGCACGGATGCAACCATCATGATGCTGTAAACAGAACTTGGATTCATCCGAAAAAATGACGTTTTGCCATTCGTGCACCCAGGTTCGTCGTTGAGTACACCATCGCAGGCGCTCGTGTCTGTGATGCAGCGTCAAGGGTAACTGCAGCCATAGTCTCCGAGCTGATAGTCCATGATGCTGCAAACGTCGTCGAACTGTTCGTGCAGATGGTTGTCGTCTTGCAAACGTCCCCATCTGTTGACTCAGGGATCGAGACGTGGCTGCACGATCCGTTACAGCCATGCGGATGAGATGCCTGTCATCTCGACTGCTAGTGATACGAGGCCGTTGGGATCCAGCACGGCGTTCCGTTTTACCCTCCTGAACCCAACGATTCCATATTCTGATAACAGTCATTGGACCTCGACCAACGACAGCAGCAGTGTCGCGATACGATAAACCGCAATCGCGATATGCTTCAATATCAAAGTCGGAAATGTGATGGTACTCATTTCTCCTCCTTACACGAGGCACCACAACAATGTTTCACCAGGCAACGCCGCTAGCTGCTGTTTGTGTATGAGAAATCGGTTGGAAACTTTCCTCACGTCAGCACGTTGTAGGTGTCGCCACCAGCGCCAACCTTGTGTGAATGCTCTAAAAAGCTAATCATTTGCGTATCACAGCATTTTGTTCCTGTCGGTTAAATTTCACGTCTGTAGCACATCATCGTTCTGTAGCAATTTTAATGGCCAGTAGTGTACATTGGAAACAACCTTAACTGTAAGCATGCATTGACACACATTCATAAATGCCAAGACAATGGCAGAACGTAGTTTAAAAACATCACCCTGAGCAAGCCATGTTGTAGGCCGTAAACCCACAGGATGACAGTATCAAAAGAAAATGGCAATTTGTACTCATGAAACTGGCCATTTTCTTTTATTACGTCATCCTGCGAGATTAAGGTCTATGTCTTGGCTTGCTCACGGTGATGTTTTTAAACTACGTACTGTCATTGTCTTGAATTTGCGAATGCATGTCATTGCACGACTACAGCCTCTCATGATTTACAATACATATTTACCGCTTTCTTACATGTAATTGTAATGGGAAAATTGCGATCTAGGCATTAAAACGTCTTTACTTTAAAAATTTTTAATTTAATAAAAAGAGGGGTACTTGTTGTCAACGGCCGCCACGAGGCCTACAGTTTTTTGCATCTGAATTTTTTAAAGCTATTTACTTAAAATTTCTGTTTACACTAAGATTACAAAGTCCTCTTTCACTCGTATTTGATATTGTTTGGTAAAAAACAGATTCAAATTCTTAATTTGTTGTATGATACACTAAAAACAGTGTCTCTCGGTGTGGTGTCAGCTTTCGGGCCTAACAGAGTTTCGTATTGGAGAGCACGACTTAATGCTGATTAGTTATCCACGCTGATTCTAGTTTGGCTCCACTAGACTGAGAAGATCTCGTTTCAGAACTTCCCAGTCCATAAAATCTGGAGTTGTTCTCCAGGAACCGAAATACGGGCATCTGCGTCATCAGCCATCGATTCTGCCCACTATAGCCCGATGTTGGCGGTCGTTCTGCACGAAGCTGCCGGTGGAGGTCAGCCACAGACATCGTGTCGAGGTTGGGCACGCGAAGGCACTCTCGCATCTCACGTGACCACAGAGAGTGACTGCTCTCACTCCGTAGGTTGCGACAACAGGAGAAGATGTCAGGCGGAAGCAACCGGCTGTAATACTGTATTACTACATAAAGGGGCCGTCCAAACCGTTCGGAGGCAGATTTTATTCCCGTCGTAGAACCGATGTCAGCGTAGTAACTGTATGTTGTATGTGAAATCTTATAGGACTTAACTGCTAAGGTCATCAGTCCATAAGTTTACACAGTACTTAATCTAAATTATCCTAAGGACAAACACACATACACCCATGCCCGAGGGAGGACTCGAACCTCCGCCGGGATCAGCCGCACACTCCATGACTGCAGCGCCCCAGACCGCTCGGCTAATCCCGCGCGGCCAGCGCAGTAACTACGCATGAAGTAACAACTGTAAACAAGAGATGTGCTTTCGACCAGTCAGTTGTGAGTAGACAGTGCTTTAGTGCGTCACCAAGTGCTGTCTAACGTATAAGACTGGGGCAACGTACTGATCTCTGCATTAAGTGTTAAAGACCTTCTCCAGAATGTTGTGAAGAAGAGTAAAGTGTGTGCAAAGTTTGTCTCGCACACCTTGACTACCGAACGAAAAGAGTAACACATGGACGTCTGCCGCGTCTTGATTGAAATTTAAAACGCGGGCGATTTTATTGTGGAAGAAATAATCCCGGCTGACGAGACTCGGTGTCATCAATACGAACCTACCACAGAACTACGAAGTGCAGAATGGTGGTTCGCCAAGACCGAAGAATATAGGATGTGATGTGCGAGTTGAAGAACATCCCACAGAAGTTTTTTGGCAATTGCAAGTGGTTGTATGGAGCTTCTGTGCGATGTACTGAAGTGAAGGGAGACCAAGTAGAACGCCTTAGGTATTAACTATTTCATGATTAATATTTGTTTTGCATGTATGTGAAAAATAAAACGTCAAAAACTGTTCTCTCATGATAAATAATACACTTTCACTACCAAAAAATTTAATCTGACTGTTTCTGAAAATCGGTGAAGTGAGACGCATGCTTTCATGTGAATCTAGAATTTTCAAGAGTTAAATTTTTAATTGTTGAACGATTTTATCAGGATGGAAAAAAGTATAGGAAGTCAGTACCAAAACATATTTAATCTCCTGATAGCGATAAACATGAAGTATCGCATAAAAGTTTTCAACATAACATTTGAAAATCGCTTTGACATAGCACAAAACGATGCTTTCTATCTAGGGCATATACGTCCCACTGTACAGCCCTACACATTATATATAAACTAGCAGAATTACTGAGGTATGAAAAACCTTATCAAAACAATGTTTGTCATGTACAAGAACAGAAAACTAGTTACTTCTGACATTCGTCGAGTGGAGGAGATGGTAATTTGATCCGGTGAAACAAACGCACCTGTCAACACATGACGTCCCATTTCATCGGTCAAAGCCTGCAAAACATCTCGCTGCATGCTAGCACTAGACAAATACGAGACGTCCCAATGCTCAAAACTGCATCTTACTTTGGTGGAACATATGTATCCCATCAACCACGAAAGTGTTAAAATCACCATCTTCGTTTTCCTCTGTTATTTACTAATCGAGTCTCGTAACTTTGTGGATGCTTGCATAACGTCATTCGAGTGATCATAGTTGTGCAGGAATAGTTGATTGGCTTGAGAGGGTGCGAGTGTAGATCTATTGTGTTTTGTTGATCATTTATAAGCTCTTTAAGACATTTTAGGAATTCCCATGCACGTAAATATGTTGATCATCAAAAATAGGACTTGATATAACATTTAACTTTTTCTGATTAGCATCAATGTGTAGTCTCGCCTAAAGCGTCTCACACATACTCCGGTAAACCTAGCATCTCACAACAGTTCGGTGGAAGACCGGCCACTGGAAAGTGTATAGGGTCCGGCTGGTCTTTGCAGCCCATCTGATTCGGCGCTGGGAGAAGAAACCAAGCCGGCGGGAGTGGCGGAGCGGTTCTAGGCGCTACTGTCTGGAACCGCGCGACCACCACGGTCGCAGGTTCGAATCCCGCCTCGGGCATGGATGTGTTTGATGTCCTTAGGTTAGTTCGGTTTAAGTAGTTCAAAGTTCTAGGGGACTGATGACCTCAGAAGTTAAGTCCCATAGTGCTCAGAGCCATTTGAAGAAACCAAAACTTGTTTGCCCATCCGACCGAAATGCAGAGAGCGCTGGCGCGCCGGAATGTATGGGATGGGATGAGACGACAAGTAGGCAGTCCTCAAACTCCACGCTTTAGATGACGGCCAAATCCGGCTGGCGGAGAAATGCATTAATGATGTGTTGTTTGGTGACAATTCAGATGCAAGCTATTCATTTGTTCGCCAAGTGTTTCCTCGCAACCACTCATCATTTCTACGGCTCCCTCACATCTTTACCGCTATGTCTGTTATGCTTCTCCAAGCTCGAGCAGTTCCCAATCCACCACAACTTCCCCCATGGCAATCACCAGACCAGATAACCTCAGTATGTTCAGAAAGCTCTCACCATAATTTAAACCAAGCCTATTGACATAACGAACAGCAGCAAAGAGACAGTAATATATTCTCCAGATTTTTGTCTTCATATAATGATTTGCCGTAATTCACATTTTTTTGTAATTATGCAATACATTATAACATTGAAGTACGATTATATGGGCATTTTCTTACGTGCAAGTGATTCCTTTGTAGAACTTTATAAATTGCTTCATATGTTTCAGGTATAATCTTGCCTATACCTGAGGAGATACGACAGTAGAAAACTTCAAGTTCTCCAAATGTCTCCCGGTCGCTTCAAACCTCAGTCTTGTTTTTGGTTGTTCGTGAAGAGAAATCGAATTTCTCTCTAGCATACTTTTTCTCTCATTTGCCATTAATGACAACAGTCATATGTACAGGGTTGCACAAAAATATGGAAACACGGCGAGAAATGAAGGGCTGGGAAAACGCAGGCGCTAGCCAGGCCCGCAGGTTGAGCTATTGTATTTGACTGTGAATGGCACCTGTGCAACGTCCCCAATACGTTGCAAGTGTCGGTCGTGGTAAGAACGGTGTTCTGTGTAGTTGTGTGTGCATTATGTCGCAGCTAAGTGACTTCGAACGTATGCAAATTGTTGATGCTCCTATGTATATGAGTGCTTCCGTAGCCGAGGGAGCCGAAATGTGTGGTGTTTCAAGATGCACCGTATCGAAGGTATATACCGCATACAGGAAAAAACATCAACTTTAAGTCACACGGTGGACAAAGATGCGAGTTGAGTGATCGTGACGGACAGTCACTGAACAGGATTGTGACGAAAAATAAAGAGGACGACAGCTGCAAAAGTCACTGGAGAACTGAATGTCGCACTCGTGCACCCTGTCAGCACCAAAACAACGTGAAGGGAGCTCCAGGAGCAAGAATTTGCAGGTCGAGCTGGAATTTCACATCAGTCGTAAGTGATACAAATGCCCATAGCAGGAAAACGTGGTGCCGAAGCTATAAAATCTGGACTACGGGTAGTGGAAGAAAGTCAACCGGCCGTGGTGGACGAGCGGTTCTAGACGCTTCATTCTGCAACCGCGCGACCGCTACGGTCGCAGGTTCAAATCCTGCCTCGGGCTTGGCAGTGTGTGATGTCCTTGGGTTAGTTAAGTTTAAGTAGTTCTAAGTTCTAGGGGACTGCTGACCTCAGATGTTAAGTCCCATTGTGCTCAGAGCCATTTGAACCATTTGAAGAAAGTCATTTGGGCCAACGAGTCTTCTTTCACACTGTTTCCAACTTCTGACGGAATTTACGGCTCACGAATGAAACATGGAGGGGGTTCGGGGAAGATTTGGACAGCAATTTCGTGATATTTCACGGGCACCACCGTTACTCTGCAACGTCGCATTATTTGCCAAGGGGTATGTAAACATTCTGGCTCATCGAGTAAATCCCATGGTAAAATGTTTGTTCCCTAATGGTGATGCTGCGTTTCACGACGACGGACTTCTTTTCACACAGCTCGCGTCGTCCTTCTGGCCGTCACACTCACCAGATCTCATGCCTTTGTGGACTACTTTGAAGAGAAGGGTGTGCGATCACTATGCACCATCGTCATCGTTACATGAACTTGACACTATCTTGCAGGAAGATTCCCACGAAAACCAAACAGGATCTTTATTTAGCCATTCCGAGACGACTGGAAGTTGTTTTGAATGCCTATGGTCTCCAAAAAAATGTTCAAATGTGTGTGAAATCTTGTGGGACTTAACTGCTAAGGTCATCAGTCCCTAAGCTTACACACTATTTAACCTAAATTATCCTAAGGACAAACACATACACCCATGCCCGAGGGAGGACTCGAACCTCCGTCGGGACCAGCCGCACAGTCCATGATTGCAGCGCCTCAGACCGCTCGGCTAATCAAGCGCGGCTATGGTTTCCCTACACAGTAATAGGCATGTTGATGTGGTGTGATTTTGTTATTTCCTTATTTTAGTCCACCGCCTGTATGTATTCGCCACAACCAGTACGAATATTTATAGATTTTTCATTTTTTGATATTAACTTACGTGTTGCGTGTATATCGAGCCTGCATACGCTTTTTTTGTCAACTGAACTGACGCTCAAGGCCAATTTTGAGGATTAAAGTGGTTAGGAACAATTAAAGAAACTACTGCTCTATTTTACACGTTCTGTACACATCAGAATTTGTTCTTCGCTGTTCAGTGAGTCAGTTCTGTGAAAATGAAGACCAAGTTTCATATACTTCGCTTCGTTCTGCTTTTTATAGGAATCGATGCTTAGTCATATCTAAGCTTCGACCGTAATAGCTTCCTAGCGTGTCTGTTAACGGCTCGTAATCGCTACGTCTGAAAAATTGATGTGACCGGTTGCAGCCGGCCGGTGTGGGCGAGAGGTTCTAGGCGCTTCAGTCTGGAATCGTGCAGGTTCGAATCCTGCCTCGGGCATGGTTGTGTGTGATGTCCTTAGGTTAGTTAGGTTTAAGTAGTTCTAACTTCTAGGGGACTGATGACCTCAGATGTTAAGTCCCATAGTGCGCAGAGCCATTTGAACCATTTTTTGAGCGGTTGCTATACCAGCTGGAACTTTTGTAAACAGACAATCGATGCTGGGCACTTGCGGACACTTTTTAATATGTAACGATCTGGGTGCCTTTAGTCATGGTTTATCATCTAGTTGGCGCTGTCCCGCTCCATTAGTTCAGTTTTTTTCGAATATTTCTTCCATTTTGTGTCGTATGGAAAGAGAGCATTCACAAAATAACAGTATTGTTTTGCCTAGATAGAAAATTGTATTTTTTGAGGCATTTTTTGTCAATTGGAGAAAAGGATGTATCTAAACTCTTTTTGACACACATTATTTATACCTTAAACTTGCTGTCGGTAGCTGATAATGTTCATGTTCTGAAGCAAATTGTCTTTACTGTTCTTCTAGTGTTTCGTTTCTACTTGCAACCTTGTCACTTTGTGCCTTCGTTCGATAATGGGAAGTTCTCTCTTACAGGCTTACGTTTGCGGACTGACCACTGAAAATGACTCATTGAAGTGCTCACGAAAATATTCCTTTTAATTTAATTTTTATTGCTGTAATTGGGCCGAAATTCACCTTACAAATGCACCTAATATTTCCAATTCCAGAATATTCTAAATCATTCAGGAAAAAAATGGTTCAAATGGCTCTGAACACTATGGGACTTAATATCTGTGGTCATCAGTCCCCTAGAACTTAGAACTAGTTAAACCTAACTAACCTAAGGACATCACAAACATCCATGCCTGAGGCAGGATTCAAAGCTGCGACCGTAGCGGTCTTGCGGTTCGAGACTGCAGCGCCTTTAACCGCACGGCCACTTCGGCCGGCCGCATTTAAGTGTGATTTGCAGAGTATCCACGTAGGTGTAGGTGTAATAAAAGTCACTTTGAGAAAATCGTGTTTTAAGTGTAAAACAATAAAAGGTCACTCATACACTACCGGCCATTAAAATTGCTATACCAAGAAGAAACGCAGATGATAAACGGGTATTCATTGGACAAATATATTATACTAGAACTGACATGTGATTACATTTTCACGCAATTTGGGTGCATAGATCCTGAGAAATCAGTTCCCAGAACAACCAACTCTGGCCGTAATAACGGCCTTGATACGCCTGGGCATTGAGTCAAACAGAGCTTGGATGGCGTGTTCGTGTATAGCTGCCCATGCAGCTCCAATTCATCAAGAGTAGTGACTGGCGTATTGTGACGAACCAGTTGCTCGTCGATCATTGACCAGACGTTTTCAGTTGTTGAGAGTTCTGCAGAATGTGCTGCTCAGAGCAGCAGTCGAACATTTTCTACATCCAGAAAGGCCCGTACAGGACCTAAAACATGCGGTCGTGCATTATCCTGCTGAAATGTAGGGTTTCGCAGGGATCGAATGAAGGGTAGAGCCACGGGTCGTAACACATCTGAAATGTAACATCTACTGTTCAAAGTGCCGTCAATGCGAACAAGAGGTGACCGAGACGTGTAACCAATGGCACCCCATACCATCCCGTCGGGTGATACGCCAGTATGGCGATGACGAATACACGCTTCCAATGTGCGTTCACCGCGATGTCGCCAAACACGGATGCGACCATCATGATGCTGTAAACAGAACCTGGATTCATCCGAAGAAATGACGTTTTGCCATTCGTGCACCCAGGTTACCGCAGGCACGGTCTCCGAGCTGATAGTCCATGCTGCTGCAAACATCGTCGAACTGTTCGTGCAGATGATTGTTGTCTTGCAGACGTCTCCATCTATTGACTCAGGGATCGAGACGTGGCTGCACGATCCGTTACAGCCATGCGGATAAGATGCCTGTCATCTCGACTGCTAGTGATACGAGGCCGTTGGGATCCAGCAGGGCGTTCCGTATTACCCTCCTGAACCTACCGATTCCTCTGCTAACAGTCATTGGATCTCGACCGATGCGAGCAGCAATGTCGCGATACATTAAACCGCATTCGCGATGGTACGCAATTCTCCTCCTTACACGAGGCATCACAACAACGTTTCACGAGGCAACGCCGGTCAACTGCTGTTTATGTATGAGAAATCGATTGGAAACTTTCCCCATGTCAGCACGCTGTAGGTACCGGCGCCATTCTTGTGTGAATGCTCTGTAAAGCTAATTATTTACATATCACAGCATCTTCTTCCTGTCTGTTAAATTTCGCGTCTGTAGCACGTCATCTTCGTGGTGTAGCAAATTTTAACGGCCAGTAGTGTATTTCTAAATTAAGGCTCAAAAGCACCCAGCAGCATAGTCAGCATCATCTTTTCTGCCAGCCTCCTTCTCTAAAAGCGTCTTCCTCGAGTCTCACCTTGCTTCTTTGGTGGTGAACTCGGCTGCACGCTGTGCCTCGGCATGTCTCGACTTGTGTAATAATTTCAACCTCTTTGTATTATGACAGCCTGGGATGATGTTAAGATGGGCAGGAACTTCTATTGTCCCCATGCATCCATCATTAAGTGTTAATGTAGCATTAATAGCTTCCCGTTTCAATCTATTTAACCCTACATACAAATTTTTGGGCTATCTTATCCAGACAATATTACTGAGAGGCTCACTGTGATCCTGAGTCTGCCCATGTGGACACTTTCGGGGGAGGTCTGGATAAACTAGTTTCCTATAAATTCGATTGATGGCGCCCATAACCGCTTCAGGAATAGAGTTCTTGTGTTCAAAATACACTCCCGAAATTTCAGCCATCCGGAACTTACACCATAAGTCAAGTACTACTAAGCAAAGTGAATGTATCGGTTTTCTGTCAGTTGAGAGTTTGTGGAATTGCGACGCCAAAGACTGCTTTCTTGATACTTTCTAAAGCATTTCCATTATTCCTGTGGGCATCCATAATACTGATGAAATTAATTTTATCAGTCTGTCGATCACTCAGTGGCTCGGCTCCCGACAATCTGGTGGTGTGAAGAGTTTGTTTTAATTTTCTATGACGTGTGCCCACCCACTTCTGTGCGTGTCAGATGCATTCCAGTTTCTTTACCTCACATTTTCGTGTAGATTTAATTCAGCTACACACTTACCCGCTTGAGAAACGCGTATAAAGACACGCATGTTCGACTGTTGATTTCGGAGATACGCAGATAATACAATGAAATTGAAAATAAAATACGCTCAAAGATAAGTTATATATCATTTTGAGCAAGAGCGAGTGAAGAATATTGTAGGACTTGTTTTGTAAAACGTCAAAAGTTTTGATTTTATGCCTGAAAACTCGCATTAAATATGTAGTGTGTCTTCTCTTGGCTACTCTCGAATGAAGTACACTTTTATAACACGAGTTAAAATATTTTATTACGTGTCCACCCTCTGCATATCGTTAAGTGAGTAAACCGAGTCAAGCCTGAAATGTATCATGGAGAAAACGAATATTCATTGCATAACACATACCCCCTTATTTACCAAAGAAGAAGATAATTTAAGTCATATTTATTATGGAATTTAATGAACTTGTAAAATTTATACGAAGAAGTTAATTAATTCTGAGACTTACTAAGAGCGAGAAGTGCCGCGCGGGGTAGCCGCGTGGTCTGGGGCGCGTTGTCACGGTCCGTGCGGCTTGCCCCGTCGGAGGTTCGAGTCCTCCTTCGGGCATGGGTGCGTGCGTTGTCCATAGCGTAAGTTATTTTAAGTTAGACTAAGTAGTGTATAGGCTTAGGGACCGATGACCTCAGCAGTTTGGTCCCATAAGATCTTACCACAAATTTCCAATTCAAGAGTGAGAAGTACTGTATGTCTATGGTGCTATATACTGATTTTCGAGGACACGAAAGAGCAAGAAACTATGCGTTGATGAAAAGTATGCAGCCAAATTATATGCAGATTACTTTTATGGAATAGCTATGTTGAAAAATATCATTTTCAAATGTAATTACTAGTACAAAAAACGACGAGTCTCTGATTTTATCCAGTTCTGTTCAGTGTCGCTGGTTGTCTGGGCACGAAGAGAAACTGTAATTGAATATTCCGACGATTTTTGAAACTGGTCGTAGAGTCTTCATCTATTTACCTTATTCTTCTTCAAATGAGACAAACTCGGAGATATTGAAGAAATTGACGACAGTCATAGGAATTACTTTATGAAAAATAGAAGTCTGGTACATCTACAGTTTCGGCGTAGGCTACGACTTGGAAGGCCATTAGAAGCCCAAGTTAAAATTTATTAATCTGAAAGGGAGAGTGAGTCGTAATAAGGATATAGTACCAAGTATCAGAGGCAGTTGTGGTGGTTAAGGGACAGTACACGATGGATATACCATAAAAGATGCGCTTCATTAACTTCTCATATTCAGTAGGGACCATTTACACTGTACTCGTGGCTTCCTTTGCGATATGACGCGAAAAGAAGAGGAAAGAGGAAAAAAGGAAACTGTAGCTGAACTCCAAGAGACTAACGGAAGAAGAGATCATCATCCAGAAGAAGTGAAGACACAAAAAGAAATTGAAGACTAAAGGCGAAGACACAAGTTTGAAGTTTGTCTTCAGTGAGTGAGAGATGTGCAACACATTGCCCTGGGCAACAGTCCAGCACCCACTGTATCTGTAATCGAGACGGCGTGAGAAGTTCCCTGACAGCTCGGAGCGCTGTTGCCAGCTTTCAACTATGAGGCGCCAACAGTTGAAGGCGAAAACAGTAGCCGCCTACAAGCTGTGACAACACGGCGGTGTTGCCATAGAGACGTTGGCAAAACCGTGTTACGTTATTGGTTGAGGTAGGCCCGCAAGGCTGCTGCGCCCAGCCCACTGCATCTGTCAGGGATCAACTTACGCAGACTCAAGTATAGGCAGGTGAAGACAGCACGGGTAACATGCGTTCTTGTGCTATCTTGTTGAAAGTCAACGTCTCGAACACTTCATTAATCAGGAATGTAAGACCAGCTGTCTTCATTACTGGCTATGCGAACCAGAAATGATTATGTTTCATATCCATGGCGCCCATTAGCATCATGCTAGGTGCTGGGCCGGTATGACGACGACGAATGTTGTCTGACAACGTTAGTTCTCCTAGGAACCTCCACACACGGATTCATCCACTGTGGTGCTGCATGTCTGAAAAGACGACGTGGTACCACTCCTGTACTCAGTTCTCTCTCTTTATTGCCACACCAAGGCAATCTGCACCAGTGGTTGCCATGCTGACAGTCCAAACGTCGTCGCACTGTCCGTGTGGATACTGGATTTGATGCAACCAAGTCGGCTTCCTGAGTCGAGGAACGTGACGTGATTGCATTATCCAGTACAACCGAGTAAACAATGTCTGCCCTATCGCGTGATAGCCACGTGGGACCGTTGAGATCAGCATGGGTAGAGTAAGACGTTTCTGAAAACTATTAGATTCCATTTCGCATGACAGTCGTCTGAGGCTGACCAACAGCACTAGCAGCGTTGCTGTACGATAAACCACGATAGGCCACGATCTTGTCGCTGTCGAGTTCCTTCACGTGTTGGTAAATAATTCCCCTTCTTGCAAGATGCGTAAGTCCACAGTCTCTCGAAAAAAACAACATTCAATTGCTTTATCTGAATGTGGAACTCGCTGCGTAACCTATCCTTGTGTATAGAATGTCCAGGGTGTCCCAGCAGGGATGGCCAATATTCAGGGATATGACAGGAACGATCATTCGAAGCAATAAAGTCTAGTAAAAATGGAACCTAATATGAATACCTTAAGAGCTACGTGGGCTGCTCAACAAAGACTGAAACTGATTTTTTTCCTGTAACTATCGTGACAGTTTCATATCTTTACCATGAATATTTGAAAAGAGCGAGTTTTTATTTAGTGTGTAATATCCATAGGCGGCAGCACTCTCCTATCGATAGGTTTGCAGTAATGCTCTAATTTTTAGACGTTATTTGCACTTTGTGTACCAAAAAATACAGGTGAAGTGAGAAGAGCAGTAGGCACAGGAAAATTCTATGTACCTTTAATTAAACCATTCAGCCACTGAAACTAACGAAAAGCTGTAGCAATTGTCCCTGGAGATATTGCTGCGGTGCGGCTTTTACTATTAAAAAGACGCCGAATGTATGTGAATGGGCTATATCCGTCTGGAAAATAACAGGTGAGTACTGTACACTCTGTCCTCAGTTACGAGAACAACCAGACAAGTTTTATGAATATACGAGGTGAGGGGAGAAATGTTCTGTTACATACCCTACGTGACTCGTGGTGACCTCGAAAAGGAAGTTACAAACACTGTTAGCTGTATTTATTTATAGTTGTGCAGACTTACGTCAATTAAGCTTCAATAACTGTCATTCATCATACGTGTAACAGACGAGCATACAGTTTAGCATAAGATACTCTGAACACCTGAAACACTGAAAAGTGGAAATACGTGGCGTACACCACATTTCTCAACCACTTCATGTAACAGAATCACCACCCTACTGGCATTAAAACAACAGCAAGCAGTAAATAATAATTTGTAGACAGATAATGCCAGCCTACCACAACCCAAACAAGATCCACTACAGTAACTATCAGCATAAGGGACGCCACCCTTTTCACATGAACAAATTATTTTTTGAAGTTATAATTTACGCCTATAAACATTTTGCTTACTTTCTCACACTCCAGGCCGTGTCCTACGTGAGCGACAGAAGCGGCCGACAGCTTCAGGTGACAAAACACAACCGCAGGTATAGCTACGGAAGTGTCCTACTTGAGCGACGTCTGTGTCGCTGTCTGTCTCCCACTGCAACTGGCGACGTTTGAATTCAAACGTGTTTGAATCTTGTCGCTGCGGCACGGGCGACAGAGAGCGACAGCCACGTTTCTTCTCGGTAAAGCAGTGGAGCGGACGCGACAGCAGCTACAAATACTTAACATCTGATTTTAGGAAACCTATTGGGTGAAAAAATTTGGTTCTTCCGCATCTTTTAGCGTGATATCTTTAAACGATAAATGTCTGAATTTATTTTCGTTATTCGTCATAGTTACTGTGCTGCACGAAATTGAGTACATGGCTGCAGGAAATTTTCAAGAATTTGCAGAGATAAAATCACAATGCGTAGCCTTTCCATATAGTTCATTTAAGACCATACATTATTGCGTATGAAATGTAACCAATATATCTGAATTGTATTTAGAGTTGAGATCGGAGTGATATCTCTTTTGATTCTTGAGATATTGGTTGTTACATCCACGGACAGGTCGTTCGCGGCGCGTCCGAACCTTTCTGCGCTTCGGGAATCAAGTGGTCGTAAAAATCGTCGTATCTAATGAATGGTTCAAGATATCGAAACGACGATTCTTGGAAATGACAACACGCAGAAAGGACTATTTTATCATATGATTAACACTCGATATGTTGTTGTAAACGGGTGTGCAGAGCGAAAACAATACTCCCTATAAATTACACCATAAGATTTTGTCCAAATTTTCATAGCCAAACAAAGGGAGAGAAACAGGTAAACGGGGTATCAAAGTGACCAGCATGAGTTCTAGTTTGGCAGGAAAATATTTAACTGCTTGAAAGTAATCAGGGTAATTAACGAAAACTTAATTAATAAACTGAGGAGAAATTGAAGTATTTCACAAAAAGCTGCTGCCAAGCTTTGTAAATCAAGTCTCAAAAATTTCATCTGTTCAAGACCTAGCTATTTTGCGCATAAAAAGATACATTGGTGCGGTATTTATATGTCAAACAGGCTTCCTTCGAATCAAGTACGTTAGGAAGGCAAATGAGGAGTCAGATCATGCTTTCTGAATAAAACTTGAAATTAAAAAATGAAAGAAATAAATCAAATATTATATGAAATGATCTGTGTAAAAGAAATAAGTAGATCAAATAAACGTTCTACGTGCCTTTGAATGACTTTCGAAAACATGAACAAAAAATGAGGTGCACCAAACGTGCCCTAATATTTTTTATTTCATACTTTTATACAAATCATTACACATTTTATGCTGTACTTTTATGGACTATTTAGATTAATTGAAACCTTTGGCCTTAACAATGACTGCTGATGAATTACGTTCGCAACATCAAATATCTATAAAATTTCATGGTTCATTGTAATTTATTAGGAATTAAATTTGTGTGATACACTGGGATAGGTGTGAAGATCAAGTTCTTTGGCAAGACCTTAAAAATATACGAGAACTTAGCGATGCAGTGTAATAGTATACATAAAACTTAGTATACAGAATTATAACTGCGTCAGTAAAACTGTAAAAACAGTCCAGAATCGATCCCATGACATTTTCGTAACATGTAATTACGAACTGTGGCGCCACCACTACACCACAGTTAGCAGTTATACCCCCGCATCTATCTGTGCACTTATGCTTCTATGTAGTGTAGTTAGTCATGTAGTAGTCATTCTTCCGCATTTATTGGCTGTGATAAGTTCTTGATCCTGTAAAAAAAACATTCGTATTTAATTTATCGCTGAGATAGTCGAATGCTCCTCTGCTAATTCACGTGTATCCGAAGAATTTGTCTGGTGACCTTCGTCGTTGATGATATTTATGAAATTTTCCGTGGAGATTCCCCCTTTATAAATTTCATGCACAGCATTCCTTTTCGCTTTTTTTTAAGTAAATCTAATTTTGTAGCCTTACTCTCCAGTTACAGTTTTCTACAGGTTAGGGACTCCGTTTTATAGAAACAGCTGCGTGACACAGTCTCTCACACGCAGGACACCCGAGCTTTTCGCCCGATGCTGCTGCTTGCTGCTGGAGCGTCGCGTATCCAGAAGTCGCTCGCTGTCGGTGCCTTCCGTCGCCCACGTAGCACACGGCCTAGAGTTTGCACGTAGCGAGCGAGAGAATTTGAAAATTATGCGGGTGGTTTTGAAAGTGTTGCGGGGTGCGTGGGTAGGGGCAGCTGAATCACCGTGTATAGATGTGACGCTAATGACCTCGTTGTCTCACCGAGCGAGGTGGCGCAGTGCTTAGCACTCTGGACTCGCATTCGGGAGGACGACGGTTCAATCCCGTCTCCGGCCATCCTGATTTAGGTTTTCCGTGATTTCCCTAAATCGCTTCAGGCAAATGCCGGGATGGTTCCTTTGAAAGGGCACGGCCGATTTCCTTCCCCATCCTTCCCTCACCTGAGCTTGCGCTCCGTCTCTAATGACCTCGTTGTCGACGGGACGTTAAACCTAATATCCTCCTCCTCCTCCACCTCGTTGTCAACGGGAAACTAAAATTTAAAGTCCCTTTTTTCTGTATTCACGAAATGCAAACTTAGTACTTGTCAATAAGTGCTTGCCCAAACATTTTTTTTGTGTTATTTTGTTCATAATTTAAAAAAACTGGCAAATCTTTTGGTCTTTTTAATTAACATTCCAGTCGTTTGGAAATGGTGAGTTCGTTTGTGTAGAAGGAGAATAAAAGGAGCAGAAATGGTTACTTGCTAGCCGCGGAGCGATACGCAGTAGCAGGCGTACACAGCGGCGGGCCGCCGTCTAAGTGGACGAGCCTTCATTAGGGGGCATTAAGGCGAGGCATCCGCGCCACTTGCGGCGTGACGTCTCACTGAGGTCACCCAACGCCGGTCGCGCTGTTTCTCGCCGCTTCTTGCTCGCATTCACATCGCTTTACGGGTCTTCAGGGCGTTAAATGCCGCACTCGTTTACCACTCGTTCTAAGCGCTGTTCCATTTCTCCGTTACACGATTTGATGAATTATATACGCATCAGATACTAGGAATAAGGTCAGATACCAAGCTGGAGACGACAAGTTTATCGCTAGTTATTATAAAATAATAATGATTTTACTACAACTATTATTATTAATTATTACTATTATTGTTAGTAGTAGTAGTACTGAAATTCAGTAAGTATCTACACTTTCATTGTAATCGTCGTTAGGTTGGCAGTATAGCTTAGTACGTTCCCGAGCCGCTAGATGACCCCAGTCTCTTCGCTTGTGGTAGGTTAAGAAGTAAACATGTAAGCATGTCAGTTTCGATCAATGAAGAACGTCGTTCCACAATTTTTTTAATTAACTTTTTTTATTTGTGGTCTTGCGGTATACAAGGAGCTGGAATTCATAGAAGACTTTCAGCAGAGTACAGTGGCGAAGTTTTACCTCGGCGAAGACTTTCCAAGAGTGAACAATAGAAAAGCGGCCGAACAAGCGCGCTGGGATACAAGCGCGCTGGGATTCCCAGCGCCCCCCCCCCCCCCCTCCCGGATGATGAAATTCGTCGTGACATAAAGCCTTCCTTCCAACTATAACCTGGCCTTGCTCCCCCCTCCCCCCCACCGTCAAAAGGGCCACCTTTTTCCTCACCCCTCCTTCTCCCAGGGCGGATTTTCCTCCTTCCCTCCCTGAGTCTCTGCACCCCCTCCTCGGCTGTTTTCCTCTCCCGTCCCTTCCCTTCCCAGCCCTCCTTTGGCGCGCCCCCCACCTCAACCCCCTTTCTCTCCCATCCTCCTAGCCTCCTTCCCCTTCTTACATTTAACTTGTCCCCCCCCCCCCTCCCATGCAGATCCTCACAGGTTTTTATTCGGTATCAGTGTGCTACGCTAGTGTTGTGTTTCGGTGCCGTTCTACAGTGTCATCTAGTGATGTGGGTTTTAATTGTGTGCTCGACCTGTTTATTGTCTGTGACAATTCCTTGCTACGCCGCCCGTCATGTGACTGTTTTACTTGTTCTACTGCCTCGAGATGACTGGGTGTTGTTGTGTCGTCTTCATCATCATCATTCATCAACATTACGGTCGGAGGAAGGCAATGGCAGACCACTTCCACTAGGACCTTCCCTAGTATGGTGGTGCGGGTCTCCTGCATCGTTCCCCTTTGCTCCGTCATGGAGTATGGGAATTCATCATCACCATCATCATCACGGACGTCTATGATCCAGCTGTACTTTGCCTGATGCCTTTAAATGCAGTGTTTGGATAATTTTTGGGTAACATACTTTTTTTAGATTTTTATCTCCGATTTACAGTCACCACTTTGTATGTCTGATTTGCTTCTGTTCCGCCTTTTTTGTTTCTAAATTCCGCCATGTTATCTCCTTTATATTATTTTTAAATGTCTTCAGACCCACCGGGTTAGCTGAGAGCACTAATGCGCTGCTTCCTGGACTCGGGTAGGCGCGCCGGACCCGTATTGAATCCGTCCACCAGTTAACGACGAGGGCCGGTGTGCCAGCCAGCCTGGATGTGGTTTTTAGGCGGTTTTCCACATCCCTCTAGGTGAATACTGGGCTGGTCCCCATGTTCCACCACAGTTACATGACTCACAGACATTTGACACACATCCGCACTTTTCCATGATTTATACTAGACACAGACAGATGGGATACTCTGATTCCGTCCCGGGGGGTACGGGGTGTTGGCAGAAAGGGCATCCGGCCACCCCTTCAACTTAACATGCCAAATCCGATTTAACCACGCCAACACTGTGCAAAATGCGGGACAAAGGCGCAAGCGATAGAATTATTTTTAAATGTCTTCCTGCCTATTTATGTCTTTTGGCTAAAGAGCAGCGCTGATGCTGCTCCTAGCCCGCCCCTGATGGGGAATGGAAATGACAACAAACGAAAAAAAAAAAAAAAGCGCTCTGGGCGAGGAGAGGGCAGGATGTCCAGTTACACCAACTGCTGATGCCAACATTGAGCAAATCCGTCACCTGATTTTGTGTTACCGAGGGGGTTGCTCTTGTTGAAGTAGCGAAACGAGCTGAACTTTCGTAATGTTTGTACAAGATGGCTCCCAAAATAGTTCAATGAAGAGCACAAGCACAATCGTGTGAGAATCTGCCAGCAGGAACTGCAACGTCGGACTAATGGAGGTGATATGTTTTCGAGGAGAATCATCACTGCAAATAAGTCATGTGTCTGTCACTTTAAACTACGTTGCAAAGGCCAGAACATGTAAAGGAAATATACAGGATCTCCGCTAAAATAATATTCAAGAGTCACCCTTCTGCAGGAAAAGTAATACTCGCAGAAGCGCAGGACAAGCAAAACCTGTTTCTGCAACATTAGCTGGAAAACGGGTCGAAGGTAAATAGTCAACGTCACAATGAAACGTTTTGCAGAAAACTGAAGCCCGCAATTGGAAAGAAAGTCCTATGTCTACTGTCAAACGGCGTTCCCTTTTCGCATGTGATGGTAGTGGTGCACACATGGCTTTCTATTAATCGAAAAACTTTCTTTATGACGGTACTAAAAAGCTTGAGCAACGATGGGCCAAGTCCACTCAAAATCAGAGTGACTAAGATGAAAAACAGTTGTCACTGTAAATTGTGTATTACTGTTATAAGAAATTAGAAGAATATTGTGCTGATACTTTGTGACTTGCCCTCGTATTACAGGGTGATTCAAAAAGAATACCACAACTTTAAAAATGTGTATTTAATGAAAGAAACATAATTTAACCTTCTGTTACACATCATTACAAAGAGTATTCAAAAAGGTTTTTTTTCACTCAAAAACAAGTTCAGAGATGTTCAATATGGCCCCCTCCAGACACACGAGCAATATCAACCCGATGCTCCAACTCGTTCCACACTCTCTGTAGCATATCAGGCGAAACAGTTTGGATAGCTGCTGTTATTTCTTGTTTGAAATCATCAATGGTGGCTAGGAGAGGTGGCCAAAACACCACATCCTTAACATACCCCCATAAGAAAAAATCGCAGGGGGTACGATCAGGGCTTCTTGGAGGCTAGTGATGAAGTGCTCTGTCACGGGCTGCCTGGAGGCCCATCCATCGCCTCGGGTAGTTGACGTTCAGGTAACTTTTTTCTCAGGACTCTCCATACAGTTGATTGTGGAATTTGCAGCTCTCTGCTAGCTCTGCGAGTCGATTTTCCTGGGCTGCGAACAAATGCTTGCTGGATGCGTGCTACATTTTCATCACTCGTTCTCGGCCGTCCAGAACTTTTCCCTTTGCACAAACACCCATTCTCTGTAAACTGTTTATACCAACGTTTAATACACCACCTATCAGGAGGTTTAACACCATACTTCGTTCGAAATGCACGCTGAACAACTGTCGTCGATTCACTTCTGCCGTACTCAATAACACAAAAAACTTTCTGTTGAGCGGTCGCCATCTTAGCATCAACTGACGCTGACGCCTAGTCAACAGCGCCTCAAGCGAACAAATGTACAACTAAATGAAACTTTATAGCTCCCTTAATTCGCCGACAGATAGTGCTTAGCTCTGCCTTTTGTCGTTGCAGAGTTTTAAATTCCTAAAGTTGTGGTATTCTTTTTGAATCACCCTGTATTATTATTATTATCATTATTACTCTTATTGCTGCTGCTGCTACTACTACTACTACTACTACTACTACTGCTACTACTACTATTATTATTAATATTATCATTATTTGTCTGCAACTTACATGATACCGTTTTCTTAAAATTTCAAGAGCAATAATTTGTCAATAACACAGTAATCAACTAAGCGAAGATAGTCACAAGAACAGTATTCTACGGCACACTTCTGGGGTTTCAGAAGATGACTGGACGAGAGCTACAAGACATACAGTAGATAGACACGTATCAGAGAACTGAGCGCCTCTCCAAGATCATAGCTCAAATTGCAAGTGCTCGATATGGCCACCGTTTTTGTTACAATGCAAATGTTAACCAGCGGAAAAACGTTCCACAAAAAAAGCTAAAATGTTCCTGCTTATTTAAAAGTCCCTGACTGAAAAGCAGAGTACCAGATGCCTCATACCGCCTCATCCTACCTTCCTCACCATCTATCAAATTTTTCCCAGAAAATTTGCCGTGCTCTCTTTAACACTTTCGAGGCGGTCCCCAACCTAACTCGTGCTCTGGCCCAATGCAATAGAAGCTATGTCTCCTGAACTATGTGTCGTACAATGTTATTATTTTGTAAGAATATTCACCAGTGAGCAAAATTTGGTGCGAATAGATTTAGTAGTAAATAAGTAATAAATTAAAACACTCATGCCTGTGAGACTAGCCTCCGTCTGGAAAGAGTTAACATGCAACTCACTTCTACATCCACAAGTTCCTCTAACTGTAACTTCCTCACACCCATTAGTTCATCGCTGTTTAGTCGCTCACACCGATCCTCTCCCATTTGCCCATTCTCACTCACTCATTCAGCTGAACTATCTCTCTGTGTCTTTCTGTCACTGTCTCCTGTCGCACAGCCACACCCTCCTTCGCTCTGTCCGACTCCTGCAGTCTCGTCTTCTATCACTACCTCCTTCTGCTCTCTCTTACTGCTAGTATCCCATTCACTCCTTTCCATTGGCGTTATCGCTTCTTACTGTCATTATCTCTCTCATCCTCGTTTCACTGTGACGGACTCTGTCGCTTATTATCATTGGCTCTTAACCACGTCCCACTTTTCGCCTCTCTCTTCTCTTTCTCCCCTCCTCCCCCCTCCCCGTTCGCGCACTGGCTCCTTCGCACTTTTCCTAGCAGTGTTCTGTCGCTGTCAACTATGTTCCACTGCCACTGTCTCCTTCTCTTTCTCCCGCAATGTCTCTGTCTCCATCTCACTTTTCTATACCATAACCACTGTCTGCTGTCTTTCAGTATTTGTTATTCTTCCATCTCTTTTCCACAGCCGCTGTGTCTTCTCTGAGCATAAAAAAACACGAATGTGTTCACATTCCAGAATATTTGAGAAAGTTTTTAAAGAGGCTGAAGAAGGTAGAATGAGATGGCTGGCACCCCTCTTTTCAGATAGTCTTATAAATAAATGGGAGCCGGCCGTTGTGGCCGAGCGGTTCTAGGTGCTTCAGTCTTGGAACCGCGCGACCGCTATAGTCGCAGGTTCGAATCCTGCCTCGGGCATGGATGTGTGTGATGTCCTTTGGTGAGTTAGGTTTAAGTAGTTCTAAGTTCTAGGGGATTGATGACCTCAGATGTTAACTCCCATAGTGCTCAGAGCCAACCAAATAAATGGGAACACATTCTCAATTTCTCCGGGTTCCCTTCTTTTCCCTACTGCAGCTGGGCATGCCACTCATATGGAAAAAATGTATTGGTCAGTTAAATTTTGATAATTTATCATGCGAAACTGAATTAACGCAAAACTAATTTTACACCTCAGATTGTACTTTAACTGCAACAAAATTTGGATGTGCTGCAGTACTACAACGTGCGGTTCCCATAACTCTTCTGATGATAAGGGAGACACTGTACAGCATAATTCTCAGCGCTATATCACTTTATAAACTACGTTTTCACCTCACATATAATTTAATGTCTCGTGTTTTACGTGTAGAAGTGAGGTAACTCCGAACCACTGTATCTTGGAAACGGATAAAGATATCAATAAAATTTTCAAGGTTGCTCGAGATTGGGACGTTAGGAATACATCGTAAGGATTTCAGACATTTTATATGCAAAGCCGTCTTGGGATCTGCAACTCGTTTGTTTTTCACGAAAAAGGTGAAAACACACTGTTTTCACATATTCTAAGGCAGGCCGTTCCAACCGAGCTCCAGGGATCCGGTGCGCTCCGGAGCGCTCACTGCTGCAGCTCGGAGCCCGCGTGGAGGGGGAAAGCGAACTCACTGCCCCCTGGCCGCATGCAGCCGCAACTGACGCAATAATCCGTGTTCAATGACAGCTATGACTAGCTGCGGGAGCCCTGTACCTCTATTGGAGGATACCTTTCTATTCATTGAGAGGGATGGTCGTCCGCGGTGTCTTGTATGTCATAAAGTATTTATTCTGCGAAGAGGTACAATATACAACGACTTTATACACGTCTTCTCGCAGCGCACTACTATCAGGTGGAAGGTGTTGCACGCAGAGAACTGGTAGTCAGGCTTAAGAACGACATACTAGGAGACGTAAGTTTAAAAAAGGTTTCGTAATACGGAGGGTATCAAAACATGCAACATAGTTCGTGTTCTGTAATGCGTTTATTATTTTCAGGTGAATGAGAGCGGAGAAAACACTACAGAATCTGCAATTCAGGCAAGTTACAGGGTCGCTCACATCATTGCGACGAGTGGCAAGCCGTTTTCGTTGGGACCACTCGTAAAATCGTGCATGGTAGCAGTTGCAGAATGTTTGTTTCCAAGGGAGGTGCAGGCAATTGAAGGGGTTTGCCTGTCGAAGCAGACAATGTGTTCAGCACTCCTTTTTCAGTTTCCCATGTCTACATCTACATCTACATTTATACTCCGCAAGCCACCCAAAGGTGTGTGGCGGAGGGCAATTTACGTGCCACTGTCATTACCTCCCTTTCCTGTTCCAGTCGCGTATGGTTCGCGGGAAGAACGACTGTCTGAAAGCCTCCGTGCGCGCTCTAATCTCTCTAATTTTACATTCGTGATCTCCTCGGCAGGTATAAGTAGGGGGAAGCAATATATTCGATACCTCATCCAGAAACGCACCCTCTCGAAACCTGGCGAGCAATGTACACCGCGATGCAGAGCGCCTCTCTTGTAGAGTCTGCCACTTGAGTTTATTAAACATCTGCGTAACGCTATCACGGTTACCAAATAACCCTGTGACGAAACGCGCCGCTCTTCTTTGGATCTTCTCTATCTCCTCCGTCAAATCGATCTGGTACGGATCCCACACTGTTGAGCAATACTCAAGTATAGGTCGAACGAGAGTTTTGTAAGCCACCTCCTTTGTTGATGGACTACATTTTCTAAGCACTCTCCCAATGAATCTCAACCTGGTACCCGCCTTACCAACAATTAATTTTATATGATCATTCCACTTCAAATCGTTCCGCACGCATACTCCCAGATATTTTACAGAAGTAACTGCTACCAGTGTTTGTTCCGCTATCATATAATCATACAATAAAGGATCCTTCTTTCTATGTATTCGCAATACATTACATTTGTCTATGTTAAGGGACAGTTGCCACTCCCTGCACCAAGTGCCTATCCGCTGCAGACCTTCCTGCATTTCGCTACAATTTTCTAATGCTGCAACTTCTCTGTATACTACAGCATCATCCGCGAAAAGCCGCATGGAACTTCCGACACTATCTACTAGGTCATTTATATATATTGTGAAAAGCAATGGTCCCATAACACTCCCCTGTGGCACGCCAGAGGTTACTTTAACGTCTGTAGACGTCTCTCCATTGATAACATGATGACTTGTCATCGTCACTTCAATTGGAAATTATTGATTTGCAAAATTCAACTTTGTTGAAAGAGAGGTACTACAACACGTTGGATTTATCACGATGGTATCGTTCATTACAGCAAAAAACGTTTCCAAAGCTTCACAGCAATACCGCTCAGATCACGTGCATGTTTGGATCTACGTATTGTTGTGAAAAGCTTTTCTCAGCAATAAAAAGAGTAAAAAGTAAGGAATGATCGTTTCTTCAGGATGCAACAATGAAGGCTATCCTCCGAACTAAAGCTGCGAACACTTTGACGCCTGATATTTCCGATCTTGGGATGAAAAGAAAATGTCAAGCTACAGAGGTCCAATAAATTTAGTATGCAATTTCTTGTGAAACAGTTGTTTCTTATTTATTTCCTAAACATCGTATTTTCTGGTGTAGCATGTCTCCACGTCTTAGCGGCTAAGAGTATGAGGTTGTCGATTTTGTAAGACGCAGCTGGCACATCAAAACGCTTGCCTTGCCGCCTGCCTCAGCCAGCCGTGCCGCGTGCCGGCTCACTTGAATGTTCAAAGCGAGCGACACGGCTCCCTGGAGCAGGGAGCGCTCCGCGGCTCACAACGGAGCCGACGAGCTGGAACAGCCTGTTCTAAGGAATCCCCTGTGAACTAATAATGCCCCCATAAGCACCCTTACGCCCACCGTAGACCACATCAAATGCAAAAAGAACCAAACGTTTTGCTCCATTTCCCTAAGCTGGAGGACTTTGACCCTGTACTGGAGGATAGTGATACTGAGTTGATTCTTCTGTTGAGCATACAAATGGTCCCTAGCCTAAGGGATGTTCAAAACACTTGACCCTACCTTTCTGTATCCGAGGTACGAACCCCGGAAAAATCTCGTTTTTATGTGCGGTGTTTTGGTTCATACTTGTAAGCATGCTGTTAGCGTTCCGATGTGCGCAGGAAATCCATTGAAGTCATTGCTGCTACTGCCCGGGAAGGTGCAACGACAGCATCCTGCTTTGGAAATCTATTTGGTGGGTTGTCTGTCTGCTGGTGCGAACTAATTCGGTGCGCCACTATGGAGTGTATGATTTGTCTGTTTTTCCTGACATGCGCGCTCCCTAGTGATGCGCTCTGTAACTACACCACAGTGCGTATTACGAAGCGAAACTTAGAGAGATGGTCTATTCATAGGATATGAGTCATCTTTCTGTACGTCTTGTTCAGTCTTCTGAAACCACAGAGATACACTACTGGCCATTAAAATCGCTACACCAAGAAGAAATGCAGGTGATAAACGGGTATTCATTGGACAAATATATTATACTAGAACTGACATTTGATTACATTTTCACGCAGTTTGGGTGGATAGATCCTGAGAAATCACTACCCAGAACAACCAACTGGGCATTGAGTCAAACAGAGCTTGAATGGTGTGTAGAGGTACAGCTGCCCATACAGCTTCAAACACGATACCACAGTTCATCAAGAGTAGTGGCTGGCGTATTGTGACGGGCCAGTTGCTCGGCCACCATTGACCAGACGTTTTCAGTTGGTGAGAGATCTGGAGAATGTGCTGGCCAGGGCAGCAGTCGAACATTTTCTGTATCCAGAGAAGCCCTTACAGATGCTGCAACACGCGGTCGTGCATTACCCTGCTGAAATGTAGGGTTTCGCAGGGATCGAATGAAGGGTAGAGCCACGGGTCGTAACACATCTGAAATGTAACATCCACTGTTCAAAGTGCCGTCAATGCCAACAAGAGGTGACCGAGACGTGTAACCAATGGTACCCCATACCATCACGTCGGGTGATACGCCAGTATGGCGATGACGAATACACGCTTCCAATGTGCGTTCACCGTGATGTCGTCAAACACGGATGCTACCATCATGATGCTGTAAACAGAACCTGGACTGATCCGAAAAAATGACGTTTTGCAATTCGTGCACCCAGGTTCGTCGTTGAGTACACCATCGAATGTCCTCCTGGCTGTGATGCAGCGTCGAGGGCAACCGCAGCCATGGTCTCCGAGTTGATAGTCCATGCTGCTGCAAACGTTGTCGAACTGTTCGTGTAGATGGTTGTTGTCTTGCAAACGTCCCCATGTGTTGACTCAGGGATCGAGACGTGGCTGCACGATCCGTTACAGTCATGCGGATAAGATGCCTGTCATCTCGACTGCTAGTGATACGAGGCCGTTGGGATCCAGCACGGCGTTCCGTATTACCCTCCGGAACCCACCGATTCCATATTCTGCTAACAGTCATTGGATCTCGACTAACGCGAGCAGCAATGTCGCGATACGATAAACCACAATCGTGATAGGCTACAATCCGACCTTTATCAAAGTCGGAAACGTGATGGTACTCATTTCTCCTTCTTACACGAGGCATCACAACAACGTTTCACCAGGCAACGCAGGTCAACTGCTGTTTTTGTATAAGAAATTGGTTGGAAACGTTCCTCACGTCAGTACGTTGTAGGTGTCGCCACCGGCGCCAACCTTGTGTGAATGCTCTGAAAAGCTACTCATTTGTATATCACAGCATCCTCTTCCTGTCGGTTAAATTTCACGTCTGTAGCACGTCATCGTGAAGTAGCAATTTTAATGACCAGTAGTGTACTTACGAACAACTCTGTAGAATGTTATTCTTTTCAAACTGCCTCGAAATTTCTGTAGTCACTCAGTTTCGACTGTGGTTTCCCACAATGGTTGTTGAATACCTCCTGGAGCAATTATTTTATTCGTAGAAAAGGCAGGTGTTACACTGAGATACATAGAAAGTGTCATCAGGAGGCGTAGTCGACCCTCGCCGCTCACGAACAGTACAGCCGGGCTTAACGACCACAGCCGTCAAGCCGATCACAGCCTGCAGTAACGTGTATTCTCGCGATCCGAGACACGGCACGGTCGTGAGGCTTAGCAAAAATAACGGCACACAGTGTGGCGATCGGGAATTGTGCGCCATTCTCTCTTCTGCTGTTCTCACTCGAACGTCAGTGACAAAAGTGGATCGTGTACCATCGGACAAGGACACGTCTGCAACCACGGCCGTGGACGTAATGAACGGAACAAAATTGGTAAGAAATAGCTCTCTTTCTTCATGTTCAGTGTTGTCTAGTTAATGGTAAACGAAAGAGGACACTAATGTTCGAATTTCATGACCTCTTCTTTTTCTGCTTTGTTGCGTGCTGGCAAGTATAATGTAACATATTATTATTATTTCTTTCTTTTCTTTTCTCCTTCGTTCTTTTCTATATACGGAATAAAATTAATTTTGTACCATAGATAACATTGGCATAGAAACAAAAGAGGTAGAGAGATTCTTAAATTGCTTTATATTAGTCTGTCTGGGTCTATAAGTGGTAGCGGGTCGACGTGTGACGAGTTCCACAGCAGTGGTATTGTTCAGAAGTGTGTATTCCAATTGTGCAATAGGAAGTATTAAAGAAAGTTATCGAGATAACAGAGTTTATCCGTACATTCCCGGCGACGATACCCGTCTGTTCATCTCTTCGCGACGTGCCAAGAATGCTGCATCAAGAGCATCGAAGCAGACAAGATTAATTTGCGGGAGCAGAAGAGAGGCGATCCGGAAGCAGTACTGTCATACCAAAATCTATTCACAGTGGCTGTAACAAGAAAAAGAAGTAAGTAAATTTAAATTTGAATAAATGTATTGAATCCTGAAGGTCTGTTTATACACTCCTGGAAATTGAAATAAGAACACCGTGAATTCATTGTCCCAGGAAGGGGAAACTTTATTGACACATTCCTGGGGTCAGATACATCACATGGTCACAGAACCACAAGCACATAGACACAGGCAACAGAGCATGCACAATGTCGGCACTAGTACAGTGTATATCCACCTTTCGCAGCAATGCAGGCTGCTATTCTCCCATGGAGACGATCGTAGAGATGCTGGATGTAGTCCTGTGGAACGGCTTGCCATGCCATTTCCACCTGGCGCCTCAGTTGGACCAGCGTTCGTGCTGGACGTGCAGACCGCGTGAGACGACGCTTCATCCAGTCCCAAACATGCTCAATGGGGGACAGATCCGGAGATCTTGCTGGCCAAGGTAGTTGACTTACACCTTCTAGAGCACGTTGGGTGGCACGGGATACATGCGGACGTGCATTGTCCTGTTGGAAGAGCAAGTTCCCTTGCCGGTCTAGGAATGGTAGAACGATGGGTTCGATGACGGTTTGGATGTACCGTGCACTATTCAGTGTCCCCTCGACGATCACCAGTGGTGTACGGCCAGTGTAGGAGATCGCTCCCCACACCATGATGCCGGGTGTTGGCCCTGTGTGCCTCGGTCGTATGCAGTCCTGATTGTGGCGCTCACCTGCACGGCGCCAAACACGCATACGACCATCATTGGCACCAAGGCAGAAGCGACTCTCATCGCTGAAGACGACACGTCTCCATTCGTCCCTCCATCCACGCCTGTCGCGACACCACTGGAGGCGGGCTGCACGATGTTGGGGCGTGAGCGGAAGACGGCCTAACGGTGTGCGGGACAGTAGCCCAGCTTCATGGAGACGGTTGCGAATGGTCCTCGCCGATACCCCAGGAGCAACAGTGTCCCTAATTTGCTGGGAAGTGGCGGTGCGGTCCCCTACGGCACTGCGTAGGATCCTACGGTCTTGGCGTGCATCCGTGCGTCGCTGCGGTCCGGTCCCAGGTCGACGGGCACGTGCACCTTCCGCCGGCCACTGGCGACAACATCGATGTACTGTGGCGACCTCACGCCCCACGTGTTGAGCAATTCGGCGGTACGTCCACCCGGCCTCCCGCATGCCCACTATACGCCCTCGCTCAAAGTCCGTCAACTGCACATACGGTTCACGTCCACGCTGTCGCGGCATGCTACCAGTGTTAAAGACTGCGATGGAGCTCCGTATGCCACGGCAAACTGGCTGACACTGACGGCGGCGGTGCACAAATGCTGCGCAGCTAGCGCCATTCGACGGCCAACACCGCGGCTCCTGGTGTGTCTGCTGTGCCGTGCGTGTGATCATTGCTTGTACAGCCCTCTCGCAGTGTCCGGAGCAAGTATGGTGGGTCTGACACACCGGTGTCAAGTGTTCTCTTTTCCATTTCCAGGAGTGTATTAGTGCCAGTTAAAGTTCACTCAGGATGAGTGTACCTTCCAATTTATTTCAATAATTACTGAAGCAGCAAATTTTTTTTAGTTTTAAATATATGCACTACTGGCCATTAAATTTGCTACACCACGAAGATGACGTGCTAAGACGCGAAATTTAACCGACAGGAAGAAGATGCTGTGATATGCAAATGATTAGCTTTTCAGAGCATTCACACAAGGTTGCGCCGGTGGCGACACCTACAACATGCTGATATGAGGAAAGTTCCAACCGTTTTCTCATACACAAACAGCAGTTGACCGCCGTTGCCTGGTGAAACGTTGTTGTGATGCCTCGTGTAAGGAGGAGAAATGCGTACCATCACGTTTCCGACTTTGATAAAGGTCGTATTGAAGCATATCGCGATTGCGGTTTATCGTATCGCGACACTGCTGCTGTCGTTGGTCGAGGTCCAATGACTGTTAGCAGAATATGGAATCGGTGGGTTCAGGAGGGTAATACGGAACGCCGTGCTGGATCCCAACGGCTTTGTATCACTAGCAGTCGAGATGACAGGCATCTTATCCGCATGGCTGTAACGGATCGTACAGCCACGTCTCGATCCCTGAGTCAACACATGGGGACGTTTGCAAGACAACAACCATCTACACGAACAGTTCGACAACGTTTGCAACAGCATGGACTATCAGGTCGGAGGTCATGGCTGCCATACTGGCATATCACCCGGCGTGATGATATGGGTAGCCATTGGTTACACGTCTCGGTCACCTGTTGTTGGCATTGACGGTACTTTGAACAGTGGACGTTACATTTCAGATGCGTTACGACCCGTGGCTCTACCCTTCATTCGATCCCTGCGAAACCCTACATTTCAGCAGGATAATTCACGGCCGCATGTTACAGGTCCTGTACGGGCCTTTCTGGATACAGAAAATGTTCGACTGCTGCCCTGGCCAGCACATTCTCCAGATCTCTCACCAATTGAAAACGTCTGGTCAGTGGTGGCCGAGCAACTGGCTCGTCACAATACGCCAGTCACTACTCTTGATGAACTGTAGTATCGTGTTGAAGCTGCATGGGCAGCTGTACGTGTACACACCATCCAAGGTCTGTTTGAGTCAATGCCAAGGCGTATCAAGGCCGTTATTACGGCCAGAGGTGGTTGTTCTGAGTACTGATTTCTCAGGATCTATGCACCCAAATTGCGTGAAAATGCAGCAATCACATGTCAGTTCTAGTATAATATATTTGTCCAATGAATACCCGTTTATCATGTGCATTTCTTCTTGGTCTAGCAATTTTAATGGCCAATAGTGAATATTACATCTTTTATAGCCGACCCCCCCCCCCCCCCGGTCTCTATTCACAAGGGGTCCGTTCGATAGAGGGGCTGACTGGAGAAGATGATTCACTGACTGCTTGTGCTCATCGTGGGACCCTCCAAGGTCTTGATACCGAAAAGGCAACTCTGCGAGGATACTTCGATCATAGAATGCGTGTTCACAACCCGTTAACACTTGGATGAAGATTTTTAGTGTATAAAATTGCTCCATTAGAGTTGTTCTCGTATTTGCGATTGTACATGGTTTATCATAATTAATGGGTAACTGCATAGCCGCGCGGAGTGGCCGCGTGGTTTGAGGCGCCATGTCGCGGATTGGGCGGCCGCTCCCGCCGGAGTTTCGAGTCCTCCCTCGGGCACGAGTGTGTGTGTTGTTCTTAGCGTAAGACAGTTTAAGTTAGTTTAAGTAGTGTGTGAGACTAGGGACCGATGACCTCGGCAGTTTGTCCCTTAGGTTTTCACACACATTTAAATATTTGGTAACTGCATACAGATGAAGCTACACTATAATAGAGGGGAAAAAATTCTAATAGACATGGACTCTAGAATACATACCTTAGGAGATATGAGCGCTTATTCATCTTCGCTTCTTCGAAATACATCTCTTCTACTGAAGCAAGCGCGCATAGCTCGTAAGGTATGCATTTTAGAGGCCGTGTTCACTGACCCTTTTTGCTTCTAGGATCGTGTACTGTCAACTTACACCATTAATTATGATACATCCTGTATAAATACGTTTCATTCAGAAGAAGTATAAATAAGAAGCTGCCAACGGCGCCTCTTCCCCCCCCCCCCCCTCCCACAATCCCATTGGCCGGCCGGAGTGGCCGTGCGGTTCTAGGCGCTACAGTCTTGAGCCGAGCGACCGCTCCGATCGCAGGTTAGAATCCTGCCTCTGGCATGGATGTGTGTGATGTCCTTAGGTTAGTTAGGTTTAATGAGCTCTAAGTTCTAGGCGACCGATGACCTCAGAAGTTAAGTCGCATAGTGCTCAGAGCCATTTGAACCAAATCCCATTCGCCGCCCCCTCCCGGGCAGTCAGTGATAAACTTTGGCAGGAAGGAAGTGCGACATTCAGACGTCCAGGTTTATAGAAACGGAACATTCAATACGTACTTCGACGAAAATGAGATCATAGATGGTGGCTGACCTTATTTTGAGCAATATGAAGTAGTTGAAGTTGTCCTCCATCTCAACCCCAACAACAATTTCATTACCAGACTGCTGTACGTGGTGGACCTATTACAGCTGATCTGCCCTTGAGTCCACAGACTATTGAAATGATTTACTCGGGTAATATGGGGCCAAATGAGGATTGAATCCCGAACCTTTAAATTTTTAGTCCGACTTTCGTGCAATTAGCCAGCGGGTCACACTTGAATTATTTATGGTAGATACAAGCGAGCCGGACAAAAAATTACTCAATCTGAAAAGATATCACGATGATATCGTGTAACAACTCCTTCAGCCTTGATAATGACTTCAGGGATGGCAAGGAAGACAGGACACAAGTTTCTATAGGTATTGCTTATCCATCTGTGGCCACTCATCGGTGATCAGATCCCCTAAAGCTATTAAACTGCAGCTATGTTTATTACTAACTACTACTCACCGTTGCAAATACTCCCAGACATTTTCCGTGGAGTAAGATAGAGTGTTTTATAGGCCCAGTTTAGGTAACTTAGGGTAGCTTGAGTGTTTGTTAAATCAGGGAAGTATGCGTGCAACCCTGTGATATGGCTGTTGTCATCTTGGAAGATAGGAGTGATCGCAGCTTATTCATCATGAAGAAGCTGGAGCATTTGGGCGCTGAGAATACTGAAATAATTGTCTCGGTTCATGTTCACGGTAGCCTGAATGAGTGAATGTTTTGGATCTATGTCAACTCATCCCCCCCCCCCCAAAAAAAAAACCCTCAGGGCCACCTTCGACCAGAACCACATCCTCCACAAAATGTGAGTTAAACGTCTCTTCGGATCATCGGCGGCCTCAGCGTTTCGCATCATTTGAAAAAGAGGCAAAATCGCAACTCGTCAGACCAAACACACTACATGCTCCAGGCAGCTGCGGTCCACATACGTGTTGTTTAGGCCATTGACGATGCTCAGGTGTATGTGTCGCTGTGTGCAAAGGCCTTTTGCGAGGTATACGATACCAAATGTCCATTGCATGCAGTTCGTTTCAAAACGTTATCTCGGAAACTGGTTATGATGGACCATCGTTCACTGACAGCAGCAACTCCTGTCGTGTTTGAATTCTGCAGCATCTACAGCGTTCCAAAGCGACCATTCTGCTCTTTCAAGAGGTACCTACTGTTTTGCCCAGTGAGTTATAACTATGTTATAAGTTACAACTATGTTATGACTAAGAGCAACATGCTTCTACACAACATGTTGAAAGCACTTTTCATCCGTGTCGCAAAAAATAAGGTACATTTCCCCCGTTAAGTTTGTGTCTCCATAGCTTTTTGCAGAATATTTATTCGCAACCTATATGTGTTGATAAATAACATCGAATTGGTTCAAATGGCTCTGAGCACTATGGGACTTAACTTCTGAGGTCATCAGTCCCCTAGAACTTAGAACTGCTTAAACCTAACTAACCTAAGGACATCTCTAGGCGCTCATTCCGGAACCGGGGGACTGCTACAGTCGCAGGTTCGAATCCTGCCTCTGGCATGGATGTGTGTGATGTCCTTAGGTTAGTTAGGTTTAAGTAGTTCTCAGTTCTAGGGGACTGATGACCACAAATGTTAAGTCCCATAGGCACTCAGGTGATTCACGAGGAAAGATTTCAACGTGACTATGGCCGCACGACGGGAATTAACAGACTTTGAACACAAAATGGTAGTTGTAGGTAGACGTTTGGTACACTCGCTATCGGAAATCGTTGGAGAATTCAGAATTCCGAGATCTAGCCTAAGGACATCACACACATCCATGCCCGAGGCAGGATTCGAACCTGCGACCGTAGCGGTCGCGCGGCTCCAGACTGTAGCGCCTAGAACCGCCGGCCACCCCGGCCGGCTAACATCGAATTGTAGAGAGATGACGTTACAAGCTTTTAGGGATGACAGAGGAGCGTAAATATATCAATTTAAGGTAAGGGACCTTCGTCCAGAAACGACAGAGTCGAAGATTATAAGCGAAAATCGTTCTGACTCCTCTGAAATAGACCACTACTATTATTGCTAAGATTGTAGGTTAGGCAAGTTTCAGAGATGATACTATGGAAGAAAACAAGAAAAAAGTATCTAGTAAACATGGACTGTATAATACATGTCTTAAGAGCTATGAACACTCCATCTTAGATAATGTGAAACAAATCTTTTTTTACTGCAAGCTCTTTGGTTTCCATATTCCCGGACGAGGCAGTATGGTCCAAAAAGGAAAAAAATGTCCAGTAAAAATGGGATCTAAAACGCATACCTTAAGAGATATGAGCACTTGTCCAGTAGAAGAGATGTGTTTCACGGTAGTGAAGATGTAGAAGTGCCCGTAACTCTTACAGTATGCCTTTTCTTGTTTTGGTGCTTACTATCACCTCAGAAAGTTGCTTACCCTACAGTTTCAATAACAACAGTACCACAACATGTACCCAGCTATCCAGGTATCGATTTCCGACTCGGTCGTTTCCGGACCAGGGATCGTTAACTCAAATTGATAGATTTATCCTTCTCTAGTATCCCTGAAGGTTTCTAATATCATCAAATATTTTCCAGTATGCCACTGTAGTTCGTGGACAGGACAGGGAAGGGCAGTGCAGTTATTTCAAAGCTACGATAGATTATCAGGAAAATACTTTCCATTGATGAATATGGCAACAATGATTGTTCTTTGATGCTGCATTTTGTAACACAACGGAGAACATATCAGAAGAGTCCGCTGCACGTGAAAGCCATGGAGGGGTGCGTTTATGGAGTCACGGAACACATCAGGGTAGAGCTTTACCATCCAGATGTGTGAAGTTTACATCAACGATGCAATAGGTGAATTAGTAAACCATACTCAGTTCAGTACTTAACAAATTTCGAAATGAGGAGCGGCGCGAATGACTGTCAAAAGCGTCTGAGGGATTGGAAGACGCTATATCCAGCGATTCGGATATCAATACAAACGATCAGGTTTTAGCGGTCCACGACCAGCGGAGCGGCGCCCAAGTCTCCGCGTTTACACCGCGAGCTGTGCTAAAAGCCGGAAACACGCCCCCACCCTCCTCCCAAATAACACGTGGAATCACATGGCGCAAATCAGCTTGTCCCGACTCAGAAAAAGGGCGTTAACAGGCCTAGCGGAGGACTACTTGCGTGTTATGGCAACTCGGTGGTCAGATCCTGTGATCCAGCTGTTTATGCAATGACCACGGCGACGGTCTTGGACGTTGAGCTGTTTACAGTGCCGGATGGATGCACAACTGCAGCTCACAGTCGACTACGCCTGGAACTGGCTTCGAGTATTGTACTTGTGTTCCGTGTGACTTGCGTATTGTGCTTAATAAACGTGACATATACCGCGACTCAGCGGTACAGATGGTTGACGTGCCAATTATGAGGAACAACGCAGGAATTTAGAGTCATAACGACATTATCTACACAATGCATGTTTAGTAATAAAGGAAAATGAAGTTTTGCAACAATGGAAAATGTAACAACCAGTCGCAAAACATAATTTATTTATCTAGTTGCAAATCGATTTCCACTAATATGTCATTTCGTGATAGAAATCTGCCAATGACAGTACTTATACTTAATGCACGTATCGGTTAGAAAAATGTACCGATGATGACTGATCAGTCGAAATCGATTTGCAACAAGATAAATAAATTATGTTTCTGCGACTGGTTGCTACATTCTTTATAATTTTATATTCCACGGTCGCTGCACAGAAAGGGAACCTTATGGAGCCCAACATTCAATAGAAACACTCTCACAGTTACCAGCTAAGTTCATGTTGCTGATAATCGAGATAACTCACAGTACTTAGAGTGTGTTTACATTCATTCAACGATTTCCCAGATTTACATGAAGACAGTGGTGAAGCAGACATGTCAAAATGGTGAATTTGGCAGATACGACGTTATGAGTCCTAACCGCCGAAAGTTTCACGGCCGTTACATCGCACTTCCACGATTATAAGTAAAAAAAGTCATTCAGTACGTTATTATCGTCACAAAATGAATATTTCTGGGATTATTTCTTCTTTTCGCTAGCGTTTACCGCGTGTTAGATTCGGGCTCCGTTGTACTCAAGTTTTGGCAGTCGTATTTAACTCTGCTGCCGGATGCCCCTCCTTTCGCGGAAGTCGTCACTTAGCTAACCGAGGGAAGTCGTGTGCTTCATCTGTTTGTTCTGTGTGTGGTCGTATTTTAACTGTTTGCGTATTACATTGTTTAGGGCGGAAAGAGGGAACCACAGCAGCATTTGCCTAAACCAGCGTGGAAAACCGCCTAAGAATCACTCTTTGGCTGGCTGGAGCAGCTGCCACGGTCTTAATGCACCGCGTGGATCCAGTACGGGTCTGGCTCAGCATCCTGTACCGCAAACAAGCGCGCTACGCAATACTCTATACGGGCACGTATGAGAAACGTGTAGGATTGGGGTATACAAAGGACACAAATGCTGCGATGAGTATCTCGAAGGTGAAAGCACATTAAAAAGCATCGTTATTGCCAACAGCCATTTTTAATTGTTTTCTCTCTATTTCTGTCTTTAACTTATCACTTAACACATCATAAACTAGACTCCTTCGTAATTGGTAAGGAACAACTGACGCTTTCTATGGAACAACAGCCAATTGCTACGGATCCACAAACAGTTGCTAACGAACACCAGGCCAATGATAGTAAAAGAAATATAGAGCGCGATACGTGTTAACTGCAGTGAAACCTGTGCACGAACGTTCTGTATGCATTGGACAGTTCACGCAATACGGTGGGACCGATTAGTACGACATTCCGTATGAAATGGGAACATGTGTGCAAGATATCATTTGAGTGCTTAAGATTGTGGACGAGCAATTGGACGGCTCGAAGACGGTGAAAGTGTCACTACGGTATCCACAGTAATGGGTGTCTACTCAAGTGTCATTTCGCGATTTATAGTCGCTGTAGGTGGAAGTGTTTTGCAAAAGCATGCCCGTGGACGTAAAAGGAATGATTCGTAGGCCTAGTGGCGAAAAGGGACGGACCTCTCACCCCTAAGCAGATCCCAGTGGACCTTGTAACCACTTCCGTTACATTTGTCTCTGCCAGAACCATTTCGCGGCATTAAATCACGCTGGTGTGTATGCTCGGAAGCCTATTAAATGCATCCCACTTCAACCACCCCATCGTCGAGAAAGAGTTCATTGGCGTATAGAGTTTGTTAGTTGGGATAAGCAACAGCTGTCCACAATGATGTTTTCCGACGAATCACGCATCACTGTGTGGCAAGTGATTTTGGCCTCCAGTTAGTGAGGCAACACGTTAGACATGACATAATGTTGAGGAAAGTCATCGGCGTGGTCTACGCTGCATCGTGTGATCAGGACTTATGTACAATGGCCAAACACCGCAGCCTGTCTTTGCTCGAGGTACCGTTACAGCACCGCTGTATTGCAGGGAGATTGTTGCGAATCATGGCTGTTCGTTTAAGAGTGCGGTAGGTCTCAATCTTCTGTTTATGGACGACATTGCGCTGCCACACACTGAGGTGTCGGACACACTGGAAAGTAAGATACTGAACTTATGGAGTGGCCTGTATACTCTCCGGACCTAAGCACTATAAAGCATGCCTGGGATGTTCTTGGCAGATGTGTTTCTCAACGGATACCCTCTTGAAGAACAGGGCAAGAGCAGAATACCGCCTTGAGAGACGAGCAAGACAGTATCCCCAACGACTCCTCAACAGTTTGGTAGCCAGCAGCGAGGAGGGCATATTCCGTACTGAGAGTCACTATCTACCTTCATGTTGGGAGTCTGACAAGTGTCAAAATGGTTCAAATGGCTCTGAGCACTATGGGACTTAACTTCTAAGGTCAACATTCCCCTAGAACTTAGAACTACTTAAACCTAACTAACCTAAGGACATCACACACATCCATGCCTAAGGCAGGATTCGAACCTGCGACCGCAGCGGTCGCGTGGTTCCAGACTGTAGCGCCTACAACCGCTCGGCCACACCGGCGGGCTTGACAAGTGTCAAACATTCGTGTGTGTGTTATCCTGCTTTCCCATGTGGTGAAATCTATACCATTTTTCGTTGTAAACACACCACACCATCTCTATTACGTATGTACCAAATTTCATGTCATCCATCACTTCCTGTGATATTCGTGTCCAACGTTGACTGTGTTCTTTAGAAGCTGTCAGGCAGTGTACTTACAAGATGATCGTCGAGTTACAGCCCCGTAAAAAAAATCGTGTAAGAAACTTCCTGACACATTAAAAATGTGTACTGAACAGAGATTCGAATCACGTACCTCGCCTTTCGCTGGCAAAGCCAAGACACTATCCAGTAAGCTAAGCTGTGGTTATTTCTCCACAATATCCTTTCTTCCATGAGTCCTAGCCCCGCAATTTATGCAGTAGGTGAAACTTGGAAAGTAAGAGAGAAGTGCTAATGGAAATGAAGTTATAACGGAAGGGAGAGGGGGGGGGGGGGGGAAATCGTGTATTCATAGCCCATACGGTAAGAGGACTACCGCGAAAGGCAAGATTCTAGGTTCGAATCAGGGTCCGGAACACAGTTTTAACATGTCAGGAAGTTTCTAAACAGCCTACACTTTGCAGCAGGTCTTTTAGACCGTCGAACTTCCCATTATCAAAAATCTGTACAGTAATTTCACTGCCTGTCGACATCGAAATCATTAATGGTGACGACTAAGTGTAAGCGTAGGTGGGACAGGGATGGGTTGGAGAATCGGCAATGGTTGCTTAAGAATCCACTCTGGCATTCATGTTAACCAATGAAGGAAATCAAGGAAAGCTTAAACCAGGCTGACTGGACAGGGATTTAAGCACCGAGTCTTAACCACTGCGAAATTTAAGCACCAGTTTTCTTCCTTAAATTAGATTTCTGAATACTGCTTCTTACTGTGGATAAACTTGACAAGTGTGACCCCTAGATACACAAAATTTCTCTAACTTGTTTCAGCTGATTAATTAATTTTAACAAGAACTGAAACGGTACTACGAAACCAAGGAACCGAAATACCTGTAAACCAGAAATCCCTCAGGAGACGTTCATATTGTTTGGCTTCTAAGACTATGAGGCTTTTTCGCAAGAAACTTCAATTTACCTTTTCGTTCGATGCTGACAGCTTTGTGACTAATGAGAAAGAGTGGTGGGTTAAGATGAAGTATTTTATACCTATTTTGAACTTAGGGATTTCAGCATGTAAGTTACAAATTTCGTCGCACGCTAAGACCGTACCGCAGAAGAGAGCGCATGTTTCGTGTTTCCCCTACATATAGCTAGCTCTACAGCAGTACCGACAAAAGGCGCATCGAGGTGTGCCACTGAAATGGTGCGGCAACTGGAAATGTGCGGTTAAGTTAAAGTACGCGGGCCAGTGCGATTCTTGTGGGAAAAACGTCTAAATCGCAAACCGATTGACCGTGAAATTCTGGCAGTATGTGGACTAAACACAACGTCGCGCCCAGCCGTAGAGATATGCTGCCAACAATTTGATCACGGCTGCACAAACGTAGGTGATGCTGATCGTGAGCTACAGACCTTGTACCATGCGATTTCCAACTTTTCGTCAAGCTGAAAATACATATGGGAAAGAAATTTTCCAACGATGGGCACGTTCACATAGCACTTCTTGAATGCCTCCGTGACCGAGGAGCGGATTTCTATCGTTCAGGAGCTGAACGATTGCTAGAACGTATCGGCCGTTGTTTATTGAGACTTGTTGGCTATGCTTGAAAACAGTGCCGTGTATCTGTGTCACATTGAAGTGTACTGCAGCGTCCAGTAGAAGTTACAATAATATGTTACTTATTTTTTGAAGTCAGCTCGTGAGGAGAGCAAGTGGCAGTCAAAACAGTGCTCCTTCGGGTGCAGCTGTCCGTGGAAATGATAGTGCACGAATGTTGCAAACCTGGTAACAGAACGTTAACAAGAAGCGGCGAGGTCGCGACGTGACGTACTCGCTGCATGCCAAATGGACACGAGCGGGCATTGACTGGCTGATACGTGCGATTTCTACTGAGCCGCACGAGACAGCAGTTTTAGTACACGGTCATTTAAAATAAAAGATTTCTGTACGTGAACTACGCAGAATGACATTTTAAGCGGAGACGTATGAGAAAATACACGGATGCATGTAACTTGTACTGTTTAAGAGATAATTGAATTGCCGCGCGGGATTAGCCGAGCGGTTTAAGGCGCTGCAGTCATGGACTGTGCGGCTGGTCCTGGCGGAGGTTCGAGTCCTCCCTCGGGCATGGGTGTGTGTGTGTTTGTCCTTATGATAATTTTGATTAAGTAGTGTGTAAGCTTAGGGACTGATGACCTTAGCAATTAAGTCTCATAAGATTTCACACACATTTGAACATTTGAGATAATTGAACCAAATTTAGCACGTGTTGTCTTGATGCTATTGTCTATAACCTGGATTTCTTCAATTTGTGTTTGTCGGATACTTTGATCAGGACGTTACTGGATATTTTTAGAACTGGTACTATGTTATGAGGAACATTGTCTAAAAGGTTACTTCAATTATCAGTTTCATAATGTGATTCGTTATTCTTAGTAATCAGATGAACAAGCATGAATACCAGTTTCTTAATGTTAGTCCCAGAACACTTGCAAAACAATTTAAATTTACTTATACGATGTAGAGCAATTTTTGTGTCTTAGACAGAAGTTAAATAATTGCGACATAAACGCACTTTCAAAAATTTTGTGCCGTAGGAAGTTGTGTTATAGTACGTACAAAGTCCGTAGCAAATTTCACCTTTTTATCTACAATCATTCGGTATAAAATATTCCCTACACGTTGAAAAATGAAAGTTGCGGGAAATGCAGAAAAAAAACTTTTATTAGCATTTAGGCCAGATGTAAGAACCTTAATGTTGGGCTGGCCGCGGTGGTCTCGCGGTTCTAGGCGCTCAGTCCGGAACCGCGAGACTGCTACGGTCCCAGGTTCGAATCCTGCCTCGGGCATGGATGTGTGTGATGTCCTTAGGTTAGTTAGGTTTAAGTAGTTCTAAGTTCTAGGGGACTGATGACCACAGATGTTAAGTCCCATAGTGCTCAGAGCCATTTGAACCATTTGAACCTTAATGTTGGTCGTAACCATATGTTTCTCTTTTTGGTCTTCCTGTACTTCTTTACTTCTAGTCTGACCTTTCTGGCATGCCATTTGAGAATATACTTCACTGACATTTCAGGACTAGCAATAAACACATCATCAATCTCTTTGAATAGGTTTTCAATGAAGCACCCTGCATCAAATCCTAGCCACATAAGAGCCCTGATTCTTCCAGTGTTATCGTCACCGAACGCCAGCAAAGCATCGTATGGGGAAATTTTAAAAACATTACGAGTAGATGAGCAAAATGTTTTCTCTGGGGGTCTCTTCTAAAGAATGTTGTTGTTGTGGTCTTCAGTTCAGAGGCTAGTTTGATGCAGTTCTCCATGCTACTCTATCCTGTGCAAGCTTCTTCATCTCCCAGTACCTACTGCAACCTACATCCTTCTGAATCTGTTTAGTGTATTCATCTCTTCGTCTCCCTCTACGATTTTTACCCTCCACGCTGCCCTCCAATGCTAAATTGGTGATCCCTTGATGCCTCAGAATATGCCCTACCAACCTATCCCTTCTTCTAGTCAAGTTGTGATACAAATTTCTCTTCTCTCCAATTCTTTTCAATACCTCCTCATTAGTTATCTGATCTACCAATCTAATCTTCAGCGTTCTTCTGTAGCACCAAATTTCGAAAGCTTCTATTCTCTTCTTGTCTAAACTATTTATCGTCCACGTTTCACTTCCATACATGGCTACACTCCATACAAATACTTTCAGGAAAGACTTCCTGACTCTTAAATCTATACTCGATGTTAACAAATTTCTCTTCTTCTTCAGAAACAGTTTCCTTGCCATTGCCAGTCTACATTTTATATCCTCTCTACTTCGACTATCATCAGTTATTTTGCTCCCCAAATAGCAAAACTCATTTACTACTTTAAGCATCTCATTTCCTAATCTAACTCCTGCAGCATCACCTGATGTAATTGGACTACATTCCTTTATCCTCGTTTTGCTTTTGTTGATGTTCATCTTATATCCTCCTTTCAAGACACTGTCCATTCCGTTCAGCTGCTATTCCAGGTCCTGTTCTGTCTCTGACAGAATTACAATATCATCGGCGAAACTCAAGGTTTTTATTTCTTCTCCATTGATTTTAATTCCTACTGCAAACTTTTCTTTTGTTTCCTTTACTGGATGCTCAGTATACAGATTGAATAACATCGGGGATAGGCTACAACCCTGTCTCACTCCCTTCCCAACCACTGCTTCCCTTTCATGCCCCTCGACTCTTATAACTGACATCTGGTTTTTGTACAAATCGTAAATAGCTTTTTGTCTTTCGCTCCCTGTATTTTACCCCTGCCACCTTTAGAATTTGAAAGATAGTATTCCAGTCAACATTGTCAAAAGCTTTCTCTAAGTCTACAAATGCTAGATATGTAGGTTTGCCTTTCCTTAATCTATTTTCTAAGATAAGTCGTAGGGTCAGTACTGCCTCACGTGTTCCAACATTTCTACGGAATCCAAACTGATCATCCCTGAGGTCAGCTTCTACCAGTTTTTCCATTCGTCTGTAAAGAATTCGTGTTAATATTTTGCAGCCGTGGCTTTTCAAACTGATAGTTCGGTAATTTTGACATCTGTCAACACCTGCTTTCTTTGGGATTGCTTCTAAAGAAATGAAGTTATTAAAACTTACTTCCGAGATTTTGTTCCACCACGTGTGCATTTCTTTAATAAATCGTAATTTATCGCATCGTAAATTGGCTCACAGCGTCCTGTACGCGACAGAGGTACACTCTGATGGCAGGAAGTAATAAAATACGCAAACAAGGACAGAGTTGTGTAGAAAACGAAGCGTGGCACTGCACGTCAGTTGAAACGAGATGCCATTTCCATTATTTGTAGCACGAATGAAACTATGAAAACTGGAAACAATACTTCTAACATGCTACAGAGCTATCTAGTGGCAAAAAAATATTCAACCGTTTGACCAATTTTACATATCCCCCCCCCCCCCTTTAATCGTTTACCCGCCCAGTGCTGAAACACTCCACTAAATACGCGCTTTATTAAAAAGTAAGTAAAACGTCGGTAGTCAGTTGTGTCATATGACGTCATATGTCTAGGAATGTGTCGGGAGCGTCACACGCCCTTGTTTGAAAACTTCCGGTGTTGCGTGTTTCGGCTGCCACGGAAACCACGCAACACAGTGCTGACATTAGTGGGCCAGCAGGCAGAATCGATTCGGCGTGCCTGTCCTGCGCTAAACGCACTTACCGTAAGTACGCCGGCCGAGTAATTCCGCGAAAGACACGCGATACGTACCGCCTCGCTCAGCTGGAGCGGCAGCTCCGCCCTGTGTAAACTCCAGGACCAGAGGATCGGGGCGCGAGCGCTTAGCTGCGCTTCACCCGTAGTCGCACAAGCTTAGCCTCAGTGACAGCGAATCCTGAGCTCAGTGCTTTCACATAAGGAACTAACAGCTGGGTTTGAATACTGAATTTTTTTCTTCGACAAAAACAATTTACGCCTCACGACAACAACTTGGACTCGTGGTAAATGTTCTAAGTGATGACCACAGGCATAAATGCTTACAGTACTTTCTTTTGCTTGTGCCTTGTTCCCGCAATGACGCAGGGTCGGCATGGTTAATCGGATTTGGCAATGTTAGATTAAGGGGTGGCCGGACGCCCTTCCTGCTGCCACCCCGTACCCCCTGGGACGGAATTAGTGTACCCCAACTGTCTGTGTTTAGGGTAATCCATGGAAAAGTGCGAATGTGTTCAGATGTCTGCGAGCCGTGTAGGCGGGACGTGGGGACCAGCCCGGTATTCACCTAGGGCTGGGGGGTGTGGAAAACCGCCTAAAAACCACATCCAGGCTGGCTGGCACACCGGCCTCCGTCGTTAAGCCGCCGGGCGGTTTCGATCTGGGGCCGGCGCGCCTACCCGAGTCCAGGAAGCAGCGCATTAGCGCTCTCGGCTAACCTGGCCAGGTGAGTGAGATGTAAGTGATAAGGGACGTAGACTGCACGACTTCCTCGCTGACATAAGGGAGCGGTTGAGAATGAGTCATATCGATCCCAGCCGCGGTATGGTACATTTCTTAACCGGACACGGATCTTATCCCACGCACTTAAACCACCTGAGTCTGAGGCAGACACCTACATGCACATGCGGGGAAGAAGGTTCCCCAGAACACTCTGTCTTTTTCTGCGGGCAATACGCGAACAATAGACATACACTATCCTTAGACTACACAGACACAGACATAGATATATACACAGCAATAAGAGTCGAAGAACAATGGGCACAATTAAACACACTGACAAACAGTATTTCAAAAACAACACATGACGAGTACATGCGGACACGACATTACAGATATGCCTATGTGCAGCGTAACAACAATCTCCAGAGAATGGACAGCGATACCCAAAGTGACAGCGAAAATAGTGACAATGAGGAGGAACAGGAGGAGGAATCTGAGATGTGACAGTAAATAAGCATAAGGTGCTGGCGGTCTAGCCAAGAAAACGCCAAATGCTGTACATGGATGGGCATCTAAAGTAGTTAATACATAGGATTAGTAATAAATAGGATTATTTCTCTACTAATAACCGTGTGTGAACAAATCTCTCCTGTATCCTATCTTTTTATATTCTTCTTAAAAAAAAAAAACAACAAAATTTTATTTATATCTCAACTTTAAATTGTCATTTTGAAAAGTATCATTCTTTGTAAATGTTGTAGATAAAACAAAAGAAAAGAAAACTCTAAAAAGATGAAAGACAAAAATTGTAAGTTGTACGACCCATTTTAAACATCAGGTAACAGGTCTAGAATTTGGCAATAAATAAATAAAATAACCTGGTGGGTCAATGCTTGCAGCACAACGGCACGTAAAAGTTTGCTGCACTGCCTCGAATATTTCTCTTTTTAGCGTTCCGTATCTCAATAGATGCAGGAGCGCTTTTTTGTCCGTCTGTCCATTTGTCTGTTAAGTCACCAAGTTGAAACTTATGTCAAATACCAATGTCTGTGGTCTCTTGGCGGTGTAAGAAGTTTAGGCTTCTAAGTAAATGCAACCAAAAAATTCGGCCATTTATGCCACATATTTTGACACTCGCAAACTCAGCTCATCGAAACCTATAGATGAACAATCTACATATAAAATTACGTTTTTACGGGACCCTCAGACGGCGAGTCCTACTGGCAATTGTCCGGTTTTTTAATGGGACGGGCAGCTACGGTTCTGATAACCACTTCGTCTTCTGCTTCCACTGGGCTGTCTCACACAAAGGATTTCATATAAAGCCGTAGGAAAAATACCCACCATGAACACTCCACAGACAAATATATTTTTTCCGAGGTAGTGCCCACCAAAGTCGATGCAGAAACCCAATGTACCTCAGATGCATTGCTTACTGAAAACTCGTACCGCCTGAAACATTCATTTCCAATTACAATGAAGAGCCAAAGAAATTGGTACACCTGCTTAATATCGTGTAGGACCCCGCGAGCACGCAGAAGTGCAGCAAGACGACGTGGTATAGATTCGACTAATGTCTGAAGGAGTGTTGGAGAAATACTGCGGGGCTGTCCTTAAATCCGTAACAGTACGAGGGGTTGGAGATCTCAACAGCACGTTGCAAGGCATCCCAGATATACTCAATAATGTTCATGTCTGGGGAGTTTGGTGGACAGAGGAAGTGTTTAAACTCCGAAGAGTGTTCCTGGAGCCACTCTGTAGCAACTCTGGAATTGTGGGGTGTTGCGGTGTACTGCTGGAATTGCCCAAATCCGTCTAAATGCACACTGGACATGAATGGATGCAGGTGATTAGACAGGATGCTTACGTACGTGTCATCTGTCAGAGTCTTATCTAGACGTATCAGGGATCCCACATCACTCCAACTGCACACTCCCCACACCATTACAGAGCCTCCACCAGCTTGAACAGTCCTCTGCTGACTTTCAGGCTCCATGGATTCATGAGGTTGTCTCTATACCCGTACACGTCCATCCGCTCGATACAATTTGAAACAAGACTCGTTCGACCAGTCTACATGTTTCCATTCATCGACGGTCCAATATCGGTTATGACGCTCCCAGGCGAGGTGTAAAGGCCGGCCGTGGTGGTCGTGCGGTTCTAGGCGCTCCAGTCCGGAGCCGCGCTGCTGCTACGGTCGCAGGTTCGAATCCTGCCTCGGGCATGGATGTGTGTGATGTCTTCAGGTTAGTTAGGTTTAATTAGTTCTAAGTTCTAGGGGACTGATGACCACAGCAGTTGAGTCCCATAGTGCTCAGAGCCATTTGAACCATTTTTTTGTAAAGCTTTGTGTCGTGCAGTCATCAAGGATGCACAAGTGGCTTCGGCTCCGAAAGCCAATATCGATGATCTTTCGTTGAGTGGTTTGCACGCTGACACTTGTTGATGGCCCAGCATTTAAATCTGCAGAAATTTGGTGAAGCAATAAACTTCTATCACGGTGGACGATTCTCATCAGTCGTCGTTGGTTCCTTTCTTGCAAGATCTTTTTCCGGCCGCAGCGATGTCGGAGATTTGATGTTTTACCGGATTCCTGATATTCAAGGTACATCCGTGAAATGGTCGTACGGGAAAATCCTCTCTTCATCGCTACTTCGGAGATACTGTGTCCCATTGCTCGTGCACCAACTATAACACCATTTTGAAACTCACTTAAATCTTGATAACCTGCCATTGTAGCAGCAGTAATCGATCTAACAACTGCGCCAGACCCTTGTTGTCTTATATAGGCGTTGCCGACCGCAACGCCGTATTCTGCCTGTTTGCATATTTTTGTATTTGAATACGCATGGCTATACCGGTTTCTTTCGCCTTTCAGTGTATTTCTCATCCGAAAAACAGGCAAACCCACGTACTTGTGTATCGTACGGGGCCGGTCATTGACGTACAAACATCACTAGAAGAAGACCCCTCATAAAAGTGCAGCAAGAAATAATACACTGAAAAAAAATGAGTTAAGAGCAAATCGAGAGGTAGGCCAAAGCTGCTGAGAATCGGTGCCCTGACAGCAGAATGTGCTTGTCCAATTGCGCGTTCAAAGTCACTGATCTGCTCTGAGCGACCCATTCTTCTGTTCCTGCTTCTCTGATGATACCACAATACTCCACGCCTCATTTTATAGTGGCGAGCCCACCTCTCGGGATACCTAGTGGTCAATTTCTCATTACTTATGGATGTCCGTACACTTTTGATCAGGTAGGGTAAATGGAAGTAGAACGTGGACGATAAACAGTACAGACAAGAAGAAATTAGAAGCTTTCCAAGAGCGAAGCTACGGATGAATCCTGAAGGTTAGATGCGTAGATGGATATCCTTGTCAAATAGACGTCGGGGGTTGTGCGGCTACCTGGTGGAAGTTTTTCCATTTGAGGCCACTTACGGCGGTTTGGAGCTCGATGAAGATGAAATGAAATGATTAGCACAACACAAACACCATGTCTTCGAGCGAAGGAAATCTCCAACCCGACTGGAAACCGCACCCAGGACGCCGCGATCTAGAGACAGCGACGCTAACCACTACACCACAAACAGCGGGCAGAAGAGAAACTTAATCGAAAGAATAATTTGGTGGCAATCCTCCTGAGGTATCAAGTGATAGTTAATTTAGTAATGGAAAATAAGTTTGGGAAGCGAGGTTAATAATATATATAATATATAAGGCCTAGAGGTTTGACTGCAGTCATTCAGCAAAAAGATTGAGATGGACATAGGGTGCAGCAGGTATTCAGGTTTGAAAATACTTGCACGAGATAGACAAGCATGGAGAGCTACATTAAACCGGACTTCAATCTGATATCAACAACAACAACAAAAAGAACACTGATAACTTAGGAAAGAAACTTTTTTACCAATATCGCTTGTAATAACCTTTATTCTATCTAATGGACTGGTTATTACAATAACTAGAAGACTCATGCATCGGCATGTCAAAATTAAAATAACTATACACTTCACAGTTATTGAGCACATCCGGGCAGTACCTCTTCCCTAGTAGCTCCCCAGGAAGGTTGTGGAAAGCCCTTATGAAAAGCTTTGAGTTGTACCTGGATAGCTCGGTTCCAGATTCGAGTGCTGGTATGGCACACGGCTTTAATCAACCATGTAAATTCATAACAGGATGCAGTGCGCTGTAGCGTGAGATATTCATATAGGAAATAACGTCGGCAGTTTTCTATTATAAAGTATTTCTTAGGTAGTTTGTTAAGGGGCTGGATACAGTTATAGTATAGTAAAATTAAGACATATACTAAATTATGTGTCAAAAAAATATAGAAGATAACCCATGCATACAGGCCACTAGATGGACAGATACTTGGATAAATAATTAGCTTTCAAATACTTTAATTAAAATTGAAGCCATTATGATATGCATTCGCAATTTGCAAATACGATTTTACAATTTCTATAAGATTTACTACTGGCGTATGAAAATTTGTGCCAGATCGGGACACGAACCAGCATTTTCCGCTTCACGCGCGCGCTGCCTTAATCGCCTCGGCTCTCTGATCACGCCTCCAGGACCTATCCAAACTTCCATATGTCCTTGTGTCTACGTCTCATAGTGCTAGCATACAAATCATATGATTCCTGCACAGGGAGAGACACTGTTTTGCTCGTCAGATTACCTTGCTTCGGCATGAAATACAGCAGGGCAGTGTCTGTATTTTGCAGTGTCAGTCTAGTTCGATACGATGTTCATTTGGACATGCTTGCATGTCGGAAGGAACAATGCATCTGACTATTCATATGTTGCCTTACTGTAGAATTTGAGCCTCGAACAATGTTTAGTTTCGTGCTATCCCTCACAACACAACAAGTAATAATCATTTTCCATTTACACATATTGGATTTTATTGCTATAATCCATAGGTAGAACATTCACTAGGATCATCAAGTCACTCCTTGTGGAAAATGTTATACAACTAACTGAGATTATTAACCACTTTTTGAATCACTTTTGCTTCCACTAAAAACTCATATATAGAAAATTTTTCAGTCTTTCGCAGAAATTCTAGTGTATGTTGCACACCGTAATAAGCAGTGCATCCTCCGAAAATTATTCATTCATTAGAGAATAAGTTACATGGGAAACCATTTTGTAAGTATACGAACTGAGGTAATCAGATTATAAGTTTGAAAACTGCTTTACTGTACCTTAGGAAGACTTATGTAAACTAAAACTGTCCAGTTCAATAGCATAATCCTTGCCCTTCTATCTTTCTCGCTTCATTTTGTAGTTTTAGCCCTTTTCCCTACTTTCCTTGCTAGATTATTGTGCCTTTTTTGCTTTCTTTTTTTTTTTTTTTTTTTTTTGGAAGAATTTCTGCTCTGCATGTCTTTATTTTTCAAACATTTTATGATATTTTGCACCACAGATGTTTTAAGTCTCTTAGTAACTTTTAACCTGCCATCCACTCCATCAGTATAAATAATGACATCACAACTCTTAATTTACACTATTCTTCCAAAAAAAAGCCAGTCTTTGGACACATCTTTTAATTTTGAAATGAAATGTCTCAATAGCATGTTGGGTTAATCCACACATACACTTTTTTTATTAACTTAGAAATTAGATCAGTATTACAAAGCATATATACACTATTTGCTCTATATTCCGTAAGACTGATATGGTTTTCACTTTTTTATCGAAGAACTTGGTGTGTGGTTACGATCATTAGCATTGCCTGCGAATCACTATGTCTGTGTCCACGAAAGCACGCATTTTACGTTTATAACATGCTTGGAGTTTCCCATTTCAAAGTCAAAAGGAATCACTGGGAAATATCACTAGAACAAAAACAGAAAGTAGTGGGTAACTGAATAACACAACGCAGCTCAAGCAAAAAATTGTTGTAAATCGAACAATTTTCAAGGACTGAAATGTGCCAGACAAGTATGGGAAATTTATAGTGCCGTTCTGCGACACATGAGAAACACGTGTCAACGTAAAACTGACAGTCAGAAAAAGTAACAGTTAGGAACTAATGGATGAAGTGGGTGTGGGATGTTCATATGGCACAAGCGCACCAACATGTACAGAGTAATCACCTAAAACTTGCACTGCAAATATTGCGGAAATGGAAAATGCTATTGAGGTGCGGTTTTCACAGAATGGATTGATAGTCAGGGGCTCGTATTCTTAGCCAATCAACAGAGTGTAATAATACTTACAAAGTGTATTTTCTGTACAAACTTTTTAATTGGAACAATGTCTATTGAGATTAATAAACTAAAAGCAGGGTAAATTAAAATGTCAGTGGTGTTTGTTGCAGAATTCTAGTGCGAGTCGTTTACGAGTTATTGTATTTTGAAAAGCTCAAGCACCGACACTTGTGCAATACCTGTTGTAGCACACACTGAAGAACAACACAAATGCATAAACTAGTTATGTAGATTCTGACCAGTAACGAGACAATTGACCATCACAGGTTGTGTTCTAAAATGACCACCGGCAGCGACAATACACGCTTCTAGTCCGGTATGGATCGACTGCTGCACACGTGCTAACATTTCAGCGGAGACATCCGATCGGGCTGCTGTAATTCGTCGTTGCGTATCATCGGGTGTAGTTGGTATGTCCTTATAGATAGCGTCTTTCAACTTTTCCCGCAGAAAAAAGTCTATAGGCGTCAAATCCGAGTAGTGGGCCGGCCAAGGTAATAGGTCCTCTGCTTCCAACCCAACGATTTGGAAACAATCCGTAAAGACATACTGTAGTACTTCGTGAATTATGGTATGGACAGCCATCATGTTGATACCAGAGGTTCCTCCTAGTCTGCAGAGAAACGTCTTCTAGCATCCGTGGAAAATGATCTTTTAGGAGGCTGTGATACTTGTACGCATTCAGTGTACCGTCTATGAAAAACGGGCCTGTGAGATCATGGTTCATTATCCCACACCACACGTTTACTCTCCATGGACGCTGATGTTCCATCTGGCGAAGCCAACGAGGATTGTCAACAGACCAATGGTGCATGTTTCGGCGGTTCACCTGACCATGATTAGTAAATGTGGCTTCACCACTAAACAAAGTACATGATACGTCCGGAGTATTCTGTCTTAATGCCCATGTACAGTAGTTGACACGAATCTCGTAATTGTTTCCATGCGCCTCTTGATAGAGAGAGATATGATAGTAATGGAACCTATGACGATGGAGAATGAATAGGACACTTGCCTGACTCATGCCAGTTTCTCGTGCGATCGCGCGGAAGCTAACGTACGGACCAACTTCAACAGCACCAAGAATATTTATTTCTACCTCTTCTGCCGTCACTTGTTTGTTTCTTTCTGTTACGTTGTCTAAGTGTTACAATACCACTTTCACGTAACTGGTTGAAGAGCTTGATAAGTAATTGCCATGATGGGTGGCGTGTATTGGGATATCTTGCCGCATACACCGTACAAGCACGAACTGCATTCTTGCTATATCCTCCACGCACAGCCGGCCGAAGTGGCCGTGCGGTTAAAGGCGCTGCAGTCTGGAACCGCAAGACCGCTACGGTCCCAGGTTCGAATCCTGCCTCGGGCATGGATGTTTGTGATGTCCTTAGGTTAGTTAGGTTTAACTAATTCTAAGTTCTAGGGGACTAATGACCTCAGCAGTTGAGTCCCATAGTGCTCAGAGCCATTGGAACCATTTTTGAACCTCCACGCACCATGAGCATGTCGGCTTTTCCTGCATTACTAAACAGCACTGTGCACTCACGACCTACTGCTTGGACACAATAACTGCTGTCACACACTGACTAGTAAGTCCCATTGCATTCAAGGAACACACAAACACACTGTAAGCAAATATAACAACGTCGTACCTAGCTGCTACGCAGGCTGAATACCACAACCAAGTGTCGGTCTGGCAACTTTTCAAAATACGATAGCTCGTAAACTACTTGTACTAGAATCCTACAACAAACACTACTGACATTCTAATTTACCCTACTTTTAGTTTGTTAATGTCAATAGGCATTGTTCCATTTAAAAAGTGCATATTTGCACAAAAATAAACTTTTTCAAGTATTATTGCGATCTGTTGACTGGCGAAGAATACGAACCCCTCACTACCAATCCATCCTGTGAAGACCGCACATCACTAGCACTTTCCATTTACGCAGTATTTGCGGTGTAAGTTTTAGATGATTCACCCTGTATATTCCTCTGTAACTCTGTAATCCATAGAGATTTTGTATTGAAATCTTCAAGGATGTAAAGCTAAAGGAATGAAGAACTTCTTCGGAGAAATTTTGAACATTGCATTTTTCATGCTCAGATAACTGTACCCGTCTGCCTAATGTATTTGACACATGCAATTGCAGAGAAGTTGTATAGATATGCTATTATTAGTGTAATTTCCAATGAAATGACGAGTAAAAAAGCAAATCAGTCAATTTGCGTTAGCAAAAACAACGTGAGAAGTAAATTCCGTCGGCTTGAGAAACATACAGTAGTGGAATTATTTGACCGCCAGGGGGAATCGATTCAGTTCCGGCAGAACGACAACACGGAAGCAAAGCCGGCAGACAATGTCCACATCAGTGAGCCGCATCAGACACGCACGATACACTGCCCGGCTAATGAGAGCTGAATTCTGCAGAGCGCGTTCTGAGAACGCGAGGCTTTTCATACCGCATCGGTGTGTCCGCTAAAGAACTTTGCTACTGCGGACTCCGAATGAATTCGACACCAATGTCAGTAGCATAGTTCTTTTGCAAGTGCAGCTCCAAATACGCCTCGCGTAATATACAAGCTTGAGTGATAATTTGTAAATTTGTTGTCGAACATATCCACGGTGTGAGAGATGGTGTCCCCTGTTACTAACGCAATCGTCCGCTGTTCGATTCCCAGTTACTAAGTCAGATTTGTCCGCGATTATGCAGCTAGGTGCCTTCACGCCCCTAGTGTAACTCAAAAGCTACTCCATTAAACAAGTTTTAAAAAGACTGTCTAACAGAGGCTTCCCTGCACCAAGTCATCAGTTAACGAGGTGCAGCAATAATCGATAGCAAAATAATAATCTACGACATTAAAAATGCCGCTCAAAGTTTACGATCAACAGCTGCATGTCTTACGAATTGTCACACAAGGAGACGTTAAGTAACATTTTCTGCAAGGCTTGACTGCAAATGAAGCAGATGTACGACGTCAAGAACATGTAAATAATCCACATTCCGCTGGGAGGTTAAGTGGTCGCGCGTGCTGATGTTGCGTAGCCTTGCTATGGCAATGTTTAGTAAGAATAAACTTCACAAGCGTTTTCGTGATTTTGTTACCACTCAGATGAATAGTAAAAAAGCCTTCAGTAATAGATATATAGTCTCTTGACATACCTACGTTAGTTACAGAAATCGGCATCAAGTTCACTTTTTCGAATGGAACTACGGTAATTTCTGCTGCTAGAGTCGTAGACCGCAACGACACGAATTCAACCGCGTTTCATTTCCTACAATAAAGTTAGGAGTTTCGGAGAAATTACAGTATGTACAAATTTGGATTGATTTTTTTAAGTATCAAACAGATCGCTGTCTTTCGTGGAACTTCTCCACTTCATACCGAAATAAGGATATAAACCACGCGGGATAGGGAGGAAATCGACTGTTGTACTGCCATGATACCGGTATCAGAAGGGGACGTAGTTCTTGTGTATAGCCTGCTGATTACTTTCGAAAAACAATCTTTCACAAACGAAGAAAAATAACATATTCTACTACCAACAGCCCCACTGTATGTTTACTATCTTGTGAAATTTGTTGTCAAGAATCGCGCACAGTTTTAAAGTATTAGTGACATTGTAACTATAACACAAGGAATAAGAATAGCCTTCACTATGGAAACTACCTCTCCCGCCCCCTTTAAGTCACGGAACTTGCCGAGATGGGGTGCCTTGCATGCCTCAACGATATGGATATCCGAACCGTTGGTGAAATCAAATCGGATGGGACTGGAGGAGGGGGGGGAGGGGGGCGAGAGAGATGGTTTCTGTGGCCTGACAAACCTGCGGTACCAAAAGAGGGACAGCAGTCTTTTGCGTAGTTGCAGGAGAGCTAGTGAGGATGATTTACTGAACTGGACTTGTAATATCAGTCGACATGGCCTTGCAATGTTAACACTGTGAACAGCTCAAAGCATGGGGAAAGCATGGGGAAACTACAGTTCGGTGAATGCAGCTCTATTGCATGTTTTTATCACGATGGCATACTCTTGAGTAAAATATTCTAGAGGTAAAATAGTGCTTGATTTGATCTCGGGACGGGGACTATGCAAGAGGAGGAGGAGGAGGATATTAGTGTTTAACGTCCCGTCGACAACGAGGTCATTAGAGACGGAGCGCAAGCTCGGGTGAGTGAAGGATGGGGAAGGAAATCGGCCGTGCCCTTTCAAAGGAACCATCCCGGCATTTGCCTGAAGCGATTTAGGGAAATCACGGAAAACCTAAATCAGGATGGCCGGAGACGGGATTGAACCGTCGTCCTCCCGAATGCGAGTCCAGTGTGCTAACCACTGCGCCACCTCGTTCGGTATGCAAGAGGATGTTGGAATTAGTAGAACCAGAACTGGCATTCTACGGGTCGGAGCATGAAATGATTGATCTCTTAATCGGGTAGGCAGGCTAAAAAGTTTAAAATGGGAAATGAATTCGTTGCGGTTAGATATATTGTGAGTTAGTTAAATGTGCTGGCAGAAAGAACAGGACTTCTGGTCAGGTGTGTACCGGGTTAAACACAAAAAATAAAACTGGAGTAATACAGTGAATAAGAAATTAGAAATGTGGGTATGATGAGATGAAAGAGATTATTCAGATAGTTAAGGAAGAAAAAATTTGATTGTGATGCTAGAGTGAAATTTGATGGTAGAGAAAGAAAGAGAATGAAAAATAGTACGAGAACATGTAGTGAGGGGAAAAAATTAAAGGCGAAACGGCTTGACAGAATTTTAAACAGAACATAATTTATTGATAACACTCGGTAAAACAATCACGTAAAAAGGTTGTATACACGGAAGAGGTCTGGAAAAACTGGAAGGTTGCAGATTGAATGTTTAATGGTAAGACAGAGATTTCAAAACCATATTTTAAACTGTAATACGTTTCCATGTGAGGATATCAATGATAAGATTCGCTGAGGACACTGCTACCCTCAGCGAAAGCGAAGAAGAATTACAGGATCTTGAATGGAATGAACGGTCTACTGAGCATCCAATACAGAGTGAGAGTAAATCGACGAAAGACGAAAGTAACGAAAAACACAAAAATGACGACAGGGGGAAAACAGTAATATCAGAATTGGGGATCACGAAGTAGACGAAGTTAAGGAATTCTGCGACCTAGGCAGCAAAATAACCCATGACGGACGGCGCATGGAGGACATAAAAAGGAGATTAGTACTGTCAAAGAGCGCATTCCTGGCAAAGAGCAGTCTGCTATTATCACACATAGGTCTTAACCTGGGGAAGAAATTTCTGAGAATGTACGTTTGGTGCACAGCACTGTATGGTAGTGAAACATGGACTGTGGGAAAACCAGAACAGAAGAGAATCGAAGCATTTGAGATGTGGTGCTACAGACGAATGTTGCAAATTAAGTGGACTGACAAGGTAAGAAATGAGGATGTTCCCTGCTGAGTCGTCAAGGAAAAAAATATGTAGGAAACACTGACAAGAAGGGACAAGACGATAGGACTTTTATTAAGGCATCAGGAAATAACTTCCACGATACTCGAGAGAGCTGTAGAAGGTAAAAACCGCAGAACAAGACAAAGATTGGAATACATCCAGCAGATAATTGAGAACGTATGTTGCAAGTGCTACTCTGAGATGTAGAGGTTGGCACAGGAGAGGAATTCGTGGTAGGCAGCACCAAAACAGCAAGAAGACTGGTGATGACTCAACATTTCCAGGGACAGTTGAAGACTCTGATCATGGTTGAGAATTGTTAATTAAAACTGAAGAAGACGCAAAGAGGAAGCAGATTAAGGACACGGAACTTGGATAAAATGAAGGATCCGGACGTAAGAGTTTCAGAGAGAGCTTTAGGCAACATTAAACTGAAAGAGGGGAAAATAATACAATAGAAGACAAATGGATAGCGTTGAGAGATGAAACAGCGAAGGCAGCAAATCATCAATTAGGTAAAACGACACGACCTTGTAGAAATACTTGGAAACGCAGTTAACACTGAATTGAAATTTGGAAGGAGGAAACATAAAAATGCAACAAATGAAGCAGTAGAAAGGGAATAAAAGTTGTCTAAAAATGAGATTGGCAGAAAGTGTAAAATGCAGGTATTGCTAGATAAATGCAAGGCTAAATAAAAAATAATAATAAAAAAACGTAGAGAATTGATCCGGTTCCACCGATTAGCAGTTCTTATGCTAGAAATGGTGGAATTATGTCCTAATAAGGGGAACGTATGCACCACAGAGCCAACAGTAGAACTTTACGGCCTGGAAAGTATCAGAAGGTTGTGTATGACAAAGAAATATTGATTGTTTTTAAACCTATTTGGGTTCAACAGTGCTCCCATGTAGTTCTACTTTCCTCCTTCACTCTAGCGTTTAGCCGTCTAGCACGGGGTCTGCTTTTTCAACATTTGCTAATTTTATTAAACTTTGTGACTATATACCCTTTCCGACGCCACAGTCGTCAAGTTAACCTACACAACGGAAGTCGCGTGCGGTTTCTGTGTGAATCGTGTAAATTTTTGTTCTATGCATAATCGTATTTTAATTGTTTGTGTATCGTATTCTCAGGGACAACCCAGCAATTACCTAAACGAGTATGGAAAACCGCCTAAACCACACTCAGGCATGCCGGCATTCCAGCAACGGTCGTTAATCCACCCCGCAGACTTGATGTGTGTCTGATCACTTCTCTGTATCATAAACCAGCACACTGCACGTTGCGCTAAACGAGCAAGTTGCTCCCACTGCTTTCCAGCGATCTCTCGATGTAGCAAAAAACATGGATGACATTAATATTAATGATAGCAGCTATTGATATTGGATGTTATAGTACATTTAGTAAATCCCGCCGTCCCACACTTTTACTGCTCCGAATCTTAAGTTCTGATTGTCAACTGGTGACTACAGTTCCGTCCCTAAAAACTAAAAAATTGAGCAGCACCTATACTTCTGTCCGCTATTTCCGCTAAGGACAATAAGGTTTTTTTTGTAAATATTGCAAGGAGAAAACTACAAGGATTGAACAAAAATATGGAAAAACAACGAGAAACGCATGTTTGAATGTACTCTGCAGGTTGCGCAAGAAAGGCAATCTACTCTTTATGTTACAAGCGTCAGTCATGGAGAGAACAGTGTTCTGCAAATCATCCATGTGGCTCTACGCACTATGGGACCAGAGTCAACATATCTCAATATTAGTGAGTCTGTCTGGTCTACTTTGGAGAGAGGTGCATTATCGCTATCCACCTCTATCATCGTTACCTGTACTATCGACTGTTTCACAGAAAGAATGGTATAACATTCCCCTAAAAATCGTACAGGACACGTATTTATCCATTCCGGAACCACTGGAAGATCTTTTGATTGCCAACGGCGTTCTTCCACTGTATTAGGCATGGTAATGTCTTGTGTTCTTAGAATTTTCTTATTTTCGTCCAGCCCCTGTATTCCCACTGTTTCGCAATCTACACACTCGATATTATTAGGAAAATTTATGGTACGTGTTTTGACAAAATGTGCGGCTGAATATTAGGGAAGTTAGCATGTACCAGTACTAGCTTATCTCCGCCGCTCCAGTACGCCCAAGCCTTTCTACCTCGGCTGTTGACTAGCGCATGCCAGTTTCTCTGCCTCCAGTGAGACAAGTTAGCGCACGCTCTTTGAAATGTCCTCGTCATCTGCCGTAAGCTCGCTTTTAATGTCAGAGAACATACACAAGTAAAGAGAACCTGGTCACACGCGGTCAAGCCCCCTGTACAATGAAGAGAACACAATTGAATGTGCATTCGCAAATGGAGCCCATGGATTCGCTACTGCGCAGCATCGTTGACAAGAGTACATCATTACACAGGAGCGAACGGACGAGGAGGGAAAGAATAGCAAAGCATATGCTTTTTGTTATTTTTTGGCACTAACGCCGTCGCGATGAAGTTGCGGTTATAGTCACGATAAAACACAAAAGTACAACCTGACGCAGGAAAAGAAGAATTTTGCTTTCTCAATTTGTGCGTAAACGACAATGTGTGGAGGTAGTGCACTTAGCACTGAATTCGAGCTCCAATTTTCCTGAGCATACGTCCAAAATTTGCACATGTGGCTGTTGATGTTTTTCGCTGGCTTCTCACTACAATTGAGGACATTTAAAAGCAGAACGCTAATTACCGACTATCAATACAACATGAAGAACATTCACGTTTTGGTTATTACCAACTAGAGATATTTACGTAGCAAATAGTTTCTTCAGATTTTTATTAGAAGCGTCTCAATGTTTCAGGAAACTTATAATACAAGGCTGCATTAGAACTATTTATTTACTACAGGTTTCGGTCCAAGGCCATCATTAAGAAGGCGAAAGTGACTACAGAAGCCTAAAATACAAAACTTCATGTGGATAAGGATAATATAAAAGCATTACTTACGAAAACTAGCCAATACAAATCACATGTCACTCGCGTAGAAACATAAAATCACATTAACCATCAAGCTCATGAACAGTGGCAAGGAAGATAATGATTTTCCCGCATCAGTTATTATCGTCATGCAAAAAAGCAAACAACTGAACATACGCAGTCAGGACGTGAACTGAGTAACAACGGTACTCGTAACATCAAAGGTAAAGCCACAAAGATGTCTAGTCGATATGAGCAACTCACAGGTAATTTTAAGATAAAAACAACCGTTACACTAAAGTCATAAGTAACTTTTGCACCAAAGTAGAATAATAAGATACCAAATTAATCACGACAGTACGCAGAAGTGCTGTAAATGCAAGTATGCAAGTATAGTCAACAGGAATAATAGGCCATTTTCGTCAACGCCCTCCCCCCCCCCCCCGCTTGACCTTTGTCTTTATATGTTTCACTTGTTTGTTATTTATGTTAAGATATTTTGACCTTTTATTAGCATATTAAATCACTACTCTGCTTTCTTGTAAGTTGGCATCCAAGCTTGTTGTTATCATGTACACTCCTGGAAATTGAAATAAGAACACCGTGAATTCATTGTCCCAGGAAGGGGAAACTTTATTGACACATTCCTGGGGTCAGATACATCACATGATCACACTGACAGACCCACAGGCACATAGACACAGGCAACAGAGCATGCACAATGTCGGCACTAGTACAGTGTATATCCACCTTTCGCAGCAATGCAGGCTGCTATTCTCCCATGGAGACGATCGTAGAGATGCTGGATGTAGTCCTGTGGAACGGCTTGCCATGCCATTTACACCTGGCGCCTCTGTTGGACCAGCGTTCGTGCTGGACGTGCAGACCGCGTGAGACGACGCTTCATCCAGTCCCAAACATGCTCAATGGGGGACAGATCCGGAGATCTTGCTGGCCAGGGTAGTTGACTTACACCTTCTAGAGCACGTTGGGTGGCACGGGATACATGCGGACGTGCATTGTCCTGTTGGAACAGCAAGTTCCCTTGCCGGTCTAGGAATGGTAGAACGATGGGTTCGATGACGGTTTGGATGTACCGTGCACTATTCAGTGTCCCCTCGACGATCACCAGTGGTGTACGGCCAGTGTAGGAGATCGCTCCCCATACCATGATGCCGGGTGTTGGCCCTGTGTGCCTCGGTCGTATGCAGTCCTGATTGTGGCGCTCACCTGCACGGCGCCAAACACGCATACGACCATCATTGGCACCAAGGCAGAAGCGACTCTCATCGCTGAAGACGACACGTCTCCATTCGTCCCTCCATTCACGCCTGTCGCGACACCACTGGAGGCGGACTGCACGATGTTGGGGCGTGAGCGGAAGACGGCCTAACGGTGTGCGGGACCGTAGCCCAGCTTCATGGAGACGGTTGCGAATGGTCCTCGCCGATACCCCAGGAGCAACAGTGTCCCTAATTTGCTGGGAAGTGGCGGTGCGGTCCCCTACGGCACTGCGTAGGATCCTACGGTCTTGGCGTGCATCCGTGCGTCGCTGCGGTCCGGTCCCAGGTCGACGGGCACGTGCACCTTCCGCCGACCACTGGCGACAACATCGATGTACTGTGGAGACCTCACGCCCCACGTGTTGAGCAATTCGGCGGTACGTCCACCCGGCCTCCCGCATGCCCACTATACGCCCTCGCTCAAAGTCCGTCAACTGCACATACGGTTCACGTCCACGCTGTCGCGGCATGCTACCAGTGTTAAAGACTGCGATGGAGCTCCGTATGCCACGGCAAACTGGCTGACACTGACGGCGGCGGTGCACAAATGCTGCGCAGCTAGCGCCATTCGACGGCCAACACCGCGGTTCCTGGTGTGTCCGCTGTGCCGTGCGTGTGATCATTGCTTGTACAGCCCTCTCGCAGTGTCCGGAGCAAGTATGGTGGGTCTGACACACCGGTGTCAATGTGTTCTTTTTTCCATTTCCAGGAGTGTATGTCTTCAGATTAGAAAACCGATAGATGCTGACATATTGGATTATCTATTTTTGATAACAATTGACAATAGTTCCCCCTCTTTTTATATGTTAGACATGAAATATTTGCATATGTACCTTCTGTAAATTTTATTGTTATGTATTACATTTGTACCATTATATATGATTTTTCATCGATGAATCACATTCTACCTTCTGCCACCCTCCCGCTCATAAAACAATAAGTTTTGCAATATACATATTTAATAGGATTACCGCTTGTGATGGTTGTATGGCTTGTCAGTGTTTCTATGTGTATATTCCTGCCCTGATGATATTCTCTTATTACTGTTCTAATAGATATTTTACTTAAGGTCATTAATAATTGGTTATGGCTGCTAATTATTTTTTATTTGCTTCATTTCCAGTTATTTCCCTAAATCTAATTCTTTATTTTTTCATTTATTTGTTACATGCTTCACCTCCATTTGACTATCAAAAGCTCACTAGTAGTTAGTCAAGCACCTTTAAGTACGACACATTTTGTTGTGTATCGACTCTTCTGCGAGATGCCGGCCGCTGTAGCCGAGCGGTTCTAGGCGCTTCAGTCCGGAACCGCGCTGCTGCTACGGTCACAGGTTCGGATCCTGCCTCAGGCATGGATGTGTGTGATGTCCTTAGCTTAGTTAGGTTTAAGTAGTTTCTAAGTCTAGGGGACTGATGACCTCAGATGTTAAGTCCCATATTGCTTAGAGCCATTTGAAACATTTGAATCTGCGAGATGTATTTCCGTATTATTCCCGGTTACTATGAGATTGGATATTGTATGCTAGATTATTTCAAGTTCACAATAAACATGAAATACTTGTATTTACAGCGCTTCTGCGTACTACCCTTGCGGTTCTCTACAGTAAGTCATTGAGTTTTTTCACAATGTGTACTTTTTATTATCAACGCTGTTTAGTTTTTCTTGTACCTATGATCATAAATCTTATTAGTAATATACTTGGAACCTCAGTTTTAGCCATTTACTCACATATTCCTCGTTTCTGGATCCTTGTCCACTACGCTATGAGTTTTTGAATTGTACGATCTACTGCACTCAAAAACTGTATATAATAACGCTACTGGCAAAAATGCTTTAATTATATTTCAGAATCATTTGTCATGAGCTTGATAGTCAATGTGATTTTAAGTTTCTACATGAGTCGCATGTGATTTGCATTGGCCTTCGTAAGTAAAAGTTTTATATTATCATTACCTACATGACTTTCGTATTTTGAGGTTATGTAGTCACTTTCGTCTCGTTAACGTTGATATAGGCACCAAACGATGGTCTTGGACCGAAACCGTTAGTAAATAAACAGATCTAAACCAGCCACGTGTCGTGAATTTCCTGAAACGTTTGCGGTTGTGAATACTTCGTGTTCGATGGCTGCTCTATTTTAGTTTCCAATGTCTACAGTGAGATATACGAAGCACTTAAACGATTTTATTAAAGCACGTATAAGGAAGACAATGTGAATAAAATATGAGTAGTAATGCAAAGTCGTAGGGCATGAATGGCTGAGAGGTCCCGAAGAGCCGGTTCAGCCGCCTAATGGGAAAGGTATTTCCTGTCCTCCCCGCCCACAGGCACTTTTCCTACGCAAAATATGAGAGTTATGTGTGGAAGTGTATGTGTTAAGTGAAGGTGACTGTAGTGTGTGTGTAAGTGTGTGTGTGTGTGTGTGTGTGTTGGAGATGTTGAGAGAAGGGAGAGGGTGAAACCAACACCGACTCAAAGGAAGGCTTCAGAGCTTGTTGGTGACGTCACGTCAGCTAGGCACGGCGAACGCCAGATCTGTTGCAAGCATACTCGTAATGGTGGTGTCTCCGTCCCTGACACAGGAAAATGTGAAACTATTGGTGGTAGTTGACCAACACACTATGTTCTGAGAGATTTCTCTAAACAATTAATTGTGCAACTCATTACACTTCTTAACAAATAGTGTACTACTGAATATAAATTTCCACCTGTTTTAAGGATTGACATACAAAAACAATCGCACGGTCCAGCAGCAACAGAATTCGTGCTTCTTTACCTTATTTGTAAATCTGAGGAAGTTACGTTTGTACTGGGTTGCTTTTACAAGAAACTGTGAACATATTAGTGCTCTTCTTTAGGTATCTTGGTTGACTATGGAGTGAGGAGCACTGAATGTAAATGAAATATCTTGCGATTGTACACGTTCGGGGAGGGGGTGAGGGGGCGAGGGACAGAAGAAGAGGCAAAAGAGAGATACTTGTTTTATCAAATAAAATTTTTTTATCTTATAAAGTTTCTCCTTTCAGTTGCAAGAGGGGAATATTTATCTTTTCTAATGTGCATGTTTCAAAAAGTTTAAGCTCAGCAGTATTTTCGATGTATGAAGCTATTTTGTTTCCTGTTTAGAATTCCTTTCGTTGAAAACGACTGTAATCTAATGACTGGCAACAGTTGGACATTTACACATGTAAATTAATTCACATTCCCAGTGACGATGTCAAACGAAAATAAATAAATAAATAAAAGAAACGATTTCATTGTAAGGGATTTGGGGTACGTTTCGATAACAAAATGGATCAAATAAATATAGTTACTTGAATGTAAAATTTCCGAAGCTTGCAGTGGGGCAAAGCGTCTTCTCATATTGATCTACGTTTGTTCAGGATTCAGTAATACAGAACTATGATCTTCATTTGTAGCTTTCATCTAAATAAAACTGCAGAATCCAAAACAATACCAAACATTTTGTCCAAAAATAAGAGATTTATAGTGATAAGCACGCCCATGCGTTTCTGCCTGCAACAGACCTGGCGTTCGCCGTGCCTAGCTGACGTGACGCCACCAACAAGCGCCGAGGCCTTCCTTTGAGTCGGTGTTGGTGAGACCCGGTGCCTGTACATAGCCTACTTCTCTCAAAGAGCACCCGACGGGCCGCCGAGCTGAATGTCACCATCCGACGGACGGATCACCGTCAACAGTGTCTCCTGCCCTCACGTCATGAGACACTGCCTAGAGTATTGGATTTTAATGGCGGACATTGCCGCAAATGCTGGTGATCAGAAATTTTACGCCTCCATCTCTCCTCCCCTTGCTGGCCAAATACCGGCAGCGAAACAATCATCGACCAGCAGGATTCGAACCGGCTTAGTTGCGAATCGAGCGGCACCGCACAGACCTTATCGACCTCGACTACGGAGGCGGGCGAATAAAATGCAATCAACCAAGAGTGAAAACGCCAGTAGTGTATATTTTTAATTATATCATAGATACACACCAGCTCTTATTTACTGTCAAAGAAATTTATTTCGCTTCTCCTTTTCTAATACAAAGAGTTACGAAGATGTGTTTAATCACGCCATTCCCGGCTGATGGAAGAATCTAACGAATTTGTCGTCTTTCGACCTTTTGAGAGCCTCGGCAATTTTCTTCCAGTCATATTTCTTTCCCTTCGGCACTTGCGCTGTGGATCTCTTTGATCCCAGAAGCACGTATTATCTATATTCTTCTGTCAACGGCATTACAGTCTCTTCGGAGGTGAGAAGTTTCTGCAATCCTAGGGCCAACGCCGAAAGGACGCGATGGTTCGCCAGAAGACTGACAACTAGAGGAACACGTGGGAACAGAAGAGAATGCGAACTGAACACGATAGAGTGCCATCTGCTCACGCACAGCTTGCGTTTACATCAGAGAGAATTCTCGTTCGCTTTTGCACATTCGCTCGTGTTCCCTACGGTATAAAAGGGACTCACGCTTCACTGTATGGTAGGTATGTAGGACGCTGTTCTTTGAATGTGGAGGCTTCATGGTAGCAAGAATGGTAGGCCGCGTAGCGAGTGACGCAGAAGACGCTGTTCGCAGCAGATCGCTAGTGCTGTGCCCTACTCTGCGGGTTTCACGTTTAGACGGACAACGTGAAGAATATCGGATGGCAACAGCTTTACTTCGAAGGAAGGCGAACTCAAAAGCTGGCTCGTCCAAGGAGGGAGAGAGCACAAAGGAGCGGCTCAAAGAGAAGGAAGCGGCGGAAGCGACACAACAGCTAGCCGGCGAGCTGCTGCTGCGGCTGCCTGTGAAGGTCAAATTCGTGGCCAAGAAGCCCTTCTCTCATTGTATCCCTTCATACGTAGGAACTAAATCGCATAACAGGCGACATGTGACATTCTGCTACTCTGGAAAGAACTAGGCTCTGTACCACACCATAGGCTGTTAACAAAGTTGCGCAGGTACGAATAGGTTTTCAAATACGTAACTAGCTCAAAGGCTAGAATTGAAAGGAGAATCAGCATTGGTCGTATTTTTTTTTGTTTTACTATCCGCAAAATCGATTTTCGGTCACCTAGTGACCATCCTCAGTGCTAGAAGTTAAAAATTTCAGATAATGATCAGAGAGTATAAAACATAACAATTTTGTTATCATGTTTAACGACGCGATAATGTACATATCATTCGTCCCATTTGGACAGGCTATCATTTTTTATAACACTGGTTGTACGCTTCCACGTAAGCACTGGGTCTACAGCCTCAAACCTCTTTTGTTGTTCTAATGAATATTGTTTAATGGTATTTGAATTGTTACTTAGTGGCATTTTTTGTACTATTACTATTTTTATATATTTGACTTCTCAGTTTTAACGTAATATTTACGTAAATCAAGAACGATATACTTCTAACTTCCCACGCAAAATGCTATGTTCTACAGTAAGCAACCGTGTATATTTGATGTCATGTATGTATGGGTTCTGACCCAGTGCTTATGCGGAAGCATATAACCATTGTTATAATAATGCTAGCTTGTCCAAAGGGACAAACGAGAGGTACATCATCATGTCGGTTAAATATGATAACAAAATTGTTTATCCACACCTACAAACTTTTTTGTAATGAACATTGTGTTTCACGGCATTTTAATTATTACGTAATGGCATTTTCGTACTATTACTATTTTTTATATATTAGACTCCTTAGTCTTAACGTAACATTTTACGTAAATCACGAATGTTGTACTTCTATCTTCCCACGCCAGATGGTGGGTATTATGTTTTTTAAAAACCTGTGTCATACCTCATACCATGTTATTCGTATATTATTCTTTTTCATTGTCTTTTTCTCTTTTACTTGTCCTGCACTCTGACAACTTATTATCGATCTGTTTTATGTTTTGTATGTTGGTTTTTTTTAAAAACAATACGCCAATGTATTTTATATGTTTCCTTCCCCCTTCGTCTGCTATGTGTTTTACGTACATTTTAAATTTGAATTACTTCATGATTCACAAATGCACAAGAGTTATTTTGTGATAATATCTTGCAAAACGAGTAATATTGAGTCTTCACGTGACACATGTCACATAGGGGGCGTTCCAAGCCCTATAACACCGAGGTCTGCTGAACAGGTGCATGTAAACAGCGGCCTCAGTTTACGTGATCGCTCTAAGCTTGCTGATACCAGTGCCTACCAATTTTAATTGTATATTACAGGTATGTTCCTACCAACTGTTATGTTCATACGCAGGTGTAGTTGTGATTTTTCTGTTTTATACTCTTTGATCGTTATGTGAAATTTTTAACTTCTAGCACTGAGGATGGTCACTAAGTGACCGAAAATCGATTTTGCGCATAATAAAAAAAAAATAATAAATAAAAAAATACGACCAGTGCTGATTCTCCTTTCAATTCTATCCAACATTTGGTCGTGGTGCAGAGAACACTCCATGAAGTTGCCAATGAATAAATCAAAGGCATTTGGAGTAATAATACACAGTACGTTGTCCTGGATGCAGAGTGTTCATCTACATCTACAACTATATGGATACTCTGCAAATCACATTAAAGTGCCTAGCAGACAGTCCATCGAACTACCTTCACAATAAGTCTCTATTATTCCAATCTCCTACAGCGCGCGCAAAAAAAACACTTATTATCTTTCCGTGCAGCTCTGAATTCCCTTATTTTATAATGATGATCGTTTTTCTCCCTACGTAGGTCGGCGTCAACAAAATATTTTCGCATTCGGAGGAGAAAGTTGGTGATTGAAATTTCGTGAGAATATTCCGCCGCAACGAAAAACGTCTTTGTTTTAACGATGTCCACCCCAAATCTTGTATCATTTCAGTGGCACTCTCTCCCCTATTTCGCGATAATACAAAACCTGCTGCCCTCCTTTGAACTTTCTCGACTTCTCCGTCAGTCCATCTCGTAAGGATCCTACATTGCGCAGCAGTATTGTAAAAGAGGACGGACAAGCGTAGTGTAGGCTGTCTCTTTAGTACATCTGTTACATTTTCTAAGTGTCCTGCCAATAAAACGCAGTCTTTGTTAGACTTCTCCACAACATTTTCTATGTGTTCCTTTCGGTTTAAGTTGTTCGTAATTGTAATTCCTAGATATTTAGTTGAATTTACGGCCTTCATATTTGACTGATTTATCGTGTAATCGAAGTTTAACTGATTCTTTTTAGCACTCATGTGGATGATCTCACACTTTTCTTTATGTACGGTCAATTGCCAATTTTTTCACCATACAGACACCTTTTCTAAATCGTTTTGCAATACGTTTTGATCTTATGATGACTTTATTAGTCAATAAATGACAGCATCATCTGCAAACAACCTAAGACGGCTGCTCAGATTTTCTCCATCAGAGCCAAATGTATCGTCATGGGTGCCAAAACGTAATTTAATAGGACGCGCCTGTTTTCCATGTTTGCTGATGACGCTGTTGTGTGTGGGGTGAGAGTGATCGTCGAGAGACTTCAAAAGAATTCAGCTTGGCTTGGGCGAATTGTCTATATGGTGCGTCGAATGGCAACTTGCTTTACATGCGGATTAAAGTAATGCTTCGTAAAACACTCATTTAAACTAACGTCTTGGTGGAAGTGATGTTTATTCTTGAAATTAGTGGTAGCTCAGTGACTGAATGAGACAGATGTTTAATTGCTATATGTTCATGTACTTGCTGACTTGGGAGGAATAATTAAATTGTAACTGAATGACTGTAAACAACAAATGATTAAGAAAAAGATATGTGAGAAGAAACGAGAAAGGGCACGAACGGAGAGAGCGGAATTTAAAGCACTGAAGAAGCACAAGATTCCGTCTGCAGGACAAATGACTGAATTACCGGAGAGGCACAGAAACTGAGACACGGGCTGTGGCGGGCGAGCCGTCGATCTTCTTCCGTCCGGCAGCGAAGGCGACCGGACGTAGTCACGGCCGGCGAACTGTCTGACACTGTCTTAAGCGAAAACTTTAGGCACCAACTCCAACATCACCGAGTCGGATTTTACAATTTTTTTGACAGTGTTTATCTAAATCTATAAAAACGGGTTTATGCATCCGCGGAGAGAATGCCTGTATCAACTTAGTATCAGGAAGCAGTTAACCTGGGATAAGACATCGTTAGTACCCTATTTGTGTAAAAAAAAAAGCCTGTAACCCCTGTAGTAACTTTAACCAAACTTGGTACACATGTAACTTACAAGGGAAACTCCCCGTAGTACCCACCTCAGATTTAGTGGTAAGAGGGCCAGTGCACAGCCTGTCAAAAACTGAACACAGATGAAGCATGAAAACAGGGAGAAGCTATACTGAAGAAAAGCAAAATAGAAATAGTGAATGGTTCAAGGACAAGAAGTGCAATGCAGCAATATAGAGTAGCCTGAAAGAGCAATGGGGTCGTGGTTAAGTGCCGGTACGGTAGCTCTGCTTGTTCGGTCAGAGGGTTAGGTGCCCTCTGTAATAAAAGAACTGAGTTAACAGATCAGCGATGAACTTGAACGAGAGTGATGAGACGTCCGCCCTAACAAATACAACGACCAATAACGGAAAAAAAGTTAGCAGCCCTCTGTAATAAAAAAACTGACTGAATCAACGATTTACTTGAAAAGGTGTCATGAGACGTCCGCCCTGAGCAAATGCAACGAACAAAATGAGATTTTTTAAAAAAGTAGTCCCGGTGTTGGACTACCTAGCGGTCGAGACGTGTTCAAACCACCCTCGTACCAACTTTTTTTTTTCGCTATTCGCTGTATTCAAATTTGTGTCTGTGTCGTGGTGTAACGTCCGTCTGCAACGGCGAGGTGTAAGGTAGGGACCTATAACGACAGTTGATTCTGCACATCTACTCCATTAGGAGCCGAAAGCAAGTGGCTTTCGAATGGGAACCGCAAACGTTTGATGGCAAGGCGACAAGTCAATCGAATCTTCCACTGGAAAACACGACTGCTGTGTCATACACGGCATTAGTGACAGAACGTGTGTTATATGATAGGAATCTCTTATCGACGAACCTAATTTGTACGGCTGGCAAGTGAGTGAGATATGCCGCCTTGTCCGATTTAGGTATTCGTATGAATGTGAATGTGATCACTCACAGAAAAATGATGAAAACATAATGGTTGGTCACATAACGTGCAACAAATGAACGCAATAGTTTCACAATCACACAGTTTCTGTGTAGTTTCACAATCACACAGTTTCTGTGTTCTCTGTCAAAACATACCACATTTTCAACGTTTTAGAAGTGGCGTTCCGCTTTGGAAGTTTTCACTCTTGAATTCCTTTGTTGTAACACAATTCGCACCTGTTTGTTTTCATTTCTGCGAGACGTCTATGTGGTATCTCGTCTGCTCTCACTACTCATCACATTTACTTGCGTCGGTAACGTATTCCTACCACGTGAATCATATTCTATAACCAATGTATAGTATGACAACAGCCAAGACTATAGAAAGAGAACAAACACTTCAATGACTGGACGGACACTTCATAACGTTGTGAAAAAATAAATTTTCTGATTACGGTTGTTCCGGTTTACAGTCCAACATCGTGACCACTTAAGGACGACGCCGCAGCTACTCAAATCCACTCGATATTGCACTTGTTAAGCTTGGACCGTTCACTGTTTTTATTTTGCTTTTTTTCCCAGTTGAGTACACCTTCTTCCTGTTTCCATGCTTGACCTGTGTTCAGTTTTTGGCAGCCTATCCACTGGACCATCTTATCATTAAATCTGAGGGGTATGTGATGGGGAGTTTCCCTTGTTAGTACCAAGAAGTAATTAACGTGGGATAAGACATCATTAGTAGCATATTTCTTTAATCGTAAGTCTGGAACTTCTGCAGTAATTTCAACTATACTTCGTACACATATGGCTTTCTCTATTGAAAACGTACAGTTGCGATAGAACAGATATACTTCGCACTCACATGACTCTTACTACATGGAAAATGTACGGTTCTGATGAAGCACCTCTAGGAGTGCGACTGTGTAGGGAGTGATGTGTTAGAACAATCAAAAACGAACTTTCTCCAGTCGAATCCATAGTTTTCGTGATTTTAGCTTGATTGGTGACAGACCTAGCTACGTTTAGCCTCTTGGAATTGGGGTGGCGGTTCGAATGAGTTGCACGTAAAGCCTAACTCTGTCACCCTTGCAGTAATTTCAGCTGAATTTGTTTCCCATATGATCAACCAAACGAAAAAAAAATGCTGTTGTGGCCTTTAGTCCACAGATTCGTTTTATTCCGCTCTCCACGCCAGCCTGTCCTGTACAGGTCTCTTCATCTCTACATAACTGCTACAATCTGCTCATTGTTTTCAAGTTTTGGCCTATCTCTGCAAATTTTACCCCTACACTTCCTTCCACTACCAAACTGATGCCTTGATGCTTCATAATGTCCCCATTCAACCAACCAGATCGTTACCCTGCAAAAAATCAGATCGTTACCCCTGCAACGACTGACTGTGCTGTTAACCCTCTTCAAAACCAATATTATTAGTCTGGTTTTCCACAGATTCCCTTACTATCTGGTTGAATCTACAATATTTGTGGCTCATTTACGCACCAAGCCCTCCACTACGAGCGAGAGCCATGGTTCGCTGTCTTGTTGTTATTATTGAATTGGCATTCTGCCTGTCAGTGATACAGCCAGTTTGCTAATCCTCAGGAAATGACGGTCGCTTCTTAAAGCACATATTACGAGGCGTGTTTTTTTTTTAAGAAAGTACCGTTTCGAAATTAAAAAAAGACGTGCTAAGATATCTCAATAATTTTATTTTTACATGAAAGCCTGTACCTTAATCTACTTTTCTATATAATTTCCGTCAATATTGAAGCACTTGTCATAACGTTGTACCAGTTTTTGAATACCCTCCTCACAGAAGTCTGCCGCCTGACTTGTTAACCACTGCATCACCACTGTTTTGACTTTGCCATCGTCTTGAAGACGCTGACCGCCCAGGTGTTTCTTCAAGTGCAGGAACAGATGTAGTCACTGGGCGCAAGATCGGGGCTGTACGGAGGATGATTTCGAGTTTCCCATCGAAAAGATGTGATGAGATCTTTGGTCTGATTCGCTAGATGGGGACGGGCATTGTCTTGCAGCAAAACGATGCCTTTGGTCAACTTCCATGGACTGTTGTTTTTATTCTGGTGTGACGTAGGCCACCCATGTTTCATGGCCCGTAACAGTTTGGCTTATGAAATCATCACCGTCGTTGTGGTACCGCTCAAGGAAAGTCAATACACAGTGTAAACGTTTGGTTTTGTGGACATCCGTCAACATTTTCGGTACCCAACGTGCGCACAATTTTCGGTAATTCAAGTGCTCGGTCACAATGCCATACAAAACACTACGAGAAACGTTAAGAAAGTCATCCCGCAAGGAGGAAATCGTAAAGCTTCTGTTTTCTCCCACCTTATTGTCCACTTCCTGCAGCAAAGTTTTATTAACGACCGAAGGACGACCACTTCGTTGTTCATCATGCACATTTGTGCGGCCATCTTTAAATGCTCTCACCCACTTTCTTACCATTACATCACTCATAATGTTTTCTCCGTAAACTGCACAGATCTCACGATGAATATCGATCGCTTTTAGGCCCTTAGCACTAAGAAATCTTATAACAGTCGGTAATTCACAGTCGGCGGGACTCACGATTATCGGAGGCATCTTAAACATTCAGTACACAATGTAAACAAGGAAGAATCGGACTGTAATTGCATCAGTGCGTAGATTAAGGCACAGGCTTTCATTAAAAATAAAATTATTGAGATATCTTAGCACATCTTTTTTAAATTTCAAAACGGTACGTACTTAAAAAACACGCCTCCTATATGGGAAGCCCATTAATTTTAATAGCTCTAAGTATTTCCGTCCTTATTTCATTTACAGGCTTCAATATACATTCAAAGCATGCAGGTACAGAGAACACATACAGTAATAACACATTTAAAATCTACATCGTCATAGAATGTACACGAAGCCGAATACTCCGCTTGACAAACCAATTACGTCACCCGAAGTCCAAGGAGCCCGAGAGTAAGTTGCCTTCCACTGATATTCTCTCTCTCTCTCTCTCTCTCTCTCTCTCTCTCTCTCTCACACACACACACACACACACACACACACACACACACACACACACACACACATATATATATATTCACCCCCCCCCCCGTGCTCCTGCCCCCCCCCCCCCCCCCGCCAGCACCAATTGCCGAACTACTCTCCACCAACAGGCAATTCTCGGATGAGAACAGATTGTAGCGCTGACAGTAGTGCTTCCGAATTTTTCATGTGAAAACTCTTAACACTGTTTAAATAAAACAGAGATTATTAACGTGATACATCTTTCTTTTTCATTTCCACATATTTGCAACCCTCTGTCGCTAGAGGGCTCCGAATTTTACCGTTGAACGTGTCGGCGTGTAAAGTAGCTCTTTCGGTGCGTGAGAAACAGCGTGCTGCAATGGAATGTCGATTTCGAAAAGTTCGTCCACACACTGAGCACCCTCTCCTTCCGTTTGACAATGCCACACCACACACCAGCGCTGCGATATCCGATACCTTTGGTTCGCGGTCATCCACCATCCCTCATACAGTCCAGATTTAGCTGTATCCGATTTTCATCTGTATCCAAAACTTAAGGAACTCCTTCGAGGACTTCACTCTGACAATGATGAAGCGGTGCAAGCAAAGGTTGCGGCTCCGTCAATGAAGTCAAACTTTCTACAGTGACGGTATCAACAAACTGGTCTCTCGTTGGGAGAAATACGTACGTTGCCAGGGTGACTATGTTGAGAAATATGTAGATATTATGAGCGAAGACGTTGAATGTTAATAACATTAGTTCTATTGAAAGAGCTTTAAGACTTTTGGCATAAAAAATCGTAGGTTTACTTTCCAGCACGCCCTCATACTAGTAGTTTTGAACGATGCTACTGAAGTAACAACAGCTCTCCGGTTACAAAGACAGGAAGGTGGTTAGAGAATACATCGTATATTCGTTAGCCAACTAATACAGGCCACAGGACCGTAGCTACACTCATGCTCATAAATTAAGGATGACTGAAGAATGTGGTGCCACACAACGTGGCACTACACAAAACTGGCGCTAATAGCATAGGCACATAGGGAACACACACACGACACAGATCTCTAAGTCCACGGTATTGGTGATAAGTTGAGAAGACCATCCCGAAACGCATATGCTACAAAACGCCAATGTTTCCTGCGCATGTACCCCGACATCAAATGGTTCAAATGGTTCTGAGCACTATGCGACTTAACTGCTGAGGTCATCAGTCGCCTAGAACTTAGAACCAATTAAACCTAACTAACCTAAGGACATCACACACATCCATGCCCGAGGCAGGATTCGAACCTGTGACCGTAGCGGTCACGCGGTTCCAGACTGAAGCGCCTTTAACCGCACGGCCACTTCGGCCGGCCACCCCGACATCAATATGGGACATGATCACTATGCACACGTACACAGGTTGCACAACGGGTTGGCATACTCTGGATCAGGTGGTCGAGCAGCTGCTGGGGTATAGCTTCCCATTCTTGCACCAGTGTCTGTCGGAGCTCCTGAAGTGTCTTAGGGGTTTGAAGACGTGCAGCGATACGACTACCGAGAGCATCCCAGACGTGCTCGATCAGGTTTAGGTCTGGAGAACAGGCCGGCCACCCCATTCGCCTGATATCTTCTGTTTCAAGGTACTCCTCCACGATGGCAGCTCGGTGAGGCCGTGCGGTATCATCCATCAGGAGGAAGGTGGGACTCACTGCATTTGTTCAGTCATCTGTAGACTGTGTGTCTGGAGACAAGTATTCCAGTGGCTGCGCTAAGGTCCCGAGCAAGGCTACATGCAGTACCCCGTGGCCGTCTGCGGGAACTGATGGTGAGAAATCGGTCTTCTTGTGGTGTTATACACTGTGGACGTCCCGCACTGTAGCGCCTGGACACGTTTCCTGTCTGCTGGAATCGTTGCCTTAATCTTGAGATCACACTTTGTGGCACACGGAGGGCCCGTGCTACGACCTGCTGTGTTTGACCAGCCTCCAGTCGCCCTAGTATTCTACCCCTCATAACGTCATCAATATGTGTTCTTTGAGCCATTTTCAACACACAGTCACCTTTAGCACGTCTGAAAACGTCTGCACACTTACTCGGTGCACCGTACTCTGACATGTACCAACACACCTCTGCGTATGTGGACTGCTGCCAGCGCCACCGTGCGACGACCGCAGGTCAAATGCACCGCGTGGTCATACCCCGAGGTGATTTAAACCCGCAATCCGCCCACCAGAGCGTTGTTTCACCATGTATCAGCATTATCCTTAATTTATGAGCGTGAGTGTAGTTCCTAAACTTGGTGATAACGCTTGACGGAAAACGGTCATACTTTCGAATGGTACAGGCCACCAGAAGAGGACCCTTTCTTCTATCTCTGTATTTTTTTTTCGTTCTGGTCCGTAGTACGACCATCGTGTGAGAAATTATACTTTTCTTTCTCGGGTGGCTACTTCCAGTAGACGTTTTTCGGTTTCCTCGCTGCCGCGTTCACATGACGTGTTAGAAAATTCCAATGATAGTTCTTGAAGGCTCAGTAGGCAAGTTCTGTTAACTCGAACAACAAAAGCAACCACTCATCTTATGCTGAAGGGCAGAAACCTGAGTGAAAAGTTAAGAGGTTGGTGCAGGTGGGAATTCCTATTGCCATTGTAGCGATTTCGCAATCTTCCGCTTATTACTGATTTTAGAACCCCGCAGACGCCGTAATCAGTTAATAATCTGCTTCACCGAATAACCCGCCAAGTGGTTGGCGAATGATTTACACGCTACCATGTTACGTGCACGTAACGCGAGTAGTCGATCCAGAAAACGTCGCTTTTGTAAACCAGACTTCAGAGTACGCTTATATATATGTGGGGCGTAGACTGCAACTGCCTCACGAACACCAAAACTGATGTCTTAACACTACCAATTCAATGAATGTGAAACCAAGGCTACGTGAAGACCGTAACCGAAACGAGCTGTTTGGTGAATGAAGCTGCCACTTAAGGCTTTTCGGTTGGAAGAGGGGGGGGAGCGAGATGGTGGAGGGGGGGTCCGGAACGATGCCAGTGTTTCCACAGACTGGGCCGTAACAGGGCAGCAGACGCTGAAATGTCGCTTGCTGTTTGCTCTTCGGTCACGGATCCCCTAGTCGTCAACGTGGGATTTATCGTTTCGTAGATTTGCGCCCGCTTGACGTCTGAGAGACGGCGTCTGGTGACGCCGTCTTGGCCACGAGAACCACTATAGAAACTCATAAACTATTGTGAAAACGTCTAGATACGGCTGTGTACTGCGCTCCGTATCTCAAACGACTCGCCGTGTGCTACTTACTCTCTCCACCGCAGAGCGCAGAAGAGACTTGCTCTGTGATACTCTTGTTATGAGGCGAAAGTTTTTAAACGCCGACACACAATCGTAACTGCTGAAGATGCAGTACAGATTTCTTAAAGTATGACAAGATGTTGAAGTATCAGAACGAGACTCACTGGTCAGTAGCTCGCAGCTCACTGCTTTCTCTGGTGTTAGAGATAGGAAGTATAAGGACAAAAAGTTACATATTATTTTAAATAAAGAGAAACAGGCGAATAAGTCTGGTCTAAGGAAGAAGGTGTCGACGGGGAGATATCTGAATGCGCTAATTTCTCATACACATGATATTGACTAATTTCTGATTACATCAGTTGTCACGTGTAAGTTATCGTATTTTTATGTTACCATATATATATATATATATATATATATATATATATATATATATATATATATGTTTATAATGTGTGTGTGTGTGTGTGTGTGTGTGTGTGTGTGTGTGTGTGTGTGCATGTTGATCAAATGCCATGTAATCACTATTGGAAACAGTAATTCTTCTGTGTTCGGTTTTTTTTTTGTGTTGACTGTTTCGCAAAAATTGTAGTTAACAATGTGCCACTTAGTAATATACTTACGTATTATTACTATGACTAGTTTTCTTCTCCCTTCTTCCTCTTGGCTGGTACAGCATGGCCAGACGTGGGATTCTCTCTGCACTCGTTCTTTGTAGGTGATATTTCCATAACGTTTTATTTTGTTCACCCTTTTCATTAACATTATAAATATATAGTTCATTACTAATATTTTCATTTCGTATACGGTTTTCCTTGGTAATACCTCTCATTTTCCTAAGAAATCTCTTATCTACTGCATGTAGTTTGCTTTTATCACCCATTTTGGGGATCCATGATTCATTTCCATATAGCGATACAGGTGTAACCATTGTTTCATAAAATTTTAATTTAGTTTTCGTCCGTAGTTGGTACTGGACTGTATTGTTCATCATTCTGCATAATGATTGATATCTGTTAATCTTAGTCCTTGTTCATGTCATAACTTACATCGCACCCTAAAAAGTTGGAGACCGGCTGAAGTGGAGTATTATCTATTCTTATTTTTGAGCATGTAGGGTGTTTCCCATGATGATCCATATCTTTAGTCTTCTTTGTTCAAATTCTAAAGTTATATTGTTTTCCGTAATTAATGTAATTAATAGAATGCTTTTTATAATTGATCTTCACATTCTTCCAAAATGGTTACATCATCTGCGTACAAAGGGTATTAACATATTTATTTATATTAAGCTGTATACCCTGATTTGCTTCCTGTCCCCAGTTTTTAATCAAATCGTTTATATATACAAACATCAAAATAAGGTTTTCATCACCTCGGTTCCGAGAGTTTCGGAACCTGTACAGAAAATTGGAATAGGGATCAACATAAAAAATATTTCCGTCCTTTTTATTGCTCATGAAAGCCACATACTGCATGTTGTACTACCATACAGCGAGACCTTCAGAGATGGTGGTCCAGATTGCTCTACTCACCGGTACCTCTAATACTCAGTAGCACGTCCTCTTGCATTGATGCATGCCTGTATTTGTTATGGCATACTATCCACAAGTTCTTCAAGGCACTGATGGTCCAGATTGTCCCACTTCTCAGGGGCGATTCGGTGTAGGTCCCTCAAGAGTGATTGGTGGATCACGTCGTCTTTAAACAGCCGTTTTCAATCTATCCCACGCATGTCGATAGGGTTCGTGTCTGGAAAACATGCTGGCCACTCTAATTGAGCGATGTCGATATCCTGAAGGAAGTCATTCACAAGATGTGCACGATGGGGGCGCGAATTGTCGTCCATGAAGACGAATGCCTCGCCAGTATGCTGCCGATACGGTTTCACTATCGATCAGAGTATGGCATTCACGTATCGTAAAGCCGTTACGCCGACTTGCATGACCACCAGCGGCCTACGTCGGCGCCACATAATGCCACCCCAAAACAGCAGGGAATATCCACCTTGCTACACTCGCTGGACAGTGTGTCTAAGGCGTTCAGCCTGACCGGGTTGCCTCCAAACACGTCTCCGACGATTGTCTGGTTGACGGTATATGCGACACTCATCGGTGAAGAGAATGTGATGCCAGTTCTGAGCGGTCCATTAGGCATGTTGTCGGGCCCATCTGTACCGCGCTACATGGTGTCACGGCTGCAAAGATGGACCTCGCCATGGACGTCGGGAGTGAAGTTGCGCATCATGCAGCCTATTGTGCACAGGTTGAGTCGTGACACGACGTCCTATGGGTACGCGAAAAGCATTATTCAATATGGTGGCGTTATTGTCAAGGTTCCTCTGAGCCATAATCCGTATGTAGCGGTCATCCACTGCAGTAGTAGCCCTTGGGCGGCCTGAGCGAGGCATGTCATAGACAGTTCCTGTCTCTCTGCATATCCTCCATGTCCGAACAACATCGCTTTGGTTCACTGCGAGACGTCGGACACTTCCCTTGTTGAGAGCCCTTCCTGGCACAAAATAACAATGCGGACGCGATCGAAACGCGGTATTGACCGTCTAGGTGTGTTTGAATTACAGACAACACGAGCCGAGTACCTCCTTCCTGGTGGAATGTCTGGAACTGATCGGCCCTCGGACCCCCTCCGTCTAATAGGCGCTGCTCATGCATGGTTGTTTACATCTTTGGGCGGGTTTAGTGACATATCTGAACAGTCATAGGGACTGTGTCTGTGACACAATATCTACAGTCAACGTCTATCTTCAAGAGTTCTGAGAACTGGGGTGATTCAAAACTTTTTTGGTGTGTATATATACATTAAATAAGGCTGGCGACAGGCTACAGCCTTATTTTCGCTGGTAATTTCTTCAGTTTTATTATTACCAACTTTTATTGTTATTTTTGTGTCCATGTATAAGTTTTTTTAGAGCTTCAGTAAGATGTCTATGATATCTAGCTTTAGTCATTCGTGTTCCATCGTTTCTTTTCTGTTCACACGGTGAAATGCTTTGTTGAAGTCAATAAAAGCTATATGCATTTCTAAATTGATTCTCTTCGTTTCTTTAAACTTCTTTTCATGGTAAGCATATCACAGCAGAAGCGGCCTTTCTGGAATCCACATTGTTGTTCTAATAGGAGAGTCTCTGTTATGATTGTTAAAAGAGTATTGATTATTTTTGCAAATATTTTATAGGCTGAGTTTAGGAGGTGGATTTTCCAAGAGTCTCGAATTTTACACCAGTGCCATCACTCATTAAATAAATGTAATAATCTAAAGTCACAAAACCGACCAGCACATTTTAAAAGTTCCATATTACTACCATCTAGTCCATATGCTTTCCTGTTTTTCACACTTTTTAAAACAACTTGCAGTTCTTTTATTGTGACTGAGTATGCTGTACTATTATGTGATGTTTCCCTCGTCCGCCTCCTCCTTCAGTTCTCGTAGCCTACATAGGAGTGATAGTTTAGACTGATTAGACACCTGAAGATGAGCCCACAAGCCTCAAAACACATCCTGCACTTAAGAGTCTCGATTTGTGATTGAAGGTGTTTTGTTTTATATTTTATGAAAATATGTGCTCTGCATATACTATTCAAGTATGATTACAGTTTAGCTATCAAAGTAAGATACCTTAAAAATACTAAGCGGACAACTATCAGTTGTTTGAGATACAATAAGGTTTCATAAATTTAGACAACACAGAGCAGTGTATGATCGCGGTATCACGTGTAAATCCGAGGAGCCGCCAGCCATAGGGGGACCAAAAAAATGTGAAGATAGCTTTAACATAGGGCGAAAATGGTCATAATAAACAAATATTACTGGGATCTCGACTGTTGTTTTCACCACAATAAGTTTTGCAGATTTCTTGTGAAATGTAGTTCTTCGGGCGCGACACGATTTCTAACCTATCTAATCAGTTACCAGAATTAAAAAAAAGGCAAATCCAGAATCTTGGCTTCCCTTGGATTAATTTTGTGCGGAAGCCCAAGATGATAGACGAAAAGTTACACAAGAAAATCCTTAGCTTAAAATTTTTGAAAACATTATCAGCGATCTTACATTAATATGATAATTAATAATCAGCCTTGATCGCAAATTCTTTTAATCGGAGTGACTGGTTTCAGTCCTTAAGGATCATCTTCAGACTCTGAAATAACACAAGTACAGATAGAGGGATCCTTACAGTAACGCATATACACTGAAATAAGATTACAAACTACGTACACCCAGAACGGCAGGTGGACTTCCATGGAGCAGGCTGCGCCGATCCACGACGCTGAACTGACTGCTAAATGGGTAGTTCTTTTTTTTTTTTCCTTTATTGTAATTTTAAACTCCTATACAGGTGGGCTGTCAGCAGCATAGTACGCTGCTCTTCAGCCTTAAGTGGAACAATAAACATGACAGAGAGGTGATATATACAATACAAAAAAACGGCGGGCAAAAAATGGAGATACAAAAAAACAAACAAACAAGAAGCCGTTCACGTTGGGCGAAAAAAACACTAACACTTGGATACACGGCGCACAAAACACGGAGAACGGCGGCGGCACATGTGAACAGTTGAGTTGCAACTGCATGAAACACAAAACGATGCACACACACTAAACACTGATGGCGATGATCTCTGGCGCGCGAATGTTCACTGAGCGTGTACGAGTCCGGGGACCTGCCAAGAGAGGAGGTGGAGGAGGAGGAAGGGGAAATGGGAGAGGGGAGAGCAGAGATGCCATGGGCAAAGGAGGGAGGGGGAGGGAGGAAGGGGGAGGGGAAGCCCGGGGGAGAGGGGAGGAGGGAGGGGGAAAGGAAAGAGAAGGGAAGGGAAAGGGGGGGAGGGAGGGTGCCTAAAGGAAAGGACACAGGAGGTGGGACGGGAGGATCAAAGTTGATAGGAGGGGTAGATGCAGGGGAGGAGGACACCATCAGGGAGGGGGAGCTGGCGGAAGCCACCTTGGGAGAGGGTAAGGAGGGTGGAGAGATGGAGACCGGGTGGGACATGGGAATACAGGCGCGGCAGCGGGCGGGGGTGGGTGAGGATCGGGGAGACGAGCAGGTGAGGAGGGTCGAGTTTATGGGAGGTGTACAGGATCCGTATCCTTTCAAGGAAAAGGAGGAGGTGGGGGAAGGGGATGAGATCATACAGGATCCACGTGGGGGAGGGGAGACGGATGCGATAGGCGAGGCGGAGAGCATGGCGTTCAAGGATTTGGAGGGATTTATAAAAGGGGGGGGGCGGAGATCCAAGCCGGATGGGCATAACAAAGGATAGGGCGGATGAGGGATTTATAGGTGTGGAGGATGGTGGAGGGGTCCAGACCCCACGTACGGCCGGAGAGGAGCTTGAGGAGACTGAGTCGGGAGCGTGCCTTGGCTTGGATTGTCCGGAGGTGGGGAGTCCAGGAGAGGCGACAGTCGAGGGTGACGCCAAGGTACTTAAGGGTGGGAGTGAGGGCGATAGGACGGCCATAGATGGTGATGGAGAAATCAAGGAGGCGGAAGGAAGGGGTGGTTTTGCCTACAATGATCACCTGGGTTTTGGAGGGATTGACCTTGAGCAACCACTGGTTACACCAAGCGGTGAACCGGTCAAGATGGGATTGGAGAAGGTGTTGGGAGCGCTGTAGGGTGGGGGCAAGGGCAAGGAAGGCGGTGTCATCGGCAAACTGGAGAAGGTGGACGGGGGCTGACGGCGGCGGCTTGTCCGCCGTGTACAAAAGGTACAGAAGGGGGGAGAGGACGGAGCCTTGGGGCACACCGGCAGAGGGGAAAAAGGTGTAGGATCTGTGTTATGGATGGTGACATAGGAAGGACGGCGGGAGAGAAAGGAGCCGATCAGACGGACGTAGTTAATGGGAAGGGCGAAGGTTTGGAGCTTGAAGAGGAGACCGGAATGCCATACGCGGTCATATGCACGTTCGAGGTCCAGGGAGAGGAAGATTGCGGAGCGACGGGAATTAAGCTGTTCGGAAAGGAGTTGAGTGAGGTGAAGGGGAAGGTCGTCGGAAGAGAAGGACGGCCGAAAGCCACACTGGGTAACGGGAAGGAGGCGGTGCTGGCGGAGATGCTGGTGGATGCGGCGGGTGAGGAGAGATTCCAGCACCTTGCTGAAGACCGAGGTAAGGCTGATGGGACGGTAGGAGGAGACGGCGGACGGCTGCTAAATGGGTAGGCAGGGAGTGGTCTTAAATAGCACTAGTCCCACTCACCGTACTGTCTGATGATGTCATACACAAGACGGTGAGTGGGACTAGTGCTATTTAAGACCACTCCCTGCCTACCCATTTAGCAGTCAGTTCAGCGTCGTGGATCGGCGCAGCCTGCTCCATGGAAGTCCACCTGCCGTTCTGGGTGTACGTAGTTTGTAATCTTATTTCAGTGTATATGCGTTACTGTAAGGATCCCTCTATCTGTACTTCTGTTATTTCAGAGTCTGAAGATGATCCTTAAGGATTGAAACCGGTCACTCCGATTAAAAGAAATTTGCGATCAAGACTGTTTTCTAATAATCAAATCCTTCGCTATTATGCCGAAGGAGAGACAAAACACCAAGAAAACCGAGGTTATAAACTTCTTGTGAACTGAATGGGTAGATTGCTTACCCTGGTATGTAAGAGGATCTCAAGTATATTTGACCGAAAAAATCGTGTATTTATTAAAACATTTCCGTTTCAAACATTATTCATTGTCCTCCAAATTTTCAGTAGCCTAGTTCTTGTTTCTTATAAAATTCATCTTATTTGGGCGGTCCGCTATGAAACGATAGTTACATACCCAAACGCTTCTTTACCTCATTTTTAATCTTATCGCGTCTGCACCAACTGTTATAGTTAAGAGTAAACTTGTGGACACATACGAAACACCGGTGGAAAAAGATGGACGTAATTTAAACATTAATTCTTTTACCTCATGTCCCTATACACTGCCATAATTGTAATTATATCATTAGTTTGTCTATCATTGACCCTGTTATACTTGTACATTCATAATATTTAAATTTAGATTCAGCACGGTATTCTGGACGGGACTACTATTACTATACGACCGGTATCAAATCACATTGCGTCCTCGCTGCTGTGGAAACGCATGAATGATGCAGAAGGCCTGGACGGCGCCGCGCCCTTCGCCAACACGCTAACTGCCCTCGTGACTTCCCGGTGTTCGAGCAGAGGCGGGCGTGGCGTGGCGCGACAAAACGCGCCGAACAGAGCTCAGCTCAGCTAGCGTCTGGTCTGCGCCCTACGTTGGTCTCTGCGTAGCCTAGCTGACTCCCGAAGCCCACGTCGCGGCTTCGAGACCTGTTCGATCATTCCTGTGTCTTTTACACTGAAGCGCCAAAGAAACTGGTATAGGCGTGCATATTCAAATACAGAGTTATGTAAACGGGCGCAATACGGCGCTGCGGTCGGCAACGCTTATATAAGACAACAAGTGTCTGGCGCAGTTGTTAGATCGGTTACTGCTGCTACAGTCGCAGGTTATCAAGATTTAAGTGTCTTTGAACAAGGTGTTATAGTCGGCGCACGAGCGATGGTACACAGCATCTCCGAGGTAGCGATGAAGTGGGGATTTTCCCGTACGACCGTTTCACAGGTATACCGTCAATAGCAGGAATCCGGTAAAACATAAAATCTCCGACGTCACTGCGGCTGGGAAAAGATCCTGCAAGACAGGACCAACGGCAACTGAAGAGAATCGTTCAACGTGGCAGAAGTTCAACCCTTCCACAAATTGCTGCAGATTTCAACCCTAAGCCATCAACAAATGTCAGCGTGTGAACCATTCAAATATTCAAATGTGGGTGAAATCTCATGGGACTTAACTGCTAAAGTCATCAGTCCCTACGCTTACACACTACTTAACCTAAATTATCCTAAGGACAAACACACACACCCATGCCCGAGGGAGGACTCGAACCTCCACCGGGGCCAGCCGCACAGTCGTGAACCATTCAATGTGAAAATTCAGTGTGAAAGTCAATGTCAAAATTACCGAACTATCAGTTTAATAAGTCACGGCTGCAAAATACTAACGCGAATTCTTTACAGACGAACGGAAAAACTAGTAGAAGCCGACCTCGGGGAAGATCAGTTTGGATTCCATAGAAATCTCGGAACACGTGAGGCAATACTGACCTTACGACTTATCTTAGAAGAAAGATTAAGGAAAGGCAAACCTACGTTTCTAGCATTTGTAGACTTAGAGAAAGCTTCTGACAATGTTGACTGGAATACTCCCTTTCAAATTCTGAAGGTGGCAGGGGTAAAATATAGGGAGCGAAAGGCTACTTACAATTTGTACAGAAACCAGATGGCAGTTATAAGAGTCGAGGGGTATGAAAGGGAAGCAGTGGTTGGGAAGGGAGTGAGACAGGGTTGTAGCCCTTCCTCGATGTTATTCAATCTGTATATTGAGCAAGCAGTAAAGGAAACAAGAGAAAAATTCGGAGTAGGTATTAAAGTCCATGGAGAAGAAATAAAAACTTTGAGGTTCGCCGATGCCACTGTAATTCTGTCAGAGACAGCAAAGGACTTGGAAGAGCAATTGAATGGAATGGACAGTGTCTTGAAAGGAGGATATAAGATGAACATCAACAAAAGCAAAACGAGAATAATGGAATGTAGTCGAATTAAATTGGGTGATGCTGAGGGAATTAGATTAGGAAATGAGACACTTAAAGTAGTAAAGGAGTTTTGCTATTTGGGGAGCAAAATAACTGATGATGGTCGAAGTAGAGAGGATATAAAATGTAGACTGGCAATTGTCAAGGAAAGCGTTTCTGAAGAAGAGAAATTTGTTAACATCGAGTATAGATTTAAGTGTCAAGAAATCGTTTCTGAAAGTATTTGTATGGAGTGTAGCCATCTATGGAAGTGAAACATATAAATAGTTTGGACAAGAAGAGAATAGAAGCTTCTGAAATGTGGTGCTACAGAAGAATGCAGAAGATTAGATGGATAGATCACATAACTAATGAGGAGGTATTGAATAGGATTGGGGAGAAGTTTGTGGCACAACTTGACTAGAAGAAGGGATCAATTGGTAGGACACGTTCTCAGGCATCAAGGGATCACCACTTTAGTATTGGAGGGCATCGTGGAGGGAAAAAATCGTAGAGGGAGACCAAGAGATGAATACACTAAGCAGAGTCTGAAGGACGTAGGTTGCAGTAGGTACTGGGAGATGAAGAAGCTTGCACAGGATAGAGTAGCATGGAGAGCTGCATCAAACCAGTCTCAGGACTGAAGACCACAACAAACGCCTCGCCTGGGCACGTCAACACCGACAGTGCACTGTTGGTGACTAGAAACATGTTGACTGGTCCGACGAGTCAAGTTTCAAGTTGTATGGGGCGGGTGGATCCATGGAGCTCGCATGTCAGTGGGGCACTGTTAAAGCTGGTGGAGGCTCTGTAATGGTGTCGGACGTGTGCAGTTAGAGTGATACTGAACCCTGATACTTCTAGATACGACTCTGACAGGTGACAAGTACGTAAGCTTGCTGTCTGTCTGATCACCTGCATCCATTCATGTCCATTGTGTATTCCGACGGACTGGGGCAATTCCATCAGGAGAATGCAACACCCTACACGTCCAGAATTGCCAGAGTGGCTCCAGGAACACTCTCCTGAGTTTAAAGACTTCCGATGGCCACCAAACTCTCCAGACATGAACATTATTGAGCAATCCGGAATGCCTTGCAATGTGCTGCTGTTCAGATGAGATCTCCACTCCCCCATCCCACCCCCCGTACTCTTACTGATTTATGGACAGCCCTGCAGGATTTATTCACAGCCCTGCAGGATTTATTCTGTCAATTCCCTCCAGCACTACTTCAGACATTAGTCGAGTCCATGCCACGTCGTGCTGCGGGACTTCTGTGTGCTCGCGGTTGCCCTACACGATATTAGGCAGGTGTACTAGTTTCTTTGGCTATTCAGTGTAAAAGTGCTGGTGCAGTGTGTGTCAACTACGATAACCAAGTAAAATGATCGTAATTAGCACGCAGATGTGCGAGGGGCGTTCAATAAATAATGCAACACCTTTTTTTTCTCGGTCAGTTTCGGTTTAAAAAGTGCAGACTTTGTTGTGGGACGTCGTGGAATACTCCCGCTTCTGCGCCTATAGTTTCATGAAGTTCAGGTAGGTGGCGTATCCTTCAAAATGGCGCCTTTAACGGAGGTGCGTTCCAAGCGGAGAGCTGTCATTGAGTTCCTTTTGGCGATAAACAACAGCATCACATATATTTGCAGGCGCTTGCAGAGTATCTACGGAAACCTGGACGCGAACAAAAGCACGGTCAGTCGTTAGGCGAGGCGTCTGTCATCAACGGAACAGTGACCTTTTCTTCTTTGTTAAAGAATATGCCATTCAAGTGGGTTTTCGTCAGTTTTCGTTAATGTAAGTTGATAGTTAGGTGGACTTATAGGCTAAGGAATGAGGAGAGACTCCGCAGAATCCGCGAAGAAAGGGAAATATGGGAAACACTGATAAGAAGAAGGTGCAGAATGATAGGACATGTGTTAAGACATCAGGAAATAACTTCCACGGTATTAGTGGGAGCTGCAGAGGGTAAAAACTGCAAGGGAAGACATAGACTGGAATACATCCACCAAATAAATGAGGACGTGTGATGCGCTGAAATGAAGAGGTTGGCGCAGGAGAGGAATCCGTGGCGGGCCGCATCACATCAGTCAGAAAACTGATGAAGAGAAGAAGAAGGAGAGAGAGAGAGAGAGAGAGAGAGAGAGAGAGAGAGAGAGAGAGAATTAAGACCGTGCTTCTGACAACAAATAAATTTTCTATGAACCGTTTTGTTATCACATCAAAATTAATACAGTTCTTATAGGTATTATAGCTAGATGTGACACACTGAATACACCAACAGACATACGCTAAGAGTTCTACATGTTTACTGCGACGAAAAATTAACGTAATACTTCTTGGAACATGGGGAGAAGTAGAGCAGAGGAATGGAAGTGAATTAATGATCCGTTCATAAGCGGCAGCATATAGAAACGCATATCAAGGACACGAGTATGCAGCTTCTTCTTGCTTTCCTGGAGAAGACTAAGCGAGAAAGTTGTGTCAGAGTGGCGACGGAACTCCCGTTACAAGCGGCGCTCGGCTCCACACACTGCACGGATTCTGTTACGACAGCACCTCAGTGTCCATCGTGCTCCGTGTGAGAGAGCGAAGGCAAACGACCAACGAAGGTAGAAGCTTGTCGCCAGCTGTGTGATGATGGCGGCATGAACGCGATGGGTTACGGGACAGGAAGGCGAGCTGGACACGGGTCGATTCGGGCCGGTACTTTGGTCCACCGGACAGCCTGAGTCTGGCTTTTCGGCAGTTTTGCACACTTGTTTAAGAAATGATAGACTGTACTCCAATCTCCGCCTCAGAAAGCACGATATACAACAGATGCACAAATACAACACACTCAACAAGATTAAACGATTCACAGACAGGTAGGGCACACCTCTTCGTACCCTAAGCCGTCGGCACACAGACCGTGCGTTTGAACGTTGAACCTTCAGCGTGCCGAGTTTTGACGTTACAGCGTGGAAACAGCGAAAAATAAAAATTTGTTCAAATGGCTCTGAGCACTATGGGACTTAACATCTGAGGTCATCAGTCCCCTAGAACTTAGAACTACTTAAACCTAACTGACCTAAGGACATCACACACATCCATGCCCGAGGCAGGATTCGAACCTGAGACCGTAGCGATCGTGCGGTTCCAGGCTGAAGCGCCTAGAACCGCTCGGCCACACCGGCCGGCGGAAACAGCGCATTCGGGAGTCTTTCCCAACATTCAGAGCAAAAGCTAACATGTCAAATATTCTGAACGTGCGTTTGAACATAGACCAACGACATGGAGAACGCCACCTGCGTCACATACACACCATCTCTCTTCAGTACAGAGCCGCGAGACGCCGTACTGACTTTCTGTTGAAGCCCACATGTATCTATGCCGTTTCAAAGCACCAGAAAACTGAGAATCTCCAGGAGCTCGTCGTTAATTGTATGATCTGTTGTAATAAAAAGGTGGGAACGTCATATTGGTGGTAAAAGAATTATTGTAACTCGAGTATTACGGAAGTATGTCGTTTGAAGGCAACCACAGAGTATGCATCAAATACGTATTTTGGTGCAGTTTGCTATAATTAAATGTCAGTTAATAACACATGTACGATTAAAGCTTTCACGAGATGGTAATATGCGAAATATTGGCGCAAATGTCTTATGGTCGATGCAGCGTATGGACAGATTTCACTTCTAAGATAACGGGCGATATATTGCTGGTTCGCGTCTTACTGCATCGAAACAATTTTTTTATTTACTTATTGTCGTGTTTTCTTATGGGTTTTGATACTTTGTTAGTTTAATAAAAGTTTATAATATTCGATATTACGTAAATATAAGTGCGGTCTTTCTGAGGAGTGAGTTAGTTCGATAGGCTTAATCTACAAGACAGCTTGCACTACTTTCAGTAAGAAATATTGCAGTTTCTTGTTTTAAGTTACGTATTTCACAAGATATTTTGCTACTGAATAGGAACCGTGATCAAGTAAGAATTACCTTTTGGTTTACTAAAAAGCGAGAATGATGAAGTAATTTTTATCTTAGAGAATTATTGTAAATTTATGTCGTACTGATTGTACTGGAACCTTCGTAAGGTGATGGTATTCCTTTTCCCCTTATAGCATGTTCATGGGTATAACTGCGTATGCGTTCCCGGCCTGAGTCTGTTGACATAAGTTTTTTGAGTATCGTACCGCGTCATAATTTTTAAAAAATGAATAAAGAACCTATCCGGTAGTAACAAACGTTTCGGCCACGGTTACAGTGGCCTTCATGTGGGTCTACTGATGATTACTAGATCCAAAAGAAAGCCACTGTTAGCGTGGCCGAAACGTTAATTACTCCAGTTATTTATTCATACTACACACAGAACAACATCACTAGCATATGGCAACGGTGGAAATGTGCATTGTAATAGAGCTAGCGTTAGGAATTTTACTTCCGTCCATTTCGTAAACAATGTGGTTTACGAGTCACAGCCGACAACTGCCGCTGGAGCGCACTGCGATCGCGTATACCACACCGAGACACACTATCGTATGCCCAAGACGTATTGTTACTGAGCGTTCAGCAACACGTCGAACTCGGAACGCTCAAAGCATGGTCCGTGTATCGACAGCTCTAGGTTAACTGATGACAATGGCCACAGAAACGGAATCCGCCCAGAGCGTTACAATAGATTTGTCAAATCATGGAAAACGCTGGACCCTGCTCGATGGAATAAACGCTACAACACATGCTTAATAATGAAGATATCCACAAAACGCTAGCTACTAACCTTACTTGCTCCCTCTACACTAATGTGGCACTGAACAAAGTAATATTGCACGTACGTTTCCCAAGGAAGTATGGCCTCTATACCAATGAACTATAACATTTAAAGTCTAAAAATGTCACCAACATCAGGTATGTCGTATCTACGCGCTCTGAGCAGAGTTGTTGATGCCTTTTGAAAGATAAAAATTTATAATGACATGTCTCTTCACCACGCCGGGACAATGTGCAGCAGGACGAAATCCACATGTCGTTAATATTACAGGGGTACCAAGCGAAAGACGAACTAAGTAGTGGCGAATCTGCTCCAGAAGCAGCTAGACCTGTAGGTGACAGTGAATGGCATTGACAGAAGTCATACAGTGGGACGTAAGTCGCCAGGATCTACGATACCTAGACCTACACTGAAGCGCCAGAGAAACTGGTATAGGCATGCGTATTCAAGTACAGAGGTATGTAAACAGGCAGAATACGGCGTTGCGGTCGGCAATGTCTATACAAGACAACAAGCGTTGGTGCAGTTGTTAAGACTGGTTACTGCTGCTACAATGGCAGGTTATCAAGATTTAAGTGATTCTGAAGGTGGTGTTATAATCGGCGAACAAGCGACGGACAGGTTATCAAGATTTGAGTCTGAAGGTGGTGTTATAGTCGGCGAACAGGCAACGGGACACAGCATCTCCGAGGTAGCGATGAAGTGGGAGTTTTCCCGTATGACCATTTCACGAGTGTACCGTGAATATCAGGAATCCGGTGAAACATCAAATCTCCTACATTGCTGCTGCCGGAAAAAGGTCCTGCAAGAACAGGACCAACGACGACTGAAGAGAATCGGTCAACGTGGCAGAAGTGCAACCCTTCCGCAAATTTCTCCAGATTTCAGTGCTGGACCATCAACAAGTGTCAGCGTGTGAAACATTCAACGAAACATCATCGATATGCGTTTTCGGAGCCGAAGGCCCACATGTGTATCCTTGATGACTGCGCGACGCAAAGCTTAACGCCTCGCCTGGGCCCGTCAACATAGACATTGGACTATTGTTGACTGGAAACAGTTGCCTGGTCGGACGAGTCTCATTTCAGATTTTATCGAGCGGATGGACGTGTTCGGGTATGGAGACAACCTCATGAATCCATGGACCTTGCATGTCAGCAGGGGACTGTTCAAGCTGGTGGAGGCTCTGTAATGGAGTGGGGCGTGTGCAATTGGAGCGATATGGGACCCCTGATACGTCTAGATATGACCGTGACAGGTGACACGTACGTAAGCATTGTCTGATCACCTGCATCCATTCATGTCCACTGTGCATTCCGACTGACTCAGGTAATTCCAACAGGATAATGCGACACCCCACACGTCCAGAATTGATACAGACTGGCTCCAGGAACACTCTGCTGAGTTGAAGCACTTCCGGTGGTCATCAAACTCCCCAGAAATGAATGTTATTGAGCATGTCTGGGATGCCTTGCAACATTCTGTTCAGAAAAGATCTCCACCCCCTCGTACTCTTACGGGTTTACGGACGGCCCTGCAGAAATCATGGTGTCAATTCCCTCCAGCACTGCTTCAGACATTAGTCTAGTCCATGCGGCACTTCTCCGTGCTCGCGAAGACCTACATGATATTAGGCAGCAGTGCCAGTTTCTTTGGCTCTTCAGTCTGTAATAGTGCAGTTTGTGTCTTACAGAAAAAGATCTAAAATCTTCAGAGCGAAGAAGGAACTCGCGAAGTCAGGTCTCATTACATGCGAGGATCCTACCACTGAAAGACGAAAAATTTTGAGCGACACTATTTCGAGATATGGGCACAAAACCTGTGGACACACAACGGCTCGAGAATGTTGAAGATGGAAAATGGAAAAATGTCAGTTTGTAAAGCAAATTTTACTCGATAGCCTGTGCTTTACGAGCTAAGAACATGCCAAGTCCTGATGCTACTGGTTTGTATGTCTATACTGTTACTGTAGATTGTAGTTAGCCATAACTAACGTGTAAACTGTTTTGCTTTATCTGAGTACTAATACCTTTTTTACTGTTTCTTATTCACACTACTAACTTGATCTTACATTCATTTTTATTTAGCAATTTATTTTCATATTTTTGTTGCCAGACATCATTAACGACATTAACAGTACACTCTGCTTTCATTCTGATTACCTCGCTTTTAATACTACTGTGCACTGATTATTCTATCTATAGGTCTGCTTAGCGAGATTCTTATTTCTGTCACCATTCCGTTACTCCACTACTGCTGCAAACTCTGCTGACCTCGGTCACAAAATCTCCCTTCTACCTGAAACTACCTGCCCAGCTTTCCCTTCCCGGGACCTGCGCTCCCCCACCGCCCCACATTCCTTATTGTTCCTTTCGAGCACAGACCCAGAGTCGGAAGTATCCGTCAGCAGTATCGTCCCACGTGCTGCACCTGAACGTAACATGCTCCACGTCGCACACTCAAATGTCGAATCTCTGCCATCTCATCTTGATGGGCTCCGTTATTTATCTCAAACAGTAGACATCCATCTAACACTCCTGTTGGAGACCTGGCTCAAACGGTCAGTCTTTTCCACCAGTTCCATAAATCTACACCGCTATGTCTTTCTAGGACTCGACAAATGGAACACACGAGGAGATGAAACAGGCTGTACACATGCTCTGATTTATCGTCTGCCGGTTACACACGTTCAACAATAATGAGAAAAACAGGTGGAATATATATTCACATAGATCAAATCCCTAAACAGAAAGTGCTTAATACGTGTCCTCTACAAATTTCCGAAAGTACGCAGGTTGGCCTGTTCCGAAACAGCCCTCTCAAGTCTCGAATCGACACACGAGCACATCATTATCACTTATGACACTAATATAAATTTTCTATTTATATAGATACATTTATATCTATTTATATATTTATGTCTATATACACAGAAACATTGTCAAATTTAAGCGTATGCTTTCTTCTTCAAATTTCACGCTACTTCACCTTGCACCTACCATCAGACAATCAGTAGTCAACTATCATAGATATATTTGTAAGGAAATCCGCAAACAGAGCAATTCGTACCTCTCAAGTATTAGCACCTGGTATGTCTGCCCATGACACAATTTTCATGACGTACTCGCAAGAATGTCCTAGAATGCAACCAAAACTGACTACATATGGGATTTCAAAAGCCTTAATTTATCTGAACTTGCTGCCGAGGCGCAAGATATCGCTTGGAGGAAGACTTCTATTCCCTTCTCGGATATAAACGAAAAACTTCATGGATTTACTTACAGACTTACTCAACTACATGACAACCCCCCCCCCCCCCCCCTAAAGACCGGAAAAGTAAGAAGGAAACCTGTACCTTGGCTCAATGATAAACGAAAACAGATCATGAATCTCAGAGACATTGCACGTTGGGCATACAAACTACGTACTACTCCTGTAAAACATATTGCTCACAAGCAAAAACAGAAAAGTCAGTCAAGCTGTGAGAAATACTCAGCTTAGGCATGAACATACATTAACAGATACAGACCAATGTCCTGTGGAAAAACCTGTGTGGTCTTGATATAGGCAAAGTAAAACCTGCAGCTGATTCAATGAACCAATCAAAGAACTTAGCCAGTGCTTCACGTTACCTACAACCACAACCGAATCACAAGCAAACAAATTTATTCATTACTTCAAGTGGTTAAACGACGGTAACTAAGAAAAATTTTGTCTAAACATATTAGTTGGAGTACTGTCAAAAAAGCCATCATGCGTATCAGATGATGAATGATGCTTATTATTGACCCACTATTGTCCACTGTAACAGATATTTTCAACTACTCCTCAACCACAAGTCCTTTCCCTGAGGCCTGGAAACAGGAACTAGCTAAGGCAGTACCTAAAAAGGACGTTGCCACAGCATCCTCCGATTACCGACCTATTTGCAATCTTCCGGCATTGTCCAATACTTTAGAATTCTAATCTTCAACCAGCTAACCAACTTCTTAATTACAAACAACCTACTAGACGAATGCCAATCGGGAATATGTAAACAGCAGGTGCCTTCATAAAGGTAACAGTCGACTTGAAGCTTCCCCTGGATAGATGACTATCATGTGATTCTTAAGACTTCAGCGAAGAGACCGTCGACTTCGACATTTTAGTTGCGAACTAGCAGCCTAAATTTCTCGCAAAGTGCAGTGCAATGACTTCACGTATGTCTCTCGACCAATGCGTCATGTCCGTCAACATACACTGAGGTGACAAAAGTCTTGGGATACCTCCTACAAGCGTGTTGGACCTCGTTTTGCCCGGCGCAGAGCAGCAACTCGAAATGGTATGAATATGGCATGGACTTACTAGTCGCTGGGAGTCTCCTGCAGAATTATTGAGCCGTGCTGCCTCTACAGCCGTCATAATTACCAAAGTGTTGCTGGTGCATGATTTTGTGCACTAACTGACTTCTCGATTATGCTCGAATTGTGCTGAATGTTATTCAAACCAATCGCGAACAGTTGTGACCCAGAGAGAGAGCACATTGTCATTCATAAATATTCTATCGTTATTTGGAAACATGAAGTCTATGATGGTTGCAAATGATATCGAAGTAGCCTTAACATAAATATTTCCAGTGAATGATAGGTCCAGCTAGACCAGAGGGCTCAGTCCATTATATGTAAAACGCCGGATTGCATAGTGTCTTGCTGACAACTTGGGTTCATACACACAACAAAAAAAGTTTTTCATCACCTCGGTTCCGAGAGTTTCGGAACCTGTACAGAAAATTGGAATAGAGATCAATATAAACATCATTTCCACCCTTTTTATTGCTCATGAAAGCCACACATTGCATGTTGTACCACCATACACCAAGACTTTCAGAGGTGGTGGTCCAGATTGCTGTACACACCGGTACCGCTAATACCTCCTCTTGCATTGATGCATGCCTGTATTCGTCGTGACATGCTATCCATAAGTTCATCAAGGCACTGATGGTCCAGATTGTCCCACTCTTCAACGGCGATACGGCATAGATCCCTCAGAGTGGCTGGTGGGTCACGTCGTCCATTAACAGCCTTCTTCAATCTATCCCAGGCATGCTCGATAGCGTTCATGTCTGGAGAACATGCTGCCCACTCTAGTCGAGCGCTGTCGTTATCCTGAAGGAAGTCATTCACAAGATGGGCACGATGGGGGCCGAATTGTCGTCCATGAAGAGGAATACCTAGCCAATATGCTGCCAATATTGTTGCACTATCCGTCGGAGGATGGCATTCACGTATCGTACAGCCGTTACGGCGCCTTTCATGACCACCAATGGCGTACGTCGGCCCACATAATGCCACCCCAAAACAGCAGGGAATCTCCACCTTGCTACACTCGCTGGACAGTGTGTCTAAGGCGTCCAGCCTGACCGGGTTGCCTTCAAACACGTCTCCGACGATTGTCTGGTTGAAGGCATATGCGACACTCACCAGTGAAGACAACGTGATGCCAATCCTGAGCGGTCTAATCGACATGTTGTTTGGGCTATCTGCACCGCGCTGCATGGTGTCGTGGTTGCAAAGATGGACCTCGCCATGGACGTCGGAAGTGAAGTTGCGCATCAAGCAGCCTATTCGGCACAGGTTGAGACGTAACACGACGTCCTATGGGTGCACGAAAAGCATTATTCAATATGGTGGCGTTACTGTCAGGGTTCCTCCGAGCCATAATCCGTAGGTACCGGTCATGCACTGCAGTAGTAGCCCTTGGGCTGCCTGAGCGAGGCATGTCATAGACAGTTCCTGTCTCTCTGCATATCCTCCATGTCCGAACAACACTGCTTTGGTTCACTCCGAGACGCCTGGACTTCCCTTGTTGAGAGCCCTTCCTGGCACAAAGTGACAATGTGGGCGCGATCGAACCGCGGTATTGGCCGTCTAGGCATGGTTGAATTACAGACAACACGAGCCGTGTACCTCCTTCCTGGTGGAATGACTGGAACTGATCGTCTCTCGAATCCCCTCCGTCTAATAGGCGCTGCTCATGCATGGTTGTTTACATCTTTGGGTGGGCTTAGTGACATCTCTGTACCGTCAAATAGACTGTGTCTGTGATACAATATCCACAGTGAACTTCTATCTTCCCGAGTTCTGGGAACCGGGATGATGCAAAACTTTTTTTGATGTGTGTAGTTTCGCGGGGTCTGCACCGAACTCGAACCTTAACATCAGCAGTTATCTAATGAAAGCGGAACTCATCTGACCAGGTCAGTTTTCCTGTCGTCTAGGGTCCAACCGATATGGTTAGAAGGCCAGGAGAGGCACTGCAGGTGATATACTGTTAGCATATGCACTAGCGTCCGTCGTCTGCTGTCGTAGCCCTTGAATGTGAAGTTTTTCCTCACTGTACTGACGGATACATTCGTCGTACGTTCCACTTTCATTTCTGTGGTTATTTCATGTAGTGTTTGTTGGTTGTCGGTTAGCTGTGATAACTCTACGCTAATGCCGTTGATTTCGGTCGTTACGTAAAGGTCGGCGGTCACTGCGTTGTCCGTGGTGAGAGGTAATGTCTGAAATTTGGTATTCTCAGCACACCCTTCAGACTGTGGATCTCGGAATATTGAACTCCCTAACGATTTCCGAAATGGAATGTCTCATGCGTCTATCTCCACCTAGCATTCCGCGTCTGTTAATTCTCGTCGTACGCTCATAACAACGTCGGACATCACGTCGCACGCCGTTTCACGAAAATCACCTGAGTACAAATGAGTGGTCCGCCAATTTACTGCTCTTTTGTACCTTGTGTATGTGATACTACCGCCATGTGTATGTGTGTACATCGCGATCCTATGACTTTTGTCACCTCAGTGTGAAGCCACAGTAAAGACAGGAAGTATCAGGGATTCCCCAGGGTTCTGTACTAGGTGCTACAACCTTTTCATTGCATGTCAACGATGTGACATCAGTTTTGTCGTGCAATAAATACCACGTGTATGCTGATGGCCTACAGATGTATCTAAGTCTAAAACCAGTGAACTTGAAGATAGCTAAAGAGCATTTCAATGGCGAAAATGGTCACGGAATGTAGGGTTAAAGCTAAAACAAACCAAAACCCACGGGTTCCTGACTGGTCATTCTAGGCTCAGTAGTTCGAAACATCGGGAGTCCCTACCATATTTTATCCTAAATGGGACAAATAGAAACTTTTCTCAATCAACAGAGAGTCTACGAGTTATGTCGCGTGACTAGGACGTCCCGTCGGGTAGACCGTTCGTCGGGTGCAAGTCTTTCGATTTGACGCCACTTAGGCGACTTGCGCGTCGATGGAGATGAAATGATGATGATTAGGACAAAACAACGCCATGTCCCTGACCGAAGAAAATCTCCGGCCCAGCCGGGAGTCGAACCCGGGCCCTCGGGATTGACATTCTGTCGCGCTGACCACCTTTTTTTTTTCTTTTCGTTGTTGATCGTTGTGTTTGGTCGTTGCGGACGTCACGTAACATCCGTTCAAGTTCATTGTTGATCCTTTCACTCATTTTTTTATTACAGAGGCCAACCAGCTCTCTGACCGAACACGCTGAGCTACCGTGCCGCGTGCCGGCATTTTTTTTTTTTTTTTTTTTTTTTTTTTTTTTTTCTCACGTAGTGTGTCCACTCAGCTACCGGGGGCGGAGAGTCTACGAGTGATTACAGGTGAATACCTAAATTAGGCTGAGCACACATCTGCAGTGTGCAAGAAGTCATCAGCATCTCTCACGTCCTACAAAAACACCTGAAAAAGAAACTTGGACAATTATTGGCACAGTAATGTTGACCTGCGACGTCATTCTCCCGAAAGCTCATGGCGTCAGGAAACTGGTCATGAATACCTGTGTTTGATATATCTGTGACTTTCAACCCTTTCATCGTATTTCACCAAAATATGTCCAGCTATGCTGGCTATGTGCAAACAAGTGCGGAGATTTCCACACCCTCTGTCTCCTCTGCTGTCTTTTCTACGCACACTGTTCCTCATATCTCTCCTCAACCAATGTTGCTCTCTGAATAAAATGGCAGAAAGACTCGTTCCCGACAGAGCAAAATTCTTTCTGTCCCACTCCATCACTCTGCCGTTCTCTTTAAGTCCTTTTCAGTAGCAGGAGCCTAACCCTGAAATAACACCCCTCATTACAACAAAGAACTGAAAAAAACATCTCCATTTCAAAATACGGTAATGACATATCTACTAAAGCAACAATAATGTCCTCCTCATTCCTTGTAGGCGCTCGTTACCCCATTACATTGTTCATTCGAACTAATTTCTTCATTTCCCAGTGCTGTTAGCTGATGCAGTCCCTTTTAATTTCCTTCCTTCAGACTTAACTATACCACAAAATATCAGTATTGTACGACTGTAAATACTTTTCTTCTTCCACTATCACCATTATTATTATTATTATTAGTGGCAGCAGCAGCAGTAATAGAAGTACTACCACTATTAACTTTATCCGTTCTTAGTCGGCATTATTTATCCACATTCTCTCTACATATATTCAGATCATTTTTAATTCTATTATGCTATTTTATTACTGTTTGTAACATTAAAAATTATTGTTATTTCTTAGGTAACTATGATGTAAAAAAAAAACTGTACGTGTGAAACCCAGGTCCGATGTAAGAGAGGGCCTGAAAGCCATAATCAGATCAAGTTAAATAAATAAATAGTCTTTCCAACTACGCTGCCTAAACACAGTGGATAAGGGGTACGTGATACAAGATCAAAGTGGTGGTTGATGCCGTAAGTCTCCGCCACGGGTTTTGGAAACTTGCTAGTACACAGACATTACGAAACGAGGCCTCTACATTCATAACAGGATTTCATTAGTATACATTAAACTCTAACTCTGCTCACAGCATACATTAGTTCTGATTTCCACCAGGGTTGTCTGGAAAGTTACCTCACTTTTCATGTACCATGGAAAGCATCATAGCAGTTGAACGGTCGGTAAACTAAGTCATGTAGCAGGTTAGTGTGCTAGGAGCTGCGATAGCAAAAAAAAAAAACCAACTTTTCGTTTGTCCATAGTAACAGTTCAGAATGAGGATTGCAATTGAAAATCACGCTAAATTAGAAAAAAATACAGAATCCGTTCTGTAATATGGTTGTAAGAGAAAAAAATCTTATATGATCATAGCAAAATTTGTGCTTTATATGAACAGACTGTGATGATGACTGAATGTGTTGTGCATCAACGATTTCGTTTGTTTACAAGTGGCGTTTGTTTAAAAGTGGAAGGACGAATGCAGCTGATCGTAAGAGAAGTGGCTGACCTTCTGTAATCAGCAGCAATGAACTGGTACAGTTACTGATAAAAAATTCGAGGAAAATCGGCGTGTTGCGATATCCCAACTGACGGAATAATTCCTCAGTTTTTTTTTATTCTGCCGGTGGCAACTGTATTATACTCACAGCATTAGCTCGCTATTGACGATATTCTGGCAGGATCTACAGTGGGCTGGGTGAAGAGATAATCGGATTGTGCTAAAGTGGTCCAAGGAAACCACACAACATCCAAGACAGAATTACTTGACCAGCAGTGATTCCTGTTTCCTCCCGTAATCAGTTTCAGAGGTAGGCCACAATCTGATAGAACTAGGATTGTTTTTCCTGATTTATATCAATCTTTCTGATTGCAAGTCAAACGTACTATTTATATTAGAAAAACAATTATCTACCTCATCAGTATGTTGGGATATATTTTCTCACTCGAATGCGGCGCTGCTATTGTTACAACATTAGCCCGGAAGGATAAATTCCGCACTACACTCTGTAAAATATAAAGTGGCCATCTATTACAAGTTTTGCTTCACAGTCATTGTGCTTTATTATGGACCGCTCTATCAGAGACGTTGGGACGTTTTATTTCTGTCTGTGAACTTATTCCGTAAATTACTAGATGACCTATAGTTTACCATTGAATCTAATGCAGACTGCGGCTTCTCATAAACAAGAACCAGTTTCACAAGTTGATTGCCAAAAAAGTCTTAGAACCACCTGGGAAAGGAACCACAGACCAATGATTTATAGTCTGTTGCCCTCTGAGCTATCAAGCCACACAGAAGGCAAATAATAATTATGGTACCTGTAATTTGCTATCAAAGAAAATGGCATGCTTTGTTGGATCTTAATTCTTAGTTTTCCCTAACGCAAAGTAATCTAAATGTCTAATTCTGGTTTCGCAAGTGGGAAGAAGCTGAAAACCAATACTGCGATTATAGAAGTGCGCCACAGACCATCCAGCAGGTTGCTATGGAGTGTCGAAGGAGGAGATTTGAAGGTACTCAGTGCCGCAGATGACGTTATGAACGGACTGAAAACAACATATCTTGCATTTTAAGTTACCGGAATGTCAGCTTCAATATGAAATAGAAATATTATATATAAGCTTTTATAAGGTATTCATATTTCCAGTATACACTTATTTTCTCGTACGAAATAAATATCTGTCGTTTAGATGCTTAATGTGGTCTGCGTAACTTCCACATCCACCCTCCCACTGGAGTACAACACACTGAACGTTCATACAACCATGCCAAACTGGGATGTTGTTCAACTCGTTCACCACATTGGCTTGAATGCCGGTTATGCCGTCAAAGCGTTGACCTCATACGTGAACTTCTACACTTGGCCTTTTTGTGGTAGGTTCGTATTGATAGCAGAAGATCTCATCACCCGGGGTGATTTTCTCCGAGAAAGGAACTGTACGCATTTTGCTTATCAATCAAGCCGCGGCGATTTAGCGATGTGGCTTCATTGCGATTTGTTAAGTAACAACGTTGACGCATTACGGCCACATCTACTAGTTAATAGTGCCAGCTCGCAACTGACTGTGTGATGTGGACAGCAGTCGTGCCTGCCTGCGATTAACCCAACAGTTCGTTAATCTTATTACAGTGCAATAGGTAGCATAGGTACAAAGGGCGTTCAAAAAGTTTTGCACAGTTCTCTAATTTTTTTTATTTTTTGCAGGAGGAGAATGAAATTTTTTGTGAACATACTTGGAACATTTAGCTATAAGTTGGTGTATAAAAGTATTTTCTTTATTTACAGGTGAGCCATAATGCACCGTGAAGAAGATGTCAGGTTGCGACAACAGTCGGTGATGTTGTTCTTCAAAACCGGCGATGACTCTGCCACATCGATTCACAGGAAGTTGCTCCCGGTTCATGGGGAGGACACAATGGGTCGTTGCAGTATCCAGCGGTGGTTGCAGAGGTTTAAAGAAGGTGATTCCTCTCTACTGGACAATCCACGATGCGGTAGACCATCAACGGTAGTGAGTTATTTGAATAAAGAGACCATTAAAAACGGTAGGAGGCGAGGTACTGGCAGAAATAAAGCTGTGAGGACGTGGCGTGAGTCGTGCTTGAGTAGCTCAGATGGTAGAGCACTTGCCCGCGAAAGGCAAAGGTCCCGAGTTCGAGTCTCGGTCCGGCATACAGTTTTAATCTGCCATGAAGTTTCATATCAGCGCACACTCCGCTGCAGAGTGAAAATCTCATTAAGGAGACCATTGATCAAATCATCCAAAATGACAGATGTGTGGCGACATGACAGCTTGCTGAAATTACTCGTTTGTCATTGGGTAGTGTGGTATCACTATAGTCACTAGGGTACAGAAAAATCTGTGCACGTTGGGTTCCTAGGTTACTGACAAGAGCAATGAAAACGATGAGGAAGAATGTGTGCGAGGGTCTCAAGAAGACATTTACTGAAGAGTGGAAACAGTGTTTTGACGGCGTCATTACCCAGGATGAAACATGGTTGTTTTTGGCCGAACCTGAGAGCAAAATCCAATCCATGGAGTGGCGTCATTCGGGTTCCCCTCGGAAGAAGAAATTAAGACTTTCACGAACAGAAGGCCGAAAGGCGATGGCCTCCTTCTTGTGAGATCAATGTGGTGTCAATTTCATTCAATTGTTGGAACCTAGCTCCACAATTAACCGGGACCGTTACTGTTTGTCATTGGACAAGTTGCGACGTGCCATTAAGACCCACAGACCACAGATTCAGGGTCAGCTCATCAGACTACACCATGACAATGCCAAATTCCATACAGCTCTTATGACGCAGGAGAAAATCAGGAAAATGGGTTGGAAAATTGTTCCTCATCCTACCTACAGTCCGGACTTGGCTTCATCTGATTTTTAGCTCTTTGGTTGTCTGAAGGCCCACCTACGCGGTAAAACGTTTCATAGTGAGAAAGATCTTATTTCTTGTGTCAAGCCAAAGGCCGGCCGCTGTGGCCGAGCAGTTCTAGGCGCTTCAGTCGGGAACCACGCGACTGCTACGGTCGCAGGTTAGAATCCTGCCTCGGGCATGGATGTGTGTGGTGTCCTTAGGTTAGTTAAGTTTAAGTAGTTCTAAGTCTAGGGGACTGATGACCTCTGATGTTAAGTCCCATAGTGCTCAGAGCCATTTTTGAACCTGCGTCAAGCGATGGTGTAAAAGTCAGTCACCTGAATTTTGCCAAAATGCATATACATCATGGAAAGAACGTTGAGCCAGATGCGGCCCAGCTGATGGAGGCTACACTGAGTAGGCTCAATATATAGCTAAATGTTCCAATTATGTTCTCAAAATATTTCATTTTCCTCCTGCGAAAAATAAAATTCGAGACCACAGTGCAAAACGTTTTGAGCTCCCTTTGAATTTCAGTGTTGATATCAGGTGTTACAGCCCATTAACACTGCCGCAATTTCATTAGCTCGCAAGCTGCTGTGGTAATTTCAGTCTCTCATAAAACGGATTATTGGATAACTGAATTTCACGCCAAGAATGAAGCACAAATGCCCATTACTATTACAGACGACTCGAACATTCTGGCAGCACTGATTTTTTTTTTTTCAGATCTCAGTTTTTCTTTCTCGCATCAATAACTGTGCTACCCGCTTATTATATCCTATCTTTCAGTGCCCATTTCTTCCGTATCCTGCATCACGAAACTAGTTGCAACGAACAAGACGGTAATATAAATGCTAAAATTCAGATGATTTGTTACAAAAGTACACATTCCCTAAATGAAATTCCTATCTTTTGGAAATCACGTTCGGAGGAATTTCATGTTGTTAGCTAGTACTAAATGCAGGCATGTCGGTACACTTTTCGTAACGAATTATTAGATTCGCTGGCAAATACCCTATGGAAAAACAGATGCAAAGGAGAAAACAAAAACAAAATTTTGAATAATACCTTTAATGGAAACTGCGCGGACTGCACACCCATTACAGTTTTGTAAAACGAACAGGAGAACTGCATTCAAGAAGGAACGCTAGATTTGGTGAGGGCTGGGATTCGCGGGGATCGGGTGACGGGAAGAAGCCCTAAAATACGCACCCCTGGTCCCGAGCTGCGTCAGGACCCAACGTGTCCGTGGTGGCCGTTTTGTGTGGCCTATAGTCCACCCGGAAACAGGAGAGCTGCCGGCATGTGTATACGACAGGAAAGGAGTACAGAAAGGCCGGTGAAAAGGGTAACAGATGAAAGCAATGTTTTAGTTTAGAAGTTATTTAACTATTAAAAACAGTAAAAATAACTTGCCATTAGTTTATCTGATAAGTCCTTCGTCTAATCCGATGACTTTCCTATGTCTGTAACGCTTAGCATCCTCGATACTGTGTTATACTTATCGATGATGTTTGTTACTCTCCAACTTTGTTCCACTACTGTTCCAACCAGTTTCAAATTTACTTCTTTAGCTTTCACTATCTGTCCAAGAAAGTTCCGATACAGATTTTATTTCCAATTTATAAGCGACGTCGACGCAGTGTCTACGGTGGCTATTTGAATTAACAACCATAAACAACAGATGTGCGTCCGTCTAGTCAGTTGTGAGCAGGCAGAGTTAAGCAATGGACCGTGTGGTCGTAGTGTGCCTACACTGTTCTGTCGCAATGGAGCAACACTTCTAAATCAACTGTTCAAGGCACTCCAAAATATTTTGAAAAAGAGAAACGTGTGTGCAAAGTTTGTCCCGCGCATCTTCAGTCTCGAACAGGAACAATGACGTGTGGACACAGAGGCGCTAGTTGATCGAAGTGCAAAATGCGGACAATTACCTTCTAGCAAGAATCATCATGGGTGGCGAGATTTGGTGTTATCAATACAAAACCATCGCAAAACCACAAACTGCAGAAAATCACGTGCGTGACACCCAGTGTAGTGCCGTTCTGCCTCTCTATAGGCCCGTGACAGAGCACAGTCTTCTTCTAAAGATGTTAAGAAAAGGTATTGCTCCAACATCACAGCTAGTTGTATACACGGTATCTCAGTAGGTTAAAAGCAACGGGTATTTACCATAGTGCCGTCTCTCTGCAAGTTGTGTGTTGTTGAAATCCTTGTTTCGATTACTGAAGTGTTCACATGGCATGGCTCACCCTATTTACACATCTCTTGACACTCCCTCCTATCTGTTGCTATTGTTGATGTATTTAAGAGTATACTGTACGATGTGTTCAAGAGGTTTATGACCGAGTGTCGTCTACATCAGGGCTGGCCATGATTTCGACCCGTAGGCCGTGCGTTGACAGCTGGCCAGTGTGGCCGAGCGGTTCTAGACGCGTCAGTCCGGGGGAAGAAAAGGAAACGTGATTTTCTTTTTAAATGCATCCTCAAGAAAAAAAGACGTTGCTTCTCTTCTTGCAGTATCTTATTGTGGGCAGAGGGCAGTCTAACTCATTTAAAATGCGAGGTCTGCAAACCATTGAGGATTTTCTAATATTCATTCCTGCGCTCCTCTCTCCTTCATAAATTCAACGAGATTAAATCGGAAAATCGTTCCAGCATGCGTTTTGACTTAACCAACGTATTCTGCGGTAATATATACAGTCTCCATAATTTTTGTTCAATTCCACTGATAACTAGTACAACAATGGAATAAAGCGTACTATTTCAGATTTGTTAGTATTCGTATCACTCATTTCTTCAGATGCTGCATGCCTGCATATATAACATAAAGTGCTCCTTGGTGTACTGGACATGAAACCTGTTTGTCGATCGTTGTAATTTTTTGCCCTTTCATTGTCAACTAAATCTTCAAATTATTTGCGCACGGTATTGTAATTTAATATAGTTTCATAGCAAATTATCAGTGCTCGTTGCTTATGCGACTGCATAAATAGATGTCGAGAATTCTCATCCCTCTTTTCTGTCATTCCTAGTAATCCTTGAAGGCTTGTGACGATAGATCTCCGGACGTCCTTATACCACGAGCAAGCAGCGAACGGTAAAGAGCGCTGACACCACAATTCTACCAAACTGAAGAGAGCAGTGCTGACCGAAAAATGCCAAATCGCAATACTAAATAAAATGTCGTGCTGCGCCGCGTGCTTCCGGGAAGAAACGAACAATACCGAGAGAGGCCGAGTCGTGGTCCGCACACAGCCCACACACACGGCCAGCTTGGAGTTAGACACGCCGTGGCCGGCGCTCTACGCTGTACATTTTTTTTTTTACCGTAAATGGGAATAGAAGTAGCGGAACAGCTCAAATTGCATGCCCATTAGTGATTCAATCTAGCGATAAAATGCCTCCACAAAAGTAATTTAAATGTTTAGTGTATCTTCAAAATAAATAACTGAAGACATGTACAGCAAATTATACAGAAAATAACGAATGAAATTACCTTGTACAAATTTGCTATTGCTCTGTTAATAACATGACAGGATACATGTTTGGCATCTTTATTACCTTACTATCGAAAAACTGGAAGTTAAATGTTCTTTGTTATTACTTGACCTGTTCAATACGTTAATTACTTTTCTTCTTGCCCTGAGAGCAGAAATTCAAGTCGTGGTACACTTTCAGCACCAGATGACACACACACACATTCCACTTAAAATTAACTTTAATAGTGCAGCTGCAATAACTTCTAACGTTCAAATGTTTTCTTCATAACTTCAGAACGATAGCTGAGTATTTCTTTTAACTTCCATCACACTTCGAGGTGTAATTACTAATTTGCTTAATGGAATACCTTGTTATTGACGACGTTAATTTCATGTAAACATGTAGTCAGAAGACGGTTGTACGGTAAGTATAGAAAAAAAAGTGTGTAGCCCAGACCTTGTGACAAGCGCCGAGTCTGCTTAGCCAAATGCTCTGCTAATGTCTCGTATTTGTATCCTGGGTCAGCTGTCCACTTACTCGCCGAGGAAGGGTGAGCAGCAGGCATTCTGTCGGTCGTCTGAATGTTGTATTCTCTGGGTCTCGGAGAAAGCTCACCGCGTCACATGCAGCGCGAAACGAGATGCTTGCTGATAAGATACGGAGAAACACCGAAATGGCTGAGGTAAGCCGGGCCCTGAGAGGACTCACGTCCGCAGCGAGGAGCAGCTGCCGTCTGAAGCCTCGGAAGGCGGAACACATACCGTTCCATTCACACGATTTTTTGAACGGAGCGCTGGTGCTTCGTAGACCCCTAAGTACATACCGCACATTAATGATTAGTGCAGGTTCTCAGTGTGCTTATTGAATATTACTGCAGCATCGTTACGTGCACTTGGGAACGTTTTTTCTCAATAATATTTATGGTGGTTCGTGCGCTTATAATGTTTAGCTGAAATAATTCGTTCCCGAATTTCACCTTCGATTCGGTCATGGAGGGGAGACTGTTATGTTCGTCAGAACATTGCCGGAGCAGCTATTTAAAGGTATAATGAAGTGTGATTACATAGTTTGCTCTATTTGTTGTGGAGCAGCAAGCTATAGTTAAGGGTAGAGTGCTTTCTCGTTAAGACATGTATTAGTTTACTGTTACGCCCGTCACTCGGATGTCTTGGTTCAATGCAGTGTTAACTGGGATTCGAGAAGGATTACTACAATCTTCGCGCGATTTAAAATCGCGTATCAGACTCAGCTTCACCCCCTTATTAAACAGATTGTGTAACAGATGCATTGCTACGTAACTGCGGAGAACACTGCTTTCCACCTTCGTACACAAATTAATTTGCCTCAAACTGAGAAACGCAAAGGATTCACAGATAATGACCTGTTTACGTCAGTTTCTCATGTGTGCCGTAAGTACAACAAACAATCACGACTTAATCCTTGGGCATTAGGTCCTTACTTTGCACCGGGCGTGTTTTATTCTTATTATTCTCGCCACTTCGCCATTAAATTAGCAGTCTAGGTTATCAAGTTGATAGTTTGGTAGTTCTATTTTCCAGAGCCAACCTAACATATTCACCAACCCTGATGGCAAGTCTCCTGTGTTATAAACTGACGTTGCCCAAGTACACAACTTCGAATTGTGCAGACAGTAATTTTAAAAATACCAATAGTATCAAAAAAGAATATGTGCGCTAACGACCGTGGTGTTGTAGTTCTGTATGTAATGTAGGGGTAAAAAGTGCGTATGTTTCAGTTAACACTCAACGGAGAAATATACTTAAAAGTCAAGGGGTACCTCCAAGTATTTTGTCGGAATTTCTTTTGTTTCACGTAGTGCACCAACTCGACGTGGCATGGTCTCCTGCGGTAATATTGAGCCATGCTGCCTCTATAGCCTTTCATAATTACAAAAGTGTTCTCGGTGCAGGATTTTGTGCACGAAATAACGTCTCGATTATGTCGCATAAATGTTCGATGAGATCCATGTCGGGAGATATGGGTGGTCAAATCATATGCTCGAATTGTCCAGAATGTTCTTCAAGCCAAATGCAAAGAATTGAGGGCCTGTCATATGGCGTATTGTCATCCATAAAAAGTCCATCGTTGTTTGGGTCCTTGAGGTCCATGAATGGCTGCAAACGATCTCCAAGTAGCCGAACGTAACTGTTTCCAGTCAATGATCAGTTCAGCTGGACCAAAGGACCCAGTCCATTCCCTGTAAACATAGCCCACAACATTATACACTCCTGGAAATTGAAATAAGAACACCGTGAATTCATTGTCCCAGGAAGGGGAAACTTTATTGACACATTCCTGGGGTCAGATACATCACATGATCACACTGACAGAACCACAGGCACATAGACACAGGCAACAGAGCATGCACAATGTCGGCACTAGTACAGTGTATATCCACCTTTCGCAGCAATGCGGGCTGCTATTCTCCCATGGAGACGATCGTAGAGATGCTGGATGTAGTCCTGTGGAACGGCTTGCCATGCCATTTCCACCTGGCGCCTCAGTTGGACCAGCGTTCGTGCTGGACGTGCAGACCGCGTGAGACGACGCTTCATCCAGTCCCAAACATGCTCAATGGGGGACAGATCCGGAGGTCTTGCTGGCCAGGGTAGTTGACTTACACCTTCTAGAGCACGTTGGGTGGCACGGGATACATGCGGACGTGCATTGTCCTGTTGGAACAGCAAGTTCCCTTGCCGGTCTAGGAATGGTAGAAAGATGGGTTCGATGACGGTTTGGTTGTACCGTGCACTATTCAGTGTCCCCTCGACGATCACCAGTGGTGTACGGCCAGTGTAGGAGATCGCTCCCCACACCATGATGCCGGGTGTTGGCCCTGTGTGCCTCGGTCGTATGCAGTCCTGATTGTGGCGCTCACCTGCACGGCGCCAAACACGCATACGACCATCATTGGCACCAAGGCAGAAGCGACTCTCATCGCTGAAGACGACACGTCTCCATTCGTCCCTCCATTCACGCCTGTCGCGACACCACTGGAGGCGGGCTGCACGATGTTGGGGCGTGAGCGGAAGACGGCCTAACGGTGTGCGGGACCGTAGCCCAGCTTCATGGAGACGGTTGCAAATGGTCCTCGCCGATACCCCAGGAGCAACAGTGTCCCTAATTTGCTGGGAAGTGGCGGTGCGGTCCCCTACGGCACTGCGTAGGATCCTACGGTCTTGGCGTGCATCCGTGCGTCGCTGCGGTCCGGTCCCAGGTCGACGGGAACGTGCACCTTCCGCCGACCACTGGCGACAACATCGATGTACTGTGGAGACCTCACGCCCCACGTGTTGAGCAATTCGGCGGTACGTCCACCCGGCCTCCCGCATGCCCACTATACACCCTCGCTCAAAGTCCGTCAGCTGCACATACGGTTCACGTCCACGCTGTCGCGGCATGCTACCAGTGTTAAAGACTGCGATGGAGCTCCGCATGCCACGGCAAACTGGCTGACACTGACGGCGGCGGTGCACAAATGCTGCGCAGCTAGCGCCATTCGACGGCCAACACCGCGGTTCCTGGTGTGTCCGCTGTGCCGTGCGTGTGATCATTGCTTGTACAGCCCTCTCGCAGTGTCCGGAGCAAGTATGGTGGGTCTGACACACCGGTGTCAATGTGTTCTGTTTTCCATTTCCAGGAGTGTAGAACCATCACCAGCTTGCACAGTGCCTTATTGAGAACCTGGACCCATGGCTTCGTAGGGCCTGCATCACTTGTCGACAGAAATCGGGACCAGACCACAGTTTCCCAGTCGTCTAGGGTCCAATCGATGTGGTCACGAGCCCAGGAGAAGAGCTGCAGGCGATGTCGTGTTGTTAGCGTCGGTCGTTTCCTTTCATAGCCCATTAATGCCAGATTTCGCCGCACTGACCTAACGGATTCGTTCGTCGTACGTCCCACATTGATTTCTGTGGTTATTTTACACCGTGTTGCTTGTCTGTTAGCACTGACAACTCTACGCAAACTCCGCTGCATTCGGTCGGTCGGTCCGTGGTGAGAGGTAACGCATGAAATTTGGTATTCTCGGCACACGTTTGACACTGTGGATCTCGGAACATGGAATTCCCTAACTATTTCCATGCGTCTAGCTCCAACTATCATTCCACCTTAAGAGTCTGTTAATTCCCTTCTGTGGCCACAATAACGTCGGAAACCTCGACTGAATACAAATGAAAGCATTGACAATGCACTGCCGTTTTATACCATGTGTACTCGATACTACCGCCATATTTATATATACAAATCGCTCTCCCGCCACTTTCGTCATCTCAGTGTAGGTGCGTCGCTGTCACAGGCCTAAGAGAATATGTTTGCACAACATCAAATATTGGATTGAAGCTCAGGGAGATGCAAACTTCCTCGAATTGCCACAAGATAGTGCAACATCCCTCACGGTAACCCAGAGATGGCATCTGAAGAATAAAATAAAAGGAAGGAAAGATTACGTTTTGAAAGTTGACACAAAATGGCTTTCGAAAGGTTGGATAAGAAAAGCTACACGGTCCCTTTCAGTGGACCCATCCCTGCAATCGCCGTAAGCGATTTCGAGAAGCCACAGAAAACCCAAATCTGTCTGACTCGACGGGTATTCGAACGCTGAATCTACTGAGTGTGAGATCAGAATTGTAGGTATTGTTCCAGCTCTTTCGTTGAAAAAGAACAAGAAAAAGAATCATACCTACAACCTTCTATGAGCTCAGAGCTTGTAACGCTCTGTCAAACTTGGACGAGGCATACATCATTTTGATTTGCAGCTCCTTGTATTGGCCGTGTTTGCAGTTAAAATTGTTGGATGTGAGGTCCCCCAGTTATGCAAAACACCGTTTTTCTCAGTACCCAAACATGTTTCGGCACCACTGTACCATCATCGGTGGGTTTTCGTTTTTAATTATTCCGCAATGTGAACATTTTTGTTAAATGATTATAAAATTATGTTCATTTTTAGTTCAAACAACAGATCGTTTATTTTTGTAAATACCTTTACATTTGGTGTGCATGAATTTTCTGGATCACTTGAATGTTAATTACTACAGGTAGCTTGTCATCTGCAACCAAATGATGTTGATGAGAAAGTTTATTGCTGGGAGTTAACCTATCTTCTAGAATGTAATTTAGTTTTTCGCGATGTTTTCGCGCCTATATTCGTTTTTACCTACGTTTTCGTGCGGCAAGCACTTCCATTCTCTGCAACATGCTGAGGTGTTGTGATGCACACGTAACTATAAGAAGTATTTTCCACAAATAACGTAGTAAAACACTTTTCACTTCACCAGAACACAGTGTGATTCTGGTTTGTTATGTGTCCCAGCCCAGTCAGTGTTCATTTGTTCACCAGAGAGTTCGGCACCAAATTTGAATTTTGTTTGCCACGAATACACTACACTCTGCAAGGGCACACTATCTAACACAAGGAACTTTACAAATAAAAACAGTGCAAACAGATGAAGTCCACACACACACACACACACACACACACACACACACACACAGATAAAATGCAAACAAAATTCAAATTTGGCGCCGAACTCTCTGGTGGGTACTGAGAGAAACGGTGTTTTGCATAACTGACGGACCTCACATCCAACAATTTGGACGAGGCAGTCTCTTGCCTCCTCCATCATATTACGTCACGTTACTCCACTGTTACTGCTCCTCGAAGAGACTTTCGATGACGCGAAGCTACGAAGCTGTCTAATGGCACAAAAACGTGACGCGACGAGCTATCCTAAAATCATATGCCGCTGCAGCTCCTTATTCTATACCGACCGTCGAGCCCTTACTGAATGAGTTTTTGTGTGGCAGCAGTAAAGACGCGACCTTGACTTAGGGGCATTAAGTCCTTAGAGCACGTGTGCGCACGCTGCAGCTGTCGACACCTCGGCTGTTCCCCACCGTTGACACGCGTGCCCAGCCTACAAGACACAGTGTTTTGGCAGTTCACTTTTACCAGTCCACGTCTAGTGTTTCTACACGTTCCTTTTCTCATTAACCACGTGCCGAGAGATGATAAATGCGTTAGTCGGTATCGTTATATTCGAATGACAGGGCAAGGGTCAAGAGAAACATATTTATACACCATCTGTCCAAAAAGAAAGGTGCCGGATAGTCCATACGTAATCAAAGTGTGTTTACGTTCACAGCAGAGGGTCGTGGGTCAGGCTAGAACAACCATAGTAGGATAAAAATGCCACATATACTTCCGTAACTCGTCGCCTCTCTTAAGACCATGACTTGATAAAGAAACTGAGTGTAAGAAAAAAGAACATACCTTTTATTGCACTGGTTATGAAGGTCATCGCTAATAACGCTGTCGGAGACGAGATGTGCTTTCCATTATGATTATGGAGAAACTGTCTACATCTGATCACTTATTGAGATCTAAAAATAAGTCTCTTTGCAGGTGCCGGCCGGAGTGGCCGTGCGGTTCTAGGCACTACAGTCTGGAACCGAGCGACCGCTACGGTCGGAGGTTCGAATCCTGCCTCGGGCATGGATGTGTTTGATGTCCTTAGGTTAGTTAGGTTTAATTAGTTCTAAGTTCTAGGCGACTGATGACCTCAGAAGTTAAGTCGCATAGTGCTCAGAGCCATTTGAACCATTTTCTTTGCAGGTTGCTTACAATATGCCAGTACTATACAGGCGAAGAACTATGCCATTAAGGACGCGGTAGTTTTTTGGTATTCGCGGATGAAAAGCAAGTTTCTGGAAAATTAACATAAACGTATAATCTTTGATAGGCAAGCTAGGCGTCTTAAGCGCAACGTCAGTGGTAAGGAGCTCATTGCTTTATTTCTAAAAGGAGCCCTGAAATAGTTATTGGTTGCGCGTTGCTTTCTTGCAATTGACGAATAATTGTCAAACATAAAACAGACAAATAAATCCTTACAGTAATGGTTACACGTCCTCTTATTACCACAGTTTGGGGCCAAATGCCAAAACATAAAAGACAGGAATAAATTTATCATACAGTGCGTACACGTACTCTATGTGATGACCATGAGACAACTGGTCTAACATGAAATAAGGATTTTAAATCTCCCTGTGTTTTGTGAGCTGTCAAAACAGATGACGAGTAACTGCTTACACTAGCCGAAAGCCAGAGCATTAACCAGACAGTAAAATCATGCATTCTACATCCTTCAAAATGACTGAAGTAGCACTTCCCAGGAAAACAAAGAGCGCAAGGGGTTAATGAGGTAAGACGGAAACGTAGGTGGAAATACGTCGTTACCGCCAGTCGAAAGAATCGTTTTTCCCTCCACAAGGTAGACAAGGTTTTGCGATATGCCATCAAATGCGGAGGACAGAGTCGTGGAAAGAGTGGCCGCCGTATCAATTCTTATGTTTTCAGACAGAATTCTGGGAGACAGAGTGTGTTCTGACAGCAACATTTCCCAGGTACTCAACCGTTTTCTGCTGATCTGGTGGTCAGATTGGCTTAGATTTTACTCTGAGTAGGTGGAACACTTAGCACTTCTTTCTCCTCTGGCAATGTTCGCTAATGTGAAAAATGCTCCGTCGTCCGGTGTCCACGCTAAAATGTATGTCCTGCCTATAAACTGGCCGGATGAGTCATTTCAAAGGTCGGAGGAAGGCAACGACATACCTCCTCCAATAGTACCATTTCTAGCAAAGCACTGTGACATTCAAATCAATTTTCTGACTACGACTTTACAGGTGGAAGAAGGAAGGGTGGAAGATTTACAAAGGAGCAGTGGTGACTTGTCACTGTCTCTGGTTTTAGATTTAACATTTCGTTGTGAAGACACCTCGGGTTGAGAGAGGGTGTATTACAGTTCGAATAAACTCTAAGTAATGTATTCGCTTTGCAGTCATCATTTTCCTAGTCATGTTCCTCTCCTGCCCAGATTACCTCCGTGACATCGTATTGATCAGACAAGTTGAAACTTCTTTGTTTAAATGTGTGAATCTGTCTTAAATTGCTGAATAACTGAAGAAATGAAGCTTCTACGTTACTCGATTCTGAAACAGCTGATTAAAACTGAACGTACTGAGCCTATTTTCTCTTTACTTTTACTTATCATGTCAACACTGACCCACAATATTCTAGCGCAACGCAATCTGAGTGCTCAAAAAAAAAAAAAAAATACCTCACTTCAAATAATTAATACAAAGGAATGGCCCTGAATAAGAAGCAATCCTGACAACAGCCTACACATTTCATTAAGCACTTACCTCACAAAAATCTTCATTACGCGATCTACTCCAATACAGCAAGGGTCAATACTGCCAGTTAAATAAAAAATTCTAACTACTAACTGGTTAGCAAAGGAAAGACTTTGTTGCAAACCAAATAATGTATTTTTTACTTTAGTAATGTGACATCCAGTTCAAACAGGAACATAAATCGTTATTCACATCCAGTACAAAGATATATAATCATGAATACACTACTGGCCATTAAAATTACTACACCAAGAAGAAATGCAGATGACAAACGGGTATTCATTTGACAAATATATTATACTAGAACTGACATGTGATTACATTTTCACGCAATTTGGGTGCATAGATCCTGAGAAATCAGTATCCAGAACAACCACCTCCGGCCGTAATAGCGGCCTTTATACGCCTGGGCTTTGAGTCAAACAGAGCTTGGATGGCGTGTACAGGTACAGCTCCCCATCCAGCTTCAACACGATACCACAGTTCATCAAGAGTAGTGACTGGCGTATTGTGACGAGCCAGTTGCTCGGCCACCATTGACCAGACGTTTTCAATTGGTGAGAGATCTGGAGAATGTGCTGGCCAGGGCAGCAGTCGACCATTTTCTGTATTCAGAAAGGCCAGTATAGGACCTGCAACATGAGGTCGTGCATTATCCTGTTGAAATGTGGGGTTTCTCAGGGATTGAATGAAGGGTAGAGCCACGGATCGTAACACATCTGAAATGTAACGTCCGCTGTTCAAAGTGCCGTCAATGCGAACAAGAGGTGACCGAGACGTGTAAGCAATGGCACCCCATACCATCACGCCGGGTGATACGCCAGTATGGCGATGACGAATACACGCTTCCAATATGCGTTCACCGCGATGTCGCCAAAAACGGATGCGACCATCATGATGCTGTAAACAGAACCTGGATTCATCCGAGAAAATGACGTTTTGCCATTCGTGCACCCAGGGTTCGTCGATGAGTACACCATCGCAGGCGCTCCTATCTGTGATGCAGCGTCAAGGGTAACCGCGCCATGGTCTCCGAGCTGATAGTCCATGCTGCTGCAAACGTCGTCGAACTGTTCGTGCAGATGGTTGTTGTCTTGCAAACGTCCCCATCTGTTGGCTCAGGGATCGAGACGTCGCTGCACGATCTGTTACAGCCATACGTATAAGATACCTGTCATCTCGACTGCTAGTGATACGAGGCCGTTGGGATCTAGCACGGCGTTCCGTATTACCCTCTTGAACCCACCGATTCCGTATTCTGCTAACAGTCATTGGATCTCGACCAATGCGAGCAGCAATGTGTCGATACGATAAACCGCAATCGCGATAGGCTACAATCCGACCTTTATCAAAATCGGAAACGTGAAGGTACGCATTTCTCCTCCTTAGACGAGGCATCGCACCACCGTTTCACCAGGCAACGCCGGTCAACTGCTGTTTGTGTACGAGAAATCGGTTGGAAACTTTCCTCATGTCAGCATGTTGTAGGTGTTGCTACCGGCGCCAACCTTGTGTGAACGCTCTGAAAAGCTAATCATTTTCATATCGCAGCATCTTCTTCCTGTCGGTTAAATTTCGCGTCTGTAGAACGTCGTCGCGGTGTAGCAATTTTAATGGCCAGTAGTGTAATTTTCAATCTCCTAGTCGGATACTTCAAGATCGTTAGCCTACGCTAACACTTCAGACCTCTACGTTCCATCAATGCTAACTTCTTATATTTAATATCCATCACTGCTGGCTGTTCACCTCCAACTGCCCAATAGTGCTTTCATCACTGCTGGCGACTAATTTTCAACTGCCCAACACTACCAGCGATTAAGTTCCAACAACGAGTCCAACCAGCCACAGAGTCTCTTAAGAAAGCGCAGTCAGAGATCCAATGCAAAGCGCCACACAGCGCTGCCAACACAGAAGCAGCCTACTTACAGTCTTCCTCTCGCATCGGTCAATGGGGAATGTTTTGGCGAAACAAAAGCTTAAGACGTGACAGATTGCTGATAGTAGTTTCCAACGCTTTTCTTCTCGACAAGCCTGTTAAGTTTCCTAGAATGGTTTCTTTCTATGATGAGTTTGCAACATCGAAGTCTAATGAATTTCTCTACCGGACATCATTCGGTGCATCGCGATTCTAGAAAATCTTTCTGAAGTTCCATTATTGAATACTGGTTCAATGTTTGCCGTGTCTTCGAAATCTGTTTAAACGAGGCCGAAGCAATTGTAAGATGAGTTATTACATTAATAATTGCCTGGGGTAGTCGGTACGAATACCTGACGTGTAATGTCCGTGGACCTTTATAACAAACGCTAATTATAGATGGTATTCTTCTCGCGAAAGGGAAGCGGTAAAAATTCATTATTTTAAGTTCGAGATAGTCTTACGCGATTTCACTGAGTTCTTATACCTTCCGTGTAAGAGCTATGAACATACGACACGGCAAATCAGATCTTGCATGCCGGCCGGAGTGGCCGTGCGGTTCTAGGAGCTGCAGTCTGGAGCCGAACGACGCTACGGTCGCAGGTTCGAATCCTGCCTCGGGCATGGCTGTGTGTGATGTCCTTAGGTTAGTTAGATTTAATTAGTTCTAAGTTCTAGGCGACTGATGACCTCAGACGTTAAGTCGCATAGTACTCAGAGCCATTTTGAAGAACTTGCATGAAGGCAGTCTAAAAATAATTGTTTCTCTGTTATTTGTGAATGGAAAAGGAGAGTGTATTAATGAAATACCCTCAATCCGACAATGAACAGTGTGTGCGGAGTCCTGAGTGTAAATGTTATTGCTTCCGAGAACAGGAAAAATAACGAGGGAAATATGTTTCTTTGTGTTGCCTTACGCTCTTTCGAAAGAATTAAAATATGTTCTACAGTAATTTGGTCGATCCCTTGGCCATCGTAAAGCATTTTTATCGAAGAGGAATATTTGATAGGTGTATCTCGGAATAATTAACTATTTTGTTGTTTGTGAGATATGAACTCAACTATAGGATGAAGCAGTAATCATCGTCAGACATCAATTAAACTAGAGTGACATAATAAGGAAGAGTAAAAAACTGTAATAATACCAAAAATATTGTCTGTAGTGTGATGCTGATTGTACAGAAATATATTAAAAAATATGTAATTTTTAGTATGAAAACGTTTATTGGCAAAGGCCCACTTTTTCTAGTTTTTGGAAATCTTCGTGTATCTTACACAAACTACTAACTTAACTGATGCGGCGCTTGTTGGTGAAAATTTATGGTGATGTTTACTATGTTAATGTTATAAGCAGAAATCATCGGTCTCTGCGCAATTGGTGTTGCAAGAGGATCCTTTCGAAAATGCATCAGCATACAGTCCTGATTCGGAGGACAGCACCGTATCTGCTTCCAAACTGCAGTACTTGTGAGACGTGCTGTCTCATCTGGCTCGGCCCAGCTACCAGTCAGCATTCAAGCAATCCTAAAAGTGCTGGTATTGACGAGTCTCCCGTCTTCTGTATACCATTTCAACGACGCCAGCGCTGTTAGTCATCTGCATGCGGCTATCGCATGACCTTTTGACATTTCCGTGTAGCTACTGCTGTACCATTTCAGACGCACTTTAAAGCCAAAGCCCCGGAATGCGTCATAGATAACCAGGCGTTGCCGGCTAATTTACGATACTCCGTAAGGTGAGATGCCGGATTCAAACGGTCAAGTAGTTCGACTCCGAAGTACGAGTACGCACACTTTTGGGTGTTAATTTATACAGTTACATATCGCCTACCGTCTTTAAATTATTATAACATTATTATCTTTAATCTTAAAATAATTTCACAAACTCTCGCGGAGGAAAACAGGGTAGATTTAAAAAAGAGACGATCAGCTGCAGAAAATTTATTTATTGTACACCAAGTAATAAACACTGGAAATTGCCTTACTAATGCACATCACTTCTGCTGACTTTGTAAAAACATTTTATAATGCAAACAGTTATAAAGTTTGCATGATAATGGAAAGTATGGGGAAAATATCAAAAAATTAGTAAACTCGATAAAAAACTGTACAAGGAATCGAAGAGTAACAATTGCAGGTAAAACAAAGATTAAAGTATCTGAATAAAGGGATACGATTGTTTTTAATTTTAATATAAATGACATTAATCAAAACTCGAAAGGTGTAAATTATTGGAAACTGTTTTAAAATTTTTGCTCTATGCAGGTTATACCTTCGTAATGCAAGTAAACGCACAACTAGCACTTCACCAAGTGAGTTATCTATAGAGGTGGTCAGGCACTTTTTTTCCATTTGTTTTCGATGTCAATTGAGTGATTACACATGAAACGTCCACAAAAATGTCATCATCTAGCATAGATGAAATTGCTTTCATTGACAGCACGTTACACAAGGAGAAATAGTTCAACATCCTGAAGTACAATTTGCACATAAATGCAGAAAAGTTGGGGAATACATCAGCATTTAGCATACGTTATACTTTTTAAAAGAATGGCTTCTTTGTAACTGTCCCAAAGTTCTTCAGACACCACCCTAATCCCCAGACCTTAACCCCAAAAAGAATTAATAGAATGAACTCGGTAGAAAACCCAGGAGAACTACAACTAAGCCAAAAGTAGGTCTGAAGAAAAGATGAAAAAAGATAAGGACTAAAAAGAATCGTCCGTAAAGTGCAAGAGCTTTTGAAAGCGGTTATAAAGAAGAAGAGATACCACACGATGGGTTATTCTCATAATCAAGAACAATTATGTTGTGACTAAATATTAAGATACTATAGTGTTAAGCTGTAAAATATTTTTTAACAAAACTTTGTCCTATAACGTTACTTCAGAAATTAGATGCAATGGTTTACATTTATTAAGGGAACTCATTTTTCATTTAGTGAGTTTTCACTTGTTCGTTAAATGCATATTTGAAAATAAAACACATAGTATTAGAAATGGTGAAGTAATTAGAATATTAATGGCAGCCACTGCATGAAAAAACAACGCTGAGATTTCTAAAAAGTCAAGGACTTGTGGTGACAACATACGGTAGAAACTGAAACATCTCTATAAATGCAATAATTATGAAGCAAACGATATTCTTTTGCTACTGGAGCTGTGAAATTACTTAGACAATACGAAACGACACGTAAAGTCGGATAGCTATATGTGCCGTTGTTGTTGTGGTCTTCAGTCCGAAGACTGGTTTGATGCTGCTCTTCGTGCTACTCTGTCTTGTGCAAGACTTTTCCTCTCCGAATTAACTAATGCAAGCTACAGCCTTCGTAATCTGCTTACTGTATTCATCTCTTGGTCTCCCTCTACGATTTTACTCCGCACACGCCCCTCAAATAATAAATTGCTGACCATTTGATGTCTCAGAAAGTGTCCTATGTGCCGTTATTGTAACATAAAAAAATGGAATGAAATGGCTAGATAAGAACAAGTCAGATTTTGTGGAATAACAACTCTTCCAGCACAGTGGATAGTACCCTACCTGCAATACTAAGGTTAGTTAATGCAGGAGAAAGTTTAGAAAGCCTAAGAAGACACAGGTAAACAGTCATTGGAGATGGAACAGCCGTAAAGCAAACGCGAAGAGGCGTAGAATAAATATTATTATTCATGTAGCATATATTACATAAATTTAATCCCTTCAGCAAAGCAATGACTGAAAAAGGTTGATACTCTGCTTGTGGGTGATCTACAACACAAACAAAAGTTAGTGCTTTAACTGTGGACGCAAATAAGGGAGGTACACAACAATGCGCATCGTCTTTGTGAAGTCCGTTTGCTTTCTGGCGGCGGATATGTAAGTTACTCAACCTGACGCCAAAGGCTACAGAATCTTGTATGGTCTACAAAATGTTTTATACTATGCAAGCTTTGTAACCAGGCCTTTATTACGTTAGTTGAAAGAAACTCAGTTATATAAAAAAAATTGTTTGCTAATAAGCGTTTCACGAGAGGCCTCAGGTTCGAACCGTGTCGTAATAATAACAAAATAGGTTAATTAATAAGGACTGATTGTGGCTGTCAAAAGGTGTTTTTCAGTTTTACAGTCATGGTCGATAAATATCCGATACGGCTGTAGATGGTACATAAGTGCCTCATGAGTAAAGGCAGAATGCTCTAGCACTCCAAAACAATGTAGTAAACAGAAAACAGGAACCTGCTTCGCCGCCACCTTAACGCTAACGAAGTTCAGAAACTATATCTGCGCCTCCTACTCTTTCAGAGCCTTTTTCCTCTCAGGTTGGCAGACAGGTTTACTCTTAAAACTGTTTCGTTTAATTGAGGGTGTGTAAAAACCGTGTACCCTGTACCAGTGTATATCAGTTGATTATCCTAGGAGTTAACAGGTATCCCTGTTGTATGCCTTCTCTGTTTCTTTCGCAAACCAGATTCATTAGCTTTCTCGCCGAACGCAAGAAAGTCCTTCGCGGCGCGCCGCAATAGTTCTTGGTTTCCCCACGGTCATGCGTCATTGTTGTTGCGTCCAGCGGCCAGTCAGCAAGGTCAGCGGATACCGCTGTTTCCTTTGAAGAAGAAGTGTCATCGGTCTGGGAGTGGTGCCGGCTTCGAAATCGGGGCCAAAATTCTTACACCCACAACGGAAAAAATGGTTCAAATGGCTCTGAGCACTATGGGACTCAACTGCTGAGGGCATTAGTCCCCTAGAACTTAGAACTAGTTAAACCTAACTAAGCTAAGGACATCACAAACATCCATGCCCGAGGCAGGATTCGAACCTGCGACCGTAGCGGTCTTGCTGTTCCAGACTGCAGCGCCTTTAACCGCACGGCCACTTCAGCCGGCCTCACACCCACAACGGACTGTACGACGAATAGCAACACACTGTGTACCGTGGCGAGGCGGCAAGTGGGAGTGTTTATGTGCCTTTGGGCCGACACAATCCGGTTACATGTCCTTTCGCAGCCTGCGTTATCTGCTAAAGAAGGTGGCATTGGAATTAAATCGACGTTAGCTCGTATATGCTTAAAACCCGGGGCAAAACTAATTCATTCTCCAGGGGAAAGAAGCGATATCACTTAAGCATAACTGCATCTGGCTCTATTACTTATTAGTGTGTAGCACTGAAGGAAAAATATTTGCATTCGCAGTCATTTCTAATAGTGCATGTAGCAGTAAAGCAAAATTCGTAACATTTTCGAATACTCCAAGACATGTCGTAAGGGAGGGGGGGGGGGGGGGGTGGTGTGGTGTCTCCTGGGGGCCGAACCGCACCATAACGCTGGGTTCGGTGTGGGGCGGCGGTGGGGTGAGTGGACTGCTGTAGCCTGTTGTGGTGTTGTGAACCACTGAGGGCTACGGCGGGGATGCAGCCTCTCCGTCGTTTCTAGGTCCCCAGTTCCATACAATACAATACAATTCAAATGTTGTGGAGATTCTGCTACCGAGTAGGAACAGTGATGAAGTAAGAATGACCTTAAGAGTTTTACTAAAAAGTGAGAATGATGAAATAATTTTTATCTTATGTGGAGAACTGCTGTAACTTTGTATCGCCCTATTTGTAATGGAACTTTTATAAGCTAATGTCCTCACTGATTGGACATGGTACTTACCATTTTGCGTTATAATTTCACAGACATTGAAGTTTTAATTTATGTATACTATAGGACAGAGCAACCTGACTAGCATATGGACAAGGCATGAAAGTACGTTTTAATAGAGCTAATACAGGAATTTCGGAAACAGAGTGATTTACGAGCCAGATACAGCCCACAACTTTCACGGGAGCGCGTTGCGATAGCGTATAGCCGCATACCAAGCTGCGATTGCATATACCGAGTTGGAGTTCACGTGTCGTATTGTCGCGTAGTTTCTGAGCGCTCATCAGCACGTTCAACTCGGCACGGTCGCTGACATTCTACAGCACGGACCGTGTGCCGACTGCTTAAGAGCATTGAATCTAGCGTCAAGGAATTTGCACCAATAAAACGAGCAATGTAACACGTTTCGCAAAGTATTTGGCAACTAACTCTCTTTGTAGCATACACTGAAGCGCCGAAGAAACTGGTATAAGCGTGCGTATTCAAATACGGAGATAAGTAAACAGGCAGAATACGGCGCTGCGGTCGCCAAGTCTATATAAGACAAGTGTCTCGCGCAGTTGTTAGATCGGTAACTGCTGCTTCAATGGCAGGTTGTCCAGATTTAAGTGAGTTTCGACGTGGTGTTATAGTCGGCGAACGAGCAAGGGGATACAGCATCTCCGAGGTTGCGATGAAGTAGGGATTTCCCGGTACGACCGTTTCACGAGTGTACCGTGAATATCAGGAATCCGGTAAAACATCAAATCTCGACGTCGCTGCCCCGGAAGAATATCCTGCAAGAACGGAACCAACGACGACTGAAGAACATCATTCAATGTGACAGAAGTGCAACCCTTCCCCAAATTGCTGCAGACCTTAACACTGGGCCATCAACAAGTATATGTGTGCGAACCATTCAACGAAACATCATTGATATGGGCTTTCGAACCCGAAGGCCCACCCGTGTATCCTTGCTCACTGCACGACACAAAGCTTTGCACTTCAACTGGGGCCGTCAACACCGACATTGAACTCTTGATGACTGGAAACATGTTGCTTGCTCTGACGAGTCTCGTTTCAAACTGCATAGAACGGATGGACGTGTACGGGTGTGGAGACAACCTCATGAATCCGAGGACCTTACATGTCAGCTGTTCAAGCTGGTGGAGGCTCTGTAATAGTGTGGGGCGTGTGCGGTTGGAGTGATGTGGGACCCCTGATACGACTAGGTAGGACTCTTGACAGGTGACAAGTAAGTAAGCATCCTGTCTGATCACCTGCATCCATTCATGTCCATTGTGCATTCCGACAATTCCAGCAGGATAATGCGACACTCCAAACGTCCACAATTGTTACAGAGTGGCTCTAGGAACACTCTTCTGAGTTTAAACACTTCAGCTGGTCACCAAATTCCACAGACATGAACATTATTGAGCATATCTGGGATGCCTTGCAGCGTTCGGAAGAGATCTCCACCCCCTCGTACTCATACTGATTAATGGACATCCATGCAGGATTCATGTTGTCAATTCCCTCCAGCACCACGCCACGTCGTGTTGCAGCACTTCTGTGTGCTTTCGGGAAGTCCGACACGATACTGGACACTAGTCTCTTTAGCTCTTCAGTGTATATCATACCAGCTAGTTTGTAAGTTACTAATTTTAACAACACTCGATGCACTACTCGATCAGAAGTACCCAGACACCGCTGTGTAATGCGGATTTCATCACAAGGCGTCATGAGAGGTGGTGGAGTACTGTGTTGTCAGTGGAGTTGCAGCAACATCACACTGTGTTAGTCAGGAGAGGTCAGTGACTTCGAATGCGGACTGGTCACTGGATGTTACCTGAGTGACAAATCCTTCAGGGACAATTAAACCTTTCTAAGGCTGCCCAAGTCGATGTGATCTTGAAACTCGAAGGAAGCACCACAGCTACACCAAGTCCAAGCAGACGTCATGTACTGACGGACAGGTAGGGTCGAGCTTTGAAGAGTGTCGTTATGAAATATAGTACCAGCGGAAGGAATCACTCGTGAGTTCTGAAGTGCTACCAGCAACTCAGTTAGCACAATGACTGTGCGTCAGGAGTAGCGAAGTATGAGGTACAATGGTCGAGCAACTCCTCATAAACCACACATTTCTGTTATCGTCAAGAGAAAACTTTGGAGGTGGTGTAAAGAGCGACGCCCTGTGGTAGTCCGATGGAAGGGTTTCGGTTTGGCATGTGCCTCGAAACGTTACCTGCTATCATGTGTAGTGTCGACAGAACAGTACGGAGGATATGGTGTTTCGGTATGGGGTTGGTTTTCGTGGTTAGTGTGTGATCCTCTTATTGCGCTTAAGTAAACGGTAAATGCGGAAGGAATTTAACAAATTATACAACGCTGTGTACTGTGTGCACTAGAGGAACAGTTTGGAGACAATGATTGATTCTATCAGCATGACAACATACCCTGTCAAAAAGTAGGAGCTGTGAGGCCATGGTTTTTGGACAATACTGTTCAAATGTGTGTAAATTTTTAAGGGACCAAACTGCTAAGGTCATCGGTCCCTAGACTTACACACTACTTAAAACTAACTTATGCTAAGAACAATACACACACCCATGCCCGAGGGAGGACTCGAACCTCCGGCGAGAGTGGACAATAATGTTCCTAAAATGGACTAGCCTGAACCCAATAGGACGCCTTTGGATGATGATGATGTTGTTTGGTTTGTGGGGCTCCCAACTGCGCGCTCATCAGCGCCCGTACAAAGTCCCAATTTTTTCAGAGTCCAATTTCTTCCACAGTCCAATTTAACCGCTGTCACGAATGATGAAGATGATGATGAAATAATGCGGACAACACAAACACCCAGTCCCCAGGCAGAGAAAATCCCCAACACGGCCGGGAATCGATCCTGGGACCTTGTAATCCAGAGGTAGCAACGCTAGCCACTAGACCACAAGTTGCCGACACAACGCCATTGGGATAAGTTAAAACGTAGGCTTCGCTCCAAACGTCACTGTTCAACATCACTACCATCTCTGGTTTCAGCTGTTGAGGAAGAATGAGCCGCCATTCCTCCACTGACATTCAGACACCTCAATGAAAGTGACACCCACGGAGTTCAAGTCAAACTCAATGTACACTCTTTGACATAAAACTTGACCGGCGGCCGGCCGCTTCAGAGGCTAAGTCCGTATCGATCGCGACATGGGACAAAAAAACTGGCCAACTCGCTAATTCTCTAAGTCCGGTTATCTGCACAATCTGGCAACACTGTAGACTGCGGCACTTCCTGGAGGAAAACTTGTCCCATGATAGAGAAACTCTAGGCTGATTACGCCTGTGGTCTAGCGGTAGCGTGCGTTATTTCTGTTCATAATGTCAGTGGATCGAGAGCAGCTGGCATAAAATATTTTTATAGCCTCTTCTGTCTGAATGCTGAAGACGTGAATGTAATGGTAGCGCAGATTCAATCTATTTCGCTTTGTGAGACACCGATATCAAAATTTTATCCAGTAACGATTTTGCGGCAGATTTCCTGCAGACTGTCCTCCTCTGGACGCCGTATGCGGCAAAGCTCCGGGATCCATTTGCTGGCTACTGGCAGCGGCCGTGGCGACAGCAGCGGCGCTGCACTGCCCCGTTCTTTATCGAAAGCACCTGCTACCGCTCATCGCTTTTGATGATTTAAAACGCTTTATTATTAAATGTTGCTCCACAGAAAATTTCTACAATTTCCATTCACGCTCAAAAGCAACGGAGACAGACGCCCTGATTAGTAGGCGGGTATTTTATTACATTAATCGGCAAGAGCTGAGTATGGCCCGAAATTAATTTTATAGACTGGGACGAAATGAAACCACCTCACTACATTCGATGAATTTATAAATGCTTCATACCTCGTTTCTTTTCCTTTCAAACTCAATTATTTATGCAACTTTTGGTCAATGTTTGGATGTTTTCGTCAAGCCAGTGTGAGCGTCTGTGGTGTAAAGTGTATTACAGTTCTTGTTTCATTCCTTATGGTAAGTCTATGCGATAAACTGTGTCAATACCTTGCAATGCATGCTCTGTAGCAGTGCAGGAACACTGCACATTTGGAGTTCCATGTATGGGTTCATGAAGTATTTATTGTTGATCGGAAGTGATAGTTAAGGTCATCAGATTTAAACCAGAAAGATTTGTCGTTTTGAAGGTTTCAGAGAACGGAAAGGAATTGCTAACGCCGGTGTTAGAAAACGTCTACAGTTAAATGCTATTGCAAAAATTTAGAACAAGGGAACTACATTAATGAACATGTGCACTTCATAAACAACCTTCTGACATGTTAGACCTATATGACGAACAAAGCTCAAATTTATATCGTTGACAGTCGGTTTGAATCTTTTCAGGGTCTATTTTACAGTGAAGCACCTTGGAATTTGCAAAGCAGAAATCCATGATATTAACTTAATTTACTAAGTCGAAATCGGACGAAGATTGATGTTTAAAGGCATTCATCAGATTTCGCATAAGAAATTTTTACTAGCAGTTTGCAACTCCATTAATTAAAATGGAAAATAAAAGGTTGTACTCAGCGGCTTCTACCGTGATTCGAACTGCTATGTCTTATAGTACAAGCACTGCAACGCACAAGGGAACCTCTGAGCTAACGACACACTGGCGGCCAGAGGCGGAATATAGTCACTGCGATGTTGCCTGAGCCTCAAAACGCAACCTTAAACACACGAACAGAGGAGGTGGAGATTACTGTCTTAACGTGCCGTCGACAACGATGTCATTAGAGACGGAGCACAAGCTCGGATTAGGGAAGGACGGGGAAGGAAATCGGCCGTGCCCTTCCTAAGGAACCAGCCCGGCATTTGCCTGAAGCGATTTAGGGAAATCATTGAAAACTTAAATCAGGATGGCCGGGCGCGGGATTGCACCGTCGTCCTCCCGAATGCACGCACAAACAGGTGTTACTTATGTGAAGAACGCCGTTCTTGGAGTCCAGAAATTAAATATACTTTCTAATTGTGTCATCTTGCAGTGGATTATATCGTACGAGTCTTCGATGTGGAAAACGAATGTCAAGTGAATTTAGCGAGGTAACGCCGACCTACGCCCGGAAGTAAATGCACTATCAGAGTGTTGACAAATACTTGCTACGACGCTGCCATTTCTAGGCTCTCTGACGAGGCAGCTCTTCAGCGAAATGCTTGCCGTGATTCTCCGATACGGTTCTTCAGAGTGGAGACGCGCGCGCACGTTTGGTTTTTATGCGGCGTTCTCCACTGATGGTTTCTGACGTCGCCTTGTGGGCTATGTATACATATGAGACATTCAATTATCATTAATCCAGAATGATACAAGTTTCAGCTTCCGGCGTGGAAGAAGGCTGTTGACGCCGACATTATATCATTTCAACGTAGGGAAAGCAAAACGGATCATTGAATGTTTCTCATTCAACATAAAGAAAGTGAGATAATTTTCCGTAACGTTCATAATCATCTAAAAATACAAACGAAGTAAAAATACACCGGAAGCTTATTCGAATTGAATATAACGCTTTGCACCTCGATGTCGAATTTGTCCACTTGCAATCTTTTGCAGCATACACATAGAATGTCATGATTACCACGAGAATGAAGAAATATGTTGGTAAGGATGGAAGCAAGAAGAGACGCAGTCAACAAATATTCTATTCCTCATGGCATTCATTTCTTTTGACACGTAAGAAGAGGTAAAGCGGGAATTTACTTTCGTTAACACGAAAGATATGCCGCACATATTGATAACGAGGAAGTCTGCGTCTTCATACGTTTCCTCCTTGAAATCTGTATACTCTATTATATACTAAGTAGCCCGATCATTGTTTCAGTAATGTTACCCTCTTGTTTGACCCCGTAACGATGAACAGATTCCAAATGCATGTCTCCCTCCCTGGGTTGTTCTTTGTGTTTTATTGCTTGGAATTCCTGAAGCAGACCATTGTGCCTTCCCCCCTCGTGGGTTAGGTCTCAAAACTAAACCGCTTTGTATGCAATGGCATAATTTATTCAGACAGCATCAGCATAAGACTATCAAACAAAGCCTTCCATTTACAGTTGCAGCACTCTAACCACCACTGACCAAAGTGTAATCCACGGTCCTGGTCCTAAATTACCAGCTGTCTGCTACTGTGGCAAAGTCCGTACTACACTGTCGATTCCACAGCACCATTTTATCTGGTAACACTGTGTAGTTGCACAGTTATGCTACCAGGTCTGTCCTCACACTGTCAACTTTATGTATCTCACTTCTCCTGTAGCGTAGATCACGAGGAGCCGAAGTAAATGAGTGTATTCTGCATGACGTAACATTCAGTATTCCCTTCTTTCATAGCCACTCTTCATGTGCATCGATACCAAATAGGAATGCGAAAACTCTTGCGAGTGAGAGAATGACAATAACAATCGTAAGAAGAACAAGCAAATAATGAATGATGTTTATTCCAACGCAGAACGAGAATGGCTTTAAATATAAAAATCTGTATCTATATCTATATCCATATCTATTGATCTTTGAGTTGGCACAATGCAAATATATTCTTAGCATTTAGTTACTGAATTTAGTTCTGGATGTTTACAGAGAAAAGGAAAAGTCGGTACTTCTCGCTTGTGTAATATAATGTGAACCAGCAACTACCCTTTCCTTAGAACACGACTCAAGCAGGTCCTCAAGTAGGTAGCAAGGCACTGCTGCATTCTGTTCCCTGACATTGCTCTGATGACGGTTAATGCAGATAGTTCCGATTATGAAATACAAAACGTATTGCAGGTTAGTTTCTAGGATAGTAACATTAAATTTGCGTTGTAGACGGCACATGAACGTGACGACTATCCATATTACTCATCAATATAAAAAGACAATATTTTGGGAATTTAGCAGGATTACTCAAAATGAATTCTGAAATTGGGTGACTGACTGCACAGGTGCTAAACGTCGTCAAGAGTATACGATGTCCTAATCGCATTAGGAATATGAAGATCGTCTTCGACAGCTCGCAACTTTCACATTGCTATCTCCACCCTACTCCAGACAGCCCTCGGTGGAGTTGCACTACGTTGCCGATGCTATGGAAGGCCTTCAAACCGACAACAGACCACATATTGAAAAATACAAGCGAATTCTCTTGCAGCGTAAGCTTATTGTAACTAATCTAAAAATTATTGGAGAGGAACATTGTCCTATTCAAAAAAAGTAAAATGTTACACACTGTTGACGTCAAACGGACATTATCTATGTCCTGTCTTGTGTCCTACTCATCTATAATATCAAGTGTACTATGAAAATGATTATATATAATGGATGATAGGGTAATGCATTGATACCAGATGGTGGGGGCCGGCCGGTGTGGTCGTGCGGTTCTAGGCGCTTCAGTCTGGAACCGCGTGACCGCTACGGTCGCAGGTTCGAATCCTGCCTCGGGCATGGATGTTAGTGATGTCCTTAGGTTAGTTAGGTTTAAGTAGTTCTAAGTTCAAGGGGACTGATGACCTTAGAAGTTAAGTCCCATAGTGCTCAGAACCATTTGAACTATTTAACACAAAATGACATTAAAAATTAAAGTTATTCACGAGCAGCTAGTTGAGAATATGTATGAACATTAAATGACACGACGAACTGAAATAATATGACGAAGAGTTCAGCGCTCACTGGGAATAGAGCCCCACACATATCGTTGTTGACTACACACAAAGAGACGTCAGCTACCGAATTTTTCTCCACCAGCTGCTCAGAATAGCATCTTGAACTTGCAGTCATCTCGCAAATAGTTCTGCGTCTCACTGGGAGTTAAAAACGTCAGATATCGTTAGTGTTGACAACGAATGAAAATACATTAAAAATCAAAATTATTATCCACCAGCAGATAGGTGTTCTCATGATAGAGCTTGATAATACATAATTAAATCTTTAGTGCCGGGCCAGGATTCGAACCCATTCACGCGTAATATGTGAAGGTGTTGAGGAATCTGCAGTTTTGAACAAACAACAAATTGTAGCCGAGCTGTATTGCCACGAAGGGATCAAATTTGCTGAATTTGTGAAAAATCAAAATGGCTTCACATCCAGCCTATGATGCGTAGAAGAGTCTTTACATCCTGCTGACATGAGAATAGCATAATCTCTGCGTCAGAAGCTTGCTTCTACTCGACCATTTAATAGACTCGCATTTTTTCCACCGTGACTAATTTTGTAAGCTAAGCACATCATCCGTTACAGCACACTCTTGGGGCTGGGTAATGTGGCCACAATGGTATGGTGGAACGAGCTATCACAGGTGCAATGCGTGGGTTCAGGCATTTACTTTTAAGAGGCACAAACAGATTTATTTTACCTCTGGTAACCTCAAGAGAAAGACGTTATAATCCAGAATCCGCATTAAACATCACGTTCCTTCATTACCAACTGGGCAGAGCCGGTTTACGTTGGGAAATGACACAGCGGAAGTCATGGTAAACAGAAATACAGTCGCCAGTAAGCTTACTTACATTAGAAAATTTTATTTTATTTGATGAACCGATAGCCATTTAAAGGGACAGGGCTCTTATTTTACTTGTACTTGATTGAACTAGAGACGTTTAAAAATTTGGTGCTGGACTGTGATTCGAATTCGTATCTCCTCTTTCGAGGATCTGAATCTCTCGGAACAGTATAGTTCAGTCATTTCGTTCCTTTTCCCAAGACTGCAATCTTCTCTAGGTCTCCTCCAAAGGTAAGTATGTGGGTCTGAAACCTGATCCAGTACAAAAATATTCATAATTTCATTTCTAGCTTTATCAAGTGCACACCCACCTGCTAGTGAAAATTAACGCGCAATTTCAATGCCTGTTCATGTGTTTCCAACAATCGCAACAGGTGTCGTTATTTCTGGTCAAACACGCACACATCTTACTGCTCATGAGTAAGCAACTGATACTTAAGCTATATTCGTGGATGCACGGTAGGTGTGCAGTTCGATTGTCGCTTAGGCACAAAAGTTTGTATCCTTATTTTAGATTCAGACACCTAGCGGCTCGTAAGAAAAACCGATACGTAACATTTGATTTTTCTTAGTTAACAATCGGATTACGTGTTGGGTTCGTATCTCCGTCACAGAACTTCACATCATGCACTTCATCTTCAAATGCATGCACACTTCGTTACTTCGGAATGGAGGTATATCAGACATCTTTCGTGGTTCGATAACAGGGACGAAAGGGTCTTGATAGGAGTCACGGTTTATTACAAAAATTGTCGTCTTTTATTTTCAAGTTTAGATTTGGTTACTGGTATTGGCCAAAATTTCGGTAATTCATGACTCTTCATGGCTAATCATCAATATGATGTGATTAGATTAGATTAGATTACATTAGATTAACTCTTGTTCCATAGATCATGAATACGACATTTCGTAATGATGTGGAACGTGTCATTTTAATGAAAGATTTCTTTAAATACCATGATTCAATTTCTTTACAACAATTTTTTACACTCTCTCTCATTGCTTTTTATTTATCTCTCTCTCTCACAAACACACACACACACACACACACACACACACACACACACACACACACACACATTCTTTTTTATTTGTATTTGTATGTTGTGCTCGACTATCGGCGAGGCACGAAAACGCCTGTGAATGACTTTCTTAGTTTTGAGTACACTTACGAAAGAAATATAAAAACAACAATGAGAGTTACTGATTTATGATGCTCAGTTTGCAGTCAGTTCTGAGTATTATTAGTAACTACGCTCCAGTCCCTAAACCTAGTTACAGAAAGCGAATCAGACGCATTACGTATTCCAGGCCGTAGCAGCCGTGACTTGGAGACACCAGCTATGGTCACTTCCCAGACCGCTGTAGGATCACACCGGTTCGTCTTCTTCCTGCTGGTACTGTAACTGAGATTTGGCAACAAGGCAACGTATGTTTGGCAACTCTGTGATCGACGAGTTACTTCCTGGTGTGCACGGAATTAAGCCTCAAAGTTCACTTGATTTTACCTGTCATTTCCATTGAATAATCTGAGTTATTATCGCTTGAAGGGTAACAAAAGATTGAAAATTTACGGTTTTCAGCCCAGGAAAGTCGTTGCAGGTGGAAACCGCAACTAATCTCGACCTTCAAATAGCAGTTTACGAGTTCTAGTTACTATTGCCCTCGTAATAGGAAGCTAAGACCCATACTTCCTCGCCAGCTCTGTGGTAACGTGCTGACCTGTGAAAAAGCCTCTGTTACGGTTCGCAGTTCCAGTCTCACTGACTGTAACGTTTTAATCCCTTCTGTGAAAGAGCTACATGCAGTCAGATCGAACATCAATAAGGAAATCGCAAGAAAATGCTTTCAGCTCATAGTGCAATGTTGAAAAACTTACAATGCTGCACAACAGGTAAGGCCTCTTTCCGCTGCTGACAAGCGAATTTTGGGTTTCTAGGAATACGTAACTATATTTATGAAATGCCACATTTGCATACCTCTTGAGTATGACACAGCATACCAATTAAACACAGACCCAATCAAAATCTAAGTGAGTAGTATTTTACTAATTCGTGTCGATAGAGGCATGCTTGTGTACAGATACTTTCGTCGTAAGGTTATCATGGTTAGTTTTATTTAATTTCTTATAATACAGTGCACAATTTTCGTAAGGTTTCCTTTAGTGTCGTTAAAACAATAGTAAACATGAGAGAGAAATTAATCATCAACGATATATGCGGATTCTCAGATGTTACCTATGACAGTCTGACAATGCACATGCAGTTTATTGATTACATGCATGTAGAAAACTTGTTCTGAGTTAAAGCTGTCAAACAAAGTTTGAAGAAGAATAAAATATCACTACCACACGACGGCTAATGTAGAAAATACTTTTCTGACATATTATGGCACGATGCGCTCTCCCTGCACATCTTCGAGATGCATCTGCTGCCTGCTGTCTATTAAACCTGAATAGAACAAAATGTCACAGTAGTTAGCCCTTTTTCCACATGCGACTACTTTGGGTTGAGAAGTGAAGGGAATTATGTTCAAAGTTCCATTAGATTGATACCTTCAGCAGAGAGCAGAATTGCGTTTTTAAAAAAGTAGCACTGAATGTATTCGAACTCGCGACATCTTATCTATGCTACAAGCTGACACGTAGCTACAGCGCTCCAGAGCTCGGCAACTATTCCTCCAGAACTTTTGGATTCCACAGCACTGTGAGATTATGCATATGGCCAGGTCTTGACTTCTGAGAGTTACAGCTTTTCTTTTGGACTGAACGACGTTTTCTAGTAACAGATAGCGCAATAGAATAGCTCAAGTGGAAAGGAGCACTTCCTATTTAAACTTCTGCATCCTACACTGTTGGCAGTTGTGTGTAGGTGGCAGTTACGTGATTTTATTTCTGTGATTACAAAATAGTCGAATGTATGCACTGGGTAGCCGAGGCAGCTAGTTCATGGTAATTCGCTCAACCAAGTAAATGAATTTACTGAACATGCTGCAAATTACTACAGGGAGCCTGTGTGTCAGAATTCTCATCCAGTGTGGCGCAACTGCGTTACGATAGAAAAATGACTCGCAGAGAAGAGAATTTCGTGGTCTGTTGGACGGATGGTAGGTTGTTATACCTATGGTCTGGGTTCGATTCCCACTTCCGTCGATGATTTTAGATAGGGAGGGACAGATTCCATTCTCTCCTGGCTACACCAAGTGAAGGAGGCATAATGGCTGCGTGGTCTGAAAATTCACATTAAAGATGATATTCCTTCTTTACTAAGTAGACGGTAGGTTGAACCACAATAAAGTCTGGAGTGGCGACATGTAGAAACTCTATCACCAGTAACCCTTCTTATACTAGTTATTTATTTCAAGTGACGACACAAACGCTATGTATGGTCACAGGACACTTATTCAATCTTTTATTTGAGCTTCTGTATGTCGATAAAATTGGTTCTAAACTGGGAATGCAACTCAGACCGCTCTTAACGCGGAATTTGATCCCTTCGTGGCAATACAGCTCGGCTACAATTTGTTGTTTGTTCAAAACTGCAGATTCCTCAACACCTTCACATATTACGCGTGAATGGGTTCGAATCCTGGCCCGGCACTAAAGATTTAATTATGTATTATCAAGCTCTATCATGAGAACACCTATCTGCTGGTGGATAATAATTTTGATTTTTAATGTATTTTCATTCGTTGTCAACACTAACGATATCTGACGTTTTTAACTCCCAGTGAGACGCAGAACTATTTGCGAGATGACTGTAAGTTCAAGATGCTATTCTGAGCAGCTGGTGGAGAAAAATTCGGTAGCTGACGTCTCTTTGTGTGTAGTCAACAACGATATGTGTGGGGCTCTATTCCCAGTGAGCGCTGAACTCTTCGTCATATTATTTCAGTTCGTCGTGTCATTTAATGTTCATACATATTCTCAACTAGCTGCTCGTGAATAACTTTAATTTTTAATGTCATTTTGTGTTAAATAGTTCAAATGGTTCTGAGCACTATGGGACTTAACTTCTAAGGTCATCAGTCCCCTTGAACTTAGAACTACTTAAACCTAACTAACCTAAGGACATCACTAACATCCATGCCCGAGGCAGGATTCGAAACTGCGACCGTAGCGGTCACGCGGTTCCAGACTGAAGCGCCTAGAACCGCACGACCACACCGGCCGGCCCCCACCATCTGGTATCAATGCATTACCCTATCATCCATTATATATAATCATTTTCATAGTACACTTGATATTATAGATGAGTAGGACACAAGACAGGACATAGATAATGTCCGTTTGACGTCAACAGTGTGTAACATTTTACTTTTTTTGAATAGGACAATGTTCCTCTCCAATAATTTTTAGATTAGTTACAATAAGCTTACGCTGCAAGAGAATTCGCTTGTATTTTTCAATATGTGGTCTGTTGTCGGTTTGAAGGCCTTCCACAGCATCGGCAACGTAGTGCAACTCCACGAGGGCTGTCTGGAGTAGGGTGGAGATAGCAATGTGAAAGTTGCGAGCTGTCGAAGACGATCTTCATATTCCTAATGCGATTAGGACATCGTATACTCTTGACGACGTTTAGCTCCTGTGCAGTCAGTCACCCAATTTCAGAATTCATTTTGAGTAATCCTGCTAAATTCCCAAAATATTGTCTTTTTATATTGATGAGTAATATGGATAGTCGTCACGTTCATGTGCCGTCTACAACGCAAATTTAATGTTACTATCCTAGAAACTAACCTGCAATACGTTTTGTATTTCATAATCGGAACTATCTGCATTAACCGTCATCAGAGCAATGTCAGGGAACAGAATGCAGCAGTGCCTTGCTACCTACTTGAGGACCTGCTTGAGTCGTGTTCTAAGGAAAGGGTAGTTGCTGGTTCACATTATATTACACAAGCGAGAAGTACCGACTTTTCCTTTTCTCTGTAAACATCCAGAACTAAATTCAGTAACTAAATGCTAAGAATATATTTGCATTGTGCCAATTCAAAGATCAATAGATATGGATATAGATATAGATACAGATTTTTATATTTAAAGCCATTCTCGTTCTGCGTTGGAATAAACATCATTCATTATTTGCTTGTTCTTCTTACGATTGTTATTGTCATTCTCTCACTCGCAAGAGTTTTCGCATTCCTATTTGGTATCGATGCACATGAAGAGTGGCTATGAAAGAAGGGAATACTGAATGTTACGTCATGCAGAATACACTCATTTACTTCGGCTCCTCGTGATCTACGCTACAGGAGAAGTGAGATACATAAAGTTGACAGTGTGAGGACACACCTGGTAGCACAACTGTGCAACTACACAGTGTTACCAGATAAAATGGTGCTGTGGAATCGACAGTGTAGTACGGACTTTGCCACAGTAGCAGACAGCTGGTAATTTAGGACCAGGACCGTGGATTACACTTTGGTCAGTGGTGGTTAGAGTGCTGCAACTGTATATGGAAGGCTTTGTTTGATAGTCTTATGCTGATGCTGTCTGAATACATTATGCCATTGCATACAAAGCGGTTTAGTTTTGAGACCTAACCCACGAGGGGGGAAGGCACAGTGGTCTGCTTCAGGAATTCCAAGCAATAAAACACAAAAAACAACCCAGGGAGGGAGACATGCATTTGGAATCTGTTCATCGATACGGGGTCAAACAAGAGGGTAACGATACTGAAACAATGATCGGGCTACTTAGTATATAATAGAGCATACAGATTTCAAGGAGGAAACGTATGAAGACGCAGACTTCCTCGTTATCAATATGTGCGGCATATCTTTCGTGTTAACGAAAGTAAATTCCCGCTTTACCTCTTCTTACGTGTCAAAAGAAATGAATGCCATGAGGAATAGAATATTTGTTGACTGCGTCTCTTCTTGCTTCCATCCTTACCAACATATTTCTTCATTCTCGTGGTAATCATGACATTCTATGTGTATGCTGCAAAAGATTGCAAGTGGACAAATTCGACATCGAGGTGCAAAGCGTTATATTCAATTCGAATAAGCTTCCGGTGTATTTTTACTTCGTTTGTATTTTTAGATGATTATGAACGTTACGGAAAATTATCTCACATTCCTTATGTTGAATGAGAAACATTGAATGATCCGTTTTGCTTTCCCTACGTTGAAATGATATAATGTCGGCGTCAACAGCCTTCTTCCACGCCGGAAGCTGAAACTTGTATCATTCTGGATTAATGATAATTGAATGTCTCATATGTATACATAGCCCACAAGGCGACGTCAGAAACCATCAGTGGAGAACGCCGCGCGTCTCCACTCTGAAGAACCGTATCGGAGAATCACGGCAAGCATTTCGCTGAAGAGCTGCCTCGTCAGAGAGCCTAGAAATGGCAGCGTCGTAGCAAGTATTTGTCAACACTCTGATAGTGCATTTACTTCCGGGCGTAGGTCGGCGTTACCTCGCTAAATTCACTTGACATTCGTTTTCCACATCGAAGACTCGTACGATATAATCCACTGCAAGATGACACAATTAGAAAGTATATTTAATTTCTGGACTCCAAGAACGGCGTTCTTCACATAAGTAACACCTGTTTGTGCGTGCATTCGGGAGGACGACGGTGCAATCCCGCGCCCGGCCATCCTGATTTAGGTTTTCAATGATTTCCCTAAATCGCTTCAGGCAAATGCCGGGCTGGTTCCTTAGGAAGGACACGGCCGATTTCCTTCCCCATCCTTCCCTAATCCGAGCTTGTGCTCCGTCTCTAATGACATCGTTGTCGACGGGACGTTAAGACAGTAATCTCCACCTCCTCTGTTCGTGTGTTTAAGGTTGCGTTTTGAGGCTCAGGCAACATCGCAGTGACTATATTCCGCCTCTGGCCGCCAGTGTGTCGTTAGCTCAGAGGTTCCCTTGTGCGTTGCAGTGCTTGTACTATAAGACATAGCAGTTCGAATCACGGTAGAAGCCGCTGAGTACAACCTTTTATTTTCCATTTTAATTAATGGAGTTGCAAACTGCTAGTAAAAATTTCTTATGCGAAATCTGATGAATGCCTTTAAACATCAATCTTCGTCCGATTTCGACTTAGTAAATTAAGTTAATATCATGGATTTCTGCTTTGCAAATTCCAAGGTGCTTCACTGTAAAATAGACCCTGAAAAGATTCAAACCGACTGTCAACGATATAAATTTGAGCTTTGTTCGTCATATAGGTCTAACATGTCAGAAGGTTGTTTATGAAGTGCACATGTTCATTAATGTAGTTCCCTTGTTCTAAATTTTTGCAATAGCATTTAACTGTAGACGTTTTCTAACACCGGCGTTAGCAATTCCTTTCCGTTCTCTGAAACCTTCAAAACGACAAATCTTTCTGGTTTAAATCTGATGACCTTAACTATCACTTCCGATCAACAATAAATACTTCATGAACCCATACATGGAACTCCAAATGTGCAGTGTTCCTGCACTGCTACAGAGCATGCATTGCAAGGTATTGACACAGTTTATCGCATAGACTTACCATAAGGAATGAAACAAGAACTGTAATACACTTTACACCACAGACGCTCACACTGGCTTGACGAAAACATCCAAACATTGACCAAAAGTTGCATAAATAATTGAGTTTGAAAGGAAAAGAAACGAGGTATGAAGCATTTATAAATTCATCGAATGTAGTGAGGTGGTTTCATTTCGTCCCAGTCTATAAAATTAATTTCGGGCCATACTCAGCTCTTGCCGATTAATGTAATAAAATACCCGCCTACTAATCAGGGCGTCTGTCTCCGTTGCTTTTGAGCGTGAATGGAAATTGTAGAAATTTTCTGTGGAGCAACATTTAATAATAAAGCGTTTTAAATCATCAAAAGCGATGAGCGGTAGCAGGTGCTTTCGATAAAGAACGGGGCAGTGCAGCGCCGCTGCTGTCGCCACGGCCGCTGCCAGTAGCCAGCAAATGGATCCCGGAGCTTTGCCGCATACGGCGTCCAGAGGAGGACAGTCTGCAGGAAATCTGCCGCAAAATCGTTACTGGATAAAATTTTGATATCGGTGTGTCACAAAGCGAAATAGATTGAATCTGCGCTACCATTACATTCACGTCTTCAGCATTCAGACAGAAGAGGCTATAAAAATATTTTATGCCAGCTGCTCTCGATCCACTGACATTATGAACAGAAACAACGCACGCTACCGCTAGACCACAGGCGTAATCAGCCTAGAGTTTCTCTGTCATGGGACAAGTTTTCCTCCAGGAAGTGCCGCAGTCTACAGTGTTGCCAGATTGTGCAGATAACCGGACTTAGAGAATTAGCGAGTTGGCCAGTTTTTTTGTCCCATGTCGCGATCGGCGCGGACTTAGCCTCTGAAGCGGCCGGCCGCCGGTCAAGTTTTATGTCAAAGAGTGTACACTAATAAGTGAAACTTCCTGGCAGATTAAAACTGCGAGAGCTTCTGTAAAGTTTTAAAGGTACGAGACGAAGTACTGGCAGAAGTAAAGCTGTGAGGGCGGGGCGTGAGTCGTGCTTGGGTAGCTCAGTTGGTAGAGCACTTGCCCGCAAAAGGCAAAGGTCCCGAGTTCGAGTCTCGGTCCGTCACACGGTTTTAATCTGCCAGGAAGTTTCATATCATTGCACACTCCGCTGCAGAGTGAAAATCTCATTCTACACTAATAAGTGTCCGTATGTTTCTGTTCAGTGTGGATAAATCATCACCAATTTAAATATATTGTTGGATATAGTCTTTTCCGGTCTTTTGTTCGCATTATGGTCTTCAGCTATACCATGCACGTGTGTTTCAGCGGTGTCTAGTCACCTTCTGTTAAATCTTATCTCCTCGAGTCCAGCAATGAACTTCCGTAGCCCCACTCATCACCCAACCCCCCTCTATTTTACTTCATTTCACTTATACTTACGTCTTCCACTCTATTCTGACGCCTTCCTTCCATTCCTAATAATTCTCGAATTTCAAATGAAAATATAACGAAAAACTTTGAAAAGTGTGAAGATAACATTAACAAGGGGTCAGTACCAGGAGATGGATGAGATGTTAAAACTGGCGAGACGGTTTTATGGCCTAGTAGTCAAACGAGTTGCTGCGCGCTGTGGTCGGTAAACAAGGAAACACACACCCTCACGGAGCAGCAGTACGATTATTCATTCCCAGAACGTGCTCTTCCAAGTTACGCTTTTGCGTCTCAGATAACAGCTTGCACAGATGTGCAAGTTAGCTATACAGTTCTGTGTGAATTCAAGTGTCTGTGTATTCGCCATTTCGACAACCCGTTTCATACCGGAACAAGGGGGCAGAGCGTAGCACTGAGTTTGTTTTGCAGATGCTTCTGTGCTTTAAAAAACAGTTCAAACAAAAGCTATAACTATAAACAAGTACGACACACCTGAAGGAGCTGCGCGGTTAAGTCTTCACTGGCCACTTTATTGTGACATAGAACACTGAAGCGCCAAAAGTCATTGGGTAGCGATATGTTCATATACAGAATGCGGTGGCATCGCGTACACAAGTTCTAAGACAGCTGTGCATTGGCGGAGCTGTGATTTGTACACAGGTGATTCGTGTGAAAAGGTTTCCGCAGTGATTATGGCAACATAACGGAAATTAATAGACATTCAACGCGGAATGATAGTTGGAGTTAGACGCGTGGGGCATTCGATTTCGGAAATCGTTAGGGAATTCACTATTGCGAGATCCCCAGCGTCAAGAGTGAGCCGAGAATACCAATTTTCAGGTGTTGCCTCTTCTCACCTCGGACAATGCAGTGACCGATGGTCTTCACGTAGCGACCAAGAGCAGTGGCGTTTGCGTATAGTTGTCAGTGCTAATAGACAAGCAACACTGCGCGAAATAACCGCAGAAATCAATGTGGGACATACGAAGAACGTATCCGTTAGGACAGCGTGGCAAAATTTGTTGTTAATGTGCTATGGCAGCAGACGACCGACGCGAGTACCTTTGCTAACAGCACATCGCTTGCAGCTCCTCTCCTCGGTTCTTGACCATATCGAGTGGACACTAGACTACTGGAAGACTGCCTTGATTTCGATTGGTAAGAGCTGATGGTAGGGCTCGGGTGTGGCGCAGACCCCACGAAGCCATGGATCCAACAAGGCACTGTGCAAGCTGATGGTGGCTCCATAATGGTGTAGGCTGTGTTTACATGGAATGAACTGGGTCCTCTGATCCAACTGTACAGATCATTGACTGGAAATAACGATGTTCGGTTATCTGGAGACCATTTGCAGCCATTCGTCAGCTTTATGTTCACATATAGCGATAGAATTTTTATGAATGACAGTGCGCCATTTCAATGGGCCACAACTGATTCTTGTCAATTCGAGCGAATTATATGTCCAACCACATCGCCCGACTGGAATCCAACCCGACATTTATAGGACATAATGGAGAGGTCAGCTCTGGCTCAACATCTTGCACTAGCAACACAATCGCAATTATGGACGGCTATAGAGGCAGCATGGGTCAATACGTCCGGAGAGGACTTCCGACAGGGCAAAAGGAGGTCCGACACGTTATGAAGAGATATCCCATTACTGTTTGTCACCTCAGTGTACTGCTTATCCCCGTGCGTCTTTTCAGAGATACTTTGGGCCAGGCTTTATTTTTATGGATGACAACACGCGACCGCATAGAACAGGCCAGGTATAGAAGCTCTTGGAAAGAGAGAATATTCGGCAAATGGTCTGAAATGCCCGTCTCCCGACTTAAATCCCATCGAGCACGTGCAGGATGCGTCGCGGTGACGTACTGCAGTTGTTTCTATATATGGTCCAAGTTCCGTCGACCTAAGTAGCTATTCAAATCCATGGAGAAGAAATAAAAACTTTGAGGTTCGCCGATGACACTGTAATTCTATCAGAGACAGCAAAGGACTTGGAAGAGCAGTTGAACGGAATGGACAGTGTCTTGAAAGGAGGATATAAGATGAACATCAACAGAAGCAAAACGAGGATAATGGAATGTAGTCGAATTAAGTCGGATGATGCTAAGGAAATTAGATTAGGAAATGAGACACCTAAAGTAGTAAAGGAGTTTTGCTATTTGGGGAGCAAAATGACTGATGATGGTCTAAGTAGAGAGGATATAAAATGTAGACTGGCAATGGCAAGGAAAACGTTTCTGAAGAAGAGGAATTTGTTAACATCGAGTATAGTTTTAAGTGTCAGGAAGTCGTTTCTGAAAGTATTTGTATGGAGTGTAGCCACGTATGGAAGTGAAACATGGACGATAAATAGTTTGGACAAGAAGAGAATAGAAGCTTTCGAAATGTGGTGCTACGGAAGAATGCTGAAGATTAGATGGGTAGATCACATAATTAATGAGGAGGTATTGAACAGAATTGGGGAGAAGAGGAGTTTGTGGCACAACTTGACAAGAAGAAGGGACCGGTTGGTAGGACATGTTCTGAGGCATCAGGGGATCACAAATTTAGCATTGGAGGGCAGCGTGGAGGGTAAAAATCGTAGAGGGAGACCAAGAGATGAATACACTAAGCAGATTCAGAAGGATGTAGGTTGCAGTAAGTACTGGGAGATGAAGCTTGCACAGAATAGAGTAGCATGGAGAGCTGCATCAAACCAGTCTCGGGACTGAAGACCACAACAACAACAATGTTACGTGGCAGTGACAAGTCTTGTGAAAGATACTTTCGTCCTTGTTTTGCGCTCCAGTGTAACTTGGGGGGGGTTGGGTTGTTTGGGGGAGGAGACCAAACAGCGAGGTCATCGACCTCGTCGGATTAGAGGCTCTGAGAACTATGGGACTTAACATCTATGGTCATCAGTCCCTCCTCGGATTAGAGAATGATGGGAAGGGAAGACGGTCGTGCCCTTTCAAAGGAACCATCCCGGCATTTACCTGAAGCGAATTAGGGAGATCACGGAAAACCTAAATCAGGATGGCCGGACGCGGTATTGAACCGTCATCCTCCCAAATGCGAGTCCACTATGCTAACTACTGCGCCACCTCGCTCAGTAGTGTAACTTCAACAGACTGCACCAGCGTGAGCAGGAAATGTGTATGCCACTGATGTTTTCCAGGTACTTGTAAGTAACAATATTTGCAGAATGAGATTTTCACTCTGCAGCGGAGTGTGCGCTGATATGAAACTTCCTGACAGATTAAAACTGTGTGCCTGACCGAGACTCGAACTCGGGACCTTTGCCTTTCGCGGGCAAGTGCTCTACCAACTGAGCTACCCAAGCACGACTCACGCCCCATCCTCACAACTTTACTTCTACCAGTACCTCGTCTCCTACCTTCCAAACTTTACAGAAGCTCTCCTGCGAAACTTGCAGAACTAGCACTCCTGAAAGAAAGGATATTGCGGAGACCTGGCTTAGCCACAGCCTGGGGGATGTTTCCAGAATGAGAGTCTGGAAACATCCCCCAGGCTGTGGCTAAGCCATGTCCCCGCAATATCCTTTCTTTCAGGAGTGCTAGTTCTGCAGTTTCGCAGGAGGGCTTCTGTAAAGTTTGGAAGGTAGGAGACGAGGTACTGGCAGAAGTAAAGTTGTGAGGACGGGGCGTGAGTCGTGCTTGGGTAGCTCAGTTGGTAAGCTGGCACGGTAGCTCAGCGTGTTCGGTCAGAGGGTTATGTGCCCTCTGTAATAAAAAAAACTGAGTTAATCGATCAACAACGACCCTCAATGGACGTCTTACGACGTCCGCCCCTAGCAGATGCAACGAACAAAATGAGAATTAAAAAAACACAGTTTTAATCTGCCAGGAAGTTTAAAGTAACAATATTTGCATCTCTAGAGAACGGAGGGCGTAGTCTTATGAGCGAAGAAAGCCTTTTCTTTTGATTTACAATCTCCCGCTTCAATCCACCACTTTCCTGTTTCATTTTTGGTGCCAAACGGTAGACGCACATCTCATCCATAGTAAAGAATCGACAACTAAAATCCAATGGATCCTTTTTAAAACGGTATAAACACTTCCGAGTAAAACATTTTTGCTTTTGGTCAACACTCAGCAACTAGCAACACACCGAGCACAGAGATTTTTCGTGGTTAACTCTGTAAAGTAAAATGGTTATTACCCTTTTTTCTGACCTGGCAATTGTGCCAATCATTCTCGATATTTTCGGACTATGACAGTATTTTGGGAACGTCATTCTCATGAATCGTCTACGAGAGAAGCACGGCCTGATTTGATTTAACCGCCCGTTTTTGAACTCTTGAGAATAATGGAGCAGATTTCTTATTACATTGTACTGAGCTTCCGTAAATATCCAGGAGTGATAAAACTACCAAAACAAATAATTACGTGACGAGACGATTTACCCTTTTATGCGAAGTGCATATAACACAACTACGTTCAGTAATCGTATAAACAAAACAATTCCACAGATGAAGCTTACAGTGACTTACGCCATTGCGCAACATGTCCCAACGCATCAAAAAGTTAGAAAATGTCATTGATATCAGCGTATTGTCTGTACCAGACCGACTCCTTATTTCAAAAATGGCTCTAAGCACTATGGGACTTAACATCTGAGGTCATCAATCCCATAGGCTTAGAACTAGTTAAACCTAACTAACTTAAGGGCATCACACACATCCATGCCCGAGGCAGGATTCGAACCTGCGACTGTAGCAGCAGCGCGGTTTGGGACTGAAGTACCTAGAACCGCTCGGTAACAGCGGCCGGCGACTCCTTGTTTGCTTGCCTGTGCTGTCACATTTTTTGCAGGCAAAACATCGTGTGGACGACGAAAGTTGAACTTTGGTAACTGGTATTCATTGTCGTGGCTGTACGTTAGACCTGAATCGGTTTTGCTGACTTGATAAAATTAAGATCTAATACAAAGTCAACTACGAGGTCATTAGATATGGAGCAAATGCTTGGATCGGGAAAGGTTGGGGAAGAAATCGGCTGCCCCTTTAAGGAACCATCCCGGCATTCGCCTTATGTGATTTAGGGAAATCGCAGAAAACTTAAACCCGGACTCCCGCGCGCCGATTTGAAACCCTATTCTGCGGAATTTTGTATTACCACTGCGCCACCTCGCTAGGTGAGATCAGATATCCATTACCCCAGCTTCCGGTGTTCTCCACGATCTGTGTCTATAAATCAGCTATAATGATTTCGTCAGCAAGATAAATTGAGGATATCACCACCTCCATAATATGCTTACGAGAAAGTAAGATTTTATACGAGGGCCGCTCCATAAGTCACGGCAGCTGAGGTAAATCGTGCGAACTTGTAGCATCACTGTAATCGCAGTGAATACATTCGAAAGCCCTCGGCAAACAGTATCGAAATCAACAGACAGATTGCGACCGAATGTGAGGCTGGCTCAGTACCAGCGCCTGAAACTTCAGTGTGAGCCTGGCCGTGCTACAAGCAGAATGGAACAGTCAGCGAAGCGAAAATTGCCTTTCTCGCTGGCAGAAATGCTACTCAATGTCGTGCAGAACTAGGAACTGCTTTGGGTGACAAGGGATCACCCACGAAGGTATCCTCACTCTGGCTTATGACAGCTACGGTATTCTGGAGTGTCGCCCTGTTAGTGACGGCCACACTGTCAGTGCCCAATACTACCGCAACTTTCTGCTGTACCATTTATGATGTACATATGCGAAAATGACCGCCACTACTGGATAATTAAATCGTGTTCTATGGTAAGGCTGCAACCCACAATGCAGAAGTCATCAATAATTGTGTACAGCGGTGAGGGTGGAAAATCCTCCCCCACCCACCCACCCACCCTAATCACCCGATCTCAGTCCATGCAACTTCGACCTCATTACACAGCTGAAGAAATCATTGCATGGGAGGCGCTTCGCAAAAAATGAAGGCATCCTCACGGCATTTCGGCGACAAGTGGTATACATTGATGACAATGCCAATGGCATTCAATCGCTCCGCAATCATTGGCAACGAACCGTGCCGCTCGGGATTAGCCGTGCGGTCTTAGGCGCTGCAGTCATGGACTGTGCGGCTGGTCCCGGCGGAGGTTCGAGTCCTCCCTCGGGCATGGGTGTGTGTGTTTGTCCTTAGGATAATTTAGGTTAAGTAGTGTGTTAGCTTAGGGACTGATGACCTTAGCAGTTAAGTCCCATAAGATTTCACACATTTGAACCTTTGAACCGCTACCTCATCGTTGGCAACGCTTTGTGGATGCGCTGGTGGACTATTTAGAACAGTAGTTGACTTTGATTCATTTTTGTTCCATTTGCTCTCCTGTACAATAAGTTTACGTAGGGTTCCAATAGGTGTGTTTCATGTCAATCTTTACGAAGACCTACTGTGCTGGAACCGTATTTTATGTTGGCGTTTAGATACACACTACCTTACCTGTTCAATGCACATCGTGGAATTCCCATGTTGTCGCATTATCGAAAGATATACAATAATTGTCATGACTTATGGAATGGCGCTTGTAGATATCAGTAAACTTTTAAGGTGGATGAGCAGACGCTACGAGGAAAGGCCCTTAAACATTTTATCCACAACAACTAACGCGTGCAAAAGTTTCGCATTACAACCACATAGAACACGGGAGTTGTAGAAAAAAGTGCAAAATTGTCACTTTTAAGACATTACTGCGTTGCAAGATTTTAGAGACAGAAAGGCTAAAATAATAATAAAAAACGGGTAAAACTGAGAAAGATGCATTGCTGTTCCTGGTGCGTGATATTTACGCATGTTTTGTCACCAGCTGCTTTGCCACTAAAAAGTTAACTGAACACTGCAGTATACCCGATCGTTGCCAAGCTGTTAGCTCTAGCTAATTCAACCAATGTTTCCTGAAAGTTTGGCTGTACCTTTTTGTAACACCCTGTAAAAGCATTTACGTATCTCTTCCCAAAGACTAATAATGCAATTTCATTCTATTCAGTTAAACGAAGGAAATGAATAACTTCCTGGTCAGTCCAATTCTCCTCCTTCTTCTTGACTCCAGACGACATCACTTCGTCCACATTAAGCGACATTTTTAAAAGCAAATAACAACCTGTCAACAGATTCACGACTGAAATTCAATAGAATGTGGTGTAGAAAATTATCTGCTACCAGTCACAATAAAAGGTTATTTATTTTCACACTACCGGTTTCGGGCTTGCGCCCATCTTCAGGTGTTTATACATTCATGTACATGTTTGTACTTTTGGAGATCACTGTATAAATACAAAAAAAATTATTTGCTGGTGACTATTCAGATACAAGTGGGACAACTGTAAGTGGTAAGGCAGCATTTGACGAAAATATATCTGTACTTACATAAAGATGAAGCACCATTATTACAGCTATGCTGTGGTGATAGTTTTGCCACTTAGTTACACACTTATGGTCATTTTCACGTCCATATTTCAGTTTTACCAGGTATAGCTTCATATTACACTATTATGATGTCCACTCGTGAAATACACTATGTTTACAGACAAACATGTGGGCTGTGGTCAAAGAACTTGGATGTAGCAGATGTAAAGATATTGCTCATACAGATACTTGTAGGTTATTGTCAAAGAACTTAGCCACAGTAAGTGCAAGGGTGTTGCATAAATAGAAATTTAAAAAGCTATTTTAGACTGCGACATTTCGTGATACACATTATGATTTTTCTTGTTTTTTTTCCTTTTTTCCCACTTTTTTGTCGGGGAGCGTAGATCTAGGAATTACAACGTTGTTATACAGGATGAGTCACCTAACGTTACCGCTGGATATATTTCGTAAACCACATCAAATACTGACGAACCGATTCCACAGACCGAACGTGAGGAGAGGGGCTAGTGTAATTATGTAATACAAACCATACAAAAATGCACGGAAGTATGTTTTTTAACACAAACCTACGTTTTTTTAAATGGAACCACGTTACTTTTGTTAGCACATCTGAACATATAAACAAATACGTAATCAGTGCCGTTTGTTGCATTGTAAAATGTTAATTACATCCGGAGATATTGTAACCTAAAGTTGACGCTTGAAACCTCCGACGTTCAGTTGCGTGTTGTAACAAACACCGGCCACGGTCGGCGAGCAGCGTCTGCAGGGACATGTTTACGATGACGACCGTGTTTACGAGTGTGGCTGTAGTGCACTGTTGTGGTTTGGTCTAGCTGTCGCAGTGTCCGCATGTAGCGCTTGCTGCTATTGTTATTCTGCATTCGTCTCCGCACGCAGACCAACTGTAGTACACCGTGTTACCAGACGTCTGTGATAGTGTAGTGGTGTAGGAACTGTGACCATGGTGTATTCGAACTCTGAAAAGGCGGAGATGATACTCATCTATGGCGAGTGTCGACGAAATGCAGCTGAAGCCTGCAGGGTGTATGCAGAACGGTACCCGGACAGAGAGCATCCAACGTGCCGCACATTGCAAAACATCTACCGTCAACTGTATGCAACAGGTATGGTCGTAGCACGCAAACAGGTCCGTAACAGGCCCGTCACAGGAGAAGCGGGTGCAGTTGGTGTGTTAGCTGCTGTTGCCATGAACCCACACAATAGTACACGGGACATTGCGAGAGCCGATGGACTGAGTCAAAGTAGTGTCATATGCATACTGCATCGTCACCGCTTTCACCCGTTTCATGTGTTGCTACATCAGCAATTACATGGTGATGACTTTAATCATCGAGTGCAATTCTGTCAATGGGCATTAACAGAGAATGCGTTGCATTTCTACCTGTTTACCGATGAAGCGGGTTTCACAAACCACGGGGCAGTGAATCTACGGAACATGCATTACTGGTCCGTGGACAATCCTCGCTGGCTCAGACAGGTAGAGCGACAGCGACCGTGGACTGTAAATGTATGGTGCGGAATCATTGGCGTCCACCTCATTGGCCCTCACTTCACTGCAGGGGCCCAAACAGCTGCAACATACATCGCGTTTCTACAGAATGATCTGCCAACGTTGCTCGAAAATGTCCCACTAGAAACGCGTCGACGTATGTGGTATCAGCATGATGGTGCACCTGCACATTCCGCAATTAACACTAGGCTGACCCTTGACAGGATGTTCGACGGGCGTTTCATAGGACGTGGAGGACGCATAAATTGGCCAGCCCGTTCTCCTGATCTTACACCTCTGGACTTCTTTCTGTGGGGTATGTTAAAGGAGAATGTGTACCGTGATGTGTCTACAACCCCAGAGTATATGGAACAACGTATTGTGGCAGCCTGCGGCGACATTACACCAGATATACTGCGGCGTGTACGACATTCATTACGTCAGAGATTGCAATTGTGTGCAGCAAATGATGGCCACCACATTGAACATCTATTGGCCTAACATTTCGGGACACACTCTATTCCACTACGTAATTGAAAACGGAAACCACGTGTGTACGTGTACCTCACCCCTCATGGTAATGTACATGTGCGTCAGCGAAAAAGACCAATAAAAAGGTGTTAGCATGTGGACGTAATGTGCTGTTCCAGTCTCTTCTGTACCTAAGGTCCATCACCGTTGCCTTTGGATCCCTACGTAATTCGGTGCTCTCCGATACACGATCGAACAGCGGAGGAGTGGTACTCAAGCGTCAACTTTAGGTTACGATATCTCCGGATGTAATTAACATTTTACAATGCAACAAACGCCACTGATTACGTATTTGTTTATATGTTCAGATGTGCTAAGAAAACTAACGGGGTTCCATTTAAAAAAACGTAGGTTTGTGTTAAAAAACATACTTCCGTGCATTTTTTTATGGTTTGTATTAACCAATTACACTAGCCCCTCTCCTCACGTTCGGTCTGTGGAATCGATTCGTCAGTATTTGATGTGGTTCACGAAATATATACAGCGGTAATGTTAGGTGACTCATCCTGTATATATGAAATTACTCACAGCTATTACAAATTAAAAAATGACGGCTAGAATTATTTTCCGTGGAACGAAAACCGATTGTGGGAGTTGAAATACGGTAGCCAAACTCGGATTTCCAGCATCGATGTTTGAGTGTTTACATGACCAACCTGGAGCTGTACTGGGAAACCAGTTTACGGAAAACCGGATTTGGAAGCCCATGTAACCTCATCGGCGGTGTTGGAGAAGGGGCCCGCTCGCTTCCCGCCTGGACGGATACGCGGAGGCGGTGCGGCATAGCATAGCACGGCCGTGACCCACCTGTCTGCTGTCTCACGTCTCAAGGTCGCCGACGTTCGCCTGCTACTGGTCCCTTCCGCAGGTGCGAGCGACCGCTGCGAATGCCAGGTGGCCGAAACACGCGAGCAGACCTGCGCTGGCCGTGCTTGCAGGGGAAGCCGTTCAGGACTGCATTCGTTCCGAAACGCAGCGGCCAACCTGGCAGAAGACGCCATTCTTATCTCCTCGCTTCCCTTTCGCCAACGTTTGGCAGCAGTGTTTCCAGTGCGCTATAGGGACGGGCTAATCAGATTCTGCATCTACATCTACATCTACATACATACTCCGCAATCCGCCATACGGTGCGTTGCGCAGGGTACCTCGTACCACAACTAGCACCTTCTCTCCCTGTTCCACTCCCAAACAGAACGGGGGAAAAATGCCTATATGCCTCTGTGCGAGCCCTGATCTCTCTTATCTTATCTTTGTGGTCTTTCCGCGAAATGTAAGTCGGCGGCAGTAAAATTGTACTGCAGTCAGCCTCAAATGCTGGTTCTCTAAATTTCTTCAGTAGCGATTCACGAAAAGAACTCCTCCCTTCCCCTACATACCCACACCCGAGTTCCTGAAGCATTTCCGTAACACTCGCGTGATGATCAAATCTACCAGTAACAAATCTAGCAACCCGCTTCTGAATTGCTTCTATGTGCTCCCTCAATCCGACCTGATAGGGATCCCAAACGCTCGTGCAGTACTCAAGAATAGGTCGTATTAGTGTTTTATAAGCGGTCTCGTTTACAGATGAACCACATCTTCCCAAAATTCTACCAATGAACCGAAGACGACTATCCGCCTTCCCCACAACTGCCATTAAATGCTTGTCCCACTTCATATCGCTCTGCAGTGTTACGCCCAAATATTTAATCGACGTGACTGTGTCAAGCGCTACACTACTAATGGAGTATTCAAACATTACGGGATTCTTTTTCCTATTCATCTGCATTAATTTTCATTTATCTATATTTAGAGTTAGCTGCCATTCTTTACACCAATCACAAATCCTGTCCAAGTCATCTTGTATCCTTCTACAGTCACTCAACGACGACACCTTCCCGTACACCACAGCATCATCAGCAAACAGCCGCACATTGCTATCCACCCTATCCAAAAGATCATTTATGTAGATAGAAAACAACAGCGAACCTACCACACTTCCCTGGGGCACTCCGGATGATACCCTCACCTTCGATGAACACTCACCATCGAGGACAACGTACTGTGTTTTATTACTTGAGAAGTCTTCGAGCCACTCACATATTTGGGAACCAATCCCATATGCTCGTACCTTAGGAGTCTGCAGGGGGGCACCGAGACAAACGCTTCCCGGAAGTCCTTTACCAGTTATAGCGGTTACAAATAACTGCCAAAATGGTAGATTCGTACTACCAAATGCACCACCAGTATCTCTCCCCATCTGGTATAAGTTACCGCGGATGCGGTTATTTATCAGTGTAGCAGCCACAGAACACTTAGCAGTTAGTGCGGTTATTAGTAACTGACAGCAGTATTTGCTGAACTGTGCCATACTGCCAAGCTGAGCTAGGGTGTCTCTGTAATGATGTTACAAGTTTACAGGGATGATGGAGATGGTTACATGTATCAGTTTCAAATAAGGGACCATGGCCCGGAAAAGACCGTTTCGAAAGTTATAAATGAAAATCGTTCTCATACATCTGACAGATCTCTTCTACTGCAAGCTCTCTGCATTCCATATTTTGAGAGGTGGTACTATGGATCGAAAGAAGAAAAAAAAGTCCGTAAACATACGCTCTAAAGTGTATACTTTACGAGCTATGAGTACTTTTTCATCTTTGCTGTTGTGAAATGCATCTTTTCTACTGAACAAGTACTGATAGCTCTTAAGGTACGCGTTTAGAGCCCATGTTTACTGGACACTTTTTTCCTTGTTTTGTTCCATACTACCTCCTCAGAGCTTGCAGCAGTAGAGATCCGCTCTCGTGGAATCACACTGTGTATGTAGCAGAACTGATTTGACTAAGATTGTAGATGTTTCAGCGGTTACCGGTGTTTCATATAAGATGGCGGTCGTGACCTTAGTTTCAAAAGTGGAGTCAGGGAAAATTTGATTGCGCTATTAAAAGTGACATTTCTAATACGCCCTTTTCCAGGTGTGATTACTTGGTCATGTAGGCAAGATTCGAAGTTTAATTGCTACCGTTTGGAGTACTGAAATACTACACAAGTGAGAGATAACGACATAGGGAGAAGTTCTGCGAAATTAGAAGCTAGGGGATACTTTTCAGATGCTTGTCTAAGGGCTTGCCTACGCAGGTTGGCTTGCGGCCTGACCGCCAACGTTCCAGTTAGCTTACGGCGTACATTCACAGGTTGAGCGTACCTGCCGTCAGTGGCAAATCCAGCCATTCAAAATATCAGGATAGTACCCTCAGCGACAAGCAGCACTGCGGGAATACGAGAACGAAAGTGGAAGCCAGAAATATTATCCTTCGCAATGTTGATAACGGCTGTGACGTGGGATCTGAGTGGGGTACTGTCAAGTGGGGGGAGGGGGGGGGGGGTGCCCCAGGGATCAGTGTTGGGGCCACTCCTGTTCCTTTATATATAAATAATATGCCCTCTAGTATTACGAGTAACTCTAAAATATTTCTGTTTGCTGATGACACTGGCTTGGTAGTAAAGGATGTTGTGTGCAACATTGGCTCGGTTTCAAATAGTGCAGTACATGACCCTTAGTTCACGGCTTGTAGAAAATAAACTAACGCTAATCACAGTAAGATTCAGTTTTTACAGTTTCTAACACACAATTTAACAAAACCTGACGTTTTAATTTCACTGAACGGGCATATGATTAGTGAAACTGAACAGTTTAAATTTCTAGATGTTCAGATAGATAGTAAGCTGTCGTGGAATGCCCACGTTCAGGATGTTGTCCAAAGACTTAATACTGCAATTTTTAGTATTCGAACGGTATCAGAAGTGAGTGATCGTTCGACACGAAAATTGGTCTACTTTGCTTTTTTCCTTCGCTTATGTCTTATGGTATTATATTTTGGGGTAACTCTTCCCATTCTAAAAGGATATTTTTGGCTCAGAAACGGCGGTTCGGGCAATAAGTGGTGAAGGTTCACGAACCTCTTGTCGATCCCTGTTCACGAGTCTGGATATTTTGTCATTGGCCTCACAATATATATATATTGGTTACTGTCATTTCATGTTAACAATATTAGCTTATTACCAAGAATAAGCAGCTTTCACTCGGTCAATACTCGGCAGAATTCAAACCTGCATTTGGATCGGACTTCCTTAACTCTTGTGCAAAAGGGTGTGCAGTATACTGCTGCATCCATTTTCAATAAGCTGCCACTCAAATTCAAAAATCTTAGCAGTAGTCCATGCACTTTCAAATCGAAACTAAAGGGTTTCCTAATGGGTCACTCCTTCTATTCTGTCGAGGAGTTCCTTGAAAAATTAAGCAGATTCTTATTGTATCGTTGATTGCGTTTACTTAAACTTACGGACAGACTTTTTTCGGGATCATAAACATTTATTTTTATCTGTTATTACTTTTATGTTGTAGTTTCATGTACTTACACGTTCCGTGACCTTGGAGATGTGCTCCTCAATTTGGTCCTACTTAGCTTGACGTGTAAATAAATAAAATAAGCAAATCACTAGTACCACTTGGGGTTGTCGAGCACAAACCCTGAAATCCACCTATGCAAACATATGGACAAGGCGCTAAACGTAACGCGTCGGCCTATTACAGTTTGTTTGAAACCTACGCCACTTGTTAAACTCTACCAACTCGCTGGCATAAGGCCATCAGATATTCGCTGTGAAGTAGCTGCCAGCACTGAGAGAACTAATCAGGCTAATTAGGAAAACCATCCACTACATGGGCACGTTCCAGCAGCCCCAAGGTTGAAGTCCAGACGGGAACCATTTTAAACCCGTCAGGAAGTTTCAAATCAGCGCACACTTCGCTACGGGGTGAACATTCGTTCTGGGAATGAAATGACTTACTTCCTGATCGTAGGCGGAAACGATTGAAATGAACATTGTTTCCCCGGTACAGACGTTCGCATAATCATAGTGGGCAGGCGTCTGGGTACTCTCTAAGTGCTTAGTGAAATACTGCATTTGCGAGTACCAATTTCTATTTTACAGTGTGTATAGTGTGGTATAGTCAAATTATATATATATATTGCGCCAATGAGCCCATTAGGACTACGCAAAGTACTTAGTGGCGTGCATTTGCCTTTTTTTGTGCCCAAACTTCTTTCATTCTTTTGCTGTGGGCTTCTTTTCTTTCTTGAGAGCACGTTGTTCCATTCCAGTCTTCTTCTTTGGTTTCTGGTTTCTCCTCTTGGTCAACTTGCAACTTGTGAATTTTAGATTTGAAGATTTCCCTGTTTTGGATATTCTCTGGTGTAATTCCTGCTAGTTTCCCATCTGTTTTGATTTCGCCAATCCATTTCATTGGGTCTGTTTTAGATTTACTTCTGTTTTCATAGAATTCAACTATTTGCTTTGTAAGTCTGTCCGATTCATTCTTTTGAAGTGTCCATAGAATCTTAATCGGCGTTTTCTAATGTTACTGTGAATATTAGAGTAGGGTTTGATTTCCTGTTTGCCTCTGAGCCGATACTGTTCGTCTACAAGCTTTGGGCCAAAATTTTTTCTTATGATCTTCCGTTCCTTTTTCTGAATGTTTTCTATGTCTGTTTTCTGTTTAAAATTAGTGTATCTGATCCATATAGGCATTCTGGTTTTATGACGGTATTGCAATGCCGTAGTTTTGTGTGCTTGGAGACACATTTTTTACTGTAGATATTTTGAGTGAGTCGATAAACAGTGCCCATCTTTTGGCATCTGACATCGTTGGCTTCCGTTTCTATTCCATTATTGTTATTATTATTAAAGTAATTCTTTACAGACGAATGAAAAAACTGGTAGAAGCCGACCTCGGGAAAGATCAGTTTGGATTCCGTAGAAATATTGGAACACGCGAGGCAGTACTGATATTACGTCTTATCGTGGAAGATAGATTAAGGAAAGACAAACCTACGTTACTAGCGTTTGTAGCTTAGAGAAAGTTTTCGACAATGTTGACTGGAATATGCTCTTTCAAATTCTGAAGGTGGCAGGAGTCAAATACATGGAGCGAAAGGATAGTTACAATTTGTACAGAAACCAGATGGCAGTTATAATAGTCGAGGGGCACGAAAGGGAAGCTGTGGTTGGGAAGGGAGTGAGAGTTGTAGCCTCTCCCCGATGTTATTCAACCTGTGTATTGAGCGAGCAGTAAAGGGAACAAAAGAAAAGTTCGGACGAGGTATTAAAATCCATGGAGTAGAAATAAAAACTTTGAGGTTCGCCGATGACATTGTAATTCTGTCAGAGACAGCAAAGGAATTGGAAGAGCAGTTAAACGGAATGGACAGTGTCTTGAAGAGAGGAGATAAGATGAACATTAACAGATGCAAAACGAGGATAATGGAATGTAGCCGAATTAAGTCGGGTGATGCTGAGGGAATTATATTAGGAAATGAGACACTTAAAGTAGTAAAGGAGTTTTGCTATTTGGGGAGCAAAATGACTGATGATGGTCCAAGTAGAGAGGATATAAAATGTAGACTGGCAATGGCACGGAGAGCGTTTCTGAAGAAGAGAAATTGGTTAACATCGAGTATAGATTTAAGTGTCAGGAAGTCGTTTCTGAAAGTATTTGTATGAAGTGTAGCCACGTATGGAAGTGAAACATGGACGATAAATAGTTTGGACAAGAAGACAATAGAAGCTTTCGAAATGTGGTGCTACGGAAGAATGCTGAAGATTAGATGGTTAGATCACATAAGCAATGAGAAGGTATTGAATAGAATTGGGGAGAAGAGAAGTTTGTGGCACAACATGACTAGAAGAAGGGATCGGTTGGTAGGACATATTCTGAGGCATCAAGGGATCACCAATTTAGTATTGGAGGGCAGCGTGGAGGGTAAAAATCGTAGAGGAAGACCAAGAGATAAATACACTAAACAGATTCAGAAGGATGTAGGTTGCAGTAGGTACTGGGAGATGAAGAAGCATGCACAGGATAGGGTAGCATGGAGAGCTGCATCAAACGAGTCTCAGGACTGAAGACCACAACAACAACATTAAAATCGTAAGTAGCAGGCATCTGTGGCACGTCAAAAATGAGAGTGACGATAACATATGTTTGAGATAATGTCGTTCGGTTTGTGAGGCGCTCAAGTGCGCGGTCATCAGCGCCCGTACAGAATCCCAGTTTTACACAGTATATATTTGAGGGGGACAGAGAGAGAGAGAGAGAGAGAGAGAGAGATTAACAAGTTATGACCCACTACTGGAATCGAAACCTGTATCCTACTCTCATCACTGACGACAACAGAGCGCTTTTCCACTCTCCAGTCGAGTCTTTCACGACACCAGAGTAGCCATACTTGACAGTGTCGTGGTGTCAGTGACAGCCTGGTCTGAGGCACACGTGATCTTCACCCTGCTGCAAGCAAATGAGTCCCACTGGTCCCAGACGACAGCATGAGCATGTGCCTAGAATTCGTGCCTGGATGATGTTCGGTCGACCACTGCTAGTGTATAAAGTGTCGATCTTGACGTGCGTCTGTACCATACGGACGTCCATAATGAGGTCTACAGGTATGGGAATATTTCAGAGACCGCTGTTGACAGCAGCGACACACCACCGATATGTGCCCAGCATGTGCAGCAATCCCTCAATACATCCATCTAGCTTCTCGCAGACCCACAGTGTTGCCCCTTCCAGATGGCTGAAGCTCTTCAACAGGAGTACGTACTTGTCGGTGGGGCATGGTTGTATCCTAAAACGAGTGTTGCAAACACCGTTCACCTCTAAACTCAGCGCAGTTACGGCCTGCTGAGTGAAAACAGAGGTTGGACGGACAGGCCTGTTGAGCGCCATCTGATCGCCGATGACTGTGTCAAATGGATCACCAACACAACAAACCTTCAGTACTTACATAATCTACCCTGGTGACACTGAACACAGCCCTCGAGGGTGTGGTTTTTTTACGGCAGTTTATATAAGCTTCAATCCATTGTTAGGTGCATGACAGAGAATACTTACGTAGTATTACACCACATATTAGACGGTCCGTTCCAATCGCGTGTGGAGAGCAGGACGAATGACTTCTTAAATGCCTCTGTGCACACTGTAATTAGCCACTTGCCTCCGTAGTCAATATGGGAGCGATACGTAGGGGGCTGAACAATGTTCATATTTAATGCCAATTTTGGAAACTTTGCAAATAGCTTTTCACAGTACAGTGGCGTCTTTCAGGATTTTCGACGTTTACGTTGCGCTGTCAGGTGAGTAGAACAAACCTGAGACCATTCGTGCTGCCGTTCTTCGTATACGTTCAAGATTCTCTGCTAGTCTTGTTTGGTAAGTGTCCACGCACTTGAGCAATAATACAAATTATCTCAGTCTCTGTATTCTAGGATTGAAAGGTTCTGTTAGCTAAATGGCCAATAGCGATGTCTGTTATAAAGGTGTACCACAAGTAATATTGTATTACGAACAGGACTCAGTACTTATAGATATAACAAATACTTAATTTGAATAATAGCATTGTAGTCAAGTAAGTATCAAGCTACTAACAGCAGGTAAACAGCAGCTATATAGTGAAACAGGAGCCAGCAGCTTTCTTCTAGGTAGTAACTTAATTGCTAATTTATTAGAGTAAATTTAGGTTGCATAGGTGTGAATAGCATTAAGTACCGTAGTGATAGTTTATTGTTAATGCAATATATAGGGTCTCACTGAATTCCCTTTACAGACTTTGAGGATAGGTTCCTGGCACTAAAACAAGAAATAAAATCTAGTCAACATGCGCTCTAAAATGCTTGCTGGAAGAGCTATGAGCACTTGTTCGTCTTCGCTAACATCTTTTCTGCTGAAAAAGTGCCCATAGCTCTTCCGGCAAGCATTTTAGAGCGCATGTTGACTAGATTTTATTTCTTGTTTTAATATAAGGAACCTATCCTTAAAGTGACTAAAGGGAACTTAGGTTCACGCAGTATACAGGGCTACTATAAATGGTTCACTCGTTTTCAAAGCCCTTTATTTTCCTGTACCTGTTACCTGTACATATGTGGTTCATGATGTGGTTCATGCGTGAACAGAACCATAAACTCACAAAGATAGCAGTCTGCACTCTCCAAATGTTCTATGAGTCCCCCTCTGCTCACATTACACGTGTCGAAGCGATAGTCACGTTCGGTCGGTACCTTATGTACAAACTTCGTGTCAATGATGTTACGGAACGGTTTTTTTCCAACGACCCTAATTAATAACCCATTCAATAAAATAAGATGATTAAAGTAAAGCTAATGCAGGACAGTATGCAAATACAGACAGTTCCACAAGAAAGTGTACTCCATAATTTTAAACCTAACGTCCGCAGCGACATTTCTGGTCTTCTTCTGTAGTGTTCAATCCAAGGATTGGTTTGCAACAGCTACAATGGCAGCTTGTCTCCATTCTGTGCGTCTTTAAGCTTTTCTCTTCATTTCTTTATAGGTGTTACATCCCACATCTTTCACGATTTGATCCATGTATCTCAGTCGTGGTCTTCCTCTTGGTCTTTTTCCCTCGACATATCCCTCTATGATTGTGTTCAGGAGTCCTGTATGTCTTAGTAGATGGCCTGTAAATTGCACTCTTCTTTTAACAATGAAACTCCAGAAGCTTCTCTTCTCACCTGCTCTTTCCAGAACCACTTCGTTTGTGACCTTGTCGATCCATTTTATTTTGAGCATGCGTCTATAGCACCACATTTCAAAAGAATTTAGCTTCTGCTGTTCCTCTGTCCCGAGAGTCCATGTTTCACACCCATAGCATGCCACACTCCACACATATGATTTCAAAAATCTTTTCCTGGTTTTCTGCAAAACATCTGAATCGTCACGATGCAGTGTTTCTTGTAAATCGTCCAAAGGGACCAAAGCTTTCATATGGAGCTGCTGCTAAAATTCTTAAAAAGTCAAAGACGTTCGTTGCGAAGTGGATAAGAGGTTGAAAACGTGGATGACTTACCAGAGAGAGGGCTAAAGTGCCAGGCTATAATCGATCATGGTTGTGATTCGATTAATTATTAGGTGCCGCGCGGTATTAGCTGAGCGGTCTGAGGCGCTGCAGTCATTCACTGTGCGGCTGGTCCCGGCGGAGGTTCGAGTCCTCCCTCGGGCATGGGTGTGTGTGTTTGTCCTTACGATAATTTAGGTTAAGTAGTGTGTAAGCTTAGGGACTGATGACCTTAGCAGTTAAGTCCTGTAAGATTTCACACACAACTATTAGGTAATTGTGCAATTAGTAACTACATGTATTTCCATGTAAACATATATTTATAATAGTGTCTTTTATTTCATAGAGAAGACGACGTACATTTTTTTTTTTTTTTTGTGGAACTGACTGTATTTGAAGTAAATAGCAGTAGTAGCAAAAATAACTAGTACTTGTTAGTTCTGTGGCGAGGGGAAATGTGTAATTTTCCTGTCAAGTGGAGTTCGTTTGCTGACTGTGGGACCAGGAAGGGCCGCAGCGGAAGAGCGGCAAGCGCGTTATAAAAGTGTCGGCACTGAAAGCCAGGGCCCCTGGCAGAAATGGTCTGGGCTGTGCCCGCTGTTTGGGTCGGCGTTCGGCGCCACGGTGTCGCGAACAGCGGGAGACCAGGGGTCCATCTCTGGGGGTTGTAAAACTGCATTCACAAAAAACAGTCGGAGGGACGCTTTCCAAAAGATAACATCTGCCAAGGGAGGAGACGATACGCCATGCTCCGAGAAGATCACTTTTGAGTCAAGGTCCCTCCAGACATTTAATTAGTGCCTAAAATTTTATATGCTTCGTTCACCAAAATAACAATCACATGTACCTATGAGAAGGAAGTGTCATTGGCGGAGACACGAAAAGGGGCAAGGTGTGGCAGTAATTTGCTTGCTGCTTCTCAGCTCCAGCGGTCAATTGGTTAACGATAAATAAATCGTGTATAGAAGGGAGGAGGATAACTCACTAGAACAGATCCAATTGGACAGCGCTCGCAAGGGCTGCTGTCATTTGGTAATCTGAATCATGCTCAGATGAAAAGGTTGAATACGAGCAGAAAACAGATGCTTTAGCCAGGAGCGGCGAGAGGAAGGACTTCTTCTTAGGGAGAGAACACTTGGTTCCAAGTCTGCAATGTCGTGTTCACAGATGATCAGCAGCACTCAGATTTTCAACTAACATCACGGTCATGCTCTGCTTCCGATTGTGCGGAGAATAGTAAGCATCTGCATCATTGATGAACGATGTTTCGAAGCAGCCGCGATGTCCATTTGTTTGAATTACGTAATGGTATTCTAAATTGATTCACGCACTCGCCAGGCCAACTCCGGTCTAAGGCGCTGCAATCATGGACTGTGCGGCTAGTCCCGGCGGAAGTTCGAATCCTCCCTCGGGCATGGGTGTGCGTGTTTGTCCTTAGGATAATTTAGGTTAAGTAGTGTGAAAGCTTAGCGACTGATGACCTTAGCAGTTAAGTCCCACAAGATTTCCCACACATTCACACACAAGACCAACTCAACTTGCGCCTAGCAAAGCGAAACGATGTATGTATGTTCTTTTCAGCGTTTGATCCTTCATTCTTATAATTAATTCAGCAATCACTGACGTTCTCCGTGCACATAGTTAATTTCCCTTCTTATTATCACTTCCATTCCAAGTTTACGTTCCTTCGCCAATATGTTATTCTGTACGTTGATGCACAACGCCATGAACCTAATACTAAATTGTTTCGTCCATTCTGTGTTCAGAAACGAAGTTCATACATTATAGTAATAAATAGGAGTCTTGTTTTTTTTTTCAGTGCTAGATGAAACCCTACCTATTATATCTTTGCGGGGGAGCTATCTGTTCAGCGTAAAGGCTGGCTCTGAGGACTATGCGACTTAACTTCTGAGGTCATCAGTCGCCTAGAACTTAGAACTACTTAAACCTAACTAACCTAAGGACATCACACACATCCATGCCCGAGGCAGGATTCGAACCTGCGACCGTAGCGGTCGCTGGGTTTCAGACTGTAGCGCCCAGAACCGCACGGCCACTCCAGCCGGCCTCAGCGTAAAGGTCACCAGGTTCAGATGTTAACAGCATTATAGGGATGTGCTTCAAGTTCAATCGTAACATCACAATAGTCATTACAGCAGCAATGATGCATTCTCCGAGCTGTTCCGTAAGTGGGGGTATGTAAAGACGGTGCTTAGTGTACCCTCAAAGGAAAAAGTGACAAAGGTGTTAAGACAGGCGGCCTGTGGGTCCAAGGGAACACAACGACTTCATCTTAACTCTTACGACCAATCCAGCGATGCAGAAGTTTGTCGTTCAGGTAGCGACCAACATCTATGTTCCAATGGTGGGAGGGGGGGGGGGGGCGTCTGATAGGAAGAAGAAATTCTAGGAATCAGCATCAAGATGTGCAAACAACCACAACTGCGACATATCCAGGTAAGATGTACCCCCCACAGACTGACTCAAGAAAAAAAAAGACCCATAGAGCTTCGTCTGTGACATTGCACCTTCGACAAACATTGTTCATGCGCCACAATTTCATGAGGATTTTCAGTACGCCACAGTCCCAGATTTCCAAATAAATATAAGGTTGCTTCGACGCTGAATATCCATTGTGACGTAAACTTTAAGGCCTCGGCCATGATCTTCCGGTTGTCATTGGTGCAACAGCTGCAGTCGGTGCGGTTTGATATGTAACGGCCGCCAAGGAATCTTCCACATAGTTTGCTGCGGTACTCCAAGTTCGTAGCTTGCGCGGATCATTCATTTTTCGACTGCATACGAAAGTTTCCCACACCCTCTTAACGGTTGCATCGAGCACACTTGGTCGACTGGCATTACTCGGTTCAGAGAGACTGCCAGCGTCCCGACTTGTCGATAGCAACACGCAACACTCTGTTTATGTCGTTTTTCATGTAATTCCTTCTGAATGCACGCTGCACTGTTGTAACAGATAAACATCGTGCATATTACAATACACAAAAACTCTTTCCTCGCTTTGTCGTCATTTTGTTAAGGCCCTCCACTCGTAATGCCAACTGGTGGGCACAATGCAAACTCGGTAAACCGCTGTTCTAGTCATGCATCAGTCATATTTGTAAAGATAATATTTTGAAAAATGTTGAACTTCGGAAACGAATGACTCATTTGTAGTAGCCCTGTAGGTTGGATTTCAATGTCTCTGTCTTGCGTTATGTATACCTTCACTCGTTTCCATGTCCTTTAAGGTTCTCCTTCTTAATGAGATCCACGGAGCACGATGAATGAATAAATGACGATACGCACGAGTGTTGTGTAAGCAGTCTCCATTGTAGACTGAAATTTCCCTGCATCCCGCCAAATAACTGAAGTCTCCACTTCCAGTCCTAGCATGTGCTGCGTCTCCGTCTCCACCCCTATTTTTCTACCTTTCTTGATGAACGATGATGATGATATTTTGGTGTGCACGCATGACGAAGAGATCTTTAGGGCCCGTACTAAAATAAAATGTCCTAAGAAGATGCGCACACGCACACACACACACACACACACACACACACACACACACACACACACACACACACACACAAACTAAGAAAATCGAACGACGATTTTCTACTACAGTTATTCTGTTCAGTGACGATGACGACTGCCATTGTCGACGGAGAAGGCATCGAAAGTCGTACTCCCCTGAGGGAGTACTAACCATTTTTCACCATTACTATCTACTAGTAAAGATTTGTAAAAAACAGGACAAGCACTTTTTACATGGAAGTGTCTGTCTTAGCGTGGGATGTAAAGCAAACTACTCAGGTGACCATCCCGGTTTGACACTGGCAACCTGCGCAGTACGCTATGCTCGTTCCGTAGATGTTCCTACTCTATCAGCTAAACTCTGTCTGTCGTTAACTCTATACATCTATACTAGTAATCGTCTGTGAATGATAAAGCATTGTTACATAGGGAGTATTCTGTACTAAGTTTGTTCGATAAAAATATCAAAGGAATTAGAACTTTGGATAAAACGAGGATCTATACGTGTTCCGCTAGCAATAATTGCGGGTACAGTTTAAATATGTGAGAAATATTGTCGCACAAAAGAGCCGATCAACGTTTAATTGCTGTTAAAAGTTTAGCTCGTGACTGCGCTCTGTTGATTGTAGAAATATGGGTGCTTACGAGTTGCTGTCTGTTTCTCGGACGCAAAACACATTACTGGTGCCACACTCTATATTCAGTTCGTTTCGTCGGTTAATAGGAACAGACCAGAGATAGTCTCCTCGAGTAGACTCATTCACTCTCTCTCTCTCTCTCTCTCTCTCTCTCTCCAAAGATCTTGTGGCCATGTCCTGTAAAAGGCTTGTCGTGTCCGTAATACCTATATCGCCGGCCGCTGTGGCCGAGCGATTCTAGGCGCTTCAGTCCGGAGCCGCGCTGCTGCTACGGTCGCAGGTTCGAATCCTACCTCGGGCATGGGTGTGTGTGATGTCCTTAGGTTAGTTAGGTTTAAGTAGTTCTAAGTCTATGGGACTGATGACCTCAGATGTTACGTCACATAGTGCTTAGAGCCATTTGAACCACACCTATATCAGATACTACTCAACATTTCAGGTATGGACGTACGTACATGTCTGTCAGTAAAGGTCCCCTATTATCTGCTCGCTGGCTATTATTCTGGTCCTCCTCCTACTTCCTAACGTGCGAACTGCATAGGGAACGAGCTCACAATTTTTATTGGTAGATTCGTGTACGGCAACATTCAGAAGATGTATGCACAGGTCGCAATTTAACACAAATACGGAACAAACAGTGCATTTATTTTATCGGTTACACAAAAGATTCATTGCGACAGCAATTTCTTAAATGACCATGTACCATTAACGTAGATAAGCCCTATGCGAATTATAGTACTCAAATAGACTTGTCGGATCAGCATGGCCTGCTACACGCGTCCACACAGCGACTCACTGCACAACACTCGCTGCTAGAGACGGGCGATTAATTGAAATTAATCGAATAGTCGTAATTATTCTGGTAGTTGATTACGGAAATAACGATACTGCGTACAAGACAATTAATTTCATATAATCGATTATCTTTACAATTAATTATTTCAGTTTTTTCTTGTTGTTTTAAAGTCTGTTCGGTATTAGATTGCTGCCTACAGCCTGATTACAGAAACAAGACCGACTGTCCCCAAGTACTCCTCGTGTAACCCGGCACAAGTCGGAATATTTCGTGTCGACCAAACTGCTGGCACTGTGCACAATTCTAGATCGTTGCTTTATGCGGTTTCGTTTTCAAGATTTTTTGGCAGTAGCAACTGCAGTTTGCAAGTTTAATGCTCTTGTTCAAAAGATGCAGACACAAAAAGCAGGCGAAGTCGAAGAACATCTACCGGTTACTGCAGAAGGTGATGGGTGGAACTTTCGTGAGTCATTAGTTTCAGTACAGCAGGAACAGAACCTTATTACAGTAGCTGCATAACCCAGCATTTAGTCAATCGCGCTTTCGGTTGTCGGATGTCGCAACTACAAACTATAGCCTTCTAACAACCCTAGCGCTTGGGTGTGGCACGGGTTGGAGCTTGCCTGCACTGCCACAACACGTTTCCTACTTCCTGGAAATTGCTCGGTGGGGAACACTCAACTCTCTGTGCACGTCGCGCTGACTGGCAATCACCCAGCTATGTGTAATGTCGTCCAAATGTGTTCACTGTGCCAAGCAGCTATACGACTGGAATTTTGTGTGTCAAACGTACACGATGGCCACAACCGACACATCCAGTCCACTGCCAGCATTGACTGTCGTAGATACACCAAGCTATCACATGCTAACGTGCCACGCATACTATTTATTTCTGTGCTGCCCCGGGACGATTAAGAGCACATATTACCACCATGACGCAACGATTTTTTTGGAAAGATTCTTTGTGAGATACATGTCTACCTCAACTGTTCTACTTTTGTGTCATTTTATTGAATCATGTACCTGTGTGTGTGTGTGTGTGTGTGTGTGTGGCTTTTCTGGAGTATATGTTGTTGTGTGACTGAGGGGGAGTACCTTGCTCTTAGCGATTAGCTCTATTTTAACAACCGATTCTTCGATTAATTGTTACACTACGTCTTCATTTCTAGGTGTTAAAAGGAATCCCTCAAAATTATTTTTTTGGTTTCTGTACCTCAGTCGGTAAAAACGTAACGCGTACAGAATCACGTTGTTGTCAGCCTGTTTGTCTGTCCGACTGTTCAAAACACCTTTTCTCAGGAAGGGGTGGACATATAAAGTTGAAATTTAGGTAACCTACTAAGCTCTAAGGACTCTTGGCGGTATAAAGCATCGAAGCTTCTAAGCGAATGCAGTCAAAATATACGGCTATTTATGTCACATATTTTATAACCGCAATATCAATCAAAATCTATAGGGTACTTCCTGTTGACCTAAAATCACGAAATCTGATAAGAAGCATTAACAAAGCCGAAATTACATTGATCGCGCCCACTGAACAAAAATAAGCCCGATCACATCAGAGGCAAGCTTACGACTCTCACACCCGGCGAAAATAACAATATTCCAAAGGGTCTACAATTTTTCTTAGCCAATGAATTCCTACTGGTTTTCGTTACATTAATAATTTCGATTATTATTTCATAAATGAATCCAGAAATAAACATAGTGAACAGTATAGGATTGTTTAGTTAATAATATAAATCTTAAGAGTGCAAATAATTCGTAATTTCAAATGTTTCTAAAAAAATTAATTTTAACTATACATTCAGAACCATCGATTATAATATCGAAACTAAAATATTATGTAAAGTAATTCCTTTTCATAAATCTTAGCTTGAAATATAACATACCGTGTATAAAATTATGACAGTTTTCAGAAAAGCAACTGAGATAAAACTGATTTGTCCAAAATTCGAAAAATAATACTAGTATCGACAACTAATGCTGAGGAAAAGTAATGCTAGAGGAGGATGTCCCGTTACTACCTCCATTATCTTAGAGGATGGAACGTTCTTCTGTTTTGTAAACATATGTAAAAACTTCTGTTTTCTGAGTAACATGTTTCCTTTCTCGATAACTGCTACTCCTACGGTTATGAATTTTTTACTGCTGTTTCATTACAGCATAGAAATCATACAAATACTAACACAACGTAGGAAAAGAATTTCTGTTCGTTTTGTCGTCTCTCACACAAAATTTTTATGCCATAAATGAGGTGGCAGAATTGTTCAGCTTCATTCCGCGATAACTCTCGATTGGCAACATTTAGACCTGTTTTGACTACGGATCCGTCACAAGCAAGACACGGAGAAAACAACCTCACAATCAGAATTCGCCCAATTGTTGTCAAACGGTAGTTATCGCGGAACGAAACTGGCCAACATTGCCACCGAATTTATTCGGGAAATATTAGTTTGAGAGGTGACGAAGTCAATAGAAATTTGTTTCTCAATTTGTATTATTATTCTTGTGATTGCTAAGTTGTAATGAAGTGACACTGAAAAATTCATAGACGTAGAACTGGAGAAAGAAAACATTTTAGTCGTAAAAATACGATTGTTTTAGCTCTATTTACAAAACCGAAAAATATTAAATCCCGAAAGTATTAGAACCAGAACAGTGAAATTTTAACTATAAACTCGTAATTCAGATCTCTGACAACATCATGTAAAACACTGACTGAAATTTATTACTTAAGGGACACATGTTGATTCTGCAAAATTTAGATGTGTCCGTAAACTTTTTGTAAGCACTGTATTGATACATTTGACGAGCTACCGGGTGATCAAAAAGTCAGTATAAATTTGAAAACTGGATAAATAACGGAATAATGTAGATAGTGAGGTACAAATTGACACACATGCTTGGAATGACATGGGGTTTTATTAGAACCAAAAAAATACAAACGTTCAAAAAATGTCCGACAGGTGGCGTTTCATCTGATCAGAATAGCGACAATTAGCATAACAAAGTAAGACAAAGCGAAGATGATGTTCTTTACAGGAAATGCTCAATATGTCCACCATCATTCCTCAATAATAGCTGTAGTCGACGAATAATGTTGTGAACAGCACTGTAAAGCATGTCCGGAGTTAAGGTGAGGCATTGGCGTCGGATGTTGTCTTTCAGCGTCCCTAGAGATGTCGGTCGATCACGATACACTTGCGACTTCAGGTAACCCCAAAGCCAATAATCGCACGGACTGAGGTCTGGGGACCTGGGAGGCCAAGCATGACGAAAGTGGCGGCTGAGCACACGATCATCACCAAACGACGCGCGCAAGAGATCTTTCACGCGTCTAGCAATACTTTGTTTTGTTTTTGGTTCTAATAAAACCCCATGTCATTCCAATCATGTGTGTCAATTTTTACCTCTCTATCTACATTATGCCGTGGTTTATTAAGTTTTCAAATTTATGCTGACTTTTTGATCACCCGGTATAATAAGAAATTTTTGTTGCTGTTCTGTCTTCAATATTTGACTCTTTCAGTCGGAAGAAAAGGACAACAATGCTGTTTCAAACATTGTGACTGATTCCAGAGACAAAATAGAAGTTGAATCCATATCACTTAACTTGGAAGAGCCTGAGATGAGACGGAAATACAAGCTCCATTAAGTGCCAGGGATGAACATACAACTTCCGTGCAGTAAACAAAGTTCCCGATCCCAGCGGCATAAATTTACGTAAGAGGAAGAAGATGAAAGTTGAGGACATGATGAAGCTTCTGCTCGAAAAAAAGACAAACTGTAAGGGAGAAAGGATCCGCAGCATTCAAAGTAAACTAACTAGAGGCACCTGTGAAGGAAGATGATGTAAATTTCCTCCTACCGAACATGGCTATGGCTGTGATGATACCCCAGCCTAACATTTTAGTTGAATCAGGAAGCATATGGAATTTAGGAATTATGTGACGGATATACAATAAAAAATAAGAAGTTTAAGATTATGTCGGAACAGACTGATATAATTTGAGACTAGTGATGTTAAGGGCCTGGGGCATCATGTATTTCCTTTTAATATAAAATTAAAGCGTTGTTTTTGTAAGTTTCTTAAAAGCAGCTAGCTGTTTTAATGAATACTGTTTATATTAAATTCCCTCTCTCTTCGTTGTTGTAAACCTATCGATGGTGGGAGATCGTGGTGGCTGCTGTGTCATAGCACTTGAGCACCCTAACTTTTGACCCCTGTCGGATATATTGGCTATGTTTCTTTGAATGCTGTTAAACGTAACAGAGAAGAGGTAATCTGAAATATACGGCCTTTTAATCTAACCGGCTGCAGTGGCCAAGCGGTTCTAGGCGCTTCAGTCTGGAACCGCGTGACCGCTACGGTTGCAGGTTCGAATCCTGCCTCGGACATGGATGTGTGTGATATCCTTAGGTTGGTTAGGTTTAAGTAGTTCTAAGTTCTAGTGGACTGATGACCACAGATGTTAAGTCCGTAGTGCTCAGAGCCATTTGAACATTAAATCTACCGCGCTACTGCTCCTCTAGACTCAGTGAAAATTGGCAACAAGGTTGCGAGCACATATTCAGTTGTGCACGTTTTAAGGAGCTTCCGTGTGTGCGCAGCTGGCATGACGTAATTGCCTTATGAGTACAATACACACGGATTTGACTAACAATGTGCACCGTTTGCGAAGTGCACAGATACCCCTTAGCACTCAACTACAGGTTTAAGTCTATGCGACTAGATGGTAGCACACTGAGGCAGACGGTGATCTTCGTTCGTTTGGCAGTTGGCATCATGTCCTTAAAGGCTCAAGTACTCAGGGCGAGTTTACAAGCTGCAAGCCTGCTTTTTTACATGAAGCTTGTAAACTAGCCCAGTGTACTCGACGCACTAGCTCCATTAGCTATTATTAATAAAGCTCTTGAAAAAGTTAACTCTGCCGGCGACTTTACACGCCACTTGTCGGCTTTGGAGCGAGCTAGCTTGTAAACTAGCCAAGTGTGCTCCCAGTTGCTTGTGCACAACCGGCAAGTAGCACTGGTCTTGAACATGTCGGAGCATACACCACATGATTTCTGCACGCCACCTACTTGGCTGCTGAGCGAGTGGTACGTTTTGTGTGTCTCGACAACTAGCGCACTCGCCGACTTCTTAGCAGCCGGCTTGTAGCTTGTAAACTCGCACCACATACTTGAGCCCTTAGATGCTAGCACACTCCTCAGATATGTGAATTCATTTGCTGTATTGTAAAATTAGATCGGGCGTCATTGTTACGCTAATTATTACTAATATTGATATACTGGTAGTGGCTACAGTTGTATAGATTTCTTCATAATCATAACTATTGTACAGCAGTTGCTGTTCCACACTTTCGAGTTGATCGGAGTCAATAAGGACATTTATCACAGATATTCAGTACTATGCAGAAGTTATTACGTAAGTAACATGCAAAAGTGTCGCTGGCCGTTGTGGCCGAGCGGTTCTAGGCGCTTCAGTCTGGAACTGCGCGACCGCTACGGTAGCAGGTTCGAATCCTGCCTCGGGCATGGTTGTGTGTGATGTCCTTAGGTTAGTTAGGTTTAAGTAGTTCTAAGTTCTAGAGGAGTGATGACCACAGATGTTAAGTGCCATAGTGCTCAGAGCCATTTGAACCATTTTGCAAAAGTGTCAATAAATAGATACCTTCCAAACGTTTCACTGTCTTCACCTTGAACAAGAAATATGACAGGATGTAACAGGAAGGGTTTCAATTACCATCTGAAAACATTCGCTCTTAATAATAAATTAGGAATTACTGAACGTTCCATGATGTGTAAAAACGTTACGAGTTATTAAACCATTACAATCATGACAAAGAGAAAATTTTGATTTTAATAATTTTATCCAAAAATGTGTGGATTAGAGAAGAAAATTAGCGTCACTGCGAGATTTCACATTCATTCTTGGATTTCTTCAACAGGCTGCAAGTTTTTTCTATAAGTTGCAAAATATGCGCAAAATAACCTAAAATAAAGTCTGAATTTTGTATCGTATTTTAAAGGTTCCTGTTAATCAAAATGTTATGACAACCTACATCGTCATCAGCAACAAAATACTATTAATTTCCTTTTTCTTCCTTCTGTTGAGAAGTGACATTGATATTACTGTATCATCCTCTTCTTCTTATAGTAAAATCTCTAAGTAGATCAAAGTCAAATCCAATTCCGCCATGCGTATCTCCTTCCCGTTGCCGACTGCCCCGCAGGTGCCGCGGCCACGCCTGGTCCGCGGCTTGAGAAACAGCCGCGACAGCGGACGAAACCGGCCGCGTCGAAACGCAGTTGACCTGAGCGAGCAAGCAACCCCTTTGGCACGGGGGCGCTGCCGCAAACCGCTGTCGTGCCTCGGAAACGCACTTTAGCTTCGGTTGTTCAAAAAATAAAAATAAAAGTTCAAATGGATGTGAAATCTTATGGGACTTAACTGCTAAGGTCATCAGTCCCTAAGCTTACACACTACTTAACCCAAATTATCCTAAGGACAAACACGCATACCCATGCCCGAGGGAGGACTCGAACCTCCGCCGGGACCAACCGCACAGTCCATGACTGCAGCGCCTTAGACCGCTTTTTTTAAAATCTCATTCTGTTCGTTTTCGTTCGTTGTATCTGCTCGTGGCGGACGTTGCAAAACGCCCGTTTCAGTTCGTAGTTGATCCATTAACTAAGTTTTTTTTTATTACAGAGGACAGAGAACCCCCTGACCGAACACGCTGAGTTACCGTGCCGGCAGACCGCTCGGCTAATCCCGCGCGGCCTTCGGTTGTTCATTCGCTTTTCCATTTCACAACCATATCACCAACAGTCGACATGGGCGGCTTTAGAAAGGCTGAAATGCCCCTGATGGATTTGTTACTCAGGCGATTTCCTATGACTATTTCACTTTCTGCTGTGACTGTTTGTCAGCTGACAACACAATATTCTCCACTTCCTTTTGTACTGGCGGGTTCGCCTCTCATCACATCTAGTGGTGAATTCTAAATTAAACAGGGGTGTCTGGATACTTTTGATCGGATAGCAAATGTCGCTGTACACTTTTTAATCTACTCTACATCGATTACGTCGTCTTCTCAATCATTTTCTTCCCTCTTGGTGTCTGACAGCGAACAATTAAGCCCGTTTTACACGAGCGACTTATTGGGTCAAAATCGACTACTCGAAGTTCGTGCGCCTTTGGTACCTGAGTGTAAGCAAGCAACCACGATGCGAGTGTGTCTATGACGTCAGTGATCTATAGCTTGTGCCGTGTTCGGAGTTCTAAATTTCCGAGTTGGCTGCACACTAAGAATGCGCGGAAACAAGGGAGTATGGTGAGGTCTGCTAATATGCGAAGCTAAGCTATTCTGGCAGAGCTCATTCCTACTATAGAAATGGATATTATTCTGTAGGATCTGTTTAATCTTTATTGTGCTTTTTGCTTTCTTTCCGTCACATACTGAAAAGTTGCACAAAGTCCTAGTGCCCTGAAAAGAAAAAGAAACTGGTACACCTCCCTGATATCGTTTTGGGCTCCCACGAGCACACAAAAGTGTCGCAACACGACGTGCCATGGATTCAACTAATGGCTGAAGTAGTTCTGGAGGGAACCGACGCAGTGAATCCTGCAGGGCTGTCCATAAATCCGCAAGATTGCGAGGGGTGGAGATCTCTACTGAACAGCACGTTGCAAGGCATCCCAGATATGCTCAATAATGTTCATGTCTGGGGAGTTTGGTGGCCAGCGGAAGTGTTTAAACTCAGAAGAGTGTTCGTGGAGCCATTCCGTAGCAATTCAGGACGTGTGGGGCGTCGCCTTGTCCTGCTGGAATTGAACAAGTCCGTCGGAATGCACAATGGACGTGAATGGATGCATGTGATCAGACAGGATGCTTACGTCCGTGCCGTCTGTCAGAGTCGTATCTAGGCATATCCGGGGTCTCATATTACTCCAACAGCACACGCCCCACACCATTACAGAGCCTCCATCAGCTTCAACAGTCCCCTGCTGGCATGCAGGGTCCATGGATTCATCAGGTTGTCTCCACACCAATACACTTCCATCCGCTCGATACAATTTAAAACGAGATTCGTCCGACCAGAAACATGTTTCGCTTCATCAACAGTCCAATGTCGGTGTTGATGAGCCCAGGCGTGGCGTAAAGCTTTGTGTCGTGCAGTCATCAAGAGTACACGAGTGGGCCTTCGTCTCCGAAAGCCCATATCGATGATGTTTCGTTGAATGGTTTGCACGCTGACACTTATTGGTAGCCCAGCATTGAAATCTGCAGCAATTTGCGAAAGGGTAGCACTTCTGCCACATTGAACGTTGCTCTTTAGCCGTCGTTGGCTCCGTTCTTGCAGTATCTTTTTCTGGCCGCAGTGATGTCGGAGATTTGATGTTTAACCGGATTCCTGATATTCACGGTACACTCGTGAAATGGTCGTACGGGAAAATCCCCACTTCATCGCTGCCTCGGAGATGCTGTGTCCCACCGCTCGTGCGCCGACTATAACACCACGTTCAGTCACTTAAATCTTGATAACTTGCCATTGTAGCGGCAGAAACTGATCTAAACTGTGTCAGACACTTGTTTTACAAAGGCGTTGTCGACCGCAGCACCGTATTCTGCCTGTTTACAGATCTCTTTATTTGAATACGCATACCTGTACCTGATTCTTTGGCGCTTCAGTGTATTTATTTCCTACTAGTGTTCTCCTACAACACATGAAAATCTGAAAGCAAAAACGTATTTATGGTTTACAGAGAAAACCCTACACTATGCTTAAATAAAAACGTAAATAGGTAAACGTGTTTTAATCAAAATTAATTCAGCAATGAAAATGTCAGAATTATTTGGCGGAAATAATAATTTTCTATGTTATTTGGCACTTAGCAAGAAAACAGGACACAAAACGATAAGGAAAAAGGCGCTATTTACTGCCCTTTGGGTACTGTTTCATGTGTTTTAAGTATATATTTTGGAAAAATTGGAAATGTGTCGTAAGGTCTTATGGGACCAAACTGCTGAGGTCATCGGTCCCTAAGCTTACGCGGCGGTATATATTTTCTCGAGCAAATAAATGTTTTTGTTCTGAAATGTTTGGCTGACATTTTTCCTATTCTTTCACATCTCAGGAGCATAAGGAATTTACCACACGACCTTGACAAGAACTTCCACTATGAATACTGCTTTGGTCATTAATAAGCTCTATTATCATTGCTCGTTCGTACATTTTGTTGCTATATTTAGATTTTTTCGTAAGGAGGATTGTCCTCATACCCTCTCTTTCACAGCAAACAGCTCTCACAAGACACGTAATTTAAGTGCTGACGCGTAAACGAAAATGACCAAGCGACACAGACGAGACTCAGTTACGGGAATAAAACGCCAGGGCAGCAGTACACTCGCTTGTCTGAACAGTCAGTCGAGACAAGAAAGTAGGTCGTGTGAAGGGGCTTTAGACCACCTTCGATCCGTTCGTCTGACTACAAAGCCTGGCCCCTTCATTTCATTTTAATCGTAATCACTCTTCACGTTTATCTTTCCCATGTGTTTGTTTTCCTGTCCCGCCTAGCAACTCGCAGCGTGCATCTTTGTATAGTTCGCTGAATAATGCTCAGATCTGTATCATTTTCGCATTAAAAAGTCCGTGTCCAGCCGTTGTATTGTAAATGGTAATACATGCTGCTTAAAGCAACGTTCCATGTCCTTTTCGAAGGCACCACCCCGCCATTTACAGTGAGCAGTTTGGAGTGACCACGGGAAATACAGGGTGATTCAAAAAGAATACCACAACTTTAAAAATGTGTATTTAATGAAAGAAACATAATATAACCTTCTGTTATACATCATTACAAAGAGTATTTAAAAAGGATTTTTTTCACTCAAAAACAAATTCAGAGATGTTCAATATGGCCCCCTCCAGACACTCGAGCAATATCAACCCGATACTCCAACTCGTTCCACACTCTCTGTAGCATATCAGGCGTAACAGTTTGGATAGCTGCTGTTATTTCTCGTTTCAAATCATCAATGGTGGCTGGGAGAGGTGGCCGAAACACCATATCCTTAACATACCCCCATAAGAAAAAATCGCAGGGATTAAGATCAGGGCTTCTTGGAGGCCAGTGATGAAGTGCTCTGTCACGGGCTGCCTGGCGGCCGATCCATCGCCTCGGGTAGTTGACGTTCAGGTAAACTGTTTATACCAACGTTTAATACACCACCTATCAGGAGGTTTAACACCATATTTCGTTCGAAATGCACGCTGAACAACTGTCGTCGATTCACTTCTGCCGTACTCAATAACACAAAAAGCTTTCTGTTGAGCGGTCGCCATCTTAGCATCAACTGACGCTGACGCCTAGTCAACAGCGCCTCAAGCGAACAAATGTACAACCAAATGAAACTTTATAGCTCCCTTAATTCGCCGACAGATAGTGCTTAGCTCTGCCTTTTGTCGTTGCAGAGTTTTAAATTCCTAAAGTTGTATAAATGTAACTTGCCGGAAGGAGGTCTGAACCGAACGTTAGTCCAGCGTCTTACTACTGCGCAACCTCGTTCAATTGGAAAAACTTTCTCTCATTGTAGCCTTAGAGTTGAAAACTTTAGTTAACGGAATTCAGTTCAGGCTACTTTAACTGTCGTCTTTCTTTCTTTTACAATTTCGTCCATTTCTCTGTGTTTCTTCCGTGACAGTATTACTTCGGTAAACTAAACAACAACCGTCTTCAGTCACAATCGTGATTTTATTCCAATGCACGTTGCATTTCGAGCCCTGAGGACCTATGTTTAGGTGCTTTGACAGTAGACATCGATTATTTTCCCAGATTTGGGTTATTTCTGGTCCTGGTAAGATTTAAATAGTATATTACAAAGCGGGCATACTGTAAATATATCTTTACAAAACTAATACAAATCAACAGATAGCTTACTGTTTCCGGTGGTGGAAACAGTAAGTTATTTTTCGATTTGTTTTAGTTTTATAAATTTATATTCATAATGTGCCCTCTTCGTTATAAACCATTGTAATCTTATCAGAATTACCACCCGAGCCGTTGCCCCCAACTGCTGTAAACTCGTCAGCTAGTTGCGTGAATTCACTGTTACCTCGTTACACTCACTCTGCATGTTGATGAGAATACGTACAGCTGTCGGAGTGACACAGCGACAGGTTTCCTCCCCCTCTCTCGGCATTCCTGCTGTCGTACTTGGAATTTCGTGATTGCTTCACTTCCTTAATCGCACCTCGAATCTCGTCTGTCTGGAAGTCACATCTGCTTGTTATATCTTATCCACCGCGGTTTACCAGCAGCGACCAGACGCCTTCATTTTTCTCTGTGAGGCAGAGTGATTAGGTCGGTATCGCCGGTATCACGTTCCGGAAATGCGTGAGCCACATCCGGGACTGGGAGGCAACAGAGTCGTACTGGGGCACGGTGTCCTCTTCCTGTGCAACCGTCACCGGCCCGTTTCTTGGTTCCACCAAGCTGCCACCTACTGTTGACACGAAGACGTGAGGAGGTTCATGAAATTTAATGAGGATCATTGACTTCAGCGAGGCTTATAAATGGTCAAAAAGCAGTGGGTACTTCAGTGGAAATCCATTATAAAAACCTGTTCATAGCGTAGTCCTTTAAAATAAAAATGGTATGTGCAACCTCCGGAAGCCATATTCGCAGTACAACCCGTATGACCTAATTCAAAGTCTTCCTCTCGCGATAGTACCGCTTTCGGTACTATCACTACTGTAAACAGCTTCTGATGTAAATTAGTGCTGAGAAAGAGCCTAAAAGAAACAAAAGTAAAACACTACTAATACTCCACCTACATATGACAGAATTAGAACGTTATCGCTTCTCGTTTCTCTTCAGTTTGTGTGTTGTCTGGCCCGTGTAATTGCGATGTTCTCGCAATGGCATAGTCCTTACATGCAGTCCTAAATGCAGAATGCGTAATCTCGGTTGTAATTCATCTGTCTCATCAACCAGCAACATGCTTCTCTCTCATATACCTGTCAAATTAGTGCTTAGTCGAAACACAACTCGTCACCTTTTGTCAAGTTGTCAACGACTACATTCTAATCACTCTAACAAGCCCATTAATGTCATCCTTCTCCGCTCCTTGTTACTTAGTACCAAGAGATCTGGATTACAAACAAATGGTTCAAATGGCTCTGAGCACTATGGGACTTAACATCTGAGGTCATCAGTCCCCTAGAACTTAGAACTACTTAAACTTAACTAACCTAAGGACATTACACACATCCATGCCCGAGGCAGGATTCGAATCTGCGACCGTAGCAGTCGTGCGGTTCCGGACTGAAGTGCCTAGAAGTGCTCGGCCACAGCGGCCGAATGTATAAATATACTAACAGGTCTTTTTGTGCAAATATTAAATGAACCCAGTATATTATATAACGTGTATAACATAATCGTCCCGACTTAGAAATATGTAAAACAGAATTATTTCCAGTTTGAAAACACTTTTCATAGATAATCTGATGACCTAGTTGTGGGTTCTCCTATTAGTCCAGTACTATCTGAATTTTTCGTTGACAGTTTTGAACAAATTTTCTTACAGAAAGATCCACTGAGCTGCAAAATTTAATACTGGATGAGGTTTGTGGACTTATACAAGTAGACAACTAAACAAACTTTTACATTTAAAATCCCCACCCAATAAATTCGAGTCCACAACAGAGCTGGGAGGCTATTCTATAAATCTCTTGGTCTTTAATGTACACATTAGCCCAAAGAAAAACGGAAACAATCACTTGTGACCAGACGATTGCCTACGAAGCCGAAAGTGCTTTCTGTTTAAATTACCTCCATGTTCTGTCAAACACCAACAAAATATTCAGAGAATGAGTCTATGTTTACATCTCTTACGCTTGTCATCGCGTACAGATTCTTAATTTTTAGCATCTACTGTACGGAGTGTTGCTAAAACCGCGGAGTGACGTAATTCAGGCAACATTAAATCCGCTGGAAGACTTACAGATTAAACACTTGTAGTCTTAAAGTTGATGGTCCATGAGCGTTAAAACGATAACATCAATCTTGTAACCATGATGAAACTAATGCCAAGACACTGTCGTACATTCAGTAGGTGTCTACACTCGTTAGGCGGGGATCAAGTGTTCAGTCCTGGGGCGGGGAGAAGGGGGGGGGGTGGGGCAGGGGATGTGCGACGGTTTATTTTGCCTCCCCCCCCCCCTCCCCATCCCTCATTCGATTGTAGCTTGCCGTCCATCTCACTTTTAACAAGTCACAGATTCCCTGAATTTCAAAAATAATAAAAACGTGTTGTTGTTACTATATTAAGCTTTCTTTATAATTTTTTTGCATCAGTGTTCAGTACATCACTTCAGAGTAACTTTCAAGAAACTGCATTTCACATAAATGCATCATCTGAGAAACCCAGCCAGGAATCGAACCCGGGCCCTTAGGATTGACATTCTGTCGCGCTAACCACTCAGCTACCGGGGGCGGACAGTAAAAGATGTGGTCATAAACGTTTACTTATTATCTCGACATTGGCTATTGGTTTGAAGAACATTCTGGGCGATTCGAGCAAATGATTTGGCCGCTTAGACGGACCGACATGAATCCCATCGTATTTTTTTATTTTATTTTATTTATTGATTTATTTAACCTGGCAAGATTAGGGCCATCAGGCCCTCTCTTACATCTAACCAGGCATTCTACTTATTTTACATTCATATGTTTTAGTAGGCATGTTAAACTACATCTAGTACAAAAAGTGAAATAAACAATTTGAAAGGTACACCTGGAAAAATACATACATATAGAGTTTATATTCTTAGGTCACAAGTACTGTTATAATTAGACATTATTGAAGAGACAGATTTTAGATAGGAGTGCTGGCAGCAGGGAGTATGAGGGAGACTCATGGTGAAGGGAGGAGAAGAATAGAGACATGATGAAACATAATTAAGGAAATACACTCCTGGAAATGGAAAAAAGAACACATTGACACCGGTGTGTCAGACCCACCATACTTGCTCCGGACACTGCGAGAGGGCTGCACAAGCAATGATCACACGCACGGCACAGCGGACACACCAGGAACCGCGGTGTTGGCCGTCGAATGGCGCTAGCTGCGCAGCATTTGTGCACCGCCGCCGTCAGTGTCAGCCAGTTTGCCGTGGCATACGGAGCTCCATCGCAGACTTTAACACTGGTAGCATGCCGCGACAGCGTGGACGTGAACCGTATGTGCAGTTGACGGACTTTGAGCGAGGGCGTATAGTGGGCATGCTGGAGGCCGGGTGGACGTACCGCCGAATTACTCAACACGTGGGGCGTGAGGTCTCCACAGTACATCGATGTTGTCGCCAGTGGTCGGCGGAAGGTGCACGTGCCCGTCGACCTGGGACCGGACCGCAGCGACGCACGGATGCACGCCAAGACCGTAGGATCCTACGCAGTGCCGTAGGGGACCGCACCGCCACTTCCCAGCAAATTTGGGACACTGTTGCTCCTGTGGTATCGGCGAGGACCATTCGCAACCGTCTGCATGAAGCTGGGCTACGGTCCCGCACACCGTAAGGTCGTCTTCCGCTCACGCCCCAACATCGTGCAGCCCGCCTCCAGTGGTGTCGCGACAGGCGTGAATGGAGGGACGAATGGAGACGTGTCGTCTTCAGCGATGAGAGTCGCTTCTGCCTTGGTGCCAATGATGGTCGTATGCGTGTTTGGCGCCGTGCAGGTGAGCGCCACAATCAGGACTGCATACGACTGAGGCACACAGGGCCAACACCCGGCATCATGGTGTGGGGAGCGATCTCCTACACTGGCCGTACATCACTGGTGATCGTCGAGGGGACACTGAATAGTGCACGGTACATCCAAACCGTCATCGAACCCATCGTTCTACCATTCCTAGACCGGCAAGGGAACTTGCTGTTCCAACAGGACAATGCACGTCCGCATGTATCCCGTGCCACCCAACGTGCTCTAGAAGGTGTAAGTCAACTACCCTGGCCAGCATGATCTCCGGATCTGTCCCCCATTGAGCATGTTTGGGACTGGAAGAAGCGTCGTCTCACGCGGTCTGCACATCCAGCACGAACGCTGGTCCAACTGAGGCGCCAGGTGGAAATGGCATGGCAAGCCGTTCCACAGGACTACATCCAGCATCTCTACGATCGTCTCCATGGGAGAATAGCAGCCTGCATTGCTGCGCAAGGTGGATATCCACTGTACTAGTGCCGACATTGTGCATGCTCTGTTGCCTGTGTCTATGTGCCTGTGGTTCTGTCAGTGTGATCATGTGATGTATATGACCCCAGGAATGTGTCAATAAAGTTTCCCCTTCCTGGGACAATGAATTCACGGTGTTCTTATTTCAATTTCCAGGAGTGTATAAAGGAAAAGAAGATTGCGTGGCTAATAGAGATAGATGAAGAGGAAGGCATCTCAGGAGCAAGATAGGAGACGCTAGCTTTGGTATTTGACAGATGAGGGGATTGTCCTTGTACATTAATTTTGTGGAGAACTTTGTGAGGATGATAGTAGGAAATGCTTCAACTTCTTCTTAAAAGCAGCAGGAGATCGAATTTTGCGCAAGGTAAGGGGCAGTTTGTTCCAGAGGCGGACAGCGGCAACTGAGAAGGAGTTTGCAAAAGTTTTTGTTTTGTGAGTGGGTACCGTTAGGATACCAAATAAGAGTGACCTCGTGTTTCGATTATGATGACATGACAGGTTTTTAATCTCTGAAGCAAGGTACTGGGGTGCTTGCGCGACTAGGAGTCGGTGGAGTAGACATAGAGTGTGGTAGTCAAGCAATCTGTCCGGCCGCAGCCACTCTAGCTCCGAGTATGAAGCACTAACATGATCATATCGGCGAATGTTGCAGGTGTAACGCACACAGGCATTCATGGTTAGCTCTAGCCGTCTTTTGTTTTCACTACTCATGCCTTGTTGAATCACATCACAATAGTGGAGGTTCGGTAGAACGAGTGCTTGCACGAGTTGGCGTTTCAAGTCCTGTGGAAATATGTTCCGAAACTTTTTGAGAGCATAGAGACAAGCAGACGTCTTTCGGCACACTGCGACTGTATTCTCCGCCCAGTTGAGATGCTCATCCAAAGTTACACCCAGGTTCTTCACTGTTTTCTGATATGGTATTGGAGTACCGTCAAGCAGAATAGGAGGTAGCCGTTCGCGGAAATCTGAACTTATTAATTTCTGATGGGCTATTAAGATTACTTGCGTCTTTTTTGCATTTAGTTTAAGCCCCAGGTTTTTCGCTCATGTCACTACTGAAGACAGATCATCATTCATCTGAGCGATTGCAGTGTTTACATCTTCAGGTCTGACGCTTAGGTAGAGCTGGAGGTCGTCGGCATAGAAATGATATTTACAGGAGGACAGAACCGACGAAATATCGTTGACGTATAAAGAAAACAAAAGTGGTCCTAAGACTGATCCTTGTGGCACTCCCGAGGAAACATGTTTTCAGGAAGATTTTTCATTTACGCAGACAACACGTTGCTGTCTGTCTTTTAAGTAGCTTTCAAACCATCTCATTGCACTATCAGAGAAATTAAGCTGTTGCATTTTTCTGAGCAATATGTCAAAGTTAACAGTGTCAAAAGCTTTGCTGAAGTCCAGTAGCGTCAATATTGTTGCCTTTCGATTGTCGATGGCATATTTCAGGTCATCAGTTACTTTAATTAGAGCAGTGTTTGTGCTGTGATGTTTACGGAAACCGGATTGAAATTTGTCATATAGGCTGAATTCATGCAAGTGTTCAGTGATTTGGTCATGAACAGTATATTCAAGTGCTTTGGAAACAGCAGGCAGTATGCTAATTGGTCAGTAATCACTAGGAAGTTGCGGGTTTTCGATCTTAGGGATGGGTCGAATTAGGCTTCGTATATATATGGGACGTAATCGACAGGTCAGTTCGCGCACAAAATCCTGCACCGGCAACAATTATGGACAGTTATAGAGGCAGCATGACTCAATATTTCTGCATGAGACTTATAAAGACGCGTTGAGTCAATGCCACGTCGAATTGCTCTATACTACGCCGGGCAAAAAGGAGGTCCGACACGATATTAGGAGATAGCTCATGACTTTTGTAACCTCAGTGCATGGAACGTAAGGAACCTGTAAACAGGGTCTAAATGAATTTCTGCAGACCTTCTGAATGTTTCAAACTAGTCAGTCTTCTTTGACTCATCCCACGAGAATAACTATATGTGACCTCAACACTGTCCCCACTATGACACCCATACATCCTTGTGCAGGCGTATTCATTTGACGTATTAAGGCGCAAAATAGTTCTTGAGAACTTGTCAAGTTATACCTCCCTAAGATATCCATACGCTACTAGGGTAGCAGAGTACGTGTGGCGTGCACACGGGGGTTTTTTAGGTTAGAGGGACCCCCCCTTGGGCGAAACGATAAAATACCTGACGGCTTACCAGAGAGGACATTATCATCGTTGATAAAGAACGTCCGTCCTCAGAGACCAAAAACAGGAAAAGTTAACGTAATATTGGTAAACTGCAGGAGTATCCAGGGCAAGGTTCCTGAATTAGTATCTCTTATTGAAGGAAATAGTGCGCATATAGTATTAGGAACGGAAAGTTGGTTAAAACCGGAAGTGAACAGTAACGAAATCCTAGACACAGAATGGAATATATACTGCAAGGATAGGATAAACGCCAATGGTGGAGGAGTATTTATAGCAGTAAAGAATTCAATAATATCCAGTGAAGTTATTAGCGAATGCGAATGTGAAATAATCTGGGTTAAGTTAAGTATCAAAGGTGGGTCAGATATGATAGTCGGATGCTTCTATAGACCACCTGCATCAGCAACCGTAGTAGTTGAGCGCCTCAGAGAGAACCTGCAGAACGTCGTGAAGAAGTTTCGTGATCATACTATTGTAATAGGGGGAGACTTCAATCTACCAGGTATAGAATGGGATAGTCACACAATCAGAACTGGAGCCAGGGACAGAGACTCTTGTGACATTATCCTGACTGCCTTGTCCGAGAATTACTTCGAGCAGATAGTTAGAGAACCAACTCGTGAAGCTAACGTTTTAGACCTCATAGCAACAAATAGACCGGAACTTTTCGACTCCGTGAATGTAGAAGAGGGTATCAGTGATCATAAGTCAGTGGTTGCATCAATGACTACAAGTGTAATAAGAAATGCCAAGAAAGGAAGGAAAATATATTTGCTTAACAAGAGTGATAGGGCACAAATCGCAGAATATCTGAGTGACCACCATCAAACGTTCATTTCTGAGGAAGAGGATGTGGAACAAAAATGGAAAAAATTCAGAAACATCGTCCAGTACGCCTTAGATAAGTTCGTACCGACTAAGGTCCAAAGCGAGGGGAAAGATCCACCGTGGTATAACAATCATGTACGAAAGGTACTACGGAAACAAAGAAAGCTTCATCATAGGTTTAAGAGTAGTCGAATCATAGCTGATGAGGAAAAGCTGAACGAAGCGAAAAAGAGCGTAAAGAGAGCAATGAGAGAAGCATTCAACGAATTCGAACATAAAACATTGGCAAACAATCTAAACAAGAACCCTAAAAAGTTTTGGTCATATGTAAAATCGGTAAGCGGATCTAAATCCCCTATTCAGTCACTCGTTGACCACGATGGCACCGAAACAGAGGACGACCGAAGAAAGGCAGAAATACTGAATTCAGTGTTCCGAAACTGTTTCACTGCGGAAAATCGTAACACGGTCCCTGACTTCAGCTGTCGCACGGACGCCAAAATGGAAAACATTGAAATAAACGATATCGGAATTGAAAAACAACTGCTATCACTTAGTAGTGGAAAAGCATCCGGACCAGACGAGATACCCTTAAGATTCTACAGTGATTATGCTAAAGAACTTGCCCCCTTTCTATCAGCAATTTATCGTAGATCGCTGGAAGAACGTAAAGTACCTAGCGACTGGAAGAAAGCGCAGGTCGTTCCCATTTTCAAGAAGGGTCATAAATCAGATGCGAATAATTATAGGCCTATTTCGCTTACGTCAATCTGTTGTAGAATAATGGAACATGTTTTGTGTTCTCGTATTATGACGTTCTTAGATAATACAAATCTCCTTCATCATAACCAACATGGATTCCGCAAACAGAGATCATGTGAAACTCAGCTCGCCCTATTTGCCCAAGAAATTCACAGTGCCGTAGACACTGGTGAGCAGATTGATGCCGTATTCCTGGACTTCAGGAAGGCATTTGATACGGTTCCGCACTTACGTTTAGTGAAAAAAAATACGAGCTTACGGAATATCGGACCAGGTTTGTGATTGGATTCAGGATTTCCTAGAAGAAAGAACACAACATGTCATTCTTAACGGTTCAAAATCTGCAGATGTAGAGGTAATTTCGGGAGTACCGCAGGGAAGCGTGATAGGACCTTTATTGTTTACAATATACATAAATGACTTAGTTGACAACATCGGTAGCTCCGTGAGGCTATTTGCAGATGACACGGTTGTCTACAAGAAAGTAGCAACATCAGAAGACTCGTACGTACTCCAGGAGGACCTGCAGAGGATTAATGCATGGTGCGACAGCTGGCAGCTTTCCCTAAACGTAGATAAATGTAATATAATGCGCATACATAGGGGCAGAAATCCATTCCAGTACGATTATGCCATAGGTGGTAAATCATTGGAAGCGGTAACGACCGTAAAATACTTAGGAGTTACTATCCGGAGCGATCTGAAGTGGAATGATCACATAAAACAAATAGTGGGAAAAGCAGGCGCCAGGTTGAGATTCATAGGAAGAATTCTAAGAAAATGTGACTCATCGACGAAAGAAGTAGCTTACAAAACGCTTGTTCGTCCGATTCTTGAGTATTGCTCATCAGTATGGGACCCCTACCAGGTTGGATTAATAGAAGAGATAGACATGATCCAGCGAAAAGCAGCGCGATTCGTCATGGGGACATTTAGTCAGCGCGAGAGCGTTACGGAGATGCTGAACAAGCTCCAGTGGCGGACACTTCAAGAAAGGCGTTACGCAATACGGAGAGGTTTATTATCGAAATTACGAGAGAGCACATTCCGGGAAGAGATGGGCAACATATTACTACCGCCCACATATATCTCACGTAATGATCACAACGAAAAGATCCGAGAAATTAGAGCAAATACGGAGACTTACAAGCAGTCGTTCTTCCCACGCACAATTCGTGAATGGAACAGGGAAGGGGGGATCAGATAGTGGTACAATAAGTACCCTCCGCCACACACCGTAAGGTGGCTCGCGGAGTATAGATGTAGATGTAATAGAAATGGATATGTTTGTGTATGTGTGTTTCCCATAGCTCCTTCTAAACCACTAGACCGATTTCAACCAAATTTCGCACAAATGTACTTTCTGTCAGGCAGCAATCGCTGTGGAGTTGAGAACCACCCTACTATCGAAGGGTTGGAGTTCAAAAAGAAGGGTAGCCCGCGGCGCGTGAATTTCCAGACTTTATTCATCCAGTATTTGAGAGTGAGAGCACACAGCGACATGCAACAAACTTTACACATAATTCCAAACCTTTACGAAACTTTTTCTCGTTGACAAACCCTACAGAATGATGAAAGGAGAAACGTTCATCGCTTACTATCTTTCCGTGTTCATACACTAGAAGTACAATAGAAGGCATGACGCTATTATTTATTACTTCTTTATTACCAATTTCGTTTTTATTTTGCAGACACTAAGCAGATACACTACTGAATGTAAGTGTAAAATTATAGCATTGTACGACTCTTAATTCAGGAGATATGACGTCATAAACAACGAGATGCGTGAAAAACTACCGCATCATGCATGCCGTTTAAACATTTTACTACTTTGCTACTACCTCCATTCACAATAAGCTTCGCAGACTGTATCCACACATGCTAATGAATGTACCTACAAAATTATGTCATTGCACGAGACTTAGTTCAGGAGATATGACGTCATAAACATTAAGCATAAAGCCAGACGCTGCGCGGTACGGGAGTGGACGAACAGTTGTAAACAAATACCTTGGCAACGACGGGTTTCTCCTCTAGTTACGCAATAAAATTTTACTCCAGATGCGTGAAAAGTAATTTCGATCAACATGTGGTGCCCCTGTGAAAGAGCATTTCCGATGGTCCGGTCGAGATGAGTAGAGCTTGAATAACGCAGTCTGAAAGTACAATCTACAACTTATAAATCGAATTGCAGTACTTAAATTTTGATAATCTGCAGCAACTTACGCAGAACAAACTACCTACCATGAGTCTATTACTTAAATAAGTATATAAATTATATGTAACCCTGCCTGTAGAACAATTTCATGATTACAAGGATTGTACTATTGCGACGTGTTTGTTATGTTCCCAATATAAAGAAAAAAAACCAAAGGCATACTGGTAAGATATATGGAGCGCGCCATCGCACGCGAAGAATGAAGGAAGAGGGGGGGAGGAGACGTAACACAACGCGCTTCAGAGGAACTTGGAGAAGGCGATGCAGATTGGGGAAGCCTCGACCTTCAGCAACTCGGCGCAGAGTATGCGCGCTTTGTGCCATGGCTGCGCCGCTGACGACACTCGAAGCGAGTCAGCCGCATGCGGGACGTATCTTGCTCGGGGTTTAACGGGACCACCACGTTCGTATCTACATCGCCTTGAAAAAGCACCTGTACTCATTACCCTCTGTATCAGGAGTCACCAAACTATTGCCCGCGGGCCGGATCCACCCCGCGACGTCAGTTCTTCCGGCTCGCCGACTGGACTTGAATTTGGTCGATAAAACTTGTGGTAAACGGGACGTAACTGTCATATCCACCATATTACTAGGATTACGCGCAGGCGTTAGACCGGACACTGGAGCTTCTGCAGCAGAATTCGTGTGTTGCATCTCTCAAGACTCCTTCCGAAACTTTTAAAGCAACTCGACACGAGAATCTTCGTTCAAGAGTTGCATCTGTAAATTTCACCCGTTGCTCGCATCGCTATATCACGGAGCCGGATATCCGCCAAAGCACCACTACAAACATCGGACAAGGGCCCTTGTTCCGTATTGTCCTTCATGAAATTCATTCGGCGGCATGCATTCAGTAACTGTCAGTACTAAGCTTTTCTTGAAGAAATTGCCTCAATATTCTGCGTCCTGCCTTATCACACAGCAGTGAGGTGGCTAAGCTCCTGTTTCCGTTTCACAAACTCCGAAACGAAGTAGATTTTGTTCTCACTGAAAAATGGAGCTGATCCACAGGTGTCAGATCCTGCCAGGCTGTTAAGGTTGTCATTTTTTATCAACATCACATCCCACCTGAACGAACTTAACTTGAAACTTCAGGGAAATGACAACCTCGTAACCCCGTGTGTGATCTCTACAGAATCATCAAAGGATGTTGGACAAAGCTGTTACTGTTTCAAGCACAACAGGAAGGAGGAAACTTTTCTCATTTTCATCCAAAAATGCTCTGTGCTACAACCCCAGAAGACTTCAACCTCGATTTTCCGAAAAAAAAAAAATTCATGACTTGAAGCATTTTTCAAGAATTTTCAGATCTTCGGAGAATTGAGAGTGACGTTCTCCTGTTCCAGAATCCGTTTGATTGTAATCTTGATGATGTGCCAGTACAACAACCAATTGATTTGCAAGCAAAAGCCTTGTTGAAAGAGTAGCGGAAAGAAAGCAAACTTGTTCAATTTTACGGCAGCTCGCCTGATCTTAATTTCCCGAAATTGATAAAATTTGCCGCTGGTACGGTATCAGTATTTGGAACAGCTTACATCTGTGACTAAATATTTTCAAAAACGATCTGAAGTTAGCACATCGAACAAGATTGACGCACATCTGAAACCGATTCTCTATATTGCATGCAGCAATACCAGACCAAACGGTGACGGCATCTAGAAATCTAGACAAATCTCAATAACGTTTTTTACTGCTTACTTTGTGAGATTCGGATATATCCACGCTACATTTGATGTAATATTTTTTGCTAACGCCCTTTCTTTGATAATTTTCTCACTAACTTTGTTTTTTGTGCATTGCTTGCCACTCATCCAAGACTAAGACGGAATGCTGACCTTAGTTTATCTCCTACTTCCCTAGAGCTTTCGTTCTGATCTGGCAGTTTCGCTAGAAATTTGGCTGCCTGCAATTCCGTTCTAGAAACAAACAGGTCTCTCCAGTTAACGCGCCAGATGTCTATGGGTTGCCAGTGTGACATATCGAAAGTGATCTAACTGTGGACTCTCTTATTGTTGAAACATCTTTCCCTTTCAAACGAAGCTGACAATTTTTTTGACCCCCGAAGCATGAGTTTTTGAAAAGAAATTGACACGTAGTGCCACTTCTTATTCGTTACTCGTGTCCTTCATATGTGGTGCGCTTCTGTTAGTTGAAGAACGGTATGCTAGCTTTCAGTACGGCTTCGTGATTAGCGGGTGGCATGGAAGAGCAGAGGATTCGGTGCTTAGCTATCAGTTCACACGTTGTGATTAAGTGAAAAAGCTGTGTCACTGAATGAAAGAAGCTGAAGGTTAGGGCTTAACAGCCCGTTGGCAACGAGGTGATTACAAATGAGGTACATTTGTGTCTGCAATAGAGCCCCGCAAACACGTGAGACAGCATCTCACCAGATACTGCGGATCGGGCTGGTGTTTCGAAATCGCTGTAGGGAAGTAGAATGGGAAGAGACAGCTCAATTGTTCCATCTACAGGTTCAATTCACAATGGATGAGTCTGAGGACAAGGAGATTTAATATCCCACACGACACGGAAATCGCAAATATAAAGAAACTAAGCATTACTCAAGAACGGAGAACACTTTAAAAGTTATTTTTAGATAATTTTTTTCCTTTAACTACAATAACGGAAGTTGATACAATAGTGTGATTGGCAGGTTTAAGAATCCGAGGTGGCCTTGCAAATTGTGAGGTTACAGTTGAGCTTTAAGCCTGCTGCTGTAATGTTATTAAGACCCGAACCCAGTGACCTTCATAGAGAAGAGCTCTCCATAAGATCATGTGAATTATTAAATAAAAGCTGCACAACGAATAATTATATGAGGCATTTGAAGTTAAACAGCGTGGCACAATCGCACATGAAATATGGGTATCATATCTCACAACTATATACTATGTGATCAAAAGTGTCCGGACACCTGGCTGAAAATGACTTACAAGTTCGTGGCTCCCTCCATTGGTAATGCTGGAATTCGATATGGTGTTGAGCCACCCTACGTTCAATTAGGCACTGAAAGGATTCTTAGGGAATGATTAGGCCATTCTTCACGGAGCGTTGTACTGAGTAGAGGTATCGATGTCGGTCGGTGAGGCCTGGCACGAAGTCGGCGTTCCAAAACATCCCAAAGGTGTTCTACAGGATTCAGGTCAGAACTCTGTGCAGGCCCGTCCATTACAGGGATGTTGTTACTGTCGTGTACCCACTCCGCCACAGGCAGTGCATTGTGAACAGGTGCTCGATCGTGTTGAAAGATGCAATCACCGTCCCCGAATTGCTCTTCAATAGTGAGAAGCAAGAAGGCGCTTATAACACCGATGTAGACCTGTCCTGTGAGAGTGACAAGGAAAACAACAAGGGGTGCAAACCCCCTCTATGAAAAACACGACCACACCATAACGCCACCGCCTCCAAATTTTACTGTTGGCACTACACACACTGGCAGATGACGTTCACAAGACATTCGCCATATCGACACCCTGCCATCGGATCACCACATTGTGTACCGTGATTCGTCATTCCAGACAACGTTTTTCACTATTGGCATTTTCCGGCCTGGTGTGTGGCTTATGAGCACAAAATCATTCCTTCTTTCTGGTTTTTGAGGATTTGATTGTAGTTTTGGTGTCGAGCTGAAATTGCTTCAGTACCTCAAGAGATCTGTATATATCATGACTGCAGGAGTAGAAATGACTATTGTACTTGCTGTGGAAACTTTCGCAAACAAATGTAGTTTCTGTCTATTGTCACTTAGTTCTGCCCTGGTGGTTGGAGGAAAGATTTCGTTTTGTCAGTATAAGTATCCACTAAGTCGCAGAACGTTTGTAGTTTCTCACACACAGGCATCGCTGGCATAAACCAGATACACATTAAGGCACACACTCAAAAAAGATGCACCACGAAGGAATTATCCAATGGGTCGAAAACCGGAAGACTTGATGTACATGCGCAGACAAATAAATAATTAAAATTTCAGAAAACTTTGTTGATTTATTCAAGAGAAAGAGCTTTACAAACTGAGCAAGTCAATAAAGCGTTTGGTCCACCTCTGGCCTTTATGCAAGCAACTATTCGGCTCGGCATTGATTGATAGAGCCGTTGATTATTCTCATGAGGTTTATCGTGCCAAATTCTGTCCAGCTGGCGTGTTAGCTCGTCAGAATCCCGAGATGGTTGGAGGGCTCAGTCTATAACGCACCAAATGTTCTCAGTTGGGGAGACATCCGGCGGTGCAGTTATACTCGTCATTTTCTAATGTGGCCCAGGTACGCTGAAAGGTTGGACATCCCCGCTGTAAACAGAAACACAGAGTCTGTCTGTGACAGAAACCTTGAGCCGCCGACTATCACAGACTTGTTCGGGAGGCATCGGCCCTGCTACCTGCCAAGCCAACCTGTCTACGGGAGGCTTTGGTCCTTCGCGCTCCCTTCAACTGCTTTCCTGAATGCAGTCTTACAACCCGCAGAGTTGGGCCCCTGGTCTCCCGCTGTTCGCGACACCGTGGCGCCGAAAGCCGACCAAAACAGCGGGGCCGGCCAAGAGCATTCCTGCCAGGGGCCCTGGTTTTCAATGCTAACACGTTTATGAAGGGCTTGTCGTTCTCCTCCTGCGGCCCCCGTATTCCCACAGCCAGCAAGCGAACTCAGCTCGACAGAAAAATTACACTTTTCCCATCGGCACAGAAAAGATGGCTAAGAAGAACGAGTTATTTTTGCAACCACTGGTGTTTAACCACCATAGATGGCCAGTTAGTTACCTTTACAAAAAGATAGTGACATCGCCAGAATAATATGCAATCCCAATGTTTGGAACACAGTAAATAGCCTTAGCCGATATTGTGTCAAACGAACTGTAAGAAGAAAACAAGAGCCAAAACCCACATGGAAGGGAGCGAGGTGGCGCAGTAGTTAGCACACTTGACTCGCATTCGGGAGGACGACGGTTCAATCCCGCGTCCGGCCATCTTGATTTAGGTTTTACGTGATTTCCCTAAATCGCTCCAGGTAAATCCCGAGATGGTTCCTTTGAAAGGGCACGGCCGACTTCCTTCCCCATCCTTACATAATCCGATGAGACCGATGATCTCGCTGTTTGGCCTCTTCCCCCAAACAACCCACCCCCACATGGAAGGAGGCGTAGACAAGCACAAACAACACAAAAAATCACATGGGAGGACACAAGCACGACTACAGATTCCGAAAACGAGGAGGAACCAACACACTAAGTGAACATGACTCAGAATGGATCAACACATAAGGGACCCGAGCCAACAACACATGACACTGGATGCAGTTACACAGCACAAACAACACACAAGACAGTAACAATCATAAAACAAACAAAGCAGTGACGTCACATGCTAAGACTCTAGTAATAAGATAACGCCGCCTGGGAGCAGAAGCCTCGAAGAACTTTTAATTACGAGGCTGCTCCTCCCCAACGACCGACTGCATATTGTTTACACTATGTATGCTGTACAAGAGCACTAACGTATTACTCGTCTTATTATGTGTAGACAGAAGTGAGCCGTGGCGGCTCATATCGATAGTGCCACTCTGGTAGTTTATCTTTACTGCCACGCTCAGGGCGGTAAGCAACGCCCTCTGGGGCCCACGCGAGGAGTAACGAGGCGAGGTCCTGTGGGGGGGTGTGTGCTCCGGGACGTGGTGGAAGACGGTTGTCGGGTTGACGCAGCGAGTGTGGGACCGGACCTATCGCATGGAGATATACAAGTTGGTTCTGAACGGAAGGCGCCGTAGCAAGCAGCGGGAAGCGGGCGTCCTGTAATTTGCGTGAAGGAGTAACGATTTTTGCATTAGATGTCCCAGTGGTTCCCGAGAGTTGCGGTGGCTGCTTTCGGAGAAGAGAATTGGTAAGAGCTTGTGTCTACGCTCTTTTCCGTACGATGTTGCTGCCTGCCGTTATAAACGGGTGAAAATCAGTCGCTTGTATTGACTATACGGGAACTGGTGATGTAAAATTACATTTGTGATTGAGTCTCACTTGTACTGTGACAATTTAGAGGCGAAAACTGTGGTGGTTTCATTAGGTCTGGTTCTTTGATGTGCAACTAAGGGACGAATCGAAAACGTGGGGGAGTACACGTGTGAGTAATTTGCTATTGTATTGATGGCTATGTTGTAAAGACTGTTCTCTGGTGTGTTAAATCACGCGCTGATTTGTAGCCAATCTAAGCAGAAGTTACCATTGCTACTTGCTTATGTGCTACTGTCCTTATGACTCGCGTTGTTTGTCTTTTGATTGTGGTTGTCCTCACGTTAAAAAAAAAAATTACGGCTACAATTCATAAGGGTTGTCTAGTAAGGAAATTGCTTAAGCCTTTATCATATGCTGGTCTGTTTGCCTATCACATTGGCTTTCTATGCAGTAACTGAAGGAACGTGCATGATGGTTCAAGACTGTAGACTGACTAGTATTTGAACTGGTGTTGAGGTTAAGGGCGAGATCAGCATCCCGCAAACCCACACGCTGCGCGTGGTTAAATGTTCCGCTATTGGGAGGCCGCCTCTCTGTTCTTGGATTTTGTAAGCATACGTGACGAGTGCATCGCTGTAGTTTTTCGCGTGCGAAATTGCGGGGTGTCGGTACCGTCCTAGGGCTAGACTTGTGATGTATGTTATGTTGAAAGGGAATTAACTGTACCAAACTTAAGAGAGCTTTTAGTTTGTTTTAGGTCTGTACATGGAATGATGATGATATTTTGTCGATTGCGGCAATAACTTCCTGTGTGTGGAACCCTCTGAGGGACTTGTATTGTACTGTTGCAGTGCAGTCCATCTGAAACGTGCTGCTTAAAACTTGGGACTGCAGATCTCTGACGTTATATATTACTGTTTAATCTTAAATGTCTTAGATGTAATATGGTTGTTGAGGATTATGTAATTAATTTTGATCGCTGGTTCCTTAAAGGAAGTATTTCGTTTTAAAATATGTGCTCGGTCAGAGCTTATTTAAAAATGATTTTAACTCATCATTCAAATTTTCTAGTCTTGCTTTCTTAAAAGGCTTTCTGTTAAATTATTGCTATTTGCCTGTTTAAATGTTTGAGTGACTTAAAGGAAAAGAATATTATTTTGTAATTTGTACTGGTTGTTCCTTTTGGGTAATACCTGACTTACGTGTTCAATAAATGAGTGTCTAGTCAATGGTGATGCGCTGTTCTATTGTTAGCCTACCCCTTCCACTCCACAGCCTATTGAGCTGCTTTGTGTCGAAATTGTGTTCAGAACACCCCTCTGACCTAACACCTCAAAAAGTATATTATCTTCTTCGTGTAAAGCTACAGTTAATGTATTTTATATATCAAATGTATTTTCTGTATAAACTACATATAAAACTAAAAATGTATTGTATTAAATTATATAAGGCATACCGCACTCAGGTAGTAATGAACTACATTCTATTTCTATTAATAAATTTACAATCATAAGTGTATTCTTCATGACAAGCTAAAATTGATGTATTCCATGTATCAAATGCTGAATCAGTATATAACTGTATAACACCAGATGTATAGTGTCTAAGATATCACGAAGAATTTGCCACAACTTCCAACAATTAGACAAACAAAGAACTACTGAATATCATGTAGTGTTCTGACATGCATCATTGCAAGTCATATATCAGTACACACAAACACAACAAACATACACAAACACACACCATTTCAGATGAGAATAGGTAGAAATAGGCTATTATCAACCAACAAGCTAATTATACTGTATTTCACATCCAAATATAGTAGATCACTTCCCTCTACATATTTAAACTTATTTTCACCACACTTACTGTGTTACTTCTTTTTCTTTTGATATTTGCATTATTTAAATTATATTATCCCCAACTAGGCAGAAACAAATTACATGGAACCATTTGTAAAGCACTAAATTCTCTATAATCTTAGAAAAACTTTTATGTGTTACGTTCTTTATACTATTTAAAACAGTATTAACAAGTCGATGTCAATAAGACTCTAACAATAAGAAGTCATTGCTGTTAGATTTAGAAACATCCGATCCACCTTACATTTCAAGGCGTTGTCTTACTCTGTACTGTTAATGAAATAAACAACAGATAAATAAATAATAATGTAGTTTTATTTATTTAATGCACCATGCATATAAATTACATTACTGGCCAATTTACGTCTCGGCTGTTATCAAATGCTTGCAATATAATACCGAAGGTACAGTAAATAGTTGAGATACAATGGTGGGAAACATTAATGGTAGTTACTTTATGTACATACTCTTATGCGCTACTTGTGGTTAGCTTTAACTTAACCGTCTTAATGAATTGAATGGGTTATTAACAAGTGCAGGGGAGGGTTGCAGGAAAAATCGTTCTGTAACGAAATGTAAAGATTTTTGCCGGGCCGGGACTCGAGCGTGGAGTTCCCACTTATCGCGAGCGATCGCCTTCCTCTTACTGCGCTTAAGAAAACGGTAAATGCGGAACGACACGAACACATTTTATAGCATTGCGTACTGCATAGAGTAGAGGAGCAGATCCGGGACGATGACAGCTTGTATCAGTACCCAGTCACTCTGTCAAAAAGCAGCGTCTGTGAGGCAACGGCCAGTGGACGGTTACATTTCTGAAATGGAATACCTTACCCGAAATTCCGACTTTCAGCGTACGATTACCTTCTCTGGTTTCGGCTTTTGAGGCAGAATGGGCTGTCATTCCTCCACAGACATTGAAACCTCACTGAAAGTGTTCCCTGCAGAGTTCAAACCGTTATAGACTCAAAGGCCTGACACAACCCATAATAACGTCCACTAACTGGTGTTACGGTACTCTTGATCAGATAACCTGTAGTGACATTAACAGCAACCCGTTACTGCTGCCCACGAAGGCATCTTCCGTGATCGATTCGCATTTGCACCGCGAGGTAAGTAACAACGCGCACTACTCTGTACCGCGCGAAATGAGGCGGTACCTAGTCAGCCGATCGAATGAGTTCCTTCTATATCCAGGTCCACGGTTCGCTTCGCTATATGTATTGCATACTTTGTAGGCCTAACTTAAAATGATCACGAAGCAGAAACTGGCCAATTGGGACGAAATAATAGACTAATGTGCTCACGAATGACGCAGTTCACGTGGAGATAGAAATGGTTTAATTCCTCGTATCGTGCCGATTGACCAGACAGAAATTTTCATTGATGTTAATGTCATTCTGACAGGTAGAGAAATTTTCTTCATATATTAATATGTTGACTGCAAAGCCATTCTCACAAGTGTCGTGAATTTGAACGCCATTGAGCTCCGTGACGCGTTTCTGACGTCAGACGGTGGAAAACGCGGGTTGCAGAGTCTTTCCGGATGAGCGGAGCAGTATTAACCATGTCAGACATTCTGAATGCGCATTCGAACGTGGTCCAATGAAATGGAAGAACGGAACCTATTTCACATGCAAGTCCCTTCTCGTTTCGATACAGAGCGCATATAGCTTGAACACGGCAAAAACTGTACATGCATTTAAAAAAGACAAGTGGCTGTACAACGTCGATCACTGTTGTCGCGGCAGACTCTTATCTCGTACGTTTGACAAACTGAAAAGCTAGCGTGCTGCTCAATTTCGAGAACTTTGTTGGCGCACACCGGCTGTAGCTGTTATTTGCCGATGGAGAGCGATGGGACCGCAAATGATCACATGTGGTACACTTATCGTACGAACAAGCCGGATCGTTTCTGAGCATTCAGCAGCGTGTTGGAGTACGCGACAGCGCGTTGCACGTTCGATGCCACGTCACGTGTGAAGGCGATCAATAAAGCCGTTCCCATAGGGATTATAGAAGCAGATTTGGACGTGAGGCAGGTCTGTGATGTCAGTTTCTGTTATTTCATGCTGAGGAAGTATTGCCGCACTTGAAACACGAAATAAGTTCTGCAATATTTCGACAACGTGCAACGAAACGTTTGACCAATAAGGACCAAGAACGCTTCCTAAGCCACAATCAGAACGTTGGACACGTCATACTGGATTACATTGCTTTCAGTTCAAAACCATATTTGGTGGGTTTGATATTGTAACTTACGTCTTATGAATATTTGCCATTTCAATGCCGCAGCACATTTAACATCTCTGGAAAACGGGTCGTTCTTGGTACTATTTGTTGCAATAAAATGATGAGAAACGTCATATTGGTGGTTAAAGAATGTTCATATTTGGCAATTTTTTATAATAATTCACGTGTTATGAAAGTATACCGTTTCAATGCATATTGGATATTCATAAAAAAACTCGTCCTAGGTACTATTTGTTATAATCAAATGTCAGTTAATAACATATTGGCGACAGAAGACTTCAGGACAGAGTAACATGAAAAACATAGCGGAACGTTACAGAAGTTCAGTGCAAAGTATACAGGCTTGAAGCAATGAAGTAATGTGTAGCTGGTTGGCGTCTTGCTATTTTCAATTTCTTTATTCACCTTCCCGTTTTCTAAAAGGTTCTGGAACTTTCATGTTAATTTAACAGAAGTCTGTTCGGTGATATTTCATCTTATGTAGATACGAATGCAAGTGCACTCTCACTCAGGAATGAGTTTGTTCGATTTCGTAAACATACCACGGAACGTGAACCAACAGCTTGCAGGATTTCTTTCTATGCATGCACACAAGACTTTTTGGCTTTATCTACAAGAGAACGAGCACTACTTGCAGTACGATATTTTGCACTTTCTTGTTTCAATTCCTGTAATTCACAATATATTCTAAAAATTCTGCTATTGAATAGAAAAAGTGACCTATCGGTTTTTCTAAAAGTTTGGATTGATGATTTATTTTTTGTCTTACATCGTAGATTTTCGTGATTTTGTAACACATTATTTGTAATGGTTGTTTTATGAAACAATGAAAACTCTATGGTTGCTGATACCTTTTCAAGTCTCAAACACGTACGACGTATATATGTAGACTGAATCAATGACTGAAAATTTGTACCAATGCCAGAATTGGCACCCTGTTCTCTTGCTCACTAGGCGCATGCTCTAACCACTACACCACCCTGCCACAGGGGCTTTGCACAACTGCCTTTCAGGCAGGATCCTTCGTTTAGTTCAGCGCTGAGGTGTTATTCCAAGACAGTTTGTAAGCAGCCTGTTCGTATGTTGGCAGCGCTGTAGACTGTATTAATATAGCTGATAGTGCTCTGCGCCCTCGGTAGGAGGCTCTGTGGTTGGACGGACTTGCAGTTAGTAGTTAGCGAGCGGACGGTCTGGATGTGTGTCCTTCATGGAGAGTCAGTGTTGGTAGGACATACATTGTAAAATGATGATTGATGTATTTGCTAATGTTTGGGTAGTGGAATTATTGACACTTATATAATTTTGGAACTGGTTGTCATATGATTAAGGTAAAATGCGCTGAATACATTGTTTGCTCTCAACAAAATCTTTCTTTTGCTAAACATATGCCTACTAGTAGTTAGAGCCTATAGTAGTTAGGCTCTTTTTATTCAGCCGACTGCAGTTGCTCCTTGCTGTAATTGATGTAGTTCGTCTTATGAAGATTTTTTGTGAGCTTAGTGACTTATGAAGAAGTATGGGTTATTGTTAGGATTTCTTCCAATTTATGGCCATTCTTTTGTGTTAATTATTTGATTGCGTTGCTCTTGTATATTGGGGGATAACAAATGAATAGGTTAAGTGTGGTGTCACCGCCAGACACCACACTTGCTAGGTGGTAGCTTAAATCGGCCGCGGTCCATTTAGTACATGTCGGACCCGCGTGTCGCCACTGTGTAATCGCAGACCTAGCGCCACCACCAAGGCAGGTCTCGTGATACGAGAGAGCACTCGCCCCAGTTGTACGAGAACCTAGCTACCGACCAGATGTACGAAGCCTTTCTCTCTCATTAGCCGAGAGACAGAATAGCCATCAGCTAAGTTAATGGCTACGAACTAGCAAGGCGCCATTAGCCATACAGTGATTGTACTTAAAGTCTCCTGTGTATCGTCAAGATCGATGTACCACAATGATTGAGTAAAGTTAAGTATTAAACCTGCTCCGTACTTTTCTTCCTAACATTAATTACGTATCCTGTTCCAGTACTTCACGCCCGTCTGCGTTAGTCTAGCTTGCCTTTTCAGCCATCTCAACTTCACGGTGTCGGCCCAGCTACCGACACAACATTAAGTTTGAGTCGTCCTTGTCAGCGAAAACTCTGTAGGTCAGAGTTGTAATGATAAAAATAAGGCCGGCCGGAGTGGCCGAGCGATTCTAGGCGCTGCAGTCTGGAACCGCGCGACCGCTACGGTCGCAGGTTCGAATCCTGCCTCGGGCATGGATGTGTGTGATGTCCTTAGGTTAGTTAGGCTTAACTAGTTCTAAGTTCTAGGGGACTGGTGATCTCAGAAGTTAAGTCCCATAGTGTTCAGAGCCATTTGAACCATTTTTGATAAAAATAATTAGCGAGACAGTAGGTTCAGTTGCATTCAGCAGTTTCAGTGCAAACTAAAAAGTTTCACCCACTCAGTTATTTCAGTAGACAAACAAAGAATTTTCAAGTTGGAGACCTTCTGCAATGCTGATCGAGTTTAGAGGGCATTCCAAGTAGGCTGAGGCGTGAAACTGGCAACTTGGGTTGAGGAGGGAGATGTGATAGGGTAGTCCGTGCAGTTATGGTCAGCGCGTCTGCCTAGTTTTCGAATCCTGGTCTTTATACAGATTTTCATTCGTCGTTTCAGTCCGCATATATACATCATAGATGTTTGAGACTTGAAAATGGCTCTGGAACCAGATAGTTTCATTTGATTAAAGCAACTATACCAGGATTTCAGATTGGCTTCCCCGTTTCATGCGTTGCTGAGGTGCTGTTCCAATACAGGTGGAGAGCCTCAGCAATGTAGTTTGAGTTTAGTAGGAGCACCATGTCGGCCAAGATGTGAATGGGAATTTGGACTGAGGAGGGAGATATGCTAGGGTAGTCCCTGCATTCGCGCAAAGGCACTGTGCCAGTGTGGCGTAGTAGTTACTGCATCTGCTTAGTAAGCAAGAGACCCGGCTTCGAATCTCGGCCTTGTCAAACATTTTCATTCCTCACTTCAATGTGCTTATATGCATCATTAATGTTTTGTAAGCTGCAGTCCTTTCTGACTGGACATAGAACTTACCTTATTCGCTTACAACACGTTCATGAATTTCTTATTACGAGGTATATATACTACAGACAGAAAAATATGACTAGCGTACGGACAAGGGAGGAAATGTGGGTTTTGACAGACCTAACGTAGGAATTTGCAGGTCGTCCATTTTTGTAAATAAAGTCTGTTATCTGAGAGCAAGATGCTGGTAGAGAGCCTGTATAGGGAGGGAGTGGCCAACCGGACGATACGGCGGGCATTTTTCTGCCAAACTGCGGGCGGTACTTTTGAATGGCCAGTAGTGGAGTACACACTCACCGAATCAAAAGCACAAGATATGGCGAAATCATTCGTTAAATGCCTTTCTTTACAGCTATAATATACTCATAGTAGCCTACTACGTACAGCACAGGAAAATTTGATACAGTGGCTGTAAACATTATTCGCTGCTTGCATTTATCTCCTTTAAAGTTCGTTTACTAGACATATTCTAATGAAAGCAACGTAAATTTAAAAAAAATATAGTGTATAGCATTTGTTTTGTATCGGAAGTGCATAACGCTGAAGATTTAACGTACCTGTATTACGTCAGATGAATGAAACTCGTAAGCAGTTGTTAACTTGTGACATGCAAAAAGTGTGAGACGTATTAGTACTTCTTGTCACGTCTTCAAACTTTTTGCATGTCACAAGTAAACAACTGCTTACGATTTTCTTTCATATATATAGAATACCACTCGTAGATAACAAACTAAAAAGATTACAAAAATCAGGTAATGTTAAATGTAGGCTACTGTAATAACGACCAAATGTAACAAGAAAATTACCGTATCCCTTCTACCCCACAGTAAGTACGCCTATTAAAAACTGTCTTCAAGAGTACCTACAACTATTTTCTACGGATAATGTTTCAGCAACCACGACAACTGCGGAAAACATGCTTACAACTTGCCTGCGTCAACAGTCAGGCAATAATACTGAAACCGAAATAATGCCTTGTGTTCTGATTCGGAACGAAATAAAGTTTGACGCTATAAAGTCGAATGAGCATGGCACAACAATTACGGGAACTTTCCGTTTCCAGCAAGGACTGTCAGATATCGGCTTCAGAAAAGCTTGTGATGCTACAAGTATGCACGCAAACGCTAATTACGTACTAAAACCGATATACAACTAAATCGAACATGCGTGCACAACGCATAACAAGTCTCACAATAATTCAAATACCTTTTAATCGTTTCCAAAAGTCCTCTGAACTTCAATTCAACTTAAAAGCACGGCGAACATAGGAAGCGCAAGAGACGTTTGGCAGAAAAATGGCGCCAAAGCTAATAAGCCAGTCACGGGCAACTTCACCTATGGCCATTCCCTCTGTACACAGGCTCTCTAGATGCTGGCGCTTGACAGGGCTGCAGTCGCAAATCACGTTAACCGCGCGTCCATTGTAATGCGAACGCTGTCACTTTGCGGCCGGTCTTACTGCGCCCACGTCGACGTCAGCTGCCTCGCCACGCGTGGGAGCGGCTTAACAGTACACAACACGCCGACAAGCAAAAGGAAGGCGATTTTAGGGGGAGCGACAAGTACGTAAAAGCAGCAAGGCAGCTGTAGTACGCAGCGCCTGGCTGATGCAGCCGGCCCGTCTGTTAATGAGACCGTTATATTATCAGGCGAGTCCAGTGCCAATTAGCCAATGCGAGAGGGTCGGCCGCGGCTGCCGACAAAGGAAGCGCCAGCACTCGCACCGAGCTGCCGCCGAAGGAAGCAGACTCGCCAGCGTGCCCTTGACGGGTCCTTCATCCTCCTACCGAGCCTCCATCAAACACTGCACTGGGCGACAACACGAGAGACTTCCCGGAAACTGGAACGCACCTACAAAGGAGAGCGATTCTAGACAAAGCACAGATCCACGACTGAGTTCTGTGGCGGAACTAATTTACGTTCACTCCACTTTTAACGTGCAACAGATGCCTATGATGACAATAAAATAAACACTGACGTAACAACGAAATTTTAGGCATTACCTCTTACCATGGGCAACGCAGTGGCCGACGGCCTTCACTTAACGACCGAGAGCAGCGACGTTTGCGTAGAGTTGTCAGTACTGACAGACAAGCAAATTGAATCAAAATAATCGCAGAAATCGATGTGGGACTCCTTTGTGATAGTGCTGCGCAATTCGGCGTTATTGGACTATTACAGTGACAACCCAGACGAATGCCTTTGCTAACAGCACGACACTGCCTTCAGCCTCTCCTGGGCTCGCGACCATATCGGTTGGACAGGCAAAGCGCGGCCTAGTCAGATGAGTCCCCAATTCAGTTGTTAGGAACTGAGGGTTCGAGTGTGGCGCAAGCCATTTGCAGACCATTTGCAGCCATTCATGGACTTCATGTTCCCAGACAACAATGGAATTTTTATGGACGACAATGTGCCATATCACTGGGCAGAAATGTTCACGATTGGTTTGAAGAACACTCTGGACAATTGGAGCGAATGACTTGCCCACCCAGATCGCCCGACATGAATCCCATAGAACATTTATGGGACATAATCGAGAGGTCGGTTCATGCGCAAAATCCTGCGCCGGCAACGCTTTCGCAATTATGGATGGCTGTGGAGGCAGCTACAAAGGCATTATATGACGATCAGTTTGGTTTCAGGAAACGCAAAGGCACCAGAGTGGTAGTTCTGACGTTGCGGTTGATAATGGAACCAAAACTAAAGGATTTGTCGACCTGGAAAAATCGTTCGACCATGTAAAATAGTGCAAGATGTTCGATATTCTGAGGAAAACAGTGGTAAGATATAGCTAATGACGGGTAATATACAATATGTACCGGAGCCAAGAGGGAACAATAAGAGTGGAAGACAAAGAACAAAGTGCTCGGATTAAAAAGGATGTAAGACAGGGATGTAGTCTGTCGCCCCTGCTGTTCAACCTGTACATCGAAGAAGCTATGAGGGAAATAAAAGAAAGGTTCAGGAGTAGAATAAAAATTCATGGTGAAAGGATATCAATCTTACCATTCGCTGATGACATTGCTATACTGAGTCAAAGTGAAGAAGAATTACAGGATCTGCTGAAGGAAATGAAAAGTCTATTGAATACAGACTTAACGTAAATCGAAGAAAGACGATAGTAATGAGAAGTAGCAGAAATGAGAACAGCGAGAAACTTAACGTCACGACTGATGACCACGAAGCAGATGAACTTAAGGGATTCTGCTACATAGACAACAAAACAACCAATGGCGGACGGAGCAAGGAGGACATCAAAAGCAGACTAGCACTGGCCTTAATTTGAGGCAGAAATTTCTTAGAAAAAAAAAAGAGGCAGCATGGCTCATTATTTCTGCGGGAAACTCGAGTCGATGCCAAGTCGAGTTGCTGTACAACGCCAAGCAAAAGGAGCTCCGACACGATATTAGCAGGTAGCCGATGCCTTCTGTCCACACATTGTATAATGTCAAGTGTATGAAATGTTTTAATGTAATACGTTTGTACTGTGCAGAGTGAGAAACATTTTACAAAAGTGAAGCGTAAATTATGCAGCGCAATAAATACTGCAGCATGGCAAAAACTGCCAATTGCGTATGTGAATCGGAGTCTTTCGACGTCAACCGCTGCCAGCAGGGAGGGAAGAAGCAGAATATGTAAAGAAACACCAATAGCCACGGAAGATTCTTTATAAATAAAAGCGAAACGCGTTTGGTGTAATTCTCTTTAATTAAACTGCAGTCAGGTCAAGAAGGACAACCAATAGTTACTAGTTAAAGGTAATATTTTGCTTACATCACTGCTCAATGCATCTCTCTAATGTAACATCCAAGATATTCGAATTCAGAGATCTTCAGCATTTGAAAAGCATTCGAGCAGTGGTACAAGGTAGTTATAATTAAACTTTTGCTACTTGAGAGGGCCTTTTCGGAAACTTTTGTAAGGACATGCGACTGAGAAATAACGGATAATTTGTTTAAAAAAAGGAAAAACCACACTTTAATTTTCACATGAGAGGGTAAGATTTGTTAATTCCGTGCCATGTTATCTCCCAGTTTACAAACGTTGCTCGGTGTGACGACCATGTGCATCCACGACAGCCTTAGAACCGCGCTAGAGGTATCGTTTCCCAACTGTTCGGAGCACGTTTCGAACAGTACATCGCGCAATGTTCAGCTGTCGTGACACAGCTCTTGCACTGCATGAAGATCGCATTTTGGATCTAGTATCCTCATCCACGCCAACAAGAACTCCTCAACGAGTTTTAGCGCAATTGGACGTCAGCCTCTCTCAGGAGCAATTTGAAAATTACCAGTTAATTAGAACTTGAGAATCATGTTCAGCCCCAGTGCGGAAAGAATACCTCCCTGTATTCATTTAATGCATCAATACCCCAAAGAGCAGCAGCGCTATTGCTGCTGTTGTGTTAAAACAGTTTTACGAATAAAGCCCTGTTCACCTTGTTCGAACCTAAATTGATAGTCTGTAATTGTAATGTATACTGGTGTTTGTGTTTCAACCATATGAAGTCGTACCAATACCGACGCCTAACGAAAAGTCATGACACTAACACTACCAACACATCAAATTCTGCAGTGCACAGTCTGAACACCACTCCCATATAGTTTGGTATCCATACGGTAAATTGTATCCCGTCTACAATGGCTCAAGTAGCGAAAGTTTAATTATAACCATCCCTTATATGGAAGAGGACGGTGGATGGGAAAGCTATGAGAACTGGCAAGGCCTGGTCGGAATTGAGGGTGATGGTCAAAGACAAAGGTAGATGACGAATTCTCGTGGAAGCACTACTCCCCCAATGGGGTCATAAAATTGAGTACAGTTGGGCCTCAAGCCGTCCTAGCGCTCACCAGCAACTATTGTCGGCTTTATTCGGCTCGTAAACCACACCGTTTATTTACGAAAATGGACGCGCCTAAGTCAGGTTCCTTTAACTCTGTTAGCGACTGTCGAAGAAGAGCGGAGAAATTGGCGAAGAAGCTTCTGGGCTCGTCGATGGCTTGAACAGCGAACTGCTGGTGGAGGAACACGACATAATGCTGTTCAACGATCTGAGATACATACTTGTACAGGTTATTCCATAACTCAATTGAATTTTCATGCATTTTCGGTTTTAAGTTGAATGTGGTTAAGGAATAGCGTCCAGTGTCAGTCTGCGCATGCATAGTATCTATATTCTCGATGTTGCATTGACTACCAACACTCTCAAATAACGTCACGTAGATTTCACGATCGAGATTCGTTTCGTAATTTCATTCGAATGGAAGAGGAGATTTTTTCGCAGCTGCTCAACATCATTGAGAAAGATATTTACCGCCACAATAAAAACACGAGCCAGTCCATAAACCCAATGATGATGATGAAGTCCCAGACTCCTTCACAGAGCATAGGGGAACGATGCAGGAGACCCGCACCGCCGTACTAGGTAAAGTCCTAGTGGAGGTGGTTTGCCATTGCCTTTCTCCGACCGTAATGGGGATGAATCATGATGATGAAGACGACACAACAACACCCAATCATCTCGAGGCAGGTGAAAATCCCTGACCCCGCCGGGAATCGAACCCGGGACCCCGTGCTCGGGAAGAGAGAACGCTACCGCGAGACAAGCGGCGGACAACCCAATGATAGGTATATATACTTTACAGAAAGTTTCATAATAGCATAAGCTTCCAGAGTGTAACTTATGTTTACTTTCGAACGTAGACTGGCAGTCACGGTAAGAGTTTTGATCACTGGGGGAACATTCTAGTCGTTGGCCTTTTGCGAAAAGAATTGCAGCATATAAATTATTTATAATAAATAACATCTGATTTTGGGATAATCTTCTGTTAAGTGATTAAGGGACACTCAGAATCTTTAAGAAAAGAAAAGGTCAAAAAAATTTTAAGGACGTGGACACGAAACTTCCACCCCATTCTTCACAACTTCGAGACCACGACACCATCAGCTGCGCTAATAGCTCCGACATACGAATCGACACTCCGTGTATGTTATACGCTGTCTTAATACTGTATCTACAATATTTGATATTTAATATGCAAATTGTACCAAAAAGAGGCCTTTTGCTGGATCATCATTGCGCTGTAGCACTGAAACGGTATACTTTCGTCGGACGCAAGTTAAAACACTAAAAACAACCTCAGGCAGCCTTCACTTACTGATATGTAGTTTCCTGTCATTTTATTATAACAAATAGTAGATAAGACGACGCGTTTTCGAGAGATCCTCAATTTACTGATGCTCTGAAACGGCTTATGTTCATACACGTACTCTAGAAAAAGAGAACCCATCAAATACGTTGTTTAACGTCATAGGATATGGCAGCCCCTGTGTTCTGCTTGTGAGGTACAACGAAGTCACATCTCACTGCCTACACTCCTCTCCATGAGGCAAAATCTGACATACGAGATTCTCTATACCACGCTCTGCAGTGTAGTGGAACGTGGAATTCCACGCTGCAACGTCACCACCTCCTCGACCACGTGCGTTTTCACGTCCTGCGAGAGGACAGCTTTAGTTCCACGTATGCGACTACGCAGACTTTTCCATTGTATTGTACGAGTCGTTGGAACGGCAAGCAGAATATACTCGATAGCGTTTCATAGTTTTTTGCATGCAATCACCACTGGGGCACTCTACGGTCATCTACGCTAGGGGTCAGCAGCGACGATGTCTGGCGCACGCGCCGTCGGCCTTCCGCTGTGTATAAAAGGGACGCCGGCGTTCACGTTATCTGTGAGTTCCTGTGAAATTAGCTAACAACGTTATTACATGAAGGTGTCGGCCAGGTGGCCGCGGAAATATTGGCTTCAGGTGATTGCATGATCTGGCTGCAGACTAGAGAAGAATTATCATAAGTCACACGTAGACTCAGGAATGGTGTTGGTTTTCCTGTCGGCAGCAAGAGTGGTCAGCCTATAACAAGGTCGCGTTTACCTGGTTGGAATGTTCCGCGCAGGCAGTCAGGACGCATGCCTACCCACGTAAGTAAGAAAATAAAAACTATTCTATATTAAACATAAGCCTCCAATTTTCTAAAACTCTCCCATTTTCGTTTAATGCTGATTTATTCTTTGAAAGTTAGCCGAGGAATTTGAAAACTGATACACTTAACAGTAGAAAAGCTTTTAATAAAATGTTTCTTGCGGGGCTTACATACACTGACTAGCCAGGACATTATGACCACCTATCTAACAGCCGGTATGTCCACCTTCTTCACTGATAACAGCGGCGACGCGTAGTTGCATGGAAGCAATGAGGCCTTGGTAGGTCACTGGAGAGAGCTGGCATCACATCTGCACACACAAGTCACGTAAATCCCGTAAATTCGGGGAGGGGAGTAATTAGCTCTGACGCGACGTTCAATCATATCCCAGATGTGTTCGACCAGGTTCAGATCAAGGGAGTCGGCAGGGCAGTACATCAATTGGAACTCGCCATTGTGTTCCTCGAACCACTCCATCACACTCCTGGCCTTGTGACGTGGCGCATTACATTGTTGAAAATGCCACTGTCGTCGCGAAACACTATCGTCATGAAGGGTTGTACGTGATCTACAACCAGTGTACGATACTCCGTGGCCATGGTCCCTTGCGCCATTGGACCTATGAATGCCCACATGAATGTTCCCAAAACACAATGGAGACGCCACCAGCTTGTCTCCGTCCCGCAGTACAGGTGCCAAGGAGCTGTTTCCTTTGAAGACGATGGATTCGCACCCTCCCATCGTCACGATAAGAAGGTTTTGGGATTTATCAGACCGTGCAAAGCTTAGCCACTGCGCCAACGTCCAGTGACGATGGTCACGTGCCCATTTCAGTCATGGTTGCCGATGTCGTGATGTTAACTTTGGCACATGCATGGGTCGTCGGCTGCGGAGGCTCATCTTTAGCAGTGTTCGCTGCACTGTGAGTTCAGATACACTTGTGCTTTGCCCAGCATTAAAGTCTGATGTTAGTTCCGCCAAAGGTCGCCGGCACTCTTGTTTTACCAGTCTACCCAGCCTACGACGTCCGACATCTGTAATGAGGGGTGGCCGCCCAACCCCGCGACGAATGGACGTGATTTCACACCTTGGTTTCGCCAAGTGTTGAAGACACTCACCACAGGTCTCCTCGAACACCCGACAAGTCGTGCGGTTTCCGAAATGGTCGTGCCGAGCCTCCGGGCCATGACAATGTGCCCTCGGTCAACCACAGATAGATGGCGCGTCTTCTCCATTCTACACAAGGACAGCAGGCTCACTGATACTACAAGCACAGTGTGAGTGTCTAGCAGTCACTCATCGCCAGGTGACGCTGCTATCGCCTGGACGGGTTTATATCGACATTAGGTCGGTGGTCGTAATGTTCTGGCTGATCAGTACACGTCGTTGTTCATGCGTCACGCACGCATGTTCAAAGAAACATTGCATCATTCTTCTTAAAAAACAGGCTGTGCAATATCGTATCCCAATAAGACAGTCTGAACATCATTAGGTAGGTAATGAGAATCTAAACGACGTTTCCCGTTCATACTGAGCATCTTGTGTCGAGCAGGCTTTGTTTAAACTGCTTGCCAACTATAAACATCAACAAAATAAATGAAAGTATCTTCCTGACGACTCTTCAGAGACAAACCTGGTATTCTGGGACACATTTAATCCAATCAGCATATGTCATCTGTCCTCGCTTTATGTCGAACGAGTAGCACTACTAAACTTGTAAGGAAACCGATGATGTACAACGGTTCCATTTGCTTATCCCATCTTTAATAGTAAAACAACACATGTTCGTATCAAGTAGGTCATAACAACGCGTCTTCAGCATCAAGAGATCGCCGAGTACTGTAAACGGAAATATATTGTGAATTTTACCTTGCTTGCTGCTAATATTAAATTTAAGAAACTTTGGCTTGTATTTGATGAAAACTACTATAAAATTATTTAAATTCAAACTATTCAAGAACAAAAATTGTAGTTCAGGTTTCTTTATGTGAGATGATTGTCACAAATAACCAGATCTTCTGACACCGCATATAAAATACTGAGGTACAATCATACACACTGCTCGACACAAAAAAGTGAAACACACAGAAGTAGGAAACGAAAAGAAACTCTTTGTGATGTTATTTTATGAACAGCAATTTCGATACCGTGACTGCGTTTTACAAATAAAATGTCGCCCCTGTACGGGAGTAACATTAACGGAGTGTACGAGTACAGGTTTGACACGTGGACGTCGACATGTGGAACTTTGTGTCTGGCTGTGAGTCGTGTTAGGATAGTCGAGGTGTTAAGGCAAACGCTCGCTTAAAGAGGGAAATCCGGGTTAGAGTCCCGATCCGGCACGGATCTGCATTGTCGTAGTTCCGTAATATAGCTGAAGGTGGTTCATATTCGCAACTGCGATACATTTCATATCTTTCACAGCCTCTGCAGTCGCCACAGTGCCTGTTCATTCGGACATGCATGTATGTCCGAAGGAGCATTGCGTCGCATTTCTTCACGATATGGGCACTGCAGTTTCGTACTGGAGGAATAGTGCTTCTCCCCAGGTCGCCGCTATAATCGCCGACGATTGTCACCCGAGATACATCTACATATACATGACCGCTCTGTAATTCGCGATAAACTGCCTGGCAGAGGTTTCATCAAACCACCTTGAAGCTATATCTCTACCATTCCACTCTTGAACAGCGCGAGGGAAAAACGAACGCTTAAATCTTCACGTGTGCGCTCTGATTTCTCTCGTTTTATGACAATGACTATGTCTCCTTACGTAGGCGGGCAGCAACAAAGTATTTTCGCATTCTGAGGAAAAGTTGTCGATTTAAATTTCGTGAAAAGGTCCTGTTGAACGAAAATCGCCTTTGTTTTAATGGTTGCCTCCCACCTCGCGTACCATATTTGTGACACTCTCACTCTTATTTCGAGATAATACAAAACGCGCTGCCCTCAGTTGAATTTGTTCGATATCCTCTGTCAATTCTATCTGATGCGGCCTCCATACCGCGCAGCAGTACTCCAGAAGAGGACGGGCAAGGCAGACCTGTTGCATCTTCTAAGCTTTCTGTCAGTAGATCGCAGTCTTTGGTTCGCTTTCCCCACAACATTACCTATGTGATCGTACCAATATACGAGACGTGTTTTTTAAGTAAGTACCGTTTTGAAATTAAAAGACGTGCTAAGATATCTCAATAATTATATTTTTACATGAAAGCCTGTACCTTAATCTACTTTTCTACATAATTTCCGTCAATATTGAGGCACTTGTCATTACATTGTACCAGTTTTTGAATACCCTCCTCATAGAAGTCTGCCGCCTGACTTGTTAACCACTGCATCACCACTGTTTTGACGTCGTCATTGTCTTGAAGACGCTAACCGCCCAGGTGTTTCTTTAAGTGCAGGAACAGATGGTAGTCACTGGGCGCAAGATCGGGGCTGTACGGAAGATGATCTAGAGTTTCCCATCGAAAAGATGTGATGAGATCTTCGGTCTGATTCGCCACATGCGGACGGGCATTGTCTTGCAACAAAACGATGCGCTTGCTCAACTTCCATGGACTGTTTCTTTGATTCTGCTGTGACGTAGGCCACCCATGTTTCATCGCCCGTAACAATTTGGCTTAAGAAATCATCACCGTCGTTGTGGTACCGCTCAAGGAAAGTCAGTGCACTGTCTAAACGTTTGGTTTTGTGTGCATCCGTCAACATTTTCGGTACCCAGCGTGTACACAATTTTCAGTAATTCAAGTGTTCGGTCACAATGCCATACAAAACACTACGAGAAACATTAGGAAAGTCATCCCGCAAGGAGGAAACCGTAAAGCGTCTGTTTTCTCTCACCTTATTGTCCACTTCCTGCAGCAAACTTTCATTAACGACCGAAGGACGCCCACTCCGTTGTTCATCATGCACATTTGTGCGGCCATCTTTAAATGCTCTCACTCTTTTTCTTACCATTCCATCACTCATAATGTTTTCTCCGTAAACTGCACAGATCTAAAAATGAATATCGATCGCTTTTAGGCCTTTAGCACTAAGAAATCTTATAACAGCTCGTACTTCACAGTCGGCGGGACTCACGATTATCGGAGGCACCTTAAACACTCAGTACACAACGTAAACAAGGAAGAATCAGATTGTAATGGCGTCAGTGCGTAGATTAAGGTACAGGCTTTCATGTAAAAATAAAATTATTGGGGTATCTTAGTACCGTTTTGAAATTTAAAAAAAAACGTGCTAACTTAAAAAACACGCCTCGTAAATTACTCGTATTGTAATCGCTAACTATTTAGCTGAATTTTCATCCTCTAGATCTGCGTCATTTATAGTGTAACTGAAATTTACTGAATTCATTCTAGCACTCGTATGGATGACTTCACAGTTCAGACGCGCAGTTTGTCACTGAACAAGATGCGACGCCCTTCATTCAGCAGTCACGCTTCCCGGACGAGGCACCACTCTGAACACGGCCGCCCGTGCTGTGTTAACGTCAGCATACGCATGTGGCAGCAATTCCGTAGTGCAGTTGCTGTTTGTCTCCTACTAATGGTGCGGGACGGCACAGAATGTTGCAAGAAGTCCATTACTTCTTGTCGGTTGGGAGGTGCAGATGTGAAGGGTTTATGATGTGCCTGGCGCAAAATAAAGCGATCCGCCTTTGTGATGCTCAGACGTGGGCGACCAGAACCCTGACGAAAAGTATGCCTGCCCTCGTGTTCCTACGCGATGCAAAATCGAACAAATGTCACATCCGAACGTCCCACAAATCTGCACGATTCGATCAGCTGGTCAAACGGAGATCCACAATGTGGCCCCTTTCCAGATCTGTAAGGTGCTGATGACGCTGTTTCACACGAGTGCGCGGCGCCTCTGTGTCATTCACAGTGATCACCCAACATCTGACGGTCTTCACGCCCCATATATATTCTAGAAAGTTTGATACACTCCGATTAAAATTACGTCGTGATTCCGCCGGCCGCGGTGGCCGAGCGGTACTAGGCGCTTCAGTCCGGAACCGCGTAACTGCTACGGTCGCAGGTTCGAATCCTGCATCGGGCACGGATGTGTGTGATGTCCTTAGGTTAGTTAGGTTTAAGTAGTTCTAAGTCTAGGGGACTGATGACCTCAGATGTTAAGTCCCATAGTGCTCATAGCCATTTTTGAACTTCGTGATTCCAGAATGAGATTATCACTCTGCAGCGGAGTGTGCGCTGATACGAAACTTCCTGGCAGATTAAAACTGTGTGCCGGACCGAGACTCGAACTCGGGACCCAGTTCGAGTCTCGGTCCGGCACACAGTTTTAATCTGCCAGGAAGTTTCTTACTTCGTGATTGACGTTTCAGCGAGGCGAGTGGTAGGGGCTAACGAAAATCCAATTTTAATCGGAGTATAACATTAAACAAGAACAACACTAACTCTAGTGCTCGCTCTACTTGTCACAGATAATTGCAGTTTTAATTATTTATGAAGGCGTGGTATCAAGTAAAGCCTCTGAGTTTTTTATGTAAACTCAAGCTTTTTAAATAAAACAAACGTTCTACATCTTTATTTTTCATGTCCACGTATTTGCAGCCCTCTGCCTCTTGAGAGTTCCGGATTGTAGGGTGTAACATGGCAGTGCGTAACGTAGCCATGTCGGTGCGTGAGAAACAGCGTCCTATAATGGAATTTCGAATTTGAAGAGCTCGTCCACACACGGAGCACCCTGTGCTTCAACATGACAATGCCAGACTACACACGAGTGTTGCAACATCTGCACAATCCGATGCTTTGGCCTCACTGTCACCGATCTTTTTCATAAACTCCCGACTTGGCCGCAGCTGATTTTCATTTGTTTCCAAAACTTAAAGAACGCCTTCGAGGACTTCACTTTTGTAGTGATGAAGCGATGCAAGCAGAGGTGAGGTTGTGGCTTCGTCAAGAAAGACATTCTACAGCGACGGTATCAACAAACTGGTCAGTCGTCGGGAGAAGTGCGTGCATCCCCAGGGTGACTATGTAGAGAAATAGATATGTAGACATGAAGAATAAAGATGTAGAATGTTAATAAAGTTTGCATTATTTAAAAAGCTTTAAGAGTTTTCACATAAAAAATTTGGAGGAATTACTTTTCAGCACGTCATCGTACATATTCGGCATTGGTGTTTGCGTGTACGACTTTACATTGACAGTTGACTATATCTTGTGGGTGCTCCACATTTTTTGCCAGGCCTGACATCAAGAGGCTGAATGCACCCCGAAAAATGGCAACAGCGGATGGTGGCCCGGATGGTCACCCATCCAAGTGCCGGCCAAGTCCGACAGCGCTTTACGTCGGTGATCTGGAGGGAACCGGTGTTTTGAGATAGCTCCACGCAAAACAACAAGGAGTGCAAGCCCCTTCCATGAAAAACACGACCACACCATAACACCACCGCCTCAGAATTTTACTGTTGGCACTACATACGCTGGCAGATGCGACCAAACCATAACACCACCGCCTCAGAATTTTACTGTTGGCACTACATACGCTGGCAGATGTCGTTTACCGGGCATTCTCCATACCCACACGCTGCCATCGGATCGCCACATTGGTTACCGTGATTCGTCACTCCACACAACGTTTTTCCACTGTTCAATCGTCCAGTGTTTATGCTCCTTACACCAAGCGAGGCGTCGTTTGGTATTTACCGGTGTGATTTATGAGCAGCCTCTCGACCATGAAATCCAATTTTTCTCATCCCCCGCCTAACGGCTATAGTACTTGTAGTGGATCCCGATGCAGTTTGGAATTCCTGTGTAATTGTCTGGATAGATGTCTGCCTATTACACATTACGACCCTCTTCAAATGTCGGCGCTGTCCGAGTCAACAGACGAGGTCGGCTTGTACCCTTTTGTGTTGTACGTGTCCCTTCACGTTTCCACTTCACTGTCACATCTGAAACAGTGGACCTAGAGTTGTTTAGGAGTGTGGAAATCTCACGTACAGACGTATGACACAAGTGACACCCAATCACCTGACCACGTTCCAAGTCCGTGAGTTCCACAGAGTGCCTCATTCTGCTCTCTCACGTTGTCTAATTACTACTGAAGTCGCTGATATGGAGTACCTGGCAGTAGGTGGCAGCACAATTCACCTAATATCGAAATCTTATGTTTTTTGCGGGTGTCCGGATACTTTTGATCACATAGTGTAATTTTATATTATGTTTCAAAAGCCTTCGTGCAATTTCGCTATATTGTACCTTCTACTTAAATGAAATGGATGGCATCTTTTTGAAACACCCTACCCTTTACCATCACTTTTTACATTAGCTGCCGAGTCCAAATCATGTCGAAATTCCTGTACGATACACAAGAGGTTCAGGATTTCCATAACACAGATTGATTCTATGAATTCAAATTAGCGTTTTTTGAGTCATATTTTCTAGCGAAAACTGTATTTAAAAAAAAAAACAGTTACAAGATGATGACTAGAAAATCTCCATCTCAGTGAGAAAGCATGCTTAAATTAAAATCATCTGAATCAGTGCAGAAGCCGATGCCCTTTAGATACCCATTTACAACTTTCCTAATATTCGGTTGTTACTATTGGACAACAGTGAGTTTCCTCATTGGATTCCCTCTATACTGAAACAAGGATAGCACAACGAGTACATTAAGAGAATGACAGTCCCTCTCTCCCCCTACCCTGAGTGTGCAAGCGTCTATCAATCCTGCTTTTATTGCTTTAGGTTTATTAGTTACTGCCTATGAAATTGCAAACGTTTTGTACTATTCTATCGTTAGTCAGACGGCATCCGTTTCAGCTTCACAATCTCCGCGTATGGAGAAGGGAAGCGGAGAGTCGTACAGAATAAATCAAAACAAGCAGGTACAGAAAAATTTCCGCAAATACACTGGTACACCTGCCCAATATGTAGAGCCCCGCGAGCACGTAGAAGTACCGCAACACGTGGACTCGACTAATATCTAAATTAGTACTGGAGGGCATTGCCACCATGAATCCTGCAGAGCTGTCCATAAATCCTAAGAGTACGAGGAGGTGAAGATCTCTTCTGGATAGCACGTCGCAAAGCATCCGAGATATGCTCAATAATGTTCATGTCTGGCCAGCGGAAGTGTTTAAACGCAGAAGAGTGTTCCCGGAACCACTGTAGCAATTCTGGACGTGTGGGGTGTCGCCTTGTCCTACTGGAATTGCTAAAGTCCGTCGGAATGCACAACGGGCATGAATGGAGGCAGGTGACCAGACAGGATGCTTACGTTCGTGTCACCTGTCAGAGTCGTATCTAGACGTACCAGGGGTCCCATATCACCCCAATTGCACACACCCCACACCATTACATAGCCTCCACCAGCTTGAACAGTCTCCTGCCGACATGCGGGGTCCATGGATTCATGAGGTTGTCTCCATACCCGTACGTGTACATCCGCTCGATACAGTCTGAAACGATACTCGTCCGACTATGCAACATGTTTCCAATCATCAACAGTCCAGTGTCGGTGTTGACAGGCCCAGACGAGGCTTAAAGCTTTGTATCGTGCAGTCATAAAGGGTACACGAGTGGACCTTCGGCTCCAACAGCCCATACCGATGATGTTTCGTTGAATGGTTCACACGCTGACACTTGATGGCCCAGGATTGAAATCTGCAGCAATTTGCGTAAGGGTTGCACTTCTGTCACGTTGAACGATTCTCTTCAGTCATTGTTGGTCTCGATCTTGCAGGATCTTTTTCCTGCAGCAGCGACGTCGGAGGTTTGATGTTTTATCGGATTCCTGATATTCATGGTACACTCGTGAAATGGTCGTACGGGAAAATCCGCACTTCATCGCAACCTCGCAGATGCTGTGCCCCATCATTCGTGCGCCGACTATAACACCACGTTCAAACTCACTTAAGTCTTGAAAATGGTTCAAATGGCTCTGAGCACTATGGGACTTAACATCAGTCCCCTAGAACTTAGAACTACTTAAACCTAACTAACCTAAGGACATCACACACATCCATGCCCGAGGCAGGATTCGAACCTGCGACCGTAGCGGTCGCGCGGTTCCAGACTATAGCGCCCAGAACCGCTCGGCCACACGGCCGGCACTTAAGTCTTGATAATCTGCCACTGTAGAGGCAGTAACCGATATAACTGCGCCAGACACTTGTTGCCTTTGATAGGAGTTGCCGACTGCAACGGCGTATTCTGCCTGTTTACATATCTCTGTATTTGAATACGCATTCCTATACCAGTTTCTTTGGCGCTTCAGTGTAGTATTTCGTACTACCTAGCCTTAAGTGTCGGCGCGAATTACTTGTAGGCATATTATGAACGAAAGCTCCTAGTTGATTCATGGCCATACAAGCAAGCCTGCCAACGAAGACAGAGGGCTCCTTTCGGTCTGCGGATGTTGCGTGCGCAGGCGCTTTCTGTTTTAGCTGCATGTTTGCTTTACACAGACCGAACTGCAAATGATGTGAAGATGGACACGACACTCGACTGACGTCCTGAGCTAGGTGGAGCGGCGGTTAAGATACAGGATGCGTATTCTGCAGGAGTAGACGTCAAGCCCCCATCCGCCATCCTGATACAGGTTTTCTATGACTTCGGTAACAACTTCAGCCGTATTATGTCCGAAATGGGACTTGGCATTTACAGGGTATTTATAAATTGGCATATATAGAAATACGGTAGTGACGCCAAATCATCACTAGTGATTGAACATCTGTTAGGATATTTGTTTCCATTCCCGTAGGCGACGATGTGGAAGCTAACAGGTGAGTACTGGAAATGAAGAATTACTGCTCAACCTTCCTCTATATAGTGCCTTCTGGTTCGCAGTAGTTAACAAAGGAAACCGGCTTCACGCGAAGCTATACTATTTTGGAACAATAAAGTTATATCAGGAATTTTGTCCCATGTTTCTGATCAATTACAAGCAGCAAAAATTCACGCTGAGATGAAAGGAAAGAACGGTAAAAAAATGAAAGGACAGGCAGTTTGTCACAAAATTACAAACATTTTGATAGGTTTGGTGCCCAGCACGAAACTTAAAATCAGTATGGTGCCGAGAGAGGCATTTTAATTATGCATTTTTAGTTCGCTGCTGAAGAAAACCGTTTTCAGCACCAAAGTATCCATGTAATTTCTGTATTTGCAAAAACACAACCACAATTCGTGTTTTCTTTCCAATTTTACTGGAAACCGCTGTGACTCGTTTCGAATTCTGGTTTCAGGACGTGCTTCAACGGGGTTTATTGCGTCAATATTTGTAGTAGGCAGCAGATACGCATGGTTACAATTACGTAAAATTATTATATCTGATTACAATAAATAACTAAAGCAAAAAATTTAGTGTGTATAGGCCCACCAAATCAATTCAATAATATGTGACAAATGTACACATTCAGTCTTTTAGTAAATCAATCCTTGTGCTGAAGAACATTGGAATAAGAAGTCGCAGACTTTGTAACTAATAATGGTGTTACTTAATAAAATAACACTATTATTGGTTAGAAACTCTAGGACATATTATTCTGATGTGCTTCAGTACAAGTATTAAATTAGTAAAATATTGAACGCTTACATTTCTCACATACTGTCGAATTGATTTGCTTTGGACAGCCATATGCGCTATATTTTTTCTTTTATTTACTTAACCTGATCAGATACAATAATTACTGATTTTTAATGTTTTATGTTGTTCCTTTCAAACAAGAGATTATACAGAAATACCAAGAAGTTGCTGCTCCACTTAGAGAAAGGTTTATTTGAAATTCCACAATATCTTAAGACAGGAGTTATTTGGTTACATTGTGTGATTTTAATAAGAAACTGAGAAAGCCTCGTCGTTTGGAGGTAGGCTCCTAACAGAACACAAGGGCGACTAGTATCCTCAGGCTAGACAGACGCGTCGGAAGAAAAGGTTGGGACAGAAGTAGTTCTGTCTAGCACCGTAAAACAAGTAATGGAAAAAAATGAGAACACGATCCTTTGTAATCACGGCCACTGACACGTAAGAAAAGGTTATGGGAACTATGAGGACATGCTGCAGAGTAATGTCACCGAATTTTTTATCTGACAATTTTTCACGCTTTTTAAATCAGACAAACTTTATTAACATTCTGCATCTTCATTTTTCACGTCTGTGTATTTATTTCTCAATACGGTGACCTGGTGACGAATACGTTTCACCCAGCGAGAGATCAGTTTATTGATACTGTAATTGTGACTTTGTTGTCTGAGCCACAACACCTCACCTCTGCTTGCGCCGCTTCGTAACTGTCAAAGTGGTGTTCTTTAAGTTCTGGAGACAGGAAAATCGGATGGGGAAAGTTGGGACTGTGTGGAAGATGATCGACGACAGAGAACCCAAGGCGTCGGATTGTTGCAGGTGTCGCAGCGCATGTGTGTGGTCTGTCGTTGTGTTGTGGACGAATTCTTCTGCGGTTAGAAACTCGATTACAGCACGCTGTTTCTCGTGCACCGACATAGTTACGCTACACACTGCCATGTTTCGCTCTACAGTTCTAGCGGCACAGGGTTGCAAATATGCATACATGAAGAATAAAGATGTATAATGTTTATAACATTTTTTGATTTAAAAAGCTTTAAGAGTTTCACAAAAAAATGGGGGGGTTTACTTGTCAGCACGCCCTCATATTAGAAACAGTCATTTATCCAAGACCGAATGGGAGCGCTACAGTTTAACGTGGATACCGAATGGCGCTACGGTATCGGAAATTATAATTCATGTTCCATGATGATCGTCTGGGAGCGGAGGCCTTTTGAGTACTACGTGAAGTCTCATGGTCCTCCGAATATTTTTAGCGGCGAACGTCAAAGTAATGCAAGGAGAGGCAGCATAGCTGGTAATCGTATTTCGCAGTTTACTGGAGAAAATTAGAACGATATTGAACGGCATATAACTGGCAGACCAAGAAAAATAATTGTTTTGTGGGAATTTGAATGAAATACTTTGCAGAGAATGTAAAGAAAATAAACGACGAATTCGTGGTGTTTGTGAGGTAGAATGAAGTCAGCTGCAGGAGGAACATGGTTGTCGGAAAGATCGTATCCAAGACGTGAGAAGGGTGAGGTGCAGTTTTGAGATCACACGACAGTTGCCTCGGAGTAGACTTATTAGTAGTCAGTATCCATAACAGTTTTTATTTCTCTTCAAAGTGATACTAAATCGATACAGGTGTACCTGGCGGGGCAGAATGCGAGATTCGATTTGCGAAAATTTTTCTTTTCTGAGATGGATAGGTACGTCCTTAGTAGTCAACTGGCAGATTTAGAAGACGCACTTCACTGACTTCGCTGAGTATCCATCTCATTATTTAACTTCTTAGTTCCCTAAGAATACTTAAAGAAATAAGTAGTTTACAGCGCGACATTTAAACAACGTCCAGTCAAAACACGATGCAATACTATTTTTTTCTGAGATGATGCGTGTAAAGCAGAAGATTTCTTAGGTTAACGAATCCACGTAAATGCTTTCCCACGTGGAGAATACTGTAGTACTTCTCGCATCCGATAAACAGAAGTCGGTATCACACTGAGTGACAAGACGTTCTCCGGAAAGACGCACTCTGAAGGATGAGTGGCATTGTTGTGACACCGTTTCAGAGTGTTCAGTCGGCGCTGCCGGACGTGCTACAGGATGAAGAACCGAGAACGGAAGCGTGAGGCTATTTGCGGCGAGCACGTGGACGCGGGAGGAGCTCCCTACCTGTTGGCTGCCGCAGTGGACACGCTTCGCACACGCCGCGGCGGACGGCTTGCCGTAACTCCCTCTCCCTCCTTCCGCGACGACAGTCGGCCGCGTACTGACCATAGCCACCTCAGCGCTCTGCGGAAACCGACGGGAGCGCCGCGCGGCCTTCGGCGGACAGTTGCAGCTCGCGGCCACGCCCCCCAGCTGCAGGCTGCCGCAAGCGGCGCCTGTCCTTCCGCGTAAACAACCCCTCCCTGTCCCCACTCCCCCGCATTACTACCAGTATTGTACAAGACACATCCGTTTAGTCTCGATTTGCTCGCAAAGTGCACAGTACAGATCACTTCAGAATTAAAAAAGCTATTAAAAACTGCCCCAATCAGTGTAGTTGATACTCAGCGGTACACTAATAAGAAGTACAGTATAACACCCCAACGACCCCTTAAAGTCAATTAAGACAGAATATCATAATATGAAGTAGGGAAGCGTTATCTTGGCAAATACGACATCTTTGCCGATAAGCTAACACCAAGAAGTTTTGATAACAACAATATTATACATCACTGAGAGTTTTTGTTATGAAAAGAGGAGGAAGAAACCTCAGATTTAATTAATGGGCAAATATCCAAGTGATAATTGCAAATAATATCTTGAAAGCTAAGTCCAAGGTGATGTTAGTCAGAGATAACTTTAATGTGGAAGAGAGTTGTAAGCGCAACGAAGAAATTCAATGCGCCTACATTACTCTTTCACAGAAGTCGCTTGCTGGCTCTCGTGCTGTAAAGACGTGCGAGAACAATTCTTGTCTTAGTTATTTAGAGTACGGAACGCGACGAGATTGTTTTGCGTTCAGAAGTGTTTCTTGCGTGACGTGATTCACGAACTTTGGAAACTGATTTTCTAAGCAGAGATAGGATCTGATAGACGCGTTTAACCGTGCATAACGGGCTAATTGAACTTTATTGACGAAACTAGTGAATACTGGACTTGACTTTCAAATAGTTGGAACTAAAATAAAAGTGGGTAGTATATCAAAGGACTACACTCAATTAGTCTCGAGTAGGACACAATTACACGACTTCACGAAGATAATACGAGGGCCGTTCAGAAAGTAACCTCCGGTTGATTTAAAAAAATACACCAAGTTAAATAAAAATATTTTAATATATACATCTTACAACTACATCTTTGCACTATTTTTCTACATAGTCTCCATAGCGATTGAGGCACTTATCGTATCTCTTCACAAGCTTTGAAATTCCTTCTGCATAAAAAATCACCCATTTGTGCCTGGAGCCAGCCTGTGACCGCATCTTTGAGCTCTTCGTCGTCATCAAACCGCTGTGGCCCGAGCCATTTCTTCAAATGCATGAAGAGGTGATAATCACTTGGCGCCAGGTCTGGGCTGTAAGGTGGATGGTTGATAACGTCCCACTTGAAGGACTCAAGAAGGGCCCTTGTTCTGCGAGCAGAGTGAGGACGGGCGTTATCGCGCAAAAAAACGACACTGGAAGTCAGCATACCACGGCGTTTGTTCTGTATAGCCCATCGTAACTTTTTTATTGTTTCACAGTACACGTCTTGATTAATGGTCGTACCACGTTCCATGAATTCAACCAACAACACCCCTTTGGCATCCCAAAACACCGTTGCCATCAGTTTTCTGGCAGAAAAATCTTGCAAGGCTTTTCTTGGTTTGGTAGGCGAATTTGAATGTGTCCACATCTTTGATTGTTCTTTTGTCTCAGGGTTCACGTACTTAATCCAGGTTTCGTCACCAGTCACGATTCTGTTTAACAATGGTTCTCCTTCGTCCTCATAACGTGACAGAAAGTCTAATGCAGAGGCCATTCTTTGAGTTTTGTGGTGGTCGGTAAGAATTTTGGGCACCCATCGTGCACAGAACTTACGGTAACCCAATCTTGCCGTCACTATCTCGTACAAGAGAGTCTTAGAAATCTGTGGAAAACCAGTAGACAACTCCGACATTGAGAAACGTCGATTTTCACGAACTTTTGCATCAACTGTCTGAACGAGTTCGTCAGTCACCAATGATGGTCTACCACTCCTCTCTTCATCATGAACGTTTTCTCGTCCACTTTTAAATAAACGTACCCATTCACGGACAACTCCTTCACTCATAACTCTTGGTCCATACACGGCACAAAGCTCACGATGAATAGCTGCTGCAGAATATCCTTTGGCTGTAAAAAACCTTATGACAGCACGCACTTCACATTTGGCGGGGTTTTCAATTGCAGCACACATTTCAAACTGCCACAAAAACTAAACTAGCGCAGGTACGACGTTCACTCGACCACGGCTTGATGCCGACTGACCTGTTGAGTGCGTGAACGCACAGATGGCGTCGCTACACCCCCCACAACCCGCACTGTGACCAATCGGAGGTTACTTTCTGAACCGCCCTCGTACAATTACGCTGAAGAGTCAAGTTGTCGTAATGGTCAAGAACTTAATTTTAATAGAACTGACTTAACCAACTAATTGCGTGTGCGTGTGGTGCGAAAGTTGTAAAGTATTTAGTGGCCAAGGAACAATAAACTGTTCGTTCCAAGTGAAATATCAAGCGTGGACTACATTATTAAGTGATTTAATCAATGATAGTTAACCAACGATTGCTCAGCTGGGACAATTTAATCTGAATATCAAAATACCTACTTCATTAATTGAAAAGAGAACTTTTGAACATTTTTTTAACATTACGGCATAGGTTCACTCAAACGTGATCAAAGAGTATCTGTGGATCTTGCTTCATACAGGTTCAACAACTTCATAGCAACGAGCCAGCAACGTACGAGAAGACTGATAATTACAATGTTTCCTCGCAATTGGTGGTGTGTACGATGCGGATGAGATAAGATATAACAACTACTGCATATCCGGGCAATGAATCATTCAATCTTAAATCAGAAGAAGCCTCCATCGTACGAGTTCGCATTTCTGTCTCCCGCTCACCGACGGGGACCTACGTCATCGCGCATCGTGTCTCAACTCCACTGCGAGAGCTGCGGCAGTAGCAGCTCTACGGCGTCGACAGTATCAGCACGCGGTTGGAGTGCGGGGACGCCACGACAGACAACGTAAAAAGAGTTCATTTATTTCTATCGCTGCGCGAGCGCAGTGAATCGGAAACTGGGACATGCGATATCAGTACAAAAACTGTACCCTCAATTTTTTGATCAAATGTTGGGCGGAGCGAAAACAAGACTCCGTAGAAATTTCACAATGGATTTTTGTCTGAATTTTCATAGTTAAGCGTTAAATTGACTAACATAGAGTCTAGTTTTGCTTGAAACTAATCAGCGTAGTTATGAAAATCTTAATAAGTGATTTGTGGGAAAAGTGAAATCATTCACGAACAACTGCCGCGTCAAAAAGTTCATCTCTTCAAGGCCTAGTTATTTTGTGCACGGAACTTACATTCGTGTAGAAACTGTGTAATTCATTTTTTCGTGTTGAATATCAAATTACAGCGTAAGCTGAAACCTCTCTGATTTCTCTTGATCCGAAAATCCTGTCACCTCCTCCTCCCCCACCTCTCTTGGTCATGATATATATTTATACTCCACAAGTCTTTTCTTTCTTATCAGATGGCGGACATAAGTACCTACATTGGAAGAACGTGTCCTGGCGAGTGCATGGGCACACCCGGGGGAAACAGTGAGAGATGTACAACGGAATTTTGCGGCACGATTCCATAAGAAGCTCCACCAAAGCGAACGATAATTCGATGGCAACAGAAACTCTTCAGAACCGCATTCATTACGGATGGAAAGAGGACAGGTCGACGACAGCAAACATATGCAGCAGTGACGGATTCTGTGGCCAAATCTCTCATAAGATCATTGTAGAAACGATCTGCTGAACTTGGAATTCTAAAAACGACTATGCTGACACACACGAAAAAAGATCAGGAATTAAAATCTTTTAGGCCAACATTCGTAAATGAGTTGAGTGATGGGGACATGCGGCGAAGACATGAAACTTGTTCAAAATTGCTCGATTTGTTTGTGACGCTCCCACAGCGGGGAAAAATTTTCTACTCAGACGAATGCGCAGTTTATCGATCTTTTCGGAATATGGTTATTTTTTCTGGAGCAGGGAAAACCTATATTATTATGAAACGTTAGAGAATAGTTCATCCCATGTTCATCATCTGGGCTGCAGTGTACAGTAAGCACCTAACAGGACTGTAAGTTTTTGACGGTGCAGTGAATCGACATTCGTACTTGTGAACGTGGCGTGAATAGTTTAGTCCAGAGCTGCTGAGACTGTGCGTTCTTGATGACAGTTGGCTTAGACAAGATGAAAGTCATGTCCACTACGCTCTCCGAGTTCGAGGATTCTTGAATTAGGAGTCACTCCAGAGGTGAATAGGGAGAGGATCAGTGCATCTGCCAGAGCCGATCGAGTGGCCTCCAGATGCGACACCATGCGACAATTCTCTGTGAGGAATAATAAAACAGCAAGTCGCGAAACGACCTGCGCTTCAGAAAATTTCACACAGGACCTGGCGTGCATCATTTTGTGCCGCGTCAATGATGGTGCCCACAATGATGTTCTGGAGGACGGAACAAGCTGGAACGTAATGTATCAACGTTTGTCACACATCTGCTACGACATGCTCGAAATAAATAAATAAATAAAGACACATCGTGATCAAAAAGAGGGATGTGACAGGACTTTCGGACGAGACAGTATATAGACTACTCTTAATGATAACAGAATACAGATCGATATTTAAATATAGTATATTTCATGCTTTTTGAACAAAGCTTGAAAATTAAATAAAAACTGAAAAAACGGTCAAATGTGTTGAGAAAGGATTTGTCTAAAAGTAAGAAATGAAATATAGGGTAAACCTACCTAACTCTCTGACATACTTTACTTCATGGTAGTAGATACTCTCTTTGTCCTTTAAGTAAGGTAGGCCTTCAGCACATAGTTCCAATCGTGCTTAACAAATGGCAGGAATGTCCTCACATGGGAAAGACATTCTGGGCGGAATAAACGCTGTGTGCGAAACACGTAGTTCATTGTTTGCCGTATGGAGGGAAACATGTCGTTTGCCACACTGTTCCTGCAATAGAAATTCATTAAGGTAAGTTGTTCAAGTAATTAGCCAGACACTTATATGTAGTTGTGTTACCAATGGCACATATTTATAATCTTAGTTATCGTAGTTGGATTTAAATGCCTTATTACTGAATCATTCGCTCAGAGAAACGACAACAACTCCTTAACTTTTTTGTCCATTTCAACAACAAGGGCTCAATTTCTAAGCAAATTCGGGAAGAAAGACATTCCAAAAATGGGTTATGTGAGCAAGAGAAGACAATCAATGAAAAATTGAAGACAATTCTATTCGGCTGATGACTTTTGCGGAGCACTTTAAAATGCTTTGGAAGAAAAGTGGTCGATATACAAGGCTGCCAAACATTTCTCCATTCCATGGAGTACTTTAAAATAATATGTAGATGGTAATGGTGGTGGCAAAGACAATGGGACCATTGGAAATGGGTACACTGTTTACACTTACGAGTGGTCTGGAAGTTAAATTTGTTAATTTCATAATGCAAATGCAGGAAATAGGCTCACATGAACCATAACAGAATAATCCATTAATGAGTGAAATTGGTGTCTAAGGCGAAACGGAAGTCAAAGAACAATAGAAATGATGATATCTGCACCACTTGCAAAAAGAGCTAGAGCTGTGGAAAAAATGAAAGTGCTCGAATTCAGTGTTATTTTTGTCTGCGATGGTTCCGGGAAAGTTGTCAGTCCATCCGTTCGCCTAATGCTTAAGTATTTATGTATAATATTTGTGGAAATGTTAATGACATCGACACTGACGCTGAAAATGAATGAAAAGTGCGTTAAGCGAACTTTAACAATGCAAAAGAAAATTATCACGGAATTAAGCACATTATCATGAAGTTAAGTACATAGTGTAACAGAATTAGGTATGCTATAAAGAATTTAGGTAGCATACCCACTTTGTTGACTACATTTTATAGCTTCAACAGTTTTTCATTTTTTAATGTTCTTTGCCATGGGTTATTAGAGCAATGTATTGGTCTCTTACAAGTAAAATACACAATTTCTACATTGAATATTTGTTTTGCTTTCTCATTTACAATCTTTAATGTAAGGTTCACCCTATCAGAGAAACGTTGGACGCACTTCATTTAATGTACGTAATTTGAAGCACCATTCAAAGGCACTTGCCACGTTTCTCTAATCTGTTTCTTTTTACTTCTAGACAATTCATTTCAGAAAATATGACATTCTTTTTTACAACATTTTTTTTCTTCGTTGAGCTAAGTATTTCAGTTTCATCTGGATCTGCCTTGGAAACCGCATTATAAATTATCAATCTTATCGCTTCCCTTAATGGCTGTAGCTCTATCATGATCGATAATACACTAAAAAAAAAAAAAATGTGAAAAACTATACGTTTCTGTACACTGGCCACCAGGCCAGGCAGTAGTTAAAAAAAGTAGTGCACCGCCCATATGTTGGCAACATTTCGGATAACCTCGCAAAAAAGTTAAAATCACGCAACTGCAGAACTTCATGTTACAATAATAACAACAAACTGAAATTTTTAATCAATAGTTAAGACAGACTGCAACGTTTGGTGTGTATAAAATCGCTTGTGAGCACTGTGGAAAAGTGTATGTTGGTCAGCCAGGGAGATCCGTAGCGATTACCTTATAGTGACATGAGAGAAGCTGGTGATTGGGAAAGAAAGATTCAACCTTTGCGGAGCATCTCTTAACGGCAGGCTACTCATATGATGTAGCCTGTGAAGATTTGCCTACTGTCAAGGAAAGCAGAGATATGAGCCTACTGGAAATACTTGAAATCATTAAACACAGGACCCAGAATGGCACCTTTGATTTAAATGACCAAACTCAGTTTCCTTTCTCCCTCCTGTTAAACTAATTTTGAGTTAGACCAATTTTAGATTACAATTTTATTTCATATGTTGTTAAAAGTAACGATATCTACATAAAAGTTTTATTTTCCATTTTTAGTTAAAAGCAACTATTTCTGTGCGACATAGTGTAGTATACATACTCTCTGTATGTCATAATTATTTGTAACTTCTGTATTATATCTCTGTATGTTGCACATCATTTTATCTGTGTTTGCGAGACGTAGTTGTCATCTGACGCTGATCTGAGAAGCTGGTAGCCATTTCGCGACTAAATAAATGATTCACTGCAGCCGACAGATTCTTCGCGAAAGAATTCAGCAACCGTATTGATATAAAAAAAATTATGTACAGCACTTTACAACATTCTGATGTTTATTTCCGATACAGACACAACGGGTAGCTCATGCAGCTATACAGTTCTGAAAATGGCCAGGGAGATCGAAGCTAGTTGTACTGCAAGAAATTGTGCAACTGGGACTGAAAAATAAGCGATCTATAAATTCTTTAAAAAATAAATAAGTTTGCAGAGAATTAGGATTAACGTTATTGTCACGTTTTGCCATGCAGTAACTGAAAATTCTGTAAATGTTTGCAAAAATATTACGTGAATATGTTTGAGTCATGACTGATGCCATAGCAAGTAGGTAATTCCTATAATGGGGTATGGTGTTTCGTATATTTTTAAATAGACATCTTCCCAACCGGTGGATCGATCATACTGGACATGACGACGCTGTGTCTTGCTCTTGGCCTTCTAGATCTCCTGATACGACACCCACCGATTTTCTTGTGAGGTTATGTGTGTATATGCCACCTCTGCCGAAAACAATCGCAGATCTCAAATTGTGCCTTTCTAACGCGCTAGCGTAGACGACTCCATATATGCTTCAGAATATATTGTGCGAAATGGATTAGCGCTTAGGGGAGTCATGTGGAACACCTATAAAGTATGTGACATTATTCTTGGACGTCCTTCTACATTCTTTGTATTATTGTTGTATCGCTACGCATTAAATACCGTAGTTATAGTCTTTCGTAATTGCGACATTCATTCTGAATTGCCCTATATCTATATTACTATACAAAGGCAAGACGTTGTTTAAGGCTGTTTCCAAAAATCTCGAGAAGTTCAGCCGGCCGTTGTGACCGAGCGGTTCTAGGCGCTTTAGTCCGGAACCACGCGGCTGCTACGGTCGCAGGTTCGAATCCTGCCTCGAGCATGGATGTGTGTCATGTCCTTATGTTAGTTCGGTTTACGTAGTTCTAAGTCTAGGGGACTGATGACCTCTGATGTTAAGTCCCATAGTGTTTAGAGCCATTCGAGAAGTTCTTGACCGATTTACCGAAATCCTGTTTAACGTTGTTTCCAAAAATATCGAAAGGTTCTTGACCGATTTACTTTAAATTTTTACACGACACTCCAATAAAAATTCAGATGAACATAAGCTATATATTTTTTAAAACGACGATGTAAGGGTTTTCTGTTAAAACCGCCTCCGAGAAAAAAAACGCTGTCTGTACTGTGAAAAGGTGAGGTTTCGTTTTCTTTCTAGCTGCCGGTTTTAACTACGTTGGCAGAGCATTTAAATCATAAGACATTGTTTCTCCCCTCTATATTGTTCCTCCGTAGGCTATACGTCAGTAGACCTAAACATAATTTGAAACAAAAATTATATATAGAACTATAAGCTGATTTATTTTCTTTCCTGCTGTCAGTTGTAACGCAAAACTTGTTTATTGGAAAAGTTGTACTCGTATTTGTGGCTTATCGACTTATGGTTAGAGTGTTTCCTTATGGACCCAGTTGCTGGGGAGGCCTCTCTCATACCCCCATACCAATGATCTCAACTGATTCAACGAATTCCCCATTTGCAATAATAATAAACAGTGCTCAAGGTCAGTGAGAGAGAGCAAGAGGAGCTGGACAGAGAGGGGGAACAGGACATGGGCAGGAAGGGGAGGGGAGGAGATGGAGGAAGGGGATGGGGAAGAAAGATATGACAGAGGGGGAAGAAACGATGCACAGAGGAACGGGGGGAAGGGGGCGGAGGTTAGGGAGATTAGAACGTATATCCCATTCCCACACATATTTAGCAATTGGGAAGCAATGCTGTGTTTGCTACAGGGTGTTTCAAAAATGACCGGTACATTTGAAACGACAATAAAAACTAAACGAGCAGCGATAGAAATACACCGTTTGTTGCAATATGCTTTGGACAACAGTACATTTTCAGGCGGACAAACTTTCGAAATTACAGTAGTTACAATTTTCAACAACAGATGGCGCTGCAAGTGATGTGAAAGATATAGAAGACAACGCAGTCTGTAGGTGCGCCATTCTGTACGTCGTCTTTCTGCTGTAAGCGTGTGATGTTCACAACATGCAAGTGTGCTGTAGACAACATGGTTTATTCCTTAGAACAGAGGATTTTTCTGGTGTTGGAATTCCACCGCCTAGAACATAGTGTTGTTGCAACAAGACGAAGTTTTCAACGGAGGTTTAATGTAACCAAAGGATCGAAAAGCGATACAATAAAGGATCTGTTTGAAAAATTTCAACGGACTGGGAACGTGACAGATGAACATGCTGGAAAGGTAGGGCGACCGCGTACGGCAACCACAGAGGGCAACGCGCAGCTAGTGCAGCAGGTGATCCAACAGCGGCTTCGGGTTTCCGTTCGCTGTGTTGCAGCTGTGGTCCAAATGACGCCAACGTCCATGTATCGTCTCATGCGCCAGAGTTTACACCTCTATCCATACAAAATTCAAACGCGGCAACCCCTCAGCGCCGCTACCATTGCTGCACGAGAGACATTCGCTAACGATATAGTGCACAGGACTGATGACGGCGATATGCATGTGGGCAGCATTTGGTTTACTGACGAAGCTTATTTTTACCTGGACGGCTTCGTCAATAAACAGAACTGGCGCATATGGGGAACCGAAAAGCCCCATGTTGCAGTCCCATCGTCCCTGCATCCTCAAAAAGTACTGGTCTGGGCCGCCATTTCTTCCAAAGGAATCATTGGCCCATTTTTCAGATCCGAAACGATTACTGCATCACGCTATCTGGACATTCTTCGTGAATTTGTGGCGGTACAAACTGCCTTAGACGACACTGCGAACACCTCGTGGTTTATGCAAGATGGTGCCCGGCCACATCGTGCGGCCGACGTCTTTAATTTCCTGAATGAATATTTCGATGATCGTGTGATTGCTTTGGGCTATCCGAAACATACAGGAGGCGGCGTGGATTGGCCTCCCTATTCGCCAGTCATGAACCCCTGTAACTTCTTTCTGTGGGGACACTTGAAAGACCAGGTGTACCGCCAGAATCCAGAAACAATTGAACAGCTGAAGCAGTACATCTCATCTGCATTTGAAGCCATTCCGCCAGACACGTTGTCAAAGGTTTCGGGTAATTTCATTCAGAGACTACGCCATATTATTGCTACGCATGGTGGATATGTGGAAAATATCGTACTATAGAGTTTCCCAGACCGCAGCGCCATCTGTTGTTGAAAATTGTAACTACTGTAATTTCGAAAGTTAGTTTGCCTGAAAATGTACTGTTGTCCCAAGCATATTGCAACAAACGGTGTATTTCTATCGCTGCTCGTTTAGTTTTTATTGCCGTTTCAAATATACCGGTCATTTTTGAAACACCCTGTAGTTGCTTATTAAGCCTCGTTTACATTGGAGCTAAAGTAAGTGAATACAAACAAACGAGCTTTCGCTGACAATTCGCCAGTGTTCGTTACCGTCCACTTGTATCTGACAACAAGCATTTGCACTGGAATGAGTGGAAGAGACAACTAGTGAACGAGCGAAGCGTGCTAACCCTGCTGTGCTTTTGTATTTTGGCGATAATAATCGTCACACAGATTTTCCTTGATATAACGGCAGCAAACAGAATTTGGTCCTGTTCGTTTCACATTCACAGTTGTTCGCTAGTTTTCCCTCTCTCTGTCGGTCTTTCGGATTGCAGGCTCGGCACTTGGGCGCTCGCTTGGTAGAAAATTGACGAAGCCCTCAAATGTCCAACTGTGGACGTGGGAAGGTTGGCATACTCATTACTTGCTCATATCAGGTGGAAATGGAATCAAGAGGCACTAGATTTTGTATCTTTTTTTTTTGTTAGAAAGGAGCAGAGCAATAATTTACCTTCAAAGCAAACAAACATGAAAATGTAGGCTGTTGTTGTTGTGGTCTTCAGTCCTGAGACTGGTTTGATGCAGCTCTTCATACTACCCTATCCTGTGCAAGCTTCTTCATCTCCCAGTACTTACTGCAACCCACATCCTTCTGAATCTGCTTAGTGTATTCATCTCTTGGTCTTCCTCTACGATTTTTACCCACCACGGTGCCCTACAATGCTAAATTTGTGATCCCTTCATGCCTCAGAACATGTCCTACCAACCGGTCCCTTCTTTTTGTCAAATTGTGCCACATACTCCTCTTCTCCCTAATTCTATTCAATAACTCCTCATTAGTTACGTGATCTACACATCTAATCTTCAGCATTCTTCTGTAGCACCACATTTCGAAAGCTTCTATTCTCTTCTTGTCTAAACTATTTATCGTCCATGTTTCACTTCCATACATGGCTACACTCCATATAAATACTTTCACAAACGACTTCCTGACACTTAAATCTATACTCGATGTTAACAAATTTCTCTTCTTCAGAAACGCTTTCCTTGCTATTGCCAGTCTACATTTTATATCCTCTCTACTTCGACCGTCATCAGTTATTTTGCTCCCCAAATAGCAAAATTCCTTTACTACTGTAAGTGTCTCATTTCCTAATCTACACTCCTGGAAATGGAAAAAAGAACACATTGACACCGGTGTGTCAGACCCACCATACTTGCTCCGGACACTGCGAGAGGGCTGTACAAGCAATGATCACACGCACGGCACAGCGGACACACCAGCAACCGCGGTGTTGGCCGTCGAATGGCGCTAGCTGCGCAGCATTTGTGCACCGCCGCCGTCAGTGTCAGCCACTTTGCCGTGGCATACGGAGCTCCATCGCAGTCTTTAACACTGGTAGCATGCCGCGACAGCGTGGACGTGAACCGTACGTGCAGTTGACGGACTTTGAGCGATGGCGTATAGTGGGCATGCGGGAGGCCGGGTGCACGTACTGCCGAATTGCTCAACACGTGGGGCGTGAGGTCTCCACAGTACATCGATGTTGTCGCCAGTGGTCGGCGGAAGGTGCACGTGCCCGTCGACCTGGGACCGGACCGCAGCGACGCACGGATGCACGCCAAGACCGTAGGATCCTACGCAGTGCCGTAGGGGACCGCACCGCCACTTCCCAGCAAATTAGGGACACTGTTGCTCCTGGGGTATCGGCGAGGACCATTCGCAACCGTCTCCATGAAGCTGGGCTACGGTCCCGCACACCGTTAGGCCGTCTTCCGCTCACGCCCCAACATCGTGCAGCCCGCCTCCAGTGGTGTCGCGACAGGCGTGAATGGAGGCACGAATGGATACGTGTCGTCTTCAGCGATGAGAGTCGCTTCTGCCTTGGTGCCAATGATGGTCGTATGCGTGTTTGGCGCCGTGCAGGTGAGCGCCACAATCAGGACTGCATACGACCGAGGCACAGAGGGCCAACACCCGGCATCATGGTGTGGGGAGCGATCTCCTACACTGGCCGTACACCACTGGTGATCGTCGAGGGGACACTGAATAGTGCACGGTACATCCAAACCGTCATCGAACCCATCGTTCTACCATTCCTATACCGGCAAGGGAACTTGCTGTTCCAACAGGACAATGCACGTCTTCATGTATCCCGTGCCACCCAACGTGCTCTAGAAGGTGTAAGTCAACTACCCTGGCCAGCAAGATCTGTCCCCCATTGAGCATGTTTGGGACTGGATGAAGCGTCGTCTCACGCGGTCTGCACGTCCAGCACGAACGCTGGTCCAACTGAGGCGCCAGGTGGAAATGGCATGGCAAGCCGTTCCACAGGACTACATCCAGGATCTCTACGATCGTCTCCATGGGAGAATAGCAGCCTGCATTGCTGCGAAAGGTGGATATACACTGTACTAGTGCCGACATTGTGCATGCTCTGTTGCCTGTGTCTATGTGCCTGTGGTTCTGTCAGTGTGATCATGTGATGTATCTGACCCCAGGAATGTGTCAATAAAGTTTCCCCTTCCTGGGACAATGAATTCACGGTGTTCTTATTTCAATTTCTAGGAGTGTAATTCTCTCAGAATCACCCGACTTATTTCGACTACATTCCATTAGCCTCGTTTTGCTTTTGTTGATGTTCATCTTATACCCTATTTTCAAGACACTGTCCATTCCGTTCAACTGCTCTTCCAAGTCCTTTGCTGTCTCTGATAGAATTACAATGTCATCGGCGAACCTCAAAGTTTTTATTTCTTCCCCATGGATTTTAATAGCTACACCGAATTTTTCTTTTGTTTCCTTCACTGCTTGCTCAATATACAGATTGAATAACATTGGGGAGAGGCTACAACCCCGTCTCAGTCCCTTCCCAACCACTGCTTCCCTTTCATACCCCTCGACTCTTATAATTGACATCTGGTTTCTGTACAAATTGTAAATAGCCTTTCGCTCCCTGTATTTTACCCCTGCCACCTTTAGAATTTAAAAGAGAGTATTCCAGTCAACATTGTCAAAAGCTTTCTCTAAGTCTACAAATGCTAGAAACGTAGGTTTGCCTTTCCTTAATCTTTCTTCTAAGATAAGTCGTAATGTCAGTATTGCCTCACGTATTCCAATATTTCTACGGAATCCAATCTGATCTTCCCCGAGGTCGGCCTCTACCAGTTTCTCCATTCGTCTGTAAAGAATTCGCGTTAGTATTTTGCAGCTGTGACTTATTAAACTGATAGTTCGGTAATTTTCACATGTGTCAACACCTGCTTTCTTTGGGATTGGAATTATTATATTCTTCTTGAAGTCTGAGGGTATTTCGCCTGTCTCATACATCTTGCTCGCCAGATGGTAGAGTTGTCAGGACTGGCTCTCCCAAGGCCATCAGTAGTTCTAATGGAATGTTGTCTACTCCGGGGGCCTTGTTTCGACTGAGGTCATTCAGTGCTCTGTCAAACTCTTCACGCAGTATCGTATCTCCCATTTCATCTTCATCCTCTTCCATTTCCATAATATTGTCCTCAAGTACATCGCCCTTGTATAGACCCTCTATATACTCCTTCCACCTTTCTGCTTTTCCTTCTTTGCCTAGAACTGGGTTTCCATCTGAGCTCTTGATATTCATACAAGTTGTTCTCTTTTCTCCAAAGGTCTCTATAATTTTCCTGTAGGCAGTATCTATCTTACCCCTAGTGAGATAAGCCTCTACGAAAATGTAGGTATTACACTGATTATTCTTTCCTTGTATTAGATACTGAGAGATTCCTGGAGCCATCCTGTAGCAATTCTGGACGTGTGGGGTTCCTGCTGGAATTTCCCAAGTCGGTCCGAATGCACATCTGGTCGGACGATTATCGTTTCAAACTTTATCGAGCGGATGGACGTGTACGGGTATGGAGACAACCTCATGAATCCATGGAGTCTGCATGTCAGAAGGGGACTGTTCAAGCTGGTGGAGGCTCTGTAATAGCTTGGGGCGTGTGCAGTTGAAGTGATATGGGACCCATGATACCTTTAGATACGACTCTGACAGGTGACTCGTACGTAAGCGTCCTGACTGATCACCTGCATTCATTCCAAAAAGTGTCGAATACTTTCAGAGGTGATAGTACTCATCGAAACAAGAAATATAAGTCCAATAAACATGGGTCCAGAACTAAATACGTTCTGTGAAAAGTCTAATAAACATGGGTCCAGAAATGCATACTTTCTGCGTTAAACACATATTTACAGGAGGAGGTGTTCAACGTGCTGGCCATTCATTACAATGGATCCTTCTGCCCTCCGGCGTAAGAAACGACGCACCCTTTGAAGTACACACTGTTGTTGTATCTGCTGGCACGCATTGAGGACGTAACCCTGTAGTGTCTGCACATCGTTAATCGGCGTGGCCTAAACCAATTCTTTCAATGGTCCCCATGACCGAAAGTGTAGGGGGCTGAGGTCTGGCGAACGAGCAGGCTAAGGTGTGCCCTCCTCTCCTCCCCCCCCCCCTCCCCCACCTCTCCTCCGACAAATCCTATGGTACTGAACTGTTTGCGTCAGACGTCCGCGTACATTGTGACGAAAGCGTGCTGGTGCGCCATCATTCATGAACCTTATTTGTATTCGTTGCTGCATGCTGCAATGGCACAGCCTCCAGCAGGGTAAGCAATGCATTAATGAGAAAGTCCAGATAATGCGACCCAGTTAACCTTTGTGGTAGCACGTATGGCTCTATTAATCTATTGCAAAGTACGCCTGTCCATGGTGGTTGATTGAGAATCGGTGTTGATGCCCTCTCTCCTGAATTGCTTGGAGGTTTACATCTGCCCACATATGCTGGTTATGGAAATTTACAACACCATCTCTTGTGAACCCTGCCACATAAGTGGATCTGCGGCACACTTCAGCAACAACCATTGACAGAACCGCCGTCTGCCATGCTGAGCCTGTGCCCTTAGGGCCTGAACGCGCCGTAAAGCCATTGTTCATCAAGTACCCCCCAGATAAGAGCAGAGACACGCCTTCTGCTGCTGCTAGTCGTCGCACGTTGGTCTCAATGATTTCTGCCACCGAACGTAGCAGACGCTCCTCTGTCAGGCGAGCGAACTGTGAGGGGCCTCCACTGTCAGTCCTCCGAGGAGCAAGGCTACCTGTGTCCCTCAGAAGCTGGAAAAATCTGCCGAACAGCTTATCAGAGGGCACTCTGCTCTGTGGATATTTTTCAGCATAAAGGGCACGGGCTTGCAGGCAACGTCCATTTTCTAAACCATAGCAGAATATCATTTACGCCATTTCACATGTCAAGTAGTAGACTTCCATTGCTAACGATTGGTGGAAGAGAAAAGATGTTAATGTACTACACCAGGGCTTCCCAACAACATTTTCTCGAGGACCCCCTCATCGAATATGATTGGTACCTTGTCATATCACAGCATCAAGTACCTAAAAAAGCCAAATTAAGAGTCTTTTTATACGTTTTCTATTTTTCGTACTTAGAAAAAACATTGACTTATTCATTATTGAAAAAATATTGAGATTAAAACTTTTTCAATTTAGCCATCATTGTTATTGTTAAATTTTTGATTATTGCTCAAAATCTTTGTCTTCAAATCTGGGTGTTTAGTATAACAATCCCCTTAAAAAAATAAAAATTGAGTATGAACTGAAAATGACAGAAAAAATTAAAATTGAGTGTATTGGTCTTTCAAGTGTACTACACTTGAGATTGCATTGAATAGACATGTGTGAAAAATAAGGCATACAGCAGAACTATTTGCCTCTATCTAATTCTAGTTTTGCACCAGAGTGTGCTAGTGTCAGTTGGCTCTAGGAAGACGCTGGACGCAGAAGTTAGCGTTCGCTAAAGCTCTGCTCATGCAGGAAGCGGCCAAAACAAAAAAAGTGTTATCATACGAAATATATTTAATATATTTTTTATTCTGGTAGCATCTTGCGGACCCCTCTGGCATAGCTCGCGGACCCCTGGGGGTCCGCGGACCACCTGTTGGGAACCACTGTACTACACCATTTGTGCGTACAAACAGCGCAATAACAGTAAACACGTAAGTGAATCCGGGTTTGGAAGAAGGTAAAACACCATGATACGTACCCAGGGTTGACAGTACTGCACAATGAGGCACACAAACACGACGAAAATTAAAGTAGCCTACAACGCGACTCGAACCACACGACTGGTTGTAGACCACCTAATGGTATTTAGAGTTCTGTGAGTAAGACATCATAATACCTTGCCGACACATTTGACGGAGCACCAATGGAACGACTGGGCTAACATACGCAACAAAGCGTCGCACAGTCCTTCCTATAACTCCGTCTCAACAGAACTTGGAAGGCCCAACAGTACCGACTGACCGCCGTGTCATCCTCAGCCCACAGGCGTCACTGGATGCGGATATGGAGGGCCATGTGGTCAGCACACCGCTCTCACGGCCGTATGTCAGTTTACAAGACCGGAGCCACTACTTCTCAGTCAAGTAGCTCCTCAGTTTGCCTCACAAATGCTGAGTGCACCCCACTTGCCAACAGCGCTCGGCAGACCGGATGGTCACCCATTCAAGTGCTAGCCCAGCCCGACAGTGCTTGACTTCGGTGATCTGACGGGAATCGGTGTTACCATTGCGGCAAGGCCGTTGGCGTCCTTCCTATAAACACGTGTTTATCTCGGAAAGTATGCGTTTCCGAACCGATGTTTATTCGACTTATTTTTCTTGTTTCGATAAGTATTACCATCTCTCAAAATGTTAGATACTTTTTTAACACACTGTATACACACAGACATGTGAAATTATTGCCGCGCCTTGCCACGGCTCGTGTGGTTCCCACCGTTGGAGGTTCGAGTCCTCCCTCGGGCATCGGTTTGTGTGTTGTCCTTAGTGTAAGTTAGTTTAGGTTAGATTAAGTAGTGTGTAAGCCTAGGGACCGATGAAATCAGCAGTTTGGTCCCATAGGAACTTACCACTACCGTGAAATTACTAGCTTGCTTAAATGGCTCTGAGCACTATGGGACTTAACACCTGTGGTCATCAGTCCCCTAGAACTGAGAACTACTTAAACCTATCTAACCTAAGGACATCACACACATCCACGCCCGAGGCAGGATTCGATCCTGCGACCGTAGCGGTCACGCAGTTGCAGACTGAAGCGCCTAGAACCGCACGGCCACACCGGCCGGCTCTAGCTTGCTTACTCACTATCAGTCATAACAAAACTACTTATACGTGAGCGGAGCAGCTGGTAGCAGCTACTACGCTATTACATCTAATATATTGTCATAGTCTTCACCACTTCAATGTCTTTAGTTGAACTACTCTAATTATTTACAACCACAATATGTAAATCTTGTAATTTTTTTACTCTGACAATGTTATATGAAATTTCACTGTAAAAATAGGAAATAAGTGTACATAAAGATTTGTTAATTGTTATTATTTGCATCTGGTACAATACGTCTGAAAATTTTCTCAAAAAGTTGAAAAATGGTCATATGCTTTGAGAAATGATTTTTCTCAAAGTATGAAAAGAACTAGATTAGAAAAACATTTGACACGCCTTTATGTGATGTTCGAAATCACATAAAGCATATTAGGGGCCGATTGAGAATTTAAAATCCAATGTTTAACTTGGAATCTGAAAATTTTAAAGCGTACTAGAGGATATTTGCTGTACACGATTTCCAGCATAATTCAAAGGCGTCAAAGAACAGATACTTTCGAGAACAGTTACTGTCTTCATATATATAGTTAAAGGCAACCCAGCCATTGACCTTCGTCTGTGCGAATGCGCACAGGTTGCCCAAAACTCTTAAGGGAATCGCTAAAGCGTGCGCGAGTAATGAGTGGATGGGCAAATGTCTGTAAGGAACATTACATATGTAGAATTGTGGACGGTTGGGAGGCGTACAAGGGATAAGTCCCTGCAGTCGCGCTATTCATCTGTGTCCTCGGTGGCTCAGATGGACAGAGCGTCTGCCATGTAAGCAGGAGATCCCAGGTTCGAGTCCCAGTCGGGGCACACATTTTCAGCTGTCCACATCGAGGTATATCAACAACACCTGTCGGCAGCTGAGGGTTTCAGTTAGTCATCATTTATTCCAGGCAAAAGCTGCACGGTCATCAACAGTATCTGTTCTTTCGAGAACAGTTACTGTCTTCATATACTGACTCACTGGTCCATCAGTGGGGGTACTCTAAGTTAAGTGTCCGACGGTTCCTCGCCGATTATCAGAAGCCGATAAAAAGAAACGAAAAACCATCTGTACAGAGCTTCTAGCACGTTACGAAGCTGTTGTGACAATTTTTTGTCTAACATCATCCCAGGCGATGGAACATGGGTTCATCACTTCGAATCGGAAACTAAACGACAATCTATGGAATGGCTGTACACCACTTCTCCTCTGAAGAAAAAGTTCAGAGCCGCATCCTCAGCTGATAAAGTCATGGTGACGGTGTTCTGGGACTCTGAAGGTGTTATTCTGTGTCGTCCCTCGTGATGGAACGACCAACTCTGTATTGAATTGTGCTACCGTCAGGAAATGAAGAAACAACTTCTGCGTGTTTGTCGTTACAAAAATGCAAGCGAACTTCTCCTTCTTCATGACAACGCAAGGCCTCAGTCAAGTCTGTGCATCCGAGAGAAGCTTCACTGGACTGTTCTTCTCATCCACCCTACCATACCCGATCTCTCACCATCCGACTTCCGTCTGTTTGACCCAATCGAGGATGCACTCCATGGGAAGCTGTAAATGGATGACAGACGTTGGTTCCGACGTCTACCTGTAGAATGGTAGCGTGCAGGCACACAGGCTCTCTCTCTAAGGCTGTCGCATTGAACGGTCATTGTATTTAAAAACAGGGTTTTTTAGCCAAAAGAGTGGGGAATAATATAGTGTGGAGGAATCGTGAATAAAACCAGCCTGATTTCAGAAAAAAATATGTTGCCCTACTTTTTGAACGCCACTCATATAATGATACCGTGCTGCTAACAGCCTACAGAGTGACGACACTGCAGTTCCTCATTTTGCGTCTCTTTAGGAGCGCAGGTTTGTGCCGTAGCGATTCCGACCGTTGGCCCAAGTCCACAGCCTACCCGGTCGCCACAGCTGCGCGCCCCAGCGCGGTATCAGCTGCGCACGCAGCACAACGTGCAGTTTATCAGCGTTCGTCCGGGGCATCCCCCAAGTAAGCGATGCGGCTACCGCATCTCAGCAGCCGCCCACGTGACCCTCTGCTTCCTGCCTGCGATTAGATCGCACGTGGGCGGTTGTTTTAGGGTTTCTTCCTGCAACGTCGGGAATGTTCTCGACCGGGGCCGCATTAAGCGACAGTTACGAGGGTTGGTCTCGAAATATGGATATACCGCTGGAAATGCATGTTTGATCATAAAGGGTGTTTCAAAAATGACCGGTATATTTGAAACGGCAATAAAAACTAAACGAGCAGCGATAGAAATACACCGTTTGTTGCAATATGCTTGGGACAACAGTACATTTTCAGGCAGACAAACTTTCGAAATTACAGTAGTTACAATTTTCAACAACAGATGGCGCTGCGGTCTGGGAAACTCTATAGTACGATATTTTCCACATATCCACCATGCGTAGCAATAATATGGCGTAGTCTCTGAATGAAATTACCCGAAACCTTTGACAACGTGTCTGGCGGAATGGCTTTACATGCAGATGAGATGTACTCCTTCAGCTGTTCAATTGTTTCTGGATTCTGGCGGTACATCTGGTCTTTCAAGTGTCCCCACAGAAAGAAGTCACAGGGGTTCATGTCTGGCGAATAGGGAGGCCAATCCACGCCGCCTCCTGTATGTTTCGGATAGCCCAAAGCAATCACACGATCATCGAAATATTCATTCAGGAAATTAAAGAAGTCGGCTGTGCGATGTGGCCGGGCACCATCTTGCATAAACCACGAGGTGTTCGCAGTGTCGTCTAAGGCAGTTTGTACCGCCACAAATTCACGAAGAATGTCCAGATAGCGTGATGCAGTAATCGTTTCGGATCTGAAAAATGGGCCAATGATTCCTTTGGAAGAAATGGCGGCCCAGACCAGTACTTTTTGAGGATGCAGGGACGCTGGGACTGCAACATGGGGCTTTTCGGTTCCCCATATGCGCCAGTTCTGTTTATTGACGAAGCCGTCCAGGTAAAAATAAGCTTCGTCAGTAAACCAAATGCTGCCCACATGCATATCGCCGTCATCAATCCTGTGCACTATATCGTTAGCGAATGTCTCTCGTGCAGCAATGGTAGCGGCGCTGAGGGGTTGCCGCGTTTGAATTTTGTATGGATAGAGGTGTAAACTCTGGCGCATGAGACGATACATGGACGTTGGCGTCATTTGGACCGCAGCTGCAACACGGCGAACGGAAACCCGAGGCCGCTGTTGGATCACCTGCTGCACTAGCTGCGCGTTGCCCTCTGTGGTTGCCGTACGCGATCGCCCTACCTTTCCAGCACGTTCATCTGTCACGTTCCCAGTCCGTTGAAATTTTTCAAACAGATCCTTTATTGTATCGCTTTTCGGTCCTTTGGTTACATTAAACATCCGTTGAAAACTTCGTCTTGTTGCAACAACACTGTGTTCAAGGCGGTGGAATTCCAACACCAGAAAAATCCTCTGTTCTAAGGAATAAACCATGTTGTCTACAGCACACTTGCACGTTGTGAACAGCACACGCTTACAGCAGAAAGACGACGTACAGACTGGCGCACCCACAGACTGCGTTGTCTTCTATATCTTTCACATCACTTGCAGCGCCATCTGTTGTTGAAAATTGTAACTACTGTAATTTCGAAAGTTTGTCCGCCTGAAAATGTACTGTTGTCCCAAGCATATTGCAACAAACGGTGTATTTCTATCGCTGCTCGTTTAGTTTTTATTGCCGTTCCAAATATACCGGTCATTTTTGAAACACCCTGTAAATGCAGAGGCTAGCCAACCCTGCAGGTTGCGCTGGCGTATTTCAGCACGAATAGCGTCTGTGCAATGGGCACAATACACTGCGAGTGTCAGTCGTAGTCAGAACAGTGTTCTTTGTATTTGTGAGTGTTTTATGTGGGGGCTACGTTAGAATGCGGGTAAAATGTTGGTTCTCGTATGGTGGGTACTTCTGTAACAAGGGAGCCGAAGTGTTTGGTGTTTGAAGAGGCATCGTATCGAAGATTTATACCGACACAGGGCAAGTGGAAAAACATCATCCGTTAAGTCACAACGCAGATGAAAGTATGTGTTGAGTGATTGTGGCAGGCGGTCACTGAAGAGGATTGTGACGAAAAATAAGAAGACGATAGCTGGAAAAGTCACTGTATAACTGAATGTCGCACTCAGCAGCAAAATAACACAGAAGGGTGTAACTAACCGGTTACTGCGGGTTATTCCTTATTATTGGGAATGGAAATACTTATTGCTTATGAAATCAACGTGAGAAGAATAAGGTCGCCACCGACTCAAACCATACAACTAATCAAAGATTTGGTCGAGTCGGAAAATAAATTAATTTGATCACAGACCAAAAACTCACAAACTTGCATACGTTGTTATGTCGCTCATAGGGGATACGATGTATTTAATAGTGTTCCCCGTGCACTGTTCACGACAATCAAACATTTAAAATAAAATAGCACATGCAAGAACACTGTGCAGAAGATCAGCTCCCAGCAACACACCTGAAAATAAGACTTAATCTACAGCATTTGTTATAAAATACAAGGGGAGACTAATCACTGGACCTGTGCATAAGGGAATGCATTGGATGTGCTAACGGGAAAGCTACGAGGTGAGTGGCTTGGGCGCAAAAACGTAATCTCGGAACACAAGAGAAAATTGTAGATAAAATCATTTATTCCTAAGATAAGGATGTGAGACATGTACACAATTCCTGATAATACGTGGTTTGTGGAGACACAATTTCTAGTTATAGTGCCAAATTCCAACAATATCACATTTCACAATCATGTTAACATTATCTAAAACAAACAGGCGATCGGACAGTGAGTGATGCCGGTAGCCCAACAACTATAATGTTCTACCACGTGATTGGCTCCCCACGGACGAAAGGCACATAAAGCAAGGAAAATTTACGATAAGGCAAGGCTCTAAATATTTAGAAAGGTGAAAGCTTATGCAGGCACAGCTGAAGGCAAACAGACATTCATACAGAAGCGAGTGCTCACTTCTTATCGACACCTTTGTGTGCCGCTCTTCCGGCGGATCCAAGTCTGCTACAGAAATTTGCTAAAAGAAAAATCTGCCAAAGTTTTGCATTCCTTCCTGCGACAAGGCAAAGCAATCTTCCAGATTTGAAAAGCGAGACCATAGGCTAAAGTAACAACACGCCACGCGGTCAGTCTAACTCACCGTTCTTCGACTGGAGCACAGCTGTAGACGCTTCCCGTACCGGCGGCAGACTGCCTTCCGCTCCTCCAGCCTCTTCCACGCTCCGCATGGCCCGGAAAACCCAAAGATGCCATTTCCGCCACCAACCTAACGCAGGTGGATTTCTCACAAGTAGCGAAAACCTCTTTGCCTACTTGACCACTACGAGAGTTGGCTATTCTGTACAACTCCTGCTGAATCTGTACAACTATCGCAGACTTTCTGCAGCAGACTACGCCACCGTCTAGCAACGTGACACACAACCACATTCATTCAATCACACTACTATGAGAGTAAAGAGAATAGAGAAATGAGGAAAAGAAAGAGAAATAGTAATGAACATGGGCTACCGGACTAATGAAAGGTGGCTACAGGACCCATTCATCACCCCAAACGTCCCGGAGAAGACTGTGCCGCAAATTTTCTCGCCATGCTAGGAGATTCGCCAGCAGTCTTCGAAACAAACATACCCTAACGAGCAACAATTGCAACAGGCAAACAGCAGCACAAAAGAATTGATTGATCTCTTAGATCCAAATGAGTTTTATCTGACCTTAGTCAATAATTGTGACCTCATACGGTCCGCAAGGCTAACAAAACAAATTAAATTAAGTGTGATACTGTACGCTAACATCATTTCATCTGACCTACTACGACAACAAACATGCTTAAACCTATTATCAAAAGTTAACATAGAGACATACACTCCTGGAAACTGAAATAAGAACACCGTGAATTCATTGTCCCAGGAAGGGGAAACTTTATTGACACATTCCTGGGGTCAGATACATCACATGATCACACTGACAGAACCACAGGCACATAGACACAGGCAACAGAGCATGCACAATGTCGGCACTAGTACAGTGTATAACCACCTTTCGCAGCAATGCAGGCTGCTATTCTCCCATGGAGACGATCGTAGAGGTGCTGGATGTAGTCCTGTGGAACGGCTTGCCATGCCATTTCCACCTGGCGCCTCAGTTGGACCAGCGTTCGTGCTGGACGTGCAGACCGCGTGAGACGACGCTTCATCCAGTCCCAAACATGCTCAATGAGGGACAGATCCGGAGATCTTGCTGGCCAGGGTAGTTGACTTACACCTTCTAGAGCACGTTCGGTGGCACGGGATACATGCGGACGTGCATTGTCCTGTTGGAACAGCAAGTTCCCTTTCCGGTCTAGGAATGGTAGAACGATGGGTTCGATGACGGTTTGGATGTACCGTGCACTATTCAGTGTCCCCTCGACGATCACCAGTGGTGTACGGCCAGTGTAGGAGATCGCTCCCCACACCATGATGCCGGGTGTTGGCCCTGTGTGCCTCGGTCGTATGCAGTCCTGATTGTGGCGCTCACCTGCACGGCGCCAAACACGCATACGACCATCATTGGCACCAAGGCAGAAGCGACTCTCATAGCTGAAGACGACACGTCTCCATTCGTCCCTCCATTCACGCCTGTCGCGACACCACTGGAGGCGGGCTGCACGATGTTGGGGCGTGAGCGGAAGACGGCCTAACGGTGTGCGGGACCGTAGCCCAGCTTCATGGAGACGGTTGCGAATGGTCCTCGCCGATACCCCAGGAGCAACAGTGTCCCTAATTTGCTGGGAAGTGGCGGTGCGGTCCCCTACGGCACTGCGTAGGATCCTACGGTCTTGGCGTGCATCCGTGCGTCGCTGCGGTCCGGTCCCAGGTCGACGGGCACGTGCACCTTCCGCCGACCACTGGCGACAACATCGATGTACTGTGGAGACCTCACGCCCCACGTGTTGAGCAATTCGGCGGTACGTCCACCCGGCCTTCCGCATGCCCACTATATGCCCTCGCTCAAAGTCCGTCAACTGCACATACGGTTCACGTCCACGCTGTCGCGGCATGCTACCAGTGTTAAAGACTGCGATGGAGCTCCGTATGCCACGGCAGACTGGCTAACACTGACGGCGGCGGTGCACAAATGCTGCGCAGCTAGCGCCATTCGACGGCCAACACCGCGGTTCCTGGTGTGTCCGGTGTGCCGTGCGTGTGATCATTGCTTGTACAGCCCTCTCGCAGTGTCCGGAGCAAGTATGGTGGGTCTGACACACCGGTGTCAATGTGTTCTTTTTTCCATTTGCAGGAGTGTAGATGAACAGGTACACAAAATATGTATATATATATACAAATTCAATGATGCAAAATCATTATCACGAACCAAAGTAGTATCAGCTGGTGCTGACATAAATAAAAACATGTAAGTGAAAGTGCAAAATACAATTTTCACAACAAATACAGTGATACAAAATCATTAATGAAGCCAATGGAATGACAGCTGGTAAATAACCACCTATGGAAAATAAGACATGAGTACAAAAACACACCCAGAAACCAGCTCGTTGACACGCTTTCATTTTGCAGTTTCGTCACATGGTATTTTCACTGGGTATTCTCTTTAGGTGCTGGGGTGGGCGTCTCTTCTAAAGGCGACTTGGAGGATAAGCTACTAGGGGGCCACAACACTGAACTGGGGAGTTCGCAGCGGCGTTGATTGTAACGTAACCCCGGTTGTTCATCCTAGACAGCACCCCGCGACGTTGCCTCGTGCCCGTTTCCTCTCTCTGCGCCCATACTGTGGGATGGTTCGGCGTTGCAGATTTGCAGGACATCGCCACTGGTGGGCCCTGCCTCATCATCGAGAAGGCGGCTTGGCGGTCGTCGTCCATGTGTTGTGGAGGAATGTGTTTTACCGACACACGCCCCCGTCTCCTGTCTTGTCAATGGGGAGACACGCGCTCTTCTGCGTCGCATCGAGGTCGACGCAAACTCGTGCGGGTGTCGGGCTTGAGACCAGCTTATCACCTCTTTGCACCGTCTCAGCTGCTGCGTCAGTGGTGGGACCCGTGTCCCTCCGGGCAGTGGGCTTTACCTCACCGCAGCGGCCGTCTGAACTAGCGGCGCTCAGGGATCGGCGGCCTCGCCTGGCGTGCGTCATACTTTCCCTTTCGCTTGTCAGATGACTAGCGCATGGGGTGGAACGCCGGCCATCAGCTGGCGCTGCCGTGGTGACACGCCTGCGGGCTCCGGTGTGAGCTTGGGCCTGGGGGAAGACCAGCATCCCCTCCCCTCTGATGGGGAAACAGCTGTGACCGCTCGCCGCACCACTGCTTCGCCGTTGATACCAGGGTTCTGCAACGGCTGTCGGTGGACCAAGCCCTGTGCTTTCTGATGCGGAGGCTCCCTAGGCGGCCTTGCACCCACTTAAGAACTGCGCTCACAGAGATCGTTACAAAATATCATGTGTACAGATTACCACAAAATCTTCGGAGTTTCTCACTCCTGATCAATTCATGGAATAGTGCCCAAAATTAACTTGACAAAAAGGGCCTTCTTAACATTACTAATAAAAAAACAATTAGGAAAATTAAATAACCAATATTCAAACAAACAAAAAATCCTTTTTATAAAATATAGTTCCAGCATTACCTCTGCTGTCAATCATTCAAGGTAGATCTTGTACAAGTTTTGGTCAGGATTTGGATAGGATTTGGCGCCGCTGCTAACTACAGACACAAAACTCTACCTACTCCTGACTACGCTCTCACACACAATCTACACAGCTCGTACTAGTCATCATCACCATATAGCCCGACTACAATTCCCACATATAAACAAAATATTCCTTTCAGCACCAATACCCATATCGTTGTTCATTGACTGCTCCTCCAAGGTTTACAGAACATGTTTGCTGATCTGTGAAAAATTTCCGAGACTTCTTTTCTATGGACATTGCATAATAAAAGTTGTGATTAATGAGACACAGAAGGTTCATTCAAGTCACATCTGGAATGGTAAATGTTTCAACATCTATTCATCAGACTAATGCAAAAGGTCAGTGGGCATAAAAATGGAAATAAAAAATCATCCTATCCTATTAGCAAACACAAACACTTCGTCCTATAAGTACATAAAAAAATACTGTCAAAAGAAATCCATTGTCGAGGGCCATGAGTACCCAACTTACTGCTGTCATAAGATACTCATAATGATTACACAATTACTCACCACATGTCCCCAGGGGTCCTCACCTACCGTCATGTTATTTCAGCTTGGAGGTAGTCGCATTGATTCTCTATTAAATATCAAGCTGCTTGAGTTTATAAGCTGTTTCCATATACGTCTTCAGAGGTTTCACATTCTGGTACCCTCAACCGTACCTAGTAGTATGTGGTGGCAAGTTGCACTTTCCAAACCTCTAATAAGGTGGCAACTCTGAAAATCAAAAACTATTGATCTCCCTTCATACACAAATCCTTCACCTACAAGTCATCAAGTCGCTTCATCAACATCGCAGTACAGTTGCAAAATCTCACCGAATCATGCTCACCTAAGGGGAATAAGAACACTAAAACTGTAATTTATCATCAAGAATTACCTTACGACCATTGACTCGCCACGCCAACACACCCGATACCTTTTTAGTCATCAAAGAACGAAAGCCATCTTACTGTAATAGGAAACGCTTCATATGAGCCTCATAATCATTCACATTCAGATGTTTTGAAGCTGCACAACACTACTCCTTTCTGCTGACAAGAAGAAATAATTACACACATATTGGGGGACCCTTTACAATTCATAGAAAATATGCACGTTAATTTTAATCACACCAGAGTGAATCAAAACATTGGAAAATATGCACTGCAATTTTACGAAACAGAAGCGACTGGGTTTACCGCGGGCACACCAATACTGTGGCCCTCCCTCAACAAATCTTCCATAATAACGTCTTACTCTATCAAATGCACATCAATATCATCAATAGCACCGGTCCTCATTAAGTTGACGCCAACCGAGCCAGCCAACAGTCATTGATCCCTTTGATTAGAGGCATTTGTCGGATTGTGCCGCGGGTTTGCGGGACGAATTTCAACACCCACTGGCGGACCACCTGTACTGTTTACGGCACCCCTGTTGTTGCTTGTTCGATAATTATTCTGTGGTCGATCACGACTACCGTTCCTAGGTCCGCTGTAACTGCGCCTAAATCTCTGCTCACTATCATATCTTCTAAACTCTCTGGGGTGTCTTTGATTTCCTCTCGGCGAATGATGACCATTGGCATCGTTTGTTCTGCCCGCATTCCGTGAGGAGTCGCGACGCTGCCAACGCTCGCGCATTCTGTAGCTCTCAGACGACCCATTACGTCTGTATTGCCATCTGTCTCTACGGCTGCGGCTTCGCTTGCGCGGCCGCTGCTCGTAGGCGCAATGACCGTAATTCTGCGTGGAGCCATTCGCATCGCACTCAAGCTCTAAAAGGAAATTGCGAAACCCCACTACGTCATCCTTACATCGTCCTGCAAGGATAACGTGCCGCAACTGCATTGGAAACTTTCCCAGGCAAATACGAATAATTTCCGCAGGTTCATAAGCATCGTCAAGATGTTCATTCGCCTGCAGCATGTGCTCGAACATCTGCACAGGGCTGGAGAATTTTGACCTGTTTAACTCTGGTAGCATAATGAGTCCGTGTTTTACACGACTTTGCGCTGCCACTGACCAATAGATCGACAGGAAGTGTTGTCGAAACTCTCCAACAGTGTAGCAATTGCGTGCAATTGACCTCATCCGCGCCGCTGGCTCACCTTCGAGGTAGCCGCACATATACTCTATCTTGTGCGCAGTGGGCCACGTAGGAGGAAGGGAGAACTCGAACTGCTGTAACCAGGCCCGCGGGTGAATCCCTGTAGCCGAGTTACGGAAGACTTCAAACTTCCTCACCGTCAGAAAATGTTTAAAGTCAAAATCGTGAGTTTCCCTTGGCGAACGGTCCTGAGGATATCCGCGCCGTTCCCACCTGGTACGAGATCCGTGATCGTGACGATGATCAAATTCGCCATCGCTCCCGGAATCATCGTCGGAATAATGGCCCTTTCGTTCATTTCTTTCAACTTCATGGGCCGTTAACCCTTTTAGGTGAAGTTCTAAACGGGCCATGCGTTCACGTAGTCCCTCGGTAACCCGTCTTTGTTTAATATTTATTTCACACTGTCCATGCGGACATTTCGTTATCGGCCGTATTTCGTCTGCATCCGCTGATGACGAGGTAATCCTTTACCTATTATTGTCAGACTTACGCGCCACTGCGTCTGAGATCCTGGCTATTTCTTTTCGCATCTCTCGGTGGGCCGTGTCTTGTGTTTGCATAAGCCCTTGCTCTCGCTCGACAGCTATTATCGCCTGGCTGAGGGTTTCTACCTGCGCAGTAAGGTGGACCGGGCACTTAGCCGCAGTGTCCTCTATTCGGGACACAAGAGCCGCGTGGTCACTCTGGCATTGTTCTGCTAAAGCGCGGAGATCCCTGGCGGAATTTTGTCCTACTCGGGACTCTAAAGCCGCTTGTTCACTCTGGCATAGTTCTGCTAGTATACGTATATTCCCAGCGAACCTTTCTTCTTGCTCCATCACCTGCTTGCTAATGACTTGCTGCCCCTCTTCTAAGGCGGAGATGTGTTGGTCAATGATCGCCAGTTTCTCCCCAACACCCTGTACTATTTCACTAGTCAATCTTTTATTTGCTTCCTCGATATGCCTCCTATTTTCTTCTGCTTGTTTTTTATTCACTTCCTCGATATGTCTCCTGTTTTCTTCCGCTTGTTTTTTATGCACTTCCTCGCTATGTCTCCTATTTTCTTCCGCTTGTTTTTTATTCACTTCCTCGATATGTCTCCTATTACTGTCTAGTAATTGTCGTAGCATAGTCTGTAATGAATTTGCATCTCTCGAATGATTCGAAATCACTACAGCGGGCTCAGGATGGACAACACTTGTACTTGCGTTTTCCGCGTTTCGTTCCTGGTCGGACTCGACGTTTTGACCTCGTCCTTATTCAGGGTTATTGCCTGGCAAGGTTTTCCGATCGTGGCTCCCTGAACAGCTACGCGTCTCCATCATAAGGATAGTTACTCCGTGCCCCAAAATACAACAAGAATAATGCCAAAGTCTCCTAATGGACTCACAGTCCCCACAAAGCACCCAAGATTTACTATATGACACCGATACACGCCACAGGACAAGAATCAACCCACACTTGTAACACAATTGAATACTAAATCACAATGTCTATACAGTAATACGTATACAAGATAAAACATGTAAGAAAATGCACACCTATATCATAAATTCACATAAATTCTGTATCACAGAAAGACAATATACCAATTAGCACATCCAACCGAAAATAACTAATCCTCACTGCGCATCAGAAGATCTCTGGTTTACTGAAATCCGTGAGCAGGGTAAGCCATGTGTAACTATTCGTGAGGTATCGTGGGCAAGTTGCAACAATATCACATCACACAGTCATGTTAACATTATCTAAAACAAACAGGCGATCGGACAGTGAGTGATGCCGGTAGCCCAACAACTATAATGTTCTACCACGTGGTTGGCTCCCCACGGACGAAAGACACATAAAGCAAGGAAAATTTACGATAAGGCAAGGCTCTAAATATTTAGAAAGGTGAAAGCTTGTGCAGGCATAGCTGAAGGCAAACAGACATTCATACAGAAGCGAGTGCTCACTTCTTATCGACACCTTTGTGTGCCGCTCTTCCGGCGGATCCAAGTCTGCTACAGAAATTTGCTAAAAGAAAAATCTGCCAAAGTTTTGCATTCCTTCCTGCGACAAGGCAAAGCAATCTTCCAGATTTGAAAAGCGAGACCATAGGCTAAAGTAACAACGCGCCACGCGGTCAGTCTAACTCACCCTTCTTCGACTGGAGCACAGCTGTGGACGCTTCCCGTACCGGCGGCAGACTGCCTTCCGCTCCTCCAGCCTCTTCCACGCTCCGCATGGCCCGGAAAACCCAAAGATGCCATTTCCGCCACCAACCTAACGCAGGTGGATTTCTCACAAGTAGCGAAAACCTCTTTGCCTACTTGACCACTACGAGAGTTGGCTATTCTGTACAACTCCTGCTGAATCTGTACAACTATCGCAGACTTTCTGCAGCAGACTACGCCACCGTCTAGCAACGTGACACACAACCACATTCATTCAATCACACTACTATGAGAGTAAAGAGAATAGAGAAACGAGGAAAAGGAAGAGAAATGGTAATGAACATGGGCTACCGGACTAATGAAAGGTGGCTACAGGACCCTTTCAAGGGCTCTAGAATCAGGGAATTGCAAAGCGAGGTGGAATTGCAAAACCAGTCATCAGTGATCAAAATGCTCGTAACAGGAAAACGTGGTACCGAAGCCATAAAATGCGGACTGTGGAGCAATGAAAGAAAGTCATTTGGTCGGATGAGTCTTGTTTCACACTTTTTCTGAGGACTGAAACATGGTAGGGGCTCGGTGATAATTTGACCACAGTCATATTGTAGTATTCAATAGAACCCACGGTTAGTCTGCAAGATCGCGTAACTGTCAAGGATGATATGGCCATTTTGGCTTATCAGGTCCATGCCATGCTTAAATGTGTGTTTCTCAGTGGTGATGCTCCATTCCAAGATGACTTTTCACGTTGCTTGCATCGTCCAGGATTGGTGTTTTGACCACACGGATGCATCGTCGCACCTACTCTGGCCACCACACGCACCACATCTCAACATTGTTGATCCTTTGCTGGTCTACTTTGGAGAGATAGGAGCGTGATCGCTTTCCACTTCCATCATTGTTACCTAACCTGCCAGTATTTTGCAGGAAGATTTGTATCAGATTCCCTAAACACCCATACAGGACCTACATTTATCCATTCCGAGACGACTGGAAACTGCATTGAATGTCAACGGTTTTCCTACACTGTATGAGACATGGTAATGTTCTGCATTTTTCCAACAGGATAATGCTCACCCACACATTGCCTCTGAAACTCAACGTGCTCTGCAAGAAGTCCAGCAACTTCCATGTCCTACACGATCTTCGGACTTGTCTCCAATCGAGCATGTGTGGGATATGATGCGACGAAATGTGACTTGCGCAGCTCGTCAGCCAACAATTCTTGCAGAACTACGTGAACAGGTCGAGCAGTCGTGGCATAACGAATCCCAGGACGGTATTCGCCCTCTTTACGATCGACTGGAGGCCAGAGTCAGCGCCTGTATTCCGTCTGTGGAGGCTACACCACCTATTGATTTGGGTGTTTCAGCATGGCTACCTCAGAACCGCTTGTTCCATTGATCTGTAAATGTAATAATTTCATGTACTTCATGTGCTGTGTTGCAACAACAAAGCTGGAGTGAATTCGAAACCTCTAAAAGTATGTACTAATAATTTTTCTGGCAATGTGTTATATAACATGGCCAATGGCCTTGCCGCAGTGGTAACACTCGTTCCCATCAGATCACCAGATCACCGAAGTTCAGTGCTGCTGGGTTCAAAAATGGTTCAAATGGCTCTGAGCACTATGTGACTTAACATCTGAGGTCATCAGTCCCCACTTAGAACTACTTAAACTTAACTAACCTAAGCACATCACACACATCCATGCCCGAGGCAGGATTCGAACCTGCGACCGTAACGGTCACACGGTTCCAGACTGAAGCACCTAGAACTGCACGGCCACCACGGCCGGCAAGCGCTGCTGGGCTGGGCTAACACTTGGATGGGTGACTATGCTGTCTGCCAAGCCCTGTTGGCAAGTGGAGTGCACTCAGCCCTTGTGAGGCAAACTGAGGAGGTATTTGATTGAGAAGTAGCGGCTCTGGTCCCGTAAACTGACAAAACGGCCTAGAGAGCGGTGTGCTGATCACATGACCCTCCATATCTGCATCCAGTGACGCCTAAGGGCTGAGGATGACACAGTGGCCGGTTGGTACCGTTGGGCCTTCATGGCCTGTTCGGACGAACATTTGTTTTTAGTATTGTAACGGATCGTGATTCTGTTGTCGTAAATGAGGTAGCAGAGGAAATTTCATCAGTTTCTACACTTTCGAAGAAAAAAAGAAAAAAAGAAAGCTTAAGCAATGTACTGAGTTTAATTTCAAAGTTAAATTTTGTCCCATTACCTTAATTGTCCATTAAGAATATATCCAGCAACACCAATAACTGTTGTAGGTTTAAAAGGAGTTTCTTGGTGAAAGAAGTTTCTCTAAGTTAAAATTAATTAAAAACTTTTTACGTTCGTCTATAGAAAATCGTCTTGATAGTTTGTCAATTTGGGCAGTTGAGCATGAAACTGATGATCAAGTACATTTAAAAGATGTAATAAGAAAGATAGCAGAACTTAAAGTAAGAAAGAAGCTTTTTTGTGGCCTAATGGCATTTAAAAATGAAAAAATTACAAGGTTAACGATTTCAGACCATAGAATCCGCGACATATCCCTGCTGTTATATTTCTCAGCATCAAAATGTTATGAACTCTTTCTTTCTTACACTAAGCTTATTTACGTGTGGGAATGTCGCCTGATTCGACCAAAGAAAGCAATCTGACCTGTCGTCCAGGGTCTGTGCATAAGGACGTTGAGATCCGATGCAGCAACACCGCTCTTATACTGGCTAGTTTTGGAGCAACCTGTGTACGAGCCGACTCTGCACTGTTGCCAGATGTATCCAAGATGGCGGTGATGACGTCATCCAAGATGGCAGCTTTTGGCGGGAAGTTTGAATTTTGGTGGGAAAATGCCATGCCCCTCCCCCGCTAGAAAAAGGGTGGGAAGTTCAAATTTCCAACAGGATAATGCATCACACCACGGTTATCTCCACTAAGCTAAGAAAATCACGGGAAGATAGGTGACTTGGGCTATCCTCATTAACATAATTCATCCGACTGCCACTTCTTCCTATGAACTGGCGCCAAGTTTGAATATTGGTGGTAAAGAAAGGTCAATTCGCGTATCTTTACTAAGCTAAGAAAATAGTGCAAAAGAAAGAACACTTGGACTAACCTCAGTCACCCAACTGCCACCTCCTCCTAAGGATTCGTGGGAGAAGGACTTGGACATAAGGCTTTATTTAATCAATTTCATGCAGTACGGCCATCCAGTGTGTTCACCACAAGGTCCAGACTCCAGCTGACTTAGTACACAGCACCACCACCAGAGGGTACTCTCATCTGTGACGTAATCCAAGATGGCGGGAAACTGTTTTCACCAAGAGGTCCGGAACAAACTGATTTAGTACATAGCCCCACCATCAGAGAGCGCTGTCGCCCAAGACGTCAGGTGATGACGCAAGTACCATTAGACCTGTGATGTCTAAGACACTGATAGGGTTCCCACCCCAATTCCAAGATGGCGGCGGCGGGAAATTCAAATTTTTTCGTATTTTTGCGAGTGCCACACCCACCTGGACTTTAAAGGAAATAGTTAAAGTCACCACTACGATCCTCAACCGACCGCCACGTCCCCCTACCAACCCATGTTGGCGGGCTAACATGTACTAACGTGTACTAATGTGCACAGTGCATGACATCATTCAAGATGGCGACCGTGACGTCAGTTGATGAAGCAAACGCCACCCCCCCCCCCTCCAGCAGGAAGTTTGAATTTTGGCGGGGAGATAGGTCAATTGGGCTACCTCTGCTACCCTAAGAAAATGGCGCGAAAGAAAGGACACTTGGACTACCTCCACTAACCTAAGTTTCTAGTTACTCAGTGGTTTACCGCACACTGCACCTCGCTAAAGTTTGGGGTTTGTAGAGAAACAATTTCCAGCATGTATCTTGGGAATTATGTTGCGCTAGCGATTGGTAGGACACTGCCTAGTGCTTGATATCGAGAAGTACCACGAAAATGGTCTAATATTACGGCGAACGATGTGAAAATACGTGTGTTCTTGTAACCCCCGAGTCTGGAGATGTGCGTAGAAAGGCGAGCGAGCAAGGAAGCAGGTTCGGAACAGAAAAAGTAACGCATTTGTGCCGAGGGGAAACGATCTCGAATTTGTGGAACTGTTCTGAGAGCAACTTCAGTCCGCTGAGGGTGCTCTGATGTAAAATGGATGATTCTGTATGGCGGAGGATATGAATTGTATGTATACTACATCGACACGGTATGCGGTGATATATCGCTGGATTGGATATGGGTTTCACGCTCTAATATTCAATCTCGTATCCTCAGTGGGAGAGCAGTGTAATTGAGTAAGAGTGTTTCCGTATATGATGATATGTAAGGCACTTTCCGAGGTTTAGTTGTCAGTCCAATATTGTGATCAGTGTAAAATAGTTTATTGCCACTGAATGACATGTCTGTAGAAACAAAGAAAAGGCTGTCGGTGCTTCCCTAGGACTGAGGAGCATTGTGACATATAGCTGATGTGAGTGTAGTCATACTATAATTCTTTCGGGTGCTGTACAGATACGAAAGGTAACTGCACTGTTTGTGTATTGTTACTGTGGCTTACGTTGTGACGAAAGTGTGTATATTGCAGTGTAAAGTTACTATGCTTTATGTTGTGGCATGACTAGAGAGGATGACTGTGTTCTATCGTGAGGTACGTATAGATTCAGCACATCGATAACCGCGAGGGTAAGAGAGATTTTTTATGTGGAAAATTATGTGCGCTATAGATACTAAGATTCATTCCAGAAGCACAAGCGTCAAGAGCAGAAATTACGTGTACCTTGATCGGTGTCAGACTGTTGCGGTAATCGTAATAATATTTAATTTTAGTTAGAAGAAGCTCTTCTGCGAACCTTGCAGAACTAGCACTCCTGGAAGAAAGGATCTCTCCACAATATCATTTCTTCCAGGAGTGCTAGTTCTACAAGGTTCGCAGAAGAGCTTCTGTGAAGTTTGGAAGGTAGGAGACGTGGTACTGGCGGAAGTACAGCTGTGAGGACAGGGCCTGAGTCGTGCTTGGGTAGTTCAGATGGTAGAGCACTTGCCCGTGAAAGGAAAAGGTCCCAAGTTCGAGTCTCGGTCCGGCACATAGTTTTAATATGCCAGGAAAGTTTCATACTAACTTGTTTTGGTTTCCACGCTAAAGCGCTGGCGAGAGGAAAACACTACCAAACTGGTTCGTATAAACAGTACTTGAATCAGGCTTTTCCTCTCAGTGAGCTCAGATATCCTCAGACAGTATCCAGGTGTGCCCATGATGCCAAGGTATGCCACCAGCTCCAGCATTTAACTTTGAGAGAAACACCACTTACAGTACATGGTGATACAGCCAGACACCTACTCTTGACTTAGAATCCAGAAGCTACAGGCATCCATACGATAAAAAACTTGCATGCGAGCTGCTTGGCATCTTAACACTAACGAGTCACCTATTGGGTGACTACCTTCTTAGGGTGTCCACCTCCCTCATGGGATGTGTACTCAGATCAGGACTTGCAGCAGTGGGCCTACCCTGTCACTGTACTCTGGTCCTCGTGGAACACTTTATCGCTGACCACCACCCAGGGCAGGCAGATGCCTTCAGGGTTGACTATGGTGGGAACTGCAATTTTTAGTACTACACTTCCCTCTGTTGTACTCCACTGCTTGGGGCAGACAGGTAGCCAGAACATGGCTGCATTCATTGGCCACAGAGTGGCTACTGCGTCCTGCTCACATCAGCAGGGCATCTTGCCTATGCATGCTGCTTCCCAGGTCCTGCCGACGATAGCTTGTTGAGGTTCGTGCCTTACTGCATCAACCTCGGCCAAGATCCCCCACTCCAGTAGCGACCACACCGTCGTACCAAACATTAAAAATGTATAATTAGTTCGGGGACATTGCACCAGTGGTCCACTGCTCCATTTCAGTCACCAAAAAATCTCTCAATCCACATCCAGATGAAATAAGGGATGCTTCATCCCGACCTTTGAAAAGTTTCTTCCTCCATCATTGTTGGGATCACATTCTGGCGCCAAAATTGAATTTAATACTGTGGTAAAGACACCCATATGATCGTAAAAAATTTAGAGATAATTATTTGTTGGTTGTATTATGCAGCTTTCATAAATTGTGGAAACGGCATCATGTACCACTTTAAACTGATTTTCAATTTATTTTTTATTGGACAGCTACATATACCCTGAAGAGGCAATGAAACTGGTACACCTAATATCGCGTAGTACTCCGCGAGCACACAGAAGCGCCGCAACATGACATGGCATGGACTCAACTAATGTTGGAAGTAATACCAGAGGGAAATGACACAATGAATCCTGCTGGGCTGTCCATAAATCCGTAAGAGTACGAAGGAGTGCTCTTCTGAACAGTACATTGCAAGGCATCCCAGATATGCTCAGTAATGTTCATGTCTGGGGAGTTTGGTGGCCAGCGGATGTGTTTAAACTCAGGAAAGTGTTCCTGGAGCCACTCTGTAGCAACTCTGAATGTGTGGGGTGTCACATTATCCTGCTGGAACTGACCAAGTGCGTCGGAATGTACAATGGACATGAATGGATGCAGGTGATCAGACAGGATGCTTTTGTACGTGTCACCTGTCAGAGTCGTATCTAGACGTATCAGGAGTCCCATATCACCCCAACTGCACACACCCCACACCATTACAGTGTCTCCACCAGCTTGAACAGTCCCCAGCGGACAAATGGTTCAAATGGCTCTGAGCACTATGGGACTCAACTGCCGAGGTCATTAGTCCCCTAGAACTTAGAACTAGTTAAACCTAACTAACCTAAGGACATCACAAACATCCATGCCCGAGGCAGGATTCGAACCTGCGACCGTAACGGTCTTGCGGTTCCAGACTGCAGCGCCTTTAACCGCACGGCCACTTCGGCCCAGCGGACATGCAGGTTCCATGGATTCATGAGATTGTCTCCATACCCGTACACGTCCTTCCGCTCGAGGAAACTTGAAAAGAGATTCTTCCGACCAGGCAACTAGCTTCCAGTCTTCAACAGGGCAGTGTCGGTGTTGACGGGCCCAGGCGACGCGTAAAGCTTTGTGTCGTGCAGTCATCAAGGGTGCATGAGGGGTCTCGGCTCTGGAAGCCCCTATCGACGATGTTTCGTTGAATGGTTCACACGCTGACACTTCTTGATGGGCCCAGTATTGAAATCTGCAGCAGTTTGCGGAAGAGTTGCTCGTATGTCACGTTGAACGATTCTCTTCATTCGTTGTTGGTCCCATCCTTGCTGGATCTTTTTCCGGCCGCAGCGACGTCGGAGATTTGACGTTTTACCAGATTTCTGATATTCGCGGTACACTCGTGAAATGGTCTTACGGGAAAATCCCCACATCATCGCTACCTCGGAAATGCTCTGTCCCATCGCTCGTGCGCCGACTACAACACCACGTTCAAACTCACTCAAAGCTTGATAACCTGCCTTTATAGCAGCAGTTACCGATATAACAACTGTACCACACATCAGTAATCTTATATAGGCGTTGCCGACCGCAGCTCCGTATTCTACCTGTTTACATATCTCAGTATTTGAATGCGCATGCCTATACCAGTTTAGCCGCGCGGGATTAGCCGAGCGGTCTAAGTCGCTGCTTCATGGACTGTGCAGCTGGTCCCGGCGGAGGTTCGAGTCCTCCCTCGGGCATGGGTGTGTGCGTTTGTCCTTAGGATAATTTAGGTTAAGTAGTGTGTAAGCTTAGGGACTGATGACCTTAGCAGTTAAGTCCCATAAGATTTCACACACGTTTGAACATTTTTGCCTATGCCAGTTTCTTTGGCGCTTTAGTGTATATGCAGTGTCAATCATCTAAATCTTGCACGACAAATTTTGTGGGAATGGAAGGTACTATTCATTTACAGTTTTCGCAGAATCATTTGGCAGTCAGTTGGCTCGTATTGGTAGAAAAAAATAATAATTCTTGGAAAGTATTTTTTGCTTTAATATATACTTTTAAAATGGAACAATGCCTATTGACACTAACAAACTAAAAGTAGAGCAGATTAGAATTCAGCGGTGTTTGTTGCAGGACTTTGGTGCGACTCGTTTTGCAAAGTTTCCATACTTACACACGTTTGTGCGATTCAGCCTATGTAGTTACTAAGTACAATGTTGTTATGTTTGCTTACAGTATGCTTGTATGCTCCTTGAGTGTACTGCAACTTGCTAGTCAATTACTGTGTGACGGTCCAAGCAGTAGGTCGTGAGTAGGCACTGAGATTTACCAGTACAGAGAAAGCCCATTTGCTCATGGTGTATGGAGTATGTAGGAAGACTATTTCGTTCTTGAATGGTGTATGCGACGAGATATCCCAACAGACGTCCGTCATTTCGGCAGTTATTTATCAATCTCTTCAACCAGTTACGTGAAAGTGCTAGTGTGACCCCTAGACAACGTAACAGAAGGAAACAAGTGACGACAAAAGAGGGGGAAACAAACTCTTTTGATAAATATTTTACTTAAACTGCAGAGTGAAATTGAATGCAAGTGAACCTATTTTCTCTTTACTTATTCTTATCACGTTACACTGACCCACAATATTCTAGCGCAACGCAGTCTGACTGCTCCAAATGGGATAATGTGACGCCAAATAATTAATTCAAAAGAATGGCCCTGACTAAAAAGAAATCTTAACAATAATCTATACATTTCATTAAGCACTTACCACACAAAAATCTTCTTTACGCGAACTACTGCAATACAGTGAGCGCCAATACTGCTAGCTAAATAAAAGATTCTAACTACTAAAGCTACTAACTACTAATAGGCATGTGGTTAGCAAGGAAAGATTTTTTGCAAATCAAATAATGTAATTTTTTACATTAATAATGTGACATCCAGTTCAGACACAAATATAAATTAGAATTATATAATAATAAAATGCTGTGCCCCATCGCTCGTGCGCCGACTCTAACACCACGTTCAGACTCACTTAAATCTTGATAACCTGCCTTTATAGCAGCAGTAATCGATATAACAACTGTACCACATATCAGTAATGTTATATAGACCTTGCCGACCGCAGCTCCGTATTCTACCTGTTTACATATCTCTATTTGAATGCGCATGCCTATACCAGTTTAGCTGCGCGGGATTAGCCGAGCGGTGTCAGTCGCTGCTTCATGGACTGTGCGGCTGGTCCCAGCGGACCAAGTCCCGTAAGAGTTCGGGTAATATGTGTGCATCCGCACAGAAGAGGAAAGTGATGGCTTGTTTTGCCAGAACTATGTACTATATGGCTATGGTGTCTGTTCTTTTGAACATGTCTGAAAGAACAGACACCATTTCCATATACTACAAACATAAATCGTCATTGACATCTAGCACAAAGGTATATAATCACGAATAATAATCTCCGAGTCGAACATGCACAGATCGTTAGCCTACGCTATTGGAGGGCAGCGTGGAGGGTAAAAATCGTAGAGGGAGACCAAGAGATGAATACGCTAAACAGATTCAGAAGGATGTAGATTGCAGTAGGTACTGGGAGATGAAGAAGCTTGCACAGGATAGAGTAGCATGGAGAGCTGCATCAAACCAGTCTCAGGACTGAAGACCACAACAACAACAACAACAACAACAATAATACCTTCAGCTGCTGTGCAGGCGTTGATATAGATAAACGGGGACAGGTGAAAATGTGTGCCCCGACCGGGACTCGAACCCGGGATCTCCTGCTTACGTGACAGACGCCCAATCCATCTTTTTTTGGTCTTATTTTGTTCTATACTGTTCATTGAATTCGTTCGGGGCGGACGTCCGATGACACCCGTTCAAGTTCTTCGTTGATCCGTACACTCAGATTTTTATTACAGAGGGTAGCTAACCCTTTGACCGAACACGCTGAGCTACCGCGCCGGCGTCTGAGCCACCGAGGGCACAGAGGATAGTGAAACTGCAGGGACTATCTCGCTCATGCATCCCGCGAGACCCACATTCTCACCTTCTTTGTCCGCACACTACATTCGTAGTGTCCTAACCCAACAAACTCATGACTCGTTCAAGACATTCTTACCAAGTCCCGTAAGAGTTCGGGTAATATGTGCGCATCCGCACAGAAGAGGAAAGTGATGGCTGGTTTTGCCAGAACTGTATACTACATGGCTATGGTGTCTGTTCTTTCGAACTTGTCCGAAAGAACAGACACCATTTCCATATACTACAAACATAAATCGTCATTGACATCTTGTACAAAGGTATATAATCATGAATAATACTCAATCTCCAAGTCGAACATGCACAGATCGTTAGCCTACGCTAACACTTCAGACCTCTACCCTTCATCAATGCTAACAACTCACATCTAACATCCACCACTGCTGGCTGTTCACGTCCAACTGCACAACAGTACTTCCATCACTGCTGGCGACTAAATTCCAACTGCCCAACACTACTGGCGATTAACTTCCAACAACGAGTCCAACCAGCCACAGAGTCTCTTAAGAAAGCGCAGTCAGAGATCCAATGCAAAGCGCTACACAGCGGTGCCAATACAGAAGCAGCCCAATTACAGAATTAATGTTATCGTTGCTGTAGCAGTTAATCCGCATGTTAGCTCCCATGCAATCGTAGGAGGAAGTGGCACGAGTCAGGCAAATGTCCTACGCATTCTTTATCAACATAGTTTCCATTCCTATCACATCTCTCTCAATCAAGACCTGTATGGAAACGATTATGAAAATCGTGTTAACTTTGGTACATGGTACTAAGACAGGATGTATCGTTTTTGTTTAGTGATGAAGCCACATTTACCAATTATGGCCAGATAAACCGCCGAAACATGCACTATTGGTCTGTCGACAATCCCCATTGGCTTTGTCAAGTGGAACATCAGCGTCCATTGAGTGTAAACGTGTGTTTTGGAACAGTGAATCATCTGGTCGTAGGCCTGTTTTTCATAGATGGAACACTTAGCGCGCATAAGTATCGCAGCCTCCTGACAGACCATCTTTCACGTATGCTACAAGACGTTCCTCTGCAGACTTGATGGCAGCAATGACTGAGCTGCAGACGATGACTAACATCGGCGCTGGCTGACCACTGAGCGCGGCTACGAACTGTAGACTGGCAGAACTGCACTACTCTCCTGCTGCACATGAAGTGGCCTAGCGGCGCCTCGCAGCGAGCGTAAGTACTGCGAATGGCTGTATACTCTTAGATTTTTGGACAACATGGTTGTGGAGATGAAGCAGCGTTATTCAAAAACAGTCTTAATCGCATTTATTATTGTTATTATACTGCCAACCGGTTTCAACCCGACGTAGGGGTCATCTTCTGGGCGTTTACACTGTGAAATTATAGATATCCCAGGAAGACTATTATACAACAGCTAAAATTACATAAATTTAAAATATGTTACCCATTGGTCGACTGCTGGTGGTGTCACTCATGTCTACATAACGGCAGGAAACTATACGATACTAATTCTTCGTAAGGGCTTAAATAGCGTACTGAGATCACGTGAATAGACGACAACACCCCCAGCGGCGATCAACGGCATTTAATACAGTTTATTATATGTAATTAGTAGTCACCTTGGTTTAACATACATTTAAGTGACAGTAAATAACAGAAAACTCTTAGGCTAACACAGCCGTTCTTTTGTTCCGTTGCAGTCTCATTTCCAAGCTATCAGTCAGCTTAAAACGTCCACAAATTTCGGTACTTTCAAAGATAACATATTATATCAAATTTATTCCAAACGCAGCTCAAGTCGCAGCTCCCTTGCATCGACTTCGCCGAAAGAATGTGCCTTTCGTGTGGTCTTCCGATTGTGAGATTGCTTTCCGCAAGCGAATCGCATCCGGCGGATCGATCTCTCAGGCAGTGGTGTGGTCGTATGACTGACATCACACCCCTCTCCTTTAAAACGACGCACCGCCGTCGAATACTGTGTTACGATGACTACGACGACGACGGGGAGAAGGTGTCGGTGAGATCGTTAGTGATGGGACCGGGTGGTACTCTGGCCCTCCACTCTTCCCCAGTCCGCCTCCAGGCCTGTGCCCTGCGCTCCACACATAAACGAGGGAAAGTGTGTGGAAGAAGGTAACGGACCACCCAAAACCGCGGCGTCCACAACAGGTGCGAGCGCCATCAGGCTGTCCGCGGGCGGCAGTGAATTCATCACACCCGTTGGGGTAGCGACATCGGGAGACGTAGGCGGCGGCGGCTCCAGCGGCGGCGGCCCGACGACTGGCGGTGGCGCGTCGGTCGGTACCCAATCCATGGTTTCAAGGTCGGCGGACCCAGAGTGATGAGGCGCGTCACGTGAGAGCGGATGTCCTGCGACGTGGCGAACAGACGAGCAGCGGCAGGAGAAGGCACAGGCAAGGGCGCAGCTGAGACCAATGACATTTGAAGCGACGGCCTTGGGGTCCCGTGGAAGGAACATGACGGACCCCAACGGCCGAATGGTACAACCTTCGCCCAAACGTCGTGAAGCAGAGTAGTTTCTAAAGAAAACAACGTCACCTGCGCAGAAACGAGGCTGTGCAGGAAGCGAAGGCGTAGGGAGATGCAGCAACTGCAGAAGGGTACAGTGGCGACGGCCATGGAGAAGCTCAGCTGGCGATGGACCATCTCGCGGTTGAGAGCGGTACGTTGACAGGAACAGCAAGAGCGCTTGTTTGCAGGTGCGGTGAGGACGTAAACGAGCCATGTGTTCTTTGAAGGTACGGACGAAGCGTTCCACTTCTTCATTAGACTGGGGATGGAAAGGAGCGCTCGTGAGGTGACGGATGCCATTGGCGCGACAGAAGTCTTCGAACTCCTGCGAAACGAACTGTGGACCATTGTCACTAAGTAACAGTTCTGGGTGACCTTGAAGGCAAAAGATGGACTGAAGAGTCCGAAGCGTCCATCTAGTCGTCGTGGACGGCATAGGAATGACAAACGGGAACTTGCTGTACGCATCTACGACGATTAACCATCTTGTATTCCATAAAAGTCCAGCAAAGTCAAGACGGACACGTGGCCAAGGGCCCGAGGCTTTTGGCCAATCGAAGTCGTGACGGGGGCTAGATTGATGTTCAGCACAAACTCTACTCTTGGAGGTCATCTGTTCAATGTCTCTGTCTAAACCGATCCAAGTACAATGTCTAAGAGCGAGTTGCTTGGTGCGAACACCACCCCAATGGCCCTGATGAAGTAGCTTTAATATGTGCTGTTGAAGAACCTGTGGAATCACCACACGGGAAGTGTCTATCAGTTCGAAGTAAAATAACGCCACGTTGAACTGAAACATCATCGCGACGGGCGAAGTAACGACGAACAACATGGCTGACTATCTGCTTTAAGGTACGAGGACAACCAGTACGAACGTACCGAGACAAAATCGGCGCGATCCTTCTGTGATCCAGTGGAAACTGTTCGAGCGCGTTGGTATCCGGAACGACGATATAGCAACAGGAAGCTTCAGACGAATCAAAACCAGAATCAGGACCCAAAGAAAGACGGGAAAGCGTGTCTGCGTTGACATGCTTTGATGTCGGCCTGTAGATTATCTCGTACTGATAATTAGAGAAGAGCAGAGCTCAACGTTGAAGTTTCGGAGCGGAGCGGTTAGGGATAGCCTTGGCCGGATGGAATAATGACTGTAAAGGCTTGTGATCTGTAACCAAGTAAAACTTCCGTCCATAGATGTATTGGTGGAACTTCGTAATTCCATAAATAATTGCAAGAGTCTCTTTCTCAATGGTAGAGTAATTACACTGTGTCGTCGTCAGGAGTTTGGAGGCGAAAGCAATCTGTCTATCTGCATTGCCAATCCGATGGGAGAGACCTGCACCCAGTCCAAACGAGGACGCGTCTGTGACTAAGACAACTGGCTTGGACACGTCGAACGGCATTAAGCATCGATCACTCAGCAGAGCGTCTTTTAACTTGCGGAAAGCAATCTCACAATCGGAAGACCACACGAAAGGCACATTCTTTCGGCGAAGTCGATGCAAGGGAGCTGCGACTTGAGCTGCGTTTGGAATAAATTTGATATAATATGTTATCTTTGAAAGTACCGAATGAAGTTCGGACACATTTGTGGACGTTTTAAGCTGACTGATAGCTTGGAAATGAGACTGCAACGGGTGAACACCTTGACAGTTAATGACATGGCGTAAGTACTCAAGTTAAAAATACACACTTGTCCTTATTACACTTAAGGCCAGCTTGTAAAAACACTTTAAACAGGGCGCGAAGATTAGACAAATGTTCTACATCTACATCTACATCCATACTACGCAAGCCACCTGATGGTGTGTGGCGGAGGGTACCTTGAGTTCCTCTATCGGTTCTCCCTTCTATTCCAGTCTCGTATTGTTCGTGGAAAGAAGGATTGTCGGTATGCTTCTGTGTGGGTTCTAATCTCTCTGATTTTATCCTCATGGTCTCTTCGCGAGATATACGTAGGAGGGAGCAATATACTGCTTGACTCTTCGGTGAAGGTATGTTCTCGAAACTTCAACAAAAGCCCGTACCGAGCTACTGAGCGGTTCTCCTGCAGAATCTATCATCTCCGTAACGCTTTCGCGATTACTAAATGATCCTGTAACGAAGCGCGCTGCTCTCCATTGGATCTTTTCTATCTCTTCTATCAACTCTATCTGGTACGGATCCCACACTGCTGAGCAGTATTCAAGCAATGGGCGAAAAAGCGTACTGTAACCTACTTCCTTTGTTTTCGGACTGCATTTCCTTAGGATTCATCCAATGAATCTCAGTCTGGCATCTGCTTTACCAACGATCAACTTTATAGGATCATTCCATTTTAAATCACTCCTAATGCGTACTCCCAGATAATTTATGGAATTAACTGCTTCCAGTTGCTGACCTGCTATTTTGTAGCTAAATGATAAGGGATCTGTCTTTCTATGTATTCACAGCACATTACACGGCGGTACGACCCGACACCACAACATCGTCGAGATAGTTGGCACAACACGGCACTGTAGCTGTAAGCTATTCAAGGTATCGTTGAAATATTGCAGGAAAATTTAAATAAACCCATGTGCGTATTAAGCACGAATACCTGTTGAGACACGTCATCCAACGGAATTTGCAAGTAGGCATCGCGTAAGTCGATTTTGGAAAAATTGCGACCAGTACCTAACTTGTCCAAAAGTTCTTCCGGTCGTGGCAACGGGTAAGTGTATCACAGTCTGTGGATTTACTGTTGCCTTTATATCTGCACATAAACGCAATCTACCCGTCGGTTTCTTCACGACAACTGACGGTGAAGCCCACTGGGAAGCAGAAATGGGAGCTATCAGGCCATTTGCTTGCCAAAGTTTTAACTCATCTGCTACTTGGTCACGCCGTGCGTACGGCACATTGCGGGCACGGAAAAATCGTGGTTGAGCATTTTCCTTCAATGTGACAGGTGCAAAGATATTATTGGCCAGACCTAAACCTTCACTAAACAAATCTGCAAATTCGTCACACAACCACGTAACACTATCTTCAAAATTCACTGGGTTCACTTGCAAAATATGATTGTGGATAGACAGATTGAAAATATTAAATAAGTCCATACCAAAAATGTTTGCACACGACTAAGAACGGACAACATGAAACAAAACAGACTTCGTCACATTGAGATATGTAGCAGGCCAAACACAAGAACCAAAAGTTTTAATCCCGTCTCGATTGTAGATAGTCAGCACTGTCTGAGATTTCTCTAACTTAGGACAACCTAAGTATAGATATGTAGAATAATTGAGCAGTGAGACGGTAGCGCCTGTGTCCAGCTGAAGCTGAACAGCTCTATCACAAACAGTTAGGCAAATGTACGATTTTCTAGGACTACGGCACACTGCAGGGACACTGAAAATGAGTGGCAACGTAACGTCAGTGTCCTGTGTGCGTGTGGACACGTTACCGGAGTCTGAAACACTGTGCGAAACACTACGCGGTGTGTCTTGGGAGCGAGCGGTAGCTCGACGTCTACGTCTTGGTCGGCCTTGAACATTAGTGGGCGCCTGTGCTCGGGAACCACGTTCACAGTTCGCACAAACACTGTAGTCTGTGCACCGTGCAAAGGTGTCGGAACCTGTTATAATGTTAATCTGGTTACACGACGTACGTGTGTTCTTACGGGGAATGTGAGCACGGGGCGGCGACCTAGAAGCCTGCGAGCAGACCGTGGCAACATGGCCAAGTTTGCCACATGTAAAGCAAGTCTCATTGCGACAAGGACAATTAGTGTGAGAATGAGCATTAAAGCACCGAGGACAAGACTTATTTTTGTTCCTACTGTGGGAACTGAAATCGCCGGCTGACTGAGGCGAGCGGATCTCCGTAGCACGTGAGAGCCGTTTACATCTGGGCGCGGTGGCTGAGGAAATACGCCGGTCCTTGCGCTGAGGTTGTTTCCTGGTGGTAGCAGCAGCGGAATTGGAAACATCGCCGACTGCGCAAACACCGTGCGGTGCGAAATTATCATTCGCCAAATCTGCGGAATCTTGTGCCTCAACAATCTGCACAACTTGCATTAACGTAGGGTCGGGGTGACAGAGAATTTGGTCGCGAAGTTTCGCACTTTGAATGTTTTGCGTGACGGCGTCACGAATCATGCTATCATTGTAATATTCTCCACACGAGCACCGAAAATTGCACTCCCGTGTCAATCCCTGGAGCTCGGCGATCCACTGTTTTAAAGTCTGACTGGATGCTTTGCCACAGCGAAAAAATTTAAACCGAGCTGCCGCAACATGTATGCGGGCAGCATAATAGGCGACAAGGGCTTGCAAAATGTAAGGGACTTTATCCGGCGTAGTGGTAGGGAAGAGCCTCGCGACGACGCGAAACACTTCCGTACCTGCCATCGCTAGAAAATAGTTGGCGATCACTGTGCCTTATATTCCGCATGAGGCTGTATGGGCGGTATACTGGGAACGCCACTCACCTCACTGTACGCGCCGCTCGTCGAACGCCGGGAACGGTGGAACTAATGCAGGCAGGGCGTCGGCGACAGGGGCAGCGGTTGGCCCGGCTTCTTGCGGGGCCGTGGTCGCTGCGCGCACCAACTCCGATATGGTTTGCGTCAGCTGAGTCATCTGCTCCAGCTGAAGCTGACAGAATTGGCCTAAATCAACTATGTGCTGCGGAGCCACATGAGTGGCAAGCGGCACATTTGGCATTGCCTCCATAGCATCCGTGGTAACAGGAAACAACGCATACTAAATATACAAAAGTGGCAAAAAAATAGAACACCAGAACACAAGCAAACACTGAATATGACTGGAAAGACCGAAAACACACTTGCTCAAATGTATACGAAGTGATGTATACAAGGCACTTTCATAAAGTCACAGTCAACCAAAAGACACAGGAACAGAACCCAAGCACGAATAAACTGGAAACGTTCAGAAAATATTTTTGGCACACATAAAAACATTGGCTGGGAAACCTTGGCATTTGTAATATGGCTTGATTCCATATAATAGGAAGCATCTCAAAGCCATACAAGAAGGACCAACTTCAGAGCCAGGCTGGTCGCCATTTGATGGCTCTCGATCTTCCACCATAATCGAGTCCATCAACATGAGGTGGAATAGATGAGGTAGCCAAGGAGGTGGAAACGTGGGTTCTACTATGCCAGGACTGCTTGGTAGCTACAACAGGAAAACAATTAATTAGCAGGAGTACAAAATAAGAAAGTATTTATTACTTAACTTTGCTGTAGTCCATGATCAGTTGGTTGACAATTAGAGAAGACGCGGCTAGACTAAGCGTCTGTAGAATGACATAATTTACAAGTCACAAATCTTGCAGTGACGAATTAATCTCTCGTAATCTTGAATGTCGAATCTGGTGAATTTGAAGATTAACTTGGAACGAAGCTACAAAGACTTGACGGCAGCAGTGGCTGAGCTGAAGACGATGATTAACATCGGCGCTGGCTACGAACTGTAGACTGGCACAACTGCACTACTCTTCTGCTGCACATGAAGTAGCCTAGCGGCGCCTCGCGGCGAGCATAAGTACTGCGACTGGCTGTGTACTCTTAGGCTAACACAGCCGTTGTTCTGTTCCGTTTATCGAGGGAATCGCATCCGGCGGATCGATCACTCAGGCGGCGGTGTGGTCGAATGACTGACGACACACAATTAATACTTTTAAAAGAATGGTGAACGAAATTCGAGCAGTTTGAAATGAATGTTTGTTTGAAGGTGGGGATAATCAGCCTCCAAATAACTGCTAAAATTGATGATGAAACCTTCAGCAGTAATTTATTTTGCACAGTTCGATTCTAGTTTCAGTCAATGGCCATTATCAAGCTTAGCTGGCATAAACGACATGAACGTTACACCGTAATTTGAATAAAAGTAATTTGCTCTTTTTAAGCCCACCATAGTACGTAAAAATTTCTCGCAATAACAACTGTGTACGATACTTTACATCAAGAAGCAAGTCTATATCGACAGCTAGTAATTATGTACATCTACACTAAAGAGATCATTGGCGTCATCGCCTTAATTATACACATGTAGCGTCTATTCTTTTGGACACCATACATACATAATTAAGGTGAAGACAATCAATGACCTTTTCAGTGCAGATGCACACTGGACTCAAACTCTTGTGGGAATTGGCGAAATGCCGCAAGGAAAGAGGATAATGGGCATTTGTTACTGCATTTGTAGTTGTGGATAATTTGAGAATTTGGGTCTGACAGGAGGCGTGCTACGGTGGTCCATACAAGTTGCAATGACCACTGTGTCCAGATGGTGCAACAGTCTGCGCATCTGACTAGTCAGCAGAAGACATAGGTTTGAATCCTGATCTGGCACAAATATCCAACTTCCCCCATTGATTTAAATCAAAGCCCACTCGCAGCCAGTGTCTGTAATTCCTATGATGATGATGATGATGATGATGATGATGTATGGTTTGTGGGGCGCTCAACTGCGCGGTTATCAGTGCCCGTACAAATTCCCAACCTTTACTCAGTCCAATCTCGCCACTTTCAGGAATGATGATGAAATGATGAGGACAACAAAAACAACCAGTCAACTCGAGGCAGGTGAAAATCCCTGACACTGCTGGGTGTAATTCCTTTGAGTCTTAATTCTTAGTGGCTCCTAGATCAAAACGATGTCTGTTTTTCCGGACATGTCCGAAAGAACAGACACCACATGTACTCCTATATAATGTCTATTCTTTTAGTTTGTTTGAATGTCATCAATCAACTAAACAATAATTTGTACATTAAAATGTTATACAAGTTAATAATAGACGCTAAATGCTACATTATAAACTAAAATGCTGCGGTGGAGAAAATGTGGGGGACATTTGCAGGGAATATTGTAAGAGATCAGAGAAGTTAGTGCCTGTGCCCCAGTAATTCATAATAAAAATGAGTAATGATATAAAAATGCTGTAGTGGAATCTTCATTAAAGCTTTCAAACTTAGGTATTACCTGCTTTTCTAACATTAGTTTTACAAAAAATTAAAAATTAAAAATTTTCGGTAAATATTAAGGAGATATAGGAGAAACAAGATTCTTTAGTCTAGCTCCAATGGCTTCTTAATTTGGTTTTCTTCGAGCAAACTACAGGTGCATGGTTCTCTCGAATTCCAAACAGATCATTCCTTCGACTAAAAGTAACCCCATACCGCAACACAGAGTCTTTAATGTGAGCTAATGGCTCAGAGAGTAGGTTTCAGACGATAAACGGCAGTGTTTTGAGGACCTCCAGCAGGATCCAGCCTAGCATAATGTTAGGTTGTCCCGACACTGCAGTAGCTTCTGGATGGCTAACTGCTGATTCCGTGAATGTTATGAATAAAATATTGTTTTTTACTGCTAACAGACATATTATTTATTTATTCGTTAATTTAATAACTGCTACATGTCTTGAAGATGTTTTGCTCATCATTAGGGCATATTATTACATATGTGAAAAATAATCTAGAATTAACTGTTTCATAATTTATGAACTTTTTTTAATATTGATGCAGCCATATTGAATGTTATAAATCGTCAAATAGTCAGTTACAGAGATTATTGTATTAGAAATGCAATGAAATCGCCTGATGAAGGCAAGACATACTCAAAATACATAACAACCCACTACAATAATAAATATAAATATTATTTGTACAAAATGTACAATACCCTTTGAATAAAATAAATAATTTACACAATAACTTGTTCACTAGGTATCATATTCTTACAGCAAATAGGTGAGCGTCTTTTACTATTTTCTCTTATTTTATGCAGACTGAAACCCCATCTTTGTTGTTGATGCAATGATATTTAGCATCTAGCAAATGTCTTGTGTTTAGTTCCTTGCTTCTCCTCTGCCTAGCAAATGAGTTGGTTCTGGACTCACATACAACAGAACGATGGTTCAAATCCCTGTCTGGCTATTGTGATTTAGGTTTCCTGTGGTTTCACTAAATAAGAGTAGCTTAAGGTGAATAGTAAAACTGTTGAATTGAGGAGGACGTCCCATTCAAAAATAAATTGCACAATTTTTTATAGATGTTACTGATTTTGTTTGTGAACTGGTTGTTATGCCGTGCCATATTGCGTTCGTGTTTTGGGACGCATTTTCTGGTGTGACTGTGCATTTTGTGTTACAGTTTTGTGTTAGTACATCTGAACTGGTCTTAGTTTCTCTGTCTTCTGTATGAGTTTTATTTTAATTGTGTTGTGTAGCTTACGTATTATATTGTTGTTGTATCTATTCTTCTGTGCTATGGAGATGATCACGTTTAGTTCAGCTTAATAATTAGTTTTCCTTAGAGGTGTTATCCCTTGTCTGTATAACATATGTGTGATGATACCTACTGTCTGAGAATGTAGGTGGATTGACTTGCTGTGTATTATCGTGTCTGTAGCTGTTTATTTTCTTAATACATTGAAGATGTATCTGTAGTTTTGTAAGGTCAAGGTAGCGCATTGATTCTTTGGTTTCCATTTTCATAGTGAAGTGAATGTCATGGAGTGTTTTACATATCTGCAGGCATAAATTTTTTATACTTTTTTGTGGTTCGTCAGAGAGGCATGTGACATCAGCTATATACTTGTGTCAGTATAAGATTTTGTAGCTTTTTTATTTTAACTGATTCTGCAAACATTCTGTTTTCAATGTTATTAACTAAGATATTTGCTGGTATGCACGAGTATGGCCTTCCGTTGGGATGCCTTCCTTTATAAATAGATGAATTGTTAAATTGAATGTAGTTTCGCTTTGTGATCACTTCTGTAGTTTGTATCAACTCCTCTGTAGTAGTATTTGGGATTTCTAGGCTTCCTGGCAGCTGTTCTTTTATGGTACTGAATGTCTCACTGAGTGAAAGTATATGTATATTCAACGCAAAAAAGAGAGTTTTGCTATTGGCAGATTGATGATAAGGAACTTTATATATTTCTGTTGTTCCCTAGTTTGTAATGTTCAGCTAAGTATTAGTGTGCAAACTTTGCAATGGTACATGTGAGAGTATTTTTGAAATTGACAGTTGGTCTCAGGGAGTTATTGTCCTTATACATTTTGCTCAGCTTCTGAGGATTTATGCTGCTGAGCTTTTTTTTGTTTTTTTTTTTATTGCGGTTTTTTGTGTGTGTTATTTTTAGAACCTTTTTGACATTCTAGTGCATTCTTCAGTTTCTTTTGGAATCTAAAAGTAGGTTCAGCCTTTATACACATCTTATAAAGCCTGGTAGAGGAATTTTATATCTTCTACCTGGGCTCGGGTCATATCTTCAATATATTAAAGCAAGGAAGAGCCCTACACACACATGTTATTTTAATGTATCGTCTTCATCATCATTTCATCCTCGTCGATATGCAAGTCGCTGAAGTGGCGTCAGCTAAAAAGAATTGCACCAGGCGACCGGCCTACCCGATGGGAGGCCCTAGCCACACGTCATTTCAGTGTACAGAAGTCTCTATGCCACAAAGAAAAACCCATCAAGAATTACATGGTTGTAAGAGACTGAGAATCTTATAAGAGTGATCCTGGACAAAACATAAGCATTTCCTAGAAATGGGCTGAAACTGATGAAGTAGTGAATGCTGAACTCTATAATGAGATGCAATGCTACGTATTTAAACATAATGGCACATGAGTGAAACTAAACGTCATTTCTCTGTCGGAAAAACTAATACATAGCTTGTCATCATACACAGTGTGCAAGCAGAAATGATGAAGTCAAGATTAAGTACTTGAACTGAGCTGAGGCAAAGTAAGTAATCTGACAGTACATCATCAATTCCAGTAGAACTCCGTTTCAGGCTCAGTGGTAACATGTGTTGTGAACCAGGACATTTACCCATGAGATACTCGATGTCCACAGCATAAGCTAACAGAAACTGATTAGCGGTAGTTGCCCATCACTTGCTCCGAAAGTCAGAGTGATCGAGATTCACGACCTACCGTAGTTGGTGCTTATTATTGATTCCACTGCAGTTCCCTCTCAATACAAACTGTCTCCATAAACAGCAATACATCTTGTGAATTGTCCTTGTCGATATTTTATGCCAAACGCCAAAACTCGCCCACCTTCGAGAGATGCATAGTGCTGGGATTGTACCGTGTAGCTCCGAGTCCGTGGGTGCTATGGTGTGGGGGTACTTCTGTCCAGCGAAGCTGATGATGATTCACCTTCCGGTGCGCTATTCTGGATAGCGGCGTCTACCTCGATGAAGGTGTCGTGTAGATAGATGACAGTTGGGGGAGCGCCAGAGGAGTGAAATCCTATGACTGCCAAAAAACTTCTCCCGTCACCAACCCTTACCACTTGTGTCTGGCAATTGTAAGGGGGGGGGGGTATAATGTAGATAATGTAGAATGTCCCTAATTGAAGTTTGTACCAAGGCTTGCTACCCTCCACTGTCTGCGACTGGATCTTCTGTTTCCGATGTCGCTCCCCTAGACTGGCCTTGAATGTTGTTTAAGAGGCCACAAGTTGATTTTGGTAACGCCTTCCTTGGTTGTCGCAGTTTATATCATCTGTCTGTGCGTGGCCTCCACCTAATATTGATAATACTAATAATTTCACTTGGCTCAATGGCCTAGTGCATGTCTTTCAATTCGACGCCACTTCGGCGAATTACCTGTCCCTAACCTACTCCAGTTATCCAACTGGGAAAAGAGGACCTACAGTTTAACGTAGAATCCGAGCCATTTGCGCTTGTCTTTTCCAGCGAATCGTCCCGTCAATGAAAGGTGAAGGCTAGGTTAAAGGCAGAGTGAAAAAAATCCGTGGTCTCACAAGTGTTCGATCCCGCGAACTTTCAGATTTCACCCACGCACTTGACTGCAAGACCACCAACCCTTACATAATAATCGTGATCTCTCAAATGTTCGTAGACACACCAGACTGCCTGGTGAAAATGAGATATAATGTGCGCACGTATCATGGCGAGGGCTTAGATATAGGAGCTGCAGTAAAGTTCGTCTTCATTTTCCAAGAAATATCCTAGTGCAACTTTTATCTTTTACTGATGAGTTTCGAAATGTACTGAAGAATTGATTCAGTGGTGTCCTCGTTGTGACTTTTTCCCTTTGTTCTGATCATTTGTCATTAAAATGTCTGTAGTATCCACTATGCTCCCTCATAACTTTCCATGTGGAAATGTGGAGACGTTACGTGTTTGAGGCCACTTCTTCCACAAAATTTCCCGAATTTCTTGGCCATGAATTATGCCCCATTACCCATGACAAAAAAGTCTGTGTCACGCCTTCACTGGATAGAATTTTAGCTAGAATTCGAATCATGACATTGGTGGTGGTTGTCTTCAATCTTATGATGTATAAAATATTGGAGATTGAATCTACTACCACCAATTCCACAGAATTTTTGAATGACCCAGCAAAAGCTACGTGGATGCGCTGCCAGTAAATATATAGACATGTTTGTTGTTTCACTTTGGTCACCCCCAGCGGAGTCTGTATGGGAAACTGCGGACGTGGTGTTCCAGAACTTGGGGAATCACCACGCAGTTGTATTGTGGGTTTTAAGTTAATATCAATGCTCTATCGACCGAAGAAATTTGGTGACGTGATGCAAAGAATCTCTGCAGCGCGAGTTTTTCAGCTTGCTACGTGACCGCGCCCACTCATCACCGATTTCGTCCGAATGGCCACATATTTAGAAAAATTAGCTTTTTGACGTGTGTCGGATGAGGCATGAACCATTTATGTTAGCGTAGTTTCCATCCCGCTATTGGCTATTTTTTTCTGACGCTTGGTCATCTCGAGCTCCCATTACCGACGCTTTCACTTCCAGTCAAGCACTGCATATACCATAAATTTGTACGAAATCGGTGAAATGTACAGGGTGTCTCACCCAATTTTGTCACCTCATTTATTTTCAATGTGAAAAATGCAATTGGCCCGGGATGCACCTATATCAGTGGCTCACACGATGAGCGGGAGTGAACATGTAAAAAAACATCACTTTCGAAACATATTTGCGGTTTTTTAAGTGGCATATGTGTGTTTTTTCTACCAAAATGAAAACTAGAGGTACAATTAGTTATAGCAGACTTGGTTTCACTGAAATACTTTAAATAATGGAAACGGTACCACAGTTCCTGCTTTAATGCTGGTTGCCTGCACTGGCCTTTTTCGGCTTAATTATATGTAGAAACTGAGATGCCATTGTCATCCTTTAAAGTCTACGTATTTGAGAAGATATGAGATTTGGAACAGCGAAACAAGTCTGCCATCACTAACTGACCTCTAGTTTTCATCTCCCTAGAAAAAACAAACATGTGCCACAAAACAACGTAACTTTGTTTTGAAAGTGATGTTTGTTTATATTTATCGATTGCACATTTCTGCCCATTTTGTGAGCGACGGACATAACTGAATCCCTGGCCAGTTGCATTTTTCACATTTTGTTTCGTTTAGGAAATGTATGAGATGGCAGGACTAGGTGGGATACATAGTATGTAAGGTGACGACAGCCAAAGATCCTTTATTTCAGTGCAAATGCACATCATGCACGATCTCTTGCGGGAAACATGAACCGTGGGTAAGCGGTTCATGGGTTCAAGTGGCTCTGAGCTCTATGGGACTTAACTTCTAAGGTCATCAGTCCCCTAGAACTTAGAACTACTTAAACCTAACTAACCTAAGGACATCACACACAACCATGTCCGAGGCAGGATTCGAACCTGCGACCGTAGCGGTCTCGCGGTTCCAGACTGTAGCGCCTAGAACTGCACGGCCACCCCGGCCGGCCGGTTCATGGGTATCTGACACAGCGTCAGTAGTGGTAAACAGGCTGGGAAATGTGCTTGGTTGGCCGATGTGACAGATCTTAATTTGGTTCAGCCATAACGCATAAGTCATTTAATAAGTATCGAAACACCGTGTGGGGTAAAGATGCAATATAAACACGCCAGCGCCAAGAACGAGATATATGTGAAAGGAGAAATTGACATATATCTATATTCTAATGTTTCCTTAAGCCGATATCAAATTTTTCACTTTTCAAACTATGTCTCTTCCTGTCCGTGATTCTGGGTGGAAGGGTTGCGTGTGTGGCGGACAGCTATGTGTATTTGCTTAAAGTTTTTTTTTACAATATATCTTCTGGAAAGGGAGGCAGTTTCTTTCATTTCTAAATGAAACCTGGATGCACCGCAGCCTGCGATCGTCGGATACAACGGCGACATTATTTATTATTGTATTATGCTGCATTCTTGAGCACGGTGATGGACAGTGCTTCCTTTTCTTCCAGAAAGAAGAGGTAAATATCGCTCTGCTCAAAGGAGAATTAATGCGTTAATCAATTTAGACTGTTTCAGTGGTAACTGAAGCGAGAGACGAGTGAACTGCTGCTGGTGAAAGTATCCGCCAGCCACACACCTCGAAACAATCCACAATATCCGCACCTCCTTGCGGCGACAGTACTTAAATGATTATTATACCGTGGCGGTTAAGGTACCGCTCGCATTAAGCGGAAAATTCGGGTTCGATTCCCTATCCGGCACAAGTTTTTTCCTCTTACGATTGATTCATTTCAGTGTCCAAATGCGGCTAGCGTCATTATAAACCTTTGTGCAATGAAATCGGTGATGACGAGTGGGCGCGATCCCCGTGTTAGTCGTGCTACCGGTTACGGCCATCTTGTGTAACATTTGTTAGGATGTCATCCTTGCTGATGAATTTCGCAGTAGTATGCCCGGTTACTGGAAAATTGTTTATAGCCTCCTGATGCTCAAAGTTAAGAAACGAGCAACTTTATTCTTGTGAAAGGCGGTTCTCAGTTTGAAAGCGCCTCTGCTTTGGTTTAATTTACATGTATACTCTGTAAGCCACAGCAGAGTGCGTACCAATATCATCGATTTTCTGTCCTGTTACTTGCATCTATTGAGCGATGGGAAAATATCTGTCTAATCTCTCATATCTTATATACATGACTGCTATGTGAGATACCCGATAGTGGCAGCATTAATGCTCTCACACTCTTCGCAGAATTCATTTTCTCTAAATTTGCTTAACAAGTTTTCGCGGAAATTACGTCGTCCCTCTTCTAAGGATTCCCATTTAATTTCCTCGAACCTTTTAATTGCCCTTTCATAAGTGTTACATCGACCAGTTATGATCAATACGGAGTGTCTCTGAATTTGTCGTTGTTTGTTGTCATGCCTACCTGATAAGGATTCTAAACACTGGAACAATACTCTAGAGCTTCTCGCATTATCGCCTTGTGTGCCACTTGCTTTACAGACGCTCTACACTTTCCCAGAATCCTTCCAACATATCTAAGCCTCCATTCGCCTTCCCTAAACAGGCTTAATGTTTTCGTCCCATTTCATATCACTTCTTAGTATTACCCCTAAATACTTACAAGAACTGGTACACTCAAGATGTTTGCCACTGATCTCTTAATCAGTTACTATCGGGTTCTTTCACTTTGTTACAGGGACTATCTTACGGTTATCCACTTTTAAGAGGGCTGCGATTCACTACATCAAGAGAAAATTTTGTTAAAGTCTTTTCGCATTTCCTGACGATTCTTCCTACAGGCAACACTATGGGCGAACAATCACATAGTGTCACCTTTCTTATCTGATAAATCGTTTATGTAAGAGGGTGGATCAAAACGTAGTAAACATATAACGGCGGAATTAGTACAGATCATAACCGTAACTGCCCTCTACACAACAGTACCCGTTCAATAGAGTACCCATGCATTTGTACACTTTTGCACCATGTTCAACCCAGGCGCCAGAGCCCGTTTGGAAAAATGCAGGGTTTCACTTCTTCACACATGATTTTAAAAATCCAGGTTTTGCTGTTGAGAATGGACTCTAATGCGTCTGTATCCTCGAACCACTTCATTAGCACGTCCTCGACTGTTACAGATGCTGTCGCCTGGTCGCTACGCAGTTTGTCTGCCACCCATTTCTCCATTACCAAACTTCTTCACCCAAAGGCGCACGTTTCTGATGTCCATTACAGCGTCCCCACGCACTTTCTTCTTGAGTGGGGTTAAAACAGCTTTAAAATCGTGGATCAAGAAGCAAAATGTAGCATTCTTTCAAACGGGCTCTGATGCCTGTATTCCACAAAAAGTGTACAAATGCGTGGCGACTATCTTGAACGTTGTGTACAGGGCAGTTCAGGCTATGACCTACACTATGCTTTTATGTGATCATTATTAAAATTTTTCTGAAATAGGAGGCATTACTTTTTGATTCACCCTCGTATGTAGAGAACATCAATGAAGATTTAATGAAGGAAGGGTGGAGATTAAACGTTAACGTCCCATCGTCTATGAAGTCATTACCGACAGATTGGGGAAGGGTGGGAGAGGAATTTGGCCGTGCTCTTGTCATCTGTAGTGATTTACAGAAACAACACAAATACTGAAACTGCAATGCCGTGATGCTCCGCACTCCGTTACCCGTCACATTATTTATTTATTTCTTAACATAATATATTATTCCGCCGCATTTCGAGCACGTGTTGACAATCATCAGGCGATTTTATTACTTACTTAAGACAATACCACGTAATGAAATAATATCCCAAATTAATCGTTCGATAAACTGCAAACTATGTTAAATATAATCTTGACGCAGTTTCATTGAACATTATAAATTATCAAATAGTTAATTTTGGGGAATATTTCAGTAACTTTTGTTTTCTTATGCATACTATAAAATCGCCTGTTGACGAGCAAAAAATATGCTCGAAACGCTTACAATATAATATAACAAGAAATGAGTAATTACCGTGACTCTTACCAGAACAAAACAAATAATTTATACAATATCTTGTTCTTTAGGTATCGGTCCGTGCAAGACAGTGCATTGTAGCAATATGTTCCTGAAAGCTGCATGCAGAAATACTGTTTTCAGGGGACCATATGTCGGGTACTTTTGATGTTGTGTCTAGGAATCCTGCATCCTGTGTTCGCTAGACAAGCAATCAAATAACTCGCATTGATGAGTTTTATTACGACAAAAACAGTTACAATACTTAACTTTGAAATGTGTCGCAAGCAACGGGCGACATACAAAATAATCAGTCTTCTTCAGAATAGACAAATACAAGACTGCGGTGCATAGAGATTCCTAACAAAGTCACTAACGTTGACGCTGCTATGGAAGTGGCCGTCAGCAGTCGGGCGCGGCGCGTATGTCCTCTTCATCTAGGGGCCAGGGCTGTCGCGTTGTCGTCCTGGAAGGGGGTCGGTCAGCGTGCGATTGGCTGACTTCTTCTCACAGCCTTCTTTTCTTTGTCGTTCCCAACTGACGTACCGGCGCTGATTTTCCGCCATAATAGTTTATCACAGAGATAAGGTTTTTGTATGTCCATCCTTTTGGCTGGAGGTCTTGGGGACCACGACCGTTCACTACCCCTTCTTCACAAAAAAATTTGATATGTGAACATATTCGCGCTTTTTGTGCTGAAAAAGAGTAGCAGAGAGGCAGTGAAAGAGAGAATAGACAGTGCCTGTGGGAGAGAAAGAGAGAGTAGACAGACTTGGTGGGAGAGAGCAACTGACAGTTAAAGAGAAAGAGAGATGATAAACACAATAGCAATGGGAGCCAAAGAGAGAGGAGATAGTGACGGTGGTGAGAAACAGGGGCAGTAAAAGGGAGAGAGACATGGATGGAGATAGTAGCAATGCGAGCAAAAGAGAGAGGAGACAGCGTAAACGAAAAAGAGAGATCAGTGGAGACTACACATACTGTAGGCTTGGGAGAATTGAACATTACCCTCCCTCTCTGCCCCCCCCCCCCCCCCCGCCATTCCGATGAACGTTAACAAAAAAAAAATTTGCCCTTTTCCCCCTAACCTTTACCCACGTGTCAAAGGTTCCCAGTCTAGGGGTCAAAACCTCGAGCAAACCATACCCAAGGACATGTGTGGAGAGGAGACAGTGGTGGCTGGAGAGAAAGACAGCACACTGTAAGCGGGAAAGAAAGAGACATTGGTAACAGGAAAGAAAAGGAATCGGATAAAGAGAATAGCAGTGGGACAGACTGACTCCGAAAGCAGCGGAGAATGAGGCCCTGGTGAGGAAGACAGAGAGAATGGGGTGAAGACAGTGACACTGGGAGAGACAGACAGGACAAAGAGCCAAAGGGGGGATAAGGAGCTTGCAATGGATGGGAGAAGATTTTGTGTTAACCTTACATTATTTGTACTTATTTGTTGTTTACATATGTTAAAAGTATGTAAATGCGTTGAAGTATGTAAATAATATGTCAAAACTTTACTGACGTGCAGAATTTGTTTTATATAAGCAACACACCCTGCTGTAATCGGGGGAAGAAGGGAAACTTCGAACAGTTCCCCTGTCGAAGCACACAAAAAAGGCGAGTATGCTGCTCTTTAAAAGGAGTGGCAGTGAGAGGGAGATGCTGAGTATGAACGCTTCACTAGAAAGAGAGACTGAATAAAAGGATTTTGAGTGTTCTGTGTTAAAAGTGTGCAGATATGCTCACATGCCGAAATATTTGGTCAGGAAGGCGGAATGACGACAGGCATCTAGTTCCCCGCTTTTCTGCTGGAGTCTTTTAAAGAAGAGCATATTCACCTTTCTTGTGCTTCGACAGGAGCATTTTTCAACTGGTCATATTTTTCAACAAGTTTTCCCCCGCTGCTGTGCGACTCCAAGAGAAAGGTGCAATAAAGAATCGAGATTACTCAAACCACAGGTCTCGCACTGGGGGTTGATTCCTTGGCCCTAAGCAGAGAGTTTGGTGCAATGATTGCAAATGACAAGTTAAAACTGTATACGGGACGGAGGACACCGTGACAAATTGAAGATTTGAGTCGGACCGGATGACGTTTTCGGATGGACTAATCGGTTATAAAAGGCAAGGATACGGATTCAAATCGCAGTCTGGAACAAAATGTAACTTTCCACTTAAAGATCACCGCTGCAAACACCCTCCTAAGAGTGAACGAATTGATCTTTGCTTCACATTTTCAAGATCTTCATACCCTTTTTGGTTGCTTCAGTAGTCTACATGTACTTCGAAGATACGACGTAAACGTATGATGAGACAATGGCTGATGAGTGTTCAGTTGCGTTTCGAAGTTCTATTGCTAAATTAAATAACAAATTTTAGACGGCAGTGTAATAAACAACTGAAGGCGAATTGCATTGGTAAACATTATGACCACTGGCCCCCGCGAAGCTGGGTGCCACCTGGTGACGTTGCGGGCTCGTGACTCAATATGAAATATATATAAACACAGTAGAGACGGATGGGGATCACCCTAGCGAAGATATGTACTGAAATGGGGAAATCCTCTGAGGTAAATTACTTTGTCGAAGGACGGATTATTATTACGCAAAGACTGTGAACGAGTACCTCGACAATGGCGGTGATGGTCGCATGTTCACGTGCTACAGTCATGAGCATCCACGGAAAGAGTTAGACGGACATAGAAACTACCACTAGGCGCTAAACCGTTGAACGTCCACGACTCTTCACAAAACTTGGGGTTCGGAGGCTTGTCTGCTCTGTAAAGTAGGATAGATGGTGATCTGTGGCATATCTGGTGAAAGAGCACATTGCTGGTGCATACCGTTCCTCGTAGATTATTGAACATGGAACTTCGCACCAGATCACCTCTACGTGTTCACACTTTGATTCAATGGCATCGTCTATTACGATTTCAGTGGACGCTAGACAATCGAGATTCGAACTTAGACCAATGGAAACCTGTCGGATCTTCGGACGAATCACATTTTTGCTGCACTTGGTCGATGGTCGTCTTCACAAACGCCGTCATCGAGGTGAACGGCGGCTCGTAACGTGCAGCACGCCAGTTACGCAGGCTGGTGGGAGCAGTATTATGCTGCGGGAGACATTTTCCTGCGCTCGCATGTGACCTGTGGTTGTAATCGAAGACACGCTGACAGCGGCGAACCACATGCTTCCCTTAATCCTTGATGCCTTCCCCGACGGTGATGTCTTCTTTCAGCAGTATATTTGTCCGTGTCTTGGAGCCAGAATCCTTCTACAGTGGTTTGAGGAGCATTATGGTGAACACAATTCGCCTGATATATATACTATAGAACCCACCTGGGTCGCTAACTGGCGTCATCGTCCATCGTCACGTACACAAATCAGCGATCCGTTATTTACGCGAATTACGTGACCTGTGCGTAGACGTTTAGTGCCACATACCTCCACAAACCTATCAACAAACTGAAACTTCCTGGCAGATTAAAACTGTGTGCCGGACCGAGACTCGAACTCAGGACCTATGCCTTTCGCAGGCATGTGCTCTACCAACTGAGCCACCCAAGCACGACTCACGCCCTGCCCTCACAGCTTTACTTTTGCCAGTACCTCGTCTCCTACCTTACAAACTTTACAGAAGCTCTTCTGCGAACCTTGCAGAACTAGCTCTCCTGAGAGAGAGGATATTGCGGAGACATGGCTTAGCCACAGCCTGGGGGATGTTTCCAGAGTGAGATTTTCACTCTGCAGCGGAGTGTGCGCTGATATGAAACTTCCTGGCATTTTAAAAATGTGTGCTGGACCGAGACTCGAACTCGGGACCTATACTTTTCGCGGGCATGTGCTCTACCAACTGAGCCACCCAAGCACGACTCACGCCCCGCCCTCACAGCTTTCCTTCTACTGCAGAGTGAAAATCTCATTCTGGAAACATCCTCTATGCTGTGGCTAAGCCATGTCTCCGCAATATCCTTTCTTTCAGGAGTGCTAGTTCTGCTAGGTTCGCAGAAGAGCTTCTGTAAAGTTTGGAAGGTAGAGACGAGGTACTGGCAAAAGTAAAGCTGTGAGGGCGGGGCGTGAGTCGTGCTTGGGTGGCTCAGTTGGTAGAGCAGATGCCTGTGAAAGGCAAAGGTCCCGAGTTCGAGTCTCGGTCCGGTACACAGTTTTAATCTGCCAGAAAGTTTCATATCAGCGCACACTCCGCTGCAAAGTGAAAATCTCATTCTATCAACAAACTGTTGGACCTGTGATACGCAGATTCAGTGATGTATTTCGACCCAAAGACGAATAAACAAGCTATTATGCAGGTGGTCATAATGTCTTGGCTCGTCAGTGTGTAGTCAATAAAAAAGTATTTCGACCCAAAGACGAATAAACAAGCTATTATGCAGGTGGTCATAATGTCTTGGCTCGTCAGTGTGTAGTCAATAAAAAAGGGTTAATTTCTTCCTATAGCTTCACTTTTCTAAAAGCAGTAAAGAACTTCGTAAAATCTCATTTAGGAGGGCTTGCTGAAATGCAGTGCCTTCGAATGTTTTATATTAAAACTCTTCATGCTTTTAAAATGAAACAAATGTTATAAACGTTCTAGATTGCGGACTGATGACCTCAGATGTTAAGTCCCATAGTACTCAGAGTCATTTGAACCATTTTTTTTGTACGTATTTGCCGCTCTCTGCCACTAGAGGGCTCCGAATTATGCCTTGTAACACGGTGGTGTGTATCATAACTATGTCGCTGAGTGAAAAACTGCACGCTATAATCGCGTTTCGAATTCGAAGAGTTTGTCCACACATGGAACACCCTCTCCTTCAGAATGACAATGCCAGGCCACATACTAGCACTACATCTGCAACAAGCCGACACCTTGGGTTCATTGTCATCGATCATCCTCAGTACAGTCCCGACTGGGCCCCATCCGATTTTCATCTGTTTCCAGATATTAAAGAACACCTTCGAGGACTTTACTTTGATTGTGATGAAGCGGTGCAAGCAGAAATGAGGTTGTGGTTCCGTCAACAAAATCAGACGTTCTACAGCGACGGTATCAAGAAACTGGTCTCTCATTAGGTGAAATGTGTTCGTCGCCAGGGCGATTACGAAACAGACATGTAGACATAAAGAATAAACACGTATTACGTCAATAACGTTTGTTTTATTTAAAAAGTGTTAAGAATTAGCAAATAAAAGATTCGGTTGCATTACTTTTCTGCACGACCTTGTACTTTTTTTGATTTGTGGCTTGCTGCTTTCATTATCATTTTTAGGCATAACGTCGAGAACCAAATATCTTAATAAAAAGAAGACCAGTTTGCCGTAAGGAACAGTCCAATTCATTTATCTGAAAGATAAGATTTGGAGTGCAGTTTTAATTAATAGTGAACAAATTTATGAATCGTATGAAAATGAAACCTCCAATTATTAAAGTGTCACTTTCAAGTAGTAATACGCCATTAGTTTTTCCGTAGGGACAGTATGTTCGTACCACAGCGCATCTGTGCTATAAAGTTCGGAAAGTACGGACGTCCACAGCGAGTCAACGTTGCCTTGGTTCCGTCTCCACACAGGACGGCACACCTAAACACTGGCAGCTGTCCACGCAAAAAGAAACAAGCTATTTTTAAGAGACAGCAACTCAAGCGCTGAACTCCCATCCGCGACTCAGCTATTAGAGTGCAGTGCAAGTTAAGATCTGAAGTATAAGATCAAAACAACTAGCTGTCGGTAAGTAATAATTTCCCCATCCCTCTCAGATTGCATTATTTCTCACGTGTTTTAAAGGAGTGGAATTACTTTCAGTTTCCGTACGACGAATCTAGGTTATATTTTTCAGGAAATTACAAAAAGTTGTGACTTTTTCGATTTATTTATCCTGTCTGAATTACAAAAAATACGATAATGTAAACGTGACATCTAAAAGAAGCAAAATCTTTAGAGTTTATGAACTGAGAATTTATATTGACATTTTGATTACACAATGGAAACATGGAAACTACTTTAGGGGGAATTTTGATGTGGAAACATGGTCCGAGAGGAATGTTGATAGGTATCGTGTCAACATCACACTTGCTGATAACGAATGTGCGTCGTTTATCAGAAAGGAACTGACAATATTTCAAATAGCTTTATGGGCAAAAAAGCTAACTTAAGTGACAAAATGATGTTGCAGAATGGTTAAGACAACAGACTAGCGTCCGAGACGACTGAATGTCAACACCAACCTCGTCATTTTGATTTACGTGTTCTGTGGTTATGTAGACGGCTTAAGAAGAATATCATGATGGTTTCTTCCAAGGTTATGGCCAATTTCTTTTCCAAATCTTAGATTGTGCTCTCTTTCCAATTACTGCTTTATAGATGGGAGATTTAATCCTTCTTTTCCTGCTTTTCATTAAACGTATAAAATATACGATATTGCAAAAATACAATTTTATTTTGTCAAGAAGTGGAACGACTTTGATTTTCAAACAAGACGTTCTTAGGCCTGAAAAATTACGCCAGTCTAAATATTGACAGAGGAGGAGTGGAATGAAAAACCAGACAAGTGTCGGTAAGACTCACGCTCTGAGAATTCCGTACAAAATTAGTTGTGCAGTCAGATCAGTCATCTAAAGGTTTTGATGAGTGAATTTTCGAGTGGTAAAATACGTGTCGTAAATAGCCGTATCTTTTGAGTGCATTGACTTAGACCGTAGGCCTTCGTATTTGGCATTCAAGGAATATTTAATAATTAAAGAGACAAATTGATCCAGAGAAAACTGTGTATTTTTGCAAAATAAGACTTCTACTATTTATCAACATAATCTTCACCCAAATTAATACACTTGTCCCAACTACAAACTAGTTTTATTTGTACCTGATGCAAAGAGGTCTTTGTCTCGTTGCTTGAGCCATTGTTCCAAAAATTCTTTGATCTCCTCGTTCTTAATGAACTTCTTTCCGAGTATACCTCCTGGAATGGACCAAAGAAATGAAAATCCAAATCTGAACTGTAGGGTGGATAAGCTAGTATCTCCCACCCCATTTCTTCAGTGGTTGTTTGGGTCAGTTCGGCGGTGTGAGGGTGAGCATTGTCGTGTAGCAATATTATGCCTTTTCCTTTGAAATACGCGACGCTTTTTCCTGAATGCTGGCTTTATTTTATCAGCACATCTGAGTAGTAGGCACAGTTTATTGTACGCTGATCTTCCAAATAATCACAAACGACAACACCATAGGCATCCCAAAAGATGATCAACATGACTTTTCCCACTGGTCCTTCCATTCTGCGTTTCTTTCGCACAGGTTATCTGGTGCGCTTCCATTCCATGATTTATCTTTTGGACACGTTCAAAATGGTGATCCCAAGTTTCGCCACACGCTAAAATGTTGTTTAGAAAAGGGTCTCCTTCTCTCTCATAGCTTTCTTGCACGACTGTGCACACTTTGAGGCTTGTTTCCTTCTGTTACTGCATTAACTCTTTCGGGAACCGCCTTGCACTTTTTTTGCTGTACTTGAACCTGCTCTTATAACGTCATGAATTGTGCCAATACTTATTGCAACTGCTTTTGCTGTACGTTCAACTGTAACACACAGGTCTTCACGAACAATTTCGTGAATGTGGATTTCAGAGGAAGAAGCTGACATTTCAACTGGCGGAAAATATGTTGCTCGTCAGTCACTGACATTCGACCGTTTTTGGACTGTTCTACCCACTTATAAAAATTTCTGCTGTTCATACAGTGGTGTCACTCGCCAAAGCCACCACGACAGATGCGTCACTTCCAAATTCATAGGTTGGCACCAGATATGCCGAGTACCGCCGCCAGAGTCCCCCCTCTCTCTCTGCTTTTTTCCTTAGAACCCAGGCATCACAACACAGTACAGCACATACAGCTTTCACCATTCTGTAAAAGCGCTCAAGAAAAGATTTTAGGCGATTTTTCACCTTCAGAAAGCAAAACATGGATCGCTGAATGGTGTTCAACTAACGTGGAAACTACAAGCGGATGTATCGTCGTTAAATTTAATGGTGAGGTTATAGACAAAACAATGTTTATCAGTCAGCTGTTTCCTGCTCATCTCTGTGATGCGAACCTAGACTTGAAGGTACAAAACTCCCCCATAAACTGTTTCATTTCTACGTCAATTTATCTATTTGATTATTAAATGTTCCTCGTAAATTTCATCTTGGTACCTCTACCCGTTCCTAACAAAAAGAGGTCTTAATAGAAAGACAGTCAGACAGGCGTGCAACAAGGTGATCCTATAAGGGTTTCGATTTTTATCGTCTAAGGTATGCAACCCTAAAAATGAACTAGTTTGTTCGATAGTCCTTCTGTTAGCCAAATCGAATACGGTAGGAAACAAATCTACACTACTGGCCATTAAAATTTCTACACCACGAAGATGACGTGCTACAGACGCGAAATTTAATCGACAGGAAGAAGATGCTGTGATATGCAAATGATTAGCTTTTCAGAGCATTCACACTAGGTTGGCGCCGGTGGCGACACCTACAACGTACTGACATGAGGAAAGTTTCCAACCGATTTTTCATACACAAACAGCAGTTGACCGCCGTTGCCTGGCGAAACGTTGTTGTGATGCCTTGTCTAAGGAGGAGAAATGCGTACCATCACGTTTCCGACTCTGATAAAGGTCGGATCGCCTATCGCGATTGCGGTTTATCGTATCGCGACATTGCTGCTCGCGTTGATCGAGATCCAATGACTGTTAGCAGAATATGGAATCGTTGGGTTCAGGAGCATAATACGGAACGCCGTGCTGGATCCCAACGGCCTCGTATCACTAGCAGTCGAAATGACAGGCATTTTATCTGCATGGCTGTAACGGATCGTGCAGCCACGTCTCCATCCATGAGTCAACAGGTAGGGACGTTTGCAAGACGACAACCATCTGCACGAACAGTTCGACGACTTTTGCAGCAGCATGGACTATCAGCTCGGAGACCATAGCTGCGGTTACACTTGACGCTGCGTCACAGACAGGAGACCCTGCTATGGTGTACTCAACGGCGAACCTGGGTGCACGAGTTGCAAAACGTCATTTTTTCGGATGAATCCAGGTTCTGTTTGCAGCATCATGATGGTCGCATCCGTGTTTGGCGACATCGCGGTGAACACACATTGGAAGCGTCTATTCGTCATAGCCCGGCGTCATGGTATGGGGTGCGATTGGTGACACGTCTCAGTCACCTCTTGTTCACATTGACGGCACTTTGAACAGTGGACGTTACATTTCAGATGTGATACGACCCGTGGCTCTACTCTTCATTCGATCCCTACGAAACCCTACATTTCAGCAGGATAATGCACGACCGCATGTTGCAGGTCCTGTACGGGCCTTTCTGGATACAGAAAATGTTCGACTGCTGCCCTGGCCAGCACATTCTCCAGATCTCTCACCAATTGAAAACGTCTGGTCAATGGTGGCCCAGCAACTGGCTCGTCACAATACGCCAGTCATTACTCTTGATGACCTGTGGTATCGTGTTGAAGCTGCATGGGCAATTGTACCTGTACGCGCCATCAAAGCTCTGCTTGACTCAATGCCCAGGCGTATCAAGGCCGTTATTACGGCCAGACGTGGTTGTTCTGGGTACTGATTTCTCAGGATCTATGCACCCAAACTGCGTGAAAATGTAATCACATGTCAGTTCTAGTATAATATATTTGTCCAATGAATACCCGTTTATCATCTGCATTTATTCTTCGTGTAGCAATTTTAATGGCCAGTAGTGTACTTAAAAAAAGGAATATTAGTGTTTTACAATCCTTCGGCGAGGAGGACGTTAGAGGTGAACACAACGGGTTGAGAAAGGATGGGGATGGAAATCGGTTGCGCCCCTTAAAAGGGACCTTCTCAGCATTTGCCTTAATAAATTTTGTAAAATCGCGGAAGACCTAAATACGAACAGCGAAACGGTGATTTGAACCACCGCTCTCCGGAATTCAAGCCTAGTGTCTTATCACTGCGCCAACTCGTAAATCGAACCCAGCCCATCTTTCAGTAATAGAACTCGGAAGAACTTCCACTGCGTTTTTGCTATCATAAGGATAAAATCACATTATTGCGTACTTTTTTATTTACATTAGTTAACTGCAAACACCATCATTGACACAATGAACGTACCATTTGTACTGTATCTTACAGAATGTTCTGAAACTGAGGGCCGTCAACCTCAATGCAAGCATGACATCGGCGAACAAAATTCTCCTTACCCTGAGAAATTTCCCTGGTGTGTTTCGAATCACATCACAGGCAGCTACAGTTCTGGCAACGAATTCCATCATCGTAACCACTGGGGTCTCATACACAAGGGACTTTAGATATCCTCAAAGGAAATAATCAAGGGGATTCGGGTCAGGTGACCGCGCAGGCCATAGAATGGGACCTCCCCTACAGTCCAACGACTAGGAAATACTGTACCGGTACTGCTCCATCGTACTATACTGCACGTCTCTGAATAACACTGAGTAATATATGGGTCTGCTGTTGATTCATAGCATGTTCGGACGTGGAACAACGTAAACACGATACAATAGAGCCACCTTATCGACAAGTAAAGAAAACAAAATCTGCATCATGACTTACTGGTAATCAGGCTCGTCCTCCTTGTTTCCTTGCGGGAAATAAAGAATGTACACGTAAATAAACAGCGTAGTGCGTGTAAACTTGTATGCATGTTAGTTGTAAATAAGCTGGAAAACAGTAATGGTAGACAAAGCTGTAGACAAGTTTACTTCCATACTTCCTTATGCTGGATTCTCCTACCCTAGGTTACCTATCTCAAATTGTTCAGTGGAGAATACTATATGTCCTGTCACATTTTTGGACGCTTTTATGGAAACACTCTGTATGTTACAAATTACTGAGAGGGTGAGGCAACTGGAGAAGAAAAAAATATGGTACGTGGGCCGAACAGTACCCTGGAAGACGGATGATAGATGGGCAAAGGAAGTTCCTTTCTGGATTCCAAGAAATACAGACTGAGAAAATAAACTTATAGAAGATAGGTAGATGAAATTAGAGCGAATGCAGGACCAACTTTGATTCATATCGCAAAGATCGGAATGCATTGAAATATATAGAAGAGGCAGTGGGTATCAAATGATGATCATGATGTGTTATCTATTAATGTCTAACGAAATTTTTATACTAGAGAGCATTTTTAACAAATTAAAGTGTTCACTAAATGTCCGTGGAACACATTGTGTTTTTACCCCTCAGAAATTTTCATTTGAACTGTCAGATGGTATTTAACTCCATATTGGGAACCATTGTGGTAGATACCATTTTACTTTCACGTGTTACTCCACAAGAAAACTGACTGTTTTGTTAAACTGTGTACTGTCAGTATTCAGTTTTCGTTAACTCTTACCTTTGGTCCGGTTGCATCTCACTTTTTGTTTTCTGCAAGGTATACTAGGGTCACAACTGAGCTGGCTGCAGGTTGCAAAGTCTCCTTGTTGTTAGCCAGTTAGTTAGTTCAAAAATGGCTCTGAGCACTGTGGGACTTAACTGCTGAGGTCATCAGTCCCCTAGAACTTAGAACTACTTAAACCTAACTAACATAAGGACACAACACACATCCATGCCCGAGGCAGGATTCGAACCTGCGACCGTAGCGGCCGCGCGGTTTAGTTAGTTAGTTAGTTAGTTGGTTGTGGCAGGTAACAGCCAGCGAAGCCCTACAGTTCAGCGTAGCGAAATGGCGAGGAGTCTCACGGATTCTGCCCCTGATTATACCCTGATGTACCGCTGTGTGATCAAAAACGAAAAGTAAAACAACATAAACAGAAGACGAGAAACCGTATACCATCTACCGCAGCAAGAAGAATCAAAACATGGCCAAAAGACACACAAACATATGCCGAATTTGGAATTTAATAATTTGTTGAATGGCTGCTTTTATTTTTGATATCTCCTTTTTTCACTCTTTCTAGTGACGAAACTGTTCGCGAACGTTCAAAATCTGAAAACTGAATTTACTTTTCTGTGTAGTTGGCTTCTCCGACCCCAGGTTCCCTGACTCAAAGTGTTGAGCATCCTCTGTATGTCGTGTTAAATTTTTGCACGCTCTTACCGAAACACCCTGTATATATATCTCTTCATTAGTCGATGAGCCACCCTCGAACTCTGAATTGTCTTCGTATTAAAAGATGACGTCTCACTGTCATGGATCAAATCTGTTAGTACGAATTGTGTGTTAGCGTTCAGTTTCATACATATTAAAAGCTTCATTTCGAGCATTTATTTAATTAACCAACAGCACTCAAAGCCGGCTGTATTCTTCCAGTCACTGCTTCTGCTGCCCATTCAGTAGCAGTAACCACTTGGCATCAGTAACAAATTTTAATACTATTTTTTTCGTATCTGCAAAATTGACTTGGGCTCTTAGGGCTGTTTCAGTGGATGAAGGAATATTGTCAGTGGGATAAATGTGTTAAAATTTATGGCAATTACTTTAGAAATAACAAAGTTTACTTACTTTTTTCCCATCTGCCTCGTTTTCATTTGATTGTCCCTTATACGTTTCGTCTCAAACACATTGCCGAAATTTCTCGAGTCTCACTTTTCGCAAATGTTGCTGATCTGCATAGAGAAATAGCAATAATGCGTAATATCGGCTGTTGGTGCAGAGGTTTGCAACCGAACTTCAACATAAAAGTAAGTAACTTATTGCGCACAAACAGGCGGAAAGCCCCGTTATTGATTCATTAGACGATTGCCGAACCCTCACTGGAAACAGCCACGTCCATGAAATATCTGCGTGTATGCTTACAGAGTGGCTGAAAGCGGAACCACAACACGAAGCTAATCGTAGCAAAAGAAGATGGCAGACGGATTCATTTAAAGAATCCTCAGGAAACGTAGTCCACGCAGGAATTACGTTGTTTACTAAATTTTCGTTCGACCGATACTGGAATATTGTTTGTCAGGGTCCAAACCCTCCCACGTAGGCTTAACAGAGGAAGTATGGGAGATTCAAAAAAGAGCAGAGCGTTTTGTGACGATTTCGTTCAGTAAGCGCGGAAGTGTCGCGGAAATGCTCATCCAGTTCCACTGGCGGTTGCTACAAGACAGTAGTTGTGGAACACGGTGTGGCGCATTCGTTCGTAGAAGAGTCACCCAATATATTGCTTTCTCCTACACATATCTCGCCAAAATACCATGAACAGAGATACGAGTTCAGATAGAGGCTCAGCTACATTCGTTCTCCCGCACACCATTCGCGTGTGGAAAGGAAGGGGAAGTGGCAAAGGTAAACCAAGTACCTCTACAATGCATCGTAACGTAAGTTGCCGGGTATAAAAGTATAGATTTAGACGTAGATTTTGTTGATGTTGTGGTCTTTAGCTCACAGACTAGTTTGATGCAGATCTCCATCTACTCCACCCTGTGCAAGCTTCTTCATCTCCGAGTAACTGCTGCAACCTACATCCTTCTCAATCTGCTTAGTGTATGCATCTCTTGGTCTCCCTCTACTATTTTTACCCTCCACGCTTCCCTCCAATATTAAATTTGTGATCCCTTGATGCCTCAGAACGTGCCCTACCAACCGATCCCTTCATTTAATCAGGTTATGCCAGAAATTCCTTTTCTCCCCAATTCTATTCAGCACCTCCTCATTAGTTACATGATCTACCCATCTAATCCTCAGCATTCTTCTGTAGGACCACATTTCGAAAGCTTCTATTCTCTTGTTGTCTAAACTATTCATCGTCCATGTTTCGCTTCCATACATGGCCACATTTCATAGAAATACTTTCAGAAAAGATTTCCTGACACTTAAATCTATACTTGATGTTAAAAAATTTCTCTTCTTCAGAAACGCCTTCCTTGCCAGTGCCAGTCTACCTTTTATATCCTCTCTATTTCGACCATCATCAGTTATCTTACTTCCCAAATAGAAAAACTCATCTAGTACCTTAAGTGTCTCATTTCCTAATCTTATTCCCTCAGCATCACCTGATTTAATTTGACTACGTTCCATTATCCTCGTTTTGCTTTTGTTGATGTTCATCTTATATCCTCCTTTCAAGACACTGTCCATTCCGTTCAACTGCTCTTCCAGGTCCTTTGCTGTCTCTGACAGAACTGCAATGTCATCGGCAAACCTCAAAGTTTTTATATCTTCTCTATGGATTTTAATTCCTACTCCAAATTTTTCTTTCGTTTCATTTACTGCTTGCTCAATATACATATTGAATAACATCGGGGATAGGCTACAACGCTGTCTCACTCCCTTTTCAATCATTGCTTCCCTTTCGTGCCCCTCGACTCTTATACTTGCCATCTGGTTCCTCTACAAATTGTAAATAGCTTTTCGCTCCCTGTATTTTGCCCCTGTCACCTTCAGAATTTGAAAGAGAGTACTCCATTCAACACTGTCAAAAGCTTACTCCTAGTCTACAAATGCTAGGAAAGTAGGTTTGCTTTTCCTTAATCTAACTTCTAACATAAGTCGTAGGGTCAGTATTACCTCACGTGTTCCAACATTTCTACGGAATCCGAACTGATCTTCACCAAGGTCAGCTTGTACCAGTTTTTCCATTCGTCTGTAAAGAATTGATTTTGCAGCCGTGACTTACGAGTTCGGTAGTTTTCAGACCTGTCAACACCTGCTTTCTTTGGGATTGGAATTATTAAATTTTTCTTGAAGTCTGAGGATATTTCGCCTGCCTCATACATCTTGCTCACCAGATGGTAGAGTTTTGTCATAACTGGCTCTCCCAAGGCTATCAGTAGTTCTAATGGAATGTTGTCTACTCCCGGGGTCTTGTTTCGACTTAGGTCTTTCAGTGCTCTGTCAAATTCTTCACACAGTATCACATCTCTCATTTCATCTTCACTTACGTCCTCTTCCATTTCCATAACATTGCCCTCAAGATTTTGTATTTATAACCTTGTATTCACCTGACCATAAGTCTTGTTCCTCCTGCCACCGAACGTCACTAATTCCCACCTTTAACCTATCCATTTGCTTTTTTAAGTTTTCTAGCTTACCTGCCCGATTAAGGAATCTGACATTCCACGCTCCGACCTGTAGAACGCCAGTTTTCTTTCTCCTGATACTGACGTCCTCCTGAGTAGTCCCCGCCCGGATATCAGAATGGGGGACTATTTTACCTCAGATTTATTGTCACTATAATTCTGGAAAGAATCCTCCACACTGTGGCCAAGCCATGTCTCTGTAATATTCTTCCTTTCAGAAGTGCTAGTTCCGTATGGTATGCAGCAAAACTTCTGTGAAGTTTGGAAGCTAGGAGATGAGGCACTGATGGAAGCAAGGCTGTGAGGGCAAGTCGAGAGTCGTGCTTGGACAGTTCAATCGGTACAATGCTTACACGCGAAAGGCAAAGGTCCCAGGTTAAAGTTCCAATCCGCAACACAGCTTTAATCTACCAGGAAGTTTTAGAAGTATTGTTAGATGTGGATATCGGCTGCCGCTAGCGACATTATTATTTGTATATAAACTTACTGGGCAAATAAAAAAAAAGATAGTCACCACAGTGCGCACGCACAGATGAATCTCTAAGCCTTTACATATGGTGCAGCTATCGAGTCACATGGCCAGCCGCTCACGCACTATCTTTACATGGAAGTAGGGATCAGTAAGTCATTTGTGGTTCAAACAGACATTGTACCTAAAAATGAGAGTGCCAGAAAGGTGCAATGGTATTTCGCCGTGCCCATGGCCATACACTGTGCGAAGTTGTTGGATTTGTTGGTGTTTCGCGGCGGACTCTTCAACGTGTTTGCAAGCAGTGGTGTAATGCACGTGGCCACGAGACAAGACGTGAGAATTATGGTCGGAAATAAATCATGACCAAGAGAGATCAGAGAAGCGTTTCATGGTTTGTAAATCAAAATTGCTTCCAAACCTGACAGAAATTGCTTGCAGGCAGTGAATGAACGTCCATCCCCACCTGTCAGCCGGCCGCTGTGACCGAGCGGTTTTAGGCGCTTCAGATCGGAACCGCGCAGCTGCTACGGTCGCAGGTTCGAATCCTGCCTCGGGCATTGATGTGTGTGATGTCCTTAGGTTAGTTAGGTTTAAGTAGTTCTAAGTTCTAGGGAACTGATGACCTCAGATGTTAAGCCCCATACTGCTTGGAGCCATTTGAACCCACCAGTCAGCGGGAGAACATTGCGACGGGAACTGCTTACAATGAATATTTGGATTCGGTCACTTACCAAGGGGCCATTACTCACACAAGCACACAAAGCTGCGCTTTTTCAGTGGGCTATAAATCATCGGATATGGACAGTTGCTGACTTGGAGCGTGATGTGGTCTGACGAATCAGGTTTTTGCCTCTATTCAAGTGACGCATGTCGTTGAGTGTTCCGAAGGCCAAATGAACCACTTCATACTGAATTTGCGCAAGGGCAGCTTCGAACTGGAGGAGTGTCTCTGATTTTTGGCGGTGGGGGAGGGGGTGTTTTATTTATCATGAATTGGGGCTGCTCACTGAGATAACCACTAACATAAACCATGTTTATTTAAACATTCTGAATAATCAGATGTTGCCTTTCAGTCAACTTCTGCATGATGAGTATGCTATTGATATCCCTATTTTTCAAGATGACAACAACAGAGTTCATCGGGCTGGAAGAATATGTGACTAGTTTTCTGAATACTCCCCCTCCCTATTATAGCTTGTGCAGGATACGATGGCCGATGCGCGGTGACCAGGTTTCGTCCAAAGCGCTGGGCGAATTCATTTGTTTGTTCGGAAGGGGAGGCCGGTAAGTGTTTTCCACCATGTGGCCGGTCAGCGATAACAGAACCTTGGCGCGTCGGCCTGCAATCTTTCTCAAACTATTTTACAGAACCATTCAGTAAAAAAAAAAAATCATTTTGTCTTTACTTATAGCGTTATATGTCAGGTTCATGATGATGTGCTCATAATTTCGTTAATGCCCATAGATATTGTGATATTTATGTTGAAGTAAGACACTGCGAGAAAATCGGAGAAGTGTGCAATGAAAACTAGATATAATTTTGCGTTTGGTGCATATTACATAATATGTTGCTACATATGAAATTCAGCTAATTTAGCTAACGTATTGAATCTTTCTTTAGACTTGGGTAGAGGTCGGTGTTGTCACCAGTGTCGAGAAAATTGATCTGACAGAGCACACTCATTTGCGATCGCGCCGCGCCAGCGATAAAGCCAGGGTGAAATATCCACATAATTCCACAGATTTCATAAACGGTCTCAGATATCGAAATAAGATTTTGGCAAACGATATCACGCAAAGAGGAGAGTATTTTACCACATTCTTTTTATGCAAAACTTCATTATCTACCGTGTTATTCCAATAACTAGAGACTTTTTCGATGAATGAATGTAATTTTTAAGAGCCATCGATAGCTTATGAAATGAGAACTGTGGATTTTCAAACAACATATGTGAAGACATTACACCCTTTTTTGTACCAAAACTGTGGTTTTTCATGAAGTACTGACCTTACTTTTCCTAAGTTTGTAAGCTTATTTGTCCGTCGCTGACATAAAAGACCGCAAACCTTCTTTCCTTCCCGTCTGGGCAAGCTGTGCAGTAACTAGAGTACATGTAAAGCTTACTGAGACTGGGTAAACGTTAGCTACAATGAAGTCGATAGTTCGATTGTAATATTGACATTTTAATTTGATATCCCTCACAACTGACAAAGTTTACAAAAAAAAAAGTTAATTTCTTTGTCCACCCACACACTCCTGAGAATGGCACATTAACAATTTGCAATTACGCGCCCCTATTACCGGCAGCTGCGTTGATAAATACTCGGCACCTCGCAAGGATAACTATCAGATCAAGAATATTAGGTGAACTGCGTTAAGTGTGGTGAAAATCTCGCTTCTGAGCACACAAAGAGCTCTAACCGCAGAACTCTGCACGGAACACGCGTTGGTGCAGTGCTGCGATACAGACCGTATATCTCCCGTCGAAGACGATGGCCAAGACGCTGTCTCAAAGTCTCTACCGCTCGATGGCTGAAGGCGAAGTCTTCTCTCTCCACAATTCTCCCGTCTCACGCGCGCACGAAAACGCGGCGGAAGAATACTCTGTTTCGACCAATGTGGAACGCTCTATCATCGCCGAAATCCCTCCAACGGCATTTCTGAGATCTACCCAATGATCCAGTAGGTCATAACGCCCCTAGGCCAACGAAATTCGCGTCTTCGCCACGTATTGCCCAGCACAGGTGGCTCCGGATGCCGGGCTACCCCCAGAAGCGCCGTATTGTCCCGCGTTTCCGGTGAGCGCTACCTGCCGCCCACGGCGGCCCGGCGAGCTACGTCCATCTGCAGACTTTACACTCCACAATTCTCAACTTCCAACGCTTTAAGTTAGTGGCTCAATCATGCAGACATGCAGGGAGTACTGCTCGAGAGTGCCTCATATTTATCATAATTCAATAGAGTCATGATCTGATGCCCTTGCCAGTCCCTTTATTATTAATGCTAATGTTGGTAAACTAACGTGTAAGTGCCCATGTCCTGGCACCTTACAAGTTCCTTACTTAATAAACCATTGTTTCAGAATTCTCTCGCAATTGTGTCTGCACAACATGTTAATGAGGTGAGACTGTAAACTCTGTTGTGTTGGCAAAAGAAGCAATTTTTAACTTTGCAACCAGAGAAACGTGTAGGTTTTACTCAAAATTCGCCACTTGTGACGCTTCTCTGAAAGTTACAAACGGTTAACAAGCCTGGCGAAAATAAATCGCTGCATTTTCGGCGGAGTTATTTTTAGATACTAACGAAAGCAGAGATGACAGTAGATCTTTTTGAGTGGTCACCATGCAGTAGTGGACGTGAAGGGGCTGTCCGTAACCCCCACCACAATCGCTGTCGCCATGCATGCCCTGTCGTCTGTGCATCTACCAGCCACGGCATTCTGCGCAGTCTTGATTGGCCTGAAATGTCACCTGACTCGAACCTCATAGAAAATATGTGTGACATGTTAGAACTGCAGGTATACTGCCGACATCAGCAACCTCGCAATTTGGTGGAATGAGAGATCAAATCCACAGCGAGTGGCTTAGCCTGGATGCAACATATCTTGTAGACTTACTTCCTAACCGAATCCAGGTGTTTATCAAGTCCAGAGGTGGAATTCCTCGGTAGTAAATTATTTCTCTAGGGGTGACTAATTTTTTTCCGGTGAGCTTATTTTGCACAATGGTCTATGTATGAAGATGATCTGGAGACGGCAATTTGACATTCCAAAACTATATATACAAGGTGTCCCATTCACACCTCCCTGATTTCAAGGACCCAGGAGAGAAAAACCACAGTAGATACGACAATGAAAAATGCACCACATTGTAGAGCATCTCAAAGAATTTATATTCCCACGTCAGAAGTGCCAAGTATCGTCGCCAGAGTGCAGCATGGTCGCATGAAGTGAAAATGGCGACTCTACATCAGTGCGCGCAAGCAGTAGTGTGGTTTGCAGAAACAAAATCGCCGATTACTGCGCAAATAAATTATCGTCGTGTGTATGAATGTGATCCACATGATGTGAAAACAATTAAGGAATGGTATAGGAAGTTTCTGGCAACAGGAAGTGTTCTGAAACATTCTGGCGGTGCACGTTACGGAATATCAAAAGAGACAATGGAGGATGTCAGACAAACGTTTCTCAGAAGACCACGTAAGTCAATTCGTCAAGTATCTAGGCAACTTGATGTACCTCGATCAACATTGCATCGTGTAGTTCACCAGCGTCTTCGTATGTGTGCTTACAAAGTGCAAATTTTGCAACATCTGACGCCGAACGACAAACCATGCCGACAACAATTTGCTATGGATATGCTGCAGCATATTGATATGGACGTCAGATTCTTGGAAAGATGTTTAATCTCAGATGAGGCAACCTTTCATCTGTCAGGAAAGGTTAATAGGCATAATGTTCATCTATCAGGAAGGGTTAATAGGCATAATGTTCGGATTTGGGGTTCGCTAAATCGGCACGTTGTCATTGAACATGTTCGTGACAGCCCTAAACTAAACGTCTGGTGCAGGCTAATGCACGACAGGATTGTTGATCCGTTCTTCTTTGCGGAACAAACAGTGAATGGGTCAGTGTAGCTGGGCATGTTGGAGCTATTTGTGTTTCCTCAGATACAAGTCGTGCAACCCAACATCATTTTTCAACAAGATGGAGCACCGCCGCATTGGTCAACGACTGTTCGCAAGTTCCTGGATAGGAAATTTCCCAGTCGTTGGATCGGAAGCGGAGGACCCATTGCCTGGCCACCACGTTCACCCGACATTACGCCACTTGGTTTCTTCATTTGGGGATTCGTGAAGGACCGCATGTATGCGACTAAAGTGGACGAAATTTCTACGTTGCGACATCGTATCACTAATGCGATTGCGACGATAACAGAGGAAATGTTACAAAGAACTTGGTAAGAAATTGAATATAGACTCGATATTCTTTGTGCTACAAATGGTTCACATGTAGAGGTGTACTGATGATAAATAAATAAATTCTTTGAGATGCTCTACAATGTGGTGCATTTTTCATTGTCGTATCTAATGTGGTCTTCTGTTTTCCTGGGTCTTAGAAATCAGGGAGGTCTGAGCGTGACAAATGGTTAAATTGTTCAAATGGCTCTGAGCACTATGGGACTTAACTTCTGAGGTCATCAGTTCCCTAGAACTTAGAACTACTTAAACCTAACTAACCTAAGGACATCACACACATCCATGCCCGAGGCAGGATTCGAACCTGCGACCGTAGCGGTCGCGCGGTTCCAGACTGTAGCGCCTAGAACCGCTCGGCCACTGACCGTGACACCCTGTCATTTATTGCGATATGGAAAAATAAATTTCTCTAGTAAGATGATTACATTGCTCAAATTCAGATATATCTCTCCTGCTGACAACGTCAGGTAACCATTATAAAACTAAAGTTGCTGACTTTTTAATTTACCGGACCACTATCCAGAGCAGGCTCATCATCATTGGTGTTATATTTTACTTTTAAGCCTCCATATAAAGTTTTTCACACCGTCTGTTAATTTTTTATGCTTTGTAGCAGATTCCCATTTGACCATAAATGAGGGAAAAAATGGCTCTGAGCACTATGGGACTTAAATGCTGAGGTCATCAGTCCCCCAGAACTTAGAACTAATTAAACCTGACTAACCTAAGGACGTCACACACATCCATGCCCGAGGCAGGATTCGAACCTGCGACCGTAGCGGTCGCGCGATTCCAGACTGTAGCGCCTAGAACCGATCGGCCACTCCGGCCGGCTAAATGAGGAAAATAGTGCTTTAAAATATTATTTTGTTGTAAAAATAGTCACTAGACACATATTTTGTCGGTGATTACAATGAAGAAAATAATTGTACTTGTTAATTCATTATGTGTTGCATTCTATCAATGTTACCAGTACTTCGCTACTTTTCATATTTACAGCTTTCTTACTTCACATTTGCATACACAAACAGATCCTGTGATGGATAAAATGGTAACAGAACAGTTGCGGGACTTTATTACACATTTCTATTCACCAACAGTAGCCGTTATGTGCTCTTTACAACACTGGTTTACGAGATATTTGGCAACAGTAATTGTGTAATGAAGGTATTGTTTGCGTTTTTCTCTTGTGTTGTTTTCGTCGATAATGTCTCCTCTTGACACATCTTAAACTGTCCGCCCCAGTAGCTGAGTGGTCAGCGTGACGGATTGCCGTCCTCTGGGCCCGGGTTCGATTCCCGGCTGGGTCGGAGATTTTCTCCGCTCAGGGACTGGGTGTTGTGTTGTGTTCATCATCATTTCATCCCCATCCGGCGTGCAGGTCGCCCAATGTGGCGCCGAATGTAATAGTCGGCTCTCAGCCGTGGCAGCGTGCGGACGGCCCCGCGCGCCGGCCAGTGCTCCGCTGCAGGCGTTGTTTACTTCCGCGTCGTAGCTTTCAGGCTTGCGTCCGTCCACTGTGAACAACATGTCGAGCGCTTACCGCCGTGCGACCCTTAAAGTTTCCTTCCCAGCTGAACATGCGCGACCTCGTGCACATGAAGTTGAAACGTTCATACGTGAAGAAGTTCGTTTAGATCCTAACCACGTTATCGGAATCCATTTTTCGATCACGAGTAGTGTCGTTCATATTAAAATGACAAACACCGAGGTGTGTGAAGATGTTATTCGCCGCCATGCCAATGGACTTAAGTTCAAATACTCTGATGGTCACGTCGGAGCTGTAACACTTGAACTCGCAGAGTACGGTCAACGCACGATTAGGGTGTTTGAACTACCTTTTGAAGTGCCGAAGGACGAAGTTGTCTCTGCGTTACAACCATACGGTAACGTCATCGGTTACGTAGAAGAAAAATGGCAAACCTTCACGACCTACCATGTCCTTAATGGTGTGCGTCAGGTCAAAATTGAACTGAAAAAACATATTCCATCATACCTGACCATTGGCGGGGTGCGAGCCATTGTCATGTACGACGGCCAACCCCGAACATGTGCGGGTTGTGGACAAGAAGGCCACGTCAGATCCGCCTGCATGCGACGCCGCCTGATCCAGACGCCGGTCGGCGAGGAAGCGTCCCCAGCGGTGATGACTCAGATCCCTGTTACATACGCCAAGGTTGCCCAGGAAGGTAGCACGTCTACACAGAGTCTTCCTGCTCCGTTGACGTCGTCTGATCAGGTAGATACAACCGCTCCTGAGATTCCTTCTGAGGTGCCCCAGACGCCAGATCCTAACCTGCCGAATCATCGCAGCACTGTGACTGAAAATGCTACTGAGATGGACGTTGATCCGGGAGTGGTACCTACTTCTGCTTTCCTTCAGACTGGTCCGGAGTCAGACGAAAGCCACCCGCCATCGGACTCTGAACGACTTGTTCGAAAACAAGGGTCGACACGAAAGAGAAAGAAACGTAGCCGTACACCCCCTGATGAATCCATTCTACGGATGGATACCGGGGATGCAGACCCGAAGATGGACGACAAACCGATCTTTGATGACCGAAAGGCTGATGCGACAGACCCGCCACAGGCGACCACTGGCAACGAACACCCCTCATTACTGACGCCGTCGCCCCCACAGGTCGACGTTGAAGAGAGCCTATCCGATGAGACGAAAACTACGTCTCCTCTCCACGTGGATGACGTGCACAGCCGATGCCCTACCGCAGCATCAGTCTCCTGGGCAGACGACGTGGAGATCGAAGGGACTGGGGTGGACGCTGCTGATGATGGGGCACCTCCATCGGTTGCGCCCGCGCCCGCAAACTCTCCACAATAGCAGCCTCTTCAGCGGACCGGCAAGATCGACGACCTCTCGCTCCTGAAGAAGAAACCCCGCCTGTGCCTGTGGGACTCCAACACCAGCATTATCGTGTCGCAACGATTAACCTCGCGACCATTCGTGCGCCCCACAAACTAGCGCTGCTCCGCGATATGATTTATGATGCGGACATAGATATTGCGCTTTTTCAGGAAGTGCATGTCGCCGATTTTTCACCACCACATGGCTTCACGGTGCATCTTTCTCCCGCCTCGGACACCGGTAGTGGTGTTGCCATCATCTTACGCGAAGGTCTTCCTGCCGAAGATGTCCTATACCTCCCCAGCGGCAGAGGTATGGCCCTTACTCTCTTTGGTGTACGCATCATCAATATTTATGCGCCGTCGGGCTCCAGCTACCGTCGTGAACGCAATGCCTTCTTCGCGAATGAAGTCACACCCCTTTTTATGGGACCACACGATGACTGGATCATGGGTGGAGACTTCAACTGCACCCAGCGACCTCAGGATCAATTGCCGCGTCACTCACCGTGCGCCGCTCTGGAAACAGTCGTCACGCGGCTACAATTTGTCGACACGTGGAGACATGTTCACGGTGATCTTTTGGGCTTTACGTACCACACTGCGCACTCCTCTAGCCGACTGGATCGCATCTACATCTCGCGATCCCTAATTCAACACACTCGACAGGCTGAAATCTGGCCTGTTGCTTTCTCAGACCATGAGGCTTACTTCTGTGATGTTGTTCTCACAAGACAGGCAGTATGGCACGGACGTGGTTTATGGAAACTGAACACGGCACTTCTTAATTCACCTGACTGTCGACTTCTAATAGAAGACACTTGGATCACATGTAATAGACGCCGACCCACGTATCCGTCTACCATATCCTGGTGGATCCAGTGTGCAAAACCTGCTCTTCGAAAAACTTTAATCCGGTATGGCAAAGATGTTGTCGCCTGGAGGAAGAGCACTATGGACTTTTACTACAGGATCCTACGAGAATGCTCCGCGATTCCAGCCTCCCCTGAGCGCCATACAAGGATGAACCAAGCTAAGGCCCAAATTTCCAATCTCATGCGACGGCATTTGGAAGGGGCGATAGTACGATCTCGTACTGCTGATCGCATGCCTCATGAACATCCGTCGATGTACCATATCGTCCAAGAACGACAAAATCGACGCCGAAAATTGATTCACGTCCTAACGGATCAAGACGGGCGTCGCTACGCAACCCAATCTGCCATAGGGAATGTGCTTCACGCCCACTACCGGCAGCTCTACGCCGCAGTTCCACATTCCCCAGAGTTGATCGAGGAAGTCTCACAGCTCAACTTCGGTGGTATCCCAGGAGATGCGGCGATTGAATTGATGTCGGAGGTGACTGATGAGGAAGTCCGCGATGCGATCCGGGCAGGAACCATCAATCGCTCCCCGGGCCCCGACGGTCTTCCCCTCGAATTTTATCGCACCTTCCGTGATTTGTTAGAGTCCACCTTCACCTCCATCTGTCGGGAACTGATGTCTCCGGAAGTACCTGTGCCGGACGCTTTCATGGAAGGAATTATTATTCCTGTACATAAACCGCACGGTGGCAACAATATCAGTGATTATCGGCCCCTCACCCTCCTTAACAGTGATATGAAAATCTTCACTCGCCTTTTGGCAGCACGACTTAAAAACGTTGCCCGATATGTTGTGTCGCCAGACCAAGCATCTTTGGGAGGCGACAACAATATTCGCACGGCTTTATGCCGCTACAGGGATATGATCGCCGTTACCCAGGCACAACGCCTCTCTGGGGCACTTGCGTCTTTGGACTTCAGTCAAGCTTTCGATAGGGTTGACCATTCGTTCCTTACGGCCGTTCTCCACCATATGGGTTTCCCGGTCGCCGTTATCACGGTAGTGATGCGCCTTCTGCGGGGTGCCTCATCCAGGATTATGTACAATGGCAGACTCACTCCACCGATAATAATAGGTCGATCCGTACGTCAAGGTTGCCCTCTATCAGCAATTTTGTACGCCTTTTCCTTGGAATCCTTGCTTTGTGGACTAAGACAACGTTTGGTAGGGTTGTCCATAGATCGCTACCGATTCTGTTGCACGGCCTATGCTGACGATGTCGTCATCTGTTTACGTAATGCCGACGAAGTTCGAGCTGTTTTGACGTGGGTAGCGACTTATGGTGAGGCGTCGGGTAGCTCTTTAAACGTACGTAAGTCACAAGTTATGTTCATTGGCACGGGACTTCCCGTGGAGTGCGTTACACCTCTCACCACCGTTGATACCATTCGTTGTTTGGGAATAGATTTTTCATCTGATCTCCGGCGTTCAGCCACCATCAACTGCCGACGCCTCCTTTTAATGATCAGAGCAGGTCTTATGGACCATCGCCTTCGATCCCTAGATATTCTCCAACGAGCTCGATATGTCAATACATATATCGCATCCCGAGTTCCCCATGTAGCGCAAGTTCTACCTTTCCCGCCTACTGTGGCACGTCGCATGTTGGCAGCGATGGCATCTTTCGTCAGCTCTGGGATGTTGTTCAAAGTTAACTATGCGACCCTTACTCTTCCCCGTGAACGAGGTGGGATGGGTCTGTTTCACGTGCCGGATAGAGCTCGCGCCCTATTTGTCAGCTCCCAGATGACGGTATGGACACGTTGCCCAACGAGCCTCACTGGTCTCCTCCTGTCGGCATACTCGCCGGCCTCACTGTCAGCCCCAGTGATGATCTCGGATGTTCCGGCCCAGTTCCATTATATACGGTACTTCTTTCTGGAACTCAGTTATCTACGCCTCACCTTACCAAGACAGCTTTTACTCAAGACAAAGGCAGTATACAATGTCCTCCAATTAGGTCGTCCTCCTAACCCGATTGAACTAAAGTTCCCACAGGTTGACTGGCGTCATGTATGGCGCGCGGTGTTCGCCTGTTACCTTGACACGAATGTTCAATCTGTCTGGTACATAACTGTCAATGGTAAGCAAATCAACCAATTTCGCCTTCATCGTATCCACCTCGCCCAATCACCTCTATGCTCCACGTGTGGAGTGCCAGACAATGATGAACATCGGTTTGTTTGCGGACCGGCGGCGGAGGTTTGGCACTTGGTTCGACGTATTGTGGCTTTTCTAACGCGGGACATTCCGGATCGGATTACTCCCCTTTCATTATTATTTCCGGAACGTGACTATTTTCCTCGGACAAAGACCAATGCTGTGAATTGGATTCGCGGACATGCCATTCACTACTTATTTGGACAAACTGTAGACTCTGTACTCGATTTTTGGACATACCTCAATGACCGTCATTATGTCGTTGTCCGTAACCCAAAATACAGACAATTTTTCTCGAACTTCCTTGGGAGTGCTTTCCACGAGCCGCCTCGCAGCTGGAATGTGTTAAGCCAAGAGAGGAGAAGGTTTCCTGCTTGAACCAATGAATATTTCTGAACAATTGAACGGAACACATCAATTTCGAGAAGACGTGACTCAACATATTACCAGCGGGGCGCAGAAGGCCTCTGATCAATTACACAAAAAAAAAAAATAAATAAATAAATAAAATAAAATAAAATAAATATAAAACAAAAAAATAAAAATTAAAATAAAATTCAGAAAAAGGAAAATTTTGTTTTGTTTGTAAGGATAGCCCTAACCTTGATTTCCCATATTTCCCCTGGTATATAGGCAGCTCCTTGGGGTAGGTTTAGTCAGGAGCCAACGCCTGAAGTGGCCCAGATTTTATTTTATTTTTTTTTTTATAGGATGAAAAGTGGCGGTGGCACTTGTTTTTTTTAGTTCCATTTTATTTAAAAAAAGGGGGTAGAAAAAAAAAAGGTCCTTGGTTCAAATCTTCCATAAAAAAAAGAAAAACAAAAAAACAAAAAAAAACAAAAAAAAGAAAAAGAAAAAAAAGGGGGAAAAAATAAAAAAAGAACAAAAAACAAAAAAAACAAAAAACAAAAAAAACAAAAAAAAATGGATAAGGCTAAAAAAAGAAAAAAAATGTAATAAGACCTGCGATATGGCGGCCGGACCTGCCCCGCGAGGGGCCTCCCGGCCAATGACGCCAAACGCTCATTTCCATTTCCACATCTTAAACTCAACAGTTGTTTTCGTTGCTGTGGTCATAGTACTAAAGGTAAGAGTCTTCCTCTCTCCACAAGTGTTTCTTACACTATTTTATTTAGCAGTAGAATTTTACTTACCACCTCTGTATGCTGGTAAGTTTGCGTATTTTGTCACGGGTGCAGAAACTAAGTAGATATGTCTGATTTACCTTCGTTTGAGTTCTCATTAAGACTCGACTTGATTGTAGACCTATGAAGCACCGAATGGTCCCAAGCATACTGGCGTCTCGGACATTACCGAGAATGGATGTTGTCGTACGAGGTGAAATCAGAAGAGGACGTACATCAGAGGCAAATCAGATGACAAGCCCCGCAAATAAGGTGTTTGTAATTATTCTGCAATTCCCTGGCTTTGGGAGTTGGGTGAGAAGCCGCCTGCAGCGCACGCCGCCCTCGTGCCGTACTGAGCCGTGCCAGCCTCCAGCGAGGAGTCGATACGACTTCCTTCTCACGCGACGCTAGGGCGCCATCACACTACACTCCGACACAAGACTTCCGGCAGTTTATCCGTCACAGTTCGTCTCGGTTGTTAAGTGTGGTCATTTCCTGCAGTGAGTGATGTTTGACCAAGTTCTAATGCAGGATTTGGAGAAAATCGCTACTGTTTATCAGTTGTTGTCGGCCCCAAAGGAAGAACAACTGGAGTATTCGTTGTATAAACTGAATCGGTTTTTTGTTGTAGCAATCTATATTCCTCTGTGCTCCAGATGCCTTTCACCGTTTACATTGCGGCATCCTGAGTGGATATAATTCGGAACGATACATTTTTTTTCATAAGCCATCACTTATAGTTCACACTATAATTTTATATTAATATATTATAATTCACAGCCATTTGTTAGTCCGGATAGAATCGTAACCTAAATAAATAAACAAAGTTTGCACTAAGAAAAAGTGAGCCGGCCGATGTGGTCGAGCGGTTCTAGGTGCTTCGTCTGGAACCGCGCGGCCGCTACGGTCGTAGGTTCGAATCCTGCCTCGGGCATGGATGTGTGTGATGTCCTTAGGTTAGTTAGATTTACGTAGTTCTAAGTTCTAGGGGACTGAAGACCTCAGATGTTAAGTCTCATAGTGCTCAGAGCCATTTGAACCATTTATAAAGTGAATATTTATATACTTGCTGCGAAAAATGGATTCACCAACAAACTTGTTACGAACTGATGTATAGGAAACTGAAGATGAGCAACAGATACGCAAAACTAGTTGCTGCAATTGGGGCTTTTCTTGTCGGAGAGGCAAAAGACCATCACTTCCATGTTTCTGAGAAATGTGAGATGTGCGTTTATCACATTTTTACTGTGAAAAAATAGTTGACAATATTATACAGGGTGTTTCAAAAAGAATGACTCCATTTTGGACGGTAATAACGAAACATGAGAAGTGAAGGGAATGAAATGTGTGTTGTCTGGATTAGGAAACTGAAGATGAGCAACAGATACGCAAAACTAGTTACTGCAGAAGGGACTCTTCTTGTGGAAGAGGCAAAAGACCATCTCCGTTATATATCAGTAAATGCGTCTTCTCAGTTTGTTTGCAGTCAATCAGGAGTATGATGATGTCTGCTCAACAGAAGACTTTTGTGTGCTTCAGTACAGAAAGAGTGAGTCAATGATTTTGGTCCAGCGTACTTTTCGTCGACGGTTTGGCATTGATCCGCCTGCTCCCTAAAACATTCGTCACTGATATCGCCAATCTGAAGAGACAGGATGCTCGTGCGAAAGTAAGCGTCCTCGCACTTCTAATGACATGGCGTAAAAAATTCGACAAGCGTTTGAGCGGAGTCCACGAAAGTCTACTCACCGCGCAAGCAGAGAACTGGCAGTGCCTCATACGATTGTCTGGTGAGTGAAGGCATCGTTTGGTCTATAAACTATGCAGTCTACATACAGATAGTGCAAACTCTTCGGGTTGTTGATAAGAAGCAACAGGTTGATTGCAGCAGTGCTCTGCTAGAGAACATGGAAGACGATACATTTTTACCACAGTTAAATTTCAGTGATGAAGCAACATTTCATATTAGTGGCAAAGTGAACCGACATAACGTGCGCTTATGGCGCGTCCAGATCCCTCATGTCATTACTGAGACTCACCTAAAATGAACATTCCTTGTGCCAGTGTTCGCGAAAAAGTATACGGTCCCTTCTTTTCTGAGGAAAACACAACAACTGAAATGAGCTCTCATCAGATGCTGGAGGACTGATTTTTTCCACCACTTCAGGAGTACTCCGATGACTTCAATTTCCAACAGGATGGAGCCCACCCCTCTGGCACAACAGCGTACGTCAGTTCCTCATGACACTCTGCCTCAAAGCTGGATAGGGCGGACGGGACCCCGAGACACCGGTCTGCACTCTTCGCCTGCAAGATCACCAGACATGACCTCAAGCAATTTTTCTTGTGGGGGTATGTGAAGGAAAGTGTGTTCATCTGCCCTTGACCTCGTGACAGAAAAGAAGTGAAGAACAAAATAACAGCCGCCATAACTTATGTAAAAGCAGTCACATTATGTGTAGTTTATGACGAATTTAGCTGTCGTCTAGATGATGTTCGTGCTGCTGCTGGTGGACACACAGAGTATTCGTAACAGCATAGCTAAAACTTTAAGATTTTGTGGGCGTTTTGCAATTCAACCCATGTTCGTAGTATTTTTTATCAACAAATATGGAGTTTTGAAATCAGGTCATTCTTTTTGAAGCATCCGGTATATCAATATCCAATACTGGTAATTGGAAAAACTCTTCTGAATTGTGTCAAAATCTTGATTTCAATACAATTATGAATTTAATTAATTTTAGAATGGATGAAAATTAATAGTAATTAATTACACAATGAGCAATTCGTAATACTTTTCTATTACACACTGCCTGACAAAATATGTGAAACATCCAATAAATATTCTTGAATGTCAGTGTAACTTCGCACCTGTACGCACCATCGGTGGGTTTGTAAATATTTAGATCTTCAATAATCGGTGGCAGTGAGAATGGCCACAAGAGTACATTAGTGTTCTTCGTGTTTAGCGTTGTTACGAGGTTCAAATGGCTGTAAGTACTATGGGACTTAACATCTGAGGTGATTAGTCCCCTAGACTTAGAACTACTTAAACCTAACTAACCTAAGGACATCACACACATCCATGCCTGAGGAAGGATTCTAAACTGCGACCGTAGCAGCAGCGCGGTTCCGGACTGAAGCGCCTAGAACCGCTCGGCCACAGCGGCCGGCGTTGTTACCAAGCCTGACAGGTTATATAAGAGGTGTGAACAGCGTCAGGTGTTGAGTGATCACTGTGAAGAACGCGGAGATGCCGCGTACTAGTATGAGACAGCTTTATCAGTACCTGACAGAGTCTGAATGGGGCCTCATTGTGGGTCCCCATTTGGCCGGCTGGCCGAATCGTGCAATATCCAGATTTTTGAGGCATTCAGATGTGACAGTGGCCCAATGTTGACCGTATAGGAACTTGAGAGTAGGTACACTTGTTGTCAAGGTTCTGGCTGATCACATCTGACCACCACAAGGGAATATCGCTGTATTATGCACCAGTCACATAGTAACCCCCTCTCATCTATGAAACGCGTTCAACATGTAATGCAACATTATTTTCTCGTCCAGTTTCGGTTAAACAATGGGAAATTTGTTATGGGACATCGTGGAATATTCCCGCTGTAGCTCCTATAGTTTCATGACGGTCCGATACATGCGGCATTATATGTAGCCTTCAAAATGGGTTCTGTAATAGAAGTGTTTTCCAAGCAGAGAGATGTGATTGAGTTTCTTTTGGCTGCACAATATCTACGGAGACCTGGCTGTGAACAAAAGCACCTGGGTCGTTGGGCGAGGCATATGTCATCACGGCAACAAGATCGTGAAAAACTGTCCGATCCCTTGCGTGCCGGATGGCCACACACAGCAGTGACTTCTGCAGCGTTGGAACGTGCGAACACTCTTATCCGAGTTGATCGACACAGAATCAGACACCTCGCTGCTCAACTGGACGCCTCTGTTCGCAGTGCTGACACATTCGTCCACCAGTTGGGATACTCAAAGATGTGGTGCCCGACGGGTTCCTCGCCACCTACCACAGACCGTAAAGAGCAACGAAGGACCATCTGTGCGAAACTGCTTGCGCATTACGAGACTGATCGTGTCAATTTTTTGTCGAACGTCGTCACAGATCGTGGATTCATCACTATAGTCTTTTACATTTTACGTGGCATGGTAATCAGAAAACGTTTAGGTCAATGGATTCATCACTTCGAACCGGAAACAAAACGGCAATCCATTGAGTGGTGCCACACCATCTCTTCTCCGAAGAAAGAGGTCAAAGCCGCATCCTCAGCCGGTAAAATCATGGCGACAATCTTCTGGTGCTCTGAAGAAGTTATTGTGCTCGATGTCCTCCCTCATGGCGCAACAGCCAACTCTTAGGTGTATAGTGCTACCCTGAAGAAACTGAAGAAACGGCTTTAGCGTGCTCGTCGCGACAAAAAAGCAAACGAATTTCTCTTTATCCAATGCAAAGCCTCACACAAGTCTGTGCTCCCGACAGGAGCTGAAAAAACTTCATTGGACTGTTTTTCCTCAATCATCCTACAGAGAGCGGATCTCGCACTTTCCTACTTCCATCTGTTTGGACCAATGAAGGATGCACTCCACGGGAAGCAGTATGTGGATGATGGGGACGTTACTGATGCAGCAAGGCGTTGGCTCCGACGTCGACCAGTACAGTGGAGCCATGCGGGCATGCAGGCCCTCAGAAAGATGGCGTACGGCCAACGCATTGAACAGATATTATGTTGAAAATAGTTTTTTGTAGCCAAAGGAGTGAGGAATAATAGGGTGTATCGGAATCCTGAGTAAAACCAACCTGCTTTCAGAAAAAAAGGTGATGTATTACTTATTGAACGCCCCACCCCTTTTACACTTACTAGCCGAGAACACGTAATGGATTCCTTGCAACATTCTTTGCCAATACACACCATTGGTTGGAGACTAGCAGCAGTAGAGCAAGGAAATAACTGTGGCATGTGTAGGCTGTTGTCAACACCACAACGCAGACGTCTGCATTTAGAGTGCTACTGCGGCTAGGAAGACTGGACTGATGATGAACGGCACTCGCATTGTGTTCAACGATGAATTGCGGTTCTTCACTATCCTGGATGACCATCGTCAGCGATTATAGCGGCCAACCATTCTTCCAATGTTTTGGAGAGGTACAACAGTGTTTCTCTTGACGTCATGGTGTGGGAAGTCACCGGGTGTGGCTTCAGATCATAACTGGTAGTGGCTGAAGGATTTTCTGATAGCACGACGGGACGTCACAGACTTCCTTTGCCCTCATGTGTTACCTCTCATGCGACAATATTGTAGTACCATTAATCAACAGGACGAAGTTCGTCCACACACGGCACATGTCTCTATGAACTGTCTGCATAATTCTGAGGTACTCCCACGGACAGCAAGATCCCTAGATCTGCCCCTGAAGGAACATGTGTGGGACCAGCTCGAACAACAACTCCGTCCCAATGCCAGTATCCAGGATGTTGTGGTCTTCAGTCAAATGGCTCTGAGCACTATGGGACTCAACTTCTGAGGTCATCAGTCAAAAAATGGTTCAAATGGCTCTGAGCACTATGGGACTCAACTGCTGAGGTCATAAGTCCCTTAGAACTTAGAACTACTTAAACCTAACTAACCTAAGGACAACACACACATCCATGCCCGAGGCAGGATTCGAACCTGCGACCGTAGCGGTCGCGCGGTTCCAGACTGTAGCGCCAGAACCGCTCGGCCACCAGCGGCCGGCGGTCATCAGTCCCCTAGACTTAGAACTACTTAAACCTAAGGACATCACAAACAACCATGCCCGAGGCAGGATTCGAACCTGCTACCATAGCAGCAGCGCGGTTCCGGACTGGAGCGCCTAGAACCGCTCGGCCACCACGGCCGGCGGTCTTCAGTCCTGAGACTGGTTTGATGCAGCTCTCGATGCTACTCTATTCTGTGCAACCTTCTTCATCTCCCAGTACTTACTGCAACCTACGTCCTCCTGAATCTGCTTAGTGTATTCATCTCTTGGTCTCCCTCTACGATTTTTACCCTCCACGCTGCCCTCCAATGCTAAATTTGTGACCCCTTGATGCCTCAGAACATGTCCTACCATCCGGTCCCTTCTTCTTGTCAAGTTGTACCACAAACTCCTCTTCACCCCAATTCTAGTCAATACCTCCTCATTAGTTATGTGATCTACCCATCTAATCTTCAGCATTCTTCTGTAGCACCACATTTCGAAAGTTTCTATTTTCTTCTTGTCCAAACTATTTATCGTCCATGTTTCACTTCCGTATATGGCTACACTCCACACAAATGCTTTCAGAAACGACTTCCCTACACTTATATCAACCACAAAATTTGTGGACCAGCTTGCCTCAGGAGAAGATACAATGTTTTAATGACGCACTTCCCACCTGGATCAGTGCGTGCATCCAGGACAGAATGAGTGCAAACTCATATGATAAGTAGGCTCGTATTGTCAAGGTATTTATAAATTCGACTCTATTATTCAGTCATTGAAATAACACAGGTTTAATAATGAATAGGAAAATAGGAATGCGGGTAAACTACTACAAACAGCATAGTGAACGCATTATTGTGGCCAAGATAGATACGAAGCCCACACCTACTACAGTAGTAGAAGCTTATATGCCAACTAGCTCTGCAGATGACGAAGAAATTGAAGAAATGTATGATGAAATAAAAGAAATTATTCAGATTGTGAAGGGAGACGAAAATTTAATAGTCATGGGTGACTGGAATTCGAGTGTAGGAAAAGGGAGAGAAGGAAACATAGTAGGTGAATATGGATTGGGGGACAGAAATGAAAGAGGAAGGAAGCCGCCTGGTAGAATTTTGCACAGAGCACAACATAATCATAACTAACACTTGGTTTAAGAATCATGAAAGAAGGTTGTATACATGGAAGAACCCTAGAGATACTAAAAGGTATCAGATAGATTATATAATGGTAAGACAGAGATTTAGGAACCAGGTTTTAAATTGTAAGACATTTCCAGGGGCAGATGTGGACTCTGACCACAATCTATTGGTTATGACCTGTAGATTAAAACTGAAGAAACTGCAAAAAGGTGGGAATTTAAGGAGATGGGACCTGGATAAACTAAAAGAACCAGAGGTTGTACAGAGATTCACGGAGAGCATAAGGGAGCAATTGACAGGAATGGGGGAAATAAATACAGTAGAAGAAGAATGGGTAGCTTTGAGGGATGAAGTAGTGAAGGCAGCAGAGGATCAAGTAGGTAAAAAGACGAGGGCTAGTAGAAATCCTTGGGTAACAGAAGAAATATTGAATTTAATTGATGAAAGGAGAAAATATAAAAATGCAGTAAGTGAAACAGGCAAAAAGGAATACAAACGTCTCAAAAATGAGATCGACAGGAAGTGCAAAATGGCTAAGCAGGGATGGCTAGAGGACAAATGTAAGGATGTAGAGGCCTATCTCACTAGGGGTAAGATAGATACCGCCTACAGCAAAATTAAAGAGACCTTTGGAGATAAGTGAACGAGTTGTATGAATATCAAGAGCTCAGATGGAAACCCAGTTCTAAGCAAAGAAGGGAAAGCAGAAAGGTGGAAGGAGTATATAGAGGGTCTATACAAGGGCGATGTACTTGAGGACAATATTATGGGAATGGAAGAGGATGTAGATGAAGATGAAATGGGAGATACGATACTGCGTGAAGAGTTTGACAGAGCACTGAAAGACCTGAGTCGAAACAAGGCCCCCGGAGTAGACAATATTCCATTGGAACTACTGACGGCCGTGGGAGAGCCAGTCCTGACAAAACTCTACCATCTGGTGAGCAAGATGTATGAAACAGGCGAAATACCCTCAGACTTCAAGAAAAATATAATAATTCCAATCCCAAAGAAAGCAGGTGTTGACAGATGTGAAAATTACCGAACTATCAGTTTAATAAGTCACAGCTGCAAAATACTAACACGAATTCTTTACAGACGAATGGAAAAACTAGTAGAAGCCAACCTCGGGGAAGATCAGTTTGGATTCCGTAGAAACACTGGAACACGTGAGGCAATACTGACCTTACGACTTATCTTAGAAGAAAGATTAAGGAAAGGCAAACCTACGTTTCTAGCATTTGTAGACTTAGAGAAAGCTTTTGACAATGTTGACTGGAATACTCTCTTTCAAATTCTAAAGGTGGCAGGGGTAAAATACAGGGAGCGAAAGGCTATTTACAATTTGTACAGAAACCAGATGGCAGTTATAAGAGTCGAGGGACATGAAAGGGAAGCAGTGGTTGGGAAGCGAGTAAGACAGGGTTGTAGCCTCTCCCCGATGTTGTTCAATCTGTATATTGAGCAAGCAGTAAAGGAAACAAAAGAAAAATTCGGAGTAGGTATTAAAATCCATGGAGAAGAAATAAAAACTTTGAGGTTCGCTGATGACATTGTAATTCTGTCAGAGACAGCAAAGGACTTGGAAGAGCAGTTGAATGGAATGGACAGTGTCTTGAAAGGAGGATATAAGATGAACATCAACAAAAGCAAAACAAGGATAATGGAATGTAGTCTAATTAAGTCGGGTGATGCTGAGGGAATTAGATTAGGAAATGAGGCAATTAAAGTAGTAAAGGAGTTTTGCTATTTGGGGAGCAAAATAACTGATGATGGTCGAAGTAGAGAGGATATAAAATGTAGGCTGGCAATGGCAAGGAAAGCGTTTCTGAAGAAGAGAAATTTGTTAACATCCTGTATTGATTTAAGTGTCAGGAAGTCATTTCTGAAAGTATTCGTATGGAGTGTAGCCATGTATGGAAGTGAAACATGGACGATAAATAGTTTAGACAAGAAGAGAATAGAAGCTTTCGAAATGTGGTGCTACAGAAGAATGCTGAAGATTAGATGGGTAGATCACATAACTAATGAGGAAGTTTTGAATAGGATTGGGGAGAAGAGAAGTTTGTGGCACAACTTGACCAGAAGAAGGGATCGGTTGGTAGGACATGTTCTGAGGCATCAAGGGATCACCAATTTAGTATTGGAGGGCAGCGTGGAGGGTAAAAATCGTAGAGGGAGACCAAGAGATGAATACACTAAGCAGATTCAGAAGGATGTAGGTTGCAGTATGTACTGGGAGATGAAAAAGCTTGCACAGGATAGAGTAGCATGGAGAGCTGCATCAAACCAGTCTCAGGACTGAAGACCACAACAACAACAACAACCTTATCAAACCGTGAAGTTTCGTTTTGTTTCCTCCTCACCTTCTGTATTCTTCACTTTTTTGTGAGGCTGTGAATACTTCAGCATCAGGTCACACAAATGGTATCTTAATCAGTGTCGTCTTCTTACCGAGTCATCATCAGATGATCTGTTCGGAAAGAAAGAACAAACAGAAATAGCAAAACACTACGAAACTCAATAACAAATCGAACTATCTTCGTATGTAATTGCGTACATCGTATTGTAACTTGTCCTCTAAACACACCAGGAGGGGAGCCAAAAGTGTAAACATGTAAGCACTTTGATGGTTGCAAATGTAGCCTCTTCGTCACTTATACGAGATCCAATGTGCACATCCTCAAAGAGATCACATCTATTTTTTGACATTGGACCTAAAATATTTCTGCCTTGAGAGGGCTTCCAAATTATTTATTCTATGTAGTTTCCAAAGAAAGCACTTACTATTGTTTCACAACGTGTGTTATCATGCCCACCACTTACTCACCCGCAATGATCCCAATCGATTCTTGGATGATTCAAGTCTTCTCCATCATTTGAGTTTCACATCCCACAGGCTAACGATTTTCATACCCTGCACATCTTTAAAAAGAAATTACATTAGCAAGATGTCATTGCCACAAAATCAGATAAAGGCAGCAGTATTGTACGTTTGAAAAAGTGTGATTATTTGGAAAAAGTCGAAGATTTCCTGAGTCCCACATACTTTTAGGTCCTTCGTAAAGACTACTAAATTATTCAAAGATGGTATTAGATGAGCAATCAGTTCACCCAAAGGCAATTTTCTGATTTTGAATCAAAGCTACTAACTAACATGACCCCAGTGCCTCGTAGACTGTATGGGTCTGAAGCTACATACACAAGATGTACCCTCTGTCCAGTTGTATCATCATTCACTGTTCCACATTACAAACTGTCCAGCGAATTGAAGATCTTAATTAAAAGCAAGACTAAGTTGAAATCAATGCACGGTATTTCAAACTCAGTGGACCTAGTAAATAAGATAAAAGATCTATCTCTCTATCTCACATAGTTCTAAATTAGTATCTTTTGATGTCTGCAGTTTGTTTCCCGACGTACCAGTCGGGGAACATACAAAAATCTTTAGAATTGAGTCCTGAGCAATTTTGGAACCCGTTTATTTGATTAATGGTGTGTAAAGTTTCTTGCATTTTCTTACCAAACTCTAGCACAATGATCCTGCTCACGCGATGAGGAAAATTCTTCTGACGTCTTTTTATGGCCAATATGTTGTATCTCTTCTTTCTTGATTGTGTCACCTAGAATATGAAATAATGAACTTCTCTCCTGATCACTGCTTAATGAGAAGGACCAAACTTAATTTTCTTTCATTTGCAACTGTATTCTTCCTGTAAGTACAGCGAAGATACATTACAGTTGACAGCTTTATCATTTCCGTGATACAATAGCTTTTGTTTATCATTTGGAAATGACTTTTGGTGTAGCAACCTCACTATTTCTCGCGAAAATAGTTCAAATATTGTAATACAGAATTCAAAAGACTTCATCTGATAACAAGTCTTTAATGCGAAAGCATTTACAATGTAATACATTGCCTTAACAATATTTATTGTTAGACATGGAAAGTTTACACTCAAGGCACAGCGAATTTTATATTCTGTAAAAGTAAAGATTAAAATATTATTAGTTTTTTTTCTCATTTGGTATCTTTTAGCATTTTTATGGCGAATTTCATAATTTTAAACATACCCCTACAACAGGCGTCATACACTTAAATGATACATTATAGAGGGAACTCTGCATCGTACTTCTGAACAACACAGGCACAGCAATATACGAGGGTAATCCCAAAGGTAAGGAGTATTTTTGTATAAGCACATAGACCTGCTTATTTCTACAATGGTTTACATCTGTTTACAGCTTGAGCATTTAGCTATTTTTCGACGTTATCACCATTTCTGTCGATGCATTTTTGTAGACGCTGTGGCAGTTTTTGAATCCCCATTTCATAACAGCTCGCCGCCATGCTGTTCAGAAAGTTTTGAACCTCTTCTTTCACCTCGTCGTCGGAGTTGAATCGCTTCGGCCAAATGTTCTTTTAACTTAGGGAACAGGTGATAGCCACTGGGTGCTAAGTCAGGACTATAGAGTGTGTGGGTGATTATATTCCTCTGAAACTGTTGCAGGAGAGCAACGGTTTGCCGAGCGATGTGTGGGCGAGCGTTGTCAAGGAGAATGTGTACGCCCTTGCTCAACATTCCTCTTCTCCGGTTCTGAATTGCCCGTTTGAGTTTTTTCAGAGTCTCACACTACCTGTCAGCGTTAATTGTGGTCCCAGTGGGCATAAAGTCGACCAATAATACCCCTTTCCGATCCCAAAAAACGGTTGTCATGTCTTTACCGGCAGACTGTGTTTGTTTGAATTTCCGCGGCTTTGGCGAAGAAGGATGCCGCCACTGGCGTGATTGTTGCTTGGTCTCAGGTGTAAAGTGGTATGCCCAGGTTTCGTCACCCGTGACAATCGAGTCCAGAAAGTTGTCCTGTTCGGCTGTAAGGCTGTGAAGAAATGCGCGGGAAGCATCAACTCGTTGCCCCATATGGTCCTCAGTCAGCATGCGTGGCATCCATCTGTTGTACACCTTCCGGTAGTTCAATGTTTCCGTTAAAATTCTGTGAGCGGTGCTTCGGGAAAACTCAGGAACCAACGTGCAGAGATCATCCACGGTGATCCGCCGATCTTCACGCATGCTTTGCTCAACCTTCAATACTGTCTTCTCAGAAATTGACGGTCTCCCGCTCCTTTGTTCGTCGTGAATTTCGGTCCGACTAGCTGCAAACTCTCTACGCGACTTGCGAACATTTTTGACATCCATGCACGACTCACCATACACTTCCGTCAATTGGCGATGGATTTCAATCGGCGCAGTGCCCTTTGCGTTCAAAAACCGAATAACTGCGCGCAATTCGCACTTGGCGGTAGCATCCAACAGGAGCTCCATTCTCAACGACTGCCAAGCCAAGACTGAGCGCCTCAGCGCGGGGTGCGCTTGTTTACACACAGCGCGTGAAGCACTCTTCATAACAATGTGACCAACTGCCACACAAACAGAGTTCTGTCTTTATAAAAAATAGGAGACCTTACTTTTGGGATTACCCTTGTTGTATTTCTCCGTCGACATTGGGCGAGTGACTTTCAATAAAAAAGTCTCCCGAATAGACACGTGGTTAACGATATACGGAAGTCTGGGTCTGACCGTGAAGCGTGCATGGATAGTCGATAGGCTAGGCGACTGCTCGCGATAAGCAGGAGATCCAGGTTCGAGTCCCAGTCTGGCAAAATTTTCATTGTCGTCATTCTGTTATACAGCTGACGATTGTCCATATATGCAAATGCGAATACATTTCATGTATTTCATAACGGCTGTAGATGTCGCAGTACCTGTTCCTTCAGACGTGCATGCATGTCCGAAGGAACTTCGCATCCTACTTCTGAACAACACAGGCTCTGCAATATCACATTTATCCGCCAATACCAACCAAGCGACTTTCAATTGAAATGTCTCCCCTGTATGCGAATATACATAATGGATTTATGAGTACAGGTTGTAGACATCATTATTTACTTATTTATTTGCTATTTTCTCTTAGTCTGTTATCTATACAAAAGAACAAACCGAGTGTTGCACATGAATTGGCATGAATATAACACATAATATTTTAACATTTCAATGTATTAGTAAGAACTAAGCGTCATGCTGTTTAAGGGGGGGGGGGGTGGAATCTGCACAGAATACCTACATAAAAAGAATAATAATAATAATTAAAAAACAAAGTCTACATATTACTATTTGGCCATCTGGTGCACAGATATCTGTTCAATCAAAACCCAGAAGGCACACGTTATTTGTTTGTTACACTAAGCAGTATCACAAGTTTTGTAATTTATAATTCTGGACTACACTACTACACAACACTAAACTAAACAGCACTACACTACACAACGCTACACTACATTACTGCACTTGGTATCAGAATCAAGCTGAATTTCTCATTTGCGCCTCGGTGCAAATCAGGATTCAAAGGGGCTGTGCTGCTGTGCCACCAAGGTGTAGAGAGTGGGGGATGGGTGTCAGGAATTCCTTTCTGGTCTTCTCCGAGGCTCATCTCCTCACTGCTTCCAGAAGGTTGTTGTAGGCAGATAATGTACAGCCATAGTGTGTTCCGTTATCATGATGCATGGGCTCTTGTTCCTGTCATGGGCCGTAACATCTTGTCTAATGACACTTAGTCAGCACGGATTCAGAAAATATCGTTGCGAAACACAAGTAGCTCTTTATACTCATGAATTAATGAGTGCTATCGACAGGGGATGTCAAACTGATTCCAGATTTTTGGATTTCCAGAAGGCTTTCATCACCGCTCCTCACAATCGTCTTCTAACCAAACTGCGTGCTTATGGAATATCGCCTCAGTTGTGCGACTGAATTCGTGATTTCCTGTAAGAAAGGTAACAGTTCGTAGTAACAGACGAAAAATCATCGAGTAAAACGGTAGTAATAGCCGGCGTTCCCCAAGTAAGTGTTATAGGCCCTCTATTGTTCATAACCACGAGGGCAGTTCAATAAGTAATGCAACACATTTTTTTTCTCGGCCAATTTTGGTTGAAAACACCGGAAATTTCTTGTGGAATATTTTCAAACATTCCCGCTTCGTCTCGTATAGTTTCATTGACTTCCGACAGGTGGCAGCGCTGTACGGAGCTGTTAAAATGGCGTCTGTAACGGATGTGCGTTGCAAACAACGGACAGTGATCGAGTTTCTTTTGGCGGAAAACCAGGGCATCTCAGATATTCATAGGCGCTTGCAGAATGTCTACGGTGATCTGGCAGTGGACAAAAGCACGGTGAGTCGTTGGGCAAAGCGTGTGTCATCAGCGCCGCAAGGTCAAGCAAGACTGTCTGATCTCCCGCGTGCGGGCCGGCCGTGCACAGCTGTGACTCCTGCAATGGCGGAGCGTGCGAACACACTCGTTCGAGATGATCGACGGATCACCATCAAACAACTCAGTGCTCAACTTGACATCTCTGTTGGTAGTGCTGTCACAATTGTTTACCAGTTGGGATATTAAAAGGTTTGTTCCCGCCTGGTCCCTCGTTGTCTAACCGAACACCATAAAGAGCAAAGGAGAACCATCTGTGCGGAATTGCTTGCTCGTCATGTGGCTGAGGGTGACAATTTCTTGTCAAAGATTGTTACAGGCGATGAAACATGGTTCATCACTTCGAACCTGAAACAAAACGGCAATCAATGGAGTGGCGCCACACCCACTCCCCTACCAAGAAAAAGTTTAAAGCCATACCCTCAGCCGGTAAGTCATGGTTACAGTCTTCTGGGACGCTGAAGGGGTTATTCTGTTCGATGTCCTTCCCCATGGTCAAACGATCAACTCTGAAGTGTATTGTGCTACTCTTCAGAAATTGAAGAAACGACTTCAGCGTGTTCGTAGGCACAAAAATCTGAACAAACTTCTCCTTCTTCATGACAACGCAAGACCTCACACAAGTCTTCGCACCCGAGGGGAGCTCACAAAACTTCAGTGGACTGTTCTTCCTCATGCACCCTACAGCCCCGATCTCGCACCGTCGGATTTCCATATGTTTGGCCCAATGAAGGACGCAATCCGTGGGAGGCACTACGCGGATGATGAAGAAGTTATTGATGCAGTACGACGTTGGCTCCGACATCGACCAGTGGAATGGTACCGTGCAGGCATACAGGCCCTCATTTCAAGGTGGTGTAAGGCCGTAGCATTGAATGGAGATTACGTTGAAAAATAGTGTTGTGTAACTAAAAGATTGGGGAATAACCTGGTGTATTTCAATGCTGAATAAAACAACCCCTGTTTCAGAAAAAAAATGTGTTGCATTACTTATTGAACTGCCCTCGTATATTAACGACATAGGAGACAATCTGAGTAGCCGCTTATGATTGTTTTCAGATGTTGTTGTCTTTTACCGTCTTGTGAAATCATCAGATGACCAAAACGAATCGCAAAATGATTTGGATAAGATATCTGTATAGTGCGAAAAGTGGCAATTGACCTTGAATAAAGAAAAGTGTGAAGTTATTCACATGAGTACTAAAAGAAATCAGCTAAATTTCGAACACAAATCTTAAGGTTGTAAATTCAACTAAATGCTTAGGGATTACAATTACAAATACCCTAAATTGGAACGATCACATAGATAATGTTGTGGGTAGAGCAAACCAAAGATTGCGATTCATTGGTAGAACACATAGAAGGTGCAACATGTCTACTAAAGAGACTGTTTACACCACGCTTGTCCGCCCTATTCTGGAGTATTGCTGTGCGGTGTGGGATCCGCAACAGATGGGACTGACAGATGACATCGAAAAAGTACTAAGTAGGGCAACTCGTTTTGTATTATCGCGAAATAGGGGAGATAGTGCTGCAGACATACGTGAATTGGAGTGCCAATCATTAAAACAAAGGCGTTTTTCGTTGCGACGGGATCTGCTCATGACATTTCAATCACCAGTTTTCTCCTCCGATTGCAAAAACATTCAGATGGCACCCACCTACACAGGGAGAAATGATCATCACGATAAAATAAGAGAAATCAGGACTCGCACAGAAAAATTTAAGTGCACGTTTTTTCCCGCGCGCCGTTCGAGAGTGGAACGGTAGAGAGAGAGCTTGAAGGTGGTTCATTGAACCTTCTACCAGGCACTGTATTGTGAATAGCAGAGTAATCACGAAGAGGTAGATGTAGATGATTCCCAGATGATGTAATGCGGGTTGCCGACTGCTCCACATTCACAGATGTCTGTGGTGTCTTGTCGTATTTTTGGTAACTAGCTGTGATATGGACTATGTCCCGACAGGTAGCGTATAGCTACCTTGTTCGGGGGAAAGTATATCATTCTTGTTCTTTCTTTTACGTTAGGAAGGAACTGGTAGGTTCTCCACCCTGTTTCTGCCCTGTCCCAGATTTGTTGCCATTCTCTAACAGTGCACGCCTTTATTTACTTATTCGATACAGTTCTTGTGCCCAGTATCTCTTTTACCTTATCAAATTTGCGCACTTTGAGCCAATATTGTGCACCTCTCTTTCTCGGTACACTTCCCTGTACTCGTCATAGAGCCTGTGCAGCCCGTTCCTTTCTGGCTCTATGTGCCCAAACGCTCGACCCATGGCCCACAACAGGGAATAAGATTGCATTGATGTACGTTCTTGGTTGGTTGATTCGGGGGAGGGAACGAAACAGAGTGGCCATCGGTCCCATCGGATTAGGGAAGAATGGGGAAGGAAGTCGGCCGTGCCCTTACAAAGGAACCATCCCGGGATTTCCTTGAAGCGATTTAAGGAAATCACAGTGATCCTTAATCACGATGGTCGGATGCGGGTTTTAACCGTCGTTCTCCCGAATGCTAGTCCTGTGTGGTACGTTCTTATTGGACTTAGTCACAGCTGAGAACTTCTTTGGCCAGTTGTTGCTATTTCATTTAGGACTTTAATGCCTCTCTGGCAGACGATTTTTACATTTGTATGATAGTTTCGTTTTTCGTCGATCTTAATTCGAAGGTACCTGTATACCTCACTTTTTTTCACAGATTGATCATTTATTCTGATTGTGGGATTTCTCCTTCTTGGTAATGTCTCTCTTAGTAACATATGAACTGTTTTATGTTCTGGTATTGGTAGCTTGTCTGCTATGCACCCGTTACTTAGTCTTTCAAGAACTACCCTACTATTTTCCTCTAATTTAGCTCTTGTGTTCGCAGATACTATAATTAGCAGATTGTCTGCATAGGCGATGCAGCCTGTAGTGTTTGTTACATTCTGAAGCTGGTTCGATAATGCTTCTATGCCAAGATCCCAGAACTCTGGACCACAAACAGAGCCCCATGGGAAGAGTTTGGTGGTGTCTTTCATAATTTTCTCTCCAGGACGCTGTAGTTGTGCCTCCCTGTGCAATAATTTAGTAGACTGTTATAGAGAGAGCTGGAACAGTCCATTTGTTTCGGTCTTTTAAACAGGGCATTAGACAAGATCAGATCAGGACAGGCACCACAAATTATCAAACGCCCCAGCAATATCAATCATTATGCTATAACATACAAGTCGCCTGAGGCGTTCACATTATTGATTGCGTGATTTATTGCGTCCTCGGTGGATTTCCCTTTCCTGAAACCGTACTGCAGGGGCCTCATGCCTACTACTTGTTTGTGGTCGTTCAGGAGGCGGCACATAAGCTTTTCATGTACTCTGGCTAGAGAATTTACCAAACAAATCGGCCTGTAAGATTTCGGTTCTGTTGGGTCTTTGTCTTTCCCTTTTTGTAGTATAATGTTATTCAAGATTTTCCAGATTCTGGGTACCCGACCATACAAGATAATAACACTGTTATACATGTAGTACAGTTTGGTCCATTAGCTGATGCAACACTTTCACCGTTATTCTATCAGGCCCCGCTGCTTTCTTCTTATTTAACATCGTTATCGCCCGCCTCACTTCCTCCTGGGATAATGGAAGCACAACACTGTTATTCACACGCTGCTGTAGTAATTCGAAGCGAAGATGGAGATGGTTCTCTGCGCCTCCAATCGTTGTATCGCCCGGCAAAAAAGTTCTGAGTGGGTACTGCACTAGTGTCTCCCAGTCTGTCGTCGCCGTGCCATCGGATCGTCTCAGGGTTGATAATACAGGGGGTGATCGAATCTTGTGTGTTGCAAGTCTGTATGGAAAACCCGAAACATCTGTAACCATTTGGTCCTTACTGTACGCCTCCCCTTTTTCTACTCTTGGTTGGTGTAGTAGTTCTTTACATTATTGTTTGACTGTTCTACACAAACTCAGCCTTCTTTATCGCTCTGTTTCCCCTAAGGATCTTTGGTAGTATTTCCTTTCCTGCCTTGCTCTGCCTCTTAAGGACTATACGGATGGACTCCAGGAAATTTAAACTCTTTTTGACTTCCCAACAAGTATTCCCCCCGCATGAACTATCGACCTTGCCGTTGGTGGGGAGGCTTGCGTGCCTCAGCGATACAGATGGCCGTACCGTAGGTGCAGCCACAACGGAGGGGTATCTGTTGAGACGCCAGACAAACGTGTGGTTCCTGAAGAGGGGCAGCAGCCTTTTCGGTAGTTGTAGGGCCAACAGTCTGGGTGATTGACTGATCTGGCCTTGTAACACTAACCAAAACGGCCTTGCTGCGCTGGTACTGCGAACGGCTGAAAGCAAGGGGAAATTACGGCTGTAATTTTTCCTGAGGGCATGCAGATTTACTGTATGGTTAAATGATGATGGCGTCCTCTTGGGTAAAATATTCCGGAGGTAAAATAGTCCCCCATTCGGATCTCCGGGCGAGGACTACTCAAGAGGACGTCGTTATCAGGAGAAAGAAAACTGGCATTCTACGGATCGGAGTGTGGAATGTCAGATCCCTTAATCGGGCAGGTAGGTTACAAAATTTAAAAAGGGAAATGGATAGGTTAAAGTTAGATATAGTGGGAATTAGTGAAGTTCGATGGCAGGAGGAACAAGACTTTTGGTCAGGTGAATACAGGGTTATAAATACAAAATCAAATAGGAGTAATGCAGGAGTAGGTTTAATAATGAATAAAAAAATAGGAGTGCGGGTAAGCTACTACAAAGAGCATAGTGAACGCATTATTGAGGCCAAAGATAGACACGAAGCCCATGCCTGCTACAGTAGTACAAGTTTATATGCCAACTAGCTTTGCAGGTGATAAAGAGATTGATGAAATATATGATGAGATAAAAGAAGTTATTCAGATAGTGAAGCGAGACGAAAATTTAATAGTCATGGGTGACTGGAATTCGAGAATAGAAAAAGGGAGAGAACGAAACATAGTAGGTGAATATGGATTGGGGGTAAGAAAGAGGAAGTCGTTTGGTAGAATTTTGCACAGAGCATAACTTAATCATAGCTAACACTTGGTTGAAGAATCAAATAAGAAGGTTGTATACATGGAAGAATCCTGGATATACTAAAAGGTATCAGATAGATTATATAATGGTAAGACAGAGATTTAGGAACCAGGTTTTAAACTGTAAGACATTTCCAGGGACAGATGTGGACTCTGACCACACTCTATTGGTTATGAACTGTAGATTAAAACTGAAGAAACTGCAAAAAGGTGGGAATTTAAGGAGATGGGACCTAGATAAAATGACTAAACCAGAGGTTGTACAGAGTTTCAAGGAGAGCATAAGGGAACAATTGACAGGAACGGGGGAAAGAAATGCAGTAGAAGAAGAATGGGTAGCTCTGAGGGATGAAGCAGTGAAGGCAGCAGAGGATCAAGTAGGTAAAAAGACGAGGGCTAGTGGAATTCCTTGGGTAACAGAAGAAATATTAAATTTAATTGATGAAAGGAGAAAATATAAAAATGCAGTAAATGAAGCAGACAAAAAGGAATACAAACGTCTCAAAAATGAGATCGACAGGAAGAGCAAAATGGCTAAGCAGGGATGGCTAGAGAACAAACGTAAGGATGTAGAGGCTTATCTCACTAGGGGTAAGATAGATACTGCCTACAGGAAAATTAAAGAGATTTTTGGAGAAAAGAGAGCCACTTGTATGAAAATCAAGAGCTCAGATGGAAACCCGTTCTAAGCAAAGAAGGGAAAGCAGAAAGGTGGAAGGAATATATAGAGGGTCTGTACAACGGCGATGTACTTGAGGACAATATTATGGAAATGGAAGACAATGTAGATGAAGACGAAATGGAAGACACGATACTGCGTGAAGAGTTTGACAGAGCACTGGAAGACCTGAGTCGAAACAAGGCCTCGGGAGTAGACAACATTCCATTAGAACTACTGACGGCCTTGGGAGAGCCAGTCCTGACAAAACTCTACCATCTGGTGAGCAAGATGTATGAGACAGGCGAAATACCCTCAGACTTCAAGAAAAATATAATAATTCCAATCCCAAAGAAAGCAGGTGCTGACAGATGTGAAAATTACCGAACTATCAGTTTAATAAGTCACAGCTGCAAAATATTAACGCGAATTCTTTACAGACGAATGGAAAAACTGGTAGAAGCCGACCTCGGCGAAGATCAGTTTGGATTCCGCAGAAATGTTGAAACACGTGAGGCAATACTGACCCTACGACTTATCTTAGAAGCTAGATTAAGGAAAGGCAAACCTACATTTCTGACATTTGTAGACTTAGAGAAAGCTTTGACAATGTTGAATGGAATACTCTCTTTCAAATTCTAAAGGTGGCAGGGATAAAATACAGGGAGCGAAAAGCTATTTACAATTTGTACAGAAGCCAGATGGCAGTTATAAGAGTCGTGGGGCATGAAAGGGAAGCAGCGGTTGGGAAGGGAGTGAGAGAGGGTTATAGCCTGTCCCCGATGTTATTCAATCTGTATATTGAGCAAGCAGTAAAGGAAACAAAAGAAAAATTCGTAGTAGGTATTAAAGTCCATGGAGAAGAAATAAAAACGTTGAGGTTCGCCGATGACATTGTAATTCTGTCAGAGACAGCAAAGGACTTGGAAGAGCTGATGAACGGAATGGACAGTGTCTTGAAAGGAAGATATAAGATGAACATCAACAAAAGCAAAACGAGGATAATGGAATGTAGTCGAATTAAGTCGGGTGATGCTGAGGGAATTAGATTGGGAAATGAGGCACTTAAAGTAGTAAAGGAGTTTTGCTATTTGGGGTGCAAAATAACTGATGATGGTCGAAGTAGAGAAGATATAAAATGTAGACTGGCAATGGCAAGGAAAGCGTTTCTGAAGAAGAGAATTTTGTTGACATCGAGTATAGATTTAAGTGTCAGGAAGTCGTTTCTGAAAGTATTTGTATGGAGTGTAGCCATGTATGGAAGTGAAACATGGACGATAAATAGTTTAGACAAGAAGAGAATAGAAGCTTTCGAAATGTGGTGCTACAGAAGAATGCTGAAGATTAGATGGGTAGATCACATAACTAATGAGGAGGTATTGAATAGAATTGGCGAGAAGAGGAGTTTGTGGCACAGCTTGACAAGAAGGAGGGATCGGTTGGTAAGACATGTTCTGAGGCATCAAGGGATGACAAATTTAGCACTGGAGGGCAGCGTGGAGGGTAAAAATCGTAGAGGGAGACCAAGAGATGAATGCACTAAGCAGATTCAGAAGGATATAAGTTGCAGTAAGTACTGGGAGATGAAGAAGCTTACACAAGATAGGGTAGCATGGAGAGTTGCATCAAACCAGTCTCAGGACTGAAGACCACAACAACAACAACAACAAGTATTGGGAGTGCTTTGTATTGTGACGTCTGAAACGCTCACACAAGTTAGTCCACTGTGACGTTAACATCAAATCCGCTTCCTTGCACTGCTTGTATCATGAATTCTGCTTTTAAAAGTTTCCAATTCGCTTTCCTAAATACAAGGTTCATTGATTATTGTTTTTATGAAAGTGTGAGGATTAGAGATTATTTGTGACTCATAAAGTGGAATATAACTGTACAGTTTCTCGTATTCTGCTAATAAAAAGCGAGTGGCATCCCGTATAAACAAACCAATCGGAAATTTAATTATTTGTAAAATATAAGTTCCTCGCTGAGAGTTTATGAGTGTATTACAGCCTAAAGATGACTGATTCACGACCTACGTGCTGTTTTCTGTGCCGAGGACAACAACTATAGAAGACTGCATGTTGGTGAACGTTAATTGAAACTTAACGCATTCCGTTCAGGGCGATGAAAGCAAATAAGCACCTCGCGTGTACTGGAATCTCAGTACAAATGAGATCAGTGACACGTCGTCTGTGGTAACACAGAGAAGGTATGAAGAAGAGAAATTTTCGAGGGAAGGAGTTGATCACATGCACGTATATATCACCCTCCCGGTACCTCTCCCTCCCTCTCTTTTCGGGCTTGCCGTAAGCTGTTGTGTGCTAGCATATTCCGCTACTATAACGTGTTGCGTTCTCTCATTTACCTTGCATTCACTGAATTGTCAACTTGGAATTTGAGAGTATGTCCTTCTTTAAGCCTTCCTTGAAGGTGGGCAAACTGTCCGTTCCTTGCTTTACTTTTTTCTTAGCCACCTCCAGAAGCTCGACTCCATCTCTCCATTATACTTGTTAACTGGCCTTTTTATTGTTCGTCTCGTTATCGCTCTTGTCTATAAAGTCAATCACGTTTTCAGTTTGTGTCGCTATATGTCTTCTCGTTCTACCCTTCACAGCGTATCATAATATTTTGGCTCTTTCTGCATCTCGCTTTGCTTTCGACGGAGGTTTCAGTTTCTTACAAAGATGACACGTATTTTTATAATCAATTTGGCCACTTGGCTCATGTTTAATAGTTTTCTTCCTGGACAGAATTTCGTCTTCTTCGACTATCGATCCAATATTTGCTGCGTTTGTGTTTACTCTTTGGTTTCCTGTGATTCTCGCCAGTAGATTACACAATGGTTCAGAATACATATTCTGCTCTTTGAATTTCCCGCTCGAAGAAGTTTGGTGTGTCGCACAGTCTTTACCTCGTGGGCCGCGTGATTTCTTCCTTTTCGCACGTCTCAGTTGTTTGACTGGATTCGTGCTTCCCTCTCAGAGAGGTCACAGATCGTAGTTATAGACTGTAAATCATCGAATAGAGCAGAAGTGATATCTGGCGTTCCGCAAGGCAGTGTCATAGGCCCTCTGCTGTTCCTGATTTACATAAATGATCTAGGTGATAATCTGAGCAGCCCCCTTAGATTGTTTACAGACGACGCTGTAATTTACCGTCTAGTAAAATCATCATACGATCAATTCCAATTACAAAATGATCTAGAGAGAATTTCTGTATGGTGCTAAAAGTGGCAATTGGCACTAAACAAAGAAAAGCGCGAGGTCATCCATATGGGTACTAAAAGAAATCCGATAAATTTTGGGTACACGATAAATCGCACAAATCTAAGGGCTGTCAATTCGACTAAATACCTAGGAATTAGAAATACGAGCAACTTAAATAGGAAAGACCACGTAGATTATTGTGGGAAGGCGAAACAGAGACTGCGCTTTGTTGGCAGAACACTTAGAAGAAGCGACAAACCCACTAAAGAGACAGCCTACATTACACTTGACCGTCCTCTGCTGGAATATTGCTGCGCGGTGTGGGATCGTTACCAGGTAGGATTGACGGAGGACATCGAAAAAGTGCAAAGAAGGGCAGCTCGTTTCGTGTTATCGCGCAATAGGGGTGAGAGTGTCACTGATATGATACGCGAGTTGTTATGGGAGTCACTGAAACAAAGGCGGTTTTCTTTGCGGCGAGATCTATTTACGAAATTTCAATCACCAACTTTCTCTTCCGAAAGCGAAAATATTGTGTTCAGACCCACCTACGTAAGGAGAAATGATCATCGTAATAAAATAAGAGAAATCAGAGCTCGAACGGAAAGATTTAGGTGTTCCTTTTTCCGACGCGCCGTTCAAGAGTGGAATGGTAGAGTAGTAGTATGAAAATGGTTCAATGAAGCCTCTGCCAGGCACTTAAGTGTGAATTGCAGAGTAACCATGTAGATGTAAATGTAGACTGCACAATGGAGCTCGCTTGGTATTTCTACAGTTCTTTTTTTTTAGGTGGTCACACACTCCACAGTGGGAGCAAGTCGGCTTGTTTTTCTTACAGTACCTTACAATGTGCCCATTGTCGTGACAGTTATAGTGTTTGGTGACCGCAACGTAGTCCTTGACAGTCGTTGATCGAAATCCACGAAATCCAATATATAGTCCTTTCTGTGTAATCATTTGTGTTCTGACTTCTGGATTTACCTCCAGCACATAATTTACTGTTAGCTTCTCCCGTGGACTTGCTTTAAACCTGACCTTTGTTTCTCGTAAAAAATAAATAAATAAATAAATAAATAAAAGACTATTACACACAAAGAGTACTTGTATCTTTATTATCACAGTCACGTCCGCACGGATTACAGTCAACCACAGCGGAATTGATGCCATTACACGCACTCGCTAACCGAACGCGAATGTTAGTGGATTCTATTTTCCAGTGCAAATACGTAATAAGAACGGAGCGGACATGAACCCACTATCGACACGGCGGCCATCTTGCTCCAAGTTTGTAGACACGTGGTTGACGACATATGGAAGTTAGGGTAGAGCCGTGAAGCGTGCATGGACAGCCTTATGGTAAGGAGACCACTCGCGGTAAGCAGGCGAGTTCGAGTCCCAGTCCGCCACAAATTTTCACTGTCGTGATTCCATCGCACAGCTGATGGTTATCAACATTCGCAACTGCGAATACATTTCATGTCATTCAAAGCAGCTGTAGTTGCTGCAGTGCCTAATCTTTTGGACACACATGCATTTCCAAAGGAACTTTGCATCGTACTCCTGAACAACATAGGCGCTGCAATATCATATACATCTTAAAGTACTCCAGTCTGTTTCATTTATTAGCCTTGTGGTTTAATATTGAGTATTTATAGAATGTCTTTGCAATCTGAATGTTATCAATAGCAGCACTGCTGGTACCCATAATCTTTGCTGTAAATTGGATAATGATGATGATGTTCATTTATGGATGAGGGCACTAAACAGCAAAGTCGTCAGTGCCCATGAACGAATGATATACAGGGTGGTCCATTGGTAGTGACCAGGCCAAATATCTCACGAAATAAGCATCAAACAAAAAAACTACAAAGAACGAAACTCGTCTAGCTTGAAGGGGGAAACCAGATGGCGCTATGGTTGGCCCGCTAGATGGCACTGCCATAGATCAAACGAATATCAACTGAGTTTTTTTTTTTAAATAGGAACCCCCATGTTTATTATATAGTCGTGTAGTACGTAAAGAAATATAAATGTTTCAGTTGGACCACTTTTTTCGCTTTGTGATAGATGGCGCTGTAATAGTCACAAACGTAAAAGTACGTGGTGTCACGTAACATTCCGCCACTGCGGACGGTATTTGCTTCGTGATACATTACCCGTGTTAAAATGGACCGTTTACCAATTGCGGAAAAGGTCGATATCGTGTTGATGTATGGCTATTGTGAACAAAATGCCCAGCGGGCGTGTGCTATGTATGCTGCTCGGTATCCTGGACGACATCATCCAAGTGTCGGGAGCGTTCTCCGGATAGTTACGTTATTTAAGGGAACAGGAAGTGTTCAGCCACATGTGAAAAGTCAACCACGATCTGCAACAAATGATGATGCCCAAGTAGATGTTTTAGCTGCTGTCGCGGTTAATCCGCACATCAGTAGCAGACAAATTGCACGAGAATCTGGAATCTCAAAAACGTAGGTGTTGAGAATGCTATATCAACATCGATTGCACCAGTACCATATTTCTATGCACCAGGAATTGCATGGCGACGACTTTGAACGTCGTGTACAGTTCTGCCACTGGGCACAAGAGAAATTACGGGACGATGACAGATTTTTTGCACGCGTTGTATTTAGCGACGAAGCGTCATTCACCAACAACGGTAAGGTACACCGGCATAATATGCACTATTGGGCAACGGAAAATCCACGATGGCTGCGACAAGTGGAACATCAGCGACCTTGGCGGGTTAATGTATGGTGCGGCATTATGAGAGGAAGGATAATTGGCCCCCATTTTATCGATGGCAATCTAAATGGTGCAATGTATGCAGATTTCCTACGTAATGTTCTACCGATGTTACTACAAGATGTTTCACTGCATGACAGAATGGCAATGTACTTCCAACATGATGGATGTCCGGCACATAGCTCGCGTGCGGTTGATGTGGTATTGAATAGCACATTTCATGACAGGTGGATTGGTCGTCGAAGCACCATACCATGAGCTGCACGTTCACCGGATCTGTCGGCCCCGGATTTCTTTCTGTGGGAGAAGTTGAGGAATATTTGCTATCGTGATCCACCGACAACGCCTGACAACATGCGTCAGCGCATTGTCATTGCATGTGCGAACATTACGGAAGGCGAACTACTCGCTGTGGTGTCACCGCCAGACACCACACTTGCTAGGTGGTAGCCTATAAATCGGCCGCGGTCCGTTAGTATACGTCGGACCCGCGTGTCGCCACTGTCAGTGATTGCAGACCGAGCGCCGCCACACGGCAGGTCTAGAGAGACTTCCTAGCACTCGCCCCAGTTGTACAGCCGACTTTGCTAGCGATGGTTCACTGACAAATTACGCTCTCATTTGCCGAGACGATAGTTAGCATAGCCTTCAGCTACGTCATTTGCTACGACCTAGCAAGGCGCCATTATCATTTGCTATTTATTTTGTGATGCATGTACCGTCAGACCGATGTTCGCCAATTATGGATTAAAGTTAAGTATTCCAGAAGCTACGTCCCTTTTTTGCTAGTCTCTATTCCTTTAATTGTTCCAGACCTCACGGCAGCCTGAGTGAGCTTAAACGCGTGCCTTTCGGCTTCCTCTCATAGTGGCTTGGCTGTCTTGCCAAGCCACAACACTCGCTGTTGAGAGGATTGTCGTTACACGTATTGCCAAATGCTTTGAGATTGAAGGACATCATTTTGATCATTTATTGCATTAATGTGGTATTTACAGGTAATCACGCTGTAACAGCATGCGTTCTCAAAAATGGTTCAAATGGCTCTGAGCACTATGCGACTTAACTGCTGAGGTCATCAGTCGCCTAGAACTTAGAACTAATTAAACTTAACCAACCTAAGCACATCACACACTTCCATGCCCGAGGCAGGATTCGAACCTGCGACCGTAGCGGTCGCTCGGTTCCAGACTGTAGCGCCCAGAACCGCACGGCCGCTCCGACCGGCCATGTGTTCTCAGAAATGATAAGTTCACAAAGGTACATGTATCACATTGGAACAACCGAAATAAAATGTTCAGACGAACCTACGTTCTGTATTTTAATTTAAAAATCCTACCTGTTACCAACAGATCTTCTAAAATTGTGAGCCATATGTTTGTGGCTATTACAGCGCCATCTATCACAAAGCGAAAAAAGTGGTCCAACTAAAACATTCATATTTCTTTACGTACTACACGAATATGTAATGGAAAATGGGTGTTCCTATTTTAAAAAACGCAGTTGATATCCGTTTGACCTATGGCAGCGCCATCTAGCGGGCCAACCATTGCGCCATCTGGTTTCCCCCTTCAAGCTAGACAAGTTTCGTTCTTTGTAGTTTTTTCGTTTGATGCTTATTTCGTGAGATATTTGGCCCGATCACGATCAATGGACCACCCTGTATAGACGAGCGTGGCGAAACTCTATTAAAAATAACATTATATTCGGAAACCAAGATGCATTTTTCCACTAGAATTGAAAGGCAACCCCGAAACGTGAGCAGCAGGAAAGCCTGTGGTAAAATTCCGACGAAACAGCTGAATAACGAGATAAAGTCGATTAAATAGCGGTACCTACACAGTTAAAGAGGGGACTTATGATTGTAGCTTGATGACTACTTACAAATAATGAGCGACCGAGACACTTTGTGACACATTAAAATCTGACACCCAATATTTTGGGAAGAATTCCGCGTATCACACAAATATTGAAACACAAACCACACTCACCTCATTACCAGTTAAAATACAGGGCAAGTCCTGTGCGAGACCCAGGTTAACCCTCAGATAGTGGTATAAAACACAATTAAAATATGTCGTATCGGTGGCTGCTTCCCACATCTGTGACACACTGGGGGCTCCTCGCGATGTGAGAGATGGGCAATGTCACACTCTAAGCCGTATAAGGGTTATATATTCAGCTCGTCGCCGTCGGAAGAAGGTTAGCCACGCTCGCCCTGAAGATTTTACGGAATGTAGTTTATTATTTACTCACTTCCAGCCACTGAGCCTCCAACCAACACGTCATCTTCTTGGTCAAGAGGTGACAGCCTGCAAAGGGACTGAAGAGCAAGCAGGAGCGGGAAGGGAGCTAGCCTGCTTGGCAGCCCCCATCCGCGAGTTCGTTTCCGCGAATCCCTACGTGTCCTGGAACCCGGCACATTGCATTTGCAAGAGAAGAAGAGCGTCCTGCACTTCTTGCTCCATTCGATCTGCTGGTTACATCTGACCAATAGCAAGAATGGAAATTTAAGAATCTGAGCAGATGATGATTTTCTTGTCATGACGCCATCTCATTTGCTCCAGTACTCTCAAGGGAGCGAACAACGCGTAAAAAACTGAAAACTGCTCTGAGAGCCCTATCATGAGGACAGTGTCGGGGAAAACGACAGAAAAACTGATGAATACTTCCTACTTGGCGATGTAAAATCTCGTTGAATTTGACTTTAGAAAATAGTCTGTGATACAATTCTTCCAGTAAGCAGTCGATTCTCAGAGTAATCTGGGCCTCTCTGGTAGCCAGGGGGACGCCCTACTCCACTCGTGGCTTTGGATCTTAATTGGCCACCTGTAGTAAGTCTAGGCTCTCCCTCGAACGGATCCCAAACGGCGCCGTTGCCGTTAAATCGTTTGGGGGAGAAATAGATTATATGAAACAAGGGAATTAAGTATAGTTGTCGAATAGGTATACCTCAACGTTATCTTTAAATCATGATACGGACGCAGCTCGGCAACCTGATTATGTTCTAACGAGGAAACAGGTCATGATGCAATAAATGTGATCAATGAAGCTGTGATGGTTCTCACTAATCATTAATATCAATATCAACCAACTGTGGAGCTCATCATGATCAAGAATAGAACAGAGAATCAGTTATCATAAGGCCGTTACAGTACCACTTAATAAAGCTTTAAGTAGGAATGTAAAGAAAGGTAGCAAGACATTTCAGCTTGGCAAGCGTGGCATGAAGCAGATTTCAGATTACCTGAACAGTCAACATGAAACATTCACCTCGATTCACCTCGGAAACTCGAATGTTGGGTATAAATAGGCAAAGCTTAAGGGTATAAAAAAATATGCCTTCGACGAATGCCAGCAAATCCCCTATTCTTTAAAGAATAAAACTCCGATATATAAAACAACTTCAAATAACTGATTAAAAAAGGGTTGTTGTTGTTGTTGTTGTGGTCTTCAGTCCAGAGACTGGAGGGTAATTTGTCAAATATTTGACTTGAAGCATGTAAGCGAGAAAAAACTTAGGAAAGGTGTGGAATTATGCTTAAAGTTTGTTGAAGTCACGAAGTACTCTCATTACGAAACAATGGATAAATATAGTCTGAGTAGTTTGCATTCCATTTGAAGCAAAAGCTATTTTCGCACGCTTCTCAATGTTTATGACGTCATATCTCCTGAATCGTACAATGATATAATTTTGCAGGTACTCTCTGTGGTATATGTGGATACCGTCTGCAAACACTGTTGCGAATTGAGTCATTAGTAAAGAAGTGATAAACATGAAGTTTAACTGCATGGACAGCGAAAACGCATTAAGCGATAAACTGTTTTTCCTTCTTCTTTTTGTGGAAGGTGTCACAGAGAAAAAGTTTTGTCAAGGTTTGAAATTATTTTTAAATTGCGTTGGAAGTCTAAAGTGCTCTCATTATCAAACACTGGGTAAATATAGTCCAGATATTTGTGCGCTGTCAGTTACGCTCTCAAGACACTGTGCCTAACCTGTTAATGAGTACATTATGACAGCATTTTACATTTTTAAATTCGCTCAATAATTATACGAAATATTGAAAATCAAATTTTTGTTGCCTTGGAAGCCGTTAGACAGGCAATCTGCAACTGGCACTGGGTTCCTGGCTAGCAGTGTAATAACATGGAAGTGTCATAGCCTAATATACACGAGTCGAAGTCATTAATATGAGAACGCTGTGCAGCTGTCAAACGGCCGGACTCGCAGACTGGACGTCTCACTGCATGATTAAAAAACAAAGTTGTTTTAGTCTCTTAATAAAGGCTAATTTGCTCTTAACATATGCACAAATGAACGAATCACCGACATCTCCCCAGTTAAATTTCCTCAGATGTAATTATAACAAGTGTAGAAAAGTATGAAACACGAAAATAGAGCATTGTGCACAGTGCAGAAAAAAGTATCAACTGTAACAGGACGTGTCATTTTCTCATACTTAAACGTAACGATACGATTAACACATGGGCACAAGAATGAATCAGTGATACTATTCCCATTTAGATGGGCGAGAATGGAATTTTAACAAATGACGTATATTGCGATCGATGAGAAACATTGTGCTGCTGCGAAGTAGCAAGTATGATATGCACATACATAACAAAATAAAAACAATTTCTCCACGGGAAAAAATGTAAAAGATAATGAGAAGTTGTTGTATTGAGTGTAAAGTTACAAAATGCTTTGTAACATTGTTATACAATTGCTAAATTCGAAGGAATTCCATCATCATTTTTATCAGGGTAAACAGTACGACGTAGTGAGATGTCTGGTTTGACAAACAACACCTTTCTGATGAGCTATTTCGGTAGATTCATTCCCGGTGTTTGTATATCCGGAATCAGTTACTCAAAGGGAAATAAAAAAATTACGGAAAGTCAATTTGAACATCGCTTCCATTTACGTAACGTTTTTAAACGTTTTGTGATTGGATAAGGTTTTCTGTGGCGGTGTTTGAAATTGATATATACTTCGCTTTATGCTATTTTATCGCCACAGTTTCTTAATTAGAAAAACCAACAGGTAAAAATTAGAATAAGATACAGCTGTGAGAACGAAGTATGAGATCTTCAATATAGGTTTTATTTGACTTATTTTCAGTTGAAAAGTGTACGAAAGTAATAATTGTAAAACTCCCAATCCTTACACTAGCTTGAAGTTTTGGAATTCCTTCCACTGATATCCTGTAGATAAGAATGAATCGTTTATTACTCTGTTGTTCGACTTGTAACTTCTTTCAGTCTTACGTACATTTTCATACAAGATGGTAAGCCTCTTAATCACATTTTCTGGAAGCCAAACTTCTTTTCTCTTATGAAGATCTTGCTCTCTCTTCCGTATTCTTTCATTAAGACGCAGTTGGCGTCTTTAAATAGTGCAGTAGATTGGGTAAAACTCTTGGAATCGCACCTTCACGTAATTTTGGTAGAGTTCTTGGCTACTTCTACCCATTTACTTGCAAATCTAAAAAAGTATTGTTATTCATGCGCTCTTCTTAAAAATGTTTCGCTTAGACCATGGATCTCATGAAAATTATCAAAATTTTGTTCAGAATTGTTCCATGACTGTCCATATCTATTGAGAACCAGAACACCATTGTGACGGATGGGACGAAGCCGAAATTAGTATTGAACAAATTACAAAGTGAAAGTCTATATGCGATACCAATCTGACAGAAAATCCTAAGAAGTTTTGGTCTTACGTTAAATATTACATGGATCAAAGCAATCTGTCCACATATTTTGTGACCATAATGGCATCAAAACAGAAGATGACACAAGGCCGAAATACGAATCTCCTTTTTCAAAGCTGTTTCTCTGAGGAAGATCGCACTGCTGTACATCATCTATAAATATAAATCATCACCCTAACGTCCAAATTACAAACGTCACAATAAGTAACCACGGGTCAGAAAATCAACTAAAGTTGCACAACAGAGTAAAGGCCACTGGATCTGATGGGATACCTACACATTGTTGTTAACCACAGTCGGAAAGGCTTCTAAGGATGTTACTGGGTCTGTTTTGCTGAGAAATAATTGTTAGCAAAAAAATTCGATACGGTGCGCCGTTTCCGAGTTAACTATTATTAAAGTTAACAAATCAAGTCATTGCGCGCATAGGTTGAAGCGGCCCGCCAGACACAATTAGTACCAGTTGTTCTCGTAGCGAAGGTGACAGCGCACAAGATTACTCAGCCTTTGTCTCGGACTCCGTCCTTACTACTGTCTCACGTCACATTTTTGTATCGCTCTGTTAATCTGTCGACACCGTCTCCAGTGGTCCGCTTGACTCTGCACATGCAACGGCCTGATTGGCTAACTTCAATACTAATTACAGCGCAAAGTGTCCAATTATTTTCATAAAAATTCTTTCTCCGCACAACCTAACCCGCAACATCCTTACAAGCTATTTAGGCTGTTTCTGACGACCCTGTATGGCTCTACAGAGAGTATGCAAAAGAACTTGATCCTTTTCTAGAAACCGTGAATAGTAGGACTCCGGAAGAATTAAGTGCACTTAGTAATTGGAAAAACGAGCAGGTCATTCCTGTTTTTGGGAAGGGTCATTAGACAGAAACGCAAAACTATAGGGGTACATCACCGAAGTTAGTTTGTTGTAGAACTTTGAAAAATGCTTATCTGCCCGCATACTGTGAGATTACTGGAGACAAAATATCTCCTCTGTATGAGTCTACATAGATTCCACACACGATCGTGTGAAACCCAGTTGCTCTCTTCATCCACGAGACTCAGAAAGTAGTAGCCACCAGCGATCAGGTTGATGCCATGTTCCTTCACACCCAGAAGCCATTCGATACCATTCTACAGAGCCCCCTAATGTACAAAACACGAGTTCCTGGAATATCAGACCAACTGGATGGCTGAACTGACAAGTTTCTAGCAAAATGAACACAGCACATCATTCTTAATGGAAACAAATCTTCAGACATAAAAGTAACTGCGGGTGTACCCCATTCGCGTGTCAGAAGACCATTACTTTAAGCAATATACATAAATAAATACGTGACGGAGGATGCTGTTGAAGTCATATTGCTAGAAAATTGTAGAAGAATGTAGGAACTCCTGAAGAGGAATGACAGGGCAGAAAGACCAGTATTGTGGTGATTAAATGATTGCAGAATAATCACTGGAAGCAGTAACATTTATTAATTATCTTTGAGTATGCGTAAGAAACGATCTGAAGTGGAATGACCTTATAAAGCTAATCATGAGTAAGGCAGATACGACAGATTCATTGGAAGAATTCTGAGGGTAGTATGATGTAATTTACAAAATGTTCGTTTGATTAATTCTTGAATATTGTTTGTCAGTTTGGAATAAATACCAGGTAAGTTTAAAAGAGGGAACAAAGGAGATCCACAGGAAAGCAGCATGTTTCACAACAAGTTAATTCAGTAAGTGCAAAAGTTCATGAAGATACTTGTTCAACTTCAGTGGCAGATGCTAAAAGACAGGTGTTCTGCTTTACTATGTGGATTATTGTTAAAATTTTGGGACTGTATGTAGCCAAAACAGTCAACCAATATGTTGCTTCCTCCTATGCATACCTCACATAAAGAGTGTACAAGAGATCTGAACTCACTTATAGGTTTACCAACAATCATTCCTCCCACAGACCGTCTCCTTCTACCCACAGACCGTCTGCTACTGGAATGGAAAAAAATGGGCATTTAACAGCAGTACACAAAGAATCCATCTTATAGAGTATAGATGCAGATGCAGAAGAAGTGATTTTGGACATTCTGCCTTCTGCAAGACACACTTATTTTTGTGTTTGGCCGTCTTATAGATGAAAATATCGTTTCTCTCATGCAATACATTTCTAATAAGCACAGTATACTGAAACAAAAATTGTAGCTGTTCAAAGTATAAGCAATAGAGGTATATAACAAAATATTTTGGCAGAAATAAGAATTCTTAGTATTATCAATCTTTTTAATTATAACAGAAAAGTTTCTTAACATATTTTTAATAAAAGTTCTACAGAAACTCCTACAACAAAAACTGACCTATAATTATCAAGTACAAAGATACACTGAAATTATTTTTGGATAAAAAATTAAGTAAAATCAGATCTTTTTCAATATTGTCGCTGATGAGTGCCTACACAAAAAATATAGAAGGACTGAGAGTACAGGCAGCTGCTTCAAAAAGACTAAACACTAGAATTATTAAGAACTCTTCACTGAGGTCATATTTAAAATTTCATGATCTGATTTCAACTAAATCTATTGTACATCTTTCTTCAATACACACTTCTAACTGTTAGAAAGAATGTAAAAATGTGTAAAGACTGAGACAGTTACATGAAGACTAAAAGCTATGATGTGAAAGAGTTGCTCATGAATCTTACCATAAACAGGTATTTTAACATCGTATATCACTTATACAATACATACATATAGTTTATATAAAAGCCTTTATAAACACTCCAACACAACAACAAATGTGTTCTGATATTGTGATGACTTTTCTTTTACTTAACATTGCTAGATATAATGGAAATTTATTATTAGCTTCAGTGTACAGAATACGAATAAAAGACAGTGGTAAAATATTCACACATGAATTTTATCATCAAGTGTAGGAATATATTCCTAAAATGAGACAGAACATTTATGACAAAAAAGTACTGTCACTCATATAGTGCAACACTTGTATAAAACAAAGCTGTTAAGAGATATCTGAATCTTTTAAACACACAGTATATACTAAGTGACTGCAAAGTACTGTATATTTTGGTAACACATACAAAATAAAGACATTGTAACTGTAAAAATTTTAATGGTATAACAACAGACAGCAATTTAAGCAGATTTTATGGCAAATTGTTAAACATTTTAAACAAGAATATAAAGACTGAATAAGATGAAGTAAACTGCACAGATCACATTTTTGCCCATAAAGAAATTGGAACAAAAGAGTTCAAATACAACCTGCTCATTTAGTGTTCCTAAGGGTGCACATTTAGCCATTCTATTGAAATCCTTATATCAACAAGAAAAATACACAAAATGTCAATATCAAAAATTAAAATATGTAAATTCCAATTTACAAAAATATTACAAAAGGTGTATTGTATTTCATCCATATTATATACAATATTCTCAGAAAACACTACATATTTACACAAAATGCGTAAAAGTACGAGAATTGTTGTAATAAACGAAAATGTAGCCCTGGAAGAAGGGGTGAGTACAATAACACCTACTAAAGGGTAAAAATACCCAGGGGTGAAAATGACAAATGAGGGAAAACTAGACAGTGAATTTGGACAAGAAATCTACAATTTTTTGTTAAATTCAATTCCGTGGAGTAAACACACAAGAATAACAACTACACCACAATACACAGAACAACAGCTACAAGCATTATTGCACACCGTTTAGAAGTTTGACGATGAAACGCCAACTGAATCAAAGTTATTAGCAACAGAGAGGAATTTCTGTAAACATTCAACAATAATACCAAGAGAAGGAAAAATATGAAATGAAACAATCAAGGAAAAAGAAAACTCAATGAAGTATTACTGATTTTATTGAACACAAGCAACTTAAAAGACGTTGGTACATTAAAGTGATGTACCAAGAAAAAGTTTTCAGATGTATACTGAACTGGTTAGTGAATGGAAGGAAAACAGAGGGCTTCCAACTAATACTATGCTAAGAGAAATCTGTTCGTCAATGAGGGACAAGAATATTCTGGACAAGTCATGAAAGGATTAAGAAGAATGGAGAGAATAACTGGTTTTCCACGGCAAATCAGTACTGAGACTAAGAGCAGAGCTCTATTTTTTTCTCAAAACATCTTCAAATATCAACAGTTATCTCAGGGGTTCAGTTATGAGCTACATGAATCATACAGCCCTCCACTGTTAATTCCCATGAACTTAATTCAAAAGCTACATTCAGCGTAATTGTCAAATAAATTCGGAGCTGTGAACAGTTTAAATGGTTGGTAGGTAGGAAGGACAGTGGAGGGCGGAAGCCTGACAAGTGTATCGTACAAGGAATGGGAATTACTAACAACAAAAATATATACTGCGTGTCTCTCCTAAGAGTCGCCAGAACTTTATCTCTTTTGTTTCTGCAGTTTCACTTTTGCAGTGTGCAGTGGGAGTCTATCCAATCGAATACTGACCATCACCTCTTTAAGGCAATATCCATTGTCAATGAAAAGCATTGATTTGTTATCTGTTACAAACAAAATGATTTTCAAGGCGGAATTTTTGGTGTCCATTCGATAGCAGTCCGAAATTAGCCTATTGCGATATTCATTTCATCGATACGTATTAACAGGGGTAGTAAAGCACAAAGAATAACCAGTACTAGCGACAGCGCTGCTCTGGCCCACGCTGGCTCCTACAACTACGCAGCAGCGATCGAATGGGCGCATAAAATCTGCTTCAGAAATCATTTACTTTGTAATGGGTAACAAACCGACGCTTTCCGTCGACATTGGGCATTGCATGAAGGATGTGCTGAGTGGAGTTTGTTTGGGTTGACTACAGCTTCATATTGCTGACACGAAATAGCAGATATCTGTCGAAACACCAGAGAAAATGCGCCTGACGAACTCCTAAGAGACACAACCTGTATAATGCAACTGCCATGATTCTTTCACAGTCTCGTTATTTCAGCAATTCTGTTCAGCACAACAGTTCTCACTTTTTCATATTGCTGCTCCATTGCAGGCAGACCTACACTTGCATCCAATGTGACTATATGTGCTGGAGGATTTTGTACTAGCCACTGCTCATGCGCGTGGTGCAGATCTGTCAAATAGCCAAGTGAAACAGCTGTTTTCTCTTCAGGACGACTTCGTTGCACTACTCGCTCATAGGCAATCTCTGGTGGACACTTCAGGTACACTGGAAAGCCAAATAACAAATATGCAAAACGAGAAAAGTAATAAGTATATACTGAATACAGAAAGCTTAAAAAAGTGCATTCTTTTAGAGCAGGGGTGCACAACATAAAGCCTGTGGGACACATGCGGCCCGTTACGTCTCTCGCTATGGCCCGCGGGAGAACCTTTGAAGATTGATCAGTTACATATTTTTTGATATAATTCTATGATTTTTTCAGCTGAATCTACTACGATGGTAAATCTCTATATCATTTAAAAGTTCTTTGACTTATTAGCAATGGCTGTCTCTGTGACAGCTAGGTTAAAATAGGTTTACATTATTAAACTTGTAAGTAATGGAAGTGCTTGCAAAAAATGACTGTTCTGGATTTGTGTCCAGTGGCGTTATCAGTAAGCAGCGCTCGGAACAAAGATGTACTGCTAATGCGCTGCATTGAACAGGTAGTACGCGCATCTGCCTAGTGGCGTACAGGTGGTGGCGGAAGCTGCTTGATCGGCTGCTAACCAAAGGGCAAAGTCATGGGTATAAGCTACGGCAAATGCTGCATAGGCAATGTATATGACTGTTGCGCCTTCAAGCGACGTGGGAAGTGTTTCTAATACTTAAAGACTGTTGAAAGAGGGAAAACTGTCAAGCTACTGTACTGCAGTGCCTTTGTCCCCTGGTAAATGTTTATATCATTAGAATTGATTCATACATACGCCATTGTATTTGTTGTACTCTTGTAAATTAATGTTACTGACATAGTTTTGATTAAAGAAGAAAATTATTGTCCTCAGTAAAAAGTTCAAATTGAGACGAAAATATCACTTTACTTACAACTTGCGCCAGTTATCATGAGCGCCCTGCGTTTACATATGTGTGTGTACGATAAAGTACGAGTTTTAATTATTGATGATCACTTTAAGGTAGCCAGAAAAAATGGGTGACAAAAACAGCAAGCAAAAGTGTGTCTGAATGCAGTGTATTTAACACGCAGTGGACAAATGAGTACTTCTTGTACCGTACAACGGTCGAGTACTGTATCTGGTTTGCAGCTAATCAATTGCAGTTGTAAAAGAATATAATATCAGACATCATTCTGAATCAAAACATGCAGATTTGGCGAAGTTGGGTGATAACGAGAGGAAAATCAAGGCGTCAAATTTGCTAAAATCTTTGTCTAATATCAGCAATTTTTCAAGAAAGCAAATACAGAGATTGAAGTGGCTACAAATGTAAGCTTCTCAAATTTTAATGAAATTACTGCTGCTGAGAAATCTTTCATGGAAGATGATTTCTTTAAAAAATGCATAATGATCGCTGTATCAGAAATATGTACAGAAAAAAATCAAATTTCTGAGAGCTTGTCCAGAATGACAGTTCAAAGAAGAGTGCACGATATCTCTACTAACCTTCATGGCCAGATAAGAAAGAAAGCTAAACAATTCAAGTACTATTCATTTTCCATAGTTCACAATATTGACAAAAATGATACTGCACGGCTTTTAGTTTTCATGATGTAATTGGGAACCACGACTGTATTATTGTCAATATACTGTATTTTGATAAATGCAGCATTGGTAGTAAAGATTGAAAGCCTTTGTTTTACAAATCGATTTCGGTCAGTGTGTGACCATTATCAGTGCAAACTATTCGAACCTTGTAGGCCCGTGTCAAACAACACAACATTTTCTATGAGGTATGACATGTACGATGATGATTACTTCCTACACATATCTTCAGTTGTACTGCATACAATAATTTTATTTATTTATTTATCTACTTTTGCATCAGCAATTGCTAAGGTCATAGGATGGGCCCTTCCGTAACCAAAAAATTGTATGCAGTACAAGTGAAGTACGGTAATCATCATAGTACATATTACATCTCATAGAAAATGTTGTGTTATTAGGGTATGGGCCTACAAGGTTCGAATAATTTACACTGGAGATGGTCTGTGACCGAAATCGATCTGTAAGATAGAGGATTTCAATTTTTAGTTTTCATCCATGGTGTTGATAACAATTTAAATACAACGGAAGAACTGGCAGGATCGTGTTGCATGAAAGGGTGAACATCCAATGGAGACATCTCTAACGAAGTGAAAAGATTTGTCACGAAGAAAATAGGTTTGACTTTTGAAAATATTGTAGTCATTTGCGCCGATGGATCACCTTCTGTGTGTGCAAAGAAGATGGGAGCAGTAGTCCTATCATTACTGGCCACGAAAACAAAAAGCAAATTCCACTATACGAGGATTGTTCATACACAAATGTTATGCAGCAAAGTTCTGGGATATGGCCATATCATGTCAACTGTGGTTTCTGTTATCAACCACAACCGAGGAGAAGGGCTTAAACACCGATTATTTCGTGGATTTCTTGAAGAAACAGTGGGATTTATTGCAGTATCATATGGACGTTACTTGGCTAATTCGGCGAAAAGTATTGCAGCGCGTTTTTGCACTAAGAGAGGAAATAGTCGATTTTATGGAAAACGATACACAGGATCCTGTATTGAAAAGTAAGGCCTAGATCAATGACTGATGTTTTCTCAGTGATATGACGACTCACTTAAGCGAGCTGAACTAAAAACTACAGAGAAAGTCAGCTTTTATTTACCGTCTGCTAGCAACAGCACGTGCTTTCAAAATGGAACTTGTCTCTTCAAAAACCAGTTGTTGAAAGGAGACATGACCCCGTTTCCTACTTGCAAAATAATTACCTCATATAAACACGCTGTTCCTGGAGGGAAATTTTCTCGCGACTTTGATAAATAAATTGAAGAATTCGACAAAACGTTTACGTTGTCAAAAGGGGAAAAAATAATGTTCAAGGTGGTTGAAGATCCCAGAAGAGATACCTGTGGACTTACAGCTGGAGATCACAAAAATTCAGTGTTCTCCAAACTATAAAATGAAGCACAGAGAATGTGGTAGTCTTGATTTCTATAAAATCTTACACAAAAATAAATTTAATAACCTAAGAGACGCAGCAATAAAATCATTCACCATGTTTGGCAGCGCTTACATATGTGAACAAACATTTTCTGTCCTGAACTTAAATAAAAGCAAATTTTACTCTTGTTAAACTGACGAACATTTAGAATACTTAATAAATACACCAATATCAAATATGACTCCCGACTCTGAAAAACTTGTGGCTGACATGAGAGGCAATGTCTCACATTAAAGCTTCGTTTCCGTTTATTATCCTTTTATACTGTTTACATAAGTAACAGTTTGTCACATTAGTATGCTACTACAACTGTCATTCCTCACCGTCAATAAACGTGTCCAGTATTTTGTAAGAAATGTATTTATTTAAGAGTTCAAAAATAAACTTTGTATACTTTCACCAAATAATATTTTTGATTGTTGCTTACATTATGTAGTCTACATCTGTACAGTACACCATCTATTTTTGTGCCACAGTTCAACGGAAATATATATTAAAATAATAATTAAATATTGGAATAATGGTTGATTTTTATTAATTTTAAAGACTGTATTCAACACAATTGACCAAAAAGTTTACTGTGGGCCACATTTTAGATTCTAGTTTTGCTTTGGCCCCAAACTACTTTTGAGTTGTGCAGCCCTGATTTAGAGAGTTTCATGTACTTACGAACAATTTAAAACTTGTAATGAAGCAAGACACAAATCAAGATTACTGGTTTTTAATAACCAGCGTCCCTCAGAATTTTCAGTTCTTTTAGCTGTCTTTTAGGTCTGTGCCCACATAGTCATCAACATACAGTTTCTAATCTTTATTACTTAATTCTTAAAATTTCTTAGCAATGCTTTCAAATGGTTTAGGTAAGTCAGGTACAACATATTGCTTAAGAACATGGAGAGCTATAAAAAGCAAGAGTGAAGATCTTAATTACACAATATATGGTAGTGTGTTAGGTTGATAAAAAAAGAGGGAGTCAAATAGAGAGAGATAAAACAGTAATGGAAGGTATACACTACACACCTAGATAATTAACAGATTTACATTAGTGACAGAAGTACTGTTGATACACATGCTGCATAGGCCGATGAGTCAGTAGTAGTTTTAAGTATTAACTTATGTAAATTATCGGCAGATTCATTTGGCTAGTTTCTTACATCTAATTTTAGCAGTGTCTGACTAACTGCAAATAACTAACATTACATACTCAATTTATCTTCACACACAGAAATAAAGAGTTCCTTGTATAGCCTGTAGTCTCTTGTTGCCAGGACCATCAGCACAGAGTTTAGAGGATAAATTTTTTAACGCCACCAGATGCCAAAGCAATATTACGGATAACTGCCTTTTTGCCACATCCAAAGAACAATTTGTTCACATCCTGCATGATTCCAATTTTACAAAGCAGTGACTCAGAAGAATGAGTGTGGTGTGGATGTGTCTGAAATGTGCATCACTGGTGTTACTGTGGATTCAAATTTTCTGCTTTAGCAGCTCTTCATGTATGAAGGGTTGCTTGATATTCCTGTTGATATACTAGCATAATGCCAGTCTGCCCATTCTGTATTCCATTCATTTCTATCTAGGCATTTATACTTTTATAGGCAGTCATTCACCAATACTTTACGATGGTTTTCTTCCCCATCACATGTTGCCAGATTATCAAGAATTTTGATAGATGTTCAGACATGTATTTTGATCTGTTCCCCATTTAATGCCAGTTGTTTCCGGTGTTACACTGGTCGTTTTCAAACATTTACTTACTAATTGTACTATCTACCACTATGTGGAGCCCAGTTTATTCTCTGTCAGTATAGGAACACAGATATCGTATCAGCTATGTCTTAGGGAACTTATAAGAACTGTGTTTTGTGTAAATACAATGGATGATGTACTTGGTGATATGTCCAAACTGTTTACACATAGTCAGTTGCTAAATTCGTTAATGCTCAATCCATTCCCATTTTGCCTACAACTAAGTCGTCGCTCGTATGCTTAAATGCACAGGTCGACACATTGTACTATCTTAACATCTGGGATAAAAATACTGTGCATATTTATTGCAAATACAGTATTTTAACGAGAGTGGGAGGCAATAATGACCCTTGAGGTAGACCCTTACTTGTTCTTCTGGGGCCTATTAAGTTATTTTTAACATTCATAGTGTTAAGAATACCATTATGCAATACACAGCTGTACCGGTATATATATTAGACACAATCGAGTTCAGCGTAGGATCAGGCCATCATCAGGTCCAAAAACCATCTCAGCTAAGGATTTGCACATGGAATAACAGTTAGCAGATGTACATTGTTCCACCACTGATATTAGCTGATAACTGACAATTGTTATTCCAATTAAACAAATGAATCGCTAAGATTGTCAAATTCTAGACTGAATCGATTGTCTCAAATAAAACATACCATTATAACTGTGTATTGCAGCATGCAGTTCTTAACATTAATTAAAGTTTTACAATGCCTCCATAAAATATTTCATAAGTGGCTTTATATCCACAAATAGGGCTTGAACATTTGTTATAAATGAACCTGGCACATTAATTTTTCTCATCATCTCTGCCAGTAGGGATACACTGACATCTTCATAAGCATGTTATGTCTGCATATACAGCAATAGTGGTTCGCCCTACGCCACAATGGAGCAATGAATCCCCTTAGAAATATTCGCGCCTGAGAAAAAGTTACGGTGTATAAAGATTATAAACTTAAAATAATCCATTTCCCTACCTCTGTGACAGATAATTATTTAGTAACACGAGTATATACCATTATTATTATTATTATTATTATTATTGTTGTTGTTGTTGTTAAAGGAAGAGATAAAAATGTGGGATAGTGGTAGTAACATGGAATACTATGATTTCTTGCCTAGTAAGTGCTGTAATTGGGTTAGCTGCTTAAAAACTACTTTCATAAACTGTAGACTACTTCGGGATGCATTCATATTACAGCTGGCAGCCATTGCGAGTGAGTGAAGCCACTTTAACAAATTCACTAGGCGGCGTAATTGTTGCAGGTTGCTGGTTTTCAGTTTCATTCTTGTCATAACACACACGTTATTAATATACTTCGTAAACAGAGGTTTAGCTGATATATTAAGCCGTGAAATGGCATGTTTGTTGGCTATTTCAATTTAATTTTCGATTTTTTTGTGTTTCTGAATTTCATAATGTCTGTGTCACTAATACAGAATACTAGTATTTCATATTTGTACCATGCTTTCACAATCTGTTTAACTTATAGGAATTGATTCACAAATGAATTCACTAGCTCGAAAGCGTTGGGACGAGTCTGCTAAGCAAACAGCAATTAAAAATGTTAGAGAAAAGTGGGCCACTCCAGAAATCTGGATGTTATAAATATCACGCGCGAAACCGTGTCAAAACCTTGTGTCTGCCTCCTCATGCCTCCCACAACATGCAGTCGCTTCCATGAGTCCTTTGAAAGCCTATTATTCTGACCTGGTACATATATGGATGAGGAAAAATGCAGGTCCAGTAACAAACATGGACATCACCGAACTGAATGGGAAATCTACAAGTGCCAGACAGGGGAGATAGTAGTCAATGGGTTTACAGCCTCAGGAATATACCCCTTAAACCCTCATATTTTCATGGATGCAGACTTCATTGCCATCAATAAAGGAATAATTACGGATTTACCTAATGATCCAGTCAATGAACCATCCGCAGGAGCTGTGGCATCTAAAAGTGGAAAGGCTAATGTTGAAGTCGATTGAGGAACATCTGCTGTGACATCTGTAATTACAGCTTGGCAAATCTCACCCACTGCACAAATAAAGAAGAGGCCAGGAATGAAAGGAAGAAAAGAAGGTCCTTCAGCAGTCCTAATCTTGTCCCCATACAAGAGATCTCTAGAAGTATCGACGACAGCGACAAGCAAACCGGAGACAAAGAAGCAGAGGCCACCGTCTAGGAACAGAGAAACACCTGGTCATGAGGGCGCTGTTTTTCGTGTGAGGCCGGCCTTTGTGGCCGAGCGGTTCTAGGCGCTTCAGTCAGGAACCGGGCGGCTGCTACGGTCGCAGGTTCGAATCCTGCCTCGGGCATGGCATGGATGTGTGTGATGTCCTTAGGTTAGTTAGGTTTAAGTGGTTATAAGTTTAGGGGACTGACGACCTCAGATGCTAAGTCCCATAATGCTTAGAACGATTTGAACCATTTTTAGTGAGAGAGATGATTCGTGCAGCCTTAGCAGTGTTCTGGACGACGTGTATCCACTAATGAAGACGGCAATAGTCTCTTTTCCTCAGGTAAATTTTCGGAGAACGAGGTAGGGGGAGAATGTGCGCAATGTGGGCGCAAATTGAATTTGGCCGTTACTGTAAAGAACGATATGTGTGTGACTTCTGCAAGCGAAATTACTAAGAATAAGGAATTTAATAACTGAAAATGGTATATTTTGTTTGTTTTTCTATTTTGTTATTATGTTTTATAATGTTTTCTTTGACGACGAATTATTAGATCTTTCATTAGTTGTTTTCAATACAACAGACTTGAAAGGAATGGAGTATTTCATATTTGTACCCCATAATCTGAAGTGTCACAAATGTCAAACCTTGTACTACGCGTAATTTAGAAAAGTTCCTAATGTAGTATGTATTCAAAAATATGGTAAGAATTAAGACATATCTCAAAGTATGTGCTACAGATATTTTGTTTACTTAATGTGAAAAACTGAGAAATTTATGAACGAAATTCCATATTTGTACCATTTCCTCTATTATTATTATTATTATTATTATTAGCGGTAGCAGCTGCAGTATTACGAGAGAGGATAGGAAAGTAGCAAATAATAATTTTTTCTCCACTGGTATTGCACCTGGAATGTTGAAATTTCACGACGATATATCTGAAATTTGCGATACACAGGCTATTCTGCATAGATTTACTAGTGTAGGGTTCCCACACTGAGTAGGAAGGGAGCCGCCATTGGCGGGGCAACAGTTTGTTCAACATGGTTCGTTTGTGTGCTGCTTTGAATTACAGTAAATACAGTGGAAGCAAAAACAAAAATGGAAAGAATGTTGCATTCTACAGGTTAGCATTCCTGGTTATTTTCCTTTCTAACACTAATTTCGTATAAAACTTTTCTGAAAAGTAATAATTCTTCTTTAGACAGTTGATACAATATAAATGCTTGTCTTTCCTTAGATTTCCTCATTATGATTATTTGCTCAATCAGAAATGGGTAGTTGCGATTCGTAGAGTGAACATTAAACCCACAGAAAATCATTTACTGTGCTCTGATCATTTTGAAGAGAGTCGCTACACTGAAAATTGTGTGAACAGAAGGCAACTAAAGTACGGTGCTATACACACAATATCTGACTTTCCACCTCATCTGAATAAGATGCAGTATCCTAGAGGTCGCGTAATATATGCAGAAATACGTATTGCATTGCAGAAAAAATGTAATTAGTATCTGTAAGTGTGAACATGTATCTTTCCTAGGCTACTAAGGAAAGGAACCCAAAAAAGTCAAGCAATGAAGTCGAGGCTGTTCTGACCGTGTGTGAAGACCAAATTCCTGTTTCTGTTTACACTGAAGACCATAATTATTCATTTATGTCAACTCCAAAGTAATTGAAGGAAGAGTGCAATCGAATTCTGGAAAGGAAGGTAGACAAATTGTACATTATAGGAATAAGTTAAAGACAGTGAGTGACAAGTGCAAAAGACAGACACAGAAGATACGTCAGTTGGCAAATATTTTACAAGAACTGAAGGCGAAAAACTTAGTTCACGATAAAATAATCGCTCTAATTAACGTCACTCATAGTGACATGTTGTTGGAAATATCAGATCATAGCAAAAAACAAAGCACAACAGTATTCTGAGGCGTTAGAAGCGTTTGCTATAACTTTAATCTTTTTATTCTCTAGCTGCTTATAGGTAAGTTCGCATTACATTTAATTAATCATTGCCACATGAAAGTACATTACGTAAATGGTACAACTGCATTGAAGGTTTGTTGAGATTTACAGCAGAAAGTTCGAAATTATAGAAGCAAGAGTTGCAGAATCATCCCATGATGTATTTCGTGCGTTAGTGTTTGATGAAACGTCAATGAAGAAGTCCACTGAGTGGCATGGGAATGGATTCGTGAGCTGTGTTAATTTTGGGTGTGTTCCTACTACATCAAGAATTGATGGGGTTGAATGTAAAGAGGCTTTGGTTATTATGGCAGTAGAAGTCAATGACTACTGGAAGACCCCTATAGCATACTTGTTCACTGACGGTGTGTCTGTCTGCGAGAAGAAGCCCATCGCTGAAATGGCCATTAGGAAGTTTCATGATGCACTCGTAGATCTAACTGTATTAGCTGTCGCTTGTGATGGCCTTTCAACAAATATTGTAATGGCCAGGGAGTTAGGTGCAACTATTGCAGCTGATAACATGGAGCCCTATTTCCTTCGTCCTGTTTCATATATTAGGGTGTTACAAAAAGGTACGGCCAAACTTTCAGGAAACATTCCTCACACACAAAGAAAGAAAATATGTTATGTGGACATGTGTTCGGAAACGCTTATTTTCCATGTTGGAGCTCATTTTATTACTTCTCTTCAAATCACATTAATCATGGAATGGAAACACACAGCAACAGAACGTACCAGCGTGACTTCAGACACTCTGTCACAGGAAATGTTCAAAAGTCCTTCGTTAGCGAGGATACATGCATCCACCCTCCGTTGCATGGAATCCCTGATGCGCTGATGCAGCCCTGGAGAATGGCGTATTGTATCACAGCCGTCCACAATACGAGCACGAAGAGTCTCTACATTTGGTACCGGGGTTGCGTAGACAAGAGCTTTCAAATGCCCCCATAAATGAAAGTCAAGAGAGTTGAGATCAGGAGAGCGTGGAGGCCATGGAATTGGTCCGCCTCTACCAAACCATCGGTCGCCGAACCTATTGTTGAGAAGCGTACGAACACTACGACTGAAATGTGCAGGAGCTCCATCGTGCAAGAACCACATGTTGTGTCGTACTTGTAAAAGCACATGTTCTAGCAGCACAGTTAGAGTATCCCGTATGAAATCATGATAACGTGCTCCATTGAGCGTTGGTGGAAGAACATGGGGCCCAATCAAGACATCACCAACAATGCCTGCCCAAACGTTCACACAAAATCTGTGTTGATGACGTGATTGCACAATGGCGTGCGGATTCTCGTCAGCCCACACATGTTGACTGTGAAAATTTACAATTTGATCACGTTGGAATGAAGCCTCATCCGTAAAGAGAACATTTGCACTGAAATGAGGATTGACACATTGTTGGATGAACCATTCGCAGAAGTGTACCTGTGGAGGCCAATCAGCTGCTGATACTGCCTGCACACGCTGTACATGGTACGGAAACAACTGGTTCTCCCGTAGCACTCTCCATACAGTGACGTGGTCAACGTTACCTTGTACAGCAGCAACTTCTCTGACGCTGACATTAGGGTTATCGTCAACTGCATGAAGAATTGCCTCGTCCATTGCAGGTGTCCTCGTCGTTCTAGGTCTTCCCCAGTCGCGAGTCATGGGCTGGAATGTTCCGTGCTCCCTAAGACGCCGATCAATTGCTTCGAACGTCTTCCTGTCGGGACACCTTCGTTCTGGAAATCAGTCTCGATACAAACGTACCGCGCCACGGATATTGCCCCGTGCTAATCCATACATCAAATGCGCATCTGCCAACTCCGCATTTGTAAACATTTCACTGACTGCAAAACCACGTTCTTGATGAACACTAACCTGTTGATGCTGCGTACTGATGTGCTTGATGCTAGTACTGTAGAGCAATGAGTCGCATGTCAATACAAGCACCGAAGTCAACATTACCTTCCTTCAATTGGGCCAACTGGCGGTGAATCGAGGAAGTACAGTACATACTGACGAAACTAAAATGAGCTCTACCATGGAAATTAAGCGTTTCCGGACACATGTCCACATAACATCTTTTCTTTATTTGTATGTGAGGAATGTTTCCTGAAAGTTTGGCCGTACATTTTTGTAACACCCTTATATATATATTATCCATTCCATATGATAAAGTCAATTCGAAACATGTTTGGTACATTTAGTTGATAGGAGTGGAAGAAAAGTATCTTTGGAGTACATTGAAAAGCTTCATTCTATGAAATGAAAAAAAGGGGGTGGGGCTTCGCCTTGCAAATGAATTCAAATTATTAATCTTAATTTTGGTCAGCAGGAGACAAAGTAAAGCTACCTGTTCAAGTTTTAAATGTTTCAGTTAGCAGTGCCCTACAATACTTATGCTGTGACTTGAAATTACAAGAATTTCAGGGAGCTGAAGGAACCCAGACTTTTGTCTTATTTTTGAACAATTATTTGGTCTCCATAACTCCAAAAATCCATTGGTTAAGGGATACAAATCACTTATACGTGATACCAATAAAAGTACATGGGGACCTTTTCTTGAGGGGGTAGCATGTGATTTAACATCTCTCAAGGATACAAATGGGAAGCTTTTGTGCACAGGTAACAGGAAGACAGTAGTACTGTGGATTTTAGCACATTTTGAAACTGCTACAGGATTCTACAATGAGGCAATAAAAACAAAAAAGATGAAATATTTGCTAAGGTACAAGTTTAGCCAGGATCATCTGGAAGTGTTGTTTTCTTTACTTAGGTCTAGATTAGGTTGGAATAACAACGCATCTTATTTCCAGTTCACAGCAGCCAACAGAAATCTTCTTCCAAACGAGGTTAAACATAAAGCAAGTGCTAATAGTCAGGTTCAAGATAACATGTCTCCTGCCTTGGCCTGGGGAAAAAATCTATTTGACATGATCCAGTTGAGTTTTGTAATAACAGAAGATACAACCATACAGAAGGAAATGTGGAGGCTCTGTCTGATCATGATTATGTCATATCATCCCAGAACCTAATAGAATGTACTTTGTTTATATTACAGGATTTGTTGTCAAACATATTGCAAACACGTTAAATTAAAACACTTGCATATATACTTTATTTAGTATAGAAGCTGTGCAGTACTCAGATTTGTTAAGAAGAAAAAATAATGGTGGCTTTACAACGCCATCAACCATTGTTGTTACTCTGTGTAGAGGGGCGGAGAAGCTAATGTGGTTGCGAATTCTGTCATATAGTAATGTATCTCCGTGGGGCAGTGTGGTCAATGACATAATGTTAAATGTTGTGCGAATAGTGATTGAGATTTATTTCCAGAATTGAAAGAGCACTTAATTGAAAATGTCTTCCCTGAGAATAATGTCTACATTATTATAAAAGTTTAGTAAATCAGTATATTAAAATTGGTTGTCATGACAGAGCAAATACATGCAATCCCAATTTGTACAGGAAAATAATTATGCAGACACTATCAAAATCGATTATGTTTCGAATCAGTGATGTATGTAACACATAAGAAGTGAATTTGTTACAGGCCGGCCAAAGTGGCCGAGCGGTTCTAGGCGCTGCAGTCTGGAACCGAACGACTGCTACGGTCGCAGGTTCGAATCCTGCCTCGGGCATGGATGTGTGTGATGTCCTTGGGTTAGTTAGGTTTAAGCAGTTCTAAGTTCTAGGCGACTGATGACCTCAGATGTTAAGTCCCATAGTGCTCAGAACCATTTTTGAATTTGTTAAAAATAAACTGTTTAAACTTTGAAAACATGTGTTTTCTTGTACCGTTTAAGCTCCTACTTTTCACTTTGTGTGTAAATAATAGCAGTGAACACAGTAGTAATTATTTTTCTTTGTTATTTTCTTTTGAATGTGGATAAAATTAGAGCAATTGCGTAAACTTAACCACACAGATTAATAGCTTGACTTTGGTAATGCCTCTTCTCCACTGAAATCTTGATTGTGGTGACTGACTGATTTGTAATGTTATCTGAGGTCTAAGTTAGGTGAGAAGGTAATAAATGCTAAATAAAGGTTGTGGTATAATTGATCTATAATGTAGCCTGATGTCTGTCACTGCCATATATCTAGAGCACTTATTGCTGTAAAAAAACACTAGAACTGCAAGGTATATACAGGTATGCTATATTGCATTGCAGACAAAAATTGTGACTAGTATTTTAGTGCATGTGATGTACATATTTGTACTTGTGCCACGAAAAATTCAAGGAGGGGGGGGGGGAGGGGGTGGAGAGAGATACATAGCTCTTATCCAAATTATTACAAAGTGGAGCTATCTGAATAATTAGGTAGATAATGTACATTTGGATTGAAAAGAACATATAAAAGTATGTTGCAGAGATAGTTTCAAAACTTACAGCATTTAGACACTTGACTTGTATTGTCTGGTGGGTTTGCATGTACTACATGTCAAATATCTATCAAAATGTTGCATACACAATCCCTTTGAAATGGAATCCCCCTTAGTAACTAGTGTGAGACTGAAATGCCCAGGTAAATTTATAATGGAGCTCACAACTATTCAAGTTCACGCAAACTGAAGGAAACATACGACATAGTGTGAAAAGGAAGGCAGACATAATCGTACCATATAAGAATATGCGCAAAAAACCAACACGTCACGAAAAGTTAAACAGGAACTGAATGAGGAAAAATATTGTGAATCGTAAAATAATCTCTCTCTCTGTAGCACCTCATAAGTTTAATGCAAATACCATGAATCGAAGCTTGTCGCATTTAGGCTCCCAACTTTAAACAAGTGTTTGTAACTTCGCATCTTTTGTCGTAAATGTAATAGAGAATATTAAGAAACTTACTTCATATGACAATACTTTTAAAACAAATTTGGTTACTCAGTGACAGTTGTGAAGCCAACATGCTTTTGTTTTACATTGCTACATCCTTGAAATTACTAGGTCTACAGTTACATTCGTCCCTGAAAACGGCAGGGGTTAGAGCAGTGGTCCTCAAACTGCGGCATGCGGCCCGAATCAAGTATTCGTGTGGCCCGCGATTCTCAGCCGTATTTTATAACAATATGCGTCTGACAACTAACAGCCATATCCAAAACGTCGACTAACGTTAAGAGCTGCAGTTTTCCTGCTTAGTAACAAAAAATACTTACACAGCCAGTTACGATTTTAAGATGTGCTTAATTTTAATCGACGTTGATCAACTCGTCCATGAGCTAAGTAAAGTTGGCCGCTTACCTCAGGGGTATAGGGGCAAGTCAACGAGTTAAAATTTCATAGAGTGGCTGAGATACTAGTGACACCGCTCCTAGTGGCAACCAACGCTAACTCGGCCGCCATGTTCTCCTTAGTCAAAACATTAGGAAAGCGTTACTGTTGTTTGGGTTGGAAGTGTGTCAGCTGTTGTGATATTACTGCAATATTTAACTTTTCTAGTTGACTTTTTTGTTACAAAATATAAAGTCAACATGCCTGCAGTGTGTTCAGCGTGCAACTGCACAAATCGCAGCGATAAAACAACAAATATTTCATATTATAAGTAAGTATATTAGTACCGAAATACGACACACGTTTTTTAATGTTTATTAAAGAGTCATTTGCATTGGAACTGTAATTATGCTTAAGACAAATGCAGGAAGTAATTTATTTATCGTTGATTACAGATTTCCTTTAAAAGATAAGGAAATTATAAAAAGATGGGTTATAAATATGAAGCGAGAAAACTGGTTTCCTACTACAGCCAGTTACCTCTGTTCAGCTCATTTTGAAGAGAAATATATGTACCACACAAATGTCCAGAGGCGCCTTTTGTCAAAACCTGTACCTACTATCTTTAACTTTCCACCACATTTACAAAAGCAAGATAAAGTATTACGACCACAACCCAGAAAGCGATCTTTCGACAATTTGCAAGATAGTGCTATTACAGTGACATCATTAGCACAAAGTAAGTCAATAATTTAATTTTACTCCGTGTTCTTATTACTTTGAATTACATACTTTCTATTATAATCTTATGGTGTAACTCTGTTATAAACTTATGATGTAACTACATTCTTTCAGTGCCTGTCGGACCCACATCTGTTTCTGCTGACCACAATTACTGTCTACCAAGCCCTAAGAAGTTGAAAACACAATATAACAGAGTACAAGCAGAGAATGTGCTACTAAAGAAGCGGATAAAGCAAATGAAGCAACTTAGTGTACGACACAAAAGAAGAATAGTGCAGTTACAGACTTTAGTTGCTGGTTTGAAAAGAAGGCTATGTAGTTCAGTTTCTGATATGTTAAAACAATGAACATGTAGTTGGTTTGTTGAAGGAGCTATTGGAACTTCAGTGCAGTGCTAAAGTATGCCATTATTCTCAGCAAATAAGGAAATTTGCCCTGACCCTACACTTTTATTCTGCCAATGCATACAGCTACTTACGAAAATTTGTGAAATTACCCCACCCAAGAACGCTTCGACTTTGTTATTGAATTACTATGCTTGTGTTAACTACTTGTAACACATATTTCAAATAAATTCTCGTTCACAGTGTACTGGTTTTTGAGGCTTTGACTGTTTACTTTGAAATAGCGACAAAAATATCGCATTTCTGCGCCCGTTACTGTTTCTAATAGTCAACCACAGCATGTTTAGAAGTTTCACCGTAATATTCTGGTGGTACCTGCTCTAACTGCATTAATTTATGGGCAACAAGTAACGTTATAGTGGATGGACAGACTTATTTGAGTTGTCTTGTAGTGTTATCTACATGGTCGTGCGGTTCTAGGCGGTCGAGTCCGGAGCCGCGCTGCTGCTACGGTCGCAGGTTCGAATCCTGCCTCGGGCATGGTTGTATGTGATATCCTTAGGTTAGTTAGGTTTAATTAGTTCTAAGTTCTAGGGGACTGATGACCACAGCAGTTGAGTCCCATAGTGCTCAGAGCCATTTGAACCATTTGTTATCTACATCGAAAAGTTTAGCCATATTTCGACAAAAACATCCCTTTTTGCTGTCAGTGTACACTGAAATCACTGCTGTCTATTGCTTGTTTTAGAAAAAATAAAGCTAGTATGGGCTATTTCAAGTAAGTCAAACGCAGTTACAAGGGGGCGGGACACGGCAGACAAATGCCTTGACTAAAGAAAACATGGCGGCCAGAACTTCAATTTGCTTCAAACATGGCGGACCTATAGCCACTCTATGAAATTTTAACTCGTTGGGGCAAGTAGCGCGGCCACTCCTGTGTTACAGCGGGAAACGTTTATTGTTTTGTCTTCCAGTGCCGATAACTCACGTGTGCGAGCGTCTCGTAGCGATCAGCTGCTAGGGTATGAATTTTGAGACGGAAGTAACATGGATTTGTGAATGCGTGTTAACAGAGACGGTTATCTTCAAGTGTGATACTTACTTGCAGCGAGGAACATTACATGAAAGATCTTATAACACACTGTAATCAGTAGAAGAAAACTGACAGTCAAATCATATGTCGTAGTGTCTCATATTGAATAATGCTTTGAAACATATGTACAGTTACTTTTATTAACCAATTAACCATCCGTTCACACAGACAACACAAGACTTAGGCAAAGCTGTGCTACGACTTTGGGGTCGCTGTGGGTGCAACGATCTGTAATAGAGAACAGCTGACACGAAGTGGTCTGAATGGTACCGATTTTTAACGACCACTACATGGGGGACAGCTGCCAACTTATCGCGACCTTATCACTACTACTCTACTGGACGCTTGCAACTTACCGATTTGTATAGCTTACCAATTAATAATGAGATTGGTACATATGCGACCCGATGTGTCGTCCCTCCATGTTAATACTGGCTCTCGAGCAAAAAGCTTTGACGATCACTGGGTTAGAGTCTTCAGTTTGTGAGCAGTTGCCTCACTTCGTCACTAGGGCGTGGTAGGGGTTTGGTATATTGTTTTCATGTGCTTCTCTAGCGAGAGAAACTTGAATTACGAGACAAATATGGTGTGCATGTTACTGCGGTCAACTTGTGAGGAGCAGCGGAATGTAGTTTGATATTTGTTGGCTAAAAGGCATAAACCGAATGAAATACGCAGGGACATGTGTGGCGTCTATGGGGACGACAGTAGGGACCGTAGCAATGTCTCCAGGTGGTGTGCGATCTTCCAGACGGGCAGTGTGAACCTCAGTTATTCGCAACACACTGGGCGGCCGGCAACAGCTGCAGTCCCGTAGAATGCTAACAGCCGTAAGGCCGCAGAATGTCGGAGTCACTGAGGTAGCAATTTTAAACGACCGGCGTGTCCAACTGCGAACCTGATCGCACCAGTGCAACATTTCCTATGTTCATGACATACTGAAATTTCGTAATGTTAGAACTCGCTGCGTGCCTAAGAGCCTGACAAACAACCACAAAGGCCAGCTCGTTAAGCTGTAGAAGGGTATGACAGGGTGAAAAGAATCGTTACTGCTGATGAGTCATGGGTGTACCACTGCACGCCTGAAACCAAGGAGACCTCTATGGAATGGAAACATGGTGGTTTCCCCAGTACGAAAAAAATTCAAAGTGGCTCAATAAGCTAGGAAAGTGGTTGTGATACTGTTCTGGGATATGCATGGTCTGTTATTGGTCAACTTTGATGAACCCATGGCCATTCTGAATGCTGCAGTCTACATTAAAAGTTTGGTCCAGGGCAACATTAATGCTGACAGTTTCAAACTTCTTCATGACAACAGTCGTCCCATGGTGCTGCTCCTGCTAGTGAGAAAATCACCAAATTTGGGTGGGAGGTGCTCCAACATCCACCTTCAAGTATGGATCTTGCATCATCGGACTTTATTGCTTTATTGAAAAAAATTCTGACCGGCAAACACTTTGCAACAGATGCGGAAGTGAAATCAGCAGTCCGCAGGTGCCCACACTCCAACCAAATGGACTTCTATGAACAGGGCATATCGAAACTGGTACCACGATGGGAGAAATTTGTTGAGTACATTCATTGGTGACCATGTAGAAAAGTACATAAAAGGTGTACGTTCATTTGTGATTTTTTGTTTTGTTACCTTTTAAACTTTTTGGTAATAAAATTATTGCTATTATTTTCCAATTTCCTCTCATATAAGTATGGGCAGGATTAACTTTATAAGTTCATAGTCAGTTTTAGTTACTCAAACTGCCACTTTAGACACTCAAATCATTTTAATACTATTTGTCACACTGAAATCGTCATTTTTCAGGAAACTGTGATGTAAAAAAGGTACTGTATGCATGAAACCCCAGTCCAATGTAAGATGTGGCCTGATGGCGCTAATCAACTCAGGTTAATAAATAATTATATAGGACCGATGACCGTAGCAGCCTGGTCCCTTTAAATCCCCCAAACCAAATAATTATATAAACCTCCGCACCAATGTCAGCAATCCTGTTTGGAACTGGTGTTCAGGTCTTACATGCTCGGCTTGATCCACGTGCAAAATCCAGTTCGGCACCTCCAGTGACCACATTTCATCTTCTGAGTTCTTCGACGAGGGGTGGAGAAGGGAGTGGAGGAGAGGGTGTCTACCATACTGAGCACTGGAGTTGTGCTCAGGTGTGTATCTGGTAGAACCTCTAGTTTCCCTCCTGCTGCTGAACCTTGGCAAAGTGCAGTACCTCTTCCTCACCACTTGTTCCATTAACATGACGCATAAATAGCATTTTTCTAACGTAATTCATATCTACACTATTCTGTAACTTATATCTGTTGTGTCATTGACCCATGTGATTTATTATATTTCTGAAACTGCAATAACAACAAGAGTCTAGTCAGCAATGACAGGCAGAAGTTCTCTCTTACTTTTTGCAATTAATTTCCCAATCTGAGACCAACTTTTGCTGTCTACCACGTGGGAGGATTCGATATGCAGTTGTGAGCCTGAAGACGTTGAGTTCTCAGGTGTGCAGTGTGTTCAGTAAGGAGTCAACGCGTGTTACATTTCAGTTCAGTGGCTTAGGGAAACTAATTTATCTTCCAACTCGCTTGAAGATAAGCTCTGTATCAACGACCTACGGAAATCGACATAAGAAATCAAATTAGTCACAAAACTAAAAATAAAAGTAAAGGAATTTCAAGAATTTTCACATTTTACATTACAGAAAAGTAGACTGGACATGTGACTATAGTATCATGGACAAATGGTACTGTTGTCCGTGTTTATTGTTTGCAAAAGAAAATGTTGGCTGTAAAACTACTTGGACGCTACGAAATGTTGAGGAACTCGGGCATTTATCAGAGAAACTAAAGAAGCACGCATGGTATAAATTACATATGACTGCTCTGCTAGAGCAAAATCTTTTAGGGAAAAACGATATTAGACAACTGGACAGTGGTTGCAGGCAGTCAATTGACAGACACAGTGACCGCATTCGCAAAAATCGTTATATACTCTATAAAATTCTGGATTGTATTAAACTGTGTGGTTATTTTAAAGTCGCATTTTGCGCATATGGCGAATGTAGTGATTCGAATCCAGGAATTTTCCGCGGTCTAATAACTTTCTCCACTGAAATGAAATGATCGTATGGCATTATTGACCGGGAGACCTCGTCTGGTGTAGTTCGTCCGTGTGGTGCAAGTTTTTGTATTGGACGCCACTTCGGAGACTTGCGAGTCAATGAAGATGAGATGGAATGATTAGGACCACACAAACACTTAGTACCCGAGCTAAGCAACTCTCTGACCCGGCCAGGAACCGAACCCAGGACCCCGAGAGAGGCAGCGACGCTATCCACTAGACTATGAGCTGTGGACATGTCGTTGCTAAACGTGATGTTGCGCCAAGTGATCATGTTTCGAAAGTTGCTGTGTTCAGAGGCACTTCGAAACATATTCAGAATTATTTACTTTCTTGTACGCTGGAGGTTTGTCATGACTGTGTAAGAAAGAAAATTGCTGTCACTAAATTTGTATCAGTTTTTGCAGATGAGACAAATTGTATTTCAACAATTTCGCAGTTTGCCGTTGTTATCATACACTCCTGGAAATTGAAATAAGAACACCGTGAATTCATTGTCCCAGGAAGGGGAAACTTTATTGACACATTCCTGGGGTCAGATACATCACATGATCACACTGACAGAACCACAGGCACATAGACACAGGCAACAGAGCATGCACAATGTCGGCACTAGTACAGTGTATATCCACCTTTCGCAGCAATGCAGGCTGCTATTCTCCCATGGAGACGATCGTAGAGATGCTGGATGTAGTCCTGTGGAACGGCTTGCCATGCCATTTCCACCTGGCGCCTCAGTTGGACCAGCGTTCGTGCTGGACGTGCAGACCGCGTGAGACGACGCTTCATCCAGTCCCAAAAATGCTCAATGGGGGACAGATCTGGAGATCTTGCTGGCCAGGGTAGTTGACTTACACCTTCTAGAGCACATTGGGTGGCACGGGATACATGCGGACGTGCATTGTTCTGTTGGAACAGCAAGTTCCCTTGCCGGTCTAGGAATGGTAGAACGATGGGTTCGATGACGGTTTGGATGTACCGTGCACTATTCAGTGTCCCCTCGACGATCACCAGTGGTGTACGGCCAGTGTAGGAGATCGCTCCCCACACCATGATGCCGGGTGTTGGCCCTGTGTGCCTCGGTCGTATGCAGTCCTGATTGTGGCGCTCACCTGCACGGCGCCAAACACGCATACGACCATCATTGGCACCAAGGCAGAAGCGACTCTCATCGCTGAAGACGACATGTCTCCATTCGTCCCTCCATTCACGCCTGTCGCGACACCACTGGAGGCGGGCTGCACGATGTTGGGGCATGAGCGGAAGACGGCCTAACGGTGTGCTGGACCGTAGCCCAGCTTCATGGAGACGGTTGCGAATGGTCCTCGCCGATACCCCAGGAGCAACAGTGTCCCTAATTTGCTGGGAAGTGGCGGTGCGGTCCCCTACGGCACTGCATAGGATCCTACGGTCTTGGCGTGCATCCGTGCGTCGCTGCGGTCCAGTCCCAGGTCGACGGGCACGTGCACCTTCCGCCGACCACTGGCGACAACATCGATGTACTGTGGAGACCTCACGCCCCACGTGTTGAGCAATTCGGCGGTACGTCCACCCGGCCTCCCGCATGCCCACTATACGCCCTCGCTCAAAGTCCGTCAACTGCACATACGGTTCACGTCCACGCTGTCGCGGCATGCTACCAGTGTTAAAGACTGCGATGGAGCTCCGTATGCCACGGCAAACTGGCTGACACTGACGGCGGCGGTGCACAAATGCTGCACAGCTAGCGCCATTCGACGGCCAACACCGCGGTTCCTGGTGTGTCCGCTGTGCCGTGCGTGTGATCATTGCTTGTACAGCCCTCTCGCATTGTCCGGAGCAAGTATGGTGGGTCTGACACACCGGTATCAATGTGTTCTTTTTTCCATTTCCAGGAGTGTATATCAGGCTGGTGCATAACTTCGTAGCGTTTAGGTTTTGCGTGTTGGTGTTCCGATTCCTTTGAGTTTATTTATCGATTGTCACTTTTTATTTGTAGTCCATTGCTGCTATTTCAGTGTACATATTGTCGTTTTGTCATTTGGAGATAGTGAGTGGAGCTTGTAAAGCTATAAAATGGAGAGCCAAGAGGAGAAATCGGAACATTTACGACATATGGCTTCCCCATCCTTCCCTAATCCGACGGGCCGATGACCTCGCTATTTGGTCCCCTCACCCAAATCAACCAACGACATATTCTTCTGGTTGAGTTCAATAAAAGGCTGACAGCAGCGGAGGCAGCCAGAAACATTTACCGCGTGTACAAAGATAATGCCATTGGACAGCGGTTTTCTCGTTTTGACATTAATGACCTTCCGGATTTGATTAACATCGTTTAAACGCATTAATTCACAATGACCCACGTCAGTGTACTCGAGAACTGGTAAATATGATGAACTGTGATCATTCCACCATCGTGAGACACTTGCATGCAACGGGGAAGGTTCAAAATCAGGTGTATGGGTACCTCAAGGTCTAAGCCATAATCACAAAAGTCAACAGGTGGTCGTGTATGTATTTCTGCTTGCTCGTCATCAAACGGCTAGTGAACAATACCTACCATTCCTATCCTGCATCGTTATTGGTGACGGGAAATGGTCTTCTTTATGCTAACATACGGAAAAGACAGGAACGGTTGAGCCCAAACAAAGCAGCAGCTCCCCGTACAAAGACCAGCCGGCATCCAAAAAGATAATCTTACGTATCTGGTGGTACAGCGACGGTGTGGCGTACTGCGAATTGCTTGCCCGATATGTAACCGTCACTGCTGACATTTATTGCCAACAATTGACATGTCTTGCAGACGCAATCTAAGAACAACGGTCAGGAAGACTGCGTGAAGTGATGCTACTTCACCCGCCGCATTCTGCTAGACTGGCAGAGAACACTACAGGTGTTGGGCTAGGGAATCATTCCGCACCCACCTTATTTATCTGATCTTGTGCCCTCCGATTTTCACCTTATCCGCTCCCTACCGAACAGCTTTCAAGGAACTTACTTACCGAATGCACACTGAACATGGCTGGACGAGTTCTTTGACTCAAAACCACGCGATTTCTATAGTCGCGGAATCGAAAAGTTACCCCAAAGTTGGCACATTGTTGTAAATAGTAAAGGAGAATATATTATTGATGATTAAAGTCTCTCTAATGTGTACCTGTTGTGTTTATTACACTTACCGACAAACGCTATGAACTTACGCAACAACCCAATAGATTTTGTCTGAGGGCAAATCTGTAGAAAGGTTTTGGGCTTCCCTCACTCCCAGTAAATATCATGCCAAAAGATCAGCAGAATCGCTTACAGAAATTTTACTGGATACTGAAGATAATTCAGATCGCGATATTTATCAGAGCAACTACGGAACAGCTGTTATGAGCGGTCGTCGGTCTTCTGAATGAATATTTTAAACATGATTATTTTGTTCGCTGTTTTACAATTAAATGAATGTGATTTCAGCCCAAAGAACAAGTTAGAATACGAGTGTTAGAATTTTTTGCTGACCTTAGTGAAATCTTAGTGTTTTTTTACAATCCTCAGCGAACATAAAACCTTTCTTGTTGCCAATTACAGATGGAATTTTAAATAAGTGCATGCTAAGTAGAAAAAAGTGTGTTACTTGTTGAATTTCTGGAGAAAATTGAGTTTCCATCTCGGCATCCAGCATTTCAGTTTTGGTTTTATACATTCAGTCACATTATGCCATATGATATATTGTACACTCCATTAACAGCACCTGACCTACTGACTGTTCAACAGTACAGAACATATCAAAAGAGCCATACAGTATATCCAAGGCAGCATCACTGATTTGATTCCCAAGTGCAAGGAGCTGCTGTATATATATCCCTTCGCAGAATGCAATAAGCTGAGAACGGAGTTTCAGACACTGTACATGAAGAATTAGAACTGTTACAGATAGAACAGGTCACACCCATTTACATGAAGTGTACCAGAAGTAATCCACAAAACTATCGTCAGTAGTGGACCAAAGCACCCACCAGTGCATTTTTTATTGCAGGTTGCCTACATCAGGGGCAAGTATGCACTCAGGGACAAACCTATTGTTCTCCTTTGACTAACAGGTACTTAACCTATTGTTCTTCTTTGATTGACTGGTACTTAACCTATTGCTCTCCTTTGACTGACAGGTACCTAACCTTTTGTTTCATTAAAAGGATCCTTCCTTTTGATTGACAGGCACTTAACCTATTGTTGCCCCACCCCCTCCCACTCCCTTCGCCCCTCAGGAAACGTCCAATCCACCCCCTCCCCCTCGCTGCTACAGGTACACTTTCAGGTCTGAGTTATTGGAATAGCCCCTCTCACTCTTATCAGTTTGATTGAATACTTAAATAAATTGATCAATTAACTAACTTCTCCCCCCCCTATGGTAAAACCCCCATCCTTTCCACCCTCCCTCCCAGAAATTGGCGGGAAAAAGACACAGTTGATCGGTCATTTGGAGGGAAATCGATTGCTGTGTATGGAATATTGTTTATTTAAACAATTTAGGGGATTCAAGACGATGTATGGAATATATGGAAATTGGTGGCATAATGATGGAGAGGAAGGATCTCTTAACAGGAAATTCAAGGGTATATTGTTTATTTATAAAAAAATCAGTTTGTGGGGGTTGGATTTCTCTTGCTCATCATTCTCTGCTGTTTGGAAACATGTGGCTCTTGTAAGAAGTAATTATATGGGGCACACATGTTGCATAACCTAATGCTTGACACTGTACTGTGGGTGTCTTAACCTAATGTTCGGCCCTTTGTCAGCACTTAACTTATTGTTCTGTTAAGTGGTTTTCCATATCACCCCCATTTCCTTAAACTACTGTACCGCCTTTGATACCAAATTAAGTAATTAGTTATGTCCTCCCACCATCTTCTGGTACACTTTTCAAATTCCACATGATTTTGAACGCCATTTCTGCCGCATTCTTCCTTGTCACCCGCTCCCTTAAACTATTGTAAGGCGTTTTATGTAAAAGTTATGCAGATTAGCTGTGTTTTGTACTTAACTGGCTGTTCTACACTTAACCTGCTGTTCTGCTCCATGTCACCCACTCACGCATACCCTCCCCTTAACTATTGTACGGCTAACACCATTTTGTTATAAAAAATTTATGCAAATTAATTAATTCGATATCCTTCACGTGTATGATGGAGTTTTTTTAAATTCGCAACATGCTATTGGTCAGTGAAATCGCTGGAGAATGAAATAAACAAAAACACATCCTGCCACTCGCTCCCAATGCCCACATCGTCGACTCTGCACACATCCCCAGGAGTCGGGGAGCATTGTTGTCCCTCGCGAAGTGACGACGCAGCCGTCAGCTGCCGGGTCATACACAGGTGTCTGTTCGGGTCCTGCAAGCAAGAGGTGGCAGCAACCATCTCATACATTACACCTCAGAAATTCCTGTCAAAATACGTGTCCATTGGTGGTGCGATGATGCATAGCTGCGGCGTGGGCCCAGTGATGAGAGACGTTTGCACAGCAGCTAACAGGTCCTCAATGCTATATCAACATAACATGTCTATGTACATAACAGCCAAGTCCCCCTCCAGATGTGCTATAGAAATCTGTTGCAATGCTTCCCAGAATGACACAGGTTGCACTCTTCCTAGCAATCCTAATGGAACACCCCATTTGTCGCTGAATTTACCTGTCAAACCGCTGCTGCTGCCAGTGTGGGAGCACTTTCCACCGTTGTTTTCACAGATGAGACTTTCAGCAGCAAAAATCAATTTTTTACAGATCGCCATACTGCACTCACAGTTAAACCATGCAAAAGTGGCATACAGATCGTCAAATATGGAAAGACTCATACTCAATTGCACTCCTCTGCCACTGAGGATGGAAGCTTGAATATTAGAGTCTGAAACTGATCTCCTACCCTGCAATATATCACTGTGTACTGTGTCGATGTAGTAAACATACAATTCCTATCCTGTGCCATACAAAATCGCCCCTTTTGCATCATTCATATAGCAATCGACTGCCAGACACTCATACATATACAGCTAAGATGATTAGCACTGTATATACTCCTTGCAGCACTAGACATTTCTCTGCAGCTGATGGTCACAAGTCACCTCCTTCCCACGTATGACCAGAGTGACCTCAGTTGAGCAAAGTCGCTCTCAGAACTGTTGAACAAAGATGGGCTCGTTTCTACACCAATCTCCAGACGCTGGGGATTACAAGAACACATGTATTTTCACACATGGTTTGCCAGACTATTATATCATTTTCGTGTACTTCTCAATATCAGGCACATGGCAATATCATTTGCATAGCAGTATCGCCCACACAATATAATTCCAAAGATACAGACTGGAAATTATTTCTCTAGAAACATAAACTTTAGCGAGGTGGAGTGTGCTGTAAACCACTGAGTAACTAGAAACTTATCCCGTCTGCGAAGATCTTTATGTGAAAACTCGAAAAAAAAAAAAAAGAGGAAACTGATATTTTCAGTCACGAATACTGATGACAGTGATGTAACAGATTCCAAATCATCCCTATCATTTGCAAAGTCAACTGAAATGTTTCTCATGTCTAGAGAACTAGCAAATGTGTCTTCCACCCGTCTTTCACCTGCTAGACGCGCAAACCACAGTCAGTGTTCTCTCAAATGGTTCAAATGGCTCTGAGCACTATGGGACTTAACTTCTAAGGTCATCAGTCCCCTAGAACTAAGAACTACTTAAACCTAACTAACCTAAGGACATTACACACATCCATGCCTGAAGAAGGATTCGAACCTGCGACCGTGGCGGTCGCGCGGTTCCAGACTGTAGCGCCTAGAACCGCTCGGCCACCCTGGCCACCAATGTTCTCTCAACTAAATATGGGTGCGAAATATGCAAAACACACATCCATATTGAATCTCATCAGATTTTCACACAATCACGAAAGATGTCCAACACATACTAAGTATTAGTTCGCTATTCGGCTGTCTAGAGGACGACACAGTTAATCAGCTACACTCCTGCATCTCAACAGGCCTCTCCATTCGGACAGCTTGTACTGTTAGCCGAAAACATGGATCATTCCCGCCACAGGCCACTGCCGGCGCGCCATGCACACCTAGACAGAACCGGCATAGTAATATTTGATCGCTATACTTACAATTACATGTTACGATTGTGGTCTCAATTGAACATCTGAGAATGGATGTAGTATCGGAAATACACCCTGCTGACGGTTGTTGCTCTGGAAATAGAAGCGTCTGTACCATTCTTATGACTTAACATAATCTTCCCATTGCTATCACCGTATTCCACATCATATTCATACCTTCCTTACGACTGGACATAGTCATTTCCTCTGGACATGTCGGAACACAAAGACATACTTTATAAGCCTGATGCTCAAGACGAACCTATCATACACCCCCTAATACTAAGTATAATACTCAGCCAGTAACCGATTGCTGGCAGTACAAAATAATACTAAGAGAAAAGCAGCGATGGGCGGACATGTCTCACAAGTTTTTCTTGCGAGTGGTATCACTCTGTCTTAGAAAGAGTGACGTAATCGTCTTACAAACCGCCAGATGTTGAAAAACACGACCATATTGCTATCACAAGCGGTCATGTTTCGTAGGTGCACACAAGTATCCGTGTTAAAAGCTATACTTGCTTTATAAATCATCAAGGTATGGCATTACCTCCAAATGAAGTGGCTTTTTTCAGACAAATACCACGACACTGAATATAGACAATGATCGCTGGAGTGTGTACTATCAGACATAGCCGACGATCCAACCTCTTGATAAAATCATTGAATTTAGAAAGTGGTTCGGCTAAGGAACATGTTATGAAACCGCTATTTGCAACTCTCTCATGCCGCCGCTAGATATTTCTCCAGTATTTGTAACGTATTCTGTCTTGATACCACGTCAGAGATTCTGCAATATATCCACAGGATGATGGTTGAATGAGAAGGATCACAAACAGTTGATGGTGTGCTGATTGAGTTCGTAAGATATGTACACTAGCTTTTCCGATCTCTAGTGTTACGCTCTCCAGTAGAAATGCTGCCTGGGATTCGGAATCAGGTCTTTCCATTCAACCACATGCCTGCGTTGGATCCTATGGAGAAGTCCTCTAATGATTACAGCTACTAGTGGATCATATTTCTGGCACTCTCGTAACTCGAAAAGAGTCACCTTTCTTGAACCTGTCTGCAACAATAAAATTCCAATGTGGTTTTAGGTAGCCCTAAGCATCTTGTGAATACTGCCATTTCTGCAGTTTTGTGCATGGGATTGTTTCAGTTTAAGTAGGAACTGAGCAGAAATTGGAGAGAGCTGTATCTACCAACTTCTGCAACCCATGTAGAGACAGAGAGTGACCTGAGTTAGTGCGACAGGACCATGTTTTGACCATTCGGTGGAAATGGGAACATATCGTAGCTCAGCCAACAATGTACGAAGTGTAAGGTCAGTGCCAAACGAAGCTTGCTCCTGCAACATGAGGTAGTATAAAAGACAGTATGGGAACTGGGGTAGGTTGAGGATTTTGCAACTGCAATGTGGTGTACCCCCAAACTAGAAACAGGTACTATAGATCCATGTCCCTCAGGGTTCATTCACGTCTATCAGCCCAACAGGCTATCTTCGGTATTCTGTACCATCCAACAGAGAAAAATTACGAACTATAAAAGCTCCACTAACTTCACCCGACAGAAAACTCAACAAGATTTTTACCACATCTCTCTCCTCCCATATATCGAAAACAAATACCTTCTGCGTGCTGGCATCGAACACATGTGACAATCCTATTAGTATACAGCTATTGATCCATTGCACGGACCAGTGTAAAGTTGCATCGCCTGTACTGTAGGAGGATGACCATATCCCACAAACTATACTATAAATCAAAGAGACCGTACCTGAGACCCTGTGTCATTGTTTGAAACATTTTTTTTATCTGCTGTAACGCTAATTGTACACTGTCATATATTTTATTTTTTCCACCATGACTTTGACGTCTGTGTCAGTTTCTAAACTGACATTCACATGTTCTGATCCATTGCTTCCCACAGAAAACTAGATGTCGCTTGGTATAAGTCATGTTGTTACTGCTGCTACCATAAGACACCACACACACTGGATGATTTTAAATAAAAAGACAGTTACAATATAAGGAAACTGGATGGGTTTAGTGGCGTTGTGGAGAGTTTCCAAACTGCTGTCCCAAGGTGATTGATCACCTCTACATTTACACTCAACTGTCACAGTGACGGAATAGTTGATGGCTCTGCGTTCCGTTTTGCCTGATTCCTCATATTGCAATCATGTACTAGCCACTCCCCCAGAAGGTGTTGCCCACTCCACCAAAACTCTTTCTCCAAATCAAACAAGCAATGTCAGCCAATCATGAGGTAAGCAACAGTGTACCAGTGGACGGATGGGATGGAAAAGATGCCATCGATGTGCTGTAATAATAAGCATCACAGTTGATAGTCCTAACAATTTTAGCAATTTTACAGTAATTTCAACACCAACCAATGTTTCCCAATTTCAGTATCACAGCTAAACCGCCTCTTCTCTACTTTGCGAGTATCACTGTGAATGTAGATAGATTACCCTGCAGAAATCAATTCATCGTTAATTCTTGGACACATACATCATCAAAGTATACCAGACAATGCTCCACATATTTCTAGCACCTCGAACATAGTGCTTAATTTACGTTCTATCTCTATGTGGATGGAAGTCACAGAGCATTCTCACAGTCTTAGGATAAAATTAGAGACTGAAAGACCCCCTCGCACTTTCTTTGACCAACCCACCCTGCAGCACCATTACCAATTTAATCTGCAGCTGACCAGAAGTAGACTGCTACATTCCATGTCTTGTAAATGAATGCAGCTTGCCGAATCCTCGCCCATCCAAGTGCACAAGATTTCTCCAGATGCACCCATATCGAGCAGGTCATCACCCCTTATCGGTGTATAGTAGCAGATTCGAAAGTGCTGTGATGTAATAGCAGACGGCTAAGAAGAACAAGAAATGGGTGATTTTTTCGCTTGATGGAGCTCCAGGTGGATGGAGTTCGAAGCATTTTGCATAAATCAACTATGCTATCAATTTTGAAGTATTGTTCTAGTGTCTGGGATCAGTACTCCTTCCTTAAAATATCAATTCTGTGTGACACATGCACAATGTAGCTTTCCAAAGATGTATAGCGTCCACTGTTCACATCCGATCAAGGTTCAGAAATCATACTATGCTCACATCAGTCCTATATAAAATGATCGTTAGTAATGGAGAATACCTCTTACAATGAAACAGATAAACGCATGTGAAACTACACGTCATGCCGCCACTAACTCTGTAAATAGGACATCTGCCAAGCAGATGTACACATGGGGATTGCAGTGTCTCACAAACACCTATCACTAACTTAGATATGAAATTGAAGTCTCAACTGTATACCCGAGATGCGACAAGGGAATGGAATACATTGGATAGATGTTCGTTCGTTTAGAGAAATGTGTCACATTTCATCACACATGAGATGGAAGTCCTCTGATGACCGGGGGGTTTACTGTTACCGATCTCAAGCAGACAATGTTCTGAGTGAAATACAGAACACACACAGTTGTATACGAGCCGAATGCAGGCCATGTCACACAACTGAGAGAACAGCGGAAAAAATGATAAAATGACCTGCACCAACATGTCCCTCCCTCTCTCTACACTGCATTATCAGTCTACCATTAAATCGTACCTCGTTACAACTCCATCTCAACCGACAATTCTGTCCACTCTCTGTTATACTTTAACGCAGATGCAAGTAAGTTTAGAGGCAGATGGTTCTCTGTTTTTCTTGGAAAGTATCAAAGACAGCAGTCAACTCATGTGTATCACTATTACCTCAACAGACATACAGTAGAATGCTGCCTCGACGGAAAAAAATGACAGTTTTCCTGGTTCCCGATGCTTCCATGTCGACATTTCCTCATATTCGTCTTTGTCACATACTCATTGCCAAATAGAAGAATTATTCCGCACCAACCAGAAGACACGCAAGTACATCCTCAATTTCCCTCGATTTAAACGCATTTTCCAACATATTTCGCAATTCTACTGATTTTATATGTCATTTCTACCCATGCGATTATGACATAACCTCTCGTTCCGTTTGTAAAACTGCTTGTAAGTGTAGTACAGCTACCAACACCATCTACTGTTTGTGATCCTTCTCATTCAACCACTGCCTATAATCCAGTGGATATATCGCAGAACCTCTGACATGGTACTGAGACAGAATATGTTACAAATACTGGAGAAATATCTAGCAGTGGCATAAGAGAGTTGCAAATAGCGGTTTCAGAACACGTTCCTTAGCTGAATCACTTTCTAAATTCAGTGATTTTATCACGAGAGTGGATCATCGGCTATGCATAACCACACTGCTTGTCTGATAATACACATTCCAGCGATCAGTGTCTATATTGTGTCGCGTTATTTGTCTGGTTCAAAATGGTTCAAATGGCTCTGAGCACTACGCGACTTAACTTCTGACGTCATCAGTCGCCTAGAACTTAGAACTACTTAAACCTAACTAACCTAAGGACATCACACACATCCATGCCCGAGGCAGGATTCGAACCTGCGACCGTAGCGGTCGCTCGGTTCCAGACTGCAGCGCCTAGAACCGCACGGCCACTCCGGCCGGCATTTGTCTGGTAAAAGCCACTTCATTTGTGGGTAATGCCATACCTCAACTTATAAAGCCAGTATAGTTTTCAACATGGACACTTGTGTCCACCTGTAGAGCCGTGACTGCTTGTGATAGTTATATGGTCAGGTTTTTCAACATCTGGCGATTTGTAAGACGATTACGTCTCTCTTTCTAAGACAGAGTAATACCACTCGCAAGAAAAACTTAAGAAACATGTCCGCCCAACGCTGATTTTCTCTCAGTATTATTTTGTATCACCAGCAACTGGTTATTGGCTGAGTATTACACTTAGTAGTAAGAGGTGCGTGATAGGTTCGTCTTGAGCATCAGGCTTATAAAGTATGTCTTTGTGTTCCAACACGTGCAAAGGAAATGACTATGTCCAGTCGTAAGGAAGGTATGAATTTGATGTGGAATATGGTGACAGCAATGGGAAGAGTATATCAAGTCATAAGAATGGTACAGATATTTCTATTTCCAGAGCCACAGCCGTTAGCAGGGTGTATTTCCTATTCTTCGCTCACTGTAGGATGTCGTTCAACTGAGACGACAATCATAACATTTAACTGTAAGTATAGCGATCAAATATCCCTAGGCCAGTTCTGTCTAGGTGTGCGTGGCGCGTCGGCAGTGGCCTCTGGCGCGAATGATCCATTTTTTCGGCTAACGGTAGGGGCTGTCCGATTGGAGAGGCCTGTTGGGATGCAGGAACGTAAATGACTTAACCATGTCGTCCTCTAGATGGTCGAATAGCGAAGTAACACTTAGTATGTGTTGGACAGCTTTCGTGATCGTGTGGAAAACTGAGAAGATTCAATATGGACATGTGTTTGTGTTGGACCATTATTCCATCCCATGTAAACTGACCGACTGACAACGTCTTCACATTTCCTGTCTTTATTTAGTTGAGAGAACATCGATTGTGTCTACTACATCACCAACATCAGTATTCGCGAATGGAAATATCAGTTTCCTCTATTTTATCGATTTTTCACACGTAAGTCTTCTCGGACGGGATTAGTTTCTAGTTAATCAATGGTTTACAGCATGTTACACCTAGCTAAAGTTTGGGTTTCTAGAGAAATAATTTCCAGTCTATATCTTTGGAATTATATTGCAAGATCGATACTTCTATGCAAACAATATTACCATGTGCTTGATATTGAGACGTATCGTGAAACGATATAATATTCTGGCAAACCACATGTGAAAATACATGTGTTCTTGTAATCCCCAGAGTCTGGAGATTGGTGTAGAAACGAGCCCGTCTTTGTACAACAGTTCTGAGAGTGGTTTTGGTCCACTGAGATCACTGTGTTCATGCGTTGGAAGCAGGTGACTTGTGACCATCAGCTGCGGGGGAATATCTAGTGCTGTGAGGAGTATATATGGTGCTGTCTGTCTTCGTGGCATATGTATGAGCATCTGGAGAACAATAGCTATATGAATGATGCAAAAGGGGCGATTTTGTATGGCTCAGGATAGGAATTGTATGTTTACTACATCGACACAGCATGCGGTGATATATTGGCAAGTACGAGATCGGTTTCACGCTCTAATACTCAGGCTTCCATCCTCAGTGAAAGGGCAGTGTAGTTGAGTTTGAGTCTTTCCATATTTGACGATCTGTATGCCACTTTTGCAGGGTTTAACTGTGAGTGCACTCTGGCAATCAGTAAAAAATAGTTTTTTGCCACTGAAAGTCTTGTCTGCAGAAAAGAATGGCTGACAATGCTCCCACACCAGCAGCATCAGCAGTTTCACGGTTAAATTCAGCGACGAACAGGCTGTCCCGTTAGGATTGCTAGGAAGAATGCAACCTGTGTTATTCTGGGAAGCATTGCAACAGATTGTTATAGTGCATCTAGAGGGGGACTTGGCTGTTATGTACATAGACATGTGACATTGGTATAACACTGAGGACCTTTTACTGCTACGCAAACATATCTCGGCGCTGGACCCGCACTGCAACTATGCGTCATCGTGCCAACAATGGTGCCTAGGTGAACATGTGTTTTGACAGGATTTCCTCAGGTGTAAAGTATGAAATGGATGACACCGTCTCATGCTTGTGGGACCCAAACGGACACCTGTGCGTGATCCGGCAGCTGATGGCCAAGTGGTCACTTAGCGGGGGCCAACTCCTGGGGATGTGTGCAGAGTCAGCGACGTCGGCATTGGGTATCGAGTGGTGAGATGTGTTATTATTATTTTATACTCCATCGAGTTCACTGACCAATAGGATTTTACGAATTATAAAAACTTCCCTATACATGTGAAGAATATCAAATTAATTAATTTGCATACATTTTCTATATCAACATGGTGTTAGCGCTACAATAGTTAAGGGGAGGGTGTGCGTGAGAGGGTGACACGGAGCAGAACAGCAGGTTAAGAGTAGAACAGCCAGTTAAGTGCAGAAAACTAGGTTAATCTGCATAATTTTTATGTAAAATGCCTTACAGTAGTTTAAGGGGGTGGGTGACAAGGAAGAATGCGGCAGAAATGGCGTTCAAAATCATGTGAAATTCGAGAAGTGTTACAGGAAATGGTGGGAGAACATAACTAATTACTTAATTTAGTATCAGAGGCGGTACAATAGTTTAAGGAAATGGGGGTGACATGGAAAACCACTTACCAGAACAATAGGTTAAATGCCGACGAAGGGCCGAACTTTAGGTTAAGACACCCAGAGCACAGTGCCGAACATTAGGTTATGCAATGTGTTTGCCCATGTAATTTCTTCTTACAAGAGCTACATGTTTCCAAAAAGCAGAGAATGATGAGCAAGAGAATTCTAACCCCCACAAACTGAATTTTTTATAAATAAACAATATACACTTGAATTTCCTGATATGAGATCCTTTCTCTCCACCATAGAGCCACAAATTTCCATAAATTCCATACACTGCCTTGAATCCCCTAAATTGTTTAAATAAACAATATTCCACACATTGTCAAAATTGTTGAAACAATATTCCATACACAGCAATCCATTTCCCTCCAAATAACCGATTAGCAGTGTCCTTTTCCGGGGGGTGGGGGGTGGGAGGGGAGGGGGCTTTACCAGAGTGGGAGAGGTTAATTAATTGATCAATTTAATTAAGTATTCAACCAAACTGACAAGTGTGAGTGAGGCTATTCCAATAACTCATACCTGAAAGTGTACCTGTAGCAACAGGGGAATGGGAGGATTGGAGGTATACTTAAAGGGGAGGGGAGTGGGAGGGGGTGAGGGAACAATAGGTTAAGAACCTGTCAATCAAAGGAGAATAATAGGTAAGTACCTGTCAGTCAAAGGAGAACAATAGGTTTGACCCTGAGTGCAAACCTGCCCCTGAGGTAGGCAACACACACTAATAAAATGCACTTGGGGCAGCTTTGGTCCACTACTATCGTCCAGTACAATCTTATGTGCATATTCTGAGCTCAAACATAACGAGATACGTCGAACAGAACAACCTGCTCCATGCCAGCCAGCATGGATTCCGATAACATCGGTCACGTAAACCCAATTCACGCTTTTCTCACATGACATACTGTATGGTTTGGATCAAGACAGTCAGGTTATTGAAGTATTTCTTGATTTGCAATAAGCATTTGTCTGAGTATCACATCTATGCTTATTGTAAAAAGTACGATCATATAGGGTATCAAGTGAAATTTGTGACTGGATTGAGGGTTTTTTGTTAGGGAGAACGCAGCATATTATTTTGCACGGAAAATCATCGTCAGGTGTAGAACTAACTTCGGGTAAGCCCCATCGAAGTGTGATGGGACCCTTACTGTTCATGTTGTATATTAATAACCTCGAAAACAATACTAAACGTTAACCTCAGACTTTTTGCAGATGATGCAGTATCTATAACGAAGTACCGTACTGACTGAATGAAGCTGCATAAATATTCAGTCAGATCTTGATAAGGTTTCAAACTGGTGCAAATATTGGGAACTTGCTTTAAAGCTTCAGAAATATGAAACTGTACACTTCACAAAACGAAAAACGTTGCAACCGGCCAACTCCTACAAATACCTAGATGTACCGTAACCCTTTGCAGGGATATGAAATGGAATGAACACATACGCTCAGTCGTGGGAAAGGCAGGTGGTAGACTTCGTATTGTTGGCAGAATACTGGGGAAATGAAATCAGCCTATAAAGGAGACAGTTTTCAAATCATTCCTGCGACCCACTCTGGAATGTTGCTCAAGTGTGTGGGACCAATGCCAAATAGGACCAAAAGGAGGATGCTGAACGTATATAAAGGGGCACCACGAATTGTCAAAGGTTTGTTAGACCGGTGGAATTGCATCACTGAGATGCTGAAGAAACTGAACTGGCACACACTTGAAGACAGACGTAAACCATCCAGAGGAAGCCTACTTACAAAGTTTCCAGAAACGACTTTAAATGATGATTCTAGGATAATATTTTATCCATTCTCAACAACTATAGTTGTATAAATCGAAATAATCAGCAGCCAGTTGTATAAAACAAATTTCTTTCAGTTTCGGACACTTAGTGCATTCTTCAGAAGGTTATGCCTATTGCATTATTTGCGACTGTCAACAATAAGACGCATACAGCAAAATGCCGTGGTCATGTGATTCACAGTGCGTGCAGGAAAATGGTATAAAATAGCGAAACAGCAAGAACAAAAATTATGCCAGAACAGATTCTATAGGTAAAACCGCCTCAGTATGGGCACTAAGTACCCGAAATCGGTCAAGAAATTAAATTTCTTTTATGTAACTGGTTTCTGATTATTTCGATTTATGTTTCTAGGAATATATTTCGAACTCCCTACGTATCGCTCAATAGGGATCCTGAGGAAAAGATTTTTCTCACATATGGATCTTGAGGACATTTTCATTTATGATTCTAGGAATAAACTACCACCTCATACGTGCCGCTAACATAGGGATCTTGTGGAAAAGATTGGACAGATTACAGCACGCACATAGGCGTTTAAATAATCATTCTTCCTGCGATCCATACACGACTGGAACGCGAAGAAATCCATGGACTGGTACACTGTGACATACCCTCTGCCATGCGCTTCACAGTGGTTTACGGCATATAGATATAAATGTAGTTTCATTTCTGCAATTATTATTTGAAAAACATTTTCAGAAGCCTGTTAGTGAAACAATGATTCTTGAACGTAATTGTTGCCATACTGATGACGTCTCTACACTGGAAGAGAATAAAAACTTCTCTGCTAAATACTAAGAGTCCAGCGCTCTCCATTCAGGCTAATTTATACAAGATGCAAGGTAACAGTTTTTCGTGTAGATTTGCACTGGCAGAATAAGCGATTTCCGTTCGCAAATTACGTGTTTAAACCTAAACTGGAACAGTGAGGTTTAAATGTGAGGGTGAAGCCACTGTCTAACATATGAATTTGGCGAATCGTGCTTGTTTATATTCGTCTGTAGAACTGCTTTTACAAACGGGAGCGTCTGTGGCGCAATAAATTGCAGCAACAACGAGAAGAAGAAACCACATTTGTCTTTTTTAAGGTTTCCTAACGACCATAGGTGATGTGAACACCTACATTACAGAATATCGTGTTCTTTAAGGGGAAAAAAGAGACAGTAAACAGCAGAAGACTGACCTTTTGCTGAAAGGTATCCTATATCTAGTCAAAACCGTGAAGTTTTCTTCACTACACTTCTAATCAAACCAGTGAATGTGGAATGTAGGAAATAGTGTGGTATTTAACGTAGCAGATACGCTACCACAACATCAGCTGAAGGAACAAACCACACAGTCGCTTAACAAAAGAACGAAAGCAATAAAACTGTTCCCCAATACAGAAGGAACTACTTCCACAGTTCTTGCTGCATCTAAGCCACAAACGGCAAGAATCTTCAACACATTCGCTTTTGAAACAAAAGTAATTACATTTGCAAAAATATTTATGTATTAGAAAGCCGAGTGAAGTGTACGACTGTGCGAAACATTCAGCTCCTTACAAGGTAGTTAAGTGTGAAAGAAAGTACATGTCATAATAAGAACACAACAAAAGAAATATATTCTTTTCATGCATCAAATGTGTGTTTAAATTCTCTTGTTTCCAGCGAAAAAAGATAAAGTTATATATATGGTCGAAAGTATTTCTTCATCATTAAGTTGTAGCTTATGTCCCTCAATCAGGGAGATTTGGATGTTTTTATGCATATTTCGTGAACATTCATGTTTCTTGATAATTTACTAATACTTGGAACGCAAAAGCGTAATAACCATTTCGCTAATAAACTAGAAAAATAAATTAAAAACAAACTTTAATTTTACGGCTCCTTTCTCACCGCTTGGGGAGCTAGTGTCGCACAACTGACAGCTGGTAACAATTTTCAGAGGAGTGAGTGTCATGACTGTATATGTTAGACTGTGCTGCAGCGGTCATAATTATGCATGAGAACAGTAATTATAGATGCGAAGTTTGGGCATTTTGTACGTTAAAAAATAATAAATTACAATTATTTCACATTAAAAGTTACAAATTTGATACAGATTGAAATGCTTTGTTTTGAAATGAGGAATGAGTAATTCAAACGAGTATATAAGTCGCAAGTTGCTAACTAACAAAATGTTATTGCCAGGCTTATCACTGCACTTTCCCAAGCAGAAAATCTAAAACCTCATTGTGAGCGGTTCCTGAAATTTGTAATAAAATGTGATCACTTTGTATTTCTTGTACCTCTGTAGTTTGTATGCTTCTTTCCCTATGGTGGCTTTTGCATTTTCGTCAAATGTCACCTTCTCATCACAATACCGCAACACAAGCTCCCAAGCAAAGAAGGGGATTCATAACAGTCTGCTTGCGCAATGAGGCAATGTGTGGATACGAGAACGCCCATGCATACCTGCATTCTTTCCACAAATGTTCATTGTACATACTCAATAACATCGGGGATAGGCTACAACCCTGCCTCACTCTCTTTTCAACCACTGCCTCCCTTCCATGCCCCTCAACTCTTAAAACTGCCGTTCCGTTTCTGTACAAGTTGTACAATGAAAAGACTGTTCTGCAGTGAGCTTTCTACCAAACTTTCCATTATTTAAATTTAATATCTTGCTGCACTAAGTCCCTCATCTGATCTTTATCCACTTTCTGTTCACCATAATATTATCTTCAAGTTTCTTCCCCTTAGATAGCCTTCCACTTGGTACCCTTCCCTTATTTCTTAACTGAGCTCTTCATGTTCATACTGCTGTCTCACTTTTGGTAAGACAAATAACTAGATAATTTTTATTTGCTCACAAATATGTCTGTTGCCAAGGTAGTAAGGATATCATTTTTACCTCGCATAATTACGTTAGTACATATAACATTGTATCCCTTACCATTCTCTTATCTTTTACCCTTTCCTTTCCTTTCGTCCATAATCTTTGGTGTTTTGCCACTGTTGGTCCAGGTATGAATCTTTCTTGGCACTTTCTAGGAATGATCTGTGGGCAGTGATCTCCAGAGATCACTGTCTGTGGATAACTGCTGGTAATTTGTTCCACTCCTTCACTTCTCTACCAACATACAAGTTCATTGTTGGTCCATGATTTCTCTTTTACTTTACATTTATGGTCTTTTTCTTCCTTTAAAGACTCCATCAAGGAGCAATCTCCAAAAGTTTCTTTAATTTTGCTATACACAGTATATATTTTTCCTATAGGTATTAATGCTTCTACAGCTTATCATTTCTCCTGTACGCTTTCCAGCTTTACTATTTAGCACTTTCTGTCAATCTCATTTTTTCCCCTGGTTAATTTGGTAAATTTTTATATTGTGTCCTTCCATCAATTAAATTTAATATCTATGATGAGTTGCATACAGGCTCAATGAAAAGACTGTTCCATCATGAGCTTTCGCCAAAGTCTTACTTTCCATTATTTAAATTTAATATGTCACGAGTTATTCAAGAATTCCTACTGAACCTTGCCTATATGTCTATTTGCCCCTTCATTATGTCATCTCTCTTTTTGCAAAGTCTTCAGATTTACTCTCCATTTCATAACTAATAAATTACAGTCAGATTCCAGATCTGTTCCTGGAAATATTTTTCAGTTTAAAAGGTATGTTCTACATATCTGCCTTACCACTATACGATTCAACTGAATCCTTCTTGTGTCTCCAGATTCTTCCACATTCTCAGCCTCCTTTCATGGTTTTTAAATCAGATATTAACAATGATTAAATTGTGCTCTGTGCAAAATACAATCAGGCAGCTTCCATTTTCATTACTTTCCGCCAGCCCTTGCTCTCCCTTACAATCAAATTCCAAAACCCCATCAAAACTAATAGCTGCTTCTCCCTAAATATAATGACCAATTTCTTTAGTGAATCAAAATACAGTATACTAAACTTGCTAATATATTCAATACAAAGCTGTAAACTCCAGTGAAAGTTCTATACATATATTTTAAATACTGCTACTGTTACATAGCTATGGAACTTTTATTTTAATTCATTGTACTACATTTGCATTTGGTTATTATGAGGCTTAGTATATGAGGTCAGTTCAAAAAATTCTGGAACATTCATAATTTCACGCCAATCGTGTGTTGGAGCGAAATGCAGTTGGCATCCCTGCACACGCCTATGTTTAATGTGTAAGTGCCAGAAGTTTCACTGTTGTATGTCTGTTAGTTATTGTTCATTGATATATTGAGCACAACGTCGTGTCACCCAGTTTGCGAACGCAGAGTTAGAGGAGCAACACATCTGCATTAAATTATGTGTGAAACTCAAGAAAACCTGTACAGAGATACACCAAATGATGCAGGAAGTCTATGGTGATAAGTGATTATGCGGTACTTGGTGTTACGAATTGTTCACATGGTTTAAAAATAGCCAGACGGAAATTGAAGATGACCCTCATTCAGGACATCTACCAATGACACTCTGTCAGGAACATCAATAAAAGTGTGCTTGCCAATAAAAAAACTGTCCGAGAGATTGCTGAATAATGTAACAGTGCAGTTCGATCATGTCGTGAAATCCTGACACAGCATTTTGGAATGCATTGTGCTGCTGCCAAGTTTGTCCGATGGCTCATGAGTCAAGATTAGAAAGACCTTTTCCTTACAATCTGTGAAGAGCTTTTGGATCTCACAAATGAGAATGAGATGTTCTTTAAGATAATCATAACTGGTGATGAGACATGGGTCTACTGTTATGATGCTGAGACCAAGGTTCAGTCTTCACAATGGGTCAGAAAAGGTTCTCCAAGACCAAAAAGAGCTTGTCAGGTCAGGTAAAATGTCAAACCTTGGTGATAGTTTTCTTTGGCTTTGAAGGATTAGTTCATCATCAATTCATGTCACAGGGGCACACCGTTAACTGATGGTATGATCGGGACATGTTGCAACACTTGCAAAAAAAATGTGAGAAGGAAATGGCTTCAAATGTGGCGAGACATTCCATGGCTCTTGCATCATGATAATGCACCTGCATATTCATCCCCGCTGATGAGTGAAATCACTGTGATGCCCCAGCCTCCATACTCTCCAGACCTGGCCCCTGTGGACTTTTTTTTATTTCCATTGTTTAAAATCCCGTTGAGAGGATGAAGATTTGCAACAATAGATGAGATAAAAGAAAATTCACAGGTGGTGCTTCACGTGATCCAGCAAGAGGCATACCAAGACTGCTTCCAGAAGTGGAAATGGTGTTCAGTTAGGTTTATCAATTGTGGTGGAGAGTATTTCGAAAGAGAACATGCACAATAAGTATAATGTAAGCATAGAAAAGTTTTGTGGACAAAGTTCCAGAATTTTTTGAACAGACCTCATATATTTACACCAATGTAACTGACAAATAATTGTTCAACACACACTGCCATTACTAAAAAGCCAAACACAACTTTATTTCTTAAGAAGTCCATCACTCAAATGGTTTCCAACATTGCCAATGCATTGCTGAAGATGTTCACAGAAGTTCTCCATTATGTTCTCAATCATTTCTTAAGGAATGGTCTCTTTCCCTTCCTGGACTGCAGCCGTCAAGTCATCAGTATTGTGGAATGGTCACAAAAAAACTTTCTTCCTGAGATGACACCCACAGAAAAAAATGTGTGGCTGAAAGATCAAGTGCTCTTACCAGCCATGGGATATCACCTAATCATGGGAGTAATCAATGTGGAAACTGGTGCCTCCGTGTAATCATTGAATTATAGGCAATATGGGATGCAGCCTCATCTTGCTAAAAGCAAACTGCATTTACATAGCAATGTCCCTGAAGCTGAGGAATGAAGACATTATTAAAATGGCTGCATACCTCTCAGAACGGACACTGGATTTCCACTGTCATCTTTTCTTTTAAAAATATATAAATAAATAAAAATAAAAACTGGTCCAGCAATACCAATGGACCAACCAAAAGCACAGCAAATAACAACTTTGGACAACCCTGGCCCTTTTCGTGAGTGACCTGTGGCTTGTGCCCGAGTAACATTAGAAGTTTTGTTTACCAACAAATCCATTCAAATGAAAGTTTGCCTCATCAGACGTCACAAGATCTGTCATAAATGCCTCATCCTGGTCAATTTTGTCCAGTAATGTTGTGCAGACATTGTGCCTACGCACTTTATCTCCCAGCCATAACTGCCACCTACAGACTATAAGGATGAAACTGTAAATATGTTTCATGATCCTCTGCAAAGACATGCGAGGAATTCTGAGGACTGACAATGGACAGATCGCTGTGAGCCTCAATGCAAAACTGCATGAACTCTTCGGATATTTTCCAGCATTCGGACTGTCATTTCAGGTCCCTCATGTTGCACATTAGTTGCATCATCTGTCTCACACCATTGTTTAATCCACTTGGGTATTGCCCTTCTTTCTAGAACACAGAAATGACCATCTCTTCCACAGGACATTGTGCTTAAGACAGCTGCAAGACTCTACACACAACAGAACTACTCCTCTGGCTCAATATGTCCCACACCAAGCTTAATGGAATACTATGTGGGTCCAATCGGAAGTGGCAGATGGCACAAGCAGGCATATATCTTAGCAGGGTGGCTAACTGACAATGTACTCTATCCAATGGGCCATTCTGTATAAGAGGAGGAAAGCCTGCACAATGAAAAGCATATAAACATTTTTTTCTACATATTTTTCAGATAATTTACATCAAAAAGAGAATAAAAAAGACAGAATTTCATATTACTGATCAGTCAAATGGAAAATGGAAGTAACAATGATCAATAATTTGACTCAGAGCCAACTGAGTCACTAATCCAATGGTTCTAAGATATATGGGGGTAACTGATGAGGAATGAATGATTAAATAAATAAAGAATTAAAATACACACATGATCTTGGCTATGTTACAATATACTAACCAGTCAGATCTAGCTGAATATCCATGTTCCTCTTAATCCAGTCATAACCCTCACAAAGGACATCATATTCAGGATCTTCAAGAAGACCCTGTTGATGTGCCATCTCTACAAAACAGTACCTGCAGGGTTACAAAAATCAGTATGTTTCATAAACACAGATCTTGGCCATGTATCTTTATTCTGTCTTTTGTTGCATTAAATCTCACCTGTTATTTTGAACAGATCTTTCAAACATTTGAATAGGTTTGGCACTTTCTTGGGTTTGTATAGATAATCGTGTCAACTGTACATAGTTTTGAAACATAAAGTTCCATCGTTTCAGATCTTCATATAGAAGCCCCAACAGATTATGACTACGCACATTACGCCAGACGTCAATGGGTTCCTATGGAAGACAAACAGACTATAAGCCAATAGTCTGCTAAGTTGGCCAATATATGAGTGTGATACTATTATAAGTACAAGATATAAAGAAAAAAATACAGTTTAAAAAGTTGCATGTGCCAGTACTGAAGAAAATTCATTGTCCTGTGATAAACTCTTGAATATAAGGTCTACTGCAAATGTTTCTAAAGCCGACCCTTAAAAGCTTACAGAGAAACTTTTTCTTGTTCCCTAATTGAAAGCAATGACTCATAGCTTAGCAATTTATATAATATCTAGACCAAAGATGGCAAAAATATTGTCAAGCAGGAACAGGAATCAAGAGCCAGTTACAAGAGTAGAGTCATCAGTAAGTAACACTTTATATTGAACACACATTTATTGACCACACACAAAACGACATACAGAGCTGAATTGTTTGCCTCAATACAGAATGCCCCTATGTTTTCATGCACAGTGTTTTCTAACAAATAACTTTTGATTGATAAGTCAGTCAGTCTCAGAAAATTCCAGAATTCAGAAATGTTAAATCAAAGCTAAGGCAAGAATCAAACTAGTGTGTTGCATGTTGCACGTCAGCAGGCAGCAAAGATTGCTACGCCATGGCTGATGGCACAAATCATGTGGTATTGCTTCCTCTCCTTACAAAGTTTATTTATCTATCTTTATCATCCAAGTATCATCTCATGAACATAATAGAGGGAAACATTCCACAGGGGAAAAATATATCTAAAAACAAAGATGATGTGACTTACCAAACGAAAGTGCTGGCAGGTTGATAGACACACAAAGATACACACAAAATTCAAGCTGTCGCAACCAACGGTTGCTTCATCAGGAAAGAGGGAAGGAGAGGGAAAGACAAAAGGATGTGTTTTTTAAGGGAGAGGGCAAGGAGTCATTCCAATCCCGGGAGCGGAAAGACTTACCTTAGGGGGAAAATAGGACAGGTATACACTCGCACACACAACCATTATCCATCCGCACATACACAGACACAAGCAGACATTTGTGTGTAAGTTTGTGTTTGTTTGTGTGTCTATCAACCTGCCAGCGCTTTCATTAGGTAAGTCACAAGTATCATCTCACAATGATATAGGATTGGTTAAGGTAATAAAATGCAAATCAGTACACACAGTGTATATACCATGCTTTACAAGGATAGGACAGATGGTCAGCCATGGCCTTACGTTAAGAAACTATCCCAGAATTTGTGTAAGTGATTTAGGAAAACCACGAGAGACCCAAATCAGGGTGGCCAAGCAGAACAACTCCATCCTCAATACGAGGTTACTGCAGTGTCTAAACAGCTACTCTGCCCCATTTGGTTAGTCCCTATTGTACAGTGTTCCTTCATTTATGTGCAATTTGTTGCAGGTAATATGTAATATAAAACATAGCTCTGTTCTTCATTGCTGCACACACTAAGGACAGCTGCTCATAGCTACTGGACTGTGAAGATGCTGCTGTGCCCCTTGCCCCAACTCTAGGCTCCATTCCCACACATATTAAATGCTCCTCAGTCCACCTGAAAAACTGAGCCAGAGACATTACTATAATTTATTTTGCACCTTGAAATATGATTTCCTTGCAAAAGCAGTAAACCAAGATCATGTACTGAAATATTACGAAGTATTGTAGTTATCCCCTTTCATTACTAGCCATGCTCTAAGTCCACTAGAAAGCATTAATTATGTAGCATATATTACTTATGAAGAACATTTTAGCTGTCTTTTCAAACAATTGTATTTTATAGGCTTTTGTTTACAGAACATCCAGAACTGAGCTTCAGTTATGACCTTGGTAAGAACAGCATTGATTTGGGAAAATTATATTCCCATTTTCAGATGTATAAATTTACTGAAACAAGAGAGAAAATATCCTATAAGTCAGTGTAGTATATATGGAATTACAAAAAAAAGTAACTACCAACGGTATCTACCAACCAGGATCATCAGTTGAGAAAAGAGGAAACCCAGAAAGAGAATTAAATTAATATTTAGTTGCAATTATTTGTGAGCATTTGGCTGGTCAGAATTGCATGGGGAGAAATTATGACTGTATGGAGGATGTGCAGAACTTCTGCAGTGTGGACAAAACAATCCTGGTAACATTTGGGTGGGCACACATTTCACCAACATCATTTTGACTACACTACAGAAGTTGCACTGGGAAGTCCTTACACATTCTGCATGCTGTCCCCATCTCTCCCCATGCAATTTCCTATTTTTGGAGCACTGAAGAAGGACATTTGTGGCTGTCAATTTGCTTCCAACAAAGATGCATGTCTGGGTGCAATCATGGTTCCATAGGCAACTTCGAACATTTTTCCATGAAGATGTAAACCATTTTGTCTCACAGTAGGATAAATGAGTTAAACGTTATGGCAATTACTTTTGAAATAATAAACAGTATGCTTACTTTTTTTTCTATCTGACTTTGTTTTTGTTTGACTTCCCTTTATACATTGAGAGTGTTTCTTGTTGCTTTGAAAGAGGACATTCTCCAATAGATCAGTAATGTGGTCTTGTATCCACTAGTTAGTTAGTAATATGTTCCATGGATCATTTTGCACAATAGATCATAATGATGTGGAATGCGTCGTTATACATTCACATTGTAAATTAATTTGTACATACGGTTACATTCTGAATATTTCTATTTATTTATTTTTTATATGAAAAGAAAAAAAGGATATAAAGATGTGAGTGAGTAATTCCTACTCACCATCTGCTACATATTGCAGTAATAGAAATTCTTCAACAGAATAGAAGAAGCTGTCCAGAAGAAACTTTCTCAGTTTGTTATCAAATTTTACTTTGGTGTCTGTCAGACATTTTATATCACTGGGTCAGTGATCAAAAATTTTTGTTGGAGCATTGTGCATCCCTTTTTGTGCTAAAGACAACATTAATGCGGAGTAATGAATGTCATTTTTCCTTCTAGTAGTGTAATTATGTGCTTCATTGTTCCTCTTGAGCTGCAGTGGATTATTTACAATAAACGACATGAGGGAATAAATATACAATATGCCCAACTCAGACAGATACCTACAACATTATTGTGGGTTAACACCACATATTATTCTCACAGCACATTTTTAACAATGTAGACTTTCTTTCTTAAAGATGAGTTACCCTAGAACATTATCCCATATGACATCATTGAATGAAAATATGCAGAATATGTCAACTTACTGATGTGTCTTTCTCCATGATCTGCAATGAGTCTAAGCACAAATGTGGCTGAACTAAGTTGTTTTAAGAATTCCAAAATGTGTTTTTTCACATTTAAATTCTAATTATATGGACCCCTAAGAATTTTGAAGTTTCCATCCTATTTATTATTTCCTCACTATGTGTTACACTTATCATTGCTGTAGTACCTCTAAATGTGCAGAAATGAATATGTTGGGTCTCTTTAAAATTGAGGGTGAGATCATTTTCAGAAAACCAGTCAATGATGCTTTTAAGAACTTTGTTTACCATTTCTTCTGTTTCTGTATGTTTCTGACTTGTATACTAGACAGAAGATCATTTACATACATGAGGAACAGTAGTGGACCTAAGACTGAACCTTGGGGGACCCCATACATGATTTCTCCCCAGTCAGAATTACGTCCTTGGACTATTTTGCTTGAATTACTAAGATTGTGATTTGCTAAGGACACTATTGTTGCTAAGGTGAGAAACTATTCTAGAATACATCACCCTCTCTAAAATTTTTGGAGAATGAAGTCAGCAGTGAAGCTGGTCAGTAATTATTGACATCTCTCTTATCACCTTTCTTAAAAACTGGTTTAACAAAGGCATAGAACAGCCTCTCTGCAAAAATGCCATGAGTTAATGTTTCATTCCATATTTCAGATAAGACCAGAATTATTATACAGAAACAAATTTTAGTACTCTATTGGAAACACCATCAAAACCAGATGAGCTTTTATTTTTGAGAGAATGTATAATTTTCTTAATTTCAGGAAGAGAATTTGGTGATACATTCATATGATTGAATTTTATGAAAGTTACTTTCAACATACTGCTGTGATTCTGATTAACTGCATTTGCTACCTGTGAGTCATCATTTATAGACCTTCCATTCAGTTCAGTAGTGCTGTTGTGCTGTTCTGTGGCTTATTACCCTGTCAATCACTTCACTATATTCCATACTACTTTAAGTCTGTTGTCAGAAGTACTGATTTCTGATGTTATGTGCATGTGCTTTGATTTTTTAATAAACTTTCTTATCAATTTTGAGTATTTTTGTAGTGTGCAACTACTGCAGGATTACTACTTGTTCTTGCCAAAAGATGAGAAATCTATTTTCAAATAGTGATATGAATTTATCATGAAATAGATTAAATTTTATGTTAGCATTTGGTTAATTACAAATTACATTCCATGTCATCTACTGTAAACTATTCTTAAATACATTTTTCCTAGAGTCATCAGTTATTCTAACTGATTTCCACTGAAGAGTATCCATAGCATAAGGCGCTATGTTATTTATCCTGACTAACTGTGCATCACGATCAGAGAGAGCAATTGTTACTGGGTAAAAAGTTATTTTCTTACTTTGAGCTTCATCAAAGAAAACATTATCAATTGGTGTCCTACTGTCTTTATCCATCTGTTTTGGAAAGTTAATAACTGAGACCAAATTATAGGATCCAAGTAAGGTTTCCAGATAATTTTTCCTATCACAGTCCTTTAGAAAATCTACATCAAAATCACCACAGACTGTCTATCAGATAGCACAGTAAGAATCCAGATTCCCCGTAAATAGTTCAAAATTTTCCAGTGGGGATGTATATACAGTTAGAATTAAAAGTGGACTATTTTTCAGCATTAATTCACAAGCACACACTTATAGTCCTGATCACTGTGAAATCTACTTGTCTCAATGTTTCTGAACTTGCATTCTATCTTAATGTGTGTAATAACGCCTCCTTTTCCTCTGTGCCTGTCAATTGCTCAGTGCTTCAGCTATGTGATGAGTGGTTATCTTATACTCCTTCCATTGCTTGTGATCCATTTAGGATGTAGCAGTATCATTTAAAACTTTGACTTAAAAGGGGAATGTTACCAACCAGCCTAGCAATCCTAAAAACCATGGATTCAAAATCACATCCTGTGGTGTCTTACAAACAATGTATTTTTATTTCATTTATTTATCTTCCAAATTAAACAATGGAAACTCCAGATCGGAATACCAACAATATAAGGAAAAAGTACACTGCTGCTCACCATAAAGATGACATGTTGAGTTACAGACAGGCACAATGAAAAGACTTAACAATATAAGGAAAAAGTACACTGCTGCTCACTGTAAAGATGACAGGTTGAGTTGCAGACAGGCACAATGAAAAGATTTTTACACAATTAGTTATTTGTCCAAAGCCTTCTTCAGAAAAGGAAACACACACACATTCTTTCACAGAAGCAAGCTCACTTCACGCATACATTACCTCCATCTGCAGCAACTTGGACTGGAATGCAAAGCAGTGCAAGTGTCATGTTGAATGGAAGCAGCAATCTGTAGCAGGTAGGGAAGGGGAAGGGATAGCACAGTACGGGTGGTGGTGAGGGGAGAGAGGACCACCGTCTGGAAGAGTGTGCAGGGTTATAAGGAGGTGTGCCAACAGGTGCTGCATTGGTCGGAGGCTTTGGGGCAAGGAGGTAGGTGGGGATAAGGAATGAGCAGGAAAGGGGAACGTACAGGATGAGGGAATTCTTGTCACTGCATACACCATCCCTGGGTGGCCTGGCTGTATGGGAGATACTTTTTGGTGCGGAAGGGATGACAGCTATTTAAATGCAGGTAATGTTGGTGATCGGTGGGTTTAATTTGGGAATCGGCGTGCTTGGAGCAATCACTGAGGAGGAGATCAATGTCCAGGAAAATGGCATCTTGGGTTGAGGAGGACCAGGTAAAGTGGATGAGAGAGAAGGTGTAAAGGTTGTGAAGGAATAACAGTAGGGTGTCCTGGTCCTGAGTTCAGATCATGAAGATATGATCCAAATTACTAACTCATATGCATACCAAGTTTGTGTGAGGTTGCTCTAATGGTTCTAGAGGTCCCATTACATCCCTATCTACACAGCTACAGGTGTGTTACCTCCACAGTATTTTTTCCAGATGATAAGTCATGCATCTACAAAGATGGCTTGAAATTTCTCCAGGAATTCCAGAGATTTACTCAGTTTTATGAGTAACCTCTTCCACATTAACACCTTCACACCTAATGGTGGTGGAATGTTTTACTCCAACAGTATCTCTTTACTCATTCCTTCATTGCTAAGTTTTACATTTTGCATCTGAGATTTATCATTGGATTGACAGAAGAACATTTATAATTTATGTGTTTCCAAAAATTTCTCTGTCCAGGAGAGACACAATATCTAATTAGTCCATCATCTTTATACACTTCTGGCCATTCCGTTGTAGCATTATGTCACCTAGAGTGTACTATCTTGGAAGTTGGCTGCATATCTGACATCCATCTACAGATAAGAAATTTGACCCTTTAGTGTACTTCAAATTATGTTCCCTAGGAGTCACACAAGATGTTCAGCATACATTTGATTGGGAAGTGTGTTACGACAATCAGCTTGGGGACTATACAGTTTATTTGTAAGTACCTCTGGGGTTTCAGAAGATGACTGTGCAAGAACTACAAGATATACAGAAAAATTACACAAATCAGTGGATAGAGCATCTCTCAAGTTTCAATTTGTAATAAATGCTCTAGTGTAGTTGCAGAGCACACTACTACAGGGCAAGCATGTATATAATGGAGCAATGTATATATTTTATGTCCCTGAATTCATTAAATTCAGTGACGATTTCACATAATATCAGATGAAAGTTCCACCAGAAAAAACAATTCATGGGTAGCACAACATATTCCATGAGACTGGTTGGCTATGTGGTATGAAGAAAACAGGCTGGCTGGGATGGTCTGCAGAGAAGGTGGAGCATGTGCAGGCCTCATCTGTCACAATCCAACTGACAACACATGAGAGCAGAGAACTGCAGGTACTGCAGTGAACTGCCTGGTGCATTCTATGCAAACGTCTGTGTGTAAAACCATACCAATTCCAGATGTTACATGTGCTGTATACTCAGGACAAAGAGCTTCATTCTGACTTTTGCAGTGGCTACTGAAGGAAGACAGATATTAACAGAAGTTGGTTTCAGGTGACAAAGCCACATTTTGTGCTCCTGGATAGGTGAGCTGTCAAAACGTGTGTGGTTTTGGTGCAGAACATTCACATGGATTGTGGAACACATTCATAATTCACATAAATTTAAAGTGTTTCGTGCCATGTGCCCTTCAGAAGGTTATAGACCACTTCTTTTCAGAGAGAACTGTGACTGTTTTTGTGTGTCTGGACATGCTGCAGCAATGGCTTTTGCCATTATTACATCAAGACAGTGTTGGATTGGATATGCTTTCCATCATGACTTTCCTCTTCTTTGGTGGCCCCTATGAACCCAGTTTTAACTTAATGATTTCTTCATATTGGATTACGAGGTGTGATTGGAAAGTTTTAAGAATGGATCCGCAACTGCTTACTGGTTTGTTGGGCAGGTACACGCCCTCTGACAGCAAACTGTGTTTCCTTTATTCAGTCTGTTGTGGCAGCTGGTTGAGTGTGGGTCTGTTAGGGCTTGTTGCCAGATTCTGTCTGTGTGAAAACTGACGTAAAAACACAGCAATGAGTTTGTGTGAAATTTTGTTTTAAAACTGAGAAATCAGCTTCTGAGACTTATGAACTATTAAAAACAGCTTTTGGAGATAAATTTTATGAGCCAGTCAAATATTTTTGTCTGGTTGAACAGATTTAAAAATGGCCAAGAATCATTTGAAGATGAACCACTGTCCAGCTGTCCCTCCACCTCAAAAATGAATGAAAATGTTGTGAAAGTTCATGACTTAGTATGCTCTGATCATAGAATTACAGTTAGGGAGATGGCTGATGAACTTAATTCAAGTTTCTATGCAGTTCAGTCAATTTTATCTGAAGATCTGAACGTGTGTCGAGTATCTGCAAAATTCATTCCAAAAGTATTGTCAAATGACCAGAGACAATACCAACTTGAGGGGTGCCAAGAATTGATTAATTGGACTAAAAATGACCCAGATTTGTTAAACAGGGTAATTACAGATGATGAATCATGAGTATATGGATATGATCCTGAAACCAAAGTGCAGTCTTCACAGTGGAAGACTCCAGGTTCACTACGAACGAAAAAAGCATGGCAAAGTCGATCGAAGGTGAAGACAAAAATCAATTCTACCAGTATTGTGCATCATGAATTTACCCCTGGAGAACAGACAATTAACCAGGAATTCTACAAATGTGTCCTTGAGCATTTGCGTGAAAAGGTGCAGAAGAAAAAGCCTGCATTGTGGGAAGACAGGAGTTGGGTGCTACACCATGACAATGCTCTGGCTCATCGTGCCTTCTCCATCGTTGAATTTTTGACCAAATTCAAAATTCCTGTGGTTCCACAACTGCCATATTCCCCTGATTTGGCCCCTGTGGACTTCTACCTGTTTCCTAAACTGAAATTTTCTTTGAAAGGGAAGCGATTTGACTTGATTGAAAACATCCAGGCAAATACAGAGAGCATCCTTAACATATTTCAGGAAAAAAAAATTTCCAGGAATGTTTCCAAAAGTGGAAAGACCATTGGAGTCAGTGTGTTCAGTCAGAAGGGGACTACTTTGAAGGAGATGCATCACAGTAGCATGTAAGTACCACCACTGCACAAGCTCATTCTTAAAATTTTCCAATCACACCTTGTATGTCAAAGATAATATCTTCCTCTGTCTGCTGCTACTTGATGTGGAAGAGTTGCAAGGTCAGATAACTAATGTGGTTTCTGATTTCAACCATGACCTGTAGGGGCTTATATGGCAAGAGTTTCACTATTGTTTTGACATTTGCCATGTCACAAATGGTGCCCTGCAATGTTAGTTAAGAACGTGGAGAGATGGTCTATCCACTGATGTGTGTGTTTTCTACATGTTTTGCAGTTTTTGTATGGTCGTCCCAGAGATGCTATGAATACCATTGTAAAATGATAGTTTTATAATAAACCATGGAAATGATTCACAGGTTTCCCAATTGATCCCACATATTTCTCATGAAAGAAAAATATGATAAACACGAACTTATACTACCTACAGATGATCTTAAAACTTGTCTGATGACGTTGATTTATGGTTTTTAATGTGGTGGGCTACCTAATGGGAGTAACTTTAGGCACTTGTCTTAGGATTGGTGTACCTGTTGCCAGTCACTGTAAAAGAGACCTAGCTTACAAATGGTTATGAGTGAAGTTCAGATTTTGCATTTTTTCTTTCCGTGTAAATTTCCGAGACTCATTTTATTGCCTGCAGTATTTGTTTTCCTATGTCTGTGTTACTTACCTGAACACTGTTTTTGAACAAGAATTAGAGAACCACACTTACTAGATCACATTGCATACTATTGTGCAGCTGCCAAGGAAAATTTCAAGCTGCCACTACTGCATCACACACACACACACACACACACACACACACACACACACACACGTCCATTAACACCAGAATCTTGGGCCAGAATGCAACATCACATGGGAAGCAGGCAGCAATCTGGAGGGGAAGGGGAAGGGAAAGGGGAAGGGACAGTAGTGTATTGATGGGGAGAGAGATGAATGCTATGCGGTGGAGTGAGCGGGGACCAGACTGCCAACAGGCACAGCATTAGGAGGTTGTGGGGCAGTAATGTGAGGAAAGAAGAAAAAAAAAGTAGAGGACTGGGCAAAGCTGAGTGGATGCATTGTCAGAGGGCTGCAAATAAATAGGGTGGGAGATGAAAATGGGGAGGAGATGAAAGGACAGAAGAGGTGGAAACTATTGGGTAGAAGGTGTGGTGACAGTACGTTATTGTAGGTTGAAGCCAGAATAATTAAAGGAGCGGAGAATGTGTTGTAAGGATAACTCCCATCTGTGCAGTTCAGAAAAGCTGGTGGTGGAGGGAAGGATACAGATGGCTTGGGTAGTGAGGCAGCCATTGAAATCAAGTGTGTTGTGTTCAGCTGCATGTTGTGCCACGGGGTGCTCTACTCTGCTTTTGGCCTCAGTTTGGTGGTAGCTGATTAGTAGTCATATCAATATAAAATGCTGTGTAATGATTGCAGCAGAGATGGTTAACTGACATGGCTGCTTTCACAGATGTCCCTGACCCTGATGTGGTAGGATAAACCTTTGACAGGTCTGGAATAGAAGTGCTGGGTGGGTGGATTGGGCAGGTTTTGCACCTGTGTCTTCCACAGGGATGTGATCCTTGTGGCAAGGAGTTGGGATTGTGAGTGGCATATGGATGGACTAGGATGTTGTGGAGGTCGGTTGGTCAATGGAACACCACTTTAGGAGGGGTGGGAAGTATCTCGGGTAAGATGTCCCTTATTTCAGGTAACAATGATAGGTAATCAAAGCCCTGGCAAAGAATGTGGTTTAGTTGTTACAGTCCGGGTCGGTGCTGGGCGACGAAGGGGACACTCCACTGTGGCTGATTTTTGGGAGTGGTGGGAGGATTGGGGTTGTGAAGCAAAATGGCATGGGATATCTATTTGCAGGCTAGGTATGAGGGATAGTGCCTGTCTGTAAAGACCTTGGTAAGACCCTCAGCATACTGAGCAAGGGAGTTTTTGTCACTGCATATATGCCATCCCTGGTGTAGCAGCACTACCATTTGGGATAGGAAAAGTCAGTTTTGGTGCAATATTTCTGAGCACACAAGTTACAGCCAGGTGTGGGCCTGTTTACAGTGAGTTATGCTCACCAGCAGTTGCGAAGTAAAATAGAGGCCACAGGGGCGTAGAACCACCAGAAAAAGTACATGCAGTGGTTTGCATGGCACAAGTCACAGGCAGAAGGGGTCCACTGGTCAACCTAAGTGTTATGAGTACATGACGTGGAGTGGTGCGTTTAGCAAAACAGAGGCGCACAGCTTCATATAAATAGTAGCCAATTCCCTAACAAAGAATTCAAGTGTGGCAGCTTTCCTGGATGGCGGGGTGTCACACACCACCGGCTACACACACGAGCAGATGGGGCGCCAGCATTCCAGACCACGGCGGGTCGCTGGTTCGACCCTCTGTGGCCGACGTGAGGTCCGTAACCAGCCAACAGTGTGCCACTCCAAGGCTCGCTACCACAGGCGTCTTGGCTCCCAACTCACACCAGAGACATATAGGGCGAGGGCTGTAGATTCAGCTGCTGGACTGTGGACGCTTGTTGTCACCACGACCCAGCCACACCAGCACGGACACATGACACAGGCCACCTTGCAGTTGTCAGTGGGTGGCAGGGAGAAGGCTGTCGAGTTGGCTGCCGGTGCAGCCCTGACATCGTCGTATCACCACGGCCATACAGGGCCGACACATTAGCAGAGCGCTTGACGGGTCGCTGAGGTGGCGTCGTCAGCATTGCGGGACCCGATGACGCTAGACCAAGGGGAATGCGGCACTGTAGTTGGAAACAATAAATCATTTGGAAAGCTCAGAGGAGTCTTAATACAGTGCCTTCTACCTCTTCCCGCTACATTTCGTGTTGCTGTTACATTCAGTGTCAGAAGTTGCTACTACACTGGGTAGCCAGGCTATATGGGAGGAATTTTTTGGTGTGAAAGGGATGACATCTGTCAAACTTCAGGTACTGTTTGTGGTTGGCAGGTTTAATGTGGGCAGAGGTGGAGATGGAGCTATTAGACAGGGAGAGGTCAATATTTAGGAAGATGGCACAGTGGATTGAGGAGGACCACACAAAATGGATGGGAGAGAAGGTGTTGAAGTTGTGAAGGAACGTCGCTAGGATGTCTTGACCCTGGGCCCAGATCACGAAGATATCATGAGTGAACCTGAACCAGAATTGGAGTTTGGTGTTTTGGGAGGCTAGGAAGGTCTCCTCTAGATGGCCCATAAAGGTTGGCATAGGAAGGTGCCATGTGGGTGCCCGGACAGTGCCGCGTATTTGTTTATAAACCTTCCCTTCAAATGAGTTGTAGTTGTAGGTTAGGAAAAAGTTAGTAAGGTGTATGAGGGTTGATGTAGTAGGTTTGGAGTCTAAAGGGTGCTGGGAACGCTAGTGTTCAATAGTGGTAAGACCACAGGCATGAGGGACGTCATCATATAGGGAGATGGCATCAACAGTGATGAGTAGGGATCCAGGACGTAAAATGGTGGGGATGGTGGAGAGTCAGTGAAGGAAGTGGTTGGTGTCTTTGACATGGGAGGCTATATTATGGGCAATTGGTTGGAGGTGTTGGTCAATGAGTGCCGAAATTCTTTCTGCGGGGGCACAATAACCAGCCTCATGGGGCATCAAGGATTGTTGGGTTTGCAGATTTTGGGAGCCATGTAGAAAGTGTGTGTGTGGAGTGTCATAGGGTTAAGGAGGGAACTGGATTCAGGGGAGATGTTCTGGGAGGGGCCTAAGGCGTTAAGAAAGGATTGGAGTTTGTGCAGGACTTCTGGGATGGGAGCACTCTGGCAGAGTTTGTAGGTGGAGGAGTCAGATAATTGGTGGAGGCCTTCTGCCCAGTAGTCACTGTGATTCATTACAACAGTGGAGCCTTTGTTTACAGGTGGGATGATTATGTCAGGATTTGTTGAGGTTCTGTATGGCTGTTCTTTCTTCTACCGAAAGGTTGGTGTTCTAAGGAAGGTACTAGGGGAAGGATAGTGAGGCTAAGATGGAGGTAAGGAATTCCCAGAAGGTGACCAGTGGGTGGTTACATGGGAGGGGAGAGGATCATGGTTGGATGGTTGTATGAACTGGAAGAGGCAGTGTTCAGTGTTGGAATTATGGTCTCTCTCTCTCTCTTTTTGAGGGATTGGTGGTAAAGAAGTGCTTCCATTACAGGGATCAGAAGAAGGAGGGTAGGTCTTTGACAAGTCCAGCATAGCTAAATTTGGGTGTATGACTACCAATCAGCTGTCCACCAGTATGAATGGCCACCACCAAACTTTTTCCAAGAGCAAAGTAGACCACCTTGTGGTACCACATGCAGCTGAACATAATACATTTGATTTCAATGACTGCTTCACTATCCAAACCATCTGGATCCTTCCCTCCAACAGCAGCATTTCTTAACTGGGCAGACGAGAGTTGTCCTTATAACACATTCTCTGCTCCCGTAATCATCCCGGTCTCAACCTATAATAATATACTGCCCTCACACCTTCCACCCAACAGTTTCCACCCCCTGTGTCCTATAATCTCCTCCCCAATCTTGTCTCCCACCCTGTTTATTTGCAGCCCTCTGCCAATACATCCACCCATCTTTACCCACTCCTCTCCTTTCTTGTTCCTTCTTTCTCCACGTCCCTGCCCCACAACCTCGTGTGATGCTGTGCCTGCTGGCAGTCTAATCCCTGCACACTCCACCAGATAGCATTCATCTCTCTCCCCACCTGTATAGTCTGTCGGTAAACTGAAGAGCGAGCGAGCGAGTCCCCAACCTGCCAACCCAGCTACATCACAAGGTGCCTCTACAGGCTGTTTCACAACGCAGTGCCGGCCCTGCCGCGAGGCGCGCTTTAAATCTATGGTGAAGCTGTGTACAGATACGTCTCGGCTGTGTTCATTTTTAGACAAATGCATTAAGACCATAAGGAATACTGAAAACGATAGCTTCTTCCAAAACAAAACATTATAGAGTAAATAATATTAACATAAGAATGGAAGTCAGGATTCTACTACAAATATAGAACCAAATGCCTGTTCAAGTGAATGTGTATGTTCCTCTATTGCTATTCGTAAAACGAACCCCATATACTGCAACCAGTCTTTAGAATTTAAGGCTTGTTCTTTTTTTGTGTTTCTACTAAAAGGCAGAAGTTTTCTTTGAAGGACTGCATTGAAACTTAACAATTCTTGCAATACAAAGAGTGTTTAAAAAGTAAGCAGAAATTTATAATTTTATGTGTTGTATTAGTCCGATTTGCACTACTTTTTGTCACTGTCTTCGTAAACATGCCTCAAAAGTATGTGTTTTGGTAGCATCAACAAATAAAAATAAATTAGAGAATCTCTATTAAATTTTGTTATAAGAATGGAATAAAGCGTGTGAATTTTTTAGAAATGGTAAGGTTGCTTTTGGTGAGCCTGTTATGAGTAAACCAAGGGCAGACAAGCAGTATAAACATTTCAGAGCAGGCCTTAAGGGACAGCGGTTTTACAAGCATGGATGAGATTAAAAATGCACAGTTAAGAGACCTATAAACTATCCCAAAGAAACAGTTCCTAAAGTGTTTCGGGAATTGGAAAAAGCACTGGCATATGTGTATAGTATGTAATGGGGAATATTTTGAAGAGGATAACATTGCTGTAGATTAACAAATAAAGTTCTTACCAAAAAATAAAAATTAATATGTGAACACACCTCGTATGTCAAACTTTTTGTTTAGAAGTCCAGAATCAGTGTACATGTTTCGAAGGAAATTTCAGCAGTGTTTAGAATAGCTATTGCACACATGTTTTAAGCAATATGTCTTAGAATCAGATGAACAGTGACCAAGAGAGAGATTTAGTGTTCCATAAGCATGAAATGTTTTACGTGATTTTGAAACTATCTGCAACGATGGGTTTCCTCCCAAAATTATTAGTTTTCCTTCTTGGCGATTCTAGTAAACCATGCAGCTTATTTTTCCATTCCTTACTTCTGCATTCTATTAGGTAAGGCTGATGTTTGCATAAATTGCAGCCCTTTGATTGGGACTGGTAATATTAGCCAACAGTTCTTTTTGGGTAGCCTCTTTAATACACGCTGTAATAACATTAGAGACGATCGAACGCTCGTTACTCCCCAAATACCTCCTCTTCTTCGTATTCTGCACATTTTCTTGCAATGCTAGACGATTATCCATCACTTCCGGATATTGAAGTACATCAGTAAGTGTACGAAGTTTACTCACTGACATGGGCAACTAAGATCCCATGAACAGAAACGACGTATATCACTGCACGTTGATCTGCACTGCTAGACAGATAACGGGCAACAGATTTTGGGTGCCCCTGTAGGCCGGTGGCAGCATTCTTCCAGGAAAGGCCACTTCCCCCACCTAAAGTGCTGCTCGCTCAGCCCTACAGGCTGGTGTTGGCAGTCGTGTGTGTGTGTGTGTGTGTGTGTGTGTGTGTGTGTGTGTGTGTGTTTGTCTTTAATGACAAAGGCTGTGGCTGAAAGCTACATGTGAGTGTCCTCTAAGCATGTCTCTCTTCTTTACGGTACGTAGCAATCTGTCTTTTACTACATTGTTGATATTCCTACCTGGAGTTTGCATTGTTTGAAACATTAGACTATGTAAGTTATTAGTGAATGCCCAATAACAGGATTTCAAGGAGACTAGATCAACATTCATAAAGAGGTATCCCTACTTGAAAATTTCAAAAAATCAATCTTTTATGGCTTAAAATGTTCTCTGGGATGTCTGCTTCATTGTAGTGCTCATCCCAAGTTTCCCAGAAACTCTGTTATCAAATTATAAGTCGATTTGTGAAAAAGTGTCTCCAAAAACCATACCGAATAAGAAAAAAAAACTGACATGTAATTTCAATGACAGCCTAGCAGGCTTTATGGAAATTATGAACCTGCTCAAACTTGAGATCGGACCAGACTGTTACTACTTCTACACAAAAGCAGATGAAAAGCATATCGAGCGGAAAGAGCAATGGAAGACAGAAGCTGGACTACCATGGTCACAAAGATGGAGGAGGCTCTCCTTTTGTGTCTGGAGGGATTGCTGCATGGTACAGGGATCACTGACTAAAAGTAGGCTAATTTAACTGAAACAAAGTAACCCAACACTTTAAATGCATTTTTCTTGAAACTGTAGTTTTCAAATTGGCAGGAAACATAACTTGAGAATGGTACATATCATTTTGATCAGAATTTGATGCCAGCATTCTAAATTGAATTCTCTATCAGTCTACATAGTTGATTTGTGATATCTTCAAAAGTCTATTTTCCATGCACCCTTTTATCTCAGTTTTGTGGGTGAAGAAAATGACATTTATTTCAACACATCACCATTTTTGTAGGACTTAATTTTTTCAGTTATCCCATATATTCTGATAGAAAATATACTGAAAATGAGTTGTACAAAATTATTTTGTTATGCATCTGATGTGGACACAGATTTAGCATTACTTTTTATTTGACTTGGGGGGGGGGGGGGGGGAGAGATCACGAAACCCACCTATTTTTCTATACATTCAATGTGGGCTGCTCCCTTAATGGCATCTCCAGTGATTATTGTATGTTTAAGTTTCCTGGACATACAGCACTGGAGACATATGATATTAACAGCCACTCCGAATGTTACTTGTAATAATTTTATACTGGTTTGATAATATTTTCATATGTCTGTTTTATGTTTTAACTTTATATTTTATATGTGTGACATTTTCCTGTGGTTTTGCCATGAACCAAACTGATAAAATAATACATAGTTTTTCACAATTAGCAAGTCACATGTTAAACAAGTTTGATTGAAATTACTCCATGCATTCTGTAGTTCTTATAGGGGTCATTTTGATATAACAGGGTTTACCCCAGTTAGCAACAGTGTCTAGATATTACTGAGATTTCCTAGTATTGAAATAATGGTTACAGTTGCCTTTAAGTGCCACTGTGTTTGCAGTCTACAGGGTTTCTTCCCACCTACCAACTCTTTACACAGCACATAGAATACAGACCTTAACACTAAGCCTTTTGTGACACCAAACATATCATTCCTGATTGTGCCAAAAAGTCCGCCAAATAAAACTGCAAATCCTAACTGTTCCCCCCATACATATTTATGAAATTACGAGAGCTATTCAGAAAGTAGGGAATGTTTCCGTCTGATCCCACTAGGCACACGCCGATCGCGTATATTTTGGTATGTGCATGCTCGGCAGCTCAGTCGGCATCCATGACAGCGGGAACATCTCTGTGCATCTGGTTCTTTCAATATTTGAATTTAAAATGTGCACTGCAATCGAAAATCCTGCCAGTTGTGAGTTGTAGTCTTTGTTGTGGTTTTTATTGGGAAAAAACCTAAAACCTACAGAAATTTATAGTGAACTGTGCAAAGTGTATGGAAACAATGTAATGAGTGAATGTTCCTTCCAGAAATGGTGCATTCGGATTAAAAATGGCCAAACCAATGTTCATGATGAAGAGAAGAGTGGATACTTGAGCATTGTGACTGATGATCTTGTTGCTAAAGTTCATGAAACGATTCGTGAAAACCGTCGCTTCACAATAACGGAGCTTTCGCTTTCTTTTCCACAAGTTTCACAGACTTTGTTGTTAGAAATTGTCACTCAAAAGCTAAGCTACCACAAATTTTGTGCACAATGGGTGCCCAAAATGCTTACAGAGCAACATAAGAACAGCAAATGGGGACAACGTTGACATTTCTGGAGGCCTACCACAAACATGGTGATTCATTACTGGACTGAATCATAACTGGTGACAAGACTTGGGTGAAACACATCAATTGTGAGACAAAATTACAGTCCAGGGAGTGGGGACACATAAGCTCCCCCCAAAAACCAAGAAAATGTTTGCAAACCTTGTCAGCAAGGAAGTTGATGGTGACAGTGTTTTGGTATAGGCAAGGTGTGCTTCTTATTGATTTTCTCAAATGTGGAGCAACCGTAATTTCTGCCCGGTACTGTCAAACTTTACACAGCCTTAGAAGAGCAGTTCAAAACAAATGCTGAGGAAAGCTGATGTCCAAAATTTTGTTTCTGCACAACAATGCCCGACCTCACACGGCAAACCGCACTAAAGAAATCCTTAATTCATTCAAATGGGAAATTTTCCCTCATCTGCCCAGCAGCCCTGATCTTGCACCAAGCGACTTCCACTTGTTTTCCAAGATGAAGAACTGGCTTGCAATGCAGTGCTTCGATGACGACGTGGAACTCCAGGTGGCCGTGACTCACTGACTGAAGTCTCAGACGGCAGAATTTTACAACGAAGGTCTTTCAAAGCTTGTCCACCACTATGATAAGTGCCTCAATGTGTTTGGTGACTATGTGGAAAAGTAGTATGTCAGTCGCTCTTTCAGATGTATATAATAAAATTTATTTCTTGTACTTAGGGCTTTTTTTTTTTTTTTTTTTTTTTTAAAAAAAAAAATACCGAAACGTTCCCCACTTTCTGAAATAGCCCTCGTGTAATCTTCCTACACAGCAGAAAAAAATTATTTGAGGAGAATCATTTTAACCACACATATAACATGAGAAATAAAAACAATTTTATGCTACCCGCAATTTAAATTATATGTACAGACACAACAGTATGTGGGGATGACAATATATAGCAAGTTAATATATTTAATATGAAGCCAGAGATTCTAAAAACAAGTCTACAGCAGATTTTGTTGGAGAAATGCTACTATTTAGTAGAAGAATTCATAGAGGATGGAATGATAATTTGAGCAAAGAATAATTAATGCTAGGTTTTTTTATTGTATGTGTATACAACGAAAATATATGATGATGATGATGTGCTGTTTGTTAACATCACTTGTTCTATGTTTCTGGTAAAATTTTACCACAATTTTGATGTGCTTCCTGTACCTGAAGCAAATGATTTAGATTATGTATGTTATGAGACTAATAAACCACAATTCGTAATTCACAGAGAAATTCCTCTTCATTAGGAATGAGTCAATCATGTGGATAACATGTCCTTTAATGTATAACTGCAACAATTTGTAAATCAAACAGTAATGTCAGACCTTACCAAAAACTTCATTGAGGAAAAGACTTCCTGACTTCTGTCTCAGTATGTGCTTGACAAGACATGAGAATTAACGTACAGTACTAGTGCAGAGAGGAAGCCGATATGCTTAGGGTGATTATGATGTGGTCCTTAAGGAATTAGGTGAGTGCATACAAGACAAGCTGCTCCAGAACTTTCCTCTGAAATATCGATATTGAAATGAGATAATACACTGAAGTGCCAAAGAAACTGATATAGGTGTCCATATTCACATACAGAGATATGTAAACAGCCAGAATACGGTGCTGTGATCAGCAATGCCTATAAAAGACAACAAGTGTCTGGTGCAGTTATTAGATCAGTTAGTTACTGCTGCTACAATAGCAGATTATCAAGATTTAAGTGAGTCTGAATGTAGTATTATAGTCGGCGCACGAGCAATGAGACACAGCATCTCCTAGGAAGCAATGAAGTGGGGATTTTCCCATAAGACCATTTCTGAGTGTACTGTGAATATCAGGACTCCAGTAAAACATCAAATCTCAGAAATAGCTGCAGCCAGAAAAACATCCTGCAAGAACGGGACCTACAGCGACTGAAGACAGTCATTCAACGTGACAGAAGTGCAACCATTCCGCAAATTGGTGCAGATTTCAGTGCTAGGCCATCAAAAAGTGTCAGTGTACGAACCATTCAACAAAACATCACTGATACAGGCTTTCAGAACTGAAGGCCCACTCGTGTACCTTTGGTGACTGCACGCCAAAAATCTTTATGCCTCGCCTGGGACCGTCAACATGATATTGGACTGTTGATGACTGAAAACATGTTGCCTGGTTGGACGAGTCTCATTTCAAAATTATATTGAGTGGATGGACGTGTACGGGTATGGAGACAACCTCATGAATCCATGGACCATGCACTTCAGCAGGGGACTGTTCAAGCTCGTGGACGCTCTGTGATGACATGGGGCGTGTGCAGCTGGAGTGATACAGGACCCCTGACTTGTCTAGATATGACTCTGACAGGTGACACACACGCAAGCATACTGTCTGATCACCTACATCCATTCACGTCCACACGTCTACTGGGCATTCCGATGGACTTGGGCAATTCCAGCAGGTGAGTGCGAAACCCCACATGTCCAGAATTGCTATAGAGTGGCCCCAGGAACACTATTCTGAGTTTAAACACTTCTGCTGGCCACCAAACTCTCCAGACATGAACATTATTGAGCATATCTGGAATGCCTTGCAACTTAGTAGTCAGGAGAGATCACCATCCTCTCATAGTCTTATGGATTTATGGACAGCCCTGCAGGATTCATGGTGTCAGTTCTCTCCAGCACTACTTCAGACATTAATTGAGCCCATGCCATGTTGTGTTGTGGCACTTCTGCTTGCTTGCGGGGGCCCTACACGGTATTAGGCATGTGTACCAGTTTCTTTGCCTCTTCAGTGTAGTTTTATGTGCGGGATAATTTATGATTAGGTTTAGGTGGTATTATTATTATTATTATTATTATTATTATTATTATTATTATTATCATTACCTTAGCTGTAACTGAGGCTTTTGTGCAGTGTGTTGCAGACAAGCATTGGTGGTATATGGTGGTAAAGTATGCGATTGCAGGAAGAGGTAGGTGTTTTAGGTTTGAGCATGGATACTGTTAAGACCAAGGAACTTTCTATTGCCTAGACATCTCTGATAACTACTGTATATCTCTGAAATAATTCTCTCACTTGAGCCACCTATGAAATATATATCATCCCCTGCTTTTCACAATCATTTTTGATGGTGTGAGTTTGGAACTGTAGCTCCAATGAAATTGCCAGCACTTCTGCTTTGTCTGTCAATCCACAGAGCAGCCCTCTGGCCGTATTTTCCATATGTCATTCATGTTGTCACTACCTGCTTAAGTTTCTCATACTAATAATTTTTGTTTTCTCTAGTTTTCCAGCTGCCTAAGTAGTTAATGGTTGCTAGGATTATGAAAATATTGACACTCGCTCTGTAAGTGACACTTGGTGACTATCGAGCTCTAGATGTCTGGTGTTGATGTGTGGGTGGGGGAGGGGGGGGGGGGCATAGTGGCAGAGCTCTACCATCAAGTCAGATGGTTAGCCTTGTAATGCTTGCATGAGCACATGTCTGTAAGATCTTTGTTAGATATCTGACTGGTGAATCACTTCTCTTTTGTTCCACATGAGTAACATTTTCTTCAAATGATGTCTTATAAAAGCCTTATCTCTATGACTTATCTATGTTTCTTTTGGCATCCTCATGTTCATGTCTTTGGCACTGACATAATCAAGGGTAAATGGGTAGCTATTGGCAGCTTGCAGCTGTAGTATGCTGTTACTTTGACAAGGAGATACCATGGCTATCTGACCTGTTTCAAGTGTGGCTACAGTTGCGAGTTAGATCCTCAGAGTTATTACTCTCAGGAAGAGATAATTTTCAACAAACTGCTTCACTATCTGCCTGCTGCCTTTGTCCACATTTCAACCCCCTTACCACATACAGAGTACAAGTAGCCTGCTATAAATTCATCACTTCATGTGCTCTTAATGCCTGAAGGTTCTGCGCACATTTTTGGCGTTTTGGTGGGTGGAATATGGGAATTATGGCTGTAACAGTTTTCCCTCCCTTTGTTTGCTACCCTGGAAGAATAAGGATGTCCATATTTCCACTATGCCAACCAGGTTGGTCAAACCTGTGGACAGAGTAGCTGTGCACTAAGACCTGCAGTTTGAGGTAGATGTATCTCTGTGATGGAGTTGAAATTATATATATTATGACTGTGGTATAACTGAGACATCGTAAGTACCTAGTCAGTAGCTCTCTGAGTTCTCACATGACATCTACTAGACCCTGCCTGTGAACTGCATCCTGGGATGGTAGCTGAATTTTTGTTGGAGATGGGACATACAGTGGTAGTTCTATTGCATGTGACTGGAGGGTTGAACTGGTACAGGCTGTGCAGGAGGTATTCAACTTGCCTGTGAGTCTAGTTAACAGCTGCCTCACTAATTGTAGGCCCAGTTACTCCCAGGTCCTATGTGAGAAGATCAGTACTACAAACATTATCCATTTCTTGCTCACAATTTCATATTTTCTACAAAATCAAATTGCTTTTATTTCTTACTGCAATACAAGGTAAGATAAAAATAATAGGATTTTTTTAATTTTGTGGGCTTTATACATCCAATTTTCATTTTTTAAATCTTAGTTGGTGCGTAAAATCCTGGCTTTTGTTTGTATTTTCAGCTGTTTTGGGTATTTAGTTTAGTTGACAGTCGAAAAGATTGAAAGTGTTTTCCAGTGCTTGATAAATTTTTACTTTTGAAAAAGATTGATCAAGAATTTGAATTAAATTTTACTTGAAAAATGGAATAAAGTGCGGCACTGAATCTGAAACGTTGACTGTGGCTTTTGGCAAATCTACTATGAGTAAGACAATAGTTTACAAGTGCTGTAAATTTTTCAAAGAGGGTTGAGAAGAAGTTGAAGATGATAACCACCCTTGTCCCCCTAGCACCTCACTTATTGATGGCAATGAAGAAATAGTAAAGAAACTGGTTCTTCGAAAGTGCTGAATTACCATCAGTAAGATTGCCGATGATGTTGGCATGTCCATTGGCTCATGCCAAGCAATTTTACACCTCAATGCTTGTTCATGATTTTTGGCAAAAACAAAACCATTATGTTGCCTCAGCCACAATATTCACAGAGACAGTCCTCTGTGACTTCTGTTTATTCCTGTGGCAGAAGAGAATCATGAAAGAACATTGTTTTTCCACCACTGATGAGATAAAAACAGAATCTCTGAAAGACTGAACACCATAATGAAAAGTGAGTGCCAGAAGTGCTTCCAGGATTAGAAAAAGCACTGGCACAAGCATGTTATATCTGAGGGGGATTCCATTGAAGGGGACCAAGTTGTCGATGATGAATAAATAAAGATTCTTTAAGAAAAACAAAAATTCCCATTACTTTTTGATCACTATTCATATACCTATGTGCCATGCCAGTTGAGTTGTGTGTTATGTATATGGCCGTACCTAGAATTAGCAACAGTGCTCTTTCCTTTATGACCTGTGTACTGACCCGTATACTGACATGAATTATGGGTCAGAACTGAAACAGTACTGTGCAAAAACATCAAGAACTCCGATCTCCATTCAACGTCAAAATGTTGACAGATCGTAAGGTGATGGTACAACTACAACAGATGAACCCTGAAGTGCGAAACATGATGTGATCTGTCTTGTCAGTCGTTCTGCGTCCTGCACAAATGTAAGAGACTGCCTAAAAACATGCTCACATTGGCTTCTGCACCAGAAGAGTAACCATTAATGAAGTGTACAAATACTATCTAGATCTAGTTTGCTTCCCTATCTGAAAAACTAGCCTGCTATGTGTTCAGCTATATGAGCAGTTCACAAAAGTGACTACCTGCTGTGATATTACTGTACGTGTCCTTAGTTTCTAATGGGAAATGCGTGTTTATTCTGAATTTTGGATGTGACTGCTGTTTTGTTCACAGTGGTTATATTAATTATGTTTCATAACATTTAGTACTTATTACTAGGAATCCACACTAACACATTAGATAAAGGCCTGAAGATGTAGAAGGCATGTATGTGGTAATAATGTATAAAGTATCAGAACACACTGTATGAAGATGCTCATTAATTTATGGCTGGTTAGAATGTACAAGTTGTTTTTGTAACGCTGTCTTACACAGTCTTTGACAGGTAGGTGAAGCTTCGTCTCTTGGCCATACTGTAGACTATGTAAGACGAGGTCTGAGTATCCACAGATCAGGTTTAAGCTATATATGAGGAGCTTTACACCACAAAATGTTCTTATTAGCTACTGTACATGCAATCTCTTTAGATAACTGCATCATAACTGTAAGTTATCCGATAGCAACATTACAAAGTTTTAAGTACAGTTTGTTTTCAGGTATTTAAGGTTGTGCATAATAATAAATGTCAGCAATAAAAAAATAAAATAAATAATAACCATCTTCCTTTAAAGGCTTATTGTCCTTATTACTGAGCATGTATTTAAAAGATATGAATGTGTAGGAGGATTGGAAGGAATATGAGTTGGCATATTAAGTTTGAACAAATGGCCTTGCCACAGTGGTAACCCTGGTTTCCGTCAGATCATGGAAATTAAGTGCGGTCAGGCTGGGCTGGCACTTGGATGGGTGACCATCTGGTCTGCCAAGTGCTGTTGGCAAGCAGGGTGCACTCAGCCCTTGTGAGGCAAACTGAGGAGCTACTTGGTTGAGAACTAGTGGCTCTGGTCTCGTAAACTAACATACAACTGGGAGATTGGTGTGCTGACCACATGTCCCTCCATATCCGCATCCAGTGATGCCTATGGGCTGAGGATGACCCAGCAGCCATTCAGTACTGCTGGGCCTTCATGGCCTCTTTGGGTGGAGTTTAGTTTTAGTTTTTAGATTAAGTCTGAAAGGACTGTGATTGTTGTTGTTTGAGAGATTGTAATGGCACAAGTAAATTTCCAAAATGTGCTGGAAAAAATAATATCTAAAAAAAGAATGTTTCACCTCTGCAAAGCAACACAATGGTTGCAGTTACTGCAGCTGGCCAAAAGGCACTCTGATAGCTAGTGTTAACAGGTCACAGCAGGAACTCTTCATAGCAGGAACTTTCATATAAAAGCTAAAGAGAAAAAATGTTGGAAAATCATTATTGTGTCAATTTTGTGGTTAGCCTTTTAATGTACTTTCAATCCATTATTATGGCAAGGAAAAAGTGAGAAACAGTTGAGTTGTTTTTTGTTTGTAAAATTGTTATCTGGGGTGTTGTGCCCACAGAAAACTTTCAGAACTGTGTTTTTTTCTAAGTATATCTTTTCGAATGAGAATGTACGTAAAAAAATAATAGAGGCAATGATAAATACCTTGATCAGAAGTCAATCCTATACATTCAGTTAGCCAAAATAGCAAAATGGAGGAAATAGCACAAAGGAGGTGAACTTAACATGGAATGTTTCAATGTTCAAACAACGACAGAAAATTTTCTCCTGGTTTCACAATTGCTCATTAGCAACCTACTTGACATTCTTGTTCCACCATCTGATTTTCTTCCTCTCTGTAGTCAGTTACTTGGGCTCTGTTTTCTGAACAAAGAGTAAAGTCTGGTGGATTTTAAAGGTGTATATAGATTCTGTGGGCACCAGTCAAAGTATTAACACTACAAGAGTAATATTTACAGTATTCAAAGAAAGTGTGCTTAAATTTTATTCCAATAGAAATTAGTGATAACTACAATTTTTTTGAAACATGGAACTTACATTATAAGTTTCAACAGCAGGAAATCTCGAGAAATACTCCAGTAGTTTGGATTTTCCAGAGCCTATGTTTCCCTCAACAGCCACTTTAAATGGTTTCTTCAAATTCCAATTTTCTTTTTCTATTTCCATCTTCTGCTTAGGAAATCTCACTAGGGAAAATATTCTGTAACATAACAAGTACTAATTTCAACAATATTATTCCACATAAAGGCAATTTTAATTTCAAATAGCACAAGGTTGTCAGTGCCCCAACTAAAAAATTAAAAGAAATAATAGTTATTAAGTATGACAATATTCTTAACATGTTTCTTACAAACAACATAATTTGTTTTTATTTTTTATATTTTTTTCTATGATTAATCTTTAGCAAAACCACCCACTATGTAAAACATTAAATATTGGTTTAGTGCTATAACACATCCTAAAACAACAATAAAAAGAAGAGTGAACCAACTTAAAACACGACAAAATAAACATTATTTTATTTATTTATCCACAAAAATCATGTTCATAATAAGGGGTACATATTATTCAATAATCAAAAACAAATATATGTTCATTTTACAGCATTTTTTTTTCACACACATTTCTTCATAAGAATGAATTGTACATCAAGCACCATTGCATTAAAGATTATAACGTGTAAGCAAACTGAAGGTTACATTTGACATCAATTGGTCTCCATGAATTCAGCAGCTGAATAAAAACAATGTTGGAGAAGCATACTAATGACTTTCTTCCTGGAGTAGTTATCATTTTATTGAGTAAAGCAATTTATTATTAAGTATGCTGTGTCTGTGATGCACACTGTGATGGTATTTATGTGTCAGATGAATGTTTCCAGTAGTAAAGGTGTAACATTATTTATTTAAGAGAGATGAAAATTCTTCCTAACTAATTAAATTGACTCTAAAATGGATATTCAGGAGACAGGCAGTATTCCTAATTTTTGAAACCTTGCTAAGTGATTGCATGTGGGTGGATCAGTGTATAGGCCCTGAGAAAGAAGTGGCATATGGAAAGGCAACAGTCAGTCTGAATAAAGCACACAGTTCTTTGTTCTGGTTAACTCTTCTCATTTCACATGATTTTTTTTTTTCTAGGACTCAACACATACAGAAATATATAGCTGAAGACCAAATAACGTAACATTGGATGAAATAGTAACTGTGATAATGCATTAGAATCTTTAACCTAATAATCTCTTAAACAATACATACATCTCAAAAAACTGCAGTGCATAAATTTATGGCAGTATCTGCTAAGAATAAATAATATGGTTGCAGTTTTCATTGTAAATAAAACACACACTAAAAAGTGAGAAAACTGACATCAATTTTTCATTGGCATTAATACTAATTGATACTTTTCTCATAAGAGGAAGCTTCTTGCCATACATCAATGTCCCATCTGATTCCAAGTAAGCGTTATTTCATTTGTATCAGTGACCATAAGAGATATATGATTGACATATAGATTGTTTTTGAAGATCAGATCTTACTGTTCTTTATATCCATCACCTTGAAGTACCCACTGATTCAAAACTGCCCTCTCTTAAATTCTGTACCATTTACACAAGGAGTGATGCAAGAATGACTGCTTAAACATGCAATGTAATTAGTCTAATCTTGCTTTTGTGGTCCCTGCAGGAGCATTACCTAGGGGATTGAGATTTATTCCTTGATTTCTTACTTGATAGTAGTTCTCCAAATTTTGTTGGCTGGCTTTTGAGTTATTAGTCATCTGACTTGTTTGATGTGGGCCTTCACAAATTCGTCTCCTGTGCCAACCTCCATCTCAGAGTAGCACTTGCAAACTATGTCCTCAATTACCTGCTGGACATATTCCAATCTCTGTCTTCCTCTACAATTCGTGCCCTCTACAGCTCCATCTAGCAGCATGGAAGTCATTCCCTGATGTCTTAACAGGTGTCCTATCATCTTGTTCTGTCCTTGTCAGTGTTTTCTACATATTCCTTTCCTCTCCAGTTCTGTGCAGAACCTCCTCATTCCTAACCTTGTCAGTCCACTTAATTTTCAACAGTCGTCGGTAGCACCACATCTCAAATGCTTTGATTCTTTTCTGTTCCAGTTTTCCCACAGTCCTTGTTTCAGTACCATACAATGCTGTGGTCCAAATGTATATTCTCTGAAATTCTTCCTCAAATTAAGGCCTATGTTTGATACTAGTAGACTTCTTTTGCCCAGGAATGCCCTTTTTGCCAGTGCTAGTCTGCTTTTGATGTCCTCCTTGCTCCGTCCATCATGGATTATTTTTCTGCCTAGTTAGCACAATTCCTTAGCTTCATCTACTTAATGATCACCAATCCTGATGTTAAGTTTCTTGCTGTTCTCATTTCTGCTACCTCTCATTATTTTTGTCTTTCTTTGATTTACTCTCAGTCCATATTATGTATTCATTAGACTGTTCATTCCATTTAGCCCCATGATGTAATTCTTCTTGACTTTCACTCAGTATAGCAATGCCATCAATGAAAATCATATCATTGATATCCTTTCACCTTGAACTTTAATTCCACTCCTGAACCTTTCTTTTATTTCCATCATTGCTTCTTTGATGTACAGATTGAATAGTAGGGATGAAAGACTATATTCCTGTCTAACACCCTTTTTAATCAAAGCACTTCGTTCTTAGTCATCCATTCTTATTATTTGCTCTTGGCTTGTACATTTTGTATTTTACCCATCTCTTCCTGTAGCTTATTCCTATTTTACTCAGAATTTCTAGCATCTTGCATGATTTGACATTGTCGAACACTTTTTCCAAGTCAACAAATCCTATGAATGTATCTTGATTTTTCTTTAATCTGGTTTCCATTATCAACCACAAGGTCAGAATTGCTTCTCTGGTGCCTTTATCTTTCCTAAAGCCAGACTGATCGTCATCTATCACGTCCTCAATTTTCTTTTCCATTCTTCTGTACATTATTTTTGTCAACAACTTGAATGCATGCTCTGTTAAGCTGATTGTGCAATAATTCTCACACTTGTTGGCTCTTTAAGTCTTTGGAATTTTGTGAATGATATTTTTCCAAAAGTCAGATGTACGTCACCAAACTCATACATTCTACATACCAACATGAGTAGTCACTTTGTAGCCACTCCCCCCCAATGATTTTAGAAATTCTGATGGAATGTTATCTATCGCTTCTGCCTTTTTTGATCTTAGGACCTCCAAAGCTCTCTCAAATCCTGATTCTAATACTGGATCCCCTATCACTTCTAAATTGACTCCTGTTTCTTCTTCTATCACATCTTCCCCCTCATAGAGGTCTTCAATGTACTCTTTCTACCTATCTGCTATCTCCTCTGCATTTAACAGTGAAATTCCCATTGCACTCTTAATGTTACCAGCTTTGCTTTTAATTTCACTAAAGATTGCTTTGAACTTCCTATACGCACAGTCAGTCCTTCCGACAATCATCCCTCTTTCAATTTCTTGACATTTTTCATGCAGTCATTTCATCTTAGCTTCCCTGCACTTCCAATTTATTTTGTTCCTCAGCGACTTGTATTTCTGTATTCCTGAATTTCCCTGAACATTTTTGTACTTCCTTCTTTCATTAATCAGCTGAAGTATTTCTTTTGTTACCATGGTTTCTTCACAGTTACTTTCTTTGTACCCACGTTTTTCTTTCCAACTTCTGTGATTGCCCTTTTTAGAGGTGTCCTTTCCCCTTCAGCTGTACTGCCTACTGAGCTATTCCTTATTGCTGCATCTATACCCTTAGAGAACTTCAAGCATATCTCATCTTTCCTTGTTACTTTCGTATCCTACTTCTTTGCATATTGATTCTTCCTGAATAATCTCTTAAATTTCAGCACACTCTTCATTGCTACTACATTGTGATCGAAGTCTATATCTGCTCCTGGATACACCTTACAAACCAGTATCTAGTTTTGGAATCTCTGTCTGACCACGATGTAATCTAATTGAAATCTTCCCACATCACTTGGCATTTTCCAAGTATACCTCCTCCTCTCGTGATTCTTGAACAGAGTATTCATTATTATGAGCTGAAATTTATTACAAAACTCAATTAGCCGTTTCCACTCTCTCATTCCTTGTCCCTCGCCCATATCCTCCTGTAACCTTTTCTTCTACTCTTTCTCCACCTTCAGCTTGCGACGTTGGTATGTATACCTGAACTATGGTTGTCAGTGTTGGTTTGCTGTTGATTCTGATAACAACAACCCTAACACAGAACTGTTCTCAGTGAAACACTGAGAGAATCTCTGCTCTCATAGACCAACACCTTTAGCCTGTTACCTGCAACCTACCCTCCAATATAAAAGATAGCAACCATTTCCTCCAGTGACTCTCCACAGTTCTTGTTCCTTTACCACACAGTGCTCTGTTCATTACTACAGATGCCATCTCTCTTTACACTTAACGTCCCTAATGCTCATAGCCTTACCGCTATTTGAATGCTACCTTTCCCAACACCCAATGGATTCCAAACCAACCACCTCCGTCCTAGTTGACATGATCATCTATATTCTCACCCACAATCACTTCTCCTTTGAAGGCATTACCTACAGACAAATCGGAGGATATGGCTACGGGCACACACATGCACCATCCTATGCTAACCTATTTGTGTGCCATCTGGAGGAATCCTTCCTAAACACACAGAATCCCAAAGCCCTCGCCTGGTTCAGATTCATTGTCACTTGGTTCAGATTCATTTAGGACATTTTCATAATCTGGATTGAGGGTGAGGACACCCTATCCACATTCTCCCAGAACCTCAACACTTCTCCCCCATTCACTTCAGCTGGTCCTACTTAATCTATCAAGCCACCTTCCTTGATGTTGACCTCCACCTCAGTACCTCTGTCCATATCAAACCTACCCACCACTAGCAGTACCTCCACTTTGACAGCTGCCACCCACTCCATACCAAAAGACCCCCCCATACAGCCTAGCCACCTGTGCCCCTCACATTTGTAGTGATGAGTGGTCCCTCTTGAAATATACCAAGGGTCTAACTGATGCCTTATAGATTGTAATTACCCTCCTGTCTGTGTACAAAAACAGATCTCCCAGGCCTTATCTTTCCAGTCCCCCAACACTTCCCAAACTCCCACTGGTCCAGTCACAGAGGAGCATTCAGCTCGTGACTCAGTACCACCCAGGACTAGAGCAACTGAATTAGATTCTCTGCCAGGGTTCAGACCACCTCTCGCCTTGCCCTGAAATGAGGAATGTCCTACCCACTATTCTTTGCACCCCTCCCACAGTGGTATTTTGCCGCCGACTGAACCTACACAACATCCTCGTCCATCCCTACATCACACCTGCTCCAAACCCCTTGCCTCATATCCCTGCAATAGATATAGGTGCAAGATATGTCCCATGCATCCTCTAACCACCAGCCATCCTTCCAGTCTGGTCACAAATATCACCTGTCCCATCAAACTCAGGGCTACCTGTGAAACCAGTCATGCGGTCTACAAGCTAAGCTGCAACCATTGTGCTGCATTCCACGTGGCCATGACAACCAACAAGCTGTCTGTCCGCATGAACAGCCACCAATAAACTGTGGCCAAGAAACAACTTCACCGCCCTGTTGCTGAGCACGCTGCCCAACACAATGCCCTTCATTTCAATGACTGCTTCTGAGCCTATGCCATCTGGATCCTTCCCACCAACACCAGCTATCTTGAATTGTGCAGATGGGAACTCTCCCTGCAATACACCCTTCATTCCCATAACCCTCCTTGCCTCAATATTTGTTAGTCATTGTCTTTAACCATCTACCCCCTTCAATGTTCCCATTCCAGCACTACACAGCCCTTTATTCCACTAACACATTCTGTCTTTTTATTTGTCTCATTTTCCGCTACCTCCCCCCCCCCCCCCCCCCCCTTCTCTGCCCCGCCCTCCGTCTAACTTTCTGACAGCACCAAGTTGCCCTACTCCCCACCTCATCTCTGCACGCTCCCAGCAGCACTTTAACATTCCCCACCCCTAACCTACTAACCCTTCCCCTCCCCACCCCAGCCTCCTCCTTATCCCCACCCAGCTGTCTCTCCCATAATGCACAGCTGCTCACAGTATGGCTCCAGGTGTCAAACTATGATCATATATGTGTTGGAGCTGCATGTGTGTGTGTGTGTGTGTGTGTGTGTGTGTGTGTAACTTTCTGACTGTTTTTTTGTTCCTATCTGCAACTCAAAATCTCCACTGTATGGTGAGTAGCAACTATCCTTTTCATTATATTGTTACAGTCCATCCTGGATTTGCCATTGTTTTATATTCATGGAGTTCAGAAAGTGCAGTGAGAGAAGTGAATAATAGTTTTGTGAATCACTTCTGCTATCCTTCTAGTTAGCGGCTGTGGTTTCCCTTCTTAAAATCAGAGGAGCAGTTCTTTTTGTCCAATTGATCTATGGTATATTATGATTAAAATATGAGCTAACTCAGATGAAAATTCTGTATAGAGTCTGACAAGAATCTGATCAGACCCTGGAGACTTATTCAATTTAACAATTTAAGCTGTTTCTCAGTGCCACCAGCAATAATGTCTGTATCACTTATCTTTTGAGTGGTGCCTGAATTAAAACTTGGAACTTACTTCTGTAATCCAAAATGAGATTCTACATTTCTGCTTTTGGTTTGTAAATTTTGTTTCTTGTGTCATCCACAAGTGTCTATTCATAAACTCTGGTTCCGCTTATGTATGACCAATGATGAGAATTCCTCTGGGTTTTGCGTGAGATCCCTCCGATGAACTTTTCTACTAGGTATACAGGGTGTCACAGAAAAGTTGTAACAAACTCTTTAGGGGAGATGGAGCATGTCATAAGGATTGAGAATTGCAAAGCAATTATGGCCAAAAACATTAGGGGCAAGTGGTGGAAGAGATTGAAGATCGGAAAGGAAACAAGAGAGTGATTCATTTGAAAGATTTATTGGACATAAGGACTACACATGGTGTACATCATGAATACTGCTCTCATGTTACAACAGGTGCTCAAATTTTGCACCACTGGAAGCCATGCATGCATGACAGGGATAGAGCATTGGCTGCCAGACATGCTCAAACACACTGAGCGATTCTTTGATTGCAGCAGTTACACAGATGATTCTTGCAGTGAGATCCATTTCAGGCTCCACAAGATCATGATATATGGCTCCTCACAGAAAGGAATCAGGGCTCAATTAATTTGGTGAGTGTGAGAGCCAGGGAACTGGTCCACCACATCCAATCAATCAATGTCGGAATGACCTGTAGAAATGCCTATGAATAACCAGTTCAGAATGAGCAGGTCCCCATCATGTTGGAACCACAAGCTGTGCTTCATATTCTCTCTACCCACATATTAACTGTCAATTGACATTGTACCACTTGATGCCACACACCATGGAGGTTTTCTGCTGCCCCAAATGCTCACTGAGGCGATTGAAAACGCCATCCTACTGAATGTGATGTGGCCTTGTCAGTGAACAACACAGAAGCAGGGAAATGCACATCTCGCCCACTGTGTTGCAGAAACAACTGAGCAAAATGCACACAAGCAGGACGATCATCGGGATGCAATAGCTGCACCATTTGGAGATGAAAGTAGTGGAAGGACTCAGCGTTTAAAACGTGCTAGACACTGATATGAGACATTCTTAAGATCAAGACAATAACTTATATGCTGTGCTTGGATTACTCCCCATGAATATAACGCACTTCTCCAATAACAACTGAATGCACTGATCAAGGGCTGCTCTCATTAGCCCTGCCACTTCTTAATCACCCATGCTTGTACAAATTTGAATGCAGATGTGCAAACAAACTGTGGTGTGTTTGATGTGTGACTGGGAAGTGTTCTCAATAAATGCATCCAGTGGCTCATCCATTGCATGCAGCTATTCCATACATTAGCACACGTCTGCAGGCTCACCATTCGTATACCATTCCATGCTCCCTTATGCTCGAATGAGGAAATCCTCATGCCCCACTCCAGTACTGTCGTGTACAGCACCACATAGCAGTGTTCCTCTACTGTGCTCTGGTGTACAGCGCCATCTTGAGGCACACAACAATGTTTATAGCCAAGGGTTGCTATGCAATTCTCAATCCTTATGTTGTGCTCTACCTTCATCCAGAAGTTCATCACATTTTTGGGACACACTGGTATACCCATCCAGTGCTTCATCAATCATTATTTTAAACTTGAGCCACAGTTGAACAATGAGATACATTCCTCAGCTGCAGCACCAACCCAACTTATGACTTGATGCCCCATTGTCCAAGTAGCTAGCAAGCAAATACTTCCTTCTGCTCCTTTTATATGAATGTTAGGATAATACAGATACCTTCAACTACCTTATTAGCTACATAAAGTTAGTGGATGAATTGAATTGTACTACAGAACTGGAACAGGTGAAGAATTTCTTGGTATGATCACTTCTCAGCCACATTATTGCCTTGAGGGCCACATCATGTTCAAAATATGACTCTCAGATTTTTCTGGGAAGGTAAAATCCAGAGCTTAATTAGACAAAGATGAAAGAACAATGGAATAGTGAAAGAGGTGCTCCTGCTTAGACCCATCAGTGACTAAAACAAAGAAAAGTTAACTTTTTTATACTAACTATGTTATATTAGAAACAGGTCTGACATCATATTGCATCACATAATGACAAATGTTCGACATTCGAGCTACGACTTTGGGAGCACCATTTTTCATTATGTCTTTAATCACTTGAGCTGTTTAACCTGTATTTCTGATTAACTTACAGACAACAGAGGATTTTAAAGACAGCGGAAGAGCATCCCAAGTTTTACACCTCATCAACATCAATATCATTAAAGGAGAAATAACAACATTACACAACAAAGCTGGGACACGAAATCGACTGCAGCTTGATTGAGATGACAAAGGAAGAGAGGAAGGTTAGAATTTAGAACACCATTACACTGCTGTGCTTATAGTTAGATCATTTGCTCAGCTGGACGACACAGGATCGGAATTCAGTTACGCCATTGTAAAATACTATTCCACCTGCTAGCTACCATACTGAGATGACAAACATATCTTGGGGGAGGAAGATAAATGCACATTGTATTTACCTACATTGATTTTGGACTATCAGTTGTTGTCTTACAAAGACACTGCTGGAAAACAGTTCCAATTGAAAAAAATTCTGAGCTTATAAGTTCTTTGCAGACTAGTTAACTACCATAATTCAATGAATGTAGCTGGAGTTGATTATATCAGATGAGTTAGATGACACAGAGAATGCCTTTGTAATTCGATAGTTTATTCATTAAAAATGACTCAGTTGCAGTGGCACTAGTTGTCTCAGCGACTCTAGCAGACAGCCAAATTCACAAAAACCAGACTCAAAGGTTCATTCACTATTCACGAATAATTTAACAAACTGTTAATTCCATAACACATGTCAACACACACCCCTATGAAAACTTTGAAGTTGGTGTATGATCTCACTCACAAAAAAGTTCTAAGTCACATTGTGGACTGAACTTGCAAAAACATCAATCCCAACATTGCATTATGCTGCCCAGAAATTAAAATGCATAAACTTTACAAATCTGCATCCTCGAGACAGAGTTACTCACTCGTTTGAGTCTAGAAACACAGTCCCTTTATGTCTCAACACCCAAGAATCCATTAAACTTTGGTTACACGATAAATTGGTCAAATCTAAAGGCTGTAAATTCAACTAAATACCTGGGAATTACAATTACAAACAATTTAAATTGGAAAGAGCACATAGAAAATGTTTGGGGAAGGCAAACCAAAGGCTGCATTTTATTGGCAGAAGACTTAGAAAACATAACAGATCAACTAAAGAGACTGCCTGCACAATGCTTATTTGTCTTCTTTTGGAGTACTGCTGTGCAATCTGGGATCTGTATCAGGTAAGATAATGGAGTACATCGAGATAAAGTTCAAAGAAGAGCAGCACATTTTGTATTATGGTGAAATAGGGGAGAGAGCGTCACTGAAATGATACTGGATTTGAGGTGGACACCATTAAAACAAAGGTATTTTTCGTTGCGGTGGAATCTTCTTACGAAATTTCAGTCACCAGCTTTCTCCTCCAAATGCGAAAATATTTTGTTGATGCTGACCTATATAGGGAGAAACAATCATCATAATGAAATAAGGGAAATCACGGAAAGATATAGGTGTTTATTTTTTCTGCACACTGTTCGAGATTGGAATAATAGAGAATTATTGTGAAGGTGGTTCAATGAACCCACTGCCAGGCACTTAAGTGTGGTTCGCTGAGTAGCCAGGCACTTATGTGTGGTTCACTGAGTAGCCAGACTAGCTTTCTATCATTTATTTCAACTACTCCTTTTAGCTTGCTTCCTATTGCTACTATCACCTTTTCTCTACAAAGCCACTCTGTTCTAGTGATGTGCATTATATTACAATTTAATAAAACTTTTGGGCCAATCAGCCAACATTAATAAAGACAGTTCCTTAGTACATCATGCTTGTATGCTTACTAGAATGACATCAAACACTATATATTTGAAATGAATATCTGCTCATAATATATTGAGCTAACATTAATATTTTATTGCTAATCCAAAACATAAATAATCTTCATATTTTCAATATATTAAGTAAGGATGCTACAGATTAGGAATAATGTGATCTATTTTTGTAGCTGTGTTGTGTGCTTGTATGTCTGAAGTATGATTTGGTGAAATTTCTACCTCTTTCACTTGTGACAAGAGTTCCACGTAAAGACACATCGATACCTGCTGGTTAAGCCCTGTGGGTCAGCCAGCTTAGCTATCAGAGTACTTGCTTCAGCCATTAACCACCTTGATTACTCTAAATTGTGTATCACAGCATGTTGGGAACAACAGTACCTCTTTCAACTTTTCGAATCTTGGTAAACTGCAGTCCCGTTTACACACAAACACGTCCTGCCCTGCAACATTTTTGAGGGAAGTACCACTAGTTTTCTAAGCTGGGCTGCAGGTTTGCAGCTTAAAATGGGCGCTCTTAAGTGCTCTATATTCAGCATCCCTTGCCAGTATTCAGTAACACACTGAAACCCACACTCTGGAAGTCCCCCGACCGTTAGTGTCACTTGCAACGTCCGTCCAAGCTATTCAGAACCTCATTCTTCACAATGTAATTACATGTCCACTCAAATTAAAATGTTAGTGTTTATAATATAATCTCTCACACCAGTCACATGAAGTGATATAGGAAAAATGTGATCTATGTATATCAGGTTGGCTGGAAAAGGATTTGAATTCTGCTCCTGAGTCAGGTGTCTCAATCACGATACAACTTTGCTTAGCTCATTGAAAGAACCATTACTCTAAATATAGTTTAGGGAAACCACAGGAAATCTAAACCAGAATGGACAGGCAGGAGCTTTCATGTTGTTATTCTCCAACATAAATTTATGTCTTGTGCAAAGCATAACATTGTTCATTGCTTGTGCTGTTATGAACCAAGGATGATGAAATCAGGAGAGACTAACTAAACGCGTCACATGCTATTTTCATGTAGAATATACATGCTAACTAGATTTGATCCAAAAATTATAAACACAGATCTTTTTCCCTAGACACCTATTGGCACTGAGTAAGGGTTATCATAATCCTGCGGCTGGCAACATATGGCACTACCATGAGTCTAGTGTAGAAAGTTGCACATAAACATAGGAGCATTAGTTTCAGTTTGAAAACATGGAAAATAAATTAGAATTTAACTTCTTCTTAATGTCATCATAATCAGAAAGGGAAAAACAGAGCATAAAATCAGATGTAGTCCATTTGTGGACCCTTAACACTCTAGATATGATTTATGAAAACCACAGGAAACTGGGATATCAGGACTGGGATTTGAAACCCCTTGCCTTGAATTACATGTGTAAGTGAGTGCACTCCAGGCAAGACTTTATTTCCTACATTTCCGTTTTCTGCTGAAATCAAGTAAATCCACATAGCAGCTACTCAATGAGAGGAATTTTCCCTTTTTTTTCTAGCCACACTGGCAAGAGCCCATTAGGGTAATATAATTAAAATACCATAGAACTTGACTTTAGGTAATTACTATTTAATGATATAGACTAAATGATTATTTACATAATACATTTCCCCCCTCTTTGGACAATCTCCTTTGGCTGTTTTTAAGTATTATGTGATGTGATCATCACTATGATCTTCTGCTGATCCTGATATGTCCATGATATGTCCGTAAGACTATGCTGAGAACAACATTGATACATAGTACAGTTAATTTGCATTTATTCTAATTATTGACAAAATCATTGCTGATTTTGCAGGTGCTCCAAGCTTATCAGTGGTCAGAAAGTGATTGATTACGTCACAACTGCTGCATCAGACAGGCAGGAAATCTTCCTCATGAATCATGTCTGCTGCTAGAACTATTGCAGAGTGTTCACATTCAGGAGACCACGCATTTCCATGCTAATTCACGCCACAACCAAATAAATCATGAAAGGCAGAAATGTGGATTCATTATTAGGTGAAGGCAAGAAAAGTTCACAGTTGTTCCTCATTAAGATGTGAAGTGTTCAGATGTGTGTCCACATATGAAAGCTGTTCAAAAAGTAAAGTGACTTTTCAAATTGCACTGGCAACGTACATTCAATTATTGATCTTTTTTTGATTATGCTGCTACACATGTCCCAAACATATGTTCACAGTTTCAAGTGTACAGCATACTTCATTTGTTTTTGACATACAGAAAGGTTAGACTTTTTTAGCGTGCTTGGCAATTTTCAATTATTACAAAAAATGGAGCAAAGAATTTGCGTCAAATTTTGTGTGAAAAATGGAATCAAGTGCACTAAAAAACTTGAAATGTTGTCAGTGGCATTAGGTGAGTGTGCTCAAACTTAAAAAAATGTTACAAGTGGTACAAGCTCTTCCAAGGTGGCCATGAAGATGTCAATGATGAACCTCACTCTGGATGCCCCAGCACATCAAGAACAGATGATAACATCAAAGCTGTGAAAAAAACTGTTTTGGAAAATTGTCGAATTACCATAAGAGAAGTTGCTGAGGATGTTGGCATATTGCTCAGCTCATGTTATCCAATTTTTTTGCATGTTTTGGGCATGAGATATGGATCAGCGAAGTTTGTTCTAAAACTCCTCAATTTTGATCAGAAGAACCGCTGTAAGAGCATCACTCAGGAGCTCTTGAATGACATCAATGATGATCCTGATTTGCTCAAAAGGGTCACGACAGGTGACAAATATGGGTTTTCGGTTATGACGTTGAAACCAAAGTCCAATCTTCCTAATGGAAACATCCCGGAGATCCAAGACCGAATAAAGTACGCCAAGTTTGATCAATATCGAAGTTTTGTTCACTGTTTTTTTTCAATTACTGTGGCTAGTGCATCATGAATTTTTGCCTCAAGGTCATACAGTCAATAAGGAGTATTACCTTGACATTACGTGCCATTTGCGAGAAGCAATACGCAAAAAACATCAGGAATTGTGGAAAAACAATTCATGGCTTTTGCATCACAACAATGCACCTGCTCATTCATCATTGCTTGTGAGAGATTGTTTGGACAAAAACAACATGACGATCATACCTCGGTCACAATATTCACTGGTTTTGGCCCCCTGCGACTTTTTTCTGTTCCTGAAACTGAAGAGGCCTATGAAAGGACAAAGATTTTCAACAATTGAGGAAATAAAAACTGCATCGCTGGAAGTACTCAAGGCTGTACCAAAAAGTGCTTGTGCGAAGTGCTTTGATAGTTGGAAGAAGCATTGGCACAAGTGTAGTGTATCCGAGGAGGATTACTTTGAAGGAGATAACATGAATATTGATGAATAAATAAATATTTTTTCATAAAAAAATAAAGTCACCTTACTTTTTGAACACACCTCGTATGTACAGAAGCCTGACCTTTTTTTTTTTTTTTTTTTTTTTTTTTTTTTGTGGTTTTAGGGCGCAAAACTTCTATGGTCATTAGCGCCCAGAGAAGAAGCCTGACCTGATGGACAGAGTGTATGCCAGATTTCTATCTGGGGATGACAGTTATCTGGGAAGCAGACAGAAGTGGCAAGGAATATCAACCAGATTGCCTAGGGCAAAGTGCAAGGTTCTGTTGGTACGAACACCATGTTTTTGTGGGGTAAGTATACCATGTCACTTTCCCATCCAATTCTGAGCAGACCTAACTTTCTCATCACTGTCCAAATGTCATGTGTTTCAAGGCTCTGAGACAAGTGGGTGTGCAGAGCTTTTGTAAACTTTTACTGCACCATCAAGGCAATGGCAGAACCACCAATACTGGGAGGACCAAGTCCTGCTGATGAAATTAAGATTGAATCTTCAGATGATCAACATGGACCATTAAGCAGCTACTTAGGGTTGTTAGTGGTTGTGTACACCAAAATTCAACCAAAAGCTATTTTAATATCTAGCAACAAACATCATAAAGTAGTAACTGTACTTGGAAGTAAATATGAGGACTTAAAACTATTTGACCGTAACCCTGCAAGACCTTTTATGAATAAATACTTTCCTTGGAGACTTGTTTTAAGCTATTGTTAAGGCTATGTTTACATTTTTTTCCACCATTAGCAATATACAAGTAGCACTCATTCTATATTCACAAATATTTATATTCAAGACTTGAAATGTTTCACTTGTTATTGATGTATACTTAACCTCTTTTAGCTCAACTACTGCTGTGGAAATAAAAGTAATACAGTAAATGAGAGAGTTTTCCTGTTGATATTAATTTACGAAGTTAAGCACTCTACCAGCTTAAGTCAACTTCTTAAAGTATCGAAGAAGACTGTATTAGCAAATTTTCCACTGTTTGAAAAAAAAAGTGTTGAGTCCACCTTGCTACCAAGAAAGTAGATGAACAACACAGTTTGAATAGCTATCATGGTCAGTATTATTAATGACATAACACAATACTGAATTCATTAGAAGGCAAAGGAGACAAAAATTGTTCCAGTAATAGGTCCAGCATGTACCCCTATAGTGTGATAGAGCACAGTAATTATAGTTTACTGTGAATATAAAATGTAGAATTAGTTTGTAACTTGCACTCCTCTCTAATAACATAACTCTTAATTTGTTCCACATCCATGAGGGTTCTTCTATGATAGAATTTGTGGAATACAATTAATTAATGAGTGCATGAGTTTAGTGGAAAAATTTATGAAAAACCCCATTAGTTATGCTTAATATCTATGAAGATTTATCATAATTTTTTGAACATCTGCTTGACAGATTAAGACCATTCAAACAACATCTGGGCATCCAGTTGTTTAACATCCCAACTACTGCTGCTAGTTCGTTGTGCAAAGACACTCCCATTTTCTAGGCACAAATGCAACATGAGATTGCTGTGCATTACAGTTTAAACCCTCAATAGGTGGTGCTGTACTTGAATGTTGTTACTCATCAACATAAATCTGTGTGTTATGCAAAACATAATATTGTTCAACAGCTGTGCTGTTGTGAAGCAATCGCGATGAAATCAGGAAAGACTGTAACTAACCAGGTGTCATATGCTTACTGCCCATAGAGTTGCTACTTTTATGTAGAATACAGGTGCTAGCTAGGTTCGGTTCAAAAATTATAAATAAAGATATGTTTTTTCCTAGATGTCTATTGGCATTCAATGAATAAAGGTTATCATAATCCCGCTGCTGGTAATTTATGGCACTGTCATTAGACTGGAAATGAAGCCCCATGCTTCTTGACAGAGCATAGGGGAACGATGCGGGAAACCTGCACCGCTGTACTAGGCAGGGTCCTAATGGAGGTGGTTTGCCATTGCCTTTCTCCGACCGTAATGGGAATGAATGATGATGATGATGAAGATGACAACAACACCCAGTCATCTCGGGGCAGATGAAAATCCCTGACACTGCCGGGAATCGAACTTGGGACCCCGTGCTCAGAAAGCGAGAATGCTACTGCGAGATCACGAGCTTCCGATATCATCAGACTAGTGCACATAAATATAGCAACAGTATTTTCAGTCTGAAATCAAGGTAAGTAAATTAGAATTTAATGTCTTAATATCATAATTACAGGCAACACGTAAGGTCAGATGGAGAAACACAAGGCAGGAAATCTCTCTCTCTCTCTCTCTCTCTCTCTCTCTCTCTCTCTCTCTCACACACACACACACACACACACACACACACACACACACACACCAGTTAGACAAAGAATAAAAGCAAACCATTATGTGCCGTTTTAACTGTGCCTATGCCTCACTCGCCCCAAGCCTCCAAGTGGTACCTGTCCGCATTTTTTAAAATATTATTTTCATTCTGTAATTTCTATAATAAAATATTATCATTCAGTGATTCCTTTTAGGCAGGTTTGTTTAGACTGTACTGGTCCTGAGAGACAATATGGTTACTCTAAGGAGGGCTAGCCAACAAGTTAATTGTACAACTCGGTCAGCTAGCATCCAAACAAGACCTCTAAAATTCCACAAAGTTCCTAACAAGGAGATGTTTATCCCATCAGTCTCTATCAACCAGTTGGTTACAATACTGAAACCAAATTCTTAGGACTTTGGCTGCAGAATAACATCAGATGGAATAAGCATATTGAATATCTCAATGCAGAACTGAGCAAAACATGTTACCTTCTCTGTTCATTAAAATCATGCTGTAGTGAGAAAACAGTATTGAATGCATATCATGTGTACTTTCATTCTCATCTTAGATATGGGGTCACCTTCTGGGGAAACTCTAAAACAGCTAATAGCACTTTTAAACTACAAAAAAAGGGTCACTAGAATCTTGTTTGGGTGCAGCCTAGAGACTCTTGTAAGCCCCTGTTTAAGAAATCTGGTATTCCTCCATTACCATGTGTATACATTATGGAAACCCTTTTGTTCTTTAAATTAAATGTAATAGGTAAGGACTGGAGACTGCAAAAAAACTGTGATATACATGATCACTTTACCAGACAAAACAGAAACTTACATATGACTCGAATCAGCACAGCACTGTGCCAAAAAGGTACTTTTCACATGGGAGTTAAGCTTTATAACAAACTTCCTGAAAACATAAAAGCTATCACAGAGGTCAATACATTTGGAATAACTGTAAAGTCATATTTACAGCATCACTGCTTTTATTCCATTGAAGAATATTAAAATTTATGAAATGTGTTATATAAATACTTACATGTAAAGTGTATTATTGTAACCTTAAATATGTATGCCTTGAAAACACTTTCAGCCTGTATATTTTTAACTTGACTTGTCCAGTGTCTTATGCATAAGCCGCTACGTAGACAACAGGACCAATAAAAAAATCACCTTCAAATAAACTACAGCAGATAGGCTCAGTTTGCATCCCAGTTTTTGTCACTAAGACAATTCAAAATATTAAGTACTTCTGAAGATGACTACAAACAACATATGAGTGGTAGTCAAAGTTTCAATAAACACCTCAAAAAAATAACTTTATTTCATTCTTTGTTTGTTTGCAGGCAAATGTTTGCAGCCTTGATATACATTGAAATCCCCATACCACAGTACGATATAATTCCACTAGAGGTGCCACAACAAAATGGTGCAATCTATCTCTACTTTACCATTTTGTTTTTGGCTTCTCTAAACGTGTTCTCGGATATCATCATGCGGGTATTTTAATGTGTACCAGGGTCGCAGGCATGTGCCTCCAAACAACAGAAAATTAATTGTGTACCTTTATTTTTATTTAGTTATTTTTTTATGTGAGACTTTATGGCTACCCGTTTCAGATACACTGGCAGCTAGTTATCATTATACACGAATATCTTAAACTATCTAATTACCCAATCTCCACTGCCTGCTTTCCTTTAAAAGTTACTGTAGATTAAAAGCACAAAGGAAATAGTTACTATACATTAAAGCATTTCTTTCTACGTAAAACTTGAGACAGGTCTTGTCAGCCTGCACTTCCAGCATCCTATCTATCAAACAGTGTTTGAAAGGTTACAGGAAAAACAGAACAGACACATCATAAAAAAATAATAAGTACTAAACAGAGCACCATATTATGGAAGAAATGGTGTTAATAGCTGATTTAGGAAAAGCACAGACAACTTAAATCTTAATGGCCAGGTGGGATTTTTGAACCACTCTACTCCCAAATAAGAGTTCACCATATTTCCAGTATGCCTATTCAGATACTGATGCGCCATTTTGCCAGTAATAAGCAAAGAGTAAAGGGAAGACACCAGCAAAAATCACCATTCTAGAAGTTGGTATGGTTTCATTTAATTTAACTCTTCCATTTGATCATGAATCATACAAAGCTTGTAGATGTGATACAAGATACATCAATAAAATGAAGTAATAATGGAGACTTATGAGATGATTGCTGGGCATAGCAATTATAGCGACCATGATACACAATTTCTCCAGATTTTTAAAAAAAAAAAAAAAAAAAAAAAAAAAATAAATAAATAAAAAATCCTGTAATATATGTGGCTAGTGTGGAAGAAACTTGTTCACTCTTCAAAACATGGGACCAACATTTCCAAAACAGGCTCTGGTTTTTACAGTCCTCGATAGGTGCAGTCATTCATGTGTTCAAGAATCTTTCTTATAAAGCTTTTGAGATAATCTAATCTGAGGGAACCAGACTTTCCTTGGTTTTACAAAGATAGGCAATCACCTCTCATATGAATCAGAATGGCAATGATGTTCTGCAAAGATCTTACTGAAAAATCATGCCACAGTTGCCTGAGACTGTGTGTGTGTGTGTGTGTGTGTGTGTGTGTGTGTGTGTGTGTGTGTATTGTCAAGGCCATTGGATGAAAGCTTTAAGTGTGAAAATCTTTTTCTTGTGCCTATCTGGGACTCTATATAGCATCTCTGCTATATAGTGAGTTGCAACTTTCCTTCTCATAATATGACAAATATCTGTAGAAATCAGAGAGACATTGTCCCTGACACTCCTAGGAAAGACATCAGGTGTAATGACATTCATATACATAGCTTTAATGTGTTAAAGCACTGCAGATAACAATGGCTATGTTGAGCCTTTGTTGTTATCATTGTATAAGGAAATTGTTAAAACATTACATGTCACGTGTTCCTTTATAAATTATGTAATATATTCTAGGCTTCACAGCCTATCATCTGGCACACCACCTCTTTTATAGAGGATATTAATAAAGATGTGACATTAATTTAGCTTTCTTATTGTATATTTGAGAGAGGTACGTGATGAAAATAACACAACCACCAACCATGTTCGACAGCTGATGAAATAACGCCTGTCTGAAGGGTGTGATACCATTATTTCTTTTCACACACAAGGCTGAACCTAACACGTAAACAACAATAATTTGTTCATCACTATCATAATAAAGTTATAGTTAGCTGTTAGTGCATTAAGTACAGCACTAATATTAATTTTGATATTTGTCATACTCATACACAGTGTATTGCGAATAAGCTGTGCCATATATTAAGGTCTCTTACTATTCCATTCACAGATGAAGAATGGTATGAATGTGATGTTGTTAGTCTAATTTCAGCTTCATGAGCTCCATGTGATCAATACATGGTTGTGAAGAATATTCGCAGTTTCTAACCCAAAAACAGTTTCTTGGAATTTGCTGGACTAATTTTCATAAGACATACAGGATGTGCCTTTAAGTGTCAGTCAGTTGTCAAGCATCCCACATTTCTGTTACTCTTTCTTGCTAGTAGGATAAGCTAATTTCATAAATAATGTTTTGTAAATTTCATAAGGAAAGACAGCCTTCAGAGATATTCTGAGTCAATATATGCATTAACAGGCAGAAAATGCCACTGGTGGCTAATTCTGTAACATATACTAGCAACAAATTATGATTAGTGCTAACCTACTCATATTAATAATCATGGGAATTACTACCATATTACTTTACATATATTCAGGTATGATAAGATGAAAATATCTGCTTTGGAAAACCCACTGCTCCTATTGTTATATCACCCAACTGCTGTTTTTTTTCTTTCTCTAATACTTCAAATAAAGCACTGATGTAACTTTACACATACCACTATCGGTTGTCTATATAGTGACAAAGTCAAGATCTGTTTGTATCAAACATAACACGTTAGAATTTACATACAAACCCAAATATTGCATGTAGGAGGAGCAAATAATGAAGGATTATTTTAAACTGGTTTTGAATCTCTACATGGAAATCATTTTTACTTCTAGTACTATGGTTGTGAATTGCACAGTTTGTCCTGAATTCACTCTTATTAATAACCACAAATACTATTAGGAAATACGTGTATGTCACATATCTGTACAAATCCAAAGATCACTGAAGAGGATTCAGATTAGATATTCCAGTATCAACTTTCCATAATGTTCTTTTCCCACCTTAGCTTCACTCCCCCAAAAGATTACGCATTCTGACAGTATTGGGAGAAAGTATGCAAGGTTTGGCAACAATCCTTCCTGTAAGTCAACACAATGAGATAATTCCTAATTGCAATGCTGATATGTAGAAATTTCACATGCAGAGGATCATCCAGTTGTCACCATTGATCACTACTTCTGGTACCTGTAAATAATTTTATTTCTTTTGAATTGTATAATTATGAGTCTCTTTTGCAGTAAGGATTACGCTGTCAAACATCACAGTTTTTGAAGAATCCTCCAATGTTCCAAATAAATCATTTAGGTCAAATACACAAGAAGGGCAGCACTAAACCTTGCAGGACAACGTACATAATATTTCCCCACTCTGAACTTACTACCTGTAGTATAACTTGTTAATATGACACATTGTTTTCTGTTGTTAAGAGAAGACTCTATTCATGCAGGGGTAGTGTGTCTTAATATGCCATGCCATTTTATTTTAACTTATAGAATTTTATGATTGACACAAAGCCCTTGGCAAAACCACAGACAGACAGTGTTACTTTTCTTGCTTAGTTTTACCATATCCGAGTTTGTGAGATCATATCATATTCTGTTTTCTCGACAGAGTAGTCATTACATATGTCAAAATGAGCTGTAGACAAGCTGTTATTCTCAGAAAAATTTTTCAGTTACTTTCTAAAAAAAAGTGTGAGAACATTGGAAAACGGGATATGGGACCATAATTAAGTCACTTTCTTATCTTCATTTTCATTAAAGAGTGTTACTGCTGCATTCTTCAGACTTTCAGTAAATACACCTTAACAGCACTACACAGTCAGTACATGATAATAGTATTTTCATTAAAATACCGTCCTAGCCAGAAGAGTCACTGATCTTCAGTGACCTAATGCTTTTTGTGATTTCTGATTTATCAAAACTTCTTAGACTGACCTGATACAAATCCAGCACACCTGAGCATTATTCTTGTATGAGGTGTACTTATCCTTTGTAAGTGATCACTCACTCACACACACACACACACACACACACACACACACACACACACACACACAGTCTCTGGCTGCTGAGGTCAGACTGTGAGCAGGAGCAGCATCTCTACTATATTGTGAGTTTACCAGTAATCTACCAATAAAACAAAGCCTGCCATTTGTCTTGCCCACAGCTTGGCTTAGATGATCATTCCACATCATAACTCAATTCACTATTGCTTCCCGGTATTTGCTCTCATAACTAACTGTAAATGTAACTCATTAATTGGGTAGCCACAGGCTACCACTTATTTACGTTTAACACAATTTCACATCACCACATTAATAGCAAGTTTCCAGTGTTTTTATCAGACTGATATTTTATGCATATCTTACTGTTTTTTACTACAATGTTTATCAGTAAAAATGTTCGCACATAGAACTGTGTCTCCTCCAAAAAGTCTGATTGCAAATAACTATAATTTCTCTAAATCGTTATTATATATAATAAGAAGTGGTGGTCCAATCATACTACACTAGGGCATGCCAGATATAACTTACATTTTTCTTGACTCTTCATCCAGAATAAGATGTGTTCTACCTGTCAAGTGAAAGTACAATTGTGCATGTTGAATATTTTTGTCATCTAAAGTAGTTTTCAGATAGAAGGTAATTTTGTTCCAGAGAGTGTTATGTTTAAATATAGAATATGTTGCAAGAATTTTTCAACAAATATAGGTGATACTTCTAGGGATCAGTTCTGCTCTTTTCCAATCACATAGACCAATTGTCTGCTCACTGAAATCTTCAATATATTACAGTGAAGAGTGCTACTAATTCAGCTGCAAATTCTGTACTTTTATGTCAGGCCTTGAGATTCAATAGTTTCTGCTGGTCTTCCACACCAATACTAGTAATCAGAGTAACAGTTAAAAATCTCTTACGGTGAAGTATGACAGGTTACAGAAATCAAACACGAAGAGGTTAACATTATTAACAAGCATAGCTCTGTCCAGCTGTTGCAAATTGCAGTGTGCTGAAGGATCTGTTATGGGATCTTAATGTTATATATTAAGAATGTACCATGTATTATCAATCTTCTATGTATTAACAACCTGCTCACAGTGCACAAAAGTTAGATATTTATAACTAGGCAGATAAGACAATAGCTAGGAACCCAATCAGAATGATTTGGTGATGAATTGTTCTGGTTTCTTACATGTCTTGAGGAATTACTTCAGAAGTAACCATCTTAGATTAAACTTTAGTAAAACAAGTCTAATTTACTTTTAACTAAATTATGAATCTGATGGAACACAATTTAGTGGCTGATAATGGTACTGACCCAACAACTTATCTTAGAAGACAGGGTAAGGAAAGGCAAATGTACATTTACAGCATTTGTAAACTTAGAGAAAGCTTTTGACAATGTTGACTGGACTACAGTCTTTGTAATTCTGAAGGTAACAGGAGTAAAATACAGGGAGAAAAAGGCTATTTGTAACTTGTACAGAAACCAGACAGCAGTTATAAGAGTCTAGGGGCATGAAAGGCAAGCAGTGGTTGAGAAGAAAGTGAGACAAGGTTGTATCCTGTTCCTGATGTTATTCTGTCTGTACACTGAGCAAGCAGTAGAGGAAACCAAAGAAAAATTTGTATTAGAAATTAAAGTTCAGGAGATGAAATAAAAACTTTAAGGTTTGCGGGTGACATTATAATCTTGTCAGACACAGGAAAGGACATGGAAGAGCAGTTGAATGGAATGGACAGTGTCTTCAAAAGAGGATAAAAAATGAAGATCAACAAAACAAAAACAAAGATCATGGAATGTACTCTAATTATGTCAGGTAATGCTGAGGGAATTAGATTAGGAAACAAGAAACTAAAAGTAATAGATGAGTTTTGCTATTTGGGCAGCAAAATAACCAATGAGGGCTGAAGTAGAGAAGATATAAAATGTAGGTTGGCAATGGCAAGAAAAATGTTTCTGAAGAAGAGAAATGTGTTAACATCAAATTTAGATTTAAGTGCAAGCAAGTCTTTTCTGAAAGTATCTGTATGGAGTGTAGCCATATATGGAACTGAAACATGGATGGTAAACACTTATGAGAAGAAGAGAATAGAAGCTACAGAACAAAGTTGAAGTTTCAATGGAAGAGGTACTGAACAGAATTGGGGAGAAAAAAAATTTGGGATGCAACCTGACTAGTAGGAGGGATCAGTTTGTAGGACACATTCTGAGATCAAGAGATCACTAGTTTAGTACTGGAGGGAGGTGGAGGAGGGGGTAAAAATCATAGAGACGAATACAGTAAGCAGATTCAGAAGGATGTAGATTGCAGTAGTTGTTTGGAAATGAAGAGGCTTGCACAAGATAGAGTGCCATGGAGAGCTGCATCAAACCAGTCTAATGAATGATTGAAGACCACAACAACAAAACAACAACAGTACAAAAATAAAACTGAATGATACCTTAGCGTAATGTTTAAGAGACATACCTCTTAGGCATATCACATTGATCTTTTAGGCCAAACATTAAGAAAATATGTTTATGCACTGAGGATAATGTCACAGGCTTTGAGTTAAGTGGAGATAGCAGCGACTGGTTTACTTATAATCAATTATTCAAAATTACAGTCACAATCGCTTGATCTCAGAATGCGTCCTAAACAAACTGATTGTGACTGTCATTTTGAATAATTGGTTTGAATTAAGAGCAAATGCATATATTTTTCACTTGTGTATCCATGCCTCACATCTTGTGTTTCGGTGTGCTTTTTACTGGAACATCTTGTAGGAGGCTTGTGATCTTTTATAATATGTGACTTCAGTCCCGTGTTATTGTAACAAACACAATGATTAGTTTGTAGTGAAACAAAGCTTAAGGTAGACAAGTGGCTACATTAGGAAAAGTATATCATCAGGTAATTCACTGATCTACCTGGAAATAAGGGTACACACTCTCAAAATGCATTGAAAACGAAAGTGAATGACACACATAATTGTTTTAATTCATCTTTTAAGCTTCCAAGGAATTAAATTTAAAGAAGGTTAAAAGAAAGTGCTTTGAAGTGATATTGAAGGAGTATCCTACTAATATGTAATTTTATAGTGTTAAAGAATTCCTATCAGAGCAGAAGATTATTTTCATTCGTACCATGCTATTTATTAGAAATTAAAATAAATTACACTTTTTGTAATTTTTTCCACAAAGTTATGACACAAATTATTACATATGTACACAAACCAAAACAAATCTTTTATTTGTCTGTAGAGGAAAAGAGAATAAAAATTACTGTTGACAATCTCTGCAGTGGTACAACTGAATTGTAGTAATATTCCTTGACTTGCTTTTGTGAACAAATATTTGAAGATAGAATTAAGCATTTTGGTTTTTTGGTGAGGTGGACGAGAACTAGCTGGTCTGTGGATAGAGGGCAGCACTGGGGAATGTCCAGGATAAGATGCCAGGTGTGAAGGTGGCAAATTCCAAGGTAGCCTGGCTACTGGAAGTGCTACATTGAAAGCATTGAATATTCACTGAAATGATGAAAACTGCCTGCAACTGAGCTACAGAAAATATAAGGACATCTTTGAATTTTGTGAAAGCACTAGAACTGTCATATTTTTATGACATCTTGTTTGGAATTTGTAAAAGTTTAAATGTTTATTCATTATAAAGTAAAAACCACTTGCACATTATTAATACATATAGCACACCTATGAATAGATAAAGACTTCAGCTACACGATGAGCAGCGTCTGTTGTGCAATATATATGAAACTAAATTGTTAAACAAATTATTTATTATATTTCATTCAGCTGTAATAAAACAAAGAATCCGGAACATGTACACTATCATTTAGCTTGAGCATGTTGACACTGCAACAGAGACTACAATGTAATAATTCATGTAAATAGAATTTGTCAAGAAAAGGATAGTCACTCACCACATAGGCGCAGGTGCTGAGTCACAGATAGGCACAGCATAGTGACTGTCAGAAAGTGAACTCCCCCCCCAACACACACACACACACACACACACACACACACACACACACACACACAGTCTCTGGCTGCTGAGGTCAGACTGTGAGCAGGAGCAGCATCTCCACTATATTGTGAGTAGCAACTACCCTTTTCATGATATTGTTACATTCCATCCTGGATTTTCCATTTTAGACTTTGTTAAGTTTGTATGAATTAAGAAATTCGCTTTGGGTCACATAGTACCACAACAATACGTGAAATACCAACATGCACTTGACTAGGTTCTGTGGCTTCCTCTCAGAACAAATGTAAAATACTATATTAGAAGGATAAAACATAGATATTTAGATGTGGAGCATGGTTTAAATATACACAACATCAATGTAAAGCATATTATTTTGATTAGGTGGCCCAGGGAAAGTAATAATCTTGACTTGTGTGGTTGGTTATATGAGTAAGCTCTGGAATAAGCATGTGGAGGGGTCTTATGGTCTTTTGTCAGTGTGGGTAAGCTTGGTAAGTTGGACGGCTGTCAAATTGCTTGTGTTAAGCGATTCTAGCTCACAGCATTGGAACATAATAATACTACATGAGCTACAAGCAGAAATGATAGCATTGTCTGAGTTAAGCTGATCTTCACTGAGTTTTACCAAGAGAATCTGGGTTGACGTCAACTGTTAGTGACAAATTAAAATCTGTGCTGGACTGGGACTTGAACTTGTACTTCCCACTTATCATGAGCAGTTGTCTCATTTACTGCATCAAGTGTCTCATTTCCTAACCTAATTCCACAGCATCACCTGATTTAATGTGACTACATTCCATTATCTTTGATTTGCTTATGCTGATGTTCATCTTACACCCTTCTTTCAAGACACTGTCTATTCCGTTCAACTGCTCTTCCAAGTCCTTTGCTGTCTCTGAAACAACTGAATGTCATTAGCAAATCTCAAAGCCTTTATTTCTTCTCCCTGAACTTTAATTCCTACTCCTAGTTTTTCTTTGGTTTCCTTTACTGCTTGCCCAGTGTATAGACTGAATAACATTGGTGACAGACTACAATACCGTCTCACTACCTTCTCAGCCACTGCTTCCCTTTCATGCCCTTCAATTCTTATAACTGTCATCTGGTTTCCATAAATGTTGTAAATACCCTTTCAGTCCCTGTATTTTACCTCTGCTATGTTTAGAATTTCAAAGAGAGTACTCCAGTCATCATTGTCAAAAGCTTTCCCCAAGTATACAAATGCTATAAACAGGTTTACCCTTCCTTCCCCTATCTTCTAAAATATGTTATAGGGTCAGTATTGCCTCACATGTTCCTACATTTCTCCAGAATCCAAACTAATCTTCCCAGAGATCGGCTTCAAACAGTTTTTTTCCATCCTTCTGTAAAGAATTTGTGTCAGTATTTTGCAACCATGACTTATCAAACTGATAGTTCAGTAATTATCACACGTGTCAGCAACTGCTTTCTTAGAAATTGGAATTATTGAATTATTCTTGAAATTTAAGTGCATTTCGCCTGTCTCATACATTTGCACAGAGGAATTTTGTCATGGCTAGCTCTACCAAGGCTATCAGTAGTTTTGACAGAATATTGTCTACTCCCAGGACCTTGTTTCAACTTGGATCTTTCAGAACTCTATCAAAGTCTTCTCACAGTATCATATCTCACATGTCATCTTCATCTACATCCACTTCCCTTTCTATAATATTGCCTTCAAGTTCATGTCCCTTGTATAGACCCTCTATATACTCTCTCCATCTTCCAACTTTCACTTCTTTGCTTAGGTCTGGTTTTTCATCTGAGCTCTTGATATTCATACAGATGCTTCTCTTTTCTCCAAAAGTCACTTTAATTTTCCTGTAGGTGGTATCTGTCTTTCCCCTACTGAACTATACTTCTAAATCCTAACATTTGTCCTCTAACTATTCCCACTTAGATATTTTGCACTTCCTGTCAATCTCATTTTTTAGACATTTTTATTCCCTTTCACCTGCTTCATCTGCTACATTTTTATACTTTCCCCTTTCATTGGTTTAATTCAATATCTCCAGTGTTATCCAAGGATTTCTATTAGGCCTTGTCTTTTTATGTATTTGATCTTCTGCTGCATTCACTATTTCATCTCTTAAAACTACCCGCTCATCTTCTACTGCATTCCTTTTCCCTCTTCTAGACAACAATGATCCCTCTGAAACTCTCAAGAGTCTCTATTTCTTTCATCTTAATTTCCTATCTTTTTGCAATTTCTTAAGTTTTAATCTACAGTTAGTAACCAATAAATTGTGGTCAGAGTCCACATCTGCCCCTGGAAATGTCCTAGTGTTTAGAATCTGGTTGAAAATTCTTTGTCTTACCATTACATATTAATTCTAAAACCAACCCATGTCTCCAGATCTCCTCCATGAACACAACCTTCTTTCATGATTCTTAAACCAAGTGTGTCTCAAATATTTGTTGGATATATTCCAGTCTCTGTCTTCCCCTATAGTTTTTACTCTCTGTAGCTCGCTCTAGTGCCATCGAAGTTATTCCCTGATGTCTTCACCAATATCCCACGTCCTTGCAGGTGTTGTCCATATGTTCCTTTCCTCTATGGAAAACATACCCATTTCTTGTCCTATCCATCCAACAAACTTTCAACACTCTTCTACAGCACCACATCTCAAAGACTTTGATTCTACTCTGCACTAGTTTCCACACATTTCATGATTCACTTACATACAATGCCATGCCTGAAACAAATATTCTCAGAAATCGCTTCCTCAAATTAAGGCTGATATCTGATACCAGTAGACTTCTTTTGGCCATGGATGCCCTCTTCCCCTGTGCTAATCTACTTTTTATGTCGTCCTTGCTTTGTTCATCATGTGTTATTTTGCTTCCAAAACAACAGAATTTTTTCAGTCTACTTCTTGGTCCCTAATTCTGATGTTAAATTAGTCACTAATCTAATTTCTGCTACTTCTCATTACATTCATCTTTCTACAGTTTATTCTCAGTCCACATATTGTTCATTCTGTTCAACAGGTCCTGTAATTCTTCTTCACTTTCACTGAGCATAGCAATGTCATTCATAAATCTTGTTGATATCTTTTCACCCTGAATTTTAATTCCAGTTGAGTAGTGGCAAACAACTGTATTCCTGTCACATGTCTTTTTTAATCTGAGCACTTCATTCTTGGTCTTCGATTCTTATCACTCCCTCTTAGTTTTTCTACACACAGTACATTATCTGTCCTTCCCAACGGGTTACACCTACACTCCTGGAAATGGAAAAAAGAACACATTGACACCGGTGTGTCAGACCCACCATACTTGCTCCGGACACTGCGAGAGGGCTGTACAAGCAATGATCACACGCACAGCACAGCGGACACACCAGGAACCGCGGTGTTGGCCGTCGAATGGCGCTAGCTGCGCAGCATTTGTGCACCGCCGCCGTCAGTGTCAGCCAGTTTGCCGTGGCATACGGAGCTCCATCGCAGTCTTTAACACTGGTAGCATGCCGCGACAGCGTGGACGTGAACCGTATGTGCAGTTGACGGACTTTGAGCGAGGGCGTATAGTGGGCATGCGGGAGGCCGGGTGGACGTACCGCCGAATTGCTCAACACGTGGGGCGTGAGGTCTCCACAGTACATCGATGTTGTCGCCAGTGGTCGGCGGAAGGTGCACGTGCCCGTCGACCTGGGACCGGACCGCAGCGACGCACGGATGCACGCCAAGACCATAGGATCCTACGCAGTGCCGTAGGGGACCGCACCGCCACTTCCCAGCAAATTAGGGACACTGTTGCTCCTGGGGTATCGGCGAGGACCATTCGCAACCGTCTCCATGAAGCTGGGCTACGGTCCCGCACACCGTGGCCGTCTTCCGCTCACGCCCCAACACCGTGCAGCCCGCCTCCAGTGGTGTCGCGACAGGCGTGAATGGAGGGACGAATGGAGACGTGTCATCTTCAGCGATGAGAGTCGCTTCTGCCTTGGTGCCAATGATGGTCGTGTTCGTGTTTGGCGCCGTGCAGGTGAGCGCCACAATCAGGACTGCATACGACTGAGGCACACAGGGCCAACACCCGGCATCATGGGGTGGGGAGCGATCTCCTACACTGGCCGTACACCACTGGTGATCGTCGAGGGGACACTGAATAGTGCACGGTACATCCAAACCGTCATCGAACCCATCGTTCTACCATTCCTAGACCGGCAAGGGAACTTGCTGTTCCAACAGGACAATGCACGTCCGCATGTATCCCGTGCCACCCAACGTGCTCTAGAAGGTGTAAGTCAACTACCCTGGCCAGCAAGATATCCGGATCTGTCCCCCATTGAGCATGTTTGGGACTGGATGAAGCGCCGTCTCACGCGGTCTGCACGTCCAGCACGAACGCTGGTCCAACTGAGGCGCCAGGTGGAAATGGCATGGCAAGCCGTTCCACAGGACTACATCCAGCATCTCTACGATCGTCTCCATGGGAGAATAGCAGCCTGCATTGCTGCGAAAGGTGGATATACACTGTACTAGTGCCGACATTGTGCATGCTCTGTTGCCTGTGTCTATGTGCCTGTGGTTCTGTCAGTGTGATCATGTGATGTATCTGACCCCAGGAATGTGTCAATAAAGTTTCCCCTTCCTGGGACAATGAATTCACGGTGTTCTTATTTCAATTTCCAGGAGTGTATTTATCTCAGAATTTTGAACATCCTATTAACATGTCTTGATGTTTCTTGTCTTGCTTCCATAATTGGCCACAACATAAGTATTACTTCTCCGGTGTCTTTTCCTAAAGCCAAACTGATCCTCAGTTATCTTTTCCTTTCTTCTGTATACTGGGAATATTGATGCATGAGCTATTAAGCTGATTGTACAGCAGTTTTCACACTTATCTGTTGTTGCTATCTTCAGGACTGTGCAGATATTTTTTTGAAAGATTGATGGTATCTTCAGTCTCATAGATTTTGTCAAACCAACTTGAATAGTTTTCTTGTTGCCATTTCCCACAATGATTTTAGAAATTCCAAAGGGAAGGTGTCTATGCCTTCTGCCTTACTTTATCCAAAGTTCCCAAAGCTCTGTTCAATTCTGACTCTAATACTAGATCCCCTATATATTATATATCACCTCCCATTTCTTCTTCTATCATGTCATCAGACAGCTTTCTCCCTCACAGGGGCCTTCAGTGTACTTTTTCCACCTATCTACAACCCACTCTATCCTACGTGTTTAACAGTGGAATTCCTGTTGTAGTTTTTAATGTTGATGCCTCTGTTTTTAATTTCTTCAAAGATGTTTTGACTTTTTCTACATGCTGAGCCAGGTCTTATGATGGCCATTACTTTTTTTTTTCAATTTTTTCACATTTTTCCTGCAACTGCACAGTTACTATTAATTACTATGTGACTTATATTACTGTATTCCCACCTTTCCCTGAACATTTCTTTACTTCCTTCTTTCGTCAGTCAGTTGCAGTACTACTTCTGTTACCCTAGATGTCAATGTGTTTACCTTCTTTGTACCTATATTTGGCTGTCCAGTTCCTGAGACTGCCCTTTTTAGAGATGTTCATGCCTCTTCATCTGAACTGCCTACTGCATTTTCAATTATCTCAGTATCTACAGCCTTAGAGAACTTGCTATCTCAACATCCCTCAGTATTTCAGTATCCTGCCTCTTTCCACTTTGATTCTTATAGATGATTCTCTTGAACTTCAGCCTACTCTCCATTATTACTAAATTTTAATCTGAAACTATCTGTGCCTTGGTAAGCCTTACAATCCACTATCTGATTTTGGAAGCTCTGTCTCAACGTGATGTCATCCAGCTAAAATCTTCCACAGTCCACAGGATATTTCCAAGTATACTTCCTGCTATTACAATTTTTAAACAGTGTATTTGCTGCTATTAGCTGAAATTTATTGCAGAACACTATTCATTTTCCTTCCCTCTTATTCCTACTACAGAGCCTACATTCTCCTGTAACTTTGTCTTCTATTCTCATCCCTACTACAGTGTTCCGGATCACCATGATTTTTCATTTCCCTTTACATACTGAATTACCCATTGAATAACCTCATACAATGTTTTTATCTCTTTATCTTCTATTATCCAAAAACAGTCTTATTATTATTATTATTATTATTATTATTATTATTATACTGCCAACCGGTTTCAACCCGACGTAGAGGTCATCTTCTGGGCGTTTACACCATTGGCCGACTGCTGGTTCTCACAGTTGAACATGAAATTTATGTTATGTACAGATGGATGAGGTATACAGATTGCATACCAGGATTAGTCATGGCATCAGGAAAGGCATCTGGCCACCCACTATCAAGACATTTCCTATTATTACAATACTGACAATTCATTGTGATGCAGGATATGTCCTATCAACTAGTCTCTTCTTTACATCAAATTTTTCCATAAAATTCTTTATGTCCCACTTTGATTCAGTATCTCATCATCTATTATTTGATCAACTTATCTGATATTCAGCATTCTTCAATAGCACCACATTTCAAAAGATTCTATTCTCTTCTTATCTGAACTGCTTAACATACACATTTCACGTAAATACAAGGCTACACTCCAGTAAAATATCTTCAGACAAGATTCCCTTATATTTATATTAGATTTTAACAAATTTCTTTTCTTCATAAATGCTTGCCCTACCACTGTCAGTCTACATATGATATCTTCTCTACTTCAGTCATTAATGTTCACTTCTTCTCCCTCTACTTTAGTTCCCTCTCCAAATTTCTCCTTGGTATCATTTATTACTTGCTCAATTTAGTCCGGGATAGGCTACAACCCTGTCTCACTTCCTTCCCTATCCTATCACGTCACGTCCTTTGACTCAACTGCAGCCTGGTTCCTGTATAAGTTACAAATAACAATTAGCTACTTGTATTTTATCCCTAATACTTTCAAAATTTCAAATAGTGAAGTCCAATCAATACTGTCAAAAGCTTCCTAACAAAGATTCGCCTTTTTTTAACCTACCTTCTAGTGTAAGTCATATGATCAGTGTGGCCTCACATGTTCCTACATTCTTCTGGAATCTAAACTGATTTTCCTCGAGATTGGCTTCCACCAGTTTTTTCGTTCTTCTGCAGATAATTCAAGTCAATATTATTAAATTTATGATTCAGTAGTATTCACACCTGTCAGCAGCTGCTTTCTTTGGAATTAGAATTGTTATATTTCCCCTGAACTCTGAGGATATTTCTCCTGTCTCATATCTCTCACACCATGGAGAATAATTTTGTTATGATTGGTGCTCCCAAGGATTTCAATAATTCTCAGGGAATGCTGTCTATTCCAGGGGTCTTATTTCCATTTCAGTCTTTCAACTAATGCTCGCATTCTTCTCACAATATCATATCTCCCATTTCATTTTCATCTACTTCCCCTTCTTGTCAGACCTCACCTTTCCCTTCTTTGCTTGGTACCAGGTTGCGACCTGTGCTCTTAATATTGACACAACTGTTTCTCTTTCCTTGAAATGTTTCCCTAATTTTCCTGCAGGTAGCATAAATCTTTCCTCTAGCTTTTCATGCTTCTATAGCTTTGCATTTGTCCTCTAGTGGCTCCTGCTTAGTCATTTTGCAGTGTCTGTCAGTCTCATTGTTTTAGACACCTGTGTTTCCTTTCACCTGCTTCATTTGCTGCATTTTTTGTATTTTTCTCCATTATCGAAGTATTTCTACTAGGCCTTGCTTTATCTGCAAACAATGTGATCCTGTGCTGCCTTCCCTATTTTATCACTCAAAGCTATCCATTTATCTTCTGTAGCACCATTCACCATCGTTTTAGTCCAACAGTGCCTGATGCTTCCTCTGAAACTCTAATAAGCATCTAGTTCTTTCAACTTATTCAAGTCCCATCTCCTTTTTTTCCTAGCTTTTCTCCAATTTCTTTAGTTTCATCCTGAAAATCATAACCAATAAATTATAGTCAGAGTCTACATCTGTACTTGGAAATGACTTACAGTTTAAAATCTGGTTTCAAATGGTTGTCTTACCATTAGTTAATCAATCTGAAACCTTCCACTGCTCCCCAGGCCTGTTCAACATATACGATCTTCTTCCATGATTCTTCAAACAAGTGTTAGCAATGATTAAATTATGATCTGCACAAAGTTCTACCAGGTGGCATCCTCTATCATTCCTTCCCTCCAGTCTATTTTCTCTTCCTTTTCCTACCGTTGAGTTCCTATCACCCTTCACAATTAAATTTTTTTTTATTCCTTAACGGAGATTTTGAAACCAGATTTTAAGCTGTAAGACACTTCCAGAGGCAATGTGGAATCTTATCACAATTTATTAATTATGAACCTCGCCATAACTGGCCAAATCCAGATGGGAAAGGTACAGGACAAGGAATCAGGTCAACAAACCAATTACTGTTAACAGAAACAAGAACAATTTAGCAACCCAAACCTGACAGTTTTGAACCTGAAGATGTGTCAGTATTTTGGCATGGACATGACAAAGACTTTACTTATCCAAGAATGACATGACTGGGTATCCAGCCACCTATAATGAAGGATTCAATGGTTACTGCAAAAATATAACCCAGATTGGAACCTGGGATGTGCAATTTTTGTACCAGACAGACAGGTTTGAATAATCACTCCAAGAATTTAATCTGTATAAACTCTACAAACTGGGTGTTTGTCAAGGTCATTGAGTGGACAGGGATCTAACATAATAGTAAAACAGTACTTTACTCAGGAAATAACAAATTGTGAATAGTGCTGGCCTAGTACTCAGTCAAAAAACAACTAAGGCTCTGGCAGTTAATGATCAGTTGTCAGCCTCTGTTGGTGAAGCAGCAGGAGACTCGCAATTCACGTATTTGGCTTTTCCGTTAGTTTTCATAGTTTAATTCTTAAATTCTTTGCATGTTTCTGGTTGCTTACATTGTCTTAATTCTCAAATTCTTTGAGTATTTTTGTATTTGAGAGGTGTAGTATCACTTTTTAGTAGCGGTAACATGTACTTTCACAGGGTCTCCACTGCAGTTGTTGTTTGATTGCTTTTTTCGGATAGCCAGTGATCGCTGACCACGTCTCAGTCAGCACAGTCAGCCTCCATTGGTGAAGCATCAGGAGACTAGCAAGTCACATACTTAGCTTTTTCAGTTTGTTTTATTAGTTTTATTCTTGAGTTAGTGATAGTAGGATGGATAGGGTGTGTGCATGCTGTGCTGACACAGGAGTAGCTGACCACAGTTTGTAACCAGGTTAAGACGCTTACGGCCATGATCAGCTGTCTGTAGGGTGTTACTTTGGGGTGTGGCGGCAGCAGAGAAACTGGTGTGATGTTGCTTTTTTTTGCCCACGGGCTCTGCTGTGGAGGCACCTACCAGCATACAAGATGCAGAGGTCTGTACTCATTGCAGTCTGAGTGGTGGGTTGTTACATGTTCGCGTCACTTGAGGAAGAGTGTCATTGCACAGGCTGGCTGTCTGCCCTCATCCATTTACCCTATGAGTGGGCAGTTGGCTGTTCCTTTAGCACTGTCCGAGCAGGCACTTGGGAGGAGGGGCTTATCAGTTATCAGGTGTGTTAAGGAGCCCCTTAAGGAAATAGCATCAAGGGCTGGAAAGAAATGTGCACTTGGTATGTCTGCTGTGGCACATCACCTGAGATATGGGGAATGCCTTGCCTGTGGTGCAGTAGATTGCATGTTGTTGCTGATGTTGGGACCAGTGACATCTGAGGCTATCCTCATTTGCTATGGACAGCTGGCAGAAGTGGTGAAGGCTGTTGGCCTCGCTGATGGGGTGCAAGCAGAGCTCACAATCTGCAGCACCTGTGGAGGGCCTCAACCAAAGGCTCTATCAATTCTATGACAGGAGTGGAGAATGGCAAGACTCTCATTGGCAGGTCAGGGGTGCACTACACAAAGGAACAGCTACTCAGATAGGAGAGTACTTGCACAGTGCGCAGAGTGCACATGCATCTTTTTTAGGCTATGCAAGAGTTTGGGGTCCTCTGACAAACACCAGTTGATATTCAGAGAGCAAAATCATATTGCATACAAAGTAAAGACACTTTTACTGTCAAAATTTTAACAGCAAACTACCTAAGTATTCATAATGAAGTTCTTGAACTTACTGTCCTCCAGTAAAGTAGTTGTGCTCAGATTACTTTTTGGAATGGAGAGCTGGATGGAACCCAATATAGAAAGCTCCCTAATGCTTAGTGAGGAATGGAACATATATCAGAAAGACAGATTAAATGGCATAAGCCAGGGAATGTCTACTGCTGTTGACAAAAATATTGTGCCTATCGAGGTCAAAATTGAGTGTGACTGTGAAGTTATCTGGACACAAGTGGCAGGCCTAAGTGAACTCAAGTTAATTATCAGATGTTTTTACCAGCCACCTTATTCCACCATAACAGTTGTAGAATCATTCAAAGAAAGTCTACACTCAGTAGTGTGGAAATACCCAGATCAAGCAATATTAGTTGAGTTGACTTTAATCTACCAAGTATAGAGTGAGACATCTATGGATTCATTACAGATGGTACCAATAGTCTTGTTAAGTACTTTTGAACAGGCTTTCCAAAAAGTGACTTCAACAACTTGTTAGACAATCAACATACTAGGGAAATATTTTAGACCTTGTACCTACAAACAAGCCAGACTTTACCAACAGTGTCAGTGTGAGACAGAGATTAGCGATCATGCCGTCATTATAAAGCAACTGTTACTAAAATTAATAAATCCATCAAGAAGCCTAGGAGAGAATTTATGCTAGGAAAAGCATATAAGCAGTTACCAGCATTCAACTTAGACAATGAATGGACGTAATTTAATTCCCAAGTGACGCATGTAGAGGAATTATGGGCAATGTTTAAACTGATTGTAAATCATACTCCGGAGAAGTGTATGCCAAATAAGTGGTTTATGGATGGAAAAGACCCGACATGGTTTAATAATATAATTCAGAAAAGGGTGAGGAAGCAGAGATTGTTGCACTCTTGTTTCAAATAAGAATGCAAAAATGTTGCCAGGCAAAAGTTTGTGGAAATTCATGTGTCTGTATGAAGACGGGTGCATGAAGTATACAACTTCCACTCTCATACCTCAGCGAAAGATCTAGCTGAGAACCCGAGATAATTTTGGTCACATATAAAATCTCTAATTGGGTCAAAGGCTTCTATCCAGTTACTCAATGATCAGTCTGTGGTGGCAATAGAGGACACTAAAAGGAAAGCAGAAGTTTCAAATTTCACATTTAAGAAATAATTCACATGGGAAGATCATACAAACATACTATCATTTGTCGCACAGACCCTGGTATGGAGGACATAAAGTAGGCATCCCTGGCATAGAGAAGCATCTGAATAAGTTGAAAATAACTAACCAACCAGCCCTGGATGGAATCCCAATTTGCTTTTACAGAGAGTTCTCTATGGCATTGGTCCTTTACTTAGCTTGCGTTTATCATGAATCTCTCATCCAGCTCAAAGAGCCAAGTGACTGCAAAAAAGGGCAGAAGGCTCCTGTATATAAGAAGCGTAAAGAAATGGACACACAATATTGAAGACTAATATCCTCAACATCAGTCTGCTGCAGAGTTCTTTAACATATTCTCAGTGAAAATACACACATCAAAAAAAGTTAAATTGCAATAGAGATCAACATAAATATCATTTCCACCCTTTTTATTGCTCATTAAAACCACACATTGCATGTTGTTCCACCATACAGTGAGATCTTCAGGGGGGTGGTGGTCCAGGTTGCTCTATACGTCGGTACCTCCAATACCCAGTAACACGTCCTCTTGCATTGATGCATGCCTGTATTCGTCGTGGCATACTGACCACAAGTTTATCAAAGCACTGTTGGTCCAGACTGTCCCACTCCTCAACAGTGATTTGGTATAGATCCCTCAGAGTGGTTGGTGGTCACTTCGTCCATAAACAGCCCTTCTCAATCTATCCCAGGCATGTTCAATAGGGTTCATGTCTGGAGAACATGCTGGCCACTCTAGTCAAGTGATGTCTTTATCCTGAAGGCAGTCATTCACAAGATGTGCACGATGGGTGTGCGAATTGTCATCCATGAAGACGAATGCCTCACCAATATGCTACCGATAATGTTGTATTATCAGCTGAAGGATGAAATTCACGTATTGTACAGCCATTATGGCGCCTTCCATGACCACCAGTGGCATACATCGATCCCACATAAGGCCACCCCAAAACATCAGGGAACCTCCACCTTGCTGCACTCGCTGGATAGTGCGTCTAAGGCATTCAGTCTGACTGGGTTGCCTTCACACACGTCTCCGAAGATTGTCTGGTTGAAGGTATATCGATGAAGAGAATGTGATGCCAATCCTGAGCAGTCCATTCGGCATGTTGTTGGGCCCATCTGTACTACGCTGCATGGTGTCGTGGTTGCAAAGATGGACCTTGCCATGGACATCGGGAGTAAAGTTGCACAGCATGCAGCCTATCACGCATAGTTTGAGTCGTAATACAACATCCTGTGGCTGCACGAAAAGCATTCTTCAACATGGTGGCATTGCTGTTAGGGTTCCTTCAAGCCATAATCCGTGTATAACGAATTTTCTTGAGACAGAGAAGCTTCTGCCCACAAACCAGTATGTACTTCAAAAGCAACGTCCATGCTAAACTCGGCTTGCTCTTGTCTCACAAGACATTCTTTGAAAGATGGGTGAAGAGCAACAGGCAGATTCCATGTTCCTAGATTTGCAGGAAGTGTTTGACATGGTGCCCCACTGCAGAATGTTAATGAAGGCCAGAGCATATGACCTAGGTTCCCTGGTATGCAACTGGCTCAAAGACTTCTTAAGTAACAGAAGCCAGTACATTGTTCTTGATGGTGAGTGTTCATCAGAGACATGGATATTGTCAGGAAGGCCCCAGGGAAGTGTGATAGGACCACTCCTACTCTCTATGCACATAAATTATCTGACTGACAGGATGGACCACAATCTAAGGCTATTTACTGATGATCCTGTGGTGTGCAGGAAGGTGTTCCCCTCAAGTGACCATAGAAGGATACAAGATGACTTACAATTTCTTGTTAGTGAGACAAACAGCAGATTGCTCTAAATGTAGAAAAATGTAAGTCAATGCAGGGAAGTAAGAGAAACAAACCTGTGATGTGTGAATGCAGTATTAGTAGTTTGCTTCTCAACATTGGCACATATATTAAATAACTGAGGCTTAACACTGCAGAGCGAAATGAAAGGGAACAAGCATGTCTGGTTGGTAATAGCAAAGACAAATGCTTCACTTTGTTTTATTGGGAGAATTTTGGGAAAGCATGGCTCGTCTATAAAGAAGGTAGCATATAGAACACCAGTGTGACCCATTCTTGAGTACTGCTCAAGTGTTTGGGATCCAGTTGGATTAAAGGAAGACATCCAATCAGATCAGAGGCATGCTGCTAGATTTGTTACCAGTAGATTCAAGCACAATGCAAGTATCGTAGCGATGCTTCATGAACCTAAAAGGGAATCCCTGGAAGGAAGACGATTCTTTTCATGAGGCACTATTAAAGAAATTTAGAGAACCAGCACTTGAGGCCAACTGCAGAACGATTCTTCTGCTGCTGACACATTTCACCTATGGGTCACGAAGATATGAGAAATTAGGGCTCATGTGGAGGCTTATAGACAGTTGTTTTCTTCCCTCGCTCTATCGGTGTGCAATAGAAAAGGAAATGACTTCGTGGCACGTGGTACCCTCTGCCATGCACTGTACAGTGGCTTACGGAATATGTATGTAGATGTAGATGATCAAATCCTCACTGCACATTTTCATTCTTCTCACACCAGGACAATGATTGTTTAGGTGTACATACCAACTAAAGATTTAAATGTGAAGACAAGGAAGTTTTTTTATGAGCAGTTTCACAGTGTATTTGATGAAATTACCAGTCATGCTTAAATGCTTCTAATAGGTGATATGAATGGGTTATTTAGCAATGCCTTTCAGCATGTTGTTGGACCCTTTCTACAAGCACAATGCACAAATGAGAATGGTGAGTGTTTCAGATTATTATGTAGCATTTACAGATCAATGTAGGCAATAGTTTCTTTCAACATAAAATGATACACAAGAAATGGCATTCATCTTAAGGAAATGCTCTAAATCAAACTGATAATTGCACAAACAGTCAATGGAAGCCATCTTAGCAAGAAACACAAACCTATCTACATCTGTTGGGCCAGGCTTTTTCTTTGTGTGAGTGGACTTCTAAGTGAAGTTCAGATCGCAGCAGTACAGACAACCTAAGTGACTGTTTGATTGGCAAAGCTAAAAAACAAGAAAGCTGAAATTTTATTTGTAATCAGCTGTAAAAATCAATTACAGGTGTGTAGATATCTATCTAATGACACTGAAATGCAATTGTTTAATTTCAAGTACTTGGTGAGTCCACGTGCTGAAGAAAGAATGATGGATTCAAGATCAAACTTGGATCTGACAAATGAAGGAAAAATGGCAAAACAAACAGCACCAACAAGCTAAAGATTAAGAAGAGTGCCAAGTAGCTAAAGAAAAATATAATTGGCAAGTTAGAGACCACCATCAAAAGCAGTTCTAAAGCTACAGAGTGGTTTGAACAAAAAGATAAGACTTTAAAAATGACACCAGAACATGACACCATATTGTTCGAGAATCTACTGCAACTTATGGTTTTTGAAATGACTCTATAAAGGATAAAAATGGCAAATTTCTGATCCTAAAACATGAACAAGCTGCCCAATGAATTGAGTACTTCACAGAAATATTAAACAAGCGAATTCACTTAATGCTCACAGCTTTGGAAATGGGGCAAAAAGGCAGGAGATAATGGTAAGAGCAGGTGATAAAGAAGTAGAGGTGCTCGCTGCAATCACAACACTTAAAAACAATAAAGCAGCTATTGTGAATAAAATCTCATCAAAAATGGTGAATTATGTAGATGTTGATTTAATTAATTACCTTACTACACTTTGCCATACCTGTTGGCAAACAAGGTGAGTCCCAAAAGATTGAAGGTGTGACATTATTGCTGAACTACTAAGTAAGGATGGTTGGTTGGTTGATTGGAGACTAAGGGATTAATCAATGAGGTCATCAGTTCCTCAATCTAGCAGCAGTTCATCCAGAATTAGCAATGCCTGTGAAGTACATGTTCTAATGAAAGTACATAGGAGCAGAAAGACTGAGACACTGAAGGCAATACTGATGCCAGAGCTGAGCTGGTACATAATTGGGAGAAATGCCCCATATTATATCTAAACTCCGCCAACCCGGTCGAGGGTGAAGACTGTTACAGAGCAGTGAATGTCTTCTAGTTGGCAGATTCGGAACATTAAAAGTGAGAAAGCTAAAAATGTAATGGGCATTAGTTAGACGAACAACAGCAGAAACAAGAGGAGAGAAATAGGTAAGGCAGCAGGTGGGCTGTCCCTGTGGCTCTGCATGTGATAGGAGTCATCCCACCCACAGCTGTCTCACCTCTGCTTGATTTAGTCACGGTACTAAAGAGCAGCTACAATTCAACGAAGCGCTACCTCTAAAATAGAAAATAGGGTGCAGCAGAAAAGGAGACAAATCACATATAAAAGCAAGCAGAGTAGGAGATGGATGAAAGAGTAAGCTGGTCAAAGAGATAGGGTCAGGGGTCCTTCAGACACAGCATGCAGTGGGGAATACACAACTCCAACCATCTCATCCCTGCCCTGTATGTAGCTTAAATCTTATATCTGAAAATAAAAACCACTTCCATGGAGAAAGTAGGGCTCCAGTTCAACCATTCACGAATCATCTGAGAGTAAATACAAAGAATTAGGAAGGCTTACTTAGCATAGAGGGATAGATGAAGTGGGAATTCCACCAAGATATGAGTTATAATCTATATGCATCCACAACAACATTGTGGGGGTAGCTTGTTACATAAAACAAATTATGGGTTAGTATGGTATCGCCAATGTGGAGGTGACATAGGATGGTAGGTTCCTTTCAGGAAGAAAAGAAGTAAGAGTGCATGCAGCAGTAGTCCCCTCGATAGCAAGGAGTTTATTGCAGGGAGCAGTAGCCAAACAGATGTCATCCGATCTTAGAGTGAGCAAAGATCTTATTTGCTGCTGCCAAGCCACACCTGGAATTGGCCAAGTGAATGGAAGAAAAGTAACTGTTCCTCTATCCAAATAGTTGGCCAGTTCATTGATACCCTTATGGCTTGGGACCTAGAGAAAGACAACTGAGCAGACAGCATGACTAGATTCAGTGAGAAGGGCCAAATAGCAGAAACCATGGTGTGTCAAGAGTAACATCAGTCAGTGGCCTGAAGACTGCTCACTGAGGCTATACATATTAAAACACAGTGAAGGGCAGCTCATTTAATAAAGTGAAGTGCAAAATCAATGGCAGTCAGGTCTGCTGTAAACACATTACATGTTTCTGGCAACAAATGGAGTTTCTGACTAACAGGGAATGTAACAGCATCTCTCACCTTATCAACAGTTTTAGATCTGTCAGTGCAAAAGTTGGTAGCACACTGAAACTCCTGAAGAATTGAACATAACAAATATGAAAGGTCATGGGGGTGACAGACTTTCGGATCTTGAAATACAGGGTGTCCCACTCAAACCTCTCTGACCACAGCATATACAACAATGAAAAATGCAACTCATTGTAGAGCATCTCAAAGAATTTTTTATTTATCATCAATACACCTCTACATGTGAACCATTTGTAGCACGAAGAATATCGAGTCTATATTCAATTTTTTGCCAAGTTCTTTGTACCATTTTGTCCATTATTGTTGCAATCGCATTGGTGGTACGATGTCGCAACATAGAAATATCGTCCACTTTGGTCACATACATACAGTCCTTCACAAATCTCCATATGAAGAAATCAAGTGGCGCAATGTCGGGTGAACGTGGTGGCCAGGCAATAGGTCCTTCACATTCGATCCTACGACTGGGAAATTTCCTATCCTGGAACTTGGGAACAGCCGTTGACCAATGTGGCGGAGCTCCATCTTATTGAAAAATGATATTGGGTTGCAAGTCTTATATCTTAGGGTACACAAACTGCTCCAATATGTCTAGATACACTGACCCATTCACTGTTTGTTCTGCAAAGAAGAACATTCCAACAATCCTGTCATGGATTAGCCCGCACCAGACGTTTAGTTTAGGGCTATCACGAACATGTTCAACGACACTGTGTAATTTTGCGAACCCCAAAGCTGAACATTGTGCCTATTAACCCTTCCTGATAGATGAAAGTTTGCCTCATCTGAGAATAAAGATCTTTCCAGAAAGCTGGCATCCATATCAATATGCTGCAGTATATCCACAGCCAATTGTTGCTGGCGTGGTTTTTCATTCGGTGTCAGATGTTGCAAAATTTGGACTTTGTAAGCACACATACGAAGACGCTGGTGAACTACATGATGCAATGTTGATCGAGGTACATCAAGTTGCCTAGATGCTTGACAAATTGACTTACATGGGCTTCTGAGAAACTCTTGTCTGATGTCCTGCACTGTCTCTTCTGAAACTCCATAACATGCACCACCAGAATGTTTCAGAACACTTCCTGTTGCCAGAAACTTCCTATGCCATTCCATAATTGTTTTCACATCAGGTGGATCACATTCATACACATGACGATAATTTCTCTGCACAGTAATTGTTTCTGCAAATCACACTACTGCTTGCACGCGCTGCTGTAGAGTCGCCATTTTCATTTCATGTGACTATGCTGCACTCTGTCGATGATACTTGGCACTTCTGATGTGGGAATATAAATTCTTTGAGATGCTCTACAATGTGGTGCATTCTTCATTGTCATATCTACTGTGGTTTTTCTCTACTGGTCCTTGAAATCAGGGCTGTTTGAGTGGGACACCCTGTAGATTGGTCCTAATTCGTGGCATGGGTATCATGGGGATGGGCGTCACGAGAAAACATGGGGAGCACACTCAATGGAGGAGAGGCAGAGGTCCTGGCAGAGGGCTACAAGGCGCATTCCAACTGGTAGTCTCACCCAAGGGCAAGGTATCAGCGGGTCAACACCTCTTGTGTGCAAAGAGAATGAGATACATCAAGTTGGTTCCATTGGAACTGAGGATGTAAGATCCCTGCTTCGACAGGCACTGTCTATGGGATTAGTCCGCAAGGTGTCAGTGGCCACAAGAACTCCACGATGATGGACTGGGTCTAAGAATGTCAAAGACGGACAGACAGCTCAGCACTACACCTATCCACAATAGTCCAGTCAGAATGGAACCAGGACCTGGTAAATACAGAGAAGAGTACTACAATCCGCACTCCAAGAGATATGTGCAAGGAAGCAAAGAGTGTTAAGTTTCTGCATGCAACTAGTCTTTAGTTGATGAATATGGGCAGTTAAGTCACAATACACACACACAACTTGCACACACGTCTGCAGTCTCAGAGACCTGAGACCACACTGCGAACGGCAGCACCAGTGCACGATGGGATTGGTGACTGGGTGGGGGTAAGGAGAAGGCTGAGGCGGGGAGGGGGAGGGATAGTATGGTGGGAGTGGCGGACAGTCAAGTGTTGCAGTTTAGACAGAGGGCAGGAGAGAAGGTGCAGAGGGGGGAGGGGGTAAGTAGCAGAAAGGAGAGAAATAAAAGAAATTAAAAGACTGGGTGTGGTGGTGAAATGACGGCTTTGTAGTGCTGGAATGGAAACAGGGAGGGGGCTGGATAGGTGAGGACAGTGACTAACGAAGGTTGAGGCCAGGAGGGTTACGGGAACGTAGATTGTACTGCAGGGAAGTTCCCACCTGCACAATTCACGGGCAGTTAAGTCAGGTTTTATCACAAAGAAGGCCCAAAAAATGGGACTGTGCAACAAGTTCCATGTGCTGGATACCCAAGTAGAATTCTAGGTCATAATGGACCATCATACGATTTTGCAGGAGAGGATTGGAAACGATGAGGAAGGATCTACTCTGAGGATTGTCAGATGGCATCTTGGAACTGGTGTTGAGCCAAGGCTACAGAGTGGTGGCTGTACCAGATGAAAAAGTTGATGACATACAGTGCAGGGCTGACCTATGGCCTGTCAGAGGTCACTAGCCCTTTGATGGCAACACTCGGGACACAGACCTGTGGGATGCCATTCTCTTGGACCTGTGGAGAGAATAGTGAAGCACCAGCAAGAACCTGTAACAACCGGTGGGATAAAAGCTGACAAATACAAATTGGTAGGGAGCCTCAAAAGCCCCAATCATGGAAGGTAAATAAAATGTGATGGCACAAGCAGTGTCATATACCTTATGTAGGTCAGAAAAGACTGCAGTGAGATGCTGATGTTTAGAAATGGTCTCTTACATTGCTGTTTTCACTGGACTAGATGGTCATTTGTTTATCACCCCTCCAAAAAACGACACAGACAGGGGGACAAACGGCCAAGATACTCAAGAACTCTGCAGGCACCATCCTGACAAGCAGTTTGCAGAGCATGGTGGTGAGGCTAATTGAGCAGTAGGTGTTGAGAGACATAGGGTTTTTGCCCAGCTTAAAGTCACATATGGTTGAAGACCCCTACTAATGTAGTCTTTCAGTAACATTCAGGTGTTGGATCATCTGGATATGAACTGAGTCAGGGCCTGGGGCCTTACTATGAGATGAGGCAACAGCTTGAAGGAAGGATATCACTTGAAATGTTCCAGGGCTCTTTGGCGATCCTGAACAGCTACTAAAATATCTTTGTTCCACCATGGCATCAGCTGGTGGTGGAATAGACCTTTAGTAAGGCAAAAAGCAGTTCCAGAAACATGGGTGATCGCTTTGGGAGACATCTTGCACAATCCTGTTGATGAGTCTGAAGGGGGAGGTGGAAGGGAGGCAAGCATCAGAGGTATAAAATTGCCAGTTGATTTTTCTAAACACCCAATGTGGTAGTCAGTCCATCTGGCGGTGGAAACAAAGTGACAAAATCTCTGGTAAGTGGTCACTGTCACAAAGATTGTAATGTAGTGACCAATGCAGTGAAGTCACGAAACTGGTGGGAAAAGATTGTTGAGTAGATAGCTGAGAAGGATCCATGGACAGCACTGAAGTGTGTAAGAGTACCATCACTAAGGTGACAAAGATCATGGTCGGTAAGATGTTGGCCATATAGAAGGCCTCACCAGACACTGTGGTGCTCCCCCACAGGAAGTGTTGCACAGCAGAGACACAGATCACTGTTAGTATGATGCTGGTCAAGTAGAAGGTCCCAAAGGGGCCGGGGGGGGGGGGGGGGGGGGGGGGAGAATTGTTGGATTCAGATGGTCAGTTCTTCTAAGTAAGTGGCCTACCTGGAGATCTGAAAACACTGCAAATGATGACTGTTGAGGTCATTCGTACTCTCAACATTATTGCTTCCAACATGATATGAAGGGGAGTTCAATCACTGACTGCATTAGTGTGAACCAGATACCCTCACAGGGCCAGCTTGGTTCCAACAGAATGCATGATGACCAGGGAGTGTGGTGAATGGTTATCAGTCAAAGATATTTCTTGCAGAGCAATGTAAATTGCAGAAGAGGAGGAAATAAAGCGTTGCCGTCCCAGCATGTAATGGTAATATCCATTACAGTTCCACTGAACTATCAGATTGCAGGTGTGCACAGTAGGCACGAAGAGGACACAACCCATGACCACTGCTTGGTACTGTTGCAGGTGGAACCACATTAATGTGTGTTGGTTCAGAATCCTACGGCATGGGGATACCTGGTGCCTCTAGGGTAGCCTTGTATTGTTTCTTCTTCTTCTTCTCCTCCTCCTCCTCCGCAGCCTTTCATGGCCCCACAAACATGGGGTGGATGAACAGCATGCAGCCCTGAGACTCCTTCAGCCAATGGCTGGTGTTTGGCCTCTGTTCTGTGGGTTTCTGGGGACAGGGGTCCTGAGAAAGAGCCCTATCACAGGAAGATGCTGGAGGAGGATGCTGCTCCAGCAGCTGGGTGAGGGAAGTGGTGCTGTAAGACTCACAAGAAAGGAGGGTGGTGTGAGACTGGTTTTGAAAAAATTGGGATGCAAGAGTGATGGCTGCAAATTTTGTATAATTGGACATCAAATCACCAGGATGTAGGTGTTCATCCCTTTTACATGCCTCAGTATATAAGTATGAATAGGTTTATATCCCTGTGTTTCACTTAATTTCTTGAAGACTGGGAAAACCAATGAACTTGGAATATGGTCATTTGTGAAATTGACACTCAAATGTGGGTGTTCACAAGGATCACCTCGTGGAGTGATTGGCTGCAGTTACCACAGCTTGGGTCTGCCTTGCAGCAGGATGACATACGACAAAAGCGCAAGCATTGGAAGCACCTCATGGGCAGTGGGACGTAAGATTCCACATCACACCTGTACATCATGACTAACTTTTTCTGGTATGACATTTACCTTCAGAGGCTAGGATAAAGGTGCCTGAATCTATTCTATTATCCCTGAGACCTTTTCAGATGTTTCGGACAGAATGCATGCCTCTGCACTCACAATTAGCCCTAGCTTCTCGTCTGTTAGAAGAGTAATGTCTTTGTGGAAAATGATGCGTTAGACCAAATTCAAAGTCTTGTATAGGCCAATGGTCACTGGTATGTCACCAAATGTTCATATGCTTAAAGAGCTGTAGACTGTGCAGCAGACGGCTTTAATCAGTTGTGGTCCATAGTACTTTCAGACCAACAACTCAAGTTTTCAAAATTTATCTTTAATATGTTCCACCAATTAGAGTACATACTAAGTTTTGGATAATTTTTTTAGCTCCTAGAGGTCTGGCATGTCCCTCTTCCAATCGGGTGCCCAGGGTAGGGGGAATCAGTATGGTTACAGCTATCTGGAATGAAAAATGAAATTTCTGTACCTGTCTGATGGGGTGGCCAGATCAGAATGGCCATTGTTCTGATGTAATTTAATATGTTTCATGTGCAAAACATCCACTCTGATGCCACTTACTCTAATCAAGAGCTCTCCCCATGGATGCTTCCTACACAGAGCAAAGACCCTTTGGCATGATGGTTGTTGCAGGGAGTCCTGATGCCCTAGGAACAACGGCCTGTACTCCTTCGCATGCATGGCAGTCTAGCATCTCAGGCTCAGCTGTGGTGTTTCTGTGTTGTCAGTGGGCTCAACCAAAATGGTACATCCCACCCCATTAAATTGGTTACCATGTTGGCTTTGAAGCTCAAATAAGAGCCTACACAGGCATTGCGCACAGATGACCTTTAACAATGGATGCATTAGGTGCTATTACACATTAAGTCCACACTACAGAAACATTTGGAAGTGATGGTCAAACCCAGAAGGAGACCACAAATTACTTTAGCCAAAAGGTGGTGAACGAAAGAATATTCCAAGAAAGGAAGGCAGAATCTAGGGAAGAGCTGGATCAACATAAAGGCTGCCACCATGAGAAACAGAGCAATGGAAGGAAGGATAGTCAGATATCTACAACTATATCTATACTCTTGCTTGGCAGAAAGTACATCCCACCATACCTGTTATTAAAGTTTCTTCCCATTCCATTCACGTATGGAGCATGGGAAGAATGACTGATTAAATGCCTCTGTGTGTGCTGTAATTAATCTAATCTTGTCCTCACAATCCTTATGTGAGTGATAAGTAGGGAGTTGTAGTCTATTACTAGAGTCATCTTTTAAAGCTGGTTCTTGAAACTTTGTAAGTAGGCTTTCTCAGGATAGATTATTTATATCTTCAAGAGTCTGCCAGTTCTGTTTCTTCAGCATCTCTGTGGCATTCTCCAATGGGTCAAACAAACCTGTAATCATTTGTGCTGTCCTTGTCCTCCTCTGTGTACATTCAGTATTCCCGTTGGTCCTATCTGGTACGGGTCTCACAAATTTCAGCAGAATTCCAGAACAGGACACATAAGTGACCTGTAAGCAATCTCCTTTGTAGATTGATTTGCATTTTCCCAGTAATCTACTAACAAATCATGACTGAGCATATGCGATCACATTCCATTTCAAATCCCTACAAAATGCCACACCCATATATTTGTAGGAGTTGGCTACTTCCAAATGTGGCTCATTGATATTATAGTCACAGGCTACTAAACTTTTTTTTTCCTTTTGTCGATGCACAGTTTTACACTCCTGAACATTTAAAGCAATATGCCAAATTTTGCACTACTTTGGAATCTTGTCAAGATCTGACTGAATATTTATGCCACTTCTTTCAGACAGTGTGTCGTTATAGATACCTGAACCACTATGGAAAATCTGAGGTTACTATTAATACTGTCTGTGAGTCATTAATATACGACATGAGCAGCAAGGATCCCAATACACTTCCCTGGGAATTACTTCTACATTTGATGATGACTCTCCACCCACGATAATATGCTGCATCACTCAAATCTAGTCACAAGCTTTGATACCCCATAAGATCGGATTTTTGACAACAAGCATAGATATGGTACAGAGTCAAACACTTTTTGGAAATCAAGAAATACTGCATTTACCTGACTGCCTTGATCCAAAACTTTCAGCATGTCACGTGAGAAAAGAGCGGGTTGGGTTTTGCATGATCGATGTTTTTGGAATCCACGCTGCTTGGCGTGGAGCAGGTCATTCTGTTTGATATACTTCATAATGTTTGAAATCAGGAGATGTTATAAGATTCTAAAACAAATCTACATCAAAGATACTGGACAGTAGTTTTGTGGATCACTTCTGCTACCTTTCTTGTTTTCTTCCAACTACAGGGTCACTGTTTTTGTTCGAAAGATCTATGATAAATTACAGCAACTTCGGTATAGAATCTAGTACGGATCTCATTGGACCCTGGAGCTCTATTTCGTTTTAATTATTTCACAGCTGTTTCTCAATACTTGTCTCACTCATCTTTTCAGTGGTATGAGGATTACATTGGGGCAATTCTCCTGGTTTTCCTATTCAAAGGAACATTTGAAAATGGAGTTTAGTACTTCAGCTTTTGCTTTGCTACCCTCGATTTCAGTTCCTGTCCCATTCATGAGTGACTTGACACAAACTTTTGTGCCACTAACAACCGGTGCATACAACCACAATTTCTTTGGTTTTCGTGAAAGGTCGGTTGACAATATTCTTCTATGGCAGCCACTGAAGATTTCACACATTGCTGCCTTGACAGCCAAATGCATTTCATTCAGAACTCTCAATATATAACACTATGCTTTGTTTTACACCTACTATGCACTAGTCTCTGTTTCTTTAGATGTTTCTTTACAGTGACCGCATACAGTGGACGGTCCCTTCCATTAGGAACCGTTGACATTACAGCACAGGAAATTTTTTTTTTTTTTTTTTTTTTTTTTTTTTTGGTTGGGTTTAAGGGCGCTCAACTGCTGAGGTCATTAGCGCCCAGTCACTGTTGTTAGAGCACATGGAATCTGTTAAAACTCAAGGGGATGGGGGGACACCAGAAGGACCTGACAAAGATGCAGATAAAATAAGTAAAAAGGTTAAATGTCTTTGGACAAGCCAGTTAAAGTTATAAAACGCAGAATACGAGCAGCTGCTCGAGCGTCATCAGCTAAAACATCCGGTAAAGTAGATGGCAGGGACAGGACAACACGAAATTGACTAAAACGGGGACACGACAATAAAACATGGCGCACTGTTAATTCCTGACCACAAGGGCACTGCGGGGCCGGGTCACCGGAGAGCAGGTAGCGGTGGCTAAACCGGCAATGCCCAATCCGCAACCTGGTCAGAAGGACCTCCTCGCGCCGAGATGGTCGGGAGGATGTTGTCCAAGCAGTTGGGAGCGGTTTTACTGCCCGGAGCTTGTTTCCTCGGAGGGATGACCAAGCATCCCACCACAACGACACAAGCCTCTTACATACATCCCCACGAACGTCAGATGACGGGACACAGTGGGAGGCTGGCCGAGGCAGGAGGACGGCTGCAGCATCCGAAGCCTCATTCCCAGGCACTCCTACATGTCCGGGAACCCACAGAAAGCTGACAGAACCACCATTATCAGCGAAAGAATGGAGGGACTGCTGTATCCGTTGAATCAAGGGATGGACCGGATAGGGAGCTCCAAGGCTCTGAATAGCACTGAGTGAGTCAGAGCAGAGTACGTACGATGAATGGCGGTGGCGGCGGGCATACTGAATGGCCTGATGGAGAGCAAAAAGCTCAGCCGTAAAGCTCGAACATTGGTCGAGGAGCCGGTATTTAAAGGTGGCGGCCCCGACGACAAAGGCACAGCCGACACCATCGCCAGTTTTGGAGCCATCGGTGTAAATAAAGGTGTGACCGGCAAGGCGAGCACGAAGTTCGACAAACCGTGAGCAATACACTGCAGCCGGAGTACCCTCCTTTGGGAGTGAGCTGAGGTCGAGATAAATATGACCCGGAGCCTGGAGCCAAGGTGGTGTCGGGCTCTCACCCTCTCTGAAGGTGGTAGGGAAGGCAAAATCCAATTGTCGAAGCAGGCGACGGAAGCGGACTCCGGGGGGGCAGCAGGGCAGACACATACAACCCGTACTGACGGTCGAGAGAATCGGCGAAGAAGGACTTGTAAGAGGGGTGGTCGGGCATAGACAACAGCCGGCAGGCATACCGACACAGCAGTACGTCGCGCCGGTAGGTCAATGGTAATTCGGCAGCTTCAGCATAAAGACTCTCGACAGGACTAGTGTAGAAGGCTCCGGTCGCAAGACGTATCCCCCGATGGTGGATGGAGTTGAGCCGGCGTAAGAGGGATGGCCGAGCGGACGAGTAGACGAAGCTCCCATAATCCAGCTTCGACCGGACTATGGACTGATACAAGCGAAGCAGGACAGTACGATCCGCTCCCCAAGATGAACCGCTAAGAACTCTGAGGACATTAAGGGAACGTGTACAACGGGCCGCCAAATAAGAGACATGTGGAGACCAACACAGTTTCCTGTCCAACGTGAGCCCTAGAAACTTAGTTGTGTCAACGAATGGGAGAACAACAGGACCGAGATGTAAGGATGGCGGAAGGAACGCTTTATATCGCCAAAAGTTGATACAAACCGTCTTCTCTTCAGAGAACCGGAAGCCATTTGCCACGCTCCATGAGTAGAGGTTGTCTAGACAACGCTGAAGGCAGCGCTCCAGGAGGCATGTTCTCTGGGCACTGCAGTAGATCGCGAAGTTATCGACAAAGAGAGAGCCTGAGACATTAGGTGGAATGCAATCCATAATTGGATTGATCGCGATGGCAAAAAGGGCTACGCTCAAGACGGAGCCCTGAGGCACTCCGTTCTCCTGGAGGAAGACGTCGGACAATACGGAACCCACACGTACCCTAAACTTTCGATCCGTTAAAAAGGAATCAATAAAAAGGGGCAGGCGACCGCGTAGGCCCCACCTGTGCATAGTGCGGAGGATACCTCCTCTCCAACAGGTATCATAAGCCTTCTCCAAGTCGAAGAACACGGCTACCGTTTGGCGCCTTCGCAAAAAGTTGTTCATGATGAATGTCGACAAGGTCACAAGGTGGTCAACAGCGGAGCGGCGGCGACGAAAGCCGCATTGGACATTAGTAAGTAGTCGTCGAGATTCAAGAATCCAGACTAACCGAGCATTAACCATGCGCTCCATCACCTTACAGACACAACTTGTAAGAGAAATGGGGTGGTAACTAGAAGGAAGGTGTCTATCCTTCCCGGGTTTGGGTATAGGAATAACAACAGCGTCACGCCAATGCCTGGGGACTTGACCGTCGGTCCAGACGCGATTGTAGGTACGAAGAAGGAAGCTTTTGCCCACCGGAGAAAGGTGTGCCAGCATCTGAACGTGAATGGCATCTGGCCCCGGAGCAGAGGATCGGGACAGTGCAAGCGCACGTTCGAGTTCCCGCATAGTAAAGGGGGCATTATAGGTTTCTAGATTCAGCGAGTGGAAGGAAGGTCGCCGAGCCTCTTCTGCCTCTTTCCTGGGAAGGAAGGCAGGGTGGTAATGGGCGGAGCTTGAAACCTCCGCGAAAAAGCGGCCAAAGGCGTTGGAGACAGCCACAGGATCAACAAGGACCTCATTACCTGAGGTCAGGCCAGGTACCGAGGAATGGGCCTTAATGCCCGACAGCCGGCGCAGGCTACCCCAAACGACGGAAGAGGAAGTAAAACTGTTAAAGGAGCTGGTGAAAGAGGCCCAACAAGCTTGTTTGCTGTCTTTGATGATTCTACGGCATTGCGCTCGGAGTCATTTGTATTCAATACAATTCGCCAATGTAGGATGGTGGCGAAAGGTGCATAAAGCACGTTGTTGAGCACGGATAGCGTCCCTACAAGCCTCGTTCCACCAGGGGACGGAAACGCGACGTGAAGAAGAAGTAGTACGAGGAATGGAACGTTTGGCAGCATTGATAATAACAGCCGTGAGGTATTCGACCTGACTGTCACAACTGGGAAAATCGTGGTCCGGAAAGGTCGCCAGGGAGGAGTAAAGTCCCCAGTCAGCTTTCAGTATGTTCCAGCTCGAAGGACATGGGGATGGGGTGTGGTGCAGGAGACAAACGACACAGGGGAAGTGGTCGCTCGAATAGGTGTCAGAAAGGAGATACCACTCGAACCGACAGGCAAGAGTGGTAGAACAGATCGAGAGGTCCAAGTGGGAGTAGGTATGAGTAGAGTCCGAGAGGAAAGTCGGGGCGCCGGTATTGAGGCAGACAAGATTGAGATGGTTGAAGACATCCGCCAAGAGTGAGCCTCTTGGACAGGATGCAGGAGAGCCCCAAAGGGGATGATGGGTATTGAAGTCGCCAAACAATAAGAACGGCAGGGGAAGCTGAACGATCAGGTGCATCATGTCAGCCCGACTAACAGCAGATGACGGTGGAGTGTAGATGGTACAAACTGAAAAAGTAAACGCAGAAAGAGTAATGCGGACAGCTATTGCTTGGAGTGGGGTGGTCAATGGGATGGGATGGTAATAGACATCGTCCCGAACGAGCAACATGACCCCACCATGAGCTGGGATACCGTCCACAGGGGTGAGGTCATACCGCTCCGAGGTATAGTGGGTAAAGGCAATACGGTCAGTCGGGCGCAACTTGGTTTCCTGGAGACCAAGGACGAGCGGACAGTGCAGGCGGAGGAGCAGTTGTAATTCCTCCCGATTAGATCGAATACCTCTTATGTTCCAATGAAACAATGCCATCGCTAGTCAAAAAGTTGGTGGAACGAGACGGGGGAAGAGCTGGTCACCTCGACGGCCACGGAGGGCCAGGTTGCGAGGGAACAATGCTACAACCGACGGGAGGCGGATCCGGTTCCATCGACTCGTCGCCAGCTGCGGCCGCTGTCCCTGATTGTGTAGGAGGGGCCGCATCATTTGCCGACGAAAGGCTGGCGGAGCGCCTGGCAGCAGAGCGTCCCGGCGAAACTGAGGACGGCCGGGAGCAGCGACTCACGGATGAAGCGTCAGACGAAACGCGCCGGGGTGGAGAGGGGGATAGAGACTTCTTCTTGGAGGCCTTCTTGGAAGGCCGAGGAGGCACAGGGATGGTGGGCTGGACCCGAAGAAGGTCCTCACGCGCGGGGTCCGTTTTGGAACGCCGGACCTCGGAAGCTGGGGTCCGGAACGTTTCCCCGATGGACGCCTGAGAAGAGGATCGCTTCTCAGGTGGCGTGGGGGGAGGAGGAGGAGGAAGGGTGGCCCCTGGGGCAGAGGGGGTGGGGGCCACGGGGGAGGAGGATTTGGAAGGGACGGATTTGGGAGGCGGAGGCAGAGCCCCCTGATGGGCGGAGGAGGCGGAGGGCGGACAGGATAGGGGTGAGGATACCGCGGAAGGAGTGGACACAACTGAGGCAAACGAAGTGGTCAATGGCACGGGATGAAGGCGGTCATATTTGTTCCTGGCCTCAGAATTAGAGAGCCGATCCAAAGTTTTAATTTCTTGTATCTTCTTCTCCTTCTGATAGGCGGGGCAGTCTGAGGATCTAGGCGAGTGGATGCCAGGACAATTAATGCACCGAGGTGGTGGGGTGCATGTATGTTCCTCACGAAGAGGACGTCCACAATCGCCACAAAGGGGCTCAGCCTCACACCGTGACGACATGTGCCCAAAGCGCAAACACCTAAAACAGCGCATAGGAGGCGGGACGTAAGGTCGCATGTCGCACCGGTAGCACATCACCTTGACCTTCTCCGGGAGAACGTCTCCCTCGAAGGCGAGGATAAAGGCCCCGGTGTCGATGCGACGGTCTTTGGGGCCGCGCTGGACTCGCCGGACGAAATGCACGCCGCGGCGCTCCAGGTTGGCCCTGAGCTCCTCATCAGATTGTAGCAGGAGGTCACGATGAAAAATAACCCCCTGCGTCCTATTTAGTGCCAGATGTGGGACAATGGATACTGGGATGTCCCCTAGGCGGTCGCACGCCTGGAGCGCCGCCGACTGTGTGGCGGAGGTGGTCTTGATAAGAACGGACCCGGATCGCATCTTGCTGAGAGCCTCGATTTCCCCGAAGACGTCCTCAATGTGCTGAACAAAGAACATGGGCTTGGAGGTGGCGAACGTCCCCCCATCGGTTCGAGAACAGACCAAATAGTGGGGGAAGTACTTCGCCCCAAGCCGGCGGGCCTGTCCCTCCTCCCATGGAGTGGCCAAGGGGGAAAGGGCAGGAGAACCAGAACTAGAAACGGTACCTTTTCTTTTAAAAGACTCGGCCGCAGAGCGACCTGATACGTGTTGACGTTTCATCTGCGAAACGTCCGCCCCGATACCACCCACTCCGACCAGGGGCTCTCCCCACGGGCGCCACCCAGCCGCAGCAAGGGCCACCTGGCAGGATGACCATTGCCGGGAGTCCTGATGCCCCAAGGAGACGGGCATCTACTCCTTGGCCGACGTGGGGAGGGTGCAGCTCAGGTATCGGCAGTACGATCCCTGTGTTGTCAGGGGGCTACAACCTAGACGGTACATGACGACCCCACCACAACGGGCTGGCTAGCGTGCTGGATTTCTGGTGCCATGGAAAGTCCATCATGATCGCTGGTGCAGATGGAGATGCATTATGGGCGTAACTTGGACAACCCATCAGGCGTTTAGGCCCAATTTGAGGAATAGTGGGTATGATTACAACGCCGGTGCAATGCTGAGTGCCAAGGTCTTAGTGCACTTAGGACCAGTGGTACACCATGTAAGGTGTCCTTCCCCAAAAGGCTCGTACTTCTGTAGAATTTTGAAAAATGGAGGTCAAACCCCAAGGGGGACCATCACATAAAAGGCCGAAATGGTTGAAACTCCTTTTAGTCGCCTCTTACGACAGGCGGGAATACCTCGGGCCTATTCTTACCCCGGACCCGCAGGGGGGACAGCACAGGAAAGGAAGGAGGTGCTGCAATAGCCTGTGACCCCATGCTTGCTACGCATTTACTCATGAAAGAGTTGTGATCTCCCTGAAGCACGCATAAGCAACGATATTTAACCACATGTAAAAATTGGAGAGTTATCACCATTTTCTCAGGACAAGGTAATGTTTGTCTTGTTGTTCTAAAAAGGATTCAAGAAACACCAGTTAGTCAGCTATGAGAACAAGCCATATTATTTTTTTCCTGGCAGAAACACAATGACCGGTTCTCTATGAGTAAAAATACGAGGGTGGTTTGAAAAGTTCTCAGAACAGAACAGAAAAAAATACTTACATCACTGAAACCTTTTTTATTTTTTAATGTAGTCGCCTTGTAGATTAATGCAATTGGTCCAACGATGTTCCAGTGCCTTGATCCCATCTCGAAAATGAGTTTCTTCCAGGCCTGCAAAATAGTTGTCAACTCTGGCTATCAATCCTTCGTTTGAAGTGAATCTACGCACACCAAGAAAAATTTTCAGTTTTGGGAAGAGACAGAGCCATATCAGTTGAGTAAGGTGTTTGTGGCAACAATTCATATCTTAGTTCGTGTGATTTTGCCATGGAAATGGCACATGTGTGTGGACATTGTCTTGAAGAAAGATGACTTTCTTCCTTGCTAAACCTGGCCTTTTTCACATATCTTTTGTTGAAATTTGTCCAGGAGGTTAGCATAGTATTCTCCAGTAATTACTTGCCCAGGGTGGAGATAATCTACAAACAGAATCCTTTTTGCATCCCAGAACACTGATGCCATGCCCTTTCCCACTTAGGTTGGTGGCGGAGAATCAGCATGTTTCCAATGCTTTGACTGTTGTTTTGTCTCTGGGGTATAGTAATGCACCCAAGTTTCATCTGTGGTCACAAACAAGTGCAAAAAATCTTGTTCATTTCTCCAAAAACAGGCCAAAAATTGTTCTCATATGTCCATTCTCATGGGTTTTTGATCCAGTGTCAAGAGTCGCGGCACCCATCTTGCAGATAATTTTTTTTCATTTCTATTTCTTCTGTTAAAATGTGATATACCCTTTCAGATGACATCTGGCAAGCATGAGCAATTTCACACACTTTCAATCGGCGATCCTCCATGACAATTTTGTGCATTTTTGCAATCATTTCTGGAGGACTGACACATCTAGGCTGACCACTGCATGGAGCATCATCTAAGCTCTTCTGACCAAATTTAAATTCATTTGTTCCCTTTGCAACAGGAAGGAGCTCAGTGTATTCTGGAAATGGCCATGAATGTCCTTTGCTTTCATACCTTTCTTTATGAAGTACTTAATCACTGCTCGAATCTTGATTTTTTTTTCCATCTTTGCAAATCACTGTGCAGGAACAACAGAGCCACATCACCACCACAAGTCTCTTCCAAGAGCATTGACATGGCACATGTTTACAGGCAACAGTCCAATGAATATCACGTGAACAACTCGTTGTGCTAGTGCTGACCTGGTGTTTCTGAGAACTTTTCAAACCACCCTCATAAATGGTGATAACACAAAGTGCATAAAAAGTAGAAATGTGCTTACTCAAATTCTAGTGCACCAGAAAGTTCTACAAGATGTTGACTGATATGAGCAATTTCACACACTTTCAATCGGCGATCCTCCATGACAATTTTGTGCACTTTTGCAATCATTTCTGGAGGACTGACACACCTAGGCTGACCACTGCATGGAGCATCATCTAAGCTCTTCTGACCAAATTTAAATTCATTTGTTCCCTTTGCAACAGGAAAGCCTTGGCAGCCTTATCTGTAGTAATGGAGATGTAGCTGCAGATATCAGAAGCAGAATCGGGAAAGTTTCTGCAATCTGCAAACGAAAGGGATCCATGTGGCAGCTGGACTGTTAAGTTTGTCACAAAGTTTCAGCTGTAATCCTCTGTCATCCTTATGCACCATAAACACAGGTGAGACCTGGAAAATATAAGTAAAATCAGCAACCAAGCATAATGTTTCTGACTAATGATGCTTGAAGTGACTCCTGAAGATCAGTTATCACGACCACAGTTCAGATGATGAAGTGCAGAGAAGTAGTAGTCTACACCACCCGCACAAAATCATTGCTGAAAGAAGACTGAACTTGTGGGGCATGTTCTATGCACGAAAGAATCCCCAAATCAGTACTGTTGTGAAAACCAATGAATGGATACAGAAGTAGAGGAACATCTCATAATACCTCAAAATGAACTTTTGCAAAGGATTTTCAATGCATGGACATGTATTGAGAGGAAGCTAACAGTCTGGCAGATAAGAGGAAGCTAATAGTCTAACAGATAAGAGTTCAGTGGAAGAACCTTGTTGCTTTATATGTTGCTTAGTGTTGGAGGGACTAAATCATAGTAAGGAAGTCTCACTATTTGAATAATTTCCTTTATCTCGCAAAGCTGGTAGGAATTCCTATTTTGTTGTTTGTTATCAGGCATACTCCTACATTATCCCTATTTGATTTTGCGCTGATCTCACTGTACTGACTTAACCAAAGTTCTACTCTTGCTGCCACAGTACTTCACTAACACTCACTATATCTAACTTCAACCTATTTATTTCCACAAAATTTGGTTTGTAGGACCATCTGCAACTGAAAAGCATAATTGATTCAATTAAAGAGGTTTGCTTCAGCTGTACTAATGAGTTATTCAATTCACCACCATTTTCAGGAGGGTGGAAATATAATTTAATATGTCTGGAAAAACAAGACACACACATCATGTGCACCTATATCACTTCACACTTCTGTTCCTCTGGCACAGGCTGTTGCTCAGTGCTTATTGGTGTCCATAGTGTGTATCTGCCTGAGGGTGGGCAGTGGGATTACATCATTTGTTTTCTGGTTCCTTTTTCCTTCATCCTACTGTCCAAACGTTATGCTTTAAGTCTGTTTTATTATTAGACCCTCTCCTCTTTTTTCTAGTTTTGCGTAAGATGCAGTGGCTTGGAGCCTTTAAATTGGCTGGCCCACCTGTATGTTATGCATTACCAAGTACAATAAATGAGTCATCTCGTTTCATTAGTCTGTTCTCCTGGTTTTTCTCCTTCTGTGTGTTACAATTGCTTATATACCTGAAGTTGGAATCTGAATTTCCTGGAAACAGTTGTGTATTGAATAAATTGTTGGTACAACTGAATTGTGTCTCTTCAAAACAATTACTGTCCATTTCTGTATTTAAATTCTCTAACCCTCCGATCTGATCCACCCTCCGACTTGTAGAATGCCAGTTTTACTTTACCTTAGGACAACACCCTCTTGAGTACATCCCACTTGGAGATCAGAGTGGGGGAGGAGCTATTTTACTGCTGGAATATTTTACCCCAAGAGGATATCAACATCATCATCATTAACCCATACAGCAGAGCTGCATGAACTTGGGACATACATCTTCCTATTGCATCTGTAAGGATTTAATCATATTTCAAAAATAAGCCTATCTTGTTAACAATTCTAGTGACACTTGTCATATGAGCAAGCTGCCTTAAAAAAGTCTAACACGGTCTCTTCTGTAGGCACTTTCCAAAGTACAATGTAGATTTAATACAAAATAATGTCTTTTGAAATGTTAAAGCTTCGTTTTTTGACATGTTCAATCACAAATCCTCAAACTTACAAAGTGGGTCTTTTGAGGCCAACAATTCAACCAAATGGGAATACAGACTGTTGGAAAGATGCTCTTTATTTCATCTCCAAACCTGCAGTTTTCTTAATTCTAGTTACAAATTGTTTTTGGTAAGGTTCTGTATACCAGTAAAAACAAGTTGTCAACATGTGAGGTTTTTCACAGTGAAATCTGTTGTTAAGTAAAGACCATTCTGAATAACTCTCTTAAAAAACTTGGTATTTTCACAAATATTCCACATAGCAAATTATACTTCTTAAAGTCCTTTGTAATAACCATTATTTCTCTCTACACACACACACACACACACACACACACACACAGAAAAGCAAGAACATAACACTAGGACCAAAAACAAGTTTAAGTGATTGCCATTAGTACAGAAAGGAGAAAGTTAAGTAGGTACAACCTACCAGAGCACAGTAAATGCCATGCAGATAATGTAGTGGAGCTTAAACATTTAATCAAAAGAAATTTCTATCCAAGAACTCCAATCTAAGTGTATCTTTACAGAAACTGTTAAATTTAATGTACAGTCAGAATTAGCACTGTAATACAAACAAGCAGTGTTGTTTCACTGTATTGCTCTTAAATGTACATTCCTGACTTCTCTCCACATCACAGAGACCATTCTCTGTGGGATCCATGGAATATGATTAATGCAATGTAAAAAACAAAAGCAAGTTGGCTGTAGCTATATAGCAAACAGCTTTACTTGGGATACCTACCAGCAAATTTTTTTTAGTCAAGTCAGGAGCAAAGAAAAAAATTTTCTAAAAATTATCAAACAAGTGATGCCTCAACAGTAAGTTTCATAGCTGTTACCAGATGTATTATAATGGGTGATCAGCTGACCATATACTTTCTCATACAAGGAATTTAGTTAGCTAGCTAGTTAGTTTCATGTTCCATTGATGATTTTTACAATTAACTCTAATGATGTGAAATGAGTCATTTCACATTCATGATAACATTTCATGTGTAAATATGGCTAGATGCTGACTATTATTAACATTTATTTTTATTTTTGTAGTACTGTTATGAGTTAGTAATTCTTATCCGCCACCTTTCACCACTTCCCACATTGTAAAAATAGAAATTCTTCTGTGGAATAAAAGGTGTTGTCAAGGAGAAACTTCCAGTTTGTTTTCAAATTTAACTTTGCTGCCTGTCAGACATTTTGTATCATTGGGGAAGTGACCAAAAATTTTGGTGGCAGCATTGTGCATCCCATTTGTGTTATAGAAAACTTTAATGTGAAGCAATGAATGTCTGTTTTTCTTCTGGTATTGTAATTAAGTACATTGTTGTTCCTTTTGAACTGCAGTGTATTATTTGCAATAAACATCACGAGGGAATAAATATACTGAGGCAGTAGTCCCTAACGCCTTAAACAGATGTCAATCTGATGAGTGTGGGTGAACATCATGGGGTTGGGTTCTTTGGGGAAGGAGACCAGACATCGAGGTCATTGGTCTCATCGGATTGGGGAAGGACGGGGAAGGAAGTCGGCCGTGCCCTTTCAAAGGAACCATCCCGGCATTTGCCTGGAGCGATTAGGGAAATCACGGAAAATCTAAATCAGGATGGCCGGACGCGGGATTGAACCGTCGTCCTCCCAAATGCGAGTCCAGTGTCTAACCACTGCGCCACCTCGCTTGGTATAGGTGAACATCATTATTCTTATGGAAAATTTTTGAGCAAGGAGCACGTCATTTTTTATAGTCAAGTTACTCCAGAACATTGCCGAATGAAAATATGTCAGCTTACTAATTTCTCTCTCCCCAAGATTTGCAATGATTTGAAGAGCAAATGTGGCTTGAATTGAGTTGTTTGAGGAGTTCCAAAATTTTTTTTTTCCAGTTTAAATTCTCATCCTTATTGACACCTAATTTTTTTTAAAGTTCCGCCTAGATATTATTTCCTCATGATGTGCTACACATATCATTGGTGTCATGACTCTATATGCACAGAACTGAATGTCACACCTTTCTGAAACTGAGCGATTTCTCACAGTCAAAAGAATCTCCCCTGCTTACATTGGTTGTATTATTAAGTACAACTTTTTGCATTATTTTAGTCAGACATTACATTATCACTGGTTGCCTATACAATCAACTCCATAAAATCTGTTTATCCAGGAGAACAGTGTGGTTTACATAGTCAAGTTCCTGAGCTAGGTTACAGGAAATACCAACAGAACACACAGAGGCATTCAATCATTCTTCCCACACCCCATGAGTGAATGGAACAGGAAGAAATCGTAATAATTATTGCAATGGGACATACCCTCTGCCATACACCTCTCAGTGGTTTACAGAGTACGGATATAGATTAGTTATTTAGTGCTTGCAAAATCTGGTGGACTGTGTAAATAGCATTCTCAGTTGAGCAGCTCTCCTGAAATACGAACGGTGATTTACTGAGAATATTATTGTTGCTGTGGGGGGGGATACTGTTCTTGAAAACATGACATTTTAAGAAATTTTGGCAATCAGTGTTGGTTGTGAAAAGGGTTGGTAGTTATTTATTTTGCTCATGTAAACTATCTTATAAGAGGTTTAGAACGGCATATTCCAATCTCTCTAGAAACATGCCTTGAGTTAGTGATGCATTACATATGTTAGAAAAGCTAGGCTCATATATAGGAACAAGTCTTTAGTACTCTGGTGGAAAGACCACTAAATCTAGATGACTTATTTTTGACAGAATATCAATTTTCTTAATTTCAGAAAGAGAAATGGACAAGACATCCACATGACTGAATTCTGTGCATGTTGTTTGTTCAACATGCTCTTGACTGCTGTCTTGAAATGTTCATCTCCATATTTACTACTACATTTCAGACATGATTATTAAATATATATGCTAATCATAACTATTTATAGCCTTTCCATTTAAATTAATAGTGATGTTATTCTGTTCTATGAGTTCTTGTCCTGTCTCTCATTTTATAAGATTCCATAAAATATTAAGTCTGTTGTTGGAATTACAGAATTTTGAAAGTACACATGTCCTTCAATTTTTAATAACTTTTCTAAGTAATTTTGAGTAGTTTCTGTAGTGTGCAACTACTGCAGGATCTTCACTTGTTCTTGCCAGCAGATACAATGGAAATACGGAAGTGTCCGATCCCGCCCGTCTGCTTTGACCCATGACGTCACAAATATGGCGGAAACAAAAACAAACACACACACTTTCCACAAGAAGCCTAATGACATTAACAGGACAAGCGTTGGAAATGGGGTGTTTTGGGTCGGGGGCAAACTAAATATAAACAAATTTAGATGCCTTGCGTAGCTACAACGTGTAAGTGAAGACAGCCATGCATGAATACCCACCCACCTCCCCAGGGGTCGTAACCCCTGCAACCCACAGAAGATAAAGATGCTTCAGTAGCTGATTAGTGTTTTTTGTCTTTTTTTTTAAAAAAAAAAAAAATCTCACGAGATAGAACGAACAGATCAGAAAGATAAATATAATAAACTAAAACAGAAATTGGAGGAAACAGATAATTAAAATGAGTAATAAGTGTTCTTAAATTAAAAAAAAAAAAAAAAAAAAAAAAAAAAAAAAAAATATCTCACGAGATAGAACGAACAGATCAGAAAAGTAAATAAAATAAGATGAAAGAGAACTGGAGACAGCCACACTCAAACCAAACCCCGCGCCGTCATGACGTCACACACGACAACACCCTTACGTCACGGGTCAAAGCCGACGCGTGGGATCGGCCGCTTCTGTCGACCCGATACAATTCCCTTTTCCTTGCACAAGACACTTTAATCCCACTAGTCATCCATGGCTGTTTATGTTGACTGCCACACAGTTAGTGAGGGATCTTTCATCACTAGGCCACACCAGACACACACAGTTATGTCAGAAGCTGCGCTGTGCCTGCTGGCACCACACAGTATAAGATGTGCGGCTCTACTGTGGCCACTAGCAGGCCCATGGCAGTCAATGCGTTATTGTCTATTCCAGTAATTTATGTGGAAAATTATTTTCAAATGCTGAAATAAATTTATCATGGAACAGATTAAATTTTATGTCAGCTTTCAGTTCATTAAAAATTTCACCCCAGGTCATCATTTGTAAATTATTCTTAAAAATGTTTGTTCTGGAATCATTAACTACTGAGGAGTATCTATAACTAGGCAGTATCTTATTTATTCTAACTAACTAACTGTGCAATATGATCAGAGTTAGCATTTGTCACTGGGTATGCAGACATTTCCTTGCTTTGAGCTTCATTGAAGATAACTATCAATCCTGCTGCCTTGATCCACCTGTGTTAGGAAGTTAATAATTAAGGGCAAACTACATGACGCAAATAAGGTTTCCAGATCACTTTTCCTATCAGAATCCTTTAGAAAAATCTACAATGAAATCACTACAGGCCATTAACTACTTGCTGCTGTCAGACATAACATAGTAAGGAATCCAACTATTTTTCAACATTTATTCACACACACACACACACACACACACACACACACACACATTCTATGTAATGATCTCTACAAAATCTACTTATCCCAATTTAATTTTATGTGTGTTTTTTTATGTGTGAGACTACTTTTCCAATATTAGTCCTACATGAGTAGGTTGCTAGAGTGTAATTTTTTACATTTAATTTCTCTAACTCTGGTTATGTGGTGCTCAGATAGGCATGAGGTGTATCTTTCCAGTGAACTCTAAATTTTCCAAACAGACCAGAAGCCCTTCTACCTTATTCGTCTAATATTCTGACGAAGTAAGTTAACCTTACTTTTATGCGATTTCAGAGGTGGTCCAGCATAACACAACACTAAGAAAATCTTGCTTTTCAAACAGTATAACTCCAATAAAGGATATCTTTACTTGTATGTCAGTCAATAACGCTGTGAACGCTGTAAATTAAACCTAATGCTTCTTCTTCGTGCTTGCGTTTTTGTTTTTTTTTAATTTTAATAAAACCACGTCATGTCCTCAATAAATGACGTCTATTTCACTACCACCCACCACTTCATTAAGTCTGCTGTAATTTTTGGCATCGCCTATTTAAGCCGGTCGGCTACATCTAAATATTGTACGTATGTTCAGTATGAGAATTTTCTGCTATACCTCATGACGTTTCAGAAAATTCATTTTCATTATAGTTTACTTCCCATGTTTCCACATCACACTACTGACACAGTACTACCGTGTGAGTATTTACAAGTTCTACCAACGTACACTACACACAGTCAAACACTAAACGGTTCAACGCTGTTTGTCTGTTTACTGTTATGTTTTCATGTGCTGTGTTTTACGCTGCTACTTACACTCGAAATGACTGAATCGGACATGGTCGACCAATATAGTCGCCCGAAATTACGGGATCAAACTGATCGATTGTTTACAGACAGTGAATAAAGATCGACAATAACTATAGCGCGGGATAATAAAAACTGTGAGCAAATGACGTATTTCAGCAAATAGTTTGTTGTTATCTTGTACTGTTTGTACAGTTAGATTCTTTGATAAATCGTAATAGAGCACATGTCATGTTGACAGCGTAAATTTTCGCAATACGTTGGAAAACATCGACTGGCATCATTGTAAGAAATTTTAGTATTCCGCCACTGTGACTTCGTTGTTACCGATATCCATTGTATTTACTGAGCTTCCTGTATGAGCCTTGTAATGCGTAACGAATTAAGTGACGACTTGTAGTCGTAAAGGTGGTTCATGCTTTGTTTGCAGTCTCAATAGTTCACTCAACGGAGACCAACGAAAGGGTGAATAGAGGAAAAAATTCGTGTAGTCGCAAATTTTGTAAAGTGTTAATGGTGAGTCCCACGAACGATACACTAAAAAATCCCCACCTGTGAGCTGTGTTTGGGGGGGGGGGGCGTTTCAAGGTCACCTTTTCTCTTGAATAACTCGAAAACAGAGGCTTCTAGATAAAATGTTTCCCAGTACAAAATTAGTCTGCATTAAAAAAAAAAAGGTCTAGTTAATTTTTCTCTGTAAACAATAGTTTATGCATTATAGAGAACGAAAAAAATGATTAAAAATAGTGTTTCAATGGTATAAAAATAATGTTTGTTGCTAAATGAAGTTGATAAAAACTAAACATTAAGCGACAGACCATGTCTACGTATAGTAAAGCCATATTAAGGGATAAATTGTGTTCTGGGGATGTGGCTGATGGCCGCGGGAGAAGCGGAGGTGGAGGGTAGAACTGTGGGGGAAGGCAGGTCGCCTTACTTCCCATTTTGTGCGCCTTCAAAACGAAGTGCGAGCAAGTGAGTCTCCAGTCTCTCTACGCCACTACATCGCAGCAGACAACTGTAGACGTTTCACAATCATACCGACCCTTCTGCGGCACACCTCGTAAACCACTGGTGAAGCAATGATCAGACACATCTGGAAGAGTGCGTGTTTTCCATAAAATGCATTGTGCACAGACACGTCTGAGAAGTTTTTCATAAAACACGTTAACGCTAAATGGGATATAGGTATTAGTTACTAATATATCTACTCATACGAAGAGAATCTACTTAAATCCGTCCGCACGCCTTACATTGTTGGTAGGGTAACTGATTGTTAGTTATCGTGTATAACCGTTGTGGCTTTCTTCTGGCAAAGGTCAGTACACCCCCCCCCCCCCTCCTCCACCTAGAGAACTGCTCACCCTTCAGTACACACACTGGATAATTGACAACACCATCCCCAGCATTTCCTGTCCGGTTCTCTTGTGTGAGAGGACAAAATAACTTCACTATGCTCGTGTTTAGTGGAGTGACTTTCAGTTTATTAAGCGAGTACTTGTTTGCCGTAGTTAAAAGACTTTTTATATGTTGTTGTTGTTGTTGTGGTCTTCAGTCCTGAGACTGGTTTGATGCAGCTCTCCATGCTACTCTATCCTGTGCAAGCTTTTTCATCTCCCAGTACCTACTGCAACCTACATCCTTCTGAATCTGCTTAGTGTATATATATGTTCCTAAAAACAATGCATGATAAGTGTTTAGTCTGTGTGAGTGATATTGTCAGTGACCCATGCAATGTTCGTGAGAAAGGAGTATGTGGATTGGTAATTGCCGGTTATTTGAAATAAGGTGGGAAAAGTGATAAGTTTCAGGAACAAGAAACGTGTTGTCGTTAACGCACCTTGCGGAAAAGAGTACACCACATCTTAAGTCAATTAAGGGATATCTAAGAGAGGCTGTTTCAGAGGAACAGCCTTCAATGTCAGCTGGAGTCAAACTTCTGCATTCAACTGAAGCGAAATTTGACTTTAAAATTAGGTGACTCTTCGTATAAGCTACCGATAGCGAATTTTTTGACAAACAGAAGAAAAAAACCCTAAAACTACGGCGAAAGATTTACAGTGTCCGATCGTTCCGTTACAATAATACAATTACAGTTCGACCAGAGGAGCCGAAGGGCGACTTAAGGAGACACCATCTGAACACGTGTCCTCTATGTTGGGAATCTACACGCTGCAGATGAAAGAATCTATTCTTTTTCTAAATGTAGAAAACGGGACACCCAGAAGTCAAAGGAGACACCATCTGAACACGTGTCCTCTATGTTGGGAATCTACACGCTGCAGATGAAAGATATCTGTTCTTTTTCTAAATGTAGAAGACGGGACACCCAGAAGTCAAAGGAATTACTACATCAGTGGAGGAAATATTCGAGTACATAGAGGGAAATGACGATTGCCAGTTCACTTCAGACGAGTTGTTGGAACGAGTTTCCGAATCATTACCTCGTATGTAGAGAGTTGAGGAATGAATGAGAGAAAATAATGGGAACCGCATTGTATTCCGTACACGATGTAGATGCTGAAAAGCTGACGTTACATGTTCCATTGGTGGTGGCACATGGCATCATGTGTACGAATACTGTACTGTTAGTCGATCTGCAGGATGATGATAATGGTGATGATAATAATACAATTGTTGATTTATGAAATGTACCCACTAAAGATATGACGTTGTTTTATAGTAACTAATGTAAAATTTCTGTGATTTATGAGTTCAGTGGGCATTAATTATTAAATTTATACCATTAAAACACTTGCAATTTTCCCATCCACTGTAATGCAGAAACTATTAGTTCTAGAAAACAAAACGAATGGGATAATTCTTGCAGGAAATATAACGTAGTTTAGTTTTGTACTGGGAAACATTTTCGACGGAAGCCACAGTTTTCGAGTTATTCGGGAAAAACCTTTAAATGTCCCCCACCAAAACACTCGCACCTCTCAGGAGGGGATTTTTTAGTACGCCATTCATGTCACCCTCACCTATCACTGTACAAAGATTTCTGTCTACAGGAGTTTTTCCCCTAATTTTCTTTTGTTGATGGAACTACAAGCTCTGGGTTGGTTTTCCTATACTCGAGAAATGCGTCCCTTATCCATATCCACTAACAGCAGAAAAAAATTTAGTTTCCAGTACACTTCAGTTTCAGATAAACTTAGAGGAGATATTGTTGGCCAAGTCCTACTCCACTGAATATATCAATAATAACGTAGAGTAACGAATTTTCGTGGGATTGGACTCCAGTACATCTTCAGTGCAGTAATTTGGCTGCGACAGCCTAAGAATTATCAAATAGACCTCATTGTATTGTATATCTTTTGTTTAGTGTGAAGTTTGTAAGAACCTCTTACATGAACGTTTTATTTATTTATTTTGTACCCCCCTTTCAGAATTTTTGTGCAGCATATATTGTACAAATACATTTGATGATGTAGTTACAATTCACATACTAATGATAACACAAGGCATGTTAAATATAAACTGGAGAACAATTTCTTAACCCTTTCATGACCGACTTAGTTTTTGCTCAGTTCTTTAAATTTTTGTTTTGTATTTTGCTTAAAGAATAGCTTCTAAGGTGAAATGTATAAAAAGTGTATGATTGCTATGACCAGTTTTTTTTAAGTATTTTATATGTCCTGTTGGTCATTAGCTGGGAGCATTGCATAGGTTTGAATAAAAACAGAGCATAAGAGAGAATATTTAATTTCAGCTGCAACTTTTGCAAAAATAATTAATTTTTGTGACCAATTTACAGAAATACAAGGGTTATATTGCAAATGATGTTTCATGTTGATTCTACCAATGCAGATATCAGAAACATTTATTTTCTATGAATTTTCGAAGCAGGGATGTGCACATAGAGGAACTTCACAGTGTATGCACATCATGTTGGTCCGTACTTCCTTCTGCTTGTGCTGCAGAACCTGCAGCGTTTACTTGTGTCTTTTACTGGGAAATGTTTTACAGCTTGATGGCGAACTTCGTCTGATACACTCTTGACATCCGGCTTGTTTCTTCTTAGAAAATTTGGTCTTCCTCTTCTTTTGATTTCATGACTGCTGTTAGTTGTCTGATAACTGAAAGGCGAAAGGATAACCGGTTGTGTCCTCCCTTATGCTTACAGTTCCACATTATGAAACTGTTAACAATTGCCAGGTCAGTTACGAAAAAGAAAAGACGATGGCACCACCTTAGAGATCGCCTTCCAATTGCATATCTCTCACACATCTGATCAAAGCGATCCACACCTCCCATAAACGTATTATACTATGAAACTGCTTTAGGACAGAAGACCTCTGATGAAGTACCATCTCTGTTTTTCCTGTTGACAAAGGTTACATCTTTTGGGCTATGATAAGTACTTAGTATTGTCACAGTCTTGTTGTCTCACCATTTTATTGCTGAGACACATCCCTTTGTTTTGAACATAAACTGCCCCCATTGTAATTTGTCTTGTTTCTTCATCATACCTGGAAGTCCCTTCCTGTTTGTCCTCAATGTTCCAACTCCAAAAAGTCCTCTTTCATTTAGTGACTTCATCAGATTGCATGATGTGAAAAAGTTATCGAACACAATTAGTCAGTGAAACTACATGTATGACTCAGTAAGATGGAGCACAACATTTTCTCCTAAAGTGAACGATGAGTCTTGGGTGTCCTTTCCAGTATACACCTCAAACTGGGTTATGAAACCTGTTTTTGAATCGGCAAGACACCAAATTTAGTAACCTCGTTTTACAGGCTTCATTGAAAGGTACTGCTTTATAGAAGAACACCCTTTGAATGGGACCATACTTTCATCAACAGCCTTGATACTTGATGGAGTCTATACTTCTTTCAAATTGTTATTGATAGCGTCAATTATTGGGCATAATTTGTGTAGTCGTTCATATCCAGCTTCATCTTTTGGTACTCCTGTAGCATTGTCATTGCAATGAATGTTTTCAGTCAGTTTTTTGAACCTGGTTTTACTCATTAGTTGAGAAATTGCACTTACACCTAAAAGTGGGTCGGTGGACGAAAAGTGACTCAGTTCAGGCAGCCTATGTATTAACATTAGAATGTGAATGGCAATAAAATATTTTATTTCTTTAATTTCAGAGTCTTTCCAATTGTAGGTGGCCTGTCTTACCCGTTTAACTCTAGTAATTTTGTCACATGTTTGAGTTGTGTGGAGGTTACATCTTTGATGTTCCTCAAACAATCATCAGTAAAAATTGTACAAAAATAATCTTTTTCTTTATCATTTTTTCCTAAATCGAACTTTATATCAGCACTTCCATCAAGAGTTGCTGATAAGTTTTCAAAATAAGTTACATTGTCAGTCCACTCTGTTTCAGTTTCATTGGCATGTTTGGTCCCATTCTCTTGTTCTGCACACACAACAACCTCATTTGCAGTGTCATTGGTAATTTCGGCGACATTTTCTTTTACTGCACACACAATACCATCATTTTCTGCCACATCCATTCTAGCACTGTCACCATTGTTGTGACGACCATAGCTAGGTGGCTCAGCCAATGTCCTAGTCGGTGTAGTATCAGTAGATGTACTTTTGGATGCATCAAGACAGGTGAGTTCATCTGCAGCTTAATCATCACCTTCTTCCTCCGAAAATTCTTCAATATCAGGAAGCGAAAAGTAATACTTAAGAAGTTCTTCATCTTTCAGATGTGACATTTCTAAAAAGAAAACGGAAATAAGGTCTGCAATTGGGCTAGCACATTGTATTGTGCAACTAATAATAATAATTATTATTATTAATATTATTGTTGTTATTATTTTTATTATTATTGTATGAATACTTTACCAAGCCAAGTGATGTAGCATCACACAGAGAAAGAAATAAAGCCAAAATGTCGAATGTATAACGAAATTATAAATAATATGCTGGACAAATATGTCCCATCGGGCATGTGATTGATATTTCATGCAGTCAAAAACTAAAAACTATTTACCAAGTCGCAGAAATATATTTTATACTGAAATTCCACGTAATATTTACAAATAAATGATAAGAGACACAATCAATACGGTTATTACGCTTACCTTGCTTATTTACAAAAGGAAAGTTGAAAAATATGAAAAAACTTTCACAAGAAGCTATCAAACAAGTGCACTGCATCGATCAACTTCCAGCAGAATGCAACTGTTTGGCGGGAAGATGTCTGTAATGGTTTCAAGAAGTAGGAAGATTTCCAGTAGATGGCAGTACACTACAGATGTGGGTTTCTATTGTCCCCTTGGTCGTGATGCACGAAAAAGTGAAGTGGGACAGATATGTTCTGCAGGTCATGAAAGGGTTAATTTTACAGTTCATAGAACACAACAGAAAGAAGTAACAAATAAACTGTTGACATACTAAGGTAAATACAAAATAGTTTAGAGTTAGAAATCATTTAGTACCTCAGGTCATTCTTAGAATAGTTTTGAAATTCTGAAATATTGTAGAAAGACGTTTCTTTCGATCATGTTTCAGTTTTTCTTTTAAAATCATTAAGTAAGACATGATACACCTGTAAAGGTGAAGTATTGAATAATTTTATGCCCAGGTATTCATAACTTGAGTGAGTTTTCTTTAATTTCGCTGTGGGCATATTGCGAGGGTTCGTTTGTGATTTAAGTTACCTCCTTGTGATGTTCAGCTCAGAGTAGATTTTCAAGGCTTTTATTGCGCTTTTAAATACACACATATTAGATGGTAAGTAGTCCGCCCCTCGTGGTCTCGCGGTAGCGTTCTCGCTTCCCGAGCACGGGGTCCCGGGTTTGATTCCCGGCGGGGTCAGGGATTTTTCCTGCCTCGAGATGACTGGGTGTTGTTGTGTCGTCTACATCATCATCATTCATCCCCATTACGGTCGGAGGAAGGCAACGGCAAACCACCTCCATTAGGACCTTGCCTAGTAAGGCGGTGCGGATCTCCCGCATCGTTTCCCTACACTCTGTAAAGAAGCATGGGACTTCATTTCATTTCCATTTCATCTTATTACAGGAGGCCTTCTGGGTAACAAATAACAAGCTTTTTTTTATCAATACATACATATTTACATTACTGATGTAAGATTCTGGTCATTGGTATTCCTTGACAGCATGACTGACACAGAAGACTCTTCGTCATCTTTGACTACTTTGCCAATCAAGACTCCAAAGACACCTTTACCTCTCTTGTAATGGCATGGAGACCAATTGGAATACCTCATAAAATGCAACAAAACAGGACTTGTAGCCAAATAAACCTTCTTACATAATAATTAAAACTATATATTCTGAATGATTATCCTGGATAACAAATAAACATATAATATTACTATTAAAGCTTGTTCATTTACATTCAAAATTAGTATGAGATTTCACTTCCACTCAACGAAATTATTTATTTCCAAAGATTGGCTACAAAATATCTGGAAAATCTCTTATCCTCGCACCTGCTGCCCCTTATAAATGAACAAATGTTTTCACATAATCCTTTTTTTAGTATATTTGCTCCACATACAACTATATGTATATCAGTCTGTAAGTCCATCTACCATCAGATGTTGATAGCAGGTGTGTAATTAATAAAACAGAGCAGATTGCTTATTTTGCCCATAAAACATGGCAGTTACATATACTGTAATGTTTGGTAATATACTGGTCAAATTCATCATTGTACACAATTAATGAAAATATGTCACTTAAATCTTATTACAGTGCTGAGTATACCCAATAGTTACCAACTAACATTCTCACTACTGGGGTCTGAAAACCTCTAGGGCTGCCCTACCTTGGGTTAATCTTGTTAAAACAAGCTTTATAGACTGGTTATAAAGAAGGGTTCAAGCAATGGAATGATTGTATGTGGATAGAGGGAGGACAGAAACTGACCCCAATAGGGGAAGAAAGAAACGAAAAGCAAGAACTAGGTGTTTAATGCCCAAAGAAGGACAGAAGACAGACCCCAAAGACTGGTACCATACCCAACCACCCCCACACCCCACCACGGACTATCGTCCTGTGGGAGGTTCTTCACTGGTGGGCCAGAGAATAGTGGTGTTCATCGATTCTACAGAATGAACACCACCAGCTTCACCACCCCAGATCCCAAAAAGTGGTCCCTACCCCCTCCTATGGAATGCCAAGGGAAAGCATAGTGCAATTATCTTGTTCGATTTCCACAGAGAAATGAGAGAAGAATAAAACTTGTGAGTGTTGTATTAAATCATACACTTGCTTATTCAAAGGTTTCAGAGACAATTGCTCACTCCTGTAGGAAGGGTATGGACTCAACGTAACAACAAAGTACAACTTCTCTTACCAAAAAAAAACTTATACGAGGGCGGTTCAGAAAGTAACCTCCGATTGGTCACAGTGCGGGTTGTGGGGGGAATAGCGACGCCATATGTGCGTTCACACACTCAACAGGTCAGTCGGCATCAAGCCGTGGTCGAGTGAACGTCGTACCTGCGCTAGTTTAGTTTTTGTGGCAGTTTGAAATGTGTGCTGAAATAGAAAACCCCGCCAAATGTGAAGTGCGTGCTGTCATAAGGTTTTTTACAGCCAAAGGATATTCTGCAGCAGCTATTCATCGTGAGCTTTGTGCCGTGTACGGACCAAGAGTTATGAGTGAAGGAGTTGTCCGTGAATGGGTACGTTTATTTAAAAGTGGACGAGAAAACGTTCATGATGAAGAGAGGAGTGGTAGACCATCATTGGTGACTGACGAACTCGTTCAGACAGTTGATGCAAAAGTTCGTGAAAATCAACGTTTCTCAATGTCGGAGTTGTCTACTGGTTTTCCACAGATTTCTAAGACTCTCTTGTATGAGATAGTGACAGCAAGATTGGGTTACCGTAAGTTCTGTGCACGATGGGTGCCCAAAATTCTTACCGACCACCACAAAACTCAAAGAATGGCCTCTGCATTAGACTTTCTGTCACGTTATGAGGACGAAGGAGAACCATTGTTAAACAGAATCGTGACTGGTGACGAAACCTGGATTAAGTACGTGAACCCTGAGACAAAAGAACAATCAAAGATGTGGGCACATTCAAATTCGCCTACCAAACCAAGAAAAGCCTCGCAAGATTTTTCTGCCAGAAAACTGATGGCAACGGTGTTTTGGGATGCCAAAGGGGTGTTGTTGGTTGAATTCATGGAACGTGGTACGACCATTAATCAAGACGTGTACTGTGAAACAATAAAAAAGTTACGACGGGCTATACAGAACAAACGCCGTGGTATGCTGACTTCCGGTATCGTTTTTTTGCACGATAACGCCCGTCCTCACTCTGCTCGCAGAACAACGGCCCTTCTTGAGTCCTTCAAGTGGGACGTTATCAACCATCCACCTTACAGCCCAGACCTGGCGCCAAGTGATTATCACCTCTTCATGCATTTGAAGAAATGGCTCGGGTCACAGCGGTTTGATGACGACGAAGAGCTCAAAGATGCGGTCACAGGCTGGCTCCAGGCACAAGCGGGTGATTTTTATGCAGAAGGAATTTCAAAGCTTGTGAAGAGATACGATAAATGCCTCAATCGCTATGGAGACTATGTAGAAAAATAGTGCAAAGATGTAGTTGTAAGATGTATATATTAAAATATTTTTATTTAACTTGGTGTATTTTTTTAAATCAACCGGAGGTTACTTTCTGAACGGCCCTCGTACAACACATAGCATTTCATTTAAATAAAATCACAAGGTATAATGCCTTTATCTATAATAATTATTCAAGCTACATCTTCTTTCCCATAGTTTACGGACTCAGCTAAACACTGAATACATTTTTCTATCATTAACAAACTTCTGAGGTTATACAATCTATTAATTACCCTAGACAATTTTGAGACCATTTGAATTGTTATTATCCTTCTCTTATTCACTGCTGAGTGGTTTTAAGTCTTGAATACTGCATATAGCTTATCATTCCCTATCTATGGGTCAGTTAAAATGACTGTTTTTGGGTGTAGCATTTTGGTTATTAAGAATGGCCCCTCATGTAAAGGGTGAAATATGGTTAAATTTTTCACATTTTTCACTCTTTTTGTGACTACTGGCTAAAACCAACTCGACGCTCTTGTACTGTGTGGGTTTATCTTGTCCCATCTCTTTTTCCTTCTATCAGTCTCTCTCATTAGCAGATCATTCACATTATTGTCACGCAACACCTGTATACCTACATCCTCCTGTGGCTACTCAATCCACTTTGGGACTATCTTTCTTTTTCTTCCCCTACTACTTCCATTGAGCCACCTTTTGTAACAGAACGTGGCAACTAATTTAGTACCTTTTCAAATTGTCTCACTGTATATGTATATTTTGAATGTCTACCCATGCAGAAAGTCTGACAAAGCCTGCTGAACTCACGCATGACCTTCACTGCTACGTTACTTTGTGGATGATATTTAAAAATTAATATATGGTTCACACTTTCCCATGCCAAGAATTCTTTAAGCTGCATGGCTAAAAATTGTGTTCCATTATTCGACAGGAAATGTTTTGGTTTACCCACATGTTCGAAATGATCTCTTAGTTTCATTATAATATCATGATAAGTTGCCTTCCTTAATGGGTGTAGTTTTATTAGTTTTGCGCAGCACTGCAACACTAGAAATACTTATGTAATGACTCCTCGTCCTCTAGGCAGTTGACTGTAAAAGTCCACTAACGATAAGCCCCACAAATTACATGGAATGATGGTATACAATACAGGGTGGACACCAATAGTTTGCACCTTAACTTTCTCACATGACATCAAGAGTTTCCTAACTAGGCGATTTGTATTCCTAAAGTAGTAAAATTTATTCATATGTATTATACATTATTTTGGACACGCACACAGACATACATAAAACAGAGCAGATGCTCTGCAAATGTGGAATATGCGGGGTGAAGTCGATTTGATGCAGTCGAGTACAGTGCTATACTGTGCCTCCAAATCAGTGCATTTGTGCTATGTGTTAGTAGCTGTACTACATTTAAAAGCAATTTTAGAAGATGGAATGACAGGTTATGTCATGATCACATGGGTAGAATTGACATATAAAATCGATAGAATTGTGGAAAATTCGTATAAATTGAGAGAATATACACCGAAATGCGGTGAAATTGAGGAAGCGCTTGTGTGTCTTCTGGTCGGAGCAGAAGTATTCTTGCACATGAGAACAACTGTGCGACAGCAAGAGGAATCCGAGAAAACGTCTACATGGAAGCGAAGGGAACCAGGGAAACAGTCACTTTTTTCCGTCGAGGCAGCATTCTACTATATGTCTATTAAGGTAACAGTGATAAACTCAAGTTGACTACTGTATTTGACGCTTTTCAAAAAGACTGAGAACCTCAAAACTTACTTGTATCTGCATTAAAGGATGACATAGAATGGATGGAGTGGTCGGTTGAGATGGAGTTGTAACGAGGTACAATTTAATGGTAGACTGATGATGCATTCTAGAGAGGGGGGGGGGGGAGTTGCTGCAGGTCATTTGACCATTTTTTTCCTGATGCTCTGTCAGGATGCATCAGTTGTGTGACATTGCCTGCGTTTAACTTTAGTTTTAATTTTGTAAGTACATGTACTTTATGTAGCTCTCCTTTCCACTGCACCTATTTTATGTGGGGGAAATATTTTCATTAGGACATACAGTATATTCCAACACCAAGGCCCATGACATATGGTAAATATCTGTCTACGCTACTTGTTAAAATTAAACAAACAACAAACACAAAGAAAAAAAAACGCGCTGGCCAGCGTGTCTACTCTACTCTTACTCTACGAAACTCCCTTTTTTGTTTCTATAATCTCAGAAGCATTCTTTCGCGCCATGGTGCTCTGGTTGTGAAAGTTGTGTAGGTTTCCCTGCGAACATAAGAACAGAATGCGCAACGGCCCATAGATTACGGTTAGTTATATATTCTCAGTTGGTAATCTAGCTCTTTTTTGTGGCGATCGCCCTTAACTGTGTCTTTGTTCGGTACCTGGAGACAGATGAATCTTTTGCGTGATACTGTGATCAATGCTCAGTATCGCAGCTACCGCAGTGAGGTCTTATTATTACATTACTGGCCATTAAAACTGCTACACCACGAAGATGACGTGCTACAGACGCGAAATTTAACCGACAGGAAGAAGATGCTGTGATATGCAAATGATTAGCTTTTCAGAGCATTCACACAAGGTTGGCGCCGGTGGCGACACCTACAACGTGATGCCGATTTCTCATACACAAACAGCAGTTGACCGGTGTTGCCTGGTGAGACGTCGTTGCCACGTGTAAGGAGGAGAAACGCGTACCATCACGTTTCCGACTTTGATAAAGGTCGGATTGTAGCCTATCGCGATTGCGGTTTATCGTATCTCGACATTTCTGCTCGCATTGGTCGAGATCCAATGATGGTTAGCAGAATATGGAATTTGTGGGTTCAGGAGGGTAATACAGAACGCCGTGCTGGATCCCAATGGCCCCGTATCACTAGCAGTCGAGATTGCAGGCATCTTCTCCGCATGGCTGTAACGGATCGTGCAGCCACGTCTCGATCCCTGAGTCAACAGATGGGGACGTTTGCAAGACAACAACCATGTGCACGAATAGTTCGATGACGTCTGTAGCACCATGGACTATCAGCTCGGAGACCATGGCCGTGGTTACCCTTGACGCTGCATCACAGACAGGAGCGCCTGCGATGGTGTACTCAACGACGAACCTGGGTGCACGAATGGGAAAACGTCATTTTTTCGGATGAATCCCGGTTCTGTTTACAGCATCATGATGGTCGCATCCGTGTTTGGCGACACCGCGGTGAACGCACATTTGAAGCGTGTATTCGTCATCGCCATACTGGTGTATCACCCGGCGTGATGGTATGGGGTGCCATTGGTTACGTCTCAGTCACCTTTTGTTTGCATTGACGGCACTCTGAACAGTGGACGTTACATTTCAGATGTGTTACGACCCATGGCTCTACCCTTCATTCAATCCCTGTGAAACCCTACATTTCAGCTGGAAATTGCACGAACGCATGTTGTAGGTCCTGTACGGGCCTTTCTGGATACAGAAAATGCTCGACTGCTGCCCTGGCCAGCACATTCTCCAGATCTCTCACCAACTGAAAACGTCTGGTCAATGGTGACCGAGCAACTGGCTCGTCACAATACGCCAATCACTACTCTTGATGAACTGTGGTATCGCGTTGAAGCTGCATGGGCAGCTGTACCTGTACACGCCATCCAAGCTCTGTTTGACTCAATGCCAAGGCGTATCAAGGCCTTTATTATGGCGAGAGGTGGTTGATCTGGGTACTGATTTCTCAGGATTTATGCACCCAAATTGCGTGAAAATGTAATCACATGTCAGTTCTAGTATAATATATTTGTCCAATGAATACCCGTTTATCATCTGTATTTCTTCTTGGTGTAGCAATTTTAATGGCCAGTAGTGTAGTACATTCTCTCAAGCGACAATTTTGGGAACTTCTTGTGGCTATAGTTGTCGTGTTAGTTATCTGTATTTAATCTTACGTGATCAAGTAACTATACTTAACATTCTTATGTCAAGTTCCCACAAACTTTTCAGATTTTAGTGCGTTCATATGCCATCGTGCAGATAAGGCCACCATTATTAATCTCTCGTCTCAATAACCACAATTAAGAGTTTCACTCTACATTTTCACGGTGCGCTCTTATGTACTTTATGCTGAGCAGGCCACTAAATTGTATTAACATCAACACTTCTAAATAACACGGGAGGCAGACACATTTGTCTTCGTAAATAATGCCTATCAAATCACACACTGGTGACATCCTGTACACACGCAAATTAAATATTTCTTTATAGTTTGTCGTTCCGAAAACTGTCATTCCATTTGTACAGGTCAATCCCTTTTGCGCACTGACATCACTATGTACACAGTTAAAGAGAGATAGCTTTTCTTAAATAAACTAAGTGGGATTGTTTTGTCTTTTCCAAGCACAGATAATTTGGAATCACTAAATGGTTTTGTACTTGCTGGTGTCTCTCAGTTTAACTATTATTCTTTCCACCACAGCTTAATTCTAATCATTTTATACCAAATTACTACATCTACTTAATCTCTAAACTTATAAATGATTTATACAATGGACATCCCATTCTTCATTTGCTGGTTTACCGTCTCTTGTTTTTATTCCACGAAGTTTTTTATATGGCTTATGCGATGTAAACCAAGTGACTTCCCCTTTTTAATGGTCTCCAGTACCACTGCGTTCGCGTGTGCTAATCGCCTAATCCGTACAGGTCTGTTATCGGCAGCGAAGAATTTGTGGCGTAACCTCTTTTGTTTATTGCACAGACGGTGGGATTTTACCAACACTCGGTGGCCAATAACAAATTCTCGCTCATTTGCTTTGGTATCTACACGCCTCTTGCGCTTCTCTCCTGTCACATGAATGTTACGTAGCGCCTCTGCTACGAGGGCTCTATGCTGTTGTCGTTTCCTTGGTGGGAACATTGACTAGTTCCCTGATTCTATCTGGATCCAGTCTGTTCTTTGGTACAGAGATTGGCGGTATCAAAGTGGTACTATGAGGGAGTTCATTGATGACATCCTGAAAATCTTTCAGGAAGACATCGTATGCCTTTTGCCACAGTACAGACGGCAAAGGTTCCGTAGGTCGTTCTCTCCAAAGGATTCGAACTGGTCCTAAATCTGTAGATGAAGACAGGTTTGATCTTATGTCTCCTTAATGTTCTCTTCCAAACCTCTGATTTATATTGGGATCCATTATCTGAGAGAACCATATCGACCGGTCCCACCTGAGTTAGGAAGTCTTTGCAGAATGCTTTGCTTACTGTGAGACCCATGGCTCTCCGAAGTGGCGTCGCGTCACAAACTTAGATGTGAGTTACAATACTACTAGAATGTACTTATATCCCCTTGGCGTTGTCGTCAAAGGACCCATTAAATCTGTGGCGCGATGTGACGCAATTTCTTGGGTAATATAGGATACATCGGGGCTTGCGATGCTACAGTTGTCATCTTTACCTTTTGGCAAATTTTGCAGATGGCCAATACTTTTCTTATCCTCCCTTCCATGTTTTTGAAATAACATATCCCGCTCAGTTTCAAAAGACATTTACGAGCATCAAAGTGTGCATAGCTGAAGTGTATATACCAAATGAGTTTATTAATAACTTCTTCTGGCACACAGACCACCCACAATGACTCGTCCACGTTTGTTCTGTAAAAAATTCCCTTTCAAAGCAGGTAATGTTGGCGTATATTTGCCTGGGCACGATCCCTCCATTTTCTATTTATCTCCAGTAAGTTGGGATCTTTGTCCTGCTCTGTCCTTATATCTTGCATCATGGTAGTGATGAAGTTTTCGAACGCTACCTTTCAGAGGTAGAACAAAAAAAATGTTCGTGTTCTAATTCTTCTGCTTCCTGCTCTGTTATGTCTATGGGTGAACGCGACAGTGCATCGGCATTGACGTTAGTGGACCCTTGCACGTGCACGGTTGTGAATTCATACACTTGTAGTGCAGTAACCGAGCGCGATAGTCTTCCATAAGTGAGTTTGGCGGTCAGCAGGAATTCAAGGGCCTTATGATTGGTATAAACTTTCGTTTTCCTACCGAAGAGGAAATACCTAAATTTTTGAAAGACTCAAACTACGGCTAATGCCTCGAATTCCGTTACAGAATAATTTATTTCGCTCTTCGTCAGAACTCTGCTCCCGAACGCGGTAGTTTTATGTATTCTCTTTCCGTCTTGGTCGTACTCCTGGAAAATCATCACCCCTAATCCCTTCTTTGCACTATCCGTCGCCATGCAAAAGTTCTGAGACTAATCCAAGTGTGACAGTATAGGAGCAGCAACAAGTGCTGACTTGAGAGGATGAAACTCACAGTCTGCGCACTCGTCCCATACCCAGGGTGTCTTTTTGCTTGTCAACTGACGGAGGTGGGGTGTAGCCAAAGAAGTGACATAAATGATTTTTTTATGTAAATTGGTTACTCCTAAGAAGCCCCTTTGTTGTTTTCTAGTTCTGGGAGTTGCAAATTCTGGAATAGCTGCCATGCTTTCTAGATCAGGAGAGGTCCCTTCAGTAGTTATGACATAACCAAGAAGGTGCGCCTGACTGCTACCAAAACACGATTTACTAATATTTGCAGTTACACCCTGTTGTTTTAGCCTCCCCAGCATTTCTCCCAGTAGTGAATTATGTCTTTCTCACGTGCTCTCAGCTAACATGTGATTCTTTCTTTCAGGTTAGAACTTAATATGCTACTAAAACCTCTGATGAATGCTGCAGATGAAGTACTTAATCCAAATGGCGAACTTCGGAATAGGAAGCACTGTACAAATGCAATAAATGCAGTATATTTTCGTCACGCAGGATCGAGTTCTGTCTGCCAAAAGCTAGATCTCATATCCAATGAGGTAAAAACCATAATCCCATGGAATTTCTGGAGCAGTTCCTCTAACCTCTCAGGGCGATCTGTTTCCGGCAGAATAATTGTATTCATTTGACGCGAGCCTAAAACAAGTCAAATTCCACCATCCTTCTTCTCAACTCCTCTTATAGGACTGTTGTATTCGGATGTTGCCGGTTCAATGACGCCGTCGTCAATCATTTTCTGTAATTCTAATAAAACTCTATCCCGGTATGACCATGGAATGACATTGGGTGGAACACGAAAAGGTCTATGTTTCCTCACATTAAATCGGTATTGGTATCCCTTTACTGCCCCTGTTGTAGGTAAGAAGACTTCTGCATTATTGTGCAGTGTCAATTCTAACCCCTGCGTATTCGTTGCGTGTACGTTCTTTAGTGCTTTTACTTGATTTGCTCATGAATTTCACGTAATTGCTCCCTCTCTGTCATACAAGGTTCCCTAAAAGCTTTCTTTTCACGGTGGACATTGTCCTTCCCTGTCTGCTGGTTCGTAAACTGTAATTTTAGGCAGTTTAACTGTATTTGTGCCTTTATGATTTCTTCGTAAAACCTGATCGTGATTTTGTCATTTTCTCCCATTATTAATTCACCCCTTCCCAGATCTATTATCGCCTTTTAAGCAGAGAGAAAAACAAACCTACGTTTCTAGCATTTGCAGACTTAGAGAAAGCTTTTGACAATGTTGACTGGAATACTCTCTTTCAAATTCTGGAGGTGGCAGGGGTAAAATACAGGGAGCGAAAGGCTATTTACAATTTGTACAGAAAGCAGATGGCATTAATAAGAGTCGAGGGACATGAAAGGGAAGCAGTGGTTGGGAAGGGAGTGAGACAGGGTTGTAGCCTCTCCCCAATGCTATTCAATCTGTATATTGAGCTAGCAGTAAAGGAAACGAAAGAAAAGTTCGAAGTAGGTATTAAAATCCATGGTGAATAAATTAAAGCTTTGAGGTTCGCCGATGACATTGTAATTCTGTCAGAGACAGCAAAGGACTTGGAAGAGCAGTTGAACGGAATGGACAGTGTCTTGAAAGGAGGGTATAAGATGAACATAAACAAAAGCAATACGAGGATAATGGAATGTAGTCGAATTAAGTCGGGTGATGCTGCGGGAATTAGATTAGGAAATGAGACACTTAAAGTAGTAAAGGAGTTTTGCTATTTGGGGAGCAAAATAACTGATGATGGTCGAAGTAGAGAGGATATAAAATGTAGACTGGCAATGGCAAGGAAAGCGTTTCTGAAGAAGAAACATTTGTTAACATCAAGTATTGATTTAAGCGTCAGGAAGTCGTTTCTGAAAGTATTTGTATGGAGTGTAGCCATGTATGGAAGTGAAACATGGACGATAAATAGTTTCGACAAGAAGAGAATAGAAGCTTTCGAAATGTGGTGCTACAGAAGAATACTGAAGATTAGATGGGTAGATCACGTAACTATTGAAGAGGTATTGAATAGAATTGGGGAGAAGAGGAGTTTGTGGCACAACTTGACTAGAAGAAGGGATCGGTTGGTAGGACATGTTCTGAGGCATCATAGGATCACCAATTTAGTACTGGAGGGCAGCGTGGAGGGTAAAAATCGTAGAGGGAGACCAAGAGATGGAATACAATATACAGATTCAGAAGGATGTAGGCTGCAGTAGGTACTGGGAGATGAAGAGGCTTGCAGAGGATAGAGTAGCATGGAGAGCTGCATCAAATCAGTCTCAGGACTGAAGACCACAACGACAACAACAACAACAAGCAGAGAGAAAGTCAACTCCAACAATTATGTCTGCTGTTAATTTTGGTGTAACAAGCAGATTTGCCGTTAGTTTATGTTCTTGGCATTCAAATTCGATTTATGTCTATTGTGAAAACTCTGTGCTCTTCTTCATTAGTGCGCCTCTCACCTTCGACTTCTGTACTGCTAGTGTTGGTGGATACACAGAGTCTCTACATTTGTTATAGAGTGAGTCTGATATCGCCGACTCCCACTATCTACTATCGCAGTGCAGTTAATGTTGCCTATTTTTATCCTGACCATAGGGCAAATTTCCGCTCTACATTTTGCCTCCTTCTCTTCTAACAGCAGTTTTCCTTCATGTTCATATTGTAAAATATTCACCTGACTGTATCCGATGCTGTTTTCGGGCTGTTTCTTGTCTTTCCCGATCTCTGGCCTTGTCAGTCATCGTTTCCTACTTCTTCCACCTGTATACGTCCAGGATTTGGTGGACGAATGTCGACTCCTTGTCCATTCTCGACACGACCACCCAAATGTTCCCTCTCAGTTCTGTGGCTGTCTACTGACTCTATTATTTTTACAAGTGGGATTGCTGCTGGCTTGATTCTTTCGTTGGAAATTTTGTTGCGTTGTCTGTACCCGTCATTATTCCAATCCTGGCCTCATGATTCTGTTTTGATTATCCCGATTCGGATTCTGGGTTTCTCTTTTATTCCTTTTGTCCCTGTTCTGCTGCTTGTCAAAGGCAAATTCTAATTCTCTGAGCGTGCCTTTAGACAACTCCATATTGTCACCGCACCTACCGGCTTGCGTTTGCAGTTATGTTATTGGTAACTTCACGTAACATAGCAGATTAATTTCTGCTTGACTGCATGGTTCATCTAAATATTGGTTCTTTTTCGTCATGTTTTCAAAAAACTTGACCGGACTGCAGAACCCCGAATTTTCAAAATTCCTGCTCATCATCGTCTCTTGCTTAATTCGGTCTTGTGTTTCTCTAGACCAGTACTTATTGAGAAACGCTGTGCGGAACTCTTCATATGTTTTACAAGTTCTTGCTATGTTTGTCATCCATTCGGCGGTTGCACCTTCCATATGCGAGCAGACAAAATCTAAGTGGTATCTGAAAGGCCAATGGGGTGGTAAACTCAGATCAAATTGTTCTATAAATGTCTTGGGATGTATATATTTCCGTCATCTTTATAGTGTTGGAACCTTCTGACTGAAATGAAGTGCTTGGAGTCAAAATTTTCTTCGGAGTTTTTAACTACTCTCTCATTAGTGAGATTTCGCGTCTATCGCGCGCTTCCTCAGGTCCACTGTGCCGGCTGTGTTCACTCCTCATTTCTACAGCGCAATCATTGCCGGTATTATTCGACAAGTGTGCGGTAGTACGAATTAACTGGCTGCAGTTGTCCATGTCGAATATGGCGTTATTATTCGCATGGTTTGCGGCATGCGAGGCTGTTTGATTTTGTGTGGTTATATATTCCATGCCATTGTTGGCCACGCCATATTCCTTTACTGTCTTTACGCTGTGTATCACACTACTGTCCGACACTCTACTTTCTGTTTGTACAAGATTGTGCTGTACCGAATTTGGTCTGGTTCCTATCGTTCTCGCTGTTCTTACACTACTATTACTCTGGATTTCCGTATTTTCTGAACTTTTATATTGAGACTGTATTTCTTCGGCTAGTTGTTTCATTTCCATTTTCATGCTTATTCGGAGTTGCTCTAATTCCGCATTAGATACTTCATTCGGCGGTGTCTTTTTCGCACGCAGTTACGTCTCTTCGCTGCGCCTTATCCTACTCTGCAATTTATAAATGGCCCTTTTTACTACTTTTGCTGTTTGTAGTGTCTCCTCCTCAGTAACATGAGCAATACGTTTCGCGTTTCTTGCTATTAATTTAGCTTCATTAGCAGTTCTTTTTATCTCTGCTACTTCGCGTACCGCCGGCCGTTATGGACGAGTGGTTCTAGGCGCTTCAATCTGGAACGGCGCGACCGCTACGGTCGCAGGTTCTAATCCTGCCTCGGGCATGGATGTGTGTGATGTCCTTAGGTTAGTTGAGTTTAAGTAATTCTAAGTTCTAGGGGACTGATGACCTAAGATGTTAAGTCCCATAGTGCTTAGAGACATTTGAACCATTTTTTCGCGTACCAATTTGGCTTGCAATGTAACTATCTCGTCTTTGACGTCTTTTGTTTCTGTCTTAATTTTTTAAATATCCATACTAACTTTGTCCATCATGTTGTGAACCTTTTTATTGCCGTCGTCTATCGCTTTTCTAGTTTCTTTGGGAAACGCGAGTATATTTGCCATTCCTGTCGCTTCAGCAACTTGCACGTTATTTGACGCAATTGGTTCTGAACAAGCGGGGACATACCGGTATTTTGTTCAATCAATCTCTTCGTGTCTACTATAACCTGAGGCATTAATGCGTGCCGACGCATTCGATCGTGGTCGGATGTAGCAATTACTGGAGCTTTTGTGTCCACATGGATTAACTACACCGTAGTTTCTGATGTTTATTACTGCATCCACGTGTTCCCGAGTTTCTTCCTCGATATCAAAATGTTAAAGTGTGTGTGAATTCCTATGGGACCAAATGCTGAGGTCATCGGTTCCTACTTAAGATAACTTATGCTAAGAACAACACACACACCCAGTCCCGAGGGAGGACTCGAACCTACGGCGGGAGGGACCGTGCAGTCCGTGACATGACGCATCTAACCGCGCGGCCACTCCGTGCGGCTCCTCGTTATCAGATTCTCCTCCCGTGGCTTGGCTTTATCTACCTACCTCCAGAAATTCTCTGTGATCCGCGTTTATCTCATCGGTTCCCTGCGCACCTAGCATTCTCAATTCTGTATCGTTCCACAGATTTTCGTTACTCCTATGTGCTTCCGCCATTTTACTATTAATCCTGTCTACAGTACTTGCTTGTTTCTCTAAACGTTCTTTAGCTCTCGTTAGCATGAGGAGTAGGGTTACTCGATATTATCCCTCACGTGCAAATTTCCCTCACACAAATAATTATTAAATTGTCACTAGCACACATACAAGAAAATAATTTAATAATCACTTAATTTTTCTAAGACAACGTCGTGCTTGAGCAGTGATATGCACAAACACATACGAGGATAATCCCAAAAGTAAGGTCTCGTATTTTTTTTTTAAGTAGATAGACCTGTTTATTTCTACAGTGGTTTACATCAGTTTACGGGTTGTACATTTTTTCGACATAATCACCATTTCTGTCCATGCATTTTTGTAGACGCTGTGGCAGTTTTTGTATGCCCATGTCATACCAGCCGTCGCCATGCCGTTCAGAAAGTTATGAACCTCTTCTTTCACCTCGTCGTCGGAGCTGAATCGCTTTCTGGCCAAATGTTCTTTTAACATAGGGAACAAGTGATAGTCACTGGGCGCCAAGTCAGGACTACAGAGCAGGTGGATGATTACGTTCCACTGAAACTGTTGTAGGAGAGCAACGGTTTGCCGAGCGATGTGTGGGGGAGCGTTGTCATGGAGAATGTGTACGCGCTTGCTCAGCATTCCTCTTCTCCGGTTCTGAATTGCCCGTTTGAGTTTTTTCAGAATCTCACAGTACATGTCAGCGTTAATTGTGGTCCCAGTGGGCATAAAGTCAACCAATGACACCCCTTTGGGATCCCAAAAAGCGATTGTCATGATTTTACCGGCAGACTGTGTTTGTTTGAATTTCCGCAGCTGTGGCGAAGAAGGATGCCACCACTGGCGTGATTGTTGCTTGGTCTCAGGTGCAATGTGGTATGCCCAGGTTTCGTCACCCGTGACAATTGAGTTCAGAAAGTTGACCTGTTCGGCTGCAAGGCGGTGAAGAAATGCGCGGGATGCATCAACACGTTGCCGCATATGGTCCTCAGTCAGCATGCGTGGCATCCATCTTGCGCACACCTTCCAGTAGTTCAATGTTTCCGTTAAAATTCAGTGAGCGGTGCTTCGGGAAAACTCAGGAACCAAAGTGCAGACATCATCCAGAGAGATCCGCCGATCTTCACGCATGCTTTGCTCAACCTTCAACACTGTCTCCTCAGAAACTGACCGTTTCCCGCTCCTTTGTTCGTCGTGAATTTCGGTTCGACCAGCTGCAAACTTTCTACACCACTTACGAACATTTCTGACATCCATGCACGACTCACCTACACGTCCGTCAATTGGCGATGGATTTTAATCGGCGCAGTGCCGTTTGCGTTCAAAAACCGAATAACTGAGCGCAATTCGCACTTGGCGATAACATCCAATAGCAGCTCCATTCTCAACGGTTGCCAAGCCAATACTGAGCGCCTCAGCGCGGCTTGTGCATGTTTACACACAGCGCGTGAAGCACTCTTCATAACAGTGTGACCAACTGCCCCACGAACAGAGTTCTGTACTTATAAAAAAATAGGAGACCTTACTTTTGGGATTACCCTCATATATAAAACACTCCTTAACTACTATAGCCAGCGAGCAAACGCTCAAGCGCGGCAGTAACTCTAACAAATTTGTGTAAGACACTGAAGCCAGCGAGCAGACATTCAACAGCGGCAACAGATGCAAATATTATTACATTATCTATAATAAAACGTTTGACTCTACGCATGTATGCATAAATTATTCAACCAACCTGAAATCACAATTAATCTGTACATATTTTATTCACACTTGGGTTTTAAATTGCTACATCTACAAATTTTGCTGACTGTTCCTCAGGATTCACAGAAACTCATCCTTGCAGGGTCAGCCATATCTAACGTACGTCCACTTCTTCTACTGGCTATTGATGGCGGAGACTTACCATGAGTACGTAAAAGTGATAATTTCTTCTTCTTCCTCTTCTTCTTGGTTGGCTCTATAGTCCCTGAAGAACCTTAGCCTCCAGTATCACCTGCCTCCATTCTTCTCTGTCCATCGCCTTCTTTCTCCAATTTTTTATTCCCATCGGCTTTATATCTTCTTCCATATCGTCCAGCCGCCTTTTCCTGGGTCTACCTCTTCTTCTCCAATCAGATTTTCCCATGAAAACTTTCTTGACACTCAGAGTTTCTGGCATTCTCTGTACATGTTCTACCCATCTTATTCTTTCCTGCTTAATTTTAACAACAATATCCATCTGTCTAAAAAATGTTTGTAGTTCTACATTTGTCCTTACTTTCCAGCCATTGTCCTCTCTCACTGCTCTAAAAATCCTTCTCAGTATCTTTCTTTCCCCTCTCAATAACCGATTCTCCTCCTTTAATGTCAATACCCAGCCTTCTGATCCATATATTACTATAGGTCTTAATATAGTAGCGTATATTTTGATTTTTGTATTCCCACTAACATTCCTGGAATTAAATACATTCTGCAAGGCAAAACAGCAACGATTTCCACTCGCTATCCTTTCTTGAATTTCTACTGCTACTTTATTGTCCCCCATTATTACAGAACCTAAATATTTAAATGTTTTCACTCTTTCATATTCTTTCCCATTCATTACTATTCAATTCTATTGTCAGTTTATATTGGGTTCCCCCCATCACCATATACTTTGTTTTGTGTATGTCTACTTCTAAACCCACTTCTCTTGCTGCTTTCTCTAACGCATTGTTGTTCCCCATTAGTGCCCTTACATTTCTTGCCATTAATGCTACATCATCCGCATATGCTACCACATGAACTTCCCAGTTAAGTATTGTTCTTCCTGGGATTATCGGCATTTGCCGCATCACCTTTTCTAAAACTAAATTAAATAGCATTGTAGAGATGACATCTCCCTGTTGTAGCCCCCTCCATACTTGGAATTCACCAGACAGTTTTCTTACTTTACACACTGTTGCTTTCGTTGTCATTTCTTTTAAATTGACCAGTTTTAGTGGGATTCTAAATTCTTTCATGATGTGTATAATTTTCTTCCTGTGTAGGCTGTCGTACACTTGCTTAAAATCAATGTACAACTGATGTAGTTGCTTGTCATACTCATAAAACTTCTCTATCACTTGTCTTAATAAAAATATCTGATCCATCGTGGATCTGTTCCTCCTAAATCCAGTCTGATAGTCCCCAATATCCCTTCTATCATCCCTTCAAGTCTGGAGGCTAAAATTTTACTAAATATCTTATACGTTACGTCCAAGAGAGTGATTCCACAATATTTGCTATATTCTGATTTGTCGCCTTTTTTATTTAATGGGCAGGTAATTCCTATATTCCAATCCTTAGGCATTACCTCCTTTATCCATATTTCCTTTATTAATTCATGGACTGCCTCCTCCATTTTCTTTCCCCAATGTTTTAATAATTCGGCCTCTATTCCGTCTTCTGCTGCTGCTCTTCATAGCATTCTTCACTTCCTCTAGCTCTAGTATTACTTCGTCTTCCCGATCCTCTATATATAACTCTGATTCCAATTCTGAGTCCTGTTCCCTTTCATTCTCAGTCATGGTTCTGTTGTGTCGGTAGCTGGGCCGACACCGTGAAGTTGAGATGGCTGAAAATAATCTCTAGACTAACGCTGTAGCCGATAGGGCACGCACGGCTAAAGCAGACGGGCGTGAAGTCTGGAACATGAGAACTTATAAATGAATAAGAAGAAAAGTATGTAGATGCTTATTACTTATCTTTTTATTAGTCCTTGGAATACATCTCTCTTGAATACTCGTAAGCTATAGGCACTGATACAAATGGCGCCTTGCTAGTTCGGAGCCATTAACTTAGCTGATGGCTATTCTGTCTCTCGGCTAATGAGAGAGAAAGGCTTCGTACATCTGGTCGGTAGCTAGGTTCTCGTACAACTGGGCGATAGCTAGGTTCGCGTACAACTGGGCGATAGCTAGGTTCGCGTACAACTGGGCGATAGCTAGGTTCTCGTACAACTGGGCGATAGCTAGGTTCGCGTACAACTGGGGCGAGTCCACTCTCGTATCACGAGACCTGCCTTGGTGGTGGCGCTAGGTCTGCGATCACAGTGGCGACACGCGGGTCCGACATGTACTACATGGACCGCGGCCGATTTAAGCTACCACCTAGCAAGTGTGGTGTCTGGCGGTGACACCACATTCCTCCCCCGCAAATCGGCGAACGGTCGTGTGATAAGGCTTCCGCCCGCCGTGGGGAGGACCACATGTTGACGTATGCGATGAGGTGGGGAGCCTAACAACAGGCGAGGCTGTGCCACCCGCACCCGGCCATACGGTCCGAGGGGAGCTAGGAAACGCCTGAAAAACTAGCCCAGGGTGCACGTCAACATGCGGTGTATGCGCCCGTAAAGAGACAGGAGTGACCGAAGGATCAACCTCCATTGCGTCGGGGTAGCCGACGCGCGATGACGTCATGTGGTCCGGAGCGGGCGGGAGTTCCATGGCGGAGGACAGCTGGTCACGGGAAGCGATCGGCGGCGCGTGACCCTGGGAGACGCTTGGCGGCTGCAACGAAGCGGCGAATGCGGGCGGCGCTGGCGGGAGAACAAGCGGCGGCGGCGGCGGCGGCTGCTGCTGCTGCGGCTGCTGCGGCGCGTCGCCATGGGGCAAAATGGAAGGCATCGTCGGTAACACCTGGGGATGAGGCGAGCCAGTAGATGGGTCCCCAGGGCGCTGACCGGACGGCACCGTCGCTGAAAGCAGACGGGGAGCGGCAGAACCCGAGCGACGACAGAGGCGCAGCTGATTGAGATGCCGACGCACCTCACCAGAGGCCCCCAAAACCAAATACATCGCGCGGCCGAGGCAGCGAAGAATGCGCCCTGCGAGCCAACGCCGTGAACCTCGATAGTTGCGATAAAATACAACGTCGCCTGGAGCAAAAGCAGGAGTCTGCCGCTGCACAGGAACCTGATGCGGCGGATGCAGCAAAGACATCAAGGTGCGATGAGGACGACCGTGGAGCAACTCAGCCGGCGAGCGACCATCTCGGGGCTGAGAGCGATACGAAGACAAAAAGAGCAACAATGCGTCCTCCCGAGAATGCGACTCTTTCAATTTCAACATCTGTGACTTGAAAGTCCGGACCAATCGTTCAGCGGCACCGTTGGACTGAGGCGAAAACGGCGCGGATGTCAGATGTTGAATACCATTGGCCTGGCAGAATGACTGAAATTCTGCGGACATGAATTGTGGGCCATTGTCGGAAACAATAGTCTGCGGAAGACCTTCAATGCAAAAGATAGCAGACAACGCTTGGATGGTGGCGGAGGACGTCGTGGAAGACATCCGGACAACAAAAGGAAAATTACTGAAGGCATCGACCAGAACCAACCATCGAGCATTCCAGAATGGACCAGCAAAATCAATGTGCAAGCGTTGCCAAGGGGAAGTGGCTTTTGGCCACGCAAAGACTTTCCGCGGCGGTGCGGACTGTTGTTCGGCACACGCCGGGCACGAAGAACACATATTCGTAATCGCAGCATCGATTCCGAACCAAGTACAGTGCTGACGAGCAAGTTGTTTCGTTCGCACTATACCCCAATGTCCTTGGTGAAGAAGCCGTAAAACAGAGGACTGTAACGAACGTGGGACCACGACTCTGGACTGATCATTATCAGAACGCAACAACAAAACACCACGTCGAACAAAAGGTCTCTCCTTGTGAGCAAAAAATCGGCGAACCAACGGATCCTCGATCCGAGACTTTGACAAAGGCCATTGCGTAGCAACAAAACGTAAAACAGTAGCAAGGACAGGGTCAGCAGCTGTGGCTGTAGCGACACGACGAAAATCAATCAGAAACGATTCGACCACTTCATCGGTTTCCGAATCAATGAACATGCAAGCAAGTTCGGAAGAATCGAATGCTTGATCCTCAGCAACAGGCAAACGGGACAACGCATCGGCGTTTCCGTGCTTAGCAGTGGACCGATACAAGATATCGTAGCGGTACTGCGAGAGGAAAATAGACCAGCGAATGAATTTCTGCGCTGTACGTGGAGGTACAGGCTTGGTCGGATGAAAAAGCGAAGTCAAAGGTTTGTGGTCTGTGATGATGGTAAAGTGACGACCATACAAGAAATCATGGAACTTAGTAACACCAAACACGAGAGCCAAAGCTTCTTTCTCTATCTGTGAATAATTTCTTTGCGCAGACGAGAGCAATTTGGACGCAAAGGCAATAGGGCGATCATGGGAGCCAACTTTGTGCGCAAGCACAGCACCGATCCCGAAATCCGATGCATCTACCATCAACAAAAGGGGTTTCTGGGGATCGAATGGCGTAAGGCAAGTATTAGAAAGCAACGCCGATTTCAACTGGCGAAAGGCGCGTTCACATTCCGTCGTCCAGACGAACGGAACACCTTTACGGCGTAAGCAATGAAGCGGAGCTGAAATAGAAGAGGCATTGCGCAGAAAGCGATGATAATAATTAAGTTTACCCAACACACTCTGTAGCTGTTTCACATTTTGAGGGGAAGGCAATTCTTGTATGGCACGGAGGTGCTCTGGACTCGGATGTATGCCTTGGGCATTAATGACATGTCCCAGGTATGGTAAGTCACGAGCAAAAAACACACATTTGTCCTTCCTCAAGCGAAGACCATTTTGCCGCAAGACCTGAAATAATGTTCGTAAGTTCGCAAGATGATCTTCTTCTGTCTGTCCGGAGATCACTATATCGTCCAGATAGTTTGCTGCAGTAGGGACCGACGCACAAATAGTTTGTAAATATTGCTGAAACAAGGCAGGGGCGGATGCACACCCGAATGGCAGTCTTTTGAAGCAGTACAATCCAAGATGCGTGTTAACCACCAATACGCACTGGGATTCGTCGTCCACTGGTATTTGCAAGTACGCATCGGCTAGGTCCAACTTTGAAAAATATTTTCCCGGGCACAGTTTAGCAAAAAGATCTTCCGGGCGGGGCAAAGGAAAAGTAGCAGTCACTAGCTGTGGATTCACTGTGGCCTTGAAGTCCACGCAAAGTCTCAATTTTCCGGAAGGTTTTGGCAAAATTACTAAGGGTGAGGCCCAGAGAGAAGCTTGCACACGTTCAATTACACCCTGTGATTCGAGATCGTGTAACGTTCTTGCGACCTCATCACGCAATGCGTGGGGAACATTGCGCGCCCTGAAAAATTTCGGTTGCGCGTTTACCTTCAGTTCTAAATGTGCTTCATAGTTTTTAGCGCAACCTAAGCCCGGTGCAAAAATGTCTGCAAATTCTTCACATACACTAGAAACACTGTCTGAAGGCACAGTTTGATTCACTGATAGCACCTGATTTACAATAGACATGTTAAACAACTGAAATGAATCTAGACCAAACAAATTCACTGCAGAAGAAGAACGAAGAACGTAAAATGACACAAGTTTTGTTTGTCCCTTGTATGTTGCAAGAAGGCTGCACTGTCCTAACACAGGAATTGTCTGTCCGGAATATGTAGTTAGCTTAACATTTGCGGAACGCAACGGAGGTTCGCCCAGTTGTTTGTACGTGTCATGATTGAGCAATGAAACTGCAGCTCTGGTATCGAGCTGGAATGGTATCACTTTGCCTTCAAAGTCTAAGTCCACAAAAAGTTTATTGTCCTGCTGACGACAAGAGCGACTGTTTTGTGCAATTGGAACAGACACAGGTACAGAATCACTCGCTAATTGACGTGATTTCCGGCGACGTCGACGCACAGTTTTTGTGGGACGAACACAGTTACTGTTAGAGAAAGTGTCACTGGACGAAGTGGAATTAACGACATGAATGTCCATAGGCGAAGGTCCACGAACCTGAGTGTCCTTGGTTCGATTCCGGCGCGAAGCAAAGGGCCTGGAATGATTGTGATTGTCTGATCTGAGCTTTGTCTGGCAAACACTTTGAACATGTCCTTTCTTATTGCAGAAAAAGCAAATAGCTTGGCGTGACGGGCAATGTTCACGCGAATGTCGAGTAGCACACCGCGGGCATGATTTCACTGCATTTGTGGGCTGGCGCGGCACACCTGGCGTAGCACGCGGCGGTCGCTGTGTCGACGTGCGCAAGGCCCGGTTACCGGGCCGCGCAGCGCGTCCAGCGGGCCGGTTAATGTTACACACGGCTGGCGAAGTTTCAAAAGATTCCTGAGCACAGTCAAGTGTGTCCTGTCTATCCAATATGTCTATTACTTGGTGAAGGGAGGGATTAACTAGTTTCAAAATTTGCTCCCGTATGCGAACATCAGAAACGTTCTGTGCAATTGCATCACGCACCATTGTATCTGAATAAGAAAGACCACAGTCACATTCAAAGGCACAGTCCCTAGTAAGTCCTTGCAATGTTGCTACCCACTCCCTATTAGTTTGACCGGCCGTACGTTTTGTACGAAAGAACGTATACCGTTTTGCAACCACATTAACTGTTTCTTTGAAATAGGCATCTAATGCAGACAAAATTTCCTCGTAGGACAAAGTTGCTACGTCGCGTCGGGGAAACAATTTCACTATCACACGGTATGTGGACACACCGACACAAGAAAGCAAAAACGGCTGCCGCTCATTACCTTGAATTCTGTAGGCAGCAAGGTGAAAGTTGAACTGGCGCGACCACTCGTGCCAGGTCTCATCGGCTGCCACGTATGGTCGAAAGGGAGGTGCAACAGCGTTTAGTGGCAGCGGTAGCGAAGAAGCGGCGGCGGCCGCATCGGTTTGAATGGTACGTTGACCCTGGACGAGCTGTCCAAGGGCATCCAGTAACGCCTGCGTCTGCTGATTCTGCAAGCGATAAAATTCGGACAGTACATCTGGAGAATGTGGCGAAGCCATGACACAATTAAATGTAAGCAATCAGAACACTTTAAATCGTCGCCAATAAATGTTGTAAACGAATTAATACAAACTCTTTTGCTCGTCGCCAATAAATGTTGTGTCGGTAGCTGGGCCGACACCGTGAAGTTGAGATGGCTGAAAATAATCTCTAGACTAACGCTGTAGCCGATAGGGCACGCACGGCTAAAGCAGACGGGCGTGAAGTCTGGAACATGAGAACTTATAAATGAATAAGAAGAAAAGTATGTAGATGCTTATTACTTATCTTTTTATTAGTCCTTGGAATACATCTCTCTTGAATACTCGTAAGCTATAGGCACTGATACAAATGGCGCCTTGCTAGTTCGGAGCCATTAACTTAGCTGATGGCTATTCTGTCTCTCGGCTAATGAGAGAGAAAGGCTTCGTACATCTGGTCGGTAGCTAGGTTCTCGTACAACTGGGCGATAGCTAGGTTCGCGTACAACTGGGCGATAGCTAGGTTCGCGTACAACTGGGCGATAGCTAGGTTCTCGTACAACTGGGCGATAGCTAGGTTCGCGTACAACTGGGGCGAGTCCACTCTCGTATCACGAGACCTGCCTTGGTGGTGGCGCTAGGTCTGCGATCACAGTGGCGACACGCGGGTCCGACATGTACTACATGGACCGCGGCCGATTTAAGCTACCACCTAGCAAGTGTGGTGTCTGGCGGTGACACCACAGGTTCCTCCTTCTTTATCGCCTTCTTTTCCATCAAGCAGTTCGGTAAAATACTTTTGTAACCTTTCTAGGACTTTGCTTTTATCGCCAATTAGATTTCTGTCCTTATCCTTATAGAAAAATGCTCATGGTTGGAAACCTTTCTTCAAATCTCTTGTTCTTTCATAGAACCTTCTGAACTCTTTATTGTCTCCCATTTCGTCCAGCTGCTCTATCCTTCTCATTTCATGCTGCCTTTTCTTTACCCTACAAAGCTTATCTGCTCTTTTCCTCTTTTCTCTGTATTCTTCTGCTGCTAACCTCGTGCTCCTTTGCAACATTCTCCATCTCGCTTCATTTCTCTCGTGTATTACCGTTAAGCATTCCTCGTCAAACCACTTAACCACCCTTTAGCGTTGTTCTCTCCCCAGTATCTCTTCTGCAGCTACGCTAATGGCAGTTTTCAACGACTTCCATTTAGTTTCCACATTATCTTAATTCCCTTTGTTTCTTCCTGCTTTCAATATCTCTTCTAGTTTCTTCCTATATTCTTCCTGTGTCTCGCTCGTTTGGAGTCTTTGTATATTGTGTTTCATTATTATCTGATTCCTTTGGTTTCTTACCAAATCTATCTTCTGCCTATATATAATTCATACTAAGTAGTGGTCTGTGCCTCCATGTGCCCTTTGCTGCTGCTAACTTCCATAATATCTGATGCATGCCGTTTGTCTACAAGTACATGATCTATTTGGTTTCTTGTGTTTCCATCTGGTGATACGCATGTACATTTATTACTATCTTTCCTTGGGTTATAGGTTCTTTTTATTGTCACGTTCTTCCCACTGGCGAAGTCAATCAGTCTGAGCCCATTGTCATTACTATCACTGAGTAGGCTTTCCTTTCCTATTATACTTCTATATACCTCTTCTTTCCCTGTTTTTGCATTTAGGTCTCCAAGTATTATTTTCACATTGTGTCTTTGAACTTTATTAGTTTCTTGTTCCAATTTGGCATAAAATATATCCTTTGCATCTTCATCTGCCTCCTCCATAGGGACGTAGACATTCACTATTGTAACATTAAATAATTTTGCCCTTATCCTTAGAGAACACATTATGTCACTTATTGCTGTAAAACCAATTACATTAGCCTTCATAGACCTATGTAGAAGGAAACCAGTGCCATAAAGGCCTGTATCTCCACCGCTATACATCATTAAATGTTCCCCTGATTCTATCATTCCTTACCCTTTCCATCTAGTTTCTTGTATTGCTGCTATTTTCACTTGATTCGAATCTAGATCATTCCCAATTTCTTGTAGCTTGCCAGGCCTCTTGAGTGTCCTCACATTCCAGGTGGCTATCCAAATATCCATGTTCCTTCTCTTTAACCGTTTATCTCGCTGGGTCGTCGACAGGCAATCCTTTCCGTTCTGAGGCAGGTGTATAGTATCTGCAACAGCACTTTTTCCTGGGTGGGGTTGTTAGCCTCACGCCTAACCCCCGACTTGGAGGACCTGGATTTTTTTTTTAGGGTTTACTCCCCTAGGAGGGTTGGCTTCCCTACGCCTATAGAGCCCCACCTGCCCTACGTTGTGGGACACAATTTGTCTGACTCCTCCATCGAGACCAATCTGGCTTGGGTTACCCTGTCAGTAGCTACACTACCGCCGGCACAGCTCTCTAGTTCGTCAGAGGGCGCAAACCCTCCCGCCTGGCACTGAAGGTGCCTACAATAAGGCGGTGTCCCCTGGGAGAGCAAGTGATAATTTGCGCAATGGATATTTTAACGCTACTGAAGTCGCCCTGGCACTTATATGTCCCTCAGTAGGAGTATGTTATTCTCATTAATTATGTAAATTGTCATGTGATAACCTACCTGTTTCCTAATCTTATTCTGTGGATACGATAGTAGTAGTAGTAGCTTTATTCATCCATAGATCTCTCTTTAAAAGGATGTAGGACATATCAAAGTATTTACAAGTTTAGACCAATTTAAAATAAGCTAATTCATATACACATATGTTTACAGACTTCTAGTTAGAGACAACCATCAGATTTACTCCTGGTAAACAATACATTTCTTACAAAGTAATATAATGCCACACTGTTCAGTCATATCTCACTGTCCGTCTCTGCACTCACTATACACACATTGTTTCATAACACTCCAGTCACTACACACACACACACACACACACACACACACACACACACACACACACACTGGTGACCTCTGGGCCATTTTCAGTACCGCAGCTTTTCATTTGCTATCCTGAAAAACTGAATCAGCAGTCCTCCATAATGAGTGAGATGTTGGGCTCAGAAAGAGGTATTAGCATTGTGCTAGGCATAGCTTGAGAGTAAGTATTTCTAGAAAGGAAAAAAGAAGGAAAAAAACAAAGTGAAGGTATTATGTGGAATGTTGGATGTTTTATAGTCATCATTATTATTTATTTGTTTAACATTTTTTTGTCACACCCCTACTCTGTTTTACCTAAGTAATACTTCAATGTATAAAATGCATTCCATAACAGGTACTTTTTAGCTGCCTTTTTAAATAAACATACTTTTGCAATTTCTTTAATCGCTTTTGGTAATTTATTGTACAGTTTTATTCCTTGGTAGAAAATGCTGTTTTGAGTTTTATGTTTATTTTTTCTTGGTAAATGTAAGTTGAGTCTATCTCTTGTTGCATGGTCATGGACAGAGCTGTTTGTGCAGTAATTTACCAATGTTATTTTTGATGTGTACAACTGAATGTTAAATGTATTCACATGGAGCAGTTAAAATCCCGAGTGTTTTGAACAGATCTTTACAATGAGCTCGACTAGTATTTTTGGTTATTATTATTATGGCTCTTTTCCAGAGTTTGAAAACTGTATTAATATTTTGTGTGTTTGTTACCCAAAAAAGACTGTCATAACTAAGAATTGAGTGTACATATGAATAATATATAACTGAAATACACTGCATATTACACACTGATGATAGGATTCAAAGGGCATAACATGCTGATGACATTCTGTTTGCAACTACCTTTGTGTGTTCACACCACTTCAACTGAGAATCAATATTCATTCCTAGAAATTTTGCATTTGTTACACAGTCTGTAGAGGTGCCATCTACATTTAACATTGCCATTTTTCCTCTTCAAACTGAAATTCGTGGCATTAGTTTTCTTTATGTTCAATGTCACTTTATTGCTTATTGACCAATCATAAACTTCCTTGAGAGTACATTTGCTTTCTCAGCAAGGAGTTGGCTTGCTTTCTCAGTGACTATAATATTGCTCTCATCAGCAAAGAGAATTTTTCAGCATGAGTAACACTTCTGGGAAAGTTATTGGGTATATCAGGAATAGTATTGGTCCTAATATGCTACCTTGTGGAACCCCTACATTAATGTATTTTGGTTCTGGTAAGTGTTTTACTGAATGTTTAGATCTATTTGACTCTACACTTCGTACCCTATCTGCTAGGTATGATCAAAACCAATCATTAGCTACTCCTCTTATTCCTAATGCCTCTAATTTGTTTAATAGAATCTTGTGGTCGACTGTATCAAACGCCTTAGAAAGATCCAAAAATATCCCTGTAATACACTCATCTTTATCAAGAGTATCAAGTACAACTTTTGTGAATACTACTATGGCTGACTCTGTATTTTTGCCACTTCCAAAACCAAATTGTGATTCGCTTAAAAGATTGTATTAATTCAGGTAATTAATTAATCTGTCTTTCATAATTGCTTCTATTATTTTTGAGAATACTGACAGCAAGGAAATGGGCTGGTAATTTCTATGTCTTCTGCATTACCTTTCATAAGCAAAGGTGCAACTATTGCCTGTTTTAACTGCTCTGGAAATGTCCCCGATGGGAAGGATTAATTTATTATATTTTTTAAGGGCCCCTGTATAATCCCTATCCATTGGTTCAGTACACACATTGGTACTTCATCTAAGCCTAGTGACTTTTTATTTTTTAGTTTTTGAACAGTTTTATTGGCTTCATTCTCTGTGGTTCAAAGCAACATCATTGTATTTAGTGCAACATTATTTACAGGTGTTATATTTGTTTTGGAGAATTTATCTGTAGTTTCTCTGCAGTACTTGAAAAATGCTCGTTTACATAGTTTGCTAGGTGTTGTGGATCATTTATTACTTTATCCCCCTCCCCTAGCAGTATGTTATTCTGTGTTTGTTTGCCTCTCCCCAGTTCCTTTTTTATAACATCTCAGACTGCTTTGTTTTATTCTCTGCATTATATATTATTTTGTCATTAAATGACTTTTTTACAGCAGTCAGCACTTTCCTATAGATCGTTTTGTATCTAAGATAGAAATTCTGGATCTTCTTCGTGAAACTGAGGTGTTTAAGTGTTTGTGATGATTTTTTAATACCTACTGTTATCCATCTGTTTTTGTGAGATGTTGATACATACATACATACTTTTGGTAATGCCCTTTCAAAGCTCAATTTAAACACTGTGGAAAATTTCATATTCACATTGGTTTCGTTGTATACTTCATCCCAGCTTTGTTTTTCTAGTTCTTTTGAAAGATCTTTTATTTTGATTTCTGATAGATGTCGTTTGTAGACTTGTAGTTGAGGGAATGATTCGATGCCTGATTTTACTGTTGTTATTTGACGGAGATGGTCTGATAGTCCGAGATCTTTTACAGCTACATCACATTTTTCCTTGTCTATATTTGAGGCCATATGGTCAATTACTGTTGCAGTCATTGTAGCAACCCTTGTTACACTATTGACCAATAGGGACATGCCAAAACGTTGGAGGACGTTTATGAATGTGCTGCTGGATTCATTTATGATAGTAGTGTTGATGTTAATGTCCCCACACAGAATTATGTAGACCTTTTTCTTGAGCCTTTATCTAGAACTTCTGTTAATTTATTGAAAAAAGTGTTCACACTACCACTGGGAGATGTATACATACACAAAATGATTAATTTCTTGGTGATATCAAGTCCTGTTAATTCAATAGCTGATATTTCCAGGTGTTTGTCTTCACTTACTGTATTCAGGTCATATGTTGATTTGAACTATGTTCCTTTTCTGATGCAAATGCATGAACCTCCACACCCTGAAGTAGTTTTGCAATAAGAGAGTGCCCTTTCATACAATGATAATACTACATGTTGGATTTCTGTGTCTCTTCACCAGTGTTCAGTAATACAAACTACTGTGGAGTTCAGAGATTGGAACTCAACTTCTAATAGTTGTATTTTATTTTTTATTGATTGCATGTTTTGATGGAGGATTGTTACTTTTTCCAATGATTTGTTTTTCTTTGTGAAATCTGATATGCGTGATATTTGAAGTGTTAAAAAGCTGTTTTGTGAGTGATTGTTGCAGTATTTTTTAAACTGCTGGAGATACTCGTTAGGCAGGGGAATCTGTCGTCTGGATTAATCCTAATGTTAGGATAAGCTGACAAAATCCTGTCCCCCTTTCAACAAATAAGTTATAAAATGTACAAAAGAGACAAGAAAATACTATGCAGAGACGGATTTATTAATAAGCCTTGAACCATTGGTTCCAGCACCTTGGAGATTCTTTTAGTCCACATAAACTTTTATGAAGTTTGCATATCCGATCAGTTCCATCTCTAAATCCCTCAGGCTCCTCCATATATATCTCTTCTTTTAAGAAGCTATTGAAAAGAGCAGATGTTACATCGAATTGTGCAAACTGAAGTTGCTCACTAGCACAAACATTCCAAATTGCTCTAATTGTATCATATCTAGCAACAGGACTGAACGTTTCATTATAGTCAATACCTTTTTGTTGACAAAATCCACGAACGACTGGTCTTGCTTTATAGCAATCAATTTTGCCATCAGCCTTAAGGTTAATTCTATAAACCCATCGGTTTCTAATGGGCTTACGGTCTGGTGGCAGAGGTTCCAAAGTCCACGTAACATTTTCTTTCAATGAAGTCATTTCTTCCTCCATTGCTCTTCTCCAGTGTTCACGGTCTACAGAATTAATAGCCTCTGTATAATTCTTTGGCTCATTTATTTCAACCAGCATTATTTCAATAAGGCGCTCTGGTTTCTTCAGTTGTTGCCTATTTCTTAATTCTCTAGAACTTTCTTTTGTAGGTTCCTTAAACACACTTGCATCTTCACGACCGTTCAGTTCTTCACTGTCTGTTTCACTTGGGAGTAACGCCATTGTCCTACCAGTTTTCTCAGATTCAAAACCAACATCCTTACTCCAAATAATCCGTTTTTCTGATCCAATCCACACTCGAAAGCCATCAATGCCATCAGAATAGCCAACAAAGATTCCTGGTTTTCCTTTTGGATCCCATTTCTTTCGCTTCTCCTTCGGAATATGAAAAAAATACTTCACCCCAAAAATATGAAGTTTATTTAGCTGTAACGTCTTTCCATTGAATACCTCATAAGGTGTTTTGCCATCCACACGACTTGTACCAGTTATGTTTAACACGTAAACAGCTGTGTTTACTGCTTCTGCCCACAAAAACTCAGGCAAGCTCTGAGCTAGCAACATGGTTCGAGCTAGTTCCACAACTGTTCTGTTAGTGCGCTCAGCACAGGCTTTGGTGTCCAGAGGAAGAAAAAATAGTCACCGGAAGGAACATTGTTGTCTACGAAGGACGATTTGACTTTGAAAGTAAACCAGCTGAGGACTGGAGCCCAGAATCTGTACAGAAATCATCCGAGAAGAATGATAATGCAGAAGACATCGCCGAAGAAGGTGCCAAACCAAGTGATCGGAGTCATGAAAGAATTCCCATACCAGAACTGACGAGTGACAAAGAGGAAGCTGAAAATTTATCAGAAAAGAAAACTGTTCGAGTTTCTACCAGCAAGAGGAACCCTCCTAAATATCTGAAAGACTACGCTGTTCTTGCACTCAATGCTGATTCATTTGTGGATGATGTACCGAAATGTTACAAGGAAATTGTAAACCATGAAGATAAGGAATACTGGTATAAAGCTGTACAGAATGAAACTGACTCTATAAAGGAAAACAAGACGTGGGTCTTTGTTAAATTACCGCCTGGAAGGGAAGACTATTGGCAGTAAGTGGGTGTTCAAATTAAAAAAGGACAAGGATGGAAATATAAGACACAAGGCTAGACTTGTGGCAAAGGATGTTCACAGATAAGGAGATTTGACTACGATGAGACATATGCACCAGTGGCTCAACTTGTAACTGTTAGAATAATGCTAGTTATTGCAATCCACCTAGGACTGGTTCTGGAGCAATTTGATGTCGCCAACGCTTTTCTTCATGGATTACTCAAGGAGGAAATATACATGACTATTCCCGAAGGAGTGGGTATTCCAGAAGAACTGAAAGACAGAACTGATTTGGTTTGCAGGTTACAGAAACTTTATGAAGCACCACTAGCACTGAATCACTCTATTAATACCTTTCTTATGTCTGTATGATTCACTCAGTCAGAAGCATATAAATATCTTTACTGTATGATTTTAAAGGAAGTTGTCATTTATATTGTGCTCTATGTTGATGACATTTTGATGGCAGGAAATAATAGAGAGGAAATGGACAGAGTGAAATTTAAGTTCAAGCAGAAGATCAAAATAAAGGAACTGGGAGAACCACAAGCATACTTGGGAATCGAGACTTCTATGAACAACGGAGAAATGTATCAGAACCAAATGTATCTGAACAATTTGCTACAGTGATTCAACATGCACGATTGTAATCCAGTCAAGACGCCTAAGGAAGTTAAACTGGAAATGAAGGAAGGAAAAATGATCAATAAGCCCTGCAGAGAGTTGATTGGATGTTTCATGTATGCAATGACAACAAGACCTGATTTGTGTGCTGTGATCAACTTCTTGAGCAGATACCAAAACAATCCATCGGAACAACTCTGGAAAAGCTTAAAAAAAGTTTTGAGATATATATAAGGAACCGTCAATATGAGACTACATTATCAAAAGTGGATTCAAGAAGTTCTTCTGGCCTATGCTGATGCAAACTGGAATAGAAAAGAAGACGCAAGATCTACCTCTGGTTATCTATTAAAATGTTTTGGAAACACCGTTTGTTGAGCAACAAAGAAACAGAATAGTGTTGCTCTGTTTTCTACAGAAGCAGAATATGTAGCTCTGGCGACAGCTGCAGCTGTGTTACTCTGGGTGAAACATTTTCTGGATGATATTCAAATTCCACTCCAGCTACCAATTCGTATATTTGAGGATAATCAGTCCTGTATACGGTTACTGAAAACAAGGGAACATTGACGTGTGTGTCAACTTCAGCACCGCAGGATCATCACGGCCGAGCATGCACGTTCGGAGGACCAGATTGCAGATATTTTTACCAAAGGCTTACGAGCTCCTAGATTCATTGCTTTGAGGAGCTTGTTGGGTTTATTTTAATTTTTGTTAGCGTTGCATGTAAATTGAGGACGGGTGTTAAGATTACAATTTTAATGATTCTCTGTGTGACTTGCATTAAGTGCTGTACCATGCGTTTATGTTCAGTAGTTGTGTTACGCCTTTCAGTTTAATAAAAACCATGTAATAGATTTTAACTTTTCGTGTGTTATTTTATCGTAAGAAACTAAAATTACATCATATCTCTTCCAGAAAGTTCAATGTTGGGCCTTTTGGTGTTACGTGCAGAATTTGCATCGACTTTTCAGTCTGGTCTACGTTGTGATTTTCAGTTTTCACATGGTTAAATAATGTTGATAGGTTTGTGTCACTGTTTCTGGGATGTTCTTGGTATCTAATTTGGATATTTCTGCCTGTTTGGCCTATATAAAATTTTCCGCAGTCATTAGAATTAATTTTGTAAACGCCAGTGTACGAATGCACTTACAAAATGTTAACAAGATCATAATGATCCTGGCCAACAAATAAAAATTCCACTGCTGTGACATTACTTAGCAAGTAATTTTTAAATTTCGTTTATGCTTTGCTTATAAACGCACCAAGTAAGACATCTGACAGCAAGAGCATCAACGACGTAATATGGAAATAAGTCTTACGCCAAATGTACAAAATAATTATTTATTACGTAAACTCATAGATACATGATCTAAATACCTGACTATATGATGCAGAGTGCTTGAAAATGGCTTTTGAGTCGACATAGGCATACAGCCAATGAAAATAAAGTCACAACAATAACAACTGCTACACAAAGCAGCGTTTTGGCTTAATGTACATAAATAGATGTGCTTAATGCTGCGTTAAAAACATGGGACAAAGCTGATCGTGCAGCGAGTCAGATTATTGTTAGAACTGTAGAAGCGAAAGTCATGGCGTTGTTGGTTGCATGTGAGAGTGCACGAGATATGTGGGGCAAGCTACATGCCGTGTTTGAAGAGAAAACAAAGCAAGCTGCACATTCTTTTCAGTCAGAATTCTTCAATTTTTACATGAGTTCAGGCGATGACATGGTGACACATCTAACTCGTTTTGAAAACTTGGTTCTTCGAATGCAGCAACTCAATGTGAAACCTGATCAATCATCGTTAATGGTGCGACTACTTGACACACTGCCAGACAGTTATGAAAGTATGCAACAGTCGTGGTGGGCAATATCTGAAGTTAAACAAACATTGACAAACATTTAATGGACGTGTTAATTTCTGATGTCAGTCGTCGTCCTTGTCGAAGGGAGAAACGAGACGAGGTAGTTGCAATTTTCGCTACCAAAGCAAACATTAAAAATACAGACGGCACCACTATGAAGTATGTTTCTTCGTCAAGTACGAAAAGTCTACAAACAAAAAGAAGCTCAAATATTTCGGTTGTGGTGGATTTGGCCATAGTAAAAAAATATGTCCAAATGAGGAACACAAACAAAAAACCGTCCACAACCAAACTAAAAGTGATTTGCCTGACCAGGTTTTCATTGGTGAAGTAATAAATGTAGAATTGGACGAGGACTCGTGGATCGCTGATTGTGGAACGATGAATCACATGGCTAAGAAAATTGTGTGATAGACATCATTTACTAAGTTTCCAAAACCTCTGCAGATATGAATGGGAAATGATTCGACTATGCACGCTCTAGGAAAAGGGACTATTTATCTTGAAGATTTTGTCGATGGAAAATGGAAGTTATGCCATATGGATAATGTTTTGTATACTCCAAAAGGCCGAAGAAATCTCTTTTCTGCATCATCTGCTATTTACACAAGGGATTAGACTTTTATTCATCGAAAGACAAGTGTGAGTTCCGAAACAATGGCGTTGTAAAAGCGTGTGGCATACGTAGAGGCAACTTACTGAAGATGTTGATTCGAGTGACAAAAGAAATTCAGCCTTGTGATCCTGAGGTAAATCTTGCATCAAAGGACTCTCTGCAAATTTGGCATGAACGCTTAGGTCATCAAAACAAACGTCATGTCCAACAATTCTGGAAGCAACGTGGTGTTAAGTTGAAGATTTCGGCAAAGAATTTTGTGAGGCATGTGTTAAGCGGAAGCAGCATCGCAGCAATTTTCAGTTACAACAGCAGTGTGCCATACAACCTGGGGAAGTGATTCATGCTGATCTGTGTGGACCTATGAAGAGTAAATTGCTGGGAGGAGCAGAATATTTTCTTTGCTTCACTTGTGACTTTTAAAGATTACGCTTGATATATTTTCTCAAGCAGAAGTCTGAGGCTGCAGAGAAGATTGCAGAACTGGTGACCATTGTGAAGAATTTTTGTGGTCAACTACCAAAATCATTTCAATGTGATAGTGGACGAGAATTTGATAATACTGAAGTTAAAGATTTGATGAAATTAAATGGCATACACCTCGTCATCACAAATCCTTATACTCCAGAGCAGAATAAATGTGCTGAGTGCGCTAACAGAACAGTTGTGGAACTAGCTCGAACCATGTTGCTAGCTCAGAGCCTGCCTAAGTTTTTGTGGGCAGAAGCAGTAAACACAGCAGTTTACGTGTTAAACATAACTGGTACAAGTCGTGTGGATGGCAAAACACCTTATGAGGTATTCACTGGAAAGACGATACAATTAAATAAACTTCATATTTTTGGGGGTGAAGTGTTTCTTTCATATTCCGAAGGAAAAGCGAAAGAAATGGGATCCAAAAGGAAAACCAGGAATCTTTGTTGGTTATTCTGATGGCATTGATGGCTTTCGAATGTGGATTGAATCTGAAAAACGGAGTATTTGGAGTAAGGATGTTGGTTTTGAATCTGAGAAAACTGGTAGGACAATGGCGTTACTCCCAAGTGAAACAGACAGTGAAGAACTGAACGGTCGTGAAGATGCAAGTGTGTTTAAGGAACCTACAAAAGAAAGTTCTAGAGAATTAAGAAATAGGCAACAACTGAAGAAACCAGAGCGCCTTATTGAAATAATGCTGGTTGAAATAAATGAGCCAAAGAATTATACAGAGGCTATTAATTCTGTAGACCGTGAACACTGGAGAAGAGCAATGGAGGAAGAAATGACTTCATTGAAAGAAAATGTTACGTGGACTTTGGAACCTCTGCCACCAGACTGTAAGCCCATTAGAAACCGATGGGTTTATAGAATTAACCTTAAGGCTGATGGCAAAATTGATTGCTATAAAGCAAGACCAGTCGTTTGTGGATTTTGTCAACAAAAAGGTATTGACTATAATGAAACGTTCAGTCCTATTGCTAGATATGATACAATTAGAGCAATTTGGAGTGTTTGTGCTAGTGAGCAACTTCAGTTTGCACAATTCGATGTAACATCTGCTCTTTTGAATAGCTTCTTAAAAGAAGAGAAATATATGGAGCAGCCTGAGGGATTTAGAGATGGAACTGATCGGATATGCAAACTTCATAAAAGTTTATGTGGACTAAAAGAATCTCCAAGGTGCTGGAACCAACGGTTCAAGGACTTCTTAATAAATCTTGAGCTTATGGAAAGTAAGGCAAATCCGCATTTGTTCTATCAAGAAAACTGCAATGACAAGTTGATGGTAGTTCTGTATATTGATGATGGATTAATATCTGCAAGTAAGAAGAAAGATATTGAAGTTTTTCTAAAGGAAATTCAAGATGAGTTTAAAATTATTGTCGAGCCAGTAGAGTATTTCTTAAATATTAATATTGTATGTCATGATAACGGATCAACAGAAATTAATCAAGAAAGCTATGCTAAAGATATTCTTCGACAGTTTAACATGACGAAGACAAATCCTGTGTCAACTCCAATTGAGCAATATCTGCAACCAAATGAGTTAACCAACTAATGCTCCATATCGAGAAGCAGTTGGCTGTCTTATGTATTTAGCTGTTGGTACAAGGCCGGATATAGCATTTGTAGTGAGCTATGTGTCAAAGTTTTATAGAATCCTCGAGAAAATCACTGGTCTGTGGTAAAAAGAATCCTGAAGTGTATAAAAGGTTCAGTGTCATTGGGTATAAAATATGTTGCTAGCCATGCAAACAGAAGAGTGGAGATTGTACTGATGCTGATGATGCCAGTGATCCTGCAACCCGACGCTCAGTTAGTGGAATGGTTGCAAGATTTTGTGGAGGAGCAGTTGCCTGGGCTAGTAGGCAGCAACATTGCATATCACTGTCAACAACATAGTCGGACTATGTGGCTGCCAGTGAAGGGGCAAGAGAAGGAATATGGCTATCTAAGCTCTATGACGAAATTTCAGCTCTGGAGAGTGTTCCAGTTTTCTTGTTCACAACGTAAGTGCTATTAAACTGGCCAAAAATCTTGAATGTCACAAGAGGTCAAAGCATGCACTACGTCCATGAGAAGATTCAAGAATCCATTGAGCATGTGCCAAGAAATCAGCAATCTGCAGATATTCTCACCAACCCATTATCGCATGTCTCTCTTAAATATTTAAGATCATTAATTGGAATATAGAGGGTCTATACAAGGTGACGTATTTGAGGACAATATTATGAAATGGAAGAGGATGTAGATGAAGATGAAATGGTAGATATGATACTTTGTGAAGAGTTTGACAGAGCACTGAAAGACCTAAGTCGAAACAAGGCCCCATGAGTAGACAACATTTCATTAGAACTACTGACAGCCTTGGGAGAGCCAGCCCTGATAAAACTCTACCATCTTGTGAGCAAGATGTATGAGACAGGCGAAATACGCTCATACTTCAAGAAGAATATAATAATTCCAATCCCAAAGAAAGCAGGTTTTGACAGATGTAAAAATTACTGAACTATAATAAGTCACAGCTGCAAAATACTAACACGAATTCTTTACAGACGAATGGAAAAACAGGTAGAAGCCGACCTCAGCGAAGATCAGTTAGGATTCCGTAGAAATGTTGGAACATGTGAGGCAACACTGACCCTACGGCTTAAATTGGAAGATAGATTAAGGAAAGGCAAACCTACTTTTCTAGCATTTGAGGACTTACAGAAAACTTTTGACATTGGTGACTGGATTACTCTCTTCAAATTCTGAAGGTGGCAGGGGTAAAATACAGGGAGTGAAAGGCTATTTACAATTTGTGCAGAAACCAGATGGCACTTATAAGAGTAGAGGGGAAGCAGTGTTTGGGAAGGGAGTGAGACAGGGTTGTAGCCTATCCCCTATGTTATTCAATCTGTATATTGAGCAAGTAGTAAAAGAAACAAACGAATTAAAATCCATGAAGAAGAAATAAAAACTTTGAGGTTCGCCGATGACATTGTAATTCTATCAGAGGCAGCAAAGTACTTGGAAGATCAGTTGAATGGAATGGACAGTGTCTTGAAAGGAGGATATAAGATGAACATAAACAAAAGCAATACGAGGATAATGGAATGTAGTCGAATTAAATCGGGTGATGCTGAGGGTATTAGATTAGGAAATGAGACACTTAAAGTAGTAAATGAGTTTTGCTATTGGGGAGCAAAATAACTGATGACGGTCGAAGTAGAGAGGATATAAAATGTAGACAGGCAATTGCAAGGTAAGCGTTTCTGAAGAAGAGAAATTTGTTAACATAGAGTATAGATTTGAGTGTCAGGAAGTCGTTTCTGAAAGTATTTGTATGTAGTGTAGCCATGTATGGAAGTGAAACATGGACGATAAATAGTTTGGACAAGAAGAGACTAGAAGCTTTTGAAATGTGGTGCTACAGATGAATGCTGAAGATTAGATGGGTAGATCACATAACTAATGAGGAGGTACTGAATAGACTAGGGGAGAAGAGAAATTTGTGGCACAGCTTGACTAGAAGAAGGGATCAGTTGGTAGGACATGTTCTGAGGCATCAAGTGATTACCAATTTAGTATTGGAGAGCAGCACAGAGGTTAAAAATCGTAGAAGGAGACCAGCAGATGAATACAATATACAGATTCAGAAGGATGTAGGTTGCAGTAGGTACGGGGAGATGAAGAGGCTTGCAGAGGATAGAGTAGTATGGAGAGCTGCATCAAACCAGTTTCTGGACTGAATACCACAACAACAACAATCGGAATGTGTTAAGTACTGCATTTAGTAAGATAAACATTTAGTGGAAGCGTTGAAGTGAAATGTTTATGTTAATCTCTCTGCTGTGTACTACATCTATGTATCTTGTTATATAGCAACAACGTCGTGCATATGATTTTGTTGTGCCCTTTAGTTCTTTCTTGAAGTTTCTGCAATACATTTGATGCTTACCCTCATCCAGATTATTTCACATTTAGAATCTTTAATAATATCACTAGATACTATTGACTTCTTTCTGTGCAGCAATAAATACTCCATCACTGTTGGCATGTGGCCTATCTTTACAGTATAAATTCCAAAGTGAATTTAAGATTTACATAGGAATTGTAATGTGGATGTTCCTGCCATTTACCAACACCTAATTAACATTTTCTTATATCAATCTCTATGTATAAATGTTGTTTTCTGACAATAAAATGGGTGATTTTGTTCCAATTAAAGCAGTGAATTCATCATTGAATCCACTGAGAGTAGCGATGTGCATGCCACTTGTACTCTGCTAGTCAAATAGCCATTTCCTTTATGACACAGGTTCCTAGTTAGATGCCATGTTTCTTGACTTCTGCAAGGTGTTTGATACAGTTCCCTACAGTCGTTTAATGAACAAAGTAAGAGCATAGCGACTACCAGACTAATTGTGTGATAGGAATGAAGAGCTCCTAGATAACAGAACGCAGCATATTCTCAATGGAGAGAAGTCTACCGAAGTAAGAGCGATTTCAGGTGTGCCGCAGAGGAGGGTCGTAGGACTGTTGCTATTCACAATATGTATAAATGACCTTGTGGATAACATTCGAAGTTTACTGAAGCTTTTTGCAGATGATGCTGTGGTATATCGAGAGGTTGTAACAATGGAAAATTGTACTGAAATGCACGAGGATCTGCAACGAATTGATGCATGGTGCAGGGAATGGCAATTGAATCTCAATGTAGACAAGTGTAATGTGCTGCAAATACATAGGAAGAAAGATCCTTTATCATTTGGCTACAATATAGCAGGTCAGCAACTGGAAGCAGTTAATTCCATAAATTATCTGGGAATAGGCATTAGGAGTGAATTAAAACGGAATGACCATACAAAATTAATCGTTGGTAAAGCAGATGCCAGACTGAGATTCATTGGAAGAATCTTAAGGAAATGCAGTCCGAAAACCAAGGAAGTAGGTTAGTACACTTGCTCGTCCACTGCTTAAATACTGCTCATCAGTGTGGGATCCGTACCAGATAGGGTTGATAGAAGAGACAGAGAAGATCCAACGGAGAGCAGTGCGCTTCGTTACAGGATCAATTAGTAATCGCGAAAGCGTTATGGAGATGATAGATAAACTCCAGTGGAAGACTCTGCAAGAGAGACGCTCAGTAGCTCGGTATGGGCTTTTGTTGAAGTTTCGAGAACATACCTTCACCAAGGAGTCAAGCAGTATATTGCTCCCTTCTACGTATATCTCGCGAAGAGACCATAAGGATAAAATCAGAGAGATTAGAGCCCACACAGAGGCATACCGGCAACCTTTCTTTACACGAACAATATGAGAATGGAATAGAAGGCAGAACGGATAGAGGTACTCAAGGTACCCTCCGCCACACATCGTCAGGTGGCTTGCAGAGTATGGCTGTAGATGTAGATGTAGTCCACACCTGATCTGTTGATGAGAGCCCTACGATTTGTCACCTGATAGTGGAAGTCTAGAAATCTGCATTTGAGATCTCACTTCCGTTTTTGGGCTTCCACTTGATTCCAGACAGAGGACTGTACTTTATTTCAGTGCAGTACTAAAGACAGTGAGCTGTACTTCCACACTATGTGCTTGGCTAACTGTATTTATCAATTCTAGGCAGCTGTCTAACAAAACCAAGGACAGCCTTTGAGCCCAGGCAGCAAGTACCATTCAAGCTGAAATGAGCTACAATTTGCTGCTGGTTGCACGTACTGCTTTTAATGGCTGACAGCAGAGTTTATAACGATATGTTTACGTAATGTGTATACATAAACATACAGTTATAAATGTCCCCATTCGTAGTCGCTAATTATAACAATATGTTTACTTTTGTATTGTAACATATAGCTATAATCTGCAGTGGAAACATATTTGCGAAGCCGACCGTGTGCGGCTGTTTCTTGTTGGATCGTCTGATCAGTCGGAAGTTGCATTGCAGAGGAGAGTAAATGCCTATTCAAAATATAATTATTTTTGGATAGCTCAACATGAATTTCCTAAGGGACCGTAGTTTATCATGCATTTACCAGTAGAATATGGCGCGGAGAAAATATTTCGCAGCATGCAACTTACGTCCGATTTCGACGAAAGAATTCGTGACTGTGAACTCTCTATTTGACAGAAACATAAAGAAAATTAAATAACTTCGTGAAGGAGTGAGACATAGATTCTATATTAAATAAATAGTCCATACAACAGTTCCATTTAACTCTGAATTTATGGCAATTAATAGATGAACTTACACTGCAATGAAGGATTTAACATGGATGCCGTTTTGACTGGCACTTCTCGTAATGAAAATAATTCCTTTGATGTTTTCACATACACGTCGCACAATAAATCTGCTGCTATGCAGTATTGCACTTTTAGTATTGCACTTTTACTTTACACTAAAATAATATTATTTTTAACAATAATAATACGGCGGCAAGACATGCGCATCCGACACAAGTTACAAGAGAAAAATGAGTAACTGTTCATCGAGAATACCTCGTACATAAAAAAAAAGTGTAAAAGTGTTCTTCTTCTGTCCGTTTTTCGCACCACGGTTTTCAATGTCAATAACTCACTGCATCTCTGACGGCGCTTCGACAATAAACAAGTTACGTCACATGTCGTTCACCTTTTACATTCTCGCAACATTATTTGCTAACTGTAGCTGTTGCCGAGGGACTGCTCGATTAGTGAATCATTTAAAATGATAAGGCAGTCACATAATGTTACAAGTTTCTTCCACAAATTGCAGAAACCCCACTGGCAAAGGTACTAACCAAATACTGATCTTCTTTCGTAACATCCATGTTATTTCATTGAGGAACCCACTACCCACCTAATGTTGGAGTGCCCTTTGATCAACAAACCCACTCTCGGTGTTTGTCTTGATCTAGTAGGACTTTTGCAGGCCCATGTGGCCCAGTCTTGGTGTGCTGGCAACATTGGGCATCACCTTCTTCTTATTGTTAAGTAATAAGGTGTCAGTTGTGTGGTCAGTTCCACAGCCATCTTCATCTGGGAGATATGTGCAGCTACCAGTCTCAGCTACTCATCTTCGCTGAGAACAATGTCGTCAGAAGTTGCACATCAAAAGACACAGTGTCATTTTTGGTGTGGAAATCCCTCCTGTAAAGACTGGCCACACTGGTATGGCATATCTGCAGTGGGATGAACCCCCTTGCCTCATATGCTGAAGGTCTCACAAAGGCCTTCATAAACAGTACTATCCTCCAGACATAGTCTGCAATCTGATTTCCTGTGCCACATTCCCACACTCCCCCAATCTTCCCACATCCCCTAAGAACCACCTACAAAAGCCTGCTCCCTTTGGCACCAGATACCAATCCAGGGTGGAACAACTAAACCACATCTTTCATCATGGCTTAGATTATCTATCATCATGCCCTGAAATGAGGGTCATCCTACCCAAGGTCCTTTCCACTCCTCTTAATTTGGTGTTCTGTCACCCACCCCACCTCCACATCATCTTAGTCCATCCTTATGCCACTCCTAATCTCAGCCTCTTGTCACAGATATATCCTTGTGGAAGAGAAAAGTGCAAGACCGGCCCAGTCCACCCACTGTGCACTTTCTACTCCTGTCACAGGCTTATCCAACTCCACAGAGGCTGGGCCACCTGTGAAAACAACGGTGTCATATAGCAGCTCTGCCACAATCACTGTGCTATCCCTCTCCCTTTCCTGCCCCACTGTGGATTGTAGATTTCATTCAATTCAACATTTGCAGTCCAGCCAGAGCTGCCAAAGACAGTGGTCATATTTGCCTGAGGTGTGCCTGCTTATGTGAGTGTGTTTTCCTTTCTTTCCTAAAGAAAGCCTTCGCGGGAAGCTCAGTGCATAATGGTCTTTTCGTTTCCCCATCTGCAACTCATTGTGCCATCTTTACATTGAGTAGCAATGTATCCTTGAATAATTGTTGATATTCCAGTATGAACTCATCATTATTTCATTTCTTGGAATATTCTCTCATTCTACTCCTTTCAGCTGAAGTAATTTGTAGTCTCCTTTGGGTCTGACCTCCATTTTCCAATTTTTCTGTCATGTGGACTGACTGGGGAAGATCACCTTAAATAACACCTACTGTATGCAGTGCTGAAGATATCTGCACACAATACCTCAGTAGGCTCTTATTTGCCCTAGAAATCCAATATGACGGCCAATCCAATATGGTGGGATTGTTAGTAGCCTTTTGATTGAGCCCTATAACAACACAGGAAGCACACTGATGATGACTGAGCTGTTAGCTCCCCAGCATGCCAAGGATTAGATGCTCCTCTTCCTGGGGCATCAGGACACCTGGCAACAGCCACTGTACTAGATGGCCTTCACTGTGGCTGATTGGTGCCTATCAGGGAAGTCCCTGATCAGAGTAGGTGGGATCAGGGGAGATGTACTGCACATGAAACATGTTAAATTACAGCAAAACAGTTGCTTTTCTGATCGGGCCATCTCACCGGACAATTATAGAAATTTCAGTGTGAATAGTTATAAGGCTAGAGAATAGCGTGGACCAACTACAGCCATAAGTAACAGGTGGCTAATGTAAGCCACCAGTTACATGACGTATCATAGTAATCAACACTAACTGAAGGTTTGAAAGTTTTCATTATTTTTTGGATAGTATCTGTGCTCACTTCTGTGAAATTGAAGGTGCTTGGGGGAAGCTTTTCAAATCAGCTGTCCATGATACTAAGTGCATTTTCAGGGGGTTTGTTTATTGAACTACTAATTTCTTCAATGGACTGAATGCAATATTTATGAAATTCTTCTGGGGTAATGGCGATTTCCTCTTTGTGTTTAGACCTAATGTGTGCAATAGAGTTTATTACACTCCAGGCCTATTTGCATTTATTGTTAGATGTTTCAATGTTTACTAAGTTATGCAGTTTCTTGCTTCGTTTATTGCATTCCTATACTTGTATTTAGCTTTAGCATACAGTTCTTTATACAGTTCTGATTTACAGGTTTTGTACAGAATAGAATACAGCATAACAGTATTTTTCAGTTGCCCTAACTGTAGAGCATATCATTCCTTTGATTTCCTTTTCTTGTAATTTCTACTAATATTCGCTGTACGTTTTTTTGAGTTATTTTAAAATATATTTAAAAAAACGGAGAAAAACTAGGTGAAAACAATATAAGATGAACAGTGTTTAAGCCTAATAAAACGTGTGTCCCAACTGAAATAAGTGAGGGCATGTCTAAACCTATCTGTCCTCTCTCTCCTCACTGGTCTAGTAATCACAATTTTAGATTCTGGTTTGGTGCAGTCTGAAGTTATACAGGGTGATTCAAAAAGAATACCACAACTTTAAAAATGTGTATTTAATGAAAGAAACATAATATAACCTTCTGTTATACATCATTACAAAGAGTATTTAAAAAGGTTTTTTTCCACTCAAAAACAAGTTCAGAGATGTTCAATATGGCCCCCTCCAGACACACGAGCAATATCAACTCGATACTCCAACTCGTTCCACATTCTCTGTAGCATATCAGGCGTAACAGTTTGGATAGCTGCTGTTATTTCTCGTTTCAAATCATCAATGGTGGCTGGGAGAGGTGGCCGAAACACCATATCCTTAACATACCCCCATAAGAAAAAATCGCAGGGGGTAACATGAGGGGTTCTTGGAGGCCAGTGATGAAGTGCTCTGTCACGGGCTGCCTGGCGGCCGATCCATCGCCTCGGGTAGTTGACGTTCAGGTAGTTACGAACAGATAAGTGCCAATGTGACTCTCCATACAGTTGATTGTGGAATTTGCAGCTCTCTGCTAGCTCTGCGAGTCGATTTTCCTGGGCTGCGAACAAATGCTTGCTGGATGCGTGCTACATTTTCATCACTCGTTCTCGGCCGTCCAGAAGTTTTCCCTTTGCACAAACACCCATTCTCTGGAAACTGTTTATACTAATGTTTAACACCATACTTCGTTCGAAATGCACGCTGAACAACTGTCGTCGATTCACTTCTGCTGTACTCAATAACACAAAAAGCTTTCTGTTGAGCGGTCGCCATCTTAGCATCAACTGACGCTGACGCCTAGTCAACAGCGCCTCAAGCGAACAAATGTACAACTAAATGAAGCTTTATAGCTCCCTTAATTCGCCGACAGATAGTGCTTAGCTCTGCCTTTTGTCGTTGCAGAGTTTTAAATTCCTAAAGTTGTGGTATTCTTTTTGAATCACCCTGTATTATTAAGACTAAGATATACTGCATCATGGTCTGAGAAAGGGAAACTAATTACATCAGTGGACATACAATTTCTCTTAATATTTGTAAATATACTGTCTAGACAGGATGAGTCTCTGGTAGGTTTGCAGTTAACATAGTACAGCTTAAATTGTCGAAGCACATTTTTGAGCTCTGTCACAGTTTTTCTGTCCTGAAGGACATCAAAACGTGAATTGATATTCCCTCCATTTGACGATATTTTACTTTTTTCCATTTCGGTATACATATGTACATTAAGAGCTCCTCAAGTTTCTCCAGAAAGATATGGGGGTCACCACTAGGTGGCCTGCACACTACTACTACCGTTAGCTTAAGGCTTTCAATTACTAAACCTGATATTTCAAAATGCATTTCATCACAAAGAGTATTGAGATCTATCCTGCCACAGTTTGCTGCAAGAGGTGATTTTGCATATATTGCTACCTCACCATGTAAGTGCTGTTTTCTGCATTAGCAACTAAGTAGTGTGTAATCATCCAATACTTTGCACCCAAGCTCATCCTCTTTACAACAATGTTCACTTAAACATAAAATATCTACCACGTCTTCATTTGAAAATTTGTTGACTATTAAGTTTTTATCTGCCATACCCTGAATATTCAGGTAGCATATTTTAAACTCTACTTTAGGCATTTCTTTTTTTTGTATATTCTCTTAGTTGACATAATCTAATGTTACAGCATGAAAGTTGACCAGATTGTGTCCTTATGTTACTAGAACACCCAGCCTGGTCTATGCATACAAGTTTTTTGCCATCTCTGTTGAAACTTAATCTAAACACATTACTGGTCTTTTTTCTTCTCTAGCTTATCCAATACTATTCCGAGAATTTTATCACTTAAAACACGTTTACCTAGATTATTGAAATGCTGACCATGCTTGGTATGCCATTCTCTGCTACAACTACTGGTGTTAATTAAGGAAACATTCTGAAAGTGCTTACAGACAGCTTTGTACTCCTTGTTGGTCTGCTCCACTTATTCACACGTGACCACTGGGGCAAATCATGTCGATGAGGCACATTAACAACAATCACGTTGGTATGGGTTAACACTTCGAGAGTCCCCTGGTTTAAATGGCCCTGAGCACTATGTGACTTATTTTCTGAGGTCATCAGTCCCCTAGAAATTAGAACTACTTAAACCTAACTAACCGAAGGACATCACACACATCGATGCCCGAGGCAGGATTCGAACCTGCGACCGTAGCGGTCGCGCGGTTCCAGACTGTAGCGCCTAGAACCGCTCGGCAACCCCGACCGGCTCCGAGAGTCCTCTTCAGTGTCGAAGTAGCTATCTTCCTTCGTTTCTGCTGACGTCGTTTGCTCCGGCCATTACCAGTACAAAGTCTCTGTCCGCGAGGGCTGTGCTTTCTTTCTTGACTGATGTTGAAACGTCTCGTAAACCTGTTCCAGATTTAACGGTACCTTTTATTTCAAACTTGTTAATCCCACGAGGTCCACTGCTAATCCTCTGAATAAATCTTGATTTTACGTTTTTTCTTATACCTTACTTGGCTGTCCACTAAGTTTCGAGTGTCCTACACCACCTTATCAGATGAGTATGCTGATACATTTTCTATGTCATCTGTGTTCTGAAGCTAATTATATTTGTTATTTAATGGTAATACAAAGTCCTGCCTATGTTTTTTGTTAATATGTTTGTAAGCGCTCCCCTTCGATTTTACAGTTACGGTACCCATCTACTGCTAGGCCTATTGTGAGCCGTTTTAGTCGTAGGTTCACTTTATGGCAATCCTTCCATGGGTTTGGAGATATTAGGGCATACCTGATGGATCACTCTCTTTCAGTTTAAGATTGAGGCTTCTGTTTTCATCACAGAATTTTTGTGTCCTCTCGTATCTCAGCAATAATTAACAACAGATCATTTTCGGAGGATGAAGCACCGATTTTCACATCTTTGGTCATTGTTTTACCACGCCATTTCTCCGACTTGTGTGGATTTAATTCATATTCCCTAGTACAGTTTGTTTAATTCGTCCTGCAAGAGTCCAATAATTGTAATATATGATAGGTTTTACTTTTCGATACTGTCGGTCTTCCTTGTTGCTTCACAAGTTCACGTTTCTTGATCATTAAGGGAGGCAGCCTTTTGTTTACAATTTGCACAGTTCCACATAGTCGCACAGTTATCGTCGCTTCTCAGGGAAGGATCAACCTTTCCGCAACGAAAATGAAATTTATGGTTACACTGGACACAGACGAAGCCACTTTTAACACTTTTCGCGCACTTTTTGCAAGATTGACACTGTATAACATTATTTTCGCGAACTTCTATATTCAAAACTTCCGCAACTGACGCCATCACAAATTGTATACTAATTGTAATTGCTGTAGTGGATGATAGATACAAATTCATGTTAATGCCGCTGGAAGTTATTGATACATGATAATTTTATAAAATATTAAAGGTTTGAGAGAGTTAATGAGAAGGAGTAAGGTTCCAGATGTGTGCAAAATGGCACACGATGTTGTTAATTTTCTATAAATACACTGAGGTGACAAAACTCATGGAATACCTCCAAATACCAATGTCAGACCCCCCCTTTTTCCCAGCATAGTTCAGCAACTCGATGTGGCATGAACTCAGGAATTCGTTAGAAGTACCCTGCAGAATTTTGAGCCATGCTGCCTTTACAGCCTTTCATAATTGCGAAAGTGTTGCCTGTGCAGCATTTTGTGCATGATGTAACCTCTAGATTATGTGACATAAATGTTCACTGGGACTCATGTTGGGAATGTTCTTTAAACCAACTGCAAATAAATTGCGGCCTGGTGACATGACACATTGTCATCTATAAAAATTCAATTGTTGTTTGGGAAATACGAAGTCCATGAATGGTTGCAAATAGTCTCCAAGTAGCTGAACAAATCCGCCACCTTGTACAGTGCCTTGTTGACACATTGGGTCCATGATTTCATGGAGTCTGCACTACACTTGAACCATACAAACAGCTCTTACCAACTGAAGTCGGGACTTATTTGACCATGCCATGGTTTTCCAACTGTCTAGGATCCAACTAATGTGGTCACTAGTCCAGTAGAAGCACTGCAGGCGATGTCTTGCTGTTAGCAAAGGTACTTGCTTCGGTTGTTTGCTGCCATAGGCACATTAACACCAAATTTCACGTCACTTTCATAACGTATATGTTTGTCATATGTCCCACATTAATTTCTATGGTTATTTCACAGAGGGTTGCTTGTCTGTCAGCACGGACAGCTCTATACAAAAACCGCTACTCTTGGTCACTAAGTAATAATAATAATAATAATAATAAAGATTTTATTGTCTTTAGGCCATTACAGCAATTGACAACGTCAAATGAAGTTACAATTTATAATACAGTGTGATAAGGTATTGACTACTGAAATATTTTAGCTTATATTACAATAAATGTACAGTGGGTCATCTGTTGGATTACTGCATTTTACAGTTGAAGAATTCATTGATATCATAGAACGGGTGGGCAATAAACCATTCATGCAGTCTTTCTTTGAATGTATGTTCAGGAAGATCCTGTATGGCAAGTGGCAGCTTATTAAATAGCTTGTGCCCTGTGACTTCATAGCTATTTATTGATTTTGATAGTCTGTGGTAAGGGGTGTATATGTGTTTGATGCTTCTCGTGTTGTAACAATGTACATTTTCTCTACGTTTCACATCTTGTAGGTTCTTCTTGGTAAAGATTAAGACATTGTATATATGGAGGTTTATTACAGTCATAATTTTTTGTTTAGTAAATAAGGTAAACCATTCATGCAGTCTTTCTTTGAATGTATGTTCAGGAAGATCCTGTATGGCAAGTGGCAGCTTATTAAATAGCTTGTGCCCTGTGACTTCATAGCTATTTATTGATTTTGATAGTCTGTGGTAAGACGTGTATATGTGTTTGATGCTTCTTGTGTTGTAACAATGTACATTTTCTCTACGTTTCACATCTTGTAGGTTCTTCTTCGTAAAGATTAAGACATTGTATATATAGAGGTTTATTACAGTCATAATTTTTTGTTTAGTAAATAAGGGTTTGCAGTGAAGAATTTGTAATTATCCTAATGGCTTTCTTCTGCAATAATAGGATGTCATGTATATGACTACAGTAACCCCACAAGATAATGCCATGGATATTATACTCTGGAAAAATGCAAAATAAGATGATCTGATGTATGTTCCAGGTACACAATTTCTGAGTTGTCTTAATAAATAAATTACTCTAGATAGTTTACTAGTAATATAGTTTACATGTTGGCCCCAGGATAACTTTTTGTCTAAATAAACTCCCAGGAATTTAACAGAACTAGGGTCATCAGATAGTGGCTTGTCTCTTAAGGTGAAGATTATCTGCTGAGTTTTATTTTCATTTAGCAGGAAACCATTTGCTCTGAACCAATATGCTGCATGAGTGAGTGTATTTTCAGCACAGGTTTTAAGATCATTAAGACTGTTACTGCTATGGAGAAAAGTCGTATCATCTGCATACAATACAGTGGTGGATCTAATAAACGAGGGGAGGTCATTGATCATTATCAGAAACAGGAAGGGCCCCAGTACAGATCCCTGAGGCATACCTACTTTAACATTTTCTATGTTTGACATTTCCTTACCAACACAAACTACCTGTTTACGGTTGTTGAGATAAGCTTTTAATAGTCTGAGACTGTTTTATTTGATGCCGTAGAATTCTAGTTTCTCTAGTAGTGGCATGTGCTCAACACAGTCGAAGGCCTTGCTTAGGTCACAGAATGAGACCTGAGCAAAGCCTTTGTTCTCAAAAACTTTGAGGATGTAACTGACTACTGTGTTGATTGCATCAATGGTCGACAGATTCTTCCTAAACCCGTACTGTGAATCATTAATTATTCCTAGATCTCAAAGTGAGATGATAATTGTTGGTACATGATGCATTCTATTACCTTGGAGAATGCGGGTACTATTGAAATAGGCCTGTAGCTAGATGGAGAGTCTTTATCTCCCCTTTTGTATACTGGGACGATCCTAGACAGTTTTAACTCATCAGGAAAATATCCCCCAAGTAAGCACTTGTTTATGCAATGGGTTAAGGGGTAGAGAATGCGGTCACACACTTTTTTTAGCAGGTTGCATGATATGCCATATATATCTAAGCTATCAGATGATTTCAGTTGTTTTATGACCCCTTGTACATATCTAGGCGATACTTCGGAGAAGGTTACCATGCTTGTATTTAGTGACTGTCTACCCCAATTTTGGGAGAGTAACTCTGATGGACTAATGTCTGGTTTGATAATTGTGTCTCCTATTTCTTTCACTGAATTAATAAAAAACTCATTGAGTGTTTGTAGTGGGATATTAATTTTGTCTTTTTTAGTATCTCTGGCAGCACTGTTAATTACTTTCCAAGCGGTTTTGCATTTATTGGTGGAATTATGTATGCTGTTGGCATTGTAGGTTTTTTTGGCTTGCAGGATGGCTTTTTTGTATTCTTTCCTGCATTCCACATAGGCTGATTTGGCACAGTCAGACTTCATACTATTGTATATGTTGTACAGTAACAAAACTTGTTTCTTTAGATCTGTCAGCTGTTTAGTGTACCATATATTTTGTCTGTTTTGAGATCTGGATTTGTGGCTGCTGTCCATTATTTTGATTTTCTTTATGGGAATACTATGGTTAAATAGGGTCAAGAATGCATTAAAAATCTATCAAATATTATTTTGGCTGGCAGGTCATTACTTGATGTCTAATGTCCATCGACACTACAATGGCCAAACCAGGATCTGTCAGCAAGGGCATTACGAATGTGTTAATTTTATCCTCAGTTATGGGTCTGGTAATCACAACTCTTGGGACAGGCCTGTTTGCATTGCTCCTATTGAGGGGAATTTTACTTGAATATTTTAGAGATACGGAGCCATGGTCAGAGAATGGGAACACTACAACTCACCTCCTATTGCAATATCATAATGTAGCCATTTAATATTAGTTAATTTACTCAATAGCATGTCGATTTTTTCTAAAAATATGTTAATGCTTCCCTTTGGTGATCTGTACATGGATACTACTATTAGCTTATGACTATTAATGATTATACCCGTAACTTCAAAGTGCTGTTCATCACACAAGGAATTTAGGTCTAGTTTGGTTATTGTACAATTGAGTGACTGGTTGGAATAAATTGCCACACCACCTCTAATGTGCTTTTTCCTACAGTAGCTATTTACTATACTAAAATTGTCAAATTTGGCAACTGCAAGTTCATTCTCATTAGCCCAGTGTTCACTCAGACAAAAAATATCAAACTGGTTATCAAGACCAAACTCATTTATGATAAGTTCTTTATCTTTCAGTCCTTGAACGTTAAGGTAACATATTTTAAGATCCATGCTCTTATTGCTTACACACTGAACATTATGGTGATTGGTTTTCAAACGTTTTTCAGGGCTTATCTTTTGGATTTCTGCCTCTTGTTGCCTTTTACTAAAAAATTGTTCACTTGGAGTGGTAGCACATCTACTGTTGTATACCTACTCTTCCCTCCTTGTGATGATATTGTAGATGAAGCTGCTACTAGAGGAATTGATGTAACTGCTGTTATGGTGTCTGGAGGCCCTGTTGTGGCATCTGGTGACTGAGGAGATAAGGTGGTTGCTTCTTCTTCTGCTGCTGTTGAATCTTGCTGGTGAAGTGTGATAGGTACTGCTGCTGCTGCTGCTGCTGTAGGCATTGTTGTGGCAACTGGTGACAGTGGAGATTTGGATGTTGCTTCATCTTCTGCTGCTGTTGAATCCTGTAGATTAGATTAGATTAGATTAGATTAGATTAATACTAGTTCCATGGATCATGAATACGATATTTCGTAATGATGTGGACCGAGTCGAATTTTCCAATACATGACGTAATTAGGTTAATTTAACAACATACTTAAGTTAATATAACAACTTTATTTTTTTGTGTTTTTTGTTTTTCTTTATTTTTTATTTTTATTTTTATTTTTTTTTATTTTTTAAATACTTTTGTTTTGTTTTTTTTCTTTTTTTTCTTAATTTATATCTAAAGATTCCTCTATGGAGTAGAAGGAGATGTCATTCAGAAATTCTTTTAATTTCTTCTTAAATACTTGTTGGTTATCTGTCAGACTTTTGATACTATTTGGTAAGTGACCAAAGACTTTAGTGCCATTATAATTCACCCCTTTCTGTGCCAAAGTTAGATTTAATCTTGAATAGTGAAGATCGTCCTTTCTGCTAGTATTGTAGTTATGCACACTGCTATTACTTTTGAATTGGGTTTGGTTGTTAATAACAAATTTCATAAGAGAGTATATATACTGAGAAGCTACTGTGAATATCCCTAGATCCTTAAATAAATGTCTGCAGGATGATCTTGGGTGGACTCCAGCTATTATTCTGATTACACGCTTTTGTGCAATAAATACTTTATTCCTCAGTGATGAATTACCCCAAAATATGATGCCATATGAAAGCAATGAGTGAAAATAGGCGTAGTAAGCTAATTTACTAAGATGTTTATCACCAAAATTTGCAATGACCCTTATTGCATAAGTAGCTGAACTCAAACGTTTCAGCAGATCATCAATGTGTTTCTTCCAATTTAATCTCTCATCAATGGACATACCTAAAAATTTGGAATATTCTACCTTAGCTATATGCTTCTGATTAAGGTCTATATTTATTAATGGCGTCATACAATTCACTGTACGGAACTGTATGTACTGTGTCTTATCAAAATTCAGTGAGAGTCCGTTTACAAGGAACCACTTAGTAATTTTCTGAAAGACAGTATTGACAATTTCATCAGTTAATTCTTGTTTGTCAGGTGTGATTACTATACTTGTATCATCAGCAAAGAGAACTAACTTTGCCTCTTCATGAATATAGAATGGCAAGTCATTAATATATAATAAGACCAACAAAGGACCCAAGACTGACCCTTGTGGAACCCCATTCTTGATAGTTCCCCAGTTTGAGGAATGTGCTGATCTTTGCATGTTACGAGAACTACTTATTTCAACTTTCTGCACTCTTCCAGTTAGGTACGAATTAAACCATTTGTGCACTGTCCCACTCATGCCACAATACTTGAGCTTGTCTAGCAGAATTTCATGATTTACACAATCAAAAGCCTTTGAGAGATCACAAAAAATCCCAATGGGTGGTGTTCGGTTATTCAGATCATTCAAAATTTGATTGGTGAAAGCATGTATGGCATTTTCTGTTGAAAAATCTTTCTGGAAACCAAACTGACATTTTGTTAGTACTTCATTTTTACAGATATGTGAAGCTACTCTTGAATACATTACTTTCTCAAAAATTTTGGATAAAGCTGTTAGAAGGGAGATTGGACGGTAATTGTTGACATCAGATCTATCCCCCTTTTTATGCAAAGGTATAACAATAGCATATTTCAGTCTATCAGGGAAAATGCCCTGTTCCAGAGAGCTATTACACAGGTGGCTGAGAATCTTACTTATCTGTTGAGAACAAGCTTTTAGTATTTTGCTGGAAATGCCATCAATTCCATGTGAGTTTTTGCTTTTAAGCAAATTTATTATTTTCCTAATTTCAGAGGGAGAAGTGGGTGAGATTTCAATTGTATCAAATTGCATAGGTATGGCCTCTTCCATTAACAGCCTAGCATCTTCTAATGAACACCTGGATCCTACTATATCCACAACATTTAGAAAATGATTATTAAAAATATTTTCAACTTCTGACTTTTTGTTCGTAAAGCTTTCATTCAATTTGATGGTAATACTGTCTTCCTCTGCTCTTGGTTGACCTGTTTCTCTTTTAATAATATTCCAAATTGTTTTAATTTTATTATCAGAGTTGCTGATTTCAGACATGATACACATACTCCTGGATTTTTTAATAACTTTTCTTAATATAACACAGTAGTTTTTATAATTTTTGATAGTTTCTGGGTCACTACTCTTTCTTGCTGTCAGATACATTTCCCTTTTCCGGTTACAAGATATTTTTATACCCTTAGTAAGCCATGGTTTGTTACAAGGTTTCTTACGAGTATATTTAACTATTTTCTTGGAAAAGCAGTTTTCAAATGCATTTACAAAAATGTCATGAAATAAATTGTATTTTAAATTGGCATCAGGTTCACAGTACACCTCATCCCAGTCTAACTGCTGTAGGCTTTCCCTGAAATTTGCAATTGTTAAATCGTTGACTGAACGTACTACTTTGGAGAACTGTTTAGTATTGCTGAATGGAGCTATGTCATATATTGTAACTAGCTGTGCACCATGATCAGAAAGACCATTCTCAACAGGCTGAGCATTTATCTGGTTAAACTTATCTTGGTCTATAAAGAAGTTATCTATCAGTGAGCTGCTATCCTTTACCACCCGAGTAGGAAAATCAATAACGGGTGTCAAATTGAAAGAACCGAGTAATACTTCAAGGTCATTTTTCCTATTACCCTCTTTCAGAGAATCTACATTGAAGTCCCCACAAATAATAATTTGCTTCCCCCTGACTGACAGATAGCACAACAAGGAGTCCAAATTTTTCAGAAATAGATGAAAATTTCCTGATGGGGACCTATATACAGTTACAATTATAAATGTGCCTTTATTTAATTTAAGCTCACAGGCACATGCTTCTATATGTTTCTCTACACAAAACTTTTTTGTTTCTATACTTTTTGCACAATGATAACTTTTGACATATATGGCAACTCCTCCTTTCTCCATATTTTCTCTCATTACATGTGCAGAGAGCTTATAACCACTTACATTTACCTTATCCATATCAGTAACAATGTGATGCTCAGACAGGCATAGTATATCTATTTCATTCTCAGCTTCTAAATCTTCTAAACAAACCAGAAGCTCATCTACTTTATTCTTTAAACTCCCAATATTTTGATGAAATATACTTACATTATTTTTAATTATACTTTTATGAGAACCTTTCCTTATTCTAACATTTGCAGTACTCTCCTGTCTGAGTTTCTCATTGTGCTTAGGCCTAGTTCTTATACCAGTGGTCACATGGTGTTCAGAGAGGCAGATTATGTCAACTGGGTTGGGTGACTTTAATTCATCAATGCAATTACCTAGGACTGAGATACAACTTGGTGGAGATAAAATTTCTGGTGATTGGTGAAAATTTATAATTGGTAGCTGTGATTGGTGATCCAATGCGCTAGAATTGTGCTTTTTAATTTCTTTCCTAAACTGAAGATTTGTTTCAATCCTGACCTCTCGTAGAACTTGACATCTTTCTGTCTTACCTATCCTAAAAAGGTGCTGCTCCAACACCTGTAACCACTGGTATTTTACCATTCATGGCAGTGCCTCCCCCCCTTGAATCCTGTAGATGAAGTGTGGTAGGTACTGCTGCTGCAGCATTTGTTATGTGTGTAGGTACAATTGCTGCTTCCGCCTCTACTTCTACTGCTGCAATAGAAGTAACCATTTCTTCAGGCTCTGCTTGCGTCAAGCAAGGAACTGGAAGAGCAGCAATTACTTCTTGGTTGTCAGATGCTTTCAGTATCATGCTGATGTTTTGGCACAGAATCTTCTTGCCTCTGTTATTAAGGTGCATGCCATGTCTCGTGTAACAGTCTCTTTGCAAGGAGTCCATACTTATAAAGTAAGCATTTTGGTAGGCCCTGCAAATCTTTGAGTATTGCCTGTTTGCTTTTATGATTTCCACGTTCACACATGACCATTCTGAAAGGTCATGCCTATGTGGAATTCCGACTACAAAAACTGATTTCTCTCCTGTTGAATTTAGTATTGCCTTAAGGTTTCGTGTTGCACTGTGGAGGTCGTTTTTATATACATTATTGGCTCCTGCTATGACGACAATATGACGATCATTTTCAGTTTCTATGTTTCTAACGAGTTCTTGGATGGGTGCACCTGGTTTGACAATACTAGTTGCTTGTATACAATGACTGTAACGTGGTATTTTTGCAATCTCACGTCCATGGCTATCAGAGAATATTTTCACTTTGAGTTTGTCTTCACGTTTATTTCGGAAGTTTCTGCTCATGTGCTTGTCACTATGTAGATTCGGCGTGTTGTTGTCGTCACAGTTTTCCGTGGATTCCACATTTATATCTGAATCTAGTGCATGAAAACGGTTTTTTGTTATCACAGTAATTCTACAGTCACTGAGTTTCACACGACCAACCCTTTTTGGCCTAGTAAACATATGTTGCCTTGTTGTTTCTGCCTTTAGGCCTATATCCACTTCAGAGTACTCGTTTATTGTAGGTAGGACACTGAAACTGCTTTTATTGCCGCGGTTCGTTCCATTCGTTGTATTTATCACCTTTTCGCTTCTTTCTTCCGTGATCATGCTAGTCCTGTGCTCCCAGTTCCGTGTTTTACTTGCTTTGGCGATCGGGATATTACGCGCCTTTTTCAGTTCGGCATTTTCATTTTCTAAATGCGCAATGTCCCGCCTTAGTACATCTACAATTAATTGCAGGCTTGATACACGTTCATTTAGCTTCACTATTTCACTGTTATAATTTACGTATGTTCCGTTTTTCACCACACAACTATAACTTTTGTTCACTTTCTCACTATAAACAACTGTACCGGTCGCCATTGGCTTCTGCGTTGTCCATGGTGAGAGGTAATGCCTTAAATCTGATATTCTTGACACACACTTCACACTGTGGATCTCAGACTACTGAGTACCTTAACGATTTCCCTCAATATGTAATTTCCCATACGTCTAATTCCAACTACCATTGCATGTTCAGTGTTTGTTGGTTCCCATCGTGCAGCCATAATCACATTCGAAACCTTTCCACATGAATCACCTGAGTAAAAATGACAGCTCTGCCAATGCACTGGCCTTTAATACCTTGTGTACACGATACTACTGCTATCAGTATATGTGCATAGCAATATAATTAAAGTCCCCTGCCTCTGTTTCTGTGTGCAATTTTGGGCTAATCACAGGAACTACTGTAGGGATTTTGATACAGCTTGCACTAATAGACAGTCTTTGGAGCAGTTATGGAAGGAAAGAAGAGCACTAATATCCAAAAAGATGATCGTAATAAACCGATTCATGATGAAGGTTTATGTATAGAGCTCATCAATATTATATGCAAATTAGCTGAACTATGATGAATTAAAGTCCTCTGTTACTGCAAAAACCATGTCTAGCAGCGAGTTGCAAAAATATTTTGAATCATCTGCACATATTATAATTTAAAGTCCCCCACCACTTTTTCTGTTGTATGTAAAGGTTAATTTCATGAACTACTCTAGCGATTTTGATACAGTTTTCACTGATCAATTTACTGACTCATGAGGAACATTTATGGGCATAGAAGAGAGGCATAAAGCTCCCTGACAGCAGCGCCAGACCGCTACGACCTAACTACTGCTCTGCTAGACAAGTCATCTGGCCACAGATAGTTAGTGCTATGTGTGTGAAGCTAGAATGGAAATGGAAGACTGCCTGGAGAAAAGGTACAACAAACATGGATTCTCACACCCTCCGTTCTTGTTGTCGTGGTCTTCAGTCCAGAGACTGGTTTGATGCAGCTCTCCATGCTACTCTATCCTGTGCAAGCTTCTTCATCTCCCCGTACCTACTGCAACCTACATCCTTCTGAATCTGTTTAGTGTATTCATCCCTTGGTCTCCCTCTATGATTTTTACCCTCCGCACTGCCCTCCAGTACTAAATTAGTGATCCCTTGATGCCTCAGAATATGTCCTACCAACTGATCCCTTCTTCTAGTTAAGTTGTGCCACAAATTTCTCTTCTCCCCTAGTCTATTCAATACCTCCTCATTAGTTATGTGATCTACTCATCTAATCTTCAGCATTCTTCTGTAGCACCATATTTTGAAAGCTTCTATTCTCTTTTTGTCTAGACTATTTATCGTCCATGTTCCAGTTCCATACAAATACTTTCAGAAATGACTTCCTGACACTTAAATCGATACTCGATGTTAACAAATTTCTCTTCTTGAGGAACGCTTTCCTTGCCATTGCCAGTCTACATTTATACCATCGTCAGTTATTTTGCTCCCCAAATAACAAAACTGATTTACTACTTTAAGTGTCTCATTTCCTAATCTAATACCCTCAACATCACCCGATTTAATTTGACTACATTCCATTATCCTCATTTTGTTTTGTTGATGTCCATTCCGTTCAGCTGCTCTTCCAGATCCTTTTGCTGTCTCTGACAGAATTACAATGTCATCAGCGAACCTGAAAGTTTTTATTTCTTCTCCATGGATTTTAATACCTACTCCGAATTTTTCCTTTGTTTCCTTTACTGCTTGCTCAATATACAGATTGAATAACACTGGGGATAGGCTACAACCCTGTCTCACTCCCTTCCCAACCACTGCTTCCCTTTCATGCCTCTCGCCTCTTATAATTGCCTTCTGGTTTCTGTACAAATTGTAAATAGCCTTTCGCTCCCTGTATTTTACCCATACCACCTTCAGAATTTGAAAGAGAGTATTCTAGTCAAAAGCTTTCTCTAAGTCTACAAATGCTAGAAACGTAGGTTTGCCTTTCCTTAATCTATTTGCTAAGATAAGTCTTAGGGTCAGTATTGCCTGACATGTTCCAACATTTCTACGAAATCCAAACTGATCTTCCCTGAGGTCGGCTTCTACCAGTTTTTCCATTCATCCGTAGAGAATTAGTTTTAGTATTTTGCAGCTGTGGCTTATGAAACTGATAGTTCAGTAATTTTCACATCTGTCAACACCTGCTTTCTTTGGGATTGGAATTATTATATTCTTCTTGAAGTCTGAGGTATTTTGCCTGTCTCATACATCTTGCTCACCAGATGGTAGAGTTTTGTCAGGGCTGGCTCTCCCAAGGCTATTAGTAGTTCTAATGGAATGTTGTCTACTCCCGAAGCCTTGTTTTGACTTAGGTCTTTCAGTGCTCTGTCAAACTCTTCACACAGTATCATATCTCCCATTTCATCTTCATCTACAGCACTGGGTTTCCATCTGAGCTCTTGATATTCATGCAAGTGGTTCTCTTTTCTTCAATGGTCTCTTTAATTTTCCTGTAGGCAGTATCTATCTTACCCCTAGTGACATACACCTCTACATCCTTACATTTGTCCTCTAGCCATCCCTGCTTAGCCATTTTGCACTTCCTGTCGATATCATTTTTGAGATGTTTGTATTCCTTTTTGCCTGTTTCATTTACTGCATTTTTGTATTTTCTCCTTTCATCAATTAAATTGAGTATCTCTTATGTTACCCAAGGATTTCTATTAGCCCTCATCTTTTTACCTACTTGATCCTCTGCTGCCTTCACTATTTCATCTCTCAAAGCTACCCATTCTTCTTCTACTGTATTTCTTTCCCCCTTTCTTGTCAATCGTTCCCTAATGCTCTCCCTGAAACTCTCTACAACCTCTGGTTCCGTCAGTTTATCCAGGTCCCATCTCCTTAAATTCCCACCTTTTTGCAATTTTTTCAGTTTTAATCTACAGTTCATAACCAATAGATTGTGGTCAGAGTCCACATCTGCCCCAGGAAATATCTTACAATTTAAAACCTGGTTCCTAAATCTCTGTCTTACCATTACATAATATATCTGAAACCTTTCAGAATCTCCAGGCTTCTTCCATGTATACAACCTTCTTTTATGATTCTTGAACCAAGTGTTAGCTATGATTAAGTTATGCTCTGTGAAAAATTCTACCATGCGACTTCCTCTTTCATTCATTACCCGCACTTCAACTACGTTTCCTTCGCTTCCTTTTCCTACCTCTACCATTTGTTATTTATTCAGAAACAACTTTTTACTAATTTTAATCTGCATAAAAATTGTTAAGTACTTATTCCATATGATAAAATTGTTCAAATAAAAACCAATATGTACACGCTCATGTAGGAAGTACAGTTTGGGTATTTAAGCTTTTGCTTTACAAAATTCTCAACACTAAATTCAAGATTAAATGTTGACATATTACTTGATGTGTACCAAATCTGACATACTTCCTTAAATTTACTCCATTCACTAAATTACATAAACCATCAAAAAACTGAGGTACAAAAACAAGTGTTTCTGGTGAATATTAGATAAAAGAAGTTTTAATATGTTTGAAGGCTTTTGAAATTAAGAGCAAATGGAAAGGACTGTTCCTAAATAACTCACCAACAGGCACTCTTTATGTAACAGAGTTTAAAACAAAATAATTCCAAATTTAATTCTAAGTTTACTATCAATGTGTTTTTGGGGCTTAAGCAAATTTGGTGCTCTCATAAAGTATGCACAAGTCCAGCACTAGGCAGTGCATAGTAATTATTGCTAATATTATTTTAATATTATTCAACAAATGTCCTCACAATTTTGAATCTTAGATACTGCAAACAACAGCCACTTCTGCAACTACCAATGAAGAGCTACTGCAGCTTGGGAATATAAAACAGTTGGCACAGCTAGACTCTGAAGGCCTCGTGTAAGAGCTGAGTTTGAGTTCCCATATTCCTTTCTCATTAGATAAGCCTTTATGATATCCCAACTGTACTGCCAACAGGATGTTCTCAGAAAAGTGTTCAATATTCTGTCACTTTCTTACCTCCATTTTTTAAAGCAGTGTTGCAATCAAATGCTTCTGTTTCTCAAGAAGTTTCAGAAAATTTGGTAACTTGAACACAGTGAAATCCTCCATGCAAAGTAGCATATACTCGTATTCTGAAACTGACCCATATTTTTCCCAGATGACATTCTGCAAGCCATGGATCAAAGCAATCAGGTAGGTGCAGTATTTCCTGACTTCTACAAAGCATTTGACTCAGGGCCAAATCAATAGTTACCAATGAAAGTGCGATCATATGAGATATCAAACAATTTGCAAAAGGACTAAGGATTTCTTGGTTGAGAGGACACCGCAGGTTACCTTGGATGGAGAGTCATCAACAAAGATAGAAATAACTTCATGCATGCTCTTTGGAAGTATGTCGGGGTTCTTAACATTCATGTTGTATATTAATGACCTGGCAGGCAGAGATTGCAATTATCTATAATTAAATATCATCTGAAGAAAGTAAATATTCAAAAGTGGGGCGAAGATTGGCAGCTGTCTTTAACTATTCAGAAATATAAGATTTTGAACTTCACAAAACTGTAGTCTTACTACTACAACATTAGCAGGTTACAATGTGAATCAGTCATGTTTTCTCTCATGTTTTGTTCATGTGAGCTATTAATGGTGTGTCTTCAGTTGTTAAGGTGAGTTATTGGTTCCACTTTTTGCACAATATTTTGATAATTTATTCAGTTGTATTCTTGAGGCAGAATGACCGTTGCTGTTATGTGTCTTCAACACCTGGACTTGTGTGTGTGTGTGTGTGTGTGTGTGTGTGTGTGTGAGTGTGAGAGAGAGAGAGAGAGAGAGAGAGAGAGAGAGAGAGAGAGAGAGAGAGAGAGAGAGGAAGCTTCCTGTTCATATAAATATAATTTTCATTTCAGTATTTGTGTCTCATACAGTTTTCTTTTCAGTGAACCTAAATTCATCTGCATTAGCATATTCCTTTTTAATTTATTATACATTTTTATTCCCATGTATTGAGGTGGCTGGGCGTACTGTTTGAGGCAGTGGGTGGGAAGCATCAAGTTTTCTTTGTCCATTGTATCATATGTGTGAACAAATGGTTCCCCTCAAATAATTAATGTTTAGTATACATAAAGATAATTATCTCATAAATATAAAGACATGGCTGAGTTAATCTTTGAAGTATTTTGAATAATTAGTGACATGATTGTTTATGATGTACAGTGCACATATTGAAACTTCATGTAAGATTGTTTGGGCAAGACTCAGGATCAGGATTGGGCATAAAATGATAATTGGATCATTCTGTTACCCACCAGACTCATCTCTTGATGTAACCAACAACTTTACAGAAAATTAACTGAGAAAATTACAGATTTGTTAGTGGTGAGAGTAGTAAGACACTCTGTGAAACTTTACTAAATGCCTTCTCTGAAAACTACCTAGATCTGATAGTTAGGAACCCCTACTCATGGTGGAAATATATTGGATTTAACAGCAACAAACAGACTTGACTTCTTTGAACTGAAACTGGCATCAGCTACCATGATGCGGTTGTCGCAACAATGATTACCAAAGTAAAAAGGACAACTAAAACAAGTAGAAAAATGTATATGTTAACTAAACTAGATAAAAAATCAGTAGTGTCCTATCTCAGTGAGGAACTTGAAACTTTCAGCTCAGGTCAGAAGCCTATAGAGGACCTCCGGCTCAAGTTTAAAAGAGTAGTTTACCACACACTGGATAGATTATGTACACAGTAGAACAGTTCATAATGGGAGGGAATCATGATGGTATACAGTCACTGTAAATAAACTTCTAAGGAAACAGATATTACTGCATAATAGGTGTGTTACTCATGGCAAAAAAATTCTCTTCACTGATGACAGCAATATTATAGTCACTGAGAAAACACGAGAACTCCTTGCAGAGAAAGCAAAAGAAGCTCCCAAGGAAGTTTATGCTTGGTCAATAAGCAATAAAGTGACACTGAACATAAAGAAAACTAATGCCATGAATTTCAGTTTGAAGAGGGAAAATGACAATGTTAAATTAAATATAGATGGCGTCTCTATAGACTGTGTAACAAATGCAAAATATCTAGGAATGAATATCGATTCTCAATTGAAATGGTGTGAACACACAAAGGTACTTGCAAGCAGAATGTCATCAGCATTTTATGACCTTAGAATCCTATCATCAGTGTGTAACATGCAGTGTCTTTTAGTTACATACTATTCATATGTACACTCAATTCTTAGCTATGTCATTCTTTCTTGGGGAACAAATGCACAAAATATGAACACAATTTTCAAACTCCAGAAAAGATCCACAAGAATCGTAACCAAAAATGGTAGTCGAGCTCATTGTAAAGATCTGTTCAAAACACTGGGGATTTTAACTACTCCATGTGAAAGCACTTAGCAGTCAGTTGTACACATCAAAAATATCATTGTAATTTCTGCACAAACAGTTCTGTCCATGAACAAGAACTAGACTCAACTTACATTTGCCAAGAAAAATAAACATAAAACTCAAAACAGCATTTTCTGCCAAGGAATAAAACTGTACAATAAATTACCAAAAGACATTAAAGAAATTACAAAAATACACTTATTTAATAAGGCAGCTAAAAAGTACCTGTTATGCAATACATTTTATACATTGAAGGATTACTTAGATAAAACAGAGTAGGGGTTTGGTAAAAAAAAAAAGTTATACAAATAAATAATAATAATGATTATAAAACATCCAACATAGCACCTTCACACTATGTTTTTTTCCTTTTCTAGATAAACTTACCCCCAAGCTATGCATTGCACAATACTAACACCTCCTCCTCTTTCTGAGCTCACATCTCACTCATTATAGAGGGATGCTGGCTCAGTTTTTCAGGATAGCAAATGGGAAGTTGTGGTACAGAAAATGGCCCAGAGATCACCATTGTGTGCGTGTTTGTGTGTGTAGTGAGTGAAGTGTTATGAAACAATGTGTGTATAGTGTGTGCAGTGACTTATAGTGAGATATGAGTGAACAGTGTGGCATTACATTATTTAACAAGTTATTTGTAAAATAAGTATTGTATACCAGGAGTAAATCTGATGATTGTCTCCAACTGAAAGTCTCTAAATGTATGTGTATATGAATTAGCTTATTTTAAGTTGGTCTAAACTTGAAATACTTTGACATGTCGTATATCCTTGTAAAAAGAGATCTACGAATGAATAAAGCTACTACTACTACTAAAACAAAATGTTGGGATATAGATAGAGTGAGTGTTTGGCTGTCAAGAGAGCAGTGCATGATGCCTTGTATGATTACTGTAGCAGAGTATTGTCAAATGACTTGTTACAAAGTCCATAGAAATTCTGATCATATGTAAAGACTTTTGGTGGCACCAAAGTTAGTGTCCAGTCCACAGCGATTGAGACAGGAACTGAAATTGAGGGTAGCAAAGCAAAAGCTGAAATGCTTAACTCCATTTTCAAATGTTCCTTGACAAAGGAAAACCCAATTTAATCCTTGTACTACTGAAAAGGTGAATGAAATAAGTATTATTGTAAGTGGTGTTGAGAAACAGTTGAAATTGTTAAAACTGAACAAAGCTCGAGGCCCCAATGTAGTTCCTGGTGGACTCTATGCTGAAATTGTGGCTGAGTTAGCACCCATTCTAACTACAGGGTGAAGTGAAATTCGAGCACTCGGGCTTCTCAGTGCGACTCCTCACATGCCAGCGATAGAAAAATGTCCGTCCCAAAATTTCGTCTGGCGAGTACATCCGGCAGAAAAAGGATGTTAAAGAGTGGCAATCTGGCAATGCTGTAACCATATGTATGGTGGCAACCTCTGTCCGCACTTATTGGTTGTACTGTCCAGTTGGTGCAGTGTATAAAGTTTTGGGTTAGCGTGCAGGAGCTCTAGGGTTCGATCCTGGGTTGGGGCGCATTTTTTTTTTTTATTTGCTAATTTCATTCTGATATTTTATTCTGTAATATTCACAATTTCTTAGGTCACGCATATCCTAAATTTACAACATTTTGTAATGCTGGACATAACAAATACGTGGTTAGACAAATAAGAAACAGACAGTTGAAACAAATCACCTGTCATAGGACAGAATAACTACAAAAATAATATCACTTTCAAAATGCTAAAGATGACAGAACAGTACAATAACATAACATCTACTTGTTATTTATACTACATGTAATATAAGTGCTCAAAGGTTGCACATTAGCAAACAATGACAATAATAATGGCCATATTAACAACTGCATGACCTTCACAACAGAATATGTTGTCCTCAGAACAACAGATTCTCAAAGCCACCTCCCTCCACTTCTAAACATCGCACAACTTGCCAGATCATACAGCTCTGGTCCCTTCACACTAAAGGTGCATCCACAGTAACAAGAGCAGCATGAACACGTGCTACCAATTCTTCCACATACGTCGGTAGAGTAGAGTACATGTGCTCCTTCAGGTGTCCACACAAGAAGAAATCCAAGGGATTTAGGTCAGGCGAAAGCGGTGGCTATACAACTGGACCTCCACATCCAAGCCATTTCCCTGGAAATGTTCTGTACAAATACTGTCGCACATTAATTCCAGAGTGTAGAGGTGCACCATCACGTTGGAACCATATCCTCTGCTGAACATGTAGTGGAAAATCTTTCAACACGTCAGGAAGATAGTTTTAGAGGAATGCATGATACCTTAGTGCAGTCAGCTGGCCAGGCAACATGTAGGGCCCAACTACCTGTAGCCCAATATTCCAGCCCAGACGTTGATACCAAAGCGAACTTGGTATCCACAGTCATGGGTGATGTGTGGGTTAACCTCACACCAATGGTGGGCATTGTGCATATTGAAGACACCCTCACGAGTGTATGCTGTTTCATCTGACCAAATTACGGTGTTCACAAAGTCATCATTGGCTTCCTGTTGTTGTTGGAACCATTCACAGAATTGCATTCTCTGATGGTGATGAGAAGGATGCAGGTATTTCGTGAAAGCATAATGATAGGGGTGCAGCCCATGCTCATACAGCATGTTAACGACCGTGCTTTGGAAGACATGCAGCTGTCTAGCTACGCTACGTGTACTTCGCCGAGGTTTTTGGTGTATGACCACCAGAATAGTTTCCTCAGTAGCTGGGGTACAGCGAGTCTGTGGACGACCTGACTCCTGAAGGCACATCACCAGATGAAAAAATGCATTTATCCTGGATGGCATTGACGAGGATGTCTGGCAGCATATTCACAAGCGGCAACACCAGCTTGGTTATCAAATGCACCAAGGACAAGAAGCATATCCACATATAAATCGTTTTTCTATGCCATATGTCTAGCACACTGATTTAGAGATTTACACTGAGAAAATTCGATATGTGTACGCATGTACATTGGAGTCCGTCATGGGGGCATTACTCCACTCGCATCTAGTACCTGTCTGGTGGACAGCACATACAGTGTAAACACACTGTCAGTCCTGTGTGCTGTTCTACCTAATGCACATTACTCTTCTGACAGATATTTTTCTGCATGATTCATCCTGACACCACTAATTGGGAAATGTTTGGTTTCGAATTACACTGTTTCCTTAATGGTAATAGACATGATGTTTTCACAATTCTGTCGATAGAATAATAATAATACTAATAATAATAATAATAATAATAATAATAATAATAATAATAATGCAATGAGATACATACTAAACATCATGCGGTTACCAGACTCAATGTTGAAAGGCATAATTAGTGGGACCATGGTGATAACACTTACAAATAGTAACCGAGTTTGGACATTATTCGCAAAGCACGTTGATAGTCCTACTGGTAACGTAAGGCCCTAACGAAATGTAATGGACCTGAACGAGGCAAGAATAATATACTACTGGCCATTAAAATTGCTACACCAAGAAGAAATGCAGATGATAAACGGGTATTCATTGGAAAAATATATTATACTAGAACTGACATGTGATTACATTTTCCCGCAATTTGGGTGCATAGCTCCTGAGAAATCAGCACCCAGAACAATCTCCCCTGGCCGTAATAATGGCCTTGATACGCCTGGGCATTGAGTCAAACAGAGCTTGGATGGTGTGTACAGGTACAGCTGCCCATGCAGCTTCAACGCAATACCACAGTTCATCAAGAGTAGTGACTGGCATATTGTGACGAGCCAGTTGCTCGGCCACCATTGACCAGACGTTTTCAATTGGCGAGAGATCTGGAGAATGTGCTGGCCAGGGCAGCAGTTGAACATTTTCTGTATGCAGAAAGGCCTGTACAGGACCTGCAACATGCAGTCGTGCATTATCTTGCTGAAATGTAGAGTTTCGCAGGGATCAAATGGAGGGTAGAGCTACGGGTCATAACACATCTGAAGTGTAATGTCCACTGTTCAAAGTGCCGTCAATGCGAACAAGAGGTGACCGAGATGTGTAACCAATGGCACCCCATACCATCACGCCGGGTGATATGCCAGTATGGTGATGACGAATACACGCCTCCAATATGCGTTCGCCACGATGTCGCCAAACATGGATGCGACCATCATGATGTTGTAAACAGAACCGGGATTCATCCGGAAAAATGACGTTTTACCATTCGTGCAGCCAGGTCTGTCATTGAGTACACCATCGCAGGCGCTCCTGGTCTGTGATGCAGCGTCACGGGTAACCGCAGCCACAGACTCCGAGCTGATAGTCCATGCTGCTGCAAATGTCGTTGAACTGTTCGTGCAGATGGTTGTTGTCTTGCAAACGTCCCCATCTGTTGACTCAGGGATCGAGACGTGGCTGCACAATCTGTTACAGCCATGCGGATAAAATGCCTGTCGTCTTGACTGCTAGTGATACGAGGCCGTTGGGATCCAGCATGTCGTTCCGTATTACCCTCCTGAACCCACCAATTCCATATTCTGTTAACAGTCATTGGATCTCAACCAACACGAGCAGCAATGTCGCAATACGACAAACCACAATCGCAATAGGCTTCAATCCGACCTTTATCAAAGTCGGAAACGTGATGGTACACATTTCTCCTCCTTATACGAGGCATCACAACAATGTTTCACCAGGCAACGCCGGTCAACTGCTGTTTGTGTATGAGAAATTGGTTGGAAACTTTCCTCATGTCAGCAAGTTGTAGGTGTCGCCACTGGCGCCAACCTTGTGTGAATGCTTTGAAAAGCTAATCATTGCATATCACAGCATCTTCTTCCTGTTGGTTAAATTTCGCGTCTGTAGCACATCATCTTCATGGTGTAGCAATTTTAATGGCCAGTAGCGTAGTTGGTACTAATGTATGGGACCATTGGAGGATGGTACAAGGAAAACAGATTTTGCATCAACTACATGAAGTGGTGCGAATAAATTCATACCCATGATGTGGAAAGGGCTTCTTCCAAAGCTGACCTGTCTTCCATTTCTACGATTGTAGTATGTAAGTACAAATGTTTTCTAGAGGGCCCGCTGCAATTGCTGTTGATGATTGAGATGCCAGACACCGTACCACCTGGACTACATTTACCAAATAAAAATGTATGCCTCAACCCAGGATCGAATTCACGACCTGCTGCATGCTAACCCAAAACTTTATACACTGCACTGACTGCACAGTACATCCAATATGTGGTGACAGAGGTAGTCACCATACATATGGTTACAGTGTTGCCAGATTGTCACTCTTTAACATTCTTTTTCTGCCAGATATACTCGTCAGACGAAATTTTGGGATAGACATTTTTTTATCGCTGGCATGCAAGGTGTCACACTGTGAAGTCTGAGTGCATGAATTCCTCATCACCTTGTGTAATCTATCATAGATCTCTTGAACAAAAAGCCATGCCCAGTTCTTGAAAAATGGCACAGGTCACACCTGCCTACAAGAAGGGTAATAGAAATGATTCACAAAACAACCGTCCAATATCCTTGACATCAATTTGTTATAGAATCTTAGAACATATTCAGAGCTCAAACATAATGAGCTATCTTGAGCAGAAAAACCTCATCAATGCCAACCAAAAGCGATTTCAAAAACATCAATCATATGAAACCCACTCACACTTTTCTCACTTGACATACTGAAAACTTTGGATCAAGGTAACCAGGTACAGGCAACGTTACTTTATTTCCGAAAAGCATTTGACTCTGTACTGCACTGATGCTTATTGTCAAAAGTACAATCATATATGGCAACAAGCGAAATTTGTGACTGGATTGAGGGATTTTTGATAGGGAGGACACAGAATATGGATGGAGAGTCATTGTCAGATATAGAAGTACGGTCGGGTGGGCCACAGGGAAGTGTGTCTGCACCCTTGCTGTTCATGTTGTATATTAATGATCTTGCAGACAATATTAATACTAAAATCAGGATTTTTGCGGATGATACAGGTATCTATAATGAAGTACTATCTGAGAGAAGCTGCTTAAATATTCAGTCAGATCTTGATGCAATTTCAACGTGGTGCAGAGATTGACAAATTGCTCTAAATGTTCAGAAATGTAAAATTTTGCACTTCACAAAATGAGAAAACAGTGTCCCATGACTATAATATCAATGAGACACTGTTGGAATCAGCCAACTCATACAAATACCTGGGTGTAAAACTTTGTTGGGATATGAAATGGAATGTTCACATAGGTTCAGTCATCGCTAAAGTAGGTGGTAGACTTTGGTTTATTGGTAGAATACTGGAGAAGTGAAATCAGTCTGCAAGAGAGATTGCTTACAAAACACTCTTGCGACCATCCTAGAATATTGCTCAAATATGTGGGACCCGTACCAGATAGGGCGAACAGGGGATACTGAATGTATACAGAGAAGAGCAGCATGAATGGCCACAGGTTTGTTTAATCCATGGGAGAGTCTCACAGATACTGAAGGAGGTGTAATGGCAGACTCTTGATGACAGATGTAAACAATCCCGAGAAAGTTTATTAACAAAGTTTCAAGAGCCAGCTTTAAATGATTACTCTAGGGATATTTGACAACCCCTATGTATCTCTCACACAGGGATCATGAGGCTGTGATTAGAATAATTACTGCACACACAGAAGTATTCAAATAATCATTCCTCCCACACTCCATATCAAATGGAACAGGAAGAAACACTAGTTACTGGTACAATGGGATGTATCCTCTGCCATGCACCTCATGGTGGTTTGCAGTGGATATATGTAGATGTAGATTCTGAATGATTTTTTTCTGTATCTTTAATACCTAAATTATGCTAGTTGAGTTTCACAAGAAAACAATACCATATCCAATAATAGATTCAAAGTAACTTTTATGCTAGTTTTCGACATTGTAAATGATGACATATGCACTCACATTGTTAACTAGATGTTGAATGCGTCAGCTCAAATGTTTATTCATTTAATCCTAAGAATTTGACAGAGTTGATTTCTTCTATATCTTGGTTGTTATGAATAAATTTCTTCTTCATACATTTTGACTGTTTAGTTTTTAGATGTATCATGTTAGTCTTAAATATGATTAGATTCAATACATTTAGCTGAAACTGAGTTTCTAATGTAATGAGGATACTCATCAGTAATTTGGGATTTTTTCCTGCATCCTGATTTTCAACTAAGACAGAAGTATTGTCTGTGGACAGTACTGATGGGAAGTTGATGTTTAATGGGAAATCATTAACATAGAACAGAAACAAGACTGGACTTAGTAGGAAACTTCATGAGACACCCTTAGGGATTATTTTCCAGTCAGAATAACCATTTGCCTTATTTAAAATAATGCTAATTCTTTAATTTCTGTTCCATAAGTAGGATTTAAGCAGTAGTAGGGCATTGGCCCAAGTTGCAAACCTGTAAAATTTGTGAATGAGCAATGCATGATATACAGTCAAAAGTCTTGTGAAGTTGCAGAAGATTCCTGAGACCTAATTGATCTTGTCTAATGATGTGCTTGTTTTCCCAACAAAACTGTTTACTGCATCTATTGTGTGTTTCCTTGTTCAAAACCAAACTGATTGTGTAGGATAATGGAATATGTTGCAACGAAGTTTTGGATAACACCATTTTTTTCAGATATTTTAGATTTGACTGGGAGAATTAAGACAGATCATTATTGATTGCCCATGACCTCTTGAGTCCTTTTCAAAATAGTTTAACTTTGGAATGTGTATTGCCTGACAAAGGCCTTAATGGCCGAAAGCTATAATTGTGTGAATCTTGTTGTTGTTCCTATCGCAACTCAGCATCTCTGCTGTATGGTGAGTAGCAATTTTTCTTCTCTGGAATGTCTCAGTACCTTTGAGGAGTAGCTCTCTTCCAACATTGATGAATTACCTGATCTAGTGGGTGTGCAATTATGTTCTATACTGATTTAGTAACTTCAGTGGGTATTCCATCCAAACCTGCAGAATTTTTGTTTCTTAAAACTAAGACTGCATGTCCTACATCTGTCTTGGAAACTTTTGAAAATTTTGTAAGGTGTTCAGAGTTTTCATCAGTGCCAAATGGATTTTTTTGTTGTGATAAATGTTACATTGACATCAGACTTCACTACAGGTATAAGTAATGTATTCAAGAGTAGCTTCACATATCTGTAAAAATGAAGTACTAACTAAATGTCAGTTTGGTTTCCAGAAAGGTTTTTCAACAGAAAATGCCATATATGGCTTCACCAATCAAATTTTGAATGATCTGAATAACCGAACACCATCCATTGGGATTTTTTGTGATTTCTCAAAGGCTTTTGATTGTGTAAATCATGAAATTCTGCTAGACAAGCTCAAATATTGTGGCATGAGTGGGACAGTGCACAAATGGTTCAATTCGTACCTAACTGGACGAATGCAGAAAGTTGAAATAAGCAGTTCTCATAATATGCAAAGATCAGCACATTCCTCAAACTGGGGAACTATCAAGAATGGGGTTCCACAAGGGTCAGTCTTGGGTCCTTTGTTGTTCTTAATATATATTAATGACTTGCCATTCTATATTCATGAAGAGGCAAAGTCAGTTCTCTTTGCTGATGATACAAGTATAGTAATCACACCTGACAAACAAGAATTAACTGATGAAATTGTCAATACTGTCTTTCAGAAAATTACTAAGTGGTTCCTTGTAAACGGACTCTCACTGAATTTTGATAAGACACAGTACATACAGTTCCGTACAGTGAATGGTATGACACCATTAATAAATATAGACCTTAATCAGAAGCATATAGCTAAGTTAGAATATTCCAAATTTTTAGGTGTGTCCATTGATGAGAGATTAAATTGGAAGAAACACATTGATGATCTGCTGAAACGTTTGAGTTCAGCTACTTATGCAATAAGGGTCATTGCAAATTTTGGTGATAAACATCTTAGTAAATTAGCTTACTACACCTATTTTCACTCATTGCTTTCATGTGGTATCATATTTTGGGGTCATTCATCACTGAGGAATAAAGTATTTATTGCACAAAAGCGTGTAATCAGAATAATAGCTGGAGTCCACTCAAGATCATCCTGCAGACATTTATTTAAGGATCTAGGGATATTCACAGTAGCTTCTCAGTATATATCCTCTCTTATGAAATTTGTTATTAACAACCAAACCCAATTCAAAAGTAATAGCAGTGTACATAACTACAATACTAGGAGAAAGGATGATCTTCACTATTCAAGATGACACTACACTACTTATTGATAATTCGGAAGATAAGCTTGAGGTAACGGCAAATAAGATTTTAAATGAAACGGTGAACTGGTTCAACATTAATGGTCTTATTTTAAATTACTGTAAAACAAACTACATTCAGTTCCACAAAACATCCAAAGATGAGGAAATATTTGTAAAGGTAGGTGAGCAGACAATGAACAGGGTAGATTCCTCAAAATACCTAGGCTTGCATATTGATAGCAAACTGAATTGGTCCAGCCACATCGTGGATCTGTGCAAAAGACTAAGTTCAGCAACATATGCATTGCGCATTGTTTCTTCTTATAGAAATATGGAAACCATGAAGTCAGCATATTATGGTTACTTTCATGCAATTATGGCATTTGGAATTATATTTTGGGGAAATCAGCCACTGGCTAAAAAAGTACTGTGTGTACAAAAAAGAGCCATAAGGATCATGTGTGGAGTCAATCCTAGAGCCACATGCAGGAATCTTTTTAAGAAGCTTGAAATACTTACATCCACTGCGCAATATATATTCTCATTGATGTGCTTCATAAGGAAAGAAAAATCCATCTTTAAGCTGAATAGTGCATATCACAGTCACAATACTAGAAGGAAACATGATATCCACTATGAACAGCCAAATCTAAGTATGGTGCAGAAAGGAGTCCATTTCAGTGGCTGTAAGATTTTTAATGCCCTCCCTTCAAGAATTAAGTGTTTGATAGATGATGATCTCCTGTTCAAAAAAACCTTAAGGCAGTTCCTATTGCAAGGATCATTTTATACATTAGAAGAGTTCCTGAACTACAGTGTTTAACATCTCTTGTATTGTGAAATGCCCAAATTTGTGTTTGTAATACCGAATATTTTTATTGTGAACATATATTTTGCAATATTTATTTCTTTGTAACACTTATTATTTTGTAATCTTTATCTCTCTCTAAAATGTATTTTTGTAGTGGGACCTAAGTTACTGTTCACTGTTTTTTGTTTTGTAATCTCTATCTATATCTAAAATGTATTTTTTTGTAGTGGGACCTAAGTTACTGTTTACTGTTTTTGTTTTGTTTTATGTATTACCATAAATTCTGGCCAAAAGCTTGTAAAATTGACACGTTCCATATCCTGTGATACTGTCACAACATGGATCACCGGAACAAGAGATAAATAAATAAATAAATAAAAAAATAAATACATCTAACTTTGGCACAGAAAGGGGTGATTTATACTGCCACTAAAGTCTTTGGTCACTTACCAAATAGTATCAAAAGTCTGGCAGATAACCAACAAGTATTTAAGAAGAAATTAAAAGAATTTCTGAATGACAACTCCTTCTACTCCATAGAGGCATTTTTAGATATAAATTAAGAAAAAAATATAATAATAATAATAAAAATATAAAAAAAACAGAAAAAAACACAAAAAATAAAAAACGTTGTTATATTAACGTAGATATGTTGTTAAATTAACTTAATTATGTCATGTATTGGAAAATTTGACTCGTTCCACATCATTACGAAATATCGTATTCATGATCCATGGAACTAGTATTAATCTAATCTAATCTAATCTAATTCATTGAAGCGCTCTGATATTGGAGATAGACTTACAATTGAGTTTCCTTATGGTTAATATTTGAAATTTCTTGTTTTCAGAATTTAACACCTTATTCAGATACAGAGCCAGTCTTATTTTTATGATTTAAAATTACCCTGTTATTTGTCTATAATTTTTCTGACTTGATAAGTCTTTTAAATATAACTTTTAAAAGTCTAACATATTCAATGAAATGAGTATTTAGTTATATTTTAGTTCTCTGTGCAGCTGCTTGTTCCTTATACTGGAATTTTTTGTGCCCTTGGTGACCCACTTTGACCTCTGGATATGCTGAGTTGCAGACAGGCACAACAAAAAGACTACTAAAGCTGTCAGCTTTCAGCTAGAAGGCCTTCTTTCAAAATAGACAACACACACACACACACACACACACACACACACACAACACACACACACACACACACACACACACACACACACACACACACACACCAATGCAACTCACACACACACATGACCACTGTCTCTGGCTGCCAGGGCCAGAGTGCAAGAAACTGCACATGATGGGAAAAGCAATCTGGATTGTGGGGGCAGTTGGGGGGAGGGGCGGGAGGGGGAGAGAGAGCAGGGTACATGTGGAAGACAGTAAACTGCTGTTAGTGGGAGCATACAGGAACAAGGTGGAGAGGAGATAGGGCAGCTAGGTTGTCTGGAGTTTAGAAGGGAGGGGCAGAAAAGGAGGGAAGTAAAGACTGTGGGTGTGCTTGGAAGTAGAAGGCTGTGGAGTGGGAACAAGGAAGATAATAGTTGGGTGAGGGTTACAGGAATGTAGGATATACTGAGGGGAAAGTTCCCACCTGCGCAATTCAGAAAAGCTGGTGTAGGTAGGGAGGATCCAGATGGTACAGGTTGTGAAGCAATCATTAAAATGAAGAATTTTGTGTTGGGCAGCATACCTAACAGCTGGGTGGTCCAGCTGTTTCTTGGCCACAGTTTGTCTGTGGCCATTCTTGTGGCTGGATAGCTTGTTGGTTATCATGCACATATAGAATGAAACATAGTGTTTGCAGCTTAGCTTGTAGGTCACATGACTAGTTTCATAGGTAGTTATGCCTTGCTGGGATGGGTGATGCTTGTGACTGGACTGTAGTAAGTGGTGGGTAGTAGCATGTGTGGGACAGGACTTGGATCTAGACCTCTTATATGGATATCAACCATGAGGCAAAGGGTTGGGGGCAGGGGCTATGAAGGAATCGACAAGGGTATTGTGTTGATTTGGTGGGTGGTGGAATACCACTGTGGCAGGTGTGTTTTGTGAGGGGGGGGGGGGGGGGGGGGGAGAGTTAGTGAGTAGAACATTCCTCAATTCAGGGCAGTCGAAACCCTCATGGAGAATGTGATTCAGTTGCCCCAGTCCTGTGTGTTACTGAATCATGAGGGGAATGCTCTTCTGTGGCCAGATGGTGGGACTTCGGAAGGTGGTGGATGGCTAGGGAGATAACGCATGGGAGATCTGTTTTTGTACATGATTAGGAGGTTAATTACATTCTCTGTGAAGGCCTCAATGAGACCCTTGGTATATTTTGAGAGGAACTGCTCCTCACTACAGATGCAAAACAGTCATAGTTGGCAATGCTGTTTGAAAGGGACTTGGAGGTATGGATGGGGTGGCAGCTGTCGAAGAGGAGCTATGCTGGTGGTTGGTAGTTTCATATATCTGTGCCATGTGGTGAGTAGCAATATATACTTCTTGTAATATTGTCATTACATCATCCTTGACTTTCCATGTCAGTTTATTTGTCATTTAATGTTCCAGGTTCTTGGTGGAAATGTTTTATTCAAGACATCTATAAAACTATTTAGGAATCCTTCAAAATGTTTATTACTTGAGATATAATGATCAACAGACTATTTTCTCAGTTTTAACTTATCACTAAACATCAACAAGTTTTCTGCGCCACAGTTCCTTCTCAGATGGGTTTTCTATTTGAAATGTGTCTGTGTGTCTGTGACAAAGCAGCAAACAATGCACTATGATCTGAGATATCTTAATACACACAATATTTACACGCCAATATGCATATGAAGTATATCTTATAATAACCAAGTGGCAGTAGGGGAAAACACACACAAAAGGATTTAACTTTTACTACTGCTGCTTGGTGCGTAGATTTTTTATCTATCCATTTACATGATAATATCAACTATTGATTATTTTTTCAACAATATTATGAAAAGGAAAGTTGCTACTCACCATATAGTGGAGATGCTGAGTCACAGATAGGCACAACATAAAGACTGTCACAAATAAAGTTTTCAACCATTAAGGCCTTCATCAACAATAAACGACAGACACACACACTCACGCAAACACAACTCACACACATGACTGCAGTCTCAGCAATTGTGGTTTCATATATCTGAGACTGTGTTGTGTGTGTGAGTTGCATTTGCACGAGAGAGAGAGAGAGAGAGAGAGAGAGAGAGAGAGAGAGAGAGAGAGAGTATATATCTGAGACTGTGTTGTGTGTGTGAGTTGCATTTGCACGAGAGAGAGAGAGAGAGAGAGAGAGAGAGAGTGTGTGTGTGTGTGTACCTGTCTGTCATCTACTGTTGACGAAGGTCTTAACGGCTGAAAGCTTTATCTGTGACAGTCTTTTTGTTGTGCCTATCTGCAACTCAGTATCTCCACTATAAGGTGAGTAGCAACCTTCCTTTTCATAATATTGTTACATTCCATCCTGGATTTTCCACTGATTGATTATTTTTGTTGTTATATCTTATAATAAGTATGTTAATGTGTCACTTTTTTGGTAAATTCTTAAAATGAACCAGTTACTGTGTTGTTGTTGTTGTGATCTTCAGTCTGAAGACTGGTTTGATGCAGCTCTCCATGCTACTCTATCCTGTGTGAGCCTCATCATCTCCGAATAACTACTGCAATCTACATCTTTCTGAATCTGTTTACTGTATTCATCTCTTGGTCTCCCCCTATGATTTTTACCCTCAAAACTTCGCTCCAGTACTAAACTGGAGGGAAGCAGCACTTTATCCCCCACCTCTATCCTGATATCCCACACTCTTCCCAACCCAGCCTACTCCTTGCCCTCACCAATCAGATTGCTTCTCCCACCACGTGCAGTCGCTCACAGTCTGGCCTCATTGGCCAGAGACTGTGGTCATGTGTGTGTGTGTTGTCTACTTTGGAAGTAAGCATTTTGGCTGAAAGCTCACATATTTTGCAGTCTTTTTATTGTGCTTGTCTGTGACTCAACATCTCTTATACATGGTAAGTAACATTCTATCCTTTTCATAATATTATCATTATTCCATTGTTTAAATTACTGTAACATTTGCTGGTAAATCCATAGTCCAGTAGCTCTCAGAGTCCCATTCTTCATTTAAATAATTAAAAAAAAATTCTATTTCCATAATTTCTATCACTATGAAGTAGTACACAAGAGCCTCCACATGACTTGTTTCTGCTCCAGAGCTGCTTAATAACTTTGAAATTCTGATGTTGTTTAAAATTTTAATTTTGTCATCAGTGAAACAGTGCCCATTGAAATAAATAACTCTAATATTTGCACATTCTGACAAAATGATTTCCAGTTCAACTGTTTAAGAGTTTTTGTGATTTGAAGTGTCAGGTCTTAAACTCTTTATATTCCAATGCATAATATATCTGCTCTGACTCTTACTTATAGGCTTTAGCATGTTTTTTCCAGACAGTGGTTTGGCTTTGTCTTTCTTATTGCTACACGTGTTATCAGCTCCATCACTATTTATATGTTTCCCTTATTTTTACAGCTTGGCGAGTATCTGTGAACATCTTACTAAATAGTTGAACCTAACCGGCTTGGATGTAAACTCCGTTACGCGAGCTACTATGCACTTATAATTTTGTTGTCGTCGACGAATACCGCTCCCAGTTTATTGCATTGTTGTATAGCATTGCTGTTAGTTCTCCGCACTTAGCAACAAATCACCAATCTCCTGCACACAACGCCACTGGGGCTACTAATCTGGAAGTAGGGGCTTCTGCCATTTTGAATTGGGTTCCTTGTGTAATTTATGATTACTCTTCACTGCAGCGGCAAAGGGAATTTGTTGCCGTGTGGATAAAAACACTTTGGGATTCTTGTTTTGCTTATCTACTGTACTTTCTCTTGAATTTCAAAATGGATACAAAGTAGAATCAAGTTAGTGGGGCACTTAAATGCGCAATGGATTCATTCAAATGATACTAATACTTTGGTGTTACAGTTTGTGAGATTTGTTTGTTGGTGGGCTACTGGGAAAACTTAATCGATTGAGAAAGCAGACTGATAATAAAACACTTGTATGACCCATCCTACAGTAGTGCTCAGGTGTGTGGAACCCATACCAAATAGAACTTAACAGAGTAAACTGAGCATATACAAGGATTATAAAATGTTTCACAGTATGGAGTGCCAATGGCCCTGCTGCAGTGCGAACACTGGTTCCCGTCGGATCACTGAAGTTAAGTGCTGTCAGGCTTGGCTAGCACTTGAACGGGTCACTGTCTGGGTCTGCCGACTGCTGTTGGCAAGCAGGGTGCACTCAGCCCTTGTGAGGTCAGTTGAGGAGCTACTTGATTGGTAAGTAGTGGCACTGGTCACAAAAACTGACAATGACCGGGAGAGTGGTGTGCTCACCACATACCCTCCATATCCATATCCGATGGTGCCTAAGGGCTGAGGATGACACGGCATCTGGTCAATACCATTGGCCTTCAAGGGTAGTTCAGATGGTGTTTGTTTGTTTTTATTACCGAATGGAGTATCAGATGGAATATGTGACTGATTGAAGATTTCTTGCTATGAAGGGTGCAGGATGTTATCTTGGATGAAGAGTCATTGACAGATGCAGAAGCAATTTTGGGTGTACCCCACAGAAGTGTGTTGTTTATTAATGATCATGTTGTATACTAATGATCTTGCAGAGAGTAATAATAATAATAATAATAATAATAATAATAATAATAATAATAATAATTTTATTGTCTTTAAGCCATTACAGCAATAGACAAAGTCATACACATAATACAATACAGTACAGTACATGCTATAAAAGAACAGAATTGTTAAGAACGTTACAGTTTAATATCACAGGTCATGAAATCCTTTACAGTGTAGAATGGGTTTACAACTAACCAGTCATAAAGTGTTTGTTTGTATTGTTGCTCTGGTAAATTTTGTATAGCTTGTGGAAGTTTGTTAAATAATTTGTGTCCCATAAGTTCATAACTGTTAACTGATTTTGACAGTCTGTGGTACGGCGTATAGATAGAGCTGTTTGTCCTAGTGCTGTAACAATGTATATTTGCCCTGCGTTTTACTTTAAGTAAGTTCTTTTTTGTGTAGATTAAAACATAATAAATATATAGGTTTATTGCTGTCATGATTTTTTGTTGAGTAAACAAAGGTTTACAATGAGCCTTGTATGGTGAGCCTGTAATTATCCTAATAGCTTTCTTTTGCAGCAATAGTATATCATGCACACAAGTGGAGTTTCCCCATAAAATAATACCATAGGATATGATACTTTGGAAAAATGAGTAGTAAGATACTCTAACATAATTTTTAGGTACAGTGCATTAATCGCCTTAACAAATAGATTACCCTAGACAATTTACCACTAATATACTTAATATGTGGATTCCAAGAAAGTTTATCATCCAAATATACCCCCAAAAATTTAACACAACTAGGATCATCTGATGGAAACTTGTCTTTTAAACTAAATACCATCTGCTGTGTTTTGCTTTCATTAAGCAAGAACCCATTTGCTTTAAACCAGAGTGAAGCTTGCTCAATTGTCTCTGTAACACACGTTTTAAGGCTATGAAGATCATTACTGCTCTTCAGAAACGTTGTATCATCAGCATAGGGTACTGTTCTGGATTTAATACATGATGGCAGGTCATTTATTATTATTAGGAAAAGGAAAGGGCCCAGCACGGATCCCTGCGGAACACGTACCTTAATTTGTTCTATACTGGACATTTTTCTCCCAACACAGACGGCTTGCTTACGGTTTTGTAAATATGATCTTAATAGCTTAAGGCTGTTACCTTTAACACCATAAAAGTCCATTTTTTCGAGTAGTAGTGTATGTTCTACACAGTCAAAGGCTTTGCTTAGGTCACAAAAAGTCACTTGAGCAAAGCATTTATCTTCAAATACTTGATGGATGTATTTAACAACATCGTCTATGGCATCAATGGTTGACAGATTTTTCCTAAAGCCTTACTGTGATCCACTTATTAATCCTATGTTATCCAAGTAAACAGATAATTGTTGGTAAATTATGCATTCTAGAACTTTTGAGAAAACTGGGACTATGGATATTGGCCTGTAACTTGAGACAGAATTTTTATCTCCTTTTTTATGTACTGGAACTACCCTAGACAGTTTAAGCTCATCAGGGAAAAAACCCTCCAGTATACACTTGTTTATAAAATATGTTAGGGGGTACACTATACAGTCTATTACTTTCTTCAGCATGTTACAAGACAGGTCATATATGTCTACACTGTCTGATGATTTTAACTGCTTCACTATTCTTAACACAACACCAGGTGCGACCTCAGAAAAATTGAAGGTATTTGTGTTTGTTGATGACCTAGAAATATTTTTGACAGTAACTGTGATGAGCTGATTTCAGGTTTAATTATAGCACTTCCTACTTCCTCATCTGATTTAATAAAAAAGTCATTAAATTCCTGGGGAGAGATACTAATTTTGTCACTTCTCTTATCTTTGGCGACAGTATTTATTAGTGTCCATGCTGCTTTGCACTTATTGGTGGATTTCTCAATACTTCTGAGATTGTGTGCTTGTTTGGCTTCCACAATTGCTTTTTTGTACTCATTCCTAAATCTAACATAGGCTAATTTAGCATGGTTGGTTTTCAGATTTTTGTAAATATTGTACAACAACTTAACTTGATTTTTCATAGTAGACAGCTGTTTTGTATACCATGTATTTTGTCTATTTGGAACTTTTGCTTTTAGGACTCTGTCAGTTACTTTGCATTTCTTTATTGGAATGCAGTCATTAAAGTGTCCCAAAAATGCTTTGAGAAACCTATCAAATAGTACCTTTGCTGGCAGATAATTGCTTAGAGTATAATGTGTCTCATCATAACACAGGCCAAACCAATCTCTGTTAGAAAGGGACGTACGAAACCTGTCAATTTTCTCATCTGTGACTGGTCTAGTGACCACAACTTCTGGGATAAGCTTATTTACATTACTCTTAACAAGAGGGAACCTACTTGATAATTTAAAGATACTGAATCATGATCAGAATATGGAAATACTGTTACAAAACACGATTCTTCTGTTGTTTTAAAATTTACAAAAATATTGCCAAGACATGCATGTTCTCTTGTAGGCTTGTTATTGACTGAATGTAAGTTGCACTGTCTTAGTAGGTTTTGGAGTTCAGTGACAGTATGTTTTTGTGTTGTAACATCGAATTCAGCATTCACATCTCCACCTATCACAATATCATAATGTGTCCATCTAGTATCTGTAAGTGCATGTAACAGCAGGTCCAGTTTTTCCAAAAATACATTGGTTATACCCTTAGGTGACCTGTACAGGGAAATTACAACTAACTTAAAACTGTTTATTACTATACCAGCAGCTTCAAAGTTCTGTTCATCACACAGAAAATCTAGATCTAATCTATTGACTGTACCGCTAAGTGAGTTGTTAACATACATTGCCACACCACCTCTTAAATGCAGTTTTCTGCAGTAGCTACTGGCTAGATTATAATGATCAAATTTAATAAATGTAAGTTCACTCTCACTAGTCCAGTGTTCACTTAAACAAAAGATATCAAACTTATTTTCTAATTCAAAGTCATTGACAATAAATTCTTTATCCCTTACTCCTTCAATTTTAAGATAACAGATTATAAAATCAAACCTGTCTTTCTTTACAGATGCACTATTTTGCTGAGAGGCTATTAAATCTCTAGCACTATATATCTTATGGGCTTCTTCCCCTTGCTGCCTTCTACTAAAAAATCATTTAGACGTAATGGAGGTACAGTTTTCCATTTGCCCGCTACACTTGATACTGCTTCTACCCTTGGAGGTCTCTTCTCTTCTTCTTGTTCATGACGTGATCTAAGTGGCTGGATTCCCACTGTAGGTAGTTCAAATGTTGCTGCAGAATGGACAGCTGGATCACCTGTTGGTACACTTGTTGCTGAATATGCTGCCACTTTTGCTGTTTCTGTTATCTTAGTTCCTGAATGAGGTGTTCTACCTGTTGTAACTGTAGTTACAGCTTCTTCTCTCCCAGCACATTCTTTTGTAATCAGTGATACCTGATGTTGTGTTACTGCTGCAACTGGAGTACATGGTAGGGAAGATACTTCGCAGGCGTCCTTTACCAGTGGTAGTGGAATAGGATCACTTTTCTTACATCTAGGAGAAACACTATCCACTAACATTTTGATCTTTTGATTGAGCAGCGATTTGCCTCATTTGTTTAAATGCATACCATGTGTTGTGAAGTGCTGTCTTTCAAGATCGTCAATACTGAGGAAAAAAGCATTATTAACAGTAACCTCAGACGTTTTGCAGATGATGTTATTTATGATGAAGTACAGTCTGAACGAAGCTGTACAAATATTCAGTTGGAATTTGATAAGATTTCAGAGTGGTGCAATGATTGGCAACTTGCTTTAAATGCAGAATTGTGCACTTCATGACACAGTAACATGTGAATATAATATCAGTGAGTCACAGTTGGAATATGTAAATTCATGCAAATACTTGAGTGTAATGCTTAGTAGTGACATGAAGTGGAATGATCACACAGGCTCAGTCGTGGGTAATGATGGTAGCAAACTGTGGTTTATTGGTACACTACTACAGATGTGCAATCAGTCTACAAAGGAGATTGCTTACAAATCGCTTGTGGGGACCCATCCTAGAATACTGCTCAAAAGTGTGGGACCTATACCAAATAGGACTAGCAGGTGACATTGATTGTATACAGAAAAGAGCAGCGTGAATGGTCAGAGGTTTGATGACCTGTGGGAGAGTGTCACTGAGATGTTGAAAGAATGAAACTGGCTGGCTCTTGACAGTAGATGGAAACTGTACTGAGAAAGTCTACTAACAAAGTTTCATGAACTGGCTTTAAGTGACGACTGTACGAATATACTACAATCCCCTACATATCACTCCCATAGGGATCATGGATGAGATTACATGAATTACGGCACGCACAGAGGCATTCAAACAATATTTTTTCCTGCACTCCATATTTGAATGGAATGAGAAAAAGCTTTACTAACTGTTACTGTGGGATGTACCGTCTGCTATGCACTTCACAGTGGTTTGCAGGGTGCAGATATAGACAGGCAGCACTCAGCACAAACTGAACAGATTTGTTGGACTTGTAGACAATTGTCACAGAAATGCTAATAAACCTGAAGAGGCAGATACTTGAAGATAGAAGCCAACTATTGGCCATACCCCAAAAGCCTATTTACGAAGTTTCAGGAACCAGGATTAAGTGAGGAATCTAGGAACAGATACAATAATACTGTATAACATTTTATTTCTGGTCAGCAGATGAAGTTGTGTTCGTTGTATTTGAAATAAAGTGTTTTCTCTAATACATTAATTAAGAATGTCCATCTTCAGTAAAGCAATAGCTTACAATTTATTTTCAACGTGAATATTTCGAATTAAAAGCATACGGTGAGTGAATAATTAATAGGCCTATATTTAGATATCTGAATGAACATTTGCATTTGCACTACATTTACGTGTAGAGATATAATATGGTCTGTGTGGGTGTATTAAGCCAGAGTACGTTTTTTATTGTCCGTAATTGGTGTTCGGTAAGTTTTTTGGTAACGCACACAATTACTGAATAAAAAATTTCAGGTATATTCTTTTGTTTTCGCTGGTAAGAGAAACATCGCTACTAGAGGCAGCAAATAAAGAAAGTACGCCTACACAGTAAAACCTCTATGTATTTGCTCAAAAAAGCAGAACCAGTATAATGTGACGCATGGTCACGTACAAGGTCATATGCCTCATGACGTAACAGCTAACTTGCGTGAGATTAAACGTATCACATGACATTTGCAAAAAAATAAAATTTTTCTGTAGGTATTCGCGACATCGTTTCCAGATGACGGTAAGACAACGATTTTATTTATATTACACGTTGTATTGAAATACTTATGTTGGATAAGACACAATTTTTGAACAAAACGCTTTGTCCTGTAAATTATGTTTTGACAGTTGAACAATTGTTTCTAACCCTTTTTCCCGGCATCTGTCAAAAGCTGTTGATTTCAACTTTCGTTGGGATGGTGGGACAGCAAGCCCCCCCTGTTGTGACATGTTATAACGTCTATGACAAGGATAATGTGGAAGCAGTAAACTGAATAAAAAGAAGTTACATGGCGTGTAAAATGAGACGGCAAATGAAACATGATGCACACCGTACCGAAAAATAGACGCGGCTCCACTCACAAATCAAAATGAGTTTCGTGATTTCAAATAAATGCGCTTGCTCGTTTTAAATAGATGCGATCATAGTGACGTGATTTGCATTGATGAATGTTGTGTAATATTTTTTTTACAACCTTGTCGTATCATTTATTTGATATCAGTTTCGAAAACTTGGCGGCGTGATGGATTCGCAACCAGTGAAATGATAGTGCATATCATAGTGTTAGTATTACATAATACATTTCTTTTCCAAATGTTATGTTGTGCACGCAGACTGATAACTCAGTGAGTGACAGAACTGCCGACACTTCGACAAATATTTCTGATCGTTAAGAGGAAAATGCTGCCTAAAATATCGCATATTCTAGATAATTACGTAACCGTACGTGCAGACCAACAATTCCTTTAACTTATAACTGTATTCCATCAGTTACGAGGAACCGACAGTTCGACACTGATTTAGTTGTGAAGCAGTCTACCCTACGTGGTTGCTTTTTTTTTTTTTTTTTAACGTCTTTGTCATCAGAAGTTTTTGAATCATAAAATCTGTAATAAAGGCTTACTGCTATTCCTTATAGTGGACGTGTCATTCCTCAAATTATATTGTGCCTAATTGTATCAAAAACTACCATTTTTTTTTCTTTCTTTTTCTGCAGTTATGCACACATAGATATCAAACGATGTATATTTATTTATTTATGAAGAAAATAAGGATTCAAAATGAAACTACAAGAAAATATTTGTGAAGTGTTCCATTTTCTGCATCTCTTTCTCTGTCTCCCATAATACCAAGTATTAGATACCTGTACTAGTGATCTTTTGTTGGCTGGTCATGGCATGATCTTAGTTTTAGTAGCCATTGCAAGCTCAACATTATTTGAATATGCTTGATTATAGTGTGGCAGATGAGACATTTCGATCTGTGTTTCTCTCTCCTCCTTCATTAAAAATGAAACCATGCCTCACGATAAAAAAAAAAAAAAAGAAAATGCAGCAAATTGAAATGATTGACTGCTCTCTTCTGTATTTCACATCTTTCCTCTTACTGTACTGTAATGTGTTTCTAATTATGTTCCATTGCATCAACAATTCATTTAGATGTTGTTGAACCTTTAAAGCAATTAAGATGTGTGATAAAATGACAAAAATGAGGACAGCAGAACAAATTAAGACTAATGATATAAACCTGCTATAGACTTCATGCAGTTATTATTTTCATTCATGAATTGTGTTTTGTAGATCCCACTACTATATTACTAAACAAATGCAATTATGAGGAAGTCATTCTGCACCATACATTAACAACAATCACTAATGATGTCATGTATGACTTGATTTATTTCTCAGCAGTATGTGGTGTTCTCCATTAATGATGGAAATCACCATATTAACAGATTCTGCAGAAAAATAAATACTAAGTGTTGAAGCTAATTCATGCGTTTCTTATTACCCTAGTCAGAAAAGCTTTCCTTTGTTGCTACATACCAGTTACGTGAGGTAACTTCTAAATTTTTATTTTATTTTGATGCAACGTCAACAGATTTTTTTAAAAAAAAAAAAAAAAAAAAAAAAAAAAAAAAAATAAAGCCCCCCCCCCCAGTCTTCGGGATAAGTCAGAGCCTTACTTAATAGAGTTACATATTATTGCCTGGCACTTTTATCTACACAATTTTTTCTAAATTTAGTTGAGAGAACAATGTTACATATATGGACTATACATAAAAACAATTTGTTATTGCAGTACTTAGATTAAGGAATCTACAGTTTGTGACACAGTATTCAGATCTGAGATTCGAATATTTACAGTTTGTGACACGGTCTAAGATCTGAGATTACAGATATTTTTAGATTGATGGTCTTCCATCATACGAGTGTACCAAATCTAGAAACTCATCTGTTGAATATACAGGATTGTTTAGGAGCCATAATTTTAATTTTGTTTTTAGTTTTGTAATTGGCAATTTGGAGACATTAGGATGGAAGCACTTCAGTAGTTTTATGCCTGCATAGAGAGGGCTTTTCTCAGAAAGTGTTGTTCAATGAGAATTGAAGCATGACCATTGTGATACAAAATGTACAAGGAAAATGATAAAAAGAGAAACTACGGTTAAATAGATCCACAAGGAAGAAGAAGGAAAGTCACACAGTATCCTGGGACAAGTAATCCATAAAGGCAGTGTGAGAGTGGATCTTAGAGACCTCCATAATTAATTCTTGTTTCTACTACAACTTTCCTTCTTTCTCCCAAATCAAAATTAGCAGTTTTGTGGCTTTACAGTATTTGTGTTGTTGTCTTATGGTGCTGCTTCATAGAATTTTTCCTATCCAAGTTCTGATTAAGCACACCAGACAACAACAAAAATATGCCACCCACAGGAGACCTCAAACTAATACCGTGTAACATCACTTCTAGCATTGATAATGGTCGGAATTTGGTGAGAAAAATGTGTCGACAAGTTTCTTTGATATGTTATGCCCAGCTGAAGACCCTATTTAATGGTTAGAGTCCTTACAACAATCAAATAATGAGATGTGTTATTTATTTACTTAGCATCCTTGTATGTCATCATTATAAAAATGATATAGGATTTGTCACTCATTGCCTTACATAGAAAAAAGGACATGAAAAGATTTACAATTATGTTGTTGTTGTTGTGGTCTTCAGTCCTGAGACTGGTTTGATGCAGCTCTCCATGCTACTCTATCCTGTGCAAGCTTCTTCATCTCCCAGTACCTACTGCAACCTACATCCTTCTGAATCTGCTTAGTGTATTCATCTCTTGGTCTCCCTCTACGATTTTTACCCTCCACGCTGCCCTCCAATACTAGATTGGTGATCCCTTGATGCCTCAACACATGTCCTACCAACCGATCCCTTCTTCTAGTCAAGTTGTGCCACAAACTTCTCTTCTCCCCAATCCAATTCAATACTTTCTCATTAGTTATGTGCTCTACCCATCTAATCTTCAGCATTCTTCTGTAACACCACATTTCAAAAGCTTCTAGTCTCTTCTTGTCCAAACTATTTATCGTCCATGTTTCACTTCCATACATGGCTACACTCCATACAAATACTTTCAGAAATGACTTCCTGACACTTAAATCTATACTCAATGTTAACAAATTTCTCTTCTTCAGAAACACTTTCCTTGCCATTGCCAGTCTACATTTTATATCCTCTCTACTTCAACCATCATCAGTTATTTTGCTCCCCAAATAGCAAAGTTCCTTTACTACTTTAAGTGTCTCATTTCTTAATCTAATTCCCTCAGCATCACCCGACTTAATTCGACTACATTCCATTATCCTCGTTTTGCTTTTGTTGATGTTCATCTATACCCTCCTTTCAAGACACTATCCATTCCATTCAACTGCTCTTCCAAGTCCTTTGCTGTCTCTGACAGAATTACAATGTCATCGGCGAACCTCAAAGTTTTTATTTCTTCTCCATGGATTTTAATACCTACTCCAAATTTTTCTTTTGTTTCCTTCACTGCTTGCTCAATATACAGATTGAATAACATCGGGGAGAGACTACAACCCTGTCTCACTCCCTTCGCAACCACTGCTTCCCTATCATGTCCCTCTACTCTTATAACTGCCATCTGGTTTCTGTACAAATTGTAAATAGCTTTTCGCTCCCTGTATTTTACCCCTGCCACCTTTAGAATTTGAAAGAGCGTATTCCAGTCAACATTGTCAAAAGCTTTCTCTAAGTCTACAAATGCTAGGATCGTAGGTTTGCCTTTCCTTAATCTAGCTTCTAAGATAAGTCTTAGGGTCAGTATTACCTCACATGTCCCAACATTTCTACGGAATCCAAACTGATCTTCCCCGAGGTAGGCTTCTACTAGTTTTTCCATTCGTCTGTAAAGAATCCGCGTTAGTATTTTGCAGCCGTGACTTATTAAACTGATAGTTCGGTAATTTTCACATTTGTCAACACCTGCTTTCTTTGGGATTGGAATTATTATTATATTCTTCTTGAAGTCTGAGGGTATTTCGCCTGTTTCATACATCTTGCTCACCAGATGGTAGAGTTTTGTCAGGACTGGCTCTTCCAAGGCTGTCAGTAGTTCTAATGGAGTGTTGTCTACTCCTGGGGCCTTGTTTCGACTCAGGTCTTTCAGTGTTCTGTCAAACTCTTCACGCAGTACTATATCTCCCATTTCATCTTCATCTACATCCTCTTCCATTTCCATAATATTGTCCTCAAGTACATCGCCCTTGTATAGACCCTCTATATACTCCTTCCACCTTTCTGCTTTCCCATCTTTGCTTAGAACTGGGTTTCCATCTGAGCTTTTGATATTCATACAAGTGGTTCTCTTTTCTCTGAAGGTCTCTTTAATTTTCCTGTAGGCTGTTTCTATCTTACCCCTAGTGAGATAACCCTCTACATCCTTACATTTGTCCTCTAGCCATGCCTGCTTAGCCATTTTGCACTTCCTGTCGATCTCATTTTTGAGACGTTTGTATTCCTTTTTGCCTTCTTCATTTACTGCATTTTTATATTTTCTCCTTTCATCAATTGAATTCAGTATTTCTTCTGTCATCCAAGAATTTCTACTAGCCCTCGTCTTTTTACCTACTTGATCCTCTGCAGCCTTCACTGCTTCATCCCTCAATTATATGTCCATAAATAAAAGGCTGCATTTCACGTGCTGTTCCAGATACTTCCAGAAGTTTTCTGTGGAAATAAGATTGGACTAATTTTGTGAGCCAATTGAGGGTGCAATAGCTTAGTGTGTTAGTCAAGCTAGGAATGTATACGTTCACTCACAGCAGCAATTCGTATTGTGTTTGGTATCAGAGCACGAGACTTATCTCCAGTTCCCATTAGGTAGCCTCTTGTTATAACCACTCTGCTTATGCCATGTTATGTGGCTATGAGTAATGCACAATTCTTTGTAGACATGTTTGATGTGCGGTCATGTGTATGTCAGAACGTGATAGCTCTTTTCAGACAACCTGTCACATCTCTGTGTCAACCCAGGTTATTGACACAATTCCATACAGTTGACTGAACATAAAAACCTCTTCACTTCAACTATACCATATACAACACTCCCAAGTGATCATTGGGCTTCTTTAAGACTGTGACTAATATTTTGTACAGTCAGCCAAGTTATTATGTATTGGATAAGTGGATGACTATTTCCACTCAATATTGTTTTCTGAATATAAGCAGGTATGTTGTGCCTGTCAGGACATCACTTTGATATGGATCATATTATTTGTGTTCTTAAGCTTTAGCAGGTGAAGCCAGTTTCCAAAAAAATCTTCTGATGTACCATATGTTGTTAGATGTAGATACAATGTGGTCTACAAACCAGAAGAATTTTGTAGAAATTGGCTGAACAAGAAAGAATGTATTAGTGTCCTATGTGACTAGGTAGTCCATAACAACAGACATTTAGTATTACAATAATGGAAATTCCCAGATGGAAAAATACATTAAATAATGGAAAGGCAGGCACCCACCTGTAGCAGATCAATATGTGGTGCACATAAACATGTAACAAAAACCAGTATTCACATTAGCTTTCGAGCTCTTGGTCTTTTTGTAGCAAAAGTACACATATTTACACTTTACAAAGACACCCAAATGAGTTTCATGACCAATGTGGTGATGTTGGTTCATGTTTGTCTGTGCACACAATATGGCTGTGGCAGCAACAGCTGGTCATTTCTGTTCTGGATACACATATGTGCTGCCCATTAATGTGCAGTATTGGGTTTGCTTAGCAGGCAGTAATAGTCATGTGACTTCTGTGTTTAGGATTTTCTGTTGTATAAAATAAACATGCCATACAGAGAAAAAATGCAGACAATGAAAACGAATCATGGTTTTTACATTACTGGCAGTAATCTCTGTACTGTCTAGATGTCAAATTTCTGCTGTTTGAGCATGCCAACCAAAGAAGCTTGTATTTTGTTTCTTGCCTAATTACTACATAGTTGGCAAGAAATATCACGAGAATGCAAAGTAAAAATACTTTCAAATTCTGATCCCACATCAGCCCAATACATTGCATGCTGATATAAAGTTCAGGGCCAGAAATAAGTAAAGAATTCTAAGAGTTCTGTATCACACATAGACCAATAGAAACTTTTTCGTAGAACTCCCATATGGTGGATGATGCAGATGACAGGACGCAGTGGCCATGCTGACATTCCATTTTCTGAAATAAGAGGTCTACAACCAGGTATTATAGAGATCACTGGTTACAGACTATGAGTATTGTCTGTGGTAACTGGCAACTGAGCGAGGAGAGCCATGTAAAAATAATGAACTGAATGGAAAGCACGACCCAGGTCATTCTCTGATGGCTGTTGCTATGGCAGCTGTCCTGTAAACATTGCTATGGCAGCTGTCCTGTAAACAGCTAGCTTTCAATCACTTAGTTATTCTGATCTGTGTATAAATAGTAAGCTCAGTTGGCCAGGCCTTATACTTAATTTGTCCTTGACTTGGATTATTTTTCACGCTTTCATTCCCTGTTTTGTTGAAAGATGATATCCAGTGGCAAGATCAAAATTATTTTATTTATTTATTCAGCAAAAGCCAGCAATAAGAGTATTATATGAAGCAGATAGTTACTCATCTTGCAATGGGTTCTTTTAAAATTTTGAAAATTTTGTAGTCACTTTGTAGTAAACCATAAGGGTGCTTGATACAAATAATAATTTTCTGTGCTGCTGTAATATTTTAATAGTTACCAATAGGGCATAATTTATTATTTAAAGAGTGAAGTACATTTACACTACTTGTGTAATAAGTTTTCTTCATGCCAGTCCATATAAAATCCAAAGAATTAGTTGAATAATTAAGTACTGCATGTACATAAGATTATTTTTTCATCCAGTGGGGAAATGTTTCGTGCTTGACAGAATTTGCCCCAATGTTTGTACAAAGGCTTAACTTTAGGTTATTTCAGTAAATTGAGAAATATTTTAGTGTTGAATGACTGTTTACACAAATAATTAAAAGTGTTTTTAAAATAATAAGAACATTCTTTAAATAATTTTTTTAATATTTAATCATAACCCACAGTTCTTTGTATTTTATAGCTTTTAAAGTTGATGCTTTTTCATTTTACTAAGTGTGCATTATATCTGTGTTATGAATGCACAACTAGATAAACACAGTAGTTTTTAATTTTACTTGATTTTTGTTTGTTTCTAAGCATGTCATATTGATACTGCTTCACCACTAATCTTGAACAATGGAAAGTCCAAGATGGAATAATAACTACACTCCTGGAAATGGAAAAAAGAACACATTGACACCGGTGTGTCAGACCCACCATACTTGCTCCGGACACTGCGAGAGGGCTGTACAAGCAATGATCACACGCACGGCACAGCGGACACACCAGGAACCGCGGTGTTGGCCGTCGAATGGCGCTAGCTGCGCAGCATTTGTGCACCGCCGCCGTCAGTGTCAGCCAGTTTGCCGTGGCATACGGAGCTCCATCGCAGTCTTTAACACTGGTAGCATGCCGCGACAGCGTGGACGTGAACCGTATGTGCAGTTGACGGACTTTGAGCGAGGGCGTATAGTGGGCATGCGGGAGGCCGGGTGGACGTACCGCCGAATTGCTCAACACGTGGGGCGTGAGGTCTCCACAGTACATTGATGTTGTCGCCAGTGGTCGGCGGAAGGTGCACGTGCCCGTCGACCTGGGACCGGACCGCAGCGACGCACGGATGCACGCCAAGACCGTAGGATCCTACGCAGTGCCGTAGGGGACCGCACCGCCACTTCCCAGCAAATTAGGGACACTGTTGCTCCTGGGGTATCGGCGAAGACCATTCGCAACCGTCTCCATGAAGCTGGGCTACGGACCCCCACACCGTTAGGCCGTCTTCCGCTCACGCCCCAACATCGTGCAGCCCGCCTCCAGTGGTGTCGCGACAGGCGTGAATGGAGGGACGAATGGAGACGTGTCGTCTTCAGCGATGAGAGTCACTTATGCCTTGGTGCCAATGATGGTCGTATGCGTGTTTGGCGCCGTGCAGGTGAGCGCCACAATCAGGACTGCATACGACCGAGGCACACAGGGCCAACACCCGGCATCATGGTGTGGGGAGCGATCTCCTACACTGGCCGTACACCACTGGTGATCGTCGAGGGGACACTGAATAGTGCACGGTACATCCAAACCGTCATCGAACCCATCGTTCTACCATTCCTAGACCGGCAAGGGAACTTGCTGTTCCAACAGGACAATGCACGTCCGCATGTATCCTGTGCCACCCAACGTGCTCTAGAAGGTGTAAGTCAACTACCATGGCCAGCAAGATCTCCGGATCTGTCCCCCATTGAGCATGTTTGGGACTGGATGAAGCGCCGTCTCACGCGGTCTGCACATCCAGCACGAACGCTGGTCCAACTGAGGCTCCAGGTGGAAATGGCATGGCAAGCCGTTCCACAGGACTACATCCAGCATCTCTACGATCGTCTCCATGGGAGAATAGCAGCCTGCATTGCTGCGAAAGGTGGATATACACTGTACTAGTGCCGACATTGTGCATTCTCTGTTGCCTGTGTCTATGTGCCTGTGGTTCTGTCAGTGTGATCATGTGATGTATCTGACCCCAGGAATGTGTCAATAAAGTTTCCCCTTCCTGGGGCAATGAATTCACGGTGTTCTTATTTCAATTTCCAGGAGTGTATATGGAATGGATGGATTGTACTTACCAGGTAGAGGAGGAATTGAATTGCAAACATGTACAATGTAAAAGAATGCTGGAATGTTCAGTTATCCATCAGAAGTAAAAAACTCACACGAGTTTGAGTACACACAACTCACACAAACATGGCCACTGTTGCCTCTGGCCACAGAAATGACAGTGATTGGGTGTGTGTGTGTGTGTGTGTGTGTGTGTGTGTTTCCTTGTTACTCAACATCTCCTCTATGTGGTGAGTCAGCGGTAGCTGTGTAATTTTAAATACTGTCAATTTTTTTTGCCAGATCTAATTATCTCGTTTGATACGATAGTGGACAGTAGTCCTGGATGGAATATAAATAACGGAAGGAGTAACGGTAACAGCTCACCACACAATCATACAGTTCACTGGGAGTTAGTTACATGTTCTGTGGATCATTTTGCACAATGTATCGTAATGATGTGGAGTGTGTCATTTTACATTCGAACCCTAAATTAATTTGTACACAGGTTACATTCTAAACATTTCTGAGTTTTTTTAACAAAAAGAAAGAAAGATATACAGACTTGAGTCAGTAATTCATACTCACCACCTTTTACATATTACAGTAATAATTCATTATTCTATGGAAATGAAGGAGTTGTAAAGGACAAAATTTCTTGGTTTCTTATCAAACTTTACGTTGCTGTCTGTCAGACATTTTGTGTTACTGGGTATGTGGGTAAGTGATCAAAAATTTTTTTTGCAGCATTGTGCATCCCATTTTGTGCTAAAGACAACCTTAATATGGAGTAAGGAATGTCATTTTTCCTTCTGATATTGTAATTATGTACCTTATTGTTCGTTTTGAATTGTAGCGGATTATTTACAGTAAACTTCACGAGGGAATAAATATACTGTGAAACAGCACTCAAAATGTCCAGCTCCTTAAACAGATGTCTACAAGATGATTGTGGAGGAGCACCACATTTTTGTGCAATGAGGACTTTTTTCCTTAAGAATGAATTGCCCCAGCACATGTATCATTGGTGTAGTACCTCTAAATCTGCAGAACTGAATATGTTCTGTCTTTTTAAAATTGAAGGTGGGACCATTCGCAGAAAACCAGTCAAAGGTACTTTTAAGAACTTTGTTTACCATTTTCTTCTGTTTCTATATATTTGCTTGGACTGATTATGACACTAGTGTAATCTCCAAAAAGAACTAATTGCACTTGTTCTGTATTAGATGGAAGAACACTTGCATGTATGAGGAACAGTAGTGGACCTCAGATTGAACCTTGGGGAGTCCCATACATGATTTCTCCCCAGTCAGAATTATGTCTCCGGACTATATTGCCTGAATTACTAAGTACAGCTTTCTGCAATCATTTGGTTAGATATGACATCCATTGCTTGGCTTTGCCATCAGTCCCATAAAAGATCAATTTATGTAGGAAAATACTGCGATTCACACAGTCAAATGGCTCAGAGAGGTCACAGAAAATACGAACCAGCACTATTTTATTCTTTAATACCTGTAAAATCTTGTGAGTGAATGTCTAAATGTCATTCTCAGTAGAGCAAAACTTCTGAAACTCAGATGGTGATTTGCTAAGGATACCACTGTCGCTAAGGTGAGATATTATTCTAGAATATATCATCTTCTCAAAAATTTTGGAGAATCGTGTCAGCAGTGAAACATGTTGGTAGTTATTGACATCTCTCTTATCACCTTTAAAATGTAGGTGTGCAAGTGTATGTGTTTGCCTGAAAGCTTAGCAACATTTTCAACCTTTCTTATGTGACCATTGACCTGAACTATCTTCTGAGTTGATTATATGGTGAGTTGTGAATGTTGCATCTTCTATTATTCATCTTATTTGATACTCACATGCCAGGGGAAATCAGCTGACTTATGACTACATGTCTCTGGACAAAATATTAATATCAACACTATAAGATTAAGATGGCAAAAGTAAATAAATATGTTACATTCAACTAGGCTTGCATTGTGATTACACTGTTCCTAAGTATTTAGCACATACTAGTGAGCTGCCCTGGCTTTGTACACATAGCACTACATCTGCAGCTTGATGATATGGCTGGAGTGTGGCAATGAATTGTACACACAAACACTCCTCATGAATTAGTCTATTAGTCTGTGTGTTAGTGCAAACTGTATCTAAATCCTTACAGTACGTCTTGAGATTAATCTTCAAATACAGACAGAAGAGCGCAATGGGGGACTTTAATTTATAATAGATTCTGGTCAAGCTACAGTGCTCTCTGGAGTTGCAGTAGGTGTTCACTTTCTTCTTTTCCTGCCAGATACTGCCTCCTCTTTAGATGACCAGTGTGTCGCTAGCTAACCAGCTTGTAGCTTCCATCGTGCCGTGAGGTTTCACTCCAATAGCCAATTAAATATAGAACAGATAACAGTATACATATTATATGTTCATAATTACTATAATTATGAATTATATACAGAAGCCTTCCTTGTGAATCAGTCTGTCTGTTAGAGATACCATATAAAAATCTGTACAGTAGTGTGTGAGACTAGCCTACACACACAGACAGAAAAATGCAGTAGCAGACTTTAATAATGTTTATGCACTAGATAAATGTTGTCATCTGTGCAGTTTGATTTACAGACTGATACAAGATTATGTGCATCATGTTAGCAAAGTAGACAGATTGGTTGGTTGATCTGGGGGAGGGTACCAAACAGCGATGTCATCGGCCCCATCAGATTAGGGAGGAATGGGGAAGGAATTCGGTTGTGCCCTTTCAAAGGAACCATCCTGGCATTTGCCTGAAACGATTTAGGGAAATCATGGAAAACCTAAATCAGGACATCTGGATGTGGGTTTGAACCATCATCCTCCTGAAAGCAAGTCCAGTGAGCTGACCACTGCACCACCTTGCTCGGTAAAGTAGACAAAGAGAAACAGTAGCAAACTAGGTACACTCAGGGGCAGGAAACAGATAATGAACAAAGCCAGCAGACAATGGGAAACAAAACTATCAATATAAATTTTTACTGAGAGTCTCTGATTTAAGAGGTCTATAGTTCAACAGTTTCTGATATACAAGTCCTTAACAAATAGTTGCAATTTAACAGAGCACCTGAACTTCATCTAAAAAATCTTAGCTAATCCAAAGGTAGCATTGGATGTGGCACAATTACTTGTAGTAAAAAAAAAAAAAATTGGCTTAGGAGAAAAAAATTACTTCTAGTTTGGTTGTATAGATTTCTGTCTTTGTGACTTACATTCTACTTCAGTTGTTATTGTTATGTTATTAGTGCACCTGACTATGACCTAAGATCAAACCTGTGCAGTAGTAATGAAGTAATTATTTATTGCAACTGAATAGCATGTATGGAAGTGATTAGGCAAGTCTCTCTCCCTTTCTCTCTCTCTCCCCCCCCCCCCCCTCCCTCTCCCTTCCTCCCTCTGTCTCTCTCTGTCTCCCCCCCCCCCTCTCTCTCTCTCACTCTACATTTATCAAGACTCTGGTGCCATACAAGAAGAAATCAGTCACCTGTTTGTTCATTAATATGTAGTGTTATCTCAAATTTGATAAATATTGATAGTCATTACATCAACATGCTGTGCGTCCAGCGAGTGGTCTAGACACTCAATGAAATTGGAGACTGGAGAAGTTCCATCCAGTCAGCTAAGGTGGAGGTGGCTCAGGCTCATTGGAAGTTTGACAGAGTTATGACACTTGGTCGGGAAATAATCGAGCAAAGACAAGAGTTGATAACTACAGTCTCTGTTGTCTCAGCAAGAATTGGATAATGATTTGAATGAATGTACACTACACCTGATTTCAAAATCCCATGGAGGGAGGTACGTGGCTAAGTATGAGCGCAAGCATGCCAGAGCGAATACTAAATATTCAGGCTCCAGTCCTGACCTACACAGATATCCCTCCTAGACAGCTGTTTGTACTGAACTCTCCTCTTTTGTTGCCACTGCCTGCACCTTTATACTTTGTGGTAAGCCGTACCACCCCATCCACAGTGGTGCTTCTGACCTTCACCCTGTGAGGTCTCGTGTGATATATGGTCATTGCCAGTGCACTGCTGCACCTCATGGTCCTCCATGTGAGCTCACTTGATAAGTCATGAGTCTGTGTAACATTTCTGGCCTTCCTGTGGCATCTCTTTTGTACTGAGTACTTTCTAGAAAACTTATTCATTCTTGTTGCTGTTCTGTTGCCTTTCAGGCGTAGCATCATTTTTTAAATATGCAACCCCCCTCCCCCCCTTTTCAGGGAAAAAATTGTAGATGCTGTCCTCGGTGACTAAAATTTTTATACAAGGTTTTTCACAAATTTTATTCCATTAATGAAGGAACATACACAGTTGCTTTACAGTAATGTTCAAGAGACACACATAGTTACTTTACAACTGCCCATGACAGAAATGCATATAAATTAATCTTTTCCTGTAAGAGAAACATTTACATTTTTACATTTCACACATAATATCATTGTTACGTATTCCAGCACCTGGAAAAAAGATACATTTTATTTTATAATGTGAGACATTTTGTATTATCCTACTGATTCTCTTTTCTGGTTGGGTGGATATATGTACTGTTTCATAATCAACTTTACAATGAATTACACTTGATGCATTGATCATTCTTCAGCTTTAGTTTGTATTTGTCTTAACACTTTGATATACACAACTTCTAACTTCACTTGTAACGTGTCTAGCAGGTGCTAGAGATCCTTCAAAAATTCTTCTTCAATTACTTCTCTGACTGTATCCCTCTATGGGCACTGATTTAGAGAATGTTTTTAAGACATATCTTTCTACGTCAATTATTACCTACCGTTTTGCACACAAATTGAAAACAGTGTCGGCAACATTTACAATATCTGCATAGACAACATAATATTATTATAATTACTACATTAGAGCCCATGAAACTCCAGAAAGAGAAAGGATGTAATGAGAAGCTGCTGAAGGCACTTCTCTCCTAGTATTCAGTCTCACTTTGTAGTTCATCCAACTTAAGACCTGTGGCTGTTAGGTCATCTGACTGCCTAATGACAGGTTCCATTAGCAGTTTCAGCTTAAATTCACTTATATTCTTCCTCTCATTATTCACTATGCAGCAATATGTTTCTGTACACATCACGATATTACTACTCGGCACATTTGTTCATATTATATGTTCAGACTGTATCACCTTCTGAGCTGTATACCCATGACATTCACCTAAAAATTGTATCTTCCCTGTGCCTTGGAGCATGATAGCTGTGGGACTACAATCATGACAGATGATGGTAATGACTTCCTCTATTGGGGCAACAAACAGCCATCAATTATTGCTTAATGGTGTCCATAGACTTTTGTTTAACAATGTTAGCTTCTGCATACAATCTTTCAGAACTTCTTGCTCTGGGTGCAGTATCTCAGCCTCACACTTCTCATGATCATACATGAACAAAAGTATAAATACCTGCTGTCTTATACTGTAACTGCTCAGTATTTAACTTTGCATTATGATTTTTTGTGTTATCAGTGAGCAGTAGCTCTTCCTCTGATACAACATTCACAAGTAAATGTCCCATTGTGTCCTCTTATGATGGTAATGGTAGTATTTTGTAAAGGTTATACAAGTTGTTCTCTACTAGCAGGACATTTAACACATAACTTAATATGTTTCCAGCAATGAAAACATCCAGAGCAATGTTTCTGATTAATTGGTACCATTTGTCTACCATAAGGCCGACAGGGAACCACTTGCCTTTGATGTCGTCTTTTATTAGTTCTAGATACTTTACGATCTGAAATGAATTGAACAGATGCTACAAAATAGCAGTTCATCAACTGGAAGCAGTTAATTCCATAAAGTATCTGGGAGTACGCATTAGGAGTGATTTAAAATGGAATGATCATATAAAGTTGATCGTCGGTAAAGCAGATGCAAGACTGAGATTCATTGGAAGAATCCTAAGGAAATGCAATCCGAAAACAAAGGAAGTAGGTTACAGTACGCTTGTTCGCCCACTACTTGAATACTGCTCAGCAGTGTGGGATCCGTACCAGATAGGGTTCATAGAAGAGATAGAGAAGATCCAACGGAGAGCAGCGCGCTTCATTAAAGGATCATTTAGTAATCGCGAAAGCTTTATGGAGATGATAGATAAACTCCAGTGGAAGACTCTGCAGGAGAGACGCTCAGTAGCTCGGTACGGGCTTTTGTTAAAGTTTCGAGAACATACCTTCACCGAAGAGTCAAGCAGTATATTGCTCCCTCCTACGTATATCTCACGAAGAGACCATGAGGATAAAATCAGAGAGATTAGAGCCCACACAGAAGCATACCAACAATCCTTCTTTCCACGAACAATACGAGACTGGAATAGAAGGGAGAACCGATAGAGGTACTCAAGGTACCCTCCGCCACACACCGTCAGGTGGCTTGCGGAGTATGGATGTAGATGTAGATGTAGATGCAGCTCCAGAATACCTTTTTGAGAGTTGACAGTTGCTGATATTAACATATTGTATTCCTAGTCTAGATTATTGAAAAAGTCTATCAGTTGTATCAGCTGTTTGATAACAGCTGATATGGCCCCCTCTTAACTGTTTCTCAGTACTGTTCTCAAATTCTACTATGTGCTGCCTTAATTGCTTGATTCCATGTGTGATAATTACTTCATTTTTTGCTATGTAGTATTTGATTAAAACTAGTAAAGATTGCTTTAACAGTTGTCACTTGCTCCTTTGAAAGTCAGAGTAGCCATTTCTGTCCCTTAGAAGGGGAACATTTATCTTCACCTTCATGTGCTTGGCATCATCTTTGTCTAGTGTTCCCAATAAATTCTTACTGATCTTGCCCACAAAGTTTAAGATTCCTCATTTTTTTGTACGGGATTCATGTTGCGCTGATTGTCCAATTATCCCCTGTGCCTTTTCAATTTTCTCTACTTTAAAGTAGCTCATATGTTCTACACTTCTGCATTCTGCTGCACTCATACAACGTGACTCCAACTAGAAGAACTCCTTCAACCTCTTGGCATGAACAGTGAGATACATATTTCATTTCAGACAGGTTACAACATTAGGCCCCTTTGTTCATACTAGCGTGTACGGATCTTGCCATTGTGTATCTAACGTACATGATGTGCCTTGTTGTAGGCTCTCATCAAACAACAGAACCATATCCCCACAATGGAATTCCTTTGGGTTCTGTGTCCAATCATAGTATTCCTTTTTATTTCGTACATTGCACATTCTGTGTTCTTGCACATCAGTGCATTTCATGCATGTGTTCCTTTAGCTCTGCCACATTATCATCAAAATTATACCTCGCTACAGCCATCTCCGTAGTATCCCTGTAAACTGCAAATGGAACCCAGCTGTCACAATTTGTCTGTGCTCTATTTACATAGTGCCACAATATCTCTGTTAATGTTTGATATGACTTCTCTAACACTCCGTTTGTTTGAGGGTGGTAACTTGTTGTCAGTATCGTCTCAATATGCTATAGTTTACATACTCTTTTCATTGTCTCACTCATGAAAATACTTCCCATGTCACTTAACAATACTAATGGTTTTCCATACCTTGGTATAATGTTCTTAACTAGCACTCTTGCTGCTGTATCGGCATCTTGCCTTTCAATGGGTTCAGCTCCCATAAACTTCGTCAGCGCATCCTGTACTTGTTCCCTCTGCCCTTGTGGTTTAATAGACCTACTATGTCAAAGTTACAGCTTTTGAAAACTTGCTAAGGTGTCCTTGTGGTCTCTAGAGGCATATTTATATATTTTCTTGTGGGATTATTTGTTCGACATTTTTCACATTTCTGGATATTCATTTCTATATCTTGCTTCATACTGTTCCATACTGGGTACTTCTTTATTTGCTCATAGGTTCTTCCTGTGCCTTGGTGTCCGCCAGTAAGAGAACCGTGAAACTGTTTTAATATTGTGGCTTTTTCAGTCGTACTTATTTCTTCCATTATTCCTGACTCAACTGTCTTTTGTTTCTGGATACACTTTTCTATATCCTAGATACAGTATTCACATTCCTGAATAGTATGTTTTACTGTTCTCGGATCAGCTGTTTTGTATCCTGTGTCCTTGTTGGCCATGCCTGCCGCCTGCTCGTGTATGCCAGCCCCACTGTTGTTGCCTGACAATGGGTCCGTGACCCATGCCATGGCTTCTATTTTCACTGTGTCTTGACCTAGGCCATAGTCACCTTTTGGTTGTGCACAAGCTGCTCCTTAAATTTCTCACTTGTGAGAGTGCATCAGCAACTTGATTTCATTTTCCACTCTTGTACAGGATCTGATAGTCATATTCCTTCAGCTAAAAGTTCGTCAATGTGGGTGATGGACCTGATATACTACCCACCAGTGTTAAGGGTTTATGGTCAGTACATACCAGGAACTTCCTTCCAAACTCATACAGTCTATCTCACTGCCCAACAAATGACCAACATCTCCATCTCAATCAAACTGTGCCCTCTTTCTGCCTTGTTCAGTGTACTTGAAGCATACACAACAGGTAAGTCCGCTCCGATTTTTCCCTGACTTAAAACCACTCCAATACTTGATTGGCTAATGTCCATGGTAATTATGAAGTCCTTTTCAATGTCCGGGTGCTGTGCTATAGGTGGACTGATCAGCTTCTCTTTCAAATGCTGAAAAGTGTTTTCTTGCTCAACACCCCAAGTGTAAGGCATTTTTTGTTTTTTAATAATTAATGCAGCAGCTTCGCAATTTTGCTGAAGTTAATTACAAAATGCCAATAGTATCCCACAAGGCCTAAAATACCTATAATTTCTTTGTTGTTTTGGGCTGTGGATATTCCTTTATCACCTTGACCTTCTGTGGATCTGGCTTAAAGCCGTGGACCAGTAAATTTATGACCCAAATAGCACACTTCCTTTCACAAAATCTCGTACTTGTCTGCTTGTAGCTTTAAATTGTGGTGTCTACGCCTTTCAAATACCCCCTTCAGCTGCACCTTATGTTTCTCTAAGAAGGAGCCAAATATTACATCACCCAAATAGATGAACAATTTGTCATAAATGTACTAGGAGCTGTTTTAAGACCCACGAGCATTCATTTGTACTTGTAATGCCCATACGGCGTACTGAAAGCCGTCTTTTCTCAATCCTGTTTGTCTAATAAGACTTGATAATAGCCTTTCGCTAAGCTAACAGTCAAGAAGTACTTTGACTTTCCTAGAGTGTCAAGAATTTTGTCTATTCTTGGCAATGGATACACTGAATCTGAGGAGATCTCATTAAGTCACTTTTTCACCGCTTTTGCTTTCCACTGGCATCTATCTTTTTCAGAATTAAACTCAAGGGGAAATTTCAACCACTTTTACTTGGTACTATAATGTCATCCTCTAACATCTTTTCAGTTTCCTGCTGGAGGACCTCCTTTTGTGCTTTCAGTATTCTGTAGGTTTGTGAACATATCACCATACTGTCCACTTCAGGTAGCAGTTTAATTTTGTGCCTGATATTATTCATTTAAGATAATGTGTCCCTAGGCAAATGGAAAAGGTCACAGTACATGGTGCATAACTCTTACCATTGTTACCTTTCTTTCGCATTCAAATGACTCGTGAAGATGTTTTCCTTTAGTAAACTTATTGTTAATTTCAGCTGTGGCTTATTTTTACTGACACAGTTCACACTGAATGATAGCCACAATGATGTCCAAACAGACTGTTTCTGCTACCACCCATGGGCAGTCTACTGACACACACTCATCTGTAGTGTTCAGAACACTTGCTAGGAATTCTCATGAATCTACTTTTACTATTGCTTCAGATAAATACACGCCATTGGTGATTTCCTGTTTTGAAATGGTAGCCTCTCTCATTCCATTTGCTTCTATTATTATTCAACACACCCCTTCCTTTTGGGGTACTATTGTTAATGCTGATATTCTGTTTGTGCTCTTTTTGCTTCTCTCTGGCATTCTGTTGCCTGCCTCTGTTGTGTTCCAACAGTTAATGAGTTTCTGTCACAATATGCTCTCACCTTTCCACATGTTTCTCACTTTGCACTTAAGCGATCTTGCAAGAGCCTTCTGTTTTCTTTGGATGTAGTATGCAGAGCCCATCCTATGACTCCATCTTCATTTCCCTACTTGCATTTAACTCTGTGCTTGAGGTTTCTCTGTAAAAGCCTTCTCTTTCTTGTACCTGTACAATCATAGTAGCAAGTTTCCAACTTCTAATACCAATCTGCACCGGATGTAGATCACACTCGTGCTCCATCTTCATTCTGAATTGTTCCCCATGGATCCACAGGCTTCTGGTGGCGTAATTGATTATGACTCCATGTTCCTTGAAAAAGTCTCGGCCCACCACCCTGTCGAATGGAAGATCCACATCTTCCTTGATTAGGTGGAAATGATGCCTCACTTGCAATCTGCTTCTCGTTCATAGTTGAGGGTTACAGTTTCCTCTTTCCTTGCAACTGTATTAGCGATTCCCTGAATCCTAATCCATTTGGCTGCATTATACTTTCTACTATTTCTGAAACTACTTCTCCTAACTAGGGTTACCTGTGCACCTCTATCCATGAGAAATCTAGGGCAATTACTAATGCTGTCCTTACACTCCAGTTGTATAAACTCATTTTTACTTTTGCAGTTGACTGTTAATATCTTTCTTTCTACCATTTCTGAAACTACTTCTCCTAACTAGGGTTACCTGTGCACCTCTATCCATGAGAAATCTCAGGCAGTTACTAATGCTATCCTTACACTCCAGTTGTAGAAACTCATTTTTACTTTCACAATTGACTGATAATATCTTTCCATGTAAGGCATAAGGTGACTGCTTCTGTTGCCTCTACTTAGTTCTCCTGGCTTTTACTTCTCCTATGTGCATTTTGTGCATGACAAATGCGTTTTGGGCAGTCTCGCATGAAATGACCATTTTGTTTGCACTTAAAACACGTTACAGACTTCAGATGCACACATGTGCCTCAGTGACTTGGTGAATTACATTGTGAGTACCTCACTACTCGTGACTGGTCCATTTCCCTTTCTTTTCTCGATGCAACTGACCCCACATTTCTTATTTATTTAAGTGCACAATAATCTCCCAACATGTGCTGACTGCTGTGAAGTGTTGCTCTTGCGCCTCCGCCTGTTGTCGTCACCACTGATGTCTGCCTTCTGCTGTCTCACAATGCCAACTGCAACCTGGTGTGTCTGTCTGCACTGCAGCCAGTGCTGGCTGCCCTGACATCATGTGTTACTTGTGTTGCTGTCTGGCAGAACCGGCACTGAAGCACCACCTCTGTGAGGTCTGCGAACCACACTGCCTGCTGCACACTGCTGGCTGTGCTGCTACTGGGTACCCTTGCGCCGTCTGTGGCCTGCTACTGTCACTGCCACTGCACTGCTTCTGCACACCATCCAGTGACCCCACACTGCCTGTTTTGACAGCTAGCTGCCTTTGCTCTGTCATCCGCATCTTGACGCTGCTGTTGGCCGCCCCTGGCCACTTTTCAAGATGTCCTCCTCGACACTGGGCAGTCTGTCCTCCTCGTCCTCAGCTGCTGTCTGTTACTGGGGTAGTCCCAGCATCTTCTTTATTCTTCGGGCACCTTCTTCTTCTTCTTGAAAGCAATAGAGGAATCCTCTTTCTTTTCTGCCCTGGCTCTGCTGCTGGCCTACGTGCGGGTTATAGAAGTAATGCAAAAGGGGTTCTCAAAGCCATTCTGTCATTTTATGTGACATAGGGCTGAGCAGGTTTGATATTCCAAAGAGAGGTGACCTATTCCTATAACTTGTAGCATGATAACTGCACTCTAATTCCACGATCTAATCCCACACCTGGCATAAGAAAAATAATTCCTATGCCGTGTCCAGCAAGTGGTCTAGATGCTCAGTGACATTGGAGACTGAGAAGCTCCATCCGTTCAGCTAAGGTGGAGATGGCTAACTGGAAGTTTGAAAGGGTTATGGAACTCAGTCAGGAAATAATTGAACAAGGACAAGAATTGAATAACTACAATCTTTAATTGCTCATCTGAGCAAGAATTGGATAATGACTTGAATGGAAGTACACTACACTTGATCGCAAAATCCTTTGGAGGGTGGTATATGGTTAAGCATGTGTGCGAGCAGAACCAGAGTGAATACTACAAGCCCGGGTCCTGGGCCTGACTTACACATACATCCCTCCTGGACAGCTGTCCCTACTGAACTCTACTCTTCAGACATTGCCACCTCTGCTTGTGTACTGTGTGGTAGGCCATGCTTCCCTTCTGCATTGGCACTTCTGGCCTCCACCCTGCAGAGGCTCGTTTGACCATATGTGGTCACTTCCAATATACTGCTGCATCTCACAGCTCTCCACGTGAGCTCATATGATAACTTGTGAGGCTACATAACATTTTCTGCCAATGCCCAAACCAATGGCCTTTCTGTAGCGTCTTCTTTGTACTTTCAGTATTTTCTAGAATACTCATTCATTGTAGCTGCTGTTCTGTTGCCTTTCAGGTGTTTTTTAAATGTGTGACAAGGCAGTGCTCTAGTCTAGACATAATTACCTCTGGGGGCCAGCATTCCTATGACCAAGTGCTACATGTGGTACAGTGAGAAGAAGCAAATTATATATTATACTGCTGTAATGTTAGCAGTATTCATAGAGAAGCATCCATACATAGTAACCAAATGTCCCAGAGAAGAAATAGAAGTGTGATATATGACATCCTGCCCTCTGTTCAGTAACTTTGTTGGCATAATATGTCATGACAAGTGGCTCTTGATCACTTTATTACCATGTAAGGTAGTTACTTGGCACTTCCATGAAAAATGTTCTTGACAGTATGTTGTCCTGTTGACTGTGTGTGCGCTGGTTACATTTCTCCTTGAGACTCATCTACTCCCATCATAAATGTTGGGAAAAAAGATAAATCTTATTCAAGCTTTGGATTGGAAACATTAATCTCACTGTGCAGTACCCCTTCATTGTCATGCAGTTATTTATCTTGCCTGATTTTTTGTACCCCCAAATTCTCTATTGTTAAAATCTATCAAGCCAGCCTTCACATTACTACTTACATTGTACACCTTTCTATCAGTACAAGTAAATGAAGAGAACTAAGTCAGTTTGTTTTGGGCATAATTGTAGAAAGACCTAAGTTGGGTTATTCTATATGAGAGGTTTCATGGGAGTTACATGTGCTCAGGTCTGCTACTACTAATGTTACTGTAAACTGAAAATCTCGTAAGCATTAAGTCCCATCCTAACTCAGAAAGGGCTAAGAAATGAACAGAAAGGAGATGCCAGACTCTAAGCATACTATACGAAATAATCATAAAATATCATAATTAATTATTGTAGAGGGCTTTCTTGGCAGGTTAGGAAATAGAGGTGAGTGTGTGATGTATTAAGCAATAGTAGGACTCATTATTGTGGTTATGCTGCTGCTTAGAAGTCACTGATCAAAAAAGTGAATGCACAGTGTTGCTTACAGTGGTCAAGAGAATGCCCTCATTTGTCTACGGAACAGAGGAGGAAGGTTGTATGAAGTGATGAATGGTGGTATACAATTTAACACTTAACTGGGTATATGTGGCTGTGCCTGGCAAATAGAATTTACTTAAGAGCATTGTAGTGCTACTCGAGTTTGTTGGAGAGGGTGTGATATACTGCTTTTCCTGGTTTGGACAGAATAAACACTGGACGTACTGGAAAAAATTAAAAGAATGTTACCCATTAGCCTGACAGTAGCTGGCTTTCTGTTTCTACCTGATAGTTCTCTTGGCTGAATGCAAGGACTATTGCATCATGGTCAGTTTGCCCCAAAACATGGCAGCAAGTATTTATAATTCATCAGGAAGAATGAAAACAAGTATCACTTTCAGTATTCCATAATTTAGTGATTAACCTTGCACAAAGATTAAACACTTTAAAGAAGTAATCAGACATCGAACTCTTACTTGATATTTTTGGAACATGCACCAAATGCACCTTGAGTATATTTTCCATTTAATGTGTATTAGTTTACGTATTAACAATGTAGGAAAAGACAGATTGCTACTTACCATGAAGAAGACATGTCAGGTTGCAGACAGGCACAATTAAAAGACACTTAAATAAAGCTTTTGGCCACAGCCTTCATCTGTAAAAAAGAGACACACCCATCATTCAACACACAAGCAAGGACACCTCATGCACACTCAATCACAAACTCCAGCATCTTGGGCTAGAAAGTGACTATCACGTGGGATGCAAGCATCAATCTGGAGGGGGCGGAGAATGGGAAGGTATAGTAGTGTATGGGTGGGGAGAGAGACGAACACTGTCTGGTGGAGTGCGCAGGGACTAGACTGCCAACAGGTATAGAGTCAGGAACTTGTAGGGCGGGGAGGTGGGGAAAAAAGGAGAGGAGGGGGAAAGACAGGCAGCTGTGTTGACAGAGGGCTGAAAATAAATGGGGTGGGAGGTGAGAGTGGGAAGGAGATAATTGCACAGAGAGGGTAGAAATTGTTGGATGGAGGGTATGGGGACAGTATGTCACTGTAGATTGAGGCCGGGATTTTACAGGAGTGGAGAATGTGTTGTAAGAATAACTCCCATCTGCACGGTTCAGAAAAGCTGCTGGTGGAGGGAAGGACCCAGATGGCTCGGGTAATGAAGCAGCCATTGAAATCAAGTGTATTGTGTTCAGCTGCATGTTGTGCCACAGGGTGGTCTACTTCACTCTTGGTCACAATTTGGCGGTGGCCGTTCATCCTCTTGTTCAGCTGGTTGGTAGTCATACCAATATAAAGAGTTTGCAATGATTGCAGCAGAGCTTCTGTCACTGACTCTCCACCATCCCTATTCCTTTACCTCCTGAATCCCTACTCATCACTGTTGATACTGCCTCCCCATACACTGACATCCCTCATGCTCATGGTCTTGCTGCTCTTGAACACTACCTTTTTCAATGTTCTTCAGACTACAAACCCGCTACCTCATTCCTCATACTCCTTACTAACTTTATTCTAACCCACAACTGCTTCTCATTTGAAGGGAAGGTAAAATAAACAAATCTGAGCACAGTCATCGGCATGTGCATGGTGCCCTTCTATGACAATCTTTTTATGGGGCATCTAGAGGACACCTTTCTAGCCTCCCAAAGCACCAAAACCTAGTCTGCTTCAGCTTCATTCATGATATCTTCATGATCTGGACTCAGGGCCAAGACACCCTATCTCCGTTCCTTCACAGCCTCAACACCACCTCTCCTGTCCGCTAATGTGGTCCTCCTCAACCCAGCATGCCACATTCCTCGATGTTAACCTCCTCCTCTCTGATGGCTTCATCCATATCTCTGCCCACATTAAACCTACTAACCACCAATGGTACCTGCATTTTGACATCTGTCATCTCATTCACACCAAAAAATCCTTCCCATACAACCTTGACACCTGAGGATGGTGTATCTGCTGTGTCAAAAACTCCCTTTCTCAGTATTCTGAGGGTCTCACCAAGGCCTTGTCAAATGGGCACTATCCTCCAGATCTAGTCTGCAAACAGATCTCCCATGCCATTACCCCTCATACCCTCAATCCTCCCACCACTCCCAAGAACCAGCCACAAAGGAGTGTCCCCTTCATCACCCAGTACCACCTCGGACTGGAATAGCTGAACCACATCCTTGACCGAGGCTTTGATTACCTATCATCATGCCCAGAAATGAGGGACATCCTACCTGAGACACTTCCCACTCCTCCTACAGTGGTATTCCGTCGCCCACTCAACCTCCACAACACCCTAGTCCATTCCTATGCCACCCCAATCCCAACCCCTTTCCAGAAGGGTAATATTTCTGTGGGAGATATAGTTGCAAAATCTGACCAATGCACCCACCCACCACTTCCTATTGCAGTCCTGTTACAGGTTTATCCTACTCCACCAGGGGCAGGGCCACCTGTGAAAGCAGCCATGTCATTTACCAGCACTGATCATTACACATGATTTCAATGGTTGTTTCATTACCTGAGCCATCTGGATCCTTCCCACCACCAGCTTTCCTGAACTGCACAGATGGGAGTTGTCCTTACAACACATTCTCCGCTCCCGTAATTAGAACTGCCTCAACCTACAGTAACAAACTTTTCCCACATCCTCCACCCAACGGTTTCCACCTTCTCTGTCCAATCATCTCCTTCCCATTCTCATCTCCCACTCTGTTTGTTTGCAGCCCTCTGCCAACACATCCACCTATCTTTCCCTGTTCCTCTCCTTTCTTGCACTTTTTCTCCCACATCCCTGCCCCACAAACTCCTGACGCTGTGCCTGTTGGCAGTCTAGTCCCTGCACCCTCCACCAGATAGCATTCATCTCTCTCTCTCCACCCGTACACTACTATCCCTTTACCCGCCCCACTCCCTCCAGATTGCTCCTTGCATCCTATGTGATAGTTGCATTCTGGCCCAAGATGCTGGAGTTGGTATATTCCTACCTGGAGTTTCCGTTGTTTAGTATGATGGCATCCTATATGGACAGAGTGACGTGAGTGGTTTACAGTTAACTGTTAGTACATTAAATAATTTATTTATAAGCTGCAGAGCAGGAGCATGAAAAACTGGACCTTACATGGTATCTAAGTAGGCCAAAGTTGACAGGAATTTAGGCATCAGACTGTATCATTATAACTGCTTATTTGCAGCAGTTGTATTTTACGTGTCAGGCGATGTATAAATGTTCATAAATGTGCACGTCAGTTTAAATTCCTTCCCCAAATTCGCAAAATACAATACCTAATACAAGCATTTATTGAATATAGATTGATAGTTATGTGAGGTATATTGCAGTCTGCATTATTAAGTGGCCAGTTCCGAGATTTACAAACAAAGAAATTGAGCAAAGCCCAAGTGAGTTATTAGCAATAAACAAAAGGTTGATTAGCTACTGGCAGCTAAAATGATTACATTTTACTCATAGCATTTCTAATGAGGTGTGACTGTATCTTTCAGGTGACAAGAAATACTAGAAATGGAATAGTGAAACTGGAAAATTACTTTGCTGGGCAATGGTTTCATGAGTAAAAATGTTTGTGTTCATAAACTGTTGAAGCTGAACAATAACTCTGTTATCACTATCGATATGTGCATGTCTTTAGTTGAACAATACAGGTGCATACAATCAATTAATCACTGTAACTGACTCATTCCAACTTTTCTCACAGAACATTTGTTTCCAAAGTCGTCATTGTTTATTTACTGAATACTTTCACAGAACATTCACTTATAAAAGTGACATTATTTATTATAAATTTAATGAACATTTTCAAAAGACATGTGATCAGTAAGTATTGTTGATATACAGGGTGCAGCAAACAGAATCATCCAATTTGGCACTCCTATATTTCTGAAACTAATAAACATATACAATGAATTTCTTTTTTTGATGAACAGGAAACTCAAAAAGTTTTTTTCGTACCTTTTCATAGGTTTTCAATATAGCCCTCTTGAGATGCATGGCATATGTTAATGTGGTATACAAACTGTTCCCACGCTGTGGCGAGCATGTCTTGAGTTAATGTTATACGATGCCTCAGTTCATTCATTATTGTTTATAGCAGATTCACATAAACACAGTCTTTTATAAATCCCCAAAAGAAATAATCACATACAGTCAGGTCCAGTGACCTTGGAGGCCAGCAGAATCACTTGGTTCAGTGCGACTGACACCATTTTTACTAGAACTGAAGTGGGAGTACACCGCTGTTACCTAGCAGGAACCATATAAAACTCGAGAGTTTGCTCTTTCCAACAGTACATTGGTCATGCACATATCTCGGATAACATAATAGTTATGATTTGTTTAAAGTGAATGATTCATTTTGATACACCCTGTATAATATTGTCAATACAGCCAGAAACAGCACTCAATGCAGTTAATGATGCTGCTGCTGCCACATTTTGTGAACTGAAAAACTTATGATTATGGGATCCCTTAGCTTCAGATGTTTTCTCAGGTTACTCACAGTTGCATTGCAGTATAATGTTTCATGACAAATAATGGATGAAGTTGCTTCCACCTCTTACAGAAAAATATCTACACAGAGCATTAAATTTATGTGTTTTTTTTCAGTGTTTACATCCACATACAACATTGAATATAAAATTCCTATATTTCATTTTGTTATACTTTATCATATTTGCATAATATGTGAGTACAAGACTGTAATGTGCAACACACTTGGAGTTTATAATAGTGTCACAGCTTCCGTATTGGAACTGTGACATTGCTTTCACAGTTGACTCTGCAATTGGCTGTATATACCAGTCAACTGTTACTGGAGGAACAAATACATTTCAGCAATGAAGCTATTAATCATGACTGCCACAAGGACAGCTGCGATGGAATATGTGGAATGAAGGTAAATGGAAATGAGCGTTTGGCGTCATTGGCCGGGAAGCCCCTTGTGGGGTAGGTCCGGCCGCCTTGGTGTAGGTCTTACCACATTTGACGCCACATTGGGCGACCTGCATGCCAGATGTGGATGAAATGATGAAGAAAACAGCACAGTCCCTGAGCGGAGAAAATCCCCGACGCAGCCAGGAATCGAACCCAGACCCGTAGGACGGCAATCTGTCACGCTGACCACTTAGCTATTGAGGCGGACCTGAATGAAGGTGCAGATGCATGAATAACATCCACCCAGGCAGACCTATTAAATAACCAGAGCTGCAGCACATAATGTCTGCAATGGAACTTTCTGAAGGAACAAATATGATGCAGGTGCACAAATAATACTCTGACTGCATGGAGCTCTCTGTGTGTAATAGGTTGTGAGAGGTGTTTTGAGGTACATGAGCAGCGAACAGCAACAATGGATGCACCTCCATGGTTTCCCCAACTTCTGCTGAAGGAAACAGGAATGGGGAGGTTTGTGAATAAAGATGTCCCAGAGGCCAGCCCAATGTTATATTGTGGAGATGGAGCGGGAGGTTGCTTGCAGTGTGGAAGACTTTGTGTATTTCAGGGTAAAGTTGATTTGTGTGGTATCAGAGATTTGCCCCGTTGGCATCTACCTATATAACTTATTGTAGGTGGTTATCAGTAACTATAACCAGGATCCAACCTCTCACCTGACCACTTTGGCCCCTCACTAGGGATCCTACAGAGTAGTGTGGGAGAGCTGACTAACATGATGGATATTTTGTGCGATGCAGTAGATTTAACAAGGTTTGTTGACAGTGACCATAGAATATAGTGACTGGGGACCACCCATGGTCTGGAATGGTTCAGTATGAGGAGAGGAATCCTACCAGGATGACATTGTTACAGTCTGTGGACATCGCTTCTTAAGCTGCTGTTTGATGATATGTATGAAGAACTTGGCTTTGTCATTTGAGGGCAGGTGGAATGGGGATGCGAATATGCAATCAGTGCCATTATAATGGCATAAAGAGGAGAATTCAACACATGCAAATTGTGGACCACTGTCTGATACAAGAGTCCAAGGGACTCCTATAGAAAAGATAGCTCTGAGGGCTGAGGTGGTAACATGAGCAGTGGTGAAGTGCTTATGGGGCCACATATGGGAATTTAGGCAGAACATCTGTGACAATCAACTACATGTCCCTGAGGAAAGAGCTGACAAAGTCCACACGGATGTTGTCTTGTGGAGCTTGTGTGTGGGCCAGGCTGTGTACTGCTGTGGCGGAGCAGCTTGATGCATGGTGTAGGCCACGCATGTGGCGGCCATGTTCTCAGCATCTTTGTTGCTTCCCCACCAGTAGACATGAAAGTGCCCCATCATCTTAATGTGAGAGATGGTCCACACACATCATCTGCAGGGTACAGGGGTAGAGTTGAGTGAGGCATGACACCCACAGTCTTCGTTCTCCAGGAAGTGGACAATGATCCCATTAATGACCTGCAACTGATGCTGTAGGATGTGATATGTGTATTGTTTAGAAGCTGATTTTGGAGGTAGATATGTGGATCAATCATCAGTAGAGGCACCTGTTTGTAGTGATAATTTTTGCCTGATTTCGTCATTTTTAAAAAAGCTATTTGGTATACATTTTGCTATTCTTATTTCGTCAATAAAGCAAAAATCATTGATTGAATATGTGCAGTGAAACATCTTTTATTTTTACATAACTATAAAAGCATGAAAATTATACATCTGATGAAAGTGCATACATCAGAGCATGAATGTTTAGAAATGATTTATCCAGATACTTTAATAAGTAGGGCCTAGCCCATGTACATAATCTACAAATCAGACTGTGAAAGACAGGGATACCATGACATCCATATTACTGGGAGTGAGAGCTATCCTCCTGTCAGTTATTATACTAAAATACATTGAAAATGACCTCTCACTATCAACATTACTGACTGGGATCCACAAAGTGTTCACTGAAGCTTCCACAAAATGCCCTTGAGTTCAGGGAAAGAACAGCAATCACATCAACATCTTTACCTTCTGTACAAGAACTTGCAACTAAATCCTTAACATATTTTGATGTTGAAAGTTCTTGTAGAATCTGAATTTGCTTCATTAGCTGAGAGATTTCATCTGTGTCTAAATCACCTTTTGTGATGGGTCAAACAGTTAACCAATAGAAGAAATGACAGTCCTTCCTGTGTCACACTCCATTGAATAGTTCAGTTTTATTAGGCTTGCCCTACCTACAGGTGGAACAGGGAAATTAAATGTATTCCATTTTCTTTGATAGTTTATGAAGTTTAGAAACTCTAGTTTCATTTATTCCTTTACCCACATAACGGGCTGAATCTGAAGTTATAGAAAATATGTTTCGGTACTGAATTTTATGTTTTTGAATGACACTCATAATTGGTTGTGAATGTTTGTAGCATTTGCAATTGCAGTAACTTTCAGTCCTGCAACAAACAACTTCCGAACTGTGCCATCACTACATCTAAGTACTTTTATCAGAACCATGAACACACACTGCCCTTTTCTGTCTGCTGCTTCATCACAAAGAATTGAAACTCTCTCATACTTCACAGCATCTTTTCATCTTTCCCCCTCCTCTTTGATGACTCAAGGTACACCTTCCCGTGGTATTCCAGTTGAGGACAAGTCCTAGCACCCTTAAAATGTGAATAGACCTGATATTAAACTACACTCCTGGAAATGGAAAAAAGAACACATTGACACCGGTGTGTCAGACCCACCATACTTGCTCCGGACACTGCGAGAGGGCTGTACAAGCAATGATCACATGCACGGCACAGCGGACACACCAGGAACCGCGGTGTTGGCCGTCGAATGGCGCTAGCTGCGCAGCATTTGTGCACCGCCGCCGTCAGTGTCAGCCAGTTTGCCGTGGCATACGGAGCTCCATCACAGTCTTTAACACTGGTAGCATGCCGCGATAGCGTGGACGTGAACCGTATGTGCAGTTGACGGACTTTGAGCGAGGGCGTATAGTGGGCATGTGGGAGGTCGGGTGGACGTACCGCCGAATTGCTCAACACGTGGAGCGTGAGGTCTCCACAGTACATCGATGTTGTCGCCAGTGGTCGGCGGAAGGTGCACGTGCCCGTCGACCTGGGACCGGACCGCAGCGACGCACGGATGCACGCCAAGACTGTAGGATCCTACTCAGTGCCGTAGGGGACCGCACCGCCACTTCCCAGCAAATTAGGGACACTGTTGCTCCTGGGGTATCGGCGAGGACCATTCGCAACCGTCTCCATGAAGCTGGGCTACGGTCCCGCACACCGTTAGGCCGTCTTCCGCTCACGCCCCAACATCGTGCAGCCCGCCTCCAGTGGTGTCGCGACAGGCGTGAATGGAGGGACGAATGGAGACGTGTCGTCTTCAGCGATGAGAGTCGCTTCTGCCTTGGTGCCAATGATGGTCGTATGCGTGTTTGGTGCCGTGCAGGTGAGCGCCACAATCAGGACTGCATATGACCGAGGCACACAGGGCCACACCCGGCATCATGGTGTGGGGAGCGATCTCCTACACTGGCTGTACACCACTGGTGATCGTCGAGGGGACACTGAATAGTGCACGGTACATCCAAACCGTCATCGAACCCATCGTTCTACCATTCCTAGACCGGCAAGGGAACTTGCTGTTCCAACAGGACAATGCACGTCCGCATGTATTCCGTGCCACCCAACGTGCTCTAGAAGGTGTAAGTCAACTACCCTGGCCAGCAAGATCTCCGGATCTGTCCCCCATTGAGCATGTTTGGGACTGGATGAAGCGTCGTCTCACGCGGTCTGCACGTCCAGCACGAACGCTGGTCCAACTGAGGCGCCAGGTGGAAATGGCATGGCAAGCCGTTCCACAGGACTACATCCAGCATCTCTACGATCGTCTCCATGGGAGAATAGCAGCCTGCATTGCTGCGAAAGGTGGATATACACTGTACTAGTGCCGACATTGTGCATGCTCTGTTGCCTGTGTCTATGTGCCTGTGGTTCTGTCAGTGTGATCATGTGATGTATCTGACCCTTCCTGGGACAATGAATTCACGGTGTTCTTATTTCAATTTCCAGGAGTGTATTTAAGTAATTAAATTATTAATTTCTTTGTCTTTGAAATGAATGAGGGATCCAGCTTGCATTACCTAAGCCTAAATATCACTGAACAAGAAAAAGAGCATGACCACATCGTTACTATTTTTCCATGGTGTACTGAAATCGATTTGAAAACACTTCTGTGGATGTTTGTGTGTGTGTGTGTTTGAGGTTTACGGGCGCTAAACAGTGGGGTCATCAGCGCCCAGTGGATGTTTGATCGTCATTTGTGCAACATGAGTTGCGCCTGCAATTGCATTTGTGCTCAGTGGTGTCAGCTCACTAGCCTTTATATTTTGCCTTGCCTAATATCGGAATAATAATTAATTTACTGAATATGGATAGTGTATTCAATTCAATGTAGTAAGTGATATTATAAAAAGTATGGGTATTGGTACAATTGTGAGGCTTGTGATTGCCAATATAGCGACTGTGCGGTAATCATCACAGCAGACTTGCACACATCTAAATAGAGGGTTGCCAACTTCGATACATCATCCCAAAACTTCATCTGTAAACATTATAAAATCCTGGCATGTAACAGTTTGGCTAGTTTGAGTAGGCCTCTCTATTTGTACATTTTAAAGTTTTTTCTAGGTGACGGTTGGCAGCACAGGGACCTTGCTACATCGGCAAGTGGTGTATGCCCTCGCCAATGTGCAACTGTCATGCTTGACTCCTGGCCAGAATTAATGTTCAGTTGCCAGTATGGTGGTCGCTATTACGCCTGGGTGGGCCACGTAGTGTAAGGCATCCAAGATGTCACATCACAGTCTGGTCGGGTTGACTGGTCAGATGCAGCTTCTCAAATTGCCGCAGAGCACTGGTGTAATTGCTCTGGATTGGTGCTACATTTCAAGTGCAAGTGAACTCGATCGGTCAGTGCATAGCTGTTTGAGTGATGTGTTGTGGGCCTGACAGTGTGCCAGATCTTCGAGTCTGATAGACAAGGCAATGATATTGACTCATGAGAGGTATTCCTCTAACATATGGATGTATCACACATCTGTGGAATACTGGCAGATGAGGTTGAGATGGTGAAATCTATGGGGAGGGAGATTCTGAGACAGGTTGCAAATGGCATTGGCAAGAGGGGTTGTGTTGTTTTTGGGGGAGGAGACCAAACAGCGATGTCATCGGTCTCATCAGATTGGGGAAGGGCAGGGACGAAAGTTGGCTGTGCCCTTTCAAAGGAACCATCCTGGCATTAGCCTGGAACGATCTAGGGAAATCGCAGAAAAACTAAATCAGGATGGCCGTATGCGGGATTGAACCATCATCCTCCTGAATGTGAGTCCAGTGTGCTAACCACTGCACCACCTCGCTCGGTCTCGGCAAGAGGTTTATGGTCTGTGTATATAGTGAAGGGATGCCCTTTGATATTGTTACAGAAGTATGTGGTCACATTATAAACCGCTAAATGTTCTCGATCAAATGTCAACCACCTGCAGTGAGATGATGTCAGTTTTTCAAGAAGAAGCAGAGTAGTTCCATAGTGTCACCCACATGCTGTTATAGCACAGTGCCAATGGCCATATCACTGGTGTCTGTCGTGATGGACAAATGTGCTTCTGGGATGTGGTGGGCAAGGGTAATGGGCAGCAGCAGCAGCAAGCTGAGGAGGTGTGGACAAGGCAGTGGCACTGTAGTCAGAGACAGCAGGAGTGAATGATTCAGGCATAACTACTAAAATTGGTGGTAGAGCCGATGTGCAAGTGGCGAAATGCAATGCTTGGTGAGCTTGCAGTTGAACCAATGCTGCAGAGGTGAACAGCATCACCAAGTAAGCATGTGAAAATGAAATCATGTGACTGGAGCCCCTCATGGCAGGGAAGATTAGCATTGTCAATGCAAATTGTGAGAATGCTGCAGAATGAGGAGCCGGGTGGAACAAGGCAGCATGCTCACTGAATGGGCTGTGTAGCTCTAACCTTGTCTGTTGGCTGGCAATGTGGTGTGGAACAGCATGGCGACATCCTTTACAGGAATGAGATAGGTGAGCAGGCTGCTCGGCATGCAGGGCAGCAGGCGAGGTTGGCCATATTGTGCCAGGTGAATCTGGCTTGGCATCAGAAACATGTCAACCAAAGTCTGACTTAGCTGTGAGTGATGGGGTAGGTAGTTAGCAGATTCACAGTCAAACTTTACAAGGCATGGAGAAGTCGGAACACGAAGGAATAATATGGTCCATGTTGGCAGTGAACAGTGGGAACTGAAGCACACAAGACAAGGCGCTAAACACTCACAGTTTTTTAACGTTTCTAACAGTTGTTGGGGTCACCACCCTGGTTATTAGTACAGTTAAGGTAAGATACATCAATAATAACACACATTTCGATAGAAATACATTTATTAATCACTGAGTAACTAGACACAATACTGCAGAAAACATGAGTGTTACAGCACATGAGACCGGCATTATGGGTTGCCCCCAAAGTCGTTCACAGATAAAACATACTTTCTACTTGTCAATGGTCGCCACACACACACATAAATATCCTTTTAGTTTTGTCAAACACATAAAATTCTTCTGATGAAAATGCTTTTTCTCGAGCAAAAAGTGTCACTACCGTATTAATAAACTGCAGTACAAAAATAAATCACAAAGACTGAATGCGCCGGCGATCAGCAACAATTTACAACACACAATTCACCACCAGATCAAAGAATGCTCCGTACATTGTTGAATGTCTTATGTACCTGTGTGTAGTGGTGGGCAGGAAGTCGCGTATCTGTTAGAAATCACAGTGATTGAGAAATCACAATAACAGCTTTACAAAGTCTAACTGCGATTTCAGTTACAGTTAGCAGTTGCAAGTAGCATTTTCACATTCAACGCCGTGAGCCATCTGTTGGCCGAATTTCGTACTGCTTTCTGTGATTTCAGTGACAAGTCGCGACTAAAAGTTGCAATTAAAAAGGGCAGTTAACAGTGCCATCTGTTGGCCAAAGTTCGTACTACGCTCATTTCTGCGATTCGCTATCGAGCCCAGCTGCGTTTTGTGTGACAAGTCTAATGTAAACAGTTGTGACGCCACGTTCATCGAAGGCAATTTGTTGTTATGAAGCATTGCATAGTCTTCCGAAAGCCTTTGACACATTTTCCTGTTGGCAGACGCTTGTATGAGCACTGTGTTATTTTATATGGCGCATTTCCTTTGAAATTTAAGTTTTTTTTTCTCGTTCATGTTTTAATGCTGCAGTATTATTTTGCAATAGCGGGAAACAGTAATATCCTTTGTTAGAGTAATCATTCTTACAAGTCAAAATTACAAAAATTTAACTGAAAACTAAAACAACGAAAAATTCCCCGAATTCTAAAAAATTCCTGAATGAAAAAATTCCCGGGTTTTTCCTGGATCTCCCGGTTGTCCCGGGTTGTATACACCCTGGATCTATTTCACCTCAAAGTTCTGCCTTGTTCCTTCATTGCTTCCCCGATTATTTCCTTCCTTTATTTCCTTAAGGTCTTTATCTATCCTTAGATTGCCCCTTTTTCATAAAATGAGCATTTAAACTTACGCTACTTCATTGCAATGGCAGGTCTTGCACCTGTTCAGTTATACCTTTTTACGTGTTTGCAATCCATCGCCGGTACCTGCGAGTGTATTTATATTCTGGCACAAGTGTGAATGTTCCCGCTGCATTTTTGTCTGCACCTCAGATACTTCCTTCACCTTTTCCGCGAACTGTTTTTGTGTTTTGCCTACTGATGACACTTTTTGGCTTAAATTAGTTATATCTTGTAACAAATCGCTGAGCAAGTGTGTTTAGGTCTTTTCCCATGCTTACAAGTTTATCCAATAATGAGTTTGAACGATCAGCATGCAAATGTGTTTTTGACCAAGGTCATTGGACTGTTGTGTTATGCCGGATTTCAAAACATCAAGAGTTTGCTTTTGCTGTTCAAGTAATTCCTTCTGTGTATCTGTTTTGTGAAATCATTAAATTTTTCGTTTTGTTTTGAAAAATCGTTGAAGCTTTGTTGAAATGACTGTTGTAACATTTGCATCGTGATCTGGATTTCCGGTGTGCGTAATTCACTCTGTCCAATCACATTTTCATTAGACATAAGTGAGGCAGGGAAAGAATGATTTAGTAAATCCGCTCTATCACCCATTACATTTTCACCAGGGGAAGAAATACTCTCTGGATAAAATTTTGACCCTTTCTCATTTACTGTCATCGTGTATCATTTCGAATAAGTATGTTACTAGCATATGTATCTATGTTAATAGAAAAATATGATTGGTTATCGTCATTGCTACTGACAGTTTCTATTTCATTTGTTGCCATGTCCATTTCGGTGACATCTTGTGCCTGGCTATCCGGCAATGTACTGTCAAGTGTGTCCTTTGTGTGTACTCATTGTTTGATACTTTAACATAATGACAAAATAAATGAATACTTTTGAAAATGAGACATTCGGTTTGTGATAGTGAGGACACCACTACGAAACCTTTTTAGCAGTGCCTCGCTAACATGTGTCAAAATACATTGTTGGCGTAATGCGATGGTGTGCATACGTTTCTCTCCTTGAAATTAATTTTATGTCCAAATGTCTGCTTATTTTATGAGAATGATTCAGTTTGGGAATTGGATTAGGAGATGTACTACGATCACTATTTGCAGGGACGCTACTAAGTGCAGTCATGCACGCAATGGATCGTGAATTTTCCTACCTTTTCGTTGGCTTTCTCGCTCCTTCCAGAATAAAATCTCCAATAGATTAAGTTTAATCTTTTGCACATTAGTGATTTCCTTCCTCGGGGCGATAACATAGTATCCCATTCATGAAACTGAGAAAGAACAATTAGTATTACAGAAGATTTACAAAATTATGTAGTTGTTTTAAGTTATTACAAACATGCTCTCTCCCCATGACGACGTTCTTCTGTAGGTCGCCATATATAATGGTTGGGCGGAGAGATGTGTGCAGTAATTATCGGTAAGCTGCACCAGAAATTGTCTGCCCAGAAACGCACGCAGGCACCAGTGTGTCCTAAAACATTAGATAAATGTTAATCTAGTAGTTTTGGTGTACGGCTTGGTAATTACCTTTTCTTCTCAATGATGTACAACAATGCCGGCGTGGCTGTGGCGGCTATTCTCTTTTTGTAAATAACTTCGTCTCCGAATGCGCCCATTTAAAAATGAAAGTTCTCGCATCGGGAGGGGGAAATTAGGGCGTAACTCGATAGTAGAACGAGAACTTGCGACTTCCGCACAGTAGAACTTTTACTTAACAAAATACTGAGACTCGATAACATATCTTTCTCACACCAACTCAGAAGACCGACTGAAGTCGGTAAAAGAAGACAAGTGAGGGGTGAAAAAATAATTGCTATTTTTGTTCTTCAATTTTCTGTCAAGCATAGATACAATCACACACCTCTACGATATCGTTGTCATTCAGAGACGGCGCGAAAATTTATTTCTATGTGCGGGCCTTTTAAAGAACTGAATACAACAACAACAACAATGACGACAACTTCCACAACTGGGGATGTTGCAGAACAGTTGTTATAGGTATGATGTTGCCACTACCTAACTAAATTATTCGACACTGATGTTGACAAATACACCGAATTATTCAACAGAGTCATGGAATAACAAGTTAAATAATTTGTAACATACCTATGCCAAGTTAAAATTCGCAAGATCCCAAAACAGAACAAGATAGTTCACCAGTATGTCTTACAGATTCAATGCCAAGCCAATGTATGTAATTGCAAAGCCCTTGAGTGTAGTAATCCGGTATATATCTAAATGTTCCTGCTTACAATTAATTCTAAATTTCAGCTTACGGATAGCGTTGTACTCTTTAATTACTTTGAGTTTCTTGCAAGAGACAAGAAAAAGTTTTGGAGCAGAAAATGAATCACTGATGTATTGATGCTTACTAATCTGATGAATTGATTGAAATAGGCTATTAAATATTGTTCACGGCAGATACATTAGGGCAATGTGTTTGGATTATCCAATATTTTTGGGTGGTAGGAGTGCTGCCTCTTAAATAAATTTCTCACAATCAGAATTTGTTATAATTCTTAATTTATTGTAGTTCTTTAACTTTCAACATCTACAGCTGATAACCACTTTCAAATAACCACTAACAACTCACTGATTTGGCCTAGCACCGGGTCTTACACAGAATCTTGACAATGTGTTGTATTTTTAGTATTATTACAGTTATTATTCCAGGAGTGTATTTCAGATGAGCCTCAGCCCATTGACTTGAAGAAAAACCAGACTGTGAAATAAGTGATCAGTAGACTGCGGATCTTTAGGTTAAAACCTATTCTTTCCCAGAGTTTCTAGTAGCGAATAAACTTTTACTTATGCATTTCATGACTAATTAAACTCGTAACTGTTAATTTTATAGCATCTAAAACAGCCTACGGTACTTCGACGTTAACACTTCTTTTTGCGTATTTTAGCTTTAAAATCCTAAATGCCTACCAGTTGCAGTGCTGGCACTACAAATTGCGCGTCATGCTTACACGCAAGCAGACGAAAGGCTTGGAAGTAAATCTCGCTTTAAATGTTGCTCGTAAACGAAACTGAAATCCTCATGTACATTAAAATCTATGTATATAAAAATGAATGTATGTATGTTTCTGCCTGACAGCTGCTACTCGATCCGTTATTACCGAAACTTCAGGAAAATGATGTGGTCGTAGCAGTGCTGACGATCAGGTGATACTTGTGAAAGGAAATTCCAGAGGTAACCTGGCATAAGTCCCCTGATATGTTGTGCTCCCTAACATGCCTTTTTATCTTCACCCATGCTAATTCTATTGTGTTTAAGTCGCAGTTGTAAGGTGGTGAGCGAACGACCTGGTGTTCAGCCAACAGGTTTACAGCAAAAGACTTCTCAGCTGGCTTATTAGCTCATACTTATGCATACAGCTCGTCCTTCCTCATACTCTCATCACAGGGGATATTTCTGTGTTGCAGCCACTCCAGCATTTGCACTTTCGTGTCAAACTTCATTGGAGTTCTCTCTGTTTGCCCATTATGGTAAGGAGCATTATCCATAACTATTATTGAATTGAGCGGGAGATTTGGCAGGTCCTTCTCTCCGAACCACTTCTCAAAGTTTGCCGAATTCATCTGACCGTGATAATCACCCTTTGTCGACTTTGCCTAGAACATAAGTTGCCCTTCCTTGACAAACCCATTCTTGGATCCGACACTAGCAACTATCAGTCTTCTCGATGAGCTCCCCCATGCAGTGACACCAATGACACACTCTTCACGCAAGTCACCCTTCCTCTGCCAACATTTATTAAACGTTAAGTTATTATCGATCCACGATTCATCGAGATAAAATATTTCTCTGCCTGCTTCCCTGAAGTTCTTCATGTCAACAATGAAACGAGATCACCAGTACACAATGTCTGGACGTTCTAACAACACATTCCTCTTGTTTTCCACCTTACGCTATATGAATCCCATAGACAAAAGTACTTTTCTCAGCGAGACAATACTCCACTTCCAGCCTATTTTGTCGTGCAAAAGTGGAAGCAGTGTTCACAGGCTCGGCACAATCTTCCGCACTCAATAAAATTCCGCTATCGTGTCGCGAATGACACGCTGGTTGAAATCATCGATCATTCCTTCGATTCCTCCACTTCTTTTCCTAAGTTAAAAGAGAGAGAAAGATTTATAAGAAAATGCCTTCTGCACCGCATGTATTTTTTTGAATTTGGAAATGTACTGTAATATGAATGTGTTTTGAAATAATACAGTAACCAATGGTGTTTCCATACAAAGCAATACGGTGGCAAGGAAAATGAAATATAAGGTAATTCGGACGAAATAGGGGGCTCCTTCAAAGTGATCGCGAACAAAATATCGGAAATGGAAACTCACTTTTTCTTGCCAGGCGTTTGTGGTGATACGCCAAGATGATTCTTGGAAAACTGTTTGAATCTCCCAATGCTATGCATGCTTTGTCCTGTGTATGTAGCAGTTCTCACTGAATATTTGTAAATGGGGTGAAGCATTTTTTTCTGCACCCTTTCCCTTTCGCAGCATTCAATCACACGCAATATAATTTTGCGAGCATCGCTACGTAATACTGATTTCCTTCTAACCGTAGGCCTACCGGTAGGGGTTGTTGGCGACTCCCGAGATGGGCCAGCAACTGCCTCTTCACTCATTTTGATAATGTTTAGCACAACTGCACAATAAAAACACGCAGAACAGTACAGCGCAAAACGATAACGAAGCAGACGACAATGGCTACATTGTACAACACAGTGAGCTACGTAATGTTGGCAGCAGTCGAAACTGCGTGCCTACTGAAGCCTCCCGACGTTTACCGACTTCTACCGATTTAGGACTAGGGAGAGGTCTGCTATGTAAAAGTTTACACACTGTATAGTTCGCTTCATGTAGGAAGGCGGCCCAATTTTCAGCCGTTATGCGCATCCCCCTCCATTAACTGCTAGCAGCCAATAAGATTCATTCTCTCTCTGAGCGACTAGCCAAGAGTTACAAACTAAACTGTGAGAATTTCTTTCATCCGCTACGTTGTTGCCATATATGACAAAAATGTGGTTTCATTCACAGAGCGACCAAATTATTCATTCAGATGTCGATGTTACTTTCTTGTTGCAGTACGGCTGTCAATGTTTATCTGTCAACATTTTAGTGCATTTTCCAAGAAAGTGTATCAGGTGACGGCAATAAACGTGAAGTTCCTCACAAGTGACTGCTAATCAAATTGTGTGCCTATGGAGTATCTTCTCAGTTGCAGAACTGGCTTTGTGATTTCCTGTCAGAAAGGTTACAGTATGTGGCAAATTGACAGAAAATCATCGAGTAAAATGGAAGTGATATCTGGGGTTCCCCATGAAAGTGGTAAAGACCCTCTGCTATTCCTGATGTACATAAACAATTTAGGAGACAATCTGAGCAGCCCTCGTAGATCGTTTGCAGATGATGCTGTGATTTACAATCTTATAAAGACATCTGATGATCAAATGATGCTGTGATTTGCCATCTTATAAAGCCATCTGATGATCAAATTAAACTGCAAAACAATTTAGACAAGGTATCTGTTTGATGCAAAAAGTGGCAATTGAGTGTAAATAATGAAATGCCTGAAGTCATTCATTGAGTACTTTAAGGAATCCGCTAAATATCGCTTACAGGATAAAACACACTAATCTAAAGGTGTAAATTCAACTAAATACTTAGAGATCACAAATATGAATAACTTAAATTCGAATGATCTCATAGATAATGTTGTGGGGAATGCAAACCAAAGACTGCGATTTATCAGCAGAACACTTAGAAAATGCTACAGGTCTACTAAATAGACTACTTACACTATGCTCGTCCACCCTTTTCTGGAGCATTACTGTCCAGTGTGGGATCCGCATCAGATAGTATGGACGGAGGACATCGACAAAGTTCAAAAGAAGGGCAGCTCATTTTGTATTATCGTGAAATAGGGGAGAGAGTGCCACGGGTATGATACGCGAATTGGGGGCCCAACCATTGAAAAAAACTAATTTTTCATTGCGGCAGGCCCTTCTTACGAAATATCAATCTCCAACTTTCTCCTCAGAGTGTGAAAATAGTTTGTGGGCACCCACCTACATATGGAGGAAGATCATCATAATAAAATAATAGAAATCAGAGCTCGCATGGAAAGATTTCAGTGTTAGTTTTTCCTGTGTGCTGTTCGTGAATGGAACGGTAGAGAAATAGCTTGAAGGTGGCTTGATGAACCCTCTACCCGGCACTTAACTGGAACTGCAGGTTGATCATGAGATGCTTCACAAGCAGGCAAGGACGTTTATGTACTGCACTGACAACTTTTTAAAATGTGAACCTGAAAGCAAAACTGCTATTTTAGACATATTGAAGACCCAAGAACGAACTGCAGAAGCATGTATCAGCAAGAGAACTGTACAGAGAATAGTAAATGAAAGTGTCAGAATTGTAGGAACCTCAGAAAAATTTGTTTTCATGTCGCCTTGAAAGCATTGAAATCGCTAGAAACCTGTAACATAAACAGATAGTTTTGAGAACAATATTCTAAAGCACACTGTGTTTGAAATATGTACATAATTAGGGTATACCCGATATCACAAAAACTAGTTATAATAATGCATAAGCAAATTGGCCTCAAAGGCAGCGCTTTGTCAATGCGAAGAATAAAGACATTTGTTTCAAATATGTTAAGAAGATAGTTCTTAATTGACAGAAGTGACATACGTACAGCACGAACCACATCCCTTATAAAGATGAATGATGAAGAGAAGGAGATAGTTCAACAGTGTATTATATTGATGAAACCAGATGAATCAGAATCATTCCATGAATACCTGCTGGAAAATCAGTGATGGCAGTAGCAGTCTTAAAGTTCCCATAGGGAAATTTTCTGGGATGATTCCGTTGACACCAAAAAATTTGATAACATACTGATAATTTTTACGATAGTCTTTTGCTCTGGTCTTTGCTACTAGTAATTCTTTTTTAGTCACAGGACACCCATGTACACACATTATACACTTTTAAAAAAATGATGTGAAGTATAGCAGTTGTCAAACAAATGTAATGATTTCAGTTTGAGTTTGGTTAATTTTGGTGTGTATTACATTTTTACTTACCGTTATAGTCCAAATTACAAAAATGGCAATTATTGCAACCTTTTTTGATGGTATGCAGTTAGACAATCGTCATTTACAGAAAAATTGTACTTGACATCTTCACAAAGCTTCATCAGCTATTCTCGCATTCCGACATAACACTAACAATTACTGTAAAGCAGTGGATGCAATGTCAAGATGTGAAGTAATGTTTCAGTCATTTAGACAATTGATCTGAATCGGTATTATTCCTCTCATAGACTTGAATGTGTAATACGATTTATCGAAGGCAAATGAACCTGATTTTGTCCGCTGCAATACAGTATAATTTCCCCCCTCCTTCCAATTCCATCTATTGTCCATCTATTGTGGTTCCAGACTGAAGCACGTAGAACCGCTCGGCCACACCGGCCGGCCAGCTTTATATTTGTCTTAAGTGAATCCATGTAATGTATTGCCAATTGGGGTAATCATCTGTATTGCATAAAATGATAATGATATCTTCATCAAAAGTTCTGGGTCAGTTATTACAATTAACCACTAAGGAATTATTGGTTCAAACATCTGGTGTGTTGCAAGAATCTGACAATTAGTTTGCAAGAAATTTCAATAGATTGCGAGTGCGTTATGAGCTAACCATCTCTAAATGTATATCATCTTGTTTAAGGGCGTGAGAAAACTCGCTGCTGCTTTTTTTTTCCTTTTCCTTTTAGACCTACATATGCAAAATAGTAACACTATATTAATATATCTGATATTCACTAAGCAGACTGGAAGTCTGGGGACATACAGCAATACAAAACTTACATAAACAGTACTCACTGTAGCCACCATGTAGAGAAATACAAACCCTCCCAGACGTACATAATCAAGCAGATGTTCTCCTAGAAAACACATTGCACTAGAGTACAAAACTCAAATTCCTACACAACTGTTTAGTTCAGAAGGGGTACATGAAATCTAGACATCATTTTAGAGAAGGGCACTGTTGCCTCAGAACATGGCTTACAAAGGAGAGAACTTGGTAAGTATTTATGCTTCTTTGCACCTTATTATGAATAAATTGATACAGTGTGTTGTGTCTAGACAAGACAGTCTAGACACAATGAGAGGAAGCCGAAAGGCACGCACTATGCTCACGCATTTGGCGACGAGGCTTAAAAGAGGATTTCGCGTTCGTATTGCTCTAATTTAATTGTGAGTGAATGTGCGCAATGCCTCTTCCATTTCAGCTCCGCTCCATCGCTTACGCCGTACAGGTGTTCCGTTCGTCTGGATGACGGAATGCGAACGCGCCTTTCGCCAGTTGAAATCGGCGTTGCTTTCAAATACTTGCCTTACGCCATTCGATCCCCAGAAACCCCTTTTGTTGATGGTAGATGCATCGGATTTCGGGATCGGTGCTGTGCTTGTGCACAGCGATGGGTCGCATGATCGCCCTATTGCCTTTGCGTCCAAATTGCTCTCGTCTGCGCAAAGAAATTACTCGCAGATAGAGAAAGAAGCTTTGGCTCTCGTCTTTGGTGTTACAAAGTTTCATGATTTCTTGTATGGTCGTCACTTTACCATCATCACAGACCACAAACCTTGGTACATCGCTATTGACGATATAAGTGAGACTCCTTAGATACATGCAATGTTACTAATGGCACCTTACTAGGTCGTAGCCATTGACTTTGCTGAAGGCTATTCTAACTATCGGCTTGGCAAAGGAGCGAGGCTTTGTCAGTATAGTCGCTAGCTACGTCGTCCGTACAACTGGGGCGAGTGCTATTCCGTATCTCGAGACCTGCCTTTTGGTGGCGCTCGGTATGCGATCACACAGTGGCGACACGCGGGTCCGACATGTACTAATGGACCGTGGCCGATTTAAAGCTACCACCTAGCAAGTGTGGTGTCTGGCGGTGACACCACACAGTGAATCAGGATAGCTCTTTACCAGTCAGGGTATCTTTGTGCCGTTTATCACTTTTTTTTTCAAGTGGCTGCTGTTCCACCTATTTGCATTATTTTGTTCTAAAAGTAACAGTTTTATTATTCCTGTGATTTCTGTTTAATATTTCAGTTATCTTTCCAATTTCATACAAGCTCCCAGGCTCGTGATTATCCTTTAATAGTGCATTGGCAGTGAAGAGAGCCTCTGGTGACAGTGATTTATGTTGAACAATGTCAGATTGATACATATATCTTGATATTTCAAAGTAAACCTGCAACACTGAACTAACACTGTTTATTTTCATTTCTTATTAACACATGATTTCCTTTTGGCGTGATCTAAATTTACTCCGAGCATGAGATATAGGAACAATTCTTTATTTTTTAAGACTGATTTAAACTTATCCTAAATGACAGTGTAACTTTATACCAGCATTAAAATTGAAATTTTACTCTAATAGGGCACAGTTAACACACATTTTCACTTTCCCAAGAACTCAGTAACAATGGATGTAAAATGTTACAATTTTTGTGTTCAGTATTTTCAATAAAATGCTAAATGCTAAAAAGTTACCCAAATTGACTGTAGTTGTCCTGACAGCAATGGCTATCCGAGTCACTATCTATAAAAACAGAGTTCCTTGCCGTAAGGTATACTTTCTCATACCTTACGCATCTCCAGAGTGCGAAGAGTCTCCCTCTTGAAGCTGTCAGTTCTATACATTTCTTCTATATAAACTGCAACCCCCTGCCCCATTGGAGCTATATCCTTTTCAGGGGGAAAAAAAAGAACCACCATTCTCTACCAATAGCATACAGTGGTATTAGAAACTAAGTGAAATACTCCCCCACAATCCATAAGTGTAAGTTAGTGCTTCTCTCATAATCTCCAGAGATGTCTGATATGCACCATTCTTATGTCTCGCTCCCTCAGTGTCATGCAAAATCTCCTGCAGTAGCTGATTTTTTGTCTCAAATAGGGTTTTAAAAATATATATACATGCTCAAAGTGGACTCCCTCAGGATATGTTAACAGTGTTAGAACAATATTAGTTTTCCTGCAAACTGAAGGCCCAATAATCAAGGCACATTTATTATCAGGAGGTAATGATCCATTTGTCTTGTTCTTCTGGTTTCCAGCATCATTTCTGCAGGACCAGTCACTAACTACAAGACCTTTGTGCTAAGGTTGTTTTATCCACTCAACCATTGTAGTAATTGTTCGTTTAATTTGGGATGCAGAGAATTTATAAACTCTTACTTATAGCTAGGTATCTAAATAAAAAGATTGTAGTTCTGTGTCCACATCTGGTAATGTAGAATGATACACTTCTGTTTCCATTGATGTGTTGTAGAGCTGAGCTATGGTTTCTTCTGATGGATGGTGAGTTTGTTGAGCTAACTCCAGCAGATTACTCCATGATGCCTCATAGTATTGGTAGACATATGAATGACATCTCTATCAACACTCTTACTCTCTTACTCATGCTGTATTGTGTAGCTGCCATCATTAAACTCTTAAAAGTTTGCTCCTGTAGATTTATGCACTCTCTGCTAGTAAATATTTTAACTGTACCAGGGAAGTCCCCTACAGGGGAGAACAGTTCCATCGAACAAGGCCGCAGTCTGCATTGACATTTCACATAGTTGATGCCATTCATCCATGGATAATGTTTCTTTGATGTCATTAAATAGAGGGTTTAAAATACTACCACCAGGTAGAACTCCCTGTTCGATATCATATTAATACTGACACACATACCCCACCAGTGTTCAAACAGTGAGTGTGAATGAACAGAATTATTTACTTATCAGGTGGCCGCTGTTGCAGTGACTTTGCAAGGAAACCTGCATCATTAGCTAAGCATATTTGCTTTTTCCCCATTCATAACCATCAGTGTTAATACTTATATTGCCTCACAGCAGGGAGTGTTGATATATGTCTTGACATCCTTACTCTTCAGTGTTTCTCTCACAAATGGATGAACTATTTATCAATTGCTGTAAATAGATTTGTGATGTCTACTGCTGTTATTATTATATTATCTATGGCTATGCTCGTATGGTCAAGACATATAGTATAACATGGGTACTAGGTAGGCTAGGAAAAGTCCATAACTCAAACAAGGGTATAATGTACAAATGGTAAAATTTACAAAAATTATGGATACTGTTTGATACTTACAAATTAAGTAACCAGTTGCATATTTCGAAACGTATGAGTCACTTAAAAAACTCAGGTTTGTATCTGTTTGACACACTTATTCAGATACAATATAAAAAACTGATTTGTGTCTAAACAGTTAATTTGCTTGCTGATTTTTCAGTAAAATTTATGTCATGAATAATCAGATCCACAGATACATAACAATGTAGAATCTCAACATTTTGAATAAATGTAGATAAAGTAGCTGTGAAAATATTGAGTAACAGTTGCTAATAAACCCTGCAGAATTGATATCTGATGGTCACTTTGTTGCCTTAGTGTGTAGCTTGACTTGTTCCACTGTTATGAAGTTTCTCCTTTACATTGGCACCTATGGAACATAATAAATGAATGAGAAGAAATCATTTGGTTGTCTTTATGCATCACATCACTATTTGTGTAATCGTTCATGTGTGATATGGATTGCTGAAAGAAGTACTAATGTTATCATTAATTTATAATATAGATTGCTGAGAGAAGTATTGGAGGGGAGCACCCAGTACTGTCACAACGCAGGCTCTTGGACTGCACAAATGCTGCTGATACAGGGTCAGATGAAACTGGATCAGAAAGGAATCTCATTCAGGGCTCAAATGAAGCCTTGCATCACCAAGGTATGTAAATTGGTGTCAAATTGGAATGTCATACCATGCCATAACTTGGATTCTCGCCATTTGGGGCAGCAATTCACCAGTTGCACTATTTGTTGATGCCTCATGATCTGAGTCAGAGTTTCAATTTTCATTTGTTAGCTCTTGGTCCCGGTCTGGCATACAAGTTTTTACTGTCACAAAAATTGGCCACAGTATGTAATCCACTAAAAAGTTGAAAAATTTATCTTAGGATATGATAATGTCTTTTGTTACCATTCTCCATCTTTCTCCTCAATCCTTCACCGTTTCCTAATGCTTATCATTTATCCACTGGCAATAAATTGTTTTCTTCAATTTCATTTGAGTCATATCACATTGTAAAGATATACAATCTGTGATAGCCATTTATTTAGATGTAAGAACTAAGCTGTGGTTGAGACAATGGACTCATTCATGAGGAACAGCATTCAAAACAACTTTGGGCCATCTTACTTAACATTTACTATAAATCAGTTCAGAAAGTGCTATGATTGTCAATCCTTTTTCAGTCGAATTAGTGTTATTTCTCTAGTGTCATTCATGACAATGAGTCTGAACTCTAATTTATCAAAAAATCTCATGTGCCAGTAATTAATGTTTCACTATCACTCCCTTTATCAGTCATTCAACTTACCCCCAACATGACTCTCAGAATAGTTGAATTCATTACTTTCACTTTGTTTTTGAAGTGAAAAGGTGCCATTATCTTTTACTATATGATTCATCTCATCTGATACACGATTATTGTTTTAATCTGGTTGCTTTTTACAGAACTAAAAAATAGCGTTTGAGTACTGAATGGCACTTAAAATTAAATTGACGTATCAAACAACAAAGAAATCGTACAAATGTTATGTCCCTAAATAACTTTAGGAATTGAAGTGTTCTTAGAACTCACCCAGACAGCTGAAAGTGATAAAATGGTTGCTTCTGGAGCATAGGGGAAGTGCGCTGGCTTGGATTGAATCCATCTCGTGAATTAATGATGGAAGCTGGTATGCCAGCTGTTTTCCACATCCACTTAGGTAAATATTGGGCTGATTCCCAGATTCTGCCTCAGTTACATGATGCAAACACTTTGGAAAATGATGACACATTTGACCATGCGGTATACACTAGATGCGGACAGAAGGACTACACTGATTCCCAGTTCCTAAGTGAAGAAAATCTACAACCTGCCAGGGAATCGAAGGTGGCATACTGTGATCTAGAGGCAGCAGTGACAACCACTAGATCTTGAGCTGTGGACAATTGAAAACAGTAATAAGAGTATGGGTACAAAATGAAACTGAAGCTTATGTTAATAAGGTACCACATTTCACCTATTAGTAGGCAGTAGACAATACAATAATTAACAACAGAATGAAAATTATAGATACATTCAAAGACGTCTTTAAAATTTTGTATAGTTAAAGAGAACTATAAATACGAATAGTTGACAATGAAAATAATGATATTCCATAAATGATGCCATTTGTGGTGTATATAGCCATTGGAGGTATGTAGAAACTATTAAAGCAGATGACAGACTAATACAAAAGGAACTTGCAAATTTATTTACAGAATGTCTGCAGAGGAAGGCAATTCCCCAAAAAATGGAATAATGCTGTAAATTTTATTCTTTGCTTGCACACATTCTTCAAACACCAGTGTTGTTTGTAATTGCTACGTAGAAACCAAATTAAATGTATGAAGGAGAAGACGGCATATTGTCTGTATCAGGGCAGCCATCCCAGTTGCATCCAAGAAGGCAGTGTAAGTTCAGTTGCACTTTCCTCAGGGTATCTATGAGTTATAATTTGTAGGTAGCAGTCTTCAGTCCTTGGCGTTAAACACAGGCAACCACTATGAGGCAGATCTTCAGTGTGTCCTCCCCAATAGTGGCTGAATGCTTGACTGATGTCACTGTGGTATATGCCAATTTGGAAGGCAGCTTTCTGTGCTTGACAATTCTTCTTCCTAAGTGACAATGGGCAGATGGCCTAAGCTTGAAATGACCAGTTGAGATAAGTTAACAGAGTGAAGAATGAACACAAATGACATTATCCAGTTCACATTGTGGACAAGGTGCATTCTGCTGAACTGTGCTGAGAGCAAAAGTTTCTTTGTACCTCCATGAACTGACAGCTGTGTATAGCAATTTACTGTGGACAAAAGAATATCAAGAAAGAGGTTGTGGTCAAAAAAACACAGGCGCTGCAAGTAATGAGCATCGTGCAAAATTTCTTTGAACAGCTTAGTATATGTTTGCAACAGTAAATCAAATGCAGATGTACATACATTTTTCAATACTGAATAAGATTCATTTTCAGCATCACCTCTAGTGACAGTTAGAAGATTTCCTGTTAATCCTCTGTAGGACTGTGCAGTCTATTCAAATTTTCTGTTTGTAATTTGTTGTTAGCAGTTACTGATCAGAAATTTACGATTTTTAATGCATTAAGTATGACGCCTTTGAGATGTCATAAATTTATTTTTACTCCAGATTTTGTCCTTATGTCTGTATTATCCTTTCTCTTTCATTAAGTTTACAATTTAGAGGTACCTGTGGCTCCATACAAATTTGTATTTGGTATTTCAAAAGGGCAGTGCTGTCATTTTGGATTTTCCATTGAAATATTTGAGAGGGCTCTGTAAGTACTGACTGGATACAGGCATGGTGACACCAGGCAAACAGAGCTAACAGCTGGCTAGTGTTAAAGCATCTTAACACTATTAACTCTGTATATGCCACAACAGCCTTTGTTAGACACAATCTTTGAACATTGTATTATATTGAGCTGTTACCTTTGCTTTTCCTCTGTATCATGTATGAGAAAGAAAAAGACTTTAATTAAAGTTGACTTTAGCCTGTAAATTTAATGAGTAAAGCCACTGTTAAAAGCGTCAATAACTTTCTTAATACTAGAAAGCTTTGGTACCAGAGCAAAGTTAAATTTGAAAGAAAGCTAAAGACTTATCTTCTGTACAACTTTATTAACTGTGCTTAAAAACATGTATTTGTGTGTTGTGAAAGACTTGATACTTACTTGCATTATTTGGCTAAACTTTTTTTGCTAGCATTCAGCCATTTTAAAAACAAATTTTTGTAATAGTCTGTTAACTGACTCATTACATGTGAGCTAAACAATTTTATCATCATATACAGTCATCTATAAATGGTCAGCATGCAGCTGTATTCAAATAAAAATTATGTTAAATAGCTTAAAAGTGACTTGCTCCATATTATCACCATGTATTGCATCAATGTTTGACTCAAACTGTTACTAACTGGATAACTAAACAAGTCTCACCGTCTTCCATGAAAGTCCTCTTCACATCAATGTGGAGGTGAAGTTTTCAGTTGCAGTCTTTGGGGTATCTACATCAACAGCTCTCTGCAAACCTGCATACAGTTTGTCACATCTCAGCTGTATCAGGCTTGTTCAAACATTTGGAGGTATGCCTGGACAAACTATGTACTACACTTGATTAGTCACTGGAAGGTACTGTATATATTGCAGGTCAATACAGTGTAAAAAATGCAATAAGCTCAGCAGTATCACAGTGGACAGTGGAAGCTAAGCAACTTGTGGGTACTGTGGCTTTTCACATGTGAATCAGGAAAATTGCATACTAAATGTAAGCACCCAGTCTGAATTAAGTCCTGTTCAGTCTTCTGTGAAGAAAAACAAATTGATGCTAAATAAATATTGTATCCTATTTTATGAAGTGAAGGTAACACGTGTACTATTATTTGTTTTATCTCTGGCAATATGTGCTACTCAGATAACCATTGTGATTTAAACCCAAGATGCCAATGGTTTGAGGATGACTGTACATACAAATGTATAGCATAACCAAAGAAAGAATGTTCCTGGAAGCACAACAGTGCACTTTTTGTAGTGCTGCAGGAAATCTTAGCTCCTGTTCCTTTTAAATTCATTCTCTTAAGAGAAGAAAAATACAAACTGTACAAGATTATATACAGTAGGACAAATCTTTCACTTAGATGCAGAGTGAATGATTCATTTGAGAAACAACAAATATGCTATGACTAAACCATTTTTCTGTGATATCCTTTCTTCCAGAAGTAGTGGTTAACTGAGGTATGCAAGGGAGCTGAAGTGTGGAAAGTAGTTCCATCTGTTTCTCGTGAGGAAATTGTCCAGTGCTGTGTTATCTGCATCCCAAGCTACACAATTTGTCATTTGGGTTATAGTATACATGTACAATTACAGGGAAGTCAGAATGTCTCCAGACACAAAGCAGGAAATGAAATCTGATTGTGCAATCTTCCACCAGTAGTAAACAGCATCACCTGGAAATACTTCACAACAATATGTTAACAACAGCAGCAGCATTAGTGGCTATTTGGTGTACTCATTACCAAGTGATAGTGATGTAGAGAGAACAGCGTAAGGAAAGATAAGTATCGGCAAATGAAGGAGAAGAATATTAGAAAATGGGTCGCAGTTGAGTCATGTGTTTGTACTATTGTTTTATTGTCTGACAAAGATTACCCCAGAATAATTGCACACTCAGTGGACTGGATAAATATTACCTTGACTGCAGGGTTGTCCCCTGGACAGAAATAAAAAATCTATTACCATTTTTAATGGTGCTCCTAGACCAGAAGTATAATGTAAATTTAAGGCTACAAAGCTATTTACTTTCTTGAGCTCAGAAGTGACTTGCTGTGTGGAAGTAAATAGGACAGTGATTTGTACATTTCCAGAGTCAGCATCAAATTATGAAGTTACAGGACCACTGAGTCCCAAAGTGTCTCGGGACTGAGGGATGGTTATACAGGGTGTTACAAAAAGGTACGGCCAAACTTTCAGGAAACATTCCTCACACACAAATAAAGAAAAGATGTTATGTGGACATGTGTCCGGAAATGCTTAATTTCCATGTTAGAGCTCATTTTAGTTTCATCAGTATGTACTGTACTTCCTCGATTCACCGCCAGTTGGCCCTATTGAAGGAAGGTAATGTTGACTTCGGTGCTTGTGTTGACATGCGACTCATTGCTCTACGGTACTAGCATCAAGCACATCAGTACGTAGCATCAACAGGTTAGTGTTCATCACGAACGTGGTTTTGTAGTCAGTGCAATGTTTACAAATGCGGAGTTGGCAGATGCCCATTTGATGTATGGATTAGCACGGGGCAATAGCCGTGGCACAGCACGTTTGTATCGAGACAGATTTCCAGAACAAAGGTGTCTTGACAGGAAGACATTTGAAGCAATTGATTGGCATCCTAGGGAGCACGGAACATTCCAGCCTATGACTCGCAACTGGGTAAGACCTAGAACGACGGGACACCTGCAATGGACGAGGCAATTCTTCGTGCAGTTAACAATAACCCTAATGTCAGGGTCAGAGAAGTTGCTGCTGTACAAGGTAACGTTGACCATGTCACTGTATGGAGAGTGCTGCGGGAGAACCAGTTGTTGCCATACCATTTACAGCGTGTGCAGGCAGTATCAGCAGCTGATTGGCCTCCACAGGTACACTTCTGCGAATGGTTCATCCAGCAATGTGTCAATCCCCATTTCAGTGCAAATGTTCTCTTTACGGATGAGGCTTCATTCCAACATGATCAAATTGTAAATTTTCACAATCAACATGTGTGGGCTGACGAGAATCCGCACGCAATTGTGCAATCACGTCATCAACACAGATTTTGTGTGAACGTTTGGGTAGGCATTGTTGGTGATGTCTTGATTGGGCCCCATGTTCTTCCACCTACGCTCAATGGAGCACGTTATCATGATTTCATACGGGATACTCTACCTGTGCTGCTAGAACATGTTCCTTTACAAGAACGACACAACATGTGGTTCGTGCACGATGGAGCTCCTGCACATTTCAGTCGAAGTGTTCATACGCTTCTCAACAACAGATTCGGTGACCGATGGATTGGTAGAGGCGGACCAATTCCATGGCCTCCACGCTCTCCTGACCTCAACCCTCTTGACTTTCATTTATGGGGGCATTTGAAAGCTCTTGTCTACGCAACCCCGGTACCAAATATAGAGACTCTTCGTGCTCGTATTGTGGACGACTGTGATACAATATGCCATTCTCCAGGGCTGCATCAGCGCATCAGGGATTCCGTGTGACGGAGGGTGGATGCATGTATCCTCGCTAACGGAGAACATTTTGAACATTTCCTGTAACAAAGTGTTTGAAGTCATGCTGGTACGTTCTGTTGCTGTGTGTTTCCATTCCATGATTAATGTGATTTGAAGAGAAGTAATAAAATGAGCTCTAACATGGAAAGTAAGCATTTCCGGACACATGTCCACATAACATATTTTCTTTTTTTGTGTGTGAGGAATGTTTCCTGAAAGTTTGGCCGTACCTTTTTGTAACACCCTGTATCATTCCTTGGAGGCATGATCTGTATAGTGAGTGTAGCAGTCCATCGTATGGAAATAATCCAACCTGCAACTCCTGGCTGTAATAGCTGGCAGTAGTAGGTTCTACTAGCAAAGCTGTTCCTATGTGTATTTTATACTGTGAATTGGAAACAGAAACAGTGCTATCAGTTTTACAGCACCACATTTGACAAATTGCTACCTACCAGTGATGATAGCATATTCAGCTTGTGATATGATGGGTACCACTGCACTTTTACCCATTCACCTCACACTTCAGTAAAGGTGAATGCTTTCTAGACTCTTTTGTGTTACTGGACAGAATTCGAAACATTTCTCCTTGATGACAAGAGCTGAGGACTTTGCAGTAAGGAAGAATTTAATGAAGAGAAAGGAAAGAGTGGTATTGCTATTTTCATTCACTACATATGTCAATCCAAATTACTGGCCTCATTATTGATCCTATCACTAAACATTGTTTTCTACTTAATATATTTGACATCACATGTCCCCTTCTTCATAGCAGCATTCAAGAAAAATACGTCACTTACAGGGAACCTGATTTAATCAAAGAATCTTATTTCCTACAATCTTTCCTGATAATGAAATGTGTTCTGCTCATAAGAAAGTCCATTACTGCAAGTTCAGCATTATTTTTAGCAAGGTTGATTGTTAAATTACTCTTCAAGTTAAGAAAAACCCAGTCACAAAGTATTTGATTCATACAATTAGTGACAATTTTTTTGACATGCAATGATAATTTATATTGAACACTAAACATCCCAGAGGTAAAATAGTCTCCCATTTGAATTTCAGAGTGAGGACTAATCAGAAGGGTGATGTCACCAGAAGAAACAAAACTAGCATTTTATGGATTGGAGCATGTAATATTAGATCCCTTAATTTGATAGGTAATATTAAAAAAAAAGGTAAATGGATGATTGGAAGTTAGCCGTAGTGGAAATCGGGAATTAGTGTAGTGTGTTGGCAGTAAGATCAGCACTTCACAACAGGTGAATTCAAGGTTACAAACACAAAATCAAATAGAGGTACTATGTGAGTAGATCTAATAATGACTAAGAAAATAGGAATGCAGGTAAGTTATTATGAACAACATAGAGGAAGTTTTATCATAACTAAGGTAGATGTGGAGCCAACATCCAACTCAGTAGAACAAATTTATATGCCAGCTGTAGTGATTCGAAAATTTCTGTGTAAATTCTAGAACCATTCAGCCTTCTATCATCTCAAACACCTGATATTCTGGATACGAGTGTGGGATGGTAGAATCCTACCTACTGCACGTCACTTGTTTGTGAGCACAGGTTTAAAATCAGTTGGGGGAAGAAATTAGATGTGGTGTTTGGTCGGCACTGACAAGTACTTGTCGGGCAATCCATAGATGTTTTAGTGAGTGTGTAAGGAAGAACCATGGAGTTTGTATGCAGCTCTGTGCTTGTTGTGTCATTGACTATTGTTATTAAAACAAGAAGAGTTGAAAAAGTACTCTTGTAGACTCTTGACGCAACCTTGTTAGAGGCAAGACTCATTTTATGATTCATGTTAAGAAAGGTCATGGTATCCAAGCCAACTTTCTTTTAACTGTAACTCAAATTGTTTCTAACGTCCAGCTATACGAGAGACTTGCAGGAAGTTACATACTCATGTGGAAAGTGAAATTTTTATTGTGTATGGAGGACAAATACGGCATTAGTTGATGAAAAGTAAAGTTTGCATGTCTACTTATTTCCTAAGTAGAAAGAGTATAAAAATTTGTGTACCTAGCGTTATTCGATGGAGAAGAAGTCAAGAGGGTTTCCAGCTGCCGGCTGTTCAGTAAAGAAGAGTAAGTATTCCATGTAAGTCACCTCGTAAAGAAGTGGAAGGTGTGCAATTTAATGGACTAAGTGGAAGATGGTTTGGGTGAATAAACCGATATAACCCAGATCCACACTCACACTTTAAGTCGTCGGAACGTTAGAACATGGCGACCTGTGTGAAAGGACCAAGCAAACATGAACTTTAAATCAAAAACGGGAGAGGAAGTTGTTATGTGTTGCCATAGTAACCAAACATAATAAGACAAGGGAATTACTCTGAGATATTGGAATATATTCAAGTATCCAATAGAGTGAAATTTAAATGGAAAAACATTGAAGAATTGAAAACTCTCAACAATACAAATAGTAAAGAAGGTTTCGGATCACATACATCGCGGGGAGGCAGACGTGGAAACCAACATACATCTGATGCCGCCGGCACCAGCTGCTGTTTACCGGTGCTGACCTGCCTCCACATCTGCTCACCTACGCAATGAGAATTCTACTTTAGTACAAAGTGGTACAAGATACTGTTGAGTGAACTGTTATTATGTAATTATCATATTTAAAGTTAGTTTTAAATGCTTACAAGAGCTAAGGCATATAAAAGTATGGAAAGTATACAACAGGTTGGGGAAACTCAAGATCCCGCTATGGCCCTGAAAATTAGCAAAGAAGAGACTGATTGGGCTGAGTTGATAAATTTAATCAAAGCTCAGAGTCTTAAGTTAAACTTATTAAGTTCTCAATTAAATACCCAGAGTGAAGCTTTAAATGCTCAGAGTGCGACTGTAAGTAAGGAACTAGACTTAGTAAATTCTCAATTAAATGCTCAGAGTGAAACTCTAAATATTCAAATGACAAATTTAGATTTGTTAAATGCCAAAGTCATCTATTAAAGCAAAGAATTTAGTAATTTATGCAAAGGCATGGGTGCTTTGAAGACTGAGTTTGGTGCTATAAGTAATAAAGTAGAGAATTTAAAAGTAGATTTGAAGAACGAATGGACAAATTCTTTGACCACTCGTATAAATCATATATTTACTGACCTTAGTCAGAAACAGAATGATAGTTTTAAAGATTTATCAAAAATGTTAGAACTTGACATTGAGAACAAATGTAATAATGTAGAATCATAACTTATTGAAAAGTTAGGATCTTTTGAAAATGTGTACAATATTAAATATAATGATGTAAGACAGAGAATGAATACTTTGAAAGAGAGTGTAGATAAGCATAATGAATTAATGCCAATCATTCAGTCGCAAATTACAGGTGTCAATACATGGGTAGATAATGTAGAAAGGAATTTCAAAGAGAAAATAGCTAACTCTGATATTATAAATATAATTAGTTTGGAGAAACAATTTGGAGAAATTATAGAATGAAGGGTTACCGAGAGAATAACATCCAGGAACTACCGCTTATTCCTTCTTCCGAACTTAATGATACCAGGAAGGGTATGGATGACCTGTAGAGAGAAATTAAGCTTATCCAAGACAAAGTAGAAAAAAGGGTAACTTCACCTAATGTTGTGTTAACTAGTGAAGTGGTGACTGATTTGCAATGGGGAGCCAATTCAGGGTTATCTAGACAATTCCCTAAATTTAAGCCAGACAGAGATGTACATCTGACCCATTTCTTAAAAGATTTAACTAAGCTTTTCTAATGCCTTCTTGGACGACAAGGGACAGTGCGGTGTTGGATTGCACAACTCACACGTCTCTTCCAGTTGACTTACACATTGTGCGTGCAGCTGATCCTCTTCTTTGGGTTATCAGCTACGTTGCTCTCACCATTCAATTCATCTCCGAAGACTGTATCAGGTTAACGGGAATATTATTAAATAGCTCTATATTCTTGAAATACATTATGTACTTGTAGGATCTTGTCAGTTCAACAAAAATATATTTTCAGCCCTCGTCTGAAAGTAACAATTATTCACACTTCATCTGTCTCTCTAACAATCCTCATGACACCACAAACCATGGAACATTATCCAAACACTCTTTGACTTTTTGATATAACTTCCAAGGCGCTGCTAGTAACCACTTGTCGGAACCGCTTGTCTCACGGAGCTCCTGGCTTCTCGTGGCATCTGTCCTTCCTGCACACACAGACATGTGTGGCACAGTAAAATGGCTCTCTCACCCATGTCATTAAAATATCAGGTGTTTGAGATGGTGGAGAGCCAAGTGTTTCTAGAATTTACCCTGAACTTCTCAAAGCACTACACTTTGCCAAAAAATTGGGAAGGTTCCAAGAAGATTGAATTTGCTGTGGGGTACCTTCTTGGGGAAGCCTCAGAATGGGGAACAGTAAATATTGAGAATTTTTCCTCTTTGGAAGACTTTCAAAAGAAATTTAAAGAGAAGTACTGGTCTGCCAGTGCTCAAGAAAAGTTAATATCAGATCTTTGGGACCCGAAATATTATAATAATACTTGGGGTACTATGAGGAAATATTTCGATTGGCATCTAACACAAGCAAAGTATTTAGATAAGCCAATGGAAGAAGAAGGATTAGTATGTTCTTTAATTAGATGGTTGCCAATATATGCGAGAAAAGACATCTTATGTAGTGGTTGGAAAATGATAGAAGAGTTGTTGTCTTTGGTTGACGCACTTGATGCAATAAATACGGACTGCAGTGAAACTATACACCAAGTTGAAATTTCAAACTATAAAAGAAATAGCGCAATTAATTTTAAAAAGGATGAGGCAAACTTAGCAAAAGTACACCAGCACAACAAGAAAAGTTGTAACGACAATTGTCAAAAGAAGCATCGACATTCAAATTTAGATCCGGTAGTTTCTCAAGAATTTTTACTGAGATACCATAAAACACGGAATGGGAATGTAGTATCTCATTTCGGTAACCAACCCATAATTAGTAGTAGTGAGGAAAACGTTGTTCGACCTGGATCCAGAGCTGGGGTTCAGGTTGTGGAGATACATTAGGAGGCTTTATTCCATATAAGTATGTTAACTTTACACACAAAATACCCACAAAGGAATGGTTGCTGCTTGAAGAACCTAGCTTAGCCACTAATAACCCACAACCTATAATAGCAGGGACTGTGGAAAATTTGGAGGTTAACATATTTATAGATTCGGGGAGTGAGATATTACTAATCTCAAACGCGTTTTTTTTACTCAATACAGAATAAACAGCACTGTACAGAATAAACAGCACTGACCGTTATTGCCACTGTAGATAATCGGGATAACGGGAACAAAAAGTAAACTTGTAAAATACAAAACTCAAGTGCGCTATTAATAGTAGAGAATATCAATAGAGATGTACTATTTGGTTTAGATTGGTTGCTGGAGTTTAAAGTCATCTTAAACTCTGACAAACATCTTCTTTGATTTGGTAGAGGGGACAGTAGATGCTGGACATCATTTGTGACAAAAGATCACATTGAGGGACAAACAACTGAGTGTCGGTGTCTGCGATTAACAGCTACAACTCAATTATCACCAAAAATCTATGATGTGGATCAAGGAACACATTGAACTGGTATACAAGACAAAGTTAATGAATCCCTAATATTAACTGATAAACAAAGGTGAGATTTATATAAAATTTTGATGGCTTATGAAGTGGTGTTTTCTGATTGTCCAGGCAACATCAGTGGCTATATCTGTAAGTTCAAAATCAAAGATGACACTACATTCTTTTGCAAACCGTATCCAATACCATTGTGTTTGAAGGAAACAATTTGGGATGAGATTAACAAAATGATTGATAATAATATCATAGAAAGAAATTCCAGTGTAATGAATAATCCTCTGGTCGTGGTGAAGAAAGTACAAGCGGGGTACAATTAGTCTTAGATGCTTGTACATTGAATCGACATATAGAGACGGAGAGAGATCAACGAATTGTTATCCAAATTTGGAAAGGCAAGATTCTTTAGTACAATGGACTTGACTGTGGGATATTGGCAGATAAAATTGTATTCAGAATCCAAAAAGTATACAGCCTTTTTGTTTGATGGAAAATCATATAATTTCAATGTATTGCCATTTGGACTTAATCTCTCTGTGTCCGTATTTAGATGAAGCTCTAGGGAGAGACTCATTGAAGGATTTCATAATATACGTAGACAATATCCTCATAATATCAGCTACTTGGGAGGCACATTGTCTAACTTTGTGCAAGACTCTGAAAAAAATTAAGGAGAAAGGTATAATGGTGAAGCTGTCAAAATCATTTTTTGTGTGCCAAGAACTTAAATTCTTAGGTAATATTATAGGGGTAAAGGGAATAAGACCAGATACTGAACACATAAAAGCTATCAAAGGATGTATGCACCCCAGAAATCTAAGACAATTAAACGGATTTATAGGTATGGGCGGATACTATTGATGGTATGCATGAGGTGAAGAATTAAATGACCCGAGAATTTTACATTTATTAAGAAAGGGAGTACCGTGGACTTGGGATCAAGGTGCAAATGATGCGTTTGAAAACATTAAAAGAGCACTTGTGGAGTCACCCATATTACATCATCCAGTCATGGGCGAGCAGATACATCTGATTACAGTGTCGCTGCTGAACTTTTCCAAGGAGAATGGGATCGAAGTAATGTAGAACACAGAACCATAGCTATTGCTAGCTGTAGCTTAAATAAGCACGAACTAAATTACACAGCTACCGAAAAGGAACTATTGGTGGTTGTGTGGCATATTCAAAAGTTTCAAACACTAGTATGGGGATCAGAAATCCATATTTATACATATAATCAAGCTTTATACTTTGTAATGAGTAGTTGATTACTACACAGTAGGTTGATGCGATGGATGCTATTCCTAGAGGAATACAATATTAAGGTACAATATGTAAAACGTTCCAAAAATATTGTACATGATGCTTTATTGAGGCTACCCACTGGAATGGAAGAATTGAAACGTACAGAAGAGCCTGGCATTATTTTTTCCATTAATTTTATATCAGCAGACTATCCAAACATCATGGTAAAAGAAATGGCTCAAAGAATAACAGTGAATATCCGTCATGATCCTTATTTCACAGTAATATTTTCTACCTGTATCCAGAACTCGTTAACTCCTAATCAGTTAGGAAAATGGAAAATTATAGATCATAACTTGTTTTGGTGAGACAGTGTAACTTCACAGCATTGGCGCTTATGTATCCCAAAGATAATGGAAGACGACCTGGTGTGGTACGTTCACACAGGATATGGACACTTCGGAATAAAAAAATGTATATCCCATATGAATAAATTTTATTATAGGTCATAAAATAGCATCTTTGATTAGAACCTGTGAAGCCTGCCAGAAAGTAAAAGAGAATAATACTCACGTGAAATACAAAATGTATCCTATTATTCCTAAGGCATTACACGACCTTACAGCGACAGATTTTTTTGGACCAATTCCACAAGGAAAGGGAGGAGTATCATATATTTTGGTTATCATAGAATGTTGGTCAAAATATGTTTAACTATATCCCATTAAAAGAGCAAATATGCAGATGGTTATACACTCTTTACAACAATAACTTCTAGAAGTAGGTAAACCAAAACGGTTTGTTACAGATAACGGACCACAGTTTGGGAGTTATGAATTTAGAGAATTTGTAGCATGGGAAGGTATTCGAGAAGTGTTAATATCCAACTATAACCTGTCATCAAATCTATATGAGCGAGTAATGAAGGAAATTGGAAAATTATGTCATACTTACTGTCATGAAAAACATACTTCGTGGGCAAAGAAAATTAAGGACTTTGAACTTATCCTAAGTGAATTACCCCATTTATCAACTGAGTTGACACCTTTAGAAGCTACAGGCAAACCTTTTGTAGGAGAACCTCTAATTAAGTGTTTTAACTGGCCTGAACACCTAGTGTCAATTATGAAGTAAATCAGGAAATAGTTTCTAAAAATTTAATTGAAAAGGCACCACAAAGAATAAGTAAGTGTAACGAAAAGGCTGTGGATTGTCAGTACCAAGTTGATGACCTGGTTCTTATAAAACAACGTCTTCCCAGCTCGACTCTGAAGAAAGAGACTTATAAGTTTTTCCAAAAATGTGAGGGACCGTACCAGGTACAAACGGTAGTCCATCCTAAGACATTATTTTTAGTGGATCCCACAACTGGATTCAAGAAATCTGGACGAAATAAACTAAATAGAGTTATATTTGTGGAAAATATAATAAGATGTGATTAGCTGAACAACTGTTATACCATAGTGTGTAGATTTTCTGTTTTGTATAGAGTATCCAGAATGAGATTTTTCACTCTGCAGCTGAGTGTGCACTGATATGAACTTCCTGGTAGATTAAAACTGTGTGCCGGACCGAGACTCGAACTCAGGACCTTTGCCTTTCGAGGGCAAGAGTATTTTATACCGTTTATGAGATGTGATATAGACAGGAGGGTTTGTATAAATTTTGAAAGGGGCGGGTATTGTAGCTAAAAGCATGATTTACAAGAACAGATAAATCATGATTAACACAAAACACACATCACACCTTTCAAACAACCCTCACAAACAAGTGTGCCTGATTTGTCATTATTTGCCATTTCCATAGGGTTGCTAGGATTTCCTTCGAGGACCTCAAAGGGTGAAGGTGGGACAAGTCCATTCTGTAGGAGATGATTTAACACCAAACCTCCTCTGGCATCTCACTCAAGTACCTGAGGGATAGGGATCCTAGGGAAAGGGGGTGGGAAGGGTTTCCTGTCTTTGGGGCTATCTTCTTTCTCTTCTTTGATCCTAGCATCCATATCTAGTTTTTCCTTTCTTACTTCTCATTTGAGGACCTGTCTATTTTTTCCCTCTTTCCATATTCACAAACTTCTATCACTAAAGTCCTTCCTTATTTCTGTAGTTACTAAAAACCTAAATCTTTTCTTTAGATAAGAAGGCCAAAGAATCAGACTACACGAACACACATCCACATATACACAAATATACACTTCTACGCAAACATTAAATCACATAAGAGGAAGGCTGTCATGATATGAGAACCACCAGGTGTTGTAGGGAAAATGTGTGTACATATGGAAATATGCGCACATATATAGGAAGCTACGGTGGTTCTACATTGAATATACATAAGAAGAGGTGCACATACATAACAAACTACTATAAAGTAGTAATGAGTAGTGGATAAATAAGAGAGAGGTGTGAGCAAAGAAGGAAAACGAAAGTAGGAGCAGAATTAGTCATCTTGATCATTAAGAAACATCAGTATAATAAGTACTCTGATGAATTGAAGAATAGTGGGACATAAATAGTATATGTAGACATAGTATCTATTGAAAATATAGATGTTGATAAGTAGAGGAGAACTCTGTGGAGTAAATGATATATTGAAGAATGAATGCGAAGTTTAAAATAGATTTATATCTTTACCAGAAGATACTTAATTATGATATACATAGAAATATACAGGGTATTACAAAAAGGTACGGCCAAACTTTCAGGAAACATTCCTCACACTCAAAGAAAGAAAATATGTTATGTGGACATGTGTCCGGAAATGCTTACTTTCCATGTTAGAGCTCATTTTATTACTTCACTTCAAATCACATTAATCATGTAATGGAAACACACAGCAACAGAAAGTACCAGTGTGACTTCAAACACTTTGTTACAGGAAATGTTCAAAATGTCCTCCGTTAGCGAGGATACATGCATCCACCCTCTGTCGCATGGAATCCCTGATGCGCTGATGCAGCCCTGGAGAATGGCGTATTGTATCACAGCTGTCCACAATATGAGCATGAAGAGTCTCTACATTTGGTACCGGGGTTGCGTAGACAAGAGCTTTCAAATGCCCCCATAAATGAAAGTCAAGAGGGTTGCGGTCAGGAGAGCATGGAGGCCATGGAATTGGTCCACCTCTACCAATCCATCGGTCACCGAATCTGTTGTTGAGAAGCGTATGAACACTTCGACTGAAATGTGCAGGAGCTCCATCGTGCATGTACTACATGTTGTGTCGTACTTGTAAAGGCACATGTTCTAGCAGCACAGGTAGAGTATCCCATATGAAATCATGATAATGTGCTCCATTGAGCGTAGGTGGAAGAAACTAAAATGAGCTCTAACATGGAAATTTCCGGACACATGTACACATAACATCTTTTCTTTATTTGTGTGTGAGGAATGTTTCCTGAAAGTTTGGCCGTACCTTTTTGTAACACCCTGTATACTAGGGTAATGAACTGTAAGGCCTACTCAGAAAGAATAAGGGGGGCGTACCTGGCATTCACTAAGTATAGAGGTTAGGCATATCTACGTGGAGATAGGATGAGCTGTGGCCTAAAAAATTGGAATGTTTTGTAAGGGGCGTATCTACCAGAATGGAAAGAGGAAGTGCTCTCATCAGGTCAACCCACAAGTAAGGAATGAGTGCTGATACTAGGAGAAGGGAACAGTATCATGACAAAAGTCACCAATTTTATAGGGATTCTTCTGGGAAGTGTGAATTCTGTGAACGACTAGCATTATTATGTCTCGTGGAACTAAATGAGAGTCAAAAGAATACTTTCATTTTGTCCTTAGTTCCTCCAAGCTACAAATAATGAAAATAGTACATACTAGGAAAAATGTAGTACAAAAGATAAGAATAGAAAATAGTTTACTCATGTGAAGTTTACGAATTGGGGGGGGGGGGGGGGGGGGGGAAGGAAGGAAATAAAGAAAAGAAAAAGAGTGCTCACAATTCCTAAATATCAGTAAAGCCGACTAAAACCAGGAGTAAATGCTCATGTCTTAATAACAAAGTAGAAAAAGAAACAGTAAGTAAAAGATTGTTCAAGAGTAAGAAATGTGTACTGTTAAGATATGAAATGCTATCATGAGTGATCTTATTTGCGTATTGATTATGTATAAAATATCATGTGTTCGATCTGAGGTGGGGGGGGGGGGGGGGGTATGTTGTGATTCGAGAATTTCTGTGTAAATTCTAGAACCACTCAGCCTTCTACCATCTCAAACACATGATATTCTGGATGTGAGTGTGGGATGGTAGAATCTTACCTACTGTGCATCACTTGTTTGTGTGTGCAGGTTTAAAATCATTCGCGGGAAGAAAGTAGATGTGGTGGTCGGATGGCACCGATAAGTACCTGTTGGGTAATCCATAGATGTTTTAGTTAGTGTGTAAGGAATAACCATGGAGTTTATATGCAGCTCTGTGCTTATTGTGTCATTGACTATTGTTATTAAAAGAAGAACAGTTGAAAAGGTACTCTTGTAGACTCTTCACGCAACCTTGTTAGAGGCAAGACTCATTTTACAATTCATGTTAAGAAAGGTCATGGTATCCAAGCCAACTTTCTTTTAACTGTAACTCAATTTGTTTCTAACATCCGCCTATATGAGAGTCTTGTAGGAAGTTACAGATTCATGTGGAAAGTGAAATTTTTATTGTGTATGGAGGTCAAATACATCGTTAGTTGATGAAAAGTAAAGTTTGTATGTCTACTTATTTCATAAGTAGAAAGAGTCTAAAAATTCCTGTACCTAGCATTATTCAATGAAGAAGAAGTCAAGAGTGTTTCCAGCAGCTGGCTATTCAGTAAAGAAGAGAGGCTGCAAATTCCAAGTAAGTCATCTCATAAAGAAGTGGAAGGTGGTTTGGGAGAATAAGCTGGTATAATCCAGATCCACACTCACACTTTAAGTCATCAGAATGTTAGACAGCTACCTACACACATGTTGAAGAGATTGAAATAAAGTATGACAAGATAAATGAAATTATTTGGATAGAGAAAGAAGATGAAAATTTAATTGTGATGGATGACTCTAGCTTGGTAACAGGAAAAGGAAGAGAATGAAAAATAGAAAGAGTACGAGTATTGGCAGAATGAAATGAAAGAGGAAGCTATCTACTGCAATTCTGCACAGAACATAGTTTAATTATGGCTAACACTTGGTTAAGAATCATAAAAGAAGGTTGTATACATGTAAGAGATCTGCAGGCAGTGTCAGGTTCGAGACGGGTCGCATAATTGTAAGACAGAGATTTCAAATCCAGGCTGTTGTTCTGGTCTTCAGTCCGAAGACTGGTTTGATGCAGCTCTCCATGCTACACTATCCTGTGCAAGCCTCTTCATCTCTGAATAACTATCACAACCTACATCCCTCTGAATCGGCTTACTGTAGTCGTCGCTTGGTGTCCCTCTACAATTTTTACTCTCACACTTCCCTCCAATAAAAAATTGGTGATCCCTTGATGTCTCAGAATGTGTCCTATCAACCAATTCCTTCTTTTAGTTAAGTTGTGGCAAACCGGGGTATCAACTTCTGGCGGCAATTTCAGGAAGGGGGGGGGGGGGGGGTGCCAAATTCATGTTTTTGAGGGGAAAATCTTGTCTCACAAAGCGCCTAGCATTCAGCGCACATTGGTATGTTGATTATTTACATGATTTTGAAACACATCCCTGCTGGTTTTTGAACACATTCTAAGTTGATTTCTGAATGAATCGTAAGTTAATTTTTGAATGCCGCAAGCCTGTGCCAGTGGAATCCCCATCGCATCTACAAGTAAACTTTCCCACAGACAAAAGAAGACGGGGCTCTATGAGCTGAGCGGAATAAAGCCGAAAGGGTGAATGCCAATCACTGTTTGTTTATGTGGTTGACTGGATTTGCGAATGATCATTGTTGTTATAATTACTAGCGAAAGCCATAGATTTAGACTCCCAGAGTGGAAATAAATGACTAACAGTAGTAACAGGTAAGAAAGATTATGTGTTACCTTCTCTGTGTATCCAAGGAAATGAAGTTTTGACAGAACATTTTCGGCTAGAGTGCTAAACTAGTAAGGGAAAGCTGTGCAGTAACCAGCTAGCAGCCACTTAAACTCTATTCTGGAAGTTGTGCAGAAAATGCGTTGTATGAACATGTAACAATGCCTAACCGTAGAATAATCGCGGGATAGCTGAACCAGTGATTCTGGCAGGGTTAGTGTAGTTAACCGTTGAATAAGTTTTGACATGGCAGGAATAGTTAGAGAATTAGTGATGGCAAGATTATTTGTTAGAATGAGGTAGCAGAAGAAATGAGGACATCACACAAATTATGGAAGAATATGACAATTCCAAATTTTTCGATCTCATGCTTGAGAAACTGGAGCATATGAATGAAATATGAAACTGTTTCCTAACTTAAAGCTTTTTACTTGTTGTGGGCCTAATAGGCATTCCACTTCGTGAATTATATTCTGTCGTGTTATAAAAATCACCATTTGTGCCAAAACAGTCTTGTTTATTTGTTGTGTGTTACAATTGCTGCAATATTAGAAAGTCCTATTTTGTTTTATCTAGCAGACAATGACAAAATAGACGTAATCAGATTAAGAAGCCACACTGGTCTTGGGTACATTTGTACTAACACATTTTTCAGTATTAGACAATGAAATTTCAATTTTTTATCTAGCAAAACATTTGATGAACTTTGATGAGGTAATAGATTCTTTCGCAGAAAGGAAAGCACGCCATGTAAAGCTGTAGCAAGATTAGGGAGAAGGAAATGCTAGGAACTAAGGATTGAAGAAATATATACTGTCTTGCTTGTCTCTTGTCTTTACTGGTTTTATGTATCCTATATTTAATTTTACGTCACACAAAACAGCAAATTATTAGCTAATAGGCAATAAAGAGTGCAAGTTTTCTGAAGAGTTCTTGTTCTCCCAGTTACATATAATCTCATCCAGTATTAATTGGGAGGTTGTTGTTTTTCTTTAAGAGGGACAGGTTGTCAAACTGGCCAACTAGGAGCAGTAGAGGCACCACAGGACATTTTCATTTCCATTGTCCCAAATATAGTTTGATGGCACCCATTATAAAATATACACGTTTCGGTTCCACAGAGCAAAATATGGTGATGTGCAATAGAAGAACGCAGTGTGAAGATGCGTGGCACTGCACTTTGGTATACTTAAGACCAAATAATAAGTCTTACATTTCCTCGAACACTTATGTTTTATGTATCAGACCTTTCAGAAAGAAGTGCACTACAAAATAAACATATTTTTGAAAATTCAATTTTTTAACATATTTTGACATCCAGTGAAATGCTTGAGGGAGGGGGGGCACTGTCTAGTATTGCATCAGTTCAGAAAATCGTTGATGCAGGCCTGATGCGCAGAGCAATCTGAGTTATAGGTTATAGTGGGGCAGTGTGTAGTCTCCACATGACCCAGGTTTACATTTAGTGATTTTGCTGTTTACGCTTAATTTACTCCTCTCATGTCAAATGAAATAAAACGTATTTCTGTGGCTGGGAGCTATTACATTCTCATAATTACAGAAGGCTAAAATATAATTTCCACCTTTCTGACAGTCAAGTATTAATCGCCTTCCAGAACAATCAAGTTATTTTGTCGGCTTGTTAAAGAAATTTGGCTTTTGTTAATCTTTTCCACTGAGGCAGTCAATGTATTTGAAATGAAGTGTTTAATTCCACACTGTTGGCTAGTTTCAAACGTTCACTGTGTTTCAAATGCATGTTTTCATCTTCTTGCATGTGTGGAATTATGCCATAATAAAGAACCAAACATGAGATAATACAGTAATGGTACTACAAGAAAATTTAGATCCTGAAAACCACACTGAAAAGCCAGGTTGAGGGCTGCTTCATTGGGAATCTGGACATATGAATGTGCACTTTAAGTATGCACTTTAAATGTGCACATTTTAGTATGGTTCATGAAATTACAATGCTCCTGGAGTATCCTCTGATGTCTTCTTTCTTTTATGACACAATGTAAGATCTTTTAATGTTTTACACTCTATGAACATACGGGCTTCCTGCGTCATCGTAGATGCACATGCGTGGTGGTGCCTGTTGTCTGGCGCTCTAGCAAATGCTGAAACAAACCTATGTCTAACAGGTCGTGGGAAAATATTGTGAATGGTGGATTGAAAAGTGTTACTTTGAAAGTAAATTGCCTTTTATCCAAGCTGAACTATGTGCGAGAATGTACGATGAATTTCTTATATCACAGAGAATTTGACTCTAATTTAAAAATCAGCTCTTTGTTGATGGGCGATTTAGAAGAATTTCACATCCAGAAGATCAGGCATTTATGTCGTTATTAAAAATTTTACTGGCCCATTTGTGTGATATATCTTAAAGTGTAACATTCGCAAAAAAGATCAACGTTATATGTGAAAGCTTAGCATCTCTTGCAGCTTATTAATCTTAGAGACCAACATTATATGTGAAAGCTTTGCTTTTCTTGTAGCCATACTAAGTATATTAATTTAAACCATTAAGTTTTCCTGTTTAACAGTGATGTTGCTGTTGGCTGACTGCATTACGTGTCCTATGCTCCGAATATCCACTGTCATCGGCAGACAGGACCACGTGGCATGTGTTATGACTGGCTTACAAAAGCACACTGCAATCTCAATTTTGATGCTTCGGAGACTAATATGCAGTGTTTGGTGGAATTCGAATTTATACTTCCATAATATGTAGATATGCAGCGTACATGTTGCTGCGTATTGAAGATATTTCTAAAACGTGTTTTTTCCCTGAGTTTCGTTTTCTAAAGTGCTGGGAAATTCTACGCCCGCATACATAACCTTAACCATTCAAAGGATTGCTAAGTTTTACAGTTGCAAGGGAAAACATGCTGTCACTTAACATGGAAAAAATGTATTTTCACCTGGGAGAAAGTATATTTTTAATCGGGATATCCGGGAAAAATTTGTGAATTTCTTTTCCTTGTCCAGGTATACACCCTGAAAATACTGCAGCAAGCGAACCAGACAACATGGATAGGAAAGGATGCATGAGGCAAGGAGGGATAGTGGGATAGTGCAAGGCAGGTCTTTCGACAGATGCCTCAGTGGCTGCACAACAGGAAGAAAGAAGTACAGATGGTAGAGCATATAAGAGATATAGAGAGAATGGAAGAAATGGGGGAGGAGAGGATGGTGGAAATGAATGGGGAGACAGGGAAGGGAGAGTGGTTGAAAAAGGGGTGAGGGAGGAAGAGAGAGAGAGAGAGAGAGAGAGAGAGAGAGAGAGAGAGAGAGGGAGAGAGAGAGAGAGAGAGAGAGAGGGAGGGAGGGAGGGAGGGGAGAGAGAGAGAGAGAGAGAGAGAGAGAGAGAGAGTGAGTGAGTCTACATGGAAGTTAGGGACGGAAAGAGTTGTGGGAAAAGGCAGTACACATAGTGGTTGAGGAGGCAGTGGTAGTTGTTTCCTTAAGGGGCTACAGAATGGCAGGAATGCAGCTGGCTCAGTCTTTTCAGGCATCCTTCTTTGCTGATACCTGAAAGCATTTGCAACATCTCTCTTGCTGAAACCTTTCTCTCTGAACACATGTTGCAAGTGCTGCAATTAAGTCTGTAGGTGGTTATCATGAAAAATAACTTTTGCTCCATGTACTAACTTGTTCAGGATCACTTTCTTGTGTACAGGATGGTTATAGCAAGAGAGACATTTCAGATGCCACTGAAGAAGAAAACCTTGCGAATCAGCAGAAGAGGCCAAGCAGGCTGTTTTCCTGCAATACTGTGGAGCAATGAGCAACAAGTGAGAATGTGTGCTGCAGAGATGTGAACTGAGACCAGTGTTCCAACCTGCCTCCAAGATACAAGATGTGCTGTGCCGTTAAGAAGACATAGTTCCGTGTGTGCCTGATGTGTATGGTGTCCCATGCAAATGTGGCAGCTTCTATAAAAGTCAGACAGCTTGCACAGTTACAGAGTTTTGTACTGAGCACAAGTGACATGTTAAACAAAGGGAGCTTGGCAAGATGGCCATAGCTGAATGATGCCCAAAAACGTGAGAGTCTTGGCTCATGTATCAACATATTGGGGTTCCATTTCAAAAGAAGCAACTGAGATTGGAATATACAGCAACAGTTTTAATAAAGACAGGGGTAGTAGGGCATGGGGGCAGGCTTTTGATGTTGGAAGGAAGCAATGAGGGATGCTTGACACTTGTAGAGAGGTGGGAGCAGTAGTTTCAAATGTGATGCTGACCCGTTGTGCCACCTGATGTGACTCAGTCTTGTGACAGGCCAGCGCTGCTTCAAGCTGCTGCACTTATTTCGTGCTTGCATCATTTTGACCCTCTCTGGTACCAGAGGCTATATAAGCAGCAAACTGTGCCAGCTCCAGCAGTCAATGGTTTTACTCCTGACGACGATGGCAGAGATAGTCATCGAAAGCTCGAGAATTTTATTCGAATTGATGTGGCTTGAAAACGGAAAAGATTTTATTCTCTCAGGAAAGTCTTTCACTGATATATAATGGTGGAAGTTGCTGTGTGCTTCATGCATTGATCTTCTAAAGACACCCATATTTCCACTAAATTTTGCCTGCCGACATTAGCACTTCCTTTTTTTTTTTTTAACCAAGAATGAAATGGTTCTTGTTTCCTCAGCATTTTACAAATGTAGGTATTAAACCATGGTGGGTCCTTTCCATATTTAATCCACTACTCAACACATACTACTTCTACATCTAACAATTTACATACAGTTTAGCTCTCTCCATAATTCCTGCACATCTGTCATATTAGAACTAAATGATCTCAATTCACTGTCTAAGTAAGATGCTAACAACTGCTTATCTGCTCTTTCTGGCATAAAAGTTCTCATAGCCTTCTTGATGGATTTATTAACCTAAGCAACCATTGTTGCTATGGTGAAATCATGATCACTAATCCCTGTCTTTATACTGCACTGTTGATAAGGTCAGGTAGCCTGTTTGTAGCTGCTTCCTCTGTGTAGTACAGCACTTACTTACAGTTCTCCAGCCAATAACGCAGGAACAGAAGTTTTCAGCCAAAACTGCCACAAAATGGACATACCCTTCATTATTCTCAAACCAAAGGATCATGATCTATACTGTAGATGATGTGCAAATCCTAAGCTCTGCTTTCATCCCACGAATGGGGCCAGCAGTCTTCCCAACTTCTGCCACCTGCTTGCAGATTTGAGAATGGCCCCAGAATCCAAGTGACCGGCATCATTGGTGCCAATATGAGCAACTTAAAGATGATTGCACTTTACACCTTTTATAGCCACAGGCAAGGTCTTCTCCACATTTCAGATGAAGCCCCTCAGCCGACACACTGAGTGCTCATTGGACTCTTTTTTTTTCCAGAGTTCACATCATGAATAATTCTTATTAGATATTGAATATAATAGAAAGAAACATTCCACATGGGAAAAATATATTAAAAAAAGATGCTGTGACTTACCAAGCGAGAAAGTGCTGGTAGATAGACACAATAAAAAACACACAAATTTCAAGCTTTCGCAACACACGGTTGCTTCATCAGGAAAGAGGGAAGGAGAGGGAAAGACGAAAGGATGTGGGTTTTAAGGGAGAGGGTAAGGAGTCATTCCAATCCCGGGAGCAGAAAGACTTACCTTAGGGGAAAAAGGGACGGGTATACACTCGCCCCCCCCCCCCCCCCCCCCCCCCACACCCACACATATGCATCCGCATATATACAGACACAAGCAAACATGTGTAAAGGCAAAGAGTTTGGGCAGAGATGTCAGTCGAGGCGGAAGTACTGTCCATTTGCATGAACGGACACAGGCAGACAGTGTTTGTTGGTAATGAGGATCACCCTGTGGCTAAACATGCCTTGGTGCACGGCCAGCACATCTTGGCACAGTGTTACACCATCCGGGTTATCTGGATACTTCCCACTGACACCAACCTATCAGAACTCCGGAGATGGGAACTTGCCCTTCAATATATCCTCTCTTCCCATTACCCAGCAGGTCTCAACCTCCGCTAATTTCAAGTTGCCGCCCCTCGTACATCACTTGTCACTCAACAACATCTTTGCCTCTGTACTTCTACCTCGACTGACATCTCTGCCCAAACTCTTTGCCTTTACATATGTCTGCTTGTGTCTGTATATGTGAGGATGGATATGTGTGTGTGTGTGTGTGTGTGTGTGTGTGTGTATATATACCTGTCCCTTTTTCCCCCTAAGGTAAGTCTTTCCACTCCCGGGATTGGAATGACTCCTTACTCTCTCCCTTAAAACCCACATCCTTTTGTCTTTTCCTCTCCTTCCCTCTTTCCTGATGAAGCAACCATGCGTTGCGAAACCTTGAAATTTGTGTGTGTGTTTGTGTGTTTTTTATTGTGTCTATCTACCAGCGCTTTCTCGTTTGGTAAGTCGCAGCATCTTTTTTTAATATATCTTATTATATATTTTTGCACTTGGAAAGCATTTTCTGGGCTTGATGAGTTACCCAAAAGACAATCCCATATGACGTTATGGAATAGAAGTAAGCAAAATATGCAACCATTTTTATTCAAAAATCACATATGTCTGACGAGATCCACGTAGAAAATGGAGATCTGTGTAGGCATTTCAGCAGTTCTGTGGTGTGCTCTCCCAGTTGAATTTATTATGAAACTCTAATCCAAAGAATTTAACACTTTAACTTCTTCTGTCTACTTGTCATCATATTTTAGGCATATACTCGTGGCTAACCTCTTAGATGTTCTGAACTGCAAATAATGTTCTTAGTGACAACTTATTGTAGCTTAGCAGTCATGTACTTGATATTGAGAATATACTAACTAAAATTGAAGCTATGAGATCACCTGAATCTTTATCATCCCAACTAATGACATTCATACTTTGTTAATATTTAATACTCCAAGAATGTTACATCTCTTTACATGCAAACCTGCCCCTCAGTTGATTATCGTTTGACTATTGGATACTGACTGACTCTCAGTCAGTAATTGCACGACTGGGGTACTCACTACAGAGTGACAACATATGTGACATTTGCAAAATGCCTCATATCCTCCAACTGACAGAGACTGTGGTGCTGTGCACCATGCCTTTTTAAAGCTGCGTGTAATACAAAAAAATCTTCAAAATGTTGAAATTCAGTGCTATTATATTTTGAATATGAACAGCAAAAATGAGGAAAAGTAAAAGACTCAAAAATGCAGTAGGCAAAGAAGTAAGTCTGTTTAACTGTGAGCTGTATAACTCAAAAATAGCAAAATTATTGGTACTATTATATGAGGAGGATTTCTATATGTATAGTGATTCCCAAAGTTTGCCAAAAGGTTTTTGAGAAAATGAAATTTTCAAAACTAGTGAATGTATGTATTTTCAGAATCAGAAAAATCTAGGCTACATAACTATGGTACTGAATTTTAGAAATAATTACAATATCAGAAATTTCCAGAAAATGATAATTTTGAATATGAATAACTTTATGTTAAAAAAGTTTTGGGGGAAAGTAAAACACTTGTTTAAAAGAGGAGAATGATGGTTTTCAAGAAATGAGCTACATTTATTTAGAAATAAAGAACTATTTGCACACTAAAAATTTCACCTCCATGATGTCAGCATATCTAGGGCATCACATATATTTTTTTATGGAAATGTTTTCAAGAGCATCAAATTTACTATTGTCATCAGAAATCAGGAAACTATCCAGTGAATAACTCCTTTTAAAGAAATATAATAGGAATAAAAAGATCGCTATTTTGCATAACATTCACATGTGTACTATTAATAAAAAGAGATTGAATAAAGAAAAAAATAATGTTAATATGAAGAGCAGGATAAGACCAGTCGGAATAACCCCTCCTTGCTCTGTTGCAACTGAACCACGTGCACAAGGAATTTTATATACTCCTGCCATTGCAAACAGTGGACAAAGGCCTTTGCAGTGTTCAAATATTCACACATAATTCTTTTGGTTTAGACACAGTGTCAGTACCGTGTCTTCTGAGTAATGTGCTGATGTTTTATGAACAAGTAGAACACTTTCCATGTAGTTGATTATTTTTCACTAGAAGCTCCAGATTGTTTAGGATCTACTGCCCTGTTTCTATCTTTGTCAGAGTTGCTGTTTCTTATGAAATCTCTTCTTAACAGATTACTCTCACCCTGCAAATATGGTTCACAGATTCTTTCAGCCCAGTCTACCAATGTTTTGATCACTCTGTTTTTCTGCTTTGGCTGGTGATTGGAATTTCTATGAAAGCCTGTATCCTACGATTAACGCATTCTTCATTTAAATAACTGAAATCTTCTCTCATTTTATAATGTATTGAGGTATGCAGGTGAATACCAGAACATCCATGAGATTTGTTGCTACTACAAAAGCTTTTGGCAACCTTAAATTCATTAATTTGAATCTTCTATACAGTCTTTTCTCAGCCATTGTTAATTTAAAAAGTTGTTATTGATGTTCACAATGTCTGAAACTATAACTTAAAGTTCGTAAATCTGAGAATACCTAAGGTTTGGATGCCATGTAGTTAAGTCATTTATATTCCAGTGCATTAAGAAAGTATAAAACAATTATTATCAGCACCTGAAGATTTTCCTCTGCCAAAGAGCTGCTGTTATACAGGGAATAATAGTGGTCCTCAGGAGAAATGTAGGAGTTGATGCAGGCTGATATAAATGGCAAGCCCTTATTCAATAAACTCTTGAAGTGATTCTTATTAACAACTGAATCTTAAATACTGGTGTTTATAATATATGGTAACTGACAAATAGAATTAATCGTGTATAAAACTTTTAAAAAATTACAAAAATCTTTTATTTGTCTTGATCACAATACTATATTACTTTGCAACTGATTACTAGTTTCAGTTGTTAAAAAATGATCTTCAGATGACTGATACTAGAGAGTCTGTGCCTCTATACATCATAGGCTAGAATACCATCGTCTCATAGTGTGTCTTAGAAAATGCTATCTAATGAGTAAAGTTCAATACCCTGTTGATTATGCCAACGAAGTTACACAGAGTGCATTTCTGAACCTTTCTTATTAAGTGTACCTAAGTACAAAGTTGACATACCCTCATTACAAATTGTAACACACCAGGGAGAAAAATGTAAAATATAAAAAACCTGAAAGCTGGTCAAACCACATTTCTTTCAGTTTGAAGCCACCAGATTGTGTTCTAATGGTTTCAAACTATAACAAACGTGTTGATGAACTATTACATTTTTTATATTTTATGTTGTATCCTTGGCGTGTTGCAGTTTGTAATGAGGATATATTAGCATTCTTAATAAGAATGGTTCAGAATGATGCTGTGTAACTTCATTGGTATAACCAACAGTGTATTGAAAACTTGTCTCATTAGAAAATATGTTCCTAGATACACTGTCAGAATATGGTATTCTAGCCTGCAGTGTATGAAGATGCAGAGTCTCTAATGTGAGTTATATAATCAATTGTAAAGTACTGTGTTATTGCATTAAAGACAGTTAAATGATTTTATGTAAAGAAATTGCTTAAAAGTTTTAGAAATACATCAGCCAGCTTATCTCTGTTGCCTGTTGATGTCAGGTCTTGTTAAGGATTAATGGTTATTTTATATTTGCAACAGAATGTTTAGCACTTGTGACTTCAGCAGTTTCCCTACTTTGCTCATAACTGGCCCTTCCTCCCTCTCATGGATTATTTAGCCATCACGTATTCCTTAAAGGAATTATTGCTCACATGACATCAAGACATAAATCTTACATGTATCATCATCCCATCCTCTCTTCCTGTCCCCTACATCACTGTTTTTCTCTCTCCAACTTAATCTGATCATTAACTTCTTCTCACCCACAATGTTTTTTATTTTTATTGTTTTTTTTTTTTTAAATTTTTTTTTTTATATTTTCACCTTCCTGTTTTCATTCTGCTTCTGTTTGGCTTTCTCAATCCTTTGAAATCTATAAAGAGAGAACATAAGTTATATGTTACTGTGGCAGGCCAAATAGTTTTTATTGAATGCTGCCTGACACTTCAAAGGCAGAAGATAGATGACACTATATTTCAGCATATGGTAGTCACTTAAGTCTCTGTAAATAATGGGTTCTACAAATTACTCAATTCTTCTATAATAGAAATCCACTTCTAGGCCATGGAACCATTTGAGAACTTCACTATGAACATCCTCATCATTGGAAAATCCCCCCCCCCCCTCCCCCTCAAAAAAGATTTTCTTTAGGCTTGCTGGAAAGATGTAAATTCCATGGTGAAACATCTGGACTGTATAGCAGATGCTTTGAACCTCCCACTGAAAAACTTTGGTGCAGAGCTTGTTTCTTGTGCACCACTTGTAGGTGTTACTTTGTCTGTGCTGGAGAACAATGCCTTTGCTTAATTTTCCATGCCTCCTGTGATTTATGGTGTTGTGCAGTGAAGCCAATGTTGCACAGTGTGAATCACCATTGTGCCCTTTGTCACAAACTGGGCAAGATAGATCCTTCACTTTTGAAGAAACTGGTGGCCATGACCTTTCCTGCTGATGGCATGAGTTTTTCATTTACTCTGCGGAGGTGAGGAAGAGTGCCGCCATTCCATAGAACCTCTCTTTGTTACAGCTGTGAAATGATGGCCCCATATCTCATAGCTCATAATGATGCTGCTTAGGAAATCATTGCCTTCCATGGAGTAATGCTGAAGGCAGTCCAGAGATACCATAAAAATTGCATCTTTGTTTGTAGGTGTCAGTGGCTGAGGAACTCAGTGTGAGTGCAATTTCTGATACTGGAGGTGATCTTGGATGATGGGGTGAGCAATGATGGCGTGAAAACCGCCTATTGAGATGTGCATTTGCCGAGTAGTGTGATGGTCACTCTGCAACTACTGTTAATCAGTTTCTCAACCACCTGGGCTTTGTCATGTGGGGTTGATGCTGATGGTCTTCTTTTCCAATCAGCATCACCCATGACTGTGTGGTTGTAGTCAAATTGTTGGTACCATTACACTATGGCTGGACATGACATTGCATTTAGTTCATACTATTTAGAATTTGACAGTCAGTCTGTACGCAATTTAGATGTTTTGCCCACAAGAATCAGACTGTTCCATGTACCTGAACTTTGGAGTGCATGTTTCCAGTTGCCACGCCAATTCACTCATGCACTGTGATGCATCTGTTATCTATACCACAGCAGGACAGTGTCTACAGGAAACCCAGAACTTGTACTCTCTTCTGTACCTTACTTTCTGATGTCCCTGTGCATATCTCTCTTTTTCCTTTAACCTGTTTTTACTTTATTTTTTTCTTGTTCATGTTGCTCTTATATTGCTAGTGTAAATTGTCTGCCTATGATTAGAGACTTTTGATGTTTTCTTCATGTCACCATTTCTCTTCTGTTACCTCATGCTGAGCTACAGATTATCTGCACTCAGTCTGTGCTATTATCCTTCTCAGAGTTACTGAAAAGGACAATTTTCATGCTTATTTTCTTCTCTGCATTTAATCATACATCCAATGTCATTACCACATTTTATTTAAAAATAATCTCTTTCAGTTTCATGGTTAAAAATCTAAAAAGGCAGCTTTCTTCCCATTCTTTACATTTATTTGCTGTATGTTGCATCTTTGGCAAGATAATTGGTGATCTGTCTTCCTCATGCCTTATTAAGAGATTATACACTGCCTTACAAAAAAATATGAAGCACATAGAAAACATGGCCAATGTCAATGTAACTTTGTACACATACACACCATCTGTGGCTATATAAAAGATTAGAGTTGCATTTATCTGTAACAGGTAGAAGAGCCACCAGAGTTCTTAAGTTTTGTTTGCATTTAGTGTTGTTACCGGGCCAAATAGAGCATATAAAGGGCATGAACAGTGTCAGGTGTTGAGTGATTACTGTGAAGGTCAGGTGTTGAGTGATTACTGTGAAGGACATGGAGACGCCATATAATCATGTGAGGAAGTGTTATCATTATCTGACAGGGTTTGAAAGGGGTCTCATTTTGGATCACCATTTGGCCAGCTGGTCAATTATAAATGTGGAATATCCAGAACTGTGTGACATTCAGATATGACTGTGGCCTGACATTGGAATGTGTGGGAAGATGAGGGCAGGCACGCTCATCATCAAGATTCTGGAAGACCACTTCTGGCCACCACAATGGAGGATCATGCACGAAACACATGTAACTGTGCTTCTGTACCTACCATCTGGGATCAAGTAATGGACTCCATGCAATGTTCTGTGCCATCTTGCACTATTGTCGGAGACTAGTAGCAGCTGGATTAGAAATTGCCATCCCATTAGTAGGCTGCTGTTAACACTACAACACAGACTGCTACATTCAGAGTAGTACCATGAGTGAAAGCTGATGAAGGCATTGCATTGTTTTTAGTGATGAATTGTGGTTTTGAGCTACTCTGGATGACCATTGTCGGAGAATATAGTGGTGACCTGGGGAGAGGTCCCAGTCTTCCAATGTTTGAAGTGGCTGTTACCTCTGATGTTATGGTGTGGGGACATCACTTCTGGTCATGGTTGGTAGTGACTGAGGGAACTGTGACAGCCTAATGGTACATCATGGGCATGTTACATTCTCATGTGTTACCTCTCATGCAACAGGATTGTGGTGCCATCCATTTTTCAGTGGGATAATTCTCATCCACACATGGAACATGTCTCAGTTAGCTGCTGTGTGGTGTTGAGGTACTCCCATGGCCAAGCAGATCCCCAGATCTGTGTCCAGTAGAACAGGTGTGGGACCAACTTCAATGTCAGCTCATCCCAGTGCAATTATCCAGAACCAGTTACAATAAATATGGGCCAGTCTGCATCAGAAGTGGATACAGTGGTAGTATGACCCCCTTCCCAACTGAATCAATGAATACTTCTAGGCCAGAAGGGGTGCATAGTCATACTGATAAATGGGCTTACACTGCCATTTTGTAGTCACTAAAATAACATCCCATACTTTCTCAACACATGAAGTTTCATTTCTTTTCCTCCTTTCATTCACAGTGCCTCATTTTTTTCAGGCAGTAGAATTATGATTGCTTTAATAATTAACAAGTAAGATATGGGCTGGTAATCTTGGGTATGCTTAAAAATATTGTGATGAGTCTGTATAAAAATATGTGCTTCTAGCTAATATGTACACTGACAACAGTAATGGCTTGTTAACCACATGCAGTAAAACTTGAGTATAATATATTAATTCAGTCACTAAGCTATTACAGAATTTATAGTTAAGTCATGCAGACATTTTCCTCCACATCACAAAGCACAATGAAGAATATATTACCACTATTTTGTGTGTTTGTTCCAGATATGATGTAACAAAATTGCTACATATTGCTATTTGTTTTTGGAAACTGCACTAACTGCTTATTATGTGGAGGTAAATGAGTGTGTAAATTTGTTTTTGTTGTGTAATAGGTATCATGGTAATTACTCTTGGTACCAATAAACTTTGCTTTTTTTATATATATTTTTGGAACACACAATTTTAATCATAATGAGATACAGTTCTTACTAACGTTTCCGCTCTGTGTACTGTACACCTCTTGATCTGCTACACATTTTTCACTCTCTCTTTGTGTTAGCATTTCATATTTTCCACCATTCATTTCCTTTTTTATATCATGACAAAGTTCAATACACTTGAGACATGTCTTTCACTGATAATATTTTGCAGTTGATCCTCTGTTTTTTTTTATACTGTTACATGTTAACCTTATTTGGTTAGGGAGTGTATTAACATTGATTATAGACTTTCAAGTAAATTTTAAATACGTGTATGGCTTTTTTCTGTCCTAGAGATAAATAAAGGAAGAACTGACACATTTAGGATGTCAAGAACTATTATGGAGAAAGAATGCTGAGGACTGGACTGGTATTTTTTGTCCAGGTACGCCACATAATATGAGTTGTTTATTGAAGTCCAAATTCATACTGCTAAGGTAGTTTCGAAGTAACCATCTGTTTCCTTCTTCTTCTTTTGTATTTTTTTTTAGATGTTGGTTTACATTCAGTTGTTGGCATACATTTAGTGCATTTGGTCTGAATTTCATTTCCTCTTTTAAAGAAATCTTTTTAAAAGATGTTCTTTTTCATTTTTATGAGTAAATTAAACTAAATATGTGGGATTCAGATGCAAAGATCACATAAGACTGAGGAAAACTGTTGTATAATCTCAAGAAGTTTGTACAATAATTATTTTGTACCTGTCTTAATGACATTTTATGTAACAGTTCTTTACTAAATTACTAAACTATCACAATTTGGTCAATTTTGGTTCTATCAAATACAATAAAATTATTTTTAGTTAACAACATCTATTCTTTGAACCTGATTGGCTACCTTCTACCTGGAACCATCTAGCGGTGAGGTAGTTGTGGTTTGCTATGATGAGAGGCTAATGACAGGCCCTTTAACAATGAAAACCACCAGTGTTAGCAGAGAATCAATAATGAAGTTTTTGATATATAAGAGAGGATCTGCTACATTACATTTAAAGTTATGTTCTGGACTGGGATTTGATCCCAGAACACCTGCCTTTCACAGGCAGTGCACTGTCAGATACATTATCTATGCACACCTGATGGAATGACTAAAAGTCTTCTCTCTTCTCATGTTTCTCTCTTTACATTACTAGCTTCTCCAAGGATGCATGCTGTGCTTCTGGTTGGGCACCCCTTGGAGAAAGAAAATAACAGTCTGACTTAACAACAACCAGTAATTTTTCACTACTGCTGGAGTATACATCACAGTTAACCTTTCTGCAACAAGTTACAAAATTGTGTGCTACACTAGAAGCCTTATGTGTGCCTCATGTATGGTGTGCTGCATATTGTTCTATGTGTGCATTCCTCACAAACAGACTTAAAACTTTAAATTGTCACTTGTTTCTCTCTTACACATCGCTTATTTTCCTCTTACATTCCAATCACCACAAAACTTTCCCTGTATGGTGCTGGATTAACACTACTGGGAGAAGGGAAATAACAGATAATGTGGTTTCATCAAGCATCTGCATTGTTACAGAGAGAAAATTATCATTTGGCAGAATCTGTGCTAAGATTAAATTTTTTGAGTAGTTAAAATTGAGTGTCATGTCAGGACTTGAAAGTCGCTCTCCTGTATATTGTGGGTAGTGTGCCACTAAGTATTCTTACCTCGTATGCTTGAAGGACTGATGTACAGTTTGAGGCTGTAGTCAAGTTAATCCCTTTGCTTTTTCCTGTTTCTCAGAGATACTAGTCAAGCAATGTTGCAGGAGGTATTCTGTGGAGCTTAGAACATAAGGAGGGAAGCAGATAACTAGTTAAGCCTTTCAGTAAGTTCATGAGGCATAAGCAGATAGTGTAATTGGCAGTACTCCTTTCTAATTGTTAACAGTATGTTAAACCTTATAGCTCAATTGAACATGCCTTAAAGGTAAGGGGCAACTCTAAAGGTAAGGGGCAACTCCCAGTGAATTCTGCAGAGGTATGCACCAACAATCTCTCAGAAAATAACCACAGACTGAAGGCAGATCAAGTCATCCAGAGAAATAATTATGGCTCAGATAGAGACTCAACAGTACTTCAATGCAGTGGCAACAGCAGACACACGGTCTGACAAACTATCACATGGTAACAATCGATGGTACCAAGTGCAGCCAATAGTATCGGAGATTAATGACCAATGAAAATAGCCACAATACATCTAAAATAATGCTGAGGATTGCAATGGATTACTATATTATTTGTGGTTGCAGTTTGCTGAATAGTGTCACCGGACTATAGCCCCTCCATTATAAAAGTGGACTTTGTGATTGGCTTCTAGTAATGCAGCACCAGATGTCATACAAATTAATTAACTGAGAGCAGTTCCATGGCAATATAAGTAGAGGCTTCAACATTTCTTGCCTCCAGCAGAGGATAACATAGAACAAGTACTTCAACAGTTAGGATCCTGCAAGATCCACGGGAGCCACACCAAGGCCATTGAGCAGAACTGCGCATGTGCTAAAAAGATATTGAAACAATATTGGCATGCAATGGAAACCAGCCATAAACTGTTCATTGGAAGACAGCTGAGCAGCTGAGCAGGCTGCAAAAATAGTGCAAAAGTAGCACTCACTGAGAAGGATGTGCATATATTTCACTTCTAAAGTCTGAGATGACAGCCTCTAGTAACCAGGATATCCTAAAACTATGTGAGAAAGCCCTTTCAGCACAGCAAGTGTGCTTTGTACTCATTGCAATAGGAAAAGAAAATATCTTGTGGATGTTTTTGAAGGATAATTATGACCACTAGAGGCTCGGGAAAGGGCCTATGAAAACATTATCAGTAGACAGCATATATATTTCCCATAACAAACAATGATAAAAATGACACACTACAGCTGTTATCACCAGAGTAAGTAACAAAACCCATTAAAATACTGTCAGGAAAAAAGTCCCCTGAAAACAATCTGCTAACTGACAAGCTTCTGAAGAACTCACTGTCACTTGCACTAACATTTGTTGCATATATCTTTAATGTGATTATGTGCAAGTACTAACACTGGAAACATTCAGATATGACTCTTATCACAAAACTGGGTAAAGACCAAAGATTCAGAATCTTATCAATAAAGGAAAAAAAATCAATTAAACCAATTTGCAGTCATTATGAAATGTTTCTAAAACAGTGTTCAGTCAGATTTTATCACAACTAGTACTGAACTTTTCTTACAAGTTTTAGGCTTCAATCTGACCATGACATTTGCCTAAGTTAATAAATAAATAAGTATGTAATATATTGGGGATCTAGACTACTTTCTGTACAACACTTCATCAGAATCACTGTCCTGTGTAAGTACATTACCAACTGTCATTAAGTTTTATGAGTGAGTCTTATTCTGAAGTATTCAGCACTGCCTTGATGAATACAAGATACAGTGCAGTAAGTAACTAGATTTTATCCTGTCTTCACTGATTCAAAGTCCATGAGAGCCAAACAAAATTGATGGTTTAACCAGAAAGACCACAAATGCTCAGCCAAATTGTTGTAAGCAATTAATACTGTCAGAGTAGCAGTCTGGTAGAATCTAGGTCCAATACCATGACAAATCTTCACAGTCAGTCAGCCAGTGTCATAAAGCATGGTGAGGAGTGAATCACCTTTCTCATCTTTATTAAACCCTTTTTAAACATTGTCACTTTTTACAACTTTTTTGCTCTTTTAGGGAGAAAATAAGTTATTCACTTTCCTTTCCAAGGTTCTGTAACTGTGTTCATTCATTTAACTGTTCTGAAATATTTGGGGTAGATAGTTCGCTTTTGATTTTTTGAGTGTTTCAGTGTTCCTTATGTTGATCAGTAAAAATGGAATCCTTATATGATCACTCCCCCCCATGAACCATGGACCTTGCCATTGGTGGGGAGGCTTGCGTGCTTCAACGATATAGATAGCTGTACCATAGGTACAACCACAACGGAGGGGTATCTGTTGAGAGGCCAGACAAACGTGTGGTTCCTGAAGAGGGGCAGCAGCCTTTTCAGTAGTTGAAGGGGCAACAGTCTGGATGATTGACTGAACTGGCCTTGTAACACTAACCAAAATGGCCTTGCTGTTCTGGTACTGCGAACGGCTGAAAGCAAGGGGAAACTACAGCCATAATTTTTCCCGAGGGCATGCAGCTTTACTGTATGATTAAATGATGATGGCGTCCTCTTGGGTAAAATATTCCAGAGGTGAAATAGTCCCCCATTCGGATCTCCGGGCGGGGACTATTCAAGAGGACATCGTTATTAGGAGAAAGAAATCTGGCGTTCTACGGATCGGAGCATGGAATGTCAGATCCCTTAATAGGGCAGGTAGGTTAGAAAATTTAAAAAGGGAATTGGATAGGTTAAAGTTAGATATAGTGGGAATTAGTGAAGTTCGGTGGCAAGAGGAACAAGACTTTTGGTCAGGTGAATACAGGGTTATAAATACACAATCAAATAGGGGTCATGCTGGAGTAGGTTTAATAATGAATAAGAAAATAGGAGTGTGGGTAAGCTACTACAAACAGCATAGTGAACGCATTATTGTGGCCAAGATAGACACAAAGCCCACACCTACTACAGTAGTACAAGTTTATATACCAACTAGCTCTGCAGATGACAAAGAAATTAATGAAATGTATGATGAGATAAAAGAAATTATTCAGGTAGTGCAGGGAGACGAAAATTTAATAGTCATGGGTGACTGGAATTTGAGAGTAGGAAAAGGGAGAGAAGGAAACATAGTATGGATTGGGGCTAAGAAATGAAAGAGGAAGCCGCCTGGTAGAATTTTGCACAGAGCATAACTTAATCATAGCTAACACTTTGTTCAAGAATCATGAAAGAAGGTTGTATACATGGAAGAACCCTGGAGATACTAAAAGGTATCAGATAGATTATATAATGGTAAGACAGAGATTTAGGAACCAGATTATAAATTGTAAGACATATCCAGGGGCAGATGTGGACTCTGACCACAATCTATTGGTTATGAACGGTAGATTAAAACTGAAGAAACTGCAAAAAGGTGGGAATTTAAGGAGATGGGACCTGGATAAACTGAAAGAACCGAAGGTTGTACGGAGTTTCAGGGAGAGCATAAGGGAACAATTGACAGGAATGGGGGAAAGAAATACAGTAGAAGAAGAATGGGTAGCTTTGAGGGATGAAATAGTGAAGGCAGCAGAGGATCAAATAGGTAAAAAGATGAGGGCTAGTAGAAACCCTTGGGTAACAGAAGAAATATTGAATTTAATTGATGAAAGGAGAAAATATAAAAATGCGGTAAATGAAGCAGGCAAAAAGGAATACAAACGTCTCAAAAATGATATCGACAGGAAGTGCAAAATGGCTAAGTAGGGATGACTAGAGGACAAATGTAAGGATGTAGAAGCTTATCTCACTAGGGGTAAGATGGATACTGCCTACAGGAAAATTAAAGAGACCTTTGGAGAAAGGAGAACCACTTGCATGAATATCAAGAGCTTTGATGGAAACCCAGTTCTAAGCAAAGAAGAGAAAGCAGAAAGGTGGAAGGAGTATATAGAGGGTCTATTCAAGGGCGATGTACTTGAGGACAATATTATGGAAATGGAAGAGGATGTAGATGAAGATGAAATGGGAGATATGGTACTGCGTGAAGAGTTTGACAGAGCACTGAAAGACCTGAGTCGAAACAAGGCCCCTGGAGTAGACAACATTCCATTAGAACTACTGACAGCCTTGGGAGAGCCAGTCCTGGCAAAACTCTACCATCTGGTGAGCAAGATGTATGAGACAACGAAATACTGTCAGACTTCAAGAAGAATATAATAATTCCAATCCCATAGAAAGCAGGTGTTGACAGATGTGAAAATTACCAAACTATCAGTTTAATAAGTCACAGCTGCAAAATACTAACGTGAAATCTTTACCGACGAATAGAAAAACTTATAGAAGTTGATCTCGGGGAAGATCAGTTTGGATGCCATAGAAATGTTGGAACATGTGAGGCAATACTGACCCTACGAATTATCTTAGAAGAAAGATTAGGGAAAGGCAAACCTACTCTTTAGCATTTGTAGACTTAGAGAACGCTTTTGACAATGTTGATTGGAATACTCTCTTTCAAGTTCTGAAGGTGGCAGGAATAAAATACAGGGAGCGAAAGGCTATTTACAATTTGTACAGAAAGCACATGGCAGTTATAAGAGTCGAGGGGTATGAAAGGGAAGCAGTGGTTGGGAAGGGAGTGAGACAGGGTTGTAGCCTCTCCCCAATGTTATTCAATCTGTTTATTGAGCAAGCAATAAAGGAAACAAAAGAAAAGTTCAGAGTAGGTATTAAAATCCATGGAGAAGAAATAAAAACTTCGAGGTTCGCCGATGACATTGTAATGCTGTCAGAGACAGCAAAGGACTTGAAAGAGCCGTTGAACGAAATGGACAGTGTCTTGAAAGGAGGATATAAGATGAACATCAACAAAAGCAAAACGAGGATAATGGAATGTAGTCGAATTAAGTCGGGTGATGCTTAAGGGAATTAGATTAGGAAATGAGACACTTAAAGTAGTAAAGGAGTTTTGCTATTTGGGGAGCAAAATAACTGATGATGGTCGAAGTAGAGAGGATATAAAATGTAGACTGGCAATGGGAAGGAAAGCGTTTCTGAAGAAGAGAAATTTGTTAACATCCAGTATTGATTTAAGTGTCAGGAAGTCATTTCTGAAAGTATTTGTATGGAGTGTAGCCATGTATGGAAGTGAAACGTGGACGATAAATAGTTTAGACAAGAAGAGAATAGAAGCTTTCAAAATGTGGTGCTACAGAAGAATGCTGAAGATTAGATGGGTAGATCACATAACTAATGAGGAGGTATTGAATAATATTGGGGAGAAGAAGGAGCTTGTGGCACAACTTGACTAGAAGAAGGGATTCGGTTGGTAGGACATGTTCTGTTACATCGACGGATCACCGATTTAGTATTGGAGGGCAGCGTGGAGGGTAAAAATCATAGAGGGAGACCAAGAGATGAATACACTAAGCAGATTCAGAAGGATGTAGTCTGCAGTAGGTACTGGGAGATAAAGAAGCTTGCACAGGATAGAGTAGCATGGAGAGCTGCATTAAACCAGTCTCAGGACTGAAGACCACAACAGCAACAACAACAATAGGATCACTTGGCTGTCTGTCTGTCTTTTAAAACCTCTTTTTTTCAGGAACAAGTTGACATATCAAATTGGAATTTATGTCGCATACTAAGATTTATGGTCCAAAAAACGTTAAGCTTCTAGGTCAATGTAGTTAATAGATATTTTGATTCTCATGAACTCACTCACCAAAATCTAAATGGTTCTTCCCATTGACCTAGAATCATGACATTTGGCAAGAAGCAGGGTTTCACAGTAAAAGTGAGGGGAAAAAAATCTGAAAATTGTTAATTTTTAATTATATCACATGAAATAAATTGTGTCATTTGTTATTGACTGTTAGCGTGCCCATCTGTTAAGATCCCTTTGTGTCAGGAATCACAACAGCAAATGCAAAATTACACAGAAAATTTAAACTTAAAACTTGAAATTAAAACATTCACGAAAGTCTTGGAATTCTATGGATTGATTTCTTGCTGGTATCAATATCGATATCAGGTAGAAATCATAAAGGTTCTTGATTCTTGGGAGTGATGAACTGCCGATACGTAATTAATATTATACAGAACCCTCAGAATGCGAGACCTACTTGCTCTTGGCTAATTTTTCTATATTTTACTCACCTGTTATTAGTGTCAAATATTCCTATATGACAACATAGAATTAAATTCTGTCATCCTATAAGCTCTTGTATTTGAACAGGTTTGTAATAAAAGTTCTCATGCATGTTGGATACAAACATTTATGGTACTTTTTAAGTAAAGTTAATATTGAAAGGCGAAAATGTTGTCCTTAAAAACCATTACTTGATTCTGAATGCAAGTCAATATTTAATTTGGTTATGACAGACTGTAATGATTTACTCGATGGCTTTCAAATGAGAAATTAATTTATTAGAATACCAGATAAAAATGTTATTGCCTTTTACTCAACTTTATAAAAAGATGGTGACATTCAGATAAAAAAAAATTAAACTTACTGTAATTGTTAACACAAGAATAAATTACAGTGGAAAGACCCACCATGAAGATCATACTGACAGACATCACTAGATCATGGGATGAGTGTAAATTTGAGAATTGGACTGTATCGTGTTTGTGATCTTTTATTTAGGTATTAGTTGGTGTTATTATGTATGATTTGCACCTTAATAGAGGTTGCAGTCCATGTTTCACAATTAATCAAGTACAGCACTATGGAAGGGTTGGAGGGGGAGCAATGATACCAGCTTGACTGAGAACTGGGATAAGTGTGGGCAAGGGAGTGGGTGGGCAAGGGAGTGGTGAGCAGGCAGCAGATTTCATCATGCTGCCATGAAGCAAATCTATACTACATATCTTGGATTTGTATGAACATCTACCATGTTTAAACTACAGTATGCTTGAATCCATTTGAACTGGCTTTAAAACAATATTAGACATTTTGCAGGAGACAGTAAAAGTCTAGATTGTCGTTGTTCAGCTTGAGGTATGATGGGAACGAAAGGGGGTGTGTGAGCTGCTGATTCTATACAACCAATGAAAGATGGTAGGTGGACAATCTGTTTGGAAAAAAGAAACATTGTTGCATTCTCATGTCAATTAAGACATGAAATCTGATATTTATCCAGAAAAAAATTGTATATTCTCAGGTTCCACATTAACCACGAGCTCAGAAATCACAACATATTGAGAAGGAACAGCCAGATATTTGTGACAACGAAGACATAAATTTCACGGCTGTGCTATTAGGATGATGGTAGTGATTGTACCCCAGATGACAGTCTTAGTAAGCAAAAGAGGAAGTGCAGATAATTAGTTAATATGAACCATTTCTTTATTTCATTTCTCCTTGTATTCTCAAGATGTAGGCAATCAATAAATGACCTAAGTTTACAATAGCTATAATGCTAATGTTTTAGGCAGATGCTTTGTCAATAAAACAGTCTGTAATTTTGATTTATCAGAATATGTTTAAAATAAATTTTTCACAAGGAGCCTCTTAAGAAAAGGGAGGTTGTATTACATTCAGGGTCTTCTTATACTTGGAGGAAATATGGTACTTTATTGTAGGATTAAGTTGGCTGTGGCTAGCACTATTTTAATGTATGTTAGTTTTACCCAAAAATGTTTTTCATTTCCATATTAAATTTGTCAGAACATGTATTAATTTTTTGGCAACCATAGTTAAGTCCACTATACTTTCCACAACCCATTCTGCTGTTTTACCAAAATAACAATCATCATGAGACTGCAGTTCCAGTTTCCTGGATGTTAATGATGAGCTCCTTTCAATATTTTCTATCTTTGTACAGTTCTTCCTCCTGGATCCTATCCCAGACAAGATCACCTACACTGATATTCTTCTTAACCATATCAATATGTCTTCCCCTTGGCTGCCCAACATGTCTTCTCCCATTTATAGTCATTTCAAGAAATTTAGTGGCTGTCCTGGTTTTGTTCCATCAATTTCACATAACCATACCATCTTAATCTAGATTGGTGGAGTTCTTCTAGTACACTAAGTTTTACACCTACATCCATTCTGTTCCCTTTTTTTCCATATTGCATCCATTTTTGCTTGTCTCAGGATAGATTTAACAAACTTCATTTCCGCAACATGGATTTGTTCTCTCTCTCTCTCTCTCTCTCTCTCTCTCTCTCTCTCTCTCTCTCTCTCAGAGCACAGGTCTCCAATGAGTAAGTCACAAATGGGAATATAAGTAGGCACTGAAGATAGTTAATTTTGCCCTGTGTGGTGTCTGGTTGTCCCAAAGTATAAGCCTTACTTGATTATAAAACAGGGCTGTTTTAAATTTATGGTTTAGAATTTCATTTTGAGTTAAGCTTTTACAATCAACCACACTGTCCAATTATGGAAAATGTTACACATTCTCCAGGGTTCTTCCATTCAGCTGTAACTTGGTCTGTCATCCTCCTCTACTTACTTGTACTTTCATGGCTGCAGTCTTTGGGAGCAAACACCTCAAAATGATGGTTCCACATATTCAGTTTTTCTTGGACTTCATTTGTATCTTCTCAACTCATAACACCATCAGTAAACACCATTGTTTTCAGTTCAGGTCAATACTGCTCCTTTATCCTTTTCATGGTTGTGTCCAATGATGCAGAGCAGTGGAAAGAAACACTGCCCCGCTGGGCTGCATGTTTGGTCTCGGACCATTCGCTTTCTCCTTTCCTACTGAAACACAGCTGATACATCTTCTATAGAGCATCTTCTCCTTCTCAGTCAGTGCCTTGGGTACATTTTTTTCTCCGTAAGCATTCCCAAATTTTGGATCATGGTACACTATCATAGGCTTTTTCTGTGTAGGAAGACTTGTGTGTTGCTTTTATCGCTTTCCAGATATTTTTTGAGATATGTTCTTGTTGCGAAGTTCAGATCATTTGTACTACTGTTTCCCTGAACCCATACTGTTCTTCATCTGGAAGTGTTTCATTTATCTGCTGAAGCCTATTTTCTAAGATGTGCTCCAAAATAATTCATGCAAAACTGATATTATACCTCTGTACTTGTGAGTAGCTTTTGTAATACCTTTTTTGAATACAGTGGAACTTTGATTTAACATTCTCCGATTCTAAATTTTTTGTGATTCTACACCATAAATTTGTAGCCCCTGTGAAAAACCCATAAGATCAATGCTAAAAATTCCCTGATTTTACCCTTCATCCTAGTAAGGTTTACCTCAATTGTAAGTTCTTACTTGACATCCTGTAGTAACACTGTTCACGTTTACATCGCACTTCACTTAGCGTAGACCGGGACTGTGTCCAAGGCCTACCCGATGTTAACTGACTGGGCACGGCCCGTGCAGCCGGAGTTGTTGTTGTTGTTGTTGTTGTCATTCCGGCAGAGGTCGTGTCCTGGGAGGGGCAAGACCAAGTGGCGGGGACGAAGGGGAAGGGACGACCACAGGTGAACCAACCTCCTGAGAAACCGGGCCTGGTAGGGGGGGCCGGCTCTTGCTGGGGCATCTCGAATGATGGCGATGCCGGTGCTGGAGCTACTGGAGGCTGCCAAGGCTGAGAACCATCGCAGTGCGGCAGAGGCACAGTGGGGAGAGGAGGCAACGTCCCCTGTGAAACCAACACAGGTGCCGGCAATGAGGAAGCCGGTGTCCAAGAGGGCGGAGGGTGGGTGCCCGAATGTGGACGTAGCTGATTTTGGTGACGGCGTACCACCCGGTCCCCCGCCTGCAAGGTATAGAGCCGGCGGCCATTTCGGCGCAGGATCACCGCTGGTATCCAACGTGGATTGCGACCAAACCCACAGGCCCAGACTGACATAACCAGTGGAAAGCAAGGTACTCCGTTTTGTGAGGACTGGCGAGGACCAGGCCGGAGGAGGTGCAGCAGAGTCCTAGGTTGACGCCCATGGAGGAGCTCTGTGGGGCTGCGTTCTCCCAGTGGTGTGGTCCGGTATGCCGTCAAGAAAAACGTCAATGCTTCCTCCGCAGGAAATTCGTGCACATACTTTTTCATCTGCGTCTTAAATGTGCGCACCATGCGCTCGGCTTCCCCATTCAATTGTGGATGGAAGGGGGGAGAGCAAACGTGCCGAATACCGAAGTGCCTACAAAAATCCTGGAAGGTCTGCGAAATAAACTGCGGTCCATTGTCCGAGACCAGGGTGATTGGCAGACCTTCCACAGAAAAGATTTTTGCTAGTGCCTGGATGGCAACTTCTGAAGTGAGGAGCAGCGAACCACATATGGGAATCAGGAATAAGCATCAATGACAATGAGCCCAAAATCGTTGAGAAACGGGCCCGCAAAATCGATGTGAACACATTCCCACGCTTGGGTTGCCGGCGGCCATGAAGAGAACGCTGCCCTGGGAGATGCTTGTTGGCTCGCACACTGGGAACAGGCGACCACCAAGTGCTCAATTTCTCTGCCAATACCGGGCCAGTACACATGTCTGCGAGCCAAGGTTTTAGTACGGGAAACACCCCAGTGCCCCGCATGTAATAACGTGAGGACCTCCCGTCGTAAACTTGCAGGAACAACCACGCAAGGAACTGTATCATCGGTAGCCAGAAGGAGAACGCCTTCCAAGACCGAGAGGCGGTCCCGTAGAAGAAAATAATTACGAAGAGGGTCCGAGGCCCGGCCCGGAGGGCGGGATGACCACCCCTGCTGAATGAGGCGAACTACTTGCCGGAGAACCGGGTCAGCTGCCATTTCCCTTGCGACTCGAGAACTAGTGATCGGGAAGCCATCAACCGCTTGGCGGGACGCCACATCCAATTGAAAACACATAATCTCCTCTCGATCGAACGTAGGATCCGGGCTCACCGGAAGACAGGAAAGAGCGTTGGCGTTGGCATGCTGTCCTGTAGGGCGAAAATGAATGTCATAATGGTACTTAGAGAGGAACAAGGCCCAGCGCTGTAGTCTGTGGGCCGCCCTATCCGGAATCTGAGAGGCGGGGCCAAATGACGATATTAACGGCTTATGGTCAGTGATTAACTGAAACTTCGTGCCATACAAGAAAGGGTGAAACTTGGTAACAGCGTAGACAATGGCCAAAGCCTCTTTTTCCACCTGGGAGTAATGGGCCTGCGTGGGACTAAGCGTTTTGGACGCAAACGCCAGTGGTTGCTCGGAACCATCTGCGTTGTGATGGGCCAGGACCGCCCCCACCCCATACTGCGAAGCATCTGTAGCCAGGACCAACGGCTTATGGGGATCAAAAGTAGCCAAACAAGGGGCTGACGTGAGGAGGCCCTTCAACGAGGTGAACGCTTGCTCGCATGCAGGCGACCAATCAAAAGGAACACCCTTGTGCAGAAGGCAGTACAAGGGGTGGGCTATAGTGGAAGCCCTGGGAATGAACCAGTGGTAATAGGCTATCTTGCCTAAAAAAGCTTGTAACTCTTTCAGCGAAGCGGGCCGAGGAAGGTTGACGATACCTTGGACCAAACTTCCTAGTGGTTGGATACCGTGCCGAGAGATGGTGTAGCCCACATACTCAATGGATGGTTGAAAGAAGGTTGACTTATGCAGGTTGCAACGCAAGCCCACAGACCTGAATTTGAGAAAGAGGGTGCGAAGGTTGTGCAAGTGTTCCTTCGTGCTGCGGCCTGTGACAATTATGTCATCCAGGTAATTAATACAATGAGGAATTGTCAACGTGACATGCTCAAGATAACGCTGGAATATCGCCGGGGCACTGGATATTTCAAAGGCCAACCGCTGATATTGTTAAAGGCCAAACGGGGTGTTGATGGCCGCCAACCGTTTGGAGTCCTCATCACGTGGTATCTGATGATAAGCCTCCGACAGATCGATTTTCGAAAAATATTGGCCTCCCACCACGGAGGAGAACAATTCATCAGCACGAGGCAAAGGATAGGTGTCCACCACCAATTGGGAATTAATGGTGGCCTTGAAATCGCCACAAAGACGTAATTTTCCCAAGGGCTTCCTTACAATAACTAGGGGCGAAGCCCACTCACTGGAAGAAATGGGAAGAACGACCCATAGGGCTGTCAGCTGGTCTAGCTCTTCCTTTACCTGAGGGCGGAGAGCCAAGGGGATCTGCCTTGCGCGTAGAAAACGCGGGCGAGCCGACACCTTCAACGTTAAGTGAGCTTCAAAATCTGAAACATGCCCCAGACCCTCCTCAAAAATATCTGGAAAGTCGGAGATCAAAGATTCCAATGATTGATAGGGAACGTCTTCGGAGACCAACTGTATGGTGTCAGCGATAGAAAAACCGAAAGCTTGAAAGGCATCCAGGCCAAAAAGGTTAGCTGAGCTCGCATCACTGACAACAATAAAAGTAATAGGCCGAGTGATTTGTAAGTCACGTCGGTAGTGAATTGACCCAGTAGGGGAATGAACTGTTTACCATAACCGCAAAGACGCCGGTAAACTGGCGCCAACGGGGGCGATCCAAGGTCGGAATAAGTTGTGCATTCAACAACGAAACTGCCGCGCCCATATCGACTTGCAGTTGTAACTGACGCGACCGAACCGACACCTCGATAAAGAGTTTGCGTGCCGATGCGTCGGGAGCCTGGCCCGATGAAACTTCCTGAATGTCAACGTCTATGTCCTCTGTACCTGCTTCCTTCGATTCATTTGAGGCTGAGCGGCAAACTTTAGCAATGTGACCTTTTCTATTACATTTGCGACAAACGGCCCAACGCTGGGGGCACTCTGACCGATCGTGATGTATATAGCACAACGCACAGGACGGCAACAGGGGCCGGTGGCCGGAATTCCGTTTACGCGCCGTGCAGGAGCGGCTGTAACGGCCGGATTGTACCGCTTGCACGTCATCCACCCCTGACACAGTGGACGCGGCCGCGCCGCCCTGAACCTCCGCGACGTCGCACCGTGCTTCCAGCTGTTGACCTGCTGCGTGAGAGACTTCATACGATTGAGCAATGGACAGGACTTCCTCGAAGGAAGGGTTTTCTAACTGCAGGGCCCGTTGCCGGACCTCTCTATCAGGGGCCGAACGAACAATGACGTCGCGTACCATAACGTGGACGTACGACTCTCGCGACTGCTCCGTGACAAAATGACACTTGCGACTAAGACCGTGCAGGGTAGCGGCCCACGCCCGGTAAGACTGATGGGGCTGTTTCTTGCATTGATAGAACTCGACCCTAGCCGCCACAACATGCGTGCGGCGGCGATAATATGAAGACAGCAATGAACACAATTCGTCAAAAGACAAGGACGAGGGTTCCTGCAACGGCGCTAGCTGCCACAAAACTTGATACAGCGAGGGAGATATCCAAGACAAGAAGAGAGCACGACATACCTCCGCATCGGCAACATGAAACGCCTGGAAATGCTGCCAAAGGCGATGTTCATATGCGTCCCAATCCTCCGCCGTCTCGTCATACGGGGGAAAGGGAGGAGGGAACGGCGCCGGAGCAGGCGGCATGGAGAGCAATGCTGGAAGCACTTGTTTCATGGTGGCCATGAGTTCCGTCTGCTGCACATCCAAAACTCGCACCAAATCCTCCATGCCATGGAGAAGCTGCGAAACCGGAACAACGACGCAACATGCGAAAGAACGACCCTACCCGTCGCCAATTGTGTAGTAACACTGTTCACATTTATGTCGCACTTTACTTAGCGTAGACCGGGACTGTGTCCTAGGCCTGCCCGATGTTAACTGACTGGGCACGGCCCGTGCTGCCGGAGTTGTTGTTGTTGTTGTTGTCATGCCGGCAGAGGTCGCGTCCAAATTCTCGCGTGCCCTCTGGTGGACGGGACTCTACTTGCGCAACTACCGTCCGTGGCGCACCGTGCCAGTGTGCACCTCCCGTGATCTTTCTGGTGGCTACTACACATCCCACTTGACTTCATCCCATTTTCTTCCTTTTGACATTTGATATAACTGAACAAGTTATAAGTGGCTGAAAAGACAGATGGTTCGCACCATGGGTGGTGGTGGCATTAAGGGAATATTTTAGGCTGTTCTGGAGATGTTGATGTAATCCATGATCTGCATTGCCAACACAATTTTCATTGTTTAGCTTTACCAGACAATTATGATAAAACTACTGTTAGGTTTCAGCAGTAATAGAAAAACAAGACAGTTGATGTGAAGTGTTCCAGATTGAGCCAATACGTGATGAAGGGGCCCAGCCACCATCTTTTCGTGTGCCACTTATAATTCAGTCTCATCTTCTTGCACGTATGTTTGATGTACTGTATTCAGCAACAACATCAATCATTAACCTTTTAAATTCAAACACTGAGCCTCAAAGAATATCCTTGGTCATAATCAAGGAAACATTACCCATTTCCGGCTAGTGAACACTTATTGACTGGCGACTTGTTAAGTCACCCAATAACCAGTGCAGCTACCACACCACAGTAACACATTTAAAATGAGCGCACCTACTGGATGTGTGGACATGGGGAATGGCCCTTCAGCGATGGGAGTGCAGGTAGGGGTGAAAGCATTTCATGAAGTGCTGAAAATGTACTTTTTGTGCAGATGATGTGCTATGACAGTGATGTTACACGGAAATACAACAAGGGTTTGGACAGTACATTTTAAAGACTTCCGTGTTCAAATCTGACATAATACAGTTGCAACAACTTCATACACTACTCTTGTAAATACTTTGCACCACACACACCAAACACTGTAAATCATAAGGACTGGTAGCAGTGATAGAGGGCGTGAAGTGAAACTGTAGCATTTGAGCTTTCTTTCAAATTTACATTTTACACAATGTACAAAAATTCACTGAGCTGACTTCTTATAAGCTTGTAACATCAAACAGGAAAGTAAACTCATTTTTTCACATACCTGTTTCTCTCATTGAGCCTAAAATAACACTTTAACAGTGGTGAGCCTATGAAGTGAGGCTCATAATAACAGCATTAAACAATAACAGCAATAGTGACAAAGTATGTCATTAAGTAGATGTCGGCATTTATGCTTATGCTTATCTGCTGTGATGTTTTTGGTTTTTCTGGGTGAGCACAAAGCATCAGCTCTCAAAAATGAGTGTTTTGAATATATAATTTGTAGTTGTAGCATGTCAGAACACAGGTCGATACTTTGTACCCAGATGCCAATTTCAATTATTTGATGAGTTTTTACTTACTGTTACACCCCTGAGATTCTTTAAGAACAGATGAAATTCAGTACCACAAATTATTTTATAAACATTGTATTGTACATTTAACTTCCTTCACTGAGACAGATTTTATACAAAATATCGGAGAGAATTGCAATTTTTAATCATCTATGCTAATTACGTGTGTTTTTGCTCATTTTTGGGAGATTTTAACATTTTCCTCAATTCTGAAGTTTCCTCAGTTTTGCATTTTTTAAGTCTGGCCGCACAAAAACGTAAAACAGGTGTTTTACTGTAATCGTGTAATTTCGCCTTTAGTCCAATCATCAGGGATCTTGTTCTCTGTCCAGATTACATTTAACATTCTATGCAGCCAATGAATTCCATATGATCCTGCCACCTTGATCATAGCTGTATTTAATTCATCAGTTCCACTAGATTTCCTTTGCTCCTGTTTTTTGGATCTTCCAACCATCATAGTGGTGATTCTTCTTTGTCACATGTGTTCATCTCATAATATGCAGTCTGCATTTCACTATCATTTGTATTGTTTTCCATGCCTACATGTCAAGATGAAAAGAAATTCAATTTTTACAAAATTTGAAATGACTGTGAAATGATGTGCAAATGTCTCATCTTAAAGAAATTTTCATGTTAATTCCAACATTTTGAGAAGTTAAAAAGGAATTCAAGTTTTATGAAATTTAAAACTGACTGTGAAATGATGTGCAAATGTCTCTCCTTAAAGAAATTTTTGTGCTGGTTTGAAAACTCGTATTTGAGTTTGTAGTACTTTCAAAGTTACAGGGAATTTAATATTATAATTATATTATAATAATATTAATTCAGCTGTTGCATTGGAATACAGCTGTATGAGTGAAACATGATCTTCGGTCCTCCAACATCAGTTGAATGAATATTACTTTTGAAAACCTAAATTTCATTGAATTTAAATATTGCACCACAGTTTCCTTTGGTAACATGTGATACACTTTTGGATTTACCCAAATGAGTGTCCACCTCCCCACCATGAAACTTATGTATATTACTAAACATTTATCCCTGAATCTAGGACATGGTACCAGATACCTTTATCTAATGGCTGCCAGGGCAACAAAAATTTGATTTTCAATATTTTGCGTAGTTACTGATCACATTTAAAAGAAATAAAATGCTGCCTTAATCTGCCTATTAAGAACTACACACATCAAGAAAGTTTTGCATCAACCTGATTCCCAGAACTCCTGAAGATAGACATTGACTGTGGATATTGTATCACAGACATAGTCCCTTTGACTTTTCAGAGATGTCACTAAACCTGCCCAAAGATGTAAACAACCATGCATGAGCAGTGCCAATTAGATGGAGGGGGTCCAACAGCCGATCAGTTCCAGTCATTCCACCAGGAAGGAGATACATGGCTCATGTTGTCTGTAGTTCAACCATGTGTAGGTGGTCTATACTGCAGTTCAATTGCATCTGAATTGTTACTTTGTCCCAGAAAGGGTTCTCAACAAGGAAAGTGTCCAGACGTCTCGGAGTGAAGCAAAGTGATGTTGTTCGGACATGGAGGAGTTACAGAGAGACATGAAGTATCAATGACATGCCTCACTCAGACTGCCCAAGGTCTACTACTGCAGTGGATGACCGCAACCTATGGATTATGGCTTGGAGGAACCCTGACAGCAACACCACCATGTTGAATAATGCTTTTCATGCAGTCACAGGACGTCACGCTACGGCTCAAACTGTGTGCAATAGGCTTCGTGATGTACAACTTCTCTTTCGACATCCATGATGAAGTCCATCTTTGCAACCACAACACCATGCAGCACGGTACAAATGGATCCAACAACATGCCAAATGGACTGCTCAGGATTGGCATAACTTTCTCTTCACCGATGAGTGTTGCATCTACCTTTAACCAGACAATCATCAGAGACACGTTTGGAGTCAACCCGGTCAGGCTGAATGCCTTAGACACAATGTCCTTTGAGTGCAGCAAGTTGGAGGTTCCCTGCTGTTTTGGGGTGACATTATGTGGGGCTGACGTATGCCGCTGGTGGTCATGGAAGGTACTGTAACAGCTGTACGATACGTGAATGACATCCTCTGACCAGAAGTGCAACCATATTGGCAGCATACTGGTGAGGCATTTGTCTTAATGGATGACAATTCATGTCCCCATTGTGCACGTCTTGTGAATGACTTCCTCCAGAATAATGACATCGCTTGACTAGAATTGCCAGCATGTTCTCCAGACATGGACCCTATCGAACGTGCCTGGGATTAATCGAAAAAGGCTGTTTATGGATGACGTGACCCACCAACCTCTCTGAGGGATCTACGTCGAATCGCCGTTCAGGAGTGGGACAATCTGGACCAACAGTGCCTTGATGAACTTATGGATAGTATGCCACAATGAATACAGGTATGCATAGATGCAAGAGGACGTGCTATTGGGTATTTGAGGTACCAGTGTGTACAGCAATTTGGACCACCATGTCTGAAGGTTGCGCTCTATGAGATGTGTCAAAAACTGCCCTTTGCTTAAAACTGAGTACAAATTAGCAACACTACGTTCTTCCCATGTTTCATAATAACAGAACTTGCTGCCTTCCAACAAACTTTAAAATAATTTCAAACCTTTCCTAAACTTTTTCTCACGCACATGCTGAAAGTCAAATATTTAACGCATTAACTCATTTGCAAAGTAGTCAGACTTTTGAAGCTGTTTTATGTATTGAAGTTCACTTTTTGAAAGAATTGGGATATTACTAGTATCCTACTAGGTTCTTTAGTTGTTATGATCCTCAGTTCATGATAACAAAATACGGGTGGATAAATTTAACTGGTCTCTACATTTGAAATATGAATTTACTACTGGTATCCTAAAATACAATTTCAGAAGGGTTGTGTAGTCTCTATGGAATCAAAAGCAATATTGTGCTGTTGTAATAAACATGTCTTACGTACAAAAAATTGAAATTTGAACAATATCAATTTAGGTTAGAGTCAAAGAGTGTGCTGCTAGGTGTTGCGATTGACAGTGTTTCAATAATCTATAATCAGTTATAAAATTATATCTCAACAGGGGGCCTCTCTGAGGGCTGTTTTCAAGGCTTCAAATGCTCCAAATGAATCATGTCCCTTGTTTCTGCAAATTGTAAGATGCACTGGAAAGTCACACCAAAATATTCCAGGAAGACTTGCAGAAGATAATGTCAAAAGAAATGCTCATTGGTAAAATAGTTTCTTACAGACAAAGTTATTTAATGAGTATAAAATGACATATTAGAGAGAGAGAGAGAGAGAGAGAGAGAGAGAGCTAATATGAGATAATGTCTAAATTTAGCAGTGGAATAATCTTGATGAATGTATGAAAAGTTTTTTGGTCATTCACGCAGTGAATAATTTGATGGTGTAACTTTTATAATGTTGTTTTATGTACTCTTTGTTTCTGGTAGTTTTCACCACTAAATAGATTTTTAATTCACACAATTTCAGACTGTGAATATTTTGTTAAATATGCTTGTGGGGCTTTGAAATTTGAGTGAGTTTATGTTGCAACTACAAACTTAGCTTTTAATGTGCTAGCCTGTAAATTAACACAAGGCAAAGGAAAATCAAGTTTGACTTTTTATAACAGATTTCTGAAATTCACATTTGGCAAGCATAAACCACATTTAATGAAACGTGAAGTTTCTTGGTGTGAATCATACAAAGAAGGGTTGAAATTGTAATTAAGAAACTATTGTTACATGGCCAACTATAGACTTTTGTAAATGGCTTGAAGTTCTTGCATGTGTTATTACTACATAAAAACAAACCACCAGTTTCTTTGCAATAGTTACACATCACTTGTGAACTTAACTGATCTTCGGAATTATTTCTGCATGGAAAAGCTTAGTCTCAATACAAGAAGGAAAGTAAACTGGCATAGAAATGAAACTGTGTGACAGCACTTGCTAATTATCTTAGTTTAAGCACTCAAACTACATGTGTTATACAGGAAAGCTAATCCGTGATGCGTCATCAGAATGGGAGGTATAATTTAGTGGGAAAAGAAATAATCTGTGCTACTACAAAAAGACAAGTCATTGTTAAACATTTTTACCACAAATCTCTAAAAGTTCTTAACCAATTTGGAAACATCCCCAGGCTGTGGCTAAGCCATACCTCCACAGTATCTTTTCTGCCAGGAGTGCTAGTTCCATAAGTTTTACAGGAGAACTTCTATGAAGTTTGAAAGCTAGAAGATAAGGTGCTGATGCAATGAAAGCTAGGAGGATGGGTCATGAGTAGTGCTTTGGTAGTTCAGTTGCCCCAAAAAATAATGCCGTATTCAATGAGTGAATGAAAATAGCCATAGTATGCCGCTTTTGCAGTGTTAGGTTCAACACTTGTAGTGACAACCCGTAAAGCATATCTAGCAGAGCTGATCCTCTTACAGAGATCTATAATCTACATCTACATTTATACTCCGCAAGCCACCCAACGGTGTGTGGCGGAGGGCACTTTACGTGCCACTGTCATTACCTCCCTTTCCTGTTCCAGTCGCGTATGGTTCGCGGGAAGAACGACTGTCTGAAAGCCTCCGTGCGCGCTCTAATCTCTCTAATTTTACATTCGTGATCTCCTCAGGAGGTATAAGTAGGTTGTTGTTGTTGTTGTTGTGGTCTTCAGTCCTGAGACTGGTTTGATGCAGCTCTCCATGCTACTCTATCCTGTGCAAGCTTTTTCATCTCCCAGTACCTACTGCAACCTACATCCTTCTGAATCTGCTTAGTGTATTCATCTCTTGGTCTCCCTCTACGATTTTTACCCTCCACGCTGCCCTCCAATACTAAATTGGTGATCCCTTGATGCCTCAGAACATGTCCTACCAACCGATCCCTTCTTCTGGTCAAGTTGTGCCACAAACTTCTCTCCTCCCCAATCCTATTCAATACCTCCTCATTAGTTATGTGATCTACCCATCTAATCTTCAGCATTCTTCTGTAGCACCACATTTCGAAAGCTTCTATTCTCTTCTTGTCCAAACTATTTATCGTCCACGTTTCACTTCCATACATGGCTACACTCCATACGAATACTTTCAGAAATGACTTCCTGACACTTAAATCAATACTGGATGTTAACAAATTTCTCTTCTTCAGAAACGCTTTCCTTGCCATTGCCAGTCTACATTTTATATCCTCTCTACTTCGACCATCATCAGTTATTTTGCTCCCCAAATAGCAAAACTCCTTTACTACTTTCAGTGCCTCATTTCCGAATCTAATTCCCTCAGCATCACCCGACCTAATTAGACTACATTCCATTATCCTTGTTTTGCTTTTGTTGATGTTCATCTTATATCCTCCTTTCAAGACACTGTCCATTCCATTCAACTGCTCTTCCAAGTCCTTTGCTGTCTCCGACAGAATTACAATGTCATCGGCGAACCTCAAAGTTTTTATTTCTTCTCCATGAATTTTAATACCTACCCCGAATTTTTCTTTTGTTTCCTTTACTGCTTGCTCAATATACAGATTGAACAACATCGGGGAGAGGCTACAACCCTGTCTTACTCCCTTCCCAACCACTGCTTCCCTTTCATGTCCCTCGACTCTTATAACTGTCATCTGGTTTCTGTATAAATTGTAAATAGCCTTTCGCTCCCTGTATTTTACCCCTGCCACCTTTAGAATTTGAAAGAGAGTATTCCAGTCAACATTGTCAAAAGCTTTCTCTAAGTCTACAAATGCTAGAAATGTAGGTTTGCCTTTCCTTAATCTTTCTTCTAAGATAAGTCGTAAGGTCAGTATTGCCTCACGTGTTCCAGTGTTTCTACGGAATCCAAACTGATCTTCCCCGAGGTTGGCTTCTACTAGTTTTTCCATTTGTCTGTAAAGAATTCGTGTTAGTATTTTACAGCTGTGACTTATTAAGCTGATATTTCGGTAATTTTCACATCTGTCAACACCTGCTTTCTTTGGGATTGGAATTATTATATTCTTCTTGAAGTCTGAGGGTATTTCGCCTGTTTCATACATCTTGCTCACCAGATGGTAGAGTTTTGTCAGGACTGGCTCTCCCACGGCCGTCAGTAGTTCCAATGGAATATTGTCTACTCCGGGGGCCTTGTTTCGACTCAGGTCTTTCAGTGCTCTGTCAAACTCTTCACGCAGTATCGTATCTCCCATTTCATCTTCATCTACATCCTCTTCCATAATATTGTCCTCAAGTACATCGCCCTTGTATAGACCCTCTATATACTCCTTCCACCTTTCTGCTTTCCCTTCTTTGCTTAGAACTGGGTTTCCATCTGAGCTCTTGATATTCATACAAGTCGTTCTCTTATCTCCAATGGTCTCTTTAATTTTCCTGTAGGCGGTATCTATCTTACCCCTAGTGAGATAGGCCTCTACATCCTTACATTTATCCTCTAGCCATCCCTGCTTAGCCATTTTGCACTTCCTGTCGATCTCATTTTTGAGACGTTTGTATTCCTTTTTGCCTGTTTCACTTACTGCATTTTTATATTTTCTCCTTTCAATTTAAATTCAATATTTCTTCTGTTACCCAAGGATTTCTACTAGCCCTCGTCTTTTTACCTACTTGATCCTCTGCTGCCTTCACTACTTCATCCCTCAAAGCTACCCATTCTTCTTCTACTGTATTTATTTCCCCCATTCCTGTCAATTGCTCCCTTATGCTCTCCCTGAATCTCTGTACAACCTCTGGTTCTTTTAGTTTATCCAGGTCCCATCTCCTTAAATTCCCACCTTTTTGCAGTTTCTTCAGTTTTAATCTACAGGTCATAACCAATAGATTGTGGTCAGAGTCCACATCTGCCCCTGGAAATGTCTTACAATTTAAAACCTGGTTCCTAAATCTCTGTCTTACCATTATATAATCTATCTGATACCTTTTAGTATCTCCAGGGTTCTTCCATGTATACAACCTTCTTTTATGATTCTTGAACCAAGTGCTATGATTAAGTTATGCTCTGTGCAAAATTCTACCAGGCGACTTCCTCTTTCATTTCTTAGCCCCAATCCATATTCACCCACAATGTTTCCTCCTCTCCCTTTTCCTACTGTTGAATTGCAGTCACCCATGACTATTAAATTTTTGTCTTCCTTCACTACCTGAATAATTTCTTTTATCTCATCATACATTTCTTCAATTTCTTCGTCATCTGCAGAGCTAGTTGGCATATAAACTTGTACTACTGTAGTAGGCATGGGCTTCATGTCTATCTTGGCCACTGTAATATGTTCACTATGCTGTTTGTAGTAGCTTACCCGCTCTCCTATTTTTTTATTTGTTATTAGGCCTACTCCTGCATTACCCCTATTTGATTTTGTATTTATAACCCTGTATTCACCTGACCAGAAGTCTTGTTCCTTTTGCCACCGAACTTAACTAATTTCCACTATATCTAACTTCAACCTATCCATTTCCCTTTTTAAATTTTCTAACCTACCTGCCCGATTAAGGGATCTGACATTCCACGCTCCGATCCGTAGAACGCCGGTTTTCTTTCTCCTGATAACGACATCCTCTTGAGTAGTCCCCGCCCGGAGATCCGAATGGGGGACTATTTTACCTCCGGAATATTTTATCCAAGAGGACGCCATCATCATGTAATCATACAGTAAAGCTGCATGCCCTCGGGAAAAATTACGGCTGTAGTTTCCCCTTGCTTTCAGCCGTTCGCAGTACCAGCACAGCAAGGCCGTTTTGGTTATTGTTACAAGGCCATATCAGTCAATCATCCAGACTGTTGCCCTTGCAACTACTGAAAAGGCTGCTGCCCCTCTTCAGGAACCACACGTTTGTCTGGCCTCTCAACAGATACCCCTCCGTTGTGGTTGCACCTACGGTACGGCTATCTGTATCGCTGAGGCACGCAAGCCTCCCCACCAACGGCAAGGTCCATGGTTCATGGGGAAGCAATATATTCGATATCTCATCCAGAAACGCACCCTCTCGAAACCTGGCGAGCAAGCTACACCGCGATGCAGAGCGCCTCTCTTGCAGAGTCTGCCACTTGAGTTTATTAAACATCTCCGTAACGCTATCACGGTTACCAAATAAACCTGTGATGAAACGCGCCGCTCTTCTTTGGATCTTCTCTATCTCCTCCGTCAAACCGATCTGGTACGGATCCCACACTGATGAGCAATACTCAAGTATAGGTCGAACGAGTGTTTTGTAAGCCACCTCCTTTGTTGATGGACTACATTTTCTAAGCACTCTCCCAATGAATCTCAACCTGGTACCCGCCTTACCAACAATTAGTTTTATATGATCATTCCACTTCAAATCGTTCCGCATGCATACTCCCAGATATTTTACAGAAGTAACTGCTACCAGTGTTTGTTCCGCTATCATATAATCATACAATAAAGGATCCTTTCTATGTATTCGCAATACATTACATTTGTCTATGTTAAGGGTCAGTTGCCACTCCCTGCACCAAGTGCCTATCCACTGTAGATCTTCCTGCATTTCGCTACAATTTTCTAATGCTGCAACTTCTCTGTATACTACAGCATCATCCGCGAAAAGCCGCATGGAACTTCCGACACTATCTACTAGGTCATTTATATATATTGTGAAAAGCAATGGTCCCATAACACTCCCCTGTGGCACGCCAGAGGTTACTTTAACGTCTGTAGACGTCTCTCCATTGATAACAACACGCTGTGTTCTGTTTGCTAAAAACTCTTCAATCCAGCCACACAGCTGGTCTGATATTCCGTAGGCTCTTACTTTGTTTATCAGGCGACAGTGCGGAACTGTATTGAACGCCTTCCGGAAGTCAAGAAAAATAGCATCTACCTGGGAGCCTGTATCTAATATTTTCTGGGTCTCATGAACAAATAAAGCGAGTTGGGTCTCACACGATCGCTGTTTCCGGAATCCATGTTGATTCCTACGTAGTAGATTCTGGGTTTCCAAAAACGACATGATACTCGAGCAAAAAACATGTTCTAAAATTCTACAACAGATCAACGTCAGAGATATAGGTCTATAGTTTTGCGCATCTGCTCGACGACCCTTCTTGAAGAGTGGGACTATCTGTGCTCTTTTTGAATCATTTGGAACCGTCCGTTCCTCTAGAGACTTGCGGTACATGGCTGTTAGAAGAGGGGCAAGTTCTTTCGCGTACTCTGTGTAGAATCGAATTGGTATCCCGTCAGGTCCAGTGGACTTTCCTCTATTGAGTGATTCCAGTTGCTTTTCTATTCCTTGGACACTTATTTCGATGTCAGCCATTTTTTCGTTTGTGCGAGGATTTAGAGAAGGAACTGCAGTGCGGTCTTCCTCTGTGAAACAGCTTTGGAAAAAGGTGTTTAGTATTTCAGCTTTACGCGTGTCATCCTCTGTTTCAATGTCATCATCATCCCGTAGTGTCTGGATATGCTGTTTCGAGCCACTTACTGATTTAACGTAAGACCAGAACTTCCTAGGATTTTCTGTCAAGTCGGTACATAGAATTTTACTTTCAAATTCACTGAACGCTCCACGCATAGCCCTTCTTACGCTAACTTTGACATCGTTTAGCTTCTGTTTGTCTGAGAGGTTTTGGCTGCGTTTAAACTTGGTGTGGATCTCTCTTTGCTTTCGCAGTAGTTTCCTAACTTTGTTGTTGTACCACGGTGGGTTTTTCCCGTCCCTCACAGTTTTACTCGGCACGTACCTGTCTAAAACGCATTTTATGATTGCCTTGAACTTTTTCCATAAACACTCAACATTGTCAGTGTCGGAACAGAAATTTTCGTTTTGATCTGTTAGGTAGTCTGAAATCTGCCTTCTATTACTCTTGCTAAACAGATAAACCTTCCTCCCTTTTTTTATATTCCTATTAACTTCCATATTCAGGGATGCTGCAATGGCCTTATGATCACTGATTCCCTGTTCTGTACATACAGAATCGAAAAGTTCGGGTCTGTTTGTTATCAGTAGGTCCAAGATGTTATCTCCACGAGTCGGTTCTCTGTTTAATTGCTCGAGGTAATTTTCGGATACTGCACTCAGTATAATGTCACTCGATGCTCTGTCCCTACCACCCGTCCTAAACATCTGAGTGTCCCAGTCTATATCTGGTAAATTGAAATCTCCACCTAAGACTATAACATGCTGAGAAAATTTATGTGAAATGTATTCCAAATTTTCTCTCAGTTGCTCTGCCACTAATGCTGCTGAGTCGGGAGGTCGGTAAAAGGAGCCAATTATTAACCTAGTTCGGTTGTTGAGTGTAACCTCCACCCATAATAATTCACAGGAACTATCCACTTCTACTTCACTACAGGATAAACTACTACTAACAGCGACGAACACTCCACAACCGGTTGCATGCAATCTATCCTTTCTAAACACCGTCTGTACCTTTGTAAAAATTTCGGCAGAATTTATCTATGGCTTAAGCCAGCTTTCTGTACCTATAACGATTTTAGCTTCGGTGCTTTCTATCAGCGCTTGAAGTTCTGGTACTTTACCAACGCAGCTTCGACAGTTGACAATTACAATACCGATTGCTGCTTGGTCCCCGCATGTCCTGACTTTGCCCCGTACCCGTTGAGGCTGTTGCCCTTTCTGTACTTGCCCAAGGCCATCTAACCTAAAAAACCGCCCAGCCCACGCCACACAACCCCTGCTACCCGTGTAGCCGCTTGTTGCGTGTAGTGGACTCCTGACCTATCCAGTGGAACCCGAAACCCCACCACGCTATGGCGCAAGTCGAGGAATCTGCAGCCCACACGGTCGCAGAACCGTCTCAGCCTCTGATTCAGACCCTCCGCTCGGCTCTGTACCAAAGGTCCGCAGTCAGTCCTGTCGACGATGCTGCAGATGGTGAGCTCTGCTTTCATCCCGCTAGCGAGACTGGCAGTCTTCACCAAATCAGATAGCCGCCGGAAGCCAGAGAGGATTTCCTCCGATCCATAGCGACACACATCATTGGTGCCGACATGAGCAACCACCTGCAGATGGGTGCACCCTGTACCCTTCATGACATCCGGAAGGACCCTTTCCACATCTGGAATGACTCCCCCCGGTATGCACACGGAGTGTGAAGACCAGTTCATTTTCTTGTCATTGCGCACTCCAAGAAATTTAGTTGTTTCCGTTCTTTCTATTGGCTGATTACCACATGTCACACTCATCTCTCTCTCTCTTTTTCTGTTTTTGTACAGAACTGAATAAAGCTGGTCTTACTGGAATTTAATGAGAGACAATTCACCTTGAACCAATTAACCACATCAGAAAGTAGAGATTAATGAGTTCCTCAAGATTACTGTCTGTTCTACTGCTCATAAAAATTGTGGTATCATCAGCAAATAATGTAAATTTACATGGCAGGCTTGTACATGATGGTAGGTCATTTATAAAAATCAGGAATAATAGTGGCCCAATAATTGAGCCCTGAGGCACTCCACATGTAATGGAACTCCATTCAGAATGCGAGGAAACATCACATACTCCACCCGAGCTATTCAAGACAACTTTTTGTTTTCTATCTTGGAGGTACGACTGTACCCAATTGCCCGCAACACCACTTATTCCTACTAATTTTGCTTTTTGCTAGAGACACAGACAAACACTTTGGATAAATAACAGAAGACATCAAGTGCTAGGATTTTTTCATTAAGGGTTTCTAGGACTTCATTTGCAAGTGCATAGACTGCGTCTTCTGTTGAATGGCCGTTTTGAAAGCCAAATTGGCTCTTGCTGAGGACTCCATTCTTCATGAGATGATCAGTAATTCTTACATGTATTAGCTTTTCTAGAATTTTGGAGAAAGCTGTCAGCAAAGAGATAGGTCGATAGTTAGTTAGTTCAACTTTATCACCGTTTTTGTACACGGGGTTCACCATGGCATACTTAAGTCTGCTGGGAACAGCACCTTTCTGAAGGGAAGCACTGAAAATATGACAGAGAATGTCCCTTATCCAGACACAAGAATATTTCAATAAATTACTAGATATATTATCCACCCCTGCAGAGTTCTTACTTTTTAGAGACATGATGATTTTTTGAATTTCTTCTACAGTGACAGGAATAAGGTGCATTTCTGAAATTGTGTTTGGATATACTGCTTGACAAAGAGTTATAGCTTCATCAACATTGGGCTTGCAACCAATCTGTTGAGTTACTGATAGGAAGTGTTTATTGAAAATCTCAGCCACAGTTTTGGGGTTATCTACTAGGGTACCATCATATCTGATTTTATTTACATCTTCTTTGCTTGTTGTATCTCTTCCTGTTTCTTTTTTTACAATGTTCCAAATTGTTTTTATATTATTATTAGAATTATCTATTGTCTTCTCATAATAAAGGGCTTTTGATTTCCATATTAGTTTCTTTAAAATTTTACGGTATAAACTATAGTGTTCCCATTTTTCTAAATTACATAATCTATTGCAGCATAAGTTTCCCTTTTGGTTTTACATGATCGTTTTATACCTTTTGTAATCCAAGGGTTACTTACAGAATTGGAAGCACTCTTTCTGACCCATTTCTTGGGAAATATTTCTTCAAAAAGAGCATAGAATTCATTTATGAAACAGTTAAATTTAGTATCAAAATTATCATGGCTGTATACTAAAGACCAGTCCATTTGCTGCAACCTACGGTTGAAAGTTTCTTTTGCCTCTTCATTCATTACTCTTATGAATTTCCATTGAGGAAACTCTTTTTTGAACAGATTAACATCATACAGAGTGAGAATTTGTCCATCATGATCTGAAAGCCAACTTATAACCTGCCTGACAGTATAATTCTGATGTCTACTTACATCTAAAAAAATGTTATCAATTATAGTTTGGGACTTGGATGTAATTCTTGTTGGGAAGTTTATTACTGATATCAGATTATGTAAGGTCATCACAATCTCAAAGTCAATTTTATTCTTATTTTCTGTCATAAAGTTTATATTCAAATCACCTAAAACTACAATATCCTTTGCTTTTGAAAGTGACCCTGACAGAAGCAGTTCCATTAAATGTAGAAAAGTTTTTATGTCACCTGAAGGAGCCTTGTAGACAGCCAACACTATTATTGTGTAGAATTTAGCTATTATTTCTGTTGCACATGCCTCAAATTGTTGTTTCACACAATATTTCTTAATATCTACAGCTTTGTATGCTACACTATCCTTAATATAAATTGCTACTCCACTTTTGTCTTTACTTTCCCCACAATAGTGTGTTACTAAACTATAATTTACTATAGATGGCAAGGCACATTTATCAGTAACATGTTGTTCAGTCAAGCACAAAATCTGAGCATTATTGATAATGTCCTTTTCATTAATGTTGATAAGAAGTTGATCTGTTTGGTTTAAGAGGCCCCTTATATTTTGATGAAAGAAAGAGATACCTTCCTCTTGCTTTTTTCATTCTATTAGTGCTGTTACCTGACTGAGAATCGACTGGAGGCTGCCTTGAGACAGGAGGCAGGAGACACTTGACACTACCTACTGTTGTCCCTTCTTTTTCTTCAGGTGCACACATAAAAAATCGTTGAGATGAGAAGGAGGCTAAGCATTTCGTTTGCCCAACAGCCTTCTATTTGTTGTTGTCGATGGTGATGTTGTTTCTGACACTCCAAATCTTAGTTCTGCCACTACTGCTGTGTTTTCTTGTGAACTTGGAGTTTTCTCGTTTTTCTTGTTTTCGTCTACAATAATATTTGGATAATGAGGAACTGTAGTTCTTTTGTAGTTGAAATTGCTGTCCACTGTTCATTCTGTTAATATTTCGTCTTTATTTACATGCTTTGCTAGTGCTGATGATGGTTCTAAAGCTTTTACCTTTCTTGGAAGTGTTTTCGTTATTGAATCAGGTGATGGCGATGCAATTATCGTTTTGAATTTATTTTGGTGGTTTTTTTATTACCTTGGTTATCAGGTTTGCCAGATAGTCTTTCCCCAAGCCATCCAGGTGAAGTCCGTATTGCATGTGGAATCTACGTCCAATATTGCATATCAACACATTTCACGTTTTTAAAATGTCTGCAGATTTTTGTAGACTGATTGTTGGCACTTTTTATTTCTCTGTTAACACATGACTATCTTACGAGATCATAGCGATGCAGAATATTGAGCATTATTACGTTAGTGTGAGTGAGGTTCTTCAGACACTGTTTAAGATCATGCGTTGCACTCTTTGTTTCATTTTTGTAGATGTTGTTTGCGCCTCCCAGAAGTACAACGAAGTTTTTATCGTGCAGATTTTTTGACTCTATGGATGCAGTCCTTTTTTTTAACTTTGCTAAGTGGGGCTCCCGGTTTCACTATACCACATGAATATGGTTTAGTTGTTTCTTTTAGTTTACTTCCAAGTCCACGACCATGGCTGTCTGAAAACACAAACAGTTTGGCTGTTATTGGAGTTCACAATGTGCGAATCGTTTTGTATTGTTTTACTAAACACTTCGGCACAATTTTTGGTCGGCACATCTACACTGACCTCATTCACGCTTGTTTGCATCCATAAATTTTCTTCTCTTACCTTATTCACTGTGCCTTTATGCTTTTCCCATCGTTCATACGAACTTTAAGTTGCATTTTCACTATCGGCAGTTGAAAGTACTTGAAATATGTTTTTGTGCACAAAGCTTGCGTAACTTTAGCAGGTTTTCCCAATTTGCACTTTAGTCTTGCTGTTATTGCACCTTACATTTGACCACCTTCAGTAACAGGCAAACTATCCCAGATAGCACAGTAAGTCGGTTTCAAACTTGTTTCCAGATGTAAAGTTCAAGTATATAAGCTTGATCAAAGCTGGAATATTCAGGCCTGTTAGTTGGATTCAAGCTTGAAACAAACATCAAAGTTGGCAGAGTTCAAGCTATATTTCAAGCTTGACTTATTGAGTTTGGCTCCAGCTGTATCTACATAAGTGGAATACAGCCTGGTATTTACAGCCTGTTTTAAGCTACAAAATTATTAATCTGAATTTATTGAACCTAATAAATTAAATAAATATCACAATGGAAATGGTGTGAAAAAAATTATCAAGACATGTATGTTTAAATTTTTTATTTTCAAAGTGTTTAAAATTGTTTTATTTTAAAATTTAATTATTCTGAAGCCCTCTGGCCCCAGCACACAGACCAGTGCAGGATCAAATATCACTGACTTCTGCCGGTATAATGATCCTGCAACAGGTAAAAGAAAATGTTAGCCATACCTAAACATAAAAAATGTAAACAGTTGAAACTGATCAACCTAAATATAATTTATGCCCCACATTAGCAAAATAACTTCAAACTCACTGATGTAGTAAGAATCATTAACTAGTATAAACGTTACTGAGTAACCAGCTGCTTCTGGTGACTTCATTCCAAAAAGTTTTTAAAGTAATTTGAAATAACTTTTTGTTTGAAATTTTAAAGTAAAGATGACATTTGCATAATTTTGCGATGACTTCATGAAGAAGCCACACATCACTATTTCTAACAGTTTCAGGGCCATTTAATCTGAATTATAATGAAACAATTACTTGAAATCATATACACCTCATACTGTAAGTTTGTAAGGAAACTACCGTTTAGAAAAACGTAGACATTTTATTCTATCCACAATTATTTTTTGGCAAGTAAAACTGAATCAAAATGAAATAAAAGATGAAATCGAAATGAATTTAAGAAATTACCAGTTCAGTGGAACTGAAATGTAAAAGAACAAAAAATGTTCTCCTTGTCATGTTTTAATATTGCCTTTTATTAGATTTCAGTCACATTACGAATAACAATAAAAGTAAGACGTACCAGTAGGCCTTGCAGTATTATTTCACCTAGGGAACAACAAAATTAAGAGCAATTGAAGACCAGTCAAAGCTACGCAAATAAAAAAGACTGACACCTATGTAGTGACTGGTTCTTGATGCATTTTTTCCCATTCACCATGTCATTACTATTTGCATTCGCAAAGAAACTTTTCACACTTCACGATTATTCATTCATGGTGTGACACACGCGAGTATTTACAAGTAAACAAATGTATTAGGTCGATATATATAAAATGGCGAGATTTTAAAAAGGTAAAATAACATTAAGTTTTAATTTATTGGTGCCACGTACTAGAGAGCTAGTTTAAAATGACCTCTTTTTGCTGAACAACTTGTAATATGTTTTCTTAGCTGGTAATCCATTTCATTTTCTTTACGTCATGTAATAATATTTAACATTTGTAATATTAACGTACCACTAGAGAAAAATGCACCAGCGTACCTGTAATAAACTATATATCTTCTTCAGACACGGTGTAGCAGTAAGGCAGGGGATGCCACACACTTTCCGAACTATTTTCCAGTATAAAACAAACTTCACAACAGTCAACAATCATTAACACATGTCACAAAAATAAAATGGCCGTAAACCTAGCAGAGTCAGTGCAAGGCTTATAAACGCTTGTGGCGCTTCCCGTGGACGTCTATGGAAGCTATGCTGCGCGCGCATCTGCTGTACAGCCTTCCAGGGAAATTACAGTTTATTTCAAGCTTGGGAAAATTATTTTAATTCAAGCTAAATTTTTACAGCTTGATGTAAACTGTGTAACAGATTGATTTTTCAATCTTGAATTTTCAACTGAACCTAAACTCAATATCCACCTTGAAATAAGCTGTGTTACAGGTTGATTTTTCAATCTTGAATTTTCAACTGAACCTAAACTCAATATCCACCTTGAAATAAGCTTGAGTGCTAGCTGGGATCTCGCGCAAGTTTTAATGTTTTCAGTTCATTATTTTCTTGTCGTATTTTCAAAATATCCATTTTCAAACTGCCTATTATGAACTGTAAGCTCGTTATGCGTTCATTCAGTTCCGTAATTTCGCCTTTACAATTTTCACACAATTTATTTTTTACAGCAAAATTTATGTTTTTCTGGAAGGACACTTGCTTAACTTTTACGCTAGCCGCCATCTTGAAGATGAGGAGGTGAAAAATTCATTCTGGAAATTTTTACATGATACTGTAATGAAAATTCAAATGGACGTAGGATGTATATTGCTTTAATATATTACATGTTTTCCTGAAAAGTTCTTGACCAATTTACTTCAGATGTTACACAACAATCTCTTAAAATTTTTACGCACTACTCTAATGAACATTCGGACAGATATAGGCTATATCTTTTTATATATAAATTTATGTGTAATATATAAAGGGATGCCTCATCCTGAAAAGTTCTTGACTGATTTACTTCAAATATTTACATATTGCTCTAATGAACATTCGGATAAAAATCTCAAAAATTTCGTAAACAACTTATTTCAAATTTTTACTTGATACTCTAATGAACATTCAGGCAGACATTTTTATTAATGTGTATAATACATAATTATATGTGTGATGTATAAAGTACATGCGTTGTTACCAAGAGTTTCAAAAAGTTCATGACCAATTTACTTCAAAATTTTATGCGATACTTTAATCAACATTCAGAAGGACATAAACTAAATATTTTTTATGTATATAATGTGAAAATGTATACTAAATACAGAAAGGGGAAAAGTTGTTTTCAAAAATCTCAAAAAGTTCTTCAGATTTTTATGTTCTTGAAACTTCCCCAGGCTGTGGCTAAGCCATATCTCTGGAATATCATTTCATTCTGTCATACTAGTTCTGCAAGATTTGCAGGAGAACTTCTGTAAAGTTTGGAAGGTAGGAGGTGAGGTAGCGATAGAAGTAAAGATGTGAGAGAGGTCTACATTTACATCTATACTATGCAAACCACTGTGAGACACATGGTGGATGGTATGTCCCATTGTATCAGTTATTAGGGTTTGTTCCTGTTCCAATCACATAAGGAGTACAGGAGGAATAGTTGTTTGAATGCCTCTGTGCGTGCAGTAAATGTTCTGATCATATCCTCATGTCCCTATGAGAGCAATACATAGAGGGTTGTAGTATATTCCTAGAGTAATCATTTAAACCTGATCTAGAAATTTTGTTAATAGGCTTTCTCAGGATAGTTCATGTCCATCTTCAAGAATCTTTCAGTTCAGTTCCTTCAGTATCTCTGTGACACTCTCCCCACAGATTAAACAAACCTGTGACCATTTGTGCTGCGCTTCTTTGTATATGTTCAATATCCCCTGTTAATCCTATTTGGTATGGGTCCCAGACTCTAGAGCAATATTCTAGAACTGGTCGCACAAATGATTTCTAAGCAATCTCCTTTGTAGACTGTTTGCATTTCCCCAGTACCCTATCAATAAACCAAAATATATCACCTGCTTTAGGCATGAATGAACCTATATGATCATTATGCTTCATATCCCTAAAAAGTGTCACACCCAAGTATTTGTATGAGTTGCCCGATTCCAACAGTGATTCATTGGTATTATAGTCACAGGAGACCATATTTTTTCATTTTGTGAAGTGAAAAATTTTAGATTTCTGAACATTTAGAGGAAGTTGCTAATCTCTGCACCAAGTTGAAATCTTATCGAGATCTGGCCGTATATTTATGCAGCTTCGTTCAGATAGCACTCGGTTATAGGTAACTGCATCATCTGTAATAGCCAGATTTTAATTTTAAAATTGTCTACAAGGTCGTTAATATACGATATGAACAGTAGGGGTCCCAGCACACATCCGTGAGGCACACCCAAAGTTACTTTTACTTCTGACAATGACTCTCCATCCAAGATAACATGCTATGTCCTCCCTACCAAAAAGTCCTCAATCCAGTCACAAATTTCACTTAGTATCCCATATGATCATACTTTTGATAATAAGCATAGATCTGGTACTGAGTCAAATGACTTTTAGAAATCAAGAAATACTGCATTTACCTGGTTGCCTTGATCCAAAGGTTTCAGTACATCATGTTTTCAAAATTCATGCTGGTTGGCGTTTAGAAGGTATTCTGTTGAATATATCTCATTAGAGTCTCAGTCCAGTGCACAGAACTAATCTGCCATGGAGTTTAATATCAGTGCACACTTCACTGCAGAGTAAAAATACATTCTAGAAATTTTTACATGATACTCTAATGAAAACTTGAATGAACATAGGGTATATATTGCTTTAATATATTACATATTTAAATATATATGTAATATGTAAAGGGAAATGTTGTTACCAAAAAAATCTTGAAAACTTCTTGACTGATCTACTCCATATTTTTACACATTACTCTAGTAAACGTTAGGATGGACATGGGCTATATATTAGCAGAAAACTCAAAAAGATCTTTTACTCAGTACTCTAATAAACATTAAGACAGGTATAGGCTACATATGTTTTTAAACAACAGTGTACACTTTTTCTGTTAAAACCAACTGTGAGAAAGAAAATACTGAGCTGTTCTCTGCTATGAAAATGTATGGTTCTTTTTTTACCAGTCAGTGTTAAGTATAGTAGTGGGGCATTTAAACCATAACACAATTAGTTTCTCCCCATAGATATTCTTTCTCATTATATATAGTTTTAAACAAAAATTGTATATACAACAGTGTGCTGATTTGTTTTCTTACTCACTGTCAGTTTTCACGGAAAACAGGAAAGTTGTATGTATGACTTATCAGCTTGTGATTAAAGTGGAATTTGAATTTGCAATAACAATAAATAAGGCACTAGATCAGAGAGAGAGGGCAAAGAGGAGATAGAGAGATAAAGACAGAGAGAGAGAGAGAGGGGGGAGAGGACAGGGAGAAGGGGGAGAGGACATTAGCATATATATCCAATGCCCATACATATTTAGCAATTGTAATGCATTGCTGGGTTCACTAATTGAACCCTTGAGTGGGTGCACAATTTTTCATAAAATGGGTGGGCATATGGTGCACATTGTACATATATAAGGAATAGCTATCTTTATATTATCAAATGAAACATGTATTAGCAGAATCACAGTTTAATCATAGTTTGATTAAACAATGATAAAATAAACTTACAGCACATAGGTAAATCACTGTTTAATTAAACAAGAATAAAATAAAGCTTTCATTGCATCACTCTGTTGTTACCCTACAGTAATGACCCAACTGAAACATTAAGTAGCACAGTCACATCAGATCCCTGCCAACCACTTATTTGATACTAATTGTCTCTAAGGTAACTGTCTCATTATTGAATTGTGCTTTTATCTTGGAATATGTGTCATTTTTTTGGATGTTTTGTAAATTTTTTATCACCTCACTTTCTGTTTGTTTTATATTACTGTCACACACTTGGACTCATGATGACACAAATTATTGCTGAGTTAGATGAAGCAATAGTGAAGGAATAGGTAAGAGCTTGCAGTTGTAAAACAACATTGGAGCAGTACAAGACAATGTTATTTGTGTTTGGTGCAGTTTAAACACAGGAGCACCCAGTCAAAAGGCAAACTTCTTCACTATTGTCCCTTGGGCTATAATTGAACTTACACTCTATTTGATGTAGCAAACTACTGGTACTCAGTAAATGAAACTCTTCTTGCAACTCAGAATATACTTCTTGCACTTGTTCAGAACACTTGTTTGTGCATATGGCTGTTCCATTTTTGTTTATACATTTCAGCCATTTGCTTGTTCAAATTACTTGTTCCGAATGCTAGTTTATGCATTTGGCCATTCTGTTCATTTGTTGATCTGTTTCATTCATTTATTTATCCAAATTACTTGTATTCTCTTGTATCATCATGAAGGGTTTTAGTACTGAAGCTATTTCTTCTACCTCTATTGTAAGAGCCATATTTAAATTCATCAAACCAAATAATTGTACAATAATCAACTTACTTTTTCAGCTCTGCAGTCAAACTGTAGCAGTTGCTGGATTCCTTTGTCTACCAACATTAGCAGCATTTAATGAACTTATAAAAGGAAAGAAACTTGTGTTATATCCCCACAATTGTGGAAACCTCAAGTTATTGTAGATTGGACTCATTTTATATTACATACCAATTTGTTATTTCAATAGTAAATCTTCAGCCAAAGTTCTCCTTGGTGCAGGTTACAGTTTATTTCCAATACTTATATACTCATGTCAAGTTTATTCCCAACTCTGGTCACTAATGGATTCAACACATTCAGTTTTTTTTCTGTCTACTTGATCTGAAATTTGATTCTGTCTGGTGCTGTGGGCAGCAGCAGTGAGGCTGTGGGTAAAGGGAGTGAAGAGGAGCAGAGGCAAGAATGATGACCTCCATGTGGTGTGTGGAAGTCTCACTCACAGCTTTGCTGTCAGTACGTGTGTACAAGTGCCACATTCTTGATTGCTGACCTAAAGTCAGTATTGATGAATGTCATTTGCTGTGAGCGGCCTTTGCACAGAGCATGCTAAGCCAAAGCTACAGAGTGGCTACAGTCTCCATGGGTGTCACTGCCAAGAATACACAAAACTGATTCTGGTGAATGTTAGTAGTCTTCATTAATTTCAAGAATTTTGACATGATGCCTGTGAGGAGCAACATATGTTACAGAGACTGAGCAAGGTGGTTGAGGTGGCACAGTGGTTAGCACACTGGACTTGCATTCAGGAGAATGAAGGTTCAAATCCGCTCCCAGCCATCCAGATTTAGGTTTTCCATGATTTCGCTAAATCACTCCAAGCATATGGCGGGATGGTTCCTTTGAAAGGGCATGGTCGATTTCATTCTCCATCCTTGAAACACTGACTGTGTGCTCCATCCCTAATGACTTCGATGCCAATATTAATCCCTAATCTTCCTTCAGATGTTATGGGAGTATGTGTGCAGAGCCCCCATATCTAATGCTGATGAACAGCAATTTCACTACTGATTCAGAACATTTATAAGACTGAAAATAAATTTCTTTAATGTTTCTAAATGGTAACTGAAATAATTTTCTCATTTACTATCAGTTTTCCTTTAGTTAATTCTTGAGTATGATATCTGATAGCAACAACTGCATCCCCTTAGATATTTATTATGACAGTTAGTTTATCATCTATTACACTCTGAGCAACAGTGATTTACCAAAGTAGCAGTTAAAACAAAATTGGCAACATGTTCTTTCTATAGTGTGTCTGGTCAGCTTTTACCTGAACTATGAAAGTACAAAAAAACTCCCAAATTCTGCTGGTTGTTGTGATTTATTTAGAGGTAAAATTAGCTGGAGAACTTGGTGGAGCTAAACTACATATGCTCGTACAGGGCGGCTACCTCTTAGCATATAGGGGGTGTTTAAAAAAATGTCACTTATCCGTACTACAGGAGGTAGTATAGGTCCAAACTAGAAGGAAAGTTCCAATGACTACGTGCATGGAAACAAATATCTGTTGAGATATTGACCAGTCTGTCCTCTCATCCCATCTGTCTGTTGCATAGAAGTAGACACTTCAGGCAGGGGGTGCATGTGGTTACCGTACATCCTGAAACATTCTTTAGCCCTTCTTCAGAGTGAATCATGTGCTCTTTCATATACATCTGCATCCATTCATATTATGTCACATGCATTGTTCACATACTCCTGTAATGTGGACATATTGTTGGTGGGTTGAGCACACACTAATGCATTTAAATTTCCTCATAAAAAAAATCCAATGGATTCAGGTGTAGAGAATAGGGAGGCCATGCTACCAGACTTCCTTGACCATTCCATTGCCTGTGAAGGTGATCAGGTGATCGGCATGGTAGCAAGTTACATGGTTAGCTCTTCCTGTGTTGTTTTATAGCTCTACACATACATGTACATGGCTACTCTGCAAATCACACTTAAGTGCCTGGCAGGAGATTCCTCAAACTACTTTCACAATAATTCTCAGTTATTTCAGTCTCAAACAGCATGTGGAAAAAACCAACACCCATATCTTTCTGTGCGAGCTCTGATTTCCTTTATTTTATTACGGTGATTGTTCTCCTTCTGTAGGTCAGCATCAACAAAATATTTTTGCATTTGTAGGAGAAAGCTGTTGATTGAAATTTCGTGAGAAGATCCTGATGCAACAAGAAATGCCTTTGTTTTAATGATGTCCACCCCAAATCCTGCCCCATGTCTGTGACACTCTCTGCCCTATTTCTCAATACTACTCCATTAATACTATCTGATAAAGATCCCACACCATGCAGCAATACTCCAAAAAGAGGACAGACAAGCATAGCGTAGGCATTCTCTTTAATAAGTCTGTTGCATCCTCTAAGTGTCCTGCCAATAAAATGCAGCCTTTGGTTCCCCTTCCCCACAACATTTACGTTGTGTTCTTTTGAATTTAAATTGTTCTTAATTGTAATTCCTGCATATTTTGTTACAATTATGTCCTTTAGATTTGATTGGTGTATCATGTAACTGAAGTTTAATGGATTGCTTTTAGCACTCATGTGAATGACCTCACACTTCATTATTTAGGGTCAACCGACAATTTTTACACTGTACCGATATATTATCTAAATTGTTTTGCATTTTGTTTTGATCTTCTGATAATTTGTAGATGATAAATGACAGTATCATATGCAATATGCTCAGATTGTCTCCTAAGTCATTTGTATAGATAAGGAACAACAAGGGGCCTATAACACTACCTGGGCGGAATGCCAGAAATCACCTATGTTTTACTCAATGTCTCGCAATCAATTAGAGTGAACTGTGACATCTCCAACAGGAAATCATGAATTCAGTCACATAACTAAGACAATATTCTATAAGCATGCAATTTGATTACGAATCACTTATGAGGTATGGTGTCAAAAACCTTCTGGAAATCTAGAAATACAGAATCAATTTGAAATCCTTTGTCAGTAGCACTCAACACTTTGTGTGAGTAAAGAGGTATTTGTGTTTCACAAGAAAAATAGTTTCTAAACCCTTGCTGACTTTGTGTCGATAGACTGTTGTCTTCAAGGTAATTCGTAATGTTCAGATACAAAATATGTTTCAAAGTCCTGCTCCATATTGATGTTAACAATATGGGCATATAATTTAGTGAATCACTCCTATTGCCTTTCTAGAATATTGGTGTGATCTGTGCAACTTTCCTGTCCTTGGGTATGGATCTGTAGTTAGTAGTGCTAGAATGGATAGGATGTTATGTAGTGTGTGCAGGTGCAGGAGGAGCTAGCTGCAATTCATGAACAGCTGAAGACATTTTTGGCGACAGCAACCATCTTTGGGCTGCTTCTGTGGGTTGTAGTGGTAGCAAAGAATCTGGCATGTCGCATGGGACACCTCAGGTGTCGTTTGTTTCGTCCACAGGCTCTGCTGCCAAGACACCTCGCAGAGCACCCAGTGTGGTGGATCCTCTCTCACTGCAGGAGGAATGGCAGATGGTAACATGTTCGCATCCCTTGAGGTGAAGAGTCATCGTGGAGACTGACCATCTGGCCTCTTACATCCATTCACCCTGTGAATGGTCAGCTGCCTGGTCATTCACAAGGGAGGGGGTGCTAGTTAGATACATTATGGAGTCCCTTAGGAAAATGGGATACAGGATTGGAAAGAATTCCGATGTTTATTTGGTATATGTGCCATAGGGAGAGGGCTCATCTGAGATGTGGAGTAGGCTGTACCTATGGCTATCTGGTGTGAGGGTGCAGTCATCTGCAAGTTGTAGATCACATCGGCTCTAATGATGTCTGTTGCTTCGGTTCTGAGGCCATTCTCAGTCCGTACAGAGGTGGCTGGCAGAAATGGTGAAGTCTGCTGGACTCGCGTGCACGGTGCAAGCAGGGATTGCAATTTACAGCATCATTCCTAGACATGATCGGGGTCCATTGGTACAGAGCCAAGTGGAGGGTCTCACTCAAAGGTTCCATTGATTCTGTGACAGTTGATGTGCAGAGAGCAAGATGAGACCACATAAACAGTAAAGACAATTTTACAGTCAAAGTTTTAACAGTATATTGTAGAAATATTCACAGAGAGTCAGTTGTCAGTTGTGTGGAGATACCCAGTTCATGCAATAGCTGTTGGAGGTAATTTTAACCCATTGAATACAGTCTGGGACATCTATGGATTCATTTTAGGTAGTACAGACAGGCAGTCTTGTGAAGTATTTTTGACATATTTTCTGAACTGTCTTGAGCAACTAGTCCGACATCCCAAATGCAATGGAAATATTTTAGACATATTAGCTATAAATAGGCCTGACGTTATTGACAGCGTCAGTGTAGAGACAGGGATTAATGGTTGTAATGTCTTCATTGTGATAATGGTTATTAAAGTTAATAAATCCATCAAGAAGGTGAGGAGAGTATTTTTGCTGGAAAGAGCAGATAAGCAGTTCTTAGCATCCCACTTAAACAGTGAATGTGCAGCATGTAGTGTCAGTATGATGGGTGTAGAGGAGTTATGGACAAAGATTAAATGAACTGTAAATCACACACTGGAGAAGTTTCCATTGAGTATTTGGATTAAAGATTGAAAAGACCGACTGTGGTTTGATAACAAAATTCAGCGAATTTGGAGAAAGTAGCAACTGTTATACTCTTGGTTAAAAAATGAACACACATTTGATGATAGGCAAAAGTTAGTAGGAATTCTTGCATCTGTAAAAAGACTGCTGCATGAAGCATTCAGCAATTACCACCATCATACGTTAGCAAAAGATCTTGCCAAGAACTCTAAAAAATTATGGTTTTATATAACATTGCTAAGCAGGTTGAAGGCTTCTATCCAGTGATCGCTGACAACTCTTGTATGCAATAGAAGGCAGCAAAGGAAAGCTAAAGTTTTAAATGTTGCATTTAAGATATCATTCATCCAGGAGTATCATACAAATGTACCGTTGTTTGACAGTCCATTAGACTCCTGCGTGAAGCCCATAGTAATACACATTCATGGCATAGAGAAGCAACTGGAAGAGTTGGAAACGAATAAGCAGCCTTCTTTAGATGGTATCAGTTTTATAGAGAGTGCTTTACAATATTGGCCCCTTATTTAGCTTGCATTTATCTGAATCTCTACCCAGCACAAAACTCAAAGTGACCAGAAGAAAAGTGCAGAGATATCTTGCGAACCATGGATCAAGAGCAACCTATATTTACATAGCTGCTTTTGGGACTTCTATGAAGCAAAGTAAATTGATTGTTAAAGTGGACTATTGGGTAGTAATCACACACAAACAAGGGGAACCCCTGACTTCAGTTGACTTGAAGACATGTGGGCTAAACTCAGACCAGAAAACAATAAAAAAACATTTTCTGGTGGGAGAATTGTTGTTAAAGGTTAAACATCTTGAGGATTATCCAGTTGTCAATGAGTTGATTAACACTCCTAATTATAGAAAAGGGGTTTGTGTCATGCATATATGTGATACATATGAATACATGTGAACTTTGGGAAGAATAAGAGAGTGATAGTGTACTGACATTAGGCATATTAAGAAGAGAATTAGCAGTGAGTTGCAAAAGATAATGTCTTTTTTATGTTCACATTCAATCTCTCCAAGCAGCCATAGTCAATCACAACAGGATTTGTCTGCCTTAGGGTGCACTCTTAATGTACCCATTTGTTAAAGTGCTTCAGGTGCCAGGGATTTTGACACACTCATGTTGTGTCACTTAATTAGTGATATTTTTGTTCCAATTATCATAATTGTGATCTCTCGCTGTGAAGCTGAACATTTCAGCTAGTTTACAATTGTAATAAACTTCTTCAGTGACAAATTTGAAAACATGCTGTCATTTATATAACCATATTTTGCATAAATCTTAGGCTAGAACTTGTGCAAAATAATCTGACCCCTGTGCAGAAACGGTCTCATCTTGAGCACCATGTGAGTCCACCCCTGTGTTCTGAAGGGACGGCTGTCTCAGTCAACAGCTACCTACCGACCTGCACACTCTGAGAATTCTTGTTGCTATCTCTGTGGTACACTGCATGGCACAGCAGCCTCTGTGCTCCGGTATGTACAGGGAAATTCTTTCATAATTAGGCACTTGAGATTCTAAGCAGTGATATTATGAGGAAAGTCAAACGAGGAAGCAAGAATCCATAGGGACAGCTGCCTCAGTCAACAGTCACCTACTGACCTGTGCTCTTTGAGAATTCTTGTTGCTATCTCTGTGGTACATTGCATGACACAGTAGCCTCTGTGCTCTTTATGTACAGGGAAATTATTTCATAACTAGGCACTTGAGATTCTAAGCAGTGATATCAAATTTGTATCAGAAAAGGCAAACGAGGAAGTGAAAATCACATAAAAAAGCATGCTTGAGAGTGTTGCAGGAAATATTAGTTATTCAAATTTCACTATAAGTAAAATAAAGAAAGAAGGGAGACAATGTAGCTATAAGCATGTCCCAGGGGTTCACTACTTTAGGAAAGTTGCAGAAAAAAGAGAAGGAAATTTTATATTTATATATTATTGACAAACAGGTAGTCAGGGGACTGACACATAATTTTTTACATTTTCATTATCGTAGTAACCAATTTTGTCTGCTGTGCTACACTTTTCAACCCCTTCTTGTTTTATGTGATTATCTTCAGGAAGGATGTGGTCCAGCTTGCTTTGCTTTGGTTGACCATTTGTTTATACAGCTGTTACTTGTTCAGAACTCTAGTGGGAAACTGTCAACGTTAACATTTATATTTGTTGAATTATTGGTTGTCCTGACATAACCTGTTCACACAATCATCTGTACAGCTGCTAGCTGTGGCTTACAGATTAAATGAGATTGGCATTTGTATGTTGGCTTCAGCTGTTAAACTGCAACTCCCCTACTGTGTCTTTCCCATTCACAATAGACCCCCACCACCACTGTTTCCCCCTCCTCTACCACAATGTATGCCCATGTATAAACTAAATTATTTTGTATACGCCCTACTTTATTTTTTTTTTCTTTTTGCCATTTATGATCTACTCTCTGTCTCTGTCTCTCTCTCTCCCTCCATCCCTCCCTTCCCCTCCATCTCTGCTTCCCCATCACACACACACACACACACACACACACACACACACACACACATGGATTTATATAATTTTGTCAATTAATTGTTTGTTTTCATTGTTATATATATTTGTCGCATTGTATACTGAGAAATTCTTCTATGAAGTAGAAGAGGTTGCCAAAAAGACATGATTTCAATTTCTGTTTGAAGTTAGCTTTATTATTTATTAGAGTACTCATATCACTGAGTGATTGTCACCCCTCAAGAGGCTCTCAAGGACCTCATAATAGAACTCTCTGACTCATTTCTTCAACTAGGAGACTTAAACACATACAATGTGCTATAGAACTCATATGCTTGCCCCAGGAGTTTAATTGGTTGTTGAGTGTCTCAGTAACTGTGTGTCCTCAGTCCTGGCATTCATACTTTTTTAGCTCAGCTACAAGATCACCACAACTGACAATGTCTCATTCTGCTTCCAACCCTCACAGATCCTTCTCAGTGGGAACTTATTGATCACATTCATTTTAATGACCTCTCCAATTCTGAATTTATCTACCAGATGGAGTAGCTCCCAAAAGCAGGGCCCTAAGGTAGATCTTCAGAAGAGCAAAAAGCAAACTGGATGCTGAACAACCAGTTGTCTTTTTTTCAGCTACTGATGATTTTTTTTTAAAGAATTCATTTACTTTCAATTTGGCCCAATTTTAATGCATGTTTTTTCACCAAATTGGTCTAGAATACTTACAAAGTAGTATTTGGCAATTATTTTTTATTTGTGTGCTAGGCAATAAAAAAGGACTCTTCCAGCACAGAAAACACTGACCATGATGTTTCAGACATCAGACTTCATCTTTCATGGTCCAAGGCCATCAGCAACCATCTTTTTGTGTCTGGCATGAGCTTTCCCTTCACAAGTACCAATAAAAACATAAAATCGATATGTTGGTATCTTCCATTTGCGCATCTTGCAGGGGTACTAAATCCTATTGTATAAATCTTTCTCACAGTTAATTATGCATGTAAAACATACATCACACTTTCTTTTGTTGTACCTATGTCACAGCTGTTTCATACACCATTAATCACCAATTATCCAATGTCATACTGTGCACTTTTTCAATATTTTCATGTGTAGTTGCATTTTTGATCCATTACACAAATTAGATTCATGAGAAATAAAGTAGTGTTGCATTAGTCACCTATTTCTTGCTTGTTAAAAAGATGTAGTGGACGTCTTGTAAGCCTCTACTAACTTTGGTTGAGTTTTCATGGGATCAGCTGTCAAAAACAATGATTAATTTCACATTTTCCTGTTCATTCATTGGATGGAACATATGTAATACAACTTCTTAAAAAATACATGAAAGAAAAATGCTCTTTCACAGATGAAGGTGACATTTGACTCATACAGACTTGTGGTCACATTTTGCGACCTGAACCAATATAACAAACACAGCATTTCATTGATATCAGTACTGTCTGTATGCAAGGTCTACATCTACATCTACATCCGTACTCCGCAAGCCACCTGATGGTGTGTGGCGGAGGGTACCCTGAGTACCTCTATCAGTTCTCCCTTCAATTCCAGTCTCGTATTGTTCGTGGAAAGAAGGATTGTCGGTATGCTTCTGTGTGGGCTCTAATCTCTCTGATTTTATCCTCATGGTCTCTTTGCGAGATGTACGTAGGAGGGAGCAATATACTGCTTGACTCTTTGGTGAAGGTATGTTCTCGAAACTTTAACAAAAGCCCGTACCGAGCTACTGAGCGTCTCTCCTGCAGAGTCTTCCACTGGAGTTTATCTATCATCTCCGTAACACTTTTGCGATTATTAAATGATCCTGTAACGAAGCGTGCTCTCCGTTGGATCTTCTCTATCTCTTCTATCAATCCTATCTGGTACGGATCCCACACTGTTGAGCAGTATTCAAACAGTGGGCGAACAAGCATACTGTAACCCACTTCCTTTGTTTTCGGATTGCATTTCCTTAGGATTCTTCCAATGAATCTCAGTCTGGCATCTGCTTTACCGACGATCAACTTTATATGATCATTCCATTTTAAATCACTCCTAATGCGTACTCCCAGCTAATTTTTGGAATTAACTGCTTCCAGTTGCTGACCTGCTATTTTGTAGTTAAACGACAAGGGAACTATCTTTCTATGCATTCGCAGCACATTACACTTGTCTACATTGAGATTCAATTGCCATTCCCTGCACCATGCGCCAATTCGCTGGAGATCCTCCTGCATTTCAGTACAATTTTCCATTGTTACAACCTCTCGATACACCACAGCATCATCTGCAAAGAGCTTCAGTGAACTTCTGATGTCATCCACAAGGTCCTTTATGTATATTGTGAATAGCAACGGTCCTATGACACTCCCCTGCGGCACACCTGAAATCACTCTTACTTCGGAAGACTTCACTCCATTGAGAATGAATGCTGCGTTCTGTTATCTAGGAACTCTTCAATCCAATCACACAATTGGTCTGATAGTCCATATGCTCTTACTTTGTTCATTAAACGACTGTGGGGAACTGTATCGAACGCCTTGCGGAAGTCAAGAAACACGGCATCTACTTGTGAACCCGTGTCTATGGCCATCTGAGTCTGGTGGACAAATAGCGCGAGCTGGGTTTCACACGACCGTCTTTTTCGAAACCCATGCTGATTCCTACAGAGTAGATTTCTAGTCTCCAGAAAAGTCATTATACTCGAACATAATACGTGTTTCAAAATTCTACAACTGATCGACGTTGGAGATATAGGTCTATAGTTCTGCACATCTGTTCGACGTCCCTTCTTGAAAACGGGTATGACCTGTGCCCTTTTCCAATCCTTTGGAACGCTACGCTCTTCTAGAGACCTACGGTACACCGCTGCAAGAAGGGGGGCAAGTTCCTTCGCGTACCCTGTGTAAAATTGAACTGGTATCCCATCAGGTCCAGCGGCCTTTCCTCTTTTGAGCGGTTTTAATTGTTTCTCTATCCCTCTGTTGTCTATTTTGATATCTACCATTTTGTGATCTGTGCGACAATCTAGAGAAGGAACTACAGTGCAGTCTTCCTCTTTGAAACAGCTTTGGAAAAAGACATTTAGTATTTCGGCCTTTAGTCTGTCATCCTCTGTTTCAGTACCATTTTGCTCACAGAGTGTCTGGAATTTTTGTTTTGAGCCACCTACCGCTTTGACATAAGACCAAAATTTCTTAGGATTTTCTGCCAAGTCAGTACATAGAACTTTACTTTCGAATTCATTGAACACCTCTCGCATAGCCCTCCTCACACTACATTTCGCTTCGCGTAATTTTTGTTTGTCTGCAAGGCTTTGGCTATGTTTATGTTTGCTGTGAAGTTCCCTTTGCTTCCGCAGCAGTTTCCTAACTCGGTTGTTCTACCACGGTGCCTCTTTTCCATCTCTTACAATCTTGCTTGGCACATACTCATCTAACGCATATTGTACGATGGTTTTGAACTTTGTCCACTGATCCTCAACACTATCTGTACTTGAGACAAAACTTTTGTGTTGAGCCGTCAGGTACTCTGTAATCTGCCTTTTGTCACTTTTGCTAAACAGAAAAATCTTCCTATCTTTTTTAATATTTCTATTTACAGCTGAAATAATCGATGCAGTAACCGCTTTATGATCGCTGATTCCCTGTTCTGCGTTAACTGTTTCGAATAGTTCGGGTCTGTTTGTCACCAGAAGGTCTAATATGTTATCACCACGAGTCGGTTCTCTGTTTAACTCCTCAAGGTAGTTTTCAGATAAAGCACTTAAAAATTTGTTTTGTAAAATTTGTTTTATTAAATAACAAATGAGTTGATCGGCAAAATTGGCCTGGTCCATGATTCCCCACCCTTTATATTTACTGGGTCTAACACTCTGTGACTGCTATCTGACTGGTTCAATTAGTGGTGTTAGTTAAGAAGAACGGTACAAATGGTTCAAATGGCTCTGAGCACTATGGGACTCAACTGTTGTGGTCATCAGTCCCCTAGAACTTAGAACTACTTAAACCTAACTAACCTAAGGACATCACACACATCCATGCCCGAGGCAGGATTCGAACCTGCGACTGTAGCAGTCACACGGTTCCGGACTGCGCGTCTAGAACCGCGAGACCACCGCGGCCGGCGGAAGAACGGTACAATAGGAAGTAAAAGTGATTCTGGAAAAGTAAAAAAGTACAACAGTGAATTTTTCAAAGATTATTTATATGTATAATTTGAATAATCTGCCTTAGTTAGTAAAGAAGTTACTATTTTCTGCACTACCTTCATATTAGGCTACAGGTAGATTGTTAGAATTGGTTTGGTTTGTGCTTGTTGTATACAACACAAAAAAAGCCTAACACGATAGTAGCATAAATGCCCATGGATATCAAAAACCTGAAGTTTCCTCCCTGTGTTATGCTGTCTTAATTTGCTTGAAATCACCTACAACATCTCACTCCAACCACACCAAAAGAATGATAACTGTCACAAGTTCACAGCTACACATGTAAGTAACTACATGCATAAGCAGTTATGTCAGCACAATGAAAGGTTTAGCTGCCACATCATGTCAAACAAAATACATACAGGATATCTGGAAACGATTCATCTGATTTCATAATGGTGTATCTTCTATATGAATGAATATAAAACTTGGGTGAATTTTAAATTATGCCTAGGAATGCAAAACAACCATTTAATTTTACTAGGGTATATCATTTACATTCATACACATGTAACCTTTGGGCACTTTCTACAATTAAAGTTAGTATCAAAAGTTTTCATTTATGTTTCACAAATGTTTAGTGTGTCCTGCACTGGATGCAGAACAGTAAACATTCAGACTATAATCAGACTTGTTCCATACATTTATGAGCATTTATGGAATTACTGCATACATCATTGCTGCTGTGTACCACTCTTGTTGGGAGGGAAGAAACATAGTCAGAGTCTTTCATAACTTAAAAAAAATCACATATCATGAAATCAGATGACCTTGGAGACCAGCAGTGCCCTGCCAGATCTGCCTCTTAATGCTGGTGTCACAGTACTGATGAAAAACCCACTGCACAGTTGCAACTGAAGTGCACTGGTTGAAACAGCATGCAAAATGCCTTTTGTTGTTGTTGCCATCTCTCCTCAATGCACATTGGGCAATGAAATAGCAAGCAAATGAGCATGTGAACTAGCTGCATCAGGGAGACCTCAACTGGCAACCACATGAAGCTACATCATGCAACTGGCACCAGAGTAAACTTTCAGTTTCAATGCATAAGTTAAAATCTACCCCAAATTTCTGTCTTCATTCATGTAGAAGATATAGTCTTGTGAAGTCAGCTAAATCTTTTTTAAACATCTTGCATTTTACATCCATAAGGAGGATGTAACTGGGATTGCTTGTTGCATAATGTAGGTTGTTAGACACAACTATAATTAGTTTAGCTTGCCTGTAATCGTATGTTGCCTGATCCTGATCCCAGGACTGTTGGGTGGATGGTCAGATACTTGCCAATGGAAAGGCTGAATCTTATCTTTAGTACCTTTAGTACAGGAATTAGTATAGGAAACAATCTATGAATACTCATTATTTTGGGGAGGAGTGGGGGTGGGGAGGGGGGAAAGAGAGAGAGAGAGAGAGAGAGAGAGAGAGAGAGATTTGTTTAGCGTATTCCATAAATTCGATCATGAAGTAGGGGGAGGAAAGAAGATGAAGACAGAGAGAGAGAGAGAGAGAGAGAGAGAGAGAGAGAGAGAGAGAGAGAGAGAGAGAGATTCATTTACTCATTCATCATATTCCATAAATTCCATCATAAATGAGAACCTTCATAGATGTGGAATGACTCAAGGTACAACTTATACAAAAAAGAACATACCCCCTTCCATTGATGGGACATTACTGTTTGTATTCATTTTTTAACCTCTCTATTGTGTCATTGTAGTATATATTAAGAGAGTGAAGTAGGTGCTAGAAATTGGATCAGGAATGAACTACTATTAAACAGCAACAAATGAACTCTCCTTACTACAGCTAAGCTTAACATAATGAAATTGACATGGAAGATGTGAACTTGCGTAAAGATGCTGCTTTTTCAGTTACAATAGGTAACCACTAGTTATGTTCTATTATCAGCTTCAAGATGACAGTGTTGGTAAATATCATATGAAAATAGTTGTATTATACTGTGGTAATAAAGTCATATTTACAATGAGTGTTGCTACATATCAAACAGCTAACAGAGGTCTTCAGTTCTTGAGTTTATATTGTCAGAAATTTTCGCTTAGTTGTGAATGTAAATGTATTCTAGTTTTTTTCTGTATATGGTATGAATGATTGTTGAAGATCTTGGCACTAGAGTACAAAAATCATACTCTGAAAACTAGACAAGAAGACAAAACTAACAATGTTATTGTTGTTGTGTGAATCATAAAACAGCTGGACTGATTTTTATTTTAGCAGCAAATACCATTAAGGAGTAAATATTTCTGGGAAGTAGCTGAGAAGATTTCAAGGTCTTTGCAAATACTTCTGCAATAATTTTGGTTACGTAATTAACATGGTATTCTTACAGTTTTGCTGAATAAATATTTTTTGAATTTTAGTTGCATTGTGCCAGAAGGTAATTCTGTAAGAAAACAGTGAATGAGCTCCCTCTTCTTCTAGTCACCACTATAAAATATTCTTCTAGTTGCTGAACTGAGCACCATCATTAATTTATCTCTTGTTGACTCCATTTTAGGTTGTTATTCAGCTAGACCCTAAGGAATGTTAGTGGCACATTGCACAAAGCATTCACATTCTGGAGGAAGATTTTTCAAATCCCTGTCTGGCCATTCAGATATAAGTTTCCTGTAATACAAAGGAAAATGCTAGGATGGTTCCCATGAAAAAGGCACAGCCAATTTCCTTCCCCAGCCTTTCCTGTTTTGAGCTTGTGCTCCATCGCTAATGACATGACTGCCAATGGTATGTTTAGCATAATATTCCTCCTATCCTTCCTTTTCTAAGGAATTTTACATTCTGGCACAATAAATGTATGACCATTAACGTATGTTTCTGGTATCAGTTGGTTATTTTTATTTGTTTTAAACACCAATCCTCAGAGAATCAAGACTTGAACTGTTGACTATGTAAGAGTTCATTTATGCTATTATTATCAATAGAATATTTGTCATTTGTCTTATTATGTAGACATAGCTGATCATTTTCAGTAAAAAAATGTTTTAATTTAAACACACAGCCTCATTAGCTACAATTTTATGACCATGAATCATATTACACATTTTAACATGTGTCCTATGCCCTTGTCAAATGATTAGGGCACTTATCTAATGAAATGAATAAATGACACTTATCTAATGAAATGAATAAATGACATTTCACATTTGCGCACCAGTTTTATGCCTGTACTGTTATGATGTGGGCTATGTAACTGTTATTGAGTGTGGATCCTTGATTAATATGGTTGTGTCAGCAACACACATTACAGTTTTTGAACAATCTTTAATCATTGGAAGGCCATTTATGTGATTCAGGTATAGGGATGAGTACAGTCCTAAACCTTGTCGGACTCCGCATTTTATGTTCCCCTCTTCTGAGATTAATTTTATTCCTATGTCATAGTTTGTCAGTGTGATTTTCTGCATTCTCTGGATCATTACTAAGTGCCTTCATTGAAAACTACCTAGAACAGATAGTTAGGAACCCCACTCTTGATGGGAATATATTGGATCTAATGGTAAAAAATAGACTTGACATCTTTGAGGATGAAACATCAAAACTGCTATCAGGGACCATGATGTGGTTGTGGCAACAATGATTACTGAAGTGCAATGGACAACTGAAACAAGCAGAAAGATATATATGTTCGGGGGGAAATCAGTTCTTCATCTCCTCAATGAAGAACTTGAAACTTTCAGCATAGGGCAGGATCATGTAGAGGTACTATGGCTAAAGTTTAAAAGAATAGTTGACCATAAGCTGGATAGATGTGCTCAGTAGAACAGTTCATAATGAAAGGGAACCTCTATGGTATACAGTCACTGTAAGGAAACTTCTAAAGAAACAGAGACTACTGGATAATAGGTGAAAAACAAAGAGTAGGGCTACAGGTAGACAGATGCTGAATGAAAAGCATTTGGCTGTCAAGAGAGCAATGCATGGAGCTTTCAGTGACCACTGTAGAAGAATATTGTTGGATGATCTTTCACAAAACCCAACGAAATTTTGGTCCTATGTAAAGGCTGTTAGAGGCACAAAAGTTAGCGTCCAGTCCCTAGTAAATAAGAAAGGAAATGAAATTTAGGATAGCAGGATAGCAAAGCAAAAATGGAAATGCTTAACTGTGTTTTCCAATGTTCCTTTACAAAGGAAAACATGGGAAAATTGCCCCAATTTAATCCTTGTACCACAGAAAAGAAGAGTGAAATAAGAATTAATGTCAGTGGTGTTGAGAAACTTCTAAAATCATTAAAATTGAACAAAGCACCAGGGCCAGATGAAATCCAGGTCAGATTCTATACTGAGTTTGTGGCTGAATTAGACCCTCTTCTAACTATAATCTGTCACACATGCCTTCAACAAAAAACCAAGCCCAGTTCTTGGAAAAAAGTACAGGTCACATCAGTCTAAAAGAAGGGTAGTAGAAGTGATCCACAAAACTACCTTCCAATATCCTTGACATCGTTGTAGAAACTTAGAACTTATTCTTAGCTCAAACATAATGAGCTATTTTGAACAGAATGACCTCTTCAGTGCCAACCAGCGTGGATTCTGAAAACATTGATCATGTAAAGCACTTTTCTCACATGACATACTGAAAGCTTTGGATCAGGACAGTCAAGTAGATGCAGCATTTCTTGGTTTTCATAAAGCATTCAAGTCAGTGCCACACCTATGCCTATTGTCAAAAGTATGACCATAAGGGTTATCAAGTGAAATTTGTTACTGGATTGAGGACTTTTTGGTAGGAAGGACACAACAAGTTATCTTTTATGGAGAGTCATTGTCAGAGTTAGTTAGTTAGTTAGTTACGTGTTCCATTGATCAATAGCACGGAAAAGCTCTTATGATGTGGGAAGTGTCAAATGCACAAGAAATGCACAAGGGAAACAAGTGTGTTCTCTTTTTTTCATATAGTGTTATACCTAAATATTTCTATTATCTATCCCATTCCCTTAAATGGCACAAAATGCATATATTATATCTCCAGATTTATTTACTCATATTCAAGAATTCATCTATGGTATAGAAGGAGTTGTCAAGGAGGTATGATTTCAATTTGTTTTTGAAACAGTCTGTCAGACATTTTACTTCATGTGATAATTTATCAAAAAGTTTTATAGCAGCATATTTTACCCCTTTCAGTGCCAAAGATAGGTTAAGTAAAGGATAGTGCAGGTCTTTCTTTTTTCTGGTATTGTAATCATGAATGTTGCTATTGATTTTAAACTGGTCCATGTTGTTGAGAAAAAATTTCATTATTGAGTAAATGTACTGTGAAGCAGTTGTAAGAATTCCTAAGCTTTTAAACAGATGCCTACAAGATGTGCGACTATGAACCCCACACGTTATTCTAACTACTTTCTTTTGAGCAGTGAATACCTTTTGCCTAAGAGTTGAGTTGCCCCAGAATATTATTCCATATGACATCAGAGAGTGGAAGTATGCAAAGTATGTTAGCTTACTAATTTCTACGTCCTCAAAATTGGCAATTATTCTGATTGCAAAAGTTGCTGAACCTAGTCACTTTAGGAGATCCAAAATATGACTTTTCCAATTAAGATTCTCATCTATATGTACACCCAAAAACTTAGCATGCTGTACCCTGGCTACTGACTTCTTTTGATGTGTTATGTTTATTGAAGGAATTATACTTTTTGCAGCAGAAAATTGTATATACTGTGTTTTTTCAAAGTTCAGAGCAAGCCCCTTTGCAGAAAACCAATTAATAATTTTTCCAAAGACCTTATTTGTATCATTTTCTATCGGACTTTCTTTTACTGGATTAATAATTCTGCTTGTATCATCAGCAAACAGTGTCAGTTCAGCATCTTGTTTCACATAAGAAGGGAGATCTTTCACATATATCAAGAACAGGAGGGGACCCATGATCGAACCTTGTGGAACACCTAATGTAATTTCACCCCAGTTAGATGAAGTGAAGTGGCCAACTCCTTTGAATCACATGAAGCATATAAAGAGACTTTTTGCTTCCTGTCCTGTAGATATGACTTAAACCACTCATATGCTGTTATATGATAGAATTGTAATTTCTCTAACATAATGTCATGATTCACACAACCAAATGCTTTGGATAAGTCACAGAATATTCCTACTGGTGACATTTTACTATTTAAAGACTCTATTATGTGGACAGTGAAATTGTATATTGCTGTCTCAGTGGAACAGCATTTCTGAAATCCAAACTGTGATTTATTAGGTACCCCATTACTGTTGATAGGCTAACCACTCTTGAGTACATTACTTTCTCAAAGATTTTTGAAAATGCTGTAAGCAAGGATACTGGCCAGTAATTATTGACATCTGTGGTTTTCCCCTTTTTGAAGAGAGGCCTGACAGTAGCATATTTTAACCTGTCTGGAAAAATACCCTGAGTCAGTGATGCATTACATATGTGACTCAAAAGATCAGCTGTAATTGCTCCACATTGTTTTAATAACTTGTTAGAGATGTCATCTACTCCAACAGAACATTTATTTTTCAAAGATTTAATAATTTTCCTTATTTCACGAGAGGTTGTTAGATGAAACTTAATCTGATTAAAATTTTTCAAAACTGACTCTTCCATGTACTGCCCGGCTTTTTCTTTTGAACTATTCTCACCAATTTTTCTCCTACACTTAAGAAGTGATTGTTAAATACATTGGCTACCTGTGTGCTGTTGGTTAAGATGGTCTCATTCTCTTTAACAGTAATACTAACTATCCCAGTGGTCCCAGTGGTTACTTTTCCTGTCTCTCTTCTAACAACATTCCATATTGATTCGATTTTATTGCTGGAGTTGTTAATTTCTTCTCTAACATACATATTTCTTGATTTCCTTACAAATTTTCTCAGTATGTTACAATAAATTTTATAGTGTAAAACTACTTCTGGATCTTTACTAGTTCCTGCTGTCTCATACAGTTTTCTTTGTCTTTCTGAAGAAACTTTAATACCTGTAGTAATCCAAGGTTTCTTTGAAAAGTTTGTGGTGTTACATTTAGTAATTTTCTTTGGAAAACAATTTTCAAATGGGATATAAATTTATCAAGAAATATGCTGCGTTTATCATTAGCATTTGGCTCATTATATACATCTTCCCAGTTTACATTTCCTAAACTTTCTCTGAAGTGATCTATAGGTACCGGGTTGAGCACCCTCACACTTTTACTTAATGGTTTCTGAAGTGTATGCCCTGTTAGGTTCTGTAAGTTAATCAGTTGTGCATCATGGTCAGATAATCCATTTACCACAGGGAAAGCATGTGTTCGTTCTACATCCTCTTGCTGTATAAATACATGATCTATTAGAGTACCACTGTCCTGAGCTATATGTGTAGGGAAATTGATCACTGATTCTAAGTTATATGTTGTTAACAACACTTCTAGTTCAGTATTCCTATCAAAATTGCTTAGAAGTTTAACTTGAAATCACCACAGATTAATAACTTCTTCTTTTTGTCTGACAGAGAGCATAAGAGGGAGTCAAACTTTTTTTTATGAATAGCTCCAAATCTCCTTGTGGAGACAACATTACCTAGCTGAAGTTCATATGCACAAACCTCAAAGTGCTAATCAACACAAAATTTGCTTACTTCAACAGTTCTGTATTTACACCCTTGTTTTATGAAAATGTCAACTCCTCCTTTATCCATACTAGACCTACAAGTGTAAGATGCTAAATTATACCCATTTGTACTGCCGTTTTCCATCCCCACAGTTACATCGTGCTCAGACAGACAAAGTATATCAATCTCATTCTTATTTTTGAGATCATCTAAACACATTATCAGCTCATCTACTTTATTTTTTATCCCCTGATGTTTTGGTGAAGTAAGTTGATACTGCCCTTAGCTTTATCCCTATTTGCTGTGCAAGAAGTTTCTTTTCTTCTGTTTTCCTTGGTTGTTGTGTGTCTGGAATTTGGCTTTAACCTAAAAAACCTGTCTACCTGGTCCCAATAACCACAGGGATCACCCCTTGTGTGACTGTGGCCCCACTTACAGTATCTGCTAATAGAGAAGCCAACTTATCTTTCCCCTTCCTATTAAGGTATAGGCCATGTGTAGTGTAACCCCATCTACCAATAGCATCAACTGGAACAACACTCATGTGAGACTTTGCCGGTGTCTGGAGCATCCTGTTCAGCTAAGTGTTAATATGCCTTACAGCAGTGTTTACCCAGGGCTGATCATGGTGCTGAAAGACCTCCACAAACCCCAAATTTGTGCGCTCAGTTTCTGCTCCTATTTTATCCAGGTCACTCCTAATACTATATCTTGGATTCATAACCAGGCTGTTTCCTGCTCCCCCAACTATAATTACCTGATCTTCCTTCTCAAAATTCTTGCATAGCTGACCTAAGTTTTCTGTCACCTGGCTAAGGCTAGCACTTGGTTTCACAAAACTTGTGACCTGGTACTCTGTCCCTAATTTCTCCTGAAGCTGTTGGCCCACACCCCTCCCATGACTGCTACCTATAAGCAGAATTTTTCTTTTCCTATTCTGGTTTGATCCCGACCTGTCTTTTTTCTTTAAGCTAGTATTCTGCTTCAGCCTACATTCAACTACATCTGAATGAGGCCCTTCCTCCACTACTTCAGATAGCAAGCCAAACTGGTTTGCTAACTGAATTTCAGAAGTTTTATCAATTGTTTCCCTTCTTCACCCTTTGCTTGCTACCTTTTCCCAGTATCCAGAGTCCTTTTCCTCCCTTAGCTTACATAATTCCAAATTTGCGATTTCTAATTCAGCCTAAAGGGCACAAATCTTTGCCTCCTGTTCTGCGATTTTTCTGTCCTTTCTACATAACCTACACTGCTACAGAAGAGCCTCATTATGTACCCTTCTTTCCTCTCCGCTGCACTTGCCCCAATGAAACACCAACCTACAGTCTATATAGAACACCGCCTCTTTCAAATTTCTACGGCAACCACCACAGATGTAGCAGTAACTTTGTGTATGCCCCAGAAAAATGTGTTGGGATCCTTGCTGTTCATATTGTGTGTTAGTGCCTATGTAGACAATATTAATAGTAACATCCGGCTTTTTGCAGATTACATGGTTATCTATAATGAAGTACAGTCTGAAAGAAGCTGCATAAATGTTCAGTAAGATTTCAAAGTGGTGCAAAGATTGGCAATTTACACTACATTACACATTACATTAATACTTTTTCCATAGATCACGAATATGACATTTTGTAATGCTTTGGAACATGTCTGTTTAACGTAAATTTTCTTTACACAATGTTCAAAAATATAAAATTTTGCATGTAAAAAAAAAAAAAAAAAAATGTTTCCTATGACTATAATATCAATGGGTCACTAATGGGATCAGCCAGCTCATACAAATATCTGAGTGTAACACTTTCTAGGGATATGAAATGGAATGATCATAGAGGCTCATTCATGCCCAAAGCAGGTGGTAGTACAGTTTATTGATAGGATACTGGGGAAATCCAATCAGTCTGCAAAGGAGACACTTGTGGTCCCAGCCTAGAATACTGCTCAAATGTGTGGGACCTGTGACAAATAGGAGTGAGAGGGGATATTGAACGTATACAGAGAAGGGCAGCATGAGTGGTTTGAGGTTTGTGTAATTTGTGGGAGTCTATCACAGAGATACTGAAGGAACTGAACTGACAGACTCTTGAAGACTGATGTAAACTATCTTGAGAAAGTCTATTAACAGAGTTTCAAGAACCGGCTTTGAATGACGACTCTAGGAATATACTGCAGTCTCCTACATATTGCTCACCTAGGGATCATGAGGATAAGATTAGAATAATTATTGCATGCACTGAGTCATGCTGACAATCATTTTTCCTTCGTTTCATATGTGAATGGAATGGGAAGAAACCCTAATAACTGGTGCATTGGTGCATACCCTCTGCCATGCACCTCACGGTAGTCTGCAGAATATAGATGTAGATGTAGGTGTTGTTGTAGATCCTCTTATGATAGCTACAACTTCAACAATACAAGATAATTGTAATTCACAACAAAAAAATTGAATTTCCTATTCTAGTTTGATGGGTATCGCTACAGCATATTAAAGTTGGCCAGGAAATATTTCTTCAGTCATTGACTGTTTGCCACACTAAAGGATGGTGTAATTATTTCCACTTAATACACTCATGTTAAGAAAAACAGAATAGCTTGAATGACTAGAGATAGGATGTACATGTCCCAGGACATGTACTTCAGTATATTCTACAGAAATGATTAGCATTTCAGCCACTTCGGTTCAGCATGTGTCCTGTTGCCTAATAGGCATGGGGACCACAATGGATCCTGATAACTTGTTCTATGTGTGATGGCATCCATGCATATAAGGCGCTTATGGAGTGCTAACCATCTATGCTGCATTCACCTGGTACCAAAGTTCATCTGTGGTGGTTGGCAATGGGTCACAGCAATGCACCCATCGTTTTACTATATCCCACACATTCCTGATTAGCTACAAGTCTGGTGACCTGGTGGGCCAGGGCAAAAGGCAGACATCTTGTGACCCCAAGAAGGCACGTGTTTATGCAGCAAATTGTGGTTATACATTGTCTTGTTGAACAGTGGCATTTGGGGTGTTGTGCAGAAAGTGTATGGCTACGGGCCACAGGGTGTCATTAACATAGGTCACACTGGTCACAGTGCCTTGGACATGCACCAGAGGTGATTTGTGTTTGTACGTAATAACAGCACATGCCATAAGGCCTTGAGTTCATGCTGTATGGCTTATGTGAAAGCAGTCACTGTGCTGGTGGTGCTCCCACTGTCTGCAGTGAACCAAAATGTGGCCACCATTTTCAAACAAACAGAACCTGGATTTGTCTGAAAACACTATTTGATGCTATTCCTGTCCCCAGTGATGTCGTTCCATACACCATTGCCATCTATCATGTTTCTGCACATTCATCAAAGGTAGACTGAGAAGTGGACAACACACATGTAACCCATGGCATAATAAACAGTGACAGACTGTCACCCCTGATAGTGTATGATGTGTTACACTGCTCTGCTGTTGCATCAGACCTGAGGAGGATGAAGATCTGTCCTGCAATGACATTTGGATGAGGTGTCGCTCTTCTTGGGGGGTGGTCTGGGTGGTGCGACTTGACTTCCCTCATCATGTTCTGTGGCCTTCCATGAACCATTTTGTACACATCTGTTGCACTGACAAAACACCTCATCCCACAAGAGCAGCAATTTCCCAAATGGATGCATCACATTCTTCATGCCAATAATGCACCCTCTTTCAAACTCAATGATTTGACAGTACGGTTCGCACATACGTGTACAAGGCAGCCTGCATGTCCACTCAAGTCACACTGATGCATTACATTCAGTTTATAGTGACAACAAGACTCACAGGCAGATTTTACAGGTGGGTGGTGTTGTATTGCAATATTGATTTTGACCTTGAACCCATGGGCCAACAGGGTTCTAATGCTAATCGTTTCTGCAGAACATACTAATGTACACCTCCTGTAAATATGAACATCCCATCTATAGTCATTCAATGTGTTGTTTTTTTATGAACATGAGTATATTTTAATACCCTTTTGTAACCAGGAGGAATCTGACTTCTTAGGAATATAAAGAGTATTTTAATCATCTTAGGGGTTGAATCTTTGGAAGCAGTGTCAGTGGGTGATGCGTACAGTGTTGTCTGATGTGAATATGATGTAATTGTATTTGAATGTTTATTAGCATGTGTAATACTGAAACTTCCTGGCAGATTAAAACTGTGTGCCGGACCAAGACTTGAACTCAGGACCTTTGATGTGGAATACGGATATTGTTGTCACAGTGAGCAATTAACATGTCATCATTTCTGTGCACCTGTCACTTACAAAGCCAGTTTCATCATCTTCAAGATACTTTAGTGCTGCATCAGATTGGTTTTGCTTTATTCTTGATGTGTTTTAGTTTTTGATGGGTCCAAGTTTTGTTTCTTTCTTGATAACAGACTGAATGATTTCATAGTGTATGTAATGGCTTCACTAAATCCTCTGAATGAAGAAGATTCTTTTTTTATTCACACAAGATACTTGACTCCCATATGTCAAGCTGTTCTAATGCTGCACCATAGGATGCAGGTATGTCCAGATGCCTCTCAGCTCACCCTTGGGTAGGTGCACCTAAGATGGGTTGCTCCTCGGGTGTCCTTATTTTGTGCATGTACGAGCAAATTGGGCACCGCTGCCTGCATGCATTTAGCCAGTACAGTACTGTGCATAGGCTAAGGACTGGCTGCGTAACTGGACACATGTCAGCCTGCTCAGCTCTGCCCATAGGCACCCAGCTGTCCACTGCTTGGTGCTTGAGCAGGAACAGCTTGCCATATGTTTTCAGTTCACTGTCCCTTCTTCTGTTTTTTGTAACTGTTATTTGTTTTATTGGAAAACAAGATTCATATTTTTACAGAAAGAGTTAAAGTTTTCATCAACATACTCTGCTTTTCCCACTATTTCTCCTATGAATCTTTTCTAAACACTGTGTTTAAGTCATTGGTTAGGCTTCTGATAATACAGTAAAGCTGTCTTTAATTTTATTGTCGGTTTGAATACTGCAGTGTTTTACTATGCATGATTCTACTCGGAAACACAGTGTTTTTGCACAACTGCATCAATGGGACTTTTGTGCCCACATCCCCAACTTCATACAGTTTTTCCTATCTCAGCTGTTCTTTAGACCCAGTTGATGATATACTGTCAGATCATTCTGAGCAGGGGAATGGTGTCCCTCAGGGCAGTGTTTTAAGTATTACCCTCTTTGCCATAACCATAAAAAAATAGCATATCTATGGTAAAGAGTCATGTACAGTGCTCCTTATTTGTGGTCAATTTTGCTGTTTTCTATTCCTCCTCCAGTGTTGGAACAGTGACCTATCAGTTACAACTTACAGTGTGGAGGTTAGAGGAGTGGTCTGCAAATACGGGTTTTCAGTTTTCTGCGTACAAGTGTGTGTGTGTTAATTTTAATCATTCTCATTGTATTTTTAATTTACCTGACTTGCATATGACAGACCCCATTCTACATTTTAGTGATCCATGAGGTTCCTGGAGCTCATTTTTGATTCCATAGTGTCATAGTTTGGACAAGAAGAGAATAGAAGCTTTTGAAATGTGGTGCTACAGAAGACTGCTGAAGATTAGATGGGTAGATCACAAAACTAATGAGGAAGTATTGAATAGGATTGGGGAGAAGAGAAGTTTGTGGCACAACTTGATGAGAAGAAGGGATCGGTTGGTAGGACAATTCTGAGACATCAAGGGATCACCAATTTATTATTAGAGGGCAGCGTGGAGGGTAAAAATCGTAGAGGGAGACCAAGAGATGAATACACTAAGCAGATTCAGAAGGATATAGGTTGCAGTAGGTACTGGGAGATGAAGAAGCTTGCACAGGATAGAGCAGCATGGAGAGCTGCATCAAACCAGTCTCAGGACTGAAGACCACAACAACAACAACAACAGTGTCATGATGTAGGGACCTGGAAGTCACAACTCTAAATGCACTGAGCATCATAAAGCGCCTTAGCTACAGGACTTGGGGAGCCAACAGGGTGCATCTGATCCAATTTTATAGGGCTTTCATGTGTTTGTGGTTAGACTAAAGGTACACAGTGTATGGATCATTGAGGCCTTTTCGTTTGAAGTTCACTGACACGGTCCACCATGAGGGGATTAAGTTGGGCACTGGTGCTTATAGGACCAGCCTCATACCCAATCTCTGTGCTGAGGCTGGAGAATTCACCTGCGTGCCATACTATTGCTCATTCCCCTCTGGAATGCCTTTTCTCCGACTTTCCACAAAAAACATGGCCATTTGGGGTCTGTGTGCGGCATGTGCTGGAGTCATTTGGAGTGGACCAAATACAATTGCAAATCCAGGGTTTTAACCATCTGCCACCCTGGTTACTGCAGGGGCCCAGCTTCATTATTAGATTTAGTGCAGTACAGGAGAGGTTGCACTCCTCCTTCTGTTTGTAATGCAATATTTTCTGACATTTTAGATGAGCACCACAATATGTAGCTGTTGTTATGGACGGGTTCAAACAGGGGACTTCGTTGGTTGCTCTGTCGTTTTCCCAGATTGTGTCCTCAAGGTCCGACTACTTCAAGAATTTACTCTATTCGATGCAGAATTATGTATGATCTTGTGGGTATTATAGCAGATGAGACATTCTTCCACTGCTACATTTCTTGTCTGTTACAATTCTTTGTGTGCCCTTTACTCTCCACAATGTTTCTACCCATCAGATAAAATAATCCAGAATATCCAGGATGCCTTCCTCCAACTACAATGAATGAGGAAGGTGATGTCTTTCTGCTGGTTATCAGGGCACAGGGAATGAAAGGGTGGATCTAGCAGCCAAGGAGGCATGTCATGATCCTCAGTTATTTAATTGTGCCGTCCCCCCTGCATGCTATCTCCTCACTGTTGAGGTACAAAGTCATCCGTTGATGGGAAGACGAGTGGCTGTAAGTGACAGACAATAAGCTCCGTCCAGTAAAGCCTACAACATGGCTGTGTCTTATGTTCTTTTGGTCGTGTTGCCAGGGTGAGTTCCTCCTCACTTACCTTCACACAGGCCACAGCCTTATGACATATAGCTTCTTGCTCTAGCGAGAGGACCCTCGAATGTGTGGTGCTTGTGGTGAACAGATCACTGAATCCCACATTTTATTGGACCGTGTTTTATTTTGTGACCAGTGGGCCACAGCGGATTTGCCCCTGTATCTGCCCTCTACTTTAACTAATATTCGAATGAATGTGGTTTGAGCTTTAAAGTTTTGTGAATTGCCCAACATTTTTCCCAAGATTTGAGGTAGATGGTGTTAATGTGGTAACTGGGTGACTGACTCACCCATGTTTTTTGTAAGTGGTCAGCCAGTGACATTTCCTTGCACTTTTCTTGTATCTCCTTTGTCATTTTACTTGTGTTTTAATTTCATGTAGAGCTACTTTTCCTCTTTCTAAGTTGATCTACCGCATGCAAGATAGAGTGACTATGTGATCTTTTGGAGTGCATGAGTGTGCAACAGTTTTAGAGATTATCTCTACATTCATTTGTTTTAATGAATGTAAGGGTGCTGATAACCTTGCCGTTGAGCATCTATAAGATCCAAACACACACACACACACACACACACACACACACACACTCTGCATGATCCTGTTGAAGTTGGTATTCCATTTCCTTCCTCCAGTCTTTGAATTGACTAACCCAGCCAGTTATACACTCAGATGACGAAAGACATGGGATAACAATATGCACGTTCACAGGTGGTCATCGTATTGTATACATGTGATATAAGAGGGCAGTGCAACTGCTGAGCTGTCATTTGTACTAAGGTGATTTATGTGAAAAGGTTTCCGATGTGATTAATGCCGCATGAAGGGAATTAACAGACTTTAACACAGAATGGCAGTTGGAGCTAGATGCATGTGACATTCCATTTTGGAAATTGTTAGGGAATTTAATATTCTGGGACCCACAGAGTCAAGAATGTGACAAAAATAACAAATTTCTGGCATTATCAATCACAATTAACAACGCAGTGCCCAATGGCCTTCATTTGATGAATGAAATGAGCAGCATTTGCATAGAGGTGTCAGTGCTAGCAGACAAGCAACACTGCATGAAATAACCCCAGAAATCAATGTGGGACGTAAGTTGAACATATCAGTTAGGACAGTGTGGCAAAATTTGGTGTTAACTGGCTATGCCAGCAGACGAGCAGAGTGAGTGCCTTTGCTAACAGCACATCGTGTGCATTGCCTCTTTTGGGCTCAAGACCATATCAGTTGGTCCCAATACTATTGGCAAACAGTGACCTGGTCAGATGAGTTGTGATTTCAGTTGGTAAGAGCAGACAGTAGGATTCGAGTGTGGTGCAGACCCCATGAAGCCAAGGACCCAAGTTGTAGTTGCATGGTGGTTGTTGTTGTTGTCTTCAGGCCTGAGACTGGTTTGATGCAGCTCTCCATGCTACTCTATCGTGTGCAAGCTTCTTCATCTCTCAGTACTTACTGCAACCTACATCCTTCTGAATCTGCTTAGTGTATTCATCTCTTGGTCTCCCTCTACGATTTTTACCCTCCACGCTGCCCTCCATTGCTAAATTTGTGATCCCCTGATGCCTCAGAACATGTCCTACCAACTGGTCCCTTCTTCTTGTCAAGTTGTGCCACAAACTCCTCTTCTCCCCAATTCTATTCAATACCTCCTCATTAGTTATGTGATCTACCCATCAAATTTTCAGCATTCTTCTGTAGCACCACATTTCGAAAGCTTCTATTCTCTTCTTGTCCAAACTATTTATCGTCCATGTTTCACTTCCATACATGACTACACACCATACAAATACTTTCAGAAATGACTTCCTGACACGTAAATCTATACTCGATGTTAACAAATTTCTCTTCTTCAGAAACGCTTTCCTTGCCAATGCCAGTCTACATTTTATATCCTCTCTACTTTGTCCATCATCAGTTATTTTACTCCCCAAATAGCAAAACCCTTTTACTACTTAAGTGTCTCATTTCCTAATCTAATTCCCTCAGCATCACCCGAATTAATTCGACTATATTCCATTATCCTCGTTTTGCTTTTGTTGATGTTCATCTTACATCCTCCTTTCAAGACACTGTCCATTCTATTCAACAGCTCTTCCAAGTCCTTTGCTGTCTCTGACAGAATTACAATGTCATCGGCGGACCTCAAAGTTTTTATTTCTTCTCCATGGACTTTAATACCTACTCCGAATTTTTCTTTTGTTTCCTTTACTGCTTGCTCAATATACAGATTGAATAACATCGGGGAGAGGCTACATCCCTGTCTCACTCCCTTCCCAACCACTGCTTCCCTTTCATGTCCCTCAACTCTTATAACTGCCATCTGGTTTCTGTACAAATTGTAAATAGCTTTTCGCTCCCTGTATTTTACCCCTGCGACCTTTAGAATTTGAAAGAGAATATTCCATTCAACATTGTCAAAAGCTTTCTCTAAGTCTACAAATGCTAGAAACGTAGGTTTGTTTTTCCTTAAACTATTTTCTAAGATAAGTCGTAGGGTCAGTATTGCCTCACGTGTTCCAACATTTCTGCGGAATCCAAACTGCTCTTTGCTGAGGTTGGCTTCTACCAGTTTTTCCATTCGTCTGTAAAGAATTTGCGTTAGTATTTTGCACCTGTGACTTACTAAACTGATAGTTCAGTAATTTTCACATCTGTCAACACCTGCTTTCTATGGGATTGGAATTATTATATTCTTCTTGAAGTCTGAGGGTATTTCGCCTGTCTCATACATCTTGCTCACCAGATGGTAGATTTTTGTCATGACTGGCTCTCCCAAGGCCGTCAGTAGTTCTAATGGAATGTTGTCTACTCCCAGGGCCTCGTTTCGACTCTGATCTTTCAGTGCTCTGTCCAACTCTTCACGCATTATCATATCTCCCATTTCATCTTCATCTACATCCTCTTCCATTTCCATAATATTGTCCTCAAGTACATCGCCCTTGTATAGACCCTCTATATACTCCTTCCACCTTTCTGCTTTCCCTTCTTTGCTTAGAACTGGGTTTCCATCTGAGCTCTTGATATTCATACAAGTGTTATACATACTGAATACAGTTAATGACAATAGAAATACTATAAAACAATGGGACTCCAGGTTTGAATATCAACAATATTATGAAAAGGATAGATTACTGATCACCATAAAGATGACATGATGAGTAGCAGACAGGCAAACAAAAAGCCTGTTACATACAAACTTTGGGCAAAGCCTTCTTCAGAAATGAAAAACGCACACACATTAATACAAGCAAGTACACCTCCCACACAGATGGGCACGGTATCTGGCTGCTCTGACAAAAAATGCAACAGAAATGTGTCAAATGGGGGCGACAGTCTAGAATGGGGCAGAGAAGGGGGAGGGATAGCAGGGCACAGGTGGAGGCAGAGGAATTAGCGCCTCCTGGCAGAGCATGCAGGAACTGGAAGTAGCAGCACATGGCTGCCAGGTGCAGCTTTGGGAGGCTGTGGGTGAGGAGAGGGGAAAATGTGGAGTGGAAAGGTGAAGGGGCAGAGAAGGAGAAAAGACCAGTGGTTGTGTGAGCAGAGAGCAGCACACACTGAAGGTGAGGAGAGGCATAATTGTGAGGGTGTGACACAACAGGGGGAATGGAAACAGTTGGGGAGAGGGTGTGGGGACAGCAGGTTACCATATGTTGAGGCTGGGATGATTTCAGAAGATGAGAATGTGTTATAAGGATAACTCCCATTTGTGTTGTTCAGAAAGCTGGTGGTGGTGGGGAGGATCCAGATGACTCAGGTAGTGAAAGAGCCATTGAATTCAAGCATGTCATCTAAAGCTGCTAGTCGTGCCACAGGGTAGTCCACTTTGCTCTTGGCCATAATTTGACAGTGGCCATTCATCCTGGTGGACACCTGTTTGGTACTCATGCCAGTATAAAAAGCAGAGGTGGTATATGACATATGGCTTTTTTCGCAGCTGGCCCATGAAGGCTGTGGTTCAGTTATTCCAGTCCAAGGCGGTACTGGTTTCTTGGGGATGGTGGAAGGATGGAGGATGGGGTGTTTGTGGGGATGTATCATCATGCCTTGAAATTGAGATCTCCAGCATTAGAAAGAGGAACTTGTACATAGCAGCAATATACAACCATGATGTGGAGTTTCTCATACATGTAAACAAATATAAAAGAATTTCGACAAGAGTAGTTGAACAGGCAAAACACATGGCAAACAGTAACTTCATCTCAGATGCCATAAACAAATAAATAGTTATGTGGCAGATTGTCAAGGATGACTGAAGTAGATGCTGAAAAAAGCTACTTATTTTAACCCTAAATTAGAAATTGGTGGAGAGACTGTTAAAAATTCCAGACAGGCCTGTGAAGAAAAGAAATCATCAGGTAATTTACAACTTCAAATAAAATAAATGACTTCCCTCTTCATCATACAAGTCCCAAATATAATGCAACATATATAGGAGGAATTTAAATTTTTTCATGTATCCTCTTGTGAAGTGGGTAGCATAACAAAACTGGATATATATCACAGTTAAATTGTGAGGGAGAAGGGGTGATCATTGCACATGCTGTTAAATTATTTGGAGTTAATGTAAACAAAAATTTGTTTTGTACTGAGCACATGTTTTGCTTAGTGGAGTGATTAAACAGTTTTGTTTGTACAACAACAATTCAGTATAGAGTACCAGACTTAGCTGTTCAGAAAATTGTTTCTCATTCATATTTTACATCAGTTGTTAGATATGGCATAATTATTTTGGGCTGTTGATAAAGCAGATCTCTTCAGAGTGTTCAAACTATAGGAAAGAATCATTAGAGCTATGATATGAACAAACAAGCAGTCAAGGAAACAATTATTCAAAAGCTTTTCCTTAACAACAGTTCATTATACGTTTGTATATGAAATACTCCTCTTTGAGCTAAAAAAATTCACAACTTTGTGAAGGAAATACTTTTCACATGATTTTGAAATAAGACATAGATCAGACTACACATTTCCCAGTTTATAGAATCAGCTTTTGTAAAAATACCCCTTATTACATGGCTTTGATGCTTAGCAATAAAATATGACCCAAGTTCAAGTAATACAAGCTAGAAATTACAGAAAATAACTCTGAAAAAGATATAAAAAGCAAGATTGTATATAACATGTCATGTGACAATAAAGATTCTGTTCTATTCTACCAGTTTTACACTTTCTCTAACTGCTCAGTGTATAGAGGATGTTTTCTGCTGGTGGCTTGTAAATTGTGAGTACTGTTGCCTTTAGTGCTTATAGATTCACTTTTGTAGTACAGCAATCAGCGACCAGTTCAACAAAATCATAATTAGCTTGTAAGACTTGGTATCCATTATTTTTAAATATTCAGCCTTTCCTCTTTTCCTTGTATTTTTCTGTAATTGTGTCACATTAGCACAGGTATTTTATCTATCAAGATATATTTGTCCAATTGCAATGAGTTTCAGTTAAGTATAATACATCCATTGACATTCTATTTGTCTTTAATTTCCTTATTGATATTAGATTTCATACTTTTTGTTAATAAGGCTTCTTATTTGTTATTTGCCCCCCATGAACCATGGACCTTGCTGTTGGTGGGAAGGCTTGCGTGCCTCAGCGATACAGATGGCTGTACCATAGGTGCAACCACAATGGAGGGGTATCTGTTGAGAGGCCAGACAAATGTGTGCTTCCTGAAGAGGGGCAGCAGCCTTTTCAGTAGTTGAAGGGGCGACAGTCTGGATGATTGACTGATCTGGCCTTGTAACACTAACCAAAATGGCCTTGCTGTGCTGTGCTGGTACTGCGAATGGCTGAAAGCAAGGGGAAACTACAGCTGTAATTTTTCCCGAGGGCATGCAGCATTACTGTATGATTAAATGATGATGGTGTCCTCTTGGGTAAAATATTCCGGAGGTAAAATAGTCCCCCATTCGGATCTCCGGGCAGGGACTACTCAAGAGGACGTCGTTATCAGGAGAAAGAAAACTGGCGTTCTACGGATCGGAGCGTGGAATGTCAGATCCCTTAATCGGGCAGGTAGGTTAGAAAATTTTAAAAAGGGAATTGGATAGGTTAAAGTTAGATATAGTGGGAATTAGTGAAGTTCGGTGGCAGGAGGAACAAGACTTTTGGTCAGGTGAATACAGGGTTATAAATACAAAATCAAATAGGGGTAATGCAGGAGTAGGTTTAATAATGAATAAAAAAATAGGAGTGTGGGTAAGCTACTACAAACAGCATAGTGAACGCATTATTGTGGCCAAGATAGACACAAAGCCCATGCCTACTACAGTGGTACAAGTTTATAAGCCAACTAGATCTGCAGATGATGAAGAAATTGATGAAATGTATGATGAGATAAAAGAAATTATTCAGGTAGTGAAGGGAGACGAACATTTAATAGTCATGGGTGACTGGAATTCGAGATTAGGAAACGGGAGAGAAGGAAACATAGTAAGTGAATATGAATTGGGGAGAAGAAATGAAAGAGGAAGCCGTCTGTTAGAATTTTACACAGAGCATAACTTAATCATAGCTAACACTTGGTTCAGGAATCATAAAAGAAGGTTGTATACATGGAAGAATCCTGAAGATACTAACAGGTTTTAAATTGTAAGACATTTCCAGGGGCAGATGTGGACTCTGACCACAATCTTTTGGTTATGAGCTGTAGATTAAAACTGAAGAAACTACAAAAAGGTGCTAATTTAAGGAGATGGGACCTGGATAAACTGACTTAACCAGATGTAGAGAGATTCAGGGAGAGCAAAAGGGAACAATTGCCAGGAATGGGGGAAAGAAATACAATAGAAGAAGAATGGGTAACTCTGAGGGACGAAGAAGTGAAGGCAGCAGACAATCAAGTAGCTAAAAAGACGAGGGCTAATAGAAATCCTTGGGTAACAGAAGAAATATTGAATTTAAATTGAAAGGAGAAAATATAAAAATGCAGTAAATGAAGCAGGCAAAAAGGAATACAAACGTCTCAAAAATGAGATCGACAGGAAGTGCAAAATGGCTAAGCAGGGATGGCTAGAGGACAAATGTATGGATGTAGAGGTTTATCTCACTAGGGGTAAGATAGATACTGCCTACAGGAAAATTAAAGAGACCTTTGGAGAGAAGAGAACCACTTGTATGAGTGTCAAGAGTTCAGATGGAAACCTAGTTCTAAGCAAAGAAGGGAAGGCAGAAAGTTGGAAGGAGTATATAGAGGGTTTATTCAAGGGCGATGTACTTGAGGACAATATTATGGAAATGGAAGAGGATGTAGATGAAGACGAAATGGGAGATAAGATACTGCGTGAAGAGTTTGACGGGGCACTGAAAGATCTGAGTTTAAAAAAGGCCCCGGGAGTAGACAACATTCCATTAGAACTACTGACGGCCTTGGGAGAGCCAGTCATGACAAAACTCTACCATCTGGTGAGCGTGTGAGACAGGCGAAATACCCTCAGACTTCAAGAAGAATATAATAATTCCAATCCCAAAGAAAGCAGGTGTTGACAGATGTGAAAATTACCCAACTATCAGTTTAATAAGTCACTGCTGCAAAATACTAACGCAAATTATTTACAGACGAATGGAAAACCTGGTAGAAGCTGACCTCGGTGAAGATCAGTTTGGATTCCGAAGAAATGTTGGAACACGTGAGGCAATACTGACCTTAAGACTTATCTTAGAAGAAAGATTAAGAAAAGGCAAACCTACGTTTCTAGCATTTGTAGACTTAGAGAATGCTTTTGACAATGTTAACTGGAATACTCTCTTTCAAATTCTAAAGGTGGCAGGGGTAAAATACAGGGAGAGAAAGGCTATTTACAATTTGTGCAAAAACCAGATGGCAGTTATAGGAGTCGAGGGGCATGAAAGGGAAGCAGTGGTTGGGAAGGGAGTGAGACAGGGTTGTAGCCTCTCCCCGATGTTTTTCAATCTGTATGTTGAGCAAGCAGTAAAGGAAACAAAAGAAGAATTCGGAGTAGGTATTAAAATTCATGGAGAAGAAATAAAAACTAGAGATTTGCCGATGACATTGTAATTCTGTCAGAAACAGCAAAGGACTTGGAAGAGCAGCTGAACGGAATGGACAGTGTCTTGAAAGGAGGATGTAAGATGAACATCAACAAAAGCAAAACGAGGATAATGGAATATAGTCAAATTAAATCGGGTGATGCTGAGGGAATTAGATTAGTAAATGAGACACTTAAAGTAGTAAAGGAGTTTTGCTATTTAGGGAGTAAAATAACTGATGATGGTCGAAGTAGAGAAGATATAAAATGTAGACTGGCATTGGCAAGGAAAGCGTTTCTGAAGATGAGAAATTTGTTAACACCGAGTATAGATTTAAGTGTCAAGAAGTCGTTTCTGAAAGTATTTGTATGGAGTGTAGCCATGTATGGAAGTGAAACATGGACGATAAATAGTTTGGACAAGAAGAGAAAAGAAGCTTTCGAAATGTGGTGCTACAGAAGAATGCTGAAGATTAGATGGTTAGATCACATAACTAATGAGGAGGTATTGAATAGAATTGGGGAGAAGAGGAATTTGTGGCACAACCTGACAAAAAGAAGGGACCGGTTGGTAGGACATGTTTTGAGGCATCAAGGGATCACAAATTTAGCATTGGAGGGCAGCGTGGAGGGTAAAAATCGTAGAGGGAGACCAAGAGATGAATACACTAAGCAGATTCAGAAGGATGTAGGTTGCAGTAAGTACTGGGAGATGAAGAAGCTTGCACAGGATAGAGTAGCATGGAGAGCTGCATCAAACCAGTCTCAGGACTGAAGACCACAACAACAACAACATGTGTTATTTGAGAAATAAAACAGATGTTCTTTTAGATCTACAAATTCTTGTAAGAAACAAAGCAAATGCTCTTTCAGATCTAAGATGTTACATCTAAGATGTAATATTTTGGTTTCCAGTATCTGTTTCATCTACAGTTATATTTACTCTGTAGGTCTGCCTTTTGAGCCTACTCTAAAAGGGAACTAGTGGAAACATTGGTAATAAATGGAAAAGGATGGATACTTCTGTAGTCGCACAGGATACCAGTGGCAATTGGCCATACAGATAGGCTCTTACAAGTAGCATTCAGATGCAGACTGTGCTGCTTGAAATGACAGTGAGAATGCTGCAGAAATAACACTCATTTGAGAAAAGCCCCTCCCAAATCTACCCCTTCCCATTCTCCATAGTGCTTCTGCAAGATCTAAATCAAAATTTTCAAAAGACATCTCATCCACACCTTGTGTACTACATGTAGAGTGACATAATTTACAAGGTCTGTTCAAAAAATTCTGGAACATTTGTCATTTTGAGCCAATGGTGTGTTGGAGTGAATTGCGGTTGGCATCCCTGCACATGCCTGTTTTTTTATGTGTAACTGCCAGAAGTTTTATTGTTGTATATCAATTAGTTATCATTCAGTGCTGTATTGAGTAGAACATTGTGTAACACAGTTTGAAAATTTTGAGATGGCAGAGTTTGTGGAGCAATGTGTCTGCACTAAATTTTGTCTGAAATTCAAGAAAATCCTTAGAGAGTCTCACTAAATGGATCATGAAGCCTACAGTGCTGAGTGCTTAATCTGTACTCAGCGCTATGAATGGTTCACACTGTTTAAAAATGGCTGGATGGAAGTTAATGATGACCCTTGTTCAGGAAGCCCTTCGACATGTACCGATGATGCTCTTCTCAGGAACATCAACAAAATGATGTGTGCCAGTCGAAGACTGATTGTCCAAGAGATTGCAGAAGAATGTAACATTTCAGTTGAATCATGTCATGAAATCCTTTGATTGCATCATGTTGCCACCAACTTTGTCCCATGGCTCATGTGCCAAGACCAGAAAGACCTTTGCTTTGCAATCTGTGAAGAACTTTTGGATCATGCATTGTGAATTGTGTTTTATTCATCTCATGACGTACATTTGCAATTCATTTCGTTTGCATACAGGAGACATGTCAAAAACTTATAAAACAATTACAATTATTTTTACATTAATAAATAGTAGCACTATAATAAATAAAAGCACTATAAGGATAACACATTGTACCCAGCTCAAATTTCCAGTTTGTCCTGCATGAATTCATCCACTGAGTAATAACACTTCAGTGTCAGTACTTCATATAGTTTTCTTTTAAGTGTACCTAAATTCATCTTCATCAACTTGTTCCCTTTTAATTTATTACAAATTTTCATTCCCATGTTTTGAGGTCTCTGGGCATACACTCTGAGGTGGTGAGTGGGGAGCATGAAATTTTCTTTGTTTCTGGTATATGTGAATGGACATAACGGTTTCCCTCTAATAATTCATGTCTGGTGTACAAAAATATAATAATCTCATATATGTATAAGGATGGTAGAGTTAATATTTTAAGTTTTTTAAATAACGGTTGACATGATTCTTTGTGATTCGCAGTGCACATATTTCGTATGATTTTTTTCTGTATTTTTAGTATCCACACTATGTTTGTCAGTTACCCCAAAAAACAATACCATACTTAATAATTGATTCGAAGTAGCTTGTACATGCTACTTTTTGTGTGTCCATATCAGTTGCAGTTGACAATATTTGCATTGCAAATGCAAAGCTGCTCAGTTTGTTTACCAGGTATTCAATGTGTGCCTGCCAGCTCAAATTTTTATCTACATTTAAACCTAAGAATTTGACTGAGTCAACTTCTTCTATACCTTGGTTGTTGAGTACAACCTTAATCTGCTTACATTTTGACTGTTTGGTTCTGAACTGCATCACGTGAGTCTTAGATATGTTTAAATTCAACCCATTTAACTGAAACCAAGTTTCTAAGGTACTGAGGGTACTGATCACAGATTTGGGAATTTTTTCCGAGTCCTGATCTTCAACTAAGACAGAAGTATAATCTGCAAACAGAACTGATGGGGAGCTGATATTTAATGGTAAGACATTAACATAAAAGAGAAATAGGACTGGACCTAATATGGATCCTTGTGGAACACCCTGAGATATTTTTTTCCAATCAGAAAAATAATATGTGCCATTTGAAGAAATGCTAACTCTTTGCTTTCTGTTGGATAAATAGGAGTTAAGCCATTGTAGGGCATTGCTGCTAATGCCATACTTTTCAAGTTTGTAAACAGGTAATGCATGGGACGGAATCAAATGCCTTTGTGAGGTTGCAGAAAATTCCTGCCACCTTATTTCTCTTGTCTAATGATGTGCTTATTTTCTCAGTGAAACTGTTTACTGCACAGTGATGTTTTTACCCTGCTGAAAACCAAATTGATTGTTTAGAATAACAGAATATTTTGCAATGAAGTTTTGGATTGGTGCAACAGCAAGTTTTTCAAATATTTTTGATAGGACTGGGAGAATGGAGATAGGGCGATAATTTCCCATGGTTTCTCTTGATCCCTTCTTCCCCCACTGTGGTGTTCCTTAAGTGAATCATAACTGGTGATGAGATGTGGGTCCATGGTTATGATGTTGAGACCAAGGTGCAATCTTCACAGTGGGCCGGGAAAGGTTCTCAAAGGCCAGAAAAAAAGCTCATCAGGTCAGGTCAAATGTCAAAGCCATGCTGATTGTTTTATTTAATTTTGAAGGATTGGTTCACCATGAATTCTTGCCATAGGGACAAACTGTTAATCGATGGTACTATTGGGATGTGCTGTGGTGTGTGCAAGAAAATGTGAGAAGGAAATGACCTGAAATGTGGTGAGACTATTCATGGCTTTTGCATCACAATAATGTACTTACACACTCATCTCTGTTGGGGAGTGACCACTGCACAAAAAATGAAACACAGTGCTGCCTCATCCTCCATACTCTCCAAACCTGGCCCTGTGTTTTTTTTTTTTTTCCAAAGTTAAAAGCTCCATTGAAAGGATGAATATTTGCAGTGATAGATGAGATAAAAGAAAATTTGCAGATAACACTTTGCATTATCCAGCAAGGGGCGTGCCAAGATTGCTTCTGGAAGTGGAAACGGCATTGAGAGTGATGTATCAGTTGTGGAGGAGAGTATTTCAAAGGAGACCTGGGACAATAAGTGAAAGGTTAGCACAGAAAAATTTTGTAGCCAAAGTTCTGGAGGTTTTTGAACATACCTTGTACACATTAGTGTTAGTTGTATTCTCAGCAATATGCCTGATGTCATTTCCAATTGCAAAATTGAATTTGCAGACAGAAACATTGTATGCATTTTCAACTATAATTACTTTTCATCTTCACCAGGAGCTTTCTCGAAAGTATGTAAATCCTAAGCGACATTGCTGAGCCCTGCACATGGTTTAAAGACACTAGTTGTGAGGAGTGCCTTTTAAGCTTTTACAGAAACAGTGTAAAAATATTTTATTACAAAGCATTTTCCTGTTTCTCAAAAAGTTCACATTTAAAGTTAATACATCTTTGCATGCATTCAAACCAACTCTGGAAACCTTTTCCCCTCTGATGTTGCTACCTCAAAAATATGGTTGTGGAAGGGTTCAGTAGTTTCTTGAGTTGCGCCAACGATATAAATGGGGAAATAGAAATTCAGCAATATATCAGGTGAATATGGACCATGAGCCATTAATTTGATGTTTTTCTCCATCAAATAATCAGTTGTTTGATGTGCTTTATGATGCAGCCAGCAGTGTCATAATGGACAATGGTGCGACACTTTTGCTTATTTTTTCCATATCGCACTGATGACTTAAAGCAAGGAGTTTGTTGTATACCATTCAGTATTAACTGTTATTAACTGCAGTTGGAGCCTCTAAAACAGTATTTGTGACTGGTTCAGAGAGAGAGAGAGAGAGAGAGAGAGAGAGAAAGAGAGAGAAAATGATTAGTAAAAAAAACCCTCTTTTGTTGGTCAAGTGATTATTTCAAAAATACAAACCACCTATGTAGGAAAATAACTTCCCTCGAGAAATTTTTGTTGATTTAAATTCACCTGCGAACACCTAGATAGTTGATCACTGCTTAGTTTCCAGCTCATACAACTATATCCAAGTTTTGCCTCTTGTTATGATTTTGTGTATTGATTTCTTCTTTTTCTTTAGTTTCCGTATGCTTTCAAGTTTCAGGGTTGTATATGGTTTTCCTGAGTCAAATATTTTGAGCAGTTTTATACATCAGTAGATACAATTTTTTTCTTTTGGTCAAATTGTGTGGAATCCATGAGCTGAATATTCATGCAAAACTCAATGTACTGTGGTCTTCCTTATGTCTAAAGAAGCCTCTATCTCAGGGTAAGTCACATGGCAGTGTTTCACACAAGATTGATGTTTTCAGAACAACAATCAGTTTTGTTTGAAATTATTGAAATTCATCATTGACAGAAGCACAACTGATGAAATTATTTAAGCGAACTGTAAGCAGTTGAGTGAAGTGATTCAAGGCATTGTTTTTGAGTTAGACATTTGTGAAAATTGTAAAAATTGTCCAACAAACACCTTCAAGCAAAACTTCCATTTTTTCACAACACTGTTTCCTTAAACACTGACTGTACAAAAACTATTCTGCCAATTTGTGAGCTGATATTGTTGTAACAATGACAAATGGCCAATTGTAAACAATAGTAATGTCACATGTCAGTAGCTTCATCTAATTGTCTTATGTGTAAAACTTACAAGGTGACTCTTGCTCCTATTAATCATCATCGGACAGTTCTGTACCACTTTGGTTCCATGGGTGCTACCTATCATAAGACTTTCTCAGTCTTCGTAATCCATCTCTTTCAATTCTGTGTATGTTTTATGTTTCCTCTACTGTTAGATTGATTCTGAACTTGTTCGGCCTTTTGTCCATTATCTCCAAACTACTTAAGGAATTATAAATGATTATATTGAACTTATCAAACTTGCAGCATCTCCCAAATCTTTTCATGCGTTTTGGAACCTCAACTGCATCCAGACATTTGTAACATTACTACTGCAAACTGCATCTGGCATTTTTACTATGCATTACTCTACTTATTTTGCAGTGATATTGGCATTCACTGCCTTGTCCAAAATACCCAGTATCATTCTTCATTTAGGTTCATTACAAGATCCTACATGGAAACAATGTTGTCACTCATTCAGCTGATTTTCATTACCTGTTCCTATGAATTATGTATTTAGATTCTTCTCTATGAGCTAGAAAGAGTGGCCAAGCAAAATAATTCTTATTTTAAAAATAGTTTTGATTGTCTGTTACTATATGTAGTTCACTGAGGAACTGGTCAAATACTTTTAGTTGTGAGTAGGGAAAACATTTTCATTCTGTGTGATAAATATTGTTGCTATCAGATCATGATCTTTTGTTAATGACAGTCATGGTAAGGGTGTAAATAAGCACATTGGACAAAAAGTTTGCGATCCCCCCACAGATACTCACACTAATAGCATATAAAACCTCTTTTAATCTTGATAATGTCCTCAGTTCAATGAGAAAAAGGGTCACCAAGTTTCTTCAAGTTTGTCATATCCAGCTGACACCAATCATTGGTTATTAAAACCCATATATCTACCAAACAGTGGTGATGTTGATTACTGTATTTCACCTGTGGTTCTAACACTCCCAAACGTTTTCTGTAGGATTAAGATTGGGAGCTGTTATGGGCAAATTGATGTGCTGTAGGGTATCTGAGTGTTCTTCAAACCAGAAGTGTATGTGAGCAACTCAGTGAACACAGCTGTTGTCACCTTGGAAGAGAGAACTGACTATAGTATTGTCGGCTTGGAAGAGAGAACTGACTGTAGCAAACTCATAAATGCCATGTAGAAGAAAGAGCAACACCTTGTCTGTCACCAAGGGTACTGAAATAAACAGCCTGGTTCAAGTTTTCAGTAACTTGAGTGGTTTATGGTGTGAAAAACATCGCAAAAACATCACAGAACTACCTCCACCTTTAAGAGGAGCCTCCAAGCACTGTGAATTAAATGCCTCATTGGGCGAACAAAGCACTTGATGCCACACATCATTTGAAAAGAGATGAAATCACGACTCCCCAGATCACCCTTTTGCAATGTACCAAACTGCAAATATCCACTGCATGCAGTTCCTCTCTTAACGTTCACTCAAAGACTGATTCAGATGAATCTGTATTCACTGACAGTAGCAGTTGGGTTTGAAACCAGTTTTCATTGACAAGGTGTGACACTTGTTTGCAGTCCCTGTTGGTTAGGATGTTCCTAAATCCTCTGTCCTTACATTGTGTCACGTGGCTGCAAGGGGGCACCATTCCTTGTAATAGACAACTTTGACAGTCTACATTAATATAGCAATGAACAACCAACTTCATTCACTGTGTGGTCATGGACACATACAAACACCATAGCTCCTTTGTGCCATAATGTCAGATCTCCATTTGACCCTCGTCACTGCACTGATCCCATACATCTGACTGGTACATACATATCATTCCACTGTCATGACTCGCAAAGCTGTGGAAAGTCACCTGACCAGCTCGTTCCAGTTCTGTACTATCTACGATGCTCCAATGGGAAAAATGTGTTTTTTAAAGTGGTGACTAATATTTTTACTGAAAAGCTTATTATTATGATGATTTTGAAACTATGATTTAATTGTAAGAAACAGATTTTCTGATTTTTACCAATAAAATTAGCAGTCATAAGCTGAGCAAATATTGCTAAACATGTCTGTTTTAAAACAACTATAGGTCATGAATTCCTCTTCATGTGTCCTTTATTATCTGCAGAGAAAATGTTTGCTGCTCTTTTTATATTAGATTTAAGGATATACTCAATAATAAATACTGTCACAACAACTGTGATTAATTCACATTAAAATATTCTTTATATAAACTGCTGTAGCTGCTGCTTGGCTTATTACATGTGAAATTAGTAATTATTAAATATTATAAAAGTTATGTATCTCAAACAAAATATATGGTTGTCACAAAAAATAGCTTAAGCTTTTCACAAGAATGTTATATTGTTGTAAACTCAATATAAAACTGCTATTATTACAGTGTGATGACAATGCTATGTAAAGGATAGATTGCTACTCACTATATGGAGGAGACACTGGATTGCAGTCAGGCACAACAAAAAGATTACTGTAGACTACTATACATTTGAGCTTTCAGCCAAAAAGCATTCCTCTGATGTAGAAAACACACACACACACACACACACACACACACACACACACACACACACACACAGAAATATCAATTTGTTCTTTTGCCCATGATTTATTTGATATAGCATTGGTATTCATTTTATATGTGGATACACTAATAATTCAAGAGTTACAAAGAACAATAATTTTTTTCCAACATATGGCATTACAGTGCACCTTGGTTTACTTGTTGTAGTATATTTTACTCACAGTTTATCTTTTCTTTCTCACTCTCCCCTCTGTAGTTGCCTACCTCCAACTGTCTACATGCTATTGCTATGATTTTCTCAACAATGCTGGAATCAATTATCTCTTGGTGGTTTTGGTTGGTTAATTATAATTTTGATATCTATTTACCAATTCCTTGTCATTTAATTTTCTGTTCTCATTGCCATGTGCACTGCCTGGTCACAGCAGACGTCTCTATTTCCAGCTATATTCTGGTATGAAAACGCTTGAAGAGTTGATACGTGAAAGAACTCTTAAATGATGCTTGATTCATATGAGGAAGAATACATTAGATAAAAGTAGTTTTATGATTGATATCAGAACTTTACATTAGACAGAATAGTGCAACATCTGTGTCCTCTGAGTCCTGATGTCGACTGCAGAGATCACTGTTGAAAACTTGAGTATTTTATTCAAAATCACACAGCTTAAAAACTGAGAAGATTGTTTTCAGCACAAAATCTTGATCATATAGCCTATCACAATTCCTGATCATGAACTATACAGAACTATGGAGAATAATCACCACCATTCATTGGCTATAGGTCAAACCTGATATGGTAGTAGAAGCAACCTGTTAAATGACTACTTTTTAAATGGGCATGACATTTTGGAGTGGTTTTGCTGAAAACTGCTGTGCCACTACCCTCTTAAATCATTATCCCCAGTACCATTGGGGTCATTACTGAGCAGTAATGGGTTTTCCTTTGGAAAACCAGTTTTTTGTTGATATTAGGACAGGAGAAGCCAAAAATTCAGCATGCAAGTAGTGCTCTTGCACTCATGTGTAGCTCTTTTGCCTGGCTGCACACATTCCTCTCCACAATGCCATGCTGTCTGAGCATGAGGAGGGGAAAGAGGGGGAAACTGCAAATGGGCCATATTTAGAATACAATGCTGTCACATTGTGGATGGCTTGGTATCATATGTCATATTTCTCAGCAACATACATCACAAACAAAACAAATCTTCACTATTTTTAATTATTTTTGGAGTGCTGAAGACATAATGTAATTTTTGTCCGGTATAAACTGTCAGCATTTGGACAGGTGCAGAAAGTTTCACAGAATTCTACATTCAAGTTGCCATATAGTTGTGACTTATAATTGGTGGAAAAAATCTTTCACACAAACAAGTTGATCAAAATATTTTATCACATTTGAAACCTTATTAGGGAGATATAGAAACTCTTATGGACCTCCTGAGCTTTTACAATATAAAAGAATTTGTCTTTTAAATGAAAATTACATTGCAGATCAATCAGTTCCCTGTGTACTTGCACAGGGGTGCTTTCAACTGAAACAACAAACTGTCTCAAAACCAGCTTGAAAAGAGATGTAAGATTGGCAGTGTCCTCACAACATTTAGAAAACTATCTTTGTCATTCTTTCAAGGCCACAATGAATTCGTTAAACCTCATGCCTTCTTTAACATCAGTGAGCTTAGGGAAATGGACAGACTTTTTTGTCAGAAACGGACACTCTCACAATGTGATTTTGTTTTTAAATGCTTCTCCATCAAATCAAAATAAGTTGTTTCTCATGTTGCAATATGTTACTGTGGCAGTGTGCAGTCAAGTCCACTTAAAAGGCAAGATCTGCAATCCATTACAGATTTTCTAATTGTTGTTCTTGATTTGCTTTTCCTTCATAAATTCATCAATAGTAGATTTTTAAATGGAAAATCATTCCAGACATGTCCCTGGAATTAACCAACATGCTTTGTTGTGGGCTAATATGCAAGTCTCCATGTTCTTCTTCTAATTCCATCAAGAACTGTAGCAACTGACAGTGGAATAATGCGTGTGATTTCAGAAAATTTAATATTTGTTTCACAAATTCATCAAGGGGTCCATGCCTGACAATTTAGCACAAAGTGCTTCTTGCTGTACAGAACAATGAATCCCATCTGTTGATCATTGTAAGTTTTTGCTTTTCATCATCAACTAAATCTTTAAAGTCTTTCTGCATAGTGTTGCAGTGTAACTGCATAGTAAATTTGCAGTACCCGTTGATTATGTGACTGCCTTATAGATATTGATAATTCTCGTTCTTCTCTTCCGTCATTCACATTCATTTTTAAAGATGTATGAAGATAGATTGCTGGACTGCCACTTTTTGTGCAGACAGCCACTTGGCCTGAGAACTTCCTTTATACCACAAACAGATAGTGAAGGGTAAACAGTGCTGACACCATGATTCAGCCAAACTCAAGAATGCCATGCCAACTGAAAAATGCTGCACTGCAATGCAAACCAAATGTCATGTTGTAGAGTACTTCTGAGAAGAACTGAGGAAAGCCGAGACAGGCCAAGTTTTGACCCACACACAAGTTGCATATTGTGCTCATGTAGAGTTTTGCATTATGTTGTTGAACTTGAATTAGAAATTGTAGCTTTATAATAAATAGTCCGATAAGCATAGGATTCTGTCCAGAACTTTTCAGACATCAAATTTATCCATATGTTCAAAACTGGGGATACGATTTATCCTAATAACCAAAAAGGAGGAGAAGGTAACAGTGTAGATAAAAGATATACAAAAATTTGTTCAACATGCTATCTAGACTGATAATAGTGCATTCTTCAGGTTTAAATTTGAAATTCTTCAAACATTCAATCACATACAGTTACAGTTTCTTTCATTGTATTTTTCAGCCTCAGGTCCACAAATTGTATCATGAAATGATTTGAACACATTGTATAGTACCTTATCAAAATACAACTGAATATGCCATGAGAGGTGCTCGTGCAAGTTCATCATAAACTAGAATCATGGGACATTGCAGAAGCCAAAACACTTTTGTTTCCAATATCAACAACAGATGGTCAGCAAACGCATATGTGGGACATAAAGTTTCTGATCACCAGATTATTTTCTGGGTTAAACATAAGCCCCTCCTGGAGTGTCTTTTAGGATGTGATGATGCAACACTGTTTACAGAAATCTGTCCATCATTGGTGGTGGCATGAAATTTTGTAACCCTTTAGTGTTTGTATTACACTAAAAACCCTCTCCTCCCCTCTTCCCCACCCATGCCCCCATATCCCCCCCCCCTCTCTCTCTATCTCTCTCTCTCTCTCTCTCTGTCACACTGCTTTACCATACTGAATTGATCTCTCGTTTATCGTTAATATTTATTATGTGTGTTATAGATACAAGATTTTGTATTATTACTGCAGAACACTTTTTACATAAAAAACATTTTTGATGTGCAATTGTGCTGTGTTGCAGGTAGAAGGCTATTGTCCAGACCAACTGTTGAACCGGCAGTATTTCTTTTCCTAGCAGCATCAGCAGTATCAAGCACAGTTACACAGACATTATTCTTGCAACGTGTATGTGAAGAAGATTTGGGTTACAATGCAACTGTGTGCTCTCACCTCGATTCCACCAATAATACTTCAGAACAACCTCATACTGCTAGCCTGCTCATGAGCAAGACTTTACTGGAAACTTTGTTGCCAGCTACACTAACCCTTTTCTTGGGCCCCTGGAGTGACCGACATGGCCGAAAACCTCTGCTTCTCTTCCCCTTGATAGGTAAGTGTGATATGATTGTAATATGAAGTTAGTGGAATGTAGGGTTTACTGTGTGAGAATATATTGCTAGTAACTGAGTGTCAGAGGTGATGTACAGCTGTGGGAAAACCATGTGGAAAAGGATTACTGCAAGCTTGGATTTTGATAAAGCATTTCTTCAAAGAACCAAAAACAATTCCTTCTCCTTCCTACCCCACACACACAAAGCTGTAACACTCTTTCAGGATTATAGTTTTATGCAGTTGGTATTATGGTAATAACAGTCTATATATGGACATTAATTAGGTATTAGTCTTGTTGACTTCTTGATCATTCATGACTCTTTATTTTATGTTATCTGCAGTTTTTCTGATTATATTAAGATAAACGTTTGAATGGTTCTGTGGGAAAGAGATTATCGATTTCCTATCGCATCCTTGTTCTACCCAGGCTTGTGCTCCAGCTCTAATGACCTCAGTGTAAATGGGCTGTAAAACCCCAATCATGTGTCCATTCAGTTTTGAGAAACTTTGGTATCTGTGTTTTTAGACTTGACTATCATTTATATTGCATGTAAATAAAATGAAATTGTCAATCAAGAACTTATCAACAGAGAGCTTGCAAAGTATGCTCTTCAGAGTGAATGTGTGTGTGTGTGTGTGTGTGTGTGTGTGTGTGTGTCTGTGTGTGTCAGATACAGATAAATCATGTGCCTTGGTAAATCAAAACTTAAATACTAACTTCATTAACTGTAATCTCAGTTATTACAAGGGTTGTTGAAGATTTTGACATGGTTACCACTCAAAGTTTGTGTGAAGAGATTCATACCACATAATAAGTTGCGTTCAATGTAAGAAGCCCTGTCATTTACCAAAGTATGTTGATGTGTGGTGGATGAAGTTGAGGCAACTGATTGGCATTTGAAAATTAAGTGTATTAATCAAAACAAAATCTTTCTTTCATTTGCATAAAAATTGTGATTACAGTTGCATATTGCTTAAATAATCTACATAGAACTTTAATTAGATATTTGTACAGCCAAGTTGACTTGAAACACATTTAGTGTCTTTTTCCTTCTTATTTGATAACATTGTGATAATCTGAAATGGCAAACTGAAAGCCATCAAAATTTTTAATTAAATTACTGTTCTCTGCTTAGTGCATGCTACTGAAAATAATTTGATGTCAGACAAGCTCTTTACAACGTAAAAGAATAGCTTCAGTTCTTCAGATTACAGCTTCTGGCTACTGGAATACAATCAGCAGTATGTCCTGTCTCCATTCCATGAGACTGTGGGGTGGTTTGGGATAACTCAAGAAATTGGCAGATAGCATGGTGATCGAGGACTTTGCACTAGAAATTGTTCTCACCTTGATAGCCAAATACTGGCGATGAAATCTTTTTCTACTGCTAAGATTTGAATGAGCTAGCTCTAGATCAAGAATCACCACAATGATATGCATTAAATATTGTATGTCAAAGTGGGAGGCTGTGCCATGTATGATAGTCCTATTTCATTGCTGGATAGCCCAACTCCTACAACTCATTCTTCAGTTTAGCCAGCTATAAACGTCTCCAGTTCCGAAACCTTCTGTTATCAGTAGATTTTCTTTGCACATTTGTCTGCTGCTGGCTGTGATGCAAAAGTAATTTTATTAATTGTTAGCTTATAGAGGTTGCTCATTTTCAGTTTTCTTTCCAATTATGCTTTCATTGTATGCCACCCAGTGCAAAATTCTCCACAATTATTCTCTGAAATGCACAATCTCATATTGTAAGCTGGATAAAGGCCTCCTTCAGACATCTCTAGACATTATGGTCTTCAGCCATAAGCATCCATATTGCTCTGGTATGCTTTGTAATGTCACCTTCCCACCTTTCATTATGGCATCATCTCTGACTTCTCTTATCAGTCTGAATCTAGTAAAGACCCTTCATCGTCCATCTACCACTTATTCACCGCCCCACTAGTCTTTCAAACCTCCAGTTAAGTCTCACTGTGGCCATAATTAAGCCTTTCACTTCTGGCTGCTTCCTGACATGATCATTTATTTTCCTCTCTTACTAATCATGGACCTTATCATGATGAGAAGGCTTACAGACCTCAACAATGTGGATAGCAGTATCATAGATACATCCACACCAGCGAGTTATCTGTGGAGAGGTCAAACTAATGTATGGTTGTTGAAGAGAGGCAGCAGCCTTTCAATTGTTGCAGATGAATAATGTGGATGATTAACTGATCTATCCTTGTCACATTAACTGACTTGACCTTGCTATGCTGGTACTGTGGCACTGCTAAAATTAAGGGCAAATCATAACATTTTCAGAGGGTACCCAGCACTATAGTATCTTTTAATGATAATGGCATCTTCTTAGATAAAGTATTGCGGAACTAAAACAGTCCCCAGTACATATCTTTAGACAGGGATGACTCAGCAGGATGTTGTCATCAGAAAAGTAATTGTTGCAATATACTAACATGAATTATGAACAGAAGGAGGAAACAATCTGTAGAAGCTGATCTTTGTTCCAAAGAGATGTTGGAACGTGTGAGACAATGCTGACCATGCAACTTATCTGAGAAGACAGAGTGAAGAAAGACAAACCCAAATTTATAGCATTTGCAGATTAAGAAAAAGTTTTTTGTAGTTTAGAGTGAGTTACACTTCAATATTCTGAACAATATTCTGAATTTATCAGAGATAAAATTACAGGGACAAAAGGCTACCTACAACCTGTACAGAAACCAGGCTGCAGTTATATGGCTCAAAGGACAGGAAAGGGAAGCAGTAATTCAGAGTAGTTTCAAACAGCATTGCTCTATCTCTCATTGTATTCAGTCTGTACACAAAGTAGGTAGTGAAAGAAACCAAAGAGAAATTTGGAAATGGAATTAAGATTTAAGAAGAAGAAATAAAAACATTGAGGTTTACTGATGATACTGTATTCCTGTCAGAAATGACAAAGGACTTGGAAGATCAGTTGAACACAGTTGATAATGCTTTAAGAGAGTGAAGAGGTTGTAAGGTGAAAACCAACAGATGTAAGGGAGTACAGTGGAATATTGCTTAACAAGCACATCCCATAATGTGCAATTCGCATAATGAGCAAAACAAGTTGTAAAAAAATGACTCGATTAACGAGTGATGTTTCGCATAACAAGTGACAACAATTTATTGATTTAGTGTGATGTCATCAGCCGTTCACATGTGGCGGGGGAAATGTTCAGCAATATGAAGAGCTTTCATTGTCAGCAGCAGCATATGAACAATGTCTTTAATACATACTGCAGTCTGGACTTAGCACTCATTCTGTTACCATCTTAGTGTAGCTTGTGATCTCACATTTTTCTAAACTTATGTTTACACAGTGCTTTTTTTGTATGCAAATTTAAATAACCTTCATAGAAAAGTCCCCAAAGATAAAGCCACAAGAGGATGGCCGTAAGAGAAAGAAAATGAAATGTAAAATCATTGAAGAACATGAATGTGGTGTGAGCATTGCTGATTTAGCATACAATTGGTTTAAATCAATTATTTGCACTATTCTCAGAAACGAGGACAAGATTAAGGACATAGGTGCTTCAAAGGGAGTGATAAGAGTATCTAAACAACAGTTTCATATTCTGGATGATGTTGAAAGGTTGCTCCGTATATGGATAAATGAAAAGCAATTGCAAGGTAACACTGTTAATGACAACATTATTTGTGAGAAGGCAAGAATGATTTACGCTGGTGTCATTAAGAAGATGCCAGGATCATCAGTGGCCGAAGAAGTGGTTGAGGGAAACCTTGGGTGGTTCGAGAAGTTTAAGAGGGTAACCAGCATCCACAGCATTGTGAGGAATGGTGAAGCTGCCAGCTTTGACACAAAGGTAGCAGAGAACTTCATCATCAACTTCAAGATGCTTGTAGATTCTGATGGTTATCTGCCGCAACAGGTTTTTAATTGTTATGAGATGGGTCTGTTCTGGATAAAGATGCCAAAGCATACCTTTATAACAGCCGAGGAGAGTGCATTGCCCGGTCACAAGCCAATGAAAGACCATCTCACACTGCTATTCTATGCCAATGCAAGTGGCAGTTTAAAAGTTAAACTGCTGCTTGTTTACCATTCAGAAAGTCCGTGAACCTTCAAGAAGTGTAAAATCCAGACCAGCAGGTTAAATGCGATGTGGAGGTCCAACAACAAGGCTTCAGTGACACATGATGTTTTTTGTGATTGGATCAATGAAGTGTTTGGTCCTTCAGTAAAAAACGTTTTGCTTGAGATTAATATGCCATTCTGTTTCTTGCCTGTAATGGACAGTGCTCCTGTCCATTCTCCAGGCCTTGAAGAATTTTAGCTCATCAACATCCAATTTCTGCCTCCCATCACCACTCTGTTACTCCAGCATATGGACCAGCAGATTATTTGTAATTGTAAGAAGCTTCACACTAAAGCACTTTTCAGGCATTGCTTTGAGCTGACTGAAGCTACCAATCTCAGTCTCAGAGAGCTCTGGAAATACCACTTCAACATCATTGCCTGCATCAAGATGATCAAAAAGGCATGGGAAGGGGTTACCAAGAGAATTCCAAGAGAATTCTCACTCCTGCTTGGAAGAAGATTTGACTGGAGTGCATTGTCAAATGTGACTCTGAGACATTTGAGTTAGTACGTATAGAGCCTGTAGTCAATGAGATTGTGTCTTTGGCCAAGAGCATGGGACGAGAAGTAGATAAAAATGATATCGATGAGCTTGTGGAAGCTCACAGCCAGGAAATGATCACTGAAGAGCTTATGGAGCTGCAGTGTGTTTCACAGCAGGAAGTTGAGAGAGGAGTTGTTCAGAGGAGGAGGAGGAGGAGGAGGAGGCATTAACAGCAAAACAGAAATCTTCTGGCACAGTGAGAGAAATTCTGAAAGCATGAGAACTGGTTGCATCATACATTGAAAATCGTCACCCCAATAAAGCAGAGTCTGCGTGCTCTTTAAATTTATTTGATGATAGTGCTGTGTTGGATTTTCACTAAGTGTTGAAGTGTTGGTAGAAACAAATGACTATAGATAGCTTCATAGTAAAAAAGGAATTAGTTATATATAGTGAATAATAATAAAGTACTTAACACTGTATGATTAATTTTCTTTGAATAAATGGCATGAATAAGATAAAACTTGAAGTACTTTTTCTGCGCCGAATGCATTATTGTATTTTACATTAATTTATACAGGATAAATTGTTTCACTTAACAAGTGTTTTGTACTATGAGTAAGACTCTGGAATGAATGATACTTGCTTTGCAAGGTTCCACTGTAGTAATGGAGTGTATTAAATTAGGCAATGCTGAGGGAATTAGGTGAGGAAATGAGACACTAGAATTAGTAGATGAATTTTGCTATTTGGTCATCAAAATAACTGACAACGGTATAAGTTTAGAGGATGTAAAATGGTATATGGCAATAACAAGAAAAAAATGATGAAAAAGAGAAATTTATTAATATAAAATATAAGTGTAACTATTAGAAACTCTTTTCAGAAAGTTTTTGTGGACCTTGTATGGACGTGAGACATAGTCAGTAAACAATACAGACAATAAAAAGGTAGAAGATTTTGAACTATGTTGTTAGAGATAAATTCTAAAGTTTATATGGGTATACTGAGTAACTAATGAAGAGACATTGCACCAAATTAGAGAAAAAAAGAACTGTATGCCATATCTTGAATAAGAGAAGGGAAAGGTTGATCACTGGGCACATCCTGGGGCATCAAGGAATTGTTAGTTTCTTAACTGAAGGAGTGTGGGGCATAAAAATTGTGGTGAATGACTAAGACTTGACTACAGTAAACAGGTTAAAGTAGGTATGGGCTGCAGCAGGTATGCAGACATTTTGAGAAGTGCACAGGATAAAAAGAGCTGCATCAAACCAGGGTTGAGACTGAAGATCATGACAGCAACATTGTCCTGTCTCTCTTAGTAATTCAAAATATTCATCTCTCCATTCATAAATGAACAGCTCTTAGAACATGAAAATTTTTCAAATTAAGAGCCCCTGTATTACTTCTGTAAGTAAAAACTTGGAATACACAATGATTGTAAACATCCGATTTCAAGAACATACTGGGAACTCTGTACAGGATGGTTAAGAGAGTCTAGTTCCAGTTTCCACAGTTTTGACTTGAAACCACATTTGTTATTCTGATACATTTATGTGTGCTGTTTTAACATTGGCCAATGGGCTTGTCACATTGGTAATAACAGTTCCTGGCAGATCATCAAAGTTAAGCACTCTCGGGCTTGGCTAGCACTTGGATGGGTGACCTCTGGGTCTGTGGAGCGCTGTTGGCAAGCGTGGTGCACCTGGCCCTGGTGAGGCCAATTTGGGAACTACTTGACTGAGAAGTAGCAGCTCCAGTCACAAAAATTGACAATGGCCAGGAGAGCAGTGTGTTGACCCCTGACCGCTTCATATCTGCATCCAAGATGCGTATCGGCTGAGGATGACATAGTGTTCAGTTGGTACCATTGGGCTTTCTGAGACCTGTTAGGATGGAATTTTTAGCTTTAACACAGTCTAAACTGGCAGTGTGGTGGAGCAAGACTGCCTCCCTTTGCCTACAAATGAAGTAGCATGTATGTATTAAAAATACAGTTTTAAGTCAGAGCTATGGAAATTGGACTTAGGTACCTTTACTTCTCATGTGTAAAACTTAGTTTTGAAAATTGTATTTAGTTTACTAAAAGCACTACAGGCAAATTTTACTCTTCTTTTGCCATTTTCCTTGGCCATTCAGTCGTAGCTACTCTAAATTTCAAAATGTGTCATCTAGTTGAATATAAATTTTTTGTTTTGATATGTTTATTACATATTATTTTAGTCATATGTTAATTGATTTTTGAGCTTACTTTCAACTTTTCTGTATTTATATCTCCCATTTGTTATTGAAGTTTATGTCGAATAAAAGCAACAGTGCATAAAAATTATCAAAATGGAGTTGGCTTATCTACATTTCATTAACACATATTCTGTCTCATTTTTTTCCAATTTAGGACACTTAGACCTGCCTCTAGAGTGCGTTGGGGAGGATGACAGTTCAAATACATGTCCAGCCACCCAGATCTAGGTTTCTTGTGATTTCCCTAAATCACTGTAGACAAATGCCAGGATGCCTCCCTTAAAAAGGTGCGGCTGTTTCTTTTCCCCATCCTTCAAACAATCTGAGCTGATGCTCTGCCTCTAATGACCTTGATTGCTGAAGGGACATTAAACCCTATTCTTCCTTTATTCCTTCCTTCCTCTGGAGTTGCTGCAAATGTTCTTGGTGATACTATGCTGTGTCCTTGACTCATATTTCAATTTTAAATTTCTTGTTGTGTTGATGAAATCTAATAGAAGGTGAAACATACTTATTGCTACATGCTTGGGTTGTACACCTGTATGTTGTGGTTATGGTCACTGGCAGCCACTGTGCAGATCATTGGCTAAATACCTTCCTCCAGCAATTACTTGTGGCTTAACAGTTCTTATTTATGGAAGCTTTTGGGACTTACATGTCAATTAAATATTGTAATTTAGTAGAACATTCTAGGTATGTACACATAAGAGCGTTGTCTGCTGAGGCAGGTATAACAGCTCTGTATATGACTTCATGTATTTTCTATAAACTTGCTTTCAGTGCAAAAAGCTAGTTCTTGTTGAGAAATTAGCTCTCATAGCTGGTACTCAGTTTCAGATTCTACATGACAAAACTGAACAGGGATGTTGGAAATCTCAGACATCAGCATAACTGGACAAAAGCTATCATCTTCATTAATAGGAAAGTAAATATAACAGCCAGTACATTCCTCTTATGGTCTTATGGTTCACATTGTCCAACTATCAATGGAGAAAAAGGAAATGTGTGTGTGAGTGAGTGTGTGTGTGTGTGTGTGTGTGTGTGTGTGTGTCAGATGCACAGCAGGCATCCAGTTGTGTTTCTGGGAGATGATGACAAGGTTCCAACTAAATAGCTAAAAAGATTTGATCCTGTCCCTGAATGCATCTGGTAGTAAAAGAAACTGTATCATCTAACACCTAATTATGTCTGGATGGTATAGCCCAGCAGTGGTTTGAGAACAACAAGGAAAAGCTCAGGAGCTGGGACAAATCTCACATGGAAATTAAAAAAAAAAAAGAAAAAACATTTATCAACAATCAGTGGGGGTGACAGAGCCAAAGAGAAACTGAAGAATGAGTCTTAATCCAGGAAACATGACATAATCATATAACTGGCCTATCATAATTAATAGTGAAAGCTGAGACCTGTGAAAATATAATTGAAGCCAAAACTTTTCTATCCTCCTCTGCATAATTAGTTTATGATAATTGGACTGGTGACATCATAGAAGGCTGGTGGAACGAAACAGGCAATTCCAAAGGTAAATGACAACAGAGATTAATCTATGACAAATTCAGAGTGTAGCAAATTCATCTTAAGCACATACAACAATCTAGGGAGCAATCCAAACCTCAAATGTAAATCAAGCAAGGTCAAAGCCCTACTTGGTGCATAGCTAAAGGCTTCAGTGACTAGCAAGAGATTGCTGGAAATAGCCAGACTGTGTGGAATTTAGTAGTAAACATTTGTCAGAGGGTGGTGCAACCTCATGTATTGGCTGTAACTGAAGTGCCATGTTTGGGCACAAGCCACAACTGTTGCCTAAACCTTGAGTGTGTCTGATAAGTCATCTCTTTCAATAATCAGGCTAGGCAGGCAATATAAATTGCTGTCGGACACCAAAAAATGTTTCAGTAAATATGGGCATGCAAATGAGTTGTGAGTGTGGGAAAACTCAGTCAGTGTTGTTTTAGCCTGCTCTCAGAATCCATTGCAGTGCAGCATCATGGACCTACCATTAGTAATATTTAATGCGAAAACTCTGGCAGAATATTATTGCAAAAAAAAGTTGTTTATAAAATTTCTTAATTTTTGTGAGTGTACAACTTGATGTTCTCTTAAACTTTGTACAATTTTATATTGAATTTTTATGAAGTGTATCACCACTGTTAGCGGTGGGCAATGCAGTAATACTGCCAGAATAACATTATTAAAGAAAGGAAAGTCAAGATCTTTTCACTGTTGATTACAAATTCTTCATGAAAGATTCTGCAACTCTATTGAAGTTTAAATTTATCCTTTATTTCACTGTTTCAGTTGTACATTCTTTTTATGATTGCTGATTTCGATCAATATTGATCAAAAATAGTCATCATAAGAATAAATGTGCAAGTGAGACTGTGATCAATGTAAAAGTACAAGGGTTTTCATAAGAAAAAAGTATATTTTTATCTGTGAATGTAAGTGTTAATGATAGATTAATAACAAGTTTTTCTTGGGTTTTATAAAGTACATTGCCTCTGACATGAAGTAAATAAACTCATTCATGTTCTGACTGGGATGACCACAGTTTGACAACATGGTAATCAAGCTACTCTCTTCTGGTGAGGTAGCAATTGATAAGTCTTATGAGACACATGATCAGTCTTTGTAAATGGACGTGAATGAATTTCAATGAGATGACAATATCTCCAACAAAGTATAAAAACATAAGAGAATTAAGTGAGAAAAGTTACTTATAAATCTAAAATGTTCTTTGTTGAATCATATAATGGAAACTTTGCATATCGGAATTAGCTTTTTTGTGTCATATATTTATTGTTAACTCCATTTCTCTCTGTGTTCAACAGGTCATGCAACAACATATGCAGCATATGCTGGACTCTCTACTATAGACCATTTGCCACCACGCTATTTACTTCCTGCTTCCATACCGATTGCTCTAACTGGTGGCTTTATTGCATTGATCTTATCTTCGTACAGCTACATTGCTGATGTAAGTCATGCTGATAAAAGAGGATTGAGGTGAGTTACTCTGCATAAACAATCAACAGTCACAATTTATAACCAACTCTGTGATTCATTAATTTAATAGTAGAAATAAAAATGATATCCATTGTTGATGACTTGACCTGATACCCTGAACATTGAGGTAAGAAATGAATTATTTGTTATTTGCAAAATAAAATACTATGATATGTACAAATGATACACCTTCTGTCAGAGGAGCAGTGTTTTATGATGATAGGTGATGATGGTGGGGGATGAGGAAAAATAAAGAACAGAAGAAATGTTTGATGTGGCATATAATGATCTCTATTGTTTCTGAGAAATATGAACCTTTCTGGAGAAAAGCCATGTGTCTTCACAACCAGAGAAACAAGTCTTTATTGCCAATTGACAACAGTTTTCCCAAATGTGCTTTTACAGTCTGTAGTTAATTGCACCAACCTGTCCTGTTTCGTGTTTGCACCTGCATCTACTAACCATTGTATGTCTAGTGCTCCCATTCCTACAGCCTAGGCATCCAAGTTAAACACATATGCTCCAACACAATATCCAACAACCTCTGTACCAATAACCTCTTCCACTCATTCATCTCTCTAGCAACTAAAACACAAATCTTGCCTACAGACAAATGTCTTGGACAGCCTCCTCCTGTGACTCTGTCACAAACATAGTATCACTTCTAAAGAAGTCAGAAGCACCCCTCTCACCACCCAACCATCCAGTACCAGCCATTCCTTGAATGTCTCAACAGATTGTTATGCCAGGGTTTTGCAACTCAAGCATTGAAATGAGATAATCTCTCCTGATATCCTTACCACATCCCAAGTGCTAACTTGCACTGCCACCCTAAATTCTGCTACATGCTTGTCAAACAATGTAATATTACCAGACAATAACTACTTCAACATTCCTAACCCTACAGTTATTGTCAATGTAGAACGTGCTTCTTGTACCCACCCATGACTACGTACACCAGCCCCAGCCACTAGTAAACCATACAGTATGACAGATAGAGCAATATGTGAAACAACTCAGGGGTTTTTATGAAGGAATGATCATCATTAATCTGACTGATTGTGTGAATGGTCGAAGAAAACTGTCTGCCTTGGTAGCAATCTGTACCCAATTTTAAGCATGCTGTATAGCACAACACAAGACACCGGAGTGCTTGCTTTACCAAACTCCGCTTTAGGATGCAGTATTAATCCCCCTCTCCAGCGCCCCCACCTAGACACACACAAACTACAGAACTAGTTTCTATGAGAGATGGGAATTTGCCGTCTAACATACCCTCTCATCACACCATCCTGTTGAGCTTCATTTTCTTTAAATGTCCCTTCACTCCCACCCTCAGTCCCTACATTTTGAAACCTTGTGCAACCAATCCCTCTCCCTCCTTCTAGGATTAATATTTGCTACTTTAAGTGTTTATAGTGTCAGTAGTGAAAAGTTTGGCCTCCTGAAGGTAAGTAATAGCCAGTCATTCTGTCTCCTGAATTTTATGAATTTATTATACAAGTTACTAGTAACCTTTTCTGTCTCACTCATAATGAAGTAATGGTTATGAGTCATCACTAGTGAAGTATCAATATTTGATTGAAATTTTAATTCTGTGTGTTATGTAAAATTTTGCTGCTTTGTGTTATGCAAACTGCTTTTCAGTCCACTCTCATACCTTGTACTGAGTTTGTGCAGAAGTTGGTAGTGTTTTCCCATAAGTTTAAAAAACACAACAGATACAAGTAACAGAGACTTTAGTCATCAATAATACATTCTCCTTCACTATTTACAATTCTGTCAATGCTGGGAAACTTTTCAGTTCCATGACTGTATAAATCATGTGGTTCTGCGACAAATAACTCAATAAGCCATATTCAGAGCGGATTTTCATCTGCAAAGAAAGTTCCTTGAGGGTTAGTTGATACAGAGTGGAAAAGGTGAAAATCTTAGGGTGCAAGTTTAGGCGAGTAAGATGGTTGTGAAATGACTTCCCAACCAAATTCCTGTATAGTGTTTGTTGTCAGTCTAACAGAATGTGGGCGGACATTATCAGGGAGTGGCATCGCTGCACATAATCTTCCTGGTCATTGTTCTTGGATTGCATCTGCAAGATGTCTCAGTTGTTGACAATAGATGTCAGCAGTGATGGTTGCACGTTGGGGAAGCAACTCGTAATACACCACACCATCGTTGTTCCGCCAGATGCATAATATTATCTTTTGTGGAGGCACACAGGTCCTTGTACTGGGAGTTTTTGCTTTGTTTGGGTTCAACCATTCCCTTCTTTTCTTTATGTTAGCGCAATATTTCTCATCACCAGTAACTATACTGGATAGACTGGAAATGAATGGTCAGTGTTGTTCACGAGCCAATTAATGACGAGCAAGCAAAGATGCAAATAAGGTGTCCTGCTAATTTTTGTAATTTTGGGTTAGAGCATGCAGTGCCCATACATCTAATTTTTGAATCTTCCCCATTGCATGCAAGTCTTACAAAATGATGGAATGATCACAGTTGATCATTTTTACTATTTCTTGAATACACTGATGTGGATCATTGTGAATTAATGTGTTTAAATGATCTTCATCAAACCATGAAGGTCTTCCTGAATGTGGAGGGCCATAAATGTCAAAATGATACTCCTTAAAATGAGAAAACCATTTTCTTATTGTGCTCTGTCCAGTGGCAGTATCCCCAAACATGGTGAAAATGTTTCTTACTGCCTCTGCTGCTGCCACCCCTCTAATGAACTCAAACAGAAGAATGTGTTGGAAATGTTCTCATTTCTCCACTTGGCATTCCATATTCTAGCGCTCACAACTCCACTCACTATCTCCAAAAGACAAAATGATGAAATGTAGACTCAAATAGCAACAGTGAACTACAAATAAAAAATGACAGTCGATAAATAAACCTATAGCATCTGGAATACTGACATATAAAACAAGAATACTATAAGCGTAGGCGCTAACATAATAATTTCAGTGCACTGTACATCTCCGTGATATAAATATGTTGTTGTTGTGATCTTCACTCCAGTTACTGGTTTGATGCAGCTCTTCATGCTACTGTATCAAATGGTTCAAATGGCTCAGTCCCCTAGAACTTAGAACTACTTAAACCTAACTAATCTAAGGCCATCACACACATCCATGTCTGAGGCAGGATTTGAACCTGCGACCATAGCAGTTGTGCAGTTCCAGACTGAAGCACCTAGAACCACTCGGCCACAGCGGCCGGAGCTACTGTATCCTGTGCAAGCCTCTCCATATGTGAATAACTGCTGCAAATTACATCCATTTTAATCTACATACTGTATTCATTCCTTGGCTTTCCCCTGCAATTTTTAACCCCCCCCCGCCCCCTCCCAAAACACACACGCACTTCTCTCCTTGTTGCAACAGGATGTGTCCCATCAACCAATCAGTTCTTTTAGTCACAATTCAATAACTTCTATTCTCTTTGTGGCTGAACTACTTGTCATCCACATTTCACTCTGTTCGTGGCTACACTCCAGACAAATACCTCCAGGAAGGACTTTCTAAAACTTTATATTATATGTTAAAAAGTTCCTCATTTCATGAAAATTCTTTGTGCTGTAGCCAATCTACATTTTATATATCCTCCACCTTGGCAATCATCAGTTCTTTCGCTGTCCAAATAGCAAAACTCTGTTACTACTTTTAGTGTCTCATTTCTTAATCTGATTCCTTCAGCACCACCTGAATTAATTTGGCTACATTCCACAACATTTTTTATTTTTGTTGATGTTCATCTCATAACCTTTATTCAAGACACTATCCATCCCCTGCAACTGATTTTCCAAGTTCTTTGCTGTGTCTGACAGAATTGCGTTGTCATGGACATACTCCACTGTTTTCATTTCTTCTCCCTGACCTTTAAATGGACTTTTTAAATTTCAACACAAGCAAATCAACCCCGGCAAGGCCCTCGGTTTGTGAGTGGATAACGGTGCAGTTTTGAGAATTTTCAGAAGTTACAAGTTACAGAAATTATGAGTGTTGTGTGTAATATATTTGTAGTGAATCATTATTTGTGAGTTCCAATTGCTGTAGGTATATTATAACTAATGTATCATGTTACATTAGCTTTCCCTTTCAATAGGAATGTATATTGTCTCCATTTTCAAATTTGTTACATCTTTTGGTAGTGATCATTCACCTCCCCCCTTCCCACCCTGCCCCCAACTCCCCCAAAAAAGTTCCAAGTATTTTCAAGTAATCAGTATCTTTTATCCCAGATTTTTCTGTTGTCATAGTAGAAATCATGTTGTTAAATGTTAATCACTTCTGTTCTTAAAGGGAACTGATAATTCTTGTAGCAGGATGGATACAGAAAATAAAGACAATGAGCAAGCTTGGTTTAGAGTTATTGCTTTGCTGCTTTGTTTAACATAGGCACCATCAACAATACATCTCCATTGTGACTACTGTTCTCAGGGCATGGAATGAGTTGGTTGCTATGTGAGCCTCATGATCGACAAATAACTACTGCAACCTACATTCTTCTGAATCTACTTACTATATTCATCTCTTTGACTAGCTATACAGTTTTTACCCCCTCCCCATGCTTCCCTCCAGTACAAAATTGGTGAGCCCTTGGTGTCTCAGAATGTGTCCTATCAACCTATCCCTTATTTTAATCAAATTGCACTACAAATTTCTTATCTCCCCAGTTCTGTTCAGTACCTCTTCATTAGTTGTGTGAGCTACCCATCTAACCTAAAGCATTCTTCTGTAGCATCACATTTTAAAAGTTTCTATTCTCTTCATGTGTAAACTGTTTATCATTCATGTTTCTCTTCTGTACATGGCTACATTTCAGACAAATGCCTTCAGAAAAGAACTAGTACACTTCAGTCTGTGTTCAGTGTTCACAAATTTCTCGTCTTAAGAAATGATTTTCTTGTCACTGCCAGTCTACATTTTATGTCCTGTCGACTTCAGCCATCATCTGTTAATTTGCTGCCCAAAGAGCAGAACTCATCTACTACTTGAAGTGTCTCATTTCCCATTCTAATTCCCTTAGCATCATCTGATTTAATTTGACTTCATTCCATTATCTGTATTTTGCTCTTGTTGTGTTCATTTTATATCCTGCTTTCAAGACACCGTCCATTCCATTCACCTGCTCCTCCAACTCCTTTTTGGTCTCTGTCAGATTTAGAATATCATAGGTAAGTCTCAAAGTTTTTATTTCTTCTTGCTGAACTTTAATTCCTACTCTAATTTTTTCCTTTGTTTCTTTTACTGCATGCTCAGAATACAGATTGAATAATATCGGCAATAGGGGACAACCCTGTTTCATTTTCCTCTCAACCACTGCTTCCCTTCCCCATGACCCTCAATTCATAGAACTGATGTCTGGTTTCTCTACAACATACAAGAATCCAGATTACAAAGCTCAAAATATTTCCAGAGGCACATGCGGATTACACCATAATTTACTGCCTATAAACTGCAGATTAAATCAAAGAAACTGCAGACAGTGCATGGATAATGTGAAAGAATCAGGACACTTCTTGTCACTGCCAGCCTATATTTTATATCCTCTCTACTTCAACTACCTTTAGTTATTTTGCTGCCCATATAGAAAAGCTCATGTACTACTTTAAGTGTCTTGTTTCCATTGCTAATTTTCTTAGCTTCATCTGAGCTAATTTGACTACATTCCATTATCCGTTCTTATGTCCTCCTTTCAAGACACCATCCATTCCATTCAACTGCTCTTCCAAGTACTTTGCTGTCTCAGACAGAATTACAGTGTTATTAGCAAACCTCCGAGTTTTTTTTCTTCTCCCTAAATTTTAATCATACTCCAAATTTTTCTTTGGTTTCCTTTCATTGCTTGCTCAATGTATAGGTAGAATAACATGGGAATAGGCTACAACCCTGTCTTAGTCCCTTCTCAATCATTGCTTGCCTTTCATACCCTTCAACTCTTATAAATGCTCTTTGGTTTCTGTACAAGTCGTAAATAGTCTTTTTATACCTGTATTTTAACCAGCTACCTTCTGAATTTCAAAGAGAATATTCCAGTCAACAGTGTAAAAAGCCTTAGCTAAGTTTACAAATGCTATAAACATAGGTTTTCCCTTCCTTAACATATCTTCTAAGATAAGTCATAGGATCAGCACTGCCTCATGTGTTCCTACATTTCTCTGAAATACAAACTGATCTTCTCCCAGTGTTGGCTTCCACCAATTTTTCCATTCTTCTTTTGTAAAGAATTTGTGTTAGCCATTTGCAACCATGACATTTTAAACTGGTAGTTCAGTAATTTTCACATCTGTCTGCAACTGCTTTCTTTGGAATTGGAATTATTACATTCTTCTTGAAGTCAGTGGGCATCTTGCCTGTGTCATACGTCTTGCACATCAGATGGAACATTTTTGTCTTGGCTGGCTCTCCCAAGGCTGTCAGTAGTTATGATGGAATGTCATCTACTCCCAGGACCTTGTTTCAACTTAGGTCTTTCAGTGCAGACACTTCTTGCAGTGTTATGTCTTGCATCTCATTTTCATGTATGTCCTCTTCCATTGCCTTCAAGGTCATCTCCCTTGTATAGATCCTCTATATACTCCTTACACCATTCAACTTTCCCTTCTTTGCTTATAACTGGTTTTGCAGCTGAGCTCTTTATAGTCATACAGCTGCTTCTCTTTTCTCCAAAGGCCTTTTTAATTTCCTATAGATGGCATCTATCGTTCCCCTGGTGATATATGCTTCTAAATCCTTACATTTGTCCTATGGCCATTTGTGCTTAGCCATTTTGCACTTCCTGTCAATCTCATTTTTTAGTCTTTCTTATTTCCTTTTGCCTGCTTTATTGCTGCATTTTTGTATTTTCTCCTTTCCTCAATTAAATTCAATATCTCCTGCATTATCCAAGGATTTTTACTAGGTCGTGTCTTTTTACCTAGTTGATTCTGTGGTGCCTTCACTATTTTATCTCTTAAAGCTACTCATTCGCCTCTGAAACTCTCAACAACCTGTGGTTCTTTAAATTTACCCAGGTCCTTCTCCTTAATTTTCTACTGTTTTACAATTTCTTCAGTTTTAATGTACACTTCACAACAAGTAAATTGTGGTCAGAATCAACACTTGCCCCAGGAAACTATTACAATTTAAAATATGGTTGATAAATTTCTGTCTGTTGTCTCCAGATCTCTTCCACGTATACAATCTTATTTCATGATTCTTAAACCAAGTGTTAGCAATGTGCTCTTCTACCAGGCAGCTTCCTCTTTCAGTCTTTTCCTCAGTCCATATTCACCTGCTATATTTCCTTCCCTTCCTTTTCCTACTATTGAATTCCAGTCCCCCATCCCAGTTAAATTTTCTTCTCCCTTAACAATCTGGATAAATTTATTTTGTCTTATCATACATTTCTTCAATCTCGTCATCATCTGCAGAGCTAGTTTGCATATAAACTTGTATTACCATGGTGGGTGTGGACTTTGTGTCTATCTTGGCTATGATAATGCATTCACTATGCTATTCATGATAACTTACCCACATTCTTATTTTCTTATTCATTATTAATCCGACTCTTGCATTACCCTTATTTGATTTTGTGTTTGTTACCCTGTACTCATATGACAAGAAGTTCTGTTCCTCCTGCACCAAACTTCACTAGTTCCCACTATAATTAACACCAACTTATCATTTATCTTTTTAAATTTTCTCTCCCCAATTAAGGGATCTAACATCCCATGCTCTGATCCATAGAACACTAGTTTTGTTTCTCCTGATAATGACATCCTCCTGAGTAGTCTCTACCCGGAGATTTGAATGGGGAATTATTTCACATAGAGAATATTTTACCCAAGAGGACACCATCATCAGTAGAGCTGCATTCCCTCAAGAAAAATTATGGCTGTAGTTTCCCCTTGCTTTCGGCCAGTCACAGCACTTTTGCCATTTTACATTTCACAAAATGAAAAAAAAAAAAAAAGAAACTATAGTATCCTATGACCATAATATCAATGAGTCATGGTTGGAATGACAAAATCATACAAATACCTGAGTGTAAAACTTTTTGGGGATATGAATGAAATGATCACATAGGTTCAGTCGTGGGTAAAGTAGATGGTAGACTTCGGTTTATTGGTAGGATACTGGGGAATTGCAATCAGTCTACAAAGGAGATTGCTAACAAAACCGTACTAGAAAAGACTAACAGGGGACATTGGATGTATACAGAGAAGGGCAGCTCGAATGGTCACAGATTTGTTTAATCTGTGGGAGAGTGTCAGAGAGGTACTGAAGGAACTGAAGTGGAAGACTCTTGAAGGTAGATGTAAACTATCCCAAGAAAGTCTATTAATGAAGTTTCAAGAACCAGCTTTAAATGATGAGTCTAGGATGGTACAACAATCCCCTACGTATTGCTCACAAAGAGATCATTAGGCTAAGATCAGAAAAATTGCTGCACCCAAAGGCATTCAATCACTAATTCTTCTGACACAGCATACTATGTGAATGGAACAGGAAGAAACCCTAATAACTGGTACAATGGGACATACCCTCTACCATGCACCTCACAGTAGTTTTCAGAGTGGTAGATGTGGAGGTAGATGTGGATGTAGATGCAGATGTAGATGAAGATGTACAAGCACAACAAGGCCGTTTTGGTTGATGTTACAAGGCCAGATTAGTCAATCATCAGATTGTCACTGCTGCAACCATTGAAAAGGCTGCTGCCCCTCTTCAGGAACCACGCATTTTTCTGGACTCTCAGCGGGTACCTCTCCATTGTGGTTGCACCTACAATATGTTAACTGTATCGCTGAGGCACACAAGCCACCCCACTGATGACAAGGTGTATGGTTCATGGTTACTTGGTATGGTTCTTAATATTATGTAATAAATTTATTTGTTTTAGCTTTTGCTATATAGGGGCTAGTTAACCATTACCTATTGGCAAACTCTGTATTCTGGCAAGTTAACAGTACATCATGCCATTTTCTCCTGCTGTTTGAGTACTGTAGTATTCATTCTTTTTCACTCACTTCCATATGCCTCATAGTTTTTGGAAACTTTTTCTTCAGTTCCTTTTCCTCCTCTGTTCTTAATTTAAGAACTTGAGAAAATAACAGCACCCTCCTTCTGTACACCACCTCATATGGAGAGAGTCCAATGTTAATATGCACCTTTGAAGTGTATGCAACCACAACATGAAGTAGTTAAACATCCCAGTCATTGTAATGGCTGTTTACATAATAGTGTACATCCCAGTCATTGTAATGGCCGCTTACATAATAGCTTCACATTTGATCAATGTTTTGGTGAATACATTCAGTTCTCTTGTTGGCTTGCAGATGCAAGGGTAGCTCTTCATTTCTGGGTTCATAACAGGTGACACGGCTGTTTCATTAGTTCTGTCATGAATTTGGTGCCCTGATCGGCCATTCTTATGTTAGAGACACCAAACTACAGTGACCAGTATCCACCAATGCTTGTGCTATGTTACTCACTTTCTGATTTGGAATGGCAACTGTCTTGATGTAACGTGAAAAATGGTCTATGATAGCTGGTGTTTAGCTAAAGAAACTCAAGATGTCCTCCAGTAATTTTTGGAATGGTATTTTAGTGGCTTAAATTGGCATTTTGTGCACATGGCATGCAGTTTCTCACACACTGGCCAATGCCCTGTCTTCACGTTGTCTACCTATAGTGTTCAGATATCCTACAACATGTTGTTCTTCACACTTTGTGTCCTGATAACACACAATCATAAGCTTTCTTTAATACTTCTTCTCCTATTGCCACAGGCACCATGACTTGTGGCTCAAGCTTTGTTGTGACATTTAACAATCCATTGTGCTCAGTGAACAGTGGTTGCATTTTGAATGTCTGGCAGGCATGCCAGTGCTTTGTGCCATCTGCCATTCTGCAGAGCCTTGACTGAGCACTCATATGGCACCAGTCTTTCTGCTTAGCCCGTATGTGTCACCATGCTTCCTACCTGGCTTGTGAACTTCCTCAAAATTGAATTTGCTTAATTTCAGTGTCCATTGAGTTAATCTGCTTGAAGGATCTTTCAACACCAGTAGTCATTTTGACGCTGTGTAGGCAAAGAAAACTTTGATTTTCCTGCCATATAGGTATCACTTAAAATACATGACACCATATGTTAAACTCAACATTTTCTTCTCTGTGGTTGAATAATTTTTTTCAGCTTTATTAAACTGTCTTTATGCGTTTGCTACTGGGTGTTGTTTCCCATTCACTTCCTGACTTAGAGCACATCCAGTCACTTCGTTGCTTATGTTCTCTTCACAATTTGGAAATATTAATATAAGCCTAGTCATTAGTGCCTCCTTTAATTGCTCGAATGTGGCTTGACATTCAGCCATCCACTGGAATTTTATGCCCTACTTTAACAGATGTGTCAATGCTCTGGCAATATCAGCATATCCCTTGACAATTTTTTTTAATAGCTCGATAATCCTAAGAGTGACTGTGGCTGTTTCATAGTCTGTGGTGGTGGAAAATCATGCATTGCACATATTATCCTCAGATCAATCTTTACACCACTTTGGTTAATCACATGGCCTAGATAGTGTACATCTGTCAGTGTAGTGTGTCACTTTCAATATTCAATGTTAAAGATGCTGTACTTCAAACACTTCTTCTACATGTAGTGTGTGCTTTTTTTGTGTCCTTGGAAAAGATGATAATGTTATCCATGTAAACCATGCACTGTTATGGCTTCAAGTTAACCAACCCCGTTTAGCAATTTTGAAATGTGGGTGGTGCATGGTATAGACCAAATGGCATTCATCAGTGGTAATGACTTTTTAGATGCAATGTGGAAAAGTACCTGCACTGACTCAAGTTGTTCAGCATTTCAGTAATACTTAGTATAGTATGTCCTTCCATAACCTTTCTAGCATTTAAATAGTGATAATCGTAAAAGAACCTGTACTTTTTCATCCAGTCCAACGATTTTTTGGGCACACTGACAACTGGTGTTCCCCAGAGCCTATTACTCTCTTCAATAACGCCATCATTCAGATGCTTATCAATAAATTCCTCCATTATTGGCTGCAAACGGTGAGGTATTTGATACAGTTTTCTGTACATCCAAGATTTGTCCCTAGTCAGGATTCTGTGTGGTGTTAATGGTTGTTGCCAGCAATGGACCATTAGGATCCAAAATTCCATGAATTTCATCAGTGGCTTCTCCATGGCTATTTTTTATTCACCCTTCAGATGCTGAATTGTCTCATATAGCGCAGTTCAATTGATTGTTTGCTTGTGGCAGAGGTCCACGGTTGAGTTCAAATCATTCTTCTCCAGAACTTCCAAATTGGCAACTAATAACACTTTCTTCAAAACCACTTCATCAGTGCAAAAATTATCCACAGTAACAGGAACCATAACAGGAATCATATATTCTCCATACATCTCCTGCATACGTACTACAATACTGTGTACAAAACAAATCAATGTATTCAATTCACCATTGTCTACCAATGTTTCTACCACACACAAAATATTATCTGGTAAATCAGCACTTCTGCTTACCTAGAGTAGTTTCTCCATGCCCTTCAGCACTCTGTCGTATGAACTGGCCTAAATGATTGTGTTTGCAATTTATTTAGTCTTATCCATATGACAGTAGAATCTTGCTTGTGAGAGTATATCTTTTGCACAGTCTCTCCTAGTTCAAACTCTATTCTAGTGAGTGCAACAGTGTGCTGTGAGAGAGCAAATTTTTACTTAAGAAATCCAATCCCTAGGTCGTGCAGTAGCTCTCACCTACAGGAGGCAAAACTCCCACATTCATTCGGAAATGCATTGCTCCAAAGCAAAAACTGAGCATAATCAAATCCAATGATGCTTCATCATTGTTCTGTGCCCCATAATGCAGAGGGTTCAGTCTTCTTCTTCCCAAGAGGCCCAGACTTGCCATACACACATGTGCCTCCATGTCTAATAACAACCTTACATTGCGTACAATTTATCAAACCAACTGAACAACTCTCTGCATACATCTGTAGCATTGAACTTTACTGGAAACTCCATTTGTCAGTTTCAACATCCCTGTTGGTGTACCACATCCTCATGCTTTCTATTTCCTACCCCTATAATCCTGCACACACTGTCCCACCACTCCACACTCTTAGTATTGTGGCTGGCTACACTGTTTCCAAATGTGGGCCACATGCCCACATCTATAACACTTCACAACTGTAGAAAAAACACTGTGTTTGTTTTGCATTTGTGCTGCTATATCTACCTCTTCTAGGTGTGTAGCTATCCAGATGGCTACAGCCAAATTCTTTGGGTTTTCCATTCACACTCTCATATGCATGTTAAGTTAAACCCCCTTAAAAATATCTAATACTGTGTTCTCAGTCTGTTACAGGGTAAAACTGTCCACCTCATCACTTCCCATTTACTGATGACTCAGGGTTTTTAATTTTTGGATCATGTTTAACACTCTCTACTGACTCATTTAACTTTTAAGACATTTCACTGGGCTGCCCACAAAAGCATGTGGCACTGTTTTGTTTCTGATAATGCCGTAAAAGATCCTTCATCAGCTGCTGAAATGTACACAGTTGTTGTTTTTGTTGTTGGGATCTTAAGTCCTGAGACTAGTTTGATGCAGCTCTCCATGTTACTCTATCCTGTGCAAGTTGCGTCATCTCCCAGTACATACTGCAGCCTACATTCTTCTGAATCTGCTTAGTGTATTCATCTCTTGGTCTCCCTCTACGATTTTTACCCTCTAGGCTTCCCTCCAATACTAAATTGGTGATCCCTTGATGCCTTAGAACGTGTACTACCAACCGATCCCTTCTTCTTCTCAAGTTGTGCCACAAACTCCTCTCCTCCCCAATTCTATTCAGTACCTCCTCATTAGTTATGTGATCTACCCATCTAATCTTCAGCATTCTTTTGTAGCACTACATTTGGAAAGCTTCTATTCTCTTCTTGTCCAAACTATTTACCATCCATGTTTCACTTCCATACATGGCTACACTCCATACAAATACTTTCAGAAATGACTTCCTGACACTTAAATCAAAACTCGATGTTAACAAATTTCTCTTCTTCGGAAACGCTTTCCTTGCCATTGCCAGTCTACATTTTATATCCTCTCTACTTCGACCATCATCAGTTATTTTGCTCCCCAAATAGCAGGACTCCTTTACTATTTTAAGTGTCTCATTTCCTATTCTAATTCCCGCAGCATCACCAGACTTAATTCGACTACATTCCATTATCCTCGTTTCGCTTTTGTTGATGTTCACCCTATACCCTCCTTTCAAGACACTGTCCATTCAGTTCAACTGCTCTGCCAAGTCCTTTGCTGTCTCTGACAGAATTACAATGTCATCGGCGAACCTCAAAGTTCTTATTTCTTCTCCATGGATTTTAATACCTACTCCGAACTTTTCTCTTGTTTCCTTTACTGCTTGCTCAATATACAGATTGAATAGGATCGGGGAGAGGCTACAACCCTGTCTCATCCCCTTCCCAACCACTGCTTCCCTTTCATGTCCCTCGACTCTTATAACTGCCATCTGGTTTCTGTACAAAATTGTAAATAGCCTTTTGCTCCCTGTATTTTACCCCTGCCACTTTCAGAATTTGAAAGAGATTATTCCGGTCATCATTGTCAAAAGCTTTCTGTAAGTCTACAAATGCTAGAAATGTAGGTTTGCCTTTTCTTAATCTAGCTTCTAAGATAAGTCGTAGGATCAGTATTGCCTCACGTGTTCCAATATTTCCACGGAATCCAAACTGATCTTCCCCCAGGTTGGGTTCTACCAGTTTTTCCATTTGTCTGTAAAGAATTCGTGTTAGTATTTTGCAGCCGTGACTTATTAAACTGATAGTTCAGTAATTTTCACATCTGTCAACAACTGCTTTCTTTGGGGCCTTGTTTCGAATTAGGTCCTTTAGTGCTCTGTCAATCTCTTCATGCAGTTTCATATCTCCCATTTCATCTTCATCTACATCCTCTTCCATTTCCATAATATTGTCCTCAAGTACTTAGCCCTTGTATAGACCCTCTATATACTCCTTCCACCTTTCTGCTTTCCCTTCTTTGCTTAGAACTGGGTTTCCATCTGAGCTCTTGATATTCATACAAGCGGTTCTCTTTTCTGCAAAGGTCTCTTTAATTTTCCTGTAGGTAGTATCTATCTTACCCCTAGTGAGATAAGCCTCTACATTCTTACATTTGTCCTCTAGCCATGCCTTCTTAGCCATTTTGCACTTCCTGTTGATCTCATTTTTGAGACATTTGTATTCCTTTCTGTCTGCTTCATTTACTGCATTTTTATATTTTCTCCTTTAAGCAATTAAATTCAATATTTCTTCTGTCACTCAAGGATTTCTACTAGCCCTCATCTTTTTACCTACTTGATCCTCTGCTGCCTTCACTACTTCATCTCTCAAAGCTACTCATTCTTCTTCTACTGTATTTCTTTCCCCAATTCCTGTCAGTTGTTCCCTTATGCTCTCCCTGAAACTCTGTGCAACCTCTGGTTTAATCAATTTATTCAGGTGCCATCTCCTTAAATTCCCACCTTTTTGCAGTTTCTTCTGTTTTGCTCTGCAGTTCATAACCAATAGATTGTGGTCAGAGTCCACATATGTCCCTGGAAATGTCTTACAATTTAAAACCTGGTTCCTAAATCTCTGTCTTATCATTATATAATCTATCTGAAACCTGTCAGTATTTCCAGGCTTCTTCCATGTATACAGCCTTCTTTTATGATTCTGGAACCTAGTGTTAGCTATGATTAAGTTATCCTCTGCGCAAAATTCTACCAGGTGACTTCCTCTTTCATTTCATACTCCCAATCCATATTCACCTACTACGTTTCCTTCTCTTCCTATTCCTACGATCAAATTTCAGTCACCCATGACTATTAAATTTTTGTATCCCTTCACTACCTGAATAATTTCTTTTATCTCATCATACATTTCTTCAATTTCTTTGTCATCTGCGTAGCTGGTTGGCATATAAACTTGTACTACTGTAATAGGCCTGGCCTTCATGTCTATCTTGGCCACAATAATGCGTTCACTATGCTGCTTGCAGTAGCTTACATGCACTCCTATTTTGTTATTCATTATTAAACCGACTCCTGCATTACCCCTATTTGATTTTGTATTTATAACCCTGTATTCACCTGACCAAAAGTCTTATTCCTCCAGCCACCGAACTTCACTAATTACCACTATATGTAACTTCAACCTATCCATTTCCCTTTTTAAATTTTCTAACCTACCTGCGCGATTAGTGGATCTGACATTCCACGCCCCGATCCGTAGAATGCGTTTTCTTTCTCCTGATAACGATGTCCTCTTGAGTAGTCTCCACCTGGAGATCCAAAGGGGGGACTATTTTACCTCTGGAATATTTTACCCAAGAGGACGCCATCATCATTTAACCATACAGTAAAGCTGCAGGCCCTCGGGAAAAATGACGGCTGTAGTTTCCCCTTGCTTTCAGCCGTTCGCAGTACCAGCACAGCAAGGCCGTTTTGTTTAGTGTTACAAGGCCAGATCAGTCAATCATCCAAACTGTTGTCCCTGCAACTGCTGTAAAGGCTGCTGCTCCTCTTCAGGAACCACATGTTTGTCTGACCTCTCAACAGATACCCCTCCATTGTGGTTGCACTTACGGTACAGCTATCTGTATCGTTGAGGCATGCAAGCCTCCCCACCAACAGCAAGGTCTATGGTTCATGGGGCGGACATACACAGTAAGTTTATAATTTGGGCAGCTGGTCACATTTTCACAGCACTTTGCATGGTGAGTTAGTGACACACAGCACGTAGAGGTAGAGGCAGTAAATTTGTGTAAACAGTTTTTGCAACATCTTTTGATCTTCTTCTCTGTTATAAGTTGTAGGCTCGTAGTCCATACTGAAATGTATCTATGTATACTGATCTAGAGGATGCTTGGCTTCATTTTTTTCTTTTAACTATTATGAGTACTGGTGGGCTTTCTGTTGTTGTATAGATATATTTTCAGTCATTTCACTTCACAATACAAATCAACATTAATCACTGTGTTAACACAACACATATAACTTGCACTCCACCGTCACCATTCAAACTTGTACTACAAACTGCCCGAGGACAAAGATTTACCTCTATCAACATGTAGCAAAGAAAATACTATCATATGTCAAACTATTTGTGCAAAATCATCTTTGAAACATACATTTCAAAAATAAGGTACAAATAATTGTTTATCACTGCTTTTCTTTTTAAGATGTCCCTAATCATCATAATAAATACGAGGGCAGTGCAATAAGTAATGCAACACATTTTTTTTCTGAAACAGGGGTTGTTTTATTCAGCATTGAAATACACCAGGTTATTCCCCAATCTTTTAGCTACACAACACTATTTTTCAACGTAATCTCCATTCAATGCTACGGCCTTACGCCACCTTGAAATGAGGGCCTGTATGCCTGCACGGTACCATTCCACTGGTCGATGTCGGAGCCAACGTCGTACTGCATCAATAACTTCGTCATCATCCGCGTAGTGCCTCCCACGGATTGCGTCCTTCATTGGGCCAAACATATGGAAATCCGACGGTGCGAGATCAGGACTGTAGGGTGCATGAGGAAGAACAGTCCACTGAAGTTTTGTGAGCTCCTCTCGGGTGCGAAGACTTGTGTGAGGTCTTGCGTTGTCATGAAGAAGGAGAAGTTCGTTCAGATTTTTGTGCCTACGAACACGCTGAAGTCGTTTCTTCAATTTCTGAAGAGTAGCACAATACACTTCAGAGTTGATCGTTTGACCATGGGGAAGGACATCGAACAGAATAACCCCTTCAGCATCCCAGAAGACTGTAACCATGACTTTACCGGCTGAGGGTATGGCTTTAAACTTTTTCTTGGTAGGGGAGTGGGTGTGGCGCCACTCCATTGATTGCCGTTTTGTTTTAGGTTCGAACTGATGAACCCATGTTCCATCGCCTGTAACAATCTTTGACAAGAAATTGTCACCCTCAGCCACATGATGAGCAAGCAATTCCGCACAGATGGTTCTCCTTTGTTCTTTATGGTGTTCGGTTAGACAACGAGGGACCCAGCGGGAACAAACCTTTGATTAGCCCAACTGGTGAACAATTGTGACAGCACTACCAACAGAGATGTCAAGTTGAGCACGGAGTTGTTTGATGGTGATCCGTCGATCATCTCGAACGAGTGTGTTCGCACGCTCCGCCATTGCAGGAGTCACAGCTGTGCACGGCCGGCCCGCACGCGGGAGATCAGACAGTCTTGCTTGACCTTGCGGCGATGATGACACACACTTTGCCCAACGACTTACTGTGCTTTTGTCCACTGCCAGATCACCGTAGACATTCTGCAAGCGCCTATGAATATCTGAGATGCCCTGGTTTTCCGCCAAAAGAAACTCGATCACTGCCCGTTGTTTGCAACGCACATCCGTTACAGACGCCATTTTAACAGCTCCGTACAGCGCTGCCACCTGTCGGAAGTCAATGAAACTATACGAGACGAAGCGGGAATGTTTGAAAATAATCCACAAGAAATTTCCGGTTTTTTCAACCAAAATTGGCCGAGAAAAAAAAAGTGTTGCATTACTTATTGAACTGCCCTCGTACATTAAGTGTTTATATATGTTGACATTTATACATTTTTACGTAGCTATATGGTAGTGGATTTCTGGATTTTGTGTCATGAACTTGGGAATTGGTCATTTCGTATCATCCAAGAGTGGTTATTACATTCCTCACACCTAACAAATTTTATTACAAGTGTTAATCCATCAGGGTGGTAGTGTAGATTGTTGTCAGCTCAGCTGAAAAGAGCTGATGTAAGTTAGTATGTTGTCAGCGATGGGTGGCAGAAGGCATTGCTGCTAGGCTGCTTCTCTAGCTGCAGCATGCAACATTCTGGATCAGGTGGTGCTAACTTGCAGCTTCCAGCATGGATGTAAATGATGGCGAGGTTTACCGCATGCAGTTTCCAACTCAGACAGAGGCCTGCAGCTAGTGACATTGAAGTCCGGTGACAGTGGTCTTTCATGGTAGTTATTGGTGTTAGTGACAGCTCTGCTCAGCATACTATGCTCTCCTGGCTACTACTTTCACAGTCTGATAAAGCGGGTCTAATTTTGGGAGTATGTAAGTGAGCCACCTGGCTAGTGTTTTTTCAACAGCAGCACTTTCAATCTGGAACTCATAGCACACTGGAGTAGCTGGGTGTCCCCATTAGATGATGATGGCTACATTTGCCCCTGTTTTTCTATCTGCCAGAACTGTAAGATTTCACAACTTTAGCTTTCAGAGGTGCTGGCAGGCATCTTCCACTTTGTCAATATCCTAACTGAATACTGTTGCTTACTGAACATGTGGTGTTGCTCCATGGCATCTGGTCATCAGGCTTATTGATGCTTCTCCCTGTGTGACGTTGTTGTGTTGATTGAACTGTCCATTGCCCCTGGTGAAGCAGTAGTGCAACAGTTGGGTTATCTGGTCTGCAGAGAAGTTGAGGTCCCCATGGGTGGTGCTATGTCCTGCAATATCTGTGCCGGAGATCTGTCTGCCTAGGCGTCATCTTTCATCATAAATAAGCTTTGGGCTGAATGGCTTGAGCTATTCACATTACTTTCATCAGAAAAGATTCAGTTACCTAATGTGTAGTTCCTGATATCTTAGTGGTAAATTGCATAATAACATCCCTGATTAGAGTCCAAGAGGTTTTGTCCACACAAACAAAACTGCAATGTATACTTAATCCTTGTTGGTCAGTGGCCCAGTGTACATGAAACAGATTGGGGCCCCTTTTCCACTATCAGAATTCTAACCTGACTGCAATAGCTTGTTTCTTTCTGAAACATGTTGTTGCAGTAAAGAAAATATTTCATGGAACTCAAGTTGCTTACTGAATATGCGCTGTTGCTCCATAGTGTCTGGTCATCGGGCCAATAGGTGCGTCTCCCTCTGTGATATCAGTCTGGTGATTGAACTGTTCATCACCCCTGGGAAGTGGTGAGAGTCCATCTTCCTGTAAAACCCCTATTTTATTTTTAAGGGTTTTAGAAAATTTGGAATTTTATTTTTGACTTGGTATTAGTCAAGGTTGGTCCCATAAGCCCTACTAGCTTTTCATCAACTCTTATTTCTGCCAATATGGTATGTAGCATATCATCATTGTGAAAGTCATGCATTTTTAAAACCTATGAAGTTAAATACATATTGTTCTTCTCTCATCATTTAATATAAAATTGATGTTTTGAGACACACTATTTTTCTAATATTAATCAACATTTTTCTAATTGTCCTCTGATTTTATGTAAAACATCTATTGCTCCTTCAGACTGAAGCTTTCAGGAGTTTCTAGTATGATATATTTTGTAATAGCTCTGTTGTATTTTAATCTGTGGATATTATGTTTTATTGCATTGCACTAGGGAGGAGAAAATGGCCCATTTTAATCTCTTGTGTTATTACAAGGATAGATTGCTACCCAAGACGCACATTGAGCCTTCAATGAAAACCTTCTTCAGAAAGGAAACACACACATGCATTCACACCAGCAAGCTTACGTTACACGTAGATGACCACCAGCTCTGGCTGCTTCGGCCAGAATACAAATGCCTCGAACAGGAGCAGCAATTCAGACTTGGTTGGGGAAGGAGGAGGGGTAGCAGGGTGTGGATGGTGGGAGAGAAGTTAGTGCTGCCTGGCAGAGAATACAGGGACTAGACGGTGGCAGGACAAGGCTGTCAGTTGCAGGGTCAGAAGGCTTTGGGGGATGGAGGGAGGGAGGGGGGGGGGATCAACAAAGGAAAAGAGCAGAGAGGAGGCGAAGACCAGTGAGTGTATTGGCAGGAATTGGCACACAGTTAGGGTGATGTTACATGTATTAAGAAGAGGTGATAGGACAGAGGAGCTGGTAGCTGTTGGGTGAATTTTGTGGAAACAGTACTTACTGCAGGCTGAGGCTGGGATAATTTCGGGACTGGAGGATGAGTTTAAGGATGTCTGTCATCTGCAAAGTTCAGAAAAACTGGTGGTGAAGGAGAGCATCCAGGTGGCTTGGGTTGTGAAACAGCCATTGAAATCAAGCATGTTATGTTTAGCTGCAAGTTGTCCCACAGGGTGTTTCACTTGATTTTTACCATTATTTAATGATGGCCATTCATCCTGGTGTACAACTGGTTGATACTCATACCAGTATAAAAAGCTGTGCAGTGATTGCAGCAGGAATGATGTATGACATAGCTGGTTTCACAGGTGACCTGGACTCTGTTGGGGTAAGCCCATGACAGGACTGGAATGTTAAGTGCTGGGTGGTTTCAAAAAACGGTTCAGATGGCTCTGAGCACTATGGGACTTAACTGTTGAGGTCATCAGTCCCCTAGAACTTAGAACTAGTTAAACCTAACTAACCTAAGGACATCACACACATCCATGCCCGAGTCAGGGTTCGAACCTGTGACCATGGCGGTCTTGCGGTTCCACACTGAAGCGCCTAGAACCGCTTAGCCATTCCGGCTAGGCTGGGTGGTTTCATTGGACAGGTCTTGCACATGGGTCTTCCACATTGTTATGATTGCTGTGGTAAGGGGTGGGGTTGGGAGTTGGAGGGGGATGGACTAGGGTGGTGTTGAGGTCAGGTGGAATGCATAACACCACTTTAGGAGGTATATGAAGGATCTTGGATAGGATGTTTCTCATTTCAGGGCATAATGAGAGATAATGAAAGTCATGATGAAGGTTGTGGTTTAGTAATTCTAGTCTGGCGTTGTATTAGGGGACAAAGGTGGCACTCCTTTGTAGGTTGTTCATAGGTGTGGTGGAAGGATTAGGGGTCTGAGGATATTCCAACTTGAATTGTGTGGGGATCTTACAACCTGGACTTTCAAGTGTTTCATCTTGTTTTATTATTTGTGATTAGATTATTTGATTTTCATAGCTAAGAAGTTTCTTTAAAATATTTGATAAGGATTTCTCAGTTATCCTTGTTTGTAATTCTTAACCGAATCCAGGTACCTTCTCCTTGGTCTGCTCCGACTCCTCCTACCCTCTACTGCTGAATCCATGAGTCTTTTGGGTAACCTTGCTTCTCCCATGCGTGTAACATGACCCCACCATCTAAGCCTGTTCGCCCTGACTGCTACATCTATAGGGTTTATTCCCAGTTTTTCTTTGATTTCCTCATTGTGGACACCCTCCTGCCATTGTTCCCATCTACTAGTACCTGCAATCATCCTAGCTACTTTCATATCCGTAACCTCAACCTTGTTGATAAGGTAACCTGAATCCACCCAGCTTTTGCTCCCATACAACAAAGTTGGTCGAAAGATTGAACGGTGCACAGATGACTTAGTCTTGGTACTGACTTCCTTCTTGCAGAAGAGAGTAGATCGTAGCTGAGCGCTCACTACATTATCTTTGCTGCATCTCGCTTCCAGTTCTTTCACTATGTTGCCATCCTGTGAGAATATGCATCCTAAGTACTTGAAACCGTCCACCTGTTCTAACTTTGTTCCTCCTATTTGGCACTCAATCCATTTATATTTCTTTCCCACTGACATTACTTTCGTTTTGGAGATGCTAATCTTCATACCATAGTCCTTACATTTCTGATCTAGCTCTGAAATATTACTTTGCAAACTTCCAATCGAATCTGCCATCACAACTAAGTCATCCGCATATGCAAGACTGCTTATTTTGTGTTCACGTATCTTAATCTCACCCAGCCAGTCTATTGTTTTCAACATATGATCCATGAATAATATGAACAACAGTGGAGACAGGTTGCAGCCTTGTCTTACCCCTGAAACTACTCTGAACCATGAACTCAATTTACCGTCAACTCTAACTGCTGCCTGACTATCCATATAAAGACATTTAATTGCTTGCAAAAGTTTGCCTCCTATTCCATAATCTTGTAGAGCAGACAATAACTTCCTCCTAGGAACCCAGTCATATGCCTTTTCTAGATCTATAAAGCATAGATACAATTCCCTGTTCCACTCATAACACTTCTCCATTATTTGCCGTAAGCTAAAGATCTGGTCCTGACAACCTCTAAGAGGCCTAAACCCACACTGATTTTCATCTAATTGGTCCTCAACTAATACTCGCACTTTCCTTTCAACAATACCTGAGAAGATTTTACCCACAACGCTGATTAAAGAGATACCTCTGTAGTTGTTACAATCTTTTCTGTTTCCATGTTTAAAGATTGGTGTGATTACTGCTTTTGTCCAGTCTGATGGAACCTGTCCCGACTCCCAGGCCATTTAAGACCTGACATTCCACTGTATTTGATGAGTTCCGACTTAATTTCATCCACCCCAGAACACCATGAATGTGGTAACCAGGTAACACAAATGTGACTTTATTCATCAACCTCTGAAGAATATTGAACAAATATAAGATTTTTGCTAACAATGTATCTTTATTAACAATATAATGAAAATGATTGTTGCAAATCACCATATAATGGAGATGCTAAGCCGCAGAGAGGCACAACAAAAAGACTTTCTGAAAGTTAGCTTTCAGCCAACAAGGCCATTGTCAAAAGCAGACAGCATGCACACACTCACACCTACAAACTTACACATACATGGCCACAATCTCTGGCAGCTAGAGTGACTGCGAGCATCTGAGTATTACAGGAGAGGCAACCAGTTGGGGGCATGGAGGGGGCTGGAGTGGGGAGGGGGAGGGATAGCAGAGTGGGGTCAGGAATGGTAAAGTGGTGCTGGGATTGTGCAGGGGCAGGTGGAGGGTGGAGCAGCTACATGCAGTCGGAAGATTAGACAGAGGGTGGGAGAGAGAGGTGGGGTAGTGGAAAGGATAGAAATAAAAAGACTGGGCGCAGTGGTGAAGTAGAGGGCTGTTTAGTGCTCAAATGGGAATGGTGAAGAGTCCAGATGGGTAAGGACAATGACTAACGAAGGTTGAGGCCAGGCGGGTTATGGGAACATTAGATGTATCGCAGGGATAGTTTCCACCTGCCCAGTTCAGAAAAGTTGATGTTGGTGTGAAGGATAAAGATGGCACAGGCTGTGAAGCAGTCATTGAAATGAAGGACATCGTGTTGGGCAGTTTACTCCGCGACAGAGTGGTCCAGTTGTTTCTTGGCAATAGTTTGTCAGTGGCTCTTCATGCAGACAGACAGCTTGTTGACTGTCATGCCCACATAGAATGCAGCACAGTGGTTGCAGCTTAGCTTGTAGATCAGATGACTGGTTTCACAATTAGCCCTACCTTTGATGGGATAGGTGATGTTTGTGGTATGACTGGAGTAGGTGGTGGTGGGAGGATGTATGGGACAGGTGTTGCATCTAAGTCTATTACAGGGATATGAGCCATGAGTCAAGGAGCAAGAGTTTCAATGTGCAGCTCTGCCAGCCATGGTCATTGCATGTGTAGTGTCGAGCAAGCTCTCTTGAAATATACCGAGGGTCTTACCAAGGCCTTTGCAGATCGTAATTACCCTCCAAACCTTGTCCAAAAACAGATCTCCCATGCCTTATCTTTCCAATCACTTAACACCTCCCAAAGCCCCACCATCAGGCCATAGAGGAGCATTCCCCTCATGATTGGAGCAATTGAATTACATTTCTACTGCTTTCTTGAACGACAAGAGACAGTGCTGTGTTGGGTTGCATGACTCACATGTCTCTTCCAGTTGACTCATACACTGTGTGTACAGCCAATCCTCTTCTTTAGGGCATCAGATACGTCACTCTCACTGTTTAATTCTTCTCTGAAGACTGTATCAGGTTAAAGAGAATAACATTAACCAACTCTCTATTCTTGAAATAAATCATGTACTTGTAGAATCTTTTCAGTTCAACATGAAGTAAGAGTCTCTATACAATACACACTTCATCTGTCTCTGTAACAATACTCATGACACCACAAACCACAGAACATTCTACAAACATTCTTTGACTTTTTGATATAAATTCCAGGGTGCTGCTTGTAACCACTTGTTGGGGCCACTCGTCTGACACAGTTCCTGGCTTCTCGTGACAGCTGCCCCTCCTGCACTCACAGATATGTGTGGCACAGCAAAAAGGCTCTCTCACCCTCATCATTAAAATATTGAATGTTCGAGATGCTGGAGAGCCAAGTGTTTCTAGAAATTACCCAGAAATTCTCAAAGCACTACATATCCCTCCCCTTAGCTCGAACATGCAATATTTTACACGCATTCATCATGTACATTAATATCTATCACAACACTAATTTATATTTCAATCAATATACAGTATATCTCTTTTAGTCCTTGTGTACTTAATACCTAGATTTTCCTTTTCTTGTTTTTGTTCATTTTGACAATAACTATCTGAGCATTTCACCCAATGTTGGAGTTAGTGCCTTTATGTCTAGGAATTGTGCGGACAAAATTTTTGTTTTCCGATCTCAAATTCCAGGTGGCATAGACTTTTGATTGCTTCATTCTTTAATATAATTTTCAAAATTATCTTTTCTTTAGTACTTAACAGTCTCATTTCCTACAGCAACTTGTAGTCTGGAGGAAACTCTGGAGAAAAAAATGAATGTGTTCTTTCTGACTCTCATAACTCATAATAACGCTGTCAGTGTAAAGAATCCAAACTTACCAGAATAATCTGTATAGAATTGTGTGACTTCTGTCACAATACTGTCCTTCCCTTCAGGCTCAGTACCTATACTTTACCTCCGGGTTGCTCCTATGGATGCACTACCTCCTTCTGTTTTGGTAGGTACTTCCCTTTCTTATTGCTATATTCTATGGTACAGGTCAATCCCCTTCTTGGTGCCCCTGCCCGAACAGTATAGGTCAGCCTCTCTTCGGTCTGCCTATCTGCCCTTCTCTTCATTCAATAAAAGCTGGGTGCACCCCCTTATCCTTTGTGAGTAGGCCCCATGGATCATTACCCTAGTATACATGTTTATGTATACTGTTGCTAAATACTACATGGCAGAATTCAATTCTACCTCACACTTCACTCTTACCTCTGGGGACCTTATTTGATCCCCTAGAGTCCTCCACTACTTTTCAACTTCTACACTTTCAGCAGACCTCATATTTATATAAAATTCAATATACCATACCTTTTTTTCTTCTATACTTGTCCCACTATCCTACAAATCATCAGAACAAATATTTGACTGATATTTCTAAATAATTATCACCATTAGTTCCTCCCTGGCTTAAGTGCTGGCAGGTCGACAGACACACAAACAAACACAAACATACACACAAAATTCAAGCTTTCGCAACAAACTGTTGCCTCATCAGGAAAGAGGGAAGGAGAGGGAAAGACGAAAGGATGTGGGTTTTAAGGGAGAGGGTAAGGAGTCATTCCAATCCCGGGAGCGGAAAGACTTACCTTAGGGGGGAAAAAAGGGAAAAAGGACGGGTATACACTCGCACACACACACATATCCATCCACACATATACAGACACAAGCAGACGTATTTAAAGACAAAGAGTTTGGGCCAAACTCTTTGCCTTTACAAATGTCTGCTTGTGTCTGTGTATGTGCGGATGGATATGTGTGTGTGTGCGAGTGTATACCTGTCCTTTTTTCCTCCTAAGGTAAGTCTTTCCGCTCCTGGGATTGGAATGACTCCTTACCCTCTCCCTTAAAACCCACATCCTTTCGTCTTTCCCTCTCCTTCCCTCTTTCCTGATGAGGCAACAGTTTGTTGCGAAAGCTTGAATTTCGTGTGTATGTTTGTGTTTGTTTGTGTGTCTATCGACCTGCCAGCACTTTCATTCGGTAAGTCACATCATCTGTGTTTTTAGATATATTTTTCGCACGTGGAATGTTTCCCTCTATTATATATATATAAACATATATATATATATGAACACAAAATCAAATAGGGGTAATGCAGGAGTAGGTTTAATAATGAATAGGAAAATAGGAATGAGGCTAAGCTACTACAAACGGCATAGTGAACGCATTATTGTGGCCAAGATAGACACAAAACCCACACCTACTACAGTAGTACAAGTTTATATGCCAACTAGCTCTGCAGATGACGAAGAAATTGAAGAAATGTATGATGAAATAAAAGAAATTATTCAGATTGTGAAGGGAGACGAAAATTTAATAGTCATGGGTGACTGGAATTCGGCAGTAGGAAAAGGGAGAGAAGGAAACGTAGTAGGTGAATATGGATTGGGGGTAAGAAATGAAAGAGGAAGCTGCCTGGTAGAATTTTGCACAGAGCACAACTTAATCATAGCTAATACTTGGTTCAAGAATCATGAAAGAAAGTTGTATACATGGAAGAAGCCTGGAGATACTGACAGGTTTCAGATAGATTATATAATGGTAAGACAGAGATTTAGGAACCAGGTTTTAAATTGTAAGACATTTGCAGGGGCAGATGTGGATTCGCACCACAATCTATTGGTTATGAACTGTAGATTAAAACTGAAGAAACTGCACAAAGGTGGGAATTTAAGGAGATGGGACCTGGATAAACTGACTAAACCAGAGGTTGTACAGAGTTTCAGGGAGAGCATAAGGGAACAATTGACAGGAATGGGGGAAAGAAATACAGTAGAAGTAGAATGGGTAGCTTTGAGAGATGAAGTAGTGAAGGCAGCAGAGGATCAAGTAGGTGAAAAGACGAGAGCTAGTAGAAACCCTTGGGTGACAGAAGAAATATTGAATTTAATTGATGAAAGGAGAAAATATAAAAATGCAGTAAATGAAGCAGGCAAAAAGGAATACAAACGTCTCAAAAATGAGATTGACAGGAAGTGCAAAATGGCTAAGCAGGCATGGCTAGAGGACAAATGTAAGGATATGGAGGTTTATCTCACTAGGGGTAAGATAGATACTGCCTACAGGAAAATTAAAGAGACCTTTGGAGAAAAGAGAACCACTTGTATGAATATTAAGAGCTCAGATGGAAACCCAGTTCTAAGCAAAGAAGGGAAAGCAGAAAGGTGGAAGGAGTATATAGAGGGTCTATACAAGGGCGATGTACTTGAGGACAATATTATGGAAATGGAAGAGGATGTAGATGAAGATGAAATGGGAGATATAATACTGCATGAAGAGTTTGAACAGAGCACTGAAAGACCTCAGTCGAAACATGGCCCCGGGAGTAGACAACATTCCATTAGAACTACTGACAGCCTTGGGAGAGCCAGTCCTGATGAAACTCTACCATCTGGTGAGCAAGATGTATGAAACAGGCGAAATACCCTCAGACTTCAAGAAGAATATAATAATTCCAATCCCAAAGAAAGCAGGTGTTGACAAATGTGAAAATTACTGAACTATCAGTTTAATAAGTCACGGCTGCAAAATACTAATGCGGATTCTTTACACTTAGTTATTGTCTTAAAGAAGCATTTTGAGTGTTAAAATCCCCTCTTTGAGCATCTAACTTAGCATTTAGTTCTTTTCTTAAAGAAGCATTTTGATCAATTAGTTGTTTTCTTAAAGCTGCTGAATCTGCTATCTGGGCTTTAAGTAAATTTACTATCTCAGACCAGTCTGGCACCTCCTTTCTCACTGTCAAAGCCATGGCTGGTTCTGAAGTTTCCCCTGTTTTTTGAATGCTGTCTATATCCCTATTGATTTTCGACCTAGTGATCATCCAAAACAACTTCACCTCTAAATGTACTAGCTACAGTACTATAGTCTTTGAACAGTTTCCTCTTTATTTTTTTTTCCCCTACTCGAACAATTATTGTCTTTTGCTCACCTGGCATAGAGTTTTAGGCCGCGTTGGGTCGGTGAGCAGGTGTTGAATCAGCACCGGTGAATAGCACAGGCACTGGCAGCATCGAACGTTGGTTATGACATCAGCGTCGGTGTCAGCGAGCCATTGCAGTCAGCAACAGTGGCGGTTTACTGCAATGGCGTCAGTGGCTGGTTACTGCGTCGGCGTCGGCTGGTTTCTGCATCGATGTTGGCGGCTGGTTACTGCGTGTGTGAGAATTGCTTCGTCCCCACACACAAATCTTATTAATCGAAAAGTTGAGATCTTTCCTCCGTTCTTTTGATGTTTTTACCTTCTCCTGTCTTATATTCTATTGCATTCACAACTTTCTTCCTTTGATTTAGTAGACACAATGCAATTACTCGAAACAGTTTCTCTGTCTTGTTATGCCTGGTTGCTATGGTAACTCAGATATCTTCTCCCCGTTTTTGGCTTATAATGTTCCTTTTTCTTCGAGTCCTGTCACTTGGTTGCTACGTTCTAATGCTTCCTTGGATGACAAAAGACAGTGCTGTGTTGGGTTGCACAACTCACATGTCTCTTCACATTGTGCATACAGCCGATCCTCTTCTTTGGGTCATCAGCTATGTTGCTCTCACCGTTTAATTCTTCTCTGAAAACTGTATCAGGTTAAAGGGAATAATATTAACCAACTCTCTATTCTTGAAATAAATCATGTACTTGTAGAATCTTTTCAGTTCAACAACAATATATTTTCAACTCTCGTCTGAAAGTAACAATTATTCTGTACAAGCTCCAGCAAGCCAACTGGTTCCAAGATAAATGTTAGAATCAACAAAACACCCATACAATTACATACGTGCTGCCTCATGCAGAGCCAAGACATGAAGTAACAGTCTCTATACAATACACACTTCATCTGTCTCTGTAAAAATTATCATGACACCACAAACCACAGAATATTATACAAGCACTCTTTGACTTTTTGATATAAATTCCTAGGCGTTGCTGGTAACCTCTCATCGGGGCCACTCATCTGATGCAGCTCCTGGCTTCTCGTGACAGCTGTCCCTCCTGCACACACAGATATGTGTGGCGCATTTACTGCTCTCTCACCCTCATCGTTAAAATATTGAATGTTCAAGATGGTGGAGAGCCAAGTGTTCTAGAACTTACCCTGAAATTCTTTAATCACTACACATTCTCTGACTGTGTTTCAACTACCTCTCAGTGTGCCCTGAAATGAGAAATGTCCTACCCACTATCCATCCCACTCTTTCCACAGTGGTATTCCACCACCCACAGAACCTACACAATATTCTCGTCCATCCCTACACAGGGTGTATATGACCTGGGACAACCGGGAGATCCGGGAAAAACCTGGGTATTTTTTCGTTTACCTTTCTTGCATCAAATGAAAACAAATAGATTTCTTTTGCTGGGAGCTATCATGTGACTTAAAATAAATTCACATAATTACCGAGGACTAAAATGTGTTATTGGTTTCAGTTTTCTGATTTTATGTTATTTGAACATAATTGATAGTCAAGCAGTAATTATCTTTCAGAACAATGAAACTATTTTTGCCAGTTCACTATAGGAATTTGGCCTTTATTGATCTCTTCACAGAGGCAGTCAAATTTTTGATATGAAGTGTTTCATTCTGCAGTATTGGCAAGGTTCAACTGTTTGCTGAATTTCAAGTGCATGTTTTCATCTCATGGTTCATATGGCATTATGCAATAATAAAGAGCCAAACATGAGATAATACAGTACTGGTACTTCCAGAAAACTGGCATCCAGAAGACCACACTGAAGAGTTTAATACCAAGTGGGGACCTACTTTAGTGTGAATCTGCACATACAAATGTGCACTTTTGGCCAAATTGTGCATTAGAGTATGGTTTATGCAGTTCTGTCACACTCGCAGTATTCTTGGATGTCCTTTTCTGTTTTTGCCATAAGATCTCATAATGCTATATATGTACAAATATACATAAATGTTTACTTCAAGATCACTAAGCAGGCAAATTTGGTCAGTAGTATTGAATTAAATGTTTCACAGTATAATGTAAGTTTGCTCACCAAGTGATGGCTGGAGAACACAGCCATTAAAAAAAAAATGGTTTCACTTATGCAAGCTTTCGGAGCCTGTGGCTCCTTCATCCAGCAGAAGGGTTGAAGGGGAAGGAAGAGGGGTGTAAGGGAAGGAAGAGAGGTCTAGGGGAAGGAACTGGAGAGGTTTAGGAAAAGGAGTGAGTTTGGAAAAGTCACCCATAACTCTGTGTCAGGGGAGACATACCAGACGTTATGAGAATGAAAGACTGATTGTAGGGGACTGCACCTGGGAGCTTAAAGATGGAAGACCTGGTAATATGGAAGACAGAGATTATCGTTAAAACATTGCGCATGAGTTAATAAGAATGAAAATATAAGTGCATTGTTTGTAACAGAGTGCCTCCACAGCACAGTGGACGTGTGATCTGGCAGAGGGAAAACTCCATCACACAAGATCTTGAACTCCAGATAAACAGTAGAAAATAAGGGGGGGGGGGGGGGATAGTGAGATTTCACAAGGTTTCACTGTAATCCTGTGGACTGCTAGATGGAAAACAAAGAGCACAAATTTTTCAAGTGATCAGCCATGCAGGAGCTCATGACAGCAATATCATCCAGATAATTAATGCAACACAGGACAGGCATAGTCAATTGCTCTAAAAATCATTTGAAAATAACAGGGGTGCTGTCCACCCCAAAAATTAGGTACACATATTGATAGAGACCAAAAGGAGTATTCAAAATCAGAAATAACAGAGACTCTTTGTCCACAAGATCCTGCAGATACACTTCAGACAAATCAATTTTAGAAAAATACTTGCCACTCAATATTTTTGCCAACAGTTCCTCCTGGTGTGGGAGAGTGTACATATCCACAATTGACAGCACGTTGACAGTGGCACTGAAATGGCCACAGAGGCAAAGTTTCCCAAGCAGCTTCTGAACTACAACCAGCAAAGATGACCATTCACCAGCCATGGCAAGTTGCACCATCCCTAGAGATGGAAGTCTGTTCAGTTCTGCTTTCACTTGATCTTTAGGGTGACAGGAATAGGATGCACATGGCAAAATGAGGCCAAACCATGGATTTCAAAGAAATACAAGCAGAAAAATGTGCAGCACATCCTGTACCTTCTGAAAACAAGTCCAAAAACTCTTCACACAGTGTTTCCATTTGAGGATATGTTACTTGATTGGACACTAGGTAAATTGTGTCAGTGACAGAAAATCCAAATGTGTCAAATGCATCCATCCCAAACAAGTTCTGAACACTGACATCAGCAACCACCAAAAATGTAATGGAACAAACAACTGACTCACAAATGGCAGATACCGTAAATTGTCCCAAACACACAATGTTCTGTTTGTTATAACTGACTAGCTTCTGCATGGCCAGTGTCAGTGGGAGCAAGCCTAAACTCATGTAAATTTGAGAATTCAATAATGTTATTGCATCAGTGTTGATTTGTATCTGGAGCACTTGGCAAAAAACACTGAACTCGGTAGACAACTTGGAGGGATGTCACAAGCATTGGAATCACACAGTTTACATCCATGTCCATATCCTGAGCAATTTTCTTCGAATGACACAGAAAGGCAATGTGGCATTTCTTCCAGCAAGCATTACAAGTAGGACAGTACTTAGGACACACTGAATGTTTGTGCTGGACAGAACAGAAAGGACAAGAGAGAAACAGAGAATGCTGATGCTGGTAGTGTGGTGATCGTGGCTGCTGGGGCTGGCCTTGGTCTGCTTGGCATTGGACATGCATGTTCACCACTGTTGCTTTCTCATGGAAGCTATCTGTCATCCAAGTGGGCACATTTTGTTACACTATTGGCACATCGCCACACACTTCAGTTTTGTGACCTGCTGCCTGAGAAAATTCAACAGATTGTGCTATTTGCAAAACTTCAGACATTGGGGGGTTTTCACAGAATAAAACCTTCTGGCACACTTCCTTGTCCGGAGCTAACCAAATAATTACATCATGCACTATACAAGGGCATGAGTAATGAATTGACACTTATGGCTATGGCCATGAGGTTCAAGGTTCAGCCAGTCATTGTGTGACTGGTTTGGTTTCTTGTGGCTTCAGTACAGTTTAGCTCAAACTGCTGTGACATGCATTTGTTCGTGATGGTATTTGGACAATAAACTGCACATGTGATCAAAAGTGAGAGCTGCTGGTTCTTGTAAAGGGGCAAGATGACACAGTGATTGATACATTTTAGGTGGAATCCACAAGAGGAAGAAGGCTTTGCACAAATTTGAGTCTGTCACACTGAAAGCAAAAAAAGACTATGTGAGTCTTTTTTTGTTAACCTACTAAACGTTGACTGAATCATCATACAAAGGAAAAGTGGGTGGATGGACTAGTGGAATGATACCCTGTCTGTTAGTGAAAGCTGACAAAGTGATCGCTGGCAAAGTTAGCTATTCAGTCAGGACCATTAGCATGGTGTCCATAAGACTAACTTGATGACATTGCACTTAAAGACTGTGCATGTGAAAACTGTTCCAAACTCTTCGCCAATTGTGTAGTAACCAAGTAATATGCAAAACTGATCTAAGTAACACAAATAAAGTGTTTTTCATAAACCTCTGAACAATAACAGAAGTAAATCTCTCAGGAATCCACATGCAACAAAGACACAGAACAACAGATGTTAAAGGTATAACTGGAAGAATGTGAGAGAGTCAGTCAGCACTGGTCCATGCATATATATATATCTGTGTGTGTTAGTCATCCACAGGCAGTGTAGCAGAGACCGCACTGCGTGCACACCTCACACAGGTGGTCTCTAGCGGCTGGCCTGCACTGATACAGTTGGCGGCCAATTCAAGCATGCACACATGGCAACACGACCCTCGGCACACAAATCGCACACTAGTAGCAGGATACAACAGGATATATATATGTAATAGAGGGAAATAACGTTCCACATGGGAAAAATTTATCTAACATTCCACGTGGGAAAAATTTATCTAAAAACAAAGATTCTGTAACTTACCAAACGAAAGCGTTAGTATGTTGATAGGAGACAATAAAAAACACAAAAACACACACACAAATTTCAAGATTTCACAACCCCTGGTTGCTTCATCAGGAAAGAGGGAAGGAGAGGGAAAGATGAAAGGATGTGGGTTTTAAGGGAGAGGGTAAGGAGTCATTCCAGTCCCGGGAATGGAAAGACTTACCTTAGGGGGAAAAAAGGACAGGTATACACTCACACACACACACACACAAACATATCCATCTGCACATATACAGCTGTATGTGTGCGAGTGTATACCTGTCCTTTTTTCCCCCTAAGGGGGATGCAGCTGTGTGTTTACCTGTCCTTTTTTCCCCCTAAGGTAAGTCTTTCCACTCCCGGGTTTGGAATGACTCCTTACCCTCTCCCTTAAAACCCACATCCTTTTGTCTTTCCCTCTCCTTCCCTCTTTCCTGATGAAGCAACCTTGCGTTGTGAAAGCTTGAAATTTGTGTGTGTGTTTGTGTGTTTTTTATTGTCTCCTATCATCATACCAATGCTTTCATTTGTTAAGTTACATACGAGTGTATACCAGTCCTTTTTTCCCTTTAAGGTAAGTCTTTCCGCTCCCAGGATTGGCATGACTTCTTACCCTCTCCCTTAAAACCCACATCCTTTCGTCTTTCCCTCTCCTTCCCTCTTTCCTGATGAAGCAACCAGGGGTTGTGAAAGCTTGAATATTTGTGTGTATGTTTGTGTTTTTTATTGTGTCTATCAACATACCAGTGCTTTATCGTTTGGTAAGTTAAAGCATCTTTATTTTTTATATATATTTTTCCCATGTGGAATGTTTCCCTCTATTAGATTCTTATTATTAGTATTATATACATCCATTGGGCCTTCAAAGCCTGGATGGGGATCTCCTAAAAACTGTTATTATTGTTATTATTATTATTATTATTATTATTATTATTATATTGTAGGATAAAGTAAGTGATTTTATGATTTTAATATTTTTTTAAGTTATTATAAAGTTGTTTGTTTAATTTTTAGGCTCAGTTTAGTGGAAGTATCTGTGAGTCTGAGTGCAATCACTGGCAATGCAGTATGTGCACCATTGTATAAAGCCTATGGATTTGTTGGCATATTTACAACTGCAGCTGGTCTGTGTTTGGTGGGCTTCTTTTACGTACTGTTCCTGCTACCAGAATCAATCACTCCACCACATTCTCAGTCAGAGGTAACTTTTTTTTTCCCTTGAGTCAAAGGTTGATTGACTTATTCATCATGTTCTATGGATCCCATCTTGAAGAAGAGCCTTGAGGGACAAAGAATGAATTGGGACAAACATTAACTCTTAGAAGCAGCAATAATAAAGGGGATTACTAAATAATTTTCATTAAATGTCTGTACCCTGTTTGTGTGTACTCAAACCAAATTCAAAATAGTGAAATTAACAAGAATGTCACCAAATTTGAAAAAAGGCCCTGCTTCCTTAAATACAGCAAACAATGACTCATGATCTTGTATTGCTGGTGTAAACATCCATATTAATGTTTATCATAGAGCAATAACTATCTACGTACAATAAGAGAAGAGGCCTGTTTACAGTGAATGTTGCTATTTGTCAAGCTGCTAACAATAATCTTCTATTCTTGAGCCTATGTAATCTGAAAATTTGTTGAAGGAGTGCTTAATAATGTGTTATTAATTTTGTTATGAATATGTATGGATCTCAAACTTTTGCTTTATGTTAGAAGAGTACTTGCTAAAGACCTTCACATAAGAATACATAATCCTTGTCTGAATTTTGGACAAGGATGCAAAGCCTATACTGACATTATTTTTCTTTCTTGTATTATGGTTGTATAAATCACTATGTACATTTATATTTATGTTATTTTATTTATTTATTTATTTATTATTTTTTTTTACAATCGTATTGACCAACTAGGATCACATTAACAACTTCACTTCCATTTCTTCCTTTGTTGTTATTTCCTATCTTTCCAGTATTCCCTCATTTTCCCCCCATGAAGTCTCTTTCTTTCTTCTGTCCATGTTGTTCCCGACTTTTTATTTCTTCTGCTTTGAAAACCCTCCAAATTCACCATTTTATTTTTAAAACAGTTTCTTTCTGCTATTTCTGATTCTTTGATGCTGTTTCTCTGTAGATCTTTCCTTACTTCTATAATCCATGTTATTGCCAAGTTCTTCTTCCAGAAATATAGGAGTATTTATTTTGTTAGTCTATGTCCATCCATTCAGTAGAGGTGTCCAAAACTGGTTAATCTTCGTTTGGCCACTACTTCAGATATTTTCTCTATATTTTTGTATACCTCCTCATTACTTCTTATTTTCCTACCATCTGCAGTTTTTATTGCACCCTTTATTTTTCTAATAATCCTTCTCCAGGATTCTTCTTTATTAGCAACAAACATCATTAAGTAGTAAATGTAGTTGGAAATGAGGGTAATAATACTTAGGTCTTTGAGGAGGCTTTGGCAAGTTAGGAGATTATTTGAATTATACTGTATTCTTATTGCTTAGTTTTGGTGAATGAATACTTTATTTCCTTTAGCTGTATTCTCGACAAGACAATTCAATTGGGCAACAACAAGTGTAAGCATGCAAAATAAACTAGTATTCTGGTCTTCAACTAAGACATTGAGAGGTACTTTCAGATGCAAAACATGCCAAACTCAGCTTCATGATTTGATTAGCCATGTGTTGACTCCATGTTAGCTTGTTACCTAGTTGACCCTCTAAGCATTTTGGGTATACTTTTTTATTTAATGTATAACAAATATTGTTTATTTCTTGCCCTAACAGTTAATAGCAGGAAACCACATAATACAAGAAATTAAGATACTAATACTCTGTCAAAACACTGTCACAACAAGTTCTTATGGCATAGTGGGATTTATAACTTCTTAGTGGTGGCACAGAATGATTCTGCTGCCACCAGTTTACATTTCATTTAAGGACTGCAAGGGTAATGTAAGAAAAATTAGGACATGTTCAGAGAAATATAGACAGTTGTTCTTCTCTTGCTCCATTTGCTTACTTTCATTCTATCATGTCATATGGGATCATATTATGGAGTAATTTATCAAATTGAGCACAAGTATTTAGAGTGCAAAAGCATGTTAATAGGACTCATTTGTGGTGTAAATTCAAGAACATCAGTAGAAAACAGACCACCCTTAATTAAAAACCAGATTGGAGCAGCTGTTGCTACAATCACTGTAGACACACTTATCAACATTTGGGAAGAACTTGGCTATAGACTTGATGTGTGCAGTGTGACAAATGGTGCTCAAATTGAACATTTATAAGGTTCTTGGTAAAACTGTTTGAGTTGCTCTTTCATTTGACATATCATTTATAACAGTAAGTTTAATATAATAAATATTATAAAGCATTAAAACCCCAATATTCATTTATAAACACCCTGTACATAGTATAAGAACAAGCTACATAGAGACCTAGAATCATTTACCTTGGTACAAAAAGGGTCCAGTATTCAGGAACACACATTTTCAATAAATTGCCAACAGCCAGTAAAAACTCGATTTCAGATAAAGCAAATTTAAACAGAGTTGGAAGTGCTTTTTGGTTGGCAACTCCTTCTCCTCTGTAGATGAATATGTTAACAGGGGCTGTGAGAGCAGCATAAGTGAAATGTGTCTTAAATTTCAGTTTTTGACATCATTTGGTCATGCCAGTCATGATTAGGCATTTTGTGTATGATAAATTTGTTAAAAGTGCATACTATGTCTCATTCTGACAGTGTATTAATTCTGCAGATATTAGCAGTTCCAGTTTACTGAAATGTATTCACATATTTCACATATCTCCTGACAAATGATCAGAGAAGTGAGTATTACATTCAGATGTTCAATGTTCTTTGTGTTATATTTTCTGACATGTTCCACACCCACAGGAATCATCTCAACTTTAGGTATATGGAATGAAAACTGAATCTCATCTAATCTAATGTAACAAGAAAGGGAATGAGTAGTAGTTGTATGAGGTACCCTCCATCATGCACCATACAGTTGTTTGCAAAGTAGATGTAGATTTAGATTTTTGAAATAACTGTATATGGGTGGTATAAACAATGTAAGCCAAAATAAATCTAGTTCATTTTTATTGGATTGTTTATTGGTATGTGCAGCATTTGCTGTAACTGAGAACAAATAATCACTGGAATTGGTTGGCAGTGTTTCAGCATGTCATTATACAGGCCACAGATGTGCAGTCAATTTAAATATTCACATTGTTTTTATTGAAGCACATTAAAAAAAGAAAATAATTGTCACCCTGTGGAGAAAACACACTAATATTGTGTAACATTGCAGCTAGCCTTGATAATGGCCTGAATTGATTGCTACATTTCACCCTTTGATCCAAATAATCTCAGACATTCTATATGTGATTAAGATCCAGTGATGCACTGAGCTACTCCATGTGTGATAAAATGCCTGAGTGTTCATCAGACCAGACATGTTGCATGCAGCCCTGTGAATGTGGCTATTGTTGTTAGGGAAGATGGAAGTGTTCAGAATACACTTTTCAAGAAGGTGTAGAAGAAAGGGCAACACTTGTTCACTGAGAATATTAAAATAAAGATGGTTCATGTTCACTGAACCTGAAGGAGTGAGCCCATATCACTGTATGAAATGCACATCAAAACATCACAGAACCCCCCTATAACCAGAAAACATTGACCCTACTTCTTTGGGCAAAGCACTCAGTGCAATCATTCATTTGGAAAGAGGCATAATCTTGATTTAAACACTTGAGGAGTAAAGGAGACCACTTACTGAAAAACAGAAGTGTTGAGTTGTCGGCAGACACACTCAAGAAAACATGGGTGGGAGGGGTAGAGAGAGAGAGAGTGAGAGAGGCAGGGGCCAGGAAGAAGGCTTGTGGGTGGGTGGCCAGCAGCTCATTGGGAGACAGCTGATTTGCCAGCTACAAATGCAGGAGGGAGGAGTGGCAGGTGCACATGAAAGGCATGTGACCCACAGGTGCCAAAGTTGGTGGGGAGTAGTGCACACTGAAGGTGACGTAGGGACATGTATTACAATGGGTGATAGGATGATAGGATGGAGGAAGGGGAAACTGTTGGGCAGAGTGTGCAGGGTGAAGGGACAGTGGGTTACTGGAGACTGATTGAGCCCAGGATGATTACAGGAGAGAAGGACAGTTGCAAGGGCTACTCCCATCTGTATAGTTTAGAGAAACTGATGGAGTAGGTAAGGATCAAGATGCCAGGTTTCTAAAGCAGCCATTGAAATTGAGCATGTTATGCCCTGTTGCATGTTGTACTACTGCCCCACAACAGCCCCACCCATGAAGAGATCTAAGTACACAATGTTGAATGTGGGGAACTTCAAAATATATTAGTTGTATCTCATGATCACACTTCTGCAAGCAGCTACCACTGAATATTCCTTACCAGTTACTGATGAAAAATGCTGCAGAAGATGATAAACTCCTGCATAGTATGAATACTAGACTCCACAGGTTTCCAGTATGGGTTGAGGAGATTCATTCTACCCAGGATAATTTATCATTACTGAAGGTGACAGAACAATAAACATTCATATGTAAGCATAATGAAATTGATAATCTCTATTTTATTATTGTTATTTTTTGCTCACAGATGTCAGAAAAATGTAGTTTGTGATAAAACATTATTGTGTTCCTAAAAGTCACTAATCTAGTTGCAGAAATTAGAAGATATAATTTAATGCAGAAAATAAACAGCTATAACTTTCTCAATACATAGGCAGCTCATGAAATTCCATGTAAAGTTGCATAATTGCTCAGTTTGAATTACTTGTTAAAAACAGCAATTGGATTGGTGCCATCTGTCCCATGAAAACCTATTCACAAACTTTCAAAGACCAGTATTGAGTGAGTAATATACTACATCACTCCAATTCAACCAAAAGAAAGTCCGCCCCAGTAGCTGAGTGGTCAGCGTGACGGATTGCCGTCCTCTGGGCCCGGGTTCGATTCCCGGCTGGGTCGGAGATTTTCTCCGCTCAGGGACTGGGTGTTGTGTTGTGTTCATCATCATTTCATCCCCATCCGGCGTGCAGGTCGCCCAATGTGGCGCCGAATGTAATAAGACCTGCGATATGGCGGCCGGACCTGCCCCGCGAGGGGCCTCCCGGCCAATGACGCCAAACGCTCATTTCCATTTCCAACCAAAAGAAAGTCAAGCAATATAGTGACTGTTAAAGTTGCAGTACTTTTCATCTCAGTTGACTATGTTAAATCTGCAGTTTCACTGTCACTGTTGCCGCACCTGTCTCCTTCACCTTCACAATCTTTGATGGAGACAATGAGGCTCATTTGTCCTTGAAGACAAGAATAGAATTACTACAGCTTACACAGAGGCATTTACACAGACATCCTTTCTACACTCCACACAAAGATGGAACAGAGAAAAACCCTAATACTTGGTTCAATAAAAAGTACTTCACAGTGGTTTGCAGAGTGAATGTAGTTGTAGAAGGAATTCCTACGATTGTTCATGTGAGTAGATTATCAACAATTGTAACTGGTTGTTAGTATTGGGACATTTATGTCCTCATACAGATACGTGAAAAATAAATTAAGTCCAAAGGTTCTGATTTTAGATTGCATATGCTTCAGCCACCAGTTGAGGCATATTGCAAATCATATAGTTCTTATAACAGAAAACAAAGGTGTCTGAGAGGGGAGGGGGGGTGCAGGCAATAGTAGGCACTTGCCCCCTCCTGGAATCTGGGTACAGACATCTTTTCATTACAGAATTTGATAAAATTTCAAGCAGTCATTTACTGTGACTCCACTAAACTGCAGATTTAACATTGCTGACCAAGACAAAAAATACTGCAGCTTTAACAATCTCTATATAGCTTGATTTTTCTTAGTTGACATGCTGTTCACATGAAATTATGCCGATTTCTTGGTGTGGCTGCAGTTAAGATGTTGATATGTAGTAAAGATGTGTATGAGCCTTTACAGAACCATGACGTATTAGAGTCTCCATTTTTTTTCTGTTGCTATCTTGTTCAATCCTCTCTGAGCTGCAGAAGAGATCTGATCTCTCCCCAGTGTGTGGATTCCATTGCTGATTCCCAACACATAAACATGGCTGCAGTATGCATGACACATAGAACTGTCTCCAATTCCCTCTTAGCCCCCCCCCCCCCCCCCCCCCCGCCTCCCTCTCCCCTTTTTCATGTTTCTTAGAATGTCAACTGTAGTTTACCATTAATCTATGGATAAAGAAAAGCCATGGTGGTTTCCTGATTCTGCACTCAGTTTTACACAACAAGGCTATTGTAATTCTCTTGGAAGAATACAAGTACGCAGTATTGTTGGTATTTACTCTATACTTAATCCTGAACATATTGGTCAATCAAAGGAAGGACCATTTTCTGCCTTAGGAGAGTGTAAAATTCAAGTTCAAAAAGATGTGCTCTCCATGATTAGAGCCTTGTCAAAGTCTGTGGGTGCAACACTGAACCATATACATGTGATGTGTGTGATATTTGTTATGTGACATGTGATTTATTCGGCTCATTACATACAATTTTCAAATCATTTGATTTGATGCATAGGAGACATGTCAAGGTTTTCTCTTTTTTAAGAGAAATACAAAAGTCTACATTATATTTTACATTTCTAAGTTCCAGCTACACAAGTACATAAAATAATACATGTAATACAATCCCTGTGTTCAGACGGTGAAGCTGTCCCCAATTAATTCTTTGACAAAATAATAACACTTTTCCACCAGAAGAGTGAAGAGCAATCTTTTCAGTGAATGAAGCTACATCTTAAATATATTACTGCCTTATATTTTATTGAAAATTTTTAACCCCATATACTCTGGGGTTTGGGCATAAACTTTTAAATGATGTGTTGGAAATTTGAAATTGTCTCTGTGGTGAATGCTGTAGTTGTGGTCAAAATGGAAAGTGTCTAGTGTATGTTGGTAATTTATATAAGAACACCACCACCTCATATATGTAAAGTGAAGGAATAGATAATATTTTTAAATTTTATAACTGTGGTCGACAGCATTCCTGTTTTTTTTGCAACACACATGTTTCTAATTACTTTCTTTTGTAATACTAGGAGCCTAGTGACATTTGCTGAATTTCCCCAGAAGATTATCCCATTACGAATAACTGACTCAAAGTAGCAGTGATAAACTATCTTTCTGGTATCCATGATGGTGGCACCTGACAAAATACACATTGCAAATGCCAAGCTGTTCAGTTTATTTGCTAAGTAATCTATGTGTACCTTTCAATTTAAATTTTTTTCAAGATTTAGGCCTAAGAGCTTCACGTGGTTTGCTTCTGTGATATCCTTATCATTGCACGTTATCTTTATTTCAGTCCTTTCTACTGATTTAGCTTCAAATTGCATCATTTTGGTTTTAGTTACATTTAGTTTTAGTCCGTTTTGATGGAACCAAGATTCAAGTTTTTCTAAACTATTTTTGGCTTTTTCTGGAATACTTTCAGATACCTCATTTTCAATTAGAACTGATGTATCATCAGCAAATAAGACTGAATGAACATCAATAGCAAGTGGTAGGTCATTTACGTAAAAAGAAACAGATAGGGACCCAATATCGAATCTTGTGGGACTCCTTGGGGAACTGTTTTCCAGTCTGAGGAATAATTGGTTCCATTTGAAGTTAAAATTACTCTTTGTTTTCTATCTGAGAGGTAAGAGCTAAACCATTTTAAAGCAGTGTCCCTGATTCCATACACCTGTAATTTGTGGAGGAGTAATGCATGGTTCACTGAATCAAAAGCTTTAGTTAGATCACAGAATATTCCTGTGACCTTTCTACACTCATCTAAAATGGAGCATAAGAAATTAATTAATTTGTTTTTCTGCAGTCTTTTCAAACACTTTAGAGAAGACCCGCCAAAGATAGATAGGGCGGTAATTCTCCATATGTTCTGTCAATCCTTTTTTAAATAGAGGTTTGATCTCAGCATATTTCAATACATTTGGAAAGCATCCCTGTTCAAAAGTTTGATTTATAATAATTGACAGTGGTTGAGAAATAACATCGTACACACACTTGATTACATATGTGGTTATTTCATCCCACCCATGTGAGGTTTCATTTTTTAGAGACAATATTTCCTTTTCCACATCCTTTAGGTGATTTTTTTCAAATTGTGCAAAAGATGTGTACTGGTTGTTTTCCAAATTTGTGATGCCTTGATAGAGTGTCACATCCACATCTGATCTTACTAAACTTAGGAAGAATTCATTGAAACAACTTGACATCTGAACAGGGTTTATTATAATTTCATTTTCATGTCTAATTTTCAAAATATCATGAATTTTTACTTTGGCTCCTAATTCAGACTGAACAACTGATGACACCGTTGAATCGAAAAGTGACATCCATATTCATGTTAATAACATAAAAAGATGTACTGTGCATGTACTATTGAAATATGCTTACAAGTTAAGGACCTCAGTTGAAAGTACTAAATAAGACAACTATCAACATTTAGAGACACAATAGATCTTGTGTTCTTTTCAAATTTAGTTCTTGGGACATGAGTCACCAAATTACCTATATCCAAAATTGTTTGTAGAAAATATTACTTTTAACCTATTCAGTGCGAGGAGCGAGCTGGCACACTCCTCCAGTCCCTAGCCAGTGATGGAGGGCATACTGGTGTACTCCCCCGACCCCTTCTCAGTGACTGAGAGTGTGCTCACCTGCTCACCATCCTTGAAGGGGCTTTTGACCTGTGTTGCAGGCGTGCATAGTAAGGCTGTATGTCTGAAGTTTCATTGAAAATATGTAGTCCAACTGAAATGTACAAATTTCTGAATTAAAAGGTACTCTTGAGGCAGTTTCTATGTATATGTTTTTTAGGAGTTGAAATTAGGATTTTGATTACCAAAAAATCAGTTCATGTTTGAAAAATTTTAATTTAATTGAGTCATAACCAAATGTAAAGAAATATATATCCTACATTATGAAAAACTCACACATAATATTAAAATGCCATATCTATATGATAATACTGAAAAATAGGTTGTTTTGTATAACAGGCATATTTGTGCAGGCAGGGAATTAATAGGATGTTTCCTGCCTTTTCTTATTTTCTAGACAAACTTGGCAGCTCTTTCTAATTTTTCTATTTGTCCCTTCAGCCTTCCCAAATTCTATGAGGAAATGATCAGAGAGTCCTTTGATCTCAGTTCTTTCTAAAGGTCAACTCATTGTGGCATCTGTGTAACAGGGGGAAGTAAGGACTTTATTACTGAATTATGAAAGATGTAAAGCCTTTTGTTTTGCCTGTATTTGTTATATATTGTATACACATCTTATAGGCATAAAAGGAGAAAATGGAGTCTGAGTTTTTTCCATTCATTTAAGGCTCTTTCTTTGAATTAGCTAATACACCATCATTTGATGGAAATGGTCAACACTGCCTATTGATTCATTGTACTTCAGAACCATCTCAGGTTTCTGAATTACAACATCTTGACGTGTCATGGTACCAACCATTTTCTCAGAAAACTCTGAGCTGATCATCAGTCTCCTTTGTCTTTCCATTTGAGTACACAAATTCCCTCTTCATTATTCCCTCTTTTTCGGTTCTGAAGTAATCACTTCTAATGGATTACCTCTATGGTTCTTTCTGAGGATTCCTGAAACATATGTGTTCTGAAAATGTTCTTGGATGTGATTGACACTGTTACAGAAATTATCCACAAATAATAAATGTCCAACCCCAATTTTCAATCCAGTAATGTATGGACAGCTGAACTAACATGTCTGCTTCCACCAACCTCTTGATCAGTGGCATCCCTATATGTACAATAACCCTCAGGACTAACACAGATGACTCTTTCAACATATAAAGTTGTTGTTGTTGATGTTGTGGTCTTCAGTCCTGAGACTGGTTTGATGCAGCTCTCCATGCTACTCTATCCTGTGCAAGCTTCTTCATCTCCCAGTACCTACTGCAACCTACATCCTTCTGAATCTGCATGGTGTATTCATCTCTTGGTCTCCCTCTATGATTTTTACCCTCTACGCTTCCCTCCAATACTAAATTGGTGATCCCTTGATGCCCCAGAACATGTCCTACCAACCGATCCCTTCTTCTTGTCAAGTTGCATCACAAACTTCTCTTCTCCCCAATCCTATTCAATACCTCCTCATTAGTTATATGATCTACCCATCTGATCTTCAGCATTCTTCTGTAGCACCACATTTTGAAAGCTTCTATTCTCTTCCTGTCCAAACAAGTTATCATCCATGTTTCACTTCCATACATGACTACACTTCATACAAATACTTTCAGAAATGACTTCCTGACACTTACATCTATACTCGATGTTAACAAATTTCTCTTCTTCAGAAACGCTTTCCTTGCCATTGGCAGTCTACATTTTATATCCTCTCTACTTCGACTATCATCAGTTATTTTGCTCCCCAAATAGCAAAACTCCTTTACTACTTTAAGTGTCTCATTTCCTAATCTAATTCCCTTAGCATCACCCGACTTAATTCGACTACATTCCATTATCCTCGTTTTGCTTTTGTTGATGTTTATTTTATATCCTCCTTTCAAGACACTATCCATTCCGTTCAACTGCTCTTCCAGTCCTTTGCTGTCTCTGACAGAATTACAATGTCATTGGCGAACCTCAAAGTTTTTATTTCTTCTCCATGGATTTTAATACCTACTCCAAATTTTTCTTTTGTTTCATTCACTGCTTGCTCAATATACAGATTGAATAACGTTGAGGAGAGGCTACAACCCTGTTTCACTCCCTGCCCAACCACTGCTTCCCTTTCATGTCCCTCGACTCTTATAACTGCCATCTGGTTTCTGTACAAATTGTAAATAGCCTTTCACTCCCTGTATTTTACACCTGCCACCTTCAGAATTTGAAAGACAGTATTCCAGTCAACATTGTCAAAAGCTTTTTCTAAGTCTACAAATGCTAGAAATGTAGGTTTGCCTTTCCTTAATCTAGCTTCTGAGATAAGTCTAAGGGTCAGTATTGCCTCACATGTTTCAATATTTCTACGGAATCCAAACTGATCTTCCCTGAGGTCAGCTTCTACCAGTTTTTCCATTTGTCTGTAAAGAATTCGCGTTAGTATTTTGCATCTGTGACTTATTAAACTGATTGTTCGGTAATTTTCACATCTGTCAGAACCTGCTTTCTTTGGGATTGGAATTATAATATTCTTCTTGAAGTCTGAGGGTATTTCGCCTGTCTCATACATCTTGCTCACCAGATGGTAGAGTTTTGTCATGACTGGCTCTCCCAAGGCTGTCAGTAGTTCTAATGGAATGTTGTCTACTCCTGGGGCCTTGTTTCGACTCAGGTCTTTCAGTGCTCTGTCAAACTTTTCACGCAGTATCGTATCTCCCATTTCATCTTCATCTACATCCTCTGCCATTTCCATAATATTGCCCTCAAGTACATCGTCCTTGTATAGACTTTCTATATACTCCTTCCACCTTTCTGCTTTCCCTTCTTTGCTTAGAACTGGTTTCCATTTGAGCTCTTGATATTCATACAAGTGGTTCTCTTTTCTCCAAAGGTCTCTTTAATTTTCCTTTAGGCAGTATCTATTTTACCCCTAGTGAGATAAGCCTGTACATCCTTACATTTGTCCTCCAGCCATCCCTGCTTAGCCATTTTGCACTTCCTGTCAATGTCATTTTTGAGACGTTTGTATTCATTTTTGCCTGCTTCATTTACTGCATTTTTATATTTTCTCCTTTCATCAATTAAATTCAATATTTCTTCTGTTACCCAAGGATTTCTACTAGCCCTCATCTTTTTACCTACTTGATCCTCTGCTGCCTTCACTACTTCATCCCTCAAAGCTACCCATTCTTCTTCTACTCTATTTCTTTCCCGTATTCCTGTCAATTGTTCCCTTATGCTCTCCCTGAAACCTTATACAACCTCTGGTTTAGTCAGTTTATCCAGGTCCCATCTCCTTAAATTCCCACCGTTTTGCAGTTTCTTCAGTTTTAATCTACAGTTCATAACCAATAGATTGTGGTCAGAGTCCACCTGGTTCCTAAATCTCTGTCTTACCATTATATAATCTATCTGAAACCTGTTAGTATCTACAGGCTTCTTCCATGTATACAACCTTCTTTCATGATTCTTGAACCAAGTGTTAGCTATGATTGTTGTACTCTGTGTAAAATTCTACCAGGCTGCTTCCTCTTTCATTTCTTAGCCCCAATCCATATTCGCCTACTATGTTTCCTTCTCTCCCTTTTCCTGCTACCAAATTCCAGTCACCCATGACTATTAAATTTTTGTCTCCCTCCACTATCTGAATAATTTCTTTTATTTCATCATACATTTCTTCAATTTCTTCGTCATCTGCAGAGCTAGTTGGCGTATAAACTTGTACTACTGTAGTAGGTGTGGGCTTCATGTCTATCTTGGCCACAATAATGCTTTCACTATCCTGTTTGTAGTAGCTTACCCGCACTCCTATTTTTTTATTCATTATTAAACCGACTCCTGTATTACCCCTATTTGATTTCGTATTTATAACCCTGTATTCGCCTGACCAAAAGTCTTGTTCCTCCTGCCAGCGAACTTCACTAATTCCTACTATATCTAACTTTAACCTATCCATTTCCCTTTTTAAATTTTCTAACCTACCTGCCCGATTAAGGGATCTGACACTCCCATGCTCCGATCTGTAGAACTCCAGTTTTCTTTCTCCTGATAACGATGTCATCCTGAGTAGTCCCTGCCCGGAGATCCAAATGGGGGACTATTTTACCTCCAGAATATTTTACCCAAGAAGACGCCACCATCATTTAACCATACGGTAAAGCTCCATGCCCTTGGGAAAAATATAAAGTTATAAAGTTTAATTCCATAATTGTGAGCCTTGGTCTTTACATATTGTCAAAACATGAGTCTACCGCTCCACTGAACCATGGATTCATCTGTTGTGAAATTTTGGTGTGTAATATAAGTCTGTCCATTGTCTTATGAAAAATATGTAACAGGGGTTGAATTTTGTGCAGCCTGTTAGAAGGTGTAGGTTCATTGTGTTCTGGATATTTTGCAAAATGCAAATCTTGCAAGTTTCCAAAAAAATCTGTCCCTGCCTATAGCTCATTGAAAGCCGGGTAATCCAGAGAGTGCAGGTCAGTGCTCCGATAGTTACTCATTCTGCTTAATGGGATGGTTCCCATGTGGTAAAGTAAATCAAGAAACATCCTGAATTCTTCTACCTCCAGGGACTTCCAATTTTTTACCAATGATTTAGGAAGTATGGCCACTCTGCCTAAATATTGGGTGTAAAGATTTGTTTGTGTCACAATACGGTCAAGAAGTTCATCAACTGGGAATAGTTTTAGGAAGTCTAATGGAGTATTTAGGTGAGTCATGCCAACAGTTAGTTCAGATTTATTTCAAAAGGCATATCAGTTGTTTTAGGGACTTGTTTGGTCCATTGTCTAGAGAGGGGACAATTACCTGCAGTGCCGAGTCAGATACTTGGGATTCATCATCTTCATAGGAATCTTCACGTTCTTCAGGTAGTAAAACAAAATTTTCCTTCTCCAGCAACTCCTCATCATCATTATCATGAATGTTTTCGTAGATGTGCTCTTCTTCATCTTCTGCCATGGTTCCCAGACGTTTGTTGTCAGTGAGGATAGTCCTCACTTTCCACTCTTCTCTGCTTCGAAGTAGACAAAAATAAATGAACATACATGAAAGCTTAACCAGAAATTCAGACTTGTTTATTTGAGATGAATCATTGTATTAAAGCCTGAAAAAACAGATTAAAAGTAAGGAAGCCTAAACAAATGTTTGTTTTCCATGTATATCTACAAAACAAATTAACATTATTCAGATTCAAATAAAATGCCTACAATGAAGGACTCTAATAAGAATAGAGCACAAATTGGAAAAGAACACTTAAGAAGAGATTTTGTGACAATTGCATTATTATTTGTTTATCCATTAGAGTATTGGGATGTTTAAATGAGTGATTGTTTAGGTCTGGATAAGTATTTGATGATCAGTTTTCCATGCAGCAGACTTTCTTTTTGGTACAAGACTAAGGATGGAATATTTCTGAAACATGAAATTTATTGCTTGAGTTCCCTGTTGACAAGAGAGCAATCATTGATTTAACATATGTCGGTAGCGGGTAAGGAAACAATTTATGCATGTCTGACAGTGCTAAAATAAATTAGTTTTATTTAGTAAAATTTTATATTTCTGCTACCTTATCATTCTTATCTATATTTTCAGAATACAAATGTGAAATGTGTATTTCTTCAAGAGACAGTAGTGGAAGTTTTTAAGGTGAGCTTCAAATGGCGACCAAACTATGGGCGTGCCATTGTACTATTGGCAGCTACAGCACTGTCATTCTATGTTGTAACACTAATAGGTAGGTACAGCTTCCATTTTTCCATCATGTATATATTAAATATAGAATAAATGCAAATCCATATGCCTGTATTTGCATTATACTTGTAGTTCACACCATCTGATATGTAAAATCACTGGATCTTGGTTAATGTTTTTTGACCTCACTGTGGATACTCAGTGAATCATAATTACCAGGGATTTGGGGGGGGGGGGGGGAAAGGGCAGTTAAAGGTTGTTTTCAGTGAATTCATATGTAAAATCTTTGCCCTAGCTCATACACTATACCACTGTTTAGATGTGCTGCTCCGGAAGATCCCAGTGGCCGTCTTGTACACAGTTTTTTTTCTTCCCATTTCAGCATCAGGCTGTAGAAATAAGAATCATCTGTAGTATCAAAATCTTAGTAAGTCATCATCAGATGATCTGTTTAAAACAGCAGAAAAAAGGGGATGGTAAAGTACCAATACATTGAATTATAAAATTAAACCAGCTTCTGTGCACAACTACATGCACTTGAATAGGTTATGCAGTGTATGACTGAACACGTTAGGAAAGGTGCTCACAATGTAGAAAATCTGTGCTCTGATTGTTGGAATTGAAGGTTGCAATTATGTATGTTATGGTATCAACTTGTTAATGTTTAAATCACAGTTTTTTCTACCTTTGGGCCAGCAGCAGATTATATTTCTGATAATGCCATGATTATTAGAACAATGCACCAGAATAGCTGCTTATAATCACTAATCTTTATTCACAACTGACTGTTTCATCATCATTTATCACAATTGTCATGTAGGCCGAGACTGATGTGACGTCCATATTACATTGTTGGTGAACTTTCTTATAACTGTCACTATTATGATAAGATGGTAAATGACATAAATATATTGAAAATAGGACATTAATTATAGTTTGACAATAGTTTCACAGTTCAATCAATAAGTGCAACCACATCAAAGGAGTATTGGTGGAGAAGCCGATCGAATGTATGGTCCCTGAACAAGGGTAGCAGATTTTTCAGTAGTTCCCGAAGCAACAGTCTGGATTATGTAACATCATCAAACATGGCCTTGCTGTGTCAATATTGCAAATAGCTGAAAGAAAAAGGAAACTAAAACTCCTCTCCATTGTTTAATAAAGCGGTATTGTGTTGGGTACAATATTCTTGAGATAAAGTAGTCCACCCATTTTGTATCCGGCTGGGGACTTCGCAGGATGATGATATTATAGTATCAAGGAAATCATATCTGGCATTCTTCAGGTTGGAGTGTGGAACGGTATATGCCTTAATTGGATACATAAGTTAGAGAATTTAAAAATAGAAATAACACTGACAGTAAGTTCAATGATTGGGACTTTAATAGAATTGACAGATACTAAGAAAAATAGATCAGATCTACAAGGTTAAAGTAGCAGTAAATAAGCTAGTGGGAAAGGTGAGATGAAATAAGTTGCAGTACCTGAAAGAATGCTCCAAACAAGCAAGATAGTACTAAAATGTTACTGGAAAAACTGAGAAGTAGGCCTAAAACAAAGGAGTGAAATGTTGGTAGATCTTACTAACTGAAAGACGGGGTAGGCAAGACAGATAACAGTAAAAATGTGATTGGTGGGTGTGTCCTGGGTTATTCTGGACATTATTTAATGTAACATTAACAGTGTCTACAGATGCAAACTTGTTACAACATAATTAGTGAACAGCAAAAGTTGTGAATAAATAATGTTGAATGTTCTGCTGATTGTCTCATCAGATTAGTATTAGTTGTCTACTTTATGCAATAATATTCTTATTATCCAGTTGACTGGAAGCTTTAAAAGCCATCTGTATCACACAAATACCATATTCTGGCCTGTGAAAGCATTAGAAAATTTCTGTACTAAATCTGTAACTTCCAATCAGCTTAACTCTTAAGTTTTCATAATGAGATGTTTGTGGCAGTCTTCCTAAATCAAAAACGTGCACTCCCTTAGACTATACTTCACTTGAGAAAATGAAGTGGTCAACGATTGAGATGCAGTTGGTAGTTTGACAGCTTTCAGTCTGCTGCTTGACAGATTATACTTGCTGTCTGTAAAACAATCTTCACAAGTTTTACTGTAATGGAGAACCATGTTTACAGCTTTCAGAATATGAGCAGACATTTCTGGAAAGTGAACAGTGCCTGTACAGTCACTACACACCTGCCAGTCACAATATAAACAAATGTACCAATCAGTTGTTACATGAGGATGCTTATGTACAAGTGTACCCAACCACAACTGGAACTGTTATTTTACAGGAGAAGGTGGCATTATGTACCTATACACAATCAAGAAGTTTGGGTGGACTGTTGAAGATTATACGAGGCTATCCATAGCTGCTCTTTCCATGTCAGCAATTTGTAAGTATCTTACATCTAATTATTTATTGTTTTGCTGTGCATCAATATATCCACTACTACTACCATTATGAGTTTAGTGTTTAGTACTATTTTATCACATATTATTACTGTCATTTGAAATTTAGGAATTTGTTTTGAATGAAGTGTCAACACCAGTTGCACTTTTCTTTTTAAATTAACAACCATGACCAGCTTCAGCTCCCAAAGGCATTACACAGTGCTTTACGTCAGGTGTCCTGCGAGAACACATAATGACTTGTCCCAGGATGCCAGGCATATGTCGCGCTGAAACTGGTCACAGTTGTTAAAATAAAAATAAAAGTGCAACTGATGAAGCATTTTATTTAAAATCAATACTACAGTTGTTAGTTAGTTAGTTACGTGTTCCATTGATCAATCTTATGGTAAACATTATTATGTGGAACGTGTCAAGTATAGATTTATTTATTCCTATTCAAGAACTCATGTATGGTATAGAATAAAGGAGATATGATTTCAATTTATTTTTGAAACTATTACTGCCATCTGTCAAACATTTTATTTCATCTGGTGATTTATTAAAAAGTTTTACAGCAGCATATTTTATCCCTTTCTGTGCCAAAGATAGGTTAAATAGAGGCTAATGTAAGTCTTTCTTTCCTTGGTATTATAATCATGAATGTCACTGTTGTTTTTAATCTGGGCTATGTTGTCGAGAACAAATTTCTTTACTGAGTAAATGTACTTGAGGCTGTTGTAACAATTCCTAACCTTTTAAACAGATGTCTACTAGATGTTTGACTATGAGCCCCACACATTATTCTTAACACTTTCTTTTGAGCAGTACCTAAGTGTTGAGGCACCCCAAAATATTATTCCGTATGACATCAGAGAGTGAAAATTTGCAAAGTATGTTAGGTTACTAATTTCCTCAAAATTGGCAATTATTCTGATTGCAGAAGTTGCTGAACCTAGTCACTTTAGGAGATCTGAAATATGAATTTTCCAGTTAAGATTCTCATCTATATGTACACCCAGAAACTTATATTTATTGAAGAAACTGTACTCTTTGCAGCAGAAAATTGGATGTACTGTGTTTTTTTTTTTTTTTTCAAAGTTCAGAGCAAGACCATATGCAGAAAACCAGTTAATAAGTTTCCCAAAGACATTATTTGTATAATTTTCTATTGGAGTTTGCTTTACTGGATTAATAATGTAACTCTGGAACCTGTAGCAAGATAATCAATTTGCTGGACAAGAAAAATTTAGTTATAATGTAAAATAGTAAATGATAAAGCAGAATAATGTTTATCAAATTTCAAGAATAAATAGATAAAATAGATTAAAATCGTCAGCTCTGGTTTAATTGAGAGCCGCTTTATTGTTTCTTCGTCCTTGCGTATGAAGTCAGTGAATAACTTTTTGTGACATGAGATAAAATTTGTTATTTTGTTGTCATAGGTAGTTATATTCTTTTATTGAGACTTTTCACATTTTCTGTTTCATTCTGTGAATATCAGAACATTCTACCCCTATTTTTAATTTGTTAAACAGATGTGGTTCTGACACAACCACATGGTGGATTGGAAAGCAATGTTAATGGTGAATGTAGAACAAATCCATTGTGCCACTGGAATTTTGAAATCCAACATTACTTTGCAAAATCTTCACAGGTACTAAAGAAACTAGATTACAAACATGAATCTCCCCCCCCCCCCCCCTCCCAGAATCATTAATGTCCAAAGATGCAAAGTTAGATTCTTAGCTGTCTAGTTGTGAAATCAACAAGGAAGATACTAACATTACCAACCTGTTTGGACTCTCTTCAGTCTAATTAAAATCTATCAGCCTAATCTTCTTTCAATAACTGCACTTCCATTCTAAAAGTTAATAACAATGAAATGTATTTGCAGTTGCAAATATGGACAACCAACAGTTGTATAAGTGAATGACAACAATTTGTGCTGGAGCAGGACTCAAATCTGGTTTCCCACTTATTGCGAGCAGTTGCCTTACCAATAGGCTATCTGAGCATGACTCATGACCAGACACAAACTACCATATGGCATACAGCCTGCACTCATACACTGATTATATACATTCCCATACATGGCAGAAATTTTAATTGAAAGCCATGTGTTTCATAATAGCTGTAGTCACTAAAGTGTCATTGTATTGGAATTACGAATTGCAATATTGAAGTTAATAATGACTTAATGCATTTAATTTTACCCCCCCCCCCCCCACCCCAGTTCCTCTTAAGTATTATTTCCAAACAGTTCAGACGATCAGCTCGTTACTATTATGATCTAGATTGCGCAACACAGATTGATAAATTACACATCCTACAAATGGTTTGCTGAAATTATCACACAGCAGTGACAGATCTTCACTTAACTATTGGCTGTTGACTTCCTGAGACTTCGTGCATGATGTCTATTTATAGACATACGTATTACAGAAATTACAAAACAATAAAATTCATGACTATTACATTTTGGATATTAACATAAAAGATAGAGAAATGAAAGATACAAGATACAATAGGTGATGGAGTAAATTTGTTTTACTGAAAAGTGTATACTTATGAAATGAATAAGTAATAGATGCAAATTTTATGGGAGCAAAGTTTTAATGTGTACAAGGATTACCAAAGTTTTACAAGAATTTTCTAGATAGTGAAATTTTTTAGTTGGAGTAATTAATAAACTAACAGCTTATTTAAGCAAAAGTAAACATTTTTCAAAAGAGAAAACTCAGGGATACAAAAGTATAACACTGAACTTTGCAAACAGTTACAGTGATTGGAATATTCTGGGAAATGAAGATTTTGAATACATAGAGGTTCTGAAATATTAAGTTTTTTTGTAGAAATAGCAACACGTTTGCTTGATATAGGAGACTGAGGTGTTTCCAAATCTTCTACGTGAATTTTGAAACAATTACTTTTAGTGGGGTGGTATTCTGAAGAGCACATGGTTCACAGGTATAGTAAATTAAGAATATTTCTTTCAATAAAATATTGTCACATGCACTATTTACACTGTTGTCATTAGCAGACTGTAAATTGTACTGTGAATAATAAAATTTAGTGAAATACTGCATGAGTTACAATTTGATGATTTTGTGTGCTCATAGTATATGCATTACCATTAAAATAGAAAAAAAGGAGTGGTATAAGAACAAATAGGATAATTCTGTCCTGTTGCCTGTTGCCTGTTGCAAAGTGTCCTAACATGCCATATGTTATTGCTGTTATCTTCCATTCATTTGAGACCCTTTTTAACTCTTCATTTGATGGTCAGTTGGAGTTCCTTCATGCTTTTGATTTCTAATTCTAAATGCAAGAAGTGAACATACCTGCCACTACCCGTGATAATGTGTAACATGATAGTAAATGTCCAGGAGGAAAAGATATATTTTCTTGGATCTTTTTCTGACACAGAGTTTTCTTAAGATGTGAAGGAAACACACAATCTGATAACCCAAAAAATTACATCTACATCTGTGTGTACATCCACATATTGCAAAACACTTTGAAGTCCAGAAGACAGGGTACTACCTATTGTATCAAGTATTAGGTTACCTTCTGATATGAAGCATGATAAGAATGACTATTTAAATGCCTTTGCAGGCATAGGCTGTACCATATTTTTAGATTCCTCACTTCATACTGGTTCTTGAAACTTTGTAAGCTGAATAGTTTGCATTTTTCTTCAAGTGTTGCCAATTGAGGTTTTTCATCTTTTCCATCATGGTCTTCTGTGCATCAAACAAGCATGTGACCATTTGTGTTGCCCTTCTTTGTAAACATTCAGTATCTCAGTATTCAGTGTCCCATATATTTCAGCAGTGCTCAAAAATGGTTTACAAGAGCACGTTGTGAGCAGCCTCCTGTGAATACTGACTACTGACTACTTTTTCCCAGTATCCTATCATTTAGCCAAAGTCTGCCATCTGCTTTACCCAAGGTTAGCTTGTGTTGTCCTAAATATTGTTATATCAAGGAATTTGCATCAGTGGACTGATTCCAATCAAAGTGATATTGTATTTGAAGGATACTACAGTTGTGTATTTTGTGAATTGCACAGTTTTATGTTTCTGAAAATTTGAAGCCAGACACCAGTCTTAATAATAATAATAATAATAATAATATTTATTCAACATTGAATAATCAAATACAATCCCTAGAAATAATACAGTTTCGGGACATCATACAGATTATTCTTCTGAATATGTCAGTTTATAAATTACAAACTAAAAGATTTGTTTGTATTAATAAATTTTACATTTTGATGGATTTTACGTCTGGTAGTATACAATCACAATATTACAAATATTGTTTTCATCAACATTATATTAGTTGTAGGTTACTTAAAAATATGAGCTTGACATACTTATGAAAGACTTTTCATACAGATATAATACTTGTCTAGGGAATAAAAAGGGTTTTCAATTAGAATTCTTTTTAGCTGATCTTTTAATTTGTTAGCAGGAAGGGTTGTGAGACTTTTTGGTAGGGCATTGGCTAGCTTCAGCCCAGCATGAAGTGCATTTTTTTCATATAAAGCTGTTCTTTGGCTATTTACATGGTATCTGAACTTTTGCCTTGTATAATATTGGTGCAGGTCACAGTTGAAATTTGGATTAATTGTTTTCACAAGCAATATAACTTTCAATATGTACACACCTATAATGGTAAGCACACCTAATTTTGGGAACAGGTTCCGACATGATTCTCGAGGTTTGGCACCACAAATAATTCTGATAACTTTTTTCTGTAGTATTAATAATGTACTTAGGTTGGCTTGAGTTGTTGCACCCCATATTTCTACAGCATAGTTTAAGTTTGATGAGAATAGGGCATGATAAGCAGTTTTTAGTACACCCATGTCCTTACAATATTTGCTAATCATATTTATAGCAAACACATTCTTCGACAGTTTACATGCTAAGGAATCAATATGCATGTCCCATTTGAGGCTGTCCTGGATTGTAATTCCCAAGAACTTTGTCCATTTTTCCTTTTTTACAATGGCATTTCCTATGGATAATTTCATGTCACATTCTATTTGTTTCCTTGTCTTAAATTCCATCATTGCAGTCTTTGAAGCACTTACATTTAGATGGCTTTCATTAAAATACTTGACTATTTCATTAGTTACACTGTTGCACTGTACCTCCAGACTCTCATGGTGTTTGTGTTTACACACTATTGATGTGTCATCTGCGTACAATATTTTTGTACAGTTAGGAGAACAATACTGTATATTATTGACATAAATCAAGAAAAGAAGGGGTCCCAAGACAGAACCTTGAGGCACTCCATATTTGATGTCTGTAATTTTAGATTTGTAAGACCCACTGTTTGTTGTAAGCAAGACAAATTGTTTTCTATTGCTCATATACGATTTTATTAGCTCATAGCCAGTTCCTCTGATACCCAGGTTCCACAGCTTGTCAAGTAATATGGTGATGTTGACACAATCAAAAGCTTTTTCTAGATCAAGGAACACTCCAGTTACATACTTCCTTGTTCTCTATGGCCGTTATTATTTTGTCTATTAATTGTGCTGCTGCTACTGATGTTGACTTGTTTTTCATAAAGCCATTCTGATTTTCAAATATTAAATTGTGTTGACTCAGGAATGTCATTAGTCTAGTATAAATAACTTTCTCAACTACCTTAGAAAATGCAGGTAAGATTGAGATAGGGCGGTAGTTTTCAATTTTAGATTTGTCACCTTTCTTGTGAATCGGGGTCACTTGTACTGTCTTTAGACTATCTGGGAAACAACCTGATGCAATTACAACATTTACTGTTGTGGCCATGGCATCAGATATGTTGTCTATGCATCTTTTCAGTGTACTGATAGACAATCCATCATAGCCTGCTGATTTTGTAGTTTTTAATGACATTACTATGTTTTTGACTTCCTTGTTATTGGTTGGGGCCAAGTATATGCTTTATTTGATTGGAATGCCCCTATATCTATGCTGAACATTCGTAAAATGGTCACTGACAGATTTTCCAACAGAAGAAAAGTACTCATTAAAAACATTTGCAATCTGATATTGACATTTCATGATATGCCCTTTATGGTTTATAGTAAAATCACTTGTTGATCTGTCCTTACAATCCCTAAAGCTATTTATTACTTTCCAAACAGCTAAACCTGTGTTAGTAGAGTTTCTTAACATTGTGGCTACGTATTTACTTTTAGTTTCTAGCAGAAGATCACTATAGTAATCCTGATAGTTCTTAAATTCTACCTTTAGTCTATTATTATTGTTATTATTTATCATTGCATACTGGAAAAGTCTAAGTTTCTCTCTTGCTGTTTTTACTTCATGATTTATCCAGTTATTTTTTTGTATCTTTTTGCAGTCATTTACTGTAAAGGTCATTTCTGGACATGAGACATGGAAGCAATAATAAAAATCTGATGAAAATTCACTGAAAGTAATGCTGTTTTTTTCACCCCATTGTAAGCTTTTTAGCAAACTGTTGAAATCTTTAACATTGTCATCATTGGCCATTCTTTTTGTCGCATATTGTTTCTCTTTTCTATTGACATGAAGATTTTCAGCTTCTATCAGTACCTGTACTGCTTGGTGGTCAGAAATGGCAAGCTTCAGAACTGATGCACTGCATGTAAAGTGGGACATGTTAGTTATAATGTTGTCAATGCATGATTTTACACTATTGACCTCTCTAGTGGGCTCGTTTATCAGAAATATTAAGTTAAATTGAGCTAATATTAGCATTAGTTTTTTAGATACAGAGTCATTGGACAGCAAGTTGGTTGGTTGGTTGGTTTGGGGAAGGAGACCAGACAGCGTGGTTATCGGTTTCATCAGATTAGGGAAGGATGGGGAAGGAAGTCGGCCGTGCCCTTTCAGAGGAACCATCCCGGCATTTGCCTGGAGTGATTTAGGGAAATCACGGAAAACCTAAATCAGGATGGCCGGACGCGGGATTGAACCGTCGTCCTCCCGAATGCGAGTCCAGTGTCTAACCACTGCGCCACCTCGCTCGGTAGGACAGCAAGTCAATGTTTATATCTCCAGTTAGTATTATGTTAACCCAGCCATTTTTTATGCAGTGTTTACTGTCAATGTCAACAAGCAGGTCATTAAGAACATCAAAGAAACTATGTAGGCTACCAGATGGAGGTCTGTATAGGCCTATAATAATTAAGTTCTCTTTCCCCCACTTATAATTAATTGCTGCTAGTTCTATCACACCCTCAATGCTGAAAGCACTTACATCTATTAAACTATAATTACTACCACTAGCTGCAAAGATAGCCACCCCACCACCACGTTTCTCTTTTCTACTGAAGGCAGAGCAAAAGTTCATGGAAAGTGGCTTACATACGCTAATTAGCTCATCTGTGTACCAGTGTTCACTTATAACTAAAACATCAGGGTTATCAATTGCTGCAATGGTATCCAACTCGTTCTGCTTATTGCCAAGACTTTGAAAGTTCTGCTGAATTAATTTGAAAGTGAGTTTGGATTGTTGAATGCTTGATGGACGTGTCACCCTGCCAGAACCAATTATACATTTATCCCTAAAAAAGAAATATCGGTTGACAGAGTGGGTTTGGTATTTTTCACTATCCATTTATTCAAGTTGGTCTGTTTCCATGTACTGGGAGCCTGGGAAGAATCAGCTTTACCTGGTGTTTTCAGCAGCCATTTGTCCAATGTCGTCTGTCTATACTCATTCCTGCAGTCTTCTTGTGTTGTGGAGCACTCATTCTTCGAATGTGTGTGTTTTGAGTATACGTTGTTCCTAGCATTTACGACGATTTCACAAATAATGGACGCTAAGTGACTTTTTCCACGCCGATTGAGGTGAAGGCCGTGAGTGGTGTAAAGATCTCTACTAAAATGTTGCATGTTGACCATTTGTACATTTGCGTAACGGTTGCAAATTTCTGCATATTGACTGTTTGTATATGCTAATGCCCTGTTTACACACGAGAATTGAGGCAAGTCATACCTGTGTGGAATATCGAGAACAATGACGTTTGAGTCATTTAGATGGTTTAGGGCAGATTTTAGTGCATTAACAGCTTGCAAACCATCGTTGTGTGCGATGTCATTTGCACCACCACATATTACAATGAAGTCTTCATTCATTGTCTTTCGAGAGATATTGTTTACAGTTGAAAGCACTTGGTCAAGACGAGCGCCAAGTTTAATAAAACCTGAGGCATTTACTTCACTGTTTACGCTTTTTATTTTGTGTGCAAGGCCTCTAAGATGACTATTACCCATTAAACATACGTTTATTCTTCTTGCTGCATTTGTGGTGTTAGTTAAATTAACTGTCATCTTGAATGTTGAATTTACCTTGCTTCTATTTATGAGTGACGGTTTTGGCTGGCGAGGTTCCACATTTTGCTTAATAACAGGCATTTCTTTCAGATGGTGCACGATTTGATCTTTTGTAGATAGGCCTACCATTTTTTGGAGCACGGCAGGAGAATGTATTACTAATGACGATGAAATGATTGCGCTATGGTTAGCGTTACCGGTATACCCAGAATGTGTTGGAAAACTTGAAATGGTGACGGAATCTTCGGTCACTGTGTACACTTTATTTCTGTCGAATTCACTTGCGCCCTGCTCGGCAGTTTTTAGTTTTCTATGATCTTTTTCAAGACATTTGAGTCTATGAGATAACACTTTGTTTTCTGCCAAGGATCTGCGCACATTTTCTTGCAACGAATTAATAGTTTCAACAAGTTTTGCTTTGTCAGGATGGACTTCACATGTTACACACTTACATTTTGATCTGGATGATTTTTCACTGCGAGTTTTTGGCGTGGCACTAGACTTGAAACTGTGCGGAGCACTTTTGTTGATCATCTTCTTGCTATTGACGCCGGATAACATATGGAAATTTGAAATAGCTGGAGGCACAAATTCACTAAACTTTCCACCACATTGAAATCTTATTAAGCTCTGATTCATTATCTGAGCAGCATTTTTGTGATATTACTTACTATAGGCAGTTGCATCATCTGCGGTTGATATTTTTTCATACTATAATAAATAAGTGTTAGTGTGACACTGGGCCAGATGTTGTTTAGAAGTAGAGAATACTGCATCCAATTGATTGTCTTCCACAGATTGGAAATTATGATATAAGAAGTGCACAAGTTAGGTTTTACAAGACTAGCATTTTTTTCAGAATCAGTGCTAGTTGGCATAGACAAGGTAATTCTGTTCCAGGTACCTTATTATATTTGAGCTCAGAATATGTTTTAAGATTCTACAATAGATGGTTGTTAATAGATGGTTGATGGCCCTGAAAAGGGCTCAGATGAAAAGGTTAGCTGTGACTCTCAAGGAACAGAAAATGCATTGGAAGTGGAAAAGTTTTGGGCAAAGATAACATAGTCAGAATTGTGTAAAATATGTATGTTTCTGATGTTGTTGTTTTGATCATCAGTTCGGAGACTGGTTTGATGCAGCTCGCCATGCTACTCTATACTGTGCAAGCTTCTTCATCTCCCAGTACCTACTGTAACCTACAGCCTTCTGAATCTGCTTAGTGTATTCATCTCTTGGTCTCCCTCTATGATATTTACCCTCCACGCTGCCCTCCAATACTAAATTGGTGATCCCTTGATGCCTCAGAACATGTCCTACCAACCGATCCCCTTTTGTAGTCAAGTTGTACCACAAATTTCTCTTCTCCCGAATTCTATTCAATTCCTCCTCATTAGTTATGTGATCTACCCATCTATTTTCAGCATTCTTCTGTAGCACCACATTTTGAAAGATTCTACTCTCTTCTTGTTTGAACTATTTATCGTCTATGTTTCACTTCCATACATTGCTACACTCCATACAAATACTTTCAGAAACGACTTCCTGACACTTAAATCTATACCCAATTTTAACATATTTCTCTTCTTCAGAAACACTTCCCTTGCCATTGCCAGTCTACATTTTATATCCTCTCTACTTCAACCATCATCAGTTATTTTGCTCCCCAAATAGCAAAACTCATTTACTACTTTAAGTGTCTCATTTCCTAATCTAATTCCCTCTGCATCACCTGATTTAATTCGACTACATTCCATTATCCTCATTTTGCTTTTGTTGATGTTCTTCTTATAACCTCCTTTCAAGATAATGTCCATTCTGTTCAACTGGTCTTCCAAGTCCTTTGCTGTCTCTGACAGAATTACAAGTCATCGGTGAACCTCAAAGTTTTTATTTCTTCTCCATGGACTTCAATACCTACTCCGAATTTTTCTTTTGTTTCCTTCACTGCTTGCTCAATATACAGATTGAATAACATCGGGGATAGGCCCCTTGACTCTTAAACTGTCATCTGGTTTCTGTACAAATTGTAAATAGCCTTTCACTCCCTGTACTTTACACCTTCCACCTTCAGAATTTGAAAGAGAGTATTCCAGTCAACATTGTCAAAAGCTTTCTTTAAGTCTACAAATACCAGAAACGTAGTTTTGCCTTTCCTTAATCTATCTTATAAGATAAGTCATAGGGTCAGTATTGGCTCACGTGTTCCAATGTTTCTACGGAATCCAAACTGATCTCCCCGAGGTCGGCTTCTACCAGTTTTTCCATTTGTCTGTAAAGAATTTGTGTTAGTATTTTGCAGCTGTGACTTATTAAACTGATAGTTCAGTAATTTTCACATCTGTCAACACTTGCTTTCTTTGGGATTGAAATTATTATATTCTCCTGGAAGTCTGAGGGTATTTCACCTGTCTCATACGTCTTGCTCACCAGATGGTCGAGTTTTGTCAGGGCTGGCTCTCCCAAGGCTATCGGTAATTCGAATAGAATGTTGTCTAGTCTCAGGGCCTTCTTTCTACTTAGGTCTTTCAGTGCTCTGTCAAACTCTTCAAGCAGTACCATATCTCCCATTTCATCTTCATCTAGATCCTCTTCCATTTCCACAAATATTGTCCTCAAGTACATCGCCCTTGTATAGACCCTCTATATACTCTATCCACTTTTCTGCTTTCCCTTCATTGCTTAGAACTGGGTTTCCATCTGAGCTTTTGATATTCATACAAGTGGATCTCTTTTCTCCAAAGGTCTCTTTAATTTTCCTGTAGGCAGTGTCTACCTTACCTCTAGTGAGATAAGCCTCTACATCCTTACATTTGTCCTCTAGCCATCCCTGCTTAGCCATTTTCCAGTTCCTGTCGATCTCATTTTTGAGACGTTTGTATTCCTTTTTGCCTGTTTCATTTACTGTATTTTTGTATTTTCTCCTTTTATCAATTAAATTCAGTATATCTTCTGTTACCCAAGGATTTCTACTAGCCCTCGTCTTTTTACCTACTTGATCCTCTGCTGCTTTCACTATTTCATCTCTCAAAGCTACCAATTCTTCTTCTACTGTATTTCTTTCCCCCATTCCTGTCAATTGTTCCCTTATGCTTTCCCTGAAACCTTATACAACCTCTGGTTTAGTCAGTTTATCCAGGTCCCATCTCCTTAAATTCCCACCTTTTTGCAGCTTCTTCAGTTTTGATGTACAGTTCATAAACAATAGATTGTGGTCCGAGTCCACATCTGCCCCTGGAAATGTCTTACAATTTAAAACATACTTCCTAAATCTCTGTCTTACCATTATATAAACTGTCTGAAACCTTCCAGTATCTCCGTGCCTTGTCCGTGTATACAACCTTCTTTCATGATTCTTGAACCAAGTGTTAGCTATGATTAAGTTAGGCTCTGTGCAAAATTTTACCAGGTGGCTTCCTTATTCATTCCTTACCCCTATACCATATTCACCTATTAGATTTCCTTCTCTTCCTTTTCCTACTACCAAATTCCTGTCACCTATAACTATTAAATTTTCATCTCCTTTCACTATCTGGATAATTTCTTTTATCTCGTCATACATTTTGTTGATCTCTTTGTCATTTGCAGAACTAGTTGGTGTATAAACTTGTACTATTGTGGTAGGCGTGGGCTTTGTGTCTATCTTGGCCACAATAATGCATTTACTAAGCTGTTTGTAGTAGCTTGCCTGCACTCTTATTTTTTTATTCATTATTAAACTCCTTAATTACCCCTATTTGATTTTGTGTTTATAACCCTGTATTCACCTGACCAGAAGTCTTGTTCCTCCTGCCACTGAACTCACTAATTCCCACTATATCTAACTTTAACCAATCCATTTGCCTTTTTAAATTTTCTAACCTACCTGCCTGATTAAGGGATCTGACATTCCATGCTCCGATCTGTAGAATGCCAGTTTTATTTCTTCTGATAATGATGTCATCCTGTGTAGTCCCTGTCCGGAGATCTGAATTGGGGACTATTTTACCTCCAAAATATTTTACGCAAGAGGACACCATCATCATTTAACTGTACAGTAAAGCTGCATGTCCTCGGGAAAAATTACGGCTGTAATTTCCCCTTGCTTTCAGCCGTTCACAGTACCAGCACAGCAAGGCCATTTTGTTTAGTGTTACAAGGCCAGATCAGTCAATCATCCAGACTGTTGCAACTGCAACTACTGAAAAGGCTGCTGCCCCTCTTCAGGAACCAAGCATTTGCCTGGCCTCTCAACAGATACTCCTCCATTGTGGTTGCACCTACAGTACGGCAATCTGTATCGCTGAAGCACGCAATCCTCCCCACCATCGGCAAGGTCCATGGTTCGTGGGGGATGAAGTTTCTGATAAGGGAATGAAATAAAATTGTACTAGTTGCTGGAGCTTGACCTATTGTCCTCTTGGCAGACAGCCTTGCATTATATCTTCTCACATCCACCACTTACAAAACTGCAATTATCACAATCAATTGTATGAAGTTTAAAATTTCTATCATTGACTATAGTATGATTGGAGAACATATGCTTACAATGCCCCTAATGTTACCCTTTTAATAATTAAATGGTACGTACACTGATTCAGTGAAATATATATATATATATATATATATATATATATATATATATATATATATATATATATATATATATATATATATATAATGGAAGGAAACATTCCACGTGGGAAAAATTATATATAAAAACAAAGATGAGGTGACTTACCGAACAAAAGCGCTGGCAGGTCGATAGACACACAAACAAACACAAACATACACACAAAATTCAAGCTTTCGCAACAAACTGTTGCCTCATCAGGAAAGAGGGAAGGAGAGGGGAAGACGAAAGGAAGTGGGTTTTAAAGGAGAGGGTAAGGAGTCATTCCAATCCCGGGAGCGGAAAGACTTACCTTATGGGGGAAAAAGGACGGGTATACACTCGCGTACACACACATATCCATCCACACATATACAGACACAAGCAGACATATTTAAAGACAAAGAGTTTGGGCAGAGATGTCAGTCGAGGCAGAAGTGTAGAGGCAAAGAAGTTGTTGAAAGACAGGTGAGGTATGAGTGGCGGCAACTTGAAATTAGCGGAGATTGAGGCCTGGCGGATGACGAGAAGAGAGGATATACTGAAGGGCAAGTTCCCATCTCCGGAGTTCGGATAGGTTGGTGTTGGTGGGAAGTATCCAGATAACCCGGACGGTGTAACACTGTGCCAAGATGTGCTGTCCGTGCACCAAGGCATGTTTAGCCACAGGGTGATCCTCATTACCAACAAACACTGTCTGCCTGTGTCCATTCATGCGAATGGACAGTTTGTTGCTGGTCATTCCCACATAGAATGCGTCACAGTGTAGGCAGGTCAGTCGGTAAATCACGTGGGTGCTTTCATACGTGGCTCTGCCTTTGATCGTGTACACCTTCCGGGTTACAGGACTGGAGTAGGTGGTGGTGGGAGGGTGCATGGGACAGGTTTTGCATCGGGGGCGGTTACAAGGATAGGAGCCAGAGGGTAGGGAAGGTGGTTTGGGGATTTCATAGGGATGAACTAACAGGTTACGAAGGTTAGGTGGACGGCGGAAAGACACTCTTGGCGGAGTGGGGAGGATTTCATGAAGGATGGATCTCATTTCAGGGCAGGATTTGAGGAAGTCGTATCCCTGCTGGAGAGCCACATTCAGAGTCTGGTCCAGTCCCGGAAAGTATCCTGTCACAAGTGGGGCACTTTTGTGGTTCTTCTGTGGGGGATTCTGGGTTTGAGGGGACGAGGAAGTGGCTCTGGTTATTTGCTTCTGTACCAGGTCGGGAGGGTAGTTGCGGGATGCGAAAGCTGTTTTCAGGTTGTTGGTGTAATGATTCAGCGATTCTGGACTGGAGCAGATTCGTTTGCCACGAAGACCTAGGCTGTAGGGAAGGGACCGTTTGATGTGGAATGGGTGGCAGCTGTCATAATGGAGGTACTGTTGCTTGTTGGTGGGTTTGATGTGGACGGACGTGTGAAGTTGGCCATTGGACAGGTGGAGGTCAATGTCAAGGAAAGTGGCATGGGATTTGGAGTAGGACCAGGTGAAACTGATGGAACCAAAGGAGTTGAGGTTGGAGAGGAAATTCTGGAGTTCTTCTTCACTGTGAGTCCAGATCATGAAGATGTCATCAATAAATCTGTACCAAACTTTGGGTTGGCAGACTTGGGTAACCAAGAAGGCTTCCTCTAAGCGACCCATGAATAGGTTGGCGTACGAGGGGGCCATCCTGGTACCCATGGCTGTTCCCTTTAATTGTTGGTATGTCTGGCCTTCAAAAGTGAAGAAGTTGTGGGTCAGGATGAAGCTGGCTAAGGTGATGAGGAAAGAGGTTTTAGGTAGGGTGGCAGGTGATCGGCGTGAAAGGAAATGCTCCATCGCAGCGAGGCCCTGGACGTGCGGAATATTTGTGTATAAGGACGTGGCATCAATGGTTACAAGGATGGTTTCCGGGGGTAACAGATTGGGTAAGGATTCCAGGCGTTCAAGGAAGTGGTTGGTGTCCTTGATGAAGGATGGGAGACTGCATGTAATGTGTTGAAGGTGTTGATCTACGTAGGCAGAGATACGTTCTGTGGGGGCTTGGTAACCAGCTACAATGGGGCGGCCGGGATGATTGGGTTTGTGGATTTTAGGAAGAAGGTAGAAGGTAGGGGTGCGGGGTGTCGGTGGGGTCAGGAGGTTGATGGAGTCAGGTGAAAGGTTTTGCAGGGGGCCTAAGGTTCTGAGGATTCCTTGAAGCTCCGCCTGGACATCGGGAATGGTGTTACCTTGGCAAACTTTGTATGTGGTGTTGTCTGAAAGCTGACGCAGTCCCTCAGCCACATACTCCCGACGATCAAGTACCACGGTCGTGGAACCCTTGTCCACCGGAAGAATGACGATGGATCGGTCAGCCTTCAGGTCACGGATAGCCTGGGCTTCAGCAGTGGTGATGTTGGGTGTAGGATTAAGGTTTTTTAGGAAGGATTGAGATGCAAGGCTGGAAGTCAGAAATTCCTGGAAGGTTTGGAGAGGGTGATTTTGAGGAAGAGGAGGTGGGTCCTGCTGTGACGGAGGACGGAACTGTTCCAGGCAGGGTTCAATTTGGATGGTGTCTTGAGGAGTCGGATCATTAGGAGTAGGATTAGGGTCATTTTTCTTCGTGGCAAAGTGATACTTCCAGCAGAGAATACGAGTGTAGGACAGTAAATCTTTGACGAGGGCTGTTTGGTTGAATCTGGGAGTGGGGCTGAAGGTGAGGCCTTTGGATAGGACAGAGGTTTCGGATTGGGAGAGAGGTTTGGAGGAAAGGTTAACTACTGAATTAGGGTGTTGTGGTTCCAGATTGTGTTGATCGGAATTTTGAGGTTTTTGAGGGAGTGGAGCTGGAAGTGGGAGATTGAGTAGATGGGAGAGACTGGGTTTGTGTGCAATGAGAGGAGGTTGAGGTTTGCTGGAAAGGTTGTGAATGGTGAGTGAGTTGCCTTTCCGGAGGTGGGAAACCAGGAGATTGGATAGTTTTTTGAGGTGGAGGGTGGCATGCTGTTCTAATTTACGGTTGGCCTGTAGGAGGATGCTCTGGACAGCCGGTGTGGATGTGGGAGAGGAAAGATTAAGGACTTTTATTAAGGATAGGAGTTGACGGGTGTGTTCATTGGCTGAGTTGATGTGTAGGTGAAGGATTAGGTGGGTGAGGGCAATGGATTGTTCAGTTTGGAACTGGTATAGGGACTGATGGAAGGAAGGGTTGCAGCCAGAGATGGGAACTTTAAGTGTGAGGCCTTTGGGGGTGATGCCAAATGTCAGACAAGCCTGAGAAAATAGAATATGGGAGTGTAATCTGGCTAGGGCGAAGGCATGTTTGCGAAGGGAATGTAAATAAAACTTAATGGGGTCATTGTGGGGGTGTTGTGAGGGTGACATGGTATTAGAAGGTGGAAAGTGTAACATGAGGTGAAATGAAAATGAAAATAAAAATATATGGGGAGAGATAAAGGTGAACCGGAAAGAAACAGGAGATCTGGAATGAAAAAAGGCGAAAAGGTGTTGGTTACAGCTGGGCTATGTTGGACTTGGGTTGGTAGACAACGATGTGCATAAAGGTTAGGTGGTTGTGTTGCCGCCAAAACACGTTAAAGGACGCAGAAATTCGGGAAAATTTCGAAAAAACTGCGTGTAGTATATTAAAAGGAGTGGTAATGTGGTGGCAGATTATGAAAATGAGACTAACAATTGTCTGACGAAGAAATAATCGCGTTAAAACCTGTGGGAAGCGGCTAAAAATGATCAGTGGTGTGGGAAAAACGGAAATGGAAATAAAGCGAAAGTTATTAGAACTGGCCGAAATGGTTGTTTAAAAGGTGAAAGGAGCTGTTTGTGGACTAGAAACGGTGGATATTATAGCGGCGGTAGTGCTGAGGGACTGCGTCAGCTTTCAGACAACACCACATACAAAGTTTGCCAAGGTAACCCCATTCCCGATGTCCAGGCGGAGCTTCAAGGAATCCTCAGAACCTTAGGCCCCCTGCAAAACCTTTCACCTGACTCCATCAACCTCCTGACCCCACCGACACCCCGCACCCCTACCTTCTACCTTCTTCCTAAAATCCACAAACCCAATCATCCCGGCCGCCCCATTGTAGCTGGTTACCAAGCCCCCACAGAACATATCTCTGCCTACGTAGATCAACACCTTCAACACATTACATGCAGTCTCCCATCCTTCATCAAGGACACCAACCACTTCCTTGAACGCCTGGAATCCTTACCCAATCTGTTACCCCCGGAAACCATCCTTGTAACCATTGATGCCACGTCCTTATACACAAATATTCCGCACGTCCAGGGCCTCGCTGCGATGGAGCATTTCCTTTCACGCCGATCACCTGCCACCCTACCTAAAACCTCTTTCCTCATCTCCTTAGCCAGCTTCATCCTGACCCACAACTTCTTCACTTTTGAAGGCCAGACATACCAACAATTAAAGGGAACAGCCATGGGTACCAGGATGGCCCCCTCGTACGCCAACCTATTCATGGGTCGCTTAGAGGAAGCCTTCTTGGTTACCCAAGTCTGCCAACCCAAAGTTTGGTACAGATTTATTGATGACATCTTCATGATCTGGACTCACAGTGAAGAAGAACTCCAGAATTTCCTCTCCAACCTCAACTCCTTTGGTTCCATCAGTTTCACCTGGTCCTACTCCAAATCCCATGCCACTTTCCTTGACGTTGACCTCCACCTGTCCAATGGCCAACTTCACACGTCCGTCCACATCAAACCCACCAACAAGCAACAGTACCTCCATTATGACAGCTGCCACCCATTCCACATCAAACGGTCCCTTCCCTACAGCCTAGGTCTTCGTGGCAAACAAATCTGCTCCAGTCCGGAATCCCTGAATCATTACACCAACAACCTGAAAACAGCTTTCGCATCCCGCAACTACCCTCCTGACCTGGTACAGAAGCAAATAACCAGAGCCACTTCCTCGTCCCCTCAAACCCAGAATCCCCCACAGAAGAACCACAAAAGTGCCCCACTTGTGACAGGATACTTTCCGGGACTGGACCAGACTCTGAATGTGGCTCTCCAGCAGGGATACGACTTCCTCAAATCCTGCCCTGAAATGAGATCCATCCTTCATGAAATCCTCCCCAATCCGCCAAGAGTGTCTTTCCGCCGTCCACCTAACCTTCGTAACCTGTTAGTTCATCCCTATGAAATCCCCAAACCACCTTCCCTACCCTCTGGCTCCTATCCTTGTAACCGCCCCCGATGCAAAACCTGTCCCATGCACCCTCCCACCACCACCTACTCCAGTCCTGTAACCCGGAAGGTGTACACGATCAAAGGCAGAGCCACGTGTGAAAGCACCCACGTGATTTACCGACTGACCTGCCTACACTGTGACGCATTCTATGTGGGAATGACCAGCAACAAACTGTCCATTCGCATGAATGGACACAGGCAGACAGTGTTTGTTGGTAATGAGGATCACCCTGTGGCTAAACATGCCTTGGTGCACGGCCAGCACATCTTGGCACAGTGTTACACCGTCCGGATTATCTGGATACTTCCCACCAACACCAACCTATCCGAACTCCAGAGATGGGAACTTGCCCTTCAGTATATCCTCTCTTCTCGTCATCCGCCAGGCCTCAATCTCCGCTAATTTCAAGTTGCCGCCACTCATACCTCACCTGTCTTTCAACAACTTCTTTGCCTCTACACTTCTGCCTCGACTGACATCTCTGCCCAAACTCTTTGTCTTTAAATATGTCTGCTTGTGTCTGTATGTGTGGATGGATATGTGCGTGTGTGCGAGTGTATACCTGTCCTTTTTTCCCCCTAAGGTAAGTCTTTCCGCTCCCGGGATTGGAATGACTCCTTACCCTCTCCTTTAAAACCCACTTCCTTTTGTCTTCCCCTCTCCTTCCCTCTTTCCTGATGAGGCAACAGTTTGTTGCGAAAGCTTGAATTTTGTGTGTATGTTTGTGTTTGTTTGTGTGTCTATCGACCTGCCAGTGCTTTTGTTCGGTAAGTCACCTCATCTTTGTTTTTTTATATATATATATATATATATATATATATATATATATATATATATATATATATATATATATATATATATATATATATCCATTTTGTCACTAAAATAAAAATATAATTCATCTTGGCATTATACTTTATTCCCTGTTAGCATAGACTCAAAGCTTCAGTTTGTTAGTACTTATTTTCAATTTTCCTAACTCCACAGTTTCATCTGTTTATTGTCGTTTGCCCTGGTAGAGAGGACATTGCGGAGAACTGTTCAGTTAAAGTGTTTCGTGTTCCTGAACTGCATTATATTCACTGACAGAATTAAATAATGAAACAGATAAACTTATATCAATGAAATTTGTTCAGAAATGCTGAAACTGTAACATAATAAATATGCAATGACACTGAAAAGTTGGTACCAACTGGTTTAAAATTTACATTTGTCCTCACGTATGAGTTTGAGAGCTGTTTTGGTAACAAACCTTTCACTCTAGCCTACCTTTATGAAAGTTCCTGGTGGACTTATTCTGTGGTGTCCTGCCAGAATTCTAACCATAATGAATATTTTTAACAGGCAGTACTCTGAATTACTGAACTATTTTGTCCTGACTCATGGCCAGCATCAGAGTTCTCTGAGGACTGATAGTTTATCTAAGTATGCAGATGGACTTCTGGCAACTGAATTGCTATCTGTCTGAAGCAACATTTTGATTCTGTGAAATACCTTCCTTCCAGGGTTACCAGTATAACAAATTATGCAAGACAGCATCTGTTTCAGCCCCTCATGAGCTTACTTGGAACGTTAACATGGTAAGAGCATTGCCCAAAAAGTGAAGGTATTGACATTTGTTATGGTCTGTCTCACAGTTTTGATGAGTACGAACATCATACATTCACTGTAGAATAAAAGAATCAGTCTGGATTCTTTTTAAAAGGTTAGGCATGTATGAGCATATTTTCAGTTTATCGTCTGGTGACAAAAGACCAAAATCTGTAACAAAATATTTTCTCGGAGTCTGTTGTTGGCAGGACATCCATATGGGTTTATAGAAAATTAATTTATTCTAGTAATAATATCAGTATTTTTTATATAGCTTAATGGATTAACCATTTTGAATTTGTTGTATAACTGTTTTCACTGAACATATTGGTTAATTATCTGTTGACAATTTCCACCATTCTCTTCATCAGGAAAGCAACGGATTGTCAAAGGAGTGACAGAATCATGCAGCTCTATATACTGCAGTAGTTTCTGCTATTATCAGAATTTACATTGGTGCCAACAATGACACATCATCTACAGCATCTTTGTTTTCATTACAGTGTACAACAATGACCATAATCATGCAGTCCTTTGATATCAGGTGCCTGCTTTGCATACATTGATGAATGTATAGCTTGAGTCTTTATTAAAATTGTTGGCACACATTATAATTTCCACAGCTTATTTGATGATTGGGTCGCCATATCTTGAAGTGTGGGTTAGAATATGCTTCATATGCCATTTGCCACAAGGCCACCAGCAAATGCAACACAGCCTGATGCTGACACCATGTGTCTGTTGGTGGCTACAAACTTCATTGTGCTTAGTGAAGTGTAATCTGATAATACATTCACAGCCAATGCAGCTCATTGATGAAACATATACTGTACTATAGTTGAATGTGCCCTTTAAATGTTATCTTGCTTCGTAATATATTATCAGTTTAGCCTTGGTCACAGTTACATTTCTAGTAGCAGTACTGAGCATTAATTTGTATTTTTTGATTGAGTTGACACTGGTGTACAGGAAATTGGGTACAATGTCTTGCTCAATGTTTAATAGGAGCCAACGTAGATTACCACAGTCTCATGGTCTGATATCAGGAAATGCAAAAGACCACTGCTTGACAGTTACACAAGGAAAGCTAACAGAAATAGAAAAGCACGAAAGAAGGAAAGAAAGAAGGTTAGAGTTCGCTGTCCCATGGACAACAAGGTCATTAGAGATACAGCACAAACTGGGATCTGTGAAGGGTAAGAAAGTAAATCAACCATGACCTTTCAAAGGAAGCATGGCAGCATTTGCCTTAAGTCATTTACACAATTCATGGAATACCTAAATCTGGATGGTCAGACAGGGATTTGAACTGTCGTCCTTGTGAATATGGGTCATGCCTGCTAACCACAGTGCCACCTCTCTCAGTAAATGTAAAACAGATGTCAGGAGTATAACTTAAAGATTTCTGAAACTTGTGGAAGATCTGTAGCTTTGAAATAAATGAGAACAGTAGTCAAACTCTGTGAGACCTGCAACAAATCTCTTTGCCCATCTTGTTTTTCAAAGACATACTGATTGCTTTGTATCTGCATCCTGCTCACCTATTCAATAACTGTGTATTATACAAGTTAATTAATTTTATTGTAGTTTACCTATTGTTTACAACAATTTTTGTTTCTAATTTTTGTTGTAAGGTAATTAGACAGCAGCAGTCATTGTCGTAATGGTGCTGAGATGTGATGTATCTGGAGGCATCCTAGATTTTTATCCCTTTCAAAACTTTTACCTATAACCGATATAAGTAAATAAGGAGTCAAAATATATTAATTTTATGTGATTTCCAGTTTTTTTTGTTAATGTGAACCGATGTGGCAGTGTGTCCACTGACAAGCACACTGCTTCTAGTATTGAGGCTCTGCACTGTCCACTGGCAGCCTCATGGCAGTCAACATGTTAAATGAAGGATTGTGCTTTTCATAAGGCTGTTTGGCAAATACAGATTTTTCTAGAATTGTGAATTGTGAATTGTGGTTTATTAGTCTCATGACGTACATAATCTAAATCATTTGATTCAGGTACAGGAGACACGTCAAAATTTTGGTAAAGTTTTACCATATACATACAACACCTGATTTTAACAAATGGTACCATGACAATAATACAATATAAAAATACACATACAATAAAAAACTAACAAATTAATTACAACAACTGATTTTAACAAATGGTATCATAATAATCATACAATTTTGTTACACATACACTAAAAGACTAACAATTAATTATCCCTTTCTCAAATTATCATGTCATCCTCTATGAATTCTTCTACTGAATAGTAGCATTTCTCCCACAGAATCTGCTGTAGCCTTATTTTTTGACTCTCTGGCTTCATATTAAATATATTTTTGCCCATTAGCTTGTTATATATTGGGCAAAGTTCAAGGCTTATGTGCCACTCAGTGTTTGGTAACACACTGGGAAATCACTTGAATATACTGTTCTACATAACTACTGCCACAGTCTGATAGAATTTTGTAAACATCTGTATGTGTCCTCAGTTATTACTACCTGAAAAAAAATTTGAAATCTCCACAATTGATGATTCTTCAGTCACTTTGGTATAACTTTATAAAAACGGTTTCTATCTGCTTTTTAAGCTTTATGATGTTTCATGGTAGCAGGCCGTAAATTGACAGTGCTATTAACTTGTGTGTTTTATGATCCACCATTGTGGTAAAGCACTCAAAGAGGCATTCATCAAAAAATTTGTTTATCTGAAGGGTCTTGGTAGTGATTTCATTTTGTCTATATATGGCCACTCCTGCATTGCATTTACTGGTTTGGCAGCAACAGGATGTTAGCTTATATCCATCAAAGTGTATATATTTGATTTCATTCATTTCCTTGTGAGGTTCTAATATGCACAAGACATTGACATACACCCACCTGCTTTCTCAATTTCCTGTTTGACTATTAGAAGTTCATCCTCTTTATTTTTGAAGATTTGTGATATTTAGATGGTATGTTCCTTCAGATTTGCATCCATACTACAGTATACTTTTATACTGGTAGTTTTTGTAGATGTAACTATATTTATTTTGCAGTTCTGTCTATAGGAAGAATACACCATATGAAAGAGCTAGAGGACACATTGGAAATCATTGTGATGTGATGGGTATTGGTTTGGAAAGACCAGGTGCTTGTAATAAATAACCATTCAAGTAGCCTGAGATGCTAAGAAAGGTGCACCAGCTCATTGTCATCATCATCATGACCATTATCATCATCATTATCATCACTGCCATCTTCAAGCCTGGTAGAAGACGACAGGTGGGAGGCTTCTAATGTAAACAGTTGCAAAGATAATGTAACTTTATAGATTCTGTGTGTGCTTTGCAAAAAAAGTATCCATCTTAAAAAGCGCTGTGCGTGTCTTCATGTAATGAGAGGTGTGGGCTAGACCATTGAGCCATATGGCATTATTATTATTGTGTTCCTCTTATTCTGTTTGGGATTCTAGTTAGACAGTATTTTATTGACCTACACATAAGAATTGTGGGGAGAAGGTTAGTTGAACTTAAGTCGTGGGTGTATGTATACGGAATGTGCTTAAGGTAATCCTGCACCAAATTCTGTAAACAGCAACATTGGTCTCTTTTTAAATGAATTCTGTTTACAGATGTCACTATTTGATGACGTGTACCCATTAATTAACTTTGTGTGAAACATTGGCAGGTACTGATGAAAGCAAGCTATCATTAGATATCATTTATTACTTAAGAAAATGACTGTGCAGATCTTTACATATTACTATGTAAGTTGTAGTGTTAATTTATAATAAAATTGATGATGAACTTATATATCTATACTCCAACTTGCATCTCCTTCTTCTCTTTCTTCTTCATTGGAAAGAAAGGTGTACTGATTTTTGACATACCAGTTTTGTTTTATGTATTTGTTTTATGTAATTTGTATTATATGATTACTGTTGGTAGTCAGTTTCATATCAACATAGTCCTTCTGACTACTCAGAAAATTACTTTTTGAAACTATCCATTCTTACACTATAATATTAATGTCTCCACTTCCATTTGGCTTATTTATCTAAATAACGTATATTTTATTTCATTTTAGGTACATTTGGAACTATTTACATTTTTGTAAATGTTCTTCACTTTTCTGAAACACTTGTTGCTGCATTTGGTTTCGTTTGCAAGATCATATCTGCATTGCTGGCAGCTTTTTCACCGTATTCATGGTACCTGTACCTAGGTAAGTTAATGAGTTGTCAATCACACTTTTTTAATCATTTATACTGAAATTGCAAATGATTGCACTACTAAAGATTTTTCAAGCAAAGATAGTGAAGTTTTTGGAAACAATAATCTGATTTATGCAGTTAAATATTTATTATGATAATCGTATTATTAGGGAGGAAACTATTAAACAAAATGAAAACAAGGACCGGCAATTAATCATATACTGGTGAATGATGAGTGACATATACATACAATTAAAACAGAAAATCCCTCAAGCTTTTTACACAAATAGTCACTCAGTCTATATCTCTCGTGTTAGTTCCACAATGAATGATGGAGTAGTTTTGAGATTTTATGACATATGGCTCCACGTACATTTGGTATTAGCCAATATCCATTACATATCTATTTGGTGGTGGAGTTTGTGAAGATTATTTTCCTTGGGAGCAGGGTGTGGGCTCGAGTGGGACAGAGGGGGCACAGGATCTTCCCTCCTCTGCCTATCACTGGGTATACCCTTGCCTCCAGGGTGATACAGACTTAATAAGATATTATTATATCATTGGTAGCCATTGAGCACACACTTTCTTGTACTTCAGTCTGATAAGCATCAGCCTTCATTTCATGCAGGTATTTCATGAAAGTCATGTTAACTGGAAAGCAAGTGTTGTTATGATGATGTGCCTGTTCTCACAAAATATCATATGAAATGTTTCCACAATTCATCAGTTATTTTTGACAGTTACCTATTTCTATCTTCAGTGTGACATTCTCAGTTGTGTTGTATTAGTCAGTCTCTACATATCTGTTGGAAAAGTTGTGCTGCTGTCATACTAATTCAGTAGTCACTCATTCAGTTGTATGTCATGGCTATTATGATTTTGCTCATACTTACACCAAACAACAATTCCATGATACTACGGTGTGGGCAATATCTTGCAAACTGAGGGATGTATCATAATATATCAGTAAGGAGGGGCTTGTGTGTAGAACACATAGACTGCACTCTATTTAGTTAACATTTTCAAAGAAAAATCATTCACAGCTGTCCATGTGGTAGCCAGAAACACTGACCGCTTTTGCTGCAAATTTGAAAACACAGTAAATATAGCTCACATTGTTCACAACTAAATTTAGTTATATATTTTTAGTGAAAGTAACGGTCACTGTAATGCACATATCTGTGGCACCTGAATAAGACTGTTGCAGTGATTAGTCAATGGAGCCTACTTCCCAGATAGCCTGTTTTACACTACTGGCCATTAAAATTGCTACACCACGAAGACGATGTGCTACAGACACGAAATTTAACCGACAGGAAGAAGATGCTCTGATATGCAAATGATTAGCTTTTTAGAGCATTCACACAAGGCTGCCGCAGGTGGCGACACCTACAACATGCTGACATGAGGAAAGTTTCCAACCGATTTCTCATACACAAACAGCAGTTGACCGGTGTTGCCTAGTGAAATGTTGTTGTGATGCCTCGTGTAAGGAGGAGAAATGCATACCATCACGTTTTGACTTTGATAAAGATTGGATTGTAGCCTATCGTGATTGCAGTTTATCGTATCGCGACACTGCTGCTCGTGTTGGTCGAGATCCAATGACTGTTAGCAGAATATGGAATCGGTGGGTTCAGGAGGGCAATACGGAATGGCGTGCTGGGTCCCAACGGCCTCGTATCACTAGCAGTCGAGACGACAGGCATCTTATCCGCATGGCTGTAATGGATCGTGCAGCCATGTCTCGATCTCTGAGTCAGCAGATGGGGACATTTGCAAGACAACAACCATTTGCACGAATAATTCAATGATGTTTGCAGCAGCATGGACGGGGACATTTGCAAGACAACAACCATCTGCACGAATAGTTCGACGACGTTTGCAGCAGCATGGACTATCAGTTCAGAGACCATGGCTGCGGTTACCCTTGATGCTGCATCACAGACAAGAGCACCTGCGATGGTGTACTCAATGACAAACCTGGGTGCACGAATGGCAAAACATCATTTTTTCGGATTAATCCAGGTTCTGTTTACAGCATAATGATGGTTGCATCTAAGTTTGGTGACATCGCGGTGAATGCACATTGGAAGCGTGTATTTGTCATCACCATATTGGCGTATCACCCGATGTTATGGTATGGGGTGCCATTGATTACACATCTCGGTCACCTCTTGTTCGCATTGATGCCACTTTGAACAGTGGATGTTACATTTCAGATGTGTTACGACCCGTGGCTCTACCCTTCATTTGATCCCTGCGAAACCCTACATTTCAGCAGGATAATGCACGACCGCATGTTGCAGGTCCTGTACGGGCCTTTCTGGATACAGAAAATGTTTGACTGCTGCCCTGGTCGGCACATTCTCTAGGTCTCTCACCAATTGAAAACGTCTGGTCAATGGTGGCAGAGCAACTGGCTCGTCACAATACACCAATCACTACTCTTGATGAACTGTGGTATCGTGTTGAAGCTGCATGGCCAGCTATACCTGTACACACCATCCAAGCTCTGTTTGACTCAATGCCCAGGCATATCAAGTCCATTATTACAGACAAAGGTGGTTGTCCTGGGTACTGATTTCTCAGGATCTATGCACCCAAATTGCATGAAAATATAATCACATGTCAGTTCTAGTATAATATATTTGTTCAATGAATACCCATTCATCATCTGCCTTTCTTCTTTGTGTAGCAATTTTAATGGCCAGTAGTGTAGTTTCAGGTATACAAGAATGTCAGCAGTTTGTGTGTCCTCTTGCTCATGAGCGTACACTGTATGGTTAAATTATAAATCCTAGAGGGACTTTAAAAAGTGATTATTCAAAAAATTAAAGAGAAATTATTCCAACTTCACATTGAATACTAAGAACTGTTTGATGAATTTAGAAATAAATTATACTATTAAATAATTTAGGAGTTATGGAGACAACTCACTGAATAGCGTAAAGTGATTGACAAGCACACACAAAAGAAAAAAGGATATTTGCTAGCTTGAGGAATAAATCCTTTTCCAAACTAGAGTGTACACACACACACACACACACACACACACACACACACACACACACACTCTCTGTACCCATACATTAAGCTGGCTGGATGGACAAGTGTAGCTAGCAGCTTGGAGGGAGGCAGCAGGTTTGCTGGGTAGGAATGGGGGAGGAAGAGATGGCAGGTGCATGTACTAGGCATTTGATGCATGGCTGCCAGAGCTGGTGGGCTGTGGCTCACAGTGAAGGTGACATTGAGACATTAATTAGGAGCAGTTGACAGGACAGAGGATGCAGAAGCTGTTGGGTGGAGGGTGTGGGAACAGTAAATTAATTAAGATTGAGGGCAAGAGGGTATTGGGAGCAAAGGCTGTGTTGGAGGGATAACTCCAACATGCGTGGTTCAGAGAAGCTGGTGGTGAAGGGTAGGATCCAGGTGGCCTGGGTTGTGAAGCAGTCATTGAAATTGAGCATGTTTTGCCACTGGGTGGTCAGCTTTGTGCTGGCAACAGTTTGGCAGTGGCCATTCATTCTGGTGGACAGCTGGTTGGTTGTCGTACCAAAATGAAAGCCTATGCAGTGATTGCAGTAGAGTTGGTATGTGACATGGCAGCTTTCACAGGTGTCCTGGCTTTGAGGGGATAGGAAAGCCTGTGACAGGACTGCAGTAGGAAGTGGTGGGTTGGTGGAACTGGACAGGACAGGACATGATTCCTGTGACAAGGATTTGGGAGCAGGAGTGGCTTAGGAATGGACCAGGATGTTTGTTGGGTAACAGAATATGACTTTAGGATGGTTTGGTAGGACTTGCATTCGGGAGGACGACGGTTCAATCCTGTCTCCGGCCATCCTGATTTAGGTTTTCCGTGATTTCCCTAAATCGTTTTAGGTGAATGCCGAGATGGTTCCTTTGAAAGGGCACGGCCGATTTCCTTCCCAATCCTTCCCCAACCCGAGCTTGCGCTCCGTCTCTAATGACCTCGTTGTCGACGGGACGTTAAACACTAACCACCACCACCACCCATCTTTCGGGCAGTGTACAAATCCCGTGTCAAAATATTGTTCATCTTTTGAAGTGATCAATGAATATATCCGATTTGTCACTGCTTCATAAGATTGGAAATGTTGGTCAGCCAGACCATGTGCCATTGATCTAAACATGTGATAGTTGGAGGGAGCATGTCTGGAGAATACTTGCGCTCCGTCTCTAATGACCTCGTTGTCGACGGGACGTTAAACACTAACCACCGCCACCACCCATCTTTCGGGCAGTGTACGAATCCCGTGTCAAAATATTGTTCATCTTTTGAAGTGATCAATGAATATATCCGATTTGTCACTGCTTCATAAGACTGGAAATGTTGGTCAGCCAGACCATGTGCCATTGATCTAAACATGTGACAGTTGGAGGGAGCATGTCTGGAGAATACTGTGGGGGGCTAGTATTTCCCATTTTAACATTTCCGAGTACATTTTGAACTCTTTTGCAATGTGGGGTCAAGCGTTGTCATGCTGCAAAATCACTTTATCTTGCCTCTCACTGTATTGTGGCCATTTGTTTTTTAAAACTCTGCTCAGATGCATTAATTGCATTCGATAATGAGCACCTGTGATTGTTTCACTTGGTTTTAACACCTCATAGTACACGAGACTGAGCTGGTCCCACCAAATGCAGAGCAAGATCTTGGAGCTGTGAATATTCGGTTTGGCTGTCGACGTGGAAGTATGGCCAGGATATCCCCATGATTTTTGAGTTTAGGGGATAATGAACCCATTTTGTGTCCCTGGTCACAATGCGATGCAGAAATACATTTCGTTTTTGCCTCTGAAGCAACTGTTCACAAACACACAAACGCCGTTCAACGCCTCTTGGTTTCAGCTCACAAGGGACCCAAGCTGCTTCTTTCTGATTCATGCCCATAGCTTTGAGATGTTTTGAAATGGCTTGCTGTGTCACTCCCACTAATCGTGCCAATTCTTCTTGAGTTTTATGCGAGTCTCCACTCAGCAATGTCTCCAATTCTGCATCTTCGAAAACAGTCTCTCTTCCACCACTGTGCTGGTCTACGACATTAAAATCTCCATTGAAAGCATTGAAACCACTCACAAAACATTCTTTCACTAATAGCATCTTTACTATACGTGCTTAAGAGCATTCTGTGAGACTCAGCTGCTGTTTTCTTCATACTGGAACAAAATAGTAACACCTCCTGCCAATGACCAGAATTGGGCTCGTAAACTGAAATTTTCAGTCAAGAACAGCTTTATGATGCGGACACAAATCGACTAATGTTTGAATGAGGTTATGCTGACCGAGGTCCAAGCTAACTGCCTGATGTCTGCTATCTGTTTCTTTTGACCGCTACTTACCCTTGTTGCCACCTATTGGCAAAGTTGTACACCTTGTATATTAAATGTGATAGAATGTGGGATTGGCAACACTGCAAATAACAAACAGTATACAAAACCAGGAGACAAATATAAGTGGACTAACAGGAACTACAAAAACAGTACACAGTACCAAAAAAATGTTGAAAATGAATTTCTAATATTGGAGATTCTGTGCTTAAAAATGTAGTAGCTCTAAGATGGACAGTCCATGTTCACCCAGGGACAAGAACTCATCAACTAAATTAACATATGAAGAAACTTCTTAATGCAATTTGATCAAAACAGTGAAAAATGTATTTCCAGCATTAACAGTGACTGTAAGGCACTGTCCATAGAAAATCAGTGAGTGACAAATGTGTAGACAAAATAAACAGTAGTCTCAGAGAACAGTGTAACAGTCTAAAACAATATTTGCATATCCAAATAAGTTTATAACCACTGACTGCAGAGCACAGGATTGCTTACATTTGAACAGTTTAGGGTCTGCAAAATTCAGCTAGATGTTTATTGACAAAGGAATAAAAGGTAAAAAACTGTTAACAAAATCTATTGTTGAAACAAACACACATTTTTGATGGATTTAAACATAAATGACTTACATATGAAACATATAAAGGGTACAAAAGCAAAAATTGAGATCTACCAATATTCTTAGCGGGAGGAAAAATAGATTAGTCCTTCATGCAAATGAACATTGACTAGCAAAAGACTGCATTGAAATCCTTAATAAAGTAAAGAACTATGTTGTAGCCAGTAATTTTTATAGAAGTAATGAAATTAATTGGGTTTGCTACATACTAGTTAAAAAATCTTTAACATTTAAGGTAATGGATGGTTTTAATTTTCTAAATGATGAGGACAAATTTGCAAGTAGCAGTATAGAATTCTTTACCTCAGGTAAAGAAGTAAACAAAGTATTTGTGTATAAACTAAGGAGTTTCATATAGAAGCTATAGAAATACTGCTCCGAGCTGCAGGAGGTAGTGTCATATGTGCGTGAGATGTGCTTGCTTGTGTGAATGAAAGATGAAAAGAAAAGGATTATTATAGCTGCTGATTTTTAACATAAACATAATAAATGAATCCAGAGTATCAACAGAATTTATTGATCTATTTCATGGGCTTAAGCTAAATTACACAGATTTTACTACAGAGAGTAAACAAACTGCAACTTGTATAAATAACATTCTCTGCAACTTGTATAAATAACATTCTGACAACTTAAAAAAAAAAAAAAAAAAAAAAAAAAAAAAAAAAAGATGCGTGAGTAAGGAAAATATAAACTTGTTTTGCTGTACTCATTGTTCAAATGGCTCTGAGCACTATGGGACTTAACATCTGTGGTCATCAGTCCCCTAGAACTTAGAACTACTTAAACCTAACTAACCTAAGGACATCACACACATCCATGCCCGAGGCAGGATTCGAACCTGCGACCGTAGCAGTCGCGCGGCTCTGGACTGAGCGCCTAGAACCGCGAGACCACCGCGGCTGGCTGTACTCATGAAGAAGTAAACTGGGCAGTAGATCATTGTACTACAAGTTCAAAGATTATGACAGATTTCTTGATAGTGTTTTTCATGTTTTTACTAGATACTTCCACCTATGGTCTGCCATAGAAATGACAAGCAACTGAAATGGATAATTGCTGGTATAAAAGTGTCAAGTGAAAAACAATAGAAACTCCGGGTTGGAATGTCAACAATGTAAAGAAAAGATAGATTGCTACTTACCATAAGGATGATACATTAAGTTGCAGACAGGTACAGTTAAAAGACACTTACAAATTCGCTTTTAGTCATAGCCTTCATCAGAAAAAGAAAGAGAAACACACATCACTCATTCGCACAGGCAAGCACACCTCTCTCTCTCTCTCTCTCTCTCTCTCTCTCTCTCTCTCTCTCTCACACACACACACACACACACACACACACACACACACACACACGCACACACACACATGACCACCTACTCCAGCAGCTCAAACTGAATGCCATCCTCATCTGAGCTGCAGGAGTTGGCATTAATTGTGCATAAGATGTGCTTGCTTGTGTGAATGAATGGTGTGTGTTTCTCTTTCTTTTTCTGATGAAGGCGGTGGCAAAAAACCAATGTGTAAGTGTCTTTTAATTGTGCCTGTCTGCAACTTAACATCAGTAAGTAGCAATCTATCCTTTCCTTTCATTGTTCTGAAAAGTAATAAATATTTAGCTTTTATAAACCATGTGGAAACGTGTAAAAGAGTATGAAAAAAAAAAGAAAAAAAGAGGAATAATATTGCAGAGCTTTTGTAGTATGCATTTCTGCCTCTAAGCATGTACAGCACAACTGATTGCCAGTTAAGTGATGCCTGTGTTGTTGACCTGGCTTGTCCTATTCGTCTGCAGTGATTGTTTTTGCTAGTGCTGATGTGTTCTTGTTTCATTTTTTATGATGGCAAATTTAAGTGAAAAACATGCAGCTGTGAAATTTTGTTTTCTGCTTGGCAAAAATGCTGCTGAAACTGTTTTGATGTTAAAAAGAGCCTACCAAGATGACACTATGGGAAAAGCTCAAGTGTACAAGTGATTTGCTCAATGTAGGAATTAAGATATATCAATTGATGGTGAAACTCATTCTGGATGTCCATCAGCTGTCGGAATCAACGAAAATGTTGAAAAAATTCGATAACTTTTGCCCACAGACTGTCAACAGATCTTTTATTTGAAAGTTTCAGGAAGGTTGCACAACAGTGTTCATCAAAAGGACCTGATTTGAGACAGACATCTCTGCCACCATGACAACAAAAGTGCAAGCGCAGACATCTCTGCTAGGCAGTATTTGGCTAAAAATAGCATGGTTCCATTACCCAGTGGACTTTACTCACCTGACCTGACTCTGTTCAACTTTTTCTTTATTCCACACATGAAAAGGACATGGAAGGACACCAATTTGATGAGACTGGAAAAAAAAAAAAAAAAAAAAAAAAAAAAAAAAAAAAAAAAAAAAAGTGGAAGCACTGGTGGGACAAATGTGGTAGTTGCAATGGAGAGTATTTTGAAGGGGATAAAGTTGTTTTGTAAACAATTTGAAAATAAATAGATTTTAAAAAATAATTGTGATTGTTTTGGGTACCCCTTCATATTTAGAAGGGCAGTAAAGGCAGCAAAAGAAATGAGAAACTCAAAATTCATTCTGAATCTTACAAATAAATCAAACGTGGTATGGTAAGAGATAGAATCTGAACTTGGTGTCATAGGTGGCAGTCCTCACATCTCAAAAATTAAGATAGGTGACAAATCCATTGTAAATTCTTCAGAACTAACAAAATATTTCAATGTTTTTCATAAATATATCAAAATCACATGTTCATGTAATAGGTTGCCAAGATAATGTCCAACTCTTCAGATTCGATCAGGGTAACATGAAAGTTGTAATTAAATTTGAATGAATTATACCTAAAGATGTAGAAAAAGTAGTATCATCCCCTAGGAACAAAAGTTTGACTGGATGGAATGAAATACTCACTAGGATAATTAAAGAGGTTTCTAGTATGATATCAGGACCCCTATCTGAAATCATAAATAAGTCATTTGAAGAAGGTTGCTGCCCAGATGCATTAAAGTATGCAGTAGTAAAGTGACTATTCAAGAAAGACTCAAAAGAAGATGTAACTACCAGCCAGTAAGCCTTCTCCCAGTATCCTCAAAAGTATTCGCAAAAATTGTTGCAATGCAGATTGAAAATTTCATACTGAAATATAATATGATCACATTAAATCACTTCAGCTTCCAGGAAGGGAAGAGTACAATATGTGGCATCAACAAATTTGTTGAGAAAATTTGTGTATCTCTGGAAAATCCCAAAAAGGCACAGTAATTTTATGTGACCTCACAAAGGCTTTTGACTGTGTAAACCACTCTTTACTGTTCCATAAATTAGAAAAATATGGAATAAACAGTAGTACTTTAAAATAGCTGAGATCATATTTAACATATAGAAAGCAAAAGTTAGTTTTAATGTCAGGTACAGGAAATTGTTTCTCAGAATTGAAAATTATTTCACAGGGAGTACCACAGTGTGCCATTTTAGGCCCAGTTCCATTTTATGTAAATGATTTACCTTTAATGTAACATTCCACTCAATTTTATTTGCAGACAACATATCTGTACTCATTGGTAGTGAGATCACAGAACACCAGAGTCATTATACGCTAAACCATGTAGAATGTTGATTTGACGTAAATAGATTAAAACTAAACACAAAAAAAACTAATGCAGTTAAAACTAAATAATCAAAATCACATAACATTCAAATAATCCATAGAAATCATGAACTTAATGAATCAGATTGTGCCAAATTCCTGAGGATATGTGTAGAAATTGATCCTGGTCCTCTCGAATAAGCTAGTACTTTGCAAACAAGCTAAACAGTCTTTCATTCACAATGACAGTATTGTTGTACACAAGTGGCATGGAACTAGGAAAATTGTTTACCACAATTCTCTTCAATCAATTGTAGGGTATGGAATAATCTTTTGGGGGAATGCAAGTATTGTTAATAGGATATTATTAATTCAAAAACTATTATTAAAAATAAATGTAGTATTAAGCTTAGAGATTTGTGTCAACGTTTCTTCAGAGATCTAAAAATTTTAACTATTCTGTTGATTCACATTTATGGACTGTTTGACTGAAATTTCTCATAATTAGAGACTCAATTTTAACATAAGTATGACACATGAAACAAAGATAAATTCATATTTCCATCTCATGAATTAAAATTCTACTCCCAGGCTCCTCAGTACACAGCTATGAATATTTATAATAAGTGAAAACTGCCACAGTATGGAAGTAGATTTACTGAAGATAAAATTACATGCCCTCCTAGCACAAAAACTTTGTTATTCACTCATGAAATATGTAATGAGGATACAGATTTCTTGGTAGAGTACTGAAATAAATTTTTAAAGACTTTTGTAAATTAAGATTAATTTCAGATTTTTTGGCTTATAGTAAGTATCTCAGTTACTTTATTTGTATCCTGTACTTTAAATCAATGATTTATATATGTACATAATGAGACAATAAAATTTTCATTCTGAAGTTTCTACTGCCAAAAAATTTGTATAACTTCATTCTCTCTGCAAGGTAGTTTCAAATTGTTAGTTGATCTACACCAAAGAACAAAACACATTTGATGTGTTATAGGTTTTCACATAAAATTTGGGGGGAGGGAGGGGGGGGGGGGCATGGCTTTACAATGCTTTGTTCTTGCGCAGGGGCTGTTTGTTTATATTGTGAAGTTACTTCCTTTCTCTGGGCCAAATAAAATATGGCTAAATGTTATTTTTTCTGTCCATTTAGTTTTTGTAAAAATTTAGTAAATAACTTTCGGCAAAGCATACTTTTGTCATACTGTGTGGCAGGTGCAAAATTAATTTTCTTCCATCCATGGAATTTGTAACAGACAAGTATTAATTGACTGAAATTCAATTTTATTAAATGCTATTCATAAATTGAATGCAGAAATGCAATCAAAGACCTAAAACAATTGTAATTGTTTAAGTAACATTATAGAGTGATATTATTTTGCAGCTGCCCTGGCTAATGCTTTTGGAGGAATCTGTACATCACTTATAAGGTCAACAATGTCTAAGACTGTTCCACCCAGTGAAGTAGGTGAGTGTGTAAATGTAAGAAAATATGGTACTAGTTACTTGTTGGCACATTTGCTGGCATTACTTGGAATTATCATGCCAGCCTATACTCTGAACACCTTTAAGTAGTAAGTAAGTAAGGTTTCTGTACTTTTACAACAAATTTTATGTCATATAACACCTGATTACTTTAGGCACCCTCAGTGGTCTACAACATAATTTTGTATTTATTTATATAAAAATAGACTGCTATCTGTAGATCTGTTTTCAGTGGGAAAGAGTGTATTCAGTTTTCTTTCAACATATCTGGCCACACTTATTCCGACTTGTTCTGCTACTACTTCGGTGGTCATAAGTCACTTCTGTTATTACTATACCGATCATGTCAATACTCTGATGAACACTCATTTTTTTGTTACTTGGCAAACATTCTGCCTCCCTGGGAGAAAAATGTGGATAACCCATGTTACAGATTATAAGTGATGCACTATGTAATTATGAACTGTGCAAGGTAGGAGCTGAAATGTTTAGTTTGCCATTAGATATATATGAAAGCAAAAGTGATGACATTATCCTAGCTTTTGGAGCTATAAGTTCCTTCCTCAAAGAGAGAAAAGAGATAGGTTGGACATGGCAGTCCTGACTACCGATGGATCCCTTGCATCCTGGGGTCTGAGGAACCTACTTTTTCTTTTTAACGTTACCCACGCCCTTTCCCCTTCCAGAGAAAGGAATTGATAGTTCCAAAACCTAGGATAATGTCACCACTTTTATGTTTGTTTAACAGCAGTATTCAACATTTTGTCTTCTAAAGGGAAGTTCTGGACAGCAATTCTACCATTTTAACATTAACTGTCAGTAAATTATTGTCCTCAGTGTACTGAAATCATTGAAATGCAGTGTTATATGCAGTGTAGTGCTATGCACAGGTGATAACTATTTTTAATGATTATCTTTTTCACTGTCACTGACGTATATTTTCACTGGGTAGATCACATAACTAATGAGGAGATATTGAATAGAATTTGAGAGAAGAGAAATTTGTGGCACTATTTGACTAGAAGAAGGTATCATTTGGCAGGGCATCAAGTGATCGCCAATTTAGTATTGGAGGGCAGCGTGGAGGGCAAAAATCATAGAGGGAGACCAAGAAATGAATATACTAAACAGATTCAGAAGGATGTAGGTTGCAGTAGGTACTGGGAGATGAAGCTTGCACAGGATGGAGTAGCATGGAGAGCTGCATCAAACCAGTATCTGGACTGAAGACCACAACAACAACAACAATGATGATCAGTGTCAATGGTTTCACCAGGTTTTAGCAGCTCATAATAGATGACACCCTTCTGATCCCACCAAACACTGAGCTTTGTCTTCTTTACAAAGTGAGTTGGTCGTGCAGTGGATGTCGATAGTTTGCCTGGATTTACTCATGAGATATGAAGCTTAGTATTCTCAAAATATATCCATTTTTCATCACGTGTCACTATTCAATGGAGAAACAACTTCACTTTGTATCAGGCGAGCAGCAATTCACAAGTGATCGTTTGATTTGCTTGATGTCTTTCATTCAGTTTATGTGGAACCCATTTTCCCATTTTCTTTCAACAGAAGAGTAATGGCTTTCTACATCACATTGTTACATAAGTTCCTGTAGAGTTTGAGTCCCATCTTCATCCAATAAGGCCTGCGATTCGTTGTCTTCAAACTTTTTTTGTGGTTTCCTATTCATCGTTTCTCACGTAAAAATCACCACTTTTGTATTTTTTGAATCACTTGAAACACTGTGTTATCCCAAGAACATGTTCACTGAAAGCTGTGACAAGCATTCAGTGTGATTCTGCAGCAGTTTTCTTCTAATGATAACAGAAAACCAATGCTATTTGGATATTTTAATTCATAGGCACAAAACTCGACATGTGTACACGTTTGAACCAGATACCTATGCATGGAACTTGGGTTAATGTGTGTTAACATTTGTCATCAGCCATTACAGGAAACAGATGGCCACTGCACCCCTGAAAAGGCAGACATACTGGTGCAAAATGACATTCTGATACTCCTGACCTGTTACAGTTCCTCTGTCAAAGACATGCAGGGGCGTACATGCACCAACCATAATAATCCCACCCCGCATCATCAAACCACGGCCTCCATACAGGTCCCTTTCAAGGACATTAAGAGGTTGGTATCTGGTTCCGGGTTCACGTCAGATGAAAACCCGACGAGAATCACTGTTCAAACTATACTTGGACTCATCCGTTAACTTAACCTGGGACCTCTGTTCCAATGACCATGTACTGTATTCTTGACACCAGGCTTTATGGGCTCTCCTGTGACCAGGGGTCAGTGGAATGCACCTTGCAGGTCTCCAGGCGAATAAACCATGTCTGTTCAGTCGTCTATAGACTGTGTGTCTGGAGACAACTTTTCCAGTTGCCGAAGTAAGGTCCCGAGCAAGGTTACCGGCAGTACTCTGTGGCCATCTGTGGGCACTGATGGTGAGATATCGGTCTTCTTGTGGTGTTGTACACTTTGGACATCCTGTACTGTAGTGCCTGGACACGTTTCCTGTCTGCTGGAATTGTTGCCATAATCTTGAGATCACACTTTGTGGCACACAGAGGGCCCATGCTACGACCTGCTGTGTTTGACCAGCCTCCAGTCGCCCTAGTATTCTACCCCTCACAACGTCATCAATATGTGTTCTTTGAGCCGTTTTAAACATACAGTCACCATTAGCATGTCTGAAAATGTCTGCACACTTACTTGCTGCACTGTACTCTGACATGCACCAACACACCTCTGAGTATGTGGACTGCTGCCAGCACCACCATGCGACGGCCATGGGTCAAATGCACCACATAGTCATACCCCGAGGTGATTTAAACCTGCAAACCACCCACCAGAGCGTTGTTTCACCATGTATCAGCATTATCATTAATTTATGAGCATGAGTGTATGTCACATGTGCAAGGCATGTGGCCACTGCAAGAGAAAGTAGAAGTTATACTTAATTTTCCACAGCTTGTGGCAATTAAAGAGTTATGGCAATTTCTTGGCGGAACCAATTTATACCGTTGGTTTGTTCACAATCGCTCCCTCCAAGTTGCAATGCTGAATAAATTCTTGAATGCTTCACTGAAGCTAAAGGACAAACTCCAGTGGAACAGTGAGGCTAAGGTGGCATTTACCAACTGAAGACTGCTCGGAGGAACAATGAGGCCAAGTCAGTGCACCAGTTCTGCAGGTGCCTCTTACCCTGATGGTTGATACTTCTGCTACTGCAGTCATGCTGCACTATGACAGCAAATTGATGAGCACTGGCAGCCTTTAACTTTTTCCAGTAAAAAGTAATTGCTGTATCAACAGAACTGGTCCACATATGATCACGAACTGTGTGCTGCCTCAGCTGCTATTAAGAAATTTTGTCAAATGTTGGAGGGGCAGCAGTTCACTCCCATCAGAGATCCACAGACTACTAACATATGCTTGCTGTCAGCGTTCAAGAAAGCGCCACCTCATCAGCTGCGACATCTTCACTATATTGTCCAGTTCATTATCAGTATTTTTCATATTGATGGAGAACTGAATCTACCAGCTGATGCTCTCTCTTAGATCAAAGTAATCACTGATGTGGTTGATTTTAAAGCTCTCACTGCAGCGCAGCAATCAGATAGTGAGTGATGAGATTTGTTAGTACAACTATTGGGCCTACAACTCCACTGTATTAAGTTTCAACTTCACTTCTGTATTGTGACATCGCCACTAACAAACAACGACCATTTGTGTCGCCTCCTGATATAATATGTCGCACCCTGGAGTGTGAGCTGCTACCAACATGGTAAAGCGAGCTTTGTCTGGCTACACATGGACAAAGATTGCAAGAATATGTGCAACAGTGTGTGGCATGTCAACAAAAGAAAGCTAACCAGCACATTAAGTCACCACTTGATAAGTGTCTTCCTCCAAATCATAGATCTGAAAGTGCCCACCTAGTCCTCATAGGACCTCTCCCACCATCAGAAGGATACATCTACTGCCTCACAGCCAGCAATCATTTTACACACTGGCCTGAAGTGTTCCCGACCACTGACATTACCACTAGAACAGTCATGAATGCTTTCTTCCAGGGATGAATCACCCATTTTGGTGTGCCTCTATGATTTACAACAGACCAGGGAAGACAATGTGAGTCATATCTGTTCAAAGCACTCACCATCTTACTGGGCATGAAGCACATTAGAACTACAGGCTTGCCACCTGGCAGTGAATAGTTTAATTGAACGCTTGCACTGAAAGTGTCACTTTGATGTCATGACTCTCAGTGGTGGACAGAGATATTGCTCATTCTCTGTTACCTATGGTCCTCCTAGGTCTTTGGGCATCAGTGAAAGGAGACCTGACAGCCACAACTGCAGAACTTGTTCATGGCCAGCTGATACAATTGCCTGGAGAGTTCTTTGCCAATGTGCCTCTCAACTGCACTGACCCTTCAGGTTTCATACAAAAGCTGTGTACACAAATCCAGCAACAATGCCCCATTGCTCCAAGGCATCAGCAGACTCATTGCCCTTTCGTTTTTGACAAACTGTGGGGTACCATCATGTCTTCTACGGCATGACGCAGTATGCAAGCCACTGCAGCCACTCTACAATGGGCCTTACCATTTCGTCAGTAGGGAAGACAGGACTATCTTAAATCTGCTTTCATTGGTATGACTCATCTACACACGTCACAGACTTGACAAATTCTCCAGTCCCTCCACTGCCCATTACAGATCAGCCACAGTCAATGTCAGAGGCAACCTCTAACAGTAGCCAATGCATGACTCATTGTTACGTGGTGTGGACGACATGTTCCATTCAACAGAAAATGTCATTGACACCAAGGGAGTGGTGAAGTGCAGTGTCATGTGAACTGTAATGCTAGTTACAGGTGATAAGTATTTTTAATGATTATCTTTGGGACAGTCACTGACTTATTCTCTCTGTTTGTAGATATGTTTTATTCTGTTCTTGAACGTGCTATTTAATGGAGTCATATAAATTACGGTTCAATTTTATGTTATAATAAAATTAATTACCTAGCCTAACAACAACATTTTCATTATTTATACATTTGCATACCTTCTCTAGGAATTAGAATAATTCTCACTTTTGAAGATGTTTGCTACTATTCCATTTGCACTGAATTTCCATGTCACTCCCTCTTTCGTATGCTATACAACAAGACAATGGAGTGGAGTCCTCATCACCTGTCGTCTGGTTGTGCAGTATGTGACTGACCTAAATAATTCTTTTCAACTGTAGCTTGGTGTGCCTTTTTTCCATCCCACTGTTAATACAAACAAATGAAACACCATTCAAATAATTAAGGTAAAAGATGCTATATTGTTTGCTACACTGTATGCTGTAGTCTATAGCTGAGGCATCACTGTAATTGTTCACAACAATCAGATATGTAAAAGTGCCCATCTAAAGAACATCACTTAATGCTCAAGGATTTCAGTTGCGAGATTCTATGAAAAGTACATGCATTATATAAAGGCCTACTGTTAACATTCTGGTAGTGCACAGTCCAAGATGTGTCAAGAAATATTTTATTTCCTGCCACATATATCACACATAATACATTGTGGTGAAATTAGAGAAATTTAGACTTACACACATATACACAGACTGTTATTATTCACAAGCACTATCCATGTATGGAATAGACAATGGATAAAGAGTTATAGGTTAATAGTACATGCTCTGGTGCACATCTGATCATGGCATATAGAATATAAATTAAGATGCAAACATAGATACAGAGTATGTAACTATGACTCTGATATTATGAAAATAACACTATATTAAAAATGACTTGGATGTTGCTGATGTCAGTTTTCTTAAATGTTCATTGTATGTGAGGGCTTAATATGGTCGAGCAGAGGTAAGTGAAACATACAAAAGTCAACCCATATCAGTTCTTCAAAAGTACATTATGATAGGCCTTGGAAAAGCATTTACATAATTACTCTATAAGTTTTATACTAAAGGACATAAATTAAAAATTAAATGAAAATTAATATCTGGGTCATTCCATGTCAAGTGGCTTACATTTAGATAAGCTCCCCACTTGACCATCTTCAATTTTGATGAAATTTTTACAGGATGTACATAAAGGCTTAAATGAAGCACCGCCAGATTACAGCACCCTAAGTAGTATGGTTGGGCTGCTAGCCACCTTTTTGTAAAGGTTAGTTTTTTGACTTTGGGACTTAAATGAATAAATAACCAGCTTTATTTTACCATTTCCCAGTATCTAAGAGACCTGTAATAATGAAACTTTGTGATCCTATTCAACTACTGGGGTACAATAGCTCAGGCTCAGTTGTAGACCTAAAGGTCAAATTATGATAAATTCGTCATAATGTGCTATCAAAATGGGTCACAAATCTTGTCATAACAAATTTTGACTGTACTTTATCAGCTTGTAATTACTGAAAGAATAACAATCTGAAGCTGATCCTTTACTCATCTGCAGTCTGTCAGCATGTCAAACAGCTCTGCAGGTGGCACCGAGAGTGCTCAAATAATAACTGAGATACGTAAGTTCAAAGTCTACTCAAGAATTTAATTTATCAATTTTGGCTCACTTTTAAGTCATACAGGGGGACAATGATTGAACTATGTGAAATAAAATCATCATAATTTCTGAACGGTTTGCGTTAGGCCATTCAAACGTCATGGTTGGCCACGGGGCATGATGGGAATTAGTATGTGCATGCGCATGCTCTGTATTATTGTTGGTCATTTGCATGTGAAAATGTCTTCGTACAGTGTGTCTGAGCATATAGCACTTGTGAATGCCTACTACATGAGCAATAACAGTCCAACTGCAGCTCAAAGGAAGTTTGTGACTGAGATCAAGATGAAGACAACTGGCCCAAGTGTGCTGACAAACAAGAATTTGATTTGCAAATTTGAGAGAATAGGTTGTGTTCATGATGACAATGTTAGCAATGTCAGTCGTCCAAAAAGTGTGAAAATGCTTGAAAACATCGAGAAGACATGCACTGTGTTTCAAACCAGCCTGAAGAAAGCGATAAGATGAGCTGCACAACTAGTGGGAATCAACTGCGAGACACTGCGACAAATTGTTGTTGACGACCTGCCATCAGCCATTAAGCCCCAGGACCATGGAACAGTGGTTATGTTTTGTCAACACTATTGTCCACAGAATTGACGAACAGGAGTTCAATGTGAATATGGTTTGGTTTAGCGACGAAGACCACTTTCATTTGGATGGGTTCGTCAATAAGTAAAATTGCCACATTTATGGGACTGAAAATCTGTGCTTCATGATCAAGAAGTCTCTTCACCCTCAGTGCATGACTGTGTGGTGTGCAATGTCGAGACACGGAATAAATGGTATGATATTCCCTGATGGCACAGTGACTACCGAATGGTACATGAAGGTTTTGGGAGATGATTTCATCCTCATCATCCAAAGTGACCCTGATTTCGACAAGATGTGGTTAATGAAAGATGGAGCTTGACCTCATTGAAGCAGAAGAGCATTTGATGTCCTGGAGAAGCACTTGGGGACCGCATTCTGGTCCTGGGGTACCCAGAGGCCGGTGGCATGGGCCTCGATTGACTACCATATTCTCTGGATCTGAACATATGCAACTCCTTTTAAGGGGCTATATCAAAGACAAGGTGCACAGAAATAACCCCAAAATCATTGCTGAGCTGAAGAAAGCCATTCAGGAAGTCACTGACAGCATCAGTGTTCTGACACTTTAGCGGGCCATGCAGAATTTTGCTGTTCGTTTGCACCACACCATTGCCAATGATGCCAGGCAGATTGAACATGTCATAACCTAAATCTGAATATCTGTTGTGATGTTTACATGTTGAATAAAGTGTGTGCATGCCATAGTTTGTAATTAGTTTACATTTTTTTCATATTGTTCAATAATTGTCACTCTGTACTTCAAAAGGGATCACTTAAATCTGATTTTTCTGACACCACTGTAAAGAACTCACTTTGTTGGATCAGAAAAGGTTTTTTCTATTTTTGAGACATTGCATTTAAGAACAAATAAACTTACATTTCATTATATTAAAAGATACACACTCACACAATCTTGTGTTGGTCCATCATGGTGTTGCCATTACCGGTTTTACTCTTTATGGTTCCTGAGCTGTAAATCAAGGTGTGACAATTAAGTAATGTGACTGATTTTCTTTGCAAGATGTGGCAACCCTACAGGCTTGTGTAGGCACAATATCTTTGACCTTGGTCTATAAGCTGCTTCTAATCCAAGAGGCAAATCGATGCAACTGCTCAGTCGTGAGTTGTGCTGTAATAAGTTAACATATGTTTGTGTCTCTTGTCACGGAAATGGAACCGCATAATATTGCACAACGGTATGCCATTTCTTTTTGCGTTAAATTGGGTGAAAACACAACGACAACTTATGGTAAGCTTCAGCAGGCTTTTGGAGAGGAGGTTATGTCAAGAGCTCAAGTTTTTCATTGGCGTAAAATGTTTAGTGGAGGCAGAACGAATGTTGAAGATGAAGACTGCAGTGGATGACCCTTCAACCTCACAGATGGATGTCAATTTGGCCTGGGTGCACGAACTCGTACGATCTGATCAAAGATTATCTGTGAAAATGATTGCAGAAGAACTGAACATCAATTGAGAAATGGTTCATCTAATAATAACTGGAGATCTTGGTATGAGACAGATTTGTGCAAAAATGGTCCCCAAAAATCTCACACCACAACAGTGAGAAACATGAAAAAATGTGGCAGCCGATCTGTTAGAGCAAACAGAGATTAATCCAGAATTGTTGAGCCATGTTGTCACTGGTGATGAAAGTTGGTTTTTTCAGGACGATCCAGAGACAAAATGCCAAAGTTCACAATGGTGCTAAAAGGGATCACCCAGACCAAAAAAAGCTCGCATGTCAAAGTCAGAAGTGAAACTCATGCATGTGTGCTTCTTTAATTCCAAGGGAATTGTTCATAAAGAGTGGGTGCCTCCTGGACAAAGAGTTAACCAATATTACTAGAAATAAATTTTGGAAAGACTTCGTAAAAAGAGTTCTTTGTGTCCATGCCAACATTGCTGATAATTGGATTCTGCATCACAATAATGTGCCATCCCATACTGCTCTGTCAATACAGCAATTTTTAACCTCAAAACAAATTTCAGTACTACCACAGCCACTTTATTCACCAGATATCGCTCCGTGCGACTTTTTTCTATTCCAAGAATTGAAATAGCAGTCAAGGGACACCATTTTCAAATAGCACAAGATGTCCAAAAAGCTGTGACGAGGGTCTTGGAGGATATTACAGAAGATGAGTCCCAGAAATGTTACCATCAATGGCAGAAGCACTGGAAAAAGTGTGTGCAATCAGGAGGGAACTACTTTGAAGAAGATAACACTAAACTTGACTAAAGCGGTAAGCAACATTTTTTTTCACATCAGTCTCATTACTTTATTGTCACACCTCATGTTTCAGTTCTCATTAATTCAGTTGCTGAAATGTGTTATTAATAGCAATTACAGTTGTTTCTAGCAAGCTATAACATTGGCCCATTCTTGTTGCGTGGAGCTGAAATGACAGAAATAATGTGTTGGTCTGGAAACCATCAAATATCGTACCATGCTGGCCAATAGAATGAATGTGCAGGTCCATTGGGATGCATGAAATTGACTGAGACATCATTTTCTTCACCTGAAACTTCAGAAACATTACTGTCCTACCATTTTCCATCATAAGTACAGACAATGTATTGGCCTGGTTATAAGGGTGCAACATTTCTTTAAGAAATTGTTGCTTAATTTTGGTCAACGTTGGCCAAAAAACAATATGTATCAGTGGATACTCTTCTATTACAAACTTTTGGCACAAAGTGGTGATTATCTCATGTTCCTGATACTGTGCAGCCATTTTTGAACTTTTCTTCTTGTTCAGTTTCTGATTCTTTAGTTTCTTATTTTGAAACAAAAATGAATTTAATTCCACTGATATATTCTTTGTACAGTATTTTAAAATATCTGTTGGTGTCAAAATCTTGTCCTCAGTTGGTCTTTGAAGGCTTGCTCTTGGTGCCAGGTGCTTTAAAGCTCCTCCAACTCCAACACATGGAGCCATTTTTCCATGGCTTTGTAGCAAAAAAGTTCCTTTTAGCTCAGATTCCAAAGTCGTTTTGATGGTGGCAAAGATTCAGAAAATTTTTGAAGTTTTTGTACTGTGCTGCTGAGCAATCACTGAAGTAGTAAATATTTGTGATTTTCCCAAGGTGACACTTTAGATCTTTTAATTCCACTATAAAAGTATGTACAGCAATCGTGTCATGCTTCAGACTGTCGTTTATTACACAGTAGCTGATGCTGTTGTGTCCATGTTATTTCTGAAGTATGCAACAGATGGGTGTAAATTTGCTTGACTGTTATTCCAGTGAAAACCTTGAGCTGCATCTTATATAGTGAATGAATAATTTTCAACAAAATCCATTAATATCATCAGTTCAGTTGTCTTGATGCTTTCTTTTATGCACTTTAGGAGCTTGCTTGGGTGCTTTGCACTATAATGATGAGTGGAAAGCTTGGCAATTTTTGACATAAGATATTCAATAAAATCCTTAATGGTCATTTGCTTGACTTGTGATGTTTCTCTATCAGTATGCTCCCACTGCTCAAACTCATTGGTATCATATGTCTCACTTCTGCTTTAATTCAAGCATCAATTTTACTTTTTGGTGTAAACTGCAAACAGAGACTGAGTGGGTTCCTAGTTCCTGCAGCACTTACAGTGGTGCACCATTTTGGCCTCAATTCACGAAATTTGGAAAATCCAATTTCACATCCATGCTGAAGTCGATATACAGCAAATATTTCTTTCAAATTACTCAGAAGAAGGTATTTTTGCATCAGAATTTTCTTTCCATCTGTTGTAATTGATACATAGTCCTTTTTACCTGGGCAGACTTGACTAAATTCTTCATTTTGAAAAAAATGTTACTACTCTTTCTTTTACAGCTTCTGGAATCTTCTTGCTGTGCCTGTTCTTTGGCAGAGCTAATACACTATTTTCTGCCTTTAACTTCTTAGCTGCGTTTCTCATCCTTTCTGAAAAGTTAAATTCTTGCATTGTCTCTTTTATAGTCCAGCTTTGAGTTACTAATGTCAAAATTTGCAATTTTTCAGGCTGCCTTGACAAGTGCAACTTTTCTTTCAATTCTTTGATCAGCTGCTTATAATCTTCAGTGTCAGGACATGTCTTGCTTGTACTAGGTGTTTGAAAATCATATGAGATGAAGCTTCCATCAGCAACAGTGTTATTCACAATTGCCTCTTGAGCTTCACTTACTTTACGCCTTGCATAACCTTTGACATTCCTTGTTGTACTCTCTGAAATCTAAGGGAAGACCCCAAAAGCTGCTAGACTTTTATCAAGTGATTCTGCTGGATATAACTCTGCTTCATCTTCTGTCTAGGATGAAGATGACTGAGAATTTTCTGCTTTTCTTGCTGAAATTATTTTTCTACAGCTTGAACAAGTCTTCTGACCACATTTCACATTGCTCTATGTCACAGCTTTCAATTGTTGTGATGAGAGTATATTTGTGCATTTTCAGTAAAATGTATTTCAGGTCTTCAGTTTAGTAATTCTTGTTGTTCTACTGAAAATTCTTTGACATGTTTGAAACCTTGTTGAAGTGTATATGTTTTCAGATGACATGCAGAATTTTTAGTTACTATAATCGTAAATTCAGGCAGATTGTAGTGCAGTCGTTAGGCATTTATTTTGTTTTGGTACGTCAGTGGCAGTTTTCTGTCTAGTAGGCTCTCAGAGACCAGTGTGGCCTGAGCTCCCAGTTGGTGCACATCGACAGCACAGAAAGATATGTATATAGCTTCTTTTCTGTGTTTACTTCGTAGATTCTTACTTAAATTGCGTGTGAGTTTTGTATAGGAGATGTAATTTCGAGTTTTAGTTGTTGTAATTGTAAATTCAAGCAGATTGTAGTGCAGTCGTTAGGCATTTGTTTTGTTTTGGTACGTCAGTGGCACTTGTCTGTCTAGTAGGCTCTCAGAGACCAGCGTGGCCTGACCTCCCAGTTGGTGCACATCGACAGCGCAGAAAGACACGTATATAGCTTCTTTTCTGTGTTTACATCGTAGGTTCTTACTTAAATTGTGTGTGAGTTTCATATAGGAGGTGTAATTTTGAGTTTTAGTTACTGTAATCGTAAATTCAGGCAGATTGTAGCGCAGTCATTAGGCATTTGTACAGGTTAGTTCATACATTCTTTGCGTGTTTCCCTTGCGTTATCTAGGCACGGACTCGTGTTTCAGTACTGTTGTTCAACATCGATTAGAATGGGCAGGGACTGTGACTGCTGTGTTCGGATGAGGGCTGAGTTGGCATCCCTTCGCTCACAGCTGCAGGCGGCGCTGACTTCGGTCGCACAGCTTGAGGCTGTTGCCAATGGGCACCACTGTGGGGAGCCAGACTTGGGTATCACGGGGATGTCAACCTCGTCCTGTCTGTCCCCAGATCGGTCTGCTGCTGTGGTTGCCCCGGTTGCTGCCCGCAGTGGGGCTGAGCCCTCACTTGTGGTTGATTGGGAGGTCATTCCAAGGCGTGGCAGGCAGCGAAAGATGTCTCCGGAGGCTGATCAGAAAGCCTCCCCAGTGCGTCTTACAAACAGGTTTCAAGTACTGTCTCTGGCTGAGCCAGATGCAGCTGCCTGCCCTGTTTCAGAGGATGATTCTCAGCCTTCAAGGTCCGGGCAATCGCAGAGGGTGGGATTATTGGTAGTTGGGAGCTCCAATGTTAGGCACGTAATGGGTCCCCTTAGGGATATGGTGGCTAAAGAGGGGAAGAAATTCAGTGTGCACTCCGTGTGCATTCCAGGAGGAGTCATTCCTGATGTGGAAAGGGTCCTTCTGCATGCCATGAAGAGCACAGGGTGCAGCCAGCTGCAGGTGGTGGCACATGTCGGTACTAATGACGTGTGTCGCTTTGGATCTGAGGAAATTCTCTCTGGTTTCCAGCAGCTACCTGATTTGGTGAAGGCTGCCGGTCTTTGCTTACGAGATGAAGGCAGAGCTCACCATCTGCAGCATCGTTGACAGAGCCGACTGCAGACCTTTGGTGCAGAGCCTGGTGGAGGGCCTGAATCAGAGGCTCAGACAGTTTTTCGACCGTGTTGGCTGCAGATTCCTTGACTTGCGCCATAGGGTGGTGGGGTTTCGGGTTCCGCTGAATAGGTCAGGAGTTCACTACACTCAGCTGGCGGCTACACGGGTAGCGGTGGCTGTGTGGCATGGACTGGGCAGTTTTTTAGGTTAGAAGGCCTCGGGAAAGTACGGGGTGGGCTGCAATCTCAAAGGGTGCATGGCAAATACAGGACGTGCTTGGATCAAGGAACAGTCGGAATTGTAGTTGTAAATTGTTGTAGTTGTGCTGGGAAAGTCCCTGAGCTTCAAGCACTAATAGAAAGCACAGAAGCTGAAATCATTATAGGTACAGAAAGCTGGCTAAAGCCTGAAATAAGTTCTGCAGAAATTTTTACGAAGTCTCAGACGGTGTTCAGGAAAGATAGATTAGGCAGAATTGGTGGTGGAGTGTTTGTGTCTGTCAGTAGTGGTTTATCTTGTAGTGAAGTCGAAGTAGATACTCCGTGCGAATTGGTATGGGTGGAGGTTATACTTAACAGCTGAACTAAGTTAATAATTGGCTCCTTCTACCGACCCCCAGACTCCGATGATATAGTTGCTGAACAGTTCAGAGAAAATTTGCGTCTCATAACAAATAAATACCCCATTCATATGGTTATAGTTGGTGGGGACTTCAACCTTCCCTCGATATGTTGGCAAAAATACTTGTTCAAAACCGGTGGTAGGCAGAAAACATCTTTCGAGATTGTCCTAAATGCTTTCTCTGAAAATTATTTCGAGCAGTTAGTCCACGAACCCACGCAAATTGTAAATGGTTGCGAAAACGCACTTGACCTCTTAGCCACAAACAATCCAGAGCTAATAGAGAGCATCATGACTGATACAGGGATTAGTGATCACAAGGTCGTTGTAGCTAGGCTCAATACCGCTTCTTCCAAATCCCCCAGAAACAAACGCAAAATAATTTTATTTAAAAAAGCGGATAAAGTGTCACTAGAAGTCTTCCTAAGAGACAATCTCCATTCCTTCCGAACTGACTATGCAAATGTAGACGAGATGTGGTTCAAATTCAAAGATATAGTAGCAACAGCAATTGAGAGATTCATACCTCATAAATTGGTAAGAGATGGAACTGATCCCCCATGGTACACAAAACAGGTCCGAACGCTGTTGCAGAGGCAATGGAAAAAGCATACGAAGTTCAGAAGAACGTGAAATCCCGAAGATTGGCTAAAATTTACAGACGCGCGAAATTTGGCATGGACTTCAATGTGAGATGCCTTTAATAGGTTCCACAACAAAACACTGTCTCGAAATTTGGTAGAAAATCCGAAGAAATTCTGGTCGTATGTAAAGTACACAAGCGGCAAGACGCAGTCAATATCTTTGCTGCGCAGTGGCGATGGTACTGTTACCGACAACTGTGCCGCTAAAGCGGAGTTATTGAACGCAGTTTTCTGAAATTCCTTCACCAGGGAAGACGAATGTAATATTCCAGAATTTGAAACACGAACAGCTGCTAGCATGAATTTCTTAGAAGTAGATACCTTAGGGGTTGCGAAGCAACTCAAATCGCTTGATACAGGCAAGTCTTCAGGTCCAGATTGTATACTGATTAGGTTCCTTTCAGATTATGCTGATACAATAGCTCCCTACTTAGCAGTCATATACAACCGCTCGCTCACCGATAGATCTGTACCTACAGATTCGAAAATTGCGCAGGTCGCACCAGTGTTTAAGAAGGGTAGTGGGAGTAATCCATCGAACTACAGACCTATATCATTGATGTCGGTTTGCAGTAGGGTTTTGGAGCATATATTGTATTCAAACATTATGAATCACCTCGAAGGGAACGATCTATTGATACGTAATGAGCATGGTTTCAGAAAACATTGTTCTTGTGCAACGCAGCTAGCTCTTCATTCGCACGAAGTAATGGCCGCTATCGACAGGGGATCTCAAGTTGATTCCGTATTTATAGATTTCCGGAAGGCTTTGACACCGTTCCTCTAATCAAGCTGCAGGCCTATGGGGTATCGTCTCAGTTGTGCGTCTGGATTCGTGATTTCCTGTCAGGAAGGTCGCAGTTCATAGTAATAGGCGTCAAATCATCAAGTAAAATTGAAGTGTCCTGGGACCTCTGGTGTTCCTGATCTATATAAATGACCTGGGTGACAATCTGAGCAGTTCTCTTAGGTTGTTCTCAGATGATGCTGTAATTTACTGTCTAGTAAGTCCATCCGAAGACCAGTATCAGGTGCAAAGCGATTATGGTGTGGCAGGTGGCAGTTGACGCTAAATAACGAAAAGTGTGAGGTGATCCACATGAGTTCCAAAAGAAATCCGTTGGAATTCGATTACTCGATAAATAGTACAATTCTCAAGGCTGTCAATTCAACTAAGTACCTGGGTGTTAAAATTATGAACAACTTCAGTTGGAAAGACCACATAGATAATATTGTGGGGAAGGCAAACCATAGGGTTGCGTTTCATTGGCAGGACACTTAGAAGATGCAACAAGACCACTAAAGAGACAGCTTACACTAGACTCGTTCGTCGTCTGTTAGAATATTGCTGCACGGTGTGGGATCCTTACCAGGTGGGATTGACGGAGGACATTGAAAGGGTGCAAAAAAAGGGCAGCTCATTTTGTATTATCACGTAATAGGGGAGAGAGTGTGGCAGATATGGTACGTGAGTTGGGATGGAAGTCATTAAAGCAAAGACGTTTTTCGTCGCGACGAGATCTACACTCCTGGAAATTGAAATAAGAACACCATGAATTCATTGTCCCAGGAAGGGGAAACTTTATTGACACATTCCTGGGGTCAGATACATTACATGATCACGCTGACAGAACCACAGGCACATAGACACAGGCAACAGAGCATGCACAATGTTGGCACTAGTACAGTGTATATCCACCTTTCGCAGCAATGCAGGCTGCTATTCTCCCATGGAGACGATCGTAGAGATGCTGGATGTAGTCCTGTGGAACGGCTTGCCATGCCATTTCCACCTGGCGCCTCAGTTGGACCAGCGTTCGTGCTGGACGTGCAGACCGCATGAGACGACGCTTCATCCAGTCCCAAACATGCTCAATGGGGGACAGATCCGGAGATCCTGCTGGCCAGGGTAGTTGACTTACACCTTCTAGAGCACGTTGGATGGCACGGGATACATGCGGACGTGCATTGTCCTGTTGGAACAGCAAGTTCCCTTGCCGGTCTAGGAATGGTAGAACGATGGGTTCGATGACGGTTTGGATGTACCGTGCACTATTCAGTGTCCCCTCGACGATCACCAGTGGTGTACGGCCAGTGTAGGAGATCGCTCCCCACACCATGATGCCGGGTGTTGGCCCTGTGTGCCTCGGTCGTATGCAGTCCTGATTATGGCGCTCACCTGCACGGCGCCAAACATGCATACGACCATCATTGGCACCAAGGCAGAAGCGACTCTCATCGCTGAAGACGACACGTCTCCATTCGTCCCTCCATTCACGCCTGTCACGACACCACTGGAGGCGGGCTGCACGATGTTGGGGCGTGAGCGGAAGACGGCCTAACGGTGTGCGGGACCGTAGCCCAGCTTCATGGAGGCGGTTGCGAATGGTCCTCGCCGATACCCCAGGAGCAACAGTGTCCCTAATTTGCTGGGAAGTGGTGGTGCGGTCCCCTACGTCTCTGCGTAGGATCCTACGGTCTTCGCGTGCATCCGTGCGTCGTTGCGGTCCGGTCCCAGGTCGACGGGCACGTGCACCTTCCGCTGACCACTGGCGACAACATCGATGTACTGTGGAGACCTCACGCCCCACGTGTTGAGCAATTCGGCGGTACGTCCACCCGGCCTCCCGCATGCCCACTATACGCCCTCGCTCAAAGTCCGTCAACTGCACATACGGTTCACGTCCACGCTGTCGCGGCATGCTACCAGTGTTAAAGACTGCGATGGAGCTCCGTATGCCACGGCAAACTGGCTGACACTGACGGCAGCGGTGCACAAATGCTGCGCAGCTAGCGCCATTCGACGGCCAACACCGCGGTTCCTGGTGTGTCCGCTGTGCCGTGCGTGTGATCATTGCTTGTACAGCCCTCTCGCAGTGTCCGGAGCAAGTATGGTGGGTCTGACACACCGGTGTCAATGTGTTCTTTTTTCCACTTCCAGGAGTGTATTTATGAAATTTCAGTCACCAACTTTCTCTTCCAAATACGAAAATATTTTGTTGAGCCCAACCTACATAGGTAGGAATGATCATCAAAATAAAATAAGAGAAATCAGAGCTCGAACAGAAAGGTTTAGGTGTTCGTTTTTCCCACGCGCTGTTCGGGAGTGGAATGGTAGAGAGATAGTATGATTGTGGTTCGATGAACCCTCTGCCTAGCACTTGAATGTGAATTGCAGAGTAATCATGTAGATGTAGATGTAGATCTGCAAGGCCAAAGCTACATGGCACTGACACATCTTTCATATATGAAACTACAATTCAATTATTACTTCCAATTGTCTTTGCTTTCAATATTTGATAATGTAAAAGTTTTGTATATTTCCAACTGGAAAAAATTAAACAGTCATAGATACTGAAATCTTTGATAGGGAATTTGGGAACAGAACAGAAAAAAATTTAATTGTTCAGATAAACATTTCTAAAAAGTCGACATCTTTAAATAATTTGTACTTACAGAAAAACACATTTATGTAGTAATGACAACAGGTTTTACATAATTTAAAACAGCACTCATTAAACCTGAGCATTCTTCACTACACAACAGTGTGCTTCAGTGTCATTGTTGAAGCCTGTTTTTAACTCCATTGTTGCCAGTAAACTTGTCTGTCTGAAAAATAAAAACAACTTCTTCTGATCAAACAAAGTGAGCTCTTTTCAATGTCGTAAATAAAAATAAGATTTGAGTGATCCCTTTTGAGATATGACCTCTTGAAAATGAGCCAAAATCGTCTAATTAAATCTTTGAAAAGAATTTGAGCCACTTACAAAGCTTTTTGACATGCTGACAGCTGCAGGTGAGTAAATAATCAGCTTCAGAAAGTTATTCTTTCAGTAGATACAAGCCAATGAAGTATAGTCAAAATTTCTTACAACAAGAATTTTGAGCAACTTTGATAGCACATTATGATGAATTTACCATAATTTAACCTTTAGTTCTGCAACTAAGCTATTGTACCCAAAAAGTTGAACAGGGTCACAAAGTTTCAGCATGACATGTCTTTTTGATACTGAGCAATGATGAAACAAAGTTGATGATTTATTTCTTTAAGTCACAATGCCAAAAAACTAGCCTCTACAAAAAGGTGGCTCATGCTCCAACCATGCTATTGTAATCTGGCAGTGTTTCATCCTGTAAAAATTTCATCAATGTTGGAGAGGGTCAGTGGGGTCCCTTAGACTACTTGATATTGCATGACCCATCTATCTTTGAATTTAAAATGATTCCATTAGTGTCACATATAACTAACTTTCATTCAATTTAGAGAATGCCATTTCTGTATACCATAAGTGAAATTCTATTGGATCATTTTTTTTGTAACAATGGATTCCACTTCTTTAACTTCCCACAATCAATCATGACAGTTCATATTTTAAATGGAAACATAGTGAAAACAGCCCATCTATTGAATCCAGTGACCTTATACAGGGTGACCACATGATGAATTTACAGATTTTCAGGGATGATAGAGAAGGGTAAATGTATCAATCTGAGGTAAGGGACCTGGGTCCTTAAATGACCGAGTCATGCTGATACCTCTCACAACGGAATACATGTACCGATACTGTTGTTGCTAAGACTGTAGGATGGGAAACATTCAGATGTGGTGGTATGGACTAAAACAAGGGATATAACCTAGTAAATAATCATTCTAAAATGCATACCTCAAGATTTATGAACACTTGTTCACCATCAACACTGTGAAATGCATCTCTTCTACTGCAAGCTGTTTCTATATATTTGGGTAGGGTTAGTATGGACCAAAACAAGAAAAAAAGTTAAGTAAATATGGGCTCTAAAATACATTTTTTAAGAGCAATGAGCACTTGTTCACCTTTGCCACTGTGAAAACATCTCTTCTATTGAACAAGTGCTCATTGCTCTTAAATTATGCATTTGAGAGCCCACATTTACTAGAAAATTTTTTTCTTATTATGTTGCCTACCCTACAATCTTAGTAACAAGTGTACTGGTACATGCATTGCTCTATCAGAGACATCAGAACAATTTTTGCTTATAACTTTGAACTTAGTCATTTCCAGACCATGGTCCCATTACCCAGATTGATACATTTGCTCTTTTCTATCATCCCTGAAAGTCTGTAACATCATCATGGAATTACCCTGTATAACCAACCTGTGACAGTTTCCATATGTCACAACCAATCAGATAAGTATTTTTCTGTTTAATGAGAAGTTAATGCTATTCATACCTACATATTTATGAATTCATGTTATGGCAACCCGAACTTTCTTGTTTGTAAGTACCATACTTAAGACTTCATTGTCTCTACCTTTTTACTTATATTTTGTTGATAAGCTTACATATGGCACTATGTTGGAACCTGGTGCTCTGTCATAATATCTGGAGTTAGTTGCTGTGTGAGGTAAGAGTGTCATGTGGACTATTCTGTCATGGCATTATATAACAGAACAGATGGCATATACAAGTGGTGCACACTAAGGAACATATGAATAATTAAAGAGGAGAGGAGGAATTGGTACCACACTCCGATGAATTAGGAAATTGAGAATCATGTAAATGGCTTTGTAAAGTGATGGTGGTTTGCTTGTTCCCACACTTTGTGTGCTAGGTAAGAATGTGTTCACATAGTGTGGGAAATAACAATCAGCACATAACCTCAGTGACATACTCAGTAAGAAAATCTCATCCTGCTGCTTCTTATGGTTTTTTCAAGATAATCTTTAAAACAGTCTTGTATTAAATGATGAACTTTCTCATTGCAGTACTGTATTTCAAAAGCTCTCTGAATGTCTTGAGTTAAAGAAAAACTCAAACAAAAAATTCTCTTCTCATGGATCCAATTACCTCAAGCTTTAAGATATTAGTTGTGTTGGACTGATTTGGGGTATCAGTGCCTACTGACAAACATTAAAGCTGCACAGAAAAATCACGCTTATCCAATTTGTTCCATTTACACCAGTGTCACAAGGGCTGTATTACAAGCTCATGTTTGTAGCAGTAAAACATTGAAGGGTTGTGTGGTCTTAGTCCATACAGAAACTGAGTTTATTGTGCAGCTTCTCTACCTGTCATTGTAATAAAGACATCCAGTATTGTTAAAGAGTAGTAGGAAACCCTTTACTAGGTCTCTAAGAGGCACAATTACTTCAAGAATTAATGACTCAAATATTCTGTGTCTTTTGGCATCCAGAGCTTCGCATTGGAAGATTAAATTTGGTGTGGTTTCATCCCCTTCACCACATAGTCTACACTTGGTAGTTTCTTTCTGTGTACCCGTTGTGTGCAGGTGTTTCCTGAAGTTACCATGGCCAATTGTTAGTCCTACCATCTAGTCAGCCTAAATAAGCACTGAATAAATAAATGAGTTCAAATGGTCTCCTGTTCAAGCCCAGGATTGCTGAAACATGGCTTCTGCATCGTTAGCTTGCCTAGTTTTTATTTTTGGCTCTTAGTCAAGTATTCACTTTGCTGTTGCCTGCTCCAGTTCATAGTTTTGATTTTACCATCACCTTAGTGATAGTTAAGACAGGTTCTAGTTCAGCAGTGAAGCTTACTTGCCTGCTTTTTTACAATTCCAGATTGTTGTTCCACCAAGGTACAATTCTGTCTGAAAATGATGTCATAATGGCAGATGTCACTGCATCTGCCATTTCTCAAAATCTACTGGGCTGCTTATTGAAATTCTGACTTCAGGTGAGTGTGAGTTTAGGTTCTTCCTGTATGAGTTCCAGTCTGATTTCCTTGGATTCCTAGGCCATGGTCTGTTTTAATACCCATTTCAACCCCAAACTTAATATACATGTGGTCAGATAAGGATTGCTCCATCGCCAAAGTGCCATTGTTTGACATAGTGCACATTAAGTTGGACCCAAAACTTATGTCAGACACTCCTCCCTTTCTTCAATTCCTAAAGATGCATTCTGTACCCCTAATCAGAATCTCTAAATTACTCTCCAATAGCTACTCACCTTTGCTGTTGGTGTTGCTGCTTCCCCACACCAGTTTGTGTGCATTGATAAGACAACCAATCAACATTGTTCATAACTGAGAAGGAGGAGCACTGTCTTGTCATAAAAATAACACAAAGCCAATACAAATTTCCTCACGCTTCCTCCCTCATGCTATTTTGTCCTGATTTTCACAAAGTCCCTGGAACAGAAGTTCACCATTGGCATGAGTGAAATTACACTCTTCAACATAAATGCTGCGGCCACATCCACTTCCTGTCTTCCCAGATGGCAACTCAGGGCTACAGTTGCCCCCTTACTGTGTTGCAGATTTATCTACAACACTTCCAGCTGTCAGCTTTCCATCATGATTGCTTCCAATGCCCTTGATCAATGTGAAAGTGAATAATATAGTTTCGAGCCTTGCTCTTGCATTGCCTTCAGGGATTCCTCACCAACTTTCACTACAAGGTTTTCGCTGTCAGGTACAACATTCCAGTTTATTATCCTCCAGTCATTTGTTGAGACCTTTTGGTTCTGCATCCAGTCATGGTGTTGAATGGTTCTGCATGTGATCATGGTCTTGAAGAGTTCTGCTGCAGTCTTGACCAGTAATGTTGCCTCCTCCCACAGATATATCTTGGGCACTATCTCCTTAAGCCAATCCACTGTTCTCATCCACTCACAGACAAAGATTAGACCATCTTGTCCAGATAGACCATCCTGAATTTGGCGTATAGACTATTTCGACCCTCAGTATTTTAAAAGAGAGCCGACTGAACTAGCTCCTCCTGGTGCGAGGTAATGATGACCAGTGTATACCCTGTTAGGTAACCACCATCCTAAAAAGCAAGACTGCAGTACTATTATTCTGTTTTCCTATTACCTGCCTCAGATTTTTCTGGGTCCAGTTATCTGAGAAGTGGGCATATCAGACTCCTCCCTTGTTCTCTTGTTCTCCAACGTGAGGGGGAAGAGGACTATGTACCCCATTCACTCTGAAACAGCCTTTTTTTGGTAGTATTAGCTTCAAGACCTTTTAATTCCCTCCACTTATGTTTAGGAAGCCATTCATTACCTTCCTTTTCTTTTTGTTCTCTGAATAGTTTCCTCCTCTAAGCCCCAGGCAAGGATTTGATTGTGATTGAGTCCAATTTTTCAGTGACATTTCCCACACTCAATCCAGTTGTAGAAATGGCTTTCATCTACTCCATCCATGATATTGGGGTAGTGGAGGTATCATCAAGTCCCTCAGTTTTCAAATTGTTTTCCTTGTTGAGAACTGAGGTTCAGGACAACCTCAGCAGCTCCCCTTGCTGGCACAAGGCAAATTACTTGAGGAGGTCACCTAGTATCTCTGAGGTTTCATTCATGACAGTATTTGCATCTGCCATGCACCTCTCAGCACACGTCACATCACACCTTGTATTCAGTAAGGACTGTGAAATGGATGTGGAAAGAGGTGGGCATTGGGGAACACACTTTGTCAGTTTTGTCTACCGAGACCTGTCTGGGTTGGGAGATCTTGCCGATAGCTGTGCTATCGCCAAGATAGCCCTCAGCTTCAACTGAACATGCAAAACTGCCTGTCTGCATGGTCAGTGCTATGATAAGAGGGTATCCTCTGCAGAGGAAGTTCTACTTTGTGATGTTCCTGAGCTACCCAGATCAATTTACTTGAAAGTGGGTTGTGTGACCACCAAAAATTAACAATGTTAACCTCTATAAGCCACTCTTCTGTAAAAGACATCTCTGAACAAGCTGAAAAATAGTGCAGTGTTCATCCATCCTTGTTCATAGCTTAAATTGGAGTCTATGTAAGCATCTAATTTTAGATGGGTCATGAGATAATGTTGTTTCATCACAGCTGTATTTTTATCCTGTCTTGGTCCATAGATTCAACACTGTCATAGTGGCAGTATGCCTTTAAAAAATCATAAATTATCTTTGTGTTGACCTGATCGAAACAAGAATATTCAATACTCTGCGGTTTCTTTATAGAAAGTGAGTGCCTTTTCATGAATGGTTGTTGATTTTTGAATCATGATAGTAGTTTGTTTTGTTTGATGTAACACTGCTTAAAGGAAGTCCTCACCTTCCGAGGATGTAATGTTTCCAAGTAGAGAAGGAATTAGCATATTTCATCAAATTATAAGAGGTATTAGAGATAAAGTTAGTGAACTGCTTATAGATGTTGACTCTGAAATTATTGGTATATCAGAGCACCACTTAAATAATTTGACAGAGGCTTCCTTTACCAGACTACAGATTAGCTGGCTGTTTCTCAAGGAGTTCCTTGCAGGGTGGGGGAGTGGCTCTGTATGTAAAAAACAGTATTACATTTGAGTCCATAGACATATCATGACATTGCACTGAGCAGATATTTGAATGTTGCGCAGCGGAAGTTGAATTTAGTGAAACTTAACTTCTAATTATTGTTGTTTACAGGTCCCCTAACTCCGACTTCAGAGCATTTCTGCTCAAGCTAGAGAGGGTTCTTGATTCACTTTGTAGAAACTAGTTATATGTGGTGACTTCAATATTTTCATTCATTCTTCATTACTAGATGGGCATTTGGTTTGTAAATGCGTGAATGGCCTTTCAGACCGCGATGCACAAATTGTAACACTAAAAGGCTTTTTTACTCAAACCAATGTCATATTTAATTACAAACTATGTAGGAAAGTTAATCCAACAGCAATAGAGAGTTATTTAAACCTTGTCAAGGAACAAGAGTGGCAGGATGTTTATAGTGCCGATAACATAGATGAAAAATAAAATGCTTTCCTTAACACATTTCTCATGCTCTTTGAGAGTTGCTTTCTATTAGAACATTGGGATAAGGATATCATGTAGAACATAGTGGGAATTATATCAAAATGTTAGAAGTAGTCACAATCCAGCTACAGTAGCCCATTACAAACAATATTGTAAGGTGCTTAAAAATGTTATCAGGAAGGCAAAGAGTATGTGGTATGCAAATAGAATAGCTAATTCACACAATAAAATTAAAACCATATGGTCAGTTGTGAAGGAAGTGTCTGGCCAGCAGCACAAGGTCGACAATATAAAGTCAGTAGCAGTAAAAATATTTCTGTTACTGATAAATCAGAAATATGTACAGTATTTAACAGTCATTTTCTGAGCATTGCTGGTGAGTTAAATAAAAATGTAGTTTCTACAGGAAATCATGTAACTTTCTTGGCAAATGCCTTTCCGAGATTGATGTCTGAAATACTCCTCTGTGATACAGACAAGAGTGAGATTGAGTCAATAATTAAATCACTGAAGACTAAGGACTCACATGGTTATGATGGAGTGTGTAGCAGAATATTAAAGTACTGTGCTGCATATGTTAGCCCTGTATTTAGCCATATTTGTAATTTTTCCTTTAGGAATGGTCAGTTTCCTGAGCGATTAAAACACTCAGTAGTAAAGCCCCTTTATAAAAACGGAGAAAGGGATAATGTAGATAATTTTGGACCTATTTCTATGACATCATTGTTTGTAAAAGTTATTGAAAAGGCTATGTATGTAAGGATAATTGATCATTTTATATCAAATGATTTGCTATCAAATGTACAGTTTGGCTTTAGAAGTCATTTAACAATTGAAAATGCTATATTCTCTTTTCTCTGTGAGGTACTGGATGGGTTAAACAAAAGGTTTTGAATGCTTGGCATATATTTTGATTTAGTTAAGGCATTTGGTTGTGTTGATCACAAAATATTGCTCCAGAAGTTGGTCCATTTCGGAATACGGGGAATAGCTCACAATCGGTTCACCTCTTACTTTAGCAACAAGCAGCAAAAGGTCATTATTCACAATGTTGATAACGGCTGTGATGTGGGGTCTGAGTGGGGTACTGTCAAGTGGGGGGTGCCCCAGGGATCAGTGTTGGGGCCACTCCTGTTCCTTATTTATATAAATGATATGCCATCTAGTATTACAAGTAACTCTAAAATATTTCTATTTGCTGATGACACAAGGTTGGTTGTAAAGGATGTTGTGTCCAACATTGGCTCGGTTTCAAATAGTGCATTACATGACCTCAGTTCATGACTTGTAGAAAACAAACTAATGCTAAAGCACAGTAAGACTCAGTTATTACAGTTTCTAACACACAATTCAACAAAACCTGACGTTTTAATTTCACAGAATGGGCATATGATTAGTAAAACCAAACAATTCAAATTTCTAGGTGTTCAGATAGATGATAAGCTGTCATGGAAAGCCCACGTTCAGGATCTTGTTCAAAGACTTAATACTGCCATTTTTACTATTTGAACGGTATCAGAAGTGAGTGATCGTTTGACACGAAAATTAGTTTTCTTTGCTTATATTCATTCACAATTGTCATATGGTATTATATTTTGGGGTAACTCCCCCATTCTAAAAGGATATTTTTGTCTTAGAAACGGGCGGTTCGGGCAATAAATGGTGCTAGTTCACGAACCTCTTGTCGACCTCTGTTCACGAATCTGGGTATTTTGACGTTGGTGTCTTAATACGTATATTCCTTGTTGTCATTTCTTGTTACCAATATTAGTTTATTCCCAAGAAAAAGCAGCTTTCACATGGTTAATACTCGGCAGAAATCAAACCTGCATTTGGATTGGACTTCCTTAACTCTTGTGCAAAATGGTATGCAGTATACTGCTGCATCCATTTTCAGTAAGCTGCCACTTGAATTCAAAAATCCTATCAGTAATCCATGTGCTTTCAAATCGAAACTGAAGAGTTTCCTCATGGGTCACTCCTTCTATTCTGTCGAGGAGTTCCTTGAAAAATTAAGCTGATTTTTATTGTATTGCTGATAGCGTTTACTTAAACTTATGGAGTTACTTTGTTACGGTTCATGAACATTTATTTTTATCTGTTATTAGGTTTATGTTGTAATTTCTTGTACTGACACCTTCCATGACCTTGGAGATCTGATCCTCAATTTAGTCCTACGGAACTTGATGAGTAAATAAATATAAAAACTCCATAGTATGCAGCACATCTTCAGAGGACATCTTTCATTTCATTTCATTTATTCCATATTTAATGATCTGTTACTTAATATTTTACAGCATGCCATACATGTTATAGTTTTAATCATGTAATAACATAAACTGTTCCATATTACAAGCAAATATTGTTTTTAGCAAAGACAACTCAAAAGTAATAATAATGACATAAATGCATAGACTTCTGTAGCCAGAGCCCGTTGACATAAAAGTTTTCTGAAGATAATACCACATCATAATATAAAACTCTATACTAGACTAACCAATGTTTTGGCCACAGTTACAGTGGAATTATGGGGTAGTATGATACTCTGAAAACTTTTATGTCAACTCATAGTAATGAGTTACAAATTAAATTAAGTAAAATATAAACTGCAAATTAGTTAAAGGAAACAGAGCATATTAAGTAAAATTGTTAGTAATATAGAAGAAAAGAACAGGAAGATAGGAAAGGATGAATAAGATTCTTACCCACCTCAGGGAATGATCAGAATGGAAAGCATCAAGCCTTTTCTTTTAGATTTGTCATTACAACTATTATATATAATTTTGCTGTATATTAATGGTTAGTTTCTTAAATTAGCTACACTTTTGATTGGCCCTTACACAACAATAGCTGGCCACTGTCTACAGAAGACAGTTTAAAGAAAATTGTTATAGTAGTTACTGTTTTCAATACTTTATGGGGCATGTCAGGGATGCAGATGTGAAAATGGGATCATTGTGTATTGCATTTGTGACCTGCGTTTTATTTATTTGTAAGTTTCTATGTAAATGTGTTTGTATATTTTTGTCTCTAATGCTATTTATATAAATAAAAACGTAAATGCTCATTTTTACAAGGTTGTAAATCTCCTTAAATTCTTGACTGATTGCCTTGAAATCTTAACACAGTATTGTATTCAAATAGTTATTTATTTTTTATTTATTTATTAATTTGTTTAACCTGGCAAGATTAGGGCCATCAAGCTCACTCTTACATCTAACCAGGCATTCTACTTATTTTACTTTCCTATATTTTAGTAGCCATGTTAAACTACATCTAGTACAAAAGTGAAATAAACAATTACAAAGGCACACTTGGAACTATACATACATATGCAGTTTACATTCATAGATGATAAGTACTGCTATAATTAGACATTATGAAAGAGACAGATTTTAGATAGGAGTGCTAGCAGTAGCGAGTATGAGGAAGACTGATGGTGAAGGGAGGAGAAAATAGAGACATGATGAAACATAATTAAGGAAATATAAAGAAAAAGAAGATTGTGTGGCTAATAGAGATAGATGAAGAGGAAGAAGAGAAAGGAGCAAGATAGGAGACTCTAGCTTTGCCATTTCGCAGAGGGGAGGATTGGCCTTGTACATTAATTTTGTGGGAAAGATTATGAGGATGATAGTAGGAAAGGCTTCAGCTTCTTCTTAAAAGCAGCAGGGAATTGAATTTTGTGCAAGGTAATGGGCAGTTTGTTCCAGAGGCAGACAGTGTCAACTGAGAAGGAGTTTGCAAAAGTTTTTGTTTTATGAGTGGGCACAGTTAGGAGACCAAGTAACACTGACCTCATGTTTCGATTACGATAAGATGAAAGGTGTTTAATCTCTGAAGCAAGGTACTGGGCTGCTTGCACGATGAGGAGTCAGTGAAGTAGACATAGAGTGTGGTAGTCATGCAATTTGTCCTGCCACAGCCACCCTAGCTGGGAGTATGAGGCACTAACATGATCATATCAGCGAATGTTGCTGGTGTAACACACACAGGCACTCGTGGTTAGTTCTAACTGTCTTTTGTTTTCACTACTCATGCCTTCTTAATAGTGGAGGTTCGGTAGAACGAGTGATTGCACGAGCTGGCATTTCACGTCCTGTGGAAATACGTTCCAAAACTTTTTGAGAGCATAGAGACAAGCGGATATCTTCTGGCACACTGCGACTGTATTTTCTGCCCAGTTGAGATGCTCATCCAAAGTTACACCCAAGTTCTTAACTGTTTTCTGTATGGTATTGGAATACCATTGCACAGAATAGGTGGCAGCTGTTCATAGAAATCAGAACTTATTAATTTCTGATGGGCTATTAAGATTAGTTGTGTCTTTCTTGTATTTAGTTTAAGCCACAGGTTTTTCACCCATGTCACTACTGAAGACAGATCATCATTCATCTGAGCGATTACAGTGTTTATATCTTCAGGTCTGATGCTTAGGTGGAGCTGGAGGTCATCGGCATAGAAATGATATTTGTCATAAAAGCTGAATTCCTGCAGGTGTTCAGTGATTTGATCATGAACAATATATTCAAGTGCTTTGGAAACAGTAGGCAGTATGCTAATTGGTCAGTAATCACTAGGCAGTTGTGGGTTTTCGATCTAAGGGATGGGTCTAATTATGCTTCTTTTCCATGCAGTGGTGTATACTCCGTTCATAAGGGAAAAATTAAATATGTCAGTTAAGACAGGTACTAAGATATCGACAACATTCTTAATCATGGTTATACTGATACTGTCATTGCCAATCACATCAGAAGAGATTTTCATTATTGCTTTTCTTGCCGTATTAAAAATACGCACATGTTTATAAAAATATATGTTTAGTATTTTAAACATAGCTGCGCAACAGCAACGGTTCCACGTAATAAGACTAAAAACAGCTGACCAGTTGCAATGGATAAAGTAATCTTTACCTAGGTTTCGACAGATTTAAACCTGTCTTCTTCAGAAGGCGGCAGTATTACATTAATATGGAATGATGTATCATTGTCGTTTTTACAAATATCTGTATAGATCCATCAGTCCAAAATAAAATATAGCCTTGAAAATAGGGTTTGTCATGTAAATAAAAATTAGTACATGGATGTAGCAGAGCTCATAAGCGACTGAAGAAGACAGGTTTAAATCTGTCGAAACCTAGGTAAAGATTACTTTATCCATTGCAACTGGTCGGCTGTTTTTAGTCTTAATATATGTTTATATATCATATGATGTTCTTGTAGGTGTATTAAAATGCATGTGTATTCAAATTCAATATTGTGTCAAAATTTTGAGGCGATTTGTGAAGAATTGGAGATTTAAGATTTTGAACAAATGAATATTTACATGTGTATGAATAAAAATGTAAATGTATGTTTGTTCAGAATCTTAAAATCTTTGAATGTTCTACACTGATTGCTTTGAAATTTTGACACAACAGTGCATTCAAATACACATATATACCTACTTTAATACATATAATACATAAATATATATATCAATATAATAGAAGGAAACATTCCACGTGGGAAAAATTATATATAAAAATGGATATGTGCGTGTGTGCGAGTGTATACCTGTCCTTTTTTCCCCCAAAGGTAAGTCTTTCCGCTCCCGGGATTGGAATGACTCCTTACCCTCTCCCTTAAAACCCACTTCCTTTCGTCTTCCCCTCTCCTTCCCTCTTTCCTGATGAGACAACAGTTTGTTGCGAAAGCTTGAATTTTGTGTGTATGTTTGTGTTTGTTTGTGTGTCTATCGACCTGCCAGCACTTTCGTTCGGTAAGTCACCTCATCTTTGTTTTTATAAATATATATATAATATACATAGGGGAAACATTATTACCAAAAGTGTTAAGTTCTTGACCTAATTATTTTAAATTTTTACTCTCACTCCCTCACTCACTCTTTAGCTTATGGTTCAAAACTACTACAGAATCAGAATTTACAGTAACAACAAAAAAGACTTGAGATCAGAGAGAAGGGGGAATAGGAGCTGGAGAGGTGTGTGGATGGAAATTGTCATAAAAAGCAGAAAGGGGAAGATGGACAGAGAGGGGGGGGGGGGGGGCAGGAGGAGATAGAGAGAGAGTGGGGAGGAGAAGATGGACATAGAAAGGGGGAGGAGGTGATAGGCAGGGGAAAGGGAGGCAGGGGGAGGTAGAGAGAGAGAGGGAAGGAGGGAAAGATGAACAGAAAGATGGGGAGGAGGTGATAGACAGAGAGGGTGGAAGGGAAGGAGGAAATAGGCAAAGATAGGGAGAGGAGGAGGTTCTCAGAGACAGGGAAGAGGTGATTACGATGTATATACAATTTTCATGCAGATTAGAAATGTGTGCTTTCTCTTTTTTTCCTTTTCTATTTAACCAGACTGAGCCACAGCAATGCATGGCCAAGAACAGTTATACATAAGCATGTAGTTTTATAGATACACATGTTATGTGTTACCTTGTCTGAATGTGTGTGTGCTTCATCTTCTGTTTCTGTATCACATACCAGGTGGTTATAACTACATGCAGGTACTCACAGAGGGCCAGAGTGGGCTGCAATTATCATATGGCAGAGAAACTTGGTAGATATGCTAATGCGTTTGTGCGGAACCGATATATGATGGAAGAAAATTAGTTCCAATTTTGACCACCAGTTGCAAATCTGAAGCTGTTTACTGTTCCAAACAATGGAAACACTTGGTGGGAATATCAACTGTGTGGGAAAAGATAGATTACTGCTTACTATAAAGAATACATTTTAAGTTGCAGACAGGCATGATTAAAAGACTCTTACATAAAGCTTTTGGCTACAGCCTTCATCATCAAAAGAGAAATACACAATTCATACACATAAGTGAGCACACTTCATGCACATGATTACCAACTCCAGCTGTTATGGCGAGAATGCAACTGTCACATGGGACACAAACAACAATCCAGTGGGGGCAGGGAAGGCGATGGAGAATTGATAGTAGTGTGTGGGTGGGGGCATAATGAACACTGTCTGGCAGAGTGTGCAGGGATTAGATTGCCAACAGGCACAGCATCAGAAGGTTGTGGTGGAGGGAGGTAGATTAGATTAGATTAGATTAATTATTCATTCCACAGACCCATAAAAGAGGGAATCCTCCTGGGTGTGGAACATGTCAGATAAAAACATTGCAAAAATGTAATTAGAAAAACTTGAGTTTCATTAATTTTAATGATCCTCTGTCAATGAACAGTAAAATTATATACATGAATTAAATATAAACTTCTAATATTTACAGGTTTAATACTTACATCTGCTTTCATTAAAACCATCATTCAGACATTTGCTAGTTTCCTGGCTATTACAACCAAGTATTGACAAAAATTAAAGTAAATTATCCATTTCAGTGATCCTCAGTGAAGAACAGTCAGATTATGTACAAGATTTAAAATTAAACTTCCACTATTTACAGACTTAAGACTTACATCTGCTTTCCATACATCCATCATTCACACAGTAGGTAGTTACTTGGCTGTTACAACCAAGTATTGTCAACAATTAAGGTATAATAAATTTTCATTAAAATAGTCTACTGCACTTGTTGAGAAACTCATGGATGGAATAGAAGGAGTTGGCCACAAAAATTCTTTTAAATTATGTTTAAATTTTGCCTTGTCTGAAACTAAACTCTCAAATGGTTGCTGGTAAATTATTGAAAATATGCGTTGCTGAATACTGGACTCCTTTCTGGGGAAAAAGGAGCAAAACAGGAGAAGAGCTGTCCTCAGGTAGCCAGGCTGTATGTCCGATACAGCTGGGCCACCCAAGGACATTGTATCTGTAGTGACAAGAACTCCCTTGCTCAGTTTGCTGAGGATCTCACCAAGGCCTTCACACACAGTCACCATCCCCCGGACCTAGTCCATACACTGATCTCCGGCGCCATTTCCCTTCGCACTCCAAATCCTCCCACCACCCCTAAGAACCAGCCACAAAGGAGTGCCCCCTTCGTCACCCAACACCACCCCAGACTGGAACAGCTAAACCACATCCTCGCCAGAACTTTAGTCACCTATCATCATGCCTTGAAATGAGTGACTCCCTATCTTAGGTCCTCCCCACCCCTCCTAAAGTGGTGTTCCATTGCCCACCCAACCCCCACAACATCCTAGACCACTCCTACGCCACTTGCAATCCGAACCCCTTGCCACAAGGATCATATCCCTGTAGAAGACCCTGTTGCAAGACCTGCCCAATCCACCCACCTAGCAATTCCTGTTTTAGTCCTGTCACATGTTTATCCTACCCCTTAAGGGGCTTGGCCACTTGTGAAAGCAGCTGTGTCATTTACCAGCTCTGCTGCAATAATTGTACAGCTTTTTGTATTGGTATGGTTACCAACCAACTATCCACCAGGATGAATGGCAGCTGCCAAACTGTGGCTAAGACCACCCTGTGGCATAACATGCAGCTGAGAATAACACACTTCATTTCAGCAGTTGCTTCATTACCCAAGCCATCTGGATCCTTCCCTTCACCACCAGCTTTTCTGAACTGCACAGATGGAAGTTATCCTTACAACTCATTCTCCACTCCCATAATTATCCCTGCCTCAGCTTGTGGTGACATACTGTCCACACAATCTCCACCCAACAGCTTCCACCCCCTCCGTCCTATCATCTCCTCCCCATTCTCGTCTCCCACGCTCTTTATTTGCCATCCTCTGTCAATGCACCTGCCCATCTTTCCCCCTCCTTCTTTTCCCCCTTTTTCCCCACCTCCCTGTCCCAGAACACTGCCCCGCAACCTCCTGATGATGTGCCTGTTAGCATTCTACACACTCCAATGGACAGTGTTTGTCTTGCCAGCCATCCATATACTATTATTCCTTCTCCTTCACCTTCTTTACAGTAAATAGCACACTACCTTTTCCTACATTGCTATATATTATTTGTATGATGGTATGACATCCATGCTGTTATTAAACAAGCCATAACATGTGCAAACACTATGGCTGTTGAGAAGAGAGATGGTGTACTGTTAGTAACACTGTTTTATGTGAATGGCAGCAATTACAGTGCTTCATTGAGAGAGTATAACTGACTGAGAGGTCTGAGGACAGGCCTGATGTCATTAAATGTCTTAAAGATGATGATGATGATGAAATTCAGAAACATAGGTGAGCTTGGAAAAAGAAGAAGCTCTATTCCAGTGGAAGTTGTTGATGAGATTGCTGTTACTGTAGGTGACAATGCACCATGTTCCCTGGGTTGTACTAGTGCTCATTCAGTGTCAGCAGTATGGATAGTTTTGCAGTCTATATTACACTGGTATTTGTACAAGATCCAGATGGTTCATCAAGTGAAACTTCATGGTTTGCAGCAATGTTGTGAATTTACTTTTTGTTATATGGCACGGATTGAAATTTATGACATATGGCTGGGCAATATTCATGGAGTGATGAAGCTCATTTTGCACTACAGGGTGCAGTGAATAGACAGAACTGCTAAATTTGGGGTACTGTTAAACTGTGTGTTGTGCACGAATTGCTGTTGCTCTCACCCTACGTAACTGTGTGGTGTTGATTCACAAGCATCTTTATGCTCAGTCCATTCTTCTTTGACGAGGATACTCCCACAGGACTTGTCAACTGTATCATGATGTCTACACATTATAGCATGTGATTCCTGCTATGGAAGAGCACATTTGTGTGGAAACCACTGTTTTTATGCAACATGGGGCAACATCTCATGTCACTTGTCCAGTGAAAAATCTGATTGATGTGACCTTCCAAACACATGTTATCTCCAGAGGTTTTCCATATGCATAGCCTGCAAATTCATCTGATTTGCATCCGTGTAGTTTTGGCTCTGTGGATATCTAAAAGAATGCCTTTATCAGTACACATTCAGTCTGTACCTCATCTGAAGACAGAAACACATTGCTCAGATTTCACTGGAACTGCTGCAAGCATCTGCTGATCACATCATTTTATGGATGACCATCTCATCAATGTTTCCATTGCTCATATTGAACAAATTGTGTAAGTGGTGGTTAATAATAAAATAAACATTGTGCCTTTTTCACTTGCTTGATCTTTTCTGCCCACAGGCTATTCCTAATCCATTACATGTGGAATATTTCTATTCATCAGTCCTGCACTCACAGTATCAGATTTGCATCTGGTGGCCAAATTTGGAACTAATTTTTTCTAGCATAAATCGATTTCACATTAACGCATTAGCATATCTACCAAGTTTTGCTGCAATAAGGTAATTACAGTGCACACTGAACCTCTGAGAAAAGCTGCACTTTACTTATAACCACCTGGCATAATGTTTCAGTTTCTGCTTATATTTTCTTTTGGTTTCTTGTTGAAATCAAATAATTAGTTTATCATATTAATACTTTTGTTTATTTTAGAGAATATTAGATAAACTTCATTGCTTTTTTGGAATTCTGTCTATGTTATGAAGTCCACTTCCATTTAATTTTTGTTACAAATGTGTTAGTGAGTGAGGTGTGTTTAACACTGAATCCCCAAAGAAGCCAATCAACTCTAAATATGATTTTAATTGGTTATTATACATTGGTTCTGAATTTCATGTGATCACTACTAATCAATGGGAATCTGCTGGTATGGCTTGAGTGTTTACATTGTCTCCTAAAAACTTTATTTCTTCTCTTTCAAATTGTAATTTGCACAGTTTTGTAGGGACTCCATGGTAATACAAGGGAGTTGATAACTTATGTAGTATATGATAGTGTTCTTCTCATGGTTTGGGTGTTATGACCACATCTTCTACGTAAATTAATAGTTTTTCTTCAAGATCTAGGCCTGCAGCTTGTTCCAATGCTTTTATGACTGTTGAAACTGAAACATTTAATATGAAACGCAAAACTGTAAATTGAAAGCACTTTCTTTTGAATAAAAATGCTGTATATTTAAGATTCTTGTGCCAATTGCACCTGATAATAAATGAATTAGATTATGTGAAGAAAAAGCTGTTGATATCTGTAGGATATTGTCATCGTCTTCAATCCAAGGATTAGACTGATGCAGCTAGTCTTGCTAATCTGTCCTGTGCAAGCTTGTTCATCTCAAGAAAACTAGTGCCTCCTACATCCATTTGAACCTATTTACTGTTGACAACACTTGGTGTGCCTCTACATTTTATATCCCCACACTTCCCTCCATTACCAAATTGTTGATTCCTTGATGCATCAGGATGTTCCTATCAACCAGTCACTTCTTTTAGTTAAATTGTGCCATAAATTTTTTTTCTCCACGGTTAATTTCAGTACATCTTCATTAGTTATCCAGTTTGACCACTCTAATTTTCAGCATTATTCTGCACCAATACATTTAAAAAGCTTCTATTCTCATCCTGTTGTAACTGTTTAGCATCCACACTACACTTCTGCACAAAACCACACCTCAGACAAACAGCTACTGAAAATATTTGTTAACACTGTAATATATATTCAGAACTTCTTTTCTTGCTGTTGCAATTTCGCATTTTATATCCTTTCTATTTCTTCCACCATCACTCATTGTGCTGCTCAAATAACAATACTCATCTACTGCTACCGAATTACCTGAGTTAATTTGATTACATTTCATTAATCTAATTCTACTTTTGTTGATGTTCATCTTGTAGTGGTTCTTCAAGGCAATATGTATTCCATTCAGCTGTTCTTCCAAGTCTTTTGTCATCTCTGACAGACTTGCAATGTCTTGACAAACCTCAAAGTTTTAATTTTCTTTCCTGAACGTTAATTCCCTTTCAAAACCTCTCCTTTTCCTTCACTGCATGTTCAGTGCTGAATAACATCAAGGATATGATCAATCCCTTCTCATCACCTACGAATGCTATAACTGAAAATTGTGCAGGTGGGAAATGTCCCTGCAGTATATCCTACATTCTCATATGTCTTTTCCTCCTCCCACTCTAGCACTACACAGTCTTTGTTCCCCCAACATGCCCATTAGTTTTTCCTCCCTCCTCTGCTTCTCTCTTTTTCCTTCCCCCCCTCCCATCCTCATCCCTCCCAGCAGCACTCATAAGCGGCACTACACTTGCCCTCCTACTATTCCTCCCACCCCAGCCTCCTCCTTACCCACACCATCCACAGATTGCTAACCCTCCCCCTCCACAATCAGGTATAGCTGCTAGATGCAGTCTGCCCTTAGCAGTCAGAGGCAGTGGTCATATGTGAGAGAATTGTGCTTGTGTGAATGTGTGTTTGCCGCGCGGGATTAGCTGAGAGGTCTAGGGCGCTGCAGTCATGGACTGTGCGGCTGGTCCTGGTGGAGGTTCGAGTCCTCCCTCGGGCATGGGTGTGTGTGTTTGTCCTTAGGATCATTTAGGTTAAGTAGTGTGTAAGTTTAGGGACTGATGACCTTAGTAGTTAAGTCCCATAAGATTTCACTTACATTTGAACATTTTTTTGAATGTGTGTTTGTTTTCTGACTTAGAAGAAGAGCTTGTGGTCAAAAGCTCAAATTTGTAGCACTCTTTTTGTTGTAGTCTGCAATTCAAAATCTTCTCTATATGGTGAGCAGCAATCTACCTTTCCATAACATTATAGTTACTCCAGCCTAGATTTTCCAGTATTTGATTTGTCTTACCATTATGCCATCTACTTGAAACCTTCCAGTATTTCCAGGTCACTTCCACATTTACCACCTTCTGCAAAAATTCTTAAACCACCATTTGATGTTCGCTATGATTAAACTGTTCTTTGAACAAAAGTTTTCTAGGCAACTTCCCCTTTATCTCCTTTCCCATCCAGTCCTTGTAGTGCTATTGAATTCCATTCTCCCTTCATAGTAAAATCTCATCTCCCTTAAATATTTGAATAATTTCTTTTATCTCATAATTTCTTCCTTCCAGCTCTCATCACCTGTGGAGCTAGTAGGCTATATGGTACTGTCGAGTTTGTTTGCATGGCCATCCTCCGCAGCAAGCACAGAAAGCAGATCTATATCAATTACTGTGAAACACTTTTGATGGCAGATACACAGGACAAACAGGCAGAACATTTGATGTCAGATACAAAGAACATATGATAGCATGGAAGAATGTGAAAAACCACTCCACATTTGCACAATACCTAGAGAAGAAGACGTGAAAATAGTTAGGACCATCAATAAAGAACACCTCCTATTCCTGCAACAAAACTACCACATACAGAAAACCAATCAGAAATCCCAGTTGAATGATCAAGTACACATGACAAACAACTTATTGTTTACACTAATAAGTAAAATAATAGAGCAACACTACAATAGAGGTCTATTATCACAGTAATAGTAACAATACCACCCGAACCCTTTCCATTCACTCATGTGTGAATCTTTCCACAAAATATTTAAACCAAAACTCAAATCAGCTGAACAACCATTCTCTGACAGCTATTACATTTGTATTCAATATTCTACAACCATACACTCTCTCTCGTGTGTGTGTGTTTGTGTGTGTGTGTGTGTGGGGGGGGGGGGGGGGGGGGGAGAGAGAGAGAGAGAGAGAGAGAGAGAGAGAGAGAGAGGGAGGGAGGGAGGGAGGGAGGAAGATGTTAGTTTGCAGCATATAGTTTGTTAGGTTGGCAACATGTATGTAAACAAGCCAAACAGGATGAGACACTTAGTGAACTCAAAGTAGCTACATCTTGAAGTCACAGTTTTGGATCAAATATCTATAATTAGTAACAGAAGACTGATAGTGCATCATAACAAAAAAGGCAAACAAGATGAAAAGTGGGAAGAAAAAAGTCCAGAACATAAAAATATACTTATGTTTTGTAAACAGAGCTGTTGTGCAACCTCCAGCATGTGGCCAGATGAGAGGAAATGCAGATGCCAACTAAAAACATGATGAACTGTAAGTAATCATGTATTTACATAAAAAATTAGATGTGAACTGTTTTATAATCTACAAATAACACATATAAAAACAAAACTGTATCATTCTAGATCCCAATGGTGATGCATTAAAGTGAAAAAAGGTAAAACACACTTGAGAGAAATAAAATACAGTGCAGCAAGAGAAGGCCTTTTTTGTGTATCTTATCTTGGGTGTAATAATGAAGGCACTCTGTTATTCATATTAGCTTCTAGTTTCTTATCAATTATTAGAGTCTGTCCTGCATTACTGCTGTTATCATATCTGTATATAAAAATATTTTTATTTTTATCAGTGGAAAAATCCAGGATGAAATAATGACAATACTGTATTATGAAAAGGATAGAGTGCTACTCACCATATAAAGGAGCTGTTACATTGCAGAGAGGCACAACAGGAGGACTGCTAAACAAGAAAGCTTATGGCCAAAAGCCCTTCTTCTGAATTAAACAGCATACACACACACACATTCACAGAAGCACAACTCACACACCCATTTATTTCTGTAAGGCAGTGTGGTTTCCTTATGATCTAAAGTATATTAATTGTAATGTATAAATTTTATATATTAGGCCGGTGTATAAGTTTGTAGTATTTTTCCATATGTGTAATAAACACAACATATACATACCACAGAGACTTTAATCAACAATAATAATTTCTCCTTCACTATTTCCAAGAATATGCCTATGCTGGGATAAATTTTTGTTTCTGCGATTGTAGGAATCACGTGGTTTTGGGACAAAGGACTCATTGAGCCATATTTGGAACACATTTTCATTTGGAAAGCAAGTTTCTTGAAAGTTTTTCAATAGAGAGTGGAATAGGTGAAAATCTGAGGGTGCAAGATCAGATGAATAAGGTGGCTGCAGAATGACTTCCCAACCCAGCTCCTGTACATTGTTTTTTGTCAGTATAGCAGAATGTGGGAAGAGATTGTAGAAGAGTAGCATCACTTCACATAGTCTTCCTACTTGTTCTTTGATTTGCATCTGTGAGACATCTCAGTTGTTGACAACAAATGTCAGCAATGACAGTTACACCTCAAGGAAACCATTGTAGTACACCACACTGTTGTTGTTCCACCAGATGCATAACATTATCTTTTGTGGATGCATGCAGGTCTGTGTATTGGGAAGTTGCTGCATTGTTTGGGTGCAACTATTCATTTCTTTTCCTTATGTTAGCATAAAGACACAATTTCTCATCACCAGTAATGATGCAGGATAGGAATGGTCGATATCTTTCATGAGCCAATTGATAATGAGCAAGCAGAGATGCACATATGGCCACCCCCTGATTTTTGTGATTTTGGTATAGAGCATGTGGTACCCATATAATCGATTTTTGAACCTTCCTCATTGTATGCAAATGTCACATGATGGTGGAACGATAACAGTTTATTGCATCTGAGAGTTCTCAAGTACACTGATTAGGATCATTGTGGAATAATGATCTTCATCAGCTGCAGAGGTCTTCCTGAATGTGGAGAGCCACTAATGTCAAAACAATTCTCCTTAAAATGAGAAAATTGTTTCCTTACCTTTTGCCGCCCAGTGGCATTATCCTCATACCTGGTGAAATTGTTTCTGGGTGCTTCCACTGCTGTCAGAAGAATATGTCAGAAATATTCAGATTTCTCCACTTGTCACTCAATTTTCTAGTGTTCAAGGCTCCACTCACTATCTCCAAATGACAAATGACAACATAGAAACTCAAATAGCAACAGTGAACTACAAATAAAAATGATAATTGATAAATAAACCCATAGCAACTGGAATACCAGCATAAAAAACAAAAACTTTATGAACTTATGTACCAACCTAATATTATTGTCTGTCTTGATGTTCACATTTTGCACATTGCATGTGGACTTCCCAGTGCCACTTGAGGAAGTAACATCATAACTACAATCTTAATGTAATCTGTTGTTGGCTGGCTGGCTTATGTAATCTGTATGTTTGCTGATTTTAAAAAGCATATAAATTTTTAGACTTGGTTTCTTCTTTTCATGCTATATGACTACTTATCTTTGATAAATGGGATAAATTTGATGTTTATTTTCTTTTGTCTGATAGTAATAAATATTCATTTGTTAAAAAGGCCAATTCCTTGTGTTACAGGTAGTGTATTCTCCCTGACTGCAGCACTGGAGTCTGTTATGCCATTGGTAGCATCGCCTCTCTACACAGCTGTGTACAATGCCACCATTGCAAGTTTTGCTGGAGCATTCTACCTGATGTCTGCAGTTTTCTACACTGTTAATGTTGGACTCTCATTGTAAGTACTCAAATTTGGTACAACTGAATTTGATATAAATATTTACCCACACATTGTGGAGGGAGTCACAGGTGACTCTTAATGTCAATAATAGTAAATGTTCCAATATAATTATTAATCAAGAAAGGGCAGGGATAGCATAAAAAAGAATCCATACACATTTGTGTGTGTGTGTGTGTGTGTGTGTGTGTGTGTGTGTGTGTGTGTGTAATGCTTGATCGTAAAAAAAAGAGGCTCTGGTACAGTGATATTCTGTGTGAGTTTTTGAAATTTGGAGTCTTTAAATGTTATTTTATTGCTTTTCTGAGGAGTTTGGAAGTGTGAATACAAATTTGTTTTACATCACTTCAACATCAACAAAATTTCTATTGTATCACATCTCAAATTCTGCAGTTCTGATCTTTTTTTTAGTCAGAGGTACTGAGTATAGAAGTAGTGTAGCCTATGACGTGCGAATACCCAGACTTTATTCACCCAGTGTTTGAGAATGAGAGCACTTAGTTACTTGCAACAAACTTTACACATAATTTCAAACATTTATGAAATTTTTTCTCTGTGACAACTGCCACAAAAAGATTAAATGAAAAAATTTATCACTTACTACATTTTTGATCTCCATGTAGTGAAACTGCTGCATTATATGTGATATTGTAATTTATTACTTATTTACTTCTAATTGTATTTGCAACAAATTTTGCAGACAGTATTCCCCTCTACCATTGAATGTATCTGCAAATTAGTATCATTGTATGACAGATAGTTCAGGAGATATGATGCCATAAACACTGAGATGCTCGAAAAACTGCTGCATCTTGCATGATGTTCAAATGTATTACCTCTTTGCTAATAACTCTATTCACAACACATTTAGCAGGCCATATCCGCATATGGTGCTGCATGTACCTATGAAATTATATAAGGGATGATCAAAAAGCTTCCATTTATGGCCACGGCTATAGCAGATGTGCAACAGTGTTTCTGATGTGGGTATATAAGCACCAACAAGTAGGCTAGGGATTAGTGCGGCAGTCATGTCCCTCTGATATCCTTGTGGTAAATGCAGAAATGTGAACTATGATGACATTATCAACAAATGCGTCCATACAGGACCAACAAGCAGTTACTCTTTCTTGGTGGCTGTAGGACAAACTGTGGTAGACATCTATTGGAAAATGAAGAATGTGGGTGCGCAGCGTGTCTGTCGAAAACCACTGTTCGCTGAATGGTGCGCCAAGAGGTGCTGCTACTTCATGATAGTGCATGTCCCCATATCACAAGTTTTGCAATGCAGAAGTTATACCAACTCAAGTGGGGGACACTCAAGCACTTGCCATATAGTTTCACTTATGTTGGGGTTGGGTTATTTGGGGGAAGAGACCAAACTGCGAGGTCATTGGTCTCATCAGATAAGGGAAGAATGGGGAAGAAACCTGGCCATGTCCTTTCAAAGGAACCATCCAGGCATTTGCCTGAAGCGATTTTGGGAAATCATGGAAAACCTAAATCTGGATTGCCGGACGCGGGATTGAACCATCATCCTCCCGAATGCGAGTACAGTGTGCTAACCACTACGCCACCTCGCTTGGTTCCCCCTTACATGATTATCATATCTACAGTTTCTTAAAAAAGTCCTTGAAGGGTTGTAGATTCCTGTTGGACAAAGATGTGCAGCAGGCAGTTAAGGACTTCTTCATGCGAAGTGCGTGATGATTTTCTTCAACATGGTGCTTCTTGGGGGTGATTGCCTCAGTGCTCACAGTGACTTTGCCTGTGTGGCATACTGATTCTGGACTGTATGGCTTTTGAACAAAAGGTTTTTGATTGCCCCTTATATCATTGTGTGACATTCAGTTTAGGAGATATGACATCATAGACATTGAACTACATGGAAACAAAACTGCAGGGTGAAATCTTTCCCTCAGTTCTTCCCACATATGGACATGTCACATATATTTAATATATTTTTACATAAATGTCATGTATACACACATATTACTACCTGGGAAAAGATACTGTGCGGGTAAGACCCAGCAGTGTCCTAGTGTAGGAGTGATAATGTGGTGAGAGAAAGGGGGAGGACATGAACAGAAAGTGGGGGTGGGGGTAAGGAGAACATGTTCATAGGTAGTGAGGAAGAGGAGGTGGATAGAGAGCTAGGGAGAGGGGAAAATGGACAGAGAAAGAGAAGAGGAAAAGGTAGACAAAGGGTGGAGTAGAAGGAAATGGGTAGAGGAAAGAAAGAGGAGGACCTGGGCAGAGAGAGAGTGGCGCGGGGGGGGGGGGGGGGGGTGGAAGGGGGGAGGTGATAGGCTGAGATATAGGGAGGAGTAAATGGACAGAAAAAGAGAAGGGGAAAGAGGAGTGGAGGAGATGGACAGAGAGGGGGGGGGGGAGGGGGCAGGAGTAGCATATGGGCAGGGGGAGGAGCAGGAGGATATGGACATAGAGAGGGAGGGGTTGGAGAAGGTAAACAGAGGTTGAAGGGATGAGAAGAAGAGGGACAAAGAGGAGGGCAGAAGAGATGGACAGTAAGATGGGGGGGGGGGGGGGGGGAGAGATGGGTTAATGGAATTGTTGGAATGCATACATACCAAGGCAATGTTGAGTACACATCTAGATCTAGTTTATGAAATAACAGTCCAGCTAAACAGACACTAAAAAGAATCAAGTTCCAGCAAACTGGTTCTTGATAAATGGGCTGTCAGTAAACTTTGATGAATCTCAATACAAGCAATTTTGTAATAAACAAGAGCTGGAAACACCATTACCCCTGCCTTCCCACCTAAGAATGAGTTAATGACTGAAAATGAATACAGTGATGGACGTGCCACAACAGAGAAGGAAGATTACTTTCTCATCCAACATCCCAAGGTTCCAATCTCGAGATCTCAAGGTAATTGAAGTTTTCTCGGCATGCACCCCAGGTACACTAAACACTATTGCTTTCTATACTGGTATGTCTACAGAGATAGAAAAATGCACTATTGGGTACAACAATCACCTATCAAGGAGGAACACTTCTGCCTTTACAAAACCTTTACAAAAAGAACTTACACTACACATTTAATCGGTCTCATCAAAAGCTTTGTGGAAACCGTGGACAAAGGGCACATGAATTCATGTACATATGCAGCTGAGAGAACTTTTCATTAGTAATTCAAGTAAGAAGAGAGGAAAGAATATTTGTAGGACTCCATATTAAGAGAAGCCACATAGCTATCTTTCACAAGTGTCTTTGAAAAGGTAGTAGGTGTAATGAACCACTTCCATGGTCCACCATTGAGAGGTGGGAGAAACATTGCTTTGGTTTGCCAGGGTGGCATAAGTAATCTCCCACCCAGATTTTACTGACTGATTGACAGGCTAGTAAGTGAAATTATGCATTGTACATGGTTTGTTGCCACACTCTCCGATGAGGGAGAGCCATTTATGAAAGCAAACCAGTTAAGTTTTCTTTAGATTCTTTAAAACCATGATGAAATCATAATAAATGTGATGTTTATAGCATGTGCAAGATGCCCCTGTTTTTAAGATGAATATGACCCCAGCATATGTAAATGCGAGATAATAACAAAAGTGTTTAATTTTAGGTATGAAGGTCTTCTGTATGCCTTACAAATCATTCCTGGAAAATTTCATTTCTTTTTCATACCTTTTATAAAAACACTAATAAATACGATACATTGGACGTTATTTCAGTTTATTTGCAGTGTAATTAATTAGGGGGGGAAAGAAAAGAAACCACAAAGACTCAACCCCATTACCCCCAGTTTAACTTTATATACTCTTTCTGCTGCGCCAACCTCTTCCTGGAAACAGTACTAACATGAATGGCTCAAGCCTCGCTAGGCCCATGACTCATTTCTGAACAAGCATTACATAAGCCATAAATTCGGATGAAATCGGTAATGATGAGTAGATGCTATCTCTTTGTGAGTACACTTGGAACTAGTGGATTTTGCAGCATCAATCTATCTTCCTTTACCCTGCTCTCTTTAATTGATTTTTGTAGTTGAGCCCTTACCTTCTTTAAATACTTTTATTCTCATTTTTACAGTTTCCAATTATTTCTTTTTGACAGAATATACATATTTTAAACAATTATTTGCCTTGTATAAATTGTTTTCCATTTCATACATCTTTGTCTTTGCATGGAAATTCACTTTCAAACTGTTACATCATTTCTTTAATTTAGAAACATTTTCTAGGTCTGGTTCTGGAGGTGCAACATGCAGCTTTCATAATTTTAGTGTGCTTGTGTAACATCTCAAATAGTGTTACAATTTTAGCCTTGTTGTTGTACTTGTTCTGGTGCCATTCGGCTACTGTAATTTTAGTTTGCTTATGTTCCAGTCTAACACCTCGAATAATGTTACAATTTTAGTCTTGTTCTTGTGCTTATCTTATCTCCTTTAATTCAGTTTCTGGTTCAGGAAATGCTGTTGTTGAGAGCACATGCATTGACTTGTTTTCATGTCATGACATCCACCTGTCTTCCATATACACACCCTCCACTACTTTGGATAATGTTGCAAGGTCATTCAATGGCTCAGCATTAGAAGTGTTTGGTACTTTTGGATCATCTTCTTAGGCATTACCATATTATTCTTCTGAATCAGTTATAATCTCTTTCGTACCTATAACATCAGCTTTAACTGACTTGACTTTATTATTACCCAATGCTTTACCATTTATCTTAACCACTTTATTGCAATTTATTTTGTTACTGTTCACTAACTGCTTTGCATCATTAAGCTTTTTATTGACTACTTATTGAACTTTATTCCTCTAATCATATCCCATTTCTGTGTTACAGTTTGTAAAGGTGCCATTTGCAATTGGTGCAACAGGGTCTATATATTTCCTTCTCTCCTCTGTTCCTGAAGTACTGCCTCTCATCACATTTACAGTTTCCTCATTGCTGTCAACAGTTATCGTGGCTCTCTTCATATCTTGCTTCACCTGTTTGTTGTCTCATCTCATGTTTGTGTGGGTATGAGCCTGCTCCAGAGTTGCTGCATCTGCTGTGGTCCTTGCCATGACCTTGGAAAATTTCCCTTGTGTAGCCAAACCTGCCTTCTCGCCATCTGTCATTCTACACTTTGCATTGCCAATTGTTGGTGTGCTGCTGGTCTGCTGGCTGTTCAGCTCTGAATTCATGATTTGAGTAGTTAGTACCCCCTTCCTATGCATTTTAAAATAATTTTTGCTCGCTCCTCCTTTTTTACTATCACACTGAATGACATGTCTCCATATTGCACCAATACTTTGTTCATTACTGATCTAATTAATTCAAGTGACTTGTGTAACATGCGGGTTAGCTACTCATCCATCTGTCTATTATATGCTTGTAGTCTCAGTTCATTCTTGACCTATCCTTGTATTTACTTTGACCGATATTTCTGTGTGAAATATTTTTGAGACTAATCATATGTCATCTTGTCTAATTTCAGGGAATTTGCCCAGTTGTCTGCTTCTACTTCCATCTGCTTCACTGCATAATCTATCATTTTTGTGTCTGCTCATTTCCCCATTTAAGCCTGCACAAAAATGTCATTAGATATAGTCTTTGACATGGTTGGAATTTGTTGCAATCACTATCGAAGCTTGTGCTTCTTCCAAACCAGTTAATACGATGTTGTTTACCCCTGTATTAAGGTTTCCAGCAACTTTCTGTAAAATATCCGTTACAAAGATGTCCATGTTATTATTTTTAATTATCACAGTGGTGGCAATCATTGTAAATTCCATCTTGACCTTGATGATTTCTGTCTCACTCTCACTGCTTTCACTGTTTTCAGTTACCTTTTTTCCTACATTTTTCACCTTGTCTTGTACAGAAATAAAAAGTGAGTTGACTGTCTATAATTTTTTGTGCAACTTCTTCAACCTGCAGGATTCTTATTTCATGGATGTGACTCCGTTATTTACATTTTTAGATCTGCTCATTCCACTCGGTGATGAATTCTGCTTGCTGAGTTTTTGCTTGTCTCATTACAGCTGTGTTATCTTTTTATCAAGTGTCTAGTGTTTTCATCTATCTTTTTCTGCATTTTAATTGTGTTTCATCCATTTTAGCCCATAGTGTCTGCTTCCTCTTTGCCTCCAGTACTTGTCTGTGTAGTTTCTTGTTTTGTCATATTTCCTTTATTTTGTAAATCTTCTTCCTATGGGCTTACCTATGAAATACAATTTTGTTGTGTTAGTTCCTGACTTTTTGCGATTCTTGACTCTCCATCGGTCTTTCTCTAAGCCACAACTGTTTCGGTTCCCAGCTTGTATAACTTAAAATTACTTTTGCTACCTGTCTGGATATTTTTCTTCATAACTTTTACCACTTTAACAATACCAGAGAAGGGAAGTTGCTACTCACCATATAGTGTAGATGCTGAGTCACGATAGGCACAACGAAAAGATTCACACGATTATTGCTTTTGGCCATTAAGGCCTTTGTCAGCATTAGACACACATACATAGTGTATGTGTGTCTACTGCTGACAAGAAAAATCCCATTCTTGTCGCCAATTGTAATAACTTCAAGTTGAACAAATATATTTCAAGGAAGACGCAATACATGAAAGTCACAGATCAAGTAAACAGAGTAAGGTGTGTGTACACTTTAACAGTCAAATCATAAGTGAGTCCAATTCTAGCGGATGCTGGCAGGCTGGCATTTAGGTGGTGCTGCTGCTGCATGGCTGGCAGACAGCGCTGCATATAGAGGACGTGCGTAACTGCGCGGCGGCACTTTGAAAGATTGGCGAGTCACAACACCTACTACTGCCTGCACACCCTCACTGCTAACTTGCATTATTGGTGGGACACGACAATGCCATATTCACCAGAAAAGATGGTAGACTACAGAAAGTTTTAGAAGCTAAGGCTCGCCAACTATTGTCTGCTTATAAGTAGCTTGCTGGCAAGGATATTGATTATGATGTTCTTACACATCTCAGCACCATCACTTATAGCATCTATGCACACATTTATTTTGTGAATGAAAATATTATTTCATCAATTGAAATGTACTCCAAATATTAAAGAGTGAGAACAAAATAGCTTTCTTTTTTCCTTCTTCGTTTACACAAGAAATGATATTCTGTTGTTTCAATATCTATCTTGATATTTTAACCATTTGTCGCTGTTACTGCTCACCTAATGCTGCTACCTGTGCTGAGAGATGTCAATGCGAACAAGAGGTGACTGAGACGTGTAATCAATGGCACCCCATACCATAACGCTGGGTATGGTGATGACAAATAAACGCTTCAAATGTGCGTTCACCGCGATGTCGCCAAACATGGATGTGACCATCATGATGCTGTAAACAGAACCTGGATTCATCCGAAAAAATGACGTTTTGCCATTCATGTACCCAGGTTCGTCATTGAGTACAACATCGCAGGCGCTCCTGTCTGTGATACAGCGTCAAGGGTAACCGCAGCCATGGTCTCCGAGCTGATAGTCCATGCTGCTGCAAATGTCGTCGAACTGTTCGTGCAGATGGTTGTTGTCTTGCAATCATAGCCATCTGTTGACTCAGGGATCGAGACGTGGCTGCACGATCCATTACAGCCATGTGGATAAGATGCCTGTTGTCTTGATTGCAAGTGATATGAGGACGTTGGGATCCAGCACGGCATTCTGTATTGCCCTCCTGAACCGACCGATTCCATATTCTGCTAACAGTCATTAGATCTCGACCAAGATGAGCAGCAATGTCGCGATACGATAAACCACAATCGCGATAGTCTACAATCTGACCTTTATCTAAGTTGGAAACGTGATGGTATAGATTTCTCCTGCTTACACAAGGCATCACAACAACGTTTCACCAGGCAACGCTGGTCAACTGCTGTTTGTGTATGAGAAATCCGTTGGAAACTTTCCTCATGTGAGCACATTTTAGGTGTTGCCACCGGTGCCAACCTTGTGTGAATGCTCTGAAAAGCTAACCATTTGCATATCACAGCATCTTCTTCCTGTCGGTTAAATTGTGCGTCTGTAGCACATCATCTTCGTGGTGTAGCAATTTTAATGGCCAGTAGTGCATTAAAAAAATAATCTCAGTAAATACAAAATGGTGTCTTGTAATATTTTCCAGTTCATTTTTGACCAGAGTTTTATCAAGAGTAATTTCTATGAATGTGTACGCTGCCATTGTACATAGGCAGCTATCCTGAACCATCAAGCCTCACAGAAAAAATAATTAAGCATTGTGTTTAATTGGCTTATAACATATTATTAAAGAAAGATTTTTTTTTAATCCACTGTAAGATGGATGTCTTGATGTTGGAATACATATGATATTTCTGGCGATAGCGCCCTGAGAAAATTTAGCAGTGGCTTTTAACAAACATAAAAGAGAAGTTTTAACAAAACATTTCATTCAATTATCAGTGTTTTTATTGTTTAACATTTCATTTAAAGTCTGATATTTACTTCTTGTGACATTATACAGTTATAGGTGTAAATGGAAATTAGAACATGATCATACATACATGTTTTCATACAAGAATTATTGAGTTTTATGATGTAAATTAGTCATATGTATTGTATTATTCAATAGGTGAATCTTAGGCTGTTACATTATGCTGTATATGGTCACTAATCAAAGCTTTGAAGTGGAAGGGAAATAACTCTGGGCTGTGGAACTGTTGATTAAATACATATTTTCTTATGAATACTCTCTATAAAAGTATAACGTTTTCCTACAATGACTGCTCGATATGTAAAACAGAATTGCAGCAGCTTTAATGAGTAGATATATGCAAGATGTGCTAACTTTTTGAGTGGTTAGATAGATGAGTAGCCCGGTAGTAAATAGTATTTTAAGCTTTTTTTATCAATATTAACACGAATTTTGAACTTCCTTGAATATTTTATAAATTTCCTTCATTTGCCATGAACATTTGTGTTGCTTCATAGACATTCAAGAATTAGCTTTCTCCACCAACAGGAATAAATATTTCTGCTTTATAGATATATCGTTGGATATCACGTGAAAATGTCAAGAGGAATGAATTCATCAATGCATATTGTAACACTACTACTAACTCATCATTGCCAAAAGAAAGTGTTAGAGTGAGTGTAGGCTTCCACGACTATTTGTTATTGGCACTACTATGTTTATCAGAGCTGCTCAACTATTGATGTGTACATACTCATAACATCAGAGACAGCCAGTAGGGATGACACTGTTGGATAATTATTAAGCTGGTCACTGTCTATCACCATAGATGGTGTGTAACTGGTACCAGGTGATCATGTGACACTCCATTGCTGATTCAAGTCATGACAGTGAAGTAGTGTGCACGTGTCAGTCAGTTGTATGGAATCATGATAAGGTGGGTTGACATAGCAGTGTGACAAAATGGTAAAAAAGAGCCATCATGTTGTATGTGCTGATGATTACACCATGACTGAAGCTGCTGATTTGTTGATGTATCAATGCAGACTGCCTAGTGTGTGTACAAAAAATGGCATTAGATTAGATTTACTTTCATTCCAATCGATCCATAGTGAGGGGGTCCTCCAGGATGTAGAACATGTCAGAAAAACAATAATACATGACAAATATTTACAACTAAAGCAAATAAGCTAATGTATATTCCACAGGTCCCAAGGGGAATGATCATCGTCATTGTCATTTTTTATTTTTTTATTTTTATTATTTTAATGAAAACTATATGCAAGGATCATTTTACAATACTCATTTACTAAGATCGCATTAATGCACTGAATTTAAAATAAAAAAGTTTTTTTATTTATAAGGTAATAAACTAATAAACATATAATAGAACTACTACAATTCTTATTTACAATGAACGCATTACTGCACTGAAATGGTGCAGAAGTTAGATTGTACTTTACACACACACACACACACACACACACACACACACACACACACACACACAAAAATCAGTTGGTTCTACTGAGAAATTCATCAATGGAGCAGAAGGAGTTGGCCACCAATAAATCCTTTAGGCTTCTCTTAAACTGAATTTCATTGGTTGTTAAGCTTTTTAGGGCTACTGGAAAGCTATTGAAAATGTGTGTTTCTGAATAATGTATATCTTTTTGTACAAAAGTAAGTAAGATTATTCTTATTTCTAGTATTGATCCATGAACTGAGCTTTTGGTTTGAAAAAGTGATAAATTTCTAATCACAAATTTCATTAAGGAATAAATATATTGGGAAGCAGTAGTTAGTATCCCTAGTTCCCTAAACAGGCTTCTGCAGGATGTTCTTGAGTTCACACCACATATAACTCTTACTGCATGTTTTTGTGCCCGGAAAACTTTAGCTTGGCTTCATGAATTACCCCAAAAGATAATCTCATATGACATGATGGAGTGAAAGTAAGCGTATTATGCCAGCTTTTCAATTTTTGTATCCCATATGCCTGACAGAATTTGCATTGCAAACAGAGATTTGTTAAGACGCTTCAGCAGTTCTGTGGTGTGCTCCTCCCAGTTGAATTTATCATCAAGCTGTAATTCCAAGAATTTAACACTGTCCAATTCTTCTATCTTCTTGTCATCGTATGTTAGACATATACTCTTGGGACACTCCTTACAAGTTCTGAACTGCATGTAGTGTGTTTTTTCAAAGTTTAGAGACAAAGAATTGGCTAGGAACCAGTGATTAATGTCCACAAATATTTTATTGGCTGATCTTTCTAAGACTACACTTGATTTGTTATTTATTGCAATGTTTGTATCATTGGAAAACAATACAAACTTGGCATCTGGTAATGTTATTGATGAAAGGTCATTGATATACACAAGAAAAAGTGCCACTTACAGATATGTAACATAGTATAAGAACAGTGGTTGTGAAAGATCGTAATTGCTAGGGACCTGAGATTCATGTCATGGTTTGTCAATGACAATTGATTTCAAACTCAACAGGGATTACTACTTTCAGTGAATCAGATAAATCTCAGCCAGTTTCCAAGCAAACATTGTGAAGAGAACTTCATGCTGTGAACAAAAGTCAGGCATTTTGCATAAGGTCATTGCTTGTAGCCACAACATAGCTGTACCTCTTCATTGGACCAAGTAATGCAGAAACTAGGCATTAGCTGACAGGAGGTGTGTAGTGTGATCCAATGAGATGTAATAACGCCTCTTTTCAAAAGCTTGAGTTCACAGGCAATGCAGTGAGATGCTTAATCATAGTGTGTCAAGGGTGTATTTCTGGCTGGAGGTGGCTCTCAGATGTTTTTGGGGGGTGCTTTTTGTTCTGTAACTTGGACCTACTGAGTCACATTATTGTGAACATAAACCAGGATGTTTATATAATCGTTTTTGATGGTCAAGTGTTTCCCTTTCTTCGACGTCTTTATGATGAATGTGCTCTGGACACTCCTGAATTCCAAGAAGATAACAGTCATCTGCAAGTACATGTTCCTGATAAAGAATCAGGTACCGGACATGCCTCAGTTGATCTACTAAATCACCTGTTATTAATCTCATGAAAAATGAGCGGCCTTATTTGATTTTTTTTTTTTTTTAAAAAATTCCTATAGGACCAAACTGCTGATGTCATCAGTCCCTAGGCGTACACACTACTTAATCTAACTTAAACTAACTTACACTAAGGACAGCACCCACATACACCCATGCCCAAGGGAGGACTCGAACCTCCGATGGGGGAGCCACACAGATTGTGGCAAGGTGCCTCAGACCGCATGGCTACCGCGTACTGCGGCCTTATTTGAAACCATAGTTGGTTATCAGCAGTCAACTTCCCCACAATTTGATACATCAGTGGGATCTAATCAGCAATGAGTGGCTTCAGCTGGAAATGACGTATCTGAAGAAAGTTGTGGACACTCTTTCTCACTGAATTGAGGCCATTATCAAGCCTGCACGATATTAGTGTCATGCCCCTTGGAGATGACTAATGTTTTGTCTAGTGTGCTTATTATTTGTCTTCATTATTTATTATAGATGCATCTAAGACAAGATACAGTCTACTGCTGTTTATATTTTCTTTCTTCTTTTTTTTCCAGGGCACTGGCATTTTTACAACGCAAGTGCTCACGATCCGGCTATTATGAAGAGTTGCCAAGCAATGATAGCTGTCCTGGATCTGTAGATGCTTAAAGTATCAATATTTTCCCTTATTCATATCTACTTATTGAATTAAGCCATGAAAAGTTGTCAGTTACTTCATCTTGTGGTAATATAATTCTTTGGACCACAAAAAACTCTGAACAGGAAATTGTGTGGCAATCTAATTGTAACAGTAAAGGAAGTAAAATTTAATATTTTGTGATGCAGTAAGTCTGTGTGTGTGTGTGTGTGTGTGTGTGTGTGTGTGTGTGTGTGGTGTTTGTGTGTTTGTTTGTTTGTGTGTTTGTGTGTAAGGGGCCGGGGGGTCACATACAAATGTTTGTGTGTTGGCTTGTTTTTGTATGTTGAAATTGATGTGAAATTGTACAGCATGAAAGACAAATCTTGACTGTAACAGTGCATTTCCAGTTTGATGGATGGTGAGAAAATACAAAGAAAGATGGTGAAATGCTAATGTATTCAAACCATGTTTAAAAGCGCAAATACATATTTTAATTTGAAGAAATGCACATGGTACAGTGGATCCTAACCTGTCTGTGACTATTACCTCTGAATGACATGTAGTACCAGACAGTACCTTAACAAAAGTCTGCCATCCATCTAAACTTTAACTCGAAAAGGGACATTAAAACTTTATTTTTATAGTAACAACAGAAAAAGAATATTTATTTAATTTTGAAATACATATTTTTGGTGACGTCACTCAGTGCACATTGTCAGTCCTTCCTTGCTTTTATTTTCATTGCTACCAAGACAAAAATTACTTTCACACTTACAAGTTTGGCTTTTGCTGATAATAAATGATACTCGAGGCCAGCCATCTGAAAAGAATCTTGCCAACCAGTTGTTGCCATTGTGTAGCCTAATAAATAGCAATTTGGCTCAAATTTTACTATTTGAAAATATTATTTCCTTCAGCGAAAATAATATTTGTTCATTTATTTTTCAAACCAGTCAAACAGTTGTTTAATGAGTTTATTTAAATTGGTAAATGATGGCTTCTAACTAGACTTTCAGCAGAAAAAATAAACAGAAGGGGAAATATGGAGCTATTCTAGCGAATGAGATGGAATTTTCAAAACAAAGCTTCCAATATGTCTGAAAGTAACTGTTTGCTATCAGTGTATATCACCAGGTACTGAGACATGGACTTTTAATACAAAAACCACACAGAAAATGAGGGTGTAAAGGGTGCAATGAAATGTTGCATTTTGAGAATTATTCTGGGAGACATGAAAACAAGAAAAAGGATCTGCAAACAGACTGATGTCATAACTGTTGCAGTCTAAGAAAAGGGTGAAATAAACAGATTTTCTGAAAATAGTCTCATCACAGGTCATTGTGCTCACTCCTGACCATTGTGACCCTATGAACGAAGTGTCTCCATCCTGTACAGTTACCAGTTTCTTAGAGCCTGCTGAAGACCAAGGCCAGAGATCCTCTTGATTTGATCAATCCGCCTGTTTGCTACTCTTCCCACAGTTCCTTGCCTGACGTCTTACCTTCCATGATTATGTTCTCTAGATTTTCTCCATATCCTCTTACAATATGGCCAAAGATGTGGAGAATTTTTTGATTGAGACGATAAGGAAGGCACATGGAGATATTGAGAAGCTCAATAATGGACACATTTGTTCTTCTTTCAGTCCACTTTATGTGCAGTGTCCAGCTCCGAAGCTCGAATGTGTTAATGTGCTGTTTGTGTCTGGCTTTAAGGGTCCATGTCTTGCAACCCTAAGAGAAGACAGAAAACATGAGTGTTTCAACAAGCTCTGCCAGACCCAGGTGAGGTTCTTTATGCCGTAGTGTGATCCATCTTCGTATCTCATCTTCACAGCTTCTCATATTACAGTTGGTTGCCCCAAGATAGATGAAAGAATAGATGACTTCTAGTTCCTTTAATTGACCAATGATTTCTACCTGTACTCCTCAATCAGTTATCACAAGATTGGACTCACTGAGATTGATGCCAATCCATGTTATAGACTAATGTCTTTTACTTTTGCTAATAGCTTAGCAAGTTCATCTTTGCTGCTGACTGCCCGCATCTCGTGGTCGTGCGGTAGCGTTCTCGCTTCCCACGCCCGGGTTCCCGGGTTCGATTCCCGGCGGAGTCAGGGATTTTCTCTGCCTCGTGATGGCTGGGTGTTGTGTGATGTCCTTAGGTTAGTTAGGTTTAAGTAGTTCTAAGTTCTAGGGGACTGATGACCATAGATGTTAAGTCCCATAGTGCTCAGAGCCATTTGAACCATTTTGCTGCTGACTAAAAGCACAGTGTTATCAGCAAATCAGAGGTTGTTGCCACTAATTGAGATGCTTTTAATCCAGCCACCAAGAGCATTCCTAATGACATATTCTGCATAGATGTTGTTCAGTTGGGGGAGGGATAGAACATACAGCTGCGAGGTGATTAATGTGTAGACTTCTGATCAGCACAGTCAAGTGTGGTGGGACACCAAACTCTGCAAGTAACTGCCATGACTTTTCCCAGACAACAAAGTCAAAGTCTTTCCTGTAGTCTGGGAAACAGATGAAGACAGGAACATAGAACATTCATGATTTTTCAATTATTTGTCATATATTGAGAACCTTTTCATGAGTGCCTTTTCCTTCAACAAAACCTGCTTTTTCTGTGGATGTGTGAGACAGAATGTATGGCTTCAAATGCTGGTTCAAGATGTAGAGCAAAATTTTGTTTGCATGGAATATGAGAGCAGTGGTTCAGTAGTTGTAGCAGTTCCTGACTGACCCTTTCTTGTGCAGGGGGATGAAGAGAGACTTTGACCAGTCTTCTGGCCACTCCCCAGTTTCCCATATTCTTGTACATATTGGCTGCAGCATATCAACACCATCCTGTCCCATTTCCTTGTTCTTCTCACCAGATATATCGTTAAGACCAGCAGATTTATAGTTCCTCCAATGCTGATTGGTTCTCTATTTTGCTGCATAAGATCATAGGTTCCAGTGTAAGTTCAACTGCCTGACTTTCAGTACTTCTGTTAATACCAGAATATAACTTTTCACAGCACTGTTTCCACCTCGCAACAGCTTCTTTTTTATGTCTGATAAGATTGTCATTCTCATCACCTGCTAACTGCATGTGAGGGTTAAATACACTGGTGAAACTAGTGAATTTCTTGAAGGGATCACAAGCTTGATTGTGATTATGATGTTGTTCTGTCTCCTCACAGATACCATTAATGAAGTATGATCTGTCCTTTCTGCAGTTCTATTGTACTTCTCTGCACAAGTTCTTATATCTATCTTGATCGTGGGTTGTGTGGAGACCAGTTTTCTTCTCTCCTCAATTAGTTGTAGTGTGGACTGTAATGTCTAAGGGTATTTTGCACTTAGTGGTCATTGTGATGTCTGAAGTGATGAGGAAATTACCTCCTTCACTTAATCGGATGTTTGTGATGATGATGCATCTTTGTCATGATTGATGTTGTGGAGTTTTGGTCTTGCAAGCTCACCAAATTTCCAAAGACCTTCCTTGTTTGTGAGTTTTAGTTGTCTTTTCCACTCTTCTTGGTGAATTTGAACTTTATCCACATTTTCATGGACAGCAAATTGTGATCACTTCCTCAGTGAGCTCCAGGGAGTGTCTTACAGTCCAAGACCAAAGTCAACCAACATATTTGCAACAGGAAGAAGATAATGTGGTTTCTAAATCTATCGCCAGGCAATATCCAAGTGTACAGTCATCTTGAGTGATGTTGGAACATAGTGTTACTGACAGTCAAGTTGTTACCCACACGTGAATCTAGTGAGTACTTGCCTCAGTCCTTTCTTTCACCAAGATCATAAGGTCCAACCACAGATTGTAGGTATGTGTCTTGGACAGTGTCTCCAATTTCAACATTGAAGTCTCCTTGAGTTATTGCATATTCTTTGTTAGGGTTTTTGCTGAGGTCTAATTCCAGTTGTTCTTAGAAATTCTGCACCTCCTCATCAAGTGCTGCAGAATAGGGGCATTGGTCTGGATGATGTTGAGTTTACATGGAGAAGCATTCAATTTGATGGAGATGATCCTGTCAATAACTGGTTCATAACTGAAAACACAGCTGTTCAGATTTCCAGGAACAGCTGTTACAACACCACATCTACTTTGTCCACTACACACTGAAAAGTACAAAGTAGTCTTTCCTTGGGTCATGAAATGGCCACTTCCTCTCCAGTGAGTATCACTAAGCCTGAAAATATCATTCTCACTAATTTCTCTTTCCACTGTAACATGTTTTCCATCTGAAGTAGCCCAACAATGCACAGTGATAATTTGCACTGTGATGTTTGTCCAATGATTTCTTTCAGTTCTGTCCCCCATCCCCCACCCCTCCCTCCCCAATGGAGACTTGAAGCTCTGGATAATTCAGAATTGAGCTCAGCCATGGAATTCTCATTGAAAAATTTCGGTGGTGGTTTCCCATTGTCTTCCACTGACCTCCAAAACTCACCTGCTTGCTGACTCAGTTTCTCACGAGGGTTGGTTATCCATTCCACTGACTTGCTCAGCTTAACAGGGGAATCATGTGTAGGTAGGAAGTTGGAGAACTGAGGTGAAAGAGACCAGGAGAAATCTCTTGCTGATTTCTTCTAATCGCATATCATTACCATTTTCTCTCGCCAGAGTCTCAACGTGTTTGCAGAGAATTGTCCACGTCATTTCCAGGGCTCAAAATAGTTTAGTCATGACTAAACTAAAATCAGAAACTTTTTGTCTTCACTCCTCAGAAAATTTAATTTTATCTCACCTGGGAGTCGTTACACTCATGTCCTAGAACATGAATCAGTACAGGCAGTATGTTATGTTCTCATACCATAAGATACACCAAAAAATTTAGAGATATATTTTCAGAATATTCTGCTCATAGACAACTGAGTTTCCTTTCTGTCACCAGGACTCAAATTACCTAGGACTACTGGTCAAGTACCGAAAAAATCAGTAACATAACAAACTGAGTTGGTGCATTGGCTAAAAGATTTGTGTCATATTCAAGGGAATCTTGTTTCAAATTCTTGTCCAGCCATCCAGATGTAGGTTTTATTTGTTTTCTTTAAATTTTGTCAGATGCTGGAATAGTTTCTTCATTTAGGCCACACTTGATTCCCTCCCATATTTTTGTTCAGTCAGAGATTGTGCTCTATCACATGAGTTTGATCTCAACTGTAATCTCTTCTACTTTTTAGTAGTGACAATATATGCACATTTCATCTAATGAATTTTGTGAGGGTTCGGCAAATTAAGTAAAAAAAATTGTGGGACAAGGAAACACAAAGATAATGACAAATCATAACAGCAGTGGAAAAGAGAGGGAATGGAAATATCTAGGACAGAAATTAAAAAGATATCTGTGTCAACCAATTCCATTGTAGAACTCTAAAAACAGTAGTGCTTGGAGCCAACATTCACTTCATGTGAAGTGCATAAAATATTACCAAGACCCAGTGGATAACAAGATGTCAACATCTGCAAACTTCTTAGCCCCAAATGTTCATTAGTTCCAGACCTTCAATTTCACAATTTCAGATCACATTGTGTGCCTTTATTTACTTCCAGCTGCCTGAAGTGTGCACTGTTAAAGGGTAACTGTGCTGTTTGTGAGTGGTGCCTAGCATTTATATCTTATGCCAGGTCTCAACTGCCTAAACAATATGTTACTGCAGGAATATTAATCACAGTTTTGTCCTTCTCCAAGAACTGCACCAGTATATTAGCTCCCCAACTACCCAAAAGATCATCTGCGTGACTTTCCTATGAATGCTTATGTTAGGAATGTTTTCTTAGTAATAAACAAAGTATTCTTTCACTCTATGAAATACCTCTTACTCGTTGGTTCATAATGGTGCATCTTGATCCATCTTTTACTGTACTTTCAAACAATGGACACTCCAGGTAGGATTATCAACAATATAGGAAAAGACAGATTGCTACTTGCCGTAAAGAAGACGTGTCACATTGTAGACCAACACAATTAAAAGACACTTATGTAAAGTTTTCAGTCACAGCCTCCATCAGTAAAAAGGAGACACAGGTCATTCATACACATGCAAGTATTTGCTTGTGTGGATGAATTGTGTGTGTCTCCCTTTTACTGATGAAGGCTGTGACCAAAAGCTTTATGTAAGAGTCTTTTACTGTAGTTTAAAATCAAACAGTGTGAAATCCAGGATGGCATGTAACAATATTACGAAATGGAAAGTGGCTTTTCACCATATAGCGAAGATGCTGAGTCACAGATAGGTGCAACAAAAAGACTGTCGCAAATAAAGCTTTAGGCCAGTAAAGCCGTTGTCAAAAATAGGCAACAGACACACACCCTCAGGCAAATGCAACTCACACACATGACTGCAGTCTCAGACAGTTGCCTGAGACTGCAGTTGTGTGTGAGAATTGTGTTTACCTGAATGTGTGTGTCTGTCTGTTGTCTATTTTTGATGAAGGCCTTACTGGCCGAAAGCTTTATCTGTGACAGTCTTTTTGTTGTGCCTGTCTGCAACTCAGCATCTCCGCTATATGGTGAGTAGCAACATTCCTGTTCATAATATTTTTACTGTAGTTTGTTTGAGAAAGCTATCTCCTTCACCCCGTACATAATAATCTTGTGCATAGTGGTCTGAGCAGTGAGACTTTCCATCCTGTGCATGCCCGTACTCAAGAGCCAACTTCCTTGGTATCCATTAGTTACTAATTTACTTATAGTGTACTCCATCTTGCATGACATTTTGTGCAAATCTGTGACTTGTGTTCAATTCCACTGGAAACTTCACCACTTTGTACTGATTTGGCAGTTGATCTGCCATTTCAATGTCTCAGCTTGCACGCACTCCAGTCTCCTACTATGGAACAACACATATCATCTGGATCCTGTATTGCTTCCTTAAATAATTTTAGGCGAATGGAAATATGGTACCATAAAGAAACCACTGTGTGTGTGTGTGTGTGTGTGTGTGTGTGTGTGTGTGTGTGTGTGTGTGTGTGTGTGCGTGCGTGCACATGTCTGCACTGAAGTGAGACCAGCTTGCTGCTTCATTGCCTGTACAACATTTTTTATAGGCATCTTTGTTTGCTTCCTTTACTTGTGTAAATTAAATTCAAAGTTATTCAGGTATTCCATTTATTATGTGGTAAATTTTCTTTGTTAATCTAAGCAATGCTAAGATATTTGCCCTTTTATATTACCCATCTTTGTAACCCCTGACAAAATTATTTTGTTGTTAAAATAGCAATATAAAATAGATAATTTTTGTTAACATAAGAAACATGACTCTTTTTTTTATAAATTATTAGAAAACTGAGAAAATTTGTTAATTGTTTTGGTTGCAAGGTAATAGATTTTTGTGTAACAGTTGTTAAGTTACATTCAGATACTAAAGAAATTTGTGATGAATCTTCAGGAACAGTATTGTCCTGAATCACATTCATGATACAGGGTGCAAAATCTTAAAGACCAGAAACTGATACTGAGCTACTCTGTACTCTTCATAGAAAAGTGTGAATAATGACCTAAAATCCCTTACAGCCATCACAGAAACTGGAAATGTAATAAATGAAAATAAATATGTTTTAATTTGTATTTTACGTATAGGTACTTGTCAATATTATTCAAAAACTGTGGCACAGAGTATGAAATAATAGAACATATCACACTTATCATTACAGTTGTCAGCATTGTCTCGACTTAACTGAGATTGTATCATCTCCTTCCCCTTAGCCTGAGTTTATAAACTCACTAATAAATTATATTTTTCTGTTATATGAGTTTAAATTATTGCTTCATGAATTATCAACTTATAGACATTTATTTAATAATGGCAGAGAAATACAGTGAGATGTTGGGAAACTTCATATACTTGTATGCCAATACGTATATCCCATCACTGGGAAATTTTAGCATATGCCAGTACATATATCCCATCACTGGGAAATTTATGCATTTCTTTGGTTGATTTTAACAATTAATAATGCCTTATAAACAAACATAGTTAATGAATTTTATCAGGGTTTTTATCGCTCTCATTTGTTGCACTAAGAAATTATGCTCTACTGACCATTATCCAACAAGCATCCCTTGAACATTACTCCATATAAGCACACCACATAAAGATAGTGAGGAAGCAAAAGAATACAGATTGCACCCTCTGAATGGGTAGTAATGCTCAAATAACTATCCCTCAGCTACAGTCAAGTACACACATGCTTCACATAAGATATAAGGGCAAAAATAAAATGACTGTAATGAGCCTGTCAATGGTATTATACACTCTTTTGTGCAGTAAATGTTGCTTCTCTTTCACATAATGTTAATGCACAGTTTGAGTACCAGTATCTCTTCATGCATTTGGAATTGGAAAACCTGTGTTTGTAGCTTATCGGCAACAGATCATCTGTTTGAATGAATGTTGTTCCAAGGCATCAGACAAAAAGGCTCTGTTTCTTAAGTAATCAAGATATTTGAGAGAAGTATGTGACTCTCAGTACCCTTCTCAAGAGTGCATCTTTCAGTTGTTTTATTTTGTTTCTTCAAAAGTTTTTCCTATTATGTAAAACTCTTAGAATCTTTTAAATGTAATTTCATTAAAATAAATTAGTTAACACATTTACTGAGCAAATATTTATTTATTGTCTCATAAATATTGCAAACAGTCACAATACATCACTGCTATAATATGTTTAGGCTCTCACAGAGAAAAAGCTGGGACATTTGTGTTTGTACTTCATATCTAACTTAATTACTACACTTATGTTTAGCTTTTTTGTCAGTTATCATGATATTTTGAAATTGGCAATAGGCCTATGATGTTGATGTTGCAGCAGCTGAAAAACGAATGTGAAGAATGTTTCTTCATTTTGTGAATTGGAAAGGAAAATGTAGGTACATTACACATAAATAAAATTCTTTTCTTCAGAAATAAAAAAAGACTGATATATTTTCTGCAGTGTTTAGTCACTTACTAGGTACTTCTGTACAATTTGTTAATCCTAAAAACTATGTGATATTACTAATCAGTAATCATATACAAATTATACATTTAAGATTTCAGACTGATAGGGAAAGCATGCATACATGACAAACAACATTCAATAAGCACTAGTAACACATGCCACATTGCTCACATTCTTCACAAAATTAACTTTTATATGGCTGCAGTCTCATTGGGAGAAATGTTTTAAGTAAATGGATGCTCATTTATTATTCCTTTAGTTTTGTTTTTACTTGTCTCTTTGTTTTGTTTTTACTTGTTGACAGTCGACAAGTTAGAGGCGAGGCTAGGTAATTGCTGCTTTTACCTCCAACACATCTCTTACTGTATCTTTAAGCATAAGATGTGTTAAACCAATAAAATTCTACTTCCAGAAAACTTGTTGTTCACAAATATTTAGGTAAATGAAAAATATTATATAACACAATTTGTTTCTTGATTAAAAAGTGGGACAGTTGTGTGTCCTGAATGATTTTCTTGGGACACCAGAACATTTATGTGAAAACCAGGACTGTTCTGGCAAAACCAGGATGTCTGGTCAGCCTAGCCTTGGCACCCCTCATTGGCTAATGCTGCTGTGTAATTTATGGATACAGCAAACAGACTAAAACAACAAATAATATTAGAAGAACTGTATAACATTTAAGAACTTTATTCATGTAAGGGTGACAGCTTTTTCATTTACCTTAATGGTAGGATCATTGTGTAAGCATGTAACACAAATTATCTTTTTGTGGCTATGAAAGTACGTGTTTGAAATGTTTCTCATTAAGTGCCGATATATGTGCTGCCCAATAAATGAAGAAACCATAATGGCTACAGTTGTCACACAGTGTTACTTGACTAGTCTAAAATATCAAATGCAATTACAAATTACTATTTGGTATCAAAAACTGAATGAACTTGGTTAGCATTAAGACATGTCGTGGAAAACAATTCATCAATTGCAATCACTTAACCATGAGCAAACCTCAATATTTATTTATACACACACAATTCATGGAATCTACCAGTACAATAATGAATTGCTTATCACATTAACTTTAAACTTCACTGCCATTTAAAAATTTCATCAATTCTTTGTACTGTATCATACTGTCTAAGTTCGGTGAAACTTAACAGCACCAGGTAGGTGCTGTTTTTCAATTTTCCTGCCTTGCAGTTTTGACATCATATGAAATCTATTACCAGGTTTTAAGCTCACCAGCCTGATTTTTGTAGTCTCTCATCCATCACCTCTCTAGTAGCATGTTAGCCATCTGTCATGAAGCTGAAAATCTGATTGAGTTTTGGATGGTGTTTGCTAAGTAATGAACACAACACCACAATTTTGGTTTCACTTTTTTGCATATATGTAATCCTCCGGGTTCTTCTGTTTTTATGATGACCACTTTTACAACTTTGTAAGATTATTAGCACATAAAATCTGCTCAGTACTCACAAACAACCACCAGGTCAATGACAGATATACTCAGGTAAATTGTTGAGTTATTGAAGCACAAATTAATGAAGCACTGTCAAATAATCATTAGTTTTAGTTCTAACAAGTCATTAAAAAAATATTTAAGTGTGGCACAAAACAGCTCATAGTTACTCTATACATCACTGTTGTCAACTGTCCTGTGGTAATTAACCAAGCAAAAGTACACTTAAATATTTCATTCCATATGAGAATTGTCACTGTCAACAAACACTTTATCAAAATGAAAATGCCAGTCCCAGTCTCCTACCAGACACGACCAAATTCAGTCAAAATATTCATTAATTTGAGTTCCAGAAATCATTTGAAAGCTTTTAGATGTAACCATTAATGAATTATCAAAGATGCTGATACACGTGTTTTGATGAATAATTGTGTGTAGCTCTTGCATCAGCAAACACCAAGCTCAATGTAAGTGTTGCATGTTTACTGACTTGACCAGGACTGGGCAGACTGCAGACTGGGTGCCCTCCAACTATCTGAAGACTGGCATATGAACAAACTGTTATTTTGGAAACTAGATTTTGTTATTCAGGATGGGCCATAAGTACTGACAAAATTTTTGTTTGGGAAAACTGTGTGTTCTAGAAATTTAGAAGACTTTAAGGAATCATTTTATGCATTTGTGTATAATGCGTTAATGCTTTTGGGAATAGTCTTGGCTACTTAACTTTTTCGTGTGCACTTTATCAAATGGGTGTTGTAGATGTTCAGTAAATGAATAACCTTTTCTTTGTGAGAAATGCCTGCTATCAATATACAACATTATCAAGACAGTATTTGTGATACACAGATTGTCAAATAAGTGACACAGTGGAATTAGTCTTTTACCTATTTATTTCTACAAAGACATGCACAGATTTCTCATGACAAAGTCTCTTCCAGGTCTGACTTCATATGTTTACTGCCACTGGTGTGTATATAACGTGCTACAGTTACAATAACTTCATATGTATTGTTTGAGCTGTACATAATTAAACTTACATTGAAAGTTATAGGCTTTCATGATATGGATTACAGAATGAATCTGACAATTGTGGCAACAATTTAGTATGTTGAAATAAATCTATTTTTACATAAAATTTTTGTGGGATATTCACAGTTGAAATAGACTGATAACATACTGTAATTGCATCATGAATTTCGATGCTGACATGATTTCTGCATCTTCACATTGAGTTCTATAATTATTACTACTGTTTTTTTTGTATCCTTTCTTACAATTCATATTCTCAGTGTGTGTTGACATCTGGTCTAACATACTTTGACAGTTTGTAACAATGCTTTCATAAATCAATTGGCTTAATGTATTAAGCACCTAATTTCATCATAAGTTCATTAGTTTTCATAGATGTAGAAATTGTATATGATTTCATGTAAAGATTGTGTAATAATGTCACCATCTCCAAAATGCATGGTATCATTTGCCACCCCGCCCCCCCCCCTCCCCCCCTTCCCACCTCCACTGAGTACTGCACCTAAGAGATATGGGCCACATTCTGTCATGACTTGAATGCACGAGGATAGAAAGTTTGTTATACAAAGTAATTATAGCATCTGTATGTATTAGTGATATAGAGTGGCAAATTCTAATCTGTTGTTAACATTATGTAGACATTTATACAAAATATTCAAATTTTAATCCCTCACAGTTTGTATATAATAATTTCTTTATTATTGTTATTATTAACTTGAGTGACGGCATTGGAACACTTTAGTCATTCCATGTTCACTTTCTTTATACTTTACAAAATTATTAACATATGTTTTTCATATAAATGCCTTCTGAATGCCCTCTTTTAACTCCATACTTGTAATCATGTGCAAAACTTATGTGTGAAGCATTGCAACTTTACCCTTGTCTCATATTAACTCTGCTGCTACAAATTCAGCAGAGGGTGAGTGCACAACCTGATATATCAGTTGGTTTTTGGACATTGTCGTAGATTTTAGTTCACATATACAAAGGTTTATTTAACATACATAAGTGCTTACACTGATATAAATAGTAAGGTCAGAAATTATAATTTTCTTTGTTGCAAAAACAAACTTATGCTATGTTCGCGCTCATCTGCACAGGGCTTTTACTGCATACCATTGCATCATGCCCTTACATAAGTGAATAATGATTATTATGGTGGGCAGAGACGTCAGTCAGTGAAATACGATATATAAGTCATGAGAAAAGCAATGAAATAGGGAATTAAGGTTATGATCCTCAGAGAAATGTATGTTTAGCAATTATTTGAATTATATTGTTGCTTTATTCATAAAAGTTTACTTTGCTATGAATGATGGTCCTACACTATGTGATCAAAAGTATCTGGACATGTGGCTAAAAATGACTCACAAGTTCGTGGTGCCCTCCATTGGTAATGCTGGAATTCAATATGGTGTTGGCCCACCCTTAGCCTTGATGACAGCTTCCACTCTCACAGGCATGTGTCCAGTCAGGTGCTGCTCTGAGGAGAAGTAACGATATCGGTTGGTGAGGCTTGACATGAGGTCAACATTCCAAAACATCCCAAAGGTGTTCTGTAGGATTCAGGTGAGGACTCTGTGCAGGCCATTCCATTAGAGGGATATTATTATCATGTAACCACTGTGCCACAGGCTGTGCATTATGAAGAGGTGCTCGATCGTGCTGAAAGATGTAATCGTCATCCCCGAATTGCTCTTCAACGGTGAGAAGCAAGAAGGTGGTTAAAACTTCAATGTAGGCCTGTGGTGTGATAGGGGCATGCAAAACAACAAGGAGTGCAAGCCCCATCCATGAAAAACATGACCACACCATAACACCATATCCACTGAATTTTACTGTTGACACTACACATGCTGGCAGATGACGTTTTCTGGGGATTCTCCATACCGACATCCTGTCATCAGATCGCCATATTGTGTACTGTGATTTGTCAGTCCACACATCATTTTTCCACTGTTCAAGCGCGGTATCATTTGGCATTCACTGGCGTGATATGTGGCTTATGAGCAGCTGCTTGACCATGAAATCCAAGTTTTCTCACCTCTTGCCTAACTGTCATAGTATTTGCAGTGGATCCAGATGCAGTTTGGAATTACTGTACGATGGTCTAGATAGATGTCTGTCTATTACATATTATGACCCTCTTCAACTGTCGGCGGTCTCTGTCAGTCAACAGACGAGGTCGTCCTTTTCGCTTTTTTGCTGTACATGTCCCTTCACATTTCCACTTCACTGTCACATCGGAAACAGTGGACCTAGGGTTTTTTAGGAGTGAGGAAATCTCGCGTACAGATGTGTGACACAAGTGACACCCATTCAGCTGGCCATGTTCGAAGTCCGTGATTTCTGTGGATTGCTCCATTCTGCTCTCTCACAATGTCTAATGACTACTGAGATTGCTGATATAGAGTACCTGGCAGTAGGTGGCAGCACAATGCTCCTAATAAGAAAAACGTATGTTTTGGGGGGGTGTCGTGTTACTTTTGATCAAATAGTGTATATATACTACAAACATTGGTACATTTGGAATCTGAAGTAGTTCTAGCAGAACAGTTGCAGGCAAAGAAACAGTTCTTTATATCACAGTCACTGCAATTTACAATATGTGCAATTTCAATTTCCAACTTGCAAACTGAATATTGTACACAGTGGTACACAAGGAATCTGAAATAGTTATAGCAGAACAGTTGTAGGTAAATAAACAATTCAATACATTATGAAACTTTATGTTGCCTATTTTCAAAATTCAGATCCTCACTTCCCAAACTGGTACACTGAAGACAATCTTTCGAATAATGCTACAGGCTTCAGTAATGTTTCTATCTCAGAACTCAAGCATGTGTAGATCCCAGGCCATTTTAGCCCACCTTACCTGCATGACTGCAACCAGCAAAATACCATGATCTCTGCCTTGTATGCTCTATCCTGAGTTTTTTCATGCTACCCTAGTTATATTAATATCCATATATCTGAATCGTTATCATTTACAAATGTCTTTTGTAATATTCAAATACTTCAAACAAATACATTACACAGTTCTATATACAATAGTTGCTATCACAATATATTATGATGTTTTCATGTCACAATTATTTTTTTAGCACATTGCACAGACCAGAACACTAATTGCTTATTGACACAACTACTTTATTGTAGTTTGGAAGGTAGGAGATGAGATACTGGCAGAAGTAAAGCTGTGAGGACCGGGCGTGAGTCGTGCTTCGGTAGCTCAGATGGCAGAGCACTTGCCTGCAAAAGTCAAAAGTCCCGAGTTCGAGTCTCAGTCGGGCACACAGTTTTAATCTGCCAGGAAGTTTCATATCAGTGCACACTCTGCTGCAGAGTGAAAATCTCATTCTGGAAACATCCCTCAGGCTGTGGCTAAGTCATGTCTCCGCAGTATCCTTTCTTTCAGGAGTGCTAGTTCTGCAAGGTTCGCAGGAGAACTTCTGTAAAGTTTGGAAGGTAGGAGATGAGATACTGGCAGAAGTAAAGCTTTGAGGACCGGGCGTGAGTCGTGCTTCAGTAGCTCAGATGGTAGAGCACTGGCCCGCGAAAGGCAAAGGTCCCGAGTTCGAGTCTCGGTCGGGCACACAGTTTTAATCTGCCAGGAAGTTTCATATCAGCGCACACTCCGCTGCAGAGTGAAAATCTCATACTTTATTATTTCTTGCCCTTTTCACATTATACAATTCAAATTCATCTACAATTACAAATATATTAATTTACTGTTTAATGAATATAGAAAGTTAAATATCAATGTAAATTACTCACACAGATGCTAATCGCTTTATGTATTTGTGGGTAACTCTGTTTTAGGCATACAATTTCACCCCTCCCATTGCTTACCTTACCCACCTAAGCTCCACAACAGACAACATTGCTATAGCTATCAAATCTATCATATTACAATATTATCACCTGTTATCTTACAGCATCACCATTGTCTGAAATATCACATGGTCTCCAATACCAACCGTCCACTCACAGCACAATTAAATAAAAACATAGACAATACTAAATAACTGGAATGCACAGTTAGGCTTTACAGTTTCTAATATCATAAGATTAAAAGAGTTCAATGAACATTTAATTACCTTAGGTAACAGTATTATTAATAGTACAAGTTGTTCTAGCTTTGGAGATGCATTAATGCATGTGGAGCAAATTACATCTATTATTTATTAGAATGGCTGTGACTGTTTGGTCAGTACATTGAGTAGAATTCACAACATGACTGTGCAAGTAGTATGTCTATCTCTGACATGAATTTTCAGAATTATATTAAATTAAATCCATTGGTTTCTGTTCCTTCATCCTCTGTACAATTTGTTACTGTAAAATAATCTTTAGTATCAGAAGCAGCAAGTTAAGCTCAACTTATACTGCAAATGACAAAAAGAGTGTAAATTATTTTCTTATCCTCACCTCTACTTTACTTTGGTTATTCACTGAGATTAGCTGGTAAATTGACAGGTAGTAATTTCTGTCTTGGTAATCATTATACAAAGTATTTTTTGGCAGTAATCATTATTCAAAGTATTTTTTTGGTAATGATAAGTATTTTCTTATTTGAATGTATTCCAGTCATTTGTGTGTTCTTTCCTAGTACAGTCACCTCTTCATTATTCAGTCAATACTGTATGCATAAGTGTCCTAGCAAAATGTGTGTATTATAAAAGTCAGTTGTAGTGATTTGAGATTTTCTGTGTAAATTCTAGAACCAATCAGCTTTCTACCATCTCAAACACATGATATTCTGAATATGAGTGTGGGATGGTAGAATCCTACCTACTGAAAGTCACGTGTTTGTGTGTGCAGGTATAAAATCAGTTGCGGGAAGAAAGTAGACACAGCGTACGAGCGGCATTGACAAGTTCTTGTCAGGCAATCCATAGATCTTTTAGTGAGTGTGTAAGGAAGAACCATGGAGTTTATATGCAGATGTGTGCTTATTTTGTCATTGACTATTTTTATTAAAACAGGGGCAGTTGAAAAAGAACTCTTAAAAACTCTTGACATAAGCTTGCTATAGGCAAGACTTATTTTCTGATTCATGTTTAAGAAATGTTATGGTATCTAAGCCAACTTTCATTTAACTGTAACTCAATTTGTTTCTGATGTTTGGCTGCACAAGAGACTTACAGAAAGTTACATATTTATGTGGAAAGTGAGAGTTTTATTGTGTATTGAGGTCAAATACATCATTAACTGATGAAAAGTAATGTTTGTATGTCTACTTATTTCATTAGTAGAAAGAGTCTAAAAATTCCTGTACCTAGCATTATTCAATGGAGAAGAAGTCGAGAGGGTTTCCAGCAACTGACTAGCCAATAAAGAAGTGGGGCTGCAAGTTCCAAGTAAGTCACCTCGTAAAAAAGTGGAAGGTGGTTTGGGGGAATAAACCGATATAACCCAGATCCACACTCACACTTAAAGTCATTAGAACCTGGTGACCTGTGTGAAAGGACCGAGAAAACAGGACTTTTAAGTGAAAAATGAGAGCAGAAGCTGTTATGTGTTGCTATAGCAACCAAACATAATAAGACATGGGAATTACTGCAAGAAATTGGAATATGTTAAAGTATCCAATGGAGCAAAATTTAAATGGAAAAGCAGTGAAGAAATGAAAAATTCACAATGATAAAACACCAAAGAATATTTTGGCATATTTGTCTAAGATGAAATACACATAAAACGCTTCAACCAAGAAGATCCAGTGCAGGGAGTATACAGCTCTCACACACATACATCCAACACCACCGGAACCAGCTGCTGTTCACCGGTGCTGACCAGTATAGTCTTCAACTTAAATGTCTCTATTAATTTTGTTTGTGTAGCTGATTTACATTATAGTAATCAGCTGATAGGTACCCCATTTCACATTGCTTCTGTTTTGTCCAGTTGGCTGTGCACCGTGCATGCTGATTCGCTTAACTTCCAAAACGGTTTCTGCCACAGTGCGCAGGGTGTCTTTGTGTATCTCAGCTGTAACCAGCTGCCTTTAAAGGTGACACTGACATCGACTTTGCATTTTGCTTACTCTACCCCTATAATCAGCTGTTAGCAGCTTCGCATGTATTTGTCACTGTACGCTCAGCTTAAAGCATGGCTGCGCATCTCAATACATTTCACCCTCATGACTCTCACTTACATCTCATGCATTGTGAATTCTTTCCTTTTCCATCACTCTTATTCAAGTTTATGTGCCTAATGTAGTATAACTATATCATCTAATATTTTTCACTCATTCAGTATCATGTGTAGTGTTTCCTTAAGAAATATCAAATGGTTTCCTTTGATTCTATAGATATGTAAGTCTTAAGAAAGTACAATATCAAAATAGAAGGAAAATTTCTATTCACTAGGTTGCATGTCATTCTTTGCATGTTAGATAGTAGAAGAAAGTTGATAATTGCTTATTGGCTAAACAGGATAGTAGAAGAGGGAAAGAGTACCGGAAATATAAGTATTATACCCCCTGGCTGGAGAGGAACCAAGCACCAGTCAGTTTATTCATCAAAGGGCAGCAAACCTCCTACCTTTGTGTGTTTTATTGATATGACAGACAGGGAAAGATCGAGACTTGAATTTTCATTTAACAAATTTCTGCAAATCTTTATGTGGATACATGCATTTTATTTTGCTATTTTTTATATTTCCTATCAAGTGGCACACAGGATGTGGCTTGTCAACAAAGATATGTGGACTGACATATAACAATTGCAGTTTTTTATTCAATGCTTTTAACTTCAATGATTTTTGATGAGTTCTTAGTAGTACCTCCTGTCCAATCTGGAATTCTGTTACGTTTTTCATTTCCTATAATAAATACCTTTCTTTCTTTGAGCTTGCTCTTCCAATGTTATTAGTGCTCATTATACTTTCTCATCTAAGGCTATGTGTTTGTGCCCTAATTTAGGAATTGGTTTTACCCATTCATCTAGTTCGACTTTTTCAAACATATGTTTGGCCAATGTGTACCCTGTTGATGAGTGTGGTAGGTGATTTACTATAAGTTGAAATGGACCCAGGTATTCTATCCATTTCTTTTGATTCTGTGGTATGTATGTCAGGATAAATCTATTAAATTCACAAAAGCATCATACAACAGGACTTGTTTCCAGATGGAATTTGGATGCTAAAATATGATGTATGTTTTGTGATTTCAAAAACGATTTCCATTGGTCACTTGAAAAATTTGATGTGTTATCAGTTAGTACTGCACTGGATTTCACAAAACATAGTATGTAGTCTTCAGACCTAACAGTCTGGACTGCGTATAGCTGAAGATGCTTACTAAAAATGTCATACAGGTCTACGATGTATTTTGACCCTGCCACGGGCTTGGGGATAAGGTCCTGCAGCACCAATAGATACAAGATCCCTTGGTTGCTTTGGTATTATTGGGCATAGTACCTTAAGACATATCCTTTTGACAAACTGCACCGTGTCTGATAACTTACTCTATATGTCGCCTCATATTAGGAAAATAACAATAAGTAGAAATTTTGGCAGCACACTTTAGCACACCATAGTGTCCCCATGTGTGGTGTGTGTGTTGAATTAAGTTGTCTGCATATTCTTGAGCTATGCACACACACCACTTATCCATTAGTCGATCACTTCTATAAAAAAGTATGGCATTATGTACAATGTACTGCTGCTCTAAATGTTTGTGGTTCTTGATTGCAAATTTTTTTATTACCTTGCTGCATCTTGGGTCTTCTTCCTGCAAGTGTTGCATGTTTTTGCACATTTTGATGTAATATGGTTTAAAAGCTCCATCATTTATTAAAAGTATCCTGAAATCTGATGTTTGTTCTTCTAACTCATGGAAATCAATGAGGCCTTGGGGTAACCATCATAGTGTATCTGGCAAACCATTCTGTTCCCCTTTTATGTGCACTATTTCTGTTGAGTCTAGACAAGACAGCCTAGACACAATGGGAGGAAGCCGAAAGGCACGTGCTTAAACTCACGCAGACTGGTGTGAGGTCTGAAACAGGATACGTAATGAATGCTATAAAGAAAAGTATGTAGCTTCTGGAATACTGAACTTTAATCCATAATTGTAGCACATCGCTCTTGATGATACATGCTTCATATAATAATTATCAATTGAATACGGCGCCTTGCTAGGTCGTAGCAAATGTAGCTGAAGGCTATGCTAACTATCGTCTCAGCAAATGAGAGCGTATTTATCAGTGAACCATTGCTATGAACGTCGGCTGTACAACTGGGGCGAGTGCCAGTATGTCTCTCTAGACCTGCCGTGTGGTGGCGCTCTGTCTGCAATTGCTGACAGTGGCGACATGCGGGTCCGGCGTATACTAATGGACCGCGGCCGATTTAAAGGCTACCACCTAGCAAGTGTGGTGTCTGGCGGTGACACCACATTTTCAAAATCAAACTCTTGAAAATACACGCTTCACCTTGCTGTTCTCTTTTGTAACAACTTACATGTAAAAAGAAAGGACAAAGCTTGATGATCACAGTAAACTTTGGTATGTTTTCCCCAAAGATAATATTGAAATTTGCAAAATGCCCAAACTACTACTAACACTTCTAACTCAGTTACAGAAAAAGTTCTTTCACATTCTGTGAGGGTTCTACCAGCAAAACTGATTGTATTGACTTCTTCTTTACCATCCTTTGTTATTATTTGAAACAGTCATGCACCAAGCCCCTGAGAACAAGCATTGGCACTTAAACAAAAACCCAACTCCATATCTGGGTGTTTAAGGACAGGTGCTTTAATCAGCGCCTGCTTAGCCTGATGAAAATCACTTTTGCATTCTTCAGTCCACAATGAAGTGTGGTTTTTATGCAGTAAGTGTAATAGTAAACCACTGTTCAACTATTGTTGTGGCACAAATTTCATAAAAAAAATGAGGCCAGTCTCAGAAAAATTTTTAATTGTTGCTTTGCATAGGGTGTTGGGAAATTGTATATCGCTTCTAGTTTATTGGGGGTCAGCTACAATTCCTACTGGTGAAATGATATGCCCTAAGAATTTTATTTTGTCTTTTTTGAATTCATACTTTCTAAGTTAACTGTGATATTGTATTCATCAAATTTTTGAAAAACCTTTACCAAAACACTTACATGTTCAATCCACGTTTGGGTCAGAGTGTAACGCGGCTAAGCAATTCTGGACCAAGTATTCTGTCTAATGCTTCAATAAATACACCAGCTCAAACATTTAATCCGAGAGGTAGCACCCTAAACTGGTAGCTCCTTCCAGCATTTATGAAAGCTGCATACTTTCTACTCTCTTCAAGTAATAAAATTTGCCAAATCGAGGGATGTTAAGTACCTAATACCATGAAACTTTAATAACTGCTCTTCTAAATTCTCTGACCTTGTTCTCATAGGAATGATGATTTTGTTTATTTCTCTCTTATCTAACACCAACTGCACCGTTCCATCAGTTTTACCAACTCTGAGAATCAGACTGCAATAAGGTGAGTGCGATGTTTCAATAACCTTCCACCTAATCATATGCTCTATTTCTTGTCTTATTGCCTCTTTCTTTGCCCAAGGAATGCCATATGATGTTCTACATGCAGGTAAACTTTCATTTTATATTCATATCCATGAATAACACTGTGTTGTTTATGAAAAATATTATGATACTTAAAGAGTAATTTTGTCAAATCACTTCACTGTTCACTGTTAAGACCAGTAGATTTACTTATTTTACTGTCTACTGTTTGCTCATTGAGGATCTCTCTGTCAACATCATCATGTCCTATTTCATTTACCATCAAGATTTGAGGGTAGATAAGTTTAACATTAATGTCAGGTGTCAGCCTAGTTTGATTTGTCATTGGTGTTCTTCTAAAGTCTACTGTCAGTGTGCATTCTCCAATGTGAAATTGACATTCCCCACTGCCAATATCTATCTTTGCCCCATACCTTCTGAACACCTCCATACCAAGTATACAGTTCACTATAAGTTTGTCTGCCAACAAGAAAGTACACTGCAAAATTACACCACATAAGCTAATGGGCATACTGGCCTGTAATTTTATAACTTTAGATTTACTTCCCATCACCATTATGATCTTACAGTTCTCTACAGGTAGCGTAGGTACATTTATTTCCCACGCTATCTTTTTAAACAAGCTGGTTGACATTAAGCTTGTTGACACTCCAGTATCCAAAGCAACTGGTATAACTATTTTTCCCACCTTTACCTTTATTGTTGCTTGAATAACTTCACTTACCTTGCATATTGTTTCTTTCTCTTCAGTGAACATATCTTCTTTCATTTCTACTTCCTTATCATACCTTAAAAATGGATTATGGATATGCTATTTGCGTAAGCTTGATTCAGTGTCTAGTTCCTCTTTTCTACACTCCTGGAAATGGAAAAAAGAACACATTGACACCGGTGTGTCAGACCCACCCTACTTGCTCCGGACACTGCGAGAGGGCTGTACAAGCAATGATCACACGCACGGCACAGCGGACACACCAGGAACCGCGGTGTTGGCCGTCGAATGGCGCTAGCTGCGCAGCATTTGTGCACCGCCGCCGTCAGTGTCAGCCAGTTTGCCGTGGCATACGGAGCTCCATCGCAGTCTTTAACACTGGTAGCATGCCGCGACAGCGTGGACGTGAACCGTATGTGCAGTTGACTGACTTTGAGCGAGGGCGTATAGTGGGCATGCGGGAGGCCGGGTGGACGTACCGCCGAATTGCTCAACACGTGGGGCGTGAGGTCTCCACAGTACATCGATGTTGTCGCCAGTGGTCGGCGGAAGGTGCATGTGCCCGTCGACCTGGGACCGGACCGCAGCGCCGCACGGATGCACGCCAAGACCGTAGGATCCTACGCAGTGCCGTAGGGGACCGCACCGCCACTTCCCAGCAAATTAGGGACACTGTTGCTCCTGGGGTATCGGCGAGGACCATTCGCAACCGTCTCCATGAAGCTGGGCTACGGTCCCGCACACCGTTAGGCCGTCTTCCGCTCATGCCCCAACATCGTGCAGCCCGCCTCCAGTGGTGTCGCGACAGGCGTGAATGGAGGGACGAATGGAGACGTGTCGTCTTCAGCGATGAGAGTCGCTTCTGCCTTGGTGCCAATGATGGTCGTATGCGTGTTTGGCGCCGTGCAGGTGAGCGCCACAATCAGGACTGCATACGACCGAGGCACACAGGGCCAACACCCGGCATCATGGTGTGGGGAGCGATCTCCTACACTGGCCGTACACCACTGGTGGTCGTCGAGGGGACACTGAGTAGTGCACAGTACATCCAAACCGTCATCGAACCCATCGTTCTACCATTCCTAGACCGCCAAGGGAACGTGCTGTTCCAACAGGACAATGCACGTCCGCATGTATCCCGTGCCACCCAACGTGCTCTAGAAGGTGTAAGTCAACTACCCTGGCCAGCAAGATCTCCGGATCTGTCCCCCATTGAGCATGTTTGGGACTGGATAAAGTGTCGTCTCACGCGGTCTGCACGTCCAGCACGAACGCTGGTCCAACTGAGGCGCCAGGTGGAAATGGCATGGCAAGCCGTTCCACCGGACTACATCCAGCATCTCTACGATCGTCTCCATGGGAGAATAGCAGCCTGCAATGCTGCGAAAGGTGGATATACACTGTACTAGTGCCGACATTGTGCATGCTCTGTTGCCTGTGTCTATGTGCCTGTTGTTATGTCAGTGTGATCATGTGATGTATCTGACCCCAGGAATGTGTCAATAAAGTTTCCCCTTCCTGGGACAATAAATTCATGGTGTTCTTATTTCAATTTCCAGGAGTTTATTTCCATTCATGTTAGTGTTTATGCCACTAATATTATTACTGTTGCACACTGTCAGTTCATTACCTTCTTCTTCTTGAAAATCTGTTTTTAAATTATGGCTTAGTCATGATAATTATTTTTATTTCCTGGGGGCTGTAAAGGTATTGTTTCATTTTCTGCCATCACTTCTACTATGTTCACTGGATGTTTGCATGCTTGCCAATTCACGTCCTGGTTGTTTCAGTTTGACTGTATGGGCTGCCAGTTCTCTCTTTGATCCCTGTGTTCCACATTCCAATCCTGGTAATTTGCATTTCCTTGTCGCAAAATATCAAAATTTTTTCTTGAATTTCTCCTACCTCAGCCATTGCCATACCAATGGGGCTGATATTCATTTTTGTACCTTTGGTCACCCTGCGGCTGATAGGTAAATCTATTGCCCTGATTTCCATTGTGACATGGCAATGCATAAGATGCCATTCATTCATATGCACATGACCATTATAGTTTCCGAAACTATTGCTGTTACTGCAGTTGTTCCTCTCATTTGGGTTGGGATCATTACCATTGCAATAACTAGGCATGGCTTGCCCATCCTCATGAATTAGATCTATTGAGTTGAGCACTGTGTGAAAATTCTCAAGAGCATATTCGGGAATGGTTACTAATTTTTCCATAACATTTTCAGGCAATTTGATCTTCAAGATTTTCAATACATCAGCATGAGATATCAGATTTATTCCAGTAGCAGGTCTTGTTTAGATATGTTTTAAAATAGTTTTCTAGCCTCCTGAATTTTGGATGTTATGATAATGGATTGAATGCCTATCGTCTTAATCTCTCCTGGATAGCTGTTGACCAGTATTTATCTAAAATGCATTCTCAAATTGACCTTATGTCTAGCAGAGTTCCAACATCTATGTATCCCACAAAACGGCATTGCCTTCTGTGTGTCCTACCACATATTTGATCTTTTGAGCTTGTGTCCAAGTCCTAGGCAGTACATTCCTTAAGGCTAGAACAAACACTACTGGGTGCATTCACTTTGTTTCATTTGAAAATACAGGAAACTGTCTGTGTTTTATTAAACTCTTATCCATTAACAATGCTGTCCAGCAGGACAGATCAGCATTTACATGTGGTGATGACATATCTGTCTTATAAAAGTTTTGCTCATTGCTCACACTGCACGTTGGCATGCTCTCACACAGTGTGGGTTGGGCACTGATTTCTCTCACTGGGGGATGGTTGTGTATAGCTCTGCTTACCAACCTCAGTGATGATATTACCATACTTTGTTTGCTAACTATTTCGTCCATTAATCTTTGTTCTGCCTTTTTGATATCATGTTCTACACATTTTAAAATTTCTTCTTCTTTGTCCCCCATTACTTCCTTTACTGTTTCCACGTAAGTATGCTGTTTGCCCTGCAGGTTTCAAGTCATCCATTGTATTATTTCACATATCAAGTTCTATATAGCAGTCCCTAAGAATTTTCCTGTCTTCCTTAAAACTACAATTACTTCAACTATCCTATAACTTATGAAAAGAATGATGGGCAGAGCTTTGTTTCTTCAGTCTTCTGTCAGCCACATAAAAGTCCATTTTCTGGGTTCTATCCAATTACTTGTGAGTTATAAATACCTTTTACTGATTTGATGGTACATAAATTTGTAGAGACAACTTCAATGTCTTAAATGAATAATTGAAAGACATTTTCTTAGATGTAAGTTTAGTATAAAAGGAAGCAGATACCATGAAACCATTACCTATAGTGTGCGGGTTACCAAAGAAGCTACAGTATGCGTACATGATAAGATATTCCAACAAAAGAAGAGAGTGAGAGGGATTAACTGTTGAAACTGACATGTTACCATTGTGAATACTCACCCAAAGCTGAATTGCATGAACAAGATACACAAATAAATGCTAACCAGTGCCTACTTACATTATAGAAAAGCATTGCAGTTGGAGATTTCACTTGTTATTATTTCAGTTAACCATGCAATCAAAGCAAGAATATTTTCTAATGTGGCTAAATGTTAGCATCACTACATTTGATGTGGGGGAAAAAATTGGCAGAGACTCATATTCTAATGCTTTGGATGACTTAAAGTGGTGAGGTATGTGTGTAAACTCCCATTTCCTAATTATACGACTTACTTAAGGTGGCCAGCCAACTTTCCTTGCTAGTTAGCTTGCTGCTGCAACCTCCTTTTCTCTTCATCTGTGAGGTAGACTTGCTAGGAACAGAAATTTCTCAAGACTCTTCCTACTTATAAAAATAAGCAGACATATGCAGTTTCTTTAGCTTCACTTAACAACATATATTTAAACATCAAACTTTTACAAATCTCATTCTCCACATAAACAAACACTGTCAAGTTAGTCTCCTCACATCTCCAAAGGTTAGAAACAAAGTTCATTTACACATAAGAGAAAGTTGGCTTAAAAACCAAGCCCATTCTGATCCTGAATCTGAATACACATCTTATCCTCTCCAAGTCCAAGACGAGCATTAATTAACAATATCTCAACTGTTCTTTTCTTCCCACTACAATAATCAAAGTTATAAAATAGCTCAGAATACATAAACACTCTTTGTTCTTTCACTATGGCTTCCATGGCGTGACCGGCAAATGGTTGTCAGTGCCGTTCGGTCGCTGTGTCTATAGTCGTCTCATGGTAAACTTCAAACCTGCACACACAGACAGGTGATGCACAGTAAATAGGGTTCCTTTCTCCCACTCACAACTAAAATATTGGGTGTTCAAGATGGTGGAAAGCTGAGTGGTTCTAGAATTTACACAGAAATTCTTGAAGCACTACAATATGTAGATATGAGAAGTTAGTGATAACACCCAGCTTAGATCTCATGTTAAAAGAATTAGGGATGTTAGCAGCAATAGTCATATAAATAAACTGGCAGTAGCATTAAATGGTTATTAGGAATCTAGTAGAGGGTACAACACTTCAGATTTTGTTGATCACAAGGCTCAGAATTCAGGAAGTGTTTTAAACATTGAAGGGAATAAAAAATCTAAACTAAACGAATAAATAGTAACACTAATAATAGGTGTTTGGAAGTAGAAGGTAGAGAGATGATTCATATTGACCAAGGTGCTGACTTAAATATATACATTGGTGAAATAGTGAGGTCTATGTGTGTACCAATGAAAGGATGACCCACACCAATAATAAGTGTAAAGATTTGTAGTGGGACACTATCATGATGAAAATTGGTGTAGAAGTTATCTATCTGGGATGTGAGATACATTGGACAGTGCCTGCAGTTAAAGGATACTATTGAATTTGAGGCTTACCCCAATGTTGCATCTCAGTGAATAGATAATGTGGACAAGTATCAGTGAGCATAAGTTAATCATGGTGGAAGGAATATTAAGTGAATAATGAAAGGTCTCTCAGCAACAAAAGGGTTGCAAGTTATTCCAAGCATTGGCTCCTCTTGTGAATTACTGAACCATAGTCAGGGTGTATCAAAAAGAATCGTCTGATTTTAAAAAATCATAACTATTATGCTATCTGAGACATGTGTGTGAACAATGTACTGTTGGAAAGAGCAAACTCTCTAATTTCACATGGTTCCTGCTAGATAGCAGCAGTGTGCGCCCACTTCAGTTCTAGTAAAAATGGTGTCAGGACAATAGAAAGCACTTTGTGTTCTATGTGTTGCACACTGCAGGTCGGTAATAACTGTTCAGCATGGCTTTCATACTAGGTATGGTGTGGATCCTCCTACAGCACAGAGAAATTCTGAGAAACAAGTTGTTTGTTTAAAGGCAAATCACCAGGCTGCCCCCAAGTGTCTGACACAGATGTCGAATGCATTTGCCATAGTTTCACTAGGGGTCTGCAGAAATCAGCTCTCTGTGCAGCTCAACAGCTCAACATGCCCCCGATGTCCATCTGGCATGTGTTGTGTTGATGTTTACTTATGAAACCATACAAAATTCAGCTACTGCAAGCTCTTCATGAAGGAGACAAACAATGTGTGGAGTTCTGTAATTTTGTTCTTGGCAAGATAGAGGATGGCAGTTTTCTTCCCCACTTAGTGTTTAGTGATGAGATAACATTCCATTTAAATGGAAAGGTGAACTCTCATAATGTGAGAATATGGGGTATGGAACAACCCCATGAAGTTGTACAACATGAGAAGGACTCTCCTAAATTTAATGTGTTTTGTGCAGTTTCACGGGAAAAGGTGTATGGTCCATTTTTCTTTGCCGAGAACACTGTTACAGGAACTTTCTTTTCCTACAATTGGAGACTGATTTGAACAATTTCATTTACCAACAGGATGGGGCACTGCCATACTGGTATCTGGAAGTGCAGGAATTTTTAAATTAAAGGATTACTGAATGATAGATTCGTCGCACAGGCTTTACATTACTGGCCTCCAAGGTCACCAGACCTGACAGTATGTGATTATTTCTTGTGGGATTTATAAAAGGCTCTGTTTATGTGCCTCTGTTACCAACAACAATGAATGAACTGAGATATTGCATAACACAGCTATGGATGCTGTAAGTCAAGACATTCTTGCTGCAGTGTGGGAACAATTTCAATACCACACTGACATGTGCCACGCATATCAAGGGGGACGTATTGAACACTTATGAAAAGGTATGAAAAAAACAAAATTCATTGTATATGTTTATTAATTTCAGAAATACAGACATGCCAAATTAAATGATTCTTTTTGATACACCCTGTATAATAAAGATATAGCAACCTTATCTTCTGCTCTGTCATGTATTCCAGAAATTTCCTGGAAAATTTTGATGTGACAACAAAAGAGTAAAAAAATCTTTGAGTGCAGCAAGCAGAGATTCCTTTTGCAATTCTGTAGTATTTTATATGCTTTTTGTACAATGAGTACGAAGCCTATTTGTTAACTGTTGAGCACAGGGGAAGTTTATATCTTTTTGGGACATGTGTAGCTATGTGTTTGGGTTTATAGACATAGTTAGGGAAGATTTAGTTAATATAGTAGGTGTAATTGACATAGTTTAACTGTTTAGTTTATTGATAAAATGGTGATTACTGTATCATGTTGCCACCCTTTCCACTAGTTGTCAGACAGGGAAAACGAAAAGACTGGGTTAGATAGAGCAGCAATCAGTCATAGAATTAAGTTGCTTTAATATGACATTTATAGTCACAACGCAGATCGGATTTTGAGCTGTGTCAGGTCATTATCAATGCAGTGCGGAATTGTAGCAGTTGTTCGTGCTCAAGTGAATGCTTACACAGTTCAACCATGGGTAATGGTTGAACTGTGTTCACTCATTCAGTGTGTTCAATCTTTACCTGACAACATGTGTAACCAGAGTAATGCTATGAAACCAGTAAAGTCAATAAAACTCTCCAAATATGGTGTATATGTAGCATTTGATGAAATTGAAAGTGATGTTTTACTTGAAGTGTCTAATAACTGAGATGATAATCCAGATTATGGATGTCCTTACATTAAGATTATGATTGATCAGTGGGAAGGGTACTGTTTGATTGATACAGGTAGCCCAGTTTGTGACATGTCTGAACAATTTAGAGATGAGAACCAGTATAGTAAGAATTTTGTGGAAATGTCCATTGCACGTGTAAAGATAAGCAAGTATGTAAGATGCCAAGTACTTTTAACTTTCAGTATAGAGGTCAAGACACATGAACGTGGATGCATAATGACACCTATTCTAGAAGAAAATATTCACTATGTTTGTAGATTTTTAAGACTATATAATTGTGTTTTGCTTGCCATGAATGTAGTATGTAATGTCATGTAGTTTTAAAGTTCTGTCGTATCTATTGACTGAGGGGGATGAAGAAAAAACAGGGACATAGGAGAAAGCAGAGACATGATGGTAAAGGTAGATTTTCTATGTTTGAAGTAGTCCTTGTGTTGCTGAAGGCCAAAGAGAAATCTTAAATGTTGATAGACATACTCCATAAGCATCTGATTTTTGTTTGTTTGTTTTCTTTCCATTGTCAGGAATTTAGTATGTAAGATGATGTGATTTCTAGTGTTCTATTTTATCCATTGATTGAGTTTAAATCTACCTGTATATGCATAAGACTAGGTAACTGTGTTTTTTTTTGTCATGAATTTAATACAGTATGCAAGATGATGTGATTTTCAAAGTTCTATCTTATCTCTTGACTGAGTTGATAAATCGATAATACACTATATAATTATGTTCTGTAATAGATTTGTGCTTTAGAATTTAATACATACTTGCCATGCGACTAAATGAGTAGGGCTTTTTACAGGTTTGAAATGGGACAATATTCATAACATGTACTGTAAAGATTAGGAATAGTGTCTGAGCATATCTGTGTGTATTACCTTATTAGTACATTTTTATTGCGTTTAACACTGATTATTAATGTTTCACATGTGAACACTTTTTAATCACGCCTGACTTAAATCCCATATAACTGACTATGTAAAATGAAGATGGAGAGCATATCTCATGTAATGTGAAGAAGGTATTGAACATCATATTCAGTGCACAAAACAATGCTTCAGGATTTGATGTGAATGCTAGAAAGGAAGTTACCCATCCATTGGAGCATGTGATAATGACTCTAAGGAGAAAGCTGAAAGATGCTGGTAGATCCACTCCCCACACTGCTGTATGGCTGTACCCTGATGGATGAATCATCTTGCAAGAGATCCTGGGTGCTGGGTAATGTACTCGAGCATCTGTCGACTAGAATGTGTGTTGTGTCTGATACTTGTGAATTGTTAACCAAGACTGCTAAAGACAGTATTATTCAGCATAAATGCATGGCTTCTTTGTTAAACTGGGGATTGGCATTGACTCTCCAATCATTATTCAACTTTAAATCAGTAGGTATTTATGTATTTTTCTTTTTTATTATTTGTAAATGAATCTTCCTGATCTTTGTGTACGTAGGTTAGTGTGGAAGACATTTGCCAGTTTGGACAATATGTCAAGATGTATAAATGTCTGATTTGATACTCTGATTTTGATTCTCAAGCTACTGAATTGTGTCATTATTCAAAGCTAACTATGTATTGCAGTATTGTATCTGATTGGATTTTGAGTTGTAGACAGACTCATGCTTAGCTGTGTTTTTGGTACCCCTGGTCATAGTGACTGTGTGTGTGTGTGTGTGTGTGTGTGTGTGTGTGTGTGTGTGTGTGTGTGTACTCAAGAACATACAACCATTGATTGAAGATATATGCTCCTCGCAATTACTCATTGCATATAATTGAGCTCATTGATATGATTATGAAATTTATTCATTTTGTTGTGTTGAAACTTTTTTTGTTGGTTTGTACCTGGCGTGGTTTGAATTCATGGGTCATCCCATATCTTAAACATAGGCCCTAATTTTTTTCCATTATTTTGTTTTTTCATGGGTCAACACATCTGTAAATACTATGGTTTATATGGCTGACTGATTCCTATTCATGACTGAGTATATTTTTCTGGTCTGTACCCGTCATTGTGAGTTTTTCTAGTTGGCTCGCTCATCATACACTTAGGCTCTGAAATTTGTTCTCTCCTCTTTTGAAGATTTTGAAGATTTGATTCTTTGGATCTTAACTTAAAGTTAAGAAATCTAGTAATTTACATTGTCTCTGTAATTATTTCTGTAGTTTAGTTGTGTAATGTTGTAGTTTTGATCTCATATTATTTGTCTTGTGACAGTATGTTCCACAGATCTGAAAATCTGAATGCCATATCCTGATATATGTGTAGACTATGATTTTTGTAGTAAATATTCTTCTAATGTTCTCCGTAATATGTTACGTATTAGATACTTCTATATGTCCATCTGCTGTTCTGGGCTTCATTTTGTACACCATTTGGCAAACCTTATAATCTGCCACAAAATATTGTAAACATCCTGTTTCCAAATTTTGTGAGGGGGATATCATAATGAATCACCCTCCTCTAACATAACTATTTTTTATATAGAGGTAACTGATACCATGTGTACTATCAATTCTTGCATAGGTTAATATTATCTCTGCTCTTTCACTAAAAGAATTCACATGATTATGTATATGATGTATTATGTTTCAGGGTAAAATGTATAAAAAAGAAATTAATGTGTTACAATCAATACGTACTGACAGTTAAAATTACTCTTCTTTTAAGAATAATTGAAATTACAAAATTTCTGGCATACTTAAAATTCATATCATTAATTGTGCAATAAAATGCTAATTATTAAATTTGTTTCTGGATTTATTTATGAAATAATGATATAATTTGGTAAAGATTCTTCTCCTGCTGAGAAAGTTTGTGGACTCTATCACTTTGTAAACTCTATGAAAATTTTGAGTACTGCAGAATGTAAGGAATAGTGGGCATGCCTCAGATGGAAGTAGACATTTTTATAAGTTTGTCAAAAAACAATGTGAATTTATATTCTGAATGTGGAAAAATATAAAGTAGGTGTGGTTTAGAAGAATGGGGTAAAATAAAAAAAATATTCACAGCAACAAGCACTTTTTCATCAGTTATTTTGTCTTCAAGAATTTTCAATATTAAATCAAAATTTTTCAGCAGCAAGAATGTACTACTAGACACAACAAGATTTTGAGCCAGCAACAACAACAATGAGATAATCAAGATAAGTAAAAAAGTTTTTCTATTGTAATCTTACTCCCCTTGAAGTTTTCAAAATTTGTGCAAAGAATGAGAACTTTAATGGTGATGCAGGGGAGGGTAACATTACAACATCACGTGCTTGTTTTGTTAGGTCAACATTTTTGTTTTTATTAGTTTGTTACAGTATATTTGTGTGCCTGGTGGTGAGCTCTTTAAAATTATTGTGTATAGAATGTTAACGGACTTGCACCATGAGCTCAGCAATCTTGTTAGTTTTACCTTGCATTCTTTTTCAAATGTTTATGCCATGTCTGAGGTTCTTTTTATGCCTGTGTTTCCCCACTAGCTGTTCATGTTTTTTTATGCCAGTTGTTTGGTCAGTTGACACTGGTGGCTGTCTTGTACCTCCTCTCTTGACTGCTGTGCTTCTCAGAGATCATTGCACCATCTCTTCTTACAAGGGATTGTGGGAAGGAAGCAGTATACACAGGACTGGGCCCCTGCACATTTGGCTACCATATTTCAATATATGCTTCATGGTCCAGGAACTGCCCCAGCCTCACCTCATAGGATGTTTGTAAATAGTAATGACATTGTGTGCAGTCAAGCCACAGCATCCAGGGGCACCAGCCTTACACTACGTGGCTTGTAAGTTGAAACTTCCTGGCAGATTAAAAGTGAGCCAGACCAAGACTCGAAATTGGGATCTTTGCCTTCCATGGGAAAGTGCTCTACTGACGGAGCTATCCAAGCACGATTCACAGCCCTTCCACAATGAGTTATGAGTCGTGCTGTGGTAGCTCAGTCGGTAGTGCACTTGCACACAATAGGCAAAGGTCCTGAGTTCAAGCCTCAATCCAGCACACAGTTTTAATCTGACAGGAGGTTTCATATCAGTGCACACTCCACTGCAGAGTGAAAGTTTCATTCTGGGTTTGTAAGTTGCAGCACATAGCACTGTTGTTGCATGTCTGACATACATCCATGTGGTCACATGTCCACGTGCTACCGAGGATGCATTCTTCTACTGGCATCTACCTTGGTCAGTGTCCGAGGCATCAAAAGCTAGATATACACCAAGCTCTAACTGATCAACAGTCACTCCAAGTCTCCACTAGAGGTCTTCTCTACAGATCTCACCTGCTGCAGTTGCCATTGCCTGCCAAGATATTGCCTTGCCCTCACCAATCACGTCCCCCACTGCACTCCTGTGAGGCACAACTGTGTGCACCTTTTTCCAGTATTCAAATCGGTTGCCGACAAGGTGATCATCTTGTGGGACCGCATCATTAGAGCACCTCACTGTTCATTCATGGACTGCCTACAAGCTCCTATCCTCATAGGAGTGTGTCATTATTTATCTTCCCTGCTCCTTGAGTTATTTCTGTTCCCAAGTTGTGTAGACAGTCATTCTCAGAAGTTGTCTTTAGTTTGGTTCTTGAAACACACAGTTGTTATTACAAAGAGTGGATTTGCATACTGCCATCCAAAACATTTAGAGATTTAGTGAAGGAAGTTGTTTGTATTTTTGATGTGGGAGGTTAGATTTCAGGCAATTGGTCAGAGGTGTTTATCAGTGAGAGTGAAAATTCTTTCATTGGGGGTGCATTAACCAGCTACAATGGGGCCTCCATGATTGCTGGGTTTGTAAATTATGGAGAACATGTGGAAGGTGGGTATGTGGCTTGACACAGGGGTGATGAGGGAAATGGGGACAGGTTCCATGAAGGGCTTAAGTTTTTAAGCAGGGATTGGAGGTTATGTTGGACTTCTTGGATGGGATCACTAGAGTTTATATGCAGAGGAGTCAGACAACTGGCAGAAGCCTTCTGCCAGGTAGTCTCTGTGATTCATAGCGACAGTTATGGAATCTTTGGAAGTAGATGACTAGGTCAGGATCTGTTTTGAGGCTGTGTGTGGCTGCCTTTCTTCTGATGATGGGTTGGTGTACTTTGGAAGGGACCTGGGGATGGATTGTGAGGCCAAGTTGGGTGTAAGGAATTTTTGGAACATGACCAGAGGGAGGTTAGTTGGGACTGAGGCTTCGTGGTTGGATTATGGTACAAAAAGGGAGAGACATGGTTCAGTGTTGGAATTAGGTTGGCTTTTCTTTCAGGGATTGGTTGCAAAGAAGTGTTTCTATTACAGGGATTGGGAGAAGGAGAGTAGGTCTTTGACAAGTTCAACATGGTTAAATTTGTGAGTAGGGCTGAAGCCAAGGCCGTTGGATAGGACTGAAACTTCCATGGGTCTATGGATTTTGGTGGAAAGGTTAACAAGAGTGTTCTGGCATTGTTTCAGCTCTGGATTTAATGGAGTGTTGTTGGGGGTTTTGGAGGATGAGGCTATTTGGAAAGGTCATGTAGGCAGGATCTGGGTACTATGTGGCCTTGGCAAGGAAGAACATTGTGGGTAGGATAGGGGTTGCATAGTAGTACCCCAACATGACAGTAGGATGCCAGCAGGCTGGATACTTTGTGGGCATGGTGTCTGGAATACTTTTCCAAGTGTTGGAGTGCAAGGGAGTCAATTTCAGAGGTGTGACGTGTGTAAAAGAAACTGCACAGTAGCAACATCTTGTGGAGGGAGCAGAGGTGGTTCTGGGATGCTGGTGGCATGGACATGTGTTTTTGCTGTATCTGGTTTGTGAGGATCAGGAACTAGTGGAATCTGAAAAGGTGAAAGTCATTGCAAAAGGAGGGTTGGGATTCAGAAAAACAAATTTTCATGGTTAGGCCACTAGAGGAGTTTCCATGGTTCAGGCAGCATTTAAAGCACAGGATATGTAACTGGGTCTTAACTAGCAAAAGAGATACTTTTCTGAACTGGCTTAGAGAGATGGATCAGGGGTCCATTGACGCAAGGGTTCTCTTGGGTAAATGAAAAATGACATATGAAATGGTCAAATCAAGGTGGTAGGTAGTTGTGAGGATAGGTAGATAACAGAATATGACTAAAAAATTCGTACAGATGCTTAAAAACATGCAGAAATGAGTAAGAAATTCACAAATTAGTATAAATCAGTAAAACCACGTAAAAATAAGCACAAATACATACAAACACGCAAAAAATGTGTAATAATTGTACAAAAACATGAGAAAATGGACGGAACCCATGAGGTATGGGCGTATATGCTTGCTGGAATAACAAAAGAGAGAGAAAGAGAGGAGTTTTGGTTACATCAAGGTTTACAAGTTTGTATGGCACAGGCAGGTGTGGAAAACAAGACATGAAAATACTGGAGGAGTTGCAAGACCTGACCAATCCACCCACCAATCACTTCTTATTCCAGTTTTGTTATAAGCTTATCTTACCCCATCGGAGTCTGAGCCACCTGTGAAAGCAGTCATTCTATACACCGCCTCTGCTGCAATCATCACACAGCTTTTTATATTGGTATGACTACCAGTCAGCTGTCCACCAGGATGAAAGGCCACTGCCAAACTGTAGCCAAGAGCAAAGTGGATTACCCTGTGTTACAACATGTAGCTGAACCTGAATGGCTGCTTCACTACCCAAACCATCTGGCTCCTGTCCTCTGCCACCAGCTTTTCTGAACTGCACTTACAACACATCCTCCACTCTCAGAATCACCCTGACCTCAATCTACAGTAACATTCTGCCCCATACCCTCCTTGAACAACTTCCACTTCCTCTGTCCTGTTGCCTCATCCCAATTCATATACCCACACCCTTAATGTGTGCCACTCTCTGTCAATGCAGCCAGCAGTCTTTGCCCCTTCTCTGCTCTTCGCTTCATCTACTCCCTGTTTCTCCCATCCCCCACAATCTCCCAATGTTGCACCTGATAGCCTTGTCCTGCCATTTTTTAGACTCTACACACTCCACCAGGCAGCACTCAGTTCCCTGCCCCCACCTACACCCTGCTATCCCACCCCCTTGCCTGCCACACTCCAGACTGCTGCTTGCATTTTACACAGTTGCATTCTGGCTGGAGTGGTGAGAAATAACAGTCATATGCATGAGGTGTACTTGCTTGTTTGGAATACTCATCATCTTCATTATCATCCTCTTCCAAAATTACTTCATCAACATCATTAACAACATAAGTCTCACCACCATCAAAGTCACATACCTCACCTACATTCATTTGCAATAAGCTACCAGTCTCAGACTTACCAACTAAGTCATTTCACAGCTCTCATTCATATCTAAATAAAAAATACCACCTGATTCAGATCCAATACAGTTATTACCTGTTTCACATACATCAATAACACTGTTTTCTGACCAAGGTAAGTAATCATTATTACACATTACATCAAAATTCTCATTATTCTGAGATACTGGTTTGTGATTAGTATCATTATAATTAAACTTTTGATCAAAACATAAATGAGAAATCTGATGTTCCTTCTGTTCAGGTTCAGATACCTGTGCTACTTTATCAATACTATTGTTATTGCCTAAATGTATGTGTAAATTGGGAGTCCTGTACTTGTTGTGTCTCCTTGTACTGAAACTGAAACCTTCATTGAAGCAGACCAATGTTTCCCAAATAGTCGCCTCTATGATTTTTTCTCCTATTATAATGCCCATAGTTATCTCCATTGTTCCTGTTCTGCTGGTGTTCAAAGTTTCTTTCTCTACTATCAAGTTGACCCTGATTAAAGTTACCACTATCTCTGTTTCTGTAGTTGTTACCATTGTGATCTCTATAGTTGGTTGGTTGTTTGGGGGAAGAGACCAAACAGCGAGGTTATCGGTCTCATAGGGTTAGGGAAGGATGGGGAAGGAAGTTGGCCGTGCCCTTTCAAAGGAACCATCCCGGCATTTGCCTGGAGCGATTTAGGGAAATCACGGAAAACCTAAATCAGGATGGCCAGACACGGGATTGAACCGTCGTCATTCCGAATGCGAGTCCAGTGTGCTAAACCACTGCGCCACCTCGCTCGGTGTGATCTCTATAATTTAGGTTATTATGGTACATGTTTCTTTCTACTGCCCTGTCCAACCTGTCTACATATTGTAAAAATTGTTATAGACAGTCATCAGTTCTGTGTACAATATCCCACTGCAACCTTTCTGGTAATCTGTTTTTCAGTGCATCAATTAATGTCATTTCATCAAATGACCTGTCAAGGTGTGCTAATTTCTTAAGTTGATTCTTACAAAACTCTTTCAATGTACCATCCCTATTCCTATAATTTAGACCATTCAGAAATTCATTTTTAATTTTCACTTGTTCAGCTTCTGGCCAAATTTTTATTTAAAAACTTTTTTCAAAACTTTGGTATGAATTATTTTAGTGAAATAGTAGATATAGTATTAACCTAGGCAAGAATCGATGGTACACCTCGTATTGGTTATCTCTATATAAAAGAAAGGTAATATTAGAGGAGCGTGATTCATTATAATGTCCACATAGGGGAATGGTGGCTGGCCTCTGTCACAGATGATGATGGGGGATGGTCAGATGTTAGGAGGTCTTGTGGCGGAACTTCCATGAAGGTGCAACCCTGTTTCAGAAAAACACATGACAGCATTGGTGGTGTCACCAGGAATTGTGAGACTGGTGGCAAGGCCAGCAGCAACAACAGAAGTGGCGCATGGGCAACCATGGAGATACCAATGAGGATGACTGGGCTGGCCACAGGAATGGAGGGATTGGCAGTGGTAGGAGGACTGGCCCTGTCAGGGCTGGCAATGAACACACTTGAAAGACAACTGGCTTCAGGATCATCAAGGCTGCTGACGGCAAGAAGGTTGGTCTGAACAGGCTAGCAATGAGAAGACTGAGAAATACTATGATTCTGCTGCTGAAAGACTTTGCAATGGCAGGAGGGTCATCTGGGACAGTGATGACTTAAATTTTGGAAGGGCTGACATCATCACCAACAGACTGACAACAACTGGACCAAGAACAATGGGATTGCTGCCGTAGAACTCTGAACAAGAAAGTGAGTGCCACAACATTACAAACAACCCAACTGAAGGAACTTGCTACACACAATGTTCGTAGATGCCCAATCTGGGCACTGTTCAGAGATGCACTCATTCGAACACTGTAGCACTGATTGTCCATCAGTAACCAAAAAGTCAGTGCACACTTGACATGAATGGAAGCAACTACCAGCACAAAAATGCACTTCTAACCATTGCACCAATAATTTATAGTCAATGAGCTGTGGATGAGTGCCTTGGAAAAACTGACAGCAGAAAAGAAAGACTTCTGTGTACAGTGTATGTCATATGCTACAATATGCAACTCCAACTGTTGATGGTATATGGTCCAGTCCTCTTTCTGGCTATCAGACACCTGAAAATTTGAAAAATGAAATGGCTGCTCAAGCAAAATGAGCCAATACTAAACATACTCTAAGAATACTGACAACTTTTATCTGATTGCCAATGTAATATGGCAGAAGAGGGGACTAGAAAACAACCACAGTCTTGTAGACATGAATGCATTATAATATATGTGAGGAACAGACACATTGCCAACAAAGTATGATGGACTACAGAAGAGCACTATGCAAAACCTTTTATCTCACCACCAACATAATATCCTTTATCCAAGTGGTTGGCTGGCAGTATGTACATGCTCTCTCTCACATTAAACTGTTTATTACTAGAACGAAACTAAATACAACTTCTGAGCTTGTATGTCTGTACAATTTCAAAAAGCAACATACTGAGGAGCAGGAAAGATTAATAATGACACAGTTCTATGAGGCTGGGAGCTTGGAGTCAGTTCATAGATGAGCTGCAAGGTGCTATAAAGATACAGTCCTGAAAGGTGTTGATCTTGTAGGCAGTCGCACAGTTATGTGTGAATACTGCAATGTGGAACCTTTGGAGTGGCTGACACAAGTGCAATGGTGTACATGGCTCACAGTGTGGGCAAGGTGACATCTTGATGGACAGTGGCATGCAGGATCTGCAGCAGAGAGTTGGAGTGGCTGTCAGTCAGTCAGAGCTCAGAGTGAAACTGGCTTTCAAAGTGTGGACTGCCAGCTTAAGTAGATGCTTGCATAGGGACACATAGACACATGACTGCACAGATGTAAGCAGGACCACAGTGTTGTCTGCTGTGACTTGTAGGCCGTGTAGTGCTGAGTCTGGCACACCCAGATGTGGTGGCTGCATGCTTCATAAAGCACCATGACTATTTGTGAATGGTATACGAGGTGAGGAAGGGGCCATTCCTGGGCCCCAAAGCATATAATGAAGTATGATGGCCGAATATGCAGGGGCCAAGCCCTCAATATACCACAATCCAAACTCCTTTATCTCCTGGAACCTTACTCATCACTTTTAATGCCACTTCCCTATTTGCCAGCATCTCTCATACCCTTGGTCTTGCCACTATTGAACCCTACCTCTCCCAACATTCTCCAGACTCACTACTTCATTCTTCATACACCCTACTTTTTCCTAACACACAACTTCTTCTCCTTTCATGGGAATGTTTAAAAACAAATCCTTGGCACAGTCACGGGCACCCAAATGGCACCTTCCTATACCAATCTGTTTATGGGCCATATAGAGGAAAGTTTGCTAACCTCCCGAATTACAAATCCATGTGTTGGTTCAGATTCACTAACAATATCTTCATGATCTTGTCTCAAGGCAAAGACATGCTACCCTCATTCCTTCACACACCCAACACCCTCTCTTCCATCCACTTCACATGGCCCTCCTCAACACAGTGTTCCATCTTCATGGATGTTGACCTCCTCCTCTCTGATGGCTCCATACATGCCTCTGTCCATGCTAAACCCACTAATCAATGTTATGTGCATTTCAACAGCTGCCATCCCTACCATACCCAAAAAATTCCTCTCACACCACATGGCTACCAAGGGACTGTGTATCTGCAGTGACAAGAATTTCCTTGCACAGTATGCTGAGGTCTCACAAAAGCCTTCACAGACAAGCACTGAACTTCCTCACACAGTTGAGGTCTCACAAAAGCCTTCGCAGACATGCACTATCCCCCAGACCTAGTTCACAAACAGATTTCATGTGTCATATCCCCACACAACCTGAATCCGGCCGCGGTGGTCTAGCGGTTCTAGGCGCGCAGTCCGGAACCGCGCTACTGCTACGGTCACAGGTTCGAATCCTGCCTCAGGCATGGATGTGTGTGATGCCCTTAGGTTAGTTAGGTTTAAGTAGTTCTAAGTTCTAGGGGACTGATGACCACAGATGTTAAGTCCCATAGTGCTCAGAGCCATTTGAACCATTTTGAACCTGAATCCTTCTTGTCACCATCTGCAAGAATAAGCTTCAAAGGAGTAACTACTTTGACATAAATACCATGCTGGATGGAACAACTGAACCACATCCTTCATCAGGCTTTGATTATCTCTCATCATGCCCTGAAATGAGGGACATCCTATTCAAGGTCCTACCCAACTTTCATAAAGTAGTGTTCCATTGTCTACCCAATTCCACAACATCCTAATCTATTCCCACCTTTCTCCCCTTGCCACAGGGATCATAACCCTGTGGAAGACCCAAGTGCAAAACCTGTCCAGTCTAACCTATCCAGTATTTCCTATTTCAGCCCTATCACAGATGTATCCTAACCCATCAGAGTTTGGGCCACCTGTGAAAGCAGCTATGTAATATATAATCTCTGCTCCAATCATCAGACAGCTTTTTATATTGGTATGACTACCAACCAGCTATGCACTGGCATGAATGGCCACAACTGAATCATGGTGAAGAGCAATGTGGACCACCATGTGGGACAACATGCATGTGGACATAACAGGTTTGATTTAAGTGGTTACTTCACAACCTGAGCCATATGAATCCTCCCCTCCACCACCAGCTTTTCTGAACTGTGCTGTGCCTCAACCTGCAGTAACCTACTAAGCCCACATCCTTCACCAAACAGCTGTGCCCTCTCTGTCCTATCATCTCCTCCCAGTTCACATACACTCACCCTCAATGTGAGCCACTATCTGCCAGTGCACGTAACAGTCTTTTGCCCTTCTCTGCTCCTCTCCTTTTCTGGTCTATGCCCCCCCCCCCTCCCTCCCCTTCATCACCCACAACCTCCTGATGATGCACCTGGCAGCCTTGTACTGCCAATTTCTAGTCTCTGCAAGCTCCACCAGGCAGCACTCAGTTCTATCCCCCCCACCCCCTCCCATACCCTACTATTCACCCCCTTCCCTGCTATACTGGTATTTAAGTATTAGTACCATAAGCAGATGTGAATAATTTGGATTATTTTGAGGCATGTGTCTGCGGATTCTTCCACCAGTAGCAATTCACGTGTCTAAGTTTGCACCTCCACAATCCCTTGCTAAGATTACCACTGTGACAGTCTAAATTGATTGATATATTAACTCTCCTTTGAAGAAAGTGATATGTACATCTTCTTTCTTGAAAGTAAACAGTGTTAATGCAGTTAGTAGTGTTGAGAAAACGGTTGACAATTTAAAATCAAATCTTACCAATAAATTAGACACATCGAAAACTAAAATAAATCAAGTTGAGGAATATGTTATTAACGAAAATTTGTACAGTCATGGACCAGCTTGGTCGAACCTGTTAGTGAAAAGTTTTCCTTGTGATAATTTGCACCCAGCAAATTTTTTGCACCATTGCAAGGACAATTTTGTGCCAGGAATGGCTGATAATTCAAAAATTAAATTTGTCAAAAAATTTTCTTGAAGGGGAGACCCTATCCTGGGCTAACCAAAATTTCGATCAGTGGGAAACCTTTGCAAATTTTGAGAGAAGCTTCTTAAACAAATTTTGGTCAGAATCTGAACAGGGGAGAATTTAATCTGAATTTTTAAATGGACCTATTTTCAGAGGGAGAATGGGCACCATGAAAGCGTTTTGTAAAGATCAATTGAGAAAATTAATACATTTAGATAAACCTTTTGATGAAATGACACAAATAGATGTGCTGAAAAGAAGGCTACCTGAAAAATTGCAATGGGATTTAGTTCATGGGCCTGATGATTCTGTGGAAGAATTTTTAAAATTGCATTGGATAAATTGGATAGGGCATTAGAAAGAGGGAATATGCAAAATTTTAACAATGGTGAACACCAACAGGGGGGGTGGTATTCAAACAGGTATGGAGAGAGAAGACAATACAGAGACAATAGATATGAACAACACAGGAGAAACAGTAGGGATTGTAATGGTAATGACAGAGACAGGGATAGAAATTTTGGAAGTAGAAACAGGTGGGATGACAGAAACAGGGGGGAGCAAAATTGGAGATCAAACAGAGGAAACAGGCAGGAATACTCCGGACCATCTCAATGAGGATCCACAGTTTTGGGGCGAGAAAATTTAGTCACAATAGGACCTACAATAACAACTGGGAATTTACAGACAGAGGGAGAAGGAGAGATGTAACTTATTATTATAATAAAACCAGTGGAAGACAAAACAAATACACTCCTGGAAATTGAAATAAGAACACCGTGAATTCATTGCCCCAGGAAGGGGAAACTTTATTGACACATTCCTGGGGTCAGATACATCACATGATCACACTGACAGAACCACAGGCACATAGACACAGGCAACAGAGCATGCACAATGTCGGCACTAGTACAGTGTATATCCACCTTTCGCAGCAATGCAGGCTGCTATTCTCCCATGGAGACGATCGTAGAGATGCTGGATGTAGTCCTGTGGAACGGCTCGCCATGCCATTTCCACCTGGTGCCTCAGTTGGACCAGCGTTCGTGCTGGACGTGCAGACCGCGTGAGACGACGCTTCATCCAGTCCCAAACATGCTCAATGGGGGACAGATCCGGAGATCTTGCTGGCCAGGGTAGTTGACTTACACCTTCTAGAGCACGTTGGGTGGCACAGGATACATGCGGACGTGCATTGTCCTGTTGGAACAGCAAGTTCCCTTGCCGGTCTAGGAATGGTAGAACGATGGGTTCGATGATGGTTTGGATGTACCGTGCACTATTCAGTGTCCCCTCGACGATCCCCAGAGGTGTACGGCCAGTGTAGGAGATCGCTCCCCACACCATGATGCCGGGTGTTGGCCCTGTGTGCCTCGGTCGTATGCAGTCCTGATTGTGGCGCTCACCTGCACGGCGCCAAACACGCATACGACCATCATTGGCACCAAGGCAGAAGCGACTCTCATCGCTGAAGACGACACGTCTCCATTCGTCCCTCCATTCACGCCTGTCGCGACACCACTGGAGGCGAGCTGCACAATGTTGGGGCGTGAGCGGAAGACGGCCTAACGGTGTGCGGGACCGTAGCCCAGCTTCATGGAGACGGTTGCGAATGGTCCTCGCCGATACCCCAGGAGCAACAGTGTCCCTAATTTGCTGGGAAGTGGCGGTGCAGTCCCCTACGGCACTGCGTAGGATCCTACGGTCTTGGCGTGCATCCGTGCGTCGCTGCGGTCCGGTCCCAGGTCGACGGGCACGTGCACCTTCCGCCGACCACTGGCGACAACATCGATGTACTGTGGAGACCTCACGCCCCACGTGTTGAGCAATTCGGCGGTACGTCCACCCGGCCTCCCGCATGCCCACTATACGCCCTCGCTCAAAGTCCGTCAACTGCACATACGGTTCACGTCCACGCTGTCGCGGCATGCTACCAGTGTTAAAGACTGTGATGGAGCTCCGTATGCCACGGCAAACTGGCTGACACTGACGGCGGCGGTGCACAAATGCTGCGCAGCTAGCGCCATTCGACGGTCAACACCGCGGTTCCTGGTGTGTCCGCTGTGCCGTGCGTGTGATCATTGCTTGTACAGCCCTCTCTCAGTGTCCGGAGCAAGTATGGTGGGTCTGACACACCGGTGTCAATGTGTTCTTTTTTCCATTTCCAGAAGTGTATTTAGCTAGAAATTGTAGAAGGTTATATCCTCACTGGTGGCAAAGTGTAAAATGTAATGAATATCTATTGTATGCTCAACCTGTTGTATCCATAGATGATGTTAATGAAAGTGTCAATGCATGTGTGAAGTTGTTAAAAACTGATCAGGAAAATAATGAGGGTAATTTTAGAGAAATTGAAAATGACGTGTTACATGAACCATTAAAAGTAAAAGTAGAAGAATGTGAATTAGGGTGTCCATACATTAATGCTGAAGTAAACAGTTGGGAGTGTAAATGTCTCATTGATACAGTGAGTCCTATTTCAGCTATTTCAGAAATAAAATTAAAGACAGTGTTGATTTTGTTGAGGCCCCTGTGATGGGAGTAAAAATAAGAGGAGCTACAGGCAAACACAGTAAAGTCATCAAAAGTCAAGTATTTTTATCATTTGAAATAGATGATGTAAGATTTGAGCAGGGTTGTCTTGTTATTCCAAGTTTAGAAGAGAACATATTGTTTGGCATGGACTGGGTGTTAAAGGTAAGTGCTGCATTTAGCTGGAGTGAGATGAAGTTAATTGTGTGTGAACCCAAAAGCAATATTAATGTGTGTACACAACTGTTTATTATACACTGTGGAGAAGGTTGCAATCACGTCGGGAAAATCGTAGACTCTGAGGAGAATTTGTACTGTTTTGATGACAAACCTGAGCTAAATTTTTCTGGTCAAAATCATGAAAACCTAGTTAAAAGCAAAGTAGATGAAGCAATTAATTTGGACAGTGATCAGAAGAGACAGTTGGAAAATTTACTGTGGGAATTTCAAGATGTTTTCAATGAAAAACCTGGAAGAGTTAGGAATTATAAATGCACTTTACACCTTAAAAATCATGAACCTTTTTTCCTCAAGCCTTATAGTATTCCTTTTGCAAAAAGAAAAGAAGTAGAGAGTGAGATACAAAAAATGGAAGCATGGGGTATAATCGAAAGAAGTAACAGTGATTATAATAATCCTTTGGTGGTGGTTTCCAAATATGGAGGGGGTGTTAGACTTGTACTTGATTCTAGGCATCTTAACAAATTTTTGAAAAAAGAAAATGATCATCTAGAAAACATAGATGAACTGTTACATAAATTTGAATGTGTGAAATTCATGACCAGCTTAGACTTAACTTCAGGCTTTCACCAAATTTCTTTAGAAATAAATTGTAGAAAATACACTGCATTTTTGTATGGTGGAAAAAGTTATCATTACTGTGTTGTACCATTTGGACTAACTGTTTCTGTTGCTGAGTTTATTAGAGCATTAGATCTTGTTTTGGGGGATGAACTACTGTCTAAACATACAGTATATGTAGATGATATTTTGATTTCTGGAAAAACATGGGAAGAACATTTTGAATTGGTAACACAGGTGTGTACAAAGTTAAGGGAAGGGGGTGTGACCTTAAAGTTAGAAAAATGTAAATTTGGAGTAAGTGAACTGAAATTTTTAGGACACATTATTTCAGAAAGGGGGATTGAATCTGACAGGGAAAAAATTGAAGCTATAGAAAATTTTCCTCTTACTAAAAATAAAAAACAATTAAAATCTTTTTTTGGTCTTGCTGGATTTTACAGAAAGTATGTCAGTACTCAAGCTATGAATGCTTCTTGTTTATGTGATGTATTAAAGAAAAATACTGTCTGGGATTGGTCATCTGATTGTCAAAAAGCATTTGATGAGATAAAGTTAAACAACTTTCACAGAGCAGAATTCTATATAGGCCTGACATGTCTTTACCCTTCTGTCTGATGACTGACAGCAGTAATACAGGATTAGGAGCACACTTATTCCAGGAAAAAGTAGTAAAAGATCATATTGAACACCATTCCATTGCATTTGCTAGTAGAATATTACACAAGTATGAAAAGACTTACACTGTGGTTGAAAAAGAACTTTTGGCTATACATTGGGCTTTCAAGAAATTTAAAAATTATCTTCTTGGACACAAAGTAATTGTTTACTCTGACCACAAAGCACTAACTTACTTACAGGAGTGTAGGCTTTATCACAGTAGAATCACCAGATGGTTATTATTCTTACAACAATTTGATTATGAAATTAAATATATTAAGGGGAAGGAAAATGTTATTGCTGATGCACTTTCTAGGTCACCTATTGGGCTAAATTTTGATAATGAAACAGGCATTGATGACAAAAATTTCAAAATTATGTATTTGAAGGGGATAAAAGAGGAAGCAGAAATTTTAAAAATTTGTAATGACATTAGGAGACACCAAAATGATGATGAAAATTGGAAATTGGTAAAAAGTTATTTGGGAGTTAAGCAAAAGGTAGATGATTATTATAAGGTACACAAAGGGATTCTGTTCAGAAGATTAAGACCTGATTTGGATGACTGGAAATTATGTTGGCCTGAGCAGCACATGGACACATTAGTTAAGTATATACATGAGAGCATTGGACATTGTGGTTCTGTCAAATGCATACAAAAGATTCAGGAAAATGTCTACTTTTATAATATTGCCAGAAGAGTGAAGAAAAAATTAGCAGCCTGTGACTGATGCCAAAGAGTAAAGGTGAGTAATCAAACATGCAGAGGGATGATGCAAAATATTTTGCCCAGAAAAAATTTAGAGCTGACAGCTTGCGAGATTTACAGACCCCTCCCCAAGTCAAAAGGAGGTTACAGTTTTATCTTTGTAATTGTTGACATATTCTCAAAATTCATCAAATTGTATCCATTAAGGAAAGCCACAAGTAAACAGATTACATCTAAATTAACCAGTAATTATTTCAATAAGGTAGGTACTCCCCAAGCAATCTTGTCAGACAATGGCTCAGAATTTACATCAAAAATATGGAAAGATTTTGTTGAAAATGCAAACATAAAACGTATTTTGATTTCAGTTTATCACCCATCCAGTAATCCAGCAGCGAGGTACATGAGAGAGATAGGGAGGTTGTGCAGAACATATTGTAGTAAGAACCATGTAAATTGGATTGAATATGTAAATGATATCGAAGACATAATGAACAGTTTGCAACATACATCCACTGGCTTTTCACCATTCAAAATTATGTTTAACAAAAGACCCACTAGCTTTATTACTGAACACATAGACTTTCGAGTTTGTCAAATTTTGACACCTCAGGAGAGAGAACAAATTGTAAAAGACACCATGAAAAGACAAGCAGATTGCAGAAAGAAAAGAAAAGACATGATGCAAAAGGCAGGTTTTCACACTTTAATATTGGTGATTTGGTTTTGGTTAAAATGAAAGAAAAATCTAAACTTATGACTTCAGAATTAAAGAAATTTTTTGACATTTGTATAGGACCATTTGAGGTGAAAGAAAATCCTCACCCAAATGTTTACAGATTGATCAATCCAAAGTCGAGGAAATTATTTGGTTTGAGGAATGTAACTAAATTGAAACCTTATAAGTCTGATACCTAGAATGAAATTTACGAATCTCAATAACCTGGGATACAAGGAAAATTTTTCACATTTTGTATTGTTTATGAAGTTTGTTTCCTATCATGTGATATGGAAACTATATATGGTACTAAAGCTTACTTAATGTAATTTCTATTTTGATGACATGTAATGTACATACTATTCATTGAATATATGCCTAGATGTAAGAAAATATTTTGATGGTTGCTTCTGCATTTTATTTTCTTTGTGTGGTAGGACATGTGCTATTTTAGTTGTAGTTTACTCATGTTAGTTATTAGACATTTTAATGAACATTTTGACATTCATATTTTGTGCTTACTATTGTTTAAAAATACTCTTGAAGTATTAGTAGTGTGACTTGTTAAGGAAGTTCTGTGGTGAGTAGTGGACTCATGAACAATTACTCATTTTGGTGACATAATGCTTATGGATGAGCCTATTATGTACACATGCTTAAATTTTCTTCATGTGCTGATGTCATTTATGCTGAAAACATTTTGTTGCTGTTATTATATTTTCTGAACTATATGTTGGAAAAGACTGAAACTGGAATATTATGAACAGGCTATGCATGCTTATTTGCCCACTTGACAGTTGGGATTTATGAAATTGAGGACTTTCCACACTGTGGAATTAAATCATTCTTTTGTGTATTATTGGTGAACCATTCTGTCTGTCTATGGAGGCAACACATAGATACTGATAATTGTCATTTTTCTTAATTTTGTCTTTTTATATAACATGTTTAGGATTAGTGTGATACCTTTTGATATTTTGTATATTATGTTGATGAAATTAGGAGGACGCTTGTTGTAAAATTCAACCTCTTCTTTTGTCATTTTGATAATATTTTTTCTGTTTTTATAAGACTCAGTGAAGCCCTGAACATTTTTCTTCCTTTGTACATGTCATATTGTAGGTTTTTATGCTACACTTAGATTGGATCTGTATTGGGGGGGTGAATATTGGGATAGACAATATATATCAGTGATGGGTTTCTGAAGCTACTGTAGGGGGATTATCACAGTCATCCGTTCTGCCATGTCTGCATTGTATTTTATATTGGTGGGCGGCTGTTGAAATTCTGCTCTCAGTTATATTTTTTGAGTCCTCCCCTTTTATTCTTTTATTTCTTATCCTACTGCCTGTCACTGATTCTATTCTATTTTTCTTCTTCTGCTGATGAGAGGGGGCTAGGCTGAACTCTCCAGTAGTACCTATTTCTATCTTTCTTTTCCATCCACATATTTTGAGGTATTGCTCCTCCCTTGTTTCAGTGTCTATAATTGTACCATGTCCTCATGCTCTTCAATACAGATCAACAAGCAATTGTTTTCTTAATGCGGTCTGATAATACTTTTCTTTGTCACAAATTTCCATGTTAATGTAGTAAACTGTATCTGGTTGAATAACTTTGAAATTAATTTCCAAATTTATTTATATACTATCATACCATATTACAGTAGAGTAAAAATTTCAATTACTTTCACATCAGAATGTTGAAGGCCTATGGATGATAAAAAGTTTGCTGATGACGTGTCACAAACAAGATTTTTTTAAAAAGTAATGTTAGAAAATGAGAAATTTAATGTGTGTTGTAATATACAGAATTTTATTGAATACGAATAATTTTTAGACTATTATAATCTTTCATATTGTTTCTTTCATGTCATTCTACTAGTGTTTGATCATTGTTGGTGACACAATATAACATGGAATATTTGTGTAGGAACTTTTACTGGACTGAAGAATAAAGCGCAAGCAGACTATCGGATTCTGGGGAGTCTGCAGCATTGCACAGAGATGAATCGGGACATGATAAGACATCAAGCAAATTGAAATGTAAAAAAACAAGTTACATAGCTACTTTCAATGTAAACTCTCTTTTAAAAACAGGAAAATTAAAACATCTTACAGATACCCTCAAACATCATAGAATACTCATAGCATCACTACAAGAAACTCGATACATAGATGAAAACAATTTTGATTCCGGAGGTTTCAGAATATACAAAGGAAAGGTAGGCAAAAGAATAATGAAAAACACACCCCACCTCGGAATGGGCTTTGTAATAGATAAAAGTATTTTAGACTCCATTATCAGCTTTCAATCACAATCGGAAAGACTCTCCACACTCACTTTTAAATCTGCTAATAGAGTATACACAATTGTGAATGCACATGCCCCCATAAATGAAGATAATAGGAAAAATAAGGAAAAGGTGGAACGTTTTTGGGAACAACTAGATGACGTGGTGCAAAAGATCCCAGACAAACACAACATCATACTTACGGGGGACTTCAATGCTCAAGTAGGAAAAGAGAAGAAATACAAAAATATTGTTGGAAACTACCCAGCGCACAATAGAACTAACCAAAATGGAATCAGATTAGTAGAACTCTGCCAAGCGCATGGCTTGATCCTGAAATCCACAGCCTTTAAGAGACTACCCAGAAAACAGAAGACATGGACCTCACCAAACCCACACTTGGGTGAATTTCAACTTGATCATGTGGCGATAAAATGGAAACACCATACAGAAATACAAAATGTCAAAGTACTCAGAGGAGCAAACTTGGATTCTGATCACTATCTTTCTAAAATAAAACTCAAAATTATCCCCAAAAGGAAAGATAGAAACAGTAAACCCAAAAGCAGAAGATACGATCCAGAAAAGATAATGAATTCGAAGGAGTTTCCCCTCGCGACTCAAGATATAAGGAACCAAAATTGGGATCAAATGAAGGAAAGCCTACTAACCAAAGCTGAACAAATAGCACCTATAACCAAAATCAAAAAACACGCATGGTGGACAGAGGAATGTGACAAACTTATTGAGCAAAGAAAGAAAGCATGGCAACAGATGCAATCTCAGAAAAATGAATATAATAGGCAAAATTTCCTGAGTGTAAGAAAACTAGTGAGTAAAAACCTCAAAAGAATTAAAAAAGCACAAGAAGATCAACTCCTTTTGCAGATCAACGAAGACTTCAACAAAAACAAGACTAGGAGCTTTTACAGAACTTTTAAACAAAAAATAACCAAGTACAGCCCACCGACACTCCAATTACAAGATAAAAATGGTAATATTGCACACAACAACAGGGATAATTGCAAAATTTTGAGGGAATATATCAGAAACCTTCTCAACTGTAAAGAACCAATTGAAAAAATGGATTTCAGCAACTCAACTTCAACAAGTCCTAACTCAGAACCACCCACCGTCGAGGAACTACAATCAATCATTTTGAATCTCAAAAACTATAAGGCTTCGGGAGAGAACCAAATTACAGCTGAACTGTGGAAAAATGTCAATAGAAATGCCATAGAATCTCTCCAAAACATATTTGAAGAAATATGGAAAACAGAAAGAATTCCGGATGAATGGAAGATGGCCCTCATTCACCCAATTCATAAGAGGGGATCCAGAACAGACCCCAACAATTACAGAGGGATTTCGCTCCTTGACGTAACATACAAAATACTGTCTAAAGTCCTTTTGAACAGAGCAGAACCCCAGCTAGATTGTCAACTTGGAGAATACCAGGCAGGCTTCAGGAAGGGAAGATCCTGCCCAGAACAAATTCTAAACCTCAAAAATCTTATGGCCTACCAAAAATCGAGAGCAAAAGCGTATGTCATCACATTCATTGACTTTCAAAAGGCGTACGACTCCATAGACAGGGAATCTCTAATCTCCATATTAAAAGAATTGAACCTAGACAATAAAACTACAAACCTAATTAGAGAAACCATCACCAACACATACTCCAAAATTAAATTTATGGGAGAACTCTCAGACCTATTTGAGATAAAAACTGGAGTACGAAAAGGTGATGGACTCTCTCCATTGTTATTTAACTGTGCCCTAGAAAAAATAGTAAGAGAATGGAACAAGAAAATCAATAGTGGAATCCGACTAGGAACAAAAAACAAAGGCATCAAGGTTAATTGCCTAGCATTTGCAGATGATATGGCCCTACTAGCTGAAACATGGGAAGAAGCCAAAGAACAGATCCTCGAATTACAGAAACAAGCAGAGAAAATAGGCCTTAAAATTTCTTTTGAAAAAACCAAAATAATCACAAATATAAAAAAGCCAATGAAATATCTTAAAGTAAGAGACCAAAAGATCGAAATTGTTAAAGAATTCAAATATCTTGGTGAATGGATTAGCTGGAACGCCCTTGAGAAAAAAGCAATAGAATTAAGAAGAAACAAAGTTGAACTAGCCTTTCAGCTTACTAAAAATACTTATAATAAAAAGTCCCTCTCATGGAATTCAAAAATAAAACATTACAACACTGTCATTAAACCAGAAGCACTATATGCAGCTGAGGCATTATCTATCACTAACCATGGCCCAATTGAAAGGCTAGAGATCAAAGAAAGAAAAATATTGAGAAAAATTTTAGGCCCCAAATTTCATAACGACAAACTAATTCATACCAAAAATGAAACACTCTACAAAACCACAGAAAAACTTTCGGATACAATGAGGAAAAGAAGAATTGAGTTTTATGGGCACATTCTCAGAATGAACCCAAATAGACTTACAAAAAGAATGTTTGACTACTTCAGGAATAAAAAATCCAAACCAAATTGGTTTATCCAAACAGAGAAAGACTTAAGAGAACTACACATCACAGAAAAAATGCTCACAGACAGGACCGCAAAAATGATAAGCAAAGACAGAAAAGAGGGATTCCAGCTCCAAAATAGAAAGAAAAGAACGATTGTCATCTCTGATGAGGAAAGAAAAGCAAGATCAGAAAGAATGAAGCAGTACTGGGCGAAAAGAAAGGCACAGAACACACAGAAGTGATTGATTCAACATACCCCAAAGTTGGGTGAAACGAAGAAGAAGAAGAAGAAGAAAGCCTATGTAATAATTTCAGATAAAGAACCCACCAGCTAAAAGGAACTATGTAAAGGGAATACCTATGGACCTGTTATTAGAGGAAAAACTTAACTAGGAGAACAGGAACTACAGTGGTGAAATGGACAGTGAGTTATATGTAAATGATGGACTGAAAATAACAATTGGGCTCTTGTTTGAAAAAATTTTAATACTTTTCTTATTTTATTGCCAAGAGACATTTTCTGTACTCATGTACATAGTTGTAACTGAGATTCAAAAATTTTATGAGTTTATCTTTGCAAACAATATGTTACAGATTAACAGATTACATTTTGATATTTATATGTACTGTTGTAAAGAGAGTGAAGGGATGCCTGTTGTAAAATTTAGTAATTTTTGCAAGTTTGAAAAGATATGGCTAAAGCAATTTTTAATCTATTACATTTCATTTCTTTAATGTTATACCACAAGGATCAAGAATCTCTATGTACTGTTTCAAGGATTATTCTATATAATGATTAACTTACTACCTTATTACCTTGCTGTTTGGGACACCCAATCCCATGCAGCTTGTGCATGGAATTGTGTGTGTGTGTGTGTGTGTGTGTGTGTGTGTGTGTGTGTGTGTGTGTGTGTGTGTATGTGTGTGTGTGTGTAGGGGAGGGGGTAGGGGGGGGGGTATTGTAATGGTACTTAAATTACGCAACCATTACAGCACCTCACCTGAACCTCTCGATATCAGGTATATTCTACTGTGTTTCTGCAAAGTAGTTGACATATTTCTGAGACAACATTCAGATTTGATTTCATTTGTGATACATTGATATGTTTATATTGCAATGATATTATTCTTATGTGTATTCTTTCTTTTGTCACTATGATCTTTGATGTACTTGTAACTCTGAATTTCGGGCCCGTAAGCAATAGTTAGTTAGTTGTTGAGTTGTTAGAGAGTCGGACCTTGAGAAAGTCAAGTGTTGGACGTCATGTTGGAAAGACACATAACATAGTCCTCTTATAAAATGTGAACTTTAATAGTGACTGAAGATTTTTTCAAGTATGTTTTGTATTGTGAAGTGATGTTTTGTGTTTACATGATATTGCAATTAAAAGGAAGTGTAACTTAAATTTGGAGTGCTGATTGCTTTTTTTACATCACCATTCTCCTGCAAAAGTGCAATCTTCAAGAATGATTTGTGAAGCGCATCTACAAAACTTTTGAATATAGCAGAATAAAACCTAGGCCTCTTTGCATCCAAGCTTGGAATCATAACCACCTAGATTTTCAATGATTGAGCCTTGATTTTATGATGAGACCAGCGTGGGAAACACAAAAAGATGAGTACCTAGTCTTTTGATTATTACATGAAATGACTTTATTAACTGTGCTCTAATGACACCTGCCACATAATATGACTTTTGTTGCCTGAAATTGCAGTATTTAGCAGCGTGAGCAACACCATAATCGTTATTAAATGCTGACCTTTGTTGTGGTAGGGTTGTTAGAGTGTGCAGGTTTGAAGTTTATTGCGAGACGACCGTAGATGCAGCGATCGAAACAGCACTGACAAGTGTTTGCCGGTCACGCCATAGAAGCCAAAGTGTAACAACAAGGAGTGTTTATGTATTCTGTGCTGTTTTATAACTATGCCTTTTGCAGTGGAAGAAAAAGAATAGTTGAGATATTGTTAATTAATGCTCGTCTTGGTCTTGGAGAGGATAAGATGTGTATTCAGATTCAAGATGTGAATGGACTTGTTTTTTAGGCCAATTTTCTCTTATGAGTAAGTGGACTATGTTTCTAATCTTTGGAAATGTGAGGAGATTTACTTGACAGTGTTTGTTTGTATGGAGAATGAGATTTGTAAGCCGGCCAAAGTGGCCGTGCGGTTAAAGGCGCTGCAGTCTGGAACCGCAAGACCGCTACGGTCGCAGGTTCGAATCCTGCCTCGGGCATGGATGTTTGTGATGTCCTTAGGTTAGTTAGGTTTAACTAGTTCTAAGTTCTAGGGGACTGATGACCTCAGCAGTTGCGTCCCATAGTGCTCAGAGCCATTTGAACCATTTTTGAGATTTGTAAAATTTTGATGTCTAAATATACATTGTTAAGTGAAGTAAAAGAAACTGCATATGTCTGCTTATTTTTGTAAGTAGGAAGAATCTTAAGAAATTCCTGTTCCTAGCAAATATGCTTTGGAGAAGAAGAGAAAAGGATGTTGCAGCAGCAAACTAATGAGCAAGGAAAGTCGGCTGACAGTCTCAAGTAAGTTGTATCATTAAAGAAGTGGGAGTTTACTCACATACATCCCCACTTTAAGTTGTCCAAAGTATTAGACCTTCTTACATGATCCTTCATCTCTTTCTCTGGGCAATGTTATTTGTTTCAAGTAATGAAGAAAACAAAGATAATTAATACAATGGAAAAATTTTACAACATGTTTTATGTATTTTAATTACTTCAGTCATCTATACCCCACACCATCCTGTCACAGTCACCAGATATTTAAGTACTGATACTGTACGAAAGTGTGAATAATGTGCATTATTGTGAGGTGTATGGCTGGTGGATACTTTCACCAGCAGCAGTCCATGTGTCAAAGTTTGGGCTTTCCTGACCTCTTGCTATGATTACCACTGTAACAGTCTAAATTGATTAATGTATTAACCCTTCTTTGAACAAAGTGATATTTATCTTTTCTTTCTTGAACAAGAAGATGCAGCATGTTCCAAAGTTTGCAGGTGATGTTGTATCCCCGGTATCATTATCAGGATAAAGTAATTTAGAAATGCAAAACAGTGCCTCACTTTCCAGAAGACATATTGTAGAACTTTTACATAAATATATATCGTTATCTCATGTGCACACAATACATCCACCCAGAATCATGGATGGGAAGAGATTGATAGTTAAAGAGCAAACATTTGATATCAGCTTAAGGAAAGATTAGAATACAGATATGTGCTCATCTCTCTTTTTGTACATACTGCTACTTCCATTCAACACAGTTGCATTCTACTGGGAGGACTGGAAATAGTAGTCATGTGTATGTGCTTGTGTGCATGTGTGTCTGTGTTTCCTTTGTGAAGAAGGCTTTGAGGAAAAGCTCTATGTGTAACTGTCTTTTCATTGTAGCTGTCTGCAGCTTACATTATCATCTTTATGCTCAGCAGCAATCTATCTTTTTCATAACTTTGTTGATATTCAGACCTGGACTTTCCATTGTTTGTTTCTGTCAATCAGTCTGTTACACTTGATGTAACTGACAAGCAAAAATATCAAACAATTGTCATATGGGAAGCTCTTAAGTTGTATATGAGCCGGTAAAGAGCAACTTCTGTTATCTGATCGCTTACTGGAAATAAATAAAGTATGATTTCCAGCCCAAGCACAGGTCACAAAAAAAGATCTTGTGGGGAGAGGGGAGCGGGGAGGGAAGAAATACAAATACACTCCAGAGAAACAAGTTAGTAATTTGAAATCTGTATGCATCAGCATCAGAATCAGTACTCAAGATCCCCCTCTGATCATCCATCAAAACATCGCAAGGAACATCCCAGTGTGCATGCTATTTCATGTTCAGTTCTTTCCATGTACTGAGTAGTTTTGCACTCTCAATTTTTCCAGTTATTTGTCCATTTGTTTCAATACAAAGCTTGGCTGGTACTGTATTCTGGGTGGTAAATATGTCCATTGCAACAGCATTTTCCAAATATAGAATCAAAAAATTTGCAGTAAAGTACTCTGCTTTATTTTTTATGGTGGCCTCGATGTTTGCATATATTTATTTGGTATTTCCTTAATTAAAGTGCTGGTGTCATCTGCAGAGTGGTAAAGTTTTCTGTTTCTGCTGTTTATATCTAAATCATTTACATATAGTGAAAAAGGTCTGAATGCAATATGGAACCTTTGGCAAGTTCATGTTTGACCTCTAATAAATCTTACTGCTTGATACTTACTGTGCCTTGTAGTTTAGGTGTTATCTATATGAACTGTTTTCTGTCATGAAAGTGCAATTTGATCCAGTTACATGTTGCTCCCCTGATACCCCAATTCTGAATCTAAATTATTATCATGATTGATGGTATCAGAGCTTTTTGATAAGTCAAGGACTGTGCTCAAGATAAGTCCTTGCCTATATAGAACCTATCACATTTCATACAATAAATAGAAGAGTGCTTTTGTGATTGAGTGATTTTTTTATAAAACCACATTGTGATTCTATTCCTATTTTATGTTTATTAAGAATGTCAACTCTCTTCTAGAAAACAGTTTTTCTTCCATTCATGAAAATATAGGCATTAGGGAAACAGGTCTACATCCTGACACCTTTTTATGGCTCTCTTAACTGTGATGTGGTTTCACTTTAGCAATTTTTGAGCATTCTGGAAAGTTGACATTTGAGGAGGACAGGTTCACAAGATAAGCTAGTGGCTCATAAATTATTTTAGAACCTTATATATTATCTATTCTTCATAAGTACTTTGATTTTAGAAGCTTGATTTACTACTTTACTTCCTGTATATTTGTTGACGTGAGATATGTTGTGTTATCTACATGTTCAGTTTTTGATAGCAGGTGTGTGTGTAATGTCTTTTGATGACAATTTGCTTAGTAATTTTTTCTCCTATATTTACGAAATAACTGGTAAATAAATTAGCTACAACTCTGTTTGCTCATAGTCTGTGAATTTTCAATCTATTGTGTATTACTAATTTTAGTTTTGTTGTTTCTTGTCTCTTTCTTTATCATTTTCAAAATAGCTTTTATTCTATTGTGCGTATTTCTATGTTCCTGTCATTTTCCAGCATTTGGGCATTATGTATTATCTTCCTGAGTATTTTTATTGTTTTTAAAATACCCAGAAAGTTAAGTTGTTAGGTGTGACACATTTTAGTAATTCTTTACAGAATTAGTTTCTGCATACATCATTTTCTAATACCTGAAGTGATCCATTTATTTGTTTGAGCTATTTTTGGACTCCTAGTACACACATTAGATTTGTCAGTTATTTCCAGTGCCATAAATTTGCCACTACTTTTTTTTTAATAAATTCTAAATTTTTCATTTCCTGATCATTGAAGCTGCTGCTGTTATATATGCTTGTCAATTTGTTAGCTCTATAACTTCCAATGTAGAAATGTGTGGCTTATCCATAATGGTCCCTCTAGTAAAGACTTCACTATTCCTCCTTTGCTATATTTTAGATTACAGTTAATTATTATTTGGAATATTCTGTATTTTGTATAACAAATGTAGGGAAATGTATTGTGATTTATGTGTTATAAGAGACTAAGAGAATCAATAATTCTTTTCTTATTTTATAGAGTTAACTGAAGTCCCAGTCAACCATCTGCTATTCCATTTGTTCATTATGAATGCTTTTGTTTTAATCATCTTTAAAAGTGCTAAATGGCTTTGTCATTTTAACGCAAGATATTACTCTACCTCAAATGTAGTAGTTTCATTTTAGATGTAGGTGTGTTTCTCATGTTTTACAATAGAGAGACAATTTGTCGGAACCGAGCGAGGTGGAGCAGTGGTTAGCACACTGGACTCTCATTTGGGAGGACGACGGTTGAACCCCGCGTCCAGCCATCCTGATTTAGGTTTTCCATGATTTCCCTAGATCACTCCAGGCAAATGCTGGGATGGTTCCTTTGAAAGGGCACAGCTGATTTCCTTCCTCATCCTTCCCTAATCTGAGCTTGTGCTCCATCCCTAATGACCTCGTTGTCTACGGGACATTAAACAACAATCTCCTCCATAATTTGTCAGATCTTAGATGTGAAGTATCATGTTTGAATATGATTTTGCACAAGCAATGAGGCTACAGATTTTCACCATTATGAGGTGTAGTCATGAAGCTTTAATTATCACCTCATAAAAATAGTTACATAATTAATTTTTGTCTGTCTCTGGGCCTGGTATACACTAAATCCCTGAACTGTAGTTGGGGAAGCCTTCATAAAATGGCATAGTCCACTGATAAAGTGAAGATAGGCACCTCCAGATTGTTTTGGCTCCTATAGGACTTGAAACGGTACTGCGGTATCGGGATTTCAGTGTATAACAGGGCTGTAGACATGCACATGGAAAAAGAAAAAAGTTTGGCCTACTGGCTGAGAAGGTTTTAATCTTTTCCTGCTAAAATCACATCATTAACATGAGTAGACAAGGCAAGATGAATTCTCAATATGTGAAGAGTGATCTAGAAATTTATGGGTTTCATGAAGTAATACTGTGATGCCAGCACTGGACTCAGTGTAGATGATAAATATTTTAACAGCTATTACACCCCAATTACTTCTGCTTGGAGGGTTCACTAAAGTTTACAATACAGTGAGTATAATTTTGCCAGCGTTATGTGAGAAACTGTCATATGTTTAAATACTACTTAGGTTACATATTTAACACCTCAGTAAAATGGTGCACATTTTTGCAAAGTGTGGAGTTACTTTAGCCCAGGCCAAACTAACTGCAAGATAGAAATTAAGTGCTGCTAGAATATGATGGAAGTTCTGAAAGTTTCTTTTATCTGCAAAGTGATGTCCTGCATCACAAAATGTTGAAAGATAAATTAGAAGTTGGGCAGTATACTACAATTCTATATGAGAAAGAAGAATATTCCAGAGTTGGGACTGAGATGAACAATAAGGTTGCTAAAGTGAACTGTATGGAAAAGACAAAGTTCTACTGCAAACAGTCACAGCAAAAAGATAACATTTTATTCTTGGGAGAATTCAGTAATTACTTTTAGTCCAGCTTGACTAGCAATATGTGGCTATTTTCAAGTACAAGAACTTCAATAACTTGCATAATATGGCTCATATCTGTACTGTACAGTATTTGTGTCACATGATATATTCTCTTTTCAAACAGTTACAACAATGCAACATGTAATATGAAAATGAATTAGTCAGTTGGTGAAATACACTACACTTGTATATTTACTGTATAAGTTTCTGAATAAAGTTCAGTTCAGTATTTCCTGTTCATTCTTTCAAACGTTGGTGTTTTCTTTATTTCTCATGCTCCTGAATGTCCATTCCAGAGCTTTTTTTGAGCTTGCTTTATTTCAACATTATATTACTAATTTTACATGAAGAAGTGGCTGAGTGTGTCAATGTAGTTCCAAGTGCATATAACAATGACCCAATTTCTTTCTTTTTTTTTATCTTTTTTTTTTATTGGCACCACAGCAAGAGATGAGAAGTATTTTGTTTATTATATATATTTTTAATTGATGGTAAATGTCTTTGGCAGTATTAGAATAAGGTATTTGAAATTTTCTCCCTGCCACCAAGCTTTGTTTTCTCCCCACATACAAAAAGACAAGCAGTGTCAAATTAATTCCTATTTACAGTACTTCACTTTACTGTTTTCAAGACAATAACTAAAACCACATGACTACCCCTCATTCATGTCCCTTTAGAATGCTGTTAAAGGGCACTGCTTTAATGAATAAAACTAAATAACGCATCTTATGTTTGGAGTATGAGAATAGGAATATGGCTGGAAAATCACCTGTTGAATATTTACAAAGCACAATTTTTTATTGTGAATTGGTACTGCTGGAGTTTTTGTTGTAATCAAAATGAATAGATGGAATACATGTAAATGACAGCACATTAGTAACAATATGAAATCTTGCTTTGAGTACATATGAATTTGGATACATTAGCATTTGTATAAAAAGAGAGCCAAGAATTTTATACAGTGTTTATAACTTGCTATGTTTTGATGATGCCATATAAGTTATTTTGATGAAGACATAATTAAAAATATGAAAATTTGTGTTTCTGTCTTTCTTGTTGAATATGTTATACAGAATAAAAAAAAGTAATGATTTACACTTCAACCATAGGAATTGGTTCAGTACTGTACACTATCTTTAGCAACCATTGGGACCATTTTCAAATTTCCATTTGTTATTTTGTCATACCCCACTGAAAGCTGCCATATTATAAGATGTGAGCCATATATTTATATATTTGATGGACTCTTGCAAGATTTTTTTATATAAAGGCTCAGACTTCTTCACTGAAAATTCCAATTTAACAGATTTGCAGCATCTCGTATTCTTTCCACAACTGTAGTGAAACATTTTTGGTGGAAGCTTGGTATACATGCACTATTATCAAAAATTATTATCAATATACTTTTCTTTATCTTTTTTATTCATAACTGTGCACTAATGTTTTAAACTTCTCTACGTTTTGTTAACACTCATGATCAAATACAATGTGAGAAGAGTTCTGCAGAGCACAGATAACACCAAACAGCCACATTTTGTTTAATGGAAAAAAATGTGTAATAAAACATAATTTCTATGACATTCATCAATGCTCTATTCCTTACAATAAGTGACAGCTAGTATTCTGACCATATTGCAGCAATCTGTCTCCAAAAACATTTGATGTGCTTTACTAATAATATGAATGGCATCAGACTCTAGTTATATGTCACCAAGAGTTTTTTCTAAAAAAAAAAAAAAAAAAAAAAAAAAAAAAAAAAAAAAAAAAAAAAAAAAAAAGTTTATCAAGTGTATAAATACAATATGTATAAGTATACATACACATTTAACCACATGAATGTGAGGTTCAGGCAGTTATAGTAACGTTAACTGCACTTATGATGAAATATTCCCATATAGACCACTGTATCAGTAATACTAATAGTAAACTGAGCACTCTTACAAAATGCAAAATATAATTTCCTTTTAAATTTGTGTACTGGCTGTATAGAATAGCAAGCTATTGTCTTAAAGTCAAGAAGCATATTTTGAATAGGAATGACAGAGCTGACCTGTATTATGAACCTTTACTACTCTCCTCAGCCTCTGTTAGTTTATTTGTATATCAAACAATGTAGGAAAAGATAGATTGCTAGAAGATTCAGGCCTGTGCTGCCAGATGTGGCATTGCATATGTGTGAGGTGTGCTTGATTGTGGGAATGAATGGTATGTGTTTCTCTTTCTCCAATGAAGGCTGTGGCCAAAAGCTAATGTGTAAGTGTCTTTTAATTGTGCCTGTCTGCAACTTAGCTTGTTATCTTTATGGCAGGTGCAATCCATCTTTTCCTACATTGTTTATATTCCTATCTAGAGTTTCCACTGTTTTATTTGTATTTTGTCAGTTTCATTACATAAATCAAGAAATATTTCATGACTTTTATTGAAGTATGACATTATTGAGTACAGATTTTGACATCATAACTGAAAATAATGACAAATACATTTCATTTGTAAAAATTGTGTTAGCTGTCTTTCAGTTTCTTTCGTTCTTCTGCAGGATTCAACAACTGTTCTTTTTCAAGTTCAAATCTGTATATAAGCAATTTTAGAGTAGCGTCTCCTAGCAAACAACTGTGTCTACACTTGTTGCCAAGAGGATCTTTGTAACATAGTGACTTTTTTGGGTTAAAATGAAGTCTTGCATTTCTCTCAGCTTTTTCCTGAGGACCCCATGTTGAAGATATTTTAATTAGACCAAGCAAATTCTGAAAGAAAAAGTATGAAAATAACATATTTTCAGTTAAATTTGTTCATATAGCATACTATAATTTTAACATCAATACCAAAAAACACAATTTTTTGAAAAATATTCATGTGATTATATTTCTGTGTTGAAACAGTAGAAAAGTTCTGGTAGAAAGCAAATACTGTTGGATTAAAGGAGACCATTTATTCCACATTTACCCCAAAGCAGAAGCACTGAGTCATTGATAGGCTCACACAAAAAGAAAGAAAAACTGCTACCTTTCAGAGTAATCCTTTTTCAAGTTCGAGTAAAATCTAGACAGGAAACACACACATACACATGTGCACATATACAGGCCTACAACTCTACATGATACTGTCTGGACAAACAGTGTCAGTGTTGCATTTCAGCAAGTGGACTAGATTGTGGTGAGCATTGTGGCAGGTAAGATGGGCAAAGGCAGAGTGAGATGGGAGGCAGGGAAGGGGATTGGGAGCGAGTAGCTAGTGACTCAGTAAGAAGCAGCCAGTTTTCCAGCTAGGAATATGGGAGGGAGGTATGGCAGGTACTTTGGTTAGACATTTGATGCACAGTTATTGCAGCCAGTTGGGAACAGTGGACACTGAAAGTGACTTGGGAGGGATTGACAGGATGGAGAAAGAGGAAACTTTTGGGCGGAGGGTGTGGTGATGGTGGTTTACCAGAGACTGGTGCCAGGATGATTGTGAGAGTGAAGCATGTATTGCAAGGATATCTCCTATTTGCATGTATAGTTCTTAGAAGGTGTTGCTGGAGGGAGGATGCAAGTGGTCCTGGTTGTGAAACAGTGATTAAAAATGAGCATGTTGTGCTCATCTGCAGATTGTGCCACTAGGTGGTCAACACACACACACACACTCCTGCAGACACAACTTGCACACATGTCTGCAGTCTCAGAGAGCTGAAACCACACTGCAAACAGCAGCACCAGTGCATGATGGGAGTGGCAACTGGGTGGGGATAAGGAAGAGGCTGTGGCGGGGAGGGGAAGGGATAGTAAGGTGGGAGTGGTGAACAGTGAAGTGTTGCAGTTTAGACCAAGGGCAGGAGAGAAGGTGTGGTGGGGGGAGGGGATAATTAGCAGAAAGGAGAGAAATAAAAAGAAATTAAATACTGGGTGTGATGATGACATGATGGCTGTGTAGTGGTGGAATGGCAACAGGGAGGGGACTGGATGGGTGAGGACAGTGACTAACGAAGGTTGAGGCCAGGAGGGTTACGGGAATGTAGGACATATTGCAGGGAAAGTTCCCACCTGCACAGTTCAGACAAACTGGTGTTGGTGGGAAGGATGCATATGGCGCAGGATGTGAAGCAGTCATTGAGATGAGGGATATCATGTTTGGCAGCATGTTCAGCAACAGGGTGGTCCACTTGTTTTTTGGCCACAGTTTCTCGGTGGCTGTTCATGCAGGCAGACAGCTTGTTGGTTGTCATGCCTACATAGAATGCAGTACAGTGGTTGCAGCTTAGCTTGTAAATCACGTGACTGGTTTCACAGGTAGCCCTGCCTTTGATGGGATAGGTGATGTTAGTGACTGTACTGGGGTAGGTGGTGGCAGGAGGATGCATGGGACAGGTCTTGCATCTAGGTCTATTGCAGAGGTATGAGCCATGAGGTAAGGGATTGGGAGCAGGGGTTGTGTAAGGATGGACGAGTATATTGTGTAGGTTCTGTGGATGGCGGAATACCATGGTAGGAGTGGTGGGAAGGATAGTGGGCAGGACATTTCTCATTTCAGGGCATGATGAGAGGTAATTTAAGCCCTGGTGGAGAATGTAATTCAGTTGCTCCAGTCCCAGATGGTACTGGGTTACAAGGGGAATGCTCCTCTGTGGCCGGACTGTGGGACTTTGAGAGGTGGTGGGAGACTGGAAAGATAAGGCACAGGAGATTTGTTTTTTTACAAGGATGGGAGGATAATTATGGTCAGTGAAGGCTTCAGTGAGACCCTCAGAATATTTTGAGAGGGATTGCTCATCATTGCAGATGTGATGACCATTGGTGGCTGGGCTGTATGGAAGGGACTGCTTGGTATGGAATGGGTGGCAGCTGTTGAAGTGGAGGTATTGCTGGTGGTTTGTAGGTTTGAAATGGACAGAGGTACTGATGTAGCCATCTCTGAAGTGAAGGTCAACATGTAGATGTAATGAGCATAGCCTTTATTTTTCGGTCATTGGAGTGATCCTTTGTGATCCTTTATGATTACCAATTTATAGAGGCACGTCAGCTCCCTTAACACATGAATACATAAGTTTTCCTTGACAACAAAGTGCTTGCTGTAAGTGCATAATCCCATTATTGTCAGTCAGTATCTGTGGAGTTTTTATCTTTAGCTTGCAAAGCTCGACATCCGTTACTCACCCTGCTTGCTTTCATATGTTTAATACAAATTCAGAGTGCCCGTTTCGTGAGTCCACATAGCCTTTATTGCACAAATTCATGAAGCTCATGTTTAGTGGCGTAATCCTTTGTGAAATTTTCAATGCGGTGACAACTGGTTTCCATACCAGAGGCCCAAGGAAGGTATTTCACCCCATCGCTCGCACTTATTCAGCGGGGATACCAGCTGTACATCTGACATCTGCCGACAAGGTAAGTTTCTTGCCACTTCTACTATGTAGTGGAGCACAGAAAGTTCATGTTCCTATGACATTGTCAAGCACAGGAAATTCATGTTACAAGAAGTATTGTCATTTTTTAGTTCATCATGTGCACACCCACATACCTCACATGCACATTTAAGACTTTGCAGGCAGGTTTCTTATGTTTTTGCTCTTTGTTTTTGAGTGTCTTTCATACCAATGCATTACACAAAGTTTTTGTAGTGTCCTTTCCACATACTATTTACACAACAAATATAAATAAAAATACAACTACAAAAATAAACATATCCTATTCATTTGCTGACATTCCATTTTTGCTACATATATACATTACAGTCTGATTGTCATTTTGTTTTAGTATATTCTGTCAAATTATAATTTTGTTACATTGTTCAATTCCAATTATATGAGTACACTTTTTACTTTCATTTGGGTTTACATTCTTTACGTAACATTCATACAGTAATAGATTCTTTTTTCTTTTGTAGGATGAATTGACATACATTTCATTTCAATTTACAGTGACTTCTTGTTGTAGCTTATTTATTAGTTTCAAAGAATTAAAGAAGTAAACAATAGTCGCTACAACAGATTCTACATGCTGCTTAAATAACTACATGTGGCCTCATCTCTCTAGCATTCTCCAGGAAGGATGTACACACTGTAGGCTTGAGGAAATTTAATAGAAATGCACTTATGTGCTGAGTTACATCTCTTTACTATACTTAATTGTGATCCCAAGAACAAAATAATTTGTTATTTGTAAACACAATGCAAACCTGATGATACCAATCATATTGAATATTTATTCAGTGTTCAAAATGCACTTCAAAATTTACTTGTTATGTTCATCATATAATGGTTAACCATTTCATATGCTGAGGTGTACAGAGTTGTATCATCAATACTATATGTCATGTTCAATGAGAATAAAATAGTGTTTGCATAAATAACAAACATGAAAAAAACTTCAATGAAAATCAGGTATTTCACACTTTCATGAGTAGTCGACACTCACAGTAGCTATGTTTCAACTCCTCGATTATTTGGTAGTGCTCCACCTTAGTTCAGCATCGTGATAAGTGATGTACTGCAACTGTATTCTTCTACATGCATTTTCACACTATCACATTCATACATAACATAAACTTACAACTGTATTTACTTGTGGTGCAGCCCTTTCTTTTGTTTGTATGGTACCTAACACTCAACAAGCTTTATCTTTTTTCACCTTAGGACATGTCAATGCATCATTCTCTGGAAGGAAAAAACTTAATACTAACTAAATCTTCATAGACAAGTGTACAGTGACTCGATGGTCACTAACACCTAGTTTGTATATTCAACCATGTACTTATTTATTGTAGTGTGCGGTCATGCAATCACAAACTCATTTAATCTGATGTGGTTGTCTCTACTTACCTTATAAACCTGAAAGATAAAATGTATTATAGGCATGATGCAACCTCTTATTCAGTTTGCCGCTCATATTGTACTTGCTTGTTTACCCACAACAAGGGTTTTCTGGTCCCTTAATTATAATTAGTGTTTATAATTTCAATACTTGAATTTGTAACAATATAGATATAATGTACATAGTAGCATAATTTCAGTAAATATCTCGTATTTTAGGATCCCTTTCTGTGTATATAATCCCATTGCTTATCTTTGTTTGTGTGTTTTGCATAGAGAGTCATAGTTGTAGTATAGACTCTCCCTTAATTTTTTATGTTTACCCTGTTTATGCAGTAAGCTTTAAAAATGCTAGTGCAGGCTGTATCTCATAGAGTTTGTTTGTTTTGGGTGCTCCAACACTTTCAGCTGTGTGATTTGATTGATTTTATTTTATTTTGTGTTCCATAGGTCCAGATGTGTTGGGTTCATGAGGACGTGGAACAAGTCAGTTTTTTACAAATATAATATCATAATCTTATAGCATATACAGACATTTGAGTACATAATTATATAAAAATTTATACAGTAAATTCTTTGAGCAGCAATACAGAAAAAAGAAAATACAAATTTTCTTAGAACCATTAAAGCACTACAGAAAACAGATACAGAGCACACACAGATACAGGGTTCAAGTTAAATAACATTCTTAGTGGCATTATATCAACTTGTTTTATACAATATTAAAATTTTACAGTTTATTTAGTTAAAACTCCATGTAGACTGTAAAAAACTTTTTCTAGCAGAAATATTTTTAGTGCTTTCCTAAACTTACTCTTGTTATGAATCTCTGTCTTTGTTTCAGGAAGAAGAGCATTGAAGAGTTTTGTTCCAGTGTAGTGGACACCGTTTTCCACCAAGCTCAAATTTCTATGCTCGCTGTGTATGTCATTCTTCCTCCGTGTGTTATGCTCATGATAATTACTGTTTGGTTGAAATATCTCTATATTTTTACATACAAAACACATGAGAAAAAATATATTGGCATGTAGTTGTGCATATTTTAAGTTTTCGAAAGCTATTTCTACAGGAATCTCTTGGGTGCAATCCACATACAATTCTTAAAGCTCGCTTCTGTCCAATGATCACTTTCCTTGGTAATGACTGATTGCCCCAAAAAATAATGCATTATTCAACAAGTGAGTGAAAATAGCCTTATTATGCTTCATTTACAGTGTTAGGCTCAACACATGTAGTGACAACCCATAAAGCATATGTAGCTGAGCTAAGACTCTTACAGAGATCTATAATATGTGAAGACCAGTTCATTTTCATGTCAGTGTGCACTCCAAGAAATTTGGTTGTTTCCATTCTTCCTGTTGGCTGATTACCACATGTCACACTTATATCTCTCTCTTTTTCTGTTTTTGTACAGAACTGAATAAAGCTGGTCTTACTGGAATTTAATTAGAGACCATTCACCTTGAACCAATTAACCACACCTAAGAGTATGTGATTAATGAGTTCCACAAGATTCTATCTCTTCTACTGCTCATAAAAATTGTGGTATCATCAGCAAATAATGTAAATTTATGCGACAGGCTTGTACATGATTGTAGATCATTTATAAAAATCAGGAATAATAGTGGCCCAAGAATTGAGCCCTGAGGCATTCCACATGTAATGGAACTCCATTCAGAATGGGAGGAAATGTCACATACTCCACCTGAGCTATTCAAGACAACTTTTTGTTTTCTTTCTTGGAGGTACGACTGTAGCCAATTGCCTGCAACACCACTTATTCCTACTAATTTTGCTTTTTGCAAGAGAATCTGGTGATCAACACAGTAAAAAACTTTTCATAAATCACAGAAGTGCTAGCATTTATTTTATTAAGGGTTTCTAGAACTTCATTTGCAAGTGCATAGACTGCGTCTTCTGTTGAATGGCCCTTTTGAAAGCCAAACTGGCTCTTACTAAGAACTCCATTCTTCATGAGATGGTCAGTAATTCTTACATGTATTAGCTATTCTAGAATTTTGGAGGAAGCTGTCAGCAGAGAAGACAGATCAATAGTTAGTTGGTTCAGCTGTATTGCACTTCTTGTGCAGGGGCTTCATAATGGCATATTTAAGTCTACTGGGAACAACACCTTTCTGAAAGAAAGCATTGAAAATATGACAGAGAATGTCCCTTATCCACACACAAGAATATTTTAATAAATTACTAGATATATTATCAACCCCTGCAGAGTTCTTACTTTTTAGACACATGATGATTTTTTGAATTTCTTCTACAGTGACAGGATTAAGGAGCATTTCTGAAATTGTGTTTGAATATACTGCTTGACAAAGAGTTACAGTTTCATCAACATTGGCTTGCAACCAATCTGTTAAGTTACTGATAGGAAGCTTTTATAAAAAATCTCAGTCACACTTTTGGGGTTATTTACTAGGGTACCTTTATATCTGATTTTATTTGCGTCTTCTTTGCTTGTTGTATCTCTTCCTGTTTCTTTTTTTACAATGCTCCATATTGTTTTTATTTTATTATTAGGATTACCTATTTTCTTCTCATAATACAGGGGTTTTGATTTCTATATTAGTTGCTTTAAACTATAGTATAATCTATAGTGTTCCCACATCTTTACATAATCTTATTGCAGCATAAGTTTCCCTTTTGGTTTTACATGACTGTTTTATATCTTTTGTAATCCAAGGCTTACTTACAGAACTTGAAGCACTGTTTCTGACCCATTTCTTGGGAAATATTTCTTCAAAAAGAGCACTGAATTCATTTACAAAACAGTTCAATTTAGTATCAACATCATCATGGCTATTGCTAAAGACCAGTCCATCTGCTGCAACCTATGGTTGAAAGTTTCTTTTGCGTCTTCATTCATTACTCTTATGAATTTACATTGAGGAAACAGATTAACATCATAAAGAGTGAGAATTCGTCCATCATGATCTGAAAGCCCACTTATAACCTGCCTGACAGTATAATTCTGATGTCCACTTACATCTAAAAAAATGATTATCATAGTTTGGGACTCGGATGTAATTCTTGTTGGGAAGTTTATTACTGATATCAGATTATGTAAGGTCATCACAATCTCAAAGTCAATTTTATTCTTATTTTCTGTGTTAAAGGATTGTAAATAATATTACAAGTTCATATTTGTTTCTGTTACATGTGTGCAAGTATCTTTGATGTATTTGTTCATTGTAATAGAGATCTGTGAAGTTTTAAAAATATATAGTTGTTCTGTTGTTGATCTTATGTTAAGTTCTGGCACTTTAATAAATCTTTGTACCATCATTTAGAGGTTGGATGTATATATTTTTATCCCAACATGGTAGCATAGGGGCATGGTTCCTATTAGCATTGATTTGATATATAATTGAGATGTGTTTAATAGTGTCAGAATTGACTAATTCAAGCAGGCGGCTTGTGACATGATCACCCTTTTTGCAGACGGTTTATGAAGCTATTTGATGTGTTTGTAAGTGTAAACAGAAAATAAGAGCAGAACATCATGATCGAAGAAAAACAACAGGTTGAAAAATTAAGTGGCAAAGAAAATTGGGCTACCTGGTGTATTCTCATGAAGGCTGTCTTGGAATGTGATGCTCTTTACAATGTTATATGTGGATCTTTTGTGAAACCGGAAACAAATGTTGAAGATTATGTAACGAAATTAAGTGCTTGGACGAAAGCGAATTCAAAAGTGAAGAAACATCTTGTTTTGTCACTAGAAACAAAACCGCTACTTTAAGTAGCTACAAGTGAAACTGCAAAAGATGGAATAAGTTACACCAAATTTATGATATTCAGTCTGCTGAAAATATCAACTTGTTGCGACATAAGTTTCACAATATAGAATGCGAATGGTCAGGTGGTATGCAAGGTCATTTAGAAAAATTTGAAGAAGTACAAGTAACGATGTCTATGCTAAATAAATCAATAGAGGAAGCTGATTTGTGTGGACGGTTGCTTCAGACACTGCCAAAAGAATTTGATCACATTTACATAACTTGGCATGATCTACCACAAGCTGACAAAACATGGCATAACCTACATAAAATATGTTTGAATTAAGATCTGCGAATTCTAGATGGAGAAGAAACAAATGTAGCTACTGCAATGTTTTCAAGAACCAAGGGAAGTGTATATACACAGCATCGAAGCAAACTTAACTCGGGTAATGTGAAAAAGGTGCAAAATTCAACCAACCATGATGTGAAGAAATGTTTCTCATGTGGTACGGTTGGACACATTTCGAAAGACTGCAGAACAGGCATAGTGTGTTTTAAATGCAAAAGCAAAGGTCATATCTCCAGGAACTGTCCTAGTGGTGGTGGTTCTGCAATGTTATCAGCTGTGAATACATTATCACGAGAAATTCCAGAAGAAACTTTGTTTAATGTATGTAATTTACCTACAAATGTAGGCGAGTGGTATGTTGCTAGTGAGGCGACATATCATGTTACAAATCGTCAAGACTGGTATGTTTTATATACTCCTTTTGATGTACCACAGAAAATGTACAGTGCTAAAAATAATGTGCATATTGAAGCATTTGGGAGTGGTCGTATTGATGTTGAAACTTTTAATTGAGGAGAGTGGACCAGATGATATTTTGAAGATGTATGGTATTGTCCAAATGGTGCTTGTAATTTACTTTCTGTTAAAAAGACTGGAGAAAAGGTATTGATCAAAGTATCAAAAATTATGGTAAAATATGGTCATCTTATAGAGACAATATTCCAAATGCTATTGCTCTATCTAAAAGCAAGAATGAACTTTATTGCTTGGTTGTGAAAGTGATTAAGCGAGGAAAGTCTTGTGTAGTAAAGGAAGCTTCTGACACTCTTCAATTGTGGCATGAAAGGTTTGGGCACCAGAAAAAACAACATGTACAATCATTTTTGACTGCTCATGATAATAATGTAAGGTTAGACAATGAATTATGTGAAGGTTGTATGCTAGGTAAACATCATAGGCTAGTTTTTGGTTCACAAGTTGACAAGTCAACTAGCCCAGGTGAATTAATCATCACTGATATCTGTGGTCCAATGGAAGAAAACGATTTAGCTGGCCATTGATATTTTATTATTTTTAAAGATGACTTCTCAAGCTTCAGAGTGACATATCTTTTACAGAAAAAGCATGAGGTAAAGGAGAAGTTGCATTATTTATTGAGTTGGTGAAAACAAGCTCAATGTACCATTAAAGAACTGCGAACTCATGGTGGCAAGGAGTTTGACAATAATGATGTGAGGAGATATGCTGAGTCAATTGGATTGAAACATTCTTCAACTGTGCTGTACACACCACAGCAAAATGAAGTTGCTTAGCGTGAAAACAGGATTATCTAAGAAATGGTACATTCATGGCTACAGTCAGCAAAGCATATTCCAAAAGCTTTATGGGGAGAAGCTGTTCTTGCAGCTACTCATACTCTGAACCAAATTGGGCAAATGAATGTTAAAGGAAAGACACCCATAGAATTATTTTTGAGAAGGAAGAGTCAGTTTAATCATCTAAAAGTATTTGGGACAGAATGTTTTGTATGGATTCCAGCACAGAAATGGAGAAAGATTGAAGCGAAATCTCTGAAAGGTTATATAGTTGGTGTGACTATCGTGTATACTGGTACCTTCCAGATAGGCATTCAGTTATTGTTATGCGAGATGTAAAATTCAATTATGAAACATTGAAGCAATCATTGAAGTGTGATGTTACCAAATTAGTTGACATATCGCCCATGAATAATACAGAAACATCTGATTCTAATGATGATGAAATATCAAAAGAAAATATTACAAGACTGGATCATCAAGATCATGTAGAAGCGACTGAAAATGCAGATGGTCATCGAGTTTTGAGGGACAGACAAACAATTAGAAGACTGATACGTTACCTAGATGAACCTGAGCGAACCAAGATGATGATGCTGAGAGAAGTTCCAAGGAACTACAATGAAGAAGTGAAATCCTCAGATGTAGAAAATTGGAAAGCTGCAATGGATGAATAAATGGACTCACATCAAAAGGTTGGTACTTGGAAATTAGTTGATTTACCAGCTGGAAGGAAGGCTATTGGAAATCGAAGGGCGTTTGCAATTAAATTGGATAATAACAATGACATTGTACTGTACAAAGCAAGTCTACTTGCAAAAGGGTTTATCCAAAGGCCAGAGCTTGATTTTTCTGAAACTTTCAGTCCTGTGGTTAGGTTTGAAACTCAGAGAGCCCTCATGTGTGTTGCTGTTCAAAGAAATTGGAACATCAAACAATCTGACATTAAAACAGCATTCTTGAATGGTAAACTGGAGAAAGAAATTTACATGCAACAACCACAAGGTTATGATGATGGCACAGGCTGTGTTTGCAGATTGCTTTGAAGTTTGTATGGATTGAAGCAAGTAGCACAATGTTCGTATGAGTGTTTAAAGTTATACCTTAAGATATCAAATTTGCGGGAGAGTAGTGCTGATCATTGTATGTATTTTAATGAAAATTTAATCGTTTTATTTTATGTGGATGATGGATTGATAATGGGACGTGGTGAAACAGTTCATAATTACACAAAACAATTACATGAAGAGTTTAATATGGTAGTAGATGAAGTTGATTGTTACCTTGGCTTACAAGTCTGAAGATTTAATGATTGTACGAAGATTAATCAGACTGCATGTGTGAAAAGAGTGTTAGCCAGGTATCATATGACTGAAGCAAAGCCTCAATGAATACCTAGTAATTCACCACCAGCTACTGATACCGTCACTTACTGAGAAATTATAGGCAGTGTCACATATTTAACATTGGGGATGTGTCCAGATCTAACTTATGCTGTAAATGTTGCTTCAAGAGCACAAGATTCACCTACTGAGGCACACCTAAAATTAATTAAACGAATTCTTCACTATTTGAAGGGTACAATAAATGATGGAATTCAGTTTAGGAAAATGAACAATTCTGTTACAGAAGGTTATAGCGATGCTGATTATGCAGGTGAAAAATTGACTAGACGTTCAACAAGTGGAGTTTTAATGAAGTTTTGTGGTGGACCAGTAATGTAGAGAAGTAAACTACAGAAATTTGTTGCACAATCATCAATGGAAGCTGAATTTGTTGCTGCCAGTGAGGCAAGTAAATCTCTAGTATGGCTTGATCATTTATTGAAAGAAATTGACATTGTTGAAAAAGAGTTCAATTCCTACTTTACTCATTGACAATCAAAGTGCTATTAAATATATCAAAGGCGCAGGATTCTATGAACGCTCTAAGCATATTGAAACATGCTATCAGTATATACAACAGTTAGTCAATGAGAAGGATATCAATGTCGAGTATGTTTCAACACAAGATCAGGCAGCTGACATTCTTACTAAGGGCTTATCAGCAAAGAAGCTATCAAGGATGAAAACTTTGATTGGGATGGAAGTAACTAATGAAAATAAAGACTGAGTTAAATTCGTGATTTGGTGATGAAATATGAACTTGCAGGAGTGTGTTAAAGGATTGTAAATAATATTACAAGTTCATATTTGTTTCTGTTGCATATGTGCAAGTATCTTTGATGTATTTGTCCTTTGTATTAGAGATCTGTGAAGTTTGTTGATCTTACATTAAGTTCTGGCACTTTAATAAATCTTTGTGCAATCATTTAGAGGTTGGATATATATATTTTTATCCTAGCATTCTGTCATAAAGTTTATATTGAAATCACTTAAAACTACAATACCCTTTGCTTTTTAAAGTAATCCTGACAGAAAGAGTTCCATTAAATGTAGAAAAGTTTTTATGTCACCTGAAGGAGCCCTGTAGACAGCCAACACTATTATTGTGTAGAATTTAGTTATCTTTTCTGTTGCACATCCCTCAAATTGTTGCCTACACAATATTTCTTAATATCTACAGCTTTGTATGCTACACTGTACTTAACATAAATTGCTACTCCACTTTTGTCTTTACTTTCCCTACAATAGTGTGTTACTAAACTATAATTTACTATAGATTGCAAGGCACATTTATCCGTAACATATTGTTCAGTCAAGCACAAAATCTGAGCATTATTTATAATGTCCTTTTCATTAATGTTGATAAGAAGTTGATCTGTTTGGTTTAAGAGGCCCCTTATATTTTGATGAAAGAAAGAGATGCCTTCCTCTTGCTTTTTTCATTCTATTAGTGCTGAGAATCCACTGGAGTCTGTCTTGAGACAGGAGGCAGGAGACACTTGACACTACCTACTGTTGTACCTTCTTTTTCTTCAGGCGCACACATAAAAAATCATTGATATGAGGAGGCTAAGCATTTCTTTTGCCAACCGCCTTCTATTTGTTGTTGTTGATGGTGTTGCTGTTTCTGACACTTCAAATATTGGTTCTGCCTATACTGCTGTGTTTTCTTGTGAACTTGGAGTCTTCTCATTTTTCTTGTTTTCATCTAAAATAATGTTTGGATGATGAGGAACTGTAGTTCTTTTGTCATTGAAATCACAGTCCACTGTTCTTTCTGTTAACATTTTGTCTTTTTTTTACATGCTTTGCTGGTGCTGATGATGGTTCTAATGTTTTCACCTTTTTTTGAAGTAATTTTGTTATGGAGTCTAACGATGGTGAAGCAGTTATCATTTTGTTTTTGAATTTATTTTGGTGGTTTTTTATTACCTTGGTTATCAGGTTTGCCAGATATTTTCCTCAAGCCATTCAGGTGAAATCTGTATTGCATGTGGGATCTACATCCAGTATTGCTTATATCAACATATTTCACATTTTAAAATGTCTGCAGATTTTTGCAAATTGATTGTTGGCACTTTTTATTTCCCTGTTAATACATGACCATCTTACAAGATCATAGCGATGTGGAATATTGACCATTATTATGTTAGCTTGAATGAGGTTTCTCAGACACTGTTTAAGATCGTGCGTTGCACTCGCTGTTTCATTTTTGTAGACGTCATTTGCGCCTCCCAGAAATACAATGAAGTCTTTATTGTGCAGATTTTTTGCCTCTGCAGATGCAGTCATTTTTTTAATTTCGCTAAGTGGGGCTCTCGGTTTCACTATACCACACGAATATGTATTAGTTGTTTCTTTTAGTTCACTCACAAGTCCATGACCATGGCTGTCTGTCTGGCATGCATGCACCAGCGGTTTGTTGACTAGCTTTCTCTCCAATGCGCGTGCACTGTGTTGCTCCTTTACCCCTAACATTGTGGTGAGTTGAGTATTCCATTTCATGCTACCGTGCATTTCACAAGTTCATTTATTCATTTACAACTTGGCTATGTGCAAGGTGAAGTGTTGTGTTTAAAATATCATCATAACTAGACACGTAAAAGTAAAATTCTTCCTTGTTACATCTACTCACCTTATCATTTACACATTTGATATATAAGGAAAAAATAAATAAAAATTTTCCTTATCAACTAAAAATATAAATTCTGAAGTGTGATATTCAAGCATCCTAAATCTAATGTTGTTAGATGTATGTACAACTTAGAGATGTACAAATGGCTGCCTACCCTCTTTTTTGAGATGTTAACAATAATCACTAATAAATTGCATGGATATACAAACGTAGAAACAATAGCTGGTTACCTGCTACCAATTCCATATCGGTCATTCGACTGCCGTGCTGTGACATGCTGTTGGCGCCGTTCGTAGCTAGGTGGCGCTCCTGTGCTCAGCCAAGTTGCGGAGCGCCTCTATCACCGTTTGCGCATACTGACGTGGCGGCACTGTTAAATGTCGTGGCACTGTCACAACACTTTTCCCCCCTTGAAAAAAAAAAAAAAAAAAAAAAAAAAAAACACTCACTTCCTGGGAGAGAAGGACAGCGCGGAGACATCCATGGCCTCTTGGGAGGCCCCAAGAAGATCCCGCAGAAAAACACAAGAGTACGGTTGAAAATGTCCAGGACGGAAGCTCGTGCGTGGAATGTGCCTCCTGGATGAGATGATGGGTGAAAACTCTGGAGCAGCATCCATAGGTGTCGTGGACCTGGGGGTGTGCTCCAGCGAGATGGGTCCCGGAGAGGGCGCCATCACAACTGGGGCCAGTTCCGGCGTACTCGGAAGCAGTAGCGACGACGGCTGCAGCAACATGCACGGGAGATCGGCAGCAGCGACAGGACTAGCGTCTCAGGCTGGTGGAGGCGAAGGAAGGGGTGGTGGCACCAGCGTGGCCACCACTCGTGGGCGCATCTGGTCATAATGGCGAACAACCATGCCATCGTTCGTATGTATTTCACAAAGCTGGGGGCCACGAAGAGCCTTGACCACCCCTGGAATCCATTTAGGGCGAGATCCATACCCTCGTGCCCACACGTCGGCGCCCACCGAGTATTTTCCTGCATGAGGGGACACAGTACAAGGCCTGGCAGGGTGAAGCAGGTGCAGTAGAGTGCATGGTTGGCGGCCATGCAAGAGTTCAGCAGGGCTGCAATCACCCAGAGGCGTGAAGCGATAAGAATTCAGAAAATGCAACAGAGCGTCATCTGTGGAAAAATCACTAAGGAATTTTTTCATCTGGCTTTTGAAAGTGCAGACAAGGTGCTCGACCTCCCCATTCGATTGCAGATGGAAGGGCGGTGCTGTAACATGATGAATCCCGTGTCCAGTACAAAAATCACGGAAGGCCTGCGAAGAGAACTGAGGGCCATTGTCCATGACGATCGTGGATGGAAGACCTTCTAGCGCAAAGATTTTGGACAAAGCCAGCGTCGTCGCCACAGTGGTGGGCGACGGACATCGAACAACAAACGGAAACTTCGAGAAGGCGTCAATCAACAGCAGCCAATAAGTGCCGAGGAAGGGGCCGGCAGAGTCAGCGTGCACCCGTTCCCATAGCTGCGCCAGGTCAGGCCACGGAGAGGGCATTGTACGGGGTGCAGCCAGTTGTTGAGCACACTGACCACACGCAGCAACCATGTGGGCGATGTCCGAATCAATACCGGGCCAATAAACGTGCCTGCGGGCCTGGGGCTTAGTCCGAGAAATCCCCCAATGGCCTTCATGCAACAGTTTGAGAACATCTTTGCGAAGAGAGGCTGGCACCACGACCCGTGGAGATGCGCCATCCGTGGCCAGAAGAACAACACCATCATGAACAGACAGATGAAGGTGAAGGCATGGTAGTTGCGAAGGGGATCCGATGCCCGGCCCTTTGTCCTGTCCGGCCAACCCCGTTGAATAAAACTGATCACCTGACGCAGGACCAGGTCCCGCGCAGTAGCCGACACGACCTGCGAACCTGTAAGCGGAAAACCCTCGACCGCACGATGTTCTGCCTCATCAATGTGGAAACAGAGTAGTTCATCTCGATCGAAAACCGGGTCGGGGCCCATCGGCAAACGCGACAACGCGTCAGCATTGGCCTGCTGGGCCGTGGGGCGATAGTGAATCTCATAGTGAAAATGAGACAAGTATAAGGCTCAATGTTGCAGGCGGTGAGCTGCCTTATCCGGAAGCAACACCGATGGGCTGAACAGAGAGACCAGCGGCTTGTGGTCGGTGATGAGGTGAAACTTAGAACCATACAAAAAAACGCTGACCTTTTTTAGAGCATAAATGATAGCGAGCGCCTCCTTTTTGATTTGAGAATAATGCTGTTGCGCATTGTTGAGGGTCTTGGAAGCATAGGAGATGGGTTTTTCCAACCCATCCTCATACTGATGGGCGAGAACAGCCCCTAGGCCATACTGGGTTGCGTCAGTAGCCAGAACCAAGTGCTGACCTGGACGGAATGTGGCAAGACAAGGCGCTGACTGCAAATGAGCCTTCAGGCAGACAAAAGCCTGCTCACACAAGTTGGACCAACAGAAAGGAACGTTTTTGCATAACAGCTGATGCAGAGGATGAGCTACCGCCGCCGCGGATGGAATGAATTTGTGATAATAAGCAATCTTTCCTAGAAACGCCTGAAGTTCTTTTACCATAGACGGCCGGGGTAGAGCATAGAGGATGTATACCCTCACGGGACAAGTGGAAACCAAGATACACAATGGAGGTTTGGAAGAACTGTGACTTGTCCAGATTGCACTTCAACCCAGCCAAATGCAGAATCCGAAACAGTGAATGTAAATTGCGAAGGTGCTCCTCAGTGGAGGCCCTCGTGACAACAATGTCATCCAGATAGTTTATGCAGCGGGGAACGGAAACCGTGAGCTGTTCCAAAAACCGCTGAAAAATGGCCGGCGCGCTAGTGACGCCAAACGGTAACCGCTGGTACTGATACAACCCACAAGGAGTGTTGATGACGAGAAATTCCTTGGAAGATGCATCCAACGGCAACTGATGGTACGCCTCCGATAAGTCAAGTTTGGAAAAGAACTGGCCCCCAGCGAGCTTGGTAAATAACTCCTCAGGACGGGGAAGAGGATAAGTGTCAATGAGGCTCTGAGTGTTGACAGTGGCTTTAAAATCACCATACAATCTCAGACTCCCATTTGGTTTAGAAACCACCACGATTGGCGATGCCCATTCGCTAGAGGTAACAGGAAGGAGAATCCCTGAAGCTCTTAACTTGTCTATCTCAGCCTTCACAGGTGCACGCAACGCCACCGGAATAGGGCATGCCCGGAAAAACTTATGGCGAGCCATAGGTTTAAGAGTAATGTGGGCTTCAAAATCCTTGGCACGACCCAGACCAGCAGAGAACATGGATGAGAATTCAGAACACAATCCTTCCAGCTGTTGATACGGAATATCCTCAGATATGAGGTGCACATCATCATCAATAGAGAACCCAAACAACTGGAAAGCATCATAACCGAACAGGTTTACAGTGCCCACATGATCCACCACATAAAATGTGAGGGGCCTAACAACAGACCTGTAGGCAATGGAAGCATCAAACTGGCCAACGATAGGAATTTTCTGTTTATTATAAGCTCTCAGATTTCACGTAACTGGAGACAAGGGAGGGGAGCCCAACTCCAAATACGTGCGAGAATTAATGAGAGTTACTGTAGAGCCAGTGTCCACTCGCATGCGAATGTCTTTATCCAGAACATGAACAGTAACAAACAACTTATTTGTTTGAGAAAGCACACAGTTAACATCCATGTCCGATGCCTCACCCTCGTCGACAGGAACTTTAGGGGACTGACACACAGAAGCAATGTGGCCTTTTTTACTACATGAATTACACGTGGCCCAACGTTTTGGACATGCGGCCCTGTCATGATGTACGAAACAATGTGGACAAGAAGGAAGTGCGGTACAAACCTGCTTCTGTGGTTGCTGTTTTCGCTGCGAGCATGGCGGCCCAACGCGATGTTGTTGATGCGAGTGAACCGCCGCCACATCGTTGGTCCCCTGGGAAACAGGCAAATTGTCCGTGTCGAAAGTGGTCTGTACAGCGCCTACATCACACCATGCATCTATTTGTGCACCAGCAGTGTGAGACACTTCAAAAGATTGAGCGATGCTTAGAACTTCCGACAACAACGGGTTTGGCAGTTGTAAGGCACGTTGCCGAACTTCTTTATCTCAGCTTTATCTCAGCATAAGACTCATGATGAGTGTCCGTGACAAACTGACATTTCCTACTCAGACCGTGTAGTTCCGCCGCCCAAGCCTGGTAAGATTGATGGGGCTGTTTACGACACCGGTAGAACGCCACGCGGGCGGCAACGATGTGGGTGTTTTTTCGGTAATAGTTAGACAATAAGTCACACATTTCTTGGAAGGACAGAGAGGCAGGTTCCCACAGTGGGGCTAACTGAGATAGCAGCTGATAGGTCCGGGGGGAAATCCAAGATAGAAATAACGACTTACACATCGGAGCGTCGACAGCGCCGAAAGCCAAGAAGTGTTGCCGCAAACGCTTCTCATAATCCTCCCAGTCTTCAGTGGCCTCATCATAAGGAGGGAACGGAGGCAGAGAAGAGGAAGACAGATGATGAGTAAGCTACGTCGACAACGCCTGAATAGCAGCTGTCAGCTGTGTTTGTTGTTCAGTGAGCGCTTGCATATGCTGTTCCATGTCTGCCCCGACACGAACACACAAATCCTCAACGCAGGAACAAAAATATCTGACCTCATCGCCAAAAAGTGTTATAACCTTTAATCACTAATAAATTGCGTGGATATACAAACGTAGAAACAATAGCTGGTTACATGCTACCAATTCCGTATCAGTCATTCAACTGTCGTGCCGTGACATGCGGCCGGCGCCGTTCGTAGGTAGGTGGCGCTCCCGCGCTCAGCCGAGTTGCGGAGCACCTCTATCGCCATTTGCGCATACTGATGTCATTGCTAAAAGCAGATGGATGGTATCCCATTCTTCAGTTATAAGTAATTCTCGCTGCATTATATCCAATGTTGGAGAACCCTCAAACTTTTTTTAGAAAAAAAGCGCTGTTAATAACACCTCCATTTTGTACACGAAATCCTTAATAATACTCATTTTACCAAGGTTTGAAGCTCCTCTTTTCTTTCTTCTGTTTTTGCAATTTAAAATCTGGGTGGTTTTGGAAATCAGCCTTACACAAACACAATTAGTTTATTTTTTGTATTTACCCAGATGTGTTTCAACACCAATGTTTCATCTTCTGTGTGTCAAATTTTATTACTGTAAAGTACAATATCACATTTGTAATAATTTAACTGCTGTAGGCCCAATAAATACAGTATTTGCAATTTGTTTTGTTTTGTTTGGACACTCACCTTAAAATTACCTCGCTAACTGAACTGTATTATTATACATCGATTTTAGTGCTCATTTTCGTCAATTTTTTGATAGGATGTCATCTGCAAACTAGCCATGAAGAAAATTATTACGTATTTGTGGAGAGTTCTTTTGAGGGTAGAGGTTATGTACATTTCTGTACTTACATTTTCCATCCTGTTTCATGTCCCTGACTGGTGTCTCAATCAGTTGCTGTTTAGTGCATTGATTTCACTCTGTTTCTCACAAATTTCCACTCACTACTTCAGTTCACATGCACTTACACAAAATGTGCGTGAAATGTGATCTGCACAGAGACTTCTGACAACACACTGAATGAGAGATGTCATGTTATTGGCGTTGCTCACTTGTTCATCATTGGTCTTGTGTTTGCTATGGCACTGATTTTTTAATGTGTGTGTGTGTGTGTGTGTGTGTGTGTGTGTGTGTGTGTGTGTGTGTGTGTGTGTGAGAGAGAGAGAGAGAGAGAGAGAGAGAGAGAGAGGAGAGAGGTGGGTTGGGAACCAGAAAACAGAAGTTTTTTATGTTTTTTTTGTGGGGAGTCATTTTTGTATAGTTCATTGAGTGTTTAAAATAGTGTTTTGTTGCACACTGTTGTATTTTCTTTCAGGACTCTCTTTCCCTGTATTATTGCTTTTTGTATCTGGCAGTTCTCCTCTATTTGAGTTTTTGATAGAGACTATTGCTTTCCTGAGGGTCTTCAGATTAGTCTCCATGTTTTTTAGGTGGTGTTTGGTTAAGCCAATTATTGTCCTGAGAGGCTCTTGAGTGAAATTCTCTTTGCATCTGGGTGTTACTCGGCACGTGTGTTACTTTACTGGCCAAATTTCACTGTCTGAGGGTTATTCAGTTGTCTGTTATTGTTTTGCGATTGGCTGGTTATGGCCGGTGACTTGTATCTGTATATATTGTACGGGCTGGCCATACACACTCTCTGATTGTAATTGTTTTTACTAAATTTATTCCCATTTCTTTTAAATAGACCTTTGTATTTATGGCTTTCTCCATTGCTGCTGTGATTATCATTACTATTACCATAGGTTGGTGTGGGGTAAGGTTGCCATCCGTGTTGTACTACGAATCTGTTGTTTACTTAATGGTTAATAAATCTCTGTGTCACTATTGGCATATTAACAATCTTCGGTTGTACTGGTCTCTCTTTGTATATTAAATCTATTGAGTCCAGTACAGATTGAAAGTATTAAGTGTTGTGTTCTGGGATGGTAATGAGTTTTTCCCTAATGTGGGCAGGAAGATTGCTGTTTAAAATTTTCAGCACATCTACTTGAGATACTGGGTTCATTCAGTATCTGGTTTTATTCAAATATTTTTCAAAATAGCCCCATAATCTTCCATATTTGCTACTGAACAGAGCTGCGTTGAATACTTCATGTCTGAGCCTGTCTTGTATGGCCTGAGACCAATAAATATCCAGAAATGCTCTCTCAAACTTTTCATAATTGTAACAATTTTTGAAATGCTCTGATAAAGAGCACAGGGTGTGTTCTTTTCCCTTCAGATGTAAATATCATAAATTGTTGATGTCTAAGTAATCCATCATCTGCAAGTAATGTTGACAAATGTGCTGTGCTGTCAGTGACAGGCATATTTATGTTCACTTGCGGGGTAGTGCATGGGAACTGTGCTTGCTCGACAGTTACTCTGTAAGTATTGTTGCATTGTGCAACATTCAGTATTTTGCTTCGATGGGCTAACCCCATATTGTGGGTAACCAGTGAAAGTGTCTAACTTCTCTAAGAACATAGGTTTGTTTTTGGTCATATCTTGTTTTCGAATGTCAGTAGTTTCAGCAACACTGCCTCGCAACCTTTCCTCTGCTTCCTTTAAACTTGAGTCTATTTTAGAAGTTGACTTTCCTTCTCTTTTAGAGCTTGGCATATTGCATTTTGTAATGAATTTTCAACAACGACCATTTTATTTTACCCCATTATGAACAGTGTTTAACAAAATTATGAAAAAAAAGTTTTCAAAAACAGAGTTTTGTTTGTCTGTCGCTACATGGTCTATCAATGTAGAAGATTGTTTGGTTACTCTAGTGGGACAGTTTACAAGTGAAGTCCTGCCACAATTGCACAAAACATTAAATAGACATGACTGACAGCATCTGACTTTATTGTATTGATCTTGAGGTCCCCACAGATGATTATGCTTGTTTTTGAGCAAGGTACCTTAGCTTGTATCTGATTTAGTTTTGAGAAAAAAATATCCACATCACCACTCAGTGATCGGTACACACAAATTACCATTAATTTTTTTGACATGCTGTGTTTTATTACTTCAATAACTGAGTTACAAATGTTTATCAACACTTAATGCAGTAAAGCCATTTCTGTCTTTAAATGAAATACCTCTCTTCACATAAATACAATAACCCCCACCTTTCATGCAGAGTCTACTGTAGAAACAAGCAAGTTCATATAAGGCTAAGGCTAAACATGAGATTTCATTCCTTTTGCACTAGTGTTCTGTAACACATACAACTGAGCTGTCTAATGTTTGTAAACTTACTTCTAGTAGCTGAACTTTGTTTTCTCTGGATTGTATATTCTGGTGAAGGACTGTTAAACATTTAGTTGTACTTATCATGGTGGCCTCCAGCTCTTTGTGCTTGATGTTAAAAAATGTTTCAGATGGTGTGGAGGTCGGTCTTGTTTTCTGACTGCTTGCTACACTGTGCATTTCACTCACTGTTGTTTCCTTTTCTTCTTGTGGAGTTGCTCCTGAGTCATCTGTTGCTGTTGTTGTTGTTGGTTGTGTAGATGTACATGTTGTGACCATTTCCTTTGCCTCTGTAGACATTGGTTCTAGGTCATTTATTGCTACTGTCACGGGTGTTGTGCTTTACTGTTGACACTTACTTCTATATCCGATCCTTCTCTATGTTCTAGCACTGCTACAGCTGGATTTGTTAGGCAGGTGGGGTTTTCCACAACATTGACAGCCATTGTTGTGCAAGATACTTTGCAGATCTCTTTTGCTGTTGGCAGTGCGATTGTCATATTTCTCTCTTCTAGAAAAAACACTTGTCAGGCACATTTTGATCTTCTGGCAGATTAAAGATTTGCCTCACTTATTTAGGTGCATTCAGTGTCTTATAAACTCCTTTCTTCCCATGTCATTTAGGGTGAGAAAAACAGCATTTAAAGTGGATTGACACATCTTTTTGTAAGCCCTGTTTGCTTTGCGGATCTCTTTGTTTATACATGATAATTCAATAAGGTCATGCCTATATGGTATGCCTAGCATAATCATTTTCTGATCCCGAAATGTACCAAGTGTCTCTCTTAATACTCTTATTGCTACTTTCAGTTCGTTTCTGTATACTTCATTTGCAATGCATACTATCACAATACACTGGTTTTTCCGTACTCAATTTCTGTTTTTATGGTCCTTCAGTATTTCCTGTAATCCTGCTCCAGGTTTCACCACACTTGTCATATTGAGGTCTTGTTGATAACGAGAAATTTCTGCTATTCCTCTGTCATGGCTGTCAGAAAGCAACACTATACTAACACTTTTTGATAACCCTTTGTTTACATTGTTGTACTGCTCATTTTCTTTTATTTCATGACAGTTGGTTTTTGAAGCTGTATTTTGATGTAGCATATGCATTGTGCATTTCTTTGCTGCCACTACAGACTGAAATGATTTATCTGTATTGCCAACCTCTTTCATTTCAGGTTCACAGTCTAAGGGTAGATATTAAGAATGGTTTCTTAAGGGTAGCTGGAAATTATCTGAACTAAATTTGGGTTTTGCACATTCCTTTGGTTTGTTGTAGGTTTGGGAATTTCCAAGTTATTTTTGTGATGGTGTAGATAGGTGTTTCAATGTATTTTCCAGCAGCTTAATGTGTTCTTTTGTGTCTTTCAGGTCTTCCTGCAATGCTTCTAGCACTTTTAGTCCACAGTTAGAATGGAATATTTCAATTGCATCCATATGGTCATTACACATTATTCCACATGCACACAATAAGCTTTCTTGATTCACTTTCGTGAAACAATGTGTATGATGCCACCTATGCATAATTGAGCATATTCTAACACCACTTACTATGATTTTATTGCATAATATGCAATTCACAGATTCTAAATACTCTTGATTTAAGGAACAATTTTCCAACATGTCTACACACATTGCCATCTTGCTTATGTCTGCACAAATAATTCAGAATTTCAAATGTTTCTAATAAAATAATTTTAACTGTACATTCAGAACTCGTACTTATTGATTATAACTTCGAAACAAAAATATTTTACGAAGTAATTCCTTTTAATAAATTTTAGCTTGAAAATCACTTTCTGTGTATAAAATTATATGAAAGGGTTTAGAAAAACAACTGAGGTAATACTGACCTGTCCAAAATTTGAAAAAATTAGACTGGTATCGACAACTACTGTTGAGGATAAGTAATGCCAGAGGAGGATGTCCCTTTATAGAATCAACTAGAATTGGTTTTTCTTGCTGTTTAAATACTGGAGAAAATAGATCACCTTCTAGAAGGATTTCTCTATAAGAGTTGCTTTAGTCAAATCCCCTTTCCAGTTTTATTTAGATTAATAGTATTGTTCTAAATTAATGATTGTGACAGTACAATACAAGTTTTACATCAAGATGACTGAAATTTAATGTTGTCTTTTTATAATAGGTTTTGTAGGTTTAATTTATTAATTGACAAAATCTAGTGATTGTTTGTACAGTTTTCTCATCCCCCACTCCCAAGCCCATCACCAGTGAAGTACCCACCAGTGTGGGATCATAGGGTGGTGAGTAGGATGGGTAGTTTCCTGGTTTATAACCTACCTAATCTTACCTTTCCCTCCTAACTGTTTCGTTTGCTAGCATCATAATATCCTCCCTTTTTCCATATTCAATAGTTCCATTATGTCAATCAGCTTATTTTCATATATTTAATACACATTATCACAGGTTTACTCAAGGCATAGAAATACCCAAGGCTCCATGTCAATGTAGTCTATCGTACTGCACCAAAAAGTAAGCCAACTTTTTATAGAATTCATTTTGAACTGAACAATTAATGTTGTGATTGATGTAAGATGGAATATCTAAATAAACTGTCATATGGTCATTGAAAGTCAAATAGAATCTATTTTTTTATTTGTAACATGCTCCATTAAAACATGTATGGCAATGTGTCTGAAAAGTCTGGATGGAGGGGGGGGGGGGGGGGGTAGGAGGGAGGGAGGGTCTATTTGTACAGCATTTGTGCTGAGTAATCCTACATGTAGGTCCATTATCAAACAGAATAGAAGTTTAATTTTCTTCTTCATTCACAATCTCTTCTTCGTTTAGCTATGTTACAGTATATTAATCATTGCTTGCCAAATCTACATTTATTTCTGGGTTGCCTGATTGACATAGAGATGGGGAAAAAGTGTGTAAAGTAAAAACATGAAATAAGTTTGAGATAAACAATGTATTTTAATCAATTTCCAAATGATGATCAATGCATATACCACTATCTTTCTACATATTGAAGAGCAAAGGTTCACTCATTTCACTATCAGAATCTTCATTTGATGTGACTGAAGTATCTGCACATGGAGGAGATAGGGCATGTTTGTGTTTGGGCATTGTTGAAACTGAGTCTGGAAAAATTGAACTTGTGGTTGTTGATCCACTAGTCCTGGCTGAGACATTATTTTTTGTTGCATAGGATGTTGTTCCATTGGCTTTTGTGGCATGCACTGTATTTGCATAGGTTGTGGTTGTATAAGATACTGTAGCATTGATGTGGTGGCAAAGGAGTGAAGGCTCCAGTATAACCCATTTGCTACCAACCTTGTTGTACAGGTTTTTGGGCAGCAATGAGAGAAATCATGTCTGCCCATAGTTTTAATTTGTTTTCAGCAAGTACTTTATGAATCTCAGTTAACATAGGGAGGAGAAACAGCTTATCCTCATCCGTTTCATCAAAAGTGTGCGATTTCTCTTCTGATGCAATCTTTTTCTTTAGAACTTCAGTTAGCTCATTGTTGTTGCTGGTTCTTTTTATAGATTTGTGCTGAGAAATCCTACATGTAGGTCCATTATCAAACAGAATAGAAGTTTAATTTTCTTCTTCATTCACAATCTCTTCTTCGTCCAGGTTTGTTGTAGATTTCTTCACCACAGTTTCTAGAAAGCATAGTTGTTCAAAATAGGTGTACTGATTTTTCCTGGTTGCAGCTGAACAACTTTTAACACCCTTTACCTGGAGAAGTTCTCTTTTGTAGCAAGAGTGGATGGATTTCTACTTCTGAATGAGTGTCACTGAAAAAAATTTACATTAGAAGGTGAGAGAGAGAATTGTCGCTAAGTGCTCTCATTCTGAAATATTGGGTGCATAAATCTACATATTTTTGCACGGTGGCTTCTCATTGTTTATGATGTCATATCTCTTCAACAATGTGTTGTATTTTTCTTTTTTTGGCTTGGAATCTTTGTGGGCATATGAAGAACAACTCACCAAAATTTCATGGCAGTTGGATGAATGGTATAGGAACATGTACAGGACAAACATACATACATTCATTTTTATATGTATAGATACTAAAGTGACTGAACTGCTTTTTTAATTTTGTTTCAGATATCTGGCAACAGGAACTTTGATGCAAGATCTACATTACCAGTACAGAACAAGTCAACCTACAATCTCAGAGTTTGTAAGACAGGTTTTAGATGCCATCTGGAAGAATGTTAGATGAGGATGCTTTTCAGACTTCAACACAGATGTTTGGATTGACAGCTGCTGGTTTTTACAAAAAAACCGACTTCCTACACTGCATTGGAGCCATTGGCGGAAAACATGTACAGGTTATCAGGCCAAGTGGAAGTGGTTCATTCTATTATAATTACAAAAACTTTTTCTCAGTCATGGCACTCACTATGTGTGATGCCAAATACAAATTCATTTTCGTGGATGTGGGTGCATATGGTAGGTCTGCTGATTCCGCAGTATTTAAGGACAGTGTTTTTAAGAAAAAACTTGATGTGGGCTCCTTAAATATTCCTAAAGAGCCATCTTCTTTGCAGGGATTTGATGAACCTATGCCTTTTGGGATTGTTGGGGATTAAGGTTTTGGTTTGATAACAAAGCTACTTAGACATTATGCAGGTAAATGTTTGAGTGTAAAAAAACATGTATATAACTACTGCCATAGCCCTATACCCCTCAGGGTGGAATCGGTGTACCCCAGCTGTCTGCATCTAGTGTAAACCATGAAATAGTGCGAACATCTTTCAAATGCCTGTGAGTTGTGTACCTGAGGTTGGATGTGGGGCCCAGCCCGGTGAAAAACCACCTAAAAATCACATCCATGCTGGCCAGTACACCAGCCCACATCAGTAATCTGCCAGGTAGATTCAAACTGGGACCGGTGCGCCTACCCAAATCCAGGAAGCAGCCCATTAGCACTCTCAGCTAACCTGTTGGGTCATGACCGCTGAAGCGAGAACATTTACCTACTATTTATCATTATTATAGTTTAGTAGATATAGTCTGCTTGGTGTTTTAACACACATGAGAATATTAGCAATAAATAAATAAATAACAGCTACTTTAAAAATTCATAACCTTTTGAATTTTTTTCCTATTATGGAGAAAATCGAAGGACATCCTCCGAAGCATAATGAAGATGGATGCGGTTATGATTTAAAAAGTAGAAGTACAAGCATTCAGTTTTCTCTGTAGTCATAATGATGATATTATACTTGCAAGGATTTACAAATAAATACAATGCTTAAATACTTACAAAGGTTATTCCTCTCAACCAAGGAGTGCTGCTCAGGAGTGAACAAAAATTTCATTCTAAACATTTAGTTTTAACTACTTATTGCTGTAAGCTTCAGAACTGGAATCTTGAATTGTGGGATGGTGTTCAGCCACACAAATGAATTTTCAGTATTCACTTGTGTGTCAAATAACTTCTGGCATTCATTCAGTGCTTCTTCCAGATTCATGTTTTTCCCTTTTGTCATATCTACACTTTCACTCCTTTCCACAGTGACATTCTCCAGTTCACTAGACATACTGAAGCAAATGAAATGGTACACAGGAGAGTGTGCGACAAAAACAGACTGCTTGACTAGCAAGAACTGCCGAACTTCCTTAGCCTGAAAAACAAGTGATTGTTGCGCCACCGGTGGCACATCTGCTGCACCCCTGGTGACCTAGTGTAATAGAAACAGCACCTTCAGTGACACGGCTGGCTGCACCGCCTGGCGGCCTAGTGTAATAAGGCCCTTACACTCAAGAATTCATATGAGTTTACTGATTTCATTTGTGAATCACTGATATTATATTCACAGAATGCTATGGTTCTTCATTTTACGAAGAGCTCAGTTTTACATTCCTGAAAATTTAAAGCAGTTGACAAGCATTGACCACTTTAAATTTTATCAAGGTCAGACTGAATATTTGTACTTCAGAGTAGATAACTGCATCATTTATGAAATGTCTGAGGTTACTATTAATATTGCCTGCAAGATCACTAATATTCAACATGAGCAACAAGGGACCCACTCCATTTGCCTTAGCATTTACATATGTCTGCCTGTGTCTGTATATGTCGGATGGATATGTGTGTGTGTGTGTGTGTGTGTGTGTGTGTGTGTGTGTGTGTGTGTGTGTGTGTGCAAGTGTATACCTATCCTTTTTTCCCATAAGGTAAGTCTTTCCACTCCTGGGATTGGAATGACTCCTTACCCTCTCCCTTAAAACCCACATCCTTTCATCTTTCCCTCTCCTTTCCTCTTTCCTGATGAAGCAACTGTGGGTTGCGAAAGCTTGAATTTTGTGTGTGTGTTTGTGTTTGTAGTGTCTCTAACATTCCACGCGGGAAAAATATATTTAAAAACAAAGATGATGTGACTTACCATACGAAAGCACTGGCAGGTCGATAGATACACAAACAAACACATACATACACACAAAATTCAAGCTTTCACAACCAATGGTTGCTTCATCAGGAAAGAGGGAAGGAGAGGGAAAGATGAAAGGATGTGGGTTTTAAGGGAGATGGTAAGGAGTCATTCCAATCCCGGGAGCGGAAAGACTTACCTTAGGGGGAAAAAAGGACAGGTATGCACTCACACAAACACACACACACATATCCATCAGCATATACACAGACATAAGCAGACATTTATAAAGGCAAAGAGTTTGGGCAGAGATGTCAGTCGAGGCGGAAGTACAGAGGCAAAGATGTTGTTGAAAGACCGGTGAGGTATAAGCGGCGGCAACTTGAAATTAGCGGAGGTTGAGGCCTGCCGGATAACGAGAAGAGAGGATATACTGAAGGGCAAGTTCCCATCTATGGAGTTCTGACAGGTTGGTGTTACTGGGAAGTATCCAGATAACCCGGACGGTGTAACACTGTGCCAGGATGTGCTGGCCGTGCACCAAGGCATGTTTAGCCACAGGGTGATCCTCATTACCAACAAACACTGTCTGCCTGTGTCCATTCATGCAAATGGACAGTTTGTTGGTGGTCATTCCCACATAGAAAGCTTCACAGTGTAGGCAGGTCAGTTGGTAAATCACGTGGGTGCTTTCACATGTGGCTCTGCCTTTGATCGTGTACAAATTCCGGGTTACGGGACTGGAGTAGATGGTGGTGGGATGTTCTTTGGACAGGTTTTACACCGGGGGCGGTTACAAGGGTAGGAGCCAGAGGGTAAGAAAGGTGGTTTGGGTATTTCATAGGGATGAACTAAGAGGTTACGAAGGTTAGGTGGATGGCGGAAAGACACTCTTGGTGGAGTGGGGAGGATTTAATGAAGGATGGATCTCATTTCAGGGCAGGATTTGAGGAAGTCGTATCCCTGCTGGAGAGCCACATTCAGAGTCTGTTTTCAGGTTGTTGGTGTAATGGTTTAGGGATTCTGGACTGGAGCAGATTCATTTGCCACAAAGACCTAGGCTGTAGGGAAGGGACTGTTTGATGTGGAATGGTTGGCAGCTGTCATAATGGAAGTACTGTTGCTTGTTGGTGGGTTTGATGTGGACGGACGTGTGAAGCTGGCCATTGGACAGGTGGAGGTCAACGTCAAGAAAGTGGCATGGGATTTGGAGTAGGACCAGGTGAATCTGATGGAACCAAAGGAGTTGAGGTTGGAGAGGAAATTCTGGAGTTCTTCTTCACTGTGAGTCCAGATCATGAAGATATCATCAATAAATCTGTACCAAACTTTGGGTTGACAGGCCTGGGTAACCAAGAAGGCTTCCTCTAAGCAACCCATGAATAGGTTGGCGTACGAGGGGGCCATCCTGGTACCCATGGCTACTCCGTTTAATTGCTGGTATGTCTAGCCTTCAAAAGTGAAGAGGATGTGGATCAGGATGAAGCTGGCTAAGGTAATGAGGAAAGAGGTTTTAGGTAGGGTGGCAGGTGATCGGCGTGAAAGGAAGTGCTCCATTGCAGTGAGGCCCTGGACGTGCGGAATATTTGTGTACAAGGAAGTGGCATCAACGGTTACAAGGATGGTTTCAGGGGCTAATAGATTGGGTAAGGATTCCAGGCATTCGAGAAAGGATGAAGGATGGGAGACTGCATGTAATGGGTTGAAGGTGTTGATCTACGTAGGCGGAAATACGTTCTGTCGCTGCTTGGTATCCAGCTACGATGGGGCGGCCGGGATGATTGGGTTTGTGAATTTTAGGAAGAAGGTAGAAGGTAGGGGTGCGGGGTGTCGGTGGGGTCAGGAGGTTGATGGAGTCAGGTGAAAGGTTTTGTAGGGGGCCTAAGGTTCTGAGGATTCCTTGAAGCTCCGCCTGGACATCAGGAATGGGATTATCTTGGCAAACTTTGTATGTGGTGTTGTCTGAAAGCTGACGCAGTCCCTCAGCCACATACTCCCGACAATCAAGTACCACGGTCATGAAACCCTTGTCCGCCGGAAGAATGATGATGGATCGGTCAGCATTCAGATCACGGATAGCTTGGGCTTCAGCAGTGGTGATGTTGGGAGTAGGATTAAGGTTTTTTAAGAAGGATAGAGAAGCAAGGCTGGAAGTCAGAAATTCCTGGAAGGTTTGGAGAGGGTGATTTTTAGGAAGAGGAGGTGGGTCCCACTGTGACAGAGGACAGAACTGTTCCAGGCAGCGTTCAATTTGGATAGTGTCTTGGGGAGTTGGATCATTAGGAGTAGGATTAGGATCATTTTTCTACATGGCAAAGTGATATTTCCAGCAGAGAGTACGAGTGTAGGACAGTAAATCTTTGACGAGGGTTGTTTGGTTGAATCTGGGAGTGGGGCTGAAGGTGAGGCCTTTGGATAGGACAGAATGCATGGATTGGGAGAGAGGTTTAGAGGAAAGATTAACTACTGAATTAGGGTGTTGTGGTTCCAGATTGTGTTGATCGGAATTTTGAAGAGTTGGAGGGAGAGGAGCTGGAAGTGGGAGATTGAGTAGATGGGAGAGACTGGGTTTGTGTGCAATGAGAGGAGGTTGAGGTTTGCTGGAAAGGTTGTGAAGGGTGAGTGAGTTGCCTTTCCCTAGGGGGGAAACCAGGAGATTGGATAATTTTTGGAGGTGGAGGGTGGCATGCTGTTCTAATTTGTGGTTGGCCTGTAGGGGGATGCTTTGAACAGCTGGTGTGGATGCCGGAGAGGAAAGATTGAGGACTTTCATTAAGGATAGGAGTTGACGGATGTGTTCATTGGCTGAGTTGATGTGTTGGTGAAGGATTAGGTGGGTGAGAGCAATGGATTGTTCAGTTTGGAACTGGTATAGGTACTGTATAGGGATCAGTGCCCCACTTGTGACAGGATACTTCCTGGGACTGGATCAGACTCTGAATGTGGCTCTCCAGCAGGGATACGACTTCCTCAAATCCTGCCCTGAAATGAGATCCATCCTTCATTAAATCCTCTCCACTCCACCAAGAGTGTCTTTCCGCTGTCCACCTAACCTTCGTAACCTCTTAGTTCATCCCAATGAAATCCCCAAACTACCTTCCTTACCCTCTGGCTCCTACCCTTGTAACTGCCCCCGGTGTAAAACCTGTCCAATACACCCTCCCACCACCACCTACTCCAGTCCTGTAACCCAGAATTTGTACATGATCAAAGACAGAGCCACGTGTGAAAGCACCCACGTGATTTACCAACTGACCTGCCTACACTGTGAAGCTTTCTATGTGCGAATGACGAGCAACAAACTGTCCATTCGCATGAATGGACACAGGCAGACAGTGTTTGTTGGTAATGAGGATCACCCTGTGGCTAAATATGCCTTGGTGCACGGCCAGCACATCCTGGCACAGTGTTACACTGTCCGGGTTATCTGGATACTTCCCACTAACACCAACCTGTCAGAACTCCAGAGATGGGTACTTGCCCTTCAGTATATCTTCTCTTCTCTTTATCCGGCAGGCCTCAACCTCCGCTAATTTCAAGTTGCCGCCATTCATACCTAACCTGTCTTTCAACAACATCTTTGCCTCTGTACTTCCGCCTCAATTGACATCTCTGCCCAAACTCTTTGCCTTTACAAATGTCTGCTTGTGTCTGTGTATGTGCGGATGGATATGTGTGTATGTGTGTGAGTGTATACCTGTCCTTTTTTCCCCCTAAGGTAAGTCTTTCCACTCCCGGGATTGGAATGACTCCTTACCCTCTTCCTTAAAACCCACATCCTTTCGTCTTTCCCTCTCCTTCCCTCTTTCCTGACGAAGCAACCATTGGTTGCGAAAGCTAGAATTTTGTGTGTATGTATGTGTTTGTTTGTGTTTCTATCAACCTGCGAGTGCTTTCGTATGGTAAGTTACATCATCTTTGTTTTTAAATATATTTTTCCCGCGTGGAATGTTTCCCTCTATTATATTCATATAATTAGTTTGAACCCAACAATCACGTTTGTTATTGTCACTGTTGCATTTCGAAATCTTTTCTGTTGTCTTATTTTCTCTTTCTGTTTTTGCCAGTAGGTTCACTTTGTATTCACCTTCTCCTTTTTACCGTAATCTACTATACAATTTTATCCCGCCTGTATATACTCAATAATACGTAACCCAATTCCAAACCATAACCAAAAAAATATTTTTTTTTCCGCTTTCAACACTACCACCGCAATATAATCCACTGTTTCTAGTTCACAAACAGTTCCTTTCAACTATTAAACAGCCATTTCGGCTGGTTCTAATAACTTTCGCTTTATTTCCATTTCCGTTTTTTTACACAGCATTGATCATTTTTAGCCGCTTCCCACAGGTTTTAACGTCATTATTTCTTCATCAGACAATTGTTAGCCTCATTCTCATATTCTGCCATCACAAAACCACTGCTTTTATGTATGTAGGTTAGTTGCATGGACAATTAGCAAACAGTGTGGAAAACATTTACTAGTGTAGATGATATAACAAGAGGTATTCATGTTTGCTTTCATACACTGTTTGGATCTTCAAATTACTGTATTGTGTCATCATTCAAAGCTATTTATGACTATGTTTACTTGAGTGTATCCTGAATATTGCGATATTGTATCTGATTGTATCTTGAGTTTGCAGACTTGTGCTCTGTTTTGGATACCCTAGGTCATTGGGATGGTGTTTGTGTGTGTGTACTTAAGGAGAAAGTAGAACCATTGGTTGAAGCTAGAGGCTTCTCACAATTACTCTTTGCATGTGATTGAACTTACTGCTATCATTATGAACTTTATTAATATTGTTGTGTCAAAACTCTTATTTTTCTGGTTTGTACACAGTGTGGTTTGGATTCATGGTTCAGTCCCCACCTTGTAAACTTAGACCCTAATACAAAGGTAATGCCAAAAGTAAGGCCTCCTATTTTTTTTATAGGTACAGAACTTTGTTTGTGTGGCAGTTGGTCACACTGTTATGAAGAGTGCTTCACACACTGTGTGTAAACATGTGCACACCACGCTAAGGAGCTCAGTCCTGGATGGCAGCCATTAAGAATAGAGCTCCCATTGGATGTTACCGCCAAGTGTGAATTGCATGCACTTATTCAGTTTCTTAATGTAAAGGACACAGCGCCAATTGAAATCCATCGCCAACTGACGGAAGTGTATGGTGAGTCATGCATGAATGTCAAAAATGTTCGTAAGTGGTGTAGAGAGTTTGCAGCTATTCGGACTGAAATTCATGACAAACAAAGAAGCAGGAGACCATCAATTTCTGAGAAGACACTGTTGAAGGTAGAGCATGCGTGAAGATTGGTGGATCAACCAGGATGATCTCTGCATGTTGGTTCCTTAGGTTTCCTGAAGCACCATACATAGAATTTTAGTGGAAACATTGAACTACTGGAAAGCGTACACAAGATGGGTGCCACGCATGCTGACTGAGGACCACATGTGGCAACGAGTTGATGCTTCCCATTCATTTCTTAACTGCCTTGCAGCCATACAGGACAAATTTCTGGACTCAATTGTCAAGGGTGAGGAAACCTGGGCATACCACTTTACACCTGAGACCAAGCAACAATCTTGACAGTTCATAACTTTCTGAACAGTCTGGTGGCGAGCTGGTATGACATAGGCATTCAAAAACTGCCGCAGCATATACAAAAATGCATTGACAGAAATGGTGATTATGTCAAAAAATAGCTAAAGAGATGCAAACTATTGTAGAAAGGAACAGGTCTATGTACTTATAAAAAAAAGGAGACCTCACTTTTGGGATTACCCTCGTATTTTTCCATTATTTTGTTCTTTCATGAGTCAACTGTAAATACTATAGTTTATGTGGCTGACTGTTTCCTACTCTTGACTGAGTATATTTTTCTGGTCTGTACCTGTTGTTGTTAGCTCTTCAAGTTCACTCTCTCAGATTATATTAGATTAGATTAGTACTTGTTCCATAGATCATGAATACGGCACTTCGTAATGATGTGGAACGTGTCAGGTTAATAAAAGGTGTCTATACAAGATATTACATTACAGAAAATATTACACGACACTTTTTTTTTTTTTTTTGAGGGGGTTGGGGGGGGGGGGGGGGGGGGGGTGTTGGGAAAATTACCCACTTACTATATGCAAAAATCCATCTAATGAGTAGAAGGAGTTGCCATTAAGAAATTCTTTTCATTTCCTTTTAAATGCTATATGGTTATCTGTCAGACTTTTGATGCTATTAGGTAAGTGACCAAAGACTTTTGTGGCAGCATAATTTACCCCCTTCCGAGCCAAAGTTAGATTTAACGTTGAGTAATGAAGATCATCCTTTCTCCTAGTGTTGTAGCCATGTACACTACTATTACTTTTGAATTCATTTGGATTGTTAATAAGAAATTTCATAAGTGAATATATATATTGTGAGGCTACAGTGAAGCTCTATAGCTCTTTAAATAAGTGTATGCAGGATGATCTTGTATGAGCTCCAGCATTTATTCTGATTACACTCTTTATGCAATGATGAGTTACCCCAGAATATGATGCCATACAAAAGCAGAGAATGAAAATAGGTGTGGTAAGGTAATTTATTGTGATGTATATTGTCAAAATTTGCAATGACGCTAATAGCATAAGTAGCTGAACTCAAACATTTCAGTAGATCTTCAGTGTGTTTTTTCCAGTTCAACACCTCGTCAATGCATACACCTAGAAATCATTAATTTATGTAGTATCATGTTCTTCAATACTTCAAAAAAAAAGTGGTATGCAGAGCATTTCCATTACAACAGCTCAACAGTAGTTTTTTTAAGTATGAAAATGAGAACAAATCTGACACTACAGTAATGGAACAGTTGAAAGTTATTTTTTAACAAATGTAAAATAGACAAATTACTTCCAAACTGAAATGTGTCTGACTTATGTAGACTTTATGGAGATTATTTTAAATACAGTTAGATAAAATAAACAAACATTTGCAAATTGTGTAGGGAAATGATTAGTTAATTAATTATTTAACACTGGATACAGATACATTTTGTGCAGATTTCATTATTATTATTATTATTCCCAATGCATTGTATTATTGCTTTTTTTGTTTTTTAGTGTTTGGGGGAGCAGATAATAACATGTATATCATTGTCTCTTATTCACTTTATAACAAGAAAATTGTAGAAACACCAAACCCTTCTTCACTTCACGTCACTTAAAAATTTGATGTCCTTAGTTTTACATCGCCTAATCATTTATAATGTACCAGTCCTTTTCATGTTTCACCTTGGTATAATATATTTTACATCGCTGTAATTCCAGCAACCTTCTTTATTTTTTTATTTTTATTCCCCCCCCCCCCCCCCCCCCCCCCCCCCCTCTGCAGAGTAAGACACAGTGTTGGAATGAATCTCAAAATGTCAAAATGCCAAAAAACAGAAAAAAAATGTTATAGTCAAACTTGGGATAATTTTTTTATGTTATCAAATGCTCAGCAACATTCTGCCACAACAAATATTCCTTTTCATTCAATCCTTCTACTACTTCCATCATTTATATTGTTAAAGTTCACCTTTTATTATATTCAGTTATAAGAACCAGAGTAACTACATATTGAACTTTTGTAGGTGAATTTTGTCATGCCACCATAATGCAGGAGAAAGTTCTGTGGACTGAAGTTCAGCACTTTTCATCAACATCATCAAAAATTCTTCAACATCAACAGCATCATCACTACAACATCATAACATATCTTCAGTCATCTCACAAAGACTGTTCTTCAATATATCATCACAACTATTCTTAAAATCATCATTTTAATATTACAAATTGGTTTCATATATAGTGTATTTATAATCGAACTACAGTCAATTTCAGTTCACATATTTCACTCAACTATTTCTCCAGAAAATGTTACTGTTATTATCAATATCATGAAAATGATATATTTGCCACTGATCATGTAGAGGACATGCTGAGCTGCAGATAGGCACAACAAAAACACTGTCAGAAAGTGAGCTTACGGCCAACAAGGCCTTTATCAGAAAAAGACAAAATACAAACCTCATGCAAATGCAACTCACACAGACATGACCACAGTCTCTGACCTCAACATCCTGACTTTACTATTATCATCATCTTTCTCATCTCTGTTTTCTGAAAATCAGTTTCCTTGCTTACATGTATCTATTACATAATATCATCAGCACAATAATTTCGAAATGGTTGTCATACATTAAATTTAATCTGAAAACCTTTAGTTCATAATCAGATTTTAATTCTTCCCTTAGAATACATAAGCTGATTGTTAGTCAACAATGGACCAAGTCTAAACCATCTTTAAAATAAATTTTGCATGACAACAAACATATGAGTTTACCTATTTAACCATCTTTTAACCAACTAGAACAAAATATGTTTAGTAAACAAAATCTTTTAAATGACCAATTTGACAACAATCATAAAATATTTTTTTTCTTTCTAAGAGAAGATCACTTAATTGTAAGTAGGCACATAACTTTAAAGAAGAGATATCATACTCATTGGCAAAGGAAACGAGATAAGTATAGTTCAGATGCTGCACCAAGAGAAAGTGATACCTCATAATATGTGGATGGAAACAATGACGGAAAACTGGTACTGTTAGCCAAAACTACAGCTCATCAGCATAAAGAAAAAGAAAAAATTGCTGCAGTGATAAGAAAATAGGGTGAGGATATGAAAAGGGAGAGCTCAAAAATTAAGCCGAGCTTAATGAAAACTGCTTTATTATGCCACATATTGCAGACATACTTAAATTATTGATAAAAACCAGCACATAATAAAATAATTTACAAGACAGAATATGTGTATATCAAATTCATTGGTCATTCAGATCAAAGAGACAGAGATAACACTGATAGATTCAAAGATAGAGTAAAAGGATGTAGGACAGAAAACTAGGCGAAACAGTGCTACAACACCTCAAGGCCTGGTGTTTGTTAAGCGTCATGTACAAATGACTGCACATTTTCATCATCATACAAAGTTGATATTTCTAGAACAAAATAATGAAAGTAGTAGTAATTACATATATGTAAATAACTCTAATAATTTGTAAATACATCTTTCAGTTTTTGATTCTTACAAGTAAATATTCAATTCTTTTTCCAGTGAAAAATCCTTTTCTTTCGACTTCCAGTTATGTAAGAATCATTTTTAACCTTTTGTTTATGCCATTTCAAAGAATTAATATTCCTAAGTTCAAATGGCTTCCTAGGTTTTAGATAAATCAAGTGGTATGCATTAGAATTCAGAGTTTCCAAACATTCAAATGGAAAAATGTGTATGGTGAAAAACTTCTTTAGTTCAATAGTTAACATTTTAGACTTTTCATGAGATTTGGCTAATACACAATCTCCAATCTTAAATTTTGTCATTTTTGCTTTACCATCATGTCTTCTTTTTCTTGCTTCTTCCTGTTTGCTCATTGTTTCTTTGATAATTTCCTCACACTTTTGCACATACATAACTGTATGTGGTAGATATTCAAACAGTTCAAAAAAGATGTTTACAAGTTTTCTATGAAACATAATCTCAAAAGGTGAAAATCTGCCTATGTATTTACATCAAGTTGGATGCTTATGACTACAAAATTTATGATTGTTGTTGTTGTGGTTGTCAGTTCAGAGACTGGTTTTATGCGGCTCTCCCTGCTACTCTATCCTGTAAATCTGCTTCATCTCCCAGTACCTACTGCAACCTACATCCTTCTGAATCTGCTTAGTGTTTTCAGCTCTTGGTCTTCCTATATGATTTTTACCCTCCACACTGCATTCCAATACTAAATTGGTGATCCCTTGATGCCTCAGAATACGTCCTACCAACCGATCCCTTCTTTTGGTCAAATTGTGCCACAAATTTCTCTTCTCCCAAATTCTATTCAGTGCCTCCTCATTAGTTATGTGATCTACCCATCTAATCTTCAGCATTATTCTGTAGCACATTTCGAAAGCTTCTATTCTCTTCTTGTCCAAAATATTTATTGTCCACTTTTCACTTACATTCATGGCTACACTCCATACAAATACTTCCTTGATGTTAACAAATTATTCTTCTTCAGAAACACATTCCTTGCCATTGCCAGTCTGCATTCTATATCCTCTCTACTTCGACCATCATCAGTTATTTTGCTCCCCAAATAGCAAAACTCATTCACTACTTTAAGCATCTAATTTCCTAATCTAATACCCTCAGTATCACCCGATTTAATTCAACTACATTCCATTATCCTCGTTTTGCTTTTGTTGATATTCATCTCATATCCTCCTTTCAAGACACTGTCGATTCTGTTCAGCTGCTCTTCCAGGACCTCAGGTATTTAATGGAGCAAAATATTGAATTGAGAAATAGAGAAGAAGTTTCCAGTGTGTTTCTCTAAGAAGAAATACGACTAGAACACTTTGAATAAGAAGATCTGATGAAGGGAGTGTAGAGCTCTCACACACACATAGCGGGGATGCAGACGTGGAAACCAACATGCGACACTGGCAGCACCAGCTGCTGTTCACCGGTGCTGACACAGCTCAGATTCTCTGCCAGGCAAGTATAAATCAGAACTTTATTGTTTTAGTACAGATTGGTACAATCTGTTTAGTGAACTTTATTAGGGTGGTTACCATACTTAAAGTTAGTTAAATGCTTGTAAGAATATGGGTAACATACGACAAGTCAAGGAAACTCAAGAACCAGCTATGGCAATGAAAGTTAGTAAGGAAGTGCCTGACTGGTCTGAGTTATTAAATTTAATCACAACTCAAAATGAGACGCTAAGTGAAAAACTAGAGTCAGTAAATTCTCAATTAAATGCCCAAACAACAAATTTAGGATTGTCAAATGCCAAAGTCGACTCTCATAGCAATGAATTTAGTAGTCTACGCAAAGGCAGGGATGCTTTAAGGACTGACTTTGACGCTTGTTTACTGACTTCAGCCAGAAACAGAATTATAATTTTCAGAGTTTGACAAAAAGGTTAGAATTGAATATTGAAGACAAATGTAATAGTGTAGGATCAGAGCTTAATGAAAAGTGAGGATCCTTTGGAAATGTGTGCAATGTTAAATATAATGCTGTTAAGTATTTTGGAAGAGAGTGTCAATAAGCAGGATAATTTAATGCCAATAATTCAGTTTCAAATTACAGGTGTTAATACACAAGTAAATAATGTGCAAAGGAACTTCAAAGAGAAATTAGTGAACTCTGATATATATGTATGTAGTTTGGAGGAAGAGTTGAAGAAATTATGGAACGAAAAGTTACCGAAGGAGTAACATCTGGAAACGCATCTCCTATTCTATCTTCTGAACTTAATGATACCAGTAAAGGTATAGATGATCTGTGGAAAGACATTAAGCTTACTCAAGACAAAGTAGAGAAAAGAGCACCTGCACCTAAAGTTGTTAACTAGTGAAGTGGTGACCGATTTGCATTGCAGAGACTTTCAAAAAAAGTTTAAGGAGAGATACTGGTCTGCAAGTGCACAGGAAAAATTAATATAAGATCCATGGGACCCAGGCGGAGTCATATATTCCCACAGCGATGTTAACATTCTGAGTAAACGGGCGGAGTGATGACCATCAGATCCCAAGTTGTTCTCAGCGTTTCTTCCAAAATAGTTTACCTGCACTGAATTCCTGTAATGTCCTAAACTATTCTGCATCTATTCCTAACTTCTTAAACTATCCTACAATCATAGTGCTTAGAAAACTGGATACAACTACAAGTTAAAGAAAACTTAGGAGAATCATAGAATAAGAAAGAAAGTGATATCGATATAAAATAAAATGAATAGAGTATTATATTTATGGATAATATAAAATGAGGTTAATAATTAAACAACTGTGATACCATAGTGTATAATTTTTCTGTTTTGTATACAGTATTTTATACCTTTTATGAGACGTAATGTAAATGGGAGGGATTGTATAGGTTTTGAAAGGGGTTGGTATTGTACATAAAGGCATGGTTTACAAGAGCAAATAAATCATGCCTAACACAAAACACACATCACACCTTTCAGACAACCCTTGCAAACAAGTGTGCCTGATTTTTCACCATTTGCTGTTTCCATAGGGTTGCTAAGATTCCCTTCGGGGACCTCAAGTGTGAAGGTGGGAATGTCCATAGGAAGGGTTGCCTGTCTTTGGGGCTATCTCCTTTCTCTTCTTAGATCTTAGCAACCATATATATAATTTCTTACTTCTCATTTGAGAACATATCTATTTTTTCCCTCTTTCCATATTCACAAACTTCTATCACTGAAGTCCTTCCTTGTTTCCATAGTTTCTAATAACCTACATCTTATCTTTAGATAAGAAGGCTGAAGCATCAGACTACATGAACACACATCCGAATACACACAAAAATACATTTAGACACAAACATTGAAATTACAGACTAAAAAGCCTGTCACAGTGTGAGAATTGCCAGGTATTGTAGGGGAAAGAATACATGTACAGTGGGAAATGTGCACACATATACATATAAAATCTATGATGATTCGATATCGCATACATATATAAGAACTATGACAGTTCTACATGAAGAGACGTATATAAAGAAAGAATACTGGCAAAGTACTCATGCACAAAGAGGGAGACAAAAGCATGTGAGTTGTGGGATGGCTATAAAGCAGTAATGAGCAGGAGATAGACAAGGAAGAGATGTGAGCAAAGAAAGAAAAAGAAAGCAGGAGTGGCATTAGTCATACTGATCATTAGGAAATGTCAGTTTAATAAATACTCTGTCAAATTGTAAGATAGTGGGACTTGAATAGTATGTATAGACATAGTATCTACTAAGAGTATAGAAGTTGAGAAGTAGAGGAGGACTCTAGGAAGTAAATTAAACAGTAAAAAATGAATGCAAAGTGTAAAATAGATTTTTATTGTTAACAGAGAAAACTTAATTATAGTATACATAGAAATGTATACTATGGTAATGAACCATGAGGCCTACTCAGAAAGAATAAGGGGGACTTACTTGGCATATGCTAAGTATATAGGGCAGGTGTACCTACATGAAGATAGCACTACCTCTGGCCTAACAAATAGGAATGTTTCACAAAGGGGCGTAACTACCAGAATGGAAAGAGGAACTGGTCTCAGAAGGTCAGCACAGAAGCAAGGTATAGATACTGATCCTAGGAGAAGGGGACAGTATCATGAGAAAAGTCACAAATTTTATAGGGATTATTTTAAAATTTTGAATACTATGCACAACTAGCATTGTTATGTCTCATGTAAGTTTATGAGTGTCAAAAAGAACACTTTCATTTTGCCCAGAGTTTCTCCAAACTACACAAAATATTATTTATTATTATTATTTTGAGCTTTTCCTCATTACAGAGGCTTATCTCCAACATACTAATTTACTTGGAAATTACAATACAAACAATAAACGTTCTTAAACTATAATCTCAAAATATTTCTCCAGGTGTTTCGATCTTGTGTGTCCTCTTCCTCTGCGCCCATTCTCCTCATTATGTTCTGTACATTTTGGAGCCAGGTTGTCATAGGTCGCCCTCTTCTTCTTCTCCCCTCCAGTTCCCACTCCAGTATCAATTATGGTATTCTGGTTTTCTCCATTCGTCGTACATGCCCGTACCACTGTAATTTCTTCCTATCCATTACGTCATATATTCTTTCTTTTATTTCCATTCTCCTTATTACTTCGGTGTTCCTTATCTTTTCTTTCCTGGAGATTCGTGCCGATCTTCTCCAAAAGTCCATCTCTAGAGCTTGTAATTTTTTAATGTGCTTCATGTTAATTGTCCAGGTCTCCGTTCCATACAGAACCACACTCTCTAATATGGATTTGTATATTAGTTTTTTAGTTCTGCTCATTACATTCCTGCTCCATAAGACTGAGTTAAGCATCCCAATGACCCTCCGTCCGCTACTAATTCTTTTATTGATTTCTGACTCTGATTTTCCCTCGATTTCTAAAATAGATCCTAAATAACAGAAAGTGTTTATCTTTTTGATTTTCTTTCCTTCAATGTATAGCTCATCTGAATCATTAGTCAAGTATTCTGTTTTTTGGTAATTAATCTTCAAACCCCAAGTTTTGTATGCTACTGCTAGTTGATTGCACATATAGTTAGCATCCTCCCCATCTTGTTGGCTGGCTGGCTCTGAGCACTATGGGACCTAACATCTGTGGTCATCAGTCCCCTAGAACTTAGAACTACTTAAACCTAACTAACCTAAGGACATCCCACACATCCATGCCCGAGGCAGGATTTGAACCTGCGACCGTAGCAGTTGCGCGGTTCCGGACTGAGCGCCTGAACTGCTAGACCACTGCGGCCGGCCCCCATCTTGTGCTACGACTACTTGATCATCAGCAAACAATAAATGATGTAGGTAAACTCCATCTCTTATTTCTAATCCCATACTATTACATTTGCGAGACCATGTTCTAAGGCCAATATCTATATAGATTTTAAATAATGATGGTGACATGGGACAGCCTTGTAAAAGGCCTTTGCTTGTTGTAAATTTCTGTGAAAGTTTATTACCAACTTTCACTTGGCAAATGTTATCTTTATACATCTGTTGTATTATTTTAATCAAGGGAGGATTTATGTTTGCCATATGTAGTGCTCTCCAAAATAATTTTCTTGGAACAGTATCATATGCTTTTTCTAGATCTATGAAAATTAATCCTATATTTTTTTTTTCCTTATGTTTCTCCAAAATCTGTCGTAATGTGAAAATATGATCTACACATGATCTCCCAGCCATGAATCCACATTGTTCTTCTTGGGTTCTAAAATTTTTTTCCAGTTTGTTTTTAATTACTTTCGCAAAAATTCTCATTAATGTGTTTGTAACACAAATTCCTCGATAGTTTGAACAAATTTTGCGATCCCCTTTCTTAAATATTGTATTAATGTAACCTAGCTTCATCTCATTGGGTATTGAATCTCCATGTATCATTTTGTTGAAGAGCTGTGTTATCAGTTTCACAATTTTGTCACCACCATATTTCAGACACTCCAGATTGATATTGCCTGGTCCCAGTGATTTACCATTCTTTCCTGTTCTCAATGCCTTAAGTACTTCACTTTCTAAAATCTGGATCTCATCATCTTCATGTCCTTTATCTTCCCCTGTTCCTTCTCCTAGATATTCTTCTCTGTCCTCATTTAATAATTTTTGGAAATACTCTTCCCATTCCTTTTGTGTTATCAGTTGGAGATTAGTTTTGCTTTTTGTATCCTGTCGAAGCCCTTTCAATACTGACCACGCTTCTTTTGCTCTCCCAAATCCTAATTTGCTATTCACCTTGGCACATGTTCTTTCCCATGCTTCATTTCTTGCCATCCTTATTTTTTTCATCACTTCATTCTTCTTTTCCTTGTATATTGATCTTGTTTCTTCTGATTTATCATTCAACCACTGAAGGAACGCATTTCGTTTTTCTATAACGAGGACCTCTAGTTCCTCTGACCACCACTCTGCTGCACGGTTGTGGTTGCTATCTTTTTTACCCAACACCTCCGTTGCTATGATTTTCACATTAGCTTTTATATAGTCATATATTTCCTCTGTACTTCCTTCAAATGATTCAACCAGTTTCCTTTCCATCCTGGCCGCAAAGAGTATTCTGATACTTTCGTGTTGTAGGCTGCCAATATTAAAAGGTAAATTTTCATCTTTCTCAGTCTGGTTTGTTTTATTTATGTTACTTGTATCACTCCTTGCATTCTTCCATGGCCAGAAAGACTTCATTTTAAATAGATAGTGGTCTGATCCATACTGGGCTCCTCTATAAGATCTGACGTCTACTGCTTTGAAACTACTTGTTTGCCTAATGATAATATAATCTATTATAGAATGAAGTTCTTTGGTGTTCTGTTGCCAAGTATATTTATGAATGTCCTTATGTTTGAAAAATGTGTTGGTAATTTTTAGATCAAATTGTTAACAAATTGCAATCAATCATTCCCCATTGTCATTATATTCGTCCTCTCCATGTTTTCCTACTATTCTACAAGATTCTCTAATTCCTACCCTTCCATTCAGATCTCCCATGATAATCAGTTCCTTTCTTCTTGGGATTTTTTCAATAGTCTCCCTGAGGGTGTCCCAAAATGTATCTTTCTCCTTATCTTTTGTGTCGTTCGTGGGTGCATATACGCCAATAATCACAACTTCCCTAGCAAATAATGTCATTTCAACAGTTATAATACGTTGATTGATGAATGTCCAATTTGTGATTCTTTCTTTCCATGATTTCTTTATCATAATGGAGACTCCTGCTTTGGCTCTTACTGCTTTTGATACCCCACTCCAGATATATACATAATTATCCAGTTCTTCTTCTCCTTGGCCTTTCTTATTTGTTTCAGAGAGTATGACAACATCCATGTTGAACATGTCAAGTTCTGCAGGTAGTAAATTTATTTTAGAGGAAATACCTTGCACATTCCAGCATCCAAACATAATTTTCCGTTTCTCATCGCCAGTTCGTCGTCCAAAGTTCCAATTTTTCCGAGGCATATTATTAGGTTTTTTAGCATTTTTATGTTTTTATGTGAGTGAGGAGCTGGCCCACTGCAGAACCCCCAACCCGGAGGACCAGGTAATTTTTACTCAAGGTTTTCTTCCTTTAGCCTTTGATAAGCCAATATCATACTACAAGGCAGCAGTTGCTATTTTTGGTCCACCCCGGGTATTTTATTTCCCCGGTACCCACCATATCTGGTGAGCATTCCCCTATCCGCCACCTGGGTAGGCGCCCGATGGGAGACCAGCAAACTCCACACGGGACAAAATATTAAAAATAGTATTGTTGTTGTTGTTGTCTTCAGTCCAGAGACTGGTTTGATGCAGCTCTCCATGCTACTCTATCCTGTGCAACCTTCTTTATCTTCTGAATCTGCTTAGTGTATTCATCTCTTGGTCTCCCTCCAAGATTTTTACCCTCCAATACTAAATTGGTGATCCCTTGATGCCTCAGAACATGTCCTACCAACCGATCCCTACTTCTAGTCAATTTGTGCCACAAATTTCTCTTCTCTTCAATTCTATTGAATACCTCCTCATTAGTTATGTGGTCTACAAATCTAATCTTCAGCATTATTCTGTAGCACTACATTTCAAAAGCTTCCATTCTCTTCTTGTGTGAACTATTTATCATCCATGTTTCACTTCCATTCATGGCTACACTCCACACAAATATTTTCAGAAACAACTTCCTGACATTTAAATCCATACTTGATGTTAACAAATTTCTCTTCTTCAGAAACACTTTCCTTGCCATTGCCAGTCTACATTTTATATCCTCACTACTTTGACCATCATTGATTATATTGATCCACAAATAGCAAAACTCATTTACTACTTTAAATGTTTCATTTACTAATGTAATTCCCTCGGCATCACCCAACTAGGTTGAACTACATTCCATTATCCTCATATTGCTTTTGTTGATGTTCATCTTATATCCTTCTTTCAAGACATGGTCCATTCAGTTCAACTACTCTTCTATGTCCTTTGCTGTCTCTGACAGAATTACAATGTCATCGGCAAACCTCAAAGTTTTTATTTCTTGTCCATGGATTTTAATTCCTACTCTGAATTTTCCTTTTGTTCCCTTTACTGCTTGCTCAATATACAGATTGAATAACATCAGGGATAGGCTATAACCCTGTCTCACTCCCTTCCCATCCACTGATTCCCTTTCATGCCCCTCACCTCTTACAACTGCCAACTGGTTTCTGTACAAATTGTAAATAGTCTTTTGCCCCCTGTACTTCACTTGTTCCACCTTCAGAATTTGAAAGAAGTTTTCCAGTCAACATTGTCAAACGCCTTCTCTAAGTCTACAAATGGTAGAAATGTAGATTTGACTTTCCTTGATCTATCTTCTAAGATAAGTCATAGGGTCAGTATTGCCTCACATGTTCCAACATTTCTACGGAATCCAAACTGATTTTTTCCGATGTTGGCTTCTACCAGTTTTTCCATTCATCTGTAAAGAATTTGCATTAGTATTTTGCAGTTGTCTTTCATTGGGATTGGAATTATTATATTCTTCTTGAAGTCTGAGGGTATTTTGCATGTCTCATACATCTTGCTCAACAGATGGTAGAGTTCTGTCAGGGCTGGCACTCCCAAGGCTATCAGTAGTTCTAATGGAATGTTGTCTACTCCTGGGGCATTGTTTTGACTTAGATCTTTCAGTGTTCTGTCAAACTCTTCATACAGTTTCATATCACTACATGGTCTTCCAGTTCCATAATATTGTCCTCAAATGTAGACCCTCTATATACTCCTTCCACTTTTCTGCTTTCCCTTCTTTGCTTAGAACTGGGTTTCCATCTGAGCCCTTGTATTCACACAAGTGGTCATCTTTTCTCCAAAGGTCTCCTTAATTTTTCTGTAGGCAGTATCTATCTTCCATCAGTGATGTATGCCTCTACATGCTTACATTTGTCCTCTAGCCATTACTTCTTAGCCCTTTTGCACTTCCTGTCAATCTCCTTTTTGAGACGTTTGTATATCTTTTTGCTTCATTTACTGCATTTTTAGATTTTCTCCTTTCATCCATTAAATTCAATATTTTTTCTGTTACCCAAGAATTTCTACTAGCCCTCGTCTTTTTACTTACTTGATCCTCTGTTGCCTTCACTATTTCATCCCTCAAAGCTACCCATTCTTCTTCCACTGTATTTCTTCCCCCATTCCTATCAATCATTTCCTAATGTTCTACCTGAAACTCTCTACAATCTCAGGTTCTGTCAGTTTATCCAGGTCCCATCTTCTTAAATTCCCACCTTTTTGCAGTTTATTCAGTTTTAATCTACAGTTCATAACCAATAGATTGTGGTCAGAGTCCACATCTGCCCCTGGAAATGTCTCACAATTTAAAACCTGGTTCCTAAATCTCTGTCTTACCATTATATAATCTATCTGATACCTTCTCTAGTATCTCAGGATTCTTCCATGTATACAACCTTCTTTCATGAATCTTGAACCAAGTGTTAACTATGATTAAGTTGTGCTCTGTGAAAAATTCTTCCAGGTGGCTTCCTCTTTCATTTCTTACCCCCATTCCATATTCCTTCCCTTCCTTTGCCTACTATAGAATTTCAGTCCCCCATGACTTTTAAATTTTCATCTCCTCTCACTATCTGAATAATTTCTTTTATCTCACCATACATTTCATCAATCTCTTTGTCATCTGCAGAGCTAGCTCGCACATAAACTTGTACTACTGTGGTAGGCGTGGGCTTCATTTCTATCTTGGCCACAATAATGTGTTCACTATGCTGTTTGTAGTAGCTTACCTGCACTCCTATTTTTTTATTCTTTATTAAACCTACTCCTGCACTACCCCTATTTGATTTTGTATTTATAACCCTGTATTCACCTGACCAGAAGTCTTGTTCCTGCTGCCACCAAACTTCACTAATTCCCACTATATCTAACTTTTTACTTATCCATTTCCCTTTTTAAATTTTCTAACCTACCTGCCTGATTAAGGGATCTGACATTCTACGCTCTGATCCATAGAATGCCGATCCATAGAATGCCAGTTTTCTTTCTCCTGATAAAAATGTCCTACTGAGTATTCCCGCCCAGAGATCTGAATGGGGGACTATTTACCTGTGGAATATTTTATCCAAGAGGACGCTATCATCATTTAGCCATACAGTAAAGCTGCATGCCCTTGGGAAAAATTATTGCTGTACTTTGATTGTTATGATACAAACAAATTTCATGCATGTATCTCCGTGCACAATTTAATGATGAAATAGAAATCAAAATTAAAACATGTATGATTCCAGATCTTTCTACAAACGACTTCTAAATCTTTGATAAATATTATCAACCATAAGTACTAAAATAATTTTTGGTTTGTCTGCATTCTTGACATAGTCTTTTTCTATTTTCAAAATGGTTTCTTTGCTTACAGATTTCCTGACAGGGGATAACATTATGAATTTGGAGAGAACATGTATCATGACAAAAATATAACAGTGTTCCCTTTTACTGTTTGGTAACTTTTCAGAAAAATCCACAGCCAATAAATCCAAAGCGTTTCCATGAATGATATTTTGCATTTCATCTTGACATATCCTATTAGTTACCATGACCCACTGATGCCTACCATATGTTTTCTTACCTTTTTATCCATACTATGAAACTAAACATATTCTTGTGATTTTTGCATAAATTTTTGAATACCTCAAGCAGTGAAGGAAACAAAAGAAAAATTTGGAGTAGGTATTAAAATCCATGGAGAAGAAATAAAAACTTTGGTGTTCGCCAATGACATCGTAATTCTGTCAGAGACTGCAAAGGACTTGGAAGAGCAGTTGAACGGAATGGATAGTGTTTTGAAAGGAGGATAAAAGATGAACATCAATAAAAGCAAAACGAGGATAATGGAATGTAGTCGAATTAAGTCAGGTGATGCTGAGGGAATTAGATTAGGAAATGAGACACTTAAAGTAGTAAAGGAGTTTTACTATTTGGGGAGCAAAATAACTGATGATGGTCGAAGTAGAGAGGATATAAAATGGAGACTGGCAATGGCAAGGAAAGCGTTTCTGAAGAAGAGAAATTTGTTAACATCGAGTATAGATTTAAGTGTCAGGAAGTCATTCCTGAAAGTATTTGTACTGAGTGTAGCCATGTATGGAAGTGAAACATAGACGATAAATAGTTTGGACAAGAAGAGAATAGAAGCTTTCGAAATGTGGTGCTACAGAAGAATGCTGAAGATTAGATGGGTAGATCACATAACTAATGAGGAAGTATTGAATAGGGTTGAGGAGAAGAGAAGTTTGTGGCACAACTTGACCAGAAGAAGGGATCGGTTGCTAGGCATCAAGGGATCACCAATTTAGTATTGGAGGGCAGTGTGGAGGGTAAAAATCATAGAGGGAGACCAAGAGATGAATACACTAAGCAGATTCAGAAGGATGTAGGTTGTAGTAGGTACTGGGAGATGAAGAAGCTTGCACAGGATAGAGTAACATGGAGAGCTCCATCAAACCAGTATCAGGACTGAAGACCACAACAACAACAACAATGACCATAGATTTCACATATGTATCTAATTACTCCATTTGCTCCCACTCCTGCCAACACAGTTTCCAGTTATCAGAATATTTATTTCTCTTCTAAGCAGAGTTCCTTTGAATACATTGTAATATTTGTGTAATTTCTCATATTTCTTTTAAATACACAAATTTTAGCCTTTTGCCATTTGGGATCATGATTTTGATTCATTCTAGTATTACAGGGTGTGTCAAAAAGAATAATCTGATTTTAAAAAATCATAATTTACCAAGTATTATTCTTTCTACATTTTTTTTGTACAATTTTGTATGTGTTATTCTTTGTACTACTTAATGTAAATTTTTGTATGTTCCTTTTGCACAGATTGTTTCCCATAAATTTACATGTACTTTTGGACAACATCCATACAGTATTTATTTCTATGGATGGATAAATAAATAAATGAATAAATAAATAAATAAATGAATAAATAAATAAATAAATGAATAAATAAATAAATAAATGAATAAATAAATAAATATTTGAGATATATGCGTGAACAACATACTGTTGGAAATACCAAACTCTTGTGTTTTACATGGTTCCCACTAGGTAGCAGCTGTGTGTGCCCACTTGAGTTCTAGTAAAAATGGTGTTGGGACAACAGAAAGCATTCTGTGTTCTATGTTTTGCACAGTATGGGTCAGTAATAACTGTTTAGCATTGCTTTCATACTAGGTATGGTGTGGAATCTCCAACAACACAGAACATTAGACAATGGCATGAACAATTCCAAGAAAGAGGTTGTTTATGTAAAGGCAAATTGCCAGGCTGTCCTCGCGTGTCTGACACAGATGTTGAATGCATTCACCATAGTTTCACAAGGAATCCACAGAAATCTGTTCACCATGCAGCTCATCAGCTCAGCATGCCCCTGATGTCTGTCTGGCATGTGTTGCATTGACATTTGCACATGAAACCATATAAAATAGAAATACTGCAAGCTCATTGTAAAGCTGACAAACAACAAGATGTGGAGTTCTGTAATTTTATTCTTGGCAAAATGGAGATGACAGTTTTCTTCCATGCTTAGTGTTAAGTGATGAGGCAACATTCCATTTAAATGGAAAAGTGAACCATTATAATGTGAGAATATTGGGTATCGAACAACCACATGAATTTGTGCCACATGAGAGGGACTCTCCAAAATGTAATGTGTTTTGTGCAATTTCACAGGAAAAGGTGTATGGTCCAGTTTTCTTTGCCCAGAACATTGTTACAGGATGCACATATCTCAATATGCATGAGAACTCTCATTTTCCATAGTTGAAGACTGATTTGAACAACTTCATTTACCAACATGATGGGGCACCTCCACACTAGCATCTTGAAGCATGGAGATTTTTAAATCAAAGGATTACTTAACAATGGATCAATCACACTGGACCAAATGATTTAGCCTTACATTACTGGCCTTCAAGGTCACCAGACCTGACAGTATTTGGTTATTTTTTGTGGGTTTTTTTTAAAATTTATGTGCCTCTATTACCAAAACAATGAATGACCTGAGATATTGTACGACATATACTGTGCATCTCAAGGGGGGAATATTGAACCCTTATGAAAAGGTATACAAAAAAGAACTTTTTGAGTTTCCCATTAATCAAAAAACAAAATTCATTGTATATGTTTATTAATTTCAGAAGTAGAGACATGCCAGGTTGGATGATTCTTTTTGATATGCCCTGCATTGCATATGCCCTTAATAATTTTTTGTCACGTACACCTTTTCTATTCCTCATTGTAAGTTCTTTTTTCTCATCTTGATCAAAAGTCCCATTAATTCCTCCTAATGGCCTTCTTGATAGAGCATCTGCAACAACATAGTCAGGAACTTTAAAACTTTTGTTTCATAGCCAAATTGTTATAAGTGCAATGACCATCTGATAAGCCTACTATGGCAAAGTCTGCACTTCTGAGGGCACGTTAAAGATTTGTGATCTGGATGTACTTTTGTCTTATGTACCAAAAAAGAAGTTCTAAAGTTTGTAACTGTCCAATGTCTAGGCAGTAGGTCTTCTTTGGTATAAACAACAGGTCCCATAGCCATAAACAAGGCATGGAAAAATCTCTTGATCCAATGGGCATACAGTTCCCCGATCCTGACTATGATTGTGACATGGAAGAAATTACCATAACCATTCACATTTCAGTGTCTGGCTTAAACTCATCTCCTGATGTAGTGGAAAGATCAGAGGAACTGTGCTGTGTAGTTAGCACTAGTGTTTGCATTCGTCTGGTAGACTTGGAGTTTTGTACTGTATTCACATTTTGAATTGCTGTAAGAGAATGCTCTAAAATCTGAACTTCATTGCAACTTCCTTCAATGTTGTGGTTGATGGCATGCAACAGATTGTGTCTCCTCCATTACTGTACCATATTGAACAGTTCACACAATAAATTGTCCACACAGGTATTTGTTTCTTCATTATCAGGATCACCAATTATGCTGATAAAACTTTTACAACACCTAAAATGAGTACACTGCATTTATATGTAAAGGATTACTTTTTAATATTCCCTATACAAAATATGTGTACTGTAAACAACATAGGATAACTAAAGACAAAGAGATAAATGTTTATATTAAAGGTAATACACATTACAATGATTGCTGGATTGATGATAACCTCATTACTATTTACAGAGGCATAAGCTATAGAGTTACATTATTTGGTACATCCAACTACCTGACCAATCATATTAAAGATTATTATGTACTGAAATGTTTACAATTTCACTAATTAGTTACAACATTAGGCTTCACAGATTGTCTAAAACTTTCTTTACTTTTGCAAAGTCTTATTACATGAGTGAATTATTATCTTTCTGAACTATAAATTACTGTTTTAACAGAATGGTTGTATGTTAGTCTGTACAAGATGTTATCAAAAAGTAACAGGATTTTTTCTTTTTCTCGCAGAATCTTTATTTATTCATCAACATCAGCATTGTCCCCTTCAAAGCATCCCCCTCAGATCTGATACAACAGTGCCAGTGCTTTTTCCAGACTTGGATGCACCTCTGGAACTCACTTTTTGTAATGTTTTTCAGCTCCTTCTGTGATTCTGTTTTTATCTCATCAGTGGTGACAAAACAATGCCCTTTCATGGTTCGTGAGTAAAACAAAGTCACAGCAGGCCATGTGTGATGAATGCAGTGGCTGAGGCAACATAACACTTGTTTTCTGCCAAGAAATCATGAACAAGCATTGAAGCGTGAGTATTATTAATATTAGAATGATGCAATTTGCATAAGTTGTTTTGCCACAGTTCTGGTCAGTTTCTTTGGTCTGTTTCACACAATGGCACAATACTTCCAGATAGTATTCCTTACTGAATGCAAGACCATAATGCAGGAACTCATGATGTACTACCCCAATGTAATCAAAGAAAACAGTGATAAGAATCTTTACATGTGATCAAACTTTTTTCAGTCTTTGCTCTTCGTGTAGTTTACATTGAGACAACTGGGCCATGGGTCTGACATCATACACATATACCCATGTTTTGTCAACTGCTGTACCTCTTTATAGAAGGTCTGGATTGTTGTTGATTTCATACAGCTATTCCTGAACAATGTCTGTGTAATGTCATTTTTGGCTGAAATTCAAAATTTTCAAAACAAACTTTGGTGCTACATGTTTCAGGCCCAAAACATTTGAAAAAATTGCTTGGCATGAGGCAAGGGATATGCCAACATCATCAGCGTCCTCCCTGATGGTGATGCAGCACTTTTTCAGAACTGTTTTCTTTACTCCTTCCACATTGTCATCAGTAGTTGAAGTGCTAGGGCATCCAGGGTGGTCATCATCTTCAACACCTTCGTGACTCTCTTTGAAATGTTCATGAAAATTTTGTGATCCATTGTTTTTGAAAGTAAAAATACACCAAGCACTCAAGAACACATATAAAATTTTCAACTGTCAATAATAAACTAAATATTCAAAACAGCTGAAAATGCAGAAATACAGCAGGAACATATGTATCAACAAGATTTTTTTAAAAATACTGGATAATAATAATAATGTCATGTGACTAGGGCCTCCCATCAGGTAGACTGTTTGCCTGGTGCAACTCTTTCGATTTGACGCCACTTCGGCGACTTGTGCGTCAATGAGGATGAAATGATGATGACTAGGACAACACAACACCCAGTCACAGAGTGGAGAAAATCTCCAGCCCAGCTGGGAATCAAACCCAGTCCCTTAGGATTAACATTCTGTTGTGCTGACCACTCAGCTTCCAGGGGCAGACTCAGTACTGGATGCATGAAGTCCACAAAAATAAAAGATTCCTGTTACTTTTTGATCATGCCTCATGCATGAAATTCCAAACAACCATAATTATGTAAATGAAATAATGAAACCAACTTGCTATTTGCAAAACATTGTATTATTGCAAATAGCATTAGACAATGTAAATAACTGTGAAAGGAATAAACAGAAACATAAATTTGACATAACATAACATAATGAAAGATTGAATGCATCTAGTAATTCACTAAATATTGTGTATCATCAGGTCCTATATGAATTCTAAGACTGTTACATTACAAAGGAGAGATATTCATGATGATATTAACCACACTCTGCCCAGAAAACATATGAGTTGTTGCACCAGTTAAAATTTTTCCCACCTACTTTACTGTCCACACATTGTCCAAGCAATTTCCATCTCTTCATGCACATGAAAATTTGACCTGGTTCACATCACTTTAACTCCACAAGATTATGCCATGGGCTGACTGCAATGTCATGTGACACAATTTAATACAGAGGGAATATTTCAAATTGTAGAGAGATAAATGTTTTACTCTGCGTAGAAGTAATACAAAGATGTAGTTTTATAATTTTTCCAATAAGTTTGCAATGACCAACCCTAAGTTTTTATAGGCTATTGAAAGTTACTTTCTGTATAACCCTTCTATATGAATTCATTCATTGGATTTATATGAACTCAAAGCAAATCTAGAAATATGCACCTCCACAGAAATTAGATTTGTTTATTCTAGTTGTTATTTTTCACTTGATTAAATGTTGCCTTTCAAATACCATACTTAAAAATAAACACATTTTGCCATTAGCAGTAACAATGATTACTGCTTTCCTTGTTGCATCCCTGTGGGTTAATTGCTCCTGTGCACACTAAGGCCCTTTCGGTCAATATTACTGTTTGTTGTGTAGCAGTTTTTCTCAGTTACTTGGAAATCTGTTAGTAGTATTGCATGATTATCAGTCTAGAAAATGTTTCACATGCATCAAATAAAACCAATATTGTCAATAAAGTTCTTAAGCATGTATTTTGGCCACTGTTGCCAATGGCCTTTCTCAGAGGTTTGAGCTGACTACTGAATGAGAACAACTTAAGTTCTTGCATACTATTGGAAGAAACTGTTTTTGTAATGTGATAGGCTATTGAGAATGAACAGGAGGAGTGTTAGATATCCTTTATAGGTGTTTGCTGTAAGCCTGATGCATAACTGTAAACTTGGGCACAGAGTATACAGAAAACCCACCAGGACAAACCATTGCTTGCATGCCTCCTACCACCATCATACAATACTGAAGAAATTTGTTCTAAAAACTTTAACCAAAAGACCCCACAGAATCAGTGATGAAGAACATCTGAAGGCAAAACTACAAATTTTCAGGTCTTTCTTCAGGGCCAGTGGTTACAGAAGAAGACAATAGATAAAGCTATGGTAACAATGGATGAAACCAAGTGACCCACTAGCATGAATAGGGAAGACTGGTAGAGACTTACAGCATCTTGGATGCCAGCAATAACAGCACTTTGGGATGACAGCATTTCTAAAGGAAGCCACACAAAGCCACAGCAGATCACAACAGCTGTAGTGACACAGAGTACTGGCATGTCTCAGCTTGTACTGGCACCACATAAACAGCACTACGTCACAACTGCCACCTGCTTCTCATTTGGATATTTCCACCAACAATAAAAAACAAAACAATCACCACTAAAATACATCTAACACCCCTCTTCCTCAGTATCCTATCAGACTATGAAATCAGTTTTTCAGTAGTATATAATAACTTAAGTTTTCTCGTTCAGCAGGCAGCTCAACCTCCTGGGAAAAGCTATTTGCAACAGTGGCTGCAATGTTGGAGAATTTTACATATTGAGAATAACACATTAAGAGTAAGGTTATGCTTAACCAATGGTCCCTGCAATTTTATTTCAGTGGGAAAACAATTTAACTTGTTTTTGACAGTGAACTGTACAGAAAACTCTATTAAACTTATCCTAATGTTAGCATTATAATTAATGATAGTTCTGATCATTATATATAAATGAAGAGCGTTTAACTTAGGACATTAAAAAAAAAAGTAAGTGGTGTTTCCAAGTAGGAAAATGTGAAGTAGAATAACTAAGGCATCTAGTGCAGGTAATACTGACTTTATCATCAGCACTAAAAAACAGAGAAAAATCCATGCACACACAATTACTGTTCAGCCAAAGATAGTCTCATTGCAGGTGCTCTTACTGATGACCAATGAATCTCCTTCTCCTTGCTGTGATTTTCAATGGTGGAGCCGCACTACTTATCTAACTCTTAAATATCTATAGAAAGCTATGCATGCTTTTGCTTTGGCAGTTATACTGTTCAGCTGCTATTTTCTAACTAACATAAGTGTACATGTATATTATTATGTATAATTCCTTGGTGAAAGAAAATGACAGTTCATATGACATAACTGTTGAGGTTTCTTTTGCTACTGCGCCTTGTGTATAATTTATACACATATGTAATGAAACACAATTTAATTTATTTGTGTTTCTCATGTTTTACTTAAGTCTGTGGGTGGTGGGTGCAGGGGGTGCCGGGGCGGGGGGGGGGGGGGGGGGGGGGGGGGGGGAGAGACTGGCAGAGGAACAGTGAGAACAAGTGGCAGAAAATAGGAGTCATATCCTTCAGAATGTTTGTCATATTCTCTTTTCAAAATAACATTTGCTTCATATTTATACTATTTATCTGTATGTGCTTACCTCTTGCTTAGCAAATTCAACATATTTGACAATAGCAGCGATAAAAATAGGCCCCAAAAAAATTGTCATCAGTAGATATTTTGTGTAACACATTTCCACTATCAGATCATCACACATTAACAAAGAAGGAAAGCACATGCAGGAAAGAATCTGGAAAAGTGATGTTATAATTTAATTACACAGAAAAAGAAAAAAATTATGTTATGAGTATTAATAAACTTTAAGATGACATCAGTCTAATCAGAAATTATTAAAAGTAGTAGCAATAATAAACAAAACAAAACCAGCTCACTCCAACTTCAAATGATGGATTGTAATATTCAATCTACAATCAACAAATTACAAGAATTAGAAATAACACTGTATTTTGACCTAAATGTTGATATTGTCTGTATAAGCCATGAAGCACTCTTCAAAGTCAAGAACACCATGTTGAACGCTGTTGAGCACCTCACCCAACATGGTATACTGGAAGTCAGTGACTGCTTCACAGCCTTTGAGCTCTGTGTCTGTTCCACCAACACCAACTTTTTCTGAATTGGACAGGTTCGAACTCTCCGTACCACATATACTTCATTCCTGTAACCCTCCCTAGTCCTGTCTCACCACTATCTGCCTCCCTACCTGCTCCCACTCCTGCCTTACACATGGCTCATACCCCTCCCACCCCTCCACCTCCTCCTCACTCAACACCCTTCCCCACCCCAGTGCAACTGCTTTGACTTTTCCCATTCTCTGTTCCCTCCTTGTCACTTTTTCCCTTCTTCCTTTGCTTTAATCAATCTTAGTTCATCATGTTTCACTTACTTATCCAATGATATATTACTGGCTGTGTTAACTAGTGTTCACTATGCAAACATGCTTGTGTGTTGCAGTGTCACAATATAAGTTATGTATGGTGGACCCAGTTGCTGTTGTTTTTCTGTGGAATTTCAAGGTGTGTTAATTGTTGTCTTTACTGATGTTCAAGTATAGTGAATAGATGCTAATTTTTTTTCTTATTCAGCACTAAATTTCATTTTTATTTATTTTTGTGTGCCGTTTGTTGAGAGTATTCATTGTGTTGTTACTATCATTTGTGTAGCCATCTACCAAGATCAATTTATCATCAACAAAATGTTTAAAATTAAAAAAAAAAAATGCTTAGTAGTTGATTTAATTGAAATGATTTATTGCACCAACTGATTAATATATACACTGTCTAGTAACATAATGTGACCTCTTGTAAAAAATCTGAATAACCACCTTTCCATCTTTTCCAGTACAAGACATGCAGGAAGAGAATAAGTGAGGTTCTGGAAGGTACTGACAGGGATATGGAGCCATTCCGACCCCAGTGCCATGTCTAGGTGTGCTAGATTTCTCAGTTGAGGTGGCCCAACAGATTTTTGAATGAGTTTAAATCTGGGAAGTCTGGTAGCCAGGGGAGTATAGTAAACTCATCCTGGTGCTCTTCAAACCATGCATGTACACTGAAAGCTGTGTGACATGCTGCATTGTTCTACTGGTAGATGTCTCTTGCCAAGGAAAAACAAACTGCTTGTAGCGGTGGACATGGTCCCCAAGGATAGATGCATACTTGTGTTGGTCCACTGTGCCTTCCAGAATGACAATATCACATAAGGAATGCCATGAAAAGAGGTTGTTTGCTTTCAGACATTTTGCACCGTACATGCCAACAGCCATCTGTCTGATAGAGCATGGAACATAATTCATCTGTATAGGCCACCTGTCACCACTCTGTGGTTGTCCAATTGTGGTACTGGCATGAAAACTCCACCCTTCATTGTCAATGAACAGCAGTCAGCACGAGTGCATGAACTACTCACCTACCTTGCCACAGTGTTCACTAAACAGTCATTGAGGAGACTCTGTTGGTAGCCCCTTGATTCATGTGGGTAGTCAGCTGCTCAACAGGTGCATGTCTATTTCTCTGTAGCCATCATTCAGCCCTGTGATTTATGGCATGTGGTGCACTACAGTTGCTTCAGCATCAGTTTTGGATAGTGCGAGGTTGCCATAGATGGTATACTTTAACAGAGGTGGCAAGTGAACAGTCTATAAACTTTGCCATTTTGCAAATGCTTCCACCCTTGGACTGAAAAGCAATGATCATACACTTTTGGATGTCAGATAAAATCACACTGTTTCCCCTTTATGATTACTGCACTGTTTTCCACATCCCTGGCATGCTTTACATACTTTTCCTCCATTGCTAGTGCTTCCACCTGCCATCTGTGATTTGTTATTGTATACTGATGTCAAACGAAGGTGGTAGTCACATTATTGTAATTGGTCTGAGTATATTCACAATTTTAGCTGCTGTACATGAACCCACTGCAAAACTAAAATATGCTGCGCGTAAATTTTATTATTAAATGACAAACAGTTTTAGGTTAGTATTAACTCAAATAAGTCCATGGCTTCAAGAATTCCTACCAATGATAGCTTTTTATGTTTTTTGATGTTTTGCCTACTAACTTTAGCGATTCTTGGATTGGAATATTTGTGTATACATTTTTTTATGCCACAAGATACTGAGCTGAGTGAGAGCATTGATGTTTTCAAAGCCTTATATTGGTCACTGTTTTTATTGAGTGCTTTTCAGTGAATGTACATATCTTGTCTAATATTTGGTTTAGTTTGTTTGTAATATTGTAACTAGGGTTGTTCCTTGATAAGACAATGGGTCTCATTGGACAACATTCTTTGTGTATTTTTGGTTGAGGTGTTACCTTTGGCGTTTGAGGAGATGTGGTAGTGCTGTACTTTTTCTCATGGTCAGTTAGCATTAGCAGGAAGTGTGTGTTTTTAGCTGTGATTTGACTTGTGCTTCAAATACTTTTGTGAGGTTTTTTGTATTTCAGTAATGCCACAGTCAGTTTTTCCTATGTAGTCTTCTTCTTTCATTATACACAAAATGTTCCCATTGTCCAATTAGATAAATAAAATTATTTAATCATATAATTATCTTTCTGTACACAGTTAAATTATGGTAGAGTACAATATTTCATAGCCTCTTGCTGTCCTGAGTGTGTGGTATGATGATGGGGCGGGGGTTGGGTGGTGGGGGGTGGGGGGTGAGGGTGGGGGGATATGGTAATGGTGGGGGCTGCCTTTCAGATGGAACAGCACTCTAAGGGAGGTGTAGTTTATGAGCATTAGGATAAGTGAAGTGTTACCTCAGGTGTCAGGCTACCATATTTACAGGCTTTACAGGCTCATATAAATCTTGTAAGTTTCTTATTTCATTTATGTGGTCATTTTAAAACTCAGTTTCTTATCCTGTCATTAATTTCATTTTGATTTTTGCAAGTATTAATACATTTCTGTTCTGGTTTGACTGTTACTAATCAATATTTGAACTTAAATCACAAACAATTCTCATTTTGTAATCCCAGAGTACTTTTCAGAAGTGAAACCAGCCTTTCATTTGTGCTTATGTAACGAACTCATGAACATGTTAGGAACATTTCCAACTGATAACCTTCATGATGTAAGCAACTCTATAAATAGCATTTTTATCAAACACATTTTATGGATTTCAGTACTAAATACTACGAGCCAAGTAAAACTTATTGTCGCGGCATGGGAGGAGCATATTAATATTTAATTCTGTAATGCCAGACTGTAAATAGTAACAAATTTTTGATTGTAATCCTATAATTTTCTTTCTGTAATAATGGATGATGTAACATGTAATTGTTGGAATGATATATTGGAAGTGGTGAATTACCCATATGTGTGCCAGTTTGGCTGTTTGGGAGAGAATTATATTTTTATCAGTTTTGCACAATAAAAATGTAATTGTTAAAGTGAAACTTCATGTCAAATTGATTACTTAAAATTTCTCTTGGCATACCAAATCATTAATTACACTGTAAAAAAATCAGGGAGTTAAAGCAAATTCTGATGAAGCAGATACTTGTAAATTTTTTAAAGCCTTGCAGCATTGGACACCTCCAAAAAATGAAGATTTTCTACTAAATATTACACCCAGAAACAGTCCAATTATATTTCAATTGTGATAGAGGACCCCGGAATTATAGCTGCCCTGCTAATGAGGGTTTACTTACAGAATTTTGAGTTTCAGACAGATTTACACTATAATGGATACTTATACAATGGAAAATTTAAAAGCAAACACTGGCATGGAAATTTGAAATGGATTATATATTGATGCGAAAAGGAGAGTAAAGAGACAAAAACTAGAAATGAAATGCTTGTGACATGGAAGTACGTCATCATCGACATTTGAGATAAGTACTTTGATTGTTTACTCTGTTTCTTATGTGATAGAAATTTTGCCTGAAGACTAGAACTTTAGTGCGAGGACTGAAATTTTAATTTAAAAATGTTTAAAACTGTATTTGTTTATGAATTTGGTGAGCAATAGTAACCAAGGCAGTGTTCTAATATAAGATCAGGAATAAGTTGTAGACAATGTTGCAACTTTGAGCTGCAGCTTAACTGGTAATAAAAGTAAAACTGAAGTAAACAGTAAGGTAGTACAAGACCAGATTTGTGACAATGAAGCATTAGGAAGTTCAATGTGAGTACTTGTTCACCATTTCTTGGTTTCGATAAAATTCAAACTATTGGCTCAAACAGTGAAATTGTAGAATTACTGTCAAGTTTATTAATTAAAACAGGTAATACTTTAACTTGTACTTTAGATAGCAGAATTTCTGCAACAGCTAATACTCTAGGTGTTTTTTAAATAAATTTTGGTCTGAAACAGATCATGTGAGATTAAAGAGTGAATTCCTGAAGGGGTCAATATATAGAGAGGGCTAGGAAAACATGAAAGCGTTCTGAAAAACTACTTTGGAGACTAATTCATTTAAACAAACCATTTGATGAACACTCCGAGACTGACACTTCGAAAAGCAGTTTTCCGAGAAGACTGCAGTGGGGACTTATGTATGGATCAGAGGAATATGTAGAGGGATTTGTAAAATACATAGACAGACTTGACAGAGCTGTAGAACAAAATGGAAATCAAGATAGCAACTTTAGTAAGAATAACAAATATCAACCAAATGGGAGAAATCAGAATAATAATCAGAATAACTATATGAGGTGAGATGGGAACAGCTTTAGAAATGTGTATCGTGATAGAGGAAATAGGAGGGATAATCAATGGAGTGATAGAGATAGGACCAGAAACAGAGAAATAGAGCACAGAATAGACCAAGAGTGAGACAATAGGGAATATCATAACTTGATGCAAGACAACAGAGGCAATGATGAGGGAAACTGGAGTTCACTTTGCCAGGTGCCTGTCAGTTTGGGGTGAGAGAAAATCATTGCAGTCAGGCAAAACACTATAGGAATAGAGAAGGTAAAGTGAAATCCCACAGATTGAATAGTAAGAGGACACATTAGGTGGGCAGATTATTTTTTGATAGAAAGTTTCGGTGAGTAATGAAGTTTGGTGAATACAATAGGAGAGATTTAGAAAGTAGGAAAGATATGAATGTAGAATGGATGCAGAAACTTTTTATGATCTATATAGCCAAGAGAATAGTAAGAATGTGCAAGGTGGGTTGGAAGTGTTGATGATAACTTTCATCTTTATGGTATAAATAATCGGAAGAGTAGAGAAGGTATGCGAAGTATGAGTCAGTCTGTTGAAACTAATGAATCTGGTGGTCTTGTGGCAAAGAAGGAAACAGAAGGTGTTAACTGCAGTGATGAAGATGAATGACTGATAAAAATCCTATGATTTGTGGACCTGAGGAAATTGATGATTGTGATTTGTGAGTTGTGAAAGTGATACTGAAAGATTTTGTGTGAAATTATTTTTAATTATGAGTTACATGGGATGATTTATGTAGAGATTAAAGATGAAAGTTTTGAAGGGAGATGATACTGTAAGTAGAGATGATTATTCACTGTGGGTGTGATAAATATGATAGGGCAGCACAAGAGGACCAGACATTGCAGGAGGATGTGAGAAAAGCAGGGAGCACTGTTAATAAAGAGAAGGAAAAGTTAACTTGTAATCATGATGAGATTTTAAAAGTTGTTTATGATTGCTACTGAAATATGGACAGTAATGTTAATATTATTGAGAAAATAGAGATGATTTGCAATGGATTACATCCGGTCTGGAGGATAGAGGAAAATGAGGGAATGAGGGAAATTTATAAAAACCTAATATGCCTGTAGGAGGTTTATAACCGGTTTCTTACAATGAATTTGATAATAATCAAGGTGAAGATGACATCATCTATGAAGAAGTAGATAATCATTTATTATTTGGAGAAGGAGATAGAGATGATCAGAAGATACATGAGAGTCCTTACAGTATTGTTAAAAATGATTACAGGGAAGGGAACTTTTGGTTGACACTGGCAGTACTGTAGCATTACAAGGGTAATTGTCCAAGTAGCCCACGAAATCTTTAAGCAATAATCTTGTCGGGACGTCCATTAAAGTCAGATATACTTTGTGTCACGTGAGAGTCAAAACAGGTAGTAACGCGTCACATCATCTCAAGTCAAAATATTTAGTAGTGCAATATTTGCTGAGCGATTGACACTGTATAAGAATCAATAGGTAATGAGTATTTTTTGACACAGCAGATCACAATGATGCGTTATGTGTGATTTTTTTCTTTGAAAAAGATAATAACTTCTGAGTTGCTCAAGTGCATGGAGAAGTTGTAATCGAGTGCGGATCCTGTTTAATTTTAAAGAATTGACCTAAAATCAATAATCCATAATCCGGAGTTTGTTAGGGAAACATTCTAGAGACCCACGGCCACACTTTGTTATAAACAGATCACATGTGGACTTTGAAATAATGGCCCAAAGTTTGAAATATGCAGTAGGCTATCGCGCATTATAGTTGCATGAAGGATTAATTCATACTCCCCATAATTTTTTGGCATTAACTTGGTAATAATTATTAAGGAATTATTGGAGTTTATAGTTATTGTTTTTGGTGCTTACAGTAAATAGGGTTTGATTTACTGTTTGAATATGACATATATTAATCACAGAATAGTCAGTTGATTGATACGTTAGTTAGCAACCAATAAACAGATTGTAATGCAATTACTGGAATGATAATTTCAATCACTGGTGACCACTACATGCACATCAGAAAACTAATTACTCTCATTGTGACTGACATCTGGAATAGATGAGTTTTGTTTCAGCTCCTTGGAATCAATAAACTTCATCCGAAATTGGAACTTTATAAACTGTGTCGTGTTCCTTCAATTTAATGGATCGATAAAAATTATAGTCTACACTACAATTTTCACCCTTTTGAAAAAGAGAGTACTTACCTTTTTAGAGAAATGTTTCAGCTTTAGTCATCAATCTTCCCGAAACGGAGATAAGTGTGACCCACACACATAGCACTATGTCATCATGATCAACCACATATATGTCCCCTTCTCCCTCCCTTTTGTTGGAAACCCTGAGATATAGCCGTGGTATGATGAAGAAAGAAGGAAGAGCATTTGAACAGCCAAGGAGAAAAGAAGAAAACAATGGCAGTGGAGCAAGAGAGAGAAATAAGGAGAGGGGAGGTCACAGAACAATCTATGGAAGTTCTGAGAAAATGACATACAGAATTAAATACAAGAGCAAGATAACAGATGATGGTCAAAGTAGAGATGATATACAATGTAGACTGGCAATGGCAAGTAAAGTGTTTCTGAAGAAAATAAATTTGTTAACATTGAGTATAGATTTAAGTGCCAGGAAGTCATTTCTGAAAGTATTTTTATGTAGTCTAGCCATGTATGGAAGTGAAACATGGACAATAAATAGTTTGGACAAGAAGAGAATAGAAGCTTTCAAAATGTGGTGCTACAGAAGAATGCTGAAGCGTAGATGGGTAGATCACATAATTAATGAGGAGGTATTGAATAGAATTGGGGAGAAGAGGAGTTTGTGGCACAAATTGACTAGAAGAAGGAATTGGTTGGTAGGACATGTTATGAGGCATCAAGGATCACCAATTTAGTATTGGAGGGCATGCAACTTTACTGTATGGTTAAATGATGATGGCATCCTCTTGGGTAAAATATTCTGGAGGTAAAATGGTCCCCCATTTGGATCTCCGGGCGGGGACTACTCAAGAGGATGTCGTTATCAGGAGAAAGAAAACTGGCGTTCTGCGGATCAGAGCACGGAATGTCGGATCCCTTAATAGGGCAGGTAGGTTAGAAAATTTAAAAAGAGAAATGGATAGGTTGAAGTTAGATATAGTGGGAATTAGTGAATTTTGGTGGCAGGAGCAACAAGACTTTTGGTCAGGTGAATACAGGGTTATAAATACAAAATCAAATAGGGGTAACGCAGAAGTAGGTTTAATAATGAATAAAACAATAGGAGTGCGGGTAATCTACTACAAACAGCATAGTGAATGCATTATTGTGCCCAAGATAGACACGAAGCCCATGCCTACTACAGTAGTACAAGTTTATATGCCAACTAGCTTTGCAGATGATGAAGAAATTGATGAAATGCATGATGAGATAAAAGAAATTATTCAGGTAGTGAAGGGAGACAAAAATTTAATAGTCATAGGTGACTGAAATTCGAGAGTAGGAAAAGGGAGAAAAGGAAACATAGTGGGTGAATATGGATTGGGGGAGAGAAATGAAAGAGGAAGCTGTTTGGTAGAATTTTGCACAGAGCATAACTTAATCATAGCTAACACTTGGTTCAAGAATCATAAAAGAAGGCTGTATACATGGAAGAATCCTGGAGATACTCGAAGGTATCAGATAGATTATATAATGGTAAGACAGAGATTTAGGAACCAGGTTTTAAATTGTAAGACATTTCCAGGGCATTCCTGGAGATGTTTTCCAACAAGATAATGTTGCCGACGTAAGCAACCCAATATGCTCTACAGGGTGCCTACATGTTGCCTTGGCCTGATCGATCACCAGATCTATGTCCAGTCGATCACATATGGTACATCATCGGATGATAATTCGAGTGTAATACACAAATAACATTGACCGTCCCTGTAATGACCGACCAAGTGTAACAGGCACTCAATCCCACAAGCTGGCATCCGACACTTGTACAACACAATGCATGCACCTTTGCAAGCTTGCATCCAAAATTCTGGCAGTTACGTCGGTTATTAACATACGAATGCAGATGTGGACTCTGACAACAATCTGTTGGTTATGAACATTAGATTAAAACTGAAGAAACTGCAAAAAGGTGGGAATTTAAGGAGATGGGACCTGTATAAACTAACTAAACCAGAGGTGGTACAGAGTTTCAGGGAGAGCATAAGGGAACAATTGACAGGAATGGGGGAAAGAAATACAATAGAAGAAGAATGGGTAGATCTGAGGGATGAAGTAGTGAAGGCAGCAGAAGATCAAGTAGGTAAACAGACAAGGGCTAGCAGAAATCCTTGGGTAACAGGAAATATTGAATTTAATTGATGAAAGGAGAAAATATACAAACACAGTAAATGAAGCAGGCAAAGGGAATACAAACGTCTCAAAAATGAGATCGACAGGAAGTGCAAAATGGCTAAGCAGGGATGGCTAGAAGACAAATGTAAGGATGTAGAGGCTTATCTCACTAGGGTAAGATAGATACTGCCTACAGGAAAATTAAAGAGACCTTTGGAGAAAAGAGAGCCACTTGTATGAATATCAAGAGCTCAGATGGAAGCCCAGTTCTAAGCAAAGAAGGAAAGCAGAAAGGTGGAAGGAGTATATAGAGGGTCTATACAAGGGTGATGTACTTGAGGACAATATTATGAAAATGGAAGAGGTGTAGATGAAGATAAAATGGGAGATACGATACTGCATGAAGAGTTTGACAGAGCACTGAAAGACTTGAGCTGAAACAAGGCCCTTGGAATAGACAACATTCCATTGGAGCTACTGATGGCCTTGGGAGAGCCAGTCCTGACAAAACTCGACCATCTGGTGAGCAAGATGTATGAGACAGATGAAATACCCTCAGACTTCAAGAAGAATATAATAATTCCAATCCCAAAGAAAGCAGGTGTTGACAGATGTGAAAATTACCATACTATCAGTTTGATAAGTCACAGCTGCAAAATACTGACGCGAATTCTTTACAGACGAATGGAAAAACTGGTAGAAGCCGACCTCAGCGAAGATCAGTTTGGATTCCACAGAAATGTTGGAACACGTGAGGCAATACTGACCCTACGATTTATCTTAGAAAATAGATTAAGGAAAGGCAAACCTACATTTCTAGCATTTGTGGACTTAGAGAAAGCTTTTGACAATGTTGACTGGAATACTCTCTTTCAAATTCTAAAGGTGGCAGGGGTAAAATACAGGGAGCAAAAGGCTATTTACAATTTGTTCAGAAACCAGGTGGCAGTTATAAGAGTCGAGAGGCATGAAAGGGAAGCAGCCGTTGGGAAGGGAGTGAGACAGGTTTGTAGCCTGTCCCCGATGTTATTCAATCTGTATATTGAGCAAGCAGTAAAGGAAACAAAAGAAAAATTTGGAGTAGGTATTAAAATCCATGGAGAAGAAATAAAAATGTTGAGGTTCACTGATCACATTGTAATTCTGTCAGAGACAGCAAAGGACTTGGAAGAGCAGTTGAACGGAGTGGACAGTGTCTTGAAAGGAGGATATAAGATGAACATTAACAAAAGCAACATGAGGATAATGGAATGTAGTCGAATTAAGTCGGGTGATGCTGAGGGAATTAGATTAGGAAATGAGACACTTAAAGTAGTAAAGGAGTTTTGCTATTTGAGGAGCAAAACAACTGATGATGGTCGAAGTAGAGAGGATATAAAATGTAGACTGGCAATGGCAAGGAAAGCATTTCTGAAGAAGAGAACTTTGTTAACATTGAGTATAGATTTAAGTGTCAGGAAGTCATTTCTGAAAGTATTTGTATGGAGTGTATCCATGTATGGAAGTGAAACATGGACGATAAATAGTTAGGACAAGAAGAGAATAGAAGCTTTTGAAATGTGGTGCTACAGAAGGATGCTGAAGATTAGATGGGTAGATCACATAACTAATGAGGAGGTATTGAATAGAATTGGGGAGAAGAGGAGTTTGTGGCACAACTTGACAAGAAGAAGGGACCGGTTGGTAGGATGTGTTCTTAGGCATCAACGGATCACAAATTTAGCATTGGAGCGCAGCGTGAAGGGTAAAAATCGTAGAGGGAGACCAAGAGACAAATACACTAAGCAAATTCAGAAGGATGTAGGTTGCAGTATGTACTGGGAGATGAAGAAGCTTGCACAGGATATGCAGCAAACCTGTCTCAGGACTGAAGACAACAACAACAATAACAAATGCCTTATAGTCACCCCCATCCCCCCTTCCCCTATTCAGTAAAGAAGAAATGCATTTCCTAGTGTCTTTGGGGGGAGTATAATACCTCAAATGCCGAACTATGCCTGAATGTTACCTTGTTCCATATATCCAGAAGTTTATGGCTGCCTTAGCAGGCATTCAGCATTTGGAAAGCATGTCACCTGATCCCAATGACGTCATATATGGCACTGGTCATGTTTTTTGGCCTCTTTTATTTATTTATTTATTTATTTATTTATTGTTCCGTGGGACCACATTTAGGAGAAGTCTCCATGGTCATGGAACGAGTCAATACATGAAATTATAACACGATTGTAGAAACAGATAAAATGAAACAAGTCGTTAGTTTAAATAAAGAAAATCAAGAATGTAACACTGGAATTTGCTTAATTTTTTATCTCTTCCAGGAGCTCCTCGACAGAATAGAAGGAGTGAGCCATGAGGAAACTCTTCAGTTTAGACTTAAAAGTGTTTGGGCTACTGCTAAGATTTTTGAGTTCTTGTGGTAGCTTATTGAAAATGGATGCAGCAGAATACTGCACTCCTTTCTGCACAAGAGTCAAGGAAGTGCATTCCACATGCAGATTTGATTTCTGCCTAGTATTAACTGAGTGAAAGCTGCTAACTCTTGGGAATAAGCTAATATTGCTAACAACAAACGACATTAAAGAAAATACATACTGTGAGGGCAATGTCAAAATTCCCAGACTATTGAATAGGGGTCGACAAGAGGTTTTCGAGCTTACACCATACATAGCTCGAACAGCCCGTTTTTGAGCCAAAAATACCCTTTTTTGAATCAGAAGAATTACCCCAAAAAATAATACCATATGACATAAGCGTATGAAAATATGCGAAGTATACTACTTTTCGTGTTGAAATGTCACTTATTTCAGATACTGTTCTAATGGTAAATAAAGCGGCATTTAGTTTCTGAACAAGATCCTGAACATGGGCTTTCCACAACAGCTTACTATCTATCCGTACGCCTAGGAACTTGAACTGTTCCGTCTCGCTTATAACATGCCCATTCTGTCTGATTAAAATGTCAGTTCTTGTTGAATTGTGGGTTAGAAACTGTAAAAACTGAGTCTTACTGTGATTTAGCATCAAATTATTTTCCACAAGCCACGAACTTACTTCATGAACTACATTATTTGATAATGTTTCAATATTACACACAAGATCCTTCACTACCAAGGTGGTGTCATCAGCAAACAGAAATATTTTTGAATCACCTGTAATACTAGAAGGCATATCATTTACATAAATAAGGAACAGCAGTGGCCCCAGCACCGACCCTTGGGGAACGCCCCATTTAACAGTGCCCCATTGGGACTGAACATCATTACCACTCTCAATATTGCGGAGGATTACCTTCTGCTTTCTGTTCTTAAAGTAGGAGGCGAACCAATTGTAAGCTACTCCCCTTACTCCATAATGTTCCAACTTCTGCAGTAATATTTTGTGGTCAACACAGTCAAAAGCCTTCGTTAAATCAAAGAAAACACCTAACGTTCGCAACCTTTTATTTAATCCGTCCAAAACCTCACAGAGAAAAGAGAATATAGCATTTTCAGTTGTTAAGCCATTTCTAAAACCAAACTGTACATTTGACAGCAAATTATGTGAATTTAAATGCTGCAGTAACCTTGTATATACAACCCTCTCGATAACTTTAGCAAACACCGATGGCATAGAAATAGGTCTATAATTGTCAACATTATCCCTGTCTCCCTTTTTATAAAGTGGCTTCACTACCGAGTACTTTAATCGGTCAGGAAACCGACCACTCCTAAAGGAAAAGTTACAGATATGGCTAAGTACTGAGCTAACATACGTGGAACAATACTTCAGTATTCTGCTAGATACCCCGTCATATCCATGAGAGTTCTTGGTCTTTAGTGATTTAATTATTAACTCAATCTCCCTCTTGTCAGTATCATGGAGGAGCATTTCAGGTAACAGTCTCGGAACACTTTTTTCTAAGAGCGCTATATGATTCCCTGTTGGGACTAGGTTTCTATTTAATTCACCTGCTATATTCAGAAAGTGATTATTAAGTACTGTACATATATGCGACTTATCAGCAACACGGACATCCCCACTACGCACTGATTCTATATTCTCGACCTGTCTCTGCAGACCAGCCACTTCCTTTACGACTGACCATATGGTTTTAATTTTATCCTGAGACTTAGCTATTCTATCTGCATACCACATACTTTTTGCCTTCCTAATAACTTTTTTAAGCACCTTACAATACTGTTTGTAATGGGCTGCTGCATTTAGATTTTGAGTGTTTCTAACGTTTTGATATAACTGCCACTTTGTTCTACAAGATATTCTTATCCCTTTAGTCAGCCACCCAGGCTGCCTGTTTGTGCTAGTACCCTGTTTTGAACGTTCTAACGGAAAGCAACTTTCAAAGAGCACGAGAAAAGTCTTGAGGAAAGCATTATATTTATCGTCTACTGTATCAGCACTATAAACATCTTGCCACTCTTGTTCCTTGATAAGGTTTACAAAAGTCTGTACAGCAACTGGATCAGCTTTCCTAAAAAGTTGGTAACTATATTTAACATGTGTTGAAGCACAAAAATCTTTTAGACTTAAAATTTGTGCATCATGATCTGAAAGGCCATTCACCTTTTTGCTAACAGAATGCCCTTCTAATAATGACGAATGAACAAAAATATTGTCTATGGTTGTTCTACTGTTCCCTTGCACTCTCGTTGGAAAGAATACGGTTTGCATAAGATTATATGAATTAAGGAGGTCTACCAGCATCCTTTTCCTTGCACAATCACTTATACAATTAATATTGAAGTCACCACATATAACTAACTTTTTGTATTTCCTATAAAGTGAACCAAGAACCTCCTCTAGCTTTAGCAAAAATGTTGTGAAATCGGAGTCTGGGGATCTATAAATAACAACAGTAAGAAGTTTAGCTCCACTAAATTTAACCACACCTGCACAACATTCAAACACCTTTTCAGTGCAGTACTTTGAAACATCAATTGACTCAAATGGGATACCGTTTTTCACATACATGGCTACTCCCCCACACCGCAAAGAGCTCCTAGAAAAGCTGCCAGCCAACCTGTATCCTGGTAAAGGAAGCCTCTGAATTATCTCCTTATTTAAGAAGTGTTCAGATATACCAATAATTTCAGAGTCAACATCTATAAGCAGTTCACTAACTTTATCTCTAATACCTTGTATATTTTGATGAAATATACTAATTCCCTCATTAAACTGATACCCAAGCTTTGTAGAAAGTGGTTTCTTTGTTAGAGAGACTTCCCTTAAGCAGGAATACCTATCAGCTGACTTCAATCTAAAAAAGGTACAGCTCTAACACCCACAACTACCGGAATTTTCCCATGAGTGATCCCACCACCCCCACCTATGCTGTCACCTATAAGTTTTGCCAACCTCCGCTTCCCGTACCTGTTGAGGTGCAGGCCATGTCTAGTGAAACCCGTCCTACTGATAGACTCCACCGACACCACTGAAATGTGACTCATGCCTTCTGTCATCAGCGCACCCCCAAGTCTCATGTTATTACGCCTGACGGCTATATTAAGATGAGGCCGATCGTGACGCTGAAACAGTTCCACGAAATGCACATTCGTGTTGCCAGTCTGAGTGGCTATCTTTTCCAGGTCACCATCTATGTCATACTTCCCATCCCTATCAATACTGTTACCAGCCCCACCCACAATCACTACCTGATCCTCTTTAGTAAAATCCCTACATAACCCCCCTACGTTAAAAGTCACCTGAGCCAATCCTGCATTAGGCTTCACAATGCTGGTGACCTGGTACTCACTCCCCAAAACTTCCTGCAACTGCTGGCCTACACCTCTACCATGAGAACTACCTAACAGCAGAACCTTCTTCTTTCTCTTAGACTTTGCAACTGTCCTAGCCACCGTAACTGCTGAGGTCTGCTGCATACTTCCTACATCTACAGCTACTAGAGATTCCTCTCCACTAGACTCTGACAGTTGGTCATATCTATTACAAACACCAATAGTAAAACTATCTGAAAATCTCCTTCTCCTAGCAGATCTCTTGCCAACAGCCAGCTCCCATTCCCCAACCCCCTTCTCCCTCCTCATCCTATCTAGCTCCTCCTGTGCGTTTTTCAACTGCACCTGAAGGGCACAGATCTTACGCTCCTGCTCCTCTATCAACTTACTCTTGCTACATAACCTGCAGTTCCAGGAGAGGATCTCACCAGAATGCCCACTGGCTTCCCCACTGCATTCCCCCCAGTGAAAATACTTCGAACAAGTCTCACACCGCAATCCACTACTCACGAACCTACGGCAAAGCCCACACTTCTCACTCATGGTAAAATTTTACAATTATTGAAACAAGAAAACAACTTTATCTAAGTTCCGCTACTACAATAAGAAGATGTTAAAAACTGACTACAATTATCACAAACTTGCTCTTCAAGGGAAGTAACTACTATTATTGACAGTATTAATCAACAACAAATGAGAATATAACAAAATACTAACACAGAAAGAAAATCAAACGTCTAATGACAGTAACGAAACTGAAAGCAGTTCGCAAAAATTTCTTCTGAAGTTATTTCACCAGAAAACACCAAGAACACCGGTTGAAGACTACTAAAGTTCCTAAATAAACTACTATACACAAACAATTAATTAGTACTTAGCTTTCGATGCGCCGCTACAGCTGCAACTGGTCAGCGCGGAATGTAAACACGGGTAAGAGGTTAAGTTGCTCGATACGAAACACTCACAAATATCAGGCCACAACACACGAAATGCAGAGGTGAATGAAGAAACCACTAATAAGTCACTTATATAGTAAATATTATCACAAAAACAGTTAAAATATATATCTGAAAACTAAAAATAGATGAAAACTTAGAGAGCGATCTCACACGCAGTCACGCGCTTATGACGTCACACCCAGTTGGGGTCAGTTGGGGTCAGTTTTAATGTGTTAGAATACTATTTGGCCCAAAGAATGTGGCTCAAACATGCCACCTATTCGTTGATGGAGTCCTCCATGCTGCCCTTCTACTTTGTATGCCTTGATGATGATATGGTTTTCTCTGCCATTGCTATACAACATGACAAACGTCAGCAGATTACTTTTGATAAGACATTCACATTACTGCTTGGTGATCAACAAAGATAAATGTGTATACTGACAAAAGGTCCCTTACCTTTTGGGTCACTGAGTGACTTCACCAGGTATTCAGCCTTTAAAACTAAGGTTGACTTGATTCAGTCAGTCCCCCTCCCAGAGAACTTTTGACAGTTACACCATTTTTGCATGTGGCAAACTTCTAGAGGTACCACATGCCACATGCCACTAGTATACAAGCACCACTCTCTGCCATGCAGTCCAGACCAACTTCGCACCTACAATGCTCTGTAACATGAACACCAGCAATGTTTTCTGCAGTACACAGTGCTTCTAGTACATCCGATTCCTTCTATGACCCTAACCATTGTTGTTGTTGTTGGTAGCCAGACAATGATAGGTATGGTCATACAACAGCAATTGAATGGTATGTGGCAGCCACACATGTTCTTTTCCTGTAAACTGTCAGAGGCAGAGACACAATGGAGTGCCTATGACAGAGTACTTTTGACAAGAGTTGTCAGAGCACACCATTTTTTACTGATCATACACCAGGTTCCTTGGCTTTCAGCACTCCCTCTCCCTCCTCCCCCCTTCCCATTTAGATTTATAGGCTAGTTTACTTCTGATGTTCATTATTTGTGGGGTGACACTAACATATTGTCCTATTATTTCTCTTAAACAAATATAAGGAAAAAACAAATTGCTACTCAAAGATGACACATTGAGTTGCAGACAGGCTCAACAAAAAGACACTTACACATTAGCTTTTGGATAAAAGGAAAACACACACAGATTCATTCACACAAGCAAGCATATCTCGTGCACACTTGACTGACATCTCTGGCAGCCTGGGTCATAATGCTAAGCAACCTGGAGGGGTTGAGGAAAGGGAAGGGATACCAGGGTACGAATGGGAAGAGAGAAGAGGGCTGTCTGGAGAAATGCGCAGGGACTAGACTGCCAATAGGTGCAATACCAGAGGCTGTGAGGAAGGGTGGTGGGAGGGCTGGTGATGTATAGGGAGATCCAGGTGGCTTGGGCAGTGAAGCAATCGTTGAAATTAAGCATGTTACATTTACCCAAATGTTGTGGCACAGGGTGGTCTGCTTTGGTCTTGGCCTCAGTTTGGCATGGCTGTTGATCCTGGTGGACAGATGGTTGGTAGTCATACCATTATAAAAAGCTGTGCAATGATTGCAGCAAAGTAGGTATATGACATAGTTGCTTCCACAGGTGAACATCCTTTTAAACTGATCTGTGTTCAAGGGGCTACAATTGGGGTGGGGGTGGGGGGGGGGGGGGGGAAGAAACTATATTTATTTGATCGAACTGTCATTTCATTATTAAAACTATGCCTGTGATTGAGTTTGTAAATACACCCCAAGGGGGTCACAAGCACTTCTTGTAATATGGGTGTGGCAAGCCCAGGTCTCCCATGTTCTTGTTGTATTGTTTCAGAAATTTTTACTTCCATACTGCATGAACTCTAATTTGTATCTTTTTACAAATTGTCTTCTGCTATTCTCAAGTATTGATCTCTTACGTTAATATGATGATCTCACAGTGGTGAAAGAAATTTTGAAGAACAAATGCAAAATTTTAAAACACTCAGGAATGATGAAAGGAATATTATTTATTACCTTTTATGGTGAGAAACGTTTGGAGGATGAAATCATATTTACTGTATTTTGGAAGGTTTTTGCTGTGTATGAAGTTTATAGAATATATGTGGACAAAGGTTTGTGGAAGGATTTTTATACTTTTCTCAAACATAATATTTTTTGATCTAGTTTATTTAAGTAAATTTAGATTATGCTGTATGTCTTCCATCTTGAGGTAATAGAAGGTAAAAACCTATGAAATACTTATATTTTTGAGGTTATAAGCCAGACAAAATAATTTTTACTATCATATTGTAGTTACAGTCATCTGCTACTTTTGGTAATATCGAAATAACCAAAGTTCAAGTGAATGGAAAATGATGATAAGAAATGAAAATATTACATCTGTTACACCAAACTACAGTGGAGAATCAACTTTTGTTGTTGTTGTGGTTGTTGTTGTGGTCTTCAGTCCTGAGACTGGTTTCATGCAGCTCTCCACGCTACTCTATCCTGTGCAAGCTTCTTCATCTCCCAGTACCTACTGCAGCCTACATCCTTCTGAATCTGCTTAATGTATTCATTTCTTGGTCTCCCTCTATGATTTTTACCCTCCACGCTGCCCTCCAGTACTGCTAACTGGACTAATTGTTGTAATAAATAATTCAGATGAAAGAAAATCTGGATAACTGAATGTATGAGGGAAGTAATTTTTTTATCATTAAAACAATAATAAAAGCTTCACCCAGAAATTCATTTTCAGTTCCTTCACCACTTTTTGATGTTTACTCCTGTCTTCGCTATCAAGTTCATAGGTGTAATTCAAAGCTGAATTGGTATTCTTCTTAATATTGCATGTTAGAAAAGTACATATACTATACAGATAAGCTAACTTGGAGGCTTTTCTCCTTTATTTTACTGATCAATAATATTTATTTAATGTGCAAGTAATAACATCACTTTCTTATGTTTTGACATTTTGAAGCACACTTGTGACATAACACAGCAACATAGTGATTGGCAACTGCCTAACTCAAACAATATTGGAATGTGTGCTGTCTAACTCAAACAATTTGGAAATGTACAGGGCAATGATTACACAGGGCACAGGTGGGTGGTACCAGCGTAATGTATTCCATGCTACAGTGCATCGAGATGGATGGTCAACAGCAGCAGACATAAAACAGGAGGGGAGGCACATCTGCACTATTTAAACCCCAGAGGGAAATTAATTTCTTTTGTATTGCTGTTGAAAATCATGCCAAATATTTAGTGTGTCATGGGAACCTTATGTATTTAAAAAAAAGTACTTGATTCAATGGCACTTTAATACCTGTCACAATGATTAGTTCGAAAATTTGTTGCAAGAGGAGCACCAGCCAAAGCTTGAAGAACTGAAAGAAAATTTCAAGCAGCATTACTGTGAAGTAAGTGTTTCCTATCATATGACTCTTTATTATTTACAAAGATGATAAATAAAACTATATTTTATAATCTGATATGTCAGTTAGCAGTGTTTCAGTTGTTGTATATCAGATTGTCAGCAACAATAAACATTTATTTTTGGTTATTTTTTATATTTGGGTTGCATTAAATCATGTCACACAGATGTAAGAAAAAGTTTCAGGTACGTTATTGTCTGCCCTTTCTGAAAAGCCATCACAAATGCTCTCTCAGACAGCAAAGTGTCATTAAGAGCCATTTTTTTGTTTTTGTGTATAAGTGTTTTGATGGATGGGAGAACATATGTTGTAGTTTGATTTATGTTTTCAATTAATTAAAATACAAATATTCCAATAGATCAAAATTTATTTTGCGACAACATTTCACTGTTCTTGTTAGTGTCTATGACCACTTTTCAGAGGAGCTGGGAAAAAATGCACCTAAAACCAATCTTTTTTGTGAGCTTTTTATTTGGGTTTCAATGAATGAAACAATTAATTTTTAAAATGATAAAGTGTTTTAAAACAAGGACTGTACAAAATTAATTGTAAGGTTTTTTTGCCATGGTAGGAGCAGGAAACAGGTGGGCAAAGTTTGTGCCCAAGTTACAGATGCTTGCTGAGAATTGCAAAAGCAGGCAAACCTTTTGTGGCTGGGAAGCTCATCGAGGATTGCCTGGTCAACTCAGCAGCCTGTATTTGTCCAGCGGATTTCACATAAAAATTTGAAAAAATAGCTCTTTTGCCTCAAACTGTTGTTTCTGAGTCGAGATATGGCCTCAGATATGGAGCAGCAATTAATGGAAAGAACGGCAAACTTTGTTTCATTTCCTATTGCTCTTGACAGGTCCACGGACATTGGGGATATATCTCAGCTTTTCATATTCATTTGAGGTGTTGATGACAATCTGTGTGTCACTGAATTATTTCTTGACCTTATACCATTAAAGGACACAACCACAGGTCTGGATATTTTTCTAGCTGTAGAAAACATGTTCGAGTGACTAGTGGAAGAATAGTTGGAGCCCCTGTGCTATGAGGGATACACACTGGATTACTGGGTTATGTCAGGCCAAAAATGCCAGAAGTTGGCTGTTCCCTATTCTCGGCAGTCTATTGTCTGATGCAAGAGGAGGCACTTGTTGTGAAGATTGTCAGCATAAAAAATGTTACGGACACGATTGTTTGAACGGTTAATTATTTTCACTCATACGGACACTTCCCTGAATTAGTCAGCATTAAAGAAGATGTGGATATTTCAGATTATGTTCAAATCATTTGCAAATTACAGGAGGAGTTTGAAAACAGATTTTTGGAGATAAGTTAGTTTCAACTGGCCTTAGATATATTAGTTCACCCATTTTCCCCTTCAGGCAAAGGGCATCCCACGAGTGTTTCAACTAGAGCTGATTGAGCTGCAGTGTGATATCCAGCTGAAGGAGTGCTTTCTTATGTATAAAACTTTGGATGACTTTTTACAGCAGTTTCCCATGAGAGAAGTATCCTCTTTTGCACAAGCATGTGGACAAAGTTCTCTCAGTGCTTGGTTCCACTTATATTTGTGAGGGCTTTTTCTCCCTTTTAATGCTTGCTAAAACTAAGAACCATTCCCTACTCAGCGATAAAAATTTGACTAATTCTTTGAGGTTAAAAATCTCCTGCAATATTGCACCAAACCTAGACAAAATCATTTCCTCAAGAAAGAAAAATGTGTAAAATGTTAATTGTCTTCTTTAACAATGTTGACTGTAAGGATATAAGGTCTTTATAACTTTAATTCTATTTTTAATAAGTTTTCAAACTTGGTCAATTAAAATTATTGCATACAAAACAGTAAACCAAGGATCCGATGTATAAACTCTGAAATGGGATACAAAAAGCTGTAGCATGAAGTACAACAAGAAATATTTCTTATAATAACTAACAGTAAGAATGAGACTCTGTATCACTTACATGAAATTATTTCTGAAATAGAATATTTACTACACTAGTTCATTTGAAAAATACCTCTTTCAGAAGATGCCTAATGTACATACGATGAGTGTGCATGTGCAATACTAATAGAATCAGACTGTGGGTCACAAAAGTGCTACATTTTTCTTCAATTCTTGTTTTGGATATTATTTTCTAAAGCTTTTCATACTAATTCTGCCACATAACCACTAATTGTTACCTATGCAGTAAATGGTTTGCTTGTTTTACTGCTCATCGACCACTTTTACAGAGCTGCACTTCCTCTGTTATTTTGTTTATGTTGGATCTGACCATTGGACAGTCCAGTGCAGAGCAATGCTATTCTGTCTCACTCACTCCACAGCTATGTCTCTCACTCCTAAACTGAAACTAGTGACACACGGTCCCATACGGGGTGCTGAACTACACTGCCTTGCACCCACAGAGCATGGCCGCATCCACTAGGCACAATTCTTGGATGAACCTCGACTAGACTACAAAGAAAATTGCTGGATAAACCTGAACCTGTGCAAGTGAGGTACAGATAATTGAGTCTCTACTGCACAAGTGAGTGTCTGTACCTGTTTTTGGGAGAAAGAACTTACTAGAGGAAGATGATTGTTCATACAAAAAGAATATAGTGGGATGTTTGAACAAAATCAGTTGCATTATAACATGATTCTCAGTTCAAAGTATATTCTGTATTGTCATGAATGAGGTATGTGAATTAGACAATGGAAACTCCAGATGGGAATATCAACAATGTTGGAAAATAAGAATTGCTACTCACCGTAAAGAAGACACATCAAGTTGCAGACATGCACAATTAAAAGATACTCACTCAAAGCCTTTGGCCACAGCCTTCATCAGCAAGAGACACATACACATCATTCACACATACATTAGCAAGCACACCTTATGCATACACAACTACCAACTCCAACACCTCGGGCCACAATACAACTATCACATGGGATGCAAGCAGCAATCTGGAAGGGGTAGGGGTAGTAATGTACAGATGGGGAGAGAGTGCATGGACTATACTGCCAGCAAGCACAGCGTCAGGAAGGTCTAGGGCAGGGAGGTAGGGAAAAAAAGGAGCAAAAAAGGAGAGGACTGGGGAAAGACAGGTGGAAGTGTTGGCAGAGGGCTGCAAATAAACAGGATGGGAGATGAGAAAGGTGAGGAGGTGCTTGACAGAGGGATGGAAGCTATTAAGTGGAGGATGTGGGGACAGTAGGTTGGGGCCAGTATAATTTTGGAGAGAACAATGTGATGTAAGGGTAACTCACATCTGCACAGTCTAAAAAAGCTAGTGGTGGTTGGAGGGGTCCCGGTGGCTTGGGTAGTGAAGCAACCATTGAAATCAAGCACATTGTGTTCACCCACATGTGCCACATGGTGATCTACTTTGGTCTTGTCCACAGTTTGGCAATGGCCATTCACCCTGGTGGACAGCTCGTTGGTGTTCATACCAACATAAGCTATGCAATGATTGCAGTGGAGCTGGTAAATGACATGGCTACTTTCACAAGTGGCCTATCCTCTGGTGGGATAAGATGAACCTGTGACAGCTCTGGAAGTGCTGGTTGGGTGGATTGGGCAGATTTTATATCTGGGTCTTCCACATGGATGTGTCCTTGTGTCAAGGGGCTGGGACTTGGAGTGGCATGGGGATGGAATAGGGTGTTGTGGAGGTTGGGTGGGTAACAGAACACCACTTTATGAGGGGTGAGATGTTTCCCAGGTAAGGATGTCCATTATTTCAGGGCACAATGATCTCCATGTCATTATTTATCATCTGTTGCCCACCCAACCTCCAGAACATACTAGCCCATCCCTATGTCATTCCCAGTCCCAATCTGTTGTCACAAAGATGATAGCCCTGTGAAAGACCTAGGTGCAAAATCTGCCCAATCCATCCATCCAGTATTTCCTATTCCAGTCCTGTCACAGGTTTATCCTATCCCATCAGGGGCTTGGCCACCTGCAAAAGCAGGCTGAATGCTCACTTGTTTAGCAGTCATTTTGTTGTGCCCGTCTACAACTCGAACATTACACTGTACGGTGAACGGCAATTTATCATATTCACAATACTGTCATTACTCTATCCTGGATTTTCCATTGTTTGAATTTGTCTTATTGCCTTTCTTCCATTCTGTAAGTCAGTGCTGTTTTCTTTGTTACTATTTTCTAATGCATTATTTTACCCAGTGTCCTTTCTTTTCTTCTCTTCTTTCCTGTGTTTTACTTGTCACCTTCCGAACCACACCACACACTCAGAAGTACAAGCCACACTGTATCAGCCATCTTGTCCACACACAATACATGGCTACATGACCCTGCTGATTGTTGGTGCACCATTTCATGCCAACATTACTCCTGCCAATATCATTAATCCTAGAACTATAAATTCGTTTATTTTAGTTCAACTTGGCTGGCTGACTTTTGCCTTTGCATATTTTATTAATATAAACAGGTAATGTTCTGGAGGGAACAGTGTTATTGTATGCATAAATTATTCACTCCCTTGAAACTCATGATACAACAGATTCAGTTATCAAGACAATTCTGAACAAAAAAGTTGAAAATCTTTGACAGAATAATAAGTATGTATATTTGTGTGAATAACTCGTAATGAATCACTACATGGGGAAACTGTATTATTACAAAACAAAAATCAAAGTGTAGAACAGCTGCACCAAGACTCAACAGAGCACTCCTGGTCGTTGAACACCACACTAACTAACTTCTGCACTGTGCTTGTTGAGCACATGACACGGAACATAACCTTGCCCATGTGTACCGTGAAACCACTGGCTGTGGTGACAGCAGACTTTGCCAAAGAAATCTTTAAAAATTGATCACTCTTCCTGCCTCACTCCCAGGTAATTTTTCTTGTTATTTTCTGTACCTATGTGTGCCACATGAACTTGTACCTCATCCCACCAACCCCTCCACATCACCACTCTTTCTCCTGTCTTATTTCAATATGCACTTTCTAACCTCACCTTATCCAGTCACATCTGCTTGTAGTGGTTCCGCCTGCTTTATTTTCTTTGTTTGTTGTCCTCAGTGTCGACACACTGTGTTGCTACACTGGCAGAAAAATGGATTGTGGATTCTGACACTGACTACAGTAAATAATGTAGCCGACAGGCACACAGATGCATTTCACAGTACTTTAATTTCACTTTTCACAACCCCCTAATAATTCACAGCTACATGGTCAGTGCAACATTGTTTAACTTTCGATAAGCCCCATTATCAGTTTGCTACGATAATTTCCTGTTGAACATCTACAAGCAATAAAACCTAATCACAAAGTTCACAGTTCCTGAAGAATAATCAGGTACATATCGAGCAGACATTGTTTTTACACATAGCCTAATTGTTTACACTTATTCCATAGAATTGTTGTAGTTCTAATCAACAAAGGTTTCTTGTCTGAAACCTGGTCAGGGACCGACTGTCTTGTGACCAAAAATTGGGCTCATATATATCATCACAATAATAGGTACTGAAAATACACATTTTTTGAAGTTAAGTTTACAGAAATTAGAATTAAAACTTAACTCATAAAATTAACTGAATACATTGAAAAATTGGTTGTTTTTAATAGTTTTTTCTACTATAAGGGTTAACCTGAGTTATTTGATTAAACCATGAAATTAACAAATATAACTACGCAAAGAATACTTTGGACAAAACTGTTAATTACTTTGGAATTAATTAAGGGCTGACTTTGCTAAGATGTTTTTGAAGAGAGTCAAATAGGTACTTTAAGATTACTAGCAATTCGTCTTCCAAATGTTTACAATTATTACAGAATTTGTATTTGTTTATATGCCAACAATAGAATTTAAGTTACGAAACAATTATTGATTTCACACTATAACAAAAGATAAATTAAAAATGGTTCAAATGGCTCTGAGCACTATGGGACTCAACATCTTAGGTCATAAGTCCCCTAGAACTTAGAACTACTTAAACCTAACTAACCTAAGGACATCACACACACCCATGCCTGAGGCAGGATTTGAACCTGCGACCGTAGCAGCCCTGCGGTTCCGGACTGCAGCGCCAGAACCGCTAGACCACTGTGGCCGGCAACAAAAGATATTAACTAGCAATACTCAAAATAAATTAGAAAATCAATTACATACATAGAACTAAGCACAAAATTAGTTCTGGTGTTATATTCTTTAAAACTGAGGGCCAACCTTTGTCTTTTATGAAAATACAGATGATATTCACATATGATAATGATAATTAGTTCAAAACTGAAAAAATGAATTTAATGAGGCAGAAGTCAAAACAAGAGGGGAATTAAAATTATCCCAGCTTGTTTCATTACATGCTGTCCAACTTCTTCATGCATATCCATCCAGCATCCCAGTATATCATCTATTTATTTGTGTTCAACTTTTGATGTCACTGTGTTTTCATGTTGATCTCAGTTTGTTTTCACCTTTCATTACATTCCTGCTCCCCCAGGTTTCATTTTCTTTCCCCACAATTCGTCCATTTTATCCTTTTTGTGATTTTTCCCATGTATTTTTGCAGTTTTTTTGCACATTTTTCTACATAATTTATGAATTCTTACTCGACTTTATCCTCAACCATGGATTGTTGCTCCTTCCATCTATGTAAATACGGAAAAGCTTCTTTTCCCCTGACCAGAAACCAGACCCACATGTTGTCCCTGTGCTGTTGACTGGTTCATGGAATTCCCCAAATAACCTTACCATGAAGTTACCTTTCTCTGGCTGGAACTCCACCTTCCACAATGATGTCCATCTGTTCAGATTCAGATGCTATTCAATACCACTTCAAAGGCATGCGAGATATGTGCTGGACATCCATCATGTTGGAAATACATCGCCATTCTGTCATGCAGTGAAACATCTTGTAGTAACATCGATAGAACATTATGTTAGAAATCAGCATACATTGCACCATTTTGATTGCTGTCAATAAAATGGGTGCCAATTATCCTTCCTCCCATAATGCTGCACCATACATTAACCCGCCAAGGTCACTGATGTTCCACTTGTCACAGCCATCATGAATTTTCCATTGCCCAATAGTGCATATTATGCTGGTTTACGTTACCACTGTTTGTGAATGACGCTTTGCCACTAAATAGAGTGCGTGCAAAAAATCTGTCATTGGCCCATAATTTCTCTCATGCCCAGTGGCAGAACTGTACATGATGTTCAAAGTTTACCTGGCAGAAAGGCTCCACCAGCTGTCAGACTCATCCACCTACAAATCCTGCTACAGTGATCCCATCCCAGGTATCCAACAGGATCTTCACTTTCTTCTCATCCCAGACTTATCACAGGACATCACCCCTGAGTCTATTCCCCTCCACACTACTATCACTCCCTGCAGTTCTATCTTCCACATGCTTCCTAAAGTCCATAAAGCCAATCACCCAGGACACCCCACTGTGACTAGTTACTGTGCCCTTACTGAGAGAATCTCTGCTCTTGTACACCAGTAGCTTTGGCCTGTTACCCAAAAACTAGCTTCCTACACAGAAGACACCAACCACTTCCTCCAACATCTCTTCACAGTTTCCATTCCTTTATCTCACTGTGCCCTGCTCGTCACTGTTGATGCCATGTCCTTGAACACTAACAGCCCTAATGTCCATGGTGTTGCTGCTGTTGAATACTAACTTTCCCAATGCTCAACAGATTCCAAACCTATAACCTCTTCCTGGTCACCATGACCAACTATACCCTCACCCACAATTACTTCACCTTTGAAGGCATCGCCTACAAGCAAATCCATGGTGTGCAATGAGCACATGCATGGCACCATGTTATGCATGGCACCATCTTATGCCAACCTGTGTATGGGCAATTTAGAGGAATCCTTCCTAAGCACCCAGAATCCCAAACTACTCATGTGGTTCAGATTCATTGATGACATCTTCATGACATGGACCAAGGGTGAGGGCACTCTATCCACATACCTCCAGAACCTCTACATCTTCTCCCACATTTGCTTCACTTGGTCCTCCTCAGCCCAACAAGTCATCTTCCTCAGTTTTCTGCTCCACCTCAGATGGCTACATCAGTACCTCAATCCATATCAAACCTACCAATCTACCTCTAGTCTGACAGCCGCCACCCATTCTATATCAAGAAGTCCCTTCCACACAGGCTAGACATCCATGGCCATCACATCTGTTGTGACGAGCAAGCCCTCTCCAAATATACCAAGAGTCTCAATGAGGCCTTCACAGACTGAAATTATCATCGAAACCTTGTACAGAAACAGATCTCCATTGCTTTATCTCTTCAGTCATTCATCAACTCTCATAGCCCAACCGTTGGGCCACAAAGGAGCAACTGAATCACGTTCTTCACTAGCATTTGGTTACCGTTTGTTAAGTCCTGAAATGAGGAATATTCTACCCACTATCCATCCCACCCATCCCACAAAGTATTCAGCTTCCCACAGAACCTACATAATGTTGTTGTTGTGGTCTTCAGTCCTGAGACTGGTTTGATGCAGCTCTCCATGCTACTCTATCCTGTGCAAGCTTTTTCATCTCCCAGTACCTACTGCAACCTACATCCTTCTGAATATGCTTAGTGTATTCATCTCTTGGTCTCCCTCTATGATTTTTACCCTCCACGCTGCCCTCCAATACTAAATTGGTGATCCCTTGATGCCTCAGAACATGTCCTACCAACCGATCCCTTCTTCTGGTCAAGTTGTGCCACAAACTTCTCTTCTCCCCAATCCTATTCAATACTTCCTCATTAGTTATGTGATCTACCCATCTAATCTTCAGCATTCTTCTGTAGCACCACATTTCGAAAGCTTCTATTCTCTTCTTGTCCAAACTATTTATCGTCCATGTTTCATTTCCATACATGGCTACACTCCATACAAATACTTTCAGAAATGACTTCCTGACACTTAAATCTATACTCAATGTTAACAAATTTCTCTTCTTCAGAAACGCTTTCCTTGCCATTGCCAGTCTACATTTTATATCCTCTCTACTTCGACCATCATCAGTTATTTTGCTCCCCAAATAGCAAAACTCATTTACTACTTTAAGTGTCTCATTTCCTAATCTAATTCCCTCAGCATCACCTGACTTAATTAGATTACATTCCATTATCCTTGTTTTGCTTTTGTTGATGTTCAACTTATATCCTCCTTTCAAGACACTGTCCATTCCATTCAACTGTTCTTCCAAATCCTTTGCTGTCTCTGACAGAATTACAATGTCATCGGCGAACCTCAAAGTTTTTATTTCTTCTCCATGAATTTTAATACCTACTCCAAATTTTTCTTTTGTTTCCTTTACTGTTTGCTCAATATGCAGATTGAACAACATTGGAGAGAGGCTACAACCCTGTCTTACTCCCTTCCCAACCACTGCTTCCCTTTCATGTCCCTCGACTCTTATAACTGACATCTGGTTTCTGTACAAATTGTAAATAGCCTTTCGCTCCCTGTATTTTACCCCTGCCACCTTTAGAATTTGAAAGAGAGTATTCCAGTCAACATTCTCAAAAGCTTTCTCTAAGTCTACAAATGCTAGAAACGTAGGTTTGCCTTTCCTTAATCTTTCTTCTAAGATTAGTCGTAAGGTGGTTATTGCCTCACGTGTTCCAGTGTTTCTACGGAATCCAAACTGATCTTCCCCGAGGTCGGCTTCTACTAGTTTTTCCATTCGTCTGTAAAGAATTTATGTTAGTATTTTGCAGCTGTGACTTGTTAAACTGATAGTTCGGTAATTTTCACATCTGTCAACACCTGCTTTCTTTGGGATTGGAATTATTATATTCTTCTTGAAGTCTGAGGTTATTTCGCCTGTTTCATACATCTTGCTCACCAGATGGTAGAGTTTTGTCATGACTGGCTCTCCCAAGGCCGTCAGTAGTTCCAGTGGAATGTTGTCTACTCCGGGGGCCTTGTTTCGACTCAGGTCTTTCAGTGCTCTGTCAAACTCTTCACGCAGTATCATATCTCCCATTTCATCTTCATCTACATCCTCTTCCATTTCCATAATATTGTCCTCAAGTACATCGCCCTTGTATAGACCCTCTATATACTCCTTCCACCTTTCTGCTTTCCCTTCTTTGCTTAGAACTGGGTTTCCATCTGAGCTCTTGACATTCATACAAGTGGCTCTCTTTTCTCCAAAGGTCTCTTTAATTTTCCTGTAGGCAGTACCTATCTTACCCCTAGTGAGATAAGCCTCTACATCCTTACATTTGTCCTCTAGCCATCCCTGCTTAGCCGTTTTGCATTTCCTGTCGATCTCATTTTTGAGACGTTTGTATTCCTTTTTGCCTGCTTCATTTACTGCATTTTTATATTTTTTCGTTTCATCAATTAAATTCAATATTTCTTCTGTTACCCAAGGATTTCTACTAGCCCTCGTCTTTTTACCTACTTGATCCTCTGCTGCCTTCGCTACTTCATCCCTCAAAGCTACCCATTCTTCTTCTACTGTATTTCTTTCTCCCATTCCTGTCAGGTGTTCCCTTATGCTATCCCTGACACTCTGTACAACCTCTGGTTCTTTCAGTTTATCCAGGTCCCATCTCCTTAAATTCCAACCTTTTTGCAGTTTCTTCAGTTTTAATCTACAGGTCATAACCAATAGATTGTGGTCAGAGTCCACATCTGCCCCTGGAAATGTCTTACAATTTAAAACCTGGTTCCTAAATCTCTGTCTTACCATTATATAATCTATCTGATACCTTTTAGTATCTCCAGGGTTCTTCCATGTATACAACCTTCTTTCATGATTCTTAAACCAAGTGTTAGCTACGATTATGTTGTGCTCTGTGCAAAATTCTACCAGGCGGCTTCCTCTTTCATTTCTTAGCCCCAATCCATATTCACCTACTATGTTTCCTTCTCTCCCTTTTCCTACACTCGAATTCCAGTCACCCATGACTATTAAATTTTCGTCTCCCTTCACAATCTGAATAATTTCTTTTATTTCATCATACATTTCTTCAATTTCTTCGTCATCTGCAGAGCTAGTTGGCATATAAACTTGTACTACTGTAGTAGGTGTGGGCTTCGTATCTATCTTGGCCACAATAATGCGTTCACTATGTTGTTTGTAGTAGCTTACCTGCATTCCTATTTTCCTATTCATTATTAAACCTACTCCTGCATTACCCCTATTTGATTTTGTGTTTATAACCCTGTAGTCACCTGACCAGAAGTCTTGTTCCTCCTGCCACCGAACTTCACTAATTCCCACTATATCTAACTTCAACCTATCCATTTCCCTTTTTAAATTTTCTAACCTACCTGCCCGATTAAGGGATCACACATTCCACGCTCTGATCCGTAGAACGCCAGTTTTCTTTCTCCTGCTAACGACATCCTCTTGAGTAGTCCCTGCCCGGAGATCCGAATGGGGGACTATTTTACCTCCGGAATATTTTATCCAAGAGGACGCCATCATCATTGAATCATACAGTAAAGCTGCATGCCCTCGGGAAAAATTACCGCTGTAGTTTCCCCTTGCTTTCAGCTGTTCGCAGTACCAGCACAGCAAGGCCATTTTGGTTATTGTTACAAGGCCAGATCAGTCAATAATCCAGACTGTTGCCCTTGCAACTACTGAAAAGGCTGCTGCCCCTCTTCAGGAACCACATGTTTGTCTGGCCTCTCAACAGATACCCCTCCGTTGTGGTTGCACCTACGGTACGGCTATCTGTATCGATGAGGCACGCAAGCCTCCCCACCAACGGCAAGGCCCATGGTTCATGGGGGGGGGACCTACATAATATCCTCATCCATCTCTAGTCCACCCCTGCTCCCACCCCCTTTCCCCATGGCTCATACCCCTGCAATAGACCTAGATGCTAGATGTATCCCATACACCCTCCCAATGCCATCTACCCCAGTCTGGTTGCAAGTATCATATATCACATCAAAGGAGTCATGTGATCTACAAGCCAAGCTGCAGTCACTGTGCTGCATTCTAGGTGGGCATGTCAAACAACAAGCTGTTTGTCTGCATGAATGGCTGCAGAGGATCTGTGGCCAAGAAGCAGCTAGACCACCCATTAGCTGAGTATGCTGCCCAGCAGAAGATTCTTCACTTCAATGACTGTTGCACAGCCCGCACCATCTTGATCCTTCCTACCAACAGCAGCTTTTCTGAACTGCAGTGATGTGATCTGTCTTTGGAATGTATCCTATGTTCCTGCAACCCTCAGGCCTTAACCTTTGTTAGTCACTCTTCCTCACCCACCTATCTCCTATCCTGCTTCCACTCTAGCACTCTAGCACCAACTGTATATCATTCATTGAAAATTTTCTCAACAAAATGGAATCTTGCCTGTGCTACTTAATGCACTTTAAATCTAAAATTGCATTTTGTTGTGACTTCAGAGTACACTTTGGTGAAGAGGGCACTAAGGAGAGAGAATTTATGTACCTAGTAGTCAGTTATGGGCTATGTGAAGCAAACAATCTATCTACCAGAGGTGATGCCCACTATGACAACATGATCACAAATCTAAATACTTGGGACTATGAGATGACTACAGTTGACCCATGGATAAGATATGGAACTATATACAAAAGTGATAAAAATCAACCACCTGTCACCTGGAATTCTAATTATGTGTTCACAAAAAGGGTATAAATGAGGGAACATCAAACGCTTTTCAAACAGTAGTATCTGCAATAAAGTGGCAGCCTGGATTGAAGGAAATGGCAGCAACTGATGTATTTAAAGAGTTTTTCCAGATCATCAAAGCCCAGTTTGGCCATATCTATCCACAGAAGACAAAAACTGTCCTGCGAGGATGTCACAACACAGCCACTATGTGAAAGGAAAAAACATGGTATGCCAATGAACTGAAAAAATTAAAATGCATCATAATGGCTGCAAAGGAAGTGTTCTGCAGCCGATATTTACAAGCCAAAATACATTATAAAAAGGATGTAGATGATGCCAAAAAGAAAATGATAGGTTGATTGAAGGAACTCACAACACCTGCAAGGTAGTCTGGGACCTGATCAATGAACACTGGAAGAAAACCGCCTCTATAAAGCTTGTGTAGTCCAGATGACTTTAATAGTGATTTTATTTACATAGTGAAAAACACTGTAAGTACAATCCCAGACTTCAGTATAGATGCTGCAGCTACTGTATGCCGACCGGTGAGACCGAGCGGTTCTAGGTGCTTCAGTCTGGAACTGCGCGACTGCTACGGTCGCAGGTTCGAATCCTGCCTCGGGAATGGATGTGTGTGATGTCCTTAGGTTAGTTAGGTTTAAGTAGTTCTAAGTTCTAGGGGACTGATGACCTCAGATGTTAAATCCCATAGTGCTCAGAGCCATAGCTACTGTATAAATGACAAAAGATGCATGATGATGAACTGGAGGGAATTACAAAAGAAAAATGAAACAATAAAGATTTTAAAATCTTATAAACCTCCTGATAGTAAGGATGTGTACAAGATGTCTACTGATGTCCTCAAGAGATTTATCTATGAAATTAGTGAACCATTAATTATGGTAATTAATAAATGTTTTACTGTTTGTGTATTTCCGGACTTTCTGATACTTGCATGCAGAATACCAATTCATAAAAAGGGTGACCCAGCCATGGTAACAAACTTCAGATCAATATCAATCATTCCAGTCTTTGCTAACATCTGTGAGAATGCAAGGAAAGACCAAATATCAGATTGCTTTGAAATTAATGAACTCATCACAAATGCATAGAACGTTTTCCAGAAAGGCAAATATACAACAGTAGCACTAGATCTGGTCACCAGGATAAAACACAGTTTTGAGAACAAAGAATCTGTAGCACTGGCACTTTGCAGACTTAGTAAGGCATTTGACTGCATTCCTCATAAGGCACTGTTCTGGCAACTGTCAAATCTTATTTGGATAGCAGAAGGTGAGTGTTATCAGTACAAGGAGCATCACCACATGAACAGAAGTAGGAATGCAGTGTGTCACAGGGATTGGTAATGGGCTCCCTCCTGTTCCTAATATTTGTAAATGATTTAAGCTCTCATGGACAGTACTTGCAATTTGCAGATGACACAACACTGTACTCAAAAGGCATTGATACCAGCAAGGCTCAAGAAGAAGCAGATGCTTTGTTTGACACTACAAAATAATTTTTTTTTTTTTTAAAAAAAGGGAAATATCTGAAGAAAAGATTGCAGAACTTGGTATGTAGCCTCAGTGACAAAGGATACCTAAAAAGTGCAGGAATTGTAAATCTTCTGGTGTTCATGGTGGGCAGTAAACTCACTTAGCAAAAACACACCACACATGTGCCTGACCAAATGACATGTGTCATATACCTCATGAGTAAATTGGAGAATGTGATAACTGAGCTGCTGATGGTATATTATTCACTGTTATACAGTCATATCAGCTATGGCTTGTCACTACAGGGTCACTCTTCAGGCTGCCAGGAGTGAAGTCCACAATTATAACATTCATGGTAAGGAAGACATAGATACCACAAGCTGTTAACTCTTCATGACATGGGACAATTTTCCATCAGTAGCTGTTAGAATGTTCAACCATCTAAATACTAAAATACAATCCTTGGACTTGAAATTTTGAGGAAACATGTCACAAAATCCACATCAAAAACCACTCTACAGTTTAAATGAGTTTTTTGATAGTGAAACAGTGCACCACCATATGAAATGAAATGAACATTGTAAAGGGACACATTCCTCTAGCAGTATTTTTCCTCAAGAGGTGTAGTCAATACCAAAAATATCTATAAATTTTTAATCAAGAAATTATTGTATATGAATAATTCATGGAACTATTTGTTTATAAATATTGTCAATGGCATGGACACTGTTATTCCACACAAGCATATGTTTTTTCAAGTTGGGTGATTGATTTACCAATACATTATGTACTTTTAAATGAGTATGTGGTTTTTTGTTTGTTAGTTGTAAATGAATCTTCTTGGCCTCTATGTACATAGGTTAATTCAGATTAATTAGCAAATAGTGTGGAAGACATTTAGTATGACTAATGACCACAGCAGTTGAGTCCCATAGTGCTCAGAGCCAGACATTTAGTATTATAGACAAAATAACAAGGTGTATAGGTGTGTGCTTTCATACACTGATTTTGGTCCTCAAGCTACTAGATTATGTCATCGTTAAAAGCTATTTATGACTCTGTTTACCTGTATTTATCCTGAGTACTGCAATATTGCATCTGATTGGAACTTGAGTTATGGGCAGACTCGTGCTTAACTCTGTTTTGGGTACCCTGCTCATCGCGACTGTGTGTGTGTGCATGTGTGTGTGTGTGTATGTACTCAAAGAGAGCATGCAAAACTATTGATTGAGGCTAGATCTTCTTATAATTATTCTTTACATATGATTGAACTTATTGATATGATCATGAAATTTATTCACTTTGTTGTGTGAAAACATTTTTGCTGGTGTGTACCTGTGTGCTTTGGATTCCTGGTTCAGTCCCCATATCATAAGCTTAGGCCCTACTATTTTTTCATTACTTTGTTCTTTAATAAGTAAACATATCCTTAATTACTCTAGTTTAGGTGGCTGATTGATTTTGTGTTATATTCCTACTCATGACTGAGTATTTTCCTCTTGGCTGTATCCATCGTCGTAAGTTTTTCGAGTTGGCTCACTTGTCATACTCTTATGCTATAAACTTTTTCTTATCTCTTCTGAAGATTTTGTAGGTGTGATTTAATAGATGTAAACATGCAATTTGTAATTCTAGTAATTTACCTTGTCTCTGCAGTTATTTCTATAATTTAGTGTTGTAATGTTGTAGTTTTGACTTTGTAGCATTTGTCTTGTAACAGAATGTTCCACAGACCTGAAAATCTGAAGGTCATGTCCTGATATATGTATAAATTATGACTTGCATAGTAGATATTTTTCTTATGTTTTCTACACTCCTGGAAATTGAAATAAGAACACCGTGAATTCATTGTCCCAGGAAGGGGAAACTTTATTGACACATTCTTGGGGTCAGATACATCACATGATCACACTGACAGAACCACAGGCACATAGACACAGGCAACAGAGCATGCACAATGTCGGCACTAGTACAGTGTATATCCACCTTTCGCAGCAATGCAGGCTGCTATTCTCCCATGGAGACGATCGTAGAGATGCTGGATGTAGTCCTGTGGAACGGCTTTCCATGCCATTTCCACCTGGTGCCTCAGTTGGACCAGCGTTCGTGCTGGACGTGCAGACCGCGTGAGACGACGCTTCATCCAGTCCCAAACATGCTCAATGGGGGACAGATCCAGAGATCTTGCTGGCCAGGGTAGTTGACTTACACCTTCTAGAGCACGTTGGGTGGCACGGGATACATGCGGATATGCATTGTCCTGTTGGAACAGCAAGTTCCCTTGCCGGTCTAGGAATAGTAGAATGATGGGTTCGATGACGGTTTGGATGTACTGTGCACTATTCAGTGTCCCCTCGACGATCACCAGTGGTGTACGGCCAGTGTAGGAGATCGCTCCCCACACCATGATGCCGGGTGTTGGCCCTGTGTGCCTCGGTCGTATGCAGTCCTGATTGTGGCGCTCACCTGCACGGCGCCAAACACGCATACGACCATCATTGGCACCAAGGCAGAAGCGACTCTCATCGCTGAAGACGACACGTCTCCATTCGTCCCTCCATTCACGCCTGTCGCGACACCACTGGAGGCGGGCTGCACGATGTTGGGGCGTGAGTGGAAGACGGCCTAACGGTGTGTGGGACCGTAGCCCAGCTTCATGGAGATGGTTGCGAATGGTCCTCGCCGATACCCCAGGCGCAACAGTGTCCCTAATTTGCTGGGAAGTGGCGGTGCGGTCCCCTACGGCACTGCGTAGGATCCTACGTTCTTGGCGTGCATCCGTGCGTCGCTGCGGTCCGGTCCCAGGTCGACGGGCATGTGCACCTTCCGCCGACCACTGGCGACAACATCGATGTACTGTGGAGACCTCACGCCCCACGTGTTGAGCAATTCGGCGGTACGTCCACCCGGCCTCCCGCATGCCCACTATACGCCCTCGCTCAAAGTCCGTCAACTGCACATACGGTTCACGTCCACGCTGTCGCGGCATGCTACCAGTGTTAAAGACTGCGATGGAGCTCCGTATGCCACGGCAAACTGGCTGACACTGACGGCGGCGGTGCACAAATGCTGCGCAGCTAGCGCCATTCGACGGCCAACACCGCGGTTCCTGGTGTGTCTGCTGTGCCGTGCGTGTGATCATTGCTTGTACAGCCCTCTCGCAGTGTCCGGAGCAAGTATGGTGGGTCTGACACACCAGTGTCAATGTGTTCTTTTTTCCATTTCCAGGAGTGTATAATATGTTATGTATCGGATACTTCTATACATCTGTATTTTATCTTATGGTGTCATTTTGTACTCTGTCTGGCAAATATTAAAGTAAGTCACAAAATATTGTAAACATATTGTTTCCAAATTTTGTAGGGAGGGATATTGTAGAGGGTCCCCCCCCCCCTCCCCATCACTCCTGAACCCTCTAGCATTACTTTTCCTCAACAGAAGTAGTCAATACCAGAAATATTTTTGAATTTTGAGTAGGTTAATATTATCTCACCTGTTTCCCTAAAAAATTTCATATGGTTTTATACACAAAGTGTTATATTTCAAGCATAAATCTGTAAAAAGAAAGTAGTGTATTTTTGTTGTTGCAATCGATATGTTAATTCTGTATGTACAGCAAAAATTATTTTTGTTTTAGAAACATTTGAAATTATTAAATATTCAACACACTTAGAATTTCTATTAATAATTATGCAACATAATGCTAATTATTATGTTTATTTCTGGATTCATTTATAAAATAACAATACAAATTAATAGAAATTCTTTTGTCAAGAAAATCTGTAAATCCTTTGGAATATTGTTATTACCACAGAGTGCATTAGAAGTGCGCATGTGTCTGTTGTGACCAAACATGTTTTTGTATTTTGGAAGAACAATGTAATTTGGGCTTTGTGCATATGAAAATTCAAAAGACAGTGTGATATAGAAAAATGTGAGAGAATAAATTATCGTGAAAACAAAAAATTTGCAGTCTTACTCCAAAATTATTTGAGTTGGTTGAAACCATGAGAACCTAAAATATGAAAATTTCAGCTTTAAGAATCAGTCCCTAGACATGAAGAACTGGAGCCAACTATTAGAAGAGAAGTTTATTGTAAATCTTACTCCATTCATATTTTTTCTAAAAAGAGACCTTACCATCAGCGATAGTAGTGACATCAGCAAATTGTGGGAGGGAATAGATACAACATGTACTTGTTAAAAATTACTCACTCTATACATCATGAAGTATTGTGCTGTACTTATGCAGATTTGTTCTGTACTATTATGCATACTTAGCTAATTTGTTTTTCTGTTATAATGCATGCCCTGCCCTTCATCTAATCTCCTGACTGTACCTGGTTGCCCTACCCTGCACAACCACATCCCTGAAGGTTCCCACAAGCAGTACTTTACCATCCCCCACCTGTCCCTCAGATTGCTTCTCCCATCATGCACAGTTGCTCTCAGTCTGGCCTTAGTGACCAGAGACAGTTGTCACGTATGTGAGAGTTGAGATAGCATGATTTTGTGTGTGTGTGTGTGTGTGTGTATATTGTCCACTTGAGAGGCTTTTTGCCCAAAAGCTAATTTATTTAGCAGTCTTTTTCTTGCTCCTGTCTGCTACTCAATTCTCAACTAAATTGTGAATAACAATCTATCCTTTTCATTATATTGCTATTATTTCATACTCGATTTTCATTGTTTGATTAAAGGCAGTAATATATTTAACATGGAGTTAGGTTCCGTGAAAAGATTACTGCACATCTGTTTGGTGGATAAGTGCTACCATTCAATTCAAGAATTGTTCAGACAGTTTTACAGTTTTAACAAGGAAATTATACGTTTACTTTTGTGTACTGGAAACAGTAGCATGTAATTGTGCAGCAACAGCTCAGAAATGTTTATAAAATAATGTAAAAATCCTGACACACACACACACACACACACACACACACACACACACACACACACACACACACACACACACACATGCAACTCACACACATGACTTCAATCTCTGGCAATTGAAGCCACAATGTGAGCGCAGCACCAGAGCATAATGGGAATGGCAACTGAGTGGGGGTAAGAAGGAGGCGGGGGCAGAGATGGGGATCGATAGTATGGTAGGGGTTTGGTACAGTGAAGAACTGCTGAGGAGTGCATGGGGACAGCGAGGAGACAGGACAGGGCAGAGATATACAGTCAGGAGATGTTCCCACCTGCAGAATTCAGAAGAGCTGGTGTTGGTGGAAAACATCCATATGACACAGGCTATGAAACAGTCATTGAAATGAAGGATGTCATGTTTGGCAGGACGCTCAGCAACAGGATGGTCCACTTGTTTCCTGGCCATGGTTTGTCAGTGGCCATTCATGTGTTAAGACAGCTTGTTGGTTGTCATGCCCACATAGAATACAGCTCAATTGTTGTTGCTTAGCGTGTAGATCATATGACTGGTCACAGGTAGCTCTGCCTTTGATGCGAAAGGTGATGTTTGTGACCAGATTGGAGTATGTGGTGATGGAAGGATGTATGTGACATGTATTGCATCTAGGTCTATTACAGGGATATAAGATTAGGGATTGGGAGCAGAGGTTATGCAGGGATGGATATTGTGTAGGTTTGGTGGAATACTACAGTAGAAAGCATACAAAGGATATTGGGCAGGACATTTCTCATTTCAGGGTACAACGAGAGGTCAGCAACACAGATTGTCAGTGGCCATTCATGAGGAAAGACAGCTTATTGGTCATCATGCCCACATACAATGCAGCACAGTGGTTGCAGCTTAGCTTGTAGATCACATGACTGGTTTCACAGGTAACCCTTCCTTTGATGGGATAAGTGACCGGATGTTTGTAGGTGGTGATGGGAGTATGTATGGGACACATCTTACATCTATGTCTATTACAGGTATATGAGAAATGAGGTAAGGGGTTGGGAGCAGGGGTTGTGTACAGATGGATGAGTATATTGTGTAGGTGTGGCGGATGGCAGGATGCCACTGTGGGAGGTGTGCGAAGGATATTGGGCAGAATATTTCTCACTTCAGAGTATGATGAGAGGAAGTCAAAACCCAGGTGGAGAATTTAATTCAGTTGCTCCAGTCCTGTGTGGTACTGAGCTATGAGGGGAATGCTCACCTGTGGCCAGACAGTGAGACTTTGGGAGGTGGTCGGAGACTGGATATATAAGGAACGGGAAAATTTGTTTTTGTACAAGGTTGAGAGGATAGTTAGGGTCTGTGAAGGCTTCAGTAAGACCCTTGGTATATTTTGAAAGGGACTGCTCATCACTGCAGATGTGATGACCATGGGTGGCTATGCTGTATGGAAGGAACTTCTTGGTATGGAATGTGTGGCAGCTGTCGAAATAGAGGTATTGCTGTGGTTACTAAGTTTGATATGGACAGAGGTAATGATGTCACCATCTCTGAGGTGGAGGTCAACATCTAGGAAGGTGGCTTGTTGGGTTGAGTAGGATCAGGAGAAGTGCACAGGCGAGAAGCTGTTGAAGTTCTGAAGGAATGTGGATAGGGTGTCCTCACCCTCAATCCAGACTGCAAAGTTGTCATCAAAGATTCTGAACCAGGTGAGGGGTTTAGGATTCTGGGTGTTTAGGAAGGATTCCTCTAGATGGCCCTTGAATAGGTTGGCATAGGATGGTGCCATGTGGTGCCCATTGCTGTACTCCAGATTTGTTTATAGATAATACCTTGAAAGAAGAGTAATTGTGGCTAAGAATATAGCTGGTCATGGTAACTAGGAAGAAGGTTGTTGATGTGGAATCCATTAGGCTTTAGGAAAGGTAGTTTTCAATAGTGGTTAGCCCATGGGCATTAGGGATGTTAGTGTAAAGAGAGGTGGCATCAGTAGTGATGTGCAGGGCACCTTGTGCTATAGGGACAGGAACTGTGGAGAGTCGGTGGAGGAAATGGTTGGTATCATTTATATAGGAGGGTGAGTTCTGTATAATAGGTTGAAGATGTTGGTCTACAAGAGCAGAGATTCTCTCAGTGGGGGCACAGTAACTGGCCAGTATGGAGCTTCCTGTTGGTTGGTTTTATGGACTCTAGGAAGCTTGTAGAAGGTAGGAGTGTGGAGAGTGGTAAGCGTGAGCTGAGCTTTGGACTCTGAGGAGAGGTTCTGGGATGGGTCTAAGGATTTGAGGAGTGACTGGAGATCCTGCTGGATTTCTGGAATGGGGTTACTGTTGCAAGGTTTGTAAGTGCATGTATCTGAAAGCTGGTGGAGTCCTTCTGCTAGGTAACCCTTGAGGTTCAAAACAATAGTGGTGGAGCATTTGTCCACAGGTGGGATTATAAGATTGGGTCCTTTTTGCATGTTGAGGGATTTGGGGAACGCTGGTTAGGCAAGGTTCAAGGTTATGAAATTCTGGGTAGTTAACAGGGGGTGATTTCAGGGGCAGTGGTGGTGGATCACAGTTGGATGGAGGAGTGAACTGAGTTAGGTAAGCTTCAACATTGGTCATTAGTTGATTCTGATTGATAGGGCTGGTTGCAAAAAAGTGTTTATTTGATGTTGTAGGGATGATTTGTTAAGCTAAAATCCATAACTAGTTTTTTGAAAGCATATAAATTTCAATTGTAAGTTCAGTTATGACCAAATGAAACATGAGATGAGACCAAGCTACATAGAATTAACATACTGAAATGTAATAGTAACAATAATAGCTGGCCATAAGTTATATATTGTAAAGTAATCAACAGAAATAATTAAAGTACTGTTATTGAGGTACACGTCATGAAATTCTATTATGAAAACTGAAATAATTCCACATATTAATTATATGAAAGTTGTAGTGATGATTTGTTAAGCTAAAATCCGTAACTGGTTTTTGGAAAGCATATAAATTTCAATTGTAAGTTCAGTTATGTTCAATTTAAATAATAGGTGAATTGATCATGTAATTATTGGTTATTATGTAAACACCAAAAGCAGTAGCTGTGTTATATTTTATTTTATTTTATTTATCTACAAATTCCATAGATCCTGTTATGCGTATGACGCTAGGACGTAGAATGTTGGGCAGCCATTAATTGTTTTACAGTCAAACTTTACCTACTGCTTCCTCTGAAACACTCAACAACCTCTGGTTCTTTCACTTTAACCACATCTTGTTTCCTTAATTTTTTATGTTTTTGCAGTCTGTTTAATTTCATTCGGCAGTTAATAATGAATAAACTATGATCAAAGTCCACTTCTGCCTCTGGTAATGTTTTACAGTTTAAGTTCTGGTTTCTTTTTATATATATATATATATATATATATATATATATATATATATATATATATATATATATATCTAAAAAGAAAGATGATGAAACTTACCAAACAAAAGCGCTGGCAGGTCGATAGACACACAAACAAACACAAACATACACACAAAATTCTAGCTTTCGCAACCAATGGTTGCCTCGTCAGGAAAGAGGGACGGAGAAGGAAAGACAAAAGGATATGGGTTTTAAGGGAGAGGGTAAGGAGTCATTCCAATCCCGGGAGTGGAAAGACTTACCTTAGGGGGAAAAAAGGGAAAAAAGGACAGGTATACACTCGCACACACACACATATCCATCCACACATACACAGACACAAGCAGACATTTGTAAAGGCAAAGAGTTTGGGCAGAGATGTCAGTCGGGGCAGATGTACAGAGGCAAAGATGAAGTTGAAAGACAGGTGAGGTATGAGCGGCGGCAAATTGAAATTAGAAATTAGCGGAGATTGAGGCCTGGCGGATAGCGAGAAGAAAGGATATGCTGAAGGGCAAGTTCCCATCTCCGGAGTTCTGACAGGTTGGTGTTAGTGGGAAGTATCCAGATAACCCGGACGGTGTAACACTGTGCCAAGATGTGCTGGCCGTGCACCAAGGCATGTTTAGCCACAGGGTGATCCTCATTACCAACAAACACTGTCTGCCTGTGTCCATTCATGCGAATGGACAGTTTGTTGCTGGTCATTCCCACATAGAACGCTTCACAGTGTAGGCAGGTCAGTTGGTAAATCACGTGGGTGCTTTCACACGTGGCTCTGCCTTTGATCGTGTACACCTTCCGGGTTACAGGACTGGAATAGGTGGTGGTGGGAGGGTGCATGGGACAGGTTTTACACCGGGGGCGGTTACAGGGGTAGGAGCCAGAGGGTAGGGAAGGTGGTTTGGGGATTTCATAGGGATGAACTAAGAGGTTGCGAAGGTTAGGTGGACGGCGGAAAGACACTCTTGGTGGAGTGGGGAGGATTTCATGAAGGATGGATCTCATTTCAGGGCAGGATTTGAGGAAGTCGTATCCCTGCTGGAGAGCCACATTCAGAATCTGATCCAGTCCCGGAAAGTATCCCGTCACAAGTGGGGCACTTTTGGGGTTCTTCTGTGGAAGGTTCCGGGTTTGAGGAGATGAGGATGTGGCTCTGGTTATTTGCTTCTGTACCAGGTCGGGAGGGTAGTTACGGGATGCAAAAGCTGTTTTCAGGTTGTTGGTGTAATGGTTCAAGGATTCCGGACTGGAGCAGATTCGTTTGCCACGAAGACCAAGGCTGTAGGGAAGGGACCGTTTGATGTGGAATGGGTGGCAGCTGTCATAATGGAGGTACTGTTGCTTGTTGGTGGGTTTAATGTTGACGGACGTGTGAAGCTGGCCATTGGACAGGTGGAGGTCAACGTCAAGGAAAGTGGCATGGGATTTGGAGTAGGACCAGGTGAATCTGATGGAACCAAAGGAGTTAAGGTTGGAGAGGAAATTCTGGAGTTCTTCTTCACTGTGAGTCCAGATCACGAAAATGTCATCAATAAATCTGTACCAAACTTCGGGTTGGCAGGCCTGGGTAACCAGGAAGGCTTCCTCTAAGCGACCCATGAATAGGTTGGCATACGAGGGGGCCATCCTGGTACCCATGGCTGTTCCCTTTAATTGTTGGTATGTCTGGCCTTCAAAAGTGAAGAAGTTGTGGGTCAGGATGAAGCTGGCTAAGGTAATGAGGAAAGAGGTTTTAGGTAGGGCGGCAGGTGATCGGCGTGAAAGGAAGTGCTCCATCGCAGCGAGGCCCTGGACATGCGGAATATTTGTGTATAAGGAAGTGGCATCAATGGTTACAAGGATGGTTTCCGGGGGTAACAGACTGGGTAGGGATTCCAGGCGTTTGAGAAAGTGGTTGGTGTCTTTGATGAAGGATGGGAGACTGCATGTAATGGGTTGAAGGTGTTGATCTACGTAGGCAGAGATGCGTTCGGTGGGGGCTTGGTAACCAGCTACAATGGGACGGCCGGGATGATTGGGTTTGTGAATTTTGGGAAGAAGGTAGAAGGTAGGGGTGCGGGGTGTTGGTGGGGTCAGGAGGTTGATGGAATCGGGTGAAAGGTTTTGTAGGGGGCCTAAGGTTCTGAGGATTCCTTGAAGCTCCGCCTGGACATCAGGAATGGGATTGCCTTGGCAAACTTTGTAAGTAGTGTTGTCTGAAAGCTGACGCAGTCCCTCAGCCACATACTCCCGACGATCAAGTACCACAGTTGTGGAACCCTTGTCCGCCGGAAGAATGACGATGGATCGGTCAGCCTTCAGATCACGGATAGCCTGGGCTTCAGCAGTGGTGATGTTGGGAGTAGGATTAAGGTTTTTTAAGAAGGATTGAGAGGCAAGGCTGGAAGTCAGAAATTCCTGGAAGGTTAGGAGAGGGTGATTTTGAGGAAGAGGAGGTGGGTCCCGCTGTGACGGAGGACGGAACTGTTCCAGGCATGGTTCAATTTGGATAGTGTCTTGGGGAATTGGATCATTAGGAGTAGGATTAGGATCATTTTTCTTCGTGGCAAAGTGATATTTCCAGCAGAGAGTACGGGTGTAGGACAGTAAATCTTTGACGAGGGCTGTTTGGTTAAATCTGGGAGTGGGGCTGAAGGTGAGGCCTTTGGATAGGACAGAGGTTTCGGATTGGGAGAGAGGTTTGGAGGAAAGGTTAACTACTGAATTGGGGTGTTGTGGTTCCAGATTGCGTTGATTGGAATTTTGAGGTTTTGGAGGGAGTGGAGCTGGAAGTGGGAGATTGAGTAGATGGGAGAGACTGGGTTTGTGTGCAATGAGAGGAGGTTGAGGTTTGCTGGAAAGGTTGTGAAGGGTGAGTGAGTTGCCTTTCCGGAGGTGGGAAACCAGGAGATTGGATAGTTTTTTAAGGTGGAGGGTGGCATGCTGTTCTAATTTGCGGTTGGCCTGTAGGAGGATGCTCTGAACAACAGGTGTGGATGTGGGAGAGGAAAGATTGAGGATTTTTATAAAGGATAGGAGTTGATGGGCGTGTTGATTGGCTGAGTGGATGTGTAGGTGAAGGATTAGGTGGGTGAGGGCAATGGATTGTTTGGTTTGGAACTGGTATAGGGACTGATGGAAAGAAGGGTTGCAGCCAGAGATGGGAACTTTAAGTGTGAGGCCTTTGGGGGTGATGCCAAATGTCAGACAAGCCTGAGAAAATAAAATATGGGAGTGTAATCTGGCTAGGGCGAAGGCATGTTTGCGGAGGGAATGTAAATAAAACTTAATGGGGTCGTTGTGAAGGTGTTGTGAGGGTGACATGGTACTAGAAGGTGGAAAGTGGAACACGAGGCTGAAATGAAAATGAAAATAAATATGAAAAAATATATGGGGAGAGATAAAGGTAAAATTAGAGAGCAAATGGAGATCTGGTGTGAAAAAAGGCGAAAAAGGGTTGGTTAGGGCTGGGCTATGTTGATCCTGTGGTGAACTTGTGTAGGTAGATAATGATGTGCATAAAGGTTAGGTGGTTGTGTTGCCGCCAAAACACGTTAAAGGGTGGAGAAATTCGGGAAAATTTCGAAAAAACTACGTGAGGATGTATTAAAAGGAGTGGTTTGGTGGTGGCAGATTATGGAAATGAAGCTAACAATTGTTTGATGAAGAAATAATGACGTTAAAACCTGTGGGAAGCGGCTAAAAATGATCGGTGATGTGAGAAAAACGGAAATGGAAATAAAGCAAAAGTTATTAAAACTGCCGAAAGGGTTGTTTAATAGCTAAAAGGAACTGTTTGTGGACTGGAAACGGTGGATTTTATAGCAGCAAAGCGGGAAAAAAATTTTTTTGGTTATGGTTTCGAAGTGATTTACGTATTATTACGTATTATTGAGTGTATATCGACGGGATAAAATTGTATACTGGATTACGGTAAAAAAGGGAGAAGGTGAGTAGAAAGTGAAACTGCTGGCAAAAACAGGAGGAGGAAATAAGACGACAGAAAAGACTTCGTATAAAGAATACGTAAATCACTTCGAAACCATAACCAAAAAAAAATTTTTTTCCCGCTTTGCTGCTATAAAATCCACCGTTTCCAGTCCACAAACAGTTCCTTTTAGCTATTAAACAACCCTTTCGGCAGTTTTAATAACTTTTGCTTTATTTCCATTTCCGTTTTTCTCACATCACCGATCATTTTTAGCCGCTTCCCACAGGTTTTAACGTCATTATTTCTTCATCAAACAATTGTTAGCTTCATTTCCATAATCTGCCACCACCAAACCACTCCTTTTAATACATCCTCACGTAGTTTTTTCGAAATTTTCCCGAATTTCTCCACCCTTTAACGTGTTTTGGCGGCAACACAACCACCTAACCTTTATGCACATCATTATCTACCTACACAAGTTCACCACAGGATCAACATAGCCCAGCCCTAACCAACCCTTTTTCGCCTTTTTTCACACCAGATCTCCATTTGCTCTCTAATTTTACCTTTATCTCTCCCCATATATTTTTTCATATTTATTTTCATTTTCATTTCAGCCTCGTGTTCCACTTTCCACCTTCTAGTACCATGTCACCCTCACAACACCTTCACAACGACCCCATTAAGTTTTATTTACATTCCCTCCGCAAACATGCCTTCGCCCTAGCCAGATTACACTCCCATATTTTATTTTCTCAGGCTTGTCTGACATTTGGCATCACCCCCAAAGGCCTCACACTTAAAGTTCCCATCTCTGGCTGCAACCCTTCTTTCCATCAGTCCCTATACCAGTTCCAAACCAAACAATCCATTGCCCTCACCCACCTAATCCTTCACCTACACATCCACTCAGCCAATCAACACGCCCATCAACTCCTATCCTTTATAAAAATCCTCAATCTTTCCTCTCCCACATCCACACCTGTTGTTCAGAGCATCCTCCTACAGGCCAACCGCAAATTAGAACAGCATGCCACCCTCCACCTTAAAAAACTATCCAATCTCCTGGTTTCCCACCTCCGGAAAGGCAACTCACTCACCCTTCACAACCTTTCCAGCAAACCTCAACCTCCTCTCATTGCACACAAACCCAGTCTCTCCCATCTACTCAATCTCCCACTTCCAGCTCCACTCCCTCCAAAACCTCAAAATTCCAATCAACGCAATCTGGAACCACAACACCCCAATTCAGTAGTTAACCTTTCCTCCAAACCTCTCTCCCAATCCGAAACCTCTGTCCTATCCAAAGGCCTCACCTTCAGCCCCACTCCCAGATTTAACCAAACAGCCCTCGTCAAAGATTTACTGTCCTACACCCGTACTCTCTGCTGGAAATATCACTTTGCCACGAAGAAAAATGATCCTAATCCTACTCCTAATGATCCAATTCCCCAAGACACTATCCAAATTGAACCATGCCTGGAACAGTTCCGTCCTCCGTCACAGCGGGACCCACCTCCTCTTCCTCAAAATCACCCTCTCCTAACCTTCCAGGAATTTCTGACTTCCAGCCTTGCCTCTCAATCCTTCTTAAAAAACCTTAATCCTACTCCCAACATCACCACTGCTGAAGCCCAGGCTATCCGTGATCTGAAGGCTGACCGATCCATCGTCATTCTTCCGGCGGACAAGGGTTCCACAACTGTGGTACTTGATCGTCGGGAGTATGTGGCTGAGGGACTGCGTCAGCTTTCAGACAACACTACTTACAAAGTTTGCCAAGGCAATCCCATTCCTGATGTCCAGGCGGAGCTTCAAGGAATCCTCAGAACCTTAGGCCCCCTACAAAACCTTTCACCCGATTCCATCAACCTCCTGACCCCACCAACACCCCGCACCCCTACCTTCTACCTTCTTCCCAAAATTCACAAACCCAATCATCCCGGCCGTCCCATTGTAGCTGGTTACCAAGCCCCCACCGAACGCATCTCTGCCTACGTAGATCAACACCTTCAACCCATTACATGCAGTCTCCCATCCTTCATCAAAGACACCAACCACTTTCTCAAACGCCTGGAATCCCTACCCAGTCTGTTACCCCCGGAAACCATCCTTGTAACCATTGATGCCACTTCCTTATACACAAATATTCCGCATGTCCAGGGCCTCGCTGCGATGGAGCACTTCCTTTCACGCCGATCACCTGCCGCCCTACCTAAAACCTCTTTCCTCATTACCTTAGCCAGCTTCATCCTGACCCACAACTTCTTCACTTTTGAAGGCCAGACATACCAACAATTAAAGGGAACAGCCATGGGTACCAGGATGGCCCCCTCGTATGCCAACCTATTCATGGGTCGCTTAGAGGAAGCCTTCCTGGTTACCCAGGCCTGCCAACCCGAAGTTTGGTACAGATTTATTGATGACATTTTCGTGATCTGGACTCACAGTGAAGAAGAACTCCAGAATTTCCTCTCCAACCTTAACTCCTTTGGTTCCATCAGATTCACCTGGTCCTACTCCAAATCCCATGCCACTTTCCTTGACGTTGACCTCCACCTGTCCAATGGCCAGCTTCACACGTCCGTCCACATTAAACCCACCAACAAGCAACAGTACCTCCATTATGACAGCTGCCACCCATTCCACATCAAACGGTCCCTTCCCTACAGCCTTGGTCTTCGTGGCAAACGAATCTGCTCCAGTCCGGAATCCTTGAACCATTACACCAACAACCTGAAAACAGCTTTTGCATCCCGTAACTACCCTCCCGACCTGGTACAGAAGCAAATAACCAGAGCCACATCCTCATCTCCTCAAACCCGGAACCTTCCACAGAAGAACCCCAAAAGTGCCCCACTTGTGACGGGATACTTTCCGGGACTGGATCAGATTCTGAATGTGGCTCTCCAGCAGGGATACGACTTCCTCAAATCCTGCCCTGAAATGAGATCCATCCTTCATGAAATCCTCCCCACTCCACCAAGAGTGTCTTTCCGCCGTCCACCTAACCTTCGCAACCTCTTAGTTCATCCCTATGAAATCCCCAAACCACCTTCCCTACCCTCTGGCTCCTACCCCTGTAACCGCCCCCGGTGTAAAACCTGTCCCATGCACCCTCCCACCACCACCTATTCCAGTCCTGTAACCCGGAAGGTGTACACGATCAAAGGCAGAGCCACGTGTGAAAGCACCCACGTGATTTACCAACTGACCTGCCTACACTGTGAAGCGTTCTATGTGGGAATGACCAGCAACAAACTGTCCATTCGCATGAATGGACACAGGCAGACAGTGTTTGTTGGTAATGAGGATCACCCTGTGGCTAAACATGCCTTGGTGCACGGCCAGCACATCTTGGCACAGTGTTACACCGTCCGGGTTATCTGGATACTTCCCACTAACACCAACCTGTCAGAACTCCGGAGATGGGAACTTGCCCTTCAGCATATCCTTTCTTCTCGCTATCCGCCAGGCCTCAATCTCCGCTAATTTCTAATTTCAATTTGCCGCCGCTCATACCTCACCTGTCTTTCAACTTCATCTTTGCCTCTGTACATCTGCCCCGACTGACATCTCTGCCCAAACTCTTTGCCTTTACAAATGTCTGCTTGTGTCTGTGTATGTGTGGATGGATATGTGTGTGTGTGCGAGTGTATACCTGTCCTTTTTTCCCTTTTTTCCCCCTAAGGTAAGTCTTTCCACTCCCGGGATTGGAATGACTCCTTACCCTCTCCCTTAAAACCCATATCCTTTTGTCTTTCCTTCTCCGTCCCTCTTTCCTGACGAGGCAACCATTGGTTGCGAAAGCTAGAATTTTGTGTGTATGTTTGTGTTTGTTTGTGTGTCTATCGACCTGCCAGCGCTTTTGTTTGGTAAGTTTCATCATCTTTCTTTTTAGATATATTTTTCCCACGTGGAATGTTTCCCTCTATTATATATATATATATATATATATATATATATATATATATATATATATAAAAACAAAGATGAGGTGACTTACCGAACGAAAGCGCTGGCAGGTCGATAGACACACAAACAAACACAAATATACACACAAAATTCAAGCTTTCACAACAAACTGTTGCCTCATCAGGAAAGAGGGAAGGAGAGGGAAGGACGAAAGGATGTGGGTTTTAAGGGAGAGGGTAAGGAGTCATTCAAATCCCGTGAGCGGAAAGACTTACCTTAGGGGAAAAAAAAGACGGGTATACACTCGCACACACACACATATCCATCCACACATATACAGACACAAGCAGACAGACATATTTAAAGACAAAGAGTTTGGCCTTGAGCTCTGCCCAAACTCTTTGTCTTTAAAAATGTCTGCTTGTGTCTGTATATGTGTGGATGGATATGTGTGTGTGTGCGAGTGTATACCCGTCCTTTATTCCCCCTAAGGTAAGTCTTTCCACTCCCGGGATTGGAATGACTCCTTACCCTCTCCCTTAAAACCCACATCCTTTCATCCTTCCCATTCCTTCCCTCTTTCCTGATGAGGCAACAATTTGTTGTGAAAGCTTGAATTTTGTGTGTATGTTTGTGTTTGTTTGTGTGTCTATCGAAGTGCCAGTGCTTTCGTTTGGCAAGTCACATAATCTTTGTTTTTTTTAATATATATATATATAAAACAAAGATGATGTGACTTACCAAACGAAAGCGCTGGCCCGTCGATAGACACACAAACAAACACAAATATACACACAAAATTCTAGCTTTCGCAACCAACCGTTGCTTCATCAGGAAAGAGGGAAGGAGAGTGAAAGACAAAAGGATGTGGGTTTTAAATGAGAGGGTAAGGAGTCATTCCAATCCTGGGAGCGGAAAGACTTACCTTAGGGGGAAAAAAGGACGGGTATACACTCGCACACACACACACATATCCATCCACACATATACAGACACAAGCAGATATATTAAAAGGCAAAGAGTTTGGGCAGAGATGTCAGTCGAGGTGGAAGTGCAGAGGCAAAGATGTTGTTGAATGACAGGTGAGGTTTGAGTAGCGGCAACTTGAAATTAGCGGAGATGGAGGCCTGGTGGATAACGGGAAGAGAGGATATATTGAAGATCAAGTTCCCATCTCCAGAGTTCAGAAGGGTTGGTGTTAGTGGGAAGTATCCAGATAACCCGGACGGTGTAACACTGTGCCAAGATGTGCTGGCCAAGCACCAAGGTGTGTTTAGCCACAGGGTGATCCTCATTACCAACAAACACTGTCTGCCTGTGTCCATTCATGCGAATGGACAGATTGTTGCTGGTCATTCCCACATGGAATGCATCACAGTGTAGGCAGGTCAGTTGGTAAATCACGTGGGTGCTCTCACACATGGCTCTGCCTTTGATCGTGTACACCTTCCGGGTTACAGGACTGGAGTAGGTGGTGGTGGGAGGGTGCATGGGACAGGTTTTACACTGGGGGCGGTTACAAGGGTAGGAGCCAGAGGGTAGGGAAGAAGGTTTGGGGATTTCATAGGGATGAATTAAGAGGTTACGAAGGTTAGGTGGACAGCGGAAAGACACTCTTGGTGGAGTGGGGAGGATTTCATGAAGGATGGATCTCATTTCAGGGTAGCATTTGAGGAAGTCGTATCCCTGCTGGAGAGCCACATTCAGAGTCTGATCCAGTCCCGGAAAGTAGCCTGTCACAAGTGGTGCACTTTTGTGGTTCTTCTGTGGGAGTTTCTGGGTTTGCGAGGATGAGGAAGTGGCTCTGGTTATTTGCTTCTGTACCAGGTCGGGAGGGTAGTTGCGGGATGCGAAAGCTGTTGTCAGGTTGTTGGTGTAATGGTTCAGGGATTCCGGACTGGAGCAGATTCATTTGCCACGAAGACCTAGGCTGTAGGGAAGGGACCGTTTGATGTGGAATGGGTGGCAGCTATCATAATGGAGGTACTGTTGTTTGTTGGTGGGTTTGATGTGGACGGACGTGTGAAGCTGGTCATTGGACAGGTGGAGGTCAACGTCAAGGAAAGTGGCATGGGATTTGGAGTAGGACCAGGTGAATCTGATGGAATAAAGGAGTTGAGGTTGGAGAGGAAATTCTGGAGTTCTTCCACACTGTGCGTCCAGATCATGAAGATGTCATCAATAAATCTGTACCAAACTTTGGGTTGGCAGGCCTGGGTAACCAAGAAGGCTTCCTCTGAGTGACCCATGAATAGGTTGGCGTACGAGGGGGCCATCCTGGTACCCATGGCTGTTCTCTTTAATTGTTGGTATGTCTGGCCTTCAAAAGTGAAGAAGTTGTGGGTCAGGATGAAGCTGGCTAAGGTAATGAGGAAAGAGGTTTTAGGTAGGGTGTCTCGCGTCCGTCGGCCGTCGTAATTTAATGTATATATTATTATTGATATTATTATTTTTTTGATTTGTTGCCGACTTACGTGGTGGGCCTTAATAAAAATGATATTTAAGTTGAACAATGTAATAAACTTTTCATATAAATTTCCTCGGCTAGTCAGTTGACGTTAAAGCAAAAGATCTTTAGTTATTAATTACAATTGCGGCCCACACACGCGCGAGAGTATTTTCTTACCTCCGTTAACCATTGTATTGTAGTCAGAGTCCTGGCTCTGGGTCTCGGCTATGGTACTGAAAATAAGAATCTTAAAGCTAAGTATTTCTGCAACTTCGTGCGGCTGTGGAGAAAAATTAATATTATGCTAATAGCGGGCGAGTTTTCCGCTTCCGCTAATTTTTCATAAGTTAATATCGCCACGTAATGGCGTCGTTGGCTGCATCGGTCGCTGCGATTGTTGAGCTGTAAATTACTTGAATGCAGGTTAATTCAAGGAAGGCGGACATGAAATCGGGATCACCTCTTACAAATTAAAAGTGGACAATAATATAAAATCAGTATATTATATGCTTAACTCATACAAATATGCTTACATTCGTCAGCACACGCAAGATGTCCCTCTAGACACATTCAAGACAAAAGAGGAAGTGAGGTCGACTAAAAAATTAACAAAAGAGTGTAACTTGTCGTCTCTTTAGATCATTCTGTCATAAATTATTTCTTTGCAATCTAAACCTACACAGAGAAATTATTATTTTACGGCTACATGATAAAAAAAATCTCTTACAAATTATGAATGTCTTCTTTATAAATATTGTCTTTTCGTAATATGGCACTGGGGACGCTATATTGCCCCCCGAAATGTTTATGTCATAAAAAATGTTCGTGTTTTTGACATAAATATTTCCTCTTTCATGTCCACCGTGTCCACACGCAGATTTTTCTTTCACAGTTTACATATGTCACATCGTATATTTAAAGCGTTAAATTACTGAGGTGTGTTGTCCACAAAGTGTAATACAGATGAGGTTCAAGGTATACAACCACGAGCTAGTCCGGAATATTTGAAGTCCCAGGGGTGTCAACTGTTCGCTCCCCATTTGGCGCGGCCGTAGGGAAACCTGGGGAAAACCTCGGCGGAGCGACAGACTAACTGCTTTGGTCACTTTCACTTAATTGTTTCTGGAATGTCATTGGAGTACAGGATGTGCATACAAATATTTTTGTTGCACTATGCAAAAAATGAGGTCATTAAAACAATTGATTGCGGTGTCGTTGATGATCTACGCCGCAACGTTTGGCTCGCGACGGCATCGGTTGGTGTGTTCGGTGCTCGGCGTTCGCGGCGGCTGCGGAGAGGTCAACGCCCGCTCGACGCCAGCGTGTGTCTCGCCGTCGCGGAACGTCAGAATCAGCTGATCGGCTGCACCGTTGGCGATGCGCTTCTGTCTCGGCCGGGCGTGGCGGAGTGGGATGATATCCGCGCTGCGCTCTTGTTGGCAGGAGTCAGCTCTGCTACGCATCTCCGACGTAGTACATGAAACACACACACAACCAACGTAATATTTGTTTCCCGCTTCAGATGGTTACGCTAGTGGGAAAGGAGCATTTATTAGTGCGGCAGTTGTTGTTAAGTTTTCGCCAGTTTCCGAGTGTCAAGCTAGCACTGTCTTGCAGAAAACATGACATGGACCTTCTCCCGTGAATGCAGTTTTGATGCAATACTGTTTCCATTACACGTCAGTTTTTGTCTTGATAAAATTATTTATGTTTTCGCCGCACTCGCAGGCACTGGTGAGTGTCCCAATACGAGCTTAGCACAAACATTCGCCGTTTCTGCGGTCGCTGTTTTGCAACAGTCCACGCATCGCATTCCAATCTCGCATTATTGTGCTCACTGAAACTACAGTCTGTCCCAAAAATATTGACTGTGGGTTCACTTCACGTTAACAGTTCACATTTATAGGCAAATTCACAGTTTTTCGTGCGTAATATTGGCGTTTGGCGTCTTCACCGCTGTTGAACGTTCAATACTAGCACTTCACTGTCCATATCACAGTTTCACCTTCACAGTTTTTCACACTGCTTAAAGTAACTGTTTCGATTAGTTCACAAACACTAATGTATTTCATTCAGTCTGAACTGGATTTTGGCTAGTGCTGGATTTTACCAGTCTCTCGCACTAATTATCTCTTTTTATTTTCCATTTAGAGTCGTACTTGCCTTCAGATTTTTTGACTATACAATTGTATTTCCGTCTCATCTGAGGTAAGTCCCCATGTCATGTCTGCCCACTCATTGCGTACTTGCTCTCCAGAGCCAGGCTCGACTTTACAAAACCTTGCCTCTCGCATTATTGTACACATTTTATAATCTAGGCCTAGCGTGCAAGTTCCTAGATTAATGTTAGATTTGTGACTTTTGTTTGCACTACACATTTGTGCAAATCTCTGCCTTAGCAGATGGCAATATATTTTAACAGTGCTTAGCGGTAGTCGCGTTTATTGATTTGCTTTGTACCTTGTCCACAACACATGAGGTACCTTGGGTGATGTACACCCTGCACTCATGTTGTTTAGTAAATTATGATTGAGCATATTTCAAGATCGGTATAGACATAAATACATAGAACAACATATACACTATAATATTAAATTTTCATAAGTTTTATTACTACTACAGTTCAAAAATATTCATGACACACTAATGAAAAATTCTTTCATCGTTACATGCTATTGAATTTTCTCTTTTTTTAATTTTTTTTTTTTTAGCGTTTTTCAACATGAAATTTTTAACATATTCTTAAACCTACGTTCATTTTTTTTCTTCAAAATGCAATTGCTTAAAAATACTATTATTCCTTAACATCTACAAAATTGAATCGCACTAATCTTGTGTGCCTCATTGTCTTTAAATATTACACTAAAATCGGAACATTTACACACAGAAAAAATACACTATAAACTTAACCTACTACACATATGTAAACGTTGCTCTACTGAGCAAACTTCTTTAAGTCTTTGTAAGTATTTTTTCTTATTTCCTTGGTAACTGCCTCCTTATTTGACCACGGAATGGTGTAGTTTGCGTGACAGAAAGTATCGTGAGGTACCACTTCGATGTTATAGGTGTAGCCCTCGATAACACCGGGTTTTTCCGAAAACACATTCTCATAATCTGTAAGTAGCTGAGTCAATTCGTTTTGTTGTGCTTCAGTCAAATGTTCTGACTCCCTAACTTTCATGGCTATCAGTTTCCTTTTTTCCTCTCTGTCTTCAGTAATAAACTCCTTACAACATGCTTGTCTTGTACTTAAGTCAGAATATAAATTCATTACCTGTATTCCTTCGAATCTCGTTTGAAAGCTCCGGCAATATTTACCGTGCACTTCCCGTGTCCTCAACAACGGCAAAATTACACGTCTATCCTCATTCATAAGGCTTACCTCCCCGCACAAGAGGTCGATTTTTGCGTCCCTCTGGCGTAAAAATTCCATCCCCAGGATGCAAGCAACACCTAATCCCTTAACTACTAGGAACGAGCTTTTCATTGCTTCATTTCCTACCGTAAACTCGACCTGCACCTGGTGCTTTATGATATGAGATTGTGCACCTATTGCACCTGTAACACGACAATTCTTCACTGGCAATACTGGTATTCTATTATTTTGACTCAAGTACTTGTAAAAATTTGCGCTCATGACATTGGTTGACGCACCGGTATCGACTATGATGTGTATTGGTGCTCCATACATATCTGCTTGCAATATAGCCTGCACAACACTTTTGTCGGTTCGGTTACATGTCTGCGGTATGTCTACAAGTTCCTTTTCTATTTTTGTTCCTTCATTGTATCTCAGCATACAAAGTTTATGGCTGTCATCTGTGAATGTGCCCTCACTACACCATCCTGCAGCCAACAACGGAGAGCGTATTGTGGCTGTCTTTAGTTTAACGGATGAGCATTAGTGGGTTGACAGTTGTCTGTCACTTCCACTAACCTCACATTGTGGTTCTGGTTGTTGTTGTTGCTACTGTTGGGTTGGCCGCCCTGCCTCCCCGATGGTGTATTTTGATATTGTGTATGGCTCTGGTTTTGCGGTGGTCGGTTGTAACTCCCTGACATATTCTGTGACGGACCTGGGTTGGCGTTCCATTGTGGCGCTGTGTTTTGTTGCCACTGTGGTGTCGGTTCGTTACGACCACGCCACTGGTTTCGGTTGTTCCGCCATTGCGGATTGCCGTTACCATTATGTCCATTACTCATGCGTCCATCATGATGTCTCTTTCGATTTTCACGATTATAACCGTTGCCGTTATAACCATTGCTATTGTTTGTGCCTCGATTCTGTTGCCGGTGCTCTTGCCTATTCCCGTTACCATTTGGTACTAAGTTACTACCGTTACTGTGGCTGCTATTGTAATCGGCTTTGTGTTGATTATAGCCTGCATGGTTCCACTTGTTTTCGGTTTTCATATCTTCGATCAATAGGTCAACAGAATCCACTATTTCCATGAATTGTTCTATATCGTATTCCGGCACATTGATGAAATATCTTTTAATTTCACTGGGCAACTTCATTTTTATTAATCTGATTATATCACGATCGGACATTGGCTCGTCCCAGTACCTGGTTTTGTTTATATACTTTTCGAAATATTTGCGTAACGTTCCCATCTTAGGATTGTACATTTCTGGACTGTACAACTCCTTTCGTAGTCTTTCTTGGACGCTATCGGACCAGAATTTTTGCAAGAATGCACCTTCAAACTGTTGCATCGTTAGACATTTTTCGGACACGTCGGTGGCCCACAGTGCCGCGTCACCTTGAATAAAGGAGACCACGAACTGTATTCTTTGTCTTTCCGTCCATGTCCTGGGAAACACATTCCTGAAGCTCTTAATAAATACAACAGGGTGGACATTTCGTTTTTCGCTATTGAAGGGTTGGAATGTCCTGTGTTTTATTACATTGTCCTCTTTTTTGCATGTCTGATTGCTACATTCTGGGACATTCATCACTTCGTGATGTGCGCTGCACGGTATCGCATGTTGTTCGTGCTCATAATTTGCATTAGGTTGCGGTTGCGCACTCGCACCCTGGCTACCGTCAGCGTTATTATAGTAATCAGTGCGCGAAGTCGGATTCATGATCTGTCCGCCACTGTTTACATTGCTTTCCAACGCAGACAGTCTCCGCGCGACCTCCTGTTGCCAATTTGGCAACTCCGCTGTCACACGGGACTTGATCTGTGTTAATTCGGCACGTAGTGCGGCAGCGCTAGCGTCAATATTTACACTCGCGGCCGCAGTCGCTTGTTCTACAGCTGTTTTTACATCGCTTTCAATCTTTGCAGATATCTCGCGATCCTTTACTTCTAGCCATTCATTTAATTCTTTTTCTACTTTTTGAGCTTGCACTTCCAAATATGCGTCAATACTTTTCCGTGCATCTATCTCCACATTATCCACGCGGTTGGTTAAAGTCTGGACATTGTCTTCAAGCCTAGCCTGCGATATCTGTAATTTTTGCATCTCTCCGGCTAAGCTTTGCACAAGATCGGGTATTTCTTTGCACGCGTCCCGCATCTCGGCAAGTTCGCTTTGGATACTGTCGAGTTTTGCTTCACTGCGCTGCTCTTGCTCTATGAGCTTTTGCGTTAATTTTTTCTCCTGCTCATGGAACATCTGAGCCAGTTTTTCGTCTCTTTGTTTTTCCCTCTGTTCTGACATTCTTTCCTTTTCCCTTTCTTTCAGTTCTCTTTGTTGCTCTTGCTCATGGAGCATCTGAGCCAGTTTCTGATCTCTTTCTTCTAACCTGCGCAGAAATTCTGCAAATGGGTCTGCAATCGGTGAGCATACTGCTGCCCCGCTTAATCTAGCACTCGATTGGCCCCCCTGCCCAGGCAGTGGAGTTGTTACTCTATTCCCATTCTGCTGTGGAGCGTCATTCACCGTCCACAGATCCTCGCCCCCCGCTCCGGAAATTATGTTATCCGAGGCGGTGGCTTGGGATTCGTTTACGTATTGCAAATGATCCTCACTTTCCATATTAACAGAATTTTGTTCTTCTGGTACGGATGCTTTAGGTTGTCCTATCTTACCCATACTAAATTCACTTTAAGCCACTGACAAATCTTTAACACTGATACACACACGATTAATTATCCCCTCCAAAAATAAACACATAAATACACAAAACGAATAATTATCCCTCCAAAAATAAACACACAAAAACACAAAACACCGAAGGTATCTCATGTGCACATGGGTTCGATATTCCGCACAGAGCTACACAGGATGCTTGCACAATAGGCCTTACCTTACTTATTTTTCTTTCTCGCAATCCTTTTTCTTTTCTACACTTTTTCCTCTCCAGATCTCCTCAGGGTGTGGTTTTGTTGTTGTACATGTAAAAGAATTCATACAAGCATTAATATTTTACAACAATTAGACACATACATAATTACATTCATTACAATAGAATCATATTAATCGGGCCCCACGTTGGGCGCCAATCTCGCGTCCGTCGGCCGTCGTAATTTAATGTATATATTATTATTGTTATTATTATTTTTTTGATTTGTTGCCGACTTACGTGGTGGGCCTTAATAAAAATGATATTTAAGTTGAACAATGTAATAAACTTTTCATATAAATTTCCTCGGCTAGTCAGTTGACGTTAAAGCAAAAGATCTTTAGTTATTAATTACAATTGCGGCCCACACACGCGCGAGAGTATTTTCTTACCTCCGTTAACCATTGTATTGTAGTCAGAGTCCTGGCTCTGGGTCTCGGCTATGGTACTGAAAATAAGAATCTTAAAGCTAAGTATTTCTGCAACTTCGTGCGGCTGTGGAGAAAAATTAATATTATGCTAATAGCGGGCGAGTTTTCCGCTTCCGCTAATTTTTCATAAGTTAATATCGCCACGTAATGGCGTCGTTGGCTGCATCGGCCGCTGCGATTGTTGAGCTGTAAATTACTTGAATGCAGGTTAATTCAAGGAAGGCGGACATGAAATCAGGATCACCTCTTACAAATTAAAAGTGGACAATAATATAAAATCAGTATATTATATGCTTAACTCATACAAATATGCTTACATTCGTCAGCACACGCAAGATGTCCCTCTAGACACATTCAAGACAAAAGAGGAAGTGAGGTCGACTAAAAAATTAACAAAAGAGTGTAACTTGTCGTCTCTTTAGATCATTCTGTCATAAATTATTTCTTTGCAATCTAAACCTACACAGAGAAATTATTATTTTACGGCTACATGATAAAAAAAATCTCTTACAAATTATGAATGTCTTCTTTATAAATATTGTCTTTTCGTAATATGGCACTGGGGACGCTATAGGTGGCAGGTGATCAGCATGAAAGGAAGTGCTCCATTGCAGCAAGGCCCTGGACATGTGGGATATTTGTGTATAAGGAAGTAGCATAAATGGTTACATGGATGGTTTCGGAGGGTAACAGATTGGGTAAGGATTCCAGGCGTTCGAGAAAGTGGTTGGAGTCTTTGTTGAAGAATGGGAGACTGCATGTAATGGGTTGAAGGTGTTGATCTACGTAGGCAGAGATACGTTCTGTGGGGGCTTGGTAACCAGCTACAATGGGGCGGCCGGGATGATTGGGTTTGTGAATTTTAGGAAGAAGGTAGAAGGTAGGGGTGCGGGGTGTCGGTGGGGTCAGGAGGTTGATGGAGTCAGGTGAAAGGTTTTGTAGGGGGCCTAAGGTTCTGAGGATTCCTTGAAGCTCCGCCTGGACATCAGGACTGGGATTACCTTGGCAAACTTTGTATGTGGTGTTGTATGAAAGCTGACGCAGTCCCTCAGCCACATACTCCCGACAATCAAGTACCACGGTCATGGAACCCTTGTCCGCCGGAAGAATGACGATGGATCGGTCAGCCTTCAGATCACGGATAGCCTGGGCTTCAGCAGTGGTGATGTTGGGAGTAGGATTAAGGTTTTTTAAGAAGGATTGAGAGGCAAGGCTGGAAGTCAGAAATTCCTGGACGGTTTGGAGAGGGTGATTTTGAGGAAGAGGAGGTGGGTCCCCCTGTGACGGAGGACGGAACTGTTCCAGGCAGGGTTCAATTTGGATAGTGTCTTGGGGAGTTGGATCATTAGGAGTAGTATTAGGATCATTTTTCTTCGTTGCAAAGTGATATTTCCAGCAGAGAGTACGAGTGTAGGACAGTAAATCTTTGATGAGGGCTGTTTGGTTGAATCTGGGAGTGGGGCTGAAGGTGAGGCCTTTGGATAGGACAGAGGTTTCGGATTGGAAGAGAGGTTTGGAGGAAAGGTTAACTACTGAATTAGGGTGCTGTGGTTCCAGATTGTGTTGATTGGAATTTTGAGGTTTTTCGAGGGAGTGGAGCTGGAAGTGGGAGATTGAGTAGATGGGAGAGAGTGGGTTTGTGTGAAATGAGAGGAGGTTGAGGTTTGCTGGAAAGGTTGTGAAGGGTGAGTGAGTTGCGTTTCCGGAGGTGGAAAACCAGGAGATTGGATAGTTTTTTGAGGTGAGGGGTGGCATGCTGTTCTAATTTGCGGTTGGCCTGTAGGAGGATGCTTTGAACAGCCGGTGTGGATGTGGGAGAGGAAAGATTGAGGACTTTTATTAAGGATAGGAGTTGACGGGTGTGTTCATTGGCTGAGTTGATGTGTAGGAGAAGGATTAGATGGGTGAGGGCAATGGATTGTTCAGTTTGGAACTGGTATAGGGACTGATGGAAAGAAGGGTTACAGCCAGAGATGGGAGCTTTAAGTGTGAGGCCTTTGGGGGTAAGGCCAAATGTCAGACAAGCCTGAGAAAATAAAATATGTGAGCGTAATCTGGCTAGGGTGAAGGCATGTTTGCGGAGGGAATGTAAATAAAACTTAATGGGGTCATTGTGGGGGTGTTGTGAGGGTGACATGGTATTAGAAGGTGGAAGGTGTAACATGAGGCTGAAATGAAAATGAAAATAAAATATATGGGGAGAGACAAAGGTGAACTAGAAAGTAACTGGAGATCTGTTGTGAGAAAAGGCGAAAAAGTGTTGGTTAAAGCTGGGCTATGTTGATCCTGTGGTGAACTTGGGTTTGTAGACAACGATGTGCACAATGGTTAGGTGGTTGTGTTGCCACCAAAACACGTAAAGGATGGAGAAATTCGAGAAAATTTCGAAAAAACTGCGTGTAAATGTAATAAAAGGAGTGGTTTTATGGTGGGAGATTATGAAAATGAGGCTAACAATTGTCTTGCACAGAAATAATGAAGTTAAAACCTGTGGGAAGCGGCTAAAAATGGTCAGTGATGTGGGAAAAATGGAAATGGAAATAAAGCGAAAGTTATCAGAACTAGCCGAAATGGTTGTTAAATAGGTGAAAGGAACTGTGTGTGAACCAGAAATGGTGGATTTCATAGCAGCGGTAGTGTTGAAAGCGGAAAAAATTTTTTTTGGTTATGGTTTGGAAGTGGGTGACGTATTATTGAGTACACTCCTGGAAATTGAAATAAGAACACCGTGAATTCATTGTCCCAGGAAGGGGAAACTTTATTGACACATTCCTGGGGTCAGATACATCACATGATCACACTGACAGAACCACAGGCACATAGACACAGGCAACAGAGCATGCACAATGTCGGCACTAGTACAGTGTATATCCACCTTTCGCAGCAATGCAGGCTGCTATTCTCCCATGGAGACGATCGTAGAGATGCTGGATGTAGTCCTGTGGAACGGCTTGCCATGCCATTTCCACCTGGTGCCTCAGTTGGACCAGCATTCGTGCTGGACGTGCAGACCGCGTGAGACGACGCTTCATCCAGTCCCAAACATGCTCAATGGGGGACAGATCCAGAGATCTTGCTGGCCAGGGTAGTTGACTTACACCTTCTAGAGCACGTTGGGTGGCACGGGATACATGCGGATATGCATTGTCCTGTTGGAACAGCAAGTTCCCTTGCCGGTCTAGGAATAGTAGAATGATGGGTTCGATGACGGTTTGGATGTACCATGTACTATTCAGTGTCCCCTCGACGATCACGAGTGGTGTACGGACAGTGTAGGAGATCGCTCCCCACACCATTATGCCGGGTGTTGGCCCGGTGTGCCTCGGTCGTATGCAGTCCTGATTGTGGCGCTCACCTGCACGGCGCCAAACACGCATACGACCTTTATTGGCACCAAGGCAGAAGCGACTCTCATCGCTGAAGACGACACATCTCCATTCGTCCCTCCATTCACGCCTGTCGCGACACCACTGGAGGCGGGCTGCACGATGTTGGAGCGTGAGCGGAAGATGGCCTGACGGTGTGCTGGACCGTAGCCCAGCTTCATGGATATGGTTGCGAATGGTCCTCGCCGATACCCCAGGAGCAACAGTGTCCCTAATTTGCTGGGAAGTGGCGGTGCGGTCCCCTACGGCACTGCGTAGGATCCTACGTTCTTGGCGTGCATCCGTGCGTCGCTGCGGTCCGGTCCCAGGTCGACGGGCACGTGCACCTTCCGCCGACCACTGGCGACAACATCGATGTACTGTGGAGACCTCATGCCCCACGTGTTGAGCAATTCGGCGGTACGTCCACCCGGCCTCCCGCATGCCCACTATACGCCCTCGCCCAAAGTCCGTCAACTGCACATACGGTTCACGTCCACGCTGTCGCGGCATGCTACCAGTGTTAAAGACTGTGATGGAGCTCCGTATGCCATGGCAAACTGGCTGAAACTGACGGTGGCGGTGCACAAATGCTGCGCAGCTAGCGCCATTCGACGGCCAACACCGCGGTTCCTGGTGTGTCCGCTGTGCCGTGCGTGTGATCATTGCTTGTACAGCCCTCTCGCAGTGTCCGGAGCAAGTATGGTGGGTCTGACACACCGGTGTCAATGTGTTCTTTTTTCCATTTCCAGGAGTGTATATATAGGCAGGATAAAATTGTATAGCAGATTACGGTAAAAAATAGAAGGTGAATACAAAGTGAAACTACTGGGAAAAACAGAAAGTGAAAATAAGACGACAGAAAAGATTTCGATATGCAACAGTGACAATAACAAACGTAATTGTTGGGTTCAAATTAATGATATGAATATAATAGAGGGAAACACTCCACGTGGGAAAGATATATCTAAAAACAAATATGATGTGACTTACCAAACGAAAGTGCTGGCACGTCGATAGACACACAAACAAACACAAATATGCACACAAAATTCTAGCTTTTGCAACCAACGGTTGCTTCGTCAGGAAAGAGGGAAGGAGAGGGAAAGACGAAGGGATGTGGGTTTTAAAGGAGTGGGTAAGGAGTCATTCCAATCCGGGAAGCGGAAAGACTTACCTTAGGGGGAAAAAAGGTCGGGTTTACACTCGCACACATATCCATCAGCACATACACAGACACAAGCAGACATATTAAAAGGCAAAGAGTTTGGGCAGAGATGTCAGTCGAGGCGGAAGTGCAGAGGAAAAGATGTTGTTGAATGACAGGTGAGGTTTGAGTGGCAGCAACTTGAAATTAGCGGAGATTGAGGCCTGGTAGATAACGGGAAGAGAGGATATATTGAAGAGCAAGTTCCCAATTCCGGATCTCAGAAGGGTTGGTGTTAGTGGGAAGTATCCAGATAACCCGGACGGTGTAGCACTGTGCCAAGATGTGCTGGCCGTGCACCAAGGCATGTCTAGCCACAGGGTGATCCTCATTACCAACAAACACTGTCTGCCTGTGTCCATTCACGCGAATGGACAGATTGTTGCTGGTCATTCCCACATAGAATGCGTCACAGTGTAGGCAGGTCAGTTGGTAAATCACGTGGGTGCTTTCACATGTGGCTCTGCCTTTGATCGTGTACACTTTCCGGGTTACAGGACTGGAGTAGATGGTGGTGGGAGGGTGCATGGGACAGGTTTTACACCATGGGCTGTTACAAGGGTAGGAGCCAGAGGGTAGGGAAGAAGGTTTGGGGATTTCATAGGGATGAACTAAGAGGTTACGATGGTTAGGTGGACAGCGGAAAGACACTCTTGGTGGAGTGGGGAGGATTTCATGAAGGATGGATCTCATTTCAGGGCAGGATTTGAGGAAGTCGTATCCCTGCTGGAGAGCCACATTCAGAGTCTGATCCAGTCCTGGAAAGTGTCCTGTCACAATTGGGGCACTTTTGTGGTTCTTTATCAACCTCCTGACCCCACCGACACCCCGCACCCCTACCATCTACCTTCTTCCTAAAATTCACAAACCCAATCATCCCGGCCGTCCCATTGTAGCTGATTACCAAGCCTACACAGAACGTATCTCTGCCTACATAGATCAACACCTTCAACCCATTACATGCAGTCTCCCATCCTTCATCAAAGACACCAACCACTTTCTCGAACGCCTGGAATCCTTACCCAATCTGTTACCACCGGAAGCCATCCTTGTAACCATTTATGCTACTTCCTTGTACACAAATATCCCACACGTCCAGGGCCTCGCTGCGATGGAGCACTTCCTTTCATGCCGATCACCTGCCACCCTATCTAAAACCTCTTCCCTCATTACCTTAGCCAGCTTCATCCTGACCCACAACTTCTTCACTTTTGGAGTCCAGACATACCAACAATTAAAGGGAACAGCCATGGGTACCAGGATGGCCCCCTCGTACGCCAATTTATTTATGGGTCGCTTAGAGGAAGCCTTCTTGGTTACCCAGGCATGCCAATCCAAAGTTTGGTACAGATTTATTCATGACATCTTCATGATCTGGACTCACAGTGAAGAAGAACTCCAGAATTTCCTCTCCAACCTCAACTCCTTTAGTTCCATCAGATTCACCTGGTCCTACTCCAAATCCCATGCCACTTTCCTTGACGTTGACCTCCACCTGTCCAATGGCCAGCTTCACACGTCCGTCCACATCAAACCCACCAACAAACAACAGTACCTCCATTATGACAGCTGCCACCCATTCCACATCAAATGATCCCTCCCCTACAGCCTAGGTCTTCGTGGCAAACGAATCTGCTCCAGTCCAGAATCCCTGAACCATTACACCAACAACCTGACAACAGCTTTCGCATCCCGCAACTACCCTCCCGACCTGGTACAGAAGCAAATAACCAGAGCCACTTCCTCATCCTCTCAAACCCAGAAACTCCCACAGAAGAATCACAAAAGTGCCCCACTTGTGACAGGATACTTTCCGGGACTGGATCAGACTCTGAATGTGGCTCTCTAGCAGGGATACTTCTTCCTCAAATCCTGCCCTGAAATGAGATCCATCATTCATGAAATCCTCCCCACTCCACCAAGAGTGTCTTTCCGCCGTCCACCTATCCTTCGTAACCTCTTAATTCATCCCTATGAAATCCCCAAACCTTCTTCCCTACCCTCTGGCTCCTACCCTTGTAACTGCCCCCGGTGTAAAACCTGTCCCATGCACCCTCCCACCACCACCTACTCCAGTCCTGTAACCCGGAAGGTGTACACGATCAAAGGCAGAGCCACGTGTGAAAGCACCCACGTGATTTACCAACTGACCTGCCTACACTGTGATGCATTCTATGTGGGAATGACCAGCAACAATCTGTCCATTCACATGAATGGACACAGGCAGACAGTGTTTGTTGGTAATGAGGATCACCCTGTGGATAAACATGCCTTGGTGCGTGGCCAGCACATCTTGGCACAGTGTTACACCGTCCGGGTTATCTGGATACTTCCCACTAACACCAACCCTTCTGAACTCTGGAGATGGGAACTTGCTCTTCAATATATCCTCTCTTCCTGTTATCCACCAGGCCTCAATCTCCGCTAATTTCAAGTTGCAGCCACTCATACCTCACCTGTCATGCAACAACATCTTTGCCTCAGCACTTCCGCCTCGACTGACATCTCTGCCCAAACTCTTTGCCTTTTAATATGTCTGCTTGTGTCTGTATATGTGTGGATGGATATGTGTGTGTGTGTGTGTGTGCGAGTGTATACCCGTCCTTTTTTCCCCCTAAGGTAAGTCTTTCCACTCCTGGGATTGGAATGACTCCTTACCCTCTCCTTTAAAACCCACATCCTTTCATCTTTCCCTCTCCTTCCCTCTTTCCTGACGAAGCAACCGTTGGTTGCGAAAGCTAGAATTTTGTGTGTATATTTGTGTTTGTTTGTGTGTCTATCGACGTGCCTGCGCTTTCGTTTGGTAAGACACATCATCTTTGTTTTTAGATATATTTTTCCCACGTGGAATGTTTCCCTCTATATATATATATACAGCTGCAGGTTAACTTTATCGTTTACCTAGATTTCAATGCGTTAGTAATAATGTCTTCTTCAGAACCTGCAACAAGTTAATATTATAATGTGCTTGTAAATTATATTAGATTTGGTCATCCTACAGGATGCAACGTGTAGTACTTACATAAGATATTATTTAAATGTTTGCCTAAAACAGGCCATGTCCTAAGTCAACTCTATAAAACTTGATGTATACCCAAAAGGTTTTGTCACTTCTATTAAACAAGCTGTAGCAAATTCACTTTAAGCTCGTTGTATGGGTCTCATCATGTGAATAGAGACTGCAGACCGCAAGGGCTTCACGGTCTGCCTCAGAGAGGGCAGTGTGCATGTGCGAGACATATAGAATCAAACTTTTCTTACGCACGCGTCAGATAACTTTCCTGCTATGAATTAATTTTATATTTTACTATTGTAAGTTAATTACAGTATCCAGCATGACTATGTTCTACATTCTATTACAGAGCCTTATAAACTGACAAACAAATCTCATATGAACATCTGTAGGAAAGGATCTATTATTGCAGAAGCTGTAAGGTCACATGCATTATGAATTATTGTAAACCTAGCATAGGCTGGAAGCCTTCAAAGTATGCCCTATTTTTTAGATACAATTTATCATTCAGTAAATTGCCTCTATCTGTAATTACGTGTGCATAAATTTGTAGTTCCTCAAGCGTGTCAAGTCTATATCCCTTAACTTCATGATGTAGTAGCTCTATGTCACGTAAAGGTTTAGGTGTATGAGCCATTTGCACCAGATGTTCCGCAAAGGCTGAACCCCGTGTTCCTATGCCTTTTATTGGAAGATGTTCTTTAAACCTTACTGCTATAGCTCTGCCTGTTTGACCTATGTAATAACATGGGCAATCATCACACATAATCTTATATACATCTGATTTCGCTGACTTGTCACCGTCTTTCTCAAGGGAATGAACCAAATTTTGCTTTAAACTATTACTCGTTGAGTAGGAAATTTTAAAACCTGACTTTTTCAACAGGCGCCCTATCTTGTATGAGACATTACCTATATAAGGAACCAACAACCATTTCTTGGTCTGATCTTGGGTTTGAGTATTTGTGTTTACTAAAGTCGTCATCCTTTTTTCTGTTTTCTTATGATATAACTGCCTCACTATTTTTGGATCATAGCCATTATTCTGTGCAATGCTCTCAAGAATTGGTAATTCTTTTTCAAGGTTGACATCTCACAATGGAATAGAAATTGCACGATGGATACTAGAATAGAAAAACGTCATTTTATGCACCTGGTGGTGGGTTGAATCGGCCGGGATGATGAACTCTGAATAAGTTGCCTTCCGGAATATGTTGAACTCTATTTCAGCATCTTTAATAGCCAACATTAAATCAAGATAATTTAGTGATCTATCAGCTGATTCCAATTCTTGTATGAATTTTATTTTTTCATGTACACTGTTAAACATTGCGAGAATTTACTCTATTCCTTCTCTAGAATTATTAACCAGTAGAAGAATGTCATCCATGTATCTCACATAAAAGATGATGTTGTTCACTAATTCTGGCTAATTTTGGAAAAAAACGAATTCCAGAGAATTTATAAAAATTTCAGACATGATACTTGCAAGTTGACTCCCCATAGCTAGGCCACATGGCTTTGAATATAATTTTTTATTGAATGAAAAATTATTGTATTTAGGAGTCGTTCTAAGAAGTAACATTAGCTCATCAATTTCTATGGTGGATACTTTTTTGTGATACCTTAAGTTTTGTTCTATAATGTTCAAGGTTTGATCCACTGGTATGTTTGTGTACGAGCTAATGATGTCAAATGACATCAATTTGGTGTTTTTGGAACATGTTACGGTTTTAAGTCTGTTGGCTAGGTCCACTGAATTTTTAATCGAAAAATTATTTTGAAGCACGAAATATTCTTTAATTTTATAATGTTAATGTCTTGCTAATTTATGATAAGCACTATTGTTGCTATCCACAATAGGGTGGATCGGATGGGAAATTTTGTGGAGCTTAAATTGACTCCTTAGCGTCAGGAGCTTGGGGTTCATGTTTATCAATGCCTTTTTTCTAAATTCTCCAATCAACTTCTTAGTTGCTGCATAAAAATGTTAAAAATTCTGGTTTTGAATTCTCTTTCTTAGCATTATACAAGCAATCTAAAACCTCCCAGTTTCTCAAGGTCTCTTCCACACGTACAGTCTTCCTTCATGACTCTTAAACAAAGTGTTAGCAATGATTAAATTGTGTGCTGTGCAGATTTCTGTCATGAAGCTTCCCTCTATCATACTTTTTATCCCAGTTCTTGTTCTCCTACTATTTTTGCATGTATTCTTTTTCCTGTTACAAAAGCCAAGTAATGAATCACTATTAACTTCCCATCTCCTTTAACTATCTAAATAATTTCCATTACCTCATAATACCTACTTTCATCCTCTACTGCTACTTGAGATATAAACTTGTGGTACTTTGGTGCAGGTTGAGTTCATGTCCGTATTCATCTAACCAGAAATACTGTGCTTCCTGCTGGTGCATTTCACTAATTTCTACTATATCTATTCTCTGCCTATCTATTTCCATTTTTAACTTCTCTAACATACCTACTCAATTAATGGATCTAACATACTATGCTCCAGCCCATACAACTCCAGTCATTTTTTCCCCCTGGTCATCATGACTGGGTGTATTCAGGGTGGTCCATTGATTGTGACCGGGTCAAATATCTCACAAAATAAGCATCAAACGAAAAAAATACAAAGAACAAAACTTGTCTAGCTTGAAGGGGGAAACCAGATGGCGCTATGGTTGGCCTGCTAGATGGCGCTGCCATAGGTCAAATGGATATCAACTGCGTTTTTTTAAATAGGAACCCCCATTTTTTATTACATGTTTGTGTAGTATGTAAAGACGTATGAATGTCTTAGTTGGACCAATTTTTTCACTTTGTGATAGATGGCACTGTAATAGTCACAAACATATGGCTCACAATTTTAGATGAACAGTTGGTAAATTAAAATACAGAACATAGATATGTTTGAACATTTTATTTCGGTTACTCCAATGTGATACATGTACCTTTGTGAACTTATCATTTCTGAGAATGCATGCCATTACAGCGTTATCTGTAAATATGACAATAATGCAATAAATGCACAAAATGTTGTCCGTCAACCTCAATGCATATTGCAATACGTGTAACGACATACTACTCAACAGCGAGTAGCTCGCCTTCCGTAATGTTCGCACATGCATTGACAATGCACTGATGCATGTTGTCAGGCATTGTTGGTGGATCATGATAGCAAATATCCTTCAACTTTCCCCACAGAAAGAAATCCTGGGATGTCAGATCTGGTGAACATGCGGGCCATGGTATGGTGCTTCGACAACCAATCCACCTGTCATGAAATATGCTACTCAATACTGCTTCAACCACACACAAGCTATGTACTGGACATCCATCATTTTGGAAGAACATCACCATTCTGTCATGCAGTGAAACATCTTGTAGTAACATTGGTAGAACATTACGTTGGAAATCAGCATCCATTGCACCATTTAGATTGAGATCTATAAAATGGGCGCCAATTCCTTCCTCCCATAATGCTGCACCATACATTAACCCACCATGGTCACTGATGTTCCACTTGTCATAGCCATTGTGGATTTTCCGTTGCCCAATAGTGCATATTATGCCGATTTACGTTACCGCTGTTGGTGAATGATGCTTCATCGCTAAATAAAACACGAGCAAAAAATCTGTCATCGTCCCATAATTTCTCTTGTGCCCAGTGGCAGAACTGTACATGACATTCAGAGTCATTGCAATGAAATTCCTGGTGCATAGAAATATGGTATGGATGCAATTGATGTTGGTGTAGCATTCTCAACACTGACATTTTTGAGATTCCCCATTCTCACTCAATTTTTCCACTACTGATGTGCAGATTAGCTGTGACAGCAGCTAAAACACCTACTTGGGCATCATCATCTTTTGCAGGTCATGGTTGACATTTCACATGTGGCTGAACACTTCCTGTTTCCTTAAATAATGCAACTATCTGGCGAATGGTCTGAACACTTGGATGATGTCGTCCAGGATACCGAGCAGCATACATAGCACACGCCTGTTGGTCATTTTGATCAAATAGCCACACATCAACACGATGTCAACCTTTTCCGCAATTGGTAAACGCTCCATTTTAACACGGGTCATCTATCATGAAGCAAATACCATCTGTACTGGTGGAATGTTACGTGAAACCATGCACTTATACGTTTGTGACTATTACAGTGCCATCTATCACAAAGCGAAAAAAGTGGTCCAACTAAACATTCATATTTCTTTACGTACTACACAAATATGTAATAAAAAATGGGGGTTCCTACTTAGAAAACACAGTTGATAGCTGCTTGACTTATGGCAGCACCATCTAGCGAGCCAACCATAGCACCATCTGGTTTCCCCCTTCAAGCTAGACAAGTTTCGTTCTTTGTAGTTTTTTTGTCTGATGCTTATTTTGTGAGATATTTGGCCCGGTCACTATCAATGTACCACCCTGTATACTCAAGGAGAGTGTACAACTATTGATTGAGGCTGGATGCTTCTTATATTATTCTTTACACATAATTTAACCTATTGATATGATTGTGAACTTTATTCATTTAGTTGTGTCGAAACATTGTTTGCTGGTGTAGATTCATGGGTTGGTCCCCACATCTTAAGCTTAGTCCTTAATATTTTTTTTCATTATTTTGTCCTTTCATGAGTCAAAATATATATAAATACTGTGGTTTATGTGACTGTGCTATAATCCTACTTATGGATAATTGTATTCTTGTGGTCTGTACTCGTTGTTGTGAGTTTTTCAAGTCAGCTCACTCGTTGTTCACGTAGGTCCTGAATTTTTTCTCTTCTGTTTTGAAGTTTTAGAAGCTGTTATTTTATGGATAGAAACATTCAAATTGTAATCATAGTATTTAATCTGGTCTCTGTATTTAATTCTATAGTGTAGTTTTGTAATGTTGTAGTTTTGACTTTATAGCATTTGTCTTGTGACAATATGTTCCACACATCTGAAAATCTGATTGACATATTCTGACATATGTATAGATTATGACTTGTATAGTAGATATTTTTCTCATGTTTTTTGTAATATGTTATGTATCAGATACTTCTATACATCTGTATCTTACCTTTTGGCATAACTTTGTACACCATTTGGCAAACCATATAGTCTATCACAAAATAATGTAAACAAATTGTTTCCAAATTTTATGAGTTGGATATTGTAAAGAGACACCCTTCTCTAACATTGCCTCAAGTCCACAAGCCTGATGGTACCATGCTCAGTTTGGCACCACTACTGCACATAACAGCCACTCTCTCTGGGAATTCCCAAACTTCAAACTTGTGCTGCCATAGGTGCATCAGCTTGTGCATAGATGTCAAGATGCCTATAGTCACAAGGGATCACTCAAGCATATGCCCCCCTGACCCCACAATTGGGAAGCTGGCTGTATGTCTTCAAACTCAGTTCAGGGAAGCATTTTTTGCTGTACACTGGTGATCATATTAGCACAATATGGCTGGCACAGTATGGCAGTCCTACCATTTCACATGGCTAATAATTCAAAGTTCATGTGCACCAATCTACCATAGGTGTGTTACAACTGTTGCCTCATCATCAATGCACATGGACATTTGAAGACAATGGTTGTCATGGAACTGGCAGCGGAATCAACCTCCTGCATCACTTCCATATCTCTCTAGACATACAATGTGTTTTGCTCCTGCACCATTATGCAGGCTATTGGATCCCAGAGCAATTTGCCCTGACAACCCATTTCTACATAACAAAACGTAGTGCCCATCCAAACAACAAGCAATGTTTTGCATACTTTGATACACTCAGGGAGTGTGTTACAATGGCAGAAAACTGCACATTAGTATCACAACAACTTTCATGCAGCTATTGACATGTTCCTTCCTGAGAATGCGTCTGTCCTACAATGCACTGAGGACACATATGCTGCACTCAGGCTAACACGCGAGCACCTCAAGGTCATCTTACACACCCACCACTCTGATGAGTGTGAGAAATTGTGCACTGCCATGCTCCTGATGACTGACCATTCTGCTCCATCCTTGCTACCAGCACCTGTATTGCAAATGAACCTAAATGAACAGTGCAACACCAAGGTTAGCAAGCTACGCTCTGTCTCAACATATAGCTCCTCAGGTGTAGGCCTCATCATCCTTTCTACTCATTCCCACATGAAGGTGCAAGCTTGTGAGATATGTAATGGCATGGTGCATCATATATGAGCAGCCACAGCATATGTCACAATACATGCATCCTGGCCCTGGCTAATTTATTCACTGCTAAGGCAGTAATTGATGAACCGTTGCAGGAAACCATAGTTCATCCATCTGGGAGCCCTTGGGAATTACTGATCAAATTAGAGCTGAAAAAAATGAAACTTTTAGAATCCGTGATGACTACAGAGTTCTCAACACCTGCACAGTGAATGACAGCAGCACAGTATACAATATAGGAGGTTTCACGCACTCATTTGTGGGTGCAATTATATTTGGTGTGGCTGATTGAAAAAAATAAAATAAAATAAAACAAAATAGCTTCAAATCCCTGCGCACAAAGATTTTATCATAAAAACTGCAACTATCACACTGTTTGGTCTCTTTGAACATCTTTTCATGCTGTACATGATGATTAATGCAGCTCAGGTGTGGCAATGCTTAACTGATGTGATACTTTTTTGGTTCAGTTTCTGCAACAGCTATTTTGATGACATATTATTTCTTCGGCTACCTTCAAAGACCATGACTGACACCTTGAACAAGTTTCCACTACCCTAAATGATGGAGGTGTGGTGATCAACAATGACAAATTCATTTATGGAAAGCAGAAATTATCTTCCACAGGCATATAATTAGCACCACAGGGAAAAGACCAAGCCTGGACTGAGATGAGATTATGAGACAACTTCTCCTCCACTAGAACTATCACAGGCTCCATCAGTCCTTAAGAATTTTAAACTTTTACTTGCAGCATCTGTTGCAAGCTGCAGCTTTACAAGCATACCTCAGTAATGCACTAACAGGATCCAATAAACCAGTGAAAATTAAGATTGAGTGGCCTGCAGAGATGAAGGATACTTTGTAATGCACTAAATACTGCCTTGCACATGCAGTCATTTTGGCCCATCCCATAGCAGGTGTGTAACTCACACTTACCACTGACACAAATGAGACCATGATCAGTGCTATTCTGCAGCAAGAAGTGGCCAGGGAGGCACAGCTCCTCCAATTCTTCTCACATAAACTTACATCCTCTCTGGATGGCATTTGAGAACTCTTTGTTGTTTATGAGGAAGTGAAATACTTTCATGAAGGTATTGAAGGACTTCATGTCATAGTTTTAGAGACCATGAATCACTACTTGATGCCAATCGGCATCCATGAAAGGTCACAAGGCAGTTGAATACTTCCATGAAGATCATAATTTTTACAGGCCATAAACCACTAGTTGATGCCCTATAGCATCCATGAAAGGACAACAACTCCCAACACCATCAACAACTGGACCATATTGCCCAGTATACTGTGGGTATACAGCACCTGCATTGAGCTGTCAACCTCATCACTGAGTACTTATCATGAGTCAATGTCATCTCCCTCCAATTAGATTATGAGCCACTGACCAGGGCAATGACACTAGCAATGTGAAGCTGATGTGCAACCACAAAACTGGCCTGCAAATTGAATGATGCACAGTCACAGACACTGAAATGCTTATCTTCTGATACATCTCTCATAACAGGATTCAGCCATTAGTGCCATATAAACTTGATATGCAATTTTCAGCCAACTCCACACCCTATCCCACCTGGGTATCAGAAACACCATCTGCCCCAGTGTGGAACACCATTGTCTGCCCAGCATCAAGTGGGACTGCCACACCTGGGCACAGGCATGTGTACCATGTGAATGCAGTAAAGTGGAAAGACATGCATAGCAAGAATTATGTTGGTCTGAAATTCCAAAAGCCCACTTCCACCATGTACAATTTTACCATGTTGACCCACTACCAGAGTCAGAGGGATTCAAGTATATCATATCAATGTTAGACAAGAGCCTCATGGTGGATGGAAGCAGCTCCAATTACGGACGTCCTGGCAAAGACGACCACCCTTGCCTTCATAAAATCATGCATAGTGTGCTTTGATATACCAGACACCATAACTAGAACTGCTAGTTCTAGGTGGCATCCTTCAGCATCCTTTGTAACATATGTGGAATCAAATATACCTGCACTACAGCCTGTCACCCTGTAATGGTACTTGAATTACGCAACCATTATGGCACCTCACCTGAACCTCTCGATACCAGTAATATTCTACTGTGTTTCTGTAAAGCAGTTAACATATTTCTGAGACAACATTCAGATTTGATTTGATTTCATTTGTGATACATCGATATGTTTATGTTGCAATGATATAATTCTTATGTGTATTCTTTCTTTTTTCACTATGATCTTTGACGTACTTGTAACTCTGATTTTTGGGCGCGTAAGCGATTAATAGTTAGCAGTTAGAGTCGGTCCTTGAGAAAGTCAAGTGTTGTACGTCATGTTGGAAAGATGCATATTGTATCCAGTTTATAAAATGTGAACTTTAACAGTGAGGCAGATGTTTTCAAGTATGTTTTGTATTGTGAAGTGATGTTGCAACAAAAGCAATAAAAAGGAAGTGTAACTTAAATTTGGAGTGCTGATTATTTTTTTACATCAGCATTGTGCTAACTTTGAAAGGTTTAATCTTCAAGAATTGTTTGTAAAGTGTATCTACAAAACTTTTGAATGTAGCAGAATAAAACCTAGGCCTCTTTGCATCCGAGCTTGGAATCATAACCACTAGATTTTCGACGATTGAGCCATGATTTTACGACGAGACCAGCATGGGAAACACGAAAAGATGAGTGCCTAGTTTTTTCATTATTACATGAAATGACTTTATTAACTGTGCTCTAATGACACCTGCCACATAATATGACTGTTGTTGCCCAAAAATGCAGTATTTAGCAGCGTGAGAAAAACCACAATCATTATTAAATTGTGACCTTTGTTGTGGTAGGGTTGTTAGAACCCCCAGAGCAATGGTTTAGTCAAATGGTGGCTTATGACCCTCAAAGCCACCCTCATGTAGCACAGCAGTTTGTGAATCAAAGATTTGCCATGGGTAGTAGTCAACACCTAAACAAACTTCAAGGAGAACCAGCAACCGTTAATCAGTGAAATACTATATGGGGAATCAGTGGTGCTTCCTGCCAATTTCTTCTAGCCATGCAAGGACCTCATCAGATTGACTTCCCAGCACTAGTTCAATGAGTGATATGACATATCAGACATACTCACATGTCACCTTCCATTCAGCACTCTAAGCCCAAGATATTTGCACATAAAGTGCTCTCCAGTTGTGAACACATAGTGATTGGGATGACTTGGTTCAAGTGCACTACAGCCACTATACACAGTACCCTTCAATGTTCTTAAGAGAGACACACATGTATTTGACATCCTGATTAATGACAGACTAACAACCATTGTAATCAACTGCCTGAAACCAACATGTTTCCTCCAGGACATCATCATCTTGAATGTCATGAACAGCAATGACGGTGACCATTAACGGCCTTACATGTGGGCAGCCAGCCCTGTCATCTAGTAGGGAATATTTCCATATATTATAGTCAAGCAATTTAAATATTTAAAAAACTTACAGTATTTCTGCACATTAAATAGACTTGTACTTGACACAACAGCAATTTTGGCTAAATGCTAGATCCACTATCAACAAAGATTCCATTCTTGGGCTGTGTGAAGTGGGATGGTACCAGAGGATAACAGAGAAATGTAAAATGAATCTGATGTCATGAATAAAACCCTGTGAACTTTATTTGTGCTATTAACAAATTAACATTTGAGTACATTTTACAGCTGTGAAAAGTAAGATAAAGCTAAATATTTGTAAGCTTTTGTATGTCCATCCCATTAGCAGGATGTCTCTGGGATGAGGGTCATTTACTAACATGACAAAAAATAAAAACACCTACAGCTGTCCTTATGATTTTATTTTATTTTGTTGCTACCAGTTTTGATGCTTCATTGCATCATCTTCATACTGTTTTGATGTGGTACAGGTTGATACGATCCCCATGCATAACCCACCAGTTGCCAGCATTACTGGATTCGCAGATAATGTGTCAGCACTCCAACCATCAACTGTCAACTGACACGAGAACCATTCAATTACCAATGGATTGCTGACACATTATCAGTGAATCCAGTAATGCTGGCAACTGATGGTTTATGCATGAAGATCATATCAACCTGTACCGCATCAAAACAGCCTGAAGATGACGCAATGAAGCGTCAAAACTGGTAGCGACAAAATATAATCAAATCATAAGGACGGCTGTAGGTATTTTTATTTTTTGTCATGAAAATATTTGTAAGGTTTGTGTGTCATTAACTTAACACAACTGGAAAGATAGCAAAAATTAATACATTTTACAGATGTGAAAATAAAAATAAAATCTAATTTTGGTGGAATTATACTTACGACAACTGGGATAATAGCAAAATTCATTAAAACATGAAGAATATCTGGTTCACTGTAAAATGTCATGAAGTGAAAATCATCTAATAATGTCTGAACTCCATATACCAAATTCACGCAAATGATGAATAAGATCAGCACAATAATAACGCATTCATAAAGCAGATAAGATTCTACCATCCTGTAAATCTGGAAGCAAGCCTGAAATAAGCAAATAATAGTCAACAGGGAATAATTATTGAAACAAAAATCATGCAATTTTATATTAATAATTGTAGCATGTAAAATAAACATATGAAGACATGCAAAGACCAGCTAATACTCAAACTATAGTAAATATCAAACATTGGCCTAATACGTAACTTTCCCATTGGGATGTAAAATAGCACAGAGAATTTCTTGCACTTCTCTAGATACGGTTTCTGTGTTTGTGTGAGGGTGGGGGGGGGGGGGGGTGGCCTGAGAGGTGTGTGTGTGGGGGGGGGGGGGAGGGGGAACAGGTGGTTGACAAATGTTAATTAACTGAATTTCGAACGTTTTGGGGGCACAGGTAAAGTGTATTGGAATTAACAACAGTGTAAACACAAAACATAAGACTTTTATAATATTTAATTAAATAAATTGATGAACCAAGTTTATAACATTTGAAGTGTCTAGTTCGTGCATTCAGCATACAATACTAATAGTAAACATGATGGATGTAGCAGCAGAAAAAGTTTAGAAAGTCTGAAGTCAGTGGAAATTATTTAATAAGGAAGCCCAGTGTAGAGAACTAGAGCAGAGAAATTGAGAAGAAAAAGTAAAATATTTGTAAATAGTGCAGGAATTATAAGAGTCCATTGAAAAGGCTAGAACCACAAGGCTCAGATTGCTTGTGCAAGAAGATGCTTCAATATTGTACCTGCAGGAGAAGTTTTTTCTGATTTCTGAACTTAACATACAATGCTCTTCAAAATTATATATTTTTGAATGAGTGACTCAAATGGCTCTGAGCACTATGGGACTTAACATCTATGGTCATCAGTCCCCTGAATGAGTGGATATGAATCTTACCTAGAGGTGGTATACTGACGGTCCAGAGAGGAGCAGGCGGCAGACAAGGTTCACTGTAGGTAAAGTTAATTATAAAAATGATAGATTGCTACTCACCATAAAGATGACATTTGGAGATGCAGACAGGCACAACTGTTACACACTGAGCATTCCACCAAAGCTGTCTTCAGAAAAGGAAGGGAAACACACATATATTTACAAGAGCAAACACACCTCTCACACACATGACTGTTATCTCTTAGCACTCTAGCCAGAGCTCAGCAGTTGTATTCAATGGAGAAGCAATCTGGAGAGAGGCAGGGAAGGGAGTGGGATAACAGGGTACAGAACAGGTAGGGTGGGGGGAGGGGGGGAGGGGAGAGGGAGAGGGCACAAGGGCAGGTGGAATTTCTGGGCACTAGAAGGCAGCAGCATAATGTTTTCAGAGGTTGTGTCAGCCAGATGGTGGGGTGCAGCAGGATGGTAAGGGGTGAAGGGGAACAGAAAAGGAGAGGAGCAGAGAGGGAAACAGACTGATGTATGCACTGGCAGAAAGCAAGTACAATGATGCTGAGGGGTCTTGAACTGGGAACAGGTTATATGACAGAGGGGGAGAAACAGTAGGAAGAAGTGTGTCGAGACAGTAAGCTATTGCAGGCTGAGGCTGGGATGATTTGAGGAGAATCTGTTGAAAGGGTAATTCTCATCTGCACAGTTCAGAAAGTTGGTGGTGGAAACAATTATTAAAGTAAGTAGTGATATGTTCAGTGCATTTGTGCCACAGGTGGTTCACTTTGCTATTGGGCATAGTTTGGCTTTGGCTATTCATTGTAGTGGACAGCTTGTTATTCATCCTTGTGAACAGGCAGTTGCTAGTCGCACCAATATAAAAAGCTACATAATGATTGCAGTGGAACTGGTATGTTACATGGCTGCTTTCACAGATGTCATGGCCTGTAATGAGGTAAGATTATCCTGTGACAGGACTGGAACAGAATGTGCTGGGTGAGTGGATTGGGTAGGCACTTAGGTCTTCCTCAGGGACATGATCCCTGTGGCAAGTGGCTGGGACTGGGAGTGGCATATGGATGAAGTAAGATATTGTGGAGGTTAGATGTGCCATGGATCACTAGTTTAGAAAGGCTGGGAAGGATCTTGGATAGGATGTCCCTCATTCAGGTCATGATGATGATAGATAATCAAAGCCTTGACAAAGGATGTGGTTCAGTTGTTCCAGTCTGAGTGTTGAAGGGAGTGCTCCTTTGTAACTGGTTCTTGAGGATGGCAGGAGAATTGTGGGTGTGTAGGAATATGGCAAGGGAAATCTATTTGTGGACTAGGTGTAGGGGAAAGTGCCTGACTGTGAAGGAATTTGTGAATCATTGAGTATACTGGGTAAGGGAGTTCTTGTCACTGCAGATACACCACCCTCAGGTGGTGAGGTTGTATAGGAGTGAGTTTTTGGTGTGGAAGGGATGGCAGCTGTGAAAATGCAGGTACTGTTGGTGGTTCATGGATTTAATGTGGACGGAGGTGTGGTTGGAGTTATCAGAGATGGGGAGGTTAATGTACACAAAGGTGGCACTCTGAGTTGAGGAGGAAAGTGGAGTGAAGTTACTGACGTTGTAAAGCAATGAGAATAGCATGTCTTGGACCTGAGTGCATATCACAAATATATTATTAATGAACATTAATGAGATCAGAGGATTGTGGTTCAGGAAAGCTATGAAGGTTTCCACTAGATGGCCCTTAAACCATTTGACATAGAGGGGTGCCATGTTTGTGCCCTTGGCTGTACAGCATATCTGTTTGTATACCTTCCATTCAAAGGAGATTTAGTTGTGTGTTAGGATAAAGTTAATGAGGTGTAAGAGGAATGCAACAATGGATTTGAAGTTGGAAGGCTGTTGGAAGAGGAAGTGTCCAATAGCAACAAGACCACGGCATGTGGTATGTTGGTGTATAGAGAAGTGGCGACAACAATGATGAGAATGGATCCAGGAGGTAAAGAGATGTAGATTGGGGAGACTTAGTGAAGGATGCAGTTGGTATTGTTGATGTGGGAGACTAGATTTTGGGCAACTGTTTTCAAATGTTGGTCAATAAGGGTTGAAATTCTTTCACTGCAGGCACAATAACCAGATATGATGGGACATCTGTGATTGTTAGGTTTGTGGATTTTGGGGGGCATATAGAAGGTGGGTGTGCATGGTGTCATAGGGATGAGGACGAAAATGGGCTCAGGGGAGAGGTTCTGGGAAGGTTCTAAAGCTTTAAGCAGAGATTGGATGTTGAGCTGGAATTCTGAGATTGGATCAATTTGGCAGAGTTTGTACATTGAGTATTCAGATTATTGCCAGGGCCTTTCACCAGGTAGAAACTGTGATTCATAATGACAATAGTGGAACCTTAGACTGCATGTAGGATGATCAGGTAAGGATCAGTTTTTAAGCAAGTACGGCTGTCCTTTTTCTGCTGAAAAGTATGTGTTCTTAGGAAGGGACTTGAGGAAGGTTCATGGGCCAAGTCGAAGGTAAGAATTTTCTGGAAGGTGTCCAATGATGGGTTAGATGTGAGGGGGGAGAGGATCAGGGTTGGATGTTGGTGTGAACTGTGAGAGGTAGGGTTCAATGTTGCAGGTTGTATACACAGACAAGGAAAAAAAATTGGCAGATTTTTCTCAGGTTTCTCAGTTAAAAATACACTATCTACCAGATAAAAATACACTTTTTTCCTGAAACTTCCTGACAGATTAAAACTGTGTGCTGGACTGAGACTTATAACACTACAGCCTCTCCCAAGATTATTATGAAGTGTCTGATACCACCTTTTCTTTTTATATGCATCCGTGTATTTAATGTATGATTCAGTGCCCCCTAAGGGCTTTTAAGTGTATCTTCATAGGTATCATTCAGATCAATTTGCCAAAAAACCTATTATTCTTTGTAAACACATATAGAATATTCTGGAAGGACATATAGTATCTGACTGTCAATAGATTGTTGTCATTAAGAAAATTATGTACATATACTAAATTATATATCATATCAAGAAATTGAAGTAATAAATGAAACTTCCTGGCAGATTAAAACTGTGTGCCCGACCGAGACTCGAGTCTCGGTCGGGCACACAGTTTTAATCTGCCAGGAAGTTTCATATCAGCGCACACTCCGCTGCAGAGTGAAAATCTCATTCTGAAGTAATAAATGTTTAGCAACAAATATTAAGAGTCTGTGGAAACCTTGGCATAAATAACTAACGCCTATAATAACCATAATTGCAATCGGCACATTAGTTAACACAAAAAATGTCATTCCGATTCAAATAAAAATAATTATTATCCAGTGATGCAAATTCATTCATTATTCATTTTCATGTAATTCATTGTAATTAATAGTGCTTGTAAATCACACAGATAATTACCTCTTGTTAGTTACACTACCCAAATTTACAAAACTCCAGCATATAAGACAAGAAGTGTGTATTTATTTTATGTAATCTGTCATAGCACGATGTGTATACTTCGAACTAATGTTAGCAATAAAAATTAATAAATCACTAATTTGAAATTAAAGTGAAATCAAAATAATTGTTGAAATCAGATTGTAAATTAATTTTCACACAAAAGACCAATGATGATAATAAAAATAATATGTTATTCTACATTATATGTTATAATCCTGTACACATGTAACAGCAGTTAGTTTAGATGAAATTGTAAATTATGTTTTGTAATAAATTAACAATGTAGCAATTGCTAGAAATTATATTTAAAGCGATACAGTGAGGCTGTAGAGATGTCAGTCAGCAAAGTCAGTCAAAGAGGTCAGTCAGTCCATGTGTTTTGTTTACCTCAGGAGTCTGTGCAGTTTGGCTGTCAACTAATGTCAATAAATAATTTTGTGAAGCTTCAAACATTCGTGATGTTCTTTTCAATCATCAATGAACCAGGCAAATGCAAAGTTAAGTTAAGTGTTAACAATCCAAAGAGATCATTACAGACTCGAACTCGGGACCTTAGCCTTTCATAGGCAAGTGCTCTACCATCTGAACTTCCCAAGCATGACTCACGACCAATCTTCACAGCTTCAATTCTGCCAGTACCTCGTCTCCTACCTTACAAACTTCACAGAAGCTCAGGCCCACAGAAGAGCTTCTATGAAGTTTGGAAGTTAGGAGATGAGGTACTGGCAGAACTAAAGCTGTGAAGATGGGTAGTGAGTAACGCTTGCGTAACTCAGATGGTGGAGCACTTGCCCACAAAAGGCAAAGGTCCCAAGTTTGAGTCTCAGACCAACACACAGTTTTAATCTGTCAGGAAGTTTCATATCAGCGCACACTCCACCGCAGAGTGAAAATCTCATTCTGGCACTTTTTCCCTGTTAGTGACAGCAGAATGTAAAACTTACCCATCCTTTGAAGGGTTAAGGTCATATGCACTGTCTTGAACTTCACAATATATTAGAAAATGACTGCAAGTGGAAAACAAAAGGATAGATATTTGATGTGAAAGCAACAAGTATGCTGCATATTTTCATATTACAAAAGTATACATTTGAATTCCACTAAATACAGCACGCTAAACGCTAAATCAATATCTGATGCACTTTTGTAAGCCAATCGTAGCTCATGGCACATGATCTCGCCAGCCAATGTGAGCAGATATTCAGAGCATAGAATATGTGATATAGTCAGTCAACAGCAACATCACTCTTAAGTAGGGCGAACACACAAGTAGGAAAAGTTAATGATTTAAATTAATATACAAGTGTGGCTATGAGAAAAGCTTTGCTTTCGTATATAATACTGGTCTTGAAATCAGTAAGCCACCAGAAAAGCTAAGCTTTCATGGATAAATTGGTCTTTTTGTACATGTGTTTCACTTTAAGATACAACACAAATGTGCCAATAAAATTTTAAACAATGACATAAATGTTTGGTCTTGTGAGCTGGAAATTCTTCTAAGTGGCTGGTCTTCAAAGTGTTAAGTTTTAAGTGAGAGTCAAACACTACGTGATTTAAGAAGTTCATCGCACTTTCTCATACGCAACATAATTCACCTTGAGTGACACTTTTCAAACCACCATTTGCAGTATTTTCTCTCAGGATATTAGAAACAGGTTATTTCAGCAGTTGCCATTGACTACCAGAAAACAGTCATTACTGCACGTGCACAGCTACAGTGATATAGGAAGCCTGTACGTTCATATGTTTAAAGCATTAATACATCTTAGATTATGTCATAAAAGAAACAGGACATCAGATGCTACTCCAAAAGCACCAGAATTTCATAAACTATACTAAAATATGTAATTCCACTTAAAATGCACATTTGTATGTCCAGATTCAAAATGAAGTAGGCCCAAACCTGATAAGATTTTTAGTGTGTTTTTTTTCCTCTTGTTTATGTTCTATTACTGCAGTATAATTCTGCAGTAGCCGGATACAGTAATATTCTCTGTTAGACTATCAGCTCTTAGGAGTCATAGTTACAATATTCTCTGTTAGACTATCAGCTCTTAGGAGTCATAGTTACAAAAATTTAACTGAAAACTAAAACACTAAAAAATTCAAGGAAATTCCCGGGTTTTTTCCAGATGTCCTAGTTGTTCCAGGGTAAATACACCCTGTGTTGGGATTGTTGGGATTGGGTTGGTTGTGGTTGGGAGTTTGATGGCAAAGAAGTGTTTCTAATCAGGGATTGGGAGAAGAGTATTTCTGTGATAAGTCCAATATGGTTAAATTTGGGTATGTGGCTGGAGGCTTTTGGATAGGACTGAAACCTCTGTAGGGCTGTGGAATATGGTGTAATGGTTAACAACATTGTTCTGGGATTGTTTCAACTCTGGATTTAGTGGAATGTTGATAGGGAGTTTTGGAGGTTGTGGCAACTTAAAAAGGTCAGCTTGGCAGGGTCTGGATACTAAGGGGGATGGTACAGAGGAACACTGTGGGCGGGATAGAGGTTGTTTAGTGGTTCCCCAAGATGTCAGTAGGATGTCTTCCAGGTGCTGCAGAGCAAGGGATACAATTTCAGAGATGACATGTATTTAGTCGGGATTGCACAGTCAGAGATGCCTATGCCATGGAGATATGTTTGTGCAGTACCAGTAGCAGAATCTAAAAAGGTGAAGGTCATTGTGAAAGGAGCACCCAAATGGCACCTTCCTGCACCAACTAGTTTATATGCCACCTAGAAGAAACTTTCCTAGCTTCCCACAACCTCCACATCCCTGGTCTGGTTCAAATTCACTGATGATATCATCATTATTTGGACTCACAGCAGTTAAGACATCCTGTCCTCATTGCTTTTCAACCTTAATGCCTACTCTCTCAACCAGTTACCTGGAACTCCTCAATCTGGCATGCTACTTTCCTTGTCATTCGCTACCACCACCACTGCTGCTGCCACCACCACCACCACCACCACCATCACCACCTTCTCCTCCTCCTACTCACTGATGTCTCCATCTACACCTATGTCCTCATTAAACACACCAACCATTAACAGTACCTGAATTTCAACAGTTGCCATACCTTTAACACCGAAAAATCCTTCCCATACAACCTGCACACCTGAGGATGGTGTATCTGCAGTCCCCTGCCTCCCTTGCATGTTATGCTGGATGTCTCTAAAGGTATTCACAAAGAGGTACTGTTCTCCAGACCTTGTCCACAAACAGGTTCCATTTCCCCACACGCCCATATCCTCACACGCCCACAGTTCTCACACCACTACCAAGAACCAGCTACAAATGAGCATCCCCTTCATCACCCAATACCACACCAGGCTGAAACAACTGAACCACGTCCATCATCAAGGCTTTGATTTTCTATCATAACATCCTAGTCCATCCCTATGCCTCTCCCAATCGCAGTCCCTTACTACAGGAATCGTATCCCTGTGAAATGCCCAGCTGTAAGGCTTGCCCATTCCACCATCTCACTCACTACTTTCTTTTACAGTCATGTCACAGGTTTATCCTACCCCATGGGATGTCAGGTGACCTGTGAAAGTAGCCATATCATATACCAGCTCTGATGCAGTCACTGCACAGTTTTTTTATATGGGTATGACTTACCACTCTGCTGCCAAACTGTGGACAACTCTGTGACACAACATGCAGCTGAATGTAACATATTTGATGGCTGCTTGACAACCTGAAACATCTGGAGCTTCCCCTCCACCATCAGATTTTTTGAACTGTGCAGATGGGATTTATTCTTGCAACACATTCTCCACTCCCAGAATTATCCCAGCCTCAGTCTACAGTAACCTACTGTCCCCACACCCTCTACCTAACAGTTTCAGTTCCCAGAGTCCTATCATCTCTTCCCAGTTCACATCACATCACCTTCATTGTACTTGATCTCTCCCAATGCCCTCACCAGTCTTCCCCTCCTATGCTCCTGTCCTTGTCCACTCCTCATCCCCACCCCTTGCTTCCCAAAGCCACCAAATCCAATGCTGCACCAAGCTGACCTGTATTACCAGCTTCTATTTCCTGCAAACCCTATCACATGACACTCTCCACTGTCCCCAGCTATACTCTGCTATTCCTCCCTCATCTCTGTTCCACTCTGTATTATTGCTTTCATTCAATGCAACAGCTGGATTTTGGATTAAGTATCTGGAGATAGCAGTCACGTATGTGTGAGGTGTGCCTTCTTGTGTGTATTTTTGTTTGTTTTCTGAAGAAGTCTTTGGGTGAAAGCTCAATGTGTAACAGTTTTTTCATTGCACCTGTGTGTAATTCATTGTTTCATCTTTATGATGAATAGCAATCTGTCACATTTATAATTGTTCATGTTCTAACCTCATCATTGTTCAGATCAGTTAGAAAGCATTTCTAGCAATAATCAGTATAAAGAGTTTACTCCTATCTCACATGACTCAACAGATGAAAGCATCTGTAACTTCTAAGCATCTGTTACCAATTACTAGACTAACATTCATGATAATAGATTTATTCAGGACAATAGTTGGGAGTGGATTAGAGGGGTAGTGTGCTCCCTAATTTTTTTTTCTGCCCCAAATTCACTTCTCTTTTTGACTACTATTTTTTGAGATGAATAGAAAATCCATACAACAAATGTTACCAAAAGTAATAAGAACAAGAATAAAATTCTTTGTCTTATACTTCCCTCTACAACTTTATTCAGAGTCCACAAAAATAATATTTTCATGGTGGACAGAAAAAATATACGTGTATTTTTTATCCTGACTATAGGCCTGGAATTGTGTATAACATGACATTATAACCTAAATGTTGGATTTTAGGTGAATAAGCTGAACATTAATGTCAAACAAAGTTTTGTATATGAAAATCTGAAATCATATACAGAATATTCAAAAACTAACATTATGTTAGGGTAACTGCTTTCAACATGTAACAGTGTTTACCTAGAGCACATTTGTCTGTAGGAATCACATTCTAGAATTACCAGCTGTGGATATTTAACTTCTATGTACATAATGTATTTAATAATGATGCAACAATATTTATGTGGTCAGAAAGTAGTTGGTAGTGTGTAGATGACATGATTTCATGTTTTAATAAGTGTATTATAGTACCAACTCCTGACAATGTACATCACTTTATTGTGAATTCAGATTCTTACTTTCACCAAAAGAAAATATTTTCTTTGATTAGCTGTAGGAAGTACTTAACACAGTTAGAGAGATTCAGTATTTTTTAACACAACTATCTATAGTCTGATTAAAATTAGTTGACAATTGACACCTATCATACCACTACAGTGTTGCTGCAACAGGTGCCAGCTACTGCTCTGTTATAGGCAACACAGAAACATGGCTGGTCACTTCACATATGCTGTTAATGTGTAACGTGAAGCAATGTTGGAAGCAGCTGCCATGAGTTACAAAGGAAATGTGAGATGCTCTGTTGACAGCTGATTTTAAGTGACGAATTACTCAGCTGCAGCAGATGACAGGTCTTGTAGCTGTGAACTGAATCTCATGTGCTAACCTAACCAAAATCTTGTGATGTGCAATGTATTCAAAAGGTAGTCAACAGTTTGTGGCAGAACTAAAATAATGATCAATTTTAGAATGAAATTTTCACTCTACAGCAGAGTGTGCGCTGATATGAAACTTCCTGGCACATTAAAACTGTGTGCTGGACTGAGAGTCGAACTTGGGACCTTTGCCTTTCGTGGGCAAGTGCTCTACCAACTGAGCTACCCAAGCACGACCCATGTCCAATCCTCACACCTTTAATTCCGCCAGTACCTTGTCTCCTACCTTCCAAACTTCACAGAAGCTCTCCTGCGAGACGACATTTGAACCTACAACCTGCTAGATATTAGGTTTAAATGCTAACTACTGTGCCAATCCACTGGATTGTATTAAGCCATTATTTCTATGACTATGGTGACTCAGTCACAATGATGAATTGCAGCCTTCAAAAATTCAGTATCACACAATGTTGTTGCAAGCTTGCCCAATGCACAAAAATCTCTGTGACTGTAATAACTGTATATGTGATGCTGAATAATGCCTTGCATGGGAAGATCCAGTTAGTGTTGTGTATTTTGTTAACATTGTCATGAGTGTGTATTTTGCTTTTGGCATGGTTATCATGTGAGATGTAATCTGAAATAAAGGTGCCAGACTAAGATTCAAGAACCAAACATATCAAGAAGGAAAGATGGAGAAGGACTTGGAAGTGAACTGACTAATTGTTGTGGGCAGTTTTTCAATGGTGAATGTTTCAGACAGGATGTTGAGTGCCCTGATGAGACGAAACCAGCTCCAATGTGTGAAGTGTCAACTATTAAGTAATTTTAATTGGACATAGAGCCTGATCGCACATATTAACTGTGACCACAATTTTGGGTTAATTGATAAAAAGAAGAGACAGGTAATTTTTTTATGTTCCAGATCTATAGATGGAACTTGTTAAGAAGACAATAGAAAAAAAAACATATAAATATTGTCAGAATCGCAGGTGACATTGTAGGAGTTCTGCTGGATTATTTTCTTTCTTTGTTGTCCTCAGTGTCAACGTACTGTGTAGCTACACTGGCTGCAAAATGGATTGTGGATTCTGACACTGTCTACTGTAAATAATGCAGCTGACATATGCACATTTGCAATTCACTGTCTTTTACTTTCAATTTTCACAACCCCCCATGTACACATTTATATGACTAGTGCATTATTGTTTAACTTTCGATAAACCTCATTAATAGTTTGCAGACGAACCTCCACATACTGCTACAATAGTTTTCTGTTGAACATCTATCAGCAGTAAAAACATAACCACATAATTTGCAGTTCTTGAAGAATAAACAGGTACATATGGGGCAGAAACTGTCCTTGTTGTTACATATGGCCTAATTGTTCAACACTTATTTCACAGTTAAGCTGAAACATTGTTGTTTTTATAAGCAGCACAGGTAACTTGTCTGAAATTCGGCAGTGGTCTGACTGCCTCATGAGAAAAATCTGGGCCCTTATATATCTTTGCAATAATAGGTGCTGAAACTACACACTGTTCGAAGTTTAATTTCCAGAAATTAAAATTAAAACTTAACTCATTAAATTAACTGAATACATCAAAAAATTGTGTCTTTATAACAGTTTCTTCTGCTACAAGAGTCAGGACAAAATATTAGTTAAATTCATAAACTTAACAAACATCATTACACAAACAATACTTTTGACAAAACTGTAAATTACTTTGGAATTAATTCAGTTTTGGTTTTGCTAACATGCTATCGAATAGAGCCAAATATATACTTTAAGATTACTAGTATTTTGTCTTCCAGATGTTTATAATTAGTATAGAATTTATATTTGGTTATATGTCAACAACAGAATTCAAATTACGAAACAATTACTGATATTGTCCTATAACAAAAGATACTAACTAGGCATAGTCAAAATAAATTAGAAAATTGATTACATACATAAATATAAACATAAAATTATATCTGGTGTTATATTCTTTGAAACTGAGGGCCAATGGTTCTCTTGTATGAAAATGCAGATGAGATTCACATATGGTAATGATAATTAGTTCGAAAATGAAACACAAATTTAAGTAGGCAAATGCAAAACAAGGGGGGAATTAAAAATATCCCAGCTTGCTTCGTCACAACATGTTTATCACTCTACATCTATTCTTGACAAGGTGCAGAGATGAAGAATATATGAATCCATGTAGAAGGTATTATTAATTAAGATTATGTTTTTGAAAATTAGGAAAGATCATCCTTTCAAGTTTTTCTTAAAATATATTTCAGGCATTCTTGAGAATTTTGATACTATAGTTATTAGGGGGAAAACAAATACCAGGTCGACCTTCCATTTCTGGTCATCTATTTCCTCTCAAATAGAATGGTTAAAGGCCTACAAAACCTCCAAAACTAAAGGATGTACAGGAAATAGTAAATTACATTCCACCAGATCACAGTGAGTATTACAGGAACCTTAAATCTGACACACATTCTGAGAGTATTAATGAAGATGCATTGTTTTATAACACTGATCATTGTTAATTAATATTTTTTTCTTTATTCTTTTAGAAAAAATACATTTAAAATGCATTAAAACTGGTTCATTTCACTAGAGTTAGTGATAATTTGTGATTGCAGCTGTTAGATAATGTATTTAACATACAATCTGAAGCCTAGTTTTCAAAACCCTCTTTTTCAACATTTTTAAAACCATGGGTTAGCTTGTATTTCTGTGGATTTCTTAATACGAAAGCCCATCTATATCAATGAAACATGAAAATAGTGCTTATCTCAATTTTTATGCAACACAGTAAGAATGCCAATCTCATTTTTCTGTGTATTTAAAATACAGTTTTTCCATCATTTAACTGTCACAAAAAACAACAAAGGTAAGTTATTTCTGATTGGAGACCAACTGGAAAAGCTGTTTTTTTCCACATCATGTGTGTCTTCTCTAAAATTGTATAAAAGTAAGGAATGAAACAAGTACACCTTCAATTCATGAAATGGAGCAAAGACAATATGATAATTTTTTTTTTTTTCGCGCAGCTGCAGAATCCCAGTACTATTGATGAAAGGAGTATCTGTGTCTTTGGAAAATATCTATTTAATTTTTGCCTTCACAACTTCATGTGAAAACTCCAGATCTTTCAACTTTCTCAGGATATTTTTGCATCAGTATGATCACATGTGGTAGTTAACTGAGATTCATTGTTTGAACAGTAGTGTCTATAGACATCACATTTTTTGGTCTACATATTATATTTTGTATTTGGACATAACATGTGTAACACTTCTCATAATTTGTTGTTAGTTTTCTTGATAGACATAACCTGTACTGGCTAATTCTTCTTCTTAATGTGTACGTTAACTTATTCCACATTTCTGAAAGCTCCCTTTCATGATGACTTGATGGAACGTGTTGTGTGTAAGAATGAATGAATGTGTGTGTCATGACTGTAAAATTTGTTTACATTTTCAGTGGATCTTGGCTTGGCAAGGGATGATGGGGTAGCCAGAACAGTGATGAGATATAATTTTGCAGGTGTGGGTCACTGCAGTCCAGCATGGACAGGATGTGAGGAGAGAGTCAGATTCAATAGAGAACAGTCTTTGAAATTCCTGGAGGGGAACTAGTGACCAAGCAGATATGTCTTCTTCTAGTGAAGAAATATTACTGATAATTTTACATAGAAAAATAGGAAAAATTCATTCTAATAGAACGGCAAAATGAATGAGAATATCAGATTGTGTATCTTGTCATGACAATTTCAGTGCAGCATAGTCTGATTTTCTAAGAAATCAGCTTTTTAACTGAAAAAGATAGATTCCTATTAACCATAAATATGGCACATTGAATTGCATGCAGACACATCAAAAAGACTGTTACACACTGAACTTTCAGCCAAAGCCTTCTTCCAGTAAGAAAGGGAAGGAACACTCACACATAGCCTGTAGCTATCAAGGATGAAAGGTGCAGCTGACTGCATTTTGTGGCTCATTTTGGCACCAGTGACATTTGTTTCTTAGTTTCTGGGACCTCCTCAGTTCATATAGGTGACTAGAAGAGGTGTGATCCAAGCAGAGCTCAATATTTTTAGCATTGTACCCAGAGCTGATCAGGGTCCTTTCATGTAGAGCTGGATGGAGGGTCTCAATCAAAGGTTCCATTAATTCTGTAATGATCTTGGTTGCAGATTTCTGGATATGAGTTAAGTATTGGAAAACTTTAGGACCCCACTTGATAGGCACCGGTTCTCTAAATTTTCTCAATAGTGTTTCATAAAAAGGATGCCACCTCCCTACCAGGGAATGTGCAATTGCAAAGCATCTCCATAATACTTGCATGTTGAACAGAGAAGTTCTGAACCAACAGAAAACTGGAACACTAGTTGTATAAAACTGATTAGAGAAGTTCAATGATGGCTATAAAATGTAAACTAAAAAATGTAAACTAAAAAATAATAATACATGGTGAATAATGTAACACTGTGTCTTTTGTTTAATGTTATGTAATTCTCTTTATTTTATTAAATAAAAGATATTATTTAGTAAAACAAAACTGAACATAGGTAAAAATGATTAAATATTTTCTAAAAAATATAACAAAGTGGTATGAAATTGTGTAATTTTGAATATTGAGATGCCATTGAAACAAATGGGAATTTCAGAAAATATTGTAAACCTCGAAACTTTGTGAAGTAACTCAAAGGTTTAGAATTAATTGTCAAAATTTGAAACAATGAGAAAAAGATTTATAATTTGTTTGTTGTATTAATATGTATGTGACTGGAACTATTCGGGTTCACTTCTGTATATACTGAGTGGATGGCCAGACTGTATGGTTTTGTCTCGTGCATTAACTGAATCAATCATAGTTTTCACCCAACTGTAGAGTTATTCAACTATAAAACTCCAATCATTATTTTCTGCCTGCCACAGAAATCTGGCAATTTGAAATAATTAAAGAAACACTGGAATGAAATAAACTATCTAATAAAGTGGAAATTTAAATAATAACAAAAAGATGAGTCATTTTTAGGGGAAAAATGAGTGACTTAACAGATAATAAACTTCTCACACTTGAGCTTGGTGCTAAAAGCAACACTCAAATGGAAAGTGTTTACAGACAATGAACACTAAAATAACTTTCTTATTATGTGATCCAAGGCTTTCCAGGTGTGGTGAAGTAGGTGATTGCTGAGGAAGGTCAAGCACATGGACCCCATCAGTATTGTGTTATATTTTATTCCCCATTTATCTAATGTAGTCACAGACAAGGTGACTGAAAGCCAGTGGAAAATTTGTTTCTGGCTTAATATCTCTCAACTGAGCCACTTGTCTGACTATTTCTCTCTCCTGCCTTTCACTTGTGCATCATCTACTATGACATGATTTCAAATTGTGACTCCACTGATGTTGCTGGTATTTTTGCTTTCTCCTCTTCATCATAAAATAAGTCTGTTTTCACCTTGGAGTAGCCTCTCTATCCTGGGAGTAGACTTCTGTGCTTTCATTATCTATACTTGTTTTATGTCCTATTCCACTTCTCTGAGTCTTTTTCTTTTCAGAAAAGGCCTTTGTACTAATTTAATCTCTCTTTCACCCATCCTTCCAGCTGCCTAAGCAGACAACAGCAGCCAGGACTGCAGTAATGTTACCAACCTATTCTCATGCACCACTTCATGATTGTCAGGCCCCAGATGTAAGAGGGCAGGTCTCTCGCACCAAATTCAGTGGCCAGCCAGGTGCTTGTTTCTCAAGCACAGGTCTGACGTTTTTTTTTTTTTTTAAATTTTTTTAATTTTTTTTTTTAGGAGTGCTTGACTGTTGAAACCACCTTCCTTTTGTTTTGCAGTTTGTCCTCCGGGTGAAGTCCCAGCAGGACGTTACATTGTTCCCAGGAGTGGGAAGGGGGCAGGGCGGTGGGAGAAGCCACAGTAGTAGACTGTAGGGGGAAGGCCCAAGATTTTTGCTGAGGTGGAAGTGCCAGGTACAGACTGGGCTGCAATTGAAACTCCACCCTCTGGGTAGCTCACAAGCAAGAGTTTGCTGCTGCAGCTATTGTGGTAGCTTTTTGTCACCTCTGGTCAAGAACCAGTCTTTGGTAAGCATCAAAGCCAGGATAGTTTGCCATCCTCCTGTCTGTGTCACTGGCATTCAGCAGTGTTCAGGACAGCCAGGCCATGTTCTGAGTCCAGCTCATGATGGACTGTAGTTACAGTCTTCCAAGGCAGGCCTGGAGATAAAAGAGGTGAACCCCAAGAGGGCCTGGCAACTGAGTGTATATCTACTAAAACTGTCAAAACTGCCTACTGTTAAGGCACAGAAAATATAAGTACATTTTTGAAATTAGCGGAAGTCTTAGAACACAATAAAATTATAAACTATTTATAGTTCATCATGTTTAAAGGTCATTAAAGTTGAAAAGTTTATTTATTTAAGGTGCATAATAATCATCAACAGACATCTTCATAACATGCACAGTAAACCAACAAATAGGTCATGACCACAGTTACATGATGAGCCAGGCTTTTGCGTGATGGACACAAAAAATTTGTTAAATTACTTATAATTTTAATTAAGCTGTGATAAAACGGAATTCTGCACTTGAATACTTATTTGGTGTGAGCATGTTATCATTACAGCAGGGACTAAATATAAAAAATTATGTAAATATGATTTCTTATGTTCATAAAAAAATTAAGAAACCTGCTTTGAGTCCTATAATACAACAGTGATGAGTAGAAATGGACATGCATTTGATTAGCTTTTGTGATTTCGAGTCTGAACAGAAGTAAAGTAGTAAATTAAAAGTATAAAATATAGACATTAGTTATGGAATAAGATGTTTGTACATGTAGATTTAAGAATATGTATATAAAATTTTTATAATGTATACAAAATAATGTTAAGTGTATTTTTGACAAAGTGGGCTAAGCAACATACTTGATTGCAGTACTTGGTCATGTGACCAAAAACTGGAGCAGACAAGCAGTGTATCCTCAATGCAGCACATAGCCAACTCTTACAGATAGCTGAGAGAAAATTATTGTGTGTTATGTGCTTGTCCAATCACTTGGTACAATAGTCAAAAAGTAGCCTATAGCCTATAAGCTCATAACACATACAAAGAATAGCACCACAAATTGCCGCAGATTATTTTGACTCATGGGGGAGCATCATAGTAATGCTGAAACATGGGAATCAGCAGACACTTGAAGACAGATGCCAATTATTTTATGAAAACCTACATACAAATTTTCAATAACCAGTATTCCACAAATAATCTGGAAATATTTTTCAGTCTCTTACATATTGCTCTTGTGGGAGCAGAAAAAAATATTACAGTAATTACAGCACACACAGAGGCATTTACACCTTCCAATGTTCTGTATTCAGTTGGAACAGGAATAAACCATAATATATGGTACAATTTTAAGTACCCCCTTCCATGCACTTCACACTGGTTTATGGAGTATTTTTGTGGACATAGGAGATGCAGATAACTTCAAGTGAACCCTCATAGAAATGCAGGGGGAGAACCTTAACTTCACAACTGATATGGATCTTGAATTTTATAATGATGGACACAATGACCATTATGTTATAACCCAAGGAAAATTTATTTGGGGTTTATAACTGTAAAATTGATTAGGCTGTGACAGAACTATTCACATACTACATCAGTTTGTATCAAATCAGTCTATCTCATTGGATATCATGTAAAAAGTCAAGGATTATTCTACATCAATAAATAAAAATGCATAATTTGTTATTCACATCATTTACATTTTTAAATATCTAAATGCACTGGATACTATTATATTTTGCACATCCACAGTAGCATATACAGTTACAAGTACATGATGGAAAATGTTTTGTGAGATTTGTATACTAACATGTGATTAGTATAAGAGTAAATTACACACTGGCTATAATACTGCACTTAATATAATCACTTGTTAACATGCATGGCCAGTAATTCGACAAGAAGAGTGCTTAAAGCTGGTTACTCAGGCAAGATAGCTTATTTCAGACAAAAGACTTGTTGTTGTTGTTGTGGTCTTCAGTCCTGAGACTGGTTTGATGCAGCTTTCCATGCTACTCTATCCTGTGCAAGTTTCTTCATCTCCCAGTACATACTGCAGCCTACATTCTTCTGAATCTGCTTAGTGTATTCATCTCTTGGTCTCCCCCTATGATTTTTACCCTCCACACTGCCCTCCAATATTAAATTGGTGACCCCTTGATGCCTACCAACCGATCCCTTCTTCTGGTCAAGTTGTGCCACAAACTTCTCTTCTCCCCAATCCTATTCTATACTTCCTCATTAGTTATGTGATCTACCCATCTAATCTTCAGCATTCTTTTGTAGCACCACATTTTGAAAGCTTCTATTCTCTTCTTGTCTAAACTATTTATCATCCATGTTTCACTTCCATACATGGCTACACTCCATAAAAATACTTTCAGAAACGACTTCCTGACACTTAAATCAATACTCAATGTTAACAAATTTCTCTTCTTCAGAAATGCTTTCCTTGCCATTGCCAGTCTACATTTTATATCCTCTCTACTTCGACCATCATCAGTTGTTTTGCTCCCCAAATAGCAAAACTCATTTACTACTTTAAGTGTCTCATTTCCTAATCTAATTCCCTCAGCATCACCCGACTTAATTCGACTACATTCCATTATCCTCGTTTTGCTTTTGTTGATGTTCATCTTATACCCACCTTACAAGACACTGTCCATTCTGTTCAACTGCTCTACCAAGTCCTTTGCTGTCTCTGACAGAATTAGAATGTCATCGGCGAACCTCAAAGTTTTGATTTCTTCTCCATGGATTTTAATACCTACTCCGAACTTTTCTTTTGTTTCCTTTACTGCTTGATGAATATACAGATTGAATAGCATCGGGGAGAGGCTACAACCCTGTCACATTCCCTTCCCAACCACTGCTTCCCTTTCATGTCCCTCGACTCTTATAACTGCCATCTGCTTTCTGTACAAATTGTAAATCGCCTTTCGCTTCCTGTATTTTACCCCTGCCACCTTCAGAATTTGAAAGAGGGTATTCCAGTCAACATTGTCAAAAGCTTTCTCTAAGTCTACAAATGCTATAAACATAGGTTTGCCTTTCCTTAATCTTTCTTCTAAGATAAGTCGTAGGTCAGTATTGCCTCACGTGCTCCAACATTGCTACGGAATCCAAACTGATCTTCCCCGAGGTCGGCTCCCACCAGTATTCCCATTTGTCTACAAAGAATTCACGTTAGTATTTTGCAGCTGTGGCTTATTAAACTGATAGTTCGGTAATTTTCACATCTGTCAACACCTGTTATCTTTGGGATTGGAATTATTATATTATTCTTGAAGTCTGAGGGAATTTCGCCTGTCTCATGCATCTTGCTCACCAGATAGTAGAGTTTTGTCAGGACTGGCTCTCCAAGGCTATCAGTAGTTCTAATGGAATGTTGTCTACTCCCGGGACCTTATTTAAAGTTAGGTCTTTCAGTGCTCTGTCGAACTCTTCACACAGTATCACATCTCCCATTTCATCTTCATCTACATCCTCTTCCATTTCCATAATATTGTCCTCAAGAACATCGCCCTGTATAGACCCTCTATATACTCCTTCCATCTTTCCGCTTTCCCTTCTTTGCTTAGAACTGGGTTTCCATCTGAGCTCTTGATATTCATGCAAGTGGTTCTCTTTTCTCCAAAGGTCTCTTTAATTTTCCTGTAGGCAGTATGTATCTTACCCCTCGTGAGATAAGCCTCTACATCCTTACATTTGTCCTCTAGCCATCCCTGCTTAGCCATTTTGCACTTCCTGTCGATCTCATTTTTGAGATGTTTATATTCCTTTTTGCCTGCTTCATTTATGGCATTTTTGTATTTTCTCCTTTCATCAATTAAATTCAGTATCTTTTCTGTTACCCATGGATTTCTACCAGCACTCATCTTCTTACCTACTTGATCCTCTGCTGGCTTCACTATTTCATCTCTCAAAGCTACCCATTCTTCTTCTACTGTATGTCTTTCCCCCATTTCTGTCAATTGTTCCCTAATGCTCTTCCTGAAACTCTCTACAGCCTCTGGTTCTTTCAGTTTATCCAGGTCCCATCTCCTTAAATTCCTATCTTTTTGCAGTTTATTCAGTTTTAATCTACAGTTCATAACCAATAGATTGTGGTCAGAGTCCACATCTGCCCCTGGAAATGTCTTACAATTTAAAACCTGGTTCCTAAATCTCTGTCTTACCATTATATAATCTATCTGAAACCTTCTAGTATCTCCAGGGTTCTTCCGTGTATACAACCTTCTTTCATGATTCTTGAACCAAGTGTTAGCTATGATTAAGTTATGATCTATGCAAAATTCTACCAGGCAGCTTCCTCTACCATTTCTTAGCCCAAATCCATATTCACGTACTACATTTCCTTCTCTTCCTTTTCCTACTGTCGAATTCCAGTCACCCATGACTATTAAATTTTCGTCTCCCTTCACTACCTGAATGATTTCTTGTATCTCATCATTCATTTCATGAATTTCTTCATCATCTGCAGAGCTAATTGGCATATAAACTTGTACTACTGTAGTAAACGTGGGCTTCATGTCTATCTTGGCCACAATAATGTGTTCACTATGCTGTTTGTAGTAGCTTACCCACACTCCTATTTTCCTGTTCATTATTAAAGCTACTCCAGCATTACCCTGATCTAATTCTGTATTTATAACCCTAAGACCAAAAGTCTTGTTCCTCCTGCCACTGAACTTCACTAATTCCCACTATATCTAACTTTAACCTATCCATTTCCCTTTTCAAATTTTCTAACCTACCTGCCCGATTAAGGGATCTTACATTCCACACTCCAATCTGTAGAATGCCAGTTTTCTTTCTCCTGATAACGACGTCCTCTTGAGTAGTCCCTGCCCAGAGATCCGAATGGGGGACTATTTTACCTCCGGAATATTTTACCCAAGAAGACACCATCATCATTTAATCATACTGTAAAGCTGCATGCCCTCGGGAAAAATGACGGCTGTAGTTTCCACTTGCTTTCAGCCGTTTGCAGTACCACAACAGCAGTACCATTTTGGTTAGTGTTACAAGGCCAGATCAGTCAATCATCCAGACTGTTGCCCCTGCAACTACTGATAAGGCTACTGCCCCTCTTCAGGAACCACACGTTTGTCTGGCCTATCAACAGATACCCCTCCATTGTGGTTGCACCTATGGTACAGCTATCTGTATCGTTGAGGCACGCAAGCCTCCCCACCAACAGCAAGATCCATGGTTCATGGGGGGGGGGGGGGGGGGGACAAAAGACTTAGTTTTCTGTATTTTACTATTATTATTATCCCAGCCTGAGGCAGAATGAGCCATGTAGTAGGCTGTTGTGTTCGTTAGATGTGGTGTGCGTAGTCTGCACATAAAAATGGCACAATGTACACTATCCATTACAGTGCGAGCAGTACAGATGTAAAGAAGCACCTGTCCACTACTTTCATAATGTGCAGCAGTGTTTACCTTTGTGAAATGGAGATAACGTAGTGGGCTGGTGGATTCCAGTCTTCAGAAAGTTTTTGTTTGAAAATGCACAATATGTTAGGTTTGTGCTGCTACCTTGGATGATTTGGAAAGAGCAAGGAATGTGATACAAAACTTTTGTGAAGCTTGCATTAAAGAAGCTGAAATTCACCAAAAACAGATAAGGCTGTACTTGCACTCAGGCTACCTAAATTCTAGGTTGCAGCCTATAGGACTCCACCACAAACATTTAACATAGATATAAAGGTCTTTGTTTTAATACTGCACTGTGCCAGATCGTAAAAGACATAGATGTTATTGTTTTGTATTTACTTAAGTGGTTGAACATTCCACAGGGCAGCTGACAGTGATTGAGTCTGCATTCACCTCTCTAACCCTTCTCTTCTTTGTGTCAAATTCCCAATGGCAACAAGGCAAGTGAAACATCAGTTGGAAAAGTCACTAAATTTTTTAAAGGAATGGCAATCTGAATTTACACAGTTTCAGCTGAGGTCAATTAGATGAAAAACGGAGTCTTCCAAATCTCATAAACCATGGGCCTTGCCATTCGTAGGATGACTTGTGTGTCTCCATGATACAGGTAGTCATACAAAAATCTAGTTCCTGAAGGGGAGCAACAGCCTTTTCAATAGTTACAGGGAGAACAGTCTGGATGATTGACCTATCTGACCTTGTAACATCAACCAAAATTGGCTTTGCTGTCCTTGTACTGTGAATGGCTGACAACAAGGGGAAATTACAGCCATAATTATCCCTAAAGGCATGAAGCTCTATTGTATGATTAAATGACGATAGCATCCTCCTGGGTAAAAACAGCTCCGATTAAGATTAACAGGAGGGAGCACTCAGGAGAATGTTGTCTGCATCTATATAAGTTCTATACTCTGCAAACCACCATGTAGTGTTTTTGCAAAGGGAATGTCCCATTACACCAGTTATTAGGGTTTCTTACAGTTCCATTCATGTACAGAAGGTAGGATGAATGATAGTTTGAATGCCTCTGTGCATGCTGTAGTTATTCTAATCTTATACTTATGATACACATGTGAGTGAAGTGTAGTGGGATGTAGTATGTTCCTAAGCCAGTTCTTGAAACTTTGCCAATAGATTCTTCAGGATAGTTCACATTTATCTTCAAGACTCTTCCACTTCAGTTCCTTCAGTATCTCTGAGACACTCTCCCATAGTTCAACAAACCTGTGACCATTCATACTGCCCTTACCTGTATATGTTCAGTATAGCAGTACTCTAGAACTGGTCACACAAGTGATTTGTAAGCTATCTCCTTTGTAGACTGATTGCACTTCCCCATTGTTATACCAATAAACCAAAGTCTACCACCTGCTTTAGCTACAACTGAGTGTATGTCATCATCCTCTTTTATACCCCTACAAAGTGTTACACACAGCTATGTGTACCAGTTGTTTGATCCCAACAGTGACTCACTGGTATCATAGTCATAGAACACTACATTTTTTCATTACGCGAAGTGCACAATTTTATGTTTCTGAATATTTAATGCAAATTGCCAACCTTTGCACCATTTTGAAATCTTGTCAAGATCTGACTGAATGTTTATGCAGCTTCTTTCAGGGAGTACTTCATGATAGGTAACTGCATCATATGCAAAATGTCTGCGGTTACTATTGTCTCCAAGGTCATTGATATACTAAATGAACAGCAAGGGTCCACCACACTCTCCTGGGGCACAACTGATGTTACTTCTAACTACACTCCTGGAAATGGAAAAAAGAACACATTGACACCGGTGTGTCAGACCCACCATACTTGCTCCGGACACTGAGAGAGGGCTGTACAAGCAATGATCACACGCACGGCACAGCGGACACACCAGGAACCGCGGTGTTGGCCGTCGAATGGCGCTAGCTGCGCAGCATTTGTGCACCGCCACCGTCAGTGTCAGCCAGTTTGCCGTGGCATACGGAGCTCCATCGCAGTCTTTAACACTGGTAGCATGCCGCGACAGCGTGGACGTGAACCGTATGTGCAGTTGACGGACTTTGAGTGAGGGCGTATAGTGGGCATGCGGGAGGCCGGGTGGACGTACCGCCGAATTGCTCAACACGTGGGGCGTGAGGTCTCCACAGTACATCGATGTTGTCGCCAGTGGTCGGCGGAAGGTGCACGTGCCCGTCGACCTGGGACCGGACCGCAGCGACGCACGGATGCACGCCAAGACTGTAGGATCCTACGCAGTGCCGTAGGGGACCGCACTGCCACTTCCCAGCAAATTAGGGACACTGTTGCTCCTGGGGTATCGCCGAGGACCATTCGCAACCGTCTCCATGAAGCTGGGCTACGGTCCCGCACACCGTTAGGCCGTCTTCCGCTCACGCCCCAACATCGTGCAGCCCGCCTCCAGTGGTGTCGCAACAGGCGTGAATGGAGGGACGAATGGAGACGTGTCGTCTTCAGCGATGAGAGTCGCTTCTGCCTTGGTGCCAATGATGGTCGTATGCGTGTTTGGCGCCGTGCAGGTGAGCGCCACAATCAGTACTGCATACGACCGAGGCACACAGGGCCAACACCCGGCATCATGTTGTGGGGAGCGATCTCCTACACTGGCCGTACACCACTGGTGATCGTCGAGGGGACACTGAATAGTGCACGGTACATCCAAACCGTCGTCGAACCCATCGTTCTACCATTCCTAGACCGGCAAGGGAACTTGCTGTTCCAACAGGACAATGCACGTCCGCATGTATCCCGTGCCACCCAACGTGCTCTAGAAGGTGTAAGTCAACTACCCTGGCCAGCAAGATCTCCGGATCTGTCCCCCATTGAGCATGTTTGGGACTGGATGAAGCGTCGTCTCACGCGGTCTTCACGTCCAGCACGAACGCTGGTCCAACTGAGGTGCCAGGTGGAAATGGCATGGCAAGCCGTTCCACAGGACTACATCCAGCATCTCTACGATCGTCTCCATGGGAGAACAGCATCCTGCATTGCTGCGAAAGGTGGATATACACTGTACTAGTGCCGACATTGTGCATGCTCTGTTGCCTGTGTCTATGTGCCTGTGGTTCTGTCAGTGTGATCATGTGATGTATCTGACCCCAGGAATGTGTCAATAAAGTTTCCCCTTCCTGGGACAATGAATTCACGGTGTTCTTATTTCAATTTCCAGGAGTGTATGATGATGACTCATCATCCAAGATAACATGCTGTATCCTCCCTACCAAAAAGTTCTGTCCAGTCACAAATTTCACTTGATACCCTACAACATCATACTTTTGACAATAAGTGTAAGTGTGGTACTGGGTACAATGCTATTTGGAAATCAAGAAATGCTGCATCTACCTACCATCCTTGATCCAAAGCTTTCAGTATGTCATGTGAGGAAAGTGTGAGTTTTCATATGAGTGATGTATTTGGAATGCATGCTGTTTGGCATTGAGGAGGTAATTCTGTCCAAGATACTGCATTATGTTTGACCTCAGAATATGTTCTAAGATTCTACATCAAATCAATGTCAAGGTATATGGGATGGATGTTGTGTGGATCACTTCTACTACTCTTCTTACAGATGGATGTGACCTGTGTTTTTTCCAAGAACTGAGCATAGATTTTTGTTCCAAAGATCTGTGATAGTTTATAGTTAGAAGGGAGGCTAACTCAGCTAAAAATGCAGTATAGAACCTGACATGGATTCCACTAGACCTGGAGTTTTGTTAAATTTTAACAATTTCTGCTGTTTCTCAGCACCTACAACACTAGTACTTATTTCATACATCTGTTCCATGGTATGAGGATTGAGCTGGTGCAGTTCTCCTAGGTTTTCCTTCATAAACAAAAATTTGAGAACAGAATTGAGCATTTCTGCTTTTCCTTTGTTACCCTCAATTTCAGTTCCTGTTGCATACCTTAGGGACTGTACACTAACTTTGGTGCCACTAATAGCCTTTACATATGACCAGAAATTCTTTGGATTTTGAGAAATATCATTTGAGAATATCCTGCTTTGGAAGTCATTAAAGACTTCATGCACTGCTTTCTTGACAGATAAATGTGTTTCATTCAGCATTTCTCCATCTCTAGCACTAAGCCTTGTTTTACACCTAATATGCATTAATCTCTGTTTCTTTAGAAGTTTCTTTTTTCTTTACAGTGACTGTGTATCATGGAGGTTCCCTCCAATTATGAACTGTTCTACTGGATACATATCCATCCACTGCATGGTCAGCTACTCTTTTAAACTTGAGCCATAGTTCCTTCGTTCCTGCCCTGGGATGAAAGTTTCACATTCTTTGCTGAGGTATGATACTACAAATTTTATGTAGTTTAATAAACATATGTATCTTTCTGCTTGTTTTAGTTGTCCTTTGAACTTTGGTAATCATTGTCACCACAACTGCACTATAGTCACTGACACCAGTTTTGATATGGATCTCTCTAAGAGGGCAAGTCTATTTGTTCTATTATATACAATGTATTTGCATCATGAAAAACAATGGAAAATCCAGGATGGAATGTAACAATATTATGAAAAGGAAAACTGCCATTCACTGTACAGTGTAGATGCTGAGTCACAGGCACAACAAAAAGACTGTCACAAATTAGCTTTAGGCTAGTAAGGCCTTTGTCACAAACAGACAACACACACACACACACACACACACACACACACACACATGCTCTCACGCAAATGCAACTCACACACACATGACTGCAGTCTTTGGCAACTGAAGCCATACTGTGAGCAACAGTGCCAGTGCTTGTTGAGGTGGTATCTGGGTGGGGGTTAGGAGGAGGCAGGGCAGGGAGGGGGAAGGATAGTTGGTAGGGGTGGGGGACAGTGAAGTGATGCTGGGGAGTGCACAGGGTCAAGGTGGAGACAGGGTAGGGTAGCTATGTGCAGTCTGGAGGTTAGATGGTGGGAAGTGGAGAGGTGTGGTGTGGGAGGAGAGGGGGGGGGGGGGAGAGCGAAAAAGGAGAGAAGTAAAAGGTCTATGTGTGTAGGTGGAATGAGGATTGCTGAGGACAATGACTAATGAAGGTTGAGGCCAGGAGAGTTACGGGAATGTAGGATGCATTGCAGGGAAAGTTTCCACCTGCGCAATTCAGAAAAGCTGATGTTGATGGGAAAGATCCACATGGCACAGGTTGTGAAACTGTCATTGAAATGAAGGTTGTCATGTTGGGAAACATGCTCAGCACCAGAGTGTTCCACTTGTTTCTTAGCCACCATTTGTTGTAGTGATTCGAGAATTTCGGTGTAAATTCTAGAACCACTCAGCCTTCTACCGTCTTGAACACACAATATTTTAGAAGTGAGTGTGGGATGACAGAAACCTACCTACTGCATGACACATGTTTGTGTGTGCAGGTTTGAAATTCAGTCGTGAGAAGAATGTAGACGTGGCAGTCGAACGGCAATGACAAGTACATGTCGGGCAATCCATGGAAGTTTTAGTGAATCTATATGGAAGAACCATGGAGCTTCTGTGTTATTCTGTGCTAATTGTGTCAGTGACCATTGTTATCATAACAAGAACAGTTGAGAAGGTACTCTTGTGAAAAACTTTTGTCTTAGCCTTGTTGAAGGGAAGACGTGTATTATGGTTCATGTTGAGACTGGACATGGCGTTTAAGCCAACTTTCTCTTATATGTTAATTAGTTTGTTTCTAATGTTTGGAAACATAAGAGGCTTACAAAGCAGTATATATTTATATCAAGAGTGAGATTTGTAATATGCCTGAAGTTCAAATATATGTCTTTAGTTGAAGGAAATAAAATTGGTATGTCTACTTATTTTTATAAGTAGAGAGAGTCTTAAGAAATTCCTGTACCTAGCAGCAGACTTTGGAGAAGAAAATGAAAGAGAGTTTGCAGCAGCAGGCTAACCAGCAAGGAAGCATGTCAAGTAAGTCATCTTGAAAAAGAAGTGGAAGTTAGTATATTTCTTTTGGACTTAAATTGTCATCCAAAGCTGTTAGATTGTCAGTGGCCATTCATACGGACAGGCAACTTGGTGGTTGTCATGTCCACCTAGAATGCACCACAGTGGTGTAGCTCAGCTTTTAGATCACACAACTGGTTTCATAAGTAGCTATGGCTTTGATGAGATGGGTGATGTTTGTGACAAGACTGGAGTAGGTGATAGTGGGAGGATGTATGGAACAGGTCTTACGTCTAGGTCTATTACAGGGATATGAGCCATGAGGTAAGAGGTTGAGAGAAGGGGTTGTGTTAGTATGGATGAATATATTGTGTTGGTTCTGTGGATGGTGGAATACCACTGTGGGAGGGTTGGGAAGGGTAGTGGGAAGGACAATGAAAGGTAATCAAAACCCTGGTGGAGAATGTAATTCAGTTGCTTCAGTTCTGGGTGGTACTGTGTTATGAGGGTAATGCTCCTCTGAGGGCAGATGGTGAGATTTTTCAAGGTGATGGTAGACTGGACAGATAAGGCATGGGAGATTTGTTTTTGTACAAGGTTTCAAGAATAATTATGGTCTGTGAAGGCTTCAGTAAAACTCTTGGTATATTTCGAGGGGGACCACTTGTCACTGCAGATGTGTGGAAGGGACTTCTTGGTATGGAACAGATGGCAGGTGTCGAAGTGGAGGTATTGCAGGTGGTTAGTAGGTCTGATTTAGCCGTCTTTGAGGTGGAGACCAACATCTAGGAAGGTGGGTTGTTGTGTTGAGTAGGACCAGGTGAAGCAAAAGGGGGGAATCTGTTGAGGTTCTGGAGGAATGTGGATAGGGTGTCCTCACACTTGTTCCAGATCACAAAGATATTATTGGTGAATCTGAACCAGATGATGGGTTTAGGATTCTATGTGTTTAGGAAGGATTCCTCTAGATGGCCCATGAATTGGTTGGCATAGGATGGTGCCATGGGGGTGCCGATAGCCCCATCCTGGATTTGTTTGTAGCTAATGCCTTCAAAGGAGAAGTAACTGTGTGTGAGGGTATAGTTGGTCATGGCAACTAGGAAGGAAGTTGTTGGTCTGGAGTCTGTCAGGCAATAGGAGAGGTAGACTCAAGAGAGGTAATTCCGTTAGCATTAGGGATGTTAGTGTAATGAAATGGGATCACTGTGGCAAGGTTTGTAGGTGGATGTGTCTGATAGCTGGCAGAGTCCTTTTGCCAGGCAATCCTTGTGGTTCAAAACAACAGTCGTGGGGGTAGCATTATGAGGCTAGGATCGGTGTTTAGATGGTGGACTGCAGTTCTTTGTGCAAATGTAAGGTTAGTTTGCATGTTGTATGTTTTCAACAGGAGAGGGGTTCCTATCTGTTTTTGGTAGTTTTCAGAGAAGGCATTTAGTAATGTTTCACAGGATGTCTTATCAAGCCTAGCACTAATAAAATGTTTATTTTCTCAATTAATTATTGGATGATTAAAGTCTCCACCAATGATTACAGTATGATTGGGGAACATGCATACAAGTGAACTGATATTTCCTCCAAAGTTTTCAGTTACATGAGGAGATGAGTCTTGTGGGCTATAGAAGGATCTAGTTATCATTTTGTGCACACCTCTATTACTTGCCCAAACAGTCACACATGCAGTTTGAATTTCAATTTTGCTGATTTTGAGATACACCACCTCCATTTCCAATTTACCTATCCTTTTGATACACTCAAATTTTCCCTAATAATCTCTCTCCTATTAATTTCAGGTTTCAACTCTTCTACACCTAGTGAAATGATAGTGGCATCTTCTTGGGTGAAATATTCCAGAGGTAAAACAGACCCCCATTCAGATCCCCAGGTGGGACTATTCAAGAGAATGTTGTCATCAGAAGAAACAAAACTGGTATTCTACAGATGGGAGCATGGAATGTGAGATCTGTTAATTGGTTCGGAATAATAGAAAATTTAAAAAGGCAAATGGATAGGTCCAAGTTAGATATAATAAGTATTAGTGAAGTTCGGTGGCAGAAGGAACAGAACTTCTGTTCAGGTGGTTACAGAGCTATAAATAAAAAATGAAACAGGCATAATGCAGGATTAGGTCTATTAATGAATAAGAAAATAGGAATGGGGGTAAGCTACTATAAACAGCATAGTGAACACATTATCATAGCCAAGACAGACATGAAGCCCACACTCATGATGTTAGTACACCAATTTGATATGCCAGCTAGCCCTGTAGATGATGAAGAGATTTAAGAAGTGCATGAAGAGATAAAAGAAATTATTCACATAGTTAACAGAGATAAAATTCTAATTGTGATGGGGGATCAGAATTCAAAAGAAGGAAAATGAAGGGAAGGGAAAATAGTTGGTGAATATGGACTGGGAGAAAGGAATGAAAGAGGAAGCCACCTGGTGGAATTTTGCACACATGGTCTAAGAATCATGAAAAAAAGTTGTATACATGGAAGAGACTTGGAGACACCAGAAGGTTTCAGACTGATTATATAACGCTAAGACAGGGAATTTGGAACCAGATTTTGAGTTGCAAGACATTTCCAGAGACAGTTGTGGACTCTGACCACAATTCATTGATCTTAAACCGTAGAGTAAAAATGAAGAATTTGCACAAAAGTAGAGAGTTGAGGAGATGGGATCTGGATGAGTTGAAGAACCAGAGATTGTTGAGAGCTTCAGAAGCAGTATTAGGTGACACTGACTAGAACAGAGTAAAGGAATACAGTAGAAGGTGAATGGGTAGCTTTGAAAATGAAACAGTGAAGGCAGCAGAAGATAAAACAGGAAAAAAACAAGGTATAATAAAAATTCTTGGATAACACAGGAGATATTGAAGTTGATTGGTGAAAGGAGAAAATACAAGAGCTCAGATGGAAAAGCAGTCCTAAGCAAACAGGGAAAGTGTAAAAGTTGAAGGAGTACAAGGAGGGTCTATATAAGAGAGATGGCCTTGAAGGCAATATTATAAAAATAGAAGAGGATGTAGATGAACATGAGGTGGGAGATGTGATACTGTGAGAAAAATGTGACAGAGAACTGAAGAACCACAGCCAAAACAAGGTCCCAGCAGTAGACAATGTTCTGTCAGAACTACAGATAGACTTCAGAAAACTAGCCATGGCACAACCATTCCATTTGGTGTGCAAGATGTACAAGACAGGCTTCAAGAAGAATTGAATAACTCAAATTGCAAATAAAGCAGGTGCTGACAGGTATGAATGTGACTTATCTATCAACTTAGTAAGTCATGGTTGCAAGCTACTAACACAAATTCCTTACAGAATATTGGAAAAATTGGTAGAAGCTGACCAAGGGGAATATCGGTTTGGAATCCAGAGGAATGTAAGAACACATGAGCTAATACTGACCCTACAACTTCTTAGAGGAAGGGCAGGCAAACCTACATTTATATCATTTGTAGACTTACCAAAAGCTTTTGACAGTGTTGACTGGAATACTCTCTTTGAAATTCTGAAGATAGCAGGGATAAAATACAGGGGCCAAAAGGCTATTTACAACATACAGAAACCAGATGGTAGTTATAAGAGTTGAGGGGCATGAAAGAGAAACAGTAATTGACAAGGGAACTAGAGAGGTTTGCAGCCTATCCCTGATGTAATTCAGTCTGTACTCTGAGCAAGCAGTAAAGGAAACCAAAGAAAAACTTGGAGTAAGAGTTAAAATAATTCAGGGAGAAGAAATAAAAACTTTTAGGTCTGCTGATAACATTGTTATTCTATCGGAGACAACAAAGAACTTGGAAGAGCAGTTGAACAGAATGTACAGCATCATGAAAGGAGAATATAATCTGAATATCAACAAAAGTAAAACTAGGAGAATGGAACATAATGTAATTGAAACAGGTGATGTAGAGGGAATTAGATTAGGAATTGAAATTGTGAAAGTAGTATATGAGTTTTGCTATTTGGTCTGAAAAAATAACTGATGGTGGCCAAAATAGAGAGGATATAAAATTTAGACTGGCAATGACAAGGATAGCATTTTGGAAGAAGAGACATTTGTTAACATTGAATATTAATTTAATTGTTAGGAAGTTTTTTCTGAAAGTATTTATATGGAGTGTAGCCATGTATTGAAGTGAAAACAGATTAGAGAAGAAGAGAGTAGAAGCTTTTGAAAAGTAGTGCTACATAAGATTGCAGAAGATTAGATGAATAGATCACGTAAGTAATGACAAGATCCAGAATATAATTGTCTGGGAAAGAAGTTTGTGGCACAACCTGACCAGAAGAAGGGACTTGTTAGTGGGACAAATTCTGAGATATCATGGGATCATCAATTTAGTACTGGAGGAAAGTGAGGGGCAAAAAATCGTAGAGTGGGACCAAAAATGAGTGCAGTAACCAGATTCAGAATGATGTGTTTCAGTAGTCATTTGGAAATGAAGAGGTGTGCGCAGGGTGGAGTAGAATAAAGAGTTGCATCAAACCAGTGTGTAGACTGAAGCCCACCACCACAACAACATTTAATCATAATATTTATGATGTTAGTATAAGCATTCAAAAGAAAATGTGCTGGAGGCTGCAAAATGAACACAGCTGGAAGAATCAGTCTCATTGCCATTATGGTTCAGACCCTCCCTATAAGAATGCTGAGACCCCAAATTCACCATTAGAGAGGCAAGGGCACACACTTGTGTGATGACAGAGCAAGCATGTGCATGTGTTGCCCACCTATTGCACTCAGTGATGCTGCAAACTATGAAATTAGTACCTCAAAGAAGAGCAAAGGGGAGAAGTGCTTTTACTGAAAGTGGAAGGAGAGTTGGTAGGGAAATTCACTGAAGAATGACACAAGTGTACAGAGAACACTACATGTACATGTGTGTTGCAAGGGTCACATTTCAGCACAAGCAATTCAGGGATGGACAGGTGTTACTGACCAGTGATGCATGATCTGAAACACCATATTGCAATACCAATGCTGCTGCCCAGCAGGTGGCTCACCTCATTGCCCAAAATTTGTGTATTATGGATACAGCCATTTTTACAGAGTATAGGCTGAGTGTTGATAGGATTGAAATCAGTTTTAAGGCCACACTGAAAGTTCACAAAGTGCAAACTGAATGCCTAGATGTCGTCAACCAATGCAGGAAGTATATTGAATAAGACTCTCTCTCTCTCTCTCTCTCTCTCTCTCTCTCTCTCTCTCTCTCTCTCTCTCTCTCTCTCTCTCTTGAACATCTGCAGCATTATTCCAAGAAATTTCCTGTCATGAGTGATTCCTGGAGATAAGACATAATGTCTTCAGTACAAATGTAAGTCAGAATGAACAAGTATACAGTGGAAGCATGCAGGTCTGCCACCACTGAAAATTGAATGCTGTCTACACAAGTGTAGAGAAGTTATGCTCATCTCATTTTTGACTTAAAGGAACCCCTTCTTATTGACTTCCTGCAGCACGGGACAACAGTGAACATATTAATGAACCTTAACATCCTTAACAAAGTAATGAAACTGAAATGCCAGGACAGCACACCCACAGGGTTATTGAGCTCCATGACAATGTCAAACATCATACAGCATACACAGTCAAGGAGCTCCTGCAGACATTCAGACAATAAGTCTTCACTCACCTTCCATAAAATAAAAAATTATCTCCTTGAAATTATATCATTTTTGGTAACTTAAAGGCAGCTCTCAGTGACAAATGATTCACCTTAGATGAGGATATCAAGCAGTATGTTTGGAATTGATTCACAACACAACCCCATAAATTTTGCAACTTGGGTATAATGCATCTTATGACACTGTGGGACAAGTGCATCAATAGTGTTGTGCAGTACTTTTGAAATGAAGAGAAAATTTCCTGTTTGTAGGCCTTCAAATATTTTTTAATCATAGTTATGATTATCTTCAGCCATTTATTTTTTGTGTGGTCAAATAAGTTCACTGGACTTGTTGAGTTATTCAGGCTCTATATATTTCAGTCCAAAGTCTTGATTGATGATAATAATGCATCATGAATAGTTGCTCAGAACTCCTGTGGTGGTTGGAAGGCATCAACATGAAGGACTACTGAATGTCATGATTGTAAAGGGACAGTAACAACATGACAGGAGCACAAAGCTACTCAGTCACTGCCATATCAAAGATGTATGACAATTTATCAATACCAGAACTTATAATCATCCCAATAAAAAGTTCATATATAGAACACATATTATACTTGAGATATGCATTTACAATGAATGTTATGTTCAAACAGATTTTTTTCCTGGCTTTTAAATCATTTTACATTAATTGTAGAAAATTGGTAGGACACCAGTTCTTGAAATTGCATTACTGCTTTGTTTACCTTGGAAATGTTAAGTGTATAAAGTCATTTCATAATAAATCAAGATATATTACAAATTTTAGCTTCAAAATCTACCCTGTAATTAATAATTAAATTAATGTATTTTGAAATGATTAGTAAGATAATCTAACCAATGAAATCTTATATGGAAATATATATTCAACTATGTTTCAGACCATTTAAACAGAAATTCTATTTGTTGTAGAACATTTTTCAATAGTTGGTGTAGAAGCATAATTTTTAATTGTAAGTTTAATCATATTTGAGCTTTTACAATGCCTCAAGAATACATCAATTATTCTAGTACAAATACATACCAAGGGAGACTATAAGATTCTATAATGAATATCAAGCCAGTCCAAAAGTATGTAAATGACTAGAATAATAAAAACACAAAATGAAAATGTTTGTGTGATTATTATGCCACATTACAAAAGTAGCATCCAGCTAGGATTGATTTACACTTTCAGAAGGCAAGAAATTTCATAAAATCTGATTAAACTGTGCATTATAATTGAATGCTTTGGCCTCTAGATTCAGATTCAGATTCTGTATTTGCTATTGACCACATTTAGTGGAACAACAGACTTTACACTGATTACATGATACAAAAGCAGTCGCTATATTAATTAGTGTTCACATTACATGTGCAAATTATTTGTCTTACATTAACCAGATGTTCTAAAAAGGCAATCATAATTTGAAAATATAATTTTTTAAACTGTGGAATGAATTGCATATTGTATATTGCTTTTAAAATTATTGAGAGCAGAAGGTGGACACTTATTACAAAATTTGATTTTAAATTTTAGATGAAAGACATCAGCAATATTTTCTAATGAAATCACCTGCTGTGTTTTCAAGAGTCAAACAGACATTAATGAATTTTCATAAACCAATGAAAGGTAACAGCAAAAACTGATATGGCATATGTGGATTTCAAATGCTCAGAGGAGGAGAGAATTTCTGTACTCTTCCATCAGTTATTACAGTAAAGGATGAAGAATTTTGACCCATACCCCCGAAGATTAATATTTAAGTATGCTGGAAGATTGTGGAAACTTCTTGTTACAGATATTTTTGGATAAAAAAAGTACTGCACATCATGAATAGATTCAATAATAAAGTCATTCATTCACTCATTCATCATGTTCCATGTATCCCTCAATGAATGAGAGTTTCCAGTGGTGTGGAATTAGTCAAAGATGTATATTAACAGACTGAAACAACTAATGCTTGCTACTTATATAAAATCTTCTAATGACAAATTATGGCTGCTGCTAATCTACTCAAACTGTTAATTGTGATAATTAGTACTAAATTATTTTCTGTGTGTATGTTAGGGGAAAACAGCTACTTTGAAAGAATTGCTGTGTCACCTGCAGTACTATCCAGCTTCTGTTGTCATCTAATATTTAAATAAAGTATTTGGATATTTTTGTACGGCAGAGTCAGAATCTCCACATATATTAGAGTTAGATGAAATTTGTATTCCTGAAGTCAAGTATCCTAATAAACTGTAAAATGAAAAGTAACAGCTCATTTTTCATATGGTTTCAAAACTATCTTGAATTGCATGATTAAGGGTTGGGTTGGGTTGTTTTGGGAAAGGAGACCAGACAACGAGGTCATCGATCTCATCGGATTAGGGAAGGATGGGGATGGAAGTCAGCCATGCCCTTTAAAAGGAACCATCCAGGCATTTGCCTGGAGAGATTTAGGGAAATCACAGAAAACCTAAATCAGGATGGTCGGACACGGGATTGAACCGTCATCATCCCGAATGCGAGTACAGTGTCTAACCACTGCGACCACCTCGCTCGGTTGCATGATTAAGTGTTGTGACAGTAGATAAGACCAACATACTTAAGTTTGCCTTTTGAGCTCAGTAGCATAATTTTCAATAACTTCTTGTCAAAGTACTCACTAATATTATTTCCATATATTGTTGGGAATATGTATTGTCAGTTCATTTAATTGCAGAAGGGCTTTTCATCTACAAATGATCAAGTAACAGAAGAGATACAAAATAAAGTGGAATTATGATGTTTGAAACCTGTAAAAGCTCTGTTTATCTTTCTGTTTGCTTGCTATATTGTTGGTTAGTGTAACAACATCTAATTACCTTGTAATTATTTTAATTCACAAAAGGAAATAAGAGTAACAATGTAAACAAAGATTTTATTTGGGCTGCTGTATTATGTATTGAAATTTTGTTGACACTAAAAAATAATGTAAAATCCAGGATGGAATGTAACAATATTATGAAAAACAAAGTTGCTACTCACCATGTAGCAGAGAAGCTGAGTCACAGACGGGCAACAAAAAGACTGTCACAAATAAAGCTTTCAGCCAGTAAGGCCTTTGTCAAAAATAGATGACAAACACACACACACACACACACACACACACACACACATGACTGCCGTCTCAGGCTTCAGTTGCCTGAAACTGCAGTCATGTGTGTGTGAGTTGCATTTGTGTGTGTGTGTGTGTGTGTGTGTGTGTGTGTGTGTGTGTGTGTGTGTGTGACAGAGAGAGAGAGAGAGAGAGAGAGAGAGAGAGCAAGAGAGAGAGGGAGAGAGAGAGAGAGAGACAGAGAGAGATTGTGGGTGTGGGTGTTTTTGTTGTCTATTTTGATGAAGGCCTTATTGGCCGAAAGCTTTATTTGTGGCAGTCTTTTTGTTGTGCCTATCTGTGACTCAGCTTCCTTTTAATAATATTGTTAAAAATAATATACTCATATTTGATACAGGGAACAGGGTAGGAATACTCTCTATAATGAAGTTTCAGTGTAATTAACAAAAATGTGATTAGCATTGTTTATTCATATCATTTCACTTATTTTTCCATGAAAACAAGATATATGTAATTATCTTTGTATCAGTACCGTGCATTTCAATTGTTACCACTGGGTCATAATATTTATTGTAATTATCAACAACTTCCATAACTGTAATCAGCATATTTACTGTACACAACAATATACCAGTTGCCAAAAATAATATATAATACCCGCTAGAAACTGTGTGGAGAGTGCTGTATGATGTAAGATCTTGAGTAGCACTCTGTAATGCAATGTAACAAACTGTGCACCTGAAACAATAACTTAACTTTCCATGTCTTTTGCTAACCACGGTGTTCTCTGGTCTATTTTCACTTAAGAAACTTACGAGAACCATAAACTACAATGAAATAACAAAATGAATATAAGCTCTGGACAACATTTTTTATTTTGAACAACACCAGGTTTTGTGAACATTTGTTTCAGCTGCCATTGACAAAATTAATATTGTGTAAAGATGTTTACTTTGAATTATTTTCCATTGACAACATTTTTCTTCAGTAAGGTGGTTACACAACAATATGGTCGAATGAGCTGGGCTAGTGATTTAATTCAGCTCAGTGTACTAAAGTCATCTTGTGAGAATTTTCCCCCCACTTTCATATAATATTATTTTCATGGTGTGTGTGATGGCAGAAGTGTTGATAAATAAAAGAGGTGGAGGAGGTGGAAAATTTGATACAAGGCAATGAGGAGACCATTGAAAGTAATGTTGATGACATAGAAGGGGAAAAAGGAGGCAGAGGTTTAGACAGGATTTGTTCACCAATTCAAAGTTTAAGTCATGAGGAGATAGCTAATGATAATGGCAATATTTTTAAAAAGTTTGCAAAACTCATTTGGGAGAAATTAGATAACCAAAGTCAGAAACTAGACAGCAGGATTGGGAAAAAAACTTGAAGAAAATAGTGTCAACAATGTAGGAAAAGAATTACCATAACAAAGACATGTCAGGTTGTAGACAGGCACAATTAAAATACACTTATATAAAGCTTTCAGCCATAGCCTTCATCAGTAAAGAGAGAGACACACACCATTCACACACATAAGCAAGCACACCCCATACACACATGACTGGCAACTCCATTATCTAGGACCAGACTGGAGTTTCCAGTATTTGCAAAAAAGAGTGTTAAATTAGACAAAAAGCTGGATCAACATGGGTAAAAATTAGATTGTTTCAATAAAAACTTGGAGATGCAAGATCAAGTACTAACATGAATCAGATTGAATAGATTAGACTGGATTCAGTTTCCATTCCGTAGACCCAAAAATGAGATCATTCTCACAGGTGTGGAAAAAGTCAGAAAATCAAAAATAATAAAAAAAATTTGAATATAATACTTTGTTACAGGATTCTCAAAATATGTGAATGATGTCATTCTTCATCATTTTCTCTAACTTATCGCAAATTATTCAATGTTCCGTTGCTGACACACGGGATGCTCTCTGGCTTATTGGTTGATGGTCTCCAGTGCTAATCCAGTGCTTCACCATTGATTTGTCTAATTTGCTCTTCACCTGTGAATTGAAGCATTCAGAGAACTCTTGAAGAATGGCAAGTAGCTTCTTCTGATGTTCCTTAGTGAGATCTGGTGATAGTCAAGCTAGAAGATCTTGTCACGTAGTGGTAGCACTAATTTCGCCCACAGACTTGGCATGGGAGGTTTCTATGATGCTCAGCTGTTCTGCAATTAATGGCTCTGCATTTGCTATGCACATGCATCTTGGAAGGATCTGTGGTTCTTGGCGACAGTTAACTATCCACAATTCACTGAGTCCTTTCTTAAATGAGACGTCAGAGGCTGGGATGGGCAAGTTATTCTTCAGTGGTATGCTTCTCTTACATTCCACTACAGGATCCATGGGTTGATGCATGGCATGACACATGACAGCTACCTTTCTAGTGCTGACTGCAGGAATGATCACTTCATCCATCACACATAGTCTCCACACTCTCAGATGTGCATCTTCTTGTCCATAGTATCTCATCTCATCTAGTATAATCTTCGAGTGACCACAATCTATTAATGCTTCAGAAGCTTTCAAAAAGTTGCATCCAAGAATGACATCATGACTACACTCTTGTAAGATGATGAATTCTAAGGGCTGCATATGTTCACTTATACCCACATAAATGACACATCTTCCTGTAGGTTTTACATATTTCCCATTAGCCACCATCAACAGAGATGTTTTGTAGTCGATGAATATGGTTTTCTGCAACTGGCGATGGTACATCTATGAAATGACTGAATATGATGCTCCAGAGTCCACAATAGCTTGGGCGTGTCAGCCATCCATGAGGATATCAATGTAGTTTCCTGTCACTTTTGTAGTGATCGACGGCAGAGGATTTTTCTATATGGTGATCTCACCTCCAAGGAAGGTCACACCCTTTAGTTTTCCAGGTTGTGGTGGCTAGGTGATTGGCTGGAGCTTCTAAACAGTGATGGGGACCTAGATCGGCGAGTTGGGGAGCGTCCTCTCCAGCAGCTAGCTTGCGGCGGTGGTGACCTACGTCGTCCTGCACCCATTGTTCATCTACATCATCCCAAAGCTTGCATTGCCTAAGATCAGTCTCTTGTCTTCTGGTACAGGCGTCATCAAATATCTGTCTTCCTTCTCAACAATAGTGCACCACATGTCCCAGTTCTCCACTGTGAAAACATACTGGTTGGTTATCCTGGGTCCTCCAGACATCAGTCTTCCTTGGTGCCCAAACAGGTTCCTCATGCAGCACTGTAGGAACGTAGCTTCACCTGGGTCTGGACTTTTTTTTTATCATTTCAAAGGAAAATGAAGGATGAGAGATGACCTCTAGAAGCATCTCAGTTATCTGCCTGCCGTGCAATCAAAGTGCCTTCTGAACTTCCTCTCTCACTATCTGATAAAGAACACTTGTGAAATCAGTTTCTTCCTCCATCACATACATTGATATGACGTTTGGAAGCTGTTCAAACTTCTTGCATGTAATTCTTTTTTGATGCATTGTCTCGATATACTGGCACCATTTTATGATGTCGTCCGCTGTCGAAACCTCCTTCAGGAGTAGGGCTTGATACACGTCCTCAGCGACACCATTCATGAGATGTGCAACCTTATCTTCCTTCTTCATTTGAGGATCTGATATTTTACACTGCTGCAAGATGTCTTGAATGTAGGATGCTGTTGTTTCTCCTGGACACTGAGCCCTGAACTTTAATTTATCTTCAGCCTTGTACTTCTGTCGTTGTGTGTCACTGAAGTACTTGTGTAGTTCCACCTGGAATACTTCCCAACTTGTGAACTTCTCCTCATTGTTCTCATATCATTGCTTGGCAGTGTCCTCCAAGTAGAAAAATACACATGGTGTCGTCCCATTTGTTAAATTTGGCCATACACTCATATACCTTCAGCCACTTGTTTGGAGCTTGGCCACCATCACCATAGAACCCAAAAGGATGTCTCATGTGTTGGCACACAGTTGCTGTCATTGTGATGTCTTCTTCTTCTTCTGTCTCGATAGATTTCAATCTGTTAATATGGCCCAAACTCGGGTTTCTTGCCACGTAAATGGCGGCTCTGTCGTGGCCTGATCTTAGCCACTGTCTCATCAATAATGTGCGGTATCACAAGTTCCAATACCTGGCACCTCCACCAGAATAATGTCATGTAGAGGAAGGTGTAAGTAGATGAATGACGAACACTAACTTCACGTAACAAAGGTTTATTCAGCACTTCCACATACAAGAACATGGAGCTAACTGCCCCTGGCCAGAACACATACGGTATATATACAGCTACAGAACATTCCAGTACAATGCTTCTTGCCATTTGTGGATACTTCTAGAATGTACTTGAACCGAATATAAAAATTAAAATTTTTCAGTTCAGGTGAGTTTTAAACTCATGAACCTCCATGTAACAATCTACTATCATATTCACTAGACTATGGCGACTGCACTGCTCGACTTCTTCCACAACTATATTGTTATTTTAAAAAAAAAAAAAGACAGGGTTAATTAAATATGTTTATTTTAACAGATGAAGCATCATCTTTTAGTTAAGGAGATGTTGTTCAAAAGCTCTTTGTTACTACTGTTTGCTACAACTTGTGCATTAAAAGAAACTCTAATTTTGAAAATGTATTTGGTTTTTCCCTACATACATTTACTGCTCTTGTAACATTTTACATTAGGAATAAATCCCCCATGTTTTATTTACAGTAGTAACTACTTAATGTTCAGTACCTATGGAGTGAATTCTTTATATATGCCTTGAGCACACAGTTACTTAGGGCTGGAGGATTTATTTAGCTATGTTGAGCATGATGATCCATTTATGATTACAGATATTGTTTATTACACTGCACCTGTGTTTGTTTATACAGATCACTACCCTGGCCAACTCTTATACTGCCATGGATGATGAAAACTGAAAATGCTTTGCATTTTGATTTAGAGAAAATGAATTACAGCTTTTGTATCAAAATGCTGGCCACATGTTGGTAATGTTGTTATAAATAACTGTATTACAAACTGAGATATGTGCTTTTATGTGGAAGAGAAATTAGACTTTAACAAATGCAGGAATCTCTTAACAGTGGATTGTGATACAAATCTGTTCATGTTAGCATTTGGCTGTGTCTAAATCATCAAAGTGCATAGCAGTGTTTGTGTCCCATTGTACCAGTTATAAGGGTTTCTTCCCATTCCACTCATGTTTGCAGTAATTTTTCTAATCTTATCCTCCCAACCCCTTTGTGAGCAATATGTAGGAGATTGTAGTATATTGCTAGAGTCATTATTTAAGGCTGGTGCTAGAAATATTTTTAGTAGGCTTTCTTGGGATCATTTACATCTATCTTCAAGAGACTGACAGTTCAGTTACTTCAGTATCTCTGAGACACTTTTCCATGTGTTAAATAAACCTGTGACCGCTCGTGCTAAGCTTCTCTGTATATGTTCAATACCCCTGTTAGTCTTATTTATATATGTGTCCCACAGACTTGAGCCATATTCTAGGACCAATTGCATGAGTGATTTGAAAGTGATCTCCTTTGTAGACTGATTGCACTTCCCAAGAATTCTACCAATAAACCAAAGTCTATCACTTGCTTTACCCACAGCTGAGTCTATGTAATCATTCCATTTCATATCCCTACAATGTGCTACACCAAGGTATTTGCACAAGTTGTTTGATATCAATGAGCCACTGTTGGAATCGACCAACTCATACAAATAGCTGGGTGTATGAGTTGGCTGAGTCCAACATTGACACATTGAAATCAACCAACTTGTGCAAATACCTGGGTGTAATGTTTTTTAGAGGTATGGAATGGAATGAGCACATATGTTCATACATGGGTAAAGCAGGTGGTAGACTTTTGTTTATTGGTAGAATACTGGGCAAGTGCAATCAGCCAACTAAAGGGATCGCTTACAAATCACTCATGTGACCCATCCTGGAATATTGTTCATGTGTGTGGACTCATACCACATAGGACTATCGGGGATGTTGAATGCATACAGAGAAGGAAAGCACAAATGGTCACAGGTTTGTTTTATCCAGGAGGGAGTGTCACAAAGGTACTGAAGGAACTGAAATGGCAGAGTCTTGAAGACAGACATATACTATCCTGAGAAAGTCTATTAACAAAGTTTCAACAACCAGCTTTAAGTGATTACTCTAGGAATATTTTACAACCCCTATGTATCACTCACACAGGATTCATGAAGATAAGATTATAATAGTTACCGCACTCACAGAGTTATTCAAACAATCATTCTACCCACACTTGATACATGAACAGGACAGGAAGGAACCCTAATAAATGGTACAATGGGACATACCCTCTGCCATCATCTCATGGTGGTTTGCAGAGTATAGATATAGATGTAGATATAGGTTCCAGCAGTGAGTTACTGATATTGTAGTCATAGGATAGTACGTTTTTTCACTTTGTGAAGTACACAATTTTATATTTTTGAACATTTAAAGCAAGTTACCAATATTTGCACCACACTGAATATTTGACTTAATACAGGGTGTTCAAAAAGTCCCTCTGCAGTGCTGTATGACTGTTAGCCATGCATGCTGTATGCCACAGTGAATACACTGAAATGAAACTCAGTGAAATAGAAGTTATTAATTTATTGAATATTCATTTTTATTGATATAAACGAAACAGTGGAATGTTGGGAGAGTCCACTTGAAGGGAAGTAACCCAGGCAGATGAACAGTCATACTGCAAGCACGGCTAACAATCATACAGCACTGCAGAGAGACTTTTTGAACACCCCATATTTATCCAGCTTCTATCAGACAGTACATTGCTATAGATAAGTGCATCATCTGCAAAAAGTCACAGTTAACTAATAATATTGTTAACAATGTCACTAATATAGAACATGAGCAGCAAGTGTCTCAACACACTTCCCTGGGGCACACCCAAAGCTACTTCTACACTTGATGATGACTCTTCATCCAAGATAACATGCTGCAACCTCCCTACTAATAGGTCCTCAATTTAGTCACAAATTTCACTAGATATCCCATATGACTGTACGTTTGATAATAAGCATAGGTGCAATACTGAGTCAAATGTTTTTCAGAAATAAGCTTTCAGTATGTCATGTAAGAAAAGTGTAAGTTAGATTTCACACAGTTGATGTTCTCAAAATCCCTGTTGATTGGCATCAAGGAATTATTCTGTTCAAGACACTTCACTGAGCTCAGAATATGTTCTAAGATTCTACAACAAATTGATGTCAAGTATAATGGATGGTAATTTTTGTGGATCACCCTTCTTGCAGATTATGCTTTTTTTCAAGAATTGGGCACAGTTTTTTGTTCAAGGGATCTATGATAGGTTATACTTAGAAGACAGGCTAACTCAGCTACAGATCAGTATAGAAATTGATAGGGATTCCACTGGGCACAGGAGCTTTGCTCAGTTTTAACAATTTCAGCTGTTTCTCAACACCAGCAAAACTAATACTTATTTCATACATTTTTGCAGTGGTATGAAATTAAGCTGAGGCATTTCTCCTGGGTTTTTCTTTGTAAAGGATAATTTGAGAACAAAGTTAAACATTTCAGCTTTTGCTTTGCTTCCCTCAATTTCAGTTCCTGTCACATTCCCTAGGGACTGGACACTAACTTTGGTGCCACTAACAGCCTTTATATATGACTAGAATTTCTTTGCATTTTGCGAAACATCAGTAGTCACTGAAGACATCATCCATTCTTCTCTTGACAGCCAAATCTGTTTCTTTCATTATCTCTCTATCTATAGCCCTACATTTTGCTCTGTTTCTTTAGAAGTTTCTTCATAGTGACTGTATACCATGGAAGCTACCTCTCATTATGAACTCTTCTACTGGGTACATATCTATCCAGTGAATCTTGAGCCATAATTCCTCTGCGTGTTGCTGCTCTGTGCTGAAATTTTCAAGTTCCTCACTAATATATGACACTACTGAGTTTTTATCTGGTTTACTGTACATATATATCTTCCTGCTCATTTTATTTGTCCTTTGTACTTTTGTAATAATTATTGCTACAACTGAATCATAGTCACTGATATCAGTTTTGATGTAGGCATCCTCGATGAGGACAGGTCTGTTTGTTACCATTAGATCCAGTATCTTTCCATCTTGAGTGGGAAGTCTGCAGTATAGCTTCTTGCATTGTCAGAATCCATTGATTGTTGGGTAAATACAGAAGCAATGTTTTAAGGAGGGCCATACTCAACACAATGCTGGGTCTAGAACCATAGACAACACACACATCATTAGTTCAATCATACAGGATGGTACACTGATATGATTTACCTTATGTCAAGAAAAGGGCTTGTTCACATAAAGACAAGGGTCCACACAGACAGTGTGATGACATCTAGAGCACCACAGCCTGTCAGCTAGGTAGCCACAGTCGTGGCCTCCCTTGATGTAGCTGCTGAGTCAGACAGCAGTGTACCCAACAGCAACAGTGGACACAAGAATGGGACCAGTTTTGTCTTTTCATATTAGTCCTCATTCTGCTTATGGTATGATAATGGAAGCAGTGATGTGCAGAGGCTCTAAGGAGAATTAATTTTGCTACATTTCATTTGTCATCATCATATAGGTCTAGAACCTGGTTTGATTATATGAGGTCCTACTGGACACATCACATAATGACCCTTGATTTTCATAGTGAGTAAGTTGAGCAGTAGTCATTAAATTTTGACATGTAAAGTCCAGTGGTTGTGCCCTATTTTTGAGGTCTCCATGACTTTATCTTTCAACTAGTTAATGGAAGGGGGTATAATGCTCTGGGTGTCCTGACGTACATCTGTGTAGAGGATGTTCGAATGTTGCAACAGCCAGCATATTCTACAAATCTCTCCTTCAAGAAGTACCTCATCATCGGTGCCATGAGACTGACCCACCATCATATGCCACACAGTTGAAGCAGAAAAGAATATGTACAAGTACCTGCCATCTAAGCTCAGTTTCATTTGATTTTCAGTTGGGATGGATCCATTATTGTTGCTAGGAATGGCAGAACTCTGAACTAAATTTCATGTCCTCTAAACCCCCAAAACACCTACAACTTTTATTATGTATCCTTTCTTATACATGGTACGTGCACAGTACATAAAATATTATTATTTGCTATTCTTTCTGGTGCTGAAGTATTAATGTCCTGCTATGTATTCACACAGCCATGTAGTTTGCATTGCTCATTGAAAAGAAAAAAGAAAGGTCATTACTGCCTATTAAGCACCAAATTAGAGGAACATAGTGACATGTCATAGTGGGAATTGTGATATGCTTGAAAAAGTTACTGAAGTAGGATTAGTGATGGATTCTGATTATGCTTTTATGCGTGATAAAATCTGTGTTTGCATGTGGTTGGTCTCCACAGAATTATCTGCCATTTGATAAATTAATGGAAACATAAAATATATAACACTGAATGTGGATCTGTGTCACTAACTCACTGTATGGTATAGTAGGAATTTCAAATGCTGCTGAACACTATCTTTTATACAGGTAAGACAAGAAACAGTAGCAAACAAAGGTCATTAACAATTGGTAATTTATTTTCATTGATTTTCTTTTCATGCAGTCTGGGCTTCTCAAGACAGCTTTTGTCTACTTACTCTCCCCTGAGCAGTTACCTGCATATGTACCCCCATAGAAGGAACCCATAATCTTAAAAACTTAGTGTTGTGTATGAGCAAAGGAGAAAAATTGGTACATGATTAAAACATAAACATTATTCCTTAATGAACAACTTAACTTTCGTGAATCACCCCAGCTGTGTCAGTTTACAATAGTGTGTGGTTGTTTGATTCTTGATGGGCAAATGAGACAGTCAGATAACAACTGTCCTGCAAGATAGTTAAAAGTCCACGCCACTGCTGAAAATAAATAAGTGGACTGTTCAAAGTCAGTAGGTAAGACACAATTGTAGTGGCAGCCAGTTGTAATGTGCTACAGCACAGTGTAAATATCAGATTAAAATTATACCATTCATCTTCAAATGCAAGCCAGAAATCATACTATAATTACACCATTTCTCTTCAGATGCATGAAACCAGTGTCAAGTTCTGAAATGACATGGACTGATGACCATAGATGTTAAGTCCCATAGTGCTCAGAGCCATTTGAAATGATGGTCAGCTGTGCTATGATTAACTCAGAGTAGGGACATAGTTATCTGTTGATGACTGCATACACTCTGATGTATGGTCATCCCTTTAAGCACTATGACTGCTACATTGCTCAGAGCACCAGGTCAGTATTTTTCCTTGACATCACATGTAACATACTGTGCAAGCATTGCGTATGAGAGATTTTTGAGGAGTAGTTGATGTAATGGTGCCATGGTGGAGTGATTATGTGCACTGCTTTGCAGTCTGCTGGCTCAGGTTAAATTCCTGCTTCTAACATTTTTTTAAAGTTATTTTATTCCTAACAATATTAAATGATTACTTATAAAATTAAAATGAATTTAAACAGTTCTTCTTACATGCATAAAATTAATATATTCAATCTAGTTATCATTAATGTCCTTATAAGTCAAAAAGTTATTAATGGTGGTAAAGTGTACAGGAAATTTAGTGTGAAACATTTTTGTAAATAATTTGCTAAAGAGTCCCTTTTCCAGTAGATCTTTGAAAGGGAAAATGAGATGTAAAGAGCTAGGCAGATTTACTTCAAATGTAAATCCAGCCACAGCAGGGAAAGGTTTGATCTGATGTTTTGTTAATCCCAGAAACCTCGTGGTGTTATTACACATAGGTATAGGAGTGGGCCTAGCCTCACCGAATTGAATCAAACTGTGTCAGTAGTGCCCCTTTCACATTCCTAGAATTTTTACCTGAGAGGGCCATAAAAAAGGTAAAATCCTCTCAAAACATTTATGCATAGAGTATGAGGAATTTTTGAACAGCAATTTATGTATTGGTTTAGTAGTGCAGTGGTCAAGCAGATTGCTGGCAATTTGTTGACTCAAGTCTGATTCCTGCCGCTAATATTTTTTTTCATTTCCTTCATTCCAGACAATATTTTTAATCATTTCAACATACATTTGTTAAATTAATATATTCAATTTAATTACCTGTGACAATGATAGACACTGAAGAAATGAATTAAAATGTATGCCATAGCTGGGATTTGAATTCAGGTCTCCTTGCTTACTACACATGTGTGTTAGCTGTTACATCACCTTGGCAGTACAAGTAGCACGCCTGCATGGGCTAACCTAGTCCAGAGCCCTCCCTAACACAAATTTCAATTCATGTCTTCAGCTTATTTTCCCCTTCTTAAATCATCAACATTGCTGAGGTTCTACAGTATTGGAATAGAACCCCAGTGTTGGATGTAATGAGGAAATCTGGCCTGTACCTATGGAGTAGGTGATCTATACATCAGACACAATTAAATTTTTTCTTGAGCCACTTGAGCCTCAAATTGATCTATTTTAATGATAGAAGCTGAAGAAATAGTGATGATTTAAGGAGGGGAAAATAAGCTGAAGAGTGAACTGAAGTTTTTGTTAGAGAGGGTATTGGGCTAGGGTAGTCTGTGCAGAGGTTTTTTCTTTGTTATACTGCTATGGTGGTGTAATGCCTAGTACCCCTGCTTAATAAGCAAGGAGATCTCAGTTCAAGTCCTGGCCCTTGCACAAAAATTTTAGGTCATTTCTCCAGCTTCTGTCATCACTGTAGATAAAGTTGAATATCAAGTGTCTCAAGGAAAATTTAGTTTTGATTACTTCATTTGTAAGTTAAAAGGCTAAAGGTTACCATATTGTAGCAAATTGGTAAAATGTTGCATGAGCCATCACTACAATACTGTAATCTATGGTGGTGCAGTGAACACTGGTAAGAATTGTATGTCAGTACACAACAAGAACTACTCCACCCATCAACATGACAACAGTACACTGACTTGACAGTGGAAAGAAACTGAGATACATTGTAGTGAGGTGACTCCCAGTACACTAGAACTGCTTGTATGCAACACATGTGGTGCCTGGGAACTTCAAGGATGTGGACCAAGGCCCACCCACCCTGCCCCCACCATGGATACTGTGCTGGTAAAACCATACTGTGTAAATAAATAAGTCTCTCTCTCTCTCTCTCTCAATGTGTGTGTGTGTGTGTGTGTGTGTGTGTGTGTGTTCCCTGATCAATGTAATTAGTTTGTTTTCCAAAGGAAATCATATATTATTTTGAAGAAAAGTAAAATGTAAGTTACTAACCTGTGATGCTAGTGGAAGTGACAGAATCAGGCATATAAAACAATATAGGCCTGCCAAATACGATTTATAATATTTCAATATAGGAAACTGATCAGCCAATCCATTAATTGATGTTGTTACAAGCAGTGCCTGTAAGCAGAGTTTTCATAAGAATTGATGAATGTAAAAAACAAAACGAACAAGAAATATTTTCAACTCATTTCATTGTAGATAGTAAGTTACCAACAAACTGCACAAATTGACATTGCTGGTTCACAGTTCACAGTACATTTTTACTGATGAATCCTTTGATACACTGCTGACATAACACTACTGTTAATTTAAGAAGAATGTCTTTAGTTCAGTCTTTTTGACATACAAGAACATAATATTTTGTACCTAATTAAAGTCATCAATCCTATTGTTTCACTTTTGGATTAAATAAACAAAAAATAAACAGAAACAGGAAGAAATTGGTCATAACTTTGTTAATTAACGTTGGTTTTTCTTTCTTACTGTTTATTAAGGATAAATGAAAAAGTTTGAAATTACTCAGAATGACAAACATTCTATGTGGAAGATTGAAAATTATAATTTATTCTTCATTACCATTTATTAATTTGATGATTGCAGTTGGACAAGAAATTTCAATAAAAGTAATTCATGTAACGAAATATATTTGAAAATAAAAATGTAAACAGAACTAGAACTTCTTGAACTTTCCATTTTAAATGGAAATTTAAGTTGAGAATACAAACTGTGTTTTTGCCTCTCTGAAACTGCCACTCTAAAATATACTGCTAGAGTACTGGTTATTCTTCGTACTTTACTTTTCCTATTAGTACACATTAATAAAATGAATATTGCACTAGACTAATTTGGACCACTTTATTGAATAGGAATTTAAAATTCCACTTTAAAAATTATTTTATTTGTAATGGGGCAAACCAATGCATTTGATGAAAGTAAAAAACTAACTACATCAAATTAGAATTTTATATAGACCAAATATGACTCTTCCTTCTTGTATTATGACAGATAACAGTGATACTGAGCTAGATGCACATTTAATCAAGGAAAAGGAAATAGAAGGAAAATTTTATGTAAACCAACAGCATTTTCAGGCAGGTATTGCAAAAACATGAGAAGCCATATACAGTAACTGGGAAGGAACTCATGGATATCCATTCGGCATAGATCAAGTTTAAAAATTGTCTTTTGTATCGTAAAGTAATCATCTATTCTGTTCAGAATGTGTTATGTTACTTACAAGAATTTAAATTATACCACAACATAATAAATATATGGGGCTTGTTTTTGCAATAATTTGACTGTGATATTAAATATATTCAAGGGAAGGATAATGCTTTTTTGAGATTGCCTATGGGGGATCATTTAGAAAACAGTAATGGGGAAGGAGGAAGTGAATTCAAAATTGCACATACACAGACACAAGCAGACATTTGTAAAGGCAAAGAGTTTGGGCAGAGATGTCAGTCGAGGCGGAAGTACAGAGGCAAAGATGTTATTGAATGACAGGTGAAGTATGAGTGGTGGAAAATTGAAATTAGCGGAGATTGAGGCCTGGCGGATAACGAGAAGAGAGGATATACTGAAGGGCAAGTTCCCATCTCTGGAGTTCTGACAGGTTGGTGTTAGTGGGAAGTATCCAGATAACCCGGACGGTGTAACACTGTGCCAAGATGTGCTGGCTGTGCACCAAGGCATGTTTAGCCATAGGGTGATCCTCATTACCAACAAACACTGTCTGCCTGTGTCCATTCATGCGAATAGACAGTTTGTTGCTGGTCATTCCCACATAGAAAGCTTCACAGTGTAGGCAGGTCAGTTGGTAAATCACGTGGGTGCTTTCACACATGGCTCTGCCTTTGATCGTGTACACCTTCCGGGTTACAGGACTGGAGTAGGTGGTGGTGGGAGGGTGCATGGGACAGGTTTTACACCGGGGGCAGTTACAAGGGTAGGAGCCAGAGGATAGGGAAGGTGGTTTGGGGATTTCATAGGGATGAACTAAGAGGTTACGAAGGTTAGGTGGACGGCGGAAAGACACTCTTGGTGGAGTGGGGAGGATATCATGAAGGATGGATATCATTTCAGGGCAGGATTTGAGGAAGACGTATCCCTGCTGGAGAGCCACGTTCAGAGTCTGATCCAGTCCTGGAAAGTATCCTGTCACAAGTGGGGCACTTTTGGGGTTCTTCTGTGGGAGGTTCTGGGTTTGAGGAGATGAGGAAGTGGCTCTGGTTATTTGCTTCTGTACCAGGTGGGGAGGGTAGTTGCGGGATGCGAGAGCTGTTGTCAGGTTGTTGGTGTAATGGTTCAGGGATTCCGGACTGGAGCAGATTCATTTTCCATGAAGACCTAGGCTGTAGGGAAGGGACCGTTTGATATGGAATGGGTGGCAGCTGTCATAATGGAGGTACTGTTGCTTGTTGGTGGTTTTGATGTGGACGGACATGTGAAGCTGGCCATTGGATAGTTGGAGGTCAACGTCAAGGAAAGTGGCATGGGATTTGGAGTAGGACCAGGTGAATCTGATGGAACCAAAGGAGTTGAGGTTGGAGAGGAAAGTCTGGAGTTCTTCTTCACTGTGAGTCCAGATCATGAAGATGTCATCAATAAATCTTTACCAAACTTTGGGTTTGCAGGCCTGGGTAACCAAGAAGGCTTCTTCTAAGTGACCCATGACTAGGTTGGCATATGAGGGGGCCATCCTGGTACCCATGGCTGTTCCCTTTAATTGTTGGTATGTCTGGCCTTCGAAAGTGAAGAAGTTGTGGGTCAGGGAACGTAATGAGGAAAGAGGTTTTAGGTAGGATGGCAGGTGATCGGCGTGAAAGGAATTGCTCCATTGCAGCGAGGCCCTGGACGTGCGGAATATTTGTGTATAAGGAAGTGGCATCAATGGTTACAAGGGTGGTTTCCAGGGGTAACAGACTGAGTAAGGATTCCAGGCATTCGAGAAAGTGGTTGGTGTCTTTGATGAAGTATGGGAGACTGCATGTAATGGGTTGAAGGTGTTGATCTATGTAGCAGAGATACGTTCTGTGGGGGCTTGGTAACCAGCTACAATGGGATGGCCGGGATGATTTTGTGAATTTTAGGAAGAAGGTAGAAGGTAGGGGTGCGAGGTGTTGGTGGGGTCAGGAGGTTGATGGAGTCAGGTGAAAGGTTTTGTAGCGGGCCTAAGGTTCTGAGGATTCCTTGAAGCTCCGCCTGGACATCAGGACTGGGATTACCTTGGCAAACTTTGAATGTGGTGTTGTCTGAAGCTGACACAGTCCCTCAGCCACATACTGCCTACGATCAAGTATCATGGTCATGGAACCCTTGTCCGCCGGAAGAATGACGATGGATCGGTCAGCCTTCAGATCACGGATAGCCTGGGCTTCAGCAGTGGTGATGTTGGGAGTAGGATTAAGGTTTTTTAAGAAGGATTGAGAGGCAAGGCTGGAAGTCAGAAATTCCTGGAAAGTTTGGAGAGGGTGATTTTGAGGAAGAGGAGGTGGGACCCGCTGTGACGGAGGACGGAACTGTTCCAGGCAGGGTTCAATTTGGATAGTGTCTTGGAGAGTTGGACCATTAGGAGTAGGATTAGGATCATTTTTCTTCGTGGCAAAGTGATATTTCCAGCAGAGTGTATCAGTGTAGGACAGTAAATCTTTGACAAGGGCTGTTTGGTTGAATCTGGGAGTGGGACTGAAAGTGAAGCCTTTGGATAGAACAGAGGTTTCGGATTGGGAGAGAGGTTTGGAGGAAAGGTTAACTACTGAATTAGGGTGTTGTGGTTCCAGAGTGCGTTGATTGGAATTTTGAGGTTTTGGGGGGAGTGGAGCTGGAAGTGGGAGATTGAGTAGATTGGAGAGACTGAGTCTGTGTGCAATGAGAGGAGGTTGAGGTTTGCTGGAAAGGTTAAGAAGGGTGAGTGAGTTGCCTTTCTGGAGGTGGGAAACCAGGAGATTGGATAGTTTTTTGAGGTGGAGGGTGGCATGCTGTTCTAATTTACGGTTGGCCTGTAGGAGGATGCTCTGAACAGCCGTTGTGGATGTGGGAGAGGAAAGATTGAGGACTTTTATTAAGGATAGGAGTTGACGGGTGTGTTCATTGGCTGAGTTGATGTGTAGGTGAAGGATTAAGTGGGTGAGGGCAATGGATTGTTCAGTTTGGAACTGGTGTAGGGACTGATGGAAAGAAGGGTTACAGCCAGAGATGGGAACTTTAGGTGTGAGGCCTTTGGGGGTAATGCCAAATGTCAGACAAGCCTGAGAAAATAAAATATGGGAGTGTAATCTGGCTAGGGCGAAGGCATGTTTGCGGAGGGAATGTAAATAAAACTTAATGGGGTCGTTGTGGGGATGTTGTGAGGGTGATATGGTATTAGAAGGTGGAAAGTGTAACATGAGGCTGAAATGAAAATGAAAATAAAAACATATGGGGAGAGATGAAGGTGAACTAGAAAGCAACTGGAGATCTGGTGTGAAAAAAGGCGAAAAAGTGTTGGTTATAGCTGGGCTATGTTGATCCTGTGGTGATCTTGGGATGGTAGACAACGATGTGCACAAAGGTTATGTTGCTGCCAAAACACGTTAAACAGTGGAGCAATTTGGGAAAATTTCGAAAAAACTGCATGTAAATGCATTAAAAGGAGTGGTTTTGTGGTGGCAGATTTTGAAAATGAGGCTAACAATTGTCTGATGAAGACATAATGACGTTAAAACCTGTGGGAAGTGGCTAAAAAAGATCAGTGATGTGGGGAAAATGGAAATGGAAAAAAAGCAAAAGTTATTAGAACTAGCCAAAATGGCTGTTTAATAGCTGAAAGGAACTGTTTGTTAACTGAAATGGTGGATTTTATAGCAGCAGTAGTGTTGAAAGTGGGGAAAAAAAAAAAAAAAAAAAAAAAATTAGGTTATGGCTTGGAAGTGGGTTACATATTATTGAGTATATATAGGGGGATGGTAGATTTGGTAAAGAGGAGAAGGTGAATACTAAGTGAAACTACTTGCAAAAATAGAAAGAGAAAATAAGATGACAGGAAAGATTTCGAAATGCAACAGTGACAATAACAAATGTAATTGTTGGGTTCAAATTAATGATATGAATATAATAGAGGGAAACATTCCATGTGAGAAAAATATATCTAAAAATAAAGATGATGTGACTTACCAAACGAAAGTGCTGGCAGTTCGATAGATACACAAACAAACACAAACATACACACAAAATTATATATATATATATATATATATATAAGCACTGGTATATAGACACAAGTGGCCACTTCCTCATCCCCTCAAACCCAGAACCTCTCACAGAAGAACCCCAAAAGTGCCCCACTTGTGACAGGATACTTCCCGGGACTGGATCAGACTCTGAATGTGGCTCTTCAGCAGGGATATGACTTCCTCAAATCCTGCCCTGAAATGAGATCCATCCTTCATGAAATCCTCCCCACTCCACCAAGAGTGTCTTTCCGCTGTCCACCCAACCTTTGTAACCTCTTGGTTCATCCCTATGAAATCCCCAAACCACTTTCCCTACCCTCTGGCTCCTACCCTTGTACCGCCCCCGGTGTAAAACCTGTCCCATGCACCCTCCCACCACCACTTACTCCAGTCCTGTAACCCGGAAGGTGTACACGATCAAAGGCAGAGCCACGTGTGAAAGCACCCACGTGATTTACCAACTGACCTGCCTACACTGTGATGCATTCTATGTGGGAATGACCAGCAACAAACTGTCCATTCGCATGAATGGACACAGGCAGACAGTGTTTGTTGGTAATGCGGATCACTTTGTGGCTAAACATGCCTTGGTGCACGGCCAGCACGTCTTGGCACAGTGTTACACCATCCGGGTTATCTGGATACTTCCCACTAACACCACCCTATCTGAACTCTGGAGATGGGAACTTGCCCTTCAATATATCCTCTCTTCCCGTTATCCACCAGGCCTCAATCTCCGCTAATTTCAAGTTGCCGCAACTCATACTTCACCTGTCATTCAACAACATATTTGCCTCTGCACTTTCACCTCGACTGACATCTCTGCCCAAACTCTTTACCTTTAAATATATCTGCTTGTGTCTGTATATGTGTGGATGGATATGTGTGTGTGTGCGAGTGTATACCCGTCCTTTTTCCCCCTAAGGTAAGTCTTTCCGCTCCTGGGATTGGAATGACTCCTTACCCTCTCCCTTAAAACCCACATCCTTTCGTCTTTCCCTCTCCTTCCCTCTTTCCTGATGAAGCAACCGTTGGTTGCAAAAGCTAGAATTTTGTGTGTATGTTTGTGTTTGTTTTTGTGTCTATCGACCTGCCAGCACTTTCGTTTGGTAAGTCACATCATCTTTGTTTTTAGATATATTTTTCCCACGTAGAATGTTTCCCTATATATATATATATATATATATATATATATATATATATATATATATATATATATATATATATATATATATATATATATATGTGTGTGTGTGTGTGTGTGTGTGTGTGTGTATATATATATATATATATATATGGTTATAATAGAGGGAAACATTCCATGTAGGAAATATATAACTAAAAACAAAGATGATGTGACTTACCAAATGAAAGTTCTGGCAGGTCGACAGACACACAAACAAACACAAACATACACACACACATGGCACAGAGCTCTAGATGCATTACTGCCTGATGCCTGACATCGTCAATGATTCAATGATCAGCTGCTGGACACAGTCACAGGGCTGTCCACTACTGGATTCCATCACCACACTGCAACAGATGATGCCAAGGTGATCCAGGTTGCGGAAGACAGGTGCTCTAAGCTGCTAGCATGGTTCCCTGTTCTTACAATGCCTCCAGGGGCCCTACAAAAGGTACATCATGATACAGTACACTACATTAATTTGATGGCTGGCCCCCCAATTTCATGCAGACCCAGACAATTAACTACCGCTCGGTATGCGATCGCTAAGGCAGAGTTTGATGCTATGCTGGCCAAGGGCATTATCTGCATGCCTAGTGGGGCATGGTCGTCACCCTTGCATTTGGTGCCTAAAAAAAATGGCATGTGGCAGCTGTGTGGCAACTACTGAGCCGTAAATGTGATAACAGTTCCAGACCACTATCCAGTGCCTCTCCTAAAAGACTATAATCACACCCTGCATGGCTAATAGGTGTTTAGTGTGTTGGGTTGGGCCAAAGCATTCACACGAATTCCAGTTGCTGTGGAAGATGTCCCAAAGACAGTCATTACAACGCCTTTTGGCTTGTTCAAAAGCTTATTTATGACATTTGGCCTGAGAAACGCAGCACAAACATGGCAACAATTCATTGATTCTGTATTACGAGGGCTACCATGTTGTTTTGCTTACCTAGATGACATACTCATCTTCACAGTGATGCCAGAGGAACATGAACAACATCTCATTGAAGTTTGTTTTTGAGTGCCTTGACAAGTATGGCATTGTTTTGTACTTCACTAAGTGTGTGTTCAGACAACCGGATATAACGTTTTTGGGTCACCTAATTTTTCTGCAGGATTGCGCACTTTGCCAGAGAAAGTTAAAGCCATTTTGAATATTCCTCACCCAGAGACAGCTAAAGAATTATGCAGGGAATCGTCAATTTCTATCACTGCCATCTGCCACAGGCGGCAGAACTTCAAGAACCACTTACAGCAGTGCTGGCTGGTCCAAAAACAAAAGACAAATCGCCTGTGCGGTCGTCATAGACAATGATAGATGCTTTTGAAACCACCAAGAAAAGCATAGCTGAGGCAATGTTTCTTACTCGCCCTGCTTTGGACCCGCCTCTTGTGCTCGTGGTCGGTGCTAGCCAGGTGGCCATCAGCGCAGCATTGCAGCAATGTGTGGATGAATCCTGGCAGCACCTCACTTTTTTCTCTCAGAAATTATCGCCCACTCAGCAACAAAGGAGTGCTTATGACTGAAAATTGTTCACCATCTACGCTTCTGTGAAATATTTGCGAACACAGCTGGAGGTGAGAGTATTTACAATTTATACCGACCATAAACCTCTGACATTCACCTTCCACCAGAATAACAACAAATGCTTGTCGAGGCAGTTTAATCAACTGGAATTTATTGCTCAATTTTCCACCAACATTAAACACATCTTTGGGTTGAACAATGTAGCAGCAGACAGTTTGTCACACTTCAATGCAATCATGGAGACTATCGGCCTCGAACCCCTAGCCCAAGCACAACAATTAGATCACAAACTTGAAAATTGCCTAAATGATGATACAGCAGGCCTGCAGCTCAATCTCACTGATGTACCAGGATCAGACATTAAGATATATTGTGACACCTCCAACAACAATGTGCACTCATTTGTCCTGGCAGACCTGCCTGAGCAAATATTTAATAACCTCCAAGATATATGACATCCAAGGATAAAGGTGATGATAAAGCTCGTATCTGGTCATTACATGTGGCTGGGGATACAAAAGGAATTCTGTCAGTGGCCTCGCATGTGCGTCAATTGTCAATGCAGCAAAATTTCACGTCATGTTTGTGCACTAGTCAGCAAATTCCCACACATGACCGAGAGGTTCGCCGATGTCCACTTGGACATTGTAGGACCTTTACCACCCTCAGAGGGTCAATGTTATTTGCTAACCATCATTGATAGATTCACTCGCTGGACAGAAGCTATTCCGATTGACAACATTCTTGCCAAAACACTGGCTGCTGCATTTAAGTCCAACTGGTTCGCTTGTTTCAGCTGTCCAGTACATATAACAACTGACAGAGTATGCCAGTTCGAGTCTGAATTGTTTACTCAGCTGAGCAAGTTTTGCGGTGCATCACATCATGTAACAATGATCTATCATCCAGCTAGCAATGGCATAGATGAACGGTGGCACTGGTCCCTCAAAGATGCCCTAATGTGTCACGAATCAAAGTGGGCCACAGCTCTTCCTTCAGTGATGCTTGGCCTTTGCAGCATCACTGCGCCAGACCTCGACACATCCCCTTCTGAGTTGGTCTATGAGGAATCCCTCCAGCCATGAGGTGAGTTTATTGAACAAGGTGCCTCACCAGAGGACTTATCACAGTGGTCCCAGTTTATAATCCAATTGCGAGATCAGATTACACACATGCAACAGCATCCGGCATCACAACATGCAATACTGCATACCTTTGTATACAATGAGTTAAAGCATTGCACCCATGTCATGCTAGGCAAAGATGGCATTAAACCAGTACTCATACTGCCTTACACTGGACCACACCATATAATAACAAGACAGGCCAAAATGATGGACATTATGATGAATGAAGAAAAGGAACACAGTGTCAGTCAACTGAGTTAAACATGCTTTTGTCTTAGAGGAATCTTTATATGTGTACAGTTCTCTCCACTGACCGGCGTTTCCACCAGCTGATAATCCAGAAACCTCAAGCAGCTCCTACAACAAGCACACAATGTACAACATGGTCCAGACATCATGTGCACTTTCTGGCCAGAATCAAGGACAGCACCTGAGGCAGTTACCAACAACAAAAGTGCTCTGGTCTCCTGTGTCATGCTGTGTGGCAACTAAGGCAATTGCGTGGACAGCAGCCACGATCAGTTGATGGAACCCAAATGTCAATGAGGTTCATGTGCCAGCTGCAAGAAGCACTGACATGTACTTACTCCTTGCTGTGGCACGCGAGCATTCCATGACATTTAAATGATGTGCTATGTTATAATTGTTCTGTTGTTGATTTCACAGAATGTTTCTGGGTAGTTCTACCCTAGTTTTCTGTAATGTTCCATTGGTTATTATTGTGTAGTGACTGCCTATGTTATGTGTTCTTTCCTGAGTGATCTCCAGTAAAAACATGATAAACATAGAGGACGTACTTCTTCCACAATAAGAATGCGATAGGTAGTTGCGAGCCTAATGCACAATGGGAATGCGACATGGGTCTGCATATGGCAGGTGCAGGGCCGGTCTCGCAGTATCCATGCATAGCATCACATGCAAGTAGGTGGACAGGTCCTTGTGGATGAAGACCTGTGGCAGGGCGTTATGTGATTTTTTTTGGGGTGGGTGGGGGGGGGGGTGGGGGTGGGAGGGGCTGGAGGGGGAATAGTCAGCTTCTGTATTTCATGTCCGACATGGGTCATGAGATATCTGATGGGTCACAATTAGTAGGGGATGTAGCCTGTATGTCAAAGTCGATGAGAAGAGATAATGTCTTGATGTCTTGTCATACAGGATCTTGGCTAAAGATGTATCACAGGTCTCACTATGGGTGGTGCAGCCAGCTGAGCAATATTCAGCGAAGGACTTCCGTCCACAGTTCAGGATGGCACATTATTGCCGCATTTAATGTGCAGTGCCATCTTTCAATGAGACCGTTCAACTGCGGATGAGATACGGTGGTATGGAAATGATGGCCACTGCAAACATGACACAGTTCATTGAACAGAGAAGACTCAAATTGTATGTGCTGGCTGGTAGTGAGCATCACATGGCAACTGAAACATGTGATCCATGAGTTGCCAAAAACTTTGGCAACAGTCTCGGCAGATATATCATCAGGTGTAGCCTCAACACTGCTTGCAACTCTACCAATCAGTGATATAACATAACACTGTGCATTGTCCATCCGAGTCTGGAAGTGGTCCTATTAGGTCCATGTGCACATGTTGGAACTTCCCCTTGACTATCAGGAATTTGCCAATGTGGGCAAGGTTTGGGAGGGGGTGGGGGGGGTGAGGGGAAGGGGTAAGTGCAGTGCTCTGTTGGCATGAGATGCATGCTCTGGTCCATGCAGTGCAGTATCACAGGGCTGTATCACAGGGTGTGCGAGGTTGGGGATGAGATCAAAGATTTGTTTATGAAAGGCTTTTGGGATGAATGGTCAGAACTGGTCACTGGACACATTACATCAAACTCTTTTGGTGAAGCCAGGGAAGGTATGTTGCTCAAGTTTCAGGCCTGTGTCTGGATCACAAAGGAGATTCTACAAGTCTTTATCCAAGTATTGCTCCTCAGCGATCCGGTTGTTATCAAACCGGATGGAGGAAAAGACACTGCATGACAAATGGTTCACAACATGGAGCCTTTGATGTAGCACATATCCATCATGAACTGTGAAATGAAATCAAGGTATCAAAAGCACCTGGGGGAGGGATCCTCAGATGGCTTGCATAATGCACCAGCCAGGGGACAGTGATCTGTGTAAACAGTAAGTGGTTTGCTCTCTATCACTTCTTGAAAGTAGTGGATGGCCTTACTGGTGAGTCTCTCTCAGTCAAAAGTTGACCATTTATGCTGGGTGCCTGAAAGTCTGTGACAGAAAAACCACAGAGGGTGGGGACACCAGCTATCTCCTGTTGTAATACAGCGTCGATAGCAAGGTCAGCGTCAGGAGACAGATGGAAAATTTTGGAAATTTGTGTAAAGTTCAAACTGCTGAGATCATTGGTCCCTAGGCTTACACACTACTTAATCTAACTTATACTAACTTACACTAAGGACAACACACTTACCCATACCCAAGGGAGGTCTTGAACCTCTGACGGGGGCAGATGGATGAGCCAGTGTAGTTGCACACAGTAAGACATCCTTGATTTGATCAAAGACAGACTACATAGAATGTTTCCACTTGAGGTGGCATTTTTCCACAGTGTTCTTCCCACCCATGCCATCAGTCAGAGGAAGGAGGGTCTCAGTTGTTGCATGACTCTTAGAAGGAGGAGGAGAATGGCAAGAGTCTTATCTGGAAGGTCTTCTCTAGAGTCGGGTAGATGCCTGAGGTGTCTACATGATGGCCGATGAATGCTTGCCATTACTGACATTTGTCTTCATTAGTGACAACCTGATGGGCAGCTATTCTGTCGAGGACTTGTTGGTAAATGTGCCTTGTGCTCTTCTGTGATGGTGAGAACATAAGGCCAGTGTCTCTGTAGGCATAACAAAATGGTAGAGTGAACAAAACTTTGTGAATAAAATGCTGCCATGTTTGGGTAGCATTTATTAACCCATAAGGTATATACAAAATCTCAAAGAGTCCAAAAACTGTAGTGATCACTGTCTTCGGTATGTCCTCTTCTGCCATGGGAATCAGGAAGTGCACTGTTTTACAGTCAATAATGCTTAATATTTTGGTGCCAGCTAACATTTGAGTGAAGTCCTGTAGGTTAGGGGCTGGATAACTGTCTATAATAGTTTGACTGTTGAGCCACTGTTAGTCACCAAACAGGTACCGTGATTTCTTTCTTTAAAATGAACTTATTAATGGATGTCCAGGAACTGTCTGATGATGCCTGCCTCCATGAGTTTGTCCCTGTTGGCCTTTGCCACTCTAAGTTTGTGGGGAGGGAGACGTTGAGTTCTTCAATGGGGGAAATGTACTGGGTGTAATGTTTTATAATGAACATTACCATAACAAAAATCATGAACTGCATGTGGCCTGATACTAGGGTGCACAACTGTGCCCAGAAACACACCATGCTGTAGAGTAGGGTCACTGGGATGAGCAGTGGCTACACTGTTGGAATCGTACACTGAAGTTATACAGGACTTCACTAACCTACCCAGATTTCTTGCAAATAGGTACTGGAAGTACATTGGTGTCCTCCAAAGAGGCAAATATATGGTGTGGCTGTTGCAAACATTGTAGGACAGGAAGGTTGCGGTTGGCAGCATGAAGTGATGCTGCAGTGTCAGAAATGTGATGTCGAAGGTCCACGGTTTTGCATCTCGTGATGTCATTTACGGTGTCTAGTGCAGAATAGTTGGTCATCAGGCAAAGTTTTCTGAAGAGTGTTCAGCACTTTAGGAGGTCATCCAGATGTTTATATTAGCCTGATGAAGAGGTGGGAGGTGGACAGGAATGTTCATGGAGCACTTCGCTGATAACTCCAATGATTGGCTGCTGACCGTCACAGTGTAATAACAAACTACAGGTAAGGTCAGGAAGCAGGCAATAGTGGCATAGAAAATCTGCTCCCAGGATCAGCTTGACTACCTCGGTGATGAGGAAGGCTCAGTGCTTGTGATTCTCTGCCCCCAAGTTCAAATTGAATGAGGCATTGCAAGTGACCACAGTGCTAATGTCATTTGTGGCAAGTAATTGGAGTGGTGATGGTGAGAGAGTAGTTGGTGTTTGAGCTGGCCAGTGCCTGTGTAGACAAGGAATTCAGTTTGCATCAGATGCTCATAAACAAATAAGTGTGAGCCATCAGAAGGGTGATGTGAGGTGGCAGAACTTTGGAGCTGAAGTTGATTAAGGCATCTTGTAGTTGTAGCATGACCTGATGCACCTATGGCAGTCCACTATGCATGTTTGGGTAAGTACAAGGTGCTTTGTAGTTGATAGCCAGGGAGGTGAGCATATTCACTGTATCTGTCAGAGATTGTTGTCTGTTGGCACCGTGAAGGTCACGTGGCATGGCGGTTGGGTGCGGGCCCAGGCCAGGTTGGTCAGGGTCAGCTGACCTCAGATGTGTTGCAGCTGTGTAGAGTGGAGGCAATGATGAAGGCTGTCAGTGAGTGAGGGAGCTTGGGCCAGGTCAGTGGTAGTTGGTTAACCTTGGTCACCTCCCAGCTGAGCAGGGAAATGGCCTTGCTGATATCAGAGTAGCTGTTGTAGTACAATTTTGCACTCAGGCATGAATTCGATCTGTGAGGAAAATTCTGTCATTGAGGGGGTTAGCCTCATATGACAGCATTGTGGTCTGGGCCTGCGTGGGAAGTTTCAATAGCCAATATCCAGAGTGTGTGGTCAGGCATCAGCGTAGGATCAATCTACATCAGCAGGCATCAGCATGGTAAGGATGGCGGGTTCTCTCTGGCTTTTTTTTTTCCATATTTATCCAGGTGTAGTTGCTGTTACAGGGAGCATGAGTGTTGCTAGAGCAGCAAGGCCATAGTCATCTAACACTTGTTGTGAGTGGGAGCTGCGAGGAATAGGTTGCTGATTATGCCTGCATTGTTGTTGAGATGGCTGGTAAGGTCTTGTGTTGTCATCAACAGTCCCATGGGTGGACATCAAGCAGTCACATAAAGTGAACCATACTGGCAGCATGTCATATGTGAACTGGGACAGTTTAAAATGAGGCTGGCTGATGCGAAGACTATCCTTGGGTTGTACACGCAGAACCAGTCAGAGCATGCTGTTGACTATCATGGCCAGTGTGGGAGCCATGGAACATGTGGTATGCAATTGCTGCATCTCTTGGGATTGCCTGATTGCCTGTCTGGCACTAATGCAGAAGCAAGTGATGCGGATGACTTGGACGTTACATCATGTGAAGCATAGATCTTGGGTGATGTGCAGCACTGATGAGGTGATCGCAGAAGCACAGTATTGTGTGGCTTGAAAACTGATGCAGTAGGCATGGTATGTATAATGCTTGGTCAATTGAACAGGTGTGTCTCATATCCATGAGTGGTGTATGAGAGATCAAAGGTGTGCAGTGCAGTTGTTGCAGATGTGATGTCAGACATGGGTTGGCACAGTGCAGATAGAAACTGAAGCAATGAATGCTGCAGAAGTTCAGCCCTGCAGAGCATGTTAGTACTGTATGCAGAATACACCTGAGAAGTGTGAGACACAAGATGTGTGCCGGCAGTTAGGTTAAACATGGTAAATGTCATGGGAGGTGCAGCTAGAAGGAGCAGGACATCGCTGTTCAATCCACTGGGATCACTTTTGAGCAGTGAGGAAATAGTTGTGACATGAAACTCAGTCACCTGTCAATATATCAAACTGGTAGATGAGGTAATGGCAGGATTGTTTGACAGAGTCCACTGTTGCTGCATTGGAAAGGCACAATTAGGAGAAACTGTACAGAATTTTGGCTGGAGAACATCACCTGAAAAATCACTGGCAAGGTTCGGAAGTACGCAGGTAGGTGCAGGAGTTGGAACAGAGGAAAGACTAGGAGCACAGGAGGTAACAGTTGCAGGATAAACAGGGTGCCATTGTTTGTTGCACCACTTGGCATTGTCTCTGTTTAAATCACTGCACTGAATTACCTCTAGTCCAGGTTGAACATTACCTTATAAACTGTCACAGGGAATGTTTGTATCACATTGTGACACTGTTTGTTAAATATTCTTGATGCTACCGTTGATTCCGTGAAGCAACATGGTGAACAATTGCAGTATTGTCGAGTATCCAACTGGTGTGACAGATTTGCACAAAATCATGATGTAATGTGGTAGACAGGGTCACCATTGTAAGAAATGTGGTACCAGTGGGAGTGCATATGTAATAAATGGTACACCTAGTGTGGTAGATAAATCCGTTCTTTATTTTGCTAGACAGAATTATGTCATGGTCTACACCAGTCAGTGGTCTTACACATACTAAATCATCACAGATGTTACTGTTCACTCTGCTGCACAGATGTTTGTTCTTTCAATCAAAGGGGAGGTATAGATGATATGCCACCACAAACATATTGTAGCGAAAGCCAAGTTAATGAGACCAAATGTCAACAATTTTGAAGATTTTATGAATAACTTACCTCATACCTCCACGGAATTTTCACTATTTTAAATTATGTACAACAAAAGACCTAATCCTATTTCTGAAAATGTTGAATACCCAGTCAGCTAATCTATCCCATTGCAGGAGAGAGACAAAATTGTAAAGGAAACCATGAGAAAACAAGATGAATCAAGGGAAAAGAGACATGCTGTGAAAAGTACAATATCACAATTTAAAATGGGAGAACTATTGCTAGTTAAGGCCCAAGAAAAAATCCAAATTAGTAAATTCAGAAATAAAGAATTTCCTTTATATTTATACTTCGTTTATATTTATACATTTCCTTTGAAGTAAAAGAAAATCCTCACTCAAATGTACATAACTTACACTGATTAATCCTATTATTAGGATACTACAGTGTAACTGAATTAAAGCTCTATAAACATGACCACTGAATTATATCATTTATGCTTTGAGACACATAGCAAAATTAAAACTATGGAATACCTTTCACTCTCTACAGAACCAAATAAATTTCACTTAAAACTGAAGAACAAAGTTAAATGCAACCTTATTTGGTGTACTAAGGTAAGTTATATTTATTATATATGTACTGTTCTCCTTTACTCAGTCACTAAATTTAATCCACTGCAGAATATTTATGTATTGAAAAATCATACTTCACCTACAAATATTCATTGTGATTCTTTACCATAGAGAGACATTTAAACATGTATGCTATTCTGGTCATGTTCATTTATGTTTATGTATGTCAGTACTTTCAACTTTTATAAAGTCTAGTGTATGAATTTGTCTCTATCTTGAATATATAACCAAATTTTCAGAATATAGCGAATTGTTCATTTGTGATTGACAATAAAAGCATCTGTCTCTACCTTGATTTTGTACTTAAATCTTTATAATACAGTAAACTGTACATTCATGACTTAATTTGTGTCATGGAAAATATATTCATTCCTGTGTAGTGCCATTGTTTCATTCTCCATTTTAAATTAAGAAAACTAAATATGCATATTAATCAAATATTTTTATATTTATTTATTTATTTGTTTATGTTTTTTAAATAACCTGCATTTTTTAAAAATCATTTGTTTTGGAACAAAACGTGAAGTAAAGATTGTAGGGATGTTTTGCCAGGTGTTAAATAGGGAATAAAAGGGATCATACCCATGCCTTCTTTGTTTTCACAAAAACTTCAGTTGTTTCATTTATCAGTAAACAAGAAGTTTAAAAATATTTGAAATATTGGCCTAACCCAAAGTGAGATAAAATGAGATGTATTTTGTATATCTTTGATTGAAATATTCTTTTTGCATTGTATCTCCACTACTTTTCTTTGAAAACTTGCTTGTCAGGATCGTAGCAAAATTAACATAATCAGTTTTGCATAACCTGTTGTTACACGGTGTCATTACAATGATTCCAACAATGGTTTCTTAAGTGTTACCTAACATTGTATTTCTTCCTGTCACATATTTATGAGTACATATGGTAATTTATTGCACAGATTTTAAAAATTACTAAGAAAGTATTTGCTTAAATATTTTTTTCTAAATATAAAATATCTTTATTAAACAAAGCAACTGGTGAGTTACTTTAAAGAGATTTCATAGTAAATAATTTGTTCATGTTGTAATTTTTGTGTATGTCAGATATAAAATATGTATTTAACATGCACATTTGTATTTTCGGTGAAAAACACATAAAAAATTGGATGTTGTACTAAAAATCTCATCTCAATAATTTACATACATTTACAAGTTTAAGGGAGAATTTAAAATCATTAATTTATAATTGATATAGCCGATTACTTAATATGTATTTATTCCAGACATCTATTAGCTAATCTGTTACTCCCTCTCTCTCTTTCCATTTCCTACCTCCCTTCACTATCCATCTTCTCCTGCCACATCTCATTGTCCAACTCCTCCAACATAAACTCTCTGTCCATCTCCTCCTGCCGCTTTCGCTGTCCATCCTCCACTCGTCTTCCCTCTGTCAATCTGATCCTCCCATCTCACTCTATCCACCTCCTCTTCCCCTCTCTGCCTGCCTATCTCCTCCCCCTCATCCTTTCAATCTCATCCTTCACTCTCTCTGTTCATCTCTTCTTCCTCCTACCTGTCTCCTCCTCCTCCCTCCCTAACCATTTCCACCTCCCCCTGTCCCTCTCCTCCTCGCCTCTCTCTGTCAATCTCGTCATTCCTGTTTCTGTCTCTACCTTCCCCCTCGCCATCCTTCTCTGTCTATCACCCCTTCCCCAACATGTGATCAATGATTCTTACCCCCACAGTATTTCTGTCCAACCACTAAGTTACATGTGTACTATGTCTGGTAGAAATCAATTGAGGGATTTAGGAAGATCTTTTTACACCAAGTTCATGCATATAGACACATGACACATATACCTGACCTATATTTAACACACAATTATACAGATATTTCACCTGTAACTGTAGCAGATTTTGCCCTACAGTTTTGTTTCCACACAGTTCAATGTTTATGATGACTTGCCTCTTGAACTATGACTCATACATTAATATAATTTTGTAGGTACATACAACAGAATATGTGGATTTTCTGCAAAATGTGTTGGGAGTAGCGGAAGTAGTGAAGAATAATAAATTGAAATGTTATGCATGATGTAGCAGTTTTTCATGCATTTCAGTATTTAAGATGTCATATCTCCTGAACCATGTGTTGTACACTGATATAATTTGCAGGTACATTCAGTAGAACACCTGAATACTGTCAGCAAAATATGTTGCAATCAGAGTGAGTGGTAAAGAAGCAATAAATTAAAACATTATGCCTAAAGTAGCAGTGTGACTGCTTGAACAGCAAAGTTGTAGTAAGTGATAAACTTTTTCCTTTAATCGTTTTGTCAGGGGTGGCAACAAGAAAAAGCTCTGTGAATATTTGAAATAACGTGTCAAGTAATCTCATTCTCAAATTCTGGAAGAATAAGTCTAGGCATCTGCATAGTGTTGGCTATACTATTTTTTCACCTCTACCCTCACCACTTTGATAGGTGGATTTTATGCCAACACCACTTTTTTGCAGACAGTAAGTGATATGCGAATCACATTTGATTCACATCAAACCAGTGTTTAGGAGGAGATGTGGAACATACATACATACATTTTCATAATATACGTGGATTTGTGCTCCAAAATTTGACACACATTGACTGTGTTTGGTGCACTGTAGTTTCTGTAGGCAAATTCTCTTTATCACTTGAATTGTCTTGTTGTGTACTACTCTTTATTAATTGTTATGTGTATTTGAAATGTTTGTCCATTTTTTTACCATTTTTTGTCATCAACTGTTAAGTTTCTTACAATTTTGTGAGTAACAATGTTGCTCATACTACTGCAAGGGCACAACCACATCTGGCCATTCTGACAGTTTTGGTGGTTGGTTGCTGTCAGATACTTTTCAGTTCATTTTGAAACCCTTTGTTTTCATATCCTCACCCTATTGCCTTGTTATTACTGCTATCTTTCTTTCTTCTTCTGTTGAAGAGTGGCAGTACTGGCTGAATATTTCTAGCAGTACCAGTTTTCCATCTTGCTTTCCATCTCAAAATATGAAGTGCCCTGCTCTTCTTGGTGTAGTTTTTCGACAATACTTTACTCCTGAGTCCATGGTATTGGCCATATTCATCTAATAATGTTTGTTTACGTTTTTAGATGTGCTCCTGTGAGAAAAATCTCACTTTTTCTTATCTTTGTGAATTAGTGCTAATTTTCACTACCTAAAAAAGAAATAGTATCTTTTCTTGTTAAGACCTAAGATATCTGTTCAAATATAATTATGTAGCACTTAACGTATTGTGGAATCACATCTGGAGCCAGAAAGATCAAAAATAGTATTTTATGCACATACATGTATGCCAGACCTTAAACCTAATGCAACTGCAAATTATTTTCAGATGTGTATATGACTTGAATAGTAAACGTCTGACCTAAAGAAAACTAATGGTGTCTATTCCAGAGTATGACTGACAAATGTGAATAGGACACAATGTCAAGAAGAAGGAAACTAACTTCATAAACTAAAAATGACATGAGTACCAGCGATGAGTAAAAAGTTAATTTCTTTAATATACTTGCATTATTGTGTTTACTCGAAGAATAAATTGTTAATATAATTTGTATTATATTATATGAAAAAAAGATGAGAGGACATTAATACTATTTTGAAAACATGAGACAATTTTAAATATGTGAAATTTCTATTCTCTTTGTACACTGTTTCATATAACTAAAGGGTAGACTCATTTCAAAGGTTGCATAAAAAATTTAACATAATAATTTAAAAGTATTTCATAAATCTTCTTTGAAATGATCTTGTAAATATTATGTGCAGAGTGGATGACATACATCAGGCAACAGTATACAGAAATTTTACAACTCTACCATCCCTCAAAAGATGCAAATTACCTATATTGCCCTTGGCCTGGGACTGTGAAAAGACATCTGTACTCTTCACCAACACCAGCCATATAAATAATCAATTCTCCACCAGAAGATGATGCTTCAAGAGGAGTAAGATTTACAATAAAATTTTAATTATCTTCTTTTCTCGTAATTGTCCTCAGTTCTTCACATCTAGGGGCTGATTCTTGAAGCTGAAATTTTTGACACTTTAGGTTCACATGGTTCCAATTGACATAATAAGTTCTGAAGAATTGCCTGAGCTGTAATTTCAGTTTTCATGTTAGTTGAGCTGTAATTTCTGTTTTCATGTTAGTTTTGTCCTCTCACATTTTTTTATATCACACTGGCCTTACAATTCCCACACCAACAAAACCAAAAATTACATTGTTCTACTGAAAAATTGAAACACTAGCAATATCCCAAAGGATTTACAAATTCCCTTGACAAATGACTTTCTATTAATTTACACTATTATTTTATAAATAAATCCAGAAATAAACATAATAATTAGCATTAGATTACATAATTAATAATAGAAATTTTAGGTGTGCAGAATATTTCATAATTTCAAATGTTTCTAAAAGAAAAGTAATTTAAACTGCACATTCAAAGCTAGCACATATCGATTGTAACAACGAAAATAAAGTAATTTCTTTTTACAGATTTTAGATTGAATTAAACACATTGTGAACAAAATCTTGTGAAATTCTTTGAGGAAACAGCTGAGATAATATTAACCTATTCAAAATTTGAAAAATACATTTTTGGTGTTGAATACTTGAGGAAAAGTAATGCTAGAGCAGTGTGCCCCTTTACAATATCCCGCCTCACAAAATATGTTTACAGTATTTTGTGACAGACTATCAGGTTTGCCAAATGGTGTACAAAATTATGCCAAAACATGGAATACAGATGTATAGAAGTATCTGATATATAAAATATTACAGAAACCATAAGAAAAATATCTGCTATACAAGTCATAATTTATACATATATCAGGACATGGCACTCAGATTCTCATGCCTGTGGAACATTTTGTTACAAAACAAATAATACAAAGTCAAAACTACAAAATTACAACACTAAACTATAGATATAGATGTAGTGACAATGTAAATTACTAGAATTACAAATTTCAGTTTACATTCATAAAATCACACCTTCAAAATATTCAAAAGAGAAAAGAAAAATATTCAGAGCCTAAGTGTACAACAAGTGAGCCGACTCGAAAAACTCACAATGGGTACAGACCTGAAGAATAGACCCAGTCATGAGTAGGAATATAGCGCAAAATCAATCAGCAACATAAACCAGAGTATATAAGGATATGTTGACTCATGAAAGGGCAAAGTAATGAAAAATATTAGGATCTAAGTTTACGATGTGGGTACTGACCCATGAATCGAAACCACTCCAGGTACAGCAGAAATGCTTTGAGACAACAATATGAATAAAGTTCATAATCACATCAATAAGTTCAATCATATGTAAAGAGTAAATGTAGGAAGCATCTAGCCTCAATCAATATTTGCACGCTCTCCTGGAGTACACACACACAGTAGTGATGACCAGGGATACTCAAAACATAGTTCAGCATGAGTTTGTCCACTACTTACAATCAGATTCAATATTGCAGTACTCAAGATAAATACAGGTAATCAGAGTCATAATTAGATTTGAGTGATGGCGTAATTGAGTAGCTTGAGGACCAAAGTCAGTGTATGAAATCAGATATGAATACATCTTGTTATACTGTCTATACTAGTAAATGTCTTCCACACTATTTGCTAATTGCCCATACAAACCAACCTACATACATAGAGGTCTAGAAGATTCATTTACAATTGATAAAAAAAAAAAAGAAAAAAAAACATACTGATTTAAAGTTACATAATGTATTCAGAAGTCAATCCCTCTACTTCACATTTGAAACATTAATAAACAGAGTTAAATTAAATGAAAAAAAGAATTAATAAAGTGATACACACAGGCATACTAACATAATATTCCTAACTTTTACATCACAGGATATGAGGACTCACTACTAGACATTAATTGACATTGCCCCATTTCAAAATTGTAAAAAGATCTATTCATTTATTGTCATGGTATACGTGTATCAAATTCTAAAGCACAAATTTATTACAAAACATAACAGTACAATAGTATATACCAGTAGATATAGCATAGATTTAAACTCAGTCATCAGATAAGACAGAATGTTAGAAATCACATCATCTTACATACAACATTCCTGACAAACGAAACATAATTATATAGTTGTATGAATCACAAACATGGTGTATATTTTCTTCCAGACCAGCGATCATTATGCATCCATGTTCCAAAGGTCTTGTTTTTTGTACTATGGGTTAACAGTACTTGACATTTTACCAACTTGCTTTGCTTACATGTAGCTCCTCTTATCTTTACACCTACAATTGGCATTTCCACAAAATTCTTACTACACTTAATCTTGACTCTCAATTGTTCAGATATACCACAAATTAGGCTACCTGTAACAAACAAACAGTTCCCTTCCCACTGATCAACCTTAATCTTAATGTAAGGCCACACAAAATCTGAATCATCTTCTGTTTTATTAGACACTTCATACAAAAGATTACTTTCAATTTCATCAAATGAACATACACACTGTCTCGACAGGGCTGTATCAACTTTACTGGCATGATAGCATTACTTTGGTTACTCATGTTGTCAGATACAGATCAAATGCAATGAACAGATTCCATAGCACAACTAACTTCACCTATTACAGAAGGAACACAAAATATATTATCATCAAAATTACACTTCTACATCTACATCTTCATCCATACTCCACAAGCCACTGACGGTATGTGGTGGAGGGTACCTTGAGTTCATGGAAAGAATGATTGTTGGTATGCCTCTATGTGGGCTCTAATCTCTCTGATTTTATCCTCATGGTCTCTTCGCGAGATATACTTAGGAGGGAGCAATATACTGCTTGACTCCTCGGTGAAGGTATGTTCTCGAAACTTCAGCAAAAGCCCGCACCAAACTATTGAGCATCTCTCCTCCAGAGTCTTCCACTGGAATTTACCTATCATCTCCGTAACGCTTTTGCGATTACTAAATGATCCTGTTATGAAGCCTGCTGCACTCAGTTGGATCTTCTCTATCTCTTCTATCAACCCTATCTGGTATGGATGCCACACTGCTGAGCAATATTCAAGCAGTGGGCGAACAAGAGTACTGTAACCTACTGCCTTTGTTTTCGGATTGCATTTCCTTAGGATTCTTCCAATGAATCTCAGTCTGGCATCTGCTTTACCAACGATCAACTTTATTTGATCATTCCATTTTAAATCACTCCTAATGCATACTGCCAGGTAATTTATGGAATTAACTGCTTCCAGTTGCTGACCTGCTATATTGTAGCTAAATGATAAAGGATCTTTCTTTCTATGTATTTGCAGCACATTACACTTGTCTACATTGAGATTCAATTTCCATTCCCTGCACCATGTGTCAATTCGCTGCAGATCCTCCTACATTTCAGTACAATTTTCCATTGTTACAACCTCTCGATACACCACAGCATCATCCGCAAAAAGCCTCAGTGTACTTCCGATGTCATCCACAAGGTCATTTATTTATATTGCTTAGATCATCTCTCACTTCATTCCACCTATTTGGATACAAATTTTGACTAACCATGTCTAACTTATTCCAGTAGGCACATTTATGTATTCTATCTTCAATATGGTCCCAAACAAAGTTCAAAAAGTTTTCACCTTTGTCCTTCAGGATTACAGATTATTTACGTTTATGGTTTGGATCATTATCTGCATGGAATTAATGAAGAAATATATTGATTGGACTGGTATTGAATGACCCTAACTTCCATCATCCCATACATCACTTACCTTACCTATATTGTCAACATCATTCACAAGTAGCTCTGAAACTCAATTATTCTTAAACTCCACAAATACCTGATATTCATCATCATTATATTCCTCCAAAATTACTTCTTCAACAATATCATTAACAACACAAGTCCCATCAAGCAAGGTGGTGCTGTGGTTAACACACTGGACTCGCATTTGTGAGGAAGACAGTTCAATCACACGTCCGGCCATCCTGATTTAGGTTTTCCGCGATTTCCCTAAATAGCTTCAGGCAAATGACAGGATGGGTCTTTTGAAAAGGCATGTCTGACTTCCTTCCCCATCCTTCCCTAATTCGATGAGACCAATGACCTAGCAGTTTGGTCTCCTCCACCAAACAACCCAACCCCAACACAAGCCCCATCTCCATCAAAGTCACTTACCTCACCAACATTCATTTGCAATAAGTTACTAGTCACCGACTAACCAACATCAGCTATTTTCACAAATACCATCTAGCTACAATACAATACAATCTTTGCCTGATTTGCATACATCAATAACACTGTTTTCCAACAAAGAGAAGAAATCATTAGTACATACTACATCAAAATTCACACTACTCTTATATTCTGATTTGTGATAAGTACCTGCATAAGCATAATCAAACATAGTATCCTAGAACTTTTAATCAAAACATAAATGAAATATCTGATAGTCCTTCTGTTCACTTTCAGGTATGTCTGCCATACAATTAACACTGCTATTATTCTCTAATTGCAAGTGTAATTTGAAGGGTCCTGTGCTTGTTGTGTTTCCTTTGCCTAAATCTGTGGTCCTTCAATGAGGCGGGCTGCCATTTCCTGAGTAATTACTTCTATGAATGTTTCTCCTATTAAAATGACCATGGTTATCCCCATTATTCCTATTCTGGTTTTCTATTATTGTGATTATTATGGTACATACTTCTTTCTATTGCCCTATCCAACCTGTCAACATATTGTAAAACTTGTTCAAGACAAAGTCCACGTACTAAATCCCACCACAACCTTCCTGGTACTCTCAAGTGCATCATTAAATGTCATCAAATCATTTATCAAGGTGTGTTAATTTTTTAAGTTGATTCTTACGAAACTCTTTGAAAGTACCATCTCTGTTTATATAATTAGGAGAAATCAAACATTCACTTTTAATTCTCCTCTGTTCAGCTTTTGAACAAAACTCATATAATTTTTTTTTTTTTTTTTTTTCTAATCATGTATTATTTCCCACTGACATAAATTTAAACTTACCCATGATAAAGCTCTGCCTTCAAAGACATCTTTTAACAAATTTAATTTTTGATTGTCACTCATGCCTGACACAAAACTATCTCTACAGTGGTACAGAAAATCCTCTGGATGTTAATTGTCTGACGGAAAACTTTTGATAGGAATGTTGAACCATGCAGTACCATTGTTTGAATACAAATTTTTGTGAATGCAATTTTCCTGAAGTGCTGAAATTTGTTGATCTAAAACATTTACATTAGTTTATATATTGGTTTCAACATTTAAAATTTTTTGGTTTAAACTGGTGATGTTTTGTTCCATTTTTTCTGCTACAGTCTTCTGTTCAACACTGACATCATTAACATCCTTTGATTGACTTGCCAATTCACTTACTAGCTCATTTTTCAAAACAATAAATTTATTTTCTAAGACATCAACCTTTTCATTCACACTTTTTAACACCTCTGACAACCCATTTTTTAGCTTTGAAACTGATTACTAAATTGGTCTATTTCGTATTGTACCCTATCCATTTTACTATTGTTTTCAGTTTTCAGGTCTTTTAACTGTCCTTGTAGTGAAGTAAATTTTCTATCATTGTCTGTTCTTATTCCAGTTAACTGATTATTAACAGCACTAAGTTTGCTATTGTTAACTGTCTTCATATCCTCTAATTTTGCCTAAATGAACTGCAAAATACCAGTTTTTGCTGTTTCTTTGCTGACTATGATTTCACTCAGCTCAAACATGTCCTGACTGGGTGCCACAGCTTTCACTTCTTCTTCATGTCTGCCCCTGTCTCTACTCATTTTGTTAACAAGCACATGAGTCCACATACAAATTAAATTCGTAAATAGTTTGCACTTATCTTTCCTTTTTGATGTCCCTGGTTGTAGCTGTAAAGGACTCTTTTATTCAATCTGGTCTGTCAGTGTTGGTAGTACATTGTCACTGTTGATACAACTTTGTCGGGCAGCTTTCAGTCTTCTTCTTTTGAGTGATCAGAAATCCATTCGTACATGAACTACAAATGACACAAATCACTCTCCCTTCTCCTGCAACAGACAAAACATCATAATCAGTCAAATGATCCTGGACAATGCTGTCTTCATATCCTCTAATTTTGCCTAAATGAACTGCAAAATACCAGTTTTTGCTGTTTCTTTGCTGACTATGATTTCACTCAGCTCAAACATGTCCTGACTGGGTGCCACAGCTTTCACTTCTTCTTCATGTCTGCCCCTGTCTCTACTCATTTTGTTAACAAGCACATGAGTCCACATACAAATTAAATTCGTAAATAGTTTGCACTTATCTTTCCTTTTTGATGTCCCTGGTTGTAGCTGTAAAGGACTCTTTTATTCAATCTGGTCTGTCAGTGTTGGTAGTACATTGTCACTGTTGATACAACTTTGTCGGGCAGCTTTCAGTCTTCTTCTTTTGAGTGATCAGAAATCCATTCGTACATGAACTACAAATGACACAAATCACTCTCCCTTCTCCTGCAACAGACAAAACATCATAATCAGTCAAATGATCCTGGACAATGCCACCACATGTAATCTAACCTCCCTCACATCAGTTGTTGATTGTCACTGTCCTCCTATAGTTAACCCTTTTAATAAGCTTCAAGAGGAGTGAGATTTACAATAAACATTTTACTTATCTTCTTTCTCACAGTTGGCTCCAGTTCTACACATCTAGGGGCTGATTCTTGAAGCTGAATTTTTGACGTTATATAGATTCTCAACTAGTAAGTTCTGAAGAATTGCCTGAGCTGTAATTTTAGTTTTCATTTCCCCCCCATGAACCATGGACCTTGCCGTTGGTGTGGAGGCTTGCGTGCCACAGAAATACAGATGGCCGTACCGAAGGTGCAACCACAATGGAGGGGTACCTGTTGACAGGGCAGACAAACATGTGGTTCCTGAAGACGGGCAGCAGCCTTTTCAGTAGTTGCAGGGGCAACAGTCTGGATGATTGACTGATCTGGCCTTGTAACACTAACCAAAACAGCCTTGCTGTATTGGTACTGTGAACGGCTGAAAGCAAGGGGAAACTACAGCCGTAATTTTTCCCGAGGGCATGCAGCTTTACTGTATGATTAAATGATGATGGCATCCTGTTGGGTAAAATATTCTGGAGGTAAAATAGTCCCCCATTCGGATCTCTGAGTGGGGACTACTCAGGAGGACATCGTTATCAGGAGAAAGGAAACTGGCGTTCCAAGGATCGGAGCGTGGAATGTCAGATCCCTTAATTGGGCGGGTAGGTTAGAAAACTTAAAAAGGAAAATGGATTGGTTAAAGTTAGATATAGTGGGAATTAGTGAAGTTCAGTGGCAGGAGGAACAAGACTTTTGGTCAGGTGAATACAGGGTTATAAATACAAAATCAAATAGGGGTAATGCAGGTGTAGGTTTAATAATGATTAAAAAAACAGGAGTGCGGGTAAGCTACTACAAACAGCATAGTGAACGCATTATTGTGACCAAGATAGACACAAAGCCCACACCTACTACAATAGTACAAGTTTATATGCCAACTAGCTCTGCAGATGATGAAGAAATTGATGAAATGTATGATGAGATAAAAGAAATTATTCATGAAGTGAAGGGAGACAAAAATTTAATAGTCATGGGTGACTGGAATTCGAGAGTAGGAAAAGGGAGAGAAGGAAACGTAGTAGATGAATATGGATTGGGGGAAAAAAATGAAAGAGGAAGCCATCTGGTAGAATTTTGCACAGAGCATAACTTAATCATAGTTAACACTTGGTTCAAGAATCATAAAAGAAGGTTGTATACATGGAAGAATCTTGGAAATACTAGAAGGTATCAGATAGGTTATATAATGGTAAGACAGAGATTTAGGAACCAGGTATTAAATTGTATGACATTTCCAGGGGCAGATGTGGACTCTGAGCACAATCTATTGGTTATGAGCTGTAGATTAAAACTGAAGAAACTGCAAAAAGGTAGGATTTTAAGGAGATGGGATCTGGACAAACTGATTAAACAAGAGGTTGTAGAGAGTTTCAGGGAGAGCATAAGGGAACAATTGTCACAAAGAAATACAGTAGAAGAAGAATGGGTAGCTCTGAGGGATGAAGTAGTGAAGGCAGCAGAGGATCAAGTAGGTAAAAAGACGAGGGCTAGTAGAAATCCTTTGGTAACAGAAGAAATATTGATTTTAATTTATGAAAGGAAAAAATATAAAAATGCAGTAAGTGAAGCAGGCAAAAAGGAATACAAACGTCTCAAACATGAGATCGACACAAAGTGCAAAATGGCTAAGCAGGGATCGCTAGAGGTCAAATGTAAGGATGTAGAGGCTTATCTCACTAGGGGGTAAGATAGATACTTCCTACAGGAAAATTAAAGAGACCTTTGGAGAAAAGAGAGCCCCTTGTATGAATATGAAGAGCTCAGATGGATACTCAGTACTAAGCAAAGAGGGGAAAGCAGAAAGGTGGAAGGAGTATATAGAGGGTCTATACAAGGGTGATGTACTTGAGGACAATATTATGGAAATGGAAGAGGATGTAGATGAAGATGAAGTGGGAGATATGATACTGTGTGAAGAGTTTGACAGAGCACTGAAAGACCTGAGTTGAAACAAGGCCCCGGGAGTAGACAACAGTCCATTAGAACTATTGACGGCCATTGGAGAGCCATTCCTAACAAAACTCAACCATCTGGTGAGCAAGAAAGCAGGTGTTGACAGATGTGAAAATTACCGAACTATGAGTTTAATAAGTCACAGCAACAAAATACTAACAAGAATTCTTTACAGGTGAATGGAAAAACTGGTAGAAGCCAACCTTGGAGATCAGTTTGGATTTCGTAGAAATATTGGAACACGTGAGGCAATACTGACCTTACGACTTATCTTAGAAGAAATATTAAGGAAAGGCAAACCTACATTTCTAGCATTTGTAGATTTAGAGAAGCTTTTGACAATGTTGACTGGAATACTCTCTTTCAAATTCTAAATGTGGCAGGGGTAAAATACAGGGAGCGAAAGGCTAATTACAATTTGTACAGAAAGCAGATGGCTGTTATAAGAGTCGATGGACATGCAAGGGAAGCAGCAGTTGGGAAGGGAGTGAGACAGGGTTGTAGCCTGTCCCCGATGTTATTCAATCTGTATATTGAGCAAGCAGTAAAGGAAACAAAAGAAAAATTCGTAGTAGGTATTAAAGTCCATGGAGAAGAAATAAAAACTTTGAGGTTCGGCGATGAGATTGTAATTCTGTCAGAGACAGCAAAGGACTAGGAAGAGCAGTTGAATGGAATGGACAGTGTCTTGAAAGGAGGATATAAGATGAATATCAACAAAAGCAAAACGAGGATAATGGAATGTAGTCGAATTTAGTGGGGTGATGCTGAGGGAGTTAGATTAGGATATGAGACACTTAAAGTAGTAAAGGAGTTTTGCTATTTGGGGAGCAAAATAACTGATGATGGTCAAAGTAGAGAGGATATAAAATGTAGACTGGCATTGGCAAGAAAAGTGTTTCTGAAGAAGAGAAATTTGTTAACATCAAGTATAGATTTAAGTGTCAGGAAGTCTTTTCTGAAAGTATTTGTATGGAGTGTAGCCATGTATGGAAGTGAAACATGGATGATAAATAGTTTGGACAAGAAGAGAATAGAAGCTTTCGAAATGTGGTGCTACAGAAGAATGCTGAAGATTAGATGGGTAGATCACATAACTAATGAGGAGTTATTGAATAGAATTGGGGGGGGGGGGGGGGGGGGGGAAGAGGAGTTTGTGGCACAACTTGACAAGAAGAATGGACCAGTTGGTAGGACATGTTCTGAGGCATCAAGGGATCACAAATTCAGCATTGGAGGGCAGTGTGGAGGGTAAAAATCATAGAGGGAGACCAAGAGATGAATACACTAGCAGATTCAGAAGGACGTAGGTTGCAGTAAGTACTGGGAGATGAAGAAACTTGCATAAGATAAAGTAGAATGGAGAGCTGCATCAAACCAGTCTCAGGACTGAAGACCACAACAACAACATTTTAGTTTTACTCTCTCACATTTTTCTATATCACACTGTTTTTACAAAAATTGAAATAATTGTATGGCATTGCTGGCTGGGAGGCCCCATTTGGGGAAGTTCAGCCGCCAAGTGCGATTCAATGCCACTTTGGGTGACTCACGTGCCAGTGATGAGGATGAAATGACGATGAGGACAACACAACACTCAGTCCATGAGTGGACAAAATCTCCAACCTGGTTGGGATTCAAACCTGGGCCCGCTGCATTGCAGGCAAGGACACTTTCATCTAGCTATGCAGGCAGACACTGTCTTTACAATTTCTACTTCAACAGAGCCAAAAGCTACATTGTTCTTCCAAAAAATCAAAACATGCCTGATCACATTAGAGGCCTGTCCTCTACTACTTCGAGCTGCAGTACTAACAATATTCCAAAGGGTTTACAAATGACTTTCTATTAATTTATATTATTATTTTATAAATGAATCCAGAAATAAACATAATAATAATTGTTAGATTGTGTAATTAATAATAGAAATTTAAGTGTGCCAAATATTTCATAATTTCAGATGTTTCTAAAAGAAAATTAATTTAACTGTATATTCAACACTTACACATATTGAGTGTAACAATCAAAATAGCGTAACTTCTTTTTACGGATTTTAGAATGAATTGTAACACATCATGTACAAAATCTCATGAAATTCCTTTAGAAAAACAGCTGAGATAATATTAACCTATTCAAAATTCGAAAAATATATTTTTGGTGTTGAATACTTCTGTTGAGGAAAAGAAATGCTAGAGGAGAGTGTCCCATTACAAGCAGCAAAATGAATAAGTGACTGACAAAGAAACTGTTTTATTTGTATTGATCAATAGTTGTAGCCCTCATAATGACATACTTTATTGACAAAATATTCACAGGGTTCATTTAGTTTTTCTTCTATCATACAGTGCATTTGTGGTAGTATGAGAGCCTCTCCCTGTTTTGTAAGCATTCAACATATTGTAAATTGTAAAAAATTGTTTAATGTCATTTATATCCAAACACTAAATTCTATGATATTTCAGATCGTGGTTAGTCTTCTATAACTTTGCATATTTATAAAAAGCGGTTTGACCCTAGAAAATATAAAAATACAAAGTTTCCAAACTATGTGATGATTTATTTTTACAGAAGCATAAGTAAATAGAACATCACAATCTCATGCATATTCTACACCTGTCATTGTGCGTGTGGTGTATCATAACAAACCATGATTTATGGTAACTTCTGGAGCTAAGCAAAATTTGTGATACCACATACTTGTAAGTAATGTTTTCAAGATATTTAAGTTATATATTGATGCATTTTCTATCTTTTAAAGTTGGTACGCTTTACATGAGTTACCATAAATGCTGCATACTTCAGGTCATTGCAAACAGATCATTACGTAATTCCTCCTCAACTTAGTGGAAATTGTTATTGTATACAGCAAAGGCTAAATCTAGATAAATAAAAGGCAGTGTCCTGACTGACTGACTGACTCATTATCATGCAGCAAAAACCTCTAAGGGAAGAAACTTGATATTTGGGGAGAGTGCTGATCTTATACTATAGGCATCATTGAAGAAGAGATCTTTTGATATTCCATAACTAAGGAAGTGAAACAGGGGATGAAACTTTCTTTGAAAACATGTCACTATGAAGCCAATTTTGTAGCTAGACCTACCAAAATTGGAATTTGGTTTCCCAGTAACAAACAAGGAAAATGTGCTTCAGCATTCTTGGAAATTATCTTGTATGGGGGTGCAATAGTGAGTGAATTTTTATTTAAAATAAACTATTACTAAAGAACTGCCAACGTAGTTCAAAGCTACATCTTTAAGAACTGGTTTTTGACTTCTCAGCAACAATTTTGAAAAAATAAAAATTAAATTAAATTAAAAAAAAAGAAAAATAATAAAACACATGTTTCAGTGTTTACTGTAACTCAGTCCCTCAAGGGAAGATATAGGTGATGAAATGTTTTCTGAAAATATTTCCTTAAGAAAGCATTTTTAACACTAAATCTATGAAAAATTGCATTTGGCTTCTTAGTTTTTTTAAAAAATTATGTTTCACTGTTTTTGGAAATTCAAACCTTAAGGGGATAAAATATGGCCAGATCAATTCACTGACTCATCACTTTCCGGACCAAACCATTAAGGATAGAAACTTGAAATTTGGGGAAGCTGTGGATCTTATACTGTAGGCATCATTTAAGTCATTTAAGAATTGAATATTCAAAATTCCACTTCTGAGGGAGTGAAATAGGGAATGAAGGGCCTTTTGACAATCTGTCAGTATTAAGGCAATTTTGAGGCTAGAACTAAAAAATCTGTTATTTGGTTTCTCAGTCAGAAATAAAAAAAAATAAAGTATGTGATAATATTCTTCTTGGGTCTGCAGCCAGATCATGAAGTTATCTTGACGTCATAATATGATGGCAGATGCAAGAAAGATATTATGTTACTATGCTGGGAGAGCCTACATAATCAAAAAAATATGTGCTTCAACATTTTTGCAAACTCAGCCACTAAGAGAGTAAAATATTCAGTGAAAGTTTTTTTTTTAAAAATAAATTGTTATTAAAGAATTGCTGAAACATTTTTAAAATTAAATCTATGGAAACTGGAATTTGTGTTCTCAGTTAGAACGAAAAAAATTGTGTTTTGAAGGTTTTGGAAATTCAAACCCTAAGTGAGTGAAATAGAAGATGAAACATTTTAAGAAATTATTTCATTTTGAAAGAAATTTCAAGGGTAAATCTAGACAAAATTTGTATGTGGCTCCTTTGTTAGAAATTAAGAAAAAAAAGTGCTTTACTATTTTTGGATATGCAACCCCTGCATGAGTGGAAGACAGGAAGAAAATTTTAAAAAAAATTAGTTGCATCACAATTTTTTAAAAGATAATGTGTTAGGAGATGAACATTTCTATGGAAATAGCTCCATGAGAATGTAACAGGTATGGGTAACAAAAACTTTGGACACCAGCTAGCTTGAGCAGCTTTTTGGTCAGAAGAACATCTGGAAAAAACATGCTTCTATGGCCTTAAGTAGCATGAAAAGTTTAGAAGCTGTTGAAATTTATGAACAACATAAAAATTCAACAAAAGAAAAATAGGGCTCCAAACTTTTCATGAATACAATCAAAAGGTAGGAAAAGCCAAATATTCATTGTCTTAGAACATGGTGGATTATTTAGAAATCTTAAAAATTATACCTTTCTGTCATTTAAAGCTAACCGTGTTACTTACTATATCCTTACATTTTTGTAAACTTGAAGCAAAATAGTGTTGCTTAAATTATTCACTGCTGAAAAACAAGAAATGAATACCTACTGTGCATGCCACTGTCAGCAGTCTGTATACTGTTGTTACTAGGCAACAGCTACATAAAAGTGTCTTTTCTTGTCTCAAACAGTATTTAGTAACATGTGTGTGAAAAGTATATGTCTTGTGTTTATATGGATACTCTGTGAATTGTGGTTGACATTACAAAGTGGCAATTTTAAAGACACTCTCTATAATAAGAAAATAATTTTCTTTCTGAAGAGTTGGCATGCTAACAAGAATCAGAACTGTGAAACCGTAAATCTTCCACAAGCCAGGAAATATTTTGGCTGAAGTCAAGTTTTGTTACTATAAATTTTGCATCTTTGGACAATGAATAAAAGAGCCTCATATCAGGCACTATTATACAGAGGTGTAAAAGAGACTCATATCAGGAACTATTATAGAGAGAAGTATAAAATCATCTTCTTACACTAAATTTGTTGCAATCTTTACACACTGAAGAGCCAAAGAAACTGGTAAACCTACCAAATAATGTGTAGGGCTCCCTGTGAGCACACAGAAGTGCCACAGCAGAACACAGCATGGACTCGACTAATGTCTGAAGTAGTGTTGTAGAGAACTGACACCATGAATCCTGCAGTGCTGTTCCATAAATCTGTAAGAGTACAAGGGGGGTGGAGAGCTCTTCTGAACAGCACGTTGCAAGACATCCCAGATATACTCAATAATCTTCATATCTGAGGAATTTGGTGGCCAGTGAAAGTATCTAAACTCACAAGAGTGTTCCTGGTGCTACTCTGTAGCAATTATTGATGTGTGGGGTGTCGCATTGTCCTGCTGGACTTGCCCAAGTCCATAGGAATTGACAATGGACACGAATGGATGCAGGTGATCGGACAGGATGCTTACGTACAAATCACCTGTCAGAGTCATATCAAGACATCATTCCAACTGCACACACCGCGTATCATTACAGAACCTCCAGCAGCTTGAAGAGTCTCCATAACCATACATGTCCATTGACTCAATAAAATTTGAAACGAGATTCATCTGACCAGGCAGTATGTTTATACTCATCAACAGTCCAGTGTTGGTGTTGGCGGGCCCAGGCAAGGTGTAAAGCTTTAAGTCATGCAGTCATCATGGGTAGACAAGTGGGCCCACGGCTCCAAAACCCCATATTGATTATGTTTCATACAATGTTTCACATGCCTGTTGATGGCCCAGCATTGAAATCTGCTGCAGTTTGTGGAAGGGTAGCACTTCTCTCACACTGAATGATTCTCTTCAGTCGTCATTCGTCCCATTCTTGAAGGATCTTTTTGTGGCCACAGTGAGGTTGGAGATTTGATGTTTTACCAGATTCCTGAAATTCACAATACACTCATGAAATGGTTGTATCTGAAAATTCCTACATCAGAGGTACTTCAGAGATGCTGCGTCCCATTGCTTGTGTGCCACCTATAACGCTACATTCAAACTCACTTAAATGTTGGCTACCTGCTTTGTAGCAGTAGTAACTGATCTAACAACTGTGCCCGACACTTGTTGTCTTATATAGGTGCTGCTGACCACAGCATCGTATTGTGCTTGTTTACATATCTCTGTATTTGAATATGCATGCCTGTACCAATTTCTATGGCACTTCTTTGTATAATGTCAACCTTTCTGATAATGTTAGAAATGTAATGGAGAAGCAGTTTCCATTGCTAGCAGAGTGCATATCTTAATTTCATATCTGCCAAATCTTTTGCATCATTCACCTTTCTCATAAATTATTAGTTACGTCAAGTGAATTTTCATTTGACTCAACTGCCAATGTAATATTAATGGTCTACTGATCAAAAACTGTATGTAACAATTTTCTTTCTCTCATTGACTGTTTGTAATTATTTCACAAACAGGGTATGAAACAACAACCTCCATGCCTCCCCTCTCGATATAATGGTTATAAGAATGGCTACCAGTAAATTCAAAAAGAAATGATAGATAGTGATTTTTCAGTTATCCATTCCTTTTCAAAGCTGGTACACCCACAGCTTGGCTCAAATGGCTCTGAGCACTATGGGACTTAACTACTGTGGTCATCAGTCCCCTAGAACTTAGAACTACTTAAACCTAACTAACCTAAGGACATCACACACATCCGTGCCCGAGGCAGGATTCGAACATGCGACCGCAGCAGTCACGCGGTTCCGGACTGCGCGCCTAGAACCGCTAGACCACCGCGGCCAGCTCACCCACAGCTTGCATCAGTATATTTTCATGTTCCCTATATTTCTCCTCTCCATACATAAACTAGCAGTTTACATTCAAAAAAATTATATTTTTGCCCTTAGTTAATTTCTGAGTAAAGACATTCTTGGTTCTAAAGACTTAACAACTGTTTCAGTATGGTTTATAGTAATATTGGTTACGATATCAGAAACTTACCGTTTGCAGAAAACAAACTATGCAGACAGGAACAAAGAACAATAGTATCCATATCTCTGGTACTGGCAAACGAAGGAGTACCTCAGGCATCAATCCAAAGAGAGCTTCCAGATCTGGAAAGATTTTGTTAATGACATCTTTTAATATTCAAGTGAAAATAAAACAAACTTTGTTAAAATTGGTTGTCTGAATTATGTTAACCATCTAAGAACAACAAAATTGTGAAGCAGAAAGAACATGGACAAAAAGAAATCCACCAAGGAAAGTATATTTGTTGAAACTGACATTGTTTATTGGTCCCTATAACAAAAGAAAATGGTGACTTGCTTGAAAAGTTTAACAGTCGTCTAAGAAAAAGGACCTAACACACCGAGAACTGACCCTAATATACGAGTGCATTTCAATTCAGGTAAAAGCAGGTTAATCTGTGAAATTTTAATAAAAAAAAACCCTGAATGGTGAAATGAAATGGGATTTGTGCATGCAGTTCAACCTACACAGTGTGCTGTGACTGTTGACACTGAAGCACAATAAATTGTGTGATATCATAAAGACTGTGTAAGTCTAGAAGATTAGTAATGTAAAACACACACTGAGAATCTTATCATGTGGCTGTGTGTGTGTGTGTGTGTGTGTGTGTGTGTGTGTGTGTATGTGTGTGTGTCTCATTAATTTATTCTGTTAATCATCACATTGAGTGTATCCTATTATAAAGTATATATTCAGGATGTAGACTTAGAAAAGGTAAATTTTAACAAACTGAAGCAATTATTAAACTGCATTAAAAATTGTCCATTGTTAAACAATCATTTTTGCTAACATATTTGGAAAACACTGTGATCTAAATCTAATTTTAATAAATTATTGGTCTTTATTGCAAGAAAGATGTTTTATTTATGGTGACCATAGAGAATGGCCTTCAGTGGCTCACACAGATATTGAGTAGATCTGTAGTGTGTGCCACAAGTCATAGTCATCAGCTGCTTTTTGCGTTCATGTTCTTAATGCTGTATTAATGTTAATTGAACAGACTGCTTTTAAATCCAGAAACGTGTGCATTCATGTAGGGAACAGACTACTGACCTTGCCACATATAATGTCATTCAAGAAATACAGCCAAAGCACATATGACATGACGAAAGTTGTACTATTAATTTTTACATACCTTACTCTAATTTATTTACTTATTTAGCTTCCATGTTATCATACAAACAATACTGGATTTGTCAAACACAGAAATACAGAGAAATCAGCAACATAGAATGTAAAAAATGAAACTGCCTACAATATATGTCATTAATTTACAATTTCTTTGCATATGAAGGGTGTATAATAATTTATTTCCAAGTAACAACTACATACTTAAAAAATTGCAATATAGATAGTAAAGTAGTATAGTATAAACTGAAACATGTAAAGACAGAAACTTCTCACTCGACTGATCACACAACTGCATTACATATATTGTAGGTTAGGTTATAAAATAATTTTCTTAATCTTAAAGATATTCATTTACTGAGTAGCAAGAATTATCATTTAAAATTTGCTAAGTTCTAATTTAAAATTTGTATCGCTCTTTGAGTCTTTAATGTATGGAAGTAGTGCTTTGTAGAGCTTAATACACATATACATGCTTCTGAGTTCATGTTATTTTTTTACTTGTTTTATGTGGGAATCATTCTTGTTCCTTGTGTTATAATTGTGACAGGCAGCATTTACAAGGAGATTGCTTAGATTTGCTTTTGTCAAGAGTTCACATTTAAATATCTAGAGTGATGGCAGAGTAGGTGTTCCTAATTTTCTGAAAAGAGATCTGCAATGATTTATGTAGGACTAGGAGTACTTATTCAAACAACCCATTTTCGTAAGATGAAAATTTCTTTTACATTAGATATTGAGCTGCCCCAGAATACTATTCTATATGAGTAAATAGAAAGAAAATATTCAAAATATGCCTTTCTGATGCCTTCTAAAGTACAAATATATGTGACAACTCTCAGTGCAAAGCCGGCTGTGTTAACTCTATGTGCAAGGAATCCTTGCATGGTGTTTCCAGTTCATAGCTTCATCTGTGCACATTCCTAAGTCTTGCAAACTGCACTCTCTTTATTAGTCTGTCAACCAGCTCTAGATTAATGTCTTTTTCCAGAATAATTTCACCAAACTGTTTGTTTTCTTTGCATTCAGAGTAAGTTCATTTGCACTGAAACAAGTTCCAATACTTTTAGTGAATGGGGTACATCTGATAAACAGTTATGAATATAGTATGTATTCCTTCTTTTTTATATTGTAGGTTTAATTGTTTTTTAGTGTTATTTCTTCCTCTACTCAAATTATACTAGTTTGATTTCTTACAATTTCTCATGTAGTTCTTGATTTGTTGTCTGAGTAATTGATTGTTGTGGTTTTCAGACCAAAGACTGGTTTGGTGCAATTCTCCTTGCTGCTCTATTCTGTACAAGCCTCTTCATCTCCAAGTAACTACTGCAACCTATATCCTACTGAATCTGCTTACTGTATTCATCTCCTAGTCTCCCTCTATGACTTTTACCCTTCACGCTTCCCTCCAATACTGCATTTGTGATCCCTTGATGCCTCAGAACATGTCCTATCAATCAATCCCTTCTTTTAGTTGAGTTGCACCACAAATTCATCTTCTACCCAATTCTATTTAGTACCTCCTCATTAATTATGTGATCTACCCATCTAATCTTAGGTGTTCTTCTGTAGTACCACATTTCAAAAGCTTCAATTCTCTTCTTGTCTAAGCTTTTTATCATCCATGTTTCACCTCCATACTTGTCTACACTCCATACAATACTTTCAGAATAGACTTCCTGACACTTAAATGTATATGGAATATTAACAAATTTCTCATCTTCAGAAATGCTTTCCTTGCATCACCAGTCTGCATTTTATATCTGCTCTACTTAGACGAGCATCAGTTATTTTGCTGCTCAAATAGCAAAACTCGTCTATTACTCATTTCCTAACCTAATTCTCTCAGCATCACCTGATTTAATTCAACTTCACTTCATTATCCTTGTTTTGTTTTTGTTGGTGTTCATCTTACATTCTCCTCTCCTTTCAAGACACTGTCTATTCCATTCAACTGCCCTTCCAAGTCCTTTGCTGTCTCTGACGGAATTACAATGTCATTGGCAAAACTCCATGTTTTTATTTATTATCCATGGATTTTAATTCTTACTCCAGATTTTTCCTTTATTTCCTTCCCTGCTTGCTCAATATATAGATTGAATAACATTGGGTATAGGCTACAACCTTATCTCACTTATTAAATTGTTAATGATTAAATTGTCATTATATAGCAATTTTGACTTTGCTATTGCCTTTTGGTATTTTACATAGGACACTGACTGTGGATCTGTGCACATTTCTTGGTTCAGCACTATGCGTGGTCATTGCATAGTGCATGTAGCCTGTTGCATAAACCCTGGTGCGGAAGACGCAAAACACAAACGAACTGCGGGATCACCACTATGCGAACAGGATCGGTAATTGGGACATAGAAAACTTAATTCCCATATATGTCATAGCTCATATATATTTACATTTGACACTGTGTCCGTACTGAATGAAGTATAACAAAGAACTGACTAAAGTAAAGTTAAGGTGGAGTGTCGACAGAGCCCTTAGAGTTCACAGATATTAACTTTCGTGATCGATACGAACTATGTGTCTCCAATTTTATCTTCCAAACTTAGTAATAGCAAGAGAAATGTAGATGAGCTGTGGAAAGAATTCAAACTTATGCAGAACAAAGTGAATAATAGAGTGAATTATCCCAATGTAGTATTAACTAGTGAAGTAATGACAGGGAAGTCCATACTGCTGATTTTTTGAAAGGTTCAATCAAGCCTTGCTCAAGAGTTGGGAAGATTAAAAGAAGATTAAATTTGCAGTGGGGTACCTTTTAGGAGAATCTTCAGAGTGGGGTGCAGTGAACATAGGGAATAATTTGTTTTGGAGAGACAGTATAACATCGCAATGTTGGTGTTTATGCATTCTGAAGTTAATGGAGGATGAGATTGTGTGGCATGTTCATATTGAATATTGACATTTCAGGATAAAGAAATGTATACCTCATATGAATAAGTTCTATTATTTTAAAATGCTGGGACATAAGGTAGCATCTTTAATTAGGACTTGTGAAATCTGTCAGAAGGTGAAAGAGAGTAACACTCGTATTAAATACAAAATGTATCCCATCATTCCTAAGACATTACATAATCTTACAACAGTGAATTTCTTTGGACCACTCCAAAAGGAAAGGGAGGAGTGTCATACATTGTGTCATAGAGTGTTGGTCAAAGTATGTTAAGTTGTATCCTATTTAAGAAATAAACACACCAACCGTGATACACAATCTGCAACAATACTTTCTCGAGGTAGGCAAACCAAAACGATTTCTCTGCTATAATGGGCCACAAATTGTCAGTAATGAATTTAAAGAATATCTAGCATGGGAGGATATTTGTCAAGTATTAATATCCAACTATAACCCTCGTCAAATCCATGTGAATGAGTAATGAAAGAGATTGGGAAATTATGCTGCACCTTCTGCCATGAAAATCATACGTTATGGGCAACAAAGATCAAAGACTTTGAACTTATTTTAAAGTAATTTAGAAGTAATTGGCAAACCTTTCATAGGGGAACCTCTCATTAAATGTTTCATTTAGCCTGAACAACCTACTGATGATTACCAACTTAAACAGGAAATAGTTTCAAAGAATCTAGTTGACAAGGCACAACAATGAGTGAGTAGACATAATGAGAAGGCTATTGAGCCTTGGTACAAGGTCGATGACCTAGTTCTCATGTCACAGCATCCTCAAAGCTCTGCCCTGAAGAAGGAGGCACATAAAATTTTCCAAAAGTATGAAGGACCCTACCGAGTGCAAGAGGTAATACATCCCAAACACTTATTTTTAGTAAATCCTATAACAGGATCAGAAAAAGGAAACTACAATGTTAAGAATATAAAGTTGTATACTTCTCAGGGCACTAATGTTCTGTTTTAATGGGCAGAGTGATGACCGACGGATCACTAGTTGTTTTTGGTGTTTCCTCTGCAATAAAATTTTCCTGCATGGAATTCCCCCAACTTCTTACACTATCTCCCTTCTTCTTATGCTATCACTCTACTTCTTATACTATCCTATCACCCACCATTATGAGAAGTCATCCTCGGTTGTCAGAGAATTGTGACTGTTAATTCGCAGTCACACTCCGCTCTAGTCAGCGGTGGTCTCAATTGTAATGTCGACAGCAGCTGACACAGTCTCTGGAGGAGTGTGCCCTCTAAGTATTTGGAAGAAGTCAGCCTCGGTTGTTAGAGGATCATGCCAGATAAGTATTTAAGTCACCTTCATGCTTTGCTCTAGTCAGTGGTTGTCTCTATTGTAATGCTGACAGCAGCCAATGCTCTTCACATACAGTTAGGTCTTATTTTTGCCTAGCCAGCCAGTCTCTCCTGCCATCCATGTATACTTAGGTCTTATTTTTGCCTAAGCTACTCTTTGAAAGTAATCTCTTATCCAGTTGGTCTGTGCAAACCTGGATGCAGATTAATAAACTGCAGAGAATGTTAGATTAATAGAAAATATGATTTTAATGGATCATTATATAATTGTGATAATATGATACATAATTTTATACATAACACAGAATTGAAAAAAATTTTTTTAATGAGATGTGATGTATAGGGGAGCACTTATATTAGTTTTTGGAGGGGGTGGTAATGGAAGTACAAACATGTCTAACAAAGAACACACACCACACCTCCCAAACGACCCTCGCAAACAAGCGTGACTGATTCTTTACCATTGGCAGTTCCATAGGTGTTGCTAAGATTTTTCTTCAGAGACCTCAATGGTGAAGGTGAGAATGTCCATTCTGTAAGAGAAGATTAACACCATACTTCCTCTGGCTTTTCACTCAAGTACCAGTGAGGTAGGGATCCTGGGGAAGGGGGGTGGGAAGTGTTTCCTGTCTTTGTGGCTATCTTCTTTCACATCTTAGAAACCATATATATATATATATATATATATATATATATATATATATATATATATATATATATATATATATATATATATATATATAGAGAGAGAGAGAGAGAGAGAGAGAGAGAGAGAGAGAGAGAGAGAGAGAGAGAGAGAGCTTTCCTGAAAACAGCTTTCGCATCCCGCAACTACCCTCCCGACCTGGTACAGAAGCAAATAACCAGAGCCACTTCCTCATCCCCTCAAACCCAGAACCTCCCACAGAAGAACCACAAAAGTGCCCCACTTGTGACATACTTTCCGGGACTGGATCAGACTCTGAATGTGGCTCTCCAGCAGGGATACAACTTCCTCAAATCCTGCCCTGAAATGAGATCCATCCTTCATGAAAACCTCCCCACTCCACCAAGAGTGTCTTTCTGCCGTCCACCTAACCTTCGTAACCTCTTAGTTCATCCCTATGAAATCCCCAAACCACCTTCCTTTCCCTCTGGCTCCTACCCTTGTAACCACCCCCGGTGTAAAACCTGTCACATGTACCCTCCCACCACCACCTACTCCAGTCCTGTAACCCAGAAGGTGTACACAATCAAAGGCAGAGCCAGGTGTGAAAGCCCTCACGTGATTTACCAACTGACCTGCCTACATTGTGATGCTTTCTATGTGGGAATGACCAGCAACAAACTGTCCATTCGCATGAATGGACACAGGCAGACAGTGTTTGTTGGTAATGAGGATCACCCTGTGGCTAAACATGCCTTGGTGCACGGCCAGCACATCTTGGCACAGTGTTACACCGTCCAGGTTATCTGGATACTTCCCACTAACACTAAGCTGTCAGAACTCCGGAGGGAACTTGCCCTTCAGTATATCCTCTCTTCTCATTATCCGCCAGGCCTCAACCTCCACTAATTTCAATTTTCCGCCGCTCATACCTCACCTGTCTTTCAACAACATCTTTGCCTCTGTACTTCTGCCTTGACTGACATCTCTGCCCAAACTCTTTGCCTTTACAAATGTCTGCGTGTGTCTGTGTATGTGCGGATGGATATGTGTGTGTGTGTGAGTGTATACCTGTCCTTTTTTCCCCCTACCTAAGGTAAGTCTTTCCACTCCCGGGATTGGAATGACTCCTTACCCTCTCCCTTAAAACCCACATCCTTTCGTCTTTCCCTCTCCTTCCCTCTTTCCTGACGAAGCAACCATTGGTTGCTAAAGCTAGAATTTTGTGTGTATGTGTGTGTCTGTTTGTGTTTCTGTCGACCTGCCAGCGCTTTCGTATGGTAAGTCACATCATCTTTGTTTCACAAAAAATACGATTACGCAAACAATAATCTTACACATCAAAAGGGAGAACTGTCAAGGGTTGTGGGACGTAGGGGTAAAGGAATGTGTACACACACATTGTCATTTACTGTGACAGTTCTACATCTCACACAGATCAATGATGATTCTATATCACATATGTACATAAGATATAAAAACAAAGATAATTCTACATCAGAGATACATAAGAAGGAAGTGTGAGTAATTAAGGAGAGCACAAACCAAGGAGGAACTAATCAGCATAAGCCAGGGAGGAACTAATAGTGATAATTATTCAGTAATAGCAGTCAAACAATTGTTTTGATGATTTGTAGGATTGTGGGAAAAGTATAGCATAAGTAAACGTATAATGTATCGAACAGTGTATATAAATGTGGCGTCTACTGGAAGCTTAGAAGTGGGAAAGTGGTGAAGGACTCTAGGGGATTAAGTGAAGTGTTAGGAAGTGAGTGTTAACTGTGAAATAGATTTTATTTTCCAGAGGATATTTAATTATAGTGTACATAATGTTGTATACTTGGGAAATGAACCATGAGTCCTACTCAGGAATGATAAAGCGTGGGGTGGATGCAGCAAACCAGCAAACATCTATTGGATATAAAGGGCAGATAGGCAGACCTGAGAAAGACTCACCTATACTGTGTGGACAGGCGCACCAATAAGGGGATGGACTTGTACCATAGGAAAATAGGAATTAACAGAAGGAGGAAGTGCACTCATAGTGTCAACCCATATGTGTGGTATAGGTACTGTTCCTAAAGGGAAAAGGACGCTATCGTGGCAGAAGTTACACATTTTGTAGGAATTATTCTGGTAAATTTGAATTCTGTATTCCACTAGCATTATTATGTTTTATGTTTATGGGTGTTGGAAAGAACAATTTCATTTGCCCAGAGTTCCTCCAGACTACAAGCCACTGTAGGTAATGAAACTATTACGTACTAAAGAAAAAATGGTACAGAGAATTAGATTGAAGTAGCAAACAATTGTCTGTGACATCTGGAGTTTGTGATTGGAAATCAAGAATGTTGTCCATTTGATTCCTAGATATAAAAGTACAACTCCAACATTAGGTGAAATGCTTAGACAGTTATCAAAATGAAAAAAGAAGAGCTAGATATTAAGTACACAATTGCTATAAGAAATATAATGTATAATGATTAAAATATAAATTTGTGCTATGTGAGATATTAAAGTATATAATGAATATGTATAAAATTCTACATGTTCGAGCTAAGGGGAGTAATATGTAGTGATATTTCGGTGAAAATTCTGGAGACACTTGGCCTTCCATCGTCTTGTACGCCCAATATTTTAAAAGTAAGTGTGCATGTTGGAAGCTTGTACTGAGGAAACAATAAGCAGGGCAATCGAATGACACTGACAAGTGTTTGCCGCAAGGGCCACAGATGCTGTGTGAAAGGACATGGAGTAATTAAATGATATTCTGTGCTGTGTTAGTGAATGTGATTGTTGAAGAAAAACAAAAAAACAAAAAATTTGACTATAGAATTTTAACTTTGTTCATGTCTTAGCTCTGAACGAAGCAATTATTATTATTATTATTAAGATGCATGAGATATCTATAAATTATTTGGTTGTTAAAACCAGGTAATTGTGATTATATTTAACTGTATCTAATGACAACCAAAGATGAAGAAAATCCTGAAGGTCTAAAAAATTCATATACTATTAAATATACATCAAAAACTGTGTTTTACTACTGTCAACAGCTATGTAAATATTTATTGTTACTACCAGTTTTGATTTTTACTGAGTCATCAGGCACAAGTAGTTTTCCAATTACAGTATCTATGTGAATAAGTATGTGATGTTTTCCTTACTCTACACAATGTCCTAAAACATAAACTGAAGAAATAAAACCCAATATGTAAGATTTGAAGACTTCTTAGATTATCATTTACATCAGTTGTGTAATAAAAGTCTACATAAAACCTCTGGAAACTTGTTGCTATATTTATGAATAAAAACTCCCAGTAATGTTGAGGTTTTTGCAACAAAAACAATTACTATAATTCAAAGTACATACATGATCAATATGCCACCTGAGAATTAATAGTCTTGTGGTTCATATACTATTGAAATGTATGAACATCTTCAAAAATTCCTGAAAGGTGAATTCCCATAGCATTAGTGTGTGAAGCTCTGATGTTTTCACACATTTGAATGTTTCATTAAAGATTGAAAGAAAGAAAACATCATTTGGAAGTAAAAGTGAAGCCTTGAATTTCCCAAGTTAAGTGACAAAATGTATAATAATTGAGAGTACAATTAATTTTGTTACATTAATAATGGTATCGTATGAAAGTATAAAATTGCGCTAATGACATGATAGATGGAATATCTACAAGAAAGTGCATGCTACTTCTTATCACCACAACTTAATAATAATGTGTTACCTTTAACAAGAAAACAGCTTAGGGGAAGCCTATAAGTGTGTGATACAATCCCATAAGCACAAAAATAGTTCACTGTGAAGAAAAATGCTAATCCAATATTCAGGAAGCTTAATATACATGAATCCATATGACGCACTTGATCATTAACAAGGAAAGAACTTAGCAATATCAGTACACCAGAGCCAAGTTGCCGAGAAGATATAACATGTGTAAAGGCCTTGCACCATACCTGAAAACAAGAGACCAGAATTCCTGCATATAAAATATCAATAACATGTAAAAGTTTATACATTTTAAGTAATATTTACGTTGTGATTACTTTGTGTATATTATGATTTTCTTATCTTTTATGAGAAAGGAGTGTAATTTTTATAGCTATGGAAATTAGAGTATAAATAAAACACATGACAAAAGTACTGAATTCTAAAACTAGTGCTATGTAAGAAATTTCTAGTCACTAGAGAGTAGAGAAACAGATAAAGAAAGATTTTTATTTAATATCCACTGTGTGAATGGGATAAATAAACATTTTTTGTTGTAATATTATAGAGGTAGAAGAAAGAAAACAGGAAAAATGGAGACAGCAAATGTTTATTGTTAACTATTATCATCTCAAGTAGTATATTACAATTTATCCCACCCCTGACAAATAGATGATTAGCATCTTAATCACACAGTCACCATATACAGTTCAGATGATGTGAGGTTTTTATGGGCAAGATAGATAACGATCAGTCTTGTAGTACTTTGTCTGGCATTAAAATAACCTAATTTTATTCTAGAATATGAACTGAACCTCAGTATAAATTAAAGGATTTTACTCTTGAACATGAGAATCAACACATTGTGGTTCCACTGACAGACTCACGTCACACCTAAGTCAATGATCAGAGGAAGCCAGAAAAACACCATTGGTATTCTTATTAGCTCTTATTTATCAGTATCTCTGTTGACTCCTCCAGATTCCCCTGCATCACTCTTTGTATATCTTTTCAACTTTTCAAGTTTTGTATTTTTAAAAGTTTGTCATAATTTCGCACCTCCTTCAAGGGTTTGACTGGTGTTTCCACCTATTACAAAAATTGTTTTCAGGATTTTGAAAATACTGGAAGAACCATATAAGCTAAGTTTAAGAAAGGTGAAGTTTATTGAAAAACATTGCTTAAATTAACTATTTAACTGAAAAATAATTCACAGAATAAATTAAATGTAACATTGCAGTAAATAAATTACAAATTGTACAAGATTCTAAAAGAACTGAAAGTAAAGCAAATCTATGTCTTATTATTTTTAGCAGCTTCTGTACATTGATTTTTTTATGGTGTTTAATATGGAACTGATTTTGATTGCACCTGTTAAATTATTAACTGTGTATGTATAATCAACAGAAAATGAAAGAAAAAGAGGGCTATACCACTGAGAATAGATTCCATTCCAAGCATTCTGTACTTATTATAATTTTATCACCATTTCCTTAGATTGAGGCATCCAACTCATTGCTTATGTAATTGAAGTCAAATTTAGCATCTGTGTCACACTGTATTAACAAGACAGCTAAACTTGACAATCTGCTTCACCTGTACTTGACCTTAAGTAGTTTTTTATCATCTTTAATTAGCTAAAACTACAGTCAAGTTGTCAAAAACATCCTCAAACCTATTTCATTGTTTGGATAAGAATCTCATAAGGCATACTAAAAAAACTCCAAATGGGAATCTATATAAGTGTCCTTTATTATCTATTTCTATTTGAATTTCATTAACTAAATCTGTTGTATCAATATTTCTGTTACCAAAATATGCTGCATATTCTTCAAAATAAGAAAGGGAAGTCTCAGTTAACAATTTCCTGCCAGGAAATTAAAATGAGATAAAATGGTGTATTATATGTTGTGTAGGTAGATGATGAAAGGTCCCCAGGATGCCGTAAAATTAAGGTTTGTTAAAAAAGAAAAAAGAAAAAACTGAGTAACCAGAGAATTGGCAAAGACATTAATTATGAATGCACAGTAAGGCACAGACAAATGAACAGAAAACATTCATTTCCTGTACAGTTTTTTTGTTTTTTACTCTTACACTCTCTCTTGTAGGTAGGAGGACGATGAAGATGTGTGCTTCTTGATATGAAGTATTCCCAGCTCTGTGTAACATGTGTTTGCATGAGTAATAATATATTGAAAAACAGTATCAAGTATTTTTATTTATTGAAGTGAAGTGAAGAACATATAATGAGGATTTTCTTGTTTATGACAAGCACTGGTGTTCCCGGAGTCCACCGCCAGCAGCTTCAATTAGAATGTAAGTGAAGTCCAATGACCAGAACATACAAAGAAGCTCATTGAGCCATGTGTGGCTCTTGTTACCACCATCATGTATTTTACACCCTGTTTTTAATGTACTTTAACCTCACTATGTTAATTTAAATTACTACTGACCGGGGCTAGCATCACATATCGATACATCCCCTCTCGTAGTATGTTTGCTTGACTGCTTGACTGCTATTACTTCCCGGTCCTTGTCTGTCATAAGGGGAGTTTGGGTCATGAGTTTGGGTTGCTAGTTCGGGTCTGCCGGTCTGCCAGTCAGTTGGAATGCGTCTGAAGCATAGTCTGGACCTGCCAGTCGGGGAGTTGCAATGCTGCACTGGTGCAGTTGGGTTGGAGCAGCAGTGAGGTCTGCGTTGACATGGCTCACCCGATAATTGCTGCCATGTTTGCTTGAGCTGGGCCATGGTCTTGGTGGATCATTGGTCGGTCGTCCTATCAGATCGTTAATGTGTCGGCTGTGTGTGTGTGTGTGTGTGTGTGTGTGTGTGTGTGTGTGTGTGTGTGTGTGTGTGCATTAACTCCCAATTTGTCTTCATGTGTGCTCAGTTACTGTTGGGTATCATTCAGGTCTTCATGCAATCATGCAAGTGTTTGTCAGGTTGTGTGTGAAGATGGTGTTATTTCTACACACAACTATTTTAGATGTGGGCATTCTGAGGGCAGTTGGTCAGTTGCTGTGGACCAGGGAAGTTATCTCCGAGTGGTGCAGTTGGCTGGGTCCGCTGGCAGTCCCTGAGCAGTGTCAGAGCATGTGTGGAGTTGTCCAATCACTATGAACTTTGTGGTTCACCAACCCAGGATGTCAAAGCAGAGTAGTGGTTTCAAGTACCCAAGCCACGTCCATTCTTGTTGTGTGGTTCATTTTGGTGGTTCACTGTTTGGAGGCTTTCCTGTAAGCGACACCGTGTGTTTTTATTGCTAAAATTTAGCTGCCATGTGGTGGAATAGACTATATTAATTGACTACAATCTAAGTGCACCAGTGGAATTTTCTGCCTTGTGGTCATTAGTGTTCTGATACCTGCCCTGGCCACTAACGTAATTTCAGGCAGTGTCCTTTCCTCACCTGTTGTCGCTGTCCAACACAGTGTGCAGTTTTGACAGCTTAATACCTGTACATATTCGATTGTGGATAATCATGCTTGTAGCATTTTGTGTTTGAATTCTCATGTACCGATTGATGGCAAGGAAGTCTTTTGTTGGTCGGTCCATGGCTGCCACTTGGTTGGGTTCCAACTGATCAAGTGTAGTTGGGCTGGCCACCTGCCTCACCTAAGTGAACGAGGGCAGACCAACTCCCTGGAGGCCTCTGAGTGCTGTTGTCTTTACTGTCTTTCTCACCAGTGTTAAGTTGTCTGTTTATAATCTATCATAGCAAATGATTAAAAAAAATTATTGGTTTTACTGTCTTTTATGTAAGTAAGTTTGAATTCTGGCAAGTGGTTATTTGCTGAAAGGTTATTGCCATTGTGTTGTCTTTCTTTTAGTCCATTTTGCACTTAAAACTTAAGGCTTATGGTTACATTTTTTTTTAATTTTGGAAAATTAATTGTGGGCATTCAGCCTTGGAAGCTTATTCTTAAAATTACATTTCAAGCTGAAACATTGCGGCTTGGAACCTTATTCATAAAATTACCCTTTAAGCAAAACATTGCAACCTTCTGCCTTCGAAAGGTTATGGCAATTTATGTTAAAATTATCAAAATTTTATTGTGGGCCTTCAGCTGTTTGAATTGCAACTTGTTTATGTTTGTCTATCAACTTTGCCTTGAGGCTTTCAGCCTAGCAGTAATAAAAATATATTTTAATTATTTTATTTGCTATTTTAAATGCATTTTTATCTCGTTGATTTTTAAGATTTCTTGTTTGGAGCCCTTCAGCAATGAAAGAATTTTATTTTGGAAGCTTGTTGTTGTAAAAGTTTGGCTATGTGCCACTTTGGTCATAAATGTGTTATTAAATTACAATAAATTACCTTATTTGGCCCTTACCACAATCCTAATCACCTGTTCTGCCCAGCAGGTTTAGCGGGAGTTTCACTCATAACATTTTAATAATTCCTTCGTATCATATTCTACAAAAATGTGTCTTCATTCTCATAGTCCATAATAAAATTTAGTAAAATTTAATTTTTTTGATTACATCTGTCGACCTATGTGCCAGGACCTCAGAGCACCAGTTGTGAGTAGTGTTTATTAACTACTGTTGTAGTAAGAAATTTCTGTGACATTGTTATGAATCATAAAAACTAATTGTCTGTATTTTCTGTTTGCATGAATCATGGTGGGAAGTAAGTATTACAAAAACACAAAAACTGAGGAGAAAAATTTTGAAAGGAATAAGAATTGGACCCAGGTATATAAAATTTTCCATAGTAAGCTCTTTTGTTCAACGCAGCACAGGCAGGGTGGCTATGCAAGTTGCTTGCATGGTTAATATTGGTAGCACCTCTTTTGAAGTAGATAGAAACCTTTTCCTCATTATTCCCTTTCTTGAATTTTATTTGCAAAAAATTTATAGAAATTTTTCAGTGTCACGTGCATTCTCAGCAAGACATAAAGAATTGTGACACAATAATTTGCACATCATAATTGACATAAGACAGGCTTTGACATAATGTAAATTACAATTGCCAAGTGTAATAATTAGCATATGAAATTTTAAGATTTTTGTGAAATTTCTATTTTTTGCATATTCATATAACATGACCAAAAAATATGTGCCCATTGTTGATGGCGATAGCAAAAACCCAATCAGCCAACGTGATGTAGCATTGCATGATTGAACAATTGATGTTTGGGAGCCATGCACGCCTGCTGCAGAAAGTTTAAGAAGATCAGAGATGAGTGTCACAGCAGTGACAAATGATAGTGATGCTCCACAGCAAAACAACCTTGACAACGCAACATTTACAATTGACGAGACAATGTCACACATATCCCAGAGTGCGTTACTGCTCATTAATGAAACATTGGAGAGTGATTCCAATATGGATTTTGACAACACATTACAAACACCACTTGGTCACTACACAAACATTAACTTGGGAAGTACAGCTGACTGCAACCACAGTAGTGCAACTAAGGATTTACAAGACACTGTCTCATAGAAATTTTATGATTTAGCAAAAATTTTCACACTGAAATCAATAAAAAACTGAATGATATGAAAACACAGGTAAAGCGCGAAGCACTTTCTGAAGTTAACAGTAACATTATGGACTTAAAATTGAAGGTAGATTCTTTTAATGATACCATGATCTAGTAGAGCTACAGATAAAGAAAATCACAGACACAAACACAAACATTGAAGCTACACAAAATTAGTTGGTTTTGATAGTACAAAAGGTAACCACCGTCATTAACAAATTAAATAAAGACTATTAATGTGTACCTTTAGCTGTAGAAGAGCTCACATTAAGGGTAGCAACATTAGAAGTTGACTCAGCATGTGCTAAGAAGGTGAGAGAGAAGATCAATGAAAATGTGAGTGACATCATTAGTCAAGCTGAAGCAGGTACATTAGATAAGGGTAATACCATTGCAGAGAAGTTAGTAACCAATTGTAAGTTATACACAGAAGTTGCAGAAAACGCTATTCAGAAAAAAGAAAATGAAATCATGAACAAAGTAAACATTAATGTACAGTACGCGAAAGATAGGATCTGCAATCTTTTAGAAGAAAATAGTATCAGGTTGCAAAATATGCATGTAAGTAATACACAGGCTACAGTGAACAAACCACAACCTGTTGGTATTAATCCACAAAAGTCCCACAGCAGGTGCCACTGACAGTTGTAGAGTGCAAAATATAAACATACCCACAACTCCAATACCTGAACAATTACCAGCTGGATTACAGGTGACTACAATAACCACCTAAATACGACTGAAAATGCCAAGTGTCTATCAACTATTTTTGCAGACAAAGGTTTGCTGAGACATTGACAGTTCCTTACATTCACTACTGAAGGTAAAATAATGAATCCCATAGTATCTATCAGTGCTTTTTGTCATCTATTTCCATGCAAATGGACAGAAGCACAGGAAATCAGATTTGTCATGGGATGTACACAAGGTGATGTGCTTTTATTGGCAACTGAAGTGGCTGAACATTGCAGCACTTATATCCAATTTGCGCGAACTTTCCTTAACAAATACTGGTCTGAGGCAGTGCAGGAAAACTCAGATGTGAGATTTTCAACCCTGCACTATTCAGTGGCAAATACAAAAGTCTACATGAATACTTTGAAAAATACCTGAGCAAGACATGCTATTGGACAAACCCAATATCACAGGTAGATGTGTTAAAAATTTCGAAAAGTCATTTACCATCACACATTAGAGAAAAATTAGTCACAATGCCAGAGCATGACTGAATATTTTCTGTCAGTGCTTGATTCTATCAACTTAATCTTTGAGGAAAGACCTGTACCCAATAGAGCAACAGAAAATCAGGCACTACAACAACATTGTTATGTAAGTCAGTCAGTAAAATGTGATTTAAACACACAACAAGGTTGGTACACGCAACAGCAAAATTACATACCCAGAGCTAATGAATATGGTAACGGGAATGGAAAAAACAAACAATTTATTAGAAATTTCCAAAACAACATGGGTAATTTCAACACACAAGTGAATTACAGTTCGCCATCACAAGCCCATATGCTGAACATGAATAGAAACAGTCAGCCACAGCAGTGGCCAATGTATGGCAACAATACCATGCCTTTCACTGTACCGCAACCAACCTTTGGACAGCAAAATAACTGCACAGCAGCTAATAACACAAATTGGTGAATTACCCACACAGTGCAACTAACTGAAATTCCCCCAGGTAACGAATTAAGTCACACTTCATCACTGAAAAACACCAACCAGTCATAGTTAAGCCCCAGGCTATTGACCTCTCTGAGAGTGGGGTCAAGGCAGAACTACAAACATGTTTCATAAGGTTTGAAGAACAAGGTGACATCAAGGATGATTTGTATCATCATAAGTTAGAAATAGTAGCTAAAGTCAAGGAAGAACAAATACAAGCAATCATTGGGGGGTAAAAATATTTAATATTGACACACTGTTAATTTTAGATGCACGTTCAGCTGCTAACCTAATGTCAAATGCATTTTTCTGTGAATTGAAGAACAGTCACATATTCACAACATTTCCTGCCCAAAATTGTAATGTGCAAACAGCTACAGGCAGTAAGACTAAATTGGTTAAGCATCAGGCACTTATTCCATTACAAATTGAACATTTTACAGTGAAGTGCACCTTTTTTGTAATAAAAAAAATGATAGTTAATAGTCTTATTGGCATAGGTATGTTTAGAACATACAAATCACAGAGTGAAATAGGTAAAGGTAAATGCCACTTTTATGTAAAGGATCAGACTTTTTTCTATTGATTTAGTGAAAGCACCTGATGAAACTAACAAAAACAAACCAGAGTCAAATGTAGTAGTACAATATTCCTCTCCAGCTGTATATTTCACAAACAAATTTGATACCTAACGAGAAGTAAACACTGAGGTTAGTTATGAAATAGTAGAGCAGAAACTAAATGAATCACAGGTAATAAATGAGATGCAATGACAGGAACTTTCTAACTTGTTATTTAATTATGCCAAAGTTTCCAGTAAGGAGGCAGAAGTAATCAACAACAATGAACATAAATTTGAAGTCTACCTACATGAGACATTTTGTGTAATGCCATATCCTGTTCCATGGGCAAAACGAGAGGCAGTAAGGGAAGAGATCAATCAAATGATTAAATTTGGAATTATACAACCTACATTTTCACCCTGTTGTAGTCCAACATTACCAGTAATCAAATAAAATGGATCTGTAAGTTTAGTTCTTGATGATAGAGGTATCAATAAGATTATAGTATCAGTACACATAAGACCAGACAACTTGGACGAACAGCTTCTACAGTTTTAAAATACATAATATTCCAATATACTCAATCTCAAGATGTCCTACTGGCAATTAAAGCTCCACGAAGAAATTCGAAAATATACAGAATTTATTTGAGTGGCAGAAGTTGCAAATTCTGTGTTCTACCTTTAGGGCTGAACATTAGCACAGGAGTGTTCATATCTGAATTATACAAGGTTTTAGAACCATAATTGCTTAGCAAAGTCACTGTTTATGTAGACAACATTCTAATAGCCACACCCACTTGGTTAGAACATATGAGGCTCACTGAACAGGTGCTTCAACGATTTGCAGCTTACAGAGTAACAGCCAATTTAAGAAGGTCTAGTTTTAGTAAGGAGGAAGTAAAATTTTTAGGACATGTTGTATCAGAAGAAACTCAATTCCATATGCAATTGTCCATCTCCAAGGAATAAAAAACAATTAAAAGTGTTTGTAGGACTAGTTTCATTTTTTCGTAAATTCATACCACAACTGAAGAAACTGTGATGCATTGCTCAACTTGTTACAAAAAAATAGGCTTTGGTTATGGGATGATAAGTGTCAGGAAGACTTTAATAACGTTAAGCAGGCATTAGTCAATGCAAACATTCTTAGCCGCCGTGATAAGTCCAAGGATTTTTATCTATGCACAGATGCCTCATCTCAAGAGCTGGGGACATGCTTGTTCCAGATGCGAGAGGATGAAGGTAAGGAAGTATCCAAGGTCATCAGTTTTACTAGCCACACATTATCAGAAGCAGAAAGATCTTACTCTGTGTCAGAATTGGAGAGTTTAGCTGTAATATGGGCATTTAAATGTTTGAATATTTTTTGTGGTGTAAGAATACCAAAGTTTACTGTAACCATCAGTCACTGTCATTTCTTTTGACATGTAAACTATTACACTGCCGATTAGCTAGATGGTATCTATATTTCCAAGAATTCAGTTTCGAGATGATTTATATTAAAGGAAGTCAGAATGTTACTGTGGATGCCTTGTTCAGATTACCGCAAGGTTTTGAGGAATTTAGTGAATTAACAGAGCAAGATGCAGAAATCAAAACATTATTAATGCAAGGTACAACACAACAATCTGATTACCATAAGTTTTGTAAGCAAATGAAAATTATACAACAGCAAGACCACAGCTAGAGTAAAGTCACGCAAAAGCTTAAGCTACATGAAGGTGGAAAGGTAAGTAAATGGTATCAGGAGTGTATGTATTCCTGAAGATTATATCAATGAATTTATAAGACACACACATGAAATATGGGGACATTATGAAGTAGGCAAATGTGCTGAAAAAATTGCAACACTTTGTAATTTTCTAAATTTAAGAAGACAAATCCTACACGTATTAAGAAAGTGTGCAATATGTCACAAATCAAAACAGTCCATTGTGTCAAAATATACTGAGCTACACCCAATACTCACAAAAAACCCTCTAGATATAGTATCCCTGGACATAGCTGGTCCATATCCAAGAAGTAAAGGAGGACCAAGATACCTAGTAGCACTATATGATATTTTCTCAAAACACATCAAAATGTACACCATTAAAAATGCAACAGCCACAAATATCAGAAATGGAAATTAGGGATACTATTTAAGAAGAGTAGGTAAACTAAAGGTACTACTAACTGGTAATGCTTCATATTTCACTGGACAAAAGTGAAAGAAATTTATGACCTCTCTGGGCATAAGGCGCATATTAATAAGCCTTTTTCATCCAGAAACAAGCCCAATAGAACTAGTCTTTAAAGAATTTAACTGGTTTATTAGGACATACACACCTCACAAATACACCTGATGGATAGAATATGTAACTCCTTTCATGCAAGTGATCAATAACCTTCCACACTCTTCAACAGTTTTCACACCAAATGAACTGATGTTCCGGACAAAACAAACAAATGAGTGGGAGTCGCCCATACCAAAGGTAACCACTACAGAAATGACACTACAGGACAAAATGAAACAAGCCATAGTTACACTAGAAAGTAGGGCCGAGTATAGAAGGAAAATTTATAACAAGGAACTGAAACATGTTATACAATTTTTCTAAGGGCAACGAGTCCTCTTATGGATGTAGCCTAAATTGACAAAATTTCACAAACTGAATAAGAAATGGCAATTACTCTATTCAGGATCATATGTAATTTCCAAAATACCATATCCTGTGACATACAGGTTGGTTTATTAGAATACAGGAAGAGACAAGGGTCTCCACCCTCACAAAGATATAAAAGCCTTTATAGAATGATGAAGTGTGGTAACATTTTTTTTTATCACTAGATAGTTGTGCACAGTGTACATAATTCAACATGTAATTTTTCTTCTGGAGTGTATTTTAAGACAATGCAATTTGTATAGGCATGAGTAACTATTCTGATTTGTACACATAGGCATAAAAATTAACAACAATGAGAAATAACACACTGCTTCACACAAAGCAAAACTATAAACAAAATTAGCTTATGGCTCAGCTGTCACATGCTTGACAATATGTGCTAAGGAGGAGAGGAGAGGAGACACTGACCTGTGTGTACGCGTGACAAACTGGCAGAAGGCGCAACCAAAATAGGAATGCAATATATACATACCTTAAATACAAAGTAAATGGAAATAATACACAAATACATTTACTGTCTAAGAACTAAGGAACCTATTGATATATGTACACAGAGATTTAATCAAATACTAAGCTACATACAACATATTAACAACCAAAAATGCATAATGGAAAACTATACGAGACATGTAAGCTAAGGACTAATGACAAAATACCATGTGAAATGCCAAATAATTATCTTTGTGGAGTAAATTATCATAATGGGTAACAGAATAAATGAATGTCTATGAATTTAAGCAAAGTATGGAAATATCTGCAGGTGTATGCAATGACCAAACATATCAGTGGCCACCGCGCTACGTAATGCAATTAGTTTGAAGTTTTTTCTTTCAGCAAGTAGTGCATCATCATGGTGCAGAAGGAGAGCATTACATCAAGTGTAGCAGCTACCACATGAAGAAATGGGCTGCACCTTGAGTAAGCAATTTAGTTATAAGGATATTTATACAAAGGTCATAAGGCAAATGAAAAATGAAATATCCATCATCGTGATGTGTCTCTGTGACAATTATCAGTACCTTTCCACTGCAGAGCACACATAAATATGTAAGCATGAGATTCTTATCATGTCACATGGAAACTTGAATAATGACATTTCCAAGTATTTGAGAAATATAAGTCTACAATGGTTAAAACATCAGATTTCACACTAAGCTAAACGTGAATTGAAGTAAACAGCACTAACAGAAACAACATGATACTACATGGATGATTAGTCAGTACACATTATTTCAATGAAGCAAAAGTTCCTTGCAACTAGTCAATCATTGTATGAGTAACATTTCCTTATAAATACTTGAACCAGTAGATGAGTATTTTCTTTCTTCCCTCCCAAACAAAGGAGGTGGTGCCAAGTGTAGTTAGGCCAGCAATGCTCATTGTTTTAGTCCTATTTCCAATGTTTTCTCCCTCTTTTACCTAAGGAAGAAATGAACTCCCATAAGGGATAAACCCCTATCTATGAAATGAAACATAAATGTATCATACGCTTGTATTGTGTCATAATAATGTGGTATGTAATTAATTTGTACATGTGATGTGAATGACGAGAAGTCAAAACTATCAAAGAAACTGTAGTAACAGAACACAGTTAATGAAAATTTTATGATGTTTTAAAACTTAAGAAATGTATGCTCAAAATATAAGTGATGGATGGAATGTCAGCCATAGGTATAAGCTATCATGTTATGAATGTCGTGGCTCACACTGGACATCTCCATAACATGTCAATGAACAGTGTGGGGGCAACTGATAAATGATAAAAGGCCCCAGGATGCTGTAAAATTAAGATTTATTAAAAAACAAAATATGAAACACCCAGTAGCCAGAGAATTGGCAAAGACATTAATAATGAATGTGTGGTAAGGTGCAGACAAATGAATGAAAAAAATTCATTTCCTGTACAGTTTTTGTGATTTTTACTCTTACGCTCTCTTTCATAGGTAGAAGGATGGTGAAGATGCGCAATTCTTGAAATGAAGTATTGTGAGCTCTGTGTATCATATGTGTGCATGAATAATAACATATTGAAAAACAGTATCAAGTATTTTTTATTTACTGAAGTGAAGTGAAGAACATATAAAGAGGATTTTCTTGATAATGACAAAAGCAGGTGTTCCCAGAGTCTGCCACCTGCAGCTTCAATTAAAATGTAAGTGAAGCCAGATTACCAGAAAATACAAACAAGCACAAAACATTTTAATAATGCCTTCATAATATATTCTACAAAAATATGTCTTCATACACACAGTGCATAATAATATTTAGTAACATTTTTTTTTTTATTAGTATGTGAGATTTCGCTTATTATTCTGTCAAAAACATTGAAGCAGTCTAACTTAAACACTTTCACTCCAGTCCTCAGTTGGCAGAAATCCACAGAAATAGGAAGCTTTCAGTTAAACAGCATATTATTACTTCATTGTGTCAGGGGTGTAGCATTGGATAATGTTGTGGAAGCTGCACAATATTTCAACAAGACAGCTGTTAGTCATCTTTGGGTGCTTATTGACATGTTGCTGCAGTGGCTCACCAATATATGTGCTGGCTCACTAGTGCAGGGGTCAAGAGATGGGGCTATAATGTCATTGTAGACGATTTATACAGCATGGGGATATCTAGTGCACTCTACTGGAGAAACGGGCCACCATCACATGTGCTCCTTGGGCCCATTTGTCTGGCAAGGTGCACTGGATGTTGCCATGCTCTAGGTTTCTTCTATGATGACATTATAGCTCCACCATTGGGCACCTGCACTTTTCTAGTGAGACTGCATATATATTGGCAAGCCACAGCAGCAGCTTGTCAGTAAGCACCTGATGGTGATGAGCAGCTGTTTTGTTGAAATATTGTGCAGTTTCCACATTATCCAACATGATGCTGGTGAAGCAATGAAGCAGTTATTACTTTGAGAAAGTCTCAATCAACACAGCATATTATTAGCTTCAATGCCTGGGGGTCAAACTTTGAGATCCTACAGTATTGTAGTGATGTAGCAGAAAAAACTCCATTGTTGAATATGAGCTAACTGTGTACGCAATGGCTGTATGAACCAACAACACTAATGACAAATAACCAAAGGACACAGGTTTGATAGTAATCATTTCTTTGTGAGCTACTTGTACTAAACGTCACTGAACAGCAATGTAGGTTTTGAGTATCACCCTGAGGGGAAGTCTTCTTCTTACAGGCAGAAGACAGAAATACTAAACATTTTCATCCTCTTCCCCTTCTGACTGTTATTATTTCTGAAGGTTTTTTTACCATATCTCCATATATTTCCCAGTATATCAGTGAATAAATAACTAATGTGTTTTACACTAATATAATCTTATGGTTCTTTCATTTATTTACAACTCGTTTTCTCTATTATTCATGGAGGTTTTTCAGGATACAAAATGCTCCTACAAATTATTCATTCCTCCAAGCTTCAAGTTCATGATCAAGTGTATAAATACTGTACAAATTATCAGTCAAACAAAAAAAAATTCTTCACTAAAAATATGTTACAATACACATGTAATGTTCACAACCAAAGTGGGAGAGGTCCAATGTCTGCAAAACTGGAAGTATGAGACAACCAGAGAACATCGGACTGTCAAATTGGTTAGTACTGGAAGCACTTGATAGCTTCAGCTGATGACGGCAGTTAGCCTATTGGATTTTTGATATAAACTGGTACATGCCCCACATGAATCATAGACATTGCCATTGGTGAGAGACTTGCACCCCTCTACAACATAAATAGCCATGTTGTAGGCGCAATCACGATAGAGGTGAATCTATTGAGAGGCCAGACAAATGTGTGGTTCCTGAAGAGGGGTAGCAGCCTTTTCAATACTTGCAGAGCAATAGTTCGGATGACCTACTGATCTCGCCTTAATAACATAAACCAAAATGGCCTCACTTTGCTGGTACTGCAAATGGCTGGAAGCAAGGGAAGCTACAGGATAGTTTTTCCCAAGGGCATGTAGCTCTACTGTATGGTTAAATGATGATGGCATCCTCTTGGGTAAAATTTTCTGTAGATATAACAGTCCCCCATTCAGATCTTTGGGCAGGAACTACTCAGGAGGATGTCATTAACAGGAAAAACGAAACTGGCATTCTATGGATCAAACATGGAATGTCAGATCTCTTAATCAGGCAGGTAGGCTAGAAAATTAGAAGAGGGAAATGGATTGGTTGAAGTAGGAAATAATGGGAATTAGTGAAGCTCAGTGACAGGAGAAAAAGGATTTCTGGTCAGGTGAATACAGTATTATAAATACAAAGTTGAATAGAGGCAGTGCAGGAACAGGTTTAATAATGAATATGAAAATGGGAATGAGGATAAGCTATTATGAACTGCGTAGTGAACACATTATCATAACCAAGATTGACATCAAGCTCATGACAATAGAGTAGTAAAAGCTTGTATGCCAACTAGCTCCACAGATGATGAAGTGACTGAAGAAATGTATGACAAAGTAAAAGAAATTATCAGACAATTAAAGGAGATGAAAAATTAATAGTCATTGGGGCTGGAATTTTATAGAAGGAAAAAAAAGAAGGAAAATAGATGGTGAATATGGAGTGAGGGAAAGGAATGAAAGAGGGAGCCACCTGGTAGAATTTTCCACACAGCATAATTGAATCATAGATAAAACTTGGTTTAAGAATCATGAAAGAAACTTGTATGTGCGAAAGAGACCTGGAGACAATGGAAGGTTTCAGATCAGTTATATAATGGTAGGACAGACATTTATGAACCAGATTTTAAACTTTAAGACATTTCCAGGGGGAGCTGTGGACTCTGTCCACAATTACCTGGTTATGATCTGTAGATTAAAAATGTAGAAACTGCTTAAGGCAGGCATTTAAGGAGATGGGACCTGGATAAACTGAAAGGAACAGAGGTTGGAAGGAGTTTCAGAGGGGGCATTAAAGAATGAGTGATGAGAACAGGGGAAAGAAATACAATGGAAGAAGAATAGGCAGCTTTGAGAGATGAAACAGTGAAGCAGCAGAGGACTGAGTAGGTAAAAAGATGAATACTTGGGTAACACAAGACATAATGAATTTAACTGATGAAAGGAGAAAACATAAAAATGCAGTAAATGAAGCAGATGACAGAGAATACAAACACACACAAACACACACACACACACACACACACACACACACACACACACACACACACACACACACTCAAATTAAAAAGACCTTTGGAGAAAGGAATAGAGAACCACCAGTGTGAATATCAAGAGCTCAATGGAAAACCAGTTCTAGGCAATGAAGGGAAATCAGAAAGGTAGGAGTGTATTTAGGGGTTATTCAAGGGAGGTATACTTGAGGGTGATATTATGGAAATGGAAGAGGACTTAGATGAAGATGAGATGGGAGATATGAAACAGTGTGAAGAATTTGACAGAACACTGAATGACCTTAATCAAAACAAGTCCTCAGGAATAGGCAACATTCTGTCTGAACTACTGATAGCCTTGGGAAAGCCAGCCATAACAAAACTCTTCCATCTGATGTGCAAGATGTTTGGGACAGGTGAAATACCCTGAGACTTCATGAAGAATTAATAATCCCAGTTCCACCAAAGCAGTTACTGACAAGTGCAAAAATTACTGAGCTATGCAACCATGCAAAAGACTAGGATGAATTATGTAAAGAAGAATGGAAAAACTGGTAGAAGCTGACCTTGGAGGAGAGCAGTTTGACATTAGAGAGAACTGTAGGAACATGTGAGGCAATGCTGACCCTACAACTTCTCATAGAAGATAGGTCAAGGAAAGTCAAACTACATGTATAGCATTTATAGACTTAGAGAAAACTTTTAACAATGTTGACTGGAATACTAGCTTCCAAATTCTTAAGTTGGTGGGGTGAAATACTGGGAGCAGAAAGCTATTTACAATTTGTACAGAAACAGTTGAGAGTTGAGGGACAGGAAACAAAAGAAAAGTTTGGAATAGAAAGTAAAGTCCTGGGAGAGGAAATAAAAACTTTGATTTTTTTTTTAATTTATTTATTTGAGATACATATTCCATAGATCCAGTATAGTGTGATTACGCATGTATGTGGAATGAGTCAAAGCGGATACAATATAGATATCATACAATACAATACCTACTGGTATATTACACATAGTAGATGAATGATTCAAAACTGGTACAATACAAGAATATAATAGAGATAATAAATAATATAATACAAATATACAATAGTGATAAAAAACAATACAGATACAATGACAAAGGAAATAATATGAATTACTACTCAAATTATTTATCTCCGCTGAAGAAATTATCTAAAGAGTACAAAAATTTTTCCAGTAGGAATTCCTTTAGCTTTTTTTTTAATAGTGTTTTATTTTCTTGTAGACACTTTATATTACTCAGGAGTGCATTAAGATTTTTATACTTGTACACTTTACCCCTTTTTGTACCAGAGAGAGATTTCTCTGTTCACAGGGCATATCACCTTTCCGTCTTGTGTTACAATAATGGTATGCCTCATTTTTTTCATATTCAGAGGAATTGAGAAGTGTGAAAGACATGAGTGAGAGGAGATATTGTGAGGTAGCGGTTAATATACCTAACTGTTTAAAAAGATTGGGACATGAGGTTCTTGGAGGAACACTACATACAATTTGGACAACTTTCTTCTGGCTTACAAAAATTTTTTTTTAAAGTGTTGAGTTGCCGTGTTGCAGCGTTCACCTCAAAAATCTGGATGTAGATGCAGATAAGGTAAGAGTATGTTATCCCTATATGTGTGAAAAAGGAGAAGGCAGAGTGTAAATGCTATTAGCAGAATATTGTACCCTAATCTGTATAAGTATATAGCCTGCTGGAAAGGATAGGTGGACCTAAAGGAGAAGGATGACCTGTCTTTGAGCAGAAAGGTAGGACACATAAATAGGGGCGATATCACAGTGGATAGTTAATAGACTGTGTAGAGATAATCTTTATGGGAAGGATGTGTACCTCACAGTTACTACATAAGTTGGTAGTGTTAGTTTTGAGGGTCCTCCAACATAGCAAAGTAGATGAATGTACCTGAATTGTTAATCTGTTTCATATGCTGATTTAAAAGTGACATAATAAACAGAGAAACATCTGAGTTTTGTATGCTATTCTCCAGGTTTGGAAGGATAGGTAACTGATTACAGAATGCCTAAAATCAAATGATTGTTGATTGTTCAAAACATGTAGATTCTCTGGAACAATGGCAGTTTATGAAGGCTAAAGGTATTTGAGGAAGAAGCTGGTCTAATAATAATAAATGTGACCTTCCATGTAGCAAATACACATGATTGTATCTCAATATACAGTATAACCCTGATTTTGCATGACCTCTATTTAGTGTAAACCCGCACTTAACGGAAGAAATTTCAAGTCCCGAAAATTATTCCATAAATGCAATGCAATTTTATATTCGATTTAATGTAATTCACATTATCGCAAAACCCACATTTAGTATTAGGAATATTAAATAATGAAAACAATACAATAGTGGCTTTTGTGGCCCGAATGCAAGCCACACTTTTTTTCCGGTATTCAGAATCCAAAAAACCGCATGCAGTTTACATTTAGGGAAAGCCTAAGAAGTTCTAAAAAATGCTGCTACTTGCTGCCGTAAATGCTTGGGGCCTTTAATGCTGTTTTTTGCCACTAGAAGCCGCCACAGAAGCTGTTGTGTTACTTTCGAGTAATGAATGTTAAGGTATTTTTTACCATGGGTGAATATAGCAATTTAAAAATATTCATAGCAATGAAAAAAAGAAGAGAAAAAAAAAGAAAACTCTTTACGTATACATCATCAAAACAAACTTGACAAGTGTGGCTTTACATTTCAACAACTCCAGCTAATGAGAGCAGTGCTCGCAAAAATGTTTGTTTCAGTCTGCTTTTAAACTTAGGTAAGACATGGAGACAGCAAAAGTAACAACTTTCAGCTTGTCCCAGCAACAGAAAAGTATTTTCTGGACCAAAACGTGGCTGCCACTATGAGTTGGAAGTTGTAGTGAACGATTTTATGAGAAAGCAGTGACAGTGCTTACCTATAACTGCAGAAATAATTCAAGTAAAAGCACATCAGAAAATCCAGGGTCTTAAAGGAAGCCACAATTGGGCCTTAAAAATATGGGGATAACCTTGTCACATTTCAGCTCTACATCATCAAACTGCGTACAAGAAATTGATGCTGGCTTGTACAGACGAGGGCCATAAACTGCCACTATTCATTTCATATGGGAGGCTTTACCGAAGTTTGAAGTGTTTCCTAAAGACGTTATTGTACATGCTAACGAAATTGTCTGGTTCACAGAGGGCATGGCTTTAGAGTAGATCAGACCTGTCTGGCAATGTTGTCCTGGTACCTTGCTAGGTTTGCCACGTATGCTTGTGCTAGATTCGTATGCAGGTCACTGTACACCAGCTGTGAAAAAAAAAATTAGCAGAGGGTAAAACAGACTTAGTTGTAATTCCAGACTGTATGACATCCATTGTGCATCCATTAGATGTTTGTTTAAACAAACTTTTTATGGACAAACAGAAAAATAAGTATACACAGTGTCTAACGAAAGAAGATAGACAATTAATGCCTACAGGACATGTAAAGTGTGCAAGCTTGTCTCAAGTATGTGTGTGTGTTAGTCAACCTTGGGAAGGCCTCGCAAGTCAAGCTGTCGCTTGGTAGCACAGAGGATGATGCTTTGTACAAAAGTAGTGACAAGGAGTCGCTAGCGTTAGTAATAAAACATGAAAAGTCATGACTGTGTTCTGGTATGCAGTGCAGCAAGCCCACTTGCAACATCACTGCTCATAGCTCACATACATGTAGATCTGGAACACTGTATTTTGATAAATATCACGAATTTTCACTGTTGTCAGTGTTTTGTGATGTACTATAATTGTAATTTTAACTGTCCCAAATCCCTGAGAGGTAGGGCCACTTAATACTCTATCCATCATCTGACAAGTCATATCTTTCCACTTTTATGTGCGTCTTTTTTTTTTTTTTTTTTTTTTTTTTTTTTTTTTTTTCTTCTTCTTCTTCTAGTGGGATTTTTTGGAACTTCCATAGGCTTTGTCTCCAAATGTAAGGATCGTGTAATAAGGGGTTTAAGAATCTATGAAAACCAGTATTTATATTGGATATGATTGATCATCTTCCATATCGAATCCTCACTACATGCACGAGATGGCTCTAACTTAGCCAACCATGACCGAAGACAAACAATGTACACCGTGCTAACATTCACACCACTTTGCATGCTTGTACATGGCCGAGGTCTGTCTGAGTCTGTATAATCGTAGCAGCATTACAGTATATTGTTAGTTTATGGAAGTTTGCATCAGTTCGTGTATTACTGTGTATTGCATGTAGAATCCAGCTGTATATGAGTTTTCTCACTCACATTCATTGTTTGAGTGAAGTTCACTATGGCAGCAAAAAGAAAAACTCTATCTGTTGCGGAGAAAGTGAACTTGATTTGGGAAGTGGAGAGAAACGCAAATGTGCCCATAAGTGAAATGGCTCAACAGCTGGGCCTTGCACAGTCTTTATTGTCAGGAATATTGAAGAATAAGGAGAAGATTCTGAATCAAGAAACACAGTGCGCCTCAAAACTAGAGAAAAAATGTTAAAAAGTCACTGTACGAAGAAATGGTTTCAAAGCTAATGGAGAGGTTCAATGGAGCAAGTGCTGAAAATTTACCAATCGATGGGGCATTGATAAAAATGAAAGCATATACGATATCAGGAAAACTTGGGCTAACAGAATTCAAAGCTTTGAATGGTTGGCTGGATAGATTAAAAAAACGCTATGGGATAACTTGCATGGCAGTATGTGGAAAGAGTGTTGCAGTTAGTGACGAAAGTGTTGAACACTGGGTAGAAGAGATGCTGCCACCCCTCGTGGAAAGTTTTGAATGTTGGGATGTGTTCAAAGTGGATGAAACAGGCCTGTTTACCAACTCATGGCCCCTAAAACCTTAAGTGTTAAAGGAGAAGCATACCATGGAGGAATGGGTGCTAGAAACAGGAAGGTTGTTCTCTTTATGAACAAGTGTCCTGCTCATCCAACAGACTTAGGATTTCTGCAGAATGTGAAAGTGCATTTCTTTCCTACAAATTGCACTAGCAGACTCCAGCCATGGGTCTAGGGGTTATTCATAGCCTGAAAAGCAAGTACCAGAAAACTCTTGTCCTCAAGGCACTTGCCTTTATTGATAGGAATGAAGCGCTTAAATTGAACATCCTGCAAGTAATGCATAAGCTCACAGGAGCTTGGAAAATGGTAACTAAGCAAACAATCTCAAATTGCTTTCATAAGGCTCGATTTAATGAAATGAGCACTCACGACAAAGATGGTGTCGAAGGAGTAGTGGACATGCATGATTGGGTGCATGTATCTAACAATTTATCCATCACTTTTGATGAATTTGTGGCTTTTGATGATGATGCCATCACTACATGCATCCAAGATGTTGAGGAAATCTCCAAAGATGAAGTAAAGCAGAATGATGAAGATATCAAAGGAGATGATAATGTTAGGGATGAAGAAATGCAAACACTGTCATTGAGCGAAGCTACTGGCAGCATAGACATTGTCTGGAGATTTGCAACAACATTTAAAGTGGACAATCCTATTATAGTGAGAGTAAATCAATTGGACATGGACATTTTGAACCTAAAATCCAACAGTGCTAAAAGGCAGACTACCCTTTATGATTAAGGCATTTCAAAAAATGAGGCACTGTGTAAGTTGTGTAAACATGTGTTGTATGTAGGAAAACTAACTCAATTTATTATATTACTGTAACTGTGCAAGTGTTTTGTGGATGTTTTAATTTTGTAGTGCACTGGGAAACTATGATCTTTGACTACTGTATTAGTGCCACAAAAAAAGTTGTAATTACAGTATAGTGTGTATGGTAGGTATCTCCTTGTTTTATTGCTGATATTGTGTAAATTATGTGTGTTGGTGCAATTCATGTCAATACAGCCAAAGAGTTTTGGAAAAGGTTTGTTTTCTATCGAAACCTCGATTTAAGGTAAACCCTCATTTAAAATTAAAAAATTCTGGTCTCTAGAAAAACGTTAAATGGGGGCTCTACTGTAAGACTGTGATATTTGTAGCGTCCTATATTCTCCTTCTTCAGGAATCACTATTTTCTTCTTAATTTTCATTTGAAATTATAAATAATATGATTGGGTTTAGTAGAATTTCTAAGAGAGTTTTGGATAATTTAATCCTTTGTATTAGTTTAATTTCAATGCAGAATTTACACAAACAAAGGTGATTTCTGTGTTTTGTTGCTAACCTCTCCGCTTGGAATCAATAGTAAGGGTTTATGGCCACTTTCTGGAGCCCGGCTTTGTGAAACCTAGAAGCTTTTCTCTGTAGAGGATGACAACCAACTTCATCCTCTGGCTCCTTAGTAATAAATCTGTCAAGATGGGAATCCTGGGGTGGGGGCTGGGATGTGTTTCAGTCTGTGAAGTCTATCTTCTTTCTCTCTTAGGCTCTAACATACTTAGTGTTCTTTCCCTTGTCTTCTCCTCTAGAAGTAATTTGACTACACTCACTATTTCCCATATTCAATAATTTCCATCAAGAAATCCTTCTTATGTCCATTTATTAAAGCCTGTGTTAACAGGCTTCGCTAAGGTGTAACAACTTCTAAAAGTTTCATGAGCATGGCTAGAAAAGACTGAATTCTGGAAGAAATTGATAGATTACAGGCTAGTGTGGAAGGCATATTAACAGCCCAACTCTCAATTCATTTAGGGCAAGTGATAATCTGGACTCCAATTAACAAGACAATTATAATGTTGGAAACAGTAATCTCCATTTTTGATTAATATAGTAACAGTATGGATGTATCAAACCTGTAGATCTTGGTCAGTTGGTAGGAGCATCAGAAATTACAACATTCTTTTCTAATTTGCATATAATGAAATCATGTTACCCAATGATATTCAATCATTATCCTTCACAGAAGCTCTCCTGCGAACCTTGTAGAACTAGCACTCCTGGAAGAAAGGTCCCGAATTTGAGTCTTGGTCTCTCACACAGTTTTAATCTGCCAGGAAGTTTCATATCAGCGCACACTCTGCTGCAAAGTGAAAATTTCATTCTGGACACATCCCTCAGGCTGTGGCTAAGCCATGTCTCCACAATATCCTTTCTTCCAGGAGCACTAGTTTTGCAAGGTTTGGAGGAGAGCTTCTGTGAAGTTTGGAGGGTAGGAGTCGAGATACTGACAGAAGTAAAGCTGTGAGGATGGGGCGTGAGTCTTGCTTGGGTAGCTCAGATGGTAGAGCACTTGACCGCAAAAGGCAAAGGTCCTGAGTTCGAGTCTCAGTCCAGCACACAGTTTTAATGTGCCAGGAAGTTTCATATCAGTGCACACTCTGCTGCAAAATGAAAATTTCATTCTGGACACATCCCCAAGGCTGTGGCTAAGCCATGTCTCCACAATATCCTTTCTTCCAGGAGTGCTAGTACTACAAGGTTCGCAGGAGAGCTTCTGTAAAGTTTGGAAGGTAGGAGACAAGATACTGGCAGAAGTAAAGCTGTGAGGATGGGGCGTGAGTCTTGCTTGGGCAGCTCAGATGGTAGAGTACTTGCCTGCGAAAGGCAAAGGTCCAGAGTTCGAGTCTTGGTCCGACACACAGTTTTAATGTGCCAGGAAGCTTCATATCAGTGCACACTCTGCTGCAGATTGAAATTTTCATTCTGGAAAGAATTAGAGGATGTGACAGAGAAAATTATAATGATACGGAAAATGGTAGTCAAATACAAGGTTATCTGAAAGAGGTTTTTCAGGATTTTCATCCAGGTTGGACGGTGGGGTGAGGGGGGGGGGGGGGAGGACGAGTAGATTCTATATTAAATAATGAGTTAAGAGACAGTAATGTATCTTAGGGAGTGCTACACAGACACTAGCAGAAGGGAAAGGATTGGAATTTAAATAAATAGAAAGTGATTTGTTATATTAAGATGAGAATAAAAATGAAAGTGATGTGTAAGGGAGCCCAACATTTGTGTAAAAACAGATTATTGGAATGGGAATAGCCTGGCTGACAAAGAAAGTACTATCAGTGGAAGCTCAGGAAAATTAAGGGATGGGATCAAGAATGGAGATATTTTTGTTGAATATTCAGTAAATGGGGTTAGAATCAAAGGTGCTACAAAGAGGTATAAAAAGATGGTGATTAGTTAGATTTTGTCATCATTCAAAATAAATAATATTTCTTTTGTAAAGAATGTTTATTGATGCAAGACATGAATGAAAGTTTAATATTACGAATGGACTGTTGTAAAAACAAAATTTGGTTTCAGTTGGAGTGACATGAGATTATTACTTACAGATCCAATAAGTGGGATTATCTCTGAAATTGATATAGTAATGATAAATGACAGTAACATTTGTAACCAAAATCAGGAGAGTGGAACCGTTGGATGACATGGATTGTTGTGAGGATGATGAGAGTTTTTGTGATGATGATATGGTAAATGACTCGTATTGTGAATTATTGACAGAAAAGGAAGGTGAAGCTGAGATGTTAAGGTCAATGTTGAAGTAGGAACTTAAAAAAATGTTATGGGAACACTATGATGATCATGACTTTCAAGGTTTGCACACCAAGAAAAGAACTGGCCAATGAAATTCTTCAAATTCAGGAGCTGAAGACGATACTCTGTGCCTAGAATGTGAGAGTCCTCTCTGCATAAGTAAAGAAAAGAAAAAAGATCTTATAGATTTATGTAATAAGGGTATTATACCTCCTACGTATCACACATTATATCAAGGTCCCAATGCTGCTAGCGATTTAGAAAATGAGGAAAACATGGAAGAATCACAGGAATAGACTTCATGTTTATTTTCTGGTTTTGTCTCCTTTATTATTGTTGCTAGTTCATCACCTTAGCTATTCCATGTAAGCCACTAATTTTGGCTTGTTTAAATGTCTGTGTTGTATTATTTTTGAAACAGTAATCCATGAACAGAAAAACAGGTGTGAGGGAGCACTGTGTTTCATTAAAATGATTTTCCTTATGTTTGTTATGTGAAGATTAGAAAACAAGAATATTATTTCTGATACCTGTAAACTATTCATTGTAATTCAATGATACTGTAGACAAATGGCTTTTATGTATTCTCCATTATAGACTGATAATAAACGTCCTGTAAAACACTTCCCTTGCTTATAGTACTCATTGAAATCATTGACACACATTCCCATAGCTTGTTCCGAGTAATCTGTATTTATAAATACATTAATAACACAACTGCAGTAATCTTTAATATAATAATATCACTTAAAGCTGCATATTATTTGTTTGACTTTCATATGTTATACAGCAGCAGCCAATAAGTTAAGGATTGGCCAAACATAGCTGTGTGCATAATTTCATTAATAATTTCATTAGTGTCTATCAAGTGACTAAAATACGTAACACCTAGTAGAAAACAAGTCAATGAAGTATACTTTTTATTTACCATAGAAAGGTTTGTGTAAAACTATTAGAAAGTACTCAGTTTTTTGAACAAAACCTTTAAATCGAATTATCTCAAAACACTATTTTTGTACTTATATTTATTTGATCCTAAATGGGCATATTGTAGTTGTTGAAACGTGTCATTGGTTTTAAAATGAGAGCTTTAATTGTTATTTTGCTAAAGAGCCCCTTTTTAACAATACCAAGGATGAGGATTATTTGGAATCATATATGTATGGGCAGCCATGTTAGCAGAGGAGGTCATTGTATGAAATTAGTTTGTGCATGTAACATGTACATCTTTCTTTGAGTTAAGATAAAGTTATCTCAAACAAAAATTTTAAGTATTTCTTATTTTGACTTAACAGTCAAGTACAATAGACAACATGTACCGCAGGATGATTTGCAGTGGCGGATCAGGACATTGAGGATGAGTACACCAAGATATAATTTATAACAATATAAATTAATAGTAGAATATAATAGAGGGAAACATTACACGTGGTGAAAAATATATCTAAAAACACAGATGACGTGACACGAAAGTGCTGACAGGTCGATATACGCACAAACAAACACAAACATACACATGAAATTCAAGCTTTTGCAACGAACTGTTGCCTCATCAGGAAAGAGGGAAGGAGAGGGAAAGACGAAAGGATGTGGGTTTTAAGGGAGAGGGTAAGGAGTCATTCCAATCCCGGGAGCGGAAAGACTTACCTTAGGGGGAAAAAAGGACAGGTATATACTCGCACACACACACATATCCATCCGCACGTACACAGACACAAGCAGACCTTTGTAAAAAAAAAAAAAAAAAAAAAAAAAAAGTGTCATTTGTAGATGGGGAAATTTCTACCTTAAAACACAAACAGCAGAATTTTGAAGAAAGGTTAGATTCTGTAGAAAGAAAAGACAATAGTTTTGAAAAATTTGCAACCTCAGAACTTCAACAACTAAAAAAGTTTAACAAAGATGAATGAAAAAATTTACAGCATACAAAACTTTGTCAAAATTGTGAATGACAATTTTACTGAACTAAAAGAAGACGTAGGTAGATGTTTGGGGCACATTTCAAATTTCAGTTCAAAAATTCAGGAAATTGTGCACACTATTGCTATGAAATCTTTCAGAAACAACAATCAATTTTGGAATACTATCAATACCAAAACATTTTCAGGGGAATGGAATATACAGCCTGTCGACTTTATGTTTCAAATTAAAGACAATTTTGAAAGTAATATGAGGGACAATTTAAAAATTAAATTCATTAAAAATTTTTTGGACAGTGAAGCTCTCTCATGGGCTAACCAGACAATCAAACCTGATATGTCTGTTTCTGAAGTTGACCATACCTTTATGAATAAATTTTGGTCGGAAACTACACAAGCCAGAATCAGGTCTGAGTTCTTAAATGGTCCAAATTTCAGGCAAGGTAGTGGTAAAATGAAAAATTTTGTGAACAATTGTTAAAACCATTAGTGCATTTAGATAAGCCATTAGATGAGATGATACAGATTGACACCTTGAAGAGACGTCTGCCACAGAGAGTACAGTGGAGTCTGGTCTATGGGCCTGATGACACTATTGAGGAATTTTTAAGATATATAGACAGATTAGACTTAGCCTGGGAAAGAAATGAAAGGCAAGGTCACAGTAGAAATAGAAACAACAGATCTTTCAATGATCATTTCGAACGTAGGGATAGAAGGAGAGATTTTAGAAATGAAAATTATAGGGAAGAATACCAAGGGAATAATAGATTCAGAAATAATGACAGAAGAGATGGGGAAAGAAATGATAGTCAGAGAAAAGAGAACAGAAATTTTGAACCAAGAAATAGGCAGTGGGGACAAAGTCAAGGAAATAATGGTAACAATTTTGATAACAGAATGAATGGTCTGGGACACTAAGGCGTGCCTCCTTCGGAGCCTGGCAGAGTGAGGCAAATAGAAATGGTATTTATAATCAGGTACATTGTGGTGATTTCAGAAGGGGAAGAGGTAGAAAAAAACAGGACATATGAAAACTATGTATCCAGAAGACAACCTGAAGTGAACAGAATGAATTTTGAAAGTGAATTTTGGGAGAATTTTTTTTAATTGAGAACAATGATGAACGAAAAAGGGAGAGAAAATGCGAATTTAAAATGGAGGGAAATCATTTTGACAAATTTCTTTGATAGTAGTAATGTTGTAGTAGTTATTGATAGTGATGAGAACTGATCTGATGAGTATGGTTTAGTGAAAATGTAGAGTGATTTTGAAATGAGTGAAAGAGCTGATACAGGAGTTGTATATATGGAAGATAATGATCATGTACTTGAAGTGGAAGTGAGGATGACGTTGTTATTCCAGATAAAATTTCAGCATGCAATAAGCAGGAAAAATATGATGATGTGGTAGAACAGAAGGATCATAGTGTTGAAGTTGTTGGTGTATTTGAAGAAGACTGTGAAGACAGAAACGAATTTAGTGTAGATAATGATTTTAAGTGTGATGATAATGTTTCTGATGATGATGATGATGATGAGGTTGATGATACTATATTGCTCACAGAATTGGATGTAATGGTACATGCGGAAGTTAAAGTTGATGATTGTATGCTGAATGATTCTGGAAACTCTGATGCAAGCTTGAGTGATCAATTTGAAACAAGTAGAAAAGTACATAATAGTTTAATTTTGCCAGTAGATGTTAGTCATATTGTGTCTGAATGTGTCAATAAAAATGAGAAAGTTTGATCAGTTCTAAAATAGTGAAAGTAGTTAGTGACTATGATAACAGATATAACCATAGAGACCAAAAGTTTAAAATTATAAATGAAATGTCTCAAAATGTGTATTTATGGAAGGAAAATTGTTTTGGAAATTTGTAACAGGTACCTAATAGTAATTCAGTCAGTGAATATGTACAATTAGTGGAGGAAGGAAGTGTGTGGGTTGAAATTAGTAGCTTGCAGACAGATTTGAGAGATATTTGCAAAAGTAATTACCCAGTTAGTGGAAGTACTACAAAACCAGCAAATAGTAAACTTGTGCTAAAGATTTTATACTCTCTGCCACACAGACAAATCTGTGTTGTACACCTTGTGATGCCACACTATGAATATTTTGACCCAGTAGTAATGAAAATACTAATTGAAAGACAATTATAACTCATATGAAGTGCAATTAATATCCAATGCTTTCTGTAAATTCAAACACTGTGAAGTGAAAAATCAGATAACTTAAACATTTGAAGCTAATGCAGTAAAATATTTTTTTGTAGTTTACATTCATATTTTTTTGTGTGAACATTTTCATATTTGCCTATATTTTAGTCTTTTCATAGAGTGGGGATTGAAAAGTGAATATTTGAACATTTGTGTATGCTTTTACCTGGCATATATTGGAGGTTGTTTAATATTTATGTAGGACCATTTGAAATTGTTGAGAACCCACATCCAAATGCATACAGCCTTATATAGTTCTTAGATATTTGATGCACCAACAGGAATTTATTTGAAATGCATCTTAAAAGACACTGTCAAGATCATACTGTATACTTTAGCACACCCTATGGTAAGTAATTTAACCCAGTGAAAATGAAACAACTAATAAAAGGAAATTTATTTTCATTTCTGTTATCACTGAATATCTGAAATTTTTTTTTAAATTCTTATATCCACCATGAATTACGAATTAAAAAGTGAGTTGAGGAGTTAAAATAGTTGAGACCAAATTGTGTGCACTGTATAGTCAAGGCAAAGTCTGGGGGTGAAAATACTTTCAGAAACATTTTTCAGTAATTTTGTGGTGAAATTTAACAGGTAGGGGGTCTGTGGTATTTCCATAGATACACCATGTGGCATATGGTGCCTTGCCCCAGCCAGTGACTCTATATTTGTTTTCTGGGATCAATCCCCTTCCACTATCCTTTCTTGTTAGTAAGAGCAGTTAGGATCTTTCTACTATCCTAGAGTATACAGTGTGCAACATGTAAGACACAAGACTATATCCTGACCAGGCACTTAACGTACAGTGTGGAAGAACAAAATGACACCAATTTCAATTTTTTTTAGTAACCAGTATTTTCAAAATGATATCCATTTTTCTTATTAAGGTTCATGATATAGTGATTTGCCACTGTGTACCAGTAAAATATGATCAGATGAATTTACTTATATGGTCCATGTTGCAGTCCAGTTATTGTAGGAAATGAGAGCAATCATTATACGATTTGGCTGACTGTTTGTGTGGTATGGATATTAAATATCCGACAGATGTTGTTCAAAAATATTGTATTGTACCCTGAATAATGAGTATAGCTACCAAAGCAAACCCAAACATACATACCATGACTCCATTACACTATAACCATGCGGAGTTCCATTTTCAAAGAAGAAGGCAAGACATAAACACAATCTTCATATCTATTCTTTCAAGGTTATGAATTCTGATGAAGTATGTAGTGACAGGCATAACAATTTTGTGAGGACAGTAAGAACAGATGCTATTTAAAATGATGACAACCTCAAAACATCCTGAAAAAACTTCCTCATGAGGTTGCAAGCTCTTTTTGCAATTTGCGGGAAGTAACACAAAGGTTCTGAGCTGGTGTGACTCTTTCTTTTTTCAAGTCACACCCTCTCTTACTTTTCTGTCCAAACTGACCCTCCTTCTACTATCAATGTCCTCCAATAGTTAGTAAGTCAATGATTAGTTAATAGAGAGAAAATGTTGTTTAACCTTCCAATAGCCGTGCCTTCTAGTCAGACAAGGACGGTCGCGCATATCTCGCAGATACCACTTATTGTTAATAAATTTTATGTACTTTTAAATATTAAATTTTTATCATAAATGTAATATTTGGTATTATTCATAGATTATACACACAGAAGCAAGGTAAAAAAATTATTTAAAAATGAAGTTACATTTCAAAACAGACATTTTTTTCCCACAGCTTCTCGATATACTGATACTTACTTTCCGCATATTAATGTCAAATTTATACAGGATTATGCTTGGAATTTTGGTTTCTCAATATTCTAAAGTTATTTACAAGTTGAAATACAATCATTGCAATCATTTCTTGTATGATGTAACCAAAATATACCGTCTATATCACTCTCATTTGAAATGGGTTATTATTTAGAAGCTGAAATACAATCATTGCAAACATTTCTTGAATGTTGTAAACAAATAAACGGTTCACATATTTCACATTTGAAATGCAGGATTCTCATTTTCTTACTGACTAAATATGGCCTACATCTTTTCTTCAGAGGCTCCAGAGGCTGACCATGTTCTCCTCTTCTTTGTTGCAGTTGGTGCTCATCTTCTGTGTGTGACAAATTTAAAACTTTTGTGCAGAGGTCTCCAGTTACTTTAGTACTTCTCCTTTTTACACGTTCCTGCACAAATTTATTTGAAAGATATCTGACATTGACATTGATTCATTGACATTGAGACATTGATTATAGCCCATATTATTATGACCTACACTATGTGATCAAACGTATCTGGACACCTTGCTGAAAATCACTTACAAATTTGTGCCACCCGTCATCAGTAATTCTGGAATTCAATATGGTGTTGGCCCACCTTTAGCCTTGATGACAGCTTACACTCTCGCAGGCATATATTAGTCAGGTGGTGGAAGGTTTCTTGGGGAATGGCAGCCCATTCTTCATGGAGTGCTGCACTGAGGAGAGGTATTGATGTCAGTCGGTGAGTCCTGGCATGAAGCTGGCATTCCAAAACATCCCAAAGGTGTTCTACAGGATTCAAGTCAGAACTCTATGCAGGCCAGTTCATTACAGGGACATTATTGTTGAAAAATATGACCACACTATAACACCACCACCTCCGAATTTTACTGTTGGCAGTACAAACACTGGCAGATGATGTTCACCAGGCATTCACCATACTCACACCCTGCCATTGGATTGCCACATTGTGTACCATGATTCATCACTCCACACAATGTTTTTCCACTGTTCAATTGACCAATGTTCATGCTCCTTGTACCAAGTGAGGCGTCGCTTGGCATTTACCAGGGTGATGTGTGGCTTATAAGCAGCCACTCAACCATGAAATCCAAGTTTTCTCACCTCCTGCCTAACTGTCATAGTACTTCCATGGATCCTGATGCAGTTCGGAATTCCTGTGTGATGGTCTAAATAGATGTCTGCCAATTACACATCATGATCCTCTTCAACTGTCAGTGGTCTGTGTCTGTCAACAGGTGAGGTCAGCCTGTACACTTTTGTGCTGTTTGTGTCCCATCATGTTTCAACTTCACTATCACTTGCCCACATTTGAAGTCCATGAGTTCCGTAGAGCACCCCATTCTGCTCTCTCATGATGTCTAATGAGTACTGAGATCACTGATACGGAGTACCTGGCAGCAGATGGCAGTACAATGTATCTAATATGAAAAATTTATGTTTTTGTATTGTCTGGATCCTTTTGATGACATAGTGTAAGTGACACGCTATATTGTAGCACATGTTATTGTACCAAATAAGACATCAGATATTATAGGTCATGTCCTGTTAATCATTAAGCTTAAAATACATTTCCTTTACAGAATTCTTGTATACTACAATATTCAGCATTGCGTACACATGTAATTCTAATCTTTTGTATTCATTTATGTTCAAAGATTTTGTTGTCTACCTTTAAATATGCACTCATTATCATTTTTACATTATGTGAATTTCCAGGAAGAGCCTTGCACTTTCTAATGATGTTCCATACTCTTCAGTGTGTATTGATGTATAACAGATGATTTCAGAAGGCAAATTGTACAGTCCAGATGTAGCTGTTCCACCTGCTTTACCTCTTCATTGATTTGTTGCCCTCGGTGTCAATGTCCTGCATCGCTACAATGGCTGAAAAATGGGGTTTGTAATTCCGACACTAACTACCATAAATAATTTAGCTGACAGGTGCACAGTTGCGTTTCACAATAATTTCACTGTTCACAACCACCCAATAATACACAGTTACTTGGCCAATGCACTATTGTTTAACTTTCAATAAGCCTCATTAATAGTTTGCAAGCAAACCTCCACATACTGCTACAATAGTTTACTATTGAACACCTATGAGCGGTAAAAACCTAACCAAAAATAGTTTACAGTTCTTGAAGAATGGAAAGGTATGTATGGAGCAGACACTGTCACTGTTTTAACACACAGCCTAGTTGTGTAACACTTATTACAGTGTTAAGTTGATGCATTGTTGTCACTCTAACCAACAAAGTCTCCTCATCTTAAACTTGGCAGTGAACTGACTATCTCATGACCAAAAATTGCTTTTCCTTTCTACACACATTTCTCCAGGCAACTATGCTTTAAGTTGTAATTCCTTAATGTTAGGAAAGGCTGTACCATGAAACGCTTCTATGGGTAGATAGTTACCTCCATATACTGTTTGGAATGAATACAAACACTTCTACTATACCACATTTAATATTTAGTTCAATATGCAGCCACACTGAGTAGCTGTGCAGTTAGAGGCACCATGTCACAGACTGTGCGGCCCCTCCCGCCAGAGATTTGAGTCCTCTCTTGAGCATAGGTGTGTGTGTTGTTCTTAACATAAGGCAGTTTAAGTTAGTTTAAGTAGTGTGTAAGTTTAGAGGTCAATGACCTCAGCAGTTTGGTCTCTTAGGAATTCACACACTTTCTTTTTAATTTGTAGTCAGAATCTTTTACCAAACCAGGCCTGTCTGAAAATGCCTTACAGTTTCTCAGGAGAATACCTTTTAATTCCTTCCTTTGACTATTTGTAAAACCTTCAATATCCTCAACTCTCTTGATTATTTACAACCTTACCTCAACCTTACAACCTTACCTCAGTAACTCTTAATGACAAATCTAATTCACATTGCACACTTTTGTCCATACCTTCCAGAAGCAATTCTTTCTACCTAGTTCCATTGCACTTAAAACTAAACTTACCACTACAAAAATCAATGTTTACACACCATTTGCACCAGAAATTATTCCCAATGCTAAGATTTTGAATTACCAAGAAATTGCTCTCCAACAGCTATAATGCCAATTTCACAGTTAATAGTACCTTTTGTTTCACACTCTTTGAGAGATTGCCAGTAAAACAAATAATTTTTATTCCAGAAACATGCATTACTACTATACAATCTGTGTTCTTAATATATTAAAAAAATGCCTATGAAATACCATTCAAATCACTACCACTGTCCAGTAAACACTTAACATATATACGTTGTACACCTGCTATTACAGGATGCCACACTTCCTTTTTAGTTACCATACGATTTTCTTCATACAACAAATCCTCATTAGTCCTTTCCCTGGGTAAAACTAGCATCCTGCTTACCAAATTGATTATCCGACACAGTCAAATGACAGATGGCATGGTCCCCTTCCTCTTAATTCTTCTCAAACTCTAACTCTTAATTAGGCATAATATTATCCTCCTTTATTCTCTCTTTCCTTACCACCTGGCCATCATTATCAATTATAAATTCAAATACCTCATGCTCATCACTACTGGATTCGTCACTGCTATCATCATTACAACTACTGTCAGAATCGGAGCCGCTGTCACTTCCACTGTCCTCCAAAATTGGGCTAATTAGTTGATCCTTATTTCCAGTATTAGCCCATAAAGCGTAAACCTTGACTTCCTTATGTTCTCTTAAAAATTTAACGTCCATTTTGACACTTTGAACATCCTAAGCAACATCAACCCGCTCTGTTTCATCACTTAATTTTATTATAGCGATTTGCTCCTCACCTTTTATGGAATACACATTGCTACCCACACTATCATTCAACATCTCACTAGAATTAGAAATTACATTCATCTTACTACTATCATTTTCATTACCCTTACCTGTGACTACAGCACATTTATATACAAGTGGCTCTTCATTACTACCTGCTTGAGTGCGAGCCAAGACTGGAGTGCTATCTAGTTTAAATGGTTTGGTCCAGAATTAAAGTCATCTCCCCCATTTCTTTTACTTGAATTTCTCCTTTCATTTCTGCGCCCATTCTGGCTATCCTCCACCCAACCATTCCTAGAAATCCTACTAGAATTAGTCCTGTTCATCCTATTTACCTGAAATTCTCACCCTGATTGATTATTATCATCAAAATTCCTCCTACAATCTTCCACAGAGGGTTTCACCCATTCCACTTTATCAACATAATTCAAGAAATCTCTAATATTATCCCCTGGGGCAGGTACAAGCAATTCTCTAACTTTCGGAGACAACTTAGTTCCTAAAGCCATGATTATTGATTCATTACCTAGCTCTTTGTGCAAATATTTCAGTTTATTCATCCAAAGCTGACAGAAACCTTTCACTGTGTCCTTCCTAGCATCAGATCTCACTCCTCCCCAAAATTCAATCAAAATTCTCTGTTGCTTCTCTTTTGCTAATATTCATTTAAAAAAGTTTTCTCAAAGCCTTACCACGAAGTACAACTATCAGCTACTTGAGCTGCCCATCCAAAAGCATTCCCAATCAAAAAGCCTCTCACAAATGACATTTTCTATTTGTCATTCCACGTTTCAGGCAAATCATTATATTCCTTAATGAGATCCAGTGGATGTATTTCCGCATATGGTTCAAAATTATTAAATTTCTTATAACAAACAAATGAGGGACTGTTTGGTACACTACATACTCTATGCTATAGATTTAGTACCTCTTCAATCTTTTTCTCTATTTCATCCAATTTTAAATCTACATTTTTATTTACTTTTACCAGTGTTTCCTCTACTACTACTGCACACTTGGTTTTTACCTCTGTTTCAAAATCATTTTTAACCTGAATGATTTGATTCTCAAGTTTAGCCCTGTTTTCAGCACAAAATTTCCTGGCAGCTTTGACTTCATCTTTACACTGTTTTTCAGAAGCCTCCACATTCCTACTATAGTCATCACAAATCTTGTTTCTCTCTTCTACACATTTACTACTCATCAATGTTAATTTCTCATTAGTATCTGCTCTACTTTTCATCACAATCTTTCACTACTGTATCAACCTTGTTACTTAATTCTGAAAGATTAGACCTGATACCTTAACCTCCTCCTTAATTTGTTTCTTTAGTTCATCCTTTAAGTTAACATTACAGTTCTAATGCTATCAGTATTTTTTCCACATTATTGATGTCTTTTTTCATACTACTGTCTTCTTTCATACTACTAATGTAATTTTCCAACTGATTCATGTCTTCTTTTGTACTCATATTACTCAGAATTTGCCTTAACATTGCTCCCAAATTTTCGTCTGCCATATACTTTTCCTCTTGCTGTCTTTTGCTACTAAGATCCTCCTCCTTAAGCTTAACAATATCATGTACTTCAGTACTGTTTTCATCCATTTCAGTCACCTCATCATTCACTGTAGATGCTACTTTTATCATTTCATCTACAATAGGACTTTCATCCCCATCATTCAAAGTTAACATCCATGTTTGATTTATAACTACTAGCATCTACAGAACCAGTCTCCTGCTGTCCCTTGCCTCCCATCACACTTTATTGTTCATTAATGTCATTCATCATGTATCACTTAATACAAAACAGCTTTTGCAATGAATTGCCTTGTTTTTAATCACTCATCTGCTGCTGCTCTGCTGTTGTTCTCGCAGTTGTCATCTGGATCTGAACAGCTACAGCAAGTTGTAGTTCTCTTGGAAAGGCATCTTGTTTATCTCCAGTCAGCTGTGTCCACTTGCCTTCTGATTGGTTGCTCCTGTGCTTAATGGCTGCTTTCTTACAACCCGCTTGCAGATTGGCTGCTATACCTTCTTCGTTATGAAACCCCAGTGCTGATTGGCTGTATCGTCTCTTCCATTTAAATACCTATAAACCATTTGAGTTCACACTTCACTGTCACAGTTCATCAGTTCTAGTTTATTATGCCAACATACAATAATCCTCGCCCACAAGGACACCACATGTAGAGGTTCCACCTGCTTTACATCTTCATTGATTTTTTGTCCTTGGTGTCGATGTCCTGTGTTGCTATGCTGGCTGAAAAATGGGATTTGTTATTCCGACACTGACTACCATAGATAATGTTGCCAACAGGTGCACAGTTCTTTAATTTCACTGTTCACAACCCTTCAATAATACACAGTTACTTGGCCAATGCACTATTTTTTAACTTTCGATAAGCCTCATTAATAGTTTGCAGGCAAACCTCCATATACTGCTGCAATAGTTTACTATTTGAACACCTATGAGCAGTAAAAACCTAACCAAAAGAAGTTCACAGTTATTGAAGAATAGAAAGAGATATATGGAGCAGGCACTGTAACTGTTTTAACACACGGGCTAATTGCGTAACACTTATTACAGTGTTAAGTTGATGCATTGTTGTCATTCTAACCAACACAGGTTCCTCATCTGAAACTCGGCCATGGACTGACTGTCTAATGGCCAAAAACTGGACCCATATATATCCTCATAACAATAGGGGCTGAAACTACACATTGTTCAAAGTTAAATTTACAGAAATTACAATTACAGCTTAACTCATTAAATTAACTGAATACATCAAAAAATTGTCTCTTTATAACAGCTTCTTCTACTGCAAGAGTTAGGCCAAATTATTTGTTTAAATCATGAAATTAACAAATATCATTACACAAACAATACTTTTGACAAAACTGTTAATTACTTTGGAATTAATTGAGGGTTGGTTTTGCTAACATGTTTTTGAATAGAGCCAAATAGATACTTTAAGATTACTAATACTTTGTATTCCAAATGTTTATGATTAGTGTAGAATTTATATTTGTTTACATGTCAACAATAGAATTCAAGTTACAAAACAATTACTGATTTCATTCTATAACAAAAGATACTAACTAGGTATAGTCAAAATTAATTATAAAGTCAATTACATATGTAAATCTAAGCACAAAATTAGATCTGGTGTTATATTCTTTAAAACTGAGGGCCAACCTTTTGCTTTTATGAAAATGCAGATTATGTTCATGTATGCTAATGGTAAATAGTTAAAAGTAACAACGTGGATTTAAGGAGGCAGGTGGCAAAACAAGAGGGAAATTAAAATTATCCCAGCTTGCTTCGTCACACAGTACCACAACTCCCAGTACATTAAGGGCAAGTGATCACCCATATTCCTATTAACAAGGTAATTATAATGTCAGTCCTAGTAATCTCCACTTTGTGGTTAATAAAATGAGTAAATGATTATGAAATGCCCAGATATGTTACCTATAGGACTCGGACATTTGGTAGCAACCTCTGAATTTATCACATTCTTTTCTAATTAGCATATAATGAAATTGTGTTATTCCATGGCACTAATTTTCATTTTTCAGCCAAAATACATGAAACAAAATTTGGATTAATACGTGTACTGACAATAGCTGTATAACTTAAGTATGTAATGACAAGTAACTAATTTTTTAAATAATAATGAGACTTAGTAAAATGATGAAACCCAATGGATGGAATTGTTCATTCTAATTATTTGATGTAAAATCACATGATACACTGTTTTGTGGCCAAATAGTATATATAAAACAAAGAAAAACAATAGAACAATTATAACATCTCTGAATATATGCAGGAATTGTGGAACTCAAGGTTCACTTGATCTGATGTTTGTGACAGACCACCAGCATCCTTTTAAGTAATTGTGTATTATGAGAAGTATAAAGGCAGCATACATGGCAATGTTTTCAACTATAGTTTCATGCATCTTCCTTTGTAATTTTTTGGAGTCATTTTATGCCAAATAATGGATTATAAGTGCTTAATCATTACTTTTTCTTTTCTCATTCTGTGCTTGATTTCCTCATTGCTTCCACCTTTATCCAAAATGATTGTCTATAAAAGTTTACATCAACAGATACATTTTACTATAGATCCATCATCCATAACATGATCCCTTCCTATACCTCCTACCGGTACAAGCAATTATTCAGTCTTGTAACGTTAATTTTCATGCCCCACTGCTCGTGTTCTTCTTTGACCTTTCTTAACATTTAAGACACATCCTCTTCTTCCTCAGCAAAGATGACCTGATCTTCAGCAAAATTAGGGAGAACATGATGTCATCATCTACTTTAATCTCATGTTCTAGTACTTCCATTTCCAATTTTTCAGTGCCTCACTCAAAGAGATTTTAAGAAGAGTAGGTGCCAAACAGCATCCTTGCCTCAATACTTTGTCAACCTTAAGATCCTGTGATCATATCTTCCCAACATTAATATTTCATGTATTACCTAAATATAGTTTTCTAACAGCTTGTTACATAACATTTATGAATGTTCTGGTTTTTCATTCCATCCCACATCCTGTAGAGTGGTACACGTCATAGGTCTTCTGCAAATCTCTAGAAACCTTGTGAGTCTTCAAGTTATGTGCCAGTCCCTTGTCAGGCACCTGTCTATTGCTAGATATATTATTGATACTAGACCTTCTAGTCTGAAAGCCACTTTGTTCTTCTACTTCTTCAATTTCTCTCTAAATTCTAGTTTTAAGCATATTATCATATAGTGTCTATATAGAACTGAGGACTGTTATGTCTCAGTAACCTGCACACTCATCCTTGCTCCCCTTTTTAAATATGTTTGTGATGAAGCCTTCTTTAAGCTCAGAAAGAATTTTCTCTCCACTAAGTCAGTGGTTAAATAGCTTTGCAAGATGTTCAAATAACACATTTGGCCCTGACTTCAGTGACTACAGCCATACAGCTCCAGGTCCTAGTGCTTTGTCATTTTTGAATTACTTAACTGTATACTGTATCGTCTGAATTTCTGTGTCATGTTTTTTGCTTGCAAAGGAACATATATCCTGTAATTAAAATTGATCTCCTTTAAACAATTCATATTATGTCTTCCATCTATTTGGCTTAACAGCTGTAAGTATCTAGTACTTCTGTCATTTGGTCTTAACTGTTTTATTAATTTGCATGCTTCCTTGGACTTTGAACTCCCAATGAAATTATTATAACAATGGAAACCATCAATTTCTAACAATATAATGTAATTGGATTGATAAAAAATCTACTCCCAAAGCAGCAGAAGAACACACACATAGAAGGAGGTTATAATTAGGCAAGTTTTCAGAGCCAGTGGCTCCTTCTTTGGGCAAAAGTATTGAAGGAGAAGGAAGAGGTGTGAAGGAAAAGGTCTGGAGAGCTCTAGTAAAAGAGGTGGATTCCAAAAAATTCTTCCATAATCTGTGGTTCTGGATGACTTTTTCTCCTTCTCTTTTGCAGCAATATCATCATTCTTTCATCATTTTTAAATTTGTCAGATGTGTTCTCAATTACTCTGGGACTTTGCAAGGCAGCTTCATGAGTAGTTCTCACAGTTGTCTTATATGCCACTTCCACTGCTCTACCATCAGTCTGCTGTAGCTTCCTACTCAATGTAAGCTTATATAAAAAGGCAGTTGAAGGACCCTGCAGTGAACTTACCTTGTACTGTGGTTGATCCAGTTTCTCTTCATTCTCATTAGAACCATTTTGGCACCTATTAATTTCCTGAAAGGGGAACCAAAATGCACACTAAATTAGAAAATGGTGAGATATACATTCTGCTCCCCTGTAAACTCTGCAGTCCTCCACTTTTGTTAGATTACTTTCTTTCTCTATAATTTAATCAATTACAGATTATAACTTCCTCGTAGACTGTGTCCAGGTATATTTATGGATCTCTTTGTGTTGAAAAAAGGCATTCAGTATTTTAGGAATGTATAGTCCACACATTTCTAACAATCTCCATCTAATAGCATCCCAAAATTAGCTATGACCATGGTAGCATCTTGTTTACCAACTCGTCCATTAAAATCTCCTCAAAGATACAGGTCCTTACTATTTCTAATGACTTCTATGAGGTCTGTCAAATCATTAAGGAAATTATTCTTCTCAACATCAGTAGCACTATTTGTGGGAGCATTTGTGGCAAAGATTATTGTGTCTTATCCTTTTAACTTCATATCTACATGCATCAGCCATTCATTCACACAGTTCTATTTCTTAACACAATGTTCCCTCTTTTTATGTACCAAACTGATATCCACTTCTTTGCTCAACACTCTTTGTTCATTCCACTGTAAATATGAACATAATCAGCAATTTCCTCTACTTTTTTAACTTGTTTTTTATTTCTGTTTAGAGCTGTTACATCTACATTGTTCTAATGGATTTTTCTGAATCCTTCCATTTTCTGAGTTGTGATGTCCTGGAAATCCCATGTACTAAAATTTATGTGCCATTTTAGTTTCCTAGGTCAGTTCTGTTTAATTTCAATTTGGTTCTAATGCTTTACTCTTGGACTTTTTGCTGACTGAAATTTTGCAAATGATGGGAAGCAGGCCCAACCCTTCAACCTCCAACCTATAGAAACTGGTCATTTTTTATCAAGGCTTTCTTTCTTTATACTCATTGTACTCTGGACTTAAGGGCTCAGTCCATCCTAAGTTCTAATCAGGATTCTGGCAGATAGACTGTACTGAGGTCCATCCTCTCCAATGTAGCTGCCATTGGAGATGGAATACAAAAATGAAAGTCCCCCTCAGGCCTCAAAACCTAATACTGTTAAGGTCAAAAAAACATAGTTGGCCATAGGAGGTCAATAGAAAAGAAAGCAAAGAAGTCCAACACAGGTAAGTGGAAGTAACAAAATATTTTCATAAGACTTTTCATCCCCTATTCACCCCTTAGGGACTGAGTTTCCAAAAACAATGATGCAGATTTTTTTAAAATTTATAATTGAGTAGATAATATGAATTTTTGTAGATTTAGCTTCAAGAAGTCTTACACAATGAAATATTTCCACAAAAATATTCGTCTGCTAATTCACTCTCTCAGGGGTTCAATTTCCAAAAATACTGAAACATGTATTTTTTTATTTCTAAACGAAAAGTCAATTGGAAATTTTCATAAACTGAGAGTCATTAATTCTTTTATAGTGAAATATTTCCACAAAACCTTCATTCCCTTTTACATACCCATAGGGGTTGAATTTCCAAAAACACTGAAACACATCATTTTTCATTCCTAACTGTTGAGTCAAATACCTGTTTTCCTAGTTGTTGCTTGAAAAGTGCTGAAGTAGTTCCTTAATAATGATTTTTTTTTTCAAAAATATCTTTAAACCACTATATCACCCTGTTAGGGGTTGAATTTCCAAAAGCAAAGAAACAGACTTTTTTATTCCTGAGAGGACCGGATGGGTGGGTACAGTGGCAGATGGCGGCGGTACAGTGGCAGATGGTGGCACACAGAGAGGGTGAAGGAATGTGTAAATGGAGGAGTTGATAGGATTATGGGGAGAAAACTGCTGGGTGGAGAGTGTGAGAACATTAGTTTACTGTAGGTTGAGGTTGAGATAATTTCATGAATGGAGAATACGTTATAAGAATAACTCCCAACTGCAAAATCCAGAAGACCTGGTGGTAGTAGGTTCATGCAAGTGGATAGCTGCTTGGTGGTCATACCAAAATAAAAAGCTGTGCAACAGTTGCAGCAGAGCTGATATACAACATGGCTGCTTTCACAGGGGGGCTGTCCTTTGAGCAGGTTAGATAAGCTTGTGACAGGAATGGAAGAAGTGGTGCAGGGTCAGTGAATTCGGCACGTCTTGCACCTGCAACTTACTCAGGGATATAATTTCTGTGGGGGAGGGGGCAAAGGATCATTGGTATAATTCCCCTCATTTCAGGATATGATTATAGATATACAAAGCCATGATAAAGTATCTGGTTAAATAGTTCTCATCCAGGGTGGTATTGGGTATCAAAGAGGGCAGTCTTTTGTAGTGGCTCTTGAGGGTTGTGAGTGGACTGATGAGGTGTGGGGATATGGGATGGGAAATGTATTTGCAGACTTGGTGTGGGGGTAATGCCAGACTATGAAGGCCTTGGCAAGACCTTCAGCATACTGGAAAAGGAAATTCTTGTCATGGCAGATGTGCTGTCCCACATTTAAAGGCTGTGTGGGAGAGATTTTTTGGTTTGGAAGGGATGACTGCTGTCATAACGCAGGTACCGTTGATGGTTGGTGGGTTCAGTGTGACAAGAGGTGCAGATGGAGTCATTACAGAGGAGGAGGTCAACATCTAGGAAGGTGGTGGACTAGATTGAGGAGGATCAAGTGAAGTGGATGGGAGAGAATTTGATCAGGTTGTGAAGGAGTGAGGATAGGGTATCTTGGCTCAGATACCAGATCATGAAGATATCATCAATGAACTTGAACCAGATCAGGGATTTGGGGGCTTTGGGAGGGTAGGAAGCTTTCCTCTAGATTGCCCATAAACATGTTGGTCTGGGAGGGTGCCTTGTGGATGCCCTGGCTGCACCATAGATTTGTTTGTATTCCTTCCCTTCAAAGGAGAAGTAGTTATATGTTGGTAGTGAGTTAGTTATGTGAATGAGCAATGAGGTAGTGGGTTTGGAGTCTGAAGGACAATCAGAAAGGTAGGGTTCAATTTCAGCAAAACCATGGATGTAAGGGATGTTGGTGTACAGGGAAGTTGTGTCAACAGTGTCCAGTAGGGAACAAGAATGAAATAGGGTGGGGATGGTGGGGAATTGGTGAAGCAAGTGGGTTGTATCTTTTAAATGGAAGGCTAGATTATGGGCAGTTGGCTGGAAGTGTTGGTCAATGAGGGCCATAAATCTTTCAGTGGGGGCACAATTACCAGCTAAAATGGGGTGTCCAGGATTGTTGGGCTTGTGAATTTTGGGGTGCATCCAGAAGATGAGTGGGTGGGTTCTCATAGAGGTGGGGAGGGAAATGGATTCAAGGGAAAGATTCTGCGAAGGATGTAAGGCTTCAAGCACGGATTGCAAGTTATGTGATGGGATCACTCTGACAGGGTTTGCTGGCCGGAGTGGCCGAGCGGTTCTAGGCGCTACAGTCTGGAGCCAAGCGACCGCTACAGTCGCAGGTTCGAATCCTGCCTCGGGCATGGATGTGTGTGATGTTCTTAGGTTAGTTAGGTTTAAGTAGTTCTAAGTTCTAGGGGACTGATGACCACAGATGTTAAGTCCCATAGTGCTCAGAGCCGTTTGAACCATTTGACAGAGTTTAAAGTTGGATGAGTCAGACAATTGGCAGAGCCTTCTGCCAGATAATCACTGTGACTCATCACAACAGTGGAGGAGACCTCGTCTGTGGGCAGGATGATTAGGTCACAATCTGTTTTGAGACTGTGTGTGGCTCTCCTATCCCCTACTGAAAGGTTGGTGTCATGGGGAGCAGACCTGGGGAAGGATAGCGAGTTTGGTGGTGAAGAGTTCCTGGAAAGTGACCAGGGGCATTAGGTGGAAGGGGGGAGGATTATGGTTGGATGGTGGTATGAACTGGGAGAGGCAGGGTTCAATGTTTGAATTTGGTTGACTTTGATGGGTGGTTTGGTGGCAAGGAAGTGTTTCCACTACAGGGATCAGAAGAAGAGAATAGGTCTTTGATAAGTCCAACAAGGCTAAATTTGGGTGTAGGGCTAAAGGTGATCTTTGGATAGGACTGAAATTTCTATGTGGCTGAGGATTTTGGTGCCAAGTTTAATAACAGTATTCCAGGATTGTCTAGCCTCTGGATTTCAATTATTGGTATGGAGTTTTGGGGCATGTGGCAAGTTGAAAAGGTCTGCTAGGCAGGATGTGGGTGTTATAAGGGCTGATGAAGAAGAACACTGTGGGTAGGATAGGGGTTTGATAGTGATGCACCAAGGCAGCAGTGGGATAACAGCAGTGGTGTCTGGAATGTTCTTTGAGGTGCTGAAGACCAAAAAAGGATTCAATTTCATAGATGTTATATATGTAGTAGGGATTGCACAGTAGGATTATCATGTGTATCCTTTCTCCTTCCCTGATTTTCTGCTTCTCTCCCTTTATGCTTCTCATTTTCCCCTACACCTCACTTTCTGATGTTGCACCTGGCAGTCTCTAGCCCTTCATGCCCAACCAGACAGCACTCCTGTCTCCCCCTACCTGTGCTCTTCTATCCCACGTCAGATTGCTATTCATGTGACAGTCTCATTACAGTTGGAGATGCTGGTGGTAGGAGCCATGTGTGCAGGAGGTGTTCTTGCTTGTGTACATGCGTGTGTCTTTTCTTTCCTGAAGAAGGCTTTGGCTGAAAGTTATAAAGTAGCACAGTGTTGCCATTGTACCTGTCTGCAGCTCAATGGATTTTCTGTACAGTGAGTAGGAACCTATCTGAGTCAAACCGTGTTGAAAAGGTACAGTACATCTTCCACATGCCATCTTTCCTCAAGTGGAGGGCATGCCATTTTGATGTAAGCAAGGGGCATTGTGAGGAGTGGTTTTGATGGTGGCAGGTGGCGGAGCAGGAAGGGCTCTTCATGCAATGCATGTTGTGATTTGGGCCACAAAATTTCTGTGTCTTGGTATTCTGTTTGGGATAGTGTGCCCAAGAATAAGTTTCCATCCTTGACAGTTCCAGAGGACATGAGGCAGCTAAGTTATTGCTGCTGCAGAGTCCATGGTTGTGGTGCCTTGTTTAAGAGGGAAGCATGCCATCTTAGTACTATGGTGAGGTACCTTGCTTCTGTTGGGTGAATTTGGGGAAAGCATGAGATTTGCAAAATGTTCCTTTCTATTGTCTTTCCCAGTGCATCGCCATCTGCTTATCCACCTTACGCATCTTCATGGCTATTACAGCTCTAAAAATACCAGCTCAATCTTCCTGCTTGCTTGAGCCCTGGTCATGGCTACATTGAGTCTAAGTTCAAGGAGCCTGCTTATTATAACAGTATAAATGTGTGATTTTCTGTGTTTAAGACATACTGCGCTTCTATCTTCTTGTATATGATAGCTTTGTGGACTTTGGTTTATGTTACCTCATTTATTGCTGTGAGTGGCTTTGCTGCTTGCTAGATAACTTGTTAATTCTGGGAGTAAAGGATTCATGCTTATTTCTTGGTGTTTAGGGTACTGTCTGCAAATGTAATTGAAGTTTGTTTACCAACTGTGTGCAATCATTCAAATCTTGTGGATTTTCTGTCCCACTCAGTTGCCCCTTGCTGCCATTTGGGATTGTTTTGAAACTAAATTGCAGGTGGTGTGTGAATCTTCTAGTCCCTTTGTTGAGATTTTTACGTGTGTTCAGTAATAAGGCCCTGACTGTTTCTTTGCCATTAATACTAGAGGGCTTGGCTCTTGCCCCTTTATAGAGATGTGGGTGTGTACTTACGCTGTTCAGTTGCATGACTAAAGGGTTAAGGAACATTTATCATGTGATTATTTGTTGAAGTAAAGATCCTTTTTCTTGCCAGGTAATACTGCCAGTTACTAGTGTCATGCAAAGGATTGTCTCAATTATCCAGGAGATGTTGATATCTGATATATGCTTAGTAATTCTCTGGGTGCCACCAGTTGGATTCTAAGATTGCAGGTTGCTCTGCCTCTAGATCAACAGTACTCGCATGACTTATATGGCAACCTGTCTTTTTGAAATGTGTGTCTAAATGTAAATTTTATGGTCGTTATTTTAGTGAGTTCTCATTCCTTTGGTCAGTAGTGTTGTGGAGCATTCTGTGATACAGAGCAACTGTAAATCAGTAAACAGGCTGTCAGAAAATATAACAAGGTGAGTTTGTGAAATTATTTGTGACAAAAATTCTTTTTGTCATAGCTGTAATTTTGAAGCATAGTTGCTGTAGTAAATTTATGGATTGTTCTTCTGTCACATAAGCTTGTACTAAAATAAATTTTCTGTGTCCTAATAATTAGATGGTATCTCATTATAGGAATTGAAACTTAGTTATAAGTGATTAATTCTCAAGAAACTGCAAGAAATTTCTTTGCATCTGCGACATGAGTTGCTGAAAGTATTTTCTTCCATAACTGTGGAAGTGAAGTGCAAAACTCATTTGTTGTCTTTGAATGTAGATATTTTCATAACTATATACAACATTTTGGTTTTCCTACGTTTTTAACAGTGCAATGTTGATCAATGTGACAGTGTGTTAAAGTCTTGCTTGAATAAAAAGTAAACACTGTAGCACATGTTCAGTGATGTGCACATTTATGAAATTTGATCATCCGTGAGACTTGTTGTTATTGTTGGTAATGGGTTTGTTAATGAACTGTTGAAAGGTTACAAGTAAATATATTCATTCCGTTCCCCTGCCTTTTTTTTAAATGAGAAGTCAAAATGCCTATATTCATAGATGTAGCTTTAAAAATGCTGTAGAAGTTCCTCAATAATGCTTTATTTCCAAAAATATTGTCCATCCCCTATTTAACCCTCTTTTGAAAAATTCTGAAAGTACTTACATTTTCATTTCTGTCTAAGGAAGCAAGTAATAGTTTTCATAGTTCAAGCTTCAAAATTGCCTTAACAGTGACACATATTTCAAAAAACATTTCATCCCATATTTCACCCATTTAGGGGTGGAATTTAGAAAAAACCTCTTTTTTAACAATTCTTACAGCATAATATCAACACCCTCTCCAAATGTTGCCTTAAAAATGTTTTAATGCAACAAAATATTTCATAAAAATTTTATCCCTGATTTCACTGTCTTAGAAGTTGAATTTCCAGAAACACTGGAACACTGAGAGGCCAAAAAACAAAGGAGGCAATATGCAATTTTTTTATTTCTGACCAAGAAATACAAAAAAATACAGATTTTTGTAGATTTGGCTTCAAAAATGGTTTCATAAACAAATATGTCCATAAAAATTTTCATCCCGTATTTCACCACCTTAGAGGTGGAATTATGAAAAATCCCTTCTTAAACAATGTCTGCAGTATAAAATCACACCCACCACAAATTTCAGGTTTCTGTCATTAGTGGTATCTGCTGGGCAATGATGGATCAATCAGTCAGGAGATTTTCTTTTATATAAAGAGATTTGTCAAAGTATTAAAAGAACATTTTATCTTTTGTCTGATTAGCCTTTACGTAAACATCAAGAGACTTAAAGCACAAACAATTTTGTTGTTCTTGTCAAACTGGACTGAAGAACATGCAATTAAATAGATATTAATTAAGATAAATATTCAAATTATGCTAGTTAACAAAAGCAAAAAGAGTGTATTTGAACTTGTTTGTTGTGTTTAAACGATTTACATAAAATTAATACCACATTATAAGATTTATCTGCTGCAACATGACAAAAGATCATTACAGACTTTCATACTAGACAGTAACATTGCAAATGCCAGATGTTATTTCTTTGTTTATTGAATATTCACCCCCCTACACACAAGTAATGTACTTGGATCTATAATATCAACCCATCTGCTTACATTTATATTTGCTTGGAGTAATATGTGAAACTTGTACTACACACAAAATTGTTTTCTAAATCTGTATTAACATTTCAATGATAGTTACATGTCTTCTAGTAGAGCTTTTATCTTGAAACTAAAAATGTTCTAAGATCTTGAAACTATGCTTAATTTAATTGTAAATACGGACCATACATAAAGGTATAAGTTTGTGTTACTGCCCGAGCAAGGAAACAAACAATTTATCTTATTATTACGTACTAGTTGTACTTACAGGATAGGAGAATATGCTCTGTCCAGCTACTGTAAATAGCTGCTGAAAGCCAAGATTTGCTCCAGACTGAATAATTAGTAGTATAAGTATAATTCCATGGCTAATAAACCAAAGTTTTAGCACTATTGGTACCAACTGTAAAATACGGGAATGGATTAGTATCAAACTACAAGGAGACACTACCATTATTGCAGTTGCGGTAACAAAAGAGAATGAAAATTAAAAGCACTGTTGTGTCTGGTGGACACAAACCCATTTGGTAACCGTAGGGAGATGGTATCAGTAGATTCAGTAAAATTTTTAGTTCATCTGCACAATCTGTTCAAACTGTTCCCACAGTATTTCAACAGATAACATTTGTAGACACCCTATTAAGTTATATAGAGAGCTTATTGAAAATTATCTTTAATGCAGACTTAGAACCAAATTTACAACCACATATTTACGAAGAAAACATAAATTTTTGGAACTGAGAAAATGTATTTTACTGAGCACTGATGTGATAAAAATACCCATGTTAATTTCAGTAACAAACAAAGACATGAAAATTACAAGTTGTGCAATGATATTAATTGAATTAATAATTTTAATTAATCTACATTTCAGATCTTTATGTTGCACCTAAAAACTTAGGAGACAGACACACTAAAATCCTTTATAGCTTTTGTCAGTTTTAAGTAAAATGGGAAATAGCTAAATTTGAAATATGAAAAGTGATTTGTAATTTTGTATTAAAAAGCATCATTGATTCACAAATTGTACACACCAAAATTACTTTTATTATTTGTTAATCTTTATATACAACATAAAACAGATATAAGCTATTTGTAGAAAAACAGAAAACTCTAAAAAACCTGTTTGACAATCAGGGTGGAAAACATGCCAAAACCAAATTGAGTATACCATTGTCAACAAAATATAACATCATCACATGCTTGTAAATAATTATGAATAGTCACTCTAAGCATTATTCTCAACTTGTAAGTTTCACATTTTTCTAGTTTTTGTAACAGCATTAACCTGTGTCAAAAGCTTGCAGACAAAATCCAGAATAACAACTCCAGCCTGGACCTGGAGGTTTTACGAGGTCTTTAACACCTCGAGGTAGATGACACACTTGGTTGCCAGGAATGCGAGGGAGTGGACATGCTTTGAAGGTCACTCTAAAAACTATTGTCATCACTACTACATGTGAATACTGCAACCAGTAGTGAAATTGTAATCAGAATTTGGAAGTGAACCATCTGGTGGAAAATGAAATCCTGGCCAACATTTTTTATTTAAATACAAATGTCCAACCTCTTACCAGAACCTATTTTTATAAACTTGCACAAGAAACAGCAGCAGCATCAGCAGCAAACTGAGACACATCGCCCAAAACTTCAACAAAACCAATAAACTAAGTACAAATTAATTCTGCTAAGCCTTCTTCATTTTGTCCAAATTTAAATACCTCGGAGTAGAGGACAAGCACAGGAATCTGTTGATACCCAAAAGGTATTAGGACACTTGGATGAAGGTGACATTAGAATTTCCCTAAAAAAATAGCTAACAGAAATAAACGCTGTACAGTGTTGTTCAGTCTAGTGGAAGACAGGTTGAGCTTGCCAGAAATTTTCATGACTAGTGTCTGTGCAGCTGAAGTAGTGGTGTTTTCCATACTTGTACTTTTTGTGGTCACTGAATATTGCACTTGCACCATAGGTTGAAAGCCAAAGCTGGAAAGCAGTGCAGATCACACCTTTCTTTGGTAGCAGAAGTGATGCACAATTTTACCACCCATATCAATGGATAAGTCTCTTATAAAACTGTAGGGCATATTATGAGGTAATGGAAATGTCGTGTGATGAAGGCCTCCCGTCGGGTAGACCGTTCGCCTGGTGCAAGTCTTTCGATTTGATGCCACTTCAGTGACTTGCGCGTTGATGGGGATGAAATGATGATGATTAGGACAACACAACACCCAGTCCCTGAGTGGAGAAAATCTCCGACCCAGCCGGGAATCAAACCCGGGCCCATTGGATTGACAGTCTGTCACGCTGACCACTCAGCTACCGGGGGCGGACTATGTTATGAGGTGAAACACAATGAAGTACCTCAAACAGAATGACCTTTTCATGCCCAATCAGCATCCATTCTGAAAATATTCATCATGTGATACCCAGCTAATGAGCTTCCTACATGACATCCACAATGCCATGGACCAAGACAATCTAAAAATTATTTACTTCCAGTACCACCCCAATGCATATTAACAATTACATGATTATATGGTTTAGAAAACTAATCTATAGCTTTATTGAGGTGTTCCTGATACTGAGGAAGTAGCATTTTAACTTAGGAAGACAGTGATTGTCATATATAGAAGTAAGTTAAAGTGAGATCAAAGGAAGTGATTTACGAACATTAATGTTCATGTTATACATTGATAACATGGAAAACAGTATTAATAGTAACTTCAGACTTATTTAGATGATTCCATTATCTACAGTGAAGTACTACCCAAAAATTCCTGCAGAACTATCTAGTTAGTGTTGGTAATATTTTTAAGTAGGGTGACAGTTTGTAACTTGTGTAGTGATGCTTCCAGTTAATGGGCAAATTGGTGGAAATATGGTGTGGACTACAGCAGCAGCTGCTGGTAGGTGATGAGTGCAAGATGTTGTCATTTCAGTTATGATGACACAACTGTTGAATTGTTGGAAGAGAGGCCAGTCCTGCTTGATAAAGCCTGCCAATACAGTGGTAATGCACAGTTCTTGCAGTACAAACAAGGAGTTGCTCCATATATGGTCCCAGTGGTGTTACTGAGAACGTGACTAGAAACAGCACATTGGTGTAACAGGAGTGTTGCTATCTTGAATAATAACTGTCATTTTGGTAGCAATTTTTTGTTGCTACAAGCTCATCATAAGTGGAGGTAGTCTGGTTTCAGTGTGTCATTTAAGAAGGTAAGGTTCTAGGTTGGCAACACATCTAGCGTTCTCTTGCCAATACAGTAACAATTTATTATACACTACTGGCCATTAAAATTGCTACACCATGAAGATGACATGCTACAGATGAGAAATTTAACTGACAGGAAGAAGATGCTGTGATATGCAAATGATTAGCTTTTCAGAGAATTCACACAAGGTTGGCACTGGTGGTGACTCCTACAACATGCTGACATGAGAAAAGTTTCCAACCGATTTCTCATACACAAACAGCAGTTGGCCAGCATTGCCTAGTGAAACATTGATGTGATGCCTCATGTAAGTAGGAGAAATTCGTACCTTCACGTTTCCATCTTTGATGAAGGTCGGATTGTAGTCTAGCGCGATTGCGGTTTATTGTATCACGACATTGCTGCTCATGTTGGTCGACATCCAATGACTGTTAGCAGAATATGGAATTGGTGGGTTCAGGAGGGTAATACTGAATGCCATGCTGGATCCCAACAGCCTCATATCACTAGCAGTTGAGATGACATGCATCTTATCTGCATGGCTGTAATGGGTCATGCAGCCACATCTCGATCCCTGAGTCAATACATGGGGACGTTTGCAAGACAACAACCATTTTCACGAACATTTCAATGATGTTTGCAGCAGCATGGACTATCAGCTGGGAGACCATGGCTGCGGTTACCCTTGACGCTGCATCACAGATGGGAGCACCTGTGAAGCTGTACTCAATGATGAACCTGGGTGCATGAATGGCAAAATGTCATTTTTTCGGATGAATCCAGGTTCTCTTTACAGCATCATGATGGTCACATCCATGTTTGGCATCATCACGGTGAACACACATTGGAAATGTGTATTCATCATCATCATACTGGCGTATCACCCGGCGTGATGTTATGGGGTGCCATTGGTTACACGTCTCAGTCACCTCTTTTTCACATTGACGGCACTTTGAACAGTGGACATTACATTGCAGATGTGTTACGACCCATGGCTCTACCCTTCATTCGATCCCTGCGAAACTCTACATTTCAGCAGGATAATGCATGACCACATGTTGCAGGTCCTGTATGGACCTTTCTGGATACAGAAAATGCTCGACTGCTGCCCTGGCCAGCACATTCTCCAGATCTCTCACCAATTGAAAGCATCTGGTCAATGGTGACCGAGCTACTGGCTCGTCACAATACGCCAGTCACTACTGTTCATGAACTGTGGTATCGTGTTGAAGCTGCAAGGGCAGCTGTAACTGTACATGCCATCCAAGCTTTGTTTGACTCAATGTCCAGGTGTATCAAGGCCATTATTACGACCAGAGGTTGTTGTTCTGGGTCCTGTTTTCTCAGGACCTATGCACCCAAATTGTGTGAAAATGTAATCACATGTCAGTTCTAGTATAATATATTTGTCCAATCAATACTCGTTTATCATCTGCATTTCTTCTGGGTGTAGCAATTTTAATGGCCAGTAGTGTAATTATTTCCATGATTGTAGCCAGGATATAAAATACTGTAACTGCTACATCAAAGGCCATCCCACTGACTAGTATTCCAACATCGAGTAATTCCAGCCTCATCATTCCCTCAGGTATTCCTTGCTCAGAAAGATTCACTGTTAACAACTCTGGGAAAAATCACAGCCAATCCATGTCCACCATCTGAAAATGTAGGTGTGTTTGTTACTATGTCCCTCTGACATTTTGCCGCTTCTGACATGCACAGAAAGAACTGCACCTCACATGTTCACACACTAGTCAAACTTATCATAATACTCTCTGTCTGGCACAAGTGTAGCCCCTCCACTGACATCAGTATATAAGTTTCATTTTGCTTGGAATTTAAGAATACCTCACATAAATTTACCTACATCTCCATTCACTGGTAGGTGTGAATCATGCAAAATTGGTAGTACAGATTCACACTCACCTCTGAGAACTGTACCAATATGTGAAGCCTCACTCCATCTCCGTGAATTTCAACATTTTATACATGACAAAACAATGGTAAACTCTTTTTGCTAGTCTCTACTATCTGTTGCAACTCTATTGTTAACTTTTGCTGCACCTTCTGTAGTCCAGCTAAGAACTGACATTGTACTAGTAAAGTAGGGCCCAATTATCCATGCATGACATGATGCACTGCTTCCTGCAACAATGGCACTGCCACCCCTGCATCACTTAACCAGTCTGCCAGATATGTCAGAAAAACTTTGCTACAGCCAATCTCTGATCTGGCAAGTCCAGTTGAGATGAGCTTTATCCAAATATTTATTAATAATTCCTGCTGCGACATCAGCCACCCTCTAATTGGCCACACTTTGAAAGACATGTACCGCTAGTCACCCAGCAGCATTTCCTACAGCCACCACTGTACAATGAGGGCACTGCCACAGACATTTACACCACTGCCAATGATACACAACCACCCCTTCTCAAGAGCTCCAGCAAAGGTCTGCTTAAGGTAATCCATCGATGCAAACAGTTGATTCTGTGTGTTTGCCATTTCATAACATTTACAAACTTACATTGTGGTCAGGACTCATCATCTATGGAATCGTCACTGTATTGATGAGCAGCATCTAATTGTTGTTTCAGAGTCAACAGATAAAAAAACCTTCTGTCAGGAGTTTCTTGCCTCATGCAAGTGCAAGGGGCCCATTAGCAAAAGGTATCAGAGCTAAAGATGGAATTCAGTTGACACCTCTGCCCTTCTGACAATTCAGTGACAAGAAGAAAATGTGGGAAGAGTATGTAACACAGCTGCATGAACACTTTGGCGTCTACAAAATCACAGGTGAATCACATCATGCATTTTACTTTTTTTGTGTAGAATTGTACATGTGCCAGTTACTAGTGAAATAATATCTCCTCAGTGAGCCACAAACCCAGCCCTACAAGGTCTTAATTGAAATATTGTATGAATTTTTTTAGAGTCAAATAACATGCTGCTGCTGCACAGTATAAGTGTTTACACATACCATGTCTTAGTGGTCAAACCTATAAAGAGTGGATTGTGGAATCGCAGGGCATGATTAGAGACTGTAAATTTAATTGTGGCACAACTTATTGGGATGAAATTCTTCATGATGCCATTATTCAGACTCTCAATTCTGAAGCATTGCACCCCTACCCTCAGCAAAGTGGTTATAGATGCATGAGAAGTTCACAATTTAGCTGAGCGAGATTTCTGTCTACCTGTTATCACTCATATCTCAGTCACAGCCATAGCCATGGCCAAAACACTTGCAAATCAGCACTGCATAAACCAGGCCAAATAGACAACTACATACAGCATTTAGCACACCAGCGCAATACTAATTCCACTGCTTTGCTCAGCACTAAGCAAAGTCTTGTGTTAAATGCTATATCACACATGACTGGAATAATTGATTCTTAAGACAAGTTGAATGCAATTTTCTTTATTGCATGGAACATACAAAACCACTCTCCCTTTAAAAAACTATAAAGCCTTCCTCTGTTTCAAAGTAGAATAATACCAAGCATAAACAGATGGAAATAAATGTCATTTCATCTTCAGATCTGCACCTGGTTCTGCTCAAAACTCAGACTAATGAAGATGCAGAAATCACACACATGCATTCTAGTGAATACCATTCATACATTCTCTCCCAATCTTGAAATTCATGAAACCATTCTAGTGCAAATAGAAACAGAGAACAATTTTTCACAACATAGAATGGATAACTGTGTTCAGAGAAAACATGGCTAAGAGTGGATTACATTTCAAATTCATTACTAGTCAGTGCCTTTTCAACCAGATACTTGAACCTCTGTCACATTGCTTAATCTAGACAGATATGAAAAAATTGTGAACCACTTTCGCAAACATCAAGTCTGTATCCAACCACCTATAATGGTGACAGTATTTCAGTGCCTGCAACATGCCACTTAACTGCAAAATATAAACACACAACTAAGGGAGTACATTACACTGTAGATCGATTATGCTTAAGTCCAAATATTTTCAGCATGTATGTGTTTGATTCTTTCAGATTAGACATCCATGACAATGTGCATTCTATTGACACAAAAGTTTTCCATGCCACAATTCAACAACTGTGTGACAGTTATCAATGTTAGTTGACAATACTGTAGGATGTGCAAAAGATTTTCATACTGACATTACACTGAAAGCTAAAGCACAACCCAAATTTTGCTGTGCATGCCCTGTGGCACATGCATTATGCAACAACATCACTACAGAAATTCAGAGACTGTATTCCATTGGTGTCTTAAAACCTATTTCAAAAAGTCAGTGGGCGTCACTCTCAATCATTATCCGTAAACCAAATGGGAAGGTTTGTCTTTGGGCAGATTTGAAACACATGATAAATTCACAGTCATTGATTCCTACCTATTCCCACATATTGAGAAAATTTTGGATCACCCAGTGGAAGGATAGTTATTCTCAAACCTTGATCCTGCAGATGCCTTTCTTCAGTTACAATTGGACAAAGTGACAAAGATAATTTTTGTTGTGATTACTCATGTTGGCTTATTTGAATATCAATGTCTACCTTTTGGAAGCACTTCTGCATCTGTGTTGTTTGAAAAATTTCTCAAACAAATAACATCCAAGGTGCCTTCTCATTTTAATTATCTTGATGACATCATTATCTCTGGATAGGTGCTGCAACAACATCTTCAAACTTGGGCTGTCTGTTTCAAGCTCCCACTGAGGTTGGCCTCAAATGTAATTTGCAGAAATAATCTTTTTTTAACACAATGATTGAGTACTTTGGATATATCTTTGATGCCAGTGGCACTCATCCTTCCAAGCAATTCATAAAATTCCATCTCCTAAGAATTTATGCAAACTGCATGCATTTATCAGAAAATTGACTTATTATATAAAATTCATCCCGAGTGCAGTGCAAACTGCCACATCTCTGAACCACCTCAGACATAAAAATATTCCACTCCATTGAACAAAGGACTTTGACCAAGCTCTTCAGAGACTGAAAAATGCATTTCTTTGTCAACTTTGCCTTATGTACTACAATCTACCCAAACCTCTTGTGCTTGGTGCAGATCCCATGCCCCACAGCGGTTTCACCTGACAGAACTGGCAAAACAGTTTCAACAGTGCTCAGGTTACTTATAGTCAGTGGTGTCACAAAATTTCATCATTGACTATATGGCAGAAAACGTTTCCTGGTCATGGATCATAAACTACTGAGTCTACTGTTTCATCAATTGAAACTAGTTCCTAATCACACTGTGCAAAAGCTTCAATGTTGAAACTACTGAGTGCACCGTTTCATCCATTGAAACTAGTTCCTAATCACACTGTGCAAAAGCTTCAATGTTGGTTGCTGATATCAGCAAATTATCAATATGAAATTTTGTATCACCCAATATGCAATGTGTCAATGCTGGCAAATTTTCTCATTTACCTACAGAACAGATGTAGCAGTTGATGTACTGGAATCTTCTTGTATACATGACGACTCTGGATCACACAAGCCAAGCAGCATGACCAGTCACTGAGATTGTTAAGTTACATTCACAAATGTTGGTAGCACTCTCAGAAATATATCCCTGAGCCCTTTGTGCAAAAATATTTTTGCGCCACATGCCTAGTGTGTCAATCCTCATCTCATTGCAACAGTAAGTGTTAAATCTTCTACATAGGGGTCATTGGGGAACAGTTTGCACTAATCAGCTGCCATGCCAACATTGTATGTGGCTTGGTTTAGATAAGCAAATAGAATGCATGTTGGCACACTGTTGTGCATGTGTGGATGATCAGAACAATCCAAGCAAAAAAATTTTCACCTGGCTGCATTCTGATACTCCTTAGGAATGCCTCCATATAGACTTTTCTAACACCTTTTGGCAAATGTGTTGGTTGGTAATCATCAATGCCTATAGAAAATACCCATTTTATTATTCCAAAGCATAATATGAGGTGCTATCCAAAATTTTTGGGGCTGGTGCTGCCATCTGTTGAAAACCTTACCTTTGGAATAATAACCACCATCACCCTCCAAGTAGTTCCCATCCACACATATATGCCAGTCCCAGCACTTCTGCCACTGGTCAGAGGTGTTCTGGAAGTCCTGTTCTTTGAGGGTGTTTATCACCATCAGCGATGCTTCTTGAATCCTCTCTAGAGTGTTGAACGAATGGCTTTGCAACTTGAGTTTCAGTTTTGGGAACAGCGTGAAGTTGCAAGGTGCCAAATCTTGTGAGTGTGGTGAGTGTGGTACAACCGCCATGTTGTTTTTTGTCAAAAAGATTCTGGTGAGCAATGACGTGTGACAGGGTGCATTGTCGTGATGCAGCAGCCAGTTCCCTTGATGCCAAAGTTTGGGCCATAACAAAACATCACAGTAGTATGCAGAATTCACTGTTTGGTTTGGTGGGACTAATTCTTTCTGCACAATTCCCTTGGTAACATAGAAAACAATAATCATGCTCTTCACATTGCTCTTCACCTGTCTCACATTTTTTGGGTCTTGGAGAGCTTGGGCTCTTCCACTGACGTGACTGTTGCCTTGTCTTTGGGTCATAACCATAAATTCAGCTCTCATTGCTGGTGAAAACCCGTGACAAGAAGGTTGGATCATCAGATGCATTCTGACGAAGGTCTGTGCACACTTCAACATGCTGTGCCTTCTGATAGGCAGTCAAGATCCTTGGCACAAATTTTGCGGTGACACAATGCATGCCCAATTAATCAGTCAACATTTGTTGAGATGTTCCATGACCAATACCCACTTCATTCGAAAGGTCTTGAATGGTTCGACATTGATCCACATGAACCAACTGTTGAAGTTTGGCAACAATGTCTAGCATTCTGTGGCTAATGAGCCTTCCAGTGTGAACATCATCTTTGATGTCTGTATGGCCAACCCTGAACAGATCATGCCACTCAAACACAAGCACACAGCTCATGCTCTGCCCCAAAACACTTGTTGAGTCACTATAAGGGTCTCCAAAGCACTTTTCCTGAGATTCGCAAAGAATTTGATACACACACATTACTCTGTTCACGGATCCATCGTAAAATCACCACACATCAAACACAGAGTATTACAGAATACATAACACATCCTCCCAGCTGAACACTGCTCTGCACACTGACTCATCAGATATGCAGCTCTCGTCCCCTAGCGCTGCAAAGATCTATTACTCCTACTTTCCTGATGGCAGCACCAGTCCCAAAAATTTTGTATTCCACCTCATAACTATCAAGGTGCTCACTTCTGTATTTTTTCTCAAAGGCTTACCACAAATAATTGTTTCTGACAATGGACCTCCTTTTTCTTCAAAATAATTGGTACATTTTTGCAAGCAAAAATTTAGTACAGCATGTCAGGACAATACCGTTCTCACCACAGTCTAATGGTGAGGCCAAACATTTTGATCAAACATTCAAGACATAAATGTCAACACTTTGAGCTTCACAAACACATGAAGATGCCTTACCAATGTTTTTGAGTTCATATCATACTTTTCCTGCTCCTGACAATTTGCTGGCAGAACATTTGCATGTGAGACACTTTGCTCCAGCTTCAGACTTTACCACAAAGTTTCATAAAAATGACAGAGTTCAGTATCAATTGTGCAAGAAGCCACATTTATGGTAAAGTGATGTTGCTCTCAGATCAGCTGCCAGGATGCAGTATACTATTCGCAACAGCTCAGGTGCACACCAATCCCTCAAAATTCAGCTACAGTTCCATGAATTCAGTGATCCTGCTGAAGATAAAACTGTTTCAGACTTCTTCATGGCACAGCATATGGACACTGTGACACAGCCACATCCAGCCGCCACAATACAGACTCCTACACAGCTTACCAAGTGGGTGCCTCCATGTGCGACCATCTCTCCAATGGGGGTCAACACTTGTCCACCTGTGACGCCATTGCCCTCAATGCTGCAGGTCACCTCTCCCAAGGACACTGATGCTGTCACACTTGGCTAGTATCACTGGCACCCTCTGCAGCACCCTTCATGCTCCTACCAGTGTCCTCAGCTAAGTCCTGTGCCTGATTTTCCAGGGCAGTTTCCTTGGCAATTGCAAAATGCAATGTTGGGACATGGGTTGGCCTGCTCTATCCCTAGCTATGCAACCAGCCCTATCGCTAACCACAGCACAGGCTATACCTTCAAATCTGGGCAGGAGGGGTACAGTATTGGTCATCAACCAGTTGGCTGCACTTTAAAATACACACACTGCCATTTATCCCACCACATTTTCTACATCTTCCACTGTGGCATGAGGTCACTGCCACGAGCCCTGATGCCACTGCCAATGGTATGCAAACATCCTCTCTCTGGAACTCCAGCAGTGGGTATATTTAAATTCAAATATTCACACAAAGACCCACTTTTTTGTGTTTGCCAGTTCATAACATTTATAGACTTACACAGTGGTCAGGACTCACCATCTGTGGATTAATCATAGCAGTGATGACTGACAGAATTGTAAACTAATGTATCTGTACATATTTCAACATTGAAATCTATTGTTAGCAACTGGCGCTGCAACTACACCAAACAAAGATATGTATTACTTTAAATATTTGATATTATATATCTGAATTCTCTGATCACAAGCTGCTTCTATTCATCACTCCTGTATTCACTAAGAACCACAAAATGTGTAAAGGTAGTTGCAACACCGACAGCTGTCTTCACGTATTCTATTAACTCTATAGTCAACTACTGCACTTTTCTGGAGTTCATTAATGTATCTCACTCAGATTTGATAACTGCATGATAAGCCAGTCCACAGTTACTCTGTTAGTATGATATACTTGAAATGTAACAGCCCATTAAGGCCTATTTAAAATGAACATTTCCCAGTCTAATTCAGGATTCCACATGTAAACAAAATATGTAAATCTTCCAGAAAAACTTATAACTGAGAAAATTACTGTTTAATCTATCTCAGTTCAAAGTGTAGAAGCTCTGTAAATAAAGGGAATAATTCCTGTGAAGGGAGTCGCTAGCAATTAATGAAAAATACAAATGTATTATTTTAATATCTTATGTGAGAGTTCATTCTCGAAAGAAATAACAGACATGTACTAATATCGTAGTCTACTTACTGTTCTGAGCAGACATACATTTATATATGTATTTTCATTTTTTTGTATAAATTTTAATTGTTAATTAATCAAATGTTCATCTTAAACAATGCTGAGGATTGTTTGGAATTGTTAAGAAAATATAAATAGTGACTGCCATGTTGGCAGAGGGAGTCAGTTTGGTTTTGGGTTTTGAGCAGTGAACATGTAGCTGCTTGTTTTGTATTGTAAGTATTGTTTGCCTGTGTAATAATACTTCAATTTTGTTTTTACGGTACAATAAATGTGTTTAAAAAACATAAAACAAGACTGTTTCTTAATTTTAACTTTTCTGAAGTTCGAATTTTACAGTAATTGTCTCCAGAACTTATGCTGTGACAGATTGCCTGATACAATGAGTAAAACAACCCAAAAAGAACGTTATAATTGGCATATGGAGCTGGGATACTGTGTAAATCTGTAAATTAATCTTGTATTTTGTTTCATAGTTAACCTGATTGTAGAAATAATGTTCCATTTTTTATGAGAATAGGACAAAGAAGAACATGAGTAACACTACAAAATATACCGATGTGAAAACGCAACTTGGAGAACCAACTGTTTGTAAGTACAAAATTTACTTTTATTTTATTTTGGAAACTGTTTTTTTTTGTCTGCTTTGTCATTATGGAGGATAATACAGAAGTTAACAACAATAGGCAAGTTGATGATAATGGGGAGGTTAATGGAAATTTGGAAAACAGCGCAGATATTACTGCTAATAATGTAGTTAATTGGGACAGTGAAATCGGAGAAGATAGTAACCAAATTGTGAATGTTCACCCTTTTGTGGATTTGAATGTAGTGTATCAGCCTTTAATAGGTTAGTTCAGTTAATGGAAGAACAGAAAAAATCGATTGATGAACAAAAACGCTCAATTGATGTGCATTGAATCACTCTTGATCAAAAGCTTGATTCGATCGATAAAAAATTAGACAAGCATGGAACACAGATTCGCGAGACAAAAGAGAGTTTAGAGAGGTCTTGGGAAAAAGTAGATGAGAATACCAAAAATATGTCGGCTATAGAAGGGGACATTGTTACCTTAAAACAGGAAAACCAAAAATTCAATAAGAGGCTAGATTCTGTGGAATATTTCGAAAAAGTTGCTACTGTAGATGTGTTACAATTAAAAAAGCTCAACAAAGATTTCATAAAGAAATTCACAGAAATGGATCAAAATATACAAATTTTCACTAAAATTGCAAATGGTAATTTCACGGACTTAAAAGAAGACGTAGGCACTTGTTTAGGTGAAATTTCGAACTTCAAATCAAAATTTCAAGAAATCAAAAATTCCGTTGCTGTGACATCTTACTGTAGTTACAGTCCAGTTTGGAGTAATGTAAACATAAAAACACTTTCAGTGGAAGGCAATATACATCCAGTTGATTTCATGTTACAGATTAAAGACAACACGACTGATAAAATGAGCGATAGTTTGAAAATTAAACTTTTTAAAAAAGGGAGGCTTTGTCATGAGCGAACCAAGAAATCAAACCTGAAATGTTGTTTAATGAGGTAGAACGAGCTCTCATGAACAAATTCTGGTCAGAAACTAAACAAGCTAGAATTAAGTCAGAATTTTTGAATGGACAAAATTTCAAACCGGGTAGTGGATACATGAACAACAGTTAAGAACTTTTGTACTTCTTGATAAACTGCTCAATGAAATGATCCAAATAGAAACGATGAAACATAGGTTACCAAACAGAGTTCAGTGGAGTCTTTTCTATGGCCCTGATGATACAATTGAACAATTCCTTAGATACATAGACAAATTGGATTTAGCATGGGAGAGAAATGACAGATGTAATGACACACCAGATGATAGCAGGAATAACAATAACAGAGCTTTCAATGATCATTTCAATAGCAGATTTAGAAATGATGGCAGAAGAAATTTGTAGATGAATGATAGGCAGAGACCTGAGAATAGGAATTTTGAAACAAGATATAGGCAGTGGGGGCAAAATCAAGGAAACAATAGTAACAATTTTTAAAACAGAAAAAATGGTGCAGTAAACTAAGACCTGCCTATTTCAGAGCCTGGCGAGATAGGGCAAATAGACATGGGAATTACAATCAGGCACATTGTAGTACTTTCAGAAGGGGAAGGGGCAGAACATATAGAACATACCAAAATTTTGTACCCAGAATACAACCTGAAGTGAGTAGAATGAAATTTGATAGGGAAATTTGGGAAATTTTTTTATCTGAAAACAAACATGAAGAAAAACATAAGAAATTTGAATTTTAATTAGAAGAAAACACTTCGACAAATTTCTTTAACTGTAGTAATGCAGTAGTAGCTGTTGATAGTGACGAGAACAGATCTGATAAGTATGGTTTAGTGAGAATGTTGAGTGAATGTGAAATGAGTGAAAATGCTGACACTGGTGCTGTATGTGTGGGAACTGATGTTCATGTACTAGGCAATGGAAGTGAGAATGACAGAGTAATTCCAGATGAAATTACAGTAGATAATAAACAGGAAAATGAGGATGTGGTAGAGCAGTGTTGAGGTTGTGGTAGAACAGCGTTGAGGTTGTTGAAGAAGTGTGTGAAGAGAGAAATGAGGTTGGTGTTGAAAATAATATTAAATGTGATGATAATGTTTCTAATGAGAATGATTCAGATGATGATAATGATGATGATGATGACATGTTACTTACAGAGTTAGATGGGATGGCACAGACAGAAGTTAAACTAGATGATTTGATGCTGAATGATTCTGAAATTCCTGGTGTGTGTTTGAGTAATGATTTAGAAACCAGTAGAGCAGTGCCTGATAGATTAATGTTACCAGTTGATGTCAATGATGTTGTGTCTGAATGTGTTTGTGAAAATGGAAAGGAAGATCTAATTAAGGATAGAGTACTAAGTGTAGTCAATGACCATAGTAGTAAATGTCAGTATGGTGATCAAAAGTGAAAGTCTTAAGTGAAATTTGTCAAAGTGTGCTCTCAGATGATAAAATTGTCATGAAAGATGTAGAACAGTCTCCAGGTGGTAATGTGATTAGTAAATGTGTAGAATCTGTAATAAAAACTAGTGATTGTGATAAAGTGGTGAAAATAGTTAGTGACTATGATGACAGATGTAGCCATAGTGTCCAAAAATTTAAACCATAAATGAAATTTGTCAAAATGTGCAATTAGGAAAGGAAAGTTGTTTTGGAAATTTGGCACAGCCATCAAATTGTAACTTAATTAGTGAATGTGTACAACTAGTAAAGGAAGGAAGTTTGTATGTTGAAATCAGTAACTTGCAGACAGATTTGAGGGAGCTTTGCAAAACCAGTTACCTAGTTAATGAAAGTAATGCAAAACCGAATAAACAACCAGCAAATAGTAAACTTATGTTGAATAATGTATACTCTATGCCACACAGACAAACCCACGCTGTACACCTTGTTAAGACATGCTATGAATATTCTGACCAAATAATGATAAAGACACTAATTGAAAGAAAGTTACAACTCATAAAAAGCTCAGATAATGTCCACTGCTTTTTGCAAATGCGGACATGGGTTCCATGACCGTGGTGCTTGATCGTCGGGAGTATGCGGCTGAGGGACTGCGTCAGCTTTCAGACAGCACCACATACAAAGTTTGCCAAGGTAATCCCATTCCTGAGGTCCAGGCAGAGCTTCAAGGAATCCTCACAACCTTAGGCCCCCTACAAAACTTTTCACCTGACTCCATCAACCTCCTGACCCCACCAACACCCCGCACCCCTACCTTCTACCTTCTTCCTAAAATTCAGAAACCCAATCATCCCGGCCGCCCCATTGTAGCTGGTTACCAAGCCCCCACAGAACGTATCTCTGCCTATGTAGATCAACACCTTCAACCCATTACATGCAGTCTCCCATCCTTCATCAAAGACACCAACCACTTTCTCGAACGCCTGGAATCCTTACCCAGTCTGTTACCCCCGGAAACCATCCTTGTAACCATTGATGCCACTTCCTTATACACAAATATTCCGCATGTCCATGGCCTCGCTGCGATGGAGCACTTCCTTTCACGCCGATCACCTGCCACCCTACCTAAAACCTCTTTCCTCATTACCTTAGTCAGCTTCATCCTGACCCACAACTTCTTCACTTTTGAAGGCAAGATATACCAACAATTAAAGGGAACAGCCATGGGTACCAGGATGGCCCCTCGTATGCCAACCTATTCATGGGTCACTTAGAGGAAGCCTTCTTGGTTACCCAGGCCTGCAAACCCAAAGTTTGGTACAGATTTATTGATGACATCTTCATGATCTGGACTCACAGTGAAGAAGAACTCCAGAATTTCCTCTCCAATCTCAACTGCTTTGGTTCCATCAGATTCACCTGGTCCTACTCTAAATCCCATGCCACTTTCCTTGATGTTGACTTCCATCTGTCCAATGCACAGCTTCACACGTCCGTCCACATCAAACCCACCAACAAGCAACAGTACCTCCATTATGACAGCTGCTACCCATTCCACATCAAACGGTCCCTTCCCTACAGCCTAGGTGTTCATGGCAAACGAATCTGCTCCAGTCCGGAATCGCTGAACCATTACACCAACTACCTGAAAACAGCTTTTGCATCCCACAACTACCCTCCCAACCTGGTACAGAAGCAAATAACCAGAGCCACTTCCTCATCCCCTCAAACCCAGAACCTCCCACAGAAGAACCACAAAAGTGCCCCACTTGTGACAGGATACTTTCCGGGACTGGATCAGACTCTGAATGTGGCTCTCCAGCTGGGATACGACTTCCTCAAATCTTGCCCTGAAATGAGATCCATCCTTCATGAAATCCTCCCCACTCCACCAAGACTGTCTTTCCGCCATCCACCTAACCTTCGTAACCTCTTAGTTCATCCATATGAAATCCCCAAACCACCTTCCCTACCGTCTGGCTGCTACCCTTGTAACCACCCCCGGTGTAAAACCTGTCCCATGCACCCTCCCACCACCACCTACTCCAGTCCTGTAACCCAGAAGGTGTACACGATCAAAGGCAGAGCCACGTGTGAAAGCACCCATGTGATTTACCAACTGACCTACCTACACTGTAAAGCTTTCTATGTGGGAATGACCAGCAACAAACTGTCCATTCACATGAATGGACACAGGCAGACAGTGTTTGTTGGTAATGAGGATCAGCCTGTGGCTAATCATGCCTTGGTGCACGGCAACACATCTTGGCACAGTGTTACACCATCCAGGTTATCTGGATTCTTCCCACTAACACCAACCTGTCAGAACTCCGGAGATGGGAACTTGCGCTTCAGTATATCATCTCTTCTCATTATCCACCAGGCCTCAACCTCCGGTAATTTCAAGTTGCCGCCACTCATACATCACCTGTCTTTCAACATCTTTGCCTCTTTACTTCCGCCTCAACTGACATCTCTGCCCAAACTCTTTGCCTTTACAAATGTCTGCTTATGTCTGTGTATGTATGGATGGATATGTGTGTGTGTGTGTGTGCGAGTATATACCTGTCCTTTTTTCCCCCTAAGGTAAGTCTTTCCGCTCTCGGGATTGGAATGACTCCTTACCCTCTCCCTTAAAACCCACATCCTTTCGTCTTTCCCTCTCCTTCCCTCTTTCCTGATGAAGCAACTGTTTGTTTGGAAGCTTGAATTTTGTGTGTATGTTTGTGTTTGTTTGTGTGTCTATCGACCTGCCAGCACTTTGTTTGGTAAGTCTCATCATCTTTGTACGGTTCCCACACACATGAGCAATATTGTAGCTCCAGTTATACAAGTGAATTGTAAGCAAACTTATTTGTAGACTGATAGCACTACCACAGTATTCAACCAATAAACCAGTCTTCCACCTGTTTTACCCACAACTGAGTCCATATGATGGTTCCACTTGATATCCCTACAAATTGTTACATTCAGGTAGTTGTGTGATTTGGCCAATTATAACTGTGACTCATTGATAAAATAGTCATGGGACACCAAGTTTTTTTCATTTTGAGAAGTACACAATTTTACATTTCTCTACCTTTAAAGCAATTTGCCAACTTTTGAACCACTTTGAAATCTTATCAAGATTTGACTGAATATTTATGCAGCTTCTATCAAGCAGTACTTAATTCTGACTGAATATTTATGCAGCTTCTTTCAGGCAGTACTTCATTTTAGCTAAGTATATCATCTGCAAAAAGCCTGATTTTACTATTAATATAATCTGCACGATCAATAACATACAACATGAACAGCAAGGGTCCCAACACACTTCCCTTGGGCACACCCGAAGTTACTTCCCCATCTGTCAATGATTTTCCATCTAAGATAATGTGCTGTGTCCTCCGTATAAAAAGTCCTCAATTCAGCCATGTCACTTGACACCTAATATGATCAAACTTTTGACAATAAGCATAGTGTGGCACTGAGTCAACTGATTTTTAGAAATCAAGATAAACTGCTTCTACCTGATTTTCTTGATCGAAAGCATTAAGTATGTAATGTGAGAAAAGTGTGAGTTGGGTATCACATGATTGATGTTTTTGGGTTCAAAAAATGGCTCTGAGCACTATGTGACTTAACTTCTGAGGTCATGAGTCGCCTAGAACTTAGAACTAATTAAACCTAACTAACCGAAGGACATCACACACATCCATGCCTGAGGCAGGATTCGAACCTGTGACTGTAGCGGTCACTCGGCTCCAGACTGTAGCATTTAGAACCGCACGGCCACTCTGGCCAGCTGATGTTTTTGGGGTCCATATTGGTTTGCATGGATAAGGTCACTTTGTTCAAGATATCTCATTATGTTTGAACACAGAATATGATCTAGATTCTACAACAAATAAATGTCACAGATGTTGAATGGTAGTTTTGTGGATCACTTCTAGTACCCTTCTTGTAGATATGTGTGACCTGTGCTTTCTTCCAACTACTGGGCATGGTTCTTTGTTCACGGGATCTACAATAGATTACAGGTCAAAGAGGGCTAACTCAGCTGCAAATGCAAGATAGAATTTGATGGGGATTTCATTGGGCCCTGGAACTTTTCAGTTTTAACTATTTCCACAGTTTCTGAGCCCCACTGACACTTATACTGATTTCACTTGTCCTTCCAATGGTACAAGGTTAAAATTGCAGCAATTCTCTTAGCTTTTCCTTTGTAAAGGAACATTTAAAAACAGAGTTCAGTATTTCAGCTTTCACTTTGCTACCCTCAATTTTAGATCCTATCCTATTTTCTAGGGAATAGACACTAACATTGGTGCCACAAGCACTTTCTTATGACCAGAATTTATTTGGGTTTTGTGGAAGATCATTTGAAAATATTCTGCTGAGGTATATAACTCCCCAATATATAAGTACTGATTCAAATTAGTTATTTAAATTATAGAATGAAATTTTCATCCTGCAGGGGAGTGTGCACTCATATGAAACTTCCTGGCAGATTAAAACTGTGTGTCGGACTGAGACTTGAACTCAGGATTTTTGCTTTCCACAGAGGCAAGTACTCTACCATCAGATCCTGAGATTAAGTGTCAGTCCAGCACACAGTTTTAATCTGCCAGGAAGTTTTATTTAAATTCTATCTCTGCTGATTTTCAGGACATATACTTCATCCTTTGTTACAGCACATTGAGCAGACAGGTTGGAAAGTTCAGAAATGTTGATTGATCAAAATAATTGGTAATTGTCAGGTAAAATTCTTCATCATTATTTCTCATATTTAATATCTAGCTGTTTGTTTTTTTCTTATTTTACCATACAATATTGACACAATATCTGGATATGCAATAGTTAATGGGTTTGGTCTTGTTGTATCAATTCTAATCAAAATAATGAATAAATTTCAGTTTTCACTCTCATTATATATTCATGAAATCACTTCACAAACCTTAAATAACACTTCTTCATTGTGGTTCACACCTATAAAAACATACTTTTGAGCACTGTTATTTAGAGTTAATGTGCAGCACTCATTCAAACTTTGACCACATCTGGTCATACAACACTTCTCTCAGCTAAAACTCTCCAGCACCTAACTTACTTTACCCACAGGTAGTCCATACATTGTTAAATACAAAGAATATGACATATTTCTCAAAGATTATTACATTTCTCCATGTTTACATACTTGACTGACATTTAGATTCATCAAAGTAATCAAGAAAAAATTTTATGGACATTTTTAAAAAAATTATGGCAAATAAAAAATGATATCATAAAATGTGTGATAAAACATCATGTATCAGAAATTATACTCAGTTTGTAGAACATGATGTAGTCAGATCAGTTTCATTGCAGGTATTCAATGAAGGCTGCACAATTGCCCTCTTGACAGCAAAATGCATTTCATTCGGCATCCCTCTATGTGTGGCCCTATGCTTTTTGTTTTACACCTACAATGTAGTAGTCACTAATTCTTAGAAGTTTTTTCACAGTAACTGTATACCACAGAGAGTTGTTCCCATTACATACTGTTCTACTGGGTACATATATGTCTAGTGACTGGCCAACTATTCTTTTAAACTTCAGCCATAGTTCTACATCCTCCTGCCCTGTGCTGAAAGTTCAAAGTTCCTCATTGTGATATGACACTACAGATTTTTATTGAGTTTACTGAACATATATATCTTCCTGCTTGTTTTAGTAGTCCTTTGTGCACTGGTAGTCATTGTTGTCACAGCCATGTCATGATTATTGATATTAGTTTCAGTGTTAACATCTCCAAAGAGATCAGGTCTATTTGTTGCCATTAGTTCCAATATATTTTCATCACAAAAAGGGTTCTGAACTACCTATTGTAGTTAGCTTTCAGAAAAGGCAATTAGTATGTTTCACAGGATGTCTCACTGTTCCTACCATTAACAACACCTTCAATGTGGACATCCTCAAAGAGATCAGGTCTACTTGTTGCCATTAGACCCAATGTATTTCCATCATGCGTGGCTTTCTGAACTATTTCGTCAAGGTACTTTTCAAAGAATGCATTTAGTATGTTTCACTGTTTTATCATGCCTATCATAAACAAAACTGTAATTTTCCCTAGTTGAATGATAGATGATTAAAATCTCCACTGATGATTACAATATGACAGGGGAACTTATGTAAAAGTGGACTGAGATTTTCTCTAAGGTTTCCAGTTACATCAGAAGATGAATCAGATGGGTGACAGAAGAATTCAATTACTGTTTTATACACAGCACTGATTCAAAGTCATGCCCAATCAATCTCACACATAACTTTACTTTCTGTCTCAGTGGATTTATGTTTGTCATCTACTGCAACAAATACACCTTCACTTGCATAGTCTTTCAATATACACTTAAATTTTCCTCAAAAATCTCACTTCTATCAATTTCAGGTTTCAGTCAGATTTCTGCTCGTAGTATTATGTGAGCTTCACTGGTTTTTTTCAGGAGTGTTTTGAACTCTGTCACTTTGTCGTGAATGCTTTGGCAGTTAACCATTGTGATTTTAATATACTCACCTGTGGGAGGAATTTCTTTACAGTTGTACTTCTTGATTTGCTACAGCTACCATTATCTGGATTGGTTGGGGAGTCACCTAATCTAAAAATACCAGTTTCTTGCAGCAATTGTAGTTGGATGAAAATGGTATGGGGTGTCTTATTTATTATAGGGGCAGTTTGTGCATGTACAGTGAAACTGGAGATTAAAAAGCCATGTAATCTTGAAACTTATTTTATGCTCAAATGGTACATTTCTGGACATGGATCACTTATCAAAACTGTATCTGTGTCCCTATTACAACCCACAGAATACTATAATAGGAATTGTGAGATACCCTGAATAGACAATAGACTGTTGAGAATCATCAGGTGGATCATTCACATTGGAATTTAACATTTAGTTTCAATCTGCTAAAAAAATTGCCTGATAGCACTACAAACTGTTTATGTTACCTTAATGTATCCCTGCCTGTGTTACTGAATTATATTGTGTGATGGATGCTGCCAAACCAAAATAAGAAGTGATTTTGTACTACAAAAGAGGACACTAAAAACTACTGTTGGATTTATATTTTAGCTTGTTATGCTTTCCATATGTTACAAATAATAATTCTAGAGAAAAAAGACACTATGCAGGTTCATAATTGTAATACAGGATATAGACCAGATTTTCAGAGTGGAAACATCTCTATTATTACAGCTACTTATCTGCTAATGGTCTAGCTCAGTGATCATCAAACTGTGGACCACTGTTCTCAGCTGTGTGTTGTAATAATATGCATCAAGCCACTAACAGCCAAATCCAAAAACTCAAACAATGTTAAGTGTTTCTTAAAAACATAGCTTTCCTCCTCAGAAACAAACAAAAATACTTGGGAAGACAGTAATATTTTAATATCTGCTTACAGTATTATGGAAAGTTGCTACTCACCATATAGTAGAGACGCTGAGTCACAGATAGGGACAAAGAAATTTTCCATTGTTTAATATCTGCTTAATTGTAAGTGTTGTTGGTGAACTTAACTGTGAGCTAAGTGAAGTTGGCCACTTATCTTGGGTGCAGAAGGGTAAGTAGCATGGCCGCTGCAGAGTTACGGTAAGTGAGAGGGGAACTGTTTTATTGTTTTTCTTCCAGTACCAACAATGTTAAATTTACCAACTGCACTTGTTAGCTTAATTTCAGTACTCATCTTTTAAATTTTCAGTTTGTAGAATGGATGCTGCATTTCTCTACAATGATGAATTATACAGTCTGATATCCTTGGTATTCATTGTAGGCATTCTTGGAACAATTTAGTACTGCAATAATTCCTAAATGACGAAGCCCATGCCATAATTTTTACTTTAAATGTTTCTTTCACCAAAGATATACCCAGAAGCTGTTACAGTATTGCCGCCACAAACACTGACTAACTGACTGACAAGGCTTCTACCACTTCCATTACATAACATCACAATGAAGACTGTTACTTGTTACTTGTTAGTTCTCTACATTTCAAAGTTTATAATTAACATTATACATGTCTGTATATTTTGATCATAAACTGAAATTGCTCTTGATGCAGATTTCAGTATACAATTATATTGATGATTTAGATGCATAACATTTGTAAATATCTGATTTTAGTTGGGTTAGCGATGAATTAGAACAATTCTCTAATAACCTTTTAACTAAAGAAATTTTAATATTCCTAACATGTTCTGTGTTATAAAGTTGAGTGCTTCAAAGACAGTTCTGTGACTCCACCTAAATAACTTGGAATTCACAATACTAGCGTTTCTTCCAATCAAAATTGGACTACATAATTTAACAAGCAATATATGCTGAATTTATAATGAAAAATAGCTACTTACATTCCAAAGTTATAATTTTACACATCAAAATTAACATATAAAACAAATAATAGCAGTAATGTAACTTTAGTGTACCTCTAAAATGGTACTATAGTTCATATTTGATGCTGCATTAAAATGTTCTTAATGTAGTTTTGTATTCTGCCACATGAATAACTCATGGGCATGTGTAACCCATACTGATCAACCACTGTTGTATAAATTTTGTCACAGAAGTAACATAGACTTATTGATGTGCATTAAGCAATTGATCATCCTCAAATGTGTATGTACAGGGTGTCCAGAAAAGGGCTCCCTGATTTCAAAATTAAATATCTCGAAAACAAAAATCGATAGAGGAATGCAGTAAATGGTATGTTTATTGTGAAAGCTGTAAGAAGTTTATACAGCAGTTTGAAATAATAGTTACAAAAGCTGCTCACAGATGGCGCTGTACGCTGTACAGCTCATATCAGCATACATAAGTGAAATAATCGTACGAAAACAATCTTTGCAAACAATCACATCACAATTTTTCAAAATGTTCACCATTGGCACTAAAGAGGTGGCGCAAACGAAGAATGAAATTCACCATCACATTTCATAGTGTCTCAAACGAAATGGATTCACATACCACAGAGATCGCCGATTCAAGCTCATCCAGTGTGGCGGGTTGCTTCGGGTAGACCATGTCTTTCACTGTGCACCACAAAAAAAAGTCACAGGGAGTCAAATCCAGCGAATATGGAGGCCAATCCATGCCTGCACCAGTAAAATTTGGATATTCCAAAGCAATGACTCAATTCCTGAAGTATTCCTCAAGAAAGCGAAACACTTGTTCGGTCCGATGTGGTCGGGCTCCATCTTGCATAAACCATTCAGTACCTGGTTGATCCTCTAAAGCTAGCTGCGTGGCGACAAATTGTTCCAAAATTGCAACGTAACGTGCACCACTGACCGTTTCATGAATGAAAAAAGGGCCAATAATGCCTCTGCTGCATACTGCAGCCCACACAGTAACTTTAGGAGAATACAGGGGTTTCGCTTCACACCAATATGGCTTTTCAGAACCCCAAAATCGCCAGTTCTGCTTATTCACATATCCATTCAGGTGGAAGTGTGCTTCATCTGTAAACCAGATGCAGCCAACATCAAATCCTTCACTATCAATCATTGTGAGCATCTGATTAGCAAAGGCAACCCTTTGTTGCCCAGCTTGTATGGGTATGGACTGGTGCGTTTGAATTTTGAATGGAAACGTGTGTAGGCTCTTTCTCAGTATTTTCTGCATGCTGGAATGATTCAGACCAGTCTCAGATGCAATTCTACGGACGGATGACATTGGATTTTGCAGAATAATTCCAGAAACCGTGACGATATTTTCAGGCATAACTGCGGCTTGTTTGCGGCCTACATGCCCCACTAGATCATCAGTTATGCTGCCCGTTCGTTGAAATTTTGCAAAGAGTGTACGAATGCTTTTCGCATTGGGTCCTTTTGGAACATTAAATCTTGCTTGAAAACTTCGCCTCGTTGTTGTAGGACCCTCTTCTAACCTGTGGTACTCTAGTACAAGAAAAATGTGTTGTTCAATGGAGTACATGGTTTTAATCTCTTCCTTCAGTACGCTAACCTCCTTTCACGTTTCAATAGTGGAACTGATCGCTCTGGGCTTCGGATCACTATTTATACTAGGCATTACGTATGGCGATTACAGTGCCATCTGTAAGCAGCTTTTGTAACTATTATTTCAAACTGCTGCATAAACTTCTTACAGCTTTCACAATAAACATACCGTTTACTGCATTCCTCTATCGATCTTTGTTTAAAGGGATATTTAATTTTGAAATTCGGGAGTCCTTTTCTGGACACCCTATATCTGTAACAAGTAATATCTTTGTAGACAAGTCTAGGGAAAGAAGTCATATCACAAAACCAATAGTAAATGGGCTATCTGATCATGACATGCAGCATCTTGTGTTAAATTTTGAAACATGTCAGGATAAAAAATCTATTAAATCTGAGTACAGGAGGGTAATAAATAGGTCTAAAATTGCTCAAAGACATAGACCGGATAGTTATTTACAATACATCTGACTCAAATTGAAAATACAAAGCATTCATTAATAAAGTTGCCTCCACTTTTGAGAATTGTTTTCCCCTAAAGGTAACTTAACTCACACATAAGTCAAAAAATAAACCATCGATACACAAGAAATAAAGATCTCATTTGGGACTAAAAGGAGACTCAGCCTACTATCTAGGAACAGCTCTGAGGTCAGAATTGTAATGCATTACAAAGAATACTGCAAAATACTGAAGCAAGTAATTCAGAAATCGAAACAGCCTTGTTATGAGAAAAAGATAATTACATCAGGTAACAAAATAAAAACTGTATGGGATATTGTGAAGACAGAGACAGGTGGGGCCAGTATACGTGCGGATGGATATGGGTGTGAGTGCGAGTGTTTACCTGTCCTTTTTTCCCCCTAAGGTAAGTCTTTCCACTCCTGGGATTGGAATGACTCCTTACCCTCTCCCTTAAAATCAACATCCTTCCCCCTCCTTCCCTCTTTCCTGATGGAATTAAAAAACAAAGATGATGAGACTTACCAAACAAAAGTGCTGGCAGGTCGATAGACACACAAACAAACACAAACATACACACAAAATTCTAGCTTTCGCAACAAACAGTTGCTTCATCAGGAAAGAGGGAAGGAGAGGGAAAGACGAAAGGATGTGGGTTTTAAGGGAGAGGGTAAGAAGTCATTCCAATCCCGGGAGCGGAAAGACTTACCTTAGGGGGAAAAAAGGACAGGTATACACTCGCACACACCCACATATCCATTCACACATACAAAGACACAAGCAGACATTTGTAAAGGCAAAGAGTTTGGACAGAGATGTCAGTCGAGGCGGAAGTAAAGAGGCAAAGATGTTGACAGGTGAGGTATGAGTGGCGGCAACTTGAAATTACCAGAGGTTGAGGCCTGGTGGATAACGAGAAGAGAGGATATACTGAAGGGCATGTTCGAATCTCCCAAGTTCTGACAAGTTGGTGTTAGTGGGAAGTATCCAGATAACCCGGACAGTGCAACACTGTGCCAAGATGTGCTGGCTGTGCACCAAGGCATGTTTAGCCACAGGCTGATCCTCATTACCAACAAACACTGTCTGCCTGTGTCCATTCATGCGAATGGACAGTTTGTTGCTGGTCATTCCCACATAGAAAGCTTCACAGTGTAGGCAGGACAGTTGGTAAATCATGTGGGTGCTTTCACACGTGGCTCTGCCTTTGATCGTGTACACCTTCCGGGTTACAGGACTGGAGCAGGTGGTGGTGGGAGGGTGCATGGGACAGGTTTTACACCGGGGGTGGTTACAAGGGTAGCAGCCAGAGGGTAGGGAAGGTGGTTTGGGGATTTCATATGGATGAACTAAGAGGCTACGAAAGTTAGGTGGACGGCGGAAAGACACTCTTGGTGGAGTGGGGAGGATTTCATGAAGGATGGATCTCATTTCAGGGCAAGATTTGAGGACGTCGTATCCCAGCTGGAGAGCCACATTCAGACTCTGATCCAGTCCCGGAAAGTATCCTGTCACAAGTGGGGCACTTTTGTGGTTCTTCTGTGGGAGGTTCTGGGTTTGAAGGGATGAGGAAGTGGCTCTGGTTATTTGCTTCTGTACCAGGTCGGGAGGGTGGCTGCGGGATGCTAAAGCTGTTTTCAGGTAGTTGGTGTAATGGTTCAGGGATTCCGGACTGGAGCAGATTTGTTTGCCACGAAGACCTAGGCTGTAGGGAACGGACCGTTTGATGTGGAATGGGTGGCAGCTGTCATAATGGAGGTACTGTTGCTTGTTGGTGGGTTTGATGTGGACGGACGTGTGAAGCTGTGCATTGGACAGATGGAAGTCAACGTCAAGGAAAGTTGCATGGGATTTAGAGTAGGACCAGGTGAATCTGATGGAACCAAAGCAGTTGAGATTGGAGAGGAAATTCTGGAGTTCTTCTTCACTGTGCGTCCAGATCATGAAGATGTCATCAATAAATCTGTACCAAACTTTGGATTTGCAAGCCTGGGTAACCAAGAAGGCTTCCTCTAAGTGACCCATGAATAGGTTGGCTTACAAGGGGGCCATCCTGGTACCCATGGCTGTTCCCTTTAATTGTTGGTATGTCTGGCCTTCAAAAGTGAAGAAGTTGTGGGTCAGGATGAAGCTGGCTAAGGTAATGAGGAAACAGGTTTTAGGTAGGGTGGCAGGTGATCAGCGTGAAAGGAAGTGCTCCATCGCAGCGAGGCCCTGAACATGCAGAATATTTGTGTATAAGGAAGTGGCATCAATGGTTACAAGGATGGTTTCCGGGGGTAATAGACTGGGTAAGGATTCCAGGCATTCGAGAAAGTGGTTGGTGTCTTTGATGAAGGATGGGAGACTGCATGTAATGGGTTGAAGGTGTTGATCTACGTAGGCAGAAATACGTTCTGTGGGGGCTTGGTAACCAGCTACAATGGGGCGGCCGGGATGATTGGGTTTCTGAATTTTAGGAAGAAGGTAGAAGGGAGGGGTGCGGGGTGTTGGTGGGGTCAGGAGGTTGTTGGAGTCAGATGAAAGGCTTTGTAGGGGGCCTAAGGTTGTGAGGATTCCTTGAAGCTCTGCCTGGACCTCAGGAATGGGATTACCTTGGCAAACTTTGTATGTGGTGTTGTCTGAAAGCTGACGCAGTCCCTCAGCCACATACTCCCGATGATCAAGTACCACTGTCGTGGAACACTTGTCCGCCGGAAGAATGACGATGGAACGGCCAGCCTTCAGATCACGGATAGCTTGAGCTTCAGCAGTGGTGATTTTGGGAGTAGGATTAAGGTTTTTCATGAAGGATTGAGAGGCAAGGCTGGAAGTCAGAAATTCCTGGAAGGTTTGGTGGGGGTGATTTTGAGGAAGAGGAGGTGGGTCCTACTGTGACGGAGGATGGAACCGCTCCAAGCAGGGTTCAATTTGGATAGTGTCTTGGGGAGTTGGTTCATTAGGAGTAGGATTAGGATCAGTTTTCATTGTGGCAAAGTGATATTTCCAGCAGAGAGTACGAGTGTACAACAGTAAATCTTTGACGAGGGCTGTTTCGTTGAATCTGGGAGTGGGGCTGAAGGTACCACAACTTTAAAAATGTGTATTTAAGGAAAGAAACATAATATAACCTTCTGTTATACATCATTACAAAGAGTATTTAAAAAGGTTTTTTTTCACTCGAAAACAAATTCAGAGATGTTCAATATGGCCCCCTCCAGACACACGAGCAATATCAACCCGATACTCCAACTCGTTCCACACTCTCTGTAGCATATCAGGTGTAACAGTTTGGATAGCTGCTGTTATTTCTCGTTTCAAATCATCAATGGTGGCTGGGAGAGGTGGCCGAAACACTATATCCTTAACATACCCCCATAAGAAAAAATCGCAGGGGGTAAGATCAGGGCTTCTTGGAGGCCAGTGATGAAGTGCTCTGTCACGGGCTGCCTGGCGGCCGATCCATCGTCTCAGGTAGATGACATTCAGGTAGTTACGGACAGATAAGTGCCAATGCGGTGGCGCTCCATCCTGCTGAAATATGAATTGTTGTGCTTCTTGTTTGAGCTGAGGGAACAGCCAATCCTCTAACATCTCCAGATACTGTAGTCCAGTTACAGTAGCACCTTCGAAGAAAAAGGGACCAAAAACTTTATTGGCTGAAATGGCACAATACCAACGTTTAATACACCACCTATCAGGAGGTTTAACACCATACTTCATTCAAAATGCATGCTGAACAACTGTCGTCGATTCACTTCTGCCGTACTCAATAACACAAAAAGCTTTCTGTTGAGTGGTCGCCATCTTAGCATCAACTGACACTGACGCCTAGTCAACAGCACCTCAAGCAAACAAATGTACAACTAAATGAAACTTTATAGCTCCCTTAATTCGCCGACAGATAGCGCTTAGCTCTGCCTTTTGTCGTTGCAGAGTTTTAAATTCCTAAAGTTGTGGTATTCTTTTTGAATCACCCTGTATAACTAACCATACGAAACTGCTGGCAGGTCGATAGAAACACAAACAGACACATACATACACACAAAATTCAAGCTATCATAACAAACTGTTGCCTCATCAGGAAAGAGGGAAGGAGAGTGAAGGACGAAAGGAAGTGGGTTTTAAGGGAGAGGGTAAGGAGTCATTTCAATCCCGGGAGTGGAAAGACTTACCTTAGGGGGAAAAAAGAACGGGTATACACTCGCAAACACACACATATCCATCCACACATATACAGACACAAGCAGACATATTTAAATATGTCTGCTTGTGTCTGTATATGAGTGGATGGATATGTGTGTGTGTGCGAGTGTATACCCGTCCTTTCTTCCCCCTAAGGTAAGTCTTTCCGCTCCCGGGATTGGAATTACTCCTTACCCTCTCCCTTAAAACCCACTTCCTTTCGTCTACCCTCTCCTTCCCTCTTTCCTGATGAGGCAACAGTTTGTTGCGAAAGCTTGAATTTTGTGTGTATGTATGTGTCTGTTTGTGTTTCTATCGACCTGCCAGCGCATTCGTATGGTAAGTCACATCATCTTTGTTTTTAAATATATTTTTCCCGCATGGAATGTTTCCCTCTATTATATTGATATCATTAATTTGAACCCAACAATTACGTTTGTTATTGTCACTGTTGCATTTTGAAATCTTTTCTGTCATCTTATTTTCTCTTTCTATTTTTGCCAGTAGTTTCTCTTTGTATTCACCTTCTCCTTTTTACCATAATCTGCTATACAATTTTATCCCGCCTATATATACTCAATAATACGTAACCCACTTCCAAACCATAACCAAAAAAATGTTTTTGCCGCTTTCAACACTACCGCCGCTATAAAATCCACCATTTCTAGTTCACAAACAGTTCCTTTCACCTTTACGTCTTTAAATATGTCTGCTTGTGTCTGTATATGTGTGGATGGATATGTGTGTGTGTGCGAGTGTATACCCGTCCTTTTTTCCCCCTAAGGTAAGTCTTTCAGCTCCCGGGATTGGAATGACTCCTTACCCTCTCCCTTAAAATCCACTTCCTTTCGTCTTTCCCTCTCCTTCCCTCTTCCCTGATGAGGTAACAGTTTGTTGTGAAAGCTTGAATTTTGTGTGTATGTATGTGTCTCTTTGTGTTTCTATCGACCTGCCAGCGCTTTCGTATGGTAAGTCACATCATCTTTGTTTTTAAATATATTTTTCGCGCGTGGAATGTTTCCCTCTATTATAACCATATATATATATATATATATTATATATATATAAAAAACAAAGATTATGTGACTTACCAAACGAAAGTGCTGGCACGTCGATAGACACACAAACAAACACAAACATACACACAAAATTCAAGCTTTCGCAACAAACTGTTGCCTCATCAGGAAAGAGGGAAGGAGAGGGAAAGACGAAAGGATGTGGGTTTTAAGGGAGAGGGTAAGGAGTCACTCCAATCCCGGGAGCGGAAAGACTTACCTTAGGAGGAAAAAAGGACAGGTATACACTCGCACACACACACATATCCATCCACACATACAGACACAAGCAGACATATTTAAAGACAAAGAGTTTGGGCAGAGATGTCAGTCGGGGCAGAAGAGTAGAGGCAAAGAAGTTGTTGAAAGACAGGTGAGGTATGAGTGGCGGCAACTTGAAATTAGCGGAGATTGAGGCCTGGCGGATGACGAGAAGAGAGGATATACTGAAGGGCAAGTTCCCATCTCCGGAGTTCGGATAGGTTGGTGTTGGTGGGAAGTATCCAGATAACCCGGACGGTGTAACACTGTGCCAAGATGTGCTGGCTGTGCACCAAGGCATGTTTAGCCACAGGGTGATCCTCATTACCAACAAACACTGTCTGCCTGTGTCCATTCATGCCAATGGACAGTTTGTTGCTGGTCATTCCCACATAGAATGCATCACAGTGTAGGCAGGTCAGTAGGTAAATCACGTGGGTGCTTTCACATGTGGCTCTGCCTCTGATCGTGTACACCTTCCGGGTTATAGGACTGGAGTAGGTGGTGGTGGGATGGTGCATGGGACAGGTTTTGCATCGGGGGCGGTTACAAGGATAGGAGCCAGAGGGTAGGGAAGGTGGTTTGGGGATTTCATAGGGATGAACTAACAGGTTACGAAGGTTAGGTGGACGGCGGAAAGACACTCTTGGCGGAGTGGGGAGGATTTCATGAAGGATGGATCTCATTTCAGGGCAGGATTTGAGGAAGTCGTATCCCTGCTGGAGAGCCACATTCAGAGTCTGGTCCAGTCCCGGAAAGTACCCTGTCACAAGTGGGGCACTTTTGTGGTTCTTCTGTGGGGGATTCTGGGTTTGAGGGGACGAGGAAGTGGCTCTGGTTATTTGCTTCTGTACCAGGTCGGGAGGGTAGTTGCGGGATGCGAAAGCTGTTTTCAGGAAAAAAATAATACAGAAGCAAATAACCAGAGCCACTTCCTCGTCCCCTCAAACCCAGAATCCCCCACAGAAGAACCACAAAAGTGCCCCACTTGTGACAGGATACTTTCCGGGACTGGACCAGACTCTGAATGTGGCTCTCCAGCAGGGATACGACTTCCTCAAATCCTGCCCTGAAATGAGATCCATCCTTCATGAAATCCTCCCCACTCCGTCAAGAGTGTCTTTCCGCCGTCCACCTAACCTTCGTAACCTGTTAGTTCATCCCTATGAAATCCCCAAACCACCTTCCCTACCCTCTGGCTCCTATCCTTGTAACCGCCCCCGATGCAAAACCTGTCCCATGCATCCTCCCACCACCACCTACTCCAGTCCTGTAACCCGGAAGGTGTACACGATCAGAGGCAGAGCCACGTGTGAAAGCACCCACGTGATTTACCAACTGACCTGCCTACACTGTGATGCATTCTATGTGGGAATGACCAGCAACAAACTGTCCATTCTCATGAATGGACACAGGCAGACAGTGTTTGTTGGTAATGAGGATCACCCTGTGGCTAAACATGCCTTGGTGCACAGCCAGCACATCTTGGCACAGTGTTACACCGTCCGGGTTATCTGGATACTTCCCACCAACACCAACCTATCCGAACTCCGGAGATGGGAACTTGCCCTTCAGTATATCCTCTCTTCTCGTCATCCGCCAGGCCTCAATCTCCGCTAATTTCAAGTTGCCGCCACTCATACCTCACCTGTCTTTCAACAACTTCTTTGCCTCTACACTTCTGCCCCGACTGACATCTCTGCCCAAACTCTTTGTCTTTAAATATGTCTGCTTGTGTCTGTATGTGTGGATGGATATGTGCGTGAGTGCTAGTGTATACCTGTCCTTTTTTCCCCCTAAGGTAAGTCTTTCCGCTCCCGGGATTGGAATGACTCCTTACCCTCTCCCTTAAAACCCACTTCCTTTCGTCTTCCCCTCTCCTTCCCTCTTTCCTGATGAGGCAACAGTTTGTTGCGAAAGCTTGAATTTTGTGTGTATGTTTGTGTGTCTATCGACCTGCCAGCGCTTTTGTTCGGTAAGTCACCTCATCTTTGTTTTTTATATATATATATATATATATATATATATATATATATATATATATATATATATATCTAAAAACAAAGATGATGTGACTTACCAAATGAAAGTGCTGGCAGGTCGACAGACACACAAACAAACACAAACATACACACAAAATTCAAGCTTTCGCAACAAACTGTTGCCTCATCAGGAAAGAGGGAAGGAGAGGGAAAGACGAAAGGATGTGGGTTTTAAGGGAGAGGGTAAGGAGTCATTCCAATCCCGGGAGCGGAAAGACTTACCTTAGGGGGAAAAAAGGACGGGTATACACTCGCACAAACACACATATCCATCCACACATATACAGACACAAGCAGACATATTTAAAGGTCTTTAAAGGTCTTTAAATATGTCTGCTTGTGTCTGTATATGTGTGGATGGATATGTGTGTTTGTGCGAGTGTATACCCGTCCTTTTTTCCCCCTAAGGTAAGTCTTTCCGCTCCCGGGATTGGAATGACTCCTTACCCTCTCCCTTAAAACCCACATCCTTTCGTCTTTCCCTCTCCTTCCCTCTTTCCTGATGAGGCAACAGTTTGTTGCGAAAGCTTGAATTTTGTGTGTATGTTTGTGTTTGTTTGTGTGTCTGTCGACCTGCCAGCACTTTCATTTGGTAAGTCACATCATCTTTGTTTTTAGATATATATTTCCTACGTGGAATGTTTCCCTCTATTATAACCATATATATATATATATATATATATATATATATATATATATATATATATATATATATATATATATATATAGAGGGAAACATTCAACGTGGGAAAAATATATCTAAAATCAAAGAAGATGTGACTTACCAAACGAAAGCGTTGGCAGGTTAATAGACACACAAACATACACACAAAATTCTAGCTTTCGCAACCAATGGCTGCTTCATCAGGAAAGAGGGAAGGAGAGGGAAAGACGAAAGGATGTGGGTTTTAAGGGAGAGGGTAAGGAGTCATTCCAATCTCGGGAGCGGAAAGACTTACCTTAGGGGGAATTTGGCCCAAACTCTTTGCCTTTACATATGTCTGCTTGTGTGTGTGTATGTGCAGATGGATATGTGTGTGTATGCGAGTGTATACCTGTCCTTTTTTCCCCCTAAGGTAAGTCTTTCCGCTCCCGGGATTGGAATGGCTCCTTACCCTCTCCCTTAAAACCCACATCCTTTCATCTTTCCCTCTCCTTCCCTCTTTCCTGATGAAGCAGCTGTTGTTTGCGAAAGCTAGAATTTTGTGTGTATGTTTGTGATTGTTTGTGTGTCTATCAACCTGCCAGCGCTTTCGTTTGGTAAGTCACATCTTCTTTGTTTTTTTGCTGACCTCATAAAGTAGACAAAATAGCCATGTAAAGGACTGTAGCATTTATACAGATAATGTTGAATATATGTCGGCAATTTTTCCATTCTCCTAATTCTGAAGTAATTAGAATTCTCACAAAAAAACATTGTTACTGAAATAGAATTCCATGTTTAGGCAAATAAACTAGTGTAATTCAATAGAAATTATTGCTCCATCTAAAAGCACTAGTAAAAAAGAATGTCTATCCACTATTCAGGTACTCAGAAATGTAAGTCTTTCACTGTAAATTATGAAACTACCGGAAACAACAGTAGCTAACTTCAGTTTTAATTATTACAGACTTACAAAAGAGAGGCTCCTGGAAGCCATTTTAGCCAGTCTCTAGAAGATAAGAAACAAGTAACATCTGTGTCCAAAAGTGTACTTTATATGAGTTATCATAAGTTGGAAGTCAGGAACTGTGTGTTTGAGAGTACATTCAGTGACTGTTTTTAATGATTGCCTGTGAACTGGTAATTAATTTCAGAAACTGTGTAAATCTTCAATAATGCCTCCTGCTAACTCTAGCAACTGGGTTAAACTGTGAACTGTTTTGTGACCTCCATCACTTTATTGCTTTGCACACCATGTTACATACTGATATAACTCTTAGACTTCAAGGACAGTGATTTAGTGACTGTGTTAAGTATCTGTTTGCCACACATGAACTTATCTGACACTTCAGTGTTAGGTTACAGCACTCAGTCACATCATATGAAATCTGCTGAGTATATTATGCACATAGCGCTTTTACTGTACTGCAGTTAACCCTTGAGTGGGCATGCTGATTTTCATAACACAAGCAGGTGCGCAGCATACTTTATACACATGGAAAGATATTTGTCTTTATGTTACCAAAGTAAACATGTATGAGCAGAATCACAGTCTAATCTTAGTTTACTCAAACACTGTTAAAATAAACTTTTATTATAGGAATTATAAGAGCTAAGTCACCTTTTAATTAAACAATGGCGGAATAAATTTTCATTGTAGCACTCTGTTGCCATGTACAAGTGTTACTACACAGTATGACCAACTTGGAGCATTTACGAGTGCAGTTGTAACAGATTCTTGTACATCAGACACTTATTTTATAACTACTTATCTCATAGGTAATTGCTTCATTTGGAGGTTTCCCACTAATTGGTGTTAGTTAACAGAATAGTAATTATGGCTGTATAGGAATGTAAAGTTTTACTCATACAAAATTTAATGAATTAAATCTAGGCCATTCATTTGATAAAACTGATGCCTCTATTCACCTAAAAATGATAGGTTGATTATCCTTTAAGTAAGTAAATTAATAAATGCAAATTAACAAAATAAATTATTGCAATGTTAAAACATGTAATTTACAGTCTTAATAGAAATAGATTCTTTCCTGTAATTCTTGAGTTTGTCCCAACGTATTTGATAATCAAAATATCCACGGGTGTACTGCCGGTCTACAGTGTCCAACGGGCACAATATTTCAGTGATCATACATGTCGCCATCATCAGGGGAACTGATGGACTGAGCTCCTGTGAACATGCTGGCATGGAGATCTGTACACTATGGCTGCTCAGAGGGAACTGGGTTTGGTCGTGGCGGCGGCCGATTTAAATACCCTCCGCCCTCGGCGCGCTACCTCTGCTGTCCGCGGCCTGCGCCACGGTCGCGCAGTGGAACAGATTGCAACGGCGTCTGAGATGACGTCGGAGTGTTGGCTCTGCCCACCGTGGTCATCACAACTTGGCCTCTCTAACAATGCTTTCCCAGTATCTCAATGTCTGTACCAGAATCCTCGTGCGTTCATACTCCATAGTGTGATTTTCTGACAAACAATGTTCAGCGACCGCCGACTTGCTCAGATACATCAGTTGAGTGTGCCTCTGGTGTTCACGGCATCAATCCTCAATGGTACGCATCATCTGACCAATATATGACTTGCCACATTGACACGGAATCTGGTACACGCCGGCCTTCCTCAAACCGAGGTCATCTTTGGTGCTCCCCACCAGTGCATGAGTTTTATTCGGAGGACAAAACACAGTTCCGACCCGGTGTTTCTTCAAAATGCGGAAGATTTTCCCTGAGAGTGCACCTCTATTTGGAATAAATGCAGTGCCTACCTCTTCCATCGTGATTTCATCCATCTCCACAGGTTGTCCTGTAGTGGTTGGGCGGAGAGCATGTTGAATCTGCCACTCTGAGTACCCATTTTTACAAAATACAGTTCTCAGATGTTCCAATTCCTGGGGTAGACTCTCTGTGTCAGAGATAGTGCACGCCCTATGTACTAGAGTTTTAAGTACCTCATTCCTCTGTGAAGGGTGGTGGCAGCTGTCTTTGTGCAAATACAGATCAGTGTGCATTGTCTTCCGATACACGCCATGACCTAGGGTGCCGTCAGCCCTTCTCTTGACCAAGACGTCAAGGAAAGGTAATTTACCCTCCATTTCAGTCTCCATAGTGAATTTGATGTTGGGGTGTATGGAGTTTAGATGTGTAAGGAAGTCAAAGAGTTTATCCATACCATGTGGCCAGATGATGAACGTGTTGTACACGTAACGGAAAAAGCAAGTAGGTTTCCATCCGGATAATGACAGGGCTTCCTCCTCAAAGTTCTCCATGTACAAATTCTCTACAACCGGTGAGAGTGGGCTACCCATCGTGACTCCTTCCGTTTGTTCGTAGTATTCTCCATTAAAAGAAAATACGTGGAAGTCAAGACATGCCTCAAAATCGACAGAATTATGGATGTGATGAGGGCATTTACCCACATAAGGACTTAATATTCCCGTCAGGTATTTGGCCAACAAATATGTAGGTGCCCTGATGTTATTTCACTTTTTAATTCTTTATCTCTTGATATTTAACAGTAACATACATATATAAATAACAGAAATTAAAATTAATACAAAAAATAATTACCCTAACTACGGTGATCTTTTGTCACTGAGCGGCCAAATCAACCATTTTATGTTCTCTTTCTTCACATGCAAAACAATCTTATGTCAATTTTTGCAAAATTGGATTTTTCTTAACACACCCTTCCAAAATCACTGAGCTAAACTACAAATTACTACAATTTTACTTTCTGTAAAGAATCAAAGGAAAAGAATGCTATAGAAGAAAGTTACAATCTTGACAGAACAAAAATTTATTTGAATGAGATTTTACCTTAAAGATACACAATTTGTCATACACTGGATTGTTTGACTATTTCCACATTGTGGTACAGTACATCGGATGTATATGAAATAGAAATACAAATTTTATATTAGGAATTGCAATTGAAATTTTTACATACTTTTATTCTTATTCTTTTCCTTATTATTATTCTTAGTCACTTGAGCAGCTTTAACTATGGTATTTTACAAATATGGGCGGGTATGATCATGGAATTATGGAAATTTGTGCTTCGGTTAGTGTAAATTGTAATGGATGTAAAATAAGCTTAAGTATATTCATATATTTAATTCAATTTAATTTTAATTTTATTTAATTTAACATTCCACTAGAACTACTGATAGCCTTGGGAGAGCCAGACCTGACAAAACTCTATCATCTGGTGAGCAAGATGTATGAGGCAGGCAAAATACCCTCAGACTTCAAGAAGAATAGAGTAATTCCAATCGCAAAGTAAGCAGGTATTGACAGATGTGAAAATTACTGAACTATCAGTTTAATAAGTCATGGCTGCAAAATACTAACACAAATTCTTTACAGACGAATGGAAAAACTAGTAGAAGCTGACCTTGGGGAAGATCAGTTTGGATTCCGTAGAAATATTGGAACACATGAGGCAATACTGACCCTACGACTTATCTTGGAAGCTAGATTAAGGCAAGGCAAACCTACATTTATAGCATATGTAAACTTAGAGAAAGCTTTTGACAATGTTGACTGGAATATTCTCTTTCAAATTCTAAAGGTGGCAGGGGTAAAATACAGGGAACGAAAGGCTATTTACAATTTGTACAGAAACCAAATGGCAGTTATAAGAGTTGAGGGGCATGAAAGGGAAGCAGTGGTTGGGAAGAGAGTGAGACAGGGTTGTAGCCTCTCCCCGATGTTATTCAATCTGTATATTGAGCAAGCAGTGAAGGAATCAAAAGAAAAATTCGGAGTAGGTATTAAAATCCATGGAGAAGAAATAAAAACCTTGAGGTTCGCCGATGACATTGTAATTCTGTCAGAGACAGCAAAGGACTTCGAAGAGCAGTTGAACAGAATGGAAAGCATCTTGAAAGGGGGATATAAGATGAATATCAACAAAAGCAAAATGAGGATAATGGAATGTAGTCGAATTAAGTCAGGAGATGCTGAGGGTATTAGATTAGTAAATGAGACACTTAAAGTAGTAAAGGAGTTTTGCTTTTTGGGGAGCAAAATAACTGATGATGGTGGAAGTAGAGAGGATATGAAATGTAGACTGACAATGGCAGGGAAAGCGTTTCTGAAGAAGAGAAACTTGTTAACATCGAGTATTGATTTAAGTGTCAGGAAGTCGTTTGTGAAAGTATTTGTATGGAGTGTAGCATTTTTGGAAGTGAAACATGGACGATAAATAGTTTGGACAAGAAGAGAATAGAAGCTTTCGAAATGTGGTGCTACAGAAGAATGCTGAAGATTAGATGGGTAGATCACATAACTAATGAGGAGGTATTGAATAGGATTGGGGAGAAGAGAAGTTTGTGGCACAACTTGACTAGAAGAAGGGATTGATTGGTAGGACATGTTCTGAGGCATCAAGGGATCACCAATTTAGTATTGGAGGGCAGCGTGGAGGGTAAAAATCGTAGAGGGAGACCAAGAGATGAATACACCAAGCAGATTCAGAAGGATGTAGGTTGCAGTAGGTACTGGGAGATGAAGAAGCTTGCACAGGATAGAGTAGCATGGAGAGCTGCATCGAACCATTCTCAGGACTGAAGACCACAACAATAACAACAACATTCATATATTTATAATAATTGAGTAATTGAATAAATATTTGATCACTAAGCAGAATTTCTTCAACTTAATGTATTCTTATTACTGTTGATTTTTCATTTTTGAATATGAGCATGAGACTGGTTATTTTTATTACTTAAATACCACACACAACTATTAGTATATGGATTAATTAGAGGTATCACTTCTTATCATTAACTAAAAGTAAATGAATTAAGTGTTTCACACACAACACTTTTTAATTCATTCTACTCTTTTTTACCTTTTATTGCTTGAAGTGAAGGTCAGTAGACTTGTAGCGTGCTGAAATGTGTTTAATTCGTGTTTTTGTAATCTCAAGGAAATTTCTAACTAGCTTCTCATCTCGCAAGAGAATCAGAATGATTTAATTTAATCTTATTAGTATCATGTTGGCATCATAAAAAAATGTAGTAAAAAAATTTATAACATTCATAAATTAGGAATTTGTGATTGCTACTACGAAATGAAAACAGAAATGTTAAATTAAACATTTACAATTTGACAAAATAAGTTTTTTGTACTGAAACCTAACATTTTTGTGAATAATCCTCACATTTTGAAGATAACAAAGAATTATGCCATATTTTGGTGAAATACTTGGAAGTTATAATCATCTTAGCTCAGTTTTGGAGCAAAAGAATTAACAATTCCTAATATGATCCTATCAGTAGTCACAATTGGCCATAAAATGGAATGATCAAATAAATTCCTAATAGGAATACAAGTTTAGTTCATTTGACCAAAATGGAAGAAAATAGGAGCCTGATAGCATATGATGCTGTCAGAAAGGCAGGCAATTAAAGAAGAAGAAGAGAAGAGAAAAAAGATATTCATGCATTCTTATATGCAACAAAACAGATAATAATGGTATGCCACTTACATTATCCTGGGTGTACATATTCACTGACTTCGAGTGCAGCACATTGACTTAGTGCTTAAATCATATTTTTAAATATTAATACTTTTTAGAAAAAGAATATAGTATGTTATTACGTTGTGGGCAGGGTACAATATTATAAGGGTGGACGTAATAAAATGGAGAAATGATAACAGATCCTACTAAAATAATTATCAAGAAAAGAGGTAAGTACATCATTGCAAGCCAGTCATTTTGCAGTGAAGAACAGTTACAGAAATCAGGGTAGATGTAGAAAAGGAAGGCAAAATTCAGGTCACTGACACCACAATAGACACAATAGATAAACAGAGTTGATTGTGATAAAGCATTTTGGGATTTCATGCTGACAGAAATGGGTGGAGTTACTAGTCAAGCAAAAATAAATTTTATTTTAGTGCAAATGATTTGACTAACTTATTTGATGAGAGCTGTGTGATTAGTAAGAGTAACCTTTATGATGATGTTGATGAGTATGGTTTAGTTAGCTTATTTTGTGATGATGAATTTTCAGTATTGCCTGAAAAAGTTATGGAGGAAAGCAAGGATCATATATCTAAATTGAATTATGTTTATGTGCCTGCTGACACAAGTTGTGGTACTTTTGATAATGACTGAGATGTGGAGACATGTGTAGTTAAAATTGAAGTTCTTGTAGGTGCAGATGATGATACTAATGATTATGAGTATTTTGGGATTATTGATGCTGATGCAGATGATGTATTTTATTATGAATTAGATGGTATGGCTTATGTGGAAGTTCTAGAAAATGATATGAGCAGTCGAATGGTAGGATATGATGATTTGAATTCAGAAAAATGGGTACATGGAAATCAGTTAATATCCACTGAGGTCAGTGAAATATTACTTGGTTGTTACAGTAAGAAGGATCAAGATAAGCTAATTAATGATAAGATACTGAAAGTATTGGAAGAGAATGAGGAGTCTAGAGGAAAAGGGGATTACTGTTATGGTATTAAATGCACACACACACTAGTTGTAGGCTATCTTTAAGTACTTTACAACCTAAGTTAGGAAATGAGGTTCAAGAAAATGCTGATTTAAACTGTAGGGATAATGAAGATGATTTATTGGCAGAAGAGGATGGAAGTAATAAGCATGAAATACTCGGTAGTCCCTATATTGAAATATATGAAATACATGAAATTTGAAGGAAGTTTGTCTATTGGACATTGGTAGCCTGGTAAATGGTGTGCCTGGTAAATCAAGAGATAGATTAAAGAACGCTGAACAGGATACTGAATTTCCAATTACTGGTGTTCTAATAAAAGGAGACACTGGTAAACTTAGTAAATTAATCAGTAGGCAAGCATTTATTTCATTTACTGTCAGTAGTGTTCTATTTGAACAAGGATGTCTGGTAATAACAGGCCTGAATGAACACATGTTATTAGGGATGGATTGGAAGTGAAAGTTAATGCTAAGTTTGATTGTTTAAATATGAAGTTAAATTTTATTGAAACAAAATCTGGTGTTCATGGTGAATCTAAGATATACATAATGTTTGATTAGAATTGTAGCAATAATTTAAGAGGAGTGGAAGTATTTGTTGTCTGAAATTATTTAGCTGAAGATAACGTGTATTTTGATAACCAGGTGGTTGGTGAAGACTTTTCTCAATCACTAATAGACAAACTTAATGCAGCAGGCAATTTAAGTAGTGATGAAATGTGTGACTTGGGGACCTGTGGAAATATAATAGCATTTTCAGCAACAAGCCAGGAACCGTAAAAGATTTCATGTGTAAGTTATAATTGAGATCACATGAATCATTTTTCAATATGTTGTATGGAGTACCTATTTGTAAGAGGAAGGTTGTGAAAAGGAGTTGGAGAAATTGCAGAGCTGGGGTATAACAGAAAGGTATGGTAGTCAGTACAACAATCCTATGGTTGTAGTGGCTAAGAAAGATGGTGGGGTTAGAATAGTACTTGACTCTCAACATTTATAAATTTTTGGAAAATGAAACTGATCATCCAGAATCAATGGAGGAATTTTTATACAAACTTCATGATGCAAATTATTTTACAAGTTTTGATTTGACATCAGGATTTCATCAGATTACTTTAGAACCCAATTATAGGTAATATACTGCATTTTTGTATTGTGGGAAAAGTATTCAATGCTGTTTAGTACTTTTTGGATTAAACTTCTCAGTTGCTGAATCTATCAGGACTTTGGATTTTGTTTTAGGAAGTGAGTTACTTTCAAAATTAATCATTTATGCGGATGACTTTCTGGTAGTCAGTAAAACTTGGGATGAACATATGGAAATTCCAAAAGCAGTTGCAATAAAATTTAGGCAGGGGGTATGATATTGAAATTGAACAGATTTAAATTTGGAGTAAAAGAAGTAAAATTTCTTGGGCACTCTATTAATAAGGAAGGAATTTTGCCTGATAAAGACATATTGTTGGCCATTGCAGATTTCCCCAAACTTAAATCAAAGAAGGAAAAAGCTAAAAGTAAGAAAGTTATTCAGTGTTTTACTAATGATTATTTTAGGAATGTTGGCAAACCACATGCTTTACTGTCTGATAATGGAAGTCAGTTCACATCCCATACATGGTAGGAATTTATTAACAATGAGAACATTAAGCATATTTTAATATCTGTGTATTCACAATCCTACAGACGGCTATATGAGGGAAACTGGTCAGTTGTGCAGAACAAACTGTTCCAAGGATCATATGAACCAGTACACTTATGTAAGTTAGTTTGAAGACATTCTACATGGTTTGCAACATACTATAGCTGGTTTCACACCATATGAATTTCATTTTAATCAGAAACCTGCTAACTTACTAGGTGGATTGATTGAGTTTCCAACTTATGCAGAGGTAACTGCTGATGAGAGGGATGATGTGGTGAAGAAAAATATGGAGTTATATCATAGAAAGAGGAAGAAGAAGCAGGACAAAAATCATAAAGTTACACAGTTTGAAACAGGAGTCCTTGTGTTGACTAAAAGTTACAAAAAGTCAAAAGCAATTAACAAGGAAACAAAAGAAAATCTTCGATATATACATTGGACCATTCATGATATTAGAGATACCACATCCAAATACATTTACATTAATTTATCCAAAGTCACGTAAGCTATTTGGTTTAAGAAATATCACACAGCTGAAGCCGTATGTTCATATTTTATCAACTCTCAGGGGGGCACACTCTCTGTTTGTACTATGTGTCTGGCAAACACAAGGGCTCCAGCTAGTGTAGTATCTACTTCAACACCATTATACATTAGTACTACATTCACACACATTCATAAACGCTTGTATGCTCTGGTTTTATGCTGAATTTGATTATCTACTTAGTTCATGATATTGATGTTTGATGATGCGAGGTACAACAATTTGCTTCATACAGTCTACTTTGATGATATTTTCTGAGGTTTAATATGATCATCCCTCAGGGAGGTATACTCTCTGTGTGTACCATGTGTCTGGCAATCAAAATGGCCCAACTAATGTAGTATCTGCTTCAACATCTTTATATTTTGGTACTACATTCCTTATTTACACCATTTACACTTAGTTTCTAGTCACATGTTTCAATCAATTCTGGGTGTATGAAGTGCTTTGCTGATTTGAAAATCATATCTTATCTCATTTATACTGACATGAAGTGACTATAATATGGATTTTGAAGAGAAGTATAGCCAACTGGATAATACACATGCATTTGTCTACTTAACACTTTAGTTGATCAGCAGGAAGTATGGTATAATTTTGGTCATTTATATGACATTTGGTATTATTTCACATCCTTATGATTTTATGATTATTCAGCATCATGTAAATCTGAAATAATTTCTATTTATATGATTGAATGTTCAGCATGATTATTATGGAGTATTTTAGCGACAGTCAACATAACCTATATTGCATACACATAGCCTGCTGTTTGAAGTTTATACATGACACATTTCTATGGATTACAATGATTTACTTATTATTTACTTTATGTTGACTACAATGAATCCTATTGCTCTGTGGTATATCTGGTGTTGTCTTTGAAAGCTTTTGATTAACATGATTTAGGAGTATTCTGCTTGCTGTTGTCCTAGGGAAACAATAGTATTATTAATGGATTTTGGCTGCATGGTTACAGATGACCACAGTCAGTAGATGGCATCAAACAGATAGGAAATATTTTGGTTGTTGCTCTGGCTGGACATCAACCGTTTCTTTGACAGACCAATTACTTATGGAATTTAAGCTATGTTTCAGTATGTCAAGTGTATTACTCTGCTCTGCATTATGCTTGTGCTTTTGTCTATATGTGTTTCTGTATATGTTTCATGTCATGTTTTCTATATTGGTTGTTAGCATTCATCGTATAAGTTCTTTAGTAATTTGATGGTCAACATTGTCATGTGGTATTTTGAAACTCATCTGAATCGTTTACATTTTATTCACATGACCATCTGACAAACGTATTTCTGTTACATAAAATTTCTTATGTATAACTTATGCATACATATATATTCTGTTTTCTCTCTCAATTCAACCTCCATGTTCGAGTTTGCCACAGATTCTTTCACATCAGCCTTGTTGAACCACTTTTGTCGAGATACGCTTTCACATCAATGTCATGATATCATTTTTTTTCCCACAACTGTTTGTTTTTGTTCAGGATTCTATTGAATACTTACATTGCTTTCTGTATTGAATCATTTAAGTGCCAACATATGTATTTATCTTCAAACAACCATTTGTACAGTATGAAATAATTAGATAGTGACTGAACGTTGCCTACAGAATTATTTTTGCTACATTTTAATGCAATATGAACATGAATAATTATGTTTATCTGGAAGATTTTTCCATACTTGACATGAGTTTTAATCATTGTCTGTTGTCTGTTAGACATTTCATGTGAGCAAAACCTCACTATACCCCACGAACCCCATTTAATAATCTTCTGTTTCTGTGACCAGGATAAAATACTTCAGTTCCTATTTCCTGGGATGGAAAGTCATAATTTTCAGGTCTGTTAGATAGTTGCAAACACAGGCCTTGAACATTTTGTCTGGAACTTGAAATCCCACATTGCACTGATTTGCATATTTATATAATTATTCCTTATGGATTTTGAGATTTGAGATAATTGGTAATGAACTTTCTTACCGATTAGTACCCACCAGTTTGGATTTTTCAGATTGATCCAATCATCACAAATGTAGGCCTTGAACATTTTTAGTTTGGTCTGAGGTCTCTCATGCCAAATTATAGTATCATGTAGTGTTGATTTCTATATCCATAATGATTTTCTTCAAATACGATTTGTTTTGTGGCCTTACAGTCACTTGTTCCAATCAAATTTCCTATGACTGAATGAACTCTGTACGGTACTATGCACTACATCTATCTCATTTAACAGACTGGAGGGAATTTTCCTTGGCGTTTTCTATCACATACTTTAAATTAGTGTTCTTCTATGATTTTATGTAGGATAACTCTTGAATCTGATTTGTCATTCATGGGCACAAATATAACTTTTTATTTGGTATATTAGCTTAGATGTTATGTTGTCAACTTGAATTTTGCTTTGTCACCCTGTATTTTATAAACAGAACAACTCACTACATCATACAGCTCAACAGACTCCTGAATTTTAAGTTACACTGTGATTAGATTAACAATTATGGGATGTATGTATATACAAGTAAACTAATTATGATCTTGCGCTGTTGCAAATTTGAAATGTACTGAGGAAGGAGTTGGAACAAAGTGATGTGCAGTGGAGTATGGTAAAACACAGCACCCTATACAGATATACAGTTTACTACATTTGATAAACTCATAGAAGTGAGGGGCACAGCAGTTGCGATGACAAGGGAGCTATTCTGAGAAACAATTAATTTTGTTTACTGATGTACATTCACACTTATTTGAGGACACTAATATAGATGTGATCACTCTGACCATTAAATTTGGAAGATGATAAATTTCCCTAGTCTATTGAAATTCTGACACTGAATCAGTTTGATACAGCATCTAACTTCTGGAATTCTGGCTGATACATGTCCTTCTCTCTCTCTCTCTCTCTCTCTCTCTCTCTCTCTCTCTTTCCTTTTTTTTTTTTTTTTTTTTTTTTTTTCCATGCTAACATTTTTTCTAGAGGTAAGACACAATATTTCAGGTAATAATACATGAACAGTTGAAAATAGTGATAAGGAATCTCATAGTACATTCAATGGAAAATGGAGTGCGTAACAAGGACACCATGATGATAAAACTGAAATTTTATATGCTTGTATCTTTGTTGTATTTCATCTTGCATATGAGAAATTTGGCTAACTAAACTTTATGTATAAAATGCGTTTTTCACACATACTAATTGTCAAATTGTTTGCCTGTTGCATTAATCATGATTATATTCCCTTCATTTTAGCCAGAGATTTAGAAGAGTTTTGTCTCTCTGTGATAGTCAAAACTCTTCGGAGGGGATTTAGTAATACCACAACATCTTTTGGGACCCTGTATCCCCTGCCAACCTCATCTGCATTCTCCCAAAGGGGGCATATGTGTAATGTCAGTAACATGCGCTAATTTACACTGTTGCTTTGACTTTGACTTTTCTGATTATCTGGAATGAAATATACCAAAGATTTTTTGTGCAGCAGAATAGTAACTTGCACTAATTTAAGCTACTGCTTTGACATTGTGTATGTTGGGCCTCATCACTATACAGAATGTGTGATGAAGTAACTGGGATAATTTTACTTCCTCTCATGTTTTGCCATCTGCCTACTTAAATTTGTCTTCTCAGTTTTAACTAATTACCATTATCATATGCAAATATAAATTGCATTTTCAAATAAGAGAAAGGTTGGCCCTCAGTTTTAAAGAATTTAACACCAGATCTCACTTTGTGCTTAGTTTTAGGTATGTAATTGATTTTCTAATTTATTTTGACTATTCCTAGGGAGTATCTTTTGTTACAGGATGAAATCAGTAATTGTTTAGCGACTTAAATTCTATCATTGACTTATAAACAAATATAAATTCTGTACTAACTGTAAACATTTTCAAGAAGAAATATTAGTAATCTTAAAGTATTTATTTGGCTCTATTCAAAAACATGTTAGCAAAGCCAGCCCTTAATTCAATCCAAAGTAATTAACAGTTTTGTCAAAAGTATTGTTTGCATAACTATATTTGTTAATTTCATGATTTAACAAATGAATTGCTTCAACCAATGTTGTAGAAGAAACTGTTAAAAAGAACCAATTTTTTTTATGTATTCAGTTAATTTAAAGAGTTAACTTTTAATTGTAATTTCTGTAAATTTAACTTTAAACAATGTGTAGTTTCAGTACCTATTATTGTGATGATATATAAGGGCCTGCTTTTTGGTCAAGAGACAGTCAGTCCACTGCTGAGTTTCAGACGAGGAACCTGTGTTGGCTAGAATGACAATAATGTATCGTAATAAGTGTTACACAATTAAGCCATGTGTAAAAACAGTCACAGTGTCTGCTCCATAAGTACCTTTCTATTCTTTAAGAACTGTGAACTTTGTGGTTAGGCTTTTACTGCTCGTACATGTCCAACAATAAACTATTGTAGCAGTATGTGGATGGTTCACCTGCTAACTATTAATGAGGCTTATAGGAAGTTAGAGCAATAGTGCACTGGTCACATATAACTGTGTATTATCAGGGTGTTGTGAAAAGTGAATGAAATAGACTGTGAAATGTAACTGTGCATCTGTTGGCTCATCATTTACAGTGAACAGTACTGTATGTCCACCCTTTATTTTTTTTTAGCCAGTACGTCGACACTGAGCATGATCAACAAAGAAAATAATGTAGACAAACTGCTACTTGTGGTGCCCCAGGTGAGGAATATTCTATGAAGCCACAATAAAAACACAATTCGTGAATTTTGAACAGTGATCTCAAGAGTGGTTTACAGTGCAGCAGTGCAACCACCAATCAGCGCATGCGTTTCTTGGGCACAGTATGACAGCAGCAAATTAGCGAGTGGGTTCTATGGAAGCAGCCATTGAGAACAGGAGTAGCCAACCAGCATGCAGATGGACACAGCTAATCAAGATAAACAAGATGCCTAGCTGAGAGAAACACAACTTGGAGCAGACAAAAAATTAAGATGACAACTGCACCAGCAGCAAGCAGCAGATGAGTGATTAAAAAACAAGGTAATCCATGGCAAAAGCTGTTTTGTTTAAGTGATAAATAATGAGTGGCCTTAACGATCAAGACAGTGTGACTGAGAACAAAGTTGTATAAGTTGTTAAATAAACAATATAATGGAAGGAAACATTCCACGTGGGAAAAATTATATATAAAAACAAAGATGAGGTGACTTACCGAACAAAAACGCTGGCAGGTCGATAGACACACAAACAAACACAAACATACACACAAAATTCAAGCTTTCGCGACAAATTGTTGCCTCATCAGGAAAGAGGGAAGGAGAGGGGAAGACGAAAGGAAGTGGGTTTTAAAGGAGAGGGTAAGGAGTCATTCCAATCCCGGGAGCGGAAAGACTTACCTTAGGGGGAAAAAAGGACAGGTATACACTCGCACACACGCACATATCCATCCACACATACAGACACAAGATGACATATTTAAAGACAAAGAGTTTGGGCAGAGATGTCAGTCGAGGCAGAAGTGTAGAGGCAAAGAAGTTGTTGAAAGACAGGTGAGGTATGAGTGGCGGCAACTTGAAATTAACGGAGATTGAGGCCTGGCGGATGATGAGAAGAGAGGATATACTGAAGGGCAAGTTCCCATCTCCGGAGTTCGGATAGGTTGGTGTTGGTGGGAAGTATCCAGATAACCCGGACGGTGTAACACTGTGCCAAGATGTGCTGGCCGTGCACCAAGGCATGTTTAGCCACAGGGTGATCCTCATTACCAACAAACACTGTCTGCCTGTGTCCATTCATGCGAATGGACAGTTTGTTGCTGGTCATTCCCACATAGAATGCGTCACAGTGTAGGCAGGTCAGTTGGTAAATCACGTGGGTGCTTTCACACGTGGCTCTGCCTTTGATCGTGTACACCTTCCGGGTTACAGGACTGGAGTAGGTGGTGGTGGGAGGGTGCATGGGACAGGTTTTGCATCGGGGGCGGTTACAAGGATAGGAGCCAGAGGGTAGGGAAGGTGGTTTGGGGATTTCATAGGGATGAACTAACAGGTTACGAAGGTTAGGTGGACGGCGGAAAGACACTCTTGGCGGAGTGGGGAGGATTTCATGAAGGATGGATCTCATTTCAGGGCAGGATTTGAGGAAGTCGTATCCCTGCTGGAGGGCCACATTCAGAGTCTGGTCCAGTCCCGGAAAGTATCCTGTCACAAGTGGGGCACTTTTGTGGTTCTTCTGTGGGGGATTCTGGGTTTGAGGGGACGAGGAAGTGGCTCTGGTTATTTGCTTCTGTACCAGGTCGGGAGGGTAGTTGCGGGATGCGAAAGCTGTTTTCAGGTTGTTGGTGTAATGATTCAGGGATTCCGGACTGGAGCAGATTCGTTTGCCATGAAGACCTAGGCTGTAGGGAAGGGACCGTTTGATGTGGAATGGGTGGCAGCTGTCATAATGGAGGTACTGTTGCTTGTTGGTGGGTTTGATGCGGACGGACGTGTGAAGTTGGCCATTGGACAGGTGGAGGTCAACGTCAAGGAAAGTGGCATGGGATTTGGAGTAGGACCAGGTGAAACTGATGGAACCAAAGGAGTTGAGGTTGGAGAGGAAATTCTGGAGTTCTTCTTCACTGTGAGTCCAGATCATGAAGATGTCATCAATAAATCTGTACCAAACTTTGGGTTGGCAGACTTGGGTAACCAAGAAGGCTTCCTCTAAGCAACCCATGAATAGGTTGGCGTACGAGGGGGCCATCCTGGTACCCATGGCTGTTCCCTTTAATTGTTGGTATGTCTGGCCTTCAAAAGTGAAGAAGTTGTGGGTCAGGATGAAGCTGGCTAAGGTGATGAGGAAAGAGGTTTTAGGTAGGTTGGCAGGTGATCGGCGTGAAAGGAAATGCTCCATCGCAGCGAGGCCCTGGACGTGCGGAATATTTGTGTATAAGGACGTGGCATCAATGGTTACAAGGATGGTTTCCGGGGGTAACAGATTGGGTAAGGATTCCAGGCGTTCAAGGAAGTGGTTGGTGTCCTTGATGAAGGATGGGAGACTGCATGTAATGGGTTGAAGGTGTTGATCTACGTAGGCAGAGATACGTTCTGTGGGGGCTTGGTAACCAGCTACAATGGGGCGGCCGGGATGATTGGGTTTGTGGATTTTAGGAAGAAGGTAGAAGGTAGGGGTGCGGGGTGTCGGTGGGGTCAGGAGGTTGATGGAGTCAGGTGAAAGGTTTTGCAGGGGGCCTAAGGTTCTGAGGATTCCTTGAAGCTCCGCCTGGACATCGGGAATGGGGTTACCTTGGCAAACTTTGTATGTGGTGTTGTCTGAAAGCTGACGCAGTCCCTCAGCCACATACTCCCGACGATCAAGTACCACGGTTGTGGAGCCCTTGTCCGCCGGAAGAATGACGATGGATCGGTCAGCCTTCAGATCACGGATAGCCTGGGCTTCAGCAGTGGTGATGTTTGGTGTAGGATTAAGGTTTTTTAAGAAGGATTGAGATGCAAGGCTGGAAGTCAGAAATTCCTGGAAGGTTTGGAGAGGGTGATTTTGAGGAAGAGGAGGTGGGTCCCGCTGTGACGGAGGACAGAACTGTTCCAGGCAGGGTTCAATTTGGATGGTGTCTTGAGGAGTCGGATCATTAGGAGTAGGATTAGGATCATTTTTCTTCGTGGCAAAGTGATACTTCCAGCAGAGAGTACGAGTGTAGGACAGTAAATCTTTGACGAGGGCTGTTTGGTTGAATCTGGGAGTGGGGCTGAAGGTGAGGCCTTTGGATAGGACAGAGGTTTCGGATTGGGAGAGAGGTTTGGAGGAAAGGTTAACTACTGAATTAGGGTGTTGTGGTTCCAGATTGTGTTGATCGGAATTTTGAGGTTTTGGAGGGAGTGGAGCTGGAAGTGGGAGATTGAGTAGATGGGAGAGACTGGGTTTGTGTGCAATGAGAGGAGGTTGAGGTTTGCTGGAAAGGTTGTGAAGGGTGAGTGAGTTGCCTTTCCGGAGGTGGGAAACCAGGAGATTGGATAGTTTTTTGAGGTGGAGGGTGGCATGCTGTTCTAATTTACGGTTGGCCTGTAGGAGGATGCTCTGGACAGCCGGTGTGGATGTGGGAGAGGAAAGATTAAGGACTTTTATTAAGGATAGGAGTTGACGGGTGTGTTCATTGGCTGAGTTGATGTGTAGGTGAAGGATTAGGTGGGTGAGGGCAATGGATTGTTCAGTTTGGAACTGGTATAGGGACTGATGGAAGGAAGGGTTGCAGCCAGAGATGGGAACTTTTTTTAGCCGCTTCCCACAGGTTTTAACGCGATTATTTCTTCATCAGACAATTGTTAGTCTCATTTTCATAATCTGCCACCAGAAGAACCACAAAAGTGCCCCACTGGTGACAGGATACTTTCCGGGACTGGACCAGACTCTGAATGTGGCTCTCCAGCAGGGATACGACTTCCTCAAATCCTGCCCTGAAATGAGATCCATCCTTCATGAAATCCTCCCCACTCCGCCAAGAGTGTCTTTCCGCCGTCCACCTAACCTTCGTAACCTGTTAGTTCATCCCTATGAAATCCCCAAACCACCTTCCCTACCCTCTGGCTCCTATCCTTGTAACCGCCCCCGATGCAAAACCTGTCCCATGCACCCTCCCACCACCACCTACTCCAGTCCTGTAACCCGGAAGGTGTACACGATCAAAGGCAGAGCCACGTGTGAAAGCACCCACGTGATTTACCAACTGACCTGCCTACACTGTGACGCATTCTATGTGGGAATGACCAGCAACAAACTGTCCATTCGCATGAATGGACACAGGCAGACAGTGTTTGTTGGTAATGAGGATCACCCTGTGGCTAAACATGCCTTGGTGCACGGCCAGCACATCTTGGCACAGTGTTACACCGTCCGGGTTATCTGGATACTTCCCACCAACACCAACCTATCCGAACTCCGGAGATGCGAACTTGCCCTTCAGTATATCCTCTCTTCTCGTCATCCGCCAGGCCTCAATCTCCGTTAATTTCAAGTTGCCGCCATTCATACCTCACCTGTCTTTCAACAACTTCTTTGCCTCTACACTTCTGCCTCGACTGACGTCTCTGCCCAAACTCTTTGTCTTTAAATATGTCTGCTTGTGTCTGTATGTGTGGATGGATATGTGCGTGTGTGCGAGTGTATACCTGTCCTTTTTTCCCCCTAAGGTAAGTCTTTCCGCTCCCGGGATTGGAATGACTCCTTACCCTCTCCTTTAAAACCCACTTCCTTTCGTCTTCCCCTCTCCTTCCCTCTTTCCTGATGAGGCAACAATTTGTTGCGAAAGCTTGAATTTTGTGTGTATGTTTGTGTTTGTTTGTGTGCCTATCGACCTGCCAGCGTTTTTGTTCGGTAAGTCACCTCATCTTTGTTTTTATATATAATTGTTAAATAAACAGAAAGACTTAATGAGGACTGAGTCACAAGACAAAAGTGGTAACTATGGAAACTATGTTAAGACAAATTATGAGTATTTTGAGTAATATAGCTACGAAAGACATTAATAATTTGAAAGAAGACATTAGTAGATGGGGAAATAGTGTAAAGAAAGTAGTACATAATACTAATGAGAAATTAACATTGAGTAGTAAATGTGTAGAAGAGAGTGAGAAACTTTGTAATGACAACAGTAAGAAGATGGAGGGTTTCAAGAATCAATGAGCTGAAACTTGGGAACCAAATTGATCAGATCAAAAATGATTTTTAAACAGATGTAGAAACCAAGTGTGCAGTAATGGTTGAAGAAAAACTGGAACAAGTAAATAAAAATGTTGAAAAAGATGGAAGAGGTACAAAATCTAAAGCATAGAGAAAGTGAAAGTGGATCTGATTCTGACAGTAGTTATAATGATAATAGCAACGACAAATTCAGTAGTGATGAGGATGGGGTATTGGAATTTATAATTGATAATGATGGCCATGTGGTAAGTAAAGAAAGAATAAAGGAGGAAAATGTTAGGCCTATTGAAGAGTTAGAGTTTGAGAGTGGTAATGAAGAAGAGGACCATGATATCTGTCATTTGACTAGGTCTGATAATCATTCTGATAAGCAGGATGATAGTTATTCCAGGGAAAAGATTAATGAGGATTTGTTGTATGAACAAGATCACATGGTAAGTAAAAAGGAAGTGTGTCAACCTGTAATGACAGCAAGTGTACAAAGTGTACATGTTAACTGTTTACTGGACAGTGGTAGTCATTTGACTGATATTTCAGAGGCATTTGTTGAATCTGTTACGAACACAGAGAGTAAAGTAGTGATGTTTGTTTCTGAAAAAAAATTATTGGTGTTACTGGTAAGCTATCAAAAAGTGCGAAATAAGAGGTACTGTTAACTGTGAAATTGACAGGACAGCTAATGGAGAGCAATTTCTTGGTGATTCAAAATCTCAGCCTTGATGTAATATTTGGGACTAATTTCTTGTGAAATTAGCAAGTAGGGGGTTCAACATTCTGTGATGGATTCATTATGTGGTGATAATGCTTACCCCAGCTGTCTGTCTCATATTTCATGTTTCCTGAGACAGTCAAACTCTTCTCCTAACATATCTGTAGTCTATAAGCGAATCACAAACATTTCATCTTAAACTTTAATGTGATTTTTGTATAGTAGGATACTTTAGTATTGTGATATGTTAGAAAAAGTTTCTCAAGTGTTGTATGTATATATTATGTTGTGTTAGTTATAAGGAATAGAATCATAAGAGGATGGAAGAAAGTAAATGTGTATCATAGTTAAAGAATTTCTTTCAAATAAGAAGGGGTCAGGTAAACAGTAAATGAATGGTGTCAGCATACGTAGAGGATAATAAACATCTGAAGTAATCAGCTCATGTGCGAAGTTAGTATAATTTAGTGCAGCAGCAGATGCAATATGCAGTATAAACCATATTGAATAGGTGGTTTTAATTTTAATTGAGGTATAACAGAAATGTGTGTTCTGTGCAATCAGTGTATGGAGATAACTATCTACCTACCTTGTCTAACATTGCAAATTTAAACATAGTTGCCTGGAGTAATGTTGTGAAAAGAATAAGCAAGGTTTGTATGTGTATCACCCTTCATGCTAAAATATTAAGCAAATTGATGGAATACAGTGAAATTATAATTATTCTGAATGATAATTTTGTCTTGTCAGAAAGAAAAGTTAAGTTCGCCTCAGCCCAAGAATCTGTTACTATGAAGTGTTTTACAGTAGAGTCAATTTTGCTTAAAATAAGCAGAACAGGTGTTTATTTATAATATAATGAAACAATAATGAAATAATAAAATAATGAATAACATTAGGGTATTAATGGTCAGGGAGCCTGTCTCTGCAGAAGAGATATTTTTTGAGAATGCATTCCGCTAGCTAACAAGGTAAGGAATGTAAGAAAAATAATGCTGCTGACAGACATGATTAATGAAAAAGATAACTATATACAAACAACTGTGGTGTAATTATATAGTTGATCTATTAGTGAACCAGGCAACAGTAGGTATTATGCAATTTGTGACACTGCAGCTGGAGTGAGAGATTAACAGAAAGAGCAAAATTTACATGTCATATAATTCTGCATTATCAGACCTATATGTTATTTGAAAACTTCTTTCTGTGTTCTGAAGAATTATGGTCTTAAAGGGGAGTACTGGAATGAAGAAATGTAATTTTGCTGATTAAATGATAACTGTGGTGCTAGAATGAGGTGAATATTCTGACAGGTAAACTATTTGGTAGCATTTTGTGAGGATTTAATTTTCTGGTTCAATGAGAATGGTACTAAGAGTGGAGAAGTGGGGCAATGGTTTGGTACAACTTTCATCCTCAGTAATTTAGATTTGAGTAGTAATTGAGTACTGCACACCTTGAGTTTTTGCTATTTTCCAAATGGGAAAGAAACAAAAGTCTTTCAAGTTAAACCAGTTTAGACAATTATGACTTAGAGTAATGTACAGTGCTGTAATGTGCACATGATTTTAAAATTTTAGTAGTCCACACCTTTCATGCTACATATTGTAATGTTATGAGAACTATGGAATGTATTTATTTATGATGTAATGATTATAATTTGCCATTAGTGTTAAACATGTTTTTCCTAGACTTAAGTTAGAAGTAAAAGTAAGTGTACTAAAGTAGGATATTTTGTCTGATTTTTCATTTACTATGGCGGAGGAGAACCAACTCCAAGGGAACTGAGGGCAGTGCATTTCCTAACTAACTGGCATTTTGAACCTGTTGAAGGCAAGGATAACTTGGTGAGAAAGTGTGTAAAAGCTCTTTAAAGTGTGAAAGTGCTTGTGGAAAATATTAAACCGTGAGCAAATGAAATTTTCTGTCTATTGCAACCCATGAGGATTTATTATATGAAGCAAGACAGGACTTGTATCAAATGGTATGTATTTTTAAATGTAATCTTCGCTTCCCCAAAAAGGACATCACTTATGATGAAGATGCAAAATTATGTTAAAAGTGGAACTTGTAGATATTTTAAAAAAAATGTAAAATGCACTGTATGTGAATATTTTGTATGGAGATTTTCATATAGCCAGTTCATATAATTTAGAATTTGAAAAAAACTAAATTACTGTAGTTTCGATAAGACTTTGTCTGTAATATTTTTTTTGTGTGTACATTGTTAAACCCAATTCCTGGCATCACTTGTGGTCATTGAATTGCCCAGTTGGCTATTTGCAATATCTATCTGGTCAATCCAATGTGGGGGTGATGTGACAAAGCAATGTGGGATAATTTTACTTCCACTCTTGTTTTTCCATATGCCTACTTAAATTTGCTTTTTTTTTCATTTTTAACTAATTACCATAAACATACATGAATATAATGCACATTGTTATTTAAGAGAAAGGTTGGCCCTCAGTTTTAAAGAATATAACACCAGATCTAATTCTGTGCTTTGATTTATGTATGTAATTGATTTTCTAATTTATTTTGACTATGTATAGTTAATATCTTTTGTTATAGGATGAAATCAGTAATTGTTTTGTTGTTTGAATTCTGTTGTTGACATATAAACAAATATAATTTCTATACTAATTATAAAGATTTGGAAGACGAAATACTGGTAATCTAAAGTATCTCTTTGGCTCTATTCAAAAACATGTTAGCAAAACCAACCCTGAATTAATTCCAAAGTAATTAACAGTTTTGTCAAAAGTACTGTTTGCATAATTATATTTGTCAATTTCATGATTTAAAAAAAAATTTGGCCTAACTCATGCAGTAGAAGAAACTGTTATAAAAATGCACTTTTTCAAAGTATTCAGTTAATTTAAAGAGTTAACTTTTAATTGTATTTTTCTGTAAATTTAACTTTGAACATTGTGTAGTTTCGGCCCCTATCATTGTGAGGATATGTAAGGGCCCAATTTATGGCCATGAGACTACCAGTCCGCAGCCGAGTTTCAGACAAGGAACTTGTGTTGATTAGAATGCTAACAATGCATCAACTTAACCATGTAATAAGTGTTACATAATCTGGCAGGGTGTAAGAACAATGACAGTGTCTGCTCCATATGTACCTTTCTATTCTTTAAGAACTGTGAACTTTGTGGTTAGGCTTTTACTGCTCATAGATTCTCAACAGTAAACTATTGTATCAGTATGTGGATGGTTCACTGGCTAACTATTAATGAGGCTTACATGAAGTTAGAGCAATAGTTCACTGGCCACATATAACTGTGTATTATTCAGGGGTTGTGAAAAGTGAAAGAAAAAGATTGTGAAATGCAACTGTGCATCTGTCAGATACATCATTTACAGTAAACAGTACTGTATGTCCACTCCCTATTTTTTTTAGCCAGTATGTTGACTCCAAGGACAATCAATGAAGAAAAAAAGTTGGCAAACCGCTACAAATGAAGGAGACATGTTGGATTAAAAGCTAATCTACCATCACAATTTGCACATAATACTAACTACAGGCATGTGGTAGGAAAAATTGTTATCGTAATTATGGAGTAATTAACAATTAAAGTCCCTATATTTCTAATCATCAAGAGATAGCTATTTTTATGCTTTGTGAAGCCAAAAAACTATTTGTATCCCTAATAGAATTATGAAATTTTGATTTTTCAGTCACAATTAAGCATACACACATTTTAATTGTTGTTAGTTAACAGAACTGTAATTACGACTATATAAGAATGTAAAGTTTTTCCATACAAAATTTAAGTAATTGAGTTAATTCAATAAAACTAAGTCCTCTGTTCACTTGAAAATGATAGAGTGAGTGTCCTTTAAGTAATTAATATTTGCAAATTAATGAAATATAGTGTTCCAATGATAAAACATGTAATTTATAGTCTTAAGAGAAACAGACTCTTTCCTGTCTTTGCATGAAATTATTCACTTTTATTTAATCAGGGTATGTACATGGGCAAGGAAAAAAAATTCCCAGATTTTTCTCAGATTATCCGGTTAAAAATACACTTTCTCCCGGGTGAAAACACATTTTTTCCATGTTAAGTGACAGTATATTTTCCCTCAGAACTGCAAAACTTCTTTGAATGGTTATGGTTTTGTACATGGGTGTAGAATTTCCCGACAATTTAAACTATGAAACTAAGGGAAAAAGAAGCGTTTTGGAAATATTTTTGATGTACAGCAACATGTACACTATGTATTAAGATAGTATACATTGGAATTCCACCAAAAACCACATGTTACTTCATGAATCATTGAAATTGAGATTGCGATGTGCTTTTGTAAGCCAGTCACAGCTCATGTCACGTTATCTCACCAGCCAATGACAGAGGATATTCAGAGCATGGGACACTTGATGTAGTTAGCCAACAGCAACATCGCTATTAAGTAGAATGAACACACAAACAGGGAAAGTTAATAGTTTAAATTATTATACATAGTGGTGCTACAAGAAAAGCAAAGCTTTCACATATAATACTGGTCTCCAAGGTTAATAAGCTGCAAGTGAACATAAGCTTTCACATATAATGTTCACCTTTTTTGCGTGTGTTACACTTTAAGATATATCACACAAATGTGCCAGTAAAATTTTTAATAATGACATAAATGTCTGATCTTCAGGGTTCGTAATTTTTCTAAATGGCTTGTCATCAAAGGGTTGTCAAACCACCATTCGCAATATTTTCCTGTGACCTGTTAGCAATAGTTTTGTTTCAGCAGTTGCCTGAGACTGCAGGTAACAGGAGATACCACGCTTGTGTAGCTACCATGACATAGGAAGCCGTACGTATATACGTGTAAAACATAGAAAGATCATACATGTCATAAAAGGAACAAGACATCAGAGGGTACTCCAAGAGGATCGGAATTTCATGAACCATATTAAAATGTGCACATTTAACGTGTATACTTAAAGTGCACATTTGTATGTCCCGATTCCCAATGAAGTAGACCTCGACCTGATTTTAAGGTTTTCAGCGTGGTTTTGAGGATGTAAATTTTCTTGTAGCACCAGTACTGTATTATATCATGTTTGGTTCTTTAGTATAGCATAATGCCATACATGCTAGAAGATGAAAACGTGCACTTGAAATTCAGTGAACAGTTGAAACTAGCTAGTCCTGTGGAATTAAAACTTTGGTTTCAAATATATTGACTGCTTCTGCCTTTTCGGTTAATAAAAGTCAAATTTCTTTAGCAGACAGACAAAAATAACTTCATTGTTCCACAAAGTGATTAATGCTTGACTGTCAGAAAGGTGGAAATAAAATAAAATCTGAAACTAATAACATATTTCAGCCTTCCATAATTATATGAATGTATTTTAATTCACTTGATAGCTGCTGGCCACAGATATCCATTTTGTTTTCATTTTACATGAGAGTAAATGAAGGGGACACTGCAAAATCACTAAATGTAAACATAGGTCGCTTGGAGACTACTCATTATGAACTCAGACTGCTCTGCACATCAGCCCCAGATCTACGATATTTGCTAAACAGGTCAATACTAAAAAAATCGAATTTTCAAAAATATGTTCATTCTGAAACATAAAATATATGTGTTCGAGGAAATGTTGTTGTTGTTGTTGTGGTCTTCAGTCCTGAGACTGGTTTGATGCAGCTCTCCATGCTACTCTATCCTGTGCAAGCTTTTTCATCTCCCAGTACCTACTGCAACCAACATCCTTCTGAATCTGCTTAGTGTATTCATCTCTTGGTCTCCCTCTACGATTTTTACCCTCCACGCTCCCCTCCATTACTAAATTGGTGATCCCTTGATGCCTCAGAACATGTCCTACCAACCGATCCCTTCTTCTGGTCAAGTTGTGCCACAAACTTCTCTTCTCCCCAATCCTATTCAATACTTCCTCATTAGTTATGTGATCTACCCATCTAATCTTCAGCATTCTTCTGTAGCACCACATTTCGAAAGCTTCTATTCTCTTCTTGTCCAAACTATTTATCGTCCATGTTTCACTTCCATACATGGCTACACTCCATACGAATACTTTCAGAAATGACTTCCTGACACTTAAATCAATACTGGATGTTAACAAATTTCTCTTCTTCAGAAACGTTTTCCTTGCCTTGCCATTTCAAGGAAATGTAAGACATGTTATTTGGTCTTAAGTGTGACAAAGTGCAGCGCCATGCCTCTTCATACAGCATTCAGCTATCGCACATCACTGTATTTCGCTCTGTGGAATTGAAACGTGTATATTTTGTAATCAATGCCATCAAATTATCTACATCTACATCTACATCCATACTTCACAAGCCACCTGATGGTGTGTAGTGGAGGGTACTTTGAGTACCTCTGTCAGTTCTCCCTTCTATTCCAGTCTCGTATTGTTCGTGGAAAGAAAGATTGTCAGTATGCCTGTGTGTGGGTTCTAATCTCTCTGATTTTATTCTCGTGGTCTCTTCGCAAGATGTACATAGGAGGGAGCAATATACTGCTTGACTCCTCGGAGAAGGTACATTCTTGAAACTTCAATAAAAGCCCGTACTGAGCTACTGAGCGTCTATCCTGCAGAATCTTCCACTGGAGTTTATCTCATCTGCATATTGCTTTCACGATTACTAAATGATCCTGTAACAAAGTGCGCTGCTCTCCATTGGATCTTTTCTATCTCTTCTATCAACCCTATATGGTACGGATCCCACACTAGTGAGCAATATTCAAGCAGTGGGTAAACAAGTGTACTGTAACCTACTGCCTTTGTTTTCGGATTGCATTTCCTTAGGATTCTTCCAATGAATCTCAGTCTGGCATCTGCTTTATCAACGATCAACTTTACATCATCATTCCATTTTAAATCACTCCTAATGCCTACTCCCAGATAATTTATGGAATTAACTGCTTCCAGTTGCTGACCTGCGATATTGTAGCTAAATGATAAAGGATCTTTCTTTCTATGTATTTGCAGCACATTATACTTGTCTACATTGAGATTCAATTGCCATTTCCTGTGCCATGCGTCAATTCATTGCAGATCCTCCTGCATTTCAGTACAATTTCCATTATTACAACCTCTCGATATACCACAGCATCATCCACATAAAGCCTCAGTGAACTTCTGATGTTATCCTCAAGGTCATTTACACATATAGTGAATAGCAACGGTCCTATGACACTCCCCTGCAGCACCCCTGAAATTGCTCTTACTTTGGAAGACTTCTCTCCATTGAGAATGACATGTTGTGTTCTGTTATCTAGGAACTCTTCAATCCAATCACACAATTTGTCTGATAGTCCATATGCTCTTACTTTGTTCATTAAACTACTGAGGGGAACTGTATCGAACATATTGCGGAAGTCAAGAAACACGGCATCTACCTGGGAACCCGTGTCTATGGCCCTCTGAGTCTCGTGGACGAATAGCGTGAACTGGGTTTCATATAATCGTCTTTTTCAAAACCCATACTGATTCCTACAGAGTAGATTTCTAGTCTCCAGAAAAGTCATTATACTTGAACGTAATACATGTTCCAAAATTCTACAACTGATTGTCATTGGAGATATAGGTCTATAGTTCTGCACATCTGTTTGACGTTCCTTCTTGAAAACGGGGATGACCTGTGCCCTTTTGCAATCCGTTGGAATGTTTCACTCTTCTAGAGACCTACGGTACACCAATGCAAGAAGGGGGCCAAGTTCCTTCGCATACTCTGTGTAAAATCGAACTGGTATCCCATCAGATACAGCGGCCTTTCCTCTTTTTAATGATTTTAATTGTTTTTCTATCCCTCTGTCATCTATTTCGATATCTACCATTTTGTCATCTGTGCAACAGTCTAGAGAAGGTACTACAGTGCAGTCTTCCTCTGTGAGACAGCTTTGGAAAAAGACATTTAGTATTTCGGCCTTTAGTCTGTCATCCTCTGTTTCAGTACCATTTTGGTCACACAGTGTCTGGACATTTTGTTTTGATCCACCCACCGCTTTGACATAAGACCAAAATTTCTTAGGATTTTCTGCCAAGTCAGTATGTAGAACTTTACTTTCGAATTCATTGAACGCCTCTCGCATAGCCCTCCTCACACCACATTTTGCTTGACATAATTTTTGTTTGTCTGCAAGGCTTTGGCTATGTTTGTGTTTGTTGTGAAGATCCCTTTGCTTCCACAGCAGTTTTTTAACCCAGTTGTTGTACCATGGTGGCTCTTTTCCATCTCTTACGATCTAGCTTGGCACATACTCATGTAATTCATACTGTACGATGGTTTTGAACTTTGTCCACTGATCCTCAACACTATCTGTACTTGAGACAAAACTTTTGTGTTGAGTCATCAAGTACTCTGAAAACTCCTTTTTGTCACTTTTGTTAGACAGAAAAATCTTCCTACCTTTTTTAATACTACTATTTATGGCTGAAATCATCGATGCAGTAACCGCTTTATGATCACTGATTCCCTGTTCTGTGTTAACTGTATCAAATAGTTCAGTTCTGTCTGTCACCAGAAGGTCTAATATGTTATCGCCATGTGTTGGTTCTCTGTTTAACTGCTCAAGGTAGTTTTTAGATAATGCACTTTAAAAAATTTCTCTGGATTCTTTTCCCTGCCACCCGTTATAAACATTTGAGTCTCCCAGTCTATATCCGGCAAATTAAAATTTCCCCCCAGAATTATAACATGGCCGGGAAATCTACTCAACATATTTTCCAAATTTTCCTTCAGGTGCTCTGCCATAACAGCTGCTGAGCCAGGAGGCCTATAGAGACATCCAATTATCATGTTTGAGCTTGCTTTTACTGTGACCTTCACCCAAATTATTTCACATTTCGGATCTCCGTCAATTTCCTTCGATACTATTGCACTTTTTATCGCTATAAACATGCCTCCCCCTTCACTGTCCAGCCTGTCGCTGTGGTATACATACCAACCTGAGTTTAGAATTTCATTACTGTTTAAATCTGGTTTCAGCCAACTTTCTGTCCCTAATACTATGTGGGCATTGTGACCATTTATTAATGAGAGCAGTTCTTGGACCTTTCTATAAATGCTCCTGCAGTTTACTATTACCACATTAATATTGTTATTCCCTGTTGCATTTTGCCTACTACTACCTTGTCGCATCTCAAGAGGCGTCTTGTCGGGCCTAGGGAGGGAATTCTCTAACCTAAAAAACCCACATGTGCACTCCACATGTACTCCGTTACGCTTGTAGCCACTTCCTGCATGTAGTGCATGCCTGACCTATTCAGGGGGACCCTACATTTCTCCACCCAATAGCGGATGTCGAGAAATTTGCACCCCAGATCTCCGCAGAACCATCTGAGGCTTTTGTTTTAGCCTTCCACTCGGCTCCAAAACAGAGGACCATGATCGGTTCTGGGAACAATACTACAGATAGTTAGCTCAGATTTCATCCCGCAAGCGAGGCTTTCCACCTACACCAACTCTGCCAACTGCCTGTATGAACTGAGGATGACCTTTGAACCCGGACGGCAGGAGTCCTTGGTGCCGACATGAGCAATTATTTGCAGTCGGGTGCACCCAGTGCTCTGTGTCACCACTGGCAGGGCTTCCTCTACATCTCGGATGAGACCCCCTGACAAGCAGACAGAGTGAATACTGACCTTCTTCGCCATCCTTTTTGCTATTTCCCTAAGGGGCTCCATCACCCACCTAACGTTGGAGCTCCCGATCACTAATAAACCCCTGCTCGGACCTTGCTGAAGGAGCTGTCACATGTCCACCCACAGACAGAGCAGGCGACGCCACACGGCCAACCTCCAGATTGACCCTCCACCTCATGTGACGTGAATGCCGTGGAACACACCACTCCCCTTGAGGAGTGGGTGGTCCAACAGTGCCCAGTACCAGCGAAGATGTCTTGACAGCAGGGACCATGGGTGAAGCATGTAAAACCTGGGGTGTACCATGCACCAGACTCCCCACTGCCACTACACTCTGAGGCAGCAGCCTGAAGACAGCTGACCGTGGCCATCAACATGCTCAGCTGTTTGCAATCAGTGGACAGCTCCTCCTGCGTGAGTGCACAGCAGTCACACATCCTATCAATCTTAAGAAATCAACAATTTACTGTAGAGATTTAATCAACTTTTCACTAGACTGCTAATTCACTAAAGGCAGCTGGTAGCTGATTAAACTGTGGTTACTAGACACTTCTTGTCGAAAACAATGAAAATAAACACTATCTGCCTCTGGACGTATTCAAAACAAACACTAGCACTACTGGCACTACAGCTCATTAAAGGGACTCTATATGACTGTATTCAAAACAAACATGAAATCTATGGAACACTATTACTAGTACTCAAAAATTAAAGCTTCCTAAAAGCAAAAACACATGGAAGAAGAAGTGACAAGTAAGAAAAATACAGTTAATACTTAAATTAACATAGCTTGCTGCGCAGCAGATGTGAAGCAAATGACAGTTACGAGGACAGTGGAAATTGAAATGTCCTGTGGTGCCTCTCCTGCTCCCAGTCAGCCAATTTGACAGCCTATCCCCCATTTTCTTTTCTTTTTTTTTTTAAAAAAAAAAAAAAAAGAAAAGAAAAGAAAAAAAAAATCCAAACAATTATTTGTAATCGGGAGAACAAGAACTCTTCAGAAAAGTTGCAGTATTTATTGTCTATCAGCTAATAACTTGCCATTTTGTGTGACATAAAATTAAATATGGGATACATAAAACCAATAAAGACAAGAGACAAGCAAGCATGTACACATTTCTTCAATCCTTGGCTCCTACAATATTTTCTCTCTAATCTTGCTTTACATGGTGTGCTTTCCTTTCTGCGAAAGAATCTATTACCTCATCAGAGTTCGTCAAATATTTTGCTACATGAAAAATCAAAATGTTGTCATCTAATACTGAAATGCTGTTAATACAAATAATACCCAAGACTGCTGTGGTCTCTCAATCTGATTAAGTCTATTTTGTCACTGTCTCCTAGATAAAATAAAATAGGCCTTTCTAATATTGCAGCAATTTTGTAAGACACACCAAATAAACGAGACTGTTTTGGCACAAATGATCATTTTTATAACACGACAGAATGTAATTCACAAAGTACCAATATCAGATGCCTATTAGGCCTACTATAAGCAAAAAGCTTTATGTTAGGAAATAGTTTCACATGTTATTCATACGCACCAGTTTCTCAAGCATGAGATCGAAAAGTAGTGTTACGAAATTTTTATATAAATTTGGAATTGTCTTATTCTTCCATAATTTGTGTGATGACCCCATTTCTTCTTCTTCCTCATTCTAACAAACAATCTTGTCATCACCAATTCTGTAGCTATTCCTGCCATTGTCAAAATTTGTTCCCTGATTAACTTCTCTAAACCTGTCAGAACCACAGGTTTAGTTATCCCACAGTTATTCTCCAGTTAGGCATTGTTACATGTTCATACAACATTGCTTCCATGTTACTTCCACAATAGAACTTAAGCAGCTGCTAGCCGGATACTGTACAACTGGTCCTTACTAGTGTAGTGATCTGGCCAAAAGTTTTCTGTCAAAATCTCATTTTCTTGGATACACGTGACTAGAAGAAGGGATTGGTTGGTAGGACACGTTCTGAGGCATCAAGTGATCACCAATTTAGAACTGGAGGGCAGCGTGAAGGGTAAAAATCATAGAGGGAGACCAAGAGATGAATACACTAAGCAGATTCAGAAGGATGTAGGTTGCAGTAGGTACTGGGAGATGAAGAAGCTTGCACAGGGTCGAGTAGCATGGAGAGCTGCATCAAACCAGTCTCTGGACTGAAGACCACAACAACGGATACATTGAGAAGATAATATGTAATCTTTCTCACCTGTTATTCCTGTTAGTCATTTATGTCCATTCTGGTAGTCTGAATCTATGGATTTCGCTAGTAACTATAACAACTCTGAACACTAGCAAACCCAATCAACCACATAATCAGACAGCGAATGTCATTCATCTGTTCAGCTTTGCTCTGCTCAGCTCGTATAGCCTTGTCCCCTTATGTCTGCGGAAAGTATATTTCTAGATGGGACGAGGATTCTCCTGACCGACATCATGTGCACTATGCACGCATTCAAAAATAATCTTATAATTCATTCAGAAATCAACTTAAAATGTGTTCAAAAATGTTCAAAAACCAATAGGGATGTGTTTCAAAGTCATATGAATAATTGATAGACCAGCATGCCTGGATGCTATGGGCTAGGCGCTTTTTCCTCAAGAATATGAATGTGAAGCCCCCTTCCCCCGGTAGCATCTAGCTGCTTGCTGCGACTGCTTGCACAGCCACCAGCCACATTCCTGTAGCCAGAAGTGTGAGAATCTACTTCTCAAATGCGATTCAACTGCTCATGCGCATGAGCTCGCTCGTAACTGCTAAAACGAATCTAATGTAAACCATTGTGACTTCACACCCATTGGAAGCAATTTGTTGTTATGAAGCATTACTTAGTCTTCCTAAAGTCTTTGACACATTTTGCTGTTGGCAGACGCTTGCATGAACACTGTGTGTTGTTATTGTATATGGTGCATTTCCTTTGCAATTTAAGTTATTTTCATTTTTTACTTTCATTTACATTTTATTGTTGAAGTATTATTCTGCAGTGGCGGGATACAGTAACATCCTTTGTTAGAGTATCGGTTCTTACCAGTCAAAATTAGAAAAAATTTACAGAAAACTAAAACAATGAAACATTCCTGGAATTCTAAAAAATTCCCGGGTTTTTCCATGTTTTCTCCTGGATGAAAATATTCATGGGTTTTTCCTGGATCTCCTGATAATCCCGGGTCACATGCACTCTGTTCATATAAATTTCTATGTAATCTGGGAAGACATATATAAAAATTTTAATTGTATAAATATAAAAATTTAATATGTAATAATGACAGTAATTGTTTACAACCATATAAATGGAGGTGATTTGTATGGCACCATAAGTCAGTCTGAAGTCAATCTGAGGTCAGTCTTACATTGGTCATGAGGCAGCCTTAAGTCAATTTTATGCATGCTATTCGCTGCCTAACATCTAGTGTGCAAAATAAAACTCTTTGTGAACAAGAAATTCTGGAGCTTATTTATACCATTGGATGATTCTCCAGTGGTGGTGCAGTAAAATCTAGATGAACCATTCAGCAGCATTAAGAAGCAGCACCCCAGATTACATATTGTGCATATTATTTATTTGGTGAAGGATATCCATGATGTGGTATACTGCTTTTCTTGTGTTAAGCAATGATACACATCCTGAACTTCACCTACAAAAACATTTTCACCATGTTACATCACAGAGCCTCCAATTTATAGTACAAATCTGACCCATTTAGGGGCACCTTAAAATTCTCAACCCTATGGTCCAAGTCCAGGAAGTTGCAGCCTATCTTCTCACATAACTTTTGAAGTCTCTGGTTCAGTATCTCCACTCAATGCAAAACCAAGGGGACATGATCAGTTCTGGGAACAATGTTGCAAATTGTGAGCTTTGTTGAAACTCCATGTGCAATGCTGCACACTGTGAGGCAACTGATTTTATAGTGATCTGATCTCCAAACTTATTTTACATTCTAAGTGTATATCTCTGGGCAGATTTCCTTACCAAAACTTTGTCTACTAAGTCACCTCTATACCCCTTGCGGCATGTAACAGAAAATGTAAGATGTCCTTCACATATTCCTAAACTATTATAAGTAGAACACCAAGTGAGATGGTGCCATGGTTAGCACTGTGGACTTGCATTCAGGAAAATGACAGATCAAACCCACATCTGTCCATCCAGATTTAGGTTTTTCATGATTTCCCAAAATCACTCCAGGCAAATCCACAACGGCACCTTTGAAAGGGCATGGCCAATTTCCTTCCCCATCCTTGACACAATATGATCTTGCACTCCATCTCAAATGACCTTGATGCCGATGGGACATTAAAGCCAGTCTTCCATCATTTGTAAGTAGATTTGCCAGAGTATCTTCATTCCCACTATCACAATTTATAGATTCTAATTGGTTTATACTAAACTAGATTGGATTTGCTAAGGTTAATCCACATTTCCTTTCTAACAGTGAGTTTTTGAATTTTCCATGATCTTTTGTACAATTGTATTCAGGCTAACTGCACTCTGTAAACATCATGTACTAGATATGTCATTAGCAAAACATGGTAATAAGTAATAAGGTCTAGGATAATTGGGATTTTGGGATTTCATTCACATGCCATATAATCTGGAAAAGACACAAAACGGAAGCACCTTGCTCATCAAAATTTATTTTTCCTACTTCTTTTATCTTCTTTTTATTTCCTCACTGTAACCATAAAATACTTCCAAACAATGTTGCCTACATTTAGGTATAATTCTAAAAACTTCATTAGCTTCCCACTGAAAACTTTTGAGAGATCTAGAAACACTTCTGTTGTTAGCTAAACCTCATTTTGCACAAACAATCCCCACAAAAAGAAGTGTAATGGCATGACATCAAGAGGGCCAGGTAATGGGACCACCATGATCCATCCAGCTCTCAGGAATCTGTCATTAAGCACGTGAAAACTTCAATGTCATGTGCAACACTATGCTGGAAAGTGATGGAAAGCTGCAACTCTTTGATCTGTGGTAGCAGCAACTGTTTGAGCATGGTTTCTTCTCTGGAAAGAATAATGAGCCTATCATCATACCATGCATTAGGCCACACCAATCATTTAACTTTAAGCTATCAGAGATGTATGTTGTGTGGATTTTTGGAGCCTGAACCCTTATGTTGGGCAATTCACCTGCCCAGGAATGTGTAATGTTGCTTCATCTTCAAAGAGGCACTTTTACAGGTAGTTGTTCTCAGCATGTAAAGAGGGCTACACGGAACACACAAATCCATACCACTGTGTATGATAATTTAGCTACAATGCTTGGACCCTTTGCAGTTATTACACAAACAAGCAAACACATAACACTTTATGGACAGTTGATCTCACTTCCTGTGATTTATGTAATGGATGATAAATTGAATTCAAGGGGCTGCATTGAAATGCAGCTTTCACACTGTAACTTATACTAGGAACATTGGTGAATGTACTCTTTGTGGAAGATCTTTGACACTGCCTGTCTCTTTACATCTACATCTATATCTACATCCACATCTACATCTATGCTCTGCAAACCATTGTGAAGTGCACTGCAGAGGGCACATCCCATTGTACCAGTTATTAGAGTTTCCTCTTGTTCCATTCTCTTGTGAAGCATGGGAAGAATGCCTGTTACAATTACTCTGTGCATGCAGTAATTATTCTAATCTTATCCCCTCAATCACTGCGTAAATTATACATAGAGGGTAGAATAATCATTTAAAGCCAGTTCTTAAAACTTTATTAATAGACTTACTAGAGAAAGTCTATGTCTGTCTTCAAGAGTCTTCCAGTTTACTTCCATTCACTTGAGTAATATTCTAGAATTGGTGACATGAGTGATTTATAAGCAATCTTTTTTCTGGACTGATTGCACTTCCATAGTATTCCACCGATAAAATGAAGGCTTCCACCTGCTTCAACCACTGATGAACCTATGTGATCATTCCATTTTGTATCCCTACAGAGTGTTACACCCAGATACTTGTAAGAGTTGGTCAATTCCAACAGTGACTCATTGATATTGTAGTCATACGATACTACAGTTTTTCGTTTTGTGAAGTGCAAAATTTTACATTTATGAACATTTAGAGCAAGTTGCCAGACTCTGCACCACATTGAAAACTTATCAAGATCTGATTGAATATTTATGCAACTTCTCTCAGATAGTTATTCATTATAGATGATTACATGATTTGAAAAAGCCTGATTCTACTGTTAATTTTGTCTGCAACATCAACAGCATACAACACAAACATGGAGGATACCAACAACTTCTCTGGAGCACACACAAAGTTACTTCTACATCTGATAATGACTCTCCATCCAAGACAACAAGCTGTGTCATCCCTACCAAAAAGCCCTCAGTCCAGTCATAAATTTCACACGATACCCCACATGATCATACTTTTGACAATAATGGTAGGTGCAGTACTGATTCAAATGCTTTTTGTAAATCAAGAAACATGGCATCTACCTGGGTTCCTCAATCCAAAGATTTTGGTATGTAATGTGAGAAAAGTATGAATTGGGTTTTACATCATCTTATTAAAAAATATGGTTAGGAAAAAACATGGCAGTGGAAACTATATAGAAACAAGACATATTAATGAAAGTAGCCTTTGGAATTTTCATAGCATGTTGCATAGTGTTGAATTGGACAGAGACCCAAACAAAACTGTGGACTCTAAATATGAGTCATTTTTCTCTGATTACAAATACTGTTTTTATGTCGCTTTCCCCCTCAAAAAATTAAAACCTCTCTCAAATCTAATTCATGGTTAACTGTAGGAATTAAGACATCTGCAGGTACTCTTAGAAATCTGGGTTGGCATTCAAAGCGTAATGCAGCTCTAAAACCATATCTTAGATGCTGCAGAAAAGTCTACAGAAAAGTTATTGTTGCACCAAAAAAAACTGAACAATGATTTAATTATCAGAAAAGGCAGCAATAAAACCAAATCAGTTTTGGAAGGTCATAAACCATAACATTGGTAAATCCAAAGTGACAAAGGATAATCTTATTATAAAACAGGGAGGAAAAGTTGTTGAAGACCCTTGATGTGTTTCCAATATGTTCAATGACTATGCTGATTGGAGTGGCTGAGCGGATCTAGGTGCTACAGTCTGGAACTGCACGACTGCTATGGTCACAGGTTTGAATCCTGCTTCGAGCATGGATGTGTGTGATGTCCTGAGGTTAGTTAGATTTAAGTAGTTCTAAGTTCTAGGCGACTGATGACCTCAGAAGTTAAGTCCCATAGTGCTCAGAGCCATTTGAACTATTTTTTCAATGACTACTACATTAACAGTGCTCAAAATCTTATCAAGAACCTGGGGAACTCAAAATGTAGTAAGTCAAAAGTTCCAGCAAATGAAAAGACAATGTTTTTGTACCCAGTTATGCATTCAGAAATAAGAAATGCAATTAATAAGCTGAAAAATAAAATGTTGTGTGGATGTGATGGTAGTCCTGATAAGATCATAAAATATAGTGCAAACAAAATAACAATTGAACTAGTTGATATTATTAATACATCATTTAAAACTGGTGAATTCCCTTCTACACTTAAAAAATCAGTAGTAAAGCCACTTTATAAGAAAGACTGTCCATATACCACACAAAATTATAGACCATTGTCACAACTTTCAGGTTTTGCTAAAGTAATAGAGAGGCTTATATACAAGAGACTGTTGATTTTCCTAAACAAATGCAAAATTCTAACCAATGCACAGAATGGATTCAGGTCTACATATGGTCTACAGAAACAGCTGTATATTACTTCTTGGAACAAGTTATAACTACAATGAATAATGAGGACTTAAATTGTGGAATATTTTTAGATCTATGCAAGGCATTTCACCTCATCAGCCATGATATTTTGCTAGAGAAACTGTATTGCTATGGAGTCCATGGAAAAGCATACATCTGGTTTCAATCTTATCTGTGCAACAGATATCATAGTATTGAAATAATACATAATGGCACAAAATATTACTCAACATACCTGAAAGTCAACTGTGATGTACCTAAGGGTTCTGTTCTAGGCCCTCTGCTCTTCTTAGTTTTTATTAATGATTTTCCTAACAATCTAACAAGAACAGAATGGGGTGCCATTGGTTACACATCTCAGTCACCTCTTGTTCACATTGACGGCACTTTGAACAGTGGACATTACATTTCAGATGCGTTATGGCCCATGGCTCTACCCTTCATTCGATCCCTGCGAAACCCTACATTTCAGCAGGATAATGCACGACCACATGTTGCAGGTCCTATACGGGCATTTCGGGATACAGAAAATGTTCGACTGCTGCCCCAGCCAGCACATTCTCCAGATCTCTCACCAATTGAAAACGTCTGGTCAATGGTGGCTGAGCAACTGGCTCATCACAATATGCCAGTCACTACTCTTGATGAACTGTGGTATCATGTTGAAGCTGCATGGGCAGCTGTACCTGTACACACCATCCGAGCTCTGTTTGGCTCAATGCCCAGGTGTATCAAGGCCATTATTACAGCCAGAGGTGGTTGTTCTGGGTACTAATTTCTCAGGATCTATGCACACAAATTACATGAAAATGTAATCACATGTCAGTTCTAGTATAATATATTTGTCCAATGAATACCTGTTTATCATCTGCATTTCTTCTTGGTGAAGCAATTTTAATGGCCAGTAGTGTGTTTAAAGTGTAACTAACAAAATGTTAGTTCTCTTAATTGTTAAAAATATAAATATGCTCTCTCTCTCTCTCTCTCTCTTTCTTTCTATATGACAATCTCTATATGATGTATATGATAAAATGGATAATAATAAATTCAATTGAATTGAATTGAATGTTTTGAAATACATGCTGATTGGCATTGAGGAGGTCATTCTGTCCAAGATACCACATTAGATTTGAGTTCAGAATATGTTCTAAGATTCTACAACAAATAAATGTCAAGGATATTGGACAGTAGTTTTGTGGAACACTTCTACTACCCTTTTAGTAGACAGGTGTCACCTGTGCCTTTTCCAAGATTTGGGCATGGTTTTTGTTTAAAGAATGTACAATAGATTATAGCTAGAAGAAGGCTAACTAGATGCAAATTCAGTATAGAATCTGAAATGGATTCCATCATAGACTGGAGCTCTGTTCAGTGGTACAACTTCTACATCTGGGTTTTCCTTTTTAGAGGAACATTTGAAAATGGAATTAAACATTTCTGCTTTTGCTTTACTACTCTCAATTTCAGGTCCTGTCCCATTCACTAGGGACTGTACACTAACTCTGTTGCCACTAACAGCCTTGCATATGACCAGAATTTCTTTGCATTTTTTGGAATGTCATTTGACAATATTCTGCTACCGGGGTCACTGAATGCATCATGCAGTAGCCTCTTGAGTGTAAATGCCTTTCATTCAGGCTCTCTGTATCTATAACCCTAGGCTTTGTTTTACATCTATTATGCAGTAATCTATGTTTTTTTTAAGAAGTTTCTTTACAGTGGCTGTATACCTTTGAGGTTTCCTCCCATTATGAACTGTCTACTGGATACATATCCTTGCAGTGGATAGCCAAATATTCTTTTAAATGTGAGCCAGAATTTCTCTACATGTTCCTGACCTGTGCTGAAAATTTCAAGATCCTCGTTTGGTTATGATACTACTAAATTTACTGAATGTATATATCTTCCTGCTTGATTTAGTTGTGCTTTGTAATTTGGTAGTGATTTTTGTGACAACTGTATCATGGTCACTGAGACCAGTTTCAATGTGGACAACCACAAAGAAGTCAGGTCTGTTTGTTGCCATTACATATAATATATTTTGATTGTGAGCTGGGTTCCTAACCATCTGTTCTAGGTAGTTTTCAGAAAAGGCATTCAGTAAAGTTTCACAGAATGGCTTTCATGCCCAACACTAACAAAACTGTAAATTCTTTGTGAGGTACTAAACTGTATGTACTGGGTCTTGTCACAATTCAGTGACAATCCATTTGCTGTGAACCAACCATTAATACTTACAAATATTTCATTAGCTGATTGCTCAGTGAGGTCACGGGTACTGTTTTTTATACCAGTACTTGCATCAACTGCAAATAAAACAAAATTTGCATTTTGTGACACTGCATATGGAAGGTGATTAATATACACTCCTGGAAATTGAAATAAGAACACCGTGAATTCATTGTCCCAGGAAGGGGAAACTTTATTGACACATTCCTGGGGTCAGATACATCACATGATCACACTGACAGAACCACAGGCACATAGACACAGGCAACAGAGCATGCACAATGTCGGCACTAGTACAGTGTATATCCACCTTTCGCAGCAATGCAGGCTGCTATTCTCCCATGGAGACGATCGTAGAGATGCTGGATGTAGTCCTGTGGAACGGCTTGCCATGCCATTTCCACCTGGCGCCTCAGTTGGACCAGCGTTCGTGCTGGACGTGCAGACCGCGTGAGACATGCTCAATGGGGGACAGATCTGGAGATCTTGCTGGCCAGGGTAGTTGACTTACACCTTCTAGAGCACGTTGGGTGGCACGGGATACATGCGGACGTGCATTGTCCTGTTAGAACAGCAAGTTCCCTTGCCGGTCTAGGAATGGTAGAACGATGGGTTCGATGACGGTTTGGATGTACCGTGCACTATTCAGTGTCCCCTCGACGATCACCAGTGGTGTACGGCCAGTGTAGGAGATCGCTCCCCACACCATGATGCCGGGTGTTGGCCCTGTGTGCCTCGGTCGTATGCAGTCCTGATTGTGGCGCTCACCTGCACGGCGCCAAACACGCATACGACCATCATTGGCACCAAGGCAGAAGCGACTCTCATCGCTGAAGACGACACGTCTCCATTCGTCCCTCCGTTCACGCCTGTCGCGACACCATTGGAGACGGGCTGCACGATGTTGGGGCGTGAGCGGAAGATGGCCTAACGGTGTGCGGGACCGTAGCCCAGCTTCATGGAGACGGTTGCGAATGATCCTCGCCGATACCCCAGGAGCAACAGTGTCCCTAATTTGCTGGGAAGTGGCGGTGCGGTCCCCTACGGCACTGCGTAGGATCCTACGGTCTTGGCGTGCATCCGTGCGTCGCTGCGGTCCGGTCCCAGGTCGACGGGCACGTGCACCTTCCGCCGACCACTGGTGACAACATCGATGTACTGTGGAGACCTCACGCCCCACGTGTTGAGCAATTCGGCGGTACGTCCACCCGGCCTCCCGCATGCCCACTATACGCCCTCGCTCAAAGTCCGTCAACTGCACATACGGTTCACGTCCACGCTGTCGCAGCATGCTACCAGTGTTAAAGACTGCGATGGAGCTCCGTATGCCATGGCAAACTGGCTGACACTGACGGCGGCGGTGCACAAATGCTGCGCAGCTAGCGCCATTCGACGGCCAACACCGCGGTTCCTGGTGTGTCCGCTGTGCCGTGCGTGTGATCATTGCTTGTACAGCCCTCTCGCAGTGTCCGGAGCAAGTATGGTGGGTCTGACACACCGGTGTCAATGTGTTCTTTTTTCCATTTCCAGGAGTGTATAATAGTAACAACAAGGGACCTAAAATGGAGCCCTGGGGTACCTCTTGTCTGATGTTTTCATACTTGGAATGACTATTGTTATGTGGTGAGCAGGATACACACCCACACTGTTTTCTATTAAAAAGATAGGATGTCAACCATGAGCCTGCTACTCCTGTTATCCCATAAAATTTTAACTTTTGTACAAGGATATCATGCTGAACACAATCAAAAGCTTTAGCCAGATCACAGAATATCCCAAGTGGTAATAACTTTTTATTTATTGATTCAAATATATGATCTGTAAACGTGAATATAGCTTGATCAGTTGACAATCCTTTCCTAAATGCAAACTGATTGTGAATGAGAATATTTTTCTGTACTAAGTATTTATAAAATCTGTTGTACATAACCATTTCAAACACTTGAAAATATTGCCCATAATGAAATGGGATGGAAGTTTTCCACTGATAATTTGTCTCCTTTTTTTGTGTAATGGTTTGACAATAGCATATTTAAGCCTACCAGGAAAAGTACCACTGTGGAGGGATTCATTACGTAAGTAACTGAGTATGTCACAAAGTTCTGCGGAGCAAAATTTAATTATGGTAGTGCTGATTTCATCATAACCGCTGGAACATTTGTTTTTAAGAGTGCTAATAATATTAGAAATCTCTTTTGGTAAGGTAGGATATAGTTGAATTTTGTCAAACTTCTGCAGAAATGCATTTTTTAAATATTGTAAGCTGTCTTTTGAAGAACTATGCAAACCTAAGTTATCTGCTACTGAAAGGAAAATGTTTTTGATAGTGGCTGAAATTTTAGAGGTATCTCTAATCAACTCATTATTTTCATTAAACATAATTTCCTCATTTGCCTGATTAGTTTTTCCTGTTTCACTTTTTACTATGTCCCATATAGTTTTTATCTTGTTATTAGAGGCATTTATTTTTCCTTAAAAATAAATATATTTTAAGGTTCTGAATACTTTGTTTAGAATTTTAGAATATAATTTGTAATGTGATTTAGCTCTGTAGTTATCATTTTCCCTTGAAATTAAGTACAGTCTTCTTTTCGTTTTGCAAGATTCTTTTATTCCATTTGTAATGCAAGGTTTTGAAACACTTAACCTATTTGCTTTGATTACTTTCTTAGGACAGCAGTTTTCAATGTGACCTATGACCGTATTAGAGAAACAGTTATTTTTTCATTTATCCTGGGTGAATTGTATACATGTTTTCAGTCTATATTCATCAAACAGTTTTTTATACCTTCAATTCCTGTTTCATTTATTATTTGTATAGTTTCCCACTTCCTGTTATTAGTTGGAACAGACCCCACTATATTACATGCAAGCAAGTGGGCATCATGTTCTAAAAGGCCATTAAATAGTGGATTTATACTATGATTTGCTAGTATGGTACTATCTATGAAAATGTTAACAATAGCAATGCTGCTGGTACCCTTAACCCTGGCTGCAAACTGTACTAAGAGAATGAGATTATAAGAGTGGTAAGAGACTCTAGTATAGATATTGAGTAACTATCCTCTAGAAAATTTAAATTAAAATCTCCACTTAGTACGAGTCCATTATTTTTAGAAGTTAGGAAATTTAATACTGCATCAAACTGCTTAGAGAATATCTGGAAATTACTAACGGGAGCCCTGTATATTGTGACTATAACTTTTTTTCTCTGTGTTTCTACTTGTGTGGCACAGTCTTCAAAATTCTGATCACCTCAGTATGTGAGAGTGTCAATGTTTTTATAATAGTAACCCTTTCTAACGTAAGTGGCAACTCCTCCTTTCTCTATCTCTTTTCTACAGTAGTTTGAAGCTAAGGTATACCCTTCCATATTAAGCATTTCAGTTTCACTACCTAAATGATGTTCAGATATATAAATATTATCAACAGGATTTGTAGACTGTAGCTCATCTAAACAGATCTGAAATTCATTAATTTTGTTTTTTAATGTAGTAAATTTACTGTTACTTTTTTGTCTTCACAAGTATTATACTTAATATTTTCAGATACATCTTGTTTCAATATTAAATGAGTGATATCTAAAGAACAGTAACAGTTATCACTAAGTAGAGACTGAATTAAGCCTTTATATAAGCAGCAACTGGTACAACAAATGCAATCCCAAAAAGAGATGGGCTTCCATTAATTCATTTTATGGCTGTTGTTCAGCAACATGAATATCTTCCAGAATAAAGAAATTTAGTTAATGAAATGTAATTTAGTTTGTATGAAGATTTTATTAATGAAAACGTTTGGATAGAGGGTTCTGAGATCTACTGGGCACTCACTAAGATAAAATGTAAGATCCAAAAGTAAATATATTTTGTATTATTTCTCAGCGACATGTACTTCCTTTGTTGATAAAACTATCATAAAGCATATGCATGTATGGTTTTGGACATAAAACATTATGAACACCACAATTTATTCTAGACAGCAAAATAGAAGCTCATTTCTCAATAAGGTTGTTCACATCACATTGGCCTAAATTTTACTGTGGTATTTAAATCATTGACTTCTAAGTTAATTAATAAAATTGTGAGTCACTCACACAGAACAACTTCTATTGATGAAAAAACTGATTACTGTATTCTTCTGTGTAGCATATCTGCTTGTGGAGGTTTTCCCAGGAGAAAGGTTGCATATCACCACTTCCAGCCACGTTGCCAGAATCCACATGTCCATGCAGAACTCAATCCAGGACTGGCCAAAATGGCTTTGGCCACAACTGTACTATCACATGTACAACCATCTGGCTAGCTGTGTGGTCTCAGGCTCTGCTTCCTGAGCGGGAAGGCACGCCATTCCCTGGCACGAATTTGCCAGCAGATTAGACATTGGGGTTACACTCGTCTGGAATGAGATGTTCCCGTGGGGGTCCACTCGGGGCCAAATCGCACAATAACCCTGGGTATGGTATGGGGTGGTGGTGGAGTGAGTGGACTGCTGTAGCCTGTTGTAGGGGTGTGTACCACTGAGGGTTATGGTGGGGACAAAGCCCCTCTGTTCTTTCTAGGTCCCTAGTTCAATACACAAACACACATTCACATCACATGGACTGTAGCCGGAAAACTTGCGGTACTCATATTCAATGCATCTATGTTTACAGCAGAAAAATCAGCATTCAGTGCAGCTGAAAACATAGAAATATGAAAGCATTTGATAATTTGTAATCGTACAAGAAGGTTGGCAGCACTGGCGCAGATCACACATGCTTGAATATTAAACCAGTGAAGATAAGTAATTAATTCTATAATAACTGTCAATTAAGTTAATATTACACTGTAACAAAGTTAATGAGAGTCTGTTTTATATTATTTATTGAAGGTTTCACTTGTTTCAAAGTATTTCTTGAAAAAAACAAAAGCATACCATAAGGACCGGTTTCCACGTACTTGAGACACAGGTTTACATAGAAATTTCAGACATTTGTTTAAGTATTATGTGAAGAATTTAGGTTGCTCTCATTACATATATATTTTGTAGTGCTATATCTACCTGGGGAATTAAAGGTTTTTAGTTCTATCTTTTATTTCCTTTCAAAATGTGTAAAGTATGTATCGCGCATATACGATCTTAGGCATAATTTTTTGGGTATACAGGTTTGAATTTTTAACGTTAGTTTAACTGCATTATGTTACTATATTAATAGTAGACATGTATATTAGTGTTCCACGTAAGTTTAGTGACAATGCCTTCCAAGGAAAAAAAAATCAGTATTTCAAACATCTATTACAAAACTAATGTGTGGCTCTTGATAACCTGCCATCTTGATAATATTTATTCAGAACAAAGGTTAAGTACAAATCATGGTATAACTACACACATCCATCTTTTTATAGTGAGTGAGAAAACACACAAAGAACAAAACAGTTGTGCTATAAAGATATATCACTCTTCATTGGATTCCATATATTGATATAAATGTACGAACATTCCAACACCAAGATAAATTTAATCAAATAAAAACTTTTCCTGTTAAGAATGGTCTGTCTGATCATGATGTGCAAATGATCATAATCGTACAGTACTGGTATATGATATAGCTCCATACTGTAATGAAAAACAGTCCTCAAAAATAGTGTGTTCCATAAACAATTCAAAATCTTAGAGAAAGCTTGCAACAGTTAGACTGGGATGAGGTGTACAGGGAACATGATGCTAATTTAAAATTTAACTTATTTCATGATACCTTTGTGAGTATATCAAATAACAGTTAACCTAAGAAAACAGTGAACTATTATTGTAAGAAACATGTAAAAAGCCATGGCTTACTAAAGGGATAAAAATATCTTGTAAACAGAAAAGGGAAATGTATCTTATAGCTAGGAGAAGTAATGATCCTAAAACAGTGAAACATTATGAAAACTACTGCACTGTATTGAGAAAAGTTATTAAAAAGTCCAGAAGTGTGTGCATTACGTTTGAGATTAAGACATCTGATAATAATATTAAAACAATTTAGAATATTGCGAAAAGGAAACAGGGCAACCAAGAGCACAGGAAGACTGTATTTCTATCAAACACAATGTAAAGTTTGTTAACAAGAAGTCAGAAGTAGAAAACATTTTTAATAATCATTTTTAAGTGCTGTAGAGAAAATAGGATCCAGCTATTCACTAGAAAATGCTAGGCAGTATACGAAAAAGGCAGTAACTATGCAATTTGATAAAATTGAAATTCAACCCACCTCCTCTACTGAAATTAGCAAAATAATAAATTTGTTCTAAAAGTAAAAGCTCACATGGAATTGATGGCACTTCCAACAGAGTACTAAAAGCTTGTTCCCAACAAATAAGTAGGATTCTCAGCCACATATGTAGTAGCTCTCTGAAACAGGGCATTTTTACAGGTAGACTGAAATACGCTATTGTTAAACCATTGCATAAAAAAGGCAATAGATCTGATGTGAACGAGTACCACCCAATCTCACTTCTGACAGCTTTATCCAGAACTCTTGAAAAAGTAATGTATTCAAGAGTAGCATAACATATTTTCAAAAATGAAGTACTAACCAAATGTCAATTTGGTTTTCAGAAAGGATTTTCAGCACAAAATGCTACATATGATTTCACTGGTGAAATATTAAATACATTGAATAACCAAACATCTCCCATTGGGGTATTTTGTGATCTCTCAAAGGCTTTTGATTGTGTGAATCATGAAATTCTTCTAGATAAGCTTAAGTATTGCGGTATGAGTGGGACAGTGCACAAATGGTTTAATTCATACTTAACTGTAAGAATGCAGAAGGTTCAAATTAACAGTACAGACAGTCTGAAAAAACCAGCAGAGTCCTCTAACTGGGGAGGTATCAAGAATGGTGTCCTACAGGGTTCAGTCTTGGGTCCCTTATTGTTCTTAATACATATTAACGACTTGCCACTGTATATTCATGAAGATGCAAAAATAGTTCTTTTTACTGATGATACAAGTATCATAATCACACCCAAAAAGCAAGAATTAGCTGAGGAAATTGCAAATAATGAAATTTTGAGAAAACACATTTCATACAATTCTGTACAGTAAATGGCATAACACCATCGATAAATATAGACTACGAATGGAAGTCTGTTGCTAAAGCAGAATACTCAAAATTTCTGGGTGTGTGCATTGATGAGAAATTAAAGTGGAAGAAACACATTGATGATCTGTTGAAATGGTTAGGTTCAGCTACTTATGCTATTAGGATTATTGCAAATTTTTGTGATAAACATATCAGTAAATTAAGCTAATATGCCTATTTTGGGACAATTCATGATTAAGAAAGGAAGTATTCATTGCACAAAAGTTTATAATCAGAATAATAACTGGAGCCCACCTAAAATCACCTTGCAGACATTTATTTAAGGAACTCGGGATATTCACAGTACCTTTGCAATACATAAGTTCACTTATGAAATTTGTCATTAATAACCCATCCCAATTCAAAAATAAAAGTGAAGTGCATAGCTACACCACTAGATGAAAGTATGAAATTCACTATTCTGGATTAAACCTCACTTTGTTCATTTGCCAAATAGTACTAAATGTCTGACAGATAGCCAACCAACATTTAAAAGCAAATTAAAAGAATTTCTGAATGACAACTCCTTCTACTCAATAGATGAATTCTTAGGTATGAAGTAGTGACTTTTAAAAAAATAATTAATTATTTATTTATTTTCTGTAAAGAAAACTTATGTTAAAGTGACATGTTCGACATCATGATCTATGGAACAAGGATTTTTGTATGTATGTACATATGTACAGTTTACATCTGTAGTAGAGTTTTTCCAATAAGACAAGAAAGGTATGCAAGCCTAGTTACAGTTAATTTTAATGCTGTGAATATAATTACCTTTAATATGTTCTGCATTCTTGTTGCAACAACTAAGGTAATACTAATCCATAAAATCATGTTATAGATTGTAACATCCAGTTTCAAGGCACCAAAGTACTTCCAGTCTTCAAGTGCACCATGAGCCGGTAGGATTATTTTACTAAATTTGTACAGAGAAAAGGTATTGTTATGTGCATTGCTTTCCTTGCTGATTTATTTGTTGTGATATTCAAAATATAAGGGTGAAACAACAAATACAAATAAGGAAAGGCAATTATTCTCCAAAATAATAATTGTAGTAACTAAGTAATACCGGTACAGGAAACCAATCCAAGTAAGACAAGTATGGCTTCATTCATAAGCCTCTGAGCCACAACAGAAATAAGCCTCTCATGACTCCACACATAACAAGTCAAAAGAATCATACAGAGGGTGCAACATAAGTGTTACACAGAATAAATTATTTGAGCAGTACAAACTAAAAAACATGGTAAATGTGAGTCAGTGCTGCTCTGTACATGTTTAGGTATGTTCTGTGGGCAGATAGTGTGGCAGAGATGTGCCATGTCCTTGCTTCCTACACGTGGCCCACGCTGACACAGTTGGTAGTTGGTTTAAGTACACACATGTGGTGACACTATGTTTGGTGCTCTAATATGCACTAGTAGCAGGATACAGCAATAATCATTGGCAGAGACACATAGCAATGGATCAGAAAATCACAACAGCTTTCTGTCTGTTATATACCTCCTCTCTTACCATACAAATGCAGGTGCACACATGCACACAGTTGTGAGCGAAAAGGTGTGTATGAGAATGGTTATATTAAAAGAAGAAGAAAAGAAGAAAACTATGACTGGAGATCTATTGCATTTCCCAAATCTTTTTTTATGTCATCCATTCCTTTGGATGTAACAGGTTGAGTGTACCACATGAAAATAAAAGCCAAAATCTGAAAAAGATTGTTTTTGATGAAAGTGTATATAATTTTTATTATGAAGTATATTAAAGAACAACACAAATTTATTTTATATAAAATTTCATACTAAAGGGCAAGCCATATTTTATTAGCAGTGTCTAGGAAATTTTTATATATTCTACATGCTACTTTAGCTCCAGTTACCCTTAAGAACACTAATAGCTACTGTAATTTGATTGATAATTCTTGGAAGTCACCTGTATGTCTGAATGTACATTAGCATTTATACTTTAAGCAACACTATGTAATGAATGGCAGGGCTACTTTCTGGGTCATAAATAGTTTCTTCCATATCAGCTCAGGGATCTTATTTAAAAAAGAAACTGCAACTTCACTGATTATTACCAAAAAATTGTAGCTTCCCATGTACTTGACCTACAAGTGAGGCTGTTTGATTTTTTCTCTTCATATCTGCGCCGGCTGCGCCTCTAAGGTTTTATATGGATTACCTGACAGCTTACATGTCTCTTCAATCAAAGTTTACATGAAACATTGAGATTAGAATCAACAAAGATGTGATCAACCAGATGCAGTATATTGTAGGTCAGGCAGGCAAACAGCCAAAGTGAATAAGCTAAGGGAAAACATATCAGTAAATGTATTTATAATATATATACACCACACTGTACCAGAAGAAGGCCAGGATACATTTAAGGAACAAAACTTATATGATTCCCAGTAGGTTAATGTAATTCAACATGTCAACCACATTTGATGCAGAAATCTGCTCACTTATGGTTCATAAAATTAATTATTACTATTGCAGAGAAACTGATGAATAAAAACAAAATTAGCACCAATGTGAGAAAAAATCAATCAGTTAAGATTTTGCAACAAAAATTGAAGGCCGACTTTGAGGGATAGGGTCAGAGGGTGTAAGGTTTTACAGATTCAGTATAGGTAGTTACATAATAAATTACTTATATATGAAGAAATGGAGGAGAATCCAGTGTCTGAGATGATTTTACTTCATCCATTCACTTCACTCTACAGCAAAATGCCAAAATTTTGGCTGTATCAAAAGGCACAGAACTAAATCAATAATAACAAAAAAATTATGCTTATGTAAAGTAGAAATGGTAGGTACAGGAATTTTAGTGATTTTTCATAGAAACATTACATTATTCACAGTGGCTGGTTTTATGAATTTTCAATTCATAGTTCAGAATGGAGACAGATGTATGCACTTATCTATGTCTCACATCAATTTATCAACAATTAAATAAATGCTAGTTTTGTAAATCCTAAAAAGTACTGTGGTTTTGGGGGCTTTAGTTCTGAAATCCTTAATTAGAAGTTTTAAACTGTTCATACAATTAGTAACTGTTTAAAGGCGTTGAACTTTGTTTGTGCATTCTAACTTAACAATAAAGTTTGTGTAACTCCCATGTATTTTGGCAAATTTCAAAATAATTCTATAACTGTAATCCAGTGAGCCAACCCAAAACTCTAGGATACAGGAAATAATGTGTATAGTGTTATTGAACTGTATTCTTTACATATCAGACCTAAGTTTTGTAATTATGATACAAAAAGCATTCTGAATAGCCCTACTCTGGGGTCAATGTAAGTTAATTCAGTAAAATAAAGGAACAATCAATAATAAAGATCTATGTCTACATCTTTACTCCACAAACCACTGTGAAGTGTATGGTAAAGTATATGTCTCACTGTAACCATTATTAGTGATTCTTCTTGGTTCAGTCGTGCATGGAGTGCATGAAGAATGATTGTTGAAATGTCTCCATGTGTATCATAATTAATCTAATCTTGTCTTAATGATCCATGTGGGAGCAACACTTATGGATTATAGTAGATTCCTCTAATAATCATTTAAAGCTAGTCATTGAAATTTTGTAAGTTGCCTTTTTCAGTTACACATAGGGATTGTAGTAGATTCCTCTAGTAATAATTTTAAGCTAGTCATTGAAATCTTGTAACTAGGCTTTTTCAGTATAGTTTATGTCTTTTTTCAAGATTCTGCCAGCTATGTTTCTTAGGCATATGTGTGATATTCTCCCATTGATCAAACAAGGCTGTCACATTCATCTTGCCCTTCTATGTGTATATTGAAGATCCATTGTTAGTCATTTTTGGTACAGGTCCAACAAACTTGAGCAGTATTCTAGGATGGGTCACAACAGTGTTTTGTAAGCAGTCTCTTTTGTTGACTGATTACATTTCCCTAGTATTCTACCAGTAAACCAGAGTCTACCATCTGTTTTTATCTCTGACTAAAGCTATGTAATTATTCCCTTTTATTTCCATACAGTGAGTTGACTGATTTCAGCTGTGACTCATTGATATTATAGTCAGAGGATACTAGGTTTTTTTTTTTTTTTTTCATTTTGTGAAGTGCACTGTTTTATATTTCTGAATATTTATGTCAAGTTGAAAATCTTTACATGACTTTGAAATCTTTTAAAGTTGGAATTCATATTTATAGAGGTTCTTTCAGACAGTACTTTGTTACAGATAACTGCATCATCTGCAAGAACTCTGAGGTTATGATTAACATTGTCTGGAAGGTCACTAATATACAACATGAGTTGCAAGGTTCCTCGTACACTTCCCTGAGGCACACCCAAAGTCACTTCAACATCTAACATCTGTTGAAGAGCTCCCCCCCCCCCTTCCCCCCCCCCCCCCCAACCCCCGCTACAATTGCAGGTAACTTCCGGAAGTCTCCTATGTCCTCCCTACCAAAAATTCTGAGTCAAGTGTAAAAATTATTAACATTTCAACTTCCCCTCCCCCCCCCCCCCCCCCCCCCCCCCCCGCCCCACCAAATCTGGCAAACCATGTTTCAAATAATATTAGTGGAAAAAGAACTATAGTCAAGCTCAGAAAAGCAGAACCTGCAGCTGACTAACTCACTGAAAGAACAGTACTCCTGATGGACGTGTTGCTTCCTCAATATACACAGCTGTCTTGCTTCATAGCACAGCTGTGTTTGAGCACATATCCACATATAAGCATTTCCCAGTTATTTCTACTAACTCATATTAGGTCCCTTCTGTAATGTGGGTCTACTGATTGCCAGAACTATTGTGGTCTATGTTTCCAAGCCAATTACTGAACTACAGCACTCAAAGAGCTGTTTAATTCAGTAATCACCTTCAGTTATTCCAAACAAGTCGAAGTATATATTGACATAAGGCAAAGACATAATAGAAACATAATCTGCATATCATTTTATAAATAACCCATCAACAATAAGCTACTACACTGCATTGTGCTGTTGACATTTGTGCAATCTTATTTTAATCTAGTAAATTAGTAGTAAAGCTATTACATTGAAAATGCCTGATGAATCCTCAGTTTTACTATTCAGCAGCTCTTTATCTGCTATTAGTAGCTTATTTTCCAAAGGAAATATTTTCACATGTATAAATACTGAATTTTGTTTGTAGTTTATTATTATTTGTTGTACGATTTTATGACAAAAACTGCTACTTACTGCGTAGTTAACATTAATTTTAACTTCCTAAATACATTTATACAGATAATTTGTACAAAGTGTGTGTAAAGAGGTATTTTTTCAACATTCATTTGAATTGGTAGATAATCCCATGAGTGGGACAATCATTGTTTCATTCTTGGATGAGGCAGTTGGTGTTAGGATGTCAGGTAGTGCAGTTTTTGTTTTGAGCTGTGGTAGGACAATTTTTGGTTTAGAAACTGAGTATTATATATTGTTTTGTACTGTGAACAGAATGAGAGCCATGAATAATCATTTAATTTAGACTCTGATTTACCATTAGGCATGCATCTGTAATGTGTTACAATCTGGTTAATTTGAGGACAGGGTGTATTATGAAATCTGTGTAAGTTGGAAAAATGGTTCACTTTAGCAAAGTGCAAAATGATGATGCACAAATTTCACTGTTTCAAGAATCAAGAATTTTATTCTCCATAGATCATTTTACAATGATATTGGCTTCGTCATACAGGATGTAGTAGTACAGACATAATAATAAAATAAACTAATGTCAATACATTATAGTATACATTTTAATCATAGCAGTGTACCAAATTACACCAGGATAGTGTCTAAAAGTTATGCGCTATGTAATTAAACGTGACTTAACAACAGCATAGAATAATATGTTTAAGTACAGAAAACTTTTTAATGCTAAGGCATCTCAAAGAATTCTTTAATGTCATGAAAAGGATGATCTGACACCCAGCTGTACCACTTAATTTTTTTAAAAAAATTATATGTATAGACTGAACATGAACTGGCAGTTTATTGAACAGTTTGAGTGGGTTTACTTTGTGGGAATTTCCTGTTCTTGCTAATCTGTGGCATGGTATGTCTTAATTACCCTTAGTTCTGATGTGTTCATGTATTTTCCCTCTGGCAACAAATTCTAAAATATTATTTTTAATATAGAGTACAGACACATAGATGTATAAATTTATAGTTGTAAGTATTCAGATTCTGGAAAAAAGAGGATAGCAGTGCTCTCTATGACCTCTTTACATATTATGTGTAAGACTTTAATATGATATAAAATATGTGACTAGAATAGCACAAAGAATGTCTCCCTAAGGTACTCCAAGCTCAATACATCACTTAATTTCAAGATAAGGTATGGCCACCCTGGATATTTTATCACATATGTGATTGACATGTTCCTCCCAATAGAGTTTTGATTCAATGTGAATACCTAAGAATTTTACTGATTTATTGGCTACTTCATTTAACATTCCCATTAAAAGTTGTTGACTTTTATTAGGATTGCACAGGACCTTCTTGGCTGCAAACCAGTCCAGGGCCTTATCAAGTGTTTCTTTTGTTACACTATTCAGATCTGAAATGTTCTGATGTGTGGTAAGTAGTGTTGTGTTGTCAGCAAACATATGATGTGGTGGGTTATGTTATTAGGTAAATCATTGATAGCTACGATGAAGAAGATTTCCATTATGGAAGAATTTACATTTCTGACTGAGACAAATTGTTTTCTGTTACTTAAATAAGAACTTATCACAGCTAAAGTGCTCCCTTTCACCCCATAAAACTCTAGTTTCCTAAGTAGTAGGTCAACAGGAATGTAATCGAAAGTTTTGCTTAGGTCACTTAATACCAGTGATGCCATCTTATTATTTTCAAAAGCTGTTAAGGTTTGTTCAGTGATTTCCAAGATGGCCCCTGTTGTGTTTCTCCCCTTGCAAAAAGCAAGCTGATTGTTACATAGGATATTGTGTTTTTCAAGAAGCTGCTTATTTGTGTGTGTATCAGTGCCTCAAATATCTTTGAGAATCTTCAAACAATGGAGACTGGTCTGTAGCTTTGTGGAAGATGTTTGTCACCTTCTTTAAAAACTGGGACAACTTTTGTTACCTTTAGTGCATCTGAAAATACTCCAGATTCCACACATTTATTAAAAATAAAAGCTAACAGTTTGGCAAATGAGGGTATTGTCTTTTTAATGACATCATTCAATAACCAATAATAGTCCATACATTTAGAAATGGAAAATTTGGATACAGCTTTTATAATGCAAGCCCTTATTCAAGAAACTAAATATCCTTCCACTAGCATGTCTGTACATTTTACAAGTAATCATGTTTGTAAGGAAAATCTTAAAAAACAGCAACAATCTTTTGTCAACTAACCAGGGTATCCACCTGTATAACACAAGGAGAAAGCAGGACATATATGTTCATCATGCACACACAACACTAAAACAGAATGGAGCACTACAAACACGAAACAGACTATACAATAAGCTACCTACAACCATTAAGACAATAAAAGACACTTCAAAATTTAAAGCTGCTGTCCATAAATATTTATTGCAAAAATGTTATTATAGTATAGACGAAAATTTTAAAACATAAAAATTTATTGCCAAAATAAAAAAAAAAGGAATTGCTTGGGTTAAATATAATGTATGGAAGGTGAACCTTCAGTTGTGATAATATTAAGCCTAAATTAATGTAAATATTCTAGTATGATTTAAAAACATGTATTGTAGATCACAATGACTTGTCCAATATCATATTGTATACCTTGACAACAAAATGATCGAAATGACCAATAAAAATGTAATGTAATATTGGCAGGTGTGACAGCCCTCCATTGAAATACCAGGCTAACAGGCAGTGGTGTCCTAACAAGGTCCATTGTAGATGAATCTGTTCCTTTAATACTGTTACTTATTTCTTGAACTGAGTTTAAAAAGTACTGATTTAATTCCTTGGGTTCAGGCAGAGCTGTTTCTGTGCATTTTGGTGTATTCTCTTATTTTATTATTTGCCATGCTGCCTTGCATTTATTGGGAGCCCTTTCTATATAGTTTTCTACTGCTTGCTTTTTTGCCAGAAGAAGTTTAGCTTTGTAGAACTTTTTGCATTTCAGATACGGCCTATGAATGTTCACACTCTGTTCTGCCCTTTGGTAGAGGCTTGCTTATGCATCTGGTACAGCATATGCATGTTTCCTCTGATTTATGCTAGCTCTTCTATAAATCAGTTCAGTCTTTTCTTTTTCATTTCGCTTTAATATCAATTTTTTTTATCAATTTTTTTTTTTTTTTTTTTTTTTTTTACTGGTGAGTTAGAATACCATAATGTGTACTTTTTAAAGAAGTTACAAAGCTAATTTCAGCTTCCCTTTTCCCACATTGACAATTATATATAAAGTCCCAATCTGCACTTCCTAATGTATCAATAAACACACTTATGTACTCTTCCTTTTGCCCTCATACCATTACTACTTTAGGTTTTTCAATTTTAACTGGTAGCCTCTTACAGAGTGTAGGGAGTAGTGGCTCATGATCTGCAAGTACACTTCCTGCAAGTCTCAAGTCTGACTGTAAAATCTTCCTGTGGAAATTCACAACAATATGGTCTATGCAAACATTCTTATGTGTTGTGCGGTTATTTGTACAATAGAGGTCTAATGATCTTAGCATATTCAAAACTGTCCTAGTGACTTTTCTCTGTGTGTTTGCCATTTCTTTGTTGAAACCACCACAGATAGCAATTCTTGTCTTACTCTTCAGTATCTTTTTAACTACAGTATTAATTCACATTTTTCAATAGACAAACTTACATCACCATCTGGCGACCTATATAGACTAACTACCACTATATTTTCATTCATTAGTTTTACACAACTATATGTGGAAGGAAAATAAACCACATAGGCAAGAAAATGTGAATAAGTCTCTTCACTTACCCTTAAAACATGGGTCTACAAGCATCATCCCCTAGACAACAGGAAGAAAATGTTTGGAACCATGAATGTATCAATGAAGCAAGATGAGTATTGAAACTTTTCTCTTCATTGCAACAACTATTTGAGAACTATTTTTCTACATTACTTTTTCACACGAATACAAACAAATATTTAAATAGCTGTTTTAAGAACAGCTAAATTATAATGACCTTTGAATGGGACATAGGGAACAGTAGTGTTAGAATATCCACATTCCAATAAAGTTTCAGTGTATTATGTGTTTTTATGCCAATGATTTCAAGGACTAAAATTACAGAGATTATTATCATCCATTACAAGGAGAAATCTAGAACAGGGAAGGAATTTATAATCTTCACATGTATGTGAAAATACACTGACAAAAAAAGTGAGGCACGCAGAAGAGGAGGAAGAAACAAAATGAAGCTTCATGAGTTGAGATGGTATATGATGTCATTTCACTCATTGGAAATTCACTAAAATATACAAAGAATTTGGCAGTGTAAGCCCACTTATCAGTATGCTGTTGCACACCATTATGCCTGGATACATGCACTGATCTGACTGGGAGTGGGGTCATAAAGCTGTTGTATCATCTCCTGAGATAAGCTGCCCACAACTATTGCAGCTGGTCCTTATGTGTTGGATATTGGCACTGGATTTAACTGATGTCCAAGTTGGTCCCACACACATTCTGTGAGGGATATATTTGGGTACCTCTCTGGCAATGGGAATACCATAATATCCTGCATGTGATATGTTTGGGCAAATGCTGTCCTATTAATATATTACATTACAATATTGTCACATGAAAAGTAACAATTAAGGCTGCAGAATGTCCATGATGTAAGGCTGTGCCACCATAATACCCTCAATCACCACCAACCATGGCCTGAAATTTTCCTCAATGGCTCCACCCTGCATGATAGCAGGGATAACACCATGGTGTCTCTCCAAAACAATGGAACAAAGGGACCTCTCCCCAGCTCAGCACCATGTGCACCAATGATGGTCACCCAGGATAGCAGAGAACTGTGATAAATTGGTGAAAGCAACATGATGCCATTTGTCAGCAGTCCATGCTTCCTGGTCATGGCTCTAATCCAAATGCAGCTGTTTGTGTTGTGCTATTAATTGCAGTCTAGACATGGGACAGTACTTCCCTAGTCTGACTGCTGCTGTCTCCATCCGTGATGTGGGATGATGTGGGATGGACCATATATGTCGGATGCTTGTTCTTGGATGGAAGGTGCAGATGTGAAGGGGTTGTGATATGCTTGGAGCTCAAAAAACAACCCTCCCTTGTAATGGTCAGATGTGGTAGACAAGAAACTTGATAATGAGAATGCTTATGCTCACATTTCTGTGCAGTCCAACATTAGTCCATCATTACATTTAAATACCCACAAATCTGGGTACTGCATGATTCAACCAGTCAGTCAAACAGATATTCACAATAAGGCCCCTTTCAAAACCTGTTATTTGCTGAGAGCACTGTTTCTCATGAGTATGTGTTATCTCTGTGGCCTAACTGTGACCACTCAATATCTGATGCTGTTCACCCCCTAATGCATGGAACTAGGATTGGTAACAATGCTAATACACTCTGGTGGCCATTCCTCTTGTCATAGATAGTTGCAACTCTACATACCAACCAGTGGTGAGTACATGTACAGAGTTACACAGACAACTGACTATGTCTTCTGGGAGCTACACATTTTTGTTAGGCAATGTTAACAAATTTTATTTCTTTACTTACTGCCAGTAATGAAGTGCTGAAAACTGGTAAGGAAACACAATGCAATTCTCTTGATGCTCTTGTGTACAACAAACTGTAGAATTTATTGTTATATTATGATATCTATCGATACATATTGATTTGTTGCTATCAAAGGAATTACAGTCAGACCATGGAAGGCCTTCTGAAAACGCATAAGTGGAAACAGTAAAGGCAGAGGTAAAAACAACACTGTTCACTGTTGCTTTTAACATAAGCATTATCATCATGCTATAACCAATACCTGCAAAATAAAAAGCAATGTTATGTAGAACAAATTAGTACTAAAAATTTAAAATAATTAAGAAGTAATAACATAGAAGGATACTGAAAGTCAAAAATTTTACAAGATTTGAAGGTAGAAATTATTTACGCATTGATTCAGGTTTCCTTACTGTATAAATAGAACAGAGAGTTCACATAATCAATGCTAGCATAGCAGAGATGCCCTTAGAATTAAAGAGGGGTTATGTGTAGGATTCTTTAAGAGTATGTCCACAAACTGCCTCTTTCCTATTGTGCTAACATGGATGGAAGGGAGGAAAACACAAGAGCAAAAATTAGTGGTATAACATGCTGTAAAGAAGTGCACTATTACTTCCACACATATAATAGAGGCTATCATCATCATGGACAGTTTCCAGCCTCAGGTTGGGTCTGTTTGGAACATAAGCCTCTCCATTGTCTTCTGTCTTGCCACCATCTCTCCATCTTCACCTTGGTCCAGTTTTCTCCTTTCTTCTGGACACATTCCTCCACTCCTTTCAGCCATCTGTCTCTCAGTCTTCCTCTTGGTCTCTTTCCTTCCAGTTTCATCTCATGTATCCTCCTGGGTATCCTCTTCTCCTCAATTCATTTAACATGCCCATCCCATCTCAGCCTTGATTCTCTATCTCCTCCTGTAATGTTTCCACCTTCATTAACTCTCTGATCCTCTCATTTCTTCACCTGTCCAGCTCTGTCATTCCAATACTGTTCCTCAAAAATTTCATCTCACTAGCTTGTACTCTGCTTTTCTCTTCCTTTCACAATCCAGGTTTGATGCATATGTCAGGATTGGGACATAGTATGATCAGTATATAACCTTTTTACTGATTTAGGGTACATCCTTGCTCCATATCAGGCTTCTGACACTCTTCCAAAATGCTTCTGCTTTTCTCCCCTGCTCATTTATCCCTCTTTCATTTTTTCCATCTTCCTGTATCAAGCTACCAAGGTACATGAAACTCTCCACTTTCCTCAATCATTCCCCACCAACTGTTATTCCTCTCTTCTTTGTTCTGGTTGTGATAATCATCTCACTCTTACTTATACTAAATTTCATCCCATATTCCTGTAATGTTCATTCCCATATGTCCAACTGCTCTTGTACTTCCTCCTCCTTATCCTCCCAAATCATCAGATCATCTGCAAACACCGTAGCTTTCACCTTTCCTTCACCAAGTAGTTGTGCTATTGTACTCATACCATCCATTACTACAATGAAGAGTAATGCTGAAAGTGCACTTCACTGCCTCAAGCCATTCTTTTGCTCAATCCAAGCTGATCTCTCTCGTCCCACTTCCACATAGCTCACACTTCCATGGTACATTTCCCTTACCCTTCACATAATCTGTTCTGCTTCTCCTCTGTTCTCCAGAGCTTTCCACACTTTGCTTCTACATACACTATCATAAGCTTTTTTAAAGTCCAGGAAGGTCATTAGTAGATCTGTTCCATATTCATAATGCTTTTCCTGCAGTTTCTAACATTTTTTTGATGACAAGAGACAGTGTGGCATTGGGTTGCAAGGCTCACATGTCTCTCAAGTCAGCAAAGTTGCACGTTGTGTGTAGCCAAACCTCTTCTCTGGGTGATCAGCTACATCAGTCTCCCAAAAGCTTCTTCTCCAAAGACTACAGCTGGTTAAAATAATTTATTAAACTACTTCTCCATCCTTGAAATAATTTGGGTACTCATAGAATACTTTTCAGTTCAACCACTTTATATTTTCAACTTCCACAGACAACAACTTCTGCAAGCTAACTTTTTCCTTAAACATTAGACTCATTTACACATATTCAAATATCATTTGTTTGTGAACCAAATATTTTATGAACATCATACATGTGTCTTGCTTTGTTCACAGCCAAGACGTGAATGAAGTAAAAAGTCTCTAGTTTCAAGCAAGTCTAATACGTGAATGTACATATAAATCTATATTCGATTGTTCAGTAGTCTTTCTACAATCAACACAGACACTGAAGAGCACAGAATATTACATAAACTTTTCTTGTTCTGTTCTACTCATAGACGGAAACTCTGTGGACTGTACAGCAAGTTCTTGTCTGCCGCCGTTTGGCTGCCGGGTCCATCTTTTTCTCATTACTGTTTTTTGACCTGCATATACAAATAGGCAATGCACAGTAGGGTGTATTCGTTTCTCCCACTCACCTCTAAAATATCAGGTGTTCAAAACATTGGAAGGGGGAGTGGTTCTAGAATTTACTCCAAAATTCTTGAAGCACTACAAGTTGCCTTACAGCAAAAAATTAGATCCACCATTGACCATCCTGTTCTGAAGACATGTTGCTCTTCTCTCATCCCTCTGTCCAATTTTGGCTGAATTCGTGCTTCCAAAATTCTCTCAAAAATCTTTGTACAATGACTTATCAGTGTTATCCTCCAATAGTTCTTGTACTCTTTTCTATTTCCCTTCTTATAGATCTGGACAATTATTCCCTTCCTCCAGTCTTCTGGGATCATCTCCATACAATCTTCATTACTCAATATAGCCATTGTGTCCTCACCTCTCCTGCTGCTCTCACCATCTCTACACATAGCTCATCCAAACTTGGTGACTTCTTTCCCTTCATCTTGCCCAATGCCTCTTCCACTTCTCCCAATGTAAGGTCTTTTTCTATTTGCTGTTTCTCCTCTTTTTTCTCCTTGTTTTGTTCCTCCTCCTCCGGGTCTACATTCAGATTCAGGAGTTCTTCAAAATACTCCTTCACTGTATTTTTGAGTTCCTCCTTATTCTCTATATCTTGGCCATTTTTGTTCACCATTCAGGCATAATCTGTCATAGCATTCTTCCTCTTACTTTTAATCATCCAACATAACACCTTTTATGAACCTTCACTACCCTCCTGTATCATTCAGGTCCACTGTTCAATCCACTTACTTCTCTCCACAATCACCACTCTTTTTTCTTCTCTCTTTCTTGCTTGATACTCTTCTCTTGTCTTTACTGTTCTCTTCTGGAACCATACCCAAAAGGCACTATTCATCTTCTGTACTACGTCCTTTGTTTTATCATTCCACCAGGATGTTTGTTCCCATCTATTTTTGTTGCTTGTCCTCCCAAATATTGCTTCTGACACACTTACTAATGTTCCACTTTCTCCTTTGGGGTGCTTTTCTTTACAAGTTGAAGGTACTGTAGCCTTCTTTCTTCCTCCTTCAACTTCCATACCCTTATAAACCTTTCCTAGTTTTCTGTCCCTTTATTATCCTTATTCCTTCTCAGGTTCATTACCAGCAAATGGTAGTCACTATCCAAGGCCTCTGATAGTATTACCTTAATGGCAATGATGTTCCTATTCATCTCATTGTTGTAAAGGAAGTAGTCAACTATCAACTTTCTCTTTACATCTTAACTATAGCAGGTAATCTTGTGGCTCTCTCTATTCCTGAACCAAAAATTCCCAACAGGCAAACCATTCCTTTGACAGAACTCAAACAGTCTTTCACCTTCCACATTTCGGCAGCCCAAACCCTCTGGTCCAAGCACACTTTCACAAGCTTGTCTTTCTCTTCCAATGTGTGCATTTTGAAACGTAACAGTCTAATTGAAACACATTTAAACACATAAATTTTAACCATAAACAGTAATTCGTGACATAGAGGTGTATGGAAATATGTACTTGTGGAAAAGTTATGAAGAAAATAATTATGGAATGATAGTTACACTAATGTCTAGAAGCTCTGTAAATGAAGGAAACATTTACCATGAAGGAAAACTCTAGGAATTAATAAACCATGAAAATTCATTACTGAAATTTTGTATTTGAGAAGTTACACTCGAAAAAAATAACAGGCACAAACTAATATAGAATTATACTTACTGTTCTGAAGCAAACATATGTTTATATATGTATTTTCAATTTTTATAAGTTAATTTTGATTGTTAATTAATCAAAAAATGATTCTAAACAATGCTGAAGATTGTTCAGGATTGTTAAGAAAATATAAATATGAGATCTCAGGCTTTCCTGGTGAATGTGCTGTATCCAAGGTTCTTGGGTGTCCAGCCAGATCCGTTCGTCAAAGTTCCAAGATATTTCGGCGGATAACCGTTCCGCCATCATCAGGTGGTGCTGATGGAATGATCTGTCTGCACTGTATCCGTGGTATTTATGTCCACGGGGTCCCAAGTCATACCCCGGCGCGGGCGGCCAGTGGGGCGCCGCGTGGTGGGAGGGGTGGGGGAAGCTGCAGCCACGTCCGGTGGTAGGCGCAGTCCATCTCCGTCCGTCATGGCGGAAGGATCTCACGTCCGCTCATGCCGTTGCTCTTTGATGGTGTTTAATAACGGTTTCCAGGCCTTGCTACGTTGAAACCTGGTGTCCCTGTTGATGAGGTTATCTGTTACTCGAATTTCTATGGCCTCCTTGTAGATACTGTCCCAGTAGGCACTTGTGGCAGTCAGGATTTTTGTCTCTTCGAATTTCACTGTGTGTCCGGTTTCAATGCAGTGTTCTGCTAGGGCCGAATGGCTGGGTTGGCATAAGCGGATGTGACATTCGTGTTCTTTGCATCGGTCCTCGACCGTGTGAACTGTTTGGCCGATATAGGATTTGCCACAGCCGCACGGGATTTTGTATACGCTTCCTTCAGCCCTACGTCATCTTTTGCCATTCCTAGTAGGTCACGAATCTTTGCTGGTGGCCAGAAGACTGTGTCAATCTTGTGTCGCCTTAACAATCTCCCTATTTTTGATGACACGTTGCCAGCAAATGGCAGAAAGGCCAGAGCTTGCTTTTCTTCTTCAGGTTGTTCTTCATCTTGGTTCTTGCTGCACTTCTGTTGTCGGAAGGCCCTTTGGATTTGGCGGTTGCCATACCCATTCTTGCAGAACACGGTCTCCAGGTGTTTGAGCTCCATTGTCAAGTTCTGTTCATCAGAGATCGAGTGTGCTCTATGTACCAAGGTGTTGAGCATTCGATTAAGCTGCGCCGGATGGTGGCAGCTGGACGCATGTAGGTACAGGTCAGTGTGTGTGAGCTTTCGGTAGACACTGTGACCCAGTGAGTCATCAGATCTACATTCCACTAGGACATCAAGAAAGGGTAGTTTTCCACTAGGCAGACTGTGATTAACCTCATGGGTAAACCACTTGGCGACGCAACTACAGGTGTACTTGAAAAAAGACTCAATTTCGTACCGACACCTGCATATCTGCTGTTCAAGGAAATAATCTTTTCAGTAGAATAGGCAGTCCGTGGCTTACCAGATGACAAAGCAGAAGAAATCAGAAGGGCAACCTCCTGGATTGTTTCAAGGGTAAAACCAGCCAGAAGCAACATCTCAGGAGCAGAAAGAGCAGCACTACGAGCCCTCAGAGATAATAAGGAGATCATCGTTCTTCCTGCTGACAAAGGAAATGCCACAGTCATCCTTGAGAGACGCGACTACAAACAGAAGATGCTGCAATTGCTAGACGATCCAGCATATCGGAAAATCAACACAGACCCGACCAGGAAGATACAACAAAGCACCGCCACCTTGCTGAAAAATGGCACGCTCGAAGACAAGGACATCAAAAGACTTCGGCACCGGTCGGCGGGAGCTCCGAGGATATATGGTCTCCCAAAAACACACAAAGAAGGGATGCAACCCATAGTCAGCAACATAGGGGCACCGACGTATCTTTTGGCGCAGCACTTTGCGGGCATGCTAAGACCTTATGTGGGGAAATATGCGCACCATATCTGGAACTCGACGGACTTCATTGGCCGCCTGAAGGAGATGACAGTACAAGAATCCGACATCATGGTCAGCTTTGATGTCGTCTCATTATTCACATGTGTCCTGCTGGAAGATTCTCTCCACTTAATCAGTGAGAAACTCAGGCCTGAACTGACACAACTGTTCAGGCACGTGTTAACATCGACGTACTTTGTCTTCAACGGTCAATACTATGAGCAGACTGATGGAGTAGCCATGGGGAGCCCACTCTCCCCAGTGGTGGCCAACCTGTTCATGGAGAGTTTTGAAGAGGAAGCACTGGAAGCAGCCGAACTGAATACTGTATGCTTCTTTCGCTACGTGGATGACACATTCGTCATCTGGCCACATGGACAGGAACAGCTACAGATATTTCTGCAACATCTAAATTCGGTCCATAGTAACATTCAGTTCACGATGGAGACTGAGAAAGATGGAAAACTACCCTTTCTTGATGTCCTAGTGGAACGTAGATCTGATGGCTCACTGGGTCACAGTGTCTACCGAAAGCTCACACACACTGACCTGTACCTACATGCGTCCAGCTGCCACCATCCGGCGCAGCTTAATCGAATGCTCAACACCTTGGTACATAGAGCACACTCGATCTCTGATGAACAGAACTTGACAATGGAGCTCAAACACCTGGAGACCGTGTTCTGCAAGAATGGGTATGGCAACCGCCAAATCCAAAGGGCCTTCCGACAACAGAAGTGCAGCAAGAACCAAGATGAAGAACAACCTGAAGAAGAAAAGCAAGCTCTGGCCTTTCTGCCATTTGCTGGCAACGTGTCATCAAAAATAGGGAGATTGTTAAGGCGACACAAGATTGACACAGTCTTCTGGCCACCAGCAAAGATTCGTGACCTACTAGGAATGGCAAAAGATGACGTAGGGCTGAAGGAAGCGTATACAAAATCCCGTGCGGCTGTGGCAAATCCTATATCGGCCAAACAGTTCACACGAACATGAATGTCACACCCGCTTACGCCAACTCAGCCATTCAGCCCCAGCAGAACACTGCATTTAAAGCGGACACACAGCAAAATTCAAAGAGACAAAAATCTTGACGGCCACAAGTGCCTACTGGGACAGTATCTACAAGGAGGCCATAAAAATTTGAGTAACAGATAACCTCATCAACAGGGACACCAGGTTTCAATGTAGCAAGGCCTGGAAACCGTTATTAAACACCATCAAAGAGCAATGGCATGAGCGGATGCGAGATCCTTCCGCCACGGCGGACGGAGATGTACTGCGCCTACCACCGGGCATGGCTGCAGCTTCCCCCACCCCTCCCACCACGCGGCGCCCCGCCGGCCGCCCGCGCTGGGGTACGACTCGGGACCCCGCGGACATAAATACCACAGACACAGCGCAGACAGATCATTCCATCAGCACCACCTGATGATGGCGGAACGGTTATCCGCCGAAATATCGTGGAACTTCGACGAACGGATCCGGCTGGACACCTGAGAACCTTGGAAACAAAGTATAAATAGTTACAGCAATATTGGCAGATGGGGTCAGTACTTTGCGAGTATTTGGACAGAAAGCATGTAGCTTGTTGACCATGATTTATTTCATTATTGTAAGTATGGTACAACTTATTTCAAGTTTGTCAAGATGCTGTTATTTACTTTGAGATTGTAATTAATATTCAGCTGAAACATTATACTGGATTAATTATTTCAATAACTTTATAATTATTTTTTACAGTCACTGTATTCCAGGACTTCTGCTGCGACAGACTGCCAGCTGCGATGAGTAAATTAACGCATGATAATATTTTAAGCTTCTGACAAAAGTTTATTAAAAAAACTTTAGTTTTTTTATGACTTTGATATGTCTCCCACTGACTTAAATTTGGATTTCCCATAACAGAGCTTCACCTTCAAGACATCTTTTAACAAATTTAGTCTTTTGGACGTCAGTCATGATGTCAGCTATTGTGTAAGAAACAAATTTAAACTGTTAAGTTGTCTATTATTCAATGACGAAATCCATACACTGTAAATTGTTTCACGGATTAATAAAGAAATCAAATCAAATCATGCCTGACATAAAATTATCTCTTCAGTGGTTTAGGAAATCCATTTGATGTAAATTGTCAGAAGGACTATGCAGTACAATTGTCTGAATACAAACAGTTGTGAATACAATTTTTCTGAACTAATTAAGTTTTTTGTTCTAAAACATTTACATTAGTTAGCATACAGATTTCAACATATAAAAATTTTTGATCTAAACTACTAAAGTTTTGTTCCATTCTTTCTAATATGGCTTTCTATTCAACTCTGATGTCATCAACATTCTTTGTTTGTTATGTAGATTTAGCCATGAACTCATTTTCAGAAACAATAAATTTATTTTCTAATACATCAAATTTTCCATTCACACTTTTTAATCCCTCTTAGAAACCATTTTTTGGCTCCATAACCTGATTACATAGTTGGTCTATTTTGTATTGTAACCTGTCCATTTTATCATTGTTTTCAGACTGTTCAGTTTTTATTTCTGTAACTGATCACTGACTGCACTAAATTTGCTATTGTTGTCCATTTTTATTTCTATTAATTGACCATGAACTGCACTCAGTTTTGACAAAATGAGCTGTATAATATTTGTTTTCACTGTTTCTTTTCTTTCTACACTTTCACTTGGTTCAAACAAGTCTAGGTTACGTCTTATAGCTTTCACTTTGTCACCACTACCCCCATCTCTATTCATTTTGCTATGAATTACATGAGTCCACCAAGAAAAATTAATTTAACAAATGGATTGTACTTATCTATCTTGCTGTCCTTTGTTGTAGTAGCCAAGTCCTCTTTCAATTCATTTGGTCTGTCATTGTTGATGTCATATGAACTGTTGGTACAACTTCGTTGGGTAGTTCTCTGGTCTTCTTTTGTCAAGATATTGGAGTTTCCAAATGTTCATTTATGTAGAAACTGCAAATACACATATCCAAAATCCATTCTTCTTCTGCAACAGACAAAACTTTGTTGTCAGTCAACAAATCATGGCTGGCGGCACCACTTGTAATCTTATCCTCCCACCCTCCAACACATCACCATTAAAGTTCTCATTCGTTGTACAAATTTTAGAAAATTATGATAGGTATAAAATTACAAAGGAAGAACTTTTTTATTTATTTTCATTATCTCTCTGTTCTTGATAGCTCATCATCTTGTCTAGGAATATATCCTTGCAGTTGAAAATTTTGCTTTCTTATGCTCTTGGTGACAAAGTAACTTTTGAAGAGTTGCCTGTTGCTAGAAATATATTTTTTTATCCCATTCTTCTAAATCACACTGACTTTACAATTTCTACCTTTTTTTTAAAAAAAAAAAAAAAAAAAAAAAAAAACAATAATTACATTGTTGTTGACAAGTTAAGCAAGTTTCCATCAGCAGCATTCCCACCACTAACTACACTCTGTGGTATTCACATTATTCCACAGAGGTTACAAAATAAAAGATGAATCATCACTAAAATATATCAATATTTCATAAATTAATCCAGATATGAATTTAATAATTAGTGTTACATTGTGCAATTAATAATGTGAATTTTAAGTATGCCACAAATTTTGTAATTTCAAATATTTTTAAAAGAAGAGTAATTTTAACTGTTAGTACATATTGACTATAACACATTAATTTATTTTTTACACATTTTAGCCTGAAATATAATACATTGTATACAGAATCATATGAATTCTTTTAATGAAACAGCTGAGATAATTTTAACCTATGCAAGATTTGATATTATTCATGGTATCGGTTATCTCTATAAAAAAAAAAAGGTAATGTTTGAGGAGGGTGATTCATTACACCAGGGACAACAAATATTTGGATCTAGAACCACATAAGGTACTACCTGGTGAAACCAAATGCATATTATGCACATAGTTAAGGTTATCCCTAACGAGTAGGTCAGTGCTCAGGGAAATTCAGAGGAGTCAAACAGTTCTTGATTGGCCCCTGTTTGATGACCAGTAATAGTGGTGGTGACATGGAACTAATTAAAAGCTGTTTCCTTACATATGACAACTGTGTTGGTTTCAAAGATGACATGTGACAGGAAGATATTATGAACTGTATAGATGAAAATGAAGACTCAGTAAGGCAGTAATTAATTCACATGTATTTGGTTTAAGAGTACCCATAGTACTGGACACTGGAGCTACCATGAATGTAATTTCACAGTTTCTGTTTGATAAATTACAAAACTGAGGACACATACTGATGCTTCCAGTCTAAAATTGTAAAATCCATACAGCTGTTGGGCATAAGTCTAAAGGCATAAAAGTGCTGGCACAGATTCCTATTCAAAATGATAGCTTCTCTCTACAATGCATTTTTCTTGTGGTTGAAAGGCTAATAGTAAACTGCCTTATCAGCTTGGAAATGTTTAACTAGTACCAAGCACAAATTGACACTGGTAATAGGAAGTGTCATTTTCTTTTGAACAATCAACAATATTCAGCAGATTTAGTAAAATCAAACACCAGAGAAAGCAAACCAAAACATGCTGCTAACATTTGAATTCAGTTCTTCTATCCTATTGTTATGTTTGTAAACACACAGAGAATTGAGCAATTACATATAGCGGAAATAGGGCCTAAGACCATGCACACCAATGGAAGTGGGTCAGTGTTCCTTCAGGAAGAAGAAAAGGAAGTGCTGCAGTAACTTTTGATACATTATGCTCATGTTTTTGAAAGACACTGTGACATAATCAAAGGATACAAATACAAAATGGAGGTGTACTCGCGTGAAACCTTTTGGTTTTCATCTTACTCCATTTCACAGGCCAAGAAGGAGGCTGTGAGGAAAGATTTCAATAGAATTCTAAACCTGGAAATAACAAAAGGAATTGATGCATAAGGAATAAATAAAATTATTGTGTCTCTCAGGGCCTGCCCTGACAACTTGAAAGAACAGCTTCTATAATTCCATAATGTTAAGTACCTCAGCATACTTGATCTCTGAACCTTGTACTGTCAAATTGCACTACACAAAGAGAGCTGTAATTGCACTGCCCTTGTATGTGGGGGTAGAAGCTATGACTTCTGTGTTCTCACTTTTGGTTTCAACGTCGGTTCACACTTATTTATTTCTGTTTAGGAATAGTTTTAGGACCTGAATTGCTAAATAAGTCATTATGTATGCTGCTAATTTACTGATTGCTACCACCACATGGTCAGAACACTTAAGACTATTGGCTCAAGTCTTGTATAGGTTTGCAGAATGTGGAGTCAGTCAGGAAAGGGTTAAATTCCTTGGACACATAATATCACCTCAAGGCATTCTTCCAGACACTAACTAGCTTGATGCTATTAAACACAGCCCTGTATCTTAAAATAAGAAATAGATGAAGGGATATCTTGGATTAGTATCTTTCTTCAGAAAGTTTATACCACAGCAACTTTTAAATTGTGTTGCTCTATTGCATCTTCTATGGAAGAACCACATCTTGTTATGGACCAAGCAATGCTACACTGATTTTGACAACATTAAAGAAGCTCTTTTGAATGCCAACATCTTACATCACCCTGACATGACCCAACATTTTTTTTGCATGCAGATGTGTCCTTCCAAGGCCTGGGCACTTGTTTATTCCAGATCACTGACACAAATGGGCAGCTTACTCCCAAGATAATTAGTTTGGCTAGTTGAATTTATCTGACACTGAATGAGCACATTCTGTGATTGAATTGGAAGCTCTCATGGTAATATGAGCAATCAACAAGTTAGAATAATACCAATGGTGAAGGCATACAAAGGTGTATTGTGACCATTAGTCTCTGTCCTTTCTTCTCACTTGTAAATTCTTAAACATGAAGATTGCTAGCTGGTGGTTGTACTTATAGGAATTTGATTTTGAAATCGTGTGTATTAAAGGTAATCAAAACATAATTGCTGATGTCTTGTCAAGGGTTCCACATGGTCTGGATGAATATTCATAGTTTTTGGAGAGCAATTATGAAATCAGGGCTCTGTTGACGAAAGATAAAATAAACAGTCATACAACATTATGATGTGAAAAAGCATGGAGCAACGATGCATAAGAATCCCAGATGCAAAAGGTAAGGCTAAAACTGCTGCAGAACAATGATGACAGGGTGAAAACTTTTTTATTATTTATCAAGATGTATTGTTTCACCAATACCACCCAGTGCAGGGCCAGCTGTGTATTTATTCACCAGAGGATCATGTTAGCAACTTTATAGTACACTCCCACAATTTTTGGGAACACTATGGCATCTCCAAATGCCTTACTAACATAAGCCCATATTCTTACTATCCAAATTTAAGATGAAAAGTTCTGCAGGTAATACATAAATGTGTTGTGTGTCAGAAGGCTAAGCACACAAATAAGTCAAGAATAATTGAGCTGCACCTGATACTGTCTAAAGGAAACATGATTATAGGTTCCTTGGATGTAGCTGGATTATTTCCAAAAGGGGAAGGAGGTGTAGGATATGTTGTTGCTCTGTATGATGCTAAGTGGTCAGCGACAGTGAGCACCATCATCAGAAGAATTACAATGGATTATCTACCTGCAATTGTGAAGCCAAAAATACTGATGATGGACAGTGTGTCATCCTTTACAGGCAACCACTGGAAGGAGTTTATGAACACTCACAAAATAAAACATATACTCATACAAAGGTTCCACCCAGAAGCAGTGCCCATAGGAACTACATTTAAGGTAGTTAACATATTTACCCAGACTTACACCCCTCACAAACACACAAGATGGAACAAATACATTATCCCATTCCTGCAAGCTATCTAAAGTCTCCCATATAACTCAACCACCTTTACGTTTATGGAACTGGTGTTTGACAAAAGACAAGTAGACAACTGAGAAAAACCTCTACACAAGGTCCCTAGGAAAGAAATATCATATGAGGAGAAACTATGTTGAGCACTGGTTAGTGCAGAATAAAGAAATCAATTGTATGATCAGAAATTGGAATACACTGTAGAGCACCATGTAAGACAACAAGTACTCCTCAGTACTCATCCAAAATTGACAAAGTATAGCAAGCTGAATGGCAAGTGGCAACTGCTGAACACAGGGCCATCTGTTATATCAAAAATCCCTCACCCAGTGGCCCTTAAGTTAGTATACTTAAACAGTGGTAAGGAAAATGACCTCTACCCACATAAATATTTTTGTGAATATGTTTACTAAACACACCTTTTCCCTCTATTATATTCATGTTTACTAAACACAGTTTGACACTGGTCAAGTATGACTGGAAGCAATGTATATAGATTTATATAAGAGACAAGATACTGTTCACCAGACTATACTATTCATGACTGACGTATAGTATTAAGGAAAGATTTCAGTTTGTCTATTTCATGTGTGTTGCCTTATTAGTATATAAGTTTTAGTTACATAAGATTTTCATCATACGTTTATGAGCCAGAGAAGCTCAGAAAACATTACACTCGCTGAGCATGAGAAATTATTCAGTTTGACACTATGAAATGATGTACTTAATATGTCTCTCATGATAAATGAAGGAATGCAGTAGTAGAGCAAAAGTGAATGCTTTTACCTGTTGACCAGTAGACACACCCTAGTAAACTTGACAGAGGTGTGGCAAAATTTAGTTATGTAAGCTTATCACATTTCATATTATGAAGCTTTCTTTTCTCAGCATACATACTGATGAATACTTGTGTCAGGTGCTATGTATGAAAACAAAACTTATGCACATCATGTGATATTGTTGTACAAATACATTTTATCAATACTGGAAAATCAGATTGAAAAAATTACAACCTGTGTAATGTTAAAATAAGATAACACTATGAACACAGATTGTTCAAAAAAATGTTCAGTAGGGTAATGCTTGAGAGCAAAATGTGATAATAATGTAAAAACTGAAAAATGTTATGTGACTAAAAATAATAAGAAATGTTTGTAATATTGATTGCCTATAATTTCTGTACAGTCTGAATGTAAATTTTTGTACAGTATTTATGTAAAGAAATGTAAATTCCATATGAAAATGTATATTTACGGGGTAAGAAATACGTAATCCCAACGTGTCAATACATTTTAAAATTTAAATACACCATGTGGCCAAAAGTATCCAGGACACCACAAAAATATACATTTTTCTTATTAGGTGCATTTTGCTGCCACCTACTATCGGGTACTCCAAATTAGTGATCTCAGTAGTCATTAGACATAATGAGAGAGCAGAATGGGGAGCTCTGCAGAACTCATGGCTTCGAATATGGTCAGGTGATTGGGTGTAACTTGTGTCACATATCTCAATGAGAGATTTCCACACTCCTAAACATCCCTAGATCCACTGCTTTGGATGTGGTAGTGAAGTGGAAACATGAAAGGACATGTACAGGGCAACAACATACAGGCCAACCTCGTCTGTTGACTGACAGAGACATTCGACAGTTGGAGAGGTCCTAATGTGTAATAGGCAGACATCCATACAGACCGTCACATGGGAATTCTATACAGCATCAGGATGCACTGCAAGTACTTTGACACTTAAGCAGGAGGTGAGATAACAGATTTCATGGTTGAGCGACTCCTCATAAGCCACACTTCACTCCAGTAAATGCCAAATGACAGCTTCCTTGGTGTAAGGAGCATAAACATTGGACAATTGAACAGTGGAAAAACATTGTGTGAAGTGACGAATCATGGTACACAATCAGGCAATCTGATGGCAGGGTGTGGGTATCGTGAATGCCAGTGTTTGTAGTGCCAACAGTAAAATTCAGAGGCAGTGGTGTTATGGTATGGTCATGTTTTACATGAATGGGGTTTGCACCCCTCGTTGTTTTGCATGGCACTATCACAGCACGGGCTCACAGTGATGTTTTAAGCACCTTCTTGTTTCCCACTGTTGAATAGCAGTTCAGGGATGGTGATTGCGTCTTTCAACATGATCGAGCATCTGTTCATAATGCATGGCCTGTGGTGGAGTGATTACACAACAATAACATCCCTGTAATGGACTGGCCTGCACAGAGTCCTGACTTAAATCCTAGAGAACACGTTTGGGATGTTTTGGAATGTCAACATCATGCCAGGCCTCACTGCCCGACATTGATACCTCTCCTCAGTGCAGCACTCCATGAAGAATGGGCTGTCATTCTCCAAGAAACCTTCCAGCACCTGACTGAATGTATGCATGCAAGAGTGGACGCTGTCATCAAGGCTAAGGTTGGGCCAACACCTTATTGAGTTCCAGCATTACCAATTGAGGGCTTCACAAACTTGTAAGTAATTTTCAGCCAGGTCTCCAGATGGTTTTGTTCACATGGTGTACTTAGGTTTAAAATGTAAAAATTATGTATATAATGCAGTGTAAAGCTGAACATGTTTTCCAGGACTGCATATGTAAACAATAAACTGTAAATGTGCTAAAAACATCTTATGAAGGTTTGAAAGCCATAATTCCATGTGTTTCTTAAAAAACATGTGCCAGTGGTGAGGAGTATCAAACATTTATTTCCTCAGAGGACTCAGGTATCAACAAGACATTCTACCACAGAGAGGATGCAGAAACAAGGCATTGGAGACTTACCTTGAACCATTCAAGTGTCTTCAGGATGCTGATAGCATGATAGTGGTTCAACAATTGAACCATGTGGATGCCTGGGTCATAAATGATGAACCTCCTCACCACAGCACTAATGGTTCCACTATGCCCAAGTCTCAGCACACAACATTGATGCAATGGGATGAACACTTTTATTGACTTTGGATAAATAAGTGAAATTGTAGCCAACTCATGGACAGTTCAATTCAACTAAAGCACTAACAGACTCAAGTATTTTCACAGCGTATCACACATGATGTGCGTGTGCTGGATAATGACACAATAGCAGTGGTTAGATTTCAATGATCAAAGTGCAGACTCTGAATTCAAATGAGCCTGTTGATGCAATCCTTAAAAAAATTTGTAAATAGTAGTCACAATAATTTGTAAAGTATCCATTCAACAAAATTACTTATATATATGTTATGTTATGATATGTTCCAGAAGTAAATAAGGTAAACTTGGCCATGAATATAGGTCTCAGTACCCTGACACGACAAGAGTTTAAAGTGCGATAAAGGTGCAAATAGTGTAATGTACCACCAATGTATATTGATGACCAGTGATATATATCATGCCAGGGTACATAGGAAAGGGGGGGGGCAGTTGTGTAGGTTCTTTAAATGGCCTACATATATAAATAAATATTTGTAATGATTCTTATTTGTGCCATCCCCATGCAGCAAAGATATCATAGGGAGGTATGATATTATCTGAGTACGCTGACAGAAAACTGAAAATTATAATATCAGTTTTTTATGTACATCTTAAAGCCATAACATGCAGTAGTCACAAGTTTTAATTCTCCTACCAAGCTATGTGCTAATCTCCACATACTGGTGCAATGAGGACTTGCATTTTTAAAAGGGCCTTTTTGGAGAAGTCAACAAGAAGAGAGAGTACCTGACACAGACATTACTGGCATTGTTGTACATCATTGGGGAAACAAGTTAGATATCAAGCAGTACACCAAAACTCAAAGGAATTAATTTTGAATCAATGTTTCAGAACGGCCACAACATTTGTTAATCTGCAAGCATCCATACCTGCATGCGTTTCTGGACCTACAATTTCTGGTGCAGCTAAATGTGCATTAGCATAACTAAGTCAGCTCTGAGCAAATCACATTATCTCACTCCCTAGCCACTATACCATGGCCATTCCAAAGATTTATTTATAGATGATGCCTTCAATGCAGAAGTAATTCTGGGTGAGGATATAGTTGGTCAGGACAACTAAGAAGGAGGCTGTAGGTTTGAAATCCTTCAGGCACTAGGAAAGGTGGTGTTCAATAGCGGCAAGGCCATGAGCATTAGGGCTGTTAATTTAAGGGAAGTGGCATCAATATGTATTGGTATGTAAGAAAAGCACTGACACAAAACATTTGCACGACCACTGTAAGTGTCAGCAAAAGATGTATTTTACTATGACAGAAGGCAGTAACATATAAGGGAAACCTCATTCAACGTTTTTGTCAATTAATAGAGAGACTCTGTCTTTAGTTCTCAAGTGGAAAAGACATTTTTGAAAGATGTGTGTGGGGGAAGGAGAGGGAAAGATGAAAGGATGTGGGTTTTAAGGGAGAGGGTAAGGAGTCATTCCAATCCTGGGAGAGGGTGTGTGTGTGTGTGTGTGTGTGTGTGTGTGTGTGTGTGTGTGTGTGTGTGCGCGAGTGTATATCTGTCCTTTTTTCCCCCTAAGGTAAGTCTTTCCGCTCCCAGGATTGGAATGACTCCTTACGCTCTCCCTTAAAACCCACATCCTTTCATCTTTCCCTCTCCTTCCCTCTTTCCTGATGAAGCAACCTCAGGTCAGCAATGCACTATGTGGTAAAGGAACAAGAACTATGGAGAGCTGGTGGAGGAAATGGTTGGTATCTTTTATATAAAATGGTAGATTGTGGGTGATATGCTGAAAGTGTTGGTCTATGAGAGCAGAGATTCTCTTAGAGAGGGCTCTTAGTGGGGTGTCCTGGGTAATTGGGTTTATGGACTTTAGGAAGCGTTTAGAAGGTAGGAGTGAGGCAAATGGTAGGGGTGAGAAAATAGATTGACTCTGGGGAGAGCTTTTGGGATGGGCATAAAGATTTGTGGAGAGTCTGGAGATGGGGTCACTGTGACTTGGTTTGTAGGTGGATGAATATGACAGCTGGTGGAGTCCTTCTGCCATGTAATCCTTGCAGTTCAAAACAACAGTGGTGAAGCCTTTGTTATCAGGTAGGATTGTAAGGTCAGGATCATTTGTTAGGTGGTCAATTGCAGTTCTTTCTGTGGATGTTAGATTAGCCTGCACGTTGAGGGATTTGGGGTTTGATGGTGATGCAAGATTCGAGGTTAAGAAATTCTGGAAGGTTAACAAGGGGTCATTTGGGGGCAATGGGGTGGTTCATGGTTGGATGGAGTGAAAAGAGTCAGACAGGTTTCAACATTGGTCTTTGGTTGAGTCTTTTGGTAGGTTTGGTGATGAAAATCTGTATTGACCACAGGGATGAAGAGAAGGAGAGAATGATTGAATTTGGGAGTGGGGCAAAAGATGAACCCTTTGGGAAGGACTGATACTCCAGGGGAGCTAAGTCTTTTGGAGGAAAGGTTCAGGAATGTGTATCAGGTCTGTTTAGGTTTCAGATTATGTAAGGTGGTGGGAGGGAGTTTTTGAAGAGGGGGGGGGGGGGGGGGGGGAGGAAATGTAGTAGGTCTGCAAGGCGGTGTCTGTCAGTTGTGAGGGGATGTGGGGGACTTTGGAGATTGTTGTAGTGGTGGCGGATAGTGGCAGGCAGTCCAAGGCAGGAAAAGGAAGTGAACAGGGTGGACAGTTCTTTGTAGTGGTGTTGTGCATGCAGCTCTAGTTCCTGGAGGGCAAGTGTTTCAGTGTGTAATATGTGATCTACGAATTTGGGATTGTATAACAAAAATGGTTCAAATGGCTCTGAGCACTATGGGACTTAACATCAGAGGTCTGTAGCATAATCTATTCTAGTGGAACATGTGTCTGGTACTTTGGTGTCATTGTATGAGGTCAGTACATCGCTGAGTTTCAAGTTTACTATACTACTTGAGTATGCATTTATATTAAAGTCACCTAATATAGTGATGTCATTAAAACTGTCCTGACCAACAACACTACTAAGTTTATCCATAAACAGTGTTACAGCAGCATTTGGTGGCCTATATACTCCAATCACTTTATGCTTTGGTAACTTAAGATAATTACTGTGGAGTACAAAATCTGTCATTTCAATTGATCCTTCTTTGATGTGGCGTTCAAGAAAGGAAATTTTTTTTAGCTTCTATATCCTTATTAACATAAACTGCCACACCACAACCTTTATCGTTTTTCCTACAATAACTATTTGGTAGTACATAACCTTCTAATCTATAATACATTATTTCACTGCATTTTAGCCCATGTTCCGTTATTACTAGTACATGTGGCAAGTGTTCCTCTATCTATACTTGTAGTATGTCTATTTTGTTTCTGAGATATTGCACATTTAAGTGTATTAACTTTAAGGGTGTTATCCCTTCTTGTTTATTTACCATCTTGAATGAATAAAAATTGTTTGAGTTACAATTTCTACGACATTCTACATATGCTGGTTTTTTAGAACTGTCCTGCAATGACTGATCTCTTATTTCACAGCCTGGCTTTTATTTCCATGAACGGGACTCAGTCATATCCGAAATACATCCCTGAAAACTATTATTATGGTCCTTTATTCTAAAAAGGTCTTGTGGTTGTAGCCCAGAGCAATTGGAGCTTTCTCCACACTATCTTTCATGCACAGTTTGCTTATGTGGAAAACTAGCTTGGTCTTCCCTTTCCTGTTTAAGTAGAATCCGTGTTTTGTGTGTTCATCATGACTCACCTTACTTAAGTCTATCAAATGTACATGGCTAAATTTATCACACAGCTTCTTTAGCTTGGAAGTGTAGTGTTGAATCTCTTTGTTTACATTTGACAACAGTGGTAAATCATGTCACACTGGCACATTTGTGATGACAATGTTTGTTTGAAATAGTTTTGGTAATATGTTATGGAAACTTCACAGGCCTGTCTTGCTTTCATTTTTGTATACATTGTTGGTGCTGCCAATAATCACAATGTGAGCATCTTTGTTCATTTGACTTGTTTCTGTTGTAATATTCTCCACCATTGTATTTAACATTGCACCAATCTTGATTTTTGCAAAAACTGAATTCTTTGAATGCATACTTTCACGAAAACATCTGGATAGATCTTTTCCATGACTGTCGGCATACAGAAGGAGCCCTCTGGTGCATCGCAAGGTTGGCAAGTTCATTTTTGGTTCTTTATCGGGAGTTTTGTGATTACTTTCTGGTTCGTTTAATTCTGTTGTGTTACCAGAATCTGCTACTAGTGCTAAGAATTTGTTTGATAATGGTATCACTGGGGCTGTACTTACATGTAGTTCTTCAGGTGTGATTGGGACATCTTTATAAACAATGTCTTTTATGACTCCCCACAAGAAAAAATCCGGAGACATCAAGTCCGGTGAACAAGCTGGCCTCTATTCCACCAATGCACCCACAGTCTTTTTACCTCTCTCCTTTTCTGCTAACCCCCACCCTCCGTCTATACTCCCAACTGCACCTAGCTGTCCTATCCTCTCTCCACATCATGTATGCTCCCATAAGCAACACTTTACGGTCCCCCACCTCTGCCCAGCTATCCCTCCTCCTCCCCACCCAAGCCTCCTCCGTATCGCCACCACCCAATAGTTGCTTCTCCTGTCATGTGCTACTGCTGTAGTCTGGCCTTGGCAACCAGAGTCTGTGTCCATGTGTGTCTGAGTTGCATTTGCATGAGTGTGTGTGTGTGTATTGAATAGAATAGGGGAGAAGAGGAGTTTGTGGCACAACTTGACAAGAAGAAGGGACCAGTTGGTAGGGCATGTTCTGAGGCATCAAGGGATCACAAATTTAGCATTGGAGGGCAGCGTGGAGGGTAAGAATCGTAGAGGGAGACCAAGAGATGAATAAATTAAGCAGATTTAGAAGGATGTAGGTTGCAGTAAGTACTGGGAGACGAAGAAGCTTGCACAGGATAGAGTAGCATGGAGAGCTGCATCAAACCAGTCTCAGGACTGAAGACCACAACAACAACAATGTGTGTGTGTATGTTGTTTACTTTGATGAAGGCTTGTTTGCCAGAAAGCTTTGTTTGACAGTCCTCATGTTGTGCCTATCTGCAACTTAACATCTCTGCTGTCCAGTGAGCAGCAACTATCCTTTTCATAATGTTATCATGCAACTGGAAATTCATGGATTCCTTTTAGTACTCATGTGGATAACCACACACTTTTCATTACGTAGAGTCAATTACCACATTTCACACTATGCATACAATTTACCTAAATCATTTTGCAATTGATTTTAATCTTGTGATGACTTTACTAGATGATAAATGACAGAATCATTTCCAAACAATGTAAGAGGGTTACTCAGATTCTTTCCTAAATACTTTACACAGATCAGGAACAGCAGAAGGCCTATAACACTTCCTTGTGGAATGCTTATCTGTAATCTTTTTAGCATTGTTCTGCTGCACCCTAGATTTCTCTACATTAATACAAGGTTCTTCCTTTTCTAATTCTGCTAGTAAATGAAATCCATTGATTAACTCACTTTCAAATTTTCTAATTTATTTTGACTATTTCTAGTTAGTATCTTTTGCTATAGTGTGAAATCAGTAATTGTTTTGAAACTTAAATTCTATTGTTGACTTTAAAAAAATATAAACTCTGTACTAATTATAAACATTTAGAGGAACAACTAATAGTATTCACTATTAGTTGTTCCTCCAAATGTTTATAATTAGTACAGAAATTATATCTTTTTAATTCAACAATAGAATTTAAGTTACGAAACAATTACTGATTTCACCCTATAACAAAATACACTAACTAGAAATAGTCAAAATGAATTAGAAAATCAATTACATATGTAAAACTAAGCACAAAATTAGATCTAATGTTATATTCTTTAAAACTGAGGGGCAACCTTTCTCTTTTATGAAAATGCAGAATATACTCAAGTATGTTAATGGTAATTAGTTCAAAAATGAAGAAATTAATTTTAAGGAGGCAAATGGCAAAACAAGAGGGGAAGTAAAAAAATTTCCCAGCTTACTTCATCACACAGGGATGAGGTGGAGACACTTGTTTACTTCATGTAAAACTCGAACATTTAATGTGGAGTAATATTGATACCAGATTTTTAAAAATGATTCTCCATAGGTAAAGCTAATTTAGGTGCAAAGGGCTCTGAAAAACATTAGTAGCATGCAAATGAAATGATAAATTGGCTCTCCTGAAAAACTTTGTATGAGGCAGATGTCGATTTTTGATATGGAAAGACTCAATTGGTCTTCGCCCCTATACTTAGCCATCAAAAATTATGGCACAGTGTGCCTCTATGGTGACTTCCTATCCCACACATTCAAGACTTCACTTAACTAGGTACTTAACAGAGTATACATTTCCAGTGTCTTGGACTGCCATGAGGCATGTTTATAAATACCTATAGAACAGAGTGACATACCAGAAACAGTCTTGATCACCCCCTTTGGCCTTTACAAATTTTGCTGCATGCTGTGTGGCCTCAAAAACAGTCTGAATCTTGGCAACATAGACTCAGTTCTCTTTAACTGTTCTTACTGCTACACATACCTAGATGACTTTCTCTCCTCCTTTGACGAAGGACATGAGCTACACATGGAAATGGTAAAGGACTTGTTGGCATGTAACAGAGTTGAGATTAATATCAATAAATTACAACTTTAACGAACCTCTATTACGTTTCTTTGGCACTCCATCTCCTGTGAGGGTATACATCCTTCACAAGATTGGGTCAACTGCACAAGTGATCTATAGCTTCCAGTGACTTTTAAGGAATTGTGCTGGCATTTGAGGACCAGCAATTGTTATGGACACATTCAGATGATTTATCAAAAAACAAAGATGATGTGACTTACCAAACGAAAGCGCTGGCAGGTCGAAAGACACACAAACAAACACAAACATACACACGAAATTCAAGCTCAACATAAGTGGTTGGATTCTGACAGAGAACGTCTTGTAGTGTATGAGATCATCAAAAATTTTCACACAGACATAAAAGGTAGGAACGTAACAATTTTTGCAAATCATCATCACATCATCGATGCTATTTGCCACTGACCTTCCCCTATGCAGATTTTGGCAGATGAATCTCGTTTGTCAGTACATGGCAGACATTTAATATATAAATGGCTCAGAAAATGTGATGACTGATAATCTGTCATGTGTCAATGCTACTTCATCCCCTTTTAACTTTGATGAACTGGTCCACGTACAGGACAATGATATCAGACTTTAGAACCTATATCAGGCCTCTTAGACTTCCTTACAGATAGTTTCTCACAATCTACCAGGTTTGGTGAGGCCTTTATGGTGCAATAAGCCCATGGGCATCACTTGGCCTATTGTCCCAACTACATTACATCATGAAGTGTTTGCTGCTTTGCACTATCTTTCACACCCTGGTGCTAAGGCTACTATGCAGTTCATCATGGAATGCTTTGTGTAGCCATTTATGAAGAAGGACTACTGTGTGTGGCCTTATGCCTATGTGCCATGTCGGGACTGCAATTTGGCAGATATATGCACCCCACTGTAAGCAAATTTGATGTCCTAAGAGGCTCTTCCTGATGCAGGCACCTAGACTTCGTCAGGTGATTACCCTTGTCTGATGTTTTCAGATATATCTTGTCCACCATGACTGTGTTACACAGTGGTTGGAGATGATACCTCTTGCAGACATTGTGGTGGATTCTGTAGCACAAGCATTTGTATCTTCCTGGGTAACTGGACTCGGGTGCCATTCATCCATAACTACTGATCAGGGTAGGGAGTACAAATCACTGTTATTAACAAATTCTGCATGCCCTGTTGTGTGGATAAATTTCACACTACAGTGTACCACCCTGATAGCAACGGGCTCATTGAGCTTTGGCACAGGACTCAGAAAGCAGCCTTTATGTGCCATGGTAGTGATTAGTTTGATGCCCTTCTCTGTGTCATCTTGGGAATCTGCAAAGCTTATAAGACAGACCTCCATGTATCACTTGCTGAGGCCCTGTATGGCAAGACATTAGTCTTCCCAGTTAAGTCCATCTACAATGCTGGAACCATCAACCTATCTGGCCTTCCCACTCTCGTCAAGCACATCCAGTCACACTTAGCTGCTATTAATAATAATAATATAATAATAATAATAATAATTTTATTGTCTTTAAGCCATTACAGCAATAGACAAAGTCATACACATAATACAATACAGTACAGTACATGCTATAAAAGAACAGAATTGTTAAGAACTTTACAGTTTAATATCACAGGTCATGAAATCCTTTATATTGTAGAATGGGTTTACAACTAACCAGTCATAAAGTGTTTGTTTGTATTGTTGCTCTGGTAAATTTTGTATAGCTTGTGGAAGTTTGTTAAATAATTTGTGGCCCGTAAGTTCATAACTGTTAACTGATTTTGACAGTCTGTGGTAGGGCGTATAGATAGAGCTATTTATCCTAGTGCTGTAACAATGTATATTTGCCCTGCGTTTTACTTTAGGTAAGTTCTTTTTTGTGTAGATTAAAACATAATAAATATATAGGTTTATTACTGTCATGATTTTTTGTTGAGTAAACAAAGGTTAACAATGAGCCTTGTATGGTGAGCCTGTAATTATCCTAATAGCTTTCTTTTGCAGCAATAGTATATCATGCACACAAGTGGAGTTTCCCCATAAAATAATGCCATAGGATATGATGCTTTGGAAAAATGAGTAGTAAGATACTCTAACATAATTTTTAGGGACACAGTGCATCAATTGCCTTAACAAATAGATTACCCTAGACAATTTACCAGTAATATACTTAATATGTGGATTCCAAGAAAGTTTATCATCCAAATATACCCCCAAAAATTTAACACAACTAGGATCATCTGATGGAAACTTGTCTTTTAAACTAAATACCATCTGCTGGGTTTTGCTTTCATTAAGCAAGAACCCATTTGTTTTAAACCAGAGTGAAGCTTGCTCAATTGTCTCTGTAACATATGTTTTAAGGCTATTAAGATCATTACTGCTGTTCAGAAACGTTGTATCATCAGCATAGAGTACTGTTCTGGATTTAATAAATGATGGCAGGTCATTTATCATTATTAGGAAAAGGAAAGGGCCCAGCACGGATCCCTGCGGAACACCTACCTTAACTTGTTCTATACTGGACATTTCTTTCCCAACACAGACAGCTTGCTTACGGTTTTGTAAATATGATCTTAATAGCTTAAGGCTGTTACCTTTAACACCATAAAAGTCCATTTTTTTCGAGTAGTAGTGTATGTTCTACACAGTCAAAGGCTTTGCTTAGGTCACAAAAAGTCACTTGAGCAAAGCATTTATCTTCAAATACTTGATGGATGTATTTAACAACATTGTCTATGGCATCAATGGTTGACAGGTTTTTCCTAAAGCCGTACTGTGATCTACTTATTAATCCTATGTTATCAAAGTAAACAGATAATTGTTGGTAAATTATGCATTCTAGAACTTTTGAAAAAACTGGGACTATGGATATTGGCCTGTAACTTGAGACAGAATTTTTATCTTCTTTTTTATGTACTGGAACTACCCTAGACAGTTTAAGCTTATCAGGGAAAAAACCCTCGAGTATACACTTGTTTATACAATATGTTAGGGGGTACACTATACAGTCTATTACTCTCTTCAGCATGTTACAAGACATGTCATATATGTCTACACTGCCTGATGATTTTAACTGCTTCACTATTCTTAACACAAAACCAGGTGAGACCTCAGAAAAATTGAAGGTACTTGTATTTGTTGATGACCTCGCAATATTTTTTGACAGTAACTGTGATGAGCTGATTTCAGGTTTAATTATAGCACTTCCTACTTCCTCAACTGATTTAATAAAAAAGTCATTAAATTCCTGGGGAGAGATACTAATTTTGCCACTTCTTTTACCTTTGGCGACACTATTTATTAGAGTCCATGCTGCTTTGCACTTATTGGTGGATTTCTCAATACTTCTGAGATTGTGTGCTTGTTTGGCTTCCACAAGTGCTTTTTTGTACTCATTCCTAGATCTAACATAGGCTAATTTAGCATGGTTGGTTTTCAGACTTTTATAAATATTGTACAACAACATAACTTGATTTTTCATAGTAGACAGCTGTTCTGTATACCATGTATTTTGTCTATTTGGAACTTTTGCTTTTAGGATTCTGTCAGTTACTTTGCATTTCCTTATTGGTATGCAGTCATTAAAGTGTCCCAAAAATGGTTTGAAAAACCTGTCAAATAGTACCTTTGCTGGCAGATAATTGCTTAGAGTATAATGTGTCTCATCATAACACAGGCCAAACCAATCTCTGTTAGTAAGGGACGTACGAAACCTGTCAATTTTCTCATCTGTGACCGGTCTAGTGACCACAACTTCTGGGACAAGCCTATTTACATTACTTTTATCAAGAGGGAACCTACTTGTATAATTTAAAGATACTGAATCATGATCAGAATATGGATATACTGACAAAACATGATTCTTCTGTTGTTTTAAAATTTACAAAAATATTGTCAAGACATGCATGTTCTCTTGTAGGCTTGTTATTGACTTAATGTAAGTTGCACTGTCTTAATAGGTTTTGGAGTTCAGTGACAGTACATTTTTGTGTTGTGACATCAAATTCAGCTTTCACATCTCCACCTATCACAATATCATGATGTATCCATCTAGTATCTGTAAGTACATGTAACAGCAGGTCCAGTTTTTCTAAAAATACATTGGCTATACCCTTAGGTGACCTGTACAGGAAAAGTACAACTAACTTAAAACTGTCTATTACTATAGCAGCAGCTTCAAAGTTCTGTTCATCACACAGAAAATCTAAATCTAATCTATTGACTGTACCGCTAAGTGACTTGTTAACATATATTGCCACACCACCTCTAAAATGCAATTTTCTGCAGTAGCTACTGGCTAGATTATAATTATCAAATTTAATTAATGTAAGTTCACTCTCACTAGTCCAGTGTTCACTTAAACAAAAGATATCAAACTTATTTTCTAATCCAAAGTCATTGACAATAAATTCTTTATCCCTTACTCCTTCAATGTTAAGATAACAGATTATAAAATCAAACCTGTATTTCTTTACAGATGCTCTGTTTTGCTGAGAGGCTATTAAATCTCTGGCACTATTTATCTTATGGGCTTCTTCCCCTTGCTGCCTTCTACTAAAAAATCATTTAGATGTAATGGAGGTACAGTTTTCCGTTTGCCCGCTACACTTGATACTGCTTCTACTCTTGGAGGTCTCTTGGCTTCTTCTTGTTCATGGCATGATCTAAGTGGCTGGGTTCCCACTGTAGGTAGTTCAAATGTTGCAGAATGGACAGCTGGATCACCTGTTGGTACACTTGTTGCTGAATATGCTGCCACTTTTGCTGTTTCTGTTATCTTAGTTCCTGAATGAGGTGTTCTACCTGTTGTAAATGTAGTTACAGCTTCTTCTCTCCCAGCACATTCTTTTGTAATCAGTGATACCTGATGTTGTGTTACTGCTGCAACTGGAGTACATGGTAGGTAAGATACTTTGCAGGCGTCCCTTACCAGTGGTAGTGGAATAGGATCACTTTTCTTCCATCTAGGAGAAACACTATCCACTACCATTTTGATCTTTTGACTGAGCAGTGATTTGCCCCATTTATTTAAATGCATACCATGTGTTGTGAAGTGCTGTCTTTCAAGATCGTCAATACTGAGGAAAAAAGCATTTGAATTGGTCTTGCAGATCTTTTTATACACCCTGTTTGCTTTTTGGATTTCTCTGTTCACACAAGAAGATTCAGTAAGGTCATGTATGTGTGGTATGCCTACAACAATAACTTTTTGATCCTCTTTTGTACATAGCGCATCTCTTAGCACTCTGTTTGCTACTATTAGCTCGTTCTTATATACATCGTTTGCGCCGCCCAATATTACAATGCATTCACTTTGTGTCATGTGATTATTGTTTTTATAGTCTTTCAAAACTTCTTTTAGGCCTGCTCCAGGTTTCACAACACTTGTAACATTGAGATCCTGCTGGAAACGAAGAATTCCTGCAATTCCTCTTCCGTGGCTGTCAGCAAGCAAAACTGTAGGCCTACTAAAGTTTTTAGGAGTCACGTTGTTTGCAACATCGAGACAGTTACATTTTACTGACTTATTACACTTTGTAAATTTCCTGTCCGCTGATTCCGATTTGTAGTCTTGGTGTGAGTTGCTTGTTTCAACATTTTTAAGTTCACAATCCGTAATAAGATGTTGAAATCGATTTCTTAACAGAACTTTTAACTCACTGGAAACAAATTTAGGTTTTGCACATTTCTTTGGTTCACTGTACTCCTGAAGTTGACCGAGTTCTTTATGTGATGGGTCAGATACACTTTTAATAATGTTTTCCAACAACAGAGCATGTTCTCTTGTGGCTTTCAGTTCTTTCTGCAATGATTCGAGTACTATGATTTCACGATTTGCGCGGCACATTTCACTCGCTGCCAGACGTCCGTTACACTTTGTTCCACACGTACACGAAATGTTTTCTTGATTTATTTTCGCGAAGCACTGCGAATGATACCAAATATGCAACACTTAACAAATTCTAATGCCACTTGATACGACTTTGTCGCATAACTTGCACCTTATTGACTCTAAATACTCGCAATTTATGGACCGATTTACTACCACATCTATATGCCTCCTCTGTGACCATATACCTGTCCCCCAGTTTTCTTGCATCTGAACCTGGACATGAGTGAGTTTATGTTAAGGGATGACATAGTCAAAGTGGCGCTAAAGCTGCCTTACTCTGGCCTGCAGCAGGTATTGGCATGCACAATGGCTGGTGTTAGACAGATTCACTTCGGTGGGTTAAGTTAGCCTGGATGGTCAAAGAATCCATCTCACCACCTCTTGAATTGAGTTATCCACCATTGTGTGATGATCCCACACCCACACATACCACCACACTGCCTGTAAACTGACCAGATCTTGCATTGTGTGCATTGAACCCGCACTCATCAGTCAATCAGTGGTTGCATGTGATGATCCCCCTTCCTTGCTTCACTCTGACTCTACACGTGACAATCCACTGCCACAGGTCCAATCACACATTACATGTAACATTACATCATCACAAGTGCTCTAACCTGCTGTTCCCCCAATGCATTCTAGTGTTTCTCCTATGCTACAATATTTTCCCCTCCCTTCTCCTGCAGTACCCCCTATGATTATTATTGATGAGATTTACTTTTCTATCAACATTTCTGGGGGCCCATGTGACAAGTTTTCCTTGCAGCTCCAAGACTGATGTCTCTTCATCCTACATGTGAGGTACACTTCAATGAGGCCACACACACTTCACATGAAACCATCCTGTGCACAGTCCCCATTCAAGATGAGGAGAAAGTGGCTGGAATAACAGTGACACTTGGCACCAGTGGGATGCTCAAGATACGCATCCTCCTGTTCACCACTTCTACAACACCGCCACCTACTATGCCAGTCCAGTTCACACATGTAGGTCAACCTGCCATGGCATGTGTAGTGATGCTACCGTGAATGATCAAAGACCATCCATCAAGCAGCCTACAACACCCTTGTATTCTACAGTATCCGTTTCCTCTCCAAAGTGCTCTGCAATTATGGGAAGGAGGGAATTGAATTTTATTTGATCCTGTAAGATTACATTGTGTACAGTAAATGTACGTGTAATATAGGACATGTCAAAGTATTAAAATTCTTTATCAATTATTTTTCTACACCTTTAGCTTACATTTTTACATCACTGATAATGAGTAACAATATATACAAATTTAATGGCATAAGTATTCTGCAACACTGTAAAACTCTTTTTCAATGAGATAGTCTTTGAGTTTCTTTGTAAATTCATTGTGAAGTACACTATTTTGCAGGGTTTTGGGCAGACTTCTTAGTAGTCTGATACCAGAGTACTGGGGTCCTTTTTCTAGCATTGCCAGTCGGTGGGGTATGCTCCGTACTTCATTCTTCTTTCTTGTATTGTGGGTGTGTACACTAGCATTTGTAATCCAGTCCTTACTACCTTTTGTGATGTACATTATTGTTTTGTATATATACAACGATGAAAAAGTTAAGATACCTAAATTCTCGAAACAGTTTCTGCATGTTTCAGAGGTCTTTCTTCTTAAAATGGTCCTAATTGCTTTTTTTTGTAATGAGAACACTCGTTTTGTCTCTTGTTTGTTTGAGTTTCCCCACACCGTCACTCCATACTGTAAGTATGGTTCGAAAAGTCCATGATACACTGTACACAGAAGGTTCTTGTCTGAATACTGTGATAGCTGCATCATTAAGAAAATGACAGAGCTCAGTTTCTTACAGACATTATTAATATGTTTTTTCCATTTCAGTTCATTATCCACAAGAATACCTAAGAATCTAGCAGATTCTACTTCTTCTGGCCTTATTCCGTCAACCTCTAAATCCATGTCTACAGCCTTTTCCTTGTTTTTAAACACTGCATACATAGTCTTTTTTAGATTTATAACCAGTTCATTTTCCAACAGCCATTGAGCTGTGACATTTGCAGATATGTATGCTCTTCTCTCAAGCTGTTCCATATTTTGGTCACTATTTAGTATTGTCATGTCATCAGCATACAATATTTTCTTTTCTTCCTCCTCAACACCTATATCATTAACAAATACATTAAATAACAATGGCCCCATTACCGAACCCTGTGGAACTCCATATTTGATGGATTTGGTTTCTGATTGGTACGAGTTTCCTAATGATACATACTGCTTGCAGTTGCACAAGTATGATTTTATCCATTCACCTGGTTGCCCCTGAATGCCATAGTTGCTTAATTTTTGTATCAGCATTTCATGGTCAATGGTGTCAAATGGCTTTGAAAGATCCAGAAACATTGCAGAGACAACCTTTTTCTCATCTAAGGACTGTAAAATGTATTCTGTTAGACTGACAATTGCTGATTCTGTAGATTTACCCTTTCTGAAACCATGTTGTGAGGTCATGAGAATGTTATGTTTGTCCAAATAGTTAACTAATCTGGTATACATAAGCATTTCTAGGATTTTTGAGAAACCTGATATCAGTGAAACTGGTCTATAGTTGTTGGGATCATCCTTACACCCTTTCTTGTACACTGGCACTACCTTCGTTATCTTCAGTTTTTCTGGAAAAATTGCATCTCTGAAAGAACAGTTTGCTATGTTCAGCAGTGGTGTTATTATCTCCTCACATACCAGCTTTATTACATGATTTGATATTTCATCATCACCAGCTGATTTCTTGGACTTCAGTTTCCGTATAGTTTTCCGCAATTCATCTTCCGTGACTGGTCTTAAGAACATAGTACTGCATGATCTTTTTGGTACCTTAATACCCTTCTGTTTTTGACTATTTCTTTCCAATTTTAGGCTTTCTTCTACACTGATATAGTTATTATTCAGTATGTTTGCTATTTCCATACCATCTGTGACCACTGTGTTGTCTACTTTAATTGACCTAATACCTTCTTCTTTGTTTGACCCATCTTTTTCCTTTCTTTCAGCATTGATTGCATTCCAAGCTGCCTTTGCCTTGTTTTTTGAGTTCGCTATAGTGGTGTCAATTGCTCTTGCTTTCGCTTCTCTTATTGTTTTTCTATACTTCTTTCTTAACATTTTATAGTTTTCAGCTTCGCCCATCCGTCTCACGTCCTGAAGCTTCCTTCGCTGTTCTAGTATTTCACTCATAATCCACTGTGTTTGATCTTGATGCCTTTCTTGTCTCTTTACTTTGGGAAATGCTACATTAAAATGGTACTTAACTGTTGAAATAAATGCATCATATTTTTCATTTACACTCTGGGCCTGTAGGGTTTCATTCCAGGTTTCCTTACTTAACATTGTTCTAAAGATGTTGATATTTTGTTCACTGATGATCCTAATTTCTTTGGTTGTTTGTTTTGGTTCTGATACTGTGTCAGGGAGGGAGAAGGTGGAAAGAAGTGGTAAGCAGAGGTGGGGGAGGGGGGTCTCTGCAGTAATCATTGATTGTCAAAGACTTTGGAACAAGGAGCACTCTATCTTTGGATTCAGTGAGCAGTAGAAAATGTTAGGGCTTATGTTCTTTATGCATGCTGTGATGCATTTTCATGTGATTTTGCATGAAAAAAGTGTGTTTGACTGCAGATGTTGATTATCTCTGTCTGGGGCTCTGCATTGATAGAAAACCAACAAGCTATTTTTTTATGAATATTTCCTATGTTACTGTTACATGCATTGACAATACTAGTTACAATTTTAATGATTTTCTGTTTTTATTTCTAATTTTGGATTTTGAATTCATCATTTTCACTCTTTCTGATCTTAATACTTTACTTTCTTGCACTAGAATGCAATACATACTTCCAAAATTTTTGGCCATTTTCTGAACTGTTTCCTTAAAATAAGAACTCACTTTGTGTTACAATGATTTTATTATTTGTTGTTTCAGTTTTACTACCAAAACTGTTGTTTAGTTCTTTGCTGTGATTCCCCAGTTTTGCTTTAAGAAGTTTTGCAATTTCTTCAAACAGACTATAAACTCCTCCGAGTTATTCTCCTTGACACAAAACCAAGAATGGACTGCAGACACTGCTGGTATTTCTACCTACAGCTTCTTCTTCATTTCATTACTTATTAAGTACATTAATACCATCAAATATATTTTCCACTTCACTGTGGCTGTCACTAAATTCTGCATTATCATTCACTACTAAATTGTTGTTAACAAAATCACCCAGATTTGCCATTTTAAATTTTTGTCCAGAACACTTTACAATCTTAAACAAAAAGTTTTCCAGATGATATACATCTCTGACTTTCACTACAGCACCAAAAAAAAAAGAAATAAAATAAAATTTTGAAGTACTTAATTCTTTTTGAAGTCTTCAGGAATGATGTCACCAAAAATTAATTGCAGATAATTGGTTCATCACATTCTTTTGTCCATTCATCCAGTTCACTTTCAGTTCTTGTTGTCAATACCATCCACTTGTTTTCTCAATTTTGAACAATTCTAAATTTTATACTTTGCAATGTGCCAAGCTTAAAACTTAGAAATGATTAATATGATTGTCCTGTTAGTTTTCAATGGGTTGCAATTCACACTCAACCAGATTAAAACATAACCACTTTAATAAGTAACATAAAACTATACTTAGCTTTTAATTATTGTTGCTGATGATATGGAAGTATCCATTCACTGCAGTCTGCTTCATCTGTAAATTCGATCCTGGACTCATCATAATGTTTAATCTGCCTTCATCATAGTTAACCAAATCGTATAGATATGATGTAGCCAAAGCTGACATTTATTTAAAAAGTTGTTTATTCACATAAAAAATGACATCATGTTGAGTCTGACAAAACTAAACCAACAACTTACCACCTATAGTTGCTGTAGCCTCTCCTTACGTAGGTTTTATAATCAGAATTTAGTTGTTTACATTATTTAAAACATTATTTTCGATTGTTTTAATTAAAAGGTCCAGTTGTTATGAATGAGTTACAATATTTGGATTAACAATATAGGATAAACATTACAGAAAAATAAATAGTTCAAAATAAAACTTAACATAGGTAAAACACAGAAAATACAGTTTCATGATAATTCATAATATAAAAGATGAATAACATTTTAATTAAACGTCATATTTTGTTGCTAACATGTTTCATGGGTCTTTATATTAAACTGGATGGAAATAACTAATATGTTTTACAGCAATAATTTTATAAGTTTGTGCTTCAGTATTTGTTTATGTTTGTTCAATGTACTTTCAGATAAAAGCTGTATTTAATTATACTTCAGTTACAAATAATCATTACTATGTTCAAGGTATGTAAACAAATCTGAATCAGCTGCCTAGCATGTTTACAATACATGCTCATAAAGTTTTGGTACTCTGTGTACACATCGCAGCTTACTATCAGGTTCTCCAGACCTGTTGGGTATCACTCTCTGCATTATATGTCTTCCCATTCTGTTATATTTAAACTTCTCATCAAAATTTCAACTTTTATGTTGTTAAGTTTGGGAGAAGTAACTTTAAGCCTCTGTGAGTCAAGGGCTCTGATGAGCAAGATAATTCATTACGTTCTAGATCAGATTATGTCACATTTCACTTTCAAAGGAAGTTTCAAAGAATCAGGTTAAAGCTTTATGTTCTTGAGTCACAGCAAGTGTTGACTCACGATTTTCATTGGATTCTTGAGACTGGATAGTGCTCAGTCTTTTAGCTTTTCTGGTGTATTCAGAAAGACTTGACATTTTCTAGGCATTCTTAATCACAAACAAAATGAAAACAAAATGTAATGAGTAAGCACCCAAATCGCAAAGCAAACACAATAAATTTATTTTTCCTACCAAGGAATACAAATAAAACCTATCAAAAGAAGTAAAGCAATATTGTTAAGTTCTTAACATGCAAAGTGAAATAAGCAAATCTATATATATCTTAGGAAATTAAATTCACTTTTAGTTTGCATTTCTAAAGGTAAGACTGTAAGGCTTAATTCTATCATTGTCATAAATTCTTAAGAATAAATCTGTCACACCCATAAAAAAACCTAACAGCACTATCTATTGGTTCTTTGGTGTTTAACAAACTGAACAGTGCTCTCTATTGGTTCTTTGGAGTAATATACTGTGGTGATTAAACATCCAAACTACTTAAGTTGTGTAGAAAATTTAGATAAAACTTTAAATTCTCATTTTTTTCTCTCTTCCAAGTTCTGATTTTGTTGAAATAAAGCCTGCCATGTTGCCCCAAGTTATGTTCAAGTTACTTGTGGAAACCTATGAAAATTCATCTGGTAATTTTGGAGATTGTCTTGTTCAAACTGACAAACAGACAGATGTAAGGATTTTACAGTTATATTATTAGTATAGAATAGGTATAGATAAACATCTGCATAAGACAGGGCATTGATAAATGGTTTAAAACTGCCAAAACTGCCTAGTTATGACATTTGTCATTTCAGTAATCTCCAAGGGCATCACTCATTGGCTGCTTCTCATTAATGTCTGCAGCACCTAGTGCCTCCAAATGACTTTGCTTTAATGGCATCCTTTATAGCAGAGCATGGGAGACAGCCCATAAAAATGAATAGTAATGTTAGATTTGAGTGGTATGTGTGCTTCAAACTTTTGTACACAACCAAATTTACATTCAGATACAACACAGTAATCTGCTCAAATCACTGAATGTTGTATTTGAAAACCATAGCTGGTAACGACGTCTGAACAAAAAAATGTTAGTTGTATCTAGTGATGGAACTCTAAAAAGTGTTACTGGTTTACCCACCTTTCACGTAGCCCTGTCTGCAACTAACAGCACTTAAATATATTTTACCATCTGAATATCAATCTTCAAAGCTATTGACAAACATTTTAATCCAATCAAGTTAACTACATAGTGCTGTATAAGTTTTCATTTGTACCACAATGACAGGAAATGATTTCTAATAAAGCAAAACAATGTAAACACAAAAATGTAAACTGTCAAGTTGAAAGAGTTCACAATCTACTCACCATACGCAATTGGAGTAATTGCCCAAACACGTATAAAACCTGCATGACCATACTGACCCAGCATAAATTGACACATCATAATTGGCAGGCACACCAAAATCTGAATAATGGTGTATGCAAAAAGGAAGGACACTGAAATTAGAAGCAATACATTCAAAGTGATGAATAATCCATTTGCAATTACTGGGAGTAAGACATAAAATTAAGGAAAGGTGACCATTCACCTAAAGGAAATCAATGTGTGGAGCACAGATGATGATGATGATTATGATGATTTATGGTGGAGGGTGCTAAACAGCTAGGTCATCAGCACCCTTGCATTAATGTTATACTGAATAAGATTTTCATAATCAATGGAAGGAGATCAATAAACTGGAAAACTATGTTTGATCCCACAACAGGAAATGTAATGCAATACCTGGAAGGTGAGGTTCAGAAAAGCCCATAATAAGACCCCAGCAAGACACAGTTGGATAACCAAATGAACCATGGAGAAAATACCTGTGAAGATGCTGTTAAGAAAGAGACAAATAAGCGTGGCTGGATGATGACTTAGAAACAATACGTGACCCAGCCACTCTGTGACACATTAAGATTGCACACCAAGTATTTTGGGAAGAATTCTGGACACTGCACAAAAATTTAAGACATGAACAACACTTGCCTCGTTATCAGTTAAAATAGAGGAAAGATCCTGCGGGAGACCCATTTCAACCCTCAGGTCATCATATAAAATGCATTCACTTAAAATATGTTGTACTGACAGCTGGGTCCTGCATCTCTGACATACTGGGGGCTCCTCCTGCTGTAAGAGGAAGCTGTGTGTCAAAGGACAATGTCCCACTCTAAGCCGAGTAAGGGCTACTTCTTTACACCATCACGAGTGGAAGGAGGTGATCTATGGTCACACTGAAGTCTTGATGAAACGTACTTTATTGTTCCTCACTTCCAGCCACTGGGACACCCACCAACATATGACCTGCCTGGTCAGAAATGAAGTGACAGCCCAAAGAGGGACTGAACAGCTGGCAGGAGGAGGAAGGGAGCAAGCCTTCTTAGCAGCAGCATCAGTGAGTTTGTTTCCCTGGATGCCTATGGGTCTTGGAACCCAGCAAAAAATGATTTCCTTGTTTTGCCTGTGCAAGAGAAGGAGAGCATCCTGCATTTGTTGCACCATCCGATCTGCTGGAAACATCTGTCCAACAGCGAGAAGGGCATTTTGAGAATCAGAGCAGATGATAAATTTTTTGTCACGGCGCTGTCTCATCTGCTCCATTGCCCTTAGGATAGCAAACAATTCTGCATAATAAACTGAAAACTGCTCTGGGAGCCCTATCCTGAAGATAGTGTCGTGAACACGACACAATTGAAAATATCTCCCTGCTTAGAGCCATCTGTGTAGATGGTAATAAAATCTGGGTGGCTACATAAAATTTCATTAAATTTAATTTTAAAAACATGGTCTGGGGTACAATGCTTCTTGTAAGCAATCAGTTATAAAAGCAATCTAGGCCTTGGTAGTAGTCTGAGGGATGCCCTACTCCACCCTTGGCTTTGGCCCTCATCTGTAATAATTGAAGGCTCTCTCTTGCACAGATCCCGAATGGCTGTGTTGCTTGTGGTCGATGATTGAACAGCTGTTCCAGTGGTGGCTAAAGAACATAACTGGATGCTGGCAGTGTAGGAATGGACAATGCCCTATATGCTTGGTGTACCATGAAAATAAAATGACAGAAACACATCAGTCTGGTATAGGTGAGTGGTGGCATTTCCTTAATGAATATATATATATGAAAAAAGGACTTAAGATAAGTTTGTCCAAAACAAATAGTATACACAACATGTGGGCAACAGCAATACAAATAATATTGACCAAACCAATGTTAAAAATTACTATTGTATGTCAGTTATACATCAGCAAACACCTGTAATGCATCAAGTAGTTTCTAACAACTTGGCACACACATCATTTACTGTGACTATAGCACAGACCTACCATCTTTGTGGCTAAGGGTGGGGATGAAAAGAAGTTATGTAAAAGCATGACACTTGAATCGATATCAGTCAAATTTGGTAGATACATAACTCATTCTCCATATAAAAATACTGTGGTAATAAGATATCCCAACTATCCTTAGGAGTGTGAGTAGGGATGATAGGGTATGATGTACAAATACTCAAAATATTCAAATACAGTGTGTCCCACATAAAACTGGTATGCCTCACGTACCAGTTAATCATCTCTAATCATTTACTTGTGACTTGGCAACACTGTCTCAAAAGTTGACTATACTGCATTTTCTCAGAAAGCTGGGTTCAGCTGTGAAATTGTGCATCAGTTTTTGTTAGAAGTCCACACTGTTGAGTTGTTACACAAATGGAGCAGTCTGCAGTAGAACAGTGAACTGATGGGGAGTGGTATGTAAAGACCGGCTGACAGGCTCCACCAAGAAAATTTTCAAGTGAAGTATCCCAGTAGGGAACTAAGCACATCCAGCACTATTCAAGATCTGTACAAGAAATGGAGACTGTAGGGTCCATTCAGAATGTGCAGAAGAACGGGCTACCAACAGTGAGAACCACCGAAACCATTGATAGAATACACATGGCCATTACGAGGTGTCACTACATTTTGGAAAGGAGGTCATTGTAACAGATTGGTGTATCTTGGACATTGTGTCTTCATATTGTAATCTTCCCCTCCCTCATTTCATTTTTTGATACTCACTCACTTCATAATTGATTCTTTTAGTAAGCTTCAAGAGGAGTAGGATTTACAATAAACTTCTTACTTATCTTCTTTTCTCGTAGTTGGCTCCAGTTCTTCACTTCTAAGGGGTTGATTCTTGAGGCTGAAATTTTTGCCTTTATAGGTTTTCATGGTTCCAATTGGCATAATAACTACTGAAGGATTGGTTGTTTTTATCTTGGTTTTTTTTTTTTGTTTTTCTATATCACACTGTCTTTACAATTTACCCTTCATTACCAAAAATTACACCGTTATTGCCAAACATAAAAACATGTCCAATTGCATCAGAGGGATGCCCACTACTACTTATTATGCAATTCTGACAATATTCCAAAGAGTTAACAAATTGTCTTGACAAATGAATATCTATTAATATATGCCATTACTTTATAAATTAATCCAGAAATAAATTTAATAATTAGCATCAGATTGTGCAATTAATAATAGGAATTTTAAGTGTGCCAAATTTTTCGTAATTCTTAAAGAAGAGTAATTTTAAATGCACATATGGAGCTAATACATATCGATTGTGACAAAGAAAAGAAAACAAATTCCTTTTATACATTTCAGCCTGCAATATAATACATCATACACAAAATCCGGTGACATTCTTTTAGTTAAACAGCTGACATCATATTAACTTGTTTAAAAGGTAGAAAGTATTTTTGGTATCAATCACTTTTGTTGAAGAAAGGTATTGTTTGGGAAGGGTGTCCTTTTACAATTAACTAAAACATATGAAATCAAAAACCTATCATATGAATGTGATGCAAGAGTTGAAATTTAAGGATCAGGAAAAAATGATTTCATTATTGCAACTGGATGTTAGCATCAATTTCTAATGGTTACTTGGATGTCATGCTTTACTTCATGTCATTTGAGGCCTGGTTTCACTTGTCAGTTTATGCAAGCTCCCAGAACTGCAGATACTGGTACAGGACAACCCACATATTTTGCATGAAGAACTTCTCCATTCAGAGAAGATAGCTGTTTGGTGTGCATTGTCTGGCCTGCACATTATTGGCCCCATATTTTTCAATTACAATTTAAACAATGCAAGATACCTAGAGATATTTTACTCTTCCTATGCACAATTAATAGATTCAGAGAAGCTGTATGCAATATTCCAACAATATTCATGAACTGCTCACAAATCCAACAATACCCACATTACCAATGTCTTCCCTGAACACAGGCTTTTCAGTAGAGGCCTCTCCCCCCCTCCCCCCCCCCCACCACCCCCCACCCAACATCTCTGGACTTAACATCATGTGATTTTCATTTATGGGGTACACTAAAAAGCAAAGTGCATGGTGAAATTACTCAAGAAATTAACAATATCACACCTGCAATATTACAGAGTGTTGCTGGCAATGTCATCACATGATGTCAGCAATGCATTGTTGTCCATGGCCACTACTTCCTGCATCTCATATAAACAGACAACTAAATGTTTTAACATTACTGTTCTCTCTTCTGTTTTAGTTAATTTTTGTTATTTGAATCTCAAGTGTGAGGGATACTGGTTTTATGTGGGACACCCTGTATTTCTTTCTTGTATGTAGCAGACATGAAAAAATTTAAAAGTGTGAAGTATAATGTGTGCCTTATTTCTGTTGTTCAGTGTATCAATCAGGTTGCAAGAATGAACAATGCAGCAAGCCAATAATTTTTTCAACATCCTTCAGGGCCAAAGAGCATGCCACACAGCTGAAAACTACAGATTCATTTAAGGTCTTCTCTGGAGTGAACAGTGCAGAAAGTGGAGAATCAAACAGTTTCCAAGGACAATCATTATTTTTGAAATTGCAAGCAGTTACTGTTTTCAGTATGCTTCAGATGAAACAGGAACCTATCAGTCTGGTTTAACAGATAGTAAACAGCATGAAACTATTATAAAGAAAAGTAGTAGGTTATCAATAAAGTCATCAACTTCAAGCAGTGTGGAAACATTTTACTATGATGTGAGCTGTTAAATTTGAAGATCAACATGAATGTCACTTATAGGAAATGAAGAAAAGAGCCAGCATATCAAGGGGTGCTGAATTTGAAGTACAACCAGAACACTGCTTACTGGGAACAAAGGAACAAGCCATTATTGGCAGAATTTTAGGCTGGTGAATCAGAGGTGTAATGTGAATGATCTTACAAGGAATGAGTGAATATCCCATCACACCATGGGCCATTGAACCTAAGGATCAATCTGAATGATGTCTACAAGCAATGTGTGTATATGCCAGCACATTGTGGACATCTGTGTCATTCCATTTTATTTCTAATAGTATTTCAGTATAATCAAAGCACAGATTACAATAAACAGAAATGTGAAGTTATTGGCAGAATTGATCGAACATGTAGCTATTGTTTTCCTAAGGAATGTAAAGGTTCTAATGTTCCCCACATTTACTGCTATTAAAGTTCATTACTTTGTAAAAATTAACTCACAAACCTTGAGCAGTGATTCTGTTTGTTCTGCAATTCTCCAGTATTGTAAGCAACTGGAGCATAAGAGGGGGCACTTTGTGTTCAAATATCAAAGGGGTAACAACTATTGATTCTGTTAAGATCTATTTAACTTTTGTGCTGCAATACATTGCAGTTTTTTTTCCACATAGACACAATGGTCTAAGAAATACAATTCCTTGCTGTTGGTTGTAGTAGGTTGAAAAATTTTCTTCTCTCTGCTGCATATTAATATTTGAATTAAAAATTGTTGATATTCTGCACACATTTATTTTCAATTATAGTTCACAAGTGGAACCAGAATGTGCTACTTCTTACAACAGAGCAAAACAGAGCCCATATTGCTGACTGACATTCATCTGTGCTGAAAACCAACTAACTCTGATACAAAATGGCCAGCAATGGATACATTGCATTCTAACTCAAAGATGTTACAATTACATATCTTTTGTTTGCATCGAAAGATAAAATTTATAACTTAGTAATATTTTATAACATTCACATTGCACAAGTTCTTCAAATTATAATCTAAAATTTATTTAAAAAGAAAAAGTAATAAATTTGAATGACTTCAAAAGTTACATTCAAAATTAACATAACTTCTCTCCTTTTGAAATATTTCTGCATTATGAATTACAGTACATTTGTACCTTAGTGAAATAATTTTGTATACTTTATTCAACCATAACCAAGGAAACCAAAACGTAAATGACTTCTGAAATATTTTTGTGTATCAGCTTATCTGCTTGTCTGGGTGTGTTGGATACTCTTAAGTGTTTGTGTGTTTTGAGTAATCTGAAAGTTTTTGCATATCCCATGTTTTACTTTGGATTACAAGCTGAATGTTTAGATATAAGGCGTTCCACTTGCAAAGTCTGTCTATCACCAGTCATAATGCCTCTCTTACATGTCTGGGTCTACCTGAGGATGCAAACTTTTGCTCAAGATAACAAGGTGATGTAACTGATACTCTGAAATAACTTCATTTGGAGTTTCATCTATTGTAGAACAAAGAGGATTTGAAACTGCATTCTAGGTTCAGCCTCAAATGTACCTCAAGGTGAGCCCCTTCTTCTCTATTAAATGAAAACGCAAAGTTTTTCAAATCTACTTCTTTGAGAGATGAATAATTTGAAATAGACATCAGAATTTACTATGTAACCAGAGTAAGGCATGTTGTAGTACTTAAAGCTTCAAAGAATGTTTCATGAACACAATGAGTACTTAAAAAACTTTTAATTCAGCTTAAGACATTATGCCATAAGATGATCATAAACTATTTATCAATATCAATAAAAGATCAGATGAACAGTGTTAGTGGTGCTTTAACAGTACCCAAATAAATGATACTGCAATCATTTTAGCAGGCAGTGACTATGACACTGAAAGAAAGTACATAAACATCCAAACATGAAGTATTGGAGAGATACTCTTTTCATATGCCATTCTCTAGTATCCTACCATATTTTGGTAAGGGAAGGATGGATATCATTGTAATATAACTCAATACAATCCCAGTAATTATTCCATTACAGAGAAGACTTTTTTGACTATGAAATTATATGCATACAGGATAATGATTTGAAATAACTCATATAATCACATTTTAAAAGAATGTTTCATGAACACGATGAGTACTTAAAAAACTTTTAATTCAGCTTAAGACATTATGCCATAAGATGATCATAAACTATTTATCAATATCAATAAATATTTGGAATGTCAAAGATTGGAATGTCAAAAATATCATGAAAAGGAGATTGCTACTCACAATAAAGATGACACACTGAGCTGCAGGTGGGAACAATGAAAAGACTGTTACACACTCAGCTGTCGGCCAAGGCCTTCTTCAGAGAAGAAAAGAAAACACAAACTTATTCACACAAGGACGCACACCATATATGTATATGACTCCTCTCTCCAGACCCTACAGCCAGAATGCATGGTGACATGTCAAGCAGAAGCAGCAATGTGGAGGGGAGGGACAGCAGGGTACGGGTGGGGAGAGAGAAGTCAGTGCTGCCATATGGAGGATGCAGGGACTGGATGGTGGACAGACAGGGCTACCTGGTGTGGTATCAGGAGGCTGTTGGGGAGGGAAATGGTGGCAGGGGAGGGGGGGGGGGAGACATGGGGAGCAGAGAAGGAGAACACCAGAAAGGGGAAAAGACAGTTGGTGTTGGCAGAGAGTGGAACAGAACGAGAATGGAGGACTTGAACTGGGAGGTGGTGATAGGACAGAGGTGGTGGATACTGTTGGATGGATTTTATGGGAACAGTAGCTTACCTTAAGATGAGGCCAGAATGATTTCAGGAACAGAGAATGGGTCATAAGGACAAATTCCTCCTGTACAGTTCTGATAATCTGGTGGACTAGGGGAGGGGCATCAGGATCCTCTTGGCTGCTATCAGTCAAAATGTACAATTATTTTGTGAGTCAGTTCACAGCTTTCATTCATTTCATCAACAGCTTTGTATCACTCTTAAAGACAGTCCTGACCTTACTAGCAAGATGTACAGGTAATGTGTATATGTCAGAAATCACCATTCATTATGTTAATATCATGTAACCACACCAAAGTCAGTCATCTGGCATCAGTCACTTTTTAATAGTTTTTAACATCTCAGTTATCAAAGTGCATAAAAATTTAACATTTACTATGTGCAGTGAAAAAGCAACTAAACCTAACTTCATGCTGTTTATTAACCTGAACTCATCAGAGAAAGTACACTATAAAATAGTATTCTCTCTGTCAAGACATTATAGTGCAGGTACTGTCCTGTGAAACATAAACGACCTCAATTATTGAATACAAGCTGATCATTGCTATTTTGCCAATGGCAATTAATGTCACACAGTGGAGGAATCCAGGTCAGTACACTTACAAATGGTACCCATTAGTGAGGAAGTGTTCTCATTTTGGCCTCATGAAAAGCACACAATACATTAAGTGTCAGTGAAATATATTGATAATGACAGAAACCTTTTTGTAAACTCAACCCACGTGTAGAATTTTAAATGACTCAAGACATTAAGGGTGTATACGGGTTAGATGTTATAAGAAAAAGCCAAAATAGTGATAATAGTGGACAGTATATATACTAGAGAAAACAAGGTTGAAGCTAACACATCACAGATAACCCAAAGAGTATAATGATGGCACAATGGTTAATCAGTCAATGAAAAATTTAGAAGTCAGCCATAATAATAATAATAGTAATAATAATAATAATTTTATTGTCGTTCAGCTGATTACAGCAATAGACAAAGTCAAGAGCACATATTTCTACATAAACTACTATATCGATGTAAATTGGTTTACATAAAATAGGTACCCATTAGAATACAGTATTTTCATCTTCAAAGAATTCATCAATGGTGTAAAATGGATTGTTCACTAGTAGCTTGTATAATTTAGCTTTAAAGATATTTACAGGCAGTTCTTTGAAGTCAGCACTTAGTCTATTAAACATCATTAGTCCAAGAACTAGGTAAGAGTTATGTGATTTTGATAATCTATGATATGGTACGTCTGTTTCTATTATTATACTTGAAGCAATCAATGAATACACTGTTGGAGAGATTGCTGCCCTATTGGGATGGCCTTTAACACATAAGAAACCACCTTGATGTCCACAAATCAACTTGGTAGTAAGAGATAAAATACTCATCAACAGCTCTCAATACAGTAAAGATAAAGTTATTCATTTTCACATGTTATTTTCAAAATGAGTTACAAATGTAGGTTAAAATTGTTCTAATAGTGATATCAATGAAATAATTCTAAGACGAAAGAATTAGTTATATTTGACGTAAGGAATGTGGATACTCTTGCAAAATCTGTTAAAGTAAATGTTAGTACATTTGAGAATAGGGTGACAGATGTTTGTTGATAGGGAGCTATGGTTAGGAATCAGACATTCTATCTAAACATGAATTTTATACCGACAATAATGTAAATTTTGATGTTGACTCAACTTTAGTAATGAGATAAAAGCTAACCATGAGACTGAGGATATGTCAGTGGCAGTGCCTGCAGAATATCATAGGGTTAGGAGCAAAGAGTATAATACAGAGGTAATGCACATAAGTAAAGTTAAACAGGAAACAAATAATGATATCAACAGAAGAAGGAGTTGAGTATTGCCAAAAGCAATGATTTATTGGTAAAGATGAATGATATGATAGCACATTTGACCTTATAAATTAAAGAAACTAGGAGTGATATGAATAGAAAAGTTGAGAAAAATATTTGTGACCTTATAAGTGATACTGATAGTATAAATTCGAAAATGCTTTGAAAATTGTCCAATAGTAACAATGAAATTAGTGTTATTTGTCTTAATATTAATGATTTGAACAATAACATGGATTAAGTGGAAGTTTGTTCAGAAAATAAATTAGGAAATGTAAAAGAATATTTGTAATCAACTTGAGTAACCTTCAGCAAGGATATGGAGTACAAAGAAAAAAGAAACTTAAAGCAAAACTAAGAAGCAGAAGGAAGTGGTTGCTCATTCCTGTCAGGCTTTGGCATCAGATGTAGGTTAAACTTATTGTAATAGTGATATTAATGAAACAATTCTAAGACAAAACAATTAGTTATTGTTGATGTAAGGAATGTGGATGCTCTTGCAAAATCTGTTAACATAAATGTTAGTACATGTGAGAATATGGTGACAGATCAATATGCTAAATGATCTGCTATCAACTGAATCTAATGGAAATAAGGTTGAAATGACATGAATGCTGCTAGAAAATATTAATGTTGATAGAGTCAATGAATGTGTCCTGAAGTTAACAGAATAAATATGTTCAAGATAGTTTAGAGTAACAACAAAATAAATAATGTGCAGAAAGTAATTTTCAATATGAATGCAGTAGTTGTGAGTTACATACTGCTCAAAGCATTGTGTGGAATAATGTAACTACATTTTATTCAGCTAGAAAATGTTGGAATCATCAAATGATTTAAGACTACGTTGGAGAGCAGGGAGTCAAATGAATTATGAGTTAATGAATGTGTGTTAAGGGGATCATAGAGCTTTAATGAATACACTATTGGCAGGTGGTGCCTCCTCAGATGGATGAATACATTTGTCTTCATTTCTAGGTTCACCTGTTTCTTCTACTATCCTGTCTATAGATCATAAGAGAATGTAATCATCTCCTACCATATCAACAAAAATCAACATTAAAATATGAATGGAAGTTTGTGTCTGGGCGAGAACTAACAATGTTTATGAGTACATAATCAAAGAATATTCCAATAGTATGTCAGTTAATAATTCAAAGAATGCTTTATATTATCTTTCAGTCAAATAATTTTGAAATGTTGTACTAACCATGACACTCTCTCACAAAAAAGTAATGCAAAATTTGAGATAAGACAAAAGTATGAGAGAATACAAAAATGACAAAAAGTGTGACTGGAAAACTACAGAAAGCAGTAAGTATATAAAACACTAGAAATGGGAACAGCAGCAGTAGAAGAAAGATTTCACATAAATTCAGTGTAAATTGTGTCATTATTTGAGAGTAGTAGATTTCACTTAAATTCAGGGCGAATTGTGTCATTATTTGAGAGAAGTATTAAAGTCATATCACCCATTTAAAGCAAAACTGAGTTCATTTGCCTGTAATAATGAGTATTTTGTGTAAAATATGTCACTGTTTAGCTGTTTGGGCCAAAGTAAAGAAATTTCGAGTGGAATAAGTAATGTAGTCCATAATAATTTATCAAGAGAAGAGTTTGTCACAGTTAAGGCTTGAGTAAAGAAACATATGTTGTTTAAAGTAAACTAATGCTTGGACAAATTAAAGTTTTGTCTGATATGTAAAGTAAGTAAGGTCTTGTTACTAATGTTCTTGTTTGTCACTGCAAAGTGTAATCCTTTAGAGACAATCTTAAGTGAAAAGCAAAGTAGAGAACCTGATGCTTAATAATACTGTAATCAAGTAGTATCTAATGGGGTGATGATCTAGTAATGAAAAATTACAGATTATGACCCTGCCATCAATATTTATACTACAGTGTGTATTGCATATTAAGGTAAACTATCTGAGTTATCAACAGTATGACATGCGACATAATTATAACACAAGAAACAAGCAGGACCTAGTTTCTTTCTGATGTAACTATAAAAAAACACAAAAGTGCTTATTATACAAGTCCATAAAATTTTTTAATGCCATACCCCAACATATCAGGGATCTTCCAATTCAACCATTCAAAAAAAAAAGTAAAAGAATTTTTTATTGAGCTCAGCATTTATGAAAGTGATGAATTTTTAAGGGGGGCAAAGAATATGGTATGACTACACTTTGTGATCAGTTTTTATATGCTTCTATATATGAGTAAGTCTGTAATTGGCTAAATTTACTATGCAATATCAATTTGTACCAGAAGTTTCTCTGTTTTGTATTTGTGTGAAGGTACCATAATTATTTGTGTAATAATTATATTGTGTAATATTTTGCTGATGATACAAGTATAGTAATCACACCTGAGAAACAAGAATTAACTGATGAAATTGTCAATACTGTCTTTCAGAAAATTACTAAGTGGTTTCTTGTAAACGGACTCTCACTGAATTTTGATAAGACACAGTACATACAGTTCCGTACAGTGAGTGGTATGACGCCATTAATAAATATAGACCTTTATCAGAAGCATATAGCTAAGGTAGAATATTCCAAATTTTTAGGTATGTCCATTGATGAGAGATTAAATTGGAAGAAACACATTGATGATCTGCTGAAACGTTTGAGTTCAGCTACTTATGCAATAAGGATCATTGCAAATTTTGGTGATAAACATCTTAGTAAATTAGCTTACTACGCCTATTTTCACTCATTGCTTTCATATGGCATCATATTTTGGGGTAATTCATCACTGAGGAATAAAGTATTTATTGCACAAAAGCGTGTAATCAGAATAATAGCTGGAGTCCACCCAAGATCATCGTGCAGACATTTATTTAAGGATCTAGGGATATTCACAGTAGCTTCTCAGTATATATACTCTCTTATGAAATTTGTTATTAACAACCAAACCCAATTCAAAAGTAATAGCAGTGTGCATAACTACAATACCAGGAGAAAGGACGATCTTCACTATTCAAGATTAAATCTAACTTTGGCACAGAAAGGGGTGAATTATACTGGCACTAAAGTGCTTGGTCACTTACCAAATAGTATCAAAAGTCTGACAGATAACCAACAAGTATTTAAGAAGAAATTAAAAGAATTTCTGAATGACAACTCCTTCTACTCCATAGAGGAATTTTTAGATATAAATTAAGAAAAAAAAATATTAAAAAAAATAAATAAAAATAAAAAATAAAGAAAAACAAAAAACACAAAAAATAAAGTTGTTATATTAACTTAAGTATGTTGTTAAATTAACCTAATTATGTTATGTATTGGAAAATTCGACTCGTTCCACATCATTATGAAATATCATATTCATGATCCATGGAACTAGTATTAATCTAATCTAATCTAATCTAATCTTGTTTTTGTAATTATTTGTGTAACATTTATACTGTATAATATTGACTTTTGTAATGCCTCAGATGATCTCTGAGGTCTCTACAACAGTAAAAATCAATCAATCAGTCAATTAATCAATAAAGTGTATGAAGTAATGATGTTGTTTAGATAAATTGTGTAAAAAGATTGTAAACAACCATGAATGAGAAGTGTTTGAGCTGCTGTAGGAAAGTTAGTTCTGGGGTTCTATGGAACTGTTGTGATGGATGGTTATTTTGGGGGGAGAAATGTAATGGCCTTGGAATTGGAGGAGTAACTGGGTCTCTTCCATGCAGAGTATATTCAAGGGATAGGAAAACAGCTGACAGCTGAGCAGGAAGGAGGGAAGATTAGAGCCATTAAGGCTGAACTGGATACTGTTGCGAGGGTCACAGGAATTGATGAGGTTAAGGGGAGTAGTGGTAACAAGGAGCAGGGTCCACAGAAAGATAAGAGTGCCTGACAGTTTTGCCATTATCACAAACAATAAATTTGCTTCACTACCTCAGTTACCTACAGCAGACACTCAGGTAGATGTAAGTGTAGTTAATACTCAACCAGGAAAATGATTTAAAAGAAGTTGAAAGTAGGAGGAAAGTTCTGTTATTAGGTACTAGCAATGGAAGAGGTGTGGGCCAGATCTTGCAGGAAAAAGTATGTGACAGGTACTAGGTCACAAATTTTTTGAAGCCTAGTGCATGTGTTACTCAAGTTATAGAAGATGTAGAATCTTTGTGGAAGGCTTTTAAAAAGCAGGGTCATGATGTGATAGTGGGTGATGCAGGAAACAGTATTGATAGGGATCAGGGCTGCAATATTGAGTGTGACCTGATAAAAGTAGCATCTGCAAGTAATCATACAAATGTTGGCTGGCTTCTTGCTATGATTGGTGTCAATTGAACAGCTCTGTCCGGAGGTTCAGTGTGCAGCTAGATCAGCTGCTTGAGTCAGCTACTTTGCCAGGCATAGGTTTGGTTCCTATTGAAGCTATTGATAGATGGGACTTCACAAGGAATGGCCTGCATCTCAGAAGGAAAGGGAATGGTAAATTACCAGGGATGAAAGCAAAATCTTTAAGGGTAGGGGGTGGCAGGCAGAGGGGGGGGGGGGGGGGGAAGGGGGAGGGGGGGCGGCACTGAAACTCATGGGAGTACCTCTTTTTTAGGCTAAGGTCGGTATCCAAGGATTCAAAATAGAATGAAATTAAGCTTAATGAGAAATTCAGAGAGGCAGTTACTGGAGGTATCACAAGATTCTCATAAAGGTACAGTGAAAAATAATATTAGTATGCCACATGATTCTCATAAAATCACCCTGAAAAATAATTTTAATATATTACATCAGAATATTCGGGGATTAAAAAATAAAGTAGATGAGCTTCTTATTTGTTTAGAAGATTTAGAAGCTGAGCATGGAATAGATGTACTATGCGTGTCTGAACATCACATAGTCACAGATATGGAAAAGATAAATGTTGGTGGATATAAGTTCTCAGTACGTCTAAGCAGGAACACTATGGAGAGAGGAGGAGTTGCCATATAAGTTAAAATTTATCATAATGTGAAAAATTTAGAAATTAAAAAATTTTGTGTAGAGCAAGCTATAGAAGTATGTTCGTGTGAACTTAAACAAAATAATGTTACTTTAAGAATTGAGCTGTGTATAGGTCCCCATTGGGAAATTTTGAGGTATTTTTGAAAAACTTGGATTCTTTGTTGCACTATTTGTCACAGAGAGGGAAGCAAATTATTGTTTGTGGAGACATCAGTGTAGATTTTTCTTTTTTTTAAAAAAAAAAAAAAAAAAAAAAAGGAATCATCTGATAGAAGGCTTGACGTTGAAGTATTACTTGGTCCTTTTAAGTCAGTTATTGATTTTCCTACTCAGATAGTACTGGAAAGCAGCACACTGATAGATAATGTTTTTATAGACCAAGATAAATTTCATCAAATAAAACTTTTCCTGTTAAGAATGCTCTTTCTGATTATGATGCACAGCTAGTTACACTATGTGACATAGCTCCATACAGTAATGCAAAATTGTCCTCCACAATAGTGTGTTCAATTAACAGGTTAATAATTGCAAATTTTAGGCAAAACTTGCAAAAATTACACTGGGATGAGGTGTACAGGGAACCTGATGTTAATACAAAATGTATCCTAGTTCACGATACCATTATGAGTATATTTGAAAAAAAAATTCATTAAGGAAACAGTGAACCACAATTGTAAGCAACCATCCAAAAAGACAAGGCTTACTAAAGGGATAATATACCATGTAAACAGAAAAGGGAAATGTATCTTATAGCTAAAAGGAGTAATGACCCAGAAACAATCAAACATTATAAAAACTAATGCACCATATTAAGAAAAGTTATTAAAAACTCAAGAAGTATGTACATTATGTCTGAGATTGTCAATTCCGTTCATAAAATTAAAACAGTTTGGAATATTGTTTAAAGGGAAACGGCAATCTAGAGCACAGGAAGACTGCATTTCTATCATACTCAATGAAAAGTTTCTTAACAAAAAGTCAGAGCAAGAAAATATTTTTAATAATCAATTTTCAAGTGTTGTAGAGAAAATAGGATCCAGCTGTTCATTAGAAATGTAAGGCTGTATAAGGAAGAGGTAATACCCATTCAATTTGATAAAACTGGAATTCAGTCCACCACTCCTACTGAAATTAAGAAAATAATAAATTCACTCAAAAGCAAAAGCTTGTGAGGAATTGATGGCATTTCCCACAGGATACTAACATTTGTTCCCTAAGGATAAGTAGGATTCCATGCCGCATATGAAGTAACTCACTGAAATAGGGCATTTTTCCAGGTAGACTGAAATTTGCTCTTGTAAACTATTGCACAAAAAAGGGGATAGTTCAGATGCTAACAGCTACTGTCCAATTTCACTTCTGACAGCTTTATCCAAAATTCTTGATAAACTAATGTATTCTCATGTTTGTAAAAATGAAGTATTAACCAAATGTCAGTTTGGTTTTCAGAAAGGCTTTTCAACATAAAATGCTTACAATGATCAAATATTAAATGTTCTGACTAACAGAACATCATACATTGGGATATTTTGTGATCTCTCAATGGCTTTTAACTGTGTGAATCATGAAATTCTTCTAGATAAGGTTAAGTATTGTGGTATTATTGGGTCAGTACACAAATGGTTTAACTCATATTCAACTGTAAGAATGCAGAAGGTTGAAATTAACAGTACAGATAGTCTGCAAATATCAGCAGAGTCCTTTAACTGGGGAGGTATCAAGCATGGTGTCCTACAGGATTCAGTCTTGGGGCCCTTATTGTCCTTAATACATATTAATGACTTATCATTCTGTATTCATGAAGATGCAAAGCTAGTTCTTTTTCCTGATGATACAAGTATAGTAATCACACCCAACAAACATGAATTAGCTGAGGAAATCATAAATAATGTCTTTAAGAAAGCTATTAAGTGGTTCTCTGCAAACAGACTCTTACTAAATTTTGAGAAAACACAGTATATATAGTTCTGTTCAGTAAATGGCATAACACCATTGATAAAAAGACTTTGAACAGAAGTCTTTTGCTGAGGCAGATTGTTCACAATTTCTGCATGTGTGCATTGATGACAAATTGAAGGAAGAAACATATTGATGATGTGCTGAAATGGTTACATTGAGCTACTTATGCTATTACAATTACTGCAAATTTTGGTGATAAACATATCAGTAAATTAGCCCGCTATGCCTATTTCCATTCACTGCATTCATTTGGCATCATATTTTGGGGTAATTCATCACTAAGAGAAAAAGTATACAGTGCAGAAAAGCGTGTAATCAGAGTGGTAGCTGGAGCTCACACACCATCACCTAGCAGGCATTTATTTAAGGAACTCAGGATATTCACAGTACCTTCATAATACATATATTCATTTACCATTTTGAACTGCAAGGATTACCTGGTGAAAGGACTCTGCCAGCTGTCAGATACTTCCACCTACAAACCTTGCCATAGCGATCCCATTTCTGTAACCAGCAGGATCTCCAGTCACTGCTCCAATCCTTCGGCCCAGCCCAGATCATCTCCCTCTAGTCCATCTATCTACTCACCCCTACCTTCTACATGTTTCCCACAGTCCATATAGCTTACCACCCAGGATGCCCCATTGCGGCTGGTTACTGTGCTCCCACTGAGAGTCTCTGCTCTCATAGACCAACACCTTCAACCTATTACCTGGAACCTACCATCCTATATAAAAGATACCAACCATCTCCTCCACAGACTCACCACAGTTATTTACCCTTTATCACATGGTGCCCTGCTTGTCACTAGTGATGCCCTCATCCTGTACACTAACATTCCTAACGCACATGACCTTACCACTATTGAACACTACCTTTCCCAATAGCTGACAGATTCCAAACCAACAACCTCCTTCCTGGTCACCATGACCAACTATATCCTCATCAACAATTACTTCTCCTGTGAGGGGATTACCCACAAAGAAATGGGCACCCATGTGGCACCATCCAATGCCAACATATTCATGGGCCATCTACAGGAATCCTTCTAAAAACCCAGAATCCTAAACCCCTCACCAGGTTCAGATTCACTGATGGCATCTTTGCTATCTGGATCAAAGGTGAGGACACCCTATCCACATTCCTCCAGGACCTCAACAATTGCTCCCCCATTTGCTTCACCTGGGCCTACTCAACCCAACAAGCAGCCATCCTAGATGTTGACCTCCACCTCGTACATCAGTATGTATGTCCACATCAAACCTACTAACCACCAACAACACCTCCATTTTGACAGCTGCCACCCATTCCATACCAAGAAGTCCCTTCCATACAGCCTAGCCACCCATGGTTGTTGCATCTGCAGTGATGAGTAGTCCCTCTTGAAATAAACCAAGGGTCTCACTGAAGCCTTCACATGCCATAATTATCCTCCCAACTATGTACAAAAACAAATATCCCATGCCTTGAAACTTCCTGGCAGATTAAAACTGTGTGCCAGACCGAGACTCGAACTCAGGGTCTTTGCCTTTTGTGGGCAAGTGCTCTACCATCTGAGCTTTCAAAGCATGACTCATGCCCCATCTTCACAGTTTCACTCCCACCAGTACCTGATCTCCTACCTTCCAAACTTTACAGAAGCTCTCCTGCGAACCTTGCAGAACTAGCACTTCTGAAAGAAAGGATATTGCAGAGACATGGCTTAGCCACAGCCTGGAGGATGTTTCGAGAATGAGAAATCTCTGCCAGGAAGTTTCATATCGGTGCACACTCCACTGCAGAGTGAAAATCTCATTCTGGAAACATCCCCCAGGCTGTGGCTAAGCCATCTCTCCACAATATCCTTTCTTTCAGAAGTGCTAGTTCTGCAAGGTTCGCAAGAAAGCTTCTGTAAAGTTTGGAAGGAAGGCAATGAGGTAATGGTGGAAGTAAAGCAGTGAGGATGGGGCATGAGTCATGCTTCGGTAGCTCAGATGGTAGAGCACTTGCCTGCAAAAGGCAAGGTCCCAAGTTCAAGTCTCAGTCTGGCACACAGTTTTAACCTGCCAGGAAGTTTCATATCAGCGCACACTCTGTTGTAATGTGAAAATCTCATTCTGGATCCTGTGCCTTATCCTTCCAGTCTCCCACAACCTTCCTAAGTCCCATCCCACCATCCGGCCACAGAGGAACATTCCCCTCATAACTCAGCACCACCCAGGACTGGAGCAACTGATTTACATTCTCCACCAGTGTTTTGATAACCTCCCATCACGCCATGAAATGAGAAATATACCGTCCACTATCCTTCCCACCCCTCCCAGAGTGGTATTCCAGTGTCCACTGAACCTACACAATATACTCATCCATCCTTACACACAATGTAACGAAGTGAGACACAAATATACAGGTGCAAGTGTGGAAGATCAGTGGCAAAATGTTAAAACGGTTTTGTTAAATACTCTGAAGAGTGAAGTTGGCAGGGAAACAAAGAGAGTGAGAAAACCCTGGATTACCAATGAGATGCTGGAGAAGATGGAGGAAAGGAGGAAATGTAAAAATGTCAATGAAGAAGAATACAGAAGACTTAACAACCCCATCAGGAGGGAAACAGACAAAGCATAGGAAAAGTACTTAGAAAAAATGTGTGACAAAATAGAAGAACTACAAAGGAGAGGAAGGTATGACCTCATGTACAAGAAAACAAAGGAACTGGGAGAAGAACAGAACAAAAGTGTAAGGATGTTTGGAATAGAAGATTCTAGAGGACAAGTGGTTACTGAACAAGTGGAAGTGCTGTAAACATGGGAAAAATATATAAGGAAAATATAAGATACTGAACATCGCCCAGATGACATAGACATACAGCCAGAGGAAGCTATTGGCGAACATGAAAAAGGGCCCAATTTACTGACAAGGGAAGCAGAGAAGGTGATAAAGGACATGAAGAGTAGGAAAGCTACAAAGGATGATGACATACCAGTGGATTTGCTTAAAGAAATCGGAAACGAAAGTTTGAAAGTTCTGACACAGATCATAAACAAAATCTATGAAGCTGGAGATTGGCCTGAAGGCTTTTTGGACATCACAATGGCTACTCTCGAGAAGAAAAACCAAGCCAAGAGTTGTAGTGTTTATAGAACAATTAGTCTGATATCGCATGTGGCTAAGATCATTGCAAGAATACTAAATAGACGGTTCGAAAACAAAATTGAAGAAGTGATGCGAGAAGAACAGTTTGGCTTCAGTAAAAGAAAAGTGACCAGAGATGCCATTGGCATGATGAGGATATTGTCAGAGAGAGTTTTGGCCATTAACGAAGAAGTTTGCACTTATTTTATAGACTAGCAGAAGGTCTTCGACAGAGTCAATTGTAATATATTAATGAACATCCTTAAGGAAATAGGAATCAACTGGAGAGATCGGAGACTTATAAGGAACTTTTACCTGGGACAAAGGGTAAAGGTACGACTGAACTACGGAGAAATGAACAATGTGGAAATAGGAAGGGGAGTGAGACAAGGATGTTGACTGTCACCAAGACTCTTCAACCTGTATGGAAAAATGCTGGCGAGAGAAGCAGAAGCTTCAAAGTAGGAGGATGTCTCATCAACACCATCATGTATGCAGATGACCTGGTAGTGCTTGCCAAAAGTCAGAGACAATTGCAACACATGATGAATAATTTGGTGGAAACTGGAAGAAAATATGGCATGGAAATCAACATCGAAAAATCAAAAGTGATGTGCATGTCAAAACGTGAGAAACACTTGAAGATAACTGGAAAATGTGAATCAGTTCAAGTACCTGGGAAGTTATATCACAAAGGATGCCCACTGCACCAACGGAATCCAAGCAAGAATCACCATGTTCAAAGCTGCTTTCAACAAGAAGAGGACTCTGCTGACAAGCAAGTTGAGTTTGGCATTGAGGAAAAACCTGATAAAGTGCTACATTTGGAGCATTGCACTGTATGGAGCAAAGACATGGACGGTGAGAAAGAAGTAGAAAAAATATTTAGAGAGCTTTGAAATGTGGTGCTGGAGGAGAATGGAAAAGATCAAGTGGACAGATTGCAAAAAAAATGATGATGTACTGTGAAGAGTAGGAGAGAAGAGAAGTATTCTGCATACAATGTTTCAAAGAAAGGCCAACTGGATTGGACATGTACTAGGACATGAGGGACTCACATATGATGTCATAACCGAGCGAGGTGGCGCAGTGGTTAGCACACTGGACTCGCATTCGGGAGGATGATGGTTCAATCCCATGTCCGGCCATCCTGATTTAGGTTTTCCATGATTTCCCTAAATCGCTCCAGGCAAATGCAGGGATGGTTCCTTCGAAAGGGCACAGTCAACTTCCTTCCCCGTCCATTGTAATCCAACGAGACCAATGACCTCGCAGTTTGGTCTCTTCCCCCCTAACAACACAAGCCAACCCAACTTATTCGGTCACTTATTCGGTCATGATGTCATTGTAGGGAAACTGAGAGGAAACGCAGGATGAAGAAGAAGAAGAATTCAACATCTGGATGACATGAAAGATGGAAGGAGATACAACAGACTGAAGGAAGAAGCTGAAGACAGGGAACAGTGGAATCAGAAATTCTCCATACAAAGACATGGACCTGTCACTAGGCAGAATACTACATAATAATAATAATAATAAACCTCACACAACCCCTACTCCCAATCCCTTACCTCATGGCTCATACCCCTGTAATAGACCTAAATGCAAGACCTGTCCCATACATCCTTCCTATCTACTCCTGTCCAGTCACTAAAATTACCTACCCCATCATAGGTGGGGCTACCTGTGAGACCAGTCATGTGGTCTACAAGCTGAGCTGCAAACGCTGTGCTGCTTTCTATGTAGGCATGACAACCAACAAGCTGTCTATCCATATGAATGGCCAACCACAATCTGTGGCCAAGAAACAAGTGGACCATTCTGTTGCCAAACATGATATCCTTCATTTCAATGACTGCTTTGCAGCCTGTGCCAGCTTTTCCGACCTGCACAGTTGGGAAGTTTCCCCGCGATACGTCCACGTTCCCGTAACCCTCCTGGCCTCAACCTTCATTAGTCACTGTCCTCACCCATCCAGCCCCTTCCCTTTTCCCATGCCAGCACTACAAAGCTGTTATTTCACCTCCACACACAGTCTCTTTATTTCTCTCCTTTTCTGCTACCACACCCCCCTCCCCATCTCACCCAGTCCACAGTCTAACCTGCAGCACTTCACTGTATGCCACCAGCCCCAACATACTATCCTTCCTCCTCTCCACCTCAGCCTGCTCCTTTCCCACCTTCCCACACCCAGTCACCACTCCTGTCATGCACTGGTGCTGCTGTTCACGGTATGGTTTCAGTTGCCTGAGACTGCAGTCGTGTGTGAGTTGCATTTGTGTGTGTGTGTGTGTGTGTGTGTGTCTGTGTGTGTGTGTGTGTGTGTGTGTGTGTGTGTGTCTATAGTTGACAAAGGCCAATGACCGAGAGTTTTAACTGTAAAAGACTTTTTGTTGTGCTCACCTGCGACTCAGCATCTCCGCTATATGGTGTGTAGCAGCTTTCCTCATCATAATATTGTTACATTCCATCCTGGATTTTCCATTGTTTGATTCACTTAAGAAATTTATTAATAATAACCCACCCCAATTAAAAAATAACAAAGTGCATAGCTACAACAGTAGAGGAAAGTACGATCTTCACTATTCTGGGTTAAATCTGACTTTGACACATAAAGTGTTGAATTTTGCCACCATAAATACCTTTGGTCATTTTCCAAACAGCATTAAAAATATTTATCACATAAAGAAAACTTATGTTGATCAGACAATTTCCATGTCTTATGCAATGTCGTATTCATGATTTGTGGCACAGGTAATTTAATGAAGTGACGTTATACATTAATAGGTTGTAAAGTAGTATATGTATTGTTGTTGTGGTCTTCAGTCCTGAGACTGGTTTGATGCAGCTCTCCATGCTACTCTATCCTGTGCAAGCTTCTTCATCTCCCAGTACCTACGGCAACCTACATCCATATGAATCTGCTCAGTGTATTCATCTCTTGGTCTCCCTCTACGATTTTTACCCTCTGCGCTGCCATACAACACTAAATTGGTGATCCCTTGATGCCTCAGAATATGTCCTACCAACCGATCCCTTCTTCTAGTCAAGTTGTGCCACAAATTTCTCTCCTCCACAATTCTATTCAATAGCTCCTCATTCGTTATGTGATCTACCCATCCAAACTTCAGCATTCTTCAGTAGCACCACATTTTGAAAGCTTCTATTCTCTTTTTGTCTAAACTATTTATCATCCACATTTCACTTCCGTACATGGCTACATTCCATACAAATACTTTCAGAAAAGATTTCCTGACACTTAAATCAATACTCAATTTTAACAAATTTCTCATCCTTAGAAATGCTTTCCTTGCCATTGCCAGTCTATGTTTTTTATCCTCTCTAGTTTGACCATCATCAGTTATCTTGCTCCCCAAACAGCAAAATTATTTACTACTTTAAACATCTCATTTCCTAATCTAATACCATCAGCATCACCCGATTTATTTTGACTACATTCCATTATCCTCGTTTTGCTTTTGTTGATGTTCATCTTATATCCTCCTTTCAAGGCACTGTCTGTACCGTTCAGCTGTTCTTTCAGGTCCTTTGCTGTCTCTGACAGAATTACAATTTCATCGGTGAACCTCAAAGTTTTAATTTCTTCTCCATGGATTTTAATACCTACTCCAAATTTTTCCTTTGTTTCCTTTACTGCTTGCTCAATATACAGATTGAATAACATCAGGGACAGGCTACAACTCTGTCTCACTCCCTTCCCAACCACTGCTTCCCTTTCATGCTCCTCGATTCTTATAAACACCATCTGGTTTCTGTACAAATTGTAAATAGCCTTTCGCTTCCTGTATTTTAACCCTGCCACCTTCAGAATTTGAAAGAGAGCATCCCAGTCAACATTCTCAAAAGCTTTCTCTAAGTATACAAATGCCAGAAACGTAGGTTTGCCTTTCCTTAACCTATTTTCTAAGATAAGTCATACGGTCAGTATTGCCTCACGTGTTCCAACATTTCTATGGAATCCAAATTGATCTTCTGCAAGTTTGGCTTCTACCAGTTTTTCCATTCATCCATAAAGAATTCGTGTTAGTATTTTGCAGCTGTGGCTTATTAAACTGATAGTTTGGTAATTTTCACATCTGTCAACACCTGCTTTCTTTGGGAATGGAATTATTATATTCTTCTTGAAGTCTGAGGGTATTTTGCCTGTCTCATACATCTTGCTCACCAGATGGTAGAGTTTTGTTGGCCTCTCCCAAGGCTATCAGTAGTTCTAATGGAACGTTGTCCACTCCCGGGGCCTTGTTTCAACTTAGGTCTTTCAGTGCTCTGTCAAACTCTTCATGCAGTATCATATCTCCCATTTCATCTTCATCTACATCCTCTTCCATTTGCATAATATGTCCTCAAGAACATCGCCCTTGTATAGACCCCCTATATACTCCTCCCACCTTTCTGCTTTCCCATCTTTGCTTAGAACTAGTTTTCCATCTGAGCTCTTGATACTCATGCAAGTGGTTCTCTTTTCTCCAAAGGTCTCTTTAATTTTCCTGTAGGCAGTATCTATCTTACCCCCAGTGAGATAAACCTCTACAACCTTACAATTGTCCTCTAGCCATCCCTGCTTAGCCATTTTGCACTTCCTGTCGATCTCATTTTTGAGACGTTTGTATTCCTTTTTGCCTGCTTCATTTACTGCACTTCTGTATTTTCCCTTTTCTTCAATTAAATTCAGTATCTCTTCTGTTACCCAAGAATTTCTACTAGCCCTCATCTTCTTACCTACTTGATCCTCTGCTGGCTTCACTATTTCATCTCTCAAAGCTACCCATTCTTCTTCTATTGTATTTCTTTGCCCCATTCTTGTCAATCATTCCGTAACGCTCTCCCTGAAACTCTCTACATCCTCTGGTTCTGTCAGTTTATCCAGGTCCCATCTCCTTAAATTCCCACGTTTTTGCAGTTTCTTCAGTTTTAATCTACAGTTCAGAACCAGTAGATTGTGGTCAGAGACCACATCTGCCTCTGGATACAATTTAAAACCTGGTTCCTAAATCTCTGTCTTACCATTATATAATCTCTCTGAAACCTGATAGTATCTCCAGGCTTCTTCCATGTAACAACCTTCTTTTATGATTCTTGAACCAAGTGTTAGCTATGATTAAGTTATGCTCGGTGCATAATTCTACCAGGTGGCTTCCTCTTTCATTACTTACCCCCATTCCATATTCACCTATGATGTTTCCTTCACTTCCTTTTCCTATTATCGAATTCCAGTCACCCATGACTATTAAATTTTCGTCTCCCTTCACTATCTGAATATTTTCTTTTATCTCATCATACATTTCATCAATCTCTCCATCATGTGCGGAGCTAGTCAGCATATAAACTTGTCCTACTGTGATAGGTGTGGGCTTCGTATCTGTCTTGGCCACAATAATGTGTTCACTATGCTGTTTGTAGTAGCTTACCCACATTACTATTTTTTTATTTGTTATTAAACCTACTCCTGCATTACCCCTATTTGATTTTGTATTTATAACCCTGCCACAAGTCTTGTTCCTCCTGCCACTGAACTTCTCTAATTCCCATTATATCTAACTTTATCCTATCCATTTCTGTTTCTAAATTTTCTAACCTACCTACCCGATTAAGGGATCTGACATTCAACGCTGCGACCCGTAGAATGCCAGTTTTCCTTTCCTGATAACAATGTCGTCCTGAGTAGTTCCTTCCCTGAGATCCGAATGGGGGATTAATGTAATAATTATAAACTTAGTAATGGGGATTAATTTTTAATTTATAATTTATTTGTGTAAAACATAATTACAAGCATAGCAATTGGTAGCACATTACATACAATAGCATACAATCGAAATTTATTTTGTAATAGATACTAGAGTATACAATCTAAATTATTTTACCTAATAATACATTAGAGTTTAGTTTCTATGGTAGGCTATTTTAGATTTTTTTTTAATTTTTCACAAGTTAACAGCTTTAATTCCCTATGTAGTCCATTGCAATATTTTACTCTTCAATGTATGAACACTTTGCAGTTTTTTTCAGTCTCTCCTTTAGCATACAATAATTTTGTATTTGTCTAGTGTTATGTTCATTAATTTCTGCGTTACAACATGTATATTTCTTATCTTCTACAGCAACTACTATTGTTTCAAACATATACGTAGAATAGATGTCATAATTTTTAAATCTATAAACAATCTCTTGAGTGATGTTCTAGTGTCCTTTTTGCCTAATATTCTCACAGCCCTTCTCTGTATTTATCCCTGAGGAACATCTGACCCTTCATGTGTAACTTTTTACTGATCCTCCAGTATTGTGTGTGACTGTGGTACACTGTCTTCTGTTTTCAAACAGGATTTAATAAGATTTTTCCCTGATGCCATCTCTGGGTGATTTTGTCATGTGTACCTCATGATCGACCCTATCAAAAGCCTTTGATAGACCTAGGAAAACTCCAGCTACGTGCACTCCTTTATCAATTTTGTCAAGAACTTTCAGCACAAATTGTAGTGGTGCTGTCACAGTACTGCGATCACTGCTAAAACCATGCTGAAAATCTCCCAGGAGTTTGTGCATTTATCATTCTCAAACTTTATTTATGAGATGCATCAGAAGACATGCTAAACTATGTCGGCTTTTTTTAAGTAAAAATATCACAACCCCCACATTTTTTGTTTTTAATTCTCTGATGAGTAGCAAAATATTCTTGAGTTGAACTTCAGAGAGTTGATCAGGTTCAGAGTTAAGCTCATCATGATTCCCAAGATGTATTTTATCTGTTGCAAAAAAGTCATATTCTACAATATCTATCAAGTGCTCATTGAAAATGTTGCTCATCTCCTGAGGATTGATGATAATATTGTTATTACATATCAGGATGTCAGTGTAACTTTTTAGTATTGATAAGGATGTCACTAGACAGTAAGAAGATAATAATTATTTCAGTTTTTATTGTGATTTATGAGAAGTAAGCAAACAGTTAAATAATTTATATTTTTGACACAAGAAGAGGGCACCCCAGACAAGTGACATGGTTATTTTAAGATTATGATTAGCATGGTAAAGAGATCAGTCATAAAATTCTACTTATAGAAGAAAGTGAGAATAAATAGAGTATAAAATATTTTGCATTTAATGATACAAGAATCAAACTGAAGTCTTGTGGCAGTAAGCCAACTTGTTTTATCACTTTGGGGTAGGGAGAAATGGGACACATTCCAACTGACACTCGACAGTTTGTAGGTAACACACATATAGAAACTAGAAATATTGCATTATATGGTGCACATACATTAATTTGTGAATTAATTATAGCAATGTACAAAAAAGGGGAAAAAAAGACAATGGTTATATTTTTGTAATTCTTGAAAGGCAATAACAGCCACATATTTTATCTACATCATCAGTTCCACCTTTTGACATGTTGCAGTAAATTACTATTTCAGGTTTCTGCATTTCTTCTTCAACTGCTGCCATCTCATGCATATGAGACAAAAGTATGAAAGCATGGTCTTCATAATGAATAAATGAAACTAAGGTTTTAACTTCCTGAAATCCAAACATTGCTCTTCAAATTTCTCTCATTTTATTTGAGAGAAATTCTGGAAGTATTTCACATTTGTTCTTCACCATAGCACCAATGCAGGTGATTTTATTCTTCAACAAATATTCAGAAAGGTAGCTTGTGTACCAGTTGTCAGTTGTTAGAGTTCTTTTAGAATTTTCTAAGGTACACCAGGTTCTTTGCTATGTCCTCAGAAGTGTTACATAATTGATATTGCCCTTGTGATTTGCATGCTGTAATAAATGTCCAGGTTACTGCAATAACTTATTTATGCATTACATAGTGTAAGCATTTGTCTCATATTTATCTGGTTTGCTGGGCATATACTGAATCCATACAAAGCACCCTCAGAAAGGGTGAAGTGTTTCATCTATTGTGTGAATTCCCTTACACTCTAAGAACTTTGACAGTTAGTTGCAAAATCTTCCAGTACCAATACTGCATGAACTGCAGCCATCTTAACAGATTTTCTCTTATTAGTCTCATTTCCATGTCATCAATCCACTTACAACATAGGAGAGACAGAAATCTTTTTTAGCCCTTGCAGCCCTAAGCAGCTGTTGTCCAGTCCATATATTGCCCAGAGATCCACTATATTATCATGATAGGCTTTACCTCTTCCAATCAAAAAAGGACTCCCCAAAATAGCTATTATTTCACATCTTTACATGTCTCTTGCGTGAAAATTTATGTGTGTCACCCTGTGTGTGTATATATATATATATATATATATAAACAAAGATGATGTGACTTACCATACGAAAGCACTGGCAGGTCGATAGAAACACAAACAGACACATACATACACACAAAATTCTAGCTTTCGCAACCAATGGTTGCTTCGTCAGGAAAGAGAGAAGGAGAGGGAAAGATGAAAGGATGTGGGTTTTAAGCGAGAGGGTAAGCAGTCATTCCAATCCCGGGAGCGGAAAGACTTATCTTAGGGGGAAAAAAGGACAGGTGTACACACACACACATATCCATCCGCACATACACAGACACAAGCAGACATTTGTAAAGGCAAAGAGTTTCCCTCTTTCCTGATGAGGCAACAGTTTGTTGCGAAAGCTTGAATTTTGTGTGTATGTTTGTGTTTGTTTGTTTCTATCAACCTGCCAGCGCTTTCGTTTGGTAAGTCACATCATCTTTGTTTTTTTTTTATATATATATATATATATATATATATATATATATATATATATATATATATATATATAAACAAAGATGAGGTGACATACCGAACAAAAGCGCTGGCAGGTCGATAGACACACAAACAAACACAAACATACACACAAAATTCAAGCTTTCGCAACAAACTGTTGCCTCATCAGGAAAGAGGGAAGGAGAGGGGAAGACGAAAGGAAGTGGGTTTTAAAGGAGAGGGTAAGGAGTCATTCCAATCCCGGGAGCGGAAAGACTTACCTTAGGGGGAAAAAAGGACAGGTATACACTCGCACACACGCACATATCCATCCACACATACAGACACAAGCAGACATATGTCTGCTTGTTTCTGTATGTGTGGATGGATATGTGCGTGTGTGCGAGTGTATACCTGTCCTTATATTGTATACTTTATAATTTTACAATAATATCAAAGTCAGTGGATATATCCATTGCAGTTTTCTTTGTACATGTACTTTGTCTTTTCCAATAAAGAACTCTCAATTGTCTGTTACCTTTTCAAGATCATCATCATCTCCACCTTCCAGTTCAGACTCATTGTTAAAGGTCTCATATTCAATGTTTTCATCACAGAAATCCACATCACATTCCTCCAGGACTAAAAAAATGTGATAAGCTTCGTCACCACAGTTTTCAACTGGTTTGAAAAATTCCTTTGTTTGATCACCCCTCTGAATTGACACAAAATATCAAAATAAATGTGTAAATTTGCAAACAAATACTATGAAATTGACATTTAAAGTGGAACTATCCAAAATAAAAACAACTGTCTGCAACTCATGGCCTAGTGGTTAGCTTTGCTGCCTCTGGAACATGGGGTCCTGGGTTTGATTTCTGGTTGGGTCAGGAATTTTCTCTATCCAGGGGCCTGGGTGTTTGTGTTGTCCTCATCATCATTTGGAAAGTGTCAAGACTGGAAATAGAAAGTTTTGGAACTTGTATGGGCACTGATGACCACGATGTTGTGTGCCCCACAAGCTGTCGCAATCATCATCAATAAAAACAATTAATAAGTATAGTTAACCTTTTATGAGACTTACTTCAGGATAAAGTCTGCTAAAATAAAGTTTGGAACTGTCAGAACAACAGGTGAATTTTGTACTTTTTACAACTTCTACACCTATTTCTTACAACTTCTACAGCTCATTGCTTACAAATCGAAAAACAAAATGAGAAAGTTAAACACAGAAACTCAAGTCATTTTAACGTTGTCAAGCATGTAGCAGTAGCACAATAGCTAAAGGTTAAGGCATTGATAAGTTATAAAAACTGCTGTTTTAAAAACAGGGTGGCCACTGGTGGGTTACAGTCATGTGTAGGTCCACATTTTTGAATAGAATATGCTATGTTAGTGCTGATGTATGTTTGTGTTTTATTGTTATCTGTTTGAGGTATTACTTGGGTAGTGTACAGTGTCTGAAGTTTGTTGTCAGCAGAAGCCTTTAAATCACTTCAAGTACAGAACAGGGCTTCTAACTCTTAATGCATATCATGAAGAGCAACTTGAAATAAGAAATGTCAAAGATTTTCAATGAAAAATATACACATGAATTTATATTTAACATCTTGTGGAGGAAAGCTGCAATTCTTTTAGTATTGAAAGTTGACTCAGGCATCGAGAGACAGACAGTATGTTGCACACCTCCATGCAATAAATGTACAGTGTTACTCTATCCTTTGGATAATGATTCCATGTATAAGAAGTAGCAGTCAAAAGGAATATATCACAACAGAAAACAGTTCAAGAATATTTTCTTTTTGATTTTGCTGCCCATAACCCTCTCAGCAGCTTACTGGCCCTTGCATGGTTGCAATAGATGGTTAGAGAAAACTAAGAAAATGCAATCATCCCACTCCCCCTTTGCAACCACCGCAAAAAAGGTCTACATACATATAAAATATTTTTGGTACAGGAGATATAGGATTCAGGGAGAGCTGTATCATAAAGATTCCTATAACTTTTGTGATTATTATCGTGGAATTGCTCTTAATCCTGAAAACAAATATAGATAAAAATAAAGAACTCTCATTTTTACATCTAAAGGCAGTGAAATCAAATATTTACTTACAGCCATTTGCTTCCACAGCAAGAGTGTCAAATTTCACAATATCCTTTATAAGCAGCTGAACGAATAGCACCGTAAACATGAAATTTTTATGTGATGAAACTTCTACCCACAGTTCATCCTTTAAGAGGCAAGAACATATTTATTTGTCTCAATTTGCATCATAAAATTTTATATCATCCAAAAATGATTAATCATAACTCACAGTGTTTATTCACTAGCATCACAACTACCACTAAACTTGTAAAAAAATTATAATTCACCAGCTTTTGCAAAAAAATATTAATTCTTCAGGAAGTGTACAAGTTATATGAAAATAATAAACCAATAACAAAATCACAATGTAATATAACAAACAATGAGTATTCAGCAATATTATGACATTACATCATAGTAAAATTATTGATTAAGAAGTCATCTAAAATCATCTGATAGTTCTAACTGGTGACTGAAACCAATGTAAATACTAAAATACACCATTGTGTTATCATGTAAACACAACAGTGTTTGTATTTGTATTTCTTTATTTGTCCTACAAATTGTGATTAAGTACATAGTTTGTACAAAGGATACAGGATAAGTCAGGTTAGATGCGTATATACAACACTATATATAATATGGATTAGAAAACAGCATTCGAAGCTTGTTCAACACTGGTAACATAATTATAAAACACTAAAATGACTGAAGAACAATAAGATTAAGAATATGTGATCAGTTACACAATATTTTCTTGGTACTCCAAAACCTCATGTAAAGAACAGAAGCAGTGGCCAAGAAATTGCTCTTTTAGTTTCACTTTAAACTTAGGTAAATTTTGTATCTGTTTCAGATGTGATGGCATGTGTGTTACACAACATAGTACTAATGTGATGCACACATCCCCTACAAACGTTTGTATTTACTGTATTTAAATGCAGGTAATGCTTCTGCGTAGTATCATGAGAGTGAAAATCTCAATTGTGCTTGAAGATATTTTCTCCTTTTAATATGCTTATTTTTATGGAGAATAGTTCTGTGTAGATATACAAGCAAGGACACTGAAACTTTCAGATATGGGTGTACAGGAGTCTTTGTATTTAGAATGTGTTATTATTCTAACAATATTTTTTGTAGCCTAAATGTTTTTCTGCCATATATGGAGATTCCCAAAAGATAATTTCATACATCAGTAGTGAATGGATGCCACTGTGGTACCGAGCGAGGTGGCGCAGTGGTTAGACACTGGACTCGCATTCGGGAGGGCGACTGTTCAATCCCGCGTCCGGCCATCCTGATTTAGGTTTTCCGTGATTTCCCTAAATCACTCCAGGCAAATGCCGGGATGGTTCCTCTGAAAGGGCATGGCCGACTTCCTTCCCCATCCTTCCCTAAACCAATGAGACCGATGACCATGCTGTCTGGTCTCCTTCCCCAAAACAACCAACCAACCAACCACTGTGGTACATTGTGATCACTTACATACAGCTTATATCTTATGAGAGGAGTCTTGCAGCATATGTAAGTGTATTTAGCTTTTTATTTACACTGCTTAGGTATGTCTCATATTTCATGTTAGTCTGGATATGTATACTGAATATTTTTGTAACATTCACAAATGAGACAGTTCTCCATCAATGTTGAAAATTGGTGTTGCAGGATGGAGTTTCTGTGAAGTGTGAAAACTGACTAAGGCAGTAGCATCAGAATTTAATATTTGTAGGCTGTCTTCATCATATGACTTAATTAGGATATTTGTGTCATCTGCAAAAATTATGTTGCTCCTTTAATTAATTTTTCTGATAGACCATTAATATATGTTTGAGAGACTCCACATCTGTGTTTTTTTTTATTACAATAAAAGATAGTAATTTTGTGCTTTTTTATGTCTTTGTACTTTATTAGAGTGATCTGTTGATGACCACACAGATAATAGTGGATCCATCTGCTTGGCATATACCATAGTTACTTTGCTTCTGCAACAGGATATCATGATCAGTTACATCAAAAGCTTTATTAAGGTCAAAGAATATTCCTGATACATGTTGCTTATTATGTACTGCAATTGGAATTTCATCTTGTGAGGTAAAAGTACCTACTTCTGAATCCATGTCGTGAATCACGTATTATCATTTCTTTATTTAGGGAGGCTGTTAAGTGTCCTAAGAAATAGTTATTAAAGAATCTTAACGAAGTATGACAAAATGGAGACAGGCCTGTAGTTTGCAGCCTCTCATTTGTCTCTATTCTTGTACAATGGTGATACTTGTATCATTTACAGATTTTACAGGAGTCTGTGATGTGTTGGAAGATTCTATGATAAATGCTGCACTCCCTTTGATGATGATATCTGGTGTTTCATCAGCACCTGCTGAGTGTTTATTGGGTAATCTATTTTATAATAATAAATAATTCCTAGGGTGTTTGCAGGAGACATGAACAGAGCTCTTGTATAAATATTCGAGTCTGAATGTAGTGCATTCTTGTCTGGTTGTGAGCTGTAATTTTTGGTAATCAGGTATTGTGCTATATTGAAACTTAGCTGTTACATTTATTAGCCACTACTGTGGAGTCAGTTATTTTATTATTGTTTTCATGAAGTTCCATGTTGTTTTTGTCTAAAGATACAGTACCTGTTACTTTTTTGATGACATAACAGGTTGCTTTAATCTTGTTCCTGGACTTTTCTATTTGTTTCTCATTTCCCATCTTCTTGCTTTTGATATAACATGTGTAAGAATACTTTTATAGTGTTTAAAATAATTAAGAAAAGCATCATTTGTTGTTGGCTTTTAATATTCGTGTTATTTTCTTTTATTTTGGCATGATATTTTTGTTCTCAGTGCGATCCATTTATTTTGATTGTGCACAGAATTTAATACTGATGTTTGTTTAGTAAAAGCTATTTCAAAAAAATGTTTACATGTGGCCATAAATTTATCAGAGTTGTCAAATGTGTTGTTTTAACTTTAAATATCATTGCAGTTTGCTATTCTCAAGAGAAAGCAAGAGTAATCTACATTTTCATCAATGAACTTCCTGACATTAGCTCTATTTTTTGGGGGTTTTATGTCTCATGGAATAGCTATTGTTGATATTTGAGCATGGTGATCACTCAAACCATTGTTTAGTGTTTGTGTGTTGCAGGTACATTTGTTTGTATTTATGAAAACCTGATCAGTCATTGTTACAGAAGCACAACTCTGTACACTCTAAAAGGCTGAATACTACAGCCTCAGTTATGATTTTATTAGGTTTTCAATGACCAGTTTTAGGCAATATAGTCACTGTGACAAGTTTTTAGAACTGAATATGGTTTATACTGGCTAAAACTGACTATCAAAAACATAATAAAATTGTGTTATTCAATCAACTTTGTAAACATTTAAATTTAATACACATTACACTCTATAATTATAAATTATAATAATTATAAACTAACATTTGTAAAACCATTTGTTTGTGTAGCCAACCAATTAATGATTATCCTCAATTAACAATTTCTGTATATTTAGCTATATTTGCAAATACACTGTGTGAGAACTGAGGTATTATTGAAAGTAGAGAAGGCTGCAGAAGTGTAACAAATTTAGAGAACTGTGACATGCAGTAAACAATTTTGCAATTTTTTTGTGGCATAAGTGCACATAAAAAATATTTTAATAGTAAAATTTTGACTTCACTATTTATACTACACTGAAGCACCAAAGAAACTGGTATAGGCATGCATATACAAATAAGAGATATGTAAACAGACAAAGTATGGTGCTCCAACTGGGAACACCTACATAAAACAAGATGTGCCTGGCACAGTCGTTAGAGCAGTTACTACTGCTACAATGGCAGGTTATCAATATTTTAGTGGGTTTGAATGTGGTGTTATTTTCATTAGTTTTATATTGGTTTTTCACTTTTTTGTCTAATGTTTGTTGTAATCTGTCATTCTTACCACATATGTGTAATGCAAACATGGCATATTACTTTTGCACAATTGACTGCTTTACCTCTACTTATGTATGGATTGTTTACTGACATACTTTGTATCCTTGTGACTTTATGACAGTTGGATCAATGGAGTAAGGAATAAATAAATAAATAAATAAATAAAAAGTACAGTATGGACCTGCAAAAGGTAAAGGATCTGGGTTGGAGTCCTGGACAAAAATAACATGCTGTATGTGTTATTAATTTCTCTGCAGAATTATTCGCATAATTTATCTCTAATTACCTTGACCATCATGGCCAGTTAAATCAATCAGTATTGGCTTTACAAGATAACAACTTCTGGTTGTTCAGTCTACAGACAAATGTTAATGGCCACTGTATTATGTCCTTGAATAGTACATCATGTTACTAGGGCAAATAATCAATAGCTGGACATCAAAAGGCACACTTAATTAGTATTACTTGACCAAGTATATAGAAACCATGATTTTCTAGTTATGTCTGCATAATAATATTAAAAAGTAATTAAATAATAAACAGTAAAAAATAATACTGTTGCATAGTCTGCATTTCTAAATTTTCACCTTTTGTTAGTTAAGTTCAAAATCTTGCATATTATTGAAGGTTTTCTTTTGTACTTTGCCTTTTCCCCTAGCTTTTTCCTCTGCTGCCTTCACTGTTTCATCTCCCAAAGCCATACATTCATCATCTGCTGTATTCCTTTTTGCTGTTTCAATCAAACATTACCTAATGCTTCCTTTGAAACTTTAAATAATGCCTAACTCTTACAACTTATCAAGGTCCCAGCTCCATAATTTCCTACATTTTTGAAATTTATTCAGTTTTTGTCTGCAGTTCACAATGAATAACTTGTGATATGGGTTTACATCAGTTCCAAGATCCATTTCTTTTTAAATTGAAAATATAGTCCATAAATATTTGCCTTTCCTGAAATTTATCAGAAATCTGCTTTCTAGAGTTCTCTTCCACACATAACACCTTCTCTCAAGAGTCTTAAGCCAAGTGTTTTCTGTTGTTAAATTGTGCCCTGTGCAACATTCTAACTAGTGGATACCCCTCTCATTCCTTTCTCCCTGTCCAAATTGTCATACTATTTTTGTTTCTCTTCCCTTACCTATTACCAAATTTCAGTTCCTCCATCACAATTTTCTCTTCCTTAATCAACTAAATAATTTATTCTATCTCAGCATCTATTTTTCCAATCTTCTCATCAACTGTGAATTATCAGGCATACATACTGATCTACATCTACATCTACATCCATACTCCGCAAGCCACCTGACGGTGTGTGGCGGAGGATACCCTGAGTACCTCTATTGGTTCTCCCTTCTATTCCAGTCTCATATTATTCGCGGAAAGAAGGATTGTTGGTATGCTTCTGTGTGGGCACTAATCTCTCTGATTTTATCCTCATGGTCTCTTCGTGAGATATACGTAGGAAGGAGCAATATACTGCTTTACTCTTCGGAGAAGGTATGTTCTCGAAAGTTTAACAAAAGCCCGTACCGAGCTACTGAGCGTCTCTCCTGTAGAATCTTCCACTGGAGTTTATCTATCATCTCCATAATGCTTTTGCGATTACTAAATGATCCTGTAACGAAGCGCGCTGCTCTACGTTGGATCTTCTCTATCTCTTCTATCAACCCTAACTGGTACGGATCCCACACTGCTGAGCAGTATTCAAGCAGTGGGCGAACAAGCGTACTGTAACCTACTTCCTTTGTTTTTGGATTGCATTTCCTTAGGATTCTTCCAATGAATCTCAGTCTGGCATCTCCTTTACCGACGATCAACTTTATATGATCATTCCATTTTAAATCACTCCTAATGCGTACTCCCAGGTAATTTATGGAATTAACTGCTTCCAGTTGCTGACCTGCTATTTTGTAGCTAAATGATAAGGGATCTATCTTTCTATGTATTCACAGCACATTACACTTGTCTATATTGAGATTCAATTGCCATTCCCTACACCATGCGTCAATTCGCTGCAGATCCTCCTGCATTTCAGTACAATTTTCCATTGTTACAACCTCTCGATACACCACAGCATCATCTGCAAAAAGCCTCAGTGAACTTCTGGTGTCATCCACCAGGTCATTTATGTAAATTGTGAATAGCAATGGTCCTATGACACTCCCCTGTGGCACACCTGAAATCACTCTTACTTCGGAAGACTTCTCTCCATTGAGAATGACATGCTGCATTCTGTTATCTAGGAACTCCTCAATCCAATCACACAATTGGTCTGATAGTCCATGTGCTCTTACTTTGTTCATTAAACGACGGTGGGGAACTGTATCGAACGCCTTGCGGAAGTCAAGAAACACGGCATCTACCTGTGAACCCGTGTCTTTGGCCCTCTGAGTCTCGTGGACGAATAGCGCAAGCTGGGTTTCACACGACCATCTTTTTCTAAACTCATGCTGATTCCTACAGAGTAGATTTCTAGTCTCCAGAAAAGTCATTATGCTCGAAGTGTGAAAATGTACAGTATGAAACTTCTGCATCTGCCTCATGCAGAATGTTCTTTACGAGCAATAATTTCATATTATAAATTTTATCAACAGCTTTTCATTATGCATTACTAAGTAACACATTGGATTTTTATTTGGGAAAGTATAATTGGTTACCAGTAATTGATTTGAACATTGCAAATACTGTATCAAAAGTGTAGTTCACACAAGAAAACAGGTAATTTACAAGTAAACTTAATGGCAGTTACTACTTGCCTTGAGAAGTCAATATTCCAAGACTGCTGATATACATATTGAAAAGTTGAAAAAAAAAACTTTAAATATTGTGTCATCCATCAAATTAAACACATCAAAGGATTTTTTGTTGTTGTTCTATGTATAACAAATATCTTAACATAATGATAAGACATGCAGAATAAGAAATCATAATATTCGATTAGGTGAACATAGGTATTCTGTATTCATACCTTTCTTCTGGATCTTCTACTTCCCCGTTCGGATGTAAATGAAGCAGATGGTGCATATATTTCATCATAAGGTAAACCTTCTCTGTCAAACTTTTAGATATGCAACACAGGTATTTAATAAGAAACTACAGTTGATATTAAGGTGTCACACAAATAATTAATAATAAACTGCAGTTAATATTAGTTACCAAAGCAAACCCGTGCATACTCTTAACAATTAATAACCTTTGGTCCTGAAATGGGTCCAGTTACCCACTAAATATGTCATAGATGAGTGATTAGATACCAGTATTAGAAGTTCCATGGCACAAAAAATGTTCTTTATGAGAATACAGAATACTTATACACCATGGAAAATATATATAATGTTATGAAATCTAAGTGCATATAAATAGGTAATTCATGTAACACCATTGTTTTAAACATATTACAATATTTTATAACACTGTGAGATCTGGTAGAAAAGGATAAAAATAAAACAGTATTCCACACATAAGAAAATAAAATGTCTTTTTAAATTCAACATTTAGATATGAAAACTAATAAATAGAGTGCCAACTTCATTTAAGGCATTTTCACATAAGAGTTTTAAGTGATCTTGGAAGATATTTAATAGTGTGATAGGTACATCTCTGAGCATGCATCCATTTATTCACTCTTCATATTTTGTCAATATGAGCATGAAAGAAAAACTCCAGCAATTTAGCAAAAAATGAAAGTGTGCTTCAACAAAGTGAAGCAGTTGTTAGAAACTGAAGTAATCATTGCTGAGACGTGAGCAATTAAATAACAGAATTATAATGATTGACCTATCCCTTATGTGTTCCTTATCTTTGCAGTACATTTGGGAAACTATTTTCCTGTTGTGCTCCTGAGAATTAATTAATAACAATGCACTAGTGTAAACAATATTGTGTAAAGTAATAACAAAAATTTTGTTCAGCTCAATGTCTGGGTGCAAGTCTTTCAATTCAATGCCACTTAAGCAACTTTGTGTCCTTAATCCACCACAGTTGTCCATCTAGGAAAAGGGGACCTACAGTTTAATGTGGAATCAGAACCACATGTCATTCCTGGAAATTGCTCACATTGTTGAGAGGTGAAGGCTGGATTAAAGACAGATTGAAAAGTGAAATGGTTTGACATGATTTGAACCCACAACATCTCTGTTTCCAAGCCCATCCTTTACTGCCAGGGTATCAGGCCAGATTTTACATAAATTAGGCAACAGGTGACAAGCTAAATAGTAGTGAAATTGGGTTTCAGAGTGTGCTGGTATACTGGTGACACAGCCTTGCTAAAGCCTTGTTAAGAGTCTTGCAGTTCTTACACTCTCTCCCAAATAGATTAACATTTCTCTGGTTTTTGTTGCTCACTACAAAAATCAGTTCCAGGTGAATTGTGAACTATACAAAAATAATTTTCAGATAGACTTTGCCTCCTTGTGTAGATTCACACGTCAAAAAAAAATCAAAAATGTAGCATATGAGCTGCATTTCCTGCAAATTATCTGGATATCTAGATTTAACAATTGAAAAGTTCTATTAAGTGCATGTCAAGTAACAGTCTTTGTTGTAATGCTGCATGATAAAGAGTTACTGTACATAGAACTCAGTGTTTAAAAATAAAGGTAATTATTTTCTTCGAAAAATACCGATGTAATCATGAAACTATTTAGCCAACATTAGGAGATAAACTGCAGCTGTTCCATGCAACTGAGTGGACAGCAGCTTTAAAAAAATAAATAAAATAAAATATAAAATAAATCAAAGTAGCTTTCTTCCTAATTTACCAGAAAAATTTTGCTGCAATAAATGTAAATAGCATTATGCAGTAAAGTAATAGTTTATTGTATATGCAATACATACATTAAGTTCTCATAATTTTTTTGCCTTTTGCTACTAATTATCTTATGTAATTCCACATTCCTACAGTTTCCTTTCTTTATGGGATCTTTGCTACAAGAAAAATCAATGAATAAAATCAATGAGAAGGTTATTTCAAGGATATCTTTTACATTTCAGACTGAGATTTCCTTTATTTGTCTGAAGCAAACTTACATTAATTTCTTGACCTTATCCTCTCTCACACAGTACTGATCTTTGGGGCACACCATACTTCATGTCTTAGTGATCTGAGTAATAGTTTATGATTTTGTTGCAGTCAGTGTGTTGTATTTCCACTCTTTGATTTCCATCTGCAAAGATAAAACCTGACCCCGTCATCAGGGGCGTCATTGATTTAATTTCTGTAGGAGCGCTTCATGATCAATAATATTGAATGCTTTTGACACATCAAGGCATACGCCAGTGATAATTCACCACTGTCCACTTTCTGCTAAATTTCACTTAGGAATTCATAGAGAGCACTGTTGGTTGAGTGGTTCTTCCTAAACCCTCATTTTGCTGTGGACAGGTTTTGATATTTTTCTATAAAGGCTGTAAGTCTTCTGTGACAGACCTTTTCTAGATTTGTTGAGAAGCCAGACAACAGAGCAATTGGCCTCTAATTGCCAACTTCTGTGTTTTCTTTTTTGCACATTGGTTTCAATTTTAGAAATTTTAGACAAGAAGGGAAAGTCCCTGATGCCAGTGAACTATTGTATAAGCGTGTTAGTGGTTTTACAATGAGTTCACTACATCTTTTTATTTCTTTATCAGGTATACCATCTACTCCTGAGGACTGTTTAGTTTTTAAGCTTATGATGATAGTGAGGATTTCTTCTTCATTCATTGGGTACAGGTAGAATGAGGTAGCAGAGCTGTTGATCTTAAGTGGTAATGCTGTTGTATTTCGGTTACTTGTAGCAATCTTATCAATTAGTTGCCCACTTACATTTGCAAAATAGTTTTTGAAGTTATTTGCTACTTTCCTTGGCTCTGTTATTTTCTCTCCATCTTGAAATACCATGATATTGGCATTTCTGGAGGTGACATTACCTGTCTGTTGTTTCACAACTTTCCTCATGGCTTTGGTCTTGTTTCAAGCAGACTGAACATATAGATCAATTGCCTTCATTTTTGCTTCCTTTACAACTTTTTTTACAAATCATCTCATATTTTCTGTAATATTCACTGCATACCTACTGTGTCTTTATAATATCATATAGTTCTCTCTTTTTCTTGTTGAGATTTTTATTCCATTTCTTTCTGAAGATTTGTTTCTACTATTAGATCTCAGGCTCTGTTCCTCTATTGGGAATGCAGTTTCAAAGTAGTTGCTAAATATTTGCATAAAACTATTGAACATTTCACCTCCATACTCATGGACTGCTTCCCATGTTTCCTATGTAACAGTTGTCTCAAGGTGCTATATTCTGTTCACTTATGATTCATTCTTCTTTGACTAATCTGTCTGCATTGTCATTTTAGGCATCAGTATTGCACAGAAAGCAATATACTATCCATTACGGTCACTAAATCCTGTTTTCATGGATCCAGCATGTAAGTAATTTTTTCCTGCATTTATGAATATTTGCCTCCCCCCATGAACCATAGACCTTGCCGTTGGTGGGGAGGCTTGGGTGCCTCAGCGATACAGATAGCCGTACCGTAGGTGCACCCACAATGGAGGGGTATCTGTTGAGAGGACAGACAAACGTATGGTTCCTGAAGAGGGGCAGCAGCCTTTTCAGTAGTTGCAAGGGCAACAGTCTGGATGATTGACTGATCTGGCCTTGTAACACTAACCAAAACAGCCTTGCCATGTTGGTACTGTGAACGGCTGAAAGCAAGGGGAACCTATAGCTGTAATTTTTTCCCGAGGGCATGCAGCTTTACTGTATGGATAAATGATAATGTCATCCTCTTGGGTAAAATATTCCAGAGGTAAAATAGTCCCCCATTCAGATCTCCGGGTGGGGACTACTCAGGAGGATGTCGTTATAAGGAGAAAGAAAACTGGCATTCTACGGATCGAAGTGTGGAATGTCAGATCCATTAATCAGGCAGGTAAGTTAGAAAATTTAAAAAGGGAAATGGATAGGTTAAAGTTGGATATAGTAGGAATTAGTGAAGTTCGGTGGAAGGAGGAACAAGACTTTTGGTCAGGTGAATACAAGGTTATAAATACAAAATCAAATAGGGGCAATGCAGGAGTAGGTTTAATAATGAATAAAACAATAGGAATGCGGGTAAGCTACTACAAACAGCACAGCGAACGCATTGTTGTGGCCAAGATAGACATGAAGCCCATGGCTACGAGAGTAGTACAAGTCTATTTGCCAACTAGCTCTGCAGATGACGAAGAAATTGAAGAAATGTATGATGAAATAAAAGAAATTATTCAGATAGTGAAGGGAGACGAAAATTTAATAGTCATGCATGACTGGAATTCGGTAGTAGGAAAAGGGAGAGAAGGAAACATAGTAGGTGAATATGGATTGGGGCTAAGAAATGAAAGAGGAAGCCGCCTGGTGGAATTTTGCACAGAGCACAACTTAATCATAGCTAACACTTGGTTCAAGAATCATAAAAGAAGGTTGTATACACGGAAGAAGCCTGGAGATACTAAATGGTATCAGATAGATTATATAGTGGTAAGACAGAGATTTAGGAACCAGGTTTTAAATTGTAAGGTATTTCCAGGGGCAGATGTGGACTCTGACCCACAATCTATTGGTTATGAACTGTAGATTAAAACTGAAGAAACTGCAAAAAGGTGGGAATTTAAGGAGGTGGGACCTGGATAAACTGACTAAACCAGAGGTTGTACAGAGTTTCAGGGAGAGCATTACGGAATGATTGACAAGAATGGGGAAAAGAAATACAGTAGAAGAAGAAGGGGTAGCTTAAATCCTTGGGTGACAGAAGAAATATTGAAATTAATTGATGAAAGGAGAAAATATAAAAATGCAGTAAATGAAGCAGGCAAAAAGGAATACAAACGTCTCAAAAATGAGATCGACGGGAAGTGCAAAATGGCTAAGCAGGCATGGCTAGAGAACAAATGTAAGAATGTAGAGGCTTATCTCACTGGGGGGTAAGATAGATACTGCCTTCAGGAAAATTAAAGATACCTTTGGAGAAAAGAGAATGACTTGTATGAATATCAAGAGCTCAGATGGGAACTCAGTTCTAAGCAAAGAAGGCAAAGCAGAAATGTGGAAGTAGTATATAGAGGGTCTATACAATGGCGATGTACTTGAGGGCAATGTTATAGTATGGGAGAGGATGTACATGAAGATGAAATGGCAGATATGTTACTGCGTGAAGAGTTTGATAGAGCACTGAAAGACCTGAGTCGAAACAAGGCCCAGGAGTAGACAACATTCCATTGGAACTACTGACGGCCTTGGGAGAGCCAGTCCTGACAAAACTCTACCATCTGGTGAGCAAGATGTATGAAACAGGCGAAAGTCCCCAAGATTTCAAGAAGAATATAATAATTCCAATCCCAAAGTTAGCAGGCGTTGACAGATGTGAAAATTACCGAATTATCAGTTTAATAAGTCACAGCTGCAAAATACTAACGTGAATTCTTTGCAGACGAATAGAAAAACTGCTAGAAGCCAACCTTGGGGAAGATCAGTTTGGATTGTGTAGAAATATGGGAACACGTGAGGCAATACTGACTCTATGACTTATTTTAGAAGCTAGATTAAGAAAAGGCAAACCTATGTTTCTAACATTTGTAGACTTAGAGAAAGCTTTTCAAAATGTTGATTGGAAGACTCACTTTCAAATTCTGAAGGTGGCAGGGGTAAACTATAGGGAGCGAAGGGCTATTTACAGTTTGTATAGAAACCAGATGGCAGTTATAAGAGTCGAGGGACATGAAAGGGAAGCAGTGCTTGGGAAGGGAGTGAGAGATGCTTGTAGCCTCTCCCCAATGTTGTTCAATCTGTATATTGAGCAAGCAGTAAAGGAAACAAAAGAAAAATGTGGAGTAGGTATTAAAATCCATGGAGAAGAAATAAAAACTTTGAGGTTCGCCGATGTCATTGTAATTCTGTCAGAAACAGCAAAGGACCTGGAAGAGCAGTTGAATGGAATGGACAGTGTCTTGAAAGGAGGATATAAGAAGAACATCAACAACAGCAAAACGAGGATAATGGAATGTAGTCAAATTAAGTCGGGTGATGCTAAGGGAATTAGATTAGAAAATGAGACACTTAAAGTAGTAAAGGGGTTTTGCTATTTGGGGAGCAAAATAACTGATGATGGTCAAAGTAGAGAGGATATAAAATGTAGACTAGCAATGGCAAGGAAAGTGTTTTTGAAGAAGAGAAATTTGTTAACATTGAGTATAGATTTAAGTGTCAGGATGTTGTTTCTGAAAGTATATGTATGGAGTGTAGCCATGTATGGAAGTGAAACATGGACGATAACTAGTCTGGACAAGAAGAGACTAGAAGCTTTCAAAATGTGGTGCTACAGAAGAATGCTAAAGATTAGATGGGTAGATCACATAACTAATGAGGAGCTACTGAATAGGATTGGGGAGAAGAGGAGTTTTTGGCACAACTTGACTAGAAGAAGGGATTGGTTGGTAGGACATGTTCTGAGGCATCAAGGGATCACCAATTTAGTATTGGAGGGCAGCGTGGAGGGTAAAAATTGTAGAGGGAGACCAAGAGATGAATACACTAAGCAGATTCAGAGGGATGTAGGCTGCAGTACGTACCGGGAGATGAAGAAGCTTGCACAGGATAGAGTAGCGTGGAGAGCTGCATCAAACCAGTCTCAGGACTGAAGACCACAACAACAACATGAATATTTGGTCAATAGCAGTACATTTAGTTTCGGTAATTCTCCTGGGACAGTTTGTAGGGGCCTGTAAATTGTACATTAAAAGAATGGTCATGAGATTTTTTTGAGTTTTTCTCGAAATTTTTATGTTGAAGTCACCACACACTATTAGTTTTCTCTTGTTAGCTTTAAGTTTGTTAAGTGCACTGTCTAGATTCTGTAGGAAAATATGTAAGTCCCCATCTTCATTTTTGTACAGGCAAATGATTATTGTTTTTAGTGATGCAGTGTCTGTAGCTGAAATTTCTTTTTTCTCAGTAGCTCTAAGGATTTTAAGCAGTCGTGTTCAGTGTTATTTCTACGAAATTACATGTCCCACCATGGGCACAGGATGTCCTATAGAATGACGAGGATAATATTAATCCTGGCAATTTTGTGACTGCTAAAATATGACTAGTCAATGAATGTTCACTTAAACATATGCCAGAAGCTTCCTTGAGATCATCTGACAAGAGAAGTTCAAATTTGTTTATTTTATTCAGGAAATATTGGACATTCTGATGAAAGAGCATGAATTTTGTACTTCTGTCATTTTCAGACGAATCTATTTGATGACTTACGTTCTTCTTTATCTGTTCATCTTCACCACTGATGTGTGTTTGGTCTTCTTTTTCTTGTGGTGCCATAAAAAATCCTCGTTCCTTGTTGGTAGCCATCTTTCTTGTTTAATTTGTTTTCTGTCTGTAGATGTCTTTTTTCCTGCAGTTGTGGCTGCCTATTTTCTGACATTTTTGTTTCATTGCCTATATATGTATCTTTTCTTCATTTTTTGTAGTTGCACAAGTTTCATTGCAAACAATTCCTAAATTGCCTCTAGGTGTCTTGTTTCTGTGTTTTTTGTAGTTGCACAAGTTTAATCACAAACACTTCCTAAATTGCCTATAGGTCACTCCTTTATGTGTTTTTTCATAGCTGCACAAGTTTCATCACAAACATTTCCTGAATTTGATGTCCCACGTTTGCTCAAACAGTTAGTATGTGTTTTTGAAGAGAGTGGTTTTATAACAATTGGTTTTCTTGTAATGATGTCAACATTCTTTATTAATTTTGCCTGCATTTTACCAATGAGTGACTTTCTAGCATTGTTATATGTTACTCATGTTTCGTAAACAGTTCTCTTATATGGTAAGCTCGAAGAAAGTCATATTACGATAGGCCATGCATATTTTTTGGAACTGTTTGCTCATATTTTCAAGCTCTGAATTTATGATTGAGGTATCTACATCGACATCTACATTTATACTCCACAAGCCACCCAACGGTGTGTGGCGGAGGGCACGTTACGTGCCACTGTCATTACCTCCCTTTCCTGTTCCAGTCGCGTATGGTTCGCGGGAAGAACGACTGTCTGAAAGCCTCTGTGCACGCTCTAATCTCTCTAATTTTACATTCGTGATCTCCTCGGGAGGTATAAGTAGGGGGAAGCAATATATTCGATACCTCATCCAGAAACGCACCCTCTCGAAACCTGGCGAGCAAGCTACACCACGATGAACAGCGCCTCTCTTGCAGAGTCTGCCACTTGAGTTTATTAAACATCTCCGTAATGCTATCACGGTTACCAAATAACCCTGTGATGAAACGCGCCACTCTTCTTTGGATCTTCTCTATCTCCTCCGTCAGACCGATCTGGTACGGATCCCACACTGATGAGCAATACTCAAGTATAGGTCGAACAAGTGTTTTGTAAGCCACCTCCTTTGTTGATGGACTACATTTTCTAAGCACTCTCCCAATGAATCTCAACCTGGTACCCACCTTACCAACAATTAATTTTATATGATCATTCCACTTCAAATCGTTCCGCACGCATACTCCCAGATATTTTACAGAAGTAACTGCTACCAGTGTTTGTTCCGCTATCATATAATCATACAATAAAGGATCCTTCTTTCTATGTATTCACAATACATTACATTTGTCTATGTTAAGGGTCAGTTGCCACTCCCTGCACCAAGTGCCTATCCGCTGCAGATCTTCCTGCATTTTGCTACAATTTTCTAATGCTGCAACTTCTCTGTATACTACAGCATCATCTGCGAAAAGCCGCATGGAACTTCCGATACTATCTACTAGGTCATTTATATATATTGTGAAAAGCAATGGTCCCATAACACTCCCCTGTGGCACGCCAGAGGTTACTTTAAAGTCTGTAGACGTCTCTCCATTGATAACAACATGCTGTGTTCTGTTTGCTAAAAACTCTTCAATCCAGCCACACAGCTGGTCTGATATTCCATAGGCTCTTACTTTGTTTATCAGGCGACAGTGCGGAACTGTATCGAACACCTTCCGGAAGTCAAGAAAAATAGCATCTACCTGGGAGCCTGTATCTAATATTTTCTGGGTCTCATGAATAAATAAAGCGAGTTGGGTCTCACACGATCACTGTTTCCGGAATCCATGTTGATTCCTACATAGTAGATTCTGGGTTTCCAAAAACGACATGATACTCGAGCAGAAAACATGTTCTAAAATTCTACAACAGATCGACATCAGAGACATAGGTCTATAGTTTTGCGCATCTGCTCGACGACCCTTCTTGAAGACTGGGACTATCTGTGCTCTTTTCCAATCATTTGGAACCCTCTGTTCCTCTAGAGACTTGCGGTACACAGCTGTTAGAAGGGGGGCAAGTTCTTTCGCGTACTCTGTGTAGAATCGAATTGGTATCCCGTCAGGTCCAGTGGACTTTCCTCTATTGAGTGATTCCAGTTGCTTTTCTATTCCTTGGACACTTATTTCGATGTCAGCCATTTTTTCATTTGTGCGAGGATTTAGAGAAGGAACTGCAGTGCGGTCTTCCTCTGTGAAACAGCTTTGGAAAAAGGTGTTTAGTATTTCAGCTTTATGCGTGTCATCCTCTGTTTCAATGCCATCATCATCCCGTAGTGTCTGGATATGCTGTTTCGAGCCACTTACTGATTTAACGTAAGACCAGAACTTCCTAGGATTTTCTGTCAAGTCGGTACATAGAATTTTACTTTCGAATTCACTGAACGCTTCACGCATAGCCCTCCTTACACTAACTTTGACATCGTTTAGCTTCTGTTTGTCTGAGAGGTTTTGGCTGTGTTTAAACTTGGAGTGGAGCTCTCTTTGCTTTCACAGTAGTTTCCTAACTTTTTTGTTGTACCACGGTGGGTTTTTCCCGTCCCTCACAGTTTTACTCGGCACGTACCTGTCTAAAACGCAATTTACGATTGCCTTGAACTTTTTCCATAAACACTCAACATTGTCAGTGTCGGAACAGAAATTTTCGTTTTGATCTGTTAGGTAGTCTGAAATCTGCCTTCTATTACTCTTGCTAAACAGATAAACCTTCCTCCCTTTTTTTATATTCCTATTAACTTCCATATTCAGGGATGCTGCAACGGCCTTATGATCACTGATTCCCTGTTCTGTACATACAGAGTCAAAAAGTTCGGGTCTGTTTGTTTTCAGTAGGTCCAAGATGTTATCTCCACGAGTCGGTTCTCTGTTTAATTGCTCGAGGTAATTTTCGGATAGTGCACTCAGTATAATGTCACTCGATGCTCTGTCCCTACCACACGTCCTAAACATCTGAGTGTCCCAGTCTATATCTGGTAAATTGAAATCTCCACCTAAGACTATAAAATGCTGAGAAAATTTATGTGAAATGTATTCCAAATTTTCTCTCAGTTGTTCTGCCACTAATGCTGCTGAGTCGGGAGGTCGGTAAAAGGAGCCAATTATTAACCTAGTTCGGTTGTTGAGTGTAACCTCCACCCATAATAATTCACAGGAACTATCCACTTCTACTCCACTACAGGATAAACTACTACTAACAGCGACGAACACTCCACCACCGTTTGCATGCAATCTATCCTTTCTAAACACCGTCTGTACCTTTGTAAAAATTTCTGCAGAATTTATCTCTGGCTTAAGCCAGCTTTCTGTACCTATAACGATTTCAGCTTTGGTGCTTTCTATCAGTGCTTGAAGTTCTGGTACTTTACCAACGCAGCTTCGACAGTTGACAATTACAGTACCGATTGCTGCTTGGTCCCCGCATGTCCTGACTTTGCCCCGCACCCGTTGAGGCTGTTGCCCTTTCTGTACTTGCCCAAGGCCATCTAACCTAAAAAACCACCCAGCCCACGCCACACAACACCTGCTACCCGTGTAGCCACTTGTTGCATGTAGTGGACTCCTGACCTATCCAGCGGAACCCAAAACCCCACCACCCTATGGCGCAAGTCGAGGAATCTGCAGCCCACATGGTCACAGAACCGTCTCAGCCTCTGATTCAGACCCTCCACTCGGCTCTGTACCAAAGGTCCGCAGTCAGTCCTGTCGACGATGCTGCAGATGGTGAGCTCTGCTTTCATCCCGCTAGCGAGACTGGCAGTCTTCACCAAATCAGATAGCTGCCGGAAGCCAGAGAGGATTTCCTCCGATCCATAGCAACACACATCATTGGTGCCGACATGAGCGACCACCTGCAGATGGGTGCACCCTGTACCCTTCATGGCATCCGGAAGGACCCTTTCCACATCTGGAATGACTCCCCCCGGTATGCACACGGAGTGCACATTGGTTTTCTTCCCCTCTCTTGCTGCCATTTCCCTAAGGGGCCCCATTACGCGCCTGACGTTGGAGCTCCCAACTACCAGTAAGCCCACTGTCTGCGACTGCCCGGATCTTGCAGACTGAGGGGCAACCTCTGTGTGGCATGCTAGTAACTATGAGGTTGAGCTCCTTGAAATCATGTGGTGCAGTTTTTTAAGTGCTGTGTAGCATGTTTACCCTCATTTTGGTAGAAATTATTGTTTCCCCCATGATTATAATGGCATTATTCTTACATAATTCATTTCATGAGTTGTTGTTGTTGTTGTTGTTGTGGTCTTCAGTACTGAGACTGGTTTGATGCAGCTCTCCATGCTACTCTATCCTGTGCAAGCTTCTTCATCTCCCAGTACCTACTGCAGCAAACATCCTTCTGAATCTGCTTAGTGTATTCATCTCTTGGTCTCCCTCTACGATTTTTACCCTCCACGCTGCCCTCCAGTACTAAATTGGTGATCCCTTGATGCCTCAGAACATGTCCTACCAACCGATCCCTTCTTCTAGTCAAGTTGTGCCAAAAACTCCGCTTCTCCCCAATTCTATTCAATACCTCATCATTATTTATGTGATCTACCCATCTAATCTTCAGCATTCTTCTGTAGCACCACATTTCGAAAGCTTCTATTCTCCTTTTGTCTAAACTGTTTATTGTCCACATTTCACTTCCATACATGGCTACACTCCATACATATACTTTCAGAAACGACTTCCTGACATTTAAATCTATACTAGATGTTAACAAATTTCTCTTCTTCAGAAACGCTTTCCTTGCCATTGACAGTCTACATTCTATATCCTCTCTACTTCAATCATCATCAGTTATTTTGCTCCCCAAATAGCAAAACTCCTTTACTACTTTAAGTGTCTCATTTCCTAATCTAATTCCCTCAGCATCACCCAACTTAATTCGACTACATTCCATTATCCTCGTTTTGCTTTTGTTGATGTTCATCTTATACCCTCCTTTCAAGACACTGTCCATTCCATTCAACTGCTCTTCCAAGTCCTTTGCTGTCTCTGATAGAATTACAATGTCATCAGCAAACCTCAAAGTTTTTATTCCTTCTCCAGGGATTTCAATACCTACTCCGAACTTTTCTTTTGTTTCCTTTACTGCTTCCTGAATATACAAATTGAATCACATCAGGGAGAGCCTACAACCCTGTCTCACTCCCTTCTCAACCACTGCTTCCCTTTTGTGTCCCTTGACTCTTATAACTGCCATCTGGTTTCTGTACAAATTGTAAATAGCCACCTTCAGAATTTGAAAGTGAGTATTCCAATCAACATTGTCAAAAGCTTTCCCTAAGTCTACAAATGCTAGAAATGTAGGTTTGACTTTCCTTAATCTTTCTTCTAAGATAAGTCTTAGGGTCAGTATTGCCTCATGTGTTCCAACATTTCTACGGAATCCAAACTGATCTTCCCCGAGGTTCGCTTCTACCTGTTTTTCCTTTCATCTGTAAAGAATTCATGTTAATATTTTGCAGCTATGACTTATTAAACTGATAGTTTGGTAATTTTCACATCTGTCAACACCTGCTGTCTTTGGGATTGGAATTATTATATTCTTCTTGAACTCTAAGGGAATTTTGCCTGTCTCATACATCTTGCTCACCAGATGGTAGAGTTTTGTCGGCCTCTCCCAAGGCTATCAGTAGTTCTAATGGAATGTTGTCTACTCCTTGGGCCTTGTTTCAACTTAGGTCTTCCAGTGCTCTGTCAAACTCTTCACACAGTATCATATCTCCCATTTCGTCTTCATCTACCTCCTCTTCCATTTCCATAATATTGTCCTCAAGAACATTGCCCCTGTTTAGACCCTCTATATACTCCTTCCACCTTTCTGCTTTCCCTTCTTTGCTTAGAACTGGGTTTCCACCTGAGCTCTTGATATTCATGCAAGTGGTTCTCTTTTCTCCCCAGGTCTCTTTAATTTTCCTGTAGGCAGTATCTATCTTACCCCTCATGAGATAAGCCTCTACATCCTTACATTTTTCTTCTAGCCATCCCTGCTTAGCCATTTTGCACTTCCTGTCGATTTCATTTTTAAGAAGTTTGTATTCCTTTTTACCTGCTTCACATACTGCATTTTTGTATTTTCTCCTTTCATCAATTAAATTCAGTATCTCTTCTGTTACCCAAGGATTTCTACTGGCCCTCATCTTTTTACCTACTTGATCCTCTGCTGCCTTCACTATTTCATTGCTCGTGAGTTACCACTTTTTATTATCTCAGTCAAAGGCACAATCAGCTTTATTATTCCTGTTGCCATAAGTGACATGCTATAATCATTTTTTTTCAGCAGTTCTCTTGGCATCATTGCCACCAAGCATCACAACTGGTTTTCCTAACTTCACTTGTTTATTACTTGGCAACACTAAATTGGCCATGTGCACTGAGGTAGCTTTGTTTGCGTATTTCACAGATAAGGTTAGGTTGCTTTTTAGAAAGTTTATTCTTTGACTGTCAGTTTCTTCTTCAACTAATACATTGCAATTTTTTCCTGTTACAACTGTTGACATTAAACTGTCTATGTTATGTTCTGTTTGCCTACCAGTAATTGTTTCTATGGGTCTATCATCCTGATATTGTATGCACTATTGCACCTGGCATAATATGTGTGCTGAATTTTCATGTATATTTTAATCTATATCACTGCTTAGGATAAATGTTAGGTTATTGCCGTCATTACTAAAACTCTTTTGTTGGATGCAGATATAATATGTGAAAATGTATTAAATATTAGCCCCCTATGTTTGTGGTTACACAGTGTAAGATAAATGGGTTTCAAATATATAAATAAACAAACAAATAAGAATACCAGTATAGAGCTTTGGTCCTCTCAACAAGATGTATTTATGTATTTATTTAGTCCTTCAAGTATTACATGTATAGAATATATACAAGGATATTGGCAATGGTTAGGTATTTACAAGATAAAATACTTGTATTGGATTCCTAAGAACTATATATATTGAAGAAATTTAGCAAAGAATCATACATACAACAAACATTAGAGGCAACATACTAAGTAGAATATTCATAGTGCATCTTTATTTTTGTTGCCTGGCTTCTAGGTATTCTGTCAGACTGTAAAAGCAATGATCAATTAAATATGCCTTTAGTTCAGCTTTAAAACAACTGAGTTTGCTTACTGATTTAATATGGTTAGGTTGATTATTGTAAATCTTTATTCCAGTATGTAGTGTGCCTTTTTGGCACAATGATGTTCTCACCTGTTTCATATGAAGGTCAGATTTTTGCCTTGTATTGTATGCATGTATATCTTCATTTTTTAATAAGATATCTGGGTGTCTATCAATACAATGTTTGATGAAAACTGATGTTTCGTAGATAAAAGTGCAAGGAAGAGGAAGAACTGACAGTTTTTTTTTTTTTTTTTAAATATGGGTCTGCATGATTTCGTATTGTTTACCCTTTCATTAATTGAAGGGGTTGGAGAGATATGGTCATAAGCCACATTGAACTAGTTTTGAGATACAGTGAGTTTAAAGTTCCACGGAGGCCTGAAAATGTTTAATACAAAACAGAAACCTTATTTCTACTGCAAACACTTGCTTAATACTTGCGAAGCATTTTGTTAAATAGTCAAATCTCTGCATGCTGTAAAATATTAATTTTAGAATGATTCTAACTAAGATGTAGTCAATGGTGGCTTATGACTATATCTCCCAAAAAATTGTTTAAAACATAAAGTACGAATTTGTAAGGATTTATTTTAACTACTCTTACACAGCAAGCAGAATATATAATTTTTACACATTAATATATACATATCAGGTATCTGAGATGTATAAATTACTTTTTCATTGATACAGATACATCAAGGAAGTGTCCGCCCCGGTAGCTGAGTGGTCAGCGTGACAGACTGTCAATCCTAAGGGCCCGGGTTCGATTCCCAGCTGGGTCAGAAATTTTCTCCGCTCAGGGACTGGGTGTTGTGTTGTCCTAATCATCATCATTTCATCCCCATCAACGCACAGGTCGCCGAAGTGGCGTCAAATCGAAAGACCTGCACCAGGCGAACGGTCTACCCGACGAGAGGCCCTATCCACACAACATTTCCATTTCCATCAAGGAAGTTCCTCTACCTCATTATTGTACATGTTATTTCCAGTACATGATCAAAAGAAATCTTGATTTGCTGCAGCTATGTATGGCATAAGAGACAGTACATCATCAGTTTTTTCTGGTTAATTGGTAGTGGCTTTCAGTACTTTATTGGCAGCTGATATGGATTTGGCTCAACTAGCCTTCCTTTCTTTTTGACACAAATATCCACTGACATGAAAGCTTCTATGTCTGAATAAGAGTGCTTTACACTTAGCTTTAAGGGATCTTCAGACTCAAACTTACATTGAGTAGCTTCACTGAAATGTTGAGGATCTTCAGACGTGGATACTGAATGTTTTGAGATCAATGTCTTCAGGCTTTCCAAACTTCTGAAGTCTTCTCTTTCCATTTTAGTTACAATGAAATGTTTTGGACTCGCAGATTTTATTACTTCTGCCCATTCATCTGGAGTGTACACAATTGGGCGTCTGTTTCTTGCATACCGTTCAATGCGACCAAAATCATGATTGCAAGGCAGCTTGGTGTGACCTACCACAGGGAAGTAATGCTGGACAGAATCAAATCTTTTGGTAGCAACAAGGGACCTTTCCAAAGCAATAATAGTCCAATTTTTTACCTGACCCTACAGTTGTCTGTGATTATGTGGAGATGTTTTGTCTGAGGATTAGTTATCTCCAAGTACTTCAATAAGCAGCTCCCAACCTCATCTGAACCCCGTCCTCCATCTTTCTCGCTCCACAGAAACATATAACCCTTATTTGATCCACAGTCATGGATACCATAGTTGTATGTCCATATTTTCCACTTGTAAAATGCTGGACCAACTGTTAGTTTAGGTGTGGGGAACGTTTACTGCATGTCCATTACTATCACATGATGATCTCTCAAATTTTCTTTAGCCAGAGCAGTTAAAGGCGCAATCATATTTGTCCTCTGTCAGCCTTTTTGAGATGCAGTTCATATTGTTGTTTCTTTTCTGTAACTTCTTCTGCACGTAATTCTGGGTTATTTATTGCAATTAGAAATCCATCACATTTTGAACAGGTGTCACTTTTTGGTAGTTTAAAGCCTATGTTAAATTCAGATACGAAAATTTCTCTGAATTTACTTTCAGATATTACAGGAACCTGCTTTTCCTTGCAGTATTCTGAGTATTTATCTCGAAATAAGGAAGCAATTGTGAGATCCCTATCCAAATACACTTTATTAGGGTTCTGTTGCCTACTGTAATGACTGTTATATTTTGGTATGGCGTTGAGAAATTCTCTAACACTTTGTACAGCTTCGTCTTGAAATTTATGTTGGTAGTTTCCATGTTTTCCTGAAAGAAAAAAAAGATGAACTTATATCTTCTTCCTAATAGAAATATTTGTATAGTACTCAGTTTGAGTACATCCCTAACTTATAGCACAGAGTAACATACAAACCTCTTCCATCTTCTTTTGGTACTGCAAATCCCTGCTTCATTTGATGTTGCAAATTCCTCACTCTTCGTGCATATATCTGTAAGCCATAAACCTTTAGGAAAGCTTCCTTGCAGATTATGACTTCTATTCCGCATACCCTCACATTGTATGAAAATGTAACATCCCTGGATGATATTTTTTTGGAAGTCTTTTTTGGATAGCTTTGAAAGAAATTATGACAAATGTAACAAAATAAAATAAATATACAAAATATTAAACCATTTTTTGTATTCAAACAGTGAACAAACCTCTGCTTTTTGGTTCTATTTTCTTACAGCTCATCAGGTATATATTCTGGGCATTAAAGTTTCCTATATCCCAAAATGAATGAAAAATGGCTTCTTCCACTCCAAGCAGTTTTGTGAAGCATTTATTTAAACAAGTACAGGGACTTCCTATAGTAGCAGCCTGAACAGTTGTGGGTTTTTAAAGACTTATACTGCTGACCAGCATTTCGTCGACATTTTGCATTATTTTTCTTCCAGTGATCAATATTTCCCTTTCTTTTCCATGAAGGCATTGGTTTTTCAGGTGATTCTTCATTTATTCTACTTATTTCAAGCTATAATATGAAGAGAAAAATAGTCTAAGAATTTGTGTGAGATATAGTCATAAGCCACACAAATCATTAAATTTCCCTAAACTCACATTAATGAGAAAATATTTTTTACACATCTTTTGCCTTTGAAACTACATTATTGCACCATTAAGCAGTAATATAAATGTGGCCATCAAGTTTCATCATTAACACACAGAAAGGCTGTCAAATGCATTGGCAATGTTGAGAGAAAGAAAGTCACAAGCCACAGACCCGAAATAAACTGTTTTATATACTTACCGAAACATCATCTGAGCTGGAACTGCTGGTCGATGGATGCTAAGATTCATCACTGTCAGGATCCAAAGGGTAAAGCTCTTCGCTTCCGCTACTGTCTGCGTCAAATATGCGTTGAAGACCCAAAGACGCTTCAGACATTCCTGGCCCACCTGCCATTTTGCCGTGGCTTGTGACTATGTATCTTCTGAAACTACCGCCAGATAGCACAGCATACAACTGCACTCCATCATAGCCTGCCATCTGTTGCAGTAACATGGAACTTTTTCAACACATTGTGAAGAAGACATTGTTAAGAATGCCGCAACATGAAAAACTCAATTTCGTGAAAGTTGTGGCTTACGATTATATCTCTCTGAGCCCTTCAATTCTTAATATTTTCTTTTGCATGCTGAAAAGTTTAATATTTGTTGTGACATTGCCCTAGAAGATTATGCCATATTTAATTACAGAATGCACATAGGAGTAGTATACATTTAACAGGCTGGCTTTGCTGCAACAAGTTTTTAAGATCCTCATCATGTGGCAGGTTTTGCTTAGTTTTCTTTGAAAATATTCAATGTGTACCTCCCATTTTGTGTTGTTCTTGAGCCAGAGTCCCAGAAATTTTGTGCTGTCACTACTTTCAAGAACTCTGTCCCTAAGTTCTATTTGTATGTTTGGGTGGTGTCTCCTTTTTAGATTGTAGAAGTTCAGTGCTACTGTCTTTGCTTTGTTAATAATTAACTTGTTATAGCTGCACCAAAGTTCTACACTGTTCATTGTTTGGATAGTGGAGTCTTTTAGTTTTTTGTCTGTTTTACCACTAATAAGAAACCTTGTATCATCTGCAAATTGGAGGGTAGTTTGGCAATACTTGTTGTACATAAGATTATTGACATAGAGGAGAAACAGAATGGGTCATAATACCGATCCTTGAGGGATGCCATATTTCACATTTTCATATCCTGAATAGTAGTAGCTGATTTTGTTATGATCGTTATATTGCACTTCAACCACCTGTTTGCGGCCACATAGGTATGTCCTGAGCCACTCATTGGATATACCTCTATTTCCTAATTGGTCAAGCTTCTGCAGTATGGCATTATGACAATGACATCAAAAGCTTTAAATAAATCAAGACATATGCCTGTCACAAACTCACTTGCATCCAGTTTAGTATAGATTTCATTAAGAAATTCAAATATTGCACATTCAGTTGAGTAGCCTTTCCCGAAGCCATGCTGTGAGGCAGAGAGAATTTTACTTTTATTTAGGAAATCAGACAATCACTTATAAAAAAAACTTTTTACAATTTTTGAAAATACAGGTAGGTCTATAATTTGAAACACAATCTGGATTTCCTTTTTTTAGCAGTAGTTTCATTTTTGCTGTTTTTAAGCGTGGAGGGAAGCTTCCCGATGCCAGTGACCTGTTGCACAAGTGTGTCAAGGGTTCAGCTAAGGCAAGACAGCTATTTTTAATAATTTCATATAAGCCTGTTAATGGTGAATTTAGGTACATAGTGTGCCAGCAACAAAATGTGGATAGTCAAGTGTGTTGATGTCTACAACTTACAATAATGGCAAAGGAAAAACATAGTATGTCTTTTTTTATTACTGTTAATAGTTTAAGTAATGGAAAATGAAATGTCTAAATTCTTTTATGTGAGCTGCAGTTAGTGAGTTCTGTCAAAAGGTTCATTATGAAGATAATTAATTTTATTCACAATGACACATCTGAGAGACGTGCACAAATAAAAGCTCAAATGAAAGAACATCATAAAAACAAAAGGAAGTACAAGTTTGAAACAGCACAACAGGCTTTGGACAGTTAAATGAAGAATGCCATGAACATAGAAGCTGCCTGTGCTTTGTGGAAACTGTTCACACAAAATTTTTCTAACAGAAAGGTATTGCTTATCAACTTTTGGTAAAAGTAGTCAGGTTGTGGCTGCTGACATTTGTTGAACACACCTGACAGTTTATCCTCAATTATACTGAACATTGTCCAATTACTTTTTTTCTTTGTAATGTTTACCCAATACATGTGGAATGCATTTTTGAAGGGTTACCTAGAACTGCTTGCTCTGCTCATCAATTTGTCAATTTATATGTATATTTTCATGTGCAGAATGTATGATTCATTGTTTCTCAATGGCTGATTTTCACCTTGCTTGATTTGTTGATTTCTTTGCCTTTCATTGTCACCCTGCATGTCATTTTATTTACAATTGTTTCACCAGTGGTAAAATCCTTATATCATTAATGCATAATGTTTTCTTGTTGAAAATGAGAATCTATGCCTCTGCTAATGTATACATTCATTGTCACTGTGTTCCATGTACATTCTTTATTCTTATTTAGTGATCTACTCGAAGACATATTTTTGCCATTTTCATAACTGATAGGAAGAAAGAAATACAACACATGGCAGTTTGCAATAAAAACAAAGCAATGGGAAATGCATCTCAGGTGAAGTTAAAGATGAGTTGATAGTCAGTGATGTAAGAGCAAAAATAATTTCAGTTGATCCAACAATTTACATACACCTGCAGAACACAACATATGCCAAAGAAGTATGAGACAATTAAAACAGGTATATGAAGACTAAGGACTTAACAGAAGAATTGGATTGCTGATTATGCTCCTCACAATTCAACAACAGAACTCTATTTCAACAGATGAAAATGTATTCAAAGTAATTTCCACTTTAAATTTTAAAGTGAAAAATGAGTTCATAGGCAGCATTTTATTGGCACAATTACAAAATGAATACAAACTAAAGATTATGAACCGAGAGAATTCCAACATACCAATAACTGAAGATCCTATTAAAATGGTTGTTTTCTGGTTTAATATGAATTAAAGTAACAATAGAAAACAATCTCAGCTTGAAGTAACAAACAAGAAATGTTTCACTGTACTAATGCAAACACATAATACTCAAAATACATATGAACAGTAATAAACAATGTATATGGAAATTAACAGCTAAGAACATATATATCAACAAATGCATAGGTTCACATTTCGAACATGCCAACCACAATCAATCAGTTGATGTTATCTTGTCTTTAGAGTGAGTTAGTTGGCAAATCAGCAAGCATCTGTTCTGTCAGGATTTATTCCATTATAACTTGAGGTCCTTCCTTTTCAGTTTAAAAATGATTTCTGTTATCAATATGTTTTGTTCTTCCACTGTAGACATATTCTTTCTGATAAGTCAATTGCATGTTTGTTATCACAGTAATGTTTAATGGCATCATTTTCAGGGAATAGTAAGATTTCAGGCCATGTGATTCAGCTTCAGTAGCTGAAAAAGTTACTGAGGGTTGTTTCTTGCCACTCCAGGAAGTAACAGCTCCTTATGATTCAAATAGAAAACCAGTGACTGAGTTCCTGTTCTCTTTGTTTCTTGTCACTATAACCTGTGATGTTTTGGTTCTCTTCCTGCAGCTTCAAATCCTTAGTTCCTTTGAAGTACATCATCATTCTTTTAAATGCATTTCTGTCAGACATGCCTAGATCATTGTTGAAGAACTTGAAATTGTGACTGCATTTGCAAGTTCTGATCTGACTCCCAACTTTGCTACATCTAAATGCCTACAGTTTCTCTTTAGGGAATACTTATCATGGATTTTCTCTCTTTATCTGTCTTGGGGGTCACACCACGTGTACATAATGAATACAAACTAAAGATTATGAACCTAGAGAATTCCAACATACCAATAACTGAAGATCCTATTAAAATGGTTGTTTTCTGGTTTAATATGAATTAAAGTAACAATAGAAAACAATCTCAGCTTGAAGTAACAAACAAGAAATGTTTCACTGTACTAATGCAAACACATAATACTCAAAATACACTCCTGGAAATTGAAATAAGAACACCGTGAATTCATTGTCCCAGGAAGGGGAAACTTTATTGACACATTCCTGGGGTCAGATACATCACATGATCACACTGACAGAACCACAGGCACATAGACACAGGCAACAGAGCATGCACAATGTCGGCACTAGTACAGTGTATATCCACTATATCCACCTTTCGCAGCAATGCAGGCTGCTATTCTCCCATGGAGACGATCGTAGAGATGCTGGATGTAGTCCTGTGGAACGGCTTGCCATGCCATTTCCACCTGGCACCTCAGTTGGACCAGCGTTCGTGCTGGACATGCAGACCGCGTGAGACGATGCTTCATCCAGTCCCAAACATGCTCAATGGGGGAGAGATCCGGAAATCTTGCTGGCCAGGGTAGTTGACTTACACCTTCTAGAGCACGTTGGGTGGCACGGGATACATGCGGACGTGCATTGTCCTGTTGGAACAGCAAGTTCCCTTGCCGGTCTAGGAATGGTAGAACGATGGGTTCGATGACCGTTTGGATGTACCGTGCACTGTTCAGTGTCCCCTCGACGATCACCAGTGGTGTACGGCCAGTGTAGGAGATCGCTCCCCACACCATGATGCCGGGTGTTGGCCTTTTGTGCCTCGGTCGTATGCAGTCCTGATTGTGGCGCTTACCTGCACGGCGCCAAACACGCATACGACCATCATTGGCACCAAGGCAGAAGCGACTCTCATCACTGAAGACGACACGTCTCCATTCGTCCCTCCATTCATGCCTGTCGCGACACCACTGGAGGCGGGCTGCACGATGTTGGGGCATGAGCGGAAGACGGCCTAACGGTGTGCGGGACCATAGCCCAGCTTCATGGAGACGGTTGCGAATGGTCCTCGCCGATAACCCAGGAGCGACAGTGTCCCTAATTTGCTGGGAAGTGGCAGTGCGGTCCCCTACGGCACTGCGTAGGATCCTACGGTCTTGGCGTGCATCCGTGCGTCGCTGCGGTCCGGTCCCAGGTCGACGGGCACGTGCACCTTCCGCTGACCACTGGCGACAACATCGATGTACTGTGGAGACCTCACGCCCCACGTGTTGAGCAATTCGGCGGTACGTCCACCCTGCCTCCCGCATGCCCACTATACGCCCTCGCTCAAAGTCCGTCAACTGCACATACGGTTCACGTCCACGCTGTCGCGGCTTGCTACCAGTGTTAAAGACTGCGATGGAGCTCCGTATGCCACAGCAAACTGGCTAACACTGACGGCGGCGGTGCACAAATGCTGCGCAGCTAGCGCCATTCGACGGCCAACACCGCGGTTCCTGGTGTGTCCGCTGTGCCGTGCGTGTGATCATTGCTTGTACAGCCCTCTCGCAGTGTCCGGAGCAAGTATGGTGGGTCTGACACACCGGTGTCAATGTGTTCTTTTTTCCATTTCCAGGAGTGTATATATCAACAAATGCATAGGTTCACATTTCTAACATGCAAACCACAATCAATCAGTTGATGTTATCTTGTCTTTAGAGTGAGTTAGTTGGCAAATCAGCAAGCATCTGTTCTGTCAGGATTTATTCCATTATAACTTGAGGTCCTTCCTTTTCAGTTTAAAAATGATTTCTGTTATCAATATGTTTTGTTCTTCCACTGTAGACATATTCTTTCTGATAAGTCAATTGCATGTTTGTTATCACAGTAATGTTTAATGGCATCATTTTCAGGGAATAGTAAGATTTCAGGCCATGTGATTCAGCTTCAGTAGCTGAAAAAGTTACTGAGGGTTGTTTCTTGCCACTCCAGGAAGTAACAGCTCCTTATGATTCAAATAGAAAACCAGTGACTGAGTTCCTGTTCTCTTTGTTTCCTGTCACTATAACCTGTGATGTTTTGGTTCTCTTCCTGCAGCTTCAAATCCTTAGTTCCTTTGAAGTACATCATCATTCTTTTAAATGCATTTCTGTCAGACATGCCTAGATCATTGTTGAAGAACTTGAAATTGTGACTGCATTTGCAAGTTCTGATCTGACTCCCAACTTTGCTACATCTAAATGCCTACAGTTTCTCTTTAGGGAATACTTATCATGGATTTTCTCTCTTTATCTGTCTTGGGGCTCACACCACATGTACATACCTGATTGTTTTCTAAAGATGTTGACATTGAATTACACTCCTTCATGTTGTATTTATTTAACATTCCCCCTACACAATGAGACTGATCCATCCATAATGGTCTTTTTTGAAGTCTCTTGTCATCCCCTGGTTCTTTCAGTTTCAATTGCACTCTGAGTTTCTTTTAGAAGCTTTCCTTCTTGTGTAGGTTATTACATGTTATTAATTGAAATTAATATGCTGTCAATGTAAATTCCAACAATAAATATGATATTTCCATTATTCTTCTGATAAACACATGGACCTTCTGTACATTTTATTAAGTTCAATGTTAAGAGTGCAGCATTTAGCTTAATGTTCCACTTGCAACTACTTTCTTTTAATCCATAAACTGCTTTCTTGAGTCCCATGATACATTTTTCCTTAACAGCTCTAGTATTAAAATCAGTCTCTGGGATTTTAACATAAATCTCCTCTTTCAAATGCTGTAACAATGTCTAGATGATCTATGTCTAGGTCGCATTTAATAACTACACCAAACAGCTACCTTAATGAATCACATAGCATTTCTGTGTGGCGTATGTCTCTTCACAGTTTAAGCTCCTTATTTGTGTGCACCTTTAACTGTTAGCTGTGCTTCGTATTCAAAAATTGTATCCTTGGAGGTTCTTTTCAGGCTTGAAAATTCATTTTGTGTCCATTGACGTATATCTGAGGTTAAAATTGCCCTTTCTCATGTCTGATTTTAAGCATTTGACTGCAAGTCTTCTTTAATCAACTGAAGCCAGTTGTGTGATTCTTTACTTTGTAAAGGTTACTCTAATAATAAAGAATCTGAATTTTCTGTGTTTGTAGAGTAATAGGTCAATTAATCATTCGCTCTTTTTGGTTTTGGAATTCTTCATGATCATCTGAGTGGCTGGCTTGTAGTGATTTGAGAATTTCTGTGTAAATTCTAGACCCACTCAGCCTTCCACCATCTCGAATACACAATCTTTTGGAAATGAGTGTGGGATAGTAGAATCCTACCTACTGCACGTCACATGTTTGTATGTGCAGGTTCAAAATCAGTTGTTGGAAGAAAGTAGATACGGCAGTCGGACGGCACTGACAAGTACCTGTTGGGCAATCTGTAGATGTTTTAGTGAGTGTGTAAGGAAGAGCCATGGAGTTTGTATGCAGCTCTGTGCTCGTTGTGTCATCGACTATTGTTATTAAAACAAGAAAAGTTGTAAAAGTACTCTTGTAGACTCTTGACACAACCATGTTAGAGGCAGTACTCATTTTATAATTAATGTTAAGAAAGGTCTTGGTATCCAAGCAAACTTTCTTTTAACTGTAACTCAATTTGTTTTTAATGGCCGACTGTACGAGAGACTTGCAGGAAGTTACATATTCATGTGGAAAGTGAAATTTTTATTGTGTATGGAGGTGAAATACATCATTAGTTGACAAAAATTAAAGTTTGTATGTCTACTTATAAATAGACTTCAAGAAGTTTCCAGCAGCCAACTATTCAGTAAAGAAGAGTGGCTGCAAATTTTAAGTAAGTCATCTCCTAAAGAAGTGGAACATGGTTTGGGGGAATAAGCCGATATAACCCAGATCCACACTCACACTTTAAGTCATCAGAATGTTAGAATGTGGCGACCTGTGTGAAAGGACTGAAAAAACAGGAATTTTAAGTCAAAAATGAGAGAAGAATCTGTTATGTCTTGCCATAGCAACCAAACATAATAAGACAAGGGAATTAGCCTGAGATATTGGAATAAGTTCAAGTATCCAATGGAGTGAAATTTAAATGGAAAGACATTAAAGAAATGAAAAAATCACAATGATAAAAATAGTAAAGAAGATTTTGATGCATTTGTCTAAGAAGAAATACGCCTAGAACCCTTCAGCTAAGATGATCCAGTGTGGGGAATATACAGCTCTCACACGCATTGTGGGGACACAGACACGGAAACCAACATCGCCGGCACCAGCTGCTGTTCACTGGTGCTGACCTGCCTCCACATCCGCTCAGCTACACAACGAGAATTCTACGCTGGGTGAGCTGTGAAACAAAACTTGATTACTTTTGTACGAAGGGTACCAGATACTGTTGAGTGAACCTTAATTGTGTAATTATCATATTCAAAGTTAGTTTTAAATGCTTACAAGAGCTAAGGCATATAAAAGTATGGAAAATATACAACAGGTTGGGGGAACTCAAGGCCCTGCTATGGCCATGAAAATTAGCAAAGAAGGACTGACTGGGCTGAGTTGATAAATTTAATCAAAGCTCAGAGTCTAAAGTTAAGCTCATTAAGTTCTCAATTAAATGCTCAGAGTGAACCTCTAAGTAAAGAATTAGACTTGGTAAATTCTCAATTAAGTATTCAAATGACAAATTTCAGTTTGTTAAATGCCAAAGTCGACTCTCACAGCAAGGAATTTAGTAACCTATGTGAAGGCATGGGTGCTTTGAAGACTGAATTCAATGTGATAAGTAATAAAGTAGAGAATTTAAAAGTAGATTTAAGGAATGAGTTGACAAATTCTTTGACCACTCATATAAATCATATGTTTACTAACTTTAGTCAGAAACAGGTAAGAACTTTATATTGAGAACAAATGTAATAATATAGAATCAGAACTTATTGAAAAGTTAGGATCTTTTGAAAATGTGTACAATATTAAATATAATGATGTAAGACAGGGAATGAATACTTTGAAAGAGAGTGTAGATAAGCATAATGAATTAACGTCAATCATTCAGTTGCAAATTACAGTTGTCAATAAATGGGTAGATAATGTAGAAAGGAATTTCAACAAGAAAATAGCTAACTCCAATATTATAAATGTTATTAGTTTTGAGGGACAATTTGGGGAAATTATAGATCAAAAGGTTACCGAGAGAATAACATCTGGGAATGTATCACCTATTCCTTCTTCCAAACTTAATGATACCAAAAAGGGTACGGACGACCTGTGGAGAGCAATTAAGTTTATCCATGACAAAGTAGAAAAAAGGGGTAACTTCACCTAATGTTGTGTCTAGTGAAGCAGTGACTGATTTGCAATGGGGAGCTAATTCAGGGTTATCTAGAAAATTACCTAAATTTAAGCCAGACGGAGATGTACATCTGACCCATTCCTTAAAAAGATTTCACCAAGCTTTGCCAGAAAACTGGGGAGATTCCAAGAAGATCAAATTTTCTGTGGGGTTCCTTCTATGGCAAGCCTCAGAATGTGGAACAGTAAATATTGAGAATTTTTCATCTTGGGGAGACTTTCAAAAGAAATTTAAAGAGAAGTACTTGTCTGCCAGTGCTCAAGAAAAGTTAATATCAGATCTGTGGGACCCAAAATATTATAATAATACTGGGGGTACTATGAAGAAATATTTCAATTGGCATTTAACGCAAGCAAAGTATTTAGATAAGCCAATGGAAGAAGAAGCATTAGTATGTATTTTAATTAGATGATTGCCAATCTATGCGAGAAAAGACATCTTTTGTAATGGTTGGAAAATGATAGAAGAGTTGTCTTTTGTTGATGCACTTGATGCAATAAATAAGTACTGCAGTGAAACTTTACACCAAGGTGACAGTTCAACCTATAAAAGAAATAGCAGAAATAATTTTAAAAAGCATGAGGCAAACTTAGCATAAGTACACCAGTACAATAAAAAAAGTTGTAATGACAATTGTCAAAAGAAGCATCCACATTCAAATTTTAATCTGGTAGCTTCTCAAGAATTTGTTCTGAGTAACCATAAAACACACAATGGGAAATGTAGTATCTCATTTTGCTAACCAACCCATAATTAGTAGTAGTGAGGAAAATGTTGTTCGACTTGGATCCAGGGCCAGGGCCCAGGTTGTGGAGATACATTAGGAGGCCTTATTCCGTATAAGTATGTTAACTTTACACACAAAATACCCACAAAGGAATGGTTGCTGCTTGAAGAACCAAGCTTAGCCACTAATAACCCACAACCTATAATAGCAGTGACAGTGGAAAATTCGGAGGTTAACATATTTATAGATTCAGGAAGTGAGGTATCACTCATCTCAAATGCATTTTTTAACTCACTACAGAATAAACAGCACTTCCATTATTGCCTGTGACAGGAGTATACATCAGGATAATGGGAATAAAAAGTAAACTTGTAAAATACAAAACTCAAGTGAACTGCAGTATTGGAAATATGTTATTTCTTCAAATGCTATTAATGGAAAAGAATATTAATAGAGATGTACTGTTCACTTTCGATTGGATGTTAGAGTTTAAAGTCATCTTAAACTTTGACAAACTTCTTCTTTGTTTTGGTAGAGGGGACAGTAGATGCTGGACACCATTTGTGACAAATGGTCGCATTGAGGTACAAACAACTGAGTGTTGGTGTCTGTGAGTAACAGCTACAGCTCAATTATCACCAAATATTGATAATATGGATCAAGGAACACATCAAACTGATATACAAGACAAAGTTAATGAATCCCTAATATTAACCAATCAACAAAGGCGAGATTTATATAAAATTTTAATGGAGTATGAAGTGGTGTTTTCCAATTGTCCAGGTAACATCAGCAACTATATCTATAAGTTCAAAATCAAAGATGACACTTCATTATTTTGCAAACTGTATCCAACACCAGTGAGTTTGAAGGAAGCAGTTCTGGATGAGATTAACAAAATGATTGATAATACTATTATATAACGAAGTTCCAGTGTAATGAATAATCCTCTGGTTGTGGTGAAGACTAGTACAGGTGGGATATGATTAGTCTTAGATGCTCATACATTGAATCGACATGAAGAGATGCAGAGAGATCAACCTATTAAAATTGCCAAATTGTTATCCAAATTTGAAAAGGCAAGATTCTTTAGCACAATGGACTTGACTGAAGAATATTGGCAGATAAAATTACATCCAGAAACCGAAAAGTATACAGCCTTTTTGTTTGATGGAAAATCATATCATTTCAATTTATTGCCATTCGTACTTAATATCTCTATGTATGTATTTATACGTGCATTAGACAAAGCACTAGGGAGAGACTTATTGAAGGATTTGATAATATATGTAGACGATATCCTAATAATATCTGCTACTTGGGAGGAACATTGTCTAACTTTGTGCAAGACTCTGAAGAAATTTAAAGAGAAAGGTATTATGGTGAAGCTGTCAAAATCGTTTTTTGTGTGCCAAGAACTTAAGTTCTTTAGTCATACTATAGCGGTAAAGGGAATTAGACTGGACCCTGAATTTATAAAAGATATCAAGGGATTTCCACATTCCAGGGAGAATGGGCTCCAAGTGATGTAGAACACAGAACCATAGCTTTTGCTACCTGTAGCCTAAATAATCATGAACTAAATTACACAGCTACTGAAAAGGAACTATCGTGTTTGTGTGGAGTATTCAGAAGTTTCAAACACTAGTATGGGGATCAGAAATCCATATTTACACCGATCATCAAGTTTTATCTTTTCTGATGAGTAGTCAGTTACTATATAGTAGGCTGATGCGATAGATGCTTTTCCTACAGGAATACGATATTAACATATGATACATAAGAGGTTCCAAAAATATTGCACCTGATGCTTTATCAAGGTTACCCATAGAAATGGAAGAATTAAAATGTATAGAAGGGCACAGCGTTATTTTTGCCATTAATTTTATGTCAGCAGAATATCCAAATATCATTGTAAAGGAAATGGCTAAAAGAATCACCATGGTGGTGCTTATGTATTCTGAAGGTAATGGAAGACAAACTTGTATGGTATGTTCACACAGGATATGGACACTTCGGAATCAAAAAATGTATATCCCATATGAATAAGTTTTATTATTTCAAGAAACTAGGGTATAAAATAGCATCTTTGTTTAGAACTTGTGAAACTTGCCAGAAAATAAAAGAGAATAATACTCACGTGAAATACAAAATGTATCCTACTATTCCTACATCATTACACAACCTCAGCGGCAAAATTTTTTGGACCAGTTCCACAAGGAAAGGGAGGAGTATCATATATTTTGGTTATTATAGAATGTTGGTCAAAATATGTTAAACTATTTCCCATTAAAAGAGCAAATATGCAGACAGTTATATACTGTTTACAACAATACTTTCTAGAAATAGGTAAACCAAAATGGTTTCATACGGATAACAGACCACAACTTGTGAGTAATGAATTTAGAGAATTCCTGGTGTGGGAAGGTATTCAACAAGTGTTAATATCCAATTATAACCCATGATAAAATCCATGTGAGTGAGTAATGAAGGAAATTGGAAAATTATGTCGTACTTACTGCCATGAAAAACATACTTTGTGAGCAATGAAAATTAGGAACTTTGAACTTATCCTAAATGATTTACTCCATTTATCAACTGGGTTGACACCTATAGAAGTTATAGCCAAACCTTTTGTAGGAGAACCTATAATTATGTATTTTAACTGGCCTGAACAACCTACCATCAATTACGAATTAAATCAGGAAATATTTTCTAAAAATTTGATTGAAATGGAGCTACAAAGAGAAAGTAAGCATAACAGAAAGGCTGGGGACCTTGGTACCAAGTCGATGACCCGGTTTCTGTAAAACAACATCTTCCCAGGTTGACTCTGAAGAAAGAGACATAACTTTTTCCAAAAATATGAGGGACCATACCGGTTACAAACAGTGATCCATACTAAGATGTTATTTTTAGTAGATCCCACAACTGGATTAGAGAAGGGTAAATACAATGTAAGGATGTAAAATTGTATATCCCTCAGGGACATTAAGAATCTGAGTTAACAGGCAGAGTAACGACTGTCAGAATCGAGTTGTTTTCGGTGTTTCTTCCAAAATAGTTTTCTTGCTCCAAATTCCTTTAAAATCTTAAACTATTATGTCATCAATCCCCCAGAGACGTTAACATTCTGAGTTAACTAGTGGAGTAAAGACCGTCAGATCCCGAGTTGTTTTTAGTGTTTTTCCAAATAGTCTCCTGCACCGAATTCCCTGAAAATCTAGAGCTATTCTATAATATTATTGCTTAGGAAACTGGATATGACTATGAAATAGAGAAAAACTTAAGAGAATCACAGAAAAAAAGTGATATCTAGACAAAATAAACTAAATAGAGTATCATCTCTGTGGAAAATAAAATATCTACATCTACACTGACATGGATACTTTGCAAATCACGTTCAAGTGCCTGTCAGAGGGTTCATTGAACCACCTTCACAATTCTCTATTATTCCAATCTAGTATAATGCACGGAAAGAATGAACACCTATATCTTTCCATACAAGCTCTGACTTCCCTTATTTTATCATGGTGATCGTTCCACCCTATGTAGGTCGGTGTCAATAAAATATTTTCGCATTTGGAGGAGAAAGTTTGTGATTGTAATTTCGTGAGAAGATTCATCACAATGAAAAATGCATTTCTTTTAATGATTTCCAGCCCAAATCCTGTATCATTTCTGTGACACTCTCTCCCATATTTTGCGATAATACAAAACGTGCCACCTTTCTTTGAACTTTTTCAATGTACTCCGTCAGTCCTACCTGGTAAGGATCCCACACCATGCAGCAGTATTCTAAAAGAGGACAGACAAGCATAGTGTAGGCAGTCTTCTTAGTAGGTCTGTTACATTTTCTAAGTGTCTTGCCAATAAAATGCAGCCTTTGGTTACCATTCCCCACAACATTTTCTAGGTGTTCTTTCCAAATTAAGTTGTTCGTAATTGTAATACCTAGGTATTTAGTTGAATTTATGGCTTTTAGATTAGACTGATTTATTGTGTAACCGAAGTTTAATGAGTTCCTTTTAGCACTCATGTGGATGACCTCACAGTTTTCATTATTTAGGGCCAACTGCCACTTTTCGCACCATTCAGATATTTTTTTCTAAATCATTTTGCAGTTTGTTTTGATCTTCTGATGACTTTATTAGTCAATAAATGACAGTGTCATCTGTAAACAACCAAAGACGGCTGCTCAGATTGTCTCCCAAATCATTTGATAAGGAAAAGCAAAGGGCCTATAACACTACCTTGAGGAATGCCTGAAATCACTTCTGTTTTACAAGATGACTTTCTGTCAGTTACTACAAACTGTGACCACTCTGACAGGAAATCATAAATCCAGTCACATAACTCAGATGATATTCCTTAAGCATGCAATTTTACTATGTGCCGCTTGTTTGGTACAGTGTCAAATAAGCTGTGACTAGCTTAACAACTGTTATTCCATAGTGTATAGCTTTTCTATTTTGTATAGAGTATTTTATACCTTTTATGAGGTGTGATATGGAAGGGAGGGTTTGTACAAATTTTGAAAGAGGTGGATAAAAACATGATGTACAAGAACAGATAAATCATGTCTAACGCAGAACACACATCACACCTTTCAGACAACCCTTACAAACAATTGTGCCTGATTTTTCATCATTTGCCATTTCCATAGGGTTGATAGGATTTCTTTTGCTGACCTCAAAGGGTGAAGGTGGGACAAGTCCGTTCTGTAATAGATGATATGAACACCAAACCTCCTCCCGCGTCTCACTCAAGTACCTGAAGGGAAGCGATCCTAGGAAAGGGTTGTTGGAAGAGTTTCCTCTCTTTGGGGCTATCTTGTTTCTCTTCTTTGATCCTAGCATCCTAACTATTTTTTCCTTGCTTACTTCTCATTTGAGGACCTGTCTATTTTTCCCTCTTTCCATATTCACAAACTTCTATTGCTGAAGTCCTTCCTTATTTCCGTGATTACTAAAAACCTAAATATTATCTTTAGATAATACGGCCAAAGAATCAGACTACATGAACACACATCCACATATACACAAATATACACTTCTACACAAACAATGAATCACATAAGAGGAAGCAAGTCACAATGTGAGAACTGCCAGGTGTTGTAGGGAAAATGTGTGTATATATGGAAATCTGTGCAAATATATATGAAGCTATGATGGTTCTACATCGAATATACATAAGAAGAGGTGCACATACACAATGAACAACTATAAAGTAGTAATGAGTAATGGATAAATAAGAGTAGGTGTGAGCAAAGAAAGAAAATGAAAGTAAGAAGGGAGTTAGTCATGTTGATCATTAAGAAACATCAGCATAATATGTACTTTGATGAATTGAAGGATAGTGGGATGTAAACAGTACATGTAGACATAGTATCTATTGAAAATATAGAAGCTGATAAGTAGAGGAGGACTCTAGGGGGTAAATGATATATTAAAAAATGAATGCAAAGTTTAAGATACATTTATATCTTTACCAGAAGATACTTAATTATGGTATGCACAGAAATTTATACTGGGGTAATGAACCATGAGGTCTGCTCAGAAAGGATAAGGGGGGTGTACCTGGCATTCACTAAGTATTAAGGGCAGGCATACCTATGTGGAGATGGAGGATCTGTGGTCTAAAAAATAGGGATGTTTTGTACGGGGCGTACCAACCAGAATGGAGAGAGGAAGTGCTCTCATAAGGTCAACCCACAAGCAAGGAATAGCTGCTGATCCTAGGAGAAGGGGACAGTATCATGACAAAAGTCACAAATTTTATACGGATTATTCTAGGAAGTGTGAATTATGTGAGCAACTAGCATTATTAGGTATCATGGAAACAAATGACTGTCAAAAGAACACTTTCATTTCGTCCAGAATTCCTCCAAGCTACACATAATGAAAATAGTACATACTAGGAAAATGGTCGTACAAAAGATAAGAAGAGAAAATAGTTTACTCATGTGTCATAAACACCTGATGTTTATGATTGGATAAAAAAGGAAATAAAGAAAAGAAAAAGAGTCCTCACAAATCCTAAATATTAGTAAAGCTGACTAAAACCATGAGTAAAGTAAAATAAGAAAAGAGTAGAGAAATAGTAGGCGAAACATTGTTCAAGAGAGGACAGAGAATTGTTATGGAAAGGAAAGATATGTATATAAACATATGTAAGAAATGTATACTGTTAAGATATGAAATGTTATTATGAGTGATATTATTTGCATAATGATTACATATAAAAGTATAAAATATCGGGTTTTCGATCTGAGGAGGGGAGGGGGGGGGGGGGGGGAGAGAGGTGTTTATGTATTGATTTGAGAATTTATGTGTAAATTCTAGAACCATTCAGCCTTATATCATCTCGAACACATGATATTATGGATATGAGTGTGGGATGGTAGAATCCTACCTACTGCACGTCACATGTTTGTGTGTGCAGGTTTAAAATCAGTCATGGTAAGAAAGTAAACGCAGTGGTCAGTCGGCACCGACAAGTACTTGTTGGGCAATCCATAATCCATAGATGTTCTAGTGAGTGGGTAAGGAAGAACCATGGAGTTTATATGCAGCTCTGTGCTTTTTGTCATTGACTATTGTTATTAAAACAAGAGCAGTTGAAAAAGTAGACTCCTGATGCAACCTTGTTAGAGGGAAAACTCATTTTATGATTCATGTTAAGAAAGGTCTTTGTATCAAAGCCAACTTTATTTTAACTGTAATTCAATTTGTTTATAATGTCTGACTGTACAAGAGACTTGCAAGAAGTTATATATTCATGTAGAAAATGAAATTTTTATTGTGTCTGGAGATCAAATACGTCGTTAGTTGACAAAAATTAAAGTTTGTATGCCTACTTACTTCATGAGTTGAAAGAGTCTAAAAATTCCTGTACCTAGCATTCTTCAACAGAGAAGAAGTCAAGAAGGTTCCAACAGCTGACTATTCAGTATAGAAGAGTGGCTGCAAATTCCAAGTAAGTGATCTTGTAAAGAATTGGAAGGTGGTTTGAGGGAATAAGCCGATATAACCCAGATCTACACTCACACTTTAAGTCATCAGAACATTAGAGGCTTTACTGTGAAGAAGCAGCATTTTTATTTTGAGTCTGATGAATTAGACCCTTCTGAGCTGCTTTGATTAGAGCTGCATTGATCAGGTAAAATACACCTTGAGTCTTCATTATTCTCATCAACAATAAGCTCAGATTAAACTATTTCGGATTCATCTTGCTTAATCTCAGGAATAATATCCAGCACCTGATACTTTTTAGGCACTGTTATATCCTCATTATAAGCTGTATTTTCTTTAAATATCACAGCTACCACCTTTATAAATTTTTGTTGCTTGCACTGAAACAGCCAATATGCATTTCTCTGTTCTCAATATCCAGCCAGTATGCATTCAATGTACTTCTCATCCCATTTATTCCTGTTTGCTTTAGTCTAATGAACAAAAGCCTTGATGCCAAGCATTTCCATATTCTGATGGTTTGATTTTCTTGTGATAAATGCTTCTTCTGGTGACATATCTTTTAAAGGCAGCTGTGCAGACCACTTCCCCTCAGTATGTTTTTTGTAAGGCTGTATAAAATAATAAGCATCACCCTTTTTCTACTAATGTTCTGTTGTAACCTTCTTCTTCTAATCGGCTGTGCTTTGGCATGTAGGGCACTATTGTTTGATGAGTTATTCCTTAGTTCATCAAGAAATTTGCTGGTTCTCGTCTGACATATTCTACACATTATTTGTGTGCAAAAGTCAAATTTTACAAACAGTTTGGTTTTCCAATAGGTTTTTAAAATTTCCAGTTATTTCTGGTGCCTGATTTTTGTCATTTAGTTTATACAAAAATACCTTCCTTGAATAATAATTTAATAGAATCAGGAAATTTCTGGCAGCTCCAATTGATCATATTTCCATCAATCCACACAAATCAAAATGTACTAATTCAGTGATAACGTTTGCTCTCTAGTCAGAGTGATGGGAAGGTAACCTTGTCTGTTTACCTTTTGAGCCCATAACACAAGGAGAATCAATAGTTGCCGTATATTTAATTCCATTTGCTGTACCTTTCTGCAAAGCTTCCATACTACCAGGGCTTATGCAAAGGAGGTCAAAAAAAAGTTACATTTGAGAAAATGAATATTTACTCTAATGATAGGAAACTGAAATTTTTTTTTTTTTTTTTTTTCATAACATGCCAGCACTTGAACGCACTTTGTCCAACATTTCACAAATTTGTTGATTCCATCAGAAAAAAAGTTTTTGGTTGCATCTATAACCAATTTTGCAGTGCTTCAATTACTTGTGCATCAATAACTTCTGCATCAGTTTCAAATCAAAAATGCAGTAAATGAAGCAGGCAAAAAGGAATACAAACGTCTCAAAAATGAGATCGACAGGAAGTGCAAAATGGCTAAGCAGGGATGGCTAGAGGACAAATGTAAGGATGTAGAGGCTTATCTCATGAGATGTTTATATTTTCCCTACTCCGCGTTGAAAATGTTTTGACTTTTGAGTGAAATTCCCAGTCAATGTGCTGTTGTTTTCATGCCAATTCTACCAACAGTGAGAGTTGTTTAGTTCTCGGGGTGCTGTAAAATTCCTGGATTCGTCTCGTTGCTGTGCAGCCTATGAAAGGATTGCAGAAGACTCCCAAATAAATTCCAAAGTACAGTGCAGTTTTAACACCAATATATTTCCAGGACTCTGGTGTCCGAGCCTGGTGAACTGTACCCGTTGCATTACATGTACCCAAAGTTGACATCAAACGACACAGAGTTCAGAACAATCAACAAACGAGTGAGCCTACAATACATTTGCTCGCAACCCTAGCCAAAAAATGAGTGCCCCAAGGCGCCTGTGTGACCTCTATTTATACTTTTGTTAACAATTACCTACAATGAAAATTACAATTTTATGTAAAATCACAATTAAAAGTTAAACTGAATACGAGATACACATTGCTAAAAATTTACAATCTCAGTACTGAACAAGGTGAACCTATTTTCAACTTAGTTATGAGTTAATATAACATTTTCTAACTAATTATGTTACAGGTAACAATTACATTCCTAAATTTGTTTATAACAAATCAACTAGTGCTTGAATTTTAGTGCTAACATATATCGGAGATTCAATTAACATGCTTTATTTATATGTTCTATTTAATTTGCCGTAGTAATTTTATAATGATAGATTTACTGGTACATCCTGACCATGTGCTACATTTCTTTCGATTAGTTACAGTATTAATTTCACATTTATATTGTGTTTTTCACATAAGAACACTGTTAATCAGCAAAGCATCATTTACGAATTATATGTATACTGAAATAGTGGTTATTTTTGTATGTAATTTGGAAACAGGTCACTTTACAATCAGGCAATTAGGACTGGTGTTTATCTTTAATGCTCTCCGAGGGGTTCTGATCGGTAGCAATGAGATACAGTAATATTTCAATACCCACCGAAGAGTTTGGCCTAGCCTGATAGACGAAACTCTTCTCACAGAAATATTAGTGTGATCGATGTGATACAGTACTAGTTGGACAAAATAACACAAACTGCATATATCTTAAAAGGTACAAAATTGAATCATGAAACTTTACATACAGATAAATTTTCCAAATAGCTACAAACATATACAACAAGAAAACAAGATTTGGAAATATGAGATTACAAAGAAATTTCCAAACTTTTACAAAATCAATATTTACATCAAATTTTCTGAATGAATGTTTTTCTGAAACTATCACTTCTAGAGCATCCTTGTTTTTGTCACTTCTACAGCGTCCATTAGTTTTCCCTCCTTCAAACACTCAAACACAACTAAGCTAACAAATTACAAATTTGATTAAAGTGATTACGTTGCACTTTCAAAGTGTCCATACGACATGTTCTAGAATAATAGTATCATAGAAAAGACAGAAGAATAAAATTTATCCTAACAGTTTGCAATACCATAAAATATTCTACAAATCTTGTCAAACATGAACATTCAAAATTATATATGTATATTTATTTTGTGACAGTATAGAAACTATTCATTTATATCCAATCCGGGTTGTTGTCATAAGTACCTGAGTATACTACATATAGTCACAATATATATATGTGTCTATATTTCTTGGCTTTGTACATCAAATGCAATAATGTTTCAAAATGTTTACCAGACATCCATAAAGTCAGATCAAATTAACACTGAGAGACAACTTCAAGATTTTATAAATTGTGACAAAATAAGTATTACGTTCATAAAATTCCTGAAAGTGGCAAGATACACTTAAGCAAGTGAAAATGTAATTATGCTATAGTTAGCAACCTTGCAGTAAGGAGATTCTGTAAAAAAAAAAAAAAAATCCAGAACCTTGTCACATAGCATCTTATATTTCATTTCGTCAAAGTCCTCAGTCTGTCTATTAAAGTTGTCATTTCCTACCCCTCAACACCAAACTAGTCTCCAGATTGTGTCTTGTGAGATGTGACTAATGTAAAATAATTGTTTTTCAATGTGATTTGTGTGCTATGCATTGTCATAGTTGTTCAAAATAACTCTCAAGTTTAATTTCACATCAGCATTTCCTTCAAACAAAATGTATAAGAGTTCTACTTCATGCAATTCAAATGATTCATTAGTTCCATTATGTGTGACTGCACAGCACCATCATCATCACAATCCTCTCAATCAAATGAATCATCAAAACCATTAATAAATGAGGGTTGAATACCACCAACCATCTCAGCAGCATTGCATATCATATAACCTAAACCTATCATCATCCTATCATCATCATCCTCATCCAAATACCCCTATGAAAATGCAATATTAAATCAAACCATCTTCCCCCAATAATCCGTAAACATCAATTCATGTGAATCAGAAACACGAATGAGTCTGCAACCTCAAATCCTTAATACAAAAGCAAATCACAACATCACTTACCTTATTTCAAGACAATCCTCAACAATTCATATCTCTCTTGTGTGCACATAATTGATGAAACATGTATATAGTATATCATGGTGATAATCCCTTCTTAACAGCATAAATCACTGCAACCCTTTCATAAATCATAACGTCTTTCAACATCTCATGTGGTCTTATATATATAGTAACACATTAATTCAGTTGTCAATCGTATAACGGTATGAGAAGCAGAACATAGTAATTCCTTCCTTGTGGATAACCCATATAAGATAAAAACAGTGAAAAGATGCATATAGTTCTTCTTAACTGCACAAATGTACCATAAAATTATTAAGTATGTGTTAATAAGCTTAGTCTATCTTCACACAATTCACCTTTCATTTCTGGATAAGCTGATACAAATACAGTATGGTCTGTTGTCCGTAAATATGTGTAACTGTTTCCACTAGAAAATACATATTGGTTTTTCCTGACAATGTAAGTTCAAATCATAGTCCTCACATATCAGTAATAGTCACAATCAGTAGGATGCAAATGTCAAATTATCAATACATCTGATGATGCAGATTACTCAATCAAAACAAAATGTATCTTATACTACAAATTAAATCACATGAAAATATCTTACATAACAAATATCAGCAAACAAAGGTACAAAAAATTAATGTATGTATTTCGGAAGTTTGGGTGTCAGAAAGGTATCGTAGTATGTGGCATCAGTCTTTTCGAGAAGAAAATGTCACATTAGCTGGGGCACCTTGCATAAGCCACACGCATAGTAATCAAAGATTGTGTACCCCCCTGAGGGACTGCAATTATTGCACATAAGGTTTCAACTGAGTGACATTTCTTAAACCAAATAGCTTTTTTGATTTGGGATACATAAGCCGGTAGGCGTTTGCATGTGGTTTTTCATAAACTTTAAATGGACCAATGTAAATATCGAAAAATATCTTGATCTCTCTATTATTCTCCATTTTTTCATTTTCTCGAGTTCCCTCTCCACTTCTTTCCTTTTACAGGTGTGTACCCCATAAGGCTTAATGAAAAAGTGTCGTGTCGCTTTAACTTCAAATGACATTCATAATCTTTGACCCTACCAGGTTGATCACTAAAAATGTTACAGTTTTCCCAGAGAAAATTTTCTAATTCCTGCTTTTCAGACTCAGTCAAGTCATTTGCTTCTTTTACCTTTAGTTATTTCACTCACTAGGGGTAAGATAGATACTGCCTACAGGAAAATTAAAGAGACTTTGGAGAAAAGAGAACCACATGTGTGAATATCAAGAACTCAGATGGAACCCCAGTTCTAAGCAAAGAAAGGTGGAAGGAGTATATAGAGGGTCTATACAAGAGCGATGTACTTGAGGACAATATTATGGAAATAGAAGAGGATGTAGATGAAGATGAAATGGGAGATACGATACTGCATGAAGAGTTTGATAGAGCACTGAAAGACCTGAGTCGAAACAAGGCCCCGGGAGTAGATAACATTCCATTAGAACTACTGACGGCCTTGGGAGAGCCAGTCATGACAAAACTCTACGATCTGGTGAGCAAGATGTATGAAACAGGTGAAATACCCTCAGACTTCAAGAAGAATATAATAATTCCAATCACAAAGAAAGCAGGTGTTGACAGATGTGAAAATTATCGAACTATCAGTTTAATAAGTCACGGCTGCAAAATATTAACAAGAATTCTTTACAAACAAATGGAAAAACTGGTAGAAGCTGACCTCGCTGAAGATCAGTTTGGATTCCGTACAAATATTGGAACACGTGAGGCAATACTGACCTTACGACTTATCTTAGAAGAAAGATTAAGGAAAAGCAAACATACATTTCTAGCATTTGTAGAGTTAGAGAAAGCTTTTGACAATGTTGACTGGAATACTCTCTTTCAAATTCTAAAGGTGGCAGGGGTAAAATACAGGGAGTGAAACGCTACTTACAATTTGTACAGAAACCAGATGGCAGTTATAAGAGTCGAAGGGCATGAAAGGGAAGCAGTGGTTGGGAAGGGAGTGAGACAGGGTTGTAGCCTCTCTCCAATGTTATTCAATCTGTATATTGAGCAAGCAGTAAAGGAAACAAAAGAACAGTTCGGAGTAGGTATTAAAATCCATAGAGAAGAAATAAAAACTTTGAGGTTCGCCGATGACATTGTAATTCTGTCAGAGACAGCAAAGGGCTTGGAAGAGCAATTGAATGGAATGGACAGTGTCTTGAAAGGAGGATTTACGATGAACATCAACAAAAGCAAAACGAGGATAATGGAATGTAGTCAAATTAAGTCAGGTGATGCTGAGGGAATTAGATTAGGAAATGAGACACTTAAAGTAGTAAAGGAGTTTTGCTATTTGGGGAGCTAAATAACTAATGATGGTCAAAGTAGAGAAGATATAAAATGTAGACTCTCAACGGCAAGGAAAGCATTTCTGAAGAAGAGAAACTTGTTAACATCGAGTATAGATTTAAGTGTTAGGAAGTCATTTCTGAAAGTATTTGTATGGAGTGTAGCCATGTATGGAATGAAACATGGACAATAAATAGTTTGGACAAGAAAAGAATAGAAGCTTTCGAAATGTGGTGCTACAGAAGAATGCTGAAGATTAGATGTGTAGACCACATAACTAACGATGAAGTATTGTATAGAATTGGGGAGAGGAGGAGTTTGTGGCACAACTTGGCAAAAAGAAGGGACCGGTTGGGAGGACATGTTCTGAGGCATCGAGGGATCACAAATTTAGCATTGGAGGGCAGCATGGAGGGTAAAAATTGTAGAGGGAGACCAAGAGATGAATACACTAAGCATATTCAGAGGGATGTAGGTTGCAGTAGGTACTGGGAGATGAAGAAGCTTGCACAGGATAGGGTAGCATGGAGAGCTGCATCAAACCAGTCTCAGGACTGAAGACCACAACAACAACAACAACAACCTCTCCTGCTGCAGCAAAATCACTCTCTCCCATTTTTAGATCGGTGTTTTTGCACAAAATATGTTTTTTATATAATTTTCTGTTTGTCTGCATAGTTCCACATGCAAACAGGCATGTGAAAGTAGATTTTGAAACAATGGTATAATTGAAAAAAAATCTGTCAAAGAAGACACTGTAACCATTTGACTTGAACTCACTTGTCAATCTTAGCACTACTCCTGCACCTAAGGTAAATTTATTAATTCCTGCACTTTACCCTTCATATACCTCAAATGCTAATAAAACCCCTGTAACTGCACAAGACAGTGTCCATTCTTTGAACCCACATGTGACAGTCTTCAGGGGCATATATTGATTCAAAGAGGACCTACCTTCGAAACCTACCATGCACTCGTCTACAAACAAGTACTGACTAGGATTGAAAACACTTTTGTAAACCTTATTCAGATGGTTTACCAATGACCTTACCTTGTACAACTTGCCAAAGTCTTGGTTACCTCTTTGTGGCATTTTTTCATTATCATTGTGGTGAAAGTTTCTCATAATTTTGAGAAATCTCTTCAGTGACACGAAAATCGGCATCAACTGACCATTGGAGCCTAAAACTTGGTAAAACATGGTATCCCATCACTACCAATACCCCAAGTACGGCCTTCAGTTCAGCAACAGAAAGATATAAACAACACCTCTATGATGAGCATACAAATTTGACACTTTCACAATTGCTTCCAACATTGGTCCCATACACGCTAGAAAAATCTGTAGGGTGATGATAAATCAACTGGGACATTTGGTCCATGTGGCTGAGTGAAATGAAATGAGGAAAATATTTGAGGAACCGCTGCAGTTTTTGAGAAACAAAAAGTAATACTGTTTTCATCACCAGAACCATCATTAATAGTGTTTGGAACATCTTCCTGAGTTTTAATTGCACTGTCTTGAGAAAGGTCATGTGCTATGTCTCCTTCACAGTCACTATTGGAATCCACTACTTCCATGTCATTCAGTACAGTGGGGAGAGTTGGCTCACACTGATTGTCACTGTCAGCTGGCAGTCTTGTGCTGACATTGCCTACAGTGATATTGGTGACATCGTCTGCATCACTATCACCTTCTAAATCTGAGTCGAAAGCTTGATCATCACTAATCCCTTCAAGAAAGTAATTTCTGGCTTCATCGCTGAGATTCTCCAGTTCAGCTGCCATATAATAATTTCTGGACATTCTGTGAGAAAAATAAATGAGAACTGAGCCTTTGAATAACATAATTGCATTGCACATAACACAAAATGTACATATGAATCCATAATTTGATACCAATACACGGAAAGTCACAACATGACAAAGTAGCTGTAAAGCCATACTCTCTTAGTTCAATTGAGGGATCTATTTGTGTCCATAACTCGTTAGTGCAGAATGTAAGAAACACCTATACACAGTAATGAATGGAGATGATGATCCTATACTATAAGCAGCTGAAAATTTACTTCACAAACTGAAGTTGTTACTGTTATTTGTTCTGCGAAGTACACAGATATTTTCATAAACGTTAACACTTGACAGCACATAAAACAATTTGTTAATATTCTATCAATGTAACACTGGAAATGATGTTATAACTTACATGAGAACAACATCTGTATATATACAACAGCATATAGTTCATAAATAGAGAGTCTGCTCCATGTTTTTAAAGGTTTTCTGTGTAACAACGACGATAGGTGGCATCTCAAGTGGTGGGAGTGAACAGTGGACAAATAGTTATCTACGTTTTCGATAGGTGGCAGCATTAGGTAGAGACAAATGTCTTTAACAAAAGTGGCTACATACTCAATCACAGAACATTCGGGTGCAGTATTGTAGATGATAAGCATCAAATCTAATGGGTATTTGCAGATATATTTGACCATAGGGGAAGTGTCCAAATATTTCGCCACTATTCATCAACTGCAGAATGACATCGAGTATTGTGAGCATTAAAGGGTTAATTTTTAACTTTTTTCTACCAACCTATGGATGAATTTCTGAGTAACCAACTCCTTTAATGGGCAAATTCTCATTATATGACACTAACACCTGTAAAGTTTTTATCAGTCCACATTAATTTATTTCACACTGGAGATTAGACATGTGCTGAAGTACAAGAACCAATATACCAGTTATTATTTATGACTTGTCCTGCTGTAGCGAAGGCTGTCTTGTAAACTGACATCCCTTCCAATGACTCAATGGATTGCTAATTACTGTGGTTTTGCTGCAACACTTCCTTGCAGTACGCCTGTAGTTATTCCTAGTGAAGCATCTCTGTCCCTTGGAGAAGTTGTGCATAAAGTTTCTGTTTTCTTTCTTGTTCACTTCAAGAGCTGTATCACTGTTTATAGATTATAATAGTGAAAGAAATGAACTTGAATAATTTCTTGAAATAATTTTTTTCAGAAGTTGATGTACATGGAAATAATTTTAAGGAAACTGTTGATGAAATTTCAGTTTCTATTATTGATTTATATAGAACCAGTCATAGATACAACACAATCACATATACTATTATTGCAAACATCCTATGGTCCAATACTTTGTAGTGATACAAACCACACCAGGAGTGATGCATATGCCTATGTCTTCTTAATAACAAATGGTACTTGCAACTAAAAGTTATAAAATAACATATCATATTTAAAGACACAGACATTGTGTAACAGTTTTATTTTCATTTTGCACATGATGAGCTGTATCGAGGGATGACGCATGTCTTTAGCTTTGGATGAGGGTGCAGAAACTGTTTGAATCTGCAAATAAATATTCCACTGATCATCAGCATGCCTTGAAGAAGTGCAGACTTTCAAAGCATAGTTATATTAACAATGAATACATGCTTTCAGAGATCAAAAAGGTCCTGCTGCAGACTGTTGCTAACAGCTGGTTCTGTTGAACACTAATTGATACAACTTTGATTAAATTAAAACAAATTAAAATCACTGTGTCTCTAAGGGAAATGTAATCATGTAGTGAGTTAATCTATCTGTTGACATCTTCCAGTCAAGTCATGTATATTGTCTTGTGTACCATGATGGAAACAAATGTGTTCTGAGTTGAAACTTAGTTTTACTGCATACCTACTTGTTATTGTTGTTGTTGTTGTTGTTGTTGTTGTTGTGGTCTTCAGTCCTGAGACTGGTTTGATACAGCTCTCCATGCTACTCCATCCCGTGCAAGCTTCCTCATCTCCCAGTACCTACTGCAGCCTACATTCTTCTGAATCTGCTTAGTGTATTCATCTCTTGGTCTCCCTCTACAATTTTTACCCTCCACGCTGCCCTCCAATACTAAATTGGTGATTCCTTGATGCCTCAGAACATGTCCTACCAACCGATCCCTTCTTCTAGTCAAATTGTGCCACAAGTTCCTCTTCTCCCCAATTCTATTCAATACCTCATCATTAGTTATGTGATCTACCCATCTAATCTTCAGTATTCTTCTGTAGCACTACATTTCAAAAGCTTCTATTCTCTTTTTGTCTAAACTGTTTATTGTCCAAGTTTCACTTCCATACATGGCTACACTCCATACAAATACTTTCAGAAATGACTTCCTGACATTTAAATCTATACTAGATGTTAACAAATTTCTCTTCTTCAGAAATGCTTTCCTTGCCATTGACAGTCTACATTTTATACCCTCTCTACTTCGACCATCATCAGTTATTTTGCTCCCCAAATAGCAAAACTCCTTTACTACTTTAAGTGTCTCATTTCCTAATCTAATTCCCTCAGCATCACCTGACTTAATTCGACTACATTCCATTATCCTCATTTTGCTTTTGTTGATGTTCATTTTATACCCTCCTTTCAAGACACTGTCCACTCTGTTCAACTGCTCTTCCAAGTCCTTTGCTGTCTCTGACAGAATTACAATGTCATCGGCGAACTTCAAAGTTTTTACTTCTTCTCCATGGATTTTAAAACCTACTCCGAATTTTTCTTTTGTTTCCTTTACTGCTTGCTCAATATACAGATTGAATAACATTGGGGAGAGGCTACAACCCTGTCTCACTCCCTTCCCAACCACTGCTTCCCTTTCATACCTGTTGACTCTAATAACTGCCATCTGCTTTCTGTACAAATTGAAAATAGCCTTTTGCTCCCCGTATTTTACCCCTGCCACCTTCAGAATTTGAAAGAGAGTATTCCAGTTAACATTGTCAAAAGCTTTCCCTAAGTCTACAAATGCTAGAAATGTAGGTTTGCCTTTCCTTAATCTTTCTTCTAAGATAAGTCGTAGGGTCAGTATTGCCTCACGTGTTCCAACATTTCTACAGAATCCAAACTGATCTTTCCCGAGGTCGGCTTCTATCAGTTTTTCCATTCATCTGTAAAGAATTTGCGTTAGTATTTTGCAACTGTGACTTAAAAAAACTGATAGTTCAGTAATTTTCACATCTGTCAACACCTGCTTTCTTTGGAATTGGAATTATTATATTCTTCTTGAAGTCTGAGGGTATTTCGCCTGTCTCATAAATCTTGCTCACCAGATGGTAGAGTTTTGTCAGGACTGGCTCTCCCAAGGCTGTCAGTAGTTCCATACCTACTTAGGGATTGGAAAATATAATTTATATCCAAAAGGAGATTTAATGATCGTTCATATTCTGTGCATACATATAATTCCAAACTACTTGCAGAAGAATTTTGCAGTATGGTTCAATTTACTGAGAAAGCTATTGTGGTCTGAGATAAATGAGTTTGGTGCACATTTCAACAATTCTTTGACTGATTACTGTAGAAATTAGTAAATTTTACAAGAAAAAATGAATATATTTTTTCCAATCCAGTCTCTTTCTGATAAAATGTAGCTGCAAGTTCAACAAGGAATCATTTCAATAAATCACTTCATAAATATTGTTGTGGCTGATGTAGTCGTAACAAAAGTCTGAGCACCCAAATTCACACAATGGGGAATATCACGAGTTAGAAAAGTGGCTCTATTTGGATGTATAGAACATGCAGAGGACATAATTGTGTAGGCTTCCGTGGCCCGAGTCAGTCGACATAAAAGTTTTCTGGGTATGGTACCACGTCATAATGTAAAAATAACTACTGCTGCTGGAGAAAAACCATTGTTTCGGCCATGGTTGCAGTGACCATCTTCTGGGTCTAATGGTGCATTCTAGCTATGCAGTGTCCATTATATTTTTTTGTTACTGTTCACTGTGCATGACATTGCATCATAATTTTAAAAAGGTAGTTATTTTCATTGGTCACTTAAGGAAGAAGGAGAGGGAAATTTATTTTAATAGGTTATTGTGGTGGAGGGAGAATGTGACCTCTGTTGTCTATTGGCTCTTGTGTTGTGTACCATGATTGGTGGTCACTGTCGAATGAGAAGTTGGCTGCTGTTTACCAACTTCTGGACATCGGCTGCGCAGCGGCAGCTACTCACCGGTAGTGCTCATGCCTCATGTTGACAGTGCAGTCTGTTCGGGCTCTGATTGCTGGCAGCCAAGATGGGGCAAGCCTGAGTCCATCCTCCCTGTTCATGTTATTAGGGTTTTTAAGTATTTTGATGGCCTCTCTATCATACGTAGTCTATTATTTGATTCTTGCTGATTGTTATCAAAGAAAGCAGCAGTGTAAATAACAACAAATAGCAGTCTCTTGCTATTGTTTCACTAATGAGACAATTCCTTTCTTTTTTTATTGTAAGCTGTGGTAGTGCGCACAAAAGCAAGCCACGTCGCGAGTGGCGACAGGTTGTAAACACTCACTATCAGAATGTGACAAACAATGCATGACACGGTACAATAATGCATTTTCAGCTTAGAGTGATGTAAACACCTACAACAAAGAGAACGGCACTTATCAGATCAAGGCAAAATAAGCAATCGATTGAAACCAGACGAAGCACATGAAAAAGGAAGGGAACCCATATAAATACAGACTGACACATAGCAATGGCTACCTGGTAAAGCTGACCTGCTAAGCTTACATCTCGAACCAAACTACCGTAGCTGTATCTTCATCAATTCAACCTAAATTGTGTCCCATGTTACAATGGACCAAATTTGTTTCCATTTTGAGGTGCATTCTGAAACTTCCCTCTTTCCTTGAATTTCGAGTCTCAAATTTCAGGTGCGGCTTAGATTCAGGAATTTTTTTTTTTTTTTTTCCTTGATTTTGAGTCTCATTTTTCAGGTGTAGCTTAGATTCTAGTGTGGCTTAGATTCGAGTGCAGCTTAGATTAGAGTAAATATGGTACTCTCAAGTTACATTTTTGACAACCTTCTACATGAGAAGATAAAAAGAAGGTCCATCTTGTGTAGGTTCATTAAATAGCATGCAAATATATAAATAAATATTTGTAATAACTCCTACACATGACATACCTGTGTGGCAAAGATATCATAGGGGTGTATCATCATATCTGACTAACCTGACAGAAAATTGAAAGCTATACTATCAATTTTTTTACATACCCCAATTGAGATGGTGTGATAAAGATGTAAGTATTTGCACTCTCCCAATATTGTGTGAATTTATAATATGTGGAAGTCACAAGTTTTCATTCTCTTATTGAGCTACATACTAATCTCCACATTCTGATGTGAGGACTTGCATTTTTAAATGATCATTTTTTGAGAGGAAGTCAACATGAACAGAGAATAGCTGATACAGCCACACCGGCATTGTTGTACATTGTTGAGCAGATGATGTAAATATCAAGCCATACACCAAAACTAAAATGAATTAATGTTCAATCAATGTTCCAGAGCTGCCACAATGTTTCTTAATGTGTTTGAATCCATACCTGCATAAGTTCCTGGGGTTACAATTTCTGGTGCAGCTAAATGTGCATTAGCATAACTACATCAACTTTGAACAATTCACATTCTCTCTCACTAACCACCATACCAGGTGACCATGACAGGACATTGCCATTAGGATAGAGTTAGCACATTTGCATTAATTTAAAATAATTATACAATTCTGTAAATTTTCTATTTACTAATTGTTGTCTTTCTCTGTTTCATGAATAGGATATTATATTTTCATGATGAGGATGGAAACTACATGATTCGCAAAAGGTCAAACATTATCAAGGAGAATTAATTCTGGAAAGAGCAAAAAAGGCCAAGGAAAAGGTCAGAAAATTCACACTCCGTTGAATGTATGGCTCCACTTAGTAGCATCTCTGCCAATAGTGGCTGTAGTACCTTTCATAATACAATTCCCAAATTGAAGCATTCTCATAAAATATGTAGACATTTGGACAGAAAATTAATTATAAGGAGAGAAATATGTGCGTAGAATTGGTTTATGCTGACAATGCATTTTGATACATGTCAGCAAGGCACAACTAAATAAGTTTCGTAGTGGTATCATCATTACTACAAATAGAATGTTTCATTTTTGAAAGTATTCATTTATTTTGTCATTTTGCAAATTTTTTTTAAAAAAAAATGAGTACACAAGATAGACACATAGTTGCCAATCCATTGCCACGTAGCCAGGCACAAGATGTTGCTGACATGGGAGTGACAACAAATGAAATCAAAACTGAAAATGTCAGTCACAGTGATGACAACCAAATACATTTTTAAATAACATGGACACAGATGATAGTAATATTATCATTCAAAATAATATGATGACGACAATAGGTGCAGCAGGGTAACAGTTTTCTGTAGGGAGTATTTTTTCCCTGGTGAAAATGTGATGTGCAACAGCATCATTATTTGCCTGCCACACTTATGCCTAATGCAAACATAATTAGACTGGGTGCACTGTACACACCAGAAACGCCAATCACAATGAAAATGTTACAAGAATTATTTAAACAAAGCTTCTATGATATCCAGAATGAGTTTAAGGAACAAACACGTAAACAGAATATTGACAAAAAAATTTAATGATAGTTCAAAACAATGAAATGAAAACTTTACTGATTTTACAAAACAACAGACAGATAAGCAAAAGAAATTACTTCAACATCAAAAGAAATCTCTTGTTGCTTTCAAAACTGACACAACACAACAGTTCAATGACTTGGCGAAACATTTGCATGCTGATCTTTCAAATGAATTATTGGATAAACTTGTTAGCATGGGGAAACACCTAAAATCACAATCACTCACTGATTTGTCACAAGATATAAGTATTTTAAGATGAAAAGTGACACCAGCAGCTGAGACACAAGTATCTGATGCACAGACAAAAATGCAGTAGGAGCAATCTCAACTGTGCCAGTATATAAATAAACTTGCAGGTACCACTGACTCGTTGCAAACAGTGTACAAAGGTCTACCTGAACAAGTACAAGGCCTGTCATTGCAACTAGTTTAAATAATTAGTTCATGATGAAGCAGCAAGAAACGATAAATAAAGACATTAAAGAAATAAAGGCTAGAGCTGAGGCTTGTATGCTGGACCACGGCAGTACTCTGGCTCAGAAGGTAGTCCAGGAACACAAGGAGTATGTAGATGCAACCAAGGAAGTGATGAAGTTGCAAAAGCCAGATCTAAGAGCTGAAATAGATCAGAGGTTGAAAGCAGTGGAGGAAAAACCATGGATTAACACCATTAGCAACACTGAAAAGTAAAGAGAACATTCAGTCTCCAGCTATCAGGTGTGAACAGACAGGATAGATAATCAAAAAATCTATCCGCACTTGAACCCTAACATGTCAGGTGACATAGATTACAACTACACTCCTGGAAATGGAAAAAAGAACACATTGACACCGGTGTGTCAGACCCACCATACTTGCTCCGGACACTGCGAGAGGGCTGTACAAGCAATGATCACACGCACGGCACAGCGGACACGCCAGGAACCGCGGTGTTGGCCGTCGAATGGCGCTAGCTGCGCAGCATTTGTGCACCGCCGCCGTCAGTGTCAGCCAGTTTGCCGTGGCATACGGAGCTCCATCGCAGTCTTTAACACTGGTAGCAGGCCGCGACAGCGTGGACGTGAACCGTATGTGCAGTTGACGGACTTTGAGCGAGGGCGTATAGTGGGCATGCGGGAGGCCGGGTGGACGTACCGCCGAATTGCTCAACACGTGGGGCGTGAGGTCTCCACAGTACATCGATGTTGTCGCCAGTGGTCGGCGGAAGGTGCACGTGCCCGTCGACCTGGGACCGGACCGCAGCGACGCACGGATGCACGCCAAGACCGTAGGATCCTACGCAGTGCCGTAGGGGACCGCACCGCCACTTCCCAGCAAATTAGGGACACTGTTGCTCCTGGGGTATCGGCGAGGACCATTCGCAACCATCTCCATGAAGCTGGGCTACGGTGCCGCACACCGTTAGGCCGTCTTCCGCTCACGCCCCAACATCGTGCAGCCCGCCTCCAGTGGTGTCGCGACAGGCGTGAATGGAGGGACGAATGGAGACGTGTCGTCTTCAGCGATGAGAGTCGCTTCTGCCTTGGTGCCAATGATGGTAGTATGCGTGTTTGGCGCCGTGCAGGTGAGCGCCACAATCAGGACTGCATACGACCGAGGCACACAGGGCCAACACCCGGCATCATGGTGTGGGGAGCGATCTCCTACACTGGCCGTACACCACTGGTGATCGTCGAGGGGACACTGAATAGTGCACGGTACATCCAAACCGTCATCGAACCCATCGTTCTACCATTCCTAGACCGGCAAGGGAACTTGCTGTTCCAACAGGACAATGCACGTCCGCATGTATCCCGTGCCACCCAACGTGCTCTAGAAGGTGTAAGTCAACTACCCTGGCCAGCAAGATCTCCGGATCTGTCCCCCATTGAGCATGTTTGGGACTGGATGAAGCGTCGTCTCACGCGGTCTGCACGTCCAGCACGAACGCTGGTCCAACTGAGGCGCCAGGTGGAAATGGCATGGCAAGCCGCTCCACAGGACTACATCCAGCATCTCTACGATCGTCTCCATGGGAGAATAGCAGCCTGCATTGCTGCGAAAGGTGGATATACACTGTACTAGTGCCGACATTGTGCATGCTCTGTTGCCTGTGTCTATGTGCCTGTGGTTCTGTCAGTGTGATCATGTGATGTATCTGACCCCAGGAATGTGTCAATAAAGTTTCCCCTTCCTGGGACAATGAATTCACGGTGTTCTTATTTCAATTTCCAGGAGTGTATAACATGCAGCAGGTGCTGCCAACTTCTGTCCCTGCTGTACAGATGTAAGTGAAGGAATCCAGTGATTTTCATAAGATCCTTCTGGAATGCTTTGCCAAGGAAATGGGTCGGAGCACAGAAGATACACAAGTTCTGATCCATCACAGTACTAGAGACGTTGAGGCATGAAGCGATTAACCCAGTACCATGCAGCAGTAAACACTGAGGTCTCAGAAGATACCTCAGGAAGTACCTAAATAAATTCCATTACTGGAAAAGTTTAATATCACATCTAGATGTCCTAAAAAATTTGAAAATCCTACTGCCAGCTAACATACATGACAAATTACTCACCACTCCTAAGCATGATATAGAGAATTTTGTCTCAGTTCCCAATTTCATTGATCTTATCTATGAAGAGAGACCTGTGCAAGGACAAAGTGACAGCACACAGACAGACCCCATATGAACTAATGAACAACATGGCAGGAATGGCAATAACCATTGACATGGTTGGCAGCTCTATCCCCTTTGTAACAATACCAGCAGAATCCAGTCTGTTAATGGAAAGGAACCAAAATTCAAGTGAGGATATAAAAACAACCAAGGATAGAGCTTCAATTGGTCGGGATTTAATGGTCAGAGATGTTATAGTCAGCAAGCGTACAATGAGTTACCAACATGAGGCAATGACCCAAACAGCAACTGGCAAGGGCAGAATGCAACTGAGTGACAAAATAATCTGCCACTGTCTGACTATAACCAGTACAATCAAAGTTACATTTCGAACAGCCACCAGGAACAACAAAATTTTGAATCAAAAGCCATGCAAGATACTAACTGGCGAAACCAAACACATTATGTGCACATAGTTGATGTTTACCCTGATGAGGTGGTCAGTGCTCAGGGTCATTCAGACAACTTGAACCAGTCTTGATAGGTCCCTGTTTGGTGACCAGTAATAGGGTTTAGTTCAGGGAACTAGTGAAAAGCTGTTTTCATAGATATGACTACCATGGTGATGTCAAATATGACCACTGTCAGGCAGTTATTACCAACTACGTATATGGAAGCGAAGAAACAGTACAGGCAGTACCCAATGCACAAATATTTAGTTTAAGTATACCCATAGTACTGGACACTGGAGCTACCACAAATATAATTTCACAGGGTCTGTTTGATCAATTATGAACAGGACACATATCCATGATTCCAGCTCAAAATTTTAAAATCCAAACAGCTGTAGGGTGTACGTCTAAAAGCGTAAAATTTCAGGCATGGGTTCCTTTTAAAATTGATGTATTCCTTTTGCAATGCATTTTTCTTGTAGTTAAAATGCTAATAGTAAATTGCCATATTGGCATGGGCATCTTTAGGAAGTATCAAGCACAAACTGACATTGCTAAATGGAAGTGTCACTTCACTGTGAATGACCAACAATATTCAGCAGACCTGGTAAAATCAAACGCCAGAGAAAGAAAACACAGGGATGACTTTTGAATACAATTCTACCATCATATTTGTAAACACACAGAGAATTGAGGAATCATAGGAAGAGGATAGGCCCCATGATCATGCATGTCAAGGTGAGTGAGTCAATGTGTCTTATAGAAGAACAAAATGAAGAACTGCAAGAGCTTTTAATATTTTATGCTCATGTTTTTGAACCACACCATGGCATAATCAAAGGATACAAATATAAAACTGAATGTACCCTCATGAAACTGTCTGCTTTTTGTCTTATCCCATTCCATGTACCGAGGAGGCTGTGAGGAAAGACAGCAATAGAATTCTAAACTGGGAAATAATACAACCATCCTTACCTCGATACTGTAGCCAAATTTTGGCCATCAGAAAATCAGTTGGTAGTGCCCCCCTCATGCTAATGCATGTGCCTGTCAGGATGTTGTTGTTGTTGTGGTCTTCAGTCCTGACACCGGTTTGATGCAGCTCTCGATGCTACTCTATCCTGTGCAAGCTTATTCATTTCCCAGTACTTACTGCAACCTACATCCTTCTGAATCTGCTTAGTGTATTCATCTCTTGGTCTCCTTCTATGATTTTTACCCTCCACGCTGCCCTCCAATGCTAAATTTGTGATTCCTTGATGCCTCAAAACATGTCCTACCAACCGATTCCTTCTTCTAGTCAAGTTGTGCCACAAACTTCTCTTCTCACCAATCCTATTCAATACCTCCTCATAAGTTACGTGATCTACCCACGTTATATTCAGCATTCTTCTGTAGCACCACATTTTGAAAGCTTCTATTCTCTTCTTGTCCAAACTAGTTATCGTCCATGTTTCACTTCCATACATGGCTACACTCCATACAAATACTTTCAGAAACGACTTCCTGACACTTAAATCTATACCCAATGTTAACAAATTTCTCTTCTTCAGAAACGATTTCCTTGCCATTGCCAGTCTACATTTTATATCCTCTCTACTTCGACCATCATGTTATTTTACTCCCTAAATAGCAAAACTCCTTCACTACTTTAAGTGTCTCATTTCCTAATCTAATTCCCTCTGCATCACCCGATTTAATTTGACTACATTCCATTATCCTCGTTTTGCTTTTGTTGATGTTCATCTTATATCCTCCTTTCAAGACACTATCCATTCCGTTCAACAGCTCTTCCAAGTCCTTTGCTGTCTCTGACAGAATTACAATGTCATCGGCAAACCTCAAAGTTTTTACTTCTTCTCCATGAATTTTAATACCTACTCCGAATTTTTCTTTTGTTTCCTTTACTGCTTGCTCAATATACAGATAGAATAACATCGGGGAGAGGCTACAACCCTGTCTCACTCCTTTCCCAACCACTGCTTCCCTTTCATGCCCCTCGACTCTTATAACTGCCATCTGGTGTCTGTACAAACTGTAAATAGCCTTTCGCTCCCTGTATTTTACCCCTGCCACCTTCAGAATTTGAAAGAGAGTATTCCAGTTAACATTGTCAAAAGCTTTCCCTAAGTCTACAAATGCTAGAAATGCAGGTTTGCCTTTTCTTAATCTTTCTTCTAAGATAAGTTGTAAGGTTAGTATTGCCTTACGTGTTCCAACATTTCTACGGAATCCAAACTGATCTTCCCCGAGGTCCGCTTCTACCAGTTTTTCCATTCGTCTGTAAAGAATTCGCGTTAGTATTTTGCAGCTGTGACTTATTAAACTGATAGTTCGGTAATTTTCACATCTGTCAACACCTGCTTTCTTTGGGATTGCAATTATTATATTCTTCTTGAAGTCTGAGGGTTTTTTCACCTGTCTCATACATCTTGTTCACCAGATGGTAGAGTTTTGTCATGACTGGCTCTCCCAAGGCCATCAGTAGTTCTAATGGAATGTTGTCTACTCCCGGGGCCCTGTTTCGACTCAGGTCTTTCAGTGCTCTGTCAAACTCTTCACGCAGTATCGTATCTCCCATTTCATCTTCATCTACATCCTCTTCCATTTCCATAATATTGTCCTCAAGTACATTGCCCTTGTATAAACCCTCTGTATACTCCTTCCACCTTTCTACCTTCCCTTATTTGCTTAGAACTGGGTTGCCATCTGAGCTCTTGATATTCATACAAGTGGTTCTCTTCTCTCCAAAGGTCTCTTTAATTTTCCTGTAGGCAGTATCTATCTTACCCCTAGTGAGACAATCCTCTACATCCTTACATTTGTCCTCTAGCCATCCCTGCTTAGCCATTTTGCACTTCCTGTCGATCTCATTTTTGAGACGTTTGTATTCCTTTTTGCCTGCTTCATTTACTGAATTTTTATATTTTCTCCTTTCATCAATTAAATTCAATATTTCTTCTGTTACCCAAGGATTTCTATTAGCCCTCGTCTTTTTACCTACCTGATCATCTGCTGTCTTCACTACTTCATCCCTCAGGGCTACCCATTCTTCTTCTACTGTATTTCTTTCCCGCATTCCTGTCAATTGTTCCCTTATGCTCTCCCTGAAACTCTGTACAACCTCTGGTTCTTTCAGTTTATCCAGGTCCCATCTCCTTAAATTCCCACCTTTTTGCAGTTTCTTCAGTTTCAATCTGCAGTTCATAACCAATAGATTGTGGTCAGAATCCACATCTGCCCCTGGAAATGTCTTACAATTTAAAACCTGGTTCCTAAATCTCTGTCCTACCATTATATAATCTATCTGATACCTTTTAGTATCTCCAGGATTCTTCCAGGTATATAACCTTCTTTGATGATTCTTGAACCAAGTGTTAGTTATGATTAAGTTATGCTCTGTGCAAAATTCTACAAGGCGGCTTCCTCTTTCATTTCTTACCCCCAATCCATATTCACCTACTATGTTTCCTTCTCTCCCTTTTCCTACTGATGAATTCCAGTCACCCATGACTATTAAATTTTCGTCTCCCTTCACTACCTGAATAATTTCTTTTATCTCATCATACATTTCATCAATTTCTTCATCATCTGCAGAGCTAGTTGGCATATAAACTTGTACTACTGTAGTAGGCATGGGCTTTGTGTCTATCTTGGCCACAATAATGCGTTCACTATGCTGTTTGTAGTAGCTAACCCGCACTCCTATTTTTTATTCATTATTAAACCTACTCCTGCATTACTCCTATTTGATTTTGTATTTATAACCCTGTATTCACCAGACCAAAAGTCTTGTTCCTCCTGCCACCGAACTTCACTAATTCCCACTATATCTAACTTTAACCTATCCATTTCCCTTTTCAAATTTTCTAACCTACCTGCCCGATTAAGGGATCTGACATTCCACGCTCCGATCTGTAGAACTCCAGTTTTCTTTCTCCTGATAACGACGTCCTCTTGAGTAGTCCCCGCCCGGAGATCCGAATGGGGGACTATTTTACCTCCGGAATATTTTACCCAAGCAGACGCCATCATCATTTAATCATACAGTAAAGCTGCATGTCCTCGGGAAAAAATACGGCTGTAGTTTCCCCTTGCTTTCAGCCGTTCGCAGTACCAGCACAGCAAGGCCGTTTTGGTTAATGTTACAAGGCCAGATCAGTCAATCATCCAGACTGTTGCCCCTGCAACTACTGAAAAGGCCACTGCCTCTCTTCAGGAACCACATGTTTGTCTGGCCTCTCAACAGAAACCCCTCCGTTGTGGTTGCACCTACGGTACGGCCGTCTGTATCGCTGTGGCACACAAGCCTCCCCACCAACGGTAAGGTCCATGCTTCATGGGAGGTGGTCTGATAACTTGGAAGAACAACTTCTAAAATTCCATAACTCTATGAACCTCACTATAGTAGCTCTGTGACCCTCATACTGGCAATTTGCACTACATGAAGATATCTGTAAGTACAATGCCTTTGCATGTGGGGGTAGAAGCTAGGGGTTCTACGTTCTCCCTTTTGGTTTAAACATCAGTGCAGGTGTATTTATTTCTGCTTTATATCAAGTCTTAGAATGTGAATTGTTAAGTAGAGTAACTTTGTGTGCTGATAATTTACTAATTGCTACCCCCATATGGTCAGAACACTTAAGGCTCTTGGCTCAAGTCTCGTATAGGTTTTCAGAATATGGACTCACAGCCAAGCTAATGAAATCACATTTCAGTAAGGAAAGGGTTAAATTCCTTGGACATGTAACATCACCTCAAGGCAAACTTCCAGGCAAAAGGAGCTTCATGCAATCAAACAATGTCCTCAAAATAAGAAACAGTTGAAGGGATATCTCGGATTAATATATTTCTTCAGAAAATTTTTACCACAGCAGCTTTTGAATACTGATGCTCCATTGAATCTTCTACAGAAGTACCATCCCTGGTTATGGACCGAGCAATGCCAAACTGATTTTGACAATATTCAAAAAGCTCTTTTGAATGCCAACATCTTACACCATCCCAACATGACCAAGGTTTTGTCTGTGTACAGACGCATCCTCCCAAGGGCTGGACACTTGTTTATTCAAAATTAGTGATACAAATGGGGAGCTTATTCCCAAGGTAATTAGTTTTGCTATTAGGACCCTACCTGAACCTGAACAAGCATGTTCCATAACTGAATTGTAACCTCTTGCAGTAATATGGACTTTCAAAAGTTTGAACACTACCTGTGAGGAAAGCATACTAAGGTGTTCAAATGGTTCAAATGGCTGTGAGCACTATGGGACTTAACATCGAAGGTCATCAGTCCCCTAGAACTTAGAACTACTTAAACCAAACTAACCTAAGGACATCACACACATCCATGCCCGAGGCAGGATTCAAACCTGCGACCATAGCAGTCTTGCGGTTCTGGACTGAAACGCCTAGAACTGTTCGGCCACTGCGGCTGGCAATAAGGTGTATTGTGACCATCAGTCTCCGCCCTTCCTTCTTACTTGCAAACTCTTACACAGGAGTTTTGCTAGGTGATGTTTGTATTTACAGGAATTTGGTTTTGAAATTGTGTATATCACAGGTAATAAAAACATAATTGCTGAAGCCTTGTCAAGGCATCTACAAGGTCTAGACAAATTCTTGGAATTCATGGAGACCACTTCAGAAATCAGGATTTTGTTCATGAAAGATAAAACAGCCATACTACATTAGGACATCTAAAAGCATGGAGCAACTAATGCAGAATCATCCCAGAGGGCAAAATGTATGGCAGAAACTCTTGCAGAGCAACGATGGCAGGCTGAAAACTTTCTTTTGTGATTTACCAACGTGTATTGTTTCACCAGCACCACCCAGAGCAGAGCCAGTGGTGTGTTTCTTTACCAGAGGATCACAATACCTATCTTATATTACACCCTCACAATGTTTAGGACACTGTCACATCTCCAAGTGCCTTAGTAAGATAAGCAATTATTGTTACTACACAAATTTAAGATGAAAATTTCTGCAGGTAATAAAGAAATGTGTTGTGTGTCAAAAGGAAAAGCATACTGATAGTCAAAACTAATTGCACTACTCTAAATATTGCCTAAAAGGCCCTTGGAGATGCCCTTGGATGCAGCTGGACCATATCAACAAGGAAAAGGAGGTATAAAGTATTTTGTTGCTCTATACAATGTTTTCTCCAAGTATGTCAAATTGAATGCTGTGTGGTTAGTGACTGGGAGCACCATCATCAGAAGAATTTCAATGGATTGTCGATCCAGATTAGGCATGCTGGAAATACTTACAATGGACAATGTGTCATACTATGCAGGCAACTGTTAGGAAGAGTTCATGAACACACACAACATTCAACAAACAACGGAAAATCCAGGATGGAGTGTAACAACACCAGAGAAGGAAAGCTGCTACTCACCATGTAGCAGAGATGCTGAGTCACGGTAGGCACACTGCAATATGGTCTCAGCTCTCTGAGACTGCAGATGTGTCTGCAAGTTGCATTTTTATATATATATATATATATATATAAAAATAGAGGGAAACATTCCACGTGGGAAAAATTATACATAAAAACAAAGATGAGGTGACTTACCGAACGAAAGCACTGGCAGGTCGATAGACACACAAACATACACACAAAATTCGAGCTTTCGCAACAAACTGTTGCCTCATCAGGAAAGAGGGAAGGAGAGGGGAAAACGAAAGGAAGTGGGTTTTAAGGGAGAGGATAAGGAGTCATTCCAATCCCGGGAGCGGAAAGACTTACCTTAGGGGGAAAAAAGGACAGGTATACACTCGCACACACGCACATATCCATCCACACATACAGACACAAGCAGACATCATATTTGTGTGTCTGTCGACCTGCCAGTACTTTCATTTGGTAAGTCACTACATCTTTGTTTTTAGATATATTTTTCCTACGTGGAATGTTTCCCTCTATTATATATATATATATATATATATATATATATATATATATATATATATATATATATATATATGTGTGTGTGTGTGTGTGTGTGTGTGTGTGTGTGTGTGTGTCTATATACTGCTGACAAAGGCCTTAATGCTGAAAGCTTTAATTGTGTGAATCTTTTTATTGTGCCTATCACAACTCGGCATCTCCGCTATATGGCGAGTAGCAACTTTCCTTCTCTGGTATTGTTACACACCATTAAACATATACTTGTATCCAGGTTTCACCAAGAAACAAGTCCCATAGGGAGAATACTCAAGAAATTTAACAGATTTATCCGGACTTACAGCCCTCAAAAACACATACAGTGGATCAGGTACATTACCCCATTCTAACAAGTTGTTAACAATCTCACACATAGCTCAACCAGCTTTACACCTGTGGAATTACTGTTCGACAAAAGACAAGTAGACAGTTGGACAAAACCTGTATCCAAGGTCCCTAGGAAGGAAATATTGCTTGAGGAGAAAACACATCAGGCACTGGTTAGCATTGAAGATGAAGCAGAATACAGAAAACGATTGGATGATAAGAAATTAGGATGCACTGTAGAGTACAATGTAGTACAACAAGTACTCCTCAGGACTCATCCAAAATTGGCAAAGTATCGTAAGTTGAACAGCAAGTGGCAACTGCTGTACACATGTTTATCAAAAACTCTTCACCTCAGAGCTTATAGGCTAATATACTTCAACACTGGTAAGGAAAAAGGCATCTACCAACACAAAGATTCATGTGAATTTGTGCAGTAAACAAAATTTGACACTGATCAAGCATGGCTGGAAGCAACGTATATATGTGTATATAAGAGATGACATCCTTTCCATTTGAATACACTGTTTATGATTCAAGTTAATATTATGAAAAGATTTCATTTTGCCTGTTTCATGTGTGTTGCCTTATCAGGATGTAAGTTTTAGTTATATATGATATTCATTGTATGTTTATTAGCCACAGAAGCTCAGGAAACATTACCCTCCCCAAGCATGACAAATTATTTAATTTGACATTGTACTATTTAAACATGCAGTAGGCATGCGATTGAGGCACAGCACATGGAAATGGCAAAGTGGAGTAAGGAAAGAACTGTGCATGTACAGTAGCTAGCTTCAGAGTTGACAACTTCCGCGCATGTGCACAGCACAGCATAAGCAAATGGAACACTGCCAGATGATGATCGTAGCTTAGTAAAGAAATGCCAAGCCATCTACGAGGGCTATTCAGAAAGTAGGGAACATTTCTGTCTGATGCTGCTAGGCACGCGCTGATCACTTATATTTTGATATGTGTGCACTTGGCAGATCAGTCGGCATCCATCCATGACAGTGGAAACATCTCTGAGCAGCTGGTTTTTTTTTTATATTCAAATTTGAAATGCGTGCTGCAATTGAAAATCCCGCCAGCTGTGAGGTGCGGTCTGTGATACAATTTTTGTTGGCAAAAAACCTAAAACCCATAGAAATGTATTGTGAACTGTGCAAAGTATATGGAAACAATGTAATGAGTGAATGTTCTATCTGGAAATGGTGCATTCCATATAAAAATGGCTGAACCAACATTCATGATGTAGAGAAGAGTGGATGCCCGAGCATTGTGACTGACTATCTTGTCGCTAAAGTTGATGAAATGATTCGTGAAAACCATCGCTTCACAATAACGAAGCTTTCACTTTCTTTTCCACATGTTTCATGGACTTTGTTGTCTGAAATTGTCACTCAAAGGTTAGGCTACCACAAATTTTATGCATGATGTGTGCCCAAAATCCTTACAGAGCACCATAAAGAACAGCAAATGGGGGCAACATTGACTTTTCTGAAGGCATCGCACAAACACAATGATTCATTACTGGATTGAATCATAACCAGTGATGAGACTTGGGTGAAACATGTCAATTGTGAGAGAAAATTACAGTCCATGGAGTGAGGGCACACAGGGTCCCCCCAAAAACCAAGAAAATGTTTGGAAACCTGGTCAGCAAGGAAGTTGATGGCGACAGCGTTTTGGGATAGGCAAGGTGTGCTTCTTACTGATTTTCTCAAATGTGAAGCAACCATAAATTCTGACCGGTACTGTCAAACTTTGCACAACATTAGAATAGCAGCTCAAAACAAACGCTGAGGAAAGCTGACATCCAAAATTTTGTTTTTGCATGACAATGCCCGACTGCACATTGCAAACCGCACTAAAGAACTCCTTAATGCATTCAAATGGGGAAATTTTCCCTCATCCATGCTACAGCCCCGATCTTGCACCAAATGACTTTCACTTGTCTCCCAAGATGAAGAACTGGCTTGCAACACAGTGCTTTGAAGACAATGTGGAACTCCAGGTGGGTGTGACTCACTGGCTTAAGTCTCAGGCAGCAGGATTTTATGACAAAGGTCTTTCAAAGCTTGTCCACTGCTATGATAAGTGCCTCATTGTGTTTGGTGAATATATGGAAAAGTAGTATGTCAGTCACTCTTTCAGATGTATATAATAAAATGCATTTCTTGTACTTATTTTTTTTTCTTTAATGCCAAAACGTTCCCTACTTTCTGAACACCCCTTGTATATTTAGAGTAAATTGTATGATGTGAGTTTACTACTAAGTAAATAAAAAATCTACACTACAGAACTAAACTATGATAAGAAATTAGGAAGAACTAAGCTAAGGAATATATACACAGAGGATGAAGTAGACACTATCTACAGAAAATGACACATGTACATGGTATTGTCATTTATGCAAGTGGCTATTTACACACTGCAGGAAAGGGGATATCTACATGAGGAATGAAGGAATGTAAACTAAGTCTTCAATATACTATGAGAGGTAGGATTGTGCCCTGCCAAAGATAATACTTTTCTTTCCAGGTGCAAAAAGGTAAGTTAAAATGACAACCACAGTATGAACACATGTGCTCTTACAACCCATAAAAAGTTGATAAGGAATGAGCTGATACTGATAGAAATTGAATATATGTATATTTAAAGTGTGATGCATTAACAGTCAGTGAGCAACTATGCACTCAGTTTTAAGTTAGTATTTAAGTGTCCTTTCAGCGAACAATGAAGAGTCATGTCCTGGCTAAAATAGGCAACAAAGCACTTAGGTGTTTGGTACCAAACCACAAGGGCCACACCAAAAATAAGTAATTATATGTGTGAGTGTGACGGTGTTGATTTGTGCATGAAAAAGCTACAGAATGCCAGATTTATAATGAGGCTGAACTTAGGTCTTGTGCTACCAAAAAAAAAGTAGTCAGACCAAGCATTACAAGTTCATGTGACTGAGAAGAGCACCAAGCAAGAGATATTACAGTACGTTTGCACATGAACACAAATTGTCTGAACATTGTTTTACACTTGTTCCTTGCAAAATTCTCCTAGAGATATATTAATGTACAACACAGTACAGAAGAGTGATTTCAAGTAGCAAAAGCGAGTATAAATCACCGACACTGAAGTACACTGTTCACAGTCAATGATGACACATGTATAACACAATATTGTACTGTCAGGATGTCTTAGTAGATAGTAAACATGAAGTAAGTGGATTAACATGAGTAGATAGATAGTCATGAAATGATGTACTCAATAGTTCACTCGTCATGAACAAAGGATTGCAGCAGTAAGGTAAAAATGAATGCTTCTTCCTGTCCATAACATTTCCTGTATACCAGTAGACACCTCCTAGTAAACTTGTCAGATGTGTACCTAAATATAGTTATATAGGTTTATCACAATTTTATGTTATGAAGCTTTCTTTCCTTAGCATCTATAACAATTTATATTCATTCAGGTGCAATGTATGAACACAAAATTCTTGCACATCTTGTGATAATGTTGTATGCAAATATTTTGTCAATACTAGAAAATAAGATTGAAAAAATGACAACCTGTGTAATGTTAAAGTAAGATATGACTATGAATACAAATTGTTCACAAATTAATATTCAAAATGGTAATGCCCAAGAGCAAAATGTGAGAAAAAAGATAATGTAAAATCTGAAAAATTTTATGTGACATAAAATCACAAGAAATGTACACAATATTAACATTGGAGACTTGCCTTGTACCCATTCAACAAGTGTCCTCAGGAAGCTGAGATTGTGAGCAGGTTCAACCACTGAAACATATGGATTATGACAGGATAAGTGCCTGGGTGATAAATGGTGAACCTCCTTGCAAAGCATTGATGGTTTGGTTTCATTATGCACAAGCCTCAGCACAATACAGTTCAGCAATGGGATAAATACTTTTATTGACTTTGGGTAAATGAGTGAAATTGTAGCTCAACTTAACTACAGCATTAACGAACTCAACTGCACATGCAGAATATGTCATGTGAGGTGTGTGCACTGGACAATGCCATAATAGCAGTGGCTAGCTTCCAATAATCAAACTACACTGTGAAAATTGTAAAGCGTACATTAAATGAAATTAGGTATATATGTTATGTAATAACACATTCTGGGAGTAAATGAGGTAAACTTGGTGATGAATAAAGCTCTCAGTACCCTGACAGACCAAGATTTTAAAGTACAAAAAAAGGTGCAAATAGAGTAATGCACCACCATTGCATACTGCCATCCAGTCATATGGATTGTGCCAGTATACAGTGGGAATGGGGGCAGTTGTGTAGGTTCTTTAAACAGTTTACTCACATAAATGTATATCCATGATAATTCTTGTCCACGCCACCCCATGCGGCAAAGATATTGTAGGGAGGTGTGATTATATCTGAGTAAGCTGACAGAAAATTAAAAGCTATAGTATCAATTTTTTATGCACCTCAATTGTTTTTTCACCAATCTTGGTACCTGTCAGTCTTTTGAGCTGGTGCAATAAAGACATATGTACTTGCACTCTCCCAATATTGTGTTAATTAAAAGTTATAATACACTATGTAATCAAAAGTATACAGACACCCCCCAAAACATAAGTTTTTTATATTAGGTGCATTGTGCTGCCACCTACTGCCAGGTACTCCATATCAGTGACCTCAGTTGTCATTAGACATCTTGAGAGAGCAGAATGGGGTGCTCTGCGGAGCTCATGGTCTTCGAACATGGTCAGGTGATTGAGTGTCACTTGTGTCATACATCTGTATGCAAGATTCCCAAACTCCTAAGCATCCCTACTTCCACTGTTTCCAATGTTACAGTGAAGTGGAAATGTGAAGGGACACATACAGCACATACAACACAAAAGCGTACATCCAAACTTGTCTGTTGACTGAAAGAGATCACCGATAGCTGTAGAGGGTTGTAATATGTAATAGGCAGACCCCTATCCAGACCATCACACAGGAATTCCAAACTGCATCAGGATCCCCTGAAAGCACTATGACAGTTAGGCGGGAGGTGAGAAAACTTGGATTTCATGGTTGAGTGGCTGCTCATAAGCCACACATTACACCAGTAAATGCCAAATGACACCTCACTTGGTGTAAGGAGCGTAAACATTGGACAATTCAAAAATGGAAAAATGTTGTGTGGAGTGACGAATCACAGTACACAGTGTTGCAATCTGATGGCAGAGTGCAGGTATGGCGAATGCCTGGTGAAAGTCATCTGCCAGCATGTGTGGTGCCAACAGTAAAATTTGGAGGTGGTGCTCTTATGGTATGGTCATGTTTTTCACAGAGGGGGCTTACAGCCCTTGTTTTTTTGCATGGCACTATCACAGCACAGGCCTACATTGATGTTTTAAGCACCTTCTTGCTTCCCACTGTTGAGGAGCAATTCAGACATGGCGATTGCATCTTTCAACATGATCAACCACCTGTTCATAATGCACGGCCTGTGGCAGAGTGGTTAAATGGCAATAACATCCCTGTAATAGACTGGCCAGCACAGAGTCCTGACCTGAATCTTATAGAACACCTTTTGGATGTTTTGGAATGCTGGCCTCATGTCAGGCCTCACCAACTGACATCGATACCTCTCCTCAGTGCAGCACTCTGTGAAGAATGTGCTGACATTCCCATAGAAACCTTCCAGCACCTGATTGAACATATGTCTGCAAGAGTGAAAGCTGTGTTCAAGGCTTAGGGTGGGCCAACACCATATTGAATTCCAGCGCTACCAATGGAGGGCGCCACGAACTTGAAAGTCATTTTCAGCCAGGTGTCCGGATACTTTTGATCACATAGTGTATGTGGAAGTCCCAAGTTGTCATTTTCCTATGAAGCTATATCCTAAACTCCTCATCCCGTCGTGACAAGGACTTGCATTTTTAAATGGACCTTTTTGGAGAAGTAAACATGAAAACAGAATAGCTGATGCAGCCATGCCAGCATTGTTGTACGTTATTGGGAAGACAAGCTAAATATCAAGCTGTACACCAGAACTCAAAGGAATTAATCTTCTATCAATGTTCCAGAATTGCCTTAACATCTCTCAACTGGCATGCATTCATACTTACATGCATTTCTGGACTTGTAATTTCTGATGTGGCTAAACTTGCATTAGCATAACTAAGTCAGCTCGGAACAATTCAAATTATCTCTCTCCCTTACCAAGAAGGTGCAGAATTGGCAGTCCTTTATAAGCAGGACTTCAAAAACTGGGCAGATTTCTCACAGCAAGATAAAAATAAATACTTGTAGGAAGGCAAACAACATAAGCTAACTCTAGAATTACTAGATCATGGTCAATAAACCAAAAAATAAAGGTGGTTTAGAAAACATTTTGAGAGGCACGTGAATCAAAGTAAATTTGTAGATGAACCTATCAGTAAAAGGCATCTTACATGAGAAGACTGCTGGTATATGTGAGATAGAAAATTATTGGAAGGGTGTGGTCAAAGGTTAGTGCTATACTGAGCTATGTAGAGCAGTTAGATATTTGGAACAAAACTAGAGAAGATGACAGGTTTAGAAACAACAGAGAAGCATATGTTAAGGAAGGTAATTCATAACAAATGAGGAATACCCATAAAAGCAGCCAATACAGTCAGGTTAAAAGATAGAACCCTGATACCTGGGAAAAAAGATATAGCATAGACCAAGTGAACCCTTCTTCATATGAAGAATGGTGGACCAGATAAATGTGATACTGGTCAGTAAGGTTTTTTATACTTTTTTATCCCTGTTCTGGGCAGTAGATTTGTGGCTTTTATTTACTGGATGATTGAGATAAGTCTTTGCTGATAAGCTAATCAAGTAACAGTAAACAATTTATTTGTGTAAAAAAAGGTAACGTGCTATTGCCATCAACTTGGACAGTCAAACGAAGATAAATAGTGATCAGAGTTAACTATTCTAACCTGAACTTGGGCTATTTATGATGACAGGTCTGAGGGAAAATTGTGTGCTGACAGAAAATTGTGTGATAATAAGGTCTATTTTGAATAACACTGGGCATTCTCTTGTATTTGATACCTGGGGAATGAATGAAGAGCAAATCTTTTCTAATGTGTTATGTTAGGCATAACTGGGAGTCACTTCCTACAAAGGGAGAGGAAATACAGACCAAAAATAAGTTCTGAAGCAATAATCTTGATAAACATAAATATCTAAAATTTGCTAGGCAGTTACGATGTAGCTGGTATCTTTATTGAAAAAGCAAAATATTATTAAAAAGGGTTCATGAGGATGCAGAAGAAGAAACCACTGAAGCATTGGCATCAAAGGATCAGGCATCAGTTTCATGTGGAGGCCTAAGTGGATGCATTTACAATGGTTTTTGGGACCATGGGCTGAAGTGACCATGTGGGTGTTGTGTTAATCATTTTTACATTAAGTGAGGAAGCAAGTTCATGTTTCAGCACTACCTAGGTGCTTTTATACCAAGAGTTGCTAGGGTATACCACTCTGAACATGGTGGTGTAACACAGCTTCACATATGATAGATTGGTATATTGCATTGCAAAGATCTTGAATATTACACAGGTTCAGAAATGGAAGTTCTGTATGACGCACGGTTATGTTCAAAGAGTGGGTATCGAGTGACTAGAGGATGCAGTGCGGTGGTGGTGTGCAAGACTCACACATCCCCTTCATCATTGGACTTACTTGGAGGTGCTTTGCCGATCTTCTTTTCAGGATAGTTGGCTGCAACAATCTGCCCAACTTCTTCTCCGAACATATGATGCTGTTTGGAGGAATTTTCTCTACTCTTAAAATGATTGCATACATTCAAGATACTTTTAAGTCAATCATACTATATTTCACTTCCACAAACTGAACACCACATAACAGTTTTCACATAAATGAATCACATTTTGTAAGCCCCATGACTTGCGGTCTGTCAGAAACTATTATGCACTTTTACAATAAATACAGTTCCAAAAACCTCTCAAGGTTCTTGCAAGTCCACCATCCACAAGTCTAGAGAGTCAGTAAGTAAGTAAGTAAGTAAGTAACAAAAAGTGTCTTTTCTTTTCTTTTACATAATTCAACTGTTCACAATAATGACTGACGTAGCACCATCACAGAGTAAGGCGTGCTTACTCCTTGTGCTGGACATGTAACTTCTGTGATGAGCGCAGTAACCACTTGCCTGCATTGATCAACTGTCCACCTTGTAGCATTCTCTTGACACACGTCCACCCTGCGCATACAGAAAACCAGCACGAGGTAGACATTCTCCCTCCCATCTCTCAAGCTCGTATGTAAAATACTGAGTGTTTGAGATGGTGGAAAGCTAGAATTTGTGTCGAAATTCTCAAGGCACTACATATTTTGTTGCCCTCCAACCATAAAACACACACACACACATACACACACACACTGTCTTTGAGATCGAATACCATTTTTGCCTCAATATGAGTACTCTGGGAAATGTGCCCCATCTTGGATTACCTTTTCAGATAGCCCTGTTGTCATCATTGCAATAATCATGCAAGAAGATATATCAAAAGCAAAGTTAAAGAGTAATGCTTACAAGCTGATAATTCTTGGCTTTGTTGCAGTGTTCTAAAATACAAGGTGACCATAAAGTCCCTTTACAGCTTCAAAATTTTATTACAACGGCAATTGATTGGAATCACTGTTTACTAAAGTTTTTATATATACTATAATTTTATGTTTTAGATAATCTGTTGATGGAAGGAACTGCACCTCTATAAAATGGTGATTCCTCAAGAGAAGGCACAATTTGTGTCCTGGTTTATTGAGACAAAATTGGATGTCAGACTCAACAAAACTTCAGAACAAAGTATGGAAGAGATCCACCATCGCACCCTCCAATCCATGCATGCTACAAAAAATTTATGGAGACAGGGACAGTGTTGGATAAAGGGAGGAGCAGGCGACCTAGATCATCTGAGGAAAACATTGATCGCATTTTAAATGTCTTCACTCGTTCACCTAGGAACTCTATCCACACTGCTGCTAGACAGTTGCAACTACCACGTTCAACTACGCATAAGGTCCTCCACAAGAACTTATGGTTGTGTGCTTACAAAGTGCAACTGTTACAGATACTCAAGCCAAATGGCAAGCCAAAATGGACAGAGTTTGCACTCAACATGATGAAACACCTTTTGGCAGATGAAGCATTCCTCAAGTGAGTTTGTTTCAGTGACGAGGCAAATTTTCACATTTCTGGGACATTAAAGAGACACATTATGAGAATCTGGGGATCTGATCACCCCCTTGTAACTAGGGATAGTTCAAAAGTGAATGTGTGGTGTGGAATCATGTGCAACCAAATAATTGGTCCATTTTGCTTCAACGAGCCAACAATTACTGCAGATGTTTACCTCGACACATTGGGGACTGCATGTTCGTAGGTTCTTCAATGAAACATTTCCAGGCAGATGGATTGGGAGGGATGGGCCAATTCCTTGGCCACTGCGTTCACCAGATATCACTCCCTTGACTTTTTTTTTATGGGGGTATGTAAAATATATCTTGTATCAAACACAGATACAGGACACTGCTGACTTGAAGCAAAGGATTTGAAATGCCATTGCAATCCCTGATGACACTATGCTACAGCGAACATGGCAAGAAATCAGGTACCATCTTGATGTGCTTTGTGCAGCTAAAGGTGCCCATATAGAGATCTATTAAACACTGTCAAAAATCACTTTTATAAACACTGATTACAATAAAAGAATTGTTGTTAAAATATTTCAACAACTGCAATTGAAATAAAATTTTGAAATTAGATACACAACTGCATGAAAATAATTTCTCACCAATGCAAAAAGAAATTATATTATCTATGTTATTTACACAATAAGTGAATAATCTAGTGCAAGAGGCATTTATCTGATCTTTATGTACACAACTTTCACTGAACATTCTAACTAAAAGACAAAAAGCATAATAGAACTGGCTGGTTCTATGTATCACATAGAAGCTAATGAACTGTAAGAGTGAGTACTGCTGAAGTTCACCTTGCAGTCATGCTATGAATATGACCTAGAATTGGAGTCACAAACAATGCCGGTCAAGTTTAGGCTTGTTCTGCGCACCTACATCAGTGTTCAGTAGTGTTCTGAACACTCTGCTGTGAATGCTTTAGCTAAGACGAGCATTAAACATGATTGTAGTGAGTTTTTTAGTGAATTAAAATTCCATTTGATATGAGTTGTCATAATTAACTGTGGTGATGAATAATAGCATAAGCAAGTGAGAAACATAATTTTCAGGATATATGCTTTCCTCAAGCAGAAAACCGTGCATGCATTTACTGCAACTGTCACTTACAATTGCCAGCAATGCAATCTGCATTCATGCCTCAACATGCACAAATTGCCTTCGTTCATGGATTGGACTACAGACCCACATCCATGAATGATTTATCTGGAAGTTTACAATTACAATTAAAGGACAGCAACTTTACTTGCGCATTATGCATAACATTCTACCATTCTGATGACTTAAAGTGTGAATGTGGGTGTGGGTTATTCTGATTTATTTCCCCAAACCACATTCCACTTCTTTACGAGGTGACTAACTTGGAATTTTGCAGCCCCTCTTCTCAATGGGATAGTTGGCTGCTGGAAAATCTCTTGGTTTCTTCCCCATTGAATAGAGATAGGCACAGCCTCTTTCTACTTATAAAATGAGTAGACATACAAAATTTACTTTTTGTCAGTTAACGATGTGTTTGACTTTCATGCACAACATAATTCACACTTTCAACATACATTTGCATTTTTCTGTAAGCACCTCGTACTGTCGAACATTAGAAACAAAATGAGTTACAGTTAAAAGAAAGTTGGCTTGAGTACCATGACTTTCTTAAAATGAATTAGATAATACATCTTGCCTTTACCAAGGCTGAGTCAGGAGTCTATATGAGTACTTTTTTAACTGTTCTTGTTTCACATAACAATAGTCAATGACACAAGAAACACAGAGCGGCATACAAACTCCATGGTTCATCCTTACACACACACATGAAAACCTCTATGGATTGTCCGACAGGTACTTGTTGATGCCGTTCGACCCCCACATCTACTTTCTTCCCGCGACTTTATTTTAAACCTGCATATACAAACATTTGATGGGCTGTAGGTAGGATTTTACCACCCCACATTCTTATCTAGAATATCATTTGTTGGAGATGGCAGAAGACTGAGTGGTTCTAGAATTTACACAGAAATTCTCAAATCACTACATATCCCCCCCACCCCCTCAGATTGAACACACAATATTTTATACATAATCATTATGCAAATAATATCACTCATAATAACATTTCATATCTTAACAGTATACATTTTGTTTACATATGTTTATATACATATCCCTCCTTTCCATAACAATTCTCTGTCCTCTCTGGAACAATCTTTCCCTCATTGTTTTTCTATTATTTTCTTATTTTACTTTGTTATTAAGACATGAGCACTTATTTACTGTTTCAGTCAGCTTTACTAATATTTATTAATTGTGGTGACTCTTTTTCTTTTCTTTATTTTTTTCAATTGGAAACTTCAGGTGTTTAGGACACATGAGTAATCTTTCTTCTGTTCTGATCTTTTGTACTGCCTTTTTCCTAGTATGTACTATTTTCATTATTTGTAACATGGAGGAACTCTGGGTGAAGTGAAAGTGTTCTTTTGACACTTATTTACTTCCACAAAACATAATAATGCTAGTCATTCATAGAATTTACATTTTCCGGAATAACTCCTATAAAATATGTGACTTTTGTCATGATACTGTCCTCTTTTCCTAGGATCAGTACCTATTCCATGCTTGTGGGATGACCATATGAGAGCATTTCCTCTTTCCATTCTGGCAGGCACGAGCCTTACAAAACATCTCCATTTTTTAGGCCACAGATCGTCCTATCTCCACCTAGGTATGTCTGCCCTTTATACTTAGTGAATGCCAGGAATGACCCACCTTATCTTTTCTGAGTAGGCCTCACAGTTCATTACCATAATTAAGTATCTTCTAGTAAAGCTATAAATCTATTTTAAACTTCGCATTCATTCTTTAATATATCATTCACTCCCTAGAGTCCTCCTCTACTTACCAACTTCTATACTTGCAATAGATATTATGTCTATATAGACTACTCCCCCCCCCCCCCCCCCCCCCCCATGAACCATGGACATGCCATTGGTTGGGAGGCTTGTGTGCCTCAGCAATAGAAATAGCCGTACCGTAGGTGCAACCACAACGGAGGGGTATCTGTTGAGAGGCCAGACAAACATGTGGTTCCTGAAGAGGGGTAGCAGCCTTCTCAGTAGTTGCAGGGGCAACGGTCTGGATGATTGACTGATCTGGCCTTGTAACATTAACCAAAACAGCCTTGCTGTGCTGGTACTTCAAACAGCTGAAAGCAAGGGGAAACTACAGTCGTAATTTTTCCCAAGGGCATGCAGCTTTACTGTATGGTTAAATGATGATGGCGTCCTCTTGGGTAAAATATTCGAGAGGTAAAATAGTCCCCCATTCGGACCTCTAGGGGCGGGGGGTGGGAGGGGGGGGGGGGGACACTATGGGGACTACTCAGAAGGACGTTGTTATCAGGAGAAAGAAAACTGGCGTTCTACGGATCGAGGCATGATATGTCAGATCCCTTAATTGGGCTTGTAGGTTAGGAAATTTAAAAAGGGAAATGAATAGGATAAAGTTAGGTATAGTGGTAATTAGTGAAGTTCAGTGGCAGGAGGAACAAGACTTCCGGTCGGGTGAATAAAGGGTTATAAATACAAAATCAAATAGGGGCAATGCAGGAGTAGGTTTAATAATGAATAAAAAAAATAGGAGTACGGGTAAGCTACTACAAACAGCTTAGTGAACACATTATTGTGGCCAAGATAGACATGAAGCCCATGCCTACTACAGAATTTCAAGTTAATATGCCAACTATCTCTGCAGATGACAAAGAAATTGATGAAATGTATGATGAGATCAAAGAAATTATTCAGATAGTGAAGGGAGACGAAAATTTGATAGTCATGGGAGACTGGAATTCAAGAGTAGGAAAGGGAGGGAAGGAAACATATTAGGTGAATATAGATTGGGGGTAAGAAATGAAAGAGGAAGCCGCCTGGTAGAATTTTGCGCAGAGCATAACTTAATCATAGCTAACACTTGGTTTAAGAATTATGAAAGAAGGTTGTATACATGGAAGAAGCCTAGAGATAGTAGAAGATATCAGATAGATTATATAATGGTAAGACACAGATTCAGGAACCAGGTTTTAAATTGTAAGAGATTTCCAAGGGCAGATGTTGACTCTTAAACACAATCTATTGGTTATGAAGTGTAGATTAAAACTGAAGAAACTGCAAAGAGGTGGGAATTTGAGGAAATGGAACTTGGATAAACTGAAAGAACAAGGGGTTGTAGAGAGCTCCAGGGAGAGCATTAGGGAGTGATTGACAAGAATGGGGAAAAAATACAGTAGAAGAAGAATGGGTAGCTTTGAGAGACGAAATAGTGAAGGTAGCAGAGGATCAAGTAGGTAAAAAGACAAGAGCTAATAGAAATCCTTTGGTAACAGAAGAGATATTGAATTTAATTGACAAAAGGAGAAAATATAAAAATGCAGTAAATGAAGGAGGCAAAAGGGAATACAAACGTGTCAAAAATGAGATCGGCAGGAAGTGCAAAATGGCTAAGTGGGGATGGCTAGAGGAAAAATGTAAAGATGTAGAGGCACATATCACTAGGGGGAAGATAGATACTGCCTATAGGAAAATTAAAGAGACCTTTGTAGAAAAGAGGTCCACTTGTTTGAATTCAAGAGCTCAGGTGGAAACCCAGTTCAAAGCAAAGAAGGCAAAGCAGAAAGGTGGAAGGAGTATATAGAGGGTCTATACAAGGGCGATGTTCTTGAGGACAATATTATAGAAATGGAAGAGAATGTAGATGAAGATGAAAGAGGAGATATGATACTGTGTGAAGACTTTGACAGAGCACTGAAAGACCTAAGTCGAAACAAGGCCCCGGTAGTAGACAACATTCCATTAGAACTACTGACAGTCTTGGGAGAGCCAGGCCTAACAAAACTCTACCATCTGGTGAGCAAGATGTATGATACAGGTGAAATACCCTCAGATTTCAAGAAGAATATAACAATTCCAATCCTAAAGAAAGCAGGTGTTGACAGATGTGAAAATTACCAAACTGTCAGTTTAATAACCCATGGCTGCAAAATATTAACAGGAATTCTTTACGAATGGAAAAACTGGTAGAAGACAACATCAGTGAAGATCAGTTTGGATTCTGTAGAAATGTTGGAACACATGAGGCAATACTGACCCTATGACTTATCTTAAAAAATAGATTAAGGAACGGCAAACCTAGGTTTCTAGCATTAGTAGACTTAGAGAAAGCTTTTGACAATGTTGACTGGAATACTCTCTTTCAAATTCTTGTGTCTTGAAAAGAGGATATAAGATGAACATCAACAAAAGCAAAATGATTATAATGGAATGTAGTGGAATTAAATCGGGTGATGCTGAGGGAATTAGATTAGGAAATGCAATGCTTAAAGTAGTGAATGAGTTTTGCTATTTGTGGAGCAAAATAACTAATCATGGTCGAAGTAGAGAGGATATAAAATGCAGACTGGCAATGGTAAGGAAAGCATTTCTGAAGAAGAGATATTTGTTAACATCGAGTATAGATTTAAGTGTCAGGAAGTCATTTATGAAAGTATTTCTATGGAGTGTAGCCATGTATGGAAGTGAAACGTGGACGATAAATACGAGGTGCGGCTAGAAAAAAACCGGACTGATGCTGGAAAAAACATTTATTTACAATTATTTACAATTTCATGTTATCTCCTTCAATGTACTCTCCTCCTCGGTCTCTACACTGCTCCATACGAATTTTCCACTGTTCATAGCAATGCTGCAGATCATTTTCGGTAAGTCCATACATTACTTCCGTCGCTTTTTCTTTTACTGCTTCAACAGTCTCAAATCTAGTTCCTTTCAAAGCTGACTTGACTTTAGGGAAAAGAAAAAAGTCACAGGCGGCCAAATCAGGTGAGTAGGGTGGATGATCTAAGACGAGAATGTTGTGTTTTGCCAAAAACGTCTTCACTGACAACGCACTGTGAGCTGGGGCATTGTCTTGGTGAAGGATCCGTGACTTTTTTCTCCACAAATCGTTCCATTTTCTCCTTACTCGCTCATGTAGGGTAGCCAGGACGCTAATGTAGTAATGCTGATTCACTGTTTGTCCCTCTGGTACCCAATCAATGTGCACAATCCCTTTGATGTCAAAAAAACAATCATTTCGATTTTGACATTCGTGCTTTTTTTTGTCGTGGAGAACCAGGAGTTTTCCAATGCATCGATTGGCGTTTAGTTTCGGGATTGTAAGTAAAAAACCACGATTCATCACAAGTAATAGCATTTTGTAAGAAGGTGGGATCACTTTCAATGTTTTCCAGGATGTCAGAACAAATCATTCTTCGGCGTTCCTTCTGTTCAATTGTGAGACACTTTGGAACCATTTTTGAACACACTTTGTTCATGTTGAAACTTTCATGAAGAATCTGCCTAACACTTTCCTTGTCAACTCCTGTTAACTCAGACACTGCTCTGATTGTTAAACGGCGATCTTGTTGAACAAGTTTACCGATTTTTTCAATGTTTGCATCAGTTTTTGCTGACAATGGTCTGCCAGTGCGAGTGTCATCACTGGTGTCTTCGCGGCCATCTTTAAATTGTTTAAACCACTCAAACACTTGTGTTCATGATAAACAATCATCGCCGTACACTTGTTGTAACATTACAAATGTTTCACTTGCAGATTTTCCTAGTTTGAAACAAAATTTGATGTTAACACGTTGTTCTTTCCGTACACTCAACATTTTCCGACGCACAGACAAAACGTCAACTACTTAAAACAAATGCCACGGGTAGACTGAGTGCAGGAGGCAGATGAAACTCGAGCAGTAGGCGGAGCGAGAGTCACGTGACAGGCCACGCGACTTTCAGCCTTATTGCATTCGTTTTATTGTTTCACCAGTACTAGCCCGGTTTTTTTCTAGCCACACCTCATAGTTTAGACAAGAAGAGAATAGAAGCATTCAAAATGTGGTGCTACAGAAGAATGCTGAAGATTAGAGGGGTAGATCACATAACAAATGAGAAGGTATTGAATAGAATTGGGGAGAAGAGAAATTTGTGGCACAACTTGACCAGAAGAAGGGATCGGTTGGTAGGACATATTCTGAGGCATCAAGGGATCACCAATTTAGTATTGGAGGGCAGCGTGGAGGGTAAAAATTGTAGAGGGAGACCAAGAGATGAATACATTAAACAGATTCAGAAGGATGTAGGTTGCAGTAGGTATTGGGAGATGAAGAAGCTTGCACAGGATAGAGTAGCATGGAGAGCTGCATCAAACCAGTCTCAGGACTGAAGACCATAACAACAACAACAACATGACCTTTACTGTAAATATCCTTATAACTAAATTGCTTACTCAAGATTCATTTGGTACCTGCTATTCTCAGTGTAATCCTCTTCTTCTGCACCATAACGATGTACTGGTCACTGAAAGAAAAAAAAGCTTACTTAAAACTAATTAATTTTTTAGCTGGATGGCCACTGATACAATTGGTCAGTGCATACACCCACAGATATTTCCATATTTTGTTTAGATTCACAGACATTCATTTATTCTATTACCCTTTATGATCACTTTCCCTGCAAAGAAAATTATATGATATTTCTTACAGTATTTTGTCGTTCGTCCTTAGCATACATGTCTCATACAGTTTTTCATAATGCTTCCTTTTGGTTGTAAATGTGTTTTATATAGCTTAGTATTTAATTAAATCTCTGTGTACATATATCAATATGTTCCTTAGTTCTTAGACAGTAGATGTATTTATGTAGTATTTCTGTTTACTTTATATTTAAGATAGGTACACATTGCATTCCTTTTTTGGCTGCACCTTCAGCCAGTCTGTCGCATATGTGCACAGGTCAATGTCTCCTCTCCTGCTACTGATGTCAGCACATATTGTTTAGTGCGTGACAGCTGAGCCATAAGCTAATTTCATTTATACTTTCGCTTTGAAGGAAGTGGTGTGTGTTGCTTCTCATTGCTTATAATTTTTATGCCTATACGTACAAATTAAAAGAATTACTTATGTCTATACACTTTACTTTATCTTGACATGCACTATAGAAGAAAAATTACACTTAGACTTATGTACACTATGTACAATTATCTTCTGAAAAAAAATGTTACCATGCTTCATCATTTTATAAAGGATTTTATATCTTTGTGAGGGTAGAGACCCTTGTCTCTTCCTGTTTTTTCATAGGCTAATCTGAACGTCCCAGGATATTGTATTTTGGGAATTACATATGGTCCTGAATAGAATAATTTCCACTTCATATTCAGTTTACCAAATTTTGTCGATTTAGGGTGAGTCCATAAGAGGACTCATTGACCTTCAAAAAATTGTGAACATGTTTCAGCTCCTTGTTATAAATTTTCCTTCTACACTTGGCATTGTTTCCTAGATTAACTATGGCTTGTTTGAGTTTATCTTGTAATGTCATTTCTCTAATGGGTACCTCTGATATGGGGGACAACCTTTCATTTGTTTGGTTTGTCTGGAACATCAATTGATTAGGTGTGAAATCTGTTGAAGAATGTGGAAGGTTATTGACAACTCGCATGGAAGGAGCTACATATTCTACCCATTGGGTATGTTTGTGAGGGGTGTATGTCCTAATAAACTGGTTAAATTCTTTAAAGACTCATTCAAGAGGGCTTGCTTCTGGGTGAAAAAAGGTTACTAATATGTGCTTTATGTCCTGTGAGGTCATAAATTGTTTCCACTTCCGCCCAACAAAACATGATGCATTGTCAGTTATTAGTACCTTTGGTTTACCTACTATTCTCGAATAGTCTCCCTCAATTCTTTTTCTGATATTTGTGGCTGTTACATTTGTAATGGCATACATTTTGTTATGTTTCAAGAAAATATCATGTAGTGCTACTACGTATTTTACTCCTCCTTTACATCTTGTACATGGACCAGCTATGCCCAGGGATACAATATCTTGAGGGTTTTTTGTGAGTATTGGCTGTAGCAGCTCAGTATATTTTGACACGTTGGACTGTTTTGATTTTTGACATATTGCACACTTTCTTAATACCTGTAGGACTCATCTTCTCAAATTTGGAAAATAACAAAGTGTTGCAATTTTTGCAGCACATTTGCTCACTCCATAATGTCCCCATATTTCATGTGTGTGTCTTATAAATTCATTGATATAATCTTCCAGCATACACATGTTGTTGTTGTTGTGGTCTTCAGTCCTGAGACTGGTTTGATGCAGCTCTCCATGCTACTCTATCCTGTGCAAGCTTCTTCATCTCCCAGTACCTACTGCAACCTACATCCTTCTGAATCTGCTTAGTGTATTCATCTCTTGGTCTCCCTCTACGATTTTTACCCTCCACGGTGCCCTCCAATGCTAAATTTGTGATCCCTCGATGCCTCAAAACATGTCCTACCAACCGATCCCTTCTTCTAGTCAAGTTGTGCCACAAACTTCTCTTCTCACCAATCCTATTCAATACCTCCTCATTAGTTACATGATCTACCCACCTTATCTTCAGCATTCTTCTGTAGCACCACATTTCGAAAGCTTCTATTCTCTTCTTGTCCAAACTAGTTATCGTCCATGTTTCACTTCCATACATGGCTACACTCCATACAAATACTTTCAGAAACGACTTCCTAACACTTAAATCTATACTCGATGTTAACAAATTTCTCTTCTTCAGAAACGCTTTCCTTGCCATTGCCAGTCTACATTTTATATCCTCTCTACTTGGACCATCATCGGTTATTTTACTCCCTAAATAGCAAAACTCCTTTACTACTTTAAGTGTCTCATTTCATAATCTAATTCCCTCAGCATCACGCGACTTAATTTGACTACATTCCATTATCCTCATTTTGCTTTTGTTGATGTTCATCTTATATCCTCCTTTCAAGACACTGTCCATTCCGTTCAACTGCTCTTCCAAGTCCTTTGCTGTCTCTGACAGAATTACAATGTCATCGGCGAACCTCAAAGTTTTTATTTCTTCTCCATGAATTTTAATACCTACTCCGAATTTTTCTTTTGTTTCCTTTACTGTTGCTCAATATACAGATTGAATAACATCGGGGAAAGGCTACAACCCTGTCTCACTCCTTTCCCAACCACTGCTTCCCTTTCATGCCCCTCGACTCTTATAACTGCCATCTGGTTTCTGTACAAATTGTAAATAGCCTTTCGCTCCCTGTATTTTACCGCTGCCACCTTCAGAATTTGAAAGAGAGTATTCCAGTTAACATTGTCGAAAGCTTTCTCTAAGTCTACAAATGCTAGAAACGTAGGTTTGCCTTTTCTTAATCTTTCTTCTAAGATAAGTTGTAAGGTCAGTATTGCCTCATGTGTTCCAACATTTCTACAGAATCCAAACTGATCTTCCCCGAGGTCGGCTTCTACCAGTTTTTCCATTCGTCTGTAAAGAATTCGCGTTAGTATTTTGCAGCTGTGACTTATTAAACTAATAGTTCGGTAATTTTCACATCTGTCAACACCTGCTTTATTTGGGATTGGAATTATTATATTCTCCTTGAAGTCTGAGGGTATTTCGCCTGTCTCATATATCTTGCTCACCAGATGGCAGAGTTTTGTCAGGACTGGCTCTCCCGAGGCCATCAGTAGTTCTAATGGAATGTTGTCTACTCCTGGGGCCTTGTTTCGACTCAGGTCTTTCAGTGCTCTGTCAAACTCTTCACGCAGTATCTTATCTCCCATTTCGTCTTCATCTACATCCTCTTTCATTTCCATAATATTGTCCTCAAGTACATCGTTCTTGTATAAACCCTCTATATACTCCTTCCACCTTTCTGCCTTCCCTTCTTTGCTTAGAACTGCGTTGCCATCTGAGCTCTTGATATTCATACAAGTCGTTCTCTTCTCTCCAAAGGTCTCTTTAATTTTCCTGTAGGCAGTATCTATCTTACCCCTAGTGAGACAAACCTCTACATCCTTACATTTGTCCTCTAGCCATCCCTGCTTAGCCATTTTGCACTTCCTGTCGATATCATTTTTGAGACGTTTGTATTCCTTTTTGCCTGCTTCATTTACTGCATTTTTATATTTTCTCCTTTCATCAATTAAATTCAATATTTCTTCTGTTACCCAAGGATTTCTATTAGCCCTCGTCTTTTTACCTACTTGATCGTCTGCTGCCTTCACTACTTCATCCCTCAGAGCTACCCATTCTTCTTCTACTGTATTTCTTTCCCCCATTCCTGTCAATTGTTCCCTTATGCTTTCCCTGAAACTCTGTACAACCTCTGGTTCTTTCAGTTTATCCAGATCCCATCTCCTTAAATTCCCACCTTTTTGCAGTTTTTTCAGTTTCAATCTGCAGTTCATAACCAATAGATTGTGGTCAGAATCCACATCTGCCCCAGGAAATGTCTTACAATTTAAAACCTGGTTCCTAAATCTCTGTCTTACCATTATATAATCTATCTGATACCTTTTAGTATCTCCAGGATTCTTCCAGGTGTACAATCTTCTTTTATGATTCTTGAACCAAGTGTTAGCTATGATTAAGTTATGCTCTGTGCAAAATTCTACAAGGCGGCTTCCTCTCTCATTCCTTCCCCCAAATCCATATTCACCTACTATGTTTCCTTCTCTCCCTTTTCCTACTGACACATGTACCATTGATCAAATTTTTCATGTTTCTTATGAAACAAAACGCCCTTGTACTCCTGATACCATTTACTTACCTTTCCACCTTCATCTTGCTTAAGGTTTTGCATGATTTTACTCCATCTGCAATCCTGCTGTTGTATAATTTTCATCTGCTCCCAAAACATATGGTAATCAGACTGTTGTGTTGTACCTTGCATTAATAACATTTTGATTTCTGCATATTGCTCTGTTAATTCAATAAATTCCTCTATACCTAGTGGTAGCCCAGACAAGGCATCTGCAATAACATTCTGACTTCCTGTAATATACATCATCTCATAATTGAATTCTTGCAAATATAGACACCACCTAGCTAATCAGTGGTGTAATAGTTTACAGTAAACTTTGGTATTCTTGCGCCACAAAAAATAGTCAGACTTTTTAAATGCCCATATTATCACTAAATTTTCCAATTCTGACACAGAGTAAGACCTTTCTGCTTCTGCTACTAGCAAAACTGATGATATTGGGTACTTCCTTACCTTCTTCCTCTCACATCTGGAATAAGCATGCCCCCAGCCACTGATATGAAGCATCTGTGCATAGGCAAAAACCCTTGGACATGTCAGGGTGGCTAAGAATGTTTTTGCATTTACCAATGCCTACTTAATGTTATTAAAACTCCTCTTGACACTTACCATCCCATAACCAAAGCCTGTTTTTTCGTAACAAGTTGAGCAATGCATCACTGTTAATCAGTTGTTGTGGTACGAATTTATGAAAAAAATGAAGCTAGTCCTGAAAAGGCTTTTGGTTATTTTACATTCCTTGGAGCTGGGCAACTGTGTATGTCATCAAGGTTTACCAGATCAAGTAATACACCTTCTTCTGACACAACAAGTCCTAAAAATTTGACTTGCTCCTTCCCAAAACTAGACTTTTTTAAATTGGCTGTTACTCTGCAATCTGCAAATCGCTGAAGTGCCTGTTCAATGAGCCTGGTATGTTCTAACCAAGTAGGTGTGACTATTATCTGGTCCTCTACATAGACAGTGACTTTGCTAAGCAATTCTGGTCATGAAACCTTGCCCAATGCAGATATAATCACTCCTGCACTAATGTTCAATCCAAAAGGTAGAACACAGAATTCGTAAATTCTCCCCCACAAACAAAAGGTGTAGATTTTCAACTTACTTTGTAAAGTTTTATTTACCAGTAGGACATATTGAGGTCGAGTACACTGAAATATTTTGTATTGTAAAACTTTAGAAGCTATTCATTCAAACTGCCTGGCCTTATGCATACCGATATTATAATCTTATTGATACCTCTAGCATCTAGAACTAATCTTACAGAACCATCTGGTTTGCTTACTGGTAATATTGGACTACAATAGGGTGAAAATGAAGGTTGTATAATACCCCATTTAATCATACAATTGATCTCTTCCCTTACTGCCTCTCATTTTGCCCATGGAATAGAATATGACACTACACAAAATGTCTCGTATGAGTAGACTTCAAAAAATCATAGTTTTTCATTAGTCCTGGCTCCTTACTGAAAACATTGGCATACTTCAGTAACAAGTCAGAAAGTTCTTGTCATTGGATATCATTTAGTATATGTGATTCACTTAGTTTCTGCTCTACCATTTCGTAACTAACCTCAGCATTCGCTTCTTGCTCAGTATCAAACTCGTTTGTAAAATATACAGTTGGAAAGGAATATTGTACTACAACATTTGATTCTGGTTTGTTTTTCTTACTTTCATCAGGTATTTTGACTAACTCAATAGAAAAGATTTGATCCTTCACATGAAAGTGGCATTTACCATTACCTATGTCACTCTGTGTTTTGTACATTCTAAACATGTCCATGCCAATAAGACAATTAACTATGAGTTTGTCAGTTATAAGAAAGTTGCAGTTCACTGTAAAATGTTTAATTTGTACAGTAATAAGTGCTTGATCCTTAACCAATTTAGTCTTACTGCCTGTAGCAATTTGCACTTTGCAATGTTGTACAGGAAATGTTGGGAATTTGCCTCTCTTATGCAATTCACAAAAAAATGCATTTGGCATTAGGTTGGTAGTTAAACCTGTATCTAAAATTAACTGTGTGTCAATGTTAAATATTTTCACTTTAATGATTGCTTGTACTTGTTCTTCCTTGACTTCATCTACTATATCTAATTCATACTGATACAAATCATCCTTGATGTCACCTCGTTTATCAAATCTTATGAAACATGTTTGTAGTTCTGCCTTTCCCCCACTCCCTGAGAGGTCAATAGCCTGGGGATTAACTACGACTGGTTGGTGTTTTCCGACTTAGAGTTCATTACCTGGAGAAATTTCAGTGAGTTGCACTGTGTGTGTTCTTCGCAAATTTGCGTCATTAGGTGCTGTGCAGTATATTTGCTTCCCAAATGCCAGCTGCAGTACAGCATAAGGCATGGCATTACTGCCGTGCATCGGCCAGTGCTGCAGCTGACAGTTTCTATTCATATTGTCGGAGAAGAAGGCGAGCAGTGCAGTCGCCGTAGTGTAGTGGTTATGATACTGGATTGTTGCAAGGAGGGTTGTGAGTTCAGAAGCCACCTGATCTGAAACATTTTAATTTCTATATTTGGTTCGAATACATTCTAGAAGTATCCACAAATGGCAAGAATCATTGTTCTGGAATGTTCTGTAGCTGCATATATAATGTATGTGTTCTGGCCAGAGGGAGTTAGCTCCTTGCTCTTGTATGTGCAAGTGCTGAATAAACCTTCGTTAAGTGAAGTTAGTGTTCATCATTCATATACTTACACCGTCCTCTACATGACATTATACTGGTGGAGGTGCTGGGCATTGGAACTTGTGACACCGCACATTATCAACGACACAGTGGCTCCCATCAGGCCATGACAGAGCCACCGTTTATGTGGCGAGAAACCGGAGTTCCAGTCATATTCAACAGATCGCAATATATTGGAGACAGAAGAAGAAGAGGATGTCATGATGACAGCAACTGTGTACCACCACATGAGACATCCTTCCGGGTTCTCTGGTGATGATGGCCAAGTTTCAAACAAATGGCTGAAGGTATATGAGCGTATAGCCAAATTTAACAAATGGGATGACACCGTGTGTTTGGTTATCGTATTTTTCTACTTGGAGGGCACTGCCAAGCAGTGGTATGAGAACAACAAGGAGAAGTTCACAAGCTGGCGGATATTCCAGGTGGAACTGCACAAATATTTCAGCGACATACAATGACAGAAGTGCAAGGCTGAAGATAAATTAAAGTGGAGTGCACAGTGTCCAGGAGAAACAGCAGCATCCATTATTCAAGACATCTTGGAGCTGTGTAAAATAGTGGATCCTTGAATGAAGGAGGAAGATAAGGTTGCACATCTCACGAAGGGTGTTGCTGAGGACATGTATCAAGCCCTACTCCTGAAGGAGGTTTCGACAGCAGACGACTTCATAAAATGGTGCCAGTATGTCAAGACAATGCACCAAAAAAGAATTACACACGAGAAGTTTGAACGGCTTCCAAATGTCGTATTGATGTCTGTGATGGTGGAAGAAATTGATTTCACAAGTGTTGTTAGTCAGATAGTGAGAGAGGAAGTTCAGAAGGCACTTGGATTGCACGGCGGGCAAAAAACTGAGATGCTTCAAGAGGTCATAATGGAGGAAGAGAAACAAACATTGAACCCAATCTCTCGTCCTTCATTTCCCTTTAAAATGGTAAAAAAGTCAAGACCCAAGTGAAGTTACATTCCTACAATGCTACATGATGAACGTGTTTGGGCACCACAGAAGACTGATGTCTGGAGGACCCAGGATAATGTACCAGTATGTTTCCACTGCAGATAACCGGGGCATGTGGTGCACTATTGTCGAGAAAGGTAGTGGATAATTGATGATGCCTACGCCAGAAGACAGCAGACCGATCTTAGCTGACACCAACTCCAGGACGATGAAGATGGACAAGAAGATGTGGGTGCAGGACAATGTTGGTCACCATCACCACAAGCTAGTTGCTGAAGAGGACACTCGCCAACATGCTGCTCAAGTTCTCCATCGCCGTTTAGAAGCTCCAGCTGATCACCTAGCTGCCACAAACTGGAAAACTAAAGGGTCAACCTTCCTTGGAGGTGAGGCTGCCGAAGAGAAAAATCCTCCACCGTCAATCACTACAAAAATGACAGGAAACTATGTTGATATCCTCATGGATGGATGACCAGTCCAAGCTCTTGTGGAATGGAAAATGCACATCAAGTGTGTGGAGACTATGTGTGCTGGATGAAGTGATCATTCCTGCAGTCAGCACTACAAAGGTAGCTGTCATGTGTCATGCCACGCACCAACCCATGGATCTTGTAGTGAAATGTAAGAGAAGCATACCGCTGAAGAATAACTTGGTCATCCCAGCCTCTGTCATCTCGTTTCAGAACAGATTTGGTAAATTGTGGATAGTTAACTGTTGCCGAGAACCACAGATCCTTCCAAGATGCATGTGCATATCAAACGCTGAGTCGTTAATTGCAGAACAGCTGGGTGTCACAGAATCCTCCCATGCCGAGTCTGTGGGCGAAATTAGCACTATCACTATGAGACAAGATCTTATAGCTCAACTATCACCAGATCTCACTGAGGAACAACAGAAGAAGCTACTTGCCATTCTTCACAAGTTATCTGAATGCTTCAATCCACAGGCGAAGAGCAAAATAGACAAATCGGTGGTGAAGCACCAGATTAGCACTGGAGACCATCAACCAATAAGTCAGAGAGCATACTGTGTGTCAGCAATGGAACATCAAATAATTCATGATGAGGTAGAGAAAATGATGAAGAATAACATCATTCAGCCCTTGCAGAGCCCATGGTCACCACCAGTGGTTCTCGTCAGGAAGAAGGATGGCAGTTGGCGCTTTTGTGTTGATTACACAAAGCTTAACAAGATAACTAAAAAGGACGTTTACCCTCTTACACGAATTGACGATACACTACATTGTCTGATGGGGGCTAAGTTTTTCTCAGCCATGGACATGTACTCGGGATACTGGCAAATGGAAGTAGATGAGGCTGATTGTGAGAAAACTGCATTCATCACCCCTGAGGGCCTGTATGAATTTAAGGTAATGTCATTTGGTTTGTGTAATGCACCAACAACTTTTGAACGAATGTTGGATAATCTTCCAAGGCACCTGAAATAGACGATGTGTCTTTGTTATTTAGATGACATTACAGTGTTCTCAGAGACATTTGATGAACACATAAAAAGACTGAGGGCTGTTCTTAAGTGTCTCCAAAAAGCCGGACTGAAACTTAATCCAAGGAAGTGTCTCTTTGGAACAAAATAAATCAAAATACTTGGGCACCTTGTGTCAAATGAAGGTGTGTGGCCAAACCCAGAAAAACAGAATTTCCTAATCCTAAAAGTATTAGAGATGTGAGAAGCTTCCTTAGATTGTGTTCTTATTACCATCATTTCATCAAAGACTTTTGTATCGAAACCAGGTCACTCCAAGAGTTGTTAAAAGCCGATGCTAAATTTATCTGGAGTGGTGCTCAACAAATTCTTTTGATGTGCTGCGAAAATCTCTGACGACTGACCCTGTACTTGGTCTGTATGATGAGAGAGCACCTACAGAACTACACACAGATGCCAGTGGGTATGCGATCAGTGCTGTTCTGGTGCAGATTTTGGATGAAAAAGAGAAGGTTATAGCCTATGCTTCTAGGACACTTACAAAAACCGAGAGAAACTACTCAACTAAAGAAAGAGAATGTCTTGCTGGGATCTGGGCCATGTGCAAATTTCGACAGTATCTCTATGGAAGGCCATTCACAGTTGTTACAGACCATCCTTCTGTTTGTTGGTTGACAGGTCTCAAGGATCCAACAGGATGACTTGCCGGGTTGACACTACGTCTTCAAGAGTATGACATTACCACAGTGTACAAAAAAGGAAGAAAACACCAAGATGCTGACTGTCTCTCAAGAAACCCTGTGCAAGACTCTGATGAAGATAGTGGCTGTCTCACTGCACTCCAGGACCTCTCTGCTGAGCAGAAGAAGGACACCAAGGTATCTCAAATTATGATTGCTTTAAATCGGTCAGAGGATGTCAAAGGACAGTTTAAGGTAGTTAATGGATTACTTTGCAAGAAAAACTTTGATCCGTTTGGAAAGAGGTGGCTACCAGTGATTACTAAACACATGCACTTAGATGTTCCACAGAAATTCCATGACACACATGAGGCCACACATTTAGGATTTATTAAGACACATGATAGAATCCACAAGAGATTTATCTGGCCAGTTTTATTTAGGAGTGTTCATCACTATGTGTCACACTGTCAAGAGTGCCAGAGGGGAAAGGCAGTTTCTCAGAAACCACCTGGCCAACTCATACCAATTCCACCAGCTGAAATGCCTTTCCAGCATGTTGGGATTGACCTCCTCAGACGATTTCCAACGTCTGCTAGTGGAAATAAATGAATTATTGTTTGCACTGATTATCTGATGTGCTATGCCATTACAAAAGCTGTGAAAACAGCCAAAGCATTTGATGTAGCCAAATTCATCATAGAAGAAATTGTATTACAACACAGTGCCCCAAGGTCATTAATTACAGATCAAGGGAATGTTTTTCAATCGAATCTTGTGACAGAGATAAACTGTCAGTGCAACATTACTCATCACATGACGACTGCCTACCACCTGCAAAGTATCGGGGATACTGAACGTCTTTTTGTCAATGTTGAGCAGAGCAACTGGGATGAGGTGCTACCTTTTGTGATGTTTGCCTACAACACTGCCAAACGAGACACCACAGGATTTACGCCATTTTTCCTGGTGCATGGGTGTGAGACGACAATGGTGATGGACACTGTGTTTCCGTTACATCCTGATGACGTTGACGACGACTACATCATGCAGGTGTTAATCAGAGCTGAGCAAGCTCGGCAGTTAGCTCAACTCCGCATGCTGCAGGCTCAAGAAAATGATCGCCAAAGGTATGATGCAAGCCACAACCCTGTTGTCTATCAGAATGGTGATCTTGTCTGGATCTTCACTCCTGTTTGGAAGGTTGGTCTCTCTGAGATGCTCCTCAGGCACTACGTTGGACCTTAGAAGGTTGTAAGACAGTTGTCTGATGTTACTTATGAAGTTGAAGACTTTGACCCTGACACAAGATGATGAAAGATCAGAGACACGGTCCACGTCCTTTGTATGAAGCCCTATAAGAATCCTGCAACACAGGGTAAATTCTAAGCTCCAGTGACAGGCAACAAGCAGAAAGATACTGAAGAATGTTGTGGCAAGGGGAGTTCTAAGAAGTTCACTGCCAGGGCGAACATCAGTCATCAGGAGCTGAAGTATGCAGGACCGATGACTCATTCCCGGACTAGGAGGACGTAACACCAAGATGCTGTTCTCTTAAGAAGGGAGCAATGTCACAGAAGAAGCTGAGTAGCACAGTTGTCATAGTTGTAGTAGTTATGATACTAGACTGTTGCATGGAGGGTTGTGAGTTCTGAACTGAAACATTTTAATTTCTGTATTCGGTTCGAGTAAATTCTAGACGTATCCACAAATGGCAAGAATCATTGTACTGGAATGTTCTTGTTGTGACAGTGCCACGACATTTAACAGTGCTGCCACGACAGTACACGCAAACGGCAATAGAGGCGCTCCGCAACTCGGCTGAGCGCGGGAGCGCCACATAGCTACGAACGGCACCGGCCACATGTCACGGCACGGCAGTCGAATAAGAGATACTGAGTTTTTATCATGTAACGAGCTATTGTTTCTAAGTGAGTGTGTTTGAATATCCACGGAATTATCGGTGATTACAGGTTATAACACTTTTTGGCGACGAGGTCGGATATTTTCACTGCATTATGGATTTGTGTGTTCGTGACGGGGTAGACATGGAACAGTTTATGCAAGTGCTCATTGAACAACAAACACAGCTGACGGCTGCTATTCAGGCACAACAAACACAGCTGACGGCTGCTATTCAGGCGTTGTTGACGTCGCTTACTCATCGTCTGTCTTACTCTTCTCCGCCTCCATTACCTCCTTATGATGAGGCCGCTGAAGACTGGGAGGATTATGAGAAGCGTTTGCGGCAACACTCCTTGGCTTTCGACGTTGTCGACGCTCCTATGTATAAGTCGTTATTTCTATCTTGGATTTCCCCACGGATCTATCAGCTGCTATCTCAGTTAGCCCCTCTGCGGGAACCTGCCTCTCTGTCCTTCCAAGAAATGTGTGACTTATTGTCTAACTATTACCGAAAAAACACCAACATTGTTGCCGCCTGCGTGGCGTTCTACTGGTGTCGTAAACAGCCCCATCAATCTTACCGGGCTTGGGCGGCAGAACTACACGGTCTGAGTAGGAAATGTCAGTTTGTCACGGACACCCATCATGAGTCTTATGCTGATTCAATGGTTAGGGATGCTATTCTACGGCTTGCTCCTGATAAGGAAGTTCGGCAACGTGCCCTACAACTGCCAAACCTGTCATTGTCGGAAGTTCTAATCATTGCTCAGTCCTTTGAAGTGTCTCACGCTGCTGGCACGCAAATAGACACGTGGTGTGATGTAAGTGCTGTACAGTCAACTTTCGCCACGGACAATTTGCCCGTTTCACAGGAGAACGAAGATGTTGCTTATTATCACAAATTCATTCCATCCGCGGCGGGGGTAGCTCATCCTCTGCATCAGCTGTTACGCAAAAACGTCCCTTTCTGTTGGTCCGACGAGTGTGAGCAGGCTTTTGTCCCCCTGAAGGCTCATTTGCAGTTGGCGCCTTGTCTTGCCACATTCTATCTGGGTCAGCACTTGGTTCTGGTGACTGACGCGTCACAGTATGGCCTAGGGGCTGTTCTCACCCATCGGTATGAGGATGGGTCGAAACGACCCATCGCCTATGCTTCCAAGACCCTCAACGATGCGCAACGGCGTTACTCTCAAATCGAAAAGGAGGCACTCGCTATCATTTATGCTCTAAAAAAGTTCAGCGTTTTTTTGTATGGTTCTAAGTTTCACCTCATCACCGACCACCAGCCGCTGGTCTCTCTGTTCAGCCCATCGGCATTGCTTCCGGATAAGGCAGCTCACCGCCTGCAACATTGGGCCTTATACTTGTCTCGTTTTCACTATGAGATTCACTATCGCCCCACGGCCCAGCACGCCAACGCTGAAGCATTGTCGCGATTGCCGATGGGCCCCGACCTGGTTTTCGATCATGATGAACTACTCTGTTTCCACATTGATGAGGCAGAACGTCGTGCGGTCGAGGGTTTTCCTTACAGGTTCGCAGGCCGCGTTGGCTACTGCGCGGGGCCCGGTCCTGCGTCAGGTGATCGGTTTTGTTCAACGGGGTTGGCCGGACAGGAGCAAGGGCCGGGCATCGGATCCCCTTTGCAACTACCATGCCTTGCGCCTTCGATTGTCTGTTCATGATGGGGTTGTTCTTCTGGCCACGGATGGCGCATCTCCATGGGTCGTGGTGCCAGCCCCTCTTCGCAAAGATGTCCTCAACCTGTTGCATGAAGGCCATTGGGGTATTTCTTGCACTAAGTCTCTGGCCCGCAGGCACATTTATTGGCCCAGTATTGATTCGGACATCACCCACATGGTTGCTGCGTGTGGACAGTGTGCTCAACATCTGGCTGCACCTTGTACAATGCCCTCTCTGTGGCCTGATCCGGCGCAGCCATGGGAACGGGTGCACGCTGACTTTGCCGGCCCCTTCATCGGCACTTATTGGCTACTGTTGATTGACGCCTTCTCGAAGTTTCCGTTTGTTGTTCGATGTCCGTCGCCCACCACTACGGCGACGATGCTGGCTTTGTGCAAAATCTTTCCGCTAGAAGGTCTTCCATCCATGATCGTCATGGACAATGGCCCTCAGTTCTCTTCGCAGGCCTTCCGTGATTTTTGTACTGGACAAGGGATTCATCATGTTACAGCACCGCCCTTCCATCCGCAGTCGAATGGGGAGGTCGAGCACCTCGTCTGCACTTTCAAAAGCCAGATGAAAAAATTCCTTAGTGATTTTTCCACAGATGATGCTCTGCTGCAATTTCTGAGTTCTTATCGCTTCACGCCTATGGGTGATCGCAGCCCTGCTGAACTCTTGCATGGCCACCAACCGCGCATTCTACTGCACCTGCTTCACCCTGTCAGGCCTTGTGCTGTGTCCCCTAGTGCGGGAAAATAGGCGCTGATGTGTGGGCACGAGGGTATAGGTCTCGCCCTAAATGGATTCCAGGGGTGGTCAAGGCTCTTCGCGGTCGCCGGCTTTGTGAAATACATACGGCTGACAGCATGGTTGTTTGCCATTATGACCAGATGCACCTACGAGTGGTGGCCACGCCTGTGCCACCGCCCCTGCCTTCGCCTCCACCAGCCCGAGAAGCCAGTCCTGTCGCTGCTGCCGATCTACCATACGTGTTGATGCAGCCGACGTTGCTACCGCTTCCAAGTACGCCGGAACCAGCCTCAGTCGCAACGCTGCCTTCTCCGGGACCCATCTCGCTGGAGCACACCCCCAGGTCCACGACACCTATGGATGCTGCTCCGGAGTTTTCACCCATCATCTCCTCCAGGAGGCACGTTCCACGCATGAGCTTCCGTCCTGGACATTTTCGACCATACTCTCATGTCTCTCCGTGGGATCTTTTCGGGGCCTCACAAGAGGCCATAGATGTCTCCGCACTGTCCATGTCCCCAAGGAAGTGAGTGTTTTTTTTTTTTTTTCAAGGGGGGAAAAGTGTTGTGACAGTGCCACAACATTTAACAGTGCTGCCACGACAGTACCCGCAAACGGCGATAGAGGCACTCCGCAACTCGGCTGAGCGCGGGAGCGCCACCTAGCTACGAATGGCGCCGGCCGCATGTCACGGCACGGCAGTCAAATAAGAGATACTGAGTTGTTATCATGTAACGAGCTATTGTTTCTAAGTGAGTGTGTTTGAATATCCACGCAATTATTAGTGATTACAGGTTATAACAGTTCTGTAGCTGTATATATACCATATGTGTTCTGGCCAGAGGCAGTTCGCTCCATGCTCTGATGTGTGCAAGTGCTGAATAAACCTTCGTTAAGTGAAGTCAGTGTTCGTCATTCATCTACTTACACCTTCCTCTACATGACAATATTTGGCATAGGGCCTTGTGATAGTGAACTGTAATTCACTCGTGCATTGAAATTACCTCTGTTGCTTAGGAAATTTCTTTTAAATTGTTTGTATTTCCATTCCCCTTACCGTACTCATTACCTCTGGGTACATAGCTTTGCTGTTGTGTGTACCAACCTTGCTGAGTGTTTAAATCACGTTTTACTGACTGATTTACATAATTATGTTGTTGTTGTGCCCGATTTTCTGTTGCTGTATGGGGTACCGGTCTTCCCTCATAGATTAAGTTGATAGAATCGAGCACTGACAGAAAATATTCAGACTCATGCTCTGGCATTGTGACTAATTTTTCTCTAATGTGTTTACGAAATTTTTAACACATCTACCTGTGATATTGGGTTCATCCAGTAGTGTGTCTTCTTCAGGTATTTTTCAAAGTATCCACGTAGACTACCATATTTGCCATTGAATAGTGCAGGGTTGAAAACCTCGCGTCTGAGTCTTTCTTGCACTGCTTCAGACCAATATTTGTTGAGTAAAGCTTGTCCAAATTGGATACAAGTGTTGCAACATTTGGCCACTTTGGTTGCCCAGAAGAGCACATCACCTTGTGTATATCCCACGACAAATCTGATTTTCTGTGCTTCCATCCAGCTGAGTGGAAATACTTGATGAACAGCACTAATAAATACTATGGGATTCATTCTCTTACCTTCAGTAGTAAATGTAGGAAATTGTCGATGTCTCAGCAAACCTTTGTCTGCAAAAACAATTGACAGACTTGTGGCATTTTCAATCGTAATTATGTTGTTATTGTAGTTACCTGTAATTCCAACTAGTAACTGAACAATTATTAGGGGTTGTGGGTATGTTTATATTTTGCAATCTACAACTGTCAGTGGTACCACCCGTGGGACTCATCAAAATTTGTGAATAGATACCAACAGGTTGTGGTTTGTTCACTGTAGCCTGTGTATTATTTACATGCATATTTCGAGATCCGGTAATATTTTCTTCTAAGAGATTGCAAATCCTATTTTCTTTGGCTTGCAGGTTAATGTTTACTTTGTTCAAGACTTCATTTTCTTTTTTCTGAATGGTCTTTTCTCCTACATCTGTGTATAATTTACAATCGGTTACTTACTTCTCTGCAATGGTGTTACCCTTATCTAGAATACCTGCTTCAGCTTGGCTAATGATATCACTCAGAGTTTCATTAATCTTCTCACTCTCCTTCTTAGCACATGCTGAGTCAACTTAACTTATGATGTTGCTACCCTTAGAGTAAGCTCTTTTACAGCTAGAGGTATGCCTTCATATTCTTTATTTAGTTTGTTAATGACAGTGGTTACTTTTTTTTACTGTCAAAACGAACTGGTTTCATATAGCTTCAATGTTCGTGTTTGCATCTGTGATTTTCTTTATCTGTTGGTCTACTAGATCAAGATGGTCATTAAAAGAATCTACATTCTATTTTACATCCGTAATGTTACTGTAAACTTCAGAAAGTACTTCATGCTTTACCCGTGTTTTCATATCATTCAATTTTTCATCAATTTCAGTACAAAAATTTTTGGTTAAGTCATCAAATTTCTGTGAGACTGTGTCTTGCAAATCCTTGAATACTTGTTTTTGCTTTTGCTTCATTTCATTTAGATCTTGTGTAACAGTGTTTTGTTGCTGTTGTGCCATGTTCATATCATGAGTAACAGGGTTTTGCTGTTGTTTTACCATGTTCATATCTTGTGTCAAACGACTGAAATTGGAGTTTATATTGTGTTTCATTTCATCAAATTTCACATTTATGTTAGATACTAGCTGCCATAGCAGTGCTCCCATTGTCCTACTGTGATTGCTCTCTGCTGTATTTCCCAAGTTAATGTTTGTCTTGTGACAAAGTGGTGTTTGTAAACATGTTGTCAAGATTCATATTTAGATAGCTCTCCAACATTTCATTCATCTACATCTACATACATACTCCGCTAGCCACCAAGCAGTGTGTGGCGAAGGGCACAATTCACACCAAAGTCATATTTCCCACTATGGCTAAATGTACCAGGCACAAATCTTGCCGCTCTTCTTTAGACCTTCTCAATCTCTTGAATCAGACCCAACCGGTAAGGGTCCCACACAGACAAACAATACTCTAAGACTGGATGAACTAATGTATTGTAAGCAATTTCCTTTGTTGAAGGACTGCATCACTTCAGGATTCTACTAATAAACCGCAATCTAGAGTTCGCCTTACTCGTTACTTGTGTAATCTGATAATTCCATTTGAGATCATATTTCCCCACCCCCCTTCTGTTCCACTCGCGGATGGCGCGAGGGAAAAATGACTGTCTGAACACCTCATTATGAGCTCTTATTTCCCTTATCTTTGAATGATGATCATTACACGATTTGACAGTTGGTGGTAATAATATATGCTCTACATCCTCATCGAAAATTGGATTTCAGAATTTAGTGAGCAACCCCTTCTGTTTAGCGCGTCATCTATCTGCAAGTGTGTCCCACTTGAAACTTTCCATGAGATTTGTAATGCTCTCGCGATGGCTAAATATACCAGTCACGAATCTTGCCACTCTTCTTTGGACCTTCTCAACCTCTTGAATCAGACCCAACAGGTAAGGGTCCCATACAGATGAACAATACTCTAAGACTGGACAAACTAACATATTGTAAGCAATTTCCTTTGTTGAAGGACTGCATTGCTTCAGGATTCAACCAATAAACCGCAATCTAGAGTTCGCCTTACTCATTACTTGTGTAATCTGATCATTCCATTTGATATCATTTCAAATAGTCACACCCAGATACTTGAATGATGTTACTGCTTCCAAAGACTGATCATTTATTTTATACTCATACATTAATGGGGATTTTCACCTTGTTATACGCAGTAGGTTACACTTACTAATATTGAGAGAGAACTGCCAGTCATTACACCAGGGATTTATTTTCTGCAAATCTTCATTGATTTGTTCACAGCTTTCATGTGATACTACTTTCCTGTAGGCTACAGCATCATCAGCAAACAGTCTAAGGCCGCTGTCAGTACCATCAACCAGTTCATTTATGTAAATCATAAAAAGCAGAGGACCTATTACACTGCCCTGGGGCACACCTGAAGTTACTCTTGTTTCTGTTGAAGTTACCCCTTTCAGGATGACATACTGCTCCCTGTCTGTTAGAAAACATTCTATCCAACCGCATATGTCATTAGATAGACCGTAAGCATGCACTTTTTGTAGCAAGCGACAGTAAGGAACTGAGTCGAACGCCTTTCGAAAGTCGAGAAATATGGCATCAACCTGGGAGCCGGTATCTAGAGCCTGTTGTATATCATACACAAAGAGGGCCAGCTGTGTCTCACATGAGCACTGTTTCCTAAAAATGTGCTGGTTTCTGCAGATGAGCTTCTCAGAGTCTAGTCCCGACGGAGGTTCGAGTCCTCCCTCGGGAGTGGGTGTGTGTGTTTGTCCTTAGGATAATTTAGGTTAACTAGTGTGTAAGCTTAGGGACTGAGACCTTAGCAGTTAAGTCCCATAAGATTTTACACACATTTGAACATTTTTAAACAGTGTCTTCAATTTTGGGTCCGCATGTTTCACCTATCACATTAGTTTGTTTGGGTATTTTATAATATTTCTTTTAATTATATGTCACTGAGTAAGTTGGTATTTAGTTTTCAATGTCTTCCCACAAGAAAGTTCTGTTGTTTTGTCAAATTAATTCTGATGATATAATGACAGTGATCCGAAATGTTTCCCAGCCATGTGTCAGTAACAGCTGTATTTGTTGAGGCATAGATCATATTGGTTCTACTTGCTGAGGTGCTGATTGTGTGGGTGTAGCCTATTGTCACTGTTTGTAACCTCCCAGGTGACATGCATATTTAGCTTTGATATTATCCTGCAGCACTGCACACACCTGGTTTCTCCGATTATTAACACAAATGAAATCTTTTCCATTCACAACATCAGAGGCAAAACAGGCATTACATCTTGAACTTCTTGAACTCTGCCCTTGTGGTTTTACAGTTGCTTCCAGATGGGCCGTATACATTCATGAGATGTGTGCTTGCTACGGACATTGCTGTTGCCCTTCCGTTTAGTAACCTCCACATTTCTACATATGGTATACCATCTTTTGTTAATAAAGCTGTGTTAGCATTTTCAATTCTAAAACACGTTACATTACTACTTGCAATTGAGACTAGACTGTCCGTATAAACCTCCTGCATTCCCTACTATGCTGATATCCTGCTAATTGGTTATAAAATTTGTCATAAAACTTCACCTCTTCCATTGATATATTAAATACTCTAACATCAGCCAACTACCTTCTGCCACACTGAAAGAAAACTTGACCACAAACCCTGAAATTAATACCGTTTCAGTTACCTGAACACTTCCGAACAACACGTTCATAAACTAGATTGGAAAAAATTCTTAAATAAACCGTCGGATCATTACTACTAAATTGTGTACTATCTATTTGGTCTATATTAACTCTCTGATTCGTAATGAATCAATGCAGGATTTCTAAGGCTGTTGGCCATTTGTTAACCTTTATAAATCATGTTTGCACAGTATTCTTTCTTGGTTATGTTTCCATTACAGCTGCACTTCTCCTTTTGTGTCATCCTAGGAGTTGTTATAGCCGTCTGGATCCAGTAGATAATGGTAAGGATCTGGCAACTTTCCGCTCCGCCTCGAAATGGTGAAGACGGTGCCTTGGTAACCACCTTGAGGTGCAACTGGTTGCAATGACAAATCCACCCTAGATCTTAGAGGAGACAACATTCATATGTCGCCATTTCCACATGTTCTACATCTACATGAGTGGTATGTCACTCTGGGAGATGTACGACACTCTCTCATTAGTTGTAAACATTGTGTCGTCAAGGTTATTCTGTTGCGGAATGTAGCTATCATTTGTCACTCCTGCGACACTCATCTCTGATCTACTTAAACCTTCGGCAGTAGGCAAGCATGGCGCCTGAACTTCAATTGTTTGATCTCGCAACTCTGCACCATCTTGGTTGATTGTTTTTCACTATTGCTATCAACAATGGGCATATAGTTTTTGGGCATGTTATATTAATTTGCAAAAAATGGAAATTTCACAGAAATGTTAAAATTTTCATAGACTAATTATTACACTTGATAAATGTAAATCATATAATATCAAATCCTTTTTTACATCTGTTATGATGTTCAAACTATTGTGTCATAAATCTGTATGTTTTACTGACAATGTGTATAACACTGAACACTTTCCATAAATTTTTCGCCAACAAAATCCAAGGAAGGAAATAATGAGGAAAAGGTTTTTATCTACATCAAAAGAGGCACTACCAAGCATAACCAAGCAAGAAACTTGCGTTGCCATCCTACCTTTGCTGCACTGAATAAAACAGCTTACTATGGAAAAATTTTTACATAACCTGCATCTATTCTTATTCCTTTCAAAATTTTTCTCCTCAATTTTTGCCTTTTTGCATTACTTGCTCTCTGTTCCCATTGTGATTTATGCAAACAGAAAATACAGGCAATTGGTTTTTATAATTCATAACAATGTCATAGAAATTTCTTACTATAACAATAATTAACAAACACCAGTAACGACCGATGCCCAGAAATCCTGGCACATGGGTTGACAGTTGTAATATACACAAAAAAATATTTTTTTTAAATGAATTATAATAGTATGTGATAGTGTTGTTAAAATGTTTTGTGCTTATTGGTATTCTTTTGGGCATCGGACTACCTTACATTTTTGTCAAAGCTGCAGGAGGCGGAGGACTCCGGGAACTCCGGCACTTGTCATAATCATGAAAATCATCTTCCTGTAATTTTCCTCTTCATTTACTTCAATAAATAAAATGTTTGATACAGTTCTTTAACATTACATTATTCACTCACACATATAATACATCAAGATTGCAGTACTTCATCTCTGAAATCGCACATCCTCATTGTTCTTCGGCATACGAGACACTTAGACTGAGTATCTCTAAACCAAAAAACTGTACAACAAATTGAATGAGAGTATGTTTTTTTTTTTTTCATTCATAATTAATGGCGTTGCCAACTTTCTAGTTACTTGATGTTTCAATTTTTTGTTTTTAATTTTTATACAAATCTTAATTTTATGGCATCCTGGGGGCCTTTCATCATGTACTTATACAAATATCAGGCAGATTAGATGAATTATCAGCATGTATCATAATCAAGATTGCTCCACAGATTTCAAGACATTAGGCATACGTTTTTAACTTAGCATTTCATGAAGTAGAATTTCCTGAAAGTTTTAAGTAATTATTTAAAAAGAGTGATAAGATCAAGAAAGAAAACTGTCACCCATTATTATTCCTTCTAGGATTCTCTATAGTATTAGAAAAATTGATGTTGCACCATATCAATTGAAATCAGAAATTGGAGGGGGGGTGGGGGTGTTAAAATAGTGTGGTATGAGTTAATTTAGATTTTCCAAAGCATTTGATACTGTCCATGATGTTATCTTTCAGAAAAATTGGAAGTTCTGGATACTTGAAGGTCAGGCAAAAATTGGTTTGTTTCGTACCTGCCAATTTGATCCATTTTGTATATAGGTCTATTGTCACCTTATTCCAGTCACAAAATAACTTGAGTATCAAATGCCAAAAAAAAGTGGAAATAGTAGTGCCACAAGGTGATATTCTAGGCAATAATATTACATACCACAGATAGTGTAGTAAATATCAAGCTAACTGCAGATGATACTAAAGGGATAAGAAGAGTGCCAGAACAATTGCTCCGTACAACCACTGATTAAGTCCTCAACTATGTCAATTCATGGTTCAATGCAAACATGTTGACATTAAACATAAATAAAATGAATTGCAAGGTATTTGGGAAATAAAGTTAAATATAAATCTAGATCTTGTTTTGGATGACAAAGCGATGGAGCTAGAGTAAATCTACAAAATTGCAGGAGATTTATGTCAATGAAAACTTAAAATTTCATGAACCTGTAATAAAACCAACACAGAAACTCAGTTCAGTCTGTTTTGCTCTCAGAATTATCACAAATGCTTTTACCTCAGACAGTGGTAGGTTAGCTTACTTTGGGTATTTTCAGTCTCTTGCAACACAAAGAATAATATTTTGGTGTATCACCATATGTCAGCTAAAACAATTTTTTTCATTAGACTGAATAAATAATACACAGTGCTCCACAGATACTAAAATCCATATTCAGAAAGTGTAAAATACTAAAAATACTGCACTGTATATATTCAAATGTGATTCTTATATCAGGGCCAACATTCAATATTTTCAGATGAATGCTGACTTTCATAGTTACAACACCTGAAATAGCACATCACTCCATGCACAGCAAACAAAAAGAAAAAAAAAACACACTATAGCACATGGGTCATACCAGGCTAAACTTTACTACAGGCTGCTCATCTACATCAGAAAGTTAGAAGATATTAGTAAATTTAAAATATAATTTTAAAAATATCTACTTGAGCAACTTTTCTATATGATGACTGATTATGTCAGCCATCATCATTGTGTGTCAAGGAGTTTGCTGGTTACGGATGACTAAAGCATAAGCCTTTGGAGAACAGACTACAAATTATAGTAACACAAGCATACAAATACAGAGAGGTGACAAAAGTCGTGGGATAGCAATACGCAGATGGTGGTGGTATCACATACACAGAGTATAAAAGAACATTGGCAGAGCCGTCATTTGTATTTGGGTGATTCAAGTGAAAAGGTTTCCCATATGACTATGGCCACATGAGAGGAATTAACAGACTTTTAAAATGTAATGATAGTTGGAGATAGATGGATGAGGCATTCCATTTTGGAAATCATTAGGGAATTCGATATTCCAAGAGCTGTACTGTCAAGAGTGTGCCAAGAATAGCAAATTTCAGGCCACACTGGTGGCATTTGTGTAGAGTTGTCAGTGCTAACAGATGAGCAGCATTACATGTAATAACGACATAAATCATTGTGAGCCAAATAAGGAACTTATCCATTAGGATATGTTTTAATAATCTGTAATAATATGCTAACAAGTTACCTAAAACAAAATTGTCAAATACAAAAGAATTATAACTGGATTTTTTAGTATTGGTATTTTCATAAAAAATTATCATTTGAAAGTTCAAGACAATCAGCTCAGAAATATCAAGACTGTTTACTACTGTATGACATAAAATACAAAGTGACTTGCTCAATTAAAAAATGTAATTCTTGAGCAAGAATGTGCGTAAATATTAGTAATCAAAATAACTATGTTGTTTAGTATCACTAAACATTTAGAGGTTTTAGAATTAACTGTTGCAGTTCATGTTTTACCAAATTTAGTTTTGGAAAACTGTATTTTACAAAACTACATATGAAGAATATGTTTATGCTTTCTACTGAGTATACTGTTACACATAGATAATTTTGTACAAGTTTTTCTCAATTATAAATTAATAAAATACTGTCTGTAATAATTTATTTCACTGCTGAGGCTTTATATAAGTGTATACAGCTGTTGCAAAGTGGGTTGTGGCAGTTGGTAGTTGTCAGAAACAGTTCGATGCAGTACTAGTTGTAAAAGTTTGTTAAGGGCAGTAAGCTGGGTTGAATAAATGAAGAGGTTATGAGTTAAGTGGTGATGTACCTTTCCATTTCAAGAGGTTACCCTCCATGAATTGCAAAAAAGGATAGAGCATTTTTCAGAAGTAATGACAACAGGATTCATGGAGCAAATACATATGGACCAAAGTAACATTTCCTGTTCTAAGAAGTATATGATTTGCAATATGCCTCAGGTGGTAGGCGAAACACTGTTACTCCAAAACCTGAATTTTGTAACTTAATTCTTTTTTTGACTTGCATCAGAACATGAATTTTACAAATGTACAATTTACATTATCTCATGTGTATTATTTTGTATGTATATCTGATTGTTCCCCTTCCTTGTAATGATATCACACAAAAACTACTTGTACATTTGGACAACAGCCTTACAATATTTATTGTCTACACATAGATAAAGAAATGAATAAGAATAAAATGGAATAGGGAATGAACCCTCTGCCACACACCATCAGATAGCTTTCCAAGTAAAGATGCAATTATAGATGTAGAACTAGTTGGAATGACTCACTTAATAATGAGCAATAGAGACTTTCAGTTCGGTGATCCCTGCAGCCTGTCTGTCCTCCCACCCATTCCCTTTAGTCCTTTTACTCATTCTTTCATTTTTTTAGCTCAAAAATACATACAAAGATGCCTACCATAACAACAAAAAGAGGTAAATAGGTAAACAACTGAAACTGTAACTTGATGTTAGTTTTAAACAGATTACTCTCTTGATTTAATTACTAAATGAAATCAAGTGACACAGATATTCTCAGAAAAAATAGTTCTTGTAGGTGTGCCCAAAACTAAATCAGTTTTTATGTCAAATACAAGTAACAAACAGAAGTACATACTCATCAAAAGAATAATGGAGACGAGGATAGCAGGATGGATAGGAGTCATTACAGATCAGTCACATTTATATTCAAAATAATTTATGTAATTTCAACAGATTTTGCAAACAGATCAACATAATCTTTATTATATACACTTCACATTACAACAAGATTAAAATTTTCTATGCGCCTCTCATAAAAGTATCACTTTATCTCGGATTTGGTATATTATGAGGTATAGTGTGTTTTGTTACTGTGTTGACTGCAAACTTTTGAGGGAACTTCATTTTCTTCATTGTGCAGTTGTGAGAAACTAATGCACTGGCTGCTGGCTTTTGATGAAGTGTTTGATAAAATTCTATCCATTTCCTGTATGATGCCAAGCAAACGTGTGTCAGTGTTATCTACTACATCGCTGCTGTCTCCAATTTCCTCAGAAGGCGGTGATTGTAAATACTTAAGATTTTCCACCTGTTGATTCCTTTTTAGGAATCTCATATTCAGCAGAGAATCAGACAATTTACGCATTCCTTTTGAAGCAGAAAGTGATGTGAGGCTCCTCTGAATTGGATCATCATCATTATAACTATTGTCTTCATCATCAGCTCCTCTTGTAATATGGGTTGCACTACAGTCCCTAAAGAAATGAATTCCTAATGTATTGGAATGTTCTTGTTTACTGAATGAACACAGCAGGATGTGGGAGAAAGAACTATGTGATGCAAATGCCACTATGTGATCATGAGGGTGATATGTTACAGAACTGACTGCACAACTTCCACTGCCACCAAACTTAAGCTTCGTGTATATTGCTGCTTCATCACCAGTATCTGCATTCCACACATGAACAGTGCCATCTTCACTGCCACAAAACACTAAACTCCCACAAGGTGTAATACATGCTGCAGACTGAAACCTGTGAAATCAGTATCATAAGAATTACATTCACTATTATCTATCATTTTAGCACACACACACACACAATCATCCACACACACACACACACACACACACACACACACACACACACACACACAACTTCTATCTATCAGTACTCCAGCCAGTCTAGAAAGAACACATTAATCAATCATTAAATAAAGTGGGATACAATGTTTCTCACTGAACAGAAACAACATGGAGCAGCAGACAGGAAAAAATGGCAATATGCGCACCCACCCACCCACCCACCCACACACACACACACACACACACACACACACACACACACACACACCAACTTCTATCTATCAGTACTCCAGCCAGTCTAGAAAGAAGTGAGAAAAGGAAAGTAGCTTGACATAAATAGATCAAGGAGGAGGAGGAGGAGCAGGAGCAGGAGAAAGAGTTTAGGCTACAAATTACTACTTGCATGCAACATATACATGTGGCTGTTACCTACACAAGGAAGCAGTGGAGTCTCTCCCAGAACAAATGCAGAGAAAGAGAGATGATCCAAAATGAAACAAAGAGATATGGAAATGAAAAGAGAGGTGAACAAGAGTGGAGTACTTTATTTTATGTATTGATTTATTTAGCTCTACAAGCTAAGCTGCAAGCACTGTGTTGCATTCTACATGGGCATGGCAAACAACAAGATGCTTGTCCACGTGAATGGCTACTGACAACTGTGGCCAAGAAACAAGTGGACCACCTGGTTGCTGAACACACTGCCAAACATGACATCCTTCACAGCCTGTGCCATATGGATCCTTCCCACCAACACTAGCTTTTCTGAATTGTGCAGGTGGGAACTTTCCCTGCTATTTATCCTACATTTCTGTAACCCTCCTGGCCTCAACATTCATTAGTCATTGTCCTCGCCCATCCAGCCTCCCTGTTCTCTTTCTAGCACTATACAGCCCTCATTCCACCATCACACACAGTCTTTTTACTTCTCTCCTTTTCCACTACCCCCTCTCCCCACCACTCCCCTGCCAACCAACTAACCTTCCGACTTTCTGAAGCATAGTAGGGTCAATTTTGTGGCTTCACAGTTTCCAAGCCATATTTCAGGTTATCACTTACATTAATTAGTGCAGTTTTTGCACTATAGTGTTTACCATGTTAATATTTGCCATATCATTTGAATACATGTAAGTATTCAGCAATAGATCCCAGGGCTTTGGATACAATAGGTAATACAGTTGGTAAACATAAGGTGATTGTGGGTTTTCAATTTCAGGGATAGGTCACTCTATGCATCTTTTTCATGGAGGGAGATATGTCCCCTACATGACAGAAAAATTAAATATGCTGTTAAGACAGGTAATAAGCTATCAGTGAAATTAATTATGCTGCAAAGATAGATACTTAACTATCAGTGACATTCTCAATTATGGTTACACTGATACCATCATTGTCTTTTGCTTTCAGAAGAGATTCTCATTTTTGCTTTTCTTGTTGTATTTACTGTTACACCTTTTAGGTGCAAACTTTTGTGGTTAGTAATGTAATTTGGGGATTCTTTTGGGAAATAATCCCTTGTTGCAAGGGAGTTGAGTAGCAATGAGAAAATTCATCCAGTTTATCAGCTGAAACCTGAAAATAAGTTCATCAGCTATAACCTGAAAGGCAGTTTCTGATTTTGTCTTTCTTATACTCAAGCTGTGGAGATTCTTCCACATAGCTGCAGGTGCCATATTGCTGCATACAAATGAACAAGCATGCCTGAATTTGACACTGTGAATACATTGCTTTACCTTTTTGCTTAACTTCCTTTATTTTTTGTAATGTTTGGGTTTCAGATTTGTCTTGAAATATATATGAGTAGCATCCCTGTTGTGTATCATGTGACATAATTCAGTTGTCAGCAAAGAAGCAGGAAATTTTCATCCACAGATAGTACTTATAAGATTGTGTTTACCATAGAAAATAGCGATTTTATTACTAAGTCCATGGATTTTGCAATCAATCACAGACTCTGATTAACTGATGCCACAAGGGTTCTGATTAATCAGCTGTTACAGCATCATGACCTGTGTGTTTAATATTCCTAGAAATTATGTAACTTGATTTAAGCTTTAGGGGCTGTGAGGCATACGCCAGGAATATTACTCTGAGGCCTGGAGGAAAATTTTAAATAGAACAAAACAGAAGTTTATTGTCTTGTAACATACAATTTCAACCCACTGAATTAATGTACAGGACACTTGTCAAACACAAAAACTGGTTTACAGTTTTGCTTATAATATCAGTAATATAATATGCAATACTGAATAATTAATTAGGCAATTAATATTTTTTCTTCAAAAGTAACAAACTTTTAAAAATCAACAGTCCTACGTACTTGATCTCTCCAGCTCAAATTTTCAGGTTGTCATTTATAAAATCTTCTACTGAATAAGTAACACCTGCACTCATATAAGGTTTTTTCAGTGTTTCTAAATTTATGCTGAGCAATTCTCTTTCTTTCAATTTGTTATAAATTTTCACATCCATATAATGTGGAGTTTGAGCATAAGGTTGTAAATGGTGGGTGGGCAGCATAAAATTATTTTGATTTCTGGTGCTATAATCATGTTGATAATGATTTGCTACAAATAAATCAGGATTATTGTGTACAAAGATAATCAGCTCATATATGTATAGTGAGGGAACACTTAATATACTTAGATTTTTTAGGAGTGGGCAACATGATTTTCTTAGCCCTATATTGTGCATATTTCTAATGATGGTTTTCTGAAGCTTTAGAATTAGACATATATGGATTGAGGTAGCCCAACATACAATTCTGTAGCTTACTACTGACTCAAAGTAGCTGTGATATACTACTTTTCTTGTGTACATACTGGTAGCATTGTATAGTATCCTCACTGCAAATGCTAGGCTACTTAATTTATTTGCAAGGTACTGTACATGTGATCCCCATGATAGATTTTTATCTAGTTGCATTCCTAGGAAATTCACACAGCTAGCTTCCTGAAAATCCTGGCTTCTGTGAATGACCTGAATATCAATTCTGCTTGTTTTGTTTTAAACTGCACAAACTGAGTCTTTTCCAGGTTTAATTTTAACCTATTTAAATCAAACCAGGTGTCTAATTTTTCTTAAGTATTTAATACAGTTTGTGGAATTTGGTCAGCATTGTTATAGAGTCCTGCATGACCGAGTAAGTGAGCACAAAATACAAGATGGGTCAAGCACACCCTAACTGGATAGGCTGCCTGCACTAGTTCTAGTGACCAAGCATAGAAGCTGTGACCGAATACATAGCATGTAACTTCAAACACATTACATGTGTCATTATCCGTGTGAGACTGCAGCCAGTATGGTCTTCTCATTTGTGGTGTGTCTCTCTCTGTAAACATGCAGTGTGAAGCAGCCAGTGCAGTAAGGCTTAAGATTGAAACCAATGTTTACACATTGAAGAAATGGGAAGGTCTAAAAAGCCAAGTATGGAGTACATTTCTGCTGGTTGTAGACGAAAACAGTGCGTCTACTGGGTACGTATCGTGCATAAACTGCTCCACATTATTGCGTTTCCAGTTGGGAACCACTCATTTAAAGAAACACAGTTGCAAGAAACCTCACAAAGATACAGCTCCTTCAGTGATACTGGCAGTAACAAAAAATAGTATTACAGCGAAGTGTGTTGCACTGTGTGCTAAAGATTTCAAACCTTTTAATGCTGTTTCTGGTGAAGGTTTCGGAGAACTAGGCCAAGAATTAATACATCTAGGTGTGCATTATGGAGAAAACATGGCAGATGTCATGCCACATCCCTCTATAATAAGCAGACATGTCAAAGAACAAGCTGTTGCAATATGAAACAGCATAATGACTTCTGTTATTGCGGAAGTTATTAGTAAAACATGTGCTGCAACAATTCATATGTGGACTGATTCGCATAATCAGGTGGACTATTTCACACTTACAGCACATTAAATTAACACAAATTGGTCTCTTGTGAACAATGTTTTATTTACAACAAAATACCCGGACGTTAATACAATGGGAGTAAATGTTATGAAAGAAATTGAAGAGAGGATGGCTGTTGGGGACATCGGAATCATGAAAGAATTCCTTGTGCTGCTCATTATATAAACACAGCACTTAGCCATACTTTCAATGAAGATAACTTCTTGTTAATCATGTCCCGAACATCGCATCAACAGTAAATACTGCAAAATGCATTGAAAGGTACATTAAGAAAAGTGGCCCCTGCTCATCTTTGAAATCATCGTTGAAACAAGAGGTCTGCACATGCTGGAACAGCTTGTACACTATGCTGGAATCATTACACACTCAGTACAACAAAGCTGCTGCTTTGCTGACAGAAAAGGACTCCGCTTACAGATTGCAAGGATATGATAGTGAGCTTGCAGGACAAACTGCACATTTTCTGAGACCATTTAAAGAGGCCACAGATGAATTAGAAGGCGAAAAAGAACCGACAATCCAGTTAGTTCTTCCTTGCTTTCACAATATGCAACAAATTTGCAGTGTCAATGACACTGACCCTCAGGTGAGTAATTACTGCAGTTAAAACCACTGTTTCATTATGATACGTGATAGATTTATAATTAACTAGCATAATTGATGTGTACTAACAGTATTTTTTAGGCCAGCAACAGTGGCTGAGCGGTTCTAGGCTCCAGTCTGGAACTGCACGACAGCTATGGTGGCAGGTTCGAATCCTGCCTCGGGCATGGATGTGTGTCATTTCCTTAGGTTAGTTAGGTTTAAGTAGTTCTAAGTTCTAGCAGACAGATGACGTCAGATGTTAAGTCAAATAGTGCTCAGAGCCATTTGAACCATTTGTATTTTTTTAAAGGAGGTACAAAGGATTAAAAATGGAGCCCTGACTTTTGTTTGTGAGAAGATTGTGATCACTTCCAGACATAAAATTGCTGTTTCTTTGGCCATCTTTCCATGATCTTAATATGCTTGAAATAAATGAAAAGCACAAAATTCTTAGCAATGTGCAACAAATGTGTGCCACTTACGCAGGTACAACATACAATTATTAACATAATCGTTTTTGCATAGTTAGTGGATAGGGTATTATAGAGAAATGGGAATGTTATAATTCATATAATATTTCATTAACGTAAAACACCTCATTGTTATGGGATCGTTTCGATGATTTCCACATCAGTTCTGTATTACTTGTCTCTTTTGTTTATTACCATAGATCTTTCGAGAACTGTGTCATCACCACCCAGAAAGAGAGATCGTTTCAAGGAATATGAAGTAGATCTCTACATTATAATGCACCCAGGAGATGATGATGACATCTTAAAGTGGTGGAGCAGACATGAAACACATCTTCCAGGTCTGGCTTCAGTTGCAAGATGTATTTTATGTATCCCAGCAACAAGTGAGAGATGCTTTAGTAAAGCCATCATGTTATTAACAAATCAATGCAGCCAATTAAATCTGGAACACGTTAGTGATTTACTGCTGTTTAACAATAACTATAATTTTGTTTCTGTTGCAAACAAGTGAAAAGTATGACAAGTTATGTCTGTAAATGTTTAATGTTCTTTGTATGCTTTCTTTATGAAGATGGTTGTCTTCTAGTTACAGGGACAGCCCTTATTTAATGTTTCCTATTAATGAAAGGAAAAATATATCTTCTGTTTGGAAATGAGACTCGTCTTCTATCCATGATTGTATTGAAATATCATTTTACTTTCCAAGTGCTTTATGAATTTAGCTGTGTCACGTACCCGTTCTTGGAAACGTTACTTTTGTATTAAAACAGAGGGATACAGAGATAAATACATTGTTTGTGCGTGTGTGTGTGTGTGTGTGTGTGTGTGTGTGTGTGTGTGTGAGAGAGAGAGAGAGAGAGAGAGAGAGAGAGAGAGAGAGAGAGAGAGAGAGAGGCGTTGGATTTGTAAAGTACAGCAGTGCAGCGAGCTGGGGCGAGGCAAGGTGAGACGTCAGCGGTGACAAGTCATGCTCGGTTATCCGCGTGTCCGGAGTCCGGACGACAGACATGGGGCAAGTACGTGACCGAGCCAAGTCGTGTGGGGCTGGATTAGCAGCTTGGTCCCCCCATCAATAGGCAAACTGTGACCTGTCAAACATTGGGCGTTGCAGCACTCTACATTGTTACTTTCAATGATTACAGATGTGACATCTGCAAATAAAACTGAGTGGCACTCAATAATCTGCAAATAAAACTGAGTGGCACTCAATATTAAGTGACAAATCATTTATGTAAAACAGAAACAGAATGGGACCTAGGACAGAACCTTGGGGTACTCCATGTGAAATGGTTTTCCATTTTGAAGTATAAGTTCCTCTCTCTGATGATATAATCACTCTTTGTCTTCAGTTGTTAGACAGAACTTAAACAGTTCTAATACCATGCCCCTGATTCTATACTTTCTCAGTTTACAGAGTAGAAAGGAATGATTCACACTACCAAAGACCTTTGATAGGTCACAAAAAATTCCTGCAGTATGCAGTGAGCTGTCTAGAGATGAGCTAATTTTATCAACAAAATTATTTATACCATATATTGTGGTTTTGCCTTTTTGAAATCCACACTGATATTCTGAGTTTACTTTTAATTTTTACATGAAATTTTCAATTCGTATGGTGACTACCTTTTCAAACACTTTTGATATTGATATAAGAAGAGAGGCTGGGTGATAGTTTCCCATATGTTATTTCATGCATTTTTTTAATAGTGGCTGAACTACAGTGTACTTCAGTGTGTCTGGAACATAACCTTCTTGAAGGGACTGGTTAATTATTGTAGTTGGTGGCTGTGCAATTATTTTTTAACACTTTTGTTGGTATGGCATCCCACCTTGCTGATGTTTTACCTTTTAGCAACAGTATCATATCTTCTATACCTTTTACAGTAGTTTTGGTAAATATACTGAAAAGTTCACCATCAGATTGCTCACTGTTGAAGAAATTTACCTTGTCTGAGTTATCTTCTACACTGATTTTTGATTTGTTTTCATTTACAAAGAACTAATAAAATAATTCAGAAATCTGAGCAGGATTTACAATAGTATCATCCTCTACCTTGATTTCAGAAATATCATGGCCTCTACCTGTAGCACCTGTTCCACCTTTGATCACTAACCATAATGCCTTTGATTTAATATTTTTTAAAACATATTTTTGTAATTTTTTACATAGGTAACAAAATCAGGACCTTTTATTATGTTTTAGTTCCCTATGTAGCCATCTTTTTCTTGCACTAGAGATTTTTATTCCTTCAGTAATGCACTTTACTTTATTTTCTACTTTTTTATGATGTGCAATAATGGGGAAAGTTTCATTAAAAACATGTAGGAAGTCTTCCAAGAAAGTAGCAAAATTTTCAGTGCATGACCTATAGCCCACTCCACCTTATTTAATCAATGGTGGAATAAGATCATATTTTCTTTACTGAACTGGCGTTTGGTGTAGGTTTTTTTCAAGGAATGTTCTATGGTTCTTGTTAACTCCATAAACAGAGTACAATGATCAGAAAGTCCTAAATCTAAACAAAACTTATTTGCCTCATTATAAGTGTAAGTGATTAAAATACACGGTGTCCGAAAAGTCTTTCCCTGATTACATAAATTGATAACTCAGGCTAGAAGTAATATACAAATCTGAAACTTGTGTCAAATTGTTTACAATTATCAAAGTTTTTTTTCTGTTTTAGGTTCACAGTACATAAATAGTGGATGAGGTGCAGTGCCCAAGAAGCCATGTTAACCAATCAGGAGATGGCACAGTGTGTCCTGTGGTACCATGAGACACGATCACCAACCACAGTGCAGAGACACTTCCAGATAACATTTGGAAGGAATCCACCTAATGTCAAGAGCATTAAAGCCTGGTATGAGAGATTCAAGAACACAGGATTGGTTGCTGACCTTCCAAGGTCTGGTCGACCAAGAACCTCAGCAGACAGGTTGGAAGCTGAAAGGCAGTCATTTCTGCAAAGTCCGAAGAAATCAGTGTGCAGGGCCAAATGTGAATTACAGATGCCAAAAAGCTCTCTCCATGACATTTTACACAAACGTTTATTGTTTTGTGCATACAAAGTGCAAATCGTTCAGGCCTTGTTGCCCAATGACAGTACATGTCAATATGACTTCGAAATGCTATCTCATATTGAGGACAATGATGGTTATCTCAGACGAATTGCTTTTTCTGATGAAACAACCTTTTTTGTCAGTGGAGTAGTGAATCACCATAATGTGTGCATTTGAGGTTCACAACCCCCTGGCGCGAGGTCATGGAGTCCACCAGAGGCAGTCCAAAGGTGAATGTCTGGTGTGCGCTATTGCACGATTGAATTATTGGGCCATTCTTCTTCGCTGAGGCTACCATCACATCTGCAGTGTATCTGGACATGTTGCAACTGTATGCTGTTACTCAGCTGCTTCAGTATCACCCCAATGTCTTGTTTTAGCAAGACGGTGTACCGCCTCATTGGAGTTTGGCCATCCGTGCCTATCTCGATATGACCTTTCCTGGGCAATCGATTGGTCATGATGGGCCAATGGTTTGGCCTTCAGGCTCTCCTGATATAACCCCATTAGACTTCGTTTTATGGGTTATGTCAAGGACAAGGTCTCCCAAACGCGTGTACCAGATCTTGAAACCCTGCGGCAACGGATAACCATAGTCGAATCGATCCCCCAGTGATGTTGGCTAATGTGTGGATGCAAATTGAATATCGCCTAGATGTGGTAAGTGCTACCAAGGGTACTCATGTGGAAGTTTACTGATGTGTGAAAAAAACTTTGATAGTTTGTAAACAATTAGACACCAGTTTCATATTTGTATCTAACTTCTAGCCTGAGTTATCAATTTATGTAATCAGGGAAAGACTTATCGGACACCCTGTATTATCTATGCCTGTTGCAGACATTTTGTTTACTTGAGAAAAATCAGTGAAATTTGCAGTGAAACCCCATATTTGAATCATATCAATGAATTTTGTTGAGTTGTTGGCTTCACTGGCTATATCTATGTTGAAATCAGCAGTTATTGTGACTCTTTTCTCTTCCTCTATCTCTTACTTCATCAAACTTTTTTTGTGATTACATCTATAAGAGCATGACTGTGTACTGTATGGTGATTGGGTTGTAATGGAAGTAAATATTGTTGTGACTAAATTATCTTCTTAGGTTTATATGGAGGGGATATCTCTCAAAATTCCATGTTCGTATCTCCCATTACAATTCTATGTTTCCATTGACACTGAAATGAATGTAATCCATTGAACTGATTTTTGGTGGCATGTAGACAACATCAGTTTATCACTTCTGACCCTGTACACTTATCCCAGTCAACAAGAATTCATCCTTTCTTGTTCTGATAGGGTTCGATGCATTTAAGACTTCAATTATGAGGTCAGATCCGACATATGTACTGATATCTCCACCATGCTTGCTTAGCCTGTCGGCCATAAGATAAACACAGCAGACCATTTGTGATGTTTTAGGGACATTTTTGATAGGACGATTACATGGAAGTTTAGCTGGTGTAATCTGGGCTTCAGTTCTTTGCCATGTGAGGATGGGGATTCAACATTATGTTGTGCTGCTAATGGCTCTGATGCATGGTTCCAGGCAGCCTGCAGGAGGCCATTTGATGGGTTCATTCCAACCTGCATTGAGGGACAGTTACCAACATTTCTGGCAGACGGCATAACTCAAGGGTGGCCAAGATTTTCTGCATCTGAGTGATTCTTACAATTGTTAAAGGAGAGGAGATCACAAAGTTAAGATTTTCTGAGATTACAAGTGTGTGAAAAATAGAGAAGGAGTAATCACTGTGAGGAAATACAGCCAACATAGTGATGACTCTGAGACAGTTAACCTTCCACCTTAAAGAATTAAATGTAACTAAATAATATTTTGTACAGTTCAGGGTAGAAAGAAAAAGAGGGCTAATCGACAAAGCCAATGGTGCTAGCACAGGAAGACAAATTTAGTAACTACAAGATTAGCATAGAGATCTGTGAAGCCATCCTACAAACGTCTCATGATCAGTAGTGAGAATTTTATATAGCGGTTGTCAAATATGTGGAATATTAACAACATGTTTCGGTATTACATTATCCCATTATCAGGTACTTAAAGCTTCTATGCCATTTGGAACCACCAAAAGTAATGGTTTGACAACTGGAGAATAATACTCCCAGTACTGATAAATTATAAATTATTATAGGAACACTGACTGTGATTTTTGTCATTAGAAGTTTAGTCCAGAGCTAACTAAGAAGATGTGTGAATAACAAAACAAAGGATCATTGCAGTGCTACTATTATAAACAGGCAGAGAATTTTTGGGGTAAAAGAAAAATATTTACCATTAGAAGGAATTAAAATTAAGTAATAAACCAAATGGCAGTTATATGAGTTGAGGGACATGAAAGGGAAGCAGTGGTTGGGAAGGGAGTGAGACAGGGTTGTAGCCTATCTCCGATGTTATTCAATCTGTATATTGAGCAAGCAGTGAAGGAAACAAAAGAAAAATTCGGAGTAGGTATTAAAATGCATGGGCAAGAAATAAAAACTTTGAGGTTCGTCAATGACATTGTAATTCTGTCAGAGACAGCAAAGGACTTGGAAGAGCAGTTGAACAGAATGGATAGTGTCTTGAAAGGAGGATATAAGATGAACATCAACAAAAGCAAAACGAGGATAATGGAATGTAGTCGAATTAAGTCGGGTGATGTTGAGGGTATTAGATTAGGAAATGAGACACTTAAAGTAGTAAAGGAGTTTTGCTATTTGGGGAGCAAAATAACTGATGATGGTTGACGTAGAGAGGATATAAAATGTAGACTGGCAATGGGAAGGAAATCGTTTCTGAAGAAGAGATATTTGTTAACATCGAGTATAGATTTAAGTGTCAGGAAGTCGTTTCTGAAAGTATTTGTATGGAGTGTAGCCATGTAAGGAAGTGAAACATGGATGATAAATAGTTTAGACAAGAAGAGAATAGAAGATTTCAAAATGTGGTGCTACAGAAGAATGCTGAAGATTAGATGGGTAGATCACATAACTAATGAGGAGGTGTTGAATAGGATTGGGGAAAAGAGAAGTTTGTGGCACAACTTGACTAGAAGAAGGGATCGGTTGTAGGACATATTCTGAGGCATCAAGGTATCACCAATTTAGTATCGGAGGGCACCATGAAGGGTAAAAATCGTAGAGGGAGACCAAGAGATGAACACACCAAGCAGATTCAGAAGGATGTAGGTTGCAGTAGGTACTGGGAGATGAAGCAGCTTGCACAGGATAGAGTAGCATGGAGAGCTGAAGACCACAACAACAACAACAACGCAACAACAAAAACAACAATAACTACAGTTATGGATAATGTAGTAAGAACAATAGGTGAAGGCATTAATTCAAAAATAACAATGTGCAACAATGAAAATGTAAATTGAATGAAAATAGCCAATTCCTATCAGTTCTAATGTGCCGATCGCAAATATCACAAAGACTATTCAAAATTAGCTGTAGTTTTCATTTTACACTGTTTTATTACAGTGAGATAATTATATACGGATTTTTATCTTAAGTTTAAAATCAAATATTATAATGGTTTGTCAAAGTCATAATAACTAGTACAATGGACTGTATTATTGTCCCTGGTCTTACTTGTTGCAATATTTTGGATATAAGCATTTTTATACCAATTTTAGTGATCTTTTTGTCTCCCTCCTCTTCAACTTCAGTGACTTTATTAATGCATGTAGTAATTTTTGCACATTTGTTTCCAGATTAATTACCAGTTGGTCAAGCTGGCTGCTATTGAAGTGAATAAAAATGCCACGAATTTGTGTTAACAGTGCTGACACATTTTGCTATTACTATGGAGAAGTGATACTTGCTTCGGTTGTGTTTCGAGAATTTCTGCGTAAATTCTAGAACCACTTGGCCTTCTACCATCTCGAACACACGATATTTTAGATGTGAGTGGGAGAAAGGAACCCTATCTACTGTGTGTCACCTGTTTGTGTGTGAGAAGACGGTAGACACGGCGGTCGAACAGCACCGACAAGTACTTGTCAATTGCACCATGGAAGTTGTAATGCAAGCCCATGGCAGAACCAAGGAACTTCTGTGTTATTCTGTGCTGTTTTATAACTGAATATTGTTAGTGACAAAATAACATTTTAGTTGAGAAGACTTTTAAGTAAATTTTACCTTGAACTTGCTAGAGGCAAGGTACGTGTATGATTCCTGTACAATAGAGTCATGACACGGGTGACTTACAAGAAGTCTAATATTTATATTGAAAGTGCAAATTTGTTATTGCACATGGAGTCCAAATATACCGACAGTGTTGTTGAAAGAGCACAGTTTTAGAAGAGAAGGCCTATTAAGAAAGTCATCACAAAAACATTAGAACATGGCGACCAGTGTGAAGGGGCTGAAGAAAACAGGAATTTTGAGATGAAAAAGAGAGAAAAAGCTATCAAGTGTTGCCACAGCAACTGAGCATAACATGACAAGAGAACCATTGAGAGAAACTGGATTATGCTGGAGTATCTAGGGAAGAAAATTTGTAAAGGCAAATAAGGAAGAAGATGTAAGAAAGTCACAATGTGAAAAACCGGAGAGAAGATCTCGATGTATTAAACTAAGAGATGAGCCTAGAATGATACGACTAAGAAGATATGGTGTGGGGAGTATACAGCTCTAAGATGCATTTTGGGGACGCAGATATGGAAATCAGCCTACATCTGATGCTGCCGGCACCAGCTGTTGTTCACTGGTGCTGAACTGCTGTCACATCTGCTCACCAAGCTGCAAGAATTCTACGCTGGGTGAGTTCAAAACAGAACTTTAGTACCTTGGCAAGAAGTGATACAAACTATTTAATGAACTTTATTAATGTATTTATTATACTTAAAGTTAATTTTTAAATGTTCACAAAGTCTAAAGCTTGTAAAATCATGGATCACATTCAGTAAACTGGAGAAGCGTCAGAACCGGCCATGGCTATCAGAAATACTAAAGAAGAGCCTGACTGGTCTGAACTAGTAAATCTAATCAAAGCTCATTGTATACAAAAAGGCTTACTCAATTATTGATTAGATAATCATAGTACAACTTTAAATGCTAAGTTAGATGACCAGCATCAACAGTCAAATGCTCAGAATGAAACTCTAAGAAAAGAAATAGGTTTGATACATTCTAGTTTAAATGCTAAGAGTGAAGTTCTAAATAATCAGATTAAACCTTGATTAGCCAAGCAACAAATCTAGGTTTGTTAAATGTCAAAGTCGACTCACAGAGCAAAGAATTTGGTAATCTATGCAAAGGCATGGATGCTTTAAAGACTGTATTTGACACCTTAAATAATAAAATACAAGATTTGAAATTAGACGTAAAGAAGAAATTAACCAGTTCCTTGGATATTCATGTAAATCAGCTGTTCACGGACTTTAATCAGAAACAGAATGATCAATTACAAGATTTAGCAAAAAAGTTAGAATTTGATATTGAGGAAAAATTTAATACTGTAGAATCAGAAATCAATTAAACGTTAGGATCTTTTGAAAATGCAAGCAATGTTAAGTTTGATGCTGTAAAGCAGGGATTGTATACTTTAAAAGAGAGTGTTGAAAAGCAAGATAAGTTAATGCCAACAATCATATCGCAAATTACATATGTAAGCGTGCAAGTGGATAATGTAGAAAGAAGATTCCAAGAGAAGATAGCAAACTCTGATATAGTAAATATAAGTAGTTTGGGGGAACAATTTAAAGGGTTTATAGATCAAAAAGTCACTGAAAGAATGACATCCATGAATGTGTCACCTATTGTTTCTTCTGAACTTTCAGATACCCGAAAGGTTATAGATGACTTGTGGAAAGAATTCAAACTTTTCCAGGACAAAGTGGAAAAATGGATAACTTCACCCAATGTTGTGTTAACTAGTAAAGTGGTGACTGATTTGCAGTGGGGGGACTTTCAAAAGAAGTTTAAAGAGAAATACTGGTATGCCAGTGCACAAGAAAAGTTAATATCAGATCCATGGGACCCGGGCGGAGTCATATATCCCCCAGGGACGTTAACACTCTGAGTTAATGGGCGGAGTGACAACCGTCGGATCTCGAGTTGTTTTTGGTGTTTCTTCCAAAATAGTTTTCCTGCACCAATTTCCTTTAAACTATTCTGTCATCTATTCCTAAAATCTTAAACTATGCTGTAATCTTATATCTTAGGAAATCAGATACGACAGTCAAATAAAAAACAATCCTGGAGAATCACAGGTAAAAAGTGATATTTAGATAAAGTGAACTGAATGGCATATTATGTCTGTAGAAAATATAATATTGTGTGACTAGTTGAACATCGTAGTATATAGTTTTTCTATTTTGTATAGAATATTTTATACCTTTTGTGAGATATGATAGAAATGGGAAGGTTTGTATTATGTTTGAAAGAGGTGGGTTTTGTAGATAAAAGCATGGTTTACAAGAGCAAATAAACCATGGCTAACACAAAACACACATCACACCTTTCAGACAACCCTCGCAAACAAGTATGCCTCATTCTTCATCACTTGCCGTTTCCATAGGGTTGCTAAGATTTCCTTTGGGGACCTAAAGGGTGAAGGTGGGAATGTCCATTCTGTAGGAGATAATTTAACACCAAACCTCCTTTGGTGTCTCACTCAAGTACCTGAGGGGTAGGGATCCTGAGGTAGGGGGGTGGGAAGGGTTTCCTGCCTTTGGGGCTATCTTCTTTCTCTTCTTCAATCTTAGCAACCATTTCTATTTATTTCCTGTCTTACTTCTCATTTGAGGACCTACCTATTTTTCCCTCTTTCCGTATTCACCTACTTCTATTGCAGAAGTCCTTCCTAGTTTCCATGGTTTCTAATACCCTACATCTTATCTTTCGATAAGAAGGCCGAAGAATCAGACTACATGAACACACATCCGCATACACACAAGAAGAAATTTAGACACAAACACTGAAGTTACAAATTGTAGGATCATGGGACTTGAAGAATAGCCTAAGTAAGCATATTATCTATTGAAAAGTGTATACAGAAATGGTATGTACTGGAAAGTTAGAAGCTGATAAATAGAGGGGGGACTCCAGGGATTAGATGAAGTATTAAGAAGTATATGCGAAGTGTAGAGTAGATTTGTAACTTTACCAGAAAATACTTAATTATAGTATACATAGGAACTTATACTGGGGTAATGAACCATGAGGCCTACTCAGAGAAGATAAGGGGGGCCGTACCTGGCATTGGCTAAGTATATGGGGCAGTCATACCTACTTGGAGGTAGGATGACCTATGGCCTGAAAAAAGAGGAATGTTTTATAAAGGGGCATACCTACCAGAATAGAAAAAGGAAGTGTTCTCATAAAGCCAGCCCACAAGCACGGTATTGGTGCTGATCCTAGGGAAAAGGGACAGTATCATGACAAAAGTCACAAAATTTTGTAGGGATTATTCCGGAAAGTTTGAATTCTATGCACAAAGAGCATTATTACATTTTATGAAAGTTCACAAGTGTCAAAAAGAACACTTTCATTTCACCTAGAGTTCCTCCAAACTACAACAGATAATGGAGCTAGTACATACTAAAGAAAAGGTAGTACAGAGGATAGAAATAGAAAATGGAATACCCAAGTGTCATGAATTCCTGCAGTTTACAATTGGAAATAGGGAAAGAGCCCTTGCAATTCTTGAGTATTATAAAAGATGACTAAAAACAACAAAAAAATGTTGAGGTCTTGATGGCAAGATGAAATAAGAACAGAATAAACAAATGTTCAGCTAAAGATTGTTCTAGAGAAAAAAAGATTGTTGTTGAAGTGAAAGATGTATGCAGGAACATATATGAGGAAATTATATTGTTATGATATGAAATGTTGTTGTGAGTGATGTTACTTACATAATGATTATGTATAAAATATTGCGTGTCCGATCTGAGGGGGTAGGGGGGGGGGGGGGGGGATGTATAGTGTTTCGAGAATTTCCACGTACATTCTAGAACCACCCGGCCTTTCACCATCTCGAACACATGATATTTTAGATGTGAGTGGGAGAAAGAAACCCTATCGACTGCATATCACCTGTCTGTGTGTGCAGGTCCAAAGCTTATTGTGAGAAGACGGTAGACATGGTGGTTGAATGGCATTGACAGGTACTTGTCGGTCGTGCGATGGAAGTTGTAATGAAAGCATACGGCAGAACCCAGGAACTTCTGTGTTATTCTGTGCTGTTTTATAACTGTGAATACTGTTGTTGACAAAAGAACATTTTAGTTGAGAAGTTTTTTAAGTAACTTTCAACTTGAACTTGCTCGAGGCAAGACATGTGTATGATTCCTGTCTCATAGAGTCGTCGTTAGCAACCCAACTCTGTTGTAAATATATCTTAATTGTTTCTAATGTGAGATGACATGGGTGACTTACAAGAAGTCAATTTTTTATGTGAGAAGTGTGAATTTTGTTCTTTGTGGAAGTTCATATATACTGATAGTTGTTGAGAAGTATTCTTTGAGTACTTCATTATTTCACAAAGAGAGAGAGAGAGAGAGAGAGAGAGAGTCTTAAAGGTTCCTGTGACTAGCATCATTCTTCAGAGAAGTAGTTTGTAGAGACTCCAGAAGCTGGCTATCCATTCCCAAGTAAGTCAACTTGTGTAAGAGAAGTGGGGAGTTTGCACATACACTTCATGCAATCTTAGTCATCAAAAACGTTAGACATCACACAAACAGCAAACAACTCCATTGATTAAAAAAGCTTACAGTTGTTATTTTGGGTGCAAAATAGGTGATCAGGATAAACCCTGGGCTCCACTTGTGATCTGCAACACTTGTGCCAGCAACCTCAGAAATTGGATGCATGAAAAAAGACATTCAATGCCCTTTGCAGTGCCCATGATCTGGAGTGAGCCAACTAACTGTGTCACTGACTGCTACTTTCGTATGGTTCCTCCTATCAAGAAGGGAACATCTAAGAAGAATAAGCCAACAGTGATATACCCTAACATTCCATCTGCCATACATCCAGTTCTACATGGGGAAGGATTGCCAATACCTGAACCACTGACAGAGTATGAGATTATTTCTGATGGGGATTCTGAATGTCCTGAACCATATACATCAAAAGATCCAGAGTCCCTTCCAAACATATCATCAACTGATGATCCACAGAAATTGTTAAGCAATCTCACTAGAAATTTGGAGCTCTCTAAAGCTAAGGCTGAGATTTTAACATCAAGATTGCAGTAGCGCAATTTTCTGGAAAGCAATGTAAATGTTTCATTCTGCCACAGAAGAGAGCAACAATTCACCCCTTTTTGTAACATGCAAGACAGTCTTGTGGTGTGTGTAGACGTAAATGGTCTAATGAAGGCTCTCAGAATTAATTACAACCCTGATGAGTGGAGATTCTTTTATTGATTCATCAAGGTGAGCAGAAAAGCAGTGCTTTTACATATTGGTAATCAGCTTCCTTCTATTCCAGTTGGGTGTAGTGTGCAGATGAAAGAGTCATACCAAAACATGAAAATTTTACTAAAAGCCATCAAGTACAATGACTCTCAATGGCAGATTTGTGGTGACTTGAAAGTGGTTGCACTGAAATTAGGTATGCAGTTAAGGTGTACTAAATATTGCTACTTTCTCTGTGAATGGGATAGCTGAGCTTTGGCATCTCATTACAGTAAACATGAAGGCCCACCAGAAAATCTCTTCAACCAAGTATAAAGAACATTAAGAGTGAACCTAAAGTAGACCTTGAAAAGATTCTGCTCCCAGCCTTGCACAACAAGTTGGGTCTCACAAAAACTTTGTTAAGGGAATTAACAAAGATGGTGATGCATTTAAGTACTTAAGGCAAAAATTCCCTTACTTAAGTGATGCCAAAGTAAAGGAGGGCATCTTTCTACGCCCATAGATGCGAGAGCTTTTTGGAGAGCATACTTGTGGTGGAATTGTACAAGGTGATGAGAAGCATGCATGGGAATGTTTTAAGACAGTCTGTTTACAGTTCTTAGGGAACAAACAAGCAATAAATTACAAGAAGATTGTAGATAACATGTTTTCATCTTATGAAAAGCTTGGTTGCAACATGTCATTGAAAATGCATTTCTTACATAGTCATCTTGACTTCTTCCCAAAAGATTGTGGTGCAGTAAGTGATGAACATGGGGAGAAATTTCATCAAGATATTGCCACATTTGAGAACAGGTATGCCAGAAAGTGGAGCCCAACTATTTTAGCAGATTACTGCTGGACTGTCAAAGGGATGTTCCCGAGTATGTGTATAAACGTCAAGCCAAGCGAAAAAGAGTCATCTTCTGAATTTATCTCTGAATAAAATATGTAATTGTATGTACTGTATGTATGGACATTTAACATTTGTAATCTATCTGTGAGCAGTTAATTTATATATTTTCTTTTGTGCTTTACATAGTTCAGGTACAAAGTAGACTTACAAAGTATTTTCATTCATGTAATATTATCTTCACTTTTCTTAATATTTTACTTCTGTACTTCCAGAATAGCACTGAAATTTATCAATGCATAACACATAACATAAATCAAGTAATTATTCACTTAAAATTTGTTATGCTGAATCTTGGAACACGAATGAATATTTAGTTAGTGAGTTACTTATACAAAAATGTAGAGTACTTTTTTAAAAAAAGCTAGAGCTAAATATTTATGAAGATGATGATTTTGTATCACTTTATACTCAAATAAAGCTAACTAACTCAAAATCATGCAATTTACACACTTTCACTTCAAATTTGTTGTTCAGTGTATTAAACAGTTAATACAATTGTAAAATAGTACTTCAGAATATATGGGATCTTACAATAGGTTAGTAGTAAACCAAGGCAAGTGGTGTTAACACACTAGCTCACAAAGTTTCACTAGGAAAATACAGATGGAGTGTGAGATTGGTATGGGGCAGATGAATGGAATGAAGTAACAATAGTAGAGTGGAAAGAGGCAACTGGATAACAAAGATCAGAACAAACAGAGGGCACTGGGAATTCACTAAAGCATATAATAGGCCTGAGTATGATTTCATCTTTATTTAGACATAAAAATTTAGTTTAAGGTAATTTTGTTGTGGCAGGCACAAATTTATCATTTCCATTGAGTCATATGTCTGCAATTTATAAGTGCTGTGATGCACTTTATTTACATATTTTACTACGTTATTTTTATTTATATATACACAGATCAGTCAACTAAGATCAAAGTTGAACTAATACAACTATTCACTATGAATACTTCAATAATAATTGTTCCATATGTCATTTTATGCTTTAACATTCAGTGCATCAGAATATCCAAGGACTAAGGGGTAAGCTTAATGAGTTGTTTATTTGTGTTGAAGAATTAGAGTTGAGCCAACCAGTTGATATAATCTGCCTCTCTGAACATCATGTGAGCACTGGTATAGATATGTTAAATGTTACAGGTTTCAAGTTAGCTTCTTATTTCTGTAGAGGAAATATAGAGAAAGGAAGAGTTGCCATATTTGTCAGAAACTGATTTGATTTGAAGAATATTGATATTAATAAATTTTGCTCAGAGCAGCGCTTAGAAGCTTGTGCAACAGAAGTAGTATTTCATAATAAGTCCTTTATAATAGTAGGTATATACAGATCTCCTTCAATAAATTTTAACCTCTTCATAAAAAATCTGGAAGCTCTGCTGTCCCAGCTCATAGGAGAAAAAAAAAAACAAGGAAATAGTGGCTGCTGGACATTTTAATGTGGATTTATTGAAAATCTCTGTCAGTGAACAGTTGCAGTCAGTAACACTATCATTCAATTCAGTTCCTACTGTGAATTTTGCTACTAGGATATGTAAATGCTCTGAGACTGCTATTGATAACATCTTTGTAGACAAATCTAGGGAAAAAAAGTCATATCACAAAACCAATAGTAAATGGGCTATCTGATCATGACATGCAGCATCTTGTGTTAAATGTTGAAACTTGTCAGGATAAAAATTCTATTAAATCTGAGTACAAGAGGGTAATAAATAAGTTAAAAATTGAGAAATTCAAGAAATTGCTCAAAGACATGGACTGGATAGTTGTTTACAATATATCTGACTCAAATGGAAAATACAAACCATTCATTAATAAAGTTGCCTCCACTTTTGAGAATTGTTTTCTCCTAAAGGTAACTCAACTCACACACAAGTCAAAAAATAAACTGTGGATTACACAAGGAATAAAGATATCATGTGGGACAAAAAGAAGACTCTATTTACTATCGAGGAACAGCTCTGAGTTTAGAATTGTAACGCATTACAAAAATTACTGCAAAATATTGAAGCAAGTAATGGAGAAATCAAAGCAGCTTTATTATGAGAAAAATATAATTACATCAGGTAACAAAATAAAAACTGTAGGGGATATTGTGAAGACAGGGACAGGTGGAGCCAATAAGGAAGAGGAACAGATAATTCTAAAAATAAATGAAACTTTGGTAACAAGTACAGTTAGTGTTGCAAACACTTTAAACAACTACTTCATTTCTGTTACTGACAGCTTGGGGTTATCAGGTTCAGTGAACAATGCAATGGAGTATCTGAGACCAGTCTTTAAAAATAACTTCAGTAAAATGGAAATGACACTATCATCTCCCAAAGAAGTAGCATCCATCATAAAATCCTTTAAATCTAAGTATTCCAGTGGGTATGATAACATACTAACAAAGTTAATCAAAGAGTGCTCATGCAAGTTAAGTTCTATCTTGAGTTATTTGTTTAAGCAATCTTATCAGCACAACATTTCCAGGCTGTCTAAAATATGCTGAACTTAAGCCTCTTTTTAAGAAGGGGGATAAAGAGATACCATCAAACTATCAACCAATTTCACTTTTCGCAGCTTTCTCAAAAATATTTGAAAAGGTTGTGTTCAAGTGTCTCTGTAAGCATCTGACTGTAAATGATATATTGTCCAAGTCGCAGTTTGGATTTCTGAAGGATTCTGATATAGAGAAAGCTATTTACACTTATCAAGAGAATGTACTTAATTCATAAGATAATAAATTACAGGCTACTGGCATTTTCTGTGACCTGTCAAAACCACAGCATTCTCCAAAGTAAATTAGAGTATTATGGTGTCACTGGCAATGCTGCAAAATGGTTTCAGTCTTATCTATCTAACAGGAAACAAACGGTGTTGTGAAACACCTCTGCAGTAAGCAGTCAGTCTTCATCTGACTGGGAATTAATTACACGTGTTGTTCCTCAAAGTTCCATTTTGGATCCATTGCTTTTTCTTGTGTATATTAATGACCTATATATTATTGCCAGATGCTAAGTTTGATATATGTGATATGTAATATGTGATTTATTCATCTCATTACGTACAATTTTCAAATCATTTGATTTGATGTACAGGAGACATGTCAAGGTTTACAAAAGAAAGTTTTTTCACTTTTCAAAGAGAAATGCAAAAGTTTACATTATATTTTACATTTCTAAGTTACAGGTACACCTGTACATAAAATAATACATGTAATACAATCCCTGTGTTCAGACTGTGAAGCTGTCCTCAATGAATTCATCGACAGAATAATAACATTTTTCCACCAGAAGAGTAAAGAGCAATCTTTTCAGTGAACCAATCTCCATTTTAAGTATATTACTGCCTTTTATTTTATTGAAAATTTTTAACCCCATATACTCTGGCATTTGGGCATAAAGTTTTAAACGATGTGTTGGAAGTTTGAAGTTATCTCTGTGGTGAGTGCTGTAGTTGTGGTCAAAATGGAAAGTGTTCCATGTAACAAATGTGTAACAGATATTGAACATTTAAAAGAGTGTATCATAAGAACGCAAACAGCGATTAACACTTTAAAGAATGATTTAACGAAACTTCGAAATGAAAATACCGAACTGCTAGGTTATCTGAAATCGAGTGCACCAATCAAAACAAAACCGACAAAAACTGTAAATAGTGAGAAAGAAAAGCAGCATGAATGGACCAGAAGCAAAAATACTACAGCGAAGGACTCAAGTGTTTGTGTTATGAAGTGCCCTGACAAAACCAACAGCGTTAATACAAATGAAAACTGTAAAAAAAGCAATCGACCAGTGCCCCAAAAAATGATACATAGTGATAACAAGAGACAGAACGTATTAATTCTTTCTGACAGTCATGGTCGTCACTGTGCAAAAATTATGAACAGTTCTCAAAATCAAAAACACTACATCTCTTCCGTAATAAAACCAAACACACAGTTAAAGGACATGGTTTGTAACATAGACGGGAAGACGAAAGAATATACGAAAAATGACAGTGTCATCATTCTAGGTGGGACAAATGACATCCTAAAGAAATTTCAGGATTTCAAATTTGCCTTAACAGATTCTCTTCATAAGACAATCCACACTAAAGTTATCTTGTGCACAATTCCATACAGATACGATGTACCAAAACTGAACAACAGAATCTATGCTGCAAACGAATTCTCAATGAGGACAGCAAAAAATTACAAGCATGTAATGGTAGTGGACGTCAATACATTCCTCAGTAGAAGTGATTACACAAAGCATGGACTTCACTTGCGAATGGATGGCAAAGAGAAATTATGTAGACATTTACAACTAGCAGTACGTGCCGATCTGCAAATACCAGCTCTAACATACATACAATGTGAAGACCTTTCAGCAAATATGACAGTGAAAACACAAGAAAAATCAGCAGCAGAAACAGACTTATCCAACTCGATAGTTATGAAAAATAAACGAGCAGGCGCAAAAAAGAACTGTACTACACCTTCATCACTCAAAGAAGACACAACGAAACAAAACTACCATCAACTAAACCAAGCTGTGATACCAGCAAAAGCATCCAACCCAAAAAAAGCAGCAGAACCAAGTTCCACGCCCGAAGATATTCAAGATACAACAAGAAGAATTGGACACTGGAAACCAGAAGCAGTACCTACAGGAGACCCACTAAAGACATCAGCAGATCCAGTCTCAAAAGTATCACCAAGGACATCTAATTTTACATGTATCAGTGAACACCAATAATCAACTACTACCACCCCAGCAACAGGAGGAAGTTCAGAAATTCCAGTGAGAAGAAATGTAAGGCAACCATGTCATCTACAAGATTTTTTATTCCCAAAAAGCCTCAAGACCAAATTAGGATAACTAGTGCACCTATCAACACCACCTCCAGTAGCAGTCCTTGCAGCAAAAACAGAAACCACCTCAACATTGACCACGCAAGTAAAATGACCAGAGAGATGGAGAACTGCCCCTTTTCACCATCAGGACATTTTCTTATGGCCAACGGAAAAAACCAACTCATGCTTCTAGATGAGAATGAAGATTTCTCACACAATTTAAATTCAGGAATAAAGGTAAGTGGTCAACCAAGTACAATCAGAACAAACCTAAAATCTCACCAGGTCACTCTTCTTCATCAGAATATACAGTCACTTAGGAATAAAGTAAGAGAGCTTGAAATCTTGCTATCAAGTGAACTCAGATACGTTAATATACTGTCCTTAACTGAACACTAGCTGAAAGAAAATGAGTTAAAGACAGTGAAAATAACAGATTATGTGTTAGCAGCACAAACTTGTAGAAATAAGTTTACACGTGGAGGGAACTGCGTATACATAAAGAAAGATATCGAATTCAATAACTTAGACAATGTTGAATTCTTAAACACTGAGAAAGATTTTGAAATATCAGGCATAGAAATTCCAGAATTCAAGTTAATTGTAATATGTTTATATAGATATCGAGATACCCACCTAAAAAAATTCAATACTTGGCTTGATACTTTACTAAATAAAGTAGTAACAAATCGAAAAACAGTTCTTGTATGTGGAGACCTAAATGTAGACTTTAATAAGCAAAGCAATTCAAAATCTGAGCTGATGAACATATTGACAGCCAATAATTTGGAGATTACAATCCACTCCCCTACACGTGAAACGAATCATTCTAGTACTACCATAGACCAAATAATAATAATCTCCAAAACAAAATATAAGTCAGTTGTAATAAAAGCTGGACTGGCAGACCATCACGCACAGGCTATAAGGTTTTTTGTGTTAACACTAATCCATCCTATAATTATATGAGGAAGACTATGTACATGGGCAGAACTTTCAGTAATACTGCAGTACAAACATTCCAGAATTATCTCCAACAATAATCATGGGAGATAGTGTATAGTACAGAAAATATTTCTGATAAGTTTCAGACATTCATGAATACTTTTAAATATTATTTTGATCTTGCTTTTCCATTGAAAGCCAAAACAACACAAACCACTAAAAGTAACAAGTGGATTACTAGTGGTATAAGGAAATCTTGTGCTTGAAAACGGCACCTTCACAATATTGCAAGAAGCTACAACACAACTCGAGAGTTTGATAGTTACTTTAAAAAATATAAATCTGTCTTAAATAAAATAATAAAGGAGGTAAAGAAATGAGACAATGACAAATACATAGAAGATGCTTCAAACAGAACCAAAGAAAACTAGCAAGTTGTAAAAAAAGAAATCAAATCTTACAAAAGTAGAGTTAATAATATGGTAATAAAGGCTGGCTTGGAAAACATTAATAACCCACAGAAAGTATCTAATATGTTTAATAACTATTTTATAAATGTAACAGAGAAACTACTACAACAGACTTCTAATAGAGAACAGCATACAGAAACAGGGAAAAAAGTGTCAAGCAGATCAATGTTTCTGTACCCAACAAATGTAGAAGAAGTTGAGGTTACAATAAAAAGTCTCAAAATGAAACACTATGCAGGTGTAGATGATATACCTGATTTCATTATAAAGAAGTGTGGGGACTTGATTACTGAGCCTTTAACCCACCTATGTAACCTATCTTTTGCTACAGGAATTTTTCCTTCATGTTTGAAAATAGCAAAAGTAAAGCCATTATGCAAGAAAGGAAACAAAGATGATGTTTCCAACTACTGACCACTGGCACTTCTTTCTGTTTTCTCAAAAATATTAGAAATACTTTTCAATAAGAGGCTAACAGACTTCTTAGAGGTAAATGGCATTCTCTCAGAATCTCAACATTGATTTAGAGCAAACCGCTCAACCATATCTGCAGTTCACTCCTTTCTATTAGAGGCACTGATAGCACTAGACAACAAAAAACTTAGCATGGGCATATTTTTAGACTTGTCAAAGGCATATCTGCAGTTCACTCCTTTCTATTAGAGGCACTGATAGCACTAGACAACAAAAAACTTAGCATGGGCATATTTTTAGACTTGTCAAAGGCATTTGACACCATAAATCATGACAAATTGCTACATAAAGTAGAAAATCTTGGCATTAGGGGAACAGATAACAACTGGCTCAGCTCTTATCTTAAAAACAGGGAACAATATGTGGAAATAGATCAAGAAAGGGACAATATCATTAGGAAATATAATTCCAAGCTACTGACTGTTAAATATGGAGTGCCACATGGACCAGTAATGGGTCCTGTTCTGTTCTTACTCTATGTAAATGACCTAAACATAAGCAATGACAGCAGTAAAATATTTCAATTTGCTGATGATACGAGTGTTCTAATTACAGGAAACTCAGAAGAAACTCTTGTAAAAAAGATAAAAGAAACCACTGACAGGCTAACATGTTACTTTGATGACAATGACTTAATAATAAACACTGAAAAAACTGTAGCTATGGACATACACACAGCACAAACAAAAAATTTGATATCACCCAATCGAGAGCTATACGGACAGACAATTGCCAAAACAGCCTGTACCAAATTTCTTGGACTTCATCAAAAGACAACTTGAAATGGAAAGCACATATTGAGCAGATGAACAAAAAATTAAGTACCTCTTGTTTTGTGCTGTGTACATTAAAAAATTGTACCAACTACAACACCCTTCAGTGTGTATATTATGCAGTTGTACACTCTCACATCCATTATGGGATTATGTTCTGGGGAAATTCTTGAGATGCCATCAAAACATTCAAAATTCAAAAAAAAAAAAAAAAAAAAAAAATTATAAGAATAATGGAAGGGGTAGATAATCGCAAATCATGTTGACCATTGTTTCAAAAAAGGATGATCCTGCCACTTCCTTGCATATATGTACTTGAAAATGTAATGTATTTAAAGCAAAACGTACATACAAAAAGACCACTCATCACTCAAAATCACACAATACACAGGTATGATACAAGACAAAAATTGGATGTACGTGTTCAAAGCACCAACACAAAGTTATTTCAAAACAGCCTTATCCATCCTAGTATCAAACTATACAATGCCTTACCAGATACCATTAAACACGCACAAAACACTGGTCACTTCAAATCTAAACTGAAGTCATACTTGGTTGATCACTGCTTTTACACAGTAAATGAATACCTACAAAACTAAATTTTGGTGTGTTTACCCAATGTAGTCTCATTCAGAAGAACATATGTATTTTATCTCTTTGTATATAGTGTAACAACATTTATTTAAGTATTCACCATTAATTGATATATTAATGTGTGTTGTTATGTACAAAGGTATATTATATGTAAAACTGTTAATATTAACAAAAAAACCAAATATCTCTTGCACATTGTGCAGCTGTAGATGAAAATGGATTAATAAATCAATCAATCAAACACACTAATGAATAACTGACTCAAATTGGCAGTGATAAACCATCTTTCTGGAATCCATGTTTGTGGCACCTCACAAGTTGTTCAGTTTATTTGCTAAGTAATCTATGTGTACCTTCCAATTTAAATTTTTGTAAAGATGTAGGCCTAAGAACTTCACGTGGTTTGCTTCTGTGATATCCTGATCATTGCAAGTTATCTTTATTTCACTCCTTTCTACTGATTTAGCTTCAAATTGCATCATTTTGGTTTTAGTTACATTTAGTTTTTGTCCATTTTGATAGAAGCAAAGTATTTTTGGCTTTTTCTGGAATATTTTCAAATACCTCATTTTCAATTAGAATTGATGCATCATCAGCAAATAAGACTGAATGAACATCAATAGCAAGTGGTAGGTCATTTACGCAAAAAAGAAACAGATAGGGACCCAATATCGAACCTTGTGGGACTCCTTGGGGAACTGTTTTCCAGTCTGATGAATAATTGGTTCCATTTGAAGTTAAAATTACTCTTTGTTCCCTATATGACAGGTAAGAGCTACACCATTTTAAAGAGCAGTGTTCCTGATTCCATACATCTGTAATTTGTGGAAGAGTAATGCATGAATCACTGAATCAAAAGCTTTAGTTAGATCACAGAATATTCTTGTGACATTTCTACCTTTATCTAACATGGAGCATATTTTTTGGATAAACTCACGTATAGCATTCACAGTGCTTTTACCCTGTTGGAATCCGAACTGGTTTTTAAAAATTATATCATTTACGGTGAGAAAGTTATTAATTTGTTTTGCTGCAATCTTTTCAAACACTTTAGAAAAGACTGGCAAGAGAGAGACAGGGCGGTAATTCCCCATATTTTCTATCGATTCTTTCTTGAATAGAGGTTTGATCTCAGCATATTTCAATACATCTGGAAAGCATCCCTGTTCAAAAGATTGTTTTGTTTACAGATGATACAAACATTGCAATACGTAGCAAGTCAAGTACAGACTTAGAAATTGCTGCGAATCAAATTTTCACTGGCATTAAGAAGTGGTTTAAAGCTAATTCTTTGTCATTAAGCTTTGAGAAGACCCACTATATGCAGTTCAGAACCAGTAAGAGATTTCCTTCCAGCATGAGTATAATGTATGAAGACATGGAGATCAAAGAGGTTAATAGTGTTAATTTTATGGGATTACAACTCGATAATAAATTCAGATGGGATGGGCAAACCACAGAATTACTTAAGCACCTAAACAAGTCTGTATTTGCCATGAGAATGATGTCAGATGTAGGAGATATAAATATAAAAAAACTTGCATACTTTGCTTACTTTTATTCGTATGGGATCATATTCTGGGGCAACTCATCAAACCCAGCAAAATTTTTTAGGGTGCAAAAGCATGTGATGAGAATCATTTGTGGTGTAAATTCAAGAGCTTCTTGTAGAAACCTGTTCAAGGAACTTTGTATGCTAACCACTGCTTTTCAGTATATTTATTCCTTAATGAAATTTGTTGCAAGTAATACATCTCTATTTCCAACCAATAGCTCAGTACACAGTATCAATACTAGGAATAAGAAGAAGCTACATAAAGGCCTAAAATCACTTACCTCAGTCCAAAAAGGGGTCCAATATTCAGGAACACACATTTTTAATAAATTGCCAGCAAGCATTAAAAACTTGGTTTCAGATAAAGCACAGTTTAAACAGAGTTTGAAAGACTTTTTGATAGGCAACTCCTTCTACTCCACAGATGAATATCTTAACAGAGACTGTTAAGTCAGCTTAAGTAAAAATATCTGTTAGATTTCAGTATTGACAACACTTTGTCACAACAGTCAAGATTAGGTATTTTGTGTATGATGAATTTATTAATAGTCGATAACAGTGTTTCATTCTGACAGTGAATTAATTCTGTAAATATTAGCTGTCCCAGTTTACTGCATTGTATTAGCTTATTTTTGACTATCTCTTGACAAATGATCAGGGTAGTAAGTATTATATTCAAATGTTTTACATTTTTATGTCATACTTTCTGACATGTTCCACACCTCTCATCTCATTTTTTGGATCCATGGAACAAAAACTGAATCTAATCTAATCTAAAGTGATTCAGTAAAGTGATCATAGTTTGCAGCAATCCATAACAAACATTTTATTGTACTAGTGCAAGTACATAATACTCAAAACATACATGCATTGAAGAGCCAAAGAAACTGGTACTCCTGCCTAATATTGTGTAGGGCCCCCACAAGCACGCAAAAGTGCCACAACACAATGTGGCATGGACTCAACTAATGTCTGTAGTAGTGCTGGAAGGAACTGACACTGTGAATCCTGCAGGGCTGTCCATAAATTCATAAGAGTAAGAGAGAGTGGAGCACATTGCAAGGAATCCCATATATGCTCGATAATGTTCATATTTGGGGAGTTTGGTAGCCAGGATAAGTGTTTAATCTCAGAATATGTTCCTGGACACACTCTATAGCAATTCTGGACATGTAGGGTGTCGCATTGTACTGCTGGAATTTCCCAAATCTCTCGGAATGCACTATGGATGTGATTGGATGCAGGTGATAAGACAGGATGATTATGTATGTATCACCTGTCAGAGTCATAACTAGACACATCAGGGGTTCCATATCACTCCAACAGTACATGCTCCACACCATTACAGAGCCTCCACTAGCTTGAACAGACCTCTGATGACATATAGGATCCGTGGATTCAAGAGGTTGTCTCCATATCCATACATGACCATCCATTCAATACAATTTGAATCAAGACTTGTCCGATCAGGCAACATGTTTCCAGTCATCAACAATCCAATGTTGGTGTTGAGGGTCCCAGGTAAGGAGTAAAGCTTTGTGTCATGCAGTCACCAAGGTTACATGAGTGGGCCTTCAGCTCCAAAAGCCCATATCAAGGATGTTTCACTGAATGGTTCACATGCTGACACTTTTTGATGGCCCAGTATTGAAATCTGCAGCAACTTGTGGAAGGGTTGCTGTTCTGTCACGTTGAACTATTCTCATCAGTTGTCATTGGCCTTGTTCTTGCAGGATCCTTTTCCAGTTGCAGCGATGTTGAAGATTTGATGTCTTATTGGATTCCTGATATTCAAGGTACACTTGTGAAATGGTCATATGGGAAAATCCCCACTTCATCCTACCTAGGAGATGCTGTGTCAGATTACTCATGTGCCAACTAAAGCACCATGTTCAAACTCACTTAAATCTTAATAAACTGCCATTGTAGCAGCAGTAACTGATCTAACAATTACACCAGACACTTGTTGTCTTATATAGGTTTTGCCAACAGCAGCACCGTATCCTGCCTGTTTACATATCTCAGTATTTGAATACACATGCCTATACCAGTTTCTTTGGTGCTTTAGTGTATATAAAAAAGAAGAAAGAATGTACAAGGAAATTAATAGTGAAGAGCATATATAGGATGCTACAAAATGATACTGACAAACTTAAGGGCTTGCAGAGGGCCTTTTGAGGAACAAATTGGGGACAGGAATCTGTGACCAGAAACATCATCCAATGATGTTACAGAGTGGCAAGTTACAGCCACCAGAACCTGCCACTAGGCCACCCATTTGGCAGCAAACATGACGTTGTATGCTGGTGGACCACAAGTGGAACATGTCACAATGTACCTGAGAGAATCCTGGATGTTAGATGTCACCACAAGTGTTTTGCCAGCCACAAAAACGCAGTAAAGATGACTAACAGCAGTTGGTCGCAGAGGAGAAAGACTAACATATGTGGTAGAAACACAGTGCTCATTCATAATTTGCCTTGTGGTGTTGTGTCGCTTTGTGGAGAACTTCACTTGGTCTTAGCATAGAAATATTCGTTTCTTTTATGGTGAGGTGAAAGGAAATGGGCAGGCAGCTTATATGTCTATCGGCAAAGTCATCCAAATAGGCATCAGCCACACCATTCTATAGTTCCAGCTATTCATCAGTGTCTGGGTGAAATGGGTGGTTTCAAAGGACATCACAATGGCAGAGGACATATACCACGCATATGAAAGTTCAAATTTGAAAAGGATGTCTAAGAGAGGTTCAAGCACTTGCACTGTGGCACATGCACTGCAAAGCAACCTCATAGGTGAATGGAGGGAAGCATGAGGAAAGAAGGCATCCATTCCATTTTCAGAAGGTGCAGGTACTAATGGCCCATGATTTTGCTCTGCATGTGGAGTTCGTGCAGTGGTTTTTGCAGCCATATAACAATGCATATGTTTTGTTCATAGATGAGGCTCCCTTTAACAATGAGGGCATGTCCAGCACTCACAACTGTCATATTCAGATCAAAGAGATTTCTCAGATTACCCAAAAATTTTACCATATATTTATGGGCTAGCATGGTACATGATTACTTAATTGGCCCTCCGTGTTTCCATGCTTCCTCATGGACTCACACATGATAGTTATGCAATGCTCACTTGAGAATGCTGCCAGAATTACTGGAGCAGTTGCAGTCCATGAATTTATGTGGGTCCAGCATGAGAGGGAATCCACACACTTCAGTATAGCTGCCAGAACCCAGGTCAGACAAATATTTGGATATCACGGACTAGTTAACATGGCCCTGTAACTTGGTCATATTGGTCATCTGACTTCATCCCACTGGACTTTTTCTTGTGGGGTCTCAAGATTCATTTGACTATAACTTGAGCTGAGTCTATCTTTTCTTTAATAAAATGATGGCTGACGTCACTATCATTTGTTCTTCCACTGTTGCCACTTGTTTTGGATGAGTCAGTCACACCTTCGTTATAGCAATCAAGTTTCATAGGGTCATTTTCAGGTCAAGGAGATATTTCAATTTATAACCTCTGTAGCCAGAGTGCCTCTCGACAGTTGAGGCCAGGCCATACATTCAACTTCAGTAGTTGATGAAACTACTGTGGGTTGTTTCTTTCTGCTTCAGAAAATACAGCTCCTTGTGATTCAAACAGAAAACCAGTGGCTGACTTGCTGTCATCTTTGCTTGTTCCCAGTCTGCTTCATTACATCCTGTGACCTTCGGGTTCTCATGCTAGAAAATAACAGCTACAAATCCTTTACTCCATTTAAGTATCTCTTGCTACTTCTAACTGCCTGCCAGTGAGGCATGCCTGTATCACGGTCAAAGCAACTTATATGTATCCAGCAACCACTACGAATTAAGACGCAAAGGTATAATAGACATTGGCTGTGAGTGGGCATCGATTTAAATCAATGGAGAAAGTTGAAAATTTGAGCCAGACCTTGATTCAAACCTGCACCTTCTGATTACTAGGCAGATCCTCTGACCACTGAGCCATCCAAATACAGTAGTCATTGCAACCACACAGATGATCCTAGCAAGCCTACCATCAGACCCAAGTTCTCAACTTATTCACACACTACTAATGTAGTGCCTCTTGCCCATTATCCTACTACTCACAGCATTTTGCCAATTCCCGTAAGAGTTCAAGCCTGGTGTGCATCTGCACCAAAGAGACCATTGGCCATCCTCACCTTAATTATATATTTGTGGTGTCAGTTCTTTCAGACACATATGAAAGAACAGATACCATTTAGATCCAGCAGCTACAGATAATTATAATTAAGGTGAGGATGGCCAATGATCTCTTCAGAGTGGATGCACACAAGGTTTGTACTCTTATGGGAATTGGCAAAATGCCATGAGTAATTAGGACAGCAGGCAAGGGTCATTACAGTAGTACTGTGTGGATAAGGTGAGAATTTGAGTCGAATTGGAGGTGGGCTAGGGCAGTCCATGCACTTTTGATGACCTCTGTGTCTGGATGTCTCAGTGGTCAGAGCACCTGTTTAGTAAGCAGGAGACCTGAGTTCTAATCCTGGTCCAGCACAAATTTTTAACTTTCTCCATTGATTTAAATCAATGTCCTCTCAGATCCAATGTCTGTAATTCCTTTAAGGCAGCTTATAACTGACTGAGTATGTGAGGTAAGGTCTGCTTTGCAGTTACGCATGCATCAAACAGCCTATAGCTTCTCTGTAGGGAACATTTCTCATAGCTTTTCTCTCTTCATCTGTCTTGCAGTTCATAGTGTATGTAATTATTTGATTTTTGTCCAAAATTATCAACACTGGATTGCAATTCTACATGTTGTATTTATTTAATATTTGTTCTGTATAATGTAATTGATCCATCTGTAATAGTTCACTTGTGCAATCTCTGATGCCCAGTCAAAATGCAATTCCTATAGGTCTTTCAATTTAAATTACTCTCAGGGTTTCTATTCAAAGATTTTTTCTTGTGAGTTATCACTGAAAAATAACATTTCATCAACATAAACTGCAACAAGTAATATGTTATTTCCATTACTCTTCTGATAAATTCATGGATCAGCTGTATTCTTGTCAAGTTCATGTTTTTAAGAGTGCAGCATTTAGCTTAATGGTCTGGTTGTGGCTACCTCATTTTAATCCATAAACTACTTTCTTAAGCCTCATGGTCTACATCTACACCTACATACACATATACCTTTGTCCTGAACAGTTCTAGTGTTAAAACCAGTCTCTGGGATTTTGACACAAGTCTCCTCTTTCAAATTGTCTTGTAGGAATGCTGTAACAATGTCTAAGTCATTTGTATTACATCATGTTTAACACCCAAACCAAATAGATGACAAATTATAGCAGATTCCTGAGACATATGTCTCTTCACAGTTTAAACCCTTTTTTTTATTATGTGCACCCTTTAACAACTAGCCAGGCTTTGTATATAAAAAATGTGCCCTTGGAGATTCATTTCAATCTGTAAAATCCATTTGGTGTTTACTGGCTTTATATCTAAGGGTAAAATTGCCCTTACCCAATCTGATTTTCAGCATGTGACAGCAGGTCATCTTTAATTGCCTGAAGCCAATTTCATAGCTGTTTACTTTGGAAAACTTCTTCTAATGATGACATAACTGAATTCTCTGAGTTTGTAATGTAATATGTCAGGCAGTGATTCATCTTTATTTGTTTAGGGATTCTTGGTGCTCTTATGAGTAGTTGACTTGGCTCAGAGAACGCAGAATTTTTATTTGCATCTGATTAATTTGAATCTCATCTGCTTTGATGGGTAAAATACAACTTGAGGCATCACTGTTCTCATCAGTAAAAGTCTCAGATTCAACTGTTTTCATTCACCTTGATTAATTCTGGGAATAATTTCCATTGCCTCAGGCTCTGTAGGCATTATCATATCATAATTCTTACAAACAGTATTTTCTTTAAATTTCATATCCCTCAATTTTATTAATTTTCAATGGTTGAGCTTTGACAGCCAATATGCATTGCTCTCTTCACAATGCCCTACCAGCATGCATTCTATGTTCTTCTTATCTCATTTACCTCTGCTTGCTTTAAGTAGATTTATGAAGAGCTTGCTGCCAAATATTCTTAAATGCCAAAGGCTTGTTTATTCTGGTAAATGCTTATTCTGATGTCATGTCTTTTAAAGATTTTGTAGGTAATCTATTAATAAGGTAAGCAACTGTTCCAACTGTTTACCCCCAATATGCTTTGGTAAGCCTCTGTCAAATAATAAGTATCTGCCTTTTTCTACTAACGTTCTTTTATACCTTTCTGCTGTTCTGTTTTGTTCCAGTGTGTAGGGTAATGCTGTTTGGTGAAGTATCCCTCATTCTTTAAGAAGGGTTTTTTTTTACAAACAGTTTGTTTTTTCCACTAGCTTTTTGAAATTTTTAATGACTTCTGCTACTTTATTTTTGTCTGGCAACCATGGACCCTGCCATGGGGGGATGGGGGGGGGGGGGGTGCCTTGCATGCCTCAACAATACAGACAGCCATGCTGTAGGTGTAACCACAATAGATGGGTATTTGTTGAGAGGTACCTGAAGAGGAGCAGCAGCCTTTTCAGTACTTGCAGGGGCAACAGTCTGGATGATTGACTGGTCTGGTGTCAAAACATCAACCATCATGGTCTTGCTATACTGGTACTCTAAATGGCTGAGGGCAAGGGGAAACTACTTCCATTATGGTTCCTGCTCTATTGCATGGCATCATCTTGGGTAAAATAGGCCCCCACTTCTCTGGGCAGGGACAACTCAGGAGGATATAATCAGGAAAAACAAAACTGGCATTGTACAGACCATAGAGTGGAATATTAGATCCCTTATTCAGGAAAATAGGTTAGAAACTTTAAAAAGGGAATTAGATAAGTTGGAGTTAGATGTAATAGTTCATTGGCAAGATGAACAGGACTTCTGGGTCAGGTAAGTACAGGGCTGGAAATACAAAATCAAATTTGGAAATACCAAAGTTGTGACAGATCCCTCAATGGCAAAAACAAATGACAGCATGTGAACTGTGGCAGTTGTTGATGTGGAGAACAGCTTAGCTACATATGGGAAACTGGGCATGCATCGAACACCAACAGCCACATGCTACCCAAAAGCAGCGAGTCAGACTGAGACCACATGTCCCAAAGGTGTTCCAAGACTGGCCAAAGAGAGAACTGGCATGGCGGTGGAGACTGGTTCTGTGCACAAGCCACACAAGTATGCACCAGATGTTCAGTGACATTTTTGTGATCGATCACTGTCAGTAGCCTTAACAGTGCTTTCATATGTATTGCACCCCAGTGCAACACATGCAGCAACTGAAGTATACCTGGATGTTATGCTGGAGTTGGAGGGGTGGAGAGAGAGTGGGGAGAATGACCACAGAACAGCTTTGCTCCTCCGTTGCAAGTGTGAGAACCCTATTCACAATATTGAGCTGATTATGTAGGAGGAAAAATTCGTGCCCAAACCAGATGTGCTCCGCCCAACTCAACTGGACTACTGAAATAATATTCCAGAAAAGCAGGTCAGTGGCTGTTGTGGTCATCACTTCATGTGCCTTCTGTGAAAAGTCTGACAGGACTGTTTATTATATGACACAACCCAATGGGATGGCTGCTGCTGCTGCAACTGCAAGTACCCCAAGAGCCTGTACCTATCTAAATTAATTAGGCTGACCTTCACCCTTCCCTTACCAATGTCAGCAAAATGCACCACAGTGACTCATGCATGGCATCAGAAGCAGTACCTGAGTCCAGTGAAAACACCAGGGTGTCTGATGACTGACTTATAGCCTAATGACTGTCACAAAATGTTGCCAAATCACCTATCCTCCAGCACACCTCACACATGGCCTCCATGAGTGGGCAGTCACGGTGAACATGCAACAAATGACAGTCAGGACAGAACCACTGGCTCACCTAATTAGCAGAAGGAGAACAATGATGAAGACCCAAAAAATGCCGCTGGTGGTAATTACGATGCTGTGAGTATGATGAACCCCCTGAGCTCAGCATAGGAGAGGATAGGCAGCACTGCAATGCCCTTGCACTGGAATCAACAGCACCAACAAATGGCATCTCAGCAGGAGGCAAGGCCATCTGTGGTATCCCACAGGGCTCATCCAATTGAGCCATCTGTCAGCTATCAGAAGGTGTGTCCTTTCCCGCCACTGTAAGCTCATGTGATTCTGCAATTTGGGCAACATTGGCTAAAAAAGGGTTGGGCAAGGCCAATGTCCTAGTCTGAACCTCATGATTCGAAGCTGACTTACAATCACATCCCCAAATTAGCGAGTCTGCATAAGACAGAGGACACTTCTTTCAAAACAACAATTGTGTGAGAGGCCCTGCAAATTGGCAGTCCAGGTCACATACAACTGGCCAGGGCATTGTGCTGGTTAAACTGCAACTGTGCTACCACAACATGGGTTTGATGTCCAAAATACTGCGTAAGCAACTACAACCATCAGCAAATGGAAGTGTTCAGGCTCAGTGGAGAACTACAAATTTTGGACCATTTTGTATAAACCTGAGCTGTATAGCAATAAGGTAGCCTTATCAACTGTAATGAAATGTGCCTTACCTGGCAGTGCAGCAAGAACCAACACCGGTAACTCTCCCTCCTTTCTGTCAACTCAACAAAACTGGAAAATGGTACCATCGAACACCCCCCCCCCCCCCCCCACCAGTGAGGCAAGGGTGTGAATCAATTCCACATTCTGGTTTATCAGCACCTGCATCTGCTCCTGTTGTTGCTGCTGCTGTAGCAGCAGCAGTTGGTGCTGCACCTCCTGTATGCACAGCTGTGCCTACCAGCGTTGCAGAAATGCCATCGCCCAAGTGAACGCTAGGATAAGGGAAAAGAAAATATACGGGTTCAAACAAGTAAGAACATCCTTTGTCACCACTTAAATATCTGCTTACGCAACTTTGGAACACAAGAAGTTGTTATTCCACATGGAACAATACTGGCCAGCATACAAGAAATAGAGTCTCAAGAAATTTTTAGGGCTCACAGTTGTGTTAGTAGACATGGAAAGCTGTCCATGAAGAATCACAAACTGTTGTTGAACTGGCACACATATATAATCATGCCACATATACAAGCCCAACTGAGAGAGAAGTTAAAGCATTTGTCAGAATCAGACTGGAACCTGTTGTATCCAGTAACAGAGGAATTCGTATAGCTGTCTGAGGAAAGACCACATTTACTGGTAATACATCTAATATAAGTAGAAATTCAGACTGAGGATACAAGACCAGTAGCTCAAAAGACTTACCACACCCCCTATCATTTGCTGTCAGTTATGAAAAAAAGCATTTAACAGCAGTTAGATGCAACAGTAACTAAGCCTTCCTCTCGTCTATGAGCAATGTACATTATCATAATACCTAAAAGGTGCATCAACAGAGAAAAACTTACTACTTCCATGAAGATATGTGAGCAGTAAGCTGCATAATCACCCCAGATAAATATCCTTTCCCTTGTATCAATGAAATGCTCAACCACTTGGTAAATTGCAAAAATCCCCCCCCCCCCCCCCCTGTATATGAGGTCAGAATATTACCAAATACCATTAGCTCCTCAGGATAGATCCAAGGATACATTCATCATGCTTTCTGGGCTATAAGAATTCCACAGAATGCCTTTACGTTTAATAAATGCACCCACTAATTTTCAGTGGTTTGTAGACTTATTATCATAGGGATCAAAATGCACCATATGTCTAGTGCATCTCAATGATATCAATGACTTTTTGTAAACATCTAAAGAAAATGCACAAAGTGTTAACTTGAGCTTAAAACTACAGAAGTATTCTTTGCAAAGTTTCGTGTGTAAATCATGGACCACATTATGAGTTGGGTGAGTATTAAACCAGATCCATGTTTCAGTGAAGCCACTGATGACTTTCCTGCATGAAAAATATAAAAGAACTACAATCATTTCAGGGCCTTGTCAATTATTACCACAGGTTCATACAAGGTTACATCAGCATTATGAAGCCCTTGACTAGATTACTCAAAAAGAGGCTACCTTTCAACCATTGAATGTAATGTGGTAATGCAACAAAGTAAATATGTTTTGATAAAATCTCCCCTAGTAGTTTATCCAGATTTTAAAAAACCATTGACTATGTCACATGGTGCTAGTGATTATGCCATAGGCTGTGTTGTAAGTCAGGAACAATTAGTTCTGAATACCACAGCCTAACAAAGTGGAATTAATTTCAGTATTACTAAGAAGTAGTTACTATCTCGGGTATTCAGTGCACATTATTTCATGTACTTTCTTTATGGTAGACATTTCATTGTAATCACTGACCATGCTGCCTTACTATGCATCCCAAAATTTTTAAAAGACCCCAAGTAGTATACCGGGCACTAACATTACCAAGTGAGTACAATTATCATCTATTACAAACCTGGCAAGTTGCACAAAAAATGACAATGCACTGAGTAGAAAAGTTACAGGAGGCACAGTAACAGGATAACAAAGTTAGCAGTTTGCTGCCCTACCAAATATCATATCCAAAAACAGTATTTTCTATTGCAGAACCTCACAAGATAACCAATCATTAATGCAAAAAGAACTTCAGTGTCATGTCATCATACACTGTAATGATGGTGCTCAGGCTTGCCATAGGGGAAAACAGGCACCAAACAATTGAGCGGCAACAAGGTGCTGGTGCAAAGGTCAGCAGCATGATACTGAAGATTATATCCCTATATGCTTCCATAAGCACATGAGAAAATAAGTACATATTATCTCTGGCACTGTCTGTTGACATGATAGCAGAAACAGTGGCCTCTTTAACTTAGTCATAGCATGAATTTAAGTGCATAGAAGTTAATGATCAAGTTTTCAATACAAATGACAGTTGTGAGTGCCTTCACAATTCTAATGCATGTGCAATGTGTGTAAGCCCAACAAGAAAACTACTATGAGCCACAGATGTATCATAAGTACTCTCTCACTATCTGTAATCACATATTTCAATTTTACTTATTTTCATGGCATAATTTTTCCCTAGTTGATAGTTGCAATAATAGATAGTTGCAATTAGTTACAACTTAGAGAAATAACAATCCTCACATAGCAGTAATTTTTACACTCACTTTGGGACATTTATGACTCTTAACATCAATTATCTGCATCTATATGTTTCACAATTATTGAGAACCTTTACTGCCTCAAAATATTTTAGTTTAATCTTGTGGAAGCTCAAATTTTTCTTTGAATTCTTGTTGCCTGTGTTTATTTACACGTAGACCAGAAAGGTCCTGTAACTAAGACCCCGGGTTTATCACACTAGTTTTGAATATGTGTATTTGAATTTACATTATAAGATTAGTTTCATGAAGTTATTTGAAGAATAGAGTGTATTTACTTGTGACGCACACAATTTTCACATTGAGGTTAACTGTAATAAGATTTTAGGTGCTGACCATGAGGGTTGATCCTCTATTTCTTTGGAAAAAATATCATTTACCATTTACACTCTTCTAGCATCATTTCAGTTAATATCAAACTATGACATTTATAATGTTTGATAATTTCTCTACTGTAGACAGCTGGTTCGCACTGTTATTGCAGTTTAATGTTTATACCTTGAGTTGTAAGCTACTCTCAGTGTCCAAGGCCTTGCCATTTTTAATATCTCCCCAAGGCTCCCTCTAAGCCCATGCACTTGAGTGTCACAGGTAAATAACTGTACCTGCCTCTTGTGCTATCCAACTAATGTGGGGAATGATGGCATCACCATACAATGCTGCCACACCCAAGGTTCCAGGGCCATCACCACAGCTCCATGCCCATTGTAATGCCCAGTCAAAAATATATTTCCCTGTAATTGTTTTGAAGCCAATTAAGAAATTGTGGCCTACTATGCACTTGTTACCTGTAGCTATATGCCCTTGACACAGGCACCCCATGCAGACAAATTTCCATTACATGTAGAGCAAGCTTCTTCAGCCATCTAATAATACAACTGTATTTGATCTGACTGATCAACACCTGGCATGACACTGTTGTAGTTTCTGACTATGTTTGGTTTCAAGGAAACTTTGCCATTTCAATTGCAAACTTCCACCATTTTGGCATGGTGCATATTAGAACCAGTCAGGAGTTCTGTTTTGCCCCTCCTCTCGCAAACAACAACATTGTCATTTCTTTGCCACACCATCTGACCTTTCTTTAATTTTGTAGTAACTAATGAATTTGGGTTCTCTTTCTGTTGTTATGTGATGTTCCACACACATAGATTTTGTAAGCTGAGAAAAGTTTAGTAAGTGATATACAATTATAAAAATAGTCCATATGAAGCATATATCTTTTGTTCAAGAAAGCTTCCATCAGGAGTGAAACAACTTCAGGTGCATGACACACCTTAGCCTCCTCTTGTGATGTGGCACAGTAGATTTTTATTTTGGGAAACATACCATTATATTCACAGATTTCATTAAGTTTTACACCATACTTGCGTTTCTTGTTCTTGATATACTGCCTGAAAAGTGAGCCACAAAAACCACTGATTTGTCAATGTAGAGATTCTTGTCTGGAAAGTAGTTATTGCTCGTGATGCTACTGAAATGGTCCAAAACTGGTCTAGTTTTATAGAGTTGGTCATTGGATTGCAGTAATTTATCTGAGATATGAATCTCTCAATAAAAGCTGAAATATGTCCCTACTTCTAACAGATCTCTAGAAAGTGACAGTTTAAGAAGGATTTGTACTCCAGTAATGTTCTGTCGATGGAAAACAACAAGGCACCATGTGCAGCATCATCCACAGAAGAAATACGTTCATTTCCACAACATTTGTACCCTCCATCTCAAGAGCCTGGATAATCTTCTCCAATCACTTTTTTCTGTTTCCTTGCTCGCATACAGATTTGCTTGTTAATGTAATGACATTAGAAACACTTCAAGAGGGGGAAGAGGAGGATGGGGGGCAGCAAATCAACATGTGCAATGATGCCAAAATTTTTAAAGTCTAATTCCAATCCCACATCCTCACTGAACACAAATTACTGGTGGATCCTGAGGAATGTCACTTCACTCATCACTGTTATTCATAGTGCCTGCTAAGGGACCAACATGCTTGTCTTGGAAATTTGTGGTAAGGTCTTATGGGACCAGACTGCTGAGGTCATCAGTCCCTAAGCCTACACACTACTTAGTCTAACTTAAACTAACTCATGCTATGAACAACACACACACCCATGCCTGAGGGAGGACTCAAACCTCTGACGGGGGGGAGCTGCACGGACTGTGACAAGGAGCCTTAGACCACGCGGCTACCCTGCACGGCCATGCTCATCTTCTTCATTGCATTCACTGTTATCTGCATATGAATCCTCACTTGAATGCTCAAATGAAGACGGTTCACAGAGAATCCAGCATCTAACAATTCATCCATAAACTCATCCCATTCCGATTCATTAATGCCAGTTAGCTGTTCAAGTTCCACATCATTCACTTTCCTTCTATTGCTAGCCATTTTATGGAAAAAAATGAGCACAGATAATGATAAATGTCAGTTAACCACCTACACTGAAGACTGACCAGCTACTGACACAGTTAAAATAAGACATGGACTGCATTGTCAAAAATGCTCGAAGATATACAAGCTGGTAACAGATTGTTAACAATGAGTTATCTCTTAGTTTGCTTCTGAGCTGAACTTCCTACTCTGCACACCAACTATGAGATTATTCACAGGCTCTATTTTCCCACCAAGAAAAATTGTTTTCTTAAAATAAATCTTTCAGGTTACGGTTGTGATCACTGATCTGCTGTAAGATAGTGAGTAGACATTTTACCTTTATTTATTTACACAGTAATTTGTACACTGCATTGTCAGTAATTTGTATCAATACAGTACGAATATAATGTTTAAACATCTCATAAAAATCTATACTTTATTTCCATGCTTTCTTTCACTTTTCAAGATTGAATGTGGCTCACATATTTTAAAGTTAGGTGAATTTGTTCTTTAAATTAAACAAATGTTTATAGTTCCTTAAAATGAAGCTCACTTTTATTATAATAACAGAAATCCCAGGATGGAAATAATAAACTGAAGTAATGAAAGCTAGTAACTCATCGATATGTGATTGGTGTATGGTTTCTAGACACATTTAACACCACCGAGATGGAATTAGCTTTCTAACCATCTCTCTCTCTCTCTCTCTCTCTCTCTCTCTCTCTCTCTCTCTCTCTCTGAACTAGATAGGTCAGAACTGTTTCTCCAGTATTTCCTCTTTTCTTGGAGTTCTGTTGACCTAAGCTTATATTAGTCTATTTCACTTTATTCCAGTTACTTGTTATTTACCATACCATGCATACTGTAGCTGTGATCTCCCTGTCCTCCTCCCATCCTCTTAATCACTCTGTTCTGTGAGTGTTCCCTTTTCAGTCCTTATTTTGCTACTTCCATTGAGGGTCACCTGCTTGCCTTCTATCACATCTTCTATTAACTCCTCCCCCTCTTTCCCCCACCCCCACAAGTGCCCAGAAATCTTATCTCCAAGTTGCAACATGCCATTTCCCCATCCTTCATTCATTCTTATTTATTTATTTAAATGCACTTTTCATGTTTTTACCAGAGAGAACCTAAGGATGTCTGATGTATTTGTGGAATGGAAGAAGAGAAGATAACAATCCTCCACACACCTCCATATAGTTCAGGCATTGAGTGGCCAATAGGTGAATATAGCTCTGAAGAAGAACATCCTCCAAAAGTTTAGCAATGTTTTCATTCTTTTTATGTGCCTATTGACCACTCCATGACTCAGTATTAGACTGAGTTGCTACCTTAATTCTATCCACAACTACCCTTTAACATAATGATGTTTTTGTATCACTGACAAAACATTGTATTCATACTTCAAAATGTGCTGCCTACAACTGCAAATTAATGATAATTACATCAATTAGTGTTATATCCTAACTTTAACTCTGCTACAAGGTAATAACATCTACTTGACTCTATTGTAATGAAACTAACAATGAGACTGGCATACATACCTATAGTTGACTGCACCTCTAAACCATTGAATGGATGATCCTGTGGCAAGGTCAACCATTCGCAACAAACTGTCTCTAGCATGCACTAGTAAGCGTCTTCCTCCTGGGTGGAGCACTAAATAGTTTATAGTAATGCCGCGGGTTTCATGCAGCTCAATTTTCCTGCACAGAACAGGTCAACAGTATGTAGAATTTAGGAGAAAGCACACAAAAATCCCAATTAAAAATGTACAGTTATATAAAAGAATGAAATATCAAAAAATAATTAGTAAAGTAACAAAAATCATTTGTACACTATACAAAAATTTCACCTATTACAAATTCTCAATAAGTATAATCATTTACTTCATGTCATAGTCCTTTGAAGCTGCTGATAACCCAGACTTAACTATCATTAACTTTTTTAATTTTCTATTCCATCTATTTACATGTACACCTATATGATAGTTTGCAATGGTGGAAGGGGGGGGGGGGGGGGAAGAGACCTGGGGCATGGGGTATTTTTAATATCTTGGAAGACTAATGGTGACGTGTAAGTAGCCATGAAAAATGTACCAGTTCAGACACCATTAAAAAGCTACAGAATACTGACTTTTCAGTCGTTTTCTTGAAAGAAAAACACATGGCTATACATTATATTTTTTCCTTTCTCTGAGAGCTTGAGGAGGGTTGGGGACCACAGCCTTCCTTGCCCCTGAGTACGGGTGCCCCTGGAACATCTGATATCACACCTGAAGAAAGATTTTGGTAAAACAATTAATTCATATGTTCCATGTGTTGTCAAGCAAGGACATTGAAGCTCTTATTGTGACTATCTGGAGCTTTAGGCATGACATCAGTCGAAGCACTGTGTGCTGTTCCAGAATCTTCCTGATAGATATTACAATCAGGTATCGGGCCGCACTGTACTGGTTAAAGATGGGTAAACTACACCAAGTTAATATAATAACTGGTTCACTGCTGAATAACAAGCCGGACCTCAGAAAATGGAAAACTGACACATGAAAAAGAAGTGCAACATACAGCAAGCTGTAACACTGATTGCATTATGGTTAAGTGGCCACACTGTTGGATTGCCACACAGGTGAGCTGTGTTCAGACCTACTGAATGCCACTTTTTTTCCACTGTTCACTGTATTCAAATTTGTGTCTGTGTCCATTTGCAACAGCAAGGTGTAAGGAAGGAACCTACAATGGCAGTTCATTCTGCTCAGCTACTTTATTAGCAGCCAAAGGAAGTGGTTTTTGAATGGGAACCACAAACGTTTGATGACAAGGTGACAAGTCAACCAATCCTTCACCAGTAAAGACATCTAGTGTGCTATACACAGTAATAGTGACATTGTGTGTGTCATATGACAGGAATCTCTTGGAGTGAGAGAGATAAGCCTCCTTGCCCGATTTAGGTGTTTGTATGAATGTGAATGTGATCACTCCCAAGGAAATGGTGAAAACATAATAATTTGTCACATATGCTGCAAAAAATTAATGCAACAGTTTCACAATCACACAGTTCCTCCGTACTCTGTCAATGTTTTTAACATTTTTGAAGTTTTGTTCCATTTTGGAAGTTTTGACTCTTGAATTCCTTTGTTGCAACGTAGTTCACACCTGTTTATTTATTGTTTTCATTTCTGTGTGATGTCTATGTGGTATCTCACCTGCTTTCACTATTCATTACATTTACTTGCAACAGTAACGTATTCTTACCACATGACTCATATTCTAAAACCAATGTATAGCATGACTACTGCCAAGACTATAGAAAGAGAACAAAAATTTCAATGACTGGATGGATAGTTCATAATGTTGTGAAAAAAAAGGAAAAATGGCATGAGAGAGTTTTCAACATGGATCATCTGCTTCACAGTACAGCCCTGTGACCACTTAATGATGATGCTATGCCTCTGTATGTGGGCTTATTTTTTATTTTCATTTATTTATTTTTTTAACAAGTTCAGCACACCTTCTTCCTGTTTTCATGCTTGACCTGTGTTCAGTTTTTGATGGGCTATCCACTGGGCCATCTTACCACTAAATCTGGGGCGGGAGGGGGGGGGGGGGGGAGTTTCCCTTGTGAGAATTATAAGGGCATAAAGCATGTCACAGTCGCTTGTGAGCTTGTAGGATTTATTCATGCTTCTGAAATCTATTGACCTTATGGTGAGTCAGGTTTATCTGTGCTGTAGGTCCACAATGCATATTTGAAAACCCACAAAAAGCTGTATCACTGGTTTCTCTGATATTCACATAAATGTGGGATCAAGAGTGGTGTGCTTTAGGCCCTTATGGATCTCAGCACCTCATATGTATTCTAATCAAGATACCATGTTGGCAGACATTACTACTTGAGTTTAATCATTTCCACAAATGGTACTTTGTATTTGGAGCTGGTTGTTAACTGGGTAGGAATTGGCTTTCATGTGCAATGTAATCATGAACTATCTTGTATCTATTTTAAATGTTAACAGGAAAGCTGTGAGGATGGGTCGCGAATGTCACACTTGGGTAGCTCAGTTGGTAGAGCACTTGCTGTGAAAGGCAAAGTTCCCAAGTTTGAGTCTCAGTCCAGCTTTAATCTACCAGGAAGTTTCATATCAAAGCACTCTCCACTGCAGAGTGAAAATCTCATTCTGGGAACAGAAAAGCAAATTACCAGCAAAAGTTAGCTGCAAAGGAACTAGGGCCTCCGAGAGCAGATCCTTTGATTGAGAGAGTGATGAAATAAAATAAGCGTGACTACAAGTGAACATTTAACAAGGAAATGTACAGTTAGAATAAGTTGTTGTGTGGATGCAGCATAAGAATGTCCGATTTTCAGCATGGAAGTAAATTTCTGAACTAATACATCTCTTAGGGATCTTGTATATTTATCTGAAAAAATGGAAAAGCATGAAAACTCCCATTTACACAAAAATGTGAAATGGAGAGTTGCAAAAGCTTATACATTATTTCATTACTCCACTAAACTGTACTTAATTATGTACAAAACGACAAAATTCCACAAAAACAATTCTTTCTTTTGTCAGATAAGTTATGCATATTATTATTATTATTATTAATTTTGGTATTACTATTGGCAGTGGCTGTAGTTGCATAAATTTGTTGATGAGCATAACTGTTATACAGCAGATGCTATTAATTTCACACTCTCAAATTTATCTGAACCTAAAAATTTGTGAACACACAGAATGTATACTCATGACCCACCACTGTACTGAGTCTCCACAGATGGTAATTACCCTCCCAAACATGTACAGCAACAGAACTTCGATGCCTTATCTCTTCAGTCACGCCCCCCCCCCCCCCCCCAAAGTCCTACTGTCCAGTCACAGAGGAACATTCCCCTCATGATTCAGTACCACACAGTACTGGAGCAACTGAATGACATTATCCACCAGGGTGTCGACTACCTCTCATCATGCCCTGAAAGGAGGAAGTCCTACCCACTATTCTTCCCATCCCTCCCATAGTGGTATTCTGCCACCCACCAAATCCAAACAATATCATCGTCCATTCCTGCAAAAGCCCTCCTCCTAACCCTTTGCTCATGGATCATAACCCTGTAGTAGACATAGATGTACAACCTATCTCATACATATTCTCTCCACCATCTACTCCAGTCCTGTCACAAGCATCACCTATCCTATCAAAGGCAGGGCTATCTGTGAAAACAGTCATGTGATCTACAAGCTAAGCTGCAATCACTGTGCTGCATTCTATATGGGCATGACAACCAATAAGGTTTGTGTCCGCATGAATGGCCACCAACAACCTGTTCCCGAGAAACAGCTAGACCACCCAGTTATTGAGCACACTGCCCAACACAATGTTCTTCTTTTCAAAGATTGCTTCACAGCCAGTGCCATCTGTATCCTTCCTACCAATACCAGCTTTTCTGAATTGCACAGGTGGTAACTCTTCCTGTAATATATCCTAAATTCCCATAACCATCCTGGTCTCAACCTTCGTTAGTCACTGTCCTTCACTCACCCATCCCTTTCCCTGTTCCCACTCTAGCATTACACAGACTTCTATTCCACCAATGCACCCACAGTCTTTTTACCAAGCCAATAATTCATCTGGACAGGGCAAAGGGTAGGTGTGAATAATAGATTGAGCATTAAATGAAACTTTAAAGTTGCCATAAATGTAAATCTGACCAGTTGATTCGTTTACTATCACGAGGGTTAGATATGATGTAAAAGATTGTATGACCCCCAATGACACCAGACTGTCCAAATCTGGTGTCATAGATTGTATGACCCCTAATGACACCAGCCTGTCCAATTCTGCTTTCACTTGATCACACAAAGCCACTGGAATATGGGGCACATGGAAAAAACAGAGCTGCACTGTAATCAGAGTAACGAGGACCACAAAATTTGTGGCACAACCTAACCCATCTGAGAAGAGAGACAAGAACTTAGGGTTCAGAGAATCTAACTGCTGGTAAGGGACTCACTTGGAAATGACATCCACTGTACCTAAAGCAGAAAAATCAAAGCATTGAAAGCATCCAGACCAAACAAATTTGTGGTGTCAGTATCATCAACTATCAAAAAAGTCAAGGAATAAACCAGATCTTTATACATAGTGGGAGATGTAAATTGCCCCAAAATTGGAATATGCTACTTTTAAGTCACTAAACTTTGAGGAACTGTAGACCACGCATTTCATCAAATGGAAGTGATGTGAAACTTCCTGGCAGATTAAAAATGTGTGCTGGACTGAGACTCGAACTCTGAACCTTTGCCTTTTGGGGGAAAGTGCTCCACTGATTGAGCTACCCAAGCATGAAACATGACCTGTCCTCACAGCTTCAATTCTGCTAGTACATCATCTCCTACCTTCCAAACTACACAGAATCTCATCTGTGAATCCTGTAGAACCAGTACTCCAGGAAGGAAGGATATTGCAGAGACATGGCTTAGCCACAGCCTGGGGAATGTTTGCAGAATGGAATTTTCACTCTGCAGCAGTGTGTGCACTGATATGAAAATCCCTGACAGATTAACACTGTGTGCCTGACCAAGACATGAGCTCCGTACTTTTTCCTTCCATGGGCACATGCTCTACTGATTGAGCTACCCAACTTTCCAAACTTCACAGAACTTCTTTTACAAACCTTGCAGAACCAGCACTCCTGGAAGAAAGGGTATTTCAGAGACATGGGTTAGCCACAGCCTTGGGGATGTTTCCAAAATGAAATTTTCACTATGCAGTGGAGTGTGGGTTGATAAGAAACTCCTGGCAGATTAAAATTGTGTGCTGGGCTGAGACACAAACTCAGGACCTTTGTCTTTTATTCTAAAAAGAGATGCAGGTTCCTGGAACAACGCTAACTGACACAGCAACTGCTAGATCTGAAAAGAAAGCCAAGAAAAAACAAAGCCTTACACATGTTAGCGTCAGTGACACGAAAGGTGCCCTACAGGGGGATATGCTTCAGCTCCTACATCAAAGACGTTGGGATGTCTCACGTAGCAAGTTACTGACCAATCGGCATGTGTTTTGACTTGGCATCAATGGCAAAACAGTGTATATCTTGTCGCAACCTGCTCTCAGTGTGCTACTATACAGGCAGTGTTGTGGTTGATGCTCTCTTCCTGGTCCACACTATGGCTTCCATGGCAATACATCATTGTTAATTCCAGGGGGCCATTCCTACATTCTTACTAGTTGTGGCTGTCCATGCTCTCTCTAAATTTCCATATGTTACCCACTGTCCAAAGTCAACCATAGCTATGATTCAAGCATTCTCCATAATTTTTGCTATTGAAGGGTTGCCTTATATGCTTGTGATGGAAAACAATCCACAGTTTTTGTCTCAGACCTTCCACATTTCTGTACCTGTCAAGGCATTCACCATGTGACAGCTTCTTCTTTTCACCCTCAATCTAACAGTGAGATGGAACATCTCATCTTCAAAGTCAAAGTTCAAATGGAAAAACATGTAATGGACTCATCTGCAGATGACATCTTGACACACTTCTTGAGTTCCTACAGGTTAATATTGGTGGGGGATCAGAGTTCGGCTGAGATGCTCCATGGTCGCCAGCCACGTACCCCCTGCCTCTGCTCATGCTGCCCCACGAACACACACCATTGGGGCCCTTGTTGTAGTTTGCTCCTTTCTCCACAGTCTGGGCTTTGTGGTTGGCCCCCTACAGAAGTGGATAATGGTCATGTTCCACAGCTGCCGAGGCTGCCACTTCTGCATGGTGTTCACCAGTGAGGGGCTGGGGACATGCATGTGGTGTCTCTGCTGTGGGGAGCGGATCCATCCTCCTTGTGGATGCCACAACCTCCAGAACTTGGATGAGCCACCTCCTGCCAGACCTTCCTGCAATGCTTTGCTGCCACTGGTGATTCCGCTGTCAGCTGAGTTGGTGCCTACAGGTCCTTCCATATCAGCATACCTGGCATCCCCGACAGAGCAGCCAGTGCCCTCACTGCGGGCATGCTTCTACAATATTGAGGACCTGGATGTTGAAATGCAGCCAGCACTCTTGTCAATGGTCCTCTGGATGTTAAAATGCAGCCAGCACTCTTGTCAATGGTCCTCTCTTATCATATTTCATGGGGGAGCAGCCACCACATGTGTCCACAGCCACCCCACTTCTGCCCCTACTCACTGGTTCCAACCTGGAGTTTCCTTCCCCCACTGCTGTCATCACTTGCAGCATCAGCCACAGAGGCCATGCATATTTCAACAGTTGCCCTGGTGCCTGTATCGGTAGAGCATCCTTTTGCCAAGGGTCAAGGGGTTCCATAATCCTGTACGTAATACTACACTCCTGGAAATGGAAAAAAGAACACATTGACACCGGTGTGTCAGACCCACCATACTTGCTCCGGACACTGCGAGAGGGCTGTACAAGCAATGATCACACGCACGGCACAGCGGACACACCAGGAACTGCGGTGTTGGCCGTCGAATGGCGCTGGCTGCGCAGCATTTGTGCACCGCCGCAGTCAGTGTCAGCCAGTTTGCCGTGGCATACGGAGCTCCATCGCAGTCTTTAACACTGGTAGCATGCCGCGACAGCGTGGACGTGAACCATATGTGCAGCTGACGGACTTTGAGCGAGGGCGTATAGTGGGCATGTGGGAGGCCGGGTGGACGTACCGCCGAATTGCTCAACACGTGGGGCGTGAGGTCTCCACAGTACATCGATGTTGTCGCCAGTGGTCGGCGGAAGGTGCACGTGCCCGTCGACCTGGGACCGGACCGCAGCGACGCACGGATGCACGCCAAGACCGTAGGATCCTATGCAGTGCCGTAGGGGACCACACCGCCACTTCCCAGCAAATTAGGGACACTGTTGCTCCTGGGGTATCGGCGAGGACCATTCGCAACCATCTCCATGAAGCTGGGCTACGGTCCCGCACACCGTTAGGCCGTCTTCCGCTCATGCCCCAACATCATGCAGCCCGCCTCCAGTGGTGTCGCGACAGGCATGAATGGAGGGACAAATGGAGACGTGTCGTCTTCAGCGATGAGAGTCGCTTCTGCCTTGGTGCCAATGATGGTCGTATGCGTGTTTGGCGCCGTGCAGGTGAGCACCACAATCAGGACTGCATATGACCGAGGCACACAGGGCCAACACCCGGCATCATGGTGTGGGGAGCGATCTCCTACACTGGCCGTACACCACTGGTGATCGTCGAGGGGCACTGAATAGTGCACGGTACATCCAAACCGTCATCGAACCCATTGCTCTACCATTCCTAGACCGGCAAGGGAACTTGCTGTTCCAACAGGACAATGCACGTCCGCATGTATCCCGTGCCACCCAACATGCTCTAGAAGGTGTAAGTCAACTACCCTGGCCAGCAAGATCTCCGGATCTGTCCCCCATTGAGCATGTTTGGGACTGGATGAAGCGTCGTCTCACGCGGTCTGCACGTCCAGCACGAACGCTGGTCCAACTGAGGCGCCAGGTGGAAATGGCATGGCAAGCCGTTCCACAGGACTACATCCAGCATCTCTACGATCGTTTCCATGGGAGAATAGCAGCCTGCATTGCTGCGAAAGGTGGATATACACTGCACTAGTGCCGACATTGTGCATGCTCTGTTGCCTGTGTCTATGTGCCTGTGGTTCTGTCAGTGTGATCATGTGATGTATCTGACCCCAGGAATGTGTCAATAAAATTTCCCCTTCCTGGGACAATGAATTCACGGTGTTCTTATTTCAATTTCCAGGAGTGTAGGTTATGTATCACAGCATCAGGCCACCTGCATGCTATACTTTGAATATTCTGCCAACAGCATCAGCATGAGCTGGCCACCAGAGACTGCCTGCAGTGGGCCACATGACTTGTGCACAAGACATAGCATCCACCATGCCATCTACAATAGCCCTCCGCTTCGCATAACTACAGTGCAGCGAGCACTCACTCTCATGGTATGTTCTAACTTATTGTCAACAACTGATTGCATCAGTATCTGGATTATTTCTATGTTTGTGTATGTGGAAGAAGAATAAACTTTGGTTCATTGTGGCCATACTGCTGTTTGTGTCTTAGATTATGACATGTATACATACATTATCTATAACACTAGAAGTTGATACTGCATTTGAGCACAAAAATTTTCAAGGCAATGGCAGAGGGGATATTTGCAATGGTACCAGCAGCTATTACCACTGACATAAGTAACACCACTTGACTCATGCTATCTGTCATGTTGGTTGAAACACAAATATAGCTGTACAAAGTAAGTCACAAAGTGGTAACAAAAATAATAACTAGGGAAGTGTGTACCTCACAGATTAACTAGTCAACAGTTAAGTATCAGTATTTAAACTGTGTACTGCATGCCATTTTAATTCACACAGCTGAATAATAGTAAATAAGAAATAGTAAATAAGAAAAGTAGGCTGCTTAGCAAAACATATGTTCCATTCATGGTAGATAATCAGAGGTTAAAAGCAGTACAGTTCCAATACATAATTATGTAACTAGTAGAAGATTTGTATGGAATGCATTCATCATAGCAATGAATAACAAAACAATCAGGGAATCATAACACTCCAATTTAGTGGCATAATCCAGAGGACTAAAGCTAACTTGCTACTCATGTTTTGTAATTCTATCACACACTCTTCACTTAACAACTGAAGACACTATAAAGTCTCTGTAACCATTACACACTGTGATAATGAAATTTGCCATGGAATAAAAATATGTGGTTGTTGTGGAGTTCAGTGCCCTGATGACAATGGTAAATTGTATACGGAAATGCAATTTCATTTGCACTTGGCTATATTATTTATATTACCATGGCACTTACCACATTCTGTTATTTTAGGAATATTATTCTCTAGTGGTGTGAATAGAGAGGGGAGGGACAGATAGCCGCTTAGGGCAGGTAAAGGAAAGTTGTAGTTGCATCAGTCAGTCAACTATCGACCATCACTTATCTCACTATGAGATCACACAGCATCAATCCTTGATATGTGTACATCTGCTAACATGAAGAATATGGTTTTTGTGTGTTCACATGTTCCTTATGCTCAGTGATGTCTAGGAAGTGTTTTAATTCACCAAATCTTTTCTGTTATGTGTGTGGTGAGTGTACAACTAAGTTTCAAAAACATTCCATTTCACTAAGTACCAAAAAGGTATATAAGTTGTATTTTGAATCAGATGTAGATGAGAGTAAATGTTGGGCACCACAGAACTGTTGCTCACACTGATGCAGTCCACCCAACTGTGCCATTTACCATTCCACAGTTATGGAGGGAACCTGTCAATCACAGACTGGTGCTTTTTTTAACGAAAATAAAAAGGAACCTCAAGTAAAGCAAAACACACAGTTTCTTACCCACATTTGGAATCTGCAGTTCACTCTGTTCCACATCCTGATTCTCTCCCAGTTCTAAAACCACCAACAGAATGGACACTGAAAGATGAAACAGATGATAATAGTGGGAAACCACAAGCTTATGAAGATCCTGAGCACATGCCATCTGCAGCACAGCTACAAATGCAGTCATTGTCACAGAACTGAACAATCTTGTAAGATTTCAAATTCTTTCAAAGAGGCAAGCAGAATCACTTGGGTCTTGTCTTCAAGAAAAGATCCTGTTACAACCAATCACTAGCATTACATTCATAAACAAAAGCTTCAGCTTTCCACTTTTTCTCAGTGACAGAGAGTTTGGTCTAATGTAATGACATAAATGGGCTGCCTACAAAATTTGGAATGATTCACAATCCACAAGGATAGCACCTATTTATAGATTTTTCAAAGTGTAGTCTCAAAGCTGTTCTCTTATATAAAGGAAACAAGATACCTTTGATACCAGAGGCCCTTTCCATTCAGTTACAGGGGATCTATTAGAACATGATGTATTCCAGATGTATACTGCCTATTTGAGTTACAAATGGAAAATCTGTGGTCATCTCAGAGTTTTGGGGATGCAGACTGGTTTCTTGTGTCACTGGGATAGTAGAGCAAGAAAAGGTCATTATGTAATAAAAGAGAGGCCTCTGAGAGAAATTTTCATTCCAAGTGAAAAAAATGTGTCGCATGAACCCCTTGTCAACAGAAAGTGTGCTGTTTACCACCACTCCATCTGAAATTGGGCTTTTGAAGAACTTTGTGTAAGCAATGGACAAATACAGCCAGGGTTTTCAATTTTTACAATCTAAATATCCTGCAATTAGTACTGAAAAAATTAATGAAGGAATTTTTCCTGGGCCTCAGATCTGTGACTTGATGAAAGATATTACCTTAGAACAGTTGCTGAAAGATACTAAGAAGTCAGCTTGGCATTCTTTTAACAATGTGTGGTACATTTTCTTGGAAAACTTAATATTTGACAACTACAGGGAACTGACAGAACACATGTTGGACTATTACAAGGCTATTAGGTGCAACATATCTCTGAAATTACAATTCCTTCATTCCCAATTGGATTTCTTCCCACCTAATCTTGGAGATGTGAGTGACAAACATATTGAGCAATTTCACCAAAATGTCACTGCCAAAGAAAGATGATATAAGGGAAGTGGTCAAAAAACTTTTGGAGGATTACTACTGAACACTCCTAAAAGAAGTTTCACCACACACCCAAAAATGTAAAGTTCCCAGGAAAAGTTTCTAACTTGTGAGACCATTTCAAGCTTTATTCAGCTCTCTCATACTATTTTCTGTTTTGTTAATAAAAAATACCTTCTCTTGCTGTGCTGTATTTCATTCTCCCAGATGCAATTCACCTTTTTTCACTTTAAGGCATCATCATGGGGTCTATAATGATAGTTATGATACATTTTTGTATTTATATGTATTATTCATAGATTATAAAATAGTTCACTTCTTGCTTTTTATGTAAATAAGTGATTACTTACAGTTCTTTGCATTTTTAATTGGCATCGGCAATTCCTCTCATCTGGCCACATGGAGGTCACACTACTGTTCTGTTTATGACCTCTATTTTCAATTGATCTTTGATTTACTTTCCAGTTAGTTATTGTGCATGTATTCATTTTTGTGTGATTGTAATCTGTTACTGAGTATATGCAGGAATAAATATTTTGTTTTCTCTAATACCAACATATTTGGTGACCCCAATTGACTAAGTCATGTCTGCACTGGCTTCAGCATTTTGCACAGTTTCACAACATTGATGCTTGTAACTTCCACACCATCTGCACTGCACTTGTTCCCACATGAGAATATAAGACTCACCAGTCACAACTGAACCAGCAGCCAGCAGTGCAGTTAACAGAATGACAATGAAATCCCCACAATTCTGGCAACATAATCCTCTATTATGGTCTGCCTGGCTAGGAATCAGTTCGTCCTCACACATATATCAGCAGACAGGACTAAATACAGCTATGTGGTTGCAGTACTCATGTAGCAACTAGCAACAGAATTCCAGGACATTCCAGCCATACCGAACAGTATGCATCAATTAAGAATGCATTGATCACAGACTTGTTGCAACTGAGAGCAAAATGGCTAGAGAAGCTTTTGCACACTAACAAGCTCAGAGATCATGCTCCCTCACAACTCCTAAGACATTTACACACATTGGTAAGTAATACTGTAAGTAATGATGTGCTACAAAATATACGGTTGTCCCAAATGCCATCAGACACCCAAAAATTAACATTGTGTGTGCAAGCAATTTAAACACACTGGCAGAAAAATGCTGACAGGATAGGTGAAATACATCCTACATAAAATGTCTCAACATTGACGCCATGAAAAGAAAATGTGCCCAAAGTGATGCAAGCCTCCCTGCAAATGCCATTGGCAGAACTGACCAAACAGGTAGCTGCTTTACAAACAACACACAACCATCAATGGGCACATTGCCAATAGTCAAGGAGTTGTAATCAATCGTTGTTGCACAGAACTTATTTTGGTACCACAGGAAGTTTGGTAATGATATGCAAAAGTGTACACCACCTTGTACAACACCTTGCAGGTGGGAGCACGACAGAAACTTCTATTGCAAATATGTACTAACTTTTTGTGATGGACAGGGATACAAAACTACAATACTTGGTCAATACAAAGGCAGAAGTGCCAGAATATACACCAAACTGACTACAGTATCGGAGCAGTCACAACTGCTATCTATTCACCAAGATTAGAATTTATGGTTGAGTTAACATTATTCCTTAACCTGGGGCTACACTATGTGTTTGAATGGCAATTTACAGTGGCAGTTATATCACAGCCTACTATCAAAAAAAAATTTGTCCTCCTATGACTTACTGGCAGATTTGACTACTAATCTGTATACTCCAAGGAAAGTATGTTGTGGCACACTGCTAGCAGTATGCACAGTCACAGACAATACACCATACATATGGTTACTGAAATAATACCCTGACACTACTCAGCAGTCACCTACTCTCCCAGTGGCAACGGAAAAAGCATGCGAAGTTCAGAAGAAAGCGAAATCCCGAAGATTGGCTAAAATTTACAGACGCGTGAAATTTGGCACGGACTTCAATGCGAGATGCCTTTAACAAGTTCCACAATGAAATGTTGTCTCAAAATTTGGTAGAAAATCCAAAGAAATTCTGGTCGTATGTAAAGTACACAAGCGGCAAGACACAGTCAATACCTTCACTGCGCAGTGCCGATGGTGCTGTTATCGACGACTGTGCCGCTAAAGCGGAGTTATTGAATGCAGTTTTCTGAAATTTCTTCACCAGGGAAGATGAATGGATATTTCAGAATTTGAAACATGAACAGCTTCTAGCATGAGTTTCCTAGAAGTAGATACCTTAGGGGCTGCGAAGCAACTCAAATCGCTTGATATGGGCAAGTCTTCAGGTGCAGATTGTATACCGATTAAGTTCCTTCCAGATTACGCTGATACAATAGCTCCCAACTTAGCAATCATATACAACCGCTCGCTCACCGATAGATCTGTACCTACAGATTGGAAAATTGCACATGTCGCACCAGTGTTTAAGAAGGGTAGTAGGAGTAATCCATAAAACTACAGACCTATATCATTGACGTCGATTTGCAGTAGGGTTTTGGAGCATATACTGTATTCAAACATTATGAATCACCTTGAGGGGAATGATCTATTGATACGTAATCAGCATGGTTTCAGAAAACATCATTCTTGTGCAACGCGGCTAGCTCTATATTCACACGAAGTAATGGCCGCTATCGACAGGGGATCTCAAGTTGATTTCGTATTTCTAGGTTTCCGGAAAGCTTTTGACAACATTCCTCACAAGCGACTTCTAATCAAGTTGCAGGTCTATGGGGTATCGTCTTAGTTGTGCGACTGGATTTGTGATTTCCTGTCAGGAAGGTCACAGTTCGTAGTAATAGACGGCAAATCATCGAGTAAAACTGAAGTGATATCAGGTGTTCCCCAGGGAGGCGTCCTGGGACCTCTGCTGTTCTTGATCTATATAAATGACCTGGGTGACAATCTGAGCAGTTCTCTTAGGTTGTTCACAGATGATGCTGTAATTTACCATCTAGTAAGGTTATCCGAAGACCAGTATCAGTTGCAAAGCGATTTAGAAAAGATTGCTGTATGGTGTGGCAGGTGGCAGTTGATGCTAAATAACGAAAAGTGTGAAGTGATCCACATGAGTTCCAAAATAAATCCGTTTGAATTCAGTTACTCGATAAATAGTACAATTCTCAAGGCTGTCAATTCAACTAAGTACCTGGGTGTTAAAATTATGAACAACTTCAGTTGGAAAGACCATATAGATAATACTGTGGGAAAGGTGAGCCAAAGGTTGTGTTTCATTGGGAGGACACTTAGAAGATGCAATAAGTCCACTAAAGAGATAGCTTACACTACACTCATTCGTCCTCTGTCAGAATATTGCTGCGCAGTGTGGGATCCTTACCAGGTTGGATTGACGGAGGACATCGAAAGGGTGCAAAAAAGGGCAGCTCGTTTTGTATTATCATGTAACAGGGGAGAGAGTGTGGCAGATATGATACGTGAGTTGGGATGGAAGTCATTAAAGCAAAGACGTTTTTCGTTACGGCGAGATCTATTTACGAAGTTTCAGTCACCAACTTTCTCTTCCGAATGCGAAAATATTTTGTTGAGCCCAACCTACATAGGTAGGAATGATCATCAAAATAAAATAAGAGAAATCAGAGCTCGAACAGAAAGGTTTAGGTGTTCGTTTTTCCCGCGCGCTGTTCGGGAGTGGAATGGTAGAGAGATAGTATGATTGTGGTTCGATGAACCCTCTGCCAAGCATTTAAATGTGAATTGCAGAGTATTCATGTAGATGTAGATGTAGATGTAGATGTACATGGTATAGCACACTGCTGTTTACCACATTCTGACCATGCTAGGACAGTCAACTCACACTCTACCTACATGTCCCTAAATGTCTGGGGCCTGAAAAGCTAAAAGTGGTAAAACAGGAATTTCACAACATGCTATCACAGGTTATCTGCAAAGTTTCTAGTGGCAGCTGAACAGCCCCAATTGACATCATGCCTAAAAAGAAGAATGGGTGGCATCACTGCAGTGACCATCTCCAACTCAGTGCAAGGACCATCCCTGACTGGTACACAGTCCCATACATACAAGACTTTTAGGCAAATATTCATGATAAGATGATATTTTCTAGCACTGACCAAGTCCAAGCATACATCAGACCCCTGTAGCCACAGAAAACATTCATAAAACAGCAGTGGTGGTACCATTCAGCCTATCTTAAGTTCACCAGGATGCCTTTCAGACTGTGTAATGCAGCTCAGACCTTCCAGCATTTTATGGATAAGATGACAAAAGATTCAGATTTTTGTGCTATGTATTCATAGATGATTTGTTGGTGATGTCAGCATCAGAAGAGGAGCACTTATGGAATTTGACACAAGTGTTCAACTGCCAACACACACAGGAACTAGTAATTAATCTGGTGAATGTGTTTTTGGTGAGAAAGAGGTGCACTTTTTAGGATATTTGATCAAGTCTACAACAATGAGAGAACTACAACAGTTCCTAGTAGTAGTAAATTTCTATCAACAGTTCATTCACAGTCACACACTAATAATCACACTATTGAACAAATTGCTTAAGGGCAAACTGATACCTAACCACAGATTAGATTAGATTAGATTAGTACTTGTTCCATATATCATGAATACGACACTTCGTACTGATGTGGAATGTGTCAGCCAGGCAGACACCATGTTTCAGGCTGTGAAAACAGCTACAGCAGAGGTCACCCTATTAGCACACTCAATCTCACATGCCCCATTTGTTTACATGGTTGATGCTTTGTCCTGTGCCACTGGTGCTGCACTTCAGCAAAAGACTGACCAGTACTGGCAGCCCTTTGCATTCTATAGTCATAAGTTGTCACCATCTCAGCAATGTTGGGAAACATATGACCATGAGCTGTATGCTGCTTGCGCTGCAGTCACAACATTCAGACACACATTAGAAGGGCAACAATTAACCATCTACTCGTATACAGATCACAAGCCGCTTACCTACATCTTTAAGGTAAAGCAGGAGAAAGCACTGCCTAGGCAGCTGCGACACTTACATTATATCAGTCAGTTCACAATCAGCAGCCATAGAAGCTAAATGTTCTATTTGATGCACTTTTGCAAGTAGAAACAGTGAACACAGTGGCAGGTGAAACCGCGTGTGTGAAGCACTGACAAAAGCTACTGATTATGATGCTCTCATGCACACACAACAAAGTGATAGTGAGCTGTGTGATTTATTGCAACAGTTGAAGGAACTGAGATTACAGCTTGACATCACTTGGAGAATATGTAGAGTTACATTGTGACACAGCAAAAGGAAAGATATGACCATTTTTGCCACAGCAATTCAGAGCACATGCAATAGTGTCAATGCACAATCCGGCACATCCAGGAGTAAAGGGATCACTGTGAGATCAGTCAGACAGAAACTTTGTTTGTAATCACCAGGTATGTTTGCAAACTGCAGAAAATTTGTAAAGCGATGTGTGGCAGGCCAAAGGTATAAAATCACATGGTATGTCAGGACACCATTAGGTGCATTTCTTCTACCAAATCAGCATTTCGAACATGTTCATGCTGACATCATAGGCACATTCACTGCATTCAAAGGTTACAGTTAACACCTCACAGTGGTAGAAGGGTTCACAATATGGCCTGAGGCATTTTGAATGAAAACAAGACATCATGGCAGAAACTGTAGCGCAACTTTTTTTTTTGGAGTGCTCATTTCAGAGTCCCACTGAAAATTACCACTGATCAAGGATGACAATTTGAAGCCTATATCTTCAGAGCATTGACTACATTATTAGGTACAAAGCACATACATGCCACATCATACCAATATGCATCAGACAGTATAGTTGAGCAACTTCGCTGGCTGTTTAAAGCAATACTGAAATGGACAGAGACACTGCTTGTCATGCTTTTAGGCCCATGAACATCATTTAAGAGTGATCCGAAGAGCACAGCAAAGGAACTGGTATATTGACAAACATTAAGCCTATTTGGAGGGTTTTTGCACAGCATGGCAGATGACACAATCACTGCCTTAGTCTTCACCACCTGACTAAGAGAACATATACACCAGCTAAGACCAAAAGTGCCTAGAAACCAGTTGAAAAGACACTCTTTCATTTTTGCATAGCTAGACAAGTTATACACATGTATTTTTTATGCAACAATAAAGTGCATAAGCCATAGCAGCCACTGTACGACGGACTATATCCAGCAGTCAGTAGGGCAGCAATACTTTCTGCATAATGATCAATTCACCACAGTTGCATTGGATTGGATCAATCCACTATTTCTGGATTCAACAGACATTATAACAACCATGGAATGCAAACCAGAGAAGACAGAAGAATCAGCAACAAGAGGTGTTGATGTACCCCATGAGCACCATGGTGAACCAGGCACTGCAACACCTAGACCATCATTAAGGATTACTACCCCACTCCCTGTTAGAACTACTGACTCGCATGGCACACCACCTGGTTTCCAAGAAGGAAGTAGTTGCAAGGGTTGGACAGCATGTTAAATTCAATCCTCATTATCATTAGCACTAAAGGGGGGGACTGTGTAGTGACCTGTTCCAATGTTTTGTCCTCAAAAATGTGCAATGGTGCATAAACATTCTGTGCAGTGGCAGTTTCAAGCTGTATTAAAGTGGTTGTTCCTTGATTTACTTTTCTGTTAGTTTTTCCATGCTTTACATTGTGAATGCATTCATATTTGTATAACTGTAAGCTGTTATCAAGTACATGTGGGAATAACCATCTTGTTTTCTCCAATACCCATAGACACATAGCATAAAATTTGTGTATGGTTGGTTTTAGCTCATGCATTGCATGAATTAAATGTAGATAGGATATTGAAATTTCATTTAAAACTCAAAACAGATTGATATCTCATTTTCTTCTTGAGTTATTGGTGTTTATATCCAAAGGACAATCTCATGCAAAGTCCCCATTCAAGAAAGCCCTTGTGCATCACAAATCATGTAGTCATAAGAACTGTCATATCTCACAAACGATTCAAGGTATCAAAATGAGGGTTTTTTTTTTACAAATGATAGCTTGCAATGAGGTACACATGTTGTGTGACAAATACTCAAAGCTTTCTCATTCACCAGGATATGGAACTAACTCATGCACAACAATGAGAGTTCTGCAGCTCAGAATACATGCAGATGTCTATAGCACTGTAGGAAAATCCAAGCAGCATTCATAGACACGTCCACAGCAGTTGGGGAATGACATAGCATTACAGGTAGGCACTCCCACAATACCAGAAGTTGAGCTCTTATTATATTATTTTTTGAACAGATTGCCTGAGGATGCACCAATAAGTGGTGTGAAACTGGTCGCAGATTTAATAAAAATCATTCATACAGCCAGTGCGGAATTTTCTTTGGAAGTCAAAGTTTGGCTGTGGTTACCCGCCCTACAAAACAACAAGTAGCAAAAGGGTTAACAAGCATACCAATGTTGTGCTGTTGCAGAACAAAGGCACAAGAAGAAGAAGGAGGTGAAGTATTTCAGTTCATGGGGCCATGTACAGTATATTATGAATAATTTATAAGAAACCAGACTATTACTTGATACTGACGAATGGAAAATATGCATGTCTGTAGCAGCAGAATTAAAGAACTGGTTATATAGACCATGGAATATCAAGATGTAGAACTAGCCATCTGCAATAAGGCAGACCTAAGTGGAATTCTTAAGAACTAAACAGCTGTGTAATGAGAGTTCATAAATGAAATATTTATCCATTCATCATGATCCAAGGGTTCCATCTTGATGGAGAATATTTAATCATATGAAGAGAGACAAGGAATACATCCACAAAGACAAGCAAATGTTAGAAACTATATATTAATATTCTTTTAACAATAAATTGTCATCACACTGTATAGACAGTTTTTGTTCTGTTAAAGGGGTGCAGCAAGCGATTTCCATTTTAGATTATCTTACATGACCATCTACAAAATTAGGTGGTGTAGAAAGGCTAGTCTAGAAAAAATTAAGGCTGATGAGAAGCTTATAAATATTTAGGACATTTGAACTTGATATTTGTTGTAAATTATGACAGGGTTTTCCATTAGAGCGAAACACCTAGAGTTTAGCAGAGATCAGATCAAGTTAAATCTAACATTGACCAAGCCAGCGTATGTCTGTGGAAATTAGATATACTAATTATAATTCACTTGCATAAAGTTGTGACTCACTTTTTAAACTCCCATTTGTACTGGTGCTTTGAGACTTTTGTACTTTTCCATAAAACTATTACTCCAATACTGTCTGCTGAAATTAGTATACCATCTTTATTTAAGCAGAGAGATGTGATGAAACCTTTATGGATGTCCAGTTCCTGAAGAAGCTAAAAAATGTCACATTATTTCTACACAAATGTCAAAAAAATATCATTGATGACAAAATTCATTTATGACAGAATCATTAATAACTGTTGGCCACATAGTTAAATCTGACATTGCTGTGATCTTTTGAATTTCACACTTGTCTTTACATGTCATGCAATTAGGGCTATTGATAAAATGTTGATATATCAATATTTCCCCAAGAAAATATTGAAATATATCAGTGATATTCCCTTCCCTGATTTGTCAATATGAAAATGGCAATATCGAATGCCTATATTTCTGTTTCATATTATATTTTTTTTCTTTGTTCTTTCGAAATTTTAGTAGAACATAACTTTACTTTCACTGTGTGAAGGAGTCTTACTACATTTGGATCTTTCATCATGTCCAGTCTTTCTCTTTGACTGTCTGAAGCAAGTGTAGGTGGCAGAAAAGAAGAAGTCTGATTGCACTGAGGAGGCGGGGGGGGGGGGGGGGGGGTTTAATGGAATACAACATTTCTGACGTGAAGAGATAGCTTTTGCTTTATTCTTTAAAAATTAATTTTTAACACAACTAGTGTGCTATTTCTCCACATCAGCATTCTTCAAAAACGGTTGCTGAAAATGACAAACAAAAATCTAGATGATAAGACTGGTCTTTGCAGTGTGTGAGGGGAAATGATGACATATTGGCATTAAATGCTACCAACAACAACTGCAACATTTACCTTCACCATGCAGTTTTCCTACATCAACATGAAAACAGGTTTATTTTGACATGTAGCCAATGACAAGTTAAGAAAATAAGTTACGAGAGGTTAACTGAAATGGAGTATTGCATGACAATGCACCATGTACTCAGTTGTTAATTAACAACACAACAGTCAACAACAAAAAAAAAAAAGCATTGTAATACGAGCTTTTTATCTGCACAAAGTCCAATTATTAACTTACAGATTTTCAAATTAAGGGTTTTTCTTTCAATTCTTGCTCCACGAGGGTTAGGCAGGCTGCTAGCTTGTTGGTGTACAGCGTATCTAATAATACAGCAAATCAATACTTAAAAATACAACTCTAAATTTTTTCATTATATTTACAGTGTGCAGCCGATATTTTTATAGGCCGATATGTCAATATTTTTTTCTTCAGTATATCGATACTTTTTGTCAGTATATCAAAAAGATATTTTTTGAAATATTGATCTATCAGATTCCCAGTATTTTTAAATATATCAACAGTCCTACATGCAATCCATCAAATATATCAGTGAGAATTAACAAAGCATTGGTTTTTGTCCTGCATCACATTCAAAAGAGATGAATAGTCAGACAATTTGCAAAAAATTTCTAGATTCCATTATAGTAATATTATTAGCTGTGGAAAAGAAACTGAGACATACATTAGTTGTATATACCGAGCAAGGTGGCGCAGTGGTTAGCACACTGGACTCGCATTCAGGAGGACGACGGTTCAATCCCATGTCTGGCCATCATGATTTAGGTTTTCCGTGATTTCCCTAAATCACTCCAGGCAAATGCCAGGATGGTTCCTTTGAAAGGGCATGGCTGGCCTCCTTCCTTAATCCGATGAGACTGATGACCTCGCAGTTTGGTCTCTTCCCCCAAACAACCCAACCCATTAGTTGTATAATATCATTTCCAAGACTTTAAACCATATCCTAATTCATTATTGAAAACACAAACATTTTAAAAAGACAACAGGTAAGTAAATTTCTCACAAAGCACTGTCACTACAGTAAATATATTCTTGGAACTTTTGCATGTGTTGGGGAAGAAGGTGGGGGGGGGGGGGGGGGAGTTTTTAATCAATCATCTGCACAGTTTAATGTGACCTGCCATGAATTCCTCTCCTGTGCCAAACTCTTCATCTCAATTTGGTGCTTGTACCTGGCACCCTCAATTATTTTTTAGATATATTTGTCTTACATCTTGGTCCTTACAATGTGGCAATGTTGGTGCACAGGTTGCAATGATAGAAACCCCTTCATGAGTAAACACACAAATGAACAGTTCACAGTTCTGACATGAGGCAAGAAATAATATCCACCTCTGGTAGAATGGTAATGTCTCTCAAGGTACGAGGTGGAATCCAAAATTTTTGGGACTGGTGCTGCCATCTGGAAAGTAGGAGTAGTAGATTTTTGCACCGCTAGGTGGTGAGAGCTGCATATCTGATGAGTCAGTGTGCAGAGTGGCATTCAGCTGGGAGGATGTGTTGTGTGTCCACAGTGCTTTCTGTAATACTCTGTGTTTGGTGTGTGGTTATTTGACGATGGATCCACGAACAGAACACCGCATGTGTATCAAATTCTGTGCAAATCTCAGGAAAAGTGCTACGGAGATGTATGGTTGTCACCCAGAGACAAAGCAACAATTGTCCCAGTGGAAGAGCCGGGCTCTCCAAGACCCAAAAAAGTGAGACATGTGAAGAGCAAAGTGAATAGCATGATCATCGTTTTCTTTGATACCAAGGGAATTGTGCACAAAGAATTCGTTCCACCCAACCAAACAGTGAATTCCATGTACTACTGTGACATTTTGCAATGGCTCTGTGACAACGTGTGGCGACAATGGCCCAAACTTTGGTGTCAAGGGAACTGGCTGCTACATCACGACAATGCACCCTACCATATGTCCTTGCTCACCAGGACCATTTTGGCAAAAAACAACATGGCGGTTGCACTCCACCCACCATACTTGCCAGATTTGGCACCTTGTGACTCCGCACTATTTTTAAAACTGAAAATCAAGTTGAAAGACCATTGGTTTGACACTCTAGAGAGGATTCAATAAGCATCACTGGCAGTGATAAACACCCTCAAAGAGCAGGACTTCCAGGAAACGTTTCACCACTGGTAGAAATGATGGGACCGGTGTGTATGTGTGGATGGGAACTACTTCAAGGGTGATGGTGACCATTGGTCCAAAGGTAAGGTTTTCAACAGATGGCAGCACCAGTCCCAAAAATTTTGGATAGCGCCTTGTAGATAGTGAAGTCTCTCATTGCTGTGGAGCTCAGTGTTCTTGATCAGTGTCCAGTCGGTGTCCTACACAGAGGTCCAGCCAGTGCCCAGGATGGTGTCTGGCTCAGTCAGGTGCAGACTATTCGGCATCTTGGTTGGAGTCCTGGGATTGCACTGGGCTGATGTCTACCCAGTGATCTGTGCAGCAGTTAAGACTGCTGCTGATAGGATATGTGACTACACTGTTTCTCTGTGATGAAATTAGCTTGGAAATGGCCTGGGGGATGAAATTGGCTAACAGTGCAAAAGCACAATCTAGACAAACAATTGACAGCCACAACAAACATGTAGAAAAGAATAGATATACCAGGTGATCAAAAAGTCAGTATAAATTTGAAAACTTAATAAATCCCGGAATAATGTAGATAGAAAGATTTTGGAACTTTGTTAATCCAGAATGTCAGAATGCTCATACTATAGCTGTGAGTATTCTCAAAGAAACTGAATCATTAATTGGCAATAACCAAGCAAAACTAATAGCTCAGAGTTATGATGGTGCAAATATTATGAGTGGCAAGTCGAATGGGGTACAGAAATTAATTAAAGACAAACATCCAAATGCAAACTACATCCATTGTTATCCACATCAGTTCAATCTTATTTCTACAGCAGCCTCTGTTAAATGCAAATTCTGCATCTTTTCAGGTAATTATTCTTTCTTTTCTAACTCACCACAGAAATCAAAAGTGTTGCATAGCATTATTCAAAAAAGCTTGCCCCATGTGCATGACAAGATGGAATTACCATTCTCAAGTAGTAAAAAATGGTTTTGAAAACAGTGAAAAATCTTATTACTGTCATGAAAGTCACTGAAACAAGTGAGAGCATAAAATTGTCTTCCACTGTTGAAAAAGCTGGGTCATACACACAAAGAATGCAAGATAACAAATTCATTTTCTGGCTATCATTTTTCTCAATGATAATGCCTCATGCAGATATACTCTTTAATCAGATTCAGAAGAAGATAACTGAACCGACCAAAGCAATGCAAAAAAACCAGAATTTTGAAGCAGTAATGCGGAACATCTGAGATGACATTGACTCCATTCTTAACAACGTTAGTTTCATTGGACACCTCTATGTAGCCAACTTATTTGATGTAAATCAGTTTGACAAATACATCACAGATTTTTCCAGACAAATATCTTGAGATTATGGACATGTGTATATTTCTGGAAAAAAGAAAGTTGAAGTTGCTGGTGCAGTTCCATTTCTTCTGCTGATTCTAGAGGATGAACTTTGTGACACACTCAAAAAGACTGTTAAAGATTTGAAACTGCTAATCAGGACACCTATCTCAACATCAGAAGCTGAGTGGTGATTTTCAGTGCTCAAGAGAATTAAAACATTCCTACAAAACACCAAGAAAGAAGAACGACTAAGTGCCTTAAGGATGCTATCCTGTGAAAAGTCATTCATATGTAAAATTGAAGATTTCAGTTGGAGATGATGCTAGCAAGAAGAGGCAACAAATTGATTTATAATATCATTCGTAACATTATTTTAAAGCTGTCTCCCCAAAGTCATGGAGTTGCTGCTTTTGGTGAGTACAATGCCTTTAGCTTTAAATGTTGGTAATTTGATTAAATTTGCTTCACAAAATCCAGATTACAAGTTCAAATAATTTATACATGCTCTATTATTTCTCATATTGGCACCGATGTTGCAGCGGACACTTTTCTGGCAGTAGAGAATGTTAAACAAACAGGCTGTTTTGGCTGTTGAGAGAAGAGCAGAGTGGGGAGACAAGCCACACCGCCCTCTGACAGGGCTGGCAGCCTACGTCCATGTTCTGTGTTCCTGGAAAGGCAGAAACAATGTAATAACGTACATATGAACCACTGATTCCACCTGGTGTTGTGAGAGCGATATTCGAAGCCTGTGACAGAGCAAGATTGCTCTCTGCATTCATTTCAAAATAAAAAAAGGAAACAACCAGTAAGCACTACTCAGAGGAAAGCAGAGCACATAAATCATTGGCTAACGGCTAGAGCACAATTGTTAGCTGAGGTTGGTGGTGTCATTATGTGGTAGTTGAAGCCAAATCTCCACCGTTATCTTAAGCAACTATACATCAAAACACCCCCTGCTTATGACTGCCATGTAAAAGTTACTGCACATACACTGAGAGGAGTGAAGAATTGTGCTGCTGATATGCATGCGCGCATGTGGAATTGTGTGTGTATGAGTGAGATTTTTGCAGTTAGTGTTACGTTTGACATCTCATGCAGATGTGCAAAAAAGATAGCTAAAGCAACCTCTCTCTCTCTCTCTCTCTCTCTCTCTCTCTCTCTCTCTCTCTCTCTCTCTCTCTCTCTCCCCCCCCCCCCCCACCCCCCCCACCCCCCCACCCACCACCCACCACCCACCACCCACCACCACCACCACTACCACCCCTCTCTCTTACACAAACACCTGCTATCATGTTTTCCAGGAATATATCAAATTCTTACTGGTCATAAGAAGGGTTCTGTTATAATAAATGTTTTTTTCTCTATACATTTTGTTTGATATAATATCTTATGAAATATAAGAGTTATTGACTAAATTCCATAATATGTTTGATGCTACAAAACTAAGCTTTTTTTGGCACTGCCAATGGAATGCCTCAGTGGCTGTCACTGCATATGACAGCAATATGTGTTAGATATGCTAATGCTTTAATGCAGAACTATTTACACTGGAAAATTGGTTCCAATTTTGATCACAAGGTGCAAGTCTAGTACCGTGAATATAAGAAAGACATATGGAAATGTTTCCATATGTAATAGACCAGGAACGAGATGCGGGCAGAAAGGTCAGACAAGAGATAAAGGCATAATGTTGACTTTATTATTAACCACTACTTACACAATTTGTCCAGTATGATCACTGATGACATGTACAAGATGCTGCATTCATAAAATGACATGATCAACAGTTGCTTGCTCCAGTTCCGGTGGAATATGAGCAAGTTCCAGTGGAATGTGAGCAATGTGTTCCTGTATACTGGCCTTCAGAGCAGGTAGAGACCAAATGCATCCCTGGTAAGTGTGTTCTTTTAAATATCCCCAGAGTCAAAAATCACATGGATTCAAATTAGGCGATCTTGCAGGCCATGCATCTGGAAAACCTGGAATTAACATGTTCATGGCAGGTTGCATTAACCAGATCTTTTGCTGGGGAAGTGACATGAGGTGTTGCCACATCTTGCATGAAAACACAGTTACACTCTTCCCATGCAGGCATCATGTGCTGTACAAGGATGTCTCAATACATGCAGGCATCATGGTATACCTGGCAGGCCCTCTGAGTGTATTCTCTTCAAAGAAGAATGGCCTAAGAACAAAGATTGTAAGGGTTCATTTATATTGTAAGCTACCTCATTGTGATCTTCAGCTCAGCTCAGCATAGTCTGCAAATGCCCCAGTTTGTTAAATATTCTTCTTATCTGTAGACTAACTTAATTTCTTTCTTACCAAAAACCAGTACTTTGCAACTTTGATATTTTAAGGCTTTTATTGCGCCTTTAAATACAACCCATATTAGACGATAAGTATCTTGTTATGGGAGACCTTCTGGGTAATGAATAACAAGTTTTTTTTTTCAATACATACATACATAATACATTATTGACATAAATTTCTGGTCATTGGTATTCCTTGACAGTATGGCTGGCGCAGAAGACTCCTTGCCCCATTTGACTGCTTTGCCTGTCAAGACTCCAGGTACATCTTCAACTCTCTTGGAACAGCACAGAGACCAGGCACAACACCTCATATAAATAATGAAAACAGGACTTATCTCCTAATAAATCTTCTTACACAGTAATTAAAACTTTATATTCTGAATGTATCCCCCCTCAGTGAAGCCTGGACCTTACCACTGGTGGGGAGGCTTGCGTGCCTCAGGGATTCACATAGCCATACATGTGGTTTCTGCGGAGGGCAGCAGCATTTTCAGTAGTTGCAGGGACAACAGTCTGGATGATTGACTGAACTGGCCTTGTAACATCAACGGCAACACCATTGCTGTAATAGTACTGTGAACAGCTGAAAACAAGGGGGAGAACTACAGCCATAATTTTTCCTGAGGGCATACAGCTTTACTGTATAGTTAAATGATGATGGCGTCATTTTTGGTAAAATATTCTGGAGATAAAATAGTCCTCCATTTGGATACCCAGGTAGGGACTACTCAAGAGGACATTGTTATTAGGAGAAACAAAACTGGCATTCTATGGATCAGAGCATGAGATGTCAGATCCCTTAATCAGGCAGGTAGGTTAGAAAATTTAAAAAGGGAAATGTATACAATAAAGTTAGATATAGGGGGAAGTTTGGTGGCAGGAGGAACAGGACTTCTGGCAAGCTGAATACAGGATGATAAATACAAAATCAAATAGGGGTAATCCAGGAGAAAATTTAATAATGAATAAAAAAATAGGAATGCACATATGCCACTATGAACAGCATAGCGAATGCATTATTGTAACCAAGATAGATATAAAGCCCATGCCTACCACAGTTGTACAAGTTTATGTGCCAACTAGCTCCACAGATGATGAAGAGATTGAAGAACTGTACGATGAGATATGTGAAATTATTCATATAGTTACAGGAGACAAAAATTTAACTGTGATGGGGGACAGGAAATTATAGTAGGAAAAGGCAGAGAAGGTAAAGTAGTAGGTAATGGTGGGGTCTGTTTGGGGGAGGAGACCAGACAGTGAGGTCATTGGTCTCATTGGATTACAGAAGGACGGGGAAGGAAGCCAGCCATGCCCTTTCAAAGGAACCTCCCCGGCATTTGCCTGGAATGATTTAGGGAAATCATGTAAAACCTAAATCAGAATGGCTGGATGCGGGATTGAACTGTCATCCTCCTGAATACAAGTTTGGTGTGCTAGCCACTGCACCACCTCGCTCGGTAAAGTAGTAGGTGAAAATGGACTGAGGGTAAGGAATGAAAGAGGAAGCTTCCTGGTAGAACTTTGCACAGAGCATAACTTAGTCATAGCTAACACTTGGTTTAAGAATCATGAGAGGAAGAGACCTGAAGGCACCAGAAGGTTTCAAATTGATTATATAATGGTAAGACAAGATATTTAGGAACCAGGTTTTAAACTGTAAGACATTTCCAGGAACAGATGTGGACTCCAACCACAATTTATTGGTTATGAACTGTACATTAAAACCTGAAAAACTGCATAAAGGTAGGAATTTAAGGAAATGGGACCTGAGTAAACTGAAAGAACTAGAGGTTGTAGAGAGTTTCAGAGAAATCATTAGTGAATTACTGACAAGAACAGGAGAAAGGAATGCAGCAGAGGAAGAATGGGTAATTTTGAGACATGAAATAGTGAAGGCAGCAGAAGATCAAGTAAGTAAAAAGATGGGGGCTAGCAGAAATCCTTGGGTAACACAAGTCATACTGAATTTAGTTGATGAAAGGAGAAAATATAAAAATGCAGTAAATGAAGCAGGCAAAAAGGAATAAAAACATCTCAAAAAAGAGATAGATGGGAAGTGCAAAATGGCTATGAGGAAATGTATGGATGTTGAAGCATATATCATTAGAAGTGAGACAGATACTGCCTACAGGAAAATTAAAGAGAGCTTTGATGAAAAAGAGAACCACCTGTATAAATATAAAGAGCCCAGGTGGTAAACCAGTCTTAAGCAAAGAAGGGATAGCACAAAGGTGGAAGCAGTATATAGAGGGTCTATAGAAGGATGATGTACTTGAGGGCAACCTTATGGAAATGGAAGAGGACGTAGATGAAGATGAAATAGGAGATATGATACTGTGTGAAGAATTTGACAGAGCACTGAAAGACCTAAGTCAAAACAAGGCCCCGGGAGCAGACATCATTCCGTTGGAATTACTGATAGCCTTGGGATAGGTAGCCATGACAAAATTCTTTCATCTGGTGTGCAAGATGTACGAGACAGGCGAAATACCCTCAGCCTTCAAGAAGAATATAATAATCTTGATTCCAAAGAAAGCAAGTGCTGACAGGAGTGAAAATTACCAAACTATCAGTTTAATAAGTCACAGCTGTAAAATACTAACACGAATTCTTTACAGAAGAATGGAAAAACTGGTAGAAGCTGACCTTAGGGAAGATCATTTTGGATTCCATAGGAATGCAGGTACATGCAAGGGAATACTGACCCTATCACTTATCTTAGAAGCTAGGTTAAGGAAAGACAAACCCACATTTCTAGCATTTGTAGACTTAGAGAAAGCTTTTGACAATGTTGACTGGAAAACTCTCTTTCAAATTCTGAAGGTGGCAGGTGTAAAATACAGGGAGTGGAAGGCCATTTGCAATTTGTACAGAACCCAGAAGGCAGTGATAAGAGTTGAGGGGCATGAAAGGGAAGTAATGGTTGAGAAGGGAGTGAGACAGGGTTGTAGCCCTTCCCCAATGTTATTCAATCCGTACATTCACAAGCAGTGAAGGAAACAAAAGAAAAATTTGGAGCAGAAATTAAAATCTAGTGAAAAGAAATAAAAAACCTTTGGTTTTCTGATGAGATTGTAATTCTGTCAGATACAGCAAAGAACTTGGAAGAACAGTTGAATGGAATGGACAGTGTCCTGAAAGGAGGATAAAAGATGAACATCAACAAAAGCAAAATGAGGATAATGTAATGTGGTCAAATTAAATCAGGTAATGCTGAGTGGATTAGATTAGGAAATGAGACACTTAAAATAGTAGATGAGCTTTGCTATTTGGGCTTAAAAATAACTGAGGATGATCAAAGTAGAGAGGATATAAAATTTAGATTTGCAATGGCAAGGAGAGTGTTTCTGAAGGAGGGAAATTTGTTAACATTGAGAATAGACTTATAGTGTCAGGAAATATTTTCTAAAAGTATTTGTATGGAGTGTAGCCATGTATTGAAGTGAAACATGGATGATAAACAGTTTAGACAAGAAGATAATGAGAATAGAAGCTTTTGAAATATGATACTACATAAGAATGCTAAATATTATATGGGTAGATCTTGTAACTAATGAGGTGGTACTGAACAGAATTGGGGAGAAGAAGAAATTGTGGCACAACTTGACTAGAAGGGATCAGTTGGTAGGCCACATTCTGAGGCATCAAGGGATCAGCAATTTAGTACTGGAGGGAAGCGGGGAAGGTACAAATTATGAAAACACTAAGAAGATTCAGAAGGATGTAGATTGCAGTAGTTATTTCAAGATTAAGAGGATTGCAAAGGATAGAGTATCTTTGAGAACTGTGTCAAACCACTCTTTGGACTGAAGACCACAACAACAATAACAACAAAAACATTCTGAATTATTATTCTGGATAACAAAATGCATGTAATTCTACTAATAAAGCTTGTTCATTTATATTCAAAATTAGTATGAGATTTCACTTCCACTCATTGAAATTATTTATTTCCAAATTTTCACTACAAAATACTTGGAAAATCTTATATGCTCACAAGGTGCTTGTGAATTTACAACACACAGTCACATACAGTGAGTGCAATGGCTCTTCATATGGTTCAGTGTGTACACTACACCCTTAGTGTAAAATGTGCCTTATTACTGCTTAGAATATTGCCCAGCCACATGTCATGAACTTTGATCCATGCCAGAAACTAAAGATGAGATTCACAACATGGCTGTGCATTACGAAGTTTCAGCTCCTGCATCATCTGGATCCTGTATGGGTACCAGTGTAAAACAGATTGAAAAACTATCCATGCTGTTGATCATGGGGTGGACAATTCTCATGACACTGCATAAGCACCAGGACTACCCAGAGCATGTGCTGCAATCTCAGTTACAGCAACAGCAACCTCATCAATAACTTTAACCAGGATACGATTCCCTCCTCTTCCAGGTTCCACACCTAGCTCACCCATCTTTTCAAATTTTAGTATCATCTTCTTTACACCACTTAGTTAGATTAGGCATCTCATCGGATCTGCAGTCGGTGATACTCTCTCAATGCAGCACTATAACTGCCGCCATTCAAATAAAACAGTGTATGGTATCTCTTTTTGATATCCATATGTTCACTCAAATGACAGCATGGATGTCGTACCATTATAAAAACAGTATACAGCACCAGATTTGCACCTTGTGGTCAAAATTGGAACTGACTTTCTTGCAGTATAAATCAGTTCTGCGTTGGCATACCTACAAATTTTGCTGTCCTATGATAATTACAGCCCACAATGAACCTCTTTGGGTAGCCATACTTTAATTATAACCAACTAGTATATATTTTAGTCATGTTATAAACTATCTATACCTACAAATGGTCATGATCACTCCCCTTGCACATGTCACAAAACATAATCATGATACCCTTTAACTACTGGATTAATGAATCACAATTACAGTCAGTCAAATTAAACACATATTTAATCAACTTTGATTCCATAAGGAACCATAGGTATAGTGACTATAGACCACCACAGCAATTACTCACAGTCCCATTAGATTTTTTTATATTATAAATAGCCATCTTCAGCGCATTTGAGTGAGTTACAATCCAACAAACTCACAGCAATACATCTTACCATATGCCTTACTGGTGTACACACCAGTGAAGTAATTTATGAATGGTGCATACACAAGTAAAGTCATACCATTACAAGTACTACTGTGAATTTGTTGGATTGTAGCCCACACAGATGCACTGAAGATGGCTATTTACAGCTGAAATCTGGATATACAAGAATCTTAAAAAAAATGGATTGCAACTGGTTGCTGTCCTTCATTATAAACTAACAGTTGGGAGTAATAACTGTACAGATATGACGTGGGATTACCACACACTCCCAGTTGCAAGTAAAGCTACTACAGTTCATTGGCAGGATGTTGGAAAAAATGCAGGTTGTTTACAAAAGAGATTGTATACATAATGTGTGAATACTGATCAAGTACATGAGACCCATATCATTTTGAACTAACAGAGTGCATTGAGCATATACAAAGAAGTATGGTGTGAAATGTGATAATCTTGGTTCCCTGGTGTGAGAATGTAACAGAAATACAAAAAAAATTATAACTTGCAGATATTCAAAGGAACATGCTGTATTCTTGTAAGACCCTCCTCAATATAAAAAGGAGTGAGGAGAAAACCCCAAGTAAAAAGCAAACAGTTTGAATATAGAGAAGGATGAAGACACAACTATACAAATACAAATTAAACAATAACAAAGAACAGAGAAAAATTCATATAGTTATTTATTTGCTGGCATAGAGAACTGATCTGCTGCATACATTCTATAGCAAGGCAATACAGTTTCAACAAGCTGCACATGCTGCAAGCCTCTCCTCCATTTATTTATTAATACTGGAATTAATTATTTGAGAAAGGCACTTGTCACATTAACAGAAAGGTTGTGGTTCCAGATCAGCTTCCAATAAGGTCATTTCCTGTATATGTAGAGAAAATGTACAGTGTGCCTATGTTATTCCATGAAAATTTCTTTCATAATCTGCATCTCAATTGGATTCAATAGTTTAAATAAGAATGTGAATTCTAAATATATGACAATATTATGAAAAGGATAGATTGCTATTCACCATATAGAGGAGCTGCTGCCTCACAGACAGCTACAACAAAAAGACTGTCATACATTTAAGCTTTTGACTAAAAGACCTCCTTCTGAAGTAGAAAATATGCACACGTCTATTCTGGTGTCTGCCCACAGTGGCCAGAGTCGGTGTCATGTGTGGGAGTTGTGCTTGTGTGATTTTATATCATATGTACAACTGTACAATACTATGATCGCTTGGATCAATACAATACAATACAATGTTTTCTACTTCATACAAAGATCTTATGGCTGAAATTTTAAATGTATAACAGTCTTTTTATTCTGCCTGTCTGTGACTCAATGTGACCATTATATCATGAGCAGCATCCATCATTTTCATAATACTGCCATTATTCCATCCTGAACTTTCCAATTTTAAATCTAAATATGCTGCATTTACTCTTGGTTTAAATCACTGACATACTCTTATTTTCTTTTTGACTCATTTACATTGTTATTCACATCTTCTAGCATATCCTCCTGAAGAAAACACTACTTCAAGTAGTGTCCTCTTTTTGATGTACAAAATATAAAGGTCACTTTACATTTAGAATAACCAAGTCATGAGTTAACATCACAGTCAACAGCAGACTATGCAAATCTGATCATGGGCTTTCTTTTGCACTGTATTATAAAAATACAATACAAAACCATACAATTGTTGGCCTTACACAGTCTGCAGCATCTCGAGCTGTATCCGCATCAATACTCTGCAATCTACTGTAATATGCATGGCAAATGGTACTTTCCACTGTACCAGTTATTAGGGCTTCATCCCATTCTACTCACATATAGAGCATGAGAAGAACGATTGTTTAAACAGCTATGTGCATGCTACAGATAAATCTAATACTGTCCCCATGACCCCTCAGACAGTGGTCATTTAAAGCTGGTTTTGAAACTTCATAAGAAGGCTTTCTCTGAACAATTTGCATACCGTATGTCATCAATAGTCAGTCACTTTAGTTCCTTTAGCATCTCCATGATATTATCCCGTGAGTCAAATAAACTATGACCACTTATGCTGCCTATCTCTGTGTAGATTCAATATTCCATGTTAGACCTACTTGTTATGTATTGCACACAACTCCGCAATATTCTGGTGTGGTAAACAAGTGCTGTACCATTTTGAAAAATACAGAGGCAAGCAAGCAAGCAAGCTGGAAGTTACCCCTGTTACTACTCCTAGCGCCATGTCATCACAACAACAGCACTCAATAACAATGGTGACATAACACATCTCTACCTAGTTTCAAGACTTTACTGTAAATAACAATCATTGCAAGGAACCTTAAAGGGGTAGTTAGGATGTCATGTTCTACTTTTGGTTCCATTCTGAAAATTCTAGCAAAAAAAATTTAAATGCAGTCAAGATAAAACTTTTTCAGTAACTAAAGCAAACTTAACTCTTTTCATATAACAATTAAGATGACAGTAAATTCTTAAATGACAGAGATATTAATTAATATGTGTCCAAGAAAGGGGCCATGTAGATGTTGCTAGGGTGGTTGATAGCAGATGTTCCATTTGGCAGTCAACTGCTCCCATATATAAATACAGCCAGAGAGGCAGTGAAAAGAGACACTTCACACCAAGATCTCAACCTGTCCATATCAGTCAAATGCCTGCATATGCTGTGCCTCGGATGACATCACAGCCAGAGAGCTACCAAAAGTGTTTTCAGTAAAAGTAGAAGTGAACTCATGAAGACTGTACACTGTCCTGGATCACTTAGGTGCCACGGAAGTAACTGTTTGTGTGCCACCCGTAATGTTGACAAAACCATGTGGCAAGTGGTGAGACTATTTTCCACTTTCAAGATCAGTAATGAGCTTTGATGACGAGATATCATGGTGATGACCATTTTACTTGGAACTTCACACAGAGGTCACCTCTGAACTTTTAATAGTGCTGTTACCGATAGGGACATTATTATTATTCTTTACTTTCTCAGACGTTAAGTCTGGTTAAAAATGGAAAGTGACGCGGACCTTGATCAAGCGTCACTTCCTTTTAACTGTATGGTATGTGTTATATTGCATTTAGGAACTTTCAGGTAATTGAACATGTATCAATAATTACTGATTTCTGTAGTTGTATATATAAGTTTGGATGTAGCTGTATTGCATTGATGTACTGGTGGATATTGTGTGGTATGACTCCTGTAGTTGATAGTATAATTGGTATAATGTAAACTTTATCCTGATGCCACATATCCTTGACTTCCTCAGCCAGTTGGATGTATTTTTCAATTTTTTCTCCTGTTTTCTTCTGTATATTTGTTGTATTGGGTATGGATATTTCGATTAGTTGTGTTAATTTCTTCTTTTTATTGGTGAGTGTGATAGGTTTGTTATGTGGTGTTGTTTTATCTGTTATAATGGTTCTGTTCCAGTATAATTTGTATTCATCATTCTCCAGTACATTTTGTGGTGCATACTTGTATGTGGGAACGTGTTGTTTTATAAGTTTATGTTGTAAGGCAAGCTGTTGATGTATTATTTTTGCTACATTGTCATGTCTTCTGGGGTATTCTGTATTTGCTAGTATTGTACATCCGCTTGTGATGTGATCTACTGTTTCTATTTGTTGTTTGCAAAGTCTGCATTTATCTGTTGTGGTATTGGGATCTTTAACAATATGCTTGCTGTAATATCTGGTGTTTATTGCTTGATCCTGTATTGCAATCATGAATCCTTCCGTCTCACTGTATACATTGCCTTTTCTTAGCCATGTGTTGGATGCGTCTTGATCGATGTGTGGCTGTGTTAAATGATACGGGTGCTTGCCATGTAGTGTTTCTTTTTCCAATTTATTTTCTTCGTGTCTGTTGATGTTATGTGATCTAAGCGGTTGTAGAAGTGGTTATGAAATTGCAATGGTGTAGCCGATGTATTTATATGAGTGATTGCTTTGTGTATTTTGCTAGTTTCTGCTCGTTCTATAAAGAATTTTCTTAAATTGTCTACCTGTCCATAATGCAGGTTTTTTATGTCGATAAATCCCCTTCCTCCTTCCTTTCTGCTTAATGTGAATCTTTCTGTTGCTGAATGTATGTGATGTATTCTATATTTGTGGCATTGTGATCGTGTAAGTGTATTCAGCACTTCTAGGTCTGTGTTACTCCATTTCACTACTCCAAATGAGTAGGTCAATATTGGTATAGCATAAGTATTTATAGCTTTTGTCTTGTTTCTTGCTGTCAATTCTGTTTTCAGTATTTTTGTTAGTCTTTGTCTATATTTTTCTTTTAGTTCTTCTTTAATATTTGTATTATCTATTCCTATTTTTTGTCTGTATCCTAGATATTTATAGGCATCTGTTTTTTCCATCGCTTCTATGCAGTCGCTGTGGTTATCCAGTATGTAATCTTCTTGTTTAGTGTGTTTTCCCTTGACTATGCTATTTTTCTTACATTTGTCTGTTCCAAAAGCCATATTTATATCATTGCTGAATACTTCTGTTATCTTTAGTAATTGGTTGAGATGTTGATTCAAGATTCTTTATTAGCCATTGATCATGCAAGATGAAATAGGCTTCGTCAGTACATAAAATAATATTGATATTGCAGACACTATATATAAGGCATAGATATAATTAGCATATGAGTAACTTACAAATAACATAAACCTTAAGCAGGTGACTACAATGCTTAATACATATTCTTGTTTCAGATACATACAAAGGTACCAAAAATGAGTTACATTGTAGTAGCAAACACATTAGTTACGTAATACATCATAACACTGGCAAATAAAGTAGTTACCTAACACAGCTGAAATACAAAGGTATTAGATATGAAATATTTTGTAACAGTATATATAGTAGTTAATTAAGTTAATTATGCAATTACAGGTTTATCTCTGTGCTACTCAGATCATAATATTCTTGCATAGAATAAAATGGATTGTCAGATAACCAATTGTACAAATTTTGTTTAAGAATTTTTGTGGGCATGTCCCGAGCAGATTGCGGTAGTTTGTTGAATATTTTTAAGGTATTCACTTTGTGTGAGTTACTACTTTTTGTTAGTCTGTGTCTTGGTATATCATAATCTGCCTTCCTTCTAGTGTTGTAGTTATGAATTTCTTCCCTGACAACACCTTCCATACCATTGTTTTTAATGTGTAACACACAGATATAAATATACAAGTTTACAATGGTCAACAGTCTTAGCCTTATAAAGAGAGGACGACAGTGCTCCGTGGGACCGACTTTACACATTATGCGCAGCATTCTTTTCTGCATCAACAAAATTTTGTTACTGTGAGAGCTGTGCCCCCATATGAGAAGGCCATATGTAATATGTGACTGGAAGAGTCCACAGTACATTGTTCTCAGAAAGTTCATGCTAATCATGTCCCTAAGTTTCCAAAGGAGATAGGAGACTCTTGAAAGCTTTTTGCAAACCTGATTTACGTGTTCTTCCCAATTAAGTTTGGAATCAATATGCATTCCTAATAGTTTTACAGTTTTGTTTTCTATGGTTTTGGGTAACCCTAAGAGAAGCTGTTGTGTTTTCTCTGAGTTACACAGTAATTTATTGGATGTGAACCAGTGGATGGCTGATTTGAGTGATTCCTGTGTGTTATTGTCCAAAGCTGAGATGTTCTGATGTGAGGTGAGGAGGGTTGTGTCATCTGCATAGCATATGGTAGTACTATTTATGTGATGAGGTAGGTCATTGATGGCTATGATGAAGAAGAAGGGTCCCAGAACCGAGCCCTGTGGTACACCAGTACTAACTGCTGCTACAGGGGAGTAATTATTTTTAACTGAGACAAACTGTCTTCTATTATGAAGATATGACTCTATTACTGCTAATGCTGGGTTACATACACCATAAAATTCTAGTTTTGCAACCAGGGTGCCAAAGGGAATGCAGTCAAAAGCTTTGCTCAGATCACACAAGACAAGTGACACCATATTCCGGTCTTCAAAGGCTGTTAATGTCTGGTCAACAATTTCCAGGATGGCCGCAGTGGTATTTCTGCCCTGTCGGAATCCGAACTGACTATTGCTCAAAAGGTTGTGTGTCTCAAAATAGCTACTTAATTGAGTGTACATAAGTGACTCAAATACTTTAGAAAATATTGGCTTAATTGAGATTGGGCGATAACTTTTAGGAAGATGTTTGTCACCCTTTTTAAACACTGGAATAACTTTGGAAATTTTGAGGGAGTCAGGAAACACTCCTGACTGTAAACATTTATTAAATATGAATGTCAATGGTTTAGCGATCGAGTCTACAGTTTTTTTTACTATGTAATTGGAGAGCCAGTAGCAGTCCATACTTTTAGAATTTGAAAATTTTGTGACTGTTCTTTTAATCTGAGCAGGTGTGATACTATACCAGTTAAAAACATGATCTACTGGTGGAAGGGCATTAAGTAAATCGCTTGCAGATGTATCTGTTTTTTCTATCTTACTTTCAATTTCTTTAATTGAGCTAATGAAGTAGTCATTTAGTTCCCTTGGAGTGAGCTGAGTTTCATGTGTGTGACGTGTGGGATTTTCTTGTGCTACAATCTGCCATGCTGCCTTGCACTTGTTTGTTGCACCTTCTATGTACCCTTCATAAGCAGCCTTTTTTGTCTGTATCAGCTTAAGTTTGTAGAATTTTTTACATTTTTGGTATGCTGCATAAAAGGTGCCCTCCTGCTCTGATCTTTGTTTACATGCATTTTTATATGCTGTGTATAGTACGAGCATGTTTTTTCTTATCTGGATCAGTTCGTCTGTGTACCATTCCAGCTTTTTATTTTTATATGTTCCAGAAGAGTTGGTTTTAATTAGTGGTGAGCATGAATACCATAATTCTGTATAATTTTTAAGGAAGTTTTCAAAGGTAGTTTCAACATCAGACTTCTCAGATGAACACTTATAGACAAAGTCCCAACTTGCATCCTCTAGTATACGAATAAATGACATAATGTATTCTTCTTTTTGTCTTCTTACCCATGTCATATTGTGCACACTAGTGGAATTTGGTTGCTTACTAAAGAGATTGAGAAGCAATGGGTCGTGGTCTGCAAAGCACCCATTTGCAAGGCTAACAGTGTAGCTGCCACGGGGAAAATTCACAATAATATTGTCTATGCATGAATTTTTACGTGTTGGACACTGGATGGTACAGTACAGATTAAGGGACCTTAATAAATTAAGAAAAGTTCTTGAGGGCTCATTACTTGTGTTTACCATTTCTATATTAAGATCACCACATATGGCAATCTTTGTTTTATGCATTAGTATTTTTCTAACCAGTAGTTCAAATCTTTCAAAAAATGTATCAATGCTGCCATTGGGAGATCTGTATAGGCTTACAATTATTAGATTTTCATCAGTCATTTTTATACAACTAAATTCTGCATCTAACTCTGTACAGTAAGATGATACATCTATTTTTGTAAAGTTGAAATTATCTCTGATAAAGATCCCAGCCCCACCATTTCGCCTCTGCTTTCTGCACATTACGTCTGCAGTGACGTATCCTTGAGGTACAAACATATCTACCTCATTTGCAACTAACCAATGCTCACAAACACATATTACATCAACATTCTTAATCTTACAGAAATGTTCCAATTCTAACATCTTATTTCTAATACAACAAATATTAACTTGAAGTAATGTCAGCATATTATCTCCCTTTTTGTTTATCTGGATACAGCTTGACTTTGAATCACAGTTTATATTTTTTACATTACCTACGAGTGGTGTGCTTGTCAGATTGTTGATCCCCATGTCTGTTATGGTGTGCTGTTGCTGATCTGGGGCCAACAAAAATCCTGACTTCTCGCAGGTGGTTGCCTCTTGTGAATTGGTCGGCTGCTGCTGGCTTCATTGTATACAAAATCCTGGTCCTTTAGCTGTTTCTTTCTTCTCTCTCCTCTCCCATATCTTGCTGTTGCTGCCAGTAGTTTCAGATCAACCATGTATAGCAAATGTGTGATTTTGTGTGGGTATGTTCCAGTAATATTGTATCCATAATTTGTATTATTTAGCATGTTGTATAGTGGGTTCAGGGCAAGGCAGAACGAGATAGGACTTAATAAGTCTCCTTGGTATATTCCACGCTTAATCTGTATTGGCTGTGATGTGATATTATTTGAATTTGTTTGGATAATAAGTGTGGTTTCCAATTTTTCATTACTATGTTTTATTATTATTATTATTATTACCAGCAATATTATTACATTTTGTGTGTGTGAACTTTTACTGAATATATTAATCAGTTACAACTCAAAACTTTTATTTACAGGCATAGTTCCTAATCCTGTTGAGTAAATAACAAATAAAAACATTTTCTTTCAGAGAGAACAAAGAGTAATGCAGACATGCAGACTGGAAATTAGGTGAGTATGTTATCCATTGCATTCTGGCTGACCCCAAAAATAGTTTTCAGGTTCTTGTAAATGGCAAATATTTTAATTTACCCACCACCCCACACTGGGAAGGTTGTACAAGTGTTTAGTAATGAATCTCCTTTGTAGATTGATTGGATTTCTGCAGTACTCTACCAAGAAACCAAAGACTCCATGTTTTTTACCTATCTTGGATGTTATCTGAGCATTCCATTTTGCATTCCCACAGAGTGTTGTAACCAGGTATTTGAGTGGGTTGACTGATTTCAATTGTGACTCATTTATACTGCACTCAAAGGACAATACATTTTTTTCATTTTGTGAAGTGTACAGTTTTACATTTCTGAACATTTAAAGCAAGTTGCCAATCTTTTTGCCATTCTGAAATCTTATTGAGATCCAACTGAATATTCCTGGAGATTTTGCAGACAATAATTCATTATAGATAACTGCCTCATCTGCAAATATCTTAGATTGCTATTAATATTGTTTGCTATGGTGTTAATGTACAACATGAGTAGCATGGGTTTCAACATCCTTCCCTAGGGCACTTCTGATATTACTTCTACATCTGTTGATGACTCTCTATCCGAGATAACATGCTGCATTCTCCCCACCAAGAAATTATCACTCTAGTCAAAAATTTCACTTGACATGTAGATTAAAAGACTAAATCAATGTGAGTTTTCAAAGTTGTAAAGTCCATTTCAATACACCCTATACTGACAGAAATATTCAGCTATAATAAATGGAGAACATGAACTTGAAGCAGCAATTGAGAAGGGAGTAAGACAATCTTGAAGCCTATCTCCTAATTATTTAATCTGTAAAATGAGCAAGCTGTAATGAATCCTTGGGAAAATTTAGAAATGTAATTAAAGTCTCATGAAATGGTATAAATACTTCGAGGTTTGCTGATAACATCATAATTCTGACTGAGACAGTAAAGGGCTTGGATGAGCAGCTGAACAGAATGGATTGTTCATAGGATGAACACTAACAAGAATAAAACAAGGGTAAGGAAATGTAATCAAATTAAATCAAGTGGGGGAGATTAAATTAGGAAATGAGAAGCTACAAATAGTCATGGAAATGGGAGACTAAAACTAGTCAACAAGATTTGCTATTTGAGTAGCAAAATAACTTATGGCAATTGAATGAAGGAGATATAAAATGCAAACTAGCAAAAGTCCAACAAGAGTGTGGCATAGAGCGCCATAAAAATCGATATTTGTTCTGTGCGTAAGTGTGCTATCTTTGAGGAGAGGGCTTTGGAGAGCATGTTGGACGTTAACGGCAGTTAGCCTCCGGACTTGTGTCTGTGTAGACGCTAAGTGTGAATAAATCTGTATATGAGAGAATTCAAGTTGTTTACCTACAACTATACCATATTCCCTCAAGAGTTTAGGAAACACAGAAATTTGTTAACATCAAATATAAACATGAGTGTTAGGAAGAGTTTTGTGAATGTATTTGTGGAAGTGTAGCCTTGTACAGAAGTGAAACTGGATCATAAGCAGTTCAAACAAGAAGAGAATAGAAGTTTATGAGTTTCATAAGAAAGCTGAAGATTAGATGTGGGATCAGATAACTAATGATGAGTCACTGAATTAACCTGAGGAGAGGAGAAATTTGTGGAACAATTTGACTGAAAGGACTGGTTGGTTAACAGGGCACATCCTAAGGCATCAAGGAATTATCATTTTGGTAATGGAAGGAATTTGGGGGGGGGGGGGGGGGAGGAGGGATATAAAACTACAGAGGGAGTAGAAGGTTTGATAATAACAATAAGCAGTTTCAAACTGACATGTTTGTTATGCAGATATTAAGTGGCTTGCACAGGACAGACTATCATGGAGAGCTGTATCAAGCCAATCTTTGGAATGAAGACCACAATAACAACATACAAAAATAAATTCTTTTACAAAGAATCTCCCCTACATGATAAAATGGACCTTGCCGTTGGTGGGGAGGCTTGCGTGGCTCAAAGACACAGATAGCCGTACCATAGATGCAAACACAATGGAGGGGTATCTGTTGAGAGGCCAGACAAACATGTGGTTCCTGAAGAGGGGCAGCAACCTTTTCAGTAGTTGCAGGGGCAACAGTCTGGATGATTGACTGATCTGACCTTGTAACATCAACCTAAACGGCCTTACTGTGTTGGTACTGCGAACAGATGAAAGCAAGGTAAAAATACAGCTGTAATCTTTCCCGAGGGCATGTGGCTTTACTGTATGATTAAAAGATGATGGCGTCCTCTTGGGTAAAATATTGTGGAGGTAAAATAGCCCCCATTTGGATCTCCAGGCAGGGACTACTCAGGAGGTTGTCATTATCAGGAGAAACAAAACAAGTGTTCTACAGATCGGAGTGTGGAATGTCAGACCCCTTACAGGCAGGTAGGTTAGAAAATTTAAAAAGACTGCCTGGTAGAATTTTGCAAGGAGCATAAGTTAATCATATCATGTTTAAGAAACATGAAAGAAGGCTGTATACATGGAAGAGGCTTGGAGACACTGGAAGGTTTCACATAGATTACATAAGTTAGATATAGCGGGAATTAGTGAAGTTCAGTGGCAGGGGGAACAAGACTTCTGGTCAAGTGTATACAGAGTTATAAATACAATATCAAATAATGGTAATGCAGCATTAGATTTAATAATGAATAAAAAATAGGAATGGAGATAAGCTACTATGAACAGCAGAGTGAATGCATTATTGTAGCCAAGACAGACATGAAGCCCATGCCTACCACAGTAGTACAAGTTCATATGCCAACTACCTCTTCAGATGATGAAGAGATTGAAGTAATTTATGATGCAATAAAAGAAATTATTCATATAGGTAAGGGAGATGAAAATTTAATAGTCAGAGGGGACTGGAATTCAACTGTAGGAAAAGGAAGAAAAGAAAAAGTAGTAGGTGAATATGGACTGGGGGTAAGGAATGAAAGAGGAAGCTGCCTGGTATAATTTTGCAAAGAGCATAACTTAATCATATCTAACACTTGGTTTAAGAACCATGGAAGAGGCTTGGAGACACTGGGAGGTTTCATGTAGATTACATAATACTAAGGCAGAGATTTTGGAACCAGGTTTTCAATTGTAAGACATTTCCAAGGGTGGATGTGGATTCTGACCACAATTAATTGATTATGAACAGTAGATTAAAACTGAAAAAAACTGAAAAAATATAGGAATTTAAGGTGATGAGACCTGGATAAACTGAAGGAACCAGAGGTTGTACAGAGTTTCAGAGGGAGCATTAGGGAATGTTCGACAAGAACAGGGGAAAGGAATGCAGTAAAAGAAGAACGGGCAGCTTTGGGAGATGAAGTAGTGAAGGCAGCAGATGATAATAATAATCAAGTAGATAAAAAGACAACAGCTATCATAAATCCTTGGGTAACATAAGAGATACTGAATGTAATTGATGAAAGAAGAAAATATAAAAATGCAGTAAATGAATCAAGCAAAAACGAATACAAACGTCTCAAAAATGAGATTGATGGTAAGTGCAAAAAGTCTAAGCAGGGATGGCTAGAGGACAAATGTAAGCATGTTGAAGCATACATCATTAGATCTAAGATAGACACTGCTTACAGGATAATTAAAGAGGCCTTTGGAGAAAAGAAAACCATCTGTATAAATATCAAGAGCTCAGGTGATAAACCCGTCCTAAGCAAAGAAGGGAATGCAGAAAGGTGGAAGCAGTATATAGAGGGTCTATAGAAGGGTGAAGTACTTGAGGGCAATATTATGGAAATAGAAGAGGATGAAGATGAAATAGGAGATGTGATATTGTGTGAAGAGTTTGACACAGCATGGAAAGACCAAAGTCGAAACATGACCCAGAAGCAGACAACATTCCATTAGAACTACTAATAGCCTTGGGAGGCACATTTGGTGAGGAAGATTTATGAGACAGGCGAAATACCCTCAGACTTCAAGAAGAATATAATAATTCCAATCCCATAGAAAGCAGGTGTTTACAGGTGTGAAAATTACTGAATTATCAGTTTAATAAATCATGTTTGGAAAATAATACCATGAAATCTTTACAAACAAATGGAAAAACTGGTAGAAGCCACCCTGGGGGAAGATCAGTTTGAATTCAATAGAAATGTTGGAACAAGTGAGGCAACACCAACACTACGGCTTATCTTATAAGCTAGGTTAAGGAAAGGCAAATCTACATTTCTATCATTTGTAGACTTAGAAAAAGCTTTTGCCAATGTTGACTGGAATGCTTTCTTTCAAATTCTGAAGGTGGCAGGAGTCAAATACAGGGAGCGAAAGGCTATTTACAGTTTGAACAGAAACCAGATGGCAGTTATAAGAATCGAGGGGCATGAAATGGAAGCAGTGATTGAGAAGGGAATGAGACAGGGTTGTGACCTAACTGCAAAGTTATTCAATCTGTATATTGAGCAAGCAGTAAAGGAAACAAAAGGAAAATTTGTAGTAGGAATTAATATCCATGGAGAAGAATTATAGATTTTGAGGTTTTCCAATGACACTGTAATTCCGTCAAGGACAGCAAAGGACCTGGGAGAGCAGCTGAACAAAATGGATAGAGTCTTGAAAGAAGAATATAAGATGAACATCAACAAAAGCAAAATGAGGATAATGGAATGTAGTTGAATTAAATCAGGTGTTGCTGAGGGAATTAGATTGTGAAATGTGACACTTAAAGTAGTAAAAGAATTGTGCTATTTGGGGAACAAAGGAACTGATGATGGTCAAAGTAGAGAGGATATAAAATGTAGATTGGCAATGGCAAGGAAATCATTTCAGAAGAAGAGAAATTTGTTAACATCGAGTATAGATTTAAGTGTTAGGAAGTCTCTTGTGAAAGTATTTGTATGGAGTGTAGCCATGTGTGGAAATGAAACATGTATGATAAACAGTGTAGACAAGAAGAGAATAGAAGCTTTCGAAATGTGGTGCTACAGACGAATGTTTAAGATTAGATGGTTAGATTATGTAACTAATGAGGAGGTAGTGATAAGAGTTGGGGAGAAGAGGAATTTGTGGAACAACTTGACCAGAACAAGGGATCGCTTGGTAGGACACTTTCTGACGCATCAAGGGATCATCAATTTGGTATTGGAGGGAAGCATGAAGGGTAAAAATCATAAAGGTAGACCATGAGATGAATACACTAAGCAGATTCAGAAGGATGTAGGTTGCAGTAATTATTCAGAGATGAAGAGGCTTGCACAGGCTAGAGTAGCATGGAGAGCTGCATGAAACCTGTCTCTGGACTGAAGACCACAACAATAACAACAAAGAATCTTGCATTCCTGGATTGTTATGCCTCATTCTAAATTTATCCTTCATAAATAAATCACTTACTTGCAGCCCCAGCACTAATCTGTGTGTATATAAATTCACACATCTGTACAGGGTGACCATATCCACAAAACTTCTCTCCACCCACATCTCCTCTGCTAAATTTTCCAGTTTGCCCCTAGCTGCTGGCTCATGCACCCAAAGCTCCTGTACATTAGGTCTCAAGGAAATAATTCCTGTAATTATCCTTCAGCAGATTTCTATAATCACCATGGTTTTCCCTGCAATTACTGAGAAATGACACATTTCACTTTATGTTGTGTGATTCCCGTGATGTAAGAGCTGCATTGTCCCTGTCTCCTGCATACTCCTCACACTGACTTAGCAGTGTCCTGGCAGTGGTGAGCATTTGAGTTTCTTGCCACCATTGTGCTTCGCTTTGTTGTCACCCTAATAGTGCACTGCAAATGCGTGCTTCCAGTTACTATTTTGAGGGCTGAGCGAGAACTGAGAATACTTTAGAGGCCTCTCTAAAACTCAGGACTACACAGTAGAAATTGCTGTGATGGCACACATGTAGCACTCAAAATCAGGATCTGTCCTCCAATGATTAATAAGAATGGATTCTGGGGTTCCTGTCTCACTACATACAAGCACAAGCTTCACATACTTCACTCTAAATTTTGTATGACTGTGAAACATAGCAGGAAGATGAAGTGTATCAGCTCTTTTAGATGAATTAAATGCTTCACCTTACTGTTCTCTGTAATGTGTGACAGGAGAAAGCACATGCTTTTGGCAGTACATGTATTTGTCTACGTTCATTGCCATCTCCATATTGCAAACTCCATTGTTCAATAATTCTTCAGTTACTGCCTGCACATTCAGAGCCTGTAATGGATTCATCTCCACTGCATCTACCTCTGTGTCTCCACTGTATCAGTTTGGCTTTGGAATCCATCAACATGTCATCTACTTATGCCCTAACTTCAGCTACTTGTAAATTTTGTACCGCAAGTTCAAGAAGTGGCTTTGTTACTACATTTCGAAATGTTGGTCTATTGATGGATCGAAGTGCGTACCTCTTTGTGACTTATCTTGGTACAATTGTCTAAGTGGTCCTTTTTACCATCCAGTTTTACAGTAATCTTGCATATTTCAGGAAACTTTAAACTATTCAGTCTTGACAAAGAGAGAAGACCACAACAATTTGTCAAAAGCAACTTTGATGTTAATTATCAGTCAAATGGGTAATAAAACATCATGTAGTTAGACTTTCCTGATTCTCTGCATCTTTGATAGATCTTCCCTTCTGAATGTCATGTTGATTCCAGTTCAGAGCAGTTACATTTCTATATGTAAATAATTATGATCAGCGAATGCTTTGACTTTCATCTTACTTATGTAGAAGGCATATCAGTCAATATGAGTTTTCTGAAGTGGGGTCTCTATCATCTATCTTCATATGCAAAACTGTACTCATAGTCCTCTACTCATGCAGAGGGTACTAGGACATCTAACATATTGTATGGTGCATTCAGTATCCTCCTGAGATGTCACTGTTCTTCATTCCCCTCATCTGCATCTTCCACTGGTAGCAAACGCTTAAGAGATATATGGAAGAGCCCTTTCATCAATGTGTCATTCTACCATCTCTCTTCCTTACCATAAAGATAACGATTGTGACTAAATATTCTCTGCTGTTATTTTGAAGGGGGTCCCAGAGATGCATTTCCAAATTCTGTGCAGCATACATTTGCCAGTTCTTTACCTATGTGCTTTCAATTTACTCTCTGTATGTCTGGCGTTCTACGGATCAGAGCGTGGAATGTCAGATCCCTTAATCGGGCAGGTAGGTTAGAAAATTTAAAAAGGGAAATGGATAGGTTAAAGTTATATATAGCGGGAATTAGTGAAGTTTGGTGGCAGGAGGAACAACACTTTTGGTCAGATTATATAATGGTAAGATAGAGATTTAGGAACCAGGTTTTAAATTGTAAGACATTTCCAGGAGCAGATGGTTATGACCTGTAGATTAAAACTGAAGGAAATGCAAACAGGTAGGAATTTAAGGAGATGGGACCTGGATAAACTGAAAGAACCAGAGGTTGTACAGAGTTTCAGGGAGAGCATAAGGGAACAACTGACAGGAATGGGGGAAAGAAATACAGTAGAAGAAGAATGGGTAGCTTCGAGGAATGAAATAGTGAAGGCAGCAGAGGATCAAGTAGGTAAAAGGACAAGGGCTAGTAGAAATCCTTGGGTAACAGAAGAGATACTGAATTTAATTGATGAAAGGAGAAAATACAAAAATGCAGTAAGTGAAGCAGGCAAAAAGGAATACAAACGTCTCAAAAATGATATCGACAGGAAGTGCAAAATGGCTAAGCAGGGATGGCTAGAGGACAAATGTAAGGATGTAGAGACTTATCTCATGAGGAGTAAGATAGATACTGCCTACAGGAAAATTAAAGAGACCTTTGGAGAAAAGAGAACCACTTGCATGAATATCAAGAGCTCAGATGGAAACCCAGTTCTAAGCAAAAAAGGGAAAGCAGAAAGGTGGAAGGAGTATATAGAGGGTCTATACAGGGGGGATGTTCTTGAGGACAATATTATGGAAATGGAAGAGGAGGTAGATGAAGATGAAATGGGACATATGATACTGCGTGACAAGTTTGACAGAGCACTGAAGGACCTGAGTCAAAACAATGCCCCGGGAGTAGACAACATTCCACTAAAAATACTGACAGCCTTAGGAGAGCCAGGCCTGACAAAACTCTACCATTTGGTGAGCAAGATGTATGAGGCAGGCAAAATTCCCTCAGACTTCAAGAAGAATATAATAATTCCAATTACAAAGAAAACGGGTGTTGACAGATGTGAAAATTACCGAACTATCAGTTTTATAAGTCACAGCTGCAAAATATTAACGCGAATTCTGTACAGACAAGTGGAAAAACTGGTGGAAGCTGAATTCGGGGAAGATCAGTTTGGATTCCGTAGAAATATTGGAACACGTGAGGCAATACTGACCTTACGACTTATCTTAGAAGAAAGATTAAGGAAAGGTAAACCTATGTTTCTAGCATTTGTAGACCCAGAGAAAGCTTTTGACAATGTTGACTGGAATACTCTCTTTCAAATTCTGAAGGTGAAAGGGGTAAAATACAGGGAGCGAAAGGCTATTTACAATTTGTACAGAAGCCAGATGGCAGTTATAAGAGTCGAGGGACATTAAAGGGAAGCAGTGGTTGGGTAGGGAGTGAGACAGAATTGTAGCCTCTCCCAGATGCTATTCAATCTGTATATTGAGCAAGCAGTAAAGGTAACAAAATAAAAGTTCAGAGTAGGTATTAAAATCCATCGAGAGTGTGTGTGTGTGTGTGTGTGTGTGTGTGTGTGTGCGCGCGCGCGCGGGTGGTTTGAGGTTTTCGGACGCTAAACAGTGTGGTCATCAGTGCCCAAAAATCCATGGAGAAGAAATAAAAACTTTAAGGTTCACCGAAGGACTTGGAAGAGCAGTTGAACGGAATGGACAGTGTCTTGAAAGGAGGGTACAAGATGAACATCAACAAAAACAAAATGATTATAATGGAATGTAGTCGAATTAAGTCAGGTGATTCTGAGGGAATTAGATTAGGAAATGAGATACTTAAAGTAGTAAAGGAGTTTTGCTATTTGGGGAGCAATATAACTGATGATGGTTGAAGTAGAGAGGATATAAAATGTAGACTGGCAATGGCAAGGAAAGCATTTCTGAAGAAGAGAAATTTGTTAGAATCAAGTATTTGTTTAAGTGTCAGGAAGCCGTTTCTGAAACTACTTGTATGGAGTGTAGCCATGTATGGAAGTGAAACATAGATGATAAATACTTTAGACAAGAAGAGAATAGAAGCTTTCGAAATGTGGTGCTACAGAAGAATGCTGAAGATTAGATGGGTAGATCACATAACTAATGAGGAGGTATTGAATAGAATTGGGGGGAAGAGGAGTTTGTGGCACAACTTGACTAAGAAGAAGGAATCAGTTGGTAGGACATGTTCTTTGGCATCAAGGGATCACCCATTTAGTACTGGAGGGCAGCGTGGAGAGTAAAAACCTTAGAGGGAAACCAAGAGATGAATACACTAAGCAGATTCAAAAGGATGTAGGCTGCAGTAGGTACCGGGAGATGAAGAAGCTTGCACAGGATAGAGTAGCATGGAGAGCTGCATCAAACCAGTCTCAGGACTGAAGACCACAACAACAACAACATGTCTTCGTAAGGAATAACAATTTATTTTATTTATTTATTTAGCATTCAATAGATCACACATGTGATATAGGATTTGTCATTTGATTACACGTAACACATAACAACACATACACATAATAAATTGACAAACATATACAAACAGCAAACAAATTACATACACATAGTACATAAGTAGTGTACAAGAACTTAATACCCAAAAAACAAAAGTATGTGCTCATGATAAACAATTATAGATCCATGAACTACGCCTTATACACAAAACGTATTACAGATATTTAACAGATTTATGAAGTTGAAAACATAATTAAATTAGTGTGAATTTTTAAAAAGTAAGTACAGGTTTCAATCCACAGTCTGAGACAGGTATTCATTTACACTGTAGTAGCATTTTTCCATCGAGTATTTTTTTTACTTCATGCTTAAAATTATTTTTGCCTTTCAATTCTTTAATTTCAGATGGAAGTGCATATCAAAGCTTTATTCCTAAGTGGCTAACATGTTTCTGACTTCTAGTTTTTGCTACTTAGGGAATGTGTAAGTCTTTACCTTGCCTTGTATTGTGATCATGGTAGCTTGAGATGGTTTGGAGATCGCAGTTACTTTTACTGATCATTTCCAGGCATTTAAAAATATATATTGATGGTATTGTAAGTATCTTTAGTTGTCTGAATAAGGGTCTACAGTGAGTTTGTGGTGGGCTGTGTGTCATGATACGAATAGCTCTTTTTTGCATAATAAAAATGTCATTTAGTCTTGACCTGGTTTTTCCCCAAAAACTTATATCATAGCTTGCAACAGATTGGAAATAACTAAAGTACACCACTCTAATACATTCTTTGCTACATACCTTGGATATTATTCTTAAGGCAAAACATGCTGAGCTAAGTTTCTGAGTAAGATATACACTGTGTTCATTCCAGTTTAAATCTTGGTCAATTCACATGCCCAGAAACTTTGTGGTGCACACTTTTTGTATTTGTTTGTTATCCAGCATAAGGCACATATTTTCCCCTTGACACTTGCTTCCATACTGTATAAAGTTTGTTTTCTTTGTATTTAATGTCTTGACTAATGATTCAGATGAGCTATACATTGAAGGAAAGAAAATCAAAAAGATAAACACTTTCTGTTATTTGGGATCCATTTTAGAAATTGAGGGAAAATCAGAGTCAGAAATCAATAAAAGAATTAGTAGCAGACGGAGGGTCATTGAGATGCTTAACTCAGTCTTATGGAGCAGGAATGTAATGAGCAGAACTAAAAAATTAATATACAAATCCATATTAGAGAGTGTGGTTCTGTATGGAACGGAGACCTGGACAATTAATATGAAGCACATTAAAAAATTACTAGCTCTAGAGATGGACTTTTGGAGAAGATCGGCAAGAATCTTCAGGAAAGAAAAGATAAGGAACACCGAAGTAATAAGGAGAATGGAAATAAAAGAAAGAATATATGACGTAATGGATAGGAAGAAATTACAGTGGTATGGGCATGTACGACGAATGGAGGAAGCCAGAATACCAAAATTGATACTGGAGTGGGAACCGGAGGGGAGAAGAAGAAGAGGACGACCTGTGACCACCTGGCTCCAAAATGTACAGCACACAATGAGGAGAATGGGCGCAGAGGAAGAGGACACGCAAGATCGAAACACCAGGAGAAATATTTTGAGAGTATAGTTTAAGAACGTTTATTGTTTGTATTGTAATTTCCAAGTAAATTATTATGTTGGAGATAAGCATCTGTAATGAGGAAAAGCTCAAAAATAATAATAATAAATAAATTTAATGTCAGCTTATTTGAATAAAACCATGACTGTATGTATGAGAGAATTTTTTCTGCTGTAGAACACAATGATTCTTTTATATCACCAATTATGATACTCGCGTCATCTGCAAATAGTAAAATTTTGGCTGAGCTGTCTGGAGCCTGTATATCATTGATATAAATTAGAAATAACAATGGGCCCAGAATGCTACCCTGTGGAACACCTATTTCAATTTGGTTTGGTTCAGACATGAGTTTAAAATTGTTAAGATTGTTGGATGACCTCAGCTCAACAACTTGTGACCTGTTTTGCAGATAAGATTCAAACCATTTTTTAACTGTACCCCTGATGCCTATTGCTTCAAGTTTCTCTAGTAATATTACATGGTTCACAGTATCAAAGGCTTTGGATAAATCTAGATTAATTCCAACAACCTGTTTATTTGATTTCAAGTTTCTTACTATTTCTATTGTGTAGTCCAATAATAGCCTGCCTTTTCTGTACTGTGCCCTGCTCGAAAGCCATGTTGACTGTTATTTATTAGTTTATGTTTTCTAGATTTTTGTAACCCTGATTTTCATTAATTCCTCAAGTATTTTGGAGAAGGCTGGGAGGAGAGATATAAGTCAGTAATTTTCTACTTTATGTCTGTCACCATTTTTGTATAGAGATATCACTTTAGAGATTTTAAGTTTTGAAAGTTTAGAACAGAAAAGAAACTTATTACCTCATAAAACAAAATTTCAGGTCACTGACTTAATGTACAGGACACTTGTCAAAACGCAAAAATTTACTTACAGTTTTTCTTAAAATATTATTAATATAATATATGGTACTTAATACATAACTGATGATTTTTTTTTTTTAAATAATGATCTGTAACTTCGTAAGTAAGTGTTCGTTCTCTTCTGACCAAATTTTCAGATTGTCCTTCATGAACTCTTTAATTGAACAGTAACATTTCTGCACCAGTTTGTCATGTAATAGTTTTTCAAAGTTTCTAGATTAATACTATGCAGTTCTTTTCCTTTTGCTTTGTTGTAAATTTTCATACCCATATAGTGCATAAAGTTTTAAATGGTGGGCTGGCAGCAGAAAATTATTTTGATTCCTGGTGTTGTAATTAGGTTGTAACTGATTTTCTACACATAAATCATGGTTACTAAGTGCAAAGATAATGAGTTCATACATGTAAAATGAAGGAACACTTGATATAATTAGATTTTTTTATGAGTTGGTGACATGGTTTCCTTTACATAGTGCACATTTTTAACAATAGTTTTCTGAAGTTTCAATACAATGTGCTTCATTTGAAGGAAGATCATACTGTGTAGATTTCAAATTTTGTGTGTTATGGATGCAAAACTTACTTCCACAAAAGAAGGACAGTAATTAATTAAGCACATAATTTTTCAGGAGAAACTGTGGAACAATGGTTAATGTACTTACCTCATACATTTCATCTTTTAAGAGTTTGCTCCACACTCTCACCATGTGATCAAAACATCCTGTCACAACAATTGTACTTTTGCTCACATGGAATTGAGCAACATAAACAAATGAAGGATGTGGTAATATCTGCAATTAAAAAAATCTCCAATGTAATTTCCAAAATACAACATAATTTTATCTAACAGAGACAAAATACTATCAGGTTTATCAGTCTGTTCAGTTTTTTGAAGACACTGCCTACTGTTTGTGACAAAATAGCACAGTATACGAAATAGCATAGCACAGTATATAACACAGGATTACTACTGAAATACTTAATTTTATTCTTTTTCACAAATGTGATTTTTTTAATTTTTTAATTTTCTTCTTTTGTACGACCATTTTTATTATTGTGTAAAACTTGTAAACTAAATACAAGGAATGCATTTGTGATAAATGAAATATTACCGGAATGATTAAAAACAATTTTGTAAAATCTGTACAGTAATATCAAGTTACTGAAACTGTCTGAAGGGTAAAACACAACCTTTGGAGTGTGGACTGTCTTTGGTACTAACACACTATGGTATGGAAGTGGTGTAGTTGTAAGGAAGGACACAAGTGTGAATGGGTCTGGCACAACAAATATGTGTGCAGCAATTGCTTGTGTCTGTGAGAGGTACAGCAGTTTCTATGGGCCACAGTACAATGGTTACTTATAATTATGATTCAAGAGACCTAAAAGGAAGAGTACTGTTTGACCACAGCTACTATAAGGAATATTGGAACTAGAGACCAAATATTCTGTTTGGCATTGTGGTATATAGTTCCACTAAACTACTACTTAGGATCTGCAGCTTCCAAACTTCTAAAACTGAACTACTTCAGAATGTAGAATGTGTGGAATGATAAAGGCTTGTCAGTGTTTTTACTGAATTGGATGATGTAACTTTTCTGTGATCTTCAATCACTATTTTATTGCCATCAATAACCTAAGTCATTATTAGCAGCAACAGCAGCGAAGTCCTATTACCTTATGTTACGAGTATCACATTATGATGTTAAATTTCATTGGACTGTTACATTTCAGTATCACAGTCTGAACTGACTGACACCATGTTATGCAAGTTAATTAGCAAACCGCATCCCCTCCCAGAAAGTAAAATTAAATATTTTCTTGAATTCCAAAGTCCATATTATTGCTAAATAACAAAAATCATTAACATAAATTTAGTAGCAACATTAACAACACGAATTTTTGAAACATAGTTCATGGAAATAACAGTGGTTAAAAAGCATTATTAAAATGTTTAAATGAAAAACATTCTTGACCACATAAAATATTTTTATTTTTATTTTAAAGTTGATTGGTTTCAATCTGTGTGACCGTTTTTTAATTAAAATTTTTAAAATTGGCTGGCTTTGTCAAGTAAACATTTCAATGAACTGTTGAGACTATTGAATCCAGTGAATCATGGTAATTTTTACTTCTTACGTAACTATATCAACAGATATTCTGGGCTTTTGAGTACTTTCTGCATTGTTATCTGGGCTATGATATTACATCACCACAATCTTGTACTGCTGTCATCTTGTAGTGATTAATGTTTAAATTAAGTAATACTGAGAGTGACTTTTAACTACTTGGAAAAATCATCTTGCAAAACTCTATATCATTATTACCTTGTAGGGTACTGCTGTAATCCAGCTAGTTTTAAATTTCTTAAGCATTACATCAAACAATTATATCAACTGTGACTTAACTAAATTTATTTGATCTCCACATACAATATGCATTGTTACATGAACTTAAGACTGATTACAGCCCATTCACTTTACAAAAAAGTTGTCCACTCTAAGACTCATGACCAAATTATCACACTGCATGACTATAAGTTCACTAAAAATACATATTTCACTTAATGATAGATTCAGTTAACCAGTCTAAAATGATCTTTATAATTACATATCCTTGCACTCAGTGTTTATTAAGACAGCATATTTAGTTGCCATACTGGTAATTATTTATATATTTTTCCACAAGGTTCAGTCAATCTTCTTCACAATCAATGCCCTTCTGACAAATTAGGTACACATAATCATAGTCGACTATAATATATATTAGATAAAGTGGGAGGGGATGCGGTTTGCTAATTAACTTGCATAACATGGTGTCAGTCAGTTCAGATTGTGATACTGAAATGTAACAGTCCAATTAAAACTAATAAAAACGCATAAATTTTAACCATAGACATGTGTGGAAATATGTACTTGTGAAAAGGTTACAAAGGAAATAATTACAAAATCTTAATTACACTAATGTGTAGAAGTCTGTTAATTGGTAGGAACATTTTACATGATATGAATCTCCTGTAATTAGTAAATATAACAAGTGTATTGTTAACATTTGATACCTAAGCGTTTATACTTGCTTCAACTTATATAAAGATTAGAATTCACTCATGTACGTAATATATAAGAATCTAGGTAATCAATGAGATGTGTAATTTGTTTATGGATGAGAGTTTTAATTGTTAATTAATGAAATAATAATTTTAAACAATGCCAAGGATTGTTAAGAAAGTATAAATACTAACTGCCAAATTGGCAGAGGGCATCAGTACTTTGTGTGATTTTGGACAGAGAGCATGTAGCTAGTTGTGCATAATTAATTCATTATTGTAAGTATGTTCCAACTTATTTCAGATTTGTCAAGATGTGTTTATTTTGAAACTGTAATAATTATTAAATGAAACACTATACTTGATTAAATATATTTTTTACTTTATAGTAAAAACCTACAGTTACTGTTTCAGGACATCTGCTCCGACAGATTACCAGCTAAGATGAGTAAAAATAACCCCTAAAAATGTTATAATTCTTCATAAAATGTGATATCAGTTATTTCATTTATATTTTCCTAGTGCAAAATAACACATCTTTAGCACACACACAGGATTCTGCCACAGGTGAGTGAATTTTTCTTACTTTTATTCAAAAATCAAAATATAATAAATTAATCTATTTTGTAATTTTGTAGTATCTGAAATAATTATAGTAAAATTCAAAATGTCTTTTACAAATCAGCTGTTGAAGGAACTGTGAATTACACCTATGGGCTTAGATTTAATCCCATCTGTCACAGTCACAAGATCTTCTTTGGACGTGGTAGTCATAATGTCGAATTCGTAGCCAAGTGTTTAATGTGAGAGTGCTTAGCAAGTGGCTTGAAGAAATGTATTGAGATGAATGTAATAAAAACTTTAATATGAAGAAAGTTTAACCAGTGAAGAAATCATCGGTTCTGTCTTAAACATCCAACTAACTTTCAGTTTTTGAATTTAAGAAAAAACACATGGACTTGAAATTGCAGGATGATAATTGGCTATTGGAATGGATGAAGAAACTCAATGAGTCAAAATTAATTTTAATTCTTGTTCTTTAACATTTGTGTAGAAAGTGTACATAATACTAAATATTATTTACATAGAATGCACACAGGAATTTTAATTTTCTTAGTTAGGCAAGAACAAGTCACATATTATTAGCTATTACACTAATCTCTGCATATAAGAAGCACACTAGGTGAAATGGTAAAAAATTCAATGACTATTATTGATGAATATATGTTTCCATTAAAGTATTCACTAAAAAGATTCAAACTAAAAACCATAAATAGTTTTCCCTTGCTGAATTACAATGTTGTAACAACATTAGGGCAAATAACATACTAGACATTAAGTTTGCAAAAAATATGGGGTGAAGAAGACCAAAGCAAAGTGAAACATGATGAAGTATGGCAAATGTAACATAGAATTAATTAAAATACCAAATCACTATATATAACAAATACAAAATCTCTCTGAGCACAAAGTACATAAATTATAGGAACTATAAATTAACTGGTAATGAATCAAAGAAAACAGATATATTTTTTTTCTTTTTGCTTCTGCTGGATGGATATTCGTATTTTACAGGATGAATATTCATATTTTACATCATTAGCCCAGCTCAACACCTGAATGTTTGGTGAGTATAGATTTCATTTTCCCATCACAAGGATAATTAACAGTCCCATTTAGCATGGACCTAATTTAAAAAATTTCAAGGTATTTGGGGTAATGCAAAGACATATAGTTAAAAGGGTTTCACTGATTTATAGAGGAACTTCTGGAGTTTGACTGTGTTGTGCCAGTGCAAACTGTTGACATATTGGAGGCTTATTATTCACCAGTGTCCAACAGGACCAATGGTCAAAATTAAGGAAGAAACCATCCTGTAACAATACTATCCTCAAGTTGTTATTGCACCTAAACCTTCCTTATAAGACTTCACAATGTGCATCTAGGTAGACAAATATGCTGCATGTAGAATTCTGCTGCCAGCATCAAAATAATGTTGAGGTGACACAGTGGAAAAGACCAATCTGGCATTGTGGCACATGGGGTTACCTCGTGCTACCTCCTGATGCTACACTTTCTCTGCACCAATGTTAGTAGATGCATGACCCTGACATAGTGATTCAGGCAGAATTTGCCATAAACACTTGACACCCAAACCTAGCAATATCTGTCTTTGACTGCTGTCTATGCCAAGAGCTACTCCATGCCAGTCATCAATGTAACATAGGTCACTCAGCCTCATCTACACTAGCTGCCACCTATGCTGTCTGCTGGTCTAGGGCTGCTCCTAGGCCTGATGCTGCCAGTGCCTGAGCAGCTACATTCCAGATAGCATCTCTCACAGGCTGTCGTCAACAAGCTTCTAGGAACCTCTGAGGGTTCCCATGAGGTTCACAGTCCACACACAGGCTCACCTCACATCTGACCTACCACCACTATTTCTTGACATATGATGTTCATGCCCCTTGTTGCCAGTGGATTTCCTGATGTGGCCATGCACCATGATGTTGCCAATGTGGCAACTTTGCTTACACCCTGTTGTTGTGGTCTTCAGTCCTGAGACTGGTTTGATGCAGCTCTCCATGCTACTCTATCCTGTGCAAGCTCCTTCATCTCCCAGTACCTACAGCAGCCTACATCCTTCTGAATCTGCTTAGTGTATTCATCTCTTGGTCTCCCTCTACGATTTTTACCCTCCACGGTGCCCTCCAATGCTAAATTTGTGATCCCTTGATGCCTCAAAACATGTCCTACCAACCGATCCCTTCTTCTGGTCAAGTTGTGCCACAAACTTCTCTCCTCCCCAATCCTATTCAATACCTCCTCATTAGTTACGTGATCTACCCACCTTATCTTCAGCATTCTTCTGTAGCAACACATTTCGAAAGCTTCTATTCTCTCCTTGTCCAAACTAGTTATCGTCCATGTTTCACTTCCATACACGGCTACACCCCATACAAATACTTTCAGAAACGACTTCCTGACACTTAAATCTATACTCGATGTTAACAAATTTCTCTTCTTGAGAAACGCTTTCCTTGCCATTGCAAAGTCTACATTTTATATCCTCTCTACTTCGATCATCATCAGTTATTTTACTCCCTAAATAGCAAAACTCCTTTACTACTTTAAGTGTCTCATTTCCTAATCTAATTCCCTCAGCATCGCCTGACTTAATTTGACTACATTCCATTATCCTCGTTTTGCTTTTGTTGATGTTCATCTTATATCCTCCTTTCAAGACACTGTCCATTCCGTTCAACTGCTCTTCCAAGTCCTTTGCTGTCTCTGACAGAACTACAATGTCATCGGCAAACCTCAAAGTTTTTACTTCTTGTCCATGAATTTTAATACCTACTCTGAATTTTTCTTTTGTTTCCCTTACTGCTTGCTCAATATACAGATTGAATAACATCGGGGAGAGGCTACAACCCTGTCTCACTCCTTTCCCAACCACTGCTTCCCTTTCATGCCCCTCGACTCTTATAACTGCCATCTGGTTTCTGTACAAATTGTAAATAGCCTTTCGCTCCCTGTATTTTACCCCTGCCACCTCAGAATTTGAAAGAGAGTATTCCAGCTAACATTGTCAAAAGCTTTCTCTAAGTCTACAAATGCTAGAAACGGAGGTTTGCCTTTTCTTAATCTTTCTTCTAAGATAAGTCGTAAGGTCAGTATTGCCTCACGTGTTCCAACATTTCTACGGAATCCAAACTGATCTTCCCCGAGGTTGGCTTCTACCAGTTTTTCCATTCGTCTGTAAAGAATTCGCGTTAGTATTTTGCAGCTGTGACTTATTAAACTGATAGTTCGGTAATTTTCACATCTGTCAACACCTGCTTTCTCTGGGATTGGAATTATTATATTCTTCTTGAAGTCTGAGGGTATTTCGCCTGTCTCATACATCGTGCTCACCAGATGGTAGAGTTTTGTCATGACTGGCTCTCCCGAGGCCATCAGTAGTTCTAATGGAATGTTGTCTACTCCTGGGGCCTTGTTCGACTAAGGTCTTTCAGTGCTCTGACAAACTCTTCACGCAGTATGTTATCTCCCATTTCGTCTTCATCTACATCCTCTTCCATTTCCATAATATTGTCCTCAAGTACATCGTTCTTGTATAAACCCTCTATATACTCCTTCCACCTTTCTGCCTTCCCTTCTTTACTTAGAACTGGGTTGCCATCTGAGCTCTTGATATTCATACAAGTGGTTCTCTTATCTCCAAAGGTCTCTTTAATTTTCCTGTAGGCAGTATCTATCTTACCCCTAGTGAGACAAGCCTCTACATCCTTACATTTGTCCTCTAGCCATCCCTGCTTAGCCATTTTGCACTTCCTGTCGATCTCATTTTTGAGACGTTTGTATTCCTTTTTGCCTGCTTCATTTACTGCATTTTTATATTTTCTCCTTTCATCAATTACATTCAATATTTCTTCTGTTACCCAAGGATTTCTATTAGCCCTCGTCTTTTTACCTACTTGATCCTCTGCTGCCTTCACTACTTCATCCCTCAGAGCTACCCATTCTTCTTCTACTGTATTTCTTTCCCCCATTCCTGTCAATTGTTCCCTTATGCTCTCCCTGAAACTCTCTACAACCTCTGGTTCTTTCAGTTTATCCAGGTCCCATCTCCTTCAATTCCCACCTTTTTGCAGTTTCTTCAGTTTCAATCTGCAGTTCATAACCAATAGATTGTGGTCAGAATCCACATCTGCCCCAGGAAATGTCTTACAATTTAAAACCTGGTTCCTAAATCTCTGTCTTACCATTATATAATCTATCTGATACCTTTTAGTATCTCCAGGATTCTTCCAAGTATACAACCTTCTTTTATGATTCTTGAACCAAGTGTTAGCTATGATTAAGATATGCTCTGTGCAAAATTCAACAAGGCGGCTTCCTCTTTCATTCCTTCCCCCCAATCCATATTCACCTACTATGTTTCCTTCTCTCCCTTTTCCTAGTGACGAATTCCAGTCACCCATGACTATTAAATTTTCGTCTCCCTTCACTAGCTGAATAATTTCTTTTATCTCGTCATACATTTCATCTATTTCTTCATCATCTGCAGAGCTAGTTGGCATATAAACTTGTACTACTGTAGTAGGCATGGGCTTTGTCTCTATCTTGGCCACAATAATGGGTTCACTATGCTGTTTGTAGTAGCTAACCCGCACTCCTATTTTTTTATTCATTATTAATCCTACTCCTGCATTACCCCTATTTGATTTTGTATTTATAATCCTGTAATCACCTGACCAAAAGTCTTGTTCCTCCTGCCACCGAACTTCACTAATTCCCACTATATCTAACTTTAACCTATCCATTTCCCTTTTTAAATTTTCTAACCTACCTACCCGATTAAGGGATCTGACATTCCATGCTCCGTCCCGTAGAACGCCAGTTTTCTTTCTCCTGATAACGACGTCCTCCTGAGTAGTCCCCGCCCAGAGATCCGAATGGGGGACTATTGTACCTCCGGAATATTTTACCCAAGTGGACGCCATCATCATTTAATCATACAGTAAAGCTGCATGTCCTTGGGAAAAATTACGGCTGTAGTTTCCCCTTGCTTTCAGCCGTTCACAGTACCAGCACAGCAAGGCCGTTTTGGTTAATGTTACAAGGCCAGATCAGTCAATCATCCAGACTGTTGCCCCTGCAACTACTGAAATGCTGCTGCCCCTCTTCAGGAGCCACACGTTTGTCTGTCCTCTCAACAGATACCCCTCCGTTGTGGTTGCACCTACGGTACGGTCATCTGTATCGCTGAAGCACACAAGCCTCCCCACCAATGGCAAGGTCCATGGTTCATGCTCAGGTGGGCATCACCACCCAAGGGCCAATGGACACAAGCGACACAATGCTTGCAGCTACTGTATGGGTTATTGCTAATTGATCTGGCCTCAATTATGATTCCACAACTGCTGAGAAACTGGTCCCTTGTATCCTGTTCTCTACTCACTGGCCTGGAATAGCATCTGACTGTTGGTCTATCCTGGCACCACAAAATTGAAAATAAGCTACCTTTGTAAAGTGAAAAGCAGTGTGAGTCTTTTCTTACTGGTAGACAAAGTGGAGCAAGGACAGAAAGCATTTCAACAAAGCTTAACAATAGCACATGGCTATGAACTAAAATCCCACAAACCACAGTTTTGATCTGATGGAGCATGTGTGTAAAACAATATTGTCAACATCTGCTGCATACGTTAACAAATGGCAACAGATGGCAACAAAGTGGTCAGGATTCTGCATCACACGTGAAGTATAGTCCATCCTTCAGCACAAAAAGGATAGTGATACTAACCCACCAACCTACACTTAATGCAAAGATTATTGGGAAATTTGCTACACCAAAATATCCAGCAAACCAAAGAAGGAAAGTGATTTAATTTCTAACACACTCTCCATAAAGAAATTGAATAATGCTCTCAACAAAATGAAAAATGTGTTGATTCAGATGATATGTTATGAGTTAACAAGCATTGCACTCTCATTTAAATATATGGCCAAAGACTCAACCTACAGTACTTGTGAAACAAACCCTGTTGTTGAGGACTGTGTGCTACAAAGGGCACAGATTCACCATGAGAAACGGAAATTCACAGGCGTCTGTTGTCTATTGAGCACTAAGAGACAGATGAGAACCTACATCATACGGAAATCCAGTAGAAGCTGTTTGTGACCGAGAAGACATAGCAGTGTTAAATACTGCAGACCTAAGATCGGCCATACAGGGAAACATTTATTAAAACTATTTAATTCTGTAGTAATGCAGGGAATCAAGCCACAGTAAATTTAATCTGCCATCCTCCATAAATTTTCATGGTGATCTCAATAAAACTTGAATATTGATGATATCTACAATAATTTAGGATTTACTGTTAAAGTGAAATTCGCAAGTTTTGTAACAAAGACTCGAATGCTAAAGTCTGAATGCTTTGGTCGGTCTTAATGATTGACATTTCATAAAGAAGCGCAACATTAAAATGACAAATGTTTTAAATATCAACTCTGTAACTTCATTTGTTTAAAAGATATAGAAAATTTAAATTATCAGTATTTTCAGGTAAGCATCAGATCACCATTTCCTCCACACAAAACACATTGAACGATGACAGCATGACACCTTATTGAATCATTAGGTAATAGAATATTTGTTGTAAAGTTTCGTGCATAATAGTTACTTTTATTCTTTATTTATTTATCACAATGCACATTGGTGCAAGGCTATTGGCTGTGACATTCAAAGTTAAGAAGGAAATTGTATTGGTTTTATATAAAAGAATTTAATGTTTATTATGTAATGGATATTATTGTTAATTTATTTAGAACAAGCTTTGATTATTTAAAGCTTTGATTATTTAAATATGTTAAAATGTAAAATAATGTAGAATAAGATGTAGCCAATCAGATGGATGGCTTCAGGAAAGGGAACTGTCCTAGTTAGTTGAGTGAGGATGTATGGCGAGCAGGGAAATGCATGAAGTATTCTGCCTGGTCTCTGTGTCAATCCAATACAGTTGAAAACATACTTGGAGTCTTGACAGACAAAGTAGTTAAAGGTGGCAAATAGTCTTCTGTGCCAGCCATGCAGTCAAAGAATACCAATGACCAGAATTTTATATCAATAATGTAGATATGTATGTATTTAAAAAATGGAAAGGTTTTACCAGAAGGTCTCCTGTAACCAGATACTTATCACTTAATAAGTGTTGTATTTAAATGTGGTCTAAATGTCTTAAATGATTGGAGTTTCCAAGTCCTAATTTTTAGTAAAAATTAAGTTATTCTTCAGATAAGAAGAATATTTAACACGTTGGGGGCTCACAGACTACTCCAAGCTGGAGATAACAATGAAGTAACTTAAAAGATAAATGAACTCTTGCACATGGAGACCCTGGTATGAAATGAACTGGAAGACAATTAAGTACTACTGGTGCATCAAACAAAAAATTGGGTAGGGAGATCTAGGCAAGAGAGTTAAAGTGCTGATACAAGAAGCCACTTTTAACTAGGCAATATGGCAATAATCAATATGAATGTTCTTGTCTCCAGAAGTAATGATTTTAATAAATCCACCTCTACAAAGACTACATCTGCATTGTTGGGAACACCAACAGTTTACACAGTGATATTTTAAGTTCAAACACAAAGACATTGATACGTAATAACTCTTTGAGCTTGGAGGAGATAAAGAAAGAACTAAGAAAAGAGACAGAAAACTTTTTATTAAAGAACAGGACAGTAACTAATAACTGTGATGACTTCACCACAACACTAACCAAAAAATTAAATCCCAAATTCCCCAAGTTTTCACCTTCATATGATATTAACCCTGTTTAATTTCTAAAGTAACTTAATGGCATGTTACTTCATTTCTGGTCAGATTTTTAAAAGATACAATTTGTGATAAGTAGATAAAAAATGTTCCATCATTTCTACGGAATCCAAACTGATCTTCCCCGAGGTTGGCTTCTACCAGTTTTTTCATTAGTCTGTAAATAATTCATGTCAGTATTTTGCAGCCATGGCTTATTAAACTGATAGTTCAGTAATTTTCACATCTGTCAACACCTGCTTTCTTTGGGATTGGAATTTGCTAATTGGAGTGTTCGCTATGAACAGGCAAATCTAAGTATGATACAGAAAGATGTCCATTTCTCTGGCTGTAAAATTTTTAACACCCTCCCTTCAAGAATTAAGTGTTTGGTAGAATACGAGCTCTTGTTTAAAAAAAACTTTACGGCAGTTCCTATTACAAGGATCATTTTATACGATAGAGGAGTTCCTGAACTACAGTGTTTAGAATTTCTTGTATTGTTAACTGCAAATATATGCCAAAATCTATATTTATAATCCTGTCTATTTTTTATTGTAAACACATAGTTTGCAATATTTATTTTCTGTAACACTTATTATTTTGTAATATTTATTTATCTCTCAAAATTGATTTTTTGTAATAGAACCTAAGTTACTGTTTACTGTAATATGAAATCATTTTGTTTTGTTTACATGTGCTGCCATAGATTTCGAACATGTTCCATATCCTATGATATTGTCACAACATGGATCACTGGAACAAGAAATAAATAAATAAATGTGTGAGTTGGGCAAGCTTTGTTGGACTTATTGCGTGGGTAGACATTCAAACTGGTCAGATATGGTGAGAGAATTTGAAAAGGTATTAAATTAGTTGCCACATTCAGTTACAAAGGTTTCCTCAATGGAAATAGTAGGAGAACAAATAGGAGGACAATCCCTCCTAAAGAGGGTTGAATGGCAACAGGAGGATGTTGGTACACAAGAGTCATGGAACAATAATGTGAATCATTTGCAAATGAGAGAGGCTGAGAGAAGGAGAAACAGATGAGAGAAAGATACACCCATACAGCACGAAGTGGGCAATTTGGTTACTGTCAGGAGTCACAAATAGAGAGACAAATGTGAAAAAATTATAAGCAAACCTCACCCTTTATGTGAGGGACCATTCTTATTAATAACAGATGCTGCACCCAAAAACAGTCATTTTAATTTGTAAAGAGACACTCTTCTCTAGCATTACTTCTCCTCAACAGAAGTAGGTGATACAAAAAAAATATTTATGAATTTTCAAACAGGTTAATATTATCTCAACTGTTTTTCTAAAAGAATTACATATGATTTTGTACATGATGTATTATATTTCAGGCTAAAACGTATAAAAAGAAATTACTTTATTTTTGTTCTTACAGTCAATATGTACTAACTCTGTAAGTACAGTTAAAATTACTTTTCTTTTAGAAACATTTGAAATTATGAAATACCTGGTACACTTAAAATTCCTTTTATTAATTTAACAATCAGATAGTATTTATTATGTTTACTTCTGCATTCATTCATAAAATGATGATATAATTGGTGGAAATTCATTTGTCATAAAATTTGTAAACTCTTTGGAATATTCTTAGTAGTGCAGAATGGAGTAGTAGTGGGCATGCCTCTGATGTGATCAGACATGTTTTTATGTTTGGCAATAACAATGCAATTTTCGAGTTTGAACTTGAAATTGTAAAGACAGTGTGATATAGAAAATTTTGAAAGAAGTAAAAATTACAGAAACAGAAATTACTTTTCAGGCAATTCTTTCAAAAGTTATCACATCAATTGGAACCATGAGAACCTTTAATATCAAAAAAATTTCAGCTTCAAGAATCAACCCCTAGACATGAAGAACTGGAGCCAGCTACAAGAAAAGAAGATAAGTAAAAAGTTTATGGTAAATCTTACTCCTCTCAAAGCTTATTAAAAGAGTAAATTATGGAGTGAGTGACAACCAACAAATGATGTGCGGGAGGAGTAGATTACAAGCGGTGACGTTCTGGGATCAGTTGACTGATAATAAATTTGTGTCTGTTGCAGAAGAAGGGACAGTGGTTTGTGCTATTTGCAGTTTATATATAAATGAATTTCTAATCATGCAAAGAAAGAAGACCAGTGACTGCCCAACAAAATTGTATCAACAGTAACAAGGTACTACCAACAATGATGAAATGGATCAAATGAAAGAGGTCTTTACATCTACAACCAGGAACATCAAAAAGGAAAGATAAGTACAAACTATTTGTGAAGTTAATTTGTTTATGGACTCACATGCTTGTTACAAAGTGAACAGAGACAAGAGTAGGAGGGAAGTAGAAGTGAAAGCTGTAGGGCCCATTCGGGATGTGTCTGAACCAAGAGAAATCATAGTCAGCAAAGAAACAGTAAAAACTGATATTTTGCAGTAAATTTTAACAAAACTGGAGAAAATGAAGACAGATAACAATAGCAAATTTAGTGCAGTTAATGATCAGGTAACTGAAAAAATGGGCTACCAGAGGGATTAAAAAGTGTGAATGAAAAAAATGGATGTTTTAGAAAATGAATTTATTGTTTTGGAAAATAGTTGATAGTTGAATCAGTAGAACAATCAAAGAATGTTGATCACTTCAGAATTGGACAGGCCATAGAGGTAAAAATGGAGCAAAACATTTAACATATATTGCATATTTTTATTCACTACTGTCTTTTGGGGTAATGTTTTGAACTAACTCCTCACTTATGCAGAATGTGTGTGGTTCACACATGTAGCCTACATCTTGAAACCATTTATTTAAGCAGCTGGGAATATTAACCACTCCTCACAGCATATTTATTCACTTATAAATTTTCTTATCAATAATTATTTCAATTTGAAGTAACAGATATAGTCACTAGTACAACATTAGAAGGATAAATGATCTGCATTACCCTTTAATGAAGCTAACTTTTCCACAGAAAGGGGGGACTATAAAACTTTCTGGCAATTTACTGCTGGAAATAAGATGTCTGAAGGATAGGAAACCTGTTTTCAAGTGTAGATTAAAAAGGTATTTGTCCTTAACAACTCCTTCTACACCATACAGTAATTGTTGAAGAGGAATAGTATTTTTTACGGAAAACTGTGTAAATGGCCACTATGCAATCATATAATTATTTCTCTCATGTTTTGGTGTATATGTATGTGTGATCTATGTTTGTTTTATTGCCATGTTCCACATCATAATGTTTATAGTTATTATTACCCATTTAACAAGTAATTAACTAACTAAATAACTGACAGCTCACCTAACTTTCCTCAGGTGACAGACATGATGAGTGTATATGACAAATAGCTTGTGAGATGAGAGTAATAAGCAGGTCATAATTTTCTGAGATGTAATGTAACAGTATTAGTTTTCTAAATCAGATGTAATGTAAAGCTGTGCTTGGCCCAAATGTTGGCTTGAACACCACAGTGAACTGCTAGACATAGGCTATTGGTGGTGGTATGCCTTTACCTTCCTCTGGCCTCTGAACAGATTTACTCTGATAGTTATTGAGGAACTCCGGATGGATTCTGAACCATATTGTAACTCTGAATTTTTATCATTTACAAAGTAATGTCAGAGATATAAAATCAGTACATGACCAAATAAATCATAGGACTGAGTGGGGAATATACCCAGACCTTACAGACCACTGAATATGTAGTCTGGTACTTATCCACTGATCCATCGAGCAACACTAGTAACTGTTTAACATAGATGTTAACACCCCTGGCAAACTAGCTCAAAGCTTGTGTGAACTGTGAACAAATTCTCAGCAAACAACAAGGAAGTCATGGTTATAAACATCTGAACAAGAGAAAATGAATGACATTTTTACTACACAGGACTGAAAGCAATAGTAAAATCACCACTGTGTTACCATCTAGGCTACCTTACAGCATTTGTGCTCAAGACAACTATTGTACTCTGTGTTTATAAATGACAAACAATTTACTCCTACTTCCATATCATTTCCTGATCATTTCTTTCTATTTTCTTTTCTCCTTTTACAATGCCTCTAATAACCTTGATGCTGATGATGTGCTTAATTGCTCTGTTGGTGTTTTCAGTGTTTCACTCCGCTTTTGAAGGACACACACCATAATTAAAGATGTTCACATATTTCAGAATAAAAGGTTTCACTTACATTCACATTCAGTTTACATTTGAATATAATTCACAGTTAAATATTTTAATATGATTTTAGTGCATAAGATTTCTTCAAACCTGCAGAGGTCTATATGATCCACTCTCAATGTTCCACAGACATGCCGTACTGTCTGAAGAAGCAGAAAGTAGGAGATTATCGTTATGAGACCAGCTGATATTGTACACAAGTCCCTGATGACCAGTAAGGTTAAAAATTTTATTCCCACTTGCTATCTGAAACATGAAAAGACAAAAAAAATGTTTTAGATTGCACTTAAAGTAAAAGTATTGTTAATGTTGAATATTGGATCCAGTTACAAATATTCCACTTGAACATAAATCTCAGGATGAATATAATAATTTTTTTTGAGAAAGAAAAGCTTATGTCCATAAAGCAGCATGGTTTTAGAAAACAACACTCATGTGAAACTCAGCTTGCCCTGTTGTTGCATAATATCCTGTGAACCATGGATGAGGGGCAATGGGGGGATTTCATATTTCTAAAGTTCTTGGAAACATTTGACATGGTGTCCCACAGCAGACAGTTAACTAAGATCTCAGCATACAGAATAAATATCAAGATACATGAGTGAGTTGAAGACTTTCTAAGTAATACAATCCAGCATAGAGCATCATCAAGTCTGGCCCCACAGAAGTGTGACACAACCATTCTTTATCTCCCTATATATACATGATCTGATGACAATATTATGAAAAGGATAGATTGCCACTCACCATATAGAAGAGGTTCTGAGTCACAGATAGGCACAATTAAAAGACTGCTAAACATTTAAGATTCAAGCAAAAAGGCCTTCTTCATGGATAGAAAACACACACAAGCACAACCTACACACACATGACCACCATCCCCAGCCACTGTTGCTGGACTGCGGACTGCAACTGTGTCTGACAGGAGCAGCAATCTTGGACAATTGGTCAGGCTACAAAGGAGACCTGGCATGGGGGTGGGGTGGGGGGAAGGATTAGTGGGGCAGCGATTAAAAAAGTATGCTGCTTGTGGGAGCATTAAAAATGTGGTGGGAATAGGATAAGGTTGTTAGGTGCAGAGTTGGGTGGCTGTCAGGTACTGGTGGAAAGGAAGGGGGGGGGGAGGGGGAGGGATGGGTAGGAGACTGGAAAAGAAGATAAGCAGAAAAGGAAAAAAGACTTGTGGATGTATTGGTGGAACAGAAAGCATGTGTAGTGCTGGACTGGGAGCAGGGAAGGGGATAAGTAGGTGAAGCAGAGGAAGCAGTGAAGGTTGAAGCGAGGGGGGTAATGGGAAAGAAGAAATATTATAAGGAGAGTTCCCACTAGTGCAGTCCAGAAAAGCTGGTGTTGGTAGGAAGGATCCAACTATGTTGGGCAGCATGTTCAGCAGCTGGATGGTCCAGCTGTCTCTTGGCCACAGTTTGGCAGTGGCTATTCATGCATACCAAGAGCTTGTTAGCTGTTATACCAATGCAGAAAGCAGCACAGTTCTTGTAGTTTAGTTCGTAGTCCTCCCTTTGATAAGACATGAAATGCCTGTGACAGGACTGGTGCAGGTGGTGCTGGTGCTGGTGGTGGTTGTGGTGGTGGTGGGAGGATGTATGGGACAGGTCTTGCATATAGGTCTACTGCATAGGTTTGGTGGGTGGTGAAATCCACTGTAGGAGGGGTGGGGAGGATAGTAAGGATAATTTTCATTTCAGGGCAATGTGATTCAGTTGCTCCAGTCCTGGGTGGTACTGAGTCATGAGAGAAGTGGGGTCTGAGAGGTTGTTGGTGACTGGAGAGAAATAGCATGGGAGGTTTGTTTCTGCTCAAGATTGGGAGGATAGTTTCAGTCTGCGAAGTCCCTCAATGAAACCCTTGGCACATTCGGAGAAGGACTGCTCATCACTATAGACGAGACACTCATGCGTGGCTAGGCTTTATGGAAGGGACTTATTGGTATGGAATGGATAGCACCAGTTGTATCGGAGGTATTGTTAGTGGTTGGTAAGTTTGGTGTGGATGAAGGTATTGAAGTAGCCATCCTTGCTGTAGGGGTCAATGTCAAGAAACATGGCTTGTTGAGTTGAGGAAGTCCAAGTGAAGCAAATGGTGAGGTATTGAGGTTCTAAAGGAATGTGGATAGGAGGGTCTATACCCTCGGTCTAGATTACATAGATGCCATCAGTTAATTGGAACCAGGTGAAACATTTGGAACTCTGGACGGTTAGGAAGGAATACTCAAAATGGCCCATGAATAGATTGGCATAGGATGATGCAATGTGGGTGCCCATTGCTGTATCATGGATATGTTAGCAGGTGATTCCTTCAAAGTAGAAGTAACTGCAGATGAGGATATAGTAGGTCATAGTGACCAGAAAGGACGCTGTAGGTCTGAAGTCAGTCAGGCATTGGAAAAGGTAATGTTCAATATCAGCTAGGCCATGGGTATTGGGGATGTTAGTGCAGAGGGAAGTGGCATCAACGGTGATGAGCATGGCATAATGTGGTTAAGGAACAGGAACTGCAGAGAGCCAATGAAGAAAATTATTGGTGTCTTTTATATAGGAGTGTATGTTATTGATAATAAACTGATGGTGATGATCCATGAGAGCGGAGACTATCTCTTTGGGGCACAATAACCAGTCACAGGTGGGCATCCTAGGTTGTTCGGGTTATGGACTTCAGGAAGCAGTTAGAAGGCAGGAGTGTTGGAGGTGTGGATAGGGGGAGGGGGAGAGAGAGAGAGAGAGAGAGAGAGAGAGAGAGAGAGAGAGAGAGAGACTCAGGGGTGAGGTTCTGGGACAGACCTAATGATTTGAGGAAAGACTGGAGACCTTGTTGGATTTCTGGAATGGGGTACTGTGTCAGATTTTGTAGGCAAATGAATTTGACAGCTGGTGGAGTCCTTCCACCAGGTAATCCTTGCGGTCCAAAACCATAGTGGTAGAGTCTTTGTGAGCAGGTCAACTTCATTTGTTGGAGGAGTTTAGTAAATTGTAGCTCGTCTACAAAGACAACCATCTACAGAAACTCGTATGAGCTGTTCTGGAGTAGTGCTCATATCTGGGATCCCTACCTGGTCAGATTAACGAAAGGCATTGAAGCAATTCAGATGCGTGGTGCTAGATTTGTTACCAGCAGGTTCGATCAATGTGCAGTTGTTACTGAAATGCTTTGTGATCTCAAATGGGAATCCCTCAAGGGAAAATAATGCTCTTTTCATGAAACACTATCAAGAAAATTTACAGAACAGGCATATACAGATGACTGCAGAACAATTCTATGGTCACCAATGTACATTTTGCATAAAGACCACAAAGGCATGATAACAGAAATTAGAGTCATTATGGAGGCATACACACAGATGTTTTTCCCTCACTCTATTTGTGAGTGCAATAGGAAAGTAAATCTCTGGTAGTGATATATGGTAGCCTCCACCATACACCACATGGTGGCTTGGAGAATACATATTTACGTATTGATGTAGAAGGTGGATTATCTAGGAGAAAGGGGACTACAATAGGTGAGAATCAGAGAAGCAGGCATAGACAAAAATAGAGATGGATGGAAGCATAGTAGAATGTACACTATGTGATCAAAAGTATCCAGACACCCCCAAATACATAAGTTTTTCATACCAGGTACATTTTGCTGCCACCTACTGCCAAGTACTCCATATCAGCAACCTCAGTAGTCATTAGACACCATGAGAGAGCAGAATGGGGCACTCTGCAGAACTCATGGACTTTGGACGTGGTCAGGTGGTTTGGTGTCACTTGCCTCATATGTTTGTACGTGAGATTTCCACACTCCTAAACATCCCTAGGTCCACAGTTTCCAATATGATCTGAAGTGGAAATGTGAAGGGACATGTACAGCACAAAAACGTACAGGCCAACCTCCTCTGTTGACTGACAGAGACTGCTGACAGTTAAAGAGGGTCATAATATGTAATAGGCAGACATCTATCCAGACCATCACACAGGAATTCCAAACTGCATGTGGATCCACTGCAAGTACTATGACAATTAGGCTGGAGATGAGAAAACTTGGATTTTGTTGTCAAACAGCTGCTCATAAGCCACACGTCACACCGGTAAATGACAAACAATGCCTCACTTGGTGTAAGGAGCATAAACATTGGACGAATGAACAGTCAAAAAATGTTGTGTGGAGTGATGAATCACGGTACACAATGTGGTGAACTGATGGTAGGGTGTGGGTATGGTGAATGCCAGGTGAACATCATCTGCCAGCGTGTGTAGTGCCAACATTAAAATTTGGTGGCAGTGATGTAATGGTGTGGTCATATTTTTCAAGGAGGGGGCTTGCACCCCTTGTTGTTTTGCATGGCACTATCACAGCACAGACCTACATTGATGTTTAAAGCACCTTCTTGCTTCCCACTGTTGAAGAGCAAATTCGGGGATGGCAACTGAATCGTTCAATGTGATCAAGCATCTGCTCATAATGCTTGGCCTGTGTCAGAGTGGTTACAGGACTATAACATCCCTGTAATGGATTGGCCTGCACAGGGTCCAGGCCTGAATCCTATAGAACACCTTTGGGACGTTTTGGAACACCAAATTCATGCCAGGCCTCACTGACTGACATCAATACCTCTCCTCAGTGCAGCACTCTGTGTAGAATGAGCTGCCATTCCCCAAGAAACCTTCCAGCTCCTGATTGAACGTATGCCTGCGAGACTGGAAGCTGTCATCAAGGCTAAGGATCGGCCAACACCATACTGAATTCAAACATTACCAATGGAGAGTGCACCATGATCTTGTTAAGTTATTGTCATTCAGGTGTCTGGATACTCTTGATCACATAGTGAATATAGCTGAAGAATGATGAAGAAATGCTGACAATGGATCAAAATGTGCTTAGTAGTATAGTGCATGGTAAGAGAAGTGAAAGAATGCAAAATACGTAAACTAAAAGTAGAACAATAAAAATGTTTGTATTCTCACTTCTGTTTTAGTATTAAATAACAGCATATTTTGAGTAAGACCTCTCATAATAGCTGTGTAATAATTTAGACACCAGATAGCGCATCACGAATGCTAAACTTACCAAATAAAATCAAATTACACCTAGAACCAGAATCTGACTCTCCACCTCAAGTATTCTCACATTATCCTCTAAAGACGTTATTTCTTTATCTTTCAGTCTTCTGAAGAAGAATGCCAAATGTAGACTTCAGTAACCCATCTGGCTCATTATCCACAAAGTTATCATCAGTGAATGTCTTGAGCAAGACAATAACTTGGTCCCTCTGTGCTATATTTCTGGCCACTTACAGTTTTATGGTACAAACCACAGAAGACATTGTTTAAAAAAGCACCCTTGAATGTTTGCTCGAACATCTAATTCTGTACATCTACAAATACAGTCTGCAAAATACTATGAAGTGAATGGCAGAGAGTTCTTAGTATGGCCTACATGTTAGGGTTTCTGCCCATTTAAATAACATAGTAAGTCTGGGAAGAATGATGCCTAAAGGCCTCTGTGCATGCTGTAATTGGTCTAATTTTGTCTTCAAGGTCCCTCGGAGAGCAATATACAGGGGGATGAAGAATGGAGATGTAATCCTCAAATTACTACAAAGAATTGTGTTCCTCACAAATGAGGAGATAGTGCCAGAGGAAGCTACCCTGCACATATCAAAACAGTTTTTCTGGCATTTGGATAGATCATGTCATTAGTTAACAATTGTTAAAATCTCAGATAAGTGGTATTTCCTATTTGCCATCTTCAATTGTTTATAAAATGACATTCATTTTGAGTTGTCAAGGGTCTCAGTGCCTGACTGGGTTGTCACATCTAAAGTACTGAATTGTAAAGTCTGTTACTGCCTGCAAATAGCATTGTATTTTATTTTCAATTTATTTTCAATGTTGTCTACCAAAATGTACACAGTATGTTATTCCTTCTAACTTAAACATTGTTTTAGTGACTTATAATATAAATCTAACATAATCCCAACATTTGTCATAATTATGAAAGTTAACATACCGAAATATTGAAAAGCATGAAGCTGATCATTAAGTGAATAGAAAATGAAAATAATAGCGAAGACCATTTGTACACTATAGTTGATAAAACATATTCCTGCTTGCAGAAAAGGTGCACACACATATTTGTGCAGCCAAGTCTAACAACTGTTCCTGTTATACTTTATTCAATGTAGATATTAACAGAGATTTTTTTTTTTAAATTTGCTAATTATTTCTATTACACAGACACAGTGTGTGGATGACTATACATATGACCAAAGCAAGTCTTCAAGGGAAAAAAAACAAAATCACTCTTCTGAATGTAATATGGAGGAGGAGATTAGTGTTTAACGTCTCGTCGACAAGGTCACTGGAGAGAGAGCACAAGCTCAGTTTAGGGAGGAATGGGGAAAGAAATCAATCATGCCCTTTCAAAGGAACCATCACAGCATTTGCTTGAAGTGATTTAGGGAAATCATGGGAAACCTAAATCAGAATGGCCAGACGGAAATGTCGTCCTCCCGAATGCAAGTCCAGTGTGCTAACCACTGCACCACCTTGCTCGGTTGAATGTAATATGAAAATCAGTATGTTGGCTTGGTTATTTGGGCAGAAAACTATGTAACAAAGATCAAAGCAGAAACAAAATAAAATACAGTCTGCCAAAAGCAAGAAAAGTATTTCTGAAAACAGAAATTTGTTAACACTGAATTAAATTTATATGTTGAGAAGTCTTTTATGAAGGTAATTTTCAGGAGTGCAGCCTTGTATCAAATTGAAACATGGATGTTAAGCAATTTGGACAAGAAGAGAGTAGCAGATTTTGAAATATAGTACTAAAGAAGAATATTGAATGTTTGATGGTAGATTAGATGATTAATGAGAAAGTATTGGATGGGATTCAGGAAAAAAGAAATGTGTCACACAGCTTGAATAAAAGAAGGGATTTGCTAATAGATCACATCTTGAGGCATCAAGGGACCATCAATTTATTAATGGAGGAAGTGTGAGCAGCAAAAATGGTAAATGGAGACCAAGGCTTAACTGCAGTTAACAGATAGGATGTACGCTACAGTAGTTATGTAAAAATGAAGAGATTTACACAGGTTAGAATAGTGTGGAAAGCTGCATCAAATCAATTTTCAGGCTAAAGACCACAACAACAAAAACATGAAATTATAAAATAGTGAATATAAAAGAGTGTGCCTTAAAGAGTTCTGTGAGATTTTCAGCAGTTCAAAACAGAAACTTTGTACAGTTAAAATCAGTCTGAAAATGAGAGATTATGGTGATGACGATGATTTTTGGTAATAAAGGATGAGGAGGAAACTTCTTATCAACTCACTTTGATTAGAGAGGTAAACATCCAACTGCTTCTAACAAAACTGCTGAATGTCAGTTAGGATATGTCAGGGATCATGTAAGAAGTTTCCAAAGCGTAAGAGTCATTCCTGTAGTAATATTCCTAATGATGCATCTATAAAAATAGTGAACTGTAGAGCTAAGATAAAAAAGTAGTCGTATGGCACTTTTGGAAATGTTTTTGTGTCCTTTGTATACAATGGAACATTTCCTTCACAAACTGTGAGAGTTTTGTGTTCAAGTGAAACTGATAAGTATAGGTGACTGTTATTGGTGTGTTTAATTTGGTATCACATTTGTGTTGGATAATGTGAAAGAAAGAAAAGGGCCTCGGAGCACAGCCTGTTCCTCTAGAATACAGCTGAGATGTATCAACAGTATGAAAATAATGTTAGGAGAGAAGCATACATTCTGCATCATAGGATCTATTCCAAGGTCTTAAATACAGATTTCAACATCTCATTTGAATTATCCTTATATGAAACATGCAATATATGTGAATAGAGGATTCTTTCAGAAAACGAAATAATACTTCAGACTGTAAAATTTCACCAGGCTAAATATGATGTAGATTACACAATACTGAAAAGATTCTAATTGGATATAAGAAGTGAAGAGTGTGATTACTGTTAGATAATGTATAATTTATAGTAACAACTCTTCAGGGCTATCAACTGAAAAAATATTTTATCTCAGGCAACTTTGGTTGTACAGTTTTGACATTCATGTATGCAACATAGATAATATCTTAACATCCATGTGGTTTGAAAGTATAACACCCAGATGGTCATCTGAAGCAGCATCCTGCTTGTATACCATACTGGAAATAGCAGAAAGAGTAGGTTTTATTTTTGATTTATCTTCAACCTACATTGTATATTTTTTCCTTGAGTCTTGGTCTGCATGATGATATCAAATGTTATTTCCTCTTAACAGGGCACAACTATTTACATAGAGCCAAAAAATTTGCATGGGAAAGAAAAAAGAAGGGTGCACAAGCCGCATTTACATGATACACTAATGCATATATTAGAAAATTATACATTCTAAGACGATCCTGTGTCATGAAAATGAAGAAGAAAGACTTCAAGAACTATCAGAACATGAACTGAAAAATAAAGGGTAAATGAGTTGATGCTGCTGAGCAACCAGTCTTTCTGAAGGAAGAGACATTCTTACACTGAAACAAAAAGATCCCCAGCACTTTACCAATCATTTTATGGTTGTTTGACAGCATGAAACAGTGTATATTCCACGGAAATGCTGAAGAAATGATGTTTGTGTTCAAAAAAGTAAATAAATTATAACTATTTTTCTATTTCTCATATTTTCCAGTTTTGTGAAATTTGTGGAGTATATACTTAAATAAAAAAATGCATAATATTGTAATGTTCTCCTGATAAAAACAACCTTTACTACAACCTCTACATCTTGCAATACTTCTTCTCCATCCATAAAATTCTCTTGCTCTGCAGTTCCAAATTCCTGTATCCCATCTCTCATACTGAAAGTGTTGCCTTCCAGTTACTAAAGCAGCATGAAAAATGCCACCTCAAAAAAACTCTCCAACATGTTCACCTCCCACTGCCACCTTGAACTACCATTATCCATCATCTCCACAACAGATTCCAAACCTCCTTCATATACCTTCATAGCCGATAAAGCACGCCCGGCTAGTCATGCGGTCTAAGGCGCTGCTTCCCAAGGCATGCTGTTCCCGGCACGAATCTGCCCAGTGGATCAGTTTTGAGGTCTTGTATGCCAGCCAGCCTGTGGATGGTTTTTAAGGTGGTTTTCCAGTTACCTCAGCAAATGTAGGCTGGTTCCCCTTATTCTGCCTCAGTTACACTATTTTGGTGATTGGAAACACCGTCCTCATGTACATGTACACCATCATTACTCTACCACGCAAACATTTGGGGTTACACTCATCTGGTATGAGACATTCCTGGGAGGGGGAGGGGGGGGCATCCACTGGGGGCTGAACCACACAATAACCCTGGGTTCGGTGTGGGGCAGCAGTGGGGCAGTGGGGTGGCTGAACTGCTGTGGCCTGTTGTGGGGTTGTGTCCCACTGAGAGCTACTGTGGGATGAAGCCTCTCCATTGTTCCTAGGTCCCAGGTTTAATATACAATACACAATACAATAGTTGATGAACCCTGCCTTGCAGACCTACTACATTTACCAAACCCTCAAAAACTCACTCCCACCAGCCCACAGAGTCCAGTACCTAAACAGACATGAAACACAGTCATGAATCTTTCCTCCAAAAGCCTTAGTCCCACAGAAGTATCAGTACTTTCCAAAGGCCTTACCTTTTTCCCCACTTCCAAATTCAATAATGATGTACTTGTTAAAGACCTTCTCCCTTCTCCTGGTCCCTACAGTGGAAACACTTTTTTCCACCATCCCTACCAATCAGACTCAACCCAAAACCAATGTTGAAACCTGTCTGACTCAGTTCACTCTTCCATCCAACCATGATCCATCCCCACTGCTCCCAGATCATGCCCTGTTAACTTTCCAGAATTTCTTAACCTCAAATCTTACCTCACCATCATTCCCCAAACTCCTCAATATGCAAGCTAACATTACATCTCCTGAAAGAATGCAAAAACTGATCCTGACCTTATAATCCTACCTGCTGACAAAGGCTCCGCCAGTGTGGTTTTTAATCACCAGGATTACCTTGCAGGACTCCACCAGTTGTCAGATTTATCCACCTACAAAACTTGCCACATTGACACCATTCCAGAAATCCAGCAGGATCTCCAGTCTCTCCTCAAATCCTTACGCCCATGCCAGAACCTCTCCCCTGAGTCTATCTCTCTCCTGACCCCTACCATGCCCCACACTCCTACCTTCCACATGCAATGTAGATAAATCCAACTCCACAAGACACCCCATTGTGGCTGGTTTCTGTATCCCCACTGAGAGAACCTCTGTTCTTGTAGATCAACACATTCAGCATATTACCCACAACCTACTCTCTTATATAAAAGATAACAACCAACAACCACTTCCTCCACTGAGTCCCCACAGTTCCCATTCCTTTACCACAAGGTGCCCTACTCATCACTGTTGATGCCACCTCCCTTTACAATAACATCCCTAGAGCCCCTGACCTTGCCACTATAGAACACTAACTTTCCCAATGCCTGTTCAGTTTCAGTCCTGCAACCTCCTTCCTGGTCATCATGACCAGCTATATCCTTACCCAAAATTACTCCCCCTTAGAAGGCATAAGTTACAAACAAATCCATAGTACTGCAATGGCACCCAAACGGCACCATTCTATGCCACCCTATTCATGGGCCATCTTGAGTAATCTCTCGTAACCGTCCAGAATCCAAAAATCCTCCCCTGGTTCAGATTCACTGATGTTATCTTAGTGATCTGGATCAACCTCGCCACATTCCTCAAGAACCTCAACAGTTTCTCCCCCATTTGCTTCACCTCATCCCCAACCCAACAAGCCACCTTCTTTGACGTTGACCTCCATCTCAATGATGGCTACATCAGCACAGTCAATTTTCCACACACATATCCCCTTCCCTGTTCCCACTCCAGCAGCACATAGCCTTCTATTCTATTAACACACCCACAGCCTTTTTATACTTCTCTCCTCCTCCCCCCCCCCCCCCCCAACACCATCCCTCTGCCTAATCTTCCATCTTCAACTAGCTACCCTACCCTCTTCTTAACACACCCCTGCATGCTACCACAAATAGCACTTCACTGTTCTCCACTGCTACCCTGCTGTCCCTCCCCCTCCCTGCCCCAGCCTCATCCTTACCCTGACTACCCACACTGCTTCTCCCACCATGTATTGTTGCTCTATACCAAAGCCACCAAGTGCTACCAATACCTCCATTTCAACAGCTGCCACCTATTCCATACTAAGAAGTCCCTTCCCTAAAGCCTAGCCACTTGCGGTTTCTGCATCTGTAGTGATGAGCAGTGCCTCTCGGGTCTCACTGAGGCCATCAAAGACCAAAATGTCCCTCCCAAGCTTACCTTACAGGACTGGAGCAACTGAATCACATCCTCCACCAGGATTTCGATGACCTCTTGTCGTGTGCTGAAATGAGGAATGTCCTATCCTCTATCCTTCATCCCAAAGTGTTATTCTACTGCCCACCAAACCTACACAATACTCTCAGCCATCCTCACCCCAACCCTGCTCTCAACCTCTTGCCTCATGGCTTATATCCCTGTAATAGGCTTAGAGGCAAGACCTGTCTCATACATCCTCCAACCACCACCTACTCCAGTCCAGTCAGGAGCATCATGTATCCCACCAAAGGCTGGGCTAGCTGTGAAAGCAGCCTTGTGATCTACAAGCTAAGCTGTAACCGTTGGGATGCATTCCACCAAGGAACAGCTGGACCATCCAGTTGCTGAGCGTGCTGCCTAACACACTGCCTTTCACTCCAAAGCCGGAACCCTGCGGATCCTAACTACTAACACCAGCCTTTCTGAATTACACAGGTGGGAACTCTTGCTGCAATATATCCTATGTTCCTGTAACTCCCTCTCACCTGCCCCCAGTCTCAACCTTTGTTAGTCAATTTTCCACACACATATCCCCTTCCCTGTTCCCACTCCAGCAGCACATAGCCTTCTATTCTATCAACACACCCACAGCCTTTTTATACTTCTCTCCTCCCCCCCCCCCCCCCCCAACACCATCCCTCTGCCTAATCTTCCATCTGCAACTAGCTACCCTACCCTCTTCTTAACACACCCCTGCATGCTACCACAAATAGCACTTCACTGTTCCCCACTGCTACCCTGCTGTCCCTCCCCCTCCCTGCCCCAGCCTCATCCTTACCCTGACCACCCACACTGCTTCTCCCACCATGTATTGTTGCTCGCAGTCTGGCCTCAGTGAGCAGAGACAGTGGACACGTGTCTGTGAGTTGTTTCCATGAGTGTGTGTGTGTGTGTGTGTGTGTGTGTGTGTGTGTGTGTGTGTCCGCATGTGCATGTCATCTATTTCAGAAGAAAGTCTTTTGTTATGACTGTCTGCAGCTCATATGGTGAGTAGTAACTCATATAGTGAGCAGCAATCTATCCTTTTCATAATATTGTCACAATATTATTTTTCTCAGATTTTACTATCTGTGGAATAACTCCCTATGGCAACTGGTCCCTCAGTTCATAATTCAATATAAACTAAATTAATGATGCACAAAAAGGGAACAATACACTAACGAAGTCATTGACCTATAAACAACTAAATGTTTTGCTAGTTACTATGTGCTTGTTTGACTACTGCAAAGTTGATAAACAGACAAATTCACTCACTCATTTTGGTCACCTAATGCAAAGCAAGATGAAGTACTACACAATATTGTCCTTCTGATAATCATCAATTGCAACCATGAATAACTCTTTCAGTGCAATCACCTAGTCCAACAAAACATTATCACACTGCAAGCACAGTCAACAACTGGCCACCAGGTCAGCTCATCTAGAATGTATAACTGTTTTTCTAACTTCAAATTAATTGTACTGGAAATTTTGGCCAATTCAAGATCATATAATACCAGGCAAAATGATAATTTTGTGCTTAGGTACAAAGGTAGCAAAGGAAATGAACATTAATTATTATTTTCATGAAGCACAAATGATAGAAATAATCTTTGATAATTCTGATAAGAGAAGTTTGAAAGAAACCAACTCACTTATCCTTGAATATACTGCATTTCTAGAAGATGAAGAAAGGTTCAAACTGCCAATAAAAATCCGCTATCTTTGGAAGATATTGAAATAATATTAATCAAACCAAAGGTTTCTGCATTCATGACTGGTAATAAAATTGAAATAATGAGCAACCAAACTGAAAACAAATAAATTTGACTTTGGAGCTGAAAGTCAGGTTACATCATATCTTATCATTAAGGAGAAGAAATAGATCATGTTCAAAAGCCTCTAGCTAGCAATGCTGTTTATCCCACAGACACCAGTCATTTTAACTAATAATGTTTACTATTCAGGATGGTTATCAACAAAGCTCTGCAATACAGAGGGTGGAATTTGGTCTCACTCATCCTGGATACTCATTGTCAATTTCGTTGACTCACTGATCTGGTACAGAATGAATGTTCATATCAAAGGTGTTCAAAAATTTTCAGATCAGTCCACTGAGCTGGTCAGTCAAAACAAATCCAATCTATTTCCTTCTGGGCATACCGTTGTGATCCAGTCATGCAGCAGTAGCCGACCAACGCAGATGCAGCAACAGGGAAGTAACTGATATTGTGACATTTACGAGTTCCTAACCAGGACCGAATTTTATTTTATCATATGTGTGCTTTAATAGTTTAGGTTCTTGAGTTTCTGCATGTAAATTTAATATCTAATAGCCGCAGTTGTCACATTTTCATTTGCATCAGAAAGTACACCGATTTTGTGATATATTACAAGTTTCTAATCAGAGGCAAATTATTTAGTTTCACCTGAGTGCTTTGGTAGTTACGTTTTTGAATATTTGCATATTACTAGACACAGTTTGTGCATTTCTGTCAGGGTCTAGAGTAGAGTTGTGCAGCACGTGCTGATAGCCTGTTTCTCTGCATAGTTTACTTTTCCACGGTCTTTAGTATGGACAGGGACTGCGCGTGTTGTGTGCACATGCGAGTCGAGTTGGTGACACTTCGCTCTCAGCTTCAGGCTGAGATGGCTTCAGTTACACAGCTTGAGGCTGCAGTGGATGGGTACCACTGTTGTGCGCCAGCCGTGGGGACCCAATGGACGTCCAGCATGTCAGAATCCTCTGATCGGTCCTCACCGGTGGCCAATCCAGTTACTGCTCGCACTGAGGCTGACCCTTCACCTGTGGTTGAGTGGGAGGTCGCCCCAGAGCAAAGCAGGTGGTGAAAGAGTTCCCAGGTGGCTGCACGTAAGGCCTCCCTGGTTTGTCTGACAAACAGGTTGGCTGACACTGTCACTGAGCCAGTGTCCTGTTTCAGAGGAAACCACTCAGCCTAAAAGACCCGGGCAATCACAGAGGGTGGGATTATTGGTAGCTGGGAGCTCCAACATTAGGCGCATTATGGGGCCCCTTAGGGACTTGGCTGACAATAAGGGTAAGAAAACCAATGTGCACTCCGTGTGCAAACCGGTTGGAGTCATTCCAGATGTGGAAAGGGTCCTCCCAGATGCCATGAAGAGCACAGGGTGCAGCCAACTGCAGGTGGTTGCTCATGTCGGTATCAATGATGTGTGTCACTTTGGATTAGAAGAGGTTCTCAGTGGTTTTGAGTGGCTAACAGAAGTGGTAAAGGCTGCCAGTCTTGCTTGCAAGATAAAAGCAAAGCTGACCATTTGCAGCATAGTCGACAGGACCGATTGTGGACCTCTGGTACAGAAATGAGGGGAGGGTCTGAATCAGAGGCTCAGACAGTTCTGCAACGGTGTAGGCTGCAGATTCCTCGACTTGCGCAAAAGGGTGGTTGGGTTTTCGGTTCCGCTGAATAGGTCAGGTGTCCACTATATGCAGGAGGTGGCTACACAGGTAGCAGGGGCTGTGTGGTGTGGACTGGGTGGTTTTTTTAGGTTAGAGGGTTTGGGAAAACACAAGAAGGGCTTCAGTCACAAAAGGTGCAGGCTGAACACAGGAAGAACATAGATACAGGAACCATTGGTATAACAGTTGTAAGTTGTTGTAGCTGGTGGCGTGTTTGTTGCTGTCAGAAGTAGTTTATCTTGTCGCAAAATTGAAGTAGATACTCCCTGTGAGTTAGTATGGGCAGAGGTCATTGTTCGCAACTGGAATAAAATAATAATTGGATCCTTTTACCAACCTCCCAATTCAGATGATACAGTTGCTGAGAGGTTGAAAGAAAACTTGAGTATGATTTCAAACACGTACCCAACTCATATGATAATAGTTGGTGGTGACTTTAATTTACCCTCGATATGTTGGTGAAAATACATGTTTAATTCCAGAGGTATGCATAAAATATCATCTGAAATTGTGCTAAATGCATTCTCTGAAAATTATTTCGAGCACTTAGTTCATGAGCCCACGCGAATAGTAAGCGGTTGTGAAAACACACTTGACCTCTTAGCAACAAATAATCCTTAGTTAATAACGAGCATCAAAACTGATTCAGGGATTAGTGAACACAGAGTTGTCATAGCAAGATTGAATATTGTAACCCCCAAATCCTCAAAAAATATGCCTATTCAAAAAAGCAGATAAAAATTCACTTGACTCCTTCCTAAGAGACTATCTCGACTCATTCCAAATTAATAATATAAGTGTAGACCAGATGTGGCTTAAATTCAAAGAGATAGTATCAGCAGCAATTGAGAGATTTATATTAACAAATGACGGAGCTGTTCCTCCTTGGTACATTGTTGCAGAAACAATGAAACAAACATACCAAATTTAAACAGATGCAAAATCCCCAAGATTGGCGACCTTTTACAGAAGCTCAAAATTTACTGCAGGATTCAATGTGAGATGCCTACAACAGATTCCACAATGAAACTTTGTCTCAAAACCTGGCAGAAAATCCAAAGACATTCTGGTCATATGTGAAGTATGTTAGCGGCAAGAAACAATCAATGCCATCTCTGCGTGATAGCAATGGAGATACTATCGAAGACAATACTGCCAAAGCAGAGTTACTAAACACAGCCTTCCAAAATGCGTTCACAAAAGAAAACGAAGTAAATATTCCAGAATTCGAATCGAGAACAGCTGCCAACATGAGTAACATAGAAGTAAATATCCTCGGAGTAGTGAAGCAACTTAAATCACTTAAGAAAAGCAAGACTTCTGGTCCAGACTGTATACCAATTAGGTTCCTTTCGGAGTATGCTGACGCATTAGCTCCATACTTAACAATCATATACAACCATCTGCTTGACGAAAGATCTGTACCCAAAGACTGGAAAGTTGCACAGGTCACACCAATATTCAAGAAAGGTAGTAGGAGTAACCCACTAAATTACAGGCTCATATCATTAACGTCAATATGCAGCAGGATTTTAGAACATATATTGTGTTCGAACATTATGAATTACCTTGAAGAAAATGGTCTATTGACACACAGTCAACATGGGTTTAGAAAACATAATTCCTGTGAAACACAACCAGCTCTTTATTCACATGAAGTGTTGAGTGCTGTTGACATGGGATTTCAGATCAATTCCGTACTTCTGGATTTCCGGAAGACTTTTGACACTGTACCTCACAAGCAGTTCGTAGTGAAATTGCGTGCTTATGGAATATCGTCTCAGTTATGTGACTGTATTTGTGATTTCCTGTCAGAGAGGTCACAGTTCGTAGTAATTGATGGAAAGTCATGAAGTAAAATAGAAGTGATTTCTGGCATTTCCCAAGGTAGTGTTATAGGCTCTTTGCAGTTCCTTATCTACATAAGCGGTTTTGAGAACAATCTGAGCAGCAGTCTCCGGTTGTTTGCAGATGACGCTGTCATTTATCAACTAATAAAGTCATCAGTAGATCAAAACAAACGGCAAAATGATTTAGTAAAGATATCTGAATGGTGTGAAAAGTGGCAGTTAACCCCAAATAACGAAAAGTGTGAGGTCATCCACATGAGTGCTAAAAGAAACTCGCTAAACTTTAAACTTCGTTACACAATAGATCACTCTAATCTAAAAGCCGTAAATTCCACTAAATACCTAGGTATTACAATTACAAACAACTTAAATTAGAAGGAACACATAGAAAATGTTGTGGGGAAGGCTAACCAAAGACTGCGTTTTATTGGCAAGACACTTAGAAAATGTAACAGACCTACTGAGGAGACTGCCTACGCTACACTTGTCTGTCCTCTTTTAGAATACTGCTGTGTGGTGTGGGATCCTTACCATATAGGACTGATGGAGTACATCAAAAAAGTTCAAAGAAAGGCAGCACATTTTGTATTATCGCAAAATATGGGAGAGAGTGTCACAGAAATGATACAGGATTTGGGCTGGAAATCATTAAAAGAAAGGCGATTTTCAAATTCGACGGAATCTTCTCATGAAATTCCAATCACCAACTTTCTCCTCCAAATGTGAAAATATTTTGTTGACACTGACCTACATAGGGAAGAACAATCACCACGATAAAATAAGGGAAATCAGAGCTCGTACAGAAAGATATAGGTGTTCATTCTTTCCACGCGCTATACGAGATTGGAATAATAGAGAATAGTGAAGGTGGTTCAATGAACCCTCTGCTAGGCACTTAAATGTGATTTGCAGAGTATCCATGTAGATGTAGGTGTAGATCCTTGCTTTGTGGAGATAAACATTATTTTTATGACATGGGTAAAGTATGATTCCCAACTATCGTCAAGTTATATGAAGTATTCTGCCATTTAAAGTATTTTCATAAACACTTACTTTCAGTTTGACAACCAAAAGTAATGGCTCAAGACAATACTAGAATATGGTCAGCACAGCATATGCAGGTACTACTATTTGCAGGAACCTGCCAGATCAGCAGAGACTGATCAGAGTACTACATTATGTACAACAGCATATAAACTTCTTCCATTGCTCTACAGAGGATCATTTGCACCTCTCTACAAATGGCTTCTCAGCAGCTGTACAATCATACAAATCTAATCTCTCAGTGGACTAATCTTTCAGTAACCTCTGTATCTGAGTTGTGATGGTTGTGATAGTTGACAAGACTAACCGATAATACACTCCTGGAAATTGAAATAAGAACACCGTGAATTCATTGTCCCAGGAAGGGGAAACTTCATTGACACATTCCTGGGGTCAGATACATCACATGATCACACTGACAGAACCACAGGCACATAGACACAGGCAACAGAGCATGCACAATGTCGGCACTAGTACAATGTATATCCACCTTTCGCAGCAATGCAGGCTGCTATTCTCCCATGGAGACGATCGTAGAGATGCTGGATGTAGTCCTGTGGAACGGCTTGCCATGCCATTTCCACCTGGCGCCTCAGTTGGACCAGCGTTCGTGCTGGACGTGCAGACCGCATGAGACGACGCTTCATCCAGTCCCAAACATGCTCAATGGCGGACAGATCCGGAGATCTTTCTGGCCAGGGTAGTTGACTTACACCTTCTAGAGCACGTTGGGTGGCACGGGATACATGCGGACATGCATTGTCCTGTTGGAACAGCAAGTTCCCTTGCCGATCTAGGAATGGTAGAACGATGGGTTCGATGACGGTTTCGATGTACCGTGCACTATTCAGTGTCCCCTCGACGATCACCAGTGGTGTACGGACAGTGTAGGAGATCGCTCCCCACACCATGATGCTGGGTGTTGGCCCTGTGTGCCTCGGTCGTATGCAGTCCTGATTGTGGCGCTCACCTGCACGGCGGCAAACACGCATATGACCATCATTGGCACCAAGGCAGAAGCGACTCTCATCGCTGAAGACGACACGTCTCCATTCGTCCCTCCATTCACACCTGTCGCGACACCACTGGAGGCGGGCTGCACGATGTTGGGGCGTGGGCGGAAGACGGCCTAACGGTGTGCGGGACCGTAGCCCAGCTTCATGGAGACGGTTGCGAATGGTCCTCGCCGATACCCCAGGAGCAACAGTGTCCCTAATTTGCTGGGAAGTGGCGGTGCGGTCCCCTACGGCACTGCGTAGGATCCTACGGTCTTGGCGTGCATCCGTGCGTCGCTGCGGTCCAGTCCCAGGTCGACGGGCACGTGCACCTTCCGCCGACCACTGGCGACAACATCGATGTACTGTGGAGACCTCACGCCCCATGTGTTTAGCAATTCGGCGGTACATCCACCCGGCCTCCCGCATGCCCACTATACGCCCTCGCTCAAAGTCCGTCAACTGCACATACGGTTCACGTCCACGCTGTCGCGGCATGCTACCAGTGTTAAAGACTGCGATGGAGCTCCGTATGCCACGGCAAACTGGCTGACACTTACGGCGGCGGTGCACAAATGCTGCGCAGCTAGCGCCATTCGACGGCCAACACCGCGGTTCCTGGTGTGTCCGCTGTGCTGTGCGTGTGATCATTGCTTGTACAGCCCTCTCGCAGTGTCCGGAGCAAGTATGGTGGGTCTGACACACCGGTGTCAATGTGTTCTTTTTTCCATTTCCAGGAGTGTATGTTCACACAGAATTTTGCAATTAGATTGACCCTATCACTTATTTCTTAATGCCATGGGGCAATATATGGGTTTAATGCTCTACTGCTTTTCTATTCCATAATAACAATGGATCTAGGCACATGTCTCACCTATGCTCAAACTTCTGGAATCCTTCAATTGCCATCCATTTGAATTCACACAACAGTCTTTGTTGTGTTGGTGTAGTAAAATACAAGTATATGCCATCAGTGCAAAACTAGCTCAAGCTAGTTTTGCACTGATGCTATGAAGATTTCATTTGGTGGAATGTCTGGAGAATATTTCAAACAATTTGTTTCAAATCAAGGGCATTTCAAGTGGTGGAAAAGCAAGTAACAAATAGTGGTTACTGATAAGTGAGTTTTCTAGTAAATAGAGTTGCTTTAGCTTTTGGGGGTGGAGAGTAACTTCTCTTAATTCTACTGATAACATCCTAACACAAGCTCCAATTTTACACCTTAATGCTCTTAATTTTATCTCTTACTGTCAGAGTTTTTCAATTTGTTTGAAATTAAATTTTTTGTTGAACATGAGAATCAAAAGCAAAAAAACAACCATAGATGAACTTATATAAAGACTAGCCAAAACACTTAATTAGCATAAATGTTTGTTGGGAAATTTTCTCAGGTAGTGAAGTCAAAGGTAAAGAAGTATTTGTTCTACAAAAAGAATACTACCTTTTTTGTGCAAAGTAAATAACTGAACATAATGTAACTTTTTTCTTAAGAAGGTATTTAGCTTTTTATATTTCCAAATCAATAAACCAGGAAATGCCATATTTTATTAAAATAATTATTTAGCACTAAAACACCAGCAATTTACACACAGTATGTACAGGATTTCAGTGTTAGCTTAAATTGCTCACCACATGAAATAAGTAGCAGCAGAAAAGTGATGTCAGATGATGATCCTATTGTGGTGTGTATACTACATTACAAAATATCACTACACTTATTACCATTGCTTTCTTTTCTTTGCTGGAACAGAAGGGAACAATATTTGTCATTTACTTATTAATTTTTATTTCATTGTCATACTTATGAGTCTTTCTGCCTTTATATCTAATTTTCTTCTTTCCAGTTACTTCGAATCAAATTTCAGTTTTACACCTACACATGCATGCTACATTCACTTCCCATTTCAATCACAATTATCATTCAGGAAGAATGATACCTATATGTTACTATAGATGCCTTAATTTCTCTTATTTTGTCACTATTGTGTCTACCTGATTCATATAAAGAATGGAGATATCTGTTCTTGGAAATTTTCATGAAAATACTTCCTCAAAATTTTAAGAAAATTTCTTGATGTCATTCTTGTAGTGAAGCCTATGAAGATTACCGAACATCTGTGCTATCCTGTATTATCAGTAACAATGTGCTTCATGGATCCAGACTGAATGATCATGCTGTAACTTTCTTCCTTCAGAGATAAGCTGCATCATCGCAGAATCCTCCTTTCTTGTGTCATCTCATGCCACCATTTGAGTGTCGTCTTTATTTCTAATGATTAAGTCTTATTGGTCTCAATTTGAGAGCTGATATCCTACAGACTGAAGTCACAAACTTTCTTCTTTTAGCTAACATCCACTTCCAAACTTTCTCATCTTTTCCATCAGTTCTTTTCTTTGTAGTTCCCTATGCCAGCTTAGCACCACTTTCTTTTCTTTTGCTCAGCTACTCCTCTTTATTTTTTACCATTATGTACCTAATGTCACTTAAGGTATATTACCTTATGATAAAATAATGCATAACAGCAATTTGGTTGCATTACAAAATTCTGCAAAAAATCTTCTGTTCATAAGGGGGGAAATATAACAAGAAATGTTTCACAAACACTGATGTATTTGACAAAACACTTAAACACCTTCAAAAATGGTATCTATCAGACATAATACACTTACCCCAACATATTTTCAATTGATGGAAACAGTTTTTAAACTCATCAGAAGCTATGCTGTTTAGTGCTTAGAAAACTGCCTGGCCCTTAATGCTGTACGCACAGAGGCATTGCCACAGTGTGGGGTGTTTTTCTCACTGCTTCATGTAATCATTTTAGCACTGCAAGGAAGTAATGTCAGTTAACTGTGGTACCCTGGGGAGCAAATTCATGGTGGATGATTCCCTTGCTGTCAAAAAACAAACCAACATTGTCCTCAAATTGTATCATACTTGCCTTGCTTTATTAGGTCTTGATGATGAAGAAGTCTTTTATTGGCAGGACTGTTGCTTGGTATCTGGATCATGACCATAATGCCATGATTTGTCATCTGTGATGTCGTTTTCATCAAAATCGTATCACTTTCTGGCTGTTCATTCAATTCCCAGCATACATGCAAATGCTTGGTTCTCTGGTTGTCAGAAAGCACAGTGCAATTAATTTTGCTGCAATATATTTTACCTTTGGATCTTCAGTCAAAAATCATTAGCACAAATCCCAATGAATCCCAGGATATTCCAGTCATTTCCACCACTTCATCACCTGTTCTATGAGGATCAAACAGGATCACAACATGGCGTTTTTGCAATGTTTTCATCTGTTGTGGAAATCCAGGGATGTCCTGGCTGTGATTTGTCTTCAATTGATAGTTGAGCACTTTTCAAATGAGAAAACAACTTGTAAACTCTCACTTGGCTTAAAGCTTCCTCCCCATAAGCCATCCATATCATTGCAACAGTTTCTACTGGTGATTTCCCCAACAAGAAGCAGCACCTGATGTTAGGACATTGGTACTTAATGACTGCCATTGAAAAATTGCCAACCACATGGAAGACTGCTTACAAAAACAGTTACACTGACAACAATCATGTTTTCACACTGATGCCACTGATGCACTGGTAAAACATGATGTCCAATGAAGAAATATAGTGGCATAATCTGAAATTATTGTTCTGTCAACTAGTAGAGAAAAATTCTTGTTAATTTTGGTACCACTCTCAGATTTTGCTACTTTGCTTCTTCAGTTATACAGGAATGTTAAAATAAGCAAAAATATCATTATGGAAGATAAATATCTTACCTCATAGATGCAGATCTCATGATCCATCCCACAGGCCAACAAACTGCCAGAGTGACTGAAGGAGAGAGAAAGACATCCACTCTGGGTTGTGGGACCAAACATTGATACACAATGATTTGGCACTTTGCATGACTGGAAAGGCAGTCGTGACCACTGAATTTTTTCTACAGTTGCCTGTGGATAACATTCACTTTTTTTACACAGACAAGACTTGGACAGGTCATTCAAAATACTGGGCAAACTTAATACATGACAAATCACTGAAAAATTTTGACCTGTTAAGAGTAGAAACTTAAAATTAGACAACAGAACATATCTTAAACAACTCAGAACATATCTTGTAGTGTTGGACCTATACATCCATCATCCCATCATTAAGGGGAACATTGATGGATGCAGAAAAAGCCATGACACATATTAGCACAGAGAACTACCCATCATGAACTGCTTCTTTATGTCATATTATTGATTAAATGTCAACACCAAAATCTAATAGTCATTAGTGACATTAGCTTTATTATATTAAAAAGTCTCCAAATGACTATATATCACAACAGACAGAAATACCACCCTTCCAGAAAAAGTTGGTGTTTCTTCATTATATTCTCACTTGTGGTTTACCTCTAACTGTTTACCTCACATCAATGTATGTATAAGGAATGTTCAACTGTAAAGGTACAAAACATGTACAAATCATCATAACAACCAAACCAGTTGAAATTTGCATATGCCACTTTGGGATACCATAGTGAGACATTTAGGCAATGGAAGCATGCACTGTCACCTCCCTCTCAAAAATTCAAAGCTCTGTCCTAAGGCATCCAAGGTGGTGCTCACTGTCTTTTTCAATGTCCGAGGTCCAATACTCATTGAATTCTCTGAGCATGGAAAAACTCATTAACAGTGATGTGTGTTGTGAGACAATCTGTAGGCTATGCAAGACCATCAAGAGTAAACATCCTGCACTGTTCATGGAGGGAATGATTCTGAACCACAATAATGTGTATTCACACATCTCCAAGGTCACACAAAGTGTAATAGCCAAGTTCAAGTGCGAGCAGCTTGAGCATCCACCCTAAGGCCTGGATATGTCATCCTGTGACTTCCATGTGTTTGGTCCATTTAAAAATCACCTCAAAGGGAAGTGCTTCAGCTTGAACAATGAACTAAAGAACACACTGGAGGACAAGCTCCTGTCACAATCACAGCCTGTTCTGGGAACAGGGAATCCTTCAGCTCACGAAACAGTGGGATAATTGTGCTCATGTTTCTGGTGATTATTTTTGAATGAAAACTTCAATTATAGCCACAGTGTTGTCTTGCACCTATTATTTTGAACACTCCTCATATATTTATTGATTTATTGGCAACTTTTATCTACAATAACACTCTGCACTACATATATTGGACAAAGCAATACAGGCAAAGGTCAGTATTAGTGTAGCTTATATTAAGGTTTTTGTTAAATTTGTTGTTAATTTTATAAATATCATCAATTCATCTCAAACCACTTTATTTTTTATTGTTTGACCTTATTTCAAAAAATAAAACTGTTTCTATAATGCAAATGGAAAAATGGGTTAATTAATGTTGTAAAGGCAGGCTTCCATCACCCACCAGGAACTCAGGGATGTACAATGGCCCAGATCAAATCTGCCTCATGGATTATCGATGAGGGCTGGTTTGCCAGCTAGCTTGGACATTGTTTGCAGACTGTCTCCCAATCTGACTAGGTTGTTGCTTCACTGGTATAAAAGCCCCACCTCAGTAACATAATTTTCAAACAGTTTGAAAACATTCTGACACTTTCACATGGGATAATTCTAGATACAGATAGATGGGGTAGGTAAAATCTGTACTGGGGAGGGGTGGTAACAGTAAGGTCATCTGGCCAACCTCCAATACTAACAATGCCAAATCCAGAATAATATACTAATCCCATGAAGATGTGGGATAATGCCAGGAAAAAGAAGTAAAAAGAAGAGAGGCAGGTTTAGATCATCATCATCATCATCATCATCATCATCATCATCATATTCACTACCATCACCATCATGAACATCACCAAAATTATCACCTGTTATTTTGTATCTACTGCAGATTTCGGTCTTCAGCTGTATGTGTCCATTTTAATCTTGCATGTTTTTCTAATGTCACACACCTACCTTTCTTTAGTTGTCTACCCAGACATGTTTTATCTCTTGGAATCTATGAAGAAATTGGTTCCTCTACTATCCATTCACTTTGTTACATGTCCTGTCCAACTCCATTCCATTTTCATGATTGTCATAATTGCTTCTTCGATTGCAGTATGTTTTCTCACCCATTTGTTTGTTTTTCTGTCTCTGCTAATAATTTCCAACATACCTCTCCTCATTGCTCACTGAACAGTCCTTATTTCCAAATTGTTTTTCCATTAAAAGTCCATGTCTCATTCTGAAAGTCCATGTTTGAATGATTGCCTTTCCTTACTTCCATTTGGTGTTCCAGCTGTCCTCTTCTGGAGTATAAATACACTGAATGAGGCCAGAGGATTTCCTCATAACTTTGTACAAACTGAGGTGAAAGTTAGCTGTGTGCCTGTCTTGCCTAATTTAATGCATTCATCATGCTGTTCATAGTAGCTTAGCAGCATTCCCATTTTCTTATTTATTATCAGACCTGCTCCTGCATAGCCCCATTTTATTTTATGTTCATAAACCCATATTGAACTGAAAGAATGTCTTGTTCTTCTTTCCATCACATTTCATTAGTTAGCACTATGTTTAACCTATTAATCCCATTCAACCTATTCATTTCTCTTTTCAAATCCTCCTATCTATCATCTTGATTAAGAGATGTAACAGTCCACATTCCAATCCATAGAGTATCAGTTTTGTTTCTCGCGATTATTACACCCAGAAATTCATACAAATGTCTCTCTTTCATCTGGAAGACTTTGTAATTTTTTAACCATAGGATCCATCATCATGAAGTCATGCAGCAGGGCTGCATGTACCTGACAAATATAATGACTGTTGTGTCTCCTTGTTTTCAGCTCCTCATAGAACCAACAGAGCAAAGCCATGTTGGCTAATGTGACAAGGCCAGATCAGTCAATCATTCATACTGTTGCCCCTGCAACTACAGTAGAGGCATACAATCACCAAACTGGTGTGTCTACAAGCACCAAAAGGCAAAGTCTCTGGTTTGGTTATGTTGAAGAGTTTGGTGACATAATGAATCAGATTAGGTTTGTCAACCAACTTTTTTACCCCATACAAACTGCTGCTTGTGAAAAAAACCAGCAGAAGTCTGAGAGCACCAAATGACGGCAACCAAGGTGCTACACAAAAAGCCCATTCAGTAGTAGATACGAGTCATGACAATAAAGAAACCAGACTCATCCTCTAACTCTGAAATGTTATCCCCTTCAATGTAGTCCCCTCTTCAGTTTCTGCACCACTCCATGCAAATTTTCCAGTTGAAAGTAGTACTACAAGTCATTCTCTTTCATGCTGTTGAAGAGGCTCATTGTTTTTTCCTTCACTGTATCCATGGACACAAACCTGGTTCCTTTGAGCACAGACTTCTGTTTTGGGAAGAGAAAGAAATCCCATGGTGCTAGGTCAGGTGAATATGACGGATATTCCATCACTGGAGTCTTGTTTTTTGCCAAAAGCCTCTTCAAAGACATTGCATTATGTGCTAGGGCGTTGTTCTGATGAAGAATCCATGAGCGAATCTTCCATGTATCTGGTCTTCTTCACTGCAAAAGTTCACAGAGGATCTACAGAACAGTTACATAATAAGCTTGTTTGACAGTCTGACCTCCAGGCATCCAATCAATGTAGTTAATCACTCAGATATCAAAGTAATGTATCATCACTGCTTTGAATTTTGATTTGCTCATGTGCCTCCTTCTTCCTAGGAGACTGAAGGCTTGGGTTGTCACTCAGTCTCTGGATCACATTGGAATAACCACGTTTACTTTGCTGCGTTAATCAGGATCATTTTCAATGTTTTCAAGACTGTTAGCTCAACAGTCCACTCAATGTTGCTGTTGCTTCTTTGTGAGGATTCTTGACACCACTTTAGCACAAACCTTTGTCATGCCAAGATCATGATGTAAAATCTGTCTAACAGTTTCCTTACTGATGCAGGCATGTTCTAAAATTGCTTGAATTCTTGGACAGTGATTTTATAGAACATTTCTACTGAACTTCTCCACATTCTCTTCAGTTTCTGAAGTGGAAGAAGGACCCAATTTCAGATCATCTCAGACATCTTCCATACAGTCCTTAAACCTCTTAACCCATTCAAAAACCTGTATATGAGATATACACTGATCATCGTAAGTTTGTTTCAAGAAACTGTAAGTTTTGTGAGGAATTTGATGTCAACATGTTGTCCCACTTTAGAGTGTAGCATAATTCCAATGGAACTCAGGCACATGACCCATTTCTAAGAAGGCTTACATCCAGACTAACCACCACAGAAACATTAAATTTTGTATATGTGTCAGGGAGAGTTCAAAGATTATTCGCCCACTTTTCTCTTTGTCATTGACAAATCTGGAAATGTGCACAACAACCAGTCCAGTTTCTTTATAGTCACACCTTGTAGTAATTACAAAACATGTTCAACTCATGATATGAGCTCTGAGTCCTACTTTAATGGTTGATCAGAGGCCATGCAAGACAGCATAAGGCTATCTACCATCTTCTAGACTGACCCCTAAGTAGCCAGCATTGGCATGCTGTAGTGCTGGTACAGTGTAGACAAGTGTGTGTCTTTTTTCTCTAATAGTTAGCTCTCAGGTTTTTTTATGTGCCCATCTACAGCTTGATCCCTAGCCCTCAACTACTCGAGTGAGATGATACCTTTATTCCTTTCATTATTTATAGATCAAGTATATAAACACACTTTAAATATGAAATCTAACTTAATAAACTATGTCTCCTTCATTCATAAACCCACTAGGCTTCCCTTTATTATTTAATTTATTACTTCATCTCCCCATATGAAATAACAATTTTATGATCTGAAACAATAATTACACAAAAATTTAAAATGTTACAACACAGTAGTCAGTTTCAAAATGAAGATAGTAAGTATCATAGGAAGCAAATCACTAAGCATTCACGACTGAAGACTTGAATGTTTATTGTATCATATCAGCACAGACCAGTGGCAGATAAACCAGTACCCCACATCAGCATAGTGTTAAATTAAGTGCTAGAAGGCCAAAAATTAACTACATTTAACTACATTTAACAGGATAACTACATTTAACAGGTTCAAATGTTAACATTCACTTGACACAATGTTTACGTTCAATATCATATTTTCTTGATATGTGCCAGATGACAAGTGGAACATGACAACACAACTAAGGTGACAGACTATCTAAAACACCTCTTAAGCCAGTTGCAACTGTGTAAATGTACAGTGAGGAATCCCTGAGCAAGGTAACATTTGCACAAATGTCTCTTAGATACAGGCTATACCAAAGAGGGCAGAACTCTTCAGTTACATGATCAAATGTGAAAACCAAACAATGCATACAAGTGATAACAAAACAATTACTTTATCAACCTCTAATTAGGACCCATAACTGCATAAAAATGTTTATAATACAAGAATACTTACACTTTCCTGATGTGATTGTTGTTTCTTAGGCTCAGATTCTTGGCTCAGTTGTACACTGCTGGAAATTTCAGGCTGTAAGGCAACATGAGAACGTAAAGAAGGTGGTAAATTTCTAGGTTCTGTTATACCTTTCACCATAACATAAAGTGATGATGGATACAGTTTCCATGAACCATTCTTCCACCATCTGTATGCCTGAAAGAATATTCATTTCTTAATTGTGTGTCCACTTTAGTATTAACAGAAAGTTAGAGTTGCATTTACTACTTCATTTGAGTTACTAACATTTACTTGTAAGCATTAAAATTGCAACAGGACAAAGACAACATGCAAAACATGCAGTTCACTTCATGCCAATTTTTTAATGTGCAAATGATTATGATTTCAACTGCACAAAGTAGGTAAGAATAACACCGCCTACAATCTGTATACAGCGTGTTACAAAAAGGTATGGCCAAACTTTCAGGAAACATTCCTCACACACAAATAAAGAAAAGATGTTATGTGGACATGTGTCCGGAAACGCTTAATTTCCATGTTAGAGCTCATTTTGGTTTCGTCCACCTACGCTCAATGGAGCACGTTATCATGATTTCATACAGGATACTCTACCTGTGCTGCTAGAACATGTGTGTTACAAGTACGACACAACATGTGGTTCATGCACGATGGAGCTCCTGCACATTTCAGTCAAAGTGTTCGCACACTTCTCAACAACAGATTCGGTGACTGATGGATTGGTAGAGGCGGACCAATTCCATGGTCTCCACGCTCTCCTGACCTCAACCCTCTTGACTTTCATTTATGGGGGCATTTGAAAGCTCTTGCCTATGCAACCCTGGTACCAAATGTAGAGACTCTCCGTGCTCATATTGTGGACGGCTGTGATACAATACACCATTCTCCAGGGCTGCATCAGTGCATCAGGGATTCCATGCGATGGAGGGTGGATGCATGTATCCTCTCTAACGGAGGACATTTTGAACATTTCCTGTAACAAAGTGTTTGAAGTCACGCTGGTATGTTCTGTTGCTGTGTGTTTGCATTCCGTGATTAATGTGATTTGAAGAGAAGTAATAAAATTAGCTCTAACATGGAAAGTAAGCGTTTCCGGACACATGTCCACATAACGCACTTTCTTTCTTTGTGTGTGAGGAATGTTTCCTGAAAGTTTGGCCGTACCTTTTTGTAACACCCTGTATAAGGAGAGATTTCTCAGTTTGGGTCTCATCATGAAAATGCATTGGAATGTTGGTTACTTGTGGGAATATTGTGCTATGACTTCTGTAAGCAGGAGGAACACCTACCACCATGTGTCTGAATTTGACAGCAGCAGGATCATGACCTACTGGGAACACAGTTATTATTCCATAATATTGTCGCTGATGTAGATCAGGCTCCCAAAAATGTGAATACAGAATCAACAGATTCAGGAGGGCTATACTCAGCACCGTACAAAATCACAGTGGTCCTCCACAAGAAGTGCCCAAGGGAAGAGACATACTGTTCACTCGGTCATGCAGATTCACACAGTCACATCACATCCACTGAGAAAGAAAAGACGAAGGACAAGTATCCACACAGACAGTGCAACAACATTTAGAGCACCACATAGTGTCAGGGTAGTGAAAACTGTGACAATTACCCCTTCATGAGACAACAGGCAGAGGCTCACCAATAGTGGTTCATCCAACGACAGCACCATGCACAGGAGCGGCAACATCCTATCTTTTCAGTCGAGTCTCAGTTCTGTGTACAGCACCATGATGGACATATCTGTGTATGAAGGTTACACAGAGAAATAACATTGCTGGATTGCATTCATCATTGTCACTCTGTCCTATCACCTGGCACAATGTTTTGGATGTGCAGTTGTAGTGGTTATAAAAGCAATAATTGTGCTACCAACAATTGTTTTTTTGCTCTTGAACTAACACATGTGACTGAATGAATTACAAACTGAAAGAATCAGAAGCACTCTTCCTTGGTTTCAGAATGAATGGTTGGTTATTACAATTTGGCTATACTGCCATCTAGGAATCAATTAGTCACATTTGTCAAATCACAAATGTTCAATAATTAAAATATGCAGTTAGGATTATGAAGTGAATAACAATTAATGCTCACAAGTCACAGTATTTTTTTATTTAAATAAAACTGAATTTATTAATCTATTTTCCCTCAACATGAAATCAACATAACAACTGGGTGAAATAAAATAAAAGAAAACCACCAAAGTATCTCACTACTGCCTTAATTAAGTTTCAATAAAATTCTCAGAAATAGTTCAAAATTCATTCAGCATATACTTTAAAATTAAAGTTCCACATTGACCAACCAAATAAAACCACTCATTCAGTTCACGCACTAAATTAACAACAGAAATTTTTTTAGAATTCTGTCCTGTTCACTTAGTGTGACTTATTATTAGTCTGCTTGCTAGGTCAACTCACTGAAATATTTATAAGTGTTTGATGCAAACACATGAAAAATACTAATCATATAGTTAGTTGTCCTAAATTTTTTGCTGCACCTATGCACGTGTTCACAGTTCTGCCTCTAGCAAATGAATTACCCGTGATCAAAATTGCAACTGCTTATTTAAGTACTCGCAGTGTTATGAGTCAAAGCAACATCCTTCCAATTATAAAACTATTTATTTTACAGTACACATATGTGTGATATATTAGTTGGCAATTAGATTTACTCTGCTTTCCACTGTTGCACTTGGTTTACTGCTAAGGTCATTTGTTTGTTCAACAATTAGCATTTTGTTAGTGTAATCATTACTTTCAGATATTTTTTGTTAATAAATAAAAACTAATAAAACTGAGTTCATTTATACATCAATATCTAAGACTACTTTGTTATGCTGTAAGTATTTTCATTGATTCGAAAATTATTTTACTGAAATATCACTCTTTTGTGTATGAAAGCTTATTCTGCCCTGCAGTTTAAAATACATAATGTTTATAAAAATCTCTTATTGTCTTCTGATAGAGCACTATGAGCCATATCCATGGATACTTAATTTATGAAAAATGCACAATGCATTGTTGAGATATTAATTTTTTAAGTTCATTTTAATCATAAAACCTTTGACATTGAATAATTTAAAAACTACTTGCTTAATCAAATGCATACTTTCACTGATGCAGTTATCTTACTTTTCTCTTTGTAATGGTGTTCTGACTTTTCTGCATCTACTCTGGTCCAGTTATAAGTTTATTTAGTGCCTATACTGGTCACTCAGTTCAACCGTGGCCAGTACTCCTTCCGTAGTTTGCACCAATGGCTGAGCATCCCTAGATTTTCCCAGATCAAGCACCACAGCCTGAGTTTACATCCCCCCCACCTCTCCTAAAGATGTGATACTTCTCGTAGTCTCAATGTCTGCCATCTACTGATCATCCGGTCACACTCATTCAGTCACTTCAGAGCTTATTTGAGCATGACTGGCATGCCTCCTTAGCTGTCAAAACACACACGCACTCGCAGCCACACCTCCCTCTCCCATCAGAACAGAATGTGCATGCACAGCCACATCTCCCTTTTAATGACTGTGTTGACATTTATAGGGCTGCAATCTCACATGTGCAATTGTGTACACAACACGATCACACCTGTTTCACATACTCAGTAATTTGAACAGCTGGTGTTATATTGTATTTCTGACATGTTAAGGCCAGTTGTTTTGCCCTATCTTCAAGGTATATGCAACATTATCTTTCAAAAGACAATGCAAGACTCCTGTTGCTTGTGCTGTCTTGACCTGCCTCAATATGGAGGGATCTCAACTGTTGTTCTAGTCAGCATATTCTCCATTGAAAACATTTGGTCATGTGCTGATGATTGACTGGCATTCCACCACAATGTAGGCACTACAACTGATGGACTCTGGCAAGGAGTTGAAACCGTATGGACTGGTGTGCCTATATCTGTCATCCAAGCTCAGTTCAACTACACTCCTGGAAATTGAAATAAGAACACCGTGAATTCATTGTCCCAGGAAGGGGAAACTTTATTGACACATTCATGGGGTCAGATACATCACATGATCACACTGACAGAACCACAGGCACATAGACACAGGCAACAGAGCATGCACAATGTCGGCACTAGTACAGTGTATATCCACCTTTCGCAGCAATGCAGACTGCTATTCTCCCATGGAGACGATCGTAGAGATGCTGGATGTAGTCCTGTGGAACGGCTTGCCACGCCATTTCCACCTGGCACCTCAGTTGGACCAGCGTTCGTGCTGGACGTGCAGACCACGTGAGACGACGCTTCATCCAGTCCCAAACATGCTCAATGGGAGACAGATCCGGAGATCTTGCTGGCCAGGGTAGTTGACTTACACCTTCTAGAGCACGTTGGGTGGCACGGGATACATGCGGACGTGCATTGTACTGTTGGAACAGCAAGTTCCCTTGCCGGTCTAGGAATGGTAGAACGATGGGTTCGATGACGGTTTGGATGTACCGTGCACTATTCAGTGTCCCCTTGACGATCACCAGTGGTGTACAGCCAGTGTAGGAGATCGCTCCCCACACCATGATGCCGGGTGTTGGCCCTGTGTGCCTCGGTCGTATGCAGTCCTGATTGTGGCGCTCACCTGCACGGCGCCAAACACGCATACGACCATCATTGGCACCAAGGCAGAAGCGACTCTCATCGCTGAAGACGACACGTCTCCATTCGTCCCTCCATTTATGCCTGTCGCGACATCACTGGAGGCGGGCTGCACGATGTTGGGGCGTGAGCGGAAGGCGGTCTAACGGTGTGCGGGACCGTAGCCCAGCTTCATGGAGACGGTTGCGAATGGTCCTCGCCGATACCCCAGGAGCAACAGTGTCCCTAATTTGCTGAGAAGTGGCGGTGCGGTCCCCTATGGCACTGCGTAGGATCCTACGGTCTTGGCGTGCATCCGTGCGTCGCTGCGGTCCGGTCCCAGGTCGACGGGCACGTGCACCTTCCGCCGACCACTGGCGACAACATCGATGTACTGTGGAGACCTCACGCCCCACGTGTTGAGCAATTCGGCGGTACGTCCACCCGGCCTCCCGCATGCCCACTATACGCCCTCGCTCAAAGTCCGTCAACTGCACATACGGTTCACGTCCACGCTGTCGCGGCATGCTACCAGTGTTAAAGACTGCGATGGAGCTCCGTATGCCACGGCAAACTGGCTGACACTGACGGCGGCGGTGCACAAATGCTGCGCAGCTAGCGCCATTCGACGGCCAACACCGCGGTTCCTGGTGTGTCCGCTGTGCCGTGCGTGTGATCATTGCTTGTACAGCCCTCTCGCAGTGTCCGGAGCAAGTATGGTGGGTCTGACACACCGGTGTCAATGTGTTCTTTTTTCCATTTCCAGGAGTGTATATACCCAAATGAATTTAATCCATTATTGTTGCTATCTGTGGCACCTCTTGGTGGTATACAAGTTGTATGTACATATATATGTATTAAACCTGGGACCTAGTAAAGACAGAGAGGCTTTGTCCTGCCATAGCCCTCAGTGGTTCACAACCCCACAACAGGCTACAGCATTCCACCCACCCCACCACCGCCCCACACTGAACCCAGGGTTATTGTGTGGTTCAGCCCCCAGTGGACCCCCCTCCCCGGGAACATCTCATACCAGATGAGTGTAACCCCAAATGTTTGCATGGTAGAATAATTATGGAGCACGCATGTGTGGAAATGATGCTTGTGCAGCAATCACCAACACAGTGTAGCTGAGGCAGAATAAGGAAGGAGAACCAGCCTCCATTCACTAAGGTAGATGGAAAACCACATTAAAAACCATCCATAGGTTGGCCGGCACATCGGACCTTGACACTAATCCACCAGGCAGATTTGTGCCAGGGTACTCAATAAGTAATGTAGTACTTTCTTTCTGAATGCAGGTTGGTTTTATTCAGAATTCTAATACACTGTATTACTCTCTACTCTTATGGCCACAAAATTCTATATTTCAACATAATCTCTGTTCAATGTAATGGCCATACACCAACTTAATGGAAGGGCCTGGATGATCAGGTGGTAGCACTTTACTGATCAAAATCCCTCAATAACTTGCCTCATAAAGCACTAGCAATTCCACAGAGATGGTCCTTTGTTGCTCTTTATGGCCTTCTGTTAGGCAGCAAGGAACCCAGCAGGCACACACCTAGGAGTACCCTAACTGGTTGACCAGTGTGTCAATACTACTGATAGAGACATCCAATTGTGGAGTGAGGTGTTTGATTGTAATTCATTGATCAACTCAAATGTATGTGCTTCCTTGCATGTTAGAATGCTGCAGAAGTCACAGCTGTGTGTGGCTCAGCAGCATGCAAGACACTGGTCAGGTCTGTGTGACCTGGTTGTGAAGATGACAGACATTTCACCCAACAACTCACCATGCTTTTGTTCACTGCCAGCTCTCCGTAGACATGCTGTAAGCACCTTTGAATATCTGGTTTCCCACCAAAAGAAACTCAGTGACAGCTCTCTACTTCATATGCGCCTTCATTATAGAAGCCATTTTGAAGGCTATATATAATGCTGCCACTTATCAGAATTTCATGAAAGTGTAGGGGCTAAAGTGGGAATACACCATGTCACAAAATGAATCCCACATTTTTTCAACGGCAATTGGCTGATGCAAAAAAATGTGTTGCACGCACTATATTGTTTATGCATAGTACATTTTTGCCAGCTGTACGGATAAAATGATCAAAAAAGAACACAGGAATATTGACAACTTCTACAGGAAACAATATCTATCATCTCATGAATAAAAATCTAAAAACCTAACAAAATTTGCAAGAAGTCTGTCAGGTGAAACAATTATTTGCATAATTTTATGATAAAAAGTTTTCCTCAATGTGTACGGTTTTACTGTATTTACGTAGTCAATCTATAATGTATACTGTATCTGTTTGTAAATATTATGTTTCAGTAGACTTTGAAATTTATAACACACACAATTTTCCCAGTTACTGTTTGACTCGTATGATATTTACCATATTTTTACTTTGTGGTTGCAAAAAAATTCATTTATTGACATTCAGATTCGTTCTTCAAAAATAGTCACATATACTAATACATTATTCGGTTCAAATTTACATGATGAAACAGATATCTAGTCTCATACAATTAGTATGTTTTGAAACATATCATAAAGTGAGAAACTGCTTATTTATGAGTTTTACTGAGAAAAGTGCCACTAGAAATGTATTACTAACTAGAATGGCTCCTTGTATAGGTCCATTTAGGTCCACATTTTTTTTATTTTCTTTACTTACTCATACACTGTCCAGTCATATTAATGTGACCACTCGTTAGAAGCTTGAATAACCACATTTTGCAGCATGGACAACTGCAAGACATCAAGACATACTGCATGAGAGTCATTAAGGTTCTGGAAAGTACCGCTAGGACGCAGAGCCATACCAACTCCAGTACTGTGACCAGCTGTGTTAGGTTTCACAATTGAAGATCTGTGGCACAAACAGCCCATCAGTCAACTGAGTTTAAATCCGGAGGGGGGGGGGGGGGGGGGGGGGGTTGCTTCAATGACCATCTGGTCGGTGGAGCACAAAAAGTGATTCAGCCAAAAAGGTCACCTGTCACCACCCTTTGGAAAGCCAGTTGTGGTGTGCAAAGTTCAGCATTCATCACTGATGATCAGCAAGCAGCATGGGTGCATGAATGAGGTACCTGCTACAGAAGTCCGTATGTAGTGACATTTGGTGAATGGTCATTATATTTTAACAACAGTGGCATGCAAACAGTTTACAAACTTTCCATTTTGGAATTACTTCCATGTTTGATCCAAATGCTAATGATCATGACCTTTTGGACATCAGAAAAATTGCATCATTTCCACAGTACAACAACGACTGAACCGTTTTTCACATCTGGCCAACACACTATATATCCACCACTGCAGTGCTGCCACCTGCTACCTGTGAATGCTTATTGCATGTTGGCATCAAACATAGATGGTGCTCACATGAATGTGGCTGGACCATATGTATAATGACAACAACATCACTGAACATTAAAATCTAACCTCTCTTCCTTTTAATTTATACAGAAACCTCCAATAGCTATTAATTCATGCACACTGTTGGATCTTAGGTCAATTAAATGCCAAGTTAAACAGAAGAAACAGACATCTATAACATCCTAAACATTCCTGAAAATACAACAGATGACACAGATGCACATTTAACACTTCATAACAAGTCAGAGGAAGGTAATGGCAAACAACCTCACCTAGGACCTTGTCTTGAGTGGCAATGCAGGTGTCCTTCACTAGCTCCCCCTACAGTCATTCCCTCAGTATGGGACTATTTATTATTAATGTAAGTATGTGAGTACTTAAAACAACTTTATTAAAGTTATTTATGGAACACGAGATGTGAGTGACTCAGTGAGTGAGTTATATGCAATAAGTGTATGCAGCACAACAACATGTGAACTAAGAGAAAAAACGTGTTAAATGACAGGAGTACTTTTAACATTTAGAATTACTTGTTTACATTGCAATAAGAGAGAATAAATGAAAAGAATAATCTAATTCTGAAATAAGCAAATGATGATGCAATGAATACCAAGTCTTTCAGGAGTGAAATTGCTCAAAAAAGTTTCATGCCACCATCATGTATTACGTAGTTTGTGTTTCTTTATTGGGAACATCTTTTTCAATACTCTTTTGGCCATGCAAGCACTATATACAACCACTGGTGAGCTGGGGTAAAGGAAAATCTGCATTTTTAGTACAGCGTAATAGAGCACACTGTGTCAGCATGTGACATTACCCATCAAATAGGGATGCACTCCATATGTCATGAGACATGAAACATTGACAAGTAATTATCACTGTGGTTTATAACACCAGCTGATAATGTTACTTACAAATTATGGCTCTTCGGGTCCCCAAAGAAAATGCAACAGAACTATTGCATTTTTTTGAGGCAACTGAGAGGACTGCGTTTACCCAGACCATATGCAAAAGTCTACACATGATCAATCTGGCCTATAGGTATGTGACAATACCATCCTTGATTTTTCATTGTTTGATTTTGGCCTATAGGTATCCACTACAAATAAGAGTATTGACCCCAGCATCATGGTGTACAAAGCAACTGGCAAGGGATCACCTGGAATGTCACCAAGGTCAATAACATGGGATTCTGTTCACTTAAGAGTGCAAAACTTGTCTGAAATTTAATAATCACCACAGAAGAGTGTAAAGCTGGACTGCTATCCCTCCATTCATTGCCATTAGCCTTTTCTGTGCCCCGCCTACACACCCCAGCTGCGACTCACTTCAGTTGAGCCACAACATCCTGAGACAACAACAGTCACATAGATGTGAGTTGTGCATGTGTGCTTGTTTGTCTACATCTGATGAAGGACTTAGTCCAATAGCTTAATAATATTCAGAAGACTACTTAAATGTGCCAATTGGCTACACAATGCCTCCCCAATGTGACAAGTAGGTATCTATCCTAATTCACAACTCTGTTATTCCATTTCAGATTTTCCATTGTTAAATGTTGATATATGGATAGGATTATCTGAAAGCAGGCCATAAACAACAGCACACAGGCATCTACAAAATAATTTCCTTATTCTTTTGTAACAGATATTCTTGAGAGTACACAATGTAATAGATATGTGTAATGCTTGCAGTACACATCCATATTTTGGAGTCACTTACTTCACATCCATGGTAATCCATTTCTTTAGAGCTGTTTGGTTTATACAGCTGTAAACGAATTTTTTTGTCTATGTTTAGATGGCCATTTGCTCCTAAAGGTTTCAGGAATGCCCATGCTATTTTGTGCCAGCCACACTTTGAACCTGTAATAGCAACAAGGAAGGTAATTAAATGCCATCAATATATTTTTCAGCCACTGATCATATGATGATCCCCATGTTGAAATCATTATCCTGACATGTGTATGGCATGACAAAGACAACAACATAATCTCCAACTCCTCTCTGTCATCATTCAACTAAGCAAAATACATGTATATATATTATGATAAAAATGTCAGTTCCACAAAATGAGGAATTTCAAATCAAAGAGCAAACTTCCTTTGGAAACATTAACTAATAATAAAAGTAAGAAAGCATTAAAGTTGATATCATTAGTAGCTTATATAAGAGTATAATACACACACAATTGTACTAGGATTAAATAATACTTCAGTTTTCCCTTACATGGTTTCTTTTTTAAAAAATAAATAAATAAATAACTAAAGGTACAGCTATTTTCATGAACTTCATTCCACTTCCTGTAGAAACTCTTACCATAAAATGACATTGTTCATTTGGATGCACACTAGTTACATACCTTGGCTTTCATAGTGTGTGAGTGCATGATACAATTTTATCATATCCAGTATCTCAAAAATAATTATAACAGGAGGATTTCTTGTCAATATATAATTGATATCTTCATTGAAAACAAGAAGTTCCTCCCAGCAGGGGACAGAAGACCTGAAATTGTGAGAAAGGTTCATCATTAAGTATTCAGACAGAGAATTCATATGATTTCATGACAGTTGATGAGTAGAAGAAGTGAACAGAAACAATGTAAAAAATTAGCAGTCCATATACAAATTCCAGTGGCAAAAATTGGTAAAGTAAAAGTATACTATACATAAATAATCCGTAGATTTAGAATTGATGATTTGTTGTTGTTGTTGTCTTCAGTCCTGAGATTGATTTTTAATGCAGCTCTCCATGCCACTCTATCCTGTGCAAGTTGCTTTATCTCCCAGTACCTACTGCACCCTACATCCTTCTGAATCTGCTTAGTGTATTCATCTCTTGGTCTCCCTCTACGATTTTTACCCTCCAAGCTGCCCTCCAATACTAAATTGGTGATCCCTTGATGCCTCAGAACATGTTCTACGAACCGGTCCCTTCTTCTAGTCAAGTTGTGCCACAAACTCCACTTCTCCCCAATTCTATTCAATACCTCCTCATTAGTTATGTGATCTACCCATCTAATCTTCAGCTTTCTTCTGTAGCACCACATTTCGAAAGATTCTATTCTCTTCTTGTCCAAACTATTTATCATCCATGTTTCACTTCCATACATGGCTACACTCCATACAAATACTCTTAGAAATGACTTCCTGAAACCTAAATCTATGCTCGATGTTAACAAATTTCTCTTCTTCAAAAACGCTTTCCTTTCCATTGCCAGTCTACATTTTATATCCTCTCTACTTCAATCATCATCAGTTATTTTGCTCCCTAAATAGCAAAACTCCTTTACTACTTTAAGTGTCTCATTCCCTAATTTAATTCCCTCAGTATCACCCGAGTTACCTGGACTACATTCCATTATCCTCATTTTGCTTTTGTTGATGTTCCTTTCAAGACACTGCCCATTCCATTCAACTGCTCTTCCAAGTCCTTTGCTGTCTCTGACAGAATTACAATGTCATTGGTGAACCTTAAACTTTTTTTTCTTCTCCATGGATTTTAATACCTACTCCGAATTTTTCTTTTGTTTCCTTTATTGCTTGCTCAATATACAGATTGAATAGCATTGGGGAGCGGCTACAACCCTGTCTCACTCCCTTCCCAACCACTGCTTCCCTTTCATTTCCCTTGACTCTTATCACTGCCATCTGGTTTCTGTACAAATTGTAAATAGCCCCTGTATTTTACCCCTGCCACCTTCAGAATTTGAAAGAGAGTATTCCAGCCAACATTATCAAAAGCTTTCTCTAAGTCTACAAATGCTAGAAATGTAGGTTATTCCATTCGTCTGTAAAGAATTCGCATTAGTGTTTTGCAGCTGTGACTTATTAAGCTGATAGTTCAGTAATTTTCACATCTGTCAACACCTACTTTCTTTGGGCTTGGAATTATTATATTCTTCTTGAAGTCTGAGGGTATTTCGCCTGTCTCATACATTTTGCTCACCAGATGGTAGAGTTTTGTCAGGACTGGCTCTCCCAAGGCCGTCAGTAGTTCTAATGGAATGTTGTCTACTCCCGGGGCCTTGTTTCGACTTAGGTCTTTCAGTGCTCTGTCAAACTTTTCACGCAGTATCGTATCTCCCATTTCACCTTCATCTACATCCTCTGCCATTTCCATAATATTGCCCTCAAGTACATCGTCCTTGTATAGACCTTCTATATACTCCTTCCACCTTTCTGCCTTCCCTTCTTTGCTTAGAACTGGTTTCCATTTGAGCTCTTGATATTCATACAAGTGGTTCTCTTTTCTCCAAAGGTGTCTTTAATTTTCCTGTAGGCAGTATCTATCTTACCCCTAGTGAGATAAGCCTGTACATCCTTACATTTGTCCTCCAGCCATCCCTGCTTAGCCATTTTGCATTTCCTGTCAATCTCATTTTTGAGACGTTTGTATTCATTTTTGCCTGCTTCATTTACTGCATTTTTATATTTTCTCCTTTCATCAATTAAATTCAATATTTCTTCTGTTACCCAAGGATTTCTACCAGCCCTCATCTTTTTACCTACTTGATCCTCTGCTGCCTTCACTACTTCATCCCTCAAAGCTACCCATTCTTCTTCTACTCTATTTCTTTCCCCCATTCCTGTCAATTGTTCCCTTATGCTCTCCCTGAAACCTTATACAACCTCTGGTTTAGTCAGTTTATCCAGGTCCCATCTCCTTAAATATCCACCTTTTTGTAGTTTCTTCAGTTTTAATCTACAGTTCATAACGAATAGATTGTGGTCAGAGTCCACATCTGCCCCTGGAAATGTCTTACAATTTAAAAGCTAGTTCCTAAATCTCTGTCTTATTATTATATTATACATCTGAAACCTGTCAGTATCTCCAGGCTTCTTCCATGTATACAACCTTCTTTTATGATTCTTGAACCAAGTGTTAACTATGATTAAGTTATGCTCTGTGCAAAATTCTACTAGGCGGCTTCCTCTTTCATTTCTTACTCCCAATCCATATTCACCTACTACATTTCCTTCTCTTCCTTTTCCTACTATCAAATTCCAGTCACCCATGAATATTAAATTTTCGTCTCCCTTCACTATCAGAATAATTTCTTTTATCTCATCATACATTTCTTCAATTTCTTCATCATCTGCAGAGCTAGTTGGCATATAAACTTGTACTACTGTAGTAGACGTGGGCTTCATGTCTATCTTGTCCACAATAATGCGTTCACTATGCTGTTTGTAGTAGCTTTCCCACACTCCTATTTTTTATTCATTATTAAACCTACTCCTGCATTACCCCTATTTGATTTTGTGATTTATAACCCTGTGTTCACCTGACCCAAAAGTCTTGTTCCTCCTGCCACTGAACTTCGCTAATTCCCACTATATCTAACTTTAACCTATCCATTTCCCTTTTTAAATTTTCTAACCTACCTGCCCGATTAAGGGATCTGACATTCCATGCTCCAATCCATAGAACGCCAGTTTTCTTTCTCCTGATAACAACGTCCTCTTGAGTAGTCCCCACCCGGAGATCCGAATGAGGACTATTTTACCACCAGAATATTTTACCCAAGAGGTCGCCATCATCATTTAACCATACAGTAAAGCTGATGGTTTATGTCTAACAAATGTCTATCAGCCGTGTATATGTTATGTGTAAAATATTCACTAAAATTATTACCAAAAATATAGAAAAAGATTAATATTTTAATCTGTTAAAGGAACAAACCAGTTATCAAAAATGGATAAGGTACAACAGAACCAACTGTAGTTCCTGAATAACATTGTGAACAAGAGCAATGAGAATGAATTAGTGCTTTGCCTGAGATTAATAGATTTTGAGAAAGCTTATGACATAGTTCCAACATATCTGTACAAACTGCCCTTCAGAAACAAAACAGTGATTCAACATATGTTCAAATACTGTAGAATATAGGATATATATTCTAGTGCAACAGCTTCCATTACACTACATCATTATACAGAAAAATTCAAAACTGGAAGAGTAGTTACACAAGGAGATTCATATCGACCCAACTATTGTCAGCAGTCCTAGAGGAAGTCATCATATCTGTCAACTGCAAAAACCAAAAAGGAGTATGTGTTTATGAGAAATATATGTACAAATTGCTAATGACATTATTCTGCTTGTCTTTAGTGTAGATGAACTACAATAATAAAGGGAAGAACTTCATAGACAAAGTTTGGAAGTAGGACTAAAGTCAATTACAATATGACTAAAATAGTGTATAATCAATACATAAAAAAGAAAACAATGCAAATTTACAAGGTAGCCAGAGTATTTGTAATGACTTCTTCCATTTCATGCAGCTAAGGACAATGACTGGACAGATATCACTAGAAATAAACAGTGGATTACAATTTTTTGAACTGATTTGTGCAAAATAATTGAGTTTTAAAAACTAAGCTCTTGATGTGTCTGAAAAGGAACGCTAACAGATGTACACTTTTCTTTCCAAGAAATGGAGAAAGAGAGCAGTCTTAAAATTGTATGATAATTGACAACAATGTTTGGAATCAGAAGAAGTAGTTCTCATTAACACCTGACAAATTAACCTTTCTCAGCAAAAAGGAAAGTATTTTTCTGCATTTTAATATCAATTCATCCACAAAATATGTGAAGCATAATACAAACCAATAAATATCAATTTCACTATCCCTACAATAGCTCATCTGTGCTGACAAAAAACTGTTACTATTTTGTGCCGAAGGAAATAAATCTCAATCACTTTATCAGCAGGAGCACGAATACAAACAGTGACTCTCCTTAAATATGGTAGGAAAGTTCTGCTAGAGTGTAAATAATTTAGGTGTAAAGGAGATCAATCACAGAATGTCAGAAGTGCTGAGTTGTTGGTAGGCACTCACTAGGACATGTTGGAAAGATAACCCAAATCTACATACTTCAGAAAAGTTGGTAATGGAGGGAAGGATACAAATGGCCTGGGTTGTGAAACAGATACTGAAATTGGGCATGTTGCACTCAGCTATATGTTGTGCCACAGTCTGAACAACTCCATTTATTCTGGTGGACAGGTGGATGGTAATCATATTGGCCTAAAAACTTGTGCAGAATTGGTACATGGCATGGCAGCTTTCACAGGTGGCCCTTTCTCTGCTGGGGAAGTGTAAGCCTCTAACATGACTGAAGTAAGTAGTGCTGAGTGGATGGATTGGGCAGCTCTTGAATCTGCATCTTCCACAATGATATGGTCCTGTGGCAAGCGACTGAGAGTGGACCAGGACCAGTATGTTGTGTAGGATGAATGAACAACAGATGTAATATATATAGAAAATGCATATGAATAAGGATAGTAATGTGGTTGCATTTTTTAAAAGTTTGTGCTTATTGGTATTCTTTTGGGCATCGGACTTCCTTACATTTTTTTTTTTAAGCTGCAGGCAGCGGAGGACTCCGGGGACATCAGCGCTTATCAGAATCACAAAAATCCTCTTCCTGTAATTTTTGCCTTCATTTACTTCAATAAATAAAATACTTGATACCATTCTTTAACATTATATTATTCACTAATACATACAATACATCAAGATCGCAATAATGCTTAATCTCTAAAATCGCACATCGTCAACATTCTTCTACATGCAAGAGAGATAGACTTTGTCTGTCTAAAATGAAAAACTGAACAACAAAATGCATGATAAAATGTTTTCGCCTGTCTGCACCTTACTGCTCATCCATAAGTAACGTCTTTTCCATAAGTAACGTTTTTTACTCGGTGTTTCAATTTTTTAAATATAAATCTTAATTTTACAGCGTCCTGGGGGCCTTTCATCATGTACTTATACACAGAACACCACTTAGGAGAGGTGGGAAGGTTCTTGAGCAAGATATCCCTCATTTCTGGACATGATGATGGATAGTGCAAAGTCTGGTGAGAAATGTGGTTCAGCTGTTCAAGACCAGGGTAATACTGTTTGCAGGTCATTCTTGGGGCTGTTGGGAGAATTGGGAGGGGGGGGGGATATGCAAGGGAAATCTGTTTGGAAACTAGTGCCTGTCTGCAAAGACCCTTGTGAGATCTTCTTAATGCTGTGCAAGGAAATTCTTATCACTGAACATATACTGTCCATGGATGGCCAGGCTGTATGGGAGCAATTTTTGGTGTGGAAAGGATGACAGCTGTCAAAATGCAGGTACTGCTGGTGGTTAGTGGTTTTAATATGGACAGAGGAGTGGATACAGCAATTAGAGACTTGGAGGTCAACTTCCATCGATCAGTTAAATTTCAATGGTTGGTTCACAACCCAAGCCATCTGGATCTTTCCCTCCATCACCAGTTTTTCTGAACTACACAGACATGACTAGAACTTGAAACCCATCCTTCACTCACTTAACCCTCTCGGACTCAATCTCCATTAACCACTACCCCAGATCCTACACCAAGCAGTTCTCATTCCACTGTCCAGTCACCCTCTCCCACACCATATCCCTAAGTTGTAGTGCCTCGAGAATTTCGACGCAAATTCTAGAGTCCCTCCACTTTCCACCACCTTGAACACCCAATATTTTACATACGAGCATGAGAAATGGGAGTGTCCACCTCGTGCCGGTTTTCTTTGTGCGCAGGGTGGACATGTGTCAAGAGAATGCCACAAGGTGAACAGTTGATCGGCATGGGCAAGTGGTTGCCTGACTTGTCACAGAAGTTACATGACCAACACTAGGAGCAATCCCGCCTTACTTCATGATGGTGGTATGTCAGTCATTACTGTGAACCGTTGAATTGTGTAAAAGAAAAGAAAAGACACCTACTTTTACTTACTTAGTTACTGACTCTCTAGAGTTGCGGATCGTGGACTTGTGAGAACTTTGAGAGATTTTTGGAACTGTATTTATTGTTAAAGTAATCAATAGTTTCTGATGGACCGGGAATCATTGGACTTACGAAATGTGATTCATTGATGTGAAACTGTTATGTGGTGTTCTGCCTATGGAAGTGAAATATAATAGGGTTGATTTAAAAGTATCCTGAGTGTACACAATCATTTTAAGAGTAGAGAAAATTCCTCCAGACAGCATCATATCTTTGGAGAAGAAGTTGGGCAGATTGTCACAGCCAGCTATCCTGAGAAGAAGATCGGCAAAGCACCTCCAAGTATAGTCCAACCCAGAAATTATACTTTACTGAACATCATTTGACAGAAGAGTTTCGAGTTGTTGAAAGTACATGGAAATAAGATAGCATGCTTATTGTACCATAAATACAATGGAAAAAGGTTAAGTGGTAAAACATGTTGGAGGTAATGTTGCATTAGGCATACAACTGTAGTTAGTTATTGTACTACCAAAATTATTGCTCTTGTGTGATTAAGTTAACTTTGGCCACACACCCGTTATTTGTAGGGCTCCCTAAGGCAAGATGAACTTCCTCTGAAGCAGCTAGTATCACTTTTAACTCACCTCTTACTTTAACTCAGCTGCTGACAAAAACCATAGTAATAATCATTTTTTTTGAAGCTTCAGATTAATAAACAATGCAGTTCTATGCATTTTTAGCAACTACTTGTAACTTACAGAGTGGGATATAGTGTAGCTCCCTATATTAGTAAGAAACAAAGGCCAAAAAATAACCACAAAAAATTACCACTATACAATGATTCACAAAACAAACAAAAATAACCTCTAAAACAAAGAGGGTGTCGTGGACCTCTGCCAGAACATGTAATGATTGCAAGGAAAGGCTTCACTCTAACATATATTTCAATATTATTAAAAACATGTTAGTAAAAACACTGAAAGCATTTTTTTTTAATCTGAAAATCAGCGGTCAAGTAATAAAATCAAAACAATATGGTTAGTCATAAAGAGGCAAAGAAGTAGAAGCAGTAAAACAAACTGTGGATAATATACAATTGATTCATTGTGGTAGAATTACAGTGAGGTGACAAAAGTCATGGGATAGCAATATGCAGGTATGCAGATGGTGGCAGTATCACGTACACTTGGTATAAAAGGGTAGAGCATTGGTGGAGCTGCCATTTTTACTCAGGTGATTCATGTGAAAAAGTTTCTGACATGATTACGACCCCACAACAGGTATTAACAGGCTTTTGAGTGCAGAGTCATGGTTGGAGCTAGATTCATGGGACATGACATTTTAGAAATCATTAGTGAAGTCCATATTCTGAGATCCACAGTGTCAAGTGTATGCCGAGAATACCACATTTCAGGCATAACCTCTCACCATGGACAATGCAGAGGCTGACAGCCTTCATTTAACAACCAAGAGCAGTGGTGTTTGCGTAGAGTTGTCAGTGCTAACAAATAAACCACACTGATGAAATAACCACAAAAATGAATGTGGAATGTATGACAAACATATTATCAGGGCAGTGTGAAAAAATTTGGCACTCATGGGCTGTGGCAGCAGATGACTGATATGAGTACCTTTGCTAAAAGTATGAAATCACCTGCAGTGCCTCTCCTGGGCTCATGACCACATTGGTTGGATCCTAGATGACTGGTAAACTGTAGCTGACTCCTAATTTCAGTTGGTAAGAGCTTATGGTATGGTTTAAATGTGGTCAGACCCCATGAAGCCATGGACCGACATTGTCAGCTAGGCACTATGCAAGCTGTTGGTGGCTCAGTAATGGTGGGGGCTGTGATTACATGAAATGGACTGGGCCCTCTGGACCAACTGAACTGATCATTGACTGGAAATGGTTATGTTTGGCTACTTGAAGACCATTTTAAGGCAATCAATGATGGAATTTTTATTGATGGTGATGTGATATGTCAACAGACTGCAATTGTTTGTCACTGGTTTGAACAACATTCTGGATAGTTCAAGTGAATGATTTGGCCACCCAAATTGCCCAACATGAGTCCCATCCAACATTTATGGGTCATAATCAAGAGGTCAGTAAGCATACAAAATCCTGCCTTGGCAACACTTTCACAATTATGGACAGCTATAGAGGCAGCATTGCTCAATATTTCTGCAGGGGACTTTCATCAACTTTTTCAGTCCATGATACACTGTGCTGCTGCACTACACTGGATAAAAGGAGGTCCGACACAATATTAGGAGGTATTCCATGGCTTATCTCATCTCAGTGTATATATCAATGGGAGACTGTAATGGAAATATTTAACATTCATTTTTTAAGAGCATCCAAACAGATAACTTGCTAAGGATCAATAGAGAAGCTATGAGACTTGTGCAAATACTTGTGGAGATAAAACTTGACCAGATATGTATACCTCTTGTCTCAGAAAATGAAACTGAAAGGGAACAATCATTAACCCACCTCCACGGAGGTAGGGTCCCCTTCCCTATTCCTCCACTGGGGTAATTCCTGTCTGGCGCTTCCACGTCGTGGGGGTGGGCATCCTACACTTCAGTAGGCTGGACTGCAAGGATGGCTGAGTTCAGACAGGGACCCAATCCCGTGGGATATAACATGGAACCCATGCCCAGGGTTAAGGGTGGAAACCTTAATGGCAGCGACGGCGGAGAAGGAAGACTTCAAAATAGCGTAGCTGGCAGAGGAGGCAACCCTCCTTTCTGGGGATTAAATGAGAAGGGAACCACTGCCTTGTGGTGGAGGAGAAACTCCAAAGGATAAGGGAGACAACCCCAACAGAAAATCCTTTCTTGCATTAGGCCTAGCAAGCCAGTAGGACAGTCTTCATATATTGATTTCAAAACACAGACGAGCCTCGGAACGAACCACTCAGGATTTGACCCCACCGCTTCTTCAAGAACTGGTGCGAATGACGGGGGACCTGATGATATTCATCATTACAAGAAGATGAAACCAACTGGACTAAAAAAATATCGTAAATATTGGCACCCTTAATATATTAACCCTCAATGGAAAAATGGGAGAAATGACAGATGTACTAACAGAGAGAAAGTTACATATATTGGGATTAAGTGAAACAAAGTGGAAGGGAAAAGGTGAGAAGAATTTGAGAGGAGGAAAACTGTACTGGGGTGGGAATAACAGGTCTGGAAGAAATGGTGTGGCAGTGATGGTGAATAAGAACATTCAAAGCTGTATTGAAAGTGTGAGACATATATCAGACAGGGTCATAATCTTAAACCTGAGATTCCAAAAAGAAACACTAAAAGTAATCCAGATTTATGCACCTCAGGTGGGATGTAGTAAAGAAGAGAAGATGGACTTTGAAAATGTGCTAGAAAACCATACAGAGAGTGCTAATATAGTTATGGGAGATTTTAATGCACAGGTAGGCAAAGACAGAAAGGGATTTGAGCAAGTATTGAGATGTTTTGGATATGGAGGCAGAAATGAAGAAGGGGAAAGACTCCTGGATTTGTGCCAGAGGAATGGAATGAAAATAGCAAACAGCTGGTTAATGAAGAGAGAAAGTCATGTTATCACCAGATACAGTTGGGCTGGAAGAACCAAGAGTGTAATTGGTTATATTCTAGTAGAAATGGAATGGAGAGAGAAAATAACAAATGTGAAGATAATTCCAAGTGTGAGTGCAGATGGAGACCATAGATTACTGGTGGAACAATGGAAAAAGAATCAGTGCGTGAAAAACAGAAAACAGAAGAAAGTGATGAGGATATGGGATTGGAAACTGAAGGAGAGTGAATGTGCTGAGAAGTACAGAGAATTAATCACACAAAAATTTCCAAAAGAAGTTTTCTGTGATGTGGAAAAAGAATGGAATTTATTCAAAGACACTTTAGTCAAAGCAGCACAAAAAGTATGTGGTAGAACATCTGGAAAGGAAAAAGTAAGACAGACAAGTTGGTGGGATGATACCACAATCCAAGCAGTTAGAAGAAAAAATGGAGCATGGAGAAAGTGGTGGAAAACCAAAAATGACGAAGACCATAAAAGATATATAGAGGAAAAGAAGAAGTGCAAAGAAATAGTGGAAACAGCAAAGAAAAAGGCATGGGAATAGTTTACAAAAAAACTTGAAGAAAATGTGAAGAGCAATAACAAAATGTTCTATAAAATGATGAAATATAAAAGGAAGGCTTTTGAAGTACCAGTAAAGATGGAAACAGAGGACGGTACCGTGATTGAAGATCCAGGGAATATAAAAGATCTCTGGAAAGAAAATTTTAAGAAGCTGTTAAATGCTGAGGAGCAGGTACATGAGGAAACAATAAATAATGGAGAAATTGAGAGAAGTTGGGAAGCAGAATTAGGACAAATTACACGGGGAGAAATGGAAAAAGCTGTGAAGAAGCTGAACGGGGGGAAAGCCCCAGGACATGATGAAGTATCAGTGGACATGATAAGAGCAGCAGGTCCAGTGGGGCAGTGGCCGTATAGAGTACTATAAGTGTGTGCAAAAATAGTACAATACCCGATGATTGGAGAACAGGAGACATTGTTCCCATCTTCAAGAAAGGCAATAGAAGAATTTGTAAAAACTACAGAGGAATAATCCTTATGAGTCATACAGCCAAGATTTTTGAAATAATTTTACTAAATCGAATAAGTGAAAAGATAGAAAAGGAGCCGAGTGAAGAACAACATGGGTTTAAGAAAGGAAGAAGCGCGATCGACCTATATTTTCTATCCGTCAACTGATGGGAAAAATCTGGGGTATAACAAAATGGTGATAATGGTTTTTATAGACATAGAAAAGGCATATGACTCAGTTGACAGGGAAAGACTCTGGGAAGAAATGAAGAAGATAGATATAGAAGATGGATACATTAATGTTATAAAGACAATGTACAGAGGACACAATTGTAGAATCAGGACACCACTGGGGAACTATGAATAATTCAAAATAAGACAAGGACTTAAGCAAGGAAGTATTCTATCTCCTGCAGTTTTTAATGTTAAGATGGAGGGAATGAATAGGGCAGTTAAAGGTATAGTAAAAGAAAAAGACAAAAAGATGATTTTTGCAGATGATATGGTAATATGGGGTGACAAAGAGGTAGATGTACAGTTACAGCTTGATGCGTGGAAGGAAATAATGAAAAGATATGGATTAAAAATAAATAAAGATAAGAGTGAAGTAATGGTATTTGGCAGAGAGAAAGGGATCAACAGAAATATTACCTTGAATGGAGAACCCCTCAAAGTGGTAGAAAGTTTCACTTATTTAGGGAGTGAAATATCTAGGGATGGAAGAATAACTAACGAAATTAATAGGAGGTTACAGAAGGGAGGCAATTTCCACCAAACAATAAAACATCTGATTTGGAATAAGGAAGGTTCAGAAAAAGCAACACTCCTTATGTATAAGAATTATTATTTCCCTATTGTCACCTATGGTGGGGAAACAAAGACAATGACAGAAAGGGACTGGAGCAGACTGCAGGGGAAATGAAATTTCTCAGAGCAGTTAAGGGTAAAACAACAATGGACAGAGTAAGGAATGTAGAGATTAGAAAGGACCTTAAACAAGAAAGTATGAGAGAAGAAATTGAAAAAAAGGAGATTAAGATGGTATGGGCATGTTAAGAGGATGCATGGGCAGAGACTCCCCAAAATTATGGAAGAACTAAAGATGGGTGGGAAAAGACGTACAGGGCACACAAGAACACGATGGAAAATGGGAGTGAGAATATCTGTAGAAAGGAGAGGTGTGACCTGGCAGCAAGTGAAGGAAGAAAAGTGGTGGGAGGACCAAGCCAAATGGAGAGGACTCGTCAGCACCAGAACCCGGCAGCAGCTGTAGCGGGATTCGGATATAGATAGACTAGCAGCAATGAGATGGGTTGCAATTATTTACTAACATTTTGTTTTCTTTTTATATTGGTGGCCTGATAACAGGATATTTAAGTATTTCTGGGAAACTAGCATTATGGTAAGATTCATTATTTAAGACAATATAATATAATGTTTAGCTGAATAACATATTATTAATTTACTACTGACTTCATATTTATTTTTAAGAGATATGATGAGACTGAAAACTTAAGTTTCTGCAATTTTGACGCTTTCTTTGATCAGTTTACTATCTACCTTTAAATAAATTTCTTTATTTTCTTTATTTGTATCTCCTGTTTCATTTTTTACTATGATCCAAATAGTTTTTATCTGATTTCCAGAGAGTTTATTTTTTCTTTACAGCACACATTTTCAGCTTTGTTTAGAAATCTACAATACAGTTTGTGATCAAACACTTGAAAATCTGGAATGGAACAACAACAACATGGGAAGGGTAGATTGCTACTCACCACACAGAGGCGGCACTGAGTGGCAGACAGACACAATGAAAAAAGACTGCTAGATGTTATTAGCTATTGGACTAAGTCCTTCATCATCAGATATTGTCAACCCCCACCCCCCATAAACACACACACACACAAACACAAACACAAACACACACACACACACACACACACACACGGTGACTAAAAGAAGTCCCACATGTTTCAGCCCTTATGTGATGGTCCCCTGTAGGGTTTGACCTCCATTATTCAAAATTTTTCCGAAGAGCAAGCAAATTGGGGAAGGGCACCTTACATGGTTCATCATGTCCATCGTGCATTGAAATCTTTAGCCCACTTTCTCATTGTCACATTGCAGTCCCGCTCATTCTCCATCTCTTGGGTGAGGACATCTTGCTGGGTCTGTTATGCACAATGCAGTATCACTTTCTATGCCAATGATGACCATGGACTATTTTGCACCTCATATCCAGCATGGTAGCCAGTCCATTATGGTAGGGCTGCCATATATCCTGTAGTAGCCCCCTGATCGCTCTGCTGATGCATGCGCCGTCAACTCCCCACACATGCCAAAGAGTAGATGCCCATCACACTATGGCATCGGCACTCCTGGCAATGGCCATCCTGCCAGGTGACCCTTGCAGCGGCTGGGTAGCGCAGCCTCTAAGCGGTCTAAGTCTAACTTCAATGCTAAGAAATATAACCCCAAGTCATTCCCCTCCCTGGCCACACCATGGAAGGAATGCCAGGCTAAGGATGGCAGTGAAGCTTATTCGCCCTGGTACCTTGTATGTACGAGAGTTGATGGAGAATCTTTCATGTTCATGTTGCCTCAGTCTTTTGTGGAGCATTTGGAGGAGAAGTTTGACGAGGTGGAGGGCTTGTCCAAAATGTGTTCTGGGTCAGTTTTGATAAAAACAGCATCCTCTGCCCAGTCACGGGCATCATTCACTTGTGGCAAGTTGGGGAATGTTTCTGTTACCATCACAACTCATAACAGCTTAAATATGGTCCAGGATAATATATTCCACAGGAAACTTCTTTTGCAGTCTGACAATGAGCTGCATGCCAATTTAGAGTGGCGATGTGTTCATTTTGTCCAGCACATCCAGGTTTCCAACAGTACCTTCACCTTGGCCTTCGAGTGTGACACATTGCCTGAGAAGGTCAAGGTGATAGTCTACCACTGTGACATCAAGCCATATATCCATCCCCCAATGCGGTGCTTTGCTAGAAGTTCAGCCATATGTCTTCCCGCTGTACTTCCTGCCCCACCTGTTGAGATTGTGGATGTCCATTGCATCACAATATTCCACGCACCCCGCCTCCCATCTGTGTCAACTGCGGAGAGCATCATTCACCTTGCTCGCCATACTGCAGGATTTTACCGGAAGAGAGAAAAATCATGGAATTTAAGACCTGACTGACCTAGACTGAGGCTAAGCAGAAATTTGAGCACCTACGTTCTGTGGCTATGACCTCCACATACGCCTCCGCTATGAGAACAGTTCTCACCCCATCAGTCCCTTGATGTAGGGGGCCACTTCCCTCCCTGTTGCTCCCGCAACACCTACTTCAGGGGCAAACCCCCCACCCCAACTATCAAGGATTTCAGTCCCCAGTTCTGAACCAGAGAGGCGTAAGGCTTCTATGGCTCCTCTTGCTAGGTAGGCGCCCCTTGGGTCCCTGCCTTCCCAGGTTTCTGCTACTTGGAAAGATGACACCTGCCAGCGGCCGAAGAGTCCTAAAGCAGCTGGTTGTAGGGCTTCATGCTCATCCTCAGTCCCAGAGACTGTTTCAGAGAAGTCCTCCCATCCAGGGAAACCCAAGGAAAAGTGCGAGAAATCAAAAAAGAAGATGCCTAAGAACAAGGAACTTGCAGTGGCCTCCACACCACCGCTACCTATAAGCTCTGCATCTAAGGATGGGGTGGAGATTCTGGCATCCGCTGAGGACCTGGATCTCACCGGACCCTCAGACACAATGGCTATAAACTGCTCAGGCAAAAAGTCAGTGGCAGCAGGTGACCTTGAGGCAAAAACTGCCTCATTGAATGTTCCATGCCTTCCCAGTCTCATGATGATGTCATCCTCCAGTGGAATTGCAGTGGTTTTTTCCACCGCCTAGCTGAGCTGTGGCAGCTATTAAGCTTTACACCTGCTTTCTGCATTGCCCTCCAGGAAACCTGGTTCCCGGCAATGTGGACCCCTGCCCTCCACAGCTATAGGCAATATTACAGGAACTATAGTGACTATAATCAAATGTCAGTTGGAGTTTGTGTTTGTGTCCTAAACTCAGTCTGTAGTGAAACCGTGCACCTTCAAACCCCTCTTGAAGCTGTGGCTGTCAGAATATGGACAACACAGGAAATAACTGTTTGCAATGTATATCTTCCTCCAGATGGTGCAGTACCCTTGAATGTATTAGCTGCATTGATTGATCAGCTCTTTTGGGAGATTTTAACGCCCATAACCCCTTGTGGGGTGACACCGTGCCTACTAGCCGAGGCAAAGAAGTCGAAACTTTACTGTCTCAGTTCCATCTCCGCCTCTTAAATACTAAGGCTGCCACCCATTTCAGTGTGGCTCGAGGTGGTTACTCAGCCATTGATTTATCAATTTGCAGCCCAGGACTTTTCCGATCTATCCACTGGAGAGCACATGATGACCACACAGGTAGTGACCACTTCCCCATCTTCCTGTCACTGCCCCGGCATCAGGCCCATGGACGCCTGCCCAGATGGGCTTTGAAAAAGGCAGACTGGGAAACTTTCACCTCTGAAGTCATCATTGACTCTGCCCCACAATGTAACATTGATGTGATGGTTGAGTAGGTGACTGCCACAATCGTTTCTGCGGCAGAAAATGGATCCCTCACTCTTTAGGGTGCCCCCAGCGAAAGACAGTCCCTTCATAGTCACCGGAAGTCACTGAGGCAATTACAGAGCATCAAATGGTTCAAATGGCTCTGAGCACTATGGGACTTAACATCTGAGGTCATCAGTCCCCTAGAACTTAGAACTACTTAAACCTAACTAACCTCAGGACATCACACACATCCATGCCCGAGGCAGGAGTCGAACCTGTGACTGTAGCAGTCGCGCGGTTCCAGACTGAAGCGCCTAGAACCACTCGGCCACACCGGCTGGCACAGAGCATCACTGAACTCTACAGCGACGTAAGCAACACCCTACCCTAGAGCATCTGATAGCCTTTAAGCGGCTCCATGCCCATGTATGCCAGCTTATAAAACGATGGAAACAGGAGTGTTGGGAGAGGTACGTGTCAACCATTGGGTGCCATACGTCACCTTCCCATGTCTGGATGAAGATCAGACATCTTTTTGGGTACCAGATGAACTAGCCCCCAGCCTTCTGCACCCACAGTGAACCCTATAATGCCCCATTTACGGAGTGGGAGCCCATCAGCACACTTTCACATTGCCCCAACACAGCTTCTGGGCTGGATCGGATCCACAGTCAGATGATTAAACATGTCTCATCTGACTACAAGCACCATCTCCTCAACATCTTCAACAGGATCTGGTGCGTCTTTCCATTGCAATGGTGAGAGAGCACCATCATTCCAGTGCTCAAACCTGGCAAAAACCCACCTGATGTGGATAGCTATTGGCCCATCAGCCTCACCAACGTTGTTTGTAAGATGCTGGAACATATGGTGTGTCAGCAGTTGGGTTGGGTCCTGTATTCATCTGGCCCACTGGCTCCATGTCTGGGGGCTTCCACCAGGGTCGATAATCTTGTGTTCCTCAAGACTGCCATCTGAATGAACAGCTTTTGAGATGCCAACACCTTGTTGCCTTTTTTTTTTTACCCACGCAACACGTATGACACAATCTTGCAACATCATATCCTTGCCACATTATATGGGTGGGGTCTCCGAGGCCTGCTCCAGACTTTTATCCAGAATTTCCTGTAGCTCCATACTTTTCATATCCAAGTTGGTGCCTCTCATAGTTCCCCCCATATCCAGGAAAATGGGGTTCCGCTGGGCTCTGTATTGAATGTATCACTATTTTTAGTGGCCATTAATGGTCTAGCAGCAGCTGTAGGGCCATCTGTCTCATCCTATGCATACGACTTCTGCATTTTGTACTGCTCCACCAGCACTGGTGTTGCTCAGCGGCACCTATAGGAAGCCATCCACAAGGCACAGGCATGGGCTCTCATCCACGACTTCCAGTTTTCGGCCGCTAAGCTGTGTGTCATGCACTTCTATTGGCATTGTACCATTCATCCAGAACCAGAACTTTACCTTCGAGTTGATCCACTCACTTTAGTGATGACATATCAATTCTTAGGACTTGTTTTAGAGGCCTGATTGACTTGGCTACCTCACCTTCATCAGCTGAAGTGGAAGTGCTGGCAGCACCTCAATGCCCTGCACTGCCTGAGCAACACCAACTTGTGTGCAGATCGCTCTACTCTGTTGCAGTTCTACAAAACCATTGTTCAATCCCACCTAGCCTATGGGAGTCTGATTTATGGTTCAGTGACACCCTCAGCATTGCATGTACTCAACCCAGTGCACCCCTGTGGCGATCAACTAGCGATGAGAGCTTTTAGTATGAGCCCAGTGACCAGTGTCCTGGTGGAGGCCAGAGTCCCTCCACTGCAGATCTGGCATGCACAACTGCTCGCCATGGCAGCACCTCAATGCCCTGCACTGCCTGAGCAACACCAACTTGTGTGCAGATCGCTCTACTCTGTTGCAGCTCTACAAAACCATTGTTCAATCCCACCTAGCCTATGGGAGTCTGATTTATGGTTCAGCGGCACCCTCAGCATTGCATGTACTCAACCCAGTGCACCCCTGTGGCGATCAACTAGCGATGAGAGCTTTTAGAATGAGCCCAGTGACCAGTGTCCTGGTGGAGGCCAGAGTCCCTCCACTGCAGATCTGGCATGCACAACTGCTCGCCAGTTACATTGCACACATTTGTAGTTCTCCTGAGCATCCGAATTACTATCTTCTTTTTCCACCTGTGGCAGTTCATCTCCCACATCAGTGGCACAGATCAGGACTAACAATTGTGGTTTGTGTGCAGTCCCTTCTGTCTGAATTGGAGTCCTTCCCTTTACCACCTCCCATCCAGGTCCATCTGCATACACCTCCATGGTGTACACCTAGGTCGCAGATTCTTCAGGACCTTCCACATGATCCTAAGGACTCAGTTACTCCTGCCACTCTCTGCTGTCACTTCCTCTCAATTCTTGACATGTTCTGGGCCTCTGAAGTGGTTTACACTGACAGCTCGATGGCTAATGGTCATTTTGGCTTCACCTACGTCCACAGAGGCCATTTTGAACAGCATTCCTTGCCTGATGGCTGCAGTGTATTCACTGCAGAGCTGGTGGCCATCTCTCGCGCACTTCAGTATATCCATTCATGCACCATGGAATCGTTTCTTCTGTGTACTGACTCCTTGAGCAGCCTACAAGCTATCGACCAGTGTTACCCCGCCATCCTTTGGTAGCATCCATCCAGGAGTCCATCTACGTCCTGGACTGGTTCCATCATTCAGTGGTGTTTATGTGGACCCCAGGACACATTGGCATCCCAGACTACGTACTTGCTGACAGACTGGACAAACAGGCTATGCGTAGAACGCTTCTGGAGATAGGCATGTCTGAACCTGATCTGTGTTCTGACTCATGCCATAGTGTTTTTCGGCTTTGGGAAATGGAATGGCATAGCAGTACACACAACAAACTGCATGTCATTAAGGAGACTAAGAATGTGTGGAAGTCTTCCATGTGGGCCTCATGCAGGGAATCAGTTGTCCTCTTCCAGCTCCATATTAACCACACTTGGGCGACCCTTGGGTACCTCCTGCGCTGTGAAGACCTTCCTCAGTGTTGATGTGGTACCCAGTTAACAGTGGCCCAAATTCTGGTGCACTGTCCCACTTTGACTGCACAGCAACAAAATCTTGGTTTACTGGACTCATTGCCGCTAATTTTATCTGACAACGCCTCATAGACTGATTTAGTGTTACGTTTTATTCATGAGGGTGGGTTTTATCATTTGATCTAAGTTTTAGCGCATGTCCTTTGCCCCTCTGTGTCCTCCACCCTAGTGCTTCTAGGGTGGAGGTTTTAATGTGTTGCAGAGTGGCTGGCTTCTCCTTTTTTATTCTCATGGTTAGCCAACCATGGTAATCTGCTTTGTTATTTTAATCTCTTCATCCCATTACTTGCATTTGTGTGGTTTTCTTGTCCCCTTTTGCCCATTTATATGTTTGTTGCCCTTCATCATTCATGTGATTTTTCCTTTCATTCCGTTTTGAGTTGTCAGTCAGGTCTGTTTTATTCTCACACTTGTAGCATTGATTTATTGGGAACAAGGGACTGATGACCTCTTAGCTTGGTCCCTTTCCCCCTCTTTTAATCCAGACAACCAACCAACCAACCAACCAATACACACACACACACACACACACACACACACACACACACACATGCACACACATGGTCACTGTCATCTCTGGTCACTAAAGCCTGACTGCGACTGCATCTCACGAGTGCAGTGACATTTGCTGGGGTTCATAGTGGGAATACAGAAGAGGTATTGTGGAGGAGGATTGACAGCAGAGTACGTGTGGGGGAAGATACTAAGGCTGTACATGAGAGCATGTAGGCATATAATGGGAAGAGGACAGTGGGCTGCTAAATGCAGCATCAGGAGGCTGTGCTGGGGGAGAGGGTGGGGTGGAAGGGAGAGGAGAGGAATGAAATAGAGAAAGGGGCAGAATTACACAGGTATCATGGTGGGATAAAAGGTGTGTGAGGCTGAAGTGAGAGCAAGGAAGGGGATAGGCAGGTGGAGGACAGAGAGTAATGAAGATTGAGAGCAAGGGGTTGTGGGAACAAAGGATACATTGCATGGAGAGTTTCCACCTGAACAATTCAGAGAAGTTGGTGTTGATGGGAAGAATCAGATAGCACAAGTTATGAAGAAGTTGTTGAAGTCATGCATATCATGTTGGGTGGCATGCTCAACAAGTGGTTGGTCCATATGACTCTCAGCCAAAGTATGACAATTATCATTCATGTGGATAGACAGCTTGTTACTGGTCATGCCCACACCGAATGTGGTACAGTGGCTGCAGCTAAGATAGTGATTCCATGGCTGCTTTCACAGATGCCCCTGCCTCTTATTGGGTAAGAGATGGCTGCAACACTGCAACAAAGCAGATGGATCCTTTCCCCCTGTTATGTTTTTCTTCCCATCAATTTTTTCCTCCAGACACCTTCAAGATGATCACTTATGGGGCATGCATACAGTACCAGAAATCTTTAATATTAACTTAGGGCTTCTCGAACTTTATTATCAGTGTATATAAGTGAATTATTTATTCAGATAATGCTAGAAATATGTTTGTAATATTTCCCTTCATTTAGTTTCAGAGTAATTAGCATTCTTATCAAAAATATTGCTACTGAAGTAAGATGCTATACCTTGTAAAATAGAGAGCATAATTGAATAGCAATTATTGTTGTATCTAAAAGTTAACATCCAGAAGAATCTCTCTACAGTATTCAGTTGATCAGGAATGTAACTGTTTAATTTAACTTGTGATAAAGCAGTGTACAACAAAATGTGAGAATAGTGTTAATTATTGTAAACTTATAAAAGGAACATTTGAGGAGCTATTTTAGTCAGTCTGTGGAAGGTCTATGCCCACAAATACTGGACAGTGTACTGCAGATAATTCGGTACAGAACGCAGGTCAAAAATGCATCTCAAGTCATCTAAATTTCGTGTCTGAGAATTTATTCAGTGACTGTTTTTAACAATCGACTGTGAACTTGTAGTTAACTTTATGAAATGTGTTAACCTTCTAACAGTGGCTTCGGCTAACTGTGACAATAGGATCAAATTACTATGAAATGAACACCCTTAGCTGCTTACAGGCATTGACATATGTCAACAGGGACAGATGAAAATGTGTGCCCCGACATTCTCAACGTATTGTCCCACACTACATTCGTAGTGCCCCCCGCCCATTATACTCATTACTCGCGGCGCGTTGCTGATTCCTGTAAGAGTTCAGGCACTGTTTGTGCATTCGCAAAGAACAGATACCATCTCAGTATATACAATAGGATCAGTCTGTGAACTGTGTTTTTTTCCAAATCATACTTACTGTGCACATTGTTTACATTTCAAAATGACTATCTGCTTGGAAGAAAAGCGTAATTATCCAATGCATTAATGATTTACTAACCACACATTAATTGTTGTGAATCAGTGCATTTATTTTAGGTATGGCACTTAAACAATCATCATCATTATAGAACATCGACTGAGTGTAGTGTAAGGTTTACCCATTATCTGTCCATAAATAATAATAAATGAGATTCAATCTGGCCACAAACAGTAGATTATTTAATATTAAAGTGCAATTAAAGTGTTTTGGACTGTAAGCCTGATCTGGACAGTACCATCTAAAATAGCATACTTTAGAGAAAAACTTTTCAGCCAGATTCGATGGAGGTGCAGTGTTTCGGACTGTAAGCCTGATCTGGACAGTACCATCTAAAATAGCATACTTTAGAGAAAAACTTTTCAGCCAGATTCGATGGAGGTGCAGCTATTGATGGCACATTTGTACAGGCAACTAGTGTAATGTTACAACACAACTGGAGGAGGTGGTAGTGGGAGGAAGTAAGGGGCAGATCTTGCATCTAGCTCTATTGCAGGAACATAAGCCACGGGGCAATGGGGTTGGGTGCAGTGGTGGGAGAGGGACTGACAAGGATATTGCATGCACTGGATAGGCTGCAGAATACTGCTGTGTGTGAGGTGATGGGGAGAAGAGCAGAGAGGATATTTCTCATTTCTGGGCACAACAAGAGAAACTGTGGCAGAGAAGTGTGAATGTGATTCAGTTGCTTATCCTGGGTGCTACAGCTTCACCAAGTGGGGTGCACCTCTATCAACAGACACTGTTGGGGGATGATAATGACTGGGGAACATGGCATGAGAGATCTGTATCTGGACATAGGGTAATTTTGGTTTGTGAAGGCCTCAGTGAGAACCTTGGCATATTTGGAGTGGAATTGCTCATCATTACAGATGTGACAACTACAAGTGAGTAGGCTTTATAGAAGGTACTTCTGGGTGTGGGACTGGTGGCAGCTGCCAAGGTGGAGATGATGTTACTGGTTGATATGCTTGATGTGGACCTAGGTGCTGATGTACCTGTCTTTGAGGTATAGGATGACATTGAGGAAAGTGGTTTGTTGCGCTGGAGAGGATGAGATGAAGCAAAAGGGGAAGAAGGTATTGAGGTTCTGGAGGAATTTGGATAGGTGTCTTCACCCTTGGTCCAGATCATGGAGGCAGCATCAATGATTCTGAACTAGGGGTGGGGTTTGAGATCTGGATAGTTAGGAAGGATTCCTCTAGATGGTCCATGAATAGTTTTACTGTACCATGGATTTCTTTGTAGTAGGTGCTTTAAAAGAAGAAGTTATTGTGGTGAGGATACAGTTGGTCATGGTGACCACAAAGGAGATTGTAAATTTGGAGTCAGTTGGACAGTGGGACAGGTGATGTCAGTATCTGCAAGGCCATGGAAATTTGGTACATTAGTGTAGAGGGGGGGCTATCACAGGGCACCGAGTGGTACAGGAACAGAAACTGTGGAGAGTCAGTACAGTTAGTGTCTTTTATATGAAATGAGATGTTACAGTTCTTCTAAGAACCAACCAACCAGACACCTAGGCCATAACATTCGAATAAATCTCTCCATGAAGACATAGGTAGATTTATGTGCTTTAGGAAGCATGTAGAAGTGAGAGTGCAGGGAGCGGTGGAAGTGAAGTGAAGAGAGACGCAGAGGAGAAGTTCTGGAATGGACATAGGGATTTGAGGGGGACTGGAGATTCTACTTAATTTACAGAAAGAGGTCACTGTGTCAGGGCTTGCAGATGAATATATCCAACAGCAGGCAGAGTCCCTCTGCCTGGTAATTCCTGTGATTCATAACCACAGTGGTGAAGCCTTTGTCAGCAGGTAACAGAATCAGTTTTTAAGGGGTGCAGTACAGCTCTTTCTGCTGATTCAGTGTTGTTTCCTATGTTGAGAGATTTGGTGAAGATAGTAAGGTAAGGTTTAATGTTAGGAAATCCAGGAAAGTTAACAGGGGATGATTTGGAGGTAGTGGGAGTGGATCATGGTTATATGGAAAAATAAACTGAGTAAGGCTGAATTTGACAATGGTTTTAGATTGACTCTGATTGGCAGGGTTAGTGGTGAAAAAGTGTTTCCATTGTACAGACTGAATACAGGAGTTAAGGACATTAAAATGCCCTGCATGATTGAATTTTGAAGTGGGACTACCAGTCAGGTTTCTGGAAAGGACTATTTGTAACGTGATTTGAACTCTGTCATCATCCACGTCCCTTGACATCTTCTGTAAGTGTTGGATGATATTCCGATAGTGTCTGTGTATGTGTGGCTGCATGTGTGTGTGTGTGTGCGTGTGTGTGTGTGTGTGTGTGTGCGTGTGTGTGTGTGAGTGTATACCTGTCCTTTTTTTCCCCCTAAGGTAAGTCTTTCCGCTCCCGGGATTGGAATGACTCCTTACTCTCTCCCTTAAAACCCACATCATTTCGTCTTTCCCTCTCCTTCCCTCTTTCCTGATGAAGCAACCGCTTGTTGCGAAAGCTTGAATTTTGTGTGTACGTTTGTGTTTGTTTGTGTGTCTATCAACATGCCAGCACTTTCGTTTGGTAAGTCACATCATCTTTGTTTTTAGATATATTTTTCCCACGTGGAATGTTTCCCTCTATTATATCCATTATTTACTGTGATTGATTTAAATCAGTTAAATGTCATTTAAGGATATTCATGTATTCTAGTATACTTTATTTTGTATTTGTCTCCTTTTTTTACATTTTATTCTAAACTCGTTTATTTGCATGGTGTATTTCTGTAATTCTGTAAATGATTTCAGTGTGCTTATGCTTATTGGCTGTTTATGATGCCTAGCGTACATGTTTATTGATGCATGTGGTGGGTTTACAGGTCACTGCCAGCACAATTCACGTGGAGATGTTACAGCACTTTTCTGACTAACTGTTTGCTAATGTGATGTATGTAAGTACTACTCTTCTTATATTGGTAATTATCATGGTCCTTGTGACATGCCTACATTTGTTATAGGTAGTAGTTTCTGTATGACACACAATATTGGTCCATGATGTTTTGATTGTAATTTATGTTGTCACACTGGATGCAGGTTTCTTGTCCTCCTGGAGAAGACAGGTTTAAATCTATTTGAAAACATGCTTAAGGTTAACTGAAAACCACCATTTATTGCATGTGGTTGGCTGTCTTAATCACCTGGAATGTTCCTCTGTTTGAGTTCAACAGTGAGGAAACAGCAGTGGAGTCAGCCAGAAAGATTTGTACCATGTATGGGGATAATACCATTGGACAGAGCACAGAAAGAAAATGGTTTTCTCATTTTGAGGATGATTATTTTGAAATTTCTCTCCACATTCAGGAAGACCGTCAGATTTGATGAAGACTTTTTAAATGCGCTAATCCACAATGATCCACATCAGTTTCCTCAAGAACTATCCTATTTGATGAACTGTGACAATTCCACTATTGTGTGACATTTACATGCAGTGGGGAAGGTCTAAAATTGGGTGTATGGGTACCACATGCTCTATGATGAAGTCACACAAATCAGCATGGGACCATATGTGCATCTCTGGTTGCTCATGATCAACTGGTTCATGAAAAACACTGACCATCCTTATCCTGTATCATTACTGGTGATGAAAAATGATGTGTTTATGCTACCACAAGGAAAAGAAAGGAATGGCTGAGCCCAAACGAAACAACAACTCCCCATACAAAGAAAAGGTTACATATTTGGTGGAAAAGCAAAGGTGCAGTGTACTACAAATTGCTTCCTTGAGATGTAACCATCACTGCTGATGTTTAGTGTCAACAACTGGGATATCTCACAGGTGCAGTCCAAGAACAATGACCAGGAAAACTGCATGAATTGATGCTATTCCACAATAATGCCTACCCACGTTCTGCTAGACTGACAAAAAACCCCATACAGGTGAAACTTCCTGGCAGATTAAAACTGTGTGCCCGACCGAGACTCGAACTCGGGACCTTTGCCTTTCGCGGGCAAGTGCTCTACCAACTGAGCTACCGAAGCACGACTCACGCCCGGTACTCACAGCTTTACTTCTGCCAGTACCTCGTCTCCTACCTTCCAAACTTTACAGAAGCTCTCCTGCGAACCTTGCAGAACTAGCACTCCTGAAAGAAAGGATATTGCGGAGACATGGCTTAGCCACAGCCTGGGGGATGTTTCCAGAATGAGATTTTCACTCTGCAGCGGAGTGTGCGCTGATATGAAACTTCCTGGCAGATTAAAACTGTGTGCCCGACCGAGACTCGAACTCGGGACAACCCCATACAGGTGTTGGGTTGGGAATTCCTTCTGCACTACCTTTTTCACCTGACCTTGCACCCTTGCATTTTCATGTTTTCCTCTCTACAACATTTAAGGAACTTCCTTTCCAGACAAAAATGTGCTCTGAACATGCTCAATGAGTTCTTCATCTCAAAACCATGTGATTTCTACAGTTGTGGAATTGAAATGTTACTGTTGTAAACAGTGAAGGATAAGATACTATTTAGAAATAAAGTCTCTGCTATGTGTATCTATTGCACTTATTAATCTTATGGAAAAATACTATGAACTTATGAATGAACCCAATATTTGTACGCTGCAGTTCATCTAAGCAAGTAATAAGTCTGATGACTTTATTTTTTAATCCTTTAATATTTTTATGAAATAAGTTTATTTTTACTTTCTTTTCATCTTCATATATTTTAGGTGCATAATTTTCAGTTATGTATGTAATTATACAGTGTATATATCTCGTATTACTTTCTTGTACTTACTTACTTTTACTTAAACATTTTTCTACATGACATCAATTGCAATAAAGAAGCAAAAAGGTGAATAAAGTATCTGTATTTCTAAGGATCTGTCACCAATAGATTAAAATATGCAACTGTCAAACCACTCCTCAAAAAGATGATAAAACACAGGTTTATAATTACCACTCAATCTCCCTGCTGCTACATCTGTCAATAATTCCAGGAAAGCATATGTTCAGCAGGACTGTTAACCATATTAAGAAATACATCATCCTTAACAGAAGACAATTTAGTTTCCAAGAAAACATCTCAACTGAGAATCCCATTTACTCATTTATTAACAACAGTCTAGAACCCTTAAATACAGTGATGGAAAAAAACACAACAACACGAAAGAGTTATGCGTGGCACTAGTAGTGCCACGATGAGGATGCAAATCAGGTATGCTTTAAATACATGCTGTAACGGCTGTCAGCATTAGTCACCTTTGAGATTATACGTGGTTGTTGAAGTTGGTCAAGAACATCTTTAAGATGGCATAGATGCCATTAGCAACCCTCACTAAGTTTGAAGAAGGTTGTGTAATAGAACTATGAGAAGCTGGATGCTTCTTCTATGATATTACAGAAACGCTTGACAGGGATGTAGCCACTGTATGTGACTTCTGGCAGAGATGGTCACAAGAATGTACAGTCACAAGAAGACCAAGCTCCAGACAGCCATGTGGCACAGCCAAGAGGGAAGACTATTGTGTTCATCATATGATTCAAGAGCATCGTACTACATCTGCAGCAACAAATTGAGCAACAGTTGGCACATAGTGTCACAACAGACTGTTACACATCAATTACTTCATGGACAGCTCCGGGCCAGATGCTCTGTAGTGTGCATTCCACTGACTCCAAACCACCATTTCTGACTCCACTGGCGTCAACAAAAGCTCATAGGAGGGGAGGGTGGGGGTCTGTTGTGTTTTCTGATGATGTGTAGAGTTCTGCCTCAGTGCCAGTGATGGCCCTGTATTGGTTAGGACGAGGCCAGTTGAAAGCCTGCAACCATCCTGTCTGTCTGCTGGATACACTGGACTTACATCTGGAATTATGGTCTGGGGTGCAGCTTCACATGATAGCAGGAGCAGTCTTGTGGTTATCCCATGCACACTGAGATGTAACAGTCCACCAAAACCCATTTAAAACATGTATTTTTCAATCCAATTTGAATTAAACAGGAATCACTCAGAAAGCAAAAGATGAGCCTGTGCTTGTAGAATTATTGCAGTGAAACTGATTACTAAATTATAATTTTATTGAATTGTATAGGTACTGTAATTGGTAGGAACATTTTCTGAATCATGCATCTTTTGCATTTTATGAAATTAGTAGAAGTATTGTTAATATTTCATATTTTGAGCATTTGCACACTACTAAAATGTTAAATGCTTGAAAATCCATATATGTATTTGCTCTATAAGAGCCAGTGCAACTGTTGAAATATATCATTAATTTTGAGGCAACAGTTTCAATTGTAATTTTTTAATTGTAATTTTATTAATAAACCCTTTATAAGAATACTGAGGATTGTTCAGAATTATATATAAAGAGGAGGGGGGGGGGGGGGGCAGCCATGTTGGCATTATATGTCATGGTCTTATGAGATTTTGTGCAAGAAGCATGTAATTGCTTAAGTACGATGTACATCAGTGTTGTAAGCATGTCAGTATTTTTGAGTTTTGTCAATGTAATACAATAATTATGACATGATATAGAATAAAGGTTCTGAAAAATAATGTCAGTGTTGTGTAAAAACCAAGTTACAGTGGACAGGAACGAACACAGTGCTTGTGGCAGCAGCAGATAAAAAAAAGCAGTTGGATGAGTACACCCTACAAAATTATAAGAATTTTAATAATAATTTCACAATCCTGATTGCAAAACTGAATGTCAGTCTCGTGATTTGACATGTTGTGCTACCATTCATAAACAGCATTCCAGGGGATGTTTTCCAACAGGTTAACACTCACCCACATACTGCCGTTGTAACCCAATATGCTCCACAGAGTGTCAACATTTTGCCTTGACCTACTCAATCACCAGATCTGTCTCCAATTGAGCACATACGGGACATCATCAGATAACAACCCCAGTGTCATCCACAAACAGCATTAGCCATCCCTGTATTGATTGACCAAGTCAAACACTCATGCAACTCTATCCCACAAAATGACATCTGGCACCTTTACAACACAATGCATGAACATTTCCATGCTTGCATTCAAAATGCTGGTGGTTACATCAGTTATTCATGTACCAGCATTTCACATTTGCAAATGGCTTATCCTGCAATTACATTAACCTGTGATCTTGCAATGTTAATCACTTAAATATGTTACCTAGACAAATGTGTTCCCAAAATTTCATTACTCCACATTAATTATTTTTTGGTGCTGCAATTTTTTTTCTGTCACTGTAGTACAATGTGTACTTGGTATCTTTTGCGGGTACCCAAGGCCTTTGTGCAAGCCATTCAATTCTGATTGAGAAGTTTAATGGGAAAGTGAGATGTGGCTTCAATCATATCTGAATGACAGAAAATGGCAGTTCTAAGAAATGCAGAAGGGACAACCACCTCATCTGAATGGTATGCCATGACGTGTGCAGTCCCACAAGGTTGCATGTTGGGTTCTCTGCTAATTGTCATACCTGTATATGACTTTCCATGTGCAGGAATCTACAATCCACACTGAAATCTCTTTGCAAATGAGACACATATTTTTATCAAGAAACCACATGACCACAGCACTGAGGATCTAGGAAACATAATATTTGGAGAGGTTCAGGAGTCGTTCACTGCTAGTTGTCTGTCACTTAATGTCAACAAGAAATGATTTATACAGTTCTGGACAACATACAAAATCTATTAATAAACTGAAATAAAGTGTAGCGATGAAGAGCTAATGACACTATTGTCCTCCAATTTTCTACTACTGTAGACCCACAACAATCTAAATTGGTCTGAACACAACTTTGGCTTGTGTAAAAGACTGATCGCAGAACTATATGCTATCCACACTATTGCTTCAATTTGTGATAAGATGTAGCCAAAGCTGTGTACTTGGGCTATTTCCACTCAATCATGTTCTACTGCATAATATTCTGGGGGCAACCAACAACATACTAGAAATGTCTTTACCATACAACAGATAGTAAAAGGACTCATGACTGTAGAAGAATTATGGCTCAGTTTTAGAAGAACAGTTTACCATGCACTTGTTGGATATGTACCTAATAGAACAGTTCCTCATGCTCATGATGTAAGGGACACTTCATGTTATACAGTCATTGGAAAGAAGCTTCTAACAAAATAGTGTCTATTCCATGATAAATGTAAAATAAAGCATATGCCTATAGACAGGGAGATGCTAAATAAAATGCATTTGGTTGTCAAGAGGGAAATGCATGAAGCCTTCAAAAACTACTGCAGCAGAATATTATTGAAGGATTTTTCTCAAAACCCAAAGAAATTCTTTTCACATGTAAAAGCTGTTAGTGATGCCCAAGTTAGTGTCCAGATACTCTTAGATGAGAAAGTGACTCAAATTGAGGATAGCAAAGCAAAAGCAGAAGCAGAAGTTCTGAATTCTGTTTGATAATACTCCTGTACAAATAAAATCCAAGGGTGTTGCTTCAATTTAATCATTGCACCTCTTCGAAGATTAGTGTAAAACAGAGCAAGCTAGAGTCATTCCAATTGCTCTTATTGCATCCATACTAATACTTAATTTTTGTTCATTCTGAAATTAGTTACACAGTTTGTGTATAAGCATTGTAAACTTAAATTCACCAAAATGCTATTCATACTACAGGGCTATTACAAATGATTGAAGCGATTTCATAAATTCACTGTAGCTCCATTCATTGACATATGGTCACAACACACTACAGATACGTAGAAAAACTCATAAAGTTTTGTTCGGCTGAAGCCGCACTTCAGGTTTCTGCTGCCAGAGCGCTCGAGAGCGCAGTGAGACAAAATGGCGACAGGAGCCGAGAAAGCGTATGTCGTGCTTGAAATGCACTCACATCAGTCGGTCATAACAGTGCAACGACACTTCAGGACGAAGCTCAACAAAGATCCACCAACTGCTAACTCCATTCGGTGATGGTATGCGCAGTTTGAAGCTTCTGGATGCCTCTGTAAGGGGAAATCAACGGGTCGGCTTGCAGTGAGCAAAGAAACGGTTGAACGAGTGCGGGCAAGTTTCACGCATAGCCCGCGGAAGTCGACGAATAAAGCAAGCAGGGAGCTAAACGTACCACAGCCGACGGTTTGGAAAATCTTACGGAAAAGGCTAAAGCAGAAGCCTTACCGATTACAATTGCTACAAGCCCTGACACCCGATGACAAAGTCAAATGCTTTGAATTTTCGGCGCGGTTGCAACAGCTCATGGAAGAGGATGCGTTCAGTGCGAAACTTGTTTTCAGTGATGAAGCAACATTTTTTCTTAATGGTGAAGTGAACAGACACAATGTGCGAATTTGGACGGTAGAGAATCCTCACGCATTCGCGCAACAAATTTGCAATTCACCAAAAGTTAATGTGTTTTGTGCAATCTCACGGTTTAAAGTTTACGGCCCCTTTTTCTTCTGCGAAAAAAACGTTACAGGACACGTGTATCTGGACATGCTGGAAAATTGGCTCATGCCACAACTGGAGACCGACAGCGCCGACTTCATCTTTCAACAGGATGGTGCTGCACCGCACTTCCATCATGATGTTCGGCATTTCTTAAACAGGAGATTGGAAAACTGATGGATCAGTCGTGGAGGAGATCATGATCAGCAATTCATGTCATGGCCTCCACGCTCTCCCGACTTAACCCCATGCGATTTCTTTTTGTGGGGTTATGTGAAAGATTCAGTGTTTAAACCTCCTCTACCAAGAAACGTGCCAGAACTGTGAGCTCGCATCAACGATGCTTTCGAACTCATTGATGGGGACATGCTGCGCCGAGTGTGGGAGGAACTTGATTATCGGCTTGATGTCTGCCGAATCACTAAAGGGGCACATATCGAACATTTGTGAATGCCTAAAAAAACTTTTTGAGTTTTTGTATGTGTGTGCAAAGCATTGTGAAAATATCTCAAATAATAAAGTTATTGTAGAGCTGTGAAATCGCTTCAATCATTTGTAATAACCCTGTATATTTCATATAAATTTATTATTCCTATGATAATTTTTGATCCACTGATGACAGCAGCATATTTAGTTTTACTGGAAACTTTATAAATTAAAAGTAATGTCATTGAACCTTTAGCAACAACATGTAAAGCTAAATTTTGAAAGAGGTTATCTGTCATAATTGACATGCTAACACCTACCAAGCCAAGAATCCAGACATTACAGCAACATCTTCAATTTTCCTAAAATAATTAACCTAAAAGATAAACATAATCAAAGTTCACATCCATTTAAAATTTCTATTGCAAACTTAGCCATTGCACTTGTTCATTCCCAGCTTTTACCATAGTACTTTTGTTACTCTTATTTTTATGAACTAAATGACACACTCTACTAATTAATTAATCCATTAATTAAGAATTTGTGTAAATTTAAATGAATGATACTCAGTCCAGAGATACAAAATTGTTCAGCCAATCATGGCCACTTGTTGATAAACTGCCTGTTGGCTTGTCCCAGGTTCTTCAGCTGACATTTCTCTCTCTCTCTCTTTTTTTTTTTTTTTTTTTTTTTTTTTTTTCCTCGCATTTCAACAGCACAAGGGGCTGGCACTGTCAAAACTTCACCCTCCATTGCTAGCCACCCAGGACTACAGTCAAGCTCACACCCACAAATTATTTGTACCTGGTGCACCAATGTCTATGGCTTTTCTGTGGCCATTACTGCTGTGTTTCTTCCCTTTCTACCTGCAATCTGCAATAGTCATTCGTTGCAGCATGGGACTCCAAGATCAATTCACTTTCAGGCTTCCCTCGTGCTCATTGAAGCTACTGTCATGTTTGTGGATTTCTATAGCTTCCCTAAACAAGTGGATGTGGTAGCTATTATCCACAGCAACTACTTCCATGAAGGCAAATTTTATATTTGGTCAATCTCACATAACATGTGCTCTGCCACAGTTCATTTCTTCACATGTCCCAGCCCACAGTGCCAGCTATGTTCAGTGGTGCTGATGTTCACTGATCATTCCAATATAGAGTTTTTCACATGTCAATGGTATGTGGTATATTCCCAGCATTGTAAGTGGGACCCTTTTGCCCTTTGCCAATATGAGAAACTCTTTGGTTTTCTTTATTGATTTATAAATAGTCCCTAAAACATGTTTGTGCAATATATGGCTGATTCTACCTGTCAATATATGGCAGAAAGGCCTGACCTGACATTTCTTTTTTTTGGTGTGTCATTTCTCCAATGAGTGACTCTGGGGCACTTCTTACGGAACTAGTGGAGAACCCATTGCTGCTCAGAATGCTTTTCAGGTGTTGCATCTCACATCTGAGATTCTGCAGCTCACATACTCATCTTTCACACATTATGAGCATATTAATCATCCCTCTTTTCTGACTCACATGGTGATTTGACAGTGTACGCAGGTATCAGGCCAAGTGTATCACTTTTTGGTACATGTGTCCCAAATTTTCATCATCCCTCCTCAGTAAGTGATACTGTTGATACTGTGCCTTTTGCAGGAATGGATGAGCAACTTTTGGACATTTTCTATCATTAAGTAGCAACAAGCACTGAGACAATTGATCAATAGCATCACTCCCAGGAGCCTGCAGAATGGACTCAAGCACTACACTAAGCACTTGATGAAAAAGTTTGAAAGATGCAGAAAGCAGATTGACAAGTGGATTCCCAACATGTATGCACAGTGTATGCACCTCAGTGAACAACCATTGACCAAAGAACAGTCTGTCCTTCCAAAAGGAGAGAATTTCAACATCAACCCCAGCACTCTATCTATGGAGGACATCCTTGCTAACATCGAAGCAGCCATTTGGGCCATTCTTTGGGAAAGAGCAGTGGGTATACATACTGAAACAGTTACTGTGCTGAACTAAACCACCACCTTGCAGCCTGTAGAGAGAAAAGTTACAAATTATCAAGAACCTTAAGACTGACATGAGGATATTGATACTGGCTATTGATAAGGGAAATGCAACTGATGTAATGAAAACTGAAAATTACAGCAGAAGATCTGGGATTTAAGAGATCTGACAATGTACCAAAAACTAAGTGTAAATCTGATGCAGCAGATCACATGGAATACAAATCTCTCTTGATGGCTGTACAGAGGGACCTGCTCAACACAAAAGCTTTACCACCACAGCTGTATGGATCATCAAAAACACAAAATGATATTGTTCCACTAAAGCCAATTTTAAGTGCTTCTTGCTCACCAATGGATAAACTGGTGAAACACTTGGTCCCTTTGCTTCAGCCACATGTTGGAAAGACTGACACAAACACAAAGGACTCAGGACATTTCACTGAGAAGTTGAAGAAACCAAAACTTGGACCAAACACACCCTGGTCAGCTTTGAAGCTGTTTCTTTGTTTACCAAAGTGCCACTCAGTGATTCCCTGTAGTATACCAGTTCTGTTTTCCCACAAGACTTCACTATGGTATATCATGCATGTCTCGCCATGAGCTATTTCATATGGAACGGTAGCTACAGTGAACAGCTAGAAGGCATCACCATGGGTGGTCCATATAGTCCACTGGTGACCAACTTCTTTGTGGAACACTTCAAAACAAGTGCTGGGCTTGGCACAGATATGTTGATGATACCTTTGTTGTGTGGAGCCATGGTGAGGAAAAGCTTGATGACTTCCTCCATGCCAATATAAAATTTACCATGGAGGTTGAAAAGAACCAACAGCTACCATTTCTAGATGTGCTGGTTATGAGGGTTGATGAAAACATGGGACATAGCATTTATAAAAAATCAACACAAATAAACTGATGCCTGCAGAATCTGTCAAATCACCATCTGAGCCAGAAAAGAGGGATGTTTAGTATGCGTGTAACATGCAAAATACGAATATGTGAGCTACAGTACCTCAAACATGAGATGCAACACCTAGAAAGCTTTCTGAGGAGCAATGCATATTTCATCAGTTATGTAAGAAGTCTCATAGAATCAAATACTCAGCAAAGTGACACACTGGAAGAAGAAATGTCAGGTGCAGCCTTTCTGCCATACATTCCCAGAGTGACAAATAGAGTCAGCCATATATTTCCCAAACATGGTGTAAAGATTATTTAGAAATTGATAGACAACAGCAAATAGTGTCTCATGTTGACAAAGGATAAGCGGCAGCCACTTGAAATGCCAGGAATATACGACATACCATCTACACAGGGAAAAGTCTATGATGGAATGACTGGATGATCAATCAACACCAGGATCATCCAACATAAGCAGCATTGTAGGTTGGGACAGGTGGAGAAATCAGCTGTGGCAGAGGGCACACTGCTTGGGACCACCACATTACAAAATTCGCCTACAAAGAAATTCTTGCTGTGAAGAAGAGCACTCACAGCTGCTTGTTCACAGAAGAAACACACAAACATGACAATAGTTTCAACAAGAAAGAGGAAAGTTTCATGATAATTGGATCCTGGAGTACCATGCTGCAGCAACCAACCATTGCAGATAGCAATGGAAGGACCACAGCAGTAACAGCCATGGAAAAGCCCTTGGATGTTGATGTGCCAGGTACGTATAATCTGCTGCTGCAAGCTCAACTCCAGTTTGCTAGCAACAAACAGAGTGCCATCCACTTGTGCTGGCAAAATGTTGGGGAAATCATCAGACTAATGTCAGTCAAATAACATGAGACAGAAAACAACAGGCAGTTTGTCAAATATGAGGATGTTGCCTGTACTCATACAAGGTTTAATCCCAATGCATGTATACAAAAGGTTTGGAGAACTTTTACATTTTATCAACCCACCACATACTTTGTAAACCAAATTACTGTTGTAATATACAAGGGTTGGACAAAAATATGGAAACACCAAAAACACAACACATTATCATCCCTCTTATGGTGTAGAAATCAGGTTGGCATTCAAAACGGTTTCCAGTCATCTGAGGATGGATAAATATAGGTGCCGTAGGGTTTTCAAGAAAATCTTATACTGTTCTCCCTGCAAAAAAGTGACAATTTCAGATAATGATGATGGAGGTGGATAGTGATCCTGCACCCCTCTCTCCAAAGTAGACCACAAAGGCTCAATAATATTCATATCTGGTAACTGTGGTAACCAGGGGAAATATGACAAGTTATCACTGTGATCACAAAACCAATCCTGGACAATGCAAGCTCTGTGAACAGGGTCCTTGTTGCCTTGGAACACAGTATCACCATTTGGAGACAAACACTGCACCACGGGATGGATATCATTAGCCAAAATAGTCACATAATCCTTGACACTAATGCAGCCTTGCAGTGTAACCATGGAGCCTATGGAATACAACGATACAGGTGCCCAAATTATCATCAACACCCACCCCCCTTCCCCTATGTTTCACTCTTGCAACATAAACTTGGCCAGAATTGGAAACAGTGTGAAACAAGACTCATCCAACCAAATTACTTTCTTACATTGCTCCATAGTCCAGGTTTTACTGCTTGGGCACCACATGTTACAGGCATTTGCACCAATGATGAGAAGTTTTGGAATTCCAGCTTACTCTCCAATTCCCTGCTTATGGACCACCCTCCATGTTGTTTTGATACTGATAGGTTCATGAGTACGACATTCAATACTGCAGTGACTTCTGCAGCTGTCCTCTTATTTTTCAATAGAGTCCTCTTCAGTGACTGTGCATCACAGTCACTCAATACATACTTTTGTCTGTGTTGTGGCTTAGTGGATGATGTTTTTCCACTTTCCCTGTATTCAATATAAATCTCTGATGAGGTACTTCGTGAAACACCAAACACTTCTGCTACCTTGGTTATGGAACCAGCCACCTTATGAGTACCAACAAATTGCCCAAGTTGAAATTCACTTAGCCCTAACACAATGCACTCAGAACTACACAGACCATTGCTCTGAACATGATTGACAATTGCAACATATTGAGTACATTGCATACATGCTACTCATGGTCAGATGCAACAGTGCAACTTGCAGAGTTGGATAGTATCTGCATTTATGTTAAAGTATGCATTTCTCATGCATTTGTACTAACCCTGTGTAGCTGATCCACAGCACCAAAATCTAATCATTACATAGTTTTCACAATATTAAAATGTTCATAAGCCAGTCTATATAAGACCAATCCTGCCCCAAAATTTTAATTCTGAGCTTGGGTATGGCAAGGGTATCATCTATGTAAAAGTCTGCACTTTGCTATCATCATGTTAATACTTATGTGTTACTATGATTGGCATTTCAGTGTAAACATCATGTAATTTCGTATGCCATACCTCTGTGAATCTCTTTGGTAGAAGCTCAGTTTGTGCTTCAACACCAACTGAGCAGTACTTCAAAGTTATCATCTGCTAATATTATGCTAATTGCTGAGTATCAACTATATATGTTTATGTGGATTATTATCAGTCATTGTGTAACTTATTGTGTCCACTAAAAGTGTAATTTGAAGCCAGTTTTAATTTTCATCTGTCAAGTACGAGACTGACTGTATCTGCCACTTTCATACTATTATGTAGAGCTTTGAGAGTGACTGCCTGTAAAGAGTCATATTTATGAAAACTGGAACTGGTCACTGAACTGTCTATGGTGACAACAAATATGGAAAAACACACATTATTTAAAAGTTGTGGGGTGGACATTATCTAAATATTAGCCATGATACAAGTCTTACAGCAAATCTGTGAGCTTTCTTCTATGAAACACTGAGTGCTGGATAAAGGTTTGCAGGTACATTATGATTCAACTGATGCAAACATTGGTGTCAGTGATGCTGGAAAGAGGTGAAACTGGTAAAACTGAACAAAGTTCCAAAGGGAGATATTATCCATATTAGATTATATACTGAATTTGCAGTTGTGTTAGCCCCTCTGCTAACATTAATCTACCATAGATCCCTTTGGACAAAAAACTGTGCCCAGCAGTTGCAAGAAAGTAGAGGTCACACCCATCTACAAGAAGGGTGGCAGAAGTGATCCACAAAACTACCATCCAATGTCCTTAAAATTAAGTTGTTGTAGAATCTTAGAAAATATTCCAAGTTCAAACATAATGATGTATCTCAAATAGAATGATGCCATCCATTCAAACTATCATGGATTTCAGTAACATCGATCATGTATAAGCCCATTCACACTTTTTTCACACAACATCCTGAAAGCCATGGATAAAGGCAGTCAGGTAGATGCAGTATCCTCAATTTCTGAAAAGTATTTGACTCAGTAACACACCTACACTTATTATCAAAAGACAGTCATAGGAGGGAGCACACAAAATTTGTGATTGGAGTGAGGATTTCTCGGCATGGAGGGGGCAGCATGTTACCTTGAAGTTCTGTGTAAATTCTAGAATCACTCAGCCTTCTACCGTCTCAAACGCACAATATTCTAGACATGAGTTTGGGATGGTAGAATCCTACCTACTGCGCATCACATGTTTGTGTGTGCAGGTTTAAAATCAGTTGCAGGAAGAAAGTAGATGCAACGGTCGAACGGCACTGACAACTACCTGTTGGGCAATCCGTAGAGTGGTTCGTGAGTGTGTATAAGAACCATGGAACCTATATGCAGCTTTGTGCTTATTGCGTCATTGTCTATTGTTATGTGAAACAAAAACAGTTGAAAAAGTACTCTCATAGACTCCTGACTCTGCCTTGGTAGAGGCAAGATGCATTTGAAGAAAGTCATGGTAGTCAAGCCAACTTTCTTTTAACAGTAACTCATTTTGTTTTTAATGTTTGACGGTACAAGGTACTTACAGAAAGTTACATATGTATGTTAAAAGTGTGAATTATATTGTGCATGAAAGTCAAATACTTCGTTAACTGGTGAAACGTAAAGTTTGTATGTCTACTTTCACACTTTAAGTCATCACAACACATTAGAACATGGCGACCTGTGTGAAAGGACCAAAAAAATAGGAATTTTCAGTCAAAAACGAGAAAAGAAGCTGTTGTGTTTGCTGTAGCAACCAAACATAATGTGACAAAGGATTTACTACGAGACATTGGAATATGTTCAGGTACCCAATGGAGCAAAATTTGAATGAAAAACAGTGAAGACATGAAAAATTCACAACAATAAAAATAGCAAAGAAGATTTTGATGTATTTGTGTAAGAAGAAATATGCGTAAACACTTAAACCAAGAAGATCCAGTGTGGGGAGTATACAGCTCTCACAAACATCACGGGGATGCAGACGAGGAAACCAACATACATCTGATGCCACCAGCACCAGCTGTTGTTCACCAGTGCTGACCTGCCTCCACACATGCTCACCTACGCTACGAGAATTCTACAACGGGTGAGCGTGAAACAAAACTTCATTTCTTTAGTACGAAGTGGTACAAGATACTGTTGAATGAACTTTTATTGTGCAATTAGAATATTTAAAGTTACTTTTAAATGCTTACAAGAGATAAAGCATATAAAAGAATAGAAAATCTACAACAGGTTGGGGAAACTCAAGACCTAGCTATGGCCATGAAAATTAGCAAAGAAGTGCCTGACTGGGCTGCGTTGGTAAATTTAATCAAAGCTCAGAGAGTGACTCTAACTCAATTAAATACCCAAAGTAAATCTTTAACTGCTCAAAGAGTGACTCTAAGTAAAGATTAGGTTTGGTAAATTCTCAATTAAATACTCAGAGGGAAACTATACATTCAAACAACAAATTTGGGTTTGTTAAGTGCCAAGGTCGACTCTCAAAGCGAAGAATTTAGTAATCTGCGTGAAGGCTTGGGCACTTTAAAGACGGAGTTTGACGCTGTAAGTACTAAAGTAGAGAATTTAAAAGTAGATCTAAAAATGAGTTGACAAACTCTTTGACTACTCATACAAAACATATGTTTACCAACCTTAGTCATGAATAGAATGATACCTTTCAGGATTTATCAAAAAGGTTAGAACTTAACATTGAGAACAAATGTAATAATGTAGAATGCAAACTTATTGAAAAGTTAGGCTCTTTTGAAAATGTGTACAATATTAAGTATAATGATGTAAGACGTGGGTCGTATACTTTGCAAGAGAGTGTAGATAAGAAGAATGAGTTAATGTCAGTCATTCAAGTGCAAATTGCAGGTGTCAGTATGTGGGTAGACAATGTAGAAAGGAATTTCAAAGAGAAAATAGCCAAATTAATAATTAGTTTGGAGGAACAATTTGGAGAAATTATAGATCAAAAAGTTACCAAGAGAATAACATCCGGAACGTATCACCTATTCCCTCTTCCAAACTTAATGATACCAGGAAGGGTATGGATGACCTGTGGAAAGAGATTAAGATTACCCAAAATAAAGTAGAAAAAGGAGTATCTTCACCTTACGTTATATTAACTAGTGATGCTGTGACTGATTTACAATGGGGAGCTAATACAGGGTTATCTACAGAATTTCCTAAATTTAAGCCGTATGGAGATGTACATCCGACCCACTTCTTAGAAAGATTTAACCAAGCTTTGCCAAAAAACTGGAACGATTCCAAGATCAAATTTGTGCTGGCGTACCTTTTAGGGGAAGCCTCAGAATGGGGGACAGTATATAGTGAGAATTTTTCTTCTTTGGAAGACTTTCAAAAGAAATTTAAAGAAAATTACTGGTCTGCCAGTGCACAAGAAAAGTTAATATCAGATCCATGGGACCTGGGCAGAGTCATCCATCCCCCACAGATGTTAACATTCTGAGTTAATGGGTGGAGTAATGACCGTCAGATCCCGAGTTGTTTTCGGTGTTTTTTCCAAATAGTTTCCTGCACCAAATTTCTTTAAAATCTTCAACTATTCTGTCATCTATCCCCCAGGGACATTAACATTCAGAGTTAACAAGCAGAGTGACAACTGTCAGATCCTGAATTGTTTTCAGTGTTTCTTTCCAAATGGTTTCCTGCACTGAATTCCTTTAAAATCTAAAACTATTCTAAAATCTTATTTCTTAGAAAACCGGATATGACCATAAAATAGAGACCAATTTAAGAGAATCACAGAAAAAAAAGTGATATCTAGACGAAATACACTGAATAGAGCATTACATTTGTGGAAAATGTAATATGATGTGACTAACAGAACAATTGTTATACCGAAATGTGTAGCTTTTCTATTTTGTATAGAGTATTTTATACCTTTTATGAGATGTGATATAGATGGGAGGTTTTGAATAAATTTTGAAAGGGGTGGGTATTGTACCTAAAAGCATGATTTACAAGAACAGACACATCATGACTAACACAAAACACACATCACACCTTTCAAACAACCCTCACAAACAAGTGTTCCTGAATCTTCTTTATTTGCCGTTTCCATAGGGTTGCTAGGATTTCCTTCGGGGACATCAAAGGGTGAAGGTGAGACAAGTCCATTCTGTAGGAGACAATTTAGCACCAAACCTCCTTCCTCCTGCATCTCACTCAAGTACCTAAGAGGTAGAGATCCTGGGGAACAGGGGTGGGAAGGGTTTCCTGCCTTTGATGCTATCTTCTTTCTCTTCTTTGATCCCAGCAACCACATCTCTTTTTTCCTTTCTTACTTCTCATATTGAGGACCTGTCTATCTTTTTCCTCTTTCCATATTCATAAACTTCTGTCACTAAATTCCTTCCTTATTTCCCTGGTTACTAAGAAACTACATTTTATCTTTATATAAGAAGGCTGAAGAATCAGACTACATGAACACACATCCACATATACACAAATATACACTTCTACACAAACATTAAATTACATAAGGCAAAGCCTGTCACAATGTGAGAACTGCCGGGTGTTGTAGGAGAAAAGATGTGTGCACAGGGAATTATGTGCACATATATGGGGAGTTATGATGGTTCTGCACCGAATATACATAAGGAGAGGTGCCCACACATAATGAACAACTATAAAATAAAAAAGGCATAAGCAACATCAGTGCAACAAAAACTCTGATGAATTGAAGGATAGTGGGATGTAAGTAGTATATATTGACATAATGTCTATTGACGGTATAGAAGTTGATAACTAGAGGAGGACTCTTGGGAGTGAGTGATATATTAAAGAATGAATGCAAAGTTTAAAATAGATTTACAGCTTTACCTGAAGATACTTCATTATAGTATACATAGAAATGTACGAGGGCAGTTCAATAAGTAATGCAACACACTTTTTTTTCTGAAACAGGGGTTGTTTTATTCAGCATTGAAATACACCAGGTTATTCCCCAATCTTTTAGCTACACAACACTGTTTTTCAACGTAATCTCCATTCAATGCTACGGCCTTATGCCACCTTGAAATGAGGGCCTGTATGCCTGCACGGTACCATTCCACTGGTCGATGTCGGAGCCAACGTCGTACTGCATCAATAACTTCTTCATCATCCGCGTAGTGCCTCCCACGGATTGCGTCCTTCTTTGGGCCAAACATATGGAAATCCGATGGTGTGAGATCGGGGCTGTAGGTTGCATGAGGAAGAACAGACCACTGAAGTTTTGTGAGCTCCTCTCGGGTGCGAAGACTTGTGTGAGGTCTTGCGTTGTCATGAAGAAGGAGAAGTTCGTTCAGATTTTTGTGCCTACAAACACGCTGAAGTCGTTTCTTCAATTTCTGAAGAGTAGCACAATACACTTCAGAGTCGATCGTTTGACCATGGGGAAGGACATCGAACAGAATAACCCCTTCAGCGTCCCAGAAGACTGTAACTATGACTTTACCGGCTGAGGGTATGGCTTTAAACTTTTTCTTGGTAGGGGAGTGGGTGTGGCGCCACTCCATTGATTGCCGTTTTGTTTCAGGTTCGAAGTGATGAACCCATGTTTCATCGCCTGTAACAATCTTTGACAAGAAATTGTCACCCTCAGCCACATGACGAGCAAGCAATTCCGCACAGATGGTTCTCCTTTGCACTTTATGGTGTTCGGTTAGGCAACGAGGGAACCAGCGGGAACAAACCTTTGAATATCCCAACTGGTGAACAATTGTGACAGCACTACCAAGAGAGATGTCAAGTTGAGCACTCATTTGTTTGATGGTGATCCGTCGATCATCTCGAACGAGTGTGTTCGCACGTTCCGCCATTGCAGGAGTCACAGCTGTGCACGGCCGGCCCGCACGCAGGAGATCAGACAGTCTTGCTTGACCTTGCGGCGATAATGACACACGCTTTGCCCAATGACTCACCGTGCTTTTGTCCACTGCCAGATCACCGTAGACATTCTGCAAGCACCTATGAATATCTGAGATGCCCTGGTTTTCCGCCAAAAGAAACTCGATCACTGCCCGTTGTTTGCAATGCACATCCATTACAGATGCCATTTTAACAGCTCTGTACAGCGCTGCCACCTGTCAGAAGTCAATGAAACTATACGAGACGAAGCGGGAATGTTTGAAAATATTCCACAAGGAATTTCCGGTTTTTTCAACCAAAATTGGCCGAGAAAAAAAATGTGTTGCATTACTTATTGAACTGCCCTCGTATATTAGAGTAATGAACCGTGAGGCCTACTCAGAAAGGATAAGGGGGGTGTACCCGGCATTCACTAAGTATAAAGGGCAGATGTACCTATGTGGAGACAGGATGATCTGTGGCCTAAAAAACAGAGATATTTTGTAAGGGGAGTTCCTGCCAGAATTGAAAAAGGAAGTGCTCTCATAAGGTCAACCCACAAGCAAGGAATAGGTGCTGATCCTAGAAGAAGGGGACAGTATCATGACAAAAGTCACAAATTTTATAGGAATTATTCTGGAAAGTGTAAATCCTATGAACGACTAGTATTATTATGTTTCATGGCAGTAAATGAGTGTCTAAAGAACACCTTCATTTTGCCCAGAGTTCCTCCTAGCTACAACTAATGAAAATAGTACATACTAGGAAAAAGGTAGTACAAAAAGATAAGAATAGAAAATAGATTACTCAAGTGTCATAAACCCCTGGAATTTCTGATTGAAAAAGGAAATAAAGAAAAGAAAAAGAGTCCTCACAATATTAGTAAAGCTGACTAAAACAACAAATAAATGCTCATGTTTTAATAACAAAGTAAAATAAGAAAATAATAGAGAAACAATAAGCAAAAGATTGTTCCAGAGAGGACAGAGAATTGTTATGGAAAGGAGAGATATGTATAGAAACATATCTAAAAAATGTATACTGTTAAGATATGAAATGTTATTATGAGTGATATTACTTGCATAATGTTTATGTATAAAATATCGCATGGTCAATCTGAGGGGAGGGGGGGGGGGGGATATATATTGATTCGAGAATTTCTGTGTAAATTCTACACCCACTCAGCATTCTACCATCTTGAACACACAATATTTTAGATATGAGTGTGGGATGCTAGAATCCTACCCACTGCGCATCACATGTTTGTGTGTGCAGGTTTAAAATCAGTTGCAGGAAGAAAGTAGATGCAGCAGTCAAACGGCACTGACAAGTACCTGCCAGCCAATACATAAAGGTGTTTGCAAGTGTGTACGGAAGAACCATGGAATCTATATGCAGCTTTGTGCTTATTGTGTCACTGTCTATTGTTATGTGAAACAAGAACAGTTGAAAAAGTACTCTTATAGACTCCTGACTCTGCCTTGGTAGAGGCAAGATGCATTTTCTGATTCATTTGAAGAAAGTCATGGTAGTGAAGCCAACTTTCTTTTACCTGTAACTCATTTTGTTTCTAATGTTCAACGGTATGAGGTACTTACAGAAAGTTACATATGTATGTTGAAAGGGTGACTTATATTGTGCATGAAAATCAAATATATTGTTTACTGATGAAGAGGGAAGTTTGTATGTCTACTCATTTTATAATTAGGAAGAGGCTTAAAAGTTCCTGTACATAGTGCTACTCGACAGAGAAAAAGTCAAGAGATTTTCGAACAGCCGACTATCCCATAAATAAGAGGGGTTGCAAAATTCCAAGTAAGTCACCTCATAAAGAAGTGGAATGTGGTTTGAGGAAATAAATCAGTATAACCCACACCTACTTTCACACTTTAAGATGTCAGAACATTATAAGAGTCATCAACAGATGTAGCAATAATGTCAGGTGTGTGCCAGAAAATTTTGTATTGCACCCTCATTATTTGTGATCTTTATAAATAATGTTGCAGAAAATATTAATAGTAACCTCAGACATTTCCCAGGTAACGTAACTATCTACAATGAAGTACTATCTGAAGAAAGCTGCAAAAAAATTCAGTTGGATCTTGATAAGACTACAAAATGGTGCAAGGAATGGCAACTCACTTTAAATGGTAAAAAATATAAAACTGTGAACTTCATAATATGAAAAAATTATGCATTCCATTGACTACATTATTAACAGTTCACAATGGGAATTGGTCAACTCATTCAGATACAAACACATAGGTGTAACAATTTTTTGGGATATGAATATGAATGATCACATAGACTCAGTCACAGGTAAAACAGGTGGCAGACTTCTGTGCAGTTTTGCAGTTTCCTAGTATTCTATCAATGAACAGAAGGACATTGCTTACAAATCATTCATTCACCCATCCAAGAATATTGCTCAAGTGTTTGTGACTAACAGGGGATATTGTACTATATGGAGAATGGCCGCACAAATGGTCATACATTCTTGAACTGTGGGGTAGTGTCACAGAGATGATGAAGAAACTGAACTGACAGACACTTGAAGATAGACACGAACTATCCTGAGAAAGCCTACTAACAAAGTTCAAGGACCAGTGTTATATGATGAATCTAGAAATATACTACAATCTTCTAAATATCACTCCAGCAAGGATTGTGAGAAGAAGATTAGATTAATTACAGCACATACTTGGGCTTTTAAATAGTTATTCTTCATGCACTTCATAAGTGAGTGAAATTGAAACAAGCCCTAATAACTAGTACACTGGGAAGTACCCTCTGTGATGAATTTTACAGTGGTTTACAGAGAATGTATGTAGATGAAGATGCATAGAGATCTCCTGAGGAGTTTCTTCAGAAACTTATTCAAATGGCCGGACATTCTCACCATGACATTTCATTGACATTCTTCCTCTCATGTCTTTTGCTGTCCAGAATTTTAGACTGTACAGAAGGAACAATCTATAAGACAACCAAAAACTAAAAATATGTATAATTTGCAGAGATTGCTAAAACTTTCAGCTTCATCCAAAATTGCATTGTTTCCAAGTGAATAATGCTCTTTCAGCCAATATCAAATTCAGTATTACTGACCCACATAATTTTTTTAAGAAAATCTGCTGAAACTTCTTGAAATATGTTGCTATTCCTTGTTGTCGTTGTTGTCTTCAGTCCTGGGACTGGTTTGATGCAGCTCTACATGCTACTCCATCCTGTGCAAGCTTCATCATCTCCCAGTACTTACTGCAACCTACATCCTTCTGAATCTGCTTAGTGTATTCATCTCTTGGTCTCCCTCTACGATTTTTACCCTCCACGCTGCCCTCCAATGCTAAATTTGTGATCCCCTCATGCCTCAGAACATGTTCTACGAACCGGTCCCTTCTTCTTGCCAAGCTGTGCAACAAACTCCTCTTCTCCCCAATTCTATTCAATACCTCCGCATTAGTTATGTGATCTACCCATCTAATCTTCAGTATTCTTCTGTAGCACCACATTTTGAATGCTTCTATTCTCTTCTTGTCTAAACTATTTATCGTCCATGTTTCACTTCCATACACGGCTACACTCCATACAAATACTTTCAGAAACGACTTCCTTACACTTAAATCTATACTCAATGTTAACAAATTTCTTTTCTTCAGAAACGCTTTCCTTGCCATTGCTGGTCTACATTTCATATCCTCTCTACTTTGACCATCATCAGTTATTTTGCTCCCCAAATAGCAAAACTCCTTTACTACTTTAAGTATCTCATTTCCTATTCTAATTCCCTCAGCATCACCCAACTTAATTCGACTACATTCCATTATCCTTTTGCTTTTGTTGATGTTCATCTATTATCCTCCCTTCAAGACACTGTCAATTCTGTTCAATTGCTCTTCCAAGTCCTTTGCTGTCCCTGACAGAATTACAATGTCATCGGTGAACCTCAACATTTTTATTTCTTCTCCATTGATTTTAATACCTACTCCAAATTTTTCTTTTGTTTCCTTTACTGCTTCCTCAATATACAGATTGAATAACATCAGGGACAGGCTACAACCCTGTCTCACTCCCTTCCCAACTGCTGCTTCCCTTTCATGCCCCTCGACTCTTATAACTGCCATCCGGTTTCCGTACAAATTGCAAATAGCCTTTCGCTCCCTGTATTTTACCCCTGCCATCTTTATAATTTGAAAGAGAGTATTCTAGTCAACATTGTCAAAAGCTTTCTCTAAGTCTACAAATGCTAGAAACGTAGGTTTGCCTTTCCTTAATCTATTTTCTAAGATAAGTCGTAGGGTCAGTAATGCTTCACGTGTTCCAACATTTCTGCGTAATCCAAACTGATCTTCCCCAAGGTCGGCTTCTAGCAGTTTTTCCATTCGTCTGTACAGAATTCACGTTAGTATTTTGCAGCAGTGACTTATTAAGCTGATAGTTCGGTAATTTTCACATCTGTCAACACCCGCTTGCTTTGTGATTGGAATTATTATATTCTTCTTGAAGTCTGAGGAGACTTCACCTGTCTCATACTTCCTGCTCACCAGATGGTAGAGTTTTGTCAGGACTGGCTCTCCCAAGGCCGTCAGTAGTTCCAATGGAATGTTGTCTACTCTCGGGGCCTTGTTTCGACTCAGGCCTTTCAGTGCTCTGTCAAGCTCTTCACGCAGTATCGTGTCTCCCATTTCATCTTCATCTACATTCTCTTCCATTTCCATAATATTGTCCTCAAGTACATCACCCTTGTATAGACCCTCTATATACTCCTTCCACCTTTCTGCTTTCCTTTCTTTGTTTAGAACTGGGTTTCCATCTGCTCTTGATATTCATACAAGTGGCTCTCTTTTCTCCAAAGGTCTTTTTAATTTTCCTGTAGGCTGTATCTATCTTACCCCTAGTGAGATAAGGCTCTACATCCTTACATTTGTCCTCTAGCCATCCCTGCTTAACCATTTTGCACTTCCTGTCAATCTCATTTTTGAGACGTTTGTATTCCTTTTTGCCTGGTTCATTTACTGCTATTCCTTACAGGAATTTTATAAAACTGCTTGATTAGAGTGAATTATGATGTGCTGCATTGTAAAATGTTTCAGAAGAATTTGGTTATTAATACATATTTTTCTTTAAAAAGAAACTATTTTATGTTCACTTCAGTGTGTGAGGATAAAAGCTTTCCTTATTCAGCATTCTAGTAATTTATTTTTAATGGACCTGCAGAACAGGAAGCATTAATGGTAAACAAAAACATTACAATCCTGGACACCGCAGGACTAAATGCCTCTTGGTGGCATATAAGATGCAGTAAGGAAAGTATATAAGCAGAGCAGAGACAATGAGAAATCATCCTAGTGATGAAAAAGGCAAAAATGGGGAGGCCTACTGACATAGTGACATAAAGACAGATTTTTATGGTCTGGCACTTGGTAATGGACATCTCAGAAACAGTGAAGTTGGTATGCTGTTTGTGTGCTACTTTCGTGAGCATCGGACAGAGAAATCATGTGTAGCAAACAACGTGTTGAACTTCCAAGCCTCATTACAGAACATGGAAGTTGAAGACTTACCCAGGACCTATAATATATCTGACAAAATGTTGGTGTGTGCACAGGTGTTATGAGCACACCATTCAATACATATTGTTGAACATGCTCAGCAACAGATAACCCATGTTGACCAATTACATCATCGTTTGCAGCTGAAGTAAGCACAGGATCATTGTGAATGGACCATGGATCAATGGAAATGTGTTGCTGGCTCATATGAATCTTGTTTCTTGGTACACCACATGGATAATTAACTTCAGATATGCTATATTATAGGTGAATGCCTGCTTGGAACTGCATCATGCCATGGATGCTGTCTGGTGGGTTTGCAATGGGCGACATTCATCCCATTCTCTGTAGGACCTATAATAGTCATCAAAGGCACCATGACAGTGTGGCCTATGTGACCCAATCAACTGCTTCCTTTGTGGTTGATGTCTTCCCCGATGGTGCTGACTTCTCCCATCAGGATAACTGTCTATGTCATAAGGACATAATCATCAGACAATCAAGTGAGGAGCTTGATAGTGAACACATGTTGATGTCTTGGCTACCAAATTTGCCTTATCTAAATCCAATGGAACATATGGTACATTCTGTTCCAACAAATTACCAGCCCATGATTTATGGGAACTGTGTGACACATGTAGACATGAGGTGTTATGCATCTCCAGAAACCTATCACACAGTTTATGAATCAGTGTCATGCAAAACTGTAGCTGTATTATGTTCCAAAGGTGGATGCTATTAAAAAGTTGATCATAATATTTTGGCTCATCAGTGTCTTCCCGTAAAAAAAAAGTACCAAGGTTTATCACATTTTTCACTGTGTGTTAGTGTGTGAAGTAAGTAACATATCCATTAACCAATAATAAAAGCTAATACAGAGCAAGTCAGTGCAGTTCTCTGTCTTTCTTTTTCTTAAATTGGGGATATGTAAGCTGCAGTTCATCTACAATTTATGTCTGTAATTATACACAAACACTATAACACTATTAATTAGTAAAATAACTGGGAAGTACATGTAAGAATTCTAAGAAACTTGATGAAGCCCTTGCAAGAAGTGTAGTTATCTACTTCATAAAATATTCTTATGACCATACATTATTTTTATGGTTCACTGTTGCTGAATACAAGAGACATTCAATAATCAGAAGACAAATTGATGTAGAAATGAACAGTTTGTAGAAAGAGTTTAGTACTTTCATGACTTCAGGTTGGCATCACTAGGATGAGCTAAGAACAGTTGATGGAAAAAAATTGTTTTGGTTATAACGTCAGTAGTGTGCATTTAATGATGTAGTGTCTATCTGAAGTTCCACATTAGTTCAACAACATTCATTGATGATGTTTTTTTTTACTCCCTGAAGGTGAAATACTGCTTAAAATCTTTTCTCACATGATTTTACAGTATGATGAAAGTTGTATGAACTGCAGAAATTTTTATAAGTAGGTAAAACAGTTTAAAAATGGTTGAACCTCAGTGACTGATAAGCAACATCTTGGACGGCAAGTTGAATTGTCAACTCCTTCACTTGAAACCCACACTGACAACATTATTCAAGAAGAATAGCATGTTAAAGTTGAACATATAGCAAAAACAGTTGCAGTAAGTGTTGGCACAGTTCATAAAAATTGTCAGTAACAAGCTAAAGTACAGGAGACCAAGTGCAAGGTGGGTCCTTGAAAGAGTTAACGTAAAAATGAAAGGAAACAAGATTCAAAGTGTATACAGACTTCGAAGAATGTTATGAAATGGAAGGTGACCATTTTCTAAATAAGATTTTAATATGTGATGAAACTTTGGTTCACCATTTTGAACCAGATATGAAAAGACAAAGCATGGAATGGAAGCAAAACAGCTCACTTGACCAAAAGAAATTCAGAAATCAAGCATCTTCAGTGATTATTTGGAAGATTATTTGGAAGTGCCTATTACTTCGACAAGCTGATAAACAAAGTAAAACCAGCAATGAGAGAAAAATGTTGCGGATCTCAAAAAAGAAAGAAAAAAAAAGTATGATATTGCTACACAACAGTTCTCACCCTCACACCAACCAGCTGACATTAGAAACTGTTTTTAAAAAATGTGTTGGGACATACTATGTCACACTCCATACAGTCCAGAATTGACTCCCGCAGATTTTCATTTGTATGATCCACTCAAGGAGGCTTACATGGAAGAAATTTCAGCAACAACAAGGAGGTCAAAGAATTATGAAAACGTGGCTCAAACAACAAGAAAAAGACTTCTTTGCAGCACATGTAAAAAATTAGTTCATCATTGGAACAATTGTATTAACAGTGACAGTGATTATGTTGAGATATAGTAAAAGTCTCATTTTGTACAAATACACAGTTTTTTCTGCATCAATTTGTCTTTTTAATATGGAAAATCCACTACAAAGATTTGTCAATCTGCTTTACCCAATACAGATGCATCAATAATATTAATTTGGTTTGATATGATTTATGTATGGACACAAAAACAGCAGTGGTCTTAGCCCACTGCTGCCCTCACCAAACCTGTGTTTATTGTGTGGTTTACTTCCTGGCCAAACGGTACCCTTAAGAAGTACTAGGAGACCTTTTACTATTTCCTTATAAGACATGATTTCTTCAGCCATTACTGACCTGAATATTTTACAGGGTGCTCCATTAATCGTGACTGGGCCAAATATCTCATGAAATAAGTGTCAAACGGAAAAGCTACAAGGAATGAAACTTATCTAATTTGAAGGAGGAAACCAGATGGCGCTATGGTTGGCCCGCTAGATGGCACTACCATAGGTCAAACGGATACCAACTGCATTTTTTTAAATAGGTACCCCCATTTTTTATTAAATATTCGTGTAGTACGTAAAGAAATATGAATGTTTTAGTTGAAACACTTTTTTTGCTTTGTGATAGATGGTGCTGTAATAGTCACAAACATATGGCTCACAATTTTAGATGAACAATTGGTAACAGGTAGGTTTTTTTTAAATTAAAATACAGAACATAGGTATGTTTGAACATTTTATTTCGGTTGTTCCAATGTGATACATGTACCTTTGTGAACTTATCATTTCTGAGAACACATGCTGTTACAGCATGATTACCTGTAAATACCACATTAATGCAATAAATGCTAAAAATGATGTCCGTCAACCTCAATGCATTTGGCAATATGTGTAACGACATTCCTCTCAACAGTGAGTAGTTCGTCTTCCATAATGTTCGCACATGTATTGACAAAGCGCTGACGCATGTTGTTGGGCATTGTTGGTGGATCATGATAGCAAATATCCTTCAACTTTCCCCACAGAAAGAAATCTGGGGACATCAGATCCAGTGAGCGTGCAGGCCATGGTATGGTGCTTCGATGACCAATCCACCTGTAATGAAATATTCTATTCAATACCGGTTCAAACGCAAGCAAGCTATGTGCCAGACATTCATCATGTTGGAAGTATATCACCATTCTGTCATGCAGTGAAACATCTTGTAGTAACATCGGTAGAACATTACGTAGGAAATCAGCATACATTGCACCATTTAGATTGCCATCGATAAAATGGGGCCCATAATGCCGCACCATACATTAACCTGCCAAGGTCACTGATGTTACACTTGTCGCAGCCATCATGGATTTTCTGTTGCCCAATAGTGCATATTATGCCAGTTTACATTACCACTGTTGGTAAAGGACGCTTCATCGCTAAATAGAACGTGTGCAAAATATCTGTCATCGTCCCGTTATGTCTCTTGTGCCCAGTGGCAGAACTGCACATGACGTTCAAAGTCATCGCCATGCAATTCTTGGTGCATAGAAATATGGTATGGGTGCAATCGATGTTGATGTAGCATTCTCAACACCGACGGTTTTGAGATTCCCGATTCTCGCGCAATTTGTCTGCTACTGATGTGCAGATTAGCCGCGACTGCAGCTAAAACACCTACTTGGGCATCATCATTTGTTGTGGGTCATGGTTGACGTTTCACATGTTGCTGAACACTTCTTGTTTCCTTAAATAACATAACTATCCAGTGAATGGTCCGGACACTTGGATGATGTCATCCAGGATACCGAGCAGCATACATAGCACACGACCGTTGGCCATTTCGATCACAATAGCCATACATCAACACGATATCGACCTTTTCTGCAATTGGTGGTCCATTTCAACAAGGGTAATGTAGCACAAAGCAAATACCATCCACACTGGAGGAATGTTACGTGATTCCACATAATTATACGTTTGTGACTATTACAGTGCCATCTATCACAAAGCGAAAAAAGTGCTCCAACTAAAACATTCATATTTCTTAACGTACTACATGAATGTATAATAAAAAAATGGGGGTACCTATTTAAAAGAACACAGTTGATATCCGTTTGACCTATGGCAGCGCCATGTAGCGGGCCAACCATAGCGCCATCTGGTTACCCCCTTCAAGCTAGACGAGTTTCGTTCTTTGTAGTTTTTTCGTTTGATGCTTATTTTTTGAGATATTTGGCCTGGTCACTGTCAATGGACCACCCTGTATGTCTTCTTGCTCTCCAGAGTTTCACATTGGAAGATTAGATGTTGCACGATTTCATCTCCCACACCACATAGTCTAGGGGCTCCTTCCTCTATAACTGTCATTGTAAGTGTTCCTTAAAGTTCCTATGGCTAGTCATGGAGCCAACCATGAGTTTAATCTATTTGCTGCTCAAGCACACGATTACAGACCATCTCTCGAAACATGGTTTCAGAATGATTAGCTTGACATTTTTATTTTTATAATTTTTTCCCCACAGTTCAATATTCTACACGCTACCTGCTGATCCAGCTACATATTTTAGGTTTTATCACCACCTTATTGAGGTTCAGGCAGGCTCCAGCCAAATAAATGGAGTTGTGCCTGTCATGGCCAGTCTGTTGGCTTGTTCATTGTCATCAATTCATGAGTGACTGGGAATCCACAGAAGATTTACCCTGTGGTTTCCATTTGTAATCTTATCCTCCCACATATCATTATTGAAATTCTCTGTCTTTGGACAAATTTTGAAAACTTCAAGAGGTGTAAGATATACAAAAGAAGAACTGTTTACTTTTCTTGATTTTCTCTTCTTGTTGTTGGCTCTAATCCTTGTTGTGTCTAGGGGTACATTCTTGAGGCTGCAATTTTTTTAACATTCTAGGTTCCTGAAGATGAAATAACTGATGAAGATTTGCCTGTTGCTATTAATATCTTTTTATTTTATTCCATTCTTCTAAATCACACCGACTTTACAATTATCACTTCAATCACACCAAAAATTACATTATTGGTGGCACAATCAAAAACACATCTGATTCCATCAGAGGCATGCCCACAACTACCACTTACATTCTGCAGCACTAACAACAATCCAAATAGTTTACAAACTTTCTTGACAACAGAAGAATCATCACCAAGATATAACATTATTTTATAACTGAGTCCAGAAATAAATTTAATAATTAGGGTTAGACTGTGCAATTGATGATATTAATTTTAAAAATGACACAATTTCGTAATTTCACTTATTTTTAAAAGAAGAGTAATTTTAATTGTACTTACAGAGCGTAAGAAATTAATTTCTTTTTACATATTTTAGCCCGAAACATAATACATCATATCAAAAATCATGTGAAGTTCATTCAGTTAGACAGCTGATATAATGTTCATCTATAGAAGAATCAATAGTATGCCCTAAACATATGTCAGGATATGGCATTTAAATTTTCAGATCTGTGGAACACACTGTCACAAGACAAAAAATCACAAGGTCAAAATTACAACATTACACCACTAAACTGCAGAAATAATTGCAAAGACAATGTAAATTACTAGAATTTATAAATTTTAAGTCGAGATCTATACAATCAAACCTTCAAAATCTTCAAAAGAGAAGAGAAAAATTTCAGACCTAAGTGTACCGCGAGTGAGCGGACTCGAAAAACTCAAAGTGATGGGTACAGACCAGAAAAAATGTACTCAATCATATGTAGGAATCAATCAGCCACATAAACTGTAATATTCAAGGATATGTTAACTCAAGAAAGAACAAAATAATGGAAAAATATTAGGGCCTAAGTTTACAATGTAGGGATCGACCCATGAGTCCAAACTACACCAGGTACAAACCAGCAAAAAAAAAAGTATTGACAAAACAAAATGAAGAAAGCTCACAATCATCTCAAGCAGTCCAATTATGTATAAAGAGTAATTCTGAGAAGCATCTAGCTTCAATCAATGGTTGTACACTCTCCTTGAGTACACACACACACACACACACACACACACACACACACACACACACACACAGAGAGAGAGAGAGAGAGAGAGAGAGTCGCGATGACCAGTGGTACCCAAAACAGAGCTACGTATGAGTCTGTCCACAACTGAAGATCCAATCAGATACAATACTGCAATACTCAGGATAGATTCAAATAAATAGTGTCACAAATGGCTTTGAAAGAGGGCACAAACCAGTAGCTTGAGTACCAAAATCAGAGTATGAAAGCAGACATGTATACATCTTGTTATACTGTCCATATTAGTAAATGTCTTCCACACTATTTGATAATTGCCCATACAACTAACCTATGTACATAAAAACCTAGAAGGTTCATTTACAAATGATGAAAAAATACATATTGATTTAAAGTTACATAATGATTTGAAACTTAATCCCCCTACATGCATTTATGCTGAATAACACTGTCTTTAGCAGTCTTGGCTAACAATTCACAAAAGTCAGACACAACTCAGATGTAATCAACAGATGCTCAAGTACAATACCCAGCACACATGATCTCTTGCAAATTGACTGGTCCAGCAGGGTACAGCCATACTGCAGTGTGGGGGAGTGGATCTGCTAACATCTTTCAGTTTCCTCCTTAGAGTTCTCATCGCATGCTCCAACAGATATGTAACTTCCTGCCTAACAAACACATCAAATGCTGAAACATTGTTTCATGTACTAAATATGCTGTTCAGTACCTTCTTCACATCACATGAGAAGCTACCAGATTAAATTTGAAGGTGGATGCTTCTTTTGATAATTGTCATTACAACTTTTCTTATTGTACTGGTGACTTTTGATAAGTTAGCCTCATAGCTTTTTAAATTATTTCCACTATTTCTTTTATAGTTTGAACGTTCACCTTGATGTAAAGTTTCGTTGCGGTCCTTATTTATTGCATCAAGTGCACCAACAAAAGACAACAACTCTTCTAACGTTTTCTAATGACTACATAAGATGTCTTTTCTCACATAGATTGGCAATCTTCTAATTAAGATACGTACTAGTCCTTCTTCTTCCATTGGCTTACCTAAATACTTTGCTCATGTTAAATGCCAATCAAACTATTTCCTCATAGTACCACAAGTATTCACTGGTTAACACAACCTTAGATAAAGTTACCCTTTTTTCTATGTTGTCTTGGATAAGCTTAATTTCTCTCCACAGGTCTCCATACCCTTTCTGGCTGGTATCATTAAGTTTGGAAGAAGCAATAGGTGATATGTTCCCAGATGTTATTCTCTCGGTAATCTTTCATTCTATAATTTCTCCAAATTGTTCCTCCAAAATAATTACATTTATAATATCAGAGTTAGCTATTTTCTCTTTGAAATTCCTTTCTACATTACCTACCCGTGTATGGATACCTGTAATTTGCAATTGAATAATTGGCATTAATTCATTATGCTTATCTACACTCTCTTTCAAAGTATTCATTTCCTGTCTTACATCATTATATTTAATTGTACACACTTTCAATAGATCCTAACTTTTCAATAAGTTCTGATTCTACATTATTACATTTGTTCTCAATGATAAATTCTAACCTTTTTAATAAATCCTGAACAGTACCATTCCGTTCCTGACTAAAGTTGGTAAACATATGATTTATATGAATAGTCAAAGAATTTGTCAACTCATTCTTAAAATCTACTTTTAAATTCTCCACTTTATTACTTATGGCATCGAATTCAGTCTTCAAATCACCCATGCATTCAAATAGATTACTAAACTCCTTGCTTGAAGAGTCAACTTTGTTGTTTAACAAACCTAAATTTGTCATTTGAGTATTTTATTGAGAATTTACCAAGTCTAGTTCTTTACTTAGAGTCACACACTGAGCATTTAATTGAGAATTTAATGAGTTTAGCTTAAGACTCTGAGCTTTGATTAAATTGATCAACTCAGCCCAGTCAGGCACTTCTTTCCTAATCTTCATGGCCATAGCTGGGTGTTGAGTTTCCCCAACCTGTTGTATATTTTCCATACTTTTATATGCCTTAGCTCTTGTAAGCATTTAAAACTAACTTTAAAGATGATAATTACACAATAACAGTTTACGCAACAGTATCTTGTACCACTTTGTACCAAAGTAAACAAGTCTTGTTTCACACCTACCTGGCGTAGAATTCTCGTTGTGTAGGTGAGCAGTGTGGTCACAGGTCAGCACAGGTGAACAGCAGCTGGTGCCGGCGGCATCAGATGTATGTTGGTTCCCGTGTATGCATCCCTGCAATGTATGTGAGAGCTGCATACTCCCCGGACTGGATCTTCTTAGCTGAAGCGTTCTATGTGTACTTCTTAGACAAATACATCAAAATCTTCTATACTATTTTTATCATTGTGAATTTTTCATTTCTTCAATGTTTTTCCATTTAAATTTTGCTCCATTGGATACTTGAACATATTCCATTGTCTTGTAGTAATTCCCTTGTCTTATTATGTTTGGTTGCTATGGCAACACATAATAGCTTCTTCTCTTGTTTTTGGCTTAAAATTCCTGTTTTCTTGGTCCTTTCACACAAGTCGTCTTGTTCTAACGCTCTGACGACTTAAAGTATGAGTGTGGATATGTGTTATATTGTCTTATTCCCCCAAATCATCTTCAAATTCTCTATGAGGTGACTTACTTGGAATTTGCAGCCACTCTTCCTTACTGAATAGCCAGCAGCTGGAAACCCTCTTGACTTCTTCTCCGTTGAATAACACTAGGTACAGGAATTTTTAGACTCTTTCTACTTATGAAATAAGTAGACATACAAACTTTACTTTTCATCAACTAATGATGTATTTTATCTCCATACACAATAAAAATCTCACTTTCCACATGAATATGTAACTTCCTGCAAGTCTCTCATACAGTCGGACATTAGAATCAAATTGAATTACAGTTAAAAGAAAGTTGGCTTGGATACCATGCCCTTTCTTAAAATGAATCATAAAATGAGTCTTGTTTCTAACAAGGTTGCGTCAAGAGCCTACATGAGTACTTTTTCCACTGTTCTTGTTTTAATAATAATAGTCAATGACACAATAAGCACAGAGCTGCACGTAAACTCCATGGTTCTTCCTTACACACTCACTAAAACATCTGTGGATTGCCCGACAGGTACTTGTCGGTGCCATCCAATGGGCGCACCTACTTTCTTCCTGTGACTTATTTTAAACCTGCACACACAAACATGTGACACACAGTAGATAGGATTCTACCATCCCACACTCATATCCAGAATATCATGTGTTCGAGACTGTAAAAGGCTGGGTGGTTTTAGAATTTACACAGAAATTCTCATATCACTACACAGCTGATACAATGTTCATCCATACAAGAATCTAGAGTATTCATGGTATTGGTTATTTCTATATAGGTAATGCTAGAGGAGGGTGACCCATTATACCCTACTCTCCCAAGGGCTTCTTAGCATTCTGCAGTGATCTTTGATCTCATTTTTATTAGAAGGCAAACAACACTGCTCCCGCTGATGTAAGTTTTGTATTAAAACCACAACTGATTTCATGCCAAATTACGTGCATCATCAGGTGATATAAATTGTGTGTACAACATTATTTTATGCAGTCCTGAAGTCTCACCCTGTCCTGCATTGATAAATTAAAACCCACTTGAATTGTTTGTCAAATTGAAAAAAGAGAGATATCCCATACCATCAGCTGGAGGCAAAGTAGGCATGGCCATAAGGAACACTGAACTCAGATTTTGTATCTCAAGTCTGTACATGATTTCAATATTTTGCTCAACTTGCCATCATATTAAGGAAAATTATATTTCCTAGCAATTTACTGACTTTTGCTGTCTATTCATTGGCTGTGTTATTAAACTGATAAAATCAATTTTAAGACAATATGTATATTTTGAAATCAACATAGAAATAAAAGGCATCAGGGTACATAATTAGAAGAAGTTTAATGGAAATTATGATTATTGTAATATCAGTGGTGGTGGTAGTTGTTGGGATGTTTAAGGGGGACTAAACAGGTAATATCAGTAATGGGCAAGTGCAACACACAACATTTGAATGTATTCTTCAAGAACCAGTCCACTAACTCAGTTACTTTGAGAACATTAAATGTGAAAGCTCAAACAACTAACATACCTCTCCATACATAGAATGTAGCTACCCTCTCATTCACTCCTATCTGGCAAATAAAGCACCATGTATAAATCTGTAATGGGCACTGCAGCTCTCAGACTTAGGAAAACTGCAGTGTAAAAGATCACTGGAAATTTTTATTTTTCTTTATCCTAAAAGCTACATAGCACAAAAGAGTGAACTACTTACATTCTTTTATTCTTACCTTTTCTCTCTAAAGTTGTAAGGTTTAGTCATCAGAGGTAATATGTGCTCAACATCATTTTCATGGAAGAATGAAACACACCGTTTCTTGTCACTTTTCTCTAGTTTTTCACCTGTCTCTGAATTCAGAATATGTACTTTTACAGTGGGGTGTCTGATAAAGTTATTAGTTTTCAAATGATCAGTCTTGTGGACAAACAAACCTATAACTTTTTCATAAGTATACTGTTTTGTGGAACTATTTTGAGCATCTGGTAGACCTGTTACAACTTTCTTGCATGCTAATTCTTCATAATCTGAATGATTACTTCTCTGATCCAATTCTGCAGCTGAGTATTCACTATCAACTAAATTTGTTCCAGATATTTCTTCACTAGAATGATACACTGATGTAGTACTTTCACATTCTGGCGTTGTTTCACAAACAGATCGTGATTTTTTCATTTCTGAAACATTATGATGCAAAACAATGTCTTCATAGATCTTTTCTGATGAGTCAGAGGCATTAAACTTTTTCTTCCTTTGATCTCTGTAAGATATTCTTCTGGAAGTCCTTTTCTCTCTTTTAAAAGCTTCACTGTCAGAAAAGTAGTTATGTCTTAAATTATGATCACATGAATCAAATTTCTGATATTCTTTGGCCTCAATTAGTGATTTGGTTGTGGACTGGCACTCTTCCTCTTGATTATTTGTTGGCACGGTAACATTTATTGCGCCATCTCTGCCATATTCTGCAGAGGGCAACTGATCAGAGGAGTTACTTAATGAATCATGAATTGCACTTCCTTTATCAATATTACCTGATTTAGATGCACTGTATTCCTGGGTTTGAGAACAATGAATACTCAAACTTGAACTTTCTTCTGATGGTGTTATTCTTGAATTACTCTGACCACTTTTTCTCTCTGAATATTTAATATTATTTCTCTTCCCTTTTGTATCTTTACCAAATTTATGTAACATTTGTTCAGTTACATTCCTTTCTTTCTGTTCTCCTTTATCTTGAGGACCAACCAACAAGCTCTGCGTACTATTACAAATAGCAGTGTCACGTAGCTCCTCATGTTGACTATCCATTGTGAAGGAGTCATATTTTCTCCTGAAATTCTTAACCTTCTTCCTTTGTGGGACAGCATTAGTATGTTTGTAATCAGCAGACTGTCCAGTATCATCTGTACCCTATAACAGTGGAATAGGGTAGGTAACAATGTACATCTGAATGAGAAGAAAACAAACTTACATGGCATGCATGGTCCTCTACAGTGGAATTCATGAAAGAAAGTAAATATTTACCTAAAATTCTAATATAGTGCAGGACATCTCAATATTACTAGTAAGGAAGTTATGGCAAAAATGAGAAATAACAGTAATCAAATTACCAAGGTAATCACACTCTCATTGTTATGCTCCAACAGAAAAAGTCATGACTGTGATGAAAAGATTTATTATGAAAAAGAAAGTTGCTACTCACCATATAGCAGAGATGGTGAGTCACAGGTAGGCACAACAAAAAGACTGTTACAAATAAACCTTTCAGGCAGTAACGTCTTCATCAAAACTATATGACACACACACACACACACACACACACACACACGCACACACACACATACATATGACTACAGTCACAGGCAAACTGAAGCCACACTGTAAGCAGCAGCACCAGTGGATGATGGGAGTGTTAACTGGATAGGGGTAAGGAGGAGGGTGTGGTGGGCAGGGGGAGGGATAGTAGGCGGACAGTGAAGTGCTGCTGGTGAGCATGCAGGCACGAGGCGGAGAGAGGGTATAGCAGCTAGGTACAGTCGGGAGGTTAGATGGAGGGCAGGGGAGAGGTGGGGGTGGGGGGCTAGTGGAAAAGGAGATAACTAGGATGATGGAATGAGGGCTGTGTAGTGCTGGAATGGGAACAGGGAAGGGACTGGATGGGTGAGGACAATGACTAACGAAGGTTGAGGCTTATGGGAACGTAGGATATATTGCAGGGAAAGTTACCCCCTGCGCAATTCAGAAAAGATGGTGTTGGTGGGAAGTGTCTATGCAGCACAGGCTGTGAAGCAGTCACTGAAATGAAGGATGTCATGTCTGGCAGTAATCTCAGGGAGAGGGTGGTCCACTTGCTTCTTCACCACAGTGTGTCGGCGGCCATTCATGCGGACTGACAGCTTGTTGGTTCTCATGCTGACATAGAATGCAGCACAGTGATTGCAGCTTAGCTTGTAGATCACATGACTGGTTTCACAGGTGGCCCTGCCTTTGATGGGATAGGTGATTGTTGTGATCGGACTGGAATAGGTGGTGGTGGGAGGATGTATGGGACGGGTCTTGCATATACATCTATTACAGGGGTATGAGCTATGAAGTAAGGGGTTGGGAGCCCAGGTTGTGTAGGGATGGATGAGTATATTGTGTAGTTTTGGTGGACAGTGGAATACCACTGTGGGAAGGCTGGGAAGGATAGTGGGTACGACATTTCTCATTTCAGGGCATGACGAGAGGTAGTCAAAACCCTGGCGGAGGATGTAATTCAGTTGCTCCAGTCCTGGATGGTACTGAGTTACAAGCAGAATGCTCCTCTGTGGCTGGACAATAGGACTTTGGGAGGTCGTGAGAGACTAGAAAAATAAGGTATGGGAGATTTGTTTTTTTACAAGGTTGGAAAGATAATTATGGTCTGTGAAGCCTTCAGTGAGACACTCAGTATATTTCAAGATGGACCACTCATCCCGCAGATGTGATAATCATGGATGGCTAGGCTGTAAGGAAGGGGCTTCTTGGTAGGGAATGGGTGGAAGCTGTCAAAGTGGAGGTATGCTGGTGGTTAGTAGGTTTGATATGAACGGAGGTACTGGTGTAGCCATCTTTGAGATGGAGGACAATATCTAGGAAGGTGGCTTGTTGGGTTGAATAGGATCAGGTGAAGCAAATGGGGGACAAGTTGTTGAGGTTCTGGAGGAATGTGGATAGGGTGTCACCCTCGATCCAGACTGCAAAGATGTCATCAATGAATATGAACCAGGTGAGGGGTTTAGGATTCTGGGTGTTTAGGAATGATTCCTCTAGATGGCCCATGAATGGGTTAGCATAGGATGGTCTCAAGTGAGTGCTCATAGCCATAACTCAGATTTCTTTGTAGGTAATGCCTTCAAAGGAGAAGTAATTGTGGGTGAGGATATAGTTGGGTCATGGTGACTAGGAACAGGTTGTTGGTTTGGAATCCATCAGGCATTGGGAAAGGTAGTGTTCAATAACAATAAGGCCACAGGCCTTTTCCACTACCCCCCCCCCCCCCCCTCCTCCACCACTCGTCTAACCTCCTGACTGCAGATAGCTGCCATACCCTCTCTCCACCTCGTCCCTGCGTGCTCCCCGGCAGCATTTCTCTGTCTGACACTCCTACCCTCCTATCCCTCCCTCTCCCTGCCCCAGCCTCCTCCTTATCCCCACTCAGTCGCCACTCCCATCATGCATTGGTCCTGCTGCTCACACTGTGGTTTCAGTTGTCTGAGGCTGCAGTCATGTGTGTGTGAGTTGCATTTGCATGTGTGTGTGTGTGTCTGTCACCTATTTTTGACAAAGGCCTTGTTGGCCAAAAGCTTTATTTGTGGCAGACTTTTTGTTGTGCCTATCTGTGACTCAGAATCTCCGCTACAAGGTGAGTAGCAACTTCCCTTTTCATAATATTGTTACATTCCAGCCTGGATTTTCCATTGTTAGATTTATTTATTTATTTATTTATTTATTTAAGCAGCTTATGATGTGCATCTATGGTGCATGTCCAAGTAAATATTTGCTTTCAAACAACTGTGAATCCAGTATGGAATGTAATAATGTTATGGTGAAAAGGATAGTTACTATTTACCATATAGTGGCGATGCTGAGTCACAGATAGGCACAACAAAAAGACTGTCAGAAAGTGGGCTTTCAATCAACAAGCCCTTCATCAGAAACATGCAAAACACACACACACACACACACACACACACACACACACACACACACACACACACAACATATGTGTGTTTGCCTATGTAAGTTGTCCATTTCCAGTGAAGACCTCATTGGCCGAAAGCTCAGTTTCTAGCAGTCTTTTTGTTGTGCCTATCTGCAACTCAGGATCTCCACTATACGGTGAGAAGCAATTATCCTTTTCATACACAATAAATATTTGCTTTGTTAGTTTTACATTAAAATACATTGTTTTGCTTTTTCAAATTATTTGCTTAGATGACTAACAGATTTTAAGCACAATATTTCTGTAAATTTCCATAATAGTTACATAATTTTAGATACAGTAAGTCAAACAGATTTTACAAGGTGTGCATATTCTATGCACATAAATGAAAGAAAATTTAATTGCAGTAATTCTGTATCATGGTTACATCATTTTATATACACGGCATAAAACAGTCCCATTGGGCACATATATTCTCCAGTCATGTTTACATTAATAAAAAATCTAAAAGCAATGGTACTCTACCAAAGTTACACCACATATGCATAAATAATATAAAAATCTTTACTGTTACTGGAAAAATAGGTTCACCACCCCAAAAGAATAGGCTACCAAATATGAAACTTCTGGCAGATTAAAACTGTGTGCCGGACCGAGACTCAAACTCGGGACCTAGGTCCCGAGTTCGAGTCTCAGTCTGGCATACAGTTTTAATCTGCCAGAAGTTTTATATCAGCACACACTCTGCTGTAGAGTGAAAATTTCATTCTAGGCTACCAAATATGTTTACCACTCAAAGGAGATATAGCATAACAAATCATTTACCAAAGTAAAAGGTAACACTGCCATGACATGCATACTATAGATGAAGACCACATAAGATAATCTAATTACAAAGATGACAGAAATGTAAGTACATTATGGATCTACATCACACACCAACACCAACCACCTGCTCCCACAAAAAAACAGCTATCTCTCACATTACTATACAATCATGTGCTATTGCCATTTAGTGAATCGTCAGAAAATTATTACTCCAGAAAATAAGTCCATATTTACATGTTCTATGTATAATGAATGGGTCACTGTCTAAAGAAATAAAACATAACAAAATTTCAAAAGAAGGTCAAATGTTTATAGAAATGATTTGTCTAAGTAAGAAATAAAAAATACAAGGCGTGTTTTGTAAGTAATTACCATTTTGAAATTAAAAAAAGACATGCTAAGATATCTCAATAATTTTATTTTTACATGAAAGCCTGTACCTTAATCTACTTTTCTACATAATTTCCGTCAATATTGAGGCACTTATCATAATGTTGTACCAGTTTTTGAATACCCTCCTCATAGAAGTCTGCCGCCTGACTTGTAAACCACTGCATCACCACTGTTTTGACCTTGTCATCATCTTGAAGAATCTGACGCCCAGATGTTTCTTCAAGTGCAGGAACAGATGGTAGTCACTGGGCGCAAGATCGGGGCTGTGCAGAGGATGATCTAGAGTTTCCCATCGAAAAGATGTGATGAAATCTTTGGTCTGATTTGCCACAAGCGGACGGGCATTGTCTTGCAGCAAAACAATGCCCTTGCTCAACTTGCCACATCTTTTGAATGGTGCAGATTGTGCAATGTCTTACAGTAAGCTGCTGCATTGATTGTCTCATTACGAGGCAGAAATTCCACAAGCAATACCCCTTTTATGTCCCGAAAAACTATGCACATTATTTTCCAAGCAGAAATTGTTTGATTAAACTTCACTTTTCTGGGTGAATCTGAATGCCACCATTCCATGGGCTGTTGCTTTGATTCTGGTGTGACATAGGCCACCCACGTTTCATTGCCCATAACAATTTGGCTTAAGAAATCATCACCATCATTGTGGTACCATTCAAGGAAAGTCAATGCACTGTCTAAACATTTGGTTTTGTGCACATCCGTCAACTTTTTCAGAACCCAACATGTGCACAATTTTCGGTAATTCAAGTGCTCAGTCACAATGCCATAAAAAACACTATGAGAAACATTAGGAAAGTCATCCCACAAGGAGGAAATCGTAAAGCATCTGTTTTCTCTCACCTTATTGTCCACTTCCTGCACCAAACGTTCATTAACGACGGAAGGATGCCCACTCTGTTGTTCATCATGCACATTTTTGCGGCCATCTTTAAATGCTGTCACCCACTTTCTTACCATTCCATCACTCATAATGATTTCTCCATAAACTGCACAGATCTCGCAATGAATATCAATGATTCAAGAGCTTCCTCCTCGAAATGTTCCATGTACATATTTGCAACAATGGGTGAGAGTGGACTCCCCATGGCTACTCCTTCTGTCTGCTCATAGTATTCACCGTCAAATAAGAAGTATGTTGCTGTCAGAACATGTCTGAAAAGGTTAGTGGTCTCTTTGTCAAATTTCTGGCTGATGAGTTCCAAGGATTCTTGTAACGGAACGTTAGTGAATAGAGATACTACGTCGAAGCTCACCAGTATGTCAGATTCCTTAAACATAAGGTTGTTGATGCATCCCAGGAAATCCATGGAGTTACAGATATGGTGTGTACATCTCCCAACGTAAGGGATAAGCAGTTGTTTGAGGTGCTTGGTGAGAAGGTACGTTGGGGCACCAATATTGCTGACAATGGGATGTAATGGAATCGATTCCTTATGCACCTTCAGCAGTCTGTAAAGTCTAGGAGGAACAGCAGCTCTCTCGGGCGTAGCTTCTTGGTAATCTCGTCAGGGAAGTTGGAATCCTTGAGAAGTGCCAGAGTCTTTCTCTCTGTGTTGCCCTTGTCTGCAGGTAATATTACGATGTCTGGATCTTCTCTTAGCTCCCGTATGGTGGCCCTCTCCCTGTAGGAAATGCTCGGTTTCATCAGCTTTGTTTCGGTTAGAGCTCTGCAGGTTTTGTGACGAACTTCTTCAGCAGTTTCAGGTGGAAGTCGAGCAGCTGTTTGTTCCACTGTGCTAATGATGTCAGCAATGGATACATCTTTAGGAGTTGGAGTGAAATTAAATCCTCTCTTTAGAACCAAAATAGCGTCATAATCCAGTTCCTTGTTAGTGGGATTGATGATGGTCCTTCTGCTGCCATCAGAAGGTTGTTTCTCCGATATACGTTCAAACTTGGATGCCTGTCGTTCAGCTGACTTCCTCTGGGTTGAGTCCGCTGTGGCCCATGTGACACCATCAACCCATTCCCACGTCCAGGTGTTGAATCGGTTGGCCAGTTGTAGAGTTCTTTGTTGGTAGTGTCCAAGCGCCACCGCGTGAAGTGAACTCTCTCTTGTACCAAAGCTACGCTGGCACGTTTCTTGATTCTTCTGGCCGCTGCTGAGTCAATGTGATGCTTGACCTTAGCAAAATTTGGTACCACACGTTCTTCTCGGCACTTCATTAGAAAAACAAAAGAACTCAGTAGATGACTTCTCCAATGACACAGTTTGTCAATCCTTTTCATGCTGCGATATATCTCCTCCCTGTAGAGGTATGTGATGTGATTCTTCAATCACAGCAGCTGAGAAGATACTTGATTGTTTGGTGTTCCTCAGAGTCCTGTACTAGCCTCAGCATCCTAATGTGTACATTTTTGTTTAACTTTCGTCTATAACAAATAACTTTAAAGCTATTTTGTTTATAGATGGTGGTTTAAGCTCATTGTTACAAGTTCAGACAAGGAAGTGAGATAATATTACAAATCATTTTATGCAGATGTAAGGGGCGTTCAAAAAGTTTCCATTAGAGGGCATTGCTGCAGTGTATATGCAACATAGCATGACTCCACTGTGGCTATATGAGCACTGAAATGTAAGCAAGGGATTAGTGTGGCATTCATATCTTTCTGATGTACATGGGGCAATTGCAGAGACGTGAACTATGACATTGTAATTACCAAATGCATCTGAATAGGAACAATGTGCCATTATTCTTTTCTTGGCTTCCAAAGAACAGACACTGGTAGACATCCATCAGAGAATGAAGAATGTGTATGGGGCAACATGTCTGTAGAAAACCAAATGTGACAAGGGGTGCTGCTATCCCATGGTAATGCATGTCCCCATACCACAAATATTGTAATGCAGAAGTTATGTAAATTCAAGTGGGAGATGCTCAAGCACCTGCCATCTAGTCTTGATCTCTTCCCAAGTGATTATCACACCTTTGGTACCTTAAAAAAGGCCTTGAAGGCTTGATGATGCCTGTCAGATGAGGATATGCAGCAAGCAGTTATGGACTTCTTCATGCAGCAGAGCATGGTGTACTACCAAACAGGTATCTCAAACCTGTTACATTGGTGAAGTGATTGTCTCAATGTTCATGGAAATTTTAGCTGATTAGCAGACTGATTCTGGACTGTGCAGCCTCTGAACGGAAACTTTGTGATCATCCCTTACAACCAATTTTTGGTTCACAGTTAATAGGTGGAAAACTTAATTGCAATAAAACCCATTGCACCTAGTTTCTTACACACAATGGTGCTTACTCTGACATCCAGTTCTTGTAAAACATTGATGAGTTTACTGAATGTGAAGATTACAGATTTTTGCTACTGAGGGTAGATGGTACGCTGTTGTTGAAGGCACAAACTTGTTACTTCCTGTAGAAACTTTGTGATTAAAATGTAGTCCAACTACCACAAGTAATACACTGATTAGTGTTTAACATCCTAATGATGATGATGATGATGATGATGATGATGATGATATCATTAGAGAGACTGAGCACAAGCTCAGAAAGGACAATGTTGGGGAAAGATATCAGCGATTTCCTGTAAGGGACAACTGGATGGAAATTTCACTCTCACTCTTCCCAAATGAGAGTAAAATGTCTTAACAGTGGGTTACCTTGAGTGATGTGATGCAGTAAAACTTATTAATAATCTTACCAATCTGTTGTAAAAGTGACTCTCTAAATTTTTCAAAATGTATTTCATTGAAATACATACTTGTGATATGGGACAGTTTTATCAATGTGGAATGAATCAGGAAACACGTTTATAAAAGGCTGCATTAACAGGACGAGTTAATGATTCTGCGGTGTACCCCCAATATCGTTTTACAGTTGAGTCTAGTACACTGTCATGGAAATATTAAATTTATTAGCGTTTTATGCCTTGGCCTTGTTTACAAAACATAAAGGGTTTTATGGCTTCCATACATGGAGGATAAGTACTACTAGTTGTATGGCAGTTCTTGTTTGACAAGTTCTCTAATGTTTTACTGAAGTGGTCCTTAAAAGTGTTTACATTCTCCCCTGGTTTTACCTTGCTATTTAAATTTGATCTTAAAGTTTATTTCGTAATTGCTATGAGTTTCATTGTTTAACACTTCCTACATACATTTAATTTTATTGTAAGATTACTGTTATAGTGTATCTCTGTTACTTTCTTTGCTTATTATAATGATTGTTTATAGATTGTGCACTCCTAAACTTATCATTAACTGGTGTTGCATTTTGGAAGTAGTGACTTAATGTCTATATTTTTTTATTTTTGTTTCTTATGTACCAGTTTGTATGTTTTTTACTGATTTTTCTGTAATTGATTGGACATGTTCTAAGATAAAACTTTTTGCTAACTCTATTTTCATCATATCAGTCTGCACAATTCTCCCTACTCATAAGATAACAAAAAGCTGATATTTTCTTCATTAAATTGTCCCTGACTTGTACATATTGTAAAGAACTGGGTTTTGCATTTCACACAATGTTAGCATCTGGGATTCGTGGCCATGTCATTAAAAACTAAGCCTAAAATGCCAAATTTGTAAGTGAAATGGCCAACATGATGAGAAAAACTGTCTTTATGCATCCAAAAGGGACTATATTCTGCATCTCTGGTTGGAATGTTTATCACAAAGATAGGTTGAATGCATATAGTGGAGGTGTGTTTATAGCTGTAAGAAATCAGTAATATATAGTGACATTATTATATATTCTGAATGCAACATAATCTTCGTGAAGGTAAGTGACGGAGATTGATCAAACCTGTCCATCAGATGCCTTTATAGATCTCCTGCCGTGGGAGCAGTAGTGACAGAACATTTGAGGTGAAACTTGGAAAAGATTTCAATACAGGTCTTACAGACTAGGAGATGCAAATGATGAATGCAGGTAGTAAGGACTGGAGATCATGTGAAATTGTCCTAAATGCTTTATCCAAAAATTACCTTGAGCTACTAATTGGAGAACTGACTTGTGGAAATAACTTATTTGATCCAGAATGAGATTTTCACTCTGCAGCGGAGTGTGCGCTGATATGAAACTTCCTGACAGATTAAAACTGTGTACCAGACCGAGACTCGAACTGGGGACCTTTGTCTTTCGCAGACAAATGTTCTACCAACCGAGCTACCCAGGCACGACTCACAACTTGTCCTCACAGCTTCAATTCTGCCAGTACCTCGTCTCCTACCTTCCAAATTTCACAGAAGCTCTTCTGCGAACCTGTGACAATGTGAATGTTGAGAATCAATGTATGAAGTTAAAGATTTAGTACAACATGCCTTGACTGTTTTGTGCCGGTGAACCATGATTTGACAGCCATGTTAGAAAAGAGTGCTTCACTGCAAATTTAAATGCAGCCAAAGCCTCACAAATAAACAAAAACTGAATGAAATGTAATTTAGTGTAAGGAGAAACATGAGGTGTCCATAGAATTCAAAAATAAAATTCTATCTACAATCTGTCTACAATATATGCAGAAAAAAAAGACCATACTGAACATCAGACTGTCCATGTGATTGAATAGGTGAATTTCTAGCAAACAGAACACAGAATGTCATTCTTAATGGAGGGAAACCTTCAGATGTAAAAGTAACTTCTTGCGTAATGCAAGGAAGTGTTACAAGACCATTACTTTTTACAGCATTTAAATGATATAGTGGATGATGTTGGAAATCCCATGAGGTATTTTACAGATTCTGTTCTATACAAAGAAGTCACCACTTTTGAAATTTGTACTGAACTACAGGAAGTCTTGCAGAGGACTGACACTAAGTGCAAGGATTGGCATTGGACCTCCAACTGTAACAAATGTAACACATTGCACATGAACAGGCAGATTATGCAATTGCAGAACAATCAAAGGAAGCAGTCATTCCATAAAATATCTCGGAGGGTGCATATGGAGTTATTTCAAGTGGAAAACCAGATAAAACTAATTGAAAGTAAGCAGATGATTCACTGAGATCCATTGGAAGAGTCTTTAGGATGTTAGAACATTCACAAAGGAGGTAGCTTACAAAGCCCTTGTTTGACCTATAGTAGGATATCGCTTTTCAGTCTGTATCAAATAAGACTGATCTAGGAAATAGAGAAGAACTGAAGAAGAGCAGCAAGTTCCATTACATGTTCATTTAGTAAGCACGGAAACATCACGGAGATGCTTGACCAACTCAAGTGACAGGTGCTGCAAGGGAGTTGTTCTGAATCATGGTATGGCTTACTATTAAAATTCCAAGAGCATACATTCCTATAAGAGTCAACCTGTATACTGCTTCCTCCTATGTATACTTCATGGAAAGATCATTAGCCTAAAATTAGAGAGATTCAAGCTGATACTGATGATTAACTAACATTCATTCTTCCTGCAAATGATCTGCATGTAGAACAGGAAATGGGAGCTGGCAGTAGTGCAGAAAGTACCCTGTGCTACTTCCTGTAAAGTGGCTTGTAGAGTGTGAAGTAATAGCATCAACATCATAAGTATGAAAAAATCCTCAAGATGAGTAAAACATGCTTGAAATGCACCACATAAGTTAAATTAACACAAAATAAGTAATGAAACAGATAACAGTATGAATGATTTGTTTATTACAGTCAATGTACTTATACTTAGCCATTGATGCCAAAGTGAAGAAATCCTATGTTTTTGATTTAAATTGTATGATATTCTTATTTACATTTATTAAAAACTGATTGAGAGTTGATTTAGGATTTTAAGAGGTTCTCATTGTAGGTTTAATGTTGTAATCAATTTGACTGTATCAGTAATCTTTACTTGTAAGGAAGCCAAAATTAAAATCTCCAGCTTTACTTTGTTATACATGTAAAGTTTATTTAAAAGTATTGTGTATTATTCAAACTTGTTTCAAAGCATCACATGAGTTTTCATATAGTGTAGGTGACTATGCAGTGTGGTGTGGTATTTCATGATGTTATTGATGAGTGTGGAATGCAAGGTGAAATATAGTGCCTGCATGCAACCAACCAATCTGAAGAGCCTGAGGATGGCTGCCAAGTATAATACTCTGATTGGCAATTGAGTGTCAAGTGTGTCACATACCACCATCACTCCATGGGACAGTGTGAAGGAGTTCGAAAGGTAGCCTGGGGCACTGGGGCAGAGTCTGGTGAATAGGAATCTTATTGTACTTCCTGCTCTGGTGCTGACACTGAGAATTCCTTCCAGCTCTAGAATTGATACCAGGTGCCACTGAGTTAAATGTAGTGGCAGAAGTCAATGTTGACAGCACCAGCTGTGGAGGTTATTTGAGAGACCCATACACCTTTAATATCAACATACTAAACAACTCAAGGCAGCCAAAGAAAATTCTTTCTTATTATTTGTTTACATTTTTGTGCACTGTGATACATTTGTAACTTACATTCTTCTTAAAATACCTATACCATATACCTTATGTTCAAACTGGTAGTTAAGTTATAACTTACCTATTATATGTGAATCTTCATGTTCCACATTGTTTCACATGGCTGAAAAATTTTGGGAACCGAGTTTTAAACTAACTTTGTCATCTGCTAACATTTCAGCTGTAAACTGTTCAGCAAAAATAGTAGCAAATGACAGTGTATGGTTATGGCTGCTTTACCGCAATTGTTTGTATCTATGATGTGTTTATCAATTGGTAATTTTTCAGTTTTCTGTTATTGGCAAATAAGTCTCACTAGAAATTGCACAATAAATTTTTGTTGTAATTTTCGTAGTCAGACATAAGATGGGAAATGGAAAAATGGGGTATCAAACTGACCAGTATAATAATTTAAGTATTTGAAAGTAAGCAGACTAGTTAAGAAAAACTGAATGGTTTTAGGAAAAAATGAAATATTTCATGAAAAACTGTTGCAAGCTTTGTAAATGAAATTCCAAAAAATATCAAATCATAGCATAAATTGATACTTCTCTCCTTTCTCTTGATATTTATACTGCTAATGATAACAGAGTGCCAATCAGTATTTAAATACATGCTTGGAAAAAAAAGACATCCAGAAGGACAAGGTCATGTTTTAACAACTTATTTTGCAAATGGTTCATCATTATAGGAATGTGTGATAACAGATTCATATGAAATGAAAGACACATAGCACAGCAAAGGGTGCTCAAACAGTGACATCAGTATACAGTGTATGCTTCTCTGATGACAACATAGGCACATATTCTTGCATGAAAATGATTGAAAAGGTGCCAAATAGTATCCAGTGATAGCCCGTCTCAAGCATCTTGCATATTTTGTTGCAGTTCGGCAAGATTCTTACAGCCTTTGGAGAACAAGTAAGTTCCTGCTTCACCCTGTCTTACATGTATTTAATTAGTGAGTGATCTCCTCTGACGCTCTGGCCAGGGGAGGTGTTGCACATCATAAAGAACACATTGCACAGCAACAGCTGTATATGGACATGCATTACCCTGCTGAAAAAGCACATCATCTTCCTACTGAAGAAATGGTGGTAGCTTGGGAATAGCAACCTGTGCAATGTAGTGGGCACTTTTTACTTTACTCTGCAGAAAAAACCAAATGTGACTATGAGTTGTAACAGATGGCACCCCACACCATGAAGTCTGGGTGGGACCTTCATGTCATGGCCAAATACACCCTGTAGCAGGCAGCTCAGCAGATCTGTGCCGTACATGTGTACATCTATCCCTCACACACAGGAAGAACCTACTTTTATCACTGAAGATGGGAGAGCACCATTTCACTCACCCAGATGACTCCTTCACAACACCAGAGTTATTATGGGATCACTGGCTGCCTCCCCAGAGGCACATGTGACCTTAGTCCTGCTGCAAGCAGATAGTTCCCAACAGCCCTTGGTGACACAACAGGTGCAACATATTCCCGAATTTCTTCCCTGCATTATGTTAGTCTGCTACTAGTGCTCGAACAGTTTGTCACTCTTGAAATGCATCTGTACAATGAGGATGTCCAGAACCTTGTCCATAGCTGTGGAAATGTTCCACAGAGCACCCCTGAAGGCAGCAACACCCACCAATACATTCTGCCTGACACGTGCAACAATCTGACGATATGTCCATCCAGCTTCCTGCAGGCCCAAAATGTACCCCCAATAAAATGATTTCAGTTATTCAACAAGACTATGTACTCATTGGTGGGCTGTGGTTGTACCCTACAATTAATGAATCAATCACTGTTGACCTCTAAACTCAGCACAATTATTGTGAGCAGAGAAAAAAAGGAAGGCTCACAAACGAGCCTCCTGCATTCCATCGAATTACTGATGACCATGACCAATGAATCACTAACACTACAACCCCATAGTATGCACATATTATATTTTGGTACCACTCAACACAGTCCATGATGGTGTTACATTTGTTTTCCAGCAGTGTGTTTCTGCAGCCTAATGAACAATACTAGAACATGGAATACCAGACCAACTGTGAGATTGGATTTAAGAATTTCTAGCAAACAGAACGCATGTTATTCTGAATGGAGAGAAATCTTCAGACATAATAGCAGCTTTGAGCATGTGCAGGGGACTCTTATAGGATCATTACTTTTGAAAATGTATATAAATAATGCAGTAGATAATGTTGAAAGTTTTGTGAGGCTTGTCCTGGAAGATGCTGTTGTATATAGTGAAGTCATGACATAAGATAATTGTAGAAAAATGCAGGAAGACCTACAAATGATTGATGCTTGGTGCAGGGGGTGGAAATTGACCCTTAACTTAAACAAATGTTATACATTGTGAATAGATAGACAGAAAGAACATTTATTGTATGCTTACACAATTGCAGAACAATCACTGGAAGCAGTTGTTTTGACATAAATTAATCACACTGAGGCAATTGTCATACTGAGATTCATTGGAAGAATGCTCAGGAAATGTAGTCCATGAACAAAGGAAGTAGCTCACAAAATACTTGTTTGATCAATACTTCAATATTGTTCATCAGTATGCAATCCATACCAGATAGGACTGAAAGAGGAAATAGAGAAGATCCAAAGGAGAGCAGGGTGTTTCTTTACAGGTTCATTTAGCAAGTGCAAAAGTGTCATGGAGATACTCAGCCGTATCTACTGGCAGACACTGCAAGAGAGGCATTCTGCATCGTAGCGTGGTCTACTGTTAAAGTCCTGGGAGCATAATTTTGTAAAAGAGTCAACCAGTGTATTGCTTCCTTCTCTGCATATCTCACGAAAAGACCATCAAGATGAAATTGGAGAGATTCAAGCCCACTGAGAGGCTTACCAGCGATCATTATTCCCATGACCCATATGCAACTGGAACAGGAAAAGGGGGAAGTGACAATGGTACACAAAGTACCCTCTGCCACACAGCATGAGGTGGCTTGTGGAATATAGATGTAGATGTACATGTAGTTGTAGAAAGTTGAAATAAAACAAAACTGAAAAAAAAAGATCAAATGTTTTGTGAAATGCATTGTCTAGAAGTAATGTATTAGAGAAACATTTGACACATCTGAATGATTCTCGAAATCATGTAAAGTAAATTAGGTTGCTGTAGAATTTGAAGTTCAGTGTTTAACTGAAGGCCTTATTTCAACAGTGGTACACCTCCAATTTTGTCCATTTCGAGATATTGAGGCTTTAACATAACTGAGTGATGACAATTCCGTGACCCATATACCAGAAATATTGCAGTCCATAGCTGGTTGCAAAGGATTACCTTTTCTATTTATGCACTTCATTCATTAAATTTCATGAGGCTTATGTCCAAAAAGTAGGGGCAAAGGAGATACATCACAATTAAAATAAAATAAATCCAATATTGGGATAAACCTGAATATTCTTTTAGAAAAATTGATGGAATGCAGCATTTTTGGCAGAATAAATTACTTAGTAGACAACTATAATTCAATTACAGTTTAATACATTTTTTATGGCATCAACATTTACAAGACTTAATCAATAAACCTTCATCAGTCATTACTGTTATTTACATTCTTGGACATTTTCTACTTTAGTAGGCCACAAAAATATCCGTGATTGACTGTAGGATTGAAAGGAAGCAAACTAAATATTCCTGTTGCTTCTTCAGTTGCACTTTTCTTCTCTGTGGATACAGTAAAGAATTAGGAATTGTGCCATATGCTTGTGATTATCCTCTTCCACATTTTGAGGTGAAGTTTAGCACATAGAAATCAATAACCTCATTCAAAATTTCTTGCACATCATTTTGTACGGATTCTGTCTCTCAAATGTCATCCATTTCATTCGAAAATTGTAACATTCATTATTGTCTTCATTTTTCTTCCTCTTTACTCTTGCATTCTACATCTCCTTTGGGACTAAAAAGTCAGAATTTTTCAGTTCTGTGTTTAAGAATTTATTTTTTCTGCTGGTGTTCCTTATTACTTAAAAATATGTTGTGCAGGGAAATAAAGTCTGTTTTATTTAAATTCTTTTCTATGAGACCAAAGTCTTTCTCATTAGACAGGTATCAAGGAACTGACAGCATGAACTTTACAATAAAATTGTGCACATTTTAATCAGGGCCTGGTGTCTCTATCATTATCACTAAACCAATGTTTATATTACTGTTCTGAGCACCATGTGTGTCACTGTAACCAAGTGCATGTTCCTGATAAGTAACTGATTCATGAATATGCTTTAGCAAACAGGTACCAAGTTATTGTAAGCCTCTTGATCTAGCTGTTTCATCCCAAAAATACGTATGGTTATGATTATCTTTTAAATTGTGGCACCCAAAATCATAACCTTACATGATTTTTTAATAATAATATACGAATGTTGTCAGTTTATAAAATGCTAGTGTCTTTTGTCGGTCAAAGGTAAACACTAACTTACTGGTTGCATATAGGCCATTGGCCATTCTTGCAGCTTCTGCTTTTTGGAGATGACTTTCCTTTTCAACTTTAAGTTCCATTTTTTCTTCTTCATTTGATGAAGCTAGAATTTTAAATTGCAATTTGTCACAAAAACTGCATGTATCTTTATGTGATGATCGAAATGAGAGGTTTGTCATTTAAAAAATAATTTGTTGTGATTCTTAAATCTCACCAGGTGTATTTTATGACGAAATAAATCTCGGGTGAACAGCCTGGTATGGGTCTGCATAGGACACAATATTTTGGTAATCGACCACGTTGCCATCATCAGGTGCGCTGATGTACTGACAGGCGGTGGGCTGGCACCAGGTATATATAGGACAATCTCCCTCCTCCCTCAGGCGCTTGCTATGAGTTGGTGCGGTCCACGCCCCGCATGCAGTCTAGGTACAGTGTCCGTTCTCCCACCATCTGGGCGCTGCGTCCTAGGTCTTCTTGTTCAGGAGGGTCTACCGGCGCCGCTCTCGTTCTTCTTCCCTCCTCCCCTGAAGTAGGTACACTCTGGGAAATATCCATTTTCTTCTTAATCTGGGTGATCGCAGGTGCCCACACCTTGCTAAGGATGTAACCACTGTCGCAATTTAGTTGTAGCTCCCTTACTCTAATCTCTATGGCTTCTTCGATGACACAGTCCCAGTATTGGAAGTCTGTATCAGGACTTTGGTTTGGTCATAATCCATGCTGTGGAGTTCCGACAGACAATGCTCACCGATTGCCGACTTACTTGCAGTCTAGTGTGCCGTTGATGTTCTCGGCATCGGTCCTCAATGGTACGAATGGTCTGACCTATGTATACACTCCCACGTTGGCAGGGTATCTGATAAACCCCTGATTTACATAGACCAAAGCTGTCCTTGACACTACCAAGAAGGCTATAGGTTTTGCTGTGAGGGCGGAAGATGGTTTTCACTTGGTGTTTACGTAAAATGCATCCAATTTTTCTGGATAAGGCCCCACAAAACGGAATAATAGCCAAGGCCACCTCCTCCTGAGGTCCATCTTCAGTTTCCACCAGTGCTGCATGTGTGGGATGTAGAGACTTCCAAATTTGTCCTCCTTGTAACCGTTCCTCCGAAACACGGTCTTCAGATGGTCCAATTCTTGTTGGAGACTATCCCTGTCAGAGATGGTGTGAGCTCTGTGTACAAGAGTTTTGAGCATGCCATTCTTTTGTGCCGGGTGGTGGCAGCTATTCGCATGTAGGTACAAATCAGTGTGCGTCTTCTTCCTATACACGCTGTGACCCAAAGTGCCATCAGCTCATCTTCTAATTGAAACATCTAGGAAAGGGAGCATCCCATCCGTTTCGATCTCCATGGTGAACTTAATATTCTCATGTCTGGAGTTGAGATGTGTGAAGAAGTCTGCCAGTTTATCTCTTCCATGTGGCCAGATAATGAAGGTATCATCAACATATCTAAAGAAACAGATGGGTTTTAGATGTACTGATTTCATCATAAAATATGCCTGGAGAAATTGAAGAATCACATCACATACCTCTACGGGGAGGAGATGTATCGCAGCATGAAAAGGATCGACAAGCTGTGTCATTGGAGAAGTCATCTACCGAGTTCTTTTGTTTTTCTTATGAAGTGCCGAGAAGAACGTGTGGTACCAAATTTTGCTAAGGTCAAGCATCACATTGACTCAGCAGCGGCCAGAAGAATCAAGAAACGTGCCAGCGTAGCTTTGGTACAAGAGAGAGTTCACTTCACGCGGTGGCGCTTGGACACTACCAACAAAGAACTCTACAACTGGCCAACCGATTCAACCCCTGGACGTGGGAATGGGTTGACGGTGTCACATGGGCCACAGCGGACTCAACCCAGAGGAAGTCAGCTGAACGACAGGTATCCAAGTTTGAACATATATCGGAGAAACAACTTTCTGATGGCAGCAGAAAGACCATCATCAATCCCACTAACAAGGAACTGGATTATGACGCTATTTCGGTTCTAAAGAGAGGATTTAATTTCACTCCAACTCCTAAAGATGTATCCATTGCTGACATCATTAGCACAGTGGAACAAACAGCTGCTCGACTTCCACCTGAAACTGCTGAAGAAGTTCGTCACAAAACCTGCAGAGCTCTAACCGAAACAAAGCTGATGAAACCGAGCATTTCCTACAGGGAGAGGGAAACCATACGGGAACTAAGAGAAGATCCAGACATCGTAATATTACCTGCAGACAAGGGCAACACAGAGAGAAAGACTCTGGCACTTCTCAAGGATTCCAACTTCCCTGACGAGATTACCAAGAAGCTATGCCCGAGAGAGCTGCTGTTCCTCCTAGACTTTACAGACTGCTGAAGGTGCATAAGGAATCGATTCTGTTACGTCCCATTGTCAGCAATATTGGTGCCCCAACGTACCTTCTCACCAAGCACCTCAAACAACTGCTTATCCCTTACGTTGGGAGATGTACACACCATATCTGTAACTCCATGGATTTCCTGGGATGCATCAACAACCTTATGTTTAAGGAATCTGACATACTGGTGAGCTTTGATGTGGTATCTCTATTCACTAAAGCTCCGTTACAAGAATCCTTGGAACGCATCAGGTGATAGGCTTTTATTGATAGAATACTTGGGAACTGCAATCAGTCCACAAAGGAGATTGCTTACAAATCACTCCTGCGACCCATCCTAGAATATTACTCAAGTGTGTGGGATGCATACCAAATAGGACTAACAGGGGATATTGAATGTATACAAAGAAGGGCAGCATGGGAAGAATCATTGTTTGAATGCTTCTGTGTGTGCAGTAATTATTCTACTCTTATCTCACAATTCCTATGTGAGTAATATATAAGGGAGTAATATATAAGGGATTTCAATATATTTTTAGTCATCATTTAAACCTGGTTGTTGAAACTTTGTTAACAGACTTTCTCAGGATAGTTTACATCCATCTTCAAGAGTCTGCCAATTCAGTTCCTTCACTATCTCTGTGACACTCTCTCATGTATTATACGAACATGTGACCATTTGTGCTGCCCTTCTCTGTATACATTCAATATCCCCTGTTAGTCCTGTTTGGTATGCGTTCCACACACTTGAGTAATATTCTAGGATGGGTCGCAGGAGTGATTTGTAAGCCATCTCCTTTGTGGACTGATTGCAGTTCCCAAGTATTCTATCAATAAAAGCCTATCACCTGCTTTACTCATGACTGCGCCTATGTGATTGTTCCATTTCAAATCCCTACCCATAGATATTTGTATGAGTTGGCCAATTCCAGCAGTGACTCATTGCTATTATAATCATAGGATACTATGTTTTTTTCATTTGGTGAACTGCATGATTAGGAATTTCTGAACACTGAGAGCATTTTGTCAATCTCTGCACCACTTCGAAATCTTATCAAGATCTGATTGAATGTTTAAGCAGCTTCTTTCTGATAGTACACCATTAAAGATAACTGCATCATCTGCAAAAAGCTTGGTGTTACTGTTAATATTGTCTGCAAGATTATTAATACACAACATGAACAGCAAGGGTCTCAACACACTTTCGTGGCGGACACCCAAGTTACTTATACATCTGACAATGACTCTCCATCCAAGATAACAAGCTGTGTCCTACCTACCAAAATGTCCTCAATCCAATCACAAATTTCACTTAGTACCCCATATGACTGTACTTTTGACAATAAGCATAGGTACCGTACTGAGTGACATGTTTCTTGGAAATCAAGAAATACTGCATCGACCTGATTGCCTTGACCAGAGCTTTCAGTTTATTATGTGAGAAACATGCAAGTTGAAATTCACATTATCATTGTTTTTGGAATCCATGCTAGTTGGATTAAGGAAGTCACTCTGTTCAAGATACATCATTACGTTTAAGCTCACAATATGTTCTAAGATTCTACAACAAATCGACGTCAAGGATATTTGACGGTAGTTTTGTGGATCGCTTCTACAACTTTTCCTGTAGACAGGTGTGACCAGTGCTTTTCTTCATGAAATGGACATGGTTTTTTGTTCAAGCGATCTATGATAGATTATAGTTAAAGGAGGGGCTAACTCAGCTACAAATCCAATATAGATTCTGACAGGGATTCCATAGAGGCCTGGAGTTTTGTTCAGTTTTAATGATTTCAGTTGTTTCCCAACACCACTGACACTAATACTTATTTCATTCATCTTTTCAGTGGTATGAGGACTAAATTAGGGTAATCCTCCTTGGTTTTCCTTTGTAAGGGAACATTTGAAAATGGAGTAAAGTGTTTCATCTCTTACTTTGTTGCCCTCAATTTCAGTTCCTGTCTCATTCACTAGGGACTGGGTACTAACTTTGGTAGCATTAATAGCCTTTACATATGGCCACTGAAGGCTTCACACATTGCTCACTTGACAACCATATGCTTCATTCAGCATTTCTCTGTCTATAGCGCTACACTTGTTTTGCACCTTTAGAAGTTTTCTTCCAGTGTCAGTCGATCTCTGCCCAAACTCTTTGCCTTTACATATGTCTGCTTGTGTCTGTATACGTGCGGATGGATATGAGTGTGTGTGCAAGTGTATACCTGTCCCTTTTTCCCCCTAAGGTAAGTCTTTCCACTCCCGGGATTGGAATGACTCCTTACCCTCTCCCTTAAAACCCACATCCGTTCGTCTTTCCCTCTCCTTCTCTCTTTCCTGATGAAGAAACTGTGGGTTGCGAAAGCTTGAATTTTGTGTGTGTGTTTGTGTGTCTATCAACATACCAACACTTTCATTTGGTAAGTTACATCATCTTTGTTTTTAGATATATTTTCCCACGTGGAATGTTTCCCTCTATCATATTCATATCATTAATTTGAACCCAACAATTGCAGGAGTATGCCAATAGGTACACACATAAAATACATGTTTTCTGTGAAAACATGGTTTCATGTTGGACACTTATATAACTGGATATTTTTAAAAGTTTTAACCTACGACAAAATTTGAAAATGTAATCCAACCATTTGCAGACACTATCTATTCAAAAATGCATCTATAGAGCATAATGAAATGTCAGAGCATAGCTGGCCGAAGTGGCCGTGCGGTTAAAGGCGCTGCAGTCTGGAACTGCAAGACCGCTACGGTCGCAGGTTCGAATCCTGCCTCGGGCATGGATGTTTGTGATGTCCTTAGGTTAGTTAGGTTTAACTAGTTCTAAGTTCTAGGGGACTAATGACCTCAGCAGTTGAGTCCCATAGTGCTCAGAGCCATTTGTCAGAGCATAATCATTTCAATTTGTTTTTAAAACTTTCATTATTTGCCAGCACCTTTAATTCATAAGGAGTATTATCATTATATTTATGAATATGTTATTAATTTTTCAGCTGTGCATGATTTTTCACAATACGCTACATAAGAGAGTAAATATACTGTTGGACTACCATTACTCTGCCTAATTTTTGAAACTCCTCCACAAGAAGCTACACAAGAGAGTAAGCCTTACTAAGCCTAATTTTTGAAAATGTTGCCTACATGAAGTATGATGATGGACACAAGATATCCCTACATTGCACATGTCTGTACTACAAATACTTTGATATCAATATAATAGAGGGAAACATTCCACATGGGAAAAATTATATATAAAAACAAAGATGAGGTGACTTACCGAACGAAAGCGCTGGCAGGTCGATAGACACACAAACAAACACAAACATACACACAAAATTCAAGCTTTCGCAACAAACTGTTGCCTCATCAGGAAAGAGGGAAGGAGAGGGGAAGACGAAAGGAAGTGGGTTTTAAGGGAGAGGGTAAGGAGTCATTCCAATCCCGGGAGCGGAAAGACTTACCTTAGGGGGAAAAAAGGACAGGTATACACTCGCACACACGCACATATCCATCCACACACACAGACACAAGCAGACATATTTAAATATGTCTGCTTGTGTCTGTATGTGTGGATGGATATGTGCGTGTGTGCGAGTCTATACCTGTCCTTTTTTCCCCCTAAGGTAAGTCTTTCCGCTCCCGGGATTGGAATGACTCCTTACCCTCTCCCTTAAAACCCACTTCCTTTCGTCTTCCCCTCTCCTTCCCTCTTTCCTGATGAGGCAACAGTTTGTTGCGAAAGCTTGAATTTTGTGTGTATGTTTGTGTTTGTTTGTGTGTCTATCGACCTGCCAGCGCTTTCGTTCGGTAAGTCACCTCATCTTTGTTTTTATCTACAAATACTTTGTGTATACATGTGGAATTGCCCCAAAATATGATTCCATATGGCATCAGTGAGTGAAAGTATGCAGAGTAAGATAATTTTTTTAATTGTTTCATAACCAAAATCAGCAATTACATGAAGAACAAATGTTGCTGAATGAAGTGTTTGAGAAAATCTATAACACATGACTTACAAGTCAAGCTCTGATCAATGTGTGTACGCAGGAACTTCAAAAAATTAGTTTTATAGATTTCTTTTGCTCTATGCTATATGGTTATTGATGATAATATATCTGGCATTTGTGTAGAACTGAATGAACTGTGTTTTTGGTAACTTAAGTGACAGACTATTTACTGAGGAGCAATCAACATTTCTGAATACTGTATTCCATTTATTTCTCCTGTTTCTACCATCTAAAAGAATCGTTCCTAAGTACCTGGATCCCAAAAACCTCACCTCATTCAGATTTATAGAGATGTTCATGGTTGGACCAAGGGTGAGAACAACTTATTTACATTTCTACAGAATCTCAAATTATTCTGCCTCGTTTGCTTCAAATGCTCCTCTTCACCCCAATAAGCCACCTTCCTCGAAGTCAATCTCTACCTCATGGATGGCTTCATTAGAACCTCCGTCTACATGAAACCTACCAAGCACTAACACTATCCAATTTTGACAGTTACCCCCCTTTCCATGCCAAGAATTCTCTTCCATAGCCTAGCCACACATGGATATGTGAAGAACACACCTTCTCCATACGGGTTCATGGTCTTACTGGAGCAATTGCACACCGAAATTACCATTAAAATCTTTCCCACAAATATAAATTCTACAACTTCATTTGTCTCTCTAGTCACCAACCATTCCCCCCATAGATACTCAGCAGCCACACAAGAGCACACCCTTCTTGACTGCCAACCACCCAGGAGTGGAGCAAGTGAATCACATTCTTATGTTCTTCACCAGGGTTCTGATTACTTCTTCTCATGCTCAAAAGTGAGATATACATACTCCCCACCCATCGTACAGGGTATTCTGCCACTCACGCAAACTATGTGATATCCTTGTTTGCCATAGTCCACTTAGCCATCCCCTTGCCCCATAGCTCGTATCTTTGTAAAGGCTCTAGATGCAAAATGTGATCCACAACACACCCTCCCATTATCATCTACTCCTGCTGCAGGAATTTCCTACGACATCAAAGGCAAGGCCATTGTGAAAGTAGCTGTGTGGTTTACCAACTTAACTGCAGCCTCTGTGTGACTTTCTGCATTGAAGTGACCATTAACAACTATATGTCCTAATTAATGGCTACAGCCAAACTGTGGGGAAGAGAGAGCAGGACAATTCAGATGCTAAGCATGCTGCCTGACTTCAGTGACTGCTTCACACATTTTCCATCTGGGTTCTTCCCTCTAACAGAATCTTTTCTGAACTGCACAGGTGAGAACTCTCCCCGCAAGATGTACTTTGATCCTGTAACCTGCCTGGGCCTCAACCTCTGCTAGTCCCTGTCCACAACCTGCCTCTATCCCTTTCTCTGTTCCCACTCCAGCCTCACAAATGCTGTCTATACTCTCAGTACATCTACATAGTCCTTTCCCCTTCCCTGCTTCTGTTTCTATGAGGTGCTGGTGCCCCCACCCCCTTTCACCCAAGCACAGCCCCCTAATGGTATAACTTGCACCTACTATTTGACCATGGCAAGTCCCTGCACATCCACCCTTCCCCCTATCCCCACAACACACACTATAGCATCTTCCCTCACCTCCTAATCCACTATCCCTTCCCCTCCCTGCACCATGGCTCTACTGCAGACAACAATCCACACCAAGCTAAGATTGCTATGCACCCCAGTGAAGCCTCTGCACCGAGACGACAGTGATCTTGCTTGCATGCGTGTGTGCACACACACTCTTAATACAACCAATAACTTTGTCCAGTAGCTTACCCACTGACCTACATTTAAATGTGCCAGTCCACTGTTTGACATTTCTACTTGCTACTTCATTTAAATAAACAATAGTATTGTTAATTTTTTGATGCTTCAAATACTTTAGTGTGCAATATTCAATGCATTCTCAAATTTCTCTATTTTTATAGTATTTGTAAGATCCTTTATTTTAATTCTCCTTCAGAACTGCATGCCCAGATTAAGAGGTCAACATCAAAAAAGAAGCTTTTCTCACATCAACAACTGTAGAAACTTTCTCATGTGTGATTATGGCCCTCTTATTCTGTCAGCTAACAAATCTGCTAATCTGTATAACTACAGAAACTTTCTCATGCGTGATTATGGCTCTCTTATTCTGTTAGCTAACAAATCTGCTAATCTGTATTTCCCATTCATACTAAAGTTTTGACAAATTTGGCTGCCAATTTCTGTCTACAATGTTGTAAAAGATGTGTGTGTGGGCACGCGTGTACATATGTCTGTCTATTGTTGCCAAAGGCCTTATGGCTGAAAGCTATAATTGTGAGTGTCTTTTTGTTGTGCCTATCTGCAACTCAGCATCTCCGCTATGTGGTGAGTAGCAACTTTCCTTCTCATAATATTGTTATTTTTATGTATTTGGTGATAAATTAGAAGAAAACTGTCCAACCAGGAAAAACCTAGGAAAAATAAACTTAAAACTTACATAGGAGCACCCAAGCACCTTTAGTAACAAAACCATATATCAATTAAACACAATTTGCTAGCATCACACTATACAGTTGTTTCCCATCCATATTAACAAAGGAATTGTGTTACTGGACCACTATGTAGGTCAGGTAGCTGAACTTAAAAGAAAGCAGAACAATCTCATGAAACAGAATGCTTGAAAACAGCAATCTCATTTTAATCAAACAAGCACAAGGTGCTGATTAACCTAAGCAGAATGTAGTTTCCAGATGGCAACTGGAAACGTTTAATGTATATCATAGAGGCTAGTACTGCCAAAGACAGCAATCACTGCTCCCAGCCAATGATCTTTTCTTCTTTTATTAGAATAATAAATGTGTCTAAGTGTTCTACAAATGGTAGTTAAATGTAACTGATCTGGTAAATTTTCAAATTTTTGATTTGTTCTACAGGAAACACTTGGAGTTAGAATACAACCAATATTTTTAAAAAGTTTAGTTTATGCATATTATTACAATACAGTTTATTATAGATGAGTAATGTCGAGCTTATATTAAATCACCAAAGCCTATTAAAAAAGAAATAGGTTGAACAGATTTACATTATTTTACACAAAATAATGAAATTAGTTTTATGTTTAATCCACAGCATAATAAACAATTTTCTGGATAAAACCTAAAAAATGACTTCTGCGATTTCTTTGATGGAGTATCAGCAATTTTCCACTACAATATTAGAAGAGCAATTTGTCAGAGAACCCTTCGTCTTACTTAGAACATGTCTGATCAAAAAATCTGGAACTTTGTCCATAAAATTTATTTACGCTTACCTTTTACTTACTCTGCTTGGTCTCCTTTGAAATACTCTCTGCCACAATTGACACCCCACTCCCAATACCATTTCCACTTTCGGAAAGCCTCTTGCTGGATTGCAAAAAGTGCTGTACGCAAATTTTCTTTTGTCTCATCCATTATTGCAAATCTTTATCCTCTCAATGGGGTTTTCAACTTTGGAAATATAAAAAGAATGTCTACAGTGGCCAGGTCTGAAGAGTATAGAGGATGAGGCACCACAGTGATTTCATTTTTTGTGCAGTGGTCATGCACAAACAGGGATGAATGTGTGAGTGCGTTATCATGATGCAAGAGTTATTAAGTGTCTCACCACATTTCAGGCCGGATCCTTCTCAAATTTTATCACAGGCATTGCAATACATGCCAATAGTACCATCAATTAACAGTTTATCCCTGAGGCACTAATTCATGATGAACTAATCCTTCAAAGTCAAAGAAAATTTTCAGCATGGCATTCACATTTGATCTGATCTGATGAGCTTTTTTTGATTTTGGAGAACCTTTCCCAACCCATTGTGAAGATTGAACTTGGTCTCAACATCTAAACTGTAGACGACCATCTCATCAACTGTTATGATTCTCTTAAGAAATATCTCGTTCTCATTTGCACAATCCATAAGTTCTTCATAAATTGCAAGGCAAAAGTCTTCCTGGTATTGACTCATGAGCCATGGGACAAACCTGGTGGCAACACGATGCATTACAAGATGCTGTGTCAAGATTTCATAACACAATCCAACTGAAATGTTACACTCTTCTGCAATCTCTCGGAGAGTCAATCTTCGATTGGCATGCACAATTTCAATGACTTTCCTGAAATGAGTGTCATCGATAGATGTCAAAGGGCATCCTGAATGAGGGTCATCTTTAACTTCCATCTGCCCATTTTTAAACCATGTGAACCATTTGTAACACTGAGTACACCTTAAGTGCTCGTCACTGTAGGGTTTCTGCATCATTTGGTGTGTCTCTGTAAGGGTTTCCTGGAGATTCATGCAAAATTTAATGCAGTTGCATTGCTTTTCTAACTCTGCCATATCGAAATTCACAATCTGTGCAACACAACATTCAACTCAATACAGCATTGAACAATAACTAAGAGGCACACAACAATGAATCTTCCAGTAGTTACACATTAAACACAGGCATGTGCAGGGATGCCAGCCACATTTCACTCCGACATACCATTGGTGCAAAATTACGTATGTTCCAGAATTTTTTAACAGATCTCGTATATTCCTAACAGTTAGTCTATTACAGATTTTTAGTACCATGTATCATGATGACTGAACCAAAAATGTAAACAGTGTGCGGAAGGTTTGAAATTTTATTTGTGATGAATGTAGAACTAAAGCTTGAAACCGATACATTCAAGTGAATGGTAGTTATTGCATAAAAATATTTTAAGAAGTTATAGACCAAAGTCATTCTTATCTGTCGTCTCTAAAATACAAGGGTTGGAACTTTAATAGTGGCAGCTCGTACGAAATAGATATGTGTTTCAGAGCTTTAATGACCTTCAAAGTAGTCAGCAGCATTGTGTATAACCCGTTGCCAGTGATGCAGAAGTCATAGGGAACTCTTAGCAGTGCCTGTTGTGTTGGCAGTTTGAGCAGTGTGGTCTATTGCCCAATGAATTTGTAGCAGCTCTGAAGCAAATGCATGAAGTGTTTCCTTTAGTTTAGAAATTGATTTGAACTCACGAGGGCTAAAGTCAGGGGAGTGCAGTAGGTGGTATAGCACTTAGCAGCCCCATCAATCAAACAAATCAGTAACGGTTTGCACTGTACATGCTTGAGCATTGTTCTGCAAAATGATGGTCAGGTCCTGCAGAAAGTGTCATCACTTCTGTCTCTATGCTGTTCATTTTTAGAACACAACCTACAACCAGTTTAGAGACAGAAGTGATGACAATTTCTGCAGGACCTGACCATCATTTTGCAGGACAATGCTCAAACACGTACAGTGCAAGCTGTTACTGATTTGTTTGACTGATGGGGCTGCAAAGTGCTATATCACCTACTGCACTGCCCTGGCTTAAGCCCTTGTGAGTTCAATTCGATTTCTAAACTGAAGGAAACACTCCACGGCATTCACTTCAAAATTGCTACAAATTTGTCGGGCAATAGACCGCGCCGCTCAAACTGTCAACACAAATGGCACTTCTAAGAGTATCCTATGACTTCCACGTGGCTGGCAACGGGTTATACACAATGCTGGTGACTACGTCGAAGGTCCGTAAAACATTGAAACATGTATCTATTTTGTACGAGCTGTAAATAAATAGTTGCCACTATTAAAGTTCCAACCCTTGTATTTTAAAAAATATTCTTGAAGACTTGTAACTTATTAGAAAAGCAGTGTTCTGGTCTGAGCTGCCAGTGTTGGCAGTCATGTGTGCATGAAGTGTGTTTGCTTGTGTGAATGAATAGTGTGTGTTTCTCTTTCTTTTTTTGAAGGCTGTGGTTGAAAGCTTCTGTGTAAGTGTCTTTTAATTGTGCCTGTCTGCAACTTAACATGTCATCTTTACAGTAAGTAGGCAAAAAATTATTTGATATACTAAACAAAAGCTTTTAACATGGACACTTAGGATAGCAGTGTGTTGATATTTTACTGCAGTCTTAATACTACAGCATTAACAAATGTGCATGATGAAAACTAAAAACTATGATTCTGTGTTTGTATGTTATCTTATGTTTGAGGTGCTCAAGGGGCATCGTGGTGATTAAAGACTTTCATATGACATGCTTACACCACTGCATAATTATAACATTGTTATTTATTAACAAAGACAGTGAGTTGAATTTGACCAAGTCGCATTAATTTTGCAAGGTACACAAAGAAATTAGCTTGGCAGCAGCAATACAGATGAGATTTCCAGGTAGATAAAGAAGAATAAACAACAGGTCTTCACAATGAAGTATGAGGATATTTCATCTACAATAACTATCTCCATTAAACTCAGTCATCTCTATGTAGATTGATTATCAACTGAAACATATACAAGGTGATTCATGAAGATATGCAAATATTTTAATATGTTACTCTAGAAATAAAACTAAAGAAAAAAGTTCTTATAAACATAGGTCCGCAAATGTTTAGTTATGGAGTTATGCTAGTAAAAGATTTTGTCTAAAATTTAGCAGCTTTGCTAATACGAAGCCATCAAAAAACTGTATGAGATTAAAGTAAAGCACAATTTCATTTATTTTGTTGTTATTGATCTGGTGAATCTAATAAAACATTTCCCAGACATGTATTTGCAGTAGTTTTCCAGAAAATCCAGAGAAGAGAAGAAGTAAATTCATAAATTTTTTATTTATTAACTACTTGGCCCAATTTGTTTTTTAAATTCCAGACAATTACACAAAGTTTTCAACAGAAGTTGTAGAGAATTTAATTTCAGAAAAATGATGGTAATAACATTAACTGAAACTGTATGAATGTGTCAGATAATCTGCTTTTATTAATAACATAGCACACATGAATTCATGTTAAACTGGAAAAAACAAAGCTCAGTGTTAAGGAAGTTGTACAGTGTACATACAATTTCACAATACATTTGCAATAAATGTTCAAAAATTTCTCCACAAAGTTCATTGCATTTAGCTGCACCTGTATGAACAGATTTTGTTGCTCGTTTCAGTTTCCCAGGATTGTTCTTAATTTCGTCTATTGCATTCATAATGCAAGCAAGTAATGCCTCACATGTATTGACTCTGTCCTCATAAACTATGTCTTTCATCCATTTCCATACACAAAAATCCATTGGTGTTAAATCGGGTGATCTGGGTGGCCACAGACATGTGGAATGTGGACGCATGCTGTCATTGAAAATACATTTGCAATCGCGTAGCAAGTGAAACATCTTCGAGCGAGTGGGGCATTTCTTCTTGAAGGAATTGTAAGTACATCTTGCCAGTTACAAGTCCTGGGAAAATGAACGGTCCAATAAAGCATGTGTTGATTATATCACACCACACATTTATGTTAAATCACTCCTGGAAATTGCATTGCACAGTTGCATGCAGGTTTGCTTCAGACCATTCATGCTCACTATGTAAATTGTTTATACCATCTTGAGTAAACTGTGCCTCATCAGTAAATAAAATGTATTTGTGTAACAGCTGATTAGTATTTAACCAGATGGACAACTTCAAGCAAAGGGCAGGATCTCCCAGATGTAAATGATGCACTTTTTGTTGTTCCTCATCATCGTCTTCATGTATTGAGCACTCATACTGATTATGACTGCTGCGTAGAGAACCTGTCTCCTGTAACATTCAAAATACTCCACTAATGGTTCGTGCAATCAGAATCCTCCAAGTTGTTATTATGTTCTTTCACTGAACAATACATAGAACTAACTGTTTTGAGGTTAGGAGATGACTGAAACAACTCACTAACTGTTGCCAACAATGACATCAACATTTACTTGTATAAATCTGTGTTTCTCTGGATGTTCTGGAAAACTACTGCAGACACATGTCTGGGACTTTTATTAGATTCACCAGACCAATAACAAAAAATAAATTGAAATTGTGCTTCTCTTTAACCATATACAGTTTTGTGATGGCTTCATATTAGGGAAGTTGCTAAATTTCAGGCAAAATCTTTTATTAGCCATAACTCCATAACTAAACATTTACGAACCTATGTTTATATGAACTTTCTTCTTTAGTTTTACTTGTAGAATAACATATTAAAATATTTGCATATCTTCATGGATCACCCTGTATTTACACATTAACATCAAGACTAAATTATACTAGGAAGAGTCAATAACTGTGAGTTATGTCTGCCTGCCACCATCAGCCAGATGTGCCAAAATGATGGTTGGTGTTGTTCAGTGATCCATCCCTTCATTGCATGTCATCATGTTGCAACACACTGCTTCAACAACTGGGGCACCATCATTAGCAGTTACAGCAGTCAACTTAATCTTAGACAACTGTCTGCTGGGTCACATACAATTCTATTGGAAACAATAACGTGTTATGTGCTTAACATTGTGACAAATGTTCACCAACAGATTTGTAGGAGTTAACTAACAAAGCATATCAATTTGCACACATTTATTAAAAGTAATTAAATATTTTGGTATTTGTTGATTATTAGCACTTTACCCAGCAAATATGGCACTCATACACAACCAAATTGTGATCAAAAGGTTCATACAAACACTAATGCAACAGTTTGACCAATTAACCAAACAAATGAGCAGTAAATTTTGTAAAACAGATCCAGATTCAGTCAAATGGAGGAGAAAATTTCTGATTTCACATCACAAATCAATGGTAGGATGGATTGTTTAGAGCACATATTTGACATGGGATTTATAATGCTGAAGAAATAGATATATGAGCAGAAACAGTAGAAGACAAACTAGATATCAAAATAGAACATATGCAGGCAGGATGACTTAGTTAAAAGAATAGAGACTTTGGAAAAAGAACAACTAAATATGAAAACTAGCTTACAGAAAGTGGCAAACAGAATATAGACATGATATCATAATGATTAATGAACTGGTGCCAAGCCTTCAAAAGTTAGAATATGAAAATAAACTTACATACAGCAAGGTAAATAGTCATAATAAACTTATGTTGAAAAACAGTTCAGTTTCGTCATTCACAACATTGTCAGTAGAAGGATCGCAAATATGGAATAGTATTGAGTATACTAATAATGATACACAAAAAAACCATATAAATAATAGTATGTTATAACTAGACTATAAAGGTCAAGAGAAAAGTAAAGGACATGAAAGCAAATCAACTAGAAACAAGTTACATTCAAATTCTGGTGAGGACTTTACAGCTGTATTACGCAAATGCCTAAATCATACATTTTCCAAGTTTACACCAACTGGTGATGTACATCCCATTTTATTTTTAAAAGCTTTTAAAGGTATGCTGCCAGATACTTGGACTGTAGTAAGTCACTTAACAGAAACCACAGGATAATGGGGTATGCTAAAATTAGACAATTTTAAAACACAGAATGATTTCAAAGTTGAATTTAAATCCAAGTACTGGAGCAAAGGAGCCCACAAAATACTTTGTTAAGGCACAAGTCATACAACAGGCAACTGGAAAGGATATCACGATTTTGTTGAGTACCGAGTAAACAAGGCTGAGTACTCGCATGACCCAGTTCGAGAGGAATACTTATTAGAGGTAATTATAAGTCATTTCCCATGAAGAAAACATGATAAACTTTTATGAAAGCATTGGAGAAAGATTAATAACCTACTGGAATACCTGCAACAGATAAGATATACTAGGAAGTCACCTCATGATGGCATTCCAACTACAATACAATGCACACCAGTGATGTGAATAGAAAGAATAATACAAGGGCAAGGAATAAAAGAAGTGATAATACCAAGGAATGGGTAACAGCTCAAGACAAAGGTGGAGCAGTGGTGGTGGTGGCGGTGGTGGTTATAGTAGTGGTAATAGTAACAGAAATAATAATAATAATAATAATAATAATAATAATGGCGACCCAGAGCATGTGGAGTTGATTGTCTCCCATCAGGTGCCTCCCCAGGTGGCGGATAGGGGAATGCTCTCCAGATATGGAGGGTACTGCGGAAATAAAATACCTAGGGTGGACCAAAACAATCAACCAAAATCCACTAACATCTGCCTGCTATCCAGTGGTTAGCGGTCAGCATCCTTCTTGATCTCAACAATCAAGTTGTATTCCTCGTGATCTTTCTTCGGAAGGACAACCATCAAGTTACTTTTCAACTTGAAAACCAAATATGATGATAACACAAGGAATGAATCCACTACCCCGGGCACCAGTCGCAAGGCTGGCTTTACCTGGTCATCGGATTCCGGGGGACCAGGAGCATCATGTTACGCCTAAGGTTGAGAACCAGACGACGTCCAAATTATAACACACAAAACAAAGACACTTCATTGGTACACTTAATACTAATAGTCTCTTCAAACTGGGCAAGATCAAACAACTTACAGACGTGCTTCAAAAATTCCAGATCAAAATCCTTGCAATCCACGAAAGACGATTTACGGACGAAAACCATTTTGACACAGACAAATACAGGATCTACAAAGGAAAACCAGCAGTTAAAACTAATGAGAAAGGACTTAAACAGTTTGGTACAGCATTTGCAGTCCACAAATCTATCAGCGACTCTGTCACTGATTTCCAGTCTGCCTCAGAACATATATCAACGCTCTCCGTCAAATCGGCCAACAAAGCATATACCTTGATCAACACACATGCACCCACATATAACTATAACTAGAAGAACCCCCAGAAAGTGAATGACTTCTGGAATGACCTTGAAGAGATGACAAACAAAATTGCCAAATACCATGTAATAATCTTGTTAGGCGACTTTAACGTACAATTAGGCAAAGAGAAAAAATACAGGAAAATCACCAGAATCCATACAGCTCACAAGAGAACTAACAAGAATGGGGAAAGATTGATAAGCTTTTGCGAAAATTTTGGCCTCGTAATTATGTCAACACAATTCAAAAAACCCAACAAGAAACTATATACTCGGAAGTTGCCCAACACAATGTTGGGTGAATTCCAGATAGACCATGTGGCCATCTCCAAGAGTAACACAGCAGAATTCTCAGGGTGAAAATGAGAAGAGGATTTTTTGAATCAGACCACCATCTTCTACAGATAAAAACCAGATTACAACCCAATGGAAAAAAGCCAAAACCAAACAAAGTGCTCAGACCAGACCCCAAATACATAAAACTCAACAAGGAAAACATCTTACAGGAAATTAGTCAGGCAAACTCCACAAACTGGACAGAACTTGTGGGCGTCCTCAAATCAGTGATGAGATTGGGTCAATGCCCAAGAAGGAGAAAACACAGGTGGTGGAATATAATATGTGACCAAGCAATAGGAGCAAGGACCAATGCCTGGAAAAACTTCAATAGTCACAAAACATCAGAAAAATGGCAACAATTTCTAGTAATCCAAAAACAAACATCAAAAACTATTCGGAAATTATGACAAACGGCTACTAGATGAGATAGAACAAGACTTTAAGAAGAACAACACCAGAAATTTTTATAAGACATTTAAAGAACATATTGCAGGATACCAGCCACCCAATCTTTGCTTCAAGAAAGCGGATGGTTCACAAGAAACTAACACGAAGAATAACTGCCAAATCCTCACAAACTATTTCAACAAACTTCTCAACTGTGAAAGACCTACAGAGGATATTCACTACCAGATGGCTACATCAAATCCCGATGCTAAACCACCAACCATCAATGAAATAGTAGAAATTATCAAGAGACTGAAAAACAATAGAGCCCCAGGAAGAGATGGAATTACTGCAGAACTATGGAAACTAAACGATGAAACATTAACAGGAAAAATCCACAAAATCATATTAAACATTTGGGAAACAGAACAGATCCCTTCTTAATGGAAATGTGCACTCATCCATCCACTCCACAAAAAAGGGGCCAAAACTGAACCAAATAATTACAGGGGTATCTCACCCGTGCCGGTCACATATAAAATCCTATCAAACGTTCTCATGAATAGATTAGAAGAACAAGCTGACCCACAAATAGAAGAATAACAAGCTGGTTTTAGCAAGGGACGATCACGCATAGAACAGATCTGGAATCTGAAAATGATTCTCCAGATGAGAAACACCCGAAATACAGTGGTCACTTTTGTAGATTTTAAAAAGGCCTACAATTCAATAGACAGAGTAGTACTCTGCAACATGCTGGAAGAATTCAGCATTGACAGAAAGACAAGAGCAATCATTCAGCAAACATTAACTGACACAGTCTCCAAGGTAAAATTTATGGGGGATATCTCTGAACCATTTGAAATCCAAACTGGAGTGTGACAGGGTGACGGACTTTCACCATTACTCTTTAATATCATTCTTGAAAAAATTATCAGGACATGAGAAAAAGAAGTCAAAGGAATCCTTATTTTAGGATTAAACACTAACATAATTCTAGGGAAAAATGACTGGTTAATGGAGCAAAACATTAGGCTAGATTTTAAGAAAGGCATGATAACACTTCCTTACAGGGAACACAATGAAATAGTAATACTACATTTCAAAGGGTTAGGTCACAGAAATATAACATAAGACTTCAAGAGCAGAAACTATTTTAAATGACTGTGAGAAAAGTCATACAAATGATTATAATGTGCAAATAAATGAAGAGGGCATATATGCTAATATTAGTAATTTCACAGGGCTTGGAATAAAAGATAAAGCAGATATGAAAGGCTTGTTGAGTAAATGAATGCACATTTTCTCAGTGAGGCAGTAGTCATTACAGATTTTGAATGTTCATTAAAGAAAAACTTTATGAGCTATTTTACATAAAACCATAGAAAATTCCTGTAGCAACAAAAGAATCAGTATGAGAGGAAATTAACAGAATGATTTCATGGAATATTATAGTATCTTCTAATAGCTGTTATAATTATCTGTTGGATGTGGTTAAAAAACACAAATGGTTCAGTGTGATTAGTACTCAATGTGCTAAGAGTTACTAGAATAATACAACCAGAGAGGTAGAGACCCACCACCCCTTCATTATTAAGGAGTTATCAACAACATTGATGGGAAAAAAATAGATTACTATCAAGAACTTGACCACTGAATATTGGAAAATTCCACTATAAACACAGAATCAAGAAAGTATACTGCATTTACTTTTCAAAGGTAGATCATATCATTTCAAAGTGTTACTGTTTGGTTTCAATGTTTCTTTTCCAGAGCCTTAGAAAAAGCTATTATCAATGACCTGAGAGACTCTCTTCTCTTTAATTTATGTTGATGTCAAAGTAATCATATCTAGAGCCTGGACTGAACATCTTCAGATTGTAGATCAACTTTCCAATAGATTACTTTCACCCGTGATAACAATTAAACTTTCAAAATCACAATATGGTAGTAATAATAATAATAATAATAATAATATAGATTTTATTGTTTTTAAGCCATTATAGCAATTGGCAATGTCAAATGAAGATACAATTTACGACACAGTGTGATAAAGTATTGACTACTGAAATATTTTAGTTTATATTACAATAAATGTACAGTGGGTCATCTATTGGATTACTGCATTTTACAGAAGAATTCATTGATGTCATAGAACGGGTGGGCAATTAACCATTCACGCAGTCTTTCTTTGAATGAATGTTCAAGAAGATCCTGTATAGCATGTGGCACCTTATTAAATAGTTTGTGCCCTGCGACTTCATAGCTATTTATTGATTTTGATAGTCTGTGGTAAGGCAGGTATATGTGTTTGGTGCTTCTTGTATTGTAACAATATACATTTTCTCTCTGTTTCACATCTTGCAGGTTCTTCTTCGCATAGATTAAGACATTGTATATACAGAGGTTTATAAGTCATTTTTTTGTTCAGTAAATAAGGGTTTGCAGTGAGCCTTATGTGAAGAATTTGTAATTATCCTAATGGCTTTCTTCTGCAATAATAGGATGTCATGTATATGACTACAATTACCTCACAAGATAATGCCATAGGATATTATACTTTGTAAAAATGCAAAATAAGATTATCTGACGTATGTTTCAGGTACACAACTTCTGAGTTGTCTTAAGAAATAAGTTACTCTATATAGCTTACTACTAATTTAGTTTACATGTTGGTCCCAGGATAACTTTTAATCTAAATAAACTCCCAGGAATTTAACAGAACTAGGGTCATCTGATAGTGGCTTGTTTCTGAGAGTGAAGATTATCTGCTGAGTTTTATTTTCATTTAGCAAGAAACCATTTGCTCTGAACCAATATGCTGCGTGAGTGAGTGTATTTTCAGCATGGGTTTTAACATCTTTATGATTGTTACTGCTATGTAGAAAAGTGATATCATCTGCATACAATACAGTGGTGGATCTAATAAACGAGAGGAGGATGCTGATCATTACCAGAAACAGGAGGGGCCCAGTCCAGATCAATGAGGCACACCTACCTTAACATTTTCTATGTTTGACTTTTCTTACCAACACAAACTACCTGCTTACAGTTATTAAGATAAGCTTTTAATAGTCTGAGACTGTTTCCTTTGATGCTGTACAATTCTAGTTTCTCTAGTAGCGATGTGTGCGCAATACAGTCGAAGGCCTTGCTTAGGTCACAGAATGAGACCTGAGCAAAGCCTGTGTCCTCAAAAACTTTGAGGATGTAACTGACTACTATGTCAATTGCATCAATGGTTGATAGATTCTTCCTAAACCCATAATGTGTAACATTAATTATTCCTAAGTTCTCAAAGTGAGATGATAATTGTTGGTACATGGTGCATTCTATTACCTTGGAGAATGCAGGTACTATTGAAATAGGCCTGTAACTAGATGGAGAGTCTTTATCTCCCTTTTTGCATACTGGGATGTTCTAGACAGTTTTAATTCATCTGGAAAATATCCCTCAAGTAAGCACTTGTTTATGCAATGGGTTAAAGGATACAGAATGCAATCCCACACTTTTTTAGCAGGTTGCATGATATGACATATATATCTAAGCTATCAAATGATTTCAGTTGTTATATGACCACTTGTACAAATCTAGGCGATACTTTGGAGGTTAGAATGCTTGTTTAGTGACTGTCTACCCCAATTTTGAGAGAGCAACTCTGATGGACTAATGTCTGGTTTGATAATTGTATCTCCTATTTCTTTCAATGAATTAATAAAAACATCCTTGAGTGTTTTAGGTGGCATATTAATTTAGTCTTTTTTAGTATCTGTGGCAGCACTATTAATTATTTTCGAAGCAGTTTTGTATTTATTGGTGGAATTATATATGCTGTTGGCATTGTAGGTTTTTTGGCTTGCAGGATGGCTTTTTTGCATTCTTTCCTGCATTCCACATAGGCTGATTTGGCATAGTCAGATTTCATACTATTGTATATGTTGTACAGTAACACAACTTGTTTTTTAGATCTGTCAGCTGTTTTGAGATCTTGATTTGTGGCTGCTGTCCGTTATATTTTCTTTATGGGAATACTATGGTTAAATAGGGTCAAGAATGCATTAAAAAATCTATCAAATATTATTTTGGCTGGCAGGTCATTACCTGATGTGTAATGTCCATCGACACTAAAATAGCCAAACAAGTCTCTGTCAGCAAGGGAATTACAAAATGTGTTAATTTTATCCTCAGTTACGGGTCTGGAAATCACAATTGTTGGGACAGGTCTGTTTGTATTGCTCCTATTGAGGGGAATTTTACTTGCATAATTTAGAGATACAGAGTCATGGTCTGAGAATGGGAACACTACAACTTTGCATGTGTTTTCAGTGGTCTTGAAGTTTACAAAGATGTTATATAAACATGCTTTGTTTCTTGTGGGTCTGTTACTGACATCAACACTAAAATAGCCAAACAAGTCTCTGTCAGCAAGGGAATTACAAAATGTGTTAATTTTATCCTCAGTTACGGGTCTGGAAATCACAATTGTTGGGACAGGTCTGTTTGTATTGCTCCTATTGAGGGGAATTTTACTTGCATAATTTAGAGATACAGAGTCATGGTCTGAGAATGGGAACACTACAACTTTGCATGTGTTTTCAGTGGTCTTGAAGTTTACAAAGATGTTATATAAACATGCTTTGTTTCTTGTGGGTCTGTTACTGACATGATGTAAACTGTATTGTCTTAGTAAGTTTTCCAGTTCTGCGACACTACCCTTACATTTAGTAACAACAAAATCAGCATTCAAATCACCTCCTATTGCAATATCATAGTAACATGTTCATTTTTTACTAAAAATATGTTATTGCTTCCCTTTAGTGATGTGTACATGGATACTATCATTAGCTTATGACTATTAATGATTATACCCATAACTTCAAAGTGCTGTTTATCACACAAGGAATTTAAGTCAAGTTTGGTTATTGTGCAATTGAGTGACTGGTTGCTTTAAATTGCCACACCACCTCTAATGTGCTCTTTCCTACAGTAGCTATTTACTATACTAAAGTTGTCAAATTTGGTAACTGCAAGTTCATTCTCATTACCCCAGTGTTCACTCAGACATAAAACATCAAACTGGTTATCAAGACCAAAATCATTTATGATAAGTTCTTTATCTTTCAGTCCTTGAATGTTAAGGTAACATATTTTAAGATCTCTACTCTTATTGCTTACACTATGGTGAATGGTTTTCAAACCTTTTTACAAGGCTTATCTTTTGGATTTCTGCCTCCTGTTGCCTTTTTACTAAAAAATTGTTCACTTGTAGTGGCAGCACATCAACTGTTGTATGCCTACTATTCCCTCCTTGTGATGATATTGTAGGTGAGGCTGCTATTACAGGAATTGATGGAACTGCTGTTATGGTGTGTGGAGGCACTGTTGTGGCGTCTGGTGACTGTGAAGATGTGGTTGTTGCTTCTCCTGCTGCTGCTGTTGAGTCTTGCTGATGAAGTGTGGTAGGTACTGCTGCTGCTGCTGCTGCTGCTGCTGCTGCTGTAGGCATTGTTGTGGCAACTCGTGACTGTGGAGATGTGGATGTTGCTTCTGTTGTAACCGCGGACCCAACCGAATAGCACGCACGCCCTGCCGTCGCATCGCTTGCAACAGTTTCCCGTCGCGACCGCCAGCGGCGCGAGGCGTTGCCGCCGACCGAAGACACCTCGCCATTGCTGAGTTGAGGCCTACAGTACCCTCTGGCTACACGATATAACAGGAGCGCTGGCCCCGAGTCAGGGGGTCTGGCAGACAGCTCGTTGCAGTCGTCAGTGCCGTCGTTCGTTGTTTGGTTAGCTAGTTCACTGTGTGATTCAGTATTGTATAACGACTTAGGCCACGAATCAGGAATATTCTTTGGACACTACTTGAAACTGTATCTATGGTACACTCTTCACTGTCAATAAAGCCAAGTAACTGTTTTATACTAGCTGGCGCTTATTAGGCACTAATCGTTTTCCTGCCACCAGATTTTAGTCACAACCTAGTCACGTCCTACTCCATATCCAAATTATGCTTGCCACGCCCGGGCAGCCATAAAAGCTTCATCTTCTGCTGCTGTTCAATCCTGTAGGTGAAGTGTGGTAGGTACTGCTACTGCAGCATTTCTTATGTGTGTAGGTACAATTGCTGCTTCCACCTCCACTGCTGCTTTAGAAGTAACCATTTGTTCAGGCTCTGCTTGGGTCAAGGAAGGAACTGGAAGAGCAGCAATTACTTCTTGGTTGTCAGATGCTTTCAGTATCATGCTGATGTTTTGCCACAGAACCTTCTTGCCTTCGTTATTAAGGTGCGTGCCATGTCTCGTGTAACAATCTCTTTGCAAGCAGTCCAGACTTACAAAATATGCATTTTGGTAGGCCCTGTAAATCTCTGAGGACTGCCTGTTTGCTTTTAGGATTTCCACGTTCACACATGACCATTCCAAAAGGTCATGCCTATGTGGAATTCCGATTACAAAAACTGATTTCTCTTCTGTTGAATTTAGTATTGCCTTAAGGTTTCGTGTTGCACTGTGGAGATTGTTTTTATAGACATTATTGGCTCCAGCTATGACAACAATATGATGATCATTTTCAGTTTCTATGTTTCTAACGAGTTCCTAAATGGGTGCATCTGGTTTGACAATACTAGTTGCTTGTATACAATGACTGTAACATAGTATTTTTGCAATTTCACATCCATGGCTGTCAGAGAATATTTTCACTTTGAGTTTGTCTTCATGTTTATTGCAGAAGTTTCTGCTCATATGCTTGTCACTATATAGATTCGGCGTGTTTTTGTTGTCACAGTTTTCCGTGTTGTCGCAGTTTTCCATGGTAGAAGTGGTGTCAAATTTTTAGACCATATAGTGAATACTGAAAGTTTAAAACAAGATCCACATAGAATGAAATTTTCACTCTACAGCGGAGTGTGCGCTGATATGAAACTTCCTGGCAGATTAAAACTGTGTGCCGGACCGAGACTCGAACTCGGGACCTTTGCCTTTCGCGGGCAAGTGCTCTACCAACTGAGCTACCCAAGCACGACTCACGCCCTGTCCTCACAGCTTTACTTCCGCCAGTACCTCGTCTCCTACCTTCCAAACTTCGCAGAAGAGCTTCTGTAAAGTTTGGAAGGTAGGAGACGAGGTACTGGCGGAAGTAAAGCTGTGAGGACGGGGCATGAGTCGTGCTTGGGTAGCTCAGTTGGTAGAGCACTTGCCTGCGAAAGGCAGAGGTCCCGAGTTCGAGTCTCGGTCCGGCAAACAGTTTTAATCTGCCAGGAAGTTTCAAGATCCATATAGATTGGATGCAATAACTTGGTGTATTGCAGCATCAAAGAAGAAGCAACTCAAATCATATTTCAGAATGGTAGGATTTTATAGGGACTTTATACCAAATGCTGTATTAAATGCACCACACATGATAGCCCTACTCAGACACAACATACTTTGGCAATAGGTGCAAGATTTCAGTGTAGAATTCAATAGAATTACAGACAGTTTAGCATCAGTACCATTATATGTTCACCCAAACTTTGACAAACCTTTCCATTTCGTGACAGATGCCTCAGAATATAGTCTTGGATGTCATTTATATCAGGAGAGATGAACATGCCACACAACAGAACATTACTCAACAGCATTTGCAAGCCAAATGCTAACACACCACAAATGGAATTATGGAATTACCAAAAAGGAAACACAAGTCACTGTATGGTCATTTCAAAATTTAAATATTAGCTGGACATGAAACAATAACACACAATGACCATAGCATGTTAACCTTTCTATTAAAAAGTAGACTTTTGCATAGTAGACTAACATTGTGGCCCCTGTTTTTACAGGTGTGTAAATTTTCTGTGCAGTACGTGTGAAAGAAGTGAAAACATAGTACCAGATGCATTATATAAGTAGCCAACAGGCGTAATATCAAATAAAGATGTGAGGGATAGAGGCAATTTCGCAGCATATTTCATAAAAGTAAATAAATATGAAAAGGACATTACATTACTTTGTTATAATTGAAATACTGTGCAATGCTAGAATGAAATGTTAAACGCACATGTATACATACTTAGAGCAGAATCCAGGGGAAAATCCACTAGAAGATCCATAAAAGACCTTAGTTCATAAAAAAATAAAAACAGAGTGAACTAATAGTTATTATGCATTCCTCTAAGCAGTATTAATTTATTAATATGGTACTTGAACGTAGGGTACCCTTATTTTGGATCCAAGAAATGCTTAATGCATACCAGGAAACATTATTATTTTAAAAATATGTTCCAACAGGTTTAGGAGAATATTGAGATCCTGTGAAACATGCTAAAAGGTTAAATTACAAACTCTGAAGAGGCACATCATGCTATACCCAATAACACGATAAGCATTGAGGGATTTAGTGGCTTAGAACTTCTACAAACCACTGCCCATAGGGGAGGGCGGTATGGCGTACATCGTCATTATTTCAGGGTCCTAGTCAAAATTAATCAAATTATATTCTTTACAAAGAGCTACAATCAACAGTGTAATATTTAAAGTGAGGGTCAGTTACTTCAGATATACATAAAAACTTAAGAACCTACTATCCGATAAGAGAACCCAATTTACTGCTAAACAGCTCACAGTGTTTCTAGCTTGGGAAAAGTCAATCACATCTTAATCTCCACATACCACTCACAAGCTAACCCAGCAGCCAGATCATAAATGAATAAGGTAAGCTGTGCTAGACACATTGCATGAACAAGCATTCTGAATGCGTAGACCTAGTGTATTGAGGTACCTTTGAAAACGTAATAAATTATCCCACTCTGTCAGTCAAGTTTCTCCAGTAGAGATACTAGGAAGACATACAGAAGGAGAACTGATATTAAAATGTATTCAATGGTCCATGGAAAATGAGCATTCCTCAGGAGCTAGTATTACAGTATCTTTAATCAAAGAAGGAGAAAAATGAAAAAATATATGAGGAAAAGGGTATCTCAGTGCCATGTAAAGTAGAGGAACAGGTTATATTTAAAAACTATAAATGGAGTTCAGAGAATAAAAGTCAACAGGTAAACTGTACCACCTGTATGAATAACCCTTCAAGGTTACAAAACTGCCACACCCTAAAACAACTCTCTTAGACAACCTGGTAGCATGAAAATTGAACGGCATGTATAGTACACAAGATTTGCAATAATAACCCTTCAAGGTTACAAAACTGCCACACCCTAAAACAAGAATCTTAGCCAACCTGGTAGCATGAAAATTGAAAGGCATGTATAGTACACAGGAGTTGCAATCTTTTGTAGCAAACCACCATCGAATAAATATTACTCATCTCAACATTTAAAGTAAAGGATGTTCAAAGAACCTCCACACTAATTTGAGGAACAAAGGGATAAGGGTAAATACTCTGTTTAATTTAAATGTAATAAAAGTATATTTATACATAACCTCAGGAGAACTGTATGAAGGAAATGCTGTTTTGTAACTATTCATACTGGGTGGTAGAAGCTAAGTGACTGGTATATTATGTTTTTTGGGTCTAAGGGCCCAGGTGCACTAGCTGAGGGACAGTACAGAATAAATTGAACTAAAAGATTATTTGAGTGAATATTATTAAGGCAAAAGACCTAGGAGGAATGTTGTTGGGTATTAGTTTGGTAGAAGAGAGTAATTAGTAGCTGGTGGTGAGAGCAGCTACAGTGGTGCACTGTTGGTGCTACTTGTCTAGTGATTTCCTTATCGAGTACAAGTTTTATTATTATTATTTCTCTTTCCCGTCTCAGACGTTATGTCTGGTTAAAAATGGAAAGTGACGCGGACCTTGATCAAGTGTGACTTCCTTTTAACTGTACAATATATGTTACATTGCATTTAGGAACTTTCGGGTAATTGAACATGTATCAATAATTACAGATTTCTGTAGTTGTATATATATGTTTGGATGTAGCTGTATTGCGTTGATGTACTGGTGGATATTGTGTGGTATGACTCCTGTAGTTGACAGTATAATTGGTATAATGTCAACTTTATCCTGATGCCACATGTCCTTGACTTCCTCAGCCAGTTGGATGTATTTTTCAATTTTTTCTCCTGTTTTCTTCTGTATATTTGTTGTATTGGGTATGGATATTTCAATTAGTTGTGTTAATTTATTCTTTTTATTGGTGAGTATGATGTCAGGTTTGTTATGTGGTGTTGTTTTATCTGTTATAATGGTTCTGTTCCAGTATAATTTGTATTCACCATTCTCCAGTACATTTTGTGGTGCATACTTGTATGTGGGAATGTGTTGTTTTATTAGTTTATGTTGTATGGCAAGTTATTGATGTATTATTTTTGCTACATTGTCATGTCTTCTGGGGTATTCTGTATTTGCTAGTATTGTACATTCACTTGTGATGTGGTCTACTGTTTCTATTTGTTGTTTGCAAAGTCTGCATTTATCTGTTGTGGTATTGGGATCTTTAATAATATACTTGCTGTAATATCCGGTGTTTATTGTTTGATCCTGTATTGCAATCATGAATCCTTCCATCTCACTGTATATATTGCCTTTTCTTAGCCATGTGTTGGATGCGTCTTGATCGATGTGTGGCTGTGTTAGATGATACGGGTGCTTGCCATGTAGTGTTTTCTTTTTCCAATTTACTTTCTTTGTATCTGTTGACGTTATGTGATCTAAAGGGTTGTAGAAGTGATTATGAAATTGCAATGGGGTAGCCGATGTATTTATATGAGTGATTGCTTTGTGTATTTTGCTAGTTTCTGCTCGTTCTATAAAGAATTTTCTTAAATTGTCTACCTGTCCATAATGCAGGTTTTTTATGTCGATAAATCCCCTTCCTCCTTCCTTTCTGCTTAATGTGAATCTTTCTGTTGCTGAATGTATGTGATGTATTCTATATTTGTGGCATTGTGATTGTGTAAGTGTATTGAGTGCTTCTAGGTCTGTGTTACTCCATTTCACTACTCCAAATGAGTAGGTCAATATTGGTATAGCATAAGTATTTATAGCTTTTGTCTTGTTTCTCGCTGTCAATTCTGTTTTCAGTATTTTTGTTAGTCTTTGTCTATATTTTTCTTTTAGTTATTCTTTAATATTTGTATTATCTATTCCTATTTTTTGTCTGTATCCTAGATATTTATAGGCATCTGTTTTTTTTATCGCTTCTATGCAGTCGCTGTGGTTATCCAATATGTAATCTTCTTGTTTAGTGTGTTTTCCCTTGACTATGCTATTTTTCTTACATTTGTCTGTTCCAAAAGCCATATTTATATCATTGCTGAATACTTCTGTTATCTTTAATAATTGGCTGAGTTGTTGATTTGTTGCTGCAAGTAGTTTTAGATCATCCATGTATAGCAAATGTGTGATTTTGTGTTGGTATGTTCAAGTAATATTGTATCCATAATTTATCTAAAAACAAAGATGATGTAACTTACCAAACGAAAGCGCTGGTATGTTGATAGACACACAAACAAACACAAACACACACACAAAATTCAAGCTTTCGCAACCCACGGTTGCTTCATCAGGAAAGAGGGAAGGAGAGGGTAAGACGAAAGGATGTAGGTTTTAAGGGAGAGGGTAAGGAGTCATTCCAATCCCGGAAAGACTTACCTTAACACACACACACACACACACACACACACACACACACACACACACACACACACACACACACACACACACACACAATTTGTATTATTTACCATGTTGGACAGTGGGTTCAGAGCAAGGCAGAACCAGAAAGGACTTAATGAATCTCCTTGGTATATTCCACGCTTAATCTGTATTGGCTGTGATGTGCTATTATTTGAATTTGTTCGGATATTAAGTGTGGTTTTCCAATTTTTCATTACTACGTTTAGGAACTGTATCAATTTAGGATCTACTTTGTATATTTCCAATATTTGTAGTAACCATGAGTGGGGTACACTATCAAAAGCCTTTCGGTAATCAATGTATGCGTAGTGTAGCAACCTTTGTTTAGTTTTAGCTTGATATGTCACCTCTGCATCTATTATCAGTTGCTCTTTACATCCTAGTGCTCCTTTGCAACAGCCTTTTTGTTCTTCATTTATAATTTTGTTCTGTGTTTTATGTGTCATTAATTTCTGTGTAATGACTGAAGTTAATATTTTATATATTGTTGGTAGGCATGTTATGGGGCGATATTTTGCTGGGTTTCCTGTGTCTGTTTGATCTTTAGGTTTCAGATAAGTTATTCCATGTGTAAGTGTAGCAGGGAATGTGTATGGGTCTGCAATGTAACTGTTAAATAATTTAGTTAGATGTGAATGTGTTGAGGTGAACTTCTTTAGCCAGAAATTTGCTATTTTATCTTTTCCAGGGGCTTTCCAATTGTGCGTAGAATTAACTGTTCGGGTGACTTTATGTTGCAAAATTACCACTTCAGGCATTTGTGGTATCATCCTGTATGTGTCTGTTTCTGCTTGTATCCACCGTGCATGCCTGTTATGTTGTACCGGGTTTGACCATATGTTGCCCCAGAAGTGTTCCATGTTTGTTATGTTTGGTGGATTGTCTATTTTAATGTGTGTGCCATCTATTGTCTGGTAAAATTTCTTTTGGTTTGTGTTGAATGTTTGGTTTTGTTTCCTTCTATTTTCACTTTTTTTGTATCTTCTAAGTCGCTTGGCCAATGCTTGTAATTTCTGCTTCTTTTCATCTAATTGCTCTATTATTATTATTATTATTATTATTATTATTATTATTATTAGTTGTTCTGTGTGAGGAGGACAAGGTTACAACAGGTACCTAAGAAACAGGGTCCAGTTTACCCAGTTGTAAGATGACTAGCACAGAGTAGTTTGAACTTGCCGACCTGGAGAGTTTCTGACAGTACTCATATGAAGGTGGTTTGATAAGTCTGGTAAATTCCATGAAAGAATGGACCATTTTTGTTGCACCTTCATGGATATGGATGGTAAGCTTGATTATTCCAAGGATTCCATGTCAACAATGTAAAGTGCACAGTGCGTGGTAGACAGCCTTTCTGAGTTGATCAGTGTGTAAACTATGACTGAAAATTGAGAAAACAGAGTTTCGTGCTGTTATTAACCATTTTCATTTCAAGGGTTAGACTGTCACACAAATCAACGAAGATTTGGATGATGTAATGCAGACTCTGCACCATTGTTGAACAGCATTCACTTTTGGATTAATGAATTTAAAGGGGGGCGGACATGCACCAAAGATTAAGCACACACTGGCCACCAAACTGAGGTCACCACAAAGGAAACCACTGACAAAATCCATTACATAGTAATGCAAGAGCACCAAATAAAAATTCAGGAGATTGCTGAATCTGTAGATATCTAAAATGAGTGAGTGAATAATATCATGCACAAAGAATTGGCTATGAAGAAGCAGTGTGATGCGGGTACCGCAATTTCTCACAGTCTACCAAAGTGCTTCTGGCATGTTTCCACAAAATTTCTGGCATTGTTTAATCAAAATCCTCAAGAGGTTTTGGATCAATTTGTGGCTGTTGATGAAATCTGGATCCATCATTACACACCTGAGTCAAAACAGCAGTCAAGACAATGGACGAAGACTGGTGAAAGTGCACCAAAAAAGGCAAAGGACATTTTGTAAAATGATGGTCACAGTTTTTTTTTACTTTCATTTTTTTTTTGGGGGGGGGGGGGGGGATTTCCGCGGATTAATCCTCATAGATTACTTTGAAAAAGGCAGAACAACCCTTTTATGCTTCATTGTTGGATTTTTTTGAAACTTGTGTTGGCTGAAAAAAAAAAAAAAAAACACAGATGATGCACAAAAAAGTGCTCTTTCACCAGAAAACAAGACCGTCCCACATATCAAAAATAACTATGGTGAAAGTGCATGAATTAGGCTTCGAACTGGTTCTTCATCCCTATTCACCAGGCTCAGTGTCAAGTAACTTCTTGCTGCTCCCTAACTTGGAACTTTGGTTTGCTGGGATGAAATTTTCATCAAATGAGGAAGTGATAGTTGCAGTCAATGAGTATTTCACAGAGTTTGACAAAACCTATTTTTCTGATGAGATGAAAATGCTAGGGATTGCTGGACTAAGTTGAGGAGACTACCTCTGCCATAAAGAAGACTATGTTGAGACGTTTGGTGAGTTGTTTACAACACAAACATTTTTTCATGCTTTTTTACCAGACTTATCACACCATCATGCGTGGAGAGCTGCATCAAACCAGTCTCTGGACTGAAGACCTCAACAACATCATCACACCATCCTCAAAAATTATATGATTATTTATAGGTTACTAGTTGCCTGCTCAATTTTGCAGCAGCAAGTTCATTAGTATTTGCAGTTACATTCCCACAGGTAAACATATGTGTGGATAAAAAAAAAATGAGAAAAGAACTAGCCAACCTATCTCCTACAGGTTTATATAGGCTTAGATCTGCCTATGGCAAAACATAAAACAGAAGAATTACCCCTATATATGTCTATAAACAGATAGCAAGCAAAACGCGTGATCCAATGGACATATTATATTCTGTTTGTTACTTATTCTGGTAAGATCACGCGGATTAGTATATAGTAAATTTAAATAATGATGGCTTTAAACTATGTAGTTTACCAATATAGTGTGGAATACCAAACACAACTGACAAACCATGATCACACTCAGTGCTGAAGCATATTGCTAATACATCATTATCCTCTGCCATTTCGCTGAAGATTGAATATAGTTTGTATCGAGAATGGAAGTTGGAAATTACAGGAGGAGGATATTATTGAATACAAATATTGAACACGCAGTTGATAAACAAGCATATTACCTACATCTATAGTAATAATACAATTGTAAACTGTTGTGTGTGTCTGCCTGAACATGCTAATCTCCAAAACTACTTGGTGAATTTTTGTGGGGTTCTTGTGTCTGTCTGCCTGAACACAATAATTTCCCAAATTAAGATAATTTTTTATCAAATTATTTTGTGAAGCTTTCAGCTCATTTTCTTTATTTGTTGTATGATTGTACAATTACGGCCGTAGGAGGAAAGATGTACATGGCATAGTGTACCATTAACAAATCATCTGTAAAGTAAGTTACAATCTTGTGAAATGTTTTGTTCTTATGTTAAATTAATGCACTCAATGTATAACACTTCCTATTCACATGCCTCAAAATGGCCTAAGGCTGAAATTGTACAACTGTACATCAAATAAAGATAATGTCAGCTCTCAGCATCACTGACTTTGTTTGTAATTAACAAAAATAACTTCAATTCTTGTACACCGTCAGCTCTTGTGAGTAAATCGAGGAAAGTTTTGTAAAAATTGTTAACATTGACTGCACTGATTGGAAAGAGGAATGAAGCACATGGTGTTGTGGTAAGCAGAGATTAGCTTTCAAATAAGTTTCTATCCAGATAATTATTCAAAGGAGTAGATCATTCAAACAAAGTTACTCACGAGTAAATTACTCACAGATAATGGTATTATTCCTCTTGGCAAATACAGATAATTATTTGTTATTTATTGTTCATAACTTAAATAACAAATAATGTAGACTACAAGCATGTTTTCTTTGTTTACTTCATGCGTAGAATTCTATAACTAGTGTTTGTTTTCTGAGCTCATTGCAGTCTCTATTTGATAAATAACTAATTAAAGATTTGCTCCAAAATATGCTTTGGTGATTCAGTAAGTTAAACTTCAGATTACAAAGCTAAAAATTTGGGTTTCAATCCCCTATTGGCCCTATGATTTTCTCTGTTCCTTGTTGCTTCTTTCACCTATAGCAATGAGAAATGTGTCGAGTCAAATTGCACACTGTTTTGGAGTACACATTTAAATGTAGGTCTCCCAGTAACTGGCTGTGTTAAGTTGGTTCAGAGGTGTGAGGAACACAAGGGCACATCACTTTGCCTAGTAAAGCACTGCAGTGTGTACAAACTTTCAAAGTAGCTGCCACTGGCTCTGAAAGCTTGCCTAATTATAACCTTCTTTTATGTGTGTGTTCTGCTGCCGCTTGGTGAGTAGATTTTGTATCTGCCCGAATATATGTATTTAGTATTTTGTAATTTGTTACTCATAAAATTCAATAAAATTCATTTTCAGTGCTAGATTAAAAATGCAGAATTCTTTGAGACTTTATGCAATTCCTGAATTTCCCTGTGAGTTCACTGATTTTTTCAGGTAAAATGTAGTTCCCCGAGAATTCCAGGTTTTCCAGAAGGACAGCCACCCTCAAAAACATATCATGGGTGGACAGCCTCAGCAGTTAACATTGCCAATGCACCCCAATTCAACCAGCTCTGCACTTGCCATGCCAATACTCCCCCCCCCCCCCCCCCCTTACTACCACATCGAAGAACTCTAAGTAAGTGGAGAAAGATGAGAATGCAGCCAACAGAAACTCTTAATCTGCTGCACGTTCCTCCACTATATGAAGATTCCTTACACTGTCGGATATGGGTGTCATGTTCAAATAATTACGCAATTCGCTCATGATTGTAGTTGTACAAAATGAGTGAACAAAGCAAGAGCTCAGTTAGTAACAACTAATATCAACACACTTCAAATCTAACTAACTCCTAAAACATTTGTGGGCCCCTGGATTTCCAAAGTCATGCAAAAGTTTTTTTTAGTATCAACTCTGAGTAGGCTTTCCATAACAATTACATCAATTGAATAAGTTTTGCCCAATCCAACATGTGTCTATGTAGTTACATGCAGCTTTATGACTGAAAAATTTTGGAAGAGACACTGAGTTTCTGAGTACATAAAAGAGTTCATAATACTGCAGCACACACAACATTATCACGGAAATGTTAAGAAATTATTGAAAGACTTGTTTGCCTTTCTAGACAAACTGCAGTTATTGCAGCAATGTCTTACAATTTAAACACAAATAGTTTACCCGCACTGATGTCCATGACAAAGCGATGTTTATAATAGCCTTAAAAATATATAAATGATCAGGTCATGAGCTTCAGACGATGTTACTGACTAGAATGAAAAATTATTTTGATGTGATTTGGGGGGTGAAGCTAATGTAGAATCACAATGAATGTATTTACCAAAAACTATAGGAAAGTTGATGATTTTTCAATATTTGCAGGAGAAGATTGTGATTTGCAGGTCTTACATCATTATCCTGAAATAAAGACAATTTCAAGAGATATAACATACCAATATACTCTTTGTATATGTAGAATGTATTTTCCGTATTGTTTTGCAACAGAAAATCTTCAAAAAGCAAATAAACTTTCTGATGAGATGTTTAAAAAAAGAGTGTTCTGAAAACTAATTTCAAGGCTACAAATAGCACATCTGTTGAATAAATAATAAAGAATTGGAGCAATAAGTCTCATCAGATTTCAAATTTATCTATTATTCAGAACACTTTTTATTCACAGACCACGAACAAATGTTTTTACTCATGTAAAATAATAATGTTTTGAATACATATTTTTATTTGTTATTCACAAATGACCAATAAAAACTTTTACGTATATTTGTTATCCATCAATTGAAAAAGTTTTGCCCAACTCGGGTGATAAGGAAAGTTCATGGCACATGGCACTGCAAATGTACTGCCTGTGTGCAGGTGAGTATAAATGTGTGACATCTGCAAAGGCTGAGGGCAAGTGCTCACTCAGCTGTGTCATGCTTGGTAGGTTCTGTTGTTCAGTGTGGTAGCATCAGTCATCCTAGGCAAATTTCACCAAAATATGCGAAGTGCATTTGCACTCTCTTTCATGTACTGAAGCCATGTGCAGCATGGTGATTCGACACACACATGTAAATGTTACTGCAAAATTGGTAAAGATTATTTCACCAAAGAACTAAGTTGATCAAATATTATTATTATTATTATTATTGTATGTAGGAGCATGCTAGAAAAATACAGTGACTATATGAATGTAAATGATTATTTTTCCCATTGGTTATTTAGCTATGTACACTGTAACCACAAACCCTTGCAACACCATTGTTTATTTATTGTGTAAAGCCATAGATTTACCTATAGGACAAATAGTATAAACACGAAAACAATTCTTAATTGTGAATGAGATTATACTTTTTTTTTTTTTTTTTCTATTTTTCTTGAGTACTTCAATAACTGCAAGACTGTAATACTCTCGTAAACATTTGTAGGTAATTCATACCAACATGGCTATGCATTTGGAACTGACAACTTGTTTTGTGATGCAAACAATGAAGAACTATGTAAGAACTCCTTTCTACTCAATCAATTAATTGATAACACATAAGTTACCACCGTAAAGTTGACATTAAATTGCTTGTTTTATGATGCAAGATTCTCTCAGTTTTGTGTAGTCATTTCCTCTTCTGGTCTGTCTTCATATGAGCACAAAGCAGAATTTGGCTGCTTCTATAACAACATGTACTAGTGTACCTATAGATGAAATGGTGTGCATTGTGAATACGTCATTCATGTACTGATGATGTTTTATTAGAAAGCAAATTAAACAAGATAAAAATTAGTTTCTTGAATACTTATTAGTTTAACCTATTATGTGAAGCCATTCATTCACTATATCAATTAATTGATAACACATAAGTTACCACCGTAACGTTGACATTAAATTGCTTGTTTTATGATGCAAGATTCTCTCAGTTTTGTGTAGTCATTTCCTCTTCTGGTCTGTCTTCATATGAGCACAAAGCAGAATTTGGCTGCTTCTATAACAACATGTACTAGTGTACCTATAGATGAAATGGTGTGCATTGTGAATACATCATTCATGTACTGATGATGTTTTATTAGAAAGCAAATTAAACAAGATAAAAATTAGTTTCTTGAATACTTATTAGTTTAACCTATTATGTGAAGCCATTCATTCCCTATATAAAACAGAAAACAAACACATTATCTTTATTAGATGGAAAGAGTTATCTAAACAATGATATTTTTGAAGCATTAGAAAAATCAAACTAATTGGCAACAAGCCTTTTTTCTGCATGACTAGCAAACTCCGAAACTGCTTTACTTTCTTTCTCTTTTAGTACCAAGAATCTAGTGCACATTCAGTGCAAAATGGTAAAACATTCGCTCATTCTGTGTGCAGGTATATGAATATGTCTTCACTAATTTGGAAATTTTCTAGTTATCTTAAGTGTTCAAAATGTTGGAGTACAACTATATTCCACCAGTGACCACTCTGCACATTTTTCACGACCCGCTTCATTTAGGTAGCTTAATAAAACAGTCTCAAAAAAATTAATTGGAGTGGTTAATATTTTAAAGACATAGACGTATAGGTTGAAGTTAGATATAGCGGAAGTTAGTAAAGTGAGGTGGTAGAAAGAACAGGGGGAGTAGGTCTACTAATGAATAATAAAATATGAATGCAGGTAAGCTACTATCAACAGGATAGTGAACACATTACTGTAGCTGATACAGATATAACCCCAACATCCACCACAGTAGTGCAACTTTATATGCCTACTATCTCAGCAGATGATGATGAAATTGAAAAAAAATGTGTATAATGAGAGAAAAAAAATTATTAAGATAGTTAAACACAAGCTTTTTACAGTTACATCTCCTGGAGCAACATTATTAAGGTAGTAAGATTAGATGAAAATTTAATTTTAATGAGGAATTGGAATTTGATAATAGGGCAAGGAAGATAATGCATGTTTGACCATCAGTTGCTTTTATTTTAAACCCAAATACAACCAGTTTCAGTCATGGACCATCTTCGGGGATAAGGGTTAATATGGTTTAAGCCACCATGATACATTTGTCATTAATTAAATAATGCATAGAGCATGTCATGAATATCAATATACGACACAGGACTTTTAGAAGCAAACATACTAAGTGATCTGTGCACACTTTTAGGAGCAAACATACTGATATGACATGCTCTGTATACACTTAGTATATTTGCTTCTAAAAGTCCTGTGTTGTATAATGATATTTATGACATGCCCTGCATATTATTTAAGTAATGACAAATGTAATGTGGTGGCTTGAAACATTTTAACCCTTATCCGTGAAGATAGTCCACAACTGAAATAAAAACAGCTCATTGTCAAACATAAATTTTATACGTTACTTGACGACTGTTGATCGTCATCTTCCAAAAATGTTTTGAAGACAATATGGACTGGGGAAATGAAAAGAAAGCGGGAGAGCTTGATAGAATTTAGCACAGATCACAGATCAGTCAGTCATTGCTAACACTTCGTTTGGGAATCATGAAAGTAGTTTGTGAAAGGTGTATGGACACGACCTAGAGACACCAGAATGCTTCAGATATATTACACCATAAGACAGATTTTAAACGGCAAAAAATTTCTAGTTGGAGATGGGGGATATGGCTACAGTTCACTGATTATGAACTACAGACTAAAACTGAGTAAACTGCAAAAAGACACGAAATTAAAGAGATTAAGTCAAAAGAACCAGGGGTTGTTGAGATTTCAATGGGAGCATTAACCGATGATTGACTGAAATAGGTGAAATGAATAAACAGAAGAGGATTGGGTAACTTTGAAAGATGAAATACTGAAGTAACACAAAAATGCAGAAAATAAAACATACAAAAGAAAATACAGGCATCTTAATGCTGAGATTGATAGGAAGTGCAAAATAGCAACGAAGGAATATAGGTCAAGGGAAGTGTTTGATTCCAATGTGTCGTCATAGCTATGTGTGTTTTGGTATCGTGAGCTGCTGTTGACCTATGTAGGTCAACAAGAGTGTCCGATTCAAATTTTTGTTTCTCAGGTGTTGGTTTTGAGGTATCGATAGTTGTGGTGTGATAATAATTTTCTGAGTGTTTGTTTTTTATTTTATGGTTTCGACAAATGTGGTTGAGCTACGCAGGTGAAGAGAAGTTGTGGTGTGATTATAATTTACTGAATATTTGTTTTTTATTTTGTGGTTGAGCTACGCAGATGAAGAGAAGTGACCGATTCCTGTCGTTATTGTAAGTGTAGCGGAATTTGGGAATTTCGTGGTGTTTTTATCTCATCGTTCTGTGTGGTTTGGGATTGTGGTGTGTGTCTGTATGTGTTTATATTTAGTTTTTCCCCACCCAAAAACCCCCAATTTCCTGTGCTGGTCACAATAGTCTGATTACATTTTTGGAGGGAAATGTATTTGTTGGTTTGTATGTATTTTCGTGTTTGTCGTCGTGTTTATGTAATGACGTCATAGGTGCCGTATTGGAGATGTTGAGAATGATCATTTCCGCCATATTGGTGACGTCATGTGTCAAAGTAGACAGGTGGAATCAGATGCTTCTGTAATCCCAGATGGTTTTTAGGCGGTTTCCCATCTGCCTCGGTGAATGCGTGCTGGTTCCCCTTATTCAGCCTCAGCTACACTATGTCATCGAACACTGCCTCCATGTACGCGTACACCGTAATTACTCTAACACGAAAACATTTGGGGTACACTCATCTGGTATGAGACGTTCCTGGGGGGTGGAGGAGGGGTGGGGGTGGGGAGAGGGGGAGGATGGGTCCAGTGGGGGTCGAAAACATTTGGGGTAAACTCATCTGGTATGAGACGTTCCTGGGGGGTGGAGGAGGGGTGGGGGTGGGGAGAGGGGGAGGATGGGTCCAGTGGGGGTCGAACCGCATAATAACCCTAGGTTCGGTGTGGGGCAGAGGTGGGGGGTGTGGACTGCTGTGGCCCGTTGTGAGGTTGTGAACCACTGAGGGCTACAGCAGGACGAAGCCTCTCTGTCGTTTCTAGGTCTCCAGTTCAATACACAATACACCATATAAAAGGAGAGCTTCCACTTTTAGGTTGTACAGGTTTTATAAACAACTGAAATTTTTGCAATACATAAAATATGTTTTATTACCACATTACCACATAACAGGCTCATAAAAATCAAAACCAAGCCTTATATAACACAATTTTAGTTTTGAAAGATGAGCAAGAGATTCATTTTTCAAGCATTTTAAATGGTTCAAAAATGTATGTAAAAGGTCCAAAGACTTAAAGGTTTCAATTTATACAACTTCTTTGCACTCTTTTTTGTAATGAAATTAGCCAGTCAATGAACTAAAAATGTGTTCCACTGCTTCAGTATCTTCCTTTGATATAGAGTGATGCCTTCCTGTTGAACCAATAAAAACTGGAGCACTTACAATTTTCAAAACATTATGAACAGGAAGTGAGCACTGATGGTGTTGTTGATGTCCTTCAGCTGGAAACCTACAGCCAACATCTGGTCCATGTGGTAGCATAAAGTTCACTATAGTTTCGTCTAACTCATAACTGGTGTCTATAATCTCTGTAATCCACCAATCACAGTCATACACACACACCACAAACATCCCCCTTCTCAGGTTGTGAATCTTAATATTACCCTGCTGTTTATGAGATGTTGGCCGAATGAAAGAAATTTCTTCTTTCTTCTTCTTTAAAGTGAGTGCAATATGAGTTTGCCCATCACTTTGAGTCCAAAAATGTGTCTTCTGAATTCCTTTCATAGGAGTAGTATGTTTAGACCATTCTTCTTTTTTCTGCTCATGTATTTCTTCCATTTCCTCTTTGTATAAAAGAATGAGGGCTGTGGTGTGTAAGATTTCACAACTCTCATAAAATCCTCAGAATTCTGAATCACTGCTGTATTTGGTCTGGAAAGATTATGTTTTGTAGCATGGTGCTTCAGCAGGCCGCCTACACCATCACAAGGCCCCGTCCAGTAGCACTGTATACCCAGTCAGTTGGCAAAAATGACTTACTCAATTCAAACAGCTGGTAATGAATTTTAAAATGACTACGAGCACCATCATAAATAACGATGATCTTCTCTGCCCCCGTTTGTTGTTGAAGAATTTTGCGCATTGCTACCAAAGAAAATGATGAGTCATGGCCTGTGGCATCACTTATATATAACTCCAACATCTGTAGTCTTGTTTTGAAAATATGTCACTCCTGTAAAAACTGAAACCTGATCATTACTCCAATGATACAGGGTACTTCTTGTGGGAGAATTACAGACCAGTTCTCAGCAAAATCACAGTGAAGCACTAAAACATAATTCTTCAGCCTGTACGCAGCCTTCACTTTTGCAATGTGTTGTTGTTGCAATTTCTTCAGATGCTAGTATGTTACTGCTTTCACTGACCATTTACCAAGTTCATCAATGAAACTGTCACAGGCAACAGTTTTCTTAATCAATTTATTTTCCTCCCATATCGCAAATGTAATTTCTGCAGAGTTATCTGCTACATCTTCCAGGCCAAGTGTCTGTAAAGACAGTCCTCCCTTTCCAGGGGAGTCACCATATTCTTGAAACAAACAAGTCTCTTGCTTTACGTCTCGTGCAAGCCATGTATGTCTTCACTTTCACAACTTTTTGACCTTCAACTGTTACAGTTATAGTGTCTTTTTTTTGTTGGCACTCTGGTAAGAACAGTCCCATTTATCTTCCAGATAAAATGACTGCACTATTTGAACTCAAGGAGCTTCTACAAAATGACCATAATAGGAATCTGGTCTTCCAAAGACTCCTCTTACAGACCTCACATTTCTTGATTTGTCTACCATGTACTTTGAACTGATGGAACATGGTTCAAAATTGTTTTCTTTGAAAATTTCTCTGGAATAATAGTTAAAACTTGCACCTTTTCATTGTAGGATGCACAATATTCTACAGCTGAATTGATATTTGTGAAAAATTCCTGGAAAGAGCTGCAAGAGTGCTTTGGTTTTTTTCTGAACGTGTAATTTCTACTTTGAACGGTGTAGTCGGTTTTGCTGTAGTGTATTGATCCATAGCTTTAGAAATTTCTCTGCCCTTTCTTGATGCATAGAGCTTATGACTGGGCTTCACTGGCCACAATTTCTTAACAGAACCAACACCTACCTCTGTAGCTAGATGACTGATTCAGGGTATTTAATCCTCTATTGATACAAAATCTGCACCATGGGAGGCTGCACCTTGTTAAGATACTATCATTGTTGCTATTCTGTCAAAATATTTAGAACACAAAAAGTAATCACTGGAAACATCTTCACTTTGAAACAGAGTCTTCAAATGAGAACACTTATTCCCAACCTGCAAAAAGTCTGTTTTTTGTCTGTCTTATATAGCATTCTTTTATGGATATGCAAATAGTCAGCACACTTCACTCTTCTGTGGCCCCAGTCAGAAGACATTTGAAACAGTGCTTTCCCCTAAAAACACTGCAACTGTGTCAACTGGCAAATTCCTCAAGAAAACACAGAGCTCACTGGATGGTCTCAGATTTCTTAGACGCCTCTTCAGTATATAGGGTGTTACAAAAAGGTACGGCCAAACTTTCAGGAAACATTCCTCACACACAAAGAAAGAAAATATGTTATGTGGACATGTGTCCGGAAATGCTTACTTTCCATGTTAGAGCTCATTTTATTACTTCTCTTCAAATCACATTAATCATGGAATGGAAACACACAGCAACAGAACGTACCAGCGTGACTTCAAACACTTTGTTACAGGAAATGTTCAAAATGTCCTCCGTTAGCGAGGATACATGCATCCACCCTCCATCGCATGGAATCCCTGATGCGCTGATGCAGCCCTGGAGAATGGCGTATTGTATCACAGCCGTCCACAATACGAGCACAAAGAGTCTCTACATTTGGTACCGGGGTTGCGTAGACAAGAGCTTTCAAATGCCCCCATTACTGAAAGTCAAGAGGGTTGAGGTCAGGAGAGCACGGAGGCCATGGAATTGGTCCGCATCTACCAATGCATCGCTCACCGAATCTGTTGTTGAGAAGCGTGCGAACACTTCAACTGAAATGCGCAAGAGCTCCATCGTGCATGAACCACATGTTGTGTCATACTTGTAAAGGCATTTGTTCTAGCAGGAAAGGTAGAGTATCCCGTATGAAATCATGATAACGTGCTCCATTGAGCGTAGGTGGAAGAAGATACTGACGAAACTAAAATGAGCTCTAACATGGAAATTAAGCGTTTCCGGACACATGTCCACATAACATCTTTTCTTTATTTATGTGCGAGGAATGTTTCCTGAAAGTTTGGCCGTACCTTTTTGTAACACCCTGTATATATTAGCACTTAACAACTACAATACAGAAACCTGCAATGAATAACCAAGACAAAGAAATTATAACACAGTATAAAAAATATCTGCAACAATGAAAGTGAAAAGAAATAACTACAACAAAAAAAAGGGGATAAGAATTAACTGCAACAAAAAAAGTTATAAGAAATAACTGCAACAAAGGCAACAGAAATAAACAATGTAACAAAGAAATTAGTAAGAAACAGCTTCAGCGAAGACATGCATTACCCTTGAAAGTTAAAAAAAGTGATTTTTTTTTTTTTTTTAGTAAAACCTGCCCAATTTAAAAGTGGAAGCTCTCCTTTACAGAGAATGTAGTATTACATGGTACTAATCAACAGAAACAAAATCTAACGTTTCTGGATTGGCATTTTTGAAAGGAAAAAAAAAAAAAAATCTGCAAATTATAAAAAAAATTCAAAAGGTGAAAGAAAAAGAACTTTGACAGATATGTCCAAACTGAGGATACCACTGTACTCATTAAGCAATAATCCTTCAAATGAAAAAGCTCTAACAAAATACCTAGAACTGTTACAGAGATACAGCATTTTAAAATTTTTTCCGAAATTTGCATCTTCAAAATGGTGTTTGCAGCATCATCTTTGGAGGCTTGTATCTGGGGACTGGAATTTTTTTTGGAGAAACCAACTAAATATGTGTTTCTTACTTACTTACTCCTGAATTTTAACATATGTTAAATTCAACAACATCCAAGACTATGAAGGGTCAGATACAGATTATGCCAACATATACAGAAACCATATCGCAGTTATAAGGTTTAAAGGGTATAAAAGGGAAGCAGTAATTGAAAAGGGAGTGAGACAGGGTTGTGGCCTCTTACAAATGTTATTTAATTTGAACATTGAACGAGACGTAAAGAAAACCATTGAGAAATTTGGAAAGTGATTTAAAGTTCAATGAGAAGAAATAAAAACTTTGCAGTCTGCCAACGAGACTGTAATTCCATCACAGACAGCAAATGACTTGGAAGGGCAGCTGTATGGAATGGAGTGTATCGTGAAAAGAGGTTGTAAAATGAATATAAAAAAGTAAAAGAAAAATAATGAAACATAGTTAAATTACATCAGGATAGCCTTGAAGAATTAGAGTTGGGAATGACACATTAAAAGTAGTAGACAAGTTTTGTTATTTTGGCAATAAAATAACTGATGTTGTCTGAAGTAGAGATTATCTATAATGCAGATAGGCAACAAAAACAAAAGTATTTCTGAAAAAGACAAATTGTTTTCTGGAGTATAGCCTTGCACAGAGGGGTAACATGGGTGGTTAACAGTTCAGGCAAGAAGAGGATAGATCTTTAAGTGTGATGCTACAGGAGACAGCTGAAGGTTATATGTATGCAGCAGATAACTAATAACCAGGATACAATTTGTTGGTATATGAAATGCAACAAACACACAGTCTCATTTCTAGGTAAATCAGGTAGCAGAATGTGGTTCATTGCTAGAATACTAAGGAAATGCAATCAGTTATCAAAGCAGACTGCATACAACAAAACTTGTGTGACTCAGTGTAGAATACTGCTTAAGTGGGTGGGACCCACATCAAATAGGACTAACAGGTTAGGTTAGGTTAGTGTTGTTTTAACGTCCCGTCGACAACGAGGTCATTAGAGACGGAGCGCAAGCTCGGGTTAGGGAAGGATGGGGAAGGAAATCGGCCGTGCCCTTTCAAAGGAACCATCCCGGCATTTGCCTGAAACGATTTAGGGAAATCACGGAAAACCTAAATCAGGATGGCTGGAGACGGGATTGAACCGCCGTCCTCCCGAATGCGAGTCCAGTGTGCTAACCACTGCGCCACCTCGCTCGGTGACTAACAGGTAATACTGAATGGGGTACAAAGAAGAGGAACACAAATGGTCACATCTGTTCAACCAATAGGAAAATGTCATGAGGAAGCTGAAAGAAGCGAAGTGCAGATGTCTGAAAATAGATGTAGACTATCAAGTGAAAATGTACTAGAGCAAACTTCCTAGTTCCTGGAGCAAACTTCAAGTGTTTACTCCAGGAATACAAAACAACCCAATACGTATCAATCTCATACAGATCGCAAAGACAAAATTGGATTAATTACAATACGCACTAAGGCACGCAAGCAATCATTCTTCCCAGAATCCGTATGTGAATAGAATGGGAGAAGACACAATAATCGACCAATGGGACGTACCCTGTGCCATGCACTAGGGCCTACAAACTCATTTGCAGAGTACAGGTATTGATGGTTCAAATATGCGCAGTTTGAAACAGAGTGATGAACAAAGCCAATTAAAACACAAATTCTGCGCCCTGTCACAACTGTTGCAGATGTGCATTTATTTTAACATGTTATTTTATTTACTCAAACTAGTAAATCGGGCAATTTCCAAGGAATGGTGCATATCGGACTTCGATGTGCACCGTTTTGTGGAAATTACCTCAAATCCAACTGTAAGAGAAAAAAAATTCGTTGAAATTTACTGAGCTCTTCTCTTTTTCATACTGTTGTGCAAAACGAAAACCTTTCGTCTACATTGCATTTTCTTTGAATTTCGAGGCTTTACATGTGCAATAAACAAGTAATTCAGTCAATTGGCTGCCAATACAGATCGTACACTACATTCATCCACTGTATAATCACTAATTACATGGATTTCTGAATAACAATCAATAAATATTATCAAAATGTACAAAAAATTACGAAAAATACGAGTGCTTATACATGTGATACTAATTTTCTCAGCAAAATAGTGCCGTGCATGTCTCAGTGTTTTGCTATGACGAACGAATACACATTTTGTGTGTGCTCAAAAAACATACAAACGTTACTGCAACATCGCGTATTTACATGTCTATGAGATGTCTCCTTAGATCTCTGCGAACGCTTCACGGCAGATCTTAACAGTGATTCGAACTGTTTTCGTGTTTTGTCTCTCAAGTTTCTGTTGGCACACGCAAGAGGCACTTCGTCCTCTTCCATGTAGACTTTTACGAACACCATCCAATTCCGTCAAAAACTAATTCATCGACATCCATTTGTAAACAAACCACAGGTATTCACTATTCAGTTCAGTACTTCGACCAAGTATCTATGGTCGAAGGTTCAGTAACAGATACCTCCATGGTATATACATTGCACATACACAGAGTAAACCACAGACATACGTGTCTCTGACATTTTTGGGAGACCAGAGAACACATTTTTAATTTATTTATTTGCCCTTTGGAGAATTTTCTCTTTTTTCCCATCAAATACACATTTTTTTTATAAAAGATTATAACAATATCGAGCACAGAATAAAATATAAAGGAGTGACGGGAATATCAGATCACATAGTGCTATATACACTTTAAAAAAAAGCCACGGAAACGTCGAGAAATCGACTCAAGGCCAGTCACCACAACACCAGACACACACGCAAGAACAACACCGCAAAAAACACAACGACCAGGTCCACCAAGATAGAGGAAGTTCTAGGGAACACCACAGTCAGTCCACCCCCTCGGATAAGTTGTTAGGCATTATGGTCCAGACCATCAATCTCGTCATGGAAATTATGAAGGAATTCATGGAGGCAGAACACTCAGACCCTCGTTGCCCTTCAGGCAGCAATCAAAGAGTCGCTCCCCTCTGGGACTTCCTTAGTAGTTTCAAAACCCCATCATGGATAGACAACCAAATATCCAAGACCTGACCATGTGCGTTTTTAACACAGACGGCATTGTTAATCAAGAGGTCGAGTTCAGAGAACTTATGAAGGAGTTCTCCATCGACATATGCATGATGGGGGATACCCACCTAAAACCGGGAATAAAATATACAGTTCCCAACAACATTAGTTACCATAAAGACAGGCCAACCCAAGGCAGAGGAGCGGCCATATACATAAAAAGAGGGATCCCCCACCACCAGGTATACTTATCAGCACCAAGCAGTGGAGGTGGAAGTAATCACTGCCACCAGATCCCTAACAATTGTTGCAATCTATCGACCCACACAAGCCGAGATAGACGAGGGAGACACAGCTGCTCTAGGGCAAACTGAAGGCAACCTCATAATAGGATGTGACTTCAATGCCAAACACCCTGATTGGAACTCTAGAGTAACCTCCAGAGCAGGCACCAAACTGCAACAATTAGCACGCGACCACCATAGGGTCCAGTTGAGACCACATATTTTCCAAAAAATGGAGGTTGTCCCGACATGTTAGACATAGACCTCACTAGAAGGATCACAGGATTTGTGGCCGCAAGAACAATCAACAAAATGTCCTCCGACCACAACCCAGTGATTCTAGAGGTCGATGTGGGAGAATGGGTACAATTCCCACAATACCAGATGTCTTACAAACGTACAGACTGTGCACGATACCTAGAAAATGTCGCCTCTGATATCGCTCATGCTCCGCCACCTACTGCCGAGACAGTAGAACAAGCGCTACAAGTCCTGGCAGGTACCATCTTGCAGGCAGCGGAAGATGCCACTCCTCCACAAAGGGATGGCTCTCCCCACAAGTACAACTCCCAGAACATTTGCTAGCCCAACTCGGACACAAGAACAGAGTGACAAAAGAGTGGAAGATCATCAGAAATCAGGCCACCAGGGGGCTGCTCAATCGTCTACTCAATGAGCACAGAAATTAGCAACGGCAAAATTGCCTCACAGCTCTCAAAGTAGACGATCACACAATTTGGCAAGCAACCAAGCAATTCACCAAAAGACACATTAGGATGCCACTACTGCACAGCATGCTAGGTCTGTCCTACAGCTATGCTGAGAAGGCCAACGCCCTTGCCGATTCGTTTGAGAAGCAGTTTCAAGCAGCAGACTCCCAGGATGACGAACATGAAGAGGTAGTTCGTCGTCAACTGGCTCTTTTCCTCAATGCTAAGGAGAACCCAGAGGACGAACCCCCACTTTTCGCTCCCGGAGACGTGGCAAAAGGAATTAGGTCCCTTCCCACAAAAAAGGCGCCAGGACATGACAGTGGCACCAACCAGCTAGCTAAAAACTTTCTGTCCTCGGTTGTCGAACACTTCGTGAACGTCTTCAACGAGATGACTCGTACCCACGAGTTCCCAGCTTACTGGAAACACGTGGAAGTGGTCGCGATAAACAAACCAGAGGAAGACCCTTTATTTCTGCAGCACTACAGGCCGATTAGCCTCTTGCCAACTCTCAGCAAGAGATATGAGCGCCTCCTGCTATTACCCATACAAGATCACATCACCAACGAGCAACTTCTGCCGGATTTCCAATTCAGATTCTGACAGAAGCACTCAGCCCCACAACAGATTATTAGACTGGTGGAAGCAGCCACAGAGGGCTTCAACCACAGAGGCTACTGTGGGATAGTGCTAGTTGATGTGGCCAAAGCCTTCGATTCAATATGACATAAAGGGCTGTTATACGAGTTATACACACAGGGGTTACCTGGGAGCATAGTCAGGTTAATCCGGAGCTATCTCATGAACAGAACTTTCTCTGTCAAGGTAGAAACAGCCACCTCCACCAAAAGGCATATTCATGCTGGCACATCATCATCAACCCTGAAAAGACACAGGGTATGCTAATCACCCGGAGGCTAGGGAGACACGGACCCCCTCAATGCCTCACCCCCTTCACCTACAGCTGCATGGATCCCAACTCCCCTGGCGCAGATCCGCCAAGTATCTCGGCATAACCTTGGACTCGAGACTAACGTGGAAGCCCCACATAGACGAGGTCCATAGGAAGGTATGTGCCAGAATGTCCATCCTATACCCAATCCTCAACACAACCAGTTACCTCTCCTGTTCGATAGGGGTTAATGTATACATATTACTCATACATCCAATAATGGAACAAGCATGTCCTGCCTGGAGGTATGCAGCGAAGCAGCACCTGGACAAGCTCCAGAGGCTGCAGAACTGCACCCTCAGGTGGGCTCTGCATCTACCCCATGGGTTTCCAACAGACGACTTGCACGCCGTTGCTGAAATCCCCCTCCTCAAAGAAAGATTCCAAGATCTGGAAAAAGCTTTCTATGAGAGCCCTTCCAGATCTGGAAATAACCTCATCCACTCCCTAGGTCTGTATGACATGTCTTGCGATAAGCACAGACGCCCTATGACGATCTTCGACGACTAAGTCGAAGAGAAAAATCCCAAAGTCTCCAAGTCCTAATATCAGTCCTTAATCCTTAAAATACCAAACATCTCGCCTACCTCAGGCAAGTACAAGACACAACCAGAACACCATCACAATACACAGACAGCCAAGACTATCCAAGATAAACACACACACAAGCATACAATGTGGAGTGAAAGCCAACAGGCTAAAGACTCCTCCATACACTTCCCCAAGGAGGGGAAAGTAAAAGGTGAGAGAGAGAGAGAGAGAGAGGGAGAGAGAGAGATTCTTGAACATCACCTTGCGAAGATCGCAGTTCCCACGAAAACAGCAGTTGAGGAATGCAATGCAAGTTGAGATCATGTGACAAATTGACTTGAGGTGCCGTGACGTTACAGACAGTGTGAATCGGTATTTAAGGAAAATGCTTATCAAATATTTCTCTTTTTGGTTATAAGAAACGCAGAACAAAAATAAAGTTACATTAACGAGGCGAAATGTGTCGAATTACTAGCTCAAATATGCTTTTAAGACCAGAAAAAAGAAAGAAAATGCCTTGATGATGCTGTGTTATTCAGGAAACCACTGTAACAGTTTGTATTTAAAACAGCTGCCACGAGCACACGACAGAATTTAAGAACAAGAGGCAAACGTAAGCAGTGGTTTGATAATGTTTGAGGATATCTAATATGGCGGTGACAGCTGCAAAACAACGTACTACACAAGTTGTAGCGGCGTTTCCCCTCCATGCTCGTGACACTTGCGTCTCGCGATCCGCTGATCGCGAAGCTGATTGGCTAAAAGTTCAATTCAACATGAGCACTGTGCAGTAGCAGACCACAACCACTGTACCAATTGTATGTTTTACTCCAAAAACTGTGGAATAGAGAATTATAACCACATTAATGATTTTATAATCTCACACGATACATTTGCAATATATTTAATTCTGCAACCAAATATAAAATTTATCTCATGTTTTGATGTACATCACAAACATTGTGTAATGTATATGAAAGATGAATGCAAATAGTAAAAGCAATATTGGTAGTTACAGAAATCGATATTTCCTTACTGTTGAATATCGAGCTTCTTTCGCGACTGAGACAACATACGTCCGAACGGTTGGCTCCCAATATTTTTAGCATCCATGTCATGAAGTAACTGATCGAATAATTTTATAGGAATTGGATGTTTTTATGCATACGCAATTGTTTTTATCTGCTTTAATGACATGGTAACGAAAACTCCTTTCGTAGGCTTACTAAAATCACAGTACCACAGTGTGGTCACCATCATAGTATCTTTGCTTTGTTGTTTCGCTCTTCGACCTTCGACCATTCTATGGTCGAAGCCTTCGACCATAAATATACTAGTGTCTATGGTCGAAGGTTTGGCCATAGATGGTGAATATCAGTGGAAAAATTTGTACAGTACTACAGTAGTTACTGTTTGTTTTGTGCAGTGGGATATCGGATTATGGGTGACGCTGAGTTTGATGACATGAGAGCGAAGCGCTTAGGTTTAGCGCATTCGAAATATAAAGTATTTATATTTGGTTAATTTTGTTTTTGTTGCCTTCTTCCTACATATAGTACCAACATCAAGTATTTAATTTCGCTCCATATTTTCTGTAGGAAAATGAGTTCGATAATAGGAATGCTGCAGAGGAAAAAAAACGCGAACAAGAGGAAATGAAAAATAGTATTCTTAGCCAAGTCTTGGATCAGTCGGCAAGAGCTCGACGTATGTTGTAACGTCATTTGATGACAAATTGTTTTCGTGTTGGCTTGGATGGCCGTAGAGGTACAACCAATGTTTTGTTTCAGTAAATACTCTGATGATCGGTAAACCAGAAAAAGGTCGCTTAATTGAAGATATGATTGTGCACATGGCAAGGACGGGCCAACTTATGGGAAAGTTAAATGAAAATGGACTCATTAACATAATGGAAAAAGTTAGTGAACGGATTCAGCGACCTACAACAACTGTCAAAGTAAGCATTGTGTTCTCACTAACAAATATAGATAATGTATGAGAGCAAATTAGTTTATCGTCTGTACAGAATGCCATTTCATCGTTACTTTAAGTTTGGTAATGACAAGTACTGAAAGGAATTTCGATGTTGATGATGTACATTTATTGCGTAATGGTTTTAAGATTAATACAAGTACATTATCTTTCCTTTGATATACCTAAGGCTGTAAATTTATTTCTATGTGATGATAAAAAAGAATTTGTGTACATCTCTCTTCAAACTTACTAAATAATGTCCTTGCCACAACTTTAATTAATCAGTGGTATTAGTTCAAAGAAACCTGTGCTAAATATCATCTTTTTGCCATATAGTAGGACCTGCGTCAGATTCTATGTAAAGATTCATTACATTATAAAATGCAGGGTATTGTGTTTATTGTTAAATGTTGTGGTCTTTTATTGACTCCCATATTGGGTCCGTTTATGCTATTTTGAATCCTTTTATTCTTATTTCTTCATAGAATCAAAGGTGCTTAAAATGTTGTTGGGGTCTTCATTCTGAAGACTGGATGTGTCTCTCCATCCCTCTCTGTCCTGTGCAGTCTTCTTTGTCTCCAAATAAGTACTGCAGCCTACAACCCTTTGAACTGTATTCATCTGATGGTTTCCCCCTACAGCTTTTACCTCCCAATGCTTCTCTCCAGTACTAGACTGGTGATAACACTGATGTATCACAATGTGGCCTATTAAGCAATACCTCCTTTTAGTCAAGCTATGCTACAGATTTCTTTTCTTTCCAGTTCTGTTCAATAACTCCTCATTGGTTACATGAACTATCCATCCAATCTTCAGCATTCTTCTGTAGCACTAAATTTCAAAAGCTTCTCTCCTCTTCTGGCCTGAACTTATCACTCATGTTTCACTCTATAGAAGGCTATACTCGGAACAAATACCTTCAGAAATGGTTTCCTGACAGTTAAATCTTTTCTTGCCGTTTCCTGTTTACTTTTTACATCCTCTCTACTTCAGCCATAGTCAGTTATTTTACTGCCTAAATAGCAAAACTCATCTACCACTTTGAATGTCTCATTTCCTAGTCTAATTCCACCATCATTGCCTGATTTAATTTGGCTACATTCCATTATCTTTGTTTTCTTCTGTTGATGTTCATCTTGTATCCGCCTTTCAAGATACTGTCCATTCCATTCAACTGCTCTTCCAAGTACTTTGCTGTCTCAGGGTTTTTATTTCTTGTCCCAGTACTTAAATTCCTTCTCCAAATTAATTAATTAATTAATTTTTCTGCTTGTTTAGCGTGCTGATTGATCACATCAATGATAGGCTACAACCCTGACGGACTCCCTTCTCAATCACTGCTTCCCTTTCAGACCTCTCAACTCATTATAACTGTTGTCTTGTTTCTGTACAAGTTGTATGTAACCTTTTTCTTCCTCTATTTTACCCCTGTTACATCCAGAATTTCAAACAGTGTATTCCAGTTGACATTGTCAAAACCCTTCTCCAAATCTGCAAGAGCTACAATCTAGAACAGCCTACTCTTAAGAGAAATTGTAGGATCAGTATTGCCTTGCATGTTCTTGCATCAATATCTACAGGTCAAACATTGTCACACTTAGTGTGCCATTTTTAAACACGCAAGAGTACACTAACAAGAAAGACCAAGTGATTATTCGTCCTGAAGAGTTTTGTCCAAGTAGACCATTGAGTTGTGTAAGTAGCAGATGGTGACTGAAAATTGATTTTTGGTTCCAGTGAAATGGGAGGAAGCTTCAAAAACTTATCACTATTATTTCCACAGGGTGAACAGAAAACATCACCAGGTTGTTAGCGCCAGTGTGTTTAAGTCTGAGAAACAGATGAGAGTGAGCTAGTAAGTGCTGTAATTATTATAGTCTTCTTCTTCGAAATTGGTGTGATGAAGCTCTCCACGCTATTCTGTTCCGTGCAGACCTCTATCCCTGCATAACTACTATGACCCAGTTTGAACTTCCTTAATGCTGTCAAAACTTTGTCTCGCTCTACATTTATTACCCACCTCCCCCCTTTTCCCCCACACTCTTTCTCAGTTACCAAGTAGACAATCCCTTTATGTGTTAGGACATGTTTTATCAAGAGATCCACTCTTTTAGTCAGGTTGTGCCATAAATTTTTGTCCCCAGTTTGATACAGTCCTTCATCATTAGTTGTCAGATCTACCCATCTAATCTTCTACCTCACACACCCCAGTTTCCTTAAAAGTGGAGAGTTGCCTCTGCCATTAGAAATGTTCATTGTACACAAGATCTTTACAGAGGAATGTGAATGGTATTTACTCATTTGTTCAGTACTATTTCACTAACTCACAACCAAAATGTCACATTTAACCCTAACCTAGACATCAGATAATGCTACAGATCAGTCTGTCACCATAACCTGCAGTGCAAAAGCTAAAATAGATACATATTTTCAGTGTTATATTGTATTTTTGTTGTTTGCTAGTTTGATGACACATAAGCTACCACATTGTGACAGTATGAAGCAGACATCTATCAGTATGTTCACTTGACGTGAGAATGTACTGTGCTATCTACTGGTCTTCACACTTCATCACTCCTGTGAGAATTCACAACAGGAGTCACTTCATAATGAAAACCTTGACATAAGTTGCAGTTAAAAAATTGTGGTTAAATGAGGTCTAATTAATGGATGTGTTTTCATTTTCTGATGGTTATGCTGTTTTCAGCATTTAAATAATTCCAATTCTTAGTTATATATATGTGAAATCTTCATTGCTGTTGTAACAATTTTGTTAATTATAACTTTTGATTTAGCTTCTGAGCAGAAATTGGAAAATGGTCAGTAAAAGTCAGTATTTTTCAGACTGATTGGTTCTAGTCTGTATTTTTTAATGTTGGTGTGTAAAGTCATTTTTTTCTTCTTTTTCTTCCTTCCAGATGCAGCCAACTGTGTAACAGTGTGTAACTTAAGACTTCTTGGACTTTCTTTTCCTTGTTTCTCACAAACTTCTCATTTGTTAATGTCTTTTCTTTCTGTGCTCCTCAGAAATGTTATATATGACTCATGTTTCTACTGGTTTCTCTTCAAATGATTTCTGCTTCTGTATTCATCTCTATTTTGGATCATCTGTACTGTAATACAAGTTTCTTGTGCATCCATTTTAACCTCTTCTACCCACTTAGGGGAGGACTTTGTCGGTGAGATGTAACTGATAATATTTTTGCCCAGTTGATTTTCCTCCATTTTTGCTAGGTATCCGTAAAATTTCAGCTGCTGTTTCCGCATTGTGTTCATGTTACTTTCAGTGTACATGCAGAGCTCCTCATTTTTTCTAGCTCTTCATTTTTTCTATTCTACCAAGACCCTTCAGTTGTCTTATGGGTTTCCAGAATTTTCTTGAGATTGTTCCTTTCCTTCCAGTCAAGTTCTTCCAACTGTGCCTCTTTATTTAAGAACAAGATACTCTGTAGGACAGAGTCGTCCTGATTTTATAACTGAATTCTAGTGCCCAATTTTGGCCTCATAGGATATCGCTCGTTTGTTGTACCTGTTTTTTATTGCTTTGGAAGCAAGGCCTAATTTTCTGGTGTTTCTTTTGACTGCCTCTTTATCTAGTCTATTAGGTTGGATCAATTCTGCCAAGTATTTGGGTTTATCAGTCCTTTTCATCTTCCCTTATTTTACCTCGGAGTATTTCTCCCCTTGGTGTCTCTGTTCCATGTATTCCATCTGAGACATTGAAGCTTGTTTCTCCAGTAGTTTGATCAAAATCTCCAGCATTCTTCGCGCACCCAACTGGTTTACAGCTGAAAGGAAAAGGCCGTAGGCAGAAGCTAAACACCTGATTTCCAAATCGTTATCTTCTTTCCCAATGTGTAATTCACTTATTCCTTCCAACTTCAGAGCTTCTTTCCTGGCTTTCATTATTTTTTCCAGGACCGTATTAAGGGAACTGGGGATAACAAGTCTTCTTGGTCGATGCCTTGCTTTATGTCAAAGGGCTCAGAGATTTTTCTAAAAGACCTATCTTTTGAGGTGGTGTCTGTAAGAGTTTGTTCTGTGATTTCCCTAATTTTTCTATCAATTCCGAATTCCTCTAGAACCCAAGATAAAGTTTTTCTGGCAGTTAAGTTGTATGCTTTTTTGAGGCCAACATAATTTAATATTGGCTTTTGTGCTGTAGGGCAGCGCACTTCTACTTGGAAGAACAGAGAACAATGTGAAGTGCAGCTGAGTTCTTCACAACTGCCTTTGTCTTCAGCCAGCCTCTCCTGGATGTCAGAGTAATGGTACAATTTCATCTCTTGGAGCTACATCATTAATTTCTTCTTTATTCTGAAAATGATTGGAGGAAACTGGGCTGTTCAGACATTGTTTCCAGAAAATGTTTCATCAGAGTTCATCCTTTTAAGGACAAAGACAAGATATCATGTGCTACCCTAACTCCATATTTTAAAAAGGAATATTTGGGTAATATTAGAGGAGCACATTTCTCTCTTGGTTTCACGAAATCATGAATGCAGCTTCAAAGCAAGCACATCAAACTATCATTAAATACTTCTAAAAACAAAGATGATGTAACTTACCAAACGAAAGCGTTGGTATTTTGATAGACACACAAATAAGCACACACACACACACACACACACACACACACACACACAAAACTGATTGATCCCAAAAAGTGATTGACATGACTTTTACAGACTTTCATCATCGTCAAAGCCACTGCTAGTGATAATTTACTCAAAGTTAAGTGAAGTCTTCAATAATTCCCAGCTTTCTCCTTCGTAGATATTGGTGCTAGGTTGTGATGGACCTATTGTCAACAAAACTGTGAATCCACTTATGAATGATTATCTGATCATGTTAAGAAGAAAACAGTTTATTTATGTGGCATGTTTAACATACACACAATCTATAATGCATTCCAAAAAGAATTAAAAGACTGGTGAAAATGATTCAGGCATGATCTTGTTTATCTGTCAGTTTTTTTGAGGGCCAAACATGTCATTGCTTTTTTTTTAAAGTAGGATATGAAACTTCCAGGTCATCATTTTATGAAACATGTTTGCTCTAAATGACCAGCTTATGCACCATTTTAAGGGAGACTTCTAGAACAATGGGCAGCTGTTGAAAATATATTCATCAGTTCATACCTCAACACAAAAACAATTCGCTGAGTTCTTTAAAGTACAAGAATATTATTAAACTATTCAAAGGCAAAACTGCCAAAGCGGAAATTGTTTGCGTATATGTTCAAGGTTCGCTGATTTCTTACATACTAGAGGTTGTTTCATCCATCCAATCTATAATGACTTCATAAACCCCATCTGAACATAGCTGCTTGTTAACCTTTCGGGATGTGAGGTCATGGTCGAAGAAACTCTTCCGTTCCTGATGTTTCGTCCAGAACTGCACTGGACATCTTCAGAGGCGCTCCTCCGCTGAGTCTTGCCAACTGACTGGTCGGACGTCCGAGAGCGACATATACAGGGTGTCTCACGCAACTCTGCCACCTTAAATACCTGTGGAACAATAATAGATATTCAAAAATTGTTTTAACCAGCATGAATGTACGGCAGGGGCATAGGAAACCAGATATTATGCAAAATTTTAAGAAGTAAACAAATACTATTTTCAACACAAACTTGTGCATTTTTAAATGGAAAACCCGTTTAATTTCATATTCAATCAATAACATGAAAAATCACCAAAATAATGGCAGTGGTTGCATCGCAATACATCAGTTACATCCTGAGAAATTGTGAAGCGAAGTTGACACGACTCAGTGGAGGAGCGCCTCTGAAGATGTCCAGTGCAGTCTGGACGAAACGAGAGGAATGGAACAGTTTCTTGGACCACGACCTCACATCCCGAAACATTTACCAACAGCTATGTCATCTGAACAGTCATAAATTGATTTTGTGTTAGTGCTGCTCCATTCAGTCTGGAAGCATTTTGTTATAATTATTACTTGCCATTGAAATTAGAGAAACTGAATAGCTCAACAAGTTAAGCCCACAGTAAAGATTCTATATTTCCATGCAAGCTAGAAAGGGCTGTATATCTGCTTCTGCATGTAGATAGTTTCTTGAAGCCTTCTTTGTATAAACCTGTGATGTGGGATCATCAATGTTTGCATGCTGCAAAGAGTACAATGAGGACCATAAAAAAAAGTAGTGAAATTAAATGAGTGCAGTGAACATGCACTTCCTGGTGTGTGGAAACTATTGACATCAGAAGAAGAAAAATTAACAAGGATCCATTCTACATTTATTTGAGTTTTGTGATAGTACATGCTTAGCATTGGTTTCAATCCCTGTTACAGAGAGATTTTTGTAGCAAATTCTCAAATGATTAGCAAAATCTGACTGCCAGTAAACAGTACACCTCTGGTTAAACTTTCTTGGCATTGAGTGCTGTACATTAAACCAGAAACTAATTACAATCCATGTGGAAACATATCTCACTTAAGAAAAACCAGTGTATCACATGAAATTATAGAAAAAATTCTTCCAGTGTCATCATCCACGTCGGAAAGTGCAGTTGGCTCTATACCTGTATACAATAACAAACAGAATAGTTCCATTGTCATGACAGATGACTGTGAGACAATGAAAAAATGACAAAAACAGTCACATTAACTGACTGTGCAAGGCAGCTGACGTAGACTCATATCCCATCTATAATATTTGCATGATGTATTAAGATGGAATTGTAAGAAGTTATTAAAAAGATACAACGACCCTTGGCATATCATATAATAACGAAACTGTGCGTAGTTGTAGCTACTTGAACAATGAGATTACTGGGATTAGAGTAGTGATGGCAGCGGTGTAATGTGTCATAAACTACAGAAGTTTTTTGTAAATTCTGCTGTTCTTAATTTGGAGGAGAATGCAAGATAATGCTGTTTTATCAGAGATTCAACCAAATGTTGGGCACAATTCAAGAGAAAACCGATAAAGCTGGACGACAAGCCAGTCAGGAGCCATCAATGGCAGATCACCATATAGGAACAGAAAAGACAACCAGCACAAAATGGACAAGTATATATGATGCTACGGATAAACAAATTCCGATGAGTACTCCTGAGAGAGAGAGAGAGAGAGTGTAAAAGTAGAAACAGGAAACCAACTATGTGTTACAACAACAAGATGATAGTGAAGCAAGTACACGACTGAGTTCTGTGTCACTGTGCAGCAGAACTCAAAGGATACTGCAGGCTGCAATTGGCTAGTAGAATGACGTATTGTTTTTAATAAAATGCCAACACCATTGTGTTTTTCTCGAGTTGTGAGTGGTTTGATGTCGCCTGCCATAATTTTTCTCGTGTGTCAACCTCTTCATCTTGGAAGCATCTGCACTCTACATCTTGAATTATTTGTTGGATGTATTCCAATCTTTGTCTTCCCTTAAACTTTTTACTATCTCCAACTGTCTCCATCTCTAGTAGTATGCAAGTTATTCCCTGATGTGTTAACACGTGTCCTATCATTCTGTCCCTTCTTATTGTCAGTGTTTTCCATACATTCCTTTCTTTGCCAATTTTGCTGAGAACCCCCTCATGCCTTAGCTTGTCAGTCCACTTAATTCTCAACATCATCCTGTAGCACCAAATCTGAAATGTTTTGTTCTCTTCGCTTCCAACTGTTCCACAGTCTGTGATTCACTACCACATAATGCTGTGCACCGTATGTATGTTCTCTAAAATTTCTTCCTCGCATTAAGTCCGATGTTTGATACTAGTAGACTTCTCTGAAGAGGAATGCCCTCTTTGCCTGTGCTAATCTGCTTTTTATGTCCTCCTTGCTTCATCCGTCATGTGTTATTTTGCTTCCAAGGTAGCGGAATTTCTTAACTTAGTCTACTTCATGGTCTGCAGTTTTGATCTTCCGTTTATCGCTAATATTGTTTCTGCTACTCATTACTTTTGCCTTTCTTCTGTCTACTCTCAGTCCATATTCTGTAGTCAACTAACTGTTCATTCCATTCTACAGATCATGTAATTCGTCTTCACTTTCACTGAAGATAGCAATGACATCAGCAAATCTTATCACTGATATACTTTCACCTTGAATTTTAATCCCAATCTTGAACCTTTTTATTTCTGTCATTGCATCTTCGATGTATAGGTTCAACATGAGGACAAAAGGATACATCCCTCCCTTATACTCTTTTTAATCCAAGTATTTCATTCTTAGGCTTCCATTCGTATTGTTCCCTCTTGGTTCTCATACATATTGTATATTATCTGCCTTTCTCTAGAGCTTACCCTTATCTTTCTCAGAATTTCAAACATCTTGCGCCATTTTACATTGTCAAACACTCTTGTGAATCTCAATCACTGTAGTAGTGATATTGTGCAGTCCCCTCCAAACCACAACTGTTGCTGACATTTTACTCAAAACCAACACTATAGTTGCTGAACCTGCATCAACGTGCTCCATGTGCTGGACAAGAAATGTACGAATGATGGGTGGCGCCACGGCTGGCTATGCTATCATTCATGTATGTAAAAGCTCTGCCTAGTGGCCATGGGATCCATCTGCATTTCAGAGTTGTTAGAGTGGGATACCAGAAGCAGAAAAACAAGGAAATTTATGGAATCATTTGAGGCTACATGACCTTTTTGTTTACGTCCTGGTGCATTTTTCATGATGAGTTTATGTGGAAGAAACGTGTAACTGGTAAGGATAGTCCAGGGAAATGTAGGTGTTTGAAATTGTTTATTGCTGCATAAAGTTGGATTTAGGTTTTGATTTTGTTTTACTGTTGAAATTGGATATATATTGCAAAATGTAGGCCCAGCCATAGAAGGGACTAACTTATTCACATCACTATTCCAGTTGAAAGTAGTATGCATTGTTATCTTGCAGAGCAAGCACAGAAAATGATTCCAGAAAATGCCTCAGTGGTGGCAGTTTACTATTTGTGTCCTTAAATTTATTGACAATGCTGATGGAAAAGTTGACAGAAGAAACAAGGAAAGTGTTAAAGTTAAGTAAATGTTGTGCGAATTACAACAGGAGGGACACATTGCAAGAGGAAGAAGAAATGTGCATAAAGTAAATATCTCATTGACGATACGAAGAGATCTATTATATGACACTTTCTGCAATGTTATGAACACCACAAAGAAATGCCAAGTTTGTAAAACCTTCGCAGGTTTAGTCTCATAGAACTGGACTTAAAAGTCTAGCACGGAAATTCTGAGAAAACTTGTTCTGCTTATGTGATTTAGTTTGGAAAGATGCTGGAATAAACAATTCTGCGTGAAAAAGGCATAGTTTAAAAAAGAAAAAGGGGGGGGGAGGGTCGGTCATTGACCGTTAGATTTTAAGAAAGAATGATGCATCCAAATTAAAGCAGTCAGTGCCCCCCCCCCCCCCCCCATTCAATTGAAACATTGGACTTAAATAATTTTATTGGTGCAGTGGTGTGAGATTGTTGTCAAACAAAAATGCTGACTTAATTATTCAATCACAGCTACCTGCATGTAGACAAAGTACTGAACATTGCTTTCTTATCAGTTCCCCAGACATTACACAATGGTGCCAAGATATCCTATCGTCCCCTAGATCAAATTCTGAGCTTTGAGCAGCAGCAAGTCGATGTCTTGAATATTTGTTGCTAGAATATTGTCCAACATTGGCTATGTCACTATAAACATTTATCAGGGTGTCTAGAGGTTCAGAAATTCATAAAAAGTAATGAAATTGAGTGGATGGTCATGAATTTTGTTTTATGTGTCAATCAGATGTTGTTCTAGAAGGGAGTAGCAAGTTAGCACTACTCCCAAAAATGTTGTATCCAGTTGTCCATAGTCTTTGCTATCTGTAGTAGACTTGCATGTCCATCTTTGTGAGCCTTGTTAGCAAAAGCCTTTGTGACTGTGGTTCGCAACCTTGAGTGGCAGGTGTGGATGGAGAAATTTGGAGGTGTGAGTTCATTGAGCTGTATGTGGTGTACACACCTAGTGAAAATTATGTACAAATTATAGCTCTGCCCATGACAGTGCTGCCATCTGATGTGTTGCTGGATGAGTTTGTCAGAACAGCTGTTTCTTTAATTCTATCCACTCCCACTTCTGTTTCATTCTCTTTAATCCACATCTTTTTTGGGAAAAGTTTTCTTAAATGTTTTTAATAATTGATATTAAATTATTGTAATTTTAATTGCATTTTAAAGGTGTGTAGTATGATCAAATTAAAAAAAGATTTCTCATTAGCCAAGAAGTTTATGATGCTATATTAGTGCTACTTGTAGACAATACCTTGGCATCTTTTGAGTGAAGGAGTGGGTAGAGTACAAAATGCTTGCAGTGGAAAGAGGTGTGTGTGTGTGTGTGGGCCATGCTCCACATCCATGTACTGTAAATGCACAACACAGGCAACACAAACTTGTGCTTTGAGCGTCCACAAAAGCAGCAATGTACACAATGGGTGTAATACTCTGTGGTATGAAAATTGACATCACAGTGTTTATTGATATGTTAAATGATGAAAAAAAGTGGAAACAGCATAACAAAACACAGTGACAGCAAAGTTCAGTGTCAAAGCAGACAACATTGCAGTCAGTACCAGGTAATAGTTGCTGCACAATTGGTTACGAACATCAGCAAATCAGTATGGCTGGTACCATGGACTACAAGGAAAATGATATCTTTATGTTCAGAAATGGGAGCACAGGTACTTGCAAGCTCTTGTATCTAAAAATTACTGAGAAGAGTTCTTTGAAATTAAAGACAGTGCTTCCTGTTTATCACCCAGAGTTATGCAGAGCTCTGTTTAGAGACATTATCAAGTGACAGTTGTGTTGGAAGAATTTGTGTCAAAAAAACATAAGACTCCATCAGCAGCTAACGTAGTTAAGAGAGACTACTTTAAATTTTGTGAATATTCTGAAAAACAACTGGAACAGTTCAATCTTAAGGAGGACTAGCTTGATCACTTTCTGATCATTTACTGCAAAGTGCGAGCATTGACGTCATCAAGTTCGTGCAGTAGCTCGTATACATGGTTCATGGAAATGCTACAGTTGAAAGATACTTTTCTGTTAACAAAGGTGGTTTAGTTGAAAACTTATAAGAACATACAATTGTTGCAGATGGAAGTGTTTACAGTGCAATCATTAGGTGGTTTACTTAGTGGTAAGAAACAACTGAATGTGGAATTACGAATGCAGTTATACTAGCTGTGAAGAATGCTTCATCAAAAAGAGTAGAAACCTTAAAAAAAAAAGAAGAAGAAGAAGAAGAAATCTGATGAAAATGAAGTGGCCAGTCTTAAAAGAAGAACAGTTCAGGAAGTAAGAGGTTAAAAGTAAAAAACAAATAATTATAGAAAAGTCAAAAGAATCAGTTGAAGTTTTGGGTATTGAATTTTCCAGTTTAGCTAAGAAACTTAAAAACTGAATCTTTTACTGTGAAGTTTAATATTTGACATAAATTTTGTACCTTCAAAATTGTTCTGTTGCCCGAAGGAAAATTGTTTTCGCTACATAACTATGTTAAAACAATTTGTATTTTAATTGATGTGGTGACGAATGTGTGTGTGTGTGTGTGTGTGTGTGTGTGTGTGTGTGTGTACCTCATACTGTGTGAGAGTTTAATGTTTTTATAGTATTTGATGAATAATATACTATGTCACAGATAATTATTTATGCTGACATACAATTTAATTGCCGTAAGAGTTATTACATTCAGCTTTCATTTCAACCAGTTTTCAGGTTCTTAAAAAAGTGTTTTTTGTCAGTGTACTGCACATATTTTTGAGAGGTCATGAATATAACTGAAGAGGCTATTAAAAAGTCATGAACTTGAGCCTCTGAAAATCTGTAGACACCCTGCTTTCGAGATAGGGGACCTTTTCACATTCCATGGGTGTAGATAATGTTCTGATTAAGTTGATCATAGCTCACCTGTTTATTTAAACAACTGATTCTGTTGAGGAAACATTTTCTTTCAAGTAGTTGAAGTTTGTATTTACTTGTCTCATTCTGGAAAATTCTATGCTGTAATACTATTCGTTTTGTTGCCAGTTTGATCGACGACGAGCGGCTTTGGATGATTCTGATGATGATATATAATGAAATAGCTGGAAGAAAGAAGGAAACTGCAACTGAAAGAAAACAATCTGAAATTAATTTAAAAGGACTGAATTATAGAATTTTCATATCCATAATATTGTTTATGATACATTCTCATTAACTTTCATTTAATACAAGCTTATATTATTTATGGTAGCTTGTAAAATTACACTGCATTAAATGATGAAAATAATTTCTTTTTTAAAACATGTACAGTATTTTTCCACTAAAAGTGAAATCTTAAAAATTGAGTAGTTAAAGCATTGACTTTTGCTAAAAAGTCTACTGTTGTTGTGTTGTCAACACAAATAACTATTGAAGTACTGTAGTGACAGTTTCCCAGGCAATGCAAGGTGCAGAAACTAGAAAAAAAAATCACTAACATGTTTATATCAAGTACTTTGTATGCTGAAACAGGCTGACAACTAAACAATAGTTTGTGTGTGTGCGTGCTTGCTTATTTACGAGTAAATTACAAAAATGTATGTAAATATCACTGGTTCACATAAATATCCCATTATGCTATGGTTGGCATATTAATGTATTGTGGTCATAACTCCTGTCAACTTCTTATTTTTAGTATTTGTTTAATTATTAATTAATTATCTTTTGTTATAAATGCCTCATAAGTTGTCATTTTCAAGTATTTCCACCAGCTGGACATGGTAACAGTTCTTTATGCTATAGTGGCTGCCCTATAATTAACATTGTCAACTTATTTTGTTGTATTAGTAACCGAAGAATTTTGTGGATTCTGCACTTCTACAGCATCTGGCATCATGCTATGATGTTATATCTCAAACATCTGCAAGTAGAATGTAGGTGCAGTTATGTTCGGGGATAGTGATTAAGAGAAGACGAGGAAACTTTATAAGGCAAAGAGTGGGAGAGACAATTCTAGCATGCTGGTTTATTTTTTTATGTCAACTTAATAAACTGTCAGAATCAAACCAGGAATAGTTATCATAAAAAATATGCGATTATTAAAATTAATCAACCTTGAGTCACTTTGTCCAGGTTCTGAGGCAGGCGTAAAAATGTCTTTCACTAATATCTTTACAATGGCAATGCATCTGCATGAGATAACATTGCTGCACACTGAAATACCGCTTACTGTGCCACAAAAGTTTGCTAACAGAACATATAGAACATCAGCAATAAATGTCATGACTCAGAAATTATCGAAGGTAATAAAATGTTTAGTTTGTTCTATTTCTTTCCCCAAAAGTGCATTGGGTTTGCATCAAATAACAGCATCCATGTAATGTGCTGTAAGGTTGAATTTGGACTCTGAATCTGCTTGAATCTCCTGAAGAACAAGAAATATATTATAAAAAAATATATTCATGAAGCAGCAGCAGAAGTCACACTCATAAAGGTTTAACTTTTACAAGCTTTTGGAGCCAAAGGCTCTTTCTTCTGGCAGAAGAGTTGAAGAGGAAGGAAGAGTGGTGAAGGAAAAGCACTGGAGAGGTTTAGGGAAAGGGGTGCAGTTCAGAAAAGTCACCGTGAACCCTATTTCAGGGGAGACTTATCGGTTGCGCTGGACAAGATTTGAAACCTGAGAGGTTAAAGGTTGAAGACAGGGTAATATGCAAGACAGTTTTGCTATTAAAACATCATGCACAAGTTAGTAAGAGTGAAAAGGTAAGTGCATTATATGTAACAGAGGTGGCACGGGAGACAGCGAAAAATAGGCGGGTCAGAAAATTAAAGATGTAGAAAACTAAAGTGGAGTGAAGAAAGGAGTAGTTACTGTGAAGAAATGCTGAGATGGAAGGAATTAACGTAAATTAAGGCCAGGTGGGTGGTGAGAACAAAGGACATGTAGCACGTGTTCCCACCTGTGGAGTTCTGAGAAACTGTTGTTTGGGGGAAAAATCCAAATGGCGCATGTGGTGAAACAGGCACCGAGGTCATGTTGTAGAGTATGCTCTGCAACAGGATATTGTGTGTTGCTGGTATACACCCTCTGCCAATGCCCATTCATCCTGACAGATAACTGGGTGGTAACCGTGCTGATATAAAAGGATGAAGAGTGTTTACCTAACAGCTTATATACGACATGTCATTTCATAGGTGGCTCTCCCTTTGATAGTATGTTTTTTTGCCAGTTACAGGGCTGAAATAGTTCGTGGTAGGAGGGTGCATAGTGCAAGTCTTGCAGCGGGGATGGTCACAGGGGTAGGCGCCATAGGTTAGTTAGATGGGTGCAGGAGGATAGGGTCTGAGAAGGATATTGTAGAGATTGGGAGCATAGTGAAACACCATTCTGGATGTGGTGAGAAAAGTCTGACAGAATGGATCTTCAGCGCATGATTTTAAGACGTCATGGCCTTGTTGAAGTAATAACTTAAAGCCACATTCAAGACGAGGCTAACACTGAGTGACGATTGGTGTGCTCCGGAGTTGTTTTTTGGAAGGATCAGCAGTAACAGGATTTTATGCGATGGCCTGGGAAATCTGCCTTTGAAGTAAGCTGTTGGGATGATTACATCAAGTGAAGGCTGAGGTGAGAGTGGTGGTATATTGCTGTAAAGAGTCTCCATTCAAACAAATACCTTTGAAAGTCCCTGTTTCTGAATGTAATCCTACTCTACACCAAGCTGTTTTACATTTTCAAATGCAGCAATCTCTTGCACTTACCCAACTAATGTGTGACCTATATGCCCTCTCAGTTCCCACTCCACCAGACTTCTCTCCTTCTACAAAATCCTGCAGTTATCTGCCCCTCATGTTTCTTTGGATGGTGTTGTCTGCCAAGCCAACTTCAGACTGCAACAACATCCCAGATTTCACCTCAAAAAGATATTCCCACCTTCTCCTTAACAACAGTGTTGTTTTCCTTCCTGTCTCTCTTCTTTATTTATGTCAGTGGTACACTAAAATGAATGCATATACAATACATACAAAGGAAACTATACAGTATTCACCCATAATTGGGCAACTTTGATAACACTGGGTGCTGCAGCTGGTAAGTCCTTCATGCTACAGCTGATTAGGCATGAGTTACATTTGAAGATATGCCGGGTTGTTTGCATTTCACTGCATTCACACAGTGTTGTGTTGGCAGTTGGAAGTTCCATTGAAGGAGATTGTTCCTCGATCTTGTGACTTCCGTCTGCAGCTCACCAAACGGATACAACTCCTACAAACTGAGCTTGGCCAATCTCCTTAACATCCCAAGCCTTCACCCCTGTGTTCCAGGCCAGTAATAACTTAAAGCCACAAGAACCAATCACAACAGTACAGTGTTCTCAACCTCTCGTCTAAAGCACTTTCCACTCTTAAATTATCTATATTATCTAAGGGTCTCACTTTCAGCCCTAAACCTGCATTTAACCATGCTGGTTTGCTGAAGGACCCACATTCCTTTACACATAATGTCAAATGGAAGTATCACGTTGCAACCCAATCCCAAAACACAACAACATGACCCTAACCTGTCCTCTGCAGAACTCCAAGCTCTGCATTCCGTTAAGCTGATGACTCCATGATAATCCTCCCAGCAGACAAAGCATCTACTATATGGTACATGACTGACAGAAGTATGTTTCTGAAGGTTACAGCAGCTGTCTGACACCTCTACATACACCATCTGTCATGAAGATCCATCCATGTGATTCAGACTGACTTGCAGTCCCTCCTAAAAACCTCAGGCCCCTCAAAAGGACTTATACCTCAATCCATAGAACTCCTTACCCCACCCCCAACCACGCAACCCACCTTTTACCTTCTTCCTAAGATCTGCAAACCCTATCATCCAGGCTATCCTGTTGTTGCTGGCTTCAAAGCACCCACCGAATTTATATCTGCCTTAGTTGATCAACACCTGCAGTCCATAGTACAAAGACTTCCCTCCTATTTTGGAGATACCATTTCCTATATCATCTGAAATCTGTGCCTGTCCCACTCCCACTACACATGTTGCTTGTCACCATTGATGGCTTCTTCCTCTATACCAACGTCCCCTACATACATGGCGTCTGCCGGTGAACATTTCCTCAGTCAACACTCACCACCTGATCCCAAACTTATGACATCCTTCTTGCTCACCTTGATCAACTTTACACTTACCGACAATTACTTCACCTTCAAAGGGCAGACATACAAACAGATCAGGGATACTCTGTGGAAACCAGGCTGGCTCCTTTCTATGCCAACCTTTCCATGGGTCCCTTGGAGGTGTCTTTACTGGGATCCGTAAGCCTTCAGCCTCTGGTTTGGTTTGGTTTGGTTTAGATACGTTGATGACATCTGCACCAAGTGGATTCACAGTGAGGCTGGCCTGCTAAAATTCGTGGAATCTCTAGATACCTTGTCCCAATTAAATTTCACATTGTTCTATTCCAAATCCCATTGCCACTTTCCTTGATGCTGACCTCACCCTCAACAGAGGCCAGCTGCACTGCACACTTCCATCCTCATTAAACCTACTAACAAACAACATTGCTTACATTTTGACAGTTGCCATCCTTTCCATGTCAAATGTTCCCTCTCATACAGCCTTGGCATTTGAGCAAACATTCTTGTTCGGGTGCAGACTCTTTACAGCAACACACCACTATTTTCACCTCAGCCTTCACTGAATGTAATCATCCCACTCAGCCACTTCAACACGGCCATGACATCTTAAAATCATGCCCTGCAATGAGATCCATTCTGTCTGGGGTTTTGCCCACCACACCCAGAATAGCATTTAGTAATCCCCCAATCGCCGCAATATCCTTGTCAAATCCCATGCTCTTTCTGTACACATTTCCCTACCCTATGGCTCCTACCCTTGTGACTGTCCCTACTGCAACACTTACCCTATGCAGCCTCCTACCACCACCTATTCCAGCACTGTAACTGGCAAAACATTTTACTATCAAAGGGAGAGCCACCTGTGAAAATAACACATCATATATATCAGGTGTTAAGTAAACACTGTTCGGCCTTCTACATGAGCATGACTACCACCCAGTTATCAGTTAGGATGAGTGGGCATAGGCAGAGGATGTATACCAGCAACGCCGGCCATGGTGGCCGTGCGGTTCTAGGCGCTCCAGTCCGGAGCCGCGATGCTGCTACGGTCGCAGGTTCGAATCCTGCCTCGGGCATGGGTGTGTGTAATGTCAGGTTAGTTAGGTTTAAGTAGTTCTAAGTTCTAGGGGACTGATGACCACAGCAGTTGAGTCCCATAGTGCTCAGAGCCATTTGAACCATATACCAGCAACACACAATATCCCGTTGCAGAGTATGCTGTACAACATGACAGTCATGTTATTTCAACATATGTGCCTCCTGGATTCTTCCTCCAGACCCCAGTTTCAAAGAACTCTGCAGGTGGGAACAAGCGCTACAACAGGTGCTTGGTTCTCGCCACCCACTTGACCTTAATTCACATTAATTCCTCCAGTCTCAGCATTTCTTCAAAGGAACCATTCATTTCTTCACTCTATTTTAGTTTTCTACTTCTATTTTCTGACCTGTCTGTTTTTCACCATGCCCCCCTCCGACCTCTGCTGCGTACAATGCACTTAGTTTTTTACTTACTTGTGTATGATATTTTAATAGTAATCTCTGTCTTACATATTACCCTGTCTTCCATTTATAAGCTCTCGGGTTTTCAAATCTTGTCTAGTGCAGTCCCCAACAATCAGTCTTTTCTTCTCATCCTGTCCAGTAAGTCTCCTCTGAACCAGGGTTCTGGGTGTCTTTTCTGAACTGTACTCCTTTATCTAAACCTCTCCAGTCTTTTTCCTTCAGCCTCTCTTTCTTCCCCTTCAACTGTTCTGGCAGAAGAAGGAGCCTTTGGCTCCGAAAGCTTGTAAAAGTTAAACCTTTTTGTGTGTGAGTTCTCCTGTCACTGCTTGGTGGATAGATTTTTTATCTATCCATTTACATTATATTGTCAATAATTCATTATTTTCATTATTATAAGGAATATAATTTGCACGATGGTCAATGGAACTTGTAGAAAAATGGCTTCAATATCATGAGGGATGTTGGAATACCATTATTCACAAGTAAATGCTTTTAGTGTAATCAGCAAGAGGTTGAAATAATGAAGGGATTCACGAGAAGTTGTCATAGGTGCTGGTGAATCTTCTGAGTTGTTTAGTCATGGTCTACGTAACATTTTTGTTTTGAAATTTCACCCAGAACTGCGTTGGACTTTTTGAGGTGCTCCTACTTCTGCCGAGTCTTACAACTGACAATTCAGATTTTGGAGAGCGACATAAAAACTGTAAAGTTAAATAGCATTTCCTGTGAACAATACCACTATTTTGTGAATTGGTTCAAAAACCAGATACAAACCAAACCCTAAACTGGCTATCTTTCATCAGTATATTTGTATATTTTGTAGCAGAATATTACAACATGACCAATGTGATTTGTGAAATGTGAATGCCATCACTTAAGGAGACCAAAGTAAAAACTTGTGTATTAAGTGAAGGGATTTATCAGACAGAAATAATAGTTTGTGAAGTTTTGTCCTTTTCCCTCTTTCCTGCAGTTTTCAAATTTTAAGACCCATGGGAACCCTTTGCTGTTATCGTAGTGAGTCCAAATCTTGTATACTTCATTTTTGTATGGAATGGAACCAGATTGAATGGTAGCCCAAAAAAAGCTATCAAAGATTTGGAAATGCGAAATAAGATCCATCTTCTTGCACAACCATCCATTTACAATGTGTCTGTCAGTCTCCCATTACACCTCACCTGGTGCAGATAAAATTCAATAAAGCATTCTACCTCATCTAAGTTACTGACCACGAGAGATTCTACACACTGCTTTTAAAAGAAGTTGAAAACTCGAGGAGGGAACAAATCTCAGTTACCATTCCTAAAAACATGGAACAATGGTATTCACCATAGCAGCTATCATAACACTGCTGTAACATTTCGTGTGGGAAATAATCATGAACACAATGGTAATATCATATTGTCTTGGTTTTGGGGTGCCGAAAGCTGTGTAGCTCATCCCACTATGGATTAAGAAGGTAGCAGCCTACCTTCAGTAGTTATTCTATGCTGGAGGCAACAGTATAGGAGGTGTTCTTTCACAACCACTACATTGTGGGAGCCTTCTTTGATATTTAGAAACACTGTGATAGGTACCTGGGGGTAGTCTTAGACATAAAACCTGGCCACTAACCGATCACCACAGATACTAAGTCAAAGTCGTACTTAAAGTGCCATTAAAACCACCCACTCTTCAGAAGTCCCGCCATTGCGCACTCTGTAAGATGCGGAAGTTTCTGGAGGAAGTGTGGTCTTCTGCTTGAGCTGCTTGTGGTGTAGTGGTAAACGTCACACGGTGTAGATGCAAATTTGTGATTTCAAGTTCTTTATTTTTAAACTTCATTTCAGTGGTCTGCTAAAGATTTCAATCTGATGAAACCTCAAAGATAAAGTAGTTCACTTTCTAATCCACCAGCAATAGTAAAAACTTGCAGAAAGATTTCTGCTAAGAGCTTGTGTCTGCATCAATATCGGAACAGTTTGTGCTCAAGAGTTTCCTCACCCTACTGTGACTTACTAGCCACATGTCACTAGGCACCATCAGGCCAAACGAATGTAGCACAGTGCACCTTGGGCACATTTCTGCTCTCACATTAGTAAACATAAAATTGCTTATTAGTATAGTCTGATTTTCTGCACAAAATAACTTCAATAAACCGAGTGAACACCATGCAGCAACACAATTCGCATGTGCTGATATGAGGATTTGTATGTCATCATTTTCTTATTTGTAGTGAGAGTATTTTTGTTGCAGTTAGATATTGGTTTTTACGTATTTGAAATTACAAACGTTGTTTAAGCATTATAAAATAGCCTCAGAGGGAAAAATGTTTAACTTTTTTGACATTTTGTTTGCTTTGGATTTAATAGACGGGTGAAGGCAGCAGAGACAACTCTAAACATTTCTGTTGTATGTGGGAAGAGTGCTATTGGACAAATTACATCAGGAAATAATTTTCTTGTTTCAAGAAAGTTTGTTCTGGCATAAATGATTTTCCACATTCAGGAAGTCTTGATAAAATTGACATTTATGATGAACCTTTGTGCAACATTTGTATTCACTAAGGAATGTTTAAAGTTGGGTGTAGGAATACTGCATGCTCTAATTCAAAACGGTTACTATGACTGCAGTTTTGGTTGATCACAATCAGTTTGGTCACTGAATATTCCTATGCAAAGCTATTACTACTGACAAGCAATTACACCTTTCTGTTTACTTCTTCAGAAGATATTAATGGCTGAGCCCTAACAAAGACATACTCTAGCAAAGGGAAGAGTGAACATATTTTGCATGTGGTGACTCAAAAAGAATGTTATGCACTACAAATTCCTCCCTATCGGTGTGTCCATTACAGCTAGCATTTAACAACCATCTAGACACCTTTTGGTTGTAATGAAGCAAAAACGACCAACCAACTGCTGCTACACTTTAATAGATTCTGCTTATTTCACAAACAAAACCACCTAGTAGTTTGTTTGAGAAGTCATCTCTGATGCGCTTATTCTTGCGATCTTGTGGCCTCAAATTTTTACCTTTCCCATTCTTTATTGAACAACTGACACCAAATTCCATTATGGATGAAGATGCACTTCAAACCTAGCTTAATAACACTTTACTCAGAACCAGAAGGTTTCTACAAGCATGGGATTGGTAAACTACTTGAGCATTGCCAGGCTATTTCTATACTTATATAATGTGAGGGAATATAATGTTGATTGATTTATCTCTTATGGGAAAATGCTATTCAAATATGCGTTGTACTAATACAAATGAAATTAAACTTACCACAATATTCTTATAATGAAAGTCAATGTTAACACTCTGAGATCCAGCCAATTAGAGAAACTTTGGTACCCAGAAAACCAGCCATTCATGCCATCATTTCAAACGTTACTGGCACATTTGTGTTTGATATATTTTAAAATGTAATACACACTAAAAAAGACAATGCTTCAATGTTTCTTTTTCCTGTTTATTTTAGTTCCTTAATAGATTACAGATTTCACAATAATGATGGCAAAAAAAAAGGAAAACAGTTTCAAATGTAATTGTCTTTTGTATGGAAAAGTCTGAAATATTCTGGCATGCAGAGACGTAAGTTGCATTCAGGGTAGTACCAGTTTATTTCTTTCGTGCTTGTCTTGCCAGTGAATAGTCTCATCTTCTCCAAACTAATCTTGGAAGCCCTTGTTGAAATCTGCCTCTTTGTGAGCACCGTGTGTGTGTGAGTGTGTGAAAAAAAAAAAAAAACACTACATTAAGATGAAGGAACTAAATTGTAATTACTGCAGCAGTATCTGTAGCAACAGTATTAGTGACAAAAAATTATAGCAGACTGCAGCTTCCCCGAATATGAATTATCTTCAGCCTGTTTCCTTTGAGATATTTGTCTCTCACCCAGAGTCATTGGGTATTTCCCCTTGAGCTTCCAAACTTAACTTTCTCACTCAACAAATATGACACACGTGTAGCAGAATCACAACAAACTGCAAAATGTTTTAAGTTCACTACTGAAACTCAAGAAACAGTTGAACACACTGGATCGGTCACAACAGCAGCCCTTACATTTGCTACTGTTTCTTCCTAATTAGTTCTAGAAATTGACAACAGAAGGTAGCACCTGTCAAGTATTTGTTTCAATAGTGTGCCTAAATTGGCATGAATTAGTAAAATATTACACACTTTGGACTTTGAAACAGTCTATGTTTACATGCTGTTCTATGTAATACTCAAGTGGTATGGAAATCTCGCATTTCGTAAGTAAAATTGTGTATTCACAAAAACCAAAAGTTATGTTGGCACAAGCAGAAGACATTATCAAGTATATGACATAAGTTTTTCATCCTTACACATGGGGTAATGGAAGTAGTGGGAAGGCTTACAATGGATAAGATTTTCTTATTGATTTTTGATCTGCCATCTTGTTCTTACAGAATAGGTAAAAATCTGGCCTAGAGCCATCACAGCTTGCACATGACAACACAATCCCATTACCTCAGAAGAGGGAAGAGCTGTGGCATTTGTCATTGCCATAGGGGTAGCTAGTACAGATGTTGTTGTCTTCAGTCCTGAGACTGGTTTGATGCAGCTCTCCATGCTACTCTATCCTGTGCAAGCTTCTTCGTCTCCCAGTACCTACTGCAGCCTACATCCTTCTGAATCTGCTTAGTGTATTCATCTCTTGGTCTCCCTCTACGATTTTTACCCTCCACGCTGCCCTCCAGTACTAAATTGGTGATCCCTTGATGCCTCAGAACATGTCCTACCAACCGATCCCTTCTTCTGGTCAAGTTGTGCCACAAACTCCTCTTCTCCCCAATTCTATTCAATACCTCCTCATTAGTTATGTGATCTACCCATCTAATCTTCAGCATTCTTCTGTAGCACCACATTTCGAAAGCTTCTATTCTCTTCTTGTCTAAACTATTTATCGTCCATGTTTCACTTCCATACATGACTACACTCCATACAAATACTTTCAGAAACGACTTCCTGACACTTAAATCTATACTCGATGTTAACAAATTTCTCTTCTTCAGAAACGCTTTCCTTGCCATTGCCAATCTACATTTTATATCCTCTCTACTTCGACCATCATCAGTTATTTTGCTCCCCAAATAGCAAAACTCCTTTATTCATTTCCTAATCTAATTCCCTCAGCATCACCCGACTTAATTCGACTAAATTCCATTATCCTCGTTTTGCTTTTGTTGATGTTCATCTTATACTCTCCTTTCAAGACACTGTCCATTCTGTTCAACTGCTCTTCCAAGTCCTTTGCAGTCTCTGACACAATTACAATGTCATCAGCGTACCTCAAAGTTTTTATTTCTTCGCCCTGGATTTTAATCCCTACTCCAAATTTTTCTTTTGTTTCCTTTACTGTTTGCTCAATATACAGATTGAATAACATCGGGGATAGGTTACAACCCTGTCTCGCTCCCTTCCCAACCACTGCTTCCCTTTCATGTCCCTCGACTCTGGTTTCTATACAAATTGTAAATAGCCTTCCGCTCCCTGTACTTTACTCCTGCCACCTTCAGAATTTGAAAGAGAGTATTCCAGTCAACATTGTCAAAAGCTTTCTCTAAGTCTACAAATGCTAGAAATGTAGGTTTGCCTTTCCTTAATCTTTCTGCTAAGACAAGTCGTAGGGTCAGTATTGCCTCACGTGTACCAACATTTCTACGGAATCCAAACTGATCTTCCCTGAGGTCGGCTTCTACCGGTTTTTCCATTTGTCTGTAAAGAATTCTTGTTAGTATTTTGCTGCTGTGACTTATTAAACTCATAGTTCAGTAATTTTCACATCTGCCAACACCTGCTTTCTTGCTCACCAGATGGTAGAGTTTTGTTAGGAATGGCTCTCCCAAGGCCGTCAATAGTTCTAATGGACTGTTGTCTACTCCCGGGGCCTTGTTATCTACATCCTCTTCCATTTCCATAATATTGTCCTCAAGTACATCACCCTTGTATAGACCCTCTATATACTCCTTCCACCTTTCTGCTTTCCCCTCTTTGCTTAGAACTGGGTTTCCATCTGAGCTCTTGATATTCATACAAGTGGCTCTCTTTTCTCCAAAGGCCTCTTTAATTTTCCTGTAGGCAGCATCTATCTTACCCCTAGTGATATATGCCTCTACATCCTTACATTTGTCCTCTAGCCATCCCTGCTTAGCCATTTTGCACTTCCTGTCGATCTCATTTTTGAGACATTTGTATTCCCTTTTGCCTGCTTCGTTTACTGCATTTTTATATTTTCTCCTTTCATCAATTAAATTCAATATCTCTTCTGTTACTCAAGCATTTCTACTAGCCCTCGTCGTTTTACCTGCTTGATCCTTTGCTGCCTTCACTATTTCTTCTTTCAAAGCTACCCATTCTTCTTCTACTGTATTTCTTTCCCCCCATTCCTGTCAATTGTTCCCTTATGCTCTCCCTGAAACTCTGTACGACCTCTGGTTCTTTCAGTTTATCCATGTCCCATCTCCTTAAATTGCCACCTTTTTGCAGTTTCTTCAGTTTTAATCTACAGTTCATAACCAATAGATTGTGGTCAGAGTCCATATCTGCCCCTGGAAATGTCTTACAATTTAAAATCTGGTTCCTAAATCTCTGTCTTACCATTATAGAATCTGTCTGAAACCTTTTAGTATTTCCAGGGCTCTTCCATGTATACAACCTTCTTTCATGATTCTTGAACCAAGTGTTAGCTATGATTAAGTTATGCTCTGTGCAAAATTCTGCCAGGCGGCTTCCTCTTGCATTTCTTAGACCCAATCCATATTCACCTACTATATTTTCTTCTCTCCCTTTTCCTACTCTCGAATTCCAGTCACCCATGACTATTAAATTTTCGTCTCCCTTCACTACCTGAATAATTTCTTTTATCTCATCATACATTTCTTCATCATCTGCGGAGCTAGTTGGCATATAAACTTGTACTGCTGTGGTAGGCCTGGGCTTCGTGTCTATCTTGGCCACAATAATGCGTTCACTATGCTGTTTGTAGTAGCTTACCCGCACTCCTATTTTTTTTATTCCTTATTAAACCTACTCCTGCATTACCCCTATTTGATTTTGTATTTATAACCCTGTATTCACCTGACCAAAAGTCTTGTTCTTCCTGCCACCGAACTTCACTAATTCCCACTATATCTAACTTTAACCTATCCATTTCCCTTTTTAAGTTTTCTAACCTACCTGCCCGATTAAGGGATCTGACATTCCATGCTCCGATCCGTAGAACACCAGTTTTCTTTCTCCTGATAACGACGTCTACTTGAGTAGTCCCCACCCGGAGATCCGAATGGGGTACTATTCTACCTCCGGAATATTTTACCCAAGAGGATGCCATCATCATTTAATCATGCAGTAAAGCTGCATGCCCTTGGGAAAAATTACGGCTGTAGTTTCCCCTTGCTTTCAGCCATTCGCAGTACCAGCACAGCAAGACCGTTTTGGTTAGTATTACAAGGCCAGGTCAGTCAATCATCCAGACTGTTGCCCCTGCAACTACTGAAAAGGCTGCTGCCCCTCTTCAGGAACCACATGTTTGTCTGGCCTCTCAACAGATACCCCTCTGTTGTGGTTGCACTTACGGTACAGCTATCTGTATCGTTGAGGCACGCAAGCCTCCCCACCAACGGCAAGGTCCATGGTTCATTGGGGGGGGGGGGGGGGGGGGCTAATACAGATAAATGGCAATATGAGATGAGATTAGGTGCAATTTTTGGATGGAAGGATCTTAGTGGACTTGAAACTATAAATTGATAACCTGATGTCACACCTTAAGTGAAAATTCATTCAGATTGTGATCTCAACAACTCAGCAGAATGCCTGGGAGCTTATTATTAATCATTCAGATTGTTTAATGGAAATGATAAAGAGGATATCAAGCGTATTTAGAAGGATAATTTTGTGGCACTCAGATATCTCAATAGTCAGAGTTGCCAAGTTTCAGTAATACTATGAACGGAAGGAATGTTTCCACAACATATATATTCCTTGAGTGGGGAAGCACTAAGGGAAACACACAATTCAAAGACGTAAGCTGTCAAGGCATTACTGGAAGCTGAAATACTTAAAGCATTGGGCGATGAGTTTATTCCCATTTCTGTGACTAGGTTTAGGGACTAGAGCATAATTACTGATAATATTCAGTTACACCGAATAGAAGCTAAACACCTAAGTCAGTAATTGTCACAATTATTTTTGTTTTTCTGTCATAAGCATACTAAATACTGAAAAGCGCATTCACCAGACATGATTCACAGTGTTTACAGTACAACCATTGTGAGTAGGCATCACATATTTGGATAGTTATAAACTTTCTCTAAAGATCACTGTTGTTGGCACTATCAATAGGCAATGGGGGGGGGGGGGGGGGGGGAACAGCTCAAAAAGTCTTTGAAAATGAAACCAGCAAGTGTGTGCAGCATAAGTTCGATTCCAGCTGCTTCTGCTAACGAAAGGAGCAGCAGTTGTAATCAGAACATGGAAAACAAAATGCCGACAGCAATGCCTAGAATGAGTCATCCTTAAGCAAAACTGTTTTTGAGCCTGTAAATACTGAAAGTTAGACAAGTATCATCTACTCACAATGATTACAATATAACTGCTGCTGATGCTTAGTCGATAAAATAAAGAAGTGCCTTGATGAAGAGCTGTTCAACTTGCAGTAAGCTTAAGACAGAGAGAACGTGAAATAACAAGCAGCGCACCAGCTGAGTGCAGTGCTGATGTTCTATGTAGTGGCTCACAGTTGGCACAGTGTGTTATTTAGTCCCTGATGGCTTCATTCAAATGATGCCTCTTGGTTACCACAATATTCATATGAGAATTATAGAGGTGTGATGTGATAGGACAGGTGCATATATGTTTCTAGAATTTGCAGAAATGTTCTATATGCTTCTGATTTGTGATGTCAGATTACCACTATATTATTTTATCAGAGGTCATTGTCAGTCATATTGTAGCATATATGTGAATCAGAGTACAGAACTTATTCATTCAGGTAACCAATGGTCAGCATGTTTAAGAATAGTGGAGTTAGGATTGCAGCAAGCTCATCACGTAACTAACTGTAACATATAGAACCTGTGTAGTAACTGTCATTTCAGTTGCATAACGGCTGGTAATGTATATTATGCAGTTATCTGCAGCATAATATAATTACCATAACAATGTACCCTCGTCATAATTATCAGCTCAATGGACTGGAGAGTGTTCACTAAGTAATATTAATCAACGTGATCAATCAAATCTAAAAGCCGTAAGTTCAACTTAGTGCCTTATGAACAATTTAAATTGGAAAGAACATACAGAAAGTGTTGGGAAGGCGAACAAAAGACTGTGTTTTATTGGCAGAAAACTTAGAAGATGTACTAAAGAGACTGCCTGCACGACGCGTGTCCATCCAGTTTTGGAGTACTGCTGCGCAGTTTGGGATCCTTACCAGATAGGATTAACGGAGAACATCGAGAAAGTTCAGAGAAGGGCAACATATTTTGTATTAATGAAGGGCAGCATGTTTATTATCGAGAACAAATGGTTCAAATGGCTCTCAGCACTATGGGACTTAACATCTTAGGTCATCAGTCCCCTAGAACTTAGAACTACTTAAACCTAACTAACCTAAGGACATCACACAACACCCAGCCATCACGAGGCAGAGAAAATCCCTGACCCCGCCGGGAATCGAACCCGGGCGTGGGAAGCGAGAACGCTACCGCACAACCACGAGATGCGGGCTTATTGAGAACAGGAGAAGAGTGTGTCATGGATGTGATAAGAGGATTTTGGGTGGACATCATTAAAGGAAAAGCCCGGGACTTGCGACACGAACAAAAAAGTCGTCTTCTATCGCACCGCTCAACACGACAGACGGTTCAACTAAAAAATAGCGTTTACACGGTACAGGCCTGTGTAGTTGTCTGCTCTATGTATGTACTGTTTTTGTTGTCAACTGCCAGCAAGTGAACCGATGGCTTGAATTTGCTTTTCGTGACTGTCAAGTATTCTATGTCCTTTTGTAATGATAACTATATTTAACTGTAGTTCAGACGGACACTGTAATGCTGTATTTAGCTGTTTTCGCACAGTTTGTGTAAAAGTAAGTCACTTACATGTGTAAACAACCTCACTATAATGGAAATCATGGATAAACCAATAGAAATGTTGCTTTTCTGTTGCCAATATTGATTTACTAGATTAACTCATGTTTATCCTTTCATGAAAAGACACTTTGTGTCTGATATGGAAAAGGTAAATATCAGTGGTTATAAACTAGCTGCACATATGAGTAGAGAGAATAAGGTGGGAGGAGGAGTTGCCACATATGTCAAAAGTTATCACTGTGTAGAAAGCTTAGATACAAAAAACTTTTGTCTAGAGCAACATATAGAAGCAAGTGCCTGTCAACTTAAACTGAAGGAGGGCAATTTTATAATTGTAACAGTATATAGGTCCCCGTCAGGAAACTTTCATTTATTCCAGGAAAACTTGGATGCCTTGTTGTGCTATCTGTCAGATAGGGGAAAGCAAATTATTATTTGTGGGGACTTCAATGTTGATTCATTAAAAGAGTGTAATAGGAAGAATGACCTGGAAGTCTTGCTCGGTTCTTTCAATTTGACATCTGTCATTAATTTTCGTGCTCGGGTAGTAACGGACAGCAGCACATTGATAGATAACACTTTTATAAACCAAGATAGGTTTGAAAACATAAATTCTTGTCCTGTTGAGAATGGGCTTTCTGATCCTGATGCTCGGCTAGTTACAGTATATGACATAGCTCCATTCAGTAATTCAAAACTACCCTCCAAAGTTGTGCGTTCAATTAATGACTCAACAATTAGAAATTTCAGAGAAAATCTTCAGCAGTTAGACTGGGATGAGGTGTACAAGGAACCCGATGCTAATTTAAAATATAACTTATTTCATGATACACTTGTAAGAGAATTTGAAAACTGTTTCCCTAAGAAAGTAGTTAAATCTAATTATAAGAAACTATGCAAAATACCTTGCTTACTAAAGGAATAAAAATATCTTGTAATTACAAAAGGGAACTGTATCTAACAACAAGAAAGAGTAATGACCCAGAAACAGCCAAATATTATAAAAACTACTGTGCTACATTAAGAAAGGTTATTAAAAAGTCCAGAAGCCTGTGCATCATGTCTGAGATTAATACCTCTGGTAACAAAATCAAAACAATTTGGGATATTATTACAAGGGAGACAGGACAACCAAGAGTACAGGATGACGGCATCACCATCAAAGCGAATGGAAACTTGATAAACACAAGCCGGAAGTCGAAAATATTTTGAATAATCATTTTTTAAATGTTGTAGAGAAAATAGGCTCTAAGTGTTCATCAGAAGAAGCAAGGCAGTGAATGGAAGAGGTCTTACCCACACCATTTGATACAATTGAAATTCCACCCACCTCTCCATCTGAAATTAGGAAGATAATAAACTCTCTCAAGAATAAAAGCTCACATGGGATTGATGGCATTTCCAGCAGGATAATAAAAGCTTGTTCCCAAGAAATAAGTGGGATTCTTAGCAACATATGTAATGGCTCTCTGAAGCAGGGTATTTTCCCAGATAGACTGAAGTATGCCATTGTTATACCACTGCATAAAAATGGGGATACGTCTGATGTCAACAACTACCGCCCAATTTCTCTTTTGATTGCCTTATCCAAAATTCTTGAAAAAGTAATGTGTTGTAGACTAGCTTCATACCTTTGTAAAAATAAAGTTTTAACAAAATGTCAGTTTGGTTTCCAGAAGGGTTTTTCAATGGAAAATGCTATATATACTTTCACTAATGAAATATTAAATGCTCTGAGTAACTGGAAGTCACCCTTTGGGATTTTTTGTGATCTATCAAAGGCTTTTGATTGTGTTTCACCCGTTGGAATACTTCTAGATAAGCTCAAGTACTGTGGTATGAATGGGTCAGTGCTCAAATGGTTTAAATCATACCTAACTGGAAGAGCACAGAAAGTTGAAATAAACAGTTCACATAATATGCAAAAAACTGATGATTTCTCAAACTGGGGAACAATCAAGAATGGGGTGCCGCAAGGTTCGGTCTTGGGTCCTCTGCTGTTCTTAATATACAGGGTGTTTCAAAAATGACCGGTATATTTGAAACGGCAATAAAAACTAAACGAGCAGCGATAGAAATACACCGTTTGTTGCAATATGCTTGGGACAACAGTACATTTTCAGGCAGACAAACTTTCGAAATTACAGTAGTTACAATTTTCAACAACAGATGGCGCTGCGGTCTGGGAAACTCTATAGTACGATATTTTCCACATATCCACCATGCGTAGCAATAATATGGCATAGTCTCTGAATGAAATTACCCGAAACCTTTGACAACGTGTCTGGCGGAATGGCTTCACATGCAGATGCGATGTACTGCTTCAGCTGTTCAATTGTTTCTGGATTCTGGCGGTACACCTGGTCTTTCAAGTGTCCCCACAGAAAGAAGTCACAGGGGTTCATGTCTGGCGAATAGGGAGGCCAATCCACGCCGCCTCCTGTATGTTTCGGATAGCCCAAAGCAATCACACGATCATCGAAATATTCATTCAGGAAATTAAAGAAGTCGGCTGTGCGATGTGGCCGGGCACCATCTTGCATAAACCACGAGGTGTTCGCAGTGTCGTCTAAGGCAGTTTGTACCGCCACAAATTCACGAAGAATGTCCAGATAGCGTGATGCAGTAATCGTTTCGGATCTGAAAAATGGGCCAATGATTCCTTTGGAAGAAATGGCGGCCCAGACCAGTACTTTTTGAGGATGCAGGGACGATGGGACTGCAACATGGGGCTTTTCGGTTCCCCATATGTGCCAGTTCTGTTTATTGACGAAGCCGTCCAGGTAAAAATAAGCTTCGTCAGTAAACCAAATGCTGCCCACGTGCATATCGCCGTCATCAATCCTGTTCACTATATCGTTAGCGAATGTCTCTCGTGCAGCAATGGTAGCGGCGCTGAGGGGTTGCCGCGTTTGAATTTTGTATGGATAGAGGTGTAAACTCTGGCGCATGAGACGATACGTGGACGTTGGCGTCATTTGGACCGCAGCTGCAACATGGCGAACGGAAACCCGAGGCCGCTGTTGGATCACCTGCTGCACTAGCTGCGCGTTGCCCTCTGTGGTTGCCGTACGCGGTCGCCCTACCTTTCCAGCACGTTCATCCATCACGTTCCCAGTCCGTTGAAATTTTTCAAACAGATCCTTTGTTGTATCGCTTTTCGGTCCTTTGGTTACATTAAACCTCCGTTGAAAACTTCGTCTTGTTGCAACAACACTGTGTTCTAGGCGGTGGAATTCCAACACCAGAAAAATCCTCTGTTCTAAGGAATAAACCATGTTGTCTACAGCACACTTGCACGTTGTGAACAGCACACGCTTACAGCAGAGAGACGACGTACAGAATGGCGCACCCACAGACTGCGTTGTCTTCTATATCTTTCACATCACTTGCAGCGCCATCTGTTGTTGAAAATTGTAACTACTGTAATTTCGAAAGTTTGTCCGCCTGAAAATGTACTGTTGTCCCAAGCATATTGCAACAAACAGTGTATTTTTATCGCTGCTCATTTAGTTTTTATTGCCGTTTCAAATATACCGGTCATTTTTGAAACACCCTGTATATTAATGACTTGCCATTCTATATTCACGAAGATGCAAAGCTGGTACTTATTGCTGATGATACAAGTATTGCTATCACACCCGACAGCCAAGAATTAACTGGTGAAATTGTAAACGATGTTTTTCAGAAAATCATGAAGTGGTTCTCTGCAAATGGGCTCTCATTAAACTTTGACAAAACACAGTATATACAGTTCCACACAGTAAATGGAATGGCCCCATTAATAAATATAGACTTCGATCAGAAATCGGTAGCTTAGGTAGAATATTCAAAATTTCTAGGTGTATGCATTGATGAGGGGTTGAACTGGAAAAAACACACTGAGGATCCGCTTAAACGTTTGAGTTCAGCTACTTAGGCTATTAGGGTCATTGCAAATTTTGGTGATATACGTCTGAGTAAATTAGCTTACCATGCCTATATTCATTCTCTGCTTTCGTATGGCATCATATTCTGGGGTAACTCACCATTGAGTAAAAGAGTGTTCATTGCACAAAAGCGTGTACTCAGAATAATTGCTGGAGCTCATCCAAGATCATCCTGCAGACACTTATTTAAAGAGCTAGGGATCTTCACTGTAGCCTCACAATATGTATATTCACTTATGAAATTTGTTATTAACAATCCGAACGAATTCAAAAGTAATAGCAGTGTACGTGGCTACAACACTAGGAGAAAGGATGATCTTCACTACTCAAGGTTAAATCTAACTTTGGCTCAGAAGGGGGTAAATTATGCTGCCACAAAGTCTTTTGTCACATACCTAATAGCAGAAAAAGTCTGACAGATAGCCATATAGCATTTAAAAGGAAATTAAAAGAATTTCTTAATGGCAACTCCTACTCATTAGATGAATTTTTGGATATAGTAACTGGGTAATTGGTCAGTTGTGTTCCCCAGTTGAACGTCTGCGCATCCGCGAAACACCTATATACGCGTGAGAATAGGACCAGTCCTATTCTGCCTTTTAGTGATCGTACACATGAATCTCGAGCAAGTAGGCCCCTTCTACACGGGAGGCGATGGCGGAAATGGTGCTTCATGGGTAATCTTGCAAACTCATAAGTCCCGTGTAGAAAGGGCTATAGGCATTTGTCGTTGCTGCGGGATCTCACGAAATTTCACTCACCAACTTTCTCCTTCAAATGCAGAAACATTTTGTTGATGCCGACGTATATAGGAAGAAACGGTCATCATAGTAATATAATGGAAATCAAAGCTTGTGCAAGATATAGGTATTTGTTTTTTCCAAACACTGGTTGGGGGTAGAATAACAGAGAATTATTGTGAAGTTGGCTCGGTGAACCCTCAGCCAGGCACCTAAGTGTAATTTGCAGACTATCAATGGAGATGTAGATGTAGATGCCAAATACAAGAGACTTCGTTGTCAAATTGATCATGACTTTTATTTTGCAAACAGTGGTGCATGATTTACGTGTAATGTGAGCAATGTTTATCATATATGTAAAAATAGTAGTTATGAAATGAGGTGCATTATGAATTGTATCACATGCAGAAACTATAGTAAAACAGATGATATAAAATGTTAAGAAAGTTGAGTTGAGTAGAATTATTTACAGCAAGTATTCATTTTATGAAAAATTGTAGTTATGACATTTAAATATGTGTTTCACTAAACTATTGTATAAATACATACTTCAGGTACACAGAATAAATTTAACATTATTTTCTACCAGTGTTTACATAGTAAAGACATCATAGAAATTTTATTTGCAATTTCTCAGAAATTAAGACAGTTTGTGTCATTGCATTTCCACCTCACAAATGCAAAAAACATGGAACTCTCCATGCATCTATCGAACAATGTTTCCATTGCAGTGTTTCCCTTTTGTTCATATGTATGCTGACTTGACAGTAACACTGTGCTGTATCTGTCAGTTTGGAGTGGTTTAAGTTACCTTTTACTGTTCTTCAAATACAGTCACCATTTTTTTGTTCTCGTGGTTTGGCTACTCTACAACGACCGTGTGCGAACTTACTCTTTTTGACTTTGTCTCCTGGCAGGGTGACGCTCTAAGAGATGGTCTCACTATTTCCAACTACTGAATGATGACCACATCTTCAACGATAATCTGCTGTATACTTTCAACTGTTTACATCAATTCTGAAGACAGATCCAATCATCAATAATTCATAACTTCAAATACACTCCTGGAAATGGAAAAAAGAACACATTGACACCGGTGTGTCAGACCCACCATACTTGCTCTGGACACTGCGAGAGGGCTGTACAAGCAATGATCACACGCACGGCACAGCGGACACACCAGGAACCGCGGTGTTGGCCGTCGAATGGCGCTAGATGCGCAGTATTTGTGCACCGCCGCCGTCAGTGTCAGCCAGTTTGCCGTGGCATACGGAGCTCCATCGCAGTCTTTAACACTGGTAGCATGCCGCGACAGCGTGGACGTGAACCGTATGTGCAGTTGACGGACTTTGAGCGAGGGCGTATAGTGGGCATGCGGGAGGCCGGGTGGACATACCGCCGAATTGCTCAACACGTGGGGCGTGAGGTCTCCACAGTACATCGATGTTGTCGCCAGTGGTCGGCGGAAGGTGCACGTGCCCGTCGACCTGGGACCGGACCGCAGCGACGCACGGATGCACGCCAAGACCGTAGGATCCTACGCAGTGCCGTAGGGGACCGCACCGCCACTTCCCAGCAAATTAGGGACACTGTTGCTCCTGGGGTATCGGCGAGGACCATTCGCAACCGTCTCCATGAAGCTGGGCTACGGTCCCGCACACCGTTAGGCCGTCTTCCCCTCACGCCCCAACATCGTGCAGCCCGCCTCCAGTGGTGTCGCGACAGGCGTGAATGGAGAGACGAATGGAGACGTGTTGTCTTCAGCGATGAGAGTCGCTTCTGCCTTGGTGCCAATGATGGTCGTATGCGTGTTTGGCGCCGTGCAGGTGAGCGCCACAATCAGGACTGCATACGACCGAGGCACACAGGGCCAACACCTGGCATCATGGTGTGGGGAGCGATCTCCTACACTGGCCGTACACCACTGGTGATCGTCGAGGGGACACTGAATAGTGCACGGTACATCCAAACCGTCATCGAACCCATCGTTCTACCATTCGTAGACCGGCAAGGGAACTTGCTGTTCCAACAGGACAATGCACGTCCGCATGTATCCCGTGCCACCCAACGTGCTCTAGAAGGTGTAAGTCGACTACCCTGGCCAGCAAGATCTCCGGATCTGTCCCCCATTGAGCATGTTTGGGACTGGATGAAGCGTCGTCGCACGTGGTCTGCACGTCCAGCACGAACGCTGGTCCAACTGAGGCGCCAGGTGGAAATGGCATGGCAAGCCATTCCACAGGACTACATCCAGCATCTCTACGATCGTTTCCATGGGAGAATAGCAGCCTGCATTGCTGCGAAAGGTGGATATACACTGTACTAGTGCCGACATCGTGCATTCTCTGTTGCCTGTGTCTATGTGCCTGTGGTTCTGTCAGTGTGATCATGTGATGTATCTGACCCCAGTAATGTGTCAATAAAGTTTCCCCTTCCTGGGACAATGAATTCACGGTGTTCTTATTTCAATTTCCAGGAGTGTACATTATTCGATAATTCACAACTTCAAGTACGTCATGTGATATATCTGACCGCACTGAACTCAACATAATATCTAAGCTCTGCAGTCTTCATTTATCTAGAGTCTTTCACCCGTTTTCTCCAGGGTGTTCATCACACCTAAAGGGACATCATCAAGTAATCAACATCTATGTCCAGCAATTGTTACTGTGCTCACTACACAACACCTTATCGCTACTATGTGACATCACTGCATACACACCATCTGCACACATCACAGATCAGGGCACGCCCAGCATGTTTTTCACACTGCATAAAATGTTTTATAGACAGGACCATCTTTCACCAGCTTGAGCATCTTCAGTGGAGCATAGATCATTCTCACGAATTACCCATGTTACACTACACCATTCATGCCTTACTACTGCTCGCAGAAGCTTTTATAATGCTTTGCTGACATTACTTTATTTCCAGCAGAATGAGTGCTGCATTGGAGAGTTAGGTACCCTCTTACAACATTGAAGATCTTTGTGCATGTTTGCATTCATCACTGGCTGCCAGTTTTCAAAACAGTTTACAAAATTCATGAGGCAGGGAACACATCAGTCAGAGCAGTTTAGAAATCATTCAGTACGCTATCAGGAAATGGACTGAAAGTCAAATTACACCACTTTCTGAGTCTTATTCAACACACAATGGAATATTACTTAAAGTGATAAAGTGTTTTAGCAGTTACTCTTGCATAGTTCTTAAATGAACATTCTGATAGCGTAAAGCAACCATTAGTTTCTTTATAAACATTGTCTTGACTACAAAATGCAGTTGTTTCTTGCTGGGTGTTTTGGACGTTTACTAAATGCATCTAACTTATGTGGGACTGGTATTATTCCTTCCCTGTTTATCTTATGTCCTAAAAAATTAACTTATGTAGTACCAAATTGAGGTTTAGATAATTACTTGCATATATAATTGAGATACTAGTTTATCCTAAGTGTACATGTGATCCTCCCAGGTTTGTGATATTATTACTATGTCATCTACGTATGACAAGATTTAGTTTTTCAGATCTTCTCCAATTGCCTTAACAAGTGCTCTACCAAAGACTGACTTTGAGATGTTCAATCCAAATGTAGAACTCTGAATTTATAAGCAGTACCCTCAAATAGAAATCTGTATATTCATGCGACATGTCATACAGCTTAATTTGCCAGTATCCATATGTGGTCTGTTCAGAAAAATCTGGAACATTGTGTACTAAGATTTTCTATGCTTACCTTTTACTTATTCTGCATGGTCTTCTACGAAATACTTTCCTCCATAAAGGCTAACAAAATTGATGGTGGTACTGCTTGTAATTGTTTAAATAAAGCCTTATGTCCAGTGCATCTATTACAGCTATCGATATCTCAGGGTCTTGTAGTGGTAACACAAAACTAATGCTGTAGGTAGATAATAAATTTAAAGAAATTTTAACAAGTTTTAGCAAATTTAAAAAAAAAAAAAATTATAGAAATTATATTTGAATTGAATGGCAATACAATACTAATTTGTCTCAGCTGCAGGAGTAAGCTCTTAGACCAAAATTCGAAGAGGTTGGCGAGCACACTTGATGGTAGTACTGCCTCTAATTGTTTAAATAAAGACTTATGTCCAGTTCCTAGGAAGAGGTGACTCAGGTTAGTGGAGGTAGTCCTTTTTTTCGCAGTTTTCTTAGGTTAGTAGAAGTAGCACAAATGAGCTATCTTCCCTCCAAAATTCAAACTTGCTGCCAGGGGGGCGTGGCACTTTCTTAGGTTAATAGAGGTAGTGCAATTGAACTATCTTACCGCCATTTGGATAACGGTACTCGCATCATCAGCTGACATCAATTGTGTCATCAGCTGACATCACATGATTCACGGCCACCATATTGGATTTGGGGTGACGCCGGCCTTGGGGTGACAGTTGCCCTTGGGGTGACCTACTGACGTCCTTGTTGCTCAACTAGTGCCTCTGTGGCACGAAATCTCTATGAACTCATCCTTAAAAGTTAAAGAAAGTATCTACTTTTCCTTGACATTTGACCTGACCTGTAGACCTTTTTTTTGCTCTTGGAGAACTTTTCCCAACCTTGGTCTCAACATCATAACCATAGACACATGTCTCATCACGAGTTATGATTCTCTTAAGGAACATCACATTCTCATTTGCGCTCTCCCAAAGCTCTTCATAGATTGCGAGACGAAGGTCTTTCTTGTCTTGGCTCATGGGCCATAGGACAAACTTGTCAGCAACATGATGCATCCAAGATAATGTGTCAGAATTTCATGTCATGATCCAACTGAAATGATACATTCTTCTGCAATCTCTCAGACAGTTATTCTTTGATTGTCATGTACAATTTCTTTGACATTCCTGACATGAGCGGTGTCGGTAGACTGAGGGTCACGTTTAACTTCCGTCTAGCTATTTATAAATCATGTGAATCATTTGTAACACTGAGTATGGCTTAAGGACTCATCACTGTAGGCTTCCTGCATCATTTGATGTATCTTTGTAAAGGTGTTCTTGAGTTTCACACAAAATTTAATGCAGACACGTTGCTGCTCTAACTGTGCCACCTCGAAATTCATAAACTGTGCAACACAATGTTCTACTCAATACTGCACTGAACAATAACTAACAGACTAACATGAAACTTCTGGCAGTTACACATTAAACATAGGCGTGTGCTCGGATGCCAACTGCATTTCACTCTAACACACTTTGGCACGAAATTACGAGTGACCCAGAATTTTTTGAACAGAGCTTGAATGTTAAATCCACACTACTAATTTACTTCAACCCCACAAATCTTGTCAACAACTCATCTATTATGAGTGGTCTGTCTCTTTATGTTTCTGTCGTTCTATTTAGTGTTCTTGTGTCAAGCACTAGCCTGACTGCTCAATGTGGTTTCTTAACATCAACCAGAGGCTTATTACAGCAATTATTAGATATTTCTATTACGAGGGTCGTTCGATAACCAATGCACCACATTTTTCTTCTCAGAACATATTTAATGTTAAGAGTCAGAATTTGGTGACAATATACATCAACAGGTCTTGTCCATCTCCTATTTTTCTATGTAGTCTTCATCATTCCTATGGCCATTGCCATCGTTGTGGAAGAACGTGTATTCCCTGCTGGTAAAAGCTCTTGTCCTGTTGATGTCGCCATGTTTTCACTGCACGAATGACACTCTTTATCATCTTCAAAGTGTGTTCCCTGTAGAGAATCTCCATCGGTCTCAAAATGCTCCAACAATTCAGATGAAATGGCCTTTCTTTGAATCTTGTGGTCCACTTTGAACATTGTTGGAACCCATTGTGAGCATCTCATATTCGAGGGTCTCGATCTTTGCAGAAGCACTTCCAATGCTGACTGATAACTGCAGAGCCAATTGTCAAGTTGTGATGTGGCAGTCGGCACGAATAATGGCATCTACACGATTCAGCCTGTCTGGACCAGTGGCTGTGACAGGACGTCCCAAGCATGTTTGATCAAGGGGCTCTGTTTCTGCATTTCCTGAGGCTGTAGCTTTCTTTACCCATTGCCCAACTGTACTCCTATCAACTGCAGCTTCGCCATACACTGCACACAAACTTTTATGGATGTTCACCACTGTGTCTTTTTTTGTATATACGAATTCAATAAGAGCAGTCTGCCATCTGCCAGAATGGTTCGAGAGTGAGTGTGTGTGTGTGTGTGTGTGTGTGTGTGTGTGTGTGTGTGTGTGTGTGTGTGTGTGTGTGTGTTGAGGCTTATGGGCACTCAACGTCGAGGTCATCAGCGCCCTTACACACATTAAAGGGAACGAATGTGGGCAGACCTAATAAAACTGAAGCACACATGCAAAGAAAGCAGGAAAAGAAGGAAAATGCGACATAAGAAGGTAGAGCATAAGGGAAGGGAAAACATAGCAACAAGAATGCCACAGTAAATTGTCATTGGCAGGCCACTTACATAAAATATGGGCGAGCTTGTCACACAGTGAGCAAATTAAGATCCTCTCCCTAAAATCTTTGTAAAAACATTTGACATGGCACAGAATTTTAAAACTTTAACCACATTCGTCCAAGTGTTGCCTAAAAGAGATGGCAGGTCCGCTGGCAAGTCAGCCGCGGCCCGCTGGTCAGAATATAAAACGCAGTCCAATAAAACGTGGTGCACAGTGACCTGGACGCCACAAGCACCACACAATGGAGGGTCGTCCCACCGGAGCAGGAAGCCCTGCATCATAGGGCTGTGGCCTATCTGAAGTCTAGTGAGGAGAACCTCGTCCCGTCGACGGGGCTGAAAGGAAGTACATCACATATGCGTTGTGGGCTTGACTTTACGGAGCTTATTGTCAGTCACTTCCAGCCACTCATCCTCCCACCGACGCCTGACTCGTGAGCTCAACAGCGAGGTGAGTGCGTGCAGGGGTATAGCACACTGAGATACGTGTGGATCGAGACATGCCTCCTTGGCTGCGAGATCTGCCAATGGTTCGAAGCTTCATCAGCACACAGAGCGAACATCAAATGTGAAACACCAGCAAGGATGTTTGTCTATTTATATTAATGGCTTCTTTAAAAAATGTGGGGGCATTTCTTATTGAACAAACATTGTACATCACAATCTGTCATCCTATTAATTTCATGATGTGCCATGTCCTTTAATGCTACTCATGTGGTCTCACATATAAAATAATGATGCTTTCTCTTTAGTTTGCTTGTGAAAACTGTAATTGTTCCTGGTTTCAACGACAATATGAAGTCTGTTCAAAAAATTCTGGAACATTCGAGCCAATGGCGTGTTGGAGTAAAATGTGGTTGACATCCCTGCACACACCTGTGTTTAATGTGTAACTGCTAGAAATTCATTGTTGTGTGTCTGTTAGTTATTGTTCAGTGCGGTATTGAGTAGAACATTGTGTTGCACAGTTTGCGAATTTCGCGAAGGCATAGTTAGAGGAACAACACACCTGCATTCAGTTTTGCGTGAAACTCAAGAAAACCTGTATAGAGACACATTAAACGATGCAGGAAGCTTACAGTGATGAGAGCTTAAGCTGTACTTAGCGTTACGAATGACTCACACGATTTAAAAGTAGCTGGACCGAAGATTAAGATGACCTTCATTCAGGATGCGCTTCAGCGTCTACCGATGACACTCATGTCTGGAACATCAATGAAATTTTGCGTGCCAGTTGTAGACCAACTGACTGAGAGATTGCAGAGGAATGTAACATTTTGGTTGGATCATGTCATGAAATCCTGACACAGCATCTTGGAATGCATCATGTTGCCACCAAGTTCGTCCCACGGCTTGTGAGTCAAGGGCATGTACCTTAACAGTCATAACTGATGATGAGACCAAGGTTCAATCTTCACAATGGGTTGGGAAAGGTTCTCCAAGACCAAAAGAAAAAAGCTTGTTAGATTTGGTCAAATGTCACTGATAGTTTTCTTTGACTCTGAAGGATTAGTTCATCATTTCATTATTAATCAATGGTACTATTGGGACATGTTGCGATGCCTGCAAGAAAATGTGAGAAGAAAACTGGCTGGAATGTGGCGAGATAATTCATGGCTCTTGCATCACGATAATGAACCCATACATTATTAACTGTTTGTGCATGAATATTACACAAAAAAATGAAATCACTGTGCTGCTTTATCCTCTGTACTCTCCAGACCTGGCTCCTGCTGAATTTTTTTATTTCCGAAGTTGAAAACCCTGTTGAAATGATGAACATTTGCAACGATACATCAGATAAAAGAAAATTTGCAGATGACGCTTAGCATGATCCAACAAGAAGTGTACCAAGACTGCTTCCAGAAGTGGAAACTACGTTGGGAGCAGAGTATCAATTGTGGAGGAGAGTATTTTGAAGGAGATCATGCACAATAAGTAAAAGGTAAGCATAAGAAAGTTCTGTGGACAAGGTTCTGAATGTTTTTGAACAGACCTCATGTCTCATTATGACTAGTTAGCAATTGAATTATCTACTTCCTCTTTTGCATTAAGTCCTAAATGATTTATCAGTATTATCTACTACCGCTTCTGCTGATATTGTTTCCATATATGTAGGGCTTTTATGTACAACCATTTGATGTACCATGGTTTCTGTTGTGGGTATTACATGTATGTGTCAAGTTACCATGGAATCAATTGGTAATGATACTAGTTACTGATTGTCACCGTATGCAACAGTTGAAGACCCCATATGAAAGCCTAATATAGCTTTAGGATCTAAGAGCCAGTCCATTGCCAGAATGATAGGGACGTTTGAATCAGATACAAGGAACATCAGGTAACTAAACTTATATGTGCTAATAGAAAAAATGAATCAAGATTTCTGCCTGTACTGATGTACTATTTTTTCCTGTCAGTTCATTCCAATGACCACCACAAAGAAACCCATCAAACTCTGGATCGTTAAAAGTTCTGGTCCACAACACAAACTTCACTGCCTCAATCCACAATTAAATACACTGGTACCTTGCCTATCATACCGTGCAGTTTCAGTTGGATGTGATTTTTAGTTATATATTTATGCTCCTCTGATACAAAGTTCGCCGTAATAGTACTTCTATCGTACCTATTCATAAGAGGTTCCAGTGATACTGGCTCAATTGCACCAGTTCCAGAAGATCAAACCTCTCTTCCAAAGCTTGTCAGTTTTCACTTTGTGTGTTGTTATGAAATTCTCGAATGTCCTGACCTCTCTCAGGAGTACTTTAATTAGCATCTCTCTACAAACATCTCGATCTATTGTTATGTTGGTTATTATATTTGTTTCTCTGTTCTCTTTGTGACATAAATTGGGTGTTAGATCTGACTTGTCTAGTATTCCTGATCATGTTGATACAACTATTGTTCCAACATTCCAACTGACTTCGTCATATCCAGCTGTCCCAAATATTCTAAAAGGCTATTAACTCCTTCCCAGTCTTTCCCTAGCAGCTTATCCCATACTCTCTATGGCAGGCAGCTTCTAATAAGTGCTCCTAACAAAGTGGATCATCGAGGTATTTGGCTTTACGCAGTTTACATTCAACAAAATCTCTGCATCCCGTCCATTTGTTGCAGTTATATAGTTTCAGCCCCAAATAATTCCTAGCTAAGTTTCTCTTGTGCTATCTCACTCAAATATTTAGCTTTGAATTTTCTTTCAAAATGAATAAAAGACTTGAATCATCTACCCTCACCATATCCAATTGTGCTGCATTTCCTGATAAATGGCTGACCACAAACCTAATCTTGTTGTGGTCTGATCATTAATTGGGTAAAATGCCTTGAGGAATAACACAGGATGTATATATCTGGCTGGCGTGGATTTATGGTTGATTCCTTTACCAAGTGGTAGAATCTCTCTCTCTCTCTCTCTCTCTCTCTCTCTCTTTATGGTATTGATTGCTCTGGATTCCTCATCCCTGAACTTCCTGGATGTGGGCAGTATTGAGGTGACGTATCATCACTGTTGGACAGTAAATGTAGGAATCTGTTGCTGTTGTTACAATCCATCAACCTCATGTCTGCTGGTCTGACTATGAGGTCTGAAGATCGGACATTTTTTTGTGTATGGGGTATTATTTGGCTGTGAATATAATGTAGCTTCCCTGAGCTCATTATGGCATTCAAATGCTAGAAAACGAACATCATTTCATTAATTAAAAATCACATTGGTCCTATATCTCTATTTGTCAGTTTTTGAACATTCACTTTTTTCTCTAGTAAGCCAGTTTTTACTGTATGGAGCTTTTAAATTATTGTGCCCTGGATTGTCTTGACAGAATATATGTGTTGTAACTGAATCTCTACCTTGTCATGTAATAGTTCAAATTATGTGTCTGTTCTTCTATGTGTTTCAACCCTGTGTTTAGTTTCAAATCTATCCATTCTCCCATTTACCTGTGTTTTAAGACAATTTATATTCAATTTCATTTGTTATAATGTGGTATTCATGTGTTTCAACCGTTAATCTAGTTGGATAAAATTGTTATTCATTTGATCTGTCATTGTTTCTATAACAGGATGACAATATGATTCCATCTGTGAAAATTCTTCATTGATCTGTTGCATGGATGTATGTAACAAAGATTTGGCTGCCTGGTGAATATCCCATCAAAGCTGTGGTTGTTAAACTCATGTCCTAACTATTTAGTATATCATCACAAAGTTATTTCTATATTATCCAAATAAACAGATATGGCCTTGAATTTAGAAGAGGTTTAGAGACTGGGAGGGGGGGGGGGGGGTTATTATTCACTCGTTGCTGGTTATGCACTAAAGCCGTTGAGTACGACATATTTGTCATCATACAAACAAACATATTTAATCCTCCGCATTTTGCTGCTGTCACCATTTAGGGTGTGGATGCATGCCCACTACCACTACCAACTGGTTGTGATGCTGCATGCTGAAGCGGACAACTGATGTGAATGTGTTCAGCGACTCTTAATAGCTTTAAATTGGCATGCTGGAAATGTACTGAAGCACTGCACTGCCGACCAATAAACTCCCTATCAGTTGTTTATACACTCCTGGAAATGGAAAAAAGAACACATTGACGCCGGTGTGTCAGACCCACCATACTTGCTCCGGACACTGCGAGAGGGCTGTACAAGCAATGATCACATGCACGGCACAGCGGACACACCAGGAACCGTGGTGTTGGCCGTCGAATGGCGCTAGCTGCGCAGCATTTGTGCACCGCCGCCGTCAGTGTCAGCCAGTTTGCCGTGGCATACGGAGCTCCATCGCAGTCTTTAACACTGGTAGCATGCCGCGACAGCGTGGACGTGAACCGTATGTGCAGTTGACGGACTTTGAGCGAGGGCGTATAGTGGGTATGCGGGAGGCCGGGTGGACGTACCGCCGAATTGCTCAACACGTGGGGCGTGAGGTCTCCACAGTACATCGATGTTGTCGCCAGTGGTCGGCGGAAGGTGCACGTGCCCGTCGACCTGGGACCGGACCGCAGCGACGCACGGATGCACGCCAAGACCGTAGGATCCTACGCAGTGCCGTAGGGGACCGCACCGCCACTTCCCAGCAAATTAGGGACACTGTTGCTCCTGGGGTATCGGCGAGGACCATTCGCAACCGTCTCCATGAAGCTGGGCTACGGTCCCGCACACCGTTAGGCCGTCTTCCCCTCACGCCCCAACATCGTGCAGCCCGCCTCCAGTGGTGTCGCGACAGGCGTGAATGGAGAGACGAATGGAGACGTGTCGTCTTCAGCGATGAGAGTCGCTTCTGCCTTGGTGCCAATGATGGACGTATGCGTGTTTGGCGCCGTGCAGGTGAGCGCCACAATCAGGACTGCATACGACCAAGGCACATAGGGCCAACACCTGGCATCATGGTGTGGGGAGCGACCTCCTACACTGGCCGTACACCACTGGTGATCGTCGAGGGGACACTGAATAGTGCACGGTACATCCAAACCGTCATCGAACCCATCGTTCTACCATTCCTAGACCGGCAAGGGAACTTGCTGTTCCAACAGGACAATGCACGTCCGCATGTATCCCGTGCCACCCAACGTGCTCTAGAAGGTGTAAGTCAACTACCCTGGCCAGCAAGATCTCCGGATCTGTCCCCCATTGAGCATGTTTGGGACTGGATGAAGCGTCGTCTCACGCGGTCTGCACGTCCAGCACGAACGCTGGTCCAACTGAGGCGCCAGGTGGAAATGGCATGGCAAGCCGTTCCACAGGACTACATCCAGCATCTCTACGATTGTCTCCATGGGAGAATAGCAGCCTGCATTGCTGCGAAAGGTGGATATACACTGTACTAGTGCCGACATTGTGCATGCTCTGTTGCCTGTGTCTATGCGCCTGTGGTTCTGTCAGTGTGATCATGTGATGTATCTGACCCCAGGAATGTGTCAATGAAGTTTCCCCTTCCTGGGACAATGAATTCACGGTGTTCTTATTTCAATTTCCAGGAGTGTATGTGTGACAACAGGTTGCTGGTTCTTGTTACTATGGTGAAGTTGTTCTTAAATGATTAAAACGTACAGTTTTCACTGGTGAATACTTATATTCTGTTGTGTAACAGAATAAAACCCATTTCCTTGTCTCTTTAAAGTGATCCTTAATGTTTCTTGGGTCTTAATTGTACACTCTGTATCACCATCTCAGTGTTCGTTTTTATCTCTGCAGTCGTAAATGAACTTTGAAAATTTGTGGCACATATTTATTTCCAGGTTTTTCATGAATTTTCCATGTACTTGTCAATGGCTGTTGTTTGCCTGGTTATTGCACTTTCTCTCTGTTTCTGTGAAATGTCGTACATGTGTTTGTACTTTTTCCTGTATCCATTAATATTCACAGCTTCACAAATTCACGGTCTTCATATTCAAGGATTCTTTCCTTCTTGAAGCGATCTTCTTACTCGTTTTGGAGGGACCTGACGTTCCACCAGACTTTCCTTGTGAAATGACTATTATTATGTAGTAATATGTGCTGGTAGATCCACAAACAGGGTTTATTATCCCAATTACAATTTGGTTTAACTTCTCATCGACAGTAACTGCATAAAACCAACTATAACAAGATTTCTCTCAATATGAATCTGAGTCAAATTCGGTTCTGTGTTACCTATAAATGTTCTTGGTTACCTAGTACCACAGTCATGGAACTTCACCATGGATGGAGCTCCATGTCATGCCGCACTGCTCACCTGCCTGCTCTTGTGTCAAGTGCAGCTACCCGGTGTCCCTGGAATACCTCCAACATAAATCATCACGCCAACCTGAACAGAACCTAATTTTCTTGTATCTGTAACTATTATTACTTAAACCTAGCCTTCCATGATTCAAGTCTTAACCATATATACATTTCGATGAGCTCCAACATACACAGTATCACAGTCTCACTTCAGCAGTAAGGGTGCATCACCAGATTCCATTTACCACAACGTGCATTTTCACCTTTATAGTACAATCGTAAAATATTCCTTCAACATCTTCATTTTTTAAGCATTCTATTATAAGCACTGGAGCTTGGAACAACATAACCTCTGCTCAAATTGGAATTTTTGCCGACAGATTCCTGTTCCTCATCATCTAGCTGTTTTTGTATGAAGTGTGAATGTATAATGGATTTAAAAAACAGTGTCATGCCGTGAGCGCATATATCAAAATACTCGTTAAATCATGTCTATTCCATTTTGTTCCAATTGAAAAACAAACTTCATTTTTTATCAATAAACATCGTTCAAAACATGTTATTTGTCTTTAGGTAATTGTAAAAATTTAAGCTGACTTCTCCACAAGGAATTCCTGGAAGAGGTTTTAAGAGAGCCTGTTCAAATGTTGTATACCTTACATAAGCCTTATCTGAGCTGAAACTGTGTCTGAGGCAAAAAGTTTTGTGATGAAGTCGTGTTAATTGAAATATGTCCACACCAGCAGCTTAAAGTTACAAAAACTTCTGGCGATGTTTAATTTTATTTATAAGTGGTTAGTATATACATGATATATTGGTTCACTATTGATCTGTGGCAGAACTGCCAGAAAATATTAATATCTTTGCTTTTTTGTACTTTGTTTTACTTACTTTGGTTGTCAACTGTGTGGTATCAACAAATTCAGAACTACAGCCTATCTCTCGGCCTAATAGAATGATGGCACTGTACCCTGAAGGTCGCTCTCATGTGTCATTCTTCCTCTTGGACTGAGGCACTACCCTGGGTCCTTTTAGGTTTGAGGACGGTTTTCAAAGAAGACGTTAAAGCGTCAGTTGCTGAGATGGTATACAGAGAAAACCTCACACTTCCGGCGGATTTTCTTGATGGTCCTTCTCTACTTCCCGAGGATCAACTTCCCGAGTTGGTACGACAGGTTCGACAGCATATCACCAAGTTAAGTTTTCCGTAACCTCGATCGCATGCTACCCCTCCGGTTTTCATTCACCCACACCTCAGTTCTTGTAACTACGTAATGCTTAGAGAAGATGCTGTGCGTCCACCCCTTGCTCCACCCTACACTGGCCCATACCGGGTCCTGTCACGCTCTGAAAATACTTATACGATCCTCTTTAAGAACAAACCATCTGTCGTGTCCATTGATGGATCCAGCATGGATCCTTAATGACACCGACATATACGATAATGAATTTGTTTTGCAAGAAACTTCAGAGGCCTGTCCTAACCCTTCTCCACAAGCTAATAAAGCACTCTTTGCAAGTCAAGGCCCCCCTCTTCTGTACTTCACGCCTCCGAGTGCCAGCAGTAATGAACTAGTTTCAAGTGAACTTGAATGACTATGTTGTGGACTCTATAAAAATACAACTTGTGGACACTTTTCTTTTTTTTTTTTTTAATTTGAAATTAAAAGCAATTCTGTGCCATCTGACCAGAAAGACATTAAGCAATTACAGTGCTTCAGTGTGGCTCCTGGTACTAAGTAGACTCCAATAATGTTTTATTTATAAGAGTAACCCCCCCTTCTCCTTCGTCTTCCCCAAATCCTCCTACCCCTATTGCCATCACCCATGCTGGCCGCACCGTACGGCCACCTCTCAGACTTCAAGATTACGTCATGCCTTAAATGTTTACCTTCCCTTTATCACTTACTCCTCATCATTGCTACTATGCGCTCCTCGAGGGAGGGGGGGGGGGGGGGGCTCTGTGGCAGAACTGCCAGAAAATATTAATATCTTTGCTTTTTTGTACTTCGTTTCACTTACTTTGGTTGTTGACTGGTTGGTGTGAGACATTCGTCATGACTGTTACCGTGACTGTCGAAAACTATTTCTTTGTGTTTTGATTTATCTTGTGCCAATAAAAATATTACATAGTGAAAGTAAATGGTGTTTTCTGTGTTATAACACTCGCCATAATACGTATCACATAACCTTTGACAAGTAAGTTAATAGAGGTACAGAAAAATATTGTAACAGCATACACTAGGTAAGAAATGATGCGGAGTGACAGTGTTGCGAACTTCTCGCGTCATACTGATTATTTGTTCAAGTAGGAAAGCCGCGAAAGGCAATGTTTCGTAAAAGCGCATTATAAACACGTTCATGTTCAAATGTAGTGATTGTCATGGCGTGAAGAAAAGTAATGATATAATATCCTCTTTTTATGTAGCACTACCCATTGTCATTGCACATACGTTGGCGTCTGTCTCAACGGCGACGATTAACGACAATTACCAAACGGCGGCAGGAGCCAAGTTCTCCGAACTGGACACCTACAATAGAATCTATATTTCATTGTTGTAGGTTACTGGCTGTTCGACATCCGTTTTAAGTGTTAATGTATATGTACTTTTCAGTGTATGAAGTTGGCTGTAAGTGAATTACAATCGTAATGAAGAATCACGCTTCTATTCAGTTCTGTCAAGTTACTTCTCAAAAATATTGTAGAAAGTAATGTACAAAAGAGTAGTAGAGCACCTCACCATTCACAACATCCTCAACAGAAATCAATTTGGCTTCCAAAAAAACAGATCAACAAAGCAGACTATTTTCTCTCTCACAAATGAAATTCTTGCATCACTAAATAAAAAATGTCACCTACTAGAATTTTCTGTGACTTGTCAAATGCCTTTGACTGCGTTGACCACAAATGTATCATATCTACACAATACGAATCAGAAGGTGTTACTAAATGGTCTTGATGGCTGTCCTGTCTCATTTGATTGGGGCACATCAGTGTGGAGCGCTGCAAGGATCCATTTTGGGGCCTTTACTGTTGCTTATCTTTGTCAATGATCTCCCACTATGTACAAACACTTATGTAATGCTGTACTTGTAGATGTCCTACACTGGATTAAATCTAATGGATTAACACTAAAGCCATCTATTGTGAAGAGAACCCTGAAAATATTGTCAAATATGATTACTACAGGAGCGTTTTTTACCAGGACTTCAATATTGGCTTTGGTGCCCCATATGTTGATACCTGCTCGACATGCTCATCGCTGGAAAATCGGACTGAAGCGAAAAAAAAGGAAGCTCTTAAAAGGAAAGCCTTCAAATCCAGCACAAAGTCCACAAAACGAGATCTGATGTGTTCTACAAAAAGTTGAAAGGAAAGAACGAGGTTGAAATAACTCTCAGCTACGATTGTCAAAAGAATCTAATACTACCAAAGATGACAGACCAAGCGGCCTATGATTCGATATGCTCAGTTCGCTACTTAAATAGACTCTCTGGGTGTTGGTTCCTCGCGGGTAGTGATGTTCCTAGGCAGGGGTGTCCAAACTACGGCCGCGGGCCGAAACCAGCCCGCGTTAGCTGGCCGGATATCCCCGTTATCTGGCCCGCCAAATATTTGAGATGGTACTTATATTGCCAACAATTGAGTTTCGAGGGCAATCGCGACCAATACACTGCGACATTGTCGGAGCTCTATCTTTACAAAGCGGAAGGTCGCGGTTAAACTTGTGGCTATCCACAATAAACAGATAGTCCACTCTCCGTGCGATAGTGAAAAAAATAACGGTTAAAAGACTAGTTTGGTGAAAACATATTAAGTAAAAAAATTCTTTGCATTTTATTTTACTCGCGAGGCTGGTGCAAGTCTTTCAAATGGACGCCACTTCGGCGACTAGCCTTAGTAATCAATCATTATGGAAGATGCTTCTTAAGCGAGGTTTCACTTTCTTTTGATTACGTTGTAAAATGCACATAGCAAGTAAATCGTATAAAATATTTTTATTTGAAGGCAATTTAAAGAAAATACAATACCTGGTGTACATAATAATATTGGATATTTTAGTTGTAACTGATGTATAAAAATAACTGTAATTAATTTATATATTGAAAACTCACAGTATTTGAGTATTCACATAAAGAAATTTAACATCTTAGCGATAATCAGTGACTTTTATGTAGCTGTAACTTTCCTTTCATAATTACCTCCAGTTGTGGATCAAGTTTACTGGTAGAGATAATCATCAGCGACTTCAAATGCTCATCACTTAATTTTGATCTGTAAATACTTTTTGCATGTTTCATTTTGGAGAAAGTTTTTTCGCACAAATCAGTAGCGGAAAAAAAAGCCACGGGGAAATTTATGTAAATTTGGAAACTGTGTGGACGGAAGACACTTATAAAATTCCAGTAATGTTGACATTGAATGTCTTTCTTTAAAAAAGTCGCTACATTGCAAATCAACAATTTCAAACTCAAGTTCTGCGGGTAATGCGTCTATATCGACGTCATAGGGATTTTGAAATATCTTGATATCGTTTGAATATGCATCGATATCTAAAAAACGTGATTCAAAATTAATTTTTAAAACGCCCAAAGCTTCAATTGCGAAAGTTACAGGAAACGGAATCTCAGTTTGATGACAATGTTTGGCATGTATTAAAATGTGTGAAGCATACTTCGTTCAACTGAGATTGAAACAAAGCAATCTTTTGTCGAAAGGACTTCACCGTGTGTATAAATCAGGCAGAAGCTGGTTTTCACCTTGCAATTTTAAATTAAGGTCATTCATATCTTTAATTAAGTCTGTATGAAATGCTAGCTTCCATAACCACTCACCGTTCCGTAACTCAGCCAGAGGGCGATTCCTTTCGTTAAAAAAAGTTCAATTACTGTTCGGAGTAAAAAAAAAAATAAAATAAAAAACGGGTCAGAGCTTTACCGCAGCTAAGCCAGCGCACTGCAGTGTAATATGGCAAGTCGCTTTCCTCAATATCTTCAAGAACCTCGCGGAACTGACGATGATTGAGTGCATGGGATCTGATATAATTAAAAACTGAAATAACTGGCTTTAAAACTTCTGACATATCTAAATGTTTTCCACACGAAGACTGTTGGTGAATAATACAATGCACTACTAATGGTTTTGAGCCACCGTCATTTTCTACGGCCTTAGAAAGAAGAGCAACAACACCTTTATTTTTCCCCACACATATTTTTGCCACCATCAGTTGTAATACATTTTAATTTCTTCCACTGAAGATTGTTTTTCTGAACTGCCCTTTCAACTCCTTTAAAAATATCTTCGCCAGTGATCGTTCCGTAAATACTGTGAACATCAAGGAGCTCTTCATACACTTAATAATTTTTGCCAATCCCTCGAATAAAAAGTAGTTCTTGAGCAGTATCTGATGCATCTGTTAACTCATCTACGGCCAAAGAGAACCAGTCTAAATCTTGAATTTTCTCACGCAGTTGGGCTGATGTATTTTGTGCAATGTCATCTATTCTTCGAGCCACAGTGTTTGCCGACAAACTTACGTTTTTAAATAAATTAACTTTTTCTGGACACATTTATTCTGCTGTTGCAATAATGCAGTTCTTAATTAATTCATCGCCGGTAAATTGGCTTACACTGTTTCGCTACTAAATGAGCCACACAAAAACTAGCACGAGTTGCTGCATGTTTTTCAGCATTTACTTTCTTAAACAGCGACTGCTGGGTTTTTAGCTGGCGTTTCAGAGACTCGTACATTTCTAATCTTTCGCATCCTGTAAACTTGGAGTAATTCTGAGAGTGCTTAGACTCATAATGGCGTTTTATATATTGGAACACATGAGGCAATACCGACCCTAAGACTTATCTTAGAAGCTAGATTAAGGAAAGGCAAACCTACGTTTCTAGCATTTGTAGACTTAGATAAAGCTTTTGACAATGTTGGTTGGAATACTCTCTTTCAAATTCTGAAGGTGGCATGGGTAAAATACAGGGAGCGAAAGGCTATTTACAATTTGTACAGGAACCAGATGGCAGTTATAAGAGTCGAGGGACATGAAAGGGAAGCAGTGGTTGGGAAGGGAGTGAGACAGGGTTGTAGCCTCTCCCCGATGTTATTCAATCTGTATATTGAGCAAGCAGTGAAGGAAACAAAAGAAAAATTCGGAGTAGGTATTAAAATCCAGGGAGAAGAAATAAAAACTTTGAGGTTCGCTGATGACATTGTAATTGTGTCAGACACTGCAAAGGACTTGGAAGAGCAGTTGAACAGAATGGACAGTGTCTTGAAAGGAGGGTATAAGATGAACATCAACAAAAGCAAAACAAGGATAATGGAATTTAGTCGAATTAAGTCGGGTGATGGTGAGGGAATTAGATTAGGAAATGAGACACTTAAAGTAGTAAAGGAGTTTTGCTATTTGGGGAGCAAAATAACTGATGATCGTCGAAGTAGAGAGGATATAAAATGTAGACTGGCAATGGCAAGGAAAACGTTTCTGAAGAAGAGAAATTTGTTAACATCGAGTATAGATTTCAGTGTCAGGAAGTCATTTTTGAAAGTATTTGTATGGAGCGTAGTCATGTATGGAAGTGAAACATTGACGATAAATAGTTTGGACAAGAAGAGAGTAGCAGCTTTCAAAATGTGGTGCTACTTCAAGAATGCTGAAGATTAGATGGGTAGATCACATAACTAATGAGGAGGTATTGAATAGAATTGGGGAAAAGAGGAGTTCGTGGCATAACTTGACAAGAAGGAGGGACCGGTTGGTAGGACATGTCCTGAGGCATCAAGGGATCACCAATTTAGTACTGGAGGGCAGCGTGGAGGGTAAAAATCGTAGAGGGAGATGAAGAGATGAATACACTAAACAGATTCAGAAGGATGTAGGTTGCAGTAGGTACTGGGAGATGATGAAGTTTGCACAGGATAGAGTAGCATGGAGAGCTGCATCAAACCAGTCTCAGGACTGAAGACCACAACAACAACAAAATTGTATTCTTTGAAGATTGATAATGCTTTGTTGCAAATAATACACAATGGTTTGTTGCTTGACCCCACCACGAAATATTAACATCCCCACTGCTCTTTAAAAATTTGACATTCACTGTCAACCTTTCGTTTCTTTTCCAAATTTGTACAGAACTTCACAAAAGATTGTAACCTGAAAATAAAATTGTGCTATTTAATACTAATAAAACTAGGGAGTAGTCTGCCAAAACAAAGTGTAATGAATTAATTTTTAAGGTACTTTAATTACTAAATTAAATACAATTACACTGTAGTTCCACTAAAAAATACAGTGAAAAAATACTCAAGTCGTGCTATACGTATTTAGATTTTCAGATTTTCTTTGTTTCTTCCAATTCAAACTTTGAATTGTCCCACACTTCGTCGTCTCACCTACTAGTAGAGCGCATAAAACCCTAAAAAAACTCGTGAGACACTCGCAACACAGACACAATTACGCAACAGAACTATCAAATATATGCTCTGGCTCAGCTACTCATTACTAGACTACATAACTAAACTTATTGTTGCACTGCTTGAAATAACAATGCGTTGACATACTCTACCTATGTTACGTCTTGCAGTAATAGTGTTGCTAACAATGATTTTGAGATTTCGTTAACCTTGCAGGACGCTTTCGTGAAGAATGTGCAATGACATACTTTTTTGTCGGTGAAATTCGTCAGAATTTCGGTCAGGTACGTCCACCAATCAAAATTATGTAATTAAATAAAAATCGTAGTTCATTTCAGTGCTAGCTATTCCCACAACCATAGATTTGTGCGATTTCATCTTTCCTTTAGCCTTACATTACAGTGATCATGGAGTGCTAGGGTGCTTTAATCCCACTAGGTAGGTCTTGGAGGCATCAATGTGGCCCGCAGAGTAAAAAGTTAGGAGTCCCCTGTTGTAAGGGGGACAATTTGGTTCTTTTGTCACGTCCTCTCATCTCACTGGGAATTTGCATCTTGGTCTGAAATGTTGTGGCACAACCCAATAACTCATTTTTTTTTTTTTTTTTTTTTAAACTGACATGAAAGCCACTTTGCAAATGGCATTTTTGATCTCCTCGCACCCCTTTCAAAAAATTAAATAAGTGGTGATGGTCATTTCCTTTTTTTTGTCCTCGCCGGATCCTCTTTTAGGAGACATGGAGGGCCATTTTGAGGGCATTTTTGGGAAGGCGTTGGGTTTGTATCTGAAACAAATTCCAATGCTTGCTTAAGTCCCATGCTTGCTTTAAGTATGTAGGAGGAGTAAACGGGAGGTGGGAGAGAGGGGAGGGGAAGGACCACATCACGGGTAGTGAAAAATTAGGCAGAAGGCTATACACGCAGATAAAATAAGAGAGATAACAATTATGACATGGTAACTTAAAAGTATGAAGTAGCGTACTTAAAAAGGTGGACTAAACCACATAAGTAGAAAATTTCATTTTTTGCTGCCAACACCTCTCCCCCAGTGGCTGCTTAAAATCCTGCCCAATGGACTATTCCTGTGAAACAAACTGGGAGAAATCTGGCAAAAGCGTACATACAGAGCCAAGCACTACTACGCATGCTCTCCTTGCTGCTCCCTGCGAGATCCATTGCATTTAACACTAATTTTCTTTAGTTTTGCTATGCACTACTCGTACTTTGTTGCCAGATAGCTACCAGTTTCAGTTTTGCACGAATTGTCCATTAAATTGGTTGGAAATGACACTGTGTAGAGGAAAGCACAGATCATGCTACAGAGCTGTTGAGGTTATGTCATAACAGTTTTCATGGCATAACATTGCTTTACTAATACTTTTTATGCTCTTACCTTTATATTTTGGAAACATTTCTCTACACTGATCAGGATGTCGCTTCCTTTTCCGCGAGGGTCTGTCAGCCTCAGTCTCGTTTGGACATTTACAACTACTACAATGGGTTCAACTTCTTGCAGAATTCCTACTATTTCAATTACTCCCCTTCATTTTACCATCATCTGCATTTAAACTGTTCACAAAATCAGTCATTTTCTTCAAAACACTCAAGCAAACACGTCACCAAACACCCTGCTGATCCGTACCTACCGGCCTATATTTCGACACGGCATCAGCAGTGAGAGCTGCATTATTGAACACGCATTCACTACAAAGCACTCAGCCTAACTCGGAATGAGTAAAATATCCCTTCTAAATGCAACAAACTGAAAGGTAGCTTTGGATGTCCAGATTGGGAAGTCTGATGTCAGCTGGTGTGCTTTGCATCCATACATGGCACAGTGACTGCCATGCCTGCTGGACCTGACGGGTTTTGGAAACGCTCGACATTTAGTCGGCTTAAAGCCTACTCTTTGCACCCAAAGACAACATACAGTTAGCACCTTTTGCAACTGAACACACTTTTCTGCAGCCACTTTAAACGGTTTATAGTGGGTTTTGCACCCTGAAAGCTATCCCATCGTGTAGGTGTTGAAACAATGTCCATGGCAGGGTGCCCAACTCAAAACCAACAAAAAACACGTTTAGTGGCTTTTGCATCTGGACTAGTCATTTGATGTTGTTTCTGTGCTATTTATTTCATCTGCTTTTGTGAGTCCAATGACTGACCCCCAAGTCCAGGACTTACTGACAACGAAATTCATGAGTTATTGGAAAATACTAGTGACACATTGTACTTTAGGGAAAGCAATAGTGGTTTAGGAAGTGACAGTGATGTTCTTGCTATGTTTTGCTTGAAAGTGATGACAAAATGGAAGAGTACAGCTGCTAGCACATCCATTTTATGAGCTGTCTGGACCAAAGCATATCCCACCACTGGGATCTTCTGGAATTGAATTTTTCAGTTTATTTTTCACTGCAGCATTACTTAAACCAATTGCCACCAAAACAAACTACTCACTCAGCTAAGCAGTTTATATCTAAACTAGCTGCTACCTTGTCCAGCCCATACAACAAATGAAACAATGTGGCAATAGCTGATGGAAGAGGTTTTATAGTATGCTTACTGAACATGGGAATCAATAAAATACCTACACTGGAGGGTACATCCCATAGTACTAGTTATTAGGATTTCTTGCTGTTCCATTCAAGTATGTAGTGCAGGAGGAATGATTGATTGTATGCCTCTGTGCATGCAGCAATTATTGTGATCTTATCCTCATGATCTCTGTGTGAGCAATATGTAGGCAGTTTTAGTATATCCCTAGAGTAATCATTTAAAGTAGGTTTTTGAAACTTTGTTAGTGACTTTCTCAGGATAGTTCACACCTGTCTTCACAAGTCTGTCATTTCAGTTCCTTCAGTATCTCTGTGACACTCTACCCTGGTTAAAGAAACCTGTGATCATTCGTGCTGCCCTTCTCTGTATATGTTCAATATCTCCTGTAAGTCCTACCTGGTACAGGTCTCACACAATTGAGCAATATTCTAGAATTGGTCGCATGAGTGATATGTAAGCAATCTCCTTTGTAGACTGATTGCACTTCCCCAGTATTCTACCAATAAACTGAAAACCACCACCTGCTTTACCCACAATTGAACCCATGGAATCATTCCATTTCATATCCCCACAAAGTGTTACACCCATGTCTGTATGAGTTGGCACATTCCAACAGTGACTTATTAATATAGTCATTGGATACTATTTTTTTTTTTTTTTTTTTTTTTTTTTTTTTATTTTGTGAAGTGCACAATTTTACATTCCTGCACATTTAGAGCAAATTGCCAATTTCTGCACAATTTTGAAATCTTATCAAATCTGACTGAATATTTTTGCAGCTTATTTCAGATAGTACATCATTATAGATAACTGCATCATCTGCAAAAAGCCTGATTTTACTATTAATATTGTCTGCAAGGTTGTTGAGATACAACATGAATAGCAAGGGTCCCAACACACTTCCCTGGGGCACGTCAGAAGTTACTTCTACATCTGACAATGACTCTCCATCCAAGGTAGCATTCTGTGTCCTCCCTACCAAAAAGTATTCAATCAAGTCAGATATTTTACTTGTTACCCCCATATGATCATACTTTTGACAATAAGCATCGGTGTGGTACCGAGTCAAATGCTTTTCAGAAACCAAGAAACACTGCATCTACCTGGTTGCCTTGATAAAAAATTTTCAGTATGTCATGTGAGGAAAGGGCGAGCTGGGTTTCACATGATTGATGTTTTCAAAGACTATGCTGGTTGGTGTTGAGGATGTAATTCTGTTCAAGGTACCTTGTTATGTTTCAGCTGATAATATGTTCTAAGATTCTACAACAAATTGATGACAAGGTTTATGGACAGTTGTTTTGTTGATCATTTCTATTGCCCATCTGTAGCCGGGTGTGACCTGTGCACTCAAAGACAGTAAAAACTACTGCATTAACCCTGTGCTACACTACAGGAGAATATATTTGTTCAGTGCAGTACCAGTTCCGCCACTCTATAAATGTGGAGGTAGGACTTAGTGAAATATGCTGCATCTTCAAAATTTGTCTCTGACATATGCCACTGATGATAGTATAGTTTTGCCACAAAAGCATTTTTAGACAGGAACAAAGACCCAAGTCATGACATCTTCTGTTCAGCCACTGCCTGGACAACAGCCAGAAGAGTAAAGACTGTAATCAAGGAGTAGTTTCCTGATAAGTATAGTGCTTGTAGCACCATCTCAACAAGTAGGACTACAAGAGTGACATTCCAGGAGCACAGGTCCCCAAAGACTGGCTGGTATTAGGTGAAAAACTGCTCTCCAGACTACACAAAAGACTGCACGGGACCACCCAAAGGAGTGTGCACCACCTACAGGTGCAAGATCTTGGCAAAAGCTACAGCCACCACATTTAAAATGGCCAAATACTGTCTGAAAAATTTTGTTTTATGACACATTTTTACCAATTTTATATTTATTTGTAGAAAATTTTTCCTTTATTTATGTATAGTCCTTAATTTGTATTTGTGATTGTATCAAAAGGCTAATAAACTGTAGATAATCCTGAATAAAAGTTTTGTAGACTACAGAAATGTTACTGGCTCCTTTCTCACACCACACTTCTTAAGTAACACCTATTTTTTGTCATGTATTTTTGGCCAAATATTAAAAAAGTGACATGGCATTCAATATTTTTCATATATATTTAATGCATAAGAATTTAAGAAAAGGACTTGGGCCTGTAGAAAAAATTAGTAACAATTTTTATTAAGACTATTTAAACAAAATTACATGTATTCTGTACATTTCTTTCTTCTTATCAAAAACATTGCAATTGTTATGTAACAGAAGTTACTCTTCTATGAGATTCAGAGCACCACATGTAATGAGAGTATTTGTAACAATTTTTGGTTATGAGCAATCAAGTAACATAATTGGGAAAGGTCACGGATTTTGTTTGTACCTAAACATCTGTTGAAGTATTGGAAAGCCGTATTTGGTGACACTTTTCTTCTTTACACTGACGTCTTCACCATCAAATACTTTGCATCAGGGGTGGGCAATGTGACAGAATGCCTCATGTCACTCTCAGGTATGTAAACACACTTCTGATGTCACAATTATTCAATGTTGTATTTGTTCTCCATATACAGTGGGCATTCATTAAGTAGTGCAACACTTTTCTCATCCAATTTAGGTCGAAAAAAATCTGAATTTGTTGTATGACATTGTGGAATATTCCTGCTTCAGCCTCTATAGTTTCATGATGGTTTCAATAGGTGGTGGCACTATATGTAGCCTTCAAAATGGCATCTGTAATGGAGGTGCTTTCCAAGAGCATAGCTGTTATTGAGTTTCTTTTGGTGGAAAACCAGATCATCACAGGTATTCATAGGCACTTGCAGAATGTCTACAGAGAGCTGGCAGTGAACAAAAGATAGTAGGTTGTTGGGCAAAGTGTCTGTTGTCAAAACAACAATGTCATGCAAAAATGTTTGACCTCCTGCATGCCAGCTGGCCACACCAACTGTGACTCCTGCAATGTTGGAATTTGATAACACACTTATTTGAGGTAATGGATGGGTCACAATCAAACACCTCATTGCACAACTGTACATCTCTGTTGGTAGTGCTGACACACACTTCTACCAGTAGCGGTACTCAAACCTGCTGGGATTCTTTCCCCCTAACAGAAGACTATAAAAAGTAATGAAGGACCAACTGTGCTGATTGCTTGCACATTACGAGGCTGATCATTATGATTTTTATTGATCATCATCAAACATGATGAAACATGGGTTCATCACTTTAAACCACAAAGAAAAGAGCAACTCATGGAATGGCATGACACCACCTCTCCCCCAAGAAAAAGTTCAAAGCCGCACCCTCAGCCGGTAAGGTCTTGGCAATGGCCTTCTGGGACTCTGAAGGAGTTATGTTTAATGTCCTGCCTCATGGTGCAATGATCATCTCTGAAGTGTTTTGCGCGAACCTCAGAAAATTGAAGAAATGACTTCAGCCTGTTTGTCGCAAAAAAAAAAAAAAGTGGGGAATAATACGGTGTATTAAAACCCTGAGTAAAACCAACCTGCTTTCAGAAAAAAAGTGTTGCATTATTTATTGAATGCTCCTCATATTATTTTCAATAATTGGAACACAATGGGCCTTAATCATCATTTGAAGAATGATGAAAGAGTTTAAGGCAGTCAGGGGACATATATATGTATTTTAAGGAAAAAAATTTATACTGAGTCGCCAGAAGTAAAGTCCATTTTCTTTGTAGTAGCCTTATCAACTTCCTTACAGTGCGGAATTTGTGAAAGTACTTATTTTATCAATATGCACATGTTTATACATGCAGAGCGATTATAATTAAACTGTCAAAACGCAGTAAAAATAACACCACTGGTCAGAATGACGTCAGATTGCAATGGAATATTATCAGAGAAGGGGGAAAATGTATGGAATATTATCAGAGAAGGGGGAAAATGTATGGCAGAAGAAAAAAAATAATTTGAAAATTGATCAATAGATGGTGCTGTTATGTGTCAGAATATGTAAATGAAAACACCTATCATGTGCACAACCCACTGAAGCTGGTATAAACACGCTGGGTACACAGCTTTTCCTCCTTTTGCGTCTGTGACGTTCGCCATGACTGTCTCAATGCAGGATTGCGCTCTGCTTGTAAAGCTGTATTATAAGAATGATGACTGCACACAGACCTGCAGAAGTTCTGGACGATGAAGGAGTTTTAAAAAAGGTGTTTGTTCATGTGACTGCTGTAAGTCTGGAGAAAATGATTCAGAAATTCAATGCAGGAGGAGATGAGTGGTGGTCTGCAGACATGTAGTGCACGGAGAATTGTCGAACATTGGACATACCCATGAGCATGGTGTGTAAAATGCTACGAATCATCCTTCTTTGCTATCCATTCAAAATTACCCATGTGCACGAGTTGCTTTCTGTTGATCTGCCAGCAAGAGAGACTGCTTTGGAATTTCTTGCTCACATGAAAGTAGCCAGTGATGGGCCATGAAAGATTTTATGGACAGACAAAGCCCACTTCCATCTGACAGGCTACGTCAATACACAGAATCGTCAAATTTGGGCAACAAAAAATCCACGTCCAAATCAACCAGTACCACTTCATCCTGAAAAGGTCAGTGTGTGGTGCAGGCTTACAGCATCATTTATCGTAGGCCCGTAATTTTTCAAAGAGACAGGTGCTTCCGGTCGTGTTGCATGTACTGTCACTGGTAAGCACTATGAGTGTCTTTTGCACAATCACATCATTCCAGCTCTCCAACAGCGTGGATGTGAGGATGGGGTCATTTTTATGCAAGATGGACACCCTCTGCACATTGCAAATCCATTAAAGCAGCTGCTGAAGTGCCATTTTGGAAATGCTAGAATTATCAGCCGCCTTTTCCCTACGGCCTGGGCGTTCCGATCACCTGATCTTAATCCGTGTGACTTCTGGCTGTGGGGCTATCTGAATGATGATGTGTTCGGTGTTCTGATTGCAAACTCAGCTGTATTGAAGGCATGCATTGCACAACACATTCTGAACGTGACTCTGGAAACACTTCGGTCAGTTATGGAAGATGCTGTTTCTCGGTTTCAACTTGTTGCAGAAAACGGTGGACAGCATATTTAACGTTTTGCGCCAGTCACACAGTAATTAATAATCCGATTTGATTTTGAGATACTTTTCATGCGATTTTTGGCCTTAGGATAACTAAAAACTGATGTGATTGATGCTTCTTATGTAGTTTTTAGCCTCAGGACAATTTAAAACCAATGTGATTGACACTTTTTATGAGGGTTTTGGCCTCAGGACAATTAAAAACCGATGTGAGTGATGCTTTTTATGCAGTTTTCAGCCTCCGGACTATTAAAACTAATTTTTCCCCTCTGATGTGATTTGAACTTGCCTTGGTGGATGGGCTTATGTATCTAACAGTATCACATCTGTACACCCAAGCACATTGAGTAGTACAGTTGGTTTCACGTCAAACTTACACCTTAGGCGTTACTGTATGATTCATTTGTCATTTGTAGTTGACCACTATTAAATTATGATGCTTACAACACCATCTATTGCTAAATTTTGTAACGATTTATTTTTCTTCTGCCATACGTTTTCCCTCTTCTCCAATACTATTCCATTGCAATTTGATGTCATTCTGACCAATGGTGTTATTTCTACAGCAGTTTGAAAGTTTAACTTTAAATAATATCACCCTGTATAATGAAAGAGAAGTGTTCTCACAACAAAATCAATTCTTCCTAGCACACAAGTCCTTTATTTCCTTTTTATCATTTTATTTACCACAGTGAATTAAAGAGGATGTGATATGCTGTTCTTTATTGGTGAATAATGTGAAAGAAATACTGACAGTGATATTTAAATTAATGTAGAGATTGTTATGTTACTGGAGCTTTAATTCACACTGTAAAATGTGATGTAGAACTTCATTTTGCAGCAGCTAATTGCCCTGTTTTTAAGCTTAGTTGTATCAAATGGTCAAACTAATAATTCTAGAACCACCATCTCTCTTCATTACAGTTTGGAAATGAAATGGGAATTTGCAGTTATTATAGCTCATCAAGGTTAAATTCATATCTGAATTAGGTGTGTGTGTGTGTGTGTGTGTGTGTGTGTGTGTGTGTGTGTGTGTTTGTTGGGCAGTTGTTTGTAAATAACAATCACAATGCTTCATATGTTTATTATTCTTGAAATAGACATTTTTAGTTTTGTGAAAAAGTTCACTGATATCCTAGGTACTTCTACAATGCAACATTACAGCTCCATTCACAGAGTAACCATGTCAATGTTTTAAAACCTCGAATCATTCTGGCATCTCATTATGATTATTGTTCCCCATCATGTATTTCAGTTTCAGATGCATGCTTTATCTTCCATTGACTTTACCTTCATCAAAACAAGTTTTCAATCTTATACTAACACAGGTTGCTATTAGAGATCTTCATGGTTTAAAATAATCACAGGAAAACAATCCCATGTCATCTTTTTACATGGCATAGATATCATTACACACACAAACTATGAATCGTTAACCATATTCAAAGATTCTCTCTGTTACAGCTCTCTTCTTCAGAAGAGGGAGTAAAAACAGTCTCACAGTAGTCAAATGTTTCACCATAACAGTCAAGGGACTAGAATAATATAATTATATTAAAACTGAAACATGTTTGATTGTGATTATTATGCCATATTGTCAATGGGGAATAAGTGACTGACTAATTACCTTCTTATTTTTGTGTGACAATCACAAAGAACTATTGGAAAACCCAGTTTCCGGTTTCAACTAGCAATGGACATCATCAATTTGTCTAAATGAAAACTGCAGCAAGAGCTGATTTAAGGTTTCCTTTCTTTTGTCAACATAAGTACAAGCTACAGTAGAAAAATTTACTGTTGTCTAATCTAGTTTGACAATGCAAGAGGAACATTATCCTACTGGTTGCAGCAGTGTGTATTTAGACAGAGTAATAATAAACACTCGTTGGTTGAAACCAGAACTACATTTTGAAAAGTTTTGTGATTTGTCACAAGAAAATAAGAGCAATTTATGACGACGATGATTACGATTAATGTATTATATCACTAGCCCAATGTAATACACCGATCAAAGCACCAATCGATGTCACTGCACTAGTACTGAAGGGATTCCCTCTGACAGCATGTATGTTCAATGACGATAACAACTGATTTCTTCATTCTTTCTTTTCGTGGGTTATATCTGTGAACAGAAAAGCATTACTGAATTAAAATACCATAAACATCCTGAACATTATAAAACATCTACAAATTAATATATACTCTGTGTGTGTGTGTGTGTGTGTGTGTGTGTGTGTGTGTGTGTGTGTGTGTGTGTGTGTGTGCGCGCGCGCGCGTGCTGTAATGTAACACAATCCAAAGTAAAGCCGAAAATCTAATTTACTCTTATACATTTTCATGTATAGAACTAACATATACCATTGGCACAAGATTTAGTTCCAATTTAACTTTAAAATTATAATCCTTTTTGTATAACTAGTTCTGAAAACATATCACTTTGATTACATATGAAAATCTCTGGATATAAAATTGATATTTTTTACCATTTCTGAACTGCAACCTTTTATATCTTGGTACTGCTTTATGTGGTTCGTTTGTAAAGCAGCAGTCAGAAACAATTAATTCTGAAATGGTGTAAGTTGTTAGAAGATGTCATTAGAGAAAAGGAGTAGGGAGTTGTTAATGATGTGAGATTATTTAATCTGTGACAAGAAGCTGAAAGAACAAAAGTTTATAGTTTTGAAAATCCAACACCTGTAACTGGTTAATCATAGTGCATATGTTAAAAATAAAAACCTTACCTCCAGTATGCACAGAATCAACCTCAGCAGATTGCTGAGGAACAACAAAGAAGGTATGGAAATTCATAAGCTCAGTAATTGGGGTAAATCATCATTCTTATTGCAAAATTCATTTTAGATTCAACCTTTCCCTAAAGATAAAATTTATAATTTGTGCAATAATAACAAAGTTTTCTGATGAAATTTAGTTTACGACGGGAGGTCATAATCCGAGTGCTCTTGTCCCGGGTAAATTAAAAGACCAAGATTTTGATACTGTTGTTAATTTATGTTTTGCAGATTATTAAGGAAAATTATATGTCAATTTCTATGGAAAGCAGAGCTAATGAAATTACAGATGGACTGATACTCCAATGCAACAACCAATAATAATCTCCAGATTGAACTTTAGGTATATGGACATGCGAGTACAGTATTTTTGTTACTGTTGTGTGGAAGTGTACGAACAATGATGAGCACTGAATGAAGATCTAAAGCAGAAATGGGTGTATGTGTGAAGTTAACACACTTGGGAAACAACACCAAAATAATTAAATGAGCAAACAAGGAGATTGTCAATTATAGAAAATGGGAGATTGTCAATTATACAAAATGTATTAGTAAGACTGGAACAATTTTTTGAAAATCTTGAGATCCAAAACCAAAAGATGAGGCTTGCTTTAAAAACAATAGGACAAGACATAAAAACATTATGCAATACTTAGGACCATACTACACAACATTCACATACTTGCATCAAGAAGTAAAAGCAATACTTTGCAAAATCCAGGAAACTGAAAACACCACCTGTAACCTACAAAAACAAAAATTAGTATCCAGGACAATTTGGCTCACTTACAAACTTTAAAAAACAGTGATGAGGAAAAAGACAAAAATGAGATTCTTGGAATAGAAATGCTAACAGTAGGCAGAAACAAAGTAATAGTTTATTCAGAGAATGTTGAAGACAAAGTCAAATACCTAAGTGAACAAAACCTACTCCTGAAGTTAATGAAGTGGAAGATTTTAATGGTTTGGGTTAAATGGTTAATGATAATGAAGAGGTAATTGTTTGCATTGTTTGAAAGATGACTTTGTAGTTGGAAAGAGTGAAAAGAATTTAATTGTTGTTGATTTCATTTATTATGAAATGAAATGTGTTAATGCTGAAAATAATGAACTACTACCTGAACGTCAAGGCCAAATAAACTTTGATGATTTTGTAGTCAGCTACTACTTAACTAGTGGACAATTTATCAAAACAAATTTTGTGATCAGTTTAGAAACAGTTGTGTACATGTTTGTATTACTCTGCAAGTAATTAAATGTTTAAAACACCGTCTAATCTTGATGCAGAATTTTATAATTTGGACTTGTCATCCATAAAAGTTCCATAATTGTTTCAGCCCACACCATTATGGAGCCACCACTAACTTCCACAGTGCCTTGTTGACAACTTGCGACATTGGGACTCATCTGATCAGGCCACTGTTTCCCAGTCGACTAGCGTCCAACCAAAAATAATCATGAGCCCAGGGGAGGTGCTTCAATCTATGTCACGCTGTTAGCGTAGACAGTCTGCCACCATAGTCCATCAACTCCAAATTTTGCCACACACTCGTACATACATTATACGACCTGCATTGATTTCTGTGGTTATTTCACAGCATTGCTTGTCTGTTAGCACAGACAACTCTACACAAATGCTGCTGCTCTTGGGTGTTAAGTGAAGGCTATTGGCCACTGCATTGCCCATGATGAGACAACACTGGAATGTGGTGTTCTTGGCACACTATTGACACGGTGGATCTTGGAATATTGAATTTCCTAACAATTTCTGAAATGGAATGTCCCATGCATTTAGCTTTAACTACCATTCCATGTTCAAAATCTTAATTCCCTTTGTGTGGCCATACTCAAGTTGGACACCATTTCACATGAATCACCTGAGTGCAAATGACAGCTCTGCCAAGGCACTGCCCTTTTATACCTTGCATATGTGATACTACTGCCATCTGTATACATGCATATCACTATCCCATGACTTTTGTCACAACAGTGTATAAAGGAAAGGCTGAGTTGCAGACAGACAACAAAAAGACAGATATACATTTGAGATTTTGGCCAAAAAGCCTTCTTCTGAAGAAGAAAACAGACACATTCACAGAAGCACAACACACACACACTGCATATAGCCAACTGGATCTGCTGAAGGGAGATATGTGGATACATGGGAGTGGGAGTAAGAGTGGGAGTGAGGGTGGGTGTGGGTGTGGGAAGTGAGGATAAGGAAACACTGGGGCTGGGAAAGGCAGAGGGAGGGCCGAAGCAGGGATAGCATGGAAGGGGTGGGGAAAGGTGTAGTGCCTGCTTGTGGGAGCGTGTAGGGGCATGCTGGGGACAGGGTAGGGCTGCTAGGTGCTGCCAGGGGTCTGAATAGAGGGGTGGAAAGAGAGAGAAGCAGGTGAGGGGCAAAAAGGGGCGCATTGGTGGAATAAAAAGGTGTGTAGTGCAGGAGTGGGAGGAAGAAAGGAAATAGGTGGGTGAAGGACACAGACTGGAAGGTTAAGGTCAGAGGGGTTGTGGGAGATGTAGGATGTATCGCAGGGAGAGCTCGTGTTCAATTCGGAAAAGCTGGTGGTGGTAAGGAAGATTCAGATGGCACATGCTGTGAAGCAGTCACTCAAGTTAAGTACATCATGTTGGCCAGTATATTCAGCATGGTTCAGCTGTCCCTTGGTCACAGTTTGTCAGTGGCTACTCATGCAGACAGACAACTTGTTGACTGTCAAGCCCAGTCAGACTGATTTATAACTGGTTCATGTGTGCAACAGGACAGATCTCTTGCCCCTCACACTCGTCACATGCACGGACACGATGATGAAAGAAAACAGCCATTACCAGTGATCATTACTATTGTGATTTCTCTAAATCACCACTGGTGAATGCCATGGTGGTTCCTTTGAAAAAGTAACATTTATTATTCTGCTCTATTGCTGTATAACTGTAGCTTTCAATTTGTTTGCTGACCTTGTTTGTAATTCATTAGAAAAGTAAAGTTGTGTGACAGTGTTGGTTGGGAGATCTCTCGGGGATTGGTGTGGCTGCCCAATTGGAAAGGTTTACTATCTTTACACCAAAAGTAGCTATCTTTCAACAAATGTGAGTCGTCTGAAGTGTATCCATTGAGTGGAGGTGACTGGGCTGATTGCATCTGGAGCTGAGCCATGTTCGCATAGCTACGGATGACAAATGAAAAAGAAAAGAGAGAGAGAGAGAGAGAGAGAGAGAGAGAGAGAGAGAGAGAGAGAGAGATGGGGAGGGGGGGGGGGGGGGGGTTGGTTCCAACTCACTTCAAGAAACATCAAGAGGGTCAGTGAGCAGCCTTTTCAGTAGTTGCAGGGGCAACAGTCTGGATGCTTGACTGATCTGGCCTTGTAACTTCAATCAAAACGACCTTGCTATGCTAGTACTGCAAACGGCTGAAACCAAGGGGAAACTACAGTCATAATTTTTCCTGAGAGCATGCAGATTTACTGTATAGTTACATGATGATTGCGTTCTCTTGGGTAAAATATTCCGGGGGTAAAATAGTTCCCAATTTGGATCTCTGGGCGGGGACTACTGTAATGTAATTAACTGTCGGAGATAAAGTTTATCTCATGCGAAAAGTACGATGCCCACTGTAAAGAGTTAAGGTAACTTTCATTATGTTGCCAGAAAATGTGTTTAATTTATTTAATTATGAATATTTTCTTTTATGATAAATAATGGATTCGTTTGAAATGTTAAATGTTGTATATTTATATGTATCTTTGGAGTTTATTAAGGTCAGTAGACCAAAGAATCTGCAACGCAGGAATGTCTGCAACTTCCGGGCACATGTTGGCTTGCCCGCTACTTCTTTGTCGGTATTGGAGGGAGATGGACGTGTTTATGTGACCAGTATAGTATAATGCATTTAGAGTATCAATGTTCATAGTGAAAATGTTGTAGTTACTAAACAAAAAGTACGAATAAATATAATTTTAGCTGAAAGTATTTCGGATCCGGTAGTGTTTATTTCAAACAAGAAGAAAACCCAGGCCATGCTTGTTGGAGTAATTATTTTTGCAGACAAAACTTCGAAAACCCCTAGACAAACGAGATCTGCAGTGTGTAATCTTTCAGCAGCTACTAATAAATAAGTCTTGCTGAAATTGTGCTGGAACTACTCATATTATTCTCAATTACAAACACGTGGTGCGAATGTGGTCCTACCACAATATACCACGTAAGATTCCACAATCATTCACTTATCAAGAAACGAGATAGGTAACAACCAGTACAATATGGTGGCGTCGTCCGGGATTGTTGAAAATGTTACCAAAATAAACTACCACCGAGATTGCGAAGAAAACGACAGAATTCGTACATCCTGGATGCAAATGTTCAAGGAAGTCGTATGCTGATACCTTCAAGACAAAGGCTTCAAGACAAAGGAAGTCGTATGCTGATACCTTGAAGACAAAGGAAGTCGAATGCTGATACTTCAAGACAATGGAATGCAGTTACTGGAGCAAGAATAACGGTGCAATAAGTCAAGAAAGAAGAAAAAAGTGTAAAGTGTTGTGCAACAAAAAAGCAATATTCATATAAGTGTAGTGTTTCAGTGTTGTGAATTCCATCACGCACCAATCAACAAAGAAGACGTTATAAGATAAGAAAACCAGTAAACTGTGAGTAAGATAGTTTAGTATCCTTTAGAAAAGATAAATTTGTTGTGTTTTGTTTATTCCTGTGTAAAAAGGTGACTATTGTGAAAGAGGAAAGTATTGACGACGGTGTTGCCAACGCTAGTACAGATGTAAATTTATCATACGAAAATGAATGCAACAGTAATAGTCCGAATCCTGTAGACAAAGTTGAAACTCGTACGGAAAGACAGAATGAAGTTAAAGACATGTTATCAAAAATAATGAATTATATGGAAGGAAAATTTAAGGCAATTTATGACATTAACAGACAAAACGGACAGTGGTTAGGAAATATTAAAGACAGACTCGATGCTAATGAGATTCGTTTGGATCAAATGGAGCAAAACAACGCTGCTCAGTTAGACCAGACTCTTAAGCTCATGAGTGATAAATTTGAAAAACAGTTCAAAGAATATGAAAAGAAAAATGACGATCACTTTCAAAAAGTAGAAGCAAAAATTTCCAGTTTGAGTCTTAATATGGTTAAGATCACAGGTAGGGTCAATTATGTCAGGAGAAAAGTTAAAAATGTAAATGCAAAAGTAAAAAATCTGAAAACAGAAGTTAGTACAGGTAGAGAGAAATCCATAATGCGTTTAAAGTTGTGCATTCAGATATCAAACACGTAGAAGAAACAGTATCTGATTGTATTTCTCTTGTAGACGATAAAATTGTTAAAGTAGAAAGCAAATTTGAACAAAAGATAGGAATTCTTACTGAAAAAATAGATGTAAATAATCAGATAAGCAAAAATGAAGTCAAGAGTTTAGAAAGTAGTATTAATGACATCACTAAGAAACTTGAAAGTGTTAGTAGCAATGTGGTCACCAATAGTTTGCCGAACAATATTGGCACTTTGTGGTGCAATATTCCAGTAAAAAACTTTTCAGATGAGAGCAGTATGTATCTGGTAGATTTCCTGCAGCATTGCAAAGATAATTTTTTTCCAAATATGAATGATAATTTGAAAATTAAATTTGTGAAAAGATTTCTAGAAGGTGAAGCATTGTCATGGACTAATCATTATTGTACGGAGGGATGGCTTTTGCAGAGTTTGAGGAGAGGTTCTTAAGTAAATTCTGGTCAGAGACAGAACAAGCAAGAATAAAAAGCGAATTCTTGAGTGGGCCTGTTTATAAACATGAATATGGTAGCATGAAGCAATTTTGCAGAAATCAGTTAAGGAAACTCACTCACATAAGAAAACCTTTTGATGAACTCACTCAAACTGATGCACTTAAAATGAGGATACCGTGTGAACTACAGTGGGAGTTGGCTTATGGTCCAGATGACACAATTGATCAGTTTTTGAAATATGTTGACAAACTAGACAGAATTATTGAGAAAACGGGTAAACCACCACATCATAGTCAAAACCATTTTCAAAAGACAGGGATACAAATTGGGGAAACACACAACATGATAAAAAGGAACCACACAGTTTTGGAAGTAGTGATTCTCATCAGAGAAATCACCAGTACAACTTCAAGGGATCACAAGGACACAATGATGACTCTACCAAGTGGTGAAGTCATCACTACGAAACTTCTTCAATCAAATGTGTTTTGTATGAATAAGACTGTGAACAGTATTGAATTTACAAAAGAAGGTAAGTACATTGAAAGCCATGTCACAGATTTTGATACAGATGAGATAGAGTTTGAAAAGTTGGTAAATGAAAAAGTAGCCGAAGCTAGAGAACTAACTGAGAACCAAAAACAAGATTTGAAATTATTTTTGTGGGAAAATAGTGATGTATTTAGCAATATACCAGGTAAAGTAATTGGATACCAATGTACTTTACAGTTGAAGCCACATGAACCTTTCTTTACAAAACCGTACAGTATTCCAATCTCGAAAAGGGTAGCAGTGAAGAAAGAATTGCAAAAGATGGAAGTGTGTGAAATCATTGAGAGGAGTATAAGCCCTTATAATAATCTCCTAGTCACTGTAAATAAACCTAATGGACAAGTCAGATTAGTACTAGATTTCAGACAGTTAAACAAATGTTTATACAGAGAAACTGACCACCCAGAGAACATCGATGAGTTGTTATATAAATTTAAAAATATCCAAATTATGTCAAGCCTTGACCTGACTTCAGGTTTTCATCAAGTACCTCTTGCAATTAGCTCTAGAAAGTACACTGCTTTCTTATACAATGGGAGATGTTACCAGTATTGTGTAGTGCCTTTCGGATTAAACTCATCAGTTGCCGAATTTATAAGGGCAGTAAACTATGTACTTGGCCAAGAAGTTGTGTCAGAATTAACAATTTATGCAGACGATTTATTAGTTTCAAATCAAAGTTGGGAGGATCATTTGAAGTTATTGAAAAAGGTGTGTGAGAAACTCAGAAGAGGTGGTATGACATTAAAACTGGAAAAATGTAAATTTGGAGTGTCAGAACTCAAATTTTTAGGTCATGTCATTACTAAGGAAGGGATAAGTGCAGATCCTGAGAAAATAAAATCTATTGTAAACTTTCCATCTCCTAGAAACCGAAAACAATTAAAGTCTTTCTACGGACTCTGTGGATTCTATCGAAAATATGTAAATGGACAATGCCTTAATGTAACATGTTTAAGCAACTTACTTAGAAAAAATGCTACATGGAATTGGTCTGAAGAGTGCCAGGAAGCATTTGATAAAATTAAGAATGAACTTTGTAAGAACAGTCTTTTACACAGACCAGATTTTAGTTTCCCATTTTGTCTCCACACTGACAGTAGTGATTATGGACTAGGAGCAGAACTATTTCAGGAGAAAGTTGTGAATGGAAAAAATCTTCATTGTACCATTGCATTTGCCAGCAGAATGTTACTTAAACATGAGAGAACGTACACTGTCACAGAAAAAGGATTACTCGCAGTGCATTGGGTGTTTACAAAATTTAAAACATACCTGTTAGGACACAAGATAAAAGTCTATTCAGACCACAAAGCTTTAAATTACTTGCAGGAGTGTAGACTATATCACAGTAGATTAACCAGGTGGGCAATGTTCATGCAACAGTTTGATTACGAAATTGTGTATCTTAAGGGATCAGAAAATGTAGCTGATGCTTTATCCAGGTTACCAGTAGGAGGAGATCAGGAAATGTTTGATCAAGAGGAAGAAAAGGAATTTAAAATAAGATACATGAAGGGAATCCAAGATGAAAAGCTCATAAGGACACTTTGCAATAACATCAGGAGGGGACAGAATAACCATCCTAATTGGAAATTGGTTAAGGACTGTTTAGGCAAAAGAGGATATTATAAACTTGACAAGTACTATAAGGTCTTCAAGGGAACACTCTTTAGAAGAGCAGATGTGGACTCTGACAATTGGAAGCTATGTTGGCCAGAGTGTGAGGCAGAAAAGTTAATAAAGTACAGCCATGAGAGTTATGGTCACTGTGGAATACAGAAATGTGTAAAAAAGTTACAAGAAAATATCTACTTTTATAACATGGTAAAGAAGGTGAGGAACGAAATATCAACATGTGACAAATGCCAAAGAGTAAAAGTAAGCAACAGAACATGTCAGGGAGAAATGCAGAACATAATTCCAGATAAGCCATTAGATTTAGTAGCTGTAGACTTTTATGGTCCTTTACCTAAAAGCAAAGGTGGCCATTGTTTTATATTCATCATGGTTGATGTATTTTCCAAACTAATTAAACTTTATTCTGTGCGAAAAGCTACAAGTAAAGAGATCATTACAAAGATTGAGAGAGATTACTTCAAGAGTGTAGGGAAACCTAAAGCTATACTATCTGATAATGGTTCACAATTTGTTTAAAAAAACTGGAAAGCATTCATGGAAAAAACTAACACAAAACATATCCTGATATCTGTGTACAACCCATCTTCAAACCAAGCAGGAAGGTACATGAGAGAAATAGGGAGACTTTGTAGGACGTATTGTAGTCACAAACACCCTAGTTGGTCCGACCATGTAAACAACTTCGAGGATATCATGAACAGCTTGCAGCATAGCTTCACTGGGTTTTCACCATATGAAATTATGTTTCATCTCAAACCAGCAAATCTTATTTCTGAATTAATAGACTTTCCACAATGTAGCTTAATATCAATGAAAGAACATGAAGAGATTGTAAAGAAAACCATGAAGAAACTAGGTGAAGCTAGGAAAAACAGACATGATAGGAAAATAAAGGCTACCACATTCAGAGTAGGTGACCATGTCTTAGTGAAATCCTACGAACGATTAAAGTTACTAACAGCAGAATTCAAGAAGTTCTTTGACATTTACATTGGGCCATTTGAGATTATTGAGAACCCCCACCCAAATGCGTACCGATTAGTATATCCCAAGTCGAGAAAGCTGTCTTAGGAATGTTGTTTCTTTAAAGCCATATATTGAGAAAAGAGCAAACTGAGCCTACAAACATGCCTTTATCTGGAAAGAATTTTATTGGAAGAAAAAAAAATAAATAAATAAATAAATAAAATGCAGTCACCATACTATGCCATGTAACATATCTCATGCAAAACAATGTTGTATCTAGACTGATTGTCAAATAATTCTATTATAAGATTAGATTTCATGATTCCTATGTGCTTGTTTAAGTAATTGTACAGTATTTAATGAATTGCAAAATATGTAAACTTGATAAATAAGGGATTTTATTTTACTGATGATGCTAGGAGACAAGACATGTCACCCACCCCCACAGTTTGAGAATAGCAAATCTCATAAATTTTGAAATCTTGTTCATTCACTTAAATAGACTATAATGCTTAAAAAATTGTATAGTTAATAGACTATATTTTCTTGTATATGCAAGTGTGCTTTTGTTTTACATTATGCTCACCATAAGTGTTTTTATTCAGCTCTGTTTATAACACAACACAGATACTTAGTTGGCTTATTTTGCCTCTTACTTTTGATATCACATAATTTACAAGGCTCATGAGAGAATAGTGTTGTTGAATTAAAATACTTTTGCAACCTCACTGATGATATAGGAGTTAGTACTATGTTTGTTCTAATATGAGAAAATGTTTTAACTTTAGTATTATTTTATAGTAAATTTCTGGGCAACAAAGCGACATATGTATTTATGTAATTTATGTCGTGAGACAAAGGAGGAAGTCAATGGTTGATGAAAGAATAAACAGTGTACTACAGTTGTGATAAAGTTGTATACAAGCCAAGACAATGATGCAATCTCAGTGTCGGACTGACAAGTGGACCAGGGTACACTTGTAAGTCCTGGTGGGCTATTGTAATGTAATTAACTGTCGGAGATAAAGTTTATCTCATGCGAAAAGTACGATGCCCACCGTAAAGAGTTAAGGTAACTTCATTATGTTGCCAGAAAATGTGTTTAATTTATTTAATTATGAATATTTTCTTTTATGATAAATAATGGATTCGTTTGAAATGTTAAATGTTGTTGTATATTTATATGTATTTATTTATATGTATCTTTGGAGTTTATTAAGGTCAGTAGACCAAAGAATCTGCAATGCAGGAATGTCTGCAACTTCCGGGCGCATGTTGGCTTGCCCGCTACTTCTTTGTCGGTATTGGAGGGAGATGGACGTGTTTATGTGACCAGTACAGTATAATGCATTTAGAGTATCAATGTTCATAGTGAAAATGTTGTAGTTACTAAACAAAAAGTACGAATAAATATAATTTTAGCTGAAAGTATTTTGGATCCGGTAGTGTTTATTTCAAACAAGAAGAAAACCCAGGCCATGCTTGTTGGAGTAATTATTTTTGCAGACAAAACTTCGAAAACCCCTAGACAAACGAGATCTGCAGTGTGTAATCTTTCAGCAGCTACTAGTAAATAAGTCTTGCTAAAATTGTGCTGGAACTACTCATATTATTCTCAATTACAAACACGTGGTGCGAATGTGGTCCTACCACAATATACCGCGTAAGATTCCACAATCATTCAGTTATCAAGAAACGAGATAGGTAACAACCAGTACAATACTCCGGAGGGCGTCGTTATCAGGAGAAACAAAACTGGTGTTCTATGAATTGTAGCATGGAATGTGAGATCCCTTAATCGGCTAGGTAGATTAGAAAATTTAAAAAGGAAACTGTATCGGTTAAAGTTAGATGTAGTGGAAATTAGTGAAGTTCAGTGGCAGCAGGAACAAGACTTCTGGTCAGGTGTATACAGGGTTATAAATACAAAATGAAATGGGGGTAATGCAAGAGTAGGTTTAATAATGAATTAAAAAAATAGGAGTGCGGATAAGCTACTACAAACAGCATAGTGAATGCATTATTGTTGCCAAGATAGACACGAAGACCACAACTACCCACAGTAGTACAAATTTATATGCCAATTAGCTCCGCAGATGAAGAGATTGAAGAAATGTATGAAGTGATAAAAGAAATTATTCAGATAGTTAAGGGAGATGAAAATTTAAAAGTCATGGCGGACTGGAATTCAATAGTAGGGAAAGGAAAAGTAGTAGGTGGATATGTACTCTGTGTAATGAATGAAAGAGGAAGCCACCTGGTAGAATTTTGCACAGAACATAACTTAATCATAGCTACCACTAGGTTCAAGAATCATGAAAGGAGGTTTTATATGTGGAAGAGGCCTGGAGACACAGGAAGGTTTCAGATAGAATATATAATGGTAAGACAGAGATTCAGGAACGAGGTTTTAAATTTTAAGACATTTCCAGGGGCAGATGTGGACTCTGACCACATCTATTGGTTACGAACTGTAGATTAAAACTGAAGAAACTGCAAAAAGATGGGAATTTAAGGAGATGGAACCTGGATAAACTGAGAGAACCAGAGATTGTGCAGAGTTTCAGAGAGAGCATTAGGGAACGATTGACAAGAACGGGGGAAAGAAATAAAGTAGAAGAAGAATGGGTAGCTTCGAGAGATGAAATAGAGAAGGCAGCTGAGGATCAAATAGGTAAAAAGACGACAGCTAGTAGAAATCCTTGGGTAACAGAAAATATATTGAATATAATTGATGAAAGGATGAAATATAAAATTGCAATAAATGAAGCAGCAAAAAGGAACACAAACATCTCAAAAATGAGATCAACAGGAATTGCAAAATGGCTACACAGGGATGGTTAAAGGACAAATGCAAGGATGTAGAGCCACATATCACTAGGGGTAAGATAGATAATGCCCACAGGAAAATTAAAGAGACCTTTGCAGAAAAGAGAACCACCTGTATGAATATCAAGAGTAGAGACGGAAAACCAGTCCTAAGCAAAGAAGGGAAAGCAGAAAGGTGGAAGGAGGTGTGTTTGAGGACAACATTACTGAAATGGAAGAGGGCATAGAAGAAGATGTAATGGGAGATATGATACTGTGTGGAGAATCTGACAGAGCACTGAAAGAGCAAAGTCAAAAAAAGGCGCCGGGAGTAGACAACATTCCATTAGAACTACTAATAGCCTTGGGAGAGCCAGCCACGACAAGACTCTACCATCTGGTGAGCAAGATGTTTGAGGTAGATTAAATACCCTCAGATTTCAAGAAGAATATAATAATTAGAGAAGGAAAGTTGCTACTCACCATACAGTGGAGATGCTGAGTTGCGATAGGCCTGAGACTGCAGACGTGTGTGCAAGTTGTGTTTGCGTGTGTTTGTCTATTGCTGCAAAGGCCTTAATGACCGAAAGCTATAATTTTGTGAACCTTTTTGTTGTGCCTATCGCGACTCAGCATCTCTGCTATATGGTGAGTAGCAACTTTCCTTCTCTAATATTGTTACATTCCATCCTGGACTTTCCATTGCTTGAGAATACAATAATTCCAATCCCTAAGAAAGCGGGTGTCGACAGGTGTGAAAACTGCCGAACTATCAGTGTAATAAGTCATGGCTGCAAAATACTAACATGAGTTCTTTACAGACAAATGGAAAAACTGGTAGAAGCCAACCTCGGGGAAGATCAGTTTGGATTTTGTAGAAATGTTGGGACATGCAGGGCAATGCTGACCCTCAACTTATCTTAGAAGATAGATTAAGAAAAGGCAAACCTACGTTTCTGGCATTTGTAGTCATACAGGAAGCTTTTGACAATGTCGAATGGAATACTTTCTTTCAAATTCTGAAGGTTACAGGGGTAAAATACAGGGAGGGAAAAGCTGTTTACAATTTTTACAGAAACCAGATAGCAGTTATAAGAATCGAGGGGCATGAAAGAGAAGCAGTGATTGCAAAGGGAGTGAGACAGAGTTGTAGCCTATCCTCGATGTTATTCAAACTGTATATTGAGCAAGCAGTAAAGGAAACAAAAGAAAAAATTGGAGTAGGAATTAAAATCCATGGAGAAGAAATGAAAACTTTGTGGTATACCAACAACATTGTAATTCTGTCAGAGACAGCAAAGGACCTGGAAGAGCAGCTGAATGGAATGGACAGTGTCTTGAATGAAGGATATAAGATGAACGTCAACAAAAGCAAAATGAGGATTATGGAATGTAGTCAAATTAAATCAGGTGATACTGAGGGAATTAGATTAGAAATGAGACACTTAAAGTTACTTTTTGCTATTTGGGGAGCAAAATAACTGATGATGGTCGAAGAAGAGAGGATTAAAAATGTAGACTGGATCTGGCAAGTAAAGTGTTTCTGAAGAAGAGAAATTTGTTAACATTGACTAGAGATTAAAGTGTCAGGAAGTCTTTTCTGAAAGTATTTGTATGGAGTGTAGCCATGTATGGAAGTGAAACATGGATGATAAACAGTGTAGACAAGAAGAGAATAGAAGCTTTCGTAATGTGGTGCTACTGAAGAATGCTGAAGATTAGAGATGGGCAGATTGTGTAAGTAATGAGGAGCTGCTGAATAGAATTAGGGAGAAGAGGAATTTGTGAAACAACCTAACCAAAAGAAGGGATCAGTTGGTAGGACACATTCTGAGGCATCAAGGGATTATCAGTTAAGTACTGGAGGGAAGCGTGGAGTATAAAAATCATAGAGGGAGACAAAGAGGTGAATACACTACGCAGATTCAGAGGAATGTAGGTTGCAGTAGGGACTTGGAGATGAAGAAGCTTGCACAGGATAGAATAGCATGGAGAGCTGCATCAAACCTGTCTCTAGTCTTAAGACGATGACAACCACCCCATGAAATACTGTGAAGAGTCTTGGAACTTAACATAGGGCACTGTCGTGAAATCTGTCTCTGCTCTCCTTGCTCAGATAATATATGAAAACCGTTAACTATCATAAGGTGAAAGAGGAGGTGGGATGTCATTGGACATTGTCCAGATGCACCAGGTTATGCCAAATGTCTGGCTAACATTTCTTGTGGTTAGGAAATATAACTGACTGCTGTACTGGACTGGGAGTGAGATGAAGTTGACTTGGAGACAACTAAAAAGAGAGATTTAAATCTAGCAGTGCCTCAAAGTTAACAATGAGGCAGTTCGTTATGATTATCACGGGCATACAAATATGATAACTGCAGTTCATGGCTGTTTTCTTTCTTCCATACATTAGGGTTTCTGGTGAACATTTCTCACACATGCTTAATTATCTCCGGTCGTGATACCAATGGCCATGTGAGTTTTTCACAAAGTGCAAACCATCAGTCTCACTAATTTTGTTGCACCCATCAATTGTTCTCCCAATCAGAGCTTTTTACATGTTATATGAAACAAGAACCATGTTGAATCATCACAAGCAATTCACATTTAACAGATTCAAGATCTAAAAATGTAAGTATTGTTTCTTTGTCTGCCATGTTTACTGTCTTTGGTGAACTCTGCTACTGCGCCACTAAGAAATAATGAATAAAGTTTTGAGTAATCTGTTTGCTAATGAATGACTGCAATGGTAACACAATTGAAACTCTGGACATACTTACAGAAACCTGCATTATCTAGTGTCTTACCTTATTTTATTTTCATTTAGTATCTCTACAATTATCAGCTAACTGATATGACACTTGCATTAATACTTTATAAATAACAGGTTGTATCATACCTTCTTCTTCTTCATCAGCATCCATGATATCAGCACAACAAATCGAATAACATATTAAACTGAGGAATCCCAAAGGGAGACCAAACAGCACAGCTGTCAGAACAGGATTTCCCTGCCACATTTCTGCTAAAGATGTCCTTGCTTCAAAGTAAGTACGATACATCCTGACAACCAGTGTATTTCCTCCATAAGCCTACAAACAAATAAGTTAATCATTTTTATTCATCACTACAACATTTACTTGAACTACTGACATTCCACAACTTCAAATAGACATAAGCAATTTATGTACAAAGAAATTCCAGCTCACTAAAGAAAGAAGTTCTGAGAAAGCAGAGGGCTCACCTTTGATCAAGTGGCTAGTGTGGATAGATAGTTTATAGAATTATAAGAATATGATTCTTGGAGAGTGATGTTACAATCATTGCTGTCAATAAAAAGATAAAATTATCTCCAGCCAAAAGGCTGGTTGAAACACTGTAGTGATTTACAAGCCATTGTCCTACTGAACGTGGTAAGCCTTCATTTGAACTGTGAAACATCACATTTTTCACATATACAATTCATACATCAAGAAGTGACAAAATCCTGGGACTGTCCAAGTTTTGAAGCCTTTTGAAATAGCTTACAGCTCTAAACCAAGAAGATTTAATGCTCACAAATTGCAAGATAGTCCAAATTCAACATTTCTGGAAAAACAGAGTGAGATATTTTCTAGTCCCAGTTATTAAGTATGTAAGGAAATTGCATTTAGTTACAATTCAAAATATCAGCAGCGGTTTTCAGAACATTTCTTTCAATCTATGTAAACACAACACTGTATAATGGTTTAAAATGCCCAACAGGGGTTGGAAGTTAAAGTATGTAACATGTACTTTCCATGGCAAGAGTCTAAAAATAAGAAAAAAATAAAATAACAGCAATGTTCTTGATGACAGAGAAATTGAATTTAGGTACAACTGCTCCAACAAGAATCAGTAAACATTCCATTATCACCATCACAGAACTGCTGCATGCTATGATTGAGCCCACTTCTTTTGGAGACAGCCAAACTTGATTTTATGTTTGTAAAGTATCTAAAAAACAAGTCGAGCTGCAATGCATGGCTGAAAAAGCAGTAGAAGCATTTACATTACCATAAAAAAAAGATTTTAGTGATTTTAGTATCACACAACCACCACCACCACCACCACCACCACCACCACCACCACCACCATCTCGACTATCATGAATCTGATACAATAACCTATGATAAAGAAGGAATATAAAGAAGTATCATACTGAAAATCACATCCAACACAGCACACCCTCTCAGGACTTTACTATCCAAGCACACAATATTTCCAACACAAAAATTTCAAGACTAGGTCTATACCAACAGGAACTGAGTCACTGTAGATGCCCGAGTCACTGTAGATGCCCGAGTCACTGAAGATGCCCGAGTCACTGAAGATGCCCGAGTCCCTGAAGATGAATTAATGATTTCCACTTCTTTTTGTGAAGTAAAATACAATAATTTGGATATGACAGGACTAAATTCTGAAAACTTTCTTCTAATGCAGTGGAAGAATAACTTGACTATGGGTACACAGTGCCAAAGACTTTGGAAAGCATCACTGGTAAGTGAATTCATGGTGTGAATAAGTTATGGAAGGACATGTAATAAATTATTTATGCATTCATGAGTGAATGACTGTACAATAACAAATGAACACAGAGTAACAGTTACACAGTTACAAAGAATATCCTTGAACATATGAACATATTTTAGTGTGGATCCCGTACCATCTTAAGCTCATATGTCTACATAACCATGCTCTGATCAACATATGGCCAAATGGCCTACTCTTATGCATACACCTTCTTAATAATTTCAAATTACTACTGTCTGTAACACACACTTGCATATATTCATTCGTCTAATTTCTGGTAAGTTCCTGAGGGATCAAACTGCTGAGGTCAATGGTTCCTAGGCTGACACACTACTTAATCTAACTTAAGTTAACTTACACTAAAGACAACACACACATCTATGCCCGAGTGAGGAATCAAACATCCGACGGGGGGAGCTGTGTGAACCATGACAAGGCGCCTCAGACTGCACAACTACCCCATGCGGCTATTCATTTGTCTATCATTAGTCCCACCATTAAGGAGAATCTTAAAGATGAAGTGAGAGTGAAAGTATAAATTAACTACATGGAATAGCTATTAAAAACTGCATTAAGAATTAACTAATACAAACCACAAATATTTATTAAACTTAAGTTTAATAAAGAAAAATTAATATGAAAGCAGCTAATTTGAACAGCTGCTGCTTCCATAGTTACATCACACAGCTATTACCCTATTATTATCTTAATGCCTGCATGACAACATTGATATTTATCATAAAACTATCTTTAGGCTACTTGTCGGGTGACTAACATAAAACTTCTAATTCTTAAAACTAAATATTCAGATAATTTGCAAAATGTTGATATGTGATTTTTTAAAATTTTCTTTTGAATTTACACGGATTTTCAATTCCTTGTTTTATGTCAGATGGAAATTTATTGAGAACTGTCTCTCCAGACTACAGAACTGCATCATAAACCCTCACACAAGACGGGAAAGCTGACACAAATTATTTTTCTGTCTTGTAAATACTAAATTACAGTTCTACTGAAAATTATTTTTCTTATCAACAAACACTGTTGAGGAGTAAATGGAAAGTATATGTCAGAATCCTATGATCCTTGAAGAGGCTCTAGAAGATACTTTACACAGTGGTCTTTTGCCTCACTTTTGTCGAGTCGATGCTTTATTTTCTGTAGTTGCTTAGATATGGACGATATTTCTTCAGGACAATAGTAAGTGAAAGTATGCAGAATAAGCTTGTAACCTTGTCATCAAATCAACACAATGAGTGAGAGGAGGGTGGGAGAGGAAGAGAGAGGGGGGGAGAGAGTGGGGGGGGAGAGAGAGAGAGGAGGGGGGAGAGCGGAGGAGGGAGAGAGAGGAGGAGGAGGGGGGGGAGAGAGGGGGGGAGGGGGGAGAGGGGGAGGGAGAGAGGGAGAGAGAGAGAGAGAGAGAGAGAGAGAGAGAGAGAGAGAGAGAGAGAGAGAGAGAGAGAGAGAGAGGAGAGGGGGGGAGGGGGATAGAGGGGCGGGGGGGAGGGGGATAGAGGGGTGGGGGAGAGGGAGATAGAGGGGTGGGGGAGAGGGAGATAGAGGGGTGGGGGAGAGGGGAGAGGGGAGAGGGAGACGGGGGGGGGGGGGCTATTTACAAGGAGAGGCTTCAAGGGTGAGTTATATGTGGTGACTTCAATATTGATTGTATAAGTGATTGTGCAAGGAAAAGGATGCTGGTAGACCTCCTTAATTCATATAATGTTATGTAAACCATATTCTTTCCAACGAGAGTGCAAGGGAACAGTAGAACAACCATAGACAACATTTTTGTCCATGCCTCATTACTAGAAGGGCATTCCGTTAGCAAAAAAATGAATGGCTTTTCAGATCATGATGCACACATTTTAACTCCAAAAGATTTTTGTGCTGCAACACATGTTAAATATAGTTATCAACTTTTTAGGAAAGCTGATCCAGTTGCTGTAGAGACCTTTGTAAACCTTATCAAGGAACAAGAGTGGCAAGATGTTTATAGTGCTGATACAGTAGACAATAAATATAATGCTTTCCTCAAGACTTTTCTCGTGCTCTTTGAAAGTTGCTTTCCGTTAGAACGTTCAAAACAGGGTACTAGCACAAACAGGCAGCCTGGGTGGCTGACTAGAGGGATAAGAATATCTTGTAGAACAAAGTGGCAATTATATCAAAACGCTAGAAACAGTCAAAATCTAAATGCAGCAGCCCATTACAAACAGTATTGCAAGGTGCTTAAAAACATTATTAGGAAGGCAAAAAGTATGTGGTATGCAGATAGAATAGCTAAGTCTCAGGATAAAATTAAAACCATATGGTCAATCGTAAAGGAAGTGGCTGGTCTGCAGAGACAGGTCGAGGATATAGAATCAGTGCGTAGTGGGAATGTCCGTGTTACTGATAAGTCGCATATATGTACAGTATTTAATAATCACTTTCTGAATATAGCAGGTGAACTAAATAGAAACCTAGTCCCAACAGGGAATCATATAGCGCTCTTAGAAAAAAAGTGTTTCAAGACTGTTACCTGAAATGCTCCTCCATGATACTCACAAGAGGGAGGTTGAGTTAATAATTAAATCACTAAAGACCAAGAACTCTCATGGATATGACGGGGTGTCTAGCAGAATACTGAAGTATTGTTCTATGTATGTTAGCCCAGTACTTAGCCATATCTGTAACTTTTCCTTTAGGAGTGGTCGGTTTCCTGACCGATTAAAGTACTTGGTAGTGAAGCCACTTTATAAAAAGGGAGACATTGATAATGTTGACAATTTTAGACCTATTTCTATGCCATCGGCGTTTGCTAAAGTTATCGAGAAGGTTATTGGAGCATTTAAATTCACATAATTTGCTATCAAATGTACAGTTTGGTTTTAGAAATGGTTTAACAACTGAAAATGCTATATTCTCTTTTCTCTGTGAGGTTTTGAAGGGATTAAATAAAAGGTTGCGAACGCTAGGTGTTTTCTTTGATTTAACGAAGGCTTTTGACTGTGTTGACCACAAATTATTACTGCAGAAGTTAGACCATTATGGAGTAAGGGGAGTAACTTACAATTGGTTCGCCTCTTACTTTAAGTACAGAAAGCAGAAGGTAATTCTCCGCAATATTGAGAGTGGTAGTGATATTCAGTCCCAATGGGGCACTGTTAAGTGGGGCGTTCCCCAAGGGTCGGTGCTGGGGCCACTGCTGTTTCTTGTTTATATAAATGATATGCCTTCTAGTATTACAGGTGATTCAAAAATATTTCTGTTTGCTGATGACACCAGTTGATAGTGAAGGATCTTGTGTGTAATATTGAAACAGTATCAAATAATGTAGTTCATGAAATAAGTTCATGGCTTGTGGAAAATAATTTGATGCTAAATCACAGTAAGACTCAGTTTTTACAGTTTCTAACTCACAATTCAACAAGAACCGATATTTTGATCAGACAGAATGGGCATATTATAAGCGAGACGGAACAGTTCAAGTTCCTAGGCGTTCGGATAGATAGTAAGCTGTTGTGGAAAGCCCATGTCCAGGATCTTGTTCAGAAACTAAGTACTACTTTATTTACCATTAGAACAGTATCTGAAATAAGTGACACTTCAACACGAAAGGTAGTCTACTTTGCATATTTTCATACATTTATGTCATATGGTATTATTTTTTGGGGTAATTCTTCTGATTCAAAAAGGGTATTTTTGGCTCAAAAACGGGTTGTTCGAGCTATATGTGGTGTAAGTTCGAGAACCTCTTGTTGACCCCTATTCAATAGTCTGGGAATTCTGACATTGCCCTCACAGTATATATTTTCTTTAATATCGTTTGTTGTTAGCAATATTAGCTTATTCCCAAAAGTTAGCAGCTTTCACTCAGTTAATACTTGGCAGAAATCAAATCTGCATGTGGAATGAACTTCCTTGACTATTGCGCAGAAAGGAATGCAGTATTCTGCTGCATCCATTTTCAATAAGCTACCACAAGAACTCAAAAATCTTAGCAGTACCCCAAACACTAAAGTCCAAACTGAAGAGATTCCTCATGGCTCACTCCTTTTATTCTGTCGAGGAGCTCCTGGAAGAGCTGAAAAATTAAGCAAATTCCAGTGTTACATTGTTGATTTTCTTTATTTAAACTTACGACTTGTTGCCTGAATATGTTTCTTATATTTCATTTTATCTGTTTCTACTATTGTGTTATAATTTCATGTACTGACTCATTCCATGACCATGGAGACTTCTCGTTAATTTGGTCCCAAAAAAAACTGCTCGGGCCACCTACCATCTACTGATGGAGAAACTGTCTGTCTTCTAAAATGATCACATCACAGAGTGCTGCCAGCACGGAACTTCAATGCGAAAGTCAGCAACAGGGCTTCTTGGGGGTCCACATTGCTGTTCAACACTCAGCTGCTGCCAAGCATAGGGACAAGATCAACAGACCACACGACAACTGACACCAGGTACATCACTTGTGGGTCACCCAGGGTCATCGAAGAATCAGGAGTAGGACTGATGACACTCCAGCAGACAGTGCAAGAATCACTTTGTGCTGGGCAACAGCCGCACCTGCCAGACAGCAACCTGCCGCAACAACAAGATGCTGACATCATCTGGGCATGCAGAAGTCGAGCCGACTCGACAGATGTCAGCAAGAATCCAACATGCAGCTGAATGAGCAACAGTGGAGTGAAAGAATGACAACTTTTAAATATTGTGATGAAGTGACTAAACTCTTAATATTTTACCAACATTGTACACACTTCACTAGTTCCCAACAGCTATCGTGATTTCATGCAGAGGTGCGTGTGCTCAGCCCTGTGTAGTTCTTTGCCAAGACTTTTATTTGTGCGGTTCAATCCCGCGTCCGGCCATCCTGATTTAGGTTTTCCATAATTTCCCTAAATCACTCCAGGCAAATGCCAGGGTGGTTCCTCTGAAAGGGCACGGTCGACTTCCTTCCCCATCCTTCCCTAATCCAATGAGATCGATGACCTCGCTGTCTGGTCTCCTTCCCCAAACAACCCCCAACCCAACTTTTATTTGTGAAATCATTGTTCCTTTACAAAAGCAAGACAGAGTGTACCTTAACAAGTTCTGGTGGGAGTCAATATTTCTAGATGACTTTGTCAAAAGTTGCTAACAATACTGGGAGAAGTGAAATATATGTTTAATTACACATGCTTTACTTTTCACAGTTTCTGTAAATAGGTGTCACTTCACTTTAAGTCAGTTAGGAACTCACTCTCAAACCATTTAGTGATTACAAAAATGGATCAAACGTAGCTCTATAAAGAGAGTAAAATATAGTAATAATCTGTTCTAAACACCATGATTTCGAGAAGTATTTCCACTTTTTAGTGACTGATTTTTGTAATTTTCTTTTTTTTCCCCATGGTACATTTATGTTGCTTTCATAGTCTTCAAATTTTACAGATTTATATCAGACAAAAAACAATTTAAAATCCAGGATCAGACAATTATTTAATGAGGCTCTATACACCACTGGTCACTCAACACTGTAAGCCTATTAACTGAAATATCTCAAAACTAGTTTTCAGCAATTAGGGAATATCTGATTCATGAAGACATCTTGACCTCTCAGTATACTCAGTGATTAATATCCACCTGAGCAATTATAAGATACTCATTGTTAGCAATAACATTTTGTGTTTCAATTAACACCACTATTTATACATTCAATGGCCACATCTTAAGAGTCTTAAATTATGAAGTATCACCGGTTGGGAGCTACTATGACTAAATGAATACATCTGATTTTGTGAAGCATAATACTCTATTAGAGAAATAGCATTTTTATGGAATACATGCTTAGCATATTGCCATTTTAGTTCTCAAGAATTACACATGATATGAAAAGTTACTGCAGCTTTTCACATAATTCACACAAAGATGTCACACCATCTACATGAGGGGAAATTATAACAGACATACAGCAGGGTTCTATTATGGTGTAACTATTGTTTTCACTATATGTTAATCATCTACCATTTTATTTGGAAAGAGAAGCAAAATTAGTAGTTTTCGATTGTGGTCGAAGCATTGCTGTCAATGCAAGTAAGGATGCATTGATAGAGACAACAGTAAGTTACATTTTTAAAAATGTTTTATATAGTTAGCACAAATAGACTAATACTGATTTTTTTAAAAGACTCTCATCTCATTTTATACTGATAAAAATATCCCATCTGCAATTAATTGAAAAAAAAAAAGAACATTTAGTTTCCGCTACTTTTCTTATAAGAATAATTTAACTTAACAGACAGTGAAATTAATAAGTTAAAATATTTTGTTTAATGTCATTTATATAATATATGATGATAATTTTGGGGATGACTCATTTAACCTAACAGTATTTGTTGTGGAAAAAATATAATTATGCATGGAGATCAGACACGTAAATCTTGTAGGCATGTTTAAAGTATTAGGAATATTAATTGTAGGTACAGAGTATATTTTTTTACTCCTGAACTTTGTCAACAATTCATCCAAGTTTGTGACTAAGAGAGATTTACAAATACAAGACTAGGAAGAATATTTATCCATTCTATCACCTAGTGAATCTGACTTAAAAAAAAAAAAAGAAAAAGAAAAAAAGGGGGGGGGGGGGTGAAATACACAACCACCCAACATCCCTGTAGATATAAAAATATCTTAAGGACAGCACAAATGCTTTCAAATGCCAGTCACGGAGTTGGTATGGTGTCTTAAATGCAATACAAACCATGAATGAAAAGTATCACACTAACATGTAAGCACGCTTTTATAAATTATATTGCATGACTTCTGGTAATGCATTAATAATAAAGTGTGAATCCCTGGAGGGAAAACAACATTCTTTTCATGAGGCAACAACTGAGAAAGTTTAGAGAATTGGAATTTGAAGCTGGCTAAAGCCATCACTAAACATTTCACATAAGGATCACGAAGATAAGGTAAGAAAAATTAGAGCTTGTGTGGAGGCATATAGACATTTGTTTTTCCTTCATTCTCTTTGCAAATGGAACAAGAAAGGAAACAGCAAGTAGTGGTACAAGGTACCATCTGCCACACACCATACGGTGGCTTGTGAAGTATGTACATACACTGGTGGAAAAAGAATAAAAAAAATCTTAACACCTAAAAGGATTTGTGCAACATATACAAAAGTTGGTAGGCATATTTCTATATCTGAAAGATGATGGCTTTTCAGATTTCGCACCAGTCACATAAGAGCGAGGATGCAAATCAGGTTTGCTTTAAACATACACTGTAATGGTTGTGAGAGTTAGTTACCTCTGAGATGGGATGAGATGAGATGATAGTAGTCAAGAATGAGTTTAAGGTGACAAAGACATCATCAACACTTCACTGAGTTTGATCCAGGTCGAGAAGCTGGATGTTTCTTCCATGATACTGCAGAAAGACTTTGTATGAATGTAGCCACTGTACACGATTGCTGCCAGGGGTGGTCATGAGAATGCACAGTCGCAAGAAGACCAGGCTCCAGATGCCCATGTGACACTATTAAGAGGGAAGACCATTGTGTTCATTGCATGCCTCTGGCACATCATACCAAGTCTGCAGCAGCAAACTGAGCAACAGCTGGCACCACAGTGTCACAACAAACTATTACACATTGGTTATTTCAAGGACAGCTCTGAGCCAGATGCCCTGTAGAGTGCATTCCACTGACCCCAAACCACCACGATCCACGACTTAACTGGTGTCAAGCGAAAGCTCATTGGAGGGCAGGGTGTGGGTGTGTTCTGTTTTCTGATGAAAGCTAGAGTTCTGCCTCGATGCTAGTGATGGCCATGTGTTGGTTGGAAGGAGTCGAGTTGAGGCCTGCGACTGTCTGCATGCTGGAACCTACGCCTAGAGTTATGGTCTTGGTTGCGATTTCATATGAGAGCAGGAGCATTCTTGTGGTTACCTCACACATCCTGACTGCAAAACTGTACGTCACCCTGGTTATTCAACTTCTTGCGCTGCCATTCATGAACAGCATTCCAGGGAGTGTTTTCCAACAGGATAACACTTGCCCACATACGTCCATTGCAACCCAACATGTTCTACAGAGTGTTGACATGTTGCCTCAACCTGCTCAATCACCAGATCTGCCTTCAACTGAGCACATATGGGACATCATTGGACAACAGCCCCAGCCTTGTCCACAAACAGCATTAAACAAACATCCCTATATTGACTGACCTAGTGCAAAAAGCATGGAACTCCATCCCACAAACTGACATCCGACACCTGTGCAAAGCAATGCATGCACATTGGCATGCTTGTGTTCAATATTCTGCCAGTTACACTGGTACACAAAAGAAGTCCTCTGTCAGCAAAGAATTATCTTTTCCCGTTGTAGGTAGCCACTATTATCATTCTGCTACAACCATTTCCCAACATAAACAAATCATCATATGCACTAGCATACACAAAACTATACAGAGTTTTGTTGACTTTTATACAAATACTAACTTCAGCTCTAACCTTCAAAAATAACCTCATTTGTATGTAACAAACTCTTTGTTGTCTTAATTGTCTCCTATCCTGTACACATCATTTCCACCAGGCATCATCCCCTGAAAGTTACAACTATATGCTCTAATTTACAAACCAAACAATCACACAGGAGAATGCGCTCTTTTACAAATTTAAGGTAAAAAAGAAATAATGTATTCAATATATAGAAAATGTGTGTGTGTGCTTAGAGCAAAATAAATACATATGGTAATCATTAACTTTAACAAAAGAAGAAAGCTCTACTGATAACTTATATACGTACTGGAGCTGACTGGTTATGTATCCGTTCTAAAAAAGCAGTAACAGATGCAATAGTCATCTGCCGTGGCTCTTCTTCAGGAATGTGGTGATGGTTTGTAGTAGAATTAATAACCAACAAATGTGGGAGAGGTAGTACTGACATTGCAATTGAATTGGCCAGTTCAGGACTACCAATCCAGCCGAACTGAAAATATCTGAAATCAATTTACAGCAAAGTTAATTTAATGAAAATTAATGATAAAAAACAGGAGGGAAGTGAGAAGGAAGAGGACTCATACAGCCATCATCACACATGTAAGGTTGAAAAAATGGTTTGAATACATAACACATAATAAAAATAAAATTACATTAGAAATACATTAAAAATAGACCTGTTCTTTCGAGGCATATAAAAGACAATGTATTCTCAAGTCTTTCAAGCAAAGCACTATGGTGACATGTCAGCAACAGCAGCCAGAAGTTGAAGGAGATGCCTTGCAGTATTTTATCTGTTTGTGCTGCCAAAAAATTTGTGACTGATGTCTTCTCCTTCACCACAGTCACATAACAGGGATGCAATGGGGACCATCGGCTTATCTTCTGTCAGAAGTTAGGATTCTCCACTGGATTCATTTTGGATTGTAATCTTTGCCTTTGTATTTGGTGGTCTGTGTTCCATTTCTCTCCAATTGTTAAAATTTAAAGGATATGTAGCTGGTAATTCCAGGTCCCCCCTTCACTCAGTCATAGACAACTACTTTGGCTAGCTTGTCTGCTGTTTCACTGCCAAGTAAGTCTCAGTGTGCTTTTACACAGCACATGGTAAATTTCTGATCCCTATTTCTTATCTGTAACATCAGAGTCATGATGTCAAATGGCATTGGACGGTTGTATGTTCCACTGTGCAGATCTCTTAATAGTCCAGTGCTGACCTGGAATCAGAAAGGACAACAAACTCAGAACCAAAGTGCTTCTCAGCATATTGAAAGGCTTGAAGAATGCCAAAAGATTAGCCTTCATTATCATGAGTTCCTTGAATTTCATTCCAATATGACAGCTGCAATCCCAGTAAGCACAACGACATTCCTCTTTATTCTTCAAAGCAGCAGTATATGGTCAAAACATGTTTCGCCAAAATGCAATTATTTGAAAAGCCACAGAAAAAAGGACAGGTCAATCACAACTTGTGCTTCCAATACACAGATACAGGCGTCTGCTTCAAAACAGAATAATTCTTGTGAGCAAATGCTTCATTTGAGAAATGGGTGTCCATGTGTGGAGCAACAAGACGATGAAGACACTTAGTGATCCAGTGTCCGGACATACAGCATGACTCCACTAAGGTACAGATGTCTTACAATATCTGATCTTACGTGAACAGTAACAGTGTGAATAAAACTTTCACATTTGGGTAGTCAAAACAAAGATGTAGGGGATGCTCATTTGCTTCAACTAAGAGAGTGGTAGTCAGTGTTGACAGGCACAATCTAAACACTTTGTGCTGGCATTTGTCTAATTGTTTTAGACACATCCAGAGCTGACCCAAAACAATGACAAACATAATCCATTTAAGGACATACCGAAGTACAATACAGTCTATTGCAATTTATGTAATTTTCTTCCAAAGCATGCCTTCTGTACAGTTTTGATGCTTCCCTTCTTTCCAGCAATGCATTATTGGATTCCTCATCCATCAAACTGGTAATGTTTTTCATTTTTGGAACAAAATGTTTATTTTGTGGAACATATACTGTTGCAGCTTCCTCAGTAAGTTTTTTAGTAAACTGCAGGAGTATCCACGGAAAAGTCCCAGAATTAGTATTGCTTACTGAAGGTTATAATGCGCAGATAGTATTGGGAACGGAAAGCTGGTTGAAACCAGCTGTCAATGACAACGAAATCGTCAGTTCAGATTGGAATGTTTATCATAGGATAAATTAGTCGCCAATGGTGGCGGTGTGTTCATTGCAGTAAAAAATTCGATAAAATCTACAGAGGTTACCACAGATTCCAAATGTGAATTGATCTGGGTGGAACTGAGTATCAAAGAATGGTCAAAAATGGTGATCGGATGCTTTCACAGACCACCTAGGTCAAGATCTGTAGTTCTAGAGTGCTTCAGACAGAAAGTGCAGAACATCAGTAATTTTCCGGATCATGCCATTGTAATAGGGTGTGACTTCAACTTGTCAGGTATAGACTGTGAGTGTTATGCCATCAAAACTGGTACCAGAGACAGGGATTCGTGTGGCATTGCTGTGGATGTCTTGTCCGAAAATTACCTTGAGCAGATAGTTGGAGAACCAACTCAAGATGGCAACATCTTAGACCACCTGGCAACAGACCTGAACTTATCGAAGCAGTTAACGTAGAGGAAGGTATCAGTGATCATAAGGCTGTGACAGCATCTATGATGACGGGTCCTACAAGGAATGTTAAGAAAGGTAGGAAGATATAATTTCTCAGCAAGGGTGACAGGATACAAATTTCAAAATATCTCAGCAGTCAGCATAAAATATTCGGTGATGAGGAAGAAGATGGGGAGAGCAATTGGAAAAAATTCAAAGGCACTGTTTAATATGCCCTAGGCAAGTGCGTTCCATGTAAGGTTTTAAGGGATGGGAAAGATCTCCCATGGTTTAATAGTCATGTTAGAATAGGACCACATAAACAAAGAGCACTTCATATCAGATTCAGAAGAAGTAATAACCTAGCTGACAAACAAAAGCTGAACGAAGCGAAAATGAGCATAAGGAGAGCAATGAAAGAAGTGTTCAATGATTTTGAAAGCAAGACGTCATCAACTGACCTGAGTCAAAATCCTAAGAGATTTTGGTCGTACATAAAATCAGTAAGTGGGTCAATTATCATCTATTCATTCTCCCAGCGACCACGCTGGCACCGAAGCAGAAGATAACAGAGAAGACCGAAATACTGAATTCGGTATTCCGAAGTTGTTTCACTGCAAAAGATGGTAACACTACCTTCCTTTTAATTGTCTTAGGAATGTTGAAATGGCAGATACTGAGATAACTCATCATAGAATTGAAATGAAGCTACAATCGCTTAGTAGTGGAAAGGCATCAGGACCAGATGCACTGAAGCTCAAATAGTTATAGGCATAGAAAGCTGGCTAAAGCCGGAAATAAGTTCAGCCAAAATTTTCTCAAATGATCTAACAGTGTTCAGAAAGGATAGATTAAATAAATTGGCAGTGGAGTATTTATTGCTGTTAGAAGTGGTTTACCTTGTAGTGAAATTGAAGTAGATAGTTCCTGTGAAATAGTATGGGTAGAGGTTATATTTGACAATCGGACTAAACTATTAATTGGATCTTTTTACCAACCCCCGACTCAGAAGATATAGTTGCTGAAGAGTTCAAAGAAAACTTTAGTCTCATTTCAAATAGGTACCTCACTCATATAGTTATAGTCACTGGTGACTTCAATCTACCCTCAATATGCTGGAAAAATTATACGTTTAAAGCCGGCGGCATAAAACATCATCCGAAATTGCGCACTGAATGCTTTCTCAGAAAGTTATTTTGAACAATTAGTTCATCAGCCCACTCGAAGTGTAAATGGTTGCGAAAGCATACTTGACCTCTTAGCAACAAATAATCCTGGACAAATAGGGAGTATCATGATGAATACAGGGATTAGTGACCACAAGGCAGTTGCTGGTAGGCTGAATACCGTAACACCTACAACTATCAAAAAGAAATGTGAAGTACATCTATTTAAAAAAGCTGATAAAAATGCTCTTATTGTCTTCTTAAGAGAGAGTCTCTAGTCCTTCCGATCTGATCACGCAAGCGTAAAAAAGATGTGGAATAATTTCAACAGTGATTGAGAGATATATACCACATAAATTAGTGAGTGGTGGCACTGATCACCCATAGTACACAAAAAGGGTCAGATTGCAGACAATGGGGGGGAGGGGGGGGGGGGAGCCAAATTTAAAAGAAGGCAAAATCCCCAAGATTAGCAAAGTTTTGCAGTTGTTTGAAATATAGTGCGTACTTCAATGCTAGATGCTTTTAATAATTTCCACAACGAAACTATATCTCGAAATCTGGCAGAAAACCCAAATAGATTCTGGTCATACATAAAGCACACCAGTGGGAAGACACAATCAATACCTTCACTGCGCAACAACAGTGAAGTCATTGATGACAGTGCCACTAAAGCAGAGCTATAAAACACAGTTTTCCAAAATTTCTTCACCCAAGAAGACAAAGTAAATATTTTTGAATTCAAATCAACAACAGCCAAGATCAGAAATATAGAAGGAAAGCAGCTTAAATCACTTAATAAAGGCAAGGTCTGGTCCAGATTGTATACCAGTCAGTTTCCTTTCAGAGTATGCTGATACAATAGCTCCATATTTAGCAATTACATACAACCGCTCGCTCACAGAAAGCTCCATACCTAAAGACTGGAAAATTGCTCAAGTCACACCAATACCCAAAAAGGGAAATAGGAGTAATCCTTTGAATTACAAGCCCATATCACTAATGTTTAATGCAGTAGTGTTTTGGAACACATACTGTGTTCGAACATTGTCTATTACCTCGAAGAAAATGATTTATTGACACACAATCAGCACGGATTCAGAAAACACCATTCTCGTGAAACACAATAGCTCTTATACTCATGAAGTAATGAATGCTATCGGCAGGGGATGTCAAACTGATTCGATATTTTTAGATTTCCGGAAGGGTTGACACTGTTCCTCACAAGTGTCTTCTAACAAAACTGCATGCCTATGGAATATCGCCTATGGAATATTGCCTCAGTTGTGTGACTGGATTCACGATTTCCTGTTGGAAAGGTCACAGTTCTTAGTAATAGACGGAAAGTCACCGAGTAAAACAGAAGTAATATCTAACATTCCCCAAGGAAGTGTTATAGGCCTCTATTGTTTCTGATCTGTATTAACGTCATAGGAGTCAATGTGAGTAGCATCAGGTCTACTAAAGAGGCTGCTTACACCATGCCTGTCCACCCTGTTCTGGAGTATTGCTGTGCAGTATCCGCATCACGTGGGACTGACAGATGGCATCGAAAAAGTTCACAGAAGGGTGGCTCGTTTTGTACTATTGCCAAAAAGGGGAGATAGTCCCACTGACATGATACGTGAATTCGAGTGGCAAACATTAAAAAAAAGTTGTTTTTTGCTGCAACGGGATCTTCTCATGAAATTTCAATCACCAGTCTTTTACTCCGATTGCAAAAACATTCTGTTGGCACCCACATACAGAGGGAGAAATTATCATCAAGATAAGAGAAATCAGGGCTTGTACAGAAAAATTTAAGTGCTCGTTTTTCCCGCGTGCCATTCAAGAGTGGAACGGCAGAGAGACAGCTTGAAGGTGGTTCATTGAACCCTCTGCCAGGCACTTTATTGTGAATTGCAGAGTAATCACGTAGATGTAGATACCTATAACATTCTATAAAGATTATGCAAAAGAACTTGCTCCCCTTATATCAGTAATTTATCATAGATCGCTTGAGCAACAAAAGGTACCTAACAATTGGAAAAAAGCGCAGGTCATTCTCGTTTTTAAGAAAGGCCATTAGGCAGATCCACACAATTTTAGACCTGTATCATTGATGTCAATCTGTTGTAGAATTATGGAACATGTTTTATGCTCAAGGATTATGATGTTTTTGGAAAATGAACATATCCTCTACAAAAAACAACATGGATTTGGCAAACAGAGATCCTGCAAAACTCAGTTCACTCTGTTCCTCCATGAGATCCACAGTGCAGTGGACAATAGCACTCAGGTTGATGCCACGTTCCTTGATTTCAGTAAGGCATTTGACGCTGTCCCGCATTGCCGTTTAATGAAAAAAGTATGAGCCTATGGAGTATCGGAGCACACTTGTGATTGGATTCACAACTTCCTTGCAGATAGAACTCAACATGTCACTCTTAATGGAACTAGATTGACAGATGTAAAGGTAATATCTGGAGTACCACAAGGAAGTGTGATACGACCATTGGTGTTTACAATATATATATAAATGATCTAGTAGAATTTTTTTCTAGTAGAATATTTTTCCTAGATATATTTTTCCTACGTGGAATGTTTCCCTCTATTATGATCTAGTAGAAAGCATCACATGCTCTTTAAGGCTATTTGTAGATGATGCAGTTGTCTATACCAAAGTAGCAACACCAGAAGATAGTAAGAATTTGCAGAATGACCTGCAGAGAATTGATGAATGGTGCAGGCCCTGACAGTTGACCCTGAACGTAAATAAATGTAACATATTGCACATACATAGGAAAAGAAATCCACTACTGAGCAGCTACACTATTGATGACAAACAGCTGAAGACAGCGTCTGCCATAAAATATCTAGGTGTAACTATCCAGAGCGACCTTCAGTGGAATGACCACATAAAACAGATAGTGGGAAAAGCACACACAAGACTAAGACTTATCAGAAGAATCGTAAGGAAATTTAACTCATCCATGAAAGAAGTGGCTTATAAAGTGCTTGTTCGCCCGCTTCTTGAGTAATGTTCATCTATCTGGGACCCCTATCAGGTAGGACTGATAGAGGAGAGCGGCGTGTTTCATCTTGGGATCGTTTAGCTGGTGAGAGGGCGTTACAGAGATGCTATACAAACTCCACTGGCAGACATTACAAGAGAGTCGTTGCGCGTCACGAAGAGATTTACTATTGAAATTTCCGGATAGCACTTTTCAGGAGGCGTGGAACAACATATTACTTCCCCCCCCCCCCCCCCCCCCCCCACACACACACACACACACACACACACACACACACACACACACACACACCTCGCGTATTGACCACAAGGAGAAAATTCAAGAAATTAGAACCAATACAGAGGCTTACTGACAATCGTTCTTCCCAAGCACTATTCATGAGTGGAACAGGGTTGGAGGGACCAGACAATGGTACTGAAAGTACCCTCCACCACACACCATTAGGTGGCTTGCGGAGTATGATGTAGATGTAGATGTAGATGCAGTATAAGCAACAAAACTCGCATAGTCTGTTCCTGTTTCTACACATGCTGAAAACATATGCATCTTATCTGAAAGTGTTGTAGTGTACTTGTTCCAGCATAGTTTCCAAATGCTCCTCTTATAGGATGACCAAATGATGCACGTATCACCCCTCCACTACATCTGAGAATGGTGGGTAGATGATCAGACCAGAGGGGTTTCTTTTACTACATCCATTGAGGAGTCTAATGTTAAACTCAGGGACATCAAACATATACCTACAGCACTCAATCATTGGCTTGGTTCACTTATCATTAGTGGACACTCATTTTAAATGATTAAATGACATTGTTGACAATCTCAGTTATTTTTCTGACGATTTTTTCTTGGTCTGGGCCCCAATCAGGGTGAACAGCATTAAAATCAACTAATATTATCTTTGGAACCACTATCAAATTAAACAATATACTCAGTTGTTGTTTATGACATGCTTCCTTTGCAATATGTAAATCGACATTTCGTTTATTTCATTCCTGTTCATATACATTGTAGCTGCAGCAGCTTGAAGTGGTATTTCTTAACTGTCATCTCCTTGAATTTTATACAGGATTCCCTTTCTTGTAAGAAGTGGACTCTTCTCTTTATCATCATCATCTGTCGGCTTGAATTGCATCAAAGCCAGGACACAGATTCATTTGGCAGCAACCACACATGTTTCAGGTATCACACATAATGAAATGTGGTTGGAGCATAAAATATGTAGGAGGCTGTGTTTGTTACATATAATAGAATGAGCATTCCAGTGCATTACATTCTCAACGTATCCTGTCACTGTTGGATCCAGACTTAGTGGCAATTCTGTGATGAATTCCATTACTGTAGCTATCCTGCAAGTGCACCATCCTTTAGTCCTATTATAATTATTATCACATTGTACGTTGCTTTGATTAAGCCATACTGAACAATTAGGTGCTCGTGACATGTTACTGAATGTGCACTTTCCTGTGCATTTCTCTGTTGCACTTTCTATGCCCTATTTGGTTCATTATTGCTTCTGTAGCTGTTAAAAATGTGACGCCTTTCACTGGTATATACAGTTGTACATTTGTACAACTTGGGGTGTCTGTTGAAGCAGCTGACTTGAGAAGGAATTATTCCTTTCATTTAGTGATTTTATGGCATTTGGATGTATCAGGTGAACTAGCCATACTTAGCTGCAAGTATACAAATGTCTGGGAGGGTGCCAAGCTTTTTGTGACTGAGACTGCCTACATTACAAAATTTATTTGTGAGGCTGCTTGCTGGCATGTTATGCTTTCTATTGCCATGTACTGTTTAATTTTCCTCTGTCGAAAGTACTCTGGAGACACTTTAAAATTAGACAGATGCCCTACTGATCAGTGAACACAAGAGGAAGGTGTGTGCTTCTCACACTCATTAATATCTTTCAGGAGTAAGCACAATGTTTCATATTACAACTGTGTTTACTAGAGTCACTACACAATAGCCAATTAGAGCACTGCAAAACAGGTCTCGCGTATCGTTCAATATAACAGTGCACACTATGTATACACACAAAGTTGGACCATTTCTGTGGTTTGAAGCTTACAAGACATGCTGTCCACGGCATTTCCTTAATCTGTCCATTTTCCTGGACTTTCCTCGTATGCTGTTTGACAGAGTACCAGATGACAACCATATTTCTTCTAGTGACAATTCAGTTATTATTCTCAGTTTTATCTTAAAGAATGTTGTTCTATATGTTTCAAGGCAATCATGTGCAAAAACAACATATAATTAGAAGCTACTGCTGCATGATTTGATTTTGACACAGTTATGGCCAGACTAAGTAATTTGCATAGCACCATTAGAGATCTGTACATCCAGCTTATACAAGTGTATCAGCTCCCTATATTTGTGGATGTAATCTCCCAATGCTTCTTCCTTTATGTACACTTTCAATGAATACAATGTAACGGTCAACATTATATTGCTGATTTTCAGAGATGGATGTAACCATCTCTGTGCTTGCTGTGAAGCTGCCTCAGAACCACCTGTCATACATGGAAAGTTTATCAACCTGGTAGAGCAGCTGCAATCCCCCCCCCTCTCTCCCCTCCCCAATGCCATTTCACAGATGGATTGGTGACAGGTACCTCTTGATTATCTGCTAGGTTGACTTCACTGATGGTTTCATCAATATGGCCTATGTCAGTGTATATGATATGATGAGCACTAAATACAGCATTGGAAACGCCATGTGGCACCACTGAAAAACCATTCCTAGTGGTCAGTGGTACCGCACCTTCACTGTACTGGCCACCACCCAACCTGCACCCATGGCAGGACACACACTCGAAAAATGGCTAACACACTGTTGTCGACAGGAAATTGATTTCCTGTGTATATATACAAAACAAAGATGCTGTAACTTACTAAGCACTGGTGTGTTGATAGACACAATGAAAAACACACAGCTTTTATATATCCCATGTGAAATGTTTCCCTCTACTACACACACACACACACACACACACACACACACACACACACACGTTGTTACAGAAGTGTATTCTAACTACTCATTAAGGAATGTAAGTCCCCTCCACTGTCAGAGTACAGAATGTCACTAGGGGATGTGAAGTTGTTGCATGGTGATGTGCACAATGGGTCTCCACACTATCTGTCAGTCAATGTTAGGGCTGCAGTTTGCAAAACCTAAAATGTCTGCTGCAACTTATAAATTTAAGATCAGAGTATGAGATGGCTGCTCTACACAAGTTGCACCTTCCTGCTGCAAGTACTCATCCACCAGGCCAGCCCTCCTGTGGGGTCAAGCATTATCATCTACACATGTAACAAAGGGCTTCAAGGACCACAAATAAGGAACTCATGCTGTAGCATGATGACAACCCTGCAGACTAAAGTTATATTTCTATCAGTAGTATATCTAGCAGCACAAATGCTCCTGATGTCAAGCTGCTCCAAACAAAAACATTGGTGCTGCTTCAACAACCTCTTTCGATTACATTAGCATGGTTTGAACATGTCCCAGGGATGGAATGAAGCACTATCCAGGCTAAACTGTGTCTCATCTGTGAACAGGAAACTTCCCTAATGTTCCTGAGTCCTTCACAGTAGGCCAGACATCACACTGACCACATCCACCATAGCTCTTTGTGTGAAGGGAATGCACCTTGCAAGTAACCAAGCATACACAGCAATTTTTCCAAGCTGATGAGAGATGTCTGACCCAGAGACAGCCACCAGTCTGCCGCACAGGTTGCATCCCTTAAGGCACTTACTCCAATGCAACAATCATGACACTTGTTTCTAGTATGTGGTCAGCCTTGGCACTGCTCCCTTTGAGACACTTTTCTCCCCAAGTATGAAATGATGTTATATGCAGCAGCATTCTACTTCCCATTCTGAACCAACTTTGGCCGTCCTCTAGTTAGGCAATGATCTGCCATGTTTCGACATACAAATGAATTTGCTGTATCATAATACTTCTGTATAACTATTGTATCCTGTGTGGACATAACATCCACTCTGAACCACTGCATACAAGAGCTCTGCCTACACCAGTGGTTTTTGGCACAGCAAGTGGTCCAATTCTGAACTTCCTTGTGTTTTAGATGTTTGCATCTTTGTACAGTTTAGCTTGTACTGTGTACCATGAGACACCTTTTTATCTTAAAGATCCATTAACTTATATCAATAAGTTTCCAACAAATGCATGCATGGACATACACACATACGTAGCTACATATGTATGCCTGTATGTACACTGAAGTGCCAAAGAAACTGGAATAGACATGAATATTCAAATACAGAGATATGTGAACAGACAGAATATGGCACTGCAGTCAGTAACATCTATATAAGGCAACACATGTTGTTAGATCGGTTACTGCTGCTACAATGGCAGGTTGTCAAGATTTAAGTGAGTCTAAACATGGTGTTATAGTTTGGGCACAAGTGATGGGACATAGCATCTCCGAGGTAGTGATGAAATGGGGATTTTTCCCTTATGCCCATTTCATGAGTGTGCCATGACTATCAGGAATCTGGTAAAACATCAAATCTCAAATCTCAGACATTGCTGTGGCCGTAAAAAGATACTGCACGAACGGGACCAACAATGACTGAAGAGAATTGCTCAGCATGACAGAAGTGCAAACCTTTCGCAAATTGCTGCAGATTTCGATGCTGGGACATCAACAAATGTCAGTGTGTAAACCATTCAACAAAACATCATCGATATAGGCTTTCGGAGCCAAAGGCCCACTCGTGTACCCTGATGACTGCACAACACAAAGCTTTACGTCTCGCCTGGGCTTGTCAACACCGACACTGTTCTGTTGATGACTGGAAGCATGTTGCCTTGTCGGACGAGTCTCATTTCAAATTGAATTGAGCAGATGGACATTTACAGGTATGGAGATATCATCATGAGTCCATGGACCTTGCATGTCAGCAGGGGACTGTTGACCTGGTGGAGGCTCTGTAATGGTGTGGAGTGTCTGCAGTTGGTGTGACATGGGACCCCTGATACATCTAGATGTGACTAACAGGTGACATGTACATAAGCATCCTGTCTGATCACCTGCAACCATTCATGTCCATTGTGCATTCCGACGGACTTGGGCAATTCCAGCTGGACAACGCAACACGACATATCCAGAATTGCTACAGAGTGGCTCCAGGAACACACTTCTGAATTTAAACACTTCCACTGCCCACCAAACTCCACAGACATGAATGTTACTGAGCATATGCCTTGGAATGTGCTGTTCAGAAGAGATCTCCCTCCGCTGTGTACTCTTATGGATTTATGGACAGTCCTGCAGGATTCATGGTGTCAATTCCATCCAGCACTACTTCAGACATTAGTCAAGTCCATGCCAGTACATATGAATAAGAGTATGGTGTATTTTTTTACTCTTATTTGGTTTGTACACCTGAGCATTCAAGGGAGATGGTTAGCACTGACACACCCTTGTTTCAGTTTACAGCACTGTTGAGCTGGCCATCAATGGGGTGGGCGAGTTAACAGTTTTTGTAGTGCAAAGAAGAGTTTCACGGGATTGATATAACTGTATGGCTGTGTCAATTTTAATCAGTAGCAGTTGATGCTCTGGCCATGTATAAATGATTCATTTATGAATAGTGAAGTTATTGCACAAGCATATTAACAAAGGAATGTCACATGTGGAAATTTAATTGTCAGAAAATATATTTGATAATTTATATGTATATCAGTACTATGTGCAATCGTGCCAAATCCAACCACTGTTAAGCAAAATGTTAATTGGTGAGACAGACTATTCTAATGACGAGTGTAATATTGCTTGTTTTGAAAATGGAACACTGGCAAAGGGAATCCACCACAGGTTGCTGTCACACAGAGTCAAAACTTCACTTGGTAAAAGAAGGTTGAAAATAAAGGGAAAACTTATTTTGTTTTAGGTGCCAACACTCAATAGTTTCTGAGAAAATGAGGAAATTTTGATGCTGCTTCACCAGTTGGCATCCACAGCATTAAAGCAAGCAATTCAGCAGCATAGTGGCCAAGAGCGCAGTTTTGAATTTTTTCGTTATATATTCACACCCAATCTTACTTTTTTTTTCCTTTTATCATCATGGAAGTAAAGGGAGGGCCAGAAGGCAGAGTAGGATTTGACACATATATATCTTGTTTGCTAACAGTTCTGTTGCTTCTGCTACAGGTGCATATCATAACTGATGCCTTGGAGATTGTGCAGATAAATTACACCAAGGAAGAATGGCTAAAAATAGTGGAATTTTATTTTCAGAACAACAGGTTTATTATTCTATAATGTAACTGGATAGATAAAAAAAAGCTACTCACCAAGCAGCAGTAGGAGAATGCATACAGAAAAGGTTAAATTTGTACAAGCTTTCAGAGCCAGTGGCTCCTTCTTCTGGCAGAAGAATTGAAGGGGAAGAAAGAGGGGTACAGCCATGACCTCAGTGCCTGTTTCACCACCTGGATTCTTCCCCCAAATACCAGTTCCTCGGAACTCCACAGGTGGAAACTAGCACTACAACATGTCTTTGGTTCTCGCCATCCACCTGGCCTTAATTTACATGAATTCCTTCCATATCAGCATTTCTTCCCAGTAACTAGTTCTTTCTTCACTCCATTTTACTTTTCTACATCTTTCATTCTCTAACCCTTCTACTATTCGCCACCACCCTCCCACCTCTGTTACATACAATGCACTTAGCTTTTCACTCGTATTAATCTGTGCACGATGTTTTAGTAGAAATCTCTGTCTTGCATATTACTCTGTCTTACCTAGTGAAGAACCAGAAACATCAATAAGGAGACGTTCTAGGGAATTAGGGATGCCCTAAAAAACTTAAGGAGAATTTTAAAACATGATTTAGCAATGTTTCCATGCAAAATACAGTTAGTGCAGGAACTGAGGCCTGTGCACCACAAACTGCACCGAAATTTTGCAATTTGCACTCAAGAATTACCCAGAGGAACCAATGAATTTATTTGTCAACTTACCATGGCAGACGAAGCTCATTTCCATTCGAATTGCTTCATCAATAAATAGAAGTGTTGGTTCTGGGGTAAAGCAAACCCAAAGATAATTCATCAGTGCCAACTACAGCGTATAATGTGTACAGATTGGTGTGGGGTGCCTTGCACAAAGTTATCGGGCCTTCCTTCTTCAAAACTGATAATGGTGACAGTTTGTCAATTATTGGTGAGCTACATCGGGATGTGATTGATAAATTTTGATGCCCTGCAGTAGAAAATCATCCTGAAATGTGGTTTCAGCAGGATGGGGCAACCTACCATAGGCCAGAGCCACAATGAACCTTCTGAGGCAACTGTTCAGTGAACAGATTATTTCAAGAAATTCCCATGTCAACTAGCTGCCATGATCCCCTGACCTTATGGCCCTGGGGATATCTTAATGAATGTGTGTACATGAACAAACTGCTTACACTTCAGTGGCTCAAGGGGAATATCCATGCAAAATTCAAGCATTAATCCCTCAGATCTTAATCACTGTAGTGAATAATGCAATCGAAAGAGCACAACTTTGTGAAGCTGCAAATGGAGGTCATTTGAAGGAAGTTGTCATCCATACACAATCTCCACATGTTAAACATTGACTGAATGGAATATCAATAAAACTTGTTCACAACTAACCAAGCTATTTACATGTTAAATCCAACCCTGCATTCTGTCTTACCCTGTAAGTTACACCAATGACAGCAACATTTTTGAGACATCAAGAAATACAATAGAATTATTGAGAAAAAAGAAAGCATTTCAAATCTTATCAAAATTTGATTTTATCATCATATATCTTATATAACCCTGTATGAAAAACATATAAACTCTATTATTTCAAATTCTGCATGGTGATATCCACTATCTTAAAAAACATCTATAGAAACTGAAAGCACCACAACCAATTTGGAAAAAAATACATCACAGTCACATACTATAGTTTCAAATGCTAAATGCCTATCAATCAGGCGACAATTTCATGGCAAATAAGCATATCAAAGTAGTTTCTCAACAGCTGGATCCTACAGTTGGTAACAGACCTAGGTGTTTATTTTATTAACTGCATTGCTTCTACATGTGATTTACATTTGTTTGCTATGTAAGGAGAATAAGGCCCTTCTGCGGTTCTTCAGCTATCGGTAAAAGTATACATCACAGGGATGAAAGAACAGCGTACACTTTGGCGTAATTACTTTAAATTAAGACATCGCTATTCTGATTTTATTGCTGACCAGGCCATCACGTAAGGAGCTATAGCTTTGTCCATCCCATGAGCCAAGAATGTACAGAAACAGCTCCATTTTTACATAAGCTCACAAAACTTTGTTGAAAGTTTGATGAAAAGTATCTTTTGTGAGTTTTCCAGATGTTGTGGCTGTTGCATACCCATTATGATGCCATTCCATTGGATGATTTATGTCTCACTGGACTGGAGGACTAAATTTGCCACTGACTTCTTGGAGACAAACAAAAACTGTTAGTAACAGTTGTTCAGAAAGTGTTAATACTTATCAAGTGTACAAGATCAAAAGTACAAATAACCATCACACAGGAGGATCCAAGCGACAAGTGGAGGATAGACTCAAGATAAATATAAAATGATTTATTCTTAGGCACTTGATCATTTTACAAAACATTGGGCATATGGTTACAACATGAGTTTGTGGCTGTGGGCAACAGCTGCAGCAGCTTCATTGCAGTCAAAGTTTTGAATTCAGAGTCTCAAACACTCGTTGCAATTCAAATGTCATCAAATATATCAGCACCAAAGACAAGTGTATGCTTGAAAAATTATTGCAAACAGCAAGATACTTTCAACTTCAAATTTCCACCATAATTTCTGAATTCAACCTGATTTTGTTACAAGTACAGATCAAGCAAAATGTATCGCATCTCTAGTATGCAAATGTTATTGTTCTCGGCTGAGAAAGCTACAGAAATAATTGACGGCCAATGGAAGAAGAAATCCATTGTCAGCTCTTTGACACATTTTGTGACCTTACATAAAAATGGAGCCATTACTATAAATTACAGACTCGTGGGGTGTGCAACACTATATCTCCTTACAAAGGTCTGATTCTCGATGAAAGTGGAATATCAACATGTTCATTAAAAGTAGTTCCACCAAAGTGTATGCCATTCTGTCAGGCCTATACCATATAGTGTTACTGACAGGTGAAGAATGCCTTGTTCTCATTGCACAGCCAACAGAAATTAATAAAATATGCCCCTAGAACCATAATCTATTGCAGCTCCATCTGTCAAGTAAATGGTTTGACACATTTACTCTGCTACGAAATTATTGTCAGACTGCAAGATATTTAACAATGTCAATGAAGTTGCTTTTTCTAATGACTTTCATCTTGCTCATGGTGGTTTGATTTTTAATGCTCTGAATGTTTTTATGATAGATGTTACCACGGGCAATACACACTCTCTCTCTCTCTCTCTCTCTCTCTCTCTCTCTCTCTCTCTCTCACACACACACACACACACACACACACACACACACACACACACAAATTGATATACTGGAATGTGTGTGTTTTTCATTTTCAATTAATGTTAGTTACATAAGGTTATACAAGATTTGTGACGATAAAACATAATTTTAATAACATTTTAAATGTTTATTTCTTCTGTAAATAATTCCATTGCATTTCTTGGTATCACATGTCACACCATACCAATATCACTGGTGTCACATTCTGCCATGCCAACAAAAGAAAAAAATAATTAAATAAGAATGGATTTGAACATTGAGCACAAAGGCTACAAACTTGCTTGGTATAACAGTACACATACAAAGTGACCCAGCAGCATCAAAACTTTGTTATTTTCTCAGAAACTATTGAGTGTTGACACTTAAGACAAATGATGTTCCCTTTTATTTTTGCCCTTCTGCCAACAAGAGAAGTTTTGACTGTGTCAAAAATGACCAATGTGGGTTCCCTTTGAAAGTAAAGCAGTGGCTTGTTTGGGAATGAATGTGAAAAACTGTGAATAGCGATGTAAATAAGAGTAGAACTTTTTTGGGGTGTATGAACTTCACCAACAATATGAGCAGTGTATTTAGACTTTTATGTTCTCTCATTTAAAGGATCCTCACCATTTAAGCAAAAACTGACATACTTTATTGCAGACATATTCTTGAAATAAATTAGGACTACAGTGCACTTCTTTCAGTAAATGCACATGTGAGCTGATTGAAAGCTACTCCCTCCTCCCTTAGTTAACGTGACTGATGCCTTCCCTAAATGATTACCCATAGTAATAAGAAATAAAAGGAGACGAGGAAGACACACAACAGTGTATAAGCACATAACATGACATAAAAATTAATTTTTGGGTTCAGTGCCTCAATATGTAGAAACAGAATGTTTATAGGATAGCTCTGTCTGTCTGTCTGTCCATCCATCCATCTGAATATTTAGAGCCCTTTTCCTCAGGAACGGGTAGACACGAAGTTCAAGTTTATTTCACATACTAAGGTCTATGGTCTCTTGCCAATGTAAAAAATTTGAGCTTCTAAGTCAATGCGATCCAAAGATTCGGACACCTGGGTCACGTATTTTTATACTTGCAAACTCCCTCACCAAAACCTATACGAAACATCCTGTAGACGTAGAATCATGAAATTTGACAAGAAGCAAAGTTTCATAGTACAAGTAAAGAACAAAAATGTGAAAATTGTTAAATTGTAAAAAAATATTTTTTGCTATTACAACGTAAATTGTGTTCATCATCCATTAAAAGCATGATAGAGGAACATTACAGCAAGCAAACACAAAATGTAATTTGTATTCATGTTTTAGAAAGTAAATAATATTTCATTAAATCTTCTATATGAACTTAAGTCCCTTGCTTGCTGCTTCCTTTATATCCAGGTTAGTCTGAGGAGCTAAAGATTTTGATACAGTCTTTGAATTCCCATGTTTTTGAATGCCAGTATCTGTATCAAATACAAGCAAAAATTGTTGAGGGTCTAGACACACACACACACACACACACACACACAGTCTGTCTGTCTGTCTATGTTTAACTGACCACAAACCACAATGTGGGGCACTCAACTTTAAACTCAAGCTATAAAACTGTGACCTATAACTGGGCAGTGATAACATGTGTAATAGAATCAATGTTTGATATGTCTCACTAAAGCACTCCACACTATTCACGTAGACATACATAAGCAACACAAAGCAGAAGCAAAAAAATATTTTTCTAATAAGCTGGTATGAAACAAGTTCTGAAACAAGCAACTGGGTGTGAAAATGTCACTTGCAGAATATTTCAGTGACACAGCTCATCGTCGTCATAATACTCTGCTGAAGAGATTGAGATGTACTTACACAAAGTGTAAACAATGACTGTTTACAACAAATCACAGTGGTTTTGGGGAAGTTAAAATGAATGATATGATATGACAACTGTGATCTATCAAACTGGTAAAAAATTTCAATTTGACCTACAAAACCATGTAAGCATTCCATACGAAATTTTCAATATCCTCTCATTTTCTTACACCACTGTTTTCATCAGTCAATACGTGAGCATTATTAATTTAAACTTTCCTATGAGGGTAATGAAACATAAAAAATTGTAAATGTTATGCAAAAACTAATTATATTGAAAATTCATCTTCACCTTATCTCTCAGAATCATAGCAGTTTCATAGTATGAAGACTGGAAACCAAATGATTTAACTGTTAATTTTATGCTGTTAACATTCACGTAAGTGCAAAAGCAAGGGGTTTTTATACTGAAGGACAAATTTAGCCAAAATCTTGCTTGGTATGGATACACTTGTCTACACCCTGTACCGATTGCAGATGCTTCCTTGCAGTATTTCCATTACTTTCTCTGCTCCAATTCATGCAAAACTCTGTCTTATGTAATCTGGTTCCTTTACATGCACTGGAAGACTTAAAGTTCTGCACTAAGTTTGGACCTTGTAACACAAGGCATACACACAAGTTATCAATGTTTTAGGTTTAATTCGATTGCAAGGAAATAATTTCTGAAAAAGAGGAATCTGTTAACATTTAATACCAATTTAAGTGTTAGGAAATCTTTTCTGATAGTATTTGTCTGAAGTGTATCCTTGTATGGAAGTGAAACGAGGACGATAAGCATTTCAGACAAGAAGAGAATAGAAGCTTTAGAAGTAAGTTGTGCTCACAGAATCACCCATTTGGTAATGGAGAGAAGAGTGAGTGATAAAAATTGCAGAGGGAGACCAAGGCTTGAATACGTAGTAAGCACATTGTACTGGGTGGAGCTCGCAGTAGTTACTTGGAGTTGAAGAGTGTTGCACAGGTTAGACTAGCAAGGAGAGCTGCATCAAACCAGTCTTCCAACTGAAGACCACAACAATAACAATGACAAAGACAATACCAACACCACTTAACCACAAGATGTGATCATGAAAATACGATAGGAGGCTAAAGAATGATAGTTAAGGAAGATCCCTAAGTTATGGACGCTGGCAGGGTATAGCAAGAGAACAGAGGGCACAAATGAAGCACCATTCCAATATGAGCATTCACAAATGCAGATACAAAAGATGCTGCCCGAGATGCAGTTAGGCTTTGTGAATATACTGAAGTCACTACGTATATCCAACATCCCATAATTTTTGAAGACCTTGGCTCAATTTAAACATCTGTACAATTCTTGGATCAATAATTGTGAGCCAATTATCACCATGTGTGAGTAGATTGTGTAATGGAACAATGTTTAAAGAAGGTAGCACTGTTCAAGTCTCAATAATAATATTTTCTGATCATTAATTTCTCTTTTCTTACAAGCTACAATCTGATATGATTCAAAATTGATGATCATCAGTTCCTTTAAATTATATTGTGGTAGCGTACTGTAAGAAATTATAGTAATTTGGACTTAGCAGATTGTAATTTTGATTAACATCCTTGCACTAGAGAAGAATATATTTTACATTTATCACTACTTGGTTTGATATAGTGTATGCCCTCACAGATTGGTGACCAACTGTATTTCAAGAAATTTATGATATACATTTCTTGGTCAATGTGTTCTATGATAGCACTAAACAAGTCTTGAGCAATATATTAGGCAGCATATTCACAGTTAATTCCACTCAAAATAATGTTACATCTGTCAACATATGATAGAATCCCATCATAATTGTAAATGTGTGACAACAGGTATGTTACAGCTTGCACATTTGAGTGCTAGTCCTACACGTTCTGCCTCTAATGATGAATGATAAATAAATGGTCTCTTCCGTGTTAAATCAGTATACAAGAGACCACTTCTAAAAGACTTACAGCAGACTGAATATAAAATGCTGAGGAGTTCCTGGCCATAGTACTTCAGCATTTTGTACCTTTTCACATTACAGTAGCATTTGACAGCAATGAGGTACAATACAAAATAATGTATCAGTAACACATTCACACCTGGGAGCATACCTGAGAATTGATTTCACACCTCACAGAAAATGATAAGAGCTTTTGTAATTTTTTCTGATAATAATAAATTCAAAACATCATTTTTATTACACATGAAAATACCATCTCCTGCCTCACAAAAAAGAAAATGTACTTACTTGTGAAATTTGTCTCTGTTCTTCCTTATTACTGATTCCACCATGTCTCTGAACCTGTAATAATGTATAAATTTATTAGCATAGTAAATACTGATACTATATGAGTAGATTTCATCCCTTAGAAGGATGTACACAGTTAGGTGGTGGGAGGAGGGAGATTAAGAAGCAGCCACTACAGCATGATGTATTCAGTAAACAGTAAAAACTAGGACTGAAACTGCTATTTTATGTATTTATGATACTCAATGCTTATATACAGAGATTTAAGAATTGAAATTTCCTTCTTATAAGACTGAATGTAAAAAAAATATGTTTCAAGGTTTGTTATTTTCAATCATTATTAACACACACACACACACACACACACACACACACACACACACACAGTCAAAGACTACGTTTACTATCCCATTGGGCATAGGTAGTGAAACGTTCAGGATCACTTGGCATTTGGTGGTGCAGATAGAAGAGGAACAAATGGCAGTTCTGAGTGGTCAGTAATGACTAAGTTCATGTAGCAAATGGCTGACTACAAACAGGGTCCAAAACAGAGCAAGATCATCTTAAGTATACAAAATCCAGATTGAATGCCAAAAGAGATAAAACCATAAACAAGCAACAGTTGAGCACTCTGTCGAATGGCATGGCCTGAAAACTTGGTGGAAACTGCCAACTGGCAGGACATGAAAATATGTGCACTTTCAAAGCACAGAACACTAGATCACACACCCACAGCACTCTACACTTCCACAGTCTGTGGAGCCACAAGGAACAGGGGCTGCTTGCCAGCCTCACTATCTGTGACACCATTTCGATACCGAGTCTCAGCAAGGAATCTGAACCGCTGTAAGCTGCAAGTCTATGTTCTGCTGAGAATAATATCCTTAGAAATACAGCACTTTCCCAAGTCTGATGAGGCACATTTCACTGTTGCCTTTCAGGCACTGTCTTTGAAGTTTTTCAGTATCCAGGGTAATTTATGAAAATGTAGGAACACTCAAAGACTTTCACATAATTATGCAAATTGTCATTTGCCTCACTAGTATGAGGTGATTTAATCAGGTAGACCACCAATCACTTAAACAATATCTATAAAAACCTCAGTGAAACATCAGTGTCGGTCGAGTTTTTTGTTTCATAACTATTCTATTGCCACATAGAACCTGGATTCCAATACAGTTATGAGAGCAGGGTCATGAACAAGATCAAACACTTCAGACTGAAAGTACATTTATTAAGCACAACTTAAAGTATAGTTTGCCTCAGCGCTCCTGTTTACATAAACACAAAATTTCAAATAGATTACAATATTACATAAAATAGTAATCTCCAGAAAAATCCAGGAATCAAACCTATCACCTGCAATTAGCTATAGCCGCTGCATCATGGTGTACAATGCATATCAGGCAGCACTAATATATGCAGTGGCTGCAAATACACAGCTCATAGGAAGTCTTCCACATTGCCATGTTACCCCCTCTGCTGAAGGAGGGAGGAAGAACAAAAAAACAAAGAAGAAAATACAATAGGTAATGTTCGTGAAGAACTAAAATGAGAAAACATGTTTTTCCCCTTCAAAGCAGTGAATTTATGCCTGAAACGTAAAACTTCTACAAATGAATACTTTTCCTACATTTATTTACAAGATTCAACATTACTACTTTTTATTTTCAGTAATTAATAGATAATTAGTTCCTATCTTCTCTCATAGAAAATGCTACAATTCAAGACATCAGAATGAAAGCTATTAACTGATTATCACATATAAGGAATATTTGATAAGCTGCATGTCACAAAACTTTCTCCGTTTACATCACCAACACTTACACAATTCTTTTACCTAACATGCTTGGTTGCTGACGGAAAGCTCTTTCCTCACCATTTAATGCATTCTCCAGCCATAAGTTAGTTCACATTAGACAGTGGGTTCCCTTGTAGCTGGCTAAGTAAGCCAAATCCATTGTCTGAAGGAGGCAACTGATACTATCATCAATAACATAATGTCTAGTACAGCACTGTCATTGTCATGCATTTAATTCCTTCATATTTAAAGGAAGTTTAATTTTGTAGCCTGTGTGCCTTTTTCCTAAAGGTCATACAGTGAAATATAACAATCTGTGTTCATCATAGTATGAATACTTCCACATATTTTAATTTAAAATTTGAAAGTACATAATTTCACTTTTTAACAATATAACAATTTTTGACTTTTCTATTAATCTTACAAAAATATATGCAAATCCTTTGATACAATATTACAAATATTACAACTTTTTTACTTTTTGGTAGTTTCATGAGATAAAGCAAAATGCAGTGTTGAAATTGATGTAAATCAAAACTGACGAATTAGAAACATAAAAGATGATGTGAAGTTCAATTGTGACAGACTTTACTACTGCACTGCATATTGCAGTATTCAATAACACAAACAAACAAACAAACACCATCTTAACAGGCCCTGAAGGCTCAATGGTACTGACCATCCGCCGTTTCATCCTCAGTCCTTAGGTGTCACTGGATGTGGAAATGGAGGAGAATGTGGTCAGTGCAGTGCTCTCCAGGTCACTGACAATTTTTGTGACCAGTGCCACTAATCCTCAACTGGCCTCACAATAGCTGAGTGCACACTGCTTGCCATCAGCACTCAGCAGACCCAGACGGTGACTCATCCAAGTGCTAGCCATGCCCGACAACGCTTAACTTCAGCGAGCTGATGGGAACTGGTGTTACCACTGTGGCAAGGCAGTTGGCTCAGTACCATATCTATGCTTATTGTCAAAAGTACAATCACATGTAGTAGCAAGTGAAATTCCTGAATTGAGGATTTTTTGATGGCAAGAATGTAGGAAGTGATCTCGGAAAAAGAGACACACACAGAGTAGAAATAACTTCAAGCGTGTGCCCCAGGGAAGTGTGTTGGGATCCTTGTTTTCATGTTGTATAACAATGAATCTTGCAGATAATATAGTAGTAATCTGAGACTTCTTGCAGCTGATCCAGTTATCTGTGATGAAGTACAGACTGAAGAAATGGACAAATAGTCACATCTCGATAAGATTTCAGAGTAGTGCAGAAAATGGAAACTTGAAGCAAGTGTTCAAAAATGCAAAATTTTCCACTTCATGAAACAAGGAAACATAGATAGTCTAGTCACATTAACGTGACCATCTGTCAAAAGTCTGAATAACCACCTTTTGTAGTGCGGACACGCAGAAAGAGAGATAAATGAAGTTATGGAAGGTACCGAAAGGGATGCACAATCAGGGCAACTCCAGTGCTGTAGCCAGCTGCACTAGGTTTTTCAGCTGAAGATCCATGGCACAAACAGCCCGATTGAGGTGGTCCCACATCTTCTTGACTGGGTTTAAACCTGGTAAGTTTTGTGGCCAAGGGAGTATGGTTAACTCATCCTGGTACTCTTCGAACCATGCACATACACTGCAAACTGTGTGACATGTTGCATTGTCCTGCTGATAGATGCCATTGTGCTGAAGTAAAGAAACTGTTTGCAGGGGTGGGATGGACACGGTCTCCAAGGATAGGTGCATACTTGTGATGATCCACTGGGCCTTCCAGAATGACGAGATCACCCACGGAATGTCACAAAAACATTTCCCAGACCATAACGCTCTCTCCTCTAGCTTGGACCTTCCAAAGATTGTTGCAGGCTGCTTGCTTTCAGAGGTTTCATGTCATACACACTAACGGCCTTATATGCTATGAAGCATAAAACATGATTCATCTGAAAAGGCTATCTGTTACCACTCAGTGGACACCTAGTTGCAATATTGGCCTGCTGTGGAGGCCCATACGTAGCAATATTTGCTGAATGGTCGCTGAGGAGACATTGTTGGGAGCCCCACCATGGTTCATCTGGGCAGTCAGTTGCTGAACAGTATCTATTCACCCATACACCACTCCGCAGCTGTTGTTCACCCGTCATCTATGGTCTATGGTGCAGCACAGTTGGCTCAGTATTGCATTTGGATAGTGCCCCGAGTGGTATACTTTAACCACAGTGGCACACTAATAGTTTACAAGCTTAGCCATTTCTTAATTGCTTTCACCACTGGCCCAGAAGCCAATGATCATACCCTTTTGGGCATCAGGTAAGTCACTCCTTTTCGCATTTTGATGACGACTTCACTATTTTTCCGCATCCTCACAACGCACTTTATAATATATACTCTCCACTGTTAGTGCTGCCACCAACCATCTGTAAGCGATTATTGCACAATGATGTCTAACATACACGGACCATGCAGTATCCTGTAACTGTAATATCACTGACTCACAGCTGGAATCTGTGAACTCATTTAAGTACCTGGATGTAACACTTTGTAGGGATATGAAATGGAATGATCACATAGGCTAAGTCATAGGTAAAACAGGTGACAGACTTCAGTTTATTGATTGAATGCTAGGGAAATGCATTCAGTCTAAAAGGGCAATTTCTTACGAATCACTTGTGTGACCAATCCTAGACTATTACTGAAGTGTGTGGGGCTCGTGCCAAATAGGACTAACAGGTGATGTTGAACATATGCAGAGATGTTGAAGAAAATAAAAGGGCAGATTCTTGAAGACTGAAGTAAACAATCAGGAAAGCCTACTTACAAACTTTCAACGACTGGCTTTATGTTATGAATCAAGGAATATACTGCAACCTCCTATGTTTTGCTCCCACTGAGATTGTACGGACAAAATTTGATTAAATTCATTGCATACAGAGGCATTTGAGCAGTCATTGTTTCCACACTCCATATGCGAATGTAATGGGGAAAAGAAGACCTAATAACTGGTGCAAACAGACATACTACCATGCACTTCACAGTGGTTTGCAAACTATAATGTAAATTTAGATGTAGATGCAGATGTATAGTGAAGGAATAAAAAGTTGTTTGTGAAATTAGCAACACCTCTAAAGAGCATGATTTTTGGTGTGAACTTTGTAGGCAAGATGCATGACAGTAAACTTTCCAGATGATTGCATTGCACTAATGATGTCAGGAACAGCAGCAAGATTGAATATTTAACACATTAATTTAAAAATAACCAATGCCATTTTGCACATTATATTTTAAAAGCAATGACGAGCCAAATTGTTTTGTCCTCAGACCACATAAACTGACAAAATAGATATTCATATCCATGCCTTTAGGAAATATTTTTAGTTGAAGGGTAACCTAAGTTTCACTAATTAAGGATCACAGTTTAAACACTTACTGAAAATACTGAGTGTACTCTAGAGTCAGATGAATTTGCTACAGTTACCATCTATTTCTTGCACACTCTTCAATGCCATTTTTCTTTATGGCTGTCATGTGAACTATGATCTGGATTTTTAATCTTATTATGACTTCTGTGGTGTAGAAAATTGCAGAAAATTTTATTGTAAAGAGCCGTGAATTTAGCAACCTTGAGGCCTCGACTACTAATACCACACTGATCTTTTTACTACAGTTTTGAACGTGTGCATTTCATATTATTTAGTCGCACGAGTGAACAGTCTCACTATGAATTAATATAATTGCCAGAATCTGCTAGCTTTGCATATATCACCAGATGATCTATGCTGGTACCCATTAGCATGCTGTAGTCAAATGATTTGCTACAGGTTATGGTGCATTGTTGATTAGTGTGTTGTGTTTAGTTCAGTTACATTGTTAGGTGCTTAATAATGGAGAAGAAAAGACTAGCAACTTTTTTTCTGAGCAAAATATAGCGTTTAAATCCAACATAAATTACAGTTGTAGTGAACATCACTTCAAAACCCAATGAAGACATGCACAGCATTCAGGAACAACATAACTAGATGGAAGCCGGCTTCACCAACATTAATACTCAGAATTCTCATGCAAACACTAGACAAAACTACAACCAGTATGACATAGGCCCATTTTCTTTACAGAACTGCCGACACGAGGATCAGGAAATAACTTTACTGCAAAAACTTGTGTTCCACCAACAAATTACAAAATTTCCTTATGTGAAAAGAAATTTCAACATCAACAACTGTCTGAGTTTCAATGGAGTTCGGTTATTCAGAATCAAAAGAGGGCACTTTCTGCAAGCTCTGTGTGAATTCCACTCAATGAAGGGCACATATATGTTCAGTTGAGGTTGTCAGTTAAAAAATAAAAAAGAGAATAAGTGAAAACATACAAGGTTTATCCCTACTGTTTATACTGTTTTGTTTTGCGAATGAGAGGGATTACCACTGAGAGGACACACAGATTATGGACAGCTGTCAGAAGGCGAAGTTTCAAGTGTAAATGATGGTAAATTTTCAGGGCACGATTCAGATTCCAAATTGAGGCAGCAGATGCAATTCTAAAAAACATCGAGATACTGCAGGTGCTAATGTGACATATCTCAGCAAAGGCATTCAGAATGCAATTATTGACACTGCCAGTGGTTTAGTCTGCAAACAATTTGCTGAGAAAATTAACAGTGTGCTAGCAGATGAAATCGCTAATATTTGTTGGACAGAACAGTTGGCGCTTCATGCTTTATATGTTGATAAAGACAAAACTATATTCATAATTTGTGAAGATTTCTTCAGATTAGTTCCTGTTTATGAATTTTGTGAATTAGCATTGGCAGATGTTTTCTTTTAAAACATTCATGATCTGAGATTAAATCTGAACAATGGTCATGGATTGGGTATTGATGGGGCAGCAAATATGAGCAGTGTGTCAAGTGAATGTGCAGTAAAATTCCAAGAGTCCTACACATGGCAATTTATGTTCATGTTTTTAGCCTGTCACATTGTTTAGCCATTTTACTACACCCAAAACAGATGGACCTTATAATTTGTGTTGATTTGTATGAGAATCTAGAAAAGGAAATGGAAGATTTTCGATCACATTTCTGTCCATTGTACAAGGAGGAAGAACGTGAGGCTGAACTTACAGTAATTAAGCTGGAAATTCAAAGAATGACAGGGAGACAAACACAGCGACCTAGCTTCAAGGCAGAGTGCTTTCAATTTTTTTTTCCACTCATGAACAGGATTCTACTGAAAAACAGTGTGAGCATCAGGTGAAAACTTACAACCTACTGTTGATGCTATGGTAAATCAGGGGCCTAATGATGTTAATGCATCACTAGAGACTTTCTTTAATGAACTGAAGGTGTGGAAAAGAAATACCCTTAACCAGAAAGACCACCTTAATTATTTTCCCCTGCACTCATAAGACAATGAAACTTTTCTGCACATTGCCAGTAACTACACTAAGTTTATTCTGAACATTGCTATATATGAAACATCACTTAAGGAGTGCAATGGGTGTAGACAGACTGAATGGACTCGCCTTGATGTATATTCATAAAATATAGAAATGGCTGTCTGGCCTCGAGAGCCGGAGACAGTGATCGTGATCATGATTTTTTGTGTGTGTGTGTGTGTGTGTGTGTGTGTGTGTGTGTGTGTGTGTGTGTGTGTGTGTGTGTCTGGGAGCGAGCGCGCTCGCCCATATTGTCTAATTAGGAAGGACTTTTGGCAAAAAGCTTACTTGTTTAATAGTCTTTTTTTGTACTTATCTGCAACTCAACATCTCCACTATATGGTGCGCAGCAATCCATCCTTTTCATAATACCGTCATTATATTCTATCCTCGATTTTCGATTGTTTGAAATAAAAACTGATGAAGTACTACATGAAATCTTTAAAAAGCTTCGTTGCTCTCTCTGTAAGTGCCATTTTACCATTGTTGTCTATTAAAGTCATCAAAACGTTTGTGAATATATTACTTTAGTTCTGATTATTACATTTTACCTATTCCTCAAATCCCCACTCCCTTGAAGAAAATCCTGCATCTGTCACTGATTGTAAGCAACTGATTTGTCAAGGAAAGTATGATTGATGGGTTTGACAACCCAACTACAAGCATTGGCAATGTGGCACATGATTTTGAGATCATCAAACTGATATGGATGATATTTTCACATGGCCATCAGTGACATATTAACAAAGTAATATAATAGACTTCATGGTCATAGTCTGTCCATCAATAGTGCCAGACACAAACTGATACATAAGGGTAATTGAATCGTGTCGTTTGCCATGGTTCCTTTTTTCACTTGATTTACTTCTGTTTGGAGTTTCCGCGCTTTCCTAGAGGGAGCCTCCATGAGCGCACTGCTAGTGCGCCTGGTGGGAGGAGGTGCTGTGTACCGTGCCGAGGGTGGATAAGTGTTTGGCCCTGGACGACCGTTCTGCAGCGGGATGCTCGGTCCCTCTATGCTAAGTCTGGATGGGCCCAAAAACCCGGGGCGTGAGGACGCAAGAGGCCATAAATCTGTGGACAACGTTTGGTTTCTGTTCATGGGCTGGGGAAGCTATGAAGTATGTCTGCGGCTGCCAATAAACTCCAGAAGGTGGTGCCGTCACTGAAAGTAAGATTTTTCATCTAGTTAGTGCAATGGTCATCGTCTGGCGGGGCCAATCTCCCAGTGTTGTGGGAGTTATTAATAACTACTGTGTACATATTCTTGTGTTAAAGAGTTTGGTCCCCGTGGCATTTAAGTGCTCTATTTAGTTATATTTAAGGTAGTGCTAGAGTTTCTATTTGGTAATCCTCCTAACCATGACTAATGTCAATTGCTCAGTCTGTCTGAAATGTTGGGTCTATTGGGTAGAGACCGTTGTTGACTTGCTCTCCTCAGTCCCAAATTCCCATATTGATACTACGGCAGTAGTTCTGCCTGAATCTCATTTGCAGAAGTTATCAATTCTTGTGAGCACAAATAAAGTTACCTTTGCCTCTATAATTTTCGTCTGCTGGCCAGCAAGCTTTGGGTAAGAATTAAAAATCGCCAACTGGTCTTCGTCCAACTTAGTGGCTTGTGTTAAACGAGTTCCCTTTCCAGTTCGGGTAAATGTTTTCTCCTCCTGGTGGAGCCATCCTCTTTCCCGAGCCACTATTGCCGCTCAATGTTCCAGGAGAATGAAGTAAGAGGTTAATTATTTACTCCATCGTTATGCCCAAGAAAGGCGAATTAGAGTAGTTCTGGATTACCTAAGCATTGCACACTATTAAGATAGTTCCAGGTTTGGAGAAACTGCAGAAGTGTGTCAGTAATCTGGCATATTTGACAATACAACATTGTTATAGAACTGAAAGACTTGGTTTTGATGCATTTGCTGAGATGTGACTTAATTATTTACTACTGATGTTAATTGCTTTAGATTAATTTTATTTAATCTGTAGTTATAATTATTAATGATTGATCGTCCCTAACAGAGTAACGCTTAATGAACGTCTGATTGTCCCTAATGTCACCTACCAACTTCATTCAGGGACTGAAAAGGTGATCCTGGCTCTAGTTCTACGGGACTTTATTAACAGTTGACTCTTATCATTTATGGTCTTAAATATATGTTTGTTTAAAGGAGTAATCATATATTCTTATAGTTTATTAAGTAATTATTAAGTTATATACCAAATATTACGAGTGCAAATATTCTCTCATTATTACACTTGCATGTTCCGTGGTTTGCACTGAAGGGTGTGACAATAAATGCAAAATCTAAAGTGAAATTGGTTGGGAGAATAGTTTATTGATTGACCCCGTAGAAAGAGCATATCAGTAACATTTCTGACAACTTCATAATGAGTAACAGGCATCTCTACAATTTTATCTGCACTAACAAATTTTCTGAGTTAAATAAGAAGATTGCAGTATTTTCAGAGTTTACATATTCACACAACATAGTCTTGGTGTGATATTCCAGGAATTGGATACCTAATCACGTTATTCAGATTGTTTTCTGTTGACAGAATGTCCATTAGACTAAGTTCATCCCATTTATCACCAAATGGATGGTGAGGTGCAGTCAAAGTCTTAATTATCACCTTGAAAAAATTAGGTTACAAAACTGATATTATGTTTGTTTATAGCCACTTGTTGCAGTCCTGGTACACTTGAAATGCTAAAGGAGCTAACACAAAACGATGCAGCCCATTGATAAAGGGCTGTATCATGTGGTAAATCATTTTCTGCATTGGAAGAGGAACACTACAACAAGAATCCATGCTGGGCACACAGAAACAAATCCACATCATAAAAAACAACGATTTGAGGTGCAGATACTTCCAGTGAAGCCAAACAAATCTGAATGACAAACAACAAAGTGGCAGATAATCTCTCTGTGAAGATCTAGGAATCACAAGACAAGCTCAAAGACCAGCATATCACAAATGAGGCAAAAGTGTAAAAAATGAAAATCAGTCCTGAATCAGTTTTCAACATCTAGCAAAATATTTTGAACATGAAAGATGTTGCTGCATGCTTGGTATCTGACTGATCACAAGCATTCAAGCAGCCTGACAAACCAAGACAGTAACAATGTGTGAGAGCTCATTGATTTATCGAAAAATCACTTTCTTCAAATGCATTTTTCACAATAAACTTATTTTATTTGCCAAACTTTAACATCGTGTGTGTGACACAATACACTGGTGACCATTTTCCACACCACCTTTCCTCTGCATAAGCTCTCTCAAGTAACTATTTGTTCCCTGAGCTCTCACACACAACTTCCCTACAATTATAAAATTTACAAATTTTTGAATAAAATATAGAAAACTTAGAACTGATGATTTTTTATCCAAAGTTTTACATAACAACGCATAAGGTCTAACAACTACTACTGAAATCTATAATATTACAAAGCTGACAGAACTACACTCATATCGGAAATACACAATACCTCACCTCCAAAAAAGTATAAATTACCTAACCAACGCCCAAGTGTCAAAAATCAATCAAGCGATTGATATTCTGCACAATTAAAATTCAAACTGAACTGCACAATACTGTGTGTGTCCTGAAAGCTTAAATTGATCTCTGCGGTACCCTTGTGAATATTACATCTGCCAGCAGTTCATTCCAATCAACTACTGTAGCATGGCAATACCTGTCCTAGGAGGACACTGAGTATCATTTGCCACACCACGTAGAAGCTCTTTTCGATTGTTATAGGTGCTTCACCCATCATAAATTCTGTCAAGATAAAATTGTTGTATTAATCCGAATTTTGTGTGGTAGGTAATTTGTACAATATGATTTGCTCCTATGGTTCACCGCTTTCTGGTGTCACAAATTTTATACTCAGCAGTGCAATTTTACACATATATTTAAGAAACAACAATCTTATTCAGTAGCAACCACCCAGACAGCTGAGTGCGTTAACACACACTATTTCTGGGAAATGAGGAAACAAGCCTGACAGGGATTGTTACCAACAGGCTGGTGAGCTGGTCAGCCTGCATTTGGTTTTTAGATGGTTTCCCACATCCCACTAGGAAAATCCCACACTGGTCCCATATCCCACAACAGGTACACGCTATGCAAACATTTAGAAAACGTTCTCACACTTGCACATGGGATTTACTATGGACACGGACAGGTGGGGTACACAAGTTCAGACCTGGGGGATGGGGTGGGGGTGAATAATAGTCACTTTAAACCTACCACCACCACCTACTCAGCAGCAGTCAACCTACTCTTTTCACCTGGTCCCAATTAGTCATTTAAAGAGCCACTATTCACTTTCACCAAAAAGACTAACACTGTCAGTTTGTAAGTGAAAGAGGATTTACTGGCTATGGGATTTGGATAGTTGAATCTTCAGTCCGATGTTTTTATGGTTTTATTGCCTGCAGTTTCTGAGAACAAAAAGAGTGTGCTGCCATGAAGATTTGTATGTAATTTGTCCAAAGTACCAATGCTGATAGAACAAATGATTAATACTTCATATAAATATAATAGAGGGAAACATTCCACGTGGGAAAAACATATCTAAAAACAAAGATGATGTAACTTACCAAACGAAAGCGTTGGTATGTTGATAAACAACCAAACAAACACGAACACAAAATTCAAGCAGACGTGTGTGTGTGTGTGTGTGTGTGTGTGTGTGTGTGTGTGTGTGTGGGGGGGGGATGGGGGGGGGGGGAGGGGGGGCGCCCGCGCGCGCGAGAGAGAGTGTATACCTGTTCTTTTCTCCCCCTAAGGTAAGTCTTTCCACTCCCAGGATTGGAATGACTCCTTACCCTCTCCCTTATAACCCACATCCCTTCGTCTTTCCCTCTCCTTCCCTCTTTCCTGATGAAGCAACCGTGGGTTGCGAAAGCTTGAATTTTGTGTGTGTGTTTGTGTTTGTTTGGTTGTCTATCAACATACCAACGCTTTCGTTTGGTAAGTTACATCATCTTTGTTTTTAAATATACATTATATAAAAATTGATATGCAAAGTAATAACCAGCAATATTTTTTTGCAATTTAAGGATTTTACATGTTAATGATATCTAGGCAAACTTCCGGCAGGGTGAAATTGTCTGTAGAAGAAAATCATAAAACCTCACTCATTTAACCAGCACCGCCACCATCACATCCTCCAAGAGACATTCCTGAATAGTTTTGTTTAAGTCAGAATATTCTATCGTGTTTGCATTAACAATTACTCAAACATTCTCTTCCATAACTGCTTTACTACTTTAAACATACTTCTCTTTTGGCTTCTTTGCATCTGAAACAGCTTTTACTGACATACTGTCTGTTGGCCCATCTTGCCTCCCTAGCATAGCAGTAGTGTTCCCGCCTACCACGCAAGGGGGACCGGGTTCGATTCCTAGCAGAGGACTAGGTGTTGTGTCCATCATCATTATCATCACCATTGACACTTAAGTCGCTGAAGTGGCATCAACTAAAAAAGACTTGCAATACGGCGGCCGAACCCCAAAGGGGAAATCCCAGCCAATAAATGCCATACGATCATTTCATTTCAGGTTAGTAGAGTTTTTATGATGTTTTGTCACAAATGGCTGGCATTGTCAATATTTTATCTTCTGATGGTGTCGACACACTGGAGATGAGCTTGTTGCCAGAGATTACATGTATCAGTTGCGCCAACATCTGGGGGCTTTTCCTTGGTCATAACTGCTATGGTTCTCCCTTTGCTACCTGCAATGGTCATTCGCTGCTCCATGGGAATCCAGGATCCATTTACTTTGTGGCTTTGCTCCATCTTATTGAAAGTATTGTCAAGTTTGTGGATTTCTATGGCTTCCCAGGACAAATGGGTGTAGTAGCTTTACTCCACAGCGACAAATTCCATGTTGACAAAATTTTATTATTTGATTGATCACACATAGTGCGTGATCTTCTAGAGCCAATATCTCCACTGTCCCAACCTACAATACCATTTATGTTCAATGATCCTGCTGTTGATGTACTGTCCACTCATTCCCAAAAAGACTTTTCCACTTGCACTGGCTGTGTGATCTATGCCCAACATTGCAAGTGGGTCCCTTTTGTCTTTTGCTGATCAGACACACTTTTGATCTCCTTGATCACTTTGTAAATAGTCTTTATGTCATGTCTGCAATACTCCACCAGTTGCATAAGAAGTTTAGCAAAATCTAACATTCGGCAAAGTCGGAAGAAGAAATGTTGTGGACAACCATTCTGTACATACGTCCCCAGGGTGATGGACAGAATCAGCCATATATTGTGCAAATTTGGCGTAAAGATCATACACACACCACCATGAAGATCAATGAGTGTCTCAGACTGGTAACTTGCAATTTTGGGAATATACCACATACCATGTTCATGTAGAAGCAACTATATGGGAATGACTGGATGATCCATCAAAACCAAGATCACCAACATAATGGTATTGCAGGTTGGGAGAGATGGAAAAGTTGGTCATGGTGGAGCACGTGCAATGCGAGATCAACCATATGATAAAGTTTGCTGACATGGAAGTTCTCACTGTGGAGAAAAGATACCACGCCCTCTTGTTCAGGGAAGCCATGGAAATCCACAAACATGACAATAGCTTCAACAAGAAAGATAGAAGCTTCAACAAGAAAGATAGAAGCTTCAACAAGAAAGATAAAAGCTTCAACAAGAAAGATAAAAGCTTCAACAAGAAAGATAAAAGCTTCAACAAGAAAGATAAAAGCTTCAGCAAGAAAGATAAAAGCTTCAACAAGAAAGATAAAAGCTTCAACAAGAAAGATAAAAGCTTCAACAAGAAAGATAAAAGCTTCAACAAGAAAGATAAAAGCTTCAACAAGAAAGATAAAAGCTTCAACAAGAAAGATAAAAGCTTCAACAAGAAAGATAAAAGCTTCAACCTGAACAGAATGAATTAAGGACAATCACATCTTCTCGGCAAATTTACCTCTCATTTCTGATGTTGTATGCATAGTTTTCTTACTGAAGGATCATTCTTTACGTTTTCACAGAAAATCTTTTGTTTGTTAAAAAAAGGAAAAAAAAATTGCACACACTTGTTTAGTAAATTCAGTGACAACACTGGAGCAACTACTGTTAAGTACCACCTAATACATTCAAGCACATATAACTTGAACAATAATAAAACATGCATCCAGTTCATTAAGTTCTAATACAGCATGCTGGTGTTAGACTACTTACTCCAACATATCTGGAGATATTTCCTGCAATTTATTTTCTTCTACAACGGCCAAGACAAGATACTTATTTGTCATCATAATCTGGTGGATATTGCCTCTGGTAACTTTTGGAAATGTTGAGAATCTTTCTGTGTTAATCCACTGATACAATGAGGAATTTAGTTGACCTGAATCAATGTTTTCGAAGTTCTCACTATCTGAAATGGAAACAAAGAGGTCTAAATAATACAATAGTAACATGAATATGCGAGTGGTGCTCCACTCCACAGGCATTGCACTTTTGTAAAATACTCCAGCATGCATCTCTCAGACAGATGCAGTACATAAACCAGCAGCTGCAAATAACTTATTTTTACACAAGTTTTCACAATATACCACAAAAATGGATCAAAATTAGAAAGATTAGCAAAAGCTGACAGGATGTTCACTACACACATTTGCAGACCACATAACTGATTCACTTTGTAGCCAAATGGAGAGGCTAGTACGATAGATCTGTAGAAGGAAAATATATTAACGTGCAATAGGAGAAACAGTGTTCATTGCGATTAACATGGAGAATCAGTGCAAAAGAAATTCAGTTAAAAAACAGGAATAAGGGACATTTATGATTATGCCACACATCTGATGACAGAATTTTGAAGTGGATTGAAGTTTCATGTACAGTTTCACTCTCAACAACCACTAAACAAAAAGAGCATAGAGCAGTGAATAAAGTATGTTTTTTAAGAAACTTCAATTTTCCACATATTAGTACAAAGATCAATTTAAAATGGATTGTGTTTATGAATGTACAAAACTGTATTGCTAATTTTGTGTTTTGCCAGTTTTGCACTCTGTGTGTAATCATAATCACAACTGGGACACTGAATAGAGAAGCGTAAAAACACATTTCATATTACATATAGTGGATCAGGTCAGATCATAATAAAGCATTTCAAGAGATTAAAGTGCCATCATACCCATAATCATGAGGAGATAGTAATGCTTCCATAATAATATCTCTCATTAAATTTCAAATAATCTTGTACAGCTGTAATAGGCCATGTAGAGTAAGCACTGTCATGAGAGAGATCGTTGCACAACCTTAATTACATACCAATATTAAGAAATAAATATATCTGCCAGTATCATTATACGAGGGTTATTCAGACAGTATGGTCAGATTTCTTATAAAACCTAAATCATCTCAGATTTTTTTTTTTTTTTTTTTCAAAAAACTGTTTTTAAATTTTTACACATTTATTTTTTTTACATTGTTTCCATTTTTGTTTCAATATCTGTCATAACATTCTACAAGCTTTTGTATTCCTAACCCATAAACGTCTGCTGCCTTGAGGGTAACCAGTCAAGTGCTTCTTTCACCTTGCCAGCTATTGCAAAGTACTTGCTGCCGAAAAACTCCTTTACTTTGTAGAACAAGTCAAAATTGTGACTCACTGATATTCACAAATCTTTTCGTCTATGGCTTTGACCAAATCTTCTGAGATCACTAATGGTTGACCTGATTGCAGTTCATCATTGACATTTCCCTGTGCATACCTGAAAGTTCTCACAAACTTAGGCACTTTGCTGTCACTCATCAAATTGGGGCAACACACCTCACTTCTCTCTCTGTGAATTCCTGCTGCTGTAATGTTCCTTGCTGTCAAAACCAAATCACTGACCATATTTCACAGTTGGTGACCTGATCAATTGTTTTAAAATTGTTTGAACTGACACTGTAAACAGCACACTGTGACAGTGCCAAAGTAAATGGCATCATCTGACAGGCAAGGCATGCTGGGAGTCTGTGCACATGAGTGTTTCAATGTTCACACAATATTCAATTAGCTACAGTGATTCGGACCTTACTTCCCGAATAACCACCGTATGTTTATGTACTTTTTGTTTCATAAATCAACCACAGAAATAAAACGTGTTGTAGATGTGTTTATTGAAGGAAGAAGTGACTTGAAGACAGAAACTGAAGAGCAACATGCGGGCGGAAAATTACCACCTGGAGCAGAAAAGTTGGCTGCCTAGAAATGTCATGACAGTCATCTACAAATACTTAACTATTGTTACAAGTAGTAAAAATGCCATTCTTTTGTCCACGGTAAATGGTTCTATGGTGTTGTTGTATGACACTGTCAGCAGTGAAGTTGATCTGTCATCTTAAAATGATCACAGATGAGTCAAGATATTGAACCAAACTGACAGAACCAACAAGCACCTAAGCTGCGAGTTAAAATTCTGAGCGTTCTATTAGATTTGATCATGTAGGTGAAATTGTGATCTCATCTCGGAATTTAAGGAACCATCAACTGTCTGATCATGCATTTTTAGATGCGTGATAGGGAAGCTTGATTGAGTTACCATAATCTGCTGGATTAAATCGTTGAGAACAGTATAACAGAGGGATAGACAGTAACCAATACCTGAAGAGGTTTAGAATTGTTAAAATTTTAGGAACAAACAGGGTTAAAGTAGGGGTGGCAATTTTTTTTTAATTTTTTTTTTAAGGAGAGGCCAAGTTTTTATAGTACCCCAAGTTGTACAGTGTAATTTATTTCAGCAAAAGTAATACCTAAAGGGCTAATAAATTTTTGTGCATTTTACTGCAAAGTAAAATACTTAAAAAAAGAATGTTGGATCTAGTCAAAATATTGTTATAAATATAATCCACTATATTTGTAACACTTTGGTACTGACTATAAATGGAATGACAAACTAATACAAAAAAGAAAGATAGTAGTCAGAAGTGAAAAAAAGTATGTGGTATGTTTTAGCATCTCTGGCTGAAATGTTCTTAGATATTTGTGCTATTGCTGTACGTGTAGGAACAAAAGTAGGATCTTTACCTGAATTTCCAAAATATTTATTACTTAAAATTAAATATTTTATACCAAGAAGAAATTTTAATGTTAACTTATGAGTTGTTTATCATACAAAAAAAGGTGACAATGTGATCATTTGACTATTTATAATAGCAGCAAAAGTACGAGACTACTTACACATTATGATAGTAAATCAGCAAACAATTCACATAATCTAACTAGATGGCAGTAACACAATCCTTAAAGAAATTTATCAAAAGAAGAATTCACTTGCAATTACCGTAAAATCACAAGGAGATAGAATGGCTGGCCAGTAAATAACTTCAGCAGATTAAATTTTAATACTGCCAACACACACATATGAAAGTGATAAAATAATTCCTAACTTACGAAATTGTCAAGACAAATACAAATAAAATGGATTTTTGGGTGGAGATTTGCATAAAATGGTCAGTTTATTAAGTAATGGGAAGCTCTGTGACATTTCAAGTTAGGGCATTGGTTAGGAATAGATTTTTCATTTCAAAATTTGTCTCTAATATTTCACCTTCTGAAGGTGCCATTCTGCCACACCCAATTTAGAAGACAAATTACATGTCACTTGAGGTTTGGCACAACAAATCTGACTTTAAGAGGTGCAGCAATTATTGGTAGATAATTTATTGGCATTCCAGAATCTATACATTCAACGTATATTGGATGAAGTACATCAATCTAAAAGAGATCAATGTCAGACATTGTTAAGTATTTGTTGAAATACTAGTGTACTTTCAATTGATAAACATTGACAATGCTGGATACCAGTTTTTGGTTGTTAACAGAACATCCTCTTATAGTTTCCATATCTTATTTTTGGACCCCCTTTATTAATTCGAATATGAACATACACCAATAACAATTTCACTTCATGGAAAATGCAGAAGGGTTTCAGATTTCTTAAATTTCTGTAGGGTTAAGAATAGGTGTTAGAATAGGTATGTCTGTAAATGTTAAGTACTGGATACTACCATCCTTATATTGGTATCTGACATAAAATTTTGTAGCACTGGAAAAATAACTTGAGATGGCTTAAAAATATATTTAGGAACCTAGCTTATGGTGTAGTATAGTAAATATGTACTCCTCTCACCTGCACCACGTAATCCAATGTTCAAAAGTTATTGCAATAGATTTTGAAATCTTAAGATACTCTGCATAACTTAGAATCTGATTTAGAACTCTCTGAAGAAAACAAAAAAAGGTGAAAGCATGCATTAATTCTGGAATAAATGCTGGCAAATACCTGGATCACTATAAGGTTCCATAATGAGTGGCCACCTTGATCACACTTCAACCACATATACTACCAATGTTGGTAAGTGCAGCTGTAAGACTTGTTTGTGAAGGTGATACTGATGTATGTCCCTCTCAACCTGGGATCCAAGTGATCTGCCCCTTTGTCTGACCTTCCCTAAACAATACCTCTCCCTCCCCAAAGATCCCGAAAGCTAGGAGCAGTTTTATTTATTTTTTCTTCTTTTAAATGTTCCTGTCATCAGTATTTATAACAACGAAAACAAGCTATTTTTGACAACATAATGTGCACGTTCTGCCACCGCTTGGTGAGTAGATTTTTTTATCCATCCATCCAATCACATTATATTGTCATCAGTATTTGGAATGTTGTCATCTGAAAGTAGGCAGTGAACAGCCACTCAATCCCCCTTTAATTCATTGGCTTATGTATATCCACCATGACAGATGGGAAGGCTGCTGATGCACAAGAAAAGAGTAATTGGTGTGACAACATTTGTCACAGAAGAACACAGGAAGTTAGCCTGTACTGTACTGCCAAATCTGTACAGAGACAAAAAATATATAGTTGTATTATTGGCCATTTAAGCATTAACAACATTTTAAACTAAGTTAATATGATCATTTCTTCTGTATTTTTCTTGAGGCTTCATTTATTGAAGCTAATGACTACCACATGAATTTTGATACTGGAAAACAAGAAGGGTATGACACAGTACTGGCAAAAGACAGAAGAAAATAAATGTGTTGAAATTTCTCTCTCTCTCTCTCTCTCTCTCTCTCTCTCTCTCTCTCTGTGTGTGTGTGTGTGTGTGTGTGTGTGTGTGTGTGTGTGTGTGTGTGTGTGTGTGTGTTTACAACTGAGTTTTATTAAATGAAAAAATTATGAAGGGAACTTTTGAACATTCCTGTGTGCCCACCTAACCAAGGAGTGACAAAACTGCACAACGTGCCTGCCTTTTAAACAGTATTCTTCCATGAATCATCAGCCACACTTTCCATTGACCACTTCAACTCTATGTGGTGCATGACTATAAACAGTCGCGGCCAACAACATACAATTCACAAATTTTTACACAATTACTCGTAGTATATGATATGAGTCATTCCCAAGATATGAGTTATTCCCTCATCTTCCCAATCAGTCAGATGAGTGGAGTTTAGAATTTAGTTGCCACATTACCACTGGTACTACCACCTCCTTTCTCTATTCTCCCTTTACACTTTTTACACAGTGACTGAATTAATGTTTAATTTTTTTACATTAGTTGCTTTAAAAGCTGTGACTCAGCAGATAGTTGAGTAAACATGAGACAATATATCCAAAGATCTGAGGTTCAAACTTACTTCATTCAATTAATACCACATTGTGTTCCATAACTCCCATCCTGTAGGCATGTGGAATGAGTTAAGCTATACATTAATATGCAAAGCAGCCGACTCAAGCTACTTCTGTAAAGTATATTACCAACAAATTATGACTAGTGCTAATCTACGCAAACTGATAGTTATGACAATTAGTTACAGATTACTTTATGCGTGTATGTGGGGAGAAAAACAGCTACGTTGGAAAAGGAAAAAGCCACCACTCCTCTTCTTATGCTATTCAGCCAGCTGCTCTTATCATCTAATCCTTTGAACAAATTCATTATGAAAATTCACAAAGGCTGCTATAAGGACTATATATGCTTTCAATGTTAAAATCTTATACAAAAATTAGAGAATCTATTTCTTTGAGTTGAAATACTGGGATAAATTGAAGGAGGAGATGCTAATGAGGTACTCTTTTACTTTGTTTCTGAACATCTGATGGTTTTCAGTTGCCTCTCTCATGTCTACCAGCACCCCATTTTAGACTTTTTTTCCCTCAATAGAAAAATCTCTTGATTTGTAGACAGGGATGAAGAGTACACTGTACATTATGTTTATTTGTAGTGTTGTTGTTATGAATGGTACTGTTCATCTTAAGTTCACTTTTGTTACTAACCACAAATACTATTATGGAACATTTGCAATGTAAGAATCCTTATATCCCTGAACAAAATGTTCAGTTATCAACTTTACTCAATATTCTTATGGTTCACTTCTGCAAAATAATTTCTTTTTCAGCCTTCGCTGAACTGTCCTGAAAGATGGTGCCACAGGACAATACTGAGTAAGATTAAGCTAGCAACCATGTCTGCAGGTCAGCACAAAGAGTTCTGAATGCAAAGCAGGGTCTACATATGCTGGCACCACCTCAGGTTATTATCAGTTTGGGTGCCCAGGAACTTCCAAATTGAGACTCATCCAGTGTCTGCACAATGATCTCTACCTTTGGCACCTGTAAGTCATTTTTATTTGTTTGGATCTGCATAGTATGTATGATCTGTCATAAGACTAAAAGTTAATTTGTTTGCTTTGTACCAGGAGTAAGCCTGCTCCATTGTTCTCCTGGCTGTGTCTGACCTTGATACATTAATGAGTATACTTCTGTCATCAACAAACATCAGAATGTTTGATGAGCACTCCAATAACTTTGGTAAATCATACATATAGGCCAAGAACAGTGGCAGATCAAGCAGATAACCTCGTGGGACATCATATATCATTTCCCCACTCCAAATTTAGTCTTATTCCTATAATATCATATGTTTGTATGACATTCTGATTCCTATCATTAAGGTATGATTCCGTCCAGGAAATAGGTCTTCCTTTACTGTCAAACAATTTTAGTTGCTGCATTAGAATTTGGTGATCTACTCAAAGGTCTTGGTAAGATCACACAAAATGCCTACAGGGTACTTTATCTTATTTAGAAATCAAAACCTCTACATATTAGATAGCAGTGCAATGAGAAAAAATGAAAGTACTAAGGGATGCGACATCAAAAAAGCAGGTGAATTAAATTAGATAGAATTTTTGTAAAAGAAAATGGTCCAGCATAGTATAACAAAAGTATGTAGCTTTCATGCATTTCCCACTGGGGTTTCAAATACAAAGACTAGTATGGTCAAATGTGACAGCACCCAACTAACCTGCACTAGTATGATAAAATGAGACAGTACTCAACTAACCTGCAAAGAAATAATATTCGTCTTCCTTGTACACAGCAACAACTGGGTGTGTATGATGGTCAACCAATTTTGTTGAGACTGAATAGAAAAACGCATGAGGTTGCAGTATTTCAGCAATACTTAAGTACGCATCCTGTACAAAAGGCAACACACAGAAAAATGATATTAACTATGTACCAAAACTGAAGAGACATCTATGCTGAAGGTTTTTAAAACTAGCCCCCTCTCACTTATTAAGTGTATCCAACCCTTTGCAATAACATCATAAAAGATTATCACTGCTGATAAATTTAATAAAACACAAACACAACTCCAACAAAATAAACAAAAAAGCAGTGCGTGTCTGCTATAACAATTTTACTATTTGCCTAACTACTAATCATGCAGAAACACAAAAAATTACATATGAGTTCATACACACATGGTAATGATGTTACAGGGTGTTTGAACAACTGAGGAGAGACATGTGTATTACAAAGTTTTATGAAAATACTTCGTTTTGTGTGCTGAGTGAACAATTCCCCGCATCACGTAATTTAATAACTGAGTAGATCAATATGTGCAGCAAAGCAAGCTTTTTTTTCTGAATAAGTGTTGAAAAATAAGGAAAAGTTTAAATACATTATATCAATGACTTCTTAGATGTTCACAGAGTGATACCAACCTAAGCATCTTGCTCAGAAACAAATCTCCAATGTCCTATCTCCACACACAGACATACTCTTCACAACCCTAATGACAAGACCACAAAGGAGCACCTACATCATAACCTGATAATATCCAGCACTGGGACAACTGACTCATGTTCTCCACCAAGGCTTCTTGTGTTCCACTGAAATAAGGATTTATCTTCCCCACTATCCTTCCCATCTCTCCAAACCTTTGCTGTATCAACTGCCCCTATTCTCTGCCAGCTTTCAAATCCTGTCCTGTGTGCCAAGATGTAAGACCTGTCTAAAACATCCATCCACTTCTTATACCAGCCCTGACACTGGTATTTCCTATCTCCTCAAAGAGCCACTGTGAAAACAGTTGCATAATATGTAAAGGGTCTTCAACAAGCACATCAATTTTGAACTGCATAGTATATTTGTGTTTGTTGGTTGACCACAACATTGAGTATTATTTTGGTTTCCATAAACATTCTGACTGTTGCTCATCTATTTCTCACATATCTTCATTGTGTGTCTAGCCATGGAGCTGTTTACTATTGTTCAGCATCTGCTAACAGCGAAAACATTTTATCAGACTGAAGGAAGCTATGCAGTAATGACATCTTCACGCCATTCCAGGATGCAATTAAGCACCGAATGAATTGACAGTTCACAGACTTATTGTAAAATTCAATGAAATGGTTTCAACAATGAACATTAATGGTTCTGTGTTCCCTCATTCCGGCCAATCTGCATCAAACAATGCCATGGTTTGTGATAGAGTGGCTGTCAGTCCTGTGAAATCAGTTTTTTTGCGATTTTCAAGAATTGAGGTTAGGGTAGTCTTCAATATGCCAAATTATTCTAAGATCTCTAACACCACCATTACAAAATTCAATGAATGCAGATCTGACAGAAACCAATCATGAGAAAAGGAGACAGTCTGTTGACTGATTTCAGAGAAGTTGACAGGAAGACGACTGTTTTGTGGGGAATGTCATCTTTAGTGAGGATTTGCACTTCCACTCAAATGGATTTGTGAATAAACTGAACTGCTATATCTGGGGGTCAGAAAAATTTTGCTTAGTTTGAGAGAAGAAAATGCATCCACAGTGAGTGATGATTTGATGTGACTTCTGGGTGGGTGGCTTCATCTGGCAGGACGAGTTGTGACAGTTAATGGAAGCCAATAATAGGCATTGGTAAGACCTTTTCTGTGACCTCATTTCAATCTGATGGTCACTGAAGTGTTGTAGTTTCAGCAGGATTGTGCCACTTGTCAACACTCCCCATGAAAAACTGAGTTGCTACATAAATGGTTTCTGGATCCCCTCATTTTCCCTAACAGTGACCAACAATGGTCATCACAGCCATCTGACTAAACCACTTGTGAATTTTTTTATTTGGGTTTATCTTAAATCATTTGTGTCTGTCAATCTGACATGTTGGTGAAATGTAAGTGGAGTCTTGTCAGGCAGTCACAACAAGTTCCACAGACAGCATACTTGAATGGCAGTGCAGTAGAGGTGGTCATATACCTGACACTTTCCATACTTGAAATAGGAAGGTGTGATGAACACATTTATGTATTCTGCAAATATGTTTTGAAAAACTGAAGGTCTTAATTTGATACGTCACAAATGCCACACATTTTGAAGGACCCCATACCAATCTTGCTGCATCTTCTATACAGCAATGTATGAGGGTAGTTTGAAAACTTCTCACAAAAGAACAGAAAGGAACACCTTATTTCAGTGAAACTTTATTTTTCAATGTAGTCCCCATGTACATTAATATACATGGCACAGTGATGTTCCAATGCCTTGAACCACCTCAAAAATTAGATTCCTCTAGGCCTGCAAAATACCTAACTACTTCAGACATCAGTTCTTAATTTGAAGAAATCTCCAACCACCGATGAAAATCAGATGAATAAGGTGGGTGTGGCAACAATCTGTATCTTAGCTCATGTATTTTTGCCACAGCAGTGACATTCATGTTTGGCCATGCAATGTCTTGAAGGAAGAGGACTGTCTTGCTTCCCAAACCTCACCTTTTTTCACACATCTTGTGCTGTAGATGGTCCATGAGGTTAGTGTAATATTGTCCCATAATTCTCTGAATAGTGGGAAGATAACATATCAGCAGAACCCCTTTCACATCCCAGAAAGCTGATGCCATGACCATTCTGGCTGACAGTTTTACCTTAGTTTTCTTTGGTGGCGGTGGTGGTGATGGTGGTGGTGGTGGTGGTGGTGGTGAATCAATATACTGCTCCTTTTGTATCTGGGGTGTTGTAGTGGATCCTGGTTTCATCTGTGGTCACAAACCGGCACAAAAAATCTTGGTGGTTGCTATGAAAATGGCTCAAACACTGTTCAGCTATTTCTATTCTGATCCTGCATTAATTCTTAAGCAGGGACACCTATGTATGAAGTGCACCAACCTCAAATAATGTTGTCTTATACTGTTCCATTCATGCTTTAGAATTGTGAGCCCTTACATATTCCTTCTTATTACTTCAGCTAACACAGTGACAAGCTGTGTTGCTTTACATCCAGGTGACCATCAGTAATGCCCTGGAATGGTCCCATCAGTCAGTGGTGTTTGTGTGGACCCCAGGACACTTCGGAATCCCAGGCAATGAACTTGCCGACAGGCCACGTGGAAACCGCTTCTGGAGATGGGCATCTCGCAAACTGACCTACATTCTGTCTCATGCCTCAGGGTTTTCTGGCTTTGGGAGACAGAATGACATAACAGTACACACAACAAACTGTGTGTCATTAAGGAGACTTTGAATGTGTGGAAGTCTTCAATGCAGTCCTCTCGCAGGGAATCAGTTGTCCTCTGCCGGCTCTGCATTGGCCATATGTGGCTAACACATGCTTACCTCCTCGCAAGGACCCACCTCGGTGTCACTGTGACTCACAAAGGACAGTTGTCCACCTCTTGCAGGACTGCCCACTTTTAGCCGCTATGTGGCGGACTTTTAACTTTCCCAGCACCCTACCTTCGGTGTTGGATGACAATGCCTCAACAGCAGCTTTAGTTTTACGTTTTATTTGTGAGGGTGGGTTTTATCATTTGATCCAAGTTTTAGTGCATGTCCTTTGTCCCTCTGTGACCTCCATCCTAGTGCCTTTAGAGTGGAGCTTTTAATGTGTAGCAGAGTGGCTGGCTTCTCCTTTTTATTCTCACAGCCAGCCAGCCATGGTAATCTGCTCTCTTGTTTTGATCTCTTCTACATGTTTCTTGTGTCTCTCTGTGGTTTTCTTGTCCGATTTTGCCTATTTTCATGTTTGTTGCCCTTCTGTCTTTCTTGTGGTTTTCTCCTTTCTTCCAGCTGTGTTTTGTATGTCTTGATTATTTTACTCCCACCCTTGTGGAATTATTTTAATCAGAACGAGGGACCGATGACCTAGCAGTTTGGTCCTTCCCCCCACCCTCTCTTTTAAACCAACCAACCAACCAACATCTACTAAAATAAAAAAATATGAAACTTTCACGGATGGTCTGTAGATGACAATGTAGCCGAAATGGATTCATAAAAATAAAAACATTTGACAACTGTAGCAGCAATCTGGATTTTATTACATAATGTCTCTAAGAGATATCTTCAATTTTGTGGGTACATTGAGTCGCAAATTAAAACATTATTATTACTGTTTTGAATACAATATGAACTCTGTATACTTAGCATCATGATCTGTGTATAAAGTTGATAACATTTCATGCATTTCACTTGTTTGTTTCTAGACACAGAAGTCACACTTTGAGCAGATTATTGGTGCTTTTCACGCACTATTTTACAGATAGCCTTTTTTGCATTTCTCGCGGATGATGATGGTGATGGTGGTGATCATGATCATCTTGTTTCGTTTGCAATTTCCTGTTTGGGACTTCTTACTTTTTTTCCCATCATACAGCTACTCATTTGTTAAATTGGCGTTCTTGCTCCTGTTCACTCTTTGTTGCTTCCCATTTGTGAGTTCATTTATCAAATAAAGAGTGAACACCTTTCTCCTATTTTTGATTATTTGGTTACATTTATTGCGACCATGTCCAGAATATTGTAGAAGACATACGTCGACAATATCCTGCAAGCAATCTTTGCCGGATTTTTACGAATGATTTGATCAATGGTGTCCACACTATATTTTGTGACACTACAGAAGTAACGTTTCCTGATTTGTTCTTTCCTTCTTTGCTCTCTGCTACTTCAGGATATAATGTGCTGAGAATGAGGACATTTGTATTCTTCTTCCCTGGGTAAACTGTCAGAGTGCACTGTGACTAATCAGTCTTTTTCAAGTTGGTGATGAAATGTAAAACACAATTATATTCTCCACTCAGTATTGGATATCCTACGAAATATTGTTTATTTCCCCACTAATGATTTATTCTGATTATGCTTCTTGACAAGCTGAAAAGATAAGAAAAAGTTGCCTGTTGTCACAATCCTTCCTTGGTTTAGAAATGGCTCCATGAGGTAAAGAATGACTGTTTACCCAGTGGCTGCTTGTTTGGTTGGCCATCTCCTTACCAAGGTACAGGAAGGCACTGCAAATGTACTTTAGTGTCTCATCTGTAACTGTCCAATACTTGAATCATGATTTGTCAGGGTTGTTTAGCATAAACTGGGGTAAACCTGCACCTCACTTTGGTTGAAAGTTACTGCTCTTCAATTTTAATATTTTCCATATTTCAGAAATAAGAGCTAACTTGCAAGAAAGGATGTTTAGAGCTCGGACGTGACTTGCTTTCAAGCAGAGAAATCTGATTACTTTGCGTAATCTGTCTCATGTTGTTTCTTCCCTGATTAATTAGACCCCGAAGTATGTGACCAAATGTCATTCGAGAAAATGTCTTTTAGCACAAAAGGCACCTTTAGTGTACATGATACCATTGTTGCCTCCAATTCCTTTGATGATATGGTCCAAGCAGTCATTTCCATTTCATCATGAGCATTTCCTTCTGTGTGTTTTTTATTATCAGTATCAATTAATTAAAACATGTGGAAAGCCACTAATGATAGTCATTGACTCAGTGGCAGGCCTTCTCTCTCCTGTAAGGCATGCAAAGCAGCTCTTATTCTCAGCAATGGCTTGTTATGATCTTCCATTCCAACTCTTAACTGCCATCATTGCTGTTGTCCCTGTTGACTCCTGAGGCTGTCATGGTGAGAATTGTTAGGAGGCGGGGAGGGGGGGAACATTTATTGATGGTAATTCCTCCTCAGTTTTGCTGTTTTCGTCAGTTGTCTCTGGCTGAAAATCACCATCTGAATCCAGCAAATCACTTTCTGGGTACTCAGGGATATGTAATATGCTCTTCATTAATAAGACCACAAAAAAGCACTGCTATGTGATGAAGCAAGCAACAACAATAAAACATAAAACATGGCTGAAAAATTACATTACAATATTCAGCATGGAAACATTTCTAACAATACTTATGTCATTGTTTGAAGCCATAGTTGTTGACCAAGGCTAAATACAACTATACAACTCAAGTACGTTTGTGATTATGACACGCAATATTCTAAAAAGGAGTTACACCATGGTTAGTTAGTCCAATAGACCCTTCCCACTGTTCTGTATACACTTCATGAAATTTTTGTACAATTGTACATATTCAGCAAATTGCTGTACAGTTGTCAAAAGTAGAAGAAATGAGGAAAAATCAGGAAGTTTGGTCAAAAGATGTTAAATTTGGTACTTTACTATGGAAATAAAATTTGAACATTGTCTTGACCACTTTCACTATCCTGCTGTTAACTGTGTGTTTCTTTTTCTATTTTTTTTTTTCAGCCATATACATTCCTTGTGACAACTGTGTAAGCTTATTCTTCAGTCTATTCCCTGTCTAACATCCTCTTCCAGGTATCCTTCAATTTCTCCACTCTTTCATCTTGTTCTATAAAAAATCAGTTAGTCCATTCTGACAGGTGGATTTGCCTGTGTAACTGGTTAAATTATTCTTTTAAAAAGTGTTGTTTTGGGTCAGTATCAGTAAAAAAACTCATCATAATCTGTTTGCTTGGTTTGTCCTCATCTTCCTCCAACTGATTGAGGTGTGAAAATTGTACTTTTATTTGGGAGGAGTGAAGTTAAAATCCCGCTCTGAATAGAAAGGTAGGAGTGAAGTTAAAATCCCTTTCTGAATAGAAAGGTTTAGGTTTCTGTAGTTTCACTGAGTTGATAACAACAAATACTAGGCTGATTCCTATTTGACCTTTTCTCTGTACCTGATGATCTAGTTGTGAATGCGATGTTTTATCTTCCTCCCTCCCTCATAGCCGTGACGTCATAGCTATGGAACCCTTTTCTGACCACCATGATTTATTTTTCTTTAGAAACTTCAATGTGTTCAGTTCTGTTAGTAATTATACGTTCAAAAAATTCTGTTCGTTAGATTAATCTCTCTCTCTCTCTCTCTCTCTCTCTCTCTCTCTCTCTCTCTCTTTTTTCTCTCTTGTGGGGTACCCTTTAAGGTGTATTTAGCAGTTAGTGACTGGCAACCATGCAAGTAGCAAGTGCCAGGTATGAGGATATTAAGAGAAACACTAAACAAATGGTAACTGGAGAAGGGTGGCAGGAGGCAGAGACAGATATGTGGGAAAGAAGTTATGGGTAAGTGTGTGCATGCGGACTTGGACAGGAGTTGATCAGGCATGATTTGTAGCTGAATGATGAAGTGGTCTTTGGTCACCTTTTAATGTTGGCCATTAATCTGGCTGGCTGGGTTTTCTCATTATAATACCCGCATGTGGGGTAGTTCACAGAATCACCACCAGATGTCAGTGCTGGGGCAACAAGGTTCCTGCATAATAATGTATCACCCTTTATGAACAAATACATGAGGCATCAGTGCTCTGGGTGGAGATGTCTGTTGTTCCCATTTAGAGATGTGTGAAAATGAAAAAATTGAGATTTTAGCAATGAATAAGTACTTCGTAAAGAAAAGTACAAAAGCAAAGGAAATTATGCCAATTTTCAAAATAAACTGTGGGACGCTGCTCCTTCATAACTGTTGCTAAGTGAACAAACAAGTTTAACTTTGGTTGGGACAGCTTAGATAATGATCCACGTAATAGTCAGTCAAGATGTGCCACCTTCCCAGAAATTATTTCGAAGTGCACAAAATAGTCAGGAAGGATAACCCACGAAAGAACGAGAAAGTGCTGAAACTCTAGGGATGTCTACTTAATTGGTGTATCACATTTTAACGGTGGAATTTGATATGAGAAAATGATTTGCTAGGTGGGTGCCGCAACTCTCAACCCTCGAGCAGGCACGCTGTTTCTCATAACATGAGTGGACACATGGTGTACTATGTATCCATGCAAAGAATAGCTTTCTTTATTTTGCGAGTGAGCAAAATCACAGTTTAATCCTAATTTAATTGATCAACAATTAAATAAACTTCCACTATATCATCTAAATCACTGCTAATGAAACAATAGTAAAATAATTTTTTATTACGTCACTTTGTTGCTGCATACAAATGTTACCCCAGAGTAATGGCCCACTCAATCCATTAAATAGTGCAGTTGTCTTACAGTCAAGCCAGCTGCTTATTCTTACTAATTATCGTGGAGACAACTGTCTCATTGTGGAATTAGAGGTTTGCTTGGAATATGGGTCATTTTCTCACCTGCATACTGGACTTCTGAATGGAAGCTACCAAAGGATGGCAACGGTAGCACTGGTCGATAGCTTGTAGGCTGCTCAAGGAGTCAGTACACAGGAGAACTGACTCGCCAGGGCACAAGTGGATGTGCTCAAGAGCATGAGATATGGCCGCCAGCTCTGCAGTGAAAACATTGCAGCCATCTGGCAAGGAGTGCTGTTCAATATGTCTTCCATGAACATACGCAAATCCTATGTGAACATCAGCCAACGAGCCATCAGTGTAAACCACTTCATGGCCCCAGTACATGTCGAGAATTGAGAGGAAGTGATACTGGTGAACCACAGGGTTAATGGAGTCCTGAGGGCCATGCTAAAGGTCCAGAAGAATCTGCGGCCTAGGTGTACACCATAGAGGTGTAAGTGAATGGACCTTGAGTAGAGGTGGTAACGGGAAGGACTCCAGTTCAGACAGAAGAGACCGGATGCAAACTGCAATCATAAGCCTAGACCTGGGCTGCCGATGCGAGGGATGGGAAAAGGAGACAGTAATTCGGATGTGCACGAGAACTATGTACGCGTGCAACATAACTGGCCAGCAGTTGTTCACGCCTAAACTGCAATGGAGGGACTCCGGTCTCCGCCAGGACACTGGTCACTGGACTCGTAAAAGCTCCCATCGCTATGGGAATGCCAGTCATGCACTAGGTCAAGTAAATACAATCCTGAGAGCGCCGCCGAACCGTCAGCCAGACTCCCATGGTCAAGGCAGGATTGCACAAGGGTTCTGTAGAGCTGCAGCAGCGTAGAGCGATCTGCACCCCAGTTGGTGTTACTCAGGCAGCAGAGGGCACACAGATGCTGCCAGCATTTCCACTTAAGCTAACGAAGGTGAGGTAGAAAAGTCGATCGGGTGTTGAAAACCAGTCCTAAGAATCGATATGTCTCCACTACAGTGAGTGGATCATCATTAAGGTAAAGTTCTGGTTCTAGATGAACGATGCGATGGCGACAGAAACGCATAGCACATGACTTCACAACTGAAAACTGGAAGCTGTGGGCTACAGCCTATGACTGCGCCTTGTGAATGGCTTCCAGCAAGTGCCGCTCAGTAACACCAGTACTGGATGAGCAGTACGAAATGCAGAAGTCATCCGCATACAGAGAAGGTGAGACTGATGGCCCTACAGCTAATGCTAGACTGTTAATACCCACTAAAAATAGACACACACTCAAGGAAGTTTTGGATAAAAATCAGGATCGGGCCCCAGAGGCCCCACTCATACAATTTGGCAAGGATATGATGTCGCCAGGTCATGTCGTATGCTTTACGTAAGTCAAAAAAGACGGCAACCGGATGTTGGCGTCTAGAAAAGGCTGCTCGGATGGCAGACTCGATGGACACAAGATTGTCAGTGGTAGAGTGACCATGGCAGAAGCCGCCCTGATATGGAGCCAGTAGGCCACGTGACTCCAGGACCCAACCCAACCTCCGGCACACCATACGTTCCAGCAACTTACAAAGAAAGATGGTGAGGCTGATGGGCCGGTAGCTATCCACATCAAGCGGGTCACACCACATCCGGTTGAAGATGACTAGGAGTGTCGCTTGTAGTGACACGAGAGATGTTTAATCATATGACTGTGGATTCGATCCAGCCCAGGAGCTGTGTCGGTGCAATGTGCAATGGCACTGAGGAGCTCCCACTCTGTAAATGGGGCTTTATAGGGTTCACTGTGGCGTGTAATGAACAAGAGGACTTTCCTTTCCATCTGCAGTTTGAGGGTGCGAAAGGTTGGGAGGTAGTTCTCTGACGCAGAGGCTCAAGCATAGTGCTAGACAAAGTGCTCGTCAATCATGTTTGCATTGATAGTTAAAACACCACTGATGTTAATGCCAGGGACATCTGTTGGGATCTGGTACCCAAAAAGATGTCTGATCATCGTCCAGACTTGGGAAGGTGACGCATGGCATGCAATGGTTGACACGTACCTCTCCCAGCACTTCTGTTTCCGTCATTATATAAGCTGCCAAATGTGGGCACAGAGTTGCTTAAAGGCTATTAAGTGCTCCAGGGAAGGGTGCTGGTTATGTCACTGTAGAGTTCGCCAACACTCTTTAATTGTCTCAGTGACTTCCGACGACCCCAAGGGAGTCTTTCGCAGGGGGCACTCTAAAAAACGAGGGATCGCATTTTCCGCTGCAGAAATGATCATTGTAGTGACCTGCTCAACGACATCATCAGTGGCACCATGTGGGGGAGATTCAGCGGTGACAGCAGAGGTGAAGGCTTCCAGCCTGCCTTGTTTAAAGCTCATCTGGGTAGGTGTTCATGGGCACGACACCGGGGGGAGTGACAGGAAGATGAGGAAGTGGTCACTACCACACAGGTCATCATGTGCTCTCCAGTGCATAGATGGGAGAAGGCCAGGACTGCAAACCGAGAGATCAATGGCGGAATATGGGCCATATGCCACACTAAAATGTGTGAGGGACACCTGTATTTAAGAGGCAGAGATCAAGTTGTGACAGTAAATTTTCGACCTTCCTACCTTGGCCAGATAGCATGGCACCATCCTACAAGGGGTTATGCGTGTTAAAATTTCCCAAAAGTAGGAAAGGTTTAGGGAGTTGATCAATCAGTGCAGCCAATACATTCAGGTGTACTGCACCATCTGGAGGAAGATATGGCACAGGTTCACTGCATACCGAGTTCAGGACATAGACGTAAACTCCCCCTGACACTATTATAGTCGCAAAGGTTCATGTAATATCCCTTATAGCCACGGAGGGCAGGGATCCGCATTGCCGGGAACCAGGTTTCCTGGAGGGCAATGCAGAAAGCAGGGGTAAACCTTAACATTTGCCTTAGCTCAGCCAGATGGTGGAAAAAACCTGCCGCAATTCCGCGGGAGGATTACGTTATTGTGAGACTGGGAAGGCATGCAGTCTACATCTCAGGATCACCTGTTCCCACCAGATGAGTACCTGTGCGATTGACATCCATTGTGTCTCAGGGCCCAGCGAGATCTAGGTCGTCAGCGGACGCCAGAATCTCCACCTCATACTCGGATTCAGAGCTTGTAGGTAGTGGTGGTGTCCGTGCCACCACAGTGCCTTGGTTCTTGGATGTCTTTTTCTTTTTAGGTTTCTCTTGCTGCTCCTTAGGTTTGTCTGGCCTCACTGATTCAGTCTCAGGGACTGAGGAGGACCATGAAGCCCTACAACCAGCTACCCGTGGTTGCTTCAGCCACTCGCTAGTGTCAGCTTTCCCACTGGTAGGAACATGGGAAAGGAGTGAGCCAAGGAATCCCTTCCTGGCGAGAGGAGCTGAAGAAGACTTATGCTTCTCCAGTTGAGAAGAGGGGACTGACATTGCTGATGGCTGGGGGAGGGGGGTTGGCTCCTGAAGTAGGTTGTGCAGGAGCAACAGGGAGGGAAGTGCCCCCCCCCCCCCCCCCACCCAACTATCAAGGGGTCAGGTGTAATCTGATGGCTCTGCGAGCTAACTGTATGCGATGGAACGGAAGATGGTAGAACTGTTGGCAGCAGAGGTTAACATCATATGCACAGGATGTAGCCTCTCATTTTTCTTTTAGCGTTAGAGCAGGCCAGTTGGTCCGGGGTCTTGTATTCCATTATTTTTCTTCTTTCTGGAGAATCCTGCAGTTTAGCAAGCAAGGTGAATGGTGCTCTCTGCAGTTGACACAAATGGGAGGCGGGGCATAGGAAGTATTGGGATGTGGAGGACATCCACAATCCCGACAGGTGATGCTGGAACTACAGCAGGAAGACATATGGCCGAACTTCCAGCACTTAAAGCACCACATCAGGGGCGGGATATATGGCTTTACGTCACAGCGGTAGACCATCACCTTGACCTTCTCAGGTAATGTGTCACCCTCGAAGGCCAAGATGAAGGCACCGGCAGCAACCTGATTATCCCTCTGACCCCGGTGGACAAGCTGGACAAAATGGACACTTTGCCACTCTAAATTGGCACACAGCTCATCGTGCTCTAAATTGGCACACAGCTCATCGTCAGACTGCAAAAGAAGGTGCCTGTGAAGTATTATACACTCGACTATATTTAAGTTCTTATGAGGCGTGATGGAAACTGAAACATCCCCAGCTTTTCACAGGCGAGTAGTGACCGTGACTGAGCAGAGGATGCTGTTTTGATCAAGACCGACCCTGACCGCATTTTAGACAAGCCCTCCACCTCCCCAAACTTGTCTTCTAAATGCTCCACAAAAAACTGAGGTTCCATTGACAAGAAAGATTCTCCATCAACTCTCGTACCTATGAGGTACCGGGTTGAATAAGCTTCGCTGCCATCCTTAACCGGAAGTTCCTCCCATGGTGTGGCTGGGAGAGGGTGGGGATGGGGGGGGGGGGGGGGGCATTTGGGGTTGTATTTCTTAGCATCGAAGTTAGACCTAGACCACTTAGAGACTGCTGGTGTTTGACCACCAGCAAGAGATGACATACTATGCTTCATGGCGTGTCATCTGCTCAGATGCCACCCACTCCGACCAGGGGCCCTCCCTATAGGCACCACCCAGCCGCAGCAAAGGCCACCTGGCAGGATGGCCATCGCCAAGAGTCCCAATGCCCCAGGATGATGGACATCTACTCCTTGGCATATGTGGGGAGTTAATGGCACAGCAATCCCTGTGTTGTCAGGGGGCTACAACCAACAGGGTACATGGCGGCCCCACCACAATGGACTGGCTACCGAGCTGGATATCAGGCACAAACGAGCTGTATCAGGCACAAATGAACTAAGAAATCCATTATTGTCGACAACACACAAAGCAATACTGCACAGAGGATGGAGGAAGTGCACCCAGGAGGGTGACTTTGCCCAACAGCTGGAGAATGAGCAGAAGTGCAGATCCATGTTGACGAAGGATGTGAGAGATCTCGGCACATGATGGACACTATGCACCATGTAAGATGTCCTCTTCCAATTGGCTCGCTCTTTGGGAAAATTTTGAAAAATGGAGGTCAAACCCTACAGGGGATCATCACATAAAGGCCGAAACCTGTGAGACTCCTTTTAGTTGTCTCTTACAACAGACAGGGATACCTCGGGCCTATTCTAACCCCCGGACCCGCAGAGGGCTATAATGTTGGTTAATTGTGTGTTTAGATATACAACTTTGATACTTACATCGAAGTATCTTCAGTGGTCACTGTCACTCTGAATTGTATTACAATGTGGTGTAGATTTAACTCTTAAGGGGGCTGGTCTGTGGATAACACAGGGAACCTTGAAAAAATTGTCAGTTTTCTAAACAGTGGAACTCAAATAATAAAACTTGTAAGCTCATATAACACTCACCATCTTAAGGCATCTTTTGGGAACATTTTTATGTAAGAACCACAGCTTTAGCTCTCACACTTTTTAATTGTATTTTTTGTTGCAGGTGAAATAAACCATGCTAATTATTTATATACATCATAGGTACACATTACTCAAAATACAAACAAAGTAGAAGGTTTATTTTTTCCTGTGGTGCTGCCCTAAATTGTGCTACAAAAAGATTTTAAGTATGATTATTAAAAATTTTGGAAATGAATTCAGGGTTTTTCTTAAAAAAAAAAGCATTTTATTTTCAAAGTTAAATCACAAGAGTAGTCTACTTTTTAGTTAACCATGTTTTAAGACAGTATACAAAATTTCAACACTATCTTTAATAGCTTTTAGCCAAAGTGTACCGGAACATGAAATAATTTAACTTTCGGGAAATTCATGTTAATGTTAAAACTTGCTTTTTGTATTGACTTGCATACCATTAATGCACCGCAAGTCCATATTCATCTTGTTTCCTGTGTTGTTCTTCCTCCCTTCTCTTTTTCACACTACTACTTATTCTTGCCTCTTTGGTGGCTTCCAAGCCTGATTTTTCTGCTTTACAGAGTCACTAAGAGTCTCCTTCGGTCAATGGCTATTAGAGCTCTATGCGTATTTAGTCCACCAGACAGTCCCATCAGTTCCACAACATTAAGCCTTGACAGTGCACCATCATAAAAACATGGAACAGCATCTAGCACACCTATTTTCAAAGTATTTAGTCCTACTAGAACAGTTTTTGGTACCCGTTCCCATATACAATTGTTGAAAAAGTCCTACCATGCAAACATTTCTCTAATAATCTTGTGCCAGTAAGATCCCAATATATAGGTTTTCTAACTTCCATTATAGCAAATGGCAAATAACGTTCATTTAAAATGTCATCAGGTTGTTATATTGTGTTTATGTAGAATTCTCTCTCATAAAAGATTTTTCATTGTTAAAAGTTTAGATAATATGCGTAAAATTTTCATTGCTAACACCATTTGTTCTGTGCTGTGGTTATCGTTCTTTAAGTGCTTGAAGAATGCAGATGAATTATTTTCACTAACTCTCATGTGCTCTCAATGTATAATACTGAAGTTGCCCTAGCTGTCCTATGGAAAATTTATTGCAACCCTGACATTTGATTTTGTGTATGCCTGGGTTTGCATATGTTGGTAATTTTGTTTTTTTTTCTGGGTGAAGTCTATGGCAGATATTGTTGTTGGTTCTATTGGGTTGGTGCATAAGTTCATAGTGTTTTTATTTTTCATGTTGGTATCCCAGTTGCTATGGGTTTATTTCTCGATTGCTGCTATTTGAGTTTACATATTATTATTTTGCCATTTGGAGATAGTGACTGGAGCTGTGGAGATTAGAAATTGGAGTGCCAAGTATAGAAATCTGAATATCGGACATTTCTTCTGAGAGTTCAATAGAGGGGTGACACCAGTGAAGGTAGCTAAAAACATATGTGCCATGTACTCTCCACATTCAGGATGACCTTTGGGGTTGGATGAAGATCATTGAAACACATTAATCCACAATGATCTATGTCAGTGTACTCAAGAACTGGCAAATGTGATGGACTGATCATTCCACCATCGTGTGACATATGTATGCAATGGGAAAGGTTCAAAAATTGGATGTATGGGTACCACTTGGTCTAAGCCATAATCACAAAAATCAGCTGGTGGCCACATGTGCACCTCTGCTTGCTCCATATCAACTTGCTTGTGAACAACACCGATCATGCCCATTCTGTATCATTACTAGTGGCGAGAAATGGTGTCCTTATGCTAAAGTAAGAAAAAGAGCAGAATGGTTGAGCCCAAAAAAAGCAGCAACTCCCCTTACAAAGACCTACACACATCCAAAAAGATAATGTTATGCATCTGGTGGAATAGCGATAGTGTCATGTATTATGGAGTCCTTCCCCAAAATGTAACAATCACTGCTGACATTTATTGTCAATGACTGAGACAGCTTGCAGATGCAATGCAAGAACAATGACCAGCAATACTGCGTGATGTTATGCTACTACACAATAATGCTCACCTACATTCTGCTAGACTGATACAGTAGTGCTATACAGGAGTTGGGTTAGGAAGTCATTCCACCCCCACCTTATTCACCTGATCTTGCACCCCCAGATTTTCAGCTTTCCTGCTCCCTTTCGAACAACCTTCAAGGAACTTCCTTCCTGGATGAAAATGTGCTCAAAACATGTCTCAGCAAGGTCTTCACCTCAACACCATGCGATATCTACAGTCACACAATCAAAAAGTTACCCCAGTGTTTGCAGACTGTTGTAAATACTAAAGGAGAATATATTATTGATGATTGAAGTGTCTCATGTGTACCTGTTGTGTTTATTAAGCTTATGGAAAAATGTTAAGATTGTGTACCAACCCAATATATGCGAATTTGATATGTGTTCTTCATTAGTATCTTTAATTTGTTTGATATGGTATCAATATATGTCTTGGGCATGTAAGTTGGTTTAGTCTTTTTTGTGTTTCTCTGGACAATTTTATGTCCTTGTGAATTTTTGGTTGTGTAGGTGTAGTTTTTCTTTTATATATCTGCATTAATATGTCTGGATTGAAATCACTTTGCTGTGTTATATATTGTAATGTATGAAGTTCTTTTTGTATGGCAGCTTCGTTCAGTGGTAGATTTTGTATTCTGAGGCCAAAGAAACACAAGCATCCATACTTCCAAGACCTGGTCAACAGAATACAAAATCTACCACTAAATCAACTTGCCATACAAAAAGAACTCAACAATTATGAGATGTATCACTACACCTACACAACCAAAAATTCAATAGGACAGAGGCTTGTCCAGAGAAACACCAAAAAAAGACAAACAATAAGCATACCTATAATTACACTATGTGATCAAAAGTATCTCGACATCACCAAAAACATGTTTCTCATATTAGGTGCATTGCGCTGCCACCTACCGCCAAGTACTCCATACCAGCAACCTCAGTAGTCATTAGACATCATGAGAGAGCAAAAAGGGGCGTTCCACGGAACTCATGGACTTCGAACGTGGCCAGCTGATTGGGTGTCACTTGTGTCATACATCTGTACGTGAGATTTCCACACTCCTGAACATCCCTACGTCCACTGTTTCCGATATGATAGTGAAGCAGAAACGAGAAGGCACAAGTACAGCACAAAAGCGTACAGGCCGACCTGGTCTGTTGACTGACAGACACTGTCAACAGTTGAAGAGAGTCATAATGTGTAATACACAGACATCTATCCACACTATCACCTGATAATTCCAAACTGCATCAGGATCCACTGCAAGTATTATGACAGTTAGGGGGTAGGTGAGAAAACTTGGATTTCATGGTCGAACAGCTGCTCATAAGCCACACATCACGTCGGTAAATACCAAACAACACCTCGCTTGGTGTAAGGAGCATAAACATTGGATAAATATTGAGTGGAGTGACAAATCATGGTACACAATGTGGCGATCCGATGGCAGGGTGGGGGTATAGCGAATACCTGGTGAATGTCATCTGCCAGCATGTGTAGAGACAACAGTAAAATTCGGATGCGGTGATGTTAAGGTGGCGTGTTTTTCATGGAGGGGGCTTGCACCTCTTATTGTTTTGCCTGGCACTATCACAGCACAGGCCTACATTGATGTTTTAAGCACCTTCTTGCTTCCCACTGTTAAAGAGCAATTCAGGGATGGCGATTGCATCTTTCAACACAATTGAGCACCTGTTAATAATGCATGGCCTGTGGAAGAGTGGTTACATGACAATGACATCCCTGTAATGGACTGGCCTATACAGAGTCCTCACCTCAATGCTGTAGAACACCTTTGGGATGTTTTGGAATGCCGATTTTGTGCCAGGCCTCACTGAGTGACATAAATACCTTTCCTCAGCGTAGCACTCCATGAAGAATGGGCTGCCATTACCCAAGAAACCTTCCAGCACCTGATTGAATGTATGACTGCGAGATTGAAAGCTGTCCTCGAGGACAAGGGTGGGTCAACACCATATTGTATTCCAGCATTACTGATGGAGGGCAGCACGAACTTTTAAGTCATTTTCAGCCAGGTGTCCGGATACTTTTGATCACACAGTGTATTTAGATATAATATCAAACAAATTAAACACAATAATGAAGAACACACGTCACCATACACTTCACTCAGAAAAAAACAAAATTACCAACATATAAAACAAAACAGTGTGGAAAGTCAGCAAAATGAATGCACTACCCAATGTGGCAACTCTAGAGAAAAATCCACCATTGCATCACACAATGCATTGCAACCAACGATTCTGGGGAGACCCAACAACTGCAGTGAAAAGGCTGACTCAGAGCAACCTTGGAATCCTTCTAAAATAAAATCCGAAAAGAAATTCTTTCTAGGCTCTTTAAATGTGAATTCTCTAGTCAAGACAGGTAAACAAAAAGAAATAGAAATACTTTTAGAGAAAAGCAAAATTAAAATTTTATCAGTTCAAGGAACAAGGTTCCTAGATAAAAATATAGTAGATACTTGTAACTACAGAATCTTCAAAGGCAAACCAGCAATCAAAATTAAGAATCAGACGCCATCATTGGGTACAGCTTTCTATGTTCATCAAAATACAATAGGAAATTTAACAGAATTAAAATCTACCTCAGAGAGAAGATCTTTCCTATCAGTTAAATGCAAAAACAAGATATACACGCTTGTTAATTGCCAAACACCAATAAATGAAGTCGGCAGGAAAAAACACAAGAAACAGAGGAATTCTGGGACCTTTTAGAAACTGAAACATCCAAAGTTCCAAAGATGAATGCCAGATCACTATTACGTGATTTCAATGCGCATAAAGGCAGAGAAAAGAAATTTAGAAATGAGGCAGGACAAGCCAACACAAATGGTATGAAGCTACTTAGATTGTGTCAAAGCTCTCACCTCAAACTAATATCAACCTTCTTTAGGAACCTCCAAAGAAAAGCTAAAACGTGGATATCTCCCAACCCAATGTTAGAAGACTTTCAGTTATATGATATGGCTGTTTCACAAAAAAGTACAATGGAAATTATGAAAGTGAAAGTAGTAAGGAACGGTGAATTTGATTCTGATCATTAACCCCCTGAAACTGAAGTCAAACTTCCACCTAATAAAGAACAACTAAGTTTCACCAGGGAACGCCGGTCAACTGCTGTTTGTGTATGAGAAATCAGTTGGAAACTTTCCTCATGTCAGCACATTGTAGGTGTCTCCACCAGTGCCAATGCTCTGAAAAGCTAATCACTTGCATATCACAGCATCTTCTTCCTGTTGGTTGAATTTCGCGTCTGTAGCATGTCATCTTTGTGGTGTAGCAATTTTAACGGTCAGTAGTGTATAAAGACTAAATTAAAGTGGCTGAACATGGCAACTGGCTAGAAATATCCAAAGCGATTAATAATGTGGGGGAGGGAGGGGGGGGGGGGGGGAAGAGGGAGGGAGGGAGAGGGGCTAAAAATGGAAATGCTCAAAGAAAATTGAAGATTATGATCAGTTTAAACAACAAAGAAAGGAAACAGCCAGATTAATCACAAACACCAAATGAGCCTCTGAAAAGGAGAAACTTTTGGAAACAGACAAAAATTTCATAAAAAAATAATACCTGTGACTTCGATCAAACTTTTAAGAATAAATTAAAGAGATACCAAACACTAAATGTCTGTTTCAAAAATGAGAACGGCAAAACTGGGTTAAGTAATATTGAAAATTTTGAAATACTAGCAAGATATTTTCGTCAGCTTCTGAACTGTCCTGAACCAAGTCAAATTTGAGTTCTCGGATATTACTGAAAATTTGGAAGAAGATTTACCATCAAATATAGAAAAAAATTAAGTACTTAAAACCCTCAAAAGAACAAAGCTAGTCAAGAAGAGTCTATTACAGATGAACTTTTGAAGTGGCCCTTGCAAAACATAGCAAATGAGTTAAATTTACTCTCTGAAGAAATCTGGAAAACATAAAAATCTAAGAGGAATGGAAAATTGCCTTGGTATATCCACTCCACAAAGAGGTAATAAACAGGATGTAAAAAACTGTAGATGAATCTCTTTACTGGCAGTAGCATATAAAGCATTTTCCAAGATTTTATCAAGCAGAATGGTCATTTAGGTGAATATCAAAGTGGTTTTAGGAAGGGAAGGTCATGCTCAGAACAAATATTTAACTTTAAGTCAGTTATTTGCACACATTACTTAAGTCAAAGGACACTGAAATTATGTTTGTGGATTTTGATTTTGTTTACAGAGAAATTATAGATAAAATGATTCGATAATTTGATGTGAAGTCTAAGTTGGCAAACTTACTCTGTGAAATACTTATACATACAGTCTGTAAAGCAAAATTTATGGGAGTAATTTCACAGCCTTTCAAAATAACACAAATAAATCTCTTGGAAAAAATAGCAGCAGAACTGGCTTAAGAATTTCTGCAGAAAAAGCAAAATTTGTAACAAATGTTAAGGATCTTCCAAAATTCTCAAAACCAGATATGGACCAAATAGGAGGTAAAAAAAATTCAAATATCTAGGGGAGATAATCCAAGAAGATGTTTTGGAAAAATCGGCAATAATGGAAAGTTTCCATAAAATGGGGAGAGCATGTGGTATCACCAAAGACATCTACAATAAAAAGGCCCTATCCAAAAATGTAATAATAAGGCATTACGAAACGATAGTGCAGCCAGAATGCCTAAATGCAAGAGAATGCCTGGCATTAAACTATAATTTAGACAAATATGAAGTACTACAAATGCAAATTATAATGAAAATATTAGGACCACAAAACACAGCAGAAGACCGAAAATTACAAAGTAATGCCAAAACATACTGAAATATACCAAAATACAGAAAATATCTCAAACATAATGAGAAAATTAACACTCATGTTTTTTGGACATTTATTTTGAATGCAGGACAGTAAATTAACTAGGTAATAAGATTTTCAAATATTTGTGCATTAAGAAGTCCACAACAAGCTGGATCAGTGAAATAAAAAAGGATTTAGAAAGAAACAATATAAAAAACAGAAGATAGAAACAAACCAGAAGCCTTTCAGGAAATAGTATTGAAAATAGAAGGATTCCAACAAGACTGGTTAAAAACTGTCTGAAGAAAGAAAGAAGAAACATAAAGAACAAATGAAAGCATAATGGAAAAAAGACAAGAACAAAGGATGAAGGTTGAAGAACTGAAATTGAAGTGTGATTTGCAGATGGCCTATCTGCAGTAAAAAAATTAAAATGTTTAGTTAATAACAATATACTTAAGTTATAGACAGCAACTGCAGACAATGCTTCTTCTACAATGGTAAATGGAATAGTTTGGTGTGCCATGAGACTGGGATTTCATCAGATTTTATACTAGCCACCAGCACGAATTGGGCATGCACCACATTAGCATAAATGACTGTGGCTGGACTATGGTGCCCAACATTAGGAATATTTCATCTCCAAAGTTGGGCTTTCCATGTGCCTAAATACAGAGACAAGCAAAATAATGTGAACATCTGTACTTACTTGGGAATGGTTTATTAATAAGGGGTTGGACCCCATTTCCCTGTAATATAGCTGCAATTCTTCTTGGAATACTGGCGTATAATGATTGTATAGTCCCCAGTGGAATGTTAAGCCACTCTTTGATCAGAACCACCTCTAACTCCTGTTGTGACAAGGGAGGCAGAAATCTGCTCTGGCATCCACACTCCAATACTACCTACAAGGGTTCGATAATGTTCCAGTCCAGAGACAGTGCTGGCCAGGGAAGATGCCGCAGCTCAGTTGCATGCTCCTCATACCACAATTGTACTGTCCTGGCTGCATTATTGTCCTGAAATATGGCATGATAGTTGGGGAACAACATCTAAATCATGGGGTGCACCTGCTCACCTAAAACGTTCACGTAATCATTGGCCGTAATACAGCATTTTGAGAGTCATGATGGGACCGGCAGAATACCATGATATGGCTGCCCACGCCATCACATTTCCACCTCCATGCTTACCACCGGGATCAAGCAATCAGGATTGTAGGCTTCTTTTGGCATTCTCCTCACATAAACCTGGCCTGATGTTGGAGTTAACAAAGATGTTGACTTTTCGGACCATATGACATGTTTCCACTGATCAGCCGCCCAGAATTTATGCTAGTGACATCATGTTTTATGCTTTTTTGCACTGGTTGTTGTTACTAATGGTTTCAGTATAGCAGCTCATCCATGAATATTCACTTTATCAATATCATGAAAAGGAAAGTTGTCACTCACCATTTAGCAGAGGTGCTGAGTCGCAGATAGACACAACAAAGAGACTGTCGCAAATAAGCTTTAGGTGTGTGTGTGTGTGTGTGTGTGTGTGTGTGTGTGTGTGTGTGTTTGTTTATTTTTCATGAAGGCCTTGCTGGCCAAAAGCTTATTTGTGACAGTCTTTTTGTTGTGCCTATCTGCGACTCAGCACCTCCCCTATACAGTGAGTGGCAACTTTCATTTTAATAATATTGTTACATTCCATCCTGGATTTCCCATTGTTTAATATTTGCTTTATGGAGTTCTTGGCCAACTGTGTTGATAGATATGGGATCTCGCAGATGGCTATTGTGCTCTGCAGTCACTTTAGCCATCATAGTTTTGTGTAATTTTGACACAATTCGAGTTAGTGTATGACGATCTCTGTCATTCAGTTTTGATTTGCGCTCACTGTTACGTTTACATGATGATTCCTTATTTTGTGTAGGCTGTGTGACTGTTGAAATGGTTGCTCTTGAAACATTCAATAATTTGGCGCTCTTGGTTACTGATGCTCCAGTTACTCGGGGCTCCCCAATCTGCACTCTTTGAAACTCTGTTAGGTCTTTCATTGCACATCAACATCGGCCTCTGAATGCAAACATGAGGTGTGCACTACTCATAAACGACCTGCACTGATGCCTAATCCTTAGTGAACATGCACAGTCCAGTGCGACATGTGCCTTACCTGCATTGTTGACTATCAAACACAACCATCCCATTACTACCACTGTTCACATTATTTTGCCTATCCCCTGTATAACAGTGTGCCCATAGTATCTTGATTCAAATAAAATTACTGCCATCACAGTCACCAACTGCTGAGAAAACTGTTTTGATGACAGATGGCATTGTCAATGATCACGGTATTTTATAGCAAATAAATAGACCACAGTGCACCATTTACACATCAACTCAATGCTGGACAACTGATGAACAATCATACTATTCACTGTGGGATGGTGTCTAGAGTACAGAAGCCACTGCCTCACACGTGTGCTCTGGTCACTGCTCATCATGGTGCAAGAGATTAGCATGAGCATAAGAACACTACCACTGGATGCTTATAGCAAGGAAAAACATCACAGGGACTGGTTGGTTGGTTGTTTTGGGGAAGGAGACCAGACAGCGAGGTCATCGGTCTCATCGGATTAGGGAAGGACGGGGAAGGAAGTCGGCCGTGCCCTTTGAAAGGAGCCATCCCGGCATTTGCCTGGTGCGATTTAGGGAAATCACGGAAAACCTACATCAGGATGGCCGGACGCGGGATTGAACCGTCGATCACAGGGACTGATGAAACACAATAACAGACAAAATTGGGTACAGTTAGACAAACAATGTACAGTGGTACATCCCAAATGTGAATAGTCTATAGTTCAGGTAGCTGGGAATATTCTCACACAGGGTTTGTTTAATACGGGATGAAACGAGGTCCTTAAGATGTCTCCCAGCAATAACATCAGAAGAATCCACTGCACTTGTGTTTGTACACCTAAGGCATTCTTCAGGTGACCTGTACATGCAGCAAGGCACATCATTCCTGAAAAGAACATACCGAACAACTCAATTACTTAGGAGCGAAATTGTAATAACCAACTCATTACTGCACCTCTGCCACGCATGTCGAAATGTGCACATATTTGAGTAGTGCACCATTCAGTTCTCTGGCCCACAGTAGATGCCACTGACCTTGATCTGGCACCTATAGCAAGTGGCCCCTAGTCGGGCAAATGCTTCTTATCCAACCATATATTGGCCAGCAGTCTCTTATTTGTTCTCTAAACTCTATTGCAATTATTCTGTCACACCATGACTTAATAAATAGGTGGTTTCTTATGCTGTGTTTTTTATTATGTTTGAAGTTATAACATAACTGGTGAAGAGTAGAACTTCCATATGCTCAACATCAGTGATGGTTTTTTCATGCAAGTTATCCATGCATCCAGTACTTCAGTCATTTCTCCACTAGTGGCAACTTATTATGGCCACCTCGGAAAATCTTGTGACTACATTGATAGTTCATACTCCATCATCTTAGTGCATCAACCGCAGTTTCTGCCAGTTGATGACTCTTCTGAAGATTGGGAAGCTTACGGAAACAGCCCCGTGCGCACTTCATTACATTTCTGGTGACTAACAAAGAAACTTGTAAGGCTCTGTTTTTATCATAGATTACTCCTTGCAACAGTCCGCAGGTCGTGGTCTTGCGGTAGCATTCTCTCTTCCCACGCACGGGGTCCCGAGTTCAATTCTCAGCAGGGTCAGGGATTTTCCCTACCTCGAGATGACTGGGTGGTGTTGTGTCGCCTTCATCATCATCATTCATCTCCATTATGGTCGGAGGAAGGCAATGGCAAACCACCTCCATTAGGACCTTGCCTCGTCGGCGGTGCGGGTCTCCCGCATCATCCTCTACACTCCTATCATCATCATCATCATCATCGTCGTCATCGTCATCATCATTCATCCATCATCCATTATCCTCCTCCTCCTCCTCCTCCTCCTCCTCCTCCACCACCACCACCACCACCACCACCGCCGCCGCCGCCGCCGCCACCGCCACCGCCACCACCACCACCACTTGCATGTACCAGCTGTTTTGTCAATTATCCCCTTAGCAGGAACTGGCCTCACTACTTTAGACGAAATGTTTAGATTGTTGTTTTCGTTGTTTTCGCTTTATCACAAATTTACCCAAGTCATTCCCATTCATGTGGAATTTTACCAGTGCTGCAAGCAGTCACATCAATCTTATTGGGCTTGGGTGTTAGAGCTGCAGCTTTGAACTATAAGTCACTTTATTACTAAAACCTCCAAAGAATCAGACACAGATTCCATGGTTAGAGAAGCAATCGTCTGTATAGGACCCGACAAGGAAGTTCATAAGAGAGAGCCCTTCAGTGAGAGGATCCATCATTGGAAGAAATTTTAAACATTGCTCAGTCTTTTGAAGTCTCATATGCTGCAGGCCACGAAATCAAAGCATGGGGCGACAGTGCTGCCATTGTCAGTGAACCATGTCAGTGCACAGAAACAAACTTGCTGAAGAGGAAGTCAATGTCATTCAAACAAGCAAACCCGGCCACAACAGACAAACCCATCGGCAACAACAAGAACACCATGCAGCACTTCTGTCATGTCCTGCTTGCTTTGTGCAACATGAGACAGCTGCATGTCCCAGGTGGTGGGCATTGTCACAAAAGTGTCACAAAAAAGTCTACATTGCATCAGTCTGTCATCCTCCACCTTCCTCAGAACAAATGGACACTGGCATTGGACATTGACATTCATTCTATTTCCTCACTGCCTGCAGTTCAGAATGAATTCTTTACTGAAGTGTCTGTTCTGAACAAACTGTTATCTCTACAAGTGGACATCGGAGCAGCTGTTTCACTCCTCAACTCTCAAATGTACACATGGCTGTGCTTTTCATCGTAAACTGCCATCAAATGCTGTCTGGTAACCTATAATAAACAGCGTATTCCTGTTCTTGGTCCATTTATGGCCACCATGGCTTACAAAACTATAGTCCATCCTATCATATATTTGGCTGTTAACGATCGTCACACAAAATTTGTTTGGATTACATGCTTTCATTGCTTCTGAATTTTCTGTAAGTGACACAGTGCATCTTTTATCAGATCAGGTTTCTTATCACAACCAAGATTCAATGTGTTCGGAGTTTTCGGATTTGTTTTCAGAGTGTCAATATGTGCACACATTTGAATAGTGTGCCATTTGGCTGCTCCGGGCACCCAGCAAAGGTCACCAACCTTGGTCTGGTACACTTACCCCCCTGCATCCAATAGCAAGCAGCCACTGGTGGGCAAATGTTTCCTATATACATGTTAAAGAAAGAACAGACCATATGCACCGAAACCCAAAGAATCTGTAGAACAGTGCATATCAGCAGTAAGTGATTAAGACTGTTGAGAGAAGCGGTACATGGAGGCCCACACCACCCTATTCCTATGACTCAAAATATCAGCAGTACCATTTCAAGCTGAAGCTGTGATAAGCCGTCGATAAAGAAAGTAGAAATATGCTTGCAAGCACCTACATACTTTGTCGATTTTGAAGGGTTCCAAGAGAATGAATGGTGAAAAATATTTGTTTCCAGGATATGGGCTTATCATACTATAAATTTTTAGATTTTGCAAAATATGCTGCTATGACAATGATTTATAGAAGGAACCAGTGGATAGAAGAGTTTTATTGTAGTGACAATACACAATTTGATTGTGTCACAGTATTACCTGCCATCTTCTCTTGGCAGCCGTAACAAACTGCACAACTTTGTTTAGGTTATTGGCTACATGACAGAGCACTACAAAAGGCGTGGGACAGAGCACTACAAAAGGTGTGGGACAGAGCACTACAAAAGGTGTGGACCTGTCAGTCATGAAGATTTCCTTGCGTAATGAATATTCTATCAAGTTTCAAGATTGGAGCCAGATCATGTTGACTTCTTGCCACAATATTTCGGCTGGCAACTGTCCAGCCATTTTCAGGTGAGTGTCCACCACTGGAGACTGCTAGGTCACAGCACCGGCTTTATAGCACAAATTGGTGTGGAAATGCATGTGCATTGGCGGCCATCACAAGGCCATTTTCTACCAAAACTTGCATCCTTTACAAATACTACTCCACATGTGGTGCACAGGTGCATGTGTAAAGGTCAAACTACATCTCTGCCCCCTATTGGAAGTCACACTCACATCACTAAAAACAAACATCAGATGTCACCAGACATGTCATTACTAATAAAATGTTTTCTCTCACAAGAAATTAAAGAGATCACTGGTCCCATGCCTTATCCAGTTGAAAGCTGCTGTCACCATTTATAAGATTTCGTACGAAAACATATTTCCACAGATTCTTTAATTACTGAATCCTCAAAGCATCTTGCAGGGGCCAAGATTTTTGTGGCCAATAATCTATAGGGTGTCCTGTGATAATACAATGCTCCGCTACGGCCAACTTACTGGGCTGCAAAAGGTGAGTGTGGCACTTATGTTCAATGCACCTTTCACGTACTGTGTGTATCGTCTGACTTATGTATGCTTTGCTGCACACTGGCACAGGATCTTGTAAATACCGGCCTTTTGCAGACCCAGATCGTCCTTTGGCGAACCGAGAAGGGCACTGATCTTCGCCAGTCGCTGGATTATTACTTTAACTTGATGTTTCCCTAGGATCCTGCCTACTTTAAACAAAAGGTTGCCGACATATGGAAGGAACACACTGGACTTGAATGGCTTCTTATTTCATGATCTAGTAGGTGGTCACATTTTCTCCTCCTTAGCACTTTACTAATCTGATATGTAGAGAAACCATTATCATTTAATACTGGCTGTAGATGTTCCAGCTCCTTTGTAAGGCTGTCTCCATCAGAAACTACACGAGCCCAGTGCACCAACGTTCTAAGGATGCCAATAGTTTGCGAAGGTTGATGACAGACCGACACTTGCAAATAAATGTCTGCCGTATCTGTGGTCTTATACCCTAATAACCCATCCACTCTCCTAGTAACCGAGACATCCAAAAATGGTAAGAAGCCATCTTTCTCTATTTCCATCATAAACAGGACGTTCTTGTGGATTGAATTTAGATGCTCCAAGAAGCATGACAGTTGTTGTTCACCATGGGGCCACACTACAAAAGTGTCATCTACATATCACCAGAAGACTCTTGGCTTAAGTTCTGCTGAATCACGTGCCCTTTCGTCAAAGCCTTCCATAAAAAAGTTTGCTACCAGAGAGGAGAGAGGATTGCCCATGGCAACACCATCAGTCTGCTCAAAATATTTATTGTTAATTAAAAAGAAGGTCAAGGAAATGACATGAGGAAAAAGTGCTGTTATATTGGCCATGAACTTATTGCCAATGAGTGACAAAGAGTTCATATGAGGAACCTTAGTAAAAAAGTGAGACGACATCGAAGTTCACAAGTAAATCAGTTTCACTGAGTTGAATTGACTTCAGTCTATTGACAAAGTCAGCAGAGTTGCAAACATGATGCACCCACTTCCCCACAAAAGGTCTCAGTAGAGGCGCAAGATGTATCGCCAAATCATATGTGGGGACATCGATGTTACTGACTATCGACTGTACAGAACCTTTTCTTTATGAATCTTCAGAAGACCAAATAACTTGGGTGTACAGAACTATGAGGTCTTAATGTTTTGGCCAATTCTTGCAGAAAAGAAGAATAATTCGGCAGTGCTGATGTTTTCCTTTCCACTTTCCCTGTGGGGCCTTTGTCAATCTTCCGACCCATTGGTTCACTCAGAAAGTTATAATCTTCTGTTCATAAACCTCACATGGCAACAGCACAGCAGCATTTCCCTTATCTGCTGGTAAGATCACCAAGTGAGGATCTTCTCGTAGCTTTTGTGGTGTGGCCCCTTCCGTGGCAGAAATTTTGCTCTTCTGATGGGGGAGCTTTTCTAAGTGCACAACAAATTTCATGTCTTATTTCTTCTGCAGCATCACTAGGAAGAGGTCTAACAGCTTTCTCTGCAGCGCCAATAAACTCAGTCAGAGGCAGAACTCTTAGTGTATGGGTGAAGTTCAAGCCTTTCCCAAGCACAGACAGTGTTACGTTGCCCAAAACCTTACCCGTGAAATTGACCACGGAGTGTCAAAAGCTATCTTCTTGCGGTAATGTTGCCGATGGTGGCAAACTTTGAAAACTGTCTTGAAGTAGACCCCTCGTGGACCCAGTCCGACTTTGCCCAGGTCAGGTCATCGACCCGTGCCCAGGAAGTGATGGCAGGCTGGATGCAATCTTCATACTCAGATGGAACAGACGTTTCAATATGGCAACCAAGTCATGGCAAGTAAAACGGATCCTCTCCTTCACAAGTGCTAGGTTTGCCTAATGTGAACATTGGTTACTCTACACATCAGATTAGTACAGTGCTGAGGAGGAAGAAATGTGCCCATCCACAACATGAAGATAAGCTCTTTAAGTCCAGAGTGTCCCTTCCAAATGCTGCCAACCTTTCATCTAAAGTAGGTAGGATTGTAAGGAAACATCAAGTTTAAGTAATCTTCCAGCCACTGGTGAAGATCGGTGTCCTCCTCAGTTCGGTAAAGTACGATCTGGAATCTGCAGAAGGCCGGTATTTACAGAATTCCGTGCCTGTGTGGCAAAGTGTACATAGGTCAGACAATATGCACAGTACACAAATGGTGTGTTGAACATGAACACCACACTTGCCTTTCACAGCCCACCCAGTTGGCCTAGCGGAGCATTGTATTACCACAGGACACTACGGATTATTCTGCCACAAAAATCTTGACCCCAATGAGATGCTTTTGGGATTCAGTAATTAAAGAATCTGTGGAAATACGTCCGGCATAAAATCTTATGAATCATGATGGTGGCTTTCAACTGGATAAGGCTTGGAACCCTGTGATCTCTTTAATTTCTTCTAAGAGAAAACATTTTATTAGTAATGACATGTCTGGTGACATCTGATGTTTGTTTCTAGCGACATGACTGCGCCTTCTGATAGGAGGTGGACATGTAGTTTCACCTTTATGGTTGCACCTGCATGCCACATATGGAGCAGTATTTGCAGAGGACACAGATTTTGATACGGACTCTCCTATGACAGCCATCAATACGCGTGCATTTCCATGCCAATTTTTGCTATAAAGCTGACACCTGAACTAGCAGTCTCCAGTAGTAGACACTCAGCAGAAGATGGCTGGATGGTTGCCAGCTGAAATAGTGAGACCAGAAGTCAACATGATTCGACTGCAATCCTGAAACTTCAATGAAAGGTGTGGACCTATTAGTATCAATGTCTCAGTGTTCTTTGTCTAGTGCTGCAGTGGTGGCACCTATGCTATTATGTTTGTTTCAATTGTCCAGAAACCAACACCATCACAGACCACAATGGGCACATAAGCATCATGGCTGACATGCTGATTGACAAAATGTAATGTTCCTGAACAAGTCCTACTTCAAATTGGCCCTATTATCACAGCCTCAAAACTGTTAGTGACCACAATCTGGAAGCCAGCTTTAGTTATCATCATAGCAGGCAGAAATCATCAAGTATGATGGGCTTGCTGCATCATTTGATGCAGCATGGCAATCTCAGCATAGCATATCCAGTGAATGCTGAGCAGTGATAAATACACCAATGAGTTTTTATAGCAGAGTAAAACACTTCTCTTGGAAGTTCAACATGCTGCAATTGTGTCAGCAGAACAACACACATCTGTATGCAGTAAGGAGTGTACTAGCTTTCTGTGAAGAAAGATGGGTACAACTTCAGCTGAAACTTCCAAGCTGAGAGACCGCTGTCGATACATAAAACTATTCCTCCAACTGCAAGAGACATGTTCGGATACAAAACAGCAAGTTCTCCACCACAGTTGGAGACAAAACACAAAGAAATAGTTTTATGTACTGACCACAGCTTGTCAGCTGGGAAATTTTAATTGAAGAAAAAGGGAAAGTCTACATTGATGATGGGTACCACTGTTTTCCTGGCCTATGATTGCTTGGCATATCACTCATCAAACATGTCTGGGGTTTGGTTGGTTGGTAATAGTAATTACTACTGATGACTGACTGGCTATAGAGAGATTACTCAGGGACATATTCAGGTCCTCTTTGATTTTACACTATGACATTTCAAGCCTGACCGACATATGTGTAAGTTTCACACCACATTAAATTCTTAAAGAAAGAAATTATATATAGTTCTGTAATCTTAATCATTTTTGTTTGTGTAACTAATCTACGATAAAAATTTATTTTGATCACATGTATTCTTTCTACTCCTGTAGTTTGCATAGTAATTATTATGACAATGCTGCTGATAACGGAACAGACTGGACTAGGACTGGACAAGGAATCTGCCACACACTTTTTGAAGGAACCATCATGTTATCCATCTGAAGAGCTCTGTAAGGTAATCCTGATTTCCAAATATGCTTGAATAAGGCACGAATTCCAGATATGTTGAACCATGCAAGAAGAATCAAAAGGATTAAATTCTGAAGCAATATAAATGTCTGTAATCAAGTAGACTTCAAGATAAATTAAAACAACTGATGAACACACATTTTTCAGGCCAATCACTGTGCAAAATGTATGATGTTATGCGTGAATAGCTTTAACTACTCATCACAACAAGTTAGAGTTGCAACAGAAATCAAAAATCGAAGCAACTCACCCACAAGTTTCCAATCATTTCTCCAATATAAAGGAAAAATAATGGTTTTGTCAGCTGCACTGTTTCCAAGCTCTCCAGTTTTGTCAGCTGTTGGACTGGTGGACCTGAGAGTCTAACTGCAAAATTGACTATTTCTTCTTTTGTTCTGTCACCTTTGAATGTGTGCTGAGCATCTCCCTTCAAACTGAAAAGTAAGGGAGAAATCTGTGAGTTTCTGGACAAACTTCATCATCGCATCACATTTTTTTCCAATTATCTGTGTAAAGAAACACTATTACAACTTGGCTGGAACAAAGGCATCATTTAATTATGAGCTATGCAGCTTCATTTTGGTGAAATATGATGAGTTACTGCCCCAAAAATCTGCATGTCATATCTCATTTTCACTTCCAATAATCAAGTTTATATGACTGTGTGCCTAACCCTTTAAAGAAATCACTTTTCACTATCAAAGGCTGTAAGCAACAGTTAAATCTACTACCTAGTTTCTGCACTGGGACAAGATGCATTTTTTATGTACAAGACTACGGTATTACATGCTCTTTCAACTAAAATCATTTTCATATTAATGTACCTGTACCACTCTCCAAAATTGATAGGGGTAGGAATGTCTCATGGGGGGGGGAGGGGAGGGACGGAGAGGAGGGGTGCAAGTGTTTGCAATCTGGAGATATGTGGAAACACATCAGGCAATACTACCCAAAGACTCATCTTAGATAATACACTGAAGAAAGGCAAGACTACATCTATAGCATTTGCAAATTTGAAGAAAGCTACTGACTGGACTACACTTTCTGAAATTTTGAAGGTTGCAAGGATAAAACGCAGGAAGTGAAAACTGCAATTATAAGAGTTGAAGGACATGTTAAGGAAGCAATGAGTTGAGAAGGAAGTGGGAGAGGATTGTGGCCTATAACCAACGTAAAACAATTTTTACATTGAGCAGGCAGTAAAGAGAAATTTGGAAAAGGAATTAAGATTCAGAGAGAAAAAATAGCAACTCTGAGATCTGCTGATGATATTTTAATTCCATCAGACGGCAAAAGACTTGGAACTGCAACTGAATGGAATGGCTAGAGTCTTGGAAGTAGATTGTAAGTAAAATAAGAGTAACAGAATGTAAATTAATTCAACAAGTTAATGCTGAGGGAATTATATTAGGGAATAGCAGATAACTTTTACTATTCGACAAGCAAAGCAATTGATTGTGACTGAAGTAGAGGGGCCACAAACTGCAAATTGGCAACAAAAATAAAAGTATTTCTGAAAAAGAGGAATTTGTTAACACCCAATATTAATTTGTCAGGAGGTATTTTCTGACAGTATTGGCATGGAGTAGAGCCTTGTACAGAAGTGAAACATTGATAATAAGCACGTCAGAAAAGAAGAGAATAAATGCTTTTGAAACACTGTGCTACAGAAGACTGCTTCAAATTAGATGGGTTGATCAAAACTTAATGAGGCAGTAATGAGTAAAATTTGAGGGAAAGAAATTTATGACAACTTGACTAAAATAATGGATTGGTTTATATGACACATCCTAATCAATCAAGGAATAGTTAATGTCATAATGGACAGAAGCGAGTGTGTGTGGGTGTATGTGAGAGGGGGAGGGGAAGTCTGATCTAATCACGAATACAGTAAGAAGGATCAAACGGATAATCGCTACAGGTTGCAGTAGCTGCTCAAAGATGAAGTAACTTGCGCAGGGTAGGCTTGTGTGGAGAGCTACATCAGAGCTGTCTGGGGACCGAAGACAACATATGATGAACAGTAATGGTTCTGTAATCCATTCCCTTGGGGTAGAGCCACAAAAACCTTTACTGCAAAAAATTTAACCCACTTAAGAACCAAGCCTTCCATGTCATTATTGTTAATTTTCTGATTAGCTCCGAGAAAGAAATTCTGTAATACATCCAGCAACAAAATGACAAGAAAAGCTGAAAATGTCTCAATATACTCAGTTTGGGGTAAAAATCTAGCTATATTCACATGTCTTTATTAGAAGTAGTTTTTTTTCTAAAATGGTATACCATTGCATTCATGTAGCAAGTAGCAGTGGAATTTCGACTTTACATTCTCCGATTTTACATTTTTTGGAAACTGCACCATAAATTCGTAGTCCCTGTGAAAAAGCAGTTAAATTCAATGCTAAAAATTCCCTGTTTTCACATTTCTTTCTAGTAAAGTTTACTTGATTCTACGTTGTTACTCAACATTTCGCTTGAGTTTGTCCCGTTTTCTTGCTATTGGCATTTGATGTGACTGAACAAGTTACAAGTAGGGGGGGGGGGGGGGGGGGGGGGGAAATAAATAAATAAAAAAATAAATAAATTCGTTTGCACCAGGGCTGATAGCCGAGTTAAGGGAATATTTCAGGCCACTGTGAAAATGGGAGATGTGAGAGAGAAAATGCTGGAGGAATCCACGATCGGTGTTACCAACACAACTTGCAACATTTAGCTTCACCATGCAACGATGATGGTTCGACTACATTTCGCACTACTTTTTTGCAGAAACTGGTAATTGTGATGTGGTGGCACTGTGAAAGCAACCAGGAATGAAGCTATCAATTTTTCGACTGCTATAGCGTGAAGTTGATGTTAATGGATGTGTTAGTGGCCGTAGAATCTCAGTTGTAGCAAGAACTCTTTGGGTAATATGTTTGTGGTTGCGCAAAGTGTGAAATATTTATGACAAAGAAGAATGAGAATTTTATTGCTTATCATTTCGCATGCACCAATTTAAGCTGTCCTCTTAGGTTCCTGCCTGACCACACACTAGGAAATTGCCACATATTAAGCTTATCCATTACGGATATTTTGGAACCTGTGACTGTTAATTGAATGTAAATACCTAAAAATGATTGAAAACTGGGTCATGGAATAATAAATAACTTTTCAGAAAAAAGTGACTGGTTGCAGTTTTTTGTATTTACATATAATCACCACATATTTGGAAATAAACAGCGAAGTATTTGTGACACAAAACCATATGAATTTTATTGCTGCTCGTTTCACTCTCAAGAATGTAAACTGTCCTGTTAGGTTTCTGCGTAATCACTCACTCGGAAATCACCAGACATCTGGAAATAAACAGGCAAATATTTATTTCATCCTTCCTTCTCTGACAAGATAAAAATGTTTAATAACATTGACTATTGCAGAACATATTGTATTACAATCATAATGAACGTGATAACAACACTAAGTTGAAAAGTATTGGCATGCAACGAGCTGCAAACAAATAACCTCTGACTCAGCTAACCATGACATTATCCATTATGCTACAGCTTACTCATCTGAATTTTGCATTGTACATTATTTATTATAAATATCTCTTGAAGCCTTATGTTGTTGATGCTGTATTAACTGACATTTAATGATAAATGTGACGTATTTGTGATATGGTACTTTCAATGCACCGTTCCTTTGAAACGGTATACTGCACTCATTGTCACACACTATGAAAGAAGTGAATAATCGAAGTGCACACAGTTCACACAGGGGTCATTCACAAGTGCACACTAAAGTCAATAGTCAAAAGCCCACTAGTGATGTCACCACTGCAAAAAGTACTGTGGAGTGGCTTCCACACCACCACTCCTACAGTGTTTCCCATCTGTTTCCAAATTTGTTTCTTGTGTCTGTTTCTGTCCACACTGGCAGCACACATTTCTCAGTGTATTCGCAACATCTGCAATGCTGTTTCTTATATTGTTCTCATATTGTCTGCCATATCACGTGTGGAGACAAAGAAACTGTATTACGTGCTGCTGTATTGTTAGTACTCAAAGGATCACGCAAACAAAATCAAAGATTTCATCGTCGTATTTTTTTTTCATGGTGACTTGTGACCTGAAGGCCATAACCATCTCTCAGTGTTTTGTAGTTTTACACAATAAGGTTGCGCTAGTCAAAGAATTTTGTAATTGCGTGGTTTTAAAACTATGATATTATTTTGATGGAGAGTTTGTATAGTAGTTGGTAATGGTTGATAAAATCGGATTAGTAGTTGTATGGAAACGATTTGTTAGTTTGCATATAGTCATCATCTTTGGTGAGCAAAGACATACTATAGAAAAACTGGTGGGAAAAACTGAATATAGAAGACAGCTCTAGTTTCCATAATTTCACTTGGATATAATCTAATAATTTTGAACTTTTGGCAAATATGGTGTCACTGTTTCTTTAGAAAAAGATCAAAATTTCAGGAAAGCAATTACAGCCCAGACATGATGTTAGTTTTATTTTTCTGTAAAAATGAGATTCATTCTGGAACCTCGAGTATTTATTTCACATTTCGAAGCAAACTATGACATACTACCTTATTTTCTTTTCTATGCCGTCTTTCTCCATATTCTACTAAATGCAGCAGCAGTTTTCTGCAGTGTGTGTTATTTTACTGCTTTTTGTTGTTGTAAAACTTAATACAGCAAGAGAAAACAAAAACACCTAATAACTCTATACGACAGACAACACAATGTAACATATAAACATACACCTGTGCCATGAAGCAGTGACATGCAGTAGCTGGCCTGAAATGTTTTCTTTTATCTGTAAGGACCCTGCTATGGGCACATGTTTCCATGTTTCAAAAGATGTTTCCAAATGGTGTACACATCAAATAGCTGGAAACATGTTTCAAGCTTCGTGTGTACATGGCTTGAAGTCTACTCAACCAAAGTAAACTGCCATTGGCTACAGAGAGAAACACACAAACACCCACATGTTAGTTTCAGACACCTTTCACCATATTTCAGTTTTTGATTTAATTCACTATGTTCATCAATTTTTGTTTTTTTCTGGGTGGACACAAAGGAAAGATACCTCAAAAATGCGTGTTTTGACATATAATTTGTGGTGGTAGCATGTCGGAAAACAGCTCAATTATCTTGTACGCAGATAAAAATTTCAATTTTTTATTGAGTTTTTAGTTGCTGTTACACTATGTGATTTTCTCAGAACTGATGAAGTTCATTACCACAAATTACTGCAAAAACATTGTATTGTACATTTAATTTCCTTTACTTATACAGGTGGCAGGTGTAAAATACAGGGAGCAAAAGGCTATTTACAATTTGTACAGAAACCAGATGGCAGTTATAAGAGTCGAGGGGTATGAAAGGGAAGCAGTGGTTGGGAAGGGAGTGAGACAGGTTTGTACCTCTCCCCGATGTTGTTCAATCTGTATATTGAGCAAGCAGTAAAAGAAACAAAAGAAAAATTCGGAGTAGGTATTAAAATCAATGGAGAAGAAATAAAAACTTTGAGGTTCGCCGATGACATAGTAATTCTGTCAGAAACAGCAAAGGACTTGGAAGAGCAGTTGAACGGAATGGAAAGTGTCTTGAAAGGAGGATATAAGATGAATATCAACAAAAGCAAAACGAGGATCATAGAATGTAGTCAAATTAAGTCGGGTGATGCTGAGGGAATTAGATTAAGAAATGAGACACTTAAAGTAGTAAAGGAGTTTTGCTATTTGGGGAGCAAAATAACTGATGATGGTCGAAGTAGAGAGGATATAAAATGTAGACTGGCAATGGCAAGGAAAGTCTTTCTGAAGAAGAGAAATTTGTTAACATTGAGTATAGATTTAAGTGTCAGGAAGTCGTTTCTGAAAGTATTTGTATGGAGTGTAGCCATGTACAGAAGTGAAACATGGACGATAAATAGTTTGGACAAGAAGAGAATAGAAGCTTTCGAAATGTGGTGCTACAGAAGAATGCTGAAGATTAGATGGGTAGATCACATAACTAATGAGGAGGTATTGAATAGAATTGGGGAGAAGAGGAGTTTGTGGCACAACTTGACTAGAAGAAGGGATCGGTTGGTGGGACATGTTCCAAGGCATCAAGGTATCACCAATTTAGTATTGGAGGGCAGAGTGGAGGGTAAAAATCATAGAGGGAGACCAAGAGATGAATACACCAAGCAGATTCAGAAGGATGTTGGTTGCAGTACGTACTGGGAGATGAAGCAGCTTGCACAGTATAGAGTAGCATGGAGAGCTGCATCAAACCAGTCTCAGGACTGAAGACCACAACAACAACAACATACATACTTCATACAGTGTACTGGTGAGGATTGTGATTTGTAATTGTATATTCCAATTACATATGTTTTTGCTTGTACTTTGGGGGTTTTAACATTTTTCTTGATTCTGCATTTTCCTCTATTTTGCGGTTTTTACGTCTAGATCACACAAAAACATGATATGTTTAGCTTGTGTGTATTATTTACACTGTCCATACCCTCAAAGACATATAAGCCAACATGACCTTGCTATGTAAGTACTATGAACAGCTAAAAGCAAGGGGAAACTGCAGCCATTGCATTTCCAAAGAACATGCAATTCAATGAGGATGGCGGGGCATTCTCCTGAGTAAAATATTCCTGCATTCTGATGTCTGCATTGTGATTCCAGTAGTTTTATTTTTTTTTTTTACCCATGTCAAATTTTGGAACACTGGGCCTTTTTTCCCACCCAAGCACACATTCTACATATTTCATAATACATTCATTATAACACATGTGTTATGACAGGTCTTACATACAGCACAATGAAATCAAACATTTAACAATAACTGTGACATGAATACTGGAATCAGTAGTAGCTATAGCAGTGGAAAAAAAATAGTTGATATTCATTCATGGACAGTAAAACAACAAAGACAAACTATAGGCAGATACATTTAGTGAAGGCACTGGCAACAGTCAACGTGACAGCAGTGGTAGAAGAGGAACAGAATTATTTATTTAGGATATGGCAATTCGAACTGAGGTGCAACTAATATACACTGATTGACAAAAGTAATGGGATACTGACTTGACACTGATTGACAAAAGTAATGGGATACTGACTAGAACATATGCAAATGGCAGTAGTATTGCGTTCACAAGGCATAAAAGAGCACTGCATTGGTGGAGTTTCCACCTTGCCCAGGTGGTTCATGTGAAAAGGTTTCCAACACATTTGGCTGCGCAACTAGAATTAACAGATTTTGAATGTGGAATGGTAGTTGGAGCTAGATGCATGAGACACACCATGTCAGAAATTGCTAGGAAAGTCAATATTCTGAGATTCACAATGTCAAGAGTGTGCGGAGAATATGAACTTACAGGCATTACCTCTCACCACTGACATCACAGTGGCCAATGGCCTTCACTTAATGACCGAGAGCATCAGTGTTTGCGTAGAATTGTCAGTGCTAACAGGCAAGCAATATTGCATGAAATAACCATAAAAATCAATGTGGGACATATGACAAACATATCTGTTAGGACACTGCACCAAAATTTGGAGTTAATGGGCTATGGCAGCCGACAACCGACAAGACTGCCTTTGCTAACAGCAAGACCACACCTGTAGCACCTCTCCTGCAGTCGTGACCATATCAGTTGGACCCTAGACAACTGGAAAACCATGACCTGGTCAGATCTAAATCTACATCTACATTTACACTGACACTCCGCAAGCCACTGTACGATGCGTGGCTGAAGGTAACCTGTACCACTACTAGTCATTTCCTTTCCTGTTCCACTCACAAATAGAGCGAGGGAAAAACAACTGTCTATGTGTCTCCATATGAGCCCTAATTTCTCGTATCTTTTCTTGCTGGCCCTTACGCACAATGTGTGTTGGCGGCAGTCAGTTTCAAACGATGGTTCTCTAAATTTTCTTAATATATTTTCTCAAAAAGAACGTCGCTTTCCCTCCAGGGATTCCTATTTGAGTTCTGGAAGCATGTCCGTTACACTTATGTGTTGTTCAAACCTACCAGTGACAAATCTAGCAGCATGCCTCTGGATTGCTTCAATTTCTTCCTTCAATCTATTCTGGTATGGATCCCAAACACTCAAGCAGTACTCAAGAATAGGTCACACCAGCATCCTATATGCTGTTTCCTTTACCACCCTTTCCTAAAATTCTCCCAATAAACTGAAGTCAACCATTCACCTTCCCTACCACAGGTCTCAAATGCTTGTTCCATCTCTTACTGCTTTGCAATGTTACACCCAGATATTTAAATGACTTTACTGTGTCAAGCAGGACAGTAGTAATACTGAATCCGAACATTATAGGTTTGTTCTTCCTTCTCATCCTCATCCTCATTAACTTACATTTCTTCACATGTAGGGCTACCCGCAGTTCAGCACACCAACTGTAAATTTTGTCTAAATCATCTCGTATCTTCCTACAGTCACTCAACTTCGACATCTTACGGAACACCATGGCATAATCAGCAAACAACTGCAGATTGCTGCCCACCCTATCCACCAAATCATTTACGTATGTGGAGAACAACAGTAGTCACACTTGCCTGGGGCACTTCTGTTGATACCCTTGTCTCTGACGAACACTCGCCATCAAGGACAATATACTGGGTTCTATTATTTAAGAAGTTTTTGATCCCCTCACACCTGTCAACTTATTCCATATGCTTGTACCTTTGTTGACTGCTGCAGTGGGGCACTGTGTCAAATGCTTTACGGAAATCTAGAAATACGGAATCTAGCCTGTTGCCCTTCGTCCGTAGTTTGCAGCATATCATGTGAAAACAGTGCAAGCTGAGTTTTTCGTAAGTGATGCTTTATAAAACCATGCTGACTCATGGACATAAGCTTCTCAGTCTCAAGAAAATTTATTATATCTGAACTGAGAATATGTTCAATGATTCTGCTGCATACAGAAGTTAGAGATATTGGTCCATATTTTTACCCTTCTTATTAACTGGAATCAACTGCGCCTTTTTCCAGTCACTTGAGACTTTGTGCTGGGTGAGAGACTCATGATAAATGGAAGCTAGATAAGGGACCACTGCTTTAGAGTACTCTTTGTAAAATCGAACTGGGATTCCATCTGGACCTGGTGATTTATTTACTTTCAAATCTTTCAGTTGTTTCGCTACACTAGGGGTGCTTAAGTCATCCATCAGGAGTCTGTCCGGTGTTCAAATAACGATATGTTTGTATGATTTTCCTGTATGAACGATTTCTTGAATGCAAAATTTAAAACTTTGGCTTTCGTTTTGCCATCTTCAACTGCCACATTAGACTGCCCAACAAGGGACTGAATAGAAGCCTTAGACCCACTTAACATTTTTACCTAAGGCCAGGATTTCCTCGAGTTCTCTGCTAGATCTTTTGCTAAGGTGCGACAGTGGTAGTAGTTGTATGTTTTGTGTATAGAGCTTTTCATAGATGCACAAATCTATACTACACTTCTCTCATCGTCATTTGTGCGTCCCCTTTTGATTTAGAGTGCAACAGCTTCTGCTTCCTCAGCATTCGCCGAATTTCGTTATTAAACCACAGTGGGTCTTTTCTATTCTTTATCCACCTACTAGGCACATAACTCTCCAGACCACAATTTACAATCTGCTTAAGCTTTGCCCATATTTCCTCTACATCCACCTTATAGGAGCCAAGTGATGCAAATTCACTGTCTAAGTGAGATACTAATAACTGTATGATACTAATAACTGTATATGCTCTATCTAGCAGAAACACACTCCTATCCTCCTTCACTGCTTTATTAACTTTCATAATCATAGTTGTTATAATGACTTATGATCGCTAATTCCCTTTACTATACTGACTTTGTTGATAAGGTCCGGCCTATTTGTAGCTACAAGGTCTAAGTTACATTGAGTGTGTGCTGCCAAGCTAGCTGCTCAAGACAGCATTCAAAAGTATTTCGCATGAGTGTCTGTACCCTCACAATAAATCGACAGACATTCCAGTCTGTACTGATTGCATGATCTGGGAATTTATGCGTTATTGACCAAAGAGTTTCTTGAATGAATTTAGAACTGTCACAGCACAATCGGGTGGCCATAAAAACATCCAACAATTAACATGGTTTCACCTGCATGACCATATAACTTCACTGTCACACTCAACTTCGACCTCATTAGAGAGAATGTTTCTGTCAACTGCAATGAACACTTCCCCACTCCCCCTCCTATGGTCTCTAACCTGTCTTTCCAATATATGTTCCATGACTCACTAAATATTTCAGAGCATTCCATTTTGGGTTTCAGCCAGCTATCGGTTCCAAGAATAATTTGAGTGCGATAACTTTCCTCAGGGGGCAGTAAATTCGGGAAATTTATTACGAATATTTTGACAGTTTACTGATAAAATTATAACAAAGTGTCTTTATCCTGAATGCCGTTTGACATCCCTTGCTACATATCGACTGGCGAGTGTTCATGAAAGCACCTCAAACTACTGTCTAGCCTAAAAAACCCTCAATGTGCACTCCACAAGCACTCTGCTACCCGAGTAACTGCTTCTTTGGTGTGGTGCACCCCTGACCTATCAAGGGGAGTCTCCACATTCCTGCAAATTCCCACATAATAAGGTCTGGCAATCCGCAGCCGAGACTGTCACAGGGTTTATGAAGCCTTTTGTTGACACCCTCCACTCAGCTCCAAACCAAAGGACCCCGAACACCTCTGGGAACAAAGTTGCAAATTGCAAGCTCTGCTTGCATCCGACACGTGAGGCCAGCAGTCCTCACCATCTCTGCCTCAGAACCCAAGTGACAGGTGTCGGCGTTGACGTGAGCCATAACTTGCAGATGACTACACCCTGCACACTCGATAGCTGCAGGCTGCCACCTCCACATCTTGGAAAGGGCCCCCAGCAGACATACCAAGTGCACATTGGCTTTTTTCCAGCCCTAAATGCTATCTGCTTAAGGGGCTCCATAACACGCCTAACATTGGAGCTCTCAATAACTAGCAAACTCCTCCCCACATGTGCCTGCTTGGATCCTGCTGAAGGAGCGGGCCACCTGTCCATTCACAGGGTGAATATGCGAGACCTGGCGGCGAGTCTCCACATTGGTCCTCCGCCTCAAGCAGAGCGAATACATTACCACCTACCACTCACCCTGAGGTGAGGGCAGATCCACCGCGTTGGGTGCACCAGAAGGTGCCTCGGGAGGTGCCTCAGAAGCAGAGCCTGTGGGCAAAACAAGTGACACCTGAAGTGTCCCATGCAACACACCACACACTCCACCACCACTTACTCCAGGAGGCAGCAGCAGCCTGAACATGACTGACTGTTGCCAAAAGGTCATTCAGTTGTTTGTGAACTGCGGCCAGCTCCGTCTGCATTCACACACATCCTAGTCATCCTAGCAAGACTAAAAAAAGTATTAAACTATAAAACCAGTCAGAATTCTAGCTACGTAGCTGTCTGTTCAGTGATGAACTACTGTGCGACAGACTGAATGAATTTTTACACTTACAAAAACACGAGGTTAACCTCTTAAACATAAAAACATGCACGAAACTTAATAAATATACTAGTATGAAAACACAAAAAAAGATGAACACTTAACTTGTCACGCTGTAGTAGTATATCGATATGAATATAATAGAGGGAAACATTCCACGTGGGAAAAATATATCTAAAAAGAAAGATGATGAAACTTACCAAACAAAAGCGCTGGCAGGTCGATAGACACACAAACAAACACAAACATACACACAAAATTCTAGCTTTCGCAACCAATGGTTGCCTCGTCAGGAAAGAGGGAAGGAGAAGGAAAGACAAAAGGATATGGGTTTTAAGGGAGAGGGTAAGGAGTCATTCCAATCCCGGGAGCGGAAAGACTTACCTTAGGGGGAAAAAAGGACAGGTATACACTCGCACACACACACATATCCATCCACACATACACAGACACAAGCAGACATTTGTAAAGGCCTTTACAAATGTCTGCTTGTGTCTGTGTATGTGTGGATGGATATGTGTGTGTGTGCGAGTGTATACCTGTCCTTTTTTCCCCCTAAGGTAAGTCTTTCCGCTCCCGGGATTGGAATGACTCCTTACCCTCTCCCTTAAAACCCATATCCTTTTGTCTTTCCTTCTCCTTCCCTCTTTCCTGACGAGGCAACCATTGGTTGCGAAAGCTAGAATTTTGTGTGTATGTTTGTGTTTGTTTGTGTGTCTATCGACCTGCCAGCGCTTTTGTTTGGTAAGTTTCATCATCTTTCTTTTTAGATATGTAGTAGTATATCAGTTGACAGCTGGAACCTAGTACTGATTTCAGTTGGTAAGAGCTGATGGTAGAATTTGAGTGTGGTGCAGACCCCATGAAGCCCTGGTCACAAACTGTCAACAAGGCATTGTGCAAGCTGGTGATGGTTCCATAATGATGTGCGCTGACTGGGATCTCTGGTCTAACTGAATCAATCACTGACTGGAAATGATTATGTTCAGCTACTTGGAAACCATCTGCAACCATTCTTGAACTTCATGTTCCCAAACAATGATGGAATTTTTATGGATGACAATGCACCATGTCGCCGGCCCACAATTGTTCATGACTGATTTGAAGAACATTGTGGACAATTCGATGAATGACCTGGCCACCCAGATCACTCGACATGAATCCCATCAACCATTTATGGGACACATCAAGAGGTCACTTTGTGCACAAAATCCTGCACCTACAACACTTTTCCAATTATAGGCAGCTATGGAGGCAGCATGGCTCAGTATTTTTGCAGGGGACTTCAACAACATGTTGAGTCCATATCAAGTTGCTGCACACACCACGCAAAAGGAGGTCCAACAATAATAGGAGGTATCCGATGACTGTCAGCTCACAGCTCAGTACACATGAAATGAATAATTTTACAGAATAAATAGAACTAAAATATAAAACTACAGATTAAAATCTAACTTTTCAATCCATTCAAGGGCTGCCTCTGTCATATCAAAGTAGTCTTCTAGATTTCCAGGTAAGCTCATTAGCTACAGCTTGTTGCAATGTGTTTGATGGTCTGACATTCATTGCCACACTCACACTGAGAAGATGAAGCCATTCCCCATTGGTGGAGGCTTTTTGCACAGATGCCATTGCAGATTGTGTTCTAAGCATGTCACAGTAATTCTATGGTGTTCCAAGCATGTAACCGTAATACCACGGTGGTCAGCCTTTTAAGAGGTCTCACGAGAATCTGATATTCCTCACTGGTAATGCTATTTGATATTTCTGACCTCCCATTCATGTTGAAATCCACTGCTTGCAGTGATTCTGCCAATATGATGTGTGACCACCTGGGTTTTAATTGGCTCATTCTACATGTAGGCATATGAGTATGGGAATTTTAATTAATTTTTAATATTCCTTGAGAAGGACACAGTATCTCCACAGATCTGGCAGCACAATGTGGCTTCGAGTTGGTAACCTGTGATGAGGAGAACACCTGGTGGTGGACTTTAACATTAAAGGTAACATTTAGCTTTGCATTAGTCATTCTGTTGTCAAGATGAGACACCAACTAGCTTCAGTCTTCACTGGATTTGGTTTTAACCTCCACTTTTTGAAGAAGTATTCATACCCTGTACTTAGATCTGCTGATTCACCAGCTTCAAGATGTCTTGAGTGGCCAAGGCCAAATAATCCACATGAACTTCCTTTACTCTGTTGCAGGGAGACCACATATATCTAAGTTGAATAGAATTGGTACCAATATAACCCTGGGGAAGAGGAAAGTGACAGAACATCAGTTATGAAGAGAAGAGGAAAGGAAAGCTAGTGAAGTGACTGACTGAGAAGCCTAACAGAGAGGATGTGGGTACTTTGCTGTATTATTTGGCATAGAGAACTGACCATAAATGTTACTATTTAGAGTAAAGCTGAGTTGAGAAAAGTAAATGCTTCCACCTCATTTTAATACAATAGGACATTCAACTACTGTGCACAGGGAGTTTTGTAGCTTATTCCGGGGGAAGATAACAGCAACGGAGGAATTTGTAAGTATTTTTGTTAAATGTATAGGCACCGTTACGATATTAGGTACATGAGACCTTGTGATACTATTATAACAGGTACTTTATCTATGATATGAGATAATGGGGGTGGATATGCTCCGAGGACCCAGGTAGTGGAGTGTACTAGTCAATTAACTTGTTTGACCATAACCAAACTAACTGGGTGTATGAAACACTGACATGGTAACTAGATGGACATTGCTAGTATAGGACACATAAGCATTCATCGTTTGTTTTCTCTGTCTAAAGTTTTCATTAACAATATTGAGAAAAGTAAAGTTGCTACTCACCATATAGCAGAGATGCTGAGTTAGAAATAGGCACAACAAAAAGACTGTCACAAATACAGCTTTCGGCCAGTAGGGGCTTCGTGAAAATTAGATGACAAACACACACATGCAAATGCAACTCACACTTACATGATTGAAGTCTCAGGCAACTGAGGCCCCAACGTGAGCAGCAGCACCATTGCATGACAGGAGTGGTATCTGGGTGGGGGTAAGGAGGAGGCTGGGGTGGGGTGGGGTGGGGTGGGGTGGGGATAGGGAGGGATAGTACGGTAGGGGTGGCAACAGTGACATGCTGTTGGAGAGTGTGCAGGGATGAAGTGGAAAGAGGTTAGGGCAGCTATGTGCAGTCAGGCGGTTAGATGGAGGGAAGTGGAGGGGTGGGGTGGGGGGGGGGGGGGGGGGCAGGGGGCGGGGGGGGGGGGGGGTTTGTGCAAATGGACAGAAGTGAAAACACTGGGAGGAATGAGGGCTATTTACTGTTGAAATGGGAACAGAGAAGGGGTTGGACGGGAGAGGACAATGATTAGCGAAGGTTCAGGCCAGGAGGGATACGGAAACGTAGGATATATTGCAGGGGAAAGGTCGCACCAGTGCAATTCAGAAAAGCTGGTGTTGGTGGGAAGGATCCATATGGCACAGGCTGTGAAGCAGTCATTGAAATGAAGGATGTCATATTTGGCAGTGTGCTCAGCAGCAGGGTGGTCCACTTGTTTCTTGGCCACAGTTTGTCGGTGGCTATTCATGGGGACAGACAGCTTGTTGGTTGTCAAGCCTACATAGAATGCAGCACAGTGGTTGCAGCTTAGCTTGTAGATCACATGACTGGTTTCACTGGTAGCCCTGCCTTTGATGCGATAGGTGATGTTTGTGACTGGACTGGAGTAGGTGGTGGTGAGAGGATGTGTGGGACAGGTCTTGCTCCTAGGTATATTACAGAGGTATGAGCCATGAGGTTAGGGGTTTGGAGCAGGGGTTGTGTAGGGATGGACATTTCTCATTTCAGGGCATAGAAAGAGGTGGTCAGAACCCTGGCGGAGGACGTAATTCAGCCTCTCTAGTCCTGGGTGGTACTGAGTTACGAGATGAATGGTCCTCTGTGGCTGGACTGTGGGACTTTGTGGTGGAACTGGAAAGATAAGGCATGGGAGATTTGTTTTTGTACAAGGTTGGGAGGATATTTACAGTTTGTGGCAGCTTCAGTGAGACCCTCAGTATATTTCAATAGGGACCGCTCATCCTGCAGATGCGATGGCCATGGGTGGTTAGGCTGTATAGAAGGGGCTTCTTGGTATGGGACGGGTGGCAGCTGTCAAAGTGGAAGTATTGCTGGTGGTTAGTAAGTTGGATATGGATCGAGGTACTGATGTAGTCATCTTTGAGGGGGAGGTCAACATCTATTAAGGTGGGTCAGGTAGGACAAGGTGAAGCAAATGGGGGAGAAGTAGTTGAGGTTCTGGGAGGACTGTGGATAGGGTGTCCTCACCCTCACCCTCAATCCAAATTGAAAAGATGTCCTCAATGAATCTGTACCATGTGAGGGGTATAGGATTCTGGGTGTTTAAGAAGGATTCCTCTAGATGGCCCATGAACAGGTTGGCATAGGAGGGTGCCACGATGATGCCCGTAGCCATACCCTGGATTTGTTTGTAGGTAATATCTTTTTTGGTTGTGCCTATCTGTGACTCAGCATCGCCGCTATACAGTGAGTAGCAACTTTCCTTTTCAAAATACTGTTATATTCCATACTGCAATTTCCATTGTTTAAAGTTTTCATTACTTGTACTGTGTTAAATTCAATTGTAATAGTGAAGATTTAGTATAACCAGTGATTGTGTATGTTTCAAATTCTGTGGAATGCGTAGTGAAACATCTCGAGAGCATAGAAACTAGCAGGTATCTTCCTTCACAAGGTGACATTATTTTCTACCCATACTGCCAAAATGAACAGAAGGTAATTGTTGATAGAATTCAAAACTACCAAATTTTACTGTCTGTAAGACATTTTTTTCTCTGAAAAATTGTCTTTAAAATGCTGATGCATCTTATACTCGAAATTAAGATGAAAATGTTCTGTGTTTGATTTAAAACTCCTGCCACTCTTAAAAATGGCCATATATTTGATGCTGCGGGAAACCACTCTCTATCTGGCAACACTAGATTAAACTAGCAGCAGCAGTGCACCAATGCGAGGAACCTGAGTTTCAGAGATTCACAAGCCTGCTTCCACTGCCTCCATCTCAACACCCCCCCCCCCCCCCCCCCCCGCCCCCAAAATAAAATAAAATTCTCAAACACAGAACTGCCTAGCCTATAGCCTATGATGTGTCATTGTAGGTCTATGGTGCAAGTGGACTTGAGTTGAAAGTGATTTGCATTATCAGTAACAGTACAATATTTTTGTTAGTAGCTAGTTTCGTAACGGAAAAAAATAAAAGGTATTCATATGATGTGGGCTATAAGTTGAAAGTAATAACATATGCAGAAGAACACACGCGCGCGCGCGCCCACACACACACACACACACACACACACACACACACACACACACACACACGCACGCACACGCACACACACGCACACACACACACAAAAGGGGGGGGGGAGAGAGAGGGAGAGAGAGGGGGAGAGAGAGGGGGGGGGGGGAGAGAGAGAGAGAGAGAGAGAGAGAGAGAGAGAGAGAGAGAGAGAGAGAGAGAGAGAGACTGCATGTGCTAATAGAGGACTTAATACAAAATGGTAAAAACCAGAAGATGATATAATGAAATGGATTCAAGGACACCACCAAAATGGCACTGGAATTGATATAAAAAAAAAAAAATGATTCAAATACACACTCCTAAGCTATCACTAAACCACTTGTGTTAGTTTATGAGTGTGTCTGAAGCAGACTTAAAGGGTGGAGTTAGTTTGTGCTACAGGTCTATGAAGCATCATTGACTTAGTGTGCAAACCAAAACCAAAATATCTCAGAATTCTGACATTTGATGTGCCATGTAACAGAACTGTTGAAATGAAAGGTGCTAAAACTGTAACTATAAAAACAAATAGACACGAAAAAATGTGCTACACTGTTGTCCTTTCATGTTGTACTGACAGTGCTAAACTTAATCCAGTGATGATTTTCAAGTGCAAAACAGTGCGAAATCCTTCTGAAATATCATCGGTTTTTGTGGCTCTCGTACATGACAAGGGTCAGATGGATGAGACACGTATGAAATTATTGATTAACAAAATGTGGGAGAGAAGGAAAGGTGCTTTATTGAAGAAGTGGTCTCTTCTTGTGCTAGACAAGTTTAGTAGTCATTTGGAAAATTCTGTAAAGGAGAAACTGAGACAGAGAAATAGAGAGCTTGCTGTTATTCCAGGCGGACTTACCTCACAATTGCAAGCACTTTATGTCTCAATAAATAAAACATTTAAGTGTTATGAGAGAGGAAGGGAACAAATGGATGTTAGATGAAACCCAACATGAATTCATGCCAAAGGGAGCTTTAAAATGACCCAGAATCAAACAAATGTGTCAGTGGATACAAGTCATGTTCTAGAGTGAGAGGAGACATTATTGTTAAATCTTTCAAGAAGTGTGGCATGAGTAGGCCTCTCAACAGCAGTGAAGACTATCTTCTATATGAAGAGGACAATGAGGAGGAGGAGGAGGAGGAGGAGGAGGAAAGTTCAAATGACAATTTTCATGGATTTTAGGTCAGTTTGGTTTTATAAACTAAGGTTTTTTTTAGTCTAGCATTGCAATATAATAATAAAAATGGTAAACATGTTAGTTTTTAAAAAACTGCTTAAAAATTAAGGTGCACCTTGCAGTCTGGAAAATAAGGTAATTAATTTCTTATGGAATACTAAAATTACTTGGAACTTTAGATTTAGTTTAAATCCCAGGTATGCATCCAAATGAACACTGAAGATAGATAATCATTCTTCAGGTTTGGCACTTAAGTGAAACGAGGACATTATATTTAAATTGACAGAGACCATGCATTGATATAACATATAAACAAAATGAAGACACAAGATACTTACAGGACACAATCAACAAGGTATCACTGATACACAAGGAGGCCAACAGCATGCCCAAGACTGAGTCTTCCAGAACTCCAGAGAAAACATGCCTCCATGGTAAAATTTCATCCTCAAAGAAAATGTGCTGCTGCCTATTTCTGAAGCAGTCATCAGAAAATAAAAATCTGGCTTTAAATAGATCGGAACACTGAATACTAGATCCCATAGTCAAATAATTACTTTACAGAACTTGTAAAGAGAAATTTATAGCTTGAATTTACACATAATTGGAATAAGTAAAGTGTGGTGGCAGAAAGAATGGGATTTCTGGTCAGTTGAGCAGACTTTTTGGCACAAGATCACATAGTGGTAACACAGAAGGTGCTCAAACAATGAACAAGAAAATAGGAACACAAATGAAATACTATGAACAGTTCAGTGAATAATTTATCAAAGCCAAGACAGACACAAAGCAATAACCCCCATAACAGTAGTATAAGTATACACGACTGCTAGGTATGCAGATACTGAAGAGATTGAATAAGAACTGTATGATAAAAGAAATTAATCAGGAGATTACGAGAGACAAAAATTTGATTGCGATAGGTGACAGGACTTCTACTATGACAACAATGACAATCATCATTATTTTGGATGTGGGGTGCTCAAGAGCAAGGTCATTGGCACCCTTACGAAGCATCAGTATGTCATTCTTAACAGGGGACAAAGGCTAGAACTCTATAGTATAAGAAGAAATAGAAATAAAAATAGCAGTATAACATGGACTGAGAAAAAGGATTGAAAGGGGAAGCTATCTGGTAGGATTCTGCACAGAACACATTTTAAGTATGCAAACACTTGCTTTAAGAATAATGAAAGCAGACTGCATATGTGAGAGAGACCTGAGACACTGAAAGATTTAAAATTAGGAAGAGAGATAAAGAAACAAGTATTAAAGAGCGAACTATTTCCAGCAATAGATATGGACTCTATCATAATTTATTTGTTTCGAGATGTTAATTATCTGGGACATGGAAACCTGCAACAACCAGAGATTGTTGAGGGTTTGCATCTTATTTGTAATACATTCCTCTCTGGGGGACACCATCCTGAAGTAGCACTGTCAGTGGGGGTGGAGGGGATTGTGTGCTCGTGTGAAGCTGCGGGCTATGCAGGCTGTGGGAACCTACGGTTGGTAAGGTCTTGGCCGATGGACCGGACTAAGTGTGTTCCACAACGACCTGTCATTTCACATCCATTCCTTGTTCTTTCCCAACTCCTCAATACCCAACCCAAGGCGTGATGTGATCCATGCCAAGGTTGGCATGGCGCATGGGAAGATGTGTCATGAATGGAGCCTGTAATATACCTAATATACAAAGACTTAATGAAAACTTCGAATCCCTGACATCGTGTAGTACAATACCTCACTTTAAAATGATTGGTATTGTGGTGATTCGTGAATTTCATAGAAATGACACTAAATTGGAGACTAATTAGCAGACACTATTACAAAATAAACCAAATGACAATGTATTTTAACAAACTGCGGCATCCATTGTAGTAATGGGAAAGACATGAATTAGTGAAAATGGTAGGAATAAAATAAATGGTATTAATCACCAACTGTAATTAATCAAACAATTGGACTTTTACGAATGTTGTTTACTCATTCAAGAAGTTATTCTGTCACTTGCAAATGAAGGCACATTTTGTAAAACGTAAATTTAGGGTGAAAGCTGTAAAGAACATTCCATCTTAATGACTTTATTAATTAAACTTGTATTGTTGTAACCAGATATATGCCTAATTATAAAGTTCTAGGCATCTGTTACAAATTCTGTCAATCAAAACCTGTTCGTTTTACCCTCTTAGCTTCAATTATTGTTAGGAATGTGAGTCGTCATGTAATTAGCGTGTATTAATTAATTTTGTGAAGTTCATTATTGTACTCATATTTAGATGGAATTTTCACATTTAAAAACACTTTTACATTATAAATGTCACATATTATTCAATTCTGTAATTTTAGACGTATTATTCTGTGTAATAAGAACATCTTAGCTTTGGAACTTTTAAGTGTAAATATGATTAAAAATACGTTATTATTAAGTAATAATGGTCCAAGTGACCATCCATTATTTAGAATATATAAATAGCGCAGCAGCGAGGCTAGTGGATGGGCAGTTCGAGCTGATATCTCTAAGTGTAACCTGTGTTAGTTACATGAATATTATTTCACTAAGATTTAAAGTTGTGAAAAAGTATGTTTCTTGATTTGTGAGCCAGTCAGATAATAATTAAGTAGAAGTGTTAAAAGCCTCAGAGATACCTGGTGACCTCCCTGAGTAATTAGCCTTGCACTGCGTGGGGTTTGCATGGTGTTGATCGATTAGATCCCAACTCTTGTGGGACCAAAACGGACACGAAAGAAAATAGCAATACTGAGTGGCAAGTTGAGACCTCAGACACCCAAACATTGGAGCTGGAACCCATGAAAAATATCCCCTCACTTGAACAGAGGGACAGACCAGTTCAGGAAGTAGGAATGGTGACTAAGAAGTTGGACCAGATTAAGATTAAAGACTTGCCTGGAGCTCAGAGGAGGAAACTTCCTAGAGAACAAAAGCTAAAGGAAGGAAAAGAGTGGCTTCCTAAACAGAATTGGAGGGAACTAAAGGGGCTTGAGCCCAAGACCTCCAAGGAAAGACTGTCCCAGGGTGAAGGGGATGTACAAACCCCTTCTACATCGAGAGCAGGCAGTGAGAGGACAAGGGAGGAATCTAAGACACCCATTTCTCAGGATAATCATATACATAAAAAGCCGAGGCAAGAAATAGGGAAACAGACCTATAGTACTGCAGTCTCAGTTTTTAGGATGGCGGTTATCCAGTAGGGCTATCCACTGATCAAATCACCTTGCAGCAGGAGGAGTTCGTGCAGATGTCTCTCTTTGAGAAGACTGGGGGGAGGGGCAGGGGGACGCTGGTCCAGGACCCAAATTCAGGAATGACTATCTGGATCACGGTGCTCTTATCTTTGATTGAGAAGGGGTGGGTACAGTGGACTGGCTTAACGAAAAGGTGCCCCTAATATTACCATGAGAGGATGCAAAGCTGCTGTTCAAGACAGCGGCTGAGCTCTTCAGGACCACAAAGATATTAATCTGGGTGCCAAAACTTTTTAAGGATAGCTCTCCAGAGACCCTGATTGAGAAAATAGGGTCAACAAAACCCAAAAGTCTCGACAGAGAATTGGAAGGTAATCAACCTTTAGGTTGTACCAAACAGCCTAACCCATGTGGCGGAAGTCGGAGAGAAGTCCTTGGAGGAAACCAGTAACAGGACCTGAGATTATTCTTGGGGTTCTCGCAGGTTGCTGTCAGGGTAATAAAGGACTTCATAAGCGACAATGGCTGCAAGATGGAAACTGAATGTGCTGCAGATAAATCTGCAGAACAATAAAGGGGCCACTGCTGCTCTGAGTCGTCTTCTGGGAAGATAAGTGGACGTGGCACTGATTCAGGAACCCTATTTATATAAAGGGGGTGTATCAGGTCTCGGTAGCACTGGAGGTAAGCTGGTTTATGCTAGAAATATGAGAACTCCAGAACGTGCATTTATGCGAAAAATGGATTCCCCTTCATGCCGATGGCAGACTATTGTTCCAGGGACTTAGTGACTATCAGGATGCGACAATGTGAGGAAGGTATCACGAGGGAGTTTGTAATGGCCTCGGCATACCTTCCTTACAAGGACAGTGCTCCTCCTCCTCAGGAGGTTAGGAGACTGACGGAAGCCTGTGCACAACAGGGTGACCAACGATTGATTGGGTGCAATGCTAATGCCCACAACTTAGTGCAGAGCAGCACTGACACCAACAGTAGAGGTATCTTCCAGAATTTCTTCTAGCTGGTAACTAGAGATACTAAATAGGGGCAAGGAACCTACACTTAGCAATATAAGAAGGGAAGAGGTATTGACATAACCTTTGGTTCCACTCTCATGGATAGTTATGTCAAACAATGGCATGTGGCTTTAGAGCCATCCTCATTAGACCACATGTATATTAATTTCGAGGTTGAAATGGGGATTAGATAGACCATGTCCTATAGGAATCCCAGGAAAATGGACTGGGAAGCATATAGGAGGGACCTCGACTCAAGCCTATCGGAAGTCAGTACTTCAATAAGAAATCCAGTAGAGTTTGAGGAGGTAGCAGAGGCAGTGACCTCTACCATCATGACCTCATACCATGACAAGTGTTCAGTTACCAAGAAGTGCAGGAACAGGGATGTATCTTGGTGGAACAACAACCGGGAATCGCAGAGGAAACAGGTACAAAAACTGTTTAACCTTGTGAGAAGGAAAGGACAATGGGCACAATATTGGGAGACCTTGTCAAATACAATCTTGCAATTAAGCAAGCAAAGCAGGCATCCTGGAAGGTATTCTGTGAAGAGGCAGAGTGTGCTGGTCTGGCAGGGTGCTGTTCACACCAGACTTCACAAAATCCTCACTAGAATGCCAACTAATCCAGGAGGAACTTTAAGGAAAGAGGATAGGGATTATACAAGGACAGCACATGAAACACTGCAACTACTCCCCAAGACTCATTTTCCTCAATGTACTCTGACAGAAAACATAGACCAGGACGAGATCCCTGTGGGATATCTGTTTTCAGGTATTTGAAGGGAGAATTAAGAATCTGCCAGAGAATGTGTTGACCACAGTAAAATCCAATTGGCAGTGGGAACATTCCAACCATTCAAGTCACCAGGCCCATATGCAATTTTTCCAGAGATCCTGCAACAAGCAGGAGTGAACTTGTTAAGATTCCTATGCGGGTGACTTAGGGTTGGCCTAGCAGCAGGAATAATCATTCCTAATGTTTGGAGGGCAGTGAAGGTTGTCTTCATTCCAAAGCCAGGGAGAATTGATCATACCTAGGCCAAGGTTATGAGACCAATCAGTCTGTCCTCCTTTCTTCTTAAAACATTAGAAAAACTGGTCAACGCGCATGTTTCGGAGAGAAGGTTAAACAAACATTAATACCAACCAAAAAAATCGTGCGAAACTGCACTCCACCAACTTGATGAAAAGGTGGAGAAAGCACTACACTTTCAGGAAATAACCCTCTGCATCTTATTGGACATTGAAGGGGTTTTAGCAACACAACCTTCAAAGGTAGCAGAGGCGCATGGCTTGGAACCACCATTTGCAGGTGGATTAGAGCCATGCTTAGTGGTAGAAAGATAGAAGCCACCATGACACAAGAAAACATGATAATCAACACCACCAGAGTTTGTCCACAAGGAGGGGTCCCGTCCCCTCTACTGTGGAACCTTGTGGCGAATGAACACATTGCAGAATTCAATTCTAGACAGTACTTCTGCCAGGGCTCCGCAGACGATCTTGTCATGGTAATACTTGGCAAATTTTCAAGTACAGTCAGAGCTAAGGCACAAGGAGCATTGAACATTGTGCAAAATTGGTGCAGGAAACAGGATCTGAGGGTCAGTCCTACAAAGACTGTTGTAGTACCATTTACCAGGAAGCAGATCCAACACATATATTGGAATCTCAAGCTTCTCAATGAAACTACCAGTGAAAAGATAGTTAAATGTCTAGGAGCAACCCTGAATGAGAAACTATAGTGGACCCCTTCCAAAGCAAAAGGTACTCTAATGAGTACCAGAAGAGCTTGTGGTAAAAACTAGGGCTTAAGCCCCCAAGAGTATGTGCTGGATATACACCATGGTAATAAGACCTATGATCACTTATGGGGCAACAGTGTTGTGAAAAAATGTAGAACAGCAGGTAGCTGCAAAGGAGCTTGCTAAGGTACAGAGATTGGCCTGCTTAGCCATTACATGCGGAATTAGCAGCACGCCCATTGCTGGGATGGAAACCAAGCTGGACATGCCCCATTACACCTGTGGGTAAAGATGGAGGCAGCAGCTGGAGCACTCAAGTTAAAGACTGGAACTCACTGGCGTATCTAGGATCTCTTACTAAAATACTGAGTGAGGCACACATTAGGTATGGTTGGGGAAATGCCAGTCGACTATATAATACGTCCCAGCTCCTTCAATAAGACTTTCAATGTAGTAATTGGAAGTCGAGAGCCCTGGGAGAACAAATTTCGTCACCATACTGGGGACATAGTCTGGTTCACTTACGGTTCAAAAACAGACCAAACAACATGTTGGGGCTGGGATATGTGGGGTGCAGCCAACACTGGAGAGTGCAATCTCTATAGGGAAGATGGCCACAGTGAAAATATCTGCTATCAGGGTGTACATGGAGGAGAATTTGTGAAGGTGCTACAGAGTTTGTAGCATTTTCATTCATTCAGACAGCCAAGCAGCCCTGGAAGCACTAGCAGCCTCAGCCTTTGCAACAAGATCAAAGATTGTGGCAGAATGCCACAAAGTCCTTGTGGAGCTATGGAAAAGCAATATAGTAAACCTATTGTGGGACCCTGGTCACTCAGGGCTTAGTGGTAACGAGCAAGCCGATAGGTTGGCCAGGATAGGGTGATGACACCATTTATTGGACCAGACATGTCCTGACACTCACCAAGGCGATGATCAAAATAAAACTACGAGACTGGACAAGGAGACAGCATGTAGAATATTGAGCTAAGTTCCAAAAGCAAAACCATGGCAAAGTATTGATGCTGAAGCCACATTCTAAGAGAAGTCTCTCAATACTGGGCTTGAACAGGACAGAAATGAAACTCATGGCTGGACTACTGTCAGGCCATGGGAATTTCAGAAAACACCTCATAAAATGGGGTAATAGGAGAGGCCTCAAATGTAGGATGTGTGGTGTTGGCGAGAAAACTACAGCATATTTGATCTTCGAATGCGAGACATTGGAGATTAAAAAGACACAAAATATTTGGATGAACCAGACCTGAAGCTATTGTGTCTAGCAAAGCACTGGTGAAGGATCTCATTGCACTGTTCAAGGGCAATGGTTGGCTTTACTGTGTAACAACTTATTATTCTGTGTAACTACTTATTGCTACGGCACTGTTAATTAAAAGTTATAGTTAATTACAGTTATCGCAACAGCTCACTACATGCTGTAATCTATGAGCTAATACTTATATTTGAGTGAAGCAACATACACCATTTGAAAGTTAAGAACTTCCGCTTTCCTGTAAAGTATTTTAAATTACCAAAAACTAATTATCTTATCAATATTAGAGAAGGAAAGTTGCTACTCATCATATAGCGGAGATGCTGAGTCACGATAGGCACAACAAAAAGATTCACACAATTACAGTTTTCGGCCATTAAGGCCTCTGTCAGCAATAGACACACGCACGCCCACACACGCCCACACCTACACAGGCCTACGCCCAGAGAGCCCCCCTCCCCCCCCCCCCCCCAACACACACACACACACACACACACAACTGCAGACGTGTGTGCAAGTTGCATTCACTCTGTGTGTGTGTGTGTGTGTGTGTGTGTGTGTGTGTGTGTCTGTGTGTGTGTGTGTTTTGCTGACAAAGGCCTTAATGGCCAAAAGCTATAATTTTGTGAATCTTTTTGTTGTACCTATCGCGATTCAGCATCTTCGCTATACGGTGAGTAGCAACTTTCCTTCTCTATTAGTTTTACATTCCATCCTAGATTTTCAATTTTTGATTATCTTATCAAAGTTTCTGGTTATTGCCAATTTCCATCACAGATTTCATAATAACCACTATCAGATTCCAGACTTACCTTAATTTTTCCGTACCACCTGACAAAGCATCAATTAACTAACTCACTATTTAATAATTTCATGTAACTTCCTGTGCTTTGCAATACGAAGCTCATGCAAATATAAAAGGGGACCCACACTGGAATAAGTATAATAGTACCATGTATTTTTCTAAATAGCAACATCCATGTAAGTTATAATAATGGATGTACACATGTACGTATATCCCACATCTCCTCCTAAATCACTGGACCAATTTCAACCAAACTTTGTACACATATCATTTACTGTCTGGAAAGAATCACTGTGCAGATAAGAACTACACACCTATCAAATGTGTGGGGGTGAAAAAGCAGTGTAACCGACAATGTGAGAATACCCACACTTAACTCATCCAGTACTTGAGAATGGGAGCATTTAAAACTTGCGATAAATGTATCTACATAGTTTCAAACCTCTAAAAAATATTTCCTTGCTGACGACTCCTACAAAATGATCAATGGAAAGAAGTTCATCACTTACTATATTTTCATTGTTCATGCAGTACAGCTGCCACATGAAGCATGATATCTTAGTTTATTCCTTCTTTTCTATTAACTGTATTCATGACATTCTACAGACAGTATTCACATACACCACTGAATGTACCAGAAAAATACCATCACTGCACGACACTTAGTGCAGGAGGTATGATGTCATACACAATGAACGCATAAAAAATTAATGTTTCATGCAAGGCTGTCAATTTGTTACTTGTGTACTACTAACTCTGTTTACAACATATTTCGCAGGCAGTAGATGCATATACCACTGGATGTACCTGCAAAATTATACCATTGTACAGCACAGTTTATGATATACATTGTAATAAACATTAAGCTGTGTGAAAATGAAACAGCAAGATGAAATTCACTAGACATACAGGTGAAATACGTACACAAATAAACACAACACGCATTAACTATGTGTGAAATATAGCTGATGTTTGTAAGCGAAGATAGCCATGATAAAAAGTTAATCGTAAGCACCTGGAACGATATCAAAGTGGCCACACATGTTACTGTCTGGAAAGAAACACTACAGGGGTAAGAGACCAACAATCTGCTATCGAGGTGAGCATAACGACATGGAGAGAGAAGGGAGGATGAGGAGATTGACAAACAGCGAGAGAGGAAGACGAGAGAGGCACTGACATGAGGACAAGAGATGGACAGAGAGGGGGGCAGAGGGAAGAAATAGACAAAGAAAAGAAAAAGGGGGTGGACAGAGAAAGGTAGTAGTGGATGGACAGATAAAAGAAAGAAGTGGGGGCAGAAAGATAAAGGAAAGATAAGAAGGAGGTGGCGAGGGACAGGGAGGGGGGGGAGGGAAGAGAAGGAGGAGGTGAGGGACAGGGAGGGGGGGGGAGAGAAGGAGGAGGCGAGGGACAGGGAGGGGGGGAGGGAAGAGGAGGGGGAGGTGAGGGACAGGGACGGGGGAGGGAAGAGGAGGAGGAGGCGGCGAGGGACAGGGAGGGGGAGGGAAAAGGAGGAGGAGGAGGCGAGGGACAGGGAGGACGGAGGGCAGAGAAGGAGGAGGCGAGGGACAGGGAGGGGAGGGCAGAGGAGGAGGAGGAGGAGGCGAGGGACGGGGAGGGTGAAGGGCAGAGGAGGAGGAGGCGAGGGACGGGGAGGGTGGAGGTCAGAGGAGGAGGAGGCGAGGGACATGGAGGGGGGAGGGAAGAGGAGGAGGGAGGAGCGAGGGACAGGGAGGGGGGAAGGGAAGAGGAGGAGGAGACGAGGGACAGGGAGGGGGGAAGGGAAGAGGAGGAGGAGACGAGGGACAGGGAGGGGGGAAGGGAGAGGAGGAGGAGGAGGAGGAGGCGAGGGACAGGGAGGGGGGAGGGAAGAGGAGGAGGAGGCGAGGGACAGGGAGGGGGGAGGGAAGAGGAGGAGGAGGTGAGCGACAGGGAGGGGGGAGGGAAGAGGAGGAGGCGGGCGAGGGACACGGCGGGGGAAGAGGAGGAGGCGGGCGAGGGACCATGGCGGGGGAAGAGGAGGAGGCGGGGGGAAGAGGAGGAGGCGGGCGAGGGACACGGCGGGGGAAGAGGAGGCGGCGGGCGAGGGACACGGTGGGCGAAGAGGAGGAGGCGGGCGAGGGACACGGCGGGGGAAGAGGAGGAGGCGGGCGAGGGACACGGCGGGGGAAGAGGAGGAGGCGGGCGAGGGAGGGAGGGAGGGAAGAGGAGGAGGCGGGCAAAGGAGGGAGGGAAGAGGAGGAGGCGGGCAAAGGAGGGAGGGAAGAGGCGGAGGCGGGCAAAGGAGGGAGGGAAGAGGCGGAGGCGGGCGAGGGAGGGAGGGAGGGAGGGAGGGAGGGAGGGAGGGAGGGAGGGAAGAGGAGGAGGCGGGCGAGGGACCACGGCGGGGGAAGAGGAGGAGGCGGGCGAGGGAGGGAGGGGGAGAGAGGGAGGGAGGGAAGAGGAGGAGGCGGGCAAAGGAGGGAGGGAAGAGGAGGAGGCGGGCAAAGGAGGGAGGGAAGAGGAGGAGGCGGGCAAAGGAGGGAGGGAAGAGGCGGAGGCGGGCAAAGGGAGGGGAGGGGAAGAGGCGGAGGCGGGCGAGGGAGGGAGGGAGGGAAGAGGAGGAGGCGGGCGAGGGACACGGCGGGGGAAGAGGAGGAGGCGGGGGAAGAGGAGGAGGCGGGGGAAGAGGAGGAGGCGGGGGAAGAGGAGGAGGCGGGCGAGGGACACGGCGGGGGAAGAGGAGGAGGCGGGCGAGGGACACGGCGGGGGAAGAGGAGGAGGCGGGCGAGGGACACGGCGGGGGAAGAGGAGGTGGCGGGCGAGGGAGGGAGGGAGGGAAGAGGAGGAGGCGGGCAAAGGAGGGAGGGAAGAGGAGGAGGCGGGCAAAGGAGGGAGGGAAGAGGCGGAGGCGGGCAAAGGAGGGAGGGAAGAGGCGGAGGCGGGCAAAGGAGGGAGGGAAGAGGCGGAGGCGGGCGAGGGAGGAAGAGGAGGAGGTGGGCGAGGGAGGGGAGGGAAGAGGCGGGAGGCGGGTGAAGGAGGGAGGGAGGGAAGAGGAGGAGGCGGGCGAGGGAGGGAGGGAAGAGGAGGAGGCGGGCGAGGGAGGGGCGAGGGAAGAGGAGGCGGGCGAGGGAAGAGGAGGCGAGGGTCAGGGAGAGGGAAGAGGAGGTGAGGGGCAGGGAGAGGGAGAGGGAATAGGAGGTGAGGACAGGAGAGGGAAGAGGAGGTGAGGGGACAGGGAGAGGGAAGAGGAGGTGAGGGACAGGGAGAGGAGCGGGAGGAGGACAGAGAGCAGAGGGGTGGAGGAGGTGGACAGAGGGAGGGGTGGTGGACTTGGGGGCACAGAGAAGAAGTGGTAGAGAGGAACAGAGAGAGAGGGGGGAGGAGGTGATGGATTAATAAAGGCTTGAATAAATACATATCTGGTGAATGATAGGTAGTCAGCTAGTGTTCTATAGTTGAAATCATGATAGTTCTTGTACATCACCAAAAACACTAAGTTCCAGTCTAGCCATTTTTCAAAGCATTATGTGCTTTCCAAAGTAGCTATTCATTCTTACATTAGTCTCTAAGTAGCTGGACATTGCTAGTAGTAGTCAGTCCACAGTTTGAGAGCTGAAGAGTAATGCCTATGCCGAATGTGCTTTCATTATTTGATTAACACTTTACTGTATATTCTGCATGGGAGAACACACACTGCAGTCACTGCAAACCTCACTAACTTAATGTTTAATTACTTTTGAGTGACTTCTGTATGTATAAATAATAAACATCCCGCTGAACTGTGTTGTCATTATCAATAGAGTATAAGACCATCATCATCATCATCATCATCATCATCAAAGTGAACAATTGTTGGACGCAGTGATGTTGATTACAGACTGACTTAAATGAACAACCAAATTACTGGAGAACTGCTAAATGTGAATTTTGTTTATTTCATGTGAATGTGAATTGTGTTGATTTCATGTGAATGTGAATTGTTTAGTTCGCACTACAATTTGAAACTTCACCATTGTGATTTCACATGTTGGCTTGAAACTTATGCTGACAATTGCTCATTGTGTAAAAACTAGTCACCATAATTAAAAACTGGACTTCGCATGGAATAAAATTTGTGGTATATTGCCATCTGAAATATGGTGTCATGGTTTTGGATAGCAGGGATTACCTGGCAGAGTGACTCTGCCAGCTGTTAGATTTGTCCGCCTACAAACCCTGCCACAGTGACCCCATACCAGAAACCCAAAAGATCATCCTTCCTAGATCTTCAGACACATCCCAGAACATTTCCCCCCACCCCCCCCCCCCCCCCCCCCCACTCTCTATCTCCCTCCCAACCCCCCCTCCCCCCCACCCCCCCCCCCCCCCCCCAACACACACACACACACACACACACACACACACACACACACCATTCACCACACTCCTATATTTTACATGCTTCCTAAAGTTCATACACCCAATAACCCAGAACACCCATTGCGGCCAGTTATTGTGCCTTCACTGAGAAAATCTCTGCTGTCTTAGACCAACACCTTCAGCCTATAACCCACCACCCATATCCTGTCCTCCTACATAAAGACAACAATTGTTTCTTCCACTGACCACAGAGTTCCTGCTCTTTTACCACATAGTGCCCTGCTCATCATTGTTGATGCTATTACTCTACAGTAACATCCCCAATGGCAATGGCCTTGCTGCTACTGAACACTACTTTTCCCAATGCCCGACTGAATCCAAACCTACCATCTACTTCCTGTTCACCATGACCAAGTGTATCCTCACCCACAATTATTTCTTCTTTGAAGGCACCAACAACAAATAAATACATCGTACAGCATCAATGGATGCCCATACGGCACTATCCTATGCCAATCTATTCAAGGGGCCATCTAGAGGAATCCTTCCCAGCCACTCACAACCCCAAATCCCTTACCTAGTTCAGATGCATTGATGTGCTCTTCATGATTTGGACCAAAGCTGAGGTCGCCCTACCTACATTCCTCCAGAACCTTAACACCTTCTCCCCAATTTGCTTTATCTGACCCTCCTTCAACCCAACAGTCCAGCTTCCTCAATGTTGACCTCCATCTCAAGGATGGCTACATCAATATTTCTGTTCATATCAAACCTACCAACCGCTAGTAATACATCCACTTTGACAACTGCTACCCATTCCATACCAAGAAGTCCCTTACCTACAGATTAGCCACCCATGGCATCTGTAGTGATGAGTAGTCCTCCTCCTAATATACCATGGGCCTCACTGTGACCTTGTGAGACCAAAATTACTCTCCCAACCTTTAACAGAAACAGATCTTTCACACCTTGTCTCTCCAGCCACTACTACCTCCCACATATCCATCATTACTCAGTACCACTCAGGAATGCAGTAACTGAATCACTTTCTCTGCCAGGGTTTCGATTACCTCACATCAAGCCATGAAATTATGAATATCCTGCCCACTATGCTTCCCTTTCACTCCCACAGCCCATCCAAACTATCCACTATCATTGTCCATCCCTGTTTCACCCCTGCTGACTACCTCTTCCTTCATGGTTCATATCCCTGCAAGAGACCTAAATGAAAGACCTGTCTCATAAATCCCCTCCCACCACCACCACCACCACCACCACCACCACCACCACCACCCATCCAGTGAGAGGCATCTCCCATCCCATCAATGGTAGGGCTACCAGTGAGAGTAGTTTCAAGAATTTCCATGTAAATTCTAGAACCACTCGGCCTACTACTGTCTCGAACACACGATATTTTAAATATAAGTGTGAGAGAGCCTATTTACTGCACATCACCTGTCTATGTGTGCAGGTTTGAAGTTTATCATTTGAGAACTGTAGACGCTGCGGTCGAACGGCACCGTTAAGTGTTTGCTAGTCACACCATGGAAGCCGTAGTGAAAGAACAAGGAATGTTTATGTATTCAGTGCTGTTCTGTAACTTTGACGAATATAGTGACAAAAGGACAATGGAGTTGGAAAAAGAATTAATACTCATTTCGGAATTGGAAAGGATGAGACGTGTATTCAGATTCATATTGAAAAGAGACAGGGTTATCAAGCCAACCTTACCGTATGTGTAAATGAACTTTCTTTCTAACCTTTAGAGACGCGAAGAGAATTACTTGATAGTGTTTATGTGGAGAATGAGATTTGTAAAAGTTTGATGTTCAAATATACATTGTGAAGTGAAGCAAAAGAAACTGTGTACGTCTGCGTATTTTTATAAGTTGAGAGAGTCTTGAGAAATTCCTGTTACTACCAAATATACTTCAGAGAAGAAGAGAAAGGATATTGCAGCAGCAAGCTAACCAAGCAAGGGAAGAAGGCTGACCATCTCAAGTAAGTCTCATCATTAAAGGAGTGGGAGTTTACACACATACTTCGCCACTTTAAGTCGTCCAAAGCGTTAGAAGTTGTGACCTGCAAACTATGCTGTAACCTATGTGTGGCTTTCTATGTGGGCATGACAACTCAACAGCTATCTTGTCTGTCTGAATAGTCACCAACAAACAGTGGCCAAGAGACAGATGGGCCACCCAGTTGCTGAACTTGCTGCCCATCAGAATGGGCTTCACTTTAATGACTGCTTCACAGCCTGTGCCATTTGGATCCTTCCTACCAACTAGGACTGTTCATATTTTTAAAAATATCAGTAATCCGATATATCGATGTTTAAAAAGATATCATTAGTGGCTCTCAATATATCGAGGAAAAGTATCGATATACTGATGGAAGAAATAACATGTCGCCCCACAAAAGTATCAGCTTCACATTGGAAATATACTGCCAGTTGTAGAGCTATATATTTAAGTAGTGGTTTATTATATATTCTGTACATCAATAAACTAGCAGCCTGCCTATCCCATTAGAGCAAGAATTGAAAGCAAAGCAATGCCCAATCATGCTTGTCGATAACTACTTTGCTAAACATAGTAACTGCTGGTTGGTCGGTAGATATGGGGAGGGAACCAAACAGGAAGGTCTTTGGCTCCATCAGTTTAGGGAAGGACGGGGAAGGAAAACGGCCATGCTCTTTCAAAGGAACCATCCTGACATTTGCCTGACGCTATTTAGGGCCATCGCAGGAAACATAAATCAGGATGGCTGGATACAGGTTTGAACCGTCGTCCTCCCAAATGCTAGTTCATTGTAATAACCACTGCACTATCTCACTTGATACGGTAAATGCATGTCAATGGCACAATAAAAGCCATCCAATTGGTGCATCGGTCAGTTGTCACATATCCAATTTGTCTAGAACACTTCATGTTTACTTCCTGTTTTTTCATTTCTGCCAACAGCGGCAACCCAGCAGTTGTTGTGTCAAAAATGCGTTGTGAAGCTAAACTTTGCAGTTTCTGTCGGCAGTGGCAAGCACCAATTACGTCAGCATTTCCCCTCACACGTCTCTGCCCACCGCAAAGACCAATCTTGTCATTTAAATTTTTGTTCATCATTTTCAGAAATTGTTTTTGAAGAATGTCAATGTGAAGAAAAAGCACAATAGCTGCATCAAAATTTGTTTTTTTTTAACACAACAAGTGTTCTATTTCTTCACATCGGAAATCTTGTTATTCCATTTACGCCGCCACACCCAAGTGCAATCGGATTACTGCTTTTGTTATCACATATACTTGCTTCACAAAGACAAAGAGAAAGGCTGGATGTGATGAAAGCTCAAGGACCAGTAAGACTCCTTCACACGGTGAAAGTAAAATTATGTTCTACTACAATTTCAAAGGAACAACTTCAGAATGTACCAAAAATTGTGAAAAAATATAACATAAGATAAAAATATTGGCAGTCGATATTGTCATTTTGATATCAATATATCGAGGGGAAAAGTATCGTCTATATATTTTTGGAAACAATATCAATATATTGGATTTTTATCAACAGCCCTACTACAAACACCAGCTTTTCTGAATTGTGCAAGTAGGAATACTGTCTGCAATATATCCTATGTTCCTGTAACCCCACTGGACTCAACTTTGGCTAGACCCTGTCCTCCACCTACCTATATCGTTCCCTGCTCCTAGCTCCTACTCAAGCACAATGCAACTTTCTATTCCGTCGACAAACCCACAACTCTTTTCCCCATCTCACTTCCCTCCTTTACAGACCTCCCCCCCCAATCCCTCCCCCTCCCCACCCAATGCCACCTCCTTAGCCCCACCGGTCCAAGTGAACATGTGTTGGACACGGTGATACTAATAATGAACTGGCTTAAATGAAGCACCAAAATGTAATCACCTTCGCCAAATCACTGAAGGACTCTGCCCAATGTGAATTGTGCGTATTTTGTATAAATATCATTTCTTTACTTTACACCCCAAATAAAAACTTCACTGTGATTGTGCATACTGATCTGAAAATTTGTGCTAATGATTGTTTGCATAGTAAAAACTGGTCACCCTAAGTAATAACTGGACTTCACACCAAACCGTTTTGCAAACTTTTTCTCCAATTCCTCATTAGCATCTAATTTAGGTATCAGAACCTGAAAAGGAGATGGTTTGAGGCATAAAGTGACCAAACTACAGGGTCATCAGCCCCTTTTTCCTGGCGCAAACAAGGCTCAGGGTAAAACAACACCTAAAGTACGTTTGGGAAAGTAAAAGAGGGAAAAGGAATGCGGAACCACACCCAAAAAGAAAACAAATATAATGAATACAAAACAGGGAAAACGTACACCACAAGCAAAAGCAGAAGAAGGCATTAAAACCACAGAGAAGACAGTCTGGGCTGGCTAATCACAAGAATAAAAGAGGGTGAGCCAGCCACTCTGCAACACACCAAAATGTCCACCTCAAAAGACAAGCCAAGATGAACACAAAGGGTAAAGACGAATACCAGGACAAACAAATGCAAAGAAAGGATGACAAAATTAAAATGGAGTGAAGGTGGATGCCCCGGAGAGAACCCCAAACACACATCCTTAAGTATTATGATAAAAACCACCCTTCACGAAAAAAAAACTTAAAACTAAATATGCTGCTGAGCCACTGTCACCCAACACCGAAGGTAGGGTACTGGGAAGGTCAAAAGTCCGCCGTAGAGCAGCTAAAATTGGGCAGTCCAGCAAGATGTGGACGAATGTCCTAGGGGAGCCACAGCAACACCGAGGTGGGTCCTCGCGACGGTGGAGGTAACCATGTGTTAGCCACGTATGGCCAATATGGAGCTGGCAGAGAACCACAGAGTCCCTGCATTCTTAGTCTCCATAATGACACGCAGTTTGTTGATACTGAGTCTCCCAAAGCCAAAAAACCTGGTGGTGTAATTATGAACTCAGGTCAGTGATACAGATGCCGAACCTCCAAAAGCCGTTTCCGTGTAGCCTGTTTGGCCAGCCTGTGGCAAGTTCATTTCCTGGGATACCCAGGGCCCAGACAAACACCACTGAACGACCGTTTCAAGGCATAGATGCACACCAGGATGGACACTGTCAAAGGATGAGGAGGGTAGCACTGGCAATAGCTTTTAAGCTGCTCAAAAAGTCAGTACAAAGAAACGACTCACCAGAGCATGAACGGATGTACTCAAGTGCATGAGATATGGCCACCAGCTATGCAGTGAACACACTGCAGCCATCGGGCAAGGAATATTGTTCAATATGGCCTCTGTGGACGCAGGCAAAGCCAACATGACCACCAGCCATCGAGCTGTCGGTGTAAACAACTTCAGAGCTCCGGAACATGTCAAGAATCAAGAGGAAGCGACAGCGGAGAGCGGCAGGGTTAACTGAGTCCATAGGGCCACGCAAAAGGTCCATGTGACGCTTCGCCCTAGGTTTACACCATGGAGGTGTAAGTGAATGGACCTTGAGTAGAGGTGGTAAAGGAAAGGATTCGAGTTCAGACAGAAGGGATTGGGCATGAACCGCAATCTTAAGCACTGACCTGGCCGCCGAAGTGGGAGATGAACCGCAGTGCTTGGGAAAATGAGATGGTAATTCGGATGCTCAGGAGAACTACGAATGTGTGCAACATAACTGGCGAGCAGTTGTGCATGCCTAAACTTCAATGAAGAGACTCCAGCATCCACCTGTATGCTGGTCACTGGACTCTTCCTACAAGTTCCCATCGCTAGTCGAACGCCACAGTGGTGCACAAGGTTGAGTAAACACAATGCTGAAGGTGCAGCCGAACCATAAACCAGACTCCCATAGTCAACGCGGGATTGACAAGGGCTCTGCAGAGCTGCAGCAGTTTAGAGCGATCTGCACCCCAGTTGGTGTAACTCAGGCAGCAGAGGACACTGAGGTGCTGCCAGCACTTCCGCTTGAGCTGACGAAGGTGAGGAGGCCAAGTCAATCAGGTGTCAAAAACCAGTCCTAAGTATCGATATATTGCCACTACAGTGAGTGGATCATCATTAAGGTAAAGTTCTGGTTCCAGATGAATGGTACAAACGTTGACAGAAGTGCATGAGACACAATTTCGCAGCTGAAAACTGGAAGCCGTGGGCTAGAGCCCATGACTGCGCCTTGTGGATAGCTTCCTGTAGGCACTGCTCAGCAACAGCAGTACTGGAACAGCAGTACGAAATGCAGAAGTCGTCTGCATACAGAAAGCGTGAGACAGATGGCCCTACAGCTGCTGCTAGACCGTTAATGGCCACTAAAAATAGAGATACACTCAATACAGAGCCCTGCGGACTCCATTCTCCTGGATATGGGGGGGGGGGGGGGGGGGGGGGGGGGGGGGGTACTATTGGAGGTACCACCTTGGACATGGAAAGTACGAAGCGACAGGAAATTTTGGATAGCATCTGGGAGCAGGCCCCGGAGATCCTACTCATATAATGTGGCAAGAATATGATATGCCACCAGGTCGTGTCGTATGCTTTTTGTAAATCAAAAAAGATGGCAACAACGTGTTGGCACCTGGAAAAGGCTGTTTGGATGGCAGACTCAAGAGGCACAAGATTATCAGTCTCAGAGTGACCCTGGAGGAAGCCGCCCTGGCACGGAGCCAGTAGGCCACATGACTCTAGGATCCAACCCAACTGCTGATTCACCATACGCTCTAGCAGCTTACAAAGAACTTTGGTGAGGCTGATGGGCCGATAGCTCTCCAAATCAAGCAGGTTTTTACCAGGTTTGAGCACTGGTATGATGGTGTTCTCCAGCCACTGCGATGGAAGGACACCATTGTACCACATCCGTTTGAAGATGACGAGGAGATGTCGTTTGTAGTCTGACATCTGACTGTGGAATCGATCTGGCCCAGGAGCTGTGTCAGGGCAAAATGCAATGGTGCTGAGGAGCTTCCATTCCGTAAATGGGGTGTTATAGGGTTCCCTTTGGCGTGTAGTGAATGAGAAGACTTTTCCTTCCATCTGCCATTTGAGAGTGCAAAAGGGGGAGGGCGGGGGTGTAATTCTCCGATGCAGAAGCTTGAGCGTAGTGCTCAGCAAAGTGCTTGGCAATCACATTTGTGTCGGTAGATAACACGCCATCAATGTTAACACCAGGGACACCTGTTGGGGTCTGGTACCCAAAAACACATCTGATCTTTATCCAGACTTGGGAAAGTGACATATGGCACCCGATGGTCGAGACATACCTCTCCCAACACTCCTATTTCCGTCTTCTTATAAGGTGGCGAACACTGGCATGGAGCCGTTTAAAACCGATTAGGTGCTCCAGAGAAGGGTGCTGCTTATGTCGCTGTAGAGCCCGTCTACGCCCTTTAATTGCCTCAGCAATTTCTGGCGACCACCAAGGTACTGTCTTTCCTCGGAGACACCCTAAGGAACAAGGGATCACATTTGCTGCCACAGTAATGATCATTCTAGTGACCCGCTCAACCACCACATCAATGGTACCCTGTGGGGGAGATTCAACTGTGACAGCAGAGGTGAAACCTTCCCAGTCTGCCTTATTTAAAGCCCATCTGGGTAGACGTCCATGGGCATGACACCGGGGGAGTGACAGTAAGATGGGAAAGTGGTCACTATCACACAAGTCATTGTGGGCTCTCCAGTGAACAGATGGGATAAGTCCTGGGCTGCGAAGTGATAAATCGATGGCCGAGTCAGTACCATGAGCCACACTGAAATGTGTGGGGGATCCAGTATTTAGGAGGCAGAGGTTGAGCTGATACTCGAAATTTTCGACATCTCTACCTCCGCCAGTAAGCATGGTGCTACCCCACAAGGGGTTATGGGAGTTAAAATCTCCCAGAAGTAGGAAAGGTTTAGGGAGTTGTTGAATCAGTGCAGCCAAGACATTCAGGGGAACTGCACCATCTGGAGGAGGGTATACGTTGCAGGCAGTTACTTCCTGTGTCTTCCTTATCCTGACAGCCACAGCTTCAAGAGGAGTGTGAAGGGGGCACAGGTTCACTATATACCTAGTTCAGGACATAGACACAAATTCCATCTGACACACTATATTTGCTACGGTCCTTGTAATAACCCCCTATAGCCGCAGCGGGCAGGGGTCCACATTGCCGGGAACCAAGTTTCCGGGAGGGCAATGCAGAAAGTAGGTATAAAGCTTAACAGTTGTCATAGCTCAGCCAGGTGGTGGAAAAAACCGCAGCAATTCCACTGGAGGATAACATTATCGTAAGGCTGGGAAGGCATGAAGCTTGCAGGGAGCAGGTTACACCTCAGAGTCACCTGCTGCCACCGATTGAGTATTTATATCCACTCCCATTGCAGGTGAGGCATCAGTGAGATCCAGGTCCTCAGGGGATGTTAAGATTTCCACCTTATCCACAGATGCAGTATTGGTAGGGAGTGGTGGTGTTGGGGCCACACGAGGGTCTCGTTTCTTAGCCTTCTTCTTTGTTTGTTTACCCTCTCGCTTCTCTTTAGGGGCTTGCTAGGATGACTTCTCCGAAGTAGCTTCAGGCATGGAGGAATACTGAAGCTCTTCGTCCAGCAGCTTTTGGCTCCTTTAGCCACTGGCGATTGTCCACTGTGGCATTAGAGGAGAACTTGGGTGAGAGGGTACCAATGGACCCCTTCCACACAAGAGGAGCCGGAGGAGGCTGTTGCTTCTCCAGCTGGAGGGAGGGGACTGATGTCGCCTGGGTTTGGGGGGGGCCTTGCTCCTGAAGTAGATACATTGGGAGCAACGGAAGAAGACGTGCCCCCAGCCAACTGGAGGAGGGAGGAAGATGAGCAGCCCTGAGGGCCCACTGGAGTAACCTTAGATGATGAGCATAATGGCATCATCGATGGCGACGCCGTCATGGTAGCAGCATAAGAAGATAGCATGGGAACAGGGTTTAGTCTTTCATATTTGAGTTTAGCCTCAGCTACGATTCATCTCTACACCCAGCGTCCTGTTTCCCTCCCCACTGTTGTTCGCAACCTCCCTAAGCAACAACGGTGCAGCATTTCAGGGGGGGGGGGGGGGGGGGGGGGGGGGGGGGGGGTAAGTAAGAGTACTGGTGTAAGCTGTCGCCAGCGCATCGGTCAGCAAAGAGGTTGCAAGAAGATCGATCGGTGCAGAATCAAGTGTGCCTACCAGGAGAGAGGCCAAAGACAGACTCGCAAGCAGCATACCGCCAACACATTCTCAACCACCAGTATTTAGATCATCACCGTTGACTGGAGGGCCCAGTCAGTCACAGACAGTCACCCAGTAAGTCACAGTCGGAGTTGCAGTCCCAGTCAGTCAAAATCGTCATCTCTAGGTCAGAGTTAGTCAGTACCTAGTGACCAGAGCAGTGCACATAGCAGGACTTTTCCTTCACCAGCAGTGAGCCTAACGTAGATTATTATGGAAGAGTTTGTACCATAACACATGGACTAGTTTAAAGATAAGTAGCTTTCTTATTCTTGGTAAATAAAGAACCTTGTTAATACATGCGTGCAGTTTGTGTCATAGAAGATGATACCAGCCACCAAACAACATCCTCTCCCTGGCTTCCCCTGGTACTAGACTCAACAGTGGTAACAACACAAAACCTACAGTAACCTACAGCAATTTTCCTATACGTGCTGGTAAGTTATCCAACAAATTAACCTGTAACATACTTGCACGTAATTTAGCTAGTAACACTATGACAGGCACATCTGGCAACATTGTTTCACTAGCACCTACCCCCCCCCCCCCCCCCCCCCCCCCCCCGTGCAAACAAAGTTCCACCAGTCTCAACTGGAAATCATGTCCGAGATTTGTGAAGTACCTTTCATCAATGTGTGGCAATCCTTCCATATACTCCTTAAAATTCTTAGCCCCACTATTAATGGTGAGTAGTTTTGTTCCCAATGATTCCACCTCATCATTACCCACTCCACATAACCTGGCCCTTGGAGATGGCAGTCTCTTTCTATCCAAAAGGTTCACACTAACAGTGCCGACAAATTTCCACCCGTGTCCACCAAGAACTTCTGTTCCTCATTATTTACTGTGCCAAGCAAACAAAACTCCATCTGTGCACCACATTCTCACAGTACACTGATTTACTTGGAATGACATTCAGTGGTTACGTAACACCCATCTGCATTTGATGAATGCTTCCTATAATTCAGTTTATCCTGCTTCCTACTTTTGCAGTCATGTGCCTTATATACAATCTCATCACACACGAAACACTGCAACTGGCAACACTACTTCTTTACTCCCCGCCCCCAGTCCACACATTCGTAACACTTAATGTCAGAGGGGAAGACACCATAGCAAATCTATTTCTGAATCGGGGTGTTACAAAAAGGTACGGCCAAACTTTCAGGAAACATTCCTCACACACAAAGAAAGAAAATATGTTATGTGGACATGTGTCCGGAAACGCTTACTTTCCATGTTAGAGCTCATTTTATTACTTCTCTTCAAATCACATTAATCATGGAATGGAAACACACAGCAACAGAAAATTTTCAAAATGTCGTCCGTTAGCGAGGATACATGCATCCACCCTCCGTCCCATGGAATCCCTGATGCGCTGATGCAGCCCTCGAGAATGGCGTATTGTATCACAGCCGTCCACAATACGAGCACAAAGAGTCTCTACATTTTGTACCGGGGTTGCATAGGCAAGAGCTTTCAAATGCCCCCATAAATGAAAGTCAAGAGGGTTGAGGTCAGGAGAGCGTGGAGGCCATGGAATTGGTCCACCTCTACCAATCCATCGGTCACAGAATCTGTTGTTGATAAGCGTACGAACACTTCGACTGAAATGTGCAGGAGCTCCATCGTGCATGAACCACATGTTGTGTCGTACTTGTAAAGGCACATGTTCTAGCAGCACAGGTAGAGTATCCTGTATGAAATCATGGCGGTGAATTGAGGAAGTACAGTACATACTGCCAAACTAAAATGAGCTCTAACATGGAAATTAAGCATTTCCGGACACATGTCCGCATAACATCTTTTCTTTATTTGTGTGTGAGGAATGTTTCCTGAAAGTTTGGCCGCACCTTTTTGTAACACCCGAGGGAAACATTCCACGTGGGAAAAATATATCTAAAAACAAAGATGTTGTAACTTACCCAACAAAAGCGTTGGTATGTTGATAGAGACACTAACAAACACAAACACAAAATTCAAGCTTTCGCAACCCGCGGTTGCTTCATCAGGAAAGAGGGAAGGAGAGGGAAAGATGAAAGGATGTGGGTTTTAAGGGAGAGGGTAAGGAGTCATTCCAGTCCCGGGAGCGGAAAGACTTGCCTTAGGGGAAAAAGGGACAGGTATACACTCGCGCATACACACATATCCATCTGCATATATACAGACACTGGTGCAGATGTGCAGGTGCGGCTTCTCTACCATGGCAGCAGCTGTCACAAACACTTCTGACTCCAAATTGTCAGAGTTCAGTGGATATACCCAACTCGTCAATGAGACGGCATGAAATTAACAACCAATTATTGCCGAGAGTTTTACAGTGATTTAGTATCTTTCTCAGAGTGGCCTAGTAACAGCCATGCTGTGTCCAAGTATCAGGAAAGCATCCAGAGGCATTGTGGAATTTGTGATCATTGCCCCGGGTGTTTTACGCAGTCAGTTCCAAAGTCTCATGCCAGATGGAGCTAAATCCAGAGTGTCCCCACATCCTAGCATGCATGACTGGAAGTCCACTGAAGCCTCAGCACTCTCGTTAATCATAGTTGTGCTTAGGCTTGTCCCCAGATATCTCTATACCCTCAACTGATAGTAGTTGTAATGGCAAGAGGGCAAAAGTCCAAACAGCGACACGGAGCAACCGGCAGCATGTGGCAACACTTCACTGTATGTCAACAGGTCATCCTGCAACTAACAGAGCTGGCCTTTCATCAGTATCAATGAATCGATGATACAGACAGAATGACCAGACTGAGCACTGAGTGGAAGGAACGGGAAGGCTACATGGTGGTCAACGACATGATTCCCCATCTACTGATGACAGAATGTGCTCCAATTTTTTGAGCCTTTTAGCATTCTCTGCCTGACTAATGTTTGGTTTCAGAGCTTCAGAGAATTCTTTTACAAAAGGTATGTAGCATTAAAGGCATTCTTGCATAGTCTTTAGATGCAGGTACTACATGCTGCCTAATTAACAGAATATCATTACAACTCCTTTGCAATTATGTCCTGGTACCAAAACGGGTGTTCTGATGCTTTCTCTTGCACAGCCTGTGGGAATGTGATCCTTACTTGTTTTTGTTCTGGTTCCCCTGAGTTTTTATACTCATTATGCAACTGTTGCATACCAGGCGGGCGCACTACGCCTGGATGCTGTTTCAGGATGCTCAAAAATTTTATTCTTCACTCTAATACTATTTGGCTGTGCGACACTTCTGTCTCACATGACGCCTGCCACACAGCTGATGTCGTAGTGCACTCTCTGCTACTACCTGCACTCACATAGCCACATGTGATGAACACACACAATGCTGGCATAGGTTCCACACAACAAACTAGCAGTTTGTAATCCATTCACATATCTGCAAATGAAGAAAAACATTTGCCCCAACCCTTGTTTAATAGTTATAATTCCTAGAATTTTGATCATATCATGATTTACTCAATATCAAGTGTGCCACAATTAAGAGAGAATGAGGCTTCTTTTCAGTTGTTTATGCTTCTGTCCGGAAAAGGCAGATTTTTTTTCCAGAATAATGACAAAGATGACATCATTAAAGTTTGGTTCAATGTTTATTGAAGGATCTGTCTAACAGAATGCTATGTTTTGAATTACTGTGAATTGGGTGAGCTATAATTCTTTCACTGTGTGCTGGAAGGTATCCGTTCTGTCTCAAAGCCAAAGTACCACATTTACTATTATTGCTACGAAATTCCACTGAGATTATACTACTCTAATTTTTACAGTGAATCTGGTGGAGTGAGACCTAGGTACATTTCTTTAGTTGCTGTCAGTATATGAGGAATCAATTGGAAACAAAACCAATTTTCAAGTACTTAAGATTATCAGAGGTAATGTTGTAAACAGTACCAAGTTGCATGGCTGACTTGTGCACATTAGGAATGCTTACTCCACAGTTCGTCTTCATCTCACTGCCAACAAAAATTTTTGGACTTGGTTGTGATGTGATATTTACTGCTTCCTTACAAACACTGTAAAACTTCTGTCATCAGTCAATAAGAAATGTCCTCAATATGATAACATACACGACTGCCAAGCATCTCTTGGTTATTAAAAACTACACTACTCTTCACAGACCAGTTATGCATGACCTCTGCCACCATGAACACACTAACATGTCTGAGAATGAACATTGTGCAAATATTTCAAACACACTGGATACACACCAAGGCAACAAAAGTCATGGGATAGTGATATGAACATATACAGATGGTGGTAGTATAGTGTGCACAAGGTATAAAAGTGTAGTGCATTGGCAGGGCTGTCATTTGTACTGAAGTGATCAATGCGAAAAAGTTTCAGGCATATCATGGCCATATGACAGTAGTTGACAGGCTTTGATGCAGAATGGTTGTTGGAGCTAGACGCATGGAACATTCCATTTCGGAAATTGTTAAGGAATACAATTTTCCATGATCCAGTGTCAAGAGTGTGCTGAGAAACCAAATTCCAGGCATAAACTATCACCATAATGGCCTTCGCTTAACTACTGAGAGCAGCGATGTTTGCATAGAGTTGTCAGTCCTAATAGTCATGCAACACTGCATGAAATAACTGCAGAAATCAATATGGGACAGACAATGAATGTACCCATTAGAACAATGTGGCCAGTGTTAATGGGCTATGGCAGAAGCAGGGCTATGTGAGTGCCTTTGCTAGCAGCATGACATTGCCTGCAAAACCTCTCCTGGGGTCATGACCCCATCAGTTGGACCCTAGACAAATGGAAAAACATGGACTCATCAGATGAGTCCAGATTTCAGTAGGTAAGAGCTGATGGTAGGTTTGAGTGTGGCACAGAGCCCACGAAGCCATGGACCCAAGTTGTCAACAAGGCACTGTGTAGCTTGCTGGTGGCTCTGTAACACTATAGGCCGTGTTTACGCAGAATTGATTGGGTCCTCTGGTCCAACTGAACTGATCATTGATTGGAAATGGTTATGTTTGGCTACTTGGAGACCATTTTCAGCCATTCATGGACTTCATGTTCCCAAGCAACGATTGAATTTTTATGGATCGCAATGCACCATATCAACAGGAGTCGTGATTGGTTTGAAGAATATTCTGGGCAATTCGAGTGAATGATTTGACCACCCAGATCATACGACATGAATCCCATCAAAAATTTATGGGGCATAATTGAGAGGTCAGTTTGAGCACAATATCCTGCACTGGAAACACTTTCACGGCTCAATATTTCTGAAGGAGACTTCCAACAACTTATTGAGCCCATGCCACATCGAGTAACTGCACTACAGAAGACTGCTGTCTCCTCATGTTATTGCCTGAAACACAGGTTGCAAAGACTTGATGAGGGTAAAATACGTATCTCAACAAGATTCACCACCATTTGCATCCCAGATCACAAAATTCTTATGTGATATGGGCTTGTATTTAGATTGCCTATTTAATAATGCTAGTCCAGAAGCTTTTAGCTGAGCAGATGACAGACATCTTTCTGGAACTGAACACGTTTTCTGTTATGCTGCTCTCAGTAAATGCATAGTTATTTTCCTGTCCAAGACTTACATTGTGTATGTGTTCTGTGCAATGTAGACAGACACATCACTCCATTTGTCAGATGCTGGTTGGTAAGTTTAATGATTAAAGGGACAAAACAAGTTCGTGAGTCCTTGATAACTGGAACAGACAAGTAAACAAAACTATAAATAAAAGAAGGACCTAGTGCACGACAGTCAAGAAAATAAAACCTGAAGGTCTATCGAAGCTCAACAAATACAAGAAAAGAGAACAAGAAGGAAAAAAAGGGGGAAAGGAAGGAAGGTGAGCAAGATGCACCATCCAGGGACAAGCCAGACATCCTCAAAGACAGGAACTGCGACAGGGGACATACGACCCCCTCTGCCACTTACCTGAGGCAACCCACTCAACAATACATAGTAAACACTAGCAACATGGACAGGATGAGAGAAGCACAAGAAAGCTGGGGAGGAAAACCAGGTCAGACAGAACACATGAGATGGGTAGAAGAGCAAAAGGATGGGTAAGGCGCAGGCTGGGGCAGATTACCAAGCCAAACAACCATTGCCCTGTTGGGGCAGAGGAGACAACAGGATGTCCTGCCAACCCCTAAATGGGGTGACAAGGCTGAGGTGCCCTCTCTTAGAGAGGGTGACAGAAACCCCCTTTACAAATAAACTGTAAAACCAGGTCAGCTACTGAGACATTGTCTGCTAACAGCAGGGGTTGAAAGTCGGGAAGATTAAGTGTGTGCTACAGGGTGGCTAGGTTAGGACAGTCCAGAAAGATGTGGATCACACTCAAACGGCACCACAATGATAGTAGGGTGGATCCTTGTGATGGAGGAGATAACCATGAGTAAATCATGTATGGCCGATGCAGAGTTGGCAAAGGATGATGGAGTCCTCATGAGAGGCCCACATGGAGGACCTCCACAAATTTGTGGTCTCCTTTATCGCCTGTAGTTTGTTCAGCAAAGACAGAGTACGGCATTCCATATTCCAAATACTTGGAACTTGGTGACATAATACTGATCAAAAGTCAAGTGCTGGAACAACAATCTCAATAGATTGCTTGTCAGCAGCCAATTTGGCCAGCCTGTCAACAACTTTATTCCCTGGGACCTCAACATGACCTGGCATCCAGAGAAAAACCACAAAGTGCCATTGTGTGAGAGAAAAAGGGAATCCTGGATAGCCAGGACCACGGAATGGCAGAGGTAATATTGGTCAAGAGCTTGTAAACTAGTCAAGGAGTTGTCCTACAGATGAGGGAGGACTCACCAGTGTAGGGACAGATATGCTCAATGGCATGAGAGGTTGCTACGAACTCTGCAGTGAAATGCAGTGAAAACACTGCAGCCAACCAGGAAGGATCAGAGTTCATTATCTCCCACACAAATGTAAGAAAAGCCGGTGTGAGCGGCAACCATCGAGACATCAGTACAGATTACTTCTCAACCATGAAACACGCTGAGACTGGAGAAGAACTGGTGGTGAGGGGCATCAGGTGGAGCCAAACATTTTGCAACTTGTGACGGGTCATGACAGAACTGTGGACAGAGAATGCATCAATGATGTATGCGAGCGAACCCTGAGAGGAAATGGTACAGGAAAGAGCTGGATTTCTGAAAAAAGGGACCAAATGTGGATGGCAATCATAACTGCAGGCCTGGTCCACTGTTGTGGGAAACGAATCTCTGTATCTGAAAACAAGAGACTGCAGTCAGGGTGCTCCGGTGAGCAGCAGATGCACAACACGTAAGCAGTTAACTGTTGTTGGTGCAGAACCCACAATAGTGGAATCCCCTGTCCCCACTAGGAAGCTGATCATGGGGTTAGTCCAAAAGGTGCCAGTTGCCAGTCATATCCCACAATGGTGTACTAGCTCCAGCATCTATAACATCAAAGGCGATGCCGAGCAGTATGCAGGACTCTTATAATATAGACAGGACTGCATTAGTGTTGCGTAGAGCTGTAGCAGAGTAGAGTGGTCCACACCCAGTTGGTACTGCTGAAGCACCGAAAAGTGTTGAGGTGCTATTAACATGTCTGCTTTAGTTGACGAAGATGGGGAAGCCATGTCAAACAGGCATCAAAGACCAATCCCAAAAAATGCTGAGAGTCCCCCACCTTAAGGGCCTGGCCATCAAGATAGAGATCTGGATGGAGATGCACCGTGTGGCAATCAGAAATACATAATGCAAGTTTTGACAGAAAACTCGAAGGCATGAGTAACAGCCCAAGATTGCACTTTGCAAATTGCTCCCGGCAGTCTGGGTTCAGTAATTCCCATACTGGACAAACAAAAATAAATGCAAAAATCATTGGCATACAAAAAGGGGGACACTGTAGGTACCACACTGCCACCATAAAATTGAATTCCCCTAAAAAGAAGAGGGGGAGACAAAACAGAACCCCATTCTACTGCAGATTGGAGGTGTACGGGAGGCATCAACCTGTACTTGAAAAGTGTGACATGAAATAAGGTTTTGGATAAAAATCGGGAGCAAGCCACAGAGGTCCCACTCATGAAAGATGGCAAGGATGTGGTGGTGCCAAAATGCTCAGCAACAGAATCTGGCCTGGTGAGGATAACATCATTAACGGAAACTGCTAGTACACCTAAAAGGAGCACAGCTCCCAAAAATGTGCCCTAGTTTTCCCCTACTTGCAAGGAGGGAGCATGCGGCCATATGGCAGCATAAAATTGTTCGCAACAAATCCATTTCTGACATTTAATTACATAGTGGGCCCAGCCACAAAACCGTTTATAAAAGCCAGGAAGTGGTCGAGAGATTTGTAGTATTGGAGGGCACGACTGTGGTCTTTAATAGTTGCAGCAATTTTGGTGGCCCGCCAAGTGACATCTTCCATCAGGGAGGTCCCAAGGAAGTAGGAATTGCTGAAGGAGCTGCCAAAAATTGTCAGATGTAAGGTTTTCAACATTCACATGGAATGTGATAGACACTAGGTGTACAAAATCACCAGAATCTCAGCACCATTTGTTACTAAAAACCATTAAAATAGATCCAGGTGATATATTATTGTGTTCTGATGTTTCATTATTCACAAGAGTTCTGCTCAAAGAGATGCTTGTTTTGCTGGAATAACAATTTTTTTTTTGCAAGATAAACTTGTTACATCAATGCTGAACAACAACAACAACATCAAACTTTCTACATGATTGAAACTACTATGGACAAGTTGATGGGGTTGCTGTGTACTCAGCTCAAACACCTGCCACTATGGACTTTCAGATGGTAGAATTCAAAGAGGTATCACTGAAGACAGTGTCTTGTCCACCTAAGCACTTCTACAATATTATGAAAAGGATAGATTACTACTCACCATATAGCAGAGATACTGAGTTGCAGACAAGCACAACAAAATGACTGTCAAACAAGTACACTTTTGGATTCAAGCAAATGCAACTCACTCACATGACCACAGTTTCTGGTTGCCAAGGCCAGACTGGCTGTACACTGGTGCAGCCTCCACAGGTCTCTACTGAGCTCCATCTAAGAAAGTCAACAAGTCCATATTTCAACTACCTGCAAAAATAAGGAACCTTCTACCTTCTGAGAGGGTGAAAGATAACCTTGAACTCCATACATCTGGGGTCCATCAAATTTTGTACAAATGAGGAAAATCTCGAGTGACAAATGCAGCACTGTCTCTCCCTATACTACACTGAAGATACCTGAAATGTAAAATAAATCCACAGGGGGTATCCAAGGAAAACAGGAATTATTTTTTAAAAGCTATATGTTTTTAAAGTGTTTCCAAAACAACCTTATCCCTTCCATTACAACTAATACATGTGTCCCATCGGTGCTTCCAATGTTCGAAACATTCTTGTAGTCATCTTTAGAAAAGGCTGACAGCTCCTCCCTGTTGTTTTTTCTTGACTTCTTCAGTGTTGTCAAATCAGTGTCTTTCCATGCCTCTTTTCAAAGCTTAGGAACAAGAAAGTCACACGGAGCCAGGTCAAGTGAGTAAGTGCATGGGGCAGCGGAACTATGCCGTATTTAGCCAAAAACTGTCTAACAGAGGTGGCAGTGTATGCAGGTGCGTCGCCATGATGGAGGAGCCAGTCTCATGTCTGACACAAATCAAGTCTTTTTCGACTAACACTGTTGCGCAATCTTCTTAAAACAGTCTGTGAGCACAAGCTCTCTAATTTTTTCAATATTTTTGTTGATTCAGCAACTGATGGACGTCCAGAACGAGGTTTGTCATCAACTGACACATCGCCATTTTTAAATCAAGCAAACAACTCGTGCACTTGAGTTTTTCCCATAGCATGATCTTGGTAAGCTATTTTCAACATTTTAACAGTTTCAGCGGCATTTTACTGAGTAGAAAACAAAACTTCACAGCTGCATGTTGTTCACTCAAACTTACCATCATAAAAAATGAAACAAGAACAAAATAGCACTAGCTACAACAGTCACTGCAGTTGAGCAGAACAAGCCTGGTCGACAACACAGGCAGCACTGAACCAGAAATGAGTTGTGTTACACACACCTAGTGGCAGAAATGCATATGTAAGCACTGCTCATGGCAATTTTTTTTTTTTGGGGGGGGGGGGGGGAGTACCCCCTCATACACTGACAATGCACAGCTTTATGGTAAAGCACATGCCTGATTTCAGAAAAAAAGTGTCGTCTGCTCAGCTAATGCTTTCTAGGACAGCATTATTAAGGAGTCAATTGAGATACAAGTGCCAATGAATCTCAGTCATGATAATGGTTTTGCTGTCAGCACAGCTTGGCTACCAACCTTTAAATCAATGAGACAGGAGAGGCAACAACTTGCACTGGACAGTTGCTAGCCAATAAACAATTGGTCAAGCCATTTTTAAACTGTTGTGGAATGACTGCTATGGGGTTTAAATGCTTCCCACTGAAAACTTTGTGAGGAGACTCACTGTGAAACACCTGCACCTTGACAGAAGTTGGAAAGAGTTTAGCCTTTCCAAAATTTCACACTCACACTGCAATATCATGCAGCAAGAAACCAATGATCATTTTATTGAACTGACACAATGCAAGGGTCTTCACAGAGCATTTCTTTTTTAGTAAATAATGGTTGTTTGGTTCCAATCATTCCTTTACATCTGTTAGAATACTGTCAATAAGAACCAGTTTGCTCACTTCTGCATACCAAAAGAAACCTTTCTAGCTTTTGTATACTATTGACACTGGAAGACTATTGCTTTGGGGCAATTGTCATAATTTACAATTCTAATTTATTAATTAAATATCTAATTAATTTAATTTATTCAATTATTTAGTACTATTTTGAAAGCATAACTCAGATTACTTACAATAAAATGGTTGGGAAACCAGCAATGCCAAATTCAGTAGCCATCCCTGTGAATCTCGTACAATCGACTCGTCCTACACGGATGTTTGTGTTATGGAGTGCTTGAGCCACATGTGCCCATATTGGCTCAAGGCGTTTGCAATGAGCACACCAAGGTGCGTAGAACTGCGGCAATAGAAAATGATGACATGAAATGTTACATTCAACCAACACACACACACACACACACACACACACACACACACACATACACACACACACACACACAGAGAGAGAGAGAGAGAGAGAGAATTTTCTTGTTAACTACAGTTGTGACTAATCTAGTAGTTACAAGTGAGAAAAAAATTACTTAAATTCAGCATTACTCAACCCCAAAAACTGAACAAAAAAGGTTGTTTGTTGAATCAGCATTCAGTAAAAATTTCAATACACAGTAGTCTTACATCAGAAGAGGATGTCACTGAAGTCTATCAAAGAAAAAACCTAAACTCTCAGAACTTATGATTTTCTTTTAATTTGATGTAATTTATCAACAAAGTACAAGGTTTCTGCATTCGTTTCATGTGTTGCTATAGCTATATGAGGTTAATTTGTTTCATTTCATGTTTGGGAAGTGTTTATGATAAATTTTATCAAAATGCATGAGTAACAGCAAGAACTAAGTACATCAAAGGAAATAAGTGTTTTAACACAATACAAATAAGGAAAGCAAGACTACGACATAAAAAAATAGAAAAGCATAAGCAACACACTACATAATTTTAATTTTAATAATCAACAGCCTCAGTTGCACCGCTTACCTAGGTTTCACTCGGGATAACCTAACATTCTTCAGAATAATAACAGTAACTACCGTTTATCCATAGTGGACATCGTCAAGCTAAAACTACAAATCCATAAATTATCGTCAGACTGGAACTCCAGTACAGCACTCGTGGCTCCCGCATTGCAGTTGCAGAGTGGGGCCGAGGCAGTTCCAGATAAGTATTATAGTCTGACAATAATTTATGGATTTGTAGTTTTAGCTTGGCAATGTCCACTATGGACAAAGGGTAGTTACTGTTATTCTGAAGAAGGTTGGGTTATCCCAACTGAAACCTAGGTAAATTCTAGGTAAACGGTGCAACTGAGGCTGTTGATTATTAAAATTAATATTTATACAGTTGCTGACAGGGCTGCGAAATGTTGAAGATACATTACATAATGCAATACATAGCGATTCTCAGTCTGAAATGAACAAAAAACAAAAAATTACAAGAAGTTTCGTCATTTGAAGATGACAAGCTGTCGTACATGAGGTGAGTGAACAAATACATACCCAAATTGTTTCCAAATTTAGAATCCTAGACCTAAATCTTTGAGCCCAGTGTAAGTGAACAACATACAGTGCCTCAACTCAGTGATATTGCTCAACCATCTAACATGAGAAGAATAATGCAACAGTATTATGAAAAGGAAAGTTGCTACTCACCATATAGCTGAGATGCTGAGTCGCAGGTAGGCACAACAAAAAGATAGCCACAAATAAAGCTTTCAGCCATTAAGGCCTTCATCAACAATAGATGTAGACACACGCACAAGCACACAAGCACACGCTCACGCGTGTACACACCAGGGGAGAGGTGGGGAGGGGGGGAGTAGTGGGAAAGGAGAGAAGTAGAAAGACTGAGTGTGATGGTGTAATGATGGATGTGTAGTGCTGAAGTGGAACAGGGAAGGGGCTGGGTGGGTGAGGACAGTGACTAATGAAGGTTGAGGCCAGGAATGTTACAGGAACATAGGCTGTATTGCAGAGAGAGTTCCCATCTGCACAATTCAGAAAAGCTGGTGTTGGTGGGAAGAAACCATATGGCACAGATTGTGAAGCAGTCATTGAAATGAAGGGTGTCATGTTTGGCAGCATGTTCAGCAACAGGGTGGTCCACTTGTTTCTTGGCCACAGTTTGTGAGCAGCCATTAACGTTGACAGACAGCTTTTTGGTTGTCATGGCCACATAGAACGCAGCACAGTGGTTGCAGCTTAGCTTGTAGATCACATGACTGGTTTCACTGGTAGCCCCCTATGATGGGATGGGTGATGTTTGTGACCGGACTGAAGAAGGTGATGGTGGGAGGATGTATAGGACAGGTCTTGCATCTAGGTCTATTACAGGGGTCTGTGCCATGAGGTAAGGGGGAGCAGGAGTTGTGTAAGGATGGACAAGCATATTGTGTAGGTTCCGTGGATGGTGGAATAAAACTGTGGGAAGGATAGTGGGCAGGACATTTCTCATTTCAGGGCACGACGAGAGGTAGTCAAAACCCTGGCAGAGGATATAATACAGTTGCTCCAGTCCTGGGAGATACTGGGTTACGAGGGGGATGTTCCTCTGTGGCCAGAGGCCTTCCCACCATCTACCAAAGTCCCACCGTCCTGCCACAGAGGAGCACTCCCCTCATAATGCAGTACCACCCAGGACTGGAGCAACTGAATTATATCCTCTGCCAGGGTTTCGATCACCTCTCATCATGCCCTGAAATGAGAAATGTCCTGCCCACTATCCTTCCCACCCCTCCCACAGTGGTATTCCGCCATCCACTGAAATTACACAATATACTTGTCTATCCTTACACAACCCCTGCTCCCAATCCCTTACCTTGTGACTCATACCCCAGTAATGGACCTAGATGCAAGACCTGTCCTATACATCCTCCCACCAACACCTACCCCAGTCCGGTCACAAACATCACCCATCTCATCATAGGCAGGGCTACCAGCGAAACCAGTCATGTGATCTACAAGCTAAGGTGCAACCACTGTGCTGCATTCTATGTGGCCATGACAACCAACAAGCTGTCTGTCAACTGAATGGCCAACGACAAACTGTAGCCAAGAAACAAGTGGACCATCCTGTTGCTGAACAAGCTGCCAAACATGACATCCTTCATTTCAATGACTGCTTCACAATCAGTGCCATATGGATTCTTCCCACCAAAACCAGCTTTCCTGAACTGCGCAGGTGGGAACTCTCCCTGCAATACATCCTATGTTCCCATAACGCTCCTGGCCTCAACCTTCATTAGTCACTGTTCTCACCCATCTAGCCCCTTCCCTATTCCCACTACAGCACTATACAGCTGTCATTCCACCATCACACTCAGTCTTTTTACTTCTCTCCTTTTCCACTACCCCCCCCCCTTTCCCTACCTCTCCCCAGCCCTCTGTCTAACCTGCAGCACTTCACTGTCCACCATCCCCACCGCACTATCCCTCCCCCTCCCCCTCCCCACCCCAGCTTCCCCCTTACCCCCACCCAGTCAGCACTCCCATCATGCACTGGTGCTGCTGCTCGCAGTGTGGTTTCAGTTGTCTGAGACTGCAGTCGAGAGAGAGAGAGAGAGAGAGAGAAAGAGAGAGAGTGAGTGTGTGTGTGTGTGTGTGTGTGTGTGTGTGTGTGTGTGTGTGTGTGTGTGTGTGTGTGTGTGTGTGTGATTTGTGACAGTATTTTTGTTGTGCCTATCTGCGACTCAGCATCTCCGCTATATGGTGAGCAGCAACTTCCCTTTTCATAATACTGTTACATTCCATCCTCGATTTTCCATTGTTTGTAGAATAATGTAAAATATTTGACACCTAAAAACTGCTCCTACGCAAATCTAAATACTTAAGAGCTAAAAATTCATATCACCTACACAAGAGTTTAACATGTAATAATAATTTTTCACACACAAAGTACACAAAAAACCCATGGAGGAAAGGACAAAAGTCCTGAAACATGTTTGGGTAACAAATCTATAAAATTGTGTCTTCCGTAAGGTGGAATTCCTCTCCAGAGTTTCTTAGCAAGCACAAAAATAAGAGGAACTACATCAACCAAAAGATGACACTTTCTGATACAGTAATCCTTTCCATCATCAACTGACACTAATCCTCTCCCTCATCAACTGTCACAGGAAGGGATACTCTTAGTGCTACTAATGAACAATAAGTCGTGGAGAAAATCTGGCTGCACCCACGGCACACTTTGGCAGACATGTGTGTTAAATAAAAATTTGTTCTTTTTCTTCCTAATAATTCCACAAATTCTAAATTACTAAGACAAGTCACATTTCACCACTTGTAGCAGTATTATATCAAAATTAATAACAGGCTTGACAATGTAGCCCATATTCTGTTTCATCTACAAATTAGTGGCATTTGTTTGTCTGATGAAAATGACCTTTCAATACAAATAAAAAATATTTGTGAGCTGTAATATTCCTCCAGTGAGCAGCACAAAGACTTAATACTACATCTTAATTATTTTTAATGATAATCCAAGACTTGCACTAAAGATATAAGAGTTTCAAAACAATTATTACACCATTAAGCACTTTGCCAGCTTAAGTTTACTGATAATGGAAGAGAGACCAGAGTGGAAAATAAAGATGGTGAAGAATAAGGAGGAGAGACAGCGACATAGGTAGTGAGCACTTCCTTTTAAGCAGAAAGATAAGGCTACTACAAAATGGAAGAAGACAAACTCCACAAGAAGCCACAACATGAGTTGTTCAAAGAACATCTCCTGTTGGAATATAGTATTAGGAAACATTATCACTACAGACTCCATGAAAAGCTTGCTTCACCACCAGCGAATGAAGACATTGATATAGAATGAAATAATATCAAAACCTGTATCACTGAAGCACTTGGTAAAAGGAAGAAGAGAGGTGGGAAAAAGCGATTCAGAATTTGGAACACAGAAATTAAAGAAACATTAAAGAAAAATGAATAGCTTATTTGAAGTTTCTACAGACAAAAACATAAGGTTGTAAAATGTACAAAATAAAAAGGAATGCTGCAAAACAAATAAAGGGACTTATTCATAAGTGTCTTAGAACATGCTGTACACAATAGACAGCAATGTGTATACAAGGTCACAAAAGCCCTCAACAAGGAAGAAAAAGACACTGTCTCACTGAACATGTGGACTCTTATCAGCTTGCGCAATCGCACCGGAAGTGAATTTTCCAGCAACACGCTCCTAGTAATACTAGGTAGCGTGTTGCAGCAACGTAATTTGAATAGCGCGCCAAAAACAAGACAACCAATCAGAGAATTGGAATCCTTTGAAACTCGTGAAATCTTAGCTTACCGTACTATACCTGTTTCAGAGATTATTATTGCTAGTGAGGGTTCCTACCTTTTACGGCACGGGAGTTTGCCTTTGTCTTGTCGTAGACGTTGTAAGATTAATTCCGATTGTAGTGTTCACTTATGGGTCAAGGCTAGTGGTCCTTCTTCTTTGGAAGATTGTCGCATTGTGGGTGATTGTACTTTATATAATCATTGAAGGCAGTTCTCAAAAACGGCCCTTTTAAGGGCCACAAATACTACACATTGATCTTGCCAAAAGCCGAGAAGCGATTCTTCTTGGTGTTTTAGCTCTCTGGGGCACTCTGGGATGCTCTCGGGGATGCTCTCTGGGCTGCTCAATAGATGTCAAGCTCATTCTCTGATTGGTTGTCTTGTTTTTGGCGCGCTATTCAAATTACGTTGCTGCAACACGCTACCTGGTGTTACTAGGAGCGTGTTGCTGGAAAACTCACTTCCGGTGCGATTGCGCAAGCTGATAAGAGTCCACATCCGCTGCGTGCGCCAGGACTGATGCTATAAATAGCACACTGTTCTGTCTAGCGCATTCACTCGGTTTGAGTGAATAGCCACTGAGGCACTGCTTCTTACAATGATGCGTAAACGCTGTTTCATTTAAGAATGAACAATGGCTATATAGACTTGTGGTGTACAATGAAACAGTAGATCCAATTACTATGGATGGACTACAAAAGGCATGAAGAACAGAAAAACTACTTGGAATAGATTATATAAATCCAGAGCTATTCAAATATGGGAATTGTTACTAGATAAAAGACTTTTACAACTAATAAAGCGCTGTTGGACAAACTGCAAGATCCCAGACCCTTGGTATACAGCAGAAGTAATCTCTCTTTTCAAATAAGGCAAACATAATGTCTGTAAAAACTACTGTGGCACCAGTCTTCTAAATACTGGCTACAAATTATACTCAAAGATAATCAAGATGAAGAATATCACAGAAGCTATTATTTCTGAAGAACAAAACGGATTTAAATCAGGTGTTCATGCATAGACAATGTGTTTGCAATAAAAACAATTAGAAAAACAGAATTTAATATAGACACCCATACGGCCTTTATCAACAATAAGGCTTTTGACCATGTGAGCCATGATAACCTACAGAGGCTGTTTGAATATGAATGTTCTTCTCACCTAACAGAGGTAGTGAAAAGTCTACAAAACTACACCTACTGTAATAAATACAGGTAGGAATCGACCAGGAGAAATAATTATTAACCTGGCTGTTAGACAAGGGTGTGGACTGCCACATACCCTTTTTAATATTTACATTGACTTCATTCTTTGCAAATGGAAATGTAAAGTAAACCAAGGAATTAAGATAATGAATGAGGAATACCTGAATGTACTTTTGTTTTCTGATGAGATTGTTATTACTCAAAAGAATGAAGATTACCTTCAAAGATCAGTATACCAGCTGAACAAAATTTGCAAGGCGTACAATTTTAAAATTTCTAGCAACAAAACAAAAATGATGGCATTCCAAGGAAAATATCCAGTCCAATGAAAATTGTTCTTGATAATTCACTTTTAGAACAAATGTCTCAAATTTCTTATTTAGGCTGTGCTTTAAGTTTTGATTTTGAGTGAGATATTGAAAACAAAAATTCCAAGCTGTCAGTGGTACCATTAGCAGAACACTGGGCCATAAAGTACAAAAAGAAACCATCATGAAATTCTCTAAAGTAATGGCAGTAACTGTGTTATCCTATGGAAGTGAAAGCTGAGTAAAAAAAAATATTACACATTTAAACAGTAGAATGAGGTTCCTAAGAAAGACGAAGTGTTCCACAAGAAGAGATGTGATTAGAAACAAATATATTAGAACAGAATTAATATATTTTTAAGAATGAATGAAAAAATTCAAAAATATGATGAAGATTGGAGACAACACCCCATGAGAACACTAGGTCACAGAAAAAAAGATCCTGAACTACAAATCGAATGGAAAAAGAGATATCAGAAGACCTCAAAAAAGATGGGAATGATTTTGTTTGTGATTTTGAAACAGGCAACAGCCCAATCCTTGAAGAGATGATGATGATCATCATCATCATCATCATCATCATCATCATCATCATCACCATCCAAGAAGAAAAGAAAATTATATGTGGAAATAATACTACGAAATATAAATAAAGTAACTTAAATGGTGGGAATGAAGAAATATTCTAAAACCAATTGAGGAAGGAAAAACAAAAAAAGCGGAGGAGATTAAATGGGTTGTGTCCAGAAGGCTGACATATGAAAAGACATGTTGTGGAGCATGGAAAAGGTAGGCATGGCACTGTAGCCTCTTAAGTCATACCAATAAACATCCCCAACAACTTGGTACTGGCTGTCCTACAAGTAGAAAGTTCATATGTTGTGCACAAGAAACAAGAAGCAACATTAACATTTATAATATCAACAATTTAAAATTGTAACCTCTACACTTCTGCCTTATTCCATATCACACAATTTTTCTGAAAGTCAAAAAAACCATCAAATTCACAGCAAAATTACACACTTTCTAATATGACAGGAGATTTTAAAATACTTCTGTTTGCTGATGACAATAACTTGTTAATGAAGGATGATCAGTGCAACATACGCAGTGTATCATGTAGTGCAGTTCAAGACGTTTTGGTGGCTAGTACAAAGTATACTGATGGTAAAATCAGAGTAAGACTCAGTTTTTACAGTTTCTAACACACAGTTCTAGTAGAACTGACATTTCCAATTACACAGAATGTGCATATTAGTAAATCTGGACAATTCCAATTTCTAGGTATTTTAGACAGATGGTAAGCTGTCATGGAAAGTCCAAGTTCAGGATCTTCTTCAAAAGCTGGATGTATCTATATTTGTCTTTGGATCAGTATTAGCAACAAGTGATAGTCCAACACAAAAATTAGTCTATTCTGCTTATTTTCATTTGCTTATGACATACAATATTATATTATGGGTAATTCTTCACATATACAAAGGGTTTGGTTCAAAAATGGGCAGCATGAGCAATATATGGAGCAAGTTTGTTAACCTTTAGTCAAGCCCTGTTGGCAGTTTGGGAATTCTGACACTGACTTCTCGATACAAATTTTCCTTAATGTCATTTTTTGTTAACATTATGAGCTTATTCCCAAGAATTGGCAGCTTTTACTCAGTTAACAAAGGCTAGACAGAATCCCAATCTGCATTTGAGTCACTGCTTCTTGTCTCTTGTGCAGAAAGGTATTCAGTATTCTGCTGCACTCATTTGCAACAACCTACCACAATAATTAAAAGATCTTAGCAGTAACACTCGTACTTTCAAGTACAAACTGAAATTTCCTCATGGCTCACTACTGCTATTATTGTGGAGTTATTGGAGAAAATTAAGCTAATCACTGTGATTGTTGATTATGCTGGTACGTTGTTGTTGTTGTGGTCTTCAGTCCTGAGACTGGTTTGATGCAGCTCTCCATGCTACTCTATCCTGTGCAAGCTGCTTCATCTCCCAGTACGTACTGCAGCCTACATCCTTCTGAATCTGCTTAGTGTATTCATCTCTTGGTCTCCCTCTATGGTTTTTACCCTCCACGCTGCCCTCCAATACTAAATTGGTGATCCCTTGATGCCTCAGAATATGTCCTACCAATTGATCCCTTCTTCTAGTCAAGTTGTGCCACAAACTCATCTTCTCCCCAATCCTATTCAATACCTCCTCATTAGCTATGTGATCTACCCATCTAATCTTCAGCATTCTTCTGTAGCACCACATTTCGAAAGCTTCTATTCTCTTCTTGTCCAGACTAGTTATCGTCCATGTTTCACTTCCATACATGGCTACACTCCATACATATACTTTCAGAAACGACTTCCTGACTCTTAAATCTATACTCAATGTTAACAAATTTCTCTTCTTCAGAAAAGCTTTCCTTGCTATTGCCAGTCTACATTTTATATCCGCTCTACTTCGACCATCATCATTTATTTTGCTCCCCAAATAGCAAAACTCCTTTACGTGTCTCATTTCCTAATCTAATTCCCTCAGCATCACCTGACTTAATTCGACTACATTCCATTATCCTCGTTTTGCTTTTGTTGATGTTCATCTTATATCATCCTTTCAAGTCACTGTTCATTCCATTCAACTGCTCTTCCAAGTCCTTTGCTGTCTCTGACAGAATTACAATGTCATCGGTGAACCTCAAAGTTTTTATTTCTCCTCCATGGATTTTAATACCTTCCCCAAATTTTTCTTTTGTTTCCTTTACTGCTTGCTCAATATACAGATTGAATAACATCAGGGAGAGGCTACAACCCTGTCTCACTCCCTTCCCAACCACTGCTTCCCTTTCATGCTCCTCGACTCATTCTCAGCAAATTGTCATCTGCATAGGATTATTGTAATTTTAGTTTATCTATAATTACTTTTCTGCTGTTAATTTTATGTACTGACTCATTGCATGAACATGGAGATTTGCTCCTCAATTTGGTCCTGCGGAACTAAACATGTAAAATAAAATAGCAGATGAAAATAGGACAAGTGAGAGGCTTCACAAGACAGGAGCTAAATTTGTTAATTTATGAATGATATCAATGAACTGATAATATCTGTATATTCATGAGCAATTAATTAGTTACACTTAATGTAAACATTATTATGAATTCAGCTCAAATGAACTCTGAGGAATAATCTCATGTCGCAGAGCAACTTTCCATCTAGACAATTTTGTGGAAGTATTTATCGAGATGGAGAATCTAGATACCATATGATACAAACATGCTCAAAAGTCATGAGTATTAGGTTGGCAAGTCTGCTCTGGAACAGGATAGTGTGCACTCTATGTTCAGTAATCTTTATAGACAACTTGGAGGCTGTCATACAAATATAAAAAGCTCAACAATGGTTGTGCATGAGTTGGTATGTAGCTCGAATTGTCTCTCTCTCCCTTCTATGGAAAACATCTAGTCAGCAATTGAATTTGTGTAGATAGTACTAGGAGCTCTATAAACAAAGCCATGAAATGAGGTCAATAAGAACCTCATGGCAAGGAGATCTGTTCAGGACTGTAAGGTCCGATACAATGATGTTTACACTATCCCGTCCAAGAACTCAGGTCTCCAAAACTTGCCCACTACTAAGAATATTTATTTTCCATGTCATCTTGGCCAGTAAGTACCCCTGGCAAGTACACTGCTTGCCACTAAAATTGCAACACCATGAAGGCATGCAACAAACATCAAATTGGCATAAAGTGTACCAAGTGCCTGAATATGCAAAAGATTAGCACTTATGTGTAACCACAGATGGTAGGTAGGCACATTCTTCATTCGAAAGAATATGCAGTTGGGTTCTCCTTCAGAAATCACATTTGAATGTTCATTGGTTCTGAGGGGATCATGTGATAAGGAGAAATGTGTACCAGGAAATATCTGCATTTGGGATGGCGGTCATTGTGGAGATAAAACAGTTTTTCAGTTATATTTTTTTTTCCATGCCAGTTGACCTCCATGTTAAAGCTGCTCGAAATAACCAGTTTCTGGAATGACCAGTTTTTCGTTATTTTATTCCTACTATTTCTTGTAATAAACATAGAAATCAACTTTTAAATTGTTACATAATGTCATGCTCAGTGAATAGCAATGACAAAATGTAAGCAACTCAACACTGTGAAAGCACAACAGTAGACCTGGAAGAAAGCTACTGTAACTATGGCCAAAACATTTGATTGACCAGTATAGTTTTTACATTGTGATGCGGTATGGCACTAAGAAAACTTAATATGTCAACTAACTCTGGCCACAGAAGCCTACACAATTATACGAATGAACTGTTAAGTTTATTATTTATTACTGTTACCATAATTTCCTTTCTGTTTTATTATTTCATAGGAATGGCAGGCAAATCTTTAATCTTTTAATCGAAGAAAAAAAAAAGAACATTGTACTTCACTGCTACATCACTTTGTAAAAATATTTCCAGACTAGCATTAGTGCCATTCCGCAATGTAATGAATGTCCAGTGATGAGAGCGAGAAACTACCATATAGACCGGGGGGGAGGGGGAGCGGGGGTGCAAGTCTTGCACAATGGACTTATACGCGCACCTTAAGCCACACACGACAACACAGATGCTTTTGTCTCAGCAGTGCTGTCCCTATTCTAACACCATGTGTTTGTTGCTCGTGTCTTTCAGCATTGTAATTAAAATAGCAATGATTGCTTTCCCCCCTATCCTATTATAATGCAATATTTGAAACCAATGCAAATTTTACAAATAAAAATTAATTAAAAAAGTGTTTTTAAAAATAAAAAGTTTTTGCACTGCTGCTATGGCTAATTGATATTTCAGTTTTTTACTCATTTATTAGTAAAAAATAAAAAACACACCTGTTGTAACACAGATCACACAAATACCAAAAAAATACTAATATTTTAGTTGTGAATAACTGGTATCTGTATTAACTGGTTGGTTTTCCCATCCCTAATCCAAACACAACAGTCATGGGACTGTGGCCTATCAAGATTGCAATTTATTACTCCGTAACACTGCTTATAGCATTTGTTGGGATACCAAAACTGTCACATGAATATGAAATAAAGGGGTTTAGGAAAACTGTACTCAAAGCCATGCAGGATCTCAATGGCACGATGTAACTAATGCTCCAGAAGATAAACATATGGTTTGCTATGTCAATAAGACAAGTCAGGAAGTCTTTTACAAAAACGCAAGTATCCACACGGGCAGTGTGACAACATCTGGAGCACCACAGACTGTCAGCGCAGCAGCCACTGTTACCACTTCACCGTATGCGGTAGCAGTGAGAGGTATGTTGACAGATGCATGCTCAACAACACTGGAAACAAGAGGAGCACAATGTGGTCTTTTCACAAGAACAACAGTTCCCCATCATCACATTTGATGTATCCATGCATGTAGGCTCCAGAGGAGAACAAACATTGGCTGAGTGTATTTGTCAACATCGTAAAGGCCTAGCACCTAGCATGACGGAATGGTGTGACACTGCGGACACAACATGGTCACTTCGGGTTTGCGCAGCCAGTAATGTAACAGTGTTACATTCGTGGCGACTTAAGGCTGGTGGCTGTGACCTATCTTTGAGGACTCCATGACATATTTCAATACGTTAACTGAAGACCGCATACTGCCCCTTTGTGCTGACCTACCTCAGTATTCTTTATTCCACTATTTCCCTGATTAGCACTTTCTCCAGATCTCTAGTCCACTGGAAACATCGGGTTGTGTAAGAGACTGGCATGCCACTACTTGCCTGCCACTAAGATTGATGAATTCTGGCATGGAATGATATACTTTTATCTGTCATCTGAGCTCAGCTCCACTCAACACCCAGCCAGGTCAGAGGCACTGTTACTGCCAAAGGTGGCAGCTCTGTTTACTGCATTTTGCACACTGTGTTCCCGAAAATCAACTACAAAGAGAATCATATATCCCTCCTACTGTACTGCAGATACAGAGTAAGTAAAACTTCACTATTCAGTATCATTCTTAGTGTCACAATTTTAATGGCCAGCATTGCAGTTTTTCTCTATTGATTCAATACATTTAAAAATTTCTATCAATAATTATGACATCAACTTAAGACAAATATGCAGAAGCTCACCATTACTAGCCACTGGCCATCTTTCCGAACATCCAAAAATCTGGAACATATTGAGAACTGCTTAAAGAAGAGAATAATCATAAGTAAATGATTACAATAATATATATTCATGTAAAACATAAAATACTCACCAACTGGAAGTTGAGAAAGGAAAAAGCAAACCTACTTTTGAGAAACAAAGGTTCCCCATCTGACAATGGAATCAAAAATTACTGATAACAAAACTAACAGGGATTAGTGGCATCTTAGATCACAACTGTGTTAGTAACAGGGTGGACTCCTCCAATACGAGACATTTAACATTATCATTTTTTATTTAATTCTGTCAGCATTTCATGTACATACAATTCATACAGCACCATATTAAATTAATAGTACATGTCAAGGTTACAAAAAATTTATTTCAGTACATATGGAGTATAAACAAGGGGTAGTCAAAGTTATTATCACCACAAAAAATTAAGTAGTGTTTTCTCTCTTTTTTTATGTCTGCAGTCCTGGTACACACTGAATAACCACATCACAATACTGTAATATGCCGCTACAGAAGCGAAATTAAAAATAGCACAGGCCATTGATAAAGTGGATTATTGCGTAGTAATCCATTCAAGAGAACCATACTGCAACAATCCAGGCTGAGTTGTTTAAAGGGTACAACAAGAATGCATCATCATACAGTAATTAAGTGAGGATACTTGCATTGTGATCAAACAGATCTGGATGTGGACGATCAAAATGGGTGACCAACTCTCTGTGAAGTAATGAAATCACAAGAAAAGCAGAGGCCTTCATGCTGCAAGATTGACATCTCACAATCAAGACAGAAGTGGAAAAAGTGAAAATCCGTTTCAGATCAGTTCTAGCACAACATAATATGTCATGGAACATTACCCAATGGATTCTGTGACTTCTGAGACCCATTCAAAAGTCCTGCAGTACCGAGGAGGCAGCTGGGTGGATATTGCAGCTATGACATGACAATCCAGGTGACTTCTGTAGCTGCTGAATCACCATGGATGTCTGCAGGATGCAACATTATGATCTTGATACAAAAGAGCAAAACAAGCAATGGAAATATGTGTATTCACCATCTCCTAAATGGCAAAGAGCCAACCACCATTTGATACAGTAATGCTTGAGTGTTGGAGACCACCAAGGTTTGAAGCACAGCCATTTATTTCTTCTATTCCATACAATAATTTGTAAATATGCAAAAAATAGTGACTTTTCTTCATATGTATATCAATGAACACCATTCTGAAAACAATTACTGTGACAAACACAGCTTGCTCTGTTAATCCACAATACCCAGAAGACTGTAGATACCAGCAACCAAGCTTATGCCACATTTCTTGACTTCCAGAAGACATTCGACACAATTTCGCACTGTCACTTAATGAACAAAATGTGAGCACACGCGATATCAGACCAGCTTCCTGATTGGGTTGAGGAATTCAAAGCAAACAGAAACAGTATGTCATTCTTAATGGGGGGAAATTTTCAGACATTAACTTTGGGCACACCATAAGGGAGTGCCACAGCTCCATTACTGTTCACAAAAGGTATATAAATAACCTTGTAGATAATATTCGGAGCTCTATGAGACAGCTCATAGATGATTCTGTTGTGTACAGAGAAATCGCGACACTAGGAAACTTTAGTGAACTGCATGAAGATCTACAAGATGATCAGTGCTTGGTGAAGGGACTGGTTTTTAATCCTCACTGGAAACAAATATAACATTCTCTGCACAACTATGTGGAGATACTCATTTTTGTACGGTTACATGACTGCTGAACAATCACTGAAAGCAGTCACATCAATTATATACCTGGAAGAATGTGTATGAACAGATTTAAATTGGAACAACCAGATAAAACTATTCACAGTAAATATCAGACAGTATCACACAATATATCCTACATTCCAATAACCCTCCTGAGCTCCACCTTCGTTGGTCATTGTCCCCACCCATCTAGCCCCTTCCCTGTCTCCATCCCAGCACTAGACAGCCCTATATTCCACCAATGCACCCAGTCTTTTTACTTCTCTCCTTTTCCACTCCCCCCCCCAGTCATCTAACCTCTTGGCTGCACTTAGTGGCCCTACCCTCTCTCCATCTCATCCTTGCACACTTCCCAGCAGCATTTCACTGTCCCTCACCCCCACCCTGTTATTCCTCCCTCTCCCTGCCCCAGCCTCTTCCTTATCCCCACCTAGTTGACTCTACCACCATGTGCTGCCACTGCTCATAGTTTGGCTTCAGCTCCCAGAAATGTGGTCATGTAGGTGAGAATTTGAGGAGATGGGACCTGGATAAACTGAAAGAACCAGAGGTTGTAGAGAGTTTCAGGGGAGCATTAGGGAACGATTGACGAGAATGGGGGAAAGAAATACAGCAGAAGAAGAATGGATAGCTTTGAGATATGAAATAGTGAAGGTAGCAGAGGATCTAGTAGGTAAAAAGACGAGGGCTAATAGAATTCCTTGGGTAACAGAAGAGATATTGAATTTAATTGATGAAAGGAGAAAATACAAAAATGCAGTAAATGAAGCAGGCATACCTCACTAGGGGTAAGCTAGATACTGCCTACAAGAAAATTAAGAGAGACCTTTGGAGAAAAGAGAACCACTTGAATGAATATCAAGGGCTCAGATGGAAACCAAGTTCTAAGCAAAGAAGGGAAAGCAGAAAGGTGAAAGGAGTATATAGAGGGTCTATACAAGGGCGATGTTCCTGAGGACAATATTATGGAAATGGAAGAGAATGTAGATGAAGATGAAATAGGAGCTACGGTACTGTGTGAAGAGTTTGACAGAGCACTGAAAGACCTAAGTCGAAACAAGGCCCCGGGACTAGACAACATTCCATTAGAACTACTGACAGCCTTCGGAGAGCCAGGCCTAACAAAACTCTACCATCTGGTGAGCAAGATGTATGAGACAGGTGAAATTCCCTCAGACTTCAAGAAGAATATAATAATTCCAATCCCAAAAAAAAAGCAGGTGTTGACAGATGTGAAAATTACCGAACTATCAGTTTAATAAGTCACGGCTGCAAAATTCTAACACGAATTCTTTACAGACGTATGGAGAAACTGGTAGAAGCCGACCTTGGGGAAGATCAGTTTGGATTCCGTAGAAATGTTGGAACACGTGAGGCAATACTAACCCTACGACTTATCTTAGAAGAAAGATTAAGGAAAGGCAAACCTATGTTTCTGGCATTTGTAGACTTAGAGAAAGCTTTTGACAATGTTGACTGGAATACTCTCTTTCAAATTCTGAAGGTGGCAGGGGTAAAATACAGGGAGCAAAAGGCTATTTACAACTTGTACAGAAAACAGATGGCAGTTATAAGAGTCGAGGGGCATGAAAGGGAAGCAGTGGTTGGGAAGGGAGTGAGACAGGGTTGTAGCCTATCCCCGATGTTATTCAATCTGTATATTGAGCAAGCAGTAAAGGAAACAAAAGAAAAATTTGGAGCAGGAATTAAAATCCATGGAGAAGAATTAAAAACTTTGAGGTTCGGCGATGACATTGTAATTCTGTCAGAGACAGCAAAGGACTTGGAAGAGCAGCTGAACGGAATGGACAGTGTCTTGAAAGGAGGACATAAGATGAACATCAACAAAAGCAAAACGAGGATAATGGAATGCAGTCAAATTAAATCAGGTGATGCAGAGGGAATTAGATTAGGAAATGAGCTGCTTAAAGTAGTAAATGAGTTTTGCTATTTGGGGAGCAAAATAACTGATGGTGGTCGAAGTAGAGAGGATATAAAATGGAGACTAGCAATGGCAAGGAAAGTAGACGGTACATAAAGTACCCACCACCATACACCATAAGGTTGCTTGTGGAGAGTAGCCATGTATTTTGGGTGAATTTTGAACACTGGGAAGCCTTACATCACAACACAGCAAATCTGCAAGAGGAGACAATGTGTTTCACAGTTTAAGGCTCATCATCAAATACAAAGACTTGGTGAACCAACTGACTAAGAACAGAAGAGAAGCATCATCAGTCCTATCAATTTGTGAATAACGGAGATCCATAGAGAATGACTAAACACTCGACAAAACATGAATACCAGAGGACTACATCAATTTATGAACACAGCATTCTTTGCTCCACTATGTAATTATTTGTACTGCTTCTAACTGTGCATGAAGTCCTATGTAAGAGCCTGTTACTGCTTTTGTGTAATGTTATGTACTCTGAAGTCAGATATTAAGCAAATTGCTGAATTTTTTCAGTGGGCATGCTGAATCACAAATCAGATAATGAAGCATTCCTCAACCATATTTCCTTTTGAGTTGAGGCAGTGTCTCATGTCGATGAATGCCTGTAATGCAAGACCCCATATTTCTAACCTATATTTTCTCTTGAAAACTTACATAATGACACCATACCTCAGTGGATTGAACATTTCTGTATCTATGGCGGAGAACACGCATCAAAAATCAGAAGCACTGAGTAATTGATTGGCGCACACAAAAGAAAAAAGCTTGCTAGCTTTTGGAGTTATCCTTTGATGAGCTAGAGGAAAAAAAAAGCATGCACGCACGCGCGCGCGCGCGCACACACACACACACACACACACACACACACACACCTATGCTTCTATGTAGTGCCAGCTAGTCTAACAGTGTGAATGCTATGTTGCAGCAGATGGACTGGCTGTGGTGGGGGTGTTTGTTTTGGGGCGCAAAAATAACTATGGCCATATGTACCTATGTCAGAACCATAGAACATGAAAAAAACAAAAATAGTTATAAACGACTACACATTAAACCCAATCAACTGAAGTAAAGGCAGCCAAAAACAGGAACTTGGCGAAATGTCCAAAAAATATGCCATAGAGTAATGGAAGCCCTGAACTAAAGATTAAATATCCTTCGCTATATTGCTACGATGGATAAAACGTGAAACACGGTCAACGGCTCACACTAAAATGGCTGATAACTCAGATAGCAAACATAAATGAGAATGTAAGTAGTTAAAGGAGGACATTCTGTCAGGAAACAGCAAACCGTCACAGGTTGACAGCAATGAGCACAAAGTGGTGAGGGAGCACCTACTTAACAAATGGCAATGGCTAAAAAGGTAGTGCCCAATACACAACCTGTCTAAAATGATCTCATGGCGAGATAGGGCCAATAGGAGGTCGTCCAAGCCACTGGGAGGGGCTCAATTCCTTGGAGCTTGCTCAGATGAAGGGAAAACCAGTGGTGCTGCCAAAGTGACATCACCTGCTGACAGACAGCAACACAGAGCTCATAGGAGGGAATGGAAGAACAAGAAGGCCGAGGTACAAGGACTGCAGCCTTGGCAGCAGCATCAGTGGCCTCATTTCCTATCAGACTTAACTGACCAGGAAACCACATAAACATCAGAGTGGCTCCGTCAAGAGTGAGCAAGTGACAGCTTTCCTGGATCTGCTGCACTAAGGGATGGACAGTGTGAAGCACACCTAGGTTCTGAAGGGCAGAAAGAGAGTCGGAGCATATGACACAAATCAAATGCCTGTATCTCCGGATGTACTGCATGGCCTGATACAGGGCGAAGGGCTCTGCTGTAAATACTGAGCAGTGTTCTGTAAGTCAATACAAAAAATCGTCAGTGCCAATGATGATGGTACACCTGACACCACAGTCAGCCTAAGAGCCATCAGTGTACACAAAGATACTACCCCGAAGTTCCGTGCAAAGGTCGTGAAACTTGCGGTGATAGAGCGGAGCTGGAGCAGTGTCCTTAGGAAGCGTGACATCTGCTGTGCAGCGAGCTATGTTAATTTAAGTATTAACTGTATATTTCTTACTTGTCACTTCTTCTTCCGTGTGTTTTTGCTTTTAGGAAGCTGTAATTGTCGAGTGCTAGTAATAGTGTTCCATAGATTTCGTGTTTGTTTTGAATACAGTCAGAGAGAGTCCCTTTAGTCAGCCATAGTGCCAGTAGTGCTAGTGTGTTTTGAATACAGTCCAGAGACAGGTAGTGCTATTTTCATTGTTTTCTACAAGAAGTGTCTAGTAACCACAGTTTAGTCAACTATCAGACGCCTTTAGTGAATTAGTAGTCTAGTTAAAAGTTGATTAACTCTCTACAGTAAATTGATTTCTTAGGATGGATAGGATGTGTGACTGCTGTGTACGGACACAGGAGGAGCTGGCCACTGTTCGCGAACAGCTGAACGTGTTGATGGCCGTGGTCAGCCGTCTTCAGGCTGCTGCCTCTGAGTGTAGCAGCAGTGGGGAGTCTGGTGCGTCGCATGGTACACCCCAGGTGTTACATGCTTCACTCACTGTCCCTGCTGTCGGGACATCTTCGCGAGTACCGGGCATGGTTGGGCCACCCTCTCCCCAAGGGGAGTGGCGGGTTCAGCGGCGTTCGCGGCTCACGAGGCGGAGGGTCAATGTGGAGGCTGGCCGTGTGGCATCGCCCGCTCTGCTCTGAGTGGACATGTGGCTGCTCCTTCAGCAAGGTCCGAGCAGGCACACGGGGGGGGAGGGGTTTATTAGTGATTGGGAGCTCCAACATTAGGCGGGTGATGGAGCCCCTTAGGGAAATAGCAGAAAGGTCGAGGAAGAAGGCCAGTGTTCACTCTGTCTGCTTGCCGGGGGTCTCATCCGAGATGTGGAGGAGGCCCTGCCGGCAGCGATAGATAGCATTGGGTGCACCCCACTGCAAATTGTTGCTCATGTCGGCACCAATGACTCCTGCTGTCTGGATTCAGAGGTCATCCTCAGTTCATACAGGCGGTTGGTGGAGTTGGTGAAGGCGGAAAACCTTGCTCGTGGGGTGGAATCTTAGCTAACTATTTGTAGTATCATTCCCAGAACCGATCGCGGTCCTCTGGTTTGGAGCCGAGTGGAAGGCTTTAACCAGAGGCTCAGACAATTCTGCGGAGATCTTGGGTGCAAATTTCTCGACCTCCGCTATCGGGTGGAGAAATGTAGGGTCCCCCTGAATAGGTGAGGCGTGCACTACATGCAGGAAGCGGCTACAAGGGTAGCGGAGTACGTGTGGAGTGCACATGTGGGTTTTTTAGGTTAGAGAATTACCTCCCTAGGCTCAACAAGACGCCTCCTGAGACGTGGCAAGGTAGGAGTGGGCAAAATGCAACAATATTATTGTGCTAATGGTAAACTGCAGGAGTGTCTATATAAAGGTCCCAGAACTTCTCTCATTAATAAAAGGCCACAATGCCCACATAGTACTAGGGACAGAAAGTTGGCTGAAACCAGATGTAAACAGTAATGAAATTTTAAACTCAGATTGGATTGTATAACGCAGAGACAGGCTGGACAGTGAAGGGGGAGGCGTGTTTATAGCGATAAGAAATGCAATAGTATTGAAGGAAATTGACGGAGATCCGAAACGTGAAATAATTTGGGTGAAGGTCACGGTTAAAGCAGGTTCAAACATGGTAATTGGATGTCTCTATAGGCCCCCTGGCTCAGCAGCTGTTGTGGCACGGCACCTGAAGGAAAATTTGGAAAATATTTCGAGTAGATTTCCCCACAATGTTATAGTTCTGGATGGAGATTTTAATTTGCTGGATATAGACTGGGAGACTCAAACGTTCGTAACAGGTGGCAGGGACAAAGAATCTAGTGAAATTTTTTTAAGTGCTTTATCTGAAAACTACCTTGAGCAGTTAAACAGAGAACCAACTCGTGGCAATAACATATTAGACCTTTTGGTGACTGACAGACCTGAACTATTTGAAATAGTTAACACAGAACAGGGAATCAGCGATCATAAAGCGGTTACTGCATCGATGATTTCAGCCGTAAATAGAAATATTAAAAAAGGTAGGAAGATTTTTCTGTTTAGCAAAAGTGACAAAAAGCAGATTTCAGAGTACCTGACGGCTCAACACAAAAGTTTTGTCTCAAGTACAGATAGTGTTGAGGATTAGTGGACAAAGTTCAGAACCATTGTACAATATGCGTTAGATGACTATGTGCCAAGCAAGATCGTAAGAGATGGAAACGAGCCACCGTGGTACAACAACCGAGTTAGAAAACTGCTACAGAAGCAAAGGGAACTTCACAGCAAACATAAACATAGCGAAAGCCTTGCAGACAAACAAAAATTACGTGAAGCGAAATGTGGTGTGAGGAGGGCTATGCGAGAGGCGTTCTTCAATGAATTCAAAAGTCAAGTTCTATGTACTGACTTGGCAGAAAATCCTAAGAAATTTTGGTCTTATGTCAAAGCAGAAGGTGGATCAAAAAAAATGTCCAGACACTCTGTGACCAAAATGCTACTGAAACAGAGGATGACAGACTAAAGGCCGAAATACTGAATGTCTTTTTCCAAAGCTGTTTCACAGAGGAAGACTGCACTGTAGTTCCTTCTCTAGAGTGTTGCACATATGACAAAATGGTAGATATCGAAATAGATGACAGAGGATAGAGAAGCAATTAAAATCGCTCAAAAGAGGAAAGGCCGCTGGACCTGATGGGATACCAGTTCGATTATACACAGAGTACGCGAAAGAACTTGGCCGCCCCGCCCCCCCCTTTCTTGCAGCAGTGTACCATAGGTCTCTAGAAGAGCGTAGCATTCCAAAGGATTGGAAAAGGGCACAGGTCATCCCCGTTTTCAAGAAGGGAAGTCGAACAGATGTGCAGAACTATAGACCTATATATCTAACATTGATCAGTTGTAGAATTTTCGAACACGTATTATGTTCGAGTATAATGACTTTTCTGGAGACTAGAAATCTACTCTGTAGGAATCAGCACAGGTTTCGAAAAAGACGATCGTGTGAAACCCAGCTCATGCTATTCGTCCACAAGACTCAGAGGCCCATAGACACGGGTTCCCAGGTAGATGCTGTGTTTCTTGACTTCCGCAAGGCATTCGATACAGTTCCCCACAGCCGTTTAATTAACAAAGTAAGAGCATATGGACTATCAGACCAATTGTGTGATTGGATTCAAGAGTTCCTAGATAACAGAACGCAGCATGTCATTCTCAATGAAGTGAAGTCTTCCGAAGTAAGAGTGATTTCAGGTGTGCCGCAGGGGAGTGTCATAGGGCCGTTGCAATTCACAATATACATAAATGACCTTGTGGATGACATCGGAAGTTCACTGATGCTTTTTGCGGATGATGCTGTGGTATATTGAGAGGTTGTAACAATGGGAAATTGTACTGAAATGCAGGAGGATCTGCAGCGAATTGACGCATGGTGCAGGGAATGGCAATTGAATCTCAATGTAGACAAGTGTAATGTGCTGCGAATACATAGAAAGAAAGATCCCTTATCATTTAGCTACAATATAGCAGGTCGGCAACTGGAAGCAGTTAATTCCATAAATTATCTGGGAGTACGCATTAGGAGTGATTTAAAATGGAATGATCATATAAAGTTGATCGTCAGTAAAGCAGATGCCCGACAGACTCATTGGAAGAATCCTAAGGAAATGCAATCCGAAAACAAAGGAAGTAGGTTACAGTACGCTTGTTCGCCCAATGCTTGAATACTGCTCAGCAGTGTGGGATCCGTACCAGATAGGGTTGATAGAAGAGATAGAGAAGATCCAACGGAGAGCAGCACGCTTCGTTGCAGGATCATTTAGTAATCGCGAAAGCGTTACGGAGATGATAGATAAACTCCAGTGGAAGACTCTGCAGGAGAGATGCTCAGTAGCTCGGTACGGGCTTTTGTTGAATTTTCGAGAACATACCTTCACCGAGGAGTCAAGCAGTATATTGCTCCCTCCTACATATATCTCGCGAAGAGACCACGAGGATAACATCAGAGAGATTAGAGCCCACACAGAGGCATACCGACAATCCTTCTTCCCACGAACAATACGAGACTGGAATAGAAGGGAGAACCGATAGAGGTACTCAAAGTACCCTCTGTCACACACCGTCAGGTGGCTTGCGGAGTATGGACATAGATGTAGATGTAGGCCCAGGTGAATACAGACTGCAGCACAAAGCGAAGGTGTTGAAGGGTTCACACCCATCGGGAAAGTGGCAGCTAGCGTGAAGTGAAGTTGCCAGAGAGGACGGGTGACCAGGCATCGTAGACAAATGGTATGCAAATCTGCTGAGGAGAAAGTCACGGTGGTATAAGTATTGAGATGGTGTAAGAGGGATGTATGCGGACAGGCATAAAGGAAACACTCAGTCTAGTTTTGAACAGGCACAGGACCGGTATAGATGGAGGAGGGTGGTCCGATCCCCTTCCCAGGAGGTACTACTGAGGACACACAGGATATTAAGGGACTGCATATTCCAGGCCACCAGGTATGTCACATGAGAGGACCAAGAGTGTTTCCTATTGAGGAGGAGCACAAGGAATTTCATAGTTTCGATGAATGGAACAGCAACAAGCCCAAGATGTAAAGATGGTGGGAGAAACCAATTGTGCCACCAGAAATTCATAGAGATGGTTTTGTCAGCGGAAAAGCAAAATCCATTGTTGATGCTCCAAGAATAAAGACAATCAAGACATCGCTGAAGATGCCACTCGATGAGACAGGTCTGTGGAGAGCTGCAATAGATGGCAAAATCGTCAACAAAAAGAGAGCCGGTGATGCCAGGTCAGAGACAGGCAATTATAGGGTTAATGGCGATAGCGAAGAGGATGTCGCTCGGGATGGAACCCTGAGGCACACTGGTTTCCTGGATAAATATGTCCAACAAAGCAGAACCAACATGCATCTTGAAAACTTGGTCTTTTAAAAATTCCTGAAGGGAACAGGGCAGGCGGCCACCGAAGCCCCACATGTAAAGAGTACGGAGGATAATAATTCTCCAGCAGGCATCATAGGCATTCTCCAAATTAAAAAGCACGGCCACAATCTGAGATTTCCACAGAAAACCATTCATGCCATGGGTGGACAAAGTAACAGGATGGTCAACTGCATAACGGTGCACTCTAAATCCACACTGTGCAGTCATTAGTAAATTGTGAGACTTGAGCCACCATACCAGCCAGGCATGAATCATATGTTCCATCACCTTGCAAACACAGCTGGTGAGAGAGATGGGGTGGTAGCTATGAGGTTAAGTAAATTATTATCCACAAAATAGTTATAAAATTTTATTGTGAACAAACAGGAAACTTAAATGAACATCATTTTTCAACATAGTCTCCTTGCATTTCAACGCACTTGGTCCATCATTGTACAAGCTTCCTGATGCCCTCATAAAAGAAGGTTCTCGGTTGAGCTGCGAACCAGGAATGCACCACTTCTTTCACTGCTTTGTCCAAGGCAAATTGACAGCCCCTTAATGCCTGTTTGAGTGGACCAAACAAGTGATAGTCAGAAGGGGGCAAGATCGGGACTATATGGAGGATGATCCAGTACTTTAAATATGAGTTTCTGGAGCATTTCAGCAGTGTGGGCAGTCGTATGCAGACGGGCATTGTCGTGAAACAACACACCTTTTCACAGCAATCCTTGGTGTTTGCTTCAAATTGCAAGCTTTAGCCTGGCAGTAAGCATTTCACAGTAACACACACTGTTTACTGTTGTGCCTCTTTCCCCATAATGTTCCAGTACTGGACCTTGTGTGTCCCAAAAAACCATAAGCATCAGTTTTCCTGCAGATGGTTCAGTCTTGAACTTTTTCTTGCATGGTTGAATTTGGATGTTTCCATTCCATACTCTGCCGTTTACTCTCCAGCTAGTAATGATGGATCAATGTTTTGTACCCAGTAACACAATGCTACATGCAGTTACAGAGTTATGAATTCTGAAATTTACTAGGAATGCTGCACAGTAAAATGTAAAATGGGGACATCACCATCATGGTTCAGTCTTTGGGTGCTGACGGTCAGTTCAGCCATTTAACTCTAGGGTTGTTTTGGGAAGTTCACATACTGTGCGTACTCTACACTTTACCCAAATAACCCATAAAGGAAGCTGTGTTAAAAATGACATCAAAGTTCTTGTTTATCCATTTTAGGGAGTATTAATCAATGGAGCATTTTATGGTTAATGTGGGGGTGTCCAACATTTCTCTGCCTTTTCCCTTGATTCTGTTACAGGTTTTCGGAGTCAAGTTAAAATTATTGGTAGACAAAGAACTATAGCTATAGTGAAAATTTTATAACTTCACTTCCCAATTCGTTGGATTTAATCAAATGCAATTGCCCTTTTACTAAGATTGTTAAGAGTCATTCCATGTCAAATCAACACACCTATTTTACCTCACCCTCTTAGATTTTGCTGAAATTTGGTATACTTATAGTGGGCACTGAGACTAAGAAAAATACCAAATTTCAATATTTTATCTCAAACCATTGCTGAAATATGGCTATGTAAACTTTTCAAAAAACCAGCCAAAAATGTGTGAACGGACTTTTTTAAAATTGACCTAGGAGCTGCCCTAATTGAGCTAGAGAACTGGGAAAGGTGTCATTTTGCAGCATTTTGCATCCTCTTTCCAGGGATATACAACAAAACATAGCTTCTAATTAATAACCTTTTTCAAAATACTAATTAATATTTTGATTTAATTTTAATTTTTTTACCAAAAGTACCTAATCGAAAATTTTCAAAATATTTCCATAACTACTTCATACTATTGTAAATCACATGGCAAAATATAAATCTAGGATGATGATGGGTTCATTGTTAAAAAAAAATTATTCCGGACTTTTGTTTTTCACTAACGGCCCTACTTTGACCAAATTGACCTTTAACAAACAGGAATTTCTTTAAAACATACTGAAAGGTAAGTAAAAAAAGTATTAGAAATATCAAAACATCACCTTATTAAACCAAAACTAATTAGCATATTTTATAATTAAGTTGATTGCTTATTTTAATTTCATAAAACTTCACTAACAGTATATTAACCGATATAACAAAGACAAGAAATTGAGCATTTAACTACAAACTGAAATAAAGTATGAATAAGTACAAGTATTTACATAACAGTTCTGATCCATGGTGTTTGAAATGGAACTATTAAACAAATTAAATACGTAATGCTTGTTTCTTAGTAACAGGTATCTGTACATAGCTAAATTTAACACAATAGGTACTAACAATAATTTTGAAACAACTTTCTATAAAATATACATTAACACTAACCTGAGACAAAAATTAAGTTTTGAGTTGAGAGCAGTTTCCCAATACATTGTCTTGGAACTTCACATATTACGTTTTAATAAAGCTGACTGGGTTTGGTTTACATCACTTTCATTAAGAATGTATGTTCTCCCTGTTGGAGTAAATGGATTCACTTTTGTGAGAACATCCACAACTGACACCCACAGGGCATCTGCATGCGCAGGATAAGAGAATGACTTAGCTGGTCCACATGGATGAAGAAAAGTTATTTTCACTTCCTCAAGTTCTTCGTTTTTTTCTAAAATGTACCCAAGCCACCAGTTTCTGCCATATACAGTGGTGACATAGCCTGATACATCTTTTAACGTCAGTTTGTCTGGTGATGTAGTTACTTCCCTCTCCCAACTCTGCATATCACCTGAGAAGTATTTGACTATTAATTTTGATGTAGTGTCGGGAACGAAGCGTGAAATTGCTGTGTTCCTTTGATTGTCAATGCCTCTTCAAGTCGGCTTTTTAAGAATATTTCTGAAGCAGCGTAGTCTTCTTGAGTGGAATGTGCGAAATCAACATTTGTGATATTATCTACTGCCAACTCAAATAGATCTCGTGCGGTTTGGATCTGATTTTGGTATGGCCTTTGCAAACTCGCACGAGCTGCCAGTCTCTTTACTGAACCCCCTACTCCATCACAAGGCCCTTTCCCATGTGCTGTGGCGGAAAAGTGCCACTCAGCTTTTATGTTGAAGTCTTCCTCATTAAGGCAAAGGTTCAGGAAGTTTTTCTTATTTTTATACTGAGCGGCAGAACCATCAGAATAATAGTATATCTTTTTTGGAATCTTTTGAAATATATTTGTTAGATATGAAATTAGCTTCTTTTGAAAGGTGTAAACTGCAGTTGTATTGTGCTCCAGGCAATCAGAAACAACGACAAAGCTCATATGCTCAATTTTGTCTTCCTGTTTGTAATATATAACAAAAGGATGAATGGTAATCTGTTGTCTTGTCCAGTGGTAACTCTGAGCTTCATCCTGTAGAACTGTACTACAATTTTCTGAAAAATCACACATGACAATAAATTCAGATTCCATAAGTTTTTCTCTTGTGGAGTTAAGGAATGTTCATTGTTGCTTGGCAATGAAGTCATGCCGAATAAAAGTCGGCATCTTACTACAAAATAAATCTATGAATTCTTCAGAAGTTTTCTGAACAATTTCCAGATTACATCGGTCAACTGATATCCACTGTCGGAACTGAACTTGTTCAATTAAGTTTTCATGAAAAGAGTCTTTTAACCCTTTCAGACCAGAATTTTTTCTGGAGGAAGGAAAATTTTTTTAAATACTGTAATGGACTTGGATGATTTTTTAATGATTTTAGAAGCAACATTTATAAAATGATACGTTACCATTTTGAAAAAAAAAAAAAAAAAATTACACATTTGTGTACACTGGGTCTCAATTAACACCGAAATCATAGCAGACAAAAATAATTTATTTAAACATTACACATAAATTTGGAATCATTTACACACAAAATACATGTAAAATTCACCATAGTTTTAATTAAAAAATGAAATGAGTCAGGAATTATGTTCATTATGTGGTTCTAATTGACATGAAATGAAAGAAAACAGTTTTTTCCTTTGACAAACAAAGATGTACATTACATTTTTCACATTTTATTCATGAAGTCTCTTGCATTCCGGAAATTTGCACCTGGTAGGCAGTGCACCACTTTCATGAAGAGCCAAGTGTTGCATTCCATCAAACTCAATCTCTTCAGGAGGTCTAGTTTCTCCTCGTCATCTTTGAACAAGTGTATCTGGAGGTGTGGCAGATGGTTGGCCTCGTTTTCTATTCGAGGTATCCAGACATCTGCTACAGATGGCAGTATATATAGGCCGAACTTTATAGAACTTGTCTTTATTGTCTGCTGGTATAGCCATGTTGTTAACAAGATGTAAATTTGTTCTGAGTTGGAAGAATCTATTTCTGGACATACTGTCCAAGAATAATTGCATTTTCAATGTTGTGTCCCAATATATTCAGACTCTAGGAAATTTTAGAGTTCCCATAATTATATGAAGCCCAAGCAAGATTTGGAGTTCCGCTGGTGTAGTTTGTTTGAAATTGCTAATTGTTCCACTCTGCAAGGCATATAGGTTTGTCATATCAGCCATAGTACTGAACAGATAATTGGTAATGTACTTGCTGAAATACGTTGAAGGAGAAAGTATTTCCGTTCTTCAATACATTGTTTCCATTCGTGATATGAATCCAGTATAGAGAGGACAATGACGCCACTTGATGTCTTTTTTTCTGACAAAATGTATTTTACATCACTGAGCTCATTGTTGGTAAGTGGATCACTGTCTTGAATATCACTATTGTTGTCACTGCACACACCACTTTCATTATTTGCAGTTGACTCATCATTGGTTTCTTTTGTCAGCCCCCACTCTGACTTCCTTCTCTCTTGAAGTACAGTAGGATTCTACATCAGGAAATGATTCTTCATCTGATGATAAATCGATATCTGACACCTCTCCATTCAGCGGCATCTCTAAAATGGCATTTCCATCTTGCTCAATGTTGAAATACTGTTTCTTTGACATGGTCAACAGAACTGAAATATTCACAAATAACAATATCAGCAGTGGTATTTTCCTAAAATAATAATTAACAGTAGACCTAATGACATTGTCATCAACTGGAGCTTCAATGCTATGTCTATTTTCCTAATTGTTGCTCATAACAATACCTAGTAATACAACATACTTCATATGTTTTGAATAAATCCCAGTCAAAACTCATACAATCGTCAGGATAAAAAGAAACTGTTCCAACAAGCACTTCATATGAAGGAAACACAAGATACTCAAAGTTACGTAAAACATTGTTCTTGAGACCTCATGGCTACAATTGTGCACACAGAAAAATATCGCTTCTTTTTGTTGACTAAAACAAATGATTTTGAAATATTGATTATTGTAATAAATAAATCGAACATTCTACAATGTTCATGCAAAACAACAATACTGGTACTCAACTATAATGTGGGTTATAGCTTATCAAAGACTACCAGGTACTGTCGAGGTCACAAACTGCGCTGCACTGCTACATTAATCTGTTGATATGTTTATAGCACTGCAGAACAGGTAGCAGCACTTGTGCATGGTGAAAAGAATGAACATTCACAAATGTGTACATCAGCTCCAAATTGAGGAAAAATATTTCTACTGCAGTTAAGATGTCATGAAAATTAATGTATACAATTGTAACCACAGGGTCTGAAAGGGTTAAAATTTTACGTACATGACAGTTTCTCCTGGGCAGTATTCAAAGTTTCCCACGTTGCAATCAACTAATGATGGGTTGCAAAGCATTTTTGCAATGCACTGCTTATAACTGTTTAAGCTGCTGTTTGTTACTGTATTTAGTTTGGCATTTTCTATCATTAATTTTATGTTTTGGTGAGTTGTGCACACGCAGACAGTGTGTGTGCCACTCCGGCCAGCTAATACACGATGTTTTGGTATCAACTCGGCAAATTTAGAGAAACCTATTTTTATGTTTGGAAACTTGTCTTTAAAATGCTTGTAAGCTTCTTTAAGGTTACACAAAATAAGTCTTTTTGATATTTTTGTTTTATTTCCATTTGTTTCTGTAATTGTCTCACAATCTTTAATACCTGGCATTGCCCTGCTAACTTCATCATTTTCATAAAATGAATGTACAGTTTTGACAGTTTCTGTTAGTACACACTTCCCTGGTTTTGGGTTTGGACCTTCCATGAATCCTTTCTCTTTCAAAATTATTTTGGACTGCCAAACAATGTAATTAGAAACATAAATTCCCTCATTATCTTCCTGACACACCATTTACAGAATTTTTAAAGTTTCTTTCTCACCAGTATCTGACGAAGAAGTTTCAGGAGCAACAAAAAGTTTACGTGTCATTAATGAGATTTTCTTCACTTTTGATTTGGCGTAATGCCTAGATGTTAGTTTTCTCTTGTCAATTGGGGACTCACCTAGTTCTTGAAGTGTTGTGTTGAATATTTTAACAGCTACTGAAGTTGGAGTGAAGTCAAGGTCTTGGTCTCAGATGATTATCTCTGATCCAGAAGATTCTTCAACACTTTCATCACTGATGGGCTCTGGTGTATTTTTCAATTTGGTTACATCTTTCCTACATTTATCAGGAATCTTGGCACCACTTGGTATTTGAGGAAATAATTTGGGCATCCATGTTGTGACATTTCTCATTTTTTTTCTGTTTCTAATATGATGATTTGACTTCTTCAATGGATTACAACACTGCACTCTTACAGCACTGCACTTTTTACTTGGTTCCATATTTATACAAAAAACACTTATAAACTGTCCTTCAATGTATAGATTTACTTGAAAATGAACTATTGTATTTAATAGATTCAGACTGGTCAACACAGAGGTAACAATTGATTTGCACTAAAACCACAGTGCACAATAGTGCTGTCGGTACACAAAGTCTTAGAAGGTAACAATGCAGACTACATCATTTCAACAATGGCTCCAGTCTCTGAATTATTGTACAGACATCAAGCCCTATGTATACGGTCCTCTACTGACGTACTACCTTAAAGGTCAGTTTGGTCAAACTAGGCCCGTTAGTGAAAAACATGAGTCTGGAATAATTATAAGTACACCAAATTTCAGCTAAATCTAAGGTAAAATTTTTATTTAAAGTGTGTTGATTTGATATAGAATGACTCTTAAATCAAAAAAGCAGTATCAATTTTCAATTTACTAGTTCAAAAAGATCTAATCTGCATACATTCATGACATAAACTTTTGTGCATTTAGTATTAATGTAATGTATCTTTCTGAAAATACGTTGGGTGGATACCTACCCGATCCTCCTTTGAACATGATTTGTTCCCAGTCACAGAATGAGGAACTCAAATTAGTGTCTTGCCTACCTGGAAAAAATTCTGCATATACCTGCTCCAGCATAAACACTATAATTAGCAGTGAAACCACAATAATACCAGGAGAGCATACTTCATGTTCAGTGATAATTGGCAAGGTTCACTTTCACTATAACGTTATTAATGTGACATATTGCTAATTTACTATATCTCCACATTCCAGCCGCAACCCCCCCCCCCCTCAACCACTATGGGATGGCGCATTATTGTGATGCAGAATTCAATTATCAGCAATGTTGGCACGGACACGAAGCCGCAACCCCCACCCCCCCATCCCCGCGCGACCATTTTTGTGTGTTTGCTCCATTGGAAGCAAAAGAGGGAAATACTTCAATGCCCAAGCTTGCTGCAGTAATTTTAAACTGCAATATTATACGCTAGCCGCTGTTGGTACAGCTTAATTGAACGCGTGTACCTTATTTTGCTTACAAAGTTAAGCCAAATTGTACAAAACGTTTATCATCACGTTCAGCTCTTATCGAATACGATAAAAACACACAACTCTCACAAAAATAAAAATTTATTTTTGCAGCGAAGACTAAAATTGTCGCGTGTTTCTTCGACGGAGCTACTTTTAAAATGTCGAATATTTAGGTACAGTCAGTTTTTTTGTACGCACATTTCGACTGGTTAACGTACTTGAGAATCCACTCGTATCTACACAACTGTAGTTGGGCTGACAAACGCAATGTTCGATGAAACTAGTTACTTTTGTAAAACACGTGGGCAGATTTCGACACTAAGTTTCATATTAAACTATACGCAAGGATACATGTCAGATCAACTACAAGTATATGGCCTTTTACATGGCAAATTATAACAAATCTAGTCTGTTCAAGCAAGTTACATGCTGAAACTTCAACACCTTACCTATCACTGAGTTCCAAAACACGTGACGATTCTATCACATTTATATAACCTGGCGAAGGAAGAAAAAAATATATTATAGCTACATTTTTAATATTTGTGGATGCATTTAAAGTTGTCAGGCGAACTCTCTGCAAAAGTATCTTACCAAAACAGAGCAAAATTAAAACTCCCTTCAATATGAACTTCATTATTGCAATATATTTCTGTAAGAAGAGGATAACCCTTCGTCATTGTCTATATGACATAGCGTCAATTTTCTCTTTTCGACATTTCCCTTTCACGGCCCTTAACACTGTTTGTACATAATCACGCAAGCCTCAGATAGAATTTAAACTTCCTACACTGCTGTCAAATACCACAATCGACTTTTGTCGCCGGTGGACATACGATCGACATGAACATTCCAGTGAGTGAATCGTCTAATTTGCATACAGGTATTTGTTAAATGCACGTTGCACATTACCCGAGCCGTGAAAGTGTGCGAATGTCATCTCATTCTCGTCAGTGCACATGTAGGAACAGGACGAACAGTAGATTTCGCTTTGGAAGACATGTCTAACCTTACGTCTACCTCACCGAGGAATGATATTTGGGAACTATAAAACGATATAATGATTTAATATTCAGGTCGCTGTCACTATTGTGCTGATTTCTTATGTATTTTGCATATAACGCGTCACCTCGAGAGACGTGTCTGCGAGGTGGGACAACGAGCGCTTTAACTTCGTAAGACAAATTACGTGCGGAGGCGTTGTACATGTTCTGTGGAACGTCGCCCGAAATCAGAAAAGCACTGCGGCCATGGAACAAGGGCCAAAGTCGAGTATGTTGATAATTATAGTCTGTTTAGTAACCTTGGTCTGTCAGTAAACTGGGACGCAAGCAGGCTTGTTCACACTCTCAAAACACAGCAATGTCACAGGGTGAATATTTGGACTGTTTCACTGTTTTGTACCGACCCTTCTGCGACGCGAGCATTATATCAGTGGCGACACAGTGTGCAGAGACATCTGGGCAGTGTTTACTCATAGATAATTGGAACCGTATACGGAATTACTGCATACGAATATCTTCTTCCGAAGCAACGTTATACAGAAAATCCAATTAACATAGAAACAGAAGAAATAAATTAGGATTCGTGTATTTTTGTGCCTTGTTCCCTTAATTTCTTCACTACTATCAATTATTTGCATCTCCAGTAAGTTACATACTTTATCTACACTACATCCTTTTACTCAAGGGTCTCTTCCAGACCAATTCCACATCTCATGGTGTTTTGTGCAAAATAATTCTGCCAAGGAAAATGAAATTTTTAATTTACCACAATAAGCAATTTGCGTATTATTGGCGCTACTTTATGATTTATGCACAAGTCTCTTATCGTCTGTGGCATTACCGATACTGCAAAACTGTGTATCAAGATGGATTTCCTCCCTGATTCTTAGAGCTCTTTGTAGGTGTTTCCAGTAAACTATGTGGTTTATTTTATATCAGTTTCTGATACTTCCTATTATGACAATCCTGGCTTTTGTGTAAACTGAAGCTATTTGATTGGGACTAGTAATATTACCCAAGAGTCTATTTATGTTGGCTCCTTAAAATAAACTGTAATTATGTTAGAGGCGACCGAATGCTATTTACTTTGCAGTTACCTCGTCCTGATATTGTGAGATTTATTTATTTCTATAGTACTTTTCTTCATAACTCATGAGTAAGTATGCAACTATACACACAAACTAAAGTAACTGACGTTGGTAACTAAAATCACAAGAACAGAGTCGACATAAGTCATCTCACACTGCATATCCCCCACCAAGAGCATTGCTTAGTTGTGAATTAACCAACAGATTGCAACCACAAACATACAGTCACGTAAATAACTTGTGAGAAAGTTGTTATCAGCTGACTTTTTTGGAGCAACATTAGTACCTCTAGAGGCGAAAAAGGCGGCATTAACATGTTTGTTTTTAATTATTTTCCTACTTAATTAAGGAAATAGTTACCATCTCTTGGATCAAAATGATTAGTAAATCATCAAGAGATACGAATGATTGTGAAATAAATTTAAATAGAGCTGAATTTTACTGATTCATTGAGATAAGCTACAACATATTCATAAAGAAATACTTTCGAATTGCTGAAAACATGGGAATAAATAGTATGAGTATGAGATTCCAGGTGGAAAGAGCATTTTTGAGTAAAAATTCCAGGTTACAAACCAAGAATGTAATATTTAATTTTGCAGCCTCCCCAACGAAAAAAAATTCATTTGCTTACAGCAAAAAAACTAAATTCCTCTTTTTCTAATTTAAAAATGTCCAAATCTAATACATTTTACTCTGCTTAAGTAAGGACAAAAACATCTCATTTGCCCATATCAAAAACAACAAAATCTCATTTTCTCATTTAAAATTTACTAATTTAATAAATTTTGTTCTTTATAAATAAGAAGCAAAAACTATCAGAGGTACATTTTAATAATAAACGATTTAAATAAATATTAAAAATTTAAATTTCATTAATTATAAGTACAATGGAAACAAAAACGATAAACAAACCTGAACTATTTAAATACTTAGAAAATTACAGTAAAGGAAAGTCTGAACTGAGTTATAAAGATTTATAAAATTATTCAAAGAAAATAGTTAATCAAATGTAACTGCTAGAATGTTATGATTCCTTTAATAGGAAAGAACTTAATAAAGATCTAAAGATGAGAGAACTAAAATATAAAACTTAAAAGAACTTCGATAAATTCCTAAACTAGAAAATTTAAAAAATTCTCAAAGACATAATAAAGAAAAATATAATGATCTTATCGTAAATCCTATTGACAATATTATTAACAATGACAACAATAATTAATTGAATAAAAGATCTTTAACAGAACAACATCAAATTTGTAAAACGAAAAAAATTAAAATTATTCTAAATTTAGTAATAGCCAATTAGTCAATCTTATCAAAAGAATTAATGATAAATTTAATAATGATAAAGATTTAAGTATAAAACCATTAAGTAATCTTAATAACCAAAATGAGAATCATTTTCAAAAACTTCCAGTGAATATCAAGAAATTAAACATAAAAGTTTTCAGAAAAATTTACCTGGTTATAATTCTCTAGATGATGAAGATTTTGGCAAATCACATAAACGAATTTGTAGGGAAGAATCTGCTTTTAAATAAAAAATAAATAACTTATGAAACTAATAATAATGATAATGTTGTTGAACCAGAAGAATTTCTTAATCAAATTAAAGAAGAAAAAATAAGCAAATTAAAGAATTAGTAATTCAAATAAAAAACAATTTAAGTTAATATTAAATTTCACTGTAAATTTAAAAGAACAGTTGAAATACAAGAATTTCATTTTAAAACAAGTAATCAAGTTTTATCAAGAACAACAGATTTTGAAGATTTTTATCAAAAATCAACAAATAAAGTACTACCTGAAATGGAAGAACTGTAAAGCAAAAATGGTGATTTTCTATATTTTATATAGATAGTTTAGAATTAATTGTTAATAGACTCTATCTAATTTTCGGTTCTTCTTATATCCATTTACAAAGAGTAAATAAAGATAAAAAACTGTAGTTATCATAAAAAGAAGATATAAAAAATATTTTCTTTAGTCAATTAAATCAGCATTATATCCTGTAGCACGTAATGTGGGAAGGATTAGTAAAAATATTGGATTAGAATTAGATCAACTCTTTGAAAAAGAGAAAATTCATTTTCCTGTTCAGTTAACAGTTATTCCAACACAAATATTTCAGTTAATGCTTATGTATATGAAGAAGAAAAAATTATTGGATATCCACTTAACCATGAACAAAATAAACAAGAAAAACATTTTAATCTTCTTCTAATTCGAAATGAAAATAATTCTCATTATTATTGGACAAAAAACTTTTCTAGATTAATTAGTTCACAAACAGAGAAACACAATGGAAAAATTTGTCTTTCTGAACTGTTGGAGATATTCTGTTTCCCAAAAAAAATGATATATCCATGAAAACGATTGTAAAGAACGTAAAGAAGTAAAAATATATTGGCCTTTTAAAGCTAAAAAAATCTTATTTAAATAATTTAATAATTAATAATTTAATAATTAATTACTAGTTCATTTAGTAATTTATGCAGATTTCGAATGTTTATTAAAAAAAAATTTCAAACTTGTCAAGCAAAATCTGAAAAATCTTAAATTACAAATATCAAAAATATTTACCAATATCATTCAGTTATTATGTTAAATATTGTATTGGAAATTATAAAAAACCAATTGCATATATACATAAATATGCAGCAAAAAGTCGATCGAAATGTTTGAAGAAGAATCAAAAGAAATTTCTGGAATATATGAACGAAATATTCCAAAGAAATTGACTAAGTAAGATGTAATCAATTATAAAAATTCATAAACTTGTTATATTTCTGAAAAAAAAATTACTTTTGGTGAAAAGAAACTAAGAAATCACTGGCATTAAACAGGAAATTATCGAGGAGTTGCACATGAAGATTGCAATATTAATTATATAAATCTTACCTTTATACCTTATTATATTCACATTTTAACAAATTACGATGTTCATTTTTTTATCAAAGTATTAGCAGTTTATAATAAAGATACTGATGCAATACCAACTAGTGAAGATGTTGAAGATGGATCAACTGTAAGATTTTTAGATACATTTAAATTTGTGGCTACAAGTATTGATAATTGATCTTCTAATCTTATAAATGAACAATTTAGAGAAACATCAAAAATTTTGAATGAGGACAATTAGTTTTGATAATTAACAAAATTAGTTTATACTTACAAATATATGGATTCTGAAGAGAAATTAAAGGAAACTGAGTTACCTAAAAAAGAATGTTTTTATCAAGACTTAATAGATATCATATTTCAGACAAAGTTGGGACAAATCCCATTTTAAAAATTTAGATGAATACACAAAATTATAATACAGATCCGATGTTTTGATTTTAGCAAATATTTTAGAAAATTTTAGAGACATATGTATAAAATCTTATGAACTTGATCCATCTTGGTATTTTACAGTTCCAGTATTATCTTGGGATTCTGTTTAAAAATGGAAAAATCGGATTAGATTTACTACATGATTATGTTATGATGTTATTTCTTGAAAAAGAATTTGACGTGGAATTTCTCGAAGTATTGAAGATATGCATAATCAAATAAAAATATACGAAAAATTTCTGGCCAACAAAACAATCAAATTATATTGCATATTTACATGCAAACAATTTATATGATTGGGTAGTGTCTGGATTTTTATCATTTAAAAATTTCGATTGATTAGATCCAAAATGATTGAATTCTGAAAAAAATATTTAAAATGTCGGATGATTAAAAACATGTTTATATTTTAGAAGTTGAATGAGAATATCCAAGAAAATTACATGATTTACTAACGCTCTCCCTTTAGCACCAGCAAGAGGAAATAAATTATTACCAATTTTAAATAATAGAGAAAAACATGTTTTAAATTATAGAAATTTTGAACAGTGTTGAATGTTGGATTAAAATTAATGAAAATTTACAAAATTTCATCATATGGACAGTCAGATTGGTTGAATATATACATTGATTTTAATACAATAATGAGAAAAAAGGCACCAAATGCTTTTGAAAAAATCTAGAAGTTAATGAATAATTCATTGTTTGAAAAACAGTGGAAAATATTAAAACTAGACAAAATATTAATACATAACAGATTAAAGTAAATATACGAAATGTATTTCAAAACTAAATAAGGTGCATACTACACTATTTTTGGAAAATCTTGTAGAATTTCATATAAAGAAAATTAAAAATATATTCAACAAACAAATTTATATTGGAATGAATATTATAGATTAAAATTGAAATGTATGATATTGATTATAACATTATTAAACCAAAAAATTGTGAAAATATTGATTTAGTATACATGGACACTGATTATTTCATTTATGATACAAGAACTGAAGATTTCTATGAAGATATTAAGACAGTGATAAACAACTTTGATACAAGTGATTATTCAAAAGAAAATATTTATGAACTTCCACGAGTAAATACAAAAGTTTTCGGGAAAAGGAAAAAGGAAAAATGTGGAAAAATTATGTTAGAACACATTAGTATAAAACCAGAAATATACCCTTGTACAGTTCGTGAGGAGTTAAGAAAACAGTTGTGAAAATTGAAATTACTTTCGATGATTATAAGCAATGTTCAACTGATAAAAAAACAATATAGAAAAATTAATTTTTTCAAATCTTTTAAAAATAAGTAATAAAATTGTTTCAAGTTCTGATCATGAAAAACTTGTTGTATTACAAAATGGTATTAATATCTTACCATACACTTATTATAAATTAGACTGCTAATACAAAAGATGATAATAATGACTTCTTACTAGAATTAAACAGTTGTACAGAATAGTTAATGGGCATACTGCCGGTTCATATGGTCCATTGGGCACAATATTTCGGCTATCACACATGTTGCCACAGTCATGTGCGCTGACGAACAGAACTCCTACGGGTGGGCGGCCATCTTATATCCCCTTCCCTCATGGGCTGTTCCCTCAGGAGTTCGCGCCTGCGGGCGAGCGTCGGCAGTCGCGGAGATGGAGGACTCGGTGTCTGTGGCAGCGTCGATGCTGTTTCTACACTGTCCTGCTCTCTAGATCGGATTCGTTGCTGAGTATCTTCTTAATTATACTCAGTACTGGTTGCCATGCCTTGCTAAGATTATAACTGCAGTCTCAGTTCATGAGTTCGTCCTTGGCGCGAATTTCGATGGCCTCTCTGACAACACTGTCCCAGTATTTAGTAGTCTGGGTCAAGATCTTAGTGTGCTCATAATCCATCTCGTGTTTATCGGACAAACAGTGCTCTGCGATCGCCGAGTTGTTAGGATACTTCAGTCGTGTGTGCCTTTGATCTTCTTGGCAATGATCTTCGATGGTCCGCACTGTCTGTCCAATGTAAGTCTTACAACCTGACAGGGAATCTGGTATACACCAGCCTTTTGCAACCCGAGATCACCTTTCACACTTCTCAGTACCACTCGCGTTTTATTGGGCGGACAAAAGACAGTTTTAACTCAGCAGTTCATTAATATGCGCATTCTTCAATACAAATGGCAGATGGAGATGTTCTAATAATCTGAAAGGTAAGATCATTGCCATCTTGAGAAAGTCTTCTTCAGTAACTGGAATTTGCTTCTACCCTTTTTTGCAGCCAGTTGCATTGAGACTGTGGCCCCAGCTAAATTATTCATAAAATACAACAAATTTGGCGCAGGATATGGGTCAGGTACTGTTCATGTGTTAAGCACCTGGCAGTCCCCAAGCGACACCCACATCCCTGTGGAAGTCCACACAGGCTATCCGAAGTAGCTAGTCTTCTGGGTCCTTGGGAGACTGGTTGACCTGTGACAGTCTTGATATGATGCATAGTGGTATGTACTACCTTCTGTCCATTATTTGGTACCTACTACCTTCTGTCTAGTACTCTGAATCTCTTGCTTCATCTCCTATGTGACTGCTTCTGTCGGTAAAACAATGGCTGTGCTAGCACTTCTGCCTATCGTTTTCACCCCCACTTCTCCACCAAACTTACACTGAGCTCAGCCGTAACTGCAGCTTTTGATGGTGGATGAAATTTGCCTCAAGGATCGATTCATGCACATCAGCCAGCACTCATCTCTATTTAAAACTCTTGCTGAGCTCTATATCCACAGTCACCTCTTGTTCATCATACATCCTGATGGACGAGTTGTTAAGGGGGGGGGGGAGGTAAGTTGAGTGATGCGCCTTTTTCTTTTGTTGCACCACTTGGAGATTGCAGTAATTTTCGAGTCAGGATTAATCAAGTAGCATGTATGCATCCTCCTGTCTGCCAAATATAAGTGATATGAGAATGTAAGTGGGCAAGCATCCATTCTGTACTGTTCAGGAAGGTGCCATGGTTGTTGGTCCTACACGCCCATACGTTTGTTTGACGTGGATGCGACCCCCATAACTGACTGGCCCGACCACCACACGTTTTTGTTCCCATAATTACTTGGTGGAACCTGAAGAAGAAGATTTATGCTTGAATCCGATTGTGGAATGCATTAACAAATAACTGGCAACTGAAGCGGAGTCGTTAAAGGAGTTTGCTTAGATATCTGCATGTGCACAGAAGAGTGCTCTTGAATAATTGGGCCGATCTCGAGTGCTGACCCCTCTTTGTCTTCAGTCACTCCAGCATCACTGTCCATTTCCATAACGTCTGTCTCTTTGTCACTATCCTGGCGCCCTTGTGTAGCTATGCGCCTTGCTGCACCTACTGCACGCCGATGTTGCTGTTTGGGAACGAGCAGGCGAATGAGAATCTTGTCGCCCACACGCCAAACCTTTTCTGGTATTAGCAAACTCCTTTCACGACCTTGCCTCCTTTGTATTGACATTCGCCCTTTCAGTTTAACACTTTGCTCATTGTACAGTTTGTTCAACTCCAGCACTGATAATTGCTGTTGAATTGCTTCCAGTTGTGACTTCAAACCACAAAGCTGCTCGTCGACAGACTTGTTCGATTCCTGTCTGAGCTATGTAGCGATTATTGACATCCTGTTTTCTCGCCAATGTGCTTGCTTGCCCTACAGTCACATGCATTCTGTCGGTTATTGTCAGCATGGAATGAACGTCGTCTTTCCCACCAGAGACTACGACCATCTTCATTAGCAGTAGCAGATTCATGAGCCACACATGACTAAACCTTCTGAGCCCGTTGGCCTAACGTCTTTCCCATTAATTGAACCACCTTGTCTCGCAAGTGTCGATAATGATTGTGTGCAGCAGACTTCAAAATTACGTCCACAACCATCGTCGCTGCTCATGCATTAAGGCTGTTAACTTCCACCGCTGACTTCATATCGTCGTTTTAACTTTATTGTGTGTGAATGCTAATTGTAGCATTGCGAACCAAAGCTCAGGCTTCTCCACTAGGAACTTTGGCACTTGTGTTTTCATCTTTGGCGGTTATCGGCCTCGTTATACGTCTCAGTTTCCGCATCTGCCGTATATACTGTTTCTCTATGCACTTTCCAATCATTACGCGACGTGTCACGTGCTTGCCATTCTTTAATCTGTCTTCTTCTCTCTTGTGTAAATGTGAAAGCTCTTTCTCCATTTGAACTCGTATCTCTTCATAATGTGAAGGCATCGTTTTGCTTTGTGCTGTACTGGTGCTGTATTTGGTGTTTATTTTTTCGATTCTGGGTTACCATTTTATAGGCGTAATCTGTATCGAATAGTGAAGAGTAATTGTTTATTACTCTTGTTCATATATGACAACCAATAAACAGATCTGTTAACAACATAAAAGACAAAGAATAAATGTATACACATAACTCAGTATTTAGCCAAAGAATAATTAACAGTTCAGTAGGTACATTTGTTAGCTTTTTGCACTTTTTTTGTAAAAAAGAAAAGTCGTGAAAAACAATACTTTTTTGTAAAATACTTACCCAAAACCCACCAAATGTGCCTTCTGTCTCTTTAATTCAGTTCTGACTCACTTCTTTTATTACAAATAATTATGTTATAGTATTATATATATGATACATTTTACTTAACATTTACCTAAAATTTTCCTAATTTTTGTTCTGTAATACACATAAGATGAACATGTATTTTTATGTGTTTTTTTAGTGCAGGATTGAATACATTTATTTCATATTCACATGTAACATTTTTTGATGTATATCCTTACAAATTTATTAATATTTTTTATTTCCACAGACTGACTACACTCCTTACTCTTGTCCATTTAAAGATTATAAATATTAATAAAAAAAATAAAATTTTTAAACTAGGAAAAATTACCTGAAACTGAGTAGCTGATAGCATAACGATGTGATAACCTCTCCAATCTTAAGATTTTCTGGATGGTATTATACCCCTCTGGAATAATATATATTGAGGGTGTATATAATTAAGGGTTTGTTGTATAGACCCCTTTAAAATTTTTGAAGTAGAAATTCATTATTTTTATTTTTATCATTCTTCATTCCTTTGCATCTCAGTTTAATATGTGCTTCTTCAAAACACTGAAAATCTCATTTAGTTATTAATTTCAAATATCTGGAAAAATAATCTTAAACTCATTACTGAGTTCAATACAAATCTTTTACCTTGGTTAGTGCTTAAATATTCACAGCTACCACTGTTATACCAAAAATTTATGTGTAGGTCATTAATTTATAACAAATTGTAATCGTTATCATAGTTGACCTTCTTGAGTAGAGGCTCTGTTTATATAGAAAAATTTTTATTAAGATTTTATTTTTATTTCAATATTTATATTTTTCTATATAAATCTCAGAAAACAACGACAAATAACATTTAATGTTTCTTCTATTAAGGAACTAATACAAAAATTGAAAAAAATATGGAATTATATTATTCTTTATCTTTAACAAATAATGACCAGAGTTTTCAGTATGAAGAATATAGCAATGATGAAGAATTCAGTGATAATGAAGGAAACAGTGACAAAGAATACAGTGATGGAGGATACAGTGGAGGACATAGTCATGAGGTGTATAGTGATTATGAAGAATACACCTGATGATGATGAAGAAGGTGATAATAATGAATAATGTCCATATGGTAATGTATCTAGTTTATTTTTCAAAACATCTTTCTTGTCATCATGTGGGCTCAATTCTTTTTCATTAATCTCAATTGAATAAATTTCATGTTTAATGCTTTGCATCACATTTATGGTTCCATAATGTTCTGCACTGTTGAACAAACAATCTTCATAGTCTTCTAAGCTTATTTTATTTTTCATTACACATTTCTTGACTCCTTTAGATTGTTTCTCTATTTTGTCACCAACTGATTTCATGTTTCAGAAAAATGTTCAGATTGTGTGTTATGCACACAGCTGTATCTTTATAACATAGCTCAGAATTTTCTACGTATTTTTGTTTCATATCTCTAAAGTGAAATTTATACATCAGTTCTTTAGATAAATAAAGTATACTCATACCAAAATAACCTGGCTTATTGAATGTTGTTCTTTGTCTTATTTACATATTTGGTAACAAGGTTTTCATTAAATATTGTTCTTCCTCTAAAGTTGATCACACATTTCTACATCTTATAATAATTTTATCTACTCTGCTTCTTATGTTCTCGAGACTCTTTCCAAACACAGACTTATTCTTTACTTATATAAATCTTTCACAGAATCATTCTTCACTTTCGTCCTTGTTCCTGTTTTCAAGTCTACATATTCCTTTAACCAATCAGGCTGTTTAAATTTTAAAATTGTATGGATTTTAGTTATCTTCATCACTAAAGACAGATACTATTTAACATTTACAAAATGAACTACGTAATTATACTTGGTATCTAGAGTAGTCAATAACACACTTTCTTTAATCCCTGGTGCAATTTTATTTTCAGGAATCAAATTAATATGCAGTTCTCTAGAATATTCCAGGTCTTCTTCAAATATGTATCCAACTTACGAAGTGTCTGGCATTTCGCTTATTTTTGTAGCATCAAAATTATTTGGATCATCCCATTCAAACCTACCATGTAGTAAATTTTGACTCATAGCATAACCATAGAGGCTGTTTGCATCTAAATATGCTAAATAATTTGATATATTTTTTTACTTCAAAATCTTCCTTATGTCTATTGTTTGCTTTCACCAACTACATTAGATAGTAATCATGTAATAATTATAGTGGTTGTCCAATTCTTTACAGTGTTGCATCCCAATATAAACCAGGTGCCTTAAAACACCATGATGGGTCCAGCTCATATAAGTTTTCCTAAAATTTTCAAGACATCAGCCAATAACGAAACATCAGATTTAAGATACATGGTATTCACCAAGTTTTCTGATACAAAATTTTTCGAAAACTAAATTTTGTGTGTTCTTCATCACTCATCCCACACTCATTGATTTTGTTGTAATTTCTCCTTTCGCTGGAAGATATATCTCTTCATATTTCTCCTAGAAACCCATGTAATCATATGGATAGACACATTTTTAATAATTAAGTTTAATAAATTTTCTAGAAAAATTTTCTAATATTTTTCATTTGCTCCTTCCTTAAATAGGATCGCATTCGGGAGGACGACGGTTCAATCTCGCGTCCGGCCATCCTGATTTAGGTTTTCCGTGATTTCCCTAAATCACTCCGGGCAAATGCCGGGATGATTTCTCTGAAAGGGCACGGCCGACTTCCTTCCCCATCCTTCCCTAATCCGATAAGACCAATGACCATGCTGTCTGGTCTCCTTCCCCAAACAACCAAACCAAACCAACCTTATATAGGAAACTAGATAGTATGTGTTTTTAGTATTTCATAATATAAGACTCAGCCTTTAATTTTAATTTCGATATTTTTATCTTTTGGTTACTAAGTCTAGATCTGTTATTAAAGTTTCCTAGTATAAACCAATATAAATATCATTCTCTGTTAATACTGGATATTTTTGAAATAATTTAAATATATTTTACATTTTTGCATTTGGTTGACAATTACTCATCTTTAATAACGAACATTCAAACTCAGCATAAACAACAAATGGAGTGTTTGGTGAGAGTGATGATTTTTGAAAGATACATATGAGCCTTTTTGTGGTAATTCTACTGTTAATGGTTTATTAACTAAGGAACTTGTTATGAGATTACTAATTTCTCCATTCTGTTGAAGTGAACTAAACACATGTCACAAATAAATTCACCTCTTCATGTTTTGTAATTTGACTCAAAACAAGGCTGCATAATTTTTTACATTACAACAGTGTGAATTACTCCCATTGTCAAAATAAAAGAGATTGATATGTTTCTCTTTCTTACAGTTTGTATATTTTAATGGACATGTGTGACATTTTTCATCAAATCTATAAATATTAGTAGGTACATTAATTTGAGATTCAGTTTTTGAAATATTACCAGCCGCCATAGGAAATTCAAAATTTTGAAGTTTCTGATCAATATCAAGATCAACATTTCTATATTTTGTGAATCTATCCACATCTTTGACTACAGGAAACAAAGAAAGTTTTATAGCCCACAGAAACATTGTTGATCATTGTTTTTAAGTTAATACAAGTCATAAGAGGTACACTGAGTGCAGTTGACTTGTTTTTATTGCACACACATTTTCATAAATTGATTATATTAATAATATAATAGTATATTTAATTAATTATTACTTGAATTGATCTACAAAAAAGTGTGTGAATAAAAATATGCCAACTGTGCTCAATGTATCCACTTACTGCTGCGCATAAAAATCCAAACAAATTTTGACTACACTAAAAAATTACAGGTCATTCCTAATTCTATCTTCTAAAAACCCATATAGAAATAACGTTCATGAGATGAAATAAAATTTTAGTTGCAAATAATGGGTACTAGAACTAATTTATAAAAAAATTGTATTGGTGTATCAAATCCATTGTTGAATGGTCATGTAACATTAAATTATTGTGGTGGTGGCCAAAAATTCAATAGATGTTTTTTATACAACATTTCTAACTACAAATATAAAATTAAAAAATAAAAAGTCGTATTCTGATGGAGAAATTATAGAAATGCCTGGTGGCCAATACAGTTCGAAAGGCTTGGGAAAAGTTATTCATTAAATAAGCCAAATATTCTCATTAACACATATGAAATTTGAAATAGAATTACTATTGACAGCAGTGTTAAATTATATATGGATTTAAATGATAGTATTGGAATAATGCTTGGATTTAGTGGTCAGACTATTGAAGCTTATGAAGAAGCAGTTGCTAATGACATTCCAAAATGTATTCCACTCGAATTAATAAACATAAATTTTAATGTAGCTGCTGGAATGTTTCTAAAGCATACAGTTCACTTTCATAGTGAAACAGACATTACTGCTTCATTCTATCCTAATGTTGACCAATAATTCATGAACCACATTATTCTTTATATATTCCAATTTTTGATACTTTACAGGAATTAGAAATAACTACAACTAATGACAATGATAATTTAATTGACTAAGGAGGAGCTTGTGTGACAGTTGTTTCAGAAATGTCTTAATAAAATTTTATTGTGTTTAGATGAACAAAATTTAGAACATCAGTTCTGTTCATTCCCAGGTCTACCTATTCCCTGTGAATGAGAAATCAAAACACAATCTAAATATTCCTAAGAAAGATACAGAAATTAAAATAAATATAGGAGATGGATGGCTTCATCCTAATCATGCTCCTCGTATATGAGCTTCAATAGTACTTGAGTTGATGGTAGAGATTATAAAACTTATGATGGAACATCTAATAAAAAAGTAATTGTTAATTGTGAGGCAAAACTTTTTTATTTTATAAATATTATATAATATTATGTGTAGGATAGAACATCCTTTTATTTCATCCTCTGTTTAGTTGTATTTGACTTCATCTTTTAAAATAAGTAAGGAAGGACACATTGTTAACTGTGTGGCAAGGCTTTTTATAACCATAAAGTAAGGAAATAATGTTATATCTAGAATAAAGCATCCTTTTATGTCATCATCTGTGTTGTTGTATTTGACTTCATCTCTTAATGATAAAATAAGTAAAGAGTAAGTAAAATGAAGTGCTTTAGCTATTGAATATACTAGGTGGTTACTTTAGGGACAATAAAGAAAATATATACATAAGTTATCTTACTATAATTTTTACTTGGAGTTCCTGTGCTGGAGATGCTCTTTTTAGATGGGCTGAATATAATAGTTTTAGAATTGAAATAAAAGATAAACTTCCATAAGAAGGAAAGACTGGAGTAGAATCTATGGATATTTGTGTACCAGTTGTTAAATACAAACTGAATGAGCTTCAACAATGAGAAACTACGCTAAAATCCTTAAATTACAATATCCTTCTATGATATACAAAACGTGGAATTTGCTCATTTAATAACAAAAATTTTAAGCTAGGTATCATGAATTGGTACAACTCAATAGAATTTGATATGTCTTTTTTGTGCTTACAACTAATCGTAAAAATAGCCAATTGACTGATTCATCACTATATGTTCACATAAGCTGCGTAACCCATATTTGAAAAAGGAAGAAACAAAATATTTCCTCAAGAATCATAGAGTTTCGAACCATCGGATTGTTATTCGAGAGCTTACGATGCTTTTCTCGAATTTAAAGGAGTTACTCAACTGAAAGGAGATATTAATATAAATCCTTATAATTGCATAACAAATTATGCTACATATGCGATTAACATGATATGTAGAATAAATATTGTTACAAGTGCAAAGACCATGATGTAATTGGTGGATACATTTAACGATAAGGTATCAAAATGCAAACTTTTCTATAAAGTCATTTGTGGTAAGAATAATTTTACATGGGATTCTCAACACAGAATACTTCTGTAAATTCAGCTAAGTTGCAAAAACTTCCCCAGAAATACGACGAAACTGCAGACTCTACTTGAAGTCGCCTTTAAGAGCAGACAGCAGACACTTGGTATCGAGCATCTGTACAAGCAATTAGTGACGACACATGGCCGAATTGTATATGATTACACACTACACTACCTCCATAGCTATTTGCTCACTATGTTCCTGTAACATTCACTTGAAACCAAATCGCACCCAACAGCAAAGGAATAGATACAAATGATTAAAATCGGTCAGACACACGTGATGCACAGTGCCATGGTGATGCAAGAACTCTGGAAAGTGTTAGAGGACTTGAACCTACAAATATTATATACACAGAAGCCATATTCCAGAAATGAGGCATTACCCCACATGCCAGTTAGAGCACAGATCGCAACATCAGGTCAACATCCAAAGACCACTATTGTGGTGCCAGATAAAGACATGAAAGTGACAAGGGTACATCAACTCTGTGACGAACATGCTGTGACAATAGAAATAATGACTTTGGAAAATTTTAAAACTAATCAATATTTTCAATACAGTCACTACATACAACCATACATAGACAGCTTAAGTACGGCAGCATTACTGGATCGACACGACAGGCACCATTTCGTAACAGACGCAAACACGAAATCAACACTGTGGCACAGCAGAGCAACGGACGAAAGAGGTCTCTGCCTTCAGGACACCATACAAGAACTTGACCTTCAGTCCACAGCTCGTGGTCGTGCGGTAGCATTCTCGCTTCCCACGCCCGGGTTCCCGGGTTCAATTGTATGCTGTCCTTACGTTAGTTAGGTTTAAGTAGTTTTAAGTTCTAGGGGACTGATGACCATAGATGTTAAGTCCCATAGTGCTCAGAACCATTTTTTGAACTTGACCTTCATGTCATTAAGAAGCCACTCAACCTACCTACTTTTCGAAATAACGCAGGTGCGGCAGCAGATATAGATATCATCCTAGCAAACTCGAAAGTCAGTGATCACATTGCCACCTGGAAGATCTGTGATGGACTTACAACAAGTATCCATAATCTTATTCACAATTATACATGCAGATAATGACGTAGGCACTAACATCCATCCAGAGTGACTACAACATCTACACAGAGAAAATTGGGAATGTTTAAACGCAGAATTCAAGATACAACTACTGCAAGGAAGGGGATTTGATGTTGACGCCAAAGCAGACGAATTGGTACAAGCACTGCAGTTTGGCGCAAGACAATGTGATCCCAACATTTGTTAGGAATTCAAATAGGTCTAAGGTTCCATGGAGTCCTACCCTGCAGTCCTTAAGACATAAAGCAAGGCAGGCGAGGAGATACTAGCAAATTTCTTTAGGGGAAACAGAACAACAAAGATGGCTGATTTTCTATCGAACTGTCAAGCAACAATATAAAGAACTACTACACAAAAGATGAGTACAAAAGTGGGTGGCAGACATTAAGCGCCAAATGGTAACAGATGTTTGGAGTTTTCCATATAAACTTGCTGTAATAAAGCTAAATCACCCACTGTATTATCAACCCCAAGAAGATCTGATGGCACGATGACGACATAGTGGGAAATATCAGTGTTGTGATTCCTTTTACCCAGGAAAAAGTGAGACTGGCAATAGTTGTGTTGTATTAATAAAAAAGGTATACATAAATAAATATTACTAAATATTATCGAATATGCATACTAACACACTTTTTTTAGGATTTAAAACGATTGAGTTATTAGAAATGTTCACTGTTTATTTGAATTTTTCTTGGTTTCCATGTCACTTCAATAAATTAAAAATACTTGGTACTGTTGTTCAATATACTATTATTCATGCACACATATTGATACATAGAACTCGTAATACTCCGTATTTATAATCGCACGCCTTCATTGTCCTTCAGTTTACAAGAGAGGGTGTGTGTAAAAACAAAAAACTGTACAAATAATTGAATGAATGTTTAGCGTGCATTCATAATTAATGTCGTTGCCAACTCTTCTGGTCGACCGGAGTTCCATTTTTTGATTTTTTTAAAAATAAATGTTAACTTTACGATATCCTGGTGGTGTTTCAACATGTACCTACACCTAATGAAGTTACAGAAGAAGAAAGCACCAGGACCTGATAGAATCCTGGCAGAAGTGTTGTATCAGCTAGTGGACCCATTTGTGTAATATACAACAATGTTATTAAACGAATGTCTTTTGCAGGATTGGTTGTCCAGAATCTGGAAAGTCTCGAATACCTTTATACTAAAAAACGGGGAAGAATGAGATCCAACAGAACCGAAATCTTACAGACCAGTTTGCTTACTATATGCTGTAACCAAAGTACAGGAAAAGCTTCTGTGCCACTGCCTGAGGATCACAGACCGTTAGTGGGCAAGAGCCCGATGCAGTATGGTTTCAGGAAAGGGTGACTCACTGATGATGCAATAAATCACGTAATGAATGTTGTGAACACCTCAGATGATAGGTATGTTATAGGCTTAATGACTGATGTTGCTGGGAAGTTTGATAATTTGTGGTGGCCTGCCCTGTTCGTAAGGTGTCTCTACAGCACTATATGTAAATGGAAGGGGAATCACTGCTATCAGCTGCAGCAGGACATTAAGCGGAATCAGCAGTGACGAGCGAAAATGTGTTCCAGACTGAGATTCAAACCCGGGATCTTCTGCTTTCTCGGCAGGTGAGGTAACCACTGCGCCATCCAGGACACAGGGTTATTGCAACCTTACGGACTATCTCGGTACGCCCCACGGCTGATCCACACTCCCACCGAGCGCCACCTATCTGTAATCCCTGTCCATTATATTCCCATTCACTACTCAGAGATTCCCACAGGAACACATAGCGCTCGGTGGCAGCGTGAATCGGCAGTGAGGCGTACCGAGATATTCCATGCAGTAGCGATAACACTGCGTTCCGGATGGCGCAGTGGTTACTGGAGATCCCGAATTCGGTCCCTGGGATGGTAAACATTTTCGCTCATAATTGCTGATTCCACCTAATGTCCCGATGCAGCTGACAGCAGTGATGCCCCTTCCATTTACATATAGTGTTGCACAGGTGCGAAGCTTTCGAAGGAACAGACACCACACACTCATAGTCTCTACAACAGTCTTCAAGTTTCTTACACAGACAAGCAAGTGCAATTAGAATGTCCTGAAAAAAAAATTGTAAAAGATATCACCGAAGACTGTCCACACGCTCTGTAGTCTGGGGTGTTAGCATAGAGTCATTATAGAACCAGCTTCAGAGTATAACAAACAATAGTGGCTGCATCAGCTATACCAACGATTTGCTAATTATATTAGCTGCTAACACAGTGGCTAAATGAGAGAAAAACGTAGGATAATTCTTGAAAGACAAAGCAACTTGTGCATAGAAAACAAACTAACGCTAGTAGTGCACAAAACAGTCTATATGTTACTAAAAGGACCATTATGAAGAACGAGAAATCCCACAATCAGAATAAGTGAGCAACCTGTGAAAAGAAAAGATATGTATAGGTATCTGGGAATTAACATCAATGAAAAGAAAACCTTCCATGCCATGCAGAAATCGTCTTCCTGAGAGGCATTAATGAAATAGCAACAATTGTCGAAAGAAATTTTCAGCTGCCACTAAGTGCAGTAAGAACGTATCACAACGCAATCTTACTCGCTATTGTGGTCTACGAGTCGAGTGTTTGGGCTCGTAGAGCCAGAAAGGTAAGCATAACATGGGCTCTACGGCAAGTGCAGAGGAGTGTACTCCTGCGCCTGACAGGTCCCTATGGAACAACAGAAAGAAAGATGCACAATATTGGCTCAAAAAGCGCGAATATGATAAGATAAAGGAGATACCAGACGCAAGAGCCGTATCGAATAAGGAAGGAAAAGCATGCATTGATAGAGAATGGCAAGAAATCTGGGACAGTGCAGAAACAGGGAGGGGGGAAGGGAAAACTTACCAGTTCCTTCCTAACATAAAAGAAAGACCAAGAATGACATACTTGCTGACTTCTGACCAAGGAAGCTATACATTACCTGTCAGGACATGGCCTGAATCTCATCAACTTGCTAGATACGGGACAGTGCACCACAGACACTTGCGAATGTGTAGAAGTCGCTATCCCAGACAACATCATTGGGAGTGTGCCGTTAGACAAGGTGCTACAGAGCATGAGAGGAAAGCATTTGGAACTGTAGCAGTCTATTATATAATAAAGAATGAAGAACTGTGGTATTAGCTGAGCTCGCTTACAGCTAAGATATCTGCTTATGAACTGCATCCCTGAAAGGCTAAGAGACAACCAAGAAGAAGCCTTACATCATGATAACGAGATGCGCCACGGCAGAATATCCACTGCAACAACCTTCTGGAAGCAGTGAGGATACAAGCCAGGGGGAGGACCAGGAAGGATTACCTGAGACTCTGGCAGCCTTCTCCCAATCTCTACACCTTGGGTGGCACAGCAATACAGTCCCTGTGAATCCTGACATGCACCTCAGTGCGCTGGGAGCTAACCATCCAGACAAATGAGAGATCTACCTTGGTTCTAATACCAAGTAGTAGTGCAGTGCTGTATAGTATAATGTTGAAGTAGTGTATTCCAGAATTATAACAAAATGTGTGACCTACTAATGCCACATAGTGTGGTAGACAAGTTGCGTTATTATTATTTCCTGCCAATCCATTTGCTTCTCAGGCACCGAGAGATGGTCATTAAGTGGTGGTGGAGGAGTTAGAGCAGGATGTCGTCGAGAGACGAGAAACACAACGGTAAGTCACGTAAAACGCCATCCAGGAAATGCTGGCTGAGCTGGTCAGCATTCCGAAGGCTTTCAAAACGCCCAAAGAGCGTGGTAATTGCCGTTTTCTAAACGTCTTTAGACGCCACAAGTACCTGTGTGAACGTCGTCACGCAGTCAGTTTTGGTAAATAGAACTGACTCTGCAAAGCCATGACTAAGATCTTGCAGGTGCGATACCACATATTGGTCCAGCATTGTTTGTGGATTTAAGACATGAGAGTCCCAACATGGTCGCCACAAATAGTGTTTCTTGGGACTAAATGCAAGACAGATTACCATGGGCTACGTGAGGTGGAACAATACCTTGTCGTAACATGGCCTTGGAGCTCAGCCTTTGCTACAATGAGTCGCTCAGGCGCGAGTCCCTGTGGACAGCATGAGATGGGTGGGCTGGGTATGGTCACAATGTAGTGGACCATAGAATGTCTGATGTCTCTCAGTGCCCCAAGCAGGCGAGTGAATGGACATTTTTCCAATATGTTTGTGTATGATCCAGGGGACTTCACTGGTTTAATGCTGAAAAAGGGAGCTTGCAATCAATGTCCTGCTATTTTCATATTCACTCTTGAATAAATCAGCTGAGAGTTTGCGACGTCAGTTAGTAGCTTGTAGTGGCCAAGGAAATATGCGTTCAGGATTGGCCCATTGACGACAGCCACAGTGAAAGTATACGCTGATGTGTGGTGCAGTCCAAGGTCCAAATTTTGGTCAAGTGTGCCGTTCATCGTTATTCTCGAATTGTTTGCCACCATAAGAGACAATGCCTCAGGCTTCCTGCTGAATCTTAGCAGACAGATTGGAACCTGTGTCAACAAGGTACATTACACTACCAGACCATTCCACTACAGAGAGATTCCTGGATATTGTATGACAGCTAGGTGCGTCTAGGCCGAGATGCAGCCGATATTTGGGTGCTAGTAGGAAGGCCAATACCTTGTCACTTCGTTGCCAATGCGGGAATGATACCAGAATAGCTAGTATGGTTCTGCCAGTTGCACAAGCCGGATTTACAGCTGCTGGATCAGCTGCCCTCTGTCATGAGTGTGCAAACCAATCGATCTGCATGTTGAGTGCTACCACCTGTGTGGCCAGGTTATGAACTAAGTGGTGCAGGTCGGCGTCCATGTTGGAAGGTAAAAAAAACTGTGCCAAGATTCTAAAGAAAGTTTTGCTTGATTTCTTCTTGACCTCATGCATAAATAAAGCATTATGGAAAAGAACGATGTAAAGTAAATAGTACTATTAGTTATTGTGAGAAACTTATTAGTAATATATATATATATTATATATATTTATATATATACATTTTTACACTACTCCGTGGCGACCTTATAAACAGGACTTGTGTGCAACTAAGGCACACAGGTATGAAACAATTAAAACATCAAGAGTCCTTCGGTAGTCAACATGAGTCTTCGTGGAGCCTTCACCAGCCAGTGGCGACTTCGTGGGTGTGGGCATCTGACGGAGCGCAGCCAAGCAGTACGGTCATGCAGTTATTCCACAAGAAGGAGCATCTGTTGGGCAGCAGCTGAACGCTGCAAACCTCGACAACCTTTCTCTCCCTAAACTAACAGGCCCAGTACATCAGCTGGGGGGCGTTACTCCAACTGGTATTAGAGGTGTTACTGAGGGCTTCGCCTGTCTATGGTGCGGCCAGGCGTGGTTGCAGCCAGTGACGTCTCTGGTGTTCGACTCAGCGTCCTGCCGGTTGCAGAAGTGTGGTCGCAGCATATCAGAGGCTGCATCGACGGCTGTTACTTCTGCAGCCCATAACTGCACGCTGATCGCCGAGAACTACAAACTACAATATTAGTGTCCAGTGAGCCTGTTTTAGGTTGGAAGTTGAGTGTTGTACGTAGGGAGTGTGCTTTTAATAGGATTGTTGATTACAAGTCTGCGTGTGTAACTAGTTAATATCTTACAATAATGTCGGGAAGTGAAATGTCAGACGACGAGCAATCTGTGTCCCATAGGAGCATGAGATCCCTTTTTAGGGCGATCGCTAAATTAAAACCATCTAACGGGGATTTTTTAGCTGAATTAAAACAATCTAACGAAGAATCTACTGTTAGATTAAAAGAGGAACTAAAACAGGAATTAAAACAACCTAACGAAGAATCTACGGCTAGATTAAAAGAGGAACTTAAAGGGGAGCTAACAAAATCTACAGACTGGTTACAGGAACATCTTAATGAAACCAGTCGAGAATTAAGTGATAAAATAGAGGCTTCTAAAGTTGAAATGCAGGAAAAACTAGTAGGACTTAGTAATAAGATTGCTGATAATTGTAAAAGGTTAAAAGAACATACCTAGGAATCGCGTGAGGAAAAAGCACGCATGCGAAATGATATTACTGACTTAACCAAGAAACTAGATAATGTCAATGTCTTAGTTATAAATGAAATAGAGAAAAATAACAATAAGTTATGAGATGAATTTTCTATGCAAACAGAAACTGTTCGAAGAGAATTATTAGAATCTATTAAAGAGGTTTCTACCAAACCTGTAGAGATTTCTTAAATAAATAATGTAGAATTAGAGACAGTAACTCATTGAGTAGAAAAAGATCATACTGAAATAGAAAACATGAAATTTTTAATTACTGAAATATGCAGTAACCTTGAGACTTCCAAAGATAATAATATTGATGAAGGTACAGAGCATTCACATCATGTACACAGTGAAGAATCGATATTAGCTAACCATGTATCCAGTACAGAAATGCGAATACAGGAAATTACTAAACGGTTATTGGAATTAGATAATAATGAAAACATTTCAAGTAGTAGAAGTAATAACGTAATCAGACACAACAGTTGAAACGTGTTTGCTGGCTCAGACGACAACAATACAAATAAAGAAATCACAGCAAGTAAATCCGACGCAATTCCGTCTCTGCAATCTAAACAAAATCCAACTATGTCTCTCGCAGAATGTTGGAGTGATATAACAACAAATTCAAATGTATCAAGTCGATTTCCTGTATTCAAACCAGGAGGCGAACTTCACCCTATAATCTTTATAAAAGCTTTTGAAACTTCATTATCTCCTAAATGGAGTAATGAAAAACGGATTCAATTTGTAATAGGACATTTAGAAGCAGAAGCTGCGGAATGGGCAGTACTGCATAGAACCGAATTTAGGGATGGGGATGATTCTGTTCAGCAGTTTAAACAAAATTATTGGTCAAGAGGAAAACAACACTTAAGGGGCTCAAAATCATGAAAAGTTCAATTTTTACTTTTTTGCGTTTTCTGAATCTGCAGACTATTACCTTTTAATAAATATATAATTTATTCAATTCCGAAGACTACAACTATTTTTAAATTTTTTTTGAAATGTGTTCTACGTGGGCGTGACCCACTGTGGCGCTGTTAAACTGCTGTCAAATGGTGTTAGTATTAACGTCCGTGTTCATCAGGTACATTTTAGTGATGTGAGATAAAGTATGTGTTGTGGCTAACCTGTGATGGTTCAATATATATCGCTGGTGTGATTGTCGATTGTTTCATGTTTATTTACTCTGTCGTTATCTCGAAAATATTCGTAATTAATTCTGTTTCTTGAGTCTCTGTTTTGTTGAAGTATAATAATGAGTAAAAGTAAAGTTATTAGAAATCCTCTGAAGGCTTTTAAGAAAAGGAGAAATGTTGGAAAACCAAAGGTATGGGAATGAAGATAGGTTCTAACATGGTACGAGCGATGCTTGCTTTAGACAAGGAACGCCTTCGGGCTGCAGACAGGCCTGTAAAGAGTCTAGAAATACAAGCAAGAGTAAACAGGAGGAGGAACAAGAGGAAGCTGGAGGAGGAGTTTGCAGAGGATGAAGATAATCCATCCTATGGACCTGGAATGCACTAAAAAGTTAATCGAATCTTTGTCGCTCGATTCCCAAAACTTTTATTTTCTCATACTAATTACATGTTTTCTAAGGATCTTCCAAACATATTTGTTTCAGACTTTCAGTAAATATTACACAGTACCTTCTGCATAATTTAACACAGCCTTTTTCCAAAAAACTGTATATTTTTTAATATATAAATAAAAAATTGCAAAAAAATGTTGTGCATTTTCATTACAATTGAAAAAAAATCATCTTTAATAACTGAACTAAAATTTTGTAAAATCCCTATGTTAAGTTGTAGCCCATATTCCAATAAATAATCTTCCTACCTCAAATACTTTGTGAGGAAAGATGTAGTTTATAAGCGTTATTTTAACATTGCAAGTATAGAGCGTTCCGGAGCCCCTTAACTTTAGAGTTGTTAGACTCTCCTCCTTATTATAAACGGTGGGAAGGTTATAGGAATTATTTCGAATGGCATTTAAACCGTGCTAAATTAATTGAAGAACCAATTATTGAAAGTCATCTAATACGAGTCCTAATTAGTAGGTTACCATATTATGTAAAGGAAAGAATGATAGATAGGGAATGGTCACAGCCTTGCGAATTATTAGGATATTTAGAACAGTTAGATGTACTTAATAGAGAACGGGAAGAAATGACAATTCTCGAAATAATAATAATTCAGAACCACGAAAATTTAACAAGAACAATCATAGTCGGTTTTATTATATAAAACGTGAATCTAAAGATAAAGATCGGGGTAATACCTCTAAAATGCGGAAATTACACAACAACGATACTGAGATAAATTATCCTCAAGTAATTAATGAAGGTCAAGTTGTATGTGACGTTATCATAGAAAGTTCCGAAAACTAGTAAAGTCCATTAGTACAGGTCGACCAAAGGGAACTGTTAGTCAAAATTATACAAGACCCAATTGCAGTTTATCATTAAGCTGCCAAAAGGAAGGTGATTGGCAACAAGTGTAATTAAAGGATTATATATTGTCGATCAAATTAAACCCTTCATTCCTAATAAGTTAATATTTAGTATATGTTACATACAGACGAGCGTTCATAGTTTATTCATGTGAAGTTTTTCGTGATAGTTACGTTTTATTTTAAAGAAATGACTGTGCATACGACTCAAATGATGATGTTTTAATTACAGTTTCGTTCAAGAACCATTCAGAGACAACTTTAAAAAGAATTTAAATAATTTTGAAGTGTTTTGTAACTGACATAGGTGACGAAGTCTGCACATGATCATATGTCAAAAGATAATCATTTATACAAAACTTACATCGTTACACTACAATACCCTACATGACTCATCTCCCCCCCCCCCCCCAAAGTATCAGCACTATCTGAGGTTGAATCAGGCATGATGTCCTGTATGCATTGTCACTGTTGTTTGGAAACCAGGTATCCTGCTCCTGAATTCAGTGGTACCAGCAGGTTGTGGGGAACTGTACTTGGCGTCATTTTCTTCATCACAGCGCCCATAGGCTGTTGCTTGTTGGCATCATGTTGGACATATGTATCTTCAGTTACTGCACCTTTATCTTGAGTGGTCATGGAGCTGTCCATCTACATGGCATCTTGTGTAGTGTAGATGGCAGGTTTGTGTCTCTCAATGGATACAGTCATAGGCACAACTCTGATGTCTATTGTATAAGTCTTGTTGCTTCTACCAAGAACTGTGTACAGCTTTTCATACAGTCGCTGCGGCAGCTTGCAAACCACGTCGTTCTATATGAATAAATGATGCAGACGTCTGCATATACAAACAGGTGTCGTTCCCTTTGTTCTCTAGGTGCCACTGCCCGGAGTTTTCGGACGTGAAATCGTAATATGGGGGCAAACTCTGATGTGTCAACCATATCATAAGTCACATTATGCATGAACTCCCCTGACAGGTGCAGTGTTTGTCTGTACACTAATTCAGTTGTTGTAGCCTTCTGGTCGCTGTTAAATGGCGTGCAGAAACCACTGAGCCCGATAGGTAATGGCTACACCCCATGAGTAGGCGACGCAGGTGTTTTACTGTTCTGCTCGCTACTGGATGAAAAGCAGTAGTGTGAATGGGCTTAGTGCCCAACAAGCTGGGCAACACTTTAAGTAATTAAGCCTCGAATTGGTGTACTTGATCTCGTGCTCAAATGGCTCTGAGCACTATGGGACTTAACTTCTAAAGCCATCAGTCCCTTTGAACTTAGAACTACTTAAACCTAACTAACCTAAGGACATCACACACATCCATGCCCGAGGCAGGATTCGAACCTGCGACCATAGTGGTCACGCGGTTCCAGACTGCAGCGCCTAGAACCGCTCGGCCACCCAGGCCGGCTGATCTCATGTATCGTGTTTCAATACACCAAACCTGGCGATCAATTTGCGTAAAAAAAATTGTGCTACTGTCTTGGTTGTAATGTCTGTCATAGCAAAAGCTTCAGGCCATCTTCAAAATTGATCAACACGTGAGAGAGCATGTCGTGGTACATTCAACTTTCTTTTGGAAATAAACTATATAAGTCATAAATGACTATAAGTCCAAATGTCGAAGTTGTCTTGGTGATGTTTTCTCTGGTTTCATACTGAAAGCGTATGTCAGCGGTTTATGGTCTGTGTATAAGTAAAATGTCGACTTTCTAACGACTGCCAGAACATCCTAATTGCAGCATATGTGATGCACAGTTCTCTATTGTAAGTTGCCCAGTGTTGCTGTGACAGTGACAGCAACAGTAACTACAGTGCCTGTAAAAGGAGAACAGAGAATTGCAGCAGCAGAAGCAGCATCAAGTGTTACGGGTAAATGGAAAACAGCACCTCCTTTACGTCTAAATGATTTTTTAGTGGAAGGCAGCAAGATGAAGAAGCCCACGAGAAAAGTAGTGTAACAAATTTCATAACACCTCACCAAAACGTTCAATCTAAAATAAACAACAATTATGTTCTTAAAATTTGCTATCTGAATGTTCAAGGACTAATAGATAAAGAATTTATTGTAAACAGTTTTGGACTAGATAACAAATTTGATATTTTCTTTCTGAGTGAACAATGGGTTACTGAGAGTGTACTTCCAGTTGTCAAACTTGATAACTATAATGTAGCAAATAGTTACAGTAGAAAATTGCATATAAGAGCTGGTGTGGCAATATATATTAATCAGTCATTCAGCTGCTCCATTGTTAAGTTGGACCTAGATTATTTATGTGAGGAACAAAACTTTGAAGCCACTGGTATTGTTATGGACAGTTTTAAGTTAGTAATAGTATCCCTTTACAGGTCACCTAAGGGTATCATCAATGTATTTCTAGAAAAATTGGACATGCTGTTAGATATACTAAGAGGGACCAGATGGTTTCTTTATGACATAGTAATTGGTGGAGATCTGATGCAGATTTTGATATAACAACACATAAACGTACTGTGAGTGAGTTGAAAAACCTTCTAAGACAGTGCAATTTGCACTCAATCAATAACAGGCCCACAAGAGATAAAGCATGTCTTGACAATATTTTTGTCAACTTTAAAACTACAGAAGAATCATGTGATGTTACAGCGATTCCATTTTCAGATCATGACTCTGTATCTTTAAACTATACAAGTAGGTTCTGTATTGATAATAGTAATATTCCTAAGCCTGTCCCAAAAGTTATAATCACCAGACCTGTCACAGATGACAAAATTGTTCAGCTCTGTAAGTCCCTTGCTGAGAGAGACTGGTTCAACCAATGTCATGGTGACACAAGTTATAGTCTTAGTGCTGATTTGTCAGGGAAACTATTATTTGAGAGATTTTTAAAACATTTCTGACACAATTTAATGACAACATCCCCATAAAGAAATGTAAATTAACCGACAAAGGCTTTACAAACAGGGATACAAACAGACAAACTTCATGGTTCACTAAACAATTATCAAATATGAAAAACCAAGTTATGGTGTTGCACAATATATGTAGCAATCAGAAAACAGAACATGCCAGATTAGCCTATATAAAATGCAGGAATGAGTATAAAAAAGCCATTGTGGAAGCCAAAAAAGCACATAATTTCAATACCACTGATAACTCCACAAATAAGTGCAGAGCTGCGTGGAAATTAATAAATGGTCTTGCTAAAGATGTAAGAAGCAAAAAATTAATATAAGTCCCCAAAAATTCAATTATTTCTTTATTAAATCTGTTGAAGATGTAGGAAATACTATAATCAAACCTGATATCAGTTCATCAGACTTACTGTCTAGAAACGTTTGCAGAACATCAACAGACGCAGGCACGTTTATGTTCTCCGAGGTCTCACTTAGTCATGTCCTAAGCATTGTGAAAAGGTTGAAATCTTCAGACAGTGCAGATATATATGACATATCCGGTAATTTACTAAAGAAAGTAATAGACTATATTGTGTACCCCTTAACATTCTGTATAAATACACACACATCTGATGGATATTTTCCGGAAGAACTCAAAGTGGCTAGGGTAGTTCCAATATATAAAAAGGGAGATATAGACTCACCTTCCAGTTACAGACCAGTCTCCATAGCCCAAACTTTTTCTAAAATACTGGAATGTGTAATTTACCAACAGCTATCTGTTTATTTTGAAAAATTAGGAATAATTAGTGAATCTCAATATGGTTTTAGGAAAAAGTTGTCTACTGTGGATGCTATTGACTTTGTAGTCAAATACTTACATCAAGTGTTTGAGGATAAGGACTATGCTCAACTCACATTTTGTGATCTAAGCAAAGCTTTTCACTGTGTAAAGCATAAGCCACTCCTAGAGAAACTGGAATTCTGTGGCATTAGACATAACAGCCTTAAATTAATAAAATCATATCTTCAGAATCGTAAGCAAGTTGTTTGTGTAGGGAAAGAAATGTCGAGTATAGAACAAGTCAAGGTAGGTGTTCCGCAGGGATATGTGCTGGGCCCCTTTTTGTTCCTGATAATGATAAATGATCTGCTGTCATTTATCAAGTCCACCACCGTGTTGTATGCGGATGATACAGCATTTCTTCATGCTAGTGATGATTTCAACAGCCTTAAAACTTGTGCAGCAAAGACACTTGACCAAGCATCCTATTGGTTCAAGGCAAATGGATTCCTGCTGAATGAAAACAAAACACAGCAGATGGTTTGTAGTCTTAGAGACAAGCTTCTGTCAGATGATCCAAGTTATGTCAAATTTTTGGGGGTATACGTAGATGATAAATTATCTTGGGGTCAACATGTACAATATATTAGTGGTAAGTTGCCAAGAGTTATTTACCTGTTAAGGCGACTTACGGATTGTGTTCCTGAAAAGTATGTTAGAACATCCTATTTTTCATTCTTTCAAAGTATAATAACATATGGAATTATTTTGTGGGGGAATTCTAGCTGTATACATGACACCTTAATACTGCAAAAAAAGCTATTTGGATAATTACTGGTTCTGCATATAAGGCACACTGTAAATCATTGTTCTGTGAACAGAAAATCATGACTGTTATAAACTTGTACATATACTATGTTCTAATTTATACGAAGAAGAAATTACCAGAAACAAAAACCAGAGAAAATGTACATAGCCACAATACAAGAAGGAATAGATACCTCTATATTCCTTACCACAGATTGTCAAAGTCACTCATCAGCTATGAAATCATGGGGTACAAATTATTTAATAATCTTCCTCAATGTGTTCAAGAATTACCTGAACAATTATTCAAACAAACAATTCATGACTGGCTAGTCCTTCACCCATTCTATGATATAAGAGAATTTATCAACTGTAATATAATACTATTATGTCAACAACAAACCTGTTGTTTCTTTCAAACTATTAACTGTATTTTAGTATGTATATGACATTGTCTATTGCTGTAATGGCTGAATGACGATAAAATTATTATTATTAATTAGCTTGCGACTAAAGAGCGTGAGTGGCTACCACCTGTGTTCAACTTGTTGCTGAATATAGTATCAATAGCTGTAGCTGATGTATCTACATGACCGGAAGTGTAGCCTGTGAAATTGCGTGAGGTAACTGCATAGCCTCTGCTACTGTGGGTTTTATGGCTTGGAAAGCAGTATGTGTTTGATTTGTCCATTTCACTCTGGCATTCAGTTTCGGTGCGTCCTTCAGAATCTCATTCAGTGGGCTGTTATTAGTGTACGATTATGTATGAATCGACGATAAAAATTAATGATGCCGAGAAAACGACGTAGCTCCGAAAATGTAACAGAACGGAATTACTTGACTACGACATCCACCTTATCTATAGCAGGTCGGATACCATGGGAATCGATTGTATATCCAAGAAATTGGACCTCCACACAGGTCCATTTTTGCAGGGCTAATAACTAGACCTTGCATACGCAAATGATCAAATGTCTTGGGTAAATGTTGTAGATGTTCCGCTTCCGATGCAGACATCACTAAAATGCCGTTTATGTAGACAACACAAATCCAGATCAGATGTGATTTCAACCATAAAGCGTTGAAATGTCTTTGCCACATTACACTGTCGGAAAGCCATTCTCACAAATCCAAAAAGATCGAAAGGCGCTGTTACAGCCGTTCTGTGTATCTCTTCTGGTGCAACAGAAATTTGATAGTACAGTCACACTGAGTTAATAGTAGAGAATATTTTCTTACCGTGTATGTTGAAAGAAGAGTAACTTGTGTGTGTCTCAGTCACTTTTTTCCCGCTCTTTGGGGAAAAATGGGTGTTTAACCAATGCAATCATATGTACTCGGTTGCTAACAAAAAATCCCTCCAGATGATAACATACGCAGAACGCACAGACATGCAGTAATATAGTCCCACAGTGCTCAGAGCCAAGCCATGCAGCAATGTATGTCTGTGGCAGCACGCAATACAGGCGTCTAAAAGCTAGCGAAATGAAAGATGCTCAACTACCGGACCTACCGATAGATGGCTCTAGCGCGTGCCGACCAAAGATCATATCATTTAGTGTCCGCCAGAGGTCACTGGTGTCCACCATATCTGAATTTGGCAAAAAACGAAGTGTCAAAACACGGATGAAAATGTTTTTCATTCTGCGCCCTCATGTTGTTGTTGTGGTCTTCAGTCCTGAGACTGGTTTGATGCAGCTCTCCATGCTACTCTATCTGCGCCCTCATAAGTCTTTTATATTGGATGTTCTAGATATCTAAACATCAACATAATGAAGTGTTTCTAATCTAGTGAGAAAAAAACAGTGACAGTTCTGCTATGAAATTCCTAAATTCGAGTGTGTTTTGGAAGTTTGACAAGCTGACCTATAAATCGTTTACTATTAATTTTATGAGTGCTTTACTTATTTGCCCGTTTTAAAACCCTATTTAAGATTCAATGGAGGTCAACAAATTAGCTTACTTGCCAAAGCTTTTAACTACAGGTGTAATTCGGAAAATCAAGTGTGGAAAACAGTGAAGACGTCTCTTGAAAAAAAATGTTGATATCGTTTGCTTAGGGGTATCATTACTGACAACAGAAATTACAATAAACGGAAAAAATGATTATTTTTCTTTATCTGTAGTGATACATTACTGATCTGCATATATGCTGACACTTTAATTGCAACATGCACTTACGAATTTGGCTCTCTCTTTGATCAGAAATTTAAATGCCATGATTTTATTAATGCCTGTACGTGGCAAGGTGTATTTTAACTGAGTGATAAGGTAGAAGCACCAGTTTTTGGCAGTGCTTCAGCCTTTGATACAAGACAAGAAATACTTTTAAATGAGACAAACACGAAGGCCAAGGTTAAAGGCTCCTCTTAAATGCATGACTTGTATCATTTGGAAGTTAAGTCTAGTAATAATATTATATTGGACTGATCCATGATGATGTAGGAAGTGAAGGAACTTGTTGAAAATAACATCAATCACAGCTGTTAATTTTAAGGTTGGGGTGTCTTAAAACTGTAATTTTTCAGTCTGACACCCAAACAATGACTGGTACCATGGTTTTATTTTAAAACTGAATTCAAAACATGTCAATGATCAAAATTAATTACACTATGAATTACAACCATGGAATTTTATTTCTGTGAATCTTGGTTCCAGTCTTTGACACGGTGTTAATCAGTGGAATGACTGGTTGTCATTATAGGGCCCAAGCAGAAAACAAACCTGAAAGCGAAAGCTGCAGAAGCTGGCCAGACAGGCACCCCACCCCCCCCCCCCCACCCCCCCAATGGCTGCTACAATCTGTGTGAGACAAGGGTGCCATTATATTGCAAATTTAGTGTAAAAAGTTCCATATTGTCTGAATTTGTCCTATACTGGTAGGACATTCTAGTCCAGTCGATTTTCTTATCTGCAAAAGTACACTAGCCAATACCAGTGGCACTAAGGTAGTGCCAAATTACAAACTATACGGTAACAACAGAAGTATTGCTGGACAATGTACAGTAAATAATATGTAATAACCTGAGAAATTCAGAATTGGTTTGAAGAAATAGAACAGTATTTGGAAAGAGAATAACATTTTGAAAATAACAAATGACGCAAGTAGAGTTTTCAGTTCTTATGAAAGCTCGCTAAAAAAAATTTTTTTTCCCCTCTCCTCCATTCTCAAGGGAAAAATGTGATAACATAAAAGTGCAAGAAAGTTGTGTACAATGTAGGAAATGATGAAAAGGAAAATCTCACTATGCTTTTTAAAGCACATGCTGCTGTAAAGCTTGCTGCTCCTAAGAACATGATTTTTTCTCCCCCCCCCCCCCCCTCCCTGTGAAGAGTGTTTCTGTAATAATAGCTAATAGCATACCAAGAACATGAGGGTGTCACAGTGGAGATTTGTTTTCTGGTACAGATGTCTGATACAACTATTCCACAGCAAAGCTTACTTTCAATAGGTGTGGTACCAGTGCACTCCCATAGGATAACAGAATATTATGTCCTCCAGGAATCACATTGGGTACACCACATAAACTGTACAGCAACTACAATGTTTTGTGAGCAAGTAATACCAGTCAGTATCTTTAATTTTAACATAATTCTTGACTCCCATAATGACCTGCTTATGTGTGTGCTTGTACTACAGGTTATTGGTAAAGCAAATACTAATTGAATAGGTCTTCACAATTTTAATACTTTGCAGAAATTCTGAAAAAAAAGTAAATTGTTTTATTACTGTATCACCTCTGTGGTGAATTCAGTGGTACTTGCTGGTTTCTTTGAACATTTAATAGAAGCCTTTTTACCTGCTATTGATTAAGAGCCATTCTAAGTTCAGTACAGAACAGTCTTTCACATTTTTCATGACATTTGTTATTCTGTACACTAATATTTCTTCTTCTAAATGGTAAATAATGCATTCAGACATTGTTGGTATTAAAGGTAATTCATGAAATAAATTATATTTAAACCAGAAAATTAAAGGTTCAACATGGCACATGAAAAGTACCTGGCTACACCCATGAATGTACAGATTCCAAATTGTCTGTGAATTTGAGTTACAAACTTTTTTAAATAGAAATATGAAGAGCACAATACTTTGGGTCTACAATAACCGAAATGTAAAATACTTTACTTCCCTATGGGAAACTTTGTTCTTTACATGACTTGTGCAACTGCTTTCACTCTTAATGGAAAACTAAATGGTTTATGTTAAAGTTAACTAGCAAAAAGTGTAACCATTGTTACATATTTTCTGTAAAGTAAGATTCTTTAATGTTAATTCCTTCCTTTGGCATCATAACTTGATAATTTCAGTTCCGTATGGGACATATGAACTAACAAAATGAAATGCTTTTATTACTATGACTAAACAAAATCTTTTTAACATGTAGTACACAGTTCATATCAGCAAAAAGTGTAACTGTGTAATTAAGGTAAATAATGATGAAAATTAGGCATGTAACATGAATACTGAAATTTCCTAGATTTCCAAGTGTAACTGTAATCACTGTATTCTGTACTTTGTAGTGCTAGAAAGATAATTACATATGATTATTTGCATTCTCTCTCTCCCCCCCCCCCCCCCCCCTCAACACAGGAAAATATGATAGAAAGACCTCCTAGCAAAATAAAGACAAAATTCACAATATTAGGTTTTGCCTCACTCAGGCCCCCTTATTCTAGAATGGTTCTAAAGTAATAAGAAAGCTTACGGTCAATAGGAACATTGTGTTCATTCTAGGAAGTATTAAAACAAAAATTAACAGAGTAACAATTTTATTGCTCTTATGTTGCAGAGTATCCACAAACATTACTGTTTGAAACATAGGGCCACTGCATACTCCATTGGATCACACCCATCCTATGATTAAACTGTTTTCTTAAAGTGATAAATTGAAGTTAACATAGTTATTGAGGGAAATATTTCCTCACACTGAAAGCCATCTGTCAAATAAGTCTCAGAAGATAATTTTTTTCATTAATTTCACACAAATCACCTGTTTTTAATGCAAGTGCATATTTTGTAACACCAAACATCATAAAATAAGCTTATATAATAAACAATTATAATTTTGTTACAATATCTACACAGGATGTAAAGAGTTAATTTTACTTCAATGTGATTCATCCTTTCAAGTTCATCATTGCACAACCACAAATCTATGTACAAAATAGTTTTAAAAAATCTGTCAAAATGTCTGCATGGAATGTCCCATTACATAATCTTTTCCAATTTGAGCACTATACATGATTAAACAATATTAGTTTATTTAACTTCTGCCTTATACTTGATTTGTTGTTTAAAATTTTCTCAGCGGACATTTTTTTCCATATGTTTTTAAGCAGATGCAGGAGTACAGGGATGCAATCTTACAAACAAGTTGAGTCTGTTGTAAGTCCTCAATCCCAATTTCATAATGGTAATCATGACCAAGAGCAGCAGATGGGTAATCTACAATTTTATTTTTAACACAATGCAATATCTTGGCCTGAATATACTTCTGTCACATATCCCCAGCAATAACAAACATCTGAAACAGTTTCTCGGAATATTCTTCAACAGAGTACACGCAGTCACTTGTTTCAACCAGTTTTCCTCAGTTAACTAAATTTTACAAATGCATTTTTATTGGCCATATTGGCAAAAGCATAGAGAGCATCACATTCTAAGGCAGATTTAACTACTGGTGGCTTCCGTATGTGAAGACAGTCTTTGTATGTGATCTGCCTTGACAGGTGCAATGACACATACCCTGCAATATAATAGAGTATGTTTTGCTTGTAAAATGAGAACTTAATCTTATCATCAAGAAGTGCACACCACTTCTCTACTTTATTTTCTGCAGTACTTTCATCACATTCTACTACATGCTTCCTTGCATGAAAATCATAAACAGGTGGCAAACAACACACATTAAAATTTGAGCAATTCCCATTCATTGCAGTGACACTGTTACCCAAGAGCAACTTCTTCATGGCACATTTGAAATGGTATGCATTTGGATTGTTGTTCCAATCACCTCTGGACCGAATGCAGGAAAAAAAGCCCTATGTGTTCTTGTAACAGTTTATATGTTAGCAAATACTTCAGAGGAGATTCAACACTAAGCATAATTGCCAGAGCTATGTGCCTGACCAATTGCATATTGAAAATTATCCCAAAAGCAAAAGTATTTCTTGCATGGAGCAGCAATGGAACACCAATGATTTTTAAGCTTTTGATATAATTTTCAGTGTCTCTGAATATACCAAGCCAATAAGATTTGTTGTCAAGTCTCAGGGAACTCTTATACCCTTTACCTAATGGATTTCTGGAGTTCAGAATATCAAAAATCCTATCAATATAATAAAAAAATTCTACTGTTGCTTCACTTCCTTTAAGATTTGGATCACCAACCCTCCTCAAAAACTCTATACTATCTGCCACGCTAGAACTCATAGTCTGTGCAGCTAATGAAACATTCATTTTTCTATTTACATAACTTATATGTTGTCCTGATAGTTTGTTGGCAAATGTCATACCTTCTTGTTGTACCTTGTTCAATTGCTCAATGAAATGCCATCGAATAATGCCAGTTGGAGACTAAATAGCAGATACTTCTGCTAGAGCATTTCTGGCTAACTTAATCACACGACAAGTCCAAGATACAATAAACATAGTATTTTTCCACAGGATGAGGAATGTGGCTTTTAAAATCACCCTTGTAAAAGTTTAAAGTACAGCCAAGTGAATGTAAAGTGCTTACATTTACCTTGCAGCCATCACATGTAATACCAAACCCTAATGCCAGAACATGAAGCCTCTCTAAAGCAGATTTTATCAGTGTGGCCCGATTATTTGTCTGTACACCATTGATAAAGAAATATGCAATCGGGCATTTAAATTTGCCTTTAATAGAGACAAGCATGAAAACCAGAGCCTCAGATGCCTCTATTACTTCTTTTGACTGAGGCACTTCCCCACCAAAGTCTAAAAAACCTGTATACAGCTTACTTCCTTGGTCCCAAACTACTTGCTTCCTAATTGCCATACTGTCTACAATTAGACATGAATCACTGAACTGGTCCCTTACAATTGGGTTCAAATCAATGTACTTAAAAACACTTGCCACCCATTTGGAAATCAATGATTTATGGGGCAGAGGCATTAATTTTTTCAGGTATTCATATGCTGCTGGTGAATAAAAGTACACAGCCATTGCAAACATTTTTCACATTAGTCGTGTATCTATTACCCTTTGATGAGAGAGAATTGTTCACTAAATTGCACACTGATTCCACTTGTGTTCCTTCTGATGACTGAGAAAGCTATGTAACTTCTCAGGATGATGCCCCTTCTCCTTCAATGAACTTATGATGTCATCCATGGAAAACACTTTCTTCTCTCTTCTTCGAAGTTTTCCATGGACGCACTTCAGTTTACGTTTTAATTCGTGCACAATGTCTGAGAAAAAATTGCAAGTTTCGGTCACCTTGTCTTCCGTTTCTACTTTCAACTGTATACCACAATCAATTACTGAAGAACCAACTGCAGTCTGAAATAAAGAAATAATTTCGTTCCGCTGGATATATTTCGTAAACCACATCAAATATTGACGAATCGATTCCACAGACCGAACGTGAGGAGAGGGGCTAGTGTAATTGGTTAATACAAACCATAAAAAATGCACGGAAGTATGTTTTTTAACACAAACCTACGTTTTTTTAAATGAAACCCCGTTACTTTTGTTAGCACATCTGTACATATAAACAAATACATAATCAGTGCCGTTTGTTGCATTGTAAAATGTTAATTACAGGGTGTTTAAAAAATGACCGGTATATTTGAAACGGCAATAAAAACTAAACGAGCAGCGACAGAAATACATCGTTTGTTGCAATATGCTTGGGACAACAGTACATTTTCAGGCAGACAAACTTTCGAAATTACAGTAGTTACAATTTTCAACAACAGATGGCGCTGCGGTCTGGGAAACTCCATAGTACGATATTTTCCACATATCCACCATGCGTAGCAATAATATGGCATAGTCTCTGAATGAAATTACCTGAAACCTTTGACACCGTGTCTGGCGGAATGGCTTCACATGCAGATGAGATGTACTGCTTCAGCTGTTCAATTGTTTCTGGATTCTGGCGGTACACCTGGTCTTTCAAGTGTCCCCACAGAAAGAAGTCACAGGGGTTCATGTCTGGCGAATAGGGAGGCCAATCCACGCCGCTTCCTGTATGTTTCGGATAGCCCAAAGCAATCACACGATCATCGAAATATTCATTCAGGAAATTAAAGACGTCGGCCGTGCGATGTGGCCGGGCACCATCTTGCATAAACCACGAGGTGTTCGCAGTGTCGTCTAAGGCAGTTTGTACCGCCACAAATTCACGAAGAATGTACAGATAGCGTGATGCAGTAATCGTTTCGGATCTGAAAAATGGGCCAATGATTCCTTTGGAAGAAATGGCGGCCCAGACCAGTACTTTTGAGGATGCAGGGACGATGGGACTGCAACATGGGGCTTTTCGGTTCCCCATATGCGCCAGTTCTGTTTATTGACGAAGCCGTCCAGCTAAAAATAAGCTTCGTCAGTAAACCAAATGCTGCCCACATGCATATCGCCGTCATCAATCCTGTGCACTATATCGTTAGCAAATGTATCTCGTGCAGCAATGGTAGCGGCGCTGAGGGGTTGCCGCATTTGAATTTTGTATGGATAGAGGTGTAAACTCTGGCGCATGAGACGATACGTGGACGTTGGCGTCATTTGGACCGCAGCTGCAACACGGCGAACGGAAACCCGAGGCCGCTGTTGGATCACCTGCTGCACTAGCTGCACGTTGCCCTCTGTGGCTGCCGTACGCGGTCGCCCTACCTTTCCAGCACGTTCATCCGTCACATTCCCAGTCCGTTGAAATTTTTCAAATAGATCCTTTGTTGTATCGCTTTTCGGTCCTTTGGTTACATTAAACCTCCATTGAAAACTTCGTCTTGTTGCAACAACACTGTGTTCTAGGCGGTGGAATTCCAACACCAGAAAAATCCTCTGTTCTAAGGAATAAACCATGTTGTCTACAGCACACTTGCACGTTGTGAACAGCACACGCTTACAGCAGAGAGACGACGTACAGAATGGCGCACCCACAGACTGCGTTGTCTTCTATATCTTTCACATCACTTGCAGCGCCATCTGTTGTTGAAAATTGTAACTACTGTAATTTCGAAAGTTTGTCCGCCTGAAAATGTACTGTTGTCCCAAGCATATTGCAACAAACGGTGTATTTCTATCGCTGCTCATTTAGTTTTTATTGCCGTTTCAAATATACCAGTCATTTTTGAAACACCCTGTACATCCGGAGATGTTGTAACCTAAAGTTGACGCTTGAGTACCACTCCTCCGCTGTTCGATCGTGTGTGTTGGAGAGCACCAAATTACGTAGGGATCCAAAGGGAACGGTGATGGACCTTAGGTACAGAAGAGACTGGAACAGCACATTACGTCCACATGCTAACACCTTTTTATTGGTCTTTTTCACTGACGCACATGTACAGGGCTATTACAAATGATTGAAGCGATTTCATAAATTCACTGTAGCTCCATTCATTGACATATGATCACGACACACTACAGATACATAGAAAAACTCATAAAGTTTTGTTCAGCTGAAGCCGCACTTCAGGTATCTGCCGCCAGAGCGCTCGAGTGCGCAGTGAGACAAAATGGCGACAGGAGATGAGAAAGTGTATGTCGTGCTTGAAATGCACTCACATCAGTCAGTCATAACAGTGCAACGACACTTCAGGACGAAGTTCAACAAAGATCCACCAACTGCTAACTCCATTTGGCAATGGTATGCGCAGTTTAAAGCTTCTGGATGCCTCTGTAAGGGGAAATCAACGGGTCGGCCTGCAGTGAGCAAAGAAACGGTTGAATGCGTGCGGGCAAGTTTCACGCGTAGCCCGCGGAAGTCGACGAATAAAGCAAGCAGGGAGCTAAACGTACCACAGCCGTCGGTTTGGAAAATCTTACGGAAAAGGCTAAAGCAGAATCCCTACCGTTTACAATTGCTACAAGCCCTGACACCCGATGACAAAGTCAAGCGCTTTGAATTTTCGGCGCGGTTGCAACAGCTCATGGAAGAGGATGCATTCAGTGCGAAACTTGTTTTCAGTGATGAAGCAACATTTTTTCTTAATGGTGAAGTGAACAGACAGAATGTGCGAATCTGGGCGGTAGAGAATCCTCACGCATTCGTGCAGCAAATTCGCAATTCACCAAAAGTTAAAGTGTTTTGTGCAATCTCACGGTTTAAAGTTTATAGCCCCTTTTTCTTCTGTGAAAAAAACGTTACAGGACACGTGTATCTGGACATACTGGAAAATTGGCTCATGCCACAACTGGAGACCGACAGCGCCGACTTCATCTTTCAACAGGATGGTGCTCCTCCACACTTCCATCATGATGTTCGGCATTTCTTAAACAGATCGTAAAACCGATGGATTGGTCGTGGTGGAGATCATGATCAGCAATTCATGTCATGGCCTCCACGCTCTCCCGACTTAACCCCATGTGATTTCTTTCTGTGGGATTATGTGAAAGATTCAGTGTTTAAACCTCCTCTACCAAGAAACGTGCCAGAACTGCGAGCTCGCATCAACGATGCTTTCGAACTCATTGATGGGGACATGCTGCGCCGAGTGTGGGAGGAACTTGATTATCGGCTTGATGTCTGCCGAATCACTAAAGGGGCACATATCGAACATTTGTGAATGCCTAAAAAACTTTTTGAGTTTTTGTATGTGTGTGCAAAGCATTGTGAAAATATCTCAAATAATAAAGTTATTGTAGAGCTGTGAAATCGCTTCAATCATTTGTAATAACCCTGTACATTACCATGAGGAGTGAGGTACATGTACACACGTGGTTTCCGTTTTCAATTACGGAGTGGAATAGAGTGTGTCCCGACATGTCAGGCCAATAGATGTTCAATGTGGGGGCCATCATTTGCTGCACACAATCTCTGGCGTAATGAATGTCGTACACGCTGCAGTACATCCGGTTTAATGTCGCCGCAGGCTGCCACAATACGTTGTTTCATATCCTCTGGGGTTGTAGGCACATCACGGTACACATTCTCCTTTAACGTACCTCACAGAAGGAAGTCCAGAGGTGTAAGATCAGGAGAACGGGCTGGCCGCCTTATGCGTCCTCCAAGTCCTATGGAACGCCCGTCGAACCTGTACCTCACCCCTCATGGTAATGTACATGTGCGTCAGTGAAAAAGACCAATAAAAAGGTGTTAGCATGTGGACGTAATGTGCTGTTCCAGTCTCTTCTGTACCTAAGGTCCATCACCGTTCCCTTTGTATCCCTACGTAATTCGGTGCTCTCCGATACACACGATCGAACAGCAGAGGAGTGGTACTCAAGCGTCAACTTTAGGTTACAATATCTCCGGATGTAATTAACATTTTACAATGCAACAAATGGCACTGATTACGTATTTGTTTATATGTACAGATGTGCTAACAAAAGTAACGGGGTTCCATTTAAAAAAACGTAGGTTTGTGTTAAAAAACATACTTCCGTGCATTTTTTTATGGTTTACACTAGCCCCTCTCCTGACGTTCGGTCTGTGGAATCGATTCGTCAGTATTTGATGTGGTTTACGAAATATATCCAGCGGTAATGTTATGTGACTCAACCTGTATATGAATGAAATAACTCAAGGCTTGATGAAAAAATATTATAAGAAAACTTTGGGGGTGTGAAAACATCATAATAACGTTTTCGACACAATTCGCAGCTTCTGCATTGGATAAATGGGACATGCTTTTTACGGAAGAATTCTCATTGACAACATTCTCCACGCAATCAGTAGCTTCTGCAGGGGGCAAATCGAGCATGGATTCCATGACAGAACGCTAAAAACAAAAATACGAACCTGGATTACAACATTGCTTAGACCTATGTAGCCCATTTGTGTCCGTACGAAATAAATTCACAAAAGTAAAAAGCACACGCATAGCAAGGGAATTAATTAGCTACCTCAAATGGAGAAGCATCGTTGTCACTCAAAACTCAAAATCCTAACAACATGTCGTCGTGGCTGTTTATTTGGTGGCATCAAATGTGTCGGAAAGTCAAAAACTGGTGGCACTGCTTCGGGTTTGAGACGTTTCTTCCACGTTCCAGGGCTCAGTACGTAATCATCTTGTCGGAAATGGATTCTGCAAAGAAAACTGCAAGACGTAGGATTAAAATCTTTCCGCTTCACGGAAGTAATCCACTTCTTTAGCAGCTCTGGGTGCTTTAGAGGAAACCTGTTCAAAAACATCGAATTAGCAAACGCACTAAGTCTTTATTTTTATCGTATTGTATCGGTAGTCCTATTACCTGTGAAATGGTAAGTCACTTTCCTTATTCCATCGCTTCGTACAGTTGAAAGCGGAACAAGAAATTACCATTTCGATATTCTTTATACACCGTAGAGACCGAGAGAAACTTTGTGTCAAATACGAATATGGCGGACAATACAGACGACAGTAACCAGCTGGTAGAGCCATCTATCGGTAGGTCCGGTAGTCGAGCATCCCTCATTTCGCTAGCTTTAGACGCCTGGCACGCAATGCCAACTCCAGAGATATTTATACTCAGCCTTGTAGTGTTTGTGTTTATGTAGAGGAAATGTGCATGCATTGCATAGTTGTTGAATATGAAGGTGAAACGACTTGATGTCCCAGCTCTACGAAAACTGCTTGCGGCCGAAAACAAAGTCGTAATAGATTTATGGAAATGCCTGCCTATTCCGGGACAGTACGTACAAGGTAAGAAATTTGAGATGACGAGAGTTTTCGCAGGGATCTTTAAACTTCAGAAAACTACAAGTTAACTCAAAAATTCATTAGTAGTCTCTTACTATATATTCAATAGGATGACTGACAGATTTAAAGACTTTTTGCTCCTCAGACGCGATCATCCTGCTCAAAGCCCGAGAACATTTCAGTCTACATGTGCGCCAGTAGAATGTGAGAAGTTACAGGACGAACAATAACAAACGTAAACAAGCTAACCTAAAGGCTTTAATGAATTGAAGCAGGTTACTTCATTAGCTTTTGTACATTGATTAGAAACTTTAACGTAGTTCAAAATCAGATTTCCTAACGTTTAATGTCTGCACTGCACACTAGGTTTGATATTTCACAGGGTACAGTAATAACATTATTTATGAATAATGTATAAAAACTTTCCGTTTGTTCACCCGAATATTGCTTATGTTACGCTAGAATCTGATCTTGTATGGGGGCGACAGACAGAACTGTGACACAGCCCATCAAAAACACAGTCCATTGTCTCCTTTACCCTTATGAGCTTTCCGTTTCCAGTTAATCTCAACATAAATTTTGTAGTTAAAGTAAATAATTTGTAGAAGAAATATGAGGTGTATAAGAAGTACACACTATAATCCTTAGAAGTTGGTTTGGGGAAGTCATGACGTTGATCCATTGCAGGTCCTGTGTGGCTGGAAAACAACAAAAAGTATTTCTCACAAGGAAAAAATAATCAGCAGGGAAAGTTACACTTGACTGAAAAGTCTGAGACCTAGTGATGTGGTGCAGCTTGATGAGACCTGTAATCATATTCGTGAGAGTGATATTTTTAATCCCGGTTCTGCCATACGGAGTGAAGTTTTCCACAGCTTGCTTAAATAGTTCATGATGGACACTAGGATAGATCCTTTAAAGGGGCACAGTGTATACCTTTCTCCAGTCTGTGCTTGTGCTCCATCACTAATAACTTCAGTGTTGATGAAATATTAAACACTAATTTTTCTTTTTCATAAAAAAACTGAAACCTATAGTTTAACTGGAAGCTAAAGTCTGAGAAGAGAGACTAAATTCAAGTCGTTTTTTTTCCATCTTTGATGGTGGAAGAAGTTATAAAAAGGCTGTAAAAACAGCAGAGGAAACATTCAGCTACTAAAAATAGAGGCTCCTTGTTGTGCTTGTTTTATTGTCATAAATGACTTGGGTGGACATTTCTGAATCTGCTGTAGTGGACTACCAGTTAAGCTGCTGGAGAAAACACTATGGAACCTAGTTGTGAAAACAAAATAACGCATGGTTGAACGTGTTTACTAACAAAGAGAATTACAGATTTAGGAGTCAGGAAGTATTGAAAACTGTGATGAAGCCATTCACTTAGCGGTATTGTTAACAATCAGTGTGGCCACTATGTCGTTATACAGTGATGCAAATAAGACTACCACTTATGTAGATATCAGGACCCCAGTGGGAATAAGAAGTTTTGAATCAAGAGATTATTCATGTGATTAACACCTTCAAACCTATATTGAAAAGATCTGACCACTGTGGGAAAATGGGAATTTTCAGTGAGGGTTTCATTAATACTTCAGAATACATAGTGCATATCAAAAAAGATTGTCACAGTACATTTGTTGACTTAATCAACTTGCAACCAAACTGGGTATAAAGGAATGGGTCGACAGAAGCGTCCGATCCCACGCGTCGGCTTTGACCCGTGACATAAGGGTGTTGTCGTGTGTGACGTCATGACGGCGCGGAGTTTGGTTTGAGTGTGGTTGTCTCCAGTTCTGTTTTATCAATTATTTACTTTTCTGATCTGTTCGTTCTATCTAGTGAGATTTTTTTTTTTTAAATTTAAAAACACTTATTACTTATTTTAATTATCTGTTTCCTCGAATTTCTGTTTTAGTTTATTATATTTATCTTTGTGATCTGTTCATTCTATCCCGTGAGATTTTTTTTTTAAAAAAGACAAAAAACACTAATCGGCTACTGAAGCATCTTTATCTTCTATGGGTTGCAGGGGTTACGACCCCTGGGGAGGTGGGTGGGTATTCATGCATGGCTGTCTTCACTTACACGTTGTAGCTACGCAAGGCGTCTAAATTTGTTTATATTTAGTTTGCCCCCCACCCAAAACACCCCATTTCCCGCGCTTGTCCCGTTAGTGTCATTAGGCTTCTTGTGGAAAGTGTGTGTGTTTGTTTTTGTTTCCGCCATATTTGTGACGTCATGGGTCAAAGCGGACGGGTGGGATCAGACGCTTCCGTATTTCCAAAGGAATATTCAATACAAGATGTTGGCTTTAACCTATGACATAGGAAACATACAACAAATGCCATAAATAATATCTACATCTACATCTTTATTTGGCAGACCTCCATATGGTGCTTTGAAGAGAGTAGCTAGCACCACTACTAGCCATTTCCGTTACGGTTCCACTCACAAATAGAGTGAGGGAAAAATAACTGTATAAGAACCTCTGTACGAGCCCCTAAGTTCTCATATCTTATCTTCATGGTTCTTAACATGAAATGTTCATTGATAGCAGTATAAACATTCTGCAGTCAGCCTCAAATGCATGTTCTCTAAATTTGTGCAATAAAGTAGTGCCTTGCAGAAAGATCCTGCCAGGAATTTCCCTTCAAAGTTCACAAAGCATCTTCATAATGCTTGCATGCTAATTGAACCTACCGGTAAAAATCAAGCAGTACAACTCTGAATTGCTTCGATGTCTTCCTTTTATTAGACTTAGTGGGAATCCCAAATATTGAACAGTACTAAGAATGGGTCGCACTAGTATTTTATATGCTGCATCCATTATGGATGAGCTACACACTCCCAAAATTCTTCTAACAAGAGAAGGATGAACCTTTCCCTACTAGCAACCTGATGTGCTATTTCCAGCTCATATTGGTTTGCAACGTTATGCCTAGATATTTAATCAAAGTACCTGCATCAAGCTGCACCCTACTAATGCTGTATTTAAATTGTACGGGACTGTTTCTTCTGCTCATATTGTTAACTTACATTTTTCTAGATTTAGAGCAAGCTGCCTTTCATTAAACCTAGAAATTTTGTCGAAGTCATTTTGTATATTTCTAGTCACTTGATGACGGCATCTTTGTGTACGCCACAGTGTCATCAGTAAACAGCTGCAAATTGCTTTGCACCCTGTCAGTAAGGTCATTTATGTACGTAGAGAATAAAATCAGACGTATCCCACTTCTCTGGAGCACGTTGACAATACCCGTGTCTCTGGTGAATATTTGCCGTTGACAACTACTTACTTGGTTCTATTACTTAAAAAGACTTCGAGCCATTCACATATCTAGGAACCTAAACAATATTTTTGGACCTTTGTCTACATTCTGCAGTGGGGTCCATGTCAAATACTATCCAGAATTCTGGAAATTTGGAATCTCCCTGTTTCCCTCCATCCATGATTTGTAGTATTATAATCAAACTTGTAGTGTGTTCAAGAATTATGCTGCACACCGATGTTGAGGAAATTGTTCTGTAATTATGTGAGTCAATTCTTTTACCTTTATTATCTAAAGGAGTCTCCTGTGCTATTTTCCATTAACGTGGACTTTTCACTGGGTGAGAGATTCATGGAAAAATGCGGGCTAAGTAAGGGGCCAATGTCACAAAGTTTGGAGTGGCTACAATGTGATAAGTAATGATTTTTTGAAACGGTTCAAGCTGCAGATCAGTCTGTCACAACAACCAGTTTTTTTAGTTTTACGTTTGTTATCTTTGCCGGCAAACAACAAAATTGTGAATATATGCTCTAAAATGGGATGTCACAGCAACCATTATACGTCTATATCATAGTATCAGTGCATGTCGTAGTACATCAGTCCCCTTTTGTTTGGGCTTCTGTCACAGTCTGTACAAGACTACTGTGTAATGATGGTAGACTTTGCAGAGAACACTTCTGTTGCCCAGGCTGTTCATTTATTTATTTGCATTTTCTTTCAATGGAGCCATCATCTGCATGTACATCTATCCTCTGCAAACCACTGAGAGACGCGTGGCAGAGGGGATGTCCCATTGTGCTAGTTATTATGGTTTCCTCATGTTCCATTCACGTATGGAGTGTGGGAAGGATGATTATTTGAATGCCTCTGTGCATGTAATAATTATTCTAACCTTATCTTTACAATCTTATCATTTCATTTCATATCCCTAGAAAGTGTTGCACCCAATTATTTGTACGCATTGCCAATTCCAACAGTGACCAATTGATATTATAGTCATACGATAGTACATTCTTTTGTTGTATGAAGTGCACAGTTTTACATTGAAGTGCCAAAGAAACTGGTATAGGCATGCATATTCAAATATGGAGGTATGTAAACAGGCGGAATACAGCAGTGCAGTCGGCAACACCTGTATAAGACAACAAATGTCTGGTGCAGTTGTTAAATTGGTTACTGCTGCTACAGTGGCAAGTTATCAAGATGTGAGTGAGTTTGAATGTGGTGTTATAGTCAGTGCACGAGCGAAGGGACACAGAATTTCTGAAGTAGTGATGAAGCGGAGATTTCCTGTATGACCATTTCACAAGTGTACCGTGAATATCAGGAATCCAGTAAAACATCGCTGCAGCTAGAAAAAGATCCTGCAAGAACGGGACCAGTGATGACTGAAGAGAATTGTTCAATATTACAGAAATGCAACACTTCTGCAAATTGCTGCAGATTTCAATGCTGGGCCCTTAATAAGTGTCAGTGTGTAAACCATTCAATGACACAACATCGCTATGGGCTTACAGAGCCGAAGGCCCACTGGTGTACCCTTGATGACTGCATGACACAAAGCTTTATGCCTCGCCTGAGCCTGTCAACACCGACATTCTCCCCCCTTCCCAAGTGGGCTCACCACTCTTTGGCGGGTTCGTGCTTGGCTACCATGGGGCCCCAACCTTTGCAGCATTTTTTCCCTTCTGTGCTGCATGTCTATCCTCTTGCTACGCTTTTCCCCTCACTTGGGGAACATGTCTGGGACGTTACTGAGAATGTTCTGCATTGTCTGTCGCTGACATAAGAACAGTCTCACTTTTGTTTTTCGCTCCCTTTTCCTTTCTTTGTTTACCTTCTCCTCTTATTTCTCCACTTCTCAGTTTGAGGTTCCTCTTTTTCTTCTTCCTCTCTGTGCGCTCCTGAAAGCCGGCTCAATTGTCTGGTGTGTAACAGGTGACTGGGCAACGCATGATTCCGAGCCCCAGGTTGACAGATAGGGTTTGCACGTACTCCAGGTACAGGCCAGACCCATGGATGGATGATTGCCAGAGCTGCAACCTTCTAAATTACCGATTGGTCCCTCTGTCAGGTGTTCGGGAGGTGTGACATGAGGTGTGAACAGTCACGTAAGGTGGGTGTGCGCTGTTGTGAAGGGGCCCCGCAGTTGGAAGGAGTGTGCCATCAGAGGCAGTGGCAATCATGTGGGATTTTCTCGCAATGAGTTAATCATCTTCCCAATCAACATCTACAAAACGTAAATGTAATGAGGCTAATGATTCAAAGACCCTTCCCACCACACCACGGTTCCTCATGGTCTCACATACTGAAGACGGTCAGTCCTTCGCCACGGTAAATCCATTTGTTATTTAGAAAGGTGTTGATGCAATTGCCAGCCCTGTGAAATCCTTCTCTTTTTTATGGAATGGTACTTTGCTTTTGGAGACTACTTCTGGTTCTCAAGCACAAGAACTGCTTGCTCCCTCGCTTCTCCATGACTACCCTGTTCGTGTCGAGGCCCATAGAACTTTGAATTCTCCCCTTCGTGTAATTTACACCAGGCTGCTCAACAGTCCAACAGAGGCCGGAATCCAATCTTACCTCTCTGATCAGGGCATGATAGCCATCCATCATGTAATGCAAAAGGGTAAATCCCCCTTAGTGGCTAGGATATTATGTGCTGCTACCAGTGTCATCGTTTCAACCACACTAGAACATCTTGTCGACACCCAGCCAAATGTGTCATCTGTTGTACGGATGCGCACAAGGGCAGTTGTCCCCCTCCTTCTCCCTTCTGTATCAACTGCAATGGCGGCCATGACGTCTCCTCTTGAGATTGTCCCGTGTATCTTGATGAGTGGGCTGTCCAGAAGATCCAGGTAAATGAAAAAGTTCCTTACCCAGTAGCTTGCTGGCTAGTCGCAAATCCTGCATTCTCCCATCTGGCACCTATAGTTCTCTCTCCATGAAGGACATGGCCACGCAGACGTGCATCCTCCAATTCAGCTCTGAGGTTGTGAAACTGCCCAGTATCAAGGTACCATCACCATCAGAATGTCCAGCTGTGCAACAAGCCGTCAAACTCTTGCCTCAAGGGGCAAAGCTACCTGTAGGCTGGATAGGACAGGAGTAGTATTCCCATGAAGACTTTCTCTGTCCCTCCGGCCAAACAACACCCGAATATTCCTCCAACCAGAAAGGCTCAAATTTGTCCACCAAAGGCAAACGGTCTTCTCCTTCACCAACTCGAAGATTGTCTTCAACGGTGTTGCCACGTGATAACCTTAGCCCGGCCAGCCTCTGTGTCACCAGATCACACCACGAACCATTTCTCAGTGTTGGACACCATGGAGTAGGATCCTCCTCCTGTGCCCTGTAGTAGTGACTCTTCACCAGCTGTCACTCAGCACTTGCTTTTAGTTTCACAGCGTCCACTTGTACTCTGCCTTCAGAGAACGAAATTGCTCCCTCATGACCACTTTGAGCTTTCACATTTCCTAAAGATTTGTTTTGACCTTATGGCCTATAGGCCTGCGACACCTGCTGGAGAACTGGTATCCGTACTCTGTACATGTGAGTCTTCTGTGACCATCAGCCCTGTTTCCTTCAGCCATTTTTAAAAAACCGCATTTTCAAGGTGCGTGTGAGTTCTGCCTTGTCGGCACCTTTATCCAGGAAAACAGTGTGCCTCAGGGTTCTGTTCTGAGCGTCGTCCTCTTTGCTATTGCCATTAACCCTATACTGGCCTGTCCCCCGCCGAGCATCTTCGGCTCCATTTTTCTTGATTATTTTTCCATCTATTGCATTTCTCTATGGACCTGTCTCATTGAGTGGCGTCTTCAGTGATGTCTTGATTGTCTTTACTCCTAGAGCATCGACAATGGCTTTCGCTTTTCCACTGACAAAACTTTCTATAAATTTCTAGTGATGCAATTGGTTTCTCCCACCACCTTTGCATCTTGAGCCTTTTGCCCGTCCATTCGTAAAGCTACGAAATTCCAGGGGACCATGATTGATAGGAAACTCTCTTCGTCCTCCCATGCGTCTTTTCTGGCAGCCTGCTGTACACGGTTCCTCAATGTCCTACATGTCCTCAATGGTACTTCCTGAGATTCCAGTCGAACCACCCTATTCCGTTTGTTACTGGCCCCTTGTCCTTTCGAAACTCGACTATAGGTGCTTTGTTTATGCTTCTGCATGTCCATCCATCTTACGCCATCTCAACACTATCCACCATCAAGGCATCCGTTTGGTCACGGGCACCTTTTACAGTAGCCCGGTTGAGATTCTGTTTGCTGAAACTGCTGAACTGTCACTGTCCTACTGCCGTGACTTTCTTCTCAGCAGGTATGCATGCCGTTTGTCTGCCATGCGTGGCCACCCATCCTATGCCTCCTATTTAGATGATTCCTTTGATTGCCATTATGGGGCACATCCATCTTCACTGTTATCTCTTGGAGTCTGCTTTCGTCACTTTCTACGGTGGCTTAACTTCACACTACCTGCACCTTTCCGGTGAGTGAGAACTCTTCGCCACCTTGGCTTTGTGTAGCAGCCCATGTTAACCTTGGCCTTCATTCGCTTCCTAAGGACGCTACTCCATCCTCGGTCTATCACCTTCAGTTTCACGACCTTCACATGGAACTTCATGATAGTACCTTTGTATACACTGATGGCTCTCGGCCTGACCGTGGGGTCAGGTGTGCCTTCGTCATTGGCACCCGTGTCTTTCGATATCGGCTTCTGGAACACTACTCAGTATTTACAGCTGAGGTCTTCGCCCTGTATCAGGCCATGGAGTACACCCAGCGACACAGTGTTTTAGATTGTATCCTTTGCTCAGACTCACTCAGTGCCCTTCAGAGTCTGTGTTAACTGCACACCACCCATCCCTTAGTGCAGTGGGTTCAGGAAAACTGTCCCTTGCTCACTCTTGGTGCAGCCAGTGTGATGTTTCTGTGGGTTCCTGGTCATGTCGGTCTGCCAGGAAATGAGGCTGCTGATGCTGTTGCCACGGCTGCAGTCCTCATCGGCAAGTTTCTATATTCCCTCCGATGATCTCCGTGTTGCCATCTGTCAGGAGGTGGTGTCCCTTTGGCATTGTCCTTGCTTGATGGGAATAAGTTCCGGCTTATTAAGTCTGTTCCAGTGTCTTGGATGACCACCTCTCGGCCGTCCTGCCGGGAAGAGGTCATTTTAAGTAGGTTGCCTATTGGGCAATGCCTTTTTAGCAAGTGGTGCTACCCCACCACTTTGATTGTGCCCAAGTTTTAACTGCCCGCCACTTCCTGATGGACTGCCCAGTTTTTAACCGTTTACATTCCCGCTTTGGTTTGCCATCTGAGTTCTCGGCCCTTTTAACAAATGACGTGCGGGCTGTTGACCACGTTTTACTTATTATCGGCCAAAGGAATGTGATGAAAGCAATTTAATTTTTAATTCTGGACCTCTGTTTCTGTATGGTGTCTTTTTTTTAGCCCTTTTCCATGTGCCTGTTTTTAGCCGTCTTCTATTATGTTCATTGGGACTGACCTATAGTTGTTTTTTAACTCATCTCTTATAGGTTTGACTTGGCTGCGTATGACCCCAGTTGGTTTTTGCACCCTAAAGCAAAGCAAAACCAAACCAAACCACAAACTGACATTGGACTGTTGATGACTGGAAACATGTTGCCTGGTTGGACGAGTCTCATTTCAAATTGTATCGAGCAGATAGATGTGTACGGGTGTGGACACAACCTTATGAATCCATGGACCCTGTGTGTCAGCAGCGGACTGTTCAAGCTGGTGGAAGTTCTGTAATGGTGTGGGGCGTGTGCAGTTGGAGTGATACGGGACTCCTGATACATCTAGATACAACTCTCACAGGCAACACATACGTAAACTTCCTGTCTGATCACCTGCATCCATTTATGTCCATTGTGCATTCCAATGGACTTGGACAATTTCAGCAGGACAATGCGACACCCCGCATCCAGAATTGCTACAAAGTGGCTCCAGGAACACTCTTCTGAGTTTAAACACTTCTGCTGCCACAAAACTCCCCAGACGTGAACATTATTGAGCATATCTGGGATGCCTTGCAACATTGTGTTCAGAAGATATCTCCACCCCCTCATACTCTTATGGATTTATGGACAACCGTGCAGGATTTATGGTGTCAGTTCCCTCCAGCACTACTTCAGACATTAATCGAGTCCATGGCATGTCGTGCTCTGGCTCTTCTGTGTGTTGGTGGAGGTAGGTGTACCAGTTTCTTTGGCTCTTCAGTGTACATTTCAAAACATTTAAACCAAGTTGCCAATCTCTGCACCACTTTGAAATGTTATCAAGATTTGACTGAATATTTATGCAGCTTCTTTCAGATATTACTTAACTATAGACAACTACATCATCTGCAGAAAGTCTGAGGTTACTGTTAATATTGTCTGCAAGGTCATCAACATACAGCATGAACAGCAAGGGTCCCAACACAATTTCCTGGGGCACACCCAAAGTTATTTCTACATCTCATGATGACTGTTCATCCAGGATGACATGCTGTGTCCTCCCTAACAAAAAGTCCTCAATCCAATCACAAATTTCACTTGAGGTACAGTGTAATAGAACTTTTGACAGTAAACATAGGTGTGGTGCTGAATCAAATGCTTTTTGAAAATCAAGAAATACATCTATCTGACTGCCTTCATCCAAAGCTTACAGTATGACATGCGAGAAAAGTAGAAGTTGGATTTTGCATGATTGTTGTTATCAGAATCCATGCTGGTTGGCATGGAAGAGGTCATTCCGTTCAAGATACCTCACTTTGTTTGAGCTCAGAATATGTTCCAAGATACTACAACAAATCGATGTCAAGGATATTGTATGGTATTTCTGTGGATCACTTTGATACTATTCATGTAGACCAGTGTTACCTGTGCCTTCTTCCAGCTACTGGGCACAGTTTTTTGTTCGAGGGTTCTATGATAGATTATAATTAGAAGAGGGGCTAACTCAGCCACAAATTCAGTATAGAATCTGATAGGGATTTCATCAGCCCCAGGAATTTTGTTCAGTTTTAATGATTTCAGCTGTTTCTTGACACCACTGAACCTAATACTTATGTCATTCATCTTTTCAGTGGTACAAGCATTAAATTGGGAAATTCTCCTCGGTTTTCCCTTGTAAAGAAACATTTGAAAATGAAGTTAACAGTTTCAGATTTTGATTTGCTGTCCTGAATTTCAGTTTCTGTCTTGTTCACTAGGGACTGCACACTAACTTTGGTGTCACTGACAGCCTTTACATATGACCAGAATTGTGGTTGGTTTTCATGAAATTTCATTTGACAGTACTCTGCTACGATAGTTGAAGGCATCACGAATTTCTCTCTTAATAGCCAAAAATCAAACAATGGTAAAACCAAGAGGAATCTGCTGGCTGTCGGATAATTCCATCTCCAAACATAGCCACAGTGATCCCATTCCAGAAATCCAGCAAGACTGGAGAGTCAGTACTCAAATCCTTAGGCCCATCCCAGAATCTCTCCCCAGATTCCATCTCTCTGCACACCCCTACCACTGCCCGCACTCCTACATTCTACATGCTTCCTAAAGTCCATAAACCTAACCACCCAGGATGCTCCATTGTGGCCATTTACTGTACCCGCACTGAGAGAATCTTTGCTGTCGGAGACCAAAACCTTCAACCTATTACCCAGAACCTACCCTTCTATATAAAGGATACCAATCATTTCCTCCACAGACTGTCCACAGTTCCTGTCCCTTTGCCACACGGTGTCCTGCTCGTCACTATTGATGCCACCTACCTGTATACTAACATTCCTAATGGCGTTGGTCCTACAGTTATTGAACACTACTTTTCCCAATTCCCAACTGATTCCAAAAGAACAACCTCCTTCCTAGTCACCATGACCATATCATCACCCACAATTACTTCTCCTTCGAAAGCATTACCTACAAACAAATCCGTAGTACGGCTATGGGCACTCGTGTGGAAGCATTACCTACAAACAAATCCGTAGTACGGCTATGGGCACTCGTGTAGCACCATCCTATGCCAACCTATTCATGGGCCGTCTAGAGGAATCTTCCTGAAAACCCAGAATCCTAAACCCTTCACCTGGTTTAGATTCACTGATGACACCTTTGCTATCTGGATCGAAGGTGAGGACACTATCCACATTCCTCTAGGATGTCAACAACTTCTCCCCATTTGTTTCACTTGTTCCTACCCAACCCAACAAGCCACCTTCCTAGATGTTGACCTCCACCTCAAATATGGCTGCATCAGTACCTCTGTCCATATCAAACCTACTAACCACCAGCAATACCTCCACTTTGACAACTGCTACCCATTCCATACCAAAAAGTCCCTTCCTAAAGCCTTCACTGACCGTAACTATCCTCCCAACCTTGTGCAAAAAACAAGGCTCCCGTGCCTTATCCTTCCAGTCTCCGAACACCTCCCAGTCTCACGGTCCGGCCACAGAGGAGCATTCCCCTCATAACTCAGTACCACCCAGGACTAGAGCAGCTGAATTACATTCTCTTCCAGGGTTTTGATTACCTCTTGTCGTGCCCTGAAATGAGAAATGTCCTACCCACTATCCTTCCCACCCCTCCTACTGTGGTATTCCGCCGTCCACCGAACCTACACAATATACTCGTCCATCCTTACACAACCACTGCTCCCAATCCCTTACCTCAGGGCTCATTTGCACTCCGTTTTATGATCAGATTACATGTACTTTTCATTTCAATCGATCCATAGTAAAGAGATCCTCTGGGATGTGGGTCATATCATAAAACAAGAATATCCAATAAATGTTTACAAAATAAGACAATGGAAAATCCAGGATGGAATGTAACAAATTTACGGTAAAGCTATGGGCACCCACATGGTACCATTCTATGCTAACCTATTCATGGGCCATCTAGAGGAATCCTTCTTAATAACCCAGAATCCTAAGCCCCTCACCTGGTTCAGATTCATTGATCACATCTTTGCTATCTGGATTGAAGTAGAGGACACCTTATTTACATTCCTCCAGAACCTCAATAACTTCTCCCCCATTTGCTTCACCTCGTCCTACTCAACCCAACAAGCCACATTCCTAGATGTTGACCTCCACCTCAGAGATGGCTACATCAGTACCTCCATCCATATCAAACCTACTAACCACCAGCAATACCTCCACTTTGACAGCTGCCACCCATTCCATACCAAGAAGTCCCTTCCGTACAGCCTAGCCACCCATGTTCATCGCATTTGCAGTGACAAGCAGTCCTCTAAATATACCGAGGGTCTCACTGAAGCCTTCACTGACCATAATTATCCTCCCATCCTTGTACAAAAACAAATCTCCCGTGCCTTATCTTTCCAGTCTCCTACCACCTCCTAAAGTCCCACAGTCCGGCCACAGAGGAGCATTCCCCTCGTAACTCGGTGCCATCCGAGACTTGAGCAGCTGAATTACATTCTCCGCCAGGCTTTTGATTACCTCTTGTCGTGCCCTGAAATGAGAAATGTCCTACCCACTATCCTTCCCACCCCTCCCACAGTGGTATTCTGCCGTTCATCAAACTCACACAATATACTTGTCTATCCTTACACAACACCTGCTCCCAAATCCCTTACCTCATGGCTCCTACCCCTGTAATAGACCTAGTTACAAGACCTGTCCCATACATCCTCTCACTACCACCACCTACTCCAGCCTGGTCACTAACATTATCTATCCCATCAAAGGCAGGGCTACCTGTGAAACCAGGCATGTGATATACAAGCTAAGCTGCAGCCGCTGTGCTGCATTCTGTGTAGGCATGACAACCAACAAGCTGTCTGTCCACAGGAATGGCCACCGCCAAACTGCGGTCAAGAAACAAGTGGACCACCCTGTCGCTAAACATGCTGCCAAACATATCATTCATTTCAACGACCCGAACCCACACAATATACTCATCCATCCTTACACAACACCTGCTCCCAATCCCTTAACTTACGGATCCTTCCCACCAACACCAGCTTTTCTGAATTGTGCAAGTGGGAACTTTCCCTGCAATACATCCTATGTTCCTGTAACCCTTCTGGCATCAACCTTTGTTAATCATTGTCCTTACCCATCCAGCCCCTTCCCTGTTCTCATTCCAGTGGTACATAGCCATCATTCCACCATTACACCCAGACTTTTTATTTTGCTCCTTTTCTGCTACTTCCTCCCCTCCCCTCCCCTCCTCCCCACCTCTCCCTTGCCCTCTGTCTAACCTGCAGTGCTTCACTGCCCGCCATCCCCACCATACTATCCCTCCCCCTCCCCGCCCTAGCCTCCTCGTTACCCCTACCCAGTCACCACTCCCATCATGCACTGGTGCTGCTGCTCGCAGTGTGGTTACAGTTGCCTGAGACTGCAGTCATGTGTGCGCACGTGCTCCTGTGTGCGTGTGTGTGTGTGGGGGGGGGGGGGGGGGTCTATTGTTGATGAATGTGTTAATGGCCGAAAGTTTTAATTGTGAGAGTCTTTTTGTTGTGCCTATCTGCGACTCAGCATCTCCGCTATATAGTGCGAGCAACTTTCATTTTCATGATACTGTCTCTTAATAGCCAAATGCATTTCATTCAGCATCTCTCTATCTATATCCATACACTCTGTTTTATACATGTTATGCTGTAATCTCCATTCTGTCGGAAGTTTCTTAACATTGACTGTCTACCATGCAGGTTTCCTCCCATTGTGAACTGTTCTACTCAGTATATATCAATCCAGTGCATGCTCAACTATTCTTTTAAACTTCAGCCGTTAGTTCCTTGACATGAAAGATTCAAGTTCCTCATTGAGATATGATAATACTGATTCTTTTAAATCCAGTTTACTAAACATATATACCTTTACGCTTGTTTTAGTTGTCCTTTGTGTTAATAATTGTTTCACAACCTCACCATGGGCACTGATTCCAGTTTCAACGTGGGCATAATCAAAGAGGTCAGTGCTATTTGGTGCCATTAGATCCAGTGTATTTCCATCATGAGTGGGGTTCTGAACTATCTGGTCTAGGTAGTTTTCAGAGAAGGCATTAATAATGTTTCACAGGATGTCTTATCATGCCCACCACTAAGAAAAGGTAATTTTTCCAATTAATCATTGGTTTATTAAAGTTTCCATTGGTGATTGCAATATGATTGTGGAACTCACGTACAAGTGAACTGAAGTTTTTTCTGAAGTTTTTAGTTGCATCAAGAGATGAGTCTGGTGGTCGATAGAAGGATCCAATTACCATTTTATGCACACCCCTGATACTCAAGTCTTGCCCAAACAATCTCACATGCAGCTTCAGTTTGAGTGTTTATTTTCTACTGCAACAAATACACCATCTCCATTTCCATTTGCCTATCCTTTCTATATACACTTAAATTTTCCCCAAAAATCTCACTGCTATCAATGTAAGGTTTCAACCGGCTTTCTGCACCTAGTATTAAGTGGGACTTCACTGGTTTTCATGAGCACTTCAAACTCTGGCACTTTGTTGCAAATGCTTTGACAGTTAACCATTGGCCTTTTAACTATCTGAACTGTGGGAGACATTTCTGTTGATCTTACACTGATACTTCTCAGTTTCCTACAGCTATCATAATCTGGATTTGATGAAGAGACACTTAATCTAAAAAGCCCTTGTTTGCACCCCACACACTATCAGCTGCCTGAGTAGCAGCCTATGACATGTAGTGTATATCTGACCCATTTAGGGGGACCCCACAGTCCTCATCCCTGTCACGTAAGTCCAAGAAGTTGCAGCCTAGCTTGTCGCGAACTTTCAAGGCCCCTGGTTCAGTCCTTCCATTTGACTTAAAGAACAAAAGGGCCACAATCGTTTCTGGAAACAACGCTGCAAATTGTGAGCTTTGTTGAAACTCCATGCACAGAGGTGGTCTTTAACCTCCTCTGCCAGTCACTGGAATGATCCAGGTATTACCATGGAGCCCAGATGATGGGCATCATATGTTTTAACATGCACCGCAGTCTGCAGTTGGTTGCACCTTGTTCCCTCAGTGGCTGCTGGAATAACCTCTTCACAACAATTGAACGAGGCCCCCGGGCATACACACTGAATGCACCTGGTGTCCTTCACCTTCCCTTGCTGCCATTTCCCTAAGGTGCACCATCATTTGCCATACATTTGAACTGCTGACAATTAATAGACCTCTACCCTTTTCCGTTTGCTTCCTCTTGACACTGGACAACACAGGTTTCCCCAAAACAGGTGAAGTGAGACCCACTGGCTCAGTTTCAGTGAAAGACAGCATCTCAAACTTGTTTGTTAGGGCGATAAGTACACCAGCCTGAGTCCTCTATGGTCCCCATCCTCCCCTTACAAACACTGAGATCTACCATTGACATGCCACTCACAGTCAATTGATTGTTTAATGACATATCCTGTACTTTCCACAGAGGAGACAGGTTCCACAGGAAAGTGCCTCTGGTGCCGGTGTCACAGATACATGACTCTCAGGAGTTCTTCCAACACACTGATTCACAACAGCTGCCAATCATTTGACAGTAGTTAGGGTGATTTCCAGCTGCTTACAAATGTCAACCACCCCATCCCTGGTTCAAGAACAGCAGTCACAGTGGGGTTGCATTTTGGCTGGTGCAATTTATCATAGGACAGTGAAAAAATAACTTTAAATGAAGCCTGCTGATTATCTTTTAATCTTTTTCAAACATAAAAAAATAGTATGACAATAATTGTACTTAGAAAATGTGTTATATACTGCAATTGTTGCGTCTCTAGTTATCGCTTTACAGCTGATATGCTACTGATTCATATTAGAATTAAAAATTAAATATAAACAATTTTCTGTCAGGAAAGATTTTCTTAGAGAATTTCATAGTATGTTAAACCAAATCAAACCATTAATACAAGGGCTTCTGCCTCTCAGTTTTAATGCTGTTGTTTTCTGGAAATTGGAAATAGTTAAATTTTGTCCTGGTCTTGTGGTCATGTACATCACTGCACTTCATAAATTTGGTTGGTTGTTTCATAAAAAAGTAACAAATTTAAATACATATAAAGAATATGTTAGTAGGTATTTGTGCTGCACGAACAATTGACAACAGGAATCTCTATCTCGTGGATAAGTCTTGTTGCTCTTTTCTGTAACAGCTATATTCTTTTGAAATGGACATCAGTTTTGCAGTTCTATAGTTTGCCTCACAATTAACAAAGGGGTAAATTCTTCAGTATTATACTATTCTCACATTTGTCTAGAAACATATTTGAAAGCTGGTTAAAGAGATATAAGGAACTTCTGATTTTTGCCACATACAAAATAAATGTGGTTTGTTCCCACACTTCTGTTGCTGAGATTTTACATACATTATTCACATGAACATCTTTCGCGAGCAATAGCTATGTTGGTGTGCAACCCTTTGTCTGTCTTGGACAGTGTATAACCAATTGCACTATTTGAGATTGTGAAAAACACTACTTTCAAATGAACATAATCCAACAGCTTACCTCTCTAGAAACCCAACCTCTTATAAAAATGTCTGGTGTTGTAACCACTGCATGAGCTTGCTGTGTCTCTGCCAAAAATCACCTGAACCACAAGGAATATATACACCTCAAAAACAACAACTTCAAGATGTGCTGCATGTTGATGAGGTGATTAGGTGTTAAGGTAAAACAGTCTGAAGCTGGCAGCCTCTGGTGCATCTGCCCCCCACCCCACCCCACCCCACCCCAGCAGGTCCGGGGGTAAGAATAGGCCCGAGGTATTCCTGCATGTCGTAAGATGTGACTAAAAGGAGTCTCACACGTTTCGGCCTTTATGTGATGGTCCCCTGTAGGGTTTGACCTCCATTTTTCAAAATTTTCCCAAACATTGAGCCAATTGGGGAAGGGTGCCTTACATTGTGCATCGTGCATTGAGATTTTTAGCCCACTTTCTCCTCATTGCATTGCAGTCTTGCCCATTCTCCATCTCTTGGGCTTGGACACCTACCTGGGTGCGTTTTCCACCATGCACTATTCAGTGTCACTTTCTGTGTCCAGGATGACCATTGACTTCTTTGTACCTCATATCCAGCACAGTAGCCAGTCCTTTATGGTGGGGCTGCCATGTACCCTGTTGGTTGTAGCCCCCTGACAACACAGTGATCGCTCTGCTGATGCCTGCGCCATTAACTCCCCACATATGCCAAGGAGTAGATGCCTCTCACCCTGGGACATCGGGACTCCCAGCAATGGCCATCCTGCTAGGTGGCCTTTGCTGCGGCTGGGTGGGGCCCTTGGAGAGGGCTCCTGGTCATTGTGGGTGGCATCAGGGCAGATGACAGTGCCAGCAGTCTCTAAGCAGGCAAAATTTGACTTTAATGCTAAGAAATATGACCCCAAGTTGTTCCCCTCTCTGGCCACACCATGGGAGGAATGTTAGGCTAAGGATGGTAATGAAGCTTATTCGCCCCGGTACCTGGTATTTACGAGAGTTGATGGGGAATGTTTCATGTCCATGAAGCCTCTTTTTTTTGTGGAGCATTTGGAGAACAAATTTGGGGAGGTGGAGGGCTCGTCCAAAATGCGCTCTGGGTCAGTTTTGATAAAAACAGCATCCTCTGCCCAGTCACGGACATTACTCACTTGTGGCAAGTTGGGGGATGTTTCTGTCACCAGCATGCCCCATAAGAGCTTAAATATGGTCCAGAGTGTTATATTCCGCAGGGACCTACTTTTGCAGTCTGACAATGAGCTGCACGCCAATTTAGAGCGGCGAGGTGTTCATTTCGTCTGGTGCGTCCTTCAGGGTCCATGGGGTAACCAGGTTGCCACTGATGCCTTCATCATGGCCCTCTAGGGTGACACATTGCCTGAGAAGGTCAAGGCATTTATCCCTCTCCCGATGCGGTGCTTTAAGTGCTGTACTTACAGCCCCACATGTCAAGATTGTGGATGTCCACCGCATCCCAATACTCCATGCGCCCCACCTCCCATCTGTGTCAACTGCAGAGAGCATCATTCACCTTGCTCACCAGTCTGCAGGATTGTACAGAAAGAGAGGAAAATTATGGAATATAAGACCCTGGACCGACTGACCAACACTGAGGCTAGGAGGAAATTTGAGTGCCTACAACCTGTGGCTATGACCTCCTCATATGCTGCTGCTACGAGAACAGTTCTCACCCCATCAGTTCCTCAAATTCCTGTTGGCTCTCAGAACCGAGAGACTACACCTGCTCCCTTGATGGTGGGGGGCACTTCCCTTCGTGTGGCTCCCGCACCACCTACTTTGGGAGAAACACCTCCCCAACCATTGGGGATTTCAGTCCCCACTTCTGAGCTAGAGAAGCATAAGACTTCTTTGGCTCCTCTCGCTAGGAAGGGGTCCCTTGGGTCACTCACTTCCCAGGTTTCTGCTAGTGGAAAAGATGATACCTGTAAGCGGCTGAAGAGCCAAATAGCAGCTGTTCGTAGGGCTTCATGCTCACCCTCAGTCCCGGAGACTGATTCAGTGAAGGCCTCTCAGCCAGGGAAACCCAAGGAACAGTGCGAGAAATCGAATAAGTAGGCCCCTAAGAACAAGGGACTTGTGGCACCCACACCACCGCTATCTACAAGTTCTGTGTCTGAGGACGGGGTGGAGATTCTGGCGTCCGCTGAGGACCTAGATCTTGCCGGACCTTCAGACACAGTGGATATAGACTGCTCAAGCAAAAAGTCGGCGGCAGTAGGTGACCTTGAGGTGTAAAGTGCCTCATTGAATGTTCCATGCCTTCCCAGTCTCACGATGATGTCATCGTCCAGTGGAATTGCGGCAGTTTTTTCCACTGCCTGGCTGAGCTATGGCAACTGTTAAGCTTTACACCTGCTTTCTGCATTGCCCTCCAGGAAACCTGGTTCCTGTCAATGCAAACCCCTGCCCTCTGCGGCTATAAGGGATATTACAGGAACCATAGTAAATATAATCGAGAGTCAGGTGGAGTTTGCGTTTAGGTCCTAAACTCAGTCTGTAGTGAACCTGTGCCCCTTCAAACCTCTCTTGAAGCTGTGGCTGTCAGAATATGGATGGTGCAGGAAATAACTGTTTGCAATTTATATCTTCCTCCAGATGGTGCAGTATCCCTGAATCTATTAGCTGCACTGATCAACTCCCTAAACCTTTCCTACTTTTGGGAGATTTTAATGCCCATAACCCCTTGTGGGGTGACACCGTGCTTACTGGCTGAGGCAAAGATGTCAAAACTTTACTGTCTCAGTTCGACCTCTGCCTCTTAAATACTGGGGCTGCCACACAGTTCAGTGTGGCTCAAGGTAGTTACTTGGCCATTGATTTATCAATTTGCAGCACACAACTTCTCCCATCTACCCACTGGAGGGCACATGACGACCTGTGTGGTAGTGACCATTCCCCATTTCCTGACAATGCCCTGGCATCAGGCCCGAGGATGCCTCCCCAGATGGGCTATAAACAAGGTGGACTGGGAAACTTTCACCTCTGATGTCGCCATTGAATTTCCCCCACGCGGGAACATCGATGCGGTGGGTAAGCAGGTGACTACAACAATCCTTTCTGCGGCAGAAAACGTGATCCCTCGCTCTTTAGGGTGCCCCCGGTGACAGGCAGTCCCTTGGTGGTCACCGGAAGTCACTGAAGCAATTAAGGAGTATCGGTGAGCTCTACAGCGGCGTAAGTGGCGTCCTTCCCTGGAGGAGCACCTCATAGCATTTAAACAGCTCCTTGCTTGCGTTCGCCGACTTATCAAACGACGGAAGCAGGAGTGTTACGAGATATATGTCTTGACCATATGGTGCCATACATCACCTTCCCAAGTCTGAGCAAGGATCAAACGTGTTTTCGGGTACCAGACCCCCAACAGGAGTTCTCGGTGTTAACATAAATGGCTTGTTATCTACTGATGCAAACACAATTGCCGAGTGCTTTGCTGTGCACTATGTTCAAGCCTCTGCATCAGAGAATTACCCCACAGCCTTTTGCACTTTCAAACGGTGGCTGGAAGGGAAAGTCCTGTCGTTCACTATAAACAACAGTGAATCCTATAACACCCCATTTACAGAGTGGGAGCTTCTCAATGCCACTGCACATTGCCCTGACACAGCTCCTTGACCAGATTGGATCCACAGTCAGATGATTAAACATCTCTCATCTAACTACAAACGATATCTTCTCGTCGTCTTCAACCGGATCTGGTGCAATGGCATCTTTCCATCGCAATGGCGGGAGAGCACCATCATTCCGGTACTTAAACCCGGTATAAACCCACTTGATGTGGATAGCTGTCGGCCCATCATCCTCACCAACGTTCTTTGCAAGCTGCTGGAATGTATGGTGTGTCGGCAGTTGGGTTGGGTCGTGGAGCCTCATGGCCTACTGACTCCATGACAGTGCGGCTTCTGCCAGGGTTGCTCTACCACTGATAATCTTGTGTCCCTCGAGTCTGCCATCCAAACAGCCTTTTCCAGATGCCAACACCTGGTTGCTGTCCTTCTTGATTTACGAAAAGCGTATGACTTGACCTGGCGACGTCATATCCTTGCCACATTATATGAGTGGGGTCTCCAAGGCCCGCTCCCGATTTTTATCCAAAACTTCCTGTCATGTAGTACTCTGTATGTCCAAGTTGGTGCCTCCCATAGTTCCCCCATATCCAGGAGAATGGAATCCTGTAGAGTTATGTATTGAATGTATCTCTATTTTTAGTGACCATTAATGGTCTAGCAGCTGTAGGGCCGTCGGTCGCACCTTCTCTGTATGCAGACAACTTCTGCGTTTCACACTGCTCCACCAGTACTGGTGTTGCTGAGCAGTGCCTACAGGGAGCCATCTACTAGGTGCAGTCATGAGCTCTAGCCCATGGTTTCCTGTTTTGTGTCGCTTAGTCGTGTGCTATGCACTTCTGTCGGTGTCGCATCGTTATCCGGAACCAGAAATTTACCTTAATGGTGATCCACTCACTGTAGTGGAAACATATCAATTCTTAGGTCTGATTTTCAATGCCGGATTGACTTGGCTTTCTCACCTTCGTCACCTTAAGCAGAAGTGCTGTCAGCAGCTTAATGCCCTCCGGTGCCTGAGCAACACCAACTGGTGTGCAGATAGCTCTACACTGCTGCAGCTCTACAGAGCCCTTGTTCAATCCTGCTTTGACTGTTGGAGTCTGATTTATGGTTCAGTGGGGCCCTAAGCGTTGCATTTACTCGACCCAGTGCACCACTGTGGTGTTTGCCTAGCGACAGGAGCTTTTATGACGAGTCCCGGTGACCAGCATCCTGGTGGAAGCTGGAGTTCCTGCATTGCAGTTTAGGCATGCACAACTGCTGGCCAGTTACGTTGCACATGTACATAATTCTCCTGTGCATCGGAATTATTGTCTCCTTTTCCCACCCAGACAGTTCATCTCCCACATTGGTGGCCCAGGTCAGGGCTTCCAATTGCAGTTCATGTCCAATCCCTTCTTTCCGAACTGGACTCCTTGCCTTTACCACCTATACTTGAGGTCCATTCATGTACACCTCCATTGGTATACACCTAGGTCACGGCTTCACGTGGACCTTTCACATGGCCCTAAGAACTCAGTTAACCTCGCGGCTCTCCACTGCCACTTCCCCTCGATTCTTGACATGTACCGAGGCCATGAAGTGGTTTACACCGATGGCTCGATGGCTAATGTTCACATCGGCTTCGCATATGTCCATGGAAGACATATTGAACAGCATTCCTTGCCCGATGGCACCAGTGTTTTCACTGCCAAGCTATTGGCTATATCTCATGCTCTTGAGCAGATCCGTTCTCGCCCTGGGGAGTCGTTTCTTCTGTGTACTGACTCCTTGAGCAGCCTACAAGCTATCGACCAGTGCTACCCTCGTCATCCTCTGGTAGCGACCGTCCAGGAGTCCATCTATTCCCTGGAATGGTCCAGTCATTCAATGGTGTTTGGCTGGACCCCAGGTCATGTTGGAATCCCAGGCAACGAACTAGCTGACAATCTGGCCAAACAGGCTACACGGAAACCACTTATGGAGATCGGCTTCTCTGCAACTGACTTGCATTCAGTACTAAGCTGAAAAGTTTTGCCACTTTGGGAGACAGAATGGCGCAACCTTAGTACGCACAACAAACTGTGTACCATTAAGGAGACTACGAATGTGTGGAAGTCCTTCATGCGGGCCTCTCGCAGGGACTCTGTGGTTCTCTGTTAGCTCCGCATTGGCCACACTTGGGTGACACACGGCTACCTCCTGCGCCATAATGACCCACCTGAGTGTTGGTGCGGTGCCCGGCTGACAGAGGCCCATATCTTGGTGAGCTGCCCTTGTTTGGCTGCCCTGCGATGGACTCTTCAGTTACCGGAATCATTGCCATTAATTTTATCTGACAGCACCTCATTGGCTAATTTACTTTTATGTTTTATACGTGACAGTGGGTTTTATCATTCTATATAAGTTTTTGTGTATGTCCTTTGTCCCTTTGTGTTCTCCACTCTAATGCTTTTAGGCTGGATGTTTTAATGTGTTGCAGAGTGGCTAGCTTTTCCTTTTTATTCTTATGGTCGGCCAGCCACGGTCATCTGCTATCTTGTTTTTATCCCTTCTACCTGTTTCTTGTTTCTGTGGTTTTCTTTTACTGTTTTGTCCATAGTAGTGTTGGTTGTCCTATCGTTCTTCTGATTCTTCCATTGTCCTATTATTGTGCTGTACGTCTCCTTTCTTTTCTTCTTTCCATTATGTAACTATTTTACCAGGAACAAGGGACCAATGACCTCGCAGTTTGGTCCCCCCCCCCCCCCCCCCCTTCTTTAAACCAACCAACCATGGTTAGCTGCTTCGATATAATGGAGATACACCCTGGGGAGTTACATGAAGAATGGAAAATCTGGCTGTTGTGGAAGTGCAGAGTTACATGAGGAGAGACAGTGCCACATGGGAAAAAACTGCAATGTTTGTTCTAACCTTCAACACCATGTAATTACCTGAACTTATTCTTGCAGATAATATCCGTCTGAAGGTTCTACTGTTTGGTCCACATTCAGTGTGAGCTTCAAATGTCAAAAGGTATGGTCATACCACTATGTCATGTAACGGAAGGGCTGCATGTGGAAATGTGGAGGCTCAGTTTATGAACTGGGCAACTCTTGTATACTACTCCTGAAATGTATAAACGGCTGTGGGGATCATCCAGTATGGAACTGGAAGTACAGGGTTTATAACAAGGAAAGATAAATTGAGGAGTTGAAAGTTGAGATGCATACCCTATGATGAAACTAAAAAAAAGCTTTCAATGCTATGCAGCCTCTGATGTCTGCTACCTATTTTGCATCAGCCCTCAAAAAGCCAGTTGCCAAGCATGTTGCCTCCACACAGACCCAGACCACAGATTCAAGTTAAAGTACATGTTCTTGTCACAGTACACATGGAGAAAAGCTACATTTGATCCTGAAGCCATTCAGAAGTCCTCAGTGGGGAGCTAAGCTCGACCACATACCACTGCACATCAGATGCCCACTAAGCTATCCTCTCTAGCCATACAGCCAACTCCTCTTGTAAGGAAGGAAAAACATTGCACAAAAAGTAAATGGAAGAAAGTGGCAGCCAAACTATTGGACCAGTGAGCACTCTTCCTTTGTGGTAGTGTATTTACACTAAGGAATAGTGATATCTTCATGGAGGAACCGGAGAGCTGGATACCAACTAAAGGTCCCCGTGACCTCTCTAGTAAATCATCAATGCCAAGGGCAAGGACCATCGGTCACTCCCACAGGGACTTCTGTATTGCAATGGAACATAAATGGATACCAATCGCATTTGGAAGAATTATAGTTCCTGGCCAAGGAGAAACAATTTTGTATCTGTTTAGAAGAAGCTCATTTTAAAGTCACCATGACATCTGAGTTAAGGAGCTTCCATTCCTACAGGAAGGGTGATCTTCCGCAAATGGGGCTAAGGGTGGGGTAGCTGTTTTAGTCAATGACAGATGCCATTGCTCTTGTGTCCCTGTTACCATGAACATACAAATAGTTGCAGTGGAATTAAAATTACTGTGTGTTCTTTACATCTTTCACATCTGTGCTCTTGTGGCACTCCCCCGCCCATTCCTCCTCAAGAGTGACAACATTGCACACAATGCACTGTGGGACTCAGCGACCACTTCCTCTGAGTGTCGAATTATTGAGCACCCATCCATTTAGAGTGTATCTGCCTGTCCTAGAGCTACAGTATAATTTTCAGCCATTGACCTTCATTCTTGCTACCCAGCTGTTGTAAACTCAGCTCAATTGGGAAGTGACCACAGATCTGCACTCCAGTGACATTTTTCCGGTATGGATACACCTGCTGACTCAGACTGCAAAGATGGATGCTTCAGAAGGCAAACTGGTTGTGATATTGTTAGCAGGCCATCTTCAAACGACAGAATGTCAACAGGAGCTGGTGGACCATGTCACCTGGATGATCCAATGAGCTGCCGCCAATTCCATTCCCCAGACTAACAATCACCTCAGACAATGGCATGTCCCTTGGTAGAATGAAAAATGACACTTGCCAATCAAACACAGATGTGCAGTTTTATGGCAGTTCAGACACCGTCCAACTCTAAAAAAATTTCGCGCCTTCACACTTTTGAGAGCAAGAGTGAGACAACTCCTATGCTAATAGAAGAATTCTGGAAAAGAATTTATAACTTCCATTAAGCAGTTCAGGTATTCAATAAAATGGATTTCAGGAAAGGGCAGTACACCTCCCCTTATGGCCTTGTTGAGAAATGGAGTCATTGTAGATGCACCTAAAGAAAAGCTGAACACATCCAGGAAAATTCCTAAACTTCATAAGTTCCATAAGACTGTGGAGATGAGGTAGCTTCACTAATTGTCCTGTAGTGAGGTGGTCACCAATCTTCCCTTCTCAGTGTGGGAACTGGAATCATTTCTGTCTGCAGCTAGAGACACTGCTCCACCAGATCAGATTCTTTGTCATGCTGTGTCATCTGTGCCTTGGAGCCAAAGACAAACTCCTATCATGTTTCAACTAGATCTGCTTTGATGGACAGTACCCCATCACTTGGAAGGAAGCAGTATTAATTCCCTTTTGGAAACCAGGCAAGTATCATGCCTGCCTAAAAAGTTACCTGTGGGACAACTTAATTCTGCTGGAGACTGTAATACAGGAGTCTCTCTCTCTTTTTTTTTTATTTTTTTATTTTATTTTATTTTTTTGTATGCTGCAGCCATTTAGTTGGTATGTTTTTTGGTCGTGGAAGAGTTCACGACACCACTTGGAGATACAAGATCCTTTGCTAACTTCAAAAATGGGGACTATGCAGACACCTGCTGCCTCGTATTCAATCCCTTCTCGATGAGAGTTGCCTTTGCTATATTTGGTGATTCCCTGTTTGACGGCTTCGTTCAGGAGAATGTGGACCCCCAAGGTAGTGCATTCAGTATCATACTGTTCGCACTCACTACAAATGGCCTTGCTCCTGCAGCAAGAAGACCTTAAAAGTTCTTTGTGTGTGGATGACATTGCAATCTTCTATTCTTCTTCCAATCTTGTGACGGAGATGACAAGGCAACTTCAGCGGATCATAAGGAGACTGGAAACTTGGAATTTAGGTTCTCACATAGGAATACTATTTGTGTCAATTTTCACTATGTTTATCACAGTTTTCACCCTCTGGAGCCAAAGACTGGGGACACTGTTTTAAATTTTAAGGACAAGGTGTGCTTTTTGTACCCACTGCTTGACTTGAAATTAACCTGGCTCTTGCACCTGAAAGACCTCCAAACAAAGGGCTTAAAATCATTGTATATTTTGGAATGCCTTTGTGGAAAGGTGTGAGGAGCTGACAGGTCTTGCCTTGTGCAGTTTTATAGTTCATTTGTTACATCACAGTTAGATTATGGTGGCATGGTTTATGGATCTGCCCATATTTCATATCTCAAGATGTTAGATGCTGTCCAGCATGAAGCCATTCACATATCAAATGGAGTCTTTTGGACCAGTTCAATTCAGAATTTATATACAGAGGATGGTGAACCACCACTCGGCATTCACCACCACCTCCTGGTTTGACAGACTGTTACAATCTTTGTGATATTTTTTGTGGTGCTCCACCTCAGCTTTGAGAGGCTGTTCGGAAGTTGGCTTCATGTGACCAAGCCATTGGGGATACATACTATTGACTGTCTCATGGACCTGGCATTCCGGTCCAAGCTGATGGATGTGGCAGGCATGTGTGAGTGAGATGTGCTTGCTTGTGTGAATGAATGTGTGTATGAATGTGTGTACATTTCCTTTTCTGAAGAAGGCTTTGGCTGAAAGCTAAATCTGTAACTGTCTTTTCATTGTGCTTGTCTGCAACTCAACGCAACATCTTGACTGTAAGTAGCAATCTATCTTTCCCTTGTATTGTTGTATTACAACCTGGAATTTCCATTGTTGGATCGGAGCCAGTGCCTCGAAGATTTCTGCGGGCACCACGTATGGCACTTTGAACATCACCACCAATGAAGAACGTCCAGGTGGCCTACCAATGAAGACCACCAGGATGGTGGTGTTGGTGGCAGGCATCTGGGCACTAGTCTGCTAGTTAGTTGGTGCCAGGCATTAAACCAAGTTGTTGATAGATAGCTTTGCTTTTAAACATTCTGTGTACATATACACATGACCATGTTGGACCTCTGATTATATTTAGCCGTGGCTGCCACAAGTTGTCAACAGTTTAGCGGGCACCACGTATGGCACTTTGAACATCACCACCAATGAAGAACGTCCAGGTGGCCTACCAATGAAGACCAACAGGATGGTGGTGTTGGTGGCAGGCATCTGGGCACTAGTCTGCTAGTTAGTTGGTGCCAGGCATTAAACCAAGTTGTTGATAGATAGCTTTGCTTTTATACATTCTGTGTACATATACACATGACCATGTTGGACCTCTGATTATATTTAGCCGTGGCTGCCACAAGTTGTCAACAGTTTAGCATTTCTTCATCCACAAGTTGAATGCAATATATTTATGTAAAGTGCACTTGTGTCAACTAATATTTTGCTTGCCTTTCCAGATTCCTAAGTGACAGATCCTTTGGTCACTTTCCACTCATTAATCATTAGCAGCGAGGATGTAACATTTGGTTCCTCGGAACATAACGGTTACCAGCTCAACAAATTTCCACTGTGATGACTTCAGAGACCCAAAGTGGTTTTAAGCCTGACACACTATGAGAAAACTTAACCCCCTCTCCCCTCCTTTCCCAGCAGCTCACAATTGTTTTGTGATACACTATGAAAAAACTTGTAACCCCGTGGCTCACAAGTGTTTTGTGAGTACTTGGTTAGCTACCACAGGGCCCCAACTTTTGGAGCATTACTTCCTTTGCATGCTACTATTCCTTTCCCTCTCTGCCTCTCCATTGAATGGTTTTCTTGATGCTGACCCTGCTTGGACCTGGTTTATGATCAGGCTTCGAGTTTCCACTTCTTGTGCATTCTACAACACATGTTCCCCCTTTGTTAGGTTTGGCATGCCACCAATTTTTAAAAATTCTCGAAAAATCATGCAGGGAAGGTCACCCACTGTGGTGTCTGCTCCACCTTTGTGCCTTTCCATCTGTGCACCCTTCCCTTTAATACGGTAATACACCCTGAACCCAGCACAGTAGTGATCCCATTGGGAGGGGGGGGGGGTTGTCAAGTACCTGCACAATGGTAGCTGCCTGATCACACAGTGATTGCATTGTTGGTGCCTGAGCTAAAACCTCCCCATTTATGCCAAGGAGTATGTGCCTGCCTTGACTGGGGCACAGGGACTTCGGGCAACGGATTATTTGCCAGGTAGCCGTTGCTGAGGCTGGGTGGCACTCATGGGGAGAGCCTCCATTTGGAGTGGGTGGCACCATGGCAGATCAGCTGCAAATGAAGCAGATCAAGTTATCTCCTGCTGGTGACCTTACGGCCCCAGCAGTCTCTATGATAGGACAGTCCTCTTTCAAAGGAGAGAGATATGACCATAAAATGTTCTCTCCCTGCTACGCTGTGGGAGGAACGTACAGCTAAGCAGCAAGCAGAGCAATACTCTCTGCAGTACTTGGTTAGTACAAGGACAGGTGGTGATTCTGTCTCGGCCATAAAGGGAGAACTTAGAAGACAAGTCTGGGAAAGTGGCAGCCATCTCTAAAATGAAAAGTGGATCAAGTTTGATCAAAATGGTATCCCCTGCCCAGACACGGGCACTGATCGCTTGTAACAAGCTGGGTGACATACCAGTGACTGTCACTCCCCACAAGAGACTAAATTTAATTCAGAGGATCATTTTCCACAGAGATCTGCAATTACAATCTGATGATGAGCTACTTGGCAACTTGGAGTGAAGGGATTGTACACATTTTCCATGGTATATGTAGGGGGCCAAAAGACAGTGTGGTTGCTACCAGTGCCTTCATCTGGCTTTTGAGGGTGATTTATTGCCTGAGAAGGTCAAAGTGATGGTATACCAATGTGGTGTGAAACCATATGTTTCCTCCCCTGTGTGGTGCTTCAAGTGCTTGAAATTTAGCCACATGTCTTCCGTTTCAAAGCCCCATCTATATAGAGTGTGGACAAGTGCTGCATGTGAGTGCTCCCTGCGCGTCCGTGTCAACTGTGGAAAGCACCATTCTGTCTGCCCACTATATTGCTTGGTTTCCCAGAGAGAAAGAAATACCAGAATACAAGACTCAGTTACCGAGAGGCCAAGAAGGAGTATGAGCAGTTGCACCCACCATGTCAAACAGTGCCGTATGCTGCAGCTATGATGACATCGCCCCCTTCGGTGACGGTACTCCTGCCCATTACACCTCCTACAGTGGGTTCTGAGGGCTACTCAGTCATGCCTGCCTCCATGATGGTTGTGATGTCCCCTCTTGCTGCTTCCCCCACATCGACTTTGGGATCATGGCTTTCCGGCCACCAGGGACATTGGTCCTCACCTCCCAGCCAGAGACAAATCACTTTCCTTTGGCTTCTCTTGCCAGGAAGGGATCCCTTGGGACACTTTCTTCCAAGGTTTCCCTAGTCTACTACAACTGGACACCAGCCAGTGGCTGAAGAAGCTACAGACTGCTAGTTGCAGGGCTTGGCGATCATCATATTTACCTGAAACTGATTCAGAGAAGCCCTGGCAATCATCAAAATCCTCTAAGAAGAGGAAAGAGAAGAAAATGTCCTCCAAGAAGGGCATTCCATTGACCCCCTGACATTACCAGATCCCTCCTGATCCACTCCTGTGGCTGAGGTAGAGATTACAGCAGCCCCTGAGGCCCCAGTTCGCACCAAGCAATGGAACCTGGAGCCTATGTATATTGTTGCCATAATACCTCAACCAGTGACAGCAGGTGACCCTAAGGCATAACCTGCCCCCTTGGTCCCTTCGTGGCCTCACTGTACATCAACAACTTTACTCTCCAATGGAATTGTAGTGGATTTTTCCATCACCGGGCTGAAGTACGACATCTTTTAAGCATTTCACCTGCCTTCTGTATTGCCCTTTGGGAGACCTGGTTTCCAGCTATGCAGACCCCAGCCCTTCGTGGATACTGGGGATATTATAAGAATCTTGCTGCCTATGACAGGGTGTTGGATAGAGTGTGCACATATGTTCTAGGCACTCTATGTAGCAAATTCATACTTCTTAATACACCTTTGGAGGCTGCAGCTGTTCAGTTAAGAGCATTTCAAGGTATTATAAATGCAATGTTTATCTCCCTCCCAATGGTGAATTGTCTCAGAACATACTGTTTGCGTTGATTTCTCAGCTCCTCCACCTTTCCTAATCTTGGGCGATTTCAACGCCCAGAACTTTTTGAGGGGTGGAACCATGGCCATTGACATTGGTAAAGACCTCAAAAATTTACTGGCACAACTTGACTTTTGATTCTTGAGTACTGGTACCCCTACACACTTTAGTGTGGCACATGGACCTTCTCGACCATTGACCTTTCAATTTGCAGCCCTTGTCATCTTTCATCCATCCCCTGGATGGTCCATGATGACCTGTGTGGTAGTGACTATTTCCTGGTATTTCTGTCCCTCCCTCAGTGTCACTCCGCTGGATGTCTACCTCTTACTAAATGCCACCTGGAGCCATATAATGCTCCATCAGCGAGTGGAAATTTGTCAGTATCCTAGTCCACTGCCCTGATACAGCCCCAGTGCCAGATTGCATCAATAGCCAAAAGTTCAAGCACCTACCAGTGGACTGTCAGAGTCATATCTTAGCTATTCTTAAATGCCTCTGGAGGGAGGGTCAGTTCTCATCGCAATGACAAGAAAGCAGCATTGTCCCAGTACTAAAAGTTGGTAAGTACCCACTAGAGATGCACAGTTATCGCCCAGTAGGTCTCACCAATGTTCTCTGTATGTTGCTTGAATGCGTAGTGAGCTGGCAACTATGTTGCCTCCTTGAGGGTGGTTTTCGCCAACGTCTTTGCAGTACTGATAATCAGGTTTACTTCGAGTCTGCCATCCGAACAGCTTTTGCCTGGTGTCAACACCTTATAGCTGTCTTTGACATGCAAAAGGCTTATGACACCACATCTTTGTTACCTAACAGAAATAGGGTCTCCGGTGTCCACCCCTGATTTTCATAACTTCCTGTCGCACTCTACATTCCAGGTTCGTGTTGGTGCTTCCCATAGTTACTCCCATAGCCAAGAGAATGGAGTACTGCAGGGCTCTGTATTAAGTGTCCCTCTCTTTCTGGTAGCCATCAATGGTCTAGTAGTAACTGTGGTGTCCCCAATATCACCCTTCTTGTATGCTGATGACTTTTGCATCTACTATTGCTCCTATAGTGTGGGTGTCGCTGAACGTCAACTGCAAGGCACCATACAAAAGGCGCTGGACTGTGCCCTCACCCATAGCTTTCGATTTTCCGCCACAAAGACTCACGTCACACTTCTGTCACTGTCGTACCACTCACACATTCAACCATAACTTTCCCTTGATGAGACTTATTTGGTGGAGGCTTATCACTTTTTAGGATTGCTCTTCGATTCTCGGTCAACATGGGTTCCCCATATTCGCCAGCTTAAGTGAAAGTTCTGGCTGCACCATAATACATTTTGCTGCCTGAGTAACACCAGCTGGGATGCAGATTGCACTACTCTTTTGAAGCTTTACAAAGTCCTGACACCATCCCACCTCAATTTTTGGCATTACCCTCAGCATTGCAGAAACTGGATCCAATACACCACTGCGAGGTTTGCATTGTGACAGGAGCCCTTCAGACTAGCCCTGTGAATAACTTACTTGTGGAGGCTGAGGTCCCTCCTCTATGGATCAGGTGCCAACAGCAGCTTGTCAGTTATGCTACCCATGTTCGCAGCTCTCCTAAGCATCTGAACTACCATATCTTCTTTTCAAAGACGGTAATCCATCTCCCATATGACGGACTCGATCAGGGATTACAATCGCAATCCACATTCGGTCTCTCCTGTCTGAACTTCAGTTGTTACTCTTCCACCTCTCCTCTGGACACACTCCCATACACCTCCATGGTGCGTCCCTTGGGCACAGCTTTGTGTTGACCTATCACAAGGTCCGAAAGACTAGGTTCATCCCAAGGCCCTTCGCCGCCAATTTTGCTCCACCCTTGGTGCATCCCAGGGTTCAGTATTAGTCTTAACTGTTAGCTCGATGGTTGCTGGTCATGTAGGCTTTGCTTATACTCGTTACAGATGGCTGTAGTGTTTCCACTACAGAGTTGGTAGCCATCTCTCGGGCTCTTGAACATATCTGTTCGTGCACTGGTGGGTCCTTTCTGCAATCTGTCTACTAGTGCTACCCTCGCCATCCCTCACAGTCATTCCTATCCAGGATTCCCTGTATGCCCTTGAACAGTGTGGACACTCGGTAACCTTTGTATGGACCACATTGGGATCTTGGGGAATGAACTCACTGATAACCTGGCCAAACTGGCCAGATGTAGGTGCCTAGAATATGGAATGGCTTGCTCTTACTTCATCAGACAAACTATGGGTGATAAAGGAGACTATGAATCTGTGCAGTCTCTTGCAAGGACTGTATTGTCCTTTTCCAGCTCCTCCCTGTGTTAGACTCCTAATCTCCCTAACTCACTACCCCTGGTGTTAGGAAATGATGCCCCTACAGCTGACTTAGTTTTAAGTTTTATTCATGAAGCAGACTTTTGCTACCCTCCTTGAGGGAGGACCACTTAATCTTCTTGGTCCATTGAGGGGTTGGCAGAACACTCTGTTGCCTCCTCTGCCTAGACCAGACTGCAACTGTCTCTGGGCTTGGTGGTCCAACCCAGTCCTCACCCTACCTGCTCTTTTACTCTTCTCCCCCTCCCTTCCTCTCCTCTTGTGTGGTCTGTTATATTTGCTAATCTTTTGTCTCTCTGTGCTTCTCTTGCCCTGTCTGTGTTGCTAGTTTTTCCAATGCAGTCTCGGAGTAGAGTACCTCTGGTAAGTGGCGGGGGCGGGGGTACATATGTCCCCTCATTACACTCTGCTTTCAAGGGCTTCCAGCTGCTCCCTAGATGGGACACCTTGCATGCTTTTCTTCCTCTTTCGCCCTTTCTTCTTTTTCTCACTTGTCTCAGCTTCACTCACATTAGGGTTTTCTTCTCCTGGGTTGTGTGTGGTAGGCTACATCCGATCTACCAGTCTTCAATAATTTTAAGTCAGTGTCACAGTTGTTTATGTGGATGGATCCCATCAAGGCAATGCCCTTGGTTGTGTAGTGGTTTTTCCTGTTTAGATTTTCTAAACAATTCGCAGGTTATGATGCAGAGTTATATGGCATTTTGATGGCCCAGGAGGCAATTCAGAGGCATCACAGCAAAAGATTTCTCACCTGTTATTATTCGCTCAGTGTGCTACAAGCCGTCCAGCATATGTACTTGCTAGACCAGTTGATTCAGGTCATTCATGACATATGTCAGCAATTCCAACACCAAGGCAAGGAGGTATCGGGGTACAGGGAAGCGACATAGCCAAAATGCAGCCAATGAAGCATCTCGGGTTGCTGTTGTACATCAGTGTGCAGTCCTCTTGCCCACCATCTTCACATCTGACAGAAGGGCCATGTGCCACAGAGGGAGACTGAATGATTGGAGATAGTGGACAACAAACAGTAATCGCTCAAATCAACAATGTAGACATGGTGGGCTTCTTGCCAGCCCCAAAGGTGGAAGGAAGTGCTTCTCTCCACACTGCGCATAGGCCTTTAACATGTGGTTTCCTCCTTGGGCAGTATCCAGCTAGTGAACTGTTGGGCCTCATCCCCCTAAAGTACTGGAGAGGAGATATGGACTTTAATGCAGTATAAACAGCTCTGCTTGTGGGCACAGCTGACTGTAGTGGTGCTGAGACCATGTTGTTGAGTGCCCCATATCCAAAACCATCTTACATTAGGGTTTTATTCCAGTCTTTCCTTATCCTTTGGAATTTGTGAGACAATAGCCTAGGTCCACATGCTATCCATTTGTCCTACTGCATGCCCTCTTACCTACATTTCACATTTGTCCTACTGCATGCCCTATCACCTACATTTCACTATCATAGCAGTCTTAATTACACCTCCCACTTCAGTCTGTTCAATGACCCATTTGTTTGTTTGCCTCTCTCTAGTAATTATCCCTGATGCTCATCTCTCCATTGCTCTCTTTTCAACCCTCAGTTGTTCAGTGGCTATTTATAAATAAAGCCCATGTCTTTATGCCACAAGTCAAAACTGCTAATACATACAGATGGTTAACTTTCCTTTTCAAGCATATTAGAAACTTAATTTTGCAATCTGATTTAGTTTATCAAAAACACTCCAAACCATTTTTAGAATTCCGTTTAATTATTTTTCTTTCCATGTCGCTATCATCAGTTGTCATAAATACAGAAATTCTTCAGACAGTTCTCTGACTTCTTTTAACATTCACACTATTTGCTTTTAAGTGTGTTGGTTACACATTATTTTAGTCTTATGTTAATTGATTTTTGAGCTTACTTCCAGATTTGCTTTTTATGCTCTTCCATTCATTGTCAAGTTTATCTACTTAAGAAACAAACATGTCATCAGGAAAACAAGTGTTAATTAGATATGTTCCTTAATACATCTTCCTTCTTTGTTTACCCAGTTTAAGAATCTGGGAACAACCTCTAGGACTGCTGCGGAATTTTTGTTGATATGTAATCTGCTTGCCAATCTCCTCTTTCAATTTTGAATTTTCCATCATATTGATGACTAAGTCTTCCATCATTCTGATGATTAAGTCTATTGGAAACTGTAGCTCTGACATATATATTCTTCAGTATTCTAATAGTTTGAATCGGTGCATTGCTTCTTAAGAGCTGTTAGAGTAGATTTTGTTGAAACTGAGCCAGTGGCTTTTTCAAAATCTGTCAATTCTATACAAAGAGGCAATCCATACTTGTTGCTCTGTTCTGTAATTTCATTTGTGAGTTCCAATTGGGCGATCATGATACATCCACTTCTGATGCCAAGTTTTTTCTGTGCTTTATGAAAATCCACTCCCTTAAGAGTTCCAAGTAGCCAACCATATTGCCAGACATTTTTCTTCTCGTATGGTGGATAAGCGAAAATAATTTTGTTGATGAGCTCCAGGACTTATCTGAATCCAGGGAAATATGGAACCTGACACAATAATCAAAAAGGGAAGTAAAGGTGTCTACTGTGAAATCCCCATGCATTCAGTTACCTTGTCTTTTCTCTGTTGGGGAGGGGAAAGGGGGAGAACATATGTCAGTAGGAAAATATCTGGAGGGATAGAATAACACTTAAACTCATTAAATTGATTTCCTTGGTATTTAGATATCCTATTCAACTTTCCATATGGATAAAAGTCCTGCCTCGTAAAATGTGGCAACATTTTAACGAGAAGGCTTGCTTGATTTTGGTGCAGGTGATCTCAGTGTGTGACTAATTTTTAGTATCCTTGCCTGATGATAACACATTGTCAGACAGCAGGTAGGTAAAATGGCTTTTGTGATTTATCCTACAAATGATGCACAATTGCACCCACATTATGTGATACATGCCTCAGGTGTCCAGCTGTGGTTAAGAAGGCAGCCACCTTTTTCCAGAAACCAGTGCAATATCAGCTCATCTGCCTTTTGTCACCACTTCATTAAAAAAGCATGCATCAGATTTTACGCATGGTTTTATGTTCAACTTATTCTTGAAGTTCTGTATTGTTTACTCATTGATGAACTGTAGCCTTCTATTAGGGTACCTTGTTGCATTTATAGACAGGAGGGCATTTTGATGTTTTACTGGTTATTGGATGTGCTGTTGGATGTTTGTGGTGTAAATTTCATTGTTATGTGGATCTAGAGCAGCTGTGTAAGTTGATAACAAGGATTGTTGTAGAGCTTATACTTAGTGTGTCTCGTCCACACTGCTCTTATGCCTGCATTTTATTGCTTTAAATTTTTGTGTTGTTTAAAATGGTTTGATTTATTCCTTCCACATAACTCTGGTCATTACTTAAGGGGTCTTTCCATGTCAAGTGACCTAAATTTAGATAAGCCCCCTAAGAAGCTCAAGTCCAAATGTGTCTTCTTGTATTGTAAATGGACTTTGTAATGTTTGTAATGACAGTGATGGCGATTCTGTCGCTGTACATACTGTTTGTCACCCTTCTTATACAGTCTTCAGTAAGCTCATCTGTGTTGCATTTTATTCAAAGCATGGGGGAGGGAGAGTTTTGGTAGAATGAGACATCTGTAAATTCATATTCTTTCTTTGATGTATTGTATAATTTTTTGCAATATATAGGTAGAAAATGGAAAATATAAGAGAGTTTATTTATTGTCAATATAACTCAAGCTTTCATTCAGAATGCTTGTTTCATATAGGTGCCTAGAGAACTTATTGTCCTTTCTTTTATGCATAAAGGAATTATTTGTTCATTTCAGAAGATGAAGGTACAGAGAGGCCCACAGCTGCCCATCCTAAGAAAAAGAGTAAGTACTTTTATCTAGTATATCTTTAACAGTTGCCATCAGTCACATATGCTATTTATGCATTTAAAGGATGAGCTTTTCTCAGTGTTTAGCTAATTCTGGATAATGTATCGTACATCACTAATCAGAAATTAAGTAATATTAATGTGAATTTTGATATTGGTAACTCAGAGTTTTGTAGTAGTATTTGTTGCCTTTTATTTACTTTATTATTGTGCCAGATGGAAAAAACACTCATTAGCACAGTGGTGGGTTCTTGGATTAACTTCTGGGGGAGGCATAGTTTATACAACAACACACACAAAATGTTAGATCACATTATTATAACCCAAACAAGATGAAATATTTCAACTTTGAAACAACTCATGTCCACAAAACAGTTTATGTATATTTGTTCTTCTCACAGAACACTAACTTGTCACTTTATACAGTACAGAATAATGGTGTCTTCACTCAAGGTACAATTGATTATAAACTTTGCTACATAGTTCTGTCTAATAAAACTCTCATGCTGCTGGCTCTGCAGTGAGACAATGATGTTGTCTTCGCCAATGATTGCAAAGTAGACTAAGATGCACTCCACTCTGATGCAAGTAGGTCTGCAGCAGCAGCAGCAGGGTATGAAAACTTTTGAGGTCGTGTCTATACTCTTGTCTCTCATTCATCACTGTGTGTACTTGTGGTTTCGTTGTGGGGACCATCTTTGTCATGGTACCTTATTGTTCAGATAATGCCACCACATTCTTTCCCTCCCCCCTCCCCCTGCTCAAACCTCCACACCATCATGGTGTAGTGCTGCATCATGTGACAGTTGCAGGGAGGGGTAGTGGGGTGGGGGAGACTCCTGAATGCAGATGTAGATAAGGAGACAGAGAGGGGAACGACAGCCAATGGCAGCTCCCTATCTGCGGCCAAAAAAAATGGGCATAGGTTGCACACCCACATCCAGTGACACGGATGCTTTGATCAAGTTGAAGCAATTGGAACTCCTTGGCCAGTGTGATGGCTGTCTGGGTGCAGCACCTCCATAGACAGTAGCTTAGTCTACAGGACGGATGATGACAGCAGTGGCACAGTGTCAGTATCCATTGGCATCATGTTGAATGGTTGCTGGCCAAAAGACGTGGAGATGTCTGCTGTGCGAACCCCAGTGGCATGCTGGGTCTGTGGGTAAAAATTCTGCAACAGAATCACTGACATAAGAGCAGTGCAGCTGTTTCTGGTGACACCATTGCATTCCAGCAAAACCGTAAACGATGTAAAAAGAATGCGCCAAGACCTTTGTGATGCCACCGTGCTTCCAACTCTGTTTCTTGCCAAAATCTTTAAAGAAGACTTCATCCTGCAACTCAGACTTTGTCTGACCCAGCAGAACAAATTGATTCTGAATTTGGTGCAGAAGATGTAATGGTGATGACAGCCATGTAATAATTCTGCCGATGACTTCCCATCACATGGCAAGGAGAGGTAGGAGGAAAGAAAAGTCATGAGGCTTGTTTCCATATATGGTAGGAACGGAGTTTCTCCATAGACTTTTGAATGTTCAAAAGAACCGTTTAGCTTTACCGATAGACTGAGGACGAAAAAAAGGAGCAGTTGTAACATGTTGTATGCCGTTGATGGTACAGAACTGTTGAAAATTGGCTGATGTTAATGGCAGTCTGTTGTCTGAGAAAAGGACCCTGGAAGACCTTCAAGACAAAAAAATAGAAGACCAGGCCAATACCGGACTAGCACTAGTGGTGAATGTCATGGTAACAATAAAAGAAAATGTACCGTATGAATCTACCAGGAACAACCATCGTGTGTTCCAGAATGGCCCCGCAAAATCAATGTGGTTGAGTTGCCATTACCTAGACGAAAGTGACCTCACAAAAAAGCATTTTGGTGGAGCTGGTTGATGTTCCACACAAACATTATAATAAGAGGTTGTTTGCTCAATCTGGGCATCTACGCACAGCCAAGTTGCTTTGTGGGAACTACATGCCGTGACATAGGTGCAACAAGGACAAAACTTTGTGCTGGTGGGAGTGAGAAATCACAACTCGTGAATCGTCTACTTTGTATGCAACAGCAGAACACCTGTGTGTGATAATGTGAGAAATAGTGATGCTCCACTCAGGAAGAATTTAGTTTGAACTACAGAGCCACCCATGGCACACTTATTGCAAAACTATCTGAAGAGCTGGGTCAAAATTAGTTGGTGCAGCAACATGGCAAAAATTGAGAGGAAAATTTTGAAGAATTTCAAAACCCTGAATGTTAACTTGATAATATGATTCCTCAGATGAATCAAATGCCATGTTGGTACCGATTGGTAACAGAGAGTTGGGCAGTGGTCCTGTACAGCAACTCTGTTGATAATCAGACGTCATAGCCCAATATTGCAATTTTTGTGCTGTCTGTGGTGGGATGGGCTTAGAATGATTCAAAAAAGCTGTTAAAGGCTGATGATATATAATCGAATATAGCTTCTGACCCTGCAAATATTTGTGGAACTTCATAACACCGTAGATAATGGTGAGTACCTCTTTTTCAAGTTGACTGTAATTGTACTGTTTTTTGTTGAGAGTCTTCAAGGCAAAAAGAATTGGCCTATCAGATGAACTAATTCAGTTGGAGAGCAAGCTCAGATTTGGTAAGATGCATTCACAGCTAACTCAGGAGGCATAGCTGGAACAAAATGAATCAGACAATGATGACTTAATAACATGTCCTCTAACTGCTGAAATGCATCCTGACATTCTTGAGACTATACAGAGGGAACACCATTCCAGTGCAGATGGTTCAGTGGTGCAGTGTGCAATGTTTGCAATGAACTTAATGTAATATTTATGCTTTCCAATGACAGCTTGGAGCTCATTAATGTTACGTGGTACCAGCACTTCATTACCACCTGAAAAGCGTGAATTAGCGGGATGAACACTCAGTGCATGTGTGATATGTCCGTAGTATTCAAGGTACGGTTTTCCTTGTTGCACTGTAAGCTACCCGCAAAAAACTTCAAGGAAGTAGTTCAAATTTGCAGTGTACAACTTGCGACAACAGTTCAGAAACAACACGTTCAGAAAGTAACCTCCGGTTGATTTAAAAAAATACATCAAGTTAAATAAAAATATTTTAATATATACATCTTACAACTACATCTTTGCACTATTTTTCTGCATAGTCTCCATAGCGATTGAGGCACTTATCGTATCTCTTCACAAGCTTTGAAATTCCTTCTGCATAAAAATCACCCGCTTGTGCCTGGAGCCAGCCTGTGACCGCATCTTTGAGCTCTTCGTCGTCATCAAACCGCTGTGACCCAAGCCATTTCTTCAAATGCATGAAGAGGTGATAATCACTTAGCGCCAGGTCTGGGCTGTAAGGTGGATGGTTGATAACGTCCCACTTGAAGGACTCAAGAAGGGCCGTTGTTCTGCGAGCAGAGTGAGGACGGGCGTTATCGTGCAAAAAAACGATACCGGAAGTCAGCATACCACGGCGTTTGTTCTGTATAGCCCGTCGTAACTTTTTTATTGTTTCACAGTACACGTCTTGATTAATGGTCGTACCACGTTCCATGAATTCAACCAACAACACCCCTTTGGCATCCCAAAACACCGTTGCCATCAGTTTTCTGGCAGAAAAATCTTGCGAGGCTTTTCTTGGTTTGGTAGGCGAATTTGAATGTGCCCACATCTTTGATTGTTCTTTTGTCTCAGGGTTCACGTACTTAATCCAGCTTTCGTCACCGGTCACGATTCTGTTTAACAATGGTTCTCCTTCGTCCTCATAACGTGACAGAAAGTCTAATGCAGAGGCCATTCTTTGAGTTTTGTGGTGGTCGGTAAGGATTTTGGGCACCCATCGTGCACAGAACTTATGGTAACCCAATCTTGCTGTCACTATCTCGTACAAGAGAGTCTTAGAAATCTGTGGAAAACCAGTAGACAACTCCGACATTGAGAAACGTCGACTTTTGCATCAACTGTCTGAACGAGTTCGTCAGTCACCAACGATGGTCTACCACTCCTCTCTTCATCATGAACGTTTTCTCGTCCACTTTTAAATAAACGTACCCATTCACGGACAACTCCTTCACTCATAACTTTTGGTCCGTACACGGCACAAAGCTCACGATGAATAGCTGCTGCAGAATATCCTTTGGCTGTAAAAAAACCTTATGACAGCACGCACTTCACATTTGGCGGGGTTTTCTATTGCAGCACACATTTCAAACTGCCACAAAAACTAAACTAGCGCAGGTACGACGTTCACTCGACCACGGCTTGATGCCGACTGACCTGTTGAGTGCGTGAACGCACAGATGGCGTCGCTACTCCCCCCACAACCCGCACTGTGACCAATCGGAGGTTACTTTCTGAACCGCCCTCGTAGTTTGTGCATGAGGGGAATTTTGCTGTTAATTGTTCCAGAAACAGTTAAAATAAATAGTAAAAGTACAAATCCAATGGTAATTAGTGGTGTTAAGAGAAAAAAGATTTAGATAAAATTATGTGGGGTGATTGGGAGTGCACGGCTTGCTATACCTTGTAAATATATTCCCCCCCCCCCCATCCGAACCACTATTATCAAATGGTATAATCCATGAATCATAATTAAGCCAGTTACGTACTACTGTTGTATAAGAAAGATATTACCTGGGATTAGTATCTGTACTATTTATTTCACTATTTCATGAACAATAGCTAAATTTCCACCTTTATTATAAATTACAAATGGTGCATGTGCAATAGGTTTTAATCCACTTAATGTACTACGTGTGGAAAAAGAAGCTTCTAATCCAACCGGTATTAAATCAGTAGCAATAAATTTAACATAACAATAATCTGGTGGATTGTGAAATTGAGATTTAGATAAAAATTGACGTAATTGCTTAGAATACCTTTGGGATGCAGATGTGATATAATGTTTACCATAAACATTACCTTGAGCATCTTTAACATCTTGCCACCTGTGTCCATAACCCCACACTTGAAATAGATGAGTATTAATAAAACATATATCACCATTTTTAGTAGCCTCTATACTTTTCCACGTAAAAGTGTAATAATTGATCCATGCTGTCAGCACCACCATCAGTACCACTATTATTATTTCCAGAAGAACAAATTTGTGTAGAATGTTCTTCAGCCATTTCAACTCTGTTACCTGAAGTATCTTTACATGGTTGCTTATATTCTACCAGACCAGGCTGAGGATCTTCTTCAGCTTTCCATTTTAATCCAAAATGTTTATCTGTTTCCTCAACAGGTGGAGCATTTAATTCACCACTATCATATGCTTCTTAAATAATATCTCATGGTTCTTGTGGTTCATCACCTTAATTAGTAAACAGGTCGACCATGGTGTCAAGTACTTTATCTGCAATGGAATTCTCACAAACAACACCAACAGTAGCATGAGTAGCAGATGTAGCTGATCTTGTAATATTAATTCTTCCTATTGCAGTCCACGAAGAACAAGTTGTACCTGTCTTTTTGTCTTTCCATGTTTTGGACTTGGGCATTATGTCCCCATTGTCACTGAAATACAACTGAACACCTGCTTCATATCTCCTTCCTTTTATACCCATATTTGTTTGGATAGCCTTGACTCGTCACTTGCCAACAGCAGCCCATGAACCCTCCCTCCATGTCGACCCTGATGTCAGCAGTGCTCTATGCGCAATTTTAAAACATTTTATTTGAATGTTAGTACGATCACCACTAAAAATACATTTTAAATGTCTAAATGATCCAGGGTCAAAATTAGGATCATCCATACATATTTTCACAAGCTGCAGCATGGTCGTGAATAAAACAGTGACCCAAATATAGAATAAATTTCTTTTACTTCATGTCTATGGTCACATATTCTTGTCATCAGACTACCAGTTTTGGTCAGTAATGACCATCTTCAGATCTGTTTTATAAAAACATGTCCTAATATACTGGAGCCATAGTTGCATTGTCAAATGTTAAAGCTGACTTTGTGTTTAACATTTGATGATGCCACTATGGCTCCAGTATATTAGGACATGTTTTTATAAAACAAATCTGAAGATAATCAATATAGGTCAAAACCGGTAGTCTTACGACAAAAATAGACATGAAGTAAAGGAAACGTATCCATACATATTAAACATATAACATTGACCTATTAACTGAGTGCAATTCCATTTTCCATTTGTTTTGTTTAATACATTATACGATGTACATATAAAATCATAAAAATAACCCAGTCACTTCCAAATTTATATTCTAGTAAATGTTTAATTATATCTAAAGATTCTCTTTCATTGAAGTAATAGGAATCAAATTGTGTATATGTTTGAATATATACTAAATGTACTACCTTTGCATTCAAAAGATAATTATAAAATTGCCCTACAGAAAAGTCACTTGATGTAATTTGAATATGTTTTGTAACATTTGAAAAAATATTAACATTTCAAGTATGTAAAGAAATATTATTCCTCCGAAATAATGTACTTTGTATCTTGTTAATTACAACAGTAACATGATTTTCTGCAATATTAACTAGTTCCAAAAACGTGTATTTTTGGTAATTTGATCTGGGTTTATATTGTCCAGCTAAGTTCGTGTACTGGTTATCAAATTCTGGACTGCTATTTAGTTGATATGTCATTACCAGGAGATCCTATGGATAGTCTGGCTGCCTGTAATAATAAAATAAATAATAATCCAGGCTGCTTGCCGCAAACAAATAAAACACACACACACACACACACACACACACACACACACACACACACACACACACACACACGCTTGCGCATGTAGCGTGCACCGCAGTCTCAGGCAACTGAAACCACATTGTGTGTGAGTCACGTTTGTGTGTGTGTGTGTGTGTGTGTGTGTGTGTGTGTGTGTGTGCACGCGCACGCCTATATCTATTGTTGATGAAGGCCTTAATGGCCGAAAACTTTATTTATCTGTGACAGGTCTTTTTGTTGTGCCTGTTTGCGACTCAGCATCTCTGCTACATGGTATTAACTTCCCTTTTCATAATTATGTTACATTCCATCCTGGGTTTTCCATTGTTTGATTTTTCTGGACTGCTTGAGTCACTTTTGAATTGGGATTCTCCAAATTGACATACAATTGTATTTCCCTTAAAATAGCTTAGTACCAAACATTGCGTGGTAACATTTTGATTCTCTGTCCATTGTAAAACTGACAAATCATGAATACATTTTCTGGTTTGCCTGACCTTGACAAAGAAACCTATCCATCTTGATTTTGCAAAGAAATACTTGAGGAGATTGATTTTTCCATCGGTGTCAGCCCGATGACCCTTGTAAATTCGACCTGACCAAAGATAGAAGCGATGCTGTTTTGGAAGACACATCTGCATGATCCATTACGTTGTTTGCAGTTGCGAATGAAGTGGATGTGTTCACTATTACTTCCTGCTTTTTGAGAAGGACAAAGACGAATTTACCATGTTTTGTGTTTTTTGTGAATTTTCTATAAAAAACTGTAATGATTTTATAATGGTGTTGATATTTGTCTTGCCAGAAGATGATGTGTGTCCAATTGCTTTGGAATTTGAACACACTGCAGAAACTAATGAAATATTCTGGTTTTTGGAATGGTTCTATTTGCCTTGTATAAAATTCTCTATTTTGAATAGTGAGTTCGTATATTTTTTGATAATGTGGATATATAACCATGCAAGGAATCTGTACATTCTTGTTCTGATTGATATAACTTAACAATTTTAATTAGTAGAGTTATAATTCCTACATTTTCTGCTTGTGTCTGTATGTGTGTGGATGTGTGTGTGTGTGTGTGTGTGTGTGTGTGTGTGTGTGTGTGTGCGCGTGTGTGTTTGTGTGTGTGTTTGTGTGTGTGTGTGTGTGTGTGTGAGCGCGCGCGAGTGTATACCTGTCCTTTTTTCCCCCTAAGGTAAGTCTTTCCGCTCCCGGGTTTGGAATGACTCCTTACCCTCTCCCTTAAAATCCACATCCTTTCATGTTTCCCTCTCCTTCCCTCTTTCCTGATGAAGCAACCATGGGTTGCGAAAGCTTGAATTTTGTGTGTGTGTTTGTGTTTGTGTGTCTATCAACGTACCTACACTTTCGTTTGGTAAGTTGCATCATCTTTGTTTTCAGATATATTATAAATACATTTGTTAACAAATTTTGCATGTATTCTTTCTCCAAATGTTGCTTTTAAACATACATTGCAAAAAAGAATTGAACTCATTTGCAACATTGTTTCAAACATATTATTAACATTTTTACATCTAATTCCAATTGTTTGAAAAGTATAATGATCTTGACTTGGAGAATAAGTTGACTGGATAGAAGGTCTGATACTGACGTGTGTGTGTGTGTGTGTACATAGTTATTTCATTCAATGTATTATTAGCTTTCCTATTAACAATTTCATTTATGTAACATTCAGAACATAGTGCTTATAATAATTGTGGTTTAGAAATATTACTCTTGTGAAAATTACAAAAAGCATGTCATTTTCCAGTATTACGTACTGCATTCTTTTAATTTTCAGTCAAAAGCCCATTGGAAACTATTATCGTTAGTTTACATATCATCAGTTGTGTGTGCAATAACTTTACGAATGCATGAATTAAAAACATGTTTAGGTCACGTTAATGCAAGACAAAATGCATCAGGTCAAGAGACAGCAAAGGACTTGGAAGAGCAGTTGAACGGAATGGACAGTGTCTTGAAAGGAGGATATAAGATGAACATCAACAAAAGCAAAACGAGGATAATGGAATTTAGTCAAATTAATTCGGGTGATGCTGAGGGAATTAGATTAGGAAATGAGACACTTAAAGTAGTAAAGGAGTTTTGCTATTTGGGGAGCAAAATAACTCATGATGGTTGAAGTAGAGAGGATATAAAATGTAGACTGTCAATGGCAAGGAAAGCCTTTCTGAAGAAGGGAAATTTGTTAACATCAAGTATAGATTTAAGTGTCAGGAAGTCATTTCTGAAAGTATTTGTATGGAGTGTAGCTATGTATGGTAGTGAAATGTGGACGATAAATAGTTTAGACAGGAAGAGAATAGAAGCTTTCAAAATGTGGTGCTACAGAAGAATGCTGAAGATTAGATGGGTAGATCACATAACTAATGAGGAGGTATTGAATAGAATTGGGGAGAAGAGGAGTTTGTGGCACAACTTGACTAGAAGAAGGGATCAGTTGGTAGGACATGTCCTGAGGCATCAAGGGATCACCAATTTAGTATTGGAGGGCAGTGTGGAGGGTAAAAATTGTAGAGGGAGACTAAGAGATGAATACACTAAGCAGATTCAGAAGGATGTAGGTTGCAGTAGGTACTGGGAAATGAAGCAGCTTGCACAGGATAGAGTAGCATGGAGAGCTGCATCAAACCAGTTTCAGGACTGAAGACCACAACAACAACAACATATTTTGTGCATTTAAAGTAAATATGTTTCAAATGTTCTTTTATTTGTTGAATAGTGGCAGGGGACGGGAGGGGAGAGGAGAGATAAGATGTAATATATATTGTAAAACTGATTAAAATTTGCTGCTTAAATAATGAAAAGGGAAAGGGAAAGAATAATTGAAAGAAATTGGAAAGTACACATATCCTGAGTGGACTGTAACTGGCACTAGTATCAACAGACCTTCAATATTCAATACATTCTAACGGTTTGGTGACGAGAGAAGCGGAACAAAACTGGATTGTGCACTTTCCTTTTCTCTTATTACAATTGACTTACTTGAAACATTCAGCTGATCCCCTTCTCTGGATACGCGGCTGCGTCAATCTCCACAACTTCTCCGATGAAATAATGCTGGTTAGAGTGATTAAATAAAAAACTTCTCTCTCTCTCTCTCTCTCTCTCTCTCTCTCTCTCTCTCTCTCTGTGTGTGTGTGTGTGTGTGTGTGTGTGTGTGTGTGTGTGTGTGTGTGTGTGTGTGTGTGTGTGTGTGCTCTTGAAGTAACTAGGTACTCTCATAATACTCTCAGTTCAGTTCTGGTATATTTCCACAAGTCTCACATAAGTATTCAAATTCTTGCAAGTCAATTGCATCTTTAACCGTCAGATAAAATTAAGTATATTTACAAAGTGGTGAGTTTAATAACCACCAGAAATTCAAAGACAGTTCATGCTTCTAGCAAGTCTAACACTCGAATTAAAAGTATCTAGTCAAATCATATTTCCTTTGTTCATAACAATTACAATCATTACTCTGTCAAAAAATAATGTGTGCTTGCTCCTTGTACGTCACATACAGCTTCTATGGCGCAAGCAGCAAACACTTGTCTGTGCCGATCGACCGCCACAATTGCGGTATTGTCTCGATACACCTCCATCCTGCACACACAAAAGACTGATGGTGCGGTAGAAACATCTCCATTCTCCCACACTCATACGTAAAATATTGAGTGTTCGAGACGGTAGAAGACCAAGTGTCTCTAGAATTTACCCCGAAATTCTTGAGGCACTAAAACATATATTCAGCATTTAACTTTACGTACTTCTTTTTCTTGTTGCTTGTGTTGTGCATAGAGCTTGGTATGACAATGGTTCTGGATCACCCCTCCTCTGCTCCCGCAAATTCTTCTCGTCTGCTTCAATCCTCTTGCTGCAGGATTCTCTCCGTCGGTGAAATGATGAACAGATGGTTTTTTAAATAAACTTCGTGTCCCAAATAACGCTTATAACACTGCTTTAATGTCCAAGTAGAATACACATTTTTGAACAATATTAATGCGGCGGAACTCTTCATACGTCCGCCTGCTACCACCTATAGAGGCAAACAGATTTTTTCTTTAGCAATATTAACTCTGTGGAGCTCGCAATACATCCACCTGCTATCACTTATCGAGACGAACAGATGAATGTTAAGAAATCAAAAAGTTGAAGAGCATATCTCTACTTGTTTCGTTTCTATTCCAATGTTATCTGTGGTACAAAATTATTATTATTTTATGTAATCTTATATGTATGAAAAGAAAAGAATGAGGGAGAAAAGAAAAGAAAAGAAATAATAATAATAATAATAATAATAATAATAATAATATTACATTGTGAATCAGAGATATTTTTATTTGATTCTTCATCTGAATAAGTAGTAATATCATTAGGTTCATCTGAATCCCATTTAACATTCCTCATGCACCTGATACAGATAGAAGTGAATCACTAGAATTTTGTCAAAGTTTCTACCGCTTCAAAAGATAGTTCGGTTCACATTTCTAATAATAAAATATAAAAATAAGTTAATGATATTAATAAATACCTGCTAGTGCTTTTACATAGCATATAGATTGCTTGCCAAAAGTGATGGAGAGCAACTTACTCCATGACAGTAATAATGTATCTGTTTCATATTTCCATATTGTTATACCTTATTTGTTTCGATAGCCTTGCATGATTCTTGCCAACAGCAACCCACAACCCTCCCCTCTGCCTTCATGCAGTCTCTGACGTCAGCAGTGCGCTATGCGTGTTCTTCAAATACTGCAGTCCTTAGGCCATCCTAAACCTGTTTCACACAGTTCACTGTGCTTATTAGACAAGTCAAAAACATTAGTATGAGGCACTGATTTAGTAACATATTGTTGTGGATGCACAGGTTAAACAAATGAAGACATATAAACCAAAAATGTTGCACTGTTCCTCGAACTGTTTATATGAAATGAAACATATTTTGTAACATCACAAAAAGTTGCTGGCATACTCCACGCATAAAGTACTGGTATTTCATGTCCATTGTATGCAGAAAAAACAGAAGTAGGCTTCTGTAGTCATGGGCTACAGATCCTTTCATATGCGTATTTATGTATAAGGGAAATAGATGCACCTTTTTCTAACTAAAATTTGTTTTTTTAGCCACTCTTAATTGGAGAAAATTTTTGTTCTTCTGTCCATGGATGAGAGTAGAAGGTTTCCGTGAGATGGAAATGTGGCCTTCATATGTGTTGCTTCCAGTGGTATTGCCGACATGACATGCATTTCCTGAAAGCATCACTGAAGCCTTGTGTCAGACCTGTGCTTGTGCTGACTGCCTTGTAAACAGGCTGTTTCGATATGACCTTGCCTACCACACTGGAAACATGTTACGTTACAACAACCCCCCAGGGGCTCAGCATTCATTTGGTGAGTACGGGCTTGGCGACCCCGGGGTCCTGAGCTGGGGACTGGTCAGCGCCACCAGTCTCCTGTCACCGTAACCCCCGGACATGCTTCAGCAACCACTGCATGGCGCGGCGGTGGAACGTTGTGTGCTGCGGGGAATGCTAATCTTGGCTTGACCGCCTGGATTGCGAGGAAGGTAAACCTCTATAAAAACCCCTCAATCTTACGGTGTGCTGCGCGCCTATAAGATGCATGACTGTTGGGGTGGAACAGTCGCAAGCGGGCAACCTCTGGGGCACCTGCCGCGCCCCAGTTGTATAAGGCTTACCTAGGCACGCGGGGCTCTGTCTAGGTGGACTTCTAGTTCCCTAGCTGTTCGTGGGACCGAGATGGAACCCTCGAACTTTTATTCTTCTCCTGCCAGCGGAAAGGGTGGATCGCTGGTGGGTTCTAACACCCAATCCAACAAGAGGGCTCGTGTAGCCAGTCCTCCTGATTCAGGTAGTAGTAACAGAACGCATGCTGCTTCGCAGAATGTGTTTTTCATAATTAAAAGAAAAGATGGGAGTTTTGAAAAAGTTTCGCCATTTTATATACAGAAGGGCTTAGAAGATATTGCTGGCACATTAAAATCTGTAAAGCGCTTGCGAAATGGCACCTTGTTGGTTGAAACATCTAGCTTCCAGCAAGTCCAGAACCTTCAGAAGGCACAATTTCTTGGGGAGTTTGCGATAGAGACTGAATTTCACAACACCTTGAACTACAGCAAGGGCGTTGTGACTTGCAGAGATCTCGTTGACATTCCCCAAGACGAACTGAGGGCTGAATGGTCCCGGGAAGGAATTCTGGACGTGCAACACATTATGAAACGGGTGGATGGTGCTCTCATAAAGACTGACTCGTTTATCCTTACATTTAACACCACCAAATTGCCAGAGCATGTGAAGGCAGGTTTCCTACGTCTCAGTGTACGGCCTTATTACCCCAACCCCATGCGGTGTTTCAAATGCCAACACTTTGGACACACTACTCTCGGCTGTAGAGGGGAAGCCACTTACGGGAATTGTGGTAAAGCCGCCCATGAGGGAGTTGGTTGCTCCTCTCCTCCCAAGTGTGTCAACTGCTCTGGGGATCACCCTGTGTGGAGTAGGGAATGCAGAGTTTTCCTTGAGGAACGGAAAATCCAGGAACTAAAAACTACAAAACGCATCCCGTATGGTGAGGCGAAGAAAATCTACAAGTCCATGCAGCCGCCAACGTTCGCTGCTTCCTTTTCTTCCGTTCTCAAACAACCAGTCTTGAAAACCGATGCCGCTACACAAACGGAGGTTGCTACTGTCTGCATTAGCACCTGCGCTTGTCAATGTACGTGTGCTGCTGCCGTTCCTGTGAAGCCTGCTGCTCCCCCACGGCCATCTGACCAGGCTGTGGTAGCTGACATCATGGAACTTCCTGCCCCTTCCCGGGTCCAGTCTAGTGCACTGCCCAGCACTGCTACACCCGCTACTGCTTCTGAGGTTTTGGCTCCAATGCCACCTCAAGCCAGAACATCGAAGCCAAAGACAAAGGTGAAGACTCGCCCACTAAAGGAGACTGCAGTTATACAGTCTCCTGATGTGGATGTCATTCTCCCTGACGCCTCTCTCGACTCCTCTTCTGCGGCGATGGAGGTTGATGTCAGACTGGGGCAATCATCTCGCCCCAAAACTGAGCCTCCACCTGTTGTGGGCTCTCCTCCCCAACAGAAAGTGAGAATGAAGGTACTCCCACCCTGATAGATGGCTCCCATTATACAGCGGAACATGAATGGATTCCGGGCACATGTGGAGGAACTGAACCTCCTAGCACGGCAACGCCCCCTGTGCTTGTGTTTACAGGAAATGCATTTAAAACCATCTGATGCTCCTGTACTAAGGGGCTATACGTCATATCGCAAAGATGACCTGACTGGAGAAAGGGCCAAAGGCGGAGTCGCTGTGTTTGTCAATAATGACCACCACTCCTCTGCCCTCCCCCTGGATACTGACCTGCAAGCAGTTGCAGTTGAAATTTATTCACCTCGGAGGCTTACCGTTTGCTCCCTTTATTTACCCCCTCTGGATGCAATGACCTTAGACGCTTTCACAGATCTTATCGACCAACTCCCCCGCCCATTTCTTCTCCTGGGAGACTTCAATGCCCATCATGTCCTGTGGGGCTCCACTTCTCTTTGCGCTCGAGGTCGAATTTTGGAGAGCCTCCTAACATCTCAAGTGTTGTGCATCCTCAACACAGGTACTCCGACTCATTTCTCTACTGCTACAGGGTCATTCTCAGCCATTGACCTATCTTTCTGCTCTCCAACCCTCACCGACTCTGTTCACTGGGAGGTCATTGACGACCTTCATTCCAGCGATCACTTCCCTATCCGCATTCATCTCCTGGATGGTGTATTGCTGGAGCCGCGGCCACCATCGTGGATGATTGGCAGGGCTAACTGGCCACTGTTCACTCGGTTGGCTGTCTTTGACCGCCACAATAACGTACAGGAATGGGTGGATCACATCACGCTTGTGGTCCATCATGCTGCTGACCTGTCCATACCACAGTCTTCTGGCACTCCTAAGCGGCGCCTTGTGCCTTGGTGGACAGAAGAGTGCTGTTCAGCAATCCGGGACAGGCTCTTCGCCGATTTAAATGCCGCCCAACAGCGGTCAATCTTACCGCCTTTCAAATCGCGAGAGCCAGAGCACGGCGTGTCTTTAAAGAGAGCAAGAAAAGGTCATGGCAGGAGTTCCTGGACTCCATCAACCGTTCCACTTGTTCCACAAGAGTATGGGAAGCCATCCGGAGGATTTCCGGTAAACATAGCCGTTTACCAATAGCTGCTGTCCTGAACCAGGGATGCATCCAAACGACACCCAGAGCCATTGCTCAGACGCTGGCAGAGCATTTTGCACAAAGTACTGCCACTGCAAATCAACATCCAGTGTTTCGTCGCTACCGTGCGACTGTCGAAAGAGCGACCTTGGACTTTCGGTCGAACAGTTCTGAGGCCTACAATTCCCCTTTCTCCATGTGGGAACTTGAATCGGCACTTACTGAGACTTCTGACACTGCACCAGGTTACGACCGCATCCGGTACTCCATGCTTCGACATCTGCCAGCGGCGTCAAAGGAAATCCTCCTCGAATGTTTTAATCTCATATGGCAGACAGGAGTGTTCCCCACTTCTTGGAGGGAGGCAATTCTCATCCCTCTCCTCAAACCAGGAAAGGACCGCACATGTCCCGGTAGTTATCGTAGTATTGCCTTGACAAGCTGTGTCGGAAAGACCATGGAACGGATGGTTAACCGGCGTCTTGTCTGGCTGTTAGAGACCAGACAGCTCCTTAGCCGCTTTCAGTGTGGATTCCGAAAATTTCGGTCCACGGTCGACAACCTGACCCTCCTAGAGGCAGCTATTCAGCAGGCTTTTCTCCGTCAGCATCACTGTATCGGTATCTTCTTTGATATCAGTAAGGCATATGATACTACTTGGAGACACTGTATTCTTGCACAAATGTATCAATGGGGCTTTCGTGGCCGCCTCCCCATTTTCATTAGGTCTTTCCTGTCTCAGCGGTTTTTTCGGACCCGCGTTGGTAACACACTGTCTGATCGCTTTGAGCAAGAGAACGGTGTCCCCCAGGGCAGTGTTTTAAGCGTTACCCTCTTTGCCATAGCCATCAACAGTATAACGTCTACAGTGAGGAGTCCAGTACAGTGCTCCTTATTTGTGGACGACTTTGCTGTTTTCTGTTCCTCCTCCAGTGTTGCAACCGTGAGCCGTCAGTTGCAGCTAACAGTGCGGCGGTTAGAGGAGTGGGCTGCAAAGACGGGTTTTCGGTTTTCTGCCGAAAAGTGTGTTTGTGTTCATTTTAATCGTTCTCGTCATCTTTCTACTTTGCCTGCCTTGCATATGGGGGATACTGTACTACATTTTAGAGACACAGTGCGGTTTCTGGGCCTAATTTTTGACTCCAGGTTGTCATGGCTGCCACACCTACGTGATTTGAAAGCCAGAACCCTGAAGGCACTGAACATCCTCAAGTGCCTCAGCCACAGGTCTTGGGGCGCGGACAGGGCGCGTCTCCTACAGTTTTATGGAGCTTTTGTGCGTTCACGGCTGGACTATGGGTGCACAGTATATGGGTCAGCGAGGCCATCTTATTTGCGGATCCTTGACGCTGTTCACCATGCTGGGATCCGACTGGCCACGGGTGCTTATCGGACCAGTCCCGTACCCAGCCTCTGTGCTGAGTCTGGCGAACCCCCACTTACCATCCGCCGACAGCTCCTGCTGGTGCGCCAGGCTTGTAAGTTTCTTGCAGCTCCCAGATCGCCTGCTCACCATCTTGTTGCCCATCCACCTCTGGACCGCCTTTTTTCCCGCCGTCCCCGGGCTACGTTGCCGTTTGGGATCCGTGTGCAACGTGTACTAGAGTCCCTCGGTGTGGAGTCTGTACAACCCCAAATCCAAGGTTTTAACCGCCTGCCACCCTGGTTACTGAAGAGGCCCGGAGTGATTTTAGATTTATTGCAGTACAAGAGAGATTCCACTCCTGCCACCGTTTTTAATGCAGCATTTTCTGCCATTTTATCTGAGCACCACGACTATGTAGCTGTTTTTACGGATGGGTCGAAACAAGGGGATTCTGTTGGTTGCTCAGTTGTTTTTCCATATCGTGTCCTTAAGGTCCGACTGCCTCAGACTTTTACTGTCTTTGATGCAGAATTGTTTGCGATCTTGCGGGCACTGGAGCACATGAGACATTCTTCCTCTCCTAAATTTCTTGTCTGTTCCGATTCACTCAGTGCCCTTCTCTCATTGCAACGTTTGTATCCGGCAGACAAAATTGTCCAGACCATCCAGGATGCCCTCCTCCGACTACAGCGACTGGGGAAGGTTGTAACTTTCTGCTGGGTTCCAGGGCATGTCGGCATTGCTGGGAATGAAAGGGCAGATCTCGCAGCCAAGGAGGCGTGTCTCGATCCACACGTATCTCAGTGTGCTATCCCCTTGCACGCACTCACCTCGCTGTTGAGCTCACGGGTCATGCGTCGGTGGGAGGATGAGTGGCTGGAAGTGACTGACAATAAGCTCCGTATAGTCAAGCCCACAACGCGTGTGTGGTGTACTTCCTTTCAGCCCCGTCGACGGGACGAGGTTCTCCTCACTCGGCTTCGAATAGGCCACAGCCCTATGACGCATGGCTTCCTGCTCCGGCGAGAGGACCCTCCAATGTGTAGTGCTTGCGGCGTCCAGGTCACTGTGCGCCACGTTCTCTTGGATTGCGTTTTATTTTCTGACCAGCGGGCCACGGCTGACTTGCCAGCGGACCTGGCAACTCTTTTAGGCAACACTCGGACGAATGTGGTTAAAGTTTTAAAGTTCTGTGCCATGTCAAATGTTTTTACAAAGATTTTAGGGAGAGGATTTTGATTTGCTCACTGTGTGACAAGCTCGCCCATATTCTATGTAAGTAGCCCGCCAGTGACAATTTCAGTGGCATTCTTGTTGCTATGTTTCCCCTTTCCTTAGGTTTTACTTTCTTAGGTAGCATTTTCCTTCTTTTCCTGCTTTGTTTGAGTGTGTGCTTTAGTTTTCTTAGGTCTGTCCACATTTGTTTCTTTTAAATGTGTGTCAGGGCGCTGATGACCTCGATGTTGAGCGCCCAAAAGCCCCAACACACCACCACCACCACGTTACAACAAGCTCAAGTTTTCCTGTCATTGTCTGAAAATCACTTACGACAAGACTTCCTCATCCTATTCTGTAGTACGCATCATTTACCATGGGACTGAAAGTTTTTACTTTTATGTGTACTGTTAATCTGAGGCCTTTTTATCTTCACTTTAATATTATCATGAACTTCAGACTGAGTGTCTTGTGCACTATTAACAAGAGACTTTGATGGAGCCTCAAAATTGACTTCAGTTGTGCCACAATACTTCGGAATACCACAATAGGCAGATTGGGATCTGGCAGTTAAAAAAAAAAAAAAAAAAAAAAAAAAAAAAAAAAACAGAGTGATTGCATGCATCTAACACATTTTGCATGATTCTATCACATAACATAACATCACTGTAATTGAGTCCACAAGAAAACTTGAACATGCAGTGTCTTGTCATCCCTCTAAGTTCAGTTATCCCCTGTTTTAAAGTCTATTCAGTCTTCTTCTTGTGACAAAAAAATTTAAACCTCACTGCAGTGATGTGAAACTGAATCTCAAAATGTTCACCAAGCATACAAACTATTTCATTGTAAGCAACATCTTCTGGATGAGAATTGGGTCACAGTTTTAAACATAGATGGTACACTTTTGCTTTGACTGTTAGCAGAAAAAAAGCAATACCCGCCATACCTGTAACCGTTGTAAGCGGTGATAAGAATGTCCAGTTGCGCACAATATTCTGACCAATTTTCTTCATTACTTTTAAACTGACAAAGCTTGAGTGCAGCATCTGGTAGTGGTGCAGCTCGTTGTGATAGTAATGTAGCCATCTATTGTTCACTGAGCAGCAGTTGTTCAGTTTGCTGCACCTGAAACTGAAAGACTTCATTTAAGAGACTTTTCCCATGGTGGCTCAGAATTGTTAAACATTTTATAGGATACACAGTAAGAATCAGAATACACTAGGAATATTTGGCCACTGACTAATGGAACTCTAGAGATAACCGTAAGGCAAACCATGGTGGGCTGTACATTAGAATAGTGTGTGCTTATCACCACCAACTTCGTAATCGTGCAAGGGACCAGACTTGTCATTTGTTGTGCTGGTTGCATTTATTGTGCTGGTTGGGGGGGGGGGGGGGGGGGGAATCCCACTCATCGACATTGTGGTGGGTTCTCAGATTTACTTCTGAAGGAGGCGAATTAAACTACAACTTGCACAAAATATTACATCGCTTTATTGTAACTTGAACTGGATGAAATACTTAACTTTGGCATAATCCATGTCCACAGGATTGTTTCTTATCGGTAACTTTTTGAAAAGTGAATGAAATAAATTATTCTGTTAAATTTGGAATAAAATATTTTGTTAAAAATTCTCTTTTATGTTTGTTAAAAGCCACGACTAATTTTTCTCATGGCGCTATCGCCAAAAATATCATACGTATTCCAATGTAAAGACATCCATGTTACTCATGATGAATGAAAAAAAAAAAAAAATCTTTCTTTAATGTTACACGATAAGCCAATTAAATACAATGCTAATTAATTCCTTTTTTGTGAGGCTTGATGCTCCAGTATAGCTGCCTATGTGCAATGGCAGCGTATACATTTATAGAAAATATTTTTTAATAAAACTGTACCTCTGGCCTTGAATTGGAAAATATTACAAGATGCCGTTTTGTATTTATTGAGATTAATCACTTCAGTACTTTCAGAGTTAAATGACTACTAAACAGGTTTTCATCATTTTATCATTAATGGCCAGGGCAACATTTAATTATTATATAAGTAAATCATGGATAGGGATGGTGCTTTCTTGCTACTAACAAAAACACACTCTACAGTAATTATTTGGATATATATTCAAGAAAAATTATAATGATGCTACAGATAATTGTATTAATTACAGACCGTAATTTACACGTGTCTGTCAGCTAGGACATCAGAACCAAGAAGACACAGAAGACAATGAAACAAAAATGTGTTTTTCTTTTATACTACGAGACAAAGATTACAATTAATACAATTCTAAGAGCGCATATAGCGCTTCTTTATTGTTGAATATCAATAAGTTAATTTTGCACTCCTTTTTTCCGGAGGCTATGCTATATTCTGTAACTGAACAATAACACATCACATGATACAGAACAGAATAATAGTCACTTCTCATACTGTACAATCGATTATAAACTTTGCTATATAGTTTTGTCTAATAAAACTCTCACACTGCTAGCTCTGTAGTGAGGCACTGCTGTCTTATTTGTGATGTTGGCGAAGTAGGCTGAACAGCACTCTGCTCTGATGTAAGCAGGTCTTCAGCAGTGCCAGTGAATAGAAAGGCTTGAGGATGTTTCTAAGCTAACATTTCCTGTTCATTGCTGCATCTGGCAATGACTGTGCTTTCTTACGGTTCTGTCGTGAGGTAACAATTTTGTCATGGTACCTCGTTCTTCAGAAGACACCACAGTTACAGTGGTTGACTCATCTGTAACTATAGCATGTGAAAGTACTTTTATGAGTTCTGTAGTTACTAGGGTGAACGGAGGTTATAACAAATAATGACAAGTTTTATTCTTGCCAGATCTGAAATTGCTGCTAATGACATTGAAGTGGTCCATATGACAAACCAAAATAGTGCGAAACTTCTTTCAAAAGCTTAAATCAGTCAATAATTTACAACAAAGCAAATGTCCTTTGTGAAACATAAGTAATGTTGTGTGTATGAGTGCAGTGTTAAATGTAATGATACTGTGATGTGGACAAAAATACGCAAACAACACAAGCGGAACATATCACCATACCTAATATGGTGTATGTTAATCATTGGCATTCAAAACAGCTTCCAGTCGTCATGGAATGGATAAACAGGGGTCCTGTATAGTTTTAGAGGGAATCTTACACTGTTCTTCCTGCAAAATAATGGCAATGAGATGGAGATGGATAGCCATCACACACCCTGCAATCCAAAGTATGCCACAAAGGCTCAATAACACCGAGATCTGGTGACTGTGGTGGCCAAGGGAGATGTGACAGCTCTTCCTCGTTCTCACCAAACTAGTCTTGGACGATGTGAGCTGTGAACAGGGGCTCTGTCATCTTGGAACACAGCACCACCATTGGGGAACAAACATGGTACCAATGGGATGGACCTGATCAGCCAAAGTAGTATGTAATCCTTGGCAGTTATGTGACCTTGGAGAGCAGCAATGCGACCTTGCAGAGCAGCCATGAGGCAAATGGAATACCGTGATATGGCAGCCAAAATCACCAAACCACTGCCAGGTAAAATCGGCCAGAAGTTGGAAACGGAGTGAAACAAGACCCATCCAACTAAATGACCTCCTTCCATTTCTCCATAGTCCAGGTTTCATGGCTTTGGTACTACATTTTGCATTGTTGATGAGTGGTTTTCGGATTCCAGCTCATCCTCCTGCAGTTTGCTGCTTCTGGAGTTCCCTCGTTGTTGTTCGGTGCTGACATAGTTAACAAATGCAACATCCAGTTCTGCAGTGAAACTCACAATCCTCTTCAGTGACTGTCCACCATTATTACTCAGCATACACTTTGTCTGCATTGTAACATGGCAGACAATGTGTTTTTGCTTTCCTTGCACGTAGTGTAAGTCTTTGACATGGTACCTCTTGAAACACCAAACACTTCAACTATTCAGCTACCTTGGTTATGGGAAAAAACGCATATGACCACCAACAATTTGCCCTCTTTTGAATTCACTTGGCTCTGACATAATGCACTCACAGCTATGCAGGATACTTTTCTGACTGACCGACATGTGCAACTTATTGAGGACATTGCACAGGTGCTGTCCATGTTCAAATACGACAGCGTAGCTTGCAGGCTTGGCTAGCATCTGCATTTCTGTTAAGAGTATGCATATCTTGCAGTGTTTCCACATTTTTGTCCAACCTTTGCATATCATAATTACCAGAAATGGAATGATTTAAGACAGGAAAATGAACTTATTGACAGAGAATGGAATGACTCTGTTCATTTATGTATGGTTAGCACCGGCAGTGCAAAATGCAGTTGCTAAATATAGCTTTAGAACATAATCCATAATTGCTGTACACTACACACAGAGTTCAGACTAGAAACAAACTGCCAATGCCACTAATATCTATAGACCAGACAGACACAAATACATTAATGTTAATTGCACTACTAAATAGGCCTCTTTTGTGGCCGAGGGGTAGTGTCTTTGACTAGTAATCAAAAGTCCTGGGTCCTGCCTTCAAACCCAGCCACTGCTTAAATTTTGAATAAAAATCATCAGCAATGGTGACCGAAGACTTCCAAGCATATGAAGTCATGCTTGTTCTTCCAGCGGCCTTGTCTAAGGAGGAGGAGCAGACAGAGGTTCAGGGCACTATCGTGCCCTTAGCATGTGAAACTGCTGCTGAAAGGTGGAAGAATCTACAGTGATCAATGGCATGAGGTTGCAGAAGGCATGTAGTAAGGATCCACAGGACATGTGGCCTGTAACTGAAAAGTGCCAAGAGGTGATCGTCAGTAAAAGATGGAATATTGAATGAAGGGATAACATTCTATGACTCAGAGTATGGAATGTCTGAAGTTTGAACATAACAGGAAAGCTAGAAAATCTGAAAAGGGAAATGCTAAGACTCATTTTAGATATAGGGGGAGTCACTGAAGTGAAATGGGAGGAAGATAAGGATTTCTGATCTGATAAATATAGGGTAATATCAACAGCTGCAGAAAATTGTATAATGGAAGTAGAATTTGTAATCAATAGGAAAATAGGGCAGAGCGTGAGCTACTGGCAAAAGTTCAGTGAAAGGAATGTTCTCATCAGATTAGACAGCAAACCAGCACTGACAACAATATTCCAGGTATATATGTGATGTTGCGAGCAGAAAATAGAGAGACTGAGAAAGTACTTGAGGATACTGAATGTATAATTCAGTATGTAAGGGGAGATGTTGATCTAATAATTATGAGAGATTGCAAGATTTTTATAGGGAAAGGAATAGAAGAAAGGATATCAGGAGAATGTGGGCTTGGCAATAGAAATGAGAGAGGAAAAAACTAATTGAGTTCTGCAATTCTGTATGTAAAGGGAGTTGATAATCAAATAATCACGGGGGATTGTAACATGTTTGTAGGGTAATGAATAGAAGAAAGGATTGCAAGAAATTGTGGTTTTGGCAGCAGGAATGAGAAAGGAAAAAGACTAATTGAGTTCTGTTATAAATTTCAGGTGATAATAGTCAATACTCTGTTCAAGAATCGCAAGAGGAGGTGGTATACATGGCAAAGACCCGAGAAGATTCCAACAGGATTACATCATGGTCGGACAGAGATTTTGATATCAGATACTGGATTGTAAGACGCACCGAGAAGCAGGTACAGACTCGGATCACAATTTAGTAAAGATGAAGAGTAGACTGAAGTTTAAGAGAATTGTCTGGAATTATCAGTATGGAAGGAAAGGGAACACTAAAGTACTGATTAATGAAGAGACGCATTTGAAGTTTGCTAAGGATATGGGTACTGCGATAAGGAATACCAGAGTAGGCAGTTCAGTTAAAGAGGAGTGGACATCTATAAAAACAAGCAATCACAGACATTGGGCAGACAAACATAGGTACAAGGAAGGTAATTACAAAGAAACCTTGAGTAACAGAAGAAATACTTCAGTTGATTGATAAAAGAAAGAAGTACTAAAATTCTTGGGGTAAAACAGGACTACAGCAATGTAAATCACTGAAAAATTAAACAAATAGAAAATGCAGGGAAGCCGTGGCTAAGTGGCTGCAGGGAAAATGTGAAAAAATCGAGTGATTGTCAAAAAGGAGGACTCATCATATAAAAAAGTCAAAAGAACCTTTGGTGGGAATTAAAAGCAAGGGTGTAACATTGAGTGTGCAATGTGAATTCCACTGTTGAACACAAAGGAGAGAGCACATCGGTGGAAAGAAGACATTGAAAATGTCTGTAAGGTGGAGCAGTTGTTTGACAGCATGATAGAAGAAGAAATTGGAGTCAATATGGAAGACAGGGATGTTATATTAGGGACAGAATTTAAAAGAGCTCTGGAAGACTTGAGATCAAATAAGGCAGAAGGGATAGATAATATTCCATCAGAATTTCTAAAATCATTGGTGAAGAGGCAACCAAGTGACTATTTAAGTTGGTGTGTAGAATATATGAGACTGGTGATGTACCATCAGATTTTTAGAAAACCTCATCTGCATAAATCCAAAGATAGCAAAGGCAGATACGTGTGAGAACTATTGCACAGTCTCCGTAACTGCTTATGCAACCAAGCTGGTGATAAGTGTAATATACAGGAGACTGCAAAAGAAAATTGACGATCTGTTAGGTGGTGATCAGTTTTGTTTTAGGAAAGGTAAAGGCACCAGAGAGATGGTTCAGACATTACACTTGGTAATGGAAGCAAGACTGAAGGAAAAATTAAGACTTGCTATTACAATTTGTCAACCTAGAAAAAGTGTTGGGTACAAGTGCTGCTCTGAGATGAAGAGGTCATCACACAAGTGGAATTAGTGATAGGTCACATCAAACCAATCAGAAGACTGACGACTGAAAAATAAAGTAGGCCTGTGGTTCATTTCTAATTGCAGACAGACTCCTTACCACTGAAGATTAATGGATTTATCAGGAAAAACCTTCTATAACTGAATACAATGATACATGAAAGAATTTCCTTCCAAACTATGTATGAATTAAGTTAGAAACACTCAAAAATTCCAGTTAGTGCCAATGTAACACAATAGATACAAATAAAAATTGTAGAAAAACATAGTAAAATTCAGCAGAAATTATCAAAATGGTAACTTATTGAGCTGCTGAATAGTGACAAAGTATGTCTCCCCCCCCCCCCCCCCCCCAGAAGCAAGAATGATAACACCTGCCTAGTACACATCTAGCTAATCTACCATTGAGCTAATCTATCATTTAATTGTTTGTTTTGGCAGTCATAATCTCTCTTTAGTTCCCAAAAACTTCCCTCTCCATTGGTTACATAAAATGGGTCCATTGCCAACCTATACAAACTTGAATGAGGTGATACAGTGATTAAGACACTTGACTTTGATTTTGAAGCTCGAAGGTTCAGTTACCCCTTCAAGCCATTCATATTTAGGATTTCTGTGGTTTCTCTGTACATCTTAAGGCAAATGCTGGAATGCTTCCTTTGAAAAGAACACAGAAGAAAAGTTTCACCACCATCTTCTCCTGTTGATCACATACTCTTGTCTTTAATGACACTCAATGATGGGATGTTAAACCCTGAAAATAGAAGAAAAGAAGCCTGCCTGGTACTGCCATTGCTTACTATGACCTATCAGGTCTGTAGCTCTAAGCGACTGTCTCCAGGTAATGCACTAGTGCGTATAGAGGTTAAAGATTGTAGAATGATGTGCAGTTATCAGTTTCTTATGTGAAGATTGACCACAACAAATGTAATTTAATGTGTATAAACAGAAAAATATGTTGTTTGATATCATAGCAAAAGATCAGAATTTTGATGCTTGCATATGGAAATAACTAACCAACCAATAATGTGAATAGCAGTCAGTCACTGAAATCGGAAATCCATGAAGTCTGTAGCAGTATTGTCCAGAGCGATTTAAGGTGGAAAAACTGCATGAATTTAGTTACAAGATCATAAGAAAATGTAATTCACATACAAAACAACTTACAAACTGTACCTGCAGACAAACAACAAATTATGTAACTTTATTTTTTCTTGGTGGTTATTAAAACTTTGATTACCCCTCACAATGAGCGCATTACTAAAAAAATTGTCCAGAACTGAGTTGGACTCGCCCATTATGTATATAGATAGTTCATTCATTCCGAGAATTGAGAACCTCAATAATTTTTGCCTGTTACCAGCATTGATACTGGCAAGATATTGGTCCCAGGGATTCCAAGATTTTCGAGTATGTTTTAATTTCAGTAATATAAAGTCATTCCTTGCCTGATATTTGACTTTAACCATTGCAACTGAATCAGACAGAATGCGGAACTACTTGTTTTAAATTCACGTTTGGCATTGGATAACAAATGCAGGAGGCAGGCGATCATTTTTATAGTAATCAGCAGTTCTCCATTCAGGCTGACTGGGTTACAATGATGAAAGTCAAACATAAGGCAAGGAGTGACTTTATTGCTCTTATGATGTGGCTTGGAATTTATCCATCATCAGATATCCAGGAGCAATTATTACATGTAGATATGACATTTCAAGCTGTATGCAAAATATGCTTTTCAAACTGCATGCAAAATATGAGCAATAAAGTCATTCCTTGCCTGATATTTGACTTTTACCATTGCAACTGAATCAGACAGAATGCGGAACTACTTGTTTTAATTTCATGTTTGGCATTGGATAACAAATGACAGAAGAAATATTTTTTTGTTTGATATAATTACAAATTAACAATGTTCAGATTTTTTCCTTTACTTGTACTTTGAAACCTTGCTTCTTGCCAAATTGCATACTTCTTGGTCTTGATTTTGATGAGTAAGTTTGCGAGTATCAAATAAGTGACATAAATGGTATTAGCTTTTGATTGCATTGACTTAAAAGCTAATGTTCATTATACCACCAATGGACTATAGACCTTAGTATGTGACATAAATTTCAACTTGATACGTTGTCCCGTTGTTGAGGAAAAGGGGCCTTGACAGACAGACGAATGGGACAGTCAGTCAGTCTGACAACAAATGACAATTTCTTTTTTCCATGTGTAATTACATTTATAGATTTTGGATTTTTTCCTTTGATTGTACTGTGATTCCTTGCTTCTTGCCAAATTGCTTAATTCTACGCCAACAGGAAGTACTTTATAGGTTTTAACAAGTGAGTTTGCAAGTATTACAATATGTGACATAAACAGCCTTGCCTTTTGATTGATGGCCTTACATTTTGATTGCTTTGACTTAGAAGCTTCAATGTATTACACTGCCAAGAGCTGTAGATCTCAGTATGTGACTTAAATTTCAACTTGATATGTACTACTAATTCCTGAGAAAGTGTTTTAAATAATTAGGTAGGCAGATAGACAGATATACGGACAACAAAGCAATCCGATAAGAGTTCAGTTTTTACGAATTGAGGTACGGAATCCTAAAAAGATCTTACTCCTAACATTTTTAGAGCCCATGTTCCTATAGAAGTGAAGAAATGTTTTATTTCCTCCAACATATGTACAAAATAGTTTTCTTGTTGCCAGAATATGGAAAAAGATGCACAAACTTTTGATTTTTTGAAAATTCTTTTTATACTGAAATAAGAAAATAGAAAATGATGGAAATTTTAATGTCATTTTATAGTTTTATTTGAATGGGGTAGGGGTGGTCACAGATTATGAGCTACAAAATTGGGCTCAATTGTCTTAGTTGTAGTGTAGGATCAGGAAGAAACAACCTTCAGAGCACCATCCATACTCTTATGGGTGAATGGTATAAAGACTTGCAACACTATTATCCAGGCACCCAATACTTTGATAAGATTTAGTCAGCTATAGTAAAAAAATATATTCTTAAAAGTGGAATTTTAATATTAGGAAGGTTCTGTTTTGAATGAGAGACTAATTATAGTATTGTTACCTTCTTCAATAGCTTTCTGAGACCACAGTAATGATTTGTAATGGAGTTGGGTACATTGCTTACAGATTAGAAAAGATAACTTTCTGTTAAAAAAAATTAGTAACATCCCTTTATTTGCAATTATTATGATTAAAGGCTATTTTTTTCTAAATAGTCTGCTTTATTCCAGTGAAATTTGCTACATTTGGTGAACAAACAACACGTGCAAGAAGTTTGCAAGAACTCCATGAGAAACTGGATAGCCTGAAAGGTAACATACAGCTGTTTTTGGTTAAATGTAATTTTTCACATGTTGTATACCAAGCAGTTTTCTTTGTGATCTGACCAGTATTGAGAAATATCAGCTTGAATGTTTGTGCTTCTGTTTTAGTATCTTGCAATATCATCCCTTATTTTCTGTCATTATTGAGTAATTTTGCATTTTGATGAACAAAGTAAAACTTGCTCATTATTTACGTTTGCTTCACACTACCCCCTGCCCCAAATGCTCATACCCACTGCCTTATAAAATGTTTTAAATCTCTTAGTATTGCATAATATGGTCATACATATATTGTATTTATTCTTAACATATTCTAATTAATCAAAATTACAATTTTGTTTCATTGTTAGAAAATATCTATCTGAAAAAGTTAACAGTATACCTATTCTAAACATATGTCATTTATTGATGTTCTTCATTTTGATAATACAAGGAGAAGTAAAAGAAATAGTTTACATTAATATTTATCTTCATTTCCTTTCTTGCATAATAAGTCAGTTGTCTCTTGTATCAACATCATTGTCGCCGTCATTATCTGAAATGATAGTTTTACCTAACCAATGAGAGGTGAGAAACGAGGCAACATATTTCTATGTACATAGAGCAATGAAATTTATAATCATGGTTGTCACCAATATTTGACAGTTTACTCCAAATATGCTGCTATTTCTGAGGTTATGGTTAAAGTGAGACCTGAGAACACAGCTGTTTTTCTTCCAAAATACTTAGTGGATTTCACATCTATTTTGGTATGAAAATGCAACAACATTACTTCATCTTAAGCTTCCAGACTTTTTGTCTGTCTGTGGCTGTCTCATTGGCTGCAGGGGTCCAGCAACTGATACAGCCTCTTTTGTTCCCGTCATACCACATGGTGGATGTTGACAGCGTACCTGCACAAAACATATAAGTATGCTACTTGCCACTATCTAGACTATTACTGTCTCCTGCAGAAACATCCACTGTTGTTAAGTACTTGCCCAATTTTAAAGTATTCAATTCAGACTTAAGATGGCTTCAGGCAAGCTGCAGTAGGTGGTATACATTCCTACTATTGGAGCATGATGAAATCTATTGGCCACTAACCACTCTCGTCCCTATGTTCGTCACAGTTCTCAACCCAGTTGGTGTCACTGTTCCCCCTCCATCCCTTCTGAATTCTTCAAAATAAGTCTGCATTTGATCTCAACTGCCAAAGGTTCATCCATAAACATAGGAACACCCTTCCATTCATTTATAACACAGCATAAAAACATTGACCTCAGCAGCAGTACTTTAATCTGAGAATGTGAGACAAGCCCGTATTTTTTGAATGATGAATTTAGGGAAAAACGCTCATCTTATAAATGGTAAATACAATAATTGCTAAAAGCAAGACACTTTTTTATCCAGTTGTTTCAGTGGCTTATTTCATTATTGGTTAAATAATAATGTTATCTTCCTTGTCAGTCCCTGCATTAAGAAATATGTTCTTATATATCTTAAAATTTCTTAATTTTGTCTGTTTCTTATCTTTGGTCTTTGTTATATGACTTTGTGAATGCTACTTGATGGTGGTGTTATTAATGGTAGTGCAAGGGCAGATGAACATTGACCCACACTAATAAGTGACCATTTAAGTAGCTATACATATAGGTTTTCATTGAAAAGCAAGAAATAGAAAACAATGGACCCTAGAAGTTCACCTTTATCAAAAATGAGAATAAAAGTGCTTCCGAGTTGCATCAAGATTCTTATAAGATTTGTAAAAACAGCTCTGAAGAAAAAATAGCCACATGAAAATTATGTGCAAGAAGACATCTAAATTTCGTTCATAACCATAGAGATATACCAATGATATCTAATATAAATAGAAACAGTTTTGTTAAAATTTGTGCTGAGATGGAAAACTGAATCATAAAGAAACTTTGATATGATTAGTAGCACATCCTGAAAAATATTAGAAAATCCTAATACACTTAATTTCCTGCAGCAATTTACAGCTTTATCAAATACAACATTTTATTTCTTGATTACATTGCAGCTGCTAAGGAAGAATAGTATAGATTTTGATCATGCATTGACATAATTTCATTGTTGAACAAAGCCTGTGGAATTAAATAATAACTGAATAAGTTGCTACTTATTTCAGAGAGAGATTAATAGTATGCAGATTTCTGCTTTTCGAAAATCGGGATACTTAAAGCATGACATGCACCTTAATGCCCGAGAAAAAGATAGCTAACGGAATTGTTATCTGAAATTATAATGCAGGGCACTGCCACAGCCACTAAACTGTCAAGTGATCACTGATTTAAGGGGTCCATGTCTACCATATCACAAATCATGCCACTAACGTAACGCTGTTTTCTTAACAGAATTTTGTTATAAACCAAATGTCTTGTGTTACATTGTTATTGAAAATATGCATATCAGTACAAATTATGAACTAGTTCCCTCCAGTATGGTATAGTGTAGTATTTTCATTCTCATAGCACTCCTACTTTGTATTTGTAACTATTTTACCTTTATCATCAGCAATTAAAATATCTTTGGAGCTATTTGGTATACTAGTGATAACCCATAGATTGATGATGTTAAGAGTGGTGTACCTGTAAGGAGGTGGTTGGATGATGTGACACACACACACACACACACACACACACACACACACACACACACACACCAGTGTTTGTAGCGGTTGAAAATCCACAATGGAATAACAACAGTAGATTGCTACACTCAACACTTGCTGTGTTTGGAAGTAGCAACGTTAATTGCTTTGTTATATATGTATATGGATAGATAAAATCTTATCACCAAATGGTGGCAGGAGAGCACATATAAAAGATGTGAAAACATATTAGCTTTTGAAGCCAGTGGCTCCTTGTGGCAGAAAGGTTTAATGGAAAGAAAAAGGGTAAAGGAATAGGACTGGTGAGATTTTGGTGATGGGAAGCGTTACAGAAAACGCACCCAGAATCCCGTGTCAGGGGAGACTTTCTGCACAGGATGAGAAGGAAAGACCGATTTTGGTACCTGCAACAGACAAGATTTGAAAAACTGAGAACTTAAAAGTGGAAGATAGGGTAATAAGCAAGGCAGAGGTTACTGAAAAAAACATCAATAAAAGTGGAAAGATAACTGCATTATACAAGGTAGACAGGTGAGGCAGCATATCTCTGGCTTGGTTGATCAATATTAGCAATCTATATTACAAAGACTCCCCTCCTACATTAAAGACATTAACAATTTCCTAGACCTCTGAAATGTGTGCCCATCCCACTCCCAGCACACATGTTACTTGTCACTCTTGATGCCACCTCTTTTGTACAACATTACCCCTGTACATGGTCTGTCTGCTACTGAACAGAACCCTAACCGACACTCTCATGATTCCAAATCTATGACATCCTTCCTGCTCACCGTAATCAAGTTCATAACTGACAAACAACTACTGTACCTTTGAGAGACAGGCATACAAACAGATCAAGGGCACAGCCTGGGAACAAGGATGGCTCCTTTGTATCCCGATGTTTTCATGGATCACTTAGAAGGACTTGCATAGAATCTCTAAGCCTTCAGCCACTTGTTGGTTTAGATACATCGATGACATTTTTGCCATATGGGCTCACTGTTAGGATGACCAATTGAAATTTTGAAATCTCTAAACACATTCCTTGAACTAAATTTCGTATGATCCTGTTTTGTATCTTATGCCTTATGTTGGCCTCGTGCTCACCAAGAGTCAGCTACACACTTCTGTTCACTGTTCCAGTCTTTTCACTGTTCCAGTCTTTTCACTGTTCCAGTCTTTTCACTGTTCCAGTCTTTTCACTGTTCCAGTCTTTTCACTGTTCCAGTCTTTTCACTGTTCCAGTCTTTTCACTGTTCCAGTCTTTTCACTGTTCCAGTCTGGGATGGTACTGGGTGATAAAGGGAACATTCCTTCAGGGTTGGTTCTTGGAGATGGTGGGAGGATTCGGGGTATGGGGGAAATGGCATGGGAGATCTGTTTGCGGATAAGATCTGGGGGCTAGTGCCTGTTTGTGAAGCATATTGAGCAAGGGAGTTTTTGTCACTAAAGATACACCATCCCTGGGTAGCCAGGCTTTATGGGAGAGACTTTTTGGTGTGAAAGGAATGACACCAACTTTTCTGAACTGTGCAGACGGGAGTTATCTTTATAGTACATTCTCTGCTCCTGTAATTATCCCAGCATCAACCTACGGTAACATACTGTCCCCACACCATCTGCCTTACAGTTTCCACCCCTCTGTCCTACCATCTCCTCCCCATTCTTACCTCCCATCTATTTGCAACCCTCTGGTAATGCAGCTGCCTGTCTTCCCCTGCTCCTCTTCTTTTTTGCTCAATTTTTTTCCCCACCTCCCTGCCCCACAACTTCCTGATGCTGCACCTGTTGGCATTCTAGTCCCTGCATGTTCCACCAGACAGTGTTTGTCTCTGTCCCCACCTGTACGCCATACCTTTCTCTTCCATGCACCCTCCAGTTTGCTGCTTGCATCCTACATGATGTTGCATTCCGACCTGAGATGCTGGAGTTGGTGATCGTGTGTGCGTGAGGTGTGCTTGCTTGTGTATGCGAATGGTGTGTGTCTCTCTCTCTTACTGATGAAAGCTCTATGTAAGCTGTAAGCTTTATGTAAGTGGCTTTTAATTGTGCTTGTCTGCAACTAGACATGTCTTCATTATGGTAAGTAGCAATGTGTCTTTTTCCTACACTGTTGATATTACTTCCTGGAATTTCCATTGTTTGATTGTTGTTATGGAGTTGCTATTTAGAAACTTATGAACATTAACACTGAAATTGGAAGTTCTTCCATCTTGCATGAAGTACATTTTGCTGCACTTGTAAAGGCACATCTAGCAGAACACACAGTGTGTTCTGTAGGAAAACATGGTAAGTTACTCCACTGAGTCTGAGTGGGAGAACATGAGGTCCTCTCATACATTTGCCTACAAATGTGACCCCAACCTTGACAGAAAATCTTTCTTAATAACATGATTGCACAATTTCATGGTTATTCTTGATAGCCTGTACATGCCGATTTGCACAATTTCAAGGCGATTCTTGATAGCCTGTACGTGCCGATTGTGAAAATTTACAATATGATCACACTGGAACAAAGCCTCATCAGTGGATGACACATTTGCATTAAAGTGAGAGTTGATGCATTGCTGAATGAACCATTTGCAGAAGTGTACCTGTGTGGGAAAATCAGTTGTTGATAGTGCCTGCGCTCGCTGTTCATGGTACAGGTACAACAGGTTCTCATATAGTACTCTCCAGTCATGGTATCAGCATTTCCTGTTGCAGCTAATTGTCTTACATTGACACTGGGGCTATTGTCAACTAAGTGACGAAGTTTTCCCTCCAGTTGAGGTGTCCTCATCCTTCAAGGCCTCCCCCAGTTGCAAGTGGCAGGCTTAAATGTCCCATGCTCCCAAAGTCAACGGTTAGTTGCTTCAAATGTCCTCCTGTCAGGTCACTGTCATTCTGGAAATTTCTCCCGATACAAACATTAAGTATCATGGCTATTACCACCTGCTAATCTATACTGCAAATCAGCATCTGCCAACTCTGCATTTGATTACAGTTCAATTGCACTGTACCAGAAACCAAGTCAGTGATAAACACGAAACAGTTGATGCTACATGCTCGATGCAAGTGAGTAGAGCAGTGCGGTTAGCTGCATGACAACATGAACAATGAAGTGCGTCACGTGTAAAAATAATGTTTGTTCCATTGGAATAACAAACACTGGTGGTGAAACTAATAATTACAACTTACTGTACATTCTAACAAAAAATAACCAAGAGATATTTTGAACATTTCATGTAAGAAAATGTTTCGTGTAATGCTGGTATATTCTGTTTCTGCATGTTTCCCAGGATTAATGTGATTATGAGAACAAGTAGAGAATGAGCAGTATCATCAAAATAAAGCATTTATGGACCCATGTCCATGTAACACACTTAATTCTTCTGTATGTGAGGAATGTTTCCTGAAAGTTTGGCCATATATTTGTGTTACACCCTATATAATGGTTTTAGCTTTCCACTCTATTGCTTATTTAGTACATTAAAGTTATGTGTGCCACAGGGAACAGGGATCTTGGGTTGAACACCCAGATTGCGAGGCACACAGGGCTGTGTTTAGGTGGACTTGTATTACCATAGCTGCTCATGGGACCAAGATGGGCCCCAAAAAATCTTTTCCTCCTCCCAGTGGAATGGGTAGACTGCTTGGAGGTACCAACACACAATCGCAAAAGAGGCCTCGTATGACAAGCCCTACAGATTCTGGAGCTGTTAAAAGTAGTTTGGTATTTGGTAACAGAATGCATGCTGCAGGACAGAAGGTATTATTGATAGGGAAACCCTTGGAAAGTCTCGCCGTTTTACCTTCCAAAGGGTTTAGAGGGCATCGCAGGGACATTAAAATCAATCAAGTGATTATGAAGTGGGAAACTATTGGACAAAACTTCTGATTCCCAGCAAGCAATGACCTGCAGAAAGTCAAATGCCTTGGAGAGTATGGCACGGTAACTGAGCTCCACACCAAAGGTTCGCAGGATAGCTTCTGTAAAGTTTGGAGGGTAGGAGACGAGATACTGGCAGAAGTAAAGCTGTGAGTACCGGGCGTGAGTCGTGCTTCGGAAGCTCAGATGGTAGAGCACCTGCCCGCGAAAGGCAAAGGTCCCGAGTTTGAGTCTCAGTCGGGCACACAGTTTTAATCTGCCAGGAAGTTTCATATCAGCGCACACTCCGCTGCAGAGTGAAAATCTCATTCTGGAAACATCCCCCAGGCTGTGGCTAAGCCATGTCTCCGCAGTATCCTTTCTTTCAGGAGTGCTAGTTCTGCAAGGTTCGGAGGAGAGCTTCTGTAAAGTTTGGAAGGTAGGAGACGAGATACTGGTAGAAGTAAAGCTGTGAGTACCGGGCGTGAGTCGTGCTTCAGTAGCTCAGATGGTAGAGCACCTGCCCGCGAAAGGCAAAGGTCCCGAGTTCGAGTCTTGGTTGGGCACACAGTTTTAATCTGCCAGGAAGCTTCATATCAGCGCACACTCCGCTGCAGAGTGAAAATCTCATTTTCGAGCTCCACACCACTTTGAATTATAGCAAAGATGTTGTGATATGCAAAGATCTGGTGGACATACCCAAAGAAAAACTGAAAGTTGAGTGAGCCCAAGAAGGAATAGTCGATGTGCAGAATATCACAAAGAGAGTGGATGGCAGTCTTGTCAAATCCAACTCCTTAATCCTGATATTCAGCAGCATGAAACTTCCATAGCACATTAGAGCAGGTTTCCTTTGCCTCAGCAAGTGGTCTTATCTCCCCAACCCAATGCACTGTTTAAAATGGCAATGCTTTGAGCCTACTATTCTCAAGGAGGAGTCACTTCTTCACCTCCCTTAAAGTGTGTGAATTGCTTTGGTGCTCATCCAGCCTGTAGTTGGGACTACAGCTTGTGTCTTGAAGAATGAAAGGTACAAGAGCTTAAGACTATAAAGCACATCCCGTATAATGAAACAAAAAAGGTGTATAAAGCTGTGCTGCCCTGAACGTTTGCCAAATCCTCTACTTCAGTTAAACAACGAGTACAGAAAGCCAGTGCTGCTACACAAACAGAGGTTGCTAGTATCAATACTAGTACCAGCATTTGTATATGCACTTGTGCTGCTTCAGGCATTTAAAAGCTTGCCCTTCCTCTCCCATTCAGAAAAGTCTATAGTTGCTGACCTTGTGGGACTCCCTGCCCCCTCCAAAGATCAAGTCTTGTCCACTGTCAGCACTGCCACTACCACTTCCAGAGTTGTGGCTCTGAAGCTGCCCCAAACAAACAAAAAATCAATGTCAAAGACAAAGAGTATCCCACTGGCAGATATGGGAAGTACACAGTCAGACTGATGTCAGTGTCATCCTCTCTGATGTCTCTCTCAAATCTTCTTCACAGGTGATGGACTTTCATGTCTGACTGGGGCATTCATCTCGCTCCAAGACTGAGCCTCTATCCATTGCAGGCTCCCCTCCCCAACAAAAAGTCAGGATGGAAGTGCTACCCCTTTGGTAGGTGGCTCCTGTACTACAGTGGAACATTAATGAGTTCAGGACACATGGAGGAAATGAAACTCCTAGCACAGGAATGTCCCCTGTGCTTGTGTTTGCAGGAAATGGATTTTAAAGTTTTGATGCCCCTGTACTGTAGGGCTATACATTCTACCGCCAGGATAACCTGATAGGGGAAAAGGCCAATGGTGGAGTCACTGTGTATGCCAATAACGCACACAACCCCTCTTCTCTCCCCCTGGTGACTGACATCCAAGCAGTTGCCATTGAAATTCTTCTGTGTCAGAGGATCACAGTTTGCTCAGTGTATCTACTCTGAAAGATGCAATAGACTCTGAGACTCTCACAAATCTTCTGGAACAACTCCCCTGCCATTTCTCCTAGTGGGAGACTGCAGTGCCCATCATGTATTGTGGGGCTGAACCTCTACTTGCCTTCAGGGTCAGGTTTTGGGGAGCCTCATAACATCTCATGAACTGTGCATCCTCAACACAGGTACTCCCACTCTTTTCTTTGTTACTACTGGGTCATTTCCAGCTATCGACCTTTCTTTCTGCTTTCCAGCCCTTGTGGATCCTGTTCAGTGGAAAGTTATGGACAACTTCATTCCTGTGACCATTTCCCCCTCCGCATTCAACTGCTGGATTTAGCATTACTTGAACAGAAGCCACCAAAATGGATGACCTGCAGGACTAACTGAATGCTGTTCAGCCAGCTGGCTGTGTTTGAACACCATGATGGCATCCAGGGATGGGTGGACAACTTCACACGAGTGATCTATCATGCTGGTGACTTACCCATTGCAAAGACATCTGGTTACCTTAGGAGGCAACCCGTACCTTGGTCGACTGGTGAGCGCCACTCAGCAACCTGGGCCAGGCATGTGGCTCTTTGATGATTCAAGTACTGCCCAAAGGCAGCCCACTTGACAGCATTTTGGGTCGCAAAGCCAAGGCTCAACAGGTAGTTAAGGAGAGCAAGAAAAGGTCATGGCAAGCATTCCTAATTTTCATCAACTATTCCACTTGTTCTACAAAAGTACAGGAAGCCATCAGAAAGATATCTAGTTAACACAGTTGTTAACCATGGTTGATAACCAATAGTAGCAGAAGTGAAACAGGGATGTCTCCATAAAGCACCAGGAGACATTGGTCAGATGCTGGCAAGCATTTTGCAAAAACTACTGCCAATACCAGCCAGGATCTGGCATTTCGTCGCTACCGCGTGACTGTAGAGAGGGGCAAGTTTGACTTCAGATCCCAAAATTCTGTCTCTTACAACTACCCTTTCTCCATGTGGGAGCTGGAATTGGCACTGTCTGAGATTCGTGATACTGCACCTGAACATGACCAAATCCAGTACTGCATGCATCAGGAGTGCCAAAAGAAATACTCCTCGTATGTTTTAATTTGATAGGGCAGGCAGGTCACTTCCCCAACTCGAGGAGAGAGGCAATTCTGATACCTCTCCTCAAACTAGGAGAAGACTGTGCACGTCCCAGTAGTTGCCAGAGTATTGCCATGATGAGCTGTGTAGGAAAGACCTTGCAGCGAATGGTTAACTGTTGTCTGGTCTGCTTGTTAGAGACCAGGAAACTCCTTAGCCACTCTCAAAGTGGATTCCAGAAGTATCAGTCCACCGTCAATAATGTAACCCTGCTAGAGGCAGCTATTCAGCAGGCTTTCTTACATAAGTATCACTGTATTGGTATATTCTTTCTTTGATATCAGTAAGGTTTACGATACTACTTGTGTTCTCGTGCAAACGGCATCAGTGAAACTCTTGTGGCCACCTTCCCATTTTCATACAGTCTTTCCTGTCTAAATGGTTAAATTTTACGTCCTGAGTTGGTGACACTGTCAGTTTAATTTGAGCAGGAGAATGGCATCCCTCAAGGCAATGTTTGAAGTGCGACCCTCTTTGCCATAGCCATAAACAGTATCCCATCTACTGTAAGGATTATTGTACAAAACTTCTTATTTCTGGACGAACTGTCTTGCATATGAGGGATATCATTCCACATTTTAAAGACTCAAGTGACATTTCTGGGCCTCATTTGTGACTCCAACCTGTTGTTGTTACCACACCTGAGAGACCTGAAAGCCAGAAGACACTGAATGTCTTAAAGTGTTGTGGCAACAGGTCTTGGGCAGCAGACAGGGCACATCAGCTTCAGTTTTATAAGGCTATTGTGTATTAAACTATAGGTGCACAGTGTGTGGGTTGGTGAGGCCCTCCCTCCTGAAGATCATAGATAGTATCCACAATGCGGGGATTAGGATGGCCATAGGTGCTTACAGAGCCAGCCCCACACGCATTTCTGTGCTGTGGCTGGGGAACCACCACTCACCATCTGGCGGCAGCTCCTCATGCCTTGCAGCTCCGGCTCCACCTGCATATCTTACTGTTGCTCGTCTGCTTAAGGAATGCCTTTTCTCCAATCATCCACAAGCAACAAGTCCATTTGGGATCCGCGTACAGCATGTGCTGGAATCTGTTGGTGTGGAGCATGTACAACCCCAAAGCCAGGGTTTTAACTGTCTGCCAACCTGATACTGCAGAGGCCCTGAGTAATTTTAGATTTGTTGCAGTACAGCAGAGACTGCACTCTTGCATATGTTTTTAATACATTACATTTTGGCATTTTAATTGAGCACTACAGCTCTACAGCTGTCTTTACAGATGGGACAAAACAGGGGCCTCTGTTGGTTGCTCTGTTGTTTTCCCTGATCTTGTCTTCAGGGTCTGATTGCCTCGGGACTTTACTGTCTTCGACACAGAACTGTATTTGATCTTGTGGGAACTGGAGCAAATGATACATCCTTAGAGTGCTAAATTCCTTGTCTGTTGAGATTCTCTGATTACCCTTCATTCTCTGCAACATTTGTACCTAACAGAGAAAGTAGTCCAGAATATCCAAGATGCCCTTCTCCAACTACAAAGGCTGGGAAAGAGGATGGTGTCTTTCTGCTTGCTACCAGAGCGCATGGGTATTGCAGGAAATGAAAGGGTGGATGTAGCAGCCAAGGAGGCATGTAGTGAACCTCAGTCATTTCAGTGTGCTACCCCGTGCATGCCATCACCTCGCTGTTGAGGTGTAGAGTTATGAATTAATGGAAGACAAGTGGCTTGAAATGATTAAACAATAAGCTGCATCTAGTAAAGCCCACTATGCATCCATGATGTACCTCCTTTCACCCAAATGAGGTCTTCCTTATTCATCTTCGCATAGGCAACAGTCCTCTGATGCATGGCTTCTTGCTCCATTGCGACAACCTTACAATATGTGGTGCTTGTTGCATTGAGATCACGGTGCGCCACAAGACTGTGTTTTAGTTTTGGACAAGAGGGGAGCAGCAGATTTACCAGCAGATCTGCCCTCTGTTTTAAGTGACATTAAAACAAATGTGGTTAGAATTTTAAGGTTTTGTGATCTGTCCAACTTGCAGTAATTGTGTGGGTTAATGAGAGTGAGGTGGGAGTGAGTGAATGAGTGTCATTTTATAGGTGTTCTCCTTACTGTGTGACAACAATTTTAGTCATTTTACCCAAATTCATTTCTTTTAATATGTGTAAGGCCACTGATAACCTTGGTGTTGAGTGCCCATAAACTCTAAAACACACACACACACACACACACACACACACACACACACGCGCGCGCACGCACACACACCTCTTCATCCCTCTTCCTTTCTTTTAACCTTTCTGCCAGAAGCCAGAGGAAGTAGCCACTACTGGCTCCACAAGCTAGTGTGTGTGTGTGTGTGTGTGTGTGTGTGTGTGTGTGTGTGTGTGTGTGTGTGTGAAAATGTTGTGGAACAAAAACAAAATTTCTATCAACTTTGACTCTATATGGAATTGTTGTGTGCACACGCTGTGCAATACAGCAAACAGTCGCAATCCCTAAGATTCTCTTTATTATTCTTGCATATCTAGATTTTAGCTAAAAATAGCCATCTTCAGTTCATTTGAGTGAGATATAATTCAACAAACACCTATCAATACATGTCACCATATGACTTTATTGGTGTACAGGCAGGAGGAAGTTCAGTGCCTGTACACCAATAAATTTGTATGATGACATGTACTGCCGGGAGTTTGTTGGATTATAACTCAGTGAAATGTATTGAATATGGCTATTTATAGCTGGTATCTGGATATACAAGAAAAATAAAAAAATCGATGAGATTTTGACTGGTTGCTGTATTCCTATCCTTCCTTATAATGAAGAAATTTAATGAAAATTTTACCAAAAGATGATGTTGTAAATGTCGTAAGGTAAATGAGGGTGGCTACAAATGACAGATGAATCACAATCCTACGGCTATGGTTTGAGTTGCACATTATGCCATCCATACTGTTCATTGTGCATGACTGCACCAGTTTGGCAGTAAACAGTTGTGACACTGTTAGTAAGTTAAGCCCATCCACCACGCCAAGGTCGTACCACATTGGATGGGATAAGTCAGTTTTTAACTGTTTGGAGGTTAAAACCAGCAAAAAAGTAAAATGACATTGGTTTATGATTGTCATGAGACTTGACATAAAATGTGTTCAATATGCTATCCAGCGTTTTCTGCCCCAAGTTGAAATTGAGAAACATGTTCCAGAACAGATTGGAGTGTCTCGAGGATCACGTTCAGAATCTCTTCCAGAGTGGGTGTCTTCAATTCAGCTATGTTGGAAACTGGAGCACTGAACACATTATCTTTCAGGTAACCCCAAAGCCACAATCACAGATTAAGATCAGGTAATCCGGATGGCTAGACTATAAGGAAATGATGGCTCGATAAATCTGGCATTTCCAAAATGCCTCTGCAGCAATTATTTCACTGGCTGTGCAATCTGCAAATTGCCATTTTGCATAAAAATGAGACTACCCACATCACATGTCCGTGCTGTTGAAGGATTGGAATGATGTTGGCGGGCAAACAACTGTTGTAGTATTTACTAGTGACGGTACAAGCAACAGGACCCGAGGGACTTGTCTCCTTGAAAAAATACAGCATTGCAATAAATGATGCTGTCAACCTACACCTCACAGTCACCTATGCAGAATGAAGTGGTAATGGTTGATGTGTGTGCTGATTTTCTGTTGCCCATATTTTTCAGTCCTTCTTATTGACATTTCATTGGAGATAGAAATGGGCTTCATCTGTTCACAGAATGTTCTATGGCCATTCATTGTCCACTTCCATACAAGCAACAAATTCAAGAGCAAACATTTGTCTTGCTTTTTTTTTTATACCCTTGGTACCCAGAACTTCTGAAGAGCTGCTGGCATGCAGTCACCGTTCCTGTAAAAACAGCTGTACAGCAGTGTACAGTCCTTCACAGAGACAGTCATATTGGGTGTCTTAGACACAAACGGAGGAACAGCCATGTGCTGCGCGTCTGGTGTGCGTATTCTGATGCAAAGCACCATCTGTTGGTCAAATTTTTGTTAATTTTTTTTTTGTTCCATTATGTTTCCCTCTGCATCAATAATATGCATCCAAATTTGACATCATTATGAGCAGTGGTTCTCTTTCTGTAGCATTCGAAACTGCAGCTTTAATTGTTGATGCTCTGTGTAAAACAGGATGGTTTTGCCAAATGGGAACAAACTGCAGATCCCTGAGAGGATAAGGAACAAAAAGGGTCGTATGGACATTTGGTCAGAGGTATGTTCCAAGGGAGGTACACCCTCTCGAAGTTGGAGGTAAAAAATCTTTGGTAGTGTAGATTTCAGTGATTATAAGTACACATGTGAACATACGAGGATAGTGGGAATGTTCTGTGTGTATTAACGTTTTAGCTCCACACTCAGACACGCATGGTGCCTGTGCCACAGAGGCAAGTCAATAGGTAATAAGATCTGCATGTATTGTAAGTGATACCATAGTGGTAGTGATCATGATCAACATTACTGCCCTCTTAAGAATGTGGAGATAAAATATTAGTACTGATGAAACATTCCCTCTTCTGTGATATGTTCTTGTGTGTACTTTCAGTCGTTGAAACCTATACTGTCAAAGATCTTTTATTTTCACCTTCAAGTGGGTTTTTCTCTTTTGGAATACATCTCTGGCTGTATGTCCCTATGACCTGTTTTACTCCTTATCCTCTTAGGGATCATTTCCAGCAATTCATCCCAATTTAGCAAAGTCACCTTGTATGTAGCTATGCATAGAGTGGGAGTGTGATAATAAGCTGTGCTTGTGATCAGAAAGGGCTGTTGTTCAATCCTGATCCAGACAGACAGATTTCAGGTTATCGTGGTTGTCCGATATGAACATTTGACCATAGGAAGCTTCTTTCTCTGAACTTACTCAAACTGAGACACTCTTTCTCTTTTTTTACTTCACTAACCTTAAGATGTTGAACACTTTTGTAAGTGAATTGTTTCTGTGTTCTTTCATGATCAAGTGATAGCATTTGTTGTTCCATCCAAGTTATCCATTGAATATACTTGGATGGTTTTTAATAAAATCCTGTTGTTTTTCAAAACCTAATACCCCAAAAAGGTTTTATTCAAGTTTTTGATACTGCCCATGGGAACCTTCCGTCTTTTATTAACTTAATTGCTTTGTTTTTATATTAAAAAAAATGACAATTAGATTTCTACAAAGTACCTCCTAGTTAATATTAACTCAGTCTGGATTTTATGGATTAATCCATTCAAGGTTAAAGTGCTTAACAATGACCTTGTATATTTATGATTGTGTGAACTTTATGGTACCGTACATTGATTCATTATATTCTTGTCAGGTCTGCAGCTGGATCCTAGTCATTTTGACACAGTATTTCAGCAGTCCATCTGGCCACCATCTTCACTTGAAATTTCATTTTGCTGAATCACCTGACAAGAATATTCAAATGTTCAAATGTGTGTGAATTCCTAAGGGACAAAAAATGCTGAGGTCATCGGTCCCTAGACACACACACCGTGACATGGCATCTCAAACTGCGGGGCTGCTCTGCGCGGCGACAAGAATATAATTTGTGTGTTTTTTATGTACTGTTTTATAACTCTGTTGTTTCAGCATTTGAATTGAAAAGTAAGCCTGAAACTTTCATTAACACTTTCATTAAAATAAATCTTTTGTAATGGGCTTTTTCAGGCAAACGCCTTGTGTACAAGGACAAACTCATTAAGAAGGGATTGAAGAATAGACTCAACAAGAAAAGAAAGAAAGAAGAGAATACCCTCAAGAAGAAGTTGTTAAAGAGGAACTTGAACAAAGCTGTCCTTAAGAATGAAGTGGGGAGTACATCAAAGCCAGTAAAACAAATTTATAATGAAGAAGGAAAGCTTGTTTTTAATAAATTCGATTTCTCAGAGTCTGCATCAGCACCTGCCGCTGTTTCTAAGAAGGCTAAAGAGCCAAAAGACCCGAGGAAAATACTACACAAACTAGAGAAACAGAATGAGAAGCTTAAACATTTGGAATCAGAAGGTGAGACTGAAAAGGCAAAAGTTATAAAAGAAAGGACAGCTTGGAAAACAGCACTGCAAAAAGCTGAAGGAGTCAAGGTCAAAGATGATCCAAACTTACTCAGAAAGTCAGTGCGTAAAGAACTTGAGAAAAAGCGCAAGAGCAAAAAGAAGTGGGATGCAAGAAATGAGAAAATGAAACAGCAACAGCAAGAAAAACAGAATAAGAGAATGGAAAATATCCAAGCAAGGAAGAAACAAAACAAACTTACAAAACTGAAAAAAGCTGCAAAGAAAGGAAGAATTATTCCAGGATTTTGAAAGTTATCTGTACTGGTAAATTGGTTCTGTATTGTTGTTATCAGATATGTGTGACAAGGTTTGTGACAATAAGTTTTGTACATAATCACAGAGATTATCACAATGAGTACAATCTGAAGTTAGTGATAGCTCAGAGTTGCACAGGTAATTGAAGTCTGTAGACTCTCACTTTTTAATCTTTTTTGCTATTTTTATGTGATACAGAATTGTAGAAAATATTTAAAGCTGTTGACTTAAGATGTATCTAAGTTATTTTGTAAAATATATAAGTTGGTAGTACATTTTTAGAATGTGCAGTAAAACATCCCAAAAAGTTTTACATGTTCATGATTTAGTTTGTTTTTCTTGATAATGATTATCACAGCATTTTTTATAAACATGACATTTTTTTTAATGATTGAAAAGTAAATGTGTGGTACAGTATGAAGATGAAAAAATAAAATTATTTTTCAGTTAAGAATAATTATTTAAAAAATGTTATTTTCTCTCTCTCTCTCTCTCTCTCTCTCCACTTTAGTGAGGTGGAATTCTCCTTGGAACTGTGTCAGGGAAATCAAACCTTAGTTATTCTACAAGGCACAGCATGCTATTTATGTGATAAAGAGAGAACAGATGTCTTTCACGTCTTGCAAGAAAGTACCTCACTCTGGAGGATTAAAAATTTGAGAACTATAATTGGAAGTGGTTGTGGTCAGTATGCTGTAGCACTAGAAAAACACAATACTCTTTAACTTCTGTGAATGTTCCATAAGTTGTAAATACATCGTTGATATTGACTCTGCTGAACTACGAAATAAATGGGAAATGGAAGGTGTAACAGAAGTCAAAGTATGAGGAGGAATGTGGGTAGTGAACTGTAAAATACTGATGTCTTCATCATGGGGAAAAAAATGAAGAAGAAGGAAGAGAAAGAAAAAAACTGTTTTAATGTAATCTGATGCAGTGCTGTAAGTGCCACAGATGTGGTCACAATGTATTGGGCTGTAATGACAAGGCAACATACAGGAAATGTGCCCAAGAAGCAGTGTCATTGTGTTCAATTCCAGGTTCTCTGTAAACTGCTCAGGTAATCACCTTCCTTGGAGCTGTATTTGCCTTGTATTTTTAGAAGAAATAAGACTTAAAATGGCAATTGTAATTTTATATACCAGGGCAAAAAACCTGTCTCTTCTCAACTTCTTTGCTCTCACATTGGGAAAGCTGTAGTAAAAATCAGCACTGCCACACAAACACAGGTAATAGAGTTTGCTAAACACAAGTATTTGCAACAAGAATCGTGGTAATAATCGTACTGCTGCTTCGAAACCAGTGCTAGCAGAGGTTGGTAGCAGCTGAAGATACTAATCTCAGTTAAAGAGTTAGAGGTGAACAGTAGTTCAACATGTACTATACAGCGTGCATCACAACAAAAGACAAACTGCAAAGAAACCTGCCATGAAAGTATCAAAGAGGTCTGTAATAACAGTTGATAACTCTGGAGTGAAACTGGAAATATGTGGTGAAGAATAGGCAAGTTGTCCTACTAATTCACTCATTGGCCAAAATGTGCCACCAAAACAGATATATCCAAAGAAATCCCCTTTTGATTAATGGCTTCTGTACTGCAGTGGACTGAAAACAGATTAGGAACATAAGTGGAGGAAGTAAGGCTTTAAAAAAGGAGAGGTCATTGGGCATTTGTGTACAAGAGATGCATTTCAAAACTCTGTACATCCATGGGTTTAAAGGCTATACCAGCAACAGGAAGAATGATACAGGTATTAAAAGGGCTAAGTGGTGGAGTTGGCAGCATTCATCCATGACATACATAATGGTGTATGTGTTATTAGGGATGGGGAGTAAAAGTGCCTTTCTCAAGATACTCAAAAACTTTTCAATAAAGACCTCATGGAAAACTTGGGAATATGAACATGCACTAGCATCATGGTTCCATAACAGGCTCAGACACTTGCGGAATGAGCCATCATGTTGACAAGGAGAGGGCCCAAGTGGTGGGATCAACTTTTTGAAACCATCTATACGGTTGTGTAGGTTAAGGTCCAAGGTATCACACCTTGCCAATGTTCACCCTGGTGGTCCCTGGTTTGCAAGTAAATGACAAAAAAAAAATTCACAGGATGCTCTGCAGCTTTAAAAATAGAAATGTTAAACAAACTGGTGGTGTAGCATAGTGGTTAAGGTGCAGTCCTCAAATGCAATCTCATCAGATGCTTTGAAATTTCTTATTTTTAAATATTTATCAAAATTACTTTGATCATATTTTTATTCAGTCAGTTGGTTTAAATGTATTTCTTTTAATTTCCATTAACTTTTTCATTTGTTTTCATTTTTTCTATCATTTTTCCACTTGGAATCTTTCTTCATGTGATTTCAGTTGTGTATTAACTTTGATATAATTCTTCCATTTTACTGCCATATATTTTTGTCCATGTTATTGCTTTCTTTACACTACTACTCACTTCACTGGAATTTTTTTACTGCAAATAGGCCATCTGATGACCACATTCCAATTTCAATTCCTCATTCTTTAGTATTTTTTCTTCCTGTATGCCTTCATCTGTTCACTATGTTTCTTCTTTCTGTTTTCAGACTTTTGAACCAGTCTTTTTAGCTACGCAGCCTTGGAATCCTTCCATTTTCAGTACTTTTTCCCGAAAGGCTTCGCTGTTGTTTATATCTTCTATCTTTTGTATTGTTTCTTTCTAAGTCCTTTTTAGCTTCATTGACCCAGCTTGTGGTGGACTTCTTATCCCACAAATATTTGAAAATCTTATTAGTTAATCTACTGTCTTGCATTCGAAATAGATGTCCAAGAAACATGAGTCGTCTTTTTCTCATTACATTTGAAATGTTTTCTATATTTCGACATGTTTCAGCATTACTTCGTAATTTACAACTAAATTATAGTTTAATGCCAGGCATTAGCTTACATATAGACATTCTGGCTTCACAACTGTGTTGTAATGCCTTATTTTTGCATTTTTGTATAGACACTTTTTACTGTGTAGGTGTTTGGTGATACCATATGCTCTCTCTATTTTATGCAACCTTCTGCCTATTGCAGATTTTTCCAATGCATTTTCTTGGATCATCTCTTCTAGATGTTTGAATTTTCTGACCCTTTCTATTTGGCCAATGTCGTTTTCAGAAATTTTGGAGCATCCTTAACATTTGTTACAAATATTGTTTCTTCTGCAAAAATTCTTAAACCAGTTCTGCTGGCTGTTTCTTCCAGGAGATTTATTTGTGTTATAGCAGACGCCACATTTTCGGAAAGTATAGCAAAATCACCTGCAAATGCAAGACAGATGATTTTGATCTTTTTGGTTCCTTTTCATAAGGAAGAGGAATTTCATTTTATTTATAATTCCTACCTTCATTTAAATCTTCTTCTGTATTATTTTGTAGATAGTGCAGTAATAATTTTTTTTATGTTTGTATAACAATTACCATACAAAAAATTACCTCTTGTAATGAAAAATGCATTTTTGGCACCATTGCACAGTCAGTATAAAGATTATTTCATCTTTTGCTTTTTAACTGACAGATTGTCATTTCAAATGTTTAAATATTGTAGTAGGTAAATAAAAATAATTAATTCACATGCACAAAGATTACAAGTGGAAACAGAGTAATATGGAGAAAAAAATGAGAGTAATTGAAATCGTAAACACGATGATTAAAATGACATGACAAATGAACAGAGACAAAAAAATACACTTAAACCAATTAATGGCATAAAAATAAGCCTGTCAAGCATCTGACAAGATTCTAAACAACAAACCTTTGCTAAGCAATCAGTATATTTAATGTTCTATTTTTAAAGCATCACTTGAAATTCCAGATTTTTTTTTTCGGTGATGGCCCACCGGAGTGAATGGCTGCAGGGTGTGACACCTTTGACCTTAAGCATATGGTTTCAAAAAGTTGATCCCACCATGGGGGATCTCTCCTTGTGAGTCTTAATGGAGGAATAAAGCAAAGTACAGTTCCACATTTTACAGTCTAATAACCGCGAGGGCAGGGGGTGGTTACGATTAAATTTCACTACATGAGTGTCTGCCCATGAATAGTGAGTGATTGAAGGACAATAAACATTGAGGAAACATTTGTAAGGACGTGCTGAAGAGAAATAATGAATAAACTATTGAAAGAAACACATTTCAGTTTCCAGGTGAGAGGGTAGTGTGTAATTGCATGCCACGTTTATGTTCAAGGTTACAAACATTGCTCAATGCGACAACCTTCTGCATCCACAACAGCCTGGATGCGCACTGGAATTTGCTCTTCTGCTGCCTGAAACATCTCAAGTGGGATGTTGGATACCTCCCTGGCTATGCTCATCTTCAACAACCTGTGCACCGCCTGAATATTGCACATTGTGTCCCGAATCCCCAGCCATCGAAACGGTCACTTCTTTAACTATTTGTGACGCAATTGGCCATCGGCTTCTCCCAGTAGCACTTGCAAAATCACCAGTTAATTTTTGAACTTCTGAATTTTGTTATTCCATCACAGTGTAATATTGTACTCTGCCCCGTGACGTAATAACATACTATTTTCATTTCCTATCAAAATACCAAGAGTTAAAGATATAATTTAACCACTTAGTCAATGAACTGTGCTGCAAGTCAGTGAATATGTATGCCCAGGATAATGAGAGCGGCATTATATTATCATCTGTATTTTGTTCTGTACAAGAATGCGCACTCGTCTTTTCTCTCTCTTCGTCTTTAGTCACACGCCTATCTGACAGCATCTTACACTATCAGACTCTTATTTTCTTTTATTTTGTTCAAATGAACTGAAATTGTATTCCTGTTGGGAATTTGTTTAATTGTGCCATTATTATCGCCAGTTGCGATTACTGATATGACTTTACTATGAATACTTTTTTCTTTCGCTCCAGAGTTGGGCTAAGATTATTGTAATTTCCACGTATTTAGCCGGAATACAACAAAAAATTCTTGGTTTTGTTCAAAACTGTGAGATTAATGTATGAGATGTCAGATGTCTGTATAAAAATCTTCTTTTGTTAAATAATAATTGTTTAATTTGGCATTTCTGCTTTCATTTCATAGTAACGATCATCAATCCCCAATTTATAAATGTTAAAGATTTTGCTCTGCTACATTTTCTCTTATGTTGCCAACGCAATGCCCACGAAATTAAATTAACTATTCTGAATTTTCTCGCGAGGCGAGAAGACAGTTAGTAATTTCCCTGAGTTTATAGAAACCCAAATTAAACATTTTTCAGCATGCCACGAGTCTACCGAGCTACACTTCAAACAATAAAAAAGGAACAGTATTAACTAAGGAGTGAAGTGATTTTTTTACATAGTTGATAATATTGAATGCATTTTCAGACAAAAAATAATTTATGTTATAGAGACTAAGAAAGTGATGTATGTGTGCTTGTGAGATATTTAGGTTCATTTTGCTTTTCATTTAGTACATTTCCTTTTGATTGATTATTTATTTAATTATTATCAATTATTATTATTACAGTAAGGGAAAAGGACCTCCCTGTGCTCCTTTATATGCTGATATTCATGAAGAGTGGCATCACTATTGCTGTTATTTTGATAAAACAGCTTTACAAGTAAAGCCTTATTTGCCTTGTCCAAGCCCATGTTGACTCTGCAAATGCTTGTGTCTCAATCTCATGTCACCATACGTTCCTGGCGTCTGACATGACACACACTACAAACAATACAGCCCTACAGCTCACAGTCTGAACATCATTCCTATAAAGTAAATAGTTTTCTGCCTGCACCGACTCAAGTAGCAAAAGTTTAATTATAACCATGCTGTAAATCATTCACTGGAACAAAAGCATCTTCTTGTTAATATTCCTCATATTCTCCTTCTTCTGTAGTGGTTGTGTGTCCTGTGATGGCCTGCTAGGCTTCCTCTTCTCAGAAAACATCAGTCCATTTGCTGTGCACCCATTGAACTGTTTCAGTGAGATTTTGCTGTAATATCTCAGTGATATAAGTGCTATGCATTCACAACATAGGAATCTAAAGAGAATCCAAATAGATAAAGATACCATCATTTTCAGTTAAGTGATCTCCTGTACAGTCCAGTAACCATTCCTGCCAAGTCCACTCCTCCCTTCGCCCTCTAATGCTACTGACTTAAAGTGTGAGTGTGAATCTGGGTTATTTCGGTTTATTCCCCCAAACCACCTCCCACTTCTTTATCAGGTGACTTACTGGGAATTTACAGCCACTCTTCTTTACTGGATAGCTGGCTGCTGGAAAGCCTCGACTTCTTCTCCGTCGAATAACGCTAGGTACAGGAATTTTTAGACTCTGTCCACTTATGAAATAAGCACACATACAAACTTTGCTTTTTGTCAATTAATGATGTATTTGACTTTCATACACAATAAAACTCGCACTTTCAACATAAATATATAACTTCTGGTAAGTCCCTCATACAGGTGAATGTCAGAAACAAATTAAATTATAGTTAAAAGAAAGTTGGCTTTGATACCATAACTTTTCTTAATATAAATCAGAAAGTAAGTCTTGCCCATTGCAAGGTTACGTCAAGAGTTCTTTTTCAACTGTCTTTGTTTTAATAACAGTGGTCAGTGACCCAATAAGCACAGAGCTGCATATAAACTCCATTGCTCTTCCTTACACACTCACTAGAACATCTATGGATTGCCTGTCAGGTACTTGTCGGTGCTGTTCATCTGCTGCATCTACTTTCTTCCTGCAGCTGATTGTAAACCTACACACACAAACATGTGACGTGCAGTAGGTGGGATTCTACCATCTCACACCCATATCCAGAATATTGTGTATTCGAGACGGTAGAAGGCTGAGTGGTTATAGAATTTACACAGAAATTCTCAAATCACTACAGCTCTCCCCCTCCCATGCTTGCTGTACTGCTTTTCAGTGTTGGGACAAGGCACTTCTGTCTTTTTCTCCTCCTCCATATTCTGTCTCTTTATGGTTGTACGAGGATGAATACCACAGAAAGAGCTTGCCAGACGCACATTTTTGTCTGCCCACCGTACAATTATGATCCCAGAATTTCTGTCCTTTGTATAGTAAAAACTGCCACATGAGCATGCTTCTAGAGTGTTTTCTCGTTGTCGGAAAGACAGATTTTCAATCTGATTTGTAACTGTTTCATATGAATTATTAAGCCCAATGTGAAGAAAAAGATAGCAAATATGCTTTATACAGTCACCATCACAATCAGAGGCAACAGTCTTTTGGTGGTAAGATAATGCAGGGTTTTTATTTCTTCTATAAAATGTCTCTGCTTCTGTCTCCAGTATCCTGTAAGTGAGTATTCTGTGCAGGCTGTCACCTGTTTGGACAGCATACCAGAAGTGATTTACTGATAATTTACTGTAAATTAAAATTTTGCTTTAAAATTCAAGTTCAGAGTTGTCATACACCCACGGAACACTTCCCATGGCCCATGTGGCAGAATTTCAAGCCAGAAATGGTTAGCACCAGTTAGGGATGCTGACAGCACACCTCGTGAGCTGTGACTGAGGCAACTAACGTGTGCGTTCTGGGGTATGTGAGTAGTGTGTGACCATCAACACATACCTTTCCTCCACTCTCATTTCCTATTCTGTGGTCTTTGACTTATCTTAGCTCAGCCGCAATAGCTCCTGGCGTGTACACTGCCCTGTGGTCCACCTCATATATTGCATCACTGATAATATATGACACTCTTATCTACTACTCCTCATTATTAATTTTTTTCTAGTATTCTATCACTCCCTTCGGGGTCTTCCATTCACTGTAAAATTCATAACAGTATTAGAACACATGTTCACAAAGTTCAATATAGGGGCATTGTTGCGTACTGGCAACATTTTTTTCGCATTTCATTTTTATAACCTTCAGGTAAGAAATTGCTGTCATATTAGTGAAATAAGTCATTTACAAGACTTCCTGTGTCTGTTTATAAGCATTTTTCATCACAAAATGTAAAACGGCGTCATAAAATCAAAAGAAACTGCTACAGGTAACTGATGTTCACATAACCTAGCTCGCTGTTGCCTAAGATGCACAGTATTCAGAAACATTTGACTGAAAGGAAGAAAACGTCACTGGATCAGAGTGTTTAAACATTGGTTGAAGCATCTTTACTCATCCAAGGACGAAATTTGAAACAGGTTGCAAAAAAATTATATGCAATTTTGATGTTGCTTGTGGGCAACATTGCCCAGTAAAGGGTTAACTCACACTGCACTCATCTCCTCCTCCTTTGCAGTATTCCTCTTCCTGTGTCCCATACCCCCGACCCTGTCCCCAACCTACTCCTTCCCATCACTGGACACTGCACACAATGCTCTCTGCTTGAGGTCTGAACAAACTTACCATTTCTACATTCTTATCCTGTGCACCTGCTGCCGCTTCCTACTAACTGTTAGCCACTCACCCTTGTCGCTTCTTCCTGCTCCTTTCTCCCCTCGCGCACTTCATCTAACACAACTCTTGCACCCACCTTCCACTATGCAGCATTGTGTTTAGAGGTCTCCTGAGCCTCATATGGCTCACAGATAATGCATTTCAACTATGAGTGTAAAAGTGGTGGCTCTGCTGAACACTCTCTTATTCGTAGCACTCAATATTTTTGCAGTTGGTAGCCATGGTGATTCCTAACTGCAACCATCAGAGATATATTTAATGATGACTCAACTATAGTAGTCTTTCGTTAATTTTCCTGACTGATCATGTATGCTAATTGAGCTTACGTTTGTGTATTTAATTAGTTTTATAGTTTATTATTATGGCCAAAAGAAGACAAACTTTTGAAGAACTTGAACAGCTATGCAAGATAGCTTATCACGTTGTGAAAGTTACATTATTGATAACACAGACAGCAACCCTGATTACGAGCCTGATAATAAATGTTGTGTTAGAGACTGTACAAAGCAACAGAAGTTTATTGAAAGTGATGATGAAGAGAGTGACTTTGAGGAACTGAATATCTGTAATACGTCTAATCCAGGTAATACTTTCCGTATCAGGTCTAGCTCTTCGCAAGATACACTAGGCCCACAAGACCCTTCCTGCTCTACTGACCATAATTATTTAAAACATCCATTGTTGCAAAATAATGTGGATGTGAGTGTTATACATGATGTCTATAATTCCGAAAATGCCACCGGTGAAACACCAGATGGGAATATTACACGGGGCAGTGTACATGCCAGGAGCTATTATGGCTGAGCTGAGGTAAGCCAAAGTCCACAGAATAGGAAATGAGAGTGGGGGAAAGGTATGTGTTGTTGGTCAGGAGGCTGAAAGTGAGCAGCACACACTGCTCACATCCTCCAAGGCGCACACGTTAGTTGCCTCAGTCACTGCCCACGGAGAGTGCGGTCAGCAACCCTAACTGGTGCTAACCATTTCTGGCTTGAAATTTTGCCACACAGGCCATGGGAAGTGTTCTGTGGATGTATGATAACTTTGAACTTGAATTTTAAAGAAAAATTTTAATTTGCAGTAAATGTCACAGATCTAATGTGGGCAGATGCTACTTCGGAGCCAAAGATGTTTCCTACATGCTTTCCCCCTGCTTTATCAAATGATGTTTTGGATATGTTGAGCAGTTGTTCACCAGAGGAAGCATATTTTCATTTCATTGATAATGACGTGTTTGAGTTTCCTGTGGCTAAAACAAATCAATTTGCAAAACAAAAAATTGATTCTCAACAACTCAGTCGTAATTCCAGGCTAACGGAATGCAAAGGAATAAGTATAGCAGAGATGAAACATTTCTGTGGTATTATAATGTGGATGGGCTTGGTAAAAATGGCAAATTGAGCTTCCTATTGGAGCAAGTCGATGCTTTACTCTAACAAGGTTAGCTCCATTATGTCACATAATTGGTTTGAAATACTCCTCAGATTATTTCATGCTTCTAATAACCAGACATGAAGGGATAGACTCCACAATCCAACCTGTCTTAGACCTGATAGTACCAAAATTCAAGGACATGATTTGTCCTCGAGAGGAAATTTGTATTGATGAGACTATTATCCCGTTTAGAGGCCGTCATTTCGGCAATATGAACCAAACAAAAGGCATAGGTATGGGGTAATAGTCTTCAAACTTTGCCTTCCATCTGGCTATACGTGGAACCTCAAAGTCTATGCAGCTAAGGAAGCAACTACAGGTGTTTGTGTTCCACGAAAAGTAGTTATGGAGTTACTTGATCCTTTGTTGCACAATGGGAGGACCCTGTATTGTGACAATTGGTACAGTAGTGTATCATTGACTATAGAACTAATGAATACCTCTACCCACCTTGTTGGCACTCAAAAGGTAACCCACAAACTGTAATATCTGCAAAACTGAAAAAAGGGCAAACACTGTGTTCACAGAGCAACACAAAAATCTCTGTGATCAAATGAAAAGATAAACGGGATGTTTTGATGATTTCTGCCAAACATAACGATGATATGGCGCCTGTAAAACATAAAAATGGCATGGAAGTTTTGAAACACAAAGCAGTCATGGACTACAATGCTGACAAATCATTTATTGATGTAACCAATCAGATGAGTTCATACTTAACGGCACTTCGACGTATGGTTAAATGGTACAGAAAGATCATTTTTTAAATCCTTTTTGGAACATCTGTTGTAAATGCTCAAGTGCTGTACAACTTGGCAAACAAAGGATCCAAGTCTTGCATACAAATAATTCCTTTCTCGTAGTAGCCATCGCCTTGTGACAGTAGAGAGACCAAAGCAGAGGAGTCAAAGATGATGATCGGGCTGTTATAAGCACCTGTGAAGAACCAAAGGATGCTGCTAAGAAAGTGAAGAGGGTGTGCACTAAATCCAATAAATGTGATAGTTTTATGTGCAACGAGTGTTTTAGTGACATTCACAATTCTGTGTTGAAAAAGTAGAATATTCTAAGATCCTTATTCATGAACATTGTCAGACCAAGTAAAAAAATTGTAAATAATATTATATTTGTATGTAGCTAATACAATCAAATAAACTAAGTGTTTGAATCGTTTCTTGAAAAACGATTTTTTTATGCCTATTGCGGTTCTAAATAATTTGAGTCACATGTGGCCACAGATTACAATTGTGTTAAAATGTTGTTGTTGAGCTACGTTAGCCATATATGGCTCACACCTGTTATCAGTCCAGTTCAGTCATATATTAACATTTTATCAAGTAACTTAATTCTACATGTTCAAAAGAAGACATGTGATGCAAAAAATCAATTTGGCTTCAGAAGTAATATTCATGATTTCAATGTGGCATAGCAGCGCATGATCCAAATTTCAGAATGGCAGTCAATGTGTTAAATAATATCTTAGTGTAGAAAATAATTATATTTCTTCCATTAAGGGCTTATTACTTACTGCCCATACAACAAAGACTGTTCTGCTGTTCCGTTCGTCTTCACAGTTTCCCTCCCAGGCTTGTCATTTATGATTTTGAGTACAAAGTTGAGAAAAGAGAGAAGTCATAGAATAATTCATTGGAAGATGCAATACAATTGAGGTGATTTGCAGAAACCCCACTAGCCAGAAAATCACAGTTTTGTGAAAACAAAAAAACTGTATATCTTCTTTCACATAAGAAGCTAATTTGTTTTTGTTTCATCTAAATCTCCTCTAGACATCAGGAATGTTATCAGAACTGAGTAATACCAAATTATATACTCTGGGTGTGAAGAAGGACAATGGTTTAGTAGAGTGGGAATTCAATAAAAATGTCGTAACAATATTTTAGTTATATACGCTACAGATGTTATTGTCATGACAAAAATAATCAATTTTTGACATTATAATGTAATTAGATAGATGAAAAATCTACTCGCCAAGTGCTGGCAGGAGAACACATGTAAAGAAAGGTTTTATGTATGCGAGCTTTCGGAGCCAATGGCTTGTTCCTGCAGAAGGGTTCAAGGGGAAGGAAGAGCAGTGAAAGAAAAGGACTGGAGAGATTTAGGAAAAGGGTTACAGCTTGGAAAAGTCATCCATAACCCTAGGTCAGTGGAGAATTACAGGGCGGGGTGAGAAGGAAAGACTGCACCGGATGAGGTTTGAAAACCAGAGAGCTTAAACATGGAAGACAGGGTAATAGGCAAGACAGAGGTTACTGCTAAGGGACGTCTTTGCCATGTGGACTCACAGTTGAGGCTGACCAGTTAAAATTCCTGAAGTCTGTAAATGCCTTCTCCCAGTTAAATTTCACAAGGTCCTATTCCAAATCCCTTGATCTCAATCTCATCCTCACTTGAGGCCAGCTACATACTTCTGTCCATATTAAATGTGCTAACAAACAACAGTACTTAAATTCTGACAGTTGCCATTCTTTTACACGTCAAACATTTCCTCCCATACAACCTGGGCATTCAAGGCAAAATTATTTGTTCAGATGCAGACTTCTTACAACACTACACCACCATTCTCACCTCATCCATCACTGGACGTAATTACCCCAACAGCCTAGTTCGAAAGCAGATTTCCGGGGTCACCTCAGCCAATCCTGCTGCTGCTGATCTGTCCAAAAAACAACTTTGCAGCACACAACTTGCCTCACTAAGTATTATCCTGGTCTTAAATCTATTAATCAGCTACCGCGACAAGGCCATGATTTCGTAAAATCATACCCTGAAATGAGATCCATTCTGTCTGAGATCTTGCCCACCACACTTAGAATAGCTTTTCATTGCCCCTCCCAATCTCCACAATATCCTTGTCAGACCCTATGCTTCTTCTGCACCTGTCTCCCTACACTATTGCTCTTACCCCTGTGACTGTCCCAATTGCAAAACTTGCCCTGTGTATCCCCCTATCACCACTATACCAGCCCTGTAACTGGCAAAAGAGCATGCTCTACAACATGGCAACAAGACAATTGTGACCGCGGTGTCTGTTTCATCACATGCACTATCTGGATTCTTTCCCCTGACACCAGACATCTGCAGGTAGGAACTAGCACAACATGTCCTTTGTTCTCACCACCCACCTGGCTTTAATTTATGTTTATTTCTTCTGCTCAGCATTTCTTCACAATAATTACATCTTTCATTTTCTTACCTGTCTTTTTTTTGCCATCCCCCTCCCGCCTCTGTTACATACAGTGCACTTAGCTCATCAGTATTATTAACTCTTGCATGATGTTATAACAGTAATCTTCCATATTACCTTGTCTTCCACCTTTAAGCTCTCAAGTTTTCAAATCTCGTCAGGTGCAGTCCCCAATAATCAGTCTTTCCTTCTCATCCCTAACGGTAAGTCTTCCTTGATCCGGGTTTCTGGGTGACCTCTCCAGATTTTAACTTTTTTCCTAAATCTCTCCAGTCATTTTCCTTTACCCATCTTCCTTCCCCATCAACCGTTCTGCCAGAAGAAAGAGCTACTGGATCTGAAAGCTTGCATATGTAAAACCTTTCTTTATATGTGTATTCTCCTGCCGCCACATGGTGAGTAGATGTTATTGTCAAGTTGAAGTAAATCTTAAGACTTAGTTAAACAATTATGTATTAAAAAAAGGAGGATGAAAAATGTGACATATAGCTTACAATATAATCAAAACATCAGTCTTTATATCCATCACTATTTTCATCATTATCTGTTTCATAGTCCCAACTGGTTGTAGGTGAATCCACTGATGCATCCGTGCCAAACATTCTTGAATAAATACTCTTTGCTTGCACTGTTTTTGAGGTACTGGGCAAGATTAAACACATTTTTAGCCTTCGCAGATTTCAATCTACATCACCGTGGATACTGTGCAGTTCACACTTAAGTGGCTCATTGAAATAATAGTTCTCTATTTGCTCCACTCTCGAACGTGCGGAAAAAATGAACACCTTCTGTGCAAGCTCTGATTTCCCTTATTTTATTATGATGATCGTTGCTCCATGTGTAGGTTGAAATACTTTCACATTCGGAGCAGAAAGTTGGTGACTGAAATTTTGCCACACTCTCTCCCTTATTTCTCAATAATACAAAATATGCCGCCCTTTTCTGAACTTTCTCGATGTACTGCATTAATCTTATCTGGTAAGGAAACCACACCATGCAGCAGTATTACAAAAGAGGTTAGACAAGTGTAGGACACGCAGTCTCTTTAGTACATCTGTTGCCTCTTCTGTGTATTCCACCAATAAAATACAGTCCTTGGTTCGCCTTCCCCACAACATTTTTCATGTGTTCTTTCTAATTAAAGTTGTAATTCATAGGTATTTAGTTGAACTTACGGCGTTTCGAATTCATTGATTTATCATGTAACCAAAATTTAACGTATTCCATTTAGCACTCATATGAATGACTCTCGTGCGCGCACACACACACACACACACACACACACACACACACACACACACACACACACACTAATCCTTGTTCCATACATTATGAATACGACATTTTGTAATGATGTGGAATGTGTCACTTTAACATAAGTTTTATTTACACAAAATAATTAATTTTTATTTTTCATTTATTTATTTATTTTATTTTTTACAGTTACTATTTCATATTAATAATTCATCTATTGAGTAGAAGGAGTTGTCATTCAGAAATTCTTTTAATTTGCTTTTAAATGTTGGTTGGCTATCTGTCAGACTTTTAATACTATTTGGCAAATGACCGAAGATTTTTGTGTCAGCATAATTCATCCCTTTCTGTGCCAAAGTGAGATTTAATCCAGAATAGTGAATATCATCCTTTCTTCTAGTGTTGTAGCTATGCACTTGGCTGTTATTTTTTAATTGGGATGGGTTATTAATGACAAATTTCGTAAGTGAATATATGTATTGCGAAGGTACTGTGAATATCCCAAGTTCCTTAAATAAATGTCTGCAAGGTGATTTTGGGTGGGCTCCAGCTATTATTCTGATTACATGCTGTTGTGCAATGAATACTTTCTCTCTTAATGACGGATTACCCCAAAATATGATGCCATATGAAGGCAGTGAATGAAAGTAGGCATAGTAGGCTAATTCATTGATATGTTTATCACCAAAATTTGCAATAACTCCAATAGCATAAGTAACTGAACCTAACCATTTCAGCAGATCATCGATGTGTTTCTTCCAATTCAATTTCTCATCAATGCACACACTCAGAAATTTTGAGTATTCTACCTTAGCAACAGACTTCCATTCATAGTCTGTATTTATCAGTGGTGTTATGCCATTTACTGTACAGAATTGTATAAACTGTGTCTTCTCAAAATTTAGTGATAGTCCATTTGCAGAGAACCACTTAATAATTTTCTGAAAGACATTATTTGCAATTTCCTAGCTGATTCTTGCTTCTTGGGAGTGATTACTATACTTGTATCATCAGCAATAAGAACTAACTTTGCATCTTCATGAATATAAGGTGGCAAGTCGTTAATATATATTAAGAACAATAAGGGACCCAAGACTGAGCCATGTGGGACATCATTCTTGATACCTCCCCAGTTAGAGGACTTGGCTGGTTTTTGTAGACTATATGTACTGTTAATTTCAACCTTCTGGATTCTTCCAGTTAAACCATTTGTGCACTGTTCCACTCATACCACAATACTTAAGCTTATCTAGAATTTCATGATTCACACAATCAAAAGCCTTTGAGAGATCACAAAATATCCCAATGGTTGACGTTCGGTTATTCATTGCATTTAATATTTGATCAGTGAAAGCATATATAGCATTTTCTGTTGAAAAGCCTTTCTGAAAACCAAATTGGCATTTTGTTAGTACTTCATTTTTTACAAATTTGTGATGCACTCTTGAATACATTACTTTTTCAATAATTTTGGATAAAGCTGTTGGAAGTGGATCGGGCGGTAGGTGTTAGCATCAGATGTATCCCCTTTTTTATGCAATGATTTCACAATAGCATATTTCAGTCTATCTGGAAAAATTCCCTGTTTCCGTGAGCTGAGAATCCTACTTATTTGTTGGGAACAAGCTTTTAGTACTCTGTTGGAAATGCCATCAATTCCATGTGAGCTTTTACTTTTGAGTGAATTTATTATTTTCCTAATTTCAGTAGTAGAGGCGGGTTGAATTTCAATTTTATCAAATTGCGTAGGTATTGTCTCTTCCATATACTGCCTTGCATTTTCTAATGAATAGCTGGAACCTATTTTCTCTACAACACTTAAGAAATGATTATTAAAACTGTTTTCTACTTCTGACTTCTTGTTAGCAAACTTTTCATTGTGTTTGATAGAAGTACTGTCTTCTTGTGCTCTCGGTTGTCCTGTTTCCCTTTTCACAATATTCCATATTGTTTTAATTTTATTATCAGATGTGCTAATCTCAGACATAATGCACATACTTCTGGACTTTTTAATAACTTTTCTTAATACAGTGCAGTAGTTTTTATAATGTTTCATTGTTTCAGGATTATTACTCCTCCTAGCTATAAGATACATTTCCCTTTTCTGTTTACAAGATATTTTTATCCCTTTAGTAAGCCATGGCTTTTTACGTGGTTTCTTACACTTATATTTCACTGTTTTATTAGGGAAACTGTTTTCAAATATATTCACAAAAGTATCATGAAATAGATTAAATTTCAAATTAGCATCGTTTCCCTGTGCACCTCATCCCAGATATCTTTTTGCAATTTGCTTTGATCTTTTCATAATTTTACCACACAATAAATGACAGTATCATCTGCATACGACCTAAGATGGCTGCACAGATCCTGTCCTAAATCGTTTATTCAGATAAGGAATAGCAGAGGGCCAATAACAATACCTTTGGCAGAGCCAAAAATCACCTCTGTTTTACTTGACAAGTTCCGTCAGTTACTACTGTGATCTCTCGGACAGGTAATCATGAATCCAGTCGCATAACTGAGATGATATTCCATAAACACACAATTTGATTACAAGATAGTTGTGAGGGCCAGTGTCAAAAGCCTTCTGGAAATATGGAATCAATTTGAAATCCCTTGTCAATAGCACTCAGCACTTTGCGTAAGTAAAGAGCTTGATGTGTTTCGAAGAACAATGTTTTATAAATAAATTATCTTTGAGATAATTCATAAGTTCTAACACAAAATATGTTCCAAAATCGTGCTGCATATCGACATTTGTAATATGGGCCTGTAATTTAGTGGATTACTTCTGTGTCCTTTCTTGAATAATGGTGTGACCTGGGAAACTTTCCAGACTTTAAGTAAAAATCTTTTGTCGAGTGACCACTTATATATGATTGTTAAGTATGGAGCTATTGCATCAGAATCCTCTGAAAGGAACGTAACTGATATACAGTGTGGACCGTGAGACTCGCGTTTATTGGGGGATTGACGTTGCTTCACTAATCCGAGGATATCTTCTTCTAAATTATTGCGTTTGTCGGCTTTTACCGATTAGAATCCTAGGAATATTTACTTTGGCAAAGGAATTTCTGAAGGCCGTGTTCGGTAATTCTATTTTAGCAGCAAAGTCGTCAATAGTGCTTCCATTGCCGTCGCGCAGAGAGGGCATTATGTTGTGCTGCTAGCATACTTTCTCTATAAACCTTCGACCATAGATACTAATAGACTGGGCAAGCAGTGCAGCGGCTATACCATGGAGGTAAGAATAAGGGGAGATGGCGCTACGTATCCCAGCCGTACTACGTTTTGAAGCCATGGGGGCGTGGCTCGCTGCCATGACACTCTGACCAAAACATTGCCAGTGTGCTATAGCGCTGCGTGTATTAAAGTCGCTAATTGCACCATATACGCATGTAACGTCATCAAATTGGTTGTTTCAAAGTTTTTGTTTAAAATAAAATCTCGTAAAGGCGAAATTCCGAGTTTCTTCTGATTAAAAATAGTTTTTAATGTAACATTACGAATGGCTAGTCTTCAATGTAAACGATACAATTTTGTTAATTCATTAATCAACGTGTATCACAAACTAGGGTTCTTTCTTTACTTATTCTTACGATCATCTGATTGGACGAAGCAATGCCAGATTTACGAAAAGTGACGTCGTCTTTTCCGATTTTCGTGACATACAAACCAAAACTTCTCAGTTGTTTGAGTTCAGAATGATGTATTGTAGTAGCTATTTACTAATGTGTAACAGACTGATTGCGGTTCTGACCACCACCTATATCTGAAGAGGTAACCAAGTGATCTGTCTTTGTTGTTAATTATTTAAACAATGAAGCAGCAGATAAATAAGTCTGATAAAATAACTCAATGTGAGTTAATGTTTAGCCAACAACCTGTCACATTGTGCACAACTTCATTCTGTTGTCAAGTGGAATATAACTGCGGAGAATCCCAACAAATATAGATTAGGTGTTTGTTATACACAAAACAGGTACTTTCAGTTTGGATAACATTGACCCTGAGGAAGAAAACAAAACACTTTGCCATACAGTTCATACACACTTCACTACATACCCACATTTCTTCTCTTAAGTGATATGCAGCAGCTCTAATATGACACTACGGCACTTTTTTTTAGTAACTAACAAATCAACTGCAGCAGCAGCACTTAAATGACATGTCTGTTAGCCAAGGCAGTATAACAGTGTTCCAATTTTCATCTGCTATGGGACTCATTTTAATATTAGTAAGGAGTTCTACTTATTGCTTAATTACCTTAAGTTCCAATTTCTTATTTTGGTATGGAAGAGATTAACAGGGCAACAATGTCCCAGTGTTTTTAGGTAGCTTAGGCATAAACCATTCTACATTGAGCTTTGTTTATGTCATTCCATATTTTATAATTTTCATTCTTTTAAATGCAAGCCTTTCTTGTCAAGCTGACAGGTATTTACAGTGGTACAAAATGAAATGATGAAGGGATTGAGACAGATCATGTAGCAAAACTTTACATCATAGTTTGAGAAGTGTGGAATGTCTCAATCAATAAGCAGAAGCTTCATTGCTTGCCAATGACAAAGTTTTACTAACATTGAAACTAGGATTTGCTTTTGAAATCATTGTCCTAATAAAAATATAGGCTATATATTCCTTATTCAATCATAAAAAGTATGGGAACTGGGAATGAAATAAAGCATAAATATTAGGTACTATATTCAGAATTTTATTCCGGCAAAAAAAGCTTTTCTTGATCTGTTGTTATCCACTTTGTTGAACTGCTTGTTACAGGTATACAGAAAAATTATTACAATGTGAGATTTCAGTTAACTGCCTTTTTCACAAGACTGTGGAATGTAAAAAAAAATTATATAAAATTGTAACAAAGTCCACATCATTACTTGTTGAGAATGAAAGAAATGTCTCAGTCTCCTGACTGATACAAATGTAATACTATTTACCATTCCACATACATATGATTTATCACAGTGGTCTTGCATAAACCAGGAAAGTAGTCAAGCAAACAAACATAAGAAAATATGCAATCATTTATAAAATATGTCTTGCTACAGATATAAATGTTGTGGGCTGTAGTTTCTGTATAACACATGGGTTACATTTCAATGGATTAGGGGAGAGACTGCTAGAAAATTTAGTGCCCAATGAAGTAGTGAAAAACCAATAACGCTCACCTGCGAACACTACTATCTCTCATTTTTTGAGGGTAAACCACTGTTGGACTAGATCACAAAAAAATATAATTTGTAATGACACACAAGCCAAAACCATAACATACCACACAATGATGGGAATGTATTTCAATGTGCCAAAAATGAGGCAATTCTATTTCTCATTAACATGTTGTCACTCGTGGAAACTTAATTAACAACACTGGCTAGAACATACTGCAGCATACTCTGCCAAACAATGGCTAAATATTTCAAAAAGAAATGTATGTCCCATTTGGAACCGCACAGATCACAAGCTATTGCAGAACTAGTACTGCATACTGGTATAGTGGAGTATCAATCAGTTGGAAACACACTACATATAATGTAGTTCCAAATTTTGGTTTGAGAAAGATATAGTTGGAAGGTATTACACACACACATAAAATTATAATTGTCTGACTCCATCACACACCAGGAACAAATTTTCATAGATACCCTGAATATGCTAGTACTAATAGTTTTAAGATACACACATCACAAACATTTTGTAGCTGGTTATAACAACATAGACATAACAGAAAAGGAAGAATGTGCATCATTTATTAATTACAATAAGGTTACATTCCCAGTGTGCCTCAATATAATGAGTGCTTTATACAAGATGCCTTACACACTAGACCTCAGTGTACAATTATCAGTTGCTCACCTTTAAAGAGTACCCAGTTTTGTATAGGTTGTCCTGATTTTATTTTCATGCAATGCATCACTTATTCTCTTGGCTGCATGTTTTTGCCGTGTCAGGAAGTATCATGTGGCAATTGCTTTAATCAGCAGTCTCATATGATTGTCCAAGGGATGCTAATTTTTCATGTGGTCTGCTAACTCCTTAAACACTGGCTTGAATATGAATTCACTAAGCACCTCAGACACACATTTGGAAAACTGATTTTTCAAAGGAACTTTAGAATTACCTGTAGTATAGCACCTGAACACTTTTTCTGCACACACACACACACACACACACACACACACACACACACACGTCAACAACATCATTTGATGGTAAAACCAACCATCCCCTACTCTTTCTATGAATGAGAGAATAAGCAACATGGCTACCATCCCCTCTCAACAAGGATAAACATGGTTCACATTTTAAGGTTTTCTCTAAGTGACGCACCACACATCCAGCTATATATACTACAATATGGACTGCCACTTCAGAGAGATAAATTCCAGTAGCAAAGCAATTGTGGTCATTGTCAGTTGTCGCTGTACCATTTTCCGTGCTTAGTAACTGCCACCGTTCCGAAGACTGCTGAAGAGTTTTAATTTGTTTTTTGTACGGATCAGTTTTTCTTATGAGGTGTTCACACTTCGTCTTCAGTTCCTCACTTTCAGAGGATGTCTGACTACGTTCTGGTGGTCCTGCAGTGTACTCAGGAACAAGAGCAGGAACTTCTTCATCCTGCACTCTGCTGACGGCAGCCAAAACTGAAGATGGAAAGGAAGAGCTCTCCTTCCGCAATGATGGCTTTCTCTTCTTGTCTCCCTAAATGAAATAAAAGGATGGAAAACATTAAGAACTGTTTTTAACAGATGGTTGAAGGTGTTACAGTCTTTGTCATGAACAGCATGTTACAGCCTACTAATTACTCCTATTCTTAGTCCTTTCCAGAAATATAAATTCTATTTTTCCAGCAGCTATTTATCTTGTTCCTAAAATACTCATTACTCTAACAAAAACCGTTGTGTTCAGCAGACAACTTGAAATGCCTCCCATGTGTGAAGCTACAATTAATACACACTTATTAAAAAAAATGTAAACTTTGAACATGTAAAATATTTCTGCTGGGGTGTCTTGTTTAACTATCACACTGTATCGCTATGGGTGCTGTCAGTTAACAAGTTCTCAATACAACTGGTCCAACAGTTAATGATATAAAATTGTGTGGTATATCTAATTTTGCATTAGTGGTTGGTGCATATTCAATGTTCCACAGTAGTGGATAATGTTAACAAGAAGGTACTGCCAAAGCTTTTTTCATCAATGATATCTTTCAATGGAGAATGTCAATGAAACAAACAAAAGAAATGTTCATTTGCTGTGCTTAACCCAAATACAGAGTTATATTTAACACAGCCTAAGTGTTAATTTCTGTGACTTCACTAAATAATTATACCAGACAAACTTGTTAGCTTCAGTAGTCTCATAATCTAAACAGCGAACCTGAATTTTCTTCTCAAATATTCTCTTGTGTGCAGAGGCTGATGCTCATCAAAAAGGAGTTTCATAAATTTGCTTCTACATGACAATGTGGAGAAACAGATTATCTCTTTATAACATACTGTGTAGCTGCAGAAACACTTCAGCGTTCCAGCACCTCCCCTCTTAAATTCTATATACAGCATGAAATCATTCCTAGGCAAAAGCTATGTGTAAGGACCTAATCAGGTGGAAAGTGAAATTAATGTATTCAAATGACCTGACGGAATCCTCCCAAAATAAACATATATAAGTAAAACTAGAGCTGTATCAATTACTCCTAAAACATAACTGCCATTAACTAGCAAAGACAGTGCAATAAAAATGTTGTACAACACAACAGACCAGACAAAGTGAGATGTTCACAAACTACTGCCTTAAATATTCACATAACGGATATAATTTACTTCACACGTGTATTCCATTACTTTCAGAGTTAGAGCTAAATAATAGAAACTGAAAACTAAGTTAGCTATACCCTCCCTCCAAAGCCCCATAAATACATCTTGTTTGTAATACGTTCTGGGACATTTCTGGTTACGTTACACTACTGGGAAACACTGTTCATTACCACCAATATTTACTGAAATACGGTACATAGAATGGCAAATCTACACAGTGTCCTGTTTAGGCCTATACTTTACGCCAGTTAATGTAGTGTTAGCTTTTAATTTGGTACATGACGAAGACAAAGTGAGTTACTCAACACTTCGATTATCGACGATATGTACGTATTATACTGAAACGTGAACTTAAAAACTAAGACTTTAATTCTTTGAATTAACATACCTTTTGCAAATGTTTTGCGTGTGTAGGGAAAACTGATGGTACAGCATTTTCTCGGAGCCTTACTGTTGAAAGTTCGGTCTATGTCCTCTTCTCGGAAATGTTGAGAACATATAGTGCTCCATTTAGACGCACGCCAATTCTTCCTCCTCACGGCATTCTCCCACAGAGCTTTCCAACTTTCATTTTTAGGAAATCTAAAATCATACAGGAGAAAAACACGCTATAGTACAAGTACCGATGTAGCACATGTTCATTCACAATGAAGTAAAATCACACTTAACGAGACAACTTACACATGAAATGTTATTCCCTTCGATTTCGCATCACAATCAGAACGATTCGTACACCCGAACACCACACAAGTCACCATAATAGCGCAAAATCCTTCCAAAAGCGAGCGACAAGCCAATGCACACAAGCTTCCAGCAGCAATGTTTTGGCCGGACTAAGATGGCTACCCTCGGCTTCACATAAGCTTCGCAGCTGTGACGTCACGGCGTCTCCCTCTATTCTTAGGCTGGTATTACACTATCAAATTTCTTTGTCAAATATCTTTGTCAAAGATATTTGATGGTGTAATAGGAACTTTGTCAAATAATCGTCCAATATTTGATCAAATCGAGGGCCTCGCTGTAGATTTGATCAAAGAAATCGCTTGTCTTCTGTTCACTGCAATGTGACATGTTACCACATGGAGCGCTAGCATCGCTGCAGCGTTCTGTAGTCTGTAGTGTGTTTATAAACATTGCTGGTAAATACAATTGGTGTGTGCCGACAACCACAAAATTAATAGAGATGTATGAAGCTGGTGAGGCGCTTTATAACATGAGGCACCCTGGATACTGATGAAAAATATTATTTAAAGGCAAGAAAACATTTTATTAGCTTTGTAATTACACCCTGGATACGAAAAAAAACACATTTACTGTAAGAAAAAAACACAGAAGTTACACATAAGCCACGAATAAAGATATTGACAGCAGAGTCATGGAGCAGCACATAAATATAGACGTCAAGGAATTTTTTCTTTTCTTTTAACACTTCCTCCAAAAGAAAAAATCATGAAATTATTGCTTTGTCTCTTGCATGCCGATTTCTGAACATAGAAAATTAAATCGAACTCGTTCAAGAGGTTTCGTCAAAATATCTGCCAACTGGTTGTGTCCATCAATGTGTTCCAAGAAAATCTCACCGTTCAGATATCTTTCACGAACATAGAAATGTCGGACCTCTATATGTTTAGAACGCCGATGATATTCTGGATTTTTTGCCAACTTCAATGCACTAGCATTGTCAATGTAAAGAACTGGAGGCTGCCCCGACATTTCCACTAATTCTGATAGCAGACGACGTAACCAAACTAACTCTTTTGCTCCTTCACTAGCTGCAATTATTTCCGTCTCGGTTGTGGATGTGGCCACTACTTTCTGCAACTGACTTGTCCATGACACTGCACCACCTGAGTACTTTGCAAGAATTCCAGTTGTTGAGCGCCTTGTCCGGTTATCACCTGCGAAATCTGCATCAGCGTAAATCTTTAACTCTTCTTTTTTATTATATACAATTCCAAAATTTAAGGTCCCTTTCAAATACCGGAAAATGCGCTTTACTCTATTCCAGTCTTCAGTGGTTGGTTTCTCCATAGCTCGAGCAGCTTTATTGAGTGCAAAAGTGATGTCTGGACGAGTTACTGTTGAAAGGTACATGAGACAACCAATTGCTTCACGGTAGGGTACAGATGACGAAACTTCTTCGTTTTCATTATTGTCCTCACGTCAAATAGGAGTTGAGATTGTATTGCATTCTGCCATTCGAAATCTTTGCAGAATTTCTTCCGCGCTCTGCTACCAAGAAATACACAGAAGAAATACTGCAAAGATTTCGTGCTCATTGGTCCATTTACATTCGCGTGGATTAATTCACCAGTACTGGTAGCGCGTATTGTTCGTGTTTTGAATGGCAGCCTATGCAACTTTCCAACCGCACAGCCGCCACAAAATTCACTCTTGGCATCTTCCACATTAATGTTCATTCCTTTTAAAATATTCTTCACATGTTGTTTATTCTGATGACCAAACCTTTCATGGTACACTTGCAATGTTTCGGATGAAGTCATCAAGCTCATACGATTCATTTTTGCATTTCTAACAACACGCATGTTCAACACATAAAGTCCATTTTTCACATAACCTGTCATAATAATATTGCTACTGACTTGTTTTCGAACACAGACATTATTATAACTAAAATTAGTACTGTAGCCTCTGCAGGCAATGGCTCTCACAGAGAACAGATTAGCACTTGCATCAGGGACGTATAAAACATTGTCCATTCTAGCATTGTACCATTTATTGTTTCGTCGGAATTGGATGTAAACTGTTCCTTGACCGTACGCACACATTTTCACATCTTGTTTTCCCAATGAAATTACTTGAGGAACATCAAATTCACTATACGAAACAAAATACTGTTTGTTGGGAGTGATATGATTTGTAGCGCCACTGTCGCAATACCATTTATTTGGGTCACTGTGATTACTGGTACACACACCCATAGCGTATGAAGTAAATGCAGCGTGTTCACTGTCTCGCTTCTTCTCTTTTCTTTTATTGCTGTCACGAGTGTTCTGTGGACACTCTGCTGCCCAGTGACCTAACTGTTTGCATTTATTACACGGAAACTTCTGTTTTAATTGTGACTTCGTCATCTTTACTTGCTGATTACTTGTTTGCCGTTTTCTAGTTTTAGAAACGACAAAAGCTGCACTTCCATTAACGTCTGGTTCACGCAGTTCAATAGTACAGAATTTTTCAATCAATAAATTCAAGCTTTGCTTTTCTGTCGGTATCGTATCCCAGAGATCCTTAAAATTGTTGTAGTCTTTTCCCAGTGTAGACAAAATTCGACCATTTAAGATTCTTTCAGATAGCGTATTTTCTTCATGTTTTGATAATTCATCGTTCAGGTCCACAAATAACTTTTGCAGTTTGGCCACATGTGCACTAATATCTTCCGATTCATCACGTTTAACACGGAAAAATGTTTCAATCAACATATTCAAACGCTGAGTACTGCTACGTTCAAATCGGGCGCGTAATTTGTCCCAGATTTCTTTAGCATTCTTGCACGTTAAGACGAGTTCTACAACAGGTTTACTTAGCGCACTTGCTATAAGACTTGCTGCCTTTGCGTCGTCCTTGAGCCATTCCACATACGCTTCTTTTCGTTCACTTGTCGCATCTTGCGGCAACTCTACACGTTCACGTGTACCGTTAATAATATCTTCTAGTCCATATGAACGTAGCACCATAGAAATATGCCATTTCCATTTGGCCCAGTCGTCAGGTCCTTCAAGCTTATCAATGCTGACCTTATAATCGCCGCTAGCAGTCATGTTTCTTTACAGACATACGCTCATTTCAAATATTGTTTTAATTAAACTGTGTTGTTTGCCTTTACACGTGTACTGGGCCCATTACCTGATGAAAAATATTATTTAAAGGCAAGAAAACATTTTATTAGCTTTGTAATTACACCCTGGATACGAAAAAAAACACATTTACTGTAAGAAAAAAACACAGAAGTTACACATAAGCCACGAATAAAGATATTGACAGCAGAGTCATGGAGCAGCACATAAATATAGACGTCAAGGAATTTTTTCTTTTCTTTTAACAGATACAAAAATAGATTAAGAGAATTGGAGACCTAACCTAACACTCTCCTGTAGCAAGGAATCGGAATGTTACAGTGAGCCTGTCTTCTGAATATGTAGCAGTTCTTAAGTGAATATTGTGCTTTGTGATATGAGGTTACACTTCACTGAGCACATATAGAAATGTATGCTCATCCATTCTTAAGTAATTGATGTATGACTTGCCGTCTTCCACTGTAAACTCACGTAACAAGTTTTGTTGAATGCTTTTATCGTGTCGTCGTAAAACCCACGGCTTCACCCAGATTAGATTAGTTTTTCATTCCATAGAGCCTTGCTGAGGAGATCCTCGTGGATGTGTAACATGTCAATTTTTTTTTAAGCTGAAATAACAATACTAATAGTATGAATAAATACAATACATCATTTGTTTGTATTAAAAATTTCGTCAATGGAGTAGAAGGAATTGGCCACTAGTAAGTCTTTCAGGTTCCTTTTAAACTGATCTTTATTAGTAACTAAATTTCTTATGTTTGCTGGGAAATTATTGAAGATGAGTGTTCCTGAGTAGTGGTCCCCTTTTTGAACTAAAGTAAGTGCTTTGAAGTCATTGTGTAGATCATTTTTGTTCCTGGTATTGTATGTATGAACTGAGTTGTTTGTTGGAAAAAAGATATATTGTTTGGGACAAATTTCATTAAGGAGTAAATATACTGAGAGGCAGTAGTATACCAGTTCCTTGAAAGGGTTTCTGCAGGACGTCCGTGAATTTACTCCACAAATAATACGTATTACACGCTTTTGGACTCTGAAAACTTTTGTTTGGCAAGAAGATTTACCCCAAAATATTATACCATATGAATGAAAGTAGGCAAAGTGTGCAAGCTTTTTCATTTTTATGTTGCCTATGTCTGCTAACACTCGAATTGCAAATACAGATTTGTTAAGGCGTTTCTGCAGTTCTGTGGTGTGCTCCTCCCAACTGAATTTATTATCAAGTTGTAATCATAGGAATTTAAGACTGTCAACCTCATATGTATGGTTCCTTTTTTTCCCCCCACTTCTTTTCCGCATGTGCACAAAATGCAATTGCGGTACGTGCAACTGCTGCAGTTAATAACAAGTTGGTGTCAGCCACCTTTATCTTTGACGAAAAATTTGATGACAGTGTAATACCCCTTCTAGCGCTACGTCAAAGATCTTTGTCAAATATATTTGACGGAATATTTGATCACATCTTTGATCAAATCTTTGACAAAGAAATTTGATAGTGTAATACCGGCCTATTACCTCCATGGGCTATACATCTGGCGAGGCTGCAACATAGAATCACGTGACTGTTGGCAGAACGTCGGCGGGAGTTCAAGGCAGCATTCTGATTCCTGATTTCACTTCCAGTATTTCTCAGTGGATTTCCTGCTAACTTCACCACATGAAATGTAGCTTATGTAAACACAGCTAGAAGTGATAAATTATTGCGTAACCACTGTACAAATTTAGTTTTACAGTCATTACTTCACCATGAACTTTGTGAACTGCTGAAACACTTTCGATGTTCGGCAATACATTCGCCGCAAATATTTCAGTGTTACCAATTATGAGATGCATTCTCTACTGACAATACGCGTTATGCACTGCATAAAATGTAAATATTGCGTGTGTGTGTTTTAGTGCCTTGGTTGTAGAAAGTGTTATAGACTTCATAAATCGGCATAAACAACGAAACCTGTAACGTAGACACACGTGTTCACATCGAATGTAATGAACTCAATTGTGTCGTTCACCCTCAAAACGTAAAGCAGTTTCATTTGAAAGTTTTTTTTTTTTTGTCGAAACAATTTGTTTCGTAGATGTATCAAATAAGATATCTACAAAAGCAGTACCTACTTACATGAATACTTGTTCCACAGATCATGAATACGATACTTCACAATGATGTGTCAGTTTAATGAAAGGTAGACCTATCATTACATGACAATTCTTCCACTCACTTATTTATGCCTAAAAAATCGTCTACTGAGTAGGAGCTGTCATTCATACATTCTTTTAGTTTGATTTTAAATGCTGGTTGGCTATCTGTCAGGCTTTTAATGCTTTTTGGTTACTGACCAAAGATTTTTGTAGCAGCATATTATTTATCCCATACATTACAGCTTATTATCTGGAAACTAACATAGGCCATACAACTACCTTTTTGCAAATGGTATTCAGTATTTATTTCTGGTATTCGTATGTTTTGTAACTGGGAAGTATAAAATAAAACTAAACCCTGATGAGAAATCAAACCCCTAACTTGTTTTTGCAAATTGTTCTTTAAAATAATACCAGCATAATTCACCCCTTTTTGTACCAAAATCAGATTTAATCCAGGATAGTAAAAATCATCCTTTCTTCTTATGTAGTAGCAATGCACATTGCCATTGCTTTTGGCGTGGGAAGGGTTTGTGTGTGTGTGTGTGTGTGTGTGTGTGTGTGTGTGTGTGTGTGTGTGTGTGTGTGTGTGTGTGTGTGTGTGTGTGTGTGTGTGTGTGTACACCTGTCCTTTTTTCCCCCCTAAGGTAAGTCTTTCCACTCCCGGGATTGGAATGACTCCTTACCCTCTCCCTTAAAACCCACATCCTTTCGTCTTTTCCTCTCTTTCGTGACGAAGCAACCGTTGGTTGCGAAAGCTTGAATTTTGTGTGTATGTTTGTGTGTCTATCGACATGCCAGCGCTTTCGTTTGGTAAGTCACATCATCTTTGTTATATATATATATATATATATATATATATATATATATATTCTTCAAAGTGCTTCGAACAGTGCGTGTGTGCGCAGTAGGCTTGAAATCTTTTCGTTTCACTGCCTGTATCCACATCTGCCTGCGCCCTTCATCCTTTGGAAACCTATACAAAAGAGAAAGAGCAGCTTTGTAGCTTACCATTTCAAGAAATATATACGATTGCAATGTGCGCCTGGAAACACACACAGCACTTCAAACCGCCAATTTACGTAACTGTGGCGTTCTGAGTACGGATATGATACACACAATAGTTCATCAGTATTCAAGAAATGCCGCTAAATTATACTAATAATACTTACACGTGAAATTTAATGTTACTTCCCTTCACAAAACGCTCGGTACAACCATAAGCACAACAGGATACCACCATTGTTTTGCCAATAGTCACGTGGTATACACAGAACACCAATATAGTAGAAGTGCAAAGACCACGTTATTATACGGAAACACAGAACGACACCAGCGCTACTTGTGGCCTGCTGTGAACTTCAATACGAAAAAATATGGCGCGAAAATCTCTTATGTTTATTTCTAAATACGCGAATTAGATGACAATATTTTTCATTTAATCTTTGAATGTGGGCCGCATAGTGCAGTAATAAAGGTTTTTGAGTTCTTGCAAAGTAATATATAAAAGAAATCTCAATCAAAAACAAACATTAACTACTAGTAGCTGTAGTTTACATTGTGAAAATTTTCGTAAGTTACGTCACCTTTTGACTGTGAAATTTTTTTGTAAAACTCAATATTGCGATTTTGGCCGTGTGGCCATTATCATGTGGAAATAAACGAGCTTTAGCACATGTCAGACTAAAAAATCATCTGACATTGCATGCATATATAAATGATTTTTACGTTTCCACATATCCTAAAGCACATTATGTCCACTCGCATGTTCGAAAGTGGAATAGTAGGTTACGCAAATAAATAACTACACAGCTAAAGGATAACCAAGAGGCCATTTACAAAAAAAAAAAATCTGTGCTACAAACCAAGGAAGTACTGTAAAGTCTACAAAATCCGATTTATTATTTTTTCTGTTGTTATTTATGGATATTCAGTCATCTGAAATTGAACTTCTGCACAGTTCAAATAAATTTATGAAACACACAAAATACTACTTTACATCAACTGAAAAACAAATTGGGAACGGAGCAGGTAGAAACTCCATGAATGTAGCCAAAATGTTTTTGCCAATGAGACACACAAAGAAAATGAACTGCAAAACATAACATTTTTTTCTTTTTTCCCCAACTTGGCTGTTATTTTGGCAACACACACAGTGTTTAAATAATGAAAGAAGACGCTGGAACATCATTTATTTTTAACATTTTTATTTATTTACTTCCTCTTTGAAAACTTTGTTTGGTACACTACTGAAAATTAACACAAATTCCCCTTGACAGCACTTTATTCATTATACTTTTAGAGTCCAATCATCACATCTAGAAAGTGTTATGTTCCTGCTGAATTACCAGATTTTGTCATAACAAATTAAAGGCATGATTTTCATACAAGAACATCTAATTCTCTGCTTTTAACACAACATTTGTATATGTATAGGGAGCTTACTCTCATTGTACACATAATAAACACTGAAATACAAAGTCTTTTAACATGATTTGAACTTCTTTTTAAGTTGTTGCATACACAATTTCCTCTTGTTTGTAAATTTCTTTTCTTTCACACAGGCCCTACTTGTATATTATAAATGGAATACTTGTCTTCAGAAGTGTCTCTTCAATGTCATGTTTATTACAAATTGTTGTATGAGACAGAACAATTTTTTTTTTTTTTAAATTATCATGTTGTCTTGATGTGTGACCATGACTATTTAGATACTCATACACCTGATCATGGAGTGCCCTTAGGAAAATCATGACTCTTTCACTTGCATATTTCAAATGAGAATGCTCCTCACTATTCTCTTTAAATGAGGTAAACAAATGATTTTCAGTCACAACAGAAGAGTAGAGACTGGTATTACATGTTTCACAATCATCTGGTACGTCTATGGCTTTTAATACATAGCCTGCTACATAGTCTAAGGATTGTTGATCTTCTACAGACTCGATGATACCATCTGCGTAAGAATAAATTTACTCAGGTGTATCAGTCTCATTCATCTCACATTCACTTAAATGTTCACTTCTACCACTAGCTGCCAAAAAGTGACACAAACTGCTCAAAGGAGTGTAATCATCATTTTCACAGTTACTTACACTCATGGCTTTGAAAGGCAAAGTCATATGATTGACAACACAAGTCTTCAGAGCTTGTACAAACTGAAAACAAGTTGGGTTTGTATTAGCAATACCATGTTGTCTTATACAACAAAAGAAATTTTCTAAAGCATCTTGATTGAATGCCTTTAAATTTAAGTACTTAAAGCCAACCACTTGCAAGGTCTTCCACAAGAAAATAACAGACTGTAATGTAATCCGCCAACCTTTTATGAAGCTAAACATATTAGTCTTATTTCTTCCCGTTTTTAAATCTATTATTTGCCAGCTGCCTATTTCCCTCAATATGCTATACCACATTTCTAAATGTGGCGAATTTTCTAATAAAGCACACCTAAATTTTTTTCCATCCCTGGGATATTGTTCATTACTGTTGAGTGAATCAAAGAGATTATCTACCTTTTCCACAGACTCAGCTGTGTGTATAGCTTCAGATGGTAATGTGTGAGTAAAAACATATGTTTCAATTGCAGCTGCAACAGTATGGCTCATTTGTGGAGCAGCAACTTTTACCTTCATTTTGACATGGGAATCAGAAAAGTTAAAGTGTTGTGTTTTTAATTTGGGTAGAGTTTTGAACCGTGTGGTTTTTTTTTAATATATATCCAAAAAGAACACTGTACTGATGTACTCAAACTTTGCTGCTTTGTGAGGTTCAAATTGAATTTTATTATCTATCAAAGCATTTCTAGTGTTTTTGAGCAGATGTGGTACATCATAAATGGTAACAATTGGTTGATTATTGACGACAAAATGAAATATACTGGGCTTCAACAAATTTGCTTCACACAGTTGCTTAAGGGCCTTTTGGTTTATTGCATTCTGGTCACATATACAAACCACTTTGAACCCAATATTCTGTAGTTCACTTATGATGTGAACAATGAGTGATTTCAAATGGGTGTAGTGGAAAGTGGTTGCAGTAAAGTAATATGCTAGAACTTGTTTCCAAGTTCTGTGAATGTCTTTCAGCATAAAAATCAATGCTTGACTAGCAGCTACAGGTGAACGTCCTAAATGACCCAAGTCCTGATACCCATGGATTAGCTGTTTGTGTGCATCATAGTACATACCATCATCCAGAGACATTTCATCACAAAGTAGAGCACAATACTTGTCATTTTCATGCATATTACTTACTTCCCTTGCTAAAAAGTTTAATAAAGCTGGATTAAGCCCTGTATCAAATGGTATGTGGGAAAGCACTCCCTTGAGCAGCCTGACAGATGGAAGGGAGAAGTATGTGGCCAAATATCTATACAAACGGGGGCTACGCTTATAAATAGATAAAGCAAATGCCTTATTTTGTATAGACCACCGTACTGCTGTGGGCTGGATATTGGAATTTCTTAACTGACTATTAATAAAAGTTTTAGTCACATCATTCATTCAACTCTTCTCCAATTAACTGAAATTTCCTGTCATCATACAACTCTCTTAGAATTTTCAATTTATTCCTCTCATTCTGTAGCTGTTTTTTCAATTTACACACTCTGGAAACTGTAATTCTATGCAGTTTATACATTTTGTGTTTTCTTGGGGTTAAATCACGTTTAAAAACGCCAGATCCCATTACACCTGGACTACTTTCAACATCATAAACAGGTGAGGATAAAAAGCTGTACTCACGATCATCTGTGCTCTGTAAAGGGGGACTGCTTCGTTGTATTACTGTAGATTTTGCATTGTGACCTGTCTCGTGCACACTTATATTTGCACCCAATGTGGTGAAACCACCACCACCACCAGTGTAACACATATGGGTGGGGGGAGGGTGATACAACACCAATTCCATGTGCTTTGGTATAACACCAGGATTTAGCCTGTGTCTAGTAAAGTTCACAAAATCTGCTTCATAAAAATGATCCTCACACATGTAATAATAACTACAGTTGACACCTTCATCTACTGTATATTACAGATCAATTTCCACTTCTTTAAAGTCTCACTTTTTGATGCAGCTGGAAATTTATAGAAATGTGTATTCTTGTGTTTGGAATTTGTTTTTACATAATAACTACTCCTGCATCCAGGAAACTTGCACGAGTATTTCAATTTCAATCTCAAACTGGATTCTTGTCTTCTGTATGATCCATCCTCATGTGTCTGAAATGTTATTCAAACCAAAAATTAGGAACGAGAAAAAAGATCAGGTATGGTTTGCATTGATTAATGTTAAAGAAAACTCAATGTGAAATTAATTTCACTATCAAAAATCATATTAGCTTATGTCTAAATGCAGCTATCCTGTACTGAAGTATTGATAACTGTTATCATGGCGGAAATACGGAAGCGTCCGATCCCACCCGTCTGCTTTGACCCATGACGTCACAAATATGGCGGAAACAAAAACAAACACACACACTTTCCACAAGAAGCCTAATGACACTAACGGGACAAGCGCGGGAAATGGGGTGTGTTGGGTGGGGGGCAAACTAAATATAAACAAATTTAGACGCCTTGCGTAGCTACAACGTGTAAGTGAAGACAGCCATGCATGAATACCCACCCACCTCCCCAGGGGTCGTAACCCCTGCAACCCATAGAAGATAAAGATGCCTCAGTAGCTGATTAGTGTTTTTTGTCTTTTTTTAAAAAAAATCTCACGGGATAGAACGAACAGATCAGAAAGATAAATATAATAAACTAAAACAGAAATTCGAGGAAACATAATTAAAATAAGTAATAAGTGTTTTTAAATTTAAAAAAAATCTCACGAGATAGAACGAACAGATCAGAAAAGTAAATAAAATAAGATAAAACAGAACTGGAGACAACCACACTCAAACCAAACTCCGCGCCGTCATGACATCACACACGACAACACCCTTACGTCACGGGTCAAAGCCGACGCGTTGGATCGGACGCTTCTGTCGACCCATCATGGCTTGTAATCTGATGTGGTATTGCCACAAAATAGTGAAAAAAATAGTGAAAAAACGAAACAAATTCTCATTTCTACTACATATATGCACATCACTCTATATATAACTGCGTGGGCGTAGTTGCACTATATTCTATATTCAACACTACTTCGTTAAACAGTGCTATCAGGCAGTAGAAACACTGCTTATTGCACCATTTCAGTATATTTCAGCATCTAGATACCATGGTAGATACCAAATTCAACTGTACATTATCAGTAACAGTTAAAGCTGTAAATCTGTACTTCAATGTGTTGAACATTAAAGTGCGAGAAGATTTCTACTGCATTGGATATTGCCACAATAATACGTGTAAATGTCCAGCTGCTTGAAGGACCTGCTTTGTGTGACTTCCAAACAAATGTCTTATTATGTGAGAACACAACCTTTGTCGATAAAACAGCAACAAACACTTTTTACCTGGATAGAGTGTTATGTACTGTACAGAATATTTACTGTCGAAAACGGGAAATAGAACACACTCGAGGCATTACGAATCAATTGTAACACGTCCAATATTTGGTACGTAGTAAACGGCACAATAGATGGTACTTATTATGTCACTAAGAGTACTTCGTGGCAAAAAGGAAGATGAACCAAAGCCAGAATTATATTCCACTACAGGATTCGGAAAGTTGAATACCAACTATGACAAAAGCTGTTAGCATGGGATTCTCTATGAAATACGAAGAAATATGAACACAAATAAGAAATATACTTACCCTTTAAGTAAACTGAGCAACGGAAATTGTATTTCTTTGCAGGAACAAATATACAAGAGTCCACAGAACGTAATAAACAGTTCATGTGTAAATAATGAAATCAAATTCACAAACAGAATGTTTCAAAAGGTATGCAAAGCATTCAAGGACGTGAATTTTTATGGACAGTAATTCCGAAGAGAGAAACCATTTTACTCGGCATGGAATGCACAGGAACTGGCTAGGAAAACGTGTACTCGCTAAAGCATTATTAGCAGAAACATTCAAACTATTTGAAAACACCACTCATCCAATCATTCTAAAAGCACCTGTGCCCATTGAAACTGTACCATTGGAAGAAATACATACAGTGTCGTCAAAATACTCCTTCAAACCTAATGGAACAGCTGAAGGGAAGACTTCATATGCAGCAGCACCTGTATGTGAATCAACACAAACAGGTCTTTTATACAAAAGCAAGACAGCACCAGCAGTTACAACTCAAGTGGGAAACGTTAGTCCACCGCCAACTTGTGAAGCAGCAGCATTTAAGGTGGAAGAACAGTCATCAATAGCAGAAACAGCAACACCAACCCCCACAGGATCAAGTGTACAAGCTGACAGTGTAGAAACCGCACCAACAGGAGATCCACCCTGTATGGCAAAAAGGAGCACAGTAGTGACTGCAGCTGCTCCACATAGGATGTGCCTGAGATCAAGAAAGTCCTCAGCTGCAAATGGAGATTTTTTATGGTACTGGGGCAGAAGGGGGAAGGTTCCAATCAGAATGTAAGTAATGTAGTTAATAACAACAAATGTGGGTGTTACCAGCACAACAGCTCCCTCTTCCCTGCAGAAAACTGTTCCTGTAATACAGGTATGTCAAAAGAAATAAAACTCAGTCCCAGCAATGGTAGCACCACAACTAATCATGTAATTAAAAATGAGCTCAAAATTTTTCACCAAAATATTCAAAGCCTGCTCTGTAAGTTAGACCAATTTATTGTAAATATTGATGAACCAACAGGCGCAAATTGTGCTCATATTCTCTGACAGAACACCATATCACTTTTGGCATTGAAATGCTCAATATACCAAACTATGTTTTAGCTACCTCATTTTGTAGAAAGCATATGTGCAAAGGTGGGGCAGTTATTTATGTGAAAAACAGCCTGTCCTTTAATACAATAGATGTAGAGAAATATTGTGTAGAGAAAGACTTTGAGGCATGTGTCACAGAAATAGTAGAAGGTAACAAGAAACTGGTAATCGTAGCAGTATACAGGGCTCCATCTGGTAATTTTAAAGTATTCATGAAACAATTAGATTCTGTGCTATTGTATCTCACAAGAAAAAATAGGGATATTATAGTGACTGGAGATTTTAATATAGATTTCCTAGGAAGCTCATCTTCTAAGACAGAGTTTGCAAATTTAATGCATACCTACAACCTTGTCTCCACTGTCAGTTTTCCCACAAGAACTACTGCCACTTCCAGCACTCTAATAGACAATATCTTTGTAGATATGAGTAAAACTAATCACATCAAAGTTGAAAAAGTCATAAATGGACTCTCTGATCATGATGGGCAAATACTCACAATTGACAACTTTAATACAAATCAGAACAAAGCTAGTGCACAGTGGAAAACCATTAGAAACATGAATGAGGAAAATATCCAAAAATTCAAATTATGCATTCGGGAGACTGACTGGAGGTATGTTTATCTTGCAAATGATGTTAATACAAAATATAATTTATTTACTGATGAATTATCAGGTATATTTGAAAATGTCTTTCCAAAAAAGGTCTGTAGACTACAGAACAGGCAATCAAGCAAAAAACCATGGCTCACCAAGGGCATAAAAATATCATGCCAGAGAAAAAGGGAACTGTATATAATATCTAGCCAATCCAATAATCCCCTGCAGATGAAATATTATAGGACATACTGCAAAATCTTAACTAAAGTCATTAAAAAATCTAAAAGTATGTGCATGCAATCTGAAATTAACTGTTCAAACAATAAAATCAGAACGATTTGGAATGTAATAAAGAGGGAAACAGGTACTGCACCATCTGACAATGAAAAATCTGCTGTCCTAAAAATTAACGATTTGGAAATAACTGATAGTAAACAGATAGCAGACACATTTAACAACCACTTTCTAAGTGTCACCTCTCAAATAGGTTGCAGTGGTGACCTAAGAGAAGCTTTAGATATTCTGAAACTTAACCTCCCACAATGTTTTAATGATATAAATGTAACACCCATAACTGTTAATGAAATAAAAAAAATAATTCACTCATTGAAAAGTAAAGGATCTTCAGGTATAGATAACATCTCTAATAAACTGTTGAAAGCCTGCAGTAAAGATGTAAGTGTAGTACTTGCTCACATTTGCAACATGTCTCTTTATGAGGGAGTTGTTCCAGAGAGAATGAAATATGCAATTGTGAGACCTCTTTTCAAGTCTGGCGATGCTACAGATGTAAAAAATTATCGTCCTGTCTCTCTCTTAACAACATTTTCAAAGGTTCTTGAAAAGGCAGTGTATAACAGGATTGTGGCACATCTTGATAAACTTAATATTATTAACCACAGACAGTTTGGTTTTCAAAAAGAGGTTTCCACAGAGCGTGCCATATATTCACTCACAAATGATATCTTGGAGTCTATTAATAGTAAGAAGTCACCAGTTGGTGTCTTCTGTGATATTTCCAAGGCCTTTGATTGTGTAAACCACAAGATACTCTTGGAGAAGGCATATCATTACGGAATCAAAGGGCCTATAGGTAACTGGCTAAAATCATATCTTCAAGACAGGAAACAAAAGGTGGTTCTACATGGCTGCAACAAAGGATCTCCTAATCTAGTGGATTCTGAATGGGGCAAAATTCAGCATGGAGTTCCCCAGGGATCTGTCCTTGGACCCTTGCTGTTTTTAATATATGTTAATGATTTACCCCTGTCCATTAGTAAAAATTGTGAATTCACAATGTTTGCTGATGATACAAGCATTGTCGTTGATGGTCAGTCTACTGCTGATCTGGAGACTGATGTTAATGATATACTCAGAGAAGTTACATCTTGGTTTTCAATTAATTCTCTTTCAGTTAATATTAAAAAAACTAATTTTATACAGTTCCACACAAAAAATAAAACTCTAGAAATTATAGTAATTGCTCATGACAACCAGGAACTAGAACAGGTGCAGTCCACTAAATTCCTGGGGGTTCACATTGACAGTAGGCTCAACTGGGAACAGCATGTGTCCCTTACTCTAAAAAGGCTTTCATCAGCAACTTTTGCTCTAAGAATAATTACTCATTTTGGGGACATCAACATTTTAAAATCATCTTACTTTGGGTACTTTCACTCATTAATGAGTTACGGAATAATATTCTGGGGTAATTCACCAGCCTCAAAAAAAATCTTAACTGCTCAGAAGAGAGCAGTCAGAATCATGTGTGGGGTTCCTCCACGAACCTCATGTGGAAAACTTTTTATACAGTTAGGTATTCTGACCACAACATGTCAGTACATATACCCTCTGATGAATGTAGTTAATAAAGACTATGCTCAGTATGAAACAAATTGTTCATATCATAACTACAATACTAGACGTAAAGATGATCTACATGTTGAACTAAAAAATTTAACACTTGTACAGAAGGGAGTAAAGTATGCTGCTATAAAGACTTTTAATGCATTGCCTAATTATATTAAATGTACAATAGAAAATGAAACGCTGTTCAAAGGTATGTTAAAAAAATACCTGCTCGACCATCCACTGTACTCGTTAGATGAATTCTTTTCCAGAAGTAATGCCCTCCCTTAATAATAGATGCATTTAGTCTCTTAGTTATTAGATGGATGATACAATATTATGTTAATGTTATAGTGTTAATGTTATAGTTATAATGTTATATTGAGAATAGCTATACTAGTTTAATGACAGCTTGTAATATCTGTATCATTGAATTATATTACTATTCTGTAACATTAATTGTATTTGTACAATTGTATTGACACGTTCCACATCCAGGCGAATCACTCGCATGTACGGATCTATGGAATACGCATACCAAATAAAAATAAAAATAAAATTAATTTAAACGAAAAATCACGATCACGTTGCTACGATACCAAAACAATAATGGAAGACTACGTCATCCAATAGGAACACGAGCAGTGTTGCCAACTCTAAAAAACCCGAGTCGCTAGATTCAATATCAAAAGTCGCTAGAAAGTCGCTAAAACTGATTTTACTAGAGGTGTACTGAAAATTTCGTGCTGTGAATGGTGCAATAAGCCAGTTGGGGGGGGGGGGGAATAAAATATTAATAAAAACTCTCATACGTAATTGCTATATTGTCTTAATTAAATGACGCATCGCTTGCAACAACATATATATAAAATACGCTAACGTTTAATTAAACTAGTTATCATAATTGACGCAACACATAAATTGTTGTTTCAATCACAGTAGTCAAATATACTAGAAATATACAACTATATTTGTAACAAAAGAAAGCAAGAAAACAAATTAAGTTACAAAATATATACATACCGGTATGTCAGCTATTCATCGTCGTCACTCAGAAGATCGAATAACTCTTCTGTTTCATGCTCTGACAGAACTGTAGTTGATGTAGAGGGTTGAACTTCGCTCTACAGATGATGCAGTTCGACTGGTTTTGTCGCAAAAGGGTAACTTTTGTTCGTTCCAACAAGCTCCAATACGTCTGACGGTATGTCAAAAGATGCACAATCTTTATTTGGTTTCTTCAGCTGGTCTCTCAATATGATCAAAGCATTAATTGTCTTTAACGATAATCTGTTACGTTGTTTAGTTTTTATGTTCATAGAACTGAATATTCTTTCCATTTCTGCATTTTAATGCAGTAGGCATAGAACAGTCATTGCTAGCTGTGAAATCAAAGAAAAAGTATTCTCCCCTGCGGTATTTTCATACTGCAAAACCTCACTCCAAAATAAAACAGTGTTAGTAGTGTTATTGCACCTAATGAAGTTGATATTATGCCATTCTTGCAACATACAGTCCATGAAATCGCTACTAAAACCCAGTTTTTTGGCTACATCCGCTACAGCGTTATTTTTATTCACTTTTAGTGTTTCTTCAACACTCAGCATTGACATTTTTTTCAGGGTCGTAACTTTACTTGGCAGTCTTTGTTGAATTTCTTTGATGAGTTTCAGGCTAAACTGAATGCATCTCTTCTTCAAATAAACTTTATTTTCTTCAGACAAACTTGACTCAGACAATTTCTATAGTTAAAATCTTAGTTTTGTTAATGAAAATACTGGCCCATTATAGTTTTGAGTCGTCAGTACTCCAAAAGTCGCCAGAAAAGTCGGTAAATAATTTTTGTCGCTAAAAAGTATTTTTGGTCGCTAAGACGAAGGCAAAAGTCGCCATTTCTAGCGACAAAGTCGCTAAATTGGCAACACTGAACACGAGGCTATAAATTGCTAAACTTGCAGCGCTCCAAGTGGCCTGGGACCCAACCAACGTCGTGTTACCGGAAATCCCTATATGAGTTTCACCCCCCCTGGTGGTACTGCAGTAGAGATGTTGGTGCCACGAAATATACGTCATGACCAGTCTACCAATATCTATGGTCGAAGCTATAAACGTTGTTCCATATCTCTGATTCTAACATGGAGGTGGATTCTAACCTGCTTGTTTGTTTGTAACATCCTTGGGCACAATGTAAGTTGTAGAATCATCTTTGCTTCTGTTGCTTACATCAAATACAAACAATGCCAGTGATGCGACGTGTAGAAACAAGAGTGATTGTGAAAGAACGAGCATTTAATGTTTTATGTAAATAGTTTCTAGATATGGTGATAACGATTCGAAATGCAATGTATCTTGTTCTGTTGCTCGTGATAAATGTGTTGTAATCAACAATTAACTCCGAAAATTTGTGTGTGATATATTAAGAAAGAAACTCCAAGAATGTCTGTCAGTGGTTCGGAGCTTAAAAGTGCATTGAGGAAAACAGAATTTCCTTTTTGCGCAAGAGAAGCTCTTTCTCGGGTTGGTTAGTATGTGTGTGTGTTAAGTAAAATATGTCAATCACCGTTAAAAAATACCTTGAACCATATTATGTTTTGGTGTCTCATAACAGCAATGTTACTTCACTTCGTTCCAGAACAGTTAACACAGAATACCGGTCGCCCGCCAAGTATCAAACACTTAGATCTAGCAATGGATTTGATGGCTGAATTCATCTTCTGCGAAGTAGAAAGACGTGGAGGGAAAAGAAAGGTGAATGCTACATTGTTTAGTGTCGATCATGCCGACTGGTTTTAGAGTAAACATATAATTACATATTGTAGACTTTGTCACCGAGTGAACCTGTTATTAGGAAAGTACCAGTTTGAAACTGTATATTTAGTCCTGATTTGTATCGTGACGTATGCATAACCCCTTTACAGTCTCTATTTCGTGAAGAGAGCTTCATGCTATAGCTGTAGCAGTGTCTGAAACAGGACACGATTTGAATAGGGAAATGTTGAATGGTGGTAGTGATGGCTATGACTCTTTCACTCACTATATTAGTGTTAATTCCATATGTTGCATTATCATAATTTTCTGCAGCTAAACAGTGCTATCAGGCAAATTAATATGCAACTGGAAGTTGTTTTGATGAGTGTTGACGTGGTGAAGTCTTCACACCGATTTGATCAACTTATCAGCGACTATTGCCTGTGTCAGAATTTGTCTTTCCATAACTTGATCCAAGCCAGTTTTTTTTGCCTTATGTAATCATGTCTTTCATCAGTTTTTTGGGTTTCTCCATTGATTTGGATAAATTGGTTGGCTTTTGTCATTACACAAAAGGTTTATCTGTGTACTCTCACGGAATGGAGACGTTTGACTTTCTGACTTTTGCAGCTGTTGTGCTCCTTGATAAGTTGGAGTCAATCCATATATTCAAATTTCGTAGTCAATAGTTACCATTGAGTTTATCTGGCCTCTCCAAGAAATTGCACCTCCTTGTGATTTAAACAGGTATATAATGGTTGACTTTCTGCTCTCTCTCTGTCTCCTGCCCAGTCTGCATCACTGTTCTCAGTGTTGATGTTGTTCTGTTCCTATTGCAGCTTCAGGACTTTAGTCCTTCAAAGGATTCTTTTAACTGCCTACGTGGATCATTGCTGAAGTGAATTAACAACAAAAGTTGTATATGTGAAGTTAGGTCTTTGTCCAACTGTGGATATATTAAACTGCCTACAGCTTCTCTGTAGGATTTATTTATCATGGCTATTTTGTCTTCATTTGTCTTGGAGGTCATATATGAGTACATGATTGTTGTTGAGAGGTGTTTTGTCATTGGATTTAAGTTCTTCGTATTGTACTTTTCAAGAACTGGTTCTGTTTATTGAGACTGGTTCTTCCATAATAGTCCCCATTTGTGATCTCTCATGACTTTGGCACCTAAGCAATTGGGATCTTTCATTTTAAATTGCTTGTTGAGCGTGCATTCCTTCTCTTGCAGATTATTAATGAAAATCACAATGCTGTTGATATAAATTGCAACAACTAAAATGTCATTTCCTTTCTTATTTTGGTAAAAAAACATGGATCTCCTATATGTCATTTGAAAGTTCAAGTTTAAAGAGTGCATCATTTAGTTTAATTTTCCAATTGTGACTACCTTGTTTGAATCTGTGCACTGTTTTCTTCAGCCTCTTGTTGTTTTTTCATTAACAGTTGTAATGATAAAATCAAATTTTGAAATTTTAATGTAGGCTAAATCAGTTCTTTCCAATTACCTACCAGAGTGCTGTAACAACATCTTAAGCAACTTATGTCTAGATCGCATTTGATGGCTGAATCAACATATATGTTATTGGACTGTAGCAGCTTACTTGAGAAGAGGTCTCTTCATAGTCTAATCCCTCTTTTTTTGGGTGCTTCCTTTAACTATCTAGACTGCTTTATATCAGATAATGTGCTGTTGTAACCCGACTTTGCTTGCAACCTACTTAGAGGTTCATGCTCAGGTCAGAGGTGACGTGGGGATGTGAGACTAGTTGTTTGTTGGTACATGAGCAGGTATGTAGAGAACTGAAATGGCTACGAGGTCAAGCTGAGATTTTTCAAGTGTCTGTGGTTGGAGACAGTACGAATGACTTGTATCTTAGGCTCCTTTGTGATTGTTGGTCTTGGATGCTGTTATCACACTCACATTCTACAGGTTATGTTTTAATCCTTCTGTCATAATTACGTGTCCTAAGTAAGTTAATGCCGTCCACAGGAACTCACACTTGACAATCTGCAACTTTAAATTCTGTGGTCAGAATCTTTCAAACACTTCTCCAAGTCTACAAACCTGCACTATGCTCTTCTAATGTAGCTCCAAACGCAACCACATCATCTAAATGCACCAACATCTTGCATCCCATCTCTCTCACCAGCTGTGCTTGCAAGGTGATGGAATGTATGATTCATGCCAGGCTGCTATGTTGGCTTGAGTCTCTCAATTTACTAACTGCTGCACAGTGTGGATTTTGAGCCGCCTTTCTGCATGTGACCATCTTGTTACTTTGTCCACCCATGTCATGAATGGTTTTCTGCGTAAATCCCGGGCTGGCTGTGTTTTTCCATTTGGAGAAGGCGTGTGACACCTGCAGGAGAACTGGTATCCACTATACTCTCTACACATGGGGCTTCCATAGCCGCCTGCCTGATTCCTTGAGGAACTTTAAAAATATCGAGTTTTCAGGGTGCATGTGGGTTCTGCCTTGTTTCCATCCTGAGTGTCATCCTGTTTGCTATCGCCATTAAGCCTCCGGCTCCCTTTTTGTTGATGATTTTGCCATCTATTGGAGTTCTCCATAGACCTCTCTTATTGAGTGACATTTTCAGCGATGTCTGAATCACTTTTACTCATGGAGCGTTGACAATGTCTTTTGTTTTTCCATTGACAGAATCTTTTGTATGAATTTATGGTGGCGCAGTTGTTTTCTCCCACCATCTTTACATCTTGGTCCTGTTGCTCTTCCATTTGTTTAAACTACATAATTCGTGGGACTCGTGCTCATTAGGAAACTCTCTTGGTCCTCCCGTGTGTCTTATCTAGCAGCCCGCTATATGTGGTCCCTCAGTGTCCTATGGGTCCTCAATGGTACTTCCTGGGGTGCAAATCAAACCACTCTCCTCCTTTTGTACTGGTCCCTTGTCCATTCGAAACTAGACTATGGGTGTTTTGTTTATGCATCTGCACGTCCATCCCTATTATGCTTTTCAACACTGTCCACCATTGTGGCATCCATTTGGCCACTGGCGCCTTTTACACTAGCTGCGAGGTGCCAGGGCTAGCAGTGTATTTAACACTAAATTCTTCTCGAATCTTTATATGGAAATGATGCTTTAAGCACACCCTTTTCTAACTCCTACTTTTGCTGTTGCACATGGATGATTAAGAAGAAACATGAAGTGACTGTAATCGACCCTGCAAGTGGAGTAGAAAAGAGTTTGGCACCTGCAATAATTTAATTAGATGGAAATTAAGGGAAGTTTCATTAACGTAGTGAGAAATGAATGGGTTGCTCTACTGATTAACAGAATGAAAGTTCTGTCCAAAATAACAATTTGATTTATTATGACTAAACTCAAAATAATAAACAAAACACACGAGACATTTACAATACATCAAATTGGATACTCAAATAAATGCTGTGAAGGTGAAGTTGTCCATAAACTAGATTGTGACATTTATGACCAAGTGGTATGTGGAACCAATTCCTTGCAACTCAAATCTTAAGAGAAACACCGAGCCAACTCAACATTAATTGCTGCTACGGTAGTGATAACTCAGACAATGAACACCCAAGACAGAACAAAGTTAGGAAAGACGAACATGCGCACTCTGCTGAGCTCTGATTTAGTGATAACTCAGACAATGAACACCCAAGACAGAACAAAGTTAGGAAAGACGAACATGCGCACTCTGCTGAGCTCTGATTTAGTGATAACTCAGACAATGAACACCCAAGACAGAACAAAGTTAGGAAAGACGAACAGGCGCGCTCTGCTGAGCTCTGATTATCACAGTGCAAATTCCCTAATCTGCCGGTGTTGCAGACATACATTACCAAGCTGTCTTCTTAACTGCAAGGACACGATCTGGCGTACCGGAAGCGATGGCTGGTTGCTTCAACGTCCCGTCGTGGTGATGATAATGTCGCGAGTTTAGCCCGAAACAAATTGTCCTGGTCTGGTTGTTCCAGACTAAAAACTTCCTATCAATACAAATGTGCCTCTGAGGGAGACGAAGAAGGCTTGCCACACAATCACTGACGGTACAGTGATTGATTTTAACAAGCAAAGTCACACAGTAACTCCGATACAGTCAACTTTAGCCAAAACTGCCCAAGACAGACAACATAGGCCGCTTGTACTCGGAAAGTTAAATTGAAGTCGAAACTTCAGCAACTTCGTTAAACAGTTACAATCAAATAAAAGTATATTAGACAGCCAATGGAAGGCAGGCTGTCCAGAGCAGCAAGAGCTCAGTCTTGTAACCTACTCCGACCGAAAGGCGAGAACCGACTCCCACCAGAGCACCCGTACAAACCGAACACAGAACATTTCCGCCCCCACGACAGTGGCCGTTGTTAAACATTCGAATCAGCAACTCGAAAACCGGCGGAAAATTCCACTATATTGCCGAAGCACTACCATTCCACCAGTGGAGATTCTTGGCGCCAGTTTCTGCGCCGATTTTGCTACGTCACGGAGCTATGCCCTGAGCAAGCCAATCACAGTTACGATTTTGCAGAAAACGCGGGAATTTGCGCGCCAAGACTGCCTGGGGACACAAGTCATTCCCAAGCCTCGCTGGTAGCCCACCAGAAAGTGTTTTCACTGAGTTTCTGCGAAGTAACAGAATCTCCAGCCCAGCCGCTCCTTCAGGCCCCTGTCGGCGTATCTCCTCCGCTCTTATGACAATGTCAGTGTCTGGAAAGCATTCCCTCTACTCCCTCACACCCGTCGGCTTAACCCTTTCAAGATCAGCAGAGCCCGCCTGTTACCGGACCACCCAGGTGACGAGAGACGCTGCGTGGGAAGTCACCGTGTGAAGGAATAGCGACTTTTCACCGCATGCAATTAGAGAGGAAGATTGAATTACTCAGACTAAGATAGAAATATGAGAGGGGGCTCATGCCACCTCTCAAAGCCAAGTTGAGAGTATGTGCCAAAGCTGCTGAACTACCACTGTGCTACTGTGGTGACTTTCTCCTCAACAGGTATGCATGCCATTTGTCTGCCATGCATGGCCACCCATCGTATGCCTCTTTTGATTGCCAGTATGGGGTGCGTCCCTCTTTGTCCACTTTCGGCTCTTGCTCTGGCAGCTTAACTTCACATTACCTGCAACTTTCTTGTATGATGTGAACCCTTCACCACATTGGCTTCGTGCAGTTGCCCTTGTTCACCTTGGCCTATATTCGCTTCCTAAGGACACTTCTCCAGTCTCACTCTGTTGCCTTCAATTTCACAACCTTCGCATGGAACTTGGCTATAGTACCTTTGTGTATGCTGATGGCTCTCGAACTGACTGTGGTGTCGGGTGTGCATTCGTCAGTGGGGCCGACATTTTTCGGTATCAGCTTCCGGCACACTGCTCAGTATGTACAGCAGAGCTCTTCGCCCTGTTTCAGGCCATGGAGCACATCCTGTGACACAGGTTTTTCAATTGTGTCCTCTGCTCAAACTCTGTCAGCACCCTTCAAGGTCTCTGAGCACTATACGCTGCCCATCCCTTGGTGCAGCGGGTCCAGGAAAACTGTCACTCACTCTTCATGGAGCTACTGTGTTGTTTATGTGGGTACCCGGTCATGTCTGCTAGGAAACGAGGCTGCAGATGTTTCTGCCAAGACTGTAGTCCTCGTACCTCAGCCCACTTGTTCTTATATTCCCTCCCATGATCTCTCTGTTGCCATCTGTCAGGAAGTGGTGTCACTTTGGCATCACCATTGGTCCTCCCTTCATGGGAATAAACCTCAGATTATTAAGCCTCTTCCAGCGACTTGGATGACCTCCTCTTGGCCCTATGCCCAAATTGTAACTGTCCATCATTCCTTGACAGAATGCCCATTTTTTAACCATTTTCATTCCCACTTGGGTTTGCAGTCTGAGTTATCGCCCATTTTAGCAAATAGTACATGGGCTGTCAACAGCACTTTACTTTTTATTTGTCGTAACAGTATGGCGAAGACCATTTAAGTTTTAGTTCTGGACCTTTCTCCATGTCCCTGTTTTTAGCTGTCTTCTCTTACATTGATTGGAATTGACATGTAGTTATTTTTTAACTCCTCTCTGTCTTCGTGTTCTATAGTTTTGACTTGGGCGCTTATGACCCCAATTGTTTTTAAACCCTAAAACAAAACAATCCAATCCAATCCCTGAAGCTCAGTTAGTAATGTGTTTGTCAGTTTCTAAAAACTAGCTCCACTGTCTATTCTGCATTCATAATGTTTTTCTGGAGTAGAGAAGGCCATTTTCTCATTGTGCAGTTTCTGATGGTAACCCTTTCCACAGTCTGAAATGGTGAAGCATGTGGCTATTCCTAAACTATCTAAAATTTTGCCAGTACATGATAGCAGAATACACTGCTAATGCTGTTGTCATTTAACATCTGGTAACTTGCAACTCTTTTCCACTTTCATTTCCGTGAAACGTCTGTCTCCTTCAGAATCGTCAGTAATGGAAAATTCACACTTGTGCTCAGCGTAATAACTTCTCATTTCTGAAGAGTTCCTTTTGTGCCTCTGGTAATTGATAAGGCTGGATATTTATCACTTTCCCTTGGGCCTCTGTTTCACCATCTCAGTATCTCTCTCTGGGCAGGCGAAGTACATCGTGATATGCAATACACACTTCAATAATTGAAGTAATTTCTTCTTCGTTTAAGTGATGCACTCGAACCATTTCCTTTAATCTGCTAATTCTCGACCTTATCTTGTCTCTTGATCCACAGAAATTATACTGTGTGTGAGGCATTCCTCACCTTCTCCTATGATAGGTACTGCTTCTATCTTCACCGGGGGGCTCATGCCAATGTAACTTTTTCTTTGGTGGTGTTCAAAAAACTAGTGACACAAGTGACACTCTGAACAGTCACCAAGACTGCAGGTATATACACACCTGTTTGCAAGTCCTGCTTCTCGATTGTTTCTTTGGTCAGATCTGTGTTGTGCACTTTGATCCTTATAATCATTCATCTCGAAGAACTGTTTGTGTAACAGCAAACAGGCTATCCTTCCTTTTTGTCGGCTGCTCATCTTTGTTCGTTGTTTCCCATAGCTGTGGTGCCCTATCGCTTCTTATTTCTTTGAAGAAAGAACAGGTTTCTTGCTCTAGAGGCACTCTTCTCTCTCGGCTCTATGTCCGATTCTGTGTGGATTCTTACTGATACCTCTGGTGTCGCATTTGCCTTTGTGATCGGTTTCTCTTTACTGTTTCTTCCTGGGCCTGCCCTTGACCAATAGCTTCTTTGTTGCATAGTCTGTGATTAATTTTGAACTCTTGCAGATGTTTTTGCTTCAGATTCCTTCACGTGGTTCATCTAACTCCTCCTCTTCTATGTAAAACTTGTGTTCAACACACACACACAAACACACACACACACACACACACACACACACACATTGTCGTCTATCCTCAGCGTTAACATCTTGGCTTTGTGCGATTCAGTTACTTCTTGAATGACTCCACTGAGTTTTATCCATTTGTTTGTACTCTTCAGTGCTGATCCCTTTATTACTATGTACTATGAGACTTGTGATTCAAACGCTTCCCTGCATGCATCTTATATTTATGAAATCATTCCTTCCCTTGCAGTCTACTGAGTACCACTTTGCACCGTTGGTCAACTGCGTACTTATTCTGTTCTGTTTCCTTGTTTCTGAGGTTCCGTATGTCCTGGTTCTTTACAGTTATAATGTATCACGGGTCTTGCATTATCACATGGCCTGGAATGCCCTTGAAAATTGCATCAATGACACGCCAATTGATGCATGCTTCCATTTTCCATGTGATGACCTGTGCATAGAGCTTCCTCAGTTCTTCTCGGCAGCGACAAATGATGATGTGTCCGTTTCACTTCTCCATGATGTATATTTTCCTTAGATGTGTCTCTGTAGTGCAGTTCCTTGTGTTATGACCTCCTTTCTTGTATTTAAAGCAGTAATCTCGTGCTGGATGACTGGATTCACTGAACTTTTTTTTTTGCAAGGGGCAATGAATGCTTTTTCTGTTAACGCACAATCCATTACGTGAGCTTATGTTAAATGCACTCCTCTTGCTCTCACCACTGTTTTAATCCCCTCATCCTTGATTCCCTGTATGAATACTCCTCATGCCTCCTTCCCAATTAGAGATTAGCTTCTCAAAATATAACCGAGCGAGGTGGCGCAGTGGTTAGCACACTGGACTCGCATTCGAGAGGATGATGGTTCAAACCTGCAAACCTGCATCTAGCCATCTAGATTTGGGGTTTCTGTTGCTTCAAACAAATGCCGGGATGGTTCCTTTGAAAAGGCACGGCCGATTTCCTTCCTCGTTCTTGACACAGTCCGAGCTTGTGCTCCGTCTCTAATGACCTCAATGTTGATGGGATGTTAAACCAAGTCTTCCTTTCTTCTCAGAATGTCTGTTTTCCTCATCCCTATTCCCATCCAAAGCTCTCAGAGTTAACTTAAATGTGTCGACAACACTTTTTGCTAAGCAAAGGGTTCACTACCTTCCAGATTGATATTAGGTGATTTTTTGTCCTTTCTCAGAGCCATAGTCTCCATACCATGTTGTGACTCACTCACCATGTCTGTTGGTCAGGCGGGTGGCACTGTGTTCACATTTACTGAAAGTGTAATATTGGAATTTGGTGTGGTCAGGCATGTATGTGTCACTGATTCAGATGTTGGTGGCCCTGACCTTGATTGTCGTAACTGCTGTGAAGGCATCCTCTGATATTTAATGCAACAGTCTGCTCACTGTTGTCTCATATTCTTGTGATACAGGATGGTGGATGATTTCCTGACTTGTTCTTTCTTTGCTCCTGCTGTACACCAAAAGAACTACTCTGCCTGTTCACTGTAATTGATCTACCTTGAAAGCTCAAGCCAGGTCATCCTAAGATTGGGCTTGTTAGTTCTCCTAAGAGAAGATCCTGTCATTCATACTCTAAGGTACCTTACTTCCTAGTAAAGATACTCAGCCAGGTATCAAAGCCTGGATCCCACATTGGACACCAGTTTTTTTGTTGTAATCCATTGTGGGTTTACACGACCACTATCTCTAACCAGTGAGGTCAACTGTACAGCAGCTGTGCCTGATAGGTGGTGGGACAAAGAGGAGGCTGTGGCAGGGAGGTAGAGGGATAGCAGGGTAGGGGTAGGCGAAGGTTCAGTGCTGCTTGTGGGGTCAGGGTAGGGCTGCTAGGTGCAGTTGGGAGGTCCCGAGGTGGCAGAGGGGAGGGTGAGTGGAAAGGAGAGACGTAGAGGAGGGCAAAAAGACTTATGGGGGCATTGGTGGAATAGAAGGCTGTGTAGTGCTGGAGTGGGGGCAGGGAAGGGGATAGGTGAGTGAAGGACAGGGACTAGCGAACACTGAGGCCAGGGGAGCTTATGGGAACATAGGGCATAATACAGAGAGAGTTCCTGTCTGCACAATTAAGAAAAGCTGGTGTTGGTTGGGTGGATCTAGATGACACAGCCTGTGAAGCAGTCATTGAAATGAAGCACACTGTGGTGGATAGCATGTTCAGCAACTGCGTGGTCCGACATTCTCTGGGCCACAGTTTGTCAGTGGCCATTTGTGTAGGCATACAGCTTTTAGGTTGTCGTGCCCTCGTAGGAAGCAGCACAGTGGTCACAGTGCAGTTTGTAGATCACAACTGCTTTCACAGGTAGCCCTGCCTGTGATGGGATAACCCATGATAATTGATTTATAGTGATCAGGTGCCCCTGCCAATAAAATGTGTCCTGTCCATTCATATTTCACTACGAAGCATTTAACATATAAAAAGTGGAAATTATTTTTTTTCTGTACTCTTCTATGAATGTACAGTTCTCCAGGCAAATTGTATGGAGTGTTCTCAACAAACCAGTTCTTCCATAAAGTCCTCTGTCTTCACATACATGTTCTAATTTGTTCTAGGATTTTTGTGGCTCTGATGTTCTGCAAGTGTACATAAAATGCTGGAGCAACCAAAATTGTGGTGCCACCCATCTGCTTTGATCTGTGCTATAAATGTGTTGTGTTGTTTGATGCCTTGGTAGTGTGGCCTATTTGAAATGGATTGTTTTTGCAGAGGATGTGTTGGAGTATGTGGTGGTGCTTTCTAGTGTGGGATGTCTATGTTTCTAAATAGTTCATGAGCGCTGTTCGTGATTCATTGGCCTTTTTGAGTGCTGATTGTGAGAATAATGTTGGAAGGGTTTGTTAGTGTGGTATTTTGACGTTGGCAGCTATGCGCAATAAACTCATTTTTGCGTTTGGAATTATTAGTGCAGGTGCTGTTTATGGTTGGAGATTCACTTTACTATCATTTATTTTTTTGGTAGTTATGGACATGAAAACGAAATTCATGAATAGGTCCCTGCATGCTGCAGTGGGTGATGACATGTTGACCACGACTAAATTCCTGCAGTTATTTTGTCCAGTGACCAGTACATATGATGCTGTCAGCACGATAACATATGGCTTTTTATCTGTAGGGGTTCCTGGTTTGAGAAGTCGTGGATGGCCATTAGAGAGTTGGTTTGATGACATATTGTTTTTGCTGTCACTAGCTTCGTTGGTTAGTAAGTACTTTTTATTTTTTTGTTATAGTACATATGGTTTGTGTATTTATGTGCATAATTCTGTTTTTCTTGTTGTCGAAATTGGTGTTAGTGCAGTTCTTTTGGGTTGCTTTGTTAGTTATTGATAATTATGATGGATTGTGATTTATGGGTATCATAGAGTTTGTTTTAGTTATATTGTCGAGTTTAGGTTTTTGATATTAGTTATATGGACTCTGTTTTAGTTATAAAGGTTAACTGATATTTCTGTTACTGGGTTGTGGTGCTGTGTGTGTGTGTGTGTGTGTTTCATGACATTGTGGACTGCATTTAAGCTATATAGGTTAAGAGAAATTTCTGCATTTTTAGTTGCTTCTGCAATGGTGTTCTAACCTGATTTGTTTACCATGGGGGAACGGTACTCTCTCTTATTAATTTATTTGATCTGTGTCTCTCAGTTGCCATCAATACTATTTCTCTGAATTCAAACGACACTTGTTTTGTGATTACTAGATTAGGAGGAGTGGAGACTTTCTCTTAGGAAGGTGTCAATGAATTTTTATCTGTTTTTTTTTTTTTAATTTTTTTTTTTTTATAGGTACATTTTGCATATTTGTTTTTTGTGGATGTGGCTGTTATGGTATTCAGTCATCCTACAACAATCTTTTGGTCACTATACTCTGTATGCGTCATGATGCTCCGTATTTACATTTGTCACTAAGAGGTCAAATATGTTTTCGCACCGAGCGAGGTGGCACAGTGGTTAGACACTGGACTCGCATTTGGGAGGACGACGGTTCAATCCCGCGTCTGGCCATCCTGATTTAGGTTTTCCGTGATTTCCCTAAATCGCTCCAGGCAAATGCCGGGATGGTTCCTTTCAAAGGGCATGGCCGACTTCCTTCCCCGTCCTTCCCTAATCCGATGAGACCGATGACCTCGCCGTCTGGTCTCCTTCCCCCAAAAACCACCACCACCACCATGTTTTCGCAACCATTTACAGTTTGAATGGGCTCCTGACTAACTGTTGAAAATAATTTTCAAATAAAGCATTCAGGATGGTTTCTGACAGCATTTTATGCCTACCACTGACTTGGAATGTATATTTTCAGCAACATAATGGCAGTAGATTGACGTTACCACCAACTGTAATTCTATGAGTGAGTTACCTCTTTGAGACTCAAGTTTTGAATTGTTTAGCTACTGTATCATCATAGTCAGGGGTCATTAAAAGAAACTATTTATTAATTTATTCTAGTTGTCAAGTATAACCGGTACTCACGCTAAATCACAGGAACTATTTATTTCATTTTTACTGCAAGGTAAACTGCTTGTGAAAGCAATAAACACTCCATGACCAACTGTATTTAATCTATACTTCCTGAATACAGTTAGGTCCAGATTTCTGTACCTATAACGATTTGTGCTTCTGTTCTTTCTGTTAGTGCTTGGAGCTCTAGTCCTTTGCCAATTCAGCTGCAACAATTCATAACTACAATACTAATTGTAGCTAGGTCTCCTCTTATCCTGTCTTTGCAGTGCACCCTTTCAGCCAGACACTCTTTCTGTAGTCTCCCAAGATACACTAAAAAAACCACCTAGTCCACTCCCTACAGCATCCGCTACCCATGTAACTGCTTCCTTTGTTTAGTGGATGCCTGAATTATTAAGCAGAACCTGAAAACCCACCATCCTGTGGTGCAATTCAAGAAATCTGCAACCTTCATGGTTGCAGAATCATTTGAGCTTCTGCTTCATACTGTCCTTTTGGCTCTGTTCCAGAAGTCTCCACACAGTCCTATCGATGATGCTACAGATGGTGTGCTCCAATTCATCTCACTAACAAGTCTGGCAGTCCTTGCCACTGCAGCTAGCTGACCGAAACCAAAGAGACTCTCTTCCAATCCAAAGCTATACACATTGTTAGTACCGACAGGAGCCAATATCTGCAGTTGGCTGCACCCTGTGCTCTTCATGGCATATAGAAGCACCCTTTGCACATCTAGAATGACTCCAGCGAATGTGTACACAGAGTGCACTTTGGCTACCTTTCTCTGCTTGGCAGCCATATCACCAGGGAAACCGATTATGCACGTAAAATTGGAGCTTCCACCTACCGGTAATTCCATGGTCTGTGACTGCCCAGATCTTGCAGACCAAGAGGCTTTCCCTGAAACAGGGCAAGTGACTGCATCGGGCTTAGGATTACCAGACATGCATTACTCATGGAACACTTGGTTCATACATGTCAACAACACTGTTTTCCTTCTGGAAACCAACGTGTGAAGATTGAAATGAACACCTCTGCTTTTGCTTTGTTACTATCAGTTTCAGTTCTTGTGTCAGCCATGTGTACCTGGACACCCTTTATGTATGGCCAGAATTGCCATGGGTTTTATGAGAAGACTTTCAATAAGATTCTACTGCGGTGTTCATCAAAGGCTTCATGCATCGCCTTTTTGGTGCCCAAACACGTTTCCTTTAGCTTTTCTCTAGGATCCATATGCTTTGTGATACATTTTTTTTTTTTTTTTTTAAGTTTCTTATCGTTGAGGTGGAGGTTTTTTTTTTTTAAGTTTCTTATCGTTGAGGTGGAGGGTGGCAGGAGGGGTGCTTCAGTCATGAACTGTTCTACTAGGTACATGTGTATCCAGTGTTTGGTCTTCTAAATATGAGCCACAATTCTTCTATATGCTCTTGTACAGAATTAATGTTTCAAGTTGCTCCTTGAGATGTGACACTGTTGCCATTATGTAGTTTACTGAACCTTTCTACATGTTTTGATTGACTATTGTACTTTGGTAAAGATTGTTGTTACTGCCACTTTATGATCACTGATACCATTTTTAATATGGAAGGAAATGAAGCCCTCATGCTTCTTGACAGAGCGTAGGGGGAACGATGTGGGAGACCCGCACTGCCGTACTAGGCAAGGTCGTAATGGAGGTGGTTTGCCGTTGCCTTCTTCCAACCGTAATGGGGATGAATGATGATGATGAAGACGACACAACAACTCCCAGTCATCTCTGGGCAGGTGAAAATTCCTGATCCTGCCAGGATTCGAACACGGGACCCTGTGCCCAGGAAGCGAGGATGCTACCGCGAAACCACAAGCTGTGGACTATTTTAAATATGGAAATCGTAAATAAAAGTCATGACTATTTGTTGCCGTTAGATCTAATAGATTTCCATCATGAGTAGTCTTGCAGTCTGTTCCAGGAAGTTTTCAGAGAGGACATTTAGTATTGCTTTGCAGGGTGTGTTCTCACTCTCACCACTTACATGACTGAAACAATCCCTTTCAGTTCTTGGGTGATTAAAGTCTCCTCCAATCGTGACAGTATGGTTGGAGAACATATTTACTAACAAACTGAGATTTGTTGTAAGTGTGTAGTAATCTAAGGGTCAATCTGGTGATTGATAGAAAGATGCAGTTATAAATTTATGCACGCGCTTTATACTGTCTCCTACCCAAAAAAATCCTATACACGATGATGTTGACTGCTGAAGCTGATGTCTTGAAGAACTGCGGTGAGCTCTTGCACACTATAAAGACCTCAGCCTGAGGGTGCTGCTCTGCTGAGAGGGAAGTGTGGTTTCCTGGAGTCCCTCCCATTGGTTGTTGCAGATAGTGACGAGCCCTCACTAATGTCTGTCTGTACTGCCAACTTTGGTGTGGCACTGCAATCGCTATATGATACCACACTTTTTCAGCTAATTCTTTTTTTATTTAGTATTTTAAGTCAAAACTATACTACAATTTTCTTTATGTGTGAGGAAATGGTGTGGGCGTGCACAGATATGCACACTTCCATGGGAGATTTTCAGTATCCTTTTAATATATTGGTCAGCAACCAGTTTCCCTATTACCATTGGCTAATAGTCTTCCAAGTCTCTAATATGTGTACATGGACCATTGTCTCATAAAAATTGCTAATGAGTAAAGACTTTATTCTCACTAAGCATTTGTTCATAACGTGCAGGGGCATTGATAATCATGCCACTAAGTGCCCTGAAACTAATGTCATCATCATCATCATCATCATCATCATCATCATCATCACTAACTTTTCATCTGTTTTATTTATATTGTAATTAATGGAAATTCATAACTTTATATTTTTTAATGAAATTTATGCTCTTCAGCACTGTGTGCACTGTTACGAAATTCTGTGGCAGATTAATATTGTGTCTCAGGCTAAGACTCAAATCTGGAAAGTTTGCTTCCACAGGGAGCGTTCTCTCTGACTGAGCTACACAGGCACTGCTCACAATCTGCCCTCACAGCTCTAGTCTGCTCCATACTAGTCTTCACAGAAGTTCTCCTGCACAAGTTACAGACTCCCCCAGCCATATCTCCCTAGTATCCCAGGAATGATAATCCAAGGAGGTGTGCAGGAGAGCTTGTGTGAAGTTTGGAATGTAGGGGAGAGATTTGGAGGCAGTAAAGACGTGAGGATGGGTCATTAGTCTTGCAGAGTAGCTCAGTCTGTAAGAGCATTTGCTATGAAAGGCAAGGTTTTTTGTCCCTTTCCTTATACAGTTTTAATGTGCCAGGAAGTGTGACATATTTTTTATTTCTTGTATTCTTTAAGACAAAGCAGTTGTGTTGATCACAATTTGTGTGTATGGATCCAAGTTTCCACGCACTACGAAGTCAGCGACATTTTATTTCTTGAATATTTGATATGCAATCTTCTCAAGTTTTCACTTTGCTTAAAAATACAGTCCAAATACAGTTTTAAATGTGATCAGAGACAGTCACCAGAACTGTTGTGTATTACCCTGTCAGTTGTAAAATTGCCAGCTAAAATGTTTTGTGTTGTGTTTTCCACATAGAAGCTGACCTGTATCCAAGAACTACAGCTGTTGGAAGTATTGTGTGATTATTTCTCATTTCGAGGAGTCAACAATGATTCAACATGTAACACTGTTTTCATGTCCTTATTCCCTCCGACAAATATGGAGAGATGTCGATTTCTGGCCAAACTTGTGTCTATGGCAATTTCAACAAAAAATACTCCTGTACTAAGTGCAACAGGCATATGGATGCAGGTAAAAATGAAAATTTGATAATATGTTAGTACTGATTTACATTTTAGGAAACCAATTACTACACTGATGAGTTGCATGTATATAAACAGTATTTTACGCTGTAAATTTTTTTATGTGCAATATTATAGTGAAATCTTCAGTTAACAACAGTTTATCCATTATTGCACAGTTGTTTTATTTTGCTTACTTTATTCTCAATTCCTTTTTTATAGCAACTTGGATGCACTTCTAAAGTCAGTATGGAGCTCGTGCGGGGACTGGTGAAAGATTATTTTGTGCTGGTCCCAAAAGCAGTAAGTGTGCTACAAGATTTGCCCCAGCTGGCGCCACACTTTACAGCCAATTTTCTGACAGCTGTAGCAGATATGTATGGCTCCGAAGGTATGTAGTTGAATCATGAGATGTAACAAGTTTTTATTTGCAGAAAGTAAGAAGTATTTTGCTCCATTTTTTCTGTTTCTCATTTTAAATCAACTTGGTAAGTATTTGTACATATTTACAACTGTTGATCTAAAAAGTCAAAATTTTCATTACAAAATTGTTTGTTGTTACTATTAAGATATACAGATAAACAAAATATATTGTAAATCCTGGCCTATGATTTATGTTCAAATTTGAGAGAGGAATACAGATGGTTTTCAGTGGAAGTTGGGTAACATGGATTGCTGCCAGTAACAGTCACAGAAGAGGAGGAGAGGGCAAACAGAAACAATGTAAAAATGGTGATAAGAAATACTGGTTGTAAGAGAATGAAGAGGGAGTTAGGGAATAGGAAGCATGTGGCCACTGATGGTGAGTAATGTGGGATTCTACCAAGAACATGGCAGGAAACGATGTGATGAAGGGTTAATTCCCACCACGTGTACAGTCCAGATGCTTGGGTAGGGTTGAAACTGGCACCAATATTGAAACAGATGTTGAATACATTGTTGTCATACTGTGTAACATGTTCAAAACAGATTTTTGGTTAAACTCAGTTAGATGGCGGCCATTCATACACGTGTTTTGCTGTCATACTCACGTAGAATACTGCACAGTAATTTTAGCCTATCTTACACACCATATCCACTTCAGTAATGTAGTAGGAAATACTGCATCTGGACTCCCATTAGGATGTGGTGGGTGGGTTTATGGGTCTAGTCTTCTAACTGAGGACTCCACAAGGAAATAGCTTGTATAGTGCAAGATTGAGAGTGTATTTGTGTGATGATGAAATACTACTTTGGGGAACAAAGATATGGTTTTGGGTGAAATATACCTCATCCCACTGTGTGGCAACAGAAGATCTCCTTGTGATGGAGTATTTTGTTTGCCTGGGTGGTAAGGGGAGAAGTTGTCAGCGTCTGTTTCCCAGTGGTAATGATATTGTTGATGTCTCAATGGGAATGGCACTGGGCACTTGATTCTGGACTTGCTGGACAGTATATTGTCTGTCTTTAAAGGCTTTTGTAAGCTCATTTGTATAGATAAATGGAGCTTCCCACTGCAGATTTGGTGCATGCAGTTCCCAACACTGTAAGAGAGGGACTTTGTAGGCCTAATGTTGAATGCTTGGCAACTATCAAAATAGAGGCTCTGTTGATAGGTGTTTTTAATATTGACTTGTTTCCATGCAGCTATTGGTGTGTTAAGGATCATCATTCAAAGAGATAGGTCTTTGGGCTGAGAAAGGTAAGTTAAAATGTAATTGGCAGAATGTGTTGAGATTCTGGACAAAACAGAAGAAACTACCACTCACGAAGATGTTATCCATGAATTTGAACCAGAAAAGAGGTTTAAGATTTTGAATGCATAGGGAGGATTCATTTAAATGATACATAACAGATTCATATACAACAGTGATAGACATGGCTGCTTGGAAATTGTGTGGAATTTATTATCCTTTACAGAAGGAATCATTATGGGTTTGAATGCATTTGGCCAACCAAATTTTAAAAAAGGCATTGGGTTTGGTGTTGCATCTCTTTTTCAAATATTTTGTTCCACAGCAGCAAGGCCTTATGCATGGGGGATCCTAGTATACAGTGATGCAGCACATGTAATGAAAAGCAAGGCATCTGATAATAATGCTTTGGAAAGTAGTCTGTTAAATTTTGAGCAAACACATACACAATTTCATTTTTCTTCATTAATAATTTGGCCACTTATCTTACAGCCATCCCCAGCGTGAACCTTGAGCTGCCTTACATGTCCCACATGTTGACACTCTAATGTGAGTCAGCACCATAGATGGCGATCAATATACCTTGCAGATACAGACAGGGTCCTTGTGACAAGTGGAGAAAGTGATTGGATAGTCATGTTCTAACTCGATGTATCACACTACAATGTATTCTCTCAAATTTAATTATAGCATGGCCTGAATTCTATGCCTTTTCTCATCTGCTAATCAGATCTCCATTACTTCCATAAATACTTGAGTTCCAAAACAGTAAGGTGGAACCTACAATTTTCACATCACTATTATCCGTAGAGTGGCCCTTATGTGTGCAGTGTTCCATTTTTGCTGAATAATCTGATAGTTGCAAGTCAGTGTGCTGTTGGTGTTTGATGTGTCTCCAATGAACCGTTCATGTTGCTTGCCATTCTTTAGTAGCCATTAGATTAGTCTTTGTAGCTTTTAGATTAGTTTTCAGACATCTCATCAGAAAGTCAATTTAGTTTCAGAAGGTTTGCCATTGTGGCATACAAAGAAAGAAAAATTCCTCAGATGTCAAAGTGGATAGCTGTGTGTTATATCTATTGGAAATCACTTTCATTTCAGGGTAATGACCTAAAACCTTCAACTTCTAAACTTTTTCAGCAAAAACTAGAGAATTCATCAGTCATCTGTAATTTTGGGTGAATAACGTCATTGTGATTTCATGTCAGTTTCATCTCTTGACTCTGATTTAAAACTGAAAAATTAATTTTTTTTCGTTCTTTTTTCTGTCGCAACTTTTTTCAAACTTGTCACTTAATTTCTTTGACATTAATTTGGCTGCTGTATCTGAAGTTCATCATAAGCATCTGTTGGCCATAGACAAGGTAAGACAGTGCTGCAATAGCTGCATGTTGTCCCTCTGGTTTCAAAAGGTGGAAAAATCTTCAATTCCTCTCTTGAGACATTCTCAGTTGGGAGTTGCAAATGTGCTGAAATAGTTTAAGTTGGCTGTTGTAGAGATTTCACATCATTTTAAGTAGAGCCATCAAGCATGCTGCGAAATGTCCGTAATACACTTTTTCACTTTTTTGTGCGCACAGAGCTTCAGAAACAGGACCACAGCATGTTGTAAAACTCTTTTATGTATTCATATTTGCTATGTCTTCTGAAAAGTTTCAAACCCAAAGCTGTGTGTAGCTTCATAGACTTATTATTGAATAAATTTATTTCATTTCATTACACGAACTAGTCTCTTTTATGAAGTGCACTTCATCAAATGCTTGTCCAGAAACAATTATTTTGGATGACTTTGAGCATCCAGCACCATTTCGTAAAGCATTACTTTTTTGTATGGCTACACATTGCATTTGGCTAATGATATCTATTGTCTAGTTTTTTCAAGATATCAAATTGTACAGTTAGCACCACTTGTAGTTGACAAATTTAAAGTATGTTTGCACATAAAAAGTGTGATGGTAACTGGGCATTACATCATGTTATATTGGCATTTTTACTGCTTTGGAAAATTTTGATATTTCTATGATCTTATCCACCACGTGTGTAATCATCATCATCATCATCAGCAGCAGCAGCAGCAGCAGCAGCAGCAGCAGCAGCACTTATATCTTGCTCATCTTCCAACTGAATTGAACTACTGAATGACACTCAAAATACTATAAACACATTCACAAAATTTCTTTCCTTACCAGTTGCTGTTGCAATGACTCTCTATGGGTATAAACTAAATATCTGCGAATTCCATATAGCATTGTGTCTATACGATTGCAGGTATGAGTTCCAGAAAGTCATCAACACGCTAATGATTGTCTGTTGAGAATAACCTCAATCTAGTGGGCTATAATGTCAAAAATCCGTTTTGCGACATACCCACAACTATTCACATATATTTCCCTCCTTGCAATAATAATTTATTCTGAAACTTGTTCCTGGTGATAATCATTTACTTTCTTGGTAAGTGTCCTTTGGTTAGTAACCTTTACACCATAATCTGATATTTTTGAATTGTTCATCATTTAAATAAAAAAAAGTGGGTCTTACAGCACCAGTGGGATCATAGAATGGATGAAAAATACAAGATCATTGACAAATGTGTATTGTGAAACATTCTTAGAGATGCATCATTATTTGTGACAATTTTAAATATCCCTGTGTCAATTGCTTAGCATAAGAATGACATAATCAAAGAGATGGTTACCCATGATTTCATTTTAACTACTCAGAAAGTTCTACGTTGAATTAGAACTTCACTTAATAATAATAATAATAATAATAATAATAATAATAATAATAATAATAATTAAACACAGCCACAATACATTTTATATTCAAACTTACAGAATGTAATCTGAAAAACCTACTGTTGAGTAGGGTCAGTGACCATGTGTGTCTAGAATTAATTCAGTCTACAGCGGAGTGTGCATTGATTTGTTTTTCTGGGCAGATTAAAACTGTGTTCCAAACTGGGAGTCGAACCTGGGACATTTGCTTTTCGTGGCCAAGTGTTGTACCCACTGATCCATCCAAACGTGATTCGTGACCTGACCTCACAGTTTTGCTTCTACCATTATCTCATTTCCTACCTTCCAAACTTCAGAGAAGGTCTCATCCATGTCTTGCAGGGCTAGCACTCCTGGAAGAAAGGATATTATGGAGACAGGGATTAGCCATTACCTGGAGGTTGTTTCCAGATTTAATATTCATTCTGCTCCAAAGTAAGGGCTGACTTGAAATTTCCTGGCGGATTAAAACAGTGTGCTAGACTGGGACTAGAACTTTTTGCATGCGAGTGCTCTACCTGTGGAGCTATCCAAGCACTTGCCCACAAAAGGCAAAGGTTCCAGTTTCGAGTCATAGAACCTTTTGTCTTTTGAGTGCAAGTGCTCTACTTATGGAGCTATCCAAACACTGGCCCACAAAAGGCAAAGGTCTGTGGTTCAAGTGTCAGTCTGGCACACAATTGTAGTCTGCCAGGAAGTTTCAAGCCATGGTGTACCGTTTCTGAGTGATAAAACTCAGTTCGTCATAAGCATCCATTGATCATAGACAAGGTAAGACAGTGCTACAATAGCTTTATGTTGTCCCTCTGGTTTTGAAATGTGGAAAAATCTTCAATTCCTCTCTTGACACATTCTCAGTTACAAGTTGCAAATGTGCTGCAATGGTTTAAGTTGGCTGTTGTAGAGATTTCACATCATTTTAAGCATGCTCATTGTTTTAGGAAATATTGGACTTAATGTCTGTTGATGTTAAAAACCACTGTGTTCTTACATTGTTCATTCATTTTGTAGCACTGGAAACACAAGAAAATTGGTTTATTATATCAACAGAATCCACAGAGTTAGCAACTTCGGTACATCTGAGAAAGTAGTTGTTGTTGTAGATGTGTGTCTGTCAGCTATACTTGTATTATTGCCCAGTTAAGTCCATTGAACCTAATCCATTAGACCTACATGTCTGCAGGGACAGGTGGGGAGGGAAGGAGGCGGTCTTGACAAGTGCAAATCTAGTTGAGTTGGAGAGTGTCAGTAGAGTAGCGTAACTGGTTAGACTATTAGCCTATGAGCATTTTATGTTACATTTGTTACCCTTTAAACTAAGTAGAGCTGTTCTCATTCTCAGGGATGGTTTCAACACCACACTGCTTTATTAGGTAGGTCTGTTAGTTTTAACACTACACTGTGTTATTAGGTATGGTCATATTCAATTTAGTATATCTCAGCCTTCCCCCAACCTTTAAACTGACTTATCCACCCAATTAAACAAGGACCTACAGTTTAATACAGACTCTGAACTAAAGTGCAACTGGTCATTTTTCATATTAACAAGTCATTGGCAGAGGAGAAAGTGTTAAAAGTCAGAAAAAACTAGGATGAAATGGAGACAGAAGCACATGGTGTTGGATTTGCAGTCTGACACTTATCCAATGAGTCGCCAAGAAACACTTCTGCATAAAGTATTTGTACATTATTTACATAACCAAACACTGGCTATATGGGGGAGAATTCTGATTGAGTATAGTCAGAAATTTATTTGAATAATGCTCATATGAGTGCAGCAAACTGATCAGTATGTTCCTTATCACCTAAGCTTTGAAAAGGTACACTACACCCTTGACTACCTCCCTTTGTGCCCCAAGCTGAGGTCCATCATATTCTTCCCCTCCAAAATTATTTTCTGTTTTCTACCATATCCTGCATCAAAATCCCTCATCATGCAACTCCTGCTCGCTGTCCAGTATTCCACTATCCCAACTTTCCACTCTACTCCTGTCCTTCTTCCCGCTATATTCCCTGTCCCACTTCCGCACCCTCTCTTCCTTCCCTCTCTCTGTCCCTACCTTTGCACACCTCACCTCTCCCCTCTCCCTCTATCTGCTCCCCTGCCCTGCCCTGCCCTGCCATGCCATGCCCTGTCCCACATACCCCAAGATTTTAAAATTTTTATGCAGATAGTGGCCTCTTTTCTATGTTGTTAAGGAGCAGATTTAAATGTTTTAGAGGATGGTTAATTCCCCATTTTTAGCGTTCTGTACCTCAGTTGCTAAAAACAGAATCCTTGTAGGATCACTTTGTTGTCCATCTGTTAAAACTCCTTTTTCACAGGAATTGTCTAAAATTTGCGTCAAGTACTGTGGTCTACAGTTCTTTGCCAACGTAAAGAAGTTTAAGCTTTTAAGTCAATACAATCAAAGTTACTGTAATTTATGTCACGTATTTTGATATTTGCAAACTCGCACATCAAAACTTGTAGATGAACTGTCTAAATACATAATTCTGTTTGTGCACAACCCTCAGAGCATGAGTCCTACTTACACTACTCCAGTTTTTTTTTATATGTATGTAAGTATTCAACCAGCCACTTGTATGTGAGGAAGGATTTTGTTGTTTGTATCTAGTGAACCTTCAATTAATGAAGCAATATTTTACATTAAGCATTTCATAATTTTGTTTGACTGCGAAGATTTGTACGTGAGCGTGTAGGATGACATGCTCACAATTACATTTTTTGTCCTTTGTTTTAGTATACTTATCAGTTCTTTTAAATTGAAAATTATTTTAAATGTTTTCAGTAAGGTCACTGATAACCATGACATTGAGTTCATCATCCATCCCCCTTCCATCTCTCCTCCTCACCTTGTCTCTGCCCTTCCCTCCCTCTCAATTATGTCTCCCCTCCCCCTTTCCCTGCCCCCTAATTAATACCTGTCATCCCAGAGTACTACTACTGCTCAAAAGTTGGCAGACAGTGGCCCCAAGGCTTGAGAGTGTTTTTTCTTCCTCTTCCCCTGATAGTAAAAAACTGCTTTTTATGACAGAAATGTAGTTAGTTTTAGTAGCGTCCCCTTTTTGAACTGCACTCTTCATCCGCCATTCCTCTAATGAATAGATTCCATCCTTGTAATATGGTTTTGAAGTTAGAGGTTGCCAAATCTTGTAAGCACGGTGCCTATCCCAACAACTCCCACTGCTAAATGCTCCATTTTTCTCATAGTCAGTAGAAACTTATTACTATGAATTTGTCCTGCATTGGTCCAGAAGACCTGCATATTATTCATCAGTTAGTTTTTTACTCTTTGCAAGGTAATCAATTAGAAAATTATTGCATCTCAGAACCATAACCTTCCTAGCATTTGAAATGTACTTCCCTTTCTTGACTGCAGAGCCATTGGCTTCTGTCCATTGCTTTGATTGCTGTTTTTTTTTTTTGTGGTGTGAGTTGGAGGACCTGCATCTCATTATCTTCAGTGCCAGATTGGCTCGGAGAATCAATGGGAATCTTTTAAAAATATTTCCAAGACATGAGATAGCCATTTTGGCATTTAGGTTTTGTTGACGTTCACCAAAGGCGGCATAATATTTCATGAAAATCTCTCAGCTGATTCATCTTGTGATTTGTACATTATTGTTTTTTTCTTGTATGCCTATGGCATTAGTTATACTCTTCTAATTACTAAAATCCAGTAACATGATTTTATGTTTTCATCTGTATTTGTAGTTTAGGACGTTCTCTGTTGTGAATCATCATAAAGATAAAAACTGCTTCATTTAAATTCACCCACCACTTTCTTAAATGTTTAAAACAGATAAATTTACACTTGTAATAAACCTTCCAAATCATATAAGGTACTTCTTTTCAGTTGATCCAATTGAAAGAAACTATAGGACTTGAAAAATTCATAGAAATGTGACTGTTGGTCAGTATTGTATTTGACCTTCTGCTTATTGCACAACACACACCAACATAACACACTGAAGTTTTCAGTATTTTAAACTAGACTGTATAGAGCATTGATTTATCAAGTAGAGGAAACTATAAGTGATGAGTTGTTTTTTTGTGTTTGTGGCTATATGTTACACATAATAAAATAAAACTGTGATTTTGATTTAAAATTCTGGCAGCACTGAAGGCATATGAGTTTTTATCATGAGGTCATCCTTAAAGAAGATTTTTGAGTATGCATTTTTAAGTGCCTCTAAGAATCTGTTTATCTAAAGAATGAAAATTTTGATACAAATTCCATTTTTAAAATCAGAGCGTTGTCACATTCCTTGCATATATGTCTAAAGATATGTAAAGCAATTCTTTTTGTTGTATGACTGCTAAGTTAATTACCAGTGATAACTGCCTGAGCTGCCCGTTGGGAACCTTTTACAAGCTCCCGGCTGACATTTGTTTAATTTACAGGTTACCTAGAAATGTCTGTTTCGGATTCTTTGGCTGACAGCTATGTGATTGATAATCTAACTTTTGCTCACATGTTTGACTGGACTACTCAGATAATTAACTTCCATTGGTCATGGTGTAGGAAATTCTTTGAGAATGTCAGCCAGTCATACTGGCCAAACGAGAGATTATCAATAACCAAATAGCAGGCATGCACAAAAGAGAAAGAAAACTTGCTATCTTTTGGAATAAGTGGAGCGAGAGTACAAACGATCTCCTTCACTACTAAATTATTTGCATTCTGCCAGAACTTTCCTTGCTAAGATTATCAGTCAAACAGCCATTGTGTGAAACAGATGGCATCAGGCAATATGTCAAGAAATGGCTGAAAAAGTCTTGGTGGCTACAATTGTTTGATGGTCTTTCTTTTGTTTCAACAGTGTGTGTGACCAGCATTATTAGAGATTTACACTCTAACTGATAATGGACTGTTACTGAGCTCATCTCTGATAAATTCATTTGTTTCCTAACAGAACCCTGTGTGTTGTAAATAATTTTCTTGTGATGCCCCATAATTAAAGAAAATTAAATTCGTTGGACAGGGTTTGGATAATCTGATGAGATTCTAAATGAAATTAGAAGTTTTGTTGTGCCTGATCTCATGCTTATGTGAAACTACTAAAATGTAAGAATTAGTTTTTAAGTGCTTTAATAGAAGTAGATCACTAGCATGAACCACATACAGAACTTTCTTCCATGTTACCACAAAGTAATTAAAGTGAAGAGCAGATTTTTGCATTGTTATGTTTGGCAGTACAGTGTTTGTTGGGTGTTGACAGCTTTTAGTGTATTGTGGTGTTCTATTTTAGATAAGAAGAATGTTACAAATCCTCCACCAAATGCTCTTTTGGAAATTATTACGCGGTGGATTGCTGAAAATCCTACTCTGTGTGCAGCTGCTTTAAATGCGGCACCAATGGTTGTTACTTCAGTTGGGGCTCATTCAACACCTGTAACACCGTTTGCTGGTCTTTTCAAGTAAGTCATCTCTTTTTTGTGCTTAAAAGTTTTCACACCATGGAAGTTCCTTTAGTATTGAGCACATTTATTCTTTAAAATAAACTAGATTGTTGCCATGTAGATCATACTTATAATGCTTTAAGTCAGACAAAATGTCACTTGGAAATATTTTGTGAGCTCATTTTTATTTTTTTAAACTTAAAATATTCTATAAGATTTCATAAACTTAATAATGTACTGAATAAGGTGAAATGTCATGTCTTCATTCTAATTTTACAGATATAAAATTACAGGATATCTATTGAGACAAGACAATTAATATTTTTTACACATGTTGTTGGGAATTTGTGGAAGAGTTATATGTTTTTGGCATGAATGGCTAGTATAGATTTAGTTACATGATCTTCCACCAGGACTGACTTGCCAAATGTTCATTTCCATCTCTTGAAACAGTATACAAATGAGCTGTCATTTCTGATACAGTTTCCATAATTATTCTGAGTTGGTATCCATTTTTTGTCTTCATCTCAGACCTCATAAGCACATAGAGGAGAGTATTTAGAAATACATGGTCTAAAATGCTGATACAGAGTTAGAATATACATAATTCAGCACAACTTGGGTACGAGAATATACATAATTCAGCACAACTTGGGTACCTGTAGATGCACATCTTCAACAAAAATGTTAATCACTGTATTATAGAGGCTGGGGTTAACATACTGGTGTGGTTCCTGTGGTGCAGAGTAGACTGGGTTGATGCCTATTGGACCATCAAAGACACTAGTGAAACATTATTAACAAAGTAAACTGTTATTGTGCAAAAATACACAGTTGTCTTGACTCTCAGCCACCTGTGGCAGTGGGTTAGGAATGATGTACACCACGCCAGGAACGTGTCAATACTAGTGCAAAGTGTGCCGTTGCGACCTGCAGAGAGGGTGGTGGAAGCATTGATGTCAGTTGCCTGTGGCATCACAGGGCCTCTGACATGCTGTGTGGGTGATAGGTTCTGCTCCAGCCACAGCTGGTTATTCCAGAAAGTGGGTGACCAAGGCTCACTGATTTTACCATAGACTGCATGCAGGAGAAACACGACTCCTGCCTCTACATGAAGCTGTGCGGAGTCACACTTTGGCCAGCTGACACTTGCAGCATCAAAGTCTGCCCACAGGAACAGAAGTGGACAGTTGCAGTTGCGTGCACCCACGTTGACAGGTAACAGTCAGCTCACTGGACCAACTGGTTAAGCCACCACAAGGCCCACTCTGAAGATGGCGCCCATAGCTCCCCATCAGTCTTGATTCAGTTGGTGGCACTGCAGCTCATGGCAGCTGTTTTCCCAATGAGGGACTTGCTGCTCCATCAAAGATTGTGGATGGCTAGATGAGCAAGGGATAGTCCATCATAGGTTCATCCTCCATGATGGATGGCTGTGAACTGAGTAGATCCCTACACTGAAGCAGGAGTGATAGATGTGCAGGACTGATATGTTTGCTTTGCTACTGTGAGGTGGCAGTGACATCACTTGGCCAGCTGTTCTTGTCTGGTCAGCTCGTCTGGCTGCTCTGGTTACAGCTGGAAGGTGTCTCCACGCTTCCTGTCAGTGACAGTGACGGCCACATTTTGCAGAGTCAGTGTAGTGAATAGTTACTCTTGCATTTGATTTAAGCTTTCTTACTCCACTCTCTGTAGTTATCATAGTGATGATATGCCTCTCTCCATATTATGTCATTCTGCTGCATTGGTACCTTGGACACCCAGCTCTTACAGTGCACAGAAATTAAGTCTGACTTGTGACCATATTACATGCTACACCAGCAGTCCTCCCTTGATGGCATTCCCTGTTCTTTGCTTGCCTCTAGCACAACCAGGGGAAGGTTTCAAAATTTTACTCAACTGTGCAAAGCATATTATTCGGTGGTGCATAATTACCCCTTTCTTTCACAAATCCACCTCAGATTTGTCTCAAGGTATCTCCTTAAAAAGCCTTGACAATTATTTACAAATCTAAAGTTTACATTATTCATTGCATTTCCTTTTTTCTAGTGAGGCTCATACCTTGAAGTTCCTTAGCTCAATGCCTGTCTCAGATTCCTCAGGGCTTAGTTCACTGAGCAACATATCCTAGGAGTATTTATTTTTTTCTAAGTCAGTACTACAATTATTCTCCTGTAACATAGCCCACACACAACCCAGTTTACAATCTCTCTCTCTCTCCTCACTCAATTTGCAGTCCATTACTCTCACTTAATTTGTAATCCATTACTTTCACTCTCTTTTAATTACTCTTTATTTCTACTGATAAAACCATCAACTTCTCTGTTTCCCCACATAGACAAGACACCATTAAATCATGACACAGAAAGACATCTTGATGTTGAAAGACATTGTGATTCAGAAAGAAAAAGTAGCATCAGCTCCCTGTGATGTCTCAGGGCCACTGGGCACTCTGTGCGGGTATCATCGTCCATTCTGGCCACAGCTGTTACCAGCTCCAGATAGTAGGTGACCAGGACATACCTGATCATACTATAGGCTGCATGCAGGAGAAGCACTTCCAGCTCTCTATGAAGTGCATGGGGTTGTGCAGAGTCATGCTGTGTCCAGCCACCAGGAACACAGCTATGATATTTCATGTTTTCTCAGTGTTGATTGATTAATAATGAGCTTCTGGATGTTCAGCTGAATTGTTGTTTCCATTTTCTGCACAATATTTTGACAACCAACCCAGCAGTCTTCTTCAGGTGCTGCAAGTTTTGTTGTTGTGTGTAGACTCTGACTACTTCAACCAGACTGTGAGCTATTTTTGGTCTCAAACTGCTGTTTATCGCTAAGTTTGATTCCCAATGTCCTCTGCACTCCTTGATGCTCTTAGAGAGCACACATTGACATTCTGTGAAATGCAAATTTCCGTAGCATTTTCTAATCTGATGGACATGATGGCCGGCAAGATTTTAATAAATTGAGAGCCAGATCCTAAGAGTTATTTAAATTGAAACCTCTATCCCTGTTTATTAGGTTTTCTTTTCTTCTTTATTTCGATACACTCTTTAAGCCTTTTGCTGATTTGGGCATGTATACATATCCTACTACGCTGTTCTCCAGGTGCTGTGAATGTGGGTAGGTACACCACTTGGGTTTTCCTATGGTGGTATGTCTGTGTGCATCTTGAGCCACTGACCGCTCACTACTGCAGCTGAGTTACTTCCATACCTTGGTGAATAAAAAAGTTATTAATATTATTTATTATACAACACATATGCCTCCTTACATGCTATCATTTACAAAAAACGTCGTTCTGACATGTTAAATTGTTTGTGAGATGTGACAATTGTTGTGACCACATGATTCGCGATGCACAGTGACATGAAAGGGCACATCACATACAGGCGTCCTTTGGATGTAAAACGAAATAATGTAAGAACAAAACAAGATACCCTGCTTTCAATTTTGAATAAAATTTCAATATCTTATCGACATTCCATTCAGTGCAATGTATCAGCTAAAATCAATCCATTTTATACAATATGTTTTTACAACTGTAGAATCTTTAAAATTTTGCACAGTGTTTAACTTAACCTGACACAGCACAGTAACTATGGGCATATAACAAAAACAGGGTGTATATGTTCTGGGACTACCAGTAAATCTGGGGAAAAACTGGGAATTTTGTCATCCTCAAGAAAATCGGGGAAAAACCCAGGAATTTTTTAGAATGCCAGGAATTTTTCATTGTTTCAGTTTTCAGTTAAATTTTTGTGTAATAAGAACTGATACTCTAACAAAGAATTTTACATTAGCCTGCTAGTGCAGCAATAAAATGTAGACGAGATAAAAACACCAAAATTAAAAGTTAAATTGCAAAGAAATGTGTGATTTACAACAACAAATCACTGTGCACTCATAAGCATCTACCAACAGCTAAATGTGTCGAATGCTTTAGGAGGAAAACTATTCAGTGCCTTGTAATAATTAACTGCCTTTAATGAGCATGACCTCATAACCGTTTACTTTAGTTTCATTTAATCAGTTGCCAGCAGGCTCATGTGCGTGCGCAGAGCTGAAGTCGCATATAAGCAGTGCCTTCTCCTGCTTGTGGCTTCTTGAAGTGTGGCTCTTGGCTGTATAAGCAGTAGCAGCCAGATGCTAGCCGGGGGAGGGAGGGGGGGGGGGGGGAGAATTGTCATGCCCAAGCTGCCAGATTCGTGCACGTGCAGAGCAGTCTGTGTTGTAGTGGGGGAGGGGAGGGGTTAGTCTCTGCCTGACCTATGTTTATGTTTTGTGATTTTGTTTATAGCTCTCACATCAAATGAAAACAAAACAGATTTCTGTGGCTAGGAGTTGCTGGGTGAATTAAAACACATTCACATACAGAAGGCTAAAATATGTATTAGTTTCAGGTTTTTGTTTTATTTTATTTCCACATTATTGGCAATCAAGCATTAATTGTCATGCAGAACAGTGAAGTTATTTTTGTTGATTTTCTAAAGAAATTTGGCTTTCATTAATCTTTTCCACGGAGACAGCCAATTTATTTGAAACACGGTGTTTCATTTCACACTGTTGTCTAGTTTCAACTCTTCACTGAATCTCAAGTGCATGCTTTCATCTTGTGGCATATGTGGCATAATGCAATAATAAAGAACCAAAAGTGAGATAATACAGTACTTGTACTCAAAGAAAATTAGCATCCTGCAAACCACATTGAAAGTCTTAATACCAGGTAGGGACCTACCTTAGTGTGAACCTGGACATATGAAAGTGCACTTTAAGCTGAATTATGCATTTTAGGGTGGTTTACGAAATTCTTTTATGACATAATGTAAGATCACTTGAAGATGACTAAGCAGGCAAATTTGGTCAGTAGTATTGAATAAAATTTTTTGTTTCAAATATATTGACAGCTTTAGCAGAACTTTACAAGTCTGCCTTCTGTGAAACACAATGTTTTTTGATCACAAGACATGTTTCCACATTTGTCTGGTACCTCCTCTCGGGTTGACTTTATTTCTTAATTTGTGTTGTTTACATCTTAGATTTGTAGAACGCCATTCTTCAGCAATTTATAGACTGTCAGCACACTGTATTTTATCATTGTAACTCCCCACAAGCCTTTATATTTACTCCTGGAGTAGAATATAAACTGCTAGTTACACAGTTTCTTTTCCTGACAGTTAACATTGTTAATTTTTTGTACCATTTGAAAAAGTCCTGAAAAGCTTGTCCTTAGTTCTGATACACACAAACATCTGTTTTTATTTTTGCAATGAATTTATGTTTCTTCTTAATACCTTTTTGCAGTGCTGTGTGGATGTAAACCTGTTTGTAAATGCTGTGGAGCAGTAATGCTGAGTACGAATTTTTAAAAAAATTGTTAAAGTCACCAGATCGCATTATATTAGGGAACTTTGAGTTGCAGACTGTAGTCTTGAAATGAATATTATCCCAAGGACTGCTTTCTGATTTTGCATTCCTTTTGTGGATGGAATATGATAAAACAATTGCCGTCCCCAAGTACCACAATTCCATATGTCCCCACCAAACAACATGCATCAGTGCTGCACATGATCATGTGATGCACAGAATTCCGAAACGAAAAGCAATGAAAGGTGTATGAGCAGAGCGGACACCAGCAAGGGCTTCCTACGTCATCATATCTGCACATGCTCAGTAATGCCTATTTTCTGGGGCTCTCTGTCAACTGTTCAGCAGAAACTATTTCTAACAGGTTGCAGGAAGATATTTGAATGATGGTTTGAGAAGTGTTACTTTCAAAGTAAATTTCCTTTTACACAAGATGAATTATGTTATGTGTATGAATGTGTGATGAATTTCTTAAATCACAGAGCATTTGACTCTCACTCAAAACTTAAGACTTAGCGAACAAGCCACTTTAAAAAATTTTGAGTTCAGAAGACCAGCCATTTATGTCATTATTTAAAATTTTACTGGCACATTTCTGTTTAATGTATTTTAAATTTTTTTCACGTAGTAGTTCTCTTAAAAACGGATGGTAAGCATTTCATAATAGCTAGCAAGTTTGCATCGACAGAACTGGTACCATTGTATCTGACCGTCTGTTGGATATAATACCCAATAAATCGAGTTCAAAATGAGAGATCATTCTGCTCTCAATTTTAAGTAAAATTATGGTATGTTATCTACATTTCATTTGCTGCAATGTATCAGCTAAAATCAACCACACGCAAAGTTTACACTATACGTTTTTACCTCTGTGAACTCTAAAATGTTGTGCAATGTTTTACTTAATTTGATACAGCACAGTAAGTATGATGGATAATGAAAAGAAATTCAGTTCTTTATTGAGTAAAGATATCAGACTATAAGATGAGCAAATTAAATGTTTTCATTTAACAGTTTTTGACAAATTGTATGGTAAGCATTTCGTATTGGGCAGAATGCTGTCTCTGCACAGGCACCAGCATTTGGCGAGCAGTACAGCCAGGACAAAATCCACCTCCACACAGAATGCAGAGAACATGTGTGTAGCCATGAAAGTATTAATTATACTGTCCCAGAAACTTGGCATTTGCACCACAATACTGGTCTCATAATATTCCATTTCATGATTATATTCGAGCCAGTGCATGGCAACAGCTGATTTGCTTGGTTTTTTTAGTTGGGTGTGTCACTGATGTTCCTTTCATCTCTTCTCGACTGTTCTCATAATCTGCCCAACATAAGACATGCCACATTTACATGGAAAATGATACACATCCAGCTTTTGGTGATCTAGATTGTCTTTAACATTGCAAAGCTTACTTTTTATCTTAGTTGAAGGGAGCAAGATATACTGGATGCTGTGTTTTCATAGGAGTCTATAGATCTCTCTGAATATTTGGTCAGCATAAGGTAGGTAGACAATTTTTGGATGCCCTTCCTCAGTCTGTATCAACCGCTTTCTCAGGTATTCTTGATTTTGATTGCATCACCCTTTCAATTTGATGCTCTGAGTCCCCACTCCTTCGGAACACCAGTCATAGGTGTTGGAAATCTCTGGTGAGGCACTCCTTATCTGAAAGTGTTTGGACTCTATGGACTGGAGTCTTAAGCACCGAATTTATGACTGGTGGCAATGACTAGAGGCATGGAAGTAGATGTCAGTGTGCGTAGGTTTTCTGTAGATACTGTGACTCAGGGATCCATCTGGTCTGTAACCCATCAAGGAAAGGTAGTAGGCTTTATTTTTCAAATTCCATTATGAGTTCAATATTGCAATGGTAGAGTTTAAATGTTCCAGGAACTCTTGAAGCTTTGCACACCATATGGCTGTACCATGAATGTTTCGTCCACATACTAATAGAAACATGGGTTTCATCTACCAATAGAAATGTGGGTTTCAACTTGGCATATTCTAGTGTGTTTGCCTCAAAGTGTTCCGCATATAGGTTCATCATGAGGCGATAATGGACTACGCATCACCAAGCCATCAGTTTGCTAGTAATACTTTCTGTCAAACAGAAAATAAGTTGATGTCAAAACACACTAAAAAGTTCTATCAAACAATCTTGGAACTTCTCTGCTATGAGTTCCAGGGAATCGGAAAGCGGAACTCTTGTAGACAGGGAGAATACGTCGACACTGGTCATCATAACCTTATCCTGGAACTACATTTGACTAAGGCAATGTACAAAGTTGGCAGAGTTGTGAGTTTGGTGTTTGCACTTCCCCACATATTCGCTGTGAATGCATTTCAGGCGTTTTGCCAGCTGGTAAGTAGATGCGCCAGTATTATTGTTTGTTATAGAGCTGTTCTTTCTCTGTGTGCCGTAGAAAGGCCATATAGTAGTCATGATAGCAGTGCTGCTTGTGTTTGAAGACCCTTAATGATTCTAGGTGGCAAGCCTGACTCATTGAGAAGAGTCCTCATCTTCCTCTCAATTTTATTCATAAGACCAACAGCTATCTCTCTGTATGCAGTGTCATTCAAAAGATTGAATATCTTCTTATTGCAGTCCACATGTGACATTAAGACTGTAACGTTGCTGTTGTTAGCTGGCAGAATTCCAGTTTCCTTGTTCTCCTACAGATTTTTCAGTGCTACTCATTCTCCCTCGAAGATGTTTGATCTCAGTGTAGGTGCATTGGTAAGTGCTCTGCAGGTTTTGTGGTGAACACCTGCTACTTATGGTGGGAGAGAACCTGCAACATGCTCCACAGAGCTGATGTAATCTGCCGCTGGTAGCCTTTTAGGTGTGGGTGTGAAATGGTGGATACCCGCAAACTGAGTAGATCTCTCCACTGGAACAGGAGTAATATGTAATATTTATGCAAGGTTGTCCCATATGCTTTGCTACTGTTAGGCAGCAATGATGTCAATTGGCTTGGTATTCTTGTCTGGTCAGCTCATGTGGTCACCGCAGTTGCAACTGGAAGGTGCCTTAAACTCCACCTGTCAGGGTGGTGGTGCATTTTACAGAGTCAGTGTGTTGAATGGTTACTGTTGCATTTGACTTAAGCTTTCTTACTCCACTGTGGTTGTCTTCACAGTGACAGTATCCCTCTTTCCCTGTGATGTTATTCTACAGCAGTGGTGCTTTGGGCACCCAGTTCTTAAAGTGTGTAGCAATTAAATCTGTCTTGTGGCCATATTACTTATAACATCTATGGTCCTTCCTTGATGGCAATTCACCTGGCATCCTGATGTGCTTTGCTCATCTCTTATTCTACTAGAGAGGACTTCAAAATTTTACTCAACTGTGCTAAGCATATTATTCTGTGGAATGTTAGTATGGAACAGATGTTTTCTATATTATTTAATGAAATCATTAATACACTGTATCACCTTGTGCAAAATTACTAAACTTTAACTGAAACATGAAAAAGCACTGTTAGCACAATAATATTTAAATATTGTACAAATTTGGTATGTGTTGCCACGAATATGTATGTTTAGCATATCTCTAGAATGCCTAGAGAAATTTCAACGTAACTTCGCTCATACATGGCATAATCCGTAAGCTTGCATTTAGTGAAACTGTTTTCAAGATAACAGCTGAATCTTCGTTGTTGTATCCATTTCTGTATTGTTGTAATACTAGAGAGAAGTTACTACTCTGCCAAAACTGCTCATAGCAACAAAGAAAAGAATTGTAGTTCTCTAGCATGTTCATACATTAAGAATACTGTTTCATATGGTAGGGTTCAAATGATAGAGATGTGCTAGCAACAAAAAGTACAGGGTTGTTATAATTAAACTTCCTCTGCTTGAGCCAATGTAGATGGAAGACTATTTACCATATGGGTACCCAACCTTAAAGGAATGATGTTCACAATGTGTGCAGCAGGATTTGTGTTGTTAGTAGTGTTCGTGCCATGAGTCGCAGTTAGACACCAGTACTGGCATGTGTAGTAACTAGCCAAGCTTTCGGAGCCAGTGGCTCAGAACGGTTGAAGAGGGAGGAAGAGGGGTGAAGGAAAAGGGGTAGTGCTAGGAAAAGGGGTATATCTTGGAAAAATCACCCAGAACTGCAGGTCCGGGAGACTTACAGCATGGGATGAGAAGAAAAGACTGATTCATTGTTATATGCTTGTAAAAATATATTTAGTATCGCACTTACTATTCTGTGCTACTGTGTGTCAAATTAGACATCATAATCAGTGCACCAATCATGTGATGTGCATTCTTCACAACAGCGTAGAGTATTTTGGAGTTTCTGAAAGTAATAAAGAGGATGTGAAAATGGTAATTGAAAAGCAGATAACGAGCGGAAGATCATATCTTACACCATATAAAACAGATACAGTCAGACTATGGGAAAAAACTTGTAATTTTACTATTGAAGCAAAACTGGCAATTTTACGTTCAAATTACCATTGAAAGCTATAACAATACCTTTATATAAGTGAATATGTCAATAATAATTCATGTTGTTATAATTAATTCTGTGAAAATGTAACCACAAGTATCTCTGTTTATAAAATATTTTTATTCTGCGGGACTGTTTTCCACTGTTCACCCAAATCTGAAATGTGCCACACTGTTTTGTACGTGTTTTCAAGGTGGTATAGCCTTTTTGAATGACTTAATCAGAGACATTTTCATGATATAGGTAGTAATTTTTGAATAGCAGAAGTAAATGACAGTTGTAGTAACCATTCTTAAGAAAGAAAAGCATAGCAATTAAATAATAAAGAACTATAGTCTGAAATGTCATATCTATCTGTTGGAAATTTGGGATCTTAGAAATTGCAACCAATGATGATCCAAGTCTTCTTGCCTTGTCGGGATGTGGTTTGGGACTTGAACTAAAAACCTTATAATTTTAATGGACAAATATGCAATGATAGCTTAATATCCATAAATTTATGTAATAAAATGCTGCCAACCGCTTACTAAATATTAAAAAAATTTGGGAGAATGTAATTTAAGTGATTGACTGGTTGTAGTGTTCATAAAGTGTAAATTTCAGTGGTACATGTGATGATGATTAGCTTTGCTGCCAACATATAGCACATGTCTGGTTGTTCTAGCACAAACTCTTAATCTGTAGTTGTATATCTATTCTGAATATTTCAGTTATAGGGTTTTTGTACCTAAATATTAATTTATCATTGTCCTACATTTTGTGCAGTTACCTCGGGGGTGAAATTTGCATCTTACATAATCATGCACTCTCTGTCACTGTACCATCATCCAGTGACGAGGGTCATGTGCCCATTTCACATGTAGTTGCTGATGTCATGGTGTTAACATTGGCACATGCATGAGTCATCGGTTGTGGAGGACCCTCATTGGGTGTGTTTAGTGCACTGTGTGTTCAGACACACTTGTACTCTGGCTAGCATTAAAGTCTGATGTTAGTCACACCACAGTTTGTCGCCTGCCCTGCCTTATCAGTCTGCCCAGCCTATGACGTGATATCTAATGAGGAGTAGCCGCCCAGCACCATGACGACGTCTGGACCTGGTTTCACCTTGGTTTCACACACTTGTTGCAGACGCTCACCGCAGCACTCCTTGAACACCCAAGTTGTTCAGTTTCTGAAATGCTTGGGCCAAGCCTCCGGACCATCACAATCTGCCCTTGGTCAAACTAAGATAGATCGTGCATCTTCCCCATTCTGCACACAGACAGCACACTTACTGATACTGCACACACAGTGCATGTGCTGATAACAGTCATTTCTCGCCAGGTGACACTGCTATTGCCTGGACGGGTTTATATCGGTAGTAGGCGATAATTTTCTGGCTGATCATTGTAAATGTAGATAAAAAATATTTCTTGTGGTTGAAATTTTAAGAATGTTGCTTGCTTGCAAGCAGAAGGTTTGTTGTGTTTAAATGACTTTTAAAATCCACAGGTGGTGTATTTTGGCTCCAGTCCTAGGGTGGGAGGAAGACAGTACTCATCAATATTGGCGGCTACAGTTGGCCCTCCTGGAAAGTACATTGGAGCAGCCTTGTGAGGGTGCAGTGTCAGCAAGACATTTGGGCCAAATGCTGATAACACCACTGCTTTCTGCTTCATGCCACAGTAGGAACAGGAAATGTCAACAACTAGCTCTTGATAGGTTAGCGCAGGCAATCCAGGTCCTAATGGCACAAAATGCAATTGTGGGAAACACACGTGAGTTAATTTTTCCTTTTTATGACTGTGATTTTTGTATTTTATCATATTAAAGTTATATTAATCAGTAATTACAAATAGTTAGTTGAGGTTTTAAATATATGGAAGTTTTTTTCGTGCATTTTCATCGAGAAAAAAGTGTTTAGTTTTATGCTGTCCATGTACAGGATTTGTTTCTGACAAAGAAGTGTGCTGGCAAGTGAATTTGCTTTAACTAGTAATGTCTTTTTTTTGAGTAAGATTTAATTTTCTCGTGTTCCTGAAGGAAAACTTTTAAATTAAAATAACAAAAACCATCACATCATATAGCAAAGAGCGAAACATCTGGCAGTTAAAAACAAAAATAATAGCTAAATTAAAAGCTCCATGTAATGTAAACTCTCTTTACATATTACAAATACCTCTTACTGGCAATTATTGCAGTACCTCGTTGTTCATGCTGGATCATCATCTTATCCCTCACTCATCATCTTTGTATTTTTCATTGAATAGAAAGTCTGTTGCCATGAACAGTTCTTCATCATCTGTGAGCTGTTGGATGCTTATTTTCACAATTCAGTCTTTGAAGTGGACCAGTATTGTTCTCACCATGTTGGGCCCAGTATTGTAATGGAAAGGCACCTGCCAGGAAACTGAGAGGTCACAAGACCGAATCTTGGTCAGTGGATTTCTAACTTTTTGTTTTAACCTAGCCTTTACACTTAGTGATGTGACAAACTGCTAGAAACATGTGATTCCACATGAAACCATAGGTCCCCTTTCCATGTTTGGGTAACTGGGATATGTTAGGAACATGCAAGTCGCTGAAGGGCGTCCAATTAAAAGACTTGCAGCAGGTCATTGAGCCATATGAAATTATTATTATTATTATTATTATTATTATTATTATTATTATTATTATTATTATTATTATCTTTCCTTTCTCAGACCTTAGGTCTGGTACGGAATGAAAGTGACGCGGACCTTGATCAAGCGTCACTTCCTTTTAACTGTACGGTATATGTTACATTGCGTTTAAGAACTTTCGGGTAATTGAACATGTATCAATAATTAAGGATTTCTGAAGTTGTATATATAAGTTTGGATGTAGCTGTATTGCATTGATGTACTGGTGGATATTGCGTGGTATGACTCCTGTAGTTGAAAGTATAATTGGTATAATGTCAACTTTATCCTGATGCCACATGTCCTTGACTTCCTCAGCCAGTTGGATGTATTTTTCAATTTTTTCTCCTGTTTTCTTCTGTATATTTGCTGTATTGGGTATGGATATTTCAATTAGTTGTGTTAATTTCTTCTTTTTATTGGTGAGTATGATGTCAGGTTTGTTATGTGGTGTTGTTTTATCTGTTATAATGGTTCTGTTCCAGTATAATTTGTATTCATCATTCTCCAGTACATTTTGTGGTGCATACTTGTATGTGGGAACGTGTTGTTTTATTAGTTTATGTTGTATGGCAAGTTGTTGATGTATTATTTTTGCTACATTGTCATGTCTTCTGGGGTATTCTGTATTTGCTAGTATTGTACATCCGCTTGTGATGTGATCTACTGTTTCTATTTGTTGTTTGCAAAGTCTGCATTTATCTGTTGTGGTATTGGGATCTTTAATAATATGCTTGCTGTAATATCTGGTGTTTATTGTTTGATCCTGTATTGCAATCATGAATCCTTCCGTCTCACTGTATATATTGCCTCTTCTTAGCCATGTGTTGGATGCGTCTTGATCGATGTGTGGCTGTGTTAGATGATACGGGTGCTTGCCATGTAGTGTTTTCTTTTTCCAATTTACTTTCTTTGTATCTGTTGATGTTATGTGATCTAAAGGGTTGTAGAGGTGGTTATGAAATTGTAGTGGTGTAGCCGATGTATTTATGTGGGTGATTGCTTTGTGTATTTTGCTAGTTTCTGCTCGTTCTAGAAAGAATTTTCTTAAATTGTCTACCTGCCCATAATGTAGGTTTTTTATGTCGATAAATCCCTTTCCTCCTTCCTTTCTGCTTAATGTGAATCTTTCTGTTGCTGAATGTATGTGATGTATTCTATATTTGTGGCATTGTGATCGTGTAAGTGTATTGAGTGCTTCTAGGTCTGTGTTACTCCATTTCACTACTCCAAATGAGTAGGTCAATATTGGTATGGCGTAAGTATTTACAGCTTTTGTCTTGTTTCTTGCTGTCAATTCTGTTTTCAGTATTTTTGTTAGTCTTTGTCTATATTTTTCTTTTAGTTCTTCTTTAATATTTGTATTATGTATTCCTATTTTTTGTCTGTATCCTAGATATTTATAGGAATCTGTTTTTTCCATCGCTTCTATGCAGTCGCTGTGGTTATCTAGTATGTAATCTTCTTGTTTAGTGTGTTTTCCCTTGACTATGCTATTTTTCTTACATTTGTCTGTTCCAAAAGCCATATTTATATCATTGCTGAATACTTCTGTTATCTTTAGTAATTGGTTGATTTGTTGCTGCCAGTAGTTTTAGATCATCCATGTATAGCAAATGTGTGATTTTGTGTGGGTATGTTCCAGGAATATTGTATCCATAATTTGTATTATTTAGCATGTTGGATAGTGGGTTCAGGGCAAGGCAGAACCACATAGGACTTAATGAGTCTCCTTGGTATATTCCACGCTTAATCTGTATTGGCTGTGATGTGATATTATTTGAATTTGTTTGGATATTAAGTGTGGTTTTCCAATTTTTCATTACTATGTTTAGGAACTGTATCAATTTAGGATCTACTTTGTATATTTCCAATATTTGTAGTAACCATGAGTGGGGTACACTATCAAAAGCTTTTTGGTAATCAATGTATGCGTAGTGTAGTGACCTTTGTTTAGTTTTAGCTTGATATGTCACCTCTGTATCTATTATCAGTTGCTCTTTACATCCTCGTGCTCCTTTGCAACAGCCTTTTTGTTCTTCATTGATAATTTTGTTCTGTGTTGTATGTGTCATTAATTTCTGTGTAATGACTGAAGTTAATATTTTGTATATTGTTGGTAGGCATGTTATGGGGCGATATTTTGCTGGGTTTGCTGTGTCTGCTTGATCTTTAGGTTTCAGATAGGTTATTCCATGTGCAAGTGTATCAGGGAATGTGTATGGGTCTGCAATGTAACTGTTAAATAATTTAGTTAGATGTGAATGTGTTGAGGTGAACTTCTTTAGCCAGAAATTTGCTATTTTATCTTTTCCAGGGGCTTTCCAATTGTGAATAGAATTAATTGCTTGGGTGACTTCATGTTGCAAAATTATCACTTCAGGCATTTGTGGTATCTTCTTGTATGTGTCTGTTTCTGCTTGTATCCACCGTGCATGCCTGTTATGTTGTACCGGGTTTGACCATATGTTGCTCCAGAAGTGTTCCATGTCTGTTATGTTTGGTGGATTGTCTATTTTTATGTGTGTGTTATCTATTGTTTGGTAAAATTTCTTTTGGTTGGTGTTGAATGTTTGGTTTTGTTTCCTTCTATTTTCACTTTTTTTGTATCTTCTAAGTCGTTTGGCCCAGGCTTGTAATTTCTGCTTCTTTTCGTCCAACTGCTCTATTGCTTCTTGTTGTGAGATTTTACCTAACCTTTTTCCTTTTTTGTCTGATATTTCATTTCTTATAGATTGTGTTAGCTGTCCGATGTCTTTTCTCAGTTTTTCTATTCTGATCTGTAGCCTGTGTTGCCATGCTGGTGTTGTGGGTTTCTTCTGTGTGTTGGTTCGTTCTGATCTCTGTCTAGTGTGTATATTTAGTGTAGTGAGTGCTCCTACATAAACCAGTAATTGTAACTCTTCCATAGTTGTGTATTCATTTATTTTGTTGTGTATGATTGTGTTGATAGTTTTTATTGTTGTTTCGACTTGTGGGCTATTTGGTGGTCTATGCAAGAATTATTATTATTATTATTATTATTATTATTATTATTATTATTGCCATCATCATCATCGTATCATCTTTTGCTACATCTGTCATAGTTTTCCATTACTGTATGTAATTTAATTTGCTACGAAGTATCAAAAGAATAGCAAATAAATCCTATAAAGGTTATCGTTTTTATTTGGATCATTACCAGTCTCATAATATTTGTCAAAATGGGATATAGACACTACATGAAAGGACAAAAATTCAGTTATGAGAAATGCTGTTAGATATTGAATTATAATCTGAAGCGACTTTGGACATTGTCTAACACAAATGTGTCTACTGATCAAAACTTTTAGTTCTTCACATATAGTCTGTAGGTGATCATTTATCGTGAAACCCTTTCTAAGACAACCTTTCGTAAATATAGACTACCATTTGGTAGATTTTTCTGAATGATACATTCTTCCATACTGGCTGTCATTGGTTGGATTAAAATGTACCTTAATTTTGTATTTACTGCTGCACATTTTTATCTGTTGACTCATTTTCAAATGATTGTAAGCTGAATCCACCAAAGGATCAAGCACTGATTATTTCATTTCTTAGAAGTATGGTACAGCTTTGAGAATACGATTCAGTGTTACATTTGGCAAATCAAACAGAAATATCTGCCACAGAATGTAGTGATACATCTTCTGTTTTCTGACATATGATTCCCCTAGAGACCATTAGGCATTGTGTTGCTGGACTGCTATAAATGCATTTAATGGTGTAGCATTTAAATAACAATCTTTCTGATATTTCTTGACATTCATTACCATTAATTTTGTGTGTCACTAGATAATGTAAAGATTACAAAATAAAATTATTGAAGCTGTTGTTTTCTTTCTTTACAGAAGAACTTCTCTCACAACTTGAATTATTGCCAGAAAATAGGCTCCTTAGTCTTGTCATCAAGAAACATAAAGTGATAACAATAGTGTAAACACAGCTAAGATGAACAAACTGAGCATTTGATCAACTGGCGTGTCATAACAGCGAAATAGTGTGCAAAAATAATAGCAAGTGGCTGTACAGGAATCGTTAGAATACAGTTCATTGCCATTGTGGAAGTCTTACCAAAGTTCCTCTCTTGCATTATATTTTCCATATTTTGCTGTTTTACTGAAGTAACTGCAGAGTCTTATATCGTGTTGTCATTGTCAATTTTGTTTTGAGTCATAAGCTCAAAATTTGTATCTCATTATTTTGTTATGTAAAATATACATTTACTAAATTGTTATAATTTGCTTCTTTTGGATTATGCATTATACAGTGACCGGCAGCTTTTATAAAGATTTTAGTTTAACTTTACTCAATTTAATTACTGAAACAACAAAAGTTCTGCATGCTGGACATAATAAGATAACATGATCTTGGAAAAACTCGTGATGAGTCACCCAAGAGTGCCCATATGATAGTTTGTGGTGGTGGTGGTTGTGGGGGGGGGGGGGGGGGGCAAACTGTGGGTATGAAGTATTTTTAATATTTTGGAAGATGAAAGGTGTCTTGTAAGTAGCCATACTATAGTTCCAGTTACAACCCTGTTAAAAACTTCCATAATACTGTCTGTTAAATTATTACTATTTATTTTTTAAAGAAAAACACCTGACTGCTCTATATTTCTTCCTTTCTCCTTATCCTTAGACCGAGCGAGGTGGCGCAGTGGTTAGCACACTGGACTCGCATTCGGGAGGACGACGGTTCAATCCCGTCTCCGGCCATCCTGATTTAGGTTTTCCGTGATTTCCCTAAATCGTTTCAGACAAATGCCGGGATGGTTCCTTTGAAAGGGCACGGCCGATTTCCTTCCCAATCCTTCCCTAACACGAGCTTGCGCTCCGTCTCTAATGACCTCGTTGTCGACGGGACGTTAAACACTAACCACCACCACCACCTTATCCTTGGTTATGGGCACTCCTGTGGTCCACAAACCATGGGATGAATGTAGACTACCATTCACTACAAGGAAGAGTGGTCATTAAACATGTGTAAAAGAAATTGAGCTTCGCAAGTCATCTTTCAAATTTCCAATCTTCTTATCCACATATAGGTATGCTGCTGCTCTCACCTCACATTTCTCTCTACTTATTACTATAGTTATCCATTCACTGTCAGCTTCAAATCAATATGGCTTCCAAACACAGAATTTTTTGACCAGCTAAATTATGATGTGTTATATGTGGTTAGGAGGGGGGGGGGGGGGGGAGCACAATGAAGAAAGATTGATGAAGAAGAGAGAACTAGACACTATAAAGATTTCGCAGCCACACAAAATATGGAGCAGTTGACACAAGTTAAGGTGTGCAGTAGAGTGTTGACTGAGCAATGAGAAAATAATCATTATCAGTCTCTTTCTCTGTGATAATGTACCTTCTCTGAATTCATATGTTATTTACAAATCAAGGAATAAAGTTACAAGATGAGAGTTTCAGTAGGATCTGGATAAGGTAAAACCACTATGCTATCACTCTGTCGCAGAGTGGTCAGCATGTTCAACTGCCTTGCAGAGGACCCAGGTTAAATTCTCTGCACTGCCAGGGCTTTTTCTTTCATGAAAGGGCTGGACTGGGGTCCACTCACCCTCAAGATGCCAGTTGAGGAGATACGTGAATGAAAACTTGTGACTCCAAGCCAACAACCTCTGGGAGAAGTGTGTGTGTCCACTCCTTACCGCATCAAAATGACTCCATACGTCTGAGGATGACATGGAGGCTGGTCGGCATTGTGCAGTCCTGTAGGCCTGATCTGCAGAGTTTAGTTACCTTTTTTTTTAACCACTGTTCTATCAAACAGTTCTTATACACATTGGAATCCACAACCTAAAACACACAAGGCTTCACCTAGCAGATAGATAGAGGTATATTGCTTGCACATCAGCATGTGAAGAAAAGGACTATACGAGGGTGTTTGAAAAGTCCGGGCAAAGTCCAAGAAGTGGCGCCACCAGCACATATCAAGGACATGTTTAGTTAGTAGCATCTTTGGAAAGGACGCACACCAAGTTTCAGCCATATTAGTCTATTTCTTTGTGTTTGGCATTCATGTGACTCAAGGAAGTAGAGTTATTGTCAAAAAATGGACGAAAAAGAATTTCGTTTGGTGATTAAACATTACTTTATGTAAGGCGAAAAACCTCAGGAGACTAAAGAGAAGCTTGATAAATGTTACGGTGACTCTGCACCTTCGTTAGAACACTTTATAAGTGGTTTCAAAACTTTCAGAGTGGCCATATGGGCACAGGTGATGCTGAACGTTCTGGACGCCCTGTGGCGGTTACGACTCCAGAAATCATTGATAAAATCCATGATATGGTGATGGATGACAGAAGAGTTAAGGTGCGTGAGATTGCTAGTGCTGTGGGCATCTCGAATGAATGGGTACATAATATTTTGCATAAACCTTTGGACATGAGAAAACTATCGGCAAGACGGGTTCTGCAGTTGCTCATGCTTGACCAAAAACGGAATTGTGTGAAGGGTTGCAATGATGGTTAGCAGCTGTTCAGGAAGAAATCCGCAGGACTTTAAGTGTCGTTTTGTCACTGTGGATGAAACATGGATACATTATTATACTCCTGAGACCTAAGAACAGTCTAAACAATGGGTTACCAAGGGAGAATCTGCACCAATAAAGGCAAAGACCATTCCTTCAGCAGTAAAGGTTATGGCGACTGTCTTTCGGGATTCACAAGGGATAATCCTCATCGACTCTCTGGAAAGGGTAAAACTATTACAGGTGCATATTATTCACCCTTATTGGACCGTTTGAAAACCTAGCTGCAAGAAAAACGCCGACGATTGGACCGCAAAAAAATCCTTTTCCATCACGACAGTGCACCAGCACACACCTAAGCAGTTGTGGTCGCAAAATTAATGGAAATAGGGTTCCAGCTCGTTTCACATCCCCCCTATTTCCAGACTTGGCTCCCTCGGACTACTATTTGCTCTACATTTGAAGAAATGGCTGATGAGATAAAGACTTTATTCAAATGAGGAGGTGATTGCAGCAACTAATAGCTGTTTTGCAGACTTGGACAATTCCTATTATTCGGAAGGGATCAACAAATTAGAACAGCATTGGACGAAGTCTAAAAGGAGACTGTGTCGAAAAATAAAAAAGGTTTACCCCAAACACGTAAGTAGTTTTTATTTTTGCACGGACTTTTCAAATGCCCCTCGTATAACTCCTAGAAAATTGAAAAATCACAGATCCCCAAGTACAGGGGGTGGTGTAGGCAACATTACAGTGCTGCAGTTGTTTGGATCCAATATGTAGTTGTGAACATATTGCCATTTAGTTACCATGTAGCACTGGAATGGTGTGGAATGTGCTATTGCTTTGAGAGTGTTTATAAGCAGGTTGTTAGTGTGGCTGCAGCACAAAGGGTATTTTGACAGCATTACCAGCTAGAACATCTTGGATGTGTCCCATCTGCTCATGAGATTACAATGTGGATGGGTAACTTTGAAGAAACTGGTTCAGCCTTGTAAAAGAAGCCTCTAGATGACATTCGAATGGTATATATTGCAGAGAACGTTCAGTTGTTAGAATTTCTGCAAGAGGAAACCTTGCCATTCCCTTTGACAGCAGGCACATGCAGTAGAGATTGGGCAATGAAATATACAGAGAATATGGTACAAATTTAAGTTCCACCCCTATAAATTGCAGGTTGTACAGCAATTAAATCCACAAGATCCTGTGTCACATAGGGAATATAGGTAACGTGTGTTCATTAAAATCATCAAGGATGCCTTATTCCTTAACACCTTGTGGATATAAGACAAATACCACTTCCTCCTTAACAGATATGTTAACATACAGAATTTTTGTTACAGGGCACAGAAAACTCCCTGAGAATTTCACGAGCATCCATCACATACTGCCAAGGTTATACTATGGTATGTTGTATCCAGCCATGGTGTCATTGTCCCTCACTTTTTTGAAAATGTGGTTCCAGTAGGAAGGAGTCACATTTCGTAGTGTTCGACAATTGATGGAAGATGTTTGGCAGTTGTTTGGAAGGCACGCCATTTCACATAATGGTGGTTTTCCATGGCCTTCTAGATCTCCTGATGGAGTATGTGAGATTTCTTGCTGTGGGGACATCTTAATGCAATGTGTACTGCACTTTAGCTATCCGTGAACTTAAACAAGATTGAAGACAAAATCACTGTCATTCCCTAAGACACACTACACCAAGCATTCTGGAGTTTCCATAACAGGCTATTAGAATGTGAACACCAAAAGCTATGTCTTCTTTAAGAAATAAAAGAGACAGTTTGTGAATTATATAATGAAAACATAAGTGACATACTGTATGTATGGACCTTTGTCAATAAAAACATTTTTCCTATGTTTATTCATGTAAATTATACTAATCAAAATTTCCAATTTCACTGTGCCACCTCATAGAAATGACAGAAAGCATTGTACAATTTGTTGTAAGCATATATGTAAAATGCACACCAAGTTAATTTGTGAGTTCTATGTAGAAGAGTACAGAGTTTGAACATTTCATTTCTTGTAATGTGAAAAAAATATTAACTCTCTTTTGTCTTAAAATGTTAACTAAACTTAATTTTTAAAATGTAGTTGTTTTGATATTAGTCTTTGGGAATATAAGTGAAATATTTACTTTCTATTTGAAACAATATAAAAATGCATATTTAAATAATTACCTCATGAGATAAAAGGATACATACTTCTTTTGTAGTTTAGATTTAATTTAAATTGACGAGGCATTATTTCTTGTGTTTTGATATAGGATGTAATTACTTAAACCTATCGGTGAGTAGCAGTTTATCCTTTTCATTATATTGTTGGTATTCCAACCAGGACATTGCACTGTTCATTTTACCTAATGGCTTTTCTTCCATCTCACAACCCTGTGATGTTTTCCTGTGTTACTTTTCTCCAAAGCATTAGTCTATTCAGTATCGATTCTTTCTCTTCTTTCCTTTGTTTTTCATCGCCTTCCAAACCACATAGACTCTGACATCCGAGCAACACTGTATCAACAGTCTTGTCTGCACACAACACGCAGCTTTGTGACCGCACAGATCGTTAGTGCAATTTCTCATGTTCCAAATTGTTTCTGCTGATAATTAATCCTAGTGATCAGAGTTCCTTCTTCATACTCTTGTATTTTCTCATATTATTTTCCACACCTACCTGTGTCACACAAACTTGTGAACCTGAACCTAACCACTTGCTCCTCCTGCCCCTCTGTCTTTTCTCTTAGCCTAACATGAGCATACTCCCATAAATCATCCTTTTTCTCCACAATTTTCTGCATATTTGTGTGTATTTTTACTTATTTGCGTGTCTACATATTTGCGTGTCTGCATATTTTTGTTTGTCTTTTTCTCGTATCTGGCTCGCCTCACAATCACCTAACACCTTCGTTTGCCCTTTTCATACACAATGTCCCACTTACTCAATGCAATTCCTGTCACAATGGATGCCTGCTTCAGCTTTCTGCACCAGTTCAGAAAATTAACCCTTTCCCTGGCTAAAACCCAATCCTACATGCTGTTCCTAAAATGCTACCTAAACCATGGAATCAACCTCCTGCCCTCAATGGCCCGAACATAAAAATTTCCTTCTCTGTACCCCAACCCTCCTCTCACAATAATCTCCACCTTTTCAGATTCCAGCAGTTCCTGTCTGTCAGAAACCTGGCACTGCAAAAACACATCTCCATGGCAGAGGCATCCCAGAACCATCTGTGTTCCCACCATAAGATATTGCTACTATGCAGTCCATACTACAACCTCACATTTCTGAAATGCAATCCCTTGCTCTCCAGCACCTGGAAGGTCATTCCAGACAACATCTCTGTAAGTTAACCAACATGCTGACAGCTTACTGCCACCTTGGAGCACCACTATCCAACTCCTATCATGCCCACAGTGTTCCTCCTTGTCAACCGCTCATAGCACCGAGACACAGCCTAGGGACCTTTTGAACTTCCCTTATCCCCCAAAACTCGCTACCAGCATTCCACAAAATCCAGAGCCAAAACAAGGCCTCACCTTCATCCCTCACCCAAATTTAACAATGTTCGACTTGTCAAAGGCTTACTCTCCTCCTCCTGATCCCTGCAATGGAAACACTTCTTTGCCACCAATTCTTCTAATCCAGGCCAACCTAATTCCAACATTGAACCTTTACTCACCCAGTTTATACCACCATCTAACCTTGATCCTACCACCCAACCATTCCCTCCTTAACTTAAAGGAATTCCTTAGCTCCAGCTTGACCTCACCACCCTTCCTTGGGTCCCTCCCTAAGAACATAAGCCTCTCAGCAGAAGAAAGGAGAGCCATACATAGCCTCAAAAAAGATCCTGACCTAATCACCCTACTTGCAGCCAAAGGTTCCAGCACTGTCATCGTGAATTGCAGTAACTACCTGGTGGAAGGCTTCTGCCAACTGTCTGACTTCTCCAACTATAAACTCTGTCAGAGCGATCCCGTCGCAAAGGCCCAACATAACTTCCAATTTCTGCCTAAAGTCTTAAGTGCTTCCCCGAACCTCTCTCCTGAATCCATTTCTCTCCTATCCCTATGACACTCTGCACACCCATCTTCTTTATGCCCTCCGAAATCCACAAATCCAACAATACTGGACACACCACAATGGTTGGTTATTGTGCCCCTACTGAAAGAACTTTGTCTGCCATTGACCAGCACTTCCAATTGCCCGAAATTTAGCTTCCCTCGTCAGAGATATAAACCATTTCCTTCACCGACTATCCATGATTCCCCAACACCTGTACCTCCTGGACCCCTACATGTCATTGTTGATGCCATTTCCCTATACACTAACATCTCTTATGCTCATGGTTTTGCTGTTATTAAACACTGCCTCTCCAAATGTCCTTGTAACTTCAGACCCTCTACCTCATTCCTCATACACATACTAACTTTATGCAAACACACAACTGCTTCACCTTTGATGGGAAGGCATACAAACAAAGTTGCGGTACAGCCATGGAGACCCAGATGGCACTCTCCTGTGCCAACCTGTTTATGGGCCATCTAGAGGAAGCATTCCTAACCTTCCAAAACCCAAAACCCCTGGCCTGGTTGAGGTGCATTGATGAAATCTTCATGTTCTGGACTCAAGGCCAATACACCCTTTTCATATTCCTTCACAAAATCGACACCTTTCCCATCTGCTTCATCTGTTCCTCCTCAAACTAGTGTGGCACCTTCCTGGATATTGACCACTCCTCTCTGGTAGCTCCAGCCACACTTCTGTACGTACCAACCACGAACAGTACCTGCATTTGTCAGCTGTCATTTCATTCACACGAAAATAATCCCTCCCCTTATAGCCTAGTCACCTGGGGACAGCGTACCTGCTGTGACAAGAACTCCCATGCCCAATATGCTGAGGGTCTCACAAAAACTCTCACACACAGGCACTATCCCCCCCAAACAGATTTCTCGTGCCAGATCCCCGTGCAACCCCAATCCTCCCCCCCCCCCCCCCCCAAGAACCACCTACAAAAGAGCACCCCCTTCATCACCCAGTACTACTCCAAACTGGAACAAGTCATCTGTCAGGGCTTTGATTATCTATCATCATGCCCTCAAATGAGGGACATCATACCCAAGATCGTTCCCACCCTTCCTAAAGAGGTGTTCTGTCATCCAGCCAACATCCACAACATCCTAATCCCATCCTAGGGATCATATCCCCGTGAAAGACCCAGGTACAAGACCGTCCAATCCACCAACCCAGCACTTCCTATTCTGGTCCTGTCACAGGCTTATGCTATCCCATCTGAGGAGGGACCACCTGTGAAAGCAGCCACATCATATACCATCTCTGCTGCAATCATTGCACAGCTTCGTTTATTGGTTTGAATACCAACCAGCTGTCCACCAGGGTGAATTGCCACTGTCAAATTGTGGCCAAGTGCAAACTGGACCTCTGTGTGGCGCAATATATAGCTCACCATAACATGCTTGATTTCAGTGGCTGCTGCACAACCCGGGCCATCTGGATCTTACTCTCAATCACCAGCTTTTCTAAACTGCGCAGGTGGCAGTTATCCTTACAATAAATTCTCCACTTCTGGCCACAGGATAAGATAACCTACTGTCCCCACACTGTCCACCCTACAGTTTCTGCCACCTTTGTTCTATCAACTCCTCTCAACACATCCCATGCCCTCATTGTGCTCTGCTCTGTGCCAGCACCACTGGTCTTTTCCCCTCTCTGCTGTTCTCCTTCCTGCACCCTGCCCTCTCCCACACAGCCTACCAGCTTTACGGCAGGCAGTCTTCTCTGGCTTCCATCTATTCCCCACTCACTCCATCAGGCAACACTGACTTCTCTCCCCACACCCATACCATGCTGTCCTTGCCCTTCCCTGCCCCCAATCTAGATTGCTGCCTTCGTTCAAAGTGAGAGCTGCATTCTGTCTGCAAGGGCAGGAGATAATGGTCGTGTGTGCATGAGGTGTTCCGTTTGTACATGAGAAGTTTCCACCCTCTCTATCCTATGATCTCCTCCCAATTCATGGCCTGCACCCTCGTTGTGCTCCACTCTCTTCCAGTTCCACCAGTCTTTGCCCCTCTTTGCTGCTCTCCTTTTCTGCTTCCCCTTCCCCCACAGCCTCACAGACAGTGTTTTGTGGCTTTCATATACTCCTTGCATGCTCCATCAGGCAGTGCTGACTTCCACCGACCCACCCGAACCGTGCTATCCCTTCACCTTCACTACCCCAATCCAGATTGCTTGCTTCTGCTCACCACAACACCAAGTGAGGTTCCATCATCCATCCATCCTCCACACCAGCCTAGTCCACCCCCAAGCCCAACCCCTTGACTCAAGGATCTCTCTGTGGAAGACCCAAGTGCAAGACTTACCCAGTCCACCCATTCAGAATTTCTATTCCACTCCAGTCCTGAAGTGGGGCCACCTGTGAAAGCAGTTGTATCATACACTAGCTCTGTTGCATTCATTGTGCAGCTTTTTATATTAGTATGACCAGCTGTCCACCAGGATGAATGGCCACTGGCAAACTGTGGCCAAGAGCAAATTAGACCACCCTCAGGCACAAAGTGCAGCTGAACATAACATGCTTGATTTCACCAGCTGCTTTTCCAATCTGGACTATCTGGATTCTTCCATCCACCAACAGCTTCTCTGAACTGTACAGATGGGAGTTATCCTTAAAACACATTCTCCATTCCTAAAATCATCCTGACCTCAACCTACAGTAACCTACTGTCCCCACACCCTCCACCCAGCAACTTCCAACCCATCTGTTCAACCACCTCCTCAAAATTAGTGTCCACTCACCCTCATCTTGCATCACTCTCTATTGATGCATCCGCCTGTCTTTTCTCCTCTCTGCTGCTCTCCTTTTCTGCTCCCCATTCCCCTTCCCCCTCCCTTTCCTCACTGCTTCCCAATGCTGCATCTGGCAGCTTTGCTCTGCTGCAGTCTAAACTCTGCACGCTGTGCCAGAAAGCACACTTCCACTCATTCCCCACCCCCTCCCCATACCCTACCGTCTCTGCCCTTTCCTCACTTCACTCCGCATTGCTGCTTTTATTCAATGTGAGAGTTGCATTCTGGCTGCAATGGCTGGAGATAGTGGTCATGTCTGTGTGAGATGTGCCTGATTGTGTGAATGTGTGTGCGTGTGCGTGTGCGTGTGTGTGTGTGTGTTTTCTGTTCTGATGAAGGCTATGGCTGAAAGCTCAATGTATAACAGGTTTCTGACTGTGGCTGTCTGCAACTCAGCCTCATCTTTTCAGGGAGAACGATCTACCATTTTCACAATAATGGTGATAAACCAGAAGTTTGTATATATATGTAACCCTCTGCCACACTGTTCTCCCACCTACTTCTTCCTATTGCCCCTCAACCCCTTCTCAAATTAGCTTCCTGTTGCTCAGTTCAGAACATAGAATTATTGCTGCCTGCAAATGTATTGGTGGTCTCTGCCCATGGGTGTGCTTGAGTGCACGATGTTCAACTCTTTACTTATGTGCCTATTCACACTACACTGTGTCTTTTGTATGATGACTACCTTTATTCACTGTGTTATCTGTAATTTGTTTAGTTTTTGCATTAAACTAAGACAGAGACAACTGTGTATTTGTTGTAAACTTTGTGGGGAGCAGAATCTGAGTGGTATAGTCCATGTTAAAGTCTGCATGGCAGAAATGAAGAATGTGATTAAAGGGCCCTATGCACAGTAGAGCTGAGTAAGTTGGCACTGACTCATTAATACTTCATTTCATTGACTTGCACACAACTGATATTTGTTGTAAAATACAGTTCAGCTACGATGTGTGTCTTGAGCTGCACAAACATGCATCTATGTGATGTGTTCCATTGATTTATTGTAATGGGGTAATAAAAGCTGTTGTATGCAGAAATGAATTTGCCTGTAGTCAGGATTTATTCTGTTACGAAGCAACATGAATTTATTGTAGATACAATCATCACCGATTATGAATGTGATAAAGTTTTTAAAGTTTTGGTTAGCACTTATACTGTACTTAAGGAAAGAAGAGAGACAAGACCAGTTTGCCAAGTAAACAAAAAAGAAAGGGTTGTACAGTAAACTGTTCTGAATTAAAAGGAAAAAAATGAAGGCAGTGGGCTGGCAGAGCTGTTTCCAGAATCCCAGGACATACCTGTGATCTATGGAATGAGTCAAATAGAACAGAGAAGAGTGAGCATGAACAACAAAGAATAATCTAAATTTCTGACGAGGAACCCCTCGAGTGTTAGGTCGCAAGTTCAATCTTTAGTAAGGCTCATTTGAAAGCATTGTGTGACAATCATGACAGGAAAAATATTAGCAGCTAGTTACTCATCATGTGCATCAGGAGGGTGACAGAAAGTGAGTGTCCATAGATCAACCTTGTATGGGATGTAGATATTACCATTCACAAAATCGATATCATCCACATTCAAGAATTATGCAAAACAAACCATTAACTTGTGCCATGAACACCGAATAAAAAGTGGCATGCCACAGTGATCACAAAGGTTCGCACCATCAAGATCGTAGGCGAACTCCCTGGGAGTTACAAACTGTGCAGGACATTCAGCTAAGTATCCACTTTCAATGCAATAAAATCATATTGGTGTAACAGAGTGATGAGAACTGATGGAATATGATGGACTGCAACTGAATGTGAAACAGTCTGTTGTGGAGCTTACTGTGAAATTGTATATCCTTTAAGGCATAGCTGCATATTGCATGATGATATGTTTTATAGGTTTAGAAGAAACAAACATCCAGAGCCTGAATTTTGTCCAATGGTTCCAGGTGGTATGAATTGCAATGTTTCGAACTTTTCAGGTGGGATAGTTTGCTCTAAAGGAGTATGATTTTTGTACAGAGACTGGAAATAAAACAAAAGCAAGTTATTTTGACCCGCTGTCGACCATAAGCTGTGCTCACTCTATAGTTGTAGTTCTCTCATGCCCATTTTTGCACTCTTGCTTGCTGTGATGTAAATATTCCCTGCTACCCTTGCAATATCACACACATGAGAAAGAATCATAGGCAACAGAGCACATCCAACTTCTTGGAGGTCAATAAATAACTTTCCAGTCAATTTATGATCCAGATTAACAGTTGGAATAATTATACACAAGTGCTTTAAGGCAACGATATTAGTTAGTCTTGATACACATCTTTTGGTACCTCTAATTTACAGGGTTCCATTCAAACACATTTCCTCTTCAAATCCCAATCGGTCAAGTTGAACATAAATGCCTTACTGAATGGTTGGATAAGTTTGTTTATCTCATGTAAAAATTTTTAGACCAAGTCCGCACTTTGCTGTGCATTGTCAAGTTGGCAGTTTGTTTGAAATTTCATCATCTTAACATCATCAAATTGTGTAGCATTGCTTGAAGCTATGCAATTATCCACTGCTTACCTTGAAATCACTGTAAACTGTGTCGCATGCTGTTTGATGTGCATAACATAGTAGGTCACTGTCGTGCACATCCTGTAAATTGGATTGAGCATCCTTGAAATGTGCAAACACCAGTTTTTGTATCAAGTGTATCTTGTCCTCCCTTGAACATCCATAGTTTTTCGTATGCTCTACATGGGTGTATTGCTGCAGACATATTCAAAATCTGTTCATAATTGTTTTATAACTACGCTGCAGATGATCTTCCATATACATAATTGTGTTTAGTACCTGCTCTTTGGATATCAATTGTCCTTTACTCCAGTTCACTGTAGATGGTATCTGTAGGTCACTGTCTGACAAAGCTAATGAACTACATGACTCAATACCTGTTTCAGTACCATTTTCACTTGTTAAGCACATACTGTCATCATTGAACTCCTCATATACAATGTCTGCACAGTCGAGTGTATATGAGCGTATATGACACCACACATTCCTCTGAGTCACCCTGCAGAAACACTAATACTTCATCTACCACTTCTTTCTCACTCTGTAAAATTCATTGGGTTCCTTTCTGACGAAAAGTCAACTTTGGTAATTATCATAAATATAATGTAATGTTTGCGTTGTTTATCATTGCCATCTCTCTGCTTTGTATCAACACCACTAGCACTGTAGTTCTGTTGTCAGTTACTCATCAACTAAGCAGTTCAACTATGCTCAATGGCCTCATGCTGTGCTCACCATTGGAAACCTCCAGTGCTGCCCTCTGTTGCCATTAACAGTCAATATTGTGATGGTATTTCTTATTAGCTATTTTCCACCATTTGGCAAACAAACCGATGTAATTTGCTATTTCTACACAGTGAGGTAAGGAGTGTTTTTTACCCAGTGTTTGAAGGGCATTAGCTGTGACAGCAATGCAAATTTGCAGAGCTAGTTTAGCATTTTGTTTTTCAAAGTTATATTGTCTCGTTGCTTTCAAAATCAGGCCATAAAAATATTTTGCAGTTTTTCATGTTCAAGGTTATACAGCTTCAGTAAGGTGTCAAAACAGGCATAATGCATGCTAGAATCTTTCCCCTGGAATGTGGGGTAAATCATACAAGAATTATTTTTTTTGCTTTAACCAGTTATGCCAGATGCACTTCGTAATTTGTACAGAGTCAAATACAAAAGGATTCGAAAATGATGACATTGCCTTTCTGTTAACAGAATTATTGTCTGAAATTACAGACAACACTTTGAATCCTATATCATCAATGCCCATATTCTAATCCACTGATGCAAATTATCACCTGTTAATTTCTTGAATGGTAAAATGTGCAGATCTTAAAAATTACTCAGCATACTGCTGATCATGAAAACATATGCTGAATTTGCTGTTGAACATCCACCATTAACCATACCAACAACACTTCCTCTTTTATAGTAAAAATATTCTTTTAGATTTATCTCATCTATTACACGGTTGACATGATATTCATGTGGTTTAAGAAATTTTCATTTATCTCTTGTATATGGGAAAAAAATGATTTTCGTACTGGTCTTTCTGGGGACCTCAGTTAATACCAGAACACCCTCTTTGAAATGTTGATGGATGAGGGCCTAAAAATAAACCTATAAGCACATGGAGAAATACTGTAAGGCCGTGCGGGTAAAGGCGCTGCAGTCTGGAACCGCAAGACCGCTACGGTCGCAGGTTCGAATCCTGCCTCGGGCATGGATGTTTGTGAAGTCCTTAGGTTAGTTAGGTTTAACTAGTTCTAAGTTCTATGGGACTAATGACCTCAGCAGTTGAGTCCCATAGTGCTCAGAGCCAGCCAAATACTGTAAGGTAAACAAGAAAATATCATGAATGAGGGAGTATATGAAAGTTTCTTCGATGATAGTAACTTTAACTTTTCAATGATAAAGTGTATTTTTTCGCCCGTTTCATACTCAGATAATTGAAGTGTTTGCAAAATGTCACACACAAAACTCAAAATTCGCTCAATATTATTTGCCGCATTAATCTGTATATCAGCTTTTTCCATACAGTCTAACTGATTACCTAATTCAACAATGCTTGAAACCGTTGCTAAAAACTTTTCCCCATTTAGACCTAACTTGTTTATTTGCTTGTTCAAAACAAATTTTGATATATCAAGGTTTTCACTAACAAGAACAGAAAATTTTTTTTCACAGGAGCAGCGACTGTTTGAATGTTAGAAACAATACAGATGTAGGTTTTGTATGATACTCCAGAAATCAAATAATTTTAACATTGACAATTTGGCCTTTAACTCTCACAGTGGTGCAATCGCACTGCTGTTGTGAAAGGAGACTTGGTTTGGTGAGTGTGTGATGAACTTCTCTATTTCTTCTACTTTCTTGAGATATTCTTATAATTGCATGAGGATGAAAATATTGTTCACAAACCTATAACCAATAACGCACATATAACTATGCAGAACTGATTACCATGATCTTAATAAAGAACTAATATTACTGAAGGACTAGTTGAAAACAGTTTTTAGAAACTATTATATTTGTAAATGCTGAATATTAAATTTTACAAATATTTCTGGTAGATTTTTATGAATGATTAGTTGAGTTATCACAATGACCTCAGAGTCCGGCCATTTATATTAGGCTACTTGTTCCTTCCCACGTCCCATTATTCAAAAAGCAGGTTGAAATCCTTATTCCTTTTTTGTGAATATCGTGAGCATTGTGATTACCACATTCTTTCTCAGAGCAGTTCATTCATAAAAACTTACCCCAAATAATAAATTAACCTGGTCTAGCAAGTAAGACCACATGCCTCAACACCCAGAACCTGCTTGGGAAATGTATAAGACTGATCAAGCTACAGATAGATTGGTCTTGCTCATAACAAAGAGCATCAGAATGTAGTAGAAAAAACCACTAAAAACAAATGAACAGAGTAGATCCAGTGTAAACACTGCACTTCCCTGCAGCACAAATGAGCAATTTTGTTACATATAAATGTGTAGTCCTTGAGTAATAAAGTTACTGAACTCCACATTGGTTGGAATGCCAGCCACAAATAAAAAGTTTAACTAATAATAAAGTTCAGTTTGAAAAGAGCCTAAAGGATTTATTGGTGGCCAACTCCTCCTACTCAATTGATGCACATATGTTATTAATAATATCATATAGTGCGAATACTGCATACAACCTGACTTCTGTACAAACTTTGTGCAGTAATGTGATCATCATCAATAAGTGCTGTAAAATATTTTTATTCTGTTTGAGTATGTGTGGCTACAATTTCCTAAGAATTATCAAATGCACCTAAGTGTACTGAACATTTAATATTCAGTGACATGTTTTATATCCTTTTATCATATTTTGCAAACTGTAAGACGCTACAGACTATAAGATGCATCATAACTTTTAATCAATTTTTTTAATAGCATTTTTACCATTTTTATTATTAGAGTGCAAACACAGACTTAAAAAATCATAGTTTTATAACTGAAGTGACCTTTAAAATCCCTGAAAATCATCATTGGAAATTTCTTCTTCTTCTTCTTCTTCTTCTTCTTCTTCCTCCTCCTCTTTGTTGTCATTGATATCCTCTTCATATATTAAATGGTCTTCACAGCCATTGAGGATGTTACTTACGCAGCACTTCTTGAAAGATGTAACAATAATGTCTTCTTTCACTCTAGACCACGAGTGTTTTAGCTACTGACACACTTGTTTGATTGTAGGTTGTGTTAAAGCTCCCTTCGGCATGAATTCATGTTGGGTTTCATCCATCATCATTTGTTCCATTCTTCTTTCATATACACTTTAAATGACTTATTTATAGACCCATCGAGAGGTGCGATTGGGAAGTAAGTCCTTCCAGAATTACAGCAAGTTCTATATTTTCCTTGTCCCAGTTTATAGTATTATAGGGATACTATTGTGGAAGTGGCGGTCAGTGAAGTGTTGCAGTTTAGACGGAGGGCAGGAGAGAAGGTGTGGAGGGGGGAGGAGGTAAGTAGCGGAAAGGAGAGAAATAAAACTAAAAATAAATTAAAAAAGACGGGGTGTGGGAGTGAAATGACAGCTGTGTAGTGATGGAATCGGAACAGGGAGGGGGCTGGATGGGTGAGGACAGTGACTAACGAAGGTTGAGGCCAGGAGGGTTACGGGAATGTAGGATGTATTGCAGGGAAAGTTCCCACCCGCGCAGTTCAGAAAAGCTGGTGTTGGTGGGAAGGATCCATATTGCACAGCCTGTGAAGCACTCATTGAGATGAGGGGTATCATGTTTGGCAGCGTGTTCAGCAACACAGTGATCCACTTGTTTTTTGGCCACAGTTTGTCGGTGTCCGTTCATGTGGACAGACAGCTTGTTGGTTGTCATGCCTACATAGAATGCAGCACAGTGGTTGCAGCTTAGCTTGTAAATCACATGACTGGTTTCACAGGTAGCCCTGCCTTAGATGGGATAGCTGATGTTAGTGACCGGACTGGAGTAGGTGGTGGTAGGAGGATGTATGGGACAGGTCTTGCATCTAGGTCTATTACAGGGGTATGACCCCTGAGGTAAGGGATTGGGAGCAGTGGTTGTGTAAGGATGGACGAGTATATTGTGTAGGTTCGATGGACGGCGGAATACCACGGTAGGAGGGGTGGGAAGGATAGTGGGTAGGACATTTCTCATTTCAGGGCGCGACAAGAGGTAATCAAAACCCTGGCGGAGAATGTAATTCAGCTGCTCAAGTCTCGGATGGCACCGAGTTACGAGGGGAATGCTCCTCTGTGGCCGGACTGTGAGACTTTAGGAGGTGGTAGGAGACTGGGAAGATAAGGCACGGGAGATTTGTTTTTGTACAAGGATGGGAGGATAATTATGGTCAGTGAAGGCTTGAGTGAGACGCTTGGTATATTTAAAGGACTGCTTGTCACTGCAAATGCGATGACCACGGGTGGCTAGGCTGTACGGAAGAGACTTCTTGGTATGGAATGGGTGGCAGCTGTCGAAATGGAGGTATTGCTGGTGGCTAGTAGGTTTGATATGATGGAGGTACTGATGTAGCCATCTCTGAGGTGGAGGTCAACATCTAGGAAGGTGGCTTGTTGGGTTGAGTAGGACGAGGTGAAGCAAATGGGGGAGAAGTTATTGAGGTTCTGGAGGAATGTAAATAAGGTGTCCTCTACTTCAATCCAGATAGCAAAGATGTGATCAATGAATCTGAACCAGGTGAGGGGTTTAGGATTCTGGGTTGTTAAGAAGGATTCCTCTAGATGGCCCATGAATAGGTTAGCATAGAATGGTACCATGTGGGTGCCCATAGCTTTACCGTAAATTTGTTACATTCCATCCTGGATTTCCCATTGTCTTATTTTGTAAACATTTATTGGATATTCTTGTTTTATGATATGACCCACATCCTAGAGGATCTCTTTACTATGGATCGATTGAAATGAAAAGTACATGTAATCTGATCTTAAAACGGAGTGCAAATTACGCAGACTATATTGATCCATTGTTTTATAATAAGAGCACTTAGCAACTTTCAGGAACCTTTAAGCATAATTTCAAACTTTTTCCAAAGTTTTTCTTGCTTATATGTTTATTGTCAAATATTTAACACATTAACAATATTATGAAAGTGATAGTTGCTACTCACCATATAGCAGAGGTGCTGAATCACAGATAGGCACAACAAAAAGACTGTCACAAAAGAAGCTTTCGCCCAATAAGGCCTTTGTCAAACACACACACACACACACACACACGACCACATTCTGTGGCAGCTGGAGCCAATGATTTGTAAAGCAATCAAGGGAAAGGCAGATTGCCACTTACCATAAAGAGGACACATCAAGTTGCAGACAGGCACAATTAAAAGACACTTACATGAAGCATTCAGCCACAGCCTTCGTTAGTAAAAGAGAGGCAGACACCATTCACACACACAAGCAAGCACACCTCACGCACACACAACCGCCAACTCCAGCATCTCTGGCCTGAGATGCCAGAGTTGGCTGTCCTGTGTGTGTGTGAGGTGTGCTTGCTTGTGTGTGTGTGTGAATGGCGCGTGTGTATATCTTTCACTGAGGAAAACTGTGGCCGAAACGTACAATGTGCCTATCTGCAACTTAGTGTGTCCTCTTTATGGTAAGTACCGATCTATCCTATCCTACACTGTTGATATTCCTACCTCGAATTTCCATTGTTTGTAAAGTAATCAGATATTTATACATGGGACTTTGATTCTTCAAATAATCAGTGTTTTATTGTCAAAAATAAAGTGCCATATTACCAATATAACAAGACTACCATTTAATCTTGTGACAGTTTCAATTTATGAATAAGATACACATGTTACTCTCCAGCAAGTGGTTTGATTAACACATCAACAGTTGTTTCCTTTGACTGAAAGTACATAACAACAATCTTACTGGTACTTCTTTTCAAACATTGTCTAATACAATGTGTTTAGCCCAGATTTGTTTAAATCTACACTGCAACAAAGAATTTTGTGACAGTCTAATAGAACTCTGGTTGTCATGAAAAATGACTATAGCATGTTGATACTTATATTTAACAATTCTCCTGTCAGTGATCTCAAATACATTCTCTTTGGTTGCAGAGTTTAAAGATGCATATTCAGTTTCAAGTAGTTGATGTGGCAATATCCTGCAGTTTCTTGTTCTCCCGTGAAACTATATTTTCCTAATCACAAAAGCACTCCCCTACTGCATCAACCAGTAGTTAAACCATATACAAAATTTGATTCAGCAAAATCAATTACATGCAGACATTAAAACTCCTTTTTTAAACACAATGCCATACTTCACTATCCTGCCGAATAATGAAGGACTCCTTTTGCTGCCCTCCGATGCACACTAGTAGACTTACAACTATATTGGCTTAAAACACTTTCTGCATAAGATATGTAAACTCTTGTATAAGCACTGATATACAGCAAACTTTCCACACATTACTTATATGGCACTTGAACCTTATCACCCTGCACATCCCAAACTGTTGCCCAGCCTCTATTACTGTTCCTATGGCAGTTCAGTCAATATATTAATGTGTTTTAGCACATCCACAGTATAACCCTCCTGACCAAGTTTTAAATTACCTTCCTCCCAGTTTCTAGTTGTACACATGCCTAGACAGGACTTGGCTTTCACTAGATCTTTAGCTTCAAAATTCTCAGATAATCCATTTTAATGAATACAAAATCTTCATCAGTATTCACAACATAAGCCAGGTCCAAAAGTACACTTTTACCTTTTCATTCTACTGTAAAAATGATTGTTTTAAACCACAAGTGGCCTCAGATAGATTACTGGCTTTACCTTCATTATCTTTTGATGCAAAAACTCCTGGTCACTTCATGATAATGGTTTCCTCCAAGTCTCCACACAGAGAAGCAGTTTTAATATCAAAATTGGCTTCAGTAGTCGGAGACAGTGGTCAAGTGTGTGGGAGTTGCATTTGTGTGAATATATGTGTGTGTGTGGGGGGGGGGTCTAGTTCAGAAAAAGGCTCTTTGGCCAAAAGGTTATTTGTTTAGCAGTATTTGTTGTGCCTGTCTGTGACTCCACATTTCCTCTATATGGTGAGCAGCAATCTATTGTTATCATAATATTGTCATTGTTTCAGCCTGGATTTTCCATCGTTTCATTTTGCCTTAGCAACAAGACTCTCACAACAGTGTACTGCATCTCTGTATTACTCTCCATATCCACTTATTATCTTTGATACTTTTAGTTTTTGGTGGGTCCACAATTTCCCAAGCAGTATTGCTATGGAAACACTCTATTTACTCATTCATGAGCGTTCTCCAGTCTTCTCTGTTACTTCTTGACATGATGTCCTCCAAGTTCACAGGACCTTCTCCACAACTGGAAAAAATCATGTACCAAATAGGTGACATAAAACAAATACTCCTGGGTCAATGGTTTGACATTCTGACTGGCTGCTCATCTTCTGGAGCATCAGAATCCATTGGTAGCAACTCAATCTCCTCTGTGTCTACCACTGACTGAGCATCTGGGACAACTGGTGTTGTGGTACTGTCTGTCCTGCACTCATTCTTCAGAAAGACATTTGTCCTGCCATTTACAGTTATCTTGGGTTTCAGTGGCTCAATTAGTCTTTACAATTTAGTCATTTTTTATTTTGGTCTGGTATACAAAGAAGGGCTCAACAACTTAACATTTTTAAAGGGTTCAAAGAAAATACTTTACCCTTCCATAACTTCTGTAGAGTCTTACCATAAGCAATCCATGAGGACCACAGCTATTTGTATCAACAATTCTACGGCATGCCTGTGCCCAGTACTGCTTCACTAAACCAGAATCAAATAACATGCACTATACCAGTTCACAAATTGATCTGTCAGGGCACACTAACCTGATGCCCAATCCCATTTTCTCTGAGAAATGAATCAAACTTAAAGTTCACAAAATCAGAGCCATTGTCTAACCTGACAGCTTTGATGTCTGCACTAACTCTATTTTTTCCCCAAGTTTTAATCTCACACACAAAATGTTTCTTGGCAAATTCACTAACTCTTTACTGATTATAAATGCACCATAATAAATGACTAACCAATGACTTGAAGAAATTTTATATCTCCTTTTGAAATTATATTTGATCTTAAGTTCCAAAGATAAGTATATTTTACATTTGGCTACATGTCCCTACAATATCATTAATGAACATCGTACATATGCTGTTATTCTTTCATCCACAGAAGAGAAATTTTCATTATATTGCCATAGATTATTCGGGTCTGTCTCATAAGCAAAAGAATGCTGTAGTCATAACAGCTCCAATTTTGCTACTTAGTGAGCTGAACTCTGATGATGTTCCACCTTCACTGTTAAGTCTGCTTTGGTTTTGGCCTTTCTGACTGTAATTCTCATGATCAGTCACATGTGTTTTTGCAGTTCATAATTTAAACTGAAATATGGTAACAATATGACTGACACATGAAGTAATTAAACCTTACCGAACAGTTTGTACACTACTGGCCATTAAAATTGCTGCACCATGAAGATGACATACTACAGACGCGAAATTTAACCAACAGGAAGAGGATGCTGTGATGCTATTCAGGGCATTCACACAATGTTGGCGCTGGTGGCAACACCTACAATGTGCTGACATTAGGAAAGTGTCCAACCGATTTCTCATACAGAAACAGCAGTTGACCAGCGTTGCCTGGTGAAACGTTGTTCTGATGCCTCGTTTAAGGAGGAGAAATGAGTACCATCACGTTTCCAACTTTGATAAAGGTCAGATGGTAGCATATCGCGGTTTATCATATCATGACATTGCTGCTCGCGTAGGTCGAGATCCATTGACTGTTAGCAGAATATGGAATTGGTGGATTCAGGAGGGTAATACAGAACGGCGTACTGGATCACAACGGCCTCGTACACTAGCAGTCGAGATGACAGGCATCTTATCCACATGGCTGTAATGGCTCGTGCAGCCATGTCTCAATCCCTGAGTCAACAGATGGGGACGTTTGCAAGACAACAACCATCTGCACGAACAGTTCGACGGCATTTGCAGTAGCATGGACTATCAGCTCAGGGACAATGGCTGCGGTTACCCTTGACGCTGCATCACAGACGGGAGTGCCTGCGATGGTGTACTCAATGACGAACCTGGGTGCACGAATGGCAAAACGTCATTTTTTCGGATGAATCCAGGTTCTGTTTACAGCCTCATGATGGTCACATCCGTGTTTGGCGACCTCGCAGTGAATGCACATTGGAAGAGTGTATTTGTCATCGCCATACTGGTGTATCACCCAGCGTGATGGTATGGGGTGTCATTGGTTACACGTCTAGGTCACCTCTTGTTCGCATTGACGGCACTTTGAACAGTGAACATTACATTTCAGATGTGTTATGACTCATGGCTCTATCCTTCATTCGATCCCTGTGAAACCCTACATTTCAGCAGGATAATGTACGGCCGCATGTTGCAGGTCCTGTACGGGCATTTCTGAATACAGAAAATGTTTGACTGCTGCCCTGTCCAGCACATTCTCCAACTTTCTCACCAACTGAAACTGTCCGGTCAATGGTGACCAAGCAACTGGCTCGTCACAATACGCTAGTCACTACGCTTGATGAACTGTAATATCGTGTTGTAGCTACATGGGCAGCTGTACCTGTACACGCCATCCAAGCTCTGTTTGACTCAATGCCCAGGCGTATCAAGGCCGTTATTACGGCCAGAGGTGGTTGTTATGGGTACTGATTTCTCAGGATCTATGCACCCAAAGTGCGTGAAAATGTAATCACATGTCACTTCTAGTAATATATTTGTCCAATGAATACCCGTTTATCATCTGCATCTCTTCTTGGTGTAGTAATTTTAATGGCCAGTAGTGTATTCAAATATGACATAAATGTAAGGTTTCCAAAATATCTTTGACTACTTCATCTTTTTGTTTTGGCCATCTGGGGACCACACTAATTCATGTAAGCTTCTAATTCATGTAAGTATTTTTCTTCTGGTATGCTTTCTTGTCCAATATTCTTTCATTTCTCATATGTTGAAACCTTCACTCTTCTGCTAATGATGTTTTTGTGTAGCATCTAATTTTGTTCTGCAAACCTACGGCAAACTCTTTTTTTGAAAGTTACCATTTATGAATGTGTGTGTTTTCTGCATATAGCGACTGACCATGCAGAGAAAACTTCAACTCATTATGATCAGACTCTTTTATTAAGATTCATGAAATTGCACACTTGAAAAACAATACAAAATTCACAACATGAACATCATAACCTCAGTCCATAAGAACAATCCAAAGAACAACTAGTCCCTACCAAAGGCCATTTACTCTGCACTTCGCAGGTGGTAGATACTGGTGGTTGATGGTCACCACAGAGGCCTCCCCCCCCCCCCCCTTTCCTTTCCCGCCTCCAGGAGTGCAGAGCACTGTGGGAAGGACGTGGGCATCTTCTTGTGTAGCGGTGTTGTGGGATGCCCACTGGTTGATAGAGGAGTGTGCGAGGAGTCCATGCTGTCTGTGCAGGATGGACTAGCGCTGAAATAGTCCGCGTAGGAGGCATGCACTGGTTGACCTGCATGCGTGAACTGAACTGGCACGGAAGATCTTGGTGTTACAGTACAGGCATAGAGGGGGATGCAAATCTCGAACATCTCATCGGTGCTGAATGTTGCTGTTACGCCAGCAGTAACCACCCTATTTGGGATAGGGACTGTGCACAGGATGGTGATATGTGACGTGGGTGTGGACTCGCACAAGTGTCCCCTATGTGGAGGACTAAGATGGATCCCTCGTGGAGCTGCGAGGAAAGCTCATCACGTGGGCACTCAGAGGCGTTGATTGAGATGCAAATTTTGTTGGCAGTGGACATAGGGGGCACCATGGGGGTGGTGGGGAAAAATAATGTAGTTCAGGAGAAACACTCTGTGGGGGTGTTGGATGCCAACACTTGCGATGGGGTAATGTCACACTCAACATGTGGTTGGGCCTGAGGTTGTGGATTGTCACACGTAGTGCCTGAGTGAAATGAGGGTAGAGTATCATCACATGCAACAACTGAGCTTCCCACAGATGTACACTCTGTGCACATATGATCATGGTGGGGTGCAGGGGAGTGGGCAGTCTGTGTGAGGTCGGGGTCATCATCTGATGGAGGAAAACTCGACTCAAGAGGGTGTGGCCCAGATTTATTGATCATCCGGGCCGGTTTCACACATTCAAGGGAAACTGTCTGCCAACAGCCACTGATGAGAATGTCCATAGTATTGCCCATGTGAGCCACTACTCGATGGGGGCCAGGGTAAGGCGCCTGTAATGCGAGTTTGATTGTGTCATCCAGTAACATAATGAACTCGCAAGAGCCCAGTGCTGAATGCAGAAAGACCCAAGGACGGGTGTGTGGTCATGGAGGGGGTGTGTGGATCGCGACTATGTGTGTCTGGACATGCTCAACTAGAGCAGGGAGGTCAGACAGATTGATGACTGCTTCATCATTGACAAACTCTGTGGGGAGAACTAGGGTCTCACCATACAGGAGCTCTGCAAGTTAAGCCTGGAGGTCTGTCTTGTAAGCCATGTGTATTCCTAACGTAACCCAGGGATGGGCGTCGGACCACTCACCACTGTGGCACATGAGGGCCGCTTTCAGAGTCCTGTGCCACCGCCCGACCAGTCAGTTGCTCTGTGGATGGTAAACCGTAGTGTGGAATCTATCCACCCCACAGAGTACGCAGAGTTTGTAAAACAGTAAGGGATTCAAACCGCTTTCCCTAGTCGGTGGTGATGGATGTAGGGCAGCCAAATTGAGCTATCCAGGAGGATATGAATGCGCGTGCTACGGAATCCGCTGTGATCCTGCAGGGGTATCACCTTGTAATCGATTCATGTTGAATGTTACTTAAATTGTTTCTTGAGCCTGGTCCATTGATGAATGAATGCGAAATTTTCATGCTTCACAAAATTTATTCACATTAATTGACATACAAGCTGCACACTCGTCATGTAAACAAAACACAGACTGACTTCACTGATCTCTTTGACTTCCAAAAGTAACTTCAAAATTGACTCCTCGCAGCGTCGCTGCATATAGAATTTTAACAATAACTTTCAAAATAAAGCATTATTAATTTTGTACAATTTTGATGTTACAATTAATATTTACAAAATGTAAAAAAACTGACGTTACAGCCGAATAAGGTATAAAATACAATATTCAATGACAATCTTTTATAGTAATATCTTTAGTTTTCCATAAGAAAATCATTCTGAACTTTAGTTACAATAATGTCTCTCATATTATTTTAGTCACGTAATTAATTAGTTTGGATTTGGTTACTGTTACTAATATTCAATGGTGGAACAGAGCTTGTGCTTTATCCGATTACATACATAAAATGCACAAATAAGGCCTCAAATTCTGGAAATTGGAAAACTGTGAGATGTAAACAATTGGAGAGTTAATTAGAAATGTAATTACAAAGAATATTAATTACAGAGGAAGACATAAAAATAAATAACAAATGAAAATACATCGCTTGGTAATAACTTTTAAGCTGTTTCTCAAGATAGTGAGGTCTTCTGTTACTGGATTTTTAGATTACCATTTTGTCAATTAGAAGCATTGATTTTTCGTGCTAACATCTCTGCAGTCTCTAGTTATTTATTTCTAAGGACTTATTACTTCAATTCCTTGATTAGTTACTTAATTTAGTATATGTATGTAATTTTATCAATGACAACAATCCACTGATAATTATGACAATGCACGATCTTCCAGAACATTCCATATGCTTTCACAATGAATATCAAGTTTTTTTATCAAATAGGACAGAATGATATATGCAAAGACACACATACAAGGCCTTAGGAAGCACTGACTTGTCCGATAGTTATCTGGATGCATATTTAAAAAAAAAAGGTAGCATCAGACATTTCATATGAATCCTGGGGGAGGTTGTACCATTATAGCCTCCACTCAATGTATAATGCGTTTGATGACAGACAGGATTGACCTGAAACCATCAGACACGGGTAACAATCCTACTAGGTCCAGATGCACTTGTCGGAAGTGGCCTTTCGGGATGTTGAATTTACCTAGATGTCACCACGTGCTAACGCTGATTTAAGTCTTCAAAAGCCTCACCATGTTGTCAGACCACTGTACCAGGCGATTACGCAAGGTTTGTTTTCTGGCCAATGCGTCAGTCAAAGGGGCTTGAATTGCTGCTGCCATTGGCAGGTTACGACGGTAGAAATTGATTGTTCCTAAAAACTGGCGTAATTCAAGAAACAACACTGGGAGAGGTAGATCCTGAATGCAGTCAACCCACTCCTGGGGGGGGGGGGGGGTGTATATCTTCTGAGGAGATGGTGTACCCCAGAAAAGTGACAGAGGTGCATCGAAGTTGTGACTTTTTACTGATCTCGACTCTGTTACGGGTCAATAAGTCCTGTATTGTGGCCTGGTGGAGTTCGTGTTCTCTGTCAGAGGAGGAAAAATGAATATGTCATTGAGGTATGTGTAACAATATGTGCAGTTAAACAGAAGTAAGTTAATAAAACATTGCCAAGTTTGGGCCGCATTTTTGAGACCATAAGGTATGTAACAAAATTTGTAGAGGCTGAAAGGTGTGATCAGTGCTGTCTTTGGTATGTCACTCTGTTCCATGGGTATCTGTAAATATGCCTTGTGGCAGTCCAAGACACTGAAGATGCGTCCTCCGCTCAGTACTTGTGCAAAATCTTGTATATGAGGTATCGGATAATTGTCTAGTACGGTCCGTGTGTTGAGGCAGCAATAGTCGCTGCAGAGGTGGGAACTAAATATATGAGCAAAGACCAGTTACTGTCTAACAGATGAACAACACCTGCCCACTGAAGTTCCTCCGCTGCAGCCTTAGCAAGGTGTAGTTTATGTGGCGGCAGTCGGCACGCTTTATGACACACTGGTGGCCCATCTGTTGTGACAATTTTGTGTGTTGTGCCATTCGAGATAGTGTTCCACTGGGCTGGCAGACTCATTCGTGGGCCGTCGTGAAGGGGAATCGGTAGCATACAATAGTCTCTATCCTTATGTACTGGGTAAGCTGTCCGTGTCGGTAGTGACAAAGTTCCACGAGGTGCATCTCTGGTGTCGGGCGGCGGCGCCAAAGTTCCGTGCAGTGCATCACCGGTGTCGGTGGGTGATGGTGTTGACAGGTATTGTACGAAGCATCATGCCTCGGCAAGGACTTGCGTACCCGACGATAAGCCTTGGTTCAGTTCGGCATTGCGAGCATGGAGATCTTCAACTGCAGAGTGCTCGGAATGAAGCTGGATGATGGAAATTGCAAGGCTGTCCACCAGTGAGGAGCACTCAATGAGAGCTGTGTTGAAATTGACGGGAAGCTGAGGGGGATGGGGAGCCGAGTGGGTGACTGAACACACAATATGAGTGGACAAGGCGTGGTGCAATAATGAGGCTGACTGGAAGTCTGGAGACAGTCCAATGTGAAAAAGGAAGTCAATGTCTAATATTGGGTCTTCTACATCAGCCACACAGAAGGAACAAGTGAACTGTTTGCCAGGTATAAGTTCAATAGGTAACTTAGCCAAACCATCAACACGAAATGGCAATTTATTTGATGCTCGAAGGAACAGTTTGGCTTGTGCCGTGTCCTTTACAATAAATGTAGGGGGTATGACACTAATGTCTGCTCCAGTGTTGAAGAGAAAATACCAGCGTGAACCTAAATCCAAGGCACACAGACGTCCTCGTGGGGTGGGGCATCTGACGGAATGCAACATCCGTGGGCGCCCTTCCGTGTATTCGTGAGCCGTGGCACCTACTGCGGCTTGCATGTGGCATTTGGGAATGCACAGGGCAGGCAGCAGTTGCGAGTGGCATCCCTGTAAGTGGAGTGGAATCAGCATATGCATGAGTCAGTTGTACGCGTCTTGCCAGCCAAAGCGACAGGTGAGGGCAAGGCAGGGCAGGCAGGCGCTAGCATGGTTGCGGTTGGGACTGGCTGGTGCCAGCCCACTGACAATTCCAGGTCTTGGCCACTAGATGGCTGCTGTTCTGTGTGCTGTCTGTGATACACATGCCTTCGGCCTCTATCTCCCGAGGTGGAAGTATAGTCACAGGATTACCAACCTCGGCAGTATTCGGCACTGTGCTACACTGCGGGAGGTGGCAGTGCCGAATAATTGCATATGCATGGTCTGCTGGCCGTAGTTTATCCTCGAGTGATGCTGTGGTATGTGGAAGCAAATGTAATTGTAATTCTTGCGGCAGATTCACAATGCCCAGAGCACTAAGTTCGGCAAGATCTCGGTAGCGACCTGCACATGCAAGTGTCGCCACAGCTGTAAGGGGGTTCTGCTGACTAAAGTCTCATCATAAATAATGTTGTGAATAGTATCAGCTGGCAGATGAGAAAAGCGTTGAATGAGTAGTGCACGGGCAGAAGTATATTTGTTGCTCTTGGGTGGGTTCAGCAACAAGTCACTCATGATATCAGGGTGGTCATGGAGGTGGTTCACTAAACACACAAAATGAGTGCTGTCATCTGCAATGCCATGTATGTGCAACATGTTGTCTACCAAGGTAAACCACATCACTGGGTTGTCCGGTTGTAATGGTGGCAGCTTTGGAAAATGACTGGGTCCAGTGCTTGGAGGGGTGTAGGTATCATATGGGGATTCTGCATGGTGTTCACTGGTGCGAACTGTGCCTCATTGACGGTCGTTGTGGTGCATTGCATGTCTGGTAGCTGTGAAGGCGAGACGTGATATCCAGTTCTTGTAGGCAGGAAATCTGTATGGCCACACAATGAGCACGGTGTGGCAGGCACTGAGGGATTAACAGCCAATGCAGAGGAAATCTCGAGCAGAGGTGCAAAATCATGATTGAGAGCACCGAGTGACAGGGCAGAACCACAGCAGATGCATTGACCAAGGTGTACTCGGGGCTCCAAGATGAATAGGCGTATACATGGTCCAGCATGGTTGACGTGAGTGTCCCTTCAACTGGTGCAGAGGGGGGGGCATCACTAAATGGTGGACCGCTCTGAGGAGGGGGCGGCCATGCATGTGGTCCCAGAAACTGGACAGCCCCGTAGAAGGCGTCTGCACTGATGTGTACAGCACCCGGTGTGGTGTGCCGGTGGAGGTTATGGTCGACTGGCCAGTTGAAGCAAACATCAGAGACACGAACACTCCTGGTGTATTTGTAGCACACAGGTAAAGTGTTGCACTTCACAGTCGATTGTCTATCCTGCAGTTGCAGCGTCCTGCACTACTGGAAAAACTGGAGATTGTGACATTGTCTACTGGTGCGAAACCAGTGATATACAGTGAGCGACTGCAATGTATTTTCATGACTGGGGGTCACCAATGTCAATTTTCTCGGTATAGCAACTGACCATGCACAGAAAATTCTAACTTATTATGATCAGACACTTTTTTTAAAGTTTGTATAATTGCACAAAACGCAAGAAAAACAATACAGAAAATCACAACATGAACATCATAACCCAAGTCCACAAGAACAATACAAAGAACAGCGAGTCCCCAAAGACCATTTACTTTGCGCTTCACAGGTGACAGTTACTGGCGGTCGATGGTCACCACAAATGTAAAGTTTGTTGTTCAATCACCTGCCATTCACATTATTACTGTAGCACTGAACTATCTTGTGTACATAAAAAACACGAAGCTGTACTATTGTACAGGTTCCACATTAGACTACAGGTCCAACTACACTCCTGGAAATTGAAATAAGAACACCGTGAATTCATTGTCCCACGAAGGGGAAACTTTATTGACACATTCCTGGGGTCAGATACATCACATGATCACACTGACAGAACCACAGGCACATAGACACAGGCAACAGAGCATGCACAATGTCGGCACTAGTACAGTGTATATCCACCTTTCGCAGCAATGCAGGCTGCTATTCTCCCATGGAGACGATCGTAGAGATGCTGGATGTAGTCCTGTGGAACGGCTTGCCATGCCATTTCCACCTGGCGCCTCAGTTGGACCAGCGTTCGTGCTGGACGTGCAGACCGCGTGAGACGACGCTTCATCCAGTCCCAAACATGCTCAATGGGGGACAGATCCGGAGATCTTGCTGGCCAGGGTAGTTGACTTACACCTTCTAGAGCACGTTGGGTGGCACGGGATACATGCGGACGTGCATTGTCCTGTTGGAACAGCAAGTTCCCTTGCCGGTCTAGGAATGGTAGAACGATGGGTTCGATGACGGTTTGGATGTACCGTGCACTATTCAGTGTCCCCTCGACGATCACCAGTGGCGTACGGCCAGTGTAGGAGATCGCTCCCCACACCATGATGCCGGGTGTTGGCCCTGTGTGCCTCGGTCGTATGCAGTCCTGATTGTGGCGCTCACCTGCACGGCGCCAAACACGCATACGACCATCATTGGCACCAAGGCAGAAGCGACTCTCATCGCTGAAGACGACACGTCTCCATTCGTCCCTCCATTCACGCCTGTCGCGACACCACTGGAGGCGGGCTGCACGATGTTGGGGCGTGAGCGGAAGACGGCCTAACGGTGTGCGGGACCGTAGCCCAGCTTCATGGAGACGGTTGCGAATGGTCCTCGCCAGGAGCAACAGTGTCCCTAATTTGCTGGGAAGTGGCGGTGCGGTCCCCTATGGCACTGTGTAGGATCCTACGGTCTTGGCGTGCATCCGTGCGTCGCTGCGGTCCGGTCCCAGGTCGACGGGCACGTGCACCTTCCGCCGACCACTGGCGACAACATCGATGTACTGTGGAGACCTCACGCCCCACGTGTTGAGCAATTCGGCGGTACGTCCACCCGGCCTCCCGCATGCCCACTATACGCCCTCGGCCAAAGTCCGTCAACTGCACATACGGTTCACGTCCACACTGTCGCGGCATGCTACCAGTGTTAAAGACTGTGATGGAGCTCCGTATGCCACGGTAAACTGGCTGACACTGACGGCGGCGGTGCACAAATGCTGCACAGCTAGCGCCATTCGACGGCCAACACCGCGGTTCCTGGTGTGTCCGCTGTGCCGTGCGTGTGATCATTGCTTGTACAGCCCTCTCGCAGTGTCCGGAGCAAGTATGGTGGGTCTGACACACCGGTGTCAATGTGTTCTTTTTTCCATTTCCAGGAGTGTATAACTGGCCAGGTAAGCCACCTCTTAAATCAGAAGACGATAAGAGTGTACAATTGTATTGCTATTTGGAAATTATTAGCTGATATGCACATTATTTTCCAGCATGAGCAACACTAAATCATTAGTAAAAATGAATGGTGGTAGACTAACTGTTTACACTGCCAGTAACATTTTATTTAATTATCTTTAAAACATAATAGTAATGGGAAATGGAGTCTTGTTTCGTGTATAAGGTGATGTAAATCCCACTTAACTGTCCTCTTCTTAACTGTCAAGTTCCTTAGCAACCAGATTGCATAAACTTTCTGGTAACCCAACACATTACGGAGCACGTGATTGGCCTGAGTACAGCCAATATGCAATGTGGACACCACATCTGACACTGTTATGTGCCTGTTTGTTGATATCATACCCTGCACACAACAATGTTGTTTTTATTCGTGGTTGTGGAGCGATAGCCACTTCGACCTTCACTCTCCACACTCCATGATCCTTCTCTGGACATACAATACCAAGGATCAACCATTTGACAAGAGATGGCTTCTTCACTGTACACAGGCTGTAGGCATTCATGGATGACAGACACACTAGTACTGTGTGCCTATTCATTCCAGACAACTGCATGCACTTCAATTGGCGACCATGTTGTCAGTAATTGTCCATCTTCCATCATGATGTGTACTCGAATAACCTCAGGTCTGCTGCTTCTATATACTCTCCGGAACTCTGTGCATGCATCACTCCTTCTTTGCTGATGCCCCTTCCATTGTTCAAGCAACAATTGGTGTGGATTCATATGGTATCTGTTCGTGTCACCTGGAATACTATCTTCTCTTTCAAAAACAATGAAGAAACTTACTTTAGGAACGTCCTTCATTGTAACTCGTGCCATAATTTGTTAATTCTTTTATGCAAGTCTGTGTACAGCAACTACATGAGCAACATCTATGTTACAGAATCCGCAAGTTGCAATCATATCTACCAAAGTCCATGTCAGCAAGCTCACGATTAACTTGCATATGAGTGTTTGCACTAAGAACCTACTCACTTAACATTTCTTTGTCAAAGTATGCATAAAAGTGAATCCTATGTTCAATGTGTTTGTGATCACTATAAAAAATGTACACAAATGGTTGTGTGTATGTTGTATGTTAACCGGGGGCCTAGAAACGGTGGAGAGGCTCTGTCCCCTCCGCAGCCGCAGTGGTCCACAACCCCACGATGACTACCGCAGTCCACTTCACCCCTCCGCCGCCACACACCGAACCCAGGGTTATTGTGTGGTTCGGCCCCCAGTGGACCCCCCCGCCCCCCCCCCCCCTCCCCCCGTCCTCCCATGGAATGTCTCACACCAGACGAGTGTAACCCCTATGTTTGCATGGTATAGTAATGGTGGTGTACGCATACATGGAGAACTTGTTTGTGCAGCAATTGCCGACATAGTGTAGCTGAGGCGGAATAAGGGGAACCAGCCCGCATTCGCCGAGGCAGATGTGAAACTGCCTAAAAACCATCCACAGACTTGCCAGCTCACTGTACCTCGACACAACTCCACCGGGCGGATTCGTGCCGGGGACCAGGCACTCGTTTCCACTCCAGAAAGCCGTGCATTAGACCATTCGGCTAACTGGGCGGCCACACAAAAGGTTACTTCCTAATGAACTGGGTTTTGTGGAAGTTTAATGTATTTGTGGAGAAAACTTTTAAGTGTGTTAAAGACCTTGACAAAATATGTTGCCACTGACCACAGCATATGGGCTAGCATGGTGTTTGTGAAATATAAACACAAATGTAATGAAAACTGGTCACCTCTCGAAATGAAAATGATTTACTTGAATAAATCTGAAATTGTGAAAATTTCAACTACTGTTTGCTGTATACATCATCAAACTGTATGACTATTAACAAAAGAAATTTTGGATTATGAGATTTCAATTATGCATGCATCACTGAGGAATTTTAGTTTATCATGAGGTTAGTACCATTACAAGTGGTGCCTCAGTCTTTGGATCACATTACAGGAGAGGCACTGTGAACAAGAACTCAGGAATAACAGATTTAAGAATAAGTGTTAGTGAACAATTTGTGTATGAAATGGATTGTAAATGAGAGATGTGCCAGTGTTAAAGTTGAAAGTGGCATCAGACTACATTGGCAGTAGAAGCAATGCAAAATTGTGAGGAAGTGGCTGCAAATTGTGATAAAAACTGTGAACTGTAGCCTGGCAAAATAAAGTTAACTCAAGCAAAATTTAGACACCTAGCGAATGAACTATCTGAAAGAAGTGCTGAATGGCCTAAGAGTCAATGGGAAATTAGAAAGCAGCCATCACTTTTGAAGAGGGATCAACCAATAAGAGAATGAGGTATTCAATGTGATATTCAATGGATTGTAGCTGATAAGAGGACTGGCTAGATATCAACACACAGATTTAGAGGGCCAGATGAATACATCAGCACCAGCATTAGCAGCAGCTGACTTGGAAGAAAAGTAAGGTAAAGTGTTTCCATTTATTATGTGCCGTACACTACTCCCCCCCCCCCCCCCCCCCCAAATAAGTGACAAGGCAGTAAAAAACAGTGTACTCAAATTGATGGGCATGGGGTAGAAGTTAGCAGAGGAAAATTAATACTTACAAGTGAACCTTGCAAGATAGTAGATTTAAATCAGAGTTAGAGTATGCCTTTTTTGATGATAAGATTGACAGTCAGTTTATTAACAAAATATCACGAATACTTACTGAGTATTCTGGTATTAAGTCTGGGGAGAATATTCTCGAAATAAGGGAAGAAGTTAGTATTAATTGTGAGTTGTCCAAAAAAATTAAAGGGGCACAGAAAATTAAGGATTTTGTGTCATTATTGGTACAGTTTATGAAGCAACAAGAAAAAGTTTTTGGTAACCAGGGAAAATGTGCAGCAAAAGTTACATTGGGAGCTTAGACTCATAGTTGAATTTGAAATTAGATCAAACTAACAGTGAGGTTAAAAAAGAATTTAAGAGCAAAATTACTATCTTAAAATTAGATTTGGACAAAAAGATAGACTTAATTAAAATTTGTTTAATATATAAGTTAGGAGAAGTGACAACAACTTGGAATCACAATTAAACAGTTTTGCTAATAATATGGTACATGAGGAAAAATGAACTGAAAACCATTATAAAAAGCCGAATTTGTTGATTCCTGTCAGGCTAATACAGAAGCAGTCTCTGAATCCTGGTCTAATGATGATAAGGAAGCAGTTTCCAACACAAAGTATTGATGTATTTAATAACACTGAAACAGAGTGTATCTTGTTAATAAATGAGACAGTGGGCAAAGTTGATGATGTAGTGATAGGTTAGCAGGTTAAAGAAGACTGTAAAGCTTTCGTAATTAATAGTAAGGTAAATGAAATGCAGTTAATTAAGACTGATTAAACAATATTGGAATCAAATGTAAGCAGGTAAGGAAAGAAAAGTTTGGAAAGAAAATATTAACAATGTAAATAAGACTGTCATTAAATTACCAATAATAGGTATGTCCAAAATTTTTGAAGTTGACAATGAAATAACAGTGTGCAGAAAGTGATTGTCGATGTAAGTGGAATGTTCAGAATGAGAGAATTATGACTGTAAAAGTGGAATGTTCAGAGAATCTGATTCTTATTTTGTTGTCACTGCAAATAACATGAATGATGAAAGCAGAATAGCATCCAGTGCTGTAAAACTTGATGGAAGAGCAGGTGGTCAGGTGAATGTTGATCAAATGAACAGGTAGGAGGTTTACTGAACTTTAGTGAACACATTACTTGGCAAGTAGTGTCTCCCCAGCTGGGTGATTCCATATTTCATTTCTTGGGTCTGTCCTATCAATAGATCATAAGGAAAAAAGTAATCATCATCTACTATATCCAGTTCTTATGTACTTCAAAGCTCTGTTTCAGTAACTGAATTTTTGATGTGTGGTATTACAAAAGAACATAGAAGCCAAAGAATATTTCAATATTATGTCATTTTAACAGTGTGGAAAAGGTATTTTTTGTCTTTAGATTTCAGTTCATAAAATAATATAAATTCTGAGGCAAGAAGAATCATGAGAGTATACAATATTGTCAGGAAATGTTATTTAAAAAGATAAAAAGCAAACTGTAAGTATGAAAATGCCCTAGAAATTTGTGCAACAGCAGTAGAAGAAATTTTTCTTATAATAAATTTGGTGCTATTTGTTGTCAGTATGTAAAAATATTGCTAAAGTAATTCATCCAGTTTAAAGCAAAATTAAGTTCCATCGCTCATTTGAAAGTGTGTTTTCAATAGAACTGTGCCATCTTATATTCCTTCAGGTGACACTAAAGGAAGTTAAAATAAAATAATGTTGCCAACAATAATGTTTGGTGAGAAGAATTTGTTATGTTATAGCTCTTCAGGCTGGAACAAAGATAGATGTGTTGCCGCAAGTAAAGTCATGCTGAAACTAAATTATATTTTGTCTGCTGTGAGGAAAAGTAAAATTTTGTTAGTAATATTGTTGTTTGTGTAAAATTTTATTTTTTACAGTAATTTTTGTAAGGAAAGTAAAACAGGGATTTTGGTGTTTAACAAATGGAATACTGGGGTATATGTAGCGATCAAAAAAATTAAAGAACTAGTAATGATGTAATGCAGAAAAGAAGTATAATGAAGTATTTGTAATGATGAATATGAAGGGTATTATATGATGCAGGGACCCTGGTTTTGTAGCAGTTTAAATTTGTGAATGCACATCTTCAGTTAACAAGGTTGCCAGAAAAAGCTGTAGAGATAACAGACATTATTTAGTAGCAAGCTGTGATTAGATGGAGAATATAGTTTTGCTGTATTGAAATATCTAAGAAATTTGAGGCAACCTCTTGAAAGCATATACAAAAGTGTGGCACTGTAATTGAAAGTGCTTTCCTGTACAAGATGTCTCCCGGCCCCATATGCAAGAAGTTTTTATTATTTGAATTTTACACGGAGGTCAGGCTCTTAATCATTTATTTTTCAGCTGTCCAGCAACACTCAACTGGTTCACTCTAAAATAGGTTGTCATCAGCAAAGCAGCTCGCCAACCAAATCAGCCACATGATCACTTGACTTGTGAGACTGAGGGAACTTGCAGTCATGGCCAAAAAACATCTCTCTCTTCTGCTCTGAGCTGCCACCTAGAGCAGATGCTTAATATATTAGTCTTGTTTATCTTTGCATTTCCATTCTCCTCTGAGCTAGGTGCAGGGCTACTGGAGCCACCTTCTTTTGTCCCCCTAGCAATCCTCACTACACAATCCTCACCATACAATCCTCATGAAAAAATAAACCAATATGGTTTCTTTTTCTGAATATGACTACTGTATATTATTTACAAGCCCACATCACTTTCCAATCCTGATTACTCTCCCAAGTGGCTGAAAAAACTGGCATCAGAATTGGGGTGCTGAATTCACCCTGTTTTTCAGCTTTAAGATGCTGCATATAAATTACTGAGCTATGAGTGAATGCTTGAAACCATTTGCTGGGTCCATCTAGCACTGTGCTGTGATGCAACGAATGTGCACTTTGTTCAGAAGGTACATGCAACCACTGCATTCTACCCAGCACAGCCATCTCTGCTGCCACCTCTGTCGCTACTGCTGCAGAAGTGTGAGGCCGTCAGTCCACACTCACTGCCTCTGCAGCCTTTGCACAAGACAGCATTGCAGGTACTATGATCCAGCACCACCCCAATGCTAGGTGCCACTGCTGCTGTGTTGATGCTTGATACCACCATATTATTCATTGACCAACAGATGTTAGTTGCAAGCTTCGTTTTTAAGGAGAAGACAACACAGGCACTGATTCTGCAAGAGATGTTGCTGAGAGCTGCCACCAAACTTTTGTTTTGTGTGATGTAGATGCCTTAATAAGGCACTAGTAAATGTGATGCCTCAATGAAGCAAGCCTCACTTCCCCATTTCTGAGATTTCCATAGGCTGTTCCAGACTGGTCTGTAATTGATGTTGGAATGGATCTACTGGTTCCCACCTTCTAAGATAACCCAGACAAAAACTCCATTGTTGTCATATTATATGGATAACTTACACTCAGATTGGGTTTGTCTATTGCCTTATGCGACTTCGTCATACAATACAAGATTACATAAAACAACATGGGTGAGTCCCTTTGAGGTTTTTTACAGTTGTAAATGCATCTCCCTTTCAAGATAAAGAGAATTGAAGTACCTGGCTGAAAGATTAAAATTCATTTGGAAGAGACCCGCAGAACAATGGAGCTGTGACAGTAGCAAAAGCTCCATAGATGAAAAAATGCTAGGATGCCACTACACCAAGCAAGAGATTGTGTGATCATATGACAAACTACAGTGAAACTAGGCAGAACTAAGACATTTATGCACCCCTGGGTGAATAATTTAAGATACAGCATTTAATGTCACCAGTCAATGTTGAATTACAGCTCCCAGATGAAAAGACTTTCATTCATTTTGATCACATAACCAAATATAAAGGTAGTAATATACCATCTCCTATAATGGATGCAGCTAAACTTAAAAAGATTATTTTGCACAAAAGCCAGTACCCAGTAGAACTGTTACACAGCAACCGATGAGGTCCTGTCACTATAACTTACATTCCACCCTCAAGTGCAATATCTGGTTTAGGCATTAAGAACTTATTGCATATCCACTACTTTGTTAATTATATGATGGTGTATATATGTTAAAAAAACATCTATTACACCTTGGGTAGAGATAAGTAGTGGCTATAAATACTATTTTGTAATTTTACGTATCTTGCCTGGTTCTGGTGTCTGGGGTTTTCTTCTAATAACATTCCAGGTCTTATCAATTATATTCACATTTATTTGTCATTTCAAAGTCTTTGATACAGCCAATTTGATACATATTCTCTTTGATAATACAACAGCTGACAGAGAGAACTTTCCCGAACAAAAGCGATCACACAAGTACCAACTGACAGACTAAAACAGACAGACTCACAGCACTGAACTGAACTGAACTGAACTGGTGCTGCATGGCAGCGTTCCCCATTTATACTTCACAAACAATGAGTATTTTTGATATTCATTAGTACAGTATCATGAAATTAATAGTTACAATTAAAATTTACAAATATACAAAAGGTTAACAATGAGAGTATGTACAAAATAAAATATCATTTTGTTACGTAAAACTTCAGGTTAGAAATTGTACAATTTAATCTTTAAAAGTAAATATGAGTTATTTACAATAATGCATTTTGTTAATTTAAAAAATACAAATTAATTACCGCACAGAAAATGTTCCTAACATTTGCGTTAGATATGCACAAGCTGTTTGATTTTTCTACAACAGTAAAATTTCGATATATGCGTCCAAACGTAAGTAATGTAGTTAATTATGAGTGTTGAGAATTATCAGTTAATTATTTTGGTAATGATATTAGCTCTGGTTTACAAATTTGGGTTTGAAGTTACACATTGCTAGAAATTATGTAAGTTTAGCTTTGGTTCTACCTTTTTTGGATTAAGTTACAATAACTTTTCCAAATAGAATTTTCGAGATCAATTTACAGTTCATTAACGAAAGGAATAACGATAGTAATATTTATGTTTGCTTATTGTTCAATGAACTACGTACTGATTATTATATTTGTGATTAACAATTGATGGTTCATAGTTATTATTATGTTACACATTTACATACTATATAATTGTTAATCGTCATATTTAAATATCAGTCTGCTCAAAATAATATCATTACATCATAAATCACTCTTCCACAGTGTCTTAAATTTAATGTATTTAATAACTGAAATGATCAAATACCAGGCTACACATTTGGGGTATCGACTATTACAGTAAAGCTGGGGGGAAGGGGGGGAGGGGCTGGTATGTTATAAACTGATTTTTTTCTTACACCTTAGGTGGGAGATAGTGTCATTATTTTCTGTCACTCTATTGTTTAATCATATTAATGATCCTGCTATGTGAAAAAGTGAAATGGGAAGACCAAGTAAGGAATGAAGAAGTATTAAGAAGCGTTGGAGAAGAAAGAAACATGCTGAAAGTCATCGGAAAGAGATAACAGAAATGGATTGGACATTGTTTGAGGAGGGGCTGTTTATTAAAGGAAGGAATAGCTGGAATAGTGGAGAGAAAAAGGGGAAGAGGAAAAAGAAGACAAATATTCAGAAATGAAAAGACTGGCTATGGACAGACAAAAGTGGAAGAGGCTTAACACGTGACGAGATCTACCGTAAGGCAGAATACCGTACTAATACTAGTACTAGTACTGGATGGATCTACAATTCAAGGTCACCACATATTTCAAAATTTCAAGAAATCTCTCTTAAATCAAATCTAGATTTTAGTACTATGGTTGGAATACCATCATAACCAGCATTACAAAATTTTTGTTACAGGGGATATTAAGCCATAAATAAGAGAAAAAAATCTGATGTGTTTCCTAAATGTGCTAAGATCAATGACTTTCTATTGCTGAAATGAAAACCTGACTAGGAAGGGAGCAAGCTTTGGCAATTAGCAATGTGTGTATAAATTAAGTACAATATGTCACCATCAAATTAGGAATATCTGAACATTATAGCATATGGCTCAAAATTGAAAACCTGCCTACTGATAATTCCAAGATGTTAACTACATATACATAGTTCTCAAGGAAGGGAACACTGAAAGAATGAAAAATGACTTTAAAGTAATTGAGTATCCAATATCATAACCATTGAGAAAGTTATTAATGTATGCTTCTTCACATTCCTTTCTATCAGGAAACATACATTTGCAGAAGCTGCCATCTTGTTTCTAAAAGATACAAATCTTGCAACAGTCAGAAACCACAACATTCAAAGAATGGTACACACTGCAACGCAATAAAATCAGGATATTTTACTCATGCTGAAGGACATAACTGCTGACAGTTGTGAGAACAAGAAAAACGCTATAAGCTTAAAAAAAAATCATATCTGAAATTAAAGCAGCAAGAATCGTTTTAAATTCGAAAAACAACTGTAAAGCAACTTAGAATGTGGTAAAAAGTGAAATAAGCATGTGAAAGGAGGAAATCACTATCCCAGTTAACTGTAAGATTCTCAATGAGTATTTTGTGAATTCTGAAAGTTTCCTTGTATCACAAAGTGTGGTGATACATATGATGTGGGGGCCTTCCATTTGCAATCACAGAGTAAAACAAACAAAAGATTCACTTGGAGAAGAATTACTGCTACAGATCTTATCTGCTTGGTTAACATGCTGAACAGCTCCAGAACAGAGGATTGTCATGAGCTCAATATGAATGTTCTAAAATGTATAATTGTTGAAATTAAAATGCCAATGCTCTATTTGTTAACAAAATTACTGATGATAGTACTTTCCCTGAATGCTATAAAATTTCAGTTGACGAAACCAACTGCATGGTAAAAATGCTGAAAAACTAACGGGCCTAAATATCTAAAACTGCTGAACACAATGCCGTATGGGATTTTCATGAGCATCTCAGTTCACATAGTAATAAATCTCACATATGCAGTGCTTTAAATCAGTAACATGCTGCCGAAACATTAACACAGTAAGTGCAAGGTGTCCCATAAATTTGAGGTTATGCTTCACGTTATTAACCTGATATTACAGTATAATCATAAAGGAATTTTAATGGCTTACTTTTGTTGATTTTAAATTTTCCCAGGGGATAGCCCACTTCCATATTTCTAACAATTCTTCTTCCTTCAGAAATGAAAAAACTTGCACTTTTGAGCCTGTAACTTAACTGCCTTTACACCTGGTCAAACAACATCTGTACAGCATTTTGTCTCACTAACACACATTAACACTGAGTATCATAGAAATAAAGTTGAAAACTGTATAGGACAGTTACTCTGTGTAGCATTCATGCTTCCTTTTGTTATGACTATTCTTGACATACCCAACATGCTGTTTGCAGGCAGCACACAGGCCTTCTGAATCTAGGTGGTGTTGCCTGTGTTCATATTAAACCTCAACCACTGACAGTACCTGCATTTTGATAGCTGCCATTCTTCTACAAAAAATATCCCTTCCTGGCAATGGCATATCTACAGTGACAAGAACTCCCTTCCACCATAAGCCAAATGTCTCACAAAGGGCTTCACAGACAAGTACTACCCCCCCCCCCCCCCAGACCTAGTCTGTAAACAGGTGTCCCATGCCATACCCCCACACACCCCCAATCCTCCGACTATCCCTAAGAAATAGCTACAAAGGAGCACCTCCTTCATTAGCCAATGCCATCTCAGATTCAAACAACTGGATTATCCATCATCATGCCCTGAAATAAGAGACGAGCTACTCAAGTCCTTCCCATTCCTCCTAAAGTGGGGTTCTGTCACCCATCCCCTTGCCTCAGTGATCATATTCCTGTGGAAGATACTGGTACAAGACCTGCCTAATCCACTCACCCAGCATTCCTATTCCAGTCCCACCACACGCTTATCCTACCCCATCAGATGTGGGTCAACCTGTGAAAGCGGCCATGCCGTATTCTATCTCTGCTGCAATCATTGCACAATGTTTTATATTTGGATGACTACCAACCAGCTGGCCTGCAGGATGAATGTCCACTGCCAAACTTTAGCCAAGAGCAAAGTGGACAACTGAGTGGCACAACATGCTGCTGCACATAACACGCTTGATTTCAGTGGTTGCCTCATGACCTGGGCCCTCCACCACCAGCTGCTCTGAGCTGCACAGAGGGGAGTTATCCTTACAACACATTTTCCTCTCTCAAAATCATCCCATTATCGACCTAACATTACCTACTGTCTCCACATCTCCCACCCAACAGTTTCTGGCCCCTCTTATCTATCACCTCCTTCAATTGATTTCCCCCACCCTCTTTCTACTCTGCTGTCTGCCAATCCCACCAACCTTTTCCACTGTCTGCTTCTCTCGTTTCTGCTTCCCTAGCCAGTGCCCCCTTCCTCCACAGCTCCCTTACGCTGTGCCAAAGAGCCTTGTCTGGCCACCATCTAGTGCATGCATTCTCCATTAAGCAGTGCTGACGCATCTCCTACCACTTGTAAGCTGCCCCTCTCCCACCCAGTCCAGACCACTGCTTCTGCTCAATATGATACCATTGTATTCTGGCCACAGCAGCCAGAAAGAGCAGTCATGTATGCATGAAGTTTGTTTGGTTGTGTGAATGTGTGTATGTTTTCTTTTCTTTTCTTTTCTTTTCTTTTGTAAAGAAGGTTTTGACTGAAAGCTTGGGGTGTGTAACAGTCTTTTGCTGTACCTGTTTTCAGATCACCATATCACCTTTACAGTGAGTGGCAATCTATCCTTTTATAATTTTGTTGATATTCCAACCTGGAATTTCCATTTTTTGATAAAGCAGATTTTGGTGATTAATTCTGGTGAGATGGACATCACACATGGATGTGATTTATTAATAAATGCCTTGCATGGTCACAGCATCATGAAGTGAGAGATTTTCATCTGAATTCTATGGTGATAGACTATTTGTATAATTAATTAGCAAGAACATTGATCATAGTAGAATTCATCTTATACCAGTGATTCACAGCGTGTTCCCATAGCTTTTTTTTTTTCTTTTTAAGGGTTAAAGACAGTACAAAGTTACAGAAAAATAGTGCAGTTGAAACAGCTAATAGCTAAATGAAGTACTGCAGTTTGGACAAAGCCAACAATCTTCAAAAGCACTCATTTACTGCCTTTCACCAAAACAATGCAAGTGTAATTGATAGAAAGGATTAACTCCTATTGTCCATACAGAAAAATTAAAAGGTAGATGGCATATCAGAAAGACAGTCCAATCTAATTCAAAGAACAGTCTGTAGCAAATCGTTGAAACTGCATTACCTATAGCCATATAACAAAATCTTCCAAGAATATGGCAAAATACAATTAGGAACACTACTAAACAAAAATTGCTACTCAAATGAAACTGAGCCTCCAGAAAATAGCTCTGGCACACACACTGCTTCTTTCAGATTGAAAGGGAATGATAAAAAGTTTCCGTTCTAAGGCCGTACAGTCCAGAATCAGTGTACCGATCAGACACAATTGCTGTTAGCATTGAGACGATCATCCCACCGATGCACCAGGTTGAAAATACCTTTTGTGGGAAAACATTGTGTTCTGTTACTTGAAGAAGTCTGTAGCTGCCTGCTCCGCGTCATTGCCTGACAGGAATTTTCAACCCTTAAAGGCCTTTTTTACGGATCTGAAAGGGTGATAATTGTATAGGAGGAGATCAGGACTATTGGGTAGGTTCTTGAGTGTCTCCCACTTGTCAGTAATAAATGAGGCTGGTCTCAAATATTGACCATTTTCTTCTTGTGTTGAACTGTGACCTGCATGGAACTTAGCCCACCATTCCACAATGTTTGTTTTCAACAGACATGCTGCCCATACACATTCTTCATGCTCGAATGGATGTCTACCAGTGTTTGTCCTTTGCCAGCCAAGAAAAGAATAACAGCATGTTGGTTCTATTTGGACACATTTGGTAATAACATCATACTTCATGTTTCCGCATTTACCACATGGAAAGGTACAAATGCTACACCAATCCCTTGCCTACATATCGAGCTTATATACCCACATGGGAGTCACACTATGTTGCATATATGCTGCAGCAGTGCTCTCAAATGGAAACTTTTTGAACACCCCTTGTATTTTGTATGATATTTAATGGTTACTTCATCACTATGGCAGGAAACATTACAGCCGCTCATAAATGACTAGATACAGAAGCATTAGATTTACTTTGCAGACACTGTACACACCAACAACAACACATATTACTTTAAAAAATACAACCCCTAAGGAGATTACATAATTCATCATGTCACTAAAACATAGTACTTCTACTGGCTATGATGGTGTTTGTAGAAGAGAAGCTTGACCATATCTTTGCAATCAGTGATATTATCAGTTAATGACTTGGGGCTCATTTGCTGACTGCCTTATAAATGCTGTCCTAATACCCATCTACAAAACTGAAGATAAGAATATCAGCCCTAATTACAGATCCATTTTACTCTTACAGTTTGACCAGCAACAAACTGTCCATTCGCATGAACGGACACAGGCAGACAGTGTTTGTTGGTAATGAGGATTGGTGCACGGCCAGCACATCTTGGCACAGTGTTACACCATCCGGGTTATCTGGATACTTCCCACTGACACCAACCTATCAGAACTCTGGAGATGGGAACTTGCCCTTCAATATATCCTATCTTCCCGTTACCCACCAGGCCTCAACCTCCGCTAATTTCAAGTTGCCGTTGTTCATACAGCACCTGTCATTCAATAACATCTTTGCCTCTGTACTTCCGCCTCGACTGACATCTCTACCCAAACTCTTTGCCTTTACATGTGTCTGCTTGTGTCTGTTATGTGCGGATGGATATGTGTGTGTGTGCGAGTGTATACCTGTCCCTTTTTCCCCCCAAGTTAAGTCTTTCCACTCCCGGGATTGGAATGACTCCTTATCCTCTCCCTTAAAACTCACATCCTTTCGTCTTTCCCGCTCCTTCCCTCTTTCCTGATGAAGCAACCGTGGGTTGCAAAAGCTTGAAATTTGTGTGTGTGTTTGTGTTTGTTATTGTTTCTATCAACGTACCAACGCTTTCGTTTGGTAAGTTACAAAATATTAATATAATGTAGATAGATAAAAATACCTACTCATGAAGTGGCAGCAGGAGAAGACACACACACAAGATACTGAAATGCACTTGCTTTCAGTGCCAGTGTCTCCTTCTTACAGGAGAATTGAAGGGAAAGGAAGAGGGATAAAGGAAAAGGACTGGCAAGGTTTAGGAAATGGGGAGAGTTACAGAAAAGTCACCCAGAACCTCAGGTCAGGGGAGACTTAATGGAAGAGATGAGCAGAAAAGCCTGACTGTTGGAGCCAGCACCGTACAAGGTTTGAAAACCTGAGAATTTAAAGATGGGAGATAGGATAATAAGCAAGACCAGTTACAGGGCTGGTGTGGGTGGTGGCTGGAGGCACATCAGACAAGTCTTACAAGAGTGACAGTCACAGGCATAGGTGCCACAGGGGAATTGGATGCAGAAGAAAAAGGAACATAGGACATCCCCCCATACACACATCACCCCGTCTTTGAAATATCCTGGCTAGATGCTATGCATGCTCCTTCTGCACCAGTATCACTACCCTGTGGCTTCTACCCATATGACCGCCTCACTGTAAGATCTGCCCCATGCTCCCTCCTACCTCCAACTGCACCAGCCCTGCAACTGGCAAAACATGTATTATCACAGGGAGTACCACCTGTGATACAACATGTATCATGTTTAGCTGTTATATAAACACTGCTCAACCTTTTTCATTGGTATGATTACCAGATTACGAGCAAGTAAATATTACACTACAAGCAGGAGATAAACAGCAGCTGTTTTCAAAAAATGCAGATCTGACATCTTTTTTAGGTTATGTATGGCCAGCATGATCAAATAAAATTGAACAGTACAGTAATATAGTGTACAAGCCAAGTTTCTAAGAGCTGCTTTCCTATTGTAGATGTGTACTTGGATTCATTCAGCATTCTTCAGGATTCTCCTTCATGGGATCTATGGAACACAATGAATTAATTAATTAAGAGGCAAACATGTTAATGCATCATAAATTTATAATCTCCATTTTGTGGAAGACATTGTGTTGTTTGCCTTTAATGCAGAAAAACTTCAACAAAAAACATAAGTTAGAAGCAAAAATGATGTGTAGACAACATGTCAAGCAAGTGTACTGAAATTATCAGTATCATAGCACCAGTTCACAGACTGCAAAGTAATTAAGCAGAAACAGTATATCTAAATGCTAATGTCAAGCAGAACATTTACAAAATTGTGTTTTAATAGTTTTGTCTTAAGGCAGAGAGACATGTAATTTTAATGCAATGTAACCGACTAAATGAATGATGGATGAACCAAGCAAGGGTTTTTGTATTTGTCTTATTTTGACTGCTTGTTTATATTTTTACCCCATTTTGGTTGCAAGAGATGACAGAGAGAATGTTGTAATGTAAGTTGGGTAAATGAAACTGGAATATAATAGGCTGCTGCTGATGCAAAAAATTAGAAGGTGTTCCATCATTTTTCAGGTGTGCGTCTGGGCTATTTTTAATTCATGTTCCAATATTTTGGCTGACATCATTTTAGCCATTCTCAATGGGTCACTTGCAAGTATAAAGTAAATTAAAAACTAGCAAGTGACTCACCTTGAGAATGGCTGAAAGGCTGTCAGCCAAAATATTGGAACATGAATTACAAATATCCCAGATGCACACTCGAAAAATGATGGAATATTCAATACGCCAGAAAAGATTCAAGAAGTAGGTGGTGTGTTTGTACAGATTGGTAATCATGCTAAACTACTGACTCATGTGAGCTGAAATTGTGCTTGATCTTATCAGAAATGTGTGGGTCAGACATAGGCCAACTGTTGCTTGAAATTTTTCCCCATTTCACGATGATAATGTCAAAATTAAAGCAACGTATTGCCTTAGCTCTTAATATTTTGAGGCCTTCTTCATATTATACAGCTAATTTACCTCAATAAAGGTGATTGCACTTTTTCAATGTGTTTAAAAGTTCACTATCATTTAGACAAAAACAATGTGAAGGAATCATGTTTATTTTAAGTTTTAGTATTGTTTACATATATCACTCTGGTTAACACAGCTGGTGCTCACTGCACAAAACCTCTGAATAACTAATTAAATGAAACACTAAATGTTGTACAATTACTTTCCACTCCATTCAAAGTATGGTTTATAAGTATTATTATTATTCTTTCTTTCTTTTCTCAGACGTTATGTCTGGTCAAAAATGGAAAGTGACGCGGACCTTGATCAAGCGTGACTTCCTTTTAATTGCACGGTATATGTTATATTGCATTTAGGAACTTTCGGGTAATTGAACATGTATCAATAATTACAGATTTCTATAGTTGTATGTATAAGTTTGGATGTAGCTGTATTGCGTTGATGTACTGGTGGATATTGTGTGGTCTCCTGTAGTTGATAGTATAATTGGTATAATGTCAACTTTATCCTGATGCCACATGTCCTTGACTTCCTCAGCCAGTTGGATGTATTTTTCAATTTTTTCTCCTGTTTTCTTTTGTATATTTGTTGTATTGGGTATGGATATTTCAATTAGTTGTGTTAATTTCTTCTTTTTATTGGTGAGTATGATGTCAGGTTTGTTATGTGGTGTTGTTTTATCTGTAATAATGGTTCTGTTCCAGTATAATTTGTATTCATCATTCTCCAGTACATTTTGTGGTGCATCCTTGTATGTGGGAACATGTTGTTTTATAAGTTTATATTGTAAGGCAAGCTGTTGATGTATTATTTTTGCTACATTGTCATGTCTTCCAGGGTATTCTGTATTTGCTAGTATTGTACACCCACTTGTGATGTGATCTACTGTTTCTATTTGCTGTTTGCAAAGTCTGCATTTATCTGTTGTGGTATTGGGATCTTTAATAATATGCTTGCTGTAATACCTGGTGTTTATTGTTTGATCCTGTATTGCAATCATGAATCCTTCCATCTCACTGTATATATTGCCTTTTCTTAGCCATGTGTTGGATGTGTCTTGATCGATGTGTGGCTGTGTTAGATGATACGGGTGCTTGCCATGTAGTGTTTTCTTTTTCCAATTTACTTTATTCGTATCTGTTGATGTTATGTGATCTAAAGGGTTGTAGAAGTGGTTATGAAATTGCAGTGGTGTAGCTGATGTATTTATATGAGTGATTGCTTTGTGTATTTTGCTAGTTTCTGCTCGTTCTAGAAAGAATTTTCTTAAATTGTCCATAATGTAGGTTTTTTATGTCGATAAATCCCTTTCCTCCTTCCTTTCTGCTTAATGTGAATCTTTCTGTTGCTGAATGTATGTGATGTATTCTATATTTGTGGCATTGTGATCATGTAAGTGTATTGAGTGCTTCTAGGTCTGTGTTACTCCATTTCACTACTCCAAATGAGTAGGTCAATATTGGTATAGCATAAGTATTTATAGCTTTTGTCTTGTTTCTCACTGTCAATTCTGTTTTCAGTATTTTTGTTAGTCTTTGTCTATATTTTTCTTTTAGTTATTCTTTAATATTTATATTATCTATTCCTATTTTTTGTCTGTATCCTAGATATTTATAGGCATCTGTTTTTTCCATCGCTTCTATGCAGTCGCTGTGGTTATCCAATATGTAATCTTCCTGTTTAGTGTGTTTTCCCTTGACTATGCTATTTTTCTTACATTTGTCTGTTCCAAAAGCCATATTTATATCATTGCTGAATACTTCTGTTATCTTTAGTAATTGGTTGAGATGTTGATTTGTTGCTGCCAGTAGTTTTAGATCATCCATGTATAGCAAATGTGTGATTTTGTGTGGGTATGTTCCAGTAATATTGTATCCATAATTTGTATTAATTAGCATGTTGGATAGTGGGTTCAGAGCAAGGCAGAACCAGAAAGGACTTAATGAGTCTCCTTGGTATATTCCACGCTTAATCTGTATTGGCTGTGATGTGATATTTGAATTTGTTTGGATATTAAGTGTGGTTTTCCAATTTTTCATTACTATGTTTAGGAACTGTATCAATTTAGGATCTACTTTGAATATTTCCAATATTTGTAGTAACCATGAGTGGGGTACACTATCAAAAGCTTTTTGGTAATCAATGTATGCGTAGTGCAGCGACCTTTGTTTAGTTTTAGCTTGATATGTCACCTCTGCATCTATTATCAGTTGCTCTTTACATCCTCGTGCTCCTTTGCAACAGCCTTTTTGTTCTTCATTTATAATTTTGTTCTGTGTTGTATGTGTCATTAATTTCTGTGTAATGACTGAAGTTAATATTTTGTATATTGTTGGTAGGAATGTTATGGGGCGATATTTAGCTGGGTTTGCTGTGTCTGCTTGATCTTTAGGTTTCAGATAAGTTATTCCATGTGTAAGTGTATCAGGGAATGTATATGGGTCTGCAATGTAACTGTTAAATTATTTAGTTAGATGTGAATGTGTTGAGGTGAACTTCTTTAACCAGAAATTTGCTATTTTATCTTTTGCAGGGGCTTTCCAATTGTGAGTAGAATTAATTTCTTGGGTGACTTCATGTTGCAAAATTATCACTTCAGGCATTTGTGGTATCATCTTGTATGTGTCTGTTTCTGCTTGTATCCACCGTGCATGCCTGTTATGTTGTACCGGGTTTGACCATATGTTGCTCCAGAAGTGTTCCATGTCTGTTATGTTTGGTGGATTGTCTATTTTAATGTGTGTGTTATCTATTGTCTGGTAAAATTTCTTTTGGTTTGTATTGAATGTTTGGTTTTGTTTCCTTCTATTTTCACTTTTTTTGTATCTTCTAAGTTGTTTGGCCAATGCTTGTAATTTCTGCTTCTTTTCATCTAATTGCTCTATCACTTCTTGTTGTGAGATTTTACCTAACCTTTTTCGTTTTTTTTTTTTTTTCTGATATTTCATTTCTTATAAATTGTGTTAGCTGTCCAATGTCTTTTCTCAGTTTTTCTATTCTGATCTGTAGCCTGTGTTGCCATGCTGGTTTTGTGGGTTTCTTCTGTGTGTTGGTTGGTTCTGATCTCTGCCTAGTGTGTATATTTAGTGTAGTGAGTGCTCCTATATAAACCAGTAGTTGTAACTCTTCCATAGTTGTGTTTTCATTTATTTTGTTGTGTATGATTGTGTTGATAGTTTTTATTGTTGTTTTGACTTGTGGGTTATTTGGCGGTCTATGCAAGAATGGTCTAATGTCTGTATTTGTGTCTTTGTATTCTATATATGTCAGCTGAAATTTTTCTTCTATATCTAACATGTGTGTCACTTCGTGTTCTATTTGTGCTTGTTCTGGTGGCTGCCTTAAGATTTCGTTTTGCTCTGATTGTTTAATTGATGTGTGTTGTTCTTTCTTTGTTTGCTCCGGGCTGTTTGAGTCCATTACTGTATTTTCTTCTTCTTCTGATTGCACATTATTTTGTTCCAGTATTTGTTGTACTTCTTGTTTGGTGTTTTCTAATTCTGACTGGGGTATCCTGTTATTTTTGATTATTACACGGATCTGATCAGCTAGTCGTTGTTCTGTTAAAAATTTTAATTCTGGGTATCTGGTAATAAATGTTGTGTATAATTGTGATCTGTATCCAGTTGTGTTGGTTCCTAGGTTTGTTGCTTGGTAATAACAGAACATGAGGTGTCGATTAACTTCATCTGACCATCTCATCCTCTGTCTTTGTTTTCCTTCTAGGGGGGCTGCAGGAAGCATATCCTGCAAAACACCTCTATTTGGATTTAAATCATTTTCCAGTTGGCTAGCAGTGTCGTTACCATTGTGGGCGGGCATAGGGTTCAAGCGTCATCCCCGACCATGACGGCGCTTGTCCGAGGCTTATTTAGTTCTGTCCTGAACCAACTAATCACACTAAAAGGGGGGTTAGTCCTATTAGTGGTTTGTTCTTTTCGTTGCCTTTTACGACTGGCAGAACATACCGGAGGCCTATTCTTTTCTTCTTCTTCTTCTTCTTACTATTATTATTACTGCTAATATTATTCACATTTGGTTCCTACTAGGCCATACAATATACAAGGACATTATCATGGTTTTGTTTTAGCTTTTCTTTGTGCCCCTGTTAATGTCATTCTCTCAGAATGGTCTCTTTCTCCACTCATTGACCCAAGCTGTCACAGTCTTCATAGGTTTTTCTGCTAGGCCAACTGTCCAGTTCATGTATTTTCTGCCTAAATTTCTTTCTGTGTGTTCATCAAGTTCTGTTATTCCTGCTTCCTTTAGGTCTTCTTTTACTGCAATAGCCCATTTTATTGTTTCAGTTTTAGCTTTGCTGTGAATTTCATAGGATTCCAACACCTGTCTAGTTAACCTAGTTGATTACATTCTTTTAATATGACAACAGAATGTTAGCATGCATTTTTCCACATCCAAATACTTGTCAGCTTCTTCAGTTGCTCTTTATACGTTGCTTCTTATCTACAATTTTGGGCCTAAAATTTTCATGATTACTTATTATTCTCTCATTTGGATTTCTGTTAACAATGAGTCCTTAAACTCCATAAAGACACACTGATTTTAGGGCTGTGTTGTTGTATCTCAGTTTGGTGTATTTTGAGATGCAGTTTTTTGTTATATACATCTTTTGTAAGCCTGAAAGCTGTTTTCATTTTGTGACAATGACTTTCATAACCAATGTTTCCTGGGATGGTTTGGCCTAAATATTTGAAGTGAGAAACACTCAATTTTCATGGTTTCAGGTGTTGGAATTTTGGGTGCCAGGTAGTTGCAAGACGTGTTTTTTGGTGCCCTACTCTTTCAGCTGTTTCTGTAAGACTTGCTTTTTGTTTTTGCACTTACCAATTGTCCTGACATAGAATCATTAGGCACTATGCAAAAACTAAGCAGATTATCCTAATACTGGTTCTTCTTAATTTTATTGGTTCATCAATTTTATGCTCAGATTTTGGTTTTTGCAACTCTTGAAATACTTTTTCTAAGATACAGTTGAATCATAATGGGGAGAGATCATTCCATTGTTTCACTCCTGTGTTAATTTCAAAATTTTCTGAAATATCTCACCTAGATTTTACCTTAGATTTTGTACTGTTTAGACTGTCACTTATAACTGCAGTAGTTTTGAAGTCCAGACTTTGTTCTTTTAGACTTTGGGAGACAGAGATCTACAGTCCATTGAGTCATAAGCTTTTTAAAACTCTATGAAGGTACCAGCTACGTTCTTATTATACATTTTCTGACGCCTGAGAATTAATTTCAAAACTAAAATTTTTTTATGGCCAAGATCTATTTGGTCTGAAAACTGCTTGACATTCACTAATTTTGCATGTGAGTTGTGCTCGATCCAGGAGATACTGAGATAAAATTTTGCACAAAAAGAAGGGAAATCCCTCTGTAATTATTAATACCATTTCTGTCTTCTTTTTATGTAGGGGATGTATCAGTGCAGTTTTCCAATATCCAGAATTTTCTCTCTTTGCAAAATGTATTCACCAGATATTTTCTAACTTTTTAATTTGTCTAGCAATTTTGTCTTTATTTGTTACCTGCGAATCTGAGTTCATTATTATGGGAATTTCTGGTAGAATTCTTTCTGTGTGTTCAGGGCAGTGTAGAAGTTTTTTTAAATTATTTGCAAAGTGCTCTGAGGTTCCTTGATTGCTAAATGCCAATTGTTCATTTTGGGGCTGGCATCCAGATAGTTATGCTTTAAAAGTTTTAATAGAGTCATTGTGCTGTTGTTTTTTGAAAGCGTTCTTCAATTTCATCGAGTTGACTGTTCTTATGTTGTCTTTTGTTTTGTCTAATTGACTATTATTTGAATAAACTGAAATAAAAATCCGTATAAATAAGTCTAAAATACAAATGAAATTGATATACATAGACATCATGTATAGCCTTGAAGTATGTGAAATCATATTTTTTGTGTGGGAATCAGGAATCCACATGAAGTTTCTCAACCTGATGTACTTCAGTACCAGATACTCACACAGATTTGTGAAGACATATATTGAAAACTGGAGACTGATAAATATAATGAGCAGTACCCAAAATAAAAATAAATATATCAACAATAAACATCTGAAATTTTTACTCACAATATGAAGTTATATTTCTCAAATTGTGTTTCTTGCCCTGTTTGTATCAGACAACAAGATATGGAACAAGGAAAATTAAATGTTGTTGTTTAACAAATATCTATAAAATAATAATTTTACTGTCCTTTTGATAAAATTGATAACCAGTACAAATAAATACAAAAAGAGTGCACTGTATCCTGTAGACATTTGTACACTAAACATACTCTAGTCTAATGAGATCAGTGCTATCTTTGACTCCCTCTTGTGCAAATAATATGCATTACAAAATATGCTTATCAGCCAGAACATTATGACCAGGAATCTAATAATACTGATATAAACTTGGCCAGGCAACAGCAGCGTCACCTGGCCACAGTACATGTAGTACCAGTAAGCATGCTGTCTGTGTGTAGAATGGGGAAGGCAGGCAATCTATTGGAATTTGACCAAGGGCAGATTGTGATGGCCCAGAGGCTTGGAACAAGCACTTCAGAAACTGCATGACTTGTTGGGTGTTCAAGGAGTGCTGTGTTGAGTGTCTACAACTAGTGGCGAAACAAAAGTGAAACAATGTGCAGATGTTGTGGAGTTGGGCGGCAACCCCTCATTAGATGTTGAACATTGTAGGCTGGGAAGACTGGTAAAACGGAGCAGGTGGTGAACTATGTCATACATTAATGCTGGGCAGATTACAATTGTGTCTGAACACACAGTGCACCAAACATGCCTAACAATAGGGCTCTGCAGCCTATCACCTGGGCATGTGCCAACGTTAACACCATGACATCAGCAACTATGACTGACATGGGCATGTAACCGTCAGCACTGGATGTTAGCACAGTGGCAAAGGATTGCATGGTCTGATGAATCTCGGTACTTTCTTCATCATGGCGATGGGATGACGCGAATCTATCGTCTACGAGGGGAACAGCTCCTTTACACCTGTACTGTGGGACAGAGACAAGCTGATGGCAGCTCCATTATGCTCTGGGGAACATTCACATGGGCATGCATGGGTCTAGTGCACCTCGTGCAAGTGTCATACACTGGTTGCAGACCATGCACACCCTTTCGTGACAATAATGTTCCCCAATGGCAGTGGCATTTTTCAACAAGATAATGCACCATTTCACAAGGCCAAGAGTGTGATGGAGTGGTTCAAGGAAAACAGTGGCAACTCTCAGTTGATGTGCTGCCCCCTCTCCCCCTTCCCCCCACCCCCCTCATATCTGAACATGATCAAACATATCTGGGATGTGACTGAATGTGGCATCAGAGCTCATCACCCCTCCCCAGAATTTACAGAAATTAGGTGACTTGTGAGTGCAGATGTGGTGCCAACTCCCTCCAGCAACCTACCAAGACCTCACTGCTTCAATGCCACTATGCCTCGCCACTGTTATCAGTGCCAAAGATGGACATACGGGCTATTGGGTAGGTGGTCACAATGTTCTGGCTGATCAATGTAGATTGTGAGCTCCCTTTTTTTTAACATAATATTTCACAATATATGTTTATTTGTAATTCAACATATCTACAGTTTTATTCTGATCTTGATGAAATTTTGCACATTTTACCTTCAAGACAAGAGGAAGACCGCTGTCTACATAAGATTTTGTAGTCTAATGTCAAACATTTATGTATGTAATTATTTCGGATTTCTACATTCAGATGAAACAATGAAGAACATTGATAAAAAATTAAATCAGTCAAGATACAAGTGAATTAATGTCATTACCTGCCAGTGGGCATTCATTTAAATCAATGGGGAAAGCTGAAAATTTTTTCCGGACTGGGATTTGAATCCAGGTCTCCTGCTACATAGGCAAATTAAATTAAATGCCTAACAAATGAAATACATCATGGTAAACTGACTGTAGTTCCTATTGTGAGAATAAATTACAGCAGCCAAATCCATCTTGGATATAGTACCATCATATGTCACTAGATCATGGGATGAGTGAAAGCTCAAGAATTTGACAGAAGCATCATTGCAAAGTCTTATTTACTGATTAGTTGCCACTGTTACATATGACATATAACCTCTAAGATATTTTAGTCTGTGTCACATAGTTACCACAGCTATTTTACTATAAAAATACACAGTGCCATACAAATACCAATGCAGATTCTGGATATACTACCAACAAAAGTCATTATATTGCGAGCCAATCAAAAAATTGAACAGAACCCGAAATTTCCCAAACTCTGACATAAGCTGTTTAAACAGTTCAACTCATGCTCAAACACAGCACTACTTGAAACAGTGAAAACTGAGCTTAAACAGTAGAAGACAAATTCTCCAAAACCGCAATGAGATACTTATTGCAAACTGTAACAACAGATGGTGCAACTAATTATCTTTTGATATACATGAAGACATATCCATTAATTACATTCCATTGACACCCAGTGATTCTGATATGCCCTTTCATTTAAAGTGACTGCAGTTTCCATGTGGCTTTCATTTGCTACGAGTATCAATAAGACACAGGTCCAATCACTTCGTGTGGCACATATTAATCATCCTTGGCAATACCGGGTACTACAGCTAGTACATAAATATAATTATTGTTCAACAGCAAAAAATTTATGATCTTTATCTGTATATCTTGTCTACTTATGAAGAAGTCATCAGGAAAAACTGATTCTCTAGATTCTTACTTTTATTATTTATTATTTCAAATACAGCCATATAATACTTTCCAACACCACGTAACAATGTTGTAAGTCCTCCTATTCCTTAATCTGTACCATATCCTTTAATTGGCCCACTATAAACCATTCAACAAAAGAAGTGAGATTTCTCATCATGGAGGAACTGTTTGTCACAGCCTATTAGTGGGTACCTGGGTTTTGAACTTTAAATGTGTTGCTGATCCTCTCAGTGGCAGTTGCATACCAATACATTATGACAAATAATTCTTTAGTATTGCAAGCAGTCTTGTTTTTGTTGTGTCAAGACATAAATATATGACTACGATTGACATCATCTTATTTTTAACATAAATTCTTCCAACTTTCTCTTTCCATAGGATCTAACTAGTCACAGAAAAATCTGCATAGGATACTTGTCAGTTACCAAATCTTTTACTTTTATTCTACTTTGCTAATGAATGTGAAAGAACTGGTAGCACACTTCCATACTGCTCTTGTAACTGTGGAAGCAGCTGTGCTACGTAACGTTCAGGAAGCATGTTCCAGTGAGTCCCTAAATATTCAGAGCTGCAGGGAGATCTTCTGAAGCATCTGCTATTTAAAATATTACAACTGACACTTACTGAATGTAATATTTATGTTTATCAACAATCACCAATGTAGGAAAAAACAGATTGCTACTTACCATAAAAAATATACGTAAAGTTGCAGATACTTAAAAGATACTCGCATACATCTTTCAGTCACATCCTTCATCAGTAAAACACACACACACAAATAAAAAAGCAAGCATACTCATGCACACATGACCGCCAACTCCAGCATCTCGGGCTGAGATGTGTGTGTGAAAAGTGCGTGTGCATATCTCTGTTACTGACAAAACCTCTGGCCAAAAGCTATATGTGAGTGTCTTTAAGTTGATGTGTCTTTTTTATGGTAAGTAGCAATCTGTCTTTTCCTACATTGTTGATATTCCTACCTGGTGTTCCCATTGTTTGATTTAATATGTATGTTCAACATTTTTACAAGTTTTGTAATTATTTCTGTCTCATGATAGGTAATTTACTTTTAACTGATAACTAGTATTCATGTACATTTCTGACATCCCTGACTCATAACTGTTATGTTTATTGCCAAAAAGACTCTAGCTATAGGATGTGTACTGTTTACAAAACAGTATATTGAGCAGATGAAAATTAGAAAAATAAAAAGAAATTATTCTAAGCTGGAATAGAACCCTCAAACTTTAGTACTGTACTGCAAAACTCTACCAACTATGTTAACTGGGCAAGCACAGTACTGAATCAAGGTACCTGTCATACATGTGATTAAATTTTTGTCAAATTGAATTATTTGATGTTCTTTTTCTATTATAAATATGAATGGGATTAAGTTTCATTACAGCCATTGTTAGTATGCACAGAACATGCTGTGGCATCCAAGCACATGAATTTGGGTTCTCAGTATGTATGGGTCATATAGTAGGGGCAATCCTCAACTTCTACGGACTATGCCATCAGTCTTGGTAGTCTTGCTGACTATTCACTTCCTTACAGATTAACATCTTTTGAAAACTGGTCCTTCCCTAATTCCAAGGCCCTTCCTGCATGATAACAATCCATTTTACTGAAGATCACATCCAAATCACATTACACATCAAATTAAACAACAAGCAAAACAACTTAACAGTTGCCAGTCTGCCATGTTTAATGTTGTCTTCTATGCATCCTGTGTGTCCATTGTAAATATATTTGTTCTAACATTAAATCCACAATAATCTTTTTCAGGCCTTTGTCTCCCACACTTTACATTGCCCTTTCAAATTATCTGCCCAGTTTTGAGAGTTTGTAATAATAGTCTCCATTTATGACACTAATCTCTGGAAGACTAACCCCTTGAGTGCTGTTGAAGACTTAACTCGTCATGTTCCTCTGCTTCCCAGGGTGCTATTGATGAATTTAAGTGTGGACTACAGTTTTTCTGGGAGCACTACTGGCAAATTAAGTTGGCCCTCCTTGCCATCTGCTGAGTGCTAATTATGAGTACAGTCGTACCATCGTACAGGTATGTGTGTGCTGTTGACAATTTTAACACTTTGACTGCTGGCCACGTAAAAATTACTGTTTCTCAGAATGCTGGCCATATTTATGGTTGTTCAGTATTTATTAAGAAGACTAGCCAACAATGAACACTGATCAAGCCTGTCAACATATCTGGTTTTGCATTTAAAAGTGGGAGAAATTACACACCACCAAATGATGGGGTCAGCTGTCTACCAAAATTTTCTGTCCTGTCAGTTGATGGGATTGGCAGTCAAAATGTTAAGCATAGAGTGGATTTTGTACCTCATATCTCAATAGTTTCTCACAATTCTGGCAGCTAAGTTTTTCTGGGTATTTTGTCTATTGTGGTTTCAGTTTTCTGCAATCAAATTCACTTTACATATTACTATTCATCACAAATGGTATCACAATGTTTTTCTCATCAGCTATATGAAGGGCGAAAGTGAGGGTGAATTATTTGATGTTGACACAAGAAGTAATTCCTTCACAGATTCTGAAAGCAACAGTCTTAACCAGTCCATTAACGTGTTGTAACGACTTAAAGTGTGAACGTGGATTTGGGTTATATCGGCTTATTCCCCCAAACCACCTTCCATTTTTTTATGAGATCTACATCTACATACATACTCCGCAATCCACCAAACAGTGTGTGGCGACTTACTTGGATTCGCAGCCACTCTTCTTTACTGAATAGCCAGCTGCTGGAAACCTTCTTGACTTCTTCTCCATCGAATAATGCTAGGTACAGGAGTTTCTAGACTCTTTCTACTTATGAAATAAGTAGACATACAAACTTTATTTTTTGTCAACTAACAATGTATTTGACCTCCATGCACAATAAAATTTCACTTTCCACATAAATCTCTAACTTCCTGCAAATCTCTCATACAGTCAAACATTAGAAACAAATTGAGTTACAGTTACAAGAAAGTTGGCTTAGATACCATGACCTTTCTTAACATGAATCATAAAATGAGTATTGCCTCTAACAAGGTTGCGTCAAGAGTTTACAAGAGTATTTTTTCAACTGTTCTTGTTTTAATAACAACAGTCAGTGACAAAATAAGCACAGAGCTGCAGATAAACTCCATGGTTCTTCCTTACACACTCACTAAAACATCTATGGATTGCCCAACAGGTACTTGTTGGTGCTGTCCAACCGCCGTGTCTACTTTCTTCCCACGACTGATTTTAAAAACCTGCACACACAAACATGTGACGCTTAGTAGGTAGGATTCTACCATTCCACACTCATATCCAGAATATTGTGTGTTCAAGATGGTAGAAGGCTGAGTGATTCTAAAATATACACAGAAATTCTCGAATCACTACACCATGTCAGCAGGTGTAACACTACAGTCTTGTGTTTCAACAAGAGATGTAATTGACAGTTCATCCATAACCAAAAAATCTGAAAGTCCTTTTTAAAAGCTTTGGAATAAATCACAGTTTAGTGACAAGTTTAACTGGAAATAAAATTGTGCCTGTCCACTTAAAGCATGCATTTGGTGATTTACCTTTGGAGCACTGCTGTCAACTATGGAATGATCCAAGCCCTCTGTCATTCATCACATCATTTTTGACAGAAGATACTGTGCTGACACATACACAAACTTGACGTTCAAAGTGCCCGATTTCTATTTTGTATGTGAAGTAGAGAAAAGTAAAAACAGAGAACACATTGTGTCAGGAGGACAAAAAGAGTCATCTATTCATGATACTGATCAAAACTACCTGGACACCTACCTATTAGTGGACATCAGTATGGGGTGTGTCCACCTTTATGACAGATTGAACTCTGTGGGGAACACTTTAAATGAGGTGTCTCAATGCCTATTGAGGAATGGCAGCCCATTCTTCCTCAAGAATCAAAACCAGAGAAAGGTAACAATGCTGGATGCTGGGATCTGGAGTGAAGTCGATATTTAACTCGTTTCAAAGGTGTTTAATTGGGTTCAGGCCAGCCATTTCAGGAATGTTATTGTCCAAAAACCACAGCCTCACAGACAGAGTGCATTGTCATGCTGCTACAAAAACTCATTGTTCTCAAACTCTTCCACTACTGTATGCAGTACACAATGCTATAAAATATGCTCATTTCCTTTCACATTTTGCATGTTACTGAGTGGAATAAGAGGACCCTAACCATGAAATATATCCCCATAAAACAACGCCACCAAAAAGACTCCCAACTGCACACTATCTCAGGTGTCATGACACTTCACTTCCTACTAGAAAAGGAGCCAGTGCTCAAAATCTTCTGAACACGTTTCCTGTTTTGTGTCCGTGCGTCATACAGCAGTTCACTATAGGTGAGAGTTACCCTTCCCTTATTTTACAGATACTTCCACCCAGGAATTTCCATTATTGCTATACATCAGGAATTCTAAGTCTGCTGGATATGATGGTCTAACTATGAATATCCTGAAGTCCTGCATCGAAAACCACTCTGGACCCCTTTCCACTGCAATTAATAGTGTCTTAACAGCAGGAAGTTTTCCTAAACTGTTGAACATATCCCAGGTAACCACAGTTTTCTAGAAAAGTGAAAAATATAGACCAATATCTTGCCTGTCTTCTCAAAGAATGTAGAAAAGATAACAACATAATGAAAAGGACAGTTGCTACTCACCACATAGTGGAGCAGCTGAGTTGCAGAAAGGCACAACGCAAAGAATGTCAGAAAGTTAGCTTTTTGAAGCAGGGTATTATGGGAGAAGCAACCGGGTGGGGGTAATGAGGAGGCTGGGGCAGGGATGGGGAGGGATAGCAGGTTAGGGACCAGGGACAGAAAGTGCTGCTGAGGAGCATGCAGAGATTAGCTGGCGAGTGGGGCAGCTAGGTGCAGACGAGAGTTTAGAGACAGTGGGTGGGGAGGGGGGGGGGGGGGGGGGGGAGTTAGCAGAAAAGGAGAGAAGTAAAAATATTGGGTGCATTGGTGGAATAGAGGGCTGTGTAGTGCTGGAATGGGAACAGGGAAGGGCTAGATAGGTAAGGACTATGACTAATGGCTGTTGAGGCCCGGAGGGTTACAGGAATGTAGGATATAATGCAGAGAGAGTTTCCACCTGCACATTCCAGAAAAGCTGGTGTTGGTGAGAAGGATCCAGATGACACAGGCTGTGAAGCAGTCATTGAAATGAAGGACATTGTGTTGGGTGGCATGATCAGAAACAGGGTGGTCCAGTTGTTTCTTGGCCACAGTTTGTCGGTGGCCACTCATGCAGAGAGACAGCTTGTGAGTTGTCATGCCCAAGTAGAATGCAGCACAGTGGTTGCAGTTTACCTTGTAGATCACATGACTGGAGTAGGTGGTGGTGGTGGTGGGAAGATGTATGGGACAGATCTTGCATCTAGGTCTGCTACAGGGATATGAGCCATGAGGCAAGGTGTTGGGAGCTGGGGTTGTGTAGGGATGGACATGGATATTGTGTACGTTTGGTGGAATACCACTGTAGGGGAAAGGCAAGGAAAGTGAGTAGGCTTTTTCTCATTTCAGGGCACAACGAGAGGTGGCAAAACCCTGGTGGAGAATTTAATTCAGTTGCTCCTCTCCTGGGTGGTACTGACTCAAGAGGGGAATGTTCCTTTGTGGCCGGACAGAGGGTCTTTGGGAGGTGTTGGGTGACTGGAAAGATAAGGCATGGCAGATCTATTGTTGTACAATGTCAAGAGGGTAATTACAATCTGCAAATGCCACAGTGACACCCCCGATTTATTTCGAGAAGGATCGCTCATCACTATGGATGTGACAGCCACAGGTGGCTAGACTGTACGGAAGGGACTTTTTGGTATGGAATGGGTAACAGCTGTCGAAATGGAGGTATTGCTAGTGGTTGATAGGTTTGATATGGACAGAGGTACTGAGATAGTCATCTTTGAGGATGTCATCAATGAATCTGTACCAGGTGAGGGGTTTGAGATTCTGAGTGGTTAGGAAGGATTTGTCTAGATGGAACATGAATCGATTGGCATAGGATGGTCACATGGGTGTGCCAAAGCTATACCCCAGATTTGCTTGTAGGTAATGCCTTCAAAGGAGAAATAATTTTGGGCGAGGAAATAGTTGGTCATGGTGACTAGGAAGAAGGTGGTCGGTTTGGAATCCACCAGGCATTGGGAGAGGTAGCGTTGAATAGCAGTAAGGCCATTGGCATTAAGGATGTTAGTGTAAAGGGAACTGGCATCAAGAGCGACAAGCAGGGCAGCATGTGGTAAAGGGACAGGAACTGTTGAGAGTTGGTTGAGGAAATGGTTGCTATCTTTTACGTAGGAGGGTAGGTTGCGGGTAATGGTCTGAAGGTATTGGTCTACGAGGGCAGGGATTCTCTCTGGGGGCACAGTAACTGGCCACAATGGGGCATCCTGGGTAGTTGTGTTTATGGACTTTAGGAAGCATATAGAAGGTAGGAGTGCAGGCAAGGGTAGGAGTGAGGAGAGAGATGGATTCCAGGAGAGTTCTGGCATGGGCCTAAGGCTTTGAGGAGAGACTGGAGATCTTGCTGGATTTCTGGAATTGGGTCACTGTCGGAGGGTCTGTAGGTGGATGAATCTGACAGCTAGTGGAGTCATTCTGGCAGATAATCCTTGTGGTTCAAAACAATGGTGGTGGAGCCTTTGTCCACAGGCAGGATTATAAGTTCAGGATCAGTTTTCAGGTGATGGATTGTGGATCTTTCTGTGGATGTAAGGTTAGTTTGCATGTTGAGGGATTTGGAGAATGATGGTGATGCAAGGTTCAAGGTTAACAAATTCTGGAAATTTAACAGGGGGTAATTGGGGGCAGTGGGGGGTGGATAACGGTTGGTTGTAGGAGTGAACTGAATCAGGCAGGTTTCAACATTGGTCTTTGGTTGAGTCTGACTGGTAGCATTGGAGACAAAAAAGTGTTTTCACTGTAGGGACCGGGAGAAGGAGGGAAGGTCTTTAACAACTCTTGCATGAATGAATTTGGGGGTGGGGCAAAAGGTGAAGCATTTGGAAAGGATTGATACTTCTGCAAGATTAAGGCTTTTGGAGTAAAGGTCCATGCTTGTATTCCGGGTATGGGGGAGGTTTGGAGGTTGTAGGGTGGTGGACAGTGGTAGTCCAAGGCAGGAGTAGAAAGTGAGCAGGTTGGGTAGTTTTTTGAGGGGGCATTGTGCATGTTGCTCTTGTTCATGGAGGGTGAGAGTTTCAATGTGTGTTATGGGATCCAGGAATTTGAGATTGCATAGCAGAAGAATTTTATGGATGGAGAGATGGTATTGCAAGGAGGTTAGGGCCTGATTGATCTGGTTTTGCAAAATTGTGTTGGTCAGTGCTAAGGATTGGGCAGGTCGAGATGGGTAATTTGATGTTAAGGCCATTTGGGAGAGCTCCATGAGCCAAGCAACAACACAGGAACAATATGTGAAACTACCAGGTGTACCAGTATGAAAAGAGCGTTAAGATACAAATGTGTCGATAGGGAACATTTGTTGTGAACGACCCTTAATTTTTTTTTTGTTTGGTTGGTATGACATCTGTCAAAGATATTTAGTATACATCAAGTCATGGAACAAACAACATCATATGTTTCCATCATGTTAACAATGTCGAATTTTGTACCAGAAAGTGATGATTTGCAGAAAGCATTAATTTTTTGTTTTAATTTGAAAAAAAGTGCTGCAGAGTCGCATCAAATGCTCGTCAAGGCATTTGGTGATCATGCTCTATCAGAAGCAACATGCAAAAGATGGTTTCAATGGTTCAGAAATAATGATTTTGATGTAAGAAATGAAGAAAGTGGAAGACCACCAAAAATGTTCGAAGACGCCGAATTGCAAGCAATATTGGGTGAAGATGATACTTTGAGTCAGAAGCAAATGGCAGCAATGCTAAATGTTGCACAATAAACAGTTTCTGACCGTTTGAAAGCTATGGGAAAGATCCAAAAGTGTGGAAAATGGGTGCCACATGAATTGAATGAAAGACAGATGGAAAACCGAAAAACCATTTCTCAAATTTTGCTTCAAAGACATGAAAGAAAATCAATTTCACATCGAATGGTTACTGGCGATGAAAAATGGATTTATTTTAAGAATTCTAAATGGGAAAAATCATGGGTTAATTCGGGATAACCATCAACATCGACTGCAAAACCAGATTGATTCGACAAGAAGCCAATGCTCTGTGTTTGGTGGGATCAGAAAGGTGTGGTGTATCATGAGCTTCTAAAACCCGGTGAAACTGTGAATGCTAATTGCAACAGACAACAAATGATCAATTTGAACTATGCATTGATCGAAAAAAGACCAGAATGGGCCGGAAGACATGGCAAAGTAATTTTTTTACACGACAATGCACCTGCACACAAAGCAAAACTGGTTCAGGATACAATCAAAACACTTGGCTGGGAGCTGCTATCCCACCCGCCATATTCACCAGACTTGGCCCCTTCCGACTACCATTTGTTTTCATCAATGGGACACGCATTGGCTGAGAAACACTTCGATTCCTACGAAGAAGTCGAAAATTGGGTGTCTGATTGGTTTCCTTCAAAAGACGAACATTTCTATCGGTGTGGTGTCCACAAATTGCCAGAAAGGTGGTCAAAATGTATAGAAAGCAATGGTCAGTATTTTGAATAAAATGTTTTTACTTTTCAATTCAAAATTAGTGTTTCATTTTCACAAAAAAATGCTAATTTCATACCTATACACCTGGTAGGTATCATAGTAATATATGATAGAATTACCACATTTTTAAATGAATATAGTATAATCTTTGAAAATCAGAATGATTTTATTAAGAACAAGTCAACACTGGTAGCTGACACACAATTTATTCGTGAGGTAATAACTGATAATGAGAACAAGGATATGTTACTGGCATATTCCTTGATCTTGAATTTCAATATCACTGAGAAATTATGAAACATATGCACTGGAGATATTTTTAACGATCTGATAAAATCTTATTCATCTAAGAGAAAGCAATTTACACTAAGAAATAAACTGCAAGTGGCACACACAGGCGTACCATTACTGATATGAAATTTTGGATACATAGTGCTCGGTACTGAGACATCTCTTCTTGATCTATATACCTAAATGATGTAAAACACTGCTTCCTAAATTAAATGGAAAATTCTGCATGATGATAACACATCCAATGTTTGGAGTTATAAAGAGTATGTTCAGTTAGTAACAGTGTGCCAAAATATTAGAAATTAAATAATTTAATACTGCAGTGAAAGTCATCTCAGTGTCACAACCAAGTAAATAGCAGTAATGGATTTTTATCTCCACAAGCCACAATTGAGCACTGGAACTGATATTGCCATTACAGAGAATGCTATGAAATTCCCTGAAATGACAATAAAAGGTACACTTCAGTGGGTGATGCATGTTCGTTCTCTGGCAACCAATTGCCTTAAAACATATTTACAATAAATACACTATCCAAATACTACAGTGATACCCATGCATTACAGACTCCTTACATGAACTGTCCTCATCCAGTATAAACCACAAAATATACTTTTAATGTTGCACAAAAAGGATATTATAACAACTTCTGGTACAAAACCAAGAGACTCATGTTGCAATTTATTCCCTACATCTGGGATACTATCTATTATAAATATATACATTTTTAAATTAAAAAGAAATGTGACCTTTGACCTATAGTAACACTACATTAGAAACAAAGATCAATTTCATATCATTATCCACTGAACTGAACTATATTAAAAAACCCAAGTGTACTTAGGACTCTACTACAAAATTCAAAGTTTTTATGGAATAACTGCAACCAGCTGCCTTTTGTGATAGTTCAGTTTCTATTTTACCATGACCAGTTTTGAATGGTCTAGCGACTTCTTAGGATAATACACACTTCTAGTGATTGTAATGTTGCGGGGGCTTATGTAGCTGTGACAAGATAGAAGAAATGAAACAAGTAAGCATTGGATGTGGTGAGATATTGGGAATTATTTATATCATAAGATTGACTTACAGCATGCCTAAAATAATACTGACTGACAACCTACACTACTCACTAGATGCATATCTCAGCTTTGCACAGAATAAAGAAAATTTTATGTAGGCTTCACACATGTATATTGGTTTTATTTAATTCAATCACTAACATCCACTTTTGTTTCATTCACTTCTAAAATGAATAACTTAGAATATGTCTTAAGTGCTAAGCAGAAATGTTTCCACTTTCAAATCAAGTTTTTCATACACGCAATTTATTATGTACACACCTGTCTTATCAAATCAAAACACATTGTAAAATGTAATAACGTAAAATTTTCGCTTGTTATGAAATGACACGTTCAGAAAAACAATCTTTGTATCATATGATATTGAATAAAGTTGTTATTATATTATTCTTATTATTAACACAAGTGTATGTGCAGACTTCTGTTTATGAGTGCAGCTTCTTTTCCATTGACTGGAGTTCAAATGACAATCAATCTGTGGAAATACAGTACAGTATACTTATTAAAGACTGTTATAAAATACGAAGCAAACAACCAAGAAAATGGAAAAGACTTGCTTCTATAATCTGGCATTAGCCATGCTCATAGAAGTCAGACAAGTTTTGCAGGATTGTCAAAATGGGCTTCCATACGCTGCCACATGCCAAATTGAAACATGTGTAAATGTAACTTGAAGATGGAGGGGGGGGGGGGGGGGAGGGAGGGAGGGAGGGAGAGAGGAAAGAGCTGGCAAGTGACTGATGATACCAGCTGTAGCAGGACTTCATGCAGAATCAGTGGCAATGAATGAAAATATTTGTCAGACTGGGACTTGAACCCATGATTTTCTGCTTACTAGGCAGTTGTGTTAATCACTGCACCACCTGGACACAGTGTTAATCACAAATGTATGGACTAGCTCAGCATGCTCCTCAGTCAATACACATTTCCACCTACCACCACCACTTATCCACATTCCCCATGCATGTCCTCCTTGCTAGCTAATTTTAGATTCCCACTGGAGGTCAAACGTGAATAAGCATCTGCAATGATGGTTGTCGATTCATAGCCCACTGAGGTGTATCAATTGTATGAATGCATGGTGTCCATTCTTTTGGACAGGTCTGGAAGAACATACTCTACATGGAATCCTCAGTTCCCCCCTCCATAGTCAATTTACATAATATGTATCACAGCTGAGGATTACATGTGGTGTGTGTTCTGTCAGAAATGTCTGAAAGAACAGACACTGCACATTCTTATGATTGATATGTCTCAATGGGCTATGAATCCACAACCATCATTGCAGATGCACATTTACATTCAACCTCTGGCAGGAATCTAATTTTAGCAAGCACTGAGGATATGGGCGGGGACTTGCCATTTCAACAATTCCAAGAATCTATCATGGCACTTCTGCTGCACAAAGGGAAAATTAAAGAACAACTTGCACAAATACTTGACTAAGTACTATTATGAGTAGATAAGTTGCTACTCACCATGTAGTGGAGATGCTGAATCGCAGATAGGCACAACAAAATAACTGTCACAAATAAGATTTCGGCCAACAAGGCCATTGTCAAAAGTAGACACACACACACACACACACACACACACACACACACAGAGATGACTGCAGTCTCTGACAGCTGAAACCACACTGCGAGCAACAGCAGCAGCAGTGCATGATGGGAGTGGCAACTGGGTGGGGATAAGGTGAAGGCTGGGGCAGAGAGAGGGAGAGAGAAAGGGGTAGGGGTGGGGGACAGTAAAGTGCAGCTGGCGAGTGTGCAGGGACGAGGTGGAGAGAGGGTAGGGCAGCTAGGTGCAGCCAGGAGGTTCCCATAACCCTGCTGGCCTCAACCTCACTAGTTATTGTCCTCAACCATCAAGCCCCTTCCCATTACAGCACTCCACCAATGCACCCAGTCTTTTTACTTCTGTGATAGTCTTTTTGTTGTGCCTATCTGCAACTCAGCATCTCCACCATCTCCACTATAAGATGAGAAGCAACTATCCTTTTCATAATATTGTTACATTCCATTCTGGATTTTCCGCTGTTCGACTATAGAATAAGAAGAACTGACAAATAAAAGCAAATAAATATAAAAATATAATTTTAAAATAAAAAATGGGAAGAAGGGAACGACAAAAGATATAACACAGAAAATGATACTGTACCACTATACAAAATTCCCAGGGTGTCCACAGCCAGAACCCTCATTCAGCATTCTACAGTCAAAGAGAAGTTACAGATTTAGATATGTTATTAGCAACTGTTCTCCCACTTCTTTCCTTTTATTATTAAACTTTTCCTTAAAACAAACCAATTAAAACAGTGATAACTTCTGAGATGTACATACCAGCTAATTCACCATGCCATATTTCATTTTCTTGCAGAGTAACAACTTTTTTCATCGCAAGACTGTGTCAGTTATGATAAGAATGTAAAACTTCATATAATTTATTTACTGACTTGCAAGATATTCTGTCATCTTTTTCTTTCTAAATTAATAATATTTTCCTTAATAATTCATACATATATCATAAAATACGATAATGACATTCCAGTTCTTTAAAAAAAAAAAAACACTTTTTCGTAGAAGTTAACATGCATCCATAAGAACAGAAATTCCTTCCCTAATGAGAGATAAAACTTTCTGATAACATTCCAAACTCTTCATTGTTGAAGGGCATCAGCGTGTATCAACTGCATCATGGTGCTGTTTCCATGGCACATGAAGGTCAGCAATTTCATTGAGAGCGTTATTTACTTCGTCCTCATCGTCAGACCATATATTCTGTAGAAGCCCCCTCATCTCTCTATAACAAAGGAAAAAAAATCCTGTCAGCACATGTTATATCCAATAGGAATAAAACACTACTGTTTGGCAGCTCAAATGGTGATTACTGAAATGAAACATCAGTAGCCTGAAAGAAATTAAAGGAGTTTTTGTATTATTTGGGACTCACAAATGTTCTATACTTAAACATTATGACTGACCACCATTGTCATTTGTGAAAAGAGGGATCAGTGATGCAAATGAACAGCTCTTGAAAATATGCAAATAGTTTTCAAATGTTAATGCTCTGGATACCAGTGGTGTTGGATGAAGATTTTATACCACACATGGACCTCATTCAAATGGCCTTGGAAAGAGAAGTTCATAAAACAAAAACTAGTCAAAACAATCAAATGCAAGAGAATTACATGGAAAAGAAGTGACAAACAGTAGAAATAGTGATTTTCTTACCACAGCAATGTATTCCAGCAATATAAAACAGTCAAAGAAGACCTTTCTAGCTAAAGAACAGAGCAAGTGACAGACTAAATGTACTTTGTGATAATTTAGATCATATCAAATGTAATATTAATGAATATATCAAAAGTATAATAGATAACCTCTAGTGTTTAAAAATATTTTATCAAAGTATGATAAGTCTTTTAAATAAAAAAGAACTGCTGCTTTCTCTTCAAGAAACAGCTGGCACTACTGCTGATGTGCTCTGCTTAACTGAACATCACCTAGAAGCAACAGAAATTAATCAGATACATGTAAATAGTTATATAATTGGTTCTTACTACTACAGGACCAACTTATGACAAGATAGAGGTGGCAATTTACATGCATAACACTCTTAAGTCACAAGCAGTAGATGTGACTCAGTACTGTATTGAACAGCATTTTCAATGTTTTGCTGTCAAATTAGAACTGAACTCAGACCATCATAATAATAATAGTTCGCAGGGCACCACTGGGAAACATCCAAAAGTTCCTTTGTTAGCTGGAATCACTTCTTGTAAAACTGTATAGGAATAACAGTAACATTATAGTATGTGGTGACTTTAACATTAATTTTTTTTTTAAATGATAACAATCATAAACATTTAGAATCATTATTGTTCACTTTCAACCTGCTCCCTATGATCTCATTCCCAACAAGAGTATAGAGGCAAAGCAAGACCACATTTGATAATATCCAAAGCAAGAACACATTTGATAATATGTTCTTGGGACCACACAAATTACAGAGAAATAAAAACTCAGGCTGTAATAAATGGTCTTACAACTTGCTAACAGAAAAAACGGAAATGGTCACACCCATAAAAAATGAGAGAAATAGGAACATAAAATCAGAACAAGCAGGGATACCATAGTCCTCTGGTAATGACAAAGGCAAGAATAATCGAAAAGTTTTAATCTCAGAATTCAATAAATTTTTCTCATTATAGCTGCAAAAACTGGAAACCTTAATAAACAGTCTCCCACAGAAGCTGTAGAGCATCTTAATCATGTGCAAATCACACCAAACGTAGCACTTCATTTCAAAGTACAACTCCTAAAGATATTGGGAAAATCAGTAGATTACTTAAAATCTTTCAATGTTCTGGTTATGATGGTGTATCAAGTATGATTTTAAAATCAGGTGCAGTTACATATTGTGCTATTTGTGTAACCAATTAATTTTCAGGTAGATTACAACATGCAATAGTGATACCAATCCACAAAAGTGAAGGAAGGAATATAATATCAACCTACTGGCACATCTCCTTGCTGGCAATGATCACAAATGTATTTGAGATGGCACATCTCCTTGCTGGCAATGATCACAAATGTATTTGAGAGAATAGATAATGTTTGGACTTACAGCCACACTACACAAATGGCTTGCTGACACCTGCACGCCTGCCGCGGTGGTCTAGCGGTTCTAGGCGCTCAGTCCGGAACCACACGACTGCTACGGTCGCAGGTTCGAATCCTGCCTCCGGCAAGGATGTGTGTGACGTCCTTAGGTTAGTTAGGTTTAAGTAGTTCTAAGTTCTAGGGGACTGATGACCACAGATGTTAAGTCCCATAGTGCTCAGAGCCATTTGAACCATTTTTGACACCTGCACAGTTTGGCTTTTGTAAAGATTCCTCCACAGAGAGACCTCTATTTAGCCAAAAAGATGAAATTCTAGGTGAACTACATTTTAGAAGATATCCAATGGGGATCTTTTGTGACCTTGCTAGGAAATTCAGTATGTAGACCATAACACACTGCTAAAAAAGCTTCTGCACTGTGGTGCTAAAGACTAACCTTTGGCCTGGCTGGAATATTACTTACACAACAAAAAATAAAGTTTTATCTTCTCTCCAGCCACAATACACTGCTGTCTCTTCCTCTTCCCTGGCCCCTCCAGACTGCTGCTTCTTTTCCATGTGCTTCTGATATGAGCTGCTGGTGATGCTGGTCATGTGTGCATGACGTGTGCTAGCATGTATGAATGAAAATGTGTGTGTTTCTCTTTCTTTATCTGATGAAGGCTGTGACTGGAAGGTAATTCGTGTCTTTTAATTGTGCCTGTTTGCAACTTAACATGTCATATTCATGGTAAGTAGCAATCTATCTTTGCCTTACATTGTTGATGTTCCAACCTGGAGTTTCCGTCATTTGATTTTAATATGATACAGTTTCAGAAAACAAATATAAAACTTCAACCTCCTGAACTGGATATTAACAATCAGAAAATTATGAAACCATACATATAAAATTCCTAGGCAGCCAGATAGAGAGCCAGCTAAGACGGAAAGAGCAAATTGATCAGCTGGTAAAGAAACTTAGCTCAGTGTGCTTCACACAAAGAACCATTTCTTACTTTGTTGACAGAGCAATAATACTGTTGTCATATTTTGCATATTTCCATTCTATACTCTCCTATGGTATAATCTTCTGGAAAAATGTTGCAGGAGTTGAAAAAGTCTTCAAATTACAGAAACAAGCAGTGAGATTAATATATGGGGTCTCTAACAGGACATCCTGAAAGGATCCCTTCAAGTCTCTCAGGATGTTTACTGTTACACGTCAATATATATGCCCACTGGCGATGTTTACAATGAACAACAGGGAATTATTTTGGAAATACTGTGGCATCCACAATTACAACATAAGACAGGTGAAAAATTTCCACCAAGCCTCTGATACTCTTATGAAAGTACACAGTGGTCTTACTGAGCCAGGTAGTATAAAAGCAATCATTAAGCTCCCCATCTACATAAAAAAGGAAATTAATAATATATAGGAAGTGCAAAGGAAATTAAAAGCATTCCTCATAGAACAAAACTTTTTATAAAAGGAATGAATGTATAGCATTATAAGGCATGCTTTATAGTAACAGTAGGGGAAACCACATAGCTAAAACCACAGTCATAAAAGAAAAAAAATGTAATACTCATGTTATGAAGACAAAATTTTGTATTTTAACTCAAATTGTGATATAAAATAAAAATTTGTTTACATCATAAGGATAAAATTATATACTCTCTGGAGAAATTTTGTATTTTAATTTGAATAATGAAAATTATTTGAATAATGTAAATTTATTTATATATGTCATTATGGTAAAAATGTGTACTTGCATTTATTTTACTATTTTAATCATTCACTTAAACTTATGCTAGTAAACTGTGGCTTCTGATTTTATAAGCAAATAACTGTTCTTAGGAAATAAGTAAAATAATATGTATGTGGTCATGTAATACTGTATTATTTCACTTTACTTGTTCTATATTACTGGAACATTACTTGTACAACATGTAATTAAAAAGAGCAAATAAAAAATCAAATCAAATAAATTATTAGGCTTTCTCTTAATAAAAATTGACACAGTTTAAGATATGTAGTACAAATGGCAAAGACGGCTGAGGCAGAGTGAATGAAATATGAACTGAAAATGAAGGTAGCAAAGCAAAAACTGAAATGCTTAGCTTCATTTCTAATGTTCCTTTACAAAGGAAAACCCAGAAGTATTGCCCCAACTAATCCCTGTATCACTGAAAAGAAGAGTGAAATCAGTTTTAGTGTTAGTGGTATTGAGAAGCAGCTGAAATCTTTAAAATTGAAAATAGATTCAAGGCTCAGTGGAACCCCTACCAGTTTCTATATTGCGAATGAGTTACCCCTCTTCTAAATATAATCTATTGTAGAGCCCTTGAATAAAAACCTGTGTCAAGTAACTGGAAGAAAGCACAGGTAACACCAGTCTACAAGAAGGGTAGCAGAAGTGATCCACAAAACTACTCTCCAATATCTTTGACATTGATTTGTTTAGAATCTTAGAACATATACTGATCTCAAACATGATGAGATATCCTGAACACATGGACCTCCTCCATGCCAACCAGCACAGATTCCGAAAACATTGATTATGTGAAACCCAACATGCACTTTTCTCACATGACATACTGAAAGCTTTGGATAAGGCAGTCAGGTACATATAGTGTTTCTTGATTTCTGAAAAGCATTTGACTCACCTACATTAATTTTCAAAAGTTTGATCATATGGGGAATCAAGTGAAGTTTGTGACTGGATTGACGACTTTTTGGTAGGAAGGACACAGTGTGTTTTCTTGGATGGAGAGTCATTGCCAGATGTAGAAGTAACTTCAAGTGTGCCCCAGGGAAGTGTGTTGGGGGCCTTGCTGTTGATGTTGTACGTTAATAACCAGTAACATCAGCCTTTTTGCAGATGATGCAGTTATCTATAATGGTGTACTATCTTAAGCAGCTGCATAAATATTCAGTAAGATCTTGATAAGATTTCAAAGTGGTGCAAAGATGAGCTACTTGCTTTTAAATGTTCAGAAATGTAAAACTGTGCACTGCACAAAATGAAAAAAATCTGGAATCCCATGACTATAATTTTAATGAGACACAGCTGGAATCAGCCAACTCATGCAAATAACTGGTTGTAACACTTTGTAGGGATATGAAATGGAATGGTCACATAAGCTCAGCCGTGGGAAAAGCAGGTGGTAAACTTCAGTTTATCAGTAGAATATTGGGGATGTGCAACTGGTCTACAAAGGAGACTGCTTACAAATCACTTGTGTGATCCATTATGGAGTATTGCTGAAATGTGTAGGACACATACCAAATAGGACTAATAGGGGATATTGAACATATACAGAGAAGGGTAGCATGAATTAGAGGTCATTTTGGCCCATGGGAGAGTGTTACACTGATCTGAAGAAACTGAACTGGCAGACACTTGAAGACAGATATAAACTATCCAGAGAAAGTCTATTAACACAGTTTCAAGAAAAGGCTTTAAATCATGACTCTAGAAATATGCTGCAACTCCCTACATACCACTTACATATGAATTGTATGGGCAAGATTAGAATAATTACAGCATGCAGAGAGGTATTCAAACAGTCATTTTCCCCTGCACCATATGTGAATGGAACGAGAAGAAACCCTGATATTACCATGAGCGAAAAGTGCCTGACTTGCTGTAGAATTATTAGCCCCAGGTCTGGTGTGATAGATGCAGTAGTTTTCTCTTTTTAAGTGACTGTAGTGGCATGGGGATTGGTAAAAAGAATCAGGCTCATCAGTGGTTCTAGGATATGTAGTAGAACAGGAGGGAAAAATTGCTGCCCTTTAGGCTGAGTTATACCAGGCCAGGAAAGATCTGGACAGGTTAAAAAGGGAGAAGGCTAAAGAGAGGTGAGAAATGGCAACAGGTAACACAAGGAACAGGCTTACAACTTCATCACACAGCTTTGCTGAGAATGTTAAAAATAAGTTTGACCTGTTGCTTCGCTTAGAAACTGATGAGCGTCAGGCAGAGATAGGTGTAGACAGACCACAACAAACTTTCAGTAGAAAGTTAAGTAGGAATGTAAGGAAGTCAGCAAAGAGAGAGAAAGTTTTGCTGTTAGATAGTTCTTAGAGCAGAGGTGTAGGCCAACTAATGAGTTACAATCAGAATAACAGGTCACCAATTTTTTAAAACCTATTGCAGGTGTGGGTCAGGTGACAGAGGATATAGGTTCACTCTGTAAAGACTTTACCAAGGAAGACACTATGGTTACTGTGGGTGGGCCAAGCAACAATACTGACAGAGATCTTAGGTACAGTATAGTATGACTTGGTAATGATTGCATCAGCATCAAGACATACCATTGTGGAGTTTGTGTCTATTCTGGGACACCATGGCTAATCTCATTTGAACTCTTCTGTCAGGATAGTTAATTTGGAATTGGAAGGGCTGTTTGGGTCACTTGTGAGGCCACAAATTGCTATACTTCCTGCTGATTCTCTCAGTAGGTGGATTATCCTAAGCACGGCCTGAGTTCTCAGCAGGACTCATCAGCAGAATCAGCATTCTATTGAAGCTGGCGACCAGTTGGATTGCTGAAATATCGAATCGAGTTGATTTTAGGATCTGACAGCAAACCTGAATAGACTTTCAAGACTTATTACACCGGGAAAGCCCACAATGTCACACTGCAATAAATAGTAAATCAAGTATACCCTTATAAAGACCATATTCAGTTCAGAATTTGTAATAGGCTTCCTGTCAGTATGTGCCTAAAATATGATGACACACAAGTAGAAAAAGTTAAATTCTTGGGGTTACAGCTTGATAAACAGGGAGGAGCATATAGCAGAACTGCTGAGGTGCCAGAACAAATCTCTATTTTCTATGCAAATGTTGGCATACCTAGGTGATATACATCTTAAAAAACTAGCATATTTGCTTACTTTCATTCCATAATGTCATATGGGATTATTTTCTGGTGTAACTGATCGAGCTATGCCAAAAATTCACAAGCCCAAAAACATGCAATACAAATTATTTGTAGTGTGACCTCAATAACGTTCTGCAGAGGAGTTTTCAAACCAACAGCTCAGTTCATGGAATCAATACTAGAAGTAAGAATAACTTTCACAAAGATTAAAAGTCACCTACTTTGGTTCAGAAAGGTGTTCACTATTCAGCTATTGGTGGCCAACTCCTTCTACTCCACTGACGAATTTCTTAGCAGAATCAATTGATGCACATATGTCATTAATAATATCACATAATGTGAATATTGCATACAATCTGACTTCTGTACAAATTTTGTGCACCAATGCGATCATTGTGACTAAGTGGTGTAAAATGTTTTTTTATTCTATTTGAGTATATGTGGCTACAACTGCCTAAGCATTATCATATGCACCTAAGTGTAGTGAACATTTAATATTCGGTGACATCTTTTATATCCTTCTATCATATTTTGCACACTATAAGACACTACAGACTATAAGATGCAATTTAACTTTTAATCAATTTTTTTTAAATAGCATTTTTACCATTTTTATTATTAAAGTGCAAAAGACACACTAAAAAAAATCATACTGTATATAACTGAAGTGAACTTTAAAATGCCTGAAAAATCAACATCCGAACTTTCTTCTTCTTCTTTTTCTTCTTCTTCTTCTTCTTCTTCTTCTTCTTCTTCTTCTTAGTTGTCCTCTTCATATATAAAATGGTCTTCACAGCCATTGAGGACATTACTCATGCTGCACTTCTTGAAAGATTTAACAATAATATCATCTTTCACTCTAGACCACGAATGTTTTAGCCACTGACACACTTGTTTGTTTGTAAGTTGTTTTAGAGCTCCCTTTGGCATAAATTCATGTTGGGTTTCATCCATCATCATTTGTTCCATTCTTCTCTCATATAAACTTTAAATGGCTTATTTATAGAGACACTAAGAAATTGCAATAGGGAAGTAAGTCCTTCCAGAATTACAGCAAACTCTACATTTCCTAGTCTCAATTTCTCTTTCACAGAATTTTTCAGATTGCTATTAAGCTGATCTAGCACAAGAGGAGAACTCTTATCCATTTAAACACCTTTCTTTCTCCCCCACACTCTGTTAATCCATAATTTCATATCAGCCTTGTCCATCCAACACTTATCATGTACATGAACAACAAAACTTGGCAATATTTCAAAAGGTTTTGGCATTGTTTTGCACTGGAAAAAGATGACCGGATTAAGTTTGTACCTTCAGCATGGAAGGACAACAGCGCAGTGCATTTTTTATGTCCACTTGTTTTTAAAGTTACAGTTTTAGCACCTTTCATGGCAACAGTTCTATTACTCAGCACATCAAATGCCAGAGGAGTTTTGTCCATATTTGCTTTTTGTCTTATTTCATAGTGGTTTTCTTTTGATGTTGCATAATAAAGTGATGGAAAGGTAATATTTTATCTTCGTATTCTTGTGGCATTTTCTGAGATATTTTGCTTTGCGTGCTAAGTCCATATACTTCATAAACCTATAGCACCAACCAACCCACTCTTGAAGAAGCATTAGCTTATGAGCATGTATTTCAATCATTTTTGTATTAATTCCAATGGCATTTTGACTGTATCCCAAAATCCATTTGAATGCATCATCTTCTAGTTTTGGTCATTTTGCATTCAGTACTACTTTGCCAGCCCACCAATCATGAATGTTCTTCTTCTTCTTCTTCTTCTTCTTCTCTCCATGGAGGACCAAAATGCCACTCAGCTGATCTGTTTCCATGTCCTTCTGCATATGCTGTTACTTTCAATTTATAGCCCATGTCATATGAATACCTTTTATTTTTTCTATTACAAAACTAGCTGCTAATAAAAACATCATACTGTTAGTGATAACACAAATTGCTATCAAGTTCACGGGTACTATAAAAATGGTTCAAATGGCTCTGAGCACTATGTGACTTAACTTCTGAGGTCATCAGTTGCCTAGAACTTAGAACTACTTAAACCTAACTAACCTAAGGACATCACACACACCCATGCCCGAGGCAGGATTCGAACCTGCAACCGTAGCGGTCGCTTGGTTCCAGACTGTAGCGCCTAGAACCGCACGGCCACTCCGGCCAGCTACGGGTACTATAGACCACAGTGACGCATCATAGGCTAGACAGTGTTCTGGGTTTGTGATGGCAGGATGGGAGGGAAACAGTGTTAGCAAGCATCTCATGTTCATCGCATCAGTGCTCTGCTGCTGCCGGTTGAATCCAATGTTGTTAGAAAGAGATAGGTTTCTTGTGGCATCAAATATATGGTCATTTTTAAGACTGGTGGGAATTTTAAGTCAAATACCAAACATTTTTATATTAACTTTGAGTATAAGACGTACCTGAATTCTGGAAGGAATTTTTTGAGAAAAATAATAATAATAATAATAATAATAATAATAAAAACAGTCAAAGACTTGTAGAACTCTGCAGAGAACACAACCTTATATCTAAATCAACATACTTTAAGAGGAAGCCAAGTAAACTTAAAACATGGAAACATCCAGACTGGAGGAAGGGCGAGTGGCAGCTAGACCATGTCTGTATGGACAAAAATTTTCATAAGGAGATCCACAATGTTAAAGTACTGAGAGGAGTAGACACAGGCTCAGACCATTATATGGTTAAAATTAAAATCAAATTCACACCGTTAAAGAAGAGGACCGGAAAAACTAATAAAATAAAAAGGAGGTTTGACCCACATCAGCTAATTAAAAATAATAAGTACCAACAAATAATACAAACCATCAAATTAACAGATGATCTAGAACAACTAGTGCCTAATCTTAAAAAAGAAGCAGAGAATCTAGCTCCCTTGAATCCACGAAAGAAACATGCATGGTGGACATCAGAATGTGACAAATTCCATGAATATAGACACCAAGCATGGTTAAAGTTTCAAACACAGAAAACTGAAGAAAATGCCATCAACCTAAAAAATGAAAGAAAAAAATTCACTCAAAATATTAGAAGAATCAAGAGAGGATTTCATAAAGATATTATAAAGTCTATAGAAGGTAATTATCATAAAACCAACTCCAGGAACTACTACAAAATCTTTGGGAAACAACTACAACAATATGAGGCCCCTACACTAATACTGAAAGATGAAGATGGAAGAATGACACACAGTAACAAGGAAAATGCAGAAATCATGGCAAAAGCATTTTACAAACTTCTGAATTGCAAGGAACCCAAAGAACCCCTACAAATCAACATAAATACCCCAATAAAAACCAAACCTAACAAACTAGACCCCCCAACTTTCCAAGAAGTAGAAGAAATTCTTAAAGAACAAAAAAATTATAAGGCATGTGGAGAAGATCAGGTTTTTGTTGAAATGTGGAAATATGCAAGTGACACAGTCAAGACCTCCTTACACATGGCTCTAACAAAAATTTGGGTAACAGAACAATTTCCCAAACATTGGACCACAGCTATCATCCACCCACTACACAAAAAGGGAGATAAGAGCAACCCAGACATCTACAGAGGCATCTCTCTCCTAGATTGCACATATAAAATTCTATCCAAGATCCTATATGAAAGAATCATGGAGCAATTAGAACAGGAGTTAGGGGAATATCAGGGAGGTTTCAGACCATGGAGAAGCTGTGCAGAGCAGATAATTAGTTTAAAATCGATTATGGCATACTACAAGAAACGGAACAAACCTCTGGCAATAACATTTGTAGATTTTAAGAAGGCATATGACTGTCTCCACAGACCTTCAGTATTAAAAATTTTAAGAAATCTAGGACTCCATCCAAAACTAATTAAAATAATACAACTCACTCTAACCAACACCAAATCAAAAGTGAAGTTTAGAGGAGAAATTTTGGAACCATTCCTCATAAAAACAGGCTTAAGACAAGGTGACTGCCTATCACCATTACTTTTCAACTGTGCACTGGAATACATAATGAGAGAATGGTACAAGGACAATCCAAAGAGGATAAGAATTGGAAGTGCAAAAGATGATATTAGCTTAAACTGCTTGGGATTCGCTGATGATCTTGCTCTCCTAGCCAACACCGTTCAAGAAGCCAGGCAACAAGTGAAATCACTACAAGAAATAGCAGAGAAAGTAGGCCTTAGAATATAATTTGAAAAAACGGAGATTATGCTAACTGATCCACCACTTGCAAACAAAATTACAATAGGAGAACAGGAAATCAAAATTGTTGATAAATTTAAATATTTAGGCGAAATAATAACATACAATCTAAATAAGAAGCCATCATGGCAAAATAGAATTAAAAAAAACTGAACTATGCAAATTACATTACCAAAACTACATACAACAAAAAAAACTATCTATAGATGCAAAATTAAAACACTATAAAACAGTTACACAACCAGAAATAACATATGCAGCTGAAACTATCTTCAAAACAACTAATACAGCTGAAATTGACAGAATACTAAAAATAGAAAGAAGAATAATTAGGACATGTATAAATAAACAGTATAAAATAAATGGACATTGGAGAATAGATCAAATGAAACAGTATATAAGAAAATAGAACCAGTCATGAGCACAATCAGGAAGAAACGCATCTCATTCTTTGGACATCTGATGAGAACTCAAGAAAACAGAATTAGTAAAAAAATAATACAAAAATTGTGGAATAGCAAGAGCGACATTAAATGGATCACAGAAATTAAGGAAGATATAAAAGAACTTCAAATTACAGTAGACGACCTAAAAAACAAGACAGAGAAAACCAGAATACTGCAAGACCCGCAAACCAGACTACAAATGAAAATCAATAAAAGGAGTACAGGAAGAGTTGTCTCAGATGAAGAAAGAAAGAAAATATCTGAAAGAATGAAGAAATATTGGGCAGACAGAAGAGCAAAACACCTTTCATATAAGAATAGCCTCTAATAATTATATTACCTAAATATATTAAGTTATTGTCGAACCAAATTGTATCCATGTGTAACAACTTGTTTAGAACTTTGTATTTTTGACTACATTGGTCCAATGAAGGCCATAAAATAAACAATAATAAATAAAAACAGTATGTCAGTCCGTAAAATATGGTAAATGTACATATGGTCAGTTTCATTTGTGATCTGTGGAAGGTACATTAGCATCTCTGTTCTTATTTTGTGAACATTTATTGGGTATTCTTGTTTTGTGATATGATCCATATCCCAGAGGATCTCTTTACTATGGATCAATTAAAATGAAAAGTACATCTAATTCGATCTTAAAATGGAGTGAAAATTGTGCAGAGTATATTCACCCAGTGTTTCATAATAAGAGCACTTAGCAAACTCAGGAACCTTTAATCATAATTTCAAAGTTTTTCTTGCTTATATGTTTACTGTTAAATATTTAACACATTAACAGTTTTATGAAAGGGATAGTTGCTACTCACAATATAGCAGAGATGCAGAGTCGCATACAGGCACAACAAAACGACTGCCACAAAATAAGCTTTCACCCAACAAGGGCAATCAACAATGTAGGGAAAGGCAGATTGCCACTTACCATAAAGAGGACACATCAAGTTGCAGACAGGCACAATTAAAAGACACTTACATGAAGCATTCAGCCACAGCCTTCATTAGTAAAAGAGAGGCAGACACCATTCACACACACAAGCAAGCACACCTCACGCACACACAACCGCCAACTCCAGCATCTCTGGCCTGAGATGCCAGAGTTGGCTGTCCTGTGTGTGAAAGGTGTGCTTGCTTGTGTGTGTGTGAATGGCGCGTGTGTATATCTTTCACTGAGGAAAACTGTGGCCGAAACGTACAATGTGCCTATCTGCAACTTAGTGTGTCCTCTTTATGGTAAGTACCAATCTATCCTATCCTACACTGTTGATATTCCTACCTCGATTTTCCGTTGTTTGTAAAGTAATCAGATATTACCAATATAACAAGACTACCATTTAATCTTGTGACAGTTTCAATTTATGAGTAAGATACACATGTTACTCTCTAGCAAGTGGTTTGATTAACACATCAACAGTTGTTTCCTTTGACTGAAAGTACTTAACAACAATCTTACTGGTACTTCTTTTCAAACAATGTCTATTAAAATGTGTTTAGGCCAGATTTGTTTAAATCTACTCTGCAACACAGAATTTTGTGACAGTCTAATAGAACTCTGGTTGTCATGAAAAATGACTACAGTATGTTGATATTTATATTTAACAATTCTCCTGTCAGCCATCTCAAATACACTGTCTCTTTGGCTGCAGAGTTTAAAGATGCATACTCAGATTCAAGTAGTTGATGTGGCAATGTCCTGCAGTTTCTTGCTCTCTCATGAAACTATATTTTCCTAATCACAAAAGCACTCCCCTACTGCAACAACCAGCAGTTAAACCATATACAAAATTTGATTCAACAAAATAAATTACATGCAGACTTTAAAACTCCTTTTTTATACACAATGCCATAGTTCACAGTCCTGCCGAATAATGAAGGACTCCTTTTGCTGCCCTGCAATGTGCACTAGTAGACTTACAACTATATTGGCTTAAAACACTTTCTGCATAAGATATGTAAACTCTTGTATAAGCACTGATATATAGCAAACTTTCCACACATTACTTATATGGCACTTGAACCTTACCACCCTGCACATCCCAAACTGTTGCCCAGCCTCTATTACTGTTCCTATGGCAGTGCAGTCAATACATTAATGTGTTTTAGCACATCCACAATATAACCCTCCTGACCTAGTTTTAAATTACCTTCCTCCCAGTTTCTAGTTGTACACTTGCCTAGACAGGACTTGGCTTCCACTTGATCTTTAACTTCAAAATACTCAGATAACCCTTTTTAATGAACACAAAATCTTCATCAGTATTCACAACGTAAGCCAGGTCCAAAAGTACACTTTTACCTTTTCATTCTACTGTAAAAATGATTGTTTTAAACCACAAGTGGCCTCAGATAGATTACCGGCTTCGCCTTCATTATCTTTTGATGCAAAAACTCCTGGTCACTTCATGATAATGGTTTCCTACAAGTCTCCACACAAAGAAGCAGTTTTAATATCAAAATGATTAATCTCAAGATCAAGATTTATGGGATTTATACCAAACTTTTGAGTAAATTCCTTAGCAACAAGGGAGTCTGGCCTCAGTAGTCGGAGACAGTGATCAAGTGTGTGGGAGTTGCATTTGCGTGAATGTGTGTGTGTGTGTGTGTGGAGGGGGGGGGGGGGGGGGTCTAGTTCAGAAAAAGGCTTTTTGGCCAGAAGGTTATTTGTTTAGCAGTCTTTTTGTTGTGCCTGTCTGTGACTACATTTCTCCTATATGGTGAGTAGCAATCTTTTGTTATCACAATTAAGTCATTGTTTCATCCTCAATTTTTCATCGTTTCATTTTGCCTTAGCAACAAGACTCACACAACAGTGCACTGCATCATCTGTATTACTCTTCAACTTACATACACACTTATTACTTATGATACCGTTAGTATTTGTTGGGCCCACAAGTTCCCAAGCAGTATTGCTATGGAAACACACTATTTCCTCTTTCATGACTGTTATCCAGTCACTCCTTGACATGATGTCCTCCAAGTTCACAGGACCAGCTCCACAACTGTAAAAAATCATGTACCAAATAGGTGACATAATACAAATACTCCTGGGTCAATGGTTTGACATTCTGACTGGCTGCTCATCTTCTGGAGCATCAGGATCCATTGGTAGCAACTCAATCTCCTCTGTCTACCACTGACTGAGCATCCAGGATGTGGTCTAGGCTGCGCTTACTGCCTGCATTATCACTCTCAGCACTGCTGACTTCCGTTGCTTCCCCTGCCTCACCTTTTTCTGTATGCTGTTCTCGCACACAGAACAAACAGAAATCATCACTTACAGCTGGTAGTCTGGTACTGTCTGTCCTGGACTCATTCTCCAGAAAAAACAACTCTCCTGCCATTCACAGTTATCTTGGATTTCAGTGGCTCAACTAATCTGTACCATTTAGTCATTTGTTTTTTCTTCATAACTCAGAAAAACAAGGTCCTTAGCCTTGGCATCCCACTCTGCATTATTTTGATCTGGTATACAAAGAAGGGCTCGACAACCCAGCATTTTTAAAAGGTTCTAAGAAAATATTTTACCCTTCCATAACTTTTGTACAGTTTTACCATAAGCAAACCATGAAAAACACAGCTATTTGTATAAACAATTCTACGGCATGCCCCTGCCCAATACTGCTTTACTAAACCAGAATCAAATACCATCCACTATGCCAGTTCACAAATTGACCTGTCCAGCCTCACTAACCTGATGCCCAATCCCACTTTCTCTGAGAAATGAATCAAACTTAAAGTTCACAAAATCAGAGCCACTGTCTAACCTGATAGATTTGATGTCTGCACCAGCTCTATTTTTTCCCCAAGTTTTAAACTCACACACAAAAAAGCTTATTGGCAAATGCTCTAGCTCGTCACTGGTTATAAATGAACCATAATAAATGACTTGAAGAAATTTTATATCTCTTTTTGAAATTATATTTTATCTTAAGTTCCTCAGATAAATATATTTTACATTTGGCTGTGTGTCCCTACAATAGCTTTAATGAACACATTACATAGGCTCTTATTCTTACAGCCACAGAAGAGAAATTTTAATTATATTCTCATAGATTATTCAGGCGTGTCCTATAAGCAAATGAATGCTACAGTTATAACAGCTCCAATTCTGCTGCATTGTGAGCTTAACTCTGATGATGTCCCATCTTCACTGTTAAGTCTGCTTTGGTTTTGGCCTTTCTGACTGTAATTCTCATGATCAGTCACTACATGCATTTTTGCACTTCATAATTTAAACTGAAATACAGTAATAATATGACTGGCACATGAAATAACCCAACCTTACTGAACTGTTTGTATTCAAATATGACATAAATGTGAGGTTTTCAAAATATCTTTGACTACTTCATCTTTTTGTTTTGGCCATCTGGGCCCACACTAATTCATGTAAGCTTTTTTCTTCTGGGCCACTTTCTTGTCCAATATTCTTTCATTCTCATATGTTGCAACCTTCACTCTTCTGCCAATGATGATTTTGTGTAGCATCTAATTTTTTTCTGGAAACCTATGGCAACCTCAATGTGACTATGTCAAGCAGTACACCATTAACACTGTATTTCAACATTTACAGATTTGCTTTTCATAATCATCTGCATCATTTTATATTTTTCTAAATTTAAAGCCAGCTGCACTTCGTGATGCCAAATAGAAATTCTAAGTGTCCTGTAGTCTCCTACAGTCACTCAACTGTTATACCAGATGAAATAACACTTACTGGTACAGAGGTGGGTTCTTAGCTTCAGTCCTGGAGGGGACTGAGACGATACTAAAAACCTAAAATAATACATTACTTTATTACAACTTCAACAGGAGGAAACACTTAATTTCATAAAAATCCACATCCACAGGAATCTCATGAGTATTTATTACTGTCACTCAAAATTAATGTATCACTTAATACAGGAAAAGATATTAGTCTCTTCTCACAGAGTACAATTGACACAAACTTTTATGCAGAGTTCTGTCTAATATAATTCTTGCACTGCTGGCTTAGTAGAGAGACAAAGCTGTCATCTTTCACGATGATTGTTGTCTGGGCTGAGCAGCATTCCATTCTGCCATAAGCAAACATGCTGATGCAGTGGCATATGGAAACTCTTTTGGACATGATACCATCTCTCTTTTGTCATTCGTTCTGGCAGCAACTATGTTTCCTTGTGGCTCTGTTGCAATGTACCAACCTCGCCTTGGCATGTTGCTTTTTAGACAACACCACATCTCAACAACACTCTCCGTACACTACAGTGTCATCAGTAAACAGCTGTGGACTTCTGATCACCCTATCCATCAGATAGTTTACATATACAGAGAATAAGTTTTGTCTTATCACACATGCCTGGAGCACTACTGATCATATTTGTATCTCTGATGAAACCAGCCACCCACAGCAACGTAGCAGTCTCTATTACTTAAAAAGTCTTTGAGTCACTTGCATATCTGATAACCTAATCCATATGCTTAGACCTTCATTAACAGTCTGCAGTGGGACACTATCTCACCCAAGCACCTTCTAAAAATCTAGGAGTGTGGAATCTGCCTGTCATCCTTCATCCATGGCTGACCGTATACAACGTGGTGATATAAGTCATGGGATAGCAATATGCACATATACAGATGGCAGTAGTATTGCAAACACAAGGTATAAAAGGGCACCACATTGGTAGAGCTGTCATTTGTTTTCAGGTGATTCATGTGAAAAGGTTTCTAATGTGATTACGGCTGTACAGCAGCAATTAAAAGACTCTGAACTCAGAATAGTAGATGGCACTGGACACATGGGACATTCCTTTTTGGAAATCATTTGGAAACTCAATATTCTAAGATCCATTGCGTCATGAGTGTGCTGGGAATACAAAATTTCAGGTATTACCTCTCACCGTGGACAACACAGTGACTGACGGCTTTCACTTAACAACCAAGAGCAGCAGCATTCGTGTAGAGTTGTCAGTGCTAACAGACAAGCAACACTGCATGAAATAACAGCAGAAATCAATGTGGGCCGTATGATGAACATATTCATTAGGATGGTGTGGTGAAATTTGGCATTAATGGGCTATGGCAGCAGACAACTGTCATGAGTGTCTTTGCTTACAGCACGAGACCACCTGCAGTGTCTCTCCTGTACTTGTGACCATATGAGTTGGGCCCTACATGATTGGAAAACTGTAGCCTGGTCAGATGATTGCTGATGGTAGGGTTTAAGTGTGGTGAAGGCCCGACAAAGCCATGGACCCAAGTTGTCAATGAAGCATTGAGCAAGCTGGTGGTGGCTCCATAATGGTGTGGGCTGTGTTTACAGGGAATGGATTGGGTCCTCTGGTCCAACTGAACCCATCACTGACTGGAAATGGTTATGACTGGCTACTTGGAGACTATTTGCAGTCATTCATTCACTTCATGTACCCAAACAACAATGTCATGTATGTGGGCCACAAGTGTTCACACCTGGTCTGAGGAACGGTCTGTGCCCAGAATGATTTGGTCATCCGGATCACCCAACACAAACGATGGTACGCTTGTATCACCCTCCTACAAAATGATTTTTTAAATGCAGAATCTAAAACTTTGGATTTGACTTTATTGTCTTCTACTTTTACGCCAGACTGGTCAATGAGTGATTGGACAGAACTCTTCAACCCACATAGCAATTTCAGGTAGGACCTGAATTTTCTCAGCTCTTGGCAAGATCTTTTGCTAAGGTTTGATGGTGGTAACAGCTGTATGCTTTGGCACTGATCTTTTTACAGACACATGGATTTCTGTTATGCTTTGCCAGTCCTCATTTGCATTTCTTTTCTTTTTTTTAATTGATAGTGCAGCAGTCCCTGCTTCCTCAGTATTTTCAAATTTTACTATCAAACCATTGCTAATCTTTCATAACTTTATTCTACTTACTCGGCACATATTCCTGCAGAGCTTGAGTTACAATTCTTTAAATTTTTTCCACAGTTCCTCTATGTCCATCATATTGGAACTAAATGATGTCCATGCCAACAACTGCTTGTCTGCTTTTTCTAGCATAAATGTTCTCCTAGCCTTTTTGACAGATTTATTAACTTTAGTAACCATCATCGCTATGAAGACATCATGATCACTAATTGCTGTCTCATACTGACACCCTCAATAAGTTCTGGCCTGTTTGTAGCTACAAGGTCTAAAATATTTTCATTTCATGTGAGTTGCCAAACTAGCTGCTGCAGGCAGTTTCCAGAAAATGTATTCAAAAGTACTGCACAGGACTGACTGACTGTACAACACATAATGAATCCATAGTTTCCCAGCCTATATTTGGTATGTTAAAGTTGCCTCCAACTAACACTGCATAATTGGAATACTTCTGGGCTTATGGCCATGGACTTGCCTTGAATGATTCTATAACTGTTTTGGTGGAATCAGGTAGCTGGTAAAAACATCAAATAACTCAGCTGATTTCACCTATGCCAGTTTTTAGTGACAAGATAACTTTGCAGTCAGACTCAATTGTCATCCTCATAGACATAATATTTTTGACAGTTGTAATGAACATCCCCCCCCTTTACAGAGTATAACCTATCTTTTCAATATACGCTCAATGACTCATTAAATGTTTCAGAGCTTTCTACTTTAGATTTCATGCAGTTCATGGTTCTGAGCACAATTTGAATGTGACACCTTTCCTAGAGGACAGTAAATTCAAAACGCTTCAAAAATTTACTGTTAAAAGCTTGACACTCAAAGTGTCTGTACTGATTTTCTTCTTTGTATATAATCTGGTAGGCATTCATCAAAAGATCTCAAACTATTGCCTAGCTTTAAAAAAATAATAAAAAAAAAAACATGTGCAGTCCATAAGTCAAGTAGCTGCTGCTTCTGTGTAGTGCACCCATGACCTACAACTGAAATGGTTTGTAGAAGGAAGTGCTAGCTGATATGATCATTTTTTGAGATATCAAATGTAATATGTTGGTTAAATTCAAAGTAAACAATGTAAATGCAGTAAGACAAAATAATTTACACAGGCAACAGTACTTTCAAGTAGAATAAATGAAACTGCTTGTTATGAGAATGTGGTACATATGAAAACAAGAGATATAATGTGATCAGATTAATCTTGCTAAACTGAGGGTTTGTACTGTAGTGCTTCGAGAATTCTGGAGGAAATTCTAGAATCACTCGGCCTTGCAATGTTTCAAACTCCCGATATTTTAGATATGAGTAGGAGAAACAAATCAGCCAACTGCACATAGTCAAAAAAGAACAGCAACGAGGAAAAAAATGGACACAGTGGCCGAACGGCTGCAGACAAGTACTTGCTGTACGGCCCACAGAGTTTCGTGTACGGGCAAAAAAGAACAAGAAAAGTTTATGTAGTATTCTGTGTTCTTTAATGTCTGTGATGATTGTAAAAAGACTAGCGGACAGTTGAAAGTAATTTCCTAAGGACACTCCTGTGTTGGACTCAAATGAGAATAGAGACTTTTAAATTTTTTTTCATGTCTTGCACTCTGAGAAGTCAATACGCATGTTTACGATATTGTGAGAAGAGGAATGGTTATTAAACCAACTCTCTCATAAATGTTGTTGAGTGGGGCTTTGGAAGTTATATATCTAAGTGAACTCCAAGAAACGTATTGTATTTTGAGCTGATTACATTGTTAATCGGTGAGTACATTGACAGTAAAGTTTGTATATGTGATCATCACATTACGGAAAATAAGAAGATATTATTTTTTGCCACACATGGAGAATGTTAGAACATGGCTAACTAAGTGACAGGACCCAAAGAAAATGGGAATTTTACAACAGAAACAGGAAGAAGATAATATGAGTTGCCATAGCAACAGGTCATAATAAGATAAGAGAACTGTTTCCAATAGTTTTATTGAGTCCAATAAACCAGTGGAAGAAAGTTGCAAGTGCAACACAGTAAAAGACTTGAGAAAGTAATAGTGAAGAAAACTGGAGAGAAGACCTCAGTTTTATGACTAAGAAGATCAGGTGTGAAGTGCAAGCAGTCCTCACACACATACATCATGCTGACACTGACACAGTAACCAGCCACCGGCACCAACTACACCAGTTGCTGCTCACCGGTGCTGACTCCGCGTCCGCTCACCACCGACGATGCTGAAACCAACATTCGACGCCGCCGGCACCAATGCTGTCCACTACACATTCACTGACATATGCAGCGAGAATACTACGACAGGTGAGTGTGAAAAAAAACTTTATTACTCTAGTTAAAAGTGTTACAAAAAACTGTGGGGTGAACTTTTACTGTGTAATTGGTATAATTGAAATTAGTCTTAGATACTCATAAGAGCTAAAGTCTATACAAGCATGGATAGTATATAACCATTGGAGAGACACCAGAACCAGCCATGGCTATGAGAATTTCTAAAGAAGGGCCTGACTTGTCTGAATTAGTTAATTTAATTAAAGCCCAGAGTGAAGCTCTAACTAGATTAGATGCTAAGTTAGAAGCACAGAGTGTAACTTCAACTGCTCAAATTGCTTCTTTAAGAGAAAAGTTAGGAGCACAATGTGCAACTTCAACTGCTTAAACTGCCTTTTTGAGGAATAAAATAAGTACCACTTTAAGTGAAAAGCTAGAAGCACAGGGTGAAGTTTTAGATCTTAAGTTTGATGTATTAAATGATAAAGTGGAGAATTCATGATTAGATATAAGAATGAATTAAGTAATTCCTTAACTGTCGAGATGAATCAAATGTTTACTGAACTGAGCCAAAAGCAGGATGACCAATTTCAAAAGTTGGCCCAGAAATTAGAATTGGACATTGAAGACAAGTGTAATAATGTAGAATCTGAATTTAGTGGAAAATTAAAATTTTGTGAAAATGTATGTAATGTTATATTTAATTCCATAAGACAGGAAATGAATATTTTGAAAGAGAACACAGATTGATCTAAGGATGTAATATCGATTATTCAACAGAAAATTCCAGGTGTTAGTATATGAGCTGTTACTACACGAGCTGTCAGTTCACCAGTAAATAACGTAGAATGGAATGTCAGGGAAAAATTGGCCGACTTTGACACGATAAATGTAAGTAGTGTGGTGGAACCTTTTGAGATAATTGTAGATCGAGAAAATACTGAGGGTATAATCTCTGGAAACATTTCACTGTTGCTTTTTCCAAACATAATGATAATAGCAATGTTAGAGATGACTCATGGAAAGAATTCAAACTTGTCCAGGACAGATTAGAAAACAGAATAACTTTACCTGATGTGTTATGTAGTAAAGTGGTGATTGTTTTGTTGTGGGTAGATTTTCACACAAAATTTAACGAAAAGTACCAGTTCACATTTTCTCAAGTGAGGTTAATATCAGATCCAAGGGATTGGGGTGGAGTCACATCTGTCTCCCAGGGATGTTAATGTTCTGTGCTACAGGGCGGAGTGACAGCCATCGGATCCCTAGTTGTTTTCGGTGTTCCTTCTGTACTATTTTTTTCTGCACTGAATTTCCTTCAAATCGTAAACTATTCTGTAATCTATTCCTGAATTCTTAAACTATTCTATAATTTTAGTACGTAGGAAACCGGATATGACTACAAGATTAGGACCAATTTAAGAGAATCACAGGTGGATAGTGATCTCTAGACATGAAATGAAACAAATAAAATATTATTTGAGTGAAAAGTATATCATCATGGTCCTATCCAAACAAAGTGATATCTAGACGTCAGAAACTGAATAGAGTATTTTATGTGTGTATGAAATATAGTGTAAAGTGAATGACTTCAATCACTTAAGTCCTTCTCAATTTCTGTGGTTCATTATAACTTTCAGATTATTTCACATAAGTCGGCCGAAGAATCAGGATACACAAACACATTTAAGCATACATACAGCATAACACAAAGATGCAAACAGGGAAAGTACAGAATGAAATGTTATTAGAACCGTCAAGTGTTGTAGGGGGAAAGTATGTGCACATAGAAAAATATGCACACATTGTTGTTTGCAGTGATGGTTCTGCATCACATATATGCAAGTACTGAAAAATATTTAGATGCATAAGAACAAAAGCTAGGATAATTCTAAATCCAGTACACATCAGGAGGATATGTGAGTAAGGAAAGGGGACATAAGTTAGAGGAGAAATTATTAAGGAGGGTCAGTCTATTAAATATTCTGACGACGTGTAAAATAGTGGGACTCTTAGGACCCAAGTAAGCATAAGAATACTGAATAACGGATGTAGGCATGATGTATACTGGAAGTGTAGAAGTTGTTGCGTAAAGCAGGACTGTAGGATATGAAGTGAGGTATTAAAGAGTGAATATGAAGTGTGAAATAGATTTTAATTTTACCAGATAATATTTAATTATGGTATACATAAATATGTACAGGGTGATTCAAAAAGAATACCACAACTTTAAAAATGTGTATTTAATGAAAGAAACATAATATAACCTTCTGTTATACATCATTACAAAGAGTATTTAAAAAGGTTTTTTTCCACTCAAAAACAAGTTCAGAGATGTTCAATATGGCCCCCTCCAGACACACGAGCAATATCAACTTGATACTCCAACTCGTTCCACATTCTCTGTAGCGTATCAGGTGTAACAGTTTGGATAGCTGCTGTTATTTCTCGTTTCAAATCATCAATGGTGGCTGGGAGAGGTGGCCAAAACACCATATCCTTAACATACCCCCATAAGAAAAAATCGCAGGGGGTAAGATCAGGGCTTCTTGGAGGCCAGTGATGAAGTGCTCTGTCACGGGCTGCCTGGCGGCCGATCCATCGCCTCGGGTAGTTGACGTTCAGGTTTCATAACTAACCTTTTTCGTAGGACTCTCCATACAGTTGATTGTGGAATTTGCAGCTCTCTGCTAGCTCTGCGAGTCGATTTTCCCGGGCTGCGAACAAATGCTTGCTGGATGCGTGCTACATTTTCATCACTCGTTCTCGGCCGTCCAGAACTTTTCCCTTTGCACAAACACCCATTCTCTGTAAACTGTTAATACCAACGTTTAATACACCACATATCAGGAGGTTTAACACCATACTTCGTTCGAAATGCACGCTGAACAACTGTCGTCAATTCACTTCTGCCGTACTCAATAACACAAAAAGCTTTCTGTTGAGCGGTCGCCATCTTAGCATCAACTGACGCTGACGCCTAGTCAACAGCGCCTCAAGCGAACAAATGTACAACTAAATGAAACTTTATAGCTCCCTTAATTCGCCGACAGATAGCGCTTAGCTCTGCCTTTTGTCGTTGCAGAGTTTTAAATTCCTAAAGTTGTGGTATTCTTTTTGAATCACCCTGTATATTGGGGCAATGAACTATGAAGCCTACTCAGGAAGGAGAAGGAGGGCACACCCAGCACCTATTGGTTGAAAAGGGCAGATAGGCAGACACAAGAGAGGCTGACTTATACTGTATGAACAGGGGCACCAAGAAGTGGATTGACCTGTAACATAGATTAGGAAGTTAAAAGTTAAAAGTGGCGTACATACCAAAACGGAAGGAGGAAGAGCATTTTGAGTGAACCCATAGGTAAGGTATAGGTACTGTGCCTAAAAGGAAAAGGGTAGTATCATGACAAACTGGTAAGTTTGAATTCTCCATTTTACTAGCAGTGTCAGGCAGTGTGTTTAAGAGAGTCTGAGAGAACACTTTTATTTGCCCAGAGTTCCTCCAGACTACAAGAAACTGTAGATAATGATATGGATAAGTACTAAATAAAGAAAAAGAAAAACAGTACAGAATGGTAGTGTAAAGAGCAACCATTAAGGGTCAGTGACACCTGAAGTTTACAATTGGAAATGGAGACAGAGTCCTAACGAATTCTAAATATTAGGAAAACTTATGAGAGTACCCTTAAATATTCGAGTTTGATGTCAACTTAGTGTAATAGTAGAATGAAGGAAAAGTTAGTTAAAGTTTACTATAAATAAGAACAAAGAGCAGTGTTGCAGTGTATACTGTTAGAATTGTACGTGATATAAGTTAACTTAATGATTTTATAAAATATCGCGTGTTCAATTTAAGGGGGGGAATATGTAGTGCTTCGAGAATTTTGGAGGAAATTCTAGAATCACTCGGCCTTCCACTGTTTTGAACACCCGATATTTTAGATGTGAGTAGGAGAAACGAATGTGCAGGTCAAAAAAGAACAGCCATGAGGAAAAAGATGGACACGGTGACCGAACGGCTGCAGACAAGTACTTGCTGTATGGCCCAGAGAGTTTTGTGTATGGTCAAAGAAGAACAAGAAAAGTTTATGTAGTATTCTGTGTTCTTTAATGTCTGTGATGATTGTAAAAAGACTAGCAGACAGTTGGAAGTAGTTTCCTAAGGACACTCATGTGTTGGACTCGAATGAGAACAGAGACTTTTAAATTTTTTCATGTCTCGGTTATGATCGAAGTGAGACACATGTAAGCTATTTTGAAGAAGTATAAATGATTCTGATGTTTTAAGAATTAGTTAGCTTGCTGAAGTTATTGTTTATGAAGGTTGAAAATATATTTTGATTGAATTGAAAAGTATTACACGAGTACACAAATTATTTCAAGAATACAAAAGTAGTTAGTAAATTCCCTTAACCAGCAACATATCTTCAGGGAAGAAGCTGTTGGGAGATCGATGTAGCGGATTAACCAGAGAAGAGGATCTGCTACACATTCGGGCAAGTTAATTGAATTGAGAGATGTGTGAATCTTGCACCCCAGCACCACGCTGTCTCTTGATGTTATCCGGAGAACATTAGAGTACTTCCTTCTGCTGAGGCCTTTAATTTTCCAGCCCATAACACAGGTCAAGGAATCTGCAGTTGAGACCATCACAGAATTGGTGGAGCCTCTGGTTGAGACCATTCTCTCACCTCCAAACCAAAGAACACCAATTAATTCTGGGTATGATACTGCAAATTATAAGCTCTGTTTGCACCCTGTAAGTGAGCCCAACAGTTTTCGCCATTTTCGCCAGTCACCTGTAAGAACTGAGAATGGCCTCAGAGCACATGTGACAGGCATCATCATAGTGTACATTGGACTCCTTTCCAATCCTGGATGCTAACTTATTAAAGGGTTCCAAAACATGCCTAAAATTGGATATCCTGCTAATTAACAGATCTCTGCTCTGTGTGCCTGCTCAGAGGTCGCTAAAGGAGTGGCCAATTGTTCAGTCACAGTGTGAATGTACCAGACCAGACAGCCAATGTCCACATTCAATGTCCGCCTCAAGTGACATGAATGGGTTACAACCTGCCACTCACCCAGTGGTGACTGTGGTTCTCTCACGACGCGTACGCTGGAAGTTGCCTACACAGCAAAACTCACTGACAAAACAAGTGACTGTTTAAGTGTCCCAGTCGACTTGTCAGTTTTCCTGCCACAGCTAAACAACAAGGCAACAGCTTGCAGATGGATGACTGTGGCCAAAAGCACCACAGCTGTTTGTAAACTGTGGTCAGATCCTACTTCATCTGCACACACCAGGAATGCTCCCTACCTAACCTGTTACTAAAATTTGAATAAAAACAGTAGGTACACAAAAATAAATAAATAAAACTGAACTTTGTTGTCTTTTAGAAATGATTTGCACTACCAAACTCATTAAAAACACAAAAGCACTCTACTACAATGACAATGAAGCTGACACTATACTATTTCACTGCAGGCCAGCAGACTTCACTCATGTTTCTGCCAGCATGGCTTTGCAACTGGTATTTCTATGTATCCAAGACTATTACTAATAAATATCTTTCACGGAGCTGCTTGTTGCAGTACTATGAGGGCCTTTTTTTGGCCTTTTTTTACCTCTGGTATGCTATAAATAAAAGACAAGTTCATAGAAAACAAGTATTTTATTACCAAAAGTTTTGTACACTTATGGTTACTTTTCAGCATTATCACCGAAAAGATTGAGACATTTACACATCTTCAGTTCAGAGAAAAGGTGAAGTCACTGGGTGCCAGGTCAGGGTGTATGGGGGATGACCAAAAATGTCCCATTGAAATTGTTCCAGGAGCCATTGGGTTGTGCCAGCAGTGTGTGGATGGCATTGTCGTGGATCAACATAATTACTGAAGTCAAATGCAAATTTGGTCATTCAAAACAAACAAAGAGGAATGCTGATTGAAGACATGGCTAGGAGAGCAGCACTTTCAAACCAATGAAGATCTTCAAAACAACATCAATGCTCATTTGCAATCACTGGCGGCAACATGTTTTGAAGAGGGTATTGCGAAGCTCGTCCACAGGTACAATAAATGTCTCAATCTTTTCGGTGATTATGTTGAAAAGTAACCATGAGTGTACAAAACTTTTGGTAACAAAATAATTGTTTTCTATGAACTTGTCTTTTATTTACAGTCTATTGGAGGTTGCAAAAAAGACCCTCATATTTAGGTCTATAGCATGGGACGTGATTGTACTCTTTTCATGTATAGCAATTTATCAAAACAAAAGTAATTGACATATGTCATTCTACAATCTCTGAACATGTACCGCTGAAGGAATAAAGATTAAATAAACTTATATATTAAAATAAAATACCAAGCAGGATACTGTTTTCCATTTCTCAGCATTATGTCCTACCTTGAAATAATATATGCTGCAGGCCCCACAATAAAGAAAAAGTAATGACATTTGGAGGAAATAGAAGGTAAAGATAAAGCTAAATGGAGAAATATTAGAACATGTGCGAAGGTTTAGATACAAAGGAAACAGTGTAATGTAGCAGAATTGGACAGTACATAACGCACAGATTGATGCCAACTATTCAGTAATTGGGAAATTCATATAACTTTCTGAACATGTGAAGCATATTCACTTTTGTCCCCTTTTAACAATTTTTGAGAATGTTATTCCAATAAAACAAACAGATTGGGATGTAAAATTACAGTAAAAATGTGATACGAACAAATGCTTTCACACAATATTGAAATAATTAAGATTTTTATATGAAGCAATATTTGGACAAATAAAATGATATATTTATGTGAGTTAGAGAATGTATTTCTGTTAAATTATATTCCACACAAAATTTCATGCAAAGACAAATCTGGAATAATTAATCAGCTATTCAGAATTGTAAAGCCTTATCTGTAATTTATGAAATGTATTCACTCAAATAACGATGTATATAACTTTGACATCCATAATTGAAAAAGAAGCATGGTGGTAGCCATGCACATCTCAGTGTTGCAGCACATTTTGTGATGTCAAGACTGTGTTGTTCTTAGTTTTGCATAAATTGTTTCATAGTTAGCATATCATAAATTGCCTAAAATTGCAAAGAACTGGACCACAGACAATATCTTTAATGGAAGAGCAATAAAATTAAAAGTTATGCCACCATTTATTTCAGTGACAGATACCAAGGTAAGTATTGGACTGTTTCATTCTGTTTCAGCATAATGACAAGCCCGGCATAAAGATGAAGAACACAAGAGCAGAGAAGGCTGTGAGATGATGTCAGCCAATAGTATGCTGACTAGGACCACTCCACGACAAGAGCGGCCTCTATCCAAAGAGAAAATAAGTGCCGCTCCTGCCAGCCTCGGTCAGACACTAGTAGACCTGGACTAGAAGAGAGCACTATAAGAGCCGTGAATTGTGATTCATATTACTTGCATGGACATTGTATAAAGCAAAAGACATTGATTATTCACCTGTCACCAATTGCTTGTGACATGACTTGTAAAGCAAAGTTAAGTATTGTCAATTCAATTACTGTAATAAATTTCATTAATATGATTTGCTTGTATGTTGTCTAGCTATCCAAGAAAACAGCTTCCTAGGCACAATATAAGAGATGAGTTGGCAGGACACCAATTGACGATGAGTTATACAATGAACCCAGTGCCTGGCGGCCATGGAATTTTGTTTTGTGTTTGCTAACAATTTAATTCTTTCTTGTCTGTACTTTACAGGTGTGTTTACTTTTTTTAACAGACTCTTTTCGTTTTTGCTACAAAGTGTTTTCAGGTGGATGTTGCAGAAATTGTCTTTGCTTTTGTACTTATTTTCCATTCTTGCCTTGTTGGTCTCTTGTCTTTGTCACTTCCAAAATGCCCACCCCACATATTCTGTCCCTGCTCAGGCACCACAGCTGTAAGTGTTAGATGCAACACAGCTAATGCAGATGTTTCAGTTCTAGCCGCAAGTTGGAGACCCTGCTAAACACAGTACAGCAGCTACTAGCCATTGCTGCACCACCTACAACACCTACTGCTATACCGCCTTCTTGACAGTTTCATGAACAAGAAGAGGAATGGCTCGAGTGGTTGCACCAGTTCAAGGCACACATACTAGCTCACAACGTACCAGGTACTGTGAAACTTCTATATGTATTATCAACGGTAAAAAGTGCAGTGCTCCTTTTAACTAAGAAGTTATTTTCTAAAGGCATTCTGGGTGAACTTACTAACGAACAGGTGGTACAGTTGCTAAATAACTATTATGACCAACAAGTGAATGTGTAACAGCTAGGTATCAACTTTTTTATTGTAAAAAATGGACAGAACAAACTTATCATATGTGGGTAACAGATTTGCAGGGTATGATGAGGAAATGCAAATTCAAATGTGCTTGCATTGCTTTATATTCAGATGTTATGTTGTGTGATGTGATCGTGTACAATGTACCTGATGTCGAACTCAGAGAACAGATTTTGAAACAGTCCGATCCATCATTTCAGCAGGTAGTGCAAATCCTACAACAGCACGATTCAGGTGCCCTGTCCAATAAATTTGAGGGGCCAGCTATTTGCTGGGTTGCATCCCTTGTTTGTGATTGGCCCATTCAGTGGCACCTTGTGCCAGCCATGCCGAGTAAACAACACTCCATGCCGTGTAAGCAGTTCACTAAACAGGCGGCTACACAGGCAAACAGAATTAAGTCTTACCCTCGGTGTTATTCATGGCACAAACACCAAGACTGCCCCTCCTGACAAGCTCAGTGTTATGCTCGTGGTAGAAAAGGACATGTACAATCCGTGGGTTGCATCCCTTGTTTGTGATTGGCCCATTCAGTGGCAGCTTGTGCCAGCCATGCCAAGTAAACAACACTCCACGCCATGTAAGCAGTTCACTAAACAGGCGGCTACACAGGCAAACAGAATTAAGTCTTACCCTCGGTGTTATTCATGGCACAAACACGAAGACTGCCCCTCCTGACAAGCTCAGTGTTATGCTCGTGGTAGAAAAGGACATGTACAATCCATATGTTTGAAATGGAACAACCATAAGAATTCGGTCCACTCACAAAAATCTAGTCACAAGGCCCATGTCATTAATGCAGTACATTCAAAGTCTGCAACAGGCATTTGCAAACCTAGCAAGAACTCAGTTTCTCCAGTGATATGCCAGTCAAACAAATTTTTTGTTCATTTACTTCTTTGTGGGAAACCTGTGAAATTTCAGTTGGACATGGGTGCCTCTTTCACATTGCTAAATTATCACACATATGAACTATTAGGCTCCCCACACCTGTCTAAAACTAGCACGCAACTGACGCCTTACAATGGACAAGATATTCCTATTCTCGGAAAATGTACTTTGCCTGTCATGTATCAGTCGCATATGTGAACAGTGACTTTTAGGGTGCTGGAATCACATGAGTGTGAGAACATATTTGGTCTTGATTCTTTTGATTTGTTTGACTTTTAAGATTCAGGACAATCTGTTGTCAGTGTCTGCATTCCAGACAAAAAACAGTGTAGCTAGCTTGCTAAAAGAATTCCCGGAACTCTTTTCTGGAGGTTTAGGCAAGGCTAACAATTTTGTTGCACACACTACTCTGAAAGACAAAGCTCAACCAAAATGTTGCCAGGCCAGAAACTGTTCCCATTGCATTATGGGGCAAAGTTGTGGCTGAACTTCAAGAATTGCAAGATAGTGAAGTTACTGCACCCATATCAGCTAGTCAATGGGCAAGTCCACTGGTTTTGGTCCCCAAAGCTTCAGGTCACATTTGCCTCTGTGTTGACTCCAAGTCTATAGTCAACCCACAAACTGTGATTGATACTTATTCATTATCACACCCAGAGGACCTCATGGACAAAGTAGGTGTCGGACGCTTCTCTTCAAAAGTTGATTTGCACAATGCATATATTCAAATACTGCTTGATGAAGAATCTCAAAAAGTGTGTGTAGTGAGTACTCATTTGGGTTTGTTTTAAATATTTGCATTTGCCTTTTGGCAATGCTTCCGCACCCGTCATTTTCCAATGTTATTTGGAACAGCCGAATGCACAAGTGCCAAACTGTTCAAACTATTTGGACGATACTGTCATAGCAGGTCGTACACCTGAAGAACATATTGCAAATTTGTGTGCTTTGTTTTGTTTGTTGTCTGATGCAGGACTAAAGCATAGACTGGACAAGTGTGATTTTTTAAAACCTGAGTTGCAGTAACTTGGTCATGTCATAAACAATCAACGTGTACATCCTCTTCAGTCACATTTGTTAGCCATATGAGATTTGACAGTTCCTCGCAATGTCACAAAATTGCATTCAGCTTTAGGGTAAATGAACTACTATATTCAGTCCATACCAAATACTGCGCAAATCATGGCTCCATCACACAGCAGACTGTGCCCTTTGCTTTGACAGATGAGTACCAAGTAGCTTTTCAAAAACTTAAAGATGCATTGCTCAGTGATCAATGCTTAGTTCACTTTGATCCTGACAAACGAGTTGTACTGCAAGTTGACACTTCCTCTTACTGAATCGGTGCAGTGCTTTCACACAGAACTGGCGATAAAGACAGGCCTATTGCTTTGGCATCAAAAGTGTTGTCCAAAGCTCAGTGTAACTATTGACAAACTGAGAAAGAGGCTTTAGCTACTGAGAATGGTGTCACCAAATTCCACCACTACTTTTACGGCAGAAAATTCTACTTAGTAACAGATCACAAGCCTTTGCAATCCTTGTTTCATCCAACAAAACTGGTTCCCTTATGAACTGCCCAAAAGTTGCAAAGATGGGCTTTGTTGTTGTCTAAATATCAGTATGAGATTGTGCATCATCTGACAGCTCAACATGGTAAGTGGATGCACTCTCACGTCTTCTGATTGGCCCTGATACTGGCTTTGATGCTTCTGCTGCATCTTGGTGTCGCATCAATCCTCAGGATTCTGAATTGCTTCAACCTTTTCTTCCGAACTAAAGAAAATTGTACAAGCCACAGAAGCTGATTCAGATTTGAACATTTTGCTAACATACATTCGCACATCTTGGCTTCATTCCTTGCATAGCATAAAGAACTCTGTAATGTGCTGATACTTTGCCCATTGGCATAGCTTCGCTGTACAGAAAGATGCGATTCTTGTTCAAAATGACAGTGGACAGTCACGTGTGTTGATCCCTAAAGCTTTGAAAAAAGAAGTGTTGCAGTTACTTCACCAAGGGCACTGGGGGATTGTTCGTATGAAACAGTTAGTGTGTCGACACTACTTGGCAGGGTATGGACACCCAAATAGAACAGAACACAGTGTCATACATGTGTGGAAAATCAGTCTGCTCCACTACAAAAATTCTCTGCTTGGCCTAAGTTGCAATCATCATGACAACATGTGCACATAGACTTCGCGGGACCTTTTTGGAACTCTAGTTGGTTGATTGTGGTTGATTTATATAGCAAGTTTCCTTTTGCTGTGCCAATGAACTCGGCAACATCACATAGCACAATTCAGGTGTTGTACTCTATTTTTTGCATTGAAGGTTTATCTGAAGTCATAGTGTCAGACAATGGCCCTCAGTTCAGGTCAAATGAATTTGAAATATTCTGTGAACACAATGGCATACAGCATCTAACAAGTGCACTGTTCCACCCATAGTCAAATGATGAAGCGGAATGTTTTGTCAGAACCTTGGAGCAGCAGGTGGTCAAACTTTGCTCCGCACACATCAGAGATCAAGTATTGTAACTGTTTCTCTCCTCCTATCATTTGCACCCACAAGATGGACCATTGCTGGCGGATTTGCTTCACAACCGCTGCGATTGGACTCTTCTCCACATACTCCATCCTCTTCAGCATCCAGCACTGAAGGAAGGCCGCAAGTATTGTTTCATGCCACATGCTATTGTCTTTTACAGGGCTTTTAGCAGCAGCAGATGGTGGGTGCAAGATGAGATCGTCCAATTTGGCACTTGCATATATCTTATTTCAGGTCCAGATGGCTTGCAGCGCTGACATCAAAATCAACTTCACCTCAGTCATGTGCATGATGATCTTTCAGTGTCTCTGCCCCCAGATTCATGGATCACGATGACAGCGCAGTCACAGCAACCACCAGAGGGTGTCATCATGACACCAAGGAACAACTCTATTGAGACGGAGCCTTCGCCTTCTCCACCTCCTCTCGTCCTACCGATGGAGCTGGACCCGCCCACACTGCAGCAGTCGCTGCCTTCTTCAGCTGGCTCATGGGATCAGGAGGTGCACGCATACTCTTCTGGTCATTTCTTGAGAGATGATTCTGCCAGAGTGAAGGCCGGATGATGGGGTACGACCAGAAGCTTGATGTCCCCTGCATCCCCAGCTTCCGGTCCAGCAATGCATTCACACTCCTGCCTCTCCCAATGAAAGTCTGTCTGTCACTTTGGAGGGGGGGGGGGGGGGGGGGAGTGAATGTTCGGGTTAATGACAGGCACCAGCATGAAGATGAAGAACACAAGAGCAGAGAAGGTTGTGAGATGACTTCAGCCAGTAGTACGCTGACTAGCACGGCACCACAACAGGAACGGCCTCTATCCGAAGAGAATACAAGCACCACTCCTCACTCCTGCCAGCCTCAGCCAGACACTCGTAGACCCAGACTAGAAGAGAGCACCACAAGGGCCACAACTTGTGATTCATATCCATTACTTGCATGGGCATTGTATATAGCGAAAGATATTGATTATTTGCATGTCCCCAATTGCTTGCAACATGACTTGTAAATCAAAGTTAAGTATTGTCAATTCAATTACTGTCATAAACTTCATTAATATAATTTGCCTGTATGTTGTCTAGCTACCCACGAAAACAGCTTCCTAGGCACCCTACAAGAGACGAGTGGGCAGGAACCACACATTCAACCCGGGAACATTTCAACAGGATAGAAAGTGAATGTAAGGGCAGCACAGAAATTAACATCAGCATAGCAATGACAAAAGAAGAGTTTTCTGCAGCAATGTGCACAAATATTTGAGAGAAAATCTAGTAAAATGTTTCGTATAGAATGTACTCCTATGTGGCATTTAAAAGTGGATGTCAAGGAAGAAAGGTAGAGCAAGAGTGGAGACTTTTGAGATGCGGACTTGGCAAAGTTTGGAAAGAAAACTTTTATAGATAGAGAGAAAAATGAAGAAGCACTTAAAAGAACAAAATACAATTACTGAATGTAATAAACAGCAGGAAAAGAAAATGGATTGGACTTATACTAAGAAAGAACAGTTTTTAAAAACAGTCTTGGAGGGGTATGTGGGAGGGAAGAGGCGGCAAGAGAGAAAGAAATTTCAGATCCTATTACATATAGTAACATTAAAAAGGAAGCTATGGATCGCGTGAAATGTAGACATAAAGGACTTGCTTGTGTAGCAGAAAAACAATGTTCAATGGAATTAATGTAGTGCAACATATACACAAAAATATGCATTATGAACTCTAAAAGTCATTATTTACTTTTTTAAAAAGAAATGTAACAAATAAGAAGGTAAAAACTTATAAAACAATATTCCCAACAGAGAATAACTACCACGTTCTAAAGCAAAATTGGCCCATTCACCAATTATAGCATCATCTCTGGTACAGGACAATTTCTTTCCTGTTGATTCACATTTGTTTACATTAGTCACCAATGTGCATGAGAAATATACTAAATGATTACCTTTTGATGATTCTTTGAGCTCTTACTCTCTCAGCAAAATCTTTTGCTATTTTTATTATGGTTCCTGGAATACCAGCCATGCGGGCAACATTTAAGCCATAGCTGCTGCTTGCTCCTCCTTTCATAACACTGTACAGGAATATTAACTTTCCTTCAGCTTCTTCATCTTCAAAGATAAAAAATAACATTTTATAATTAGGAAAACTTGAACAATAATAGTAAAACAGTTTAAAAATCAACTATCTGTAAAAAGTTATCTCTGTTCAAAAAAATACAGCTAAATTCATTTCCACTGCTGTCTCAGCTTGGCAAGCTATTTGAGTGGGTGTGAGCAGTCATGGAACATAGCAGGAGGCAAAACGCTATGCATGGTGTTGAAAACTGTCTCATCACTGACATTTACTTTTCCCCCAGTCCCCTCAATTGCAATACATGTTCTTCAAGCACCAGTGCCTCCACTTCTGTTGTGTTACCCAGTTCTTCAGAAGAAGATGGTCTGCCACTTTGTTCTTCATCATTCATATTTCTGGACCACACTGGAAGCATTTAAGGGGGGGTAGGATGTCAAACGGGCCGACTTGGAGCAGGAGAGGCATCTCAGGACATTTTAATTTCCAGTGTGTATACTTTTACAAATAAATTCATAAAACTTTGTCAGCATCACCAGGACGGATTCAGGATTCACACCCATTGCAGTGGAAGTTCGAAAACATAGCAAAATAAATTTTTTTAAGTGTGAAATTTCATCATTTTTTCACTTACTAATGGCTACATTTGTTGCTATAGGTACACTTTTCTTCATAAGTTAGAGAGATTCTTCGATGAATTTTGCACAGCATACATACCACATTCACAGGTGCATGAAACTCTAGAATTTATTTAATTTATGAAAAAACGAATGAACTGTTATATTTTAAACTTCATGTTTAGAAAAAACACAAATTTTATAGTTAATTACCTCAATTTTTACCACAGTTTTTAATAGATTTGGAAAAGTCTAGAGTTTCATACATCTTTAAGTATGGTTTGTATGCTCTGCAAAATTCATCGAAGAATCTCTCTTACTTATGAAGAAAAATGTACCTATAGCAACAAATGCTGCCATTAGCAAGTGGAAAAAATGATGAAATTTCACACATAAAAAAAATTACTTCATTATGTTTTAGAACTTCCACTACTATAAATGTGAATTCTGAATCCTTCCTGGTCATGCTGACAAAGTTTTATGAATTTATTTGTAAAAGTATAGACACTGGAAATTGAAATGTCCTGTGGTGCATCTCTTGCTCCAAGTCGGCCTGTTTGACATCCTACACCCCCTCAACCATCTAACAACTGGATCATATGATGGCGCACTGTTGTCGTACACTTCCACAAACTCGATATAGATTTTCCAGCTTTGTTACCCTTCAAATGCAGGAAGTGAATAACTGTACACTACTCCACCCTGCCAGTGGGCTGCACCATTTTGTTCTGCTTCCTCCAGCAGTAATACTGTGCACGGATTTCAGTGTGTGTCAGGTCTGCATACAGCGAACAAAAACTTAATTACATAACTTTATTATTTTTATGTAATTTGATTATCTCTCATAACCAAGCTTTACACTGAATAAAAAAAAATAAGCTCATGATGGTATAACAGCACTAAACATGTATGAGTAAAAGTAAGGAAGACAGTACTGTAATTTGCTTACAGTAACATTCTCAAAAAATATATTTTGTCTTTTTGTCTCTATACTACACAAGACTGTGACTATAAATAATGGTAGTAATAAATCACATAAGCTAATCAGCTTATAGGCTTTATTACTTAGTCAGCCCACAGCACAACTGTGTAAAGAGTCTTTTCTTTAATTACATTAAAAGCAATAATTACAAAGTAATATAATATTTTATTAGTAATGTGTATTTGCTTTAGTTTTTATCATCTGATTAATATCCAACATTGTACTTTGTGATAGTGCTGTTACAGTGGCTTTTATGGCTTGTCTCTGAGACTATATATATATAAACTTGGGAAGTCTAAAAGCATTAAAAATGTTGAAATGGAGATTTTTTTTTTAGTTATGTAAAGGAGAGAAAGAATGTTAAAATGCAAAGGAAACAAATATTGTTAATGAAACATTCATAAATTTTGCTCCTTACTGCCCTTTGAATTAGTTTTTAAAATTGAATCCCCTTGCTTACCCACATGTTCTTTTTAAATTATGTAGCTTCTGCAAGGTAGAAAGAAATTTAACAAGGAGGCTAGTCCCAGTTACTATGCTGCCACTGATCAGGGCTCTCTGATGACACTAGGGAGACAACAGTGCTGTGGACTTCAGTTCTCCATTGTGCTTTGTGTGACCCTAATGTCATTTCTAGACTATTTCTTGTACTGATCACAAAAAATAGTACTTTTTAGCTCTGGTATATTTTAAATGACTACTGTTTACTAAGTGGTGATGCTAAAAGCACCATATATCAACAGTATTAAAATAGGGTAAGGTTACTCTAATTAGCAGAATGTTGCAGAGTTGGCTTTATAGTTCCTTATATTTACAATAATTATCAAATAAACATGAATACCATTTTCATCATGGTAATGTTTCATAGCAAATATGTTATGCAAGTTAATAACATTGATATTACCTTACAGGATATTAGTACCGAATTTTTAACCTGTTGACGCTGAAAGCAACAAAGTACAGAGATTGTTTTTTCTTACTGCATTCTTTTTAATAGTTCCCATTTTGCTATCCTATTTAAAAGTCTAAACCTGAGCTTGTCCTCATGTATAAGAAAATGACTAGTTATTTTCAGCAAATTGAGAATGAGTCATGTATGTTAGTATTTCATCACATTTTTACACACTGGAATCCTACCTTCATCGAAAGTTGTAAAAATATGCTTGGATTAGGTGTAGTCAGCCATTCAGGTGTTGAAAATGTGAGATCTCCTTTAGAAATCACAGTAATCCAGTCATGATCCTCAATTTCCTTGTGCAACAGACTGACACTTTCCTGTTTGATCACACTATGAAATGTTAATGTCCTTGCATTTGAAGGCAATGTTACCTGACAGGTACTTCAGTGTACTAAGCGACACATCTTCAGTGGGACATACTGAACTGTTGAAGTCAATACATTCACGTCATTTCTATCTTTGGCATAATTATTATTATAATACAAATAGATGGTTAAACAGGTGCCCAGTGTGACACGCATCTGATGATAAAAAATTTTATGGTCTGTACTGGTCTCTTCTGCAAAGGTTACTGTTACTAAGAGCACTTCTGCAAAAAGTAAACAATTATGAGGAGACAGAAGTATCCCTTCTCCTGCTGTTGAACGCTCGAGGGTAGTCTGAGGATTTAAAAGAGGTAAAAAACTCAATTAGAACTAGAACACAACTGTTTAAAACCTTGAGTCAGTAACTTATCTTACCTTCGATAAAATTAATATTGATCGTTAAAGAACGTTTTAAGTGTTGGGACATGGAATGTCAGAAGTTTGAACATCTGGAAAGGGAAATGCTATGGCTCAATCTATATATAGTGGTTGTCAGTGATGTGAAATGGAAAGAAGACAAGGATTTCTGGTCAAATGAGTATAGGGTAATATCAGCAGCAACAGCAACTGATAAAATGGGAGTAGGATTCATTAAAAATATGGAGGTAGGGAAAAGAGTGAGTTACTGTGACAGTTCAGTGATAGGGTTGTTCTCATCAGAATTATTGATAGCAAACCAACATCAACAATAGTTCAGATATAGATGCCAATGTCACAAGCAGAAGATGAAGAGAGAAAGAAAGTATAATAGGACACTGAATGGGTAATTCAGTACATAAAGGAAAATGAACATCTTGTAGTCACAAGGGATTGGAATGCAGAAGAAAGAGTTAGTGGAAAATATGGGCTTGGTAGTAGGAATGAGAGAGGAGAAAGACAAATTGAGTTCTGCAATACATTTCAGTTAGTAATAGTGAATACTCTGTCCAAGAATCACAAGAGGAAGAGATATACTAGGAAAAGGCCAGAACATAAGGGAAGATTTCAGTCAGATCACATCATGATCAGGCAGAGCTTATGAAATAAGATATTGTATTGTATGGCATACCCTGGAGCAAATACAGACACAGATCGCAACTTAGTAATTATGAAGAGTAGGCTGAAATTTAAGAGAATATGCAGGAAGAATTAGTAAGTAAAGAACTGGATATGGGAAGTTCTCTGGGGCTATGGATACTGTGATAATTAATGGCTCAATAGGCAGCTCAGTTGAAGAGGAATGGAGATCTCTAAAAATGGCAATCACAGAAGTTCAAAAGAAAAAGGTACAAGGAATGTACCTGTGAGGAAACCTTTGGTAACAAAAGACGACATACTTCAGTTGATCAACAAAAGAAGGAAGTACTAAAATGGTTTGGGATATTCAGGAAACAGAAATACAAGTCATTTACGAATGAAATAAACAGGAAGTGCAGGAAAGAGAAAGCAAAATGGCTGCAAGAAAAATGTGAAGAAACTGAAAACGAAATGATTGTCAGAGGGACTGACTTAGCATAAAGAAAGGTCAAAACAACTTTTAGTGAAATTAAAAGCAAGGACAGTAATATAACAAGTGTGAGGGGAACACCACTGTTAAATGCAAAGAAGAGGCCAGATAGATGGAAGAAGTACACTGAATAAGGACTCTAAGAGGGGGAAGTCTTGCCTGATGACGTGATAGAAGAAGAAAGAGGAATTGATATGGAGGAGATAGGGGATCCAGTATTCGAATGAAAATTTAAAAGAGCTTTGGAAGACTTATTATTCATGTTGGTGTGTAGAATGTATGAGACTGGGAATATAACATCAGACTTTCAGAAAAATATCATCCACAGAATTTCAAAGATTTCAAGAGCCAACAAATGTGAGAACTATCACACAATCAGTTTAACAGCTCATGCATCCAAGTTGCTGACAGGAATAATGTACAGAAGAATAGAAAAGAAAATTGAGTATGTGTTAGATGATGATCAGTTTGGCTTTAGGAAAGGTAGAGGCATCACAAAGGAAGGTATTTCTGGAATTGCAGCTGATAATGAAAGAAAGTCTGAAAAAGAATCATGACATGTTCATGTTCATAGGATTGTTTGACTTGGAAAAAGTGTTGAACCATGTAAAATGTAAAATGAGGCAAGATGTTGAAGATTCTGAGAAAAATAGGATTATGTTATAGGGAAGGATGGTTAATATACAGTGTGCAGAAGAACCAAGAAAGGACAGTAAGATTGGAAGACCATGAATAAAGTGCTCAGATTAAAATGGGTATGAGGTGCGGTTTTGTCTTTCACCTCTACTGTGTAGTCTACACAGCAAAGAAGCAATGGCAGAAACAAAAGAACAGTTCAAGAGTGGGGTTAAAGTTCAAGGTGAAAGTATGTCAATTATAAGATTTGCTGATCACATTGCTAACCTCAGCGAAAGTGAAGAATTCCAGGATCTATTGTATGGAATGAACAATCTAATGAGTACAGAATATGGATTGAGAGTTAATCAGGGAAAGATGAAAGTAATAGGAGTGGCAGAAATGAGAACAGTGAGAGGCTTAACATCAGAACTGGTGATGATGAAGTTAAGGAATTCTGCTACCTAGGCAGCAAAATAACCCATGACAGAGAGCAAGGTGGACATAAAAAGTAGACTAATATCAGTGTCCAATGAGAAGTTCAGGCAGGCAGGTGCTAAAGAGGTAAAAAACTCACAAGATTTTCACAACAGTAGAGTAAATAATAATGTTACCATATTTAACCAAAATATTGGTGGATTAAAGAAAAAAGTAGATTCTCACAAAAGTAAAGAAAATATTGTGTTACCATTTTTCACCAAAATATTCAGGAATTGAAGAATAAAGTAGATGAGCTCCTGGTTTATTTAGATGACATTGAATCTGATAATGTAATAGATATACTATGCCTGTCTGAGCATCACATTGTGTCTGATATGGAAAAGGTATATGTCAGTGGTTATAAACTAGCTGCACATATGAGTAGAGAGAATAAGGTGAGAGGAGGAGTTGCCATTTATGTCAAAAGTTATCACTGTGTAAAAAGTTTTGTCTAGAGCAACATATAGAAGCATGTGACTGTCAACTTAAACTGAAAGAGGGCTCTTTTATAATTGTAACAGTATATAGGTCCCCTTCAGGAAACTTTCATTTATTCCTGGAAAACTTGGATGCCTTGTTGTGCTATCTGTCAGATAGGGGAAAGCAAATTATTATTTGTGGGGACTTCAATGTTGATTCATTGAAAGAGTGTAATAGGAAGAATGACCTAGAAGTCTTGCTCGGTTCTTTCAATTTAACATCAGTCATTGATTTTCCTACTCGCGTAGTAAAGGACAGCAGCACATTGATAGATAAAACTTCTATAGACCAAGATAAGTTTAAAAACATAAATTCTTGTCCTGTTGAGAATGGCCTTCCTGATCATGGTGCTCAGCTAGTTACAGTATATTACATAGCTCCATTCAGTAATTCAAAACTACCCTCCAAAGTTGTGCATTTAATTAATGACTCAACAATTAAAAATTTCAGGGAAAATCTTCAGCAGTTAGACTGGGATGAGGTGTACAAGGAACCTGATACTAATTTAAAATATAACTTATTTCATGATACATTTGTAAGAGAATTTGAAAACTGTTTCCCCAAGAAAGTAGTTAAATCTGATTATAAGAAACCATGCAAAAAACCTTGGCTTGCTAAAGGAATAAAAATATCTTGTAACCACAAAAGAGAACTGTATCTAACAACAAGAAAGAGTAATGACCCAGAAACAGCCAAATATTATAAAAACTACTGTGCTACATTAAGAAAGGTTATTAAAAAGTCCAGAAGCATGTGCATCATGTCTGAGATTAATACCTCTGATAACAAAAGCAAAACAATTTGGAATATTATTACAAGGGAGACAGGGCAACCAAGAGTACAGGATGATGGTATTACCATCAAAGTGAATGGAAACATGACAAATAACAAGCCAGAAGTCGAAAACATTCTGAATAATCATTTTTTAAATGTTGTAGAGAAAATAGCATCTAAATGTTCATTAGAAGAAGCAAGGCAGTTAATGGAAGAGGCCTTACCCACATAATTTGATACAACTGAAATTCCACCCACTTCTCCTTCCGAAATTAGGAAGATAATAAACTCTCTCAATAAAAAAAGCTCACATGGAATTGATGACATTTTCAGCAGGATAATAAAAGCTTGTTCCCAAGAGATAAGTGGGATTCTTAGCCACATACGTAATAGCTCTCTGAAGCACGGTATTTTCCCAGGTAGATTCAAGTATGCCATTGTTAAACCACTGCATAAAAGAGAGGATACATCTATTGTCAATAATTACCACCCAATCTCTCTTCTGACTGCCTTATCCAAAATTCTTCAAAAAGTAATGTATTGTACAGTAGCTTCACACCTTTGTAAAAATAAAGTTTTAACAAAATGTCAGTTTGGTTTCCAGAAAGATTTTCAACAGAAAATGCTATATATACTTTCACTAATGAAATATTAAATGCTCTGAGTAACCAGAAGACACCCGTTGGGATTTTTTGTGATCTCTCAAAGGCTTTTGATTGTGTAAATCATGGAATACTTCTAGATAAGCTCAAGTACTGTGGTATTAATGGGACAGCACTGAAATAGTTTAAATCATACCTAACTTGAAGAGTGCAGAAAGTTGAAATAAGCAGTTCACATAATACGCAAAAAACTGGTGATTTCTCAAACTGGGAAACAATCAAGAATGGGGTGCTGCAAGGTTCGGTCTTGGGTCCTCTGTTGTTCTTAATATACATTAATGACTTGTCATTCTATATTCACGAAGATGCAAAGCTGGTACTTTTTGCTGATGATAAAAGTATAGCTATCACAGCCAACAGACAAGAATTAACTGGTGAAACTATATACTATGTTTTTCAGAAACAACTGAAGTGGTTCTCTGCAAATGGGCTCTCATTAAACTTTGACAAAACACAGTATATACAGTCCCACACAGTAAATGGAATGATACCATTAATAAATATAGACTTTGATCAGAAATCGGTAGCTAAGGTAGAATATTCAAAATTTCTAAGTGTACGCATTGATGAGGGGTTGAACTTGTAACGTTCTCTGGTAGCACGCATCCAAAGTGAAAATTAAAAGAACATTTTGATGTACAATGTTCACTGTAACAAATAATTTATACGTATTTCTGCTAATTGAATTTCAAAAGGACACTTAATTTTGTGAGAAAATAGATAAATATGAATTTTACTATCATAAATGATTATTCAAAGAGTGTAAAATACTATCTGTGGTGGAGGATGTGAAAACCGCCACAGAAGAAATGATATGTAATCAAAATGACAAAGACTGTACAATATTTAGTTAAGATAGAAATAGGCAATATATTGTAATAGAATCACTTGTCTTCTGCATGGACTGAATGGGAGATGGGCCCGTGACGCTGCATTAGGCTCTTAAGTAGTTTTCATTTGTCGTAAGTCGATGACCGACGCCATTTGTAGCTGGGATTGTAAAAGGTGTGTAAAGATTTTAATTGTTTCTGTTAAAATATATTCATCCAGTAAAATCTGTTTGTCACAATTACTGCTATGTTGGCACCAGACATTACACATTTTATTTAAGAAATTTCAGCATTTTATTGGATATCGCTGGCGGTGTGCAGCTGCGCCGGGAGCAAGCAGTCGGCAGCAGTGGCAGATTTCAATATACGATCGCAATAACAACCACATCCTAAAAAGGGTACAGGTAGAGATGAACGAAAATAATAAAGTGTTTCTTTTCACAGCATTCCAGATGCAGAATAAAAGGAGATAGTAGATTTTATCTTGTGCATTCACAGGTGGAGACAAGCTGCAGCTTTTGTAAATTTTCATTAAAAAAAGTGATAAATTCTGAACATATCGTAAAGTGTATTTAAAACTGGATAATTTTCATGAGAGCTTAGCAATATAAAAAAGAAAACATTTTCATATGGTAAAGATAGTCTTATGCTTCAAAGCCAGTCGGGGTATATCCAGTTAAACCAAAAATCCACTGCAACGTGAAAATGTTTGCTAATTTTGATGTACAATAATATTTTTGTTCTTGCACAAACAGCTTTAGTACTTAATAAAAGTAAAACTTGAATAATTATTTTAGAATATTCAAAGAAATTAATTTTTATTAATCTGCAACAGAATATTTCATACGTAAAGTAATAATCACAGATGAAAAATTTATTGCAACCTTTCTTTTCTCATGTCCATCCATGTGTATGTTACGTTCAATCTCAACGGTTTCCCAATCAAATTAAATGCAAAAAGCAAAGAAAGCCAATGAACACACCCGTCAACTCCTATCTATTAAAAGTCCTCAATCTTTCCTCTCCCACATCCACACCGGCTGTTCAGAACATCCTCCTACAGGCCAACCGCAAATTAGAACAGCACGCCACCCTCCACCTCAAAAAACTATCTAATCTCCTGGTTTCCCACCTCCGGAAAGGCAACTCACTCACCCTTCACATCCTTTCCAGCAAACCTCAACCTCCTCCCATTGCACACAAACCCAGTCTCTCCCATCTACTCAATCTCCCACTTCCAGCTCCACTCCCTCCAAAACCTCAAAATTCCAATCAATACAATCTGGAACCACAACACCTTAATTCAGTAGTTAACCTTTCCTCCAAACCTCTCTCCCAATCCGAAACCTCTGTCCTATTCCAAGGCCTCACCTTCAGCCCCACTCCCAGATTCAACCAAACAGCCCTCGTCAAAGATTTACTGTCCTACACTCGTACTCTCTGCTGGAAATATCACTTTGCCATGAAGAAGAATGATCTTAATCCTACTCCTAATGATCCAACTCCCCAAGACACTATCCAAATTGAACCCTGCCTGGAACAGTTCTGTCCTCCATCACAGCGGGACCCACCTCCTCTTCCTCAAAATCACCCTCTCCAAACCTTCCAGGAATTTATGACTTCCAGCCGTACCTCTCGATCCTTCTTAAAAAACCTTAATCCTACTCCCAACATCACCACTGCTGAAGCCCAGGCTATGCGTGGTCTGAAGGCTGACCGATCCATCGCCATTCTTCCGGCGGACAAGGGTTCCACGACCGTGGTACTTGATCGTCGGGAGTATGTGGCTGAGGGACTGCGTCAGCTTTCAGACAACACCACATACAAAGTTTGCCAAGGTAATCCCATTCCTGATGTCCAGGCAGAGCTTCAAGGTATCCTCAGAACCTTAGGCCCCCTACAAAACATTTCACCTGATTCCATCAACCTCCTGACCCCACCGACACCCCGCATCCCTACCTTCCACCTTCTTCCTAAAATTCACAAACCCAATCATCCTGGCTGCCCCATTGTAGCTGGTTACCAAGCCCCCACAGAACGTATCTCTGCCTATGTAGATCAACACCTTCAACCCATTACATGCAGTCTCCCATCCTTCATCAAAGACACCAACCACTTTCTCGAACGCCTGGAATCCTTACCCAATGTGTTACCCCCAGAAACCATCCTTGTAACCATTGATGCCACTTCCTTATACACAAATATTCCGCACGTCCAGGGCCTCACTGCGATGGAGCACTTCCTTTCACGCCGATCACCTGCCACCCTACCTAAAACCTCTTTCCTCATTACCTTAGCCAGCTTCATCCTGACCCACAACTTCTTCACTTTTGAAGGCCAGACATACCAACAATTAAAGGGAACAGCCATGGGTACCAGGATGGCCCCCTTGTACGCCAAATTATTCATGGGTCACTTAGAGGAAGCCTTCTTGGTTACCCAGGCCTGCCAACCCAAAGTTTGGTACAGATTTATTGATGACATCTTCATGATCTGGACTCACAGTGAAGAAGAACTCCAGAATTTCCTCTCCAACCTCAACTCCTTTGGTTCCATCAGATTCACCTGGTCCTACTCCAAATCCCATGCCACTTTCCTTGACGTTGACCTCCATCTGTCCAATGGTCAGCTTCACACGTCCATCCACATCAAACCCACGAACAAGCAACAGTACCTCCATTATGACAGCTGCCACCCATTCCACATCAAACGGTCCCTTCCCTACAGCCTAGGTCTTCGTGGCAAACTAATTTGCTCCAGTCCCTCCCTGAGCCATTACACCAACAACCTGAAAATAGCTTTCGCATCCCGCAACTACCCTCCCGACCTGGTACAGAAGCAAATAACCAGAGCGACTTCCTCATCCCCTCAAACCCAGAACCTCCCACAGAAGAACCACAAAAGTGCCCCACTTGTGACAGGATACTTTCCGGGACTGGATCAGACTCTGAATGCAGCTCTCCAGCAGGGATACGACTTTCTCAAATCCTGCCCTGAAATGAGATCCATCCTTCATGAAATCCTCCCCACTCCACTAAGAGTGTCTTTCCGCCGTCCACCTAACCTTCGTAACCTCTTAGTTCATACCTATAAAATCCCCAAACCACCTTCCCTACCCTCTGGCTCCTACCCTTGTAACCGGCCCTGGTGTAAAACCTGTCCCATGCACCCTCCCACCACCACCTACTCTAGTCCTGTAACCCAGAAGGTGTACACGATGAAAGGCAGAGCCACGTGTGAAAGCACCCACGTGATTTACCAACTGACCTGCCTACACTGTGAAGCTCTCTATGTGGGAATGACCAGCAACCAACTTTCCATTCGCATGAATGGCCACAGGCAGACAGTGTTTGTTGGTAATGAGGATCACCCTGTGGCTAAACATGCCTTGGTGCACGGCCAGCACATCTTGGCATAGTGTTACACCATCCGGGTTATCTGGATACTTCCCATTAACACCAACCTGTCAGAACTCCGGAGATGGGAACTTGCCCTTCAGTATATCCTCTCCTCTCGTTATCCGCCAGGCCTCAACCTCCGCTAATTTCAAGTCGCCGCCATTCATACCTCACCTGTCTTTCAACAACATCTTTGCCTCTGTACTTCCGCCTCGACTGACATCTCTGCCCAAACTCTTTGCCTTTACAAATGTCTGTTTGTGTCTGTGTATGCGCGGATGGATATGTGTGGGTGTGCGCGCGAGTGTATACCTGTCCTTTTTTCCCCCTAAGGTAAGTCTTTCCGCTCCCGGGATTGGAAGGACTCCTTACCCTCTCCTTTAAAACCCACATCCTTTCGTCTTAACATTCCACGTGGGAAAATATATCTAAAAACAAAGATGATGTGACTTACCAAACAAAAGTGCTGGCAGGTTGATAGACACACAAAATTCAAGCTTTCGCAACAAACGGTTGCTTCATCAGGAAAGAGGGAAGGAGAGGGAAAGACGAAAGGATGTGGGTTTTAAGGGAGAGGGTAAGGAGTCATTCCAATCCTGGGAGCGGAAAGACTTACCTTAGGGGGAAAATAGGACAGGTATACACCCGCACACACACACATATCCATCCACACATACACAGACACAAGCAGACAAATAAACTGCGTTTCTCAAAGTCTGCAGATTGTGAGATGTGTTTATCCCTCATTGAAATTGCTAAGAAACTACTTTCTAGATAAAGGATTCATTTTGCCACATGTAATGGCCCAACAAAGAAGTTAATACAAGATCCAATGGATCATCAAATGGCAATCTCAACTGTGTTTCATATTTCAGAGGTGCACTGGAATGTTCTTGGATCTTCATGCCAGTGTGTGAGAATTGCTGCACAGTTACTTTCATGTCACACAGCACAAGTATGCTGCAGGAAACATGAAAGTAATTTTACTGAACTACTACACATCACAAAGCAAACTTGAGATATCCCAAAGATGAGAAGACTTTACTGAGAAGTGCATGTGATCTCAACCTTAAAAAGCGGGAGAAGATTTTTGTATGTTTGCTTGACTATGATGTAGTATGAAGAGAAAGTCTTTTAGAATTTTAGAAAATATTTTTGGCGTTCTTGAACTGTGTCACTGGTCTATTGATATAAGAAACATGCGACCACCTTATGCTTTGACTGATAGGCTGAACCAAGACTGTCTAGAGAATTATTTTTATGGAGTTTCTGGTCTTAGTACATTTAACAACAATGCCACACTATTTAAAGTAAAAATGTGATGTGCCTTATAATAAATGGTGATGCTGTGCCTTTGACAGAGTTACAGTTGCTGAGGACAGAAGTCAGCTATCAATCTCTGATTTTTCTAAATTTTAACAAGGGAAGAAAACTGTGCTCCAAAAACATGCTTCCTTTTTAGGGTTCCATATCACAATCAGTAAAAATGGAACCCTAATAGGGTAAGTTTCTTGTCTGTATCTCTATCTGTCCAACTGTTCAAATACATTTTTTCAGGAACAGGTTGACATATCACATTGAATTTTATGTTTCATATTAAGGTGATGTAAAAGGAGTGAAGTTTTTTACGTCAGTGCAATCAAAACATACAGCCATTTATATAAGATATTTTGATACTAGCAAACTAACTCATCAAAAGCTACAAGGTACTTCCCGTTGACCTAGAATCAAGAACTCTGACAAGAATAAAGGTTTCATCACAACCAAAGGGAAAAAAAATCTGAAAATTGTTAATTTGTAATTACAAAACATGAAAAAAAATTGTTATTTGCTATCAGATTGAAACTTCCTGGCAGATTAAAACTGTGTGCCGGAACGAGACTCGAACTCGGGACCTTTGCCTTTCGCAGGCAACTGCTCTACCAAGCACTTGCCCGCGAAAGGCAAAGGTCCCGAGTTCGAGTCTTGGTCTGGCACACAGTTTTAATCTGCCAGGAAGTTTCATATCAGCGCACACTCCGCTGCAGAGTGAAAATCTCATTCTGTTATCAGATTGTCTGTCTTCCATTCATCTGTTAAACTACCTTATTTTGGGTAGACATATTAAGTTGAAATTTATGTCACATATTAAGGTCTAACATCACTCATTAAAACCTACAGGGTACTTCCCATTGATCTAGAACAATCAAATTTGTCAACAAGGGATGTTTCATAGTACAGCCAAAAGAAAAAGATCTGTAAATTGTAAAAAAAAATTGCAGACTGTTTGTCCGTCTGTTAAGATCCATTTTCATCAGGAATGGATAGATGTATCAAGTTGAAATTTATGTCAAATACTAAGATACTGTCACTGGATGGTGTAGTAAATGTAAGCTTCAAAGCCAATGAAATCAAAAGATATGGCCATTCACATCAACACATTTTGATACTCAAAAACTCATTCATCAAAACTTACAGGATACCACCCGTTGACCTAGAATCATCAAATTTGCCAAGGAACAATGTTTCACAGTACAACCAAATGAAAAGAATCTGAAAATTGTTTATCTGTACATGGAAAAAATTGTCATTTGTTATAAGACTGTCAGTCTACCTGTCCATCTATTAATCCCCATTTTCTCAGGAATGGTTTCTCTTGAAATTTATGCAAATGGTAGCTTGTAAGTTAATTAGCCAAAAGATATGGCCATTTATGTCACATATTTTGATGCTCACAAACTTTCTCCTCAAAACCTGTAGGGTACTTTCCATTGGTGTAGAATCATGAAATATAGCAAAAAGGAAGGCTTCACAGAATATGTAAAGGAAAAAATCTGAAATTGTTTATTTGTAATTATATCACATGAAAAACTATTTCTTTTATTATTTATTATCCTACTTCAAACATTTAAATTAAAACATTCTCAAAAGGCTTGGAATTCCTGGGAGCAATATATTGCCAATATCAGTGTCGATAAGTAGAAAAAAATCAGAAATAGATTTGATTCCCAGAATGGATGAACTGTCTATATATATAAGATTGTATGGAATATATAAGATTGTATGGAACCCTAAGTGCATGAGCCAGATACTTGGCCAATTTTGAATATGCATAAAAGCTGTCCTGGCTGTAAAGCAATGTGACAAAATAGCCTATATATCATTACTAACAGACTTATATTTTACCTTACAGATATCTGCATGAAATGACGTGGTGATTCACCTTAACTGTATTGTCACTAATTGTTTCCTAAGATTCTTGTTTTATTTATCTCTTATTGACATGGCTGAATCTGGAATTGATTTAGCATGAACTAGAGTCCGTTCTCTAATATGCTGAAGGTCTGCCAAAACAAATTTCTCATGCCAATGCCATATGCGCACTCACCTCTAATACTCCAACTAACCAGGTGCAATAGAGCATCCTGTCTTAACCCAATAACATCCTGGACTGTGGCAACTGAACCATGTCCTTCACCAGGGCTTTGACTACTATCATCAGGTCCAGAAAAGAGGGACATCCTACCCAAAAAGGGTTCCTATCCTTTCTAAAGTGATATTCCACCAGCCATTCAATCTACACATCGTCCTCATTCATCCCTATTTCACGCCCACTTCCAACACTTTGTCACAGTGATTATATCCCTGTGGACGACACAAATCTAAGACCTGCCCAATTCACCTACCCACCACACACTACACTAGTCTAGTCACATGCTTAACCCATGCCAGACAGTCAGGTCCACCTGTGAAAGAGCTCATACTGTATATCAACTCTGCTGAAACTACTGCATAGCATTTCACGTGGGCATAACAAACAACCAGCCGCCCACCAGAATGAACAGCCACCGCAAAACTATGAACAAGAGGAGGGCTGACCACCCACTGGTGGAACAGTCTGCTTAGTACAGCATGCTTGAGTTCAATGGCTGCTTCACAGCCCATACCATCAGCAGCCTCCCCCCCCCCCCCCCCCTCCTCCCTCCTCAGCACCAGCTTTTCTATACTATGCAGATCAGAATTATCCTGGCACTACACCCTTAATTCCCACAATCCTCCTTGCCTTAATCTCTGCTAATGCACTGCACCGACGGCCTCTACCAAACAGTACCCTTCCTCCTTCCAGTCCAATACTCCCCCTCATCATTGTGTGCTGCAAGAAATCACTGGCTCCAGTGCTCATGTGTCGCATTTCTGTCCTGTGTGCCTCTCTCCCACGTTCCTACCCCACATACCTGCTGCTTCCCTCTGAGCTGTCAGCCACGATTCCCCAGCTCCTCCTCCTGCATCCTGTGTCTTTCTCCCTCTATCCATCCTACTTGACATAACACCTCAACCCACTCTACCTACCGAACTGCAATCCAAGCTTCTCTTATTAGGTGAGTTGTCTATTTTACTCCTAAATTATCAATATAACAGAGGGAAACATTCCACGTGGGAAAAAATATATATAAAAACAAAGATGAGGCGACTTACCGAACGAAAGCGCTGGCAGGTCGATAGACACACAAACAAACACAAACATACACACAAAATTCTAGCTTTCGCAACCAATGGTTGCCTCATCAGGAAAGAGGGAAGGAGAGGGAAAGACGAAAGGATGTGGGTTTTAAGGGAGAGGGTAAGGAGTCATTCCAATCCTGGGAGCGGAAAGACTTACCTTAGGGGGAAAAAAGGACAGGTATACACTCGCACACACACACATATCCATCCACACATACAGACACAAGCAGACATATTTAAAGACAAAGAGTTTGGGCAGAGATGTCAGTCGAGGCGGAAGAGTAGAGGCAAAGAAGTTGTTGAAAGACAGGTGAGGTATGAGTGGCGGCAACTTGAAATTAGCGGAGATTGAGGCCTGGCGGATAACGAGAAGAGAGGATATACTGTAGGTCAAGTTCCCATCTCCGGAGTTCGGATAGGTTGGTGTTGGTGGGAAGTATCCAGATAACCCGGATGGCGTAACACTGTGCCAAGATGTGCTGGCTGTGCACCAAGGCATGTTTAGCCACAGGGTGATCCTCATTACCAACAAACACTGTCTGCCTGTGTCTATTCATGCGAATGGACAGTTTGTTGCTGGTCATTCCCACATAGAATGCATCACAGTGTAGGCAGGTCAGTTGGTAAATCACGTGGGTGCTTTCACACATGGCTCTGCCTTTGATCGTGTACACCTTCCGGGTTACAGGACTGGAGTAGGTGGTGGTGGTGGGAGGGTGCATGGGACAGGTTTTGCACCAGGGGCGGTTACAAGGATAGGAGCCAAAGGGTAGGGAAGGTGGTTTGGGGATTTCATAGGGATGAACTAACAGGTTACGAAGGTTAGGTGGACGGCGGAAAGACACTCTTGGCGGAGTGGGGAGGATTTCATGAAGGATGGATCTCATTTCAGGGCAGGATTTGAGGAAGTCGTATCCCTGCTGGAGAGCCACATTCAGAGTCTGGTCCAGTCCCGGAAAGTATCCTGTCACAAGTGGGGCACTTTTGTGGTTCTTCTGTGGGGGATTCTGGGTCTGAGAGGATGAGGAAGTGGCTCTGGTTATTTGCTTCTGTACCAGGTCGGGAGGGTAGTTGCAGGATGCGAAAGCTGTGGTCAGGTTGTTGGTGTAATGGTTCAGGGATTCTGGACTGGAGCAGATTCGTTTGCCACGAAGACCTAGGCTGTAGGGAAGGGACCGTTTGATGTGGAATGGGTGGCAGCTGTCGTAATGGAGGTACTGTTGCTTGTCCATGGGTTTGATGTGGACGGACGTGTGAAGCTGGCCATTGGACAGATGGAGGTCAACGTCAAGGAAAGTGGCATGGGATTTGGAGTAGGACCAGGTGAATCTGATGGAACCAAAGGAGTTGAGGTTGGAGAGGAAATTCTGGAGTTCTTCTTCACTGTGAGTCCAGATCATGAAGATGTCATCAATAAATCTGTACCAAACTTTGGGTTGGCAGACCTGGGTAACCAAGAAGGCTTCCTCTAAGCAACCCATGAATAGCTTGGCGTACGAGGGGGCCATCCTGGTGCCCATGGCTGTTCCCTTTAATTGTTGGTATGTCTGGCCTTCAAAAGTGAAGAAGTTGTGGGTCAGGATGAAGCTGGCTAAGGCAACTACCCTCCCGACCTGGTACAGAAGCAAATAACCAGAGCCACTTCCTCATCCCCTCAAACCCAGAATCCCCAACAGAAGAACCACAAAAGTGCCCCACTTGTGACAGGATACTTTCCGGGACTGGACCAGACTCTGAATGTGGCTCTCCAGCAGGGATACGACTTCCTCAAATCCTGCCCTGAAATGAGATCCATCCTTCATGAAATCCTCCCCACTCCGCCAAGAGTGTCTTTCCGCCGTCCACCTAACCTCCGTAACCTGTTAGTTCATCCCTATGAAATCCCCAAACCACCTTCCCTACCTTTTGGCTCCTATCCTTGTAACCGCCCCTGGTGCAAAACCTGTCCCATGCACCCTCCCACCACCACCACCTACTCCAGTCCTGTAACCCGGAAGGTGTACACGATCAAAGGCAGAGCCATGTGTGAAAGCACCCACGTGATTTACCAACTGACCTGCCTACACTGTGATGCATTCTATGTGGGAATGACCAGCAACAAACTGTCCATTCGCATGAATGGACACAGGCAGACAGTGTTTGTTGGTAATGAGGATCACCCTGTGGCTAAACATGCCTTGGTGCACAGCCAGCACATCTTGGCACAGTGTTACACCATCCGGGTTATCTGGATGCTTTCCACCAACAACAACCTATCCGAACTCCGGAGATGGGAACTTGCCCTACAGTATATCCTCTCTTCTCGTTATCCGCCAGGCCTCAATCTCCGCTAATTTCAAGTTGCCGCCACTCTTACCTCACCTGTCTTTCAACAACTTATTTGCCTCTACTCTTCCGCCTCGACTGACATCTCTGCCCAAACTCTTTGTCTTTAAATATGTCTGCTTGTGTCTGTATGTGTGGATGGATATGTGTGTGTGTGCGAGTGTGTACCTGTCCTTTTTTCCCGCTAAGGTAAGTCTTTCCGCTCCTGGGATTGGAATGACTCCTTACCCTCTCCATTAAAACCCACATCCTTTCGTCTTTCCCTCTCCTTCCCTCTTTCCCGATGAGGCAACCGTTGGTTGCGAAAGCTAGAATTTTGTGTGTATGTTTGTGCTTGTTTGTGTGTCTATCGACCTGCCAGCGCTTTCGTTCGGTAAGTCACCTCATCTTTGTTTTTATATATATTACTCCTAAATTATTTACATTCAGCGAGAACTTTACTTTCCATATTACTCACATCCAAATATTATTTATTTTCTTAGCCTGACTTATGAATGGTCCATTTTCTAACTACAAAGGCCTGCTTCAACAATGCTATTGCTTTCTGTATGCATAGGATGTGGAGTAAAATGTTGGTGCTGATACATATACAAGAAACTGGTCAAACAGAACGCTACAGTAGGCTTTAATAGCTTTGCTACAAAAGCATTGGTAACATTATGATCTCAATTGACACAAACACGAATGTACTGTAATGTTTCCCACAAAAATGAGGGATATGAATACTGATTTAGCATCAATCAACTTGGAACTATATGAGAGAGAGAGAGAGAGAGAGAGAGAGAGAGTGAGGGGGGGGGGGAGGGGGGGAGAGGGAGGGAGGGAGGGAGAGAGAGAGGGAAAAGGGGAGGGAGAGGGAGGGAGGGGAAGAGAGAGAGAGAGAGAGAGAGAAATATGATGATGATAGACTGACAGCTCATCAAAATCTAAGTCAGAGTTCTGAGTTCTGTTTTATTAGCTGCTTTAATAAAAAGCTGTTATAGGCCCACCTTCACATACTATGTGGTATCCCATGTGGTAGTTGCAGTCTGGTACAGTTTCCATCACCTCAGGGTAATGTGTTACAAAGAGTAGTAGACAGCCAACCTATTAAGAGACCAAATACAAAATAAATGTAGTGCATACAATATTTGTCACAATCATAAATGGATACTGTGGCAGAAATATGCATAAAAGCAATGTAAATTTTATAATTTTTATTAACAATGTAAAACAAAGGACTACAACGAAAGAAATCTGTTGGGACATTCAACAATTTTACACACTGTATTGTGGACTAAACTTTATATTATAAATGATGTAAATAAAAACTTAGACATTACTAAAATATTAAGCTCTTATTATTTTCTGTTTACCATTGTTGTTGCTCCTGTAATATTTATGAAAAGGAAACTTCCTGCTTGGGCTATTAAAATTTTATTTGTTCACCACAATAACAGTTTTGAGTTATTAAGCATTTTCAAGTACAAGCTCACTATGAAGAGTGCCAATTATATAAGCGTGCCAATTATATAAGAGTTATACTAATTATTTATACAAAAACTCTTAGCAGTTAAAAAATGGAAAGTGAAGGATGAAATAACAACAATATAAAAAAGATATATTGCTACTCAACACACAGACGAGATGTAGAATGGCAGAAGAACGCAGTGAAAAGACTTTTACTATAGCTTTCAGACAAATAGTTCTTCTTCAGAAATAGAGAAGACACAAAACGCAACTCACACACACAAGGCTACTCAGGTGGCAGCACACAGTAACTGTAAGTGAGTGTATCATGTTTCTGAAAGTGTGTGTTTTTTGCTTCTATAGAAGGCACGTTTGACCAAAAGCCAAAGTTAAGCAATCTTTTCATTGTGTATGTCTCTGACTCCATGCTTCCTGTATGTGGTGAATGGAACACAGCAATTATTACATGAAGTGCTGCGATCTTTTATATAAATGACAAAGTCTTATTACAAGCACTGAATATTTACACATGGATGACATGAGAAGAGTGTCCTGTTAAAAGTAAGAATGCATTGACACATTTTATAGTGGAGTATCAGTTGAAAATGGTATAATAAGCTGTATCACGGACATGGTGAATAAACAATACAGAATCCAATATACAAGATGACTCCATGGATCTGAAATTGTGCACCACACATGCAGTCAATCACAGTTTCTATGCTCAAGCAAGGGGGAAAAACTGCTCTGCACCATCAACTTTTGCTACTGCCACTGTAAAATGCAATGGGATAAGCTTTGTGTTTTTTTGGGGTAAAAATTAAAAAGTTCAAGCTCAATTATTAATGGTATCTATAGTGATTTTACCTTAATGCCTACTTTTAATTTTATGATTCAGAGTAGTATGTCATGAGAAATGAAGAGAGATTATGATTCAATATCCTAACAATGAGGAGGTCATTGGAGACAGTGCAAATGCTCAGACTGGGCAATGATGGGCAGGATACTCACCATGTTCTTTTTCAAAAGAACCATTCTGGTACCTGATGTTAGTGATGTAAACAAACAGTGCAAACCTTCAATCTGGAGCACCAGATTCTTCCTGAACGTGAGTCCAATAACTTACTATTGCACCACACTTAGTTGGTAGCATGTTGCAATCTCAGCTTGTTTTTCAACAAAAGTAAGTAACAGTAAACTAAAGAATTCTAGCATGATTTGTTTGCAGCCACCAGAGGTACATGATAACTATGAGATAAAACATTTTGTTATGCTTGAGAGGGACCCAGATCTAGTAGTCTACAGGAGGTGTCTGAGTGACCTACCCTTCCTTTTAACCTTCCCCAACATGTCTCCCTCTTCTCCCCATATTTATTAGTTCCGATAGCTAGGAAGTGTCTCACTTTTTACCTTTATGTGTGTCTATCAGCAGGATTACACAGCCTGTATCTAATTTATTACAAATCTGATTGTAATTAATGATGTGACAAAAAATAAACATGAAGCAGGCAAAGTGAAATACAGACAGAAAAAAAGGCATAGAAAATTCAAAATGAGTCAGCAGAGATAACTGGAGGACAAATGAAAGGCTGTAGAAGCATGCACAATGGGGAAAGATAGATGCTGTCTATAAGAAAAAAAGACAGCTCTGGAGAAAAGAGAAGCAACTGTATGAATATGAAGAGCTTTGGCAAGCCAGTACTGAGCAAAGAAGGGAAAGCTTTAAGGTGAAAGCAATATATAAAATGGCTACAAATATTACAGAAAAGGAAGAGGAAGTAGATGAAGGTGCTATGGGAAATATGATATTGTGAGAATAACTTTATGGAGAATTGAAAGACCTAAGATGAAATAAAGTCTTAAGAGTAGACAACTTTCACTCAAAATTACTGAGATCCTTCAGAGAGCCAGTCTTTGCAAATCTATTCAACCTTGTGTGCAAGGTATATGAGACAGGTGAAATAGCCTTAGAATTCAAGATGAATGTAATAATTTCAGTCCCAAAAAAGCAGGCACTGATGTGTGAATTTACTGAACTATCGATTTATTAAGTCATGGTTGAAAAATACTGAAATGAATTATTTAAATAAGAGTGGAAAAACTGGTAGAGGTTGACCACAGGGGAGACCAGTTTCGGTTCCAGAGAAATGTAGTAACACTCACAGCAAAACTGACCTTACACATTAATCTTAGAAGATAGAGATTTATAGCATTTGTAGATTTTGATTAAACTGCACTCTTTGAGATACTGAAGGTTGCCAGTTATTCCATCAAAGAAGCAAAAGGTCTTGAAAATCCATCCTTTGAATCCCAGTCTCCTAATATTTTCAGCTGTACCATTTTACGCAAAGAGTATGTATAAGAATTAGAAACAAATTGCTAAGAAACTGCTTTGCCATTATTTTTCAGAATGGGATGTATTGTTTCTTCTCCACCTTTTTTATAAATTTGGTGAAATGTTCCATAGCATTATCCATGCTCATGTGTCAATCTTAATGTGTTACCTTGGATTTGAGGTAGTTCAAAGCTGCTGCAGCCAGAGCAGCTCCATCATAAGTACTTGTACCTCTCCCAAATTCATCCATTATAACTAACGACTGGGTTGTTGCTTGGTTCAAGATATTTGATGCTCCCTCAGCTTCAACCATAAATGTGCTCTTCCTTTGCAAAATGTTATCTCCTCCACCCATCCTAAGAAATAAAAAAAATTTCTGTAGGTAAAAATAGGAATAAATTATTTCTGTGAGGAGTGTGGTAGCTTTCTGCATTTTATGGCAACAAAATTTGATATTAAAGCACAGGTGTCATATCATCGTCACATATATTACACTGTTTTTAGGAAGAATATGCACTATGGTTAAAATTTCAGAACTGGTTTCTTTCTTGTAAAAAGGTTTTCGTTGAGAGTAGCAGTGATATTATACTGTGGAAAGAAATATGTAAACAAAAATATCAAGAACTCTGATGTACTTAGATGAGAACTGTACAAACAATATTCTGCTTTTCTTCAATGATACCTACTACGTAAGCCTTCATTCAGTTTAAACAAGAAACTCTCTTGATCAAAGCATTTCAGAGGCCTAAATATAAAACAATAAAATATTACAGTTTCCTTGCCAAAAAAAATTTCACAAGAACAAAACCTAATTAATACAAACAACACATGTAATAGTAGCTTCCTTAATACTTCTGACCACAACATTTTTCAGAATGTAAAATTTGTCCATATATCCTTTGAATATATCTGCAGTGGGCTGCTAGAGTTACTTTCCTATGATAAATCCTCATTGCATGAGCTGGGCAGAAAAAGCTGTCCTGCAAGAGAATGCTATAGCCATAGAGTTTTCCATTCATCATGTTCATTAGAGCCTAATCCAAATGAGAACCTTCAATTCAGTCAAGATATACACTGACAGAGAGAAGATAAACACCTGCCAAAAAGTGGGAGTTTTTCCATTATTTTTACCAGTCTGAATCAGATGCAGCTCCAACAATAACCACTATGGCTAAAATTACATTGTCAGCATTTCATTCTGTAAGCTGCATAAACAATTACTCTCATTAAATCACTACATTCAATATGTGCCTCCACATATACTTTGTCAAATAACAGACTCTTCATTATCACATTTTCTTGTCATATAATTCATATTCTTCTCATGATCACCACAGTAAGATTTGTTACATGTACCTTCTTATCATCATTTCCACATTCTTGCTATTGATAACCTTACTTCAACAAAGAGGCCTACTCATGAAATGAATCCTTTTATATATCATCTGATGTATTGACAGTTTGGTGGTAACCTAGGCTACCACAACATTCATACCACCACCTCACCGTATGTCAACGTTCAGCAGGACATTAGGTACTGGCCCATTACATGTTGTTTGATCAGCCCGTGCTAAGCTCAGCCAAGAGGGAGCAACACCTTCAGGCACCACTGACAGCTGCACATCCAGAGACCTGTGCACAGCAAAGGTGACAGATGCTAACTCAATTAATGCTCCTTAGTGTCATGGATCTCCTCATAAGTGTTATCACTTGTTAGGGAAGTTAGCCCCCCTTCAGGAACCTACATATCTATCATTTGACGAAATGTGTTGTTTGCTGAATTCCTGTTATTGCAAGCATACTCAAGTGATTTCCATAAGAGTGGAGTTTTATCAGTACAGAAAGCAATCCCGTTAGTGCTGTCACAATTGGGCTGCAGAACAGCAGGGGTTTACTCACAAGTGTCATTTCATTACTGCTAAATCTCCTGAATATTACACAGGCACTATGATTAGACATGCTATCATACAAACAGCCCACAGCAAGGAAGTTCAAGGACCCCTCTTTAGAAGTAGTACTCAATATTGTACAGGCGTTTGAAGTTTCTCATTGTGCTGGTCATCAATTAGATCCTTGGACAGACATAGCTGCAGTCAACTCAGACAGCACCAGGCAAATGCGTTCTAGCATGCTCTTGGAAGCAGAGGTTGCAGCGGTGCAAAATGTTTGACTGCCACATTCCACACAAGCACGGCCAAAACAGAAAACTTTCTGCAAGCCACTGACCTCCTCCCCAGCCTGTTTTGTTCAACACAACTGGCCAGCTTGTCCACAGTGTTGGGCATCATGCTGCACGTGTCATAAGAAATGCCATATTGCAACTGTGTGCAATACTTGGTCTGGTTCAGCAGTGCTGTTCACATCTCAATCTGTGGACATTAATGTTGTTAGTCATGTTTGTGAAGATATTCTAACTGTCTGTAACAAACTGTTCACTGATGTGTCTGTTGGTGGGACTCTCTTACACCTTCAGGTGGATACAGCTGCAGCAGGCTTGCTACTTAATTCTAGTACTTATCTATGGCTTAGTTCTCCTCCATTGTTGGCTACTTCACACCTTCTTGTCAGTCACAATAAATAGCAGTTTCCTCTTCTGGGCCAGTTTACTGCAGAAAAAAACATACAAAATGGTGATTTGGCTAGTAGTATTCCTCACAGTGCATTTATGGAAAATTTGTTTGGTTTGGACACTTCCCAGGCTTTTGGATTTACAGCCTCAGATTCTGTCCATGATATTGTTGGATATTGTACCCCATCAAGAGATGCATGATTTGTGCAAAGAATATTTGGCCCTTTTTTCAACTGGCCTCAGCAAGCCTCCTGACATCGTAGTGCACAGTGCGACCCTGTTTCTTCCATGTCAAATATGTATCACTTACACAACACATACAGCTGAAGGTAGCATTGTCTAGACTGATTCCTTTAAGCTTCAAAGAACCCATTTTGCCTAGTCAATGGGCTACACCACTGGACATTAACAAGAAGCCAATGGGCAAACCCTGTCTTTACGACGACTTTAAGGTCACAGTTAATTCCCAATCTGTGGTCAATACGTAGCCCATTTCTCACCCGGACAAACTTATGATGAAGTTGGTGGGCAGACAATGTTTTTCAAAACCCAGTTTGTCAGAAGCGTATTTACAGCTGTCACCTGATGAAGAATCATTTCAGCCTCTTGTTGTGAATATGCCTTACAGCCTCTACAGGTACAACCACTTTGTTTCTGGCAATGCAAGTGCCCCTTTAATTTTCAACATTACTTGGAACAGTGTTGTATTAATTACCTCAGTGACACTGGTATCACCAGTCCCATTACTGAGGTTCATCTTTGCAACCTTCATGTTTTGCATGATGTGGGTCTCAACTGTAATTTGGAAGAGTTAGATTTCTTCCAATCGTCTATAGAATATTTGGGACACGTTATCTCTTGACAGGAGATTCAGCCATCTAACAGCCACACTGCAGCTATTGTGGCCCTCTCATGCCGTTCAAATTGGAAGGAGCCTCAAGTATTCTTATTAGTCAAAGTTGCATATTACCAAAAGTTCCTCCCGCAGGCAGCTTTGGTTTCCTATCCTCTTAATCAGCTGCTTCAGAAAGGTGCAGCATTTGAGTGGACCCCTGCCTGCAACCATGCACTCAAAGACATTGAAAGACAGTTTCTGTTCTGCCCCATGCATGGCCACCCATCAGCCAGGGCTCCAGCTTGTGGTTGCAGTGGATGCATCACAATATGGTGTGGGACTCATGTTGTCTCAAAGCTGTGTTGATCATTTGGAACAACTCATCACTTTTGCATTGAAGATGCTGAATGATGTGCAGTATAATTACTCTCAAACAGAGAAGATGGCTCGCATTATTATTTATGCTATCAAGAAGTTTCATGTGTTTCTTTAAGGTGTTAAGTTTCATCTAGTGACTGATCACAAGCTATAAGTGTCTCTTTTTAATCTTGTTGCTGACTTGCTGGACAAGATAGCTCATAGATTGTAACATTAGGCTCTGTTGATTACTAATAATTATAAATTCATTGCCATTCTTTGGCTCACCATTGAAATGTAGGTGCTCTTTCACATTTGCTGATGGGACCAGACCCTGGTTTTGATCAAGATTAAGTGCACTGTTTTTTCCTCAAAAAGGAAGCTCACAACACATTGGATGGATTTTCTGCTGCCAGTTCTTGCATTACTCAAGCTGTCACTACTGATAACATTCTTCATCAAGTGCAACAATTTGTTCAGCAAGGGTGGCCTGTGCAGCCTCTGGCCCATTTATTGGATCTCATTCACAATTATTTTTTGTTGAAATACAGACCCATCCTTGTTCATGATGTTCTTTTGCTGTCAAGAGAAAACACTGTTTCATGAGCGGTTGTTCCAGCAACTCTCTGGCAAGACATTTCTTGCCTTCTGCAACAGGATCATTGGGGTATTTCAAATGTGGAGATGCTTGCTTGTTACCATGTCTACTTCCCCATAAAAGATCATGAGCATGAACATCTAATCACTGCTTGCTCTAAATGTGCAGATCATTAAGCCTCTCCCCAAAAATGTCATTCCCCGTGCCCTGAGCCATCACGACCATGGGTGCATGTGCATGTCAACTTTACCAGCCCATTTTTGGATGCTTATTAGTTAGTGGTCACTGACGCCTATTCCCAGTTCCCATATATCGTCAACTGCCACTCCACCACAGTGGAGGCAATGGTGCATCCTGTCATCGTTTATCTACCCTGCAACCTGGCAACTGACAATGGTCCTCAATTCATCTCTCAGACTTTTGATGATTTCTGTGCTCACCATGGTATATACTATGTTCACGCATTTCCATTCTACCCTCCATTGAAGCAGGTGGCAGAAAACTTTGTCTGCACTTTTAACCCTTAGATGAAGAAGTTTATTGGTGGTGCTCCTGTGGACAAGGCCTTCGTATGCTTTCTGAGTTCCTAAAGGTCCACATCCATCAGCTGCCAGCCACACGTGGTGTGGCATCCACTGTTCTCTGCAATGAGGCCTCCAAGGGGCACTCCAGCGACATGCTACGGGCTAGAGACTCCTGTCTCAGCCATCACATTTGGATGCCTTGAGCATAGGATTCTGGCAGCCACCAGAATCAACTCTGACCCAAAGTGGGATCTGGCCTCCTCCACCTCTTCACATACCTCCAAGTTCATACATTCTTCTCACACCTGGCCTCCTTCCTCACCTCTGCTGTCTATGGCCTTTCCCCTGATTCTGCCCTATGTATGCTACAACACCGTGCTCACCCTCCTCTATTTTTGTTTTCAGCCCTCCACCAGTTCAGCAGTACCAGGGCATGGACAGCCACACAGAACATCCACAGGGTCAGCTGGTGCCACTTCTACAGGAGCTGTAACTCACTCCCTGGCCCCAGGATGTCTCCAGGTATCCAGTATCATTGTCATTGTTCCTGGCAGCTCACATTTGCCCATAGACATCTGCCATGATGAAGCCATCACCGTCTGAGCTTCTCTTTTCTATCACCTCTGTTTTTTCTTGTTTTTACATCTTGCCAAAATCCTGATATGAAAGATCACAAAAGTAGAGGGCATAGGAAAAGTTTCACCTCCCTTTTAAGTGTTTTCGAGTACTATCTGTGCAGCAGTTATTTTGTTTGTGATCATAAAATCTATTAATGACGCTTTTGCAATAAAAAGGAGCATCACCAATAAACTTCTTCATCTGAGTATTAAAAATGCAGACAAAGTTTTCTGCCTTTTTGATATTTATCTACTTAAAAAAGATGTTTACAATTTTCCATTTGCTAAATTCTGTGAAAGATTTTGCTTTCTCATGTATTTTATGAGTTCTCTGGTCACCTTGGTCTCTACCTATATTCTGAATTCTAACACTATTCATTTCTTTATTCATTTGTTTTATATACAGAACCTCATAATTTTTGTTAAGTTAATCCAAATGCCTTTTTTATGTCAATATGTTATCATTAATGAAGATTTAAGCAGACTAGAAATCAAGCCCAAAATAGTCCAAAATAACTGCTTTTCAAAAGTGGTAATCTTAAACAAAAGGTTATCTGAGCATGCCTCCACATCTGATTCACATTTTTGCAGTCACTCATGTTACATTTGACACACATAGGTGGCTGGCTTTTCCATTGTAACATATTCATTTTGGAGTTAACATTTCCAGATGTAGTTTACTAGTATCATTTAATTTCACTGAATTTCACTACATTAATCCTCATCAATTCAATCAGTTTTATGCTATAATTATAAACAACTTTGTTGTTATGTTTGAAGAAGCATTAGAGGAAGATTTCTATGAATAGATTTATAAAGCAGACAATGTAGATCGGAAATTTAACTCTTTCTTACACATATTCTGACAAAACATTGAGTCTTGTTTCTCCCTGAAACAAACAAGGGTAAAATAGAATAGGGGCAAGAATAAGGGATGGATAATTTCTGGGATTAATTTTCTTATAGGAAGGGAGAGCTCTACTTCAGAGGACAAGCCATAGTCGAAAGTTGAAATTCCATATGCACCAGTTGTGTAAAATGCCCCATAATGTTATTAAAAAATTTAAACACATGCACTATACTCAAAAGATGAAAATAAGGCAAAAGTAATGGCATTTAGCCTCCAGAAAACATCTCTCACAGAAACAATGAAATATTCAAATTACTGGCCACTAAATTTAATGATCACTACCCCATAATGGAAGCAAACATGGCACCCACTAACAAACAAACCAATAAAGATGCATTATATTTACTCCTACAGACACTGCATCAACAGACATTAGTTTCAAAAATACAATCATTCGGGTGGTTACAAAATTTTTCAGTTTAGTGAAATAGTAATTCTGCTGGAAATGGTGATGTTTCTAGCAGAGTGTTAAAATCATGATTTACAATTAGGTTTCTCTGTAACCAATCAATGATTCAGGGCATATTTACTGACAGACTTAGGAATGATGATGTAATATCCACCTACAAATGGGCAAACAAGCAGATCATCTCTAATTACAGATCTGTTTCATTCCTTCCAGCTCATTTAGAAAGTGACCTATGACTGAATACTGACTCATTTATCAGAGAAGAACTTGTTATCCACATCTCAGTAAAGGATGAAGTACTGAAATAATTAAAAAATAAAAATTATCCCATTACTGTAATTTATGACCTTGTCAAAGCCTTTGGTTGAGTGGATCAAAATTTGTCCTAGGAAAACTAAAGTGTTATGACATTAATGGATTCCTTTTTTCATGGGTGGAATTTTTCCTTCAGATAAGAAATCAGAGGGTCATAATGACAGACTGTGTTACAGGAATGAAACTAATCTCAAAATGGGGGAATAAAACATGTGGGTTCCCAGATGGGTCAGTACTGTGCCCAGTCTTGTTCTTAAACTACATAAGTGATATTCAATGACTTCAAAGATTTTAGATGGTGGTTCATAAACTACTAGCATACTAATTATGGTGCCAAATCCAGCAGCACCACTCACTGTTCACATGATAGCTGAACAGGCTGGCAATGGTTCACAGGCAAAAAATTCGTTTCAACCTCAAAAAGACTCACATCATGTGATTTCAAACTAAAAAAATTATTTCCTAGCACCAGAAGTAAACATTATACACTAAATGAAACATTTTGCACACCTCCTCAGGGTACAGATGGATAACACGTTGAAATGGAGTTATCACATAAATAAACTAATCAAAAAGCTCAGTTCAGTGGGTTTTTCCCTCAGAAGTGCCTTTCATCATTATGACTTGACAAGAAGAGTTAGTTTATATTTCATTCATTTTGTATAGGCCATCTTTGGACCACATTATTTCAACTGTCTTGCTTTATGAGTTCTGATGTTTGCCCAGTGCTCCGGCATTAATTCTCGGTGTTGCTCCTTCCTCTCCTGGGTCCAAGCCTTAACAGTTTTTAGTTTTAGCTTTTCTTGGAAACTCTGCCACGCCATAAGTTTCTCCTTGAGAGGAACATGCTCCAAGATGTCATCGTGGGTGATGCTGACTTTTTTAAGATCTTTCTCCGCCTATGTGAACCAGGCCCATTTTGTTTTCTTATCCTGAAAGTAGGTGATCCTACGATTGGTGTGTCTACCAGGGTTCATTTGGGTCATATGTCCATAAAACATAATACTTCTTTTCTGGATGGTACCAGTTATCTTCTCTATGTGGAAATACAGTTCATGATTATGACGTATTCTATATTCCCCATTCTCTTTGATAGGACTTAAGATCGTTCTCAGAATCTTCCTTTCCTTGGCCTCCAGTTTTTCAACTAGGCCTTTTTTTGTTCATTACTAGGCATTCAAAAGCATTCAAGACTTCTGGACAGATAACACTGCAGTAATGCCTTAACTTTGCATTGAATAATATGGATCTTTTGTTGTAGATGTTTTTGGTTAAATGGAATGCCATTGCCATATTGTTAATGTGTGATATGAAGGCTTCTTTCTCTGATAAGGTGGCTGTTATCTGTTCTCTGAGATATTTAAACTTTTCAACTCACTTAATTTTGCCTTAGTTTATATATTTTGTATTATAGTTACCGTATTTACTCAAATCTAAGCCGCACCTGAAAAATGAGACTGAAATCAAGGAAAAAAAAATTTCCCGAATCTAAGCCGCACTTGAAATTTGAGACTTGAAATTAAAGGGGGGAGAAAAGTTTTAGGCCGCACCTTCAAATCGAAACAATGTTGGTCCATTGTAATATGAGACACAATTTAGGTCGAATGAATGACGATACAGCTACAGTAGTTTGGTTCGAGTCGTAAGCTTAGCAGTTAAGCTTTCCCAGGTAGCCACTGCTATGTGTCAGGCGCTCTGTCCGTATTTGTACGGGTACCCTTCCTTTTTCACGTGCTTTGTCTTGTTTGAATTGATTCCTTATTTTTCTTTGATCTGATAAGTGCCGTTCTCTTTGTTATAGGTGTTGACGTCACTCTAAGCTGAAGATGCTTTGTCGCATTCTGATAATGTTTACGGCCTGTCGCCACTCGCGTCATGGCTTGCTTTTGTGCATGCTACTGCCGCCTCTTTTTTTTTTAAAGTAGTGGAATCGTCTCATTAGCGAAACAATGGCAAGAGACTGCTATTTGTTGTTACTTACACTGCTGCGTTCTTTGATAATGATCGACAAGAACCAAATAATAGACTGCGTATGATAGATAGAAGATCTAAACGAGAGTTTAGCGAAAATTCTCCGTTTGAAAAACTTTGCAGACGCCTCTTTAGTACATTACATTCTGCACAGAAATTAGAGTCATCTTAGATTTAAAAATTTGGTCAATTGCCGTGCTTCATTTCTGACTGTATCACTATTACGCATAAGAATAATACAAATATAAACATGACATGTATATGATGACTGTTAATATCAAACCCAGACAACCAGAAATAGTACCACTGACAAAGACTGGAGGAATTAGCAACAATAATTGAAGAAAAGGTCTGTCAGTCATTGCCACTGATTTCAACAGGGCACACCAACATCAAGGAACAAAGTCATAAACCCATACTGACAATGCAACTGTCAGACAATGTCAAAAGTTCTCAACGAAACAGATACGACTGACTCCTGCAACAATTCAATCATTCTACAAAACAACTGTCATTTGGAGAATAGAGGACACCACGGCAGTGTTTTTCCATTACAGGCACTCTGGGCATTTTAAAGAAAGAGAAAGTGTGTTTTACAACTATTATGCAACAAGACTTCAAATAAAAGGCCAATTCTGTCCATACCAGACAAATACAAATGAAAAAACCCAATCTGTGAGACAGACCATCACCGTACCATGATCAAGGTCACTCTCCATTCCCTGTCATTATGCAGAGGATCCAGCAACTCATACTGCTGCTGGAATCAGAAACTCTAAATGAGACAACTATCTTCATAAGTGAGGCCATGCCAAATGAAAATCATCCATGAACAAAATTTGCCAAGATGTCATAAAGACACATTGATATCATCATCAACCATCAGCCTCTCTAGGAACTGGTCAATTTTGGAGTGACATTTTCTGTGAAGCTGGATTCTCATCACTGCTAGGTGAAAACGGTTATGTCCTCAGATTCAAAAAGCATAATGCTAAAGGTGGCATATGGAAAATATGTCCAGCTGACAGGAGACTGTGTTGGGACAGAAATTATCAATGACAGAACACAGTCTTTCGAATTTGTTGTTTTACCAGAATAGAGGCATAAAGACGTTATTGGAAGGGGCTTTTTACAGGAATCACAAGCCATTACATACTGAGGAAGACTGGAGCTTCAGACTGAAGAAGCTACTCCAAGTTCATGCAATGAACGAATCATGAAAGGTTGCCAGAAAATAAAAAGTAAAAGAAATCATCTAGGTAAAGCCTGGTAACTTAGGTGGAGACATACAGTACCAGTCTCTTTTGCCAGTTCAGTATGAGGTCATACGACTTAAGAAGCCACCAATTTCACCCTCACTGATTGCAAATTGAATGCAAAAGGTGACACAGTTATGTACCATCTGTAAGCAAACAGCCCCAAAAGCAGTATACGTTCTAAGACGACGAGAGTCATGGGCTGTCTCCTAATATTACATCAGTCCACCTTTTGCCCAGAGTAGTGCAGCAACTTACAAGGTATGCACTCAGCAAGTCGTTGGAAGTTTGCTGCAGGAACACTGAGCCATGCTAACTCCATAGCCATCCATAACTGTGAAAGCGTCACTGGTGCAGGATCTTGTGCATAAACTGACCTTTCGATTATGTGCCATAAATCTTTGATGGGATTTATGTCAAGCAATCTGGGTGGCCAAATTATTTGCTCAAATTGTCCACAATGTTCTTCAAACCAATTGCGACCAACTGTTGCCTAGTAACATGACATTATTATTTGGGAACATGAAGTCCATGAATGGATGCAAATGGTATCCAAACAGCCAAACACACCTATTCCCAGTCAATGATTGGTTCAGTTGGACTAGAGGACCCAGTCAATTCCATGTAAACACAGTACACATCATTACGGAGCACCACCAGCTTGCACAGTGCCCTTATTGACAATTTGGGTCCATAGCTTTCGTGGGGTCTGCACCATACTCCAACACTACCATCAGCTCTTATCAACTGAAATCAGAACTCAACTGAGCAGGTCACGGTTTTCCATTCATCTAGGGTCTAACTAATATGGTCACAAGCACAGGAGAGGCGCTGCAGGCAATTCATGCTGTTAGCAAAGCCACTCACATTGGTTGTCTGCTGCCATAGCTCATTAATGCTAATATTCTCCACATTACCTAACAGAGACATTTTTCATACATCCCACACTGATTTCTGCAGCTATTTCTCACATTGTTGCTTTTCTAACAGTATTATGAAAAGGATAGTTGCTACTGACCATATAGCAGATATTGTGAGTCACAGATAGCACAACAAAACGACTGCAAGAAAATAAGCTTTCAGCCAACAAGGCCTTTGTCAAAAATAGATGACAGAAACACACACACACACACACACACACACACACACACACACACACACGCACACACATTAACGCAAATGGATCTCACACACACAACTGCAGTCTCTGGTAGCTGAAACCACACTGCGAGCTGCACCAGCACTGCATGGTGGGAGAGGCAACTGGGTGGGGGTAAGGAGGATGCTGGGATGGGGAGGGGGAGTGAGAGGGAGAGCAGGGTAGGGATGGAGGGTGTTGAAGTGCTGCTGGGGAGCGTGAAGGGATGACATGGAGAGAGGGTAGGGCAGATAAGTGCAGCTGAAAGGTTAGATGGAGGGCAGGCGGGGGGTTAGTGGAAAAGAAGAGAAGTATAAACTCTGGGTGTCTTTCAAGGGACAGAGGGCTGTGTAGTATGAACAGCGAAGGGCTGGAAGGGGCGAGGACAATGACTAACAAAGGTTGACACCAGGAGGGTCACGGGAATGTAAGATATATTGCAAGTAGAGTTTCCACTTGTGCAATTCAGAAAAGCTGGTGTTGTTGGGAAGGATCTGTATGGCACAGGCTGTGAAGCAGTCATCAAAATGAAGAATGTCATGTTGGCTGGCATGCTCACCAATAGGGTGGTCCCAGTGTTTTTGGCCGTAGTTCATCAGTGGCCATTCATGCAGACAGCTTGTTGGCTGTCACGCCCACAAAGAATGCAGCACAGTGGTTGCAGCTTAGCTTGTAAATCACATGAATGCTTTCACAGGTAGCCCTGCCTTTGATGGGATAGGTGATATTTGTGACCGGACTTGGGTAGGTGGTGGTGGAAAGATGTATGGGACAGGTCTTGCATCTAGGTCTATTACAGGGATTTGGGCCATGAGGTAAGGGGCTAGGAGCAGGGGATGTGTAGGGATGGACAAATACACTCATGCTCATAAATTAAGGATAGTTGCAGAATGTGTGCCACACAACGTGGCACTAAACAAAACTGGCACTAATAGCATAGGCACATAGGGAACACACACAGATTTGTAAGTCCACGGTATTGGTGATAAGTTGAGAAAACCGTCTCGTAACACATGTGCTACAAAACGCTACTGTTTCCTGCACATGTACCCCAACATCAATATGGGATATGATCACCATGCACACGTACACAGGCCACACAATGGATCGGCATACTCTGGATCAAGTGGTCGAGCAGCTGCTGGGGTATAGCCTCCCATTCTTGCACAAGTGCCTGTCAGAGCTCTTGAAGTGTCGTAGGGGTTTGAAGACGTGCAGCGATACATTGACCGAGAGCATCCCAGACGTGCTCGATGGGGTTTAGGTCTGGAGAATAGGCAGGTCACTCCATTCGCCTGATATCTTCTGTTTCGAAGTACTCCTCCACAATGGCAGGTTGTGGGGCCATGCGTTATCATCCATCAGGAGGAAGGTGGGACCCACTGCACCCCTGAAAAGGTGGACATACTGGTGCAAAATGCCATCCCGATACACCTGACCTGTTACAGTTCCTCTGTCAAACACATGCAAGGGTGTATGTGCAACAATTATAATCCCACCCCACACCATCAAACCACAATCTCCATACAGGTCCCTTTCAATGACATCAAGTGGTTGGTATCTGGTTACTGGTTCACGCAAGATGAAAACCTGGCGAGAATCACTGTTCAGACTACACCTGGACTCGTCCGTGAACATAACCTGGGACCACTGTTCCAATGACCATGTCAGTGGAATGCACCTTGCAGGTATCTGGGCGAATAAACCAAGTCTGTTCAGTCGTCTGTAGATTGTGTATCTGGAGACAACTGTTCCAGTGGCAGTGGTAAGGTCCCGAGCAAGGCTACCAGCAGTACTCTGTGGCCATCTGGGGGCACTGATGGTGAGATATCGGTCTTCTTGTGGTGTTGTACACCGTGGAGTCCCATACTGTAGTGCCTGGACATGTTTCCTGTCTGCTGGAATCTTTGCCATAATCGTGAGATCACACATTGTGGCACACAGAGGGCCCGTATTATGACCTGCTGTGTTTGACCAGCCTCCAGTTGCCCTAGTATTCTACCCCTCATAACGTCATCAATATGTGTTCTTTGAGCCATTTTCAACATACAGTCACCATTAGCACGTCTGAAACCATCTGCACACTTACTCGCTGCACTGTACTCTGATGAGCACCAACACATCTCTGCGTATGTGGACTGCTGCCAGCACCACTGAGCGATGACTGCAGGTCAAATGCACTGCATGGTCATACCCCGAGGTGATTTAAATCTGCTAACTGCCCACCAGAGCATTGTTTCACCATATTTCAGCATTATCCTTAATTTATGAGCATGAGTGTATATTGTGTAGGTTTGGTGTATGGTGAAATACCACTCTGGGAGGGGTGGGAAGGATAGTGGGCAGGACATTTCTCATTTCAGGGCATGACAAGAGGTAGTTGAAACCCTGGCAAAGAATGTAATTCTGTTGCTCTAGTCTTGGATGGTAAGGAGTTACGAGGGAAATGCTCCTTTGTGGCCAGATGGTGAGACTTTGGAAGAGGGTGAGAGACTAGAAAGATAAGGCTTGGGAGATTTGTTCTTGTACAAGGTTGGGAGGATAATTACTGTCTGTCAAGGTCTCAGTGACATATTTCGAGAGGGATGGCTCATCACTTCAGATGTGACAACCACAGTTGGTTAGGTTGTACTGAAGGGACTTCTTGGCATGGAACGGGTGGCAGCTGTCAAAGTGGAGGTATTGCTGGTGGTTAGTAGTTTTGATATGGACAAGGTAATGATGCAGCCATCTCTGAAGTAAAGGTCAGCATCTAGGAAGGTGGCTTGTTGGGCTGAATAGGACTAGGTGAAGCAAATGGGGGAGAAACTGTTGAGGTTCTGGAGGAATGTGGATAGGGTGTTCTCACCCTCAATCCAGATCGCAAAAATGCCATCATTGAATTTGATCCAGGTGAGGGGTTTAGGGTTCAGGCTGTTTAGGAAGAATTCCTCTAGATGACCCATGAATTGGTTGGAATAGGATGGTGCCATGTGGGTGCCCATAGCTTTACCCTGGATATGTTTGTAGTGGCAAAGGTAGTGTTCAATACCAGTAAGGCCATGGGCATTAGAGAGGGGCGTTAGGGAGGTGGCATCAATAATGAAAAGCAGGACACCATGTGGTAAAGGGACAGGAATTGCGGAGAGTCAGCAGAGGAAATGGTTGGCATCTTTTATATAGGAGGGTAGATTCCAGGTAATAAGTGAAATAGTGAGTGCCAACTGGAATAGAACAGAGAAATAGTGAAGGGTGGGGAGGAGTTCGTAGGATGAGACACAAGATGATGAGGCACCGGAAGTGTGTGGGAAATTACATGTGAAAATACAGGACATTGATCAATTTGAAGGTACAGAGTTAATAATATTGGCAGGAGTATTTCACCTCATCTAGTCACATCTGCTGTCCCCCTTGTTCACACTTATCCACCCTCAGACCTGCAGCCATGGTAAAATAATTATTTTTATTTATATCTTTTCTTTGATCTCATTGTGACTTCATGGCAACTTTAGTGAGTTTTCACCTTTTACTATCATTGACTCCCTCAGATTTCATCTTTCTCATCTGTTTCATTTTTCTCGTGATTTTCCCCATGTATTGGGTGTACTTTTATGAATTTTTTCGGGCATAATTTATGTTATTTATGGTGTTTTTTGGTTTTTTCCCACCACAATGGATCCTTGCCTCTTACATCTGCGTCAATACAGAAAAGTTTCCTTATCCCTAGCAAGAACTCAGTACTATTCCTGCACTGTTGCTTGGCTCATGGAATACCCCCAAATGGCCTTACCATCAAATTCCACATCTTTGACTGCTACCCCTTGTTCCATAATGATGTCCATCTGTTCAGATTCCACCCTCACTAATATAGTCCTGCAAAACCATATCAACCAAACTGAAACCTCCATGCAGTACTTTCTCTCCATCCATAAAATTCTCCTATGTAATCCCAAAGTCCTGGAACCCATAACAGACACTGTAACTCTTGCCCTCCAGGAACTAAAGTAATATTCACAATGCCACCTCAAAAACCTTTACACCCTGCTCACTTACTACTCCTGCCTTGGAATACCACCGTCCACCACCTCCACAATACCCTCCAAACCTCCCCTATGATCTCTCATCATGGCTAACAAATCTTGTCTCACAGAACTTCTACATTTACCCGACCATCCTAAACTCCCTCCCAACACCACACAGAATCCAGAACCTAAACAGACCCGAAACACAGTCATGCACCTTTCCTCCATAAGCCTTAGCCCCACATAAATATCTGTCTTTTCCAAAGCCTCACCTTTTGTCCCACTTGCAAATTCAGCCATGCAGGAGTTGTTAAAGACTTTCTCTCCTTCTGCCAGTCCTTATAGTGCAAATACTTTTTTGCCACCAAACCTACCAATCAGACTTAACCAAAGACCATTTTTTAACACTGCCTGACACACTCCACTACTCTATCCAACTGTGATCCAACCCAACTGCCCCCAAATGTCCCCCTGTTAACTTTTCAGAACTTCTTAACCTCAAACCTTGCCTCACCATCATTCTACAAATCCCTCAAGATGCAAACTAACCTTACATCTGCAGAAAGAACTGCAGTCACCATCTAAGAACTGATCCCGACCTTATAATCCTACCTGCGGACAAATGCTCCACCACTGTTGTTTTGAACTGCAAGGATTGCCTGGCAGAAGGACTCTGGCAGCTGTCAGATACACCCACCTACAAACCTTGCTACAGTGATCCCATTCCAGAAATCCAGCAGCATCTCCTGTCTCTCCTCAAATCCTGAGGCCATCCCAGAACCTCCCCCGAGTCCATCTCTCTGCTTAACCCTACCACTCCCCACACTCCTGCCCTCTACATGCTTCCTAAAGGCCATACATCCAACCACCCAGGATGCCCCATCGTAGCTGGTTACCATGCCCCACTGAGAGACCCTCTGCTCTCATAGACCAACACCTTCAGCCTATTACCCAGAACCTACCCTCCTACATAAATGATATCAACCATTTCCTCCACCGACTCTCCACTTTATCACATGATACCCTGCTTGTCACTATTGATGCCACTTCCCTTTACACTAACATCACTAACGCTCATGTCCTTGCTACTATTGAACACTACCTTGTCCAATGCTAAACGGATTCCCAACCAACAACCTCCTTCCTAGTCACCATGACCAACTACATCCTCACCCAGAATTACTTTCCTATGAAGGCATTACCTATAAACAAATCTGGGGTAAAGCTAAGGACACCCATATGGCACCATCCTATGCCAACCTATTCACGAGACATCTAGAGGAATCCTTCCTGAACATCCAGAATCCTTTTACCTCTCTTCGTTTGCACTAACCTCCCATCCTCTGCCCTCCATCTAACCTCCCAACTGCACCTAGCTGCCCTACCCTCTCTCCACTTTGTCCCTTCATGCTCTCCAGCAGCACTTCAACACCCCCCTCCCCTACCCTGCTCTCCCTTCCTCTCCCCACCCCAGCCCCCTCCTCATTCACACCCAGTTGTTTCCCATCATGCAATGCTGCTGCTGCAGCTCACAGTATCACTTCAGCTGCCAGAGACTGCAGTCACGAGTGTGAGTTGCATTTGCATTAGTGTGTGTGTGTGTGTGTGTGTGTGTGTGTGTGTGTGTGTGTGTGTGTGTGTGTGTGTAAGAGAGAGAGAGAGAGAGAGAGAGAAAGAAAGAAAGAGCATGTGTTGTCTATTTTTGACAAAGGCATTGTTGGCCAAAGCCAAAACAGGAGAGGGGGGGGGGGGGGGGGGGGCGGGGGACAGACCTCCACAAAGGACTTATTCAAATTGATATTCAAACAGATATCAAAGGAAAATGTAAAACTATAATCTTCCTCGGCCAATGGGTGAAGGTGCGATGCTGCAGTGCAATTTCACCATACAGTTGGTAAGGATAGTAAATAAGAGACATGTTGATACCAGGGCACAAAGTCTTTGCAAATTTCATATTGCGTACTCAGTTGGGCAGTAAGTATGACTTGCAGAGAGATGAATGAATAATATAAGCAGGCATCTGCATTTGAGAGAGGATGTGTAGTTGGGCTCAAAGAAGCTGGCTGGGGTAATCAGCAAACTGACATTTGAATACATGTGATGTCACTGTTTGACAATATTGACAGGAATGGATGAACTATGGTGAAAAACAGCATCAAGAAGGTAGTGATCAGCCTAGAGAGATTACAGAACATCAGGACCAAGTAATTTGTCAGAGAGGCACTTGCTTCCTGGATTCATCATCATCATAGATCCAACGTGCAACTGTTACTTCAGTAACTACAAGGATCATTAAGAGGCAGCTAACAGGTAACAGGAAGGGGGCCGAGCTCATTGTGCCCTTTGCATCAACCACCATTTACTTCAGTACACCAAGAAGATGGTTTTCAGTGGTGTTGAGCACACTCTGCTTGGAATCTCATTGACTGGACTAAAACTGTCTTCAGTAATGAGTCTCGCTTTCAACTGAGCCCTGATGACCAGCAAAGGTGTGTCTGGAGATGCCCCTACAGCAATGGGATACCAACTTCACTGTCACTGGCCATATGGCCTGATAACCAGGAGTGATTGTCTGGGGCCACTTCATTTCATAGCAGGACCCCTGTGGTTGTAATGCACGGCACGCTTAATGGCACAGCTGTACGTCAACGATGTTCTAGGCCCTGTTTTGTTGCCCTTCATGACAATCCAACCTGGGCTTACATTTAAACAGCAATATAGTGCTGCCCACACGTGGCAAAAGTTTCTACTGCTTGTCTTCATTCTTGACAGACCCTACCTTAGCCAGCATGGTCACTGGATCTCTTAGCAACTGTGAACATTTGGAGCTTTATGGACAGGGCCCTCCAACCAGTTTGGGATTTTGACATCTAAATGTCAATTGGAAGAATTTGGCATGATAACCCTCAAGAGAACATCAAACAACTCTATCACTAAATGCCAAGCTGAATAACTGCTTGCATAAGGGCCACAGGTGGACTAACATTTTATTTACTTGCTCAATTTGCAAAGTTCTTTCTCTTGAATATATAATACATGTTTTTAAACTGTAATCATTTGTTTGTCTGTACATGCACATCACATCTACTGATTTAAATCAAGCACTTATCAATTCCAGGCCTGGGATTTTTGATGATACTACACACTGATGCTGCTAGTAATAGATAAAGTTAAGTCTCCAGACTACTCTCCAAGTCCAAGAAGAATTACCCTAAGACTGAGAAAGAGAGCAAGAACTTTGTTTTGACTCTACTTATATGGAAATATATAGTAATCAAAAATACACAGTCCTTAGGGTTTCAGATTTAAGGTATGGTGATAATCTCATTAATTTATGAAAGTGGTTTGAAAAGTTCTTGGAACAGAATAGAAATAAAGGACTTACATCACTGAAACTTTTTTTATTTTCAATGTAGTCTCCTCATAGATTAATGCACTTGGTCCAATGATGTTCCAGTGCCTTCATCTCGTCTTGAAAATGAGTTTCCTCCAGACCTGCAAAATAGTTGTCAACTCCGGCTATCAATTCTTCATTTGAAGTGAATCTTCATCCGCCAAGAAAAATATTCAGTTTTGGGAAGAGATGAAAGTATGACGAAGCCATATCAGAAGAATAAGACAGATGTGGCAACAATTCATATCTTAGTTCATGTAATTTTGCCATGGTGATGGCACATGTGTGCGGGCACACATTGTCTTGATGGGAGATGGAAATGGAAATGTTGTGTGGCTAGGGCCTCCCATCGGATAGACCGTTCCCCTGGTGCAAGTCTTTCGAGTTGACGCCACTTCGGTGACTTGCATCTCAATGAGGATGAAATAATGATTATAAGGGCAACACAACACCCAGTACCTGAGCGGAGAAAATCTCCGAACCAGCCAGGAATCGAACCCAGGCCCTTAGGTATGACATACCGTCGTGCTGACCACACAGCTACCGGGGCGGACGATGGAAGACTTTCTTCCTTGCTAAACCTGGCCTTTTTTGCATATCTTTTGTTGCAATTTGTCCAGGAGGTAAGCATAGTATTCTCCAGTAATTGTTTGCCCAGTGGGGAGATAATCTACAAACAGAATCCCCTTTGCATCCCAGAATACTCATGCCATGACCTTTCCCACCAAAGAAATTGTCTTTGCTTTCTTTGGTGACAGAGAATCAGCTTGTTTCCACTGCTTTGACTGTTGCTTTGTCTCTGGGGTATAGTAGTGCACCCAAGTTTCATCTGTGGTAACAAACCAGCCCAAAAAATCTTCTTAGTTTCTTCTAAAATGGGCCAAACATTGTTCTGATATACCCAATCTCACGCGTTTTTGATCCAGTATCAAGAATCATGGCACCCATCTTGCAGACAATTTTTCATTTCTAATTCTTCAGTGAAAATGTGATACACTCTTTCAGATGACAACTGGAAAACGTGAGCAACTTCATGCACTTTCAATTGGCGGTCCTCCATGACCATTTTGTGCACTTTTGCAATGATTTCTGGAGTAGTGACACATCTTGGCCGACCACTGTGCAGATCATAATCTAAGCTCTCCCAACAAAATTTAAATTCATTTGTCCATTTGGCAACAGTTGAATATGAAGGAGCAAAGTCCCCCAGTGTATTCTGGAAATCAGCATGAATGTCCTTTGCTTTCATATCTTTCTATACAAAGTACTTAATCACTGCTTGAATCTCAATTTTTTCCATGTTCGTAAATCACTACGTGGAAACAACAACAGAGCCACGTCACCACCACAGCTCTCTTCCAAGAGCACTGACATGGCACGTGTTTACGGTCAACAGTCCAATGAATATCATCGTGTGAACAATTCATTATGCTAGTGCTGACCTCTCATGGTGATTCTGAGAACTTTTCAAACCACCCCCATATATTGACTGCACGTCATTTTTGCACACATTGTCAGCTTGCTGCTTCCATGTAAGTCATCATTTACGTATAAACCCAAATTTACATTCCGAACAAGTTTTTGACAGAATTTCAATCACGATATTTTGAATATTTGGACCCCTCAATGTAAAGTGAATAATATTTGTTTTTTCTCTCTTTACTTTTAAGCTGTCTCATTCAAAGTGAATTTTAAGCCTTTTCTATAAAGTTCTGAATATCTTCAATTAGCCTGGGCTTACTGTCTGCACAACAGACACCAGATGTGTCATTGGTATAAATAGTGATCACATGCTTGTTACCTACAAAACATGGGAAATCATTTACATGACATATAAATGAGAATGGACCTACAATAGAGCCCTGAGGAAGATCAAAACATGTATTTCCTATCCTGATTAACTCCTCTCCAGCATTTCTCCATTGTTGTTGTTGTTGTCATTGTCGTCTTCAGCCCTGAGACTGGTTTGATGCAGCTCTCCGTGCTACTCTATCCTGTGAGAGCTTCTTCATCTCCCAGTACCTACTGCAACCTACATCCTTCTGAATCTGCTTAGTGTATTCATCTCTCGGTCTCCCTCTACGATTTTTACGCTCCACGCTGCCCTCCAATGCTAAATCTGTGATCCCTTGATGCCTCAGAACATGTCCTACCAACCGGTCTCTCCATTATCATATATTAATTTCTGTGCACTGTTGTCTACCTTTTAAATATGTTTCCAGTGAAACCATTCATCGCAGTTTTTGATAAGAGTACATCATGATGTACTCTGTCAAAAGCTTTTGATATGTCCAGGAATACTCCTGCTTCTTGTGACTTTTTATTTTTTTCAAGTACATAATGAACAAATTAAAACTGCTGTTGACATGGTACTTCATCTTCTGAAACAATGCTGGAAATCACCTAACACCTCAGCAGTGTTGTAAAGTTTCAAGGTTCCTTTTAACATTATTTTCTCAGTCACTTCGTTAAATGTTGAGATTAGGGCAATGGGTCTGTATTTCTGAACATGCTTTCTTTCCCCTTCCATGTGAGGTTTTGATTACAGCCAGTTTCAAATTGTCAGGAAATACATTATCTTCAAGAACACGGTTTATTAAATGAACTAACGGTTTCACTAGTTCATGTATGGATCTCTTCAATTGATATGGAGAAATTTCATCGAAACCTGCCGCCATTTTGTTTCTGAGGCTGTCAACAAGCTGCAAAATGTCATCTGTGCTTACTGCAGGTACTGCACCGCAGCTATGTTCATTAGTGGACTCAAATGTATGCTGTGTACCCAGTTTCATGCAGACATCACTTTTGACAGTATCTATAGTCATTAAAAATGTTAGTAACTAGAAGGCACTCAGAAATTATATCATTATTCACAGTTAATTCTGTTGTGTTGTTGTTGTGGTCTTCAGTCCTGAGACTGGTTTGATGCAGCTCTCCATGCTACTCTATCCTGTGCAAGCTTTTTCATCTCCCAATACCTACTGCAACCTACATCCTTCTGAATCTGCTTAGTGTATTCATCTCTTGGTCTCCCTCTACGATTTTTACCCTCCACGCTCCCCTCCAATACTAAATTGGTGATCCCTTGATGCCTCAGAACATGTCCTACCAACCGATCCCTTCTTCTGGTCAAGTTGTGCCACAAACTTCTCTTCTCCCCAATCCTATTCAATACTTCCTCATTAGTTATGTGATCTACCCATCTAATCTTCAGCATTCTTCTGTAGCACCACATTTCGAAAGCTTCTATTCTCTTCTTGTCCAAACTATTTATCGTCCATGTTTCACTTCCATACATGGCTACACTCCATACGAATACTTTCAGAAATGACTTCCTGACACTTAAATCAATACTGGATGTTAACAAATTTCTCTTCTTCAGAAACGCTTTCCTTGCCATTGCCAGCCTACATTTTATATCCTCTCTACTTCGACCATCATCAGTTATTTTGCTCCCCAAATAGCAAAACTCCTTTACTACTTTAAGTGCCTCATTTCCTAATCTAATTCCCTCAGCATCACCTGACTTAATTAGACTACATTCCATTATCTTTGTTTTGCTTTTGTTGATGTTCATCTTATATCCTCCTTTCAAGACACTGTCCATTCCATTCAACTGCTCTTCCAAGTCCTTTGCTGTCTCTGACAGAATTACAATGTCATCGGCGAACCTCAAAGTTTTTATTTCTTCTCCATGAATTTTAATACCTACTCCGAATTTTTCTTTTGTTTCCTTTACTGCTTGCTCAATATACAGATTGAACAACATCGGGGAGAGGCTACAACCCTGTCTTACACCCTTCCCAACCACTGCTTCCCTTTCATGTCCCTCGACTCTTATAACTGCCATCTGCTTTCTGTACAAATTGTAAATAGCCTTTCGCTCCCTGTATTTTACCCCTGCCACCTTTAGAATTTGAAAGAGAGTATTCCAGTTAACATTGTCAAAAGCTTTCTCTAAGTCTACAAATGCTAGAAACGTAGGTTTGCCTTTCCTTAATCTTTCTTCTAAGATAAGTCGTAAGGTCAGTATTGCCTCACGTGTTCCAGTGTTTCTACGGAATCCAAACTGATCTTCCCCGAGGTTGGCTTCTACTAGTTTTTCCATTCGTCTGTAAAGAATTCGTGTTAGTATTTTGCAGCTGTGACTTATTAAGCTGATAGTTCGGTAATTTTCACATCTGTCAACACCTGCTTTCTTTGGGATTGGAATTATTATATTCTTCTTGAAGTCTGAGGGTATTTCGCCTGTTTCATACATCTTGCTCACCAGATGGTAGAGTTTTGTCAGGACTGGCTCTCCCACGGCCGTCAGTAGTTCCAATGGAATATTGTCTACTCCGGGGGCCTTGTTTCGACTCAGGTCTTTCAGTGCTCTGTCAAACTCTTCACGCAGTATCATATCTCCCATTTCATCTTCATCTACATCCTCTTCCATTTCCATAATATTGTCCTCAAGTACATCGCCCTTGTATAGACCCTCTATATACTCCTTCCACCTTTCTGCTTTCCCTTCTTTGCTTAGAACTGGGTTTCCATCTGAGCTCTTGATATTCATACAAGTCGTTCTCTTATCTCCAAAGGTCTCTTTAATTTTCCTGTAGGCGGTATCTATCTTACCCCTAGTGAGATAGGCCTCTACATCCTTACATTTGTCCTCTAGCCATCCCTGCTTAGCCATTTTGCACTTCCTGTCGATCTCATTTTTGAGACGTTTGTATTCCTTTTTGCCTGTTTCACTTACTGCATTTTTATATTTTCTCCTTTCATCAATTAAATTCAATATTTCTTCTGTTACCCAAGGATTTCTACTAGCCCTCGTCTTTTTACCTACTTGATCCTCTGCTGCCTTCACTACTTCATCCCTCAAAGCTACCCATTCTTCTTCTACTGTATTTATTTCCCCCATTCCTGTCAATTGCTCCCTTATGCTCTCCCTGAATCTCTGTACAACCTCTGGTTCTTTTAGTTTATCCAGGTCCCATCTCCTAAAATTCCCACCTTTTTGCAGTTTCTTCAGTTTTAATCTACAGGTCATAACCAATAGATTGTGGTCAGAGTCCACATCTGCCCCTGGAAATGTCTTATAATTTAAAACCTGGTTCCTAAATCTCTGTCTTACCATTATATAATCTATCTGATACCTTTTAGTATCTCCAGGGTTCTTCCATGTATATAACCTTCTTTCATGATTCTTAAACCAAGTGTTAGCTATGATTATGTTGTGCTCTGTGCAAAATTCTACCAGGCGGCTTCCTCTTTCATTTCTGTCCCCCAATCCATATTCACCTACTATGTTTCCTTCTCTCCCTTTTCCTACACTCGAATTCCAGTCACCCATGACTATTAAATTTTCGTCTCCCTTCACAATCTGAATAATTTCTTTTATTTCATCATACATTTCTTCAATTTCTTCGTCATCTGCAGAGCTAGTTGGCATATAAACTTGTACTACTGTAGTAGGTGTGGGCTTCGTATCTATCTTGGCCACAATAATGCGTTCACTATGCTGTTTGTAGTAGCTTACCCGCATTCCTATTTTCCTATTCATTATTAAACCTACTCCTGCATTACCCCTATTTGATTTTGTGTTTATAACCCTGTAGTCACCTGACCAGAAGTCTTGTTCCTCCTGCCACCGAACTTCACTAATTCCCACTATATCTAACTGCAACCTATCCATTTCCCTTTTTAAATTTTCTAACCTACCTGCCCGATTAAGGGATCTGACATTCCACGCTCCGATCCGTAGAACTCCAGTTTTCTTTCTCCTGATAACGACATCCTCTTGAGTAGTCCCCGCCCGGAGATCCGAATGGGGGACTATTTTACCTCCGGAATATTTTACCCAAGAGGACGCCATCATCATGTAATCATACAGTAAAGCTGCATGCCCTCGGGAAAAATTACGGCTGTAGTTTCCCCTTGCTTTCAGCCGTTCGCAGTACCAGCACAGCAAGGCCGTTTTGGTTATTGTTACAAGGCCAGATCAGTCAATTATCCAGACTGTTGCCCTTGCAACTACTGAAAAGGCTGCTGCCCCTCTTCAGGAACCACACGTTTGTCTGGCCTCTCAACAGATACCCCTCCGTTGTGGTTGCACCTACGGTACGGCTATCTGTATCGCTGAGGCATGCAAGCCTCCCCACCAACGGCAAGGTCCATGGTTCATGGGGGTTAATTCTACATGATTAATTTTAGTTTTAGATGTGTTGTTTCTGATTTCATTTACAACTGACCAGCAGGACTTTGAGGCATAATCTGAGCTTAGTATCTGTTGGGTATGTCTTTCTGCTTTTAATCTCCTGACTACTCTTGAGTACTGGTATTTGTTCTGGTTGTAGATTTCTTTACGTAACTTGGAGTTATCAATCTGGAGAAGCTATGCTGTATTCCATTCTTTCTTTCACATATTTTGCTCTAACACCCAATCAAACATGTTTTCATTTTAAAGAGAGATTTTCTGACTACTCACTTTTGAATGGGATGATACTCTTTATGCGCCCAGTCAGAAGTTCTAAGAAAATGTTCAACTTATTGTTGACCCCCAGTTGTAGTAATATGCTGAGGATAGCGATAAACACATATACAAAATGCAGTAGTATCATGAACACAAGGTATAAAAGGTCAGTGCACTGGCAGAGCTATCATTTGGATTCAGGTGATTGATTTGACAAAGTTTCCAATGTGATTATGGTCACATGAAGGGAATTAACAGATTTTGAATGTAATATTCTGAGATCCACAGTGTCAAGAGTGTGCCAAGAATACCAAATTTCAGGCATTACCTCTCACCACAGACAATGCAGTGACTGACAGTCTTCACTTGACGAACGAGAGCAGTGGCATTTGTGAAGAGTTGTCAGTGGTAACAGACAAGCAACACTGCCTAAAATAACTATAGAAATCAATGTGGGATGTAGGATAAATGCATCCATTAGGGCAGTGTGGTGAAGTCTGGCATTAATGGGCTATGGCAGCAGACGACCAATGCGAGTGACTTTGCTAACAGCACAACAGTATCAGCAGTGCCTCTCCTTGGCATCAATTTGACTGTAGATAACTGGAAAACAGCGGTCTGGTCAGATGAGTCATGATTTCAGTTCACAAGAGCCAATGGTAGTGTTCAAGTGTGGTGGAGACCTAACAAAGCTGCAGACCCAGGTTGTCAACAAGGCACAGTGCAAGCTGGTGGTGGCTCCATAATGGTGAGGGGTGTGTTTACATGCAATGGACTGGTTCACTGAATGGAAATGGTTATGTTCAGCTACTTGGAGACCAATTGCAGCCATTCATGGACTTCATGTTCCCATATAACTACTGTATTTTTACAGATGACAATGCACCATGTCACTTGGCCATAATCGTTTGTGACTGGTTTGAAGAACATCCTGGACAATTTTAAAAAATGATATGACCACCCAGATCACCCAATATGAATCCCATCAAACATTTATGGGGCATATTCGAGAGGTCACTTCATGCACGAAATCCTGCACTGGCAACACTTTCACAATTATGGATGTTTAAAGAAACAGCATGGTTCAATATTTCTGCAGGGAACTTCCAATCACTTGTTGAGTCCATGCCATGTGAAGTTGCTGCACTATGCCAGGCTAAAGGAGGTCCAATATGATAGAAGATATCCCTTGAGTTTTGTCACCTCAGAGTAGCCGATTCCCTAGGTTCCAGACTTAAACTATGTCTGAGCTTAGCAACATTGTTTGCAGATAGTATTTCCTTGTGCTTGTATATTTTTCTTGCTTTGAATTTGGTACTACATTTCAGAGTGTATCTTCCCAAAAGATCCACCAGGATATTTGGCAAGATGGGCACAGAAGCTTCAGTATACAATATCCTAGTAATACACAAAAATGGACACAAACATGTAAACTGTATTTTGCAAAATCCATTGGAGGAATTTTACCACACCAATGATATCCTAGTAATCACTGCAAAAATAACATTGTACCTGAACAAGATCCATCATTCCTGAAGGCCATGGTACAGTACCAAAAATGGCATAAAGACAATTTATTACAGAGATGTGGTGGTTTCTACTACTCTTGCCTGAGATGTATCACAAATTCAACATAGTTAGCACTTGGCATTATATTGTAAAGGGCTACCAGAGAGAACCATTAAGTCAGAGCACACCACCTTACAAGTTATATCCGATGTTACGGAATCCCTGGAACATATTAATTTTACAGCCATGAGCATCAAAATTAACTCATTCAAATACACTCATATGCAAGTCTCTAAGCAAAAACATACTAGATTCAAAATACTGTCTCTGCTTTAGATATTTCACTTAACAAAGTTAAAATAATATTACACATTCACAAGCTGCATTGTACCGCATCCACATGGTCATTAGCAATATAAATAAACTGGCGGAAAAAAACTGCAAGACCAAAGAATAATTAACGTAGAGTAATGAAATTTCAGGAATACAAATGTCTAGATAATATACTTAATTGATTACCATTGCAAGATCACAGGTTAATGTAGGTGTGAGGTTCACATTTGCAATGTGAAATGTTACCTTAGAAACCAGTGTAACCGCTAGAATGTTCAATGCAAGTATGCAAATATGCATGCATTGTGTTGTGCAGGTGCTGGATGTCAGTTTGTGGGATAGAGTCCCATGCCTTTTGCATATGGTCTGTCAATACAGGGATGTTAATGCTGTCTGTGGATGATGCTGGAATTGTCATCCAATGACATTGTATATGTGCTTTATTGCAGCCAGATCTAGTGATGGAACTGGCCAAGGCAACATGTCAACACGTGTAGGTTCTTCAAATGGCCTACACATATAAATAAATATTTGTAATGATTCTTATTCATGCCATCCCCATACAACAAAGATATTGCAGGGAGGTATGATTATATCTGAGTAAGTTGACAGAAAACTGAAAGCTATACTATCAATTTTTTTATGCACCTCAATTATATTTTGATCAATCTCTGTGGGTGTTGGTCTTTTCAGCTGGTATGACAAAGATGTATATACTTGCACTCTCCCAATATTAATGTAACTAAAAGTTATAATATGTGGAAGTCATGTTTTCATTCTCCTACTGAGCTATGTCCTAATCTCCACATCCTGATGTGATGAGAACTTGCATTTTTAAATGGACATTTTTGGAGAAGAAGTCAACACGAAGAGAGAATAGCCGATGCACCCACATTGTCATTGTTGTACACTGTAAATATCAAGCCTACACCAAAACTCAAAGAAATTAATTTCCAGCCACTGTTCCAGAACTGCCACAATGTTTCTTAACATGCACGCATCCATACCTGTGTGCATTTATGGACTTACAATTTCCGGTGCGGCTAAACATGCATTAGTACAACTACATCAGCTCTGAACAATTCACATTATTCCCCTCCCGAACCATTACAGACACTCTGTAGAGCATTTTGGCAATGGTACATGGGCGAGCACTATTCTGTTGGGAAACTCCCCAGGAATACTGTTCATGAACAGCAGCACAACAAGTCAGATCACCAAACTGATGTACAAATGTGCAGTCAGGGTACATGGGATGATGACAAGAGTGCTCCTGCTGTCATATGACATTGCAACCTAGACCACAACTCCAGCTCCAGGTCCAGTGTGTCTAGCACATAGACAGGTCGGTTGCAAGCCCTCAATTGGCCTCCTCCCAACCGACGCACAACCATCACTGGCACCAAGGCAGTTTTCATCAGGAAGCACAACAGATCTCTGCCCTGCCCTCCAACGAGCTCTTGCTTGATGCCACTGAAGTCACAAATGACAGTAGTTTGGGATCAGTGGACAGCACACTACAGGGTGTCTGGCTCAGTGCTGTCCTTGAAGTAACCAACTGTAACAGTTTGTCAGGTCAATGTGGTGCCAACTGCTGCTGCAGATGCAGTAGAACGTGCAAGAGCCATATGTCGAACACACTGGTCTTCTCTCTGAGTTTTGCCACGTGGCAATACTAAGCCCGGTCTTCTTGCAACTGTACGTTCTAATGCACAGCGCTGCCAGCAGTGGCTTCTTGTATCCCTATGACAGAACCTCATTCAAACTTAGAGGGTCATCGATAATAGCGTCTTTGACAACTTAAATGCATTTTTGACTAACATCGACTCACCACATCAGTCTCAAAGATAACTGATGCTCACAACCACTACAACATGTAATTAAAGCAAACCCAGTTTGAATCCTGATAGTGGTATTATTAGTGCTACTCTTCTGTGACTAACAAGAAATTTTAATAGACATCATCTTTCAGCTGTAGAAACACACCTACCAACTTTCATTTATGTCACACAACTCCTTCTTGGTGTTGCAGTTTTATTTTTCCATCAGTGTACTGATATCCAGAAATGGAAATTGTGCAGCCCTACAGCACTGACTGCACACCAACCAGCACAGTGCCACAAAATGGCATCAAGAAAGTGATGACCAACCTGCCAATGGAAAGAGTGGGCAGTGCCACACCTCCAGGAACACAGAGTTCAGTGCCCCCTGTCAATACTGATTTAACCAGCTGCCCGTCGCTGGTCAACCCAGTTCGGTCACAGACTCTGAGAGTATCAGTACTGAGTAATATTGAGATGAGACTTAGCCTGTGTTCTGGGAGTAGCAATAGTGAAAATTACTTGCATGTACGCCAGAGGAAGCAAGTTAAGTTTCGGTTCTCTTCTTTTTAGAAATATATAAAGTGTTAAATTAATCAGCATGTGATATGTAAAGATCATTTTGGATACCTGTCACCAGCCATTGCAACTACTCTCCTCGTTTGTTAGTGTCAGTGCTGACTCCCACTGTAGCCAACACAACAGAAATGACAAAAGTGAAGTGCATAGCATAGGTGTGCTTATTTGGTCTTGAGAGAAGCAAACTCTTCTATGAGCAGATCAAACAGATCAGCCTCTACCTGAAATTGTTCACTATTTAAAGTTTACATTGGCACAAACTAAATTTGTTAAAGATATCTGAATTCTAACAGGCTTCTTGTATTTTGCACCTGAAGACACTAACTGTCATCCACACACCAATCTTCTCTCTCCACTCTCCACCAGTCAAGAGTTCCTACACCATTTGCAAGTGTCATTCCTATTTGTTACTTCAAATCAGCTGTTGTGACACATTTCATCATTACATATATTACAACTGATTCATTTTTTAGTATTACAAATACCCCTGCTAATTTTTAAACTTCAACATGAACTTCTCACAGAATTTCTTTTGACTTTATTTCTCAATTAGAACTATTATTTTGTACCACACAATTTTCTCCAATTCCTACGCAACTTCAATGGACAATTGGATGCCTCTTGGCTGATGGTCATTTTCCTGTATTTCTTGGAGCTTACACTTTCTGGAAATCAGAAGCCTATCTAATGATGATATTTCTAGAACATTCTACATGTCCTGCCCAATACCCTACAGTTATGTTCCGACTTCATGTCTCCCCCTACCTCACACGATTGGCCCCCTTGAGGAATCCCCAACATGACTATGAATGCTGTTACCAACTAAGAGGGAGAACAAAATAGATCCCCACACACCTTTTTATGTCATGGTGTCTGTTGTATTGCCTTTGACTAATGTACAGACTACTTTGTTTCATTTATCACCTAAATAATTACACATTTTTAACCTCAGAGATCATTGCTTTTCATTTAGGTGTATTGAAAAACTTATATACTAATTTTAAATTATGATTAATAATTATATTGTTATGTGGGATACATAACACAGCATGAGCCCTAAGTTTCATGTTAGTTCTACCCATGAAAACAATCAAGTTGCATCATTTAAAATAGTTAGTGATTTATTTCTCATTTTCCTATAACACAGTGGTTTCCAAAAATTGGGGAAAGATCACAAAATATAATTTAAAAAGTGTCATATGTGTCACATGTTATTAAACTCACCTTAAGTTTAGCACACATGACAATGTGCTATTAAACTTATGGATACAAACACACAAAGATTCATTTTGAAACTTGGATCATACTCGAAATGTACAAAATGAACATGTCAGTTTGGTATAGCTCAAGTATAATCAATATAGACAGAGATTGCTCTGATGTTAACCCTTTCCACTCCAACAGTGAATGGTGCTTGACACAGCAAATTTTGTCTTCCATTCTCGTGTCAAGCTCAATTCCACATTTCTTGCAGCTCTCAGATGCTCCATTCTTGAATCTGACTCTACTAGGTACCAATTCTGGATAGTACAACCATCTAGGTAAACCTGGTTAACTTGGCATCAAACTGTAGCAGCAGTGTTGGGGGAAATGTTGTAATTATTACATTCAAATTAGTAGGTGCGAGGTGACTAGTTCATGTATGCTCCTTTCTGAGGAAGAGATTGTACAGCTTTTAGACTAATCTCTAAGTGAAAATTAAGGGACTATAATTTTGATGATGGACTGATTCATTTGTAAACTTACAAGTAAAATGATGAGGAAAACAGTGAAAATGTTCACATTTTTTTTTTCAGCACAAGATTCATGGCGAATACAGAGTGAAAATGACTCTGAACTCACAGCTTTTCCTTTTGATGTTTCAAAGTGTTGTTTTATCACCTAAACTAGTAATGTTCCATCACCATCAGTTGGTTTCTTTCAGTTAATTTTTACAGACAACTTATTCCAACAGACAGCACACAAATCAAAATAGTCTGCTACAGTAAAAATGTGGAAAATGATACCATTTCCACAACTTTCTGCATGGTGGGACTGGAGATATAGTACCATAGAAGAAATGAAATGCTCCCATGGTGTGCTATTGGATGCGGCAACACAAAAGTGTAAAAATGTGTAAGAGAATGCTTACAATCATCTACTTTTGTTTCAGATTGCTTTAGTTGCAAATGACTTATGGAATTTTTTTAGGACACTTCATGTTTCTAATCCGGAAAGTGCAACACATGTCAAAACTCTGGGTCAGTCACATCTGAGTAAAGTGAAAATTGTGTTGGATTACTTGTCTGACAAGTTTTTCAAAATTTATAGACCATATAAGCATTTAGTTGCTGATGAATGTATAGTGTTGTTCACGGGTCAGGTGTTTTTCAAAATGAATAATCCTCAAAAACCATAAAACTGGGGACAGAGAATTTATGTAATTTCAGATTCATCAAGTGGTTATATCTGTAGTTTGACATCCTATTTTGGTTCTATAACTACAGAGTTATTGATTTATCCAGACTTGAATTTTTCTCAGGGAATAGTTCTTCAATTGCTGGCTAATATCAGAGATATTACAGGGCAATCAGGATATCATTTGTACACTGACCACTTGTACACGGCTGCAATCAAGAAAGAAGTTCTGAATCTAAAGAAGTATGAAATAAAATCCCTCTGCAATAACAAAATTATGGTTGTAGGATGGCAGGAGAAATGAACTGTTCTGATGCTTTCTACAAAAGCAAATAACTCTGCCACTTGTAGAAAGGAGAACCAGAAAGGAAAGGGAATAAATAATGAAACCACATGTGATTACTGGTTATGATTTGAAGATTGGTGGAATTGATTGATCTGAGCATTTTATTTCGTTACAGTTCAGTAATGAAGAGTCGCAAGTGGTGGTGAAAACTGTGCTTCTGGTTCTTGGAGGTAGGTCTTGTACATAGCTATTACTATATGGGAACCACTGTGAGAAACTTACAACTTGATGACATCAACTCACAAAGCTCTCTGTAAAAGTGTTATTAGAGACTTGGTGAAGAAAGAAGACGAGTACGAAAATGAGGGCTACATTCAACTTCTGATGATGAGGAACACTGAAATGGAAAGTTGCACATTATCAACAAGTTTCCTGGGAATAAGCATAAGGATTGTGCCATGTTTTCATAAAAAAAACAACAACGATGGAATGTGACAGGTGTGAATCTATGTATTAGCGTTGGTCAGTGGCCTCTTTGTTTCCACAAAGAGACTCTGCAAATCTCTGAGGTGTGCTTGCTGCCCAGGCAGCAGTGATTTAAATAAGAGTGCACAGAGATTCTGCATTATGGAGTGCAAAGAGTTAATAAAGGTTCCACGAGTCCCGTATGAAAAAAATGCAATTCTTCTTGTGATTTTCTTTTTTGTCAGGCATCAGTCTGTGGACCATTTCAAATAGAAGTCCACTTACAGATAGTACCAGAGACATGTTGTGTGTGTGTGTGTGTGTGTGTGTGTGTGTGTGTGTGTGTGTGTGTGTGTGTGTTGCTGTGTGTTAGTTGCATTATAATTATAAGCTGTTGAAGACATTTATCTATGAGATGAGCCCCATATTGTTAAGTGGTGCAATTTTGTAAGATGAAATCATCATTTGCTGCACCAGGCAAGGATGTATATAAGAACCACAGTTTCACATAAACAGCTAGAGAAGTATGTGTGAAGACCTAAATATGTTATACATGGCACTGCCTTATTTGATGGCATATTTTCCATGAATGTTTGATGGATGGTACTGAATTCTGGCTTTCCATAAAATTAAAAATTGTTTTCTGTCATTTTGTTAACTGAACCAGATCTTATGTATCAAAAGAATATTTCTCATGAGTAGCTGTAATTGAATTATCTAGGTGGCAAGTCTGATATTAAAAAACAGTTCCAAAGTCAACGAACAACAGAAGGACAAATCATCTGGTCTTGTCTCCAACTGGCCAACGGTCCCTCTTTGCATCTCATCTGGTAACTGATTTATCAGTTACATTTGACCTAGCTGATTAATCCAGGTTCTCTTCTCTTACACATACCATCAGTTCCTGTCCTACTCTCCAACTCTCAAATATACAGTTGTTTGCTATGCAAAGATAAATCAACTTGACTGCTTTGTTTTTCCCCAATTTAAAAAAACAGTGGATATTGTCAGCTTTACAACTATTCATAATATGGAATTCTATAAAGGCAACTAGTACAATAATAAACAGATAATTTATGCTTACCATACATAAACGGCATCAAGAATGCTGATAGTGGCATACTCAGCTGGTATAAATGAGCCGGTGTGTGCCATAATGACTAACAGTGCAACCTGGCGAACATAACAAGATTTGCCTCCCATGTTAGGTCCTGACAGCACCATAGGCTCAGAGCTCTGTAATCATAAACAACTAGTTGTTTTCCATCCCTTCAGATTAATGAAATTTAACACTTCACAGAAATGAAAATATAAGCTTGTGTTTATTAGTTTTAAAAGAACAGAAAAAGGACAAAAATGTCTAACTGGTTAAGTAATTTGACTACGAAACCTTTCGCAATGTAGTCCTTGCATAAAAAGTTCTCGGTTTACTTGCTGCGTCAAATTTGGATAAAATCCCGAGCTTTCGATGACTACCTCCATCATGACAGAGGTAGTCATCGAAAGCTCAGGATTTTATCCAAATTTGACATGGCAAGTAAACCGAGAACTTTTTATGGTTAAGTAATTGTTCCTTTTGTGATTATAATAGTTATATTGCAAAAACAATTTAAGAACAGAAAGACTGCCTGTGAATGAGGCAGCATCAGATTGAGAGGGGCTGAAAATGCATTGGAATGTGGTATTTTTACAAATGTAAAAAAGAGGGGGAAGATTATAAAGAGAATGGGATTATTTAAAGTATGCTGTATGAAACTCACTTAAATTCTTGACAGCATGTAAACACAGCATGGGTGGGAAAGATGTTTTTTAAAAAAACTATTATTACCTGGCTTTAATTTATTAAACCACACCACCACCAATTTGGTACCAGTATAAAAACATATATACACAAATATCACAAAAGAATGAATCTGCACAAAGATTTGAGATTATTTAACAGAACTCACACAGGCACATGACTCAAGAGCTAAAAAATCTTAACATGACACCAACTGTATCATGAAGAGAGTAAAAATGGGAAACAACAGAGTTTGAAGACATACACAAAGAGATTAGAATGGTAATGTAATCTCTGATAGTATACCAAATTTTATTAAAAAATGTTCATACTCCACATGCCCTATTCTCACAAGATATCCTGTGAGCTATGGGTGAAGGGCACCAGGCACATTCCACATTCCTGAATTTCCAAAAATCAATTGACATGGTGGCCCACTGCAGACTATTAAGAATGGCACAAGCACACAGAATAGCTTTCAAGATATGTGAATGGCTGAAAGACTTCTTAAGTAAAAGAACCCAGTATGTTGTCCTTGATCATGAATGTTCATAAAAGACACAGATATCATCAGAAGTGCCTCAGGGAATCGTGGTACAACGGCTATTATTTTAAAAATACATAACTGATCTGGTGGCCAGGATGAGCAGCAACTTGTGGCTGTTTGCTGGTGATGCTTTGGTGTATGAGAAGGTGTCATCATTGAGTTAACTGTAGGAGGATACAAGATGACTTAGACAAAATTTCTAGTTGGTGTGATGAATGGTATCTAAGAAAAATGTACATTAATGCAGATCAGTAGGGAACACAAACCCATAATGGTTGAATACAGCATTAGTAGTGTGCTGCTTGACACAGTCACACTGATCAAATACCTAGGTGTGACATTGCAAAGGGATATGTAATGGAATGAGCATGTAAGAACTGTAGCAGGGAAGGTGAATGGTTGAATTTAGTTTATTTGAAGAATTTTAGGGAAGTGTGGTTCATCTGTACAGAAGATGACATATAGGAAGCTAGTGCGACCCATTCTTGAGATTTCTTGAGAGTTTGGGGTTTGCATCAGGTAGGATTAAAGAATATCAAAGCAATACAGAGGCGGACTGCTAGATTTATTACCAGTAGGTCTGAACAACACACAAGTATTATGGAGATGGTTCAGGAACTCAAATGGGAATTCCTGAAGGGAAGGCACTATTCTTTTTGGGGAACACTATTGAGAAAATTTAGAGAACTAGCATTTGAAACTGACTGCATAATGATTCTACTGACATCAATGTACATTTTGTGTAAGGATCACAAAGATACAATCAGAGAAATTGGGGTTCATAAGGAGGCATGTAGACAGTCATTGTTCCCTCCATATGTGTGTGGAACAGGAAAGGAAAGAACTTGTGGTGGTACAGGGCACCCTACACCATGCACCCTATGGTGGCTTATGGAATATTTATGTAGATGTAGAAGACTAGGCTTCAAATAATTAGATATCTTCATGAAATAGTTTAGAAATCAAACTGTGGTAGAGTGATGTCCATTACTGGGTCAAAGGTATTAGCCTCCTCCATAAACAGGTCCACTTTGTTACTATAACAAAAAGAACATCAAGGACTGATAGAGGTATGAGGGGAACTTAAAAAGTAGAGACTTTTGCAATTCCTCACCAAAGGGCTTGGTAACACTGCTAATACTCAGGACTGAAGTAATGTCATTTGTGACAATTCTATACAACTAGCCATTCTTATTCCTGTGTTAATCATTGTATTGTAGCAGACTGTGAAACACGGCAGCTCCATTGTTGATCTGCACCAAAGAGGAAATGAGGACACTGATTCACTTTTTGTTTCCATAAGGTCTTAAACCTGCAGAAATTATTCGTTGAATGCAAGTGCAGTATGGTGACAGCTGTTTATCATGACGTAAGATCTACAAATGGATACAGTGCTTCAAACAGGGAAGAACTTAACTATGTGACAAGGAAAGATTCGATAGGCCATCAATGTCAACAACTGAGGACAATTCTGAAGTCATTGAGGGTATGGTGATGGAAAACAGACAAATCACCATGGATGAAATCACATATCAGTCATTGTTCAGAGTATTCCATCTTACATGACATACTACGTTTTTAGAAAGTGTGCAATGTGGGTACTGAAAAAAAATCAGCTGCACAACATAAGGTGCAAAGGATGGGCAACTCTCGTAAACTGGCCTATCATCGTCATGAAGGAAATAGATTTTTACAGCAAATCATTACTGTAGACAAAACATGGGTGTATACTCTCAAATCAGAAAGTAAGGCTGAGAGCATGATTTGGAAACTCCATCATCACCAGAAGTTAAGAAATTTAAACATCAACCATCAGCTGGTAAGATTATACAAACACTATTTTGGGATAGGGAAGGTGTGCCAGCCATTCATTTCACTCCTAGAGGTGAAACTGTGAACAGTGAGGAATACTGTGATGTGTTGTGAAATAAACTGAAACCTGCAATCAGATACGAACATCACAGAAAGAAAAGCTGTCATCCAGCAGCAAGGTAATGTTTGGCCACATTCTGCGAAATAGACAGACAATAAATGATTTGGGATTCAAATTGCTGGAACACTTACCATACAGTCTAGACCTGGCACCAAGTGAGTTCCGTATGTTTGGATCTTTGAAGGAAGCACTAAAGGGAAGAAGATTTGCAACCAATGCAGAAGTCATGAATGTGGTGCAAGATTGGTTACAGCCACAACCAAAAAGCCTTTTTTCCAATGGAATCAAAAAACTTGTGAAATGTTCGACAAAGTGCGCTTTAGCACAGGGAGTTTATGTAGAAAAGTAATGTATGTTTCAGTGTTCTATCATTAGAATAAATATTCCTTTTCTTGAAAGTCCCTTTATTTTTTTGACTTCCCCTCACAGAGTCACATAGCTCTCCTTTTGTTTTTCACCATCTCCTGTACCATTTTCTGTAACATTTCCCAAATTTGGAATTTCTTTTTATTGTTTCATTTTGGGTTCTCAGTGCTTTGTAACACACATTTTGAGTCTAATACCATAGATATATTCCAGAATCCAAAATTATGCTCAGATCTGAGAGCTTCTCATACTACTATCAGTTGCACAGTAAAAATAAAACAATGTGAGGGCAGTTGAACTTGTCAGCAAACACTTCTGCCTGGGGAAAAATGCACAGCACTCCGCTGAAGTGTTCTGATGTCAAGAGACTTAATAAACATTTGAATGAAAAGTAGTCAATAGAGATTAAGCACTGAATCTTGAGTTAACTGTGTTGAAACCATTTTCATTAAAGCTGAAATGGTGATCACTGAGATTTTCAAACTGAATGGTAGACCAGATGAGATTATGTGACTATCTGAATGAATCCAATGGTCTATGGCACTCACTGGGTCCAGCGTTGTTCCTACCAGAGGACAAGGATTCCACATTTCCAATGTGGAGCTTCTGAATTGTAGATTGTCTCTCATTTTCTGTGAGAGGCTGATTAATTGCCTATTAGTCTGCTGGATTTTGTGAAAAATATTTTTGTCCAGTAAGTGTTGATGTTGAACACTTAATTAAGTTCCAGCAGTTTCTACTAGTAAGACATTTATCAGAGTCAATTGCAATGCATGAAAGCACAGCCACAAACATCAGAATTATAATGAGTCAGCTTTCTGAAGTGCACATTTGGTGGCATTGTGATATATGACATGTCGTATGACTGAGTGAACAAGATCCTAATACATAATCCAAAGAATGTAAAGGTCCACACTCGATGAAGTTCCAACAACAGAACTCATAGTGTTACAGCTGTTTCAATTTTTTATTGATAATGTGAGATGTACGATTAGACTACATAATGCATGACAAATATCATTCCAAAAATTTGACATTGGTCACAATAAGAAAAGAAAGGCCTCCCAATAAAATGCTTGGATTGGATAGTTTATCCAGATATGGCTGAAGTGAAGTATGTGACCTGCAATCCTTATTTCTCAAAAATAAACTTTATTGCAAGTTGTTGATTGCTGTTTATTACTTCAAGATATAAAAAAAGGTAATGTGGCACAATAGCCTGGTGTAAAGTTTTCTACTGGATGCTACTTCGGTGACTTGCATGTCCTTAAAAAACAAACGGCACCTGGTTTTCCTAGGGAGGTCGCCCATCCAAGTCCTAACTGGGCCCAATGTCACTAACTTTAGTGCTTGGGTGGCAAGCAGTGTTACTAACATGGCAAGGCTGTTGTCTGTTTCAAGATTATTGGTTTCAGGCACTGTTGCCTGTCTTCAGATCATATCTATAGCTAAACAGTATAATGGAAATAGTCAACGGCTCATATTTTGTTACATACTGGATTGCATGGTAATGTCATAAATTTTCTATATCATATAGGTAAGTTCAAATTTTACCCTCGCATTTTGTATAGGGTGGCAAAAGCTATTCTAGGTGCGTTGGGCAAGATCTCAGACTGAATGGATCTCATTTTAGGGCATGATTTTAGGAAGTCATGGCCTTATCAAAGTAGCTGATTAATACATTCCAGACCAGTGTATTACTGGGTGACCAGTAGTATGCTCCGAAGTTGTTTTTTGGAGGAATTAGCAGTACCAGGATTGGATGTGATGGCCCCAGAAATCTGCTTTTGACCTAGGCTGGTTGGGTAATTACATCCAATGGAACTTCAGGTGAGAACAGTGGTGGATTGCTGTAAAGAGTCTGCATCCAAACAAATATGTTTGCCTCAAATGCTAAGGCTGTATGGGAGGGAATTGTATGACATGGAAAGGATGGCAACTGTCAAAATTTAAGTACTGCTGTTTGTTAGTAGGTCTAATGTGGGCAGCAGTGTGTAGCTGGACTTTGATAAGGACAAGACCAACATCAAGGAAAGTGGCATGAGACTGCGGAGATTAGGAGGATGGCCAAAAGCTATTCTAGGTGTGGCGGGCCAAATCTCAGACAGAATGGATCTCATTTCAGGGCATGATTTTAGCAAGTCATAGCCTTGTTTAAGTGAATCTTAATTGGGAGAAGGTATTCAGAGATTCCAGGAATTTTAACACATAAGCTTCTGTGGTGTCACCGCCAGACACCACACTTGCTAGGTGGTAGCTTTAAATCGGCCGTGGTCCATTAGTACATGTTGGACCCGCGTGTCGCCACTGTCAGTGATAGCAGACCGAGCGCCACCACACGGCAGGTCTCGAGAGACTTACTAGACTCGCCCCAGTTGTACGGACGACTTAGCTAGCGATGCAACACTGACGGAGCCTCGTTTATTTGTAGAGAAGATAGTTAGAATAGCCTTCAGCTAAGTCAATTGCTACAACCTAGCAAGGCGCCATAGCAATTGATAGTTATCGTATGAAGCATGTCTCATCAAGAACGATGTATACAAATGATGGATTAAAGTTAAGTATTCCAGCAGCTACATACTTTTCTTTATAGCATTCATTCCGTATCCTGTTTCAGACCTCACGCCATCCTGCGTGAGCTTATAGCGTGCATTTCGGCCTTCTCTAGCAATATAACAAGTGGCGACAAGGCTAAAGAAAACAGTCTTCTTTCTATTTGATTGATTTACTTGTGTCATGGCTTCGCCACAATCTCCAGATGTACTGTCCGAATTTTATCGCTTGCAGAATCAGCAGACGCAGGCGTTATTGGATGCCCTTGGACAGCTCGTCCAGGGTCAACATGCAATGCAAAACGATGCGGCCGCCGCCGCTCCACCGCTACCGCACCCACAACATGCAGTTGCACCACCGTTTCGACACTTCAATGAGGAAATGGAAACATGGACGGAGTGGTCACGCCAATTTGGATTTCATCTCACCGCCTACATAAGCTTCACTTATTATCATGTGTAGGGGTGCAAACATACCGTGTGATAGTGAAATTACTTCCCCGACGCGACGTAGCAACTCTGTCCTACGAAGAAATTTTGTATGCTTTAGATGCCTATTTCAATCAGGAGTGGGTTGCAACTTTGCAAGGCCTTACAAGGGATTGTGCTTTTGAGTGTGAATGTGGACTCCCTTATTCAGATACTATGGTGCGTGATGCAATTGCACAGAACGTTTCTGATGTTCGTATACGGGAACAAATTTTGAAACTAGTCAATCCCTCCCTTCAACAAGTGATAGACATATTGGATAGGCAAGACACACTGGACTTTGCTCAGGAATCATTTGAAACTTCGCCAGCTGTGTGTCACATGAACCGGCCCGCCGGGCGAGCTGCACGGAACTGTTAACAGCCCTCGCGCACGTCCGCGCAGCCACATGTCCCCCGCCAGCATGCAAATGCAGTACTAAAGTCATGCCCGCAGTGTGCTACTAGACATTCGCGTGAGAATTGCCTGTCACGCCAAGCTATTCGCTTTTTCTGTACTAAAAAAGGTCATGATCAGAGTGTTTGCCAGAAAAAGCTCAGATGGGACACAAAACACCATTCCCGGCCATTTGTTTCACGCCGGAATCGCACCAAGAATGCTCAGGCTCGTGAACCTTCGCCCATGGAAATTCATGTAATTAATTCCACTCCACCAAGTGTCACTTCCTCTAACAGCGACTGTGTTCGTCCCGCAAAAATTGTCCGTCGACATCGATGGAAATCACGTCAAGTTGCGAGTGAGTCTGTACCAGTGTCTGTTCACGTTGCACGAGACAGTCGCTCTTGTCGTCAGCAGGACAATAAACTTTTTGTAGACTTGGACATTAATGGCAACATAATACCATTCCAGCTCGATACCGGAGCAGCAGTTTCACTCATCAATCACGACACGTACAAACAACTGGGCAAACCTCCGTTGCATGCCGCAAATGTTCAGCTAACTAGTTATTCAGGACAGCGTCTCCCTGTGTTAGGACAGTGCAGTCTTCTTGCAACATACCAGGGACAAACAAAACTTGTCTCATTTTACATACTTAGTTCTTCTTCTGCAGTGAACTTGTTTGGTTTAGATTTATTTCAATTGTTTAACTTGTCTATAGTAAATCAGGTCCTATCAGTGAACCAGACTGTGCCTTCAGCCAGTGTTTCTCGTCTATGTGAAGAATTTGCAGACATTTTTGCACTGGGCCTTGGTTGCGCTAAGAACTATGAAGCACATTTGGAACTGAAAGTAAACGCGCAACCGAAATTTTTCAGAGCGCACAATGTTCCCCACGCATTGCGTGATGAGGTCGCAAGAACATTCAACGATTTAGAATTACAAGGTGTAATTGAATGTGTGCAGGCTTCTCTCTGGGCTTCACCCTTAGTAATTTTGCCAAAACCTTCCGGAAAATTGAGACTTTGTGTGGACTTCAAGGCAACAGTGAATCCCCAACTAGTGATTGCAACTTTTCCTTTTACCTTGCCCGGAAGATCTTTTTGACAAATTGTGCCCGGGTAAATATTTTTCTAAGTTGGACCTAGCAGATGCGTACTTGCCAATACTGGTGGACGAAGAATCCCAACGCGTTTTGGTGGTTAACACGCATCTTGGTTTGTATCGATTCAAAAGACTGCCATTCGGGTGTGCATCCGCCCCTGCATTGTTTCAGCAATATTTACAAACTGTTTGTGCATCGGCCCCTACTGCAGAAAACTATCTGGACGATATTGTGATCTCCGGAAAGACAGAAGAAGGACATTTAGCCAACCTCCGCACATTATTTCAGGTCTTGCGACAAAATGGTCTTCGCTTGCAGAAGGACTAATGTGTGTTTTTTGCTCGTGACTTACCATATTTGGGACATGTAATCAATGCCCAAGGCATACATCCCAGTCCAGAGCACCTCCGTGCCATACAAGACTTGCCTTCGCCGCAGAATTTGAAGCAGCTACAGAGTGTGTTGGGAAAAATTAACTATTACAATAACTTTGCGTCGCGCGCTTCTTCCATTTCAGCTCCGCTTCATCACTTACGCCGTAAAGGTGTTCCGTTCGTCTGGACGACGGAACGTGAACGCACCTTTCGCCAGTTGAAATCGGCGTTGCTTTCAAATACTTGCCTTACGCCATTCGATCCCCAGAAACCCCTTTTGTTGATGGTAGCTGCATCGGATTTCGGGATCAGAGCTGTGCTTGTGCACAAAGATGGTTCGCATGATCGCCCTATTGCCTCTGCGTCCAAATTGCTCTCGTCAGCGCAAAGAAATTATTCACAAATCGAGAAAGAAGCTTTGGCTCTCGTGTATGGTGTTACAAAGTTTCACTTTTTCTTGTATGGTCGTCACTTTACCATCATCACAGACCACAAACCTTTGACGTCACTTTTTCATCCGAACAAGCCTGTACCTCCACGTACAGTGCAGAAATTCATTCGCTGGTCTATTTTCCTCTCGCAGTACCGCTACGATATCTTGTATCAGTCCACTGCTAAACACGGCAACGCTGATGCGTTGTCCCATTTGCCTGTTGCTGAGGATAAAGCATTCAATTCTTCCGAACTTGCTTGCATGTTCATTGATGCGGAAACCGATGACATGGTCGAATCGTTTCCGATTGATTTTCGTCGTGTAGCTACAGCCACAGCTGCTGACCCTGTCCTTGCTACAGTTTTGCGTTTTGTTGCTACGCAATGGCCCTTGTCACAGTCGCGGATCGCAGATCCGTTGGTTCGCAGATTTTTTGCTCACAAGGAGAGACTTTTTGTTCGACGTGGTGTTTTGTTGTTGCGTTCTGATAATGATCAGTCCTTGGTCGTGGTCCCACGTTCGTTACAGTCCTCTGTATTACGGCTTCTCCACCAAGGACATTGGGGTATAGTGTGAACGAAACAACTTGCTCGTCAGCACTGTAATTGGTTCGGAATCGATGCTGCGATTACGAATATGTGCTCTTCTTGCATGGCGTGTGCCGAACAACAATCCGCACCACTGCGGAAATTCTTTGCATGGCCAAAAGCCACTTCCCCTTGGCAATGCTTGCACAACGATTTTGCTGGTCCATTCTGGAATGCTCGATGGTTGGTTGTTGTCGATTCCTTCAGTAATTTTCCTTTTGTTGTCCGGATGTCTTCCATGACGTCATCTGCCACCATCCAAGCGTTATCTGCTATCTTTTGCACTGAAGGTCTTCCACAGACTATTGTTTCCGACAATGGCCCACAATTCATGTCCGCAGAATTTCAGTCATTCTGCAAGGCCAATGGTATTCAACATCTGACGTCCGCGCCGTTTTCGCCTCAGTCAAACAGTGCCACTGAACGATTGGTCCGGACTTTCAAGTCACAGATGTTGAAGTTGAAAGAGTCGCATTCTCGGGAGGACGCGTTGTTGCTCTTTTTGTCTTCGTATCGCTCTCAGCCCCGAGATGGTCGCTCGCCGGCTGAGTTGCTCCACGGTCGTCCTCATCGAACCTTGATGTCTTTGCTGCATCCGCCGCATCAGGTTCCTGTGCAGCGGCAGACTCCTGCTTTTGCTCCAGGCGACGATGTATTCTATCGCAACTATCGTGGTTCATGGCGTTGGCTCGCAGGGTGCATTCTTCGCTGCCTTGGCCGCGCAATGTATTTGGTTTTGTGGGCCTCTGGTGAGGTGCGTCGGCATCTCAATCAGCTGCGCCTCTGTTGTCGCCTGGGTTCTGCCGCTCCCCGTCTGCTTTCAGTGATGGTGCTGTCCGGTCAGCGCCCTGGGGACGCATCTACTGGCTCGCCTCATCTCCAGGTGTTACCGACGCTGCCTTCCATTTTGGCCCATGGCGACGCGCCGCCGTCGCCGTCGCCGCCTGTTCTCCCGCCGACGCCGCCTGCAGTGGACGTGTCGCTGCAGCCACCAAGCGCCTCCCTGGGTCACGCGCCGCCGATCGCTTCCCGTGACCAGCAGTCCTCCGCCATGGAACTCTTGCCCGCTCTGGACCACATGGCATCTTCGCGCGTCGGGTACCCCGACGCGATGGAGGTCGACCCTTCGGCCCCTCCTGTCTCTTTAAGGGCGCATACACCGCATGTTGGCGTGCACCCTGGACTAGGTTTTCAGGCTTTTCCTAGCTCCCCTCGGACCGAATGGCCAGGTGTGGGTGGCACAGCCTCGCCTGTTGTTAGGCTCCCCACCTCATCGCACACGCCAACATGGGGTCCTCCCCACGGCGGGCGGAAGCCTTATAACATGACCGTTCGCCGATTTGCGGGGGAGGAATGTGGTGGCACCGCCAGAAAGCACACTTGCTAGGTGGTAGCTTTAAATCAGCCGCGGTCCATTAGTACATGTCGGACCCGCGTGTCGCCACTGTCAGTGATAGCAGACCGAGCGCCACCACACGGCAGGTCTTGAGAGACTTACTAGACTCGCTCCAGTTGTATGGACGACTTAGCTAGCGATGCAACACTGACGAAGCCTCATTTATTTGCAGAGAAGATAGTTAGAATAGCCTTCAGCTAAGTCAATGGCTACGACCTAGCAAGGCACCATAGCAATTGATAGTTATCGTATGAAGCATGTCTCATCAAGAACGATGGATTAAAGTTAAGTATTCCAGCAGCTACATACTTTTCTTTATAGCATTCATTCCGTATCCTGTTTCAGACCTCACGCCATCCTGCGTGAGCTTATAGCATGCATTTCGGCCTTCTCTAGCAATATAACAGCTTCACCTTGAGTCCTTATGGTAGAGATTTCATCAATGTATCTGAACTAAACCAGGGGCTGAAAACTTATAGATCCCTTGAAAGCCCACTCCACACAACCCATGAAAAGGCTGGCATAGGAAGGATCCATCCTGGTTCCCATATCCGTATCCTGATCTGTTTGTGTTTCTGCCTCTCAAAGGTGAAGTAGTTGTTGGTAAATATAAAGTTGATTAAGGTGAATAAGAAAGATGACATAGATTTGGAATCAAATGACTGCTGACTGAGGAAATACTCAGCCGCAGACGGATCATGTACATGCAGGATGTTGGTATAGAGAAGTGGCATCACTGGTGACAAGCAAGGTGTGTAGTGGGAGTGGGACAGGCACAGATTTTAGATGATGTACAAAATGGTTGATATCTTTGATACAGGAGGGAAGTCTTTGTACCATGGGTTGCAGGTGCTGATCAATATATGATCAATATAAGATATATGTTTGGTGGGTGCTTGGAAGCCAGCAACTATAGAATGGCCAGGATGATTGAGTTTGTGGATCTTAGGAAGAACGTAACAGATGGAGGTGCATGGACAGGGTGGGGTGAGAAGTTCTATGGGTTGAGGGACTGCAGGTCAGTTTGAATCAGAGGAATGGGATCTTGATGGCAGATGCTGTATGTGGAGGTGTCAGACAGCAGGCATACACCTTCACTAACATACTCCTTTTGGTTAAGTACCACAGTGAGAGACCCTTTGTCTGCTGAGAGGATAATGATGGAGTCATCAGATTTTAGGGAATGTAGAGCTTGGAGTTCTGCAGAGGTCATGTTAGGGGCATGTTATATGGCCATGAGGAAGGGTTGTGAAGCAATGCTGGATGTGAGGACTTCTTGGAAGGCTTGTGAGTCATGATTTTGAGGTAGAGCTGGTGGGTCAAGTCCGAAACACGATCAGAACTGTTAAAGGCAGAGTTCAATATCAAGTTTGCTGTTGGAAAGATTTTGGGACTGGGTAGCAAAGTGAAATTACCAGTAGACATTACAAGTGAAGGAAAGTAGGTCTTTCACCAAAGAAGACTGATCAAAGTGCTGAAAGTGAGACCCTTAGATAATACAGATAATTCAGAAGGGAAGAGTGCTTTAGATGAGAGGTTGAGGACACTATACTGTTGTGATTGGTTTTTGTGATTATGAGTTATTCTTGGTCTGAGAGGCCGTGGTGAAGGCTGTGGGATGTTAACAAGGTTGGCCAAGCCCACCATATGTATATCTGCCTTAGTTGATCAGCACCTGCAACCCATAGTACAAGACTTACCTCCTATATGAAAGATACCAACCATTTCCTAGATCATCTGAAATCTGTGCCTGTCCCACTCCAACCACACACCTTTTTTGTCACCATTGATGCCATCTCTCTCTACAAAGACATCCCCTCTGTACATGGACTGTCTGCTGCTGAGCATTTCCTCAGACAGCACCCACCTCATTCCGAACCTATGACGTTCTTAATCACCTTTATCAACTTTATACTTACCAACAACTATTTCACCTTTGAGATGTATAAATACAAACAGCCAGGGGTACGGCCATGGGAACCAGTGTGGCTCCTTTCCATCCCAACCTTTTCATGGGTCGCTTGAACGGGGCTTTCCTGATATCCATAAGACTTCTGCCTCTGGTTTCATTTAGATACATTGATGATATCTTCACCATATGGACTCATGGTGAGGCTGACCTGTTAAATTTCCTGGACTCTCTGAATACCTTCTCCCAATTAAATTACATATGGTCCTATTCTGAACACTGTGCCTCTTTCCTCATGAAAGGCCACATACACACTGCTGTCCACATTAAACCTGCTAACAAATGACAGTACTTACATTTTGACCACCGTTCTCACCTCAGCCTTCACTGGATGTAATTATCGAACCAGCCTAGGTCAAAAGCAGATTTTTGGGGCCATCACATCCAATCCCGGTTCTGCTGCTCTCTCCAAAAAACAACTTTGGAACACACCACTTGTCACTCGGAATTATCTTGGTCTGAAATGTATTAATCAGATACTTCAAGAAGGAAATGACTTCCTAAAATCATGTCCTGAAATTAGATCCATTCTGTCTGAGATTTTTCTGACTGCACCCAGAATAGTGTTTAGTTTAAAAATAATAAACAGTGTGGAAAATTCTAAGTCCTTGGGTGTGCGTATGAATGAAAACTGTAAACAGAAAAACCATACAGCAAATCTAACAAAACATTTAATTTTAGCTGCTTTTGTCATGAGAATAACTGCCACCTGTGAAATTAAAGAACTCAGTCAGTTCACATATTTTGCAGATTACCATTCACTGATGCCTTATGGGATAATATTCTGGGGTAACTCCTCATCTGAGCAAAAAAGCATTCATTGCACAAAAGAAAGTAATTAGAGTTACGTGTAGGGTTCACTCATATATACTTCACAGATATCTCTTTAAACAGCTGGGAATATTGACAGTAGCCCAACAGCATGTTTATTCACTTATGATATTTGGTATCAACTGTCTATCCATATCCAAGAGTAAGAGAGATATTCAAAAGAACATCACTAGAAGGAAACATTATCCTTTAATAAATCTAGCTTTGGCATCAAAATGGGTGAAATATGCAGCTATAAAGCCCTTTGACATCTACCCATGAAAGAAAAGTCTGACCGGTAGCAGGAGTACTTTCAAATGCAAATTAAAGATGTTTCTTCTGAACAACTCCTCCTATACCATATTTTCCACTGACATGTTTCACATCATGACATTTATTTTGAATATGAGGTACGTCCACGTTCCATTTGGCTATATAAAACAAATGTGTACAGATACAGAAAAAATATTTATTGTACAAAAATCTACAACAGTTAAACTACTTTTCTACATAGCTTCTGAAATTTTGTAAGCACTTGTCATAGAGTGGCACAAGTTTTTGTATGCCTTCTTCATAGAAGGTTGTCGTATATGTATTCAACCATGTGGTAACGTGTTCTTTCAGCTCGTCATCACTGTTGAAGCGTTGACCACCAAGGACAGATTTTAGGTGTAAGAAGAGATGAAAGTCACTAGGAGCGAAGTCTGGGCTGTACAGAGGATGATCAAATGCGTCACAGTGAAATTCCCGTAAGAGTTGTTTGGTCACATTCACCATGTGAGGTCGGGCATTATCATGGAAAAAAACAACACGTTTTGACAGTAATCCTCAGCACTTGTTCTGTATTGTGTGGTGCAATTTCTTAATGGTCTCGCAGTAACCATGTGCATTGATTGTTTGCCTCGTGGTAAGAAATCAATCAGCAAAATGCCTTTTCTGTCTCAAAAAATAACGCACATGACATTTCGAGGTGTCAAGATTTGCTTAGGCTTAACCTTGATTGGGGATGAAGTGTGCCTCCATTCCAATGATTGCCGTTTTGTTTCAGGGGTGTCATACGATACCCAAGTTTCATCCCCTGTGACTATCTGAGAAAGAAAACCAGAACCTTCTTCATTGTAACGTGTCAAAAACTGAAGTGCACTACTCATCTGTTGTTTTTTGTGTTGTTCAGTAAGAATTTTGGGTATCCAACATGAGCAAAGTTTTCAAAATTTCAGTTTTTCAGTAACAATTTCATGAATTAGTGATCGTGAGATTTGCGGAACTTTCATAGCAAGGACACTAAGTGTAAACTTATGGTTGTGCTTAATCTTCTCTTCAACTGTGTGAACCAGTTCATCAGTAACCACAGACAGGCATCCAATTCATTCTTCTTCATGCACTTGATCACGTTCCTCATTGAACAGTCTGACCCATCTTCTAACCATTGAATCACTCATAGCATTTTGTCCGTAAACCTTGCAGATTTGCTGATGAATTTCCTTTGATTTAACTTTCTTTGCAGTTAGAAAACAAATCTAGAAAACAAATCACCGATCTGATTTCACATGTGGTGGCATTTTCAATTGCGGCTGACATTATAAAGAAGCGCTATAAAGCACACGTTGGCAGCAATGATCTGAAAATGGTGTTCATGTCTTCTCCTTGAGTCAGAGTAGCTGCCGCACAAGCTCATAACTGCAATTGTAGTGCTGCCACTGATAGAAATAGAAACAGAACATACTTTGTGGTTGACCCGCATACTATGTACCCACAATAGCTGATTGTTTGTGGGATGCAAACAAAGTTTTTTTTTTTATTTTTTTATTTATTTTAGATTATGCGACTCTCTATCCAGTCTCAATAATGATAGCTGCAGCGAACAGAAAACTGTCAGTATAACTTCCAAAGAAATGTCCTCTACAAGTGATTAACTGCCACATCATTCACAACAAAGTGCCAGAGTCTGAAGTGCTCCTAAAAAGCAGTGGAGCCCACACAATACAGAAAGCTGATGAAAGACAAAAATTGATAGCAGTGAGATTTTTGAGGAAAATTTAAGTATATTTTACAAGAATAATTAACAATAAATGGAATGGAGTATTTGTTACGGCAGGCAAGAAACTGTATCCACCGAAATAGGAACTGAAACTGCAAGCAAGATCATCTGGATCAAATTCAGTAACACGGGCGGACATAAACTCATAATTGGATCCTTTTACCAAACATCAGACTCATCTCAGAATGTAAAAAAACATTTTAGAGAAAATTGCTGTTTGCTTGTAAATAAGTTTCCCCATCATACTGTTGTGGGGAATAGGGTACCGACAGTGTGATAGCAGAATAGTCACACAGCATAGAGAGAAAATTTCCATACTAGTTAGTAGTAAGCACACATATACAATCAGACAAAGATGTTACGTTGCCACAGAGCCACGGCCTTCCCCCCTTCACAATGTGGAGTGGCTTTTGTGGGATGCCGTTTGTCTGAAGTGATGTGGGTGTCATAGTCAGAAAAGAGTGCTGTCAGTGGTGCAACTAACGGTTTGCTGCCAGCAGTATTAGCAGATAAGGAAGCCGTTTCGGTGGCATCTTTAATTGTTGCTAGCTCAGCAGTGGCATTTGAAGAGGGACAGATGAAGGTAGCATTGCCTCGATTTGTTGTGTCCACTGGGGGTGTCGTGAGGCCGGTGGTGATGTAAGCTGGGGCAATGACTGTGAGTGAACTGTCTGCTGAAAAACAGGAGGTGAGCCCTGCCGTGTCAACTTCTGATGGGACAGGAGTCATGTGCATGGAAATGTGTGTGACAGTATTTGCACCCGGCTGACTGTCCATGTAGACACCAGTAATCATGAGGTCAGTATCGTGTAACGTGATGGATATGATGTCAGGCAGAAAATTGTGGAGATTCACATGCACTTGGAAATTGACTAATGGGTGCATAGGAGGTGGTGGGGTGGGGAGAGAGTGTTGTGGCGGGTCTGCTACAGTCTATGACAGTTTAAGATGGTTCATCAATACTGTTGTTTGTTTTCCAGTAATTATAATATCAAAAGTGTTTGTATTGCCTTTCAACACTCAGTACGGTCCTGCAAATGGTGGTTGTAGGGAGTATTTCATTGCATCCACACATAGTATGACATGAGAACATGTGGTCAGGTCTTTATAAATAAAAATTTCTTTTTGTCATGTAATGGGAGGATGGAGAGGCAGGGGGGGGGGGGGGGGGTGGCACACGGATGTATTGTATGTGTGCGCACACACGCAACTGCTAAGTCCTGTTCTGCAGGAACCATTTGATGGACTATGAATTCAGTAGCTAGAGAGAGGGGCTCACCTTACAATATTTTGGCGAGCGGCATGTCAATGTCATCTATATGTACTGTGTGAATGCCCAGGAGAACCCATGGCAGGGCCTCCACTCACAATTCTGAGAGGCACATGAGAGCAGCTTTCACCATACGATGTCACCGTTCCATGACGCCATTGGTAGGCAGTTGCCCTAAGTCACTGAACAGCTGGGATTCAAACTGCCAAGCCTGGTCCAAAGTTAAGGAGGCTGAGCAGCTGAATCTGGCAATCCAGCTGCTGAGGAAAGTTTTTGCCACTGTCTCTGCCAATATGTAGGAAATGGGCATGGCCTTCACTCATCACGTCATGCAATCTGTCTTGATAGAACGTAATGGTGACCAGGCAATTTGGGGAGTGGCCCTAAGCTGTCAGTGTGAATGTGCTACAACTGCCCCTTTAGAATCAGGAATTCACTAAAGAGAGGCTGTGCATGGTGGCCAGATTTCGCCTGCTGGCATGACATGCAAGTCCTGGTCCACGTGGCACACCTTTGATGATATTAGGCCAGAAAAACTGTTCTGTGATGAGGTGTACAGTAGGGCACATGTCCGGATACAAAAGGTTGTGGAGAAGGTTAAAAATTGTCCTGTGATATGGCTCTGGGACAACTGGTCATACCCATTCATTTGGAACATCAAACCAAAATGTTAGGTCACACTGGGTAGCATGCACTGTTGCAATTGGACTCCACTGTCTGGTTTGTCAAAGAAGTTGTGGAGATCAGGACCTGTAGCTTTTGCTTTTGCAATTCTATCAAAGTCCAACTGGGCAGAGGTAGCTGCAATATGGGATAGATAATCTGCCACAATATTATTATCACCTTTAATGTATTGCATGTCAGTAGTGAACTTTGGTACAAAATCTAGGTGGAGGAAACTATCGGGTGCAGAATCTGCCAACGGGTTAAAGAATGCATGTGCCAATGGGTGATGGTCTATCTATATGGTAAGAGGTCTCCCCTCTACATCATCTTGAAAGTGACAAACTTATTTATATATGGCTTGTAGTTTACAGTCAAATTTGGACCATTTTTTCTCAGTGTTGTTAACTTTGCATGAGAAAAACCTGAGTGGCTGAGTGATTCCAACAATCTCTTGCTGTGAAGCAGCCCCAATCATGTGACTGCTAGCATCAGACACACTAATTAGATGTACATCAGGTGAATCGCGGGCAAGGGTCATGGCGTGCACCAGGTGTTCTCTTGTCTTGTCAAAAGCAACCTGCATCTGTACTGTTCAATCAAGGCATCATTTACCAGATGTAGTCTTGCTGTACAATGCTTGTGTGAGTGGTAGCAAAGTCTCAGCGATGGGTGGCAATTGGTGCCTGTATAAATTTATGACCCCCAAAAATCTACGCAGCTCTTGGTAGTTGTTGGGAGGTGGAAGGAGGCATATCTGGTCAATTTTCTCAGGAGCAGGATGCAACCCAGGTGCTCTGACGTGGTGTCCGACAAAGGTTGCATGGGGTTGTAGATGTTGACACTTGTCATCATTTATCACAACCAGGAGAGGCCAGCTAATCAAGGACGTTAAGCAGGTGGTCATCATGGTCTTGCTCATTTTAAGAAAAAATTATGACATCATCTAGGTAGGCATGGCAAAAAGGCAAATTGAACAGTACACTATCAATAAATCTTTGTCATGTCTGTGCCACTTTTTTTTAGTCTGTTGGCATGTAGAGGAACTCAATGAGATCAAATGGCATTATTATCACAGTTTCTGGTGCATCTTCATCCGTCATTGGAATCTGCAGGTATCCCGTTTTGTGACCAACGATGCTGATAATTTTTCCCCTGGCCAAGAAGTGAGAAAAATTGTGCAAGTTCAGAATGGGGTAGCTGTCAATGACTGCGCAGGTGTTGAGGTAGCAGTAGTTGCCACATAGGCACTAAGTACCATTTTTTTAGGAACTAGTTAAATTGGGGAGGTCAAAGTACTTTCTGATAGCGTGTCCAAGCCAGATCATAACAGTTTGTCCACCACAGCTTTAAGTTTGTGGAGAGCTTGACGACAGAGGTGTCGGCGGTCAGGGGGAGCTCTTGTGGTTTAATGTGGTGGACTGTACCATCCAGCATGGCACAGATTGTGTATGGTCTAATGGGGGAGCATGGAGTGAGTCCAGAAAGTAGGGCATGACATGATTCACCATTGCTTTTAACGTCACATAGCATTCTCTCAGCTGCACATTCTAGTGGGGATTGTGATGCTTCATTAACTTGAGAAGTGCCCGTAGAGGCGGCGACACTGTAGTGATTAGTGTCGAGATGATGAACGTCATCAAGATGCTGTTGAGCTGCATGAAGTGATGTGGTAGCGATTGGTGTCGAGATGATTAAGGTCATCGAGATGCTGTTGAGCTGCATGAAGTGATGTGGTGGCATCCACAATTCATCTCCATATTGTTTGTTGGTAAGGCACATGACCTTATTGTCATGACATAATGAAGAATACTCAGCTGCCTTTAAGTGTAACTGGCTGAAAGGGGCTTTGCTTTCTAGCTTCAGGTCAAGTGGAGTGTCGAGTGGTGGCAGCATGACTGAGGGTATTGCACTACTGGCAAGTAGTGTATCGCTGCTCACACCATGGATCGACTGCTGGCCATCCTGTCTTAGAAGGAAGGCAGACTTTAAATCTGGCAATAGTTGGTATGACAGAAGATGTCAGCTTCCAGAACTTGTTCAACTGTCTCTGCCACCAAGAATGTCCAAGGTATGTATGTATCTGTGCCAAGGACAAGCATAATGTGTGCAGTTCCAGCAAAAGAGATTACAGTGTCATTGGCCACATGCAGTTGCAGTGGGAATGGTGACACTACAGCAGGTGCAAGAGCAGGTGATAGAGTGTTCACATCGGCCCAGTATCGACGAGGAAATATATGTGTGGATGTTTGATATTGATGAAGAGTCAGTGACCATCTGTCCACTGAAATGCTGCTTTGGTACTATTTTGTTGTGGTGTTCAGGGGTGTCTTGTAAATAAAGAACGGCCTGACATGCCATTCTCAGGTCGACATACTAGTTTGGGTAGGTGTAGGATTCTCTGCAACACTGTGCACCCTGTCCTAATCTGTTGGTAAGTGACTGTTGTCCGCTGGAGCTGTAAAAGGCACTCAGGGCGGTAGAGGCAGGGGGTTGCGTCTGACCATTGTTGGGTGGTCTGTAGCTCTGCAGAATGTCATGGCAGCTGGGCTGGAAACACACAAAAGCAGTTTTGGTGCAACTGTACTGGGGATTGAAAGCAGTTTAGTGCTGTTGGTAGTTGATCAGAATTCATTGTTGTGATAGTACCTTCATTCTATCAGCAAGTCAAAGTTTAAACTCCAGCGGTACCTCCTTATGCGTTAGTATCACTGTTTGGATGTTCTCTGGTAATTTTAAGAGCCAAAGTGTCCATAGTACGTGATTTTGTGGCAAGAGCGTTGGATCAATTAGAACTCGCAGGTGACGCCAGAGTGAAGACAGCATTCTGTTGGCCAAAGTAGTCTCATTGATGATGAGATGTAGCTGCTGCTCAGGCGTGCATGTTAAGTCATTATAGCAGTAGTGTCTTGGCAGTTTTGTATTTTTGAGAAGCCAGAACATCCAAAAGCAAGATTCTAATAAGGTCTACATTGACTCTGAGATGGTTAAGAAGTGAGGCGAACTTCTCCCCAATGATGCCACTGGTTGACATCAAGCACTTGCTGAGGCAAACCATATCATGGTAGAATCCATGTGGAACAACAATAGTTTCAGATAGTGGTGGATGGTATGATGGCTGTCAATGGTTTGATTGCAAGCACCACTATGAGGTGGGCGTGACACAGCACCATATACACAGGAAGCATGGGGAGTGTCAGTGCAGGAGATGGGCAGGAAAAGTGGCTCGATGTAGGGTGAGATGTGATGAGGAGGGTCAAGTCATGGCACAGGTGGAATTGGCATCACACAGCGATGTGTGCAGAGCTCGGGTGGATGTCTGAAGAACGGACGCGCATGTGAGTGAAGAAAGGTATAGCGCAGGCCATTGTTGTCCAACCATAACAGTGCTGTGGGAGGTGACCGTACGGTTCAGGTCATTAATGACAGCATCATAACACTCAAAATCATTAGCACTGGAACATGTGATTTTTTGACCTGTGCGAAAGTTAAAGGCACTTAGATTAACATTTCTTACAGAGGAGAGTGGCCATTGTTTATTCCGACTCTCTGCTGCACTTTTGTCTGAAATAGCAGGAATAAATTCACTCAGTGTGAACTCTGGATTATGGCACAGTTTGCTGCTTGGCATCAGCAGTGATGCGAGGTTGGTCTGAAGATGTGGCAGACAATGAAAGCATTGTTGCTCTGTTGTCCAGCGCTGTAGTATAATCCAAGCCTTGGCTGATCTTTATCAATTCTACACATGGAATGTTCATGGAATTCAAGAGCACTTGGTGAGGGAGAGATGTTGTCAACATTGTCAAAGAAACAGTGAGGCTGTACCCAGAATGAGATTTTCACTCTGCAGCGGAGAGTGCACTGATATGAAACTTCCTGGCAGATTAAAACTGTGTGCCGGACCGAGACTCGAACTCGCGACCTTTGCCTTTCGCAGGCAAGTGCTCTACCAACTGAGCTACCCAAGCACGACTCACGCCCCATCCTCACAACTTTACTTCTGTCAGTACCTCGGCTCCTACCTTCCAAACTTTACAGAAGCTCTCCTGCGAACCTTGCAGAACTAGCACTTCTGATAGAAAGAATAGTGTGGAAACATGGCTCAGCCACAGCCCGGGGGATGTTTCCAGAATGAGATTTTCGCTCTGCAGTGGAGTGTGCACTGATATGAAACTTTGCATGAGAGCTTCTGTAAAGTTTGGAAGGTAGGAGACGAGGTACTGGCAGAAGTAAGGTTGTGAGGATGGGGCATGAGTCATGCTTGGGTAGCTCAGTTGGTAGAGCACTTGCCCACAAAAGGCAAAGGTCCCGAGTTCGAGTCTCAGTCCGGCACACAGTTTTAATCTGCCAGGTAAGTTTCGAGGCTCCACCATTCGTAATGGCAGCATACTCAATGGCGTAAGTGGCACAACAGAGTTTTTACTTAACAGCAAAATCATGGCACAACATGGAAAATCGTGGTCACCACTGTGGGGAATCACCAGCAGTGTGATAGCAGAAAAGTGACACAGCATAGAGCAACAATTTCCACACTATTTATTAGTAAGCAAAAATACATAATACGTGTAAACTTTATGAGCATACAGAGCATACCAATTCTTACTGCAGAAATCCTCATTTACAGAGACAGAGATGTTACACAACCACACTTTCATAAAAAAAGAGACTTTAGCAATCCAACAATATGTTGGGTGGTGAGTGAGACAAAATATTCTGTGAAACATAACTAAATTCTTTCTCCAAAAACTACCTAGAATGTACAGTTCAGAAACTAAGTCATAATGGAAAATACTGGATCTAATGGTCTCAAACAGACCTGACCTCCTTGAGGTTGTCCACAAAGGAACTGGCACCAGTGGTCATGACACAGTTGCAGCAACAATCATTACCAAAATACAAAGGGGAAGTTTTGGAGAGGAGCACAAAGAAGAACTGTGGCTCACATTTAGAAGAATAGTTGACCATGTACTTGATGGATATACACCTAGCAGAATGGTTTGTTGCGAGAGAAATCCACCATGGTAAACAGTCACTGTAAAGAGACTTCTAAAGAAACACAGATTGCTAGGTAATAGTGCAGAACACAGCATAGAGCTACAGATAATGAGATGGTTAATGAAATGCATTTGGCTGCCTACAGGAAAATGTGTGAAGCCATCAATGATTACCATAGTGAGAATACTGTCAAAAGTTCTCTCACTAAACACAAAGAAATTCTAGTTATATTTAAAGGCTGATGTCCAGACACTGATAGATATGGCAGCAACTGAAATTGAGGGTGGTATAGCAGAAATACAAATGCTGAACTCTATTTTCAAATGTTCTTTTACAAAGGAAAATCCAAGGGTGTCACCCCAATTTAATTCTTGCACCACTGCAAAGATAAGTGATATAGATATAACTGTCAGTGGTGTTGAAAAACAGTTGAAAGTCACAAAAATTCAATTATGTACAAGAGCCCACACTAATTCCTATCAGCTTCTATAGTGAATCAGTCCTCTTTTAACCACAACTGACCACAGATCCTTCACACAAAAAACTCTGCCCACCTATGACATGGGTAGCAGATGTGATCAACAAAACTACTGTGCAATGTCTCTGACATCCAATTTTCATAAAATCGCAGAACATCTTCTGGTTTCAAATATAATGATGTATCTCCGACACAATGACTTCCTTCGTGCTAACCGGGATGGATTCTGAAAACACTGATCATGTGAAATGCACTCCAACTTTTCCCATTTGACATCCTGAAAGCCTTGGATCCAGGCAGTCAGGAAGCTGCATTATCTCTTGATTTCCAAAAAGTATTTGATGAGGTTTTCTTGGTAGGGAAGACACAGCGTGTTATCATGGATGGGGAGTCACTTGCAAATGTGGACGTAATATCATGTGTATCTCTATGAAATGTGTTGGAACACTTGTTGCTCATGTCGTATATTAATGGCCAAGAAAATTTTTAATAGTAATAGTCTTTTTGCAGATGATACAGTTATATATAATGAAGTACTGTCTGGGAAAAAGCTGCACAAATATTCAGTCAGATCTTGATCTTGCCTTAAATGTTCGGATAGGCAAAATTGCACACTCCACAAAAAAAAAAAAAAAAAAAAAAAGGATCCCATGACTACAGTATCGAGTCATAATTGGAATCAGTCAATTACCTTTGTTTAACTATTCGTAAAGGCACAAAATGGAATGGTCACATAGATTGAGTTGAAGATCAAGCAGGTGGCAGACTGCGGTTAACTGATAGACTACCAGGGAAATGCAGCCAGTCTATAAATGAGATTGCTTACAAATCACTCATATGTCCCAGACTAAACTACACAGTATACCAGGAGGAAAGGTCAATATTCAAGGATAAGACAGGAAAGATCATTCACAGCAAAAAAGTCTAGTAAACATGGAGTCTAAAATGCATACATTAATAGCTACGAGTACTTCTTGATCTTCAATACTGTGAAGCAAATCTCTTTTACTGCAAGCTCTCTGCTTTGCATATTTTAGGATGACACAGTGTGGACAAGAACAATAAAAAATTGTCTGGTAAATATGGGCTCAAATATACATGGCTTATGAGCTATGAGCACTAGTGTGGTAGGACATGTGTTATCATACTAGTGAGAGTGAACAAGTTCTCATGTTTCTTAATGTATGCCAGTGTTTACAGAACTTTTTTCCTTGTTTTGTTTGATCCACCACCTCTCAAAATACAGAAAGCCAAGAGGTTGTAGTAGAAGAGATTTGTTTCATAGTATCAAAGACGAAGAAGTGATCACAGCTCTTAAGGTATGCATTTTAGTGCCCATGTTTACTAAACTTTTTGCTTCACTTGATCATTCCTGTCATCTCTCTGAATATTGATCATTCCTCCTGGGCCATCTTGCTTGCCTCAAATGTATGTGATCTGTATCAAATATAAGTCAAGGGGATATTGATCATATATTGAAAAGGGCAGCAGAAATGGTCAAATGTTTGTTTGACCCATGGGAGAGTGTCACAAAGATACTGAAGAAACCAAACCAGCATACACTTGAAGATAGATGTAAACTATTCTGAGAAAGCCTAATTACAAAGTTTCAAGAACCAGTTTTAAATGATGAATCTAGGAACATACCAGTGCCACAACACCGTAAGTATGGTTCCCTTGAGGGTTGAGAGGAAAAAATTATATTAATTACAGTGCAAGCACAGGCATTTAAACAGTCATTCTTCCCATACTCCATAGGTGAATGGAACAGGAAGTAGCATTAAAAATTGGTACAATGGAAAGTACCCTCCTCCATGCACTTCACACTGACTTGCAGAATATGGATGTAGATGCAGATGGATGGAAGGACTGAGAAATGACAGTTTGTATATGTCTGTATGTACCCTAATCTCTGTTATCACCTTCCCACAGTCCCTAAACAAGGTATACAATGCAGTAGAACTATTTCATAAGAGGCACTGCACTTTACCAGAGTGCTCCTAGTATGAAAGGCCACAAGCAGCTTCTCCAGGTGGTGAAAAAAAGCACTGAATAAGTGAGACCTCCCTGCAGGGAATGTATTTCAAATTAAAGCCTTTTTGTTTTGAAACTATCTCACAAGTAAGACCTCATTTAGTTACAATTATAATCTATAATTTTAAACACTTATGCTGGCTTACAGGATGCATAAGTACTGTACCTTTAGATAAGAATCATTTGGAATAAAATGTCCAGATTCTTCCATAATTCTTGATAGAACAGGATGTCGTCCATTCTTAATATGAATTTCTGATTCTACTGATTCAATCAGCTTTGGCCTACAGAACAAGAGTACAATATTAATAAACAGCTTAATCTACTTCTGTAACTAAATCTTAAATTTGAGTTAAATGAAACATTCCATTAATCTAAATGCTGTAGGAAAGCTCTTTTAGAATGTAAATACAAATTACAAGAGACCACTCAAATAAAAGCAGAAGGGTTGTTGATATGTACACACAAAAGAAGGAAAACTTGCTAGCTTTCAGAATTATTCTTTGATGAGCTAGAGTAAACTCACTCTCTCTCTCTCTCTCTCTCTCTCTCTCTCTCTCTCTCTCTCTCTCTCTCTGTCCATAGTGTCAGCAGGACTAACAGTGTAAATGCTATTTTTCAGCAGGCAGACTCGTTGGTTGTGATGTGGATGGTGGTGGGTGGGGTGGGTGGCAGGAGAAGAATGCAGAAGGCCAGGAGAGGGACTGGGGGTGAGTGTATATTAGCTTGGAGGGAGGTGGCTGGTTTGTTGTCTAGGAATGTGCCAGGTATATGGACCAGTGCAACTGTAGTGGCCAGCAGGAAGTGGCACATGCTGAAGGCGATGTGGGGACATGGGTTAGGAGGAAGAGGAGGAAGTGACACGACACAGAATGGGAAACTGTTATGTGGAGGATGCGGGGACAGTGGGTTACCTGACATTGAGGCCAGGATGGCTGAAGGAGTGGAGAATAACTCCCATCTGCATAGTTCAGAGAAGCTGGTTGTTGAGAGAAGAATCCAGATGGCTTGGCCTGTGAAGCAGCCATTGAAACTGAGCATGTTGTGCTCAGCTGCAAGTTATACCACCGTGTCATCAGCCTCATTCTTGGTAACAGTTTGACAGTGGCCATCCATCCTGGTGGACGGCTGGCTGGTATTTATAACAATGTAAAATGCGGTGCAGAGCTTAAAGCAGAGTTGCTATATCACATGACTCAGTTCACAAGTGGTGTGGTCTCTGATGGGGTAGGATAAGCCTGTAACAGCTCTGGAGCAGAAGATAATGGGTGGGCAGATTGGACAGGTCTTGCACTTTGGTCTGCCACAGGGGTATGATACTAGGTGACAAGGGTGGGTGCTCCTTCATAGCTGATTCTTGGGTGCAGTGCAAGCATTGGGACCATGTGAGGATACAATACAGAATATATGTTTGTGGACTATGAGGAGCACTTCCTATCTGGGAAGGCCTTACTGCAGCTTTCAGCATACTCAGCAAGGGAGTTCTTGAACTCAAGACCTTTGCCTTTCAAGGGCAAGTGCTCTACCATCTGAGCTACTCAAGCACAACTCATGACTCGTCCTCACAGGTCCTGATTTCGAGTCTCAGTCCTGCCTACAGTTTTATTCTACCAGGAAGTTTCATGTCAGCGCACACTCCATTGCAGAGTGAAAATCTCATTCTGGAAACATCCCCCAGGCTGTGGCTAAGCCATGTCTCTGCAATATCCTTTCTTCCAGGCGTGCTCAAAGGTTCACAGAATAGCTTTTGTGAAGTTGGAAGGTAGGAGATGAGGTACTGGCAGAACTGAAGCTGTGAGGACAGGTCATGAATTGTGTTTGGGTAGCTCAGATGGTAGAGCATTTGCCTGCGAAAGGCAAAGGTCCCAAGTTCGAGTCTCAGTCTGGCGCACAGTTTTAATCTGCCAGGAAGTTTCATATTAGCGCACACTCTGCTGCAGAGTGAAAATCTCATTATGGGTGTTCTTGTCACTGCAGATACCCCATCCACAGGTGGCTATGCTGTATGAGAGGGATGGCAGCTGTCAAAACCAGGTACTGTTGGTGGTTATGTGTTTTAATGTGGGTAGGAGTGTGGATGGAATCATCACAGAAGTGGAGGTAATGTCCAGGACGGTGGCATGCTGGGTAGAGGAGAACTAAGTGAAGCAGATTAGTGAAAAGGTGTTGAGATTGTGAAGGACAGTGGATAGGGTCAGACTCCAGATCACCAAGATATGATCAATGAATCTGAACCAGATTAGGGGTTGGGAGGCTAGGAAGATTTCGTCTGAAGGTGAAACCTTCCTGGACATTGACCTCAACTTCTCTGATGGCTCCACCCACACCTCTGACCACATTAAAACCATTAACCACCAACATTACTGCATTTCAATAGCTGTCGCTCCTTCAACACCAAAAAATCCCTCCCATGTAGCCTAGCCATCCATGGATGACATATCTGCAGTGATGAGAACTCCCTTGTCCTGTATGCTGAAGGCCTCTCGAAGGTCTTCACAGACAGGGATACCCTCCCAAACCTAGTCCACAAACAGATTTCCCTTGCCATATCCTCACACATGTCCAATCCTCCCACAAGTCCCAAGTACCAGTTACAAACGAGTGCACCTTTATCACACAATATCACCCTGGACTGGAACAAAAAAATTGTATTCTTCGTCAGGATTCTGATAATCTCTCCTCCTCTCGTCCCAAAGTGAGAGAGAACCTGCCCAAGATCCTTTCACTGCTCCTAAAGTGGCATTCTGCCATCCACCCAACCTATGCCCCACTGCACCCTCCCAATTCACTTCCCTACATCACATTCAGCATGTGCTGCTTCCCACCATCTGCTACAACCGTGCCAGCCCATATATCCGCATCCCTCCTTCCCACATTACTAGTTGGCGAACTGGCAGCATCCGTTAGAATCGCTAGTCATCCACTCCCAGTCCCTCTTCCTACCTCCCACCTCCCTCTTCCTCTACCCACTCCACCTGATGCTATTCCCACCAGAACCATTCTACTTGCCAAAAAGTAGCATTGGCACTGTTAGTCCAGCTGGCACTATGTTAGGGCATAGGCATTTACACGCATTTGTGTGTGTGTGTGTGTGTGTGTGTGTGTGTGTGTGTGTGTGTTGTAAAGGATGAGCCAGACAATAAGGGATTTTACTTTATTATATGAGCACCCAAACGGTAACTTCATTACTCCATTACGGCCAAGCCACGGCCGGCAGTGTTAGCTGCCTGTAAATTCTTTCGTCCCACGGTCTAGTAACAGGAAGTCAGCACCGAGAAAGGGCACCTTGTTCACGCGCCTCTCTCGCGTGCTGACGAGGTAACGCCGTCCCAGGCGTCGCTTAGCAGGCAACGCTCTGGAAAGTTCCATGCCGCCCGCACGGTTTGCTCGGTCCTGACCAATCAGGGTGGAGGAAGCCGCGTGGTGCGTCGAACATACCCGGCCGCCCGTCACCGGGCCCGCGCTCTTGTATTCTTGCTCTCCCGCGAGTCGGATGCGCGCCCTGTAGCATTGATCATCTCCCGCTTCTCCCGGTGCTGCGGCACTGTGGACTTAGTTTTGGCAGACAACCACTTTCGGTAGCTTCGCGAACAATGTTCGCCAAATTGCAAGCTCTGGCTCACCCTCACCTCCCTAGGCCTATGTAGCCCCTTTCATCATGCTTTAGCCAATAAATGGCCTTTCTCTAAAAATTACACTATTATTCCATAACGCCCACCGCCTGCCCATACCAGCCATCCTGTACAATTGGTGTCAGAAGTTTGGATACGTTCCCGTAGTGACTTTGTCGCTACACTAAATTTTTCCCGGCAAAACGCCGTACACTTCGCGCATGGAATGCGCCAACCGGCCGCCACGTTTGCTGTACGTGGGCCGTGGCTGCGCCACTAAACACGCACAGGGCGCGTGCTGCAGCGAGGCAGCCCACGCTAGTCAGCCACGTGAGCCGGACGCCGCCGCGGTGCCCGCTGCCTGAGTTCGAGGGGCCTGCGCTGCGCTGCCCGACCGGCCGGGCCGCCGTCATCCGCCGCCGTCATCCGCCACGCCGCCGCCGCCCGCCGCTGTCACCGACGCGCCAGGGGCTGCCGCCATCGCCGACCGGCCGAGCCAGCGCCGTCCGCCGCCAACATATCTGCCGCCGCCCGAGGGTCCGGACACCGCCGCCGCCGCCCGCTACCGCCCGCCGACCACCGACCACCGCCGCCGCAGTCACTGCACCGCGCCGTCGCCGCCACCAATGCGTCGCACCGCCGCCATCACCATGTAAGTCGCCGCGATGCTTACAACTATAGCTTCGACGATCTTCCGCCGCTGGATTGAGAATCTTTGTGGCCGTCCTTTTTTTGTAACAATCATTACTTTTTTCTGGTCACTAGCGTCCCATAAAATTGTAAACATGCCGATGGGAACACGAGCGACGGAACGGGATACCCCCGTAGAGGCATCTGCCTCGCAAGACCCGCTCGAGGCCATACATGCACAAATGCGCCAGTTATTCGCACAAAATCAGGAGCTACTTGAGCAAAACCGCGTCTTGAAACAGACGCTGGAAGCTAGTGCGCGAACTTCCATACCTGTGGCTAGCTCCACCCCTGTAACAAATGCTCAAACAGAGGCAACTAACACTAATTCTGTCTCTAATACAAACGCCACAATTTCTGCTAACATGGCGACTGTAAGCAATTTTCCTGCGGCTGATTTCATTCCCACCTTTTCTGGGAAGTCCCACGAAAATGTAGCTATGTTCTTACAAAATATTCGTGATGTGGGTCGCACGTGTGCCTGGCCGGATGATCTATTGGTCAATGTAGCCAGACTCAAGTTGACAGGGGAAGCCCGAATGTTCATAGAAACAGAGGACGAATTGCGTGACACGCACGAATTTGAAGTATTGGCCCGCGGATTGACTACGCGTTATTCCGATACCAGAGGTACCGCATATTACAGAGATCAATTATCAACCCTTAGGCAGAAGCCTAATGAGGATTTTGATGCCTTTGCAGATCGCATACGAGCAGTATCTTGTCGTACCTACAATCTAGGTGAAAATGCCAGTGAAAACAGAATTTTGCGTTCAGAAGCCGAAGCGCGTGCAATTGATGCATTTGTCCGCGGTATTGACCCCCGCATCGGAGGAGAAGTCAAAGCAGCCTCCCCCACTTCTCTGTTTGAAGCTGTTCGTTTGGCAATGCTTCGCGAAGAGGTGTTGCGTTTTTGCGCTGCCGCCCCGCGCCCATCGGACCCAGTACCGGTCCCAGCAAAAGAAGTATTTTGTCAGCGTTGTGGGAAGCCCAACCATACGGCAATGTGCTGTCGCGCGCCGTATTGCACTATTTGCCAGACAGTAGGTCATGCTAATAATGTTTGCTCCATAAAGTCACCATTTTCAAATCAGATGCGCGGCCACCGCCGCAACGCGGGGTCGAATCAGGGAAACGCTTGGGGGGCAGGTTCCGCCACCCACCCGCGCCCCCGACAAAAATAATACACCCGGTTAGGACCGAAAAATGTAAAGAGGTGGAACACGTTAGTCTATTTGGCGTACTCGGGAACAAATCAGTTAGAATTTTAGTTGATACTGGTGCTCAAGTTAGTGTATTGTTTGTGGAGAAAAATGATCGAAGGGTGTTACAGCCACCCCGGTACAATATCAGTGGCCTTGGAGAGGAAGTAATTGTCCCTGCAGGTTCGTGTGTGGTGAATCTGCAAATAGACGGTGGTAAATACAGTCAGAGGATGGAGGTAGTGAGGCTAAAGAAGGGTGAATTTGACATCATACTAGGGAATGACTTCCTGCACCGTTATCAGGGGATAGTGGATTATCGAACGCGAACTGTGCAGTTCGGCGAAGCAATTCACCGATTTGGCAGTGCGCACCCCCGTCAGACGCGAGGGAGCTGCGAAAGGCGCCGTTCACAGTCTCCCATAAAACCGCAGATGTGGGCGATAAAAACCACTAACCCTGTGAGGATAAAAGGCGGAAGTGGAAAGATTCTCTGGATAGATGTCAAAAATCAAGAACAGCCTAATACCGACATTCTGGTTGACCCGCTCACCCAGAATGATGTTTTAGATCGTCAGTCAGTACATATAAAGAGAAGTATCTGCCGACCGGAAAGGAGACAGAAGGGTTTTGCGATGCCAGTAAGTACAGATAATTTTGGTGTAGAAGATGTTGTGATACCGAAGGGTACTACTGTTGCCAGTGGTCAGGAAATTTTTGAGGAAATAAGAGGAGCTGAGAAGCAGCGAAATAAAGATAAGAAAGGAAGGAAAGGAAAGAAATGTTCAGTTAGAGAAGTGCGATATGTCGCGTCGACGTTAAGGAGTCAGTTAGTAGAGAAGTTAGGCCATTTAAACAGTGAGGAGAAAAGGATGTTGCAGCCGGTATTAGAGGAATTTTTGTGGTTGTTTGAAGAGAGGCAGTTTCTACCGGCTACGGATTTGGTTCAGCACGAAATTCCGACCGGAGAAGCTCGGCCAATTGCACAAAAACCTTACCGTATACCATATCATTTGCAGTCTGTAGTTGAAGATACGATTCAGCAGCAATTAGCAGCAGGAATCATACAACCCTCCTCGAGTGCGTGGGCGTCCCCCGTGGTCGTTGTGCCAAAGAAATCAGTAAATGGGGAGAAAGCCTATCGCCTATGTGTCGATATGCGGGCAGTAAATCGGGTAACGACACCAGACACATATCCGTTACCGCGCATTGATGAAACATTGGACCGACTGGGCAACTGTAAGTATTTTACCACCCTTGATTTGCGTTCTGGGTACCATCAGATCCCTGTTGCACCCCAGGACCGCCATAAAACTGCTTTTGTTGTACCTACAGGATTGTATGAATTTGTAAGGATGCCATTTGGATTGAGAAACGCCCCTGCCACTTTTCAAAGATTTGCAGACTTGCTGCTGCGTGGGTTGAAACCTACAACCTGCTTGGTGTATTTAGATGACATTATTATTTTTTCTAAAACGATAAAAGAACATGCAGAAAGACTGAGGGATGTCTTGCAAAGGTTAAAAGGAGCTCATTTGAGTGTAAAATTAGAAAAGTGTGCTTTCGCCCAGTCACAAGTACAATATTTAGGTCATATAATAAGTGGAGAAGGTGTCAAACCGGACCCCCGTTTGACCACCGCAGTAAAGGAATTCCCAACACCGACAAATGTCAAAGAACTACAGTCATTTTTAGGCCTTGCAAACTACTACAGACGTTTCGTGAATAATTATGCCACCCTTGCTAAGCCCCTGACTAATTTATTGAAAAAAGGAGTTAGTTTTATTTGGACCAAAGAATGTGATAAAGCTATGCAACAAATTCAACATGTTTTAACTAGAGCCCCTGTACTAGCGTACCCGGATTTTGAAAAACCATTCATACTGTCAGTGGACGCCTCAGATTATGCTGTAGGAGCCATCCTGTCACAAGAGATAGATGGCGAAGAACGACCAATTGGTTATGCGTCTCGACAGCTTAATAAAGCAGAGTCAAATTACAGCACAACTGAGAAGGAACTACTAGCACTCATGTTTGGTGTAACTTATTTCCGATGTTATTTGTATGGGAGAAAATTCACTGTCATCACTGATCACGCCGCGTTACAGTGGATGTTGAGCTTAAAAGACCCTAGTAGTAGGCTAGCTCGTTGGGCTTTGAAATTGAGCGAATTTGAGTATGAGGTGAAACACAAACCGGGCAAGTTACATCAGAACGCCGACGCATTAAGCCGAAAGGTCAGAGTGATCGTAGCTAATGACGTTTCTATTGAAGAATTAAGGGAGGCACAGCAAAGAGACGTCGAATGTCAGAAGTATGTGGCTTTGCCTGAATTTTCCGTTGAAGATGGAATTTTATATCGAAAGACCCACTTGGGCAAACAGGCAGTAATCCCGAAAGAATTACGTTCCAAGATTATCGCACAGTGTCACGATAGCCTGCAGGCATGTCATAACGGCCTTCGCGCCACAAACTGCCGAATAGCCGCCCGTTATTTCTGGGCAGGAAGGCGGAAAGACGTGCAAAAGTATATACAAAATTGTCTACCTTGTGTTAAGAGGTCCTTACCACCTCGAACGAAAGTGCCTTTACAGCAGGTACCAGAAGCCACTTATCCCTGGGCAGTAGTAGCAGCAGATATTGTCGGTCCTTTCCCTGTGAGCCCCCAAAATAATCGGTATATTCTGTCCCTTATAGATCATTTCTCTAGGTTCTTGATTCTCATTCCTATACCAGATATGTCCGCTGAAACAGTAGCGCGTGCTTTTGTCACCCATTTGGTGTTACCATACGGAAGCCCTGAAGCTGTACTCACAGACCAGGGTACGAATTTCATGTCTGCGGTATTTACCGAAGTTTGTCGGTTATTGCGAATTAAAAAGTGGCGAACGACACCGTTCCACCCAAAAGCAAACGGTCGCCTGGAACGAGTCCACCGCACCGTTATGCGCATGCTGTCTTACTATGTTAATAAACATCACTCTGACTGGGATAAGTATGTTCAATACGTTACGTCAGCTTATAACAGCCGTGTCCATGAAGCTACAGGGTACTCACCTTATGAAGCAGTATATGGCCGCCCTATGAATTCGCCTTTTGAAATTGACAAACTGCCCCCTGGAATTAAATCCAAAGATGTGAAAGGTCTAGCTCGACGTCTAAAATCCATTTGGAAAAAAGTAAGAGGGAACAATGCCCGAGCCACCGCCCAACAGCTAAAGAGAAGTAATCAAAAAGCAAAAATGCCTGGGTACAAGGTAGGAGATCTAGTTATGTTGAGCAATCCAGTAGTAAAAAAGGGAAGAACCAAAAAGTTTACACCTACTTATGAAGGACCGTACCGTATCATCCGGCTTACTTCACCAGTAAATGCGGAAATTCAGTTAGCGGAACGCACAGTGATCGTTCATTTTGACAGATTGAAACAGTATAAAGGACCCGAGCCACCCCCACCTAACAGTGAAACCGGGCCTATTACGCCAGTAGTTCCACCCAAAAAAGCAAGAAAGAAGGTAATACAACCGCCTAGACAGCAACGTAGATATGCTCTAAGGTCAAACCCCTATGATTTGCGTTCCTGAAAGTAGGTCTGGAATGGTATGCAAACAGTTGGCAAAGTCCTGCATGCAGCAAGAGAATTAATTGACGGAAAACACCGTAGTTACTATACATTTAATTAAATTGTGCATGTTAGTTATAAGTAGACATAAGAATTGGCAACTGTTGGTAACTGGTAATAGAATTTATGACGTCACATGTTAATGGAAGTGACTGAAGTTATGTGATCATTTTGTCTTGTCATTTAACGTCTCCAGTCATGTTATCGTAGCAGTCGAGAATTAAAACCACAAACATTCTTTAATCATGGAATTAAGGTGAAAGTTGTCCTTGTCAAAAGAACACGTAGAGAAAGAATCAGTTAATCTTGTATATTTCAAAGAGATTCACATTTCACTTGTTAATTTAGTGAATAGTGCACGAACACAGGTATTAAAGCTTTACCATAAAAACATGATACTAATACGCCTTCGTAATTGCCAGTAGATCAGTGACTACATGCAGCCGTCTACCTGTACTTTGAAAGACGCCCTATTACATGCATGTTTTGCAAAATGATCACACAACGATAATAACAAGAATAAATACGTCCAAGTTAAACAACAAATAGGCTACTCTAAAGTAAAAGGAGTCTTCCTGAAGTGCTATTTTATTGTTTTCGTGATGCGATGTTGAACAGACAACGAGGTAAGTTTTTTTGGTACCACGTATTTCTGTATATTAAATGCCACGGAAGGAGTGCGTAAATACCTCCACTGTGGTCTACAGCTGTTCACATGCGCCGAGTCCCGCCCCTCCCTGTCAGCTGGCGACGCGGCCCCCTCCCCTCCCCATCCACCGGCCTGCCGAGAGAGCGGCCATTGCAGTTCCCCCTTCCCCACCCACCGCCTCTGTCATTGGTGCGTGCAGCATCTGCACCTCTCCCCTCGCCCCTCCTCACCAACGAACTTTCGCCCTGCAGGCCACGTGCCTCAGCCACGCTACACATTCCTATATTCGTACGTTGCAGTTTAAACAGCAAACCTAAAGGGATGGTTATAAAAATAAAATCACCAGCTTAATATTGCCCTACAGATTTTATTAGTCTTATCTAAAGACGGGAATCTATGTGTATTGTCTATTTGAATTTTCAGTATGGAACAAAAATCGTAAGAGAGAACTTTTTCCTGGTACGCATTGTGGAAACTATCAGGATTAGAAAACATTGGAATTTCAGATCGATCTCCGGCTATGTTGTATTACCACCACGGTTAATAAACGGATCTATATGGTGTCAAGGAAGCCGGCACTTGCCGCTATATCCGTCCTGTAAACGACCGCTGAGTAGGGAACGCGTTAGCCAAGGAGTTGGATTTGGAATACCATTGCAAAATATAGTTTATATAGAAGTCTAACACCTGCCATTTACCTAAATTTTGAAGAACAGAGTGTTTAAGTAAAATAGTTGTAACCCGATAGTTTTGTGACCTCTAACGATTGAAGTTATTAGAGTCCCTTAGAAAAGAACATCCTCCATGCATAACTGTCGTGAACAACATAAGATAACTCTGGAAGGAAATTTTGTGACTGTACCGAGAGATAAACTCCACGCGTAGCAAGAGGACGGACCCAGCGTGAACGCCAGTTCTGCCGCCCAGCCAGTGAAACCTGACGCAGCCGTAGTGTCAGCTGTGCTGTCAGCAACTTACAATCTCATGAGCGCGACGCGTGTCGCACGTTAGCACCTCAAGCTGCACTGAATCTCAACACAGAAATACTTAACCATGATATAACGAACCCTTTGAATAACCTTGCGCACATTTTCAATAGTAAGGAACATACTTTGCTCCCTACACACTCTTTATATGACAAATGAACTCTAATTTTATTAAAAACCAAAGCACCGACAGGTAAGTCATATCGACGTCTTCGAGATGCAACCAGCTTCGTCGAGCCGCCAATATTGATTATATGGAAGCAGGTAAGTGAGAGAATGAACAAAAGGAACAACCAATACTCACCGGAACTATTGGTTGGGTGACTGATGATCGTCAATATTTGCAAATACAAATCAACACAGGAAACGGTTTATCGCACGTTTAATAATTTTTGGGCTGTTCATTGAAGGAGACATAAAATCATTTTTCATCAGAATCTTGTTACAGGAAGTATTAACGTGACATTACACTATTCCACAGCATTACACATAACATTGCCATGACTTAACGACAGTTTTCTTCTAGGTAAAAGTACCAAACACTATTAGTTGGTATGAAGACACAAACGAGAGCATAAAGGAATACCAAGGGATGCTTATATTCATTTTGCTACGAAATGTAACTGGAGAGTAAGGAAGTTTTGTTTGAAGGAAATAATATTTTAAACTTTTGCTTTTGTTACGATTTTGCCACCGCTTATATCACTATGACGAGTTGCCAATTACTTATGTCAAATTGCTTGTGTCTAATTGATTACGTCCAATTACTTATGTCTAATTACTTATGTCCAATTACTTATGTCCAATTGAACATGTCTAATTACTTATGTTGATGTATTATTTTTACTATTGTTCATTTTGTCCATGTCTCATTTATGCTATTATCAAATGATTAGACAGTTTTAGCTAGAGTTTGCCAGCACCAGTAATTTAGTATTTGTATCAACCTAGTGTTTCCATGTGTCGCCGTGTTACTATATTGATGAGGATAATCATTTTGTAGGATTTCAAGTATGCTAGAGTAAGTTTCCGAGTACTGCCAATTATTTGTTTAATAATAATGATGTCTTAGGTGATAAATTGTTTTGGAAGAGTAGTTTAGGATGTAACCATGCTTTATTATCATTTTTATTTGAATGTTTATCAGGAGGGACATACCACATGCCTACCCCCGTGATAGATAACGTAAACAGAGTGAATCATACCCCCAGAACGAGCAAGTTTTGGCTATATACCTGGTCTGTTGGATGAACAAGAGAACCACACCCGCAAGGGCACGTACCTTACGTGACGCGGCTGGCACCCGCGCGGTCCCTTAGCTGTCTGTGTCGTTCCTTCACTTTTCCGTTTCGCGGCATAGTCCGTTCTACCCACTTTGATCTGTCAACTTTCAACAGACACAAAACTATTCAGCCCAGACTTTGATCTTCCATCTCGGAGAAGAGTTCACGAGAACAGTGTTCCGTGCTCTCTGACGACAGCTGATCAGGCAACGTCAGACGCGAACCGCGTCTAGCCCGCAGCTAAACGCCAGTAAGCGGAAATCTCTGTTCAAAACCTTGAGCCTTCTTTGTTTTCCCGTTGTATTTTCCGAAGGAATACCGACTATTGAAGTAGTAGCATTTAACTGTACGACGTGTCCCAGGACACTGCGATACAAGCAAGGATAGACGGAGTTTTAAGCAACCAGCTGGGCCCGAGGAGGCCAGCACTACGGAGTTATAGAGACGGCGAGTTTAGTCGCAAGATGTTGAGAGGATGAAGACGATGAATTTTGTCGCGCAGTAAAGTTTTGTTTTAGGTGAGAGAAGTCGAGTTTGAAGAAGAGGAAGAAGTAAGTAGCAGCTATCTTGGAGTCGCAGCATTGTCATATACACAGTTAAGTAGGCGATAACGTCGTGTCAACGATGCGCCGTGCGCTAAACCTTCATAAAGGAAAAGTCCTTCAGAAATTACGCTCAACTTAGTTGATTCTAATTCAAATCCTTACACTTTCTGTTCCCACTATGGAAATCTCTAAATTCTCGTCGAGTTTTGTTCATCTCTCATTAGCAACAGCCTTGACATCCAACAACACAATCTACACCCCACCTGCACAAAACTGGTGTCACTTTTCTTTGTCGATTTCACTTGATATGTCCGGCAAAAATGTTAATGCATGAGGAACTTTTTCTCACACTTAGAGGGTCGGCCCAAAGAGGCACTCAACCTTCTTTGTTTACCGATATGGAATATGCAGCAAAATAATTTGATATTTGAGTGCTTCGTTTTTATATTTTCATGTTTATGTAAGAATTATGTTTGGGCTCAAATGGATTTCATAGGAACTTGGTTACGAACCAACTTACTAATGCATAATGTAATTTTAAACAGAACCTACTGTAACAACGCGTCTAGAGTGATGACACGCGTAATCCCACTTCTATTTTGTTTGTCATCGGTGAATAAACCATGTCGATTACGCATATCTATTTCCCTTTGGGGAGAGTGTAAAATACAGACAGCGCAGTAAACAGCGTCGGTAAGCTTCATCGCTCTCTCTCGCTCTTACACCTGACGCATGCTTCCTGCGCCGCGCACGTGCGCACTGCGTGCGCACTTAGCCGCCTAGGCTTCGCTTCTCAGCTGCCGCGTGCAGCTCTGACGCGGTGCTGCCCTTGGAAGTTATCTGCCGCGCGCCTTTCTGACGCAGCGCGAGATTCGGCCTTGCAGCCAGCTGCCACTCTGACGTAGGTTCCGCGCAGATCTTCCGCAAATGGTTCCTGCTGGAACACCACTTATAACCTTTTATGCCTCTACGGCTTACTCACTTAGTATTCGCGCCACTTATGTTTTTTATACCTGGGAGCTCATTCATGATTCCCTTGTCAGCTAACGTTCAAGTTTTACCTAAAAAATTAAATAATCACATCCTAACGTCAATTGATGATTTGCTAAAACATGAAAAAGGACAAATTTCTTACGTTCGCCTGTTGGCACACTTAAATGAATGGCAAACAGTCGCAAATTAAACCAAACAAAAAAAGAGAAAACAAGAACCTATCAGGCATGTGCCCTCCCTTAGTTTTAAGAGTGCAATTCTAATATTGGAGAAACTAGTGTAGTGTAGTGAAGTGTTCCCTTAGTAATAACTCCCATTTCAACTGTGTTTTGAAACGTGTGAATCTCCCCTCATACTCCCCCTGCGCTGAGTTGCAGTGCACGGACCTGGCCACGGCCACGCCCCCTTCCCGCCGACAGCCTGCGCGCTGCCCGCTGAGGACAACACACCACACCGCCTCGCCCCAGGCGCCCCAGCCGTGACTCATCAGTGGTGATGTGTTTAAATTTTCAACTTATTCTAACAAAAGCAAAAAAAAAAAAAAGACATTTTTACCTCAACTTAACAACAAGAACACTTGACATGTTTATCTAATTCACACTGCTAGGTTTTGTTCTAATTTTGTTTTGATGTTTTATGATGTTTTGATGTTTTATGATGTTTTGATGTTTTATGATGATTATTGTATACACACAATATTGTTGACATGTGTAAGCTCCCTTGCGACCCTTAGGAGGTCTTTAGAGTCTCTATACCCTCCCATAGATTAAGACCCCTGCCGTCTTCCGTGAGAGCCAATGTTCACTTTCTTTTGCAAGATAAATTTAAATTTGTTTACATTCAAATAATAATTACATTGAGCGAATTCACGTACGTTCTCCGCTCCCACGGAAGGGGGAGGAATGTAAAGGATGAGCCAGACAATAAGGGATTTTACTTTATTATATGAGCACCCAAACGGTAACTTCATTACTCCATTACGGCCAAGCCACGGCCGGCAGTGTTAGCTGCCTGTAAATTCTTTCGTCCCACGGTCTAGTAACAGGAAGTCAGCACCGAGAAAGGGCACCTTGTTCACGCGCCTCTCTCGCGTGCTGACGAGGTAACGCCGTCCCAGGCGTCGCTTAGCAGGCAACGCTCTGGAAAGTTCCATGCCGCCCGCACGGTTTGCTCGGTCCTGACCAATCAGGGTGGAGGAAGCCGCGTGGTGCGTCGAACATACCCGGCCGCCCGTCGCCGGGCCCGCGCTCTTGTATTCTTGCTCTCCCGCGAGTCGGATGCGCGCCCTGTAGCATTGATCATCTCCCGCTTCTCCCGGTGCTGCGGCACTGTGGACTTAGTTTTGGCAGACAACCACTTTCGGTAGCTTCGCGAACAATGTTCGCCAAATTGCAAGCTCTGGCTCACCCTCACCTCCCTAGGCCTATGTAGCCCCTTTCATCATGCTTTAGCCAATAAATGGCCTTTCTCTAAAAATTACACTATTATTCCATAACGCCCACCGCCTGCCCATACCAGCCATCCTGTACAGTGTGTGTGTGTGTGTGTGTGTGTTTTTTTTACTCTAGCTCATCAGAAGTTAACTATGAAAGCTAGCAAGTTCTCTTCTTTTTGTGTGTGGCTGTCGACAATTAAACACAACTGCTTTTCTGTGAGTGATCTCCTTCAATCCAAAAATATTTTATTAATCTAAAATATTGTTTTTAAATACATTCAGAATACTGAAACAGTGTATCTCCAGGGCAATGAAAAATTTCCAGCAACTGTCTTTTCAAATTTACTGATCTCATCCATGACCCCGTTGTGTATGTGACACACTATTTTGAAATTGATTTGTTAAAGATTCTATAAATAAAGCTGACATCATTTTATGAATAGAAAACTATCGCATCATAATTACATACAAGCAATGTAAGTTGGGCTGGATCTGTATGGAATAACTTTATCTGACTGAACAATGGAGGAAAAAATTTTCACTATTCTCTTCTGTTACCAATAAATGTTCAATTAATTAATGATGAACACACATTTCTAAATTTTTGCTAGTATACCTTCTTTTGGTAATGTTGAACAATGATAAACTCAATTGTAGGTCTCATTGATACTTAACTGCAGTAATCACTGAGCTTGGCAGCTTCTGAAAATGATAACAATACATCTAAGGCTGCAAGATTTTTAACAGATTTTTTATGTCTTATGTAATCTTTGTTAAACTGGTCCACCACATTTCTCCAAGCTTCTTCACAATCAGCTTCTACTTTTTCACGTAGCTGACACAACTGCTTCAAAATCGATATAACTTGTGGGGAACGGTACCGTCGATAGGTCTTTGTCCTACAAAAAAATATTAATTGATTACATTAAAAGTTCCAGAATGTTATATATTAAAATGACTTGAATAACTGGGCAATAATGCAAAATTAACATACTGAATATAGTTGGCACTTTTTAACACTTGTTTGATTTCTAGTTTATTGATTCATCAAAAAATATTTACCTACTTTTTAATAACTGAAACATTTATCACATTAACAATAAGATCAACTTTAACTTTCCATACAGCATGAGCCAAAAATATGAGCACGAGGTGATACAAATACTAGCTTTCGGATCCAAAGGTTACTTCATCTCACAAAAGGGAGCATTCAAGCTGCATTACTCAGGCCAGGGAGCGTCATACTAATGTATGTCACCAATATAGTCACCCTACTGGTTAAACTGTGAAGACTGCCAAATATCAGACCAATGGCATGGAAAAGAGCCAGCCTGGACAACAGTGGAAAATATATTGAAATTATTTTGCATATGAACAACTATCAGCTGCAGAACTGGAGCACAAATACAGTGGTTCCTGCAGTTTCTGTCTGAACATAATGGGCTCAAACAGGTTTCTACTAATACTTTCCAATTTCTAACTGAATGATAACAATTAAATGAAATCTAAAGGCAAATCTGGGTTTGATCCACTGTTAAAAGTATAACCAGTAAAGGACAAGACAGGTGATCAGTGCAACAATGGATACTAACATGAATGTAACATCACAACTGATGACAAGATGTTCCCATTTCAGGGATGCCTTACTTTCACATAATATATGCCAGGGGAGCCAAACCAGTATGGAATACAGCTGTGCATGATATCAGAGGCACAGTCAAGTTACATCTGGAACCTTGAAGTCTTTTGTGGGCAGGACAATGTTGTAATGAATGGAGTGCAAAGACTGCTTGACAATTAAGATAGTAAGAGTCATATTCTGTTCACTGATCAGTACTATATAAGTGTAGCTCTAGCAATATATCTTGAAGAAAAATGTATTGATTCCACTGGCACTGTCAAAAAGGAACACAACAGGAATGCCATTTGCTGTGTCTGCTGCAACAGAATGAAATGCTTGTTTGGTGTGAAGGAAACATTTTGGGCTTACTATGGAAAGATAAAAGAGATGTTTATATGATAAGTATGAGACATAGAGCACACATACTTTTCCTGTACTGACAGAAGAGGAGGAGAAAAAAATACAAGCCAACAGCAATCTTCAATTATAACAAGAACCAGCTTGGTGTTGATTTCACTGGAGAGATAACATCAAATGGAAAATTTTGACCATCACTCTGTGAAGTGATAGAGAAAGCTTTCAGTCTATCTAATTCTCATGGTAGTTTCACATGCATGAGCATTAGAAATGAAGGCAACCAACAAGAAAATTAGTACCAGCCAATTCAATATTTCTGTTTGTAAACCTCTGTTCACAATACATGATACTGATTCAATCTTCCCCAAGTAGTGCTGAGATTTCATGGGTGGCTGTAAATCTTTTCCTGGAGAGTATCGATACAAATAGGGAAAAATAAAGCACAGAAAATGTGTAGGATCTGAAGAACGAGTAGCAAAAGATACATTGTTTCTGTGTGGCATATGCAACATGGAATTTTGTGTGCAACAATGTTTCCTCTCTATCACACAAAAAAGAAAATAACTATTTGAAACATTAAGGGATTCCCATTTGAGTTGATGGAGCACTTCCATAATACTTGCATTCTGATTGAAACTACCAGCAACAAATCTAGTGGCTTGCCACTGAACTGTATCAATGTCTTCCTTTAATCTGCCTTAGTGGAGATACCAAACACTTGAGCAGCACTCAAGAATGGCTCACACTAGTATTCTACATGTGGTCTCCCTTTCAATTTGCTACACATCCCCAAAATTCTCCCAATATGCCAAAGTCAAGCATTCGCCTTCCTCACTTCTGCCCTGATGTGCAGATTCATTCCATTTCCAGTAACTTTGTAAATGATTCCTACATATTTAACTGACATGATGGTGTCAAGCAGCACCCTAACAATGCCATATCCAAACATTACAAGTGTTTTTCCAACTCATCTGCATTATTTTACACTCTTCGATATTTAGAACATGCTGCCATCCTCCATCACACTGACAAGAAATTTTGTCTATGTAATCTTGTAAGCTCATACAGTCACTCAATGATGACATCTTACAGCACACCACATTCTCATCAGAAAACAGCTGTGGATTGCTGTGCACACTGTCCATTAGATCATTTATGTATATCTATATTGCCATACAAATACAAGCCCAACATTGAGCTTTCCATTCCTCTTTGAGTTACTATTAGGTTTCTAACAATGAATTCCCTTAATGTCCATGTCTCGCAGCCATAAGTTATTACTGGTAGTACACGTTGTACAAATACTGTTTCTTCAGCTCAGCTGACATTTTTGACTTTAAAAGTGAAGAGTATCTTGTATAAGATTGTCAGTTTAATTTAATACATGAACAATTCCTGGTTTTAGCTCTCCTTTCACATTTACATGTTGATCCAGATAGTCGTAGTCTGTGACCCTTTGCAGCTGTGTACTTCCGACAGATATATTTCCCTTTGTGTCCATTCATTCATCACGATCTTGGTTTTATCATAGTTCACTTTTAGACCAACTTCAGAGTAGACTAAAGCAGACCTTGCATGAGAAAAGTTGTTTCTACACAGCTTCCAAAGCAGGAATCACATGCTGGACAAGGTGCTCTCGATAACATACAGATGTCACAATACAAGTGACAGGCCCTCTGGATTTACCAAAGAAGAATGGACTGAGAATAAAGGTGCTTGGTAATACACACAACACTTTTACGTATGATGAGTGCAATGGTTCTTTGTGCACAACACATGATTTAATAGTACCCCAGGCTCAGGAGTTCTGTGTATTCACTGCTCCCTGTAGAGTAAAATGTTCCTCATCACTTAACAGAATATTGCCCTGTCACACGTCATCAACTTTGATCCATACCAGAAACAAAGAGCAAATTCAGAACATGGCTTTGGGTCTTTAGGTTTCATTTGCTGCACTGTCTGGAATTTATATGGATACCAGTGTAAAACAGATTGCAGAAAGTACTGTACTATCGAAAAAGGGGTGGATGATTCTCATGACATTGCATGAGCACTAGCATTACCCAGGGCAAATGCTGTACAGTCAGTTACAGCAACAGCAGCCCTGTCTATGACTTCCATTGGGATAGGACAATCCCTGACTTCCAGGTGCTGCACCAAGCTCACCTATGTTTTGAGTTTCATTACCACCTTCTTTCAAGCATTTCATGGTACTGGACCTCTCCACAGACTTTTCAGTTAGCAATACTTTCTCATTACAGCACTGTAATTGCTACTATTCACATAAAAAAGTTTCACTAACAACACACATCTCTCTTCTTGACAGCCATACTGTTCACTCACATATGGCTTTTCAAGTGACAGTGTGGATGTCATGCTGTCATTTGGTGTACAGTGCTTGATGTGCACCTGGGGACCAGAATTGGTACTAATTTTTTTCCATCATAAATCAGTTCCACATTAACGCATTAACATATCTACCAAATTTCACTGCCTTATGATAATTACAGTCTACACAGGACCTCTGTGAGTAGCTGCACTTTAATTATAGTCACCCGACAATATCTTTCTTATGTAAAAGGATTATTTTGGCTTTGTTCCAACCTATTGGTAATTTTCCATTACGCAAACAACTTGGAAATATTTTAGCTAAATGCTTTGTAATTTCCTAATCCATTAGCTTTAAAATATCAACTGAGAGATCATCACTACACAAAGAAAGACAGAAGGAAAGCAGTAGATATCAGATGGCTAACAAACGTCAGTGGGAGAATGCGAAGAGTGAATATCTTGAAATGACAGTGGGCTGGTCATGTTGCTCGAAGAAAAGACAGCAGATGGTCAAAACAAGTACTAGACTGGAGTCCGGCCACCTGTCAAGTGGGATAGACACATAAGAAAGACAGCCAAACTGAATTGGCGATGGAAAGCTCAATATTGGTAGAAATGAAAGAACCTGTTGGGATCCTATGTTACATACCAACTCATAGAGGCCACATCACCAACTGATCAAACTGGCTGATGATGATGATGATGATGATGATGATGATGATATAAAGACAAGACATAGCTTACGGTTGTTACTAAAAATCTCATAATGTTCTGTCGCAATTTACTTCAATTTTTTACACCATGGTCTAATAAACATTGTGACAGGCATAAGCTATACTTTTTTTTAAACAATAATGTAAAAGTTTCTTTGTTAAAATAGACTGCAAGAAAGAAAATGATGTGCTGAGCTGTGAAAAAGTGTGGCTTCATTTTATTTCCTATAGTCAATTTTAACTACAATAGTGGCGCATTTAAACCATTAGACAAATGGTTTCTCTCAAATATATTCATTCTCTCTATATATAATTTTAAACAAATATTGTATACACAACAATGTGTTGATTTGCTTTCATCCTCACAGTTGGTTCTAGCAGAAAATAGGAATGAAGTATTTATGGCTTACTGGCTAATGATTAGCATACTACCACAGAATCTGAATCATCTGACAAATTGTAATCCTACCCATTCAGAGGTTAAAACTGTGCAAAATGCTATCACTGAAGCAACTATCCTTACAGATTCATCAGCTGGAGAGGTTTCTCTCATACCCTGTACACGAATGATACCAACCAATTTACCCATTGATTTTGAGTGACCTGAATTCCCAATCAAGGTTTCATTTGCAATAACAATCATCAAGACTCAACATCAAAGGAGGAGGGGGGGGGGGGGGGTGAAGAGGTGGAAGAGGAGATGGACAGTAAGAGGGGACATAAGGAGACTAGGATGTACATCCACCTTCCACACATATTTGGCAATTGCAAAGCATTACTGGGTTCAGTAGTAGAGAATAAGAGTGATCCTATCACACATCCCTAGGGCTCTCCTGACGATACCCTTGTCTCTGATGAACACCCATCATCGAGGACAAATTACTGGGTTCTACTACTCAAGAAGTTTTCAAGCCACTCTCAAAGCTGGAAACTTATTCTGTATACTTATACTTTCGTTAACAGTTTGTAGTGTGGCACCATGTCAAACTCTTTCCAGAAATCTAGGAGTATGGAATCTGGTTGTTGCCCTTCATTCAGGGTTTGCAGGATATCATGTGCGAAAAGGCTAAGCTGTGTCAGTGCTCCCATAAAACCTCAGTGTTTGTAACAAAGTGTTTGAATTACATAAGCATATGCATTGAACAGGTCACAAAAAATTGTCATTTCATTCATGTAAAATTCTTGAGTGAATCTATAAATAGTATAATCGGTGCAGCAACCCTTCCAAAACCAAAACTGTGATTTAGTAACTATATTATTATTACACCAAGGTAGAACACTATTCTACTGAACATTACATTCTTAAAGAGGGTGAGTGCTCAACAGGGGAAGCCCTAAACTCTTTAAAAACCTACCACCTACTGGCCAGTCATTGAGGTAAATGACCAACTCAGTTCACAGTTAGGGAACTTGGGGTATTATTCAGATATTTTACAAAATGATGTCATCAATGCAACACCTTACTAATTGTTGATTAACTCCTACCACCTTTCTAATAAAGTGAACTAACAATTGCATTTGTAATATGTCTGGAAAAAAGACCTTGACTGAATGGATCCATTTTATATTTAAAAATGATGGTTCTTATTTGGCAACAGCAATTCTTAGTATTTTATTGGAAACATCATCATCACCATATGAGCATTTCAATTTGATATGGTTTATCATTGTCTTAAAAACAAATAGACTTAGGACAGAGTGCTACTAAGCACATACAGGAGACATTGAGCGTCAGGCAGGCACATTTAAAAGTAGACTACGCAACACAATACACTGACAGAAAAAATTGCAACAACAAAAAGTAACTGATGTAGAGTAATGAAATGTTTGGAATACATTTGTCTAGGTAGTCTATTTAAGTGATTAACATGCAAAGTCACAGGTTAATGTAAGAGTGAGATAAGCCATTGCAAATGTGAAGCGCTGGTACATTAATAACCAGTGTAACCACCAGAATATTGAATGCAAGCATGTAAACATGCATTGTGTTGCACATGTGCTGCATGTCAGTTTTTGGGACGAAGTTTCACACCTGTTGCACTTAAGCCAGTCAATGGTTAAGGCTGTTTGTGGATGAGTTGTCATCTGATGATGTCCCATACATGCTTATCTGAGACAGATTTGCTGATCGAGCAGGCCAAGACAAACTGTTGACATACTGAGTAACATGTCGAATTACAACAGCAGTATGAGGGCAAGCATTATCATGTTGGAAAACAACCCCTAGAAACTGTTCAAGAATGGCAGCAAAACAGGTCAAATCATCAGACTGACATACAAATTTGGAGTTAGGATGTGTTGGATAATTACAAGAGTACCCTGGTGTCACACGAACTCACATACCAAACCATAACTCCAAGAATAGATCTAGTGTGTCTAGTATGTAGGCTTGTTGGCTGCAGGCCCTGAACTGGCCTCCTCCTAACCAAAACATGGCTACCACTGGCACTACGCAGAACCAGCTCCCATCAGAAAACACAACAGACCTCCACACTGCCCTCCAATGAGCTCTCACTTGACAGCACTGAAGTTGCAAATGACGGTGCTTTGGGGTCAGTGTAAGGCACGCTACAGTGTGTCTTGCTCAGAGATGTCCTTGGAGAAACTGATTTGTAACAGTTGGTTGTGTCACTGTGATGCCAACTGCTGCTGAAAATGCAGTATGATATGAAGCACCAGAAACATATGCTGAACATGATAGTCTTCTCCCTTCATAGTGCCACATGGCTATCAGGAGCCCGGTCTTCTTGCGATCATACATTATTGTGACCACCTCTAACCGCAATCATGTAGAGTGGCTACATTCCTGCCAACTCTTTCTGTTGAAGGAACATCCAGCTTCTCATAGCCCTATTACACAATCTTGTTCAAACTCAGTGAGGTGTTGATAATGGTGTCTTTGTTGCCTTAAAGGCATTCTTGGCCAACTTAAACTCATCACATATATCTCAATGATAACTAACACTCACAACTGCTATACCATGTATTTAAAGCAAATCTTACACAACTGGCATGGAATTTGGGCAGGCATCATCTTTCAGATGTAGAAACACACCTACCAAGTTTTGTTGATGTCATAGAACTCCTTTTCAGTCTTGCAGTTTTTTTCTTCCATCATTATATTTATACATGCACAACTCACATGCATATGACTTCTATCGTATCTGGGTGATTTGTTCAACTCCATAGTTCAGTATTATCCTATTTTTATTGTATCTCAATAAATTCCAGGCATGTTTGGTTGTATTTTATGGCACAGTATCATTGTTACAGAGATATAATTACACTAATGAAATAAATACACAAAAGGTTTCAAATAAACATAATGATTTTCCATTGCTATAGAATTAATTAAAATTTAATACCTCATACAAAAAGAATGATGTTCACCAGTAACTGGGAGAACTAATATCTTCCTCAGAGTTAAAAATCACATGATCTTAGAACACAACTGTATTTTACAGTCACCCCACCTATGTTGTTATTTTCTGGAAATAACCGATTGTAGAGTTGTAATGAAAAGAACATACTCAAATTATGTTGTCATTGTGGCTGTAGTTATGAAAGCCATATAAAATATTTTAAAAAATTATCTGACAGACAAACATTACTTCACTTTTTTGTCTTGAGGTCATCCCCAAATTAGGCTATGCCCAATGCTTCTTTTCCTCCTTGCTTCTCTGACATAATTAACTGAAGGTATTTTTACTGGGGCAGTTAGCACAGTTCAGGAGTGTTCGATATCCTGATATTCACCACAATCTTATATATCATCATATTCATCTAAGGCCCCACTTGATCAGATTTTCTTTCAATTGTACTTTGCCTATTCTGAAGTGGTACAGGATACACCAAATATTTCTGCCTCAAATTCTCACTGCTGGGCTTCTCCAATAGTGGTGAGTAGTCATTTTGAGACTCGGTACACTCTTTATTCGAGAATCTATTGGGATATTTAAGTCTGTGAGGTCCACAGGAAGCTCCCAATAAGGAATGGCATTCATTAAAGGTGTGCTTAATCTTCTATGAAAGTTAGGATCCATAACTCTGACCAATTTGTATAGTTTATTGAGTGGTGTGGGTCTTGTGCAACAGGTTAGCATATTTCATTTAAGCTTAAGTTGACCTTTTTGGCTTGTGCAGATCTGGAATATATGGGACAAGCATATTATGCTGTGGTGAAGCATAGTGTCTAGGCTGTGGTTCTAAGCACCTTTGTAACAGTTCCTCATTTGCTGTTAGCTAATTCTCTCAGTAAGTTATATCTTGCTGTAACTTTAAGATGAGTCTTCTCACAGTGATATTTGCACATGAATTTCCAGTCCAGTGCAACAACCAAGTGTGTCAGTTTATCTCTGTGTTCCAGGGTGTAGCCATTCCAGGCTACATTCAGCTTTCACACACTACTGCAGTCTCAGGCAACTAAGGCCACACTGTAAGCAGCAGCACCAGTGCATGAGGGCAGTGGCGACTGGGTGAGGGTAAGGAGGAGGCTGGGATGGGGAGGGGGAGGGATAGTAGAGTAGGGGCTGGCAGACAGCGAAGTGCTGCAGGTTAGATGGAGGGCAGGCAAGAGGTGGGGAGGGGGAGGGGAGCATAGTGGAAAAGGAGAGAAGTAAAAAGACTGGGTGCGGTGGTGGAATGAGGGTTTTGTAGTGCTGGAATGGGGACAGGAAAGGGGCTGGGTGGGTGAGAACAATGACTAATGAAGGTTGATGCCAGGGAGGTCATAGGAATGTAAGAAATGTTGTAGGGAAAGTTCCCACCCCACACTGCTACCTTCTATATGCTTCCTGAAGTTCATAAACTCAACCACCCTGGACAACTCATTGTGGAAAGTTTCTATACCCCCCACTGAGAGTATCTCTGCTCTGTTAGACCAACACCTTCAACCAATTACATTGAACCTACCCTCCTCTATAAAACATACCAACAATTTCCTCCACCAGCTCTCCACAATTCCTGTCTCTTTACTGCACAGTGCCCAGCTCATCACTACTGATGCCACCTCCATTTACACTAACATGCCTAATGCCTATGGCCTTACCACTACTGAACTCTACCTTTCCCAATGCATGAGGTTGACCTCCACCTCAAAGATGGCTACATCAGTAACTACGTCCATATAAAAATACCTACTAACCACCAGCAATACCTCCACTTTGACAGCTGCCACCCATTCCATACCAAGAAGTCCCTTTCATACAGCCTAGCTACCCGCAGCTGTCGCATCTGCAGTGACCAGCAGTATCTCTTGAAATATACCGAGGGTCTCACTGAAGCCTTCACAGACCGTAATTATCCTCCCAACCTTGTACAAAAACAAATCTCTCATGCCTTATCTTTCCAGTCTGCCTCCATCTCTCAAAGTCCCACCATTCAGCCACAGAGGGGCATTCCTCTCGGAACTCAGTACCATCCAGGACCGAAGTAACTGAATTACATCCTTTGCCAATGTTTCAACTACCTCTCAACGTGCCCTGAAATGAGGAATGTCCTGCCCACCATTCTTCTCACCCCTCCCACAGTGGTATTCCACCATCCACCAAACCTACACATTATACTCGTCCACCCCTACACAACCCCTGCTCCCAACCCCTTACCTCATGGCTCTTCCCCCAGTAATAGACTTGTCCCATACATCTCCCACCACCACCTACTCCCGTCCAGTCACAAACATCACCTGTCCCATCAAAGGCACGGCTACCTGTGAAAGCAGTCATGTGATCAACAAGCTAAGCTGTAACCACCGTGCTGCATTCTATGTAGACATGCCAACGAAGAAGCTGTGTGTACGCATGAATGGGCACTGAAAAACTGTGGCCAAGAAACAAGTGGACCACCCTGTTGCTGAGCAAACTGCCAAACATGGCATTTACATATGGATCCTTCCCAACAACACCAGCTTTTTGAATTATGCAGGTGCAAACTTTCCTGCAAAATATCCTACATTCCCATAACCCTCCTAGCCTCAATCTTCGTTTGTCACTGTCCTCACCCACCCAGCCCCTTCCCTGTTCTCATTCCAGCACAGCACAACCCTCATTCCACCACTGCACCCAGTCTTTTTACTTCTTTCCTTTTCCACTATGCCCCTCACACCTCTTGCTTGCCCTCCATCAAACCTGCAGCACTTCACTTCACTGTCTGCCACCCCTAACCTACTATCCCTCCTCCTGTCCGCCCCAGCCTCCTCCTTACCCTCACCCAGCTGCCACTCCCCTCATGCACTGGTGCTATTGCTCGCAGTGTGGTTTCAGTTGCCTGAGACTGCAGTAGTGTGTGTGTGTGTGTGTGTGTGTGTGTGTGTGTGTGTGTGAGAGAGAGAGAGAGAGAGAGAGAGAGAGAGAGATCTATTTTTGACAAAGGCCTTACTGGCCAAAAGCTTTATTTGTGACATCTCCGCTATAAGGATTTAGTTTAAGCATATTTTCCCAGTATTATTTCTGAGATGATACATGTTTCTGGTTTTGTTCCATCTCCTCAGTACTCCATCCCTGAACTATGATGGCCAGATGATCAGTGAACAGGATTTGGGTCATGTAATTTGCTGTTGGTTGGTCACTGGTATACAGATTGAATTTTCTGCTGTTGCTTTCAGCTCTTTCTGCCCTTCAGTGTTACACAGAACATTCTGTATTGCAGCAGTGATTTAGTGATTTCTAAAAGCTTGAAGTTTGTCTTGCAATTCTGTCATGGATGACCTATAGCTCAATGTGTCATATGCAGAGCTCAGGAAAACTGACACTAGTCTTGTTATTAGTTTATTTTTATATCCTTCCTCTATGTGTTCAAGAATGGATCCGATTAGGTTGGTGTAGGATTTTTCTGGCCTGAAACTAGCCTGGTGGTTGGTAAGCTTTGGCTTTACACTGTCTGCTACGTGTTTCAATATCAGTCATTAATACAGCTGCACAGCTGACATAAGAGCAATCCGGGGCAATATTTCATTGGTTAACTTGCATCTTTCCCATGCTTTAAAAGTGGCACAGCATCTGTTTCTCTCTGTATCTTCGGGATTTTGCATGACTTGAGGCAGCAGTTAATAAGTTCCAGGATGCATAATTCGGCTCTAGGGGAAAAGTGCAAAGTGTTGCATTCTATGGCACTCATTATGTAAAGATTTTTTTCATTGTTGCTTATTAATCTGGGCTTGTTGTGCTGCAATCCACCATCAGGATAACTGTGTTTATACCACGTAGCTGTAAACTTCATCACCGAGGCATCTCCTTCTGTGTTAGCTGAAATATTACTTTTGTATTCAATCTCTGCAAAAAGACATCAAATTCCTTTTTGTAAATTATGTGTATACTGAATCTTTCATCACAATATGGAACCACTTCACATATAGTCTGCTTACAGAATTTTATCAGACAATGCTTGTTTATACCATCAGTCTATCTCAGTACAGATCTGTCAGACAATCACAATGTTCGTTTATCATGACGTCACTGTGACTGTCATGATCTTCTCTATTCCATGGCTCAAAGGTCATTTCCAAGATGGGACCAAGGGACTCAGAGTAACCTGACCAAACAGCATGTGCTACAACACACAGAAAGCCTAACCTCCTTGTGGAGGTTGGGTTGTTTGGAGGAAGAGACCAAACAGCAAGGTCATCAGTCTCATTGGATTAGGGAAGGACAGGGAAGGAAGTCAGCCATGCCCTTTCAAAGGGACCATCCTGGAATTTGCCTGGAGCGATTTAGGGAAATCACAGAAAACCTAAATCAGAATGGCTGGACACGGGATTGAACCGTCATCCTCCCAAATGCGAGTACAGTGTGCTAACCACTGCGCCACCTTGCTCAGTGTCTCCTTGTAGACATGCTGTGCCCATCCACACCTGTGCACATGCATGACAGCAATGAAAAATCGCACACAATATTTGAGTTAAAACTTATCACTTAACTAATAAGGAAAATGAGCATCATTTGTCAGAGAGAGAGACATGGGGTAAAACATCACTTTACCCAAAATGATATGTTAGACCACAAGTGTTTTATTTGTTCCACACAAATGTTGTCCACCCTGGCTGCATTCCTATTTTTCACTGAGTTTAGTTCTAGACTGAGTTCTCTTAAGGCAAATGGCGCAACAAAGTGCCGGACTCTTGCTCCAGGCTTTTATTGATTTTGGACTTCTGACATTTGTTGGTATTTCCATTTAGGAGACAGAATTATGGCTAGTACTTACTTTGAGGAAGGGTAATATACAGTACCCCCAATGGACACATATAAAGTAAAACACTACTTACATATCAGAACTACTAGTTCCTTCTCTGGAAAAGGATATGGTGACAAACGTTAAAAAGGAAGAGCATTTTACTTGATTCCTGAATGCGAGAGATCCACACATAGTGAGGATGAGGGTAGACAAACATACAGATACAAAATTTTTTTTTAATGAATTGTTAATTTTCATCTCATCTTGCCTGCAGTGTCTTTATAGTCTTGCAGTACCGTGTGATTCTGTGAAACCTGATAAATGATATTCTTTCCCTCAGTACCTTCCTTTTGACGATGGAATGCTGAGCAGAAAAAGAATACAATTCTTCCATTTGTGTGTGTGTGTGTGTGTGTGTGTGTGTGTGTGTGTGTGTGTGCGTGCGTGCGTGGGCGCGCACGTGCACATGCGCGCGTGTGCGCGCGCATGCCAGAGTGCATCCACATGTGCACATGCTTGTGTCTGTTTGTGTGAGAAAGTGTGGCTGCTAGATAGTAAATGGTTTTTTTAACTAGCATTTCTTGGGGTTTCTTATTTGCAATACAAGCTCCAGCTGTTGTTATATTAGCTACAAATAATGCATGTTCTATATATGTGTCATGTATCAGGGTACTTGTCATCATTTCAGTACATGTGCAATCTCTGGTGTATTTACAAGCTCGACAAAGTTGGAAACACAAATTTTCTGAGTCAATGCTTTGGGAAATACAGAAACAAATCAATATGGAAAAATTAAAGGCAAAACAAGGATGTTAAACAGCGAAAGAAAGGGGTACACAAAAAAGCAGCTGATTATTATATTTCAACTTGAATCTTTTTTTTAGAGCTCATATTTATAATGTGCATACATATGTACTTAAGTGCATGCTTTCAGGGGATAGCTGATGTCTGTCTTCAAATATCTCCATATCCAGGTTTCCAGTATTTTCATGATACCTTCTCTTGAGATCTCGGAAATATTTGTGCTGTCCTTTTTTATGTACACTTAACAGCCCCAGTTAATCATGTTTGGTATCATTCCCACCTACTTCAGTGTTGTCAGGTGGGTTGCCAGAGGGTTTTGTTATCAATTGCCTGTACAGACCTATTGAATTTTCCTAGTACCCTGCCAATGAAACAAAGTCTGTCACCTGCTTTACATACAAATGAGCATATATGGTGATTACATTTCATGTCCCCACAAACTGTTAGACCCAAGTAACAGTATTAATTGAATGACTACAGTTGTGACTCACTTACATTGTAATTATAGGATATTACATTTCGTGAAGTGTATAGTTTTACACATCTGAAAATTTAAGGCAAGTTGCCAATGTTTGAACTATTTTAAAATGTTATCAGATCTTGCTCAATTTCTTTTTTTCTTCCAGACTGCACAAACTTCAAAAAGGCTGAGGTTACTATTAATTTAGTCTGAGAGGCCATTAATATTCAGCCTGAACAGAAAGGGGCCCAACTCAGTTCCCAGTGGTCCACCACACTTTTGTTAATAAGTATTGGTGTGGTATTGAGTCAACACTTCAGAAGTGAAGAAATACTGCACATGAAATATGGAAATAACTGTAACAAAAGTGTGCAGTATTACTTATATTTTCTTGTCAGTGTTGCAAAGGAAATATGCCACAGGCACTAGCTACAATATATTTTTTCATAACATAATTTATGCCAAAACTGATTTCAAAGTCAAGGGTCTACTTACTGATTGACAAGGATCCAGTCAAGAGGCACTTGCACATCCTTCTTGGCTTGTATCAAATATTCTTGACCAGCAACTGTAATATAGTAGAACAAAGGCACTCCCAAAGTTTCTGCAATGGATGGTCGCAACTCATCCAGCTCATTTTCCAGTGCCTTGATTTCTGTCTTGGTCCTCAAAACATTTGGGAACTCTGAATAATCATTTAAAATTGATGTTTTGTCACCAATCCTGTGCATAAAAGTGGAAATGGTTAGTCAAAATGAAAGAGGCAGGTATTATTATTATTTTACGGAAAAAACAAATAAATATTTGTATCAACACTATGCAACTGTACATGAACATATACACATTAAAAACAACAAATTTATTAAGGAAATTTACTTACAGAATAACACAGATAATAAAAAAAGTTTCATGGTGTTTATCTTCAAATTTAGAGTCAGTAAATAGTACAAGTAATAACAGTTAATTGTTGACTAAGATACAGTTTAACAGCAGAAAAAATATATATTTGTAAATTCTTCTACATTTTTCTTCGCCTGCTACCCTCAGGACTGAATGTATTATGGGTAACACAAAGACTGGTTGAACAATACATGACAATACTGACTAGAGGCTTGATGTCCCTGCTGGCAAGTAATCGGAATGTAACTCAGTCATGTCAATCCCAAGTTGAAAGATTCAGAGTACTCAAACCTAGGCAATGGGCATAGTTCTGTTTGCCTACCTTGCCAAATTCTTGGCCCCTGGAAGGCTTGTATACTGCAGGTGGGGTTACAGGAGATCTGCAAGCCCAAATTACTGGGGGGGTCGGTATTCCGGGTATGGTGAAATAATGTTTGGAGTAGTATACTGAGGAACTCAGAAAATGGCTTCAGCCCACTGTGTACGACAAGTGACTTTTGCAGACACTCTGTGCTATGCAAAATCTGTCTCAATAAATTATATGGATCTTAGAAACCAAACTGATTTTAATATATTTCGTTTAGGAGCAATAAGTGCAGAATTTTGGGATTCAAACACAGATAGACAGATAGATAGATAGATAGAAAGAGAGAGAGAGAGAGAGAGAGAGAGAGAGAGAGAGAGAGGTTTAGTGGCACTCAGAGTCAAGGTTACCAGTGCGATTCAGAGACAGATTAGTGAAAATTAAGTGAAATTAAGGGGGATGTAATAAGATTATCAGAAGTGCAGCAACAGAAGAAAGGTCAAAGTGAATAAAGATTTGGAGATATGTTTCACTGCAGATAATAGAGTAGGGAAGAAAGCAGAATTATACTATAAGGAAGAAAATTAAAAACAATTTTCAAGTAATTATATAATCTCAGAGAGAATAGCTGGACTTGTTAAAAGAGAGAGAGAGAGAGAGAGAGAGAGAGACTTCACAGAAACAACCCAGGTCTATAAGCCAACATGCTCACATTCAGATGATGATGTAGAAGACTGCTACAAAAAGTTACAGAAAATGATAAATGACAGAAAATCTTACTAGTAAGACCTGACATCACCAGGCGACGGAGATAAAAGATCTGATGTATTTCTTAAACTTTAAAGAAATTATATCTTTTATTATGAGAAGGTAAGTCGCTACTCACCTTATAGCAGAAATGCTGAGTTGCAGATAGGCACAACAAAAAGACTCTCACAATTATAGCTTTCGGCCGTTTAAGGCCTTCATCAACAATAGACACACATACACGCGCGCCCAACCACACACACACACACACACACACACACACACACACACACACACACACACATGACTGCAGTCTCAGGCACAGGCAGCAGCACCAGTGCATGATGGTGGGAGTGGCAATTGGGTGGGAGTAAGGAGGAGGCTGGAGCGGGAAGGGGGAGGGATAGTATGGTCGGGAGGCAGACAGCGAAGTGCTGCATGTTAGACTGAGGGTGGGGGAGAGGAGAGGAGGAAAAAGGGGGGACGGGGGGGGTGGGGTGGGGGGGGGGGTAGTGGACAAGAAGAGAAATAAAAAGATTGGGTGTGGTGGTGGAATGACGGCTGTGTAGTGCTGGAATGGGAACATGGAAGGGGCTGGATGCATGAGGACAGTGACCAACAAAGGTTGATGCCAGGAGGGTTACAGGAACGTAGCACGTATTGCATCCTGTAACCCTATTGTTAACAAAGGCCTTAAACGGCCGAAAGCTATGATTGTGAGAGTATTTTTGTTGTGCCTATCTGCAATTCAGCATCTCCGCTATATGGTGGGTTGCAACTTTCCTTCTCATAATATTGTTACATTCCATCCTGGATTTTCCATCGTTTGATACATAATCTTTTAAATGTCTTATTGGCAATAACACACCACTTTACATCTGATTACTAAATGCAGTTGCTAAACAACCATCTTCAGATCACACATTCTACAGCTGTCTGTCTATGTACACTGTAGTCTAAAATGCCGTTATCTGATAGTGTACCTGATTACCTTGATCCTTCGATTTCATGACATCATGTGAGAAAAGTGCAAGGTGGTTTCCACATGATTAGTGTTTTTGAAAGCCATGCTGGTTGTCATGGAGGAGGTCATTCGGTTTGAGATACCTCATTATCTTTGAGCTCAGAATATTTTCTAAGATTTTACAACAAATGGATGACACTTCTGCTGCACTTTTTGCAGATGGGTGTGACAAGTGCATTCTTCAAACTACTGGACATAGTTTTTAGTTTAAGATACCTACAGTAAGTTATAGTTAAAAAGAGGGCAAATTTAGCATATTTGGGGCCTGGCTCCCCTGCTTTGTTCAATTTTATTAATTTCAACTGCTTCTCAATGCCAATGATAGTACTGTATACATCAATCACTTTCACAGGGTGCAAGAATTAAATTGGGGCCATAATCCTGGATTTTCCTTTGTAAAGGATCATTTGATAACAGAGTTCAGCATTTCTGCTTTTGCTGTACTACTTTCAGTTTAAGTTAGCGTTTCATTCATGAGTGTCTGGACACTAACTTTTGTTCCACTATCGGTCTTTACATAATACCAGAATTTCTTTGGGTTTAGTGAGAGATCTTTTGATAATATTCTGGTATGGCAGTTGTTGATAGCTTCACACATAGTCCTCTTGACAGCCAAATACATTTCATTAAGCACCTCCCCATCTGTATCCCTACACTTTTTTTGCACCTATTGTGCAGTAGTTTCTGTTTCTTTAGAAGATTCTTTACAGTAACTGTATATCATGGAATGGAACACCCAGTCACGAACTGTTCTACTGGATAATCTCTATAAAGTATATGGTTAAGTATTCTGCTAAATGTGAGCCACAGTTCTTCTGTATGCACCTCTCCAGAACTGAATGTTTTGAGCTGTTTATTGAGATATGACACTACTACCTCTTTCTCTACTTTGCTGACTATATAAATCCTTCTACTTGTCTTACTTGCCCTTTATATTTTAGCAATAATTGTTGCTGCAAATGCCTCATAGTCTCTGATACCAGTTTCAGTATCGCCATCTCTGAATAACTACTGGAACCTACATCCATTTGAACCTGCTTATTATATTCATTTCTTGGCGCTCTGCACCAATAATACTGAAGATTCCTTTATATCTCAGAATATGCCCTATCAACTGATCCCTTCCTTCAGTCAAGTTGTGCTGCAAAATTCTTTTATCCTCAATACTACTCAGTAGCTCCTCATTTGTTATGCAGTATGTGGTGTCATCTGAAGAATAAAGTCCCATGTCAAAGTTGGTACCTCACAAAAGAATCATAAGAAAGGGCAATCACTGTCTGATGTAGCAACAAATGAGAGCCATCAGAGCAAATATGGCCTCAAGAGAGTCCATGTGCCACCACATGCTGAAAGAGTACTTATGTCAGAATGCAGTGCCATTCATTCAACTCTCTAATCATTGCCTACGATGACAGCGTCATCTTACTTCAGATCCAGTAATGTGAGTTGTATTAGAAGTCAGAACTTTATCAAGGTTTATAGTCAACTATCATTCTGTACTGCACCAAGTGATTAGGTAGTGTTCACCTTAATAAAGTGATCTAATATTTTGTGTGTGTTGTATTATCTGGTCAATCTGATTCAAAAGTAAATCTAGGCTTGCTAGGTCCCACTATAGTGCGGAAGCAAATTTCTCAAATGTTTTTTCATCTGACACTACAAAGGTGATAAGGATGCCTGCACATTTATTCCAGTGAGTTGTCTTCCATCCCAAACCACTTAGTGTTCTGACAATCTCGGCTGCCTAAATCACATTTGTATATGTTCCTACTATAAAGTGTTTTTGTGGATTAACAAAACGTGTCAAATGCATGCATTTGCACTGCTATTCTAAATTTGCTGGATCCAGATCTGGAAACAGTTGTGTCACTTGTAGAGTTTCAAAGTACTGTGGACACAACTGTTGTTGACTGTGAGGCTCTGTCTATTTCTCTTTTTCACAATGCTCAAGGCACTCAGTCTAAAGTTCATGCTAATGTAAAAAAGAACAAAAACAAGGCTTACATTAACAGTAAATGTAAAGGTAAAACCTTTCAGTCATATGCCACATGAAGCATACTTCACAAATAAGGTGAGGAAGTCTTGGCCTCAGTGTTTTTCAAATCACAATAGAAAAGTTTGTCCTTTCAGTTATGTTGAACAAGGTCACATCCAGACATCTGTTTACAAAACAGCCAGGGCAGGTGCTGGTCATGAGTGCAACTACAGTGTAGCTTTCAGGAAGTGAATGTCATGTTGGCACATACATTACAGCTAGTACCAATACGGCTTGCATTTCTGTGTCACCTAGCTTTCTAATGTCATCACAGACAGAAGAAAAAACCTTTTGGCCTATTAAGAGTGGATCACAAAACATTTAAATTTCAGTTAGGCACAGATACATCTGTTTCCCACAACAATAAAGACATCTATGAAATGATTGGTAGACCACAGCTACAGAAGCCTAATTCTGTTTTGTCTCTATATAAAGGATTTGTAATACTAGTAATTGGCATGTGCAGTCTGCCAGTAACTTTTTGAGACCTTACAAAGTGTGTTTCATTTCATGTGCTATGTTCTAGGAACAGTGCAAACATTTTTGGTTTGGACTTGTTTGGTTCGTTTAACCTGTGAATTTAAGACAGTGTGTTACAAATCACTGTTACAGTGCCTTATACTAATGTTTATAACTTGTGTAATAAGTATAATGAACTTTCTGAACCAATTTCAGGAAGGGCTACAGATTATGAGGTGCACATTACTGTTCAAGACAATGTTCAAACACAATTTTAATGTGCTCAGCTGGTCACCACATAATACAAGAGCAAGTTTCTCAGAGAATGCATCGATGGAAAGACAATGAAATGATACAACCTCTTTCTGCAAGTCATTGGGCATCCCCCTTTGCCATTCTCAAAAACCCGTCAGGAGGTTTATGTTTACACGCTGATTTCAAAGCAACAGTAAACCCACCACAGATAGTTGCAGGCTCATTTTCTCTCTCAACACCTGAGGACTGGGACAGGCACATTCTTCATTCTTTTCCAAGATTGATTTAAGTGAGGCATACTCACAGTTACCACTGGACAAGTAGTCCAAGCAATATTTTCTGATCAATCTCAGCTGTGTTTGTTCAAATTTCAAAGACTACTGTCCAGAAATGCTTCAGCTCCTTCCAAGCATGTCCCGTCATGGACAGCACAAAAATTGCAATGTTGGATTCTGTTGTTGTCTAATTATCTATATAAGTTACTGTACAGGCCCAGCACACGAGGCTCACTGAACAACACTTGAATGCTGACTTCTTGGTGTGTGTTGTGTTTCCCATGACACCCACCACTAATGCTAGGTCTTCCTGAGGTCCTTGTCTTGGATAATAGATGACAATTCACATCAGCTGATTTTCAACAGTTTTGTGCTGCCAATGTCTTACATTATGTAGCTACTACTCTCTTTCGCTCTCAGTCTAATGAATAAGCTGAACAGTTTATCATAACATTCAAAATCACATGGAGAATCTCCATTCCTCTCACACATGGGAGCAAGTCTTAAAGACTTTTCTTTCCCCCCTACTGCTCCTTGGCAAGTGATGGGAAGCTGGTGGCAGAATTATTACGCAGTCATTGTCACTGTATCCTGTTACATTTTCTGAGGCCACCATGGAAACAGTTCATTCAGCCTACACAAACAAAGTGCAGCCACAGGATGAAGTTTTCTTTAAAGTTTTTAACAAAACACAGTGTTCGGAGCATGTCATCACGCAAGTCTTGGGGCATACCTCTTACATCATTCAAGGTTCCTCTAGGCTGCATCAGTGTCACCAGAATGAGCTTTAGCACTCTTTTCTTAACGATTTTGTGACAAATGTTTGCCCTTAGACTCAGCACACTGCTTGCGTCCATAACAGCAGTCATCTCCACTTCTCCACCCATGGTGGTCGGCACCATTCAGAGTAGTGCTAGTGGAGATCAACAGAATGCCGTTGCTGTCACCATCAATGCTCCTGCAACCTAAGCCAATTTCCATGTGGGTGCTGATCCCAGACAGCCATCACAACAATCCTGGAATTTTGCTTGCAGTCAACCCAACCACACCATCAGCATCACTAGATGCAGGCATGCTCCCTGTTTTTGGTTTTTTGGTTGGTGTTCCCAGTCATTCACAAGGTGAATAAAGGGGTGCAGACAGAGAGTTGCCATCAGTCATCATTACAGTCCTCGTCTACTCATCTACATCCACATTCAGCCCCCCCTCCTCCCCCCCCCTCACCCTCCTGCCATTGTCATGTGACACAGCACTACTAAGGATGGCAGTTATCACTGAATTAACTGGTTTTCAGTTATATTGGTACTATTTCACACAAACTTAACCTGACTGTTAATATTAATCAAAATGACAAGTTGCTGAAATAAACCATTTTCATTTTTTATTGCTACCATTTCCTGTAATAAACACAGAAATCAGACAAAGATTGAAAAATTTTGGTCCTATCAGTTTCAAGACGCACAAATCAAAATATTACGTTAAATAGGCAAATAAAAGGAAACTTAGTCCGACCACCATTCACTGCTTTTCTTGAAAAGTGGTAAGTGGCTGAATACTACAAAAAAATCTACTCACTCGTACTGATTCTAATTTTTTAAAACTTTGCTCACAAATCATGTTGTAATTGGAGATCCTACCACTATTTGGATAGTACGGATAGTCAGTGCTAAAGGGTGAAAACTAAGACTGAGGAACTCCATATTTCATGTCAATTTGTCTGTCTTTGAGGGTTACAAGCAGATAAAAGCATATTATGTAGACATAGGCAGCAGATCAGTTACTTCTGTTTTTATTGTATACTAAGATGAACTGTTCTTATATTTTTAATTTATTACTGTTACCATAATTTCCTTCCTCTTTTATTATTTCATAGAAATGGAAGACAAATCTTTAATCTTCTAAAGCAAATGAAGCATTGTACTTCACTATCACTTGGTAAAAATATTTCCAAACTAGGGTTGTTGTCAATCTGCAATAGGATGAGAGTACGGTGACAACAGTGAGAAACTACCATACAGATAAAGTGGAGACAAATCTTGCACACTGCATGTACAAGCGTACCTTAAGCCACAACACAGTACACCAGAGACATTATTCTCTCAACAAAGCTGTACCAATTCTTATGCCATGTGTTTGTTGCTCGCTTCTGTTGGCGTGTTGGCATTGTTACTAGCATAGCACTGATTGCTTTTCTCATTTTCCACAATAACACAATCTTTGAAACCAACGCAAATTTCATGAATAAAAAGACTCTTATTTTTTAAAAAAAGGTTTATGTAAAGACAAAAAAAATTAGCACTGCTGCTGTGGGTAACTGATATTTTTGTTTTTTATTCAGTTATTAGTAAGAAATAAAAAACATCCATTACAACCAAGACCACAGAAATACCAATTACTCAGAATTTTTAACTGGTCAGTTTTTCTCCCCCTAAGCATCAGCTTCACAGCCATACGGATCTTGTCATACTCTATGGTTGATCCAAAGTTCTGTAATGGTGCGGGGAAGCTTCAACGTTCACAGCCATATGGATCTTGTCATACACTATGGTCATCTTACCACCAGGCAGTACATCAAAAAGATCCTGTTGGACCATGTAGTGACTGCTGCATACAGTGTTGGCCCAGAATTCCTTATAATGTCAGGGCCCATGTGGTGGGTGTCAGCATGGATGTCTTGCAAAGTCTGGACACTGAGGTAACAGGATGGCCAGCAGTGAGTCCTGACCTAAATCCCCAACATGCATACGTGGGACATGCTTGACAGACAAGTTTGTGGTCATCCTGTTCCACCACAGACTCCCAGGAACTATCATGGGCTCTTTTTGAAGAATGGGAATGGATACCACAGGATGGCCTCCATATTTTTACACAGAGCAAGCCATGTAGGTGTCAGCTAGTGATAAATGCTCACTGAGGGTATACATGTTATTGAAGCTCTATAATTCAAATGAATAGCACCCAGCATGACTGGATGAATGATTGTTCCCGCTTTATTTTCAACACCTGTCTGACATTTCAGTTCTTTTTTCGTAAGCAATCAAGGATGTAATGACGTTTTGTCGTGTACTTAATTTGTGAAAGATAAAGGTGTAATTTGGTAACATACTCAACTAATGCTCACTGGATTGTGACAGATGCCCAAAGTCATGTTCCCCTGATTCTTTTGAGCAGAATAATTTAAGGAAAAACACAGATTTTTCACACTTATGACCACATGATAAAATATTTATTTGTGACATGCTACTTCCTTTCCTTAAGGTGTTGTACAGAACAGGTATTTTAGAGCCTTTTGTTGTACTGCAGCAGTCTCACAAATATATTATAATAAATCTTTTGTTATTTAGACTGTTAAAAACTTTTACTTTGTGAACAGCATACACAATGAGTTGCTCCACTAAAAACAAAGTACTTTGGCACAGATGGTCCCATGAAATAGGAAAAATTAATAAAAAAAAACTGTCACAAACCACATAAGGAGTAATGGAAGATACTTGTCAACACATTAATGAGCAGTACATATTTACTACCAAAGGGCGACACTGTTTACGGGAAATAACAGTGGCAAAATACAGTACTGCCACTGAGGTTTACCTAGTATCACACAATGTGACCATAAACAGAAATTACAAGTGACATGAAAGCATTTACTTGTTTTCCAGATGTTAAAGTAGTAATAATCAGTGTAGTGACAGTGTGTGAACATAAATGGTAAGATTTCTGCAATTAAGAAGAAACACTAGAAGAAACAAACAACAAAAAAGACGTTTTGCAGACTATAAGTTCTGAATATCGGTAAACCATGCTCAAATAATCAGGAACATGAAATGACAGAAACTGTACAAAAAAAATGTTTGGATATAGTTAGCGGAAAAAAATACCACACTACTTCAGTGAAAGGCTTCAACTGGGCATGTATAACTGAATGAATTTCACCTTGGTGTATAATGGTCCCATCATTTATAGATGTAGTAGCAGTGACATTGTACGTGAAATACACAAAAAATTAAAATGGAAGTGATGTGATTTATAAAGTATTCTTCCTATACTTTTTTTAATATCAAGCACAGTCTGATTTCATTTTTGAGCACAATATTTCAATGAACAATTAAGTCATCTTCATTTGGATGCTTTATGTAGGGGTTTTATATGCTTTCACTACCCAGTCTCTAACTACACTGTTTTATACTGTCAATGCTGGCCCTGAGTTCGTAGTCAAGTTTGATTCCTGGCATCCTCTACAGTCTCTGGTGTGCATTTCCTTTCACACACTTGTGTAGTGACTCCATAAAATGCCCATATCTTCCATATTTTCCAGCTGTTGCGGATGAGATGACTGGTGAGGCCTTAATAAACGAGTGTGTGAACCATTTATACAGTAATCATCCAGTTATTAGAAGTATTGATTATCTTAAAGTTAGAGAGCTGACCTTTTCCTTTCTTGGTGGGAATAAAATGTATTGGATGTAGTTTTTCAGTAGGTGTCTAACTTACCTGAAAATTAGAATGTAACTGTATAGATAAAAAAATGTACTCACCTAGAGGGGGTGGGATGGGGTGGAGGGTAGAGCAGGAGAAAACATATCTAAGTTTAAGTAAATGTGCAAGCTTTTGGAGCCACTGGCTCCTCCTCTTGGCAGAAGGATTGAAGGTGGAGGAAATGGGGAGAGTTCAGAAAAGTTGCCAAAACCCCAAGTCAGGGGAGACTTACTAGATGGTAAATATTTTCAAAAATTGATTACTTTTGTTGATGTATCTGGATATTACATATGCATTAGTCATGTATGTGACCCTCATATTTTATAGTTTTTTCATGGAGTTAATCTCTTCCACAGAAATATTTATTGGGCCAAAAGACTATCCCAACTGGTAAATCTGAAAATTATTGCCTTTGAAATACCCTTAATAGCTTTCTCAGTTCTTTGAGTAGCCTGTCATTGTCTAGCAACATGTGAACTTCATAGACTAGGATTAGCACACAATTGCTTTGTGGCAGATAGTAAACGCTACAGGTGTGAAGGCAGAGGTTGGTGATGTGGATTTTCTACAAACACCATGATCAAGTGATCTGTTAACTCTTCACTTATCCAGCACATCAAAGAATGGTAGCTTGCTCTATTTCAATTTCTATAGTGAATTTTATATTAAGATGAACAGGATTTAGGTAATCCAAGATAACATGAACAGTTCCATCCCAAGTGGCTTTAGCACAAATATGTCTACATACTGACAGTGTGAGCTTCCCTCTCTCTTTTGACTCACAAAATTAGTGTTCAAAGTTGTGGCTGAAGAAGCAGATGGTTGGGTAAATGTGCAACCTAGTAGAAATTTTGGCTCAAGTAGACATTTAAGGGATTGTTACACATTGTTGCATTCATAACACTTTGGCCCACTAGGCTGTAGAATCATTTGATTTTTTTGCGAGGTTCCTGTCAACAGGTTAGAATTGCAGTATATGGCAACATTTGCAAATAAAACTAATAGATATAACAGATAAGTAACCGAAGGTGACATACACTTATGCCTGAAACTGAATAAAATTTATTATATGAAATAAAATTAAATTAATTTTCAACTAATGTCTCAGAATGAAAGAAATAAAATAAAAACAGTTTTTAAGTGAAATACTACCAGCATGGTTCATATTTGTATGAAGTAAAGCAATCATTACATCCGATCTGAAGACAGTGAACTCCTATACCAAACAACCATCACATGTGACCAAAGACCAATAGTGATATAGTTTCACAATAATCAGAAATTAAAGTTCATTAAATGATTCTGTAGTCATTAAAAAGTGGCAATTAAATTGTCCAATAATATCTGTTTGGTTTCTCATTCGTGCTACTAGTTCATGAGAAATTCATTTAAACAGGTTTTAGTTCACAGCAGCACTTTACATCTGCAAAGCACTCTCATCAAAAGTTGAAGTTCTTGCAGTCTGCAAACAACTGTCACCCACATATGACCACTGAAATAAAGTTACATTATATGAGAAGGAAAGTTGTTACTCACCATATAGCGGAGATGCTGAGTCACAGATAAGCACGACAAAAAGACTCACAGTTACAGCTTTTGGCCATTAAGGCCTTCGTCATCAATAGAAACACATATGCAAACACACACACACATTGTGTATGTGTGTCTATTGTTGACAAGGACCTTAATGGCCAAAAGCTATAATTGTTAGAGTCTTTTTGTTGTGCCTATCTGCAACTCAGCATCTCCATTATATGGTAAGTAGTAACTTTCCTTCCCATAATACTGTCACATTCCATCCTGGATTTTCCATTGTTTGATTTTTGCCTGAAATAAAGTTACTTACAGAGCTTAACATGTAAAGTCCTTCACTCTCTGCATGGTTGATTTGCTGCACAAAAACCTCCCTCCAGTGCTTACTATTGCCAAACTAACAACTGAGACCATGATCATAACTGAGACACAAAAGACAATGCAGCAATGGCATTTCTCACTTATAGAGTCTAGCTGATGTCACACTGCCCTATTTGTTACAATAAAAAATACTTTAGGACCACCCATTCAGGTTTCTCAAATATAACAGTAGAACTCTAATGAAAAATCCATGATGGAATAATGACAATACCATGAAAAGGAGACACTGCTTCTCATCATATAGTGAAGACACTGAGTCACAGATGGGCACACCAAACAGACTGCTGCGCACTTGAACTTTCGGGCACAAGACCTTTTTCTAAAGAGGAAAATACATTAAAACAAGCACAACATGTAAACACACACACACACACACACACACACACACACACACAAAGCACCGTCTCTGGCCACTGAGGCTGGACTGTGTACAGCAGCTGTGCCTGATGGGAGAAGCAATCTGTGGATGGTGAGGGCAAGGAGAAGGCTGGGGTGGAGAGGAAGAGGGATAGCAGAGTAGGAGTGAGGAAGCTGTCGTACTGCTTGTGGTGGCATACAAGGATGTGATGGGGACAGGGTAGGGCTGCTAGGTGCAGTAGAAGGTTTGAGGGGAAGGCGGAGGGAGGAGAATGAGAAATGAGAGAACAAGGAGGGTAAAAAGACTGGTGGTTGTGTTGGTGGAATAGAAAGTTGTGTAGGGCTGGAGTTGGAGCAAGGAAGGGGACAGGCAGGTGAAGGACAGGGACTACCGAAGGCTGAGGCCAGGGGGTCTTACAGGAATGTAGGAGAGAGTTCCCACGTGCACAATTCAGAAAAGCTGCTGTTGGTAGGAAGGATCCTCATGGTGTATGGTGTGAAGCAGCCACTGAAGTGAAGCACCATGTGTTGGGCAGTATGTCATGCTTGTGAGAATGTGTGTGTGTTTCCTGCTATAGAAGAAGACATTTTGACTGAAAGCTCATATGTATAACACTCTTTTTGTTGTGCCTGTCTGCAACTCAACGTCTCCTCCATATGGTGAGTAGCAATCCATCCTTTTCATAATATTAACATTAGAACTATACAGGTACAAAGTGAGCCCTGTTTCTTGTAGTAATTTGCCAACTACAAACTATATTATAAGTCTATTGATTTCATTGTTAATTACAAAATATGTATGAAACTTTTCCCAAAACTGATTTACACGAAAAAACTTGTTAATTTATAAATATACAAAATTAAGTGGGTAGTTATTCCAAATTGTCTTTTGATGACCTTTCGCCTACTGCCCTCAGAATTTACAATACATGCACCACACTTTGAGGGCAAAAGCCTTTATTAATGGCTGATCCAAATACAGGGCTATTCAAAGTGAGTTGTGTAAAAGTAACAGTAAATAATTTCAAAACCACTGACTGAGTACTCTCTCAGAGCTCTTCTGACTGAGTATTCTCTCAGAGCTCTTGAAACCTCGTGCTATGTTCTCAAGTTTGAATCCTATGCCTCCAGATGTCACTCCATCCTAATTATGCAGAAATTTTGCATGACTACAATAACAATGGAGACATACAGCGGTCGCTTGCGATACCACACAATGCAATCAGCAATTGTTGTAAGAAGACACTTCAGAATGGAATATCATAAAGCCCTGCCTCAGGCAAAGACTATAAAAGCATGGTATGATCGGTTTGTGGAAACAGGTTGTGTGGCACATAACGAGAATGGTCAAAGTCACCCAAAGGTAGCAGGCCTCATTGTGGAAGCGATGAGAAGAATGTATGCACAGAGTACAAGTAAGTCCACAATGAGGGCAAGTTTGGAATTACATATCTAGGCGTTGCTGAACTACCTGATGCCACAAATTCAAGACGACAGGGTGCATTCATTTTACAGCAATATGGGGGCCCTCCACCAAGAGTTTACAGTGTACCTATCTCGTACTGTTGCTGTTTGGATTGGATGAGGTGGGAGACAGTCTGACCACTGAGATCTCTGATGTGACACTTAGTCTTTCGTCTGTGGGAATATGTTAAAAGACAAGGTGTACATCCTTCCACTTCACGTAACTATTAATGAGCTTTGCAAAACACATCAGAGGTGCACTGAATGAGGTAGATGCTGCTATCCTCTCGCACCTCTGGGGAGAAATTTCATACAGATGTGTTAGCTGCTGTGTGACAAGGGGAAGCCACAGGGAATACTTGCAGAAAGAAACTTGATGTTCTGTCAATTTCACAACTGAGAATGTATTATTTCAATCAAGTAAATCCCCTGCATTATTTAACATCACTTTCAGGTAACTAAGGAAAATCCAGGATGGAATGTAGCAATATTACAAAAAGGAAAGCTGCTACTCACCATATAGCAGAGATGCTGAGTCGTAGATAGTCACAACAAGAATACTGTCACAAAATGAGCTGTTGGCCAATAAGGCCTTTGTCGAAAAAAGAAAACACACACACGACTACAGTCTCTGGCAGCTGAAGCCAGACTACGAGCAGCAGCGCATGATGGGAAAGGCAACCAGGTGGGGGTTGCCTCTCCCGTCATGCGCTGCTGCTCGTAGACTGGCTTCAAGTACCATAGACTATGGTCATGTGTGCATGTCAGTTGTGTTAGCATCAGAGTGAGTGAGTAAGAGAGAGAGAGAGAGAGAGAGAGAGAGAGAGAGAGAGAGAGAGAGAGAGTGTGTGTGTGTGTGTGTGTGTGTGTGTGTGTGTGTGTGTTTGTGTGTGTGTGTGAGAGAGAGAGAGAGAGAGAGAGAGAGAGAGAGAGAGAGAGAGAGAGAGAGAGTGTGTGTGTGTTTTGTTGATGATGATCAGCAATAGCTGAATAAATTCACCTCTGGATCTTAAGTCTTGCTTAAACACAATTAAATACATGTTTTTATAAACTCTTAAGTTAACTGAGACTGTGTACAAATTCTGTGGAGTGTTTGCCATTATTCACTTATTCACTGACAGTTTACCTCAGATATTTTGACAGAGGATATTGGAGTGTGTTAGTCTTACTAGCTACTGGTCATAGGTGAATGCCTCCCTTGATTACTCTCAAAAGCCTATACAGTAAAGGTGGCACAGGAATTTGTGATCTTATGTCCCTACATAGGAAGTTGGCTGCAGTGAGTACAATCAACATCATTTTGAAAGTAACAACATTTATCTGCCTGAAGGAAATCTCATCCAGCAAATCAAAAACGTATTGTTGTCATCAATGTGTGTCATAAGAACAGTAGAATTGCCATTGTTGCAATGTAAAATTACTGTTTTCTTTTCTTGCTGCTTGCTTTTCACTGGAAATGTTGAACTTGGGTATTTTCACTTTGGTTAGTGTTCAACATACTTTACAGCATAACTCTCATCACTCTCACTGATAGTGATACTGCAACTTTCTCCACGGAGCTGATGTATTCTGCTACTGGTATCATACTTGGAGTTGACATGAAATATAGCCTTTTCCAAAGAACCTTCACCATATTATCATTCAAATGATTTTCAGTGAGTTTAAATACGGAACAGAATGCTACTTAATGTAACAGCTTTTTCTGTAAGCCTTCTGAAGTGTAGACATTTTTATGTGCATGGATTATGTTTGTGACCATGTTGTGTTTTGACTCACTCATGTACATCAGCAGCAAATTATGAATGGACATGAAAAAGTGACATCTAATGTACATGGGGCGGCTTGAATGTTTCCATGATGTATAATACTGCTGGTTTCAGTAGTGACAATATGATGCTTGATGTTGTAAACACTGGTACAACTTAAAATAAGATCTGACAAGACCAATACCAGGGTATGGACTCATGCTTCTGAGAACAGCATAACTTAGGAGTGTTTCAAATATGGTTTCAATTGTGTTTAATCAGGGTGTAAGATCCACAGCTGAATTTATTAAGCCATTGCTGATCATCAAGTCCTGTCACAGCCAGAAAACATGAAGAAGATTTATTTATTTATTTATTTAACTTTAAATGCGAACATTTTAGGTTAGTCTTTTCCATGACTGTTATTGATACTGGATGAAACAACAAGATTCCTATTACCAGTCACAGTTTATTTATATCCTCAATGCATTTTGGAGGTTTAAACCTTCATCATCAGGTGGATTTACGTGTGTTAATATGACATGTGGATGTGTTGTGTTAAGATGTAACGATAACTTGTGGTGCTTTCTCCAGTGGTTGCAGGTTCCTTTCTCTGTCAGGTATGATGTGTTACAAAAGAGAAAGGAACCTGTGACCAATGGAGACAGTGCCACAACATCTCCCACAATTGTAACAGAACACACAAATATGTCACACTAACACGTATAAATCCACCTTCGAAATATGCCATGGATATAAATAAACAGTTAGTGGTAATAGTAAACTTGTTTCATTCAAGAAGATTTTTGTTTAATGGAGTAATGATATATACTCACAAAAACAAAACCATGTTAAAAAAAGACTGAGAAAGGCAATGTTATATTCCTTACATCAGATATGGGGTTTTGAATGCCCATGTCCACAAGATATAGGGTTAGAGATAGTGATGCTAACGGTGATGTATTTTCTGGTTGAGTAGTGTTAGGCAAACATCTGTAACTCTATACTTTAATGTGGTTTAGTAGTTATGTGCCTGAATATAGATCCAAAGCTCTGGGGGTGGGTTCAACCCAGGTTACTCCTAGAGACTTTATCTGCCTCTCATCATTTCTTTCACCACTGGTTGTTTTTGGTAATGTGAAAAATGCCATGTTGGACTGTGATTCAGAAGCCACGCTAAACTGTAGGGGTCCCTATAATTAGCTGTCAGTCAGTTCAAAGGTCAAGGGAATACAAGTACATACCATCAATAGTAGATTCATGCCTAATAAAGCACTGTGATATTTAAACCAACGTTTAGGTGTTGACATCTTTATCTTTTTACTTTATACTGATATTTACCGTACATTTTTCAATATAGTCATTCAAATTTGTTTCTGTTACTGTGGAGTTTAGATGTTCATGACAATGTAGTATGTATCCATTTTCACAGTTGACTCAGAGCTTAGCAGGGCCAGTCACTGCAGTGTACTACCCTGCCAGACAGCAACTGTGAGAAGATGGGATCTATATTGTCAAGAGACTCATTCTATTTTATTATGAAATGGCTAATAATTTTAATTCTGTTATGTAAGTAACGTAATGAAATGAGTCAGTTCTTACCTGACCGTGAATGAAAGAAGTTTACAAGTAACTGTTGAAAGGGAATTTTTTTTGTAATAGCATACAAGCAGAAAATAGTTGATAATTATGTATCTAAAATTCAGTATACTGCGATATAAGAAGGCTTTGTGGAAGGAAATATAGTGAAGTTGAATGTTCTTTAATGAAAATGTTGATATTTAATTGCAACCCTGATGTGGAAGTAACAGTAACACCCACAGAGAACAATGAAATCCTTTACTGTATTAATTACTAATGGTAGTCATCTGCGACTCCATAGCTATGAATTTTTTGACAAGAAAATGAAGAGATTACAACTCTTTAATTTATGTCTTTTCTATGAAAAGGAAATCTATTCTGGATTGTGAAGTTTTTTCTCTCTCTCTCTCTCTCTCTCTCTCTCTCTCCTTCTCTCCCCCCCCCCCCCCCTTTTTTTCTTCTTCTTTTTTTTATGAAGCCAGATACTGTTTATGATATAACCATGTCCCGGCTGTGGCAATAATGATTACCAAAGTAAAAAGGACAACTAAAACAAGCAGAAAGACATACATGTTAAATAAACTACATAAAAAAGCAGTAATGTCATATCCCAATGAGGAACTTGAAAATTTCAGTACAGGTCAGGAGCATGTAGAGGAACTCTGGCTCTAGTTTAAAAGAATAGATGATCATGCTCTGGATAGATATGTAGTCAGTAGAACAGTTCATAATTGGAGGGAAAATCCATGGTAAACAGTCACTGTAAAGAAACTTCTAAAGAATCAGAGATTAGTGCATAATAGTGTAAAATAAACCGTAGGGCTGTAGATAGAGTGATGCTGAATGAAACATGTTTGGCTGTCAAGCAAATCATGATACCTTTAATGACTACCATAGCAAAATATTGTCAAATGACATTTCACAAAATCAAAAGAAATTCTGATCGTATGTAAAGGTTCTTAGTGGCATCAAAGTTAGTGTCTAGTCCCTAGCGAATGTGACAGGTACTGAAATTGAGGGTAGCAAAATGAAAGCTGAGATGCTTAACTCTGTTTTCAAATGTTCCTTTACAAAGGAAAACCCACGACAACTGCCCTAACTTAATTCTCGTACCACTGAGAAGATGAATGAAGTAAGTATTAGTGTCAGTGGTGTTGAGAAACAGCTGAAATCTTTAAAACTGAATAAAGCTCCAGGCCCCGATGGAATTCCTATCAGATTCTATACCAAATTTGCTGCTGAGTTAGTCCCTTTTTTCACTATAATTTATCATAGATCCCTTCAACAGAAAACTATGCCCAGTTCTTGGAAAAAGGCACATGTCACACCTGTCTACAAGAAGAGTAGTAGGAGTGATCCACAAAGCATTCATCCAATATCCCTGGCATCAATTTGTTGTAAAATCTTAGAACATATTCTAAGATCAAGCATAATGAGGTTCCTTGAACAGAATAACCTCCTCAATGCCAACCAGCATAGATTTTGAAAACATTGATCGTGTGAAACCCAACTCACACTTTTCTTACATGACATACTGAACCCATAACAGGACTGGAATAGGAAGTGCTGGGTGGGTGGATTGGGTAGAGGTTTGCACCTGGGTCTTCCACAGGGATATGGTCCTTGTGGCAGGGGGTTGGGATTGGGAGTGGCATGGGGATGGAGTAGGATGCTGTGGATGTTGGGAAGTATCTCAGGTAGGATGTCCCTCATTTCAGAGCATGATAATAGGTAATCAAAGCCCTGGCAAAGAATGTGGTTTAGCTGTTCCAGTCCAGACTGGTACTGGGTGATGAAGGGGACAGTCCTTTGTGGCTGGTTCTCGAAGGTGGTGGGAGGACTGGGGGTGTGAGGGGAAATGGTGTGGGAGATCTGTTTGCGGACTAGGTTTGGGGGATAGTGCCTGTCTGTGAAGGCCTTGGTGAGACCCTCAGCATATGGAGCAAGAGAGTTTTTGTCACTACGGATATGCCATCCCTGGGAGGCCAGGCTATATTGGAGGGTTTTTTTTTGGTGCGAAAGGGACAACATCTGTCAAAATACACGTACATTGGTGGTTGGGGGGTCTAATGTGGATTGAGGTGCAGATGGAGCCATCAGAGAGGGTGAGGTCAACATCTAGGAAGGTGGCACACAGGGTCTAGGGGGACCATGTGAAGCAAATGGGAGAGAAGGTGTTGAGGTTGTGAAGGAATGAATATAGGGTATCTTGGCCCAGAGTTCAGATCATGAAGATATCATCAGTGAACCTAAACCAGTGTGTGTCCCATATATCCTGGCAACACGGGGATGGCGTATCTGCAGTGACAAAAACTCTCTTGCTCAGTATGTTGAGGGTCTCACCCAGGTCTTCAGAAACAGGCACTATCACCCACACATAGTCCGCAAACAGATCTCCCGTGCTATTTCCCCTCACACCCCCAAACCTCCCACCAGCCCCAAGAACCAGACACAAAGGAGTGTCCCCTTCACCACCCAGTATCACCCAGAACTTGAACAACTGAACCACATCCTTCAGTACGGCTTTGATTATCTGTCATCGTACCCCGAACTGAGGGGCATCCCACCTCTCCTAAAGTGGTGTTCTGTCACCCAATCTCTACAATATCCTAGTCCATTGCTATGCCACTCCCAATCCTAGCCCCTTGCCACAAGAATCATATCCCTGTGGAAGACCCAGGTGCAAAATCTGCCCAATCCACCCACCCAGCACTTCCTATTCCAGCCCTGCCAAGGGTTTACCCTACCCTATCAGGGGCTGGACCACCTGTGAAACCAACCATGCCATTTAACAGCTCTGCTGCAATCATTGCACAGTTTTTTGTATTGGTATGACAACTAACCAATTGTCCAGCAGATGAATGGCAACCATCAAACTGTTGCTAAGAGTGAACTAGACCACTCTGTGGCACAACATGTATATAAACACGACACACTTGATTTCAATGACTGCCTCACTACCCAAGCCATCTGGAACCTTCCCTTCACCACCAGCTTTTCTGAACTGCACAGATGGGAGTTATCCTTACAACACATTCTCCACTCCCATAATTATCCTGGCGTTAACCTACGATAACACATTGTCCCCATACCCTCCACCTAACAATTCCATCCCCTCTGTCCTATCATCTTCTCCCCATTAACTTCTCCTACCCTGTTTGTCTGCAGCCCTCTGCGAATGACTCTGCCTGTCTTTGGTCACTCCTCACCTTTTTTGCTCCTCTTCTCCTCACCCCTGCCCCACAGTCTCCTGATGCTCCACCTGTTGGCAGTCTACTGCCTGCACACTCCACCAGGCAGTGTTAATCTCTCTCCCCACCTGTTTACTACTACCCCTCCCCCTTCCCTGCCCCTTGCTGCTGCTTGGATCCCAAATGATAGTTGCATTCTGGCCCGAGCTGCTAGAGTTGGAGGTCCTGTGTGCTTGCAATTTTCTGTGTGTGTGTGTGTGTGTGTGTGTGTGTGTGTGTGCGTGCGTGTGTGTGTGTGTGTGTGTGTGTGTGTGTGTGTGTGTGTGTGTGTGCGCGCTTTTACTGATAAAGGCTATGGCCGACACTTGACCTGCCTTCTTTATAGTAAGCAGCCACCAGTCTATTCCACTTCCATAATTATTTGAACTAATTACCTGTTTGACAGAAAATACCAAGATAAACTGAGAGGGAGGTGTTGGTAGCCCATATTAACTTGTTATGCCTAACTTATATACAAAACATTTTAAGGCAAAGACATTTGAATTCAATTTGCTTAAACCAACTTGTTCTACTGATATGTAAACAAAGTGTTTTGGGTATGTTCTTATGGAATGGAAAATATTTGTGATTCCTTAGAACACCTAAACATTTTGTATCATAACATAAAGTTTATTGTGGAACTTGAAATAAAGAACCAGCTACTTTTATTCATTGTGTTAGTTAAAGTATGCACAAATCATCTGTCACTTAGCACTGTCTGGACTAAAACTATCACATTAATTACAATATGTAAAGTTACCAGTTGGAAAATCTTTTTCCATTAATAAAGCATGGAAATGAGTGGAGCAGCGTGCAGCTGCAGTATTAATATTTTACAATAATGTTCAAGAATTTCACAATTAACTTGTTTTGTGAACAAACAAAGATGCTTACAGACTATTATAGCTCCGTATGAGATTCTGGTGGTTTGTAGTAGATAGTCACATCTGTATGTTCTAGCACTAGGTGATGTTAATATTGTGCCTTATGTTGCACCAATCTCCAGAAATATCTGTAGACTCTTGTCGAAACACACATCCACATCTTTTTATTCTCACCAAGAAAGACAAAATTTTTACTTCATAATGTTAAAGATAAATGAGGCTGCTGAAAAATGGATGCAATGTGTAGAACAACAAGAAACACTGAAGAGATGTGAAAGGAACAGTGACATGTAAATCTCAAACATCCACGTACTTCAGCTGTCACTTAGCCCTGTCTAGGCTAAAATTATTACAGGAGTTACAACATGTTGTAATGTCCATAGATGGCAAAAGTTTTTCAATTAATAAAGCAACAGCATAATTGGTACAGCCTTCATATGTGATATTAACATTTTGTAATTATGTTTAAGAAATTGTGAACAAATAAAGATTTTTACAGAATATTACACCTCTTCCCGACATTCTGGTTGTTACAGTTGTTTAGTTACTATAGCATCTCTATATCCCTGCACTAAGTTACTTATTAGTTCTGTGAAAAATGTTGCTATGTCCTGGTTATGAAAAAGATTTATTTATTAAATACAAATACAACAGATGTCTTAAGTCCTAAAGTCTTAGTACTAACAGATCACAGTATCTGACCAGATGTTTCCTGACTAGAAAAAAAGTTACGACAACAAGACAAGAAGTAAAACTTTAATTTATTTCCACCAAAGTCTCATTGCTTTCATGCAGAATAGGAATACAAAGCCTCCAGCAATGAGGATCATCAGAAAGACTGATATCATAGTGCAGACTCCAAGTTTCTGGGACAATACATCTACGTCAGGGAACTTACTACACAAAAACAAGGGGTTTCAGTTTAAGCACGACTCCTGACTTGAGACTAAATTTATTAAGATATCAGCAAAAACTTCATCCATAAGGACCATAAAATACATAGGGTATATGCATTTCGCAGAATAATAGCACAGATTCTGGAGAACACATAAACATCAAAGAATTCAGCAGCTGCCAAGAGGCAACTGTGCCGTAAACAGAACTGTGACAGCAACAATATGTCATAGTCTGGTTAGTGTCCAGCCAGTGAGCATACTTAAAATTTTTGACTGAACATCTTGATGAAGATATCTATGTAAGTTGCTGAATTACTGTTTCCAGTAAAAAGCCAAGAAACATACCACGAAAACAAGTGTTTTCTCCTCGTTATGCGGGAACATGTGAAAATGACACAGAGCGAGGGCCAAGAGACGTGATCAAGGATGACGATTCAACATTTATAGATAACTCTGGTCGATAAACGAATGCGGGAGGCATATACAATAGGCAAAATTTACTTATATAGGCACATTACTGACAACAGGAGCACGAGTACCAGTCAGGGAGAGTGAAAACAATTTAATATATGATTTTAATGAAAGCAAGTGCCAATTAAAAAAAAAGACAGAATATTGGTCTGAACAAAAAAATCCTTAAACAGCAATAGGAATTTGTACATAATATGAAAAGTTCTGTGACATGCACAGCATTTGAACCACCTATGCTCAGAAGTTGAGATTCAATAATACAGATGAACTAAGCTTACTTGGCTGCTGAAGGGTTCAAAATGTTCATAATTTCCTTTACATCACTGAGCTGTACAGTTATGTCAATTATTAGTTCCCTTATTAAAGAACTTTGAACATAGGCTTCTGTAACAACTGCAATGACTTCCAAGCTTTGATAAATAAAACTCAAAGCTTCTATCAATCGGTAGAAGTTGTTGGTAGTGCACTGAAAAAAGACAAACATTAAGATTGTGGTGCATGTTATATTAAGAGTTGTGATCATGAAATAACAATGCATCAAAACATCTAAATTCATTTTCATGTAGTACACACTTAATGTGGCTAACACAGGATGATTTAATAATAAGCATGTACTATCATCTATGTCTCATTATAGCTATGTTGTATATTTTTCCTCAAGCACCAGGGATGAGAAGAAAATTATGTACATCAACTGCTATGTTGCAATCTGTAGTTGATTACTCATTTGGTAAACCACATCTTTCTTTCCGAAATATGGCCAGCATGTACCAAAATATTTACTTTATGGTACAAAATTTCTACCAAGAAAGTGCACTTTGATAAACAGCATGATATCTCTAGAAGTAATTCTTGAGTATATATCATAATGAGTACAGTGAAATATCTGCTTGTACTGGAGATTTTTTAGATGTAGCCTCCCCATGAACCGTGGACCTTGCCATTGGTGGCGAAGATTGCATGCCTCAGTGATACAGATAGCTGTACTGTAGGTGCAACCACAAAGGAGGGGTATCTGTTGAGAGGCCAGACAAACATGTGGTTCCTGAAGAGGGCAGCAGCCTTTTCAGTAGTTGCAGGTGCAACAGTCTGGATGATTGACTGATCTGGCCATGTAACATTAACCAAAACAGGCTTGGTGTGCTGGTACTGCAAACAGGCGAAAGCAAGGGGAAACTACAGCCGTAATTTTTCCCGAGGGCATGCAGCTTTACTGGGTGGTTAAATGATGATGGCGTCCTCTTGGGTAAAATATTCTGGAGGTAAAATACTCCCCCATTCGGATCTCCAGGCGGGGACTACTCAGGAGGAAAACTGGCACTCTACAGATAGGAGCATGGAATGTCAGATCCCTTAATCAGGCAGGTAGGTTGGAAAATTTAAAATGGGAAATGGATAGGTTAAAATTAGATATAGTGGGAATTAGTGAAGTTTGGTGGCAGGAGGAACAAGACTTCTGGTCAGGTGAATACAGGGTTATAAATACAAAATCAAATAGGGGTAATGCAGGAATAGGTTTAATAACGAATAAAAAAATAGGAGTATGGGTAAGCTACTACGAACAGCATAGTGAATGCATTATTGTAGCCAAGATAGACATGAAGCCCAGGCCTACCACAGTAGTACAATTTTATATGCCAACTAGCCCTGCAGACGATGAAGAGATTGATGAAATGTATGATGAGATAAAAGAAATTATTCAGATAGTGAAGGGAGACGAAAATTTAATAGTCATGGAGAAATGGAATTCAATAGTAGGAAAAGGAAGAGAAAGAAAAGTAGTAGGTGAATATGGAATGGTGGTAAGGAATGAAAGAGGGAGCTGCCTGGTAGAATTTTACAAGAGCACAACTTAATCATAGCTAACACTTGGTTCAAAAATCATGAAAGAAAATTGTATACATGGAAAAGGCCTGGAGACACAGGAAGGTTTCAGATAGATTATATAATGGTGAGACAGAGATTTAGGAACCAGGTTTTAAATTGTAAGACATTTCCAGAGCCAGATGTTGACTCTGACCTCAATCTATTGGTTATGAACTGTAGAAACTGCAAAAAGGTAGTAATTTCAGGAGATGGAACCTGGATAAACTGAAAGAACCAGAGGTTGTAGAGAGTTTCAGAGAGAGCACCAGATAATGATTGACAAGAACAGGGGAAGAAATATAGTAGCAGAAGGGGTAGCTTTGAGAGATGAAATAATAAGGCAGCAGAGGATCAAGTAGGTAAATAGATGAGGGCTAGTAGAAATCCTTGGGTACTGGTAAAAGAAGAAATATTGAATTTAATTGATGAAAGGAGAAAATATAAAAATGCAGTAAAAGAAGCCGGCAAAAAGATATACAAATGTTTCAAAAATGAGATCGACAGGAAGTGCAAAATGGCTAAGCAGGGATGGCTAGAGGACAAATGTAAGGTGTAGAGCCATATATCACTAGGGCTAATATAGATACTGCCTACAGGAACATTAAAGAGACCTTGGGAGAAAAGAGAACCACTTGTATGAATACCAAGAGCTCAGATGGAAAAACAATTCTAAGCAAAGAAGGGAAAGCAGAGAGGTGGAAGGAGTATACAGAGGGTCTATATAAAGGTGCTGTACTTGAGGACAATATTATGGAAATGGAAGAGGATGTAGATGAAGGTGAAATGGGAGATATGTTACTGTGTGAAGAGCTTGACAGAGCACTGAAAGACTTAAGTCAAAACAAGGCCTCAGGAGTAGACAACATTCCATTAGAACTACTGATAGCCTTGGAGAGCCAGTCCTGACAAACCACTACGATCTAGTGAGCAAGATGTATGAGATAGGAGAAATACCATCAGACTTCAAGAAGAATATAATTCCAATCCCAAAGAAAGTAGGTATTGACAGGTGTGAAAATTACAAAACTATCAGTTTAATAAGTCACAGCTGGACAGTACTAACACAAATTCTTTACAGATGAATGGAAAAACTGGTGGAAGCCGATCTCGGGGAAGATCAGTCTGTATTCCGTAGAAATGTTGGAACACGTGAGGCAATACTGACCCTACGACTTATCTTAGAAGATAGATTAAGGAAAGGCAAACTTACATTTCTAGCATTTGTAGACTTAAAGAAAGCTTTTGACAATGCTGACTGGAATACTCTCTTTCAAATTCTGAAGGTGGCAGGGATAAAGTACAGGGAGCAAAAAGCTATTTACAATTTGTACAGATGGCAGTTATAAGAGTTGAGGGGCATGAAAGGCAAGCAGTGGTTGGGAAGGGAGTGAGACAGGGGTGTAGTAGATCCCCAATGTGATTCAATCTGCATATTCAGCAAGCAGTAAAGGAAGCAAAAGAAAAATTTGGAGTAGGAATTAAAATCCAGGGAGAAGAAATGAAAATTTTGTGGTATGCCAACGACATTGTAATTCTGTCAGAGACAGCAAAGGACCTGGAAGAGCAGCTGAACGGAATGGACAGTGTCTTTAAAGGAGGATATAAGATGAACATCAACATCAACAAAAGCAAAACAAGGATAATGGAATGCAGTTGAACTAAATCAGGTGATGCTGAGGGAACTAGATTAGGAGATCAGCAATAGTTAAGTGTTGCTATTTGGGGAGCAAAATAACTGATTATGGTCAAAGTAGAGAGGATATAAAATGCAGACTAGCTATGGCAAGGAAATCGTTTCTGAAGAAGAGAAATTTGTTAACATCGAGTATAGATTTAAATGCCGGAAATCTTTTCTAAAAGTATTTGTATGGAGAAGGCCATGTATGGATGTGAAACATGAATGATAAATAGTTTAGACAAGAAGAGAATAGAAGCTTTTGAAATGTGGTGCTACAGAAGAATGCTGGAGATTAAATGGGTAGATCACGTAACTAATGAGAAGATACTGAATAGAATTGGGGAGAAGAGAAATTTGTGGCACAATTTGACTAGAAGAAGGGATCGGTTGGTAGGACATGTTCTGAGGCATCAAGGGATTACCAATTTAGTATTGGAGAGCAGCCTGGGGGGTAAAAATCGTAGAAGGAGACCAAGAGATGAATACACTAAGCAGATTCAGAAGAATGTAGGTTGCAGTAGGTACTGGGAGATGTAGAAGCTTGCACAGGATAGAGTAGCATGGAGAGCTGTATCAAACCAGTTTCTGGACTGAAGACGACAACAACAACAACAACAACAACAACAACAACATTGGAAATATGAAAAAAAATATAGTATAAAATCAGAACAGACTGAAAGCAAATGTCTTGGTGAACAGAGACAACCACTCAAACTGTACTAATTTTATTATTATTATTATTATCACTATTATTTTCAAAAAAGTGAACTGATTCCTCCACTCTACAAATTCTAAATTATAGGGCAGGTCCACATGGCAGGATCTGTTGAAACTGCCCTATTTTAAATCAGATTAGGGAAAGTCTAATTTAATCTCAGTTATAGGAATATTGTACATCATACCAATAATGTTGGTTTCATCAGTCTGCGTTATTATACACTGCTTCAGAAAGCTAATTTTGACACTGACAAATTACAGCAGCACTGCTATGGTATGCAGGGAGATTGCACTGTGAGTCACATCATGAAGATTGCACATTCCCTTAGCTGCAGAACCAGTTGATTTACTGCTACAGATTTCCGCATGCCCCAGTATTCAGGAAATTTAAAATGCCCCTCTCTATAATTATGGACAGAAAACTGCCATGGATGTTCCAAAATGCCTCATCTCCCCAGAAAATACTATTTATTTGTCACTGGCCACATACTAGGATAGGCTTCATCATTAAAGAAGCTTTCTTTCAGTAGATTCTAACAAAAAACATGATTACCTTCACACAAATACTGTTAAAAACTAATGTCAATATTGCTGATATCATGTAATTACACCATCTTGTAGAAAGAATGTTCCATTAACCAGCTGTAAACCTTTATCTTAAAGTTGCTAAAGGATGTGGATGAAACAGCATATGGGAGTTTCCTAAAACATTTTAGGGTGATTATTTTGGGCAAGTGACCTGTCTTTGATAGTATGTATTTCAAATGTCTAGATTTACTTTGCTTTTGGTGCTGCAGTGGTAGATATCCTCTCTGTTCTCAAAATGGTGGTTGTTGTTGTTGTCCTGTTACTGATGATGATGATGCTGATGATGATCATGATGACAACTATAATGATGATATCATCATCTTCAGTCCAAAGACTGGTTTGATATAACTTTCCATGTTAGTCTATCCTGTGCGAGCATGTTCATTTTTACGTAACTATTACAACCTACATCCATTTGAACCTGCTTACTGTAGTCAAGCTTTGATCTCCTCCTACAATTTTTGCCTCCCACATTTCTCTCAATAACTTATCCTATTTAGTCAAGTTGTGTGATCAATTTCTTTTGTCCCCAGATTGATCCACTACATTTTCATTAATTATCCAGTCTATCAATCTAATCTTCAGATTTTTCTGTAGCATCACATTTAATCTGTAGCAATACCAACGTATTTTTCATAATGCACATTACCAATGGGAGGGTGGGTGGTGGGTGGGTGGGTGGGGGTGGGGGGTACTTTGTCACCACACGAAAAAAATTAAAAAATTTGTTAATTTTCACTGACTTTGTTGTTGTTGTTGTCCTGTTACTGATGATGATGATTATGATAATGATGATGATGACAACTATAATGATGATATCATCATCTTCAGTCCAAAGACTGGTTTGATACAACTTTCCATGTTAGTCTATCCTGTGCGAGCATGTTTATTTTTACGTAACTATTACAACCTACATCCATTTGAACCTGCTTACTGTAGTCAAGCTTTGATCTCCTCCTACAATTTTTGCCTCCCACATTTCTCTCAATAACTTATCCTATTTAGTCAAGTTGTGTGATCAATTTCTTTTGTCCCCAGATTGATCCACTACATTTTCATTAATTATCCAGTCTATCAATCTAATCTTCAGATTTTTCTGTAGCATCACATTTAATCTGTAGCAATACCGACGTATTTTTCATAATGCACATTACCAATGGGAGGGTGGGTGGTAGGTGGGTGGGTGGGGGTGGGGGGGTACTTTGTCACCACACGAAAAAAATTAAAAAATTTGTTAATTTTCACTGACTTGTTATCAACACACTTTTTAAAAGCAATACTGATGAATAAGTAGGGTATAGAAATGGAAACACACACTTGTCAATATCAATGCACTTTCAATAATATGGGCTACCAATGGGGTGCTATTTTAATAATGGGATGGTACTTTATGCTGACAACATTCTTTTTAGAGAGATATTGATGAATCAGTAAGGCCCTGAACCTGAAAATATTTAATACAACTTCCACTGTGGACAGTGACATCTGCTACTAAGACTTCAATTTTTTAACTGAAAAATTTAAAAAAGTTTTGAAAGCTGGTCGAAGAATTCATTAAAAGAATAAATATTTATTTCAAATATTTATTTCAAAATTTTAAAATATGAAGTAGATGACTAGATGACAATATTTTCAAAAGGCGGGCATAAAATATCCTCCCCTTGGTATCGCGAGAATTAAAAAGCTTCTATTTTCTTCTTGTCTGAACTCTTTGTCACCCACATTTCACTTCGAAACAGTGCTACACTCTTTTCAGAAATGCTTTTTATGGTACCGGCAACCTGCATTTTGTATAATTGCTACTTCAGACATAGTCATTTATTTTGCTACCAAATAACAAAACTAATTTATTTGCAGTGTCTCGTTTCCTAATCTAATTTCCTCAGCATTGTTGAATTTAATTTAACTAACTTGCATTACTCTAGATTTACTTTTGCTGTTAGCCATTTTATAACCAATTTCCAAGACACATTCTTTCCATTTAAGTGATCTTTCAAGTCCTTTGATTGCATCATCAGCAAACCTAAAAATAGGCACAGACTTGTACCACTCTCACTCATTGCCACCCTTCCATGACCTTCAACTCTTATTAACTGCAGTCTGGTTACTGTACAAGTTGCAGATAATCTTTCACTGACTATATTTTATACTTGCTATGTTCATAATTTCAGAGTGTATTCCATCCAACATTGTCAAAAGCATTCTCTTAATTTACCAATGCCTTAAATGTATGTTTGCCTTTTTTTAGCCAACCTTCTAACATAAGTCATAAAGTCAGTATTGCTTTGAGGTATTCCAACATTTCTCCAAAACTTAAATTGACTTCCACTAGTCTTTGCTTTTTCTGCTTAGATTAGATATATCTTTTTTTTTTTTTTCATAGATCCATAGTGAGGAGATCCTAACCGAAAGAAGACACACATTAATGTCCCTTCCATAAATTATAAGTGGAATCATCCTCATGGATGTGGAATAAGTAAAAAAAAATATGAAACATATTTTCATTTAAGAAGTAATGACAATTGTAACACAGAATTTAAATAGATATACACTGAGCTGCCTAAGATGACTCTCAGGTTACTTTACCCATCCATCATGAAACAGAAAGCAGTTTGCAACACTTATCTATATTTCAGAATGAATTTTCACTCTAAAGTGCAGAAAGAAGTAATAACACTTGTAAGACAGACATTTAAATATGTATGCACTGAGCTGCCTAACATAACTCTTCGGTTACTTTACCCATGCATCAAAAAACAGAAAGCAGTTTGCAAAACTTATTTCTATTTCAGAATGAATTTTCACTCCGCAGCAGAGAGATCACTTGTTTGAAACTTCCCGGCAGATTAAAACTGTGTGCTCGACCAGAACTCGAACCTCATAATTTTGCCTTTTTGCAACCAAGTATTCTGCTGACTGAGCAACCCAACTACAACTCACAATCCATCAGCATAGCTTTACTTCTGTAGTACTACTTCTTCTACCTTCCATTCTTCACAGAAGTTCTCCCAAATACCTTGCAAGACTAACACTTCTGCAAGAAAGGACACTGCAGAGAACTTCTGAGGACTATGGAAGGCAAGAGAAGTGGTACTTGCAGAAATGATGTTGTGAGGGTAATTTGTGAGTCACGTTTGGATCACTCAGCCAGTAAAGCTTCCCAGTGTGGCATACAGTTTTAATCTGTTAGGATGTTTCACTTATTTAAATGGAATACATTACTGCATTGAAGATATGCAGAATTGAGTTTTTGTGTAATACTCAAAGTATTTATTATTATTAATAATAATAACTGAAAGACCTAAGTAGAAACAAGGCCCCAGGAGAAGACAACATTCCATCACAACTACTGATAGCCTTGGGAAAGCCAGCCATGACCAAACTCTTCCACCTGGTGGACAAGATGTATGAGACAAACGAAATACCATCGGACTTCAAGAAGAATATAATTCCAATCCCAAAGAAATCAGGTGCTGACAGGTGTGAAAATTAGCAAACTATCAGTTTAATAAGTCACAGTTACAAAATACTAACATGAATTCTTTACAGACGAATGGAAGAACTGGTAGGAGCCGACCTTAAGGAAGATCAGTTTGGATTCCCATAGAAATGTAGAAACATGTAAGGCAATACTGACCCTATGACTTATCTTAGAAGCTAGGATAAGGAAAGGCAAACTTACATTTACAGCATTTGAAGACTTAGATAAAGTTTTTGACAATGTTGACTGGAATACCCTCTTTCAAATTCTGAAGGCGGCAGGGGTTAAATACAGGGAGCAAAAGGCTATATACAGCTTGTACAGATGGCAGTTATAAGAGTCAAGGGGCATCAAAGGGATGCAGTGGTTAGAAAGGGAGTGAGACATAGTTGTAGCCTATCCCTGACATTATTCAATCTGTACATTGAACAAGCAGTAAAGGAAACAAAAAAAAATGAATTAGGAATTAAAATCCAGGGAGAAGAAATAAAAGCCTTGAGGTTTGCTGATGACATAGCAATTCGGTCAGAGACAGCAAAGGACTTGGAAGAACAGTTGAATGTAATGGACAGTGTCTTGAAAGGTGGATATAAGATGAACATCAACAAAAGCAAAATAAGGATAATGGAATTTAGTCAAACTAAATCAGGTGATGCTGAGGGAATTAGACTAGGAAATGAGAAACTTGAAGTAGTAGATGAGTTGTAGTTTTTTTACTTGGGCAGCAAAATAAATGAGAATGGTTGAAGTAGAGAAGATATAAAATGGAGAGTGGCGACGATGGCAACGAAAGCATTTCTCAAGAAGAGAAATTTGTTAACATCAAATATAGATTTAAGTGTCATGCAGTCTTTTCTGAAAGTATTTGTATGTAGTGTTGCAATGTATGGATGTAAAACATGGATGATTAACAGCTTTTGAAGCTTTTGAAATGTGGCGCTACAGAAGAATGCTGAATATTAGATGAGTAGATCATGTAACTAATAATGAGGTACTGAATAGAATTAGCGAGAAGAGGAATGTGTTGCATAACTTAACTAGAAGAAGGGTTTGGTTGGTAGGATATATTCTCAGGCATCAAGGGATCACCAATTTAGTACTGGAGGGAAGTGTGTAGGGTAAAAATCATAGAGATGAATACGTAAAGCAGATTCAGAAGGATGTAGGTTGCAGTAGTTATTCGGAGATGAAGAGGCTTGCACTGGATAGAGTAGCATGGACAGCTGCATCAAACCAATCTCTGCACTGAAGACAACAGCAATAACAATAATAAACATCAACTGATTCTACTAAGAAATTCATTAGTGGAGTAGGAAAAGTTGGTATTCAATAAGTTCTTTAGGCTGCTCTGAAACTGAACTTTATAAGTAGTTAAACTTTTTATGCCTGCTAGTAAGTTATTGAAAATGTGTGTTCTTGAATAATGGACAAGTTTCTGGATCAAAGTAAGTCTCCAAAAATCTTTAAGAAGCTTATTCTCATTTTTATTATTGATTCCATGAACTTGTCTGTTAGCTTGAAAATGAGATATATTAAGTATGACAAATTTCATTACGGAATAAATACACTGGAAAGCAGTAGCAAATATCTCAAGTTCCTTGAACAGGCCTCTGTACAACATTCTTGAATTCATGCCCCAAATGATTCCTGTTACATGAAATTATCAAATTACAATGTGTTTGGTAACACATAATGTACAGGAAAGTATTTATTGTAATATGTGACCTTCACTTTAGTAATGAAGTACAATATTGTAAGTTATGTTAAGTATCTTCTGAGATTAAACAACAAACTTTAAATGTAACTTGGCTTACACCTGAAGTCCAAGTCATTGGGGAAAAAAAGGAAAAGAAAAAAAAACATTTTGCAAATTATTATGGTATGTATTTGCAATTTCTTTTTTTCCTCATTTGACTATTTTTCTGTCTAATCAATGTGAGCACATGAAACTTTTTTTTTTGTCAGCTCCCAGAACCTTTGACTATTGTGGAGCAGCTCCACATGTCACATGTGGCATGGCTTGTAAAATATTTTTTTGGAGGTGTAGATTGTTGACTCTCTTCTCCATATGAGAATATATCATTTCTTGTCCTAATCCGTCACTGAAAATTTCCTTTTATTGGTTCTGCCTTCCTGGTAGTTGTCATGTTGCTGTGAAAACAAACAGAGTATTCATTATGTTTGTACATGTGTCCAATGGGTATCTTTTTGACCATCACTTTCATTTGTATCCATGTGCCTTCTGGTCAAGATAATAAACTCCTTATTCAGTTTTATTATTGAATAAAACCATCTCCAGCTTCTTTTTATGTCTTTCATCTACTGTGACACTGTAGTGCAGAGAACTTAACAGGACAACACTTTTTTGTGCATATAACTTAAAAATGTTACACTGTCTTCAAAAAAAGTGATGATAAAACTTATCTGGACTTGAAAACCTTCATTTTTGGTAGAATCCCCCCCTCAAAGTTCCACCTACTGTAACCATTTCCCACAATATTTCTTCAAATAAAAGGACTCTTGTGAAAGCATTATCCGTTAACATATTTGTAGAGGCTTCTCTTAATGCCTTTGGTAGTGTCTTCACTGTAGCAGAAGCAACATCAGTTTCCCTTGTTTGATCAATGGACAAAAGATGTATTCACCTAGGCAGACACAATATTCTGCCATTTTTTTTCTTGATAGTACTAATGTGTCTACCTTCTGCAGTAGTAAAATGCATAACTTCTTCTAAGATTTTTTTTTTTTTTTTTTTTTTTTTTTTTTTTTTTTTTTTGATGAAGCAGTCCCATGAATTCTTAGCGTAATAGTCACACAACCTGTCCAGGATCATGTGGAATTTTTACGATTTTCTATACTCAAATTCTGCTGCATTGTGGCACAGTACTCCACTAGGTTCCACCACAGTCAATAAAGAAAACAGCAGTTCTGTAGTCCTTCTCCATTTGGAAAGCCAGAAGACATGGATTCATCATCATGGGGACCCTCAATGTCTGAATCACTGTCACCTTTATGATCAGAAAGAGCTCCACCTTCAAGTTGTTCAGGAAAGATTTATTCAAAACTCTGATCACTTGTGCTGACTTCACATGATGTTCTTTTGGTTATAACAGATAACATAGGATCCATGCTGCAAGTAAGGGATAAAAATACCTGAACTTATCTTAACCTAAACCAAATTTACTCAATTGTAGCTTTTGTAGTATTTCTGGCTTTTCAACACTGAGCTTAGGAGCGCAGAACTGTTAATTGTTGTCAGTACTTGCAAATATAATGTGCAGCTCAGATCAAAGATTAATAAATCATTCCCAACGTGGCATGTATGCTAAGGAGACTAAAAGACCTCTCCCATGTATTATACATGTAGGATTACAAAATCAATAAAGAAAAATAGTAATTTTCACTTGCATCAAATAATGCTTTTCCTTAGTAAGCTTCCAAATGCAGGTTTTGTATCCTGATCAGTATTAGCACTTAACATAAGGAATTGCATTTCAGGTAGAATCAACTAACTTTTGGTTCTGTAACATAATTTTGTTCATTAGGCCTTTCCATAAATGTAATATCAATGACCATTTCTGAGCAATTAGCTACCCTAATCTGCAAACAATTCATATTAGTTTTTGCAACCATGACTATAAATTGATAGTTCATATTATTTATATCTGTCAGACTCCACCTTCTTTGGAACACAGTTCATTAGATTTGTCTTAAAGATGGAGTCTGTGCATACCTTGTGGGAAATTAGTAATAATGTTATCTAAATAATCAGTATTTGAGAAGGGGAGGAGTCATGCAATACAAATTTAACAGCCTTAAAACATTATCAGTGGAATATTTCTTCAATTGTTCAATATGCAGAAGTTAAGCCATTGTCTAAGGAAGGAGATAAAGAAATACCATCAAAATTCCATCCCATTTCAATTTTCCAACATCCTTGAAAATTTTGGAAAAAATGTATAATCAGTTTCTTAACCATCTGACAGCAAATAATATATTGTCATAGTCACAGTTTGGATTTCTAAAACTACAGAAAGAATATACTTAATTTATTAGGCAATAAATTACAGGCTACTGGTACATTACATGATTTGTCAAAGGCATTTAACTATGTAAATCACTATATCCTTTCAAGTAAATCAGAATATTAAAGTGTAACAGGAAATGCTGGAAATGCTACAAAATGGTTCAAATCCCATATTTATGACAAAAAATGAAGGTCGTCACTATGCAAGGGACAGGTATTAAACTATCAGGCATCATCTAAATGGGAAGTAATTTCATATGGTGGGGGAGAGAGAGAGAGAGAGAGAGAGAGAGAGAGAGAGAGAGAGAGAGAGATAAGTTTAGAACTTTTAAGAGTTTTATAAACATTATACACCTAAAATTTGATGACAAACACATATATGTTAGTGTTAAATTCTTGGGACTAAAGGCTGATAACAATTCAACTGGAAGGAGTATATCGCAGAACTGCGTAACAAATTGAACTGGAAGAAGCAAACCACAGAACTGTTTAAGTGCCTAAACAATCTATATTTGCAGTGCGAATGTTGTCAGACATATTCCACAATGTTATATGGGATTATTTCTTGGTAAGCCCATCAAGACAAGCTCAAGGTTTCCTGGTCCAAAAACATGTAATTAGAATTGCTTGTGGTGTACTCTCTAGGATCTGTCAGATGCCTGTTTAGTGAGAACTATGGATACTGACTACTGCTTCCCAATAAAGATACTTCTTAATTACATCTATCATTAAATATATATCAGTTTTTCAAAATAACAGTTCAGTTCATGGAATCAATAACAGAAATAAGAATAATCTTCACGAAGATGTAACTTCAGTTCAGAAAGATGTCCACTATTCAGGAACACTCACTGTCAATAACTCGGTAGCAGCCACAAAAAGTGTAACTACTAATAAATTTCCATTTAAAAGGAGGCTGAAGGATATATTGGTGACCAAGTACTTTTATTGCACTGAGGAGCTTCCTTGTAAAACACACAGGTGTGTATATGTAACTAATAATATCAAATAATGTGAGTATTTGTACAATCTGACTTCTGTACAAATTCAGTACAGTAATGTGATCATTGTAAATAATTGATATAAAATGATTTTTTAATTATATGATGCATGGTTACAACAGCCTAACACTTATCATGTGCAGTTCAGTTTATTGAACATATACATATTTTGTGACAAATTATTTATTACCTTTTAATTAAAAATACATTAAGGTTGCTGTTTACATTCATTTTATTCCACATCCACAAGGACCATTTCACTTGGGATCTGTGGAAGGTACATTAGCATATTTGCTTTTCTTTGTAAATATTTATTGTTTCTTCTAGTCTTTCTGACACGTTCTGCATCCTGGATGATCTCCCCACTATGGAGCTATTGGAATAAAAAATCAAATATAATCTAATTTCTAATCTAATAAATGCCCTTGAGATGTATTGGCCTGTGTTTGTTATATCTATACTAAAAACAATATGGATTATGACACTTGTGTTAGATTTATAAGATTCCTCATCATGGACAAAACTTTTTCTAAATATATATTTGCTTCTATAAGCTTACAATTACAACATTCACTACAATCAATCTTATATAGTTGAATTCTATATTAAGCTCAGTCTAGTATAAACTTATACCTACCTTTGAAACTGTAACTGAATCTTTAACAAATACCCTAGTGTATTAATTGTTTCTTTATATTTCTGTACATAATGTCTCCAATATCCTAGTGCCCAATTTAGCTGCCTGTTAATGAATGATCTAACACACACACACACACACACACACACACACACACACACACACACACACACACAGAGTGAACAGTTACAATACATCAAAAATGTTTTAATTTTGACAGTTTATTGTTGATGCATGTAAAATTAGCTTGCAACAATGTAACTCATGTTTTCAATAATTCTTTTTTTTTCTTTTGTCAGTCTTACAACTTTGAATGATGGAAGTTTCTGAACTATAGATTTTCTGTACAAAAAGGAGCTGCTTCCTAACTGTACTCATACCTCAAATCCATTAGTAGTATTATTCAAATACATCACATTTTTAATTATGTTGCTCACTTGCTCACAAAGAAATTTTTTTCTTTTTAATTTTAGTGCATGCCATTTCTTGTGTGCAAATTTTGATGCAGCTTACCTCATTTTTAGATCACAGTAGATTGATATTAATAATGGTTTTCTGTGTTTTTTTATTATCACACAAAACTGTGACTAAATTAACATATGAGGGACTGTAGAAACTACGATGTTTATGCCATTATTACATATGAAGGATAGTCATAAAAAATTTTATTATTGCCTGGAAAAAGTCATGCTGTGACCATGAAACCTGGTTATGGTTTTAGTCCTCCACTACATGTTCACCCATCAATGCAGTATGTTTTTCCCAATAATGGATGACCTAGCAAAGAACTTGATTGCAGAAGTCTGCATTTGGCTGTTCAGTAAAATTTGGTGGCTCAGAGAAGCAGCTTTTGTGACTTCTTGTGCAGAATAAGCTGTGGCACTGTTGTGGAACAAAAGCATCCCCTTGAACAACTTCCTGTGACATTTCTTCTGAACAGCCTCCTGTAGCCCCTTCAGGTGTGTGTGGTGGTATACTTTTGTGGACATTTGCCCTTATGAGCATACTCTATAAGCACCTCACCATGGCTTTCCCAAAAAATGCTCAACTTCACCTTGTGATGCTATGAGATATTCTTTACAACCTTTCCCTATAGTGGTCGGGTCTTCGATGGCCGTGGTGTATCTATGTGTTTACATTGCTTACTTTGCTCTTTTGTCTCAGGGTCACAGTGACACACCCATGGTGATCAGGTGGCTAAAGAAGTCATCTGAACTGGCCTGACACAGCCACAAGAATTAGTGTGAGCAGCTGCAGAGCCCAGCGGGTAGCAACTAGTTTGATGATGAAAATGACATGTAAGATGTCGAAAACTGATCCATGACTGACATTCACTTTTCCACTACTGCCCTGACTTTGATTCACTGATCTTCAAGCAGAAGAGCCTTCAATTCTCTTGTAATTCCCATTTTTTCACAGAGAGATGGTCTGTTATTTTGTTCTTTATCATTCAGACTTGTTTCTCCACACCAAAAGTGTCACCATCATGTAATCACTGTGTCATAAGACTGTTTACTGTTGCTTTACTCTTGCACAAACTCAGCACTGATCACTGCAGTATCATTCCCCCTAAAATGTAGAAAACAAATTATTGCACGATACTCCACATTACAATGGGCTCCACCATTCCGCTGTGTCTCCTCTACTGATATGCTACAGTACTGTAGCTCAGGGATTTCACTGCACTGTAGGACTGTTTGCATATTCTTATAAATAAACAAAAAATTATTACATAACTTTTTTTTCTCAAGGTGATAATTAAAACTTTATAACTGCCCATTATTATATTTCCACTATATCTGCATTGCTGTTTCATACTACAAATTTAATGGAATAATTATCTCTTTTTCTGGGAACAACACTCCTTGGCAGATCAGGTAATTATGTTTTATCATGAATTATGAAAAGATGTTGGCTGTTGACAATGGCTAAATACCCCAATAATTGTCACATTTTGTCGTAGAAAATATGTAATTGTCTGCCCACTTCTCCCGTTCTTCAATGGCTTTGATGACTATAGTAATACACACCATACGGCATGCTAAATGGAGAGGACAGAAATGGCATAATTCGGAACTCTGATCCTTGTTATAAAAAGGAGTTGATTACAGGCTACAATTTGGTAAAACTAGGTAAAAGATTGTTGGCAGGGAGCATAAATTACCAATTCACAAAAACAAAGAATATACAGCACACACAGAAAATATAAAAAAGGATTTTAAAAAATCAGCTGAAGCTGAGTTATTAGTTCTGTTTTAAATAGTTTCATCTTTCATTTTAAGAAAAAATTAAATAGTCTGTGCTTTTAACATCATCTTAGAACAGTTACGTAAATAACAATATGTTCCAAATGTATACTCACTCTGTGATAAGCTACATTTGTAAGTCCTCTATCTAGATCTGGAAGGCCTTTTAGAATGTCACCTAGTAGAGGAGTAACTCTGCAGTTAGGGTTGATCAACTCCTGCACGGCATCGTGCCGCCTCAGGAGTTCTGAAATATCACGGGAAGGTTGTGACAGCCATTGTTCCAATAATCTGTAATTTCCATAAAAATTAAAGGTTAAGGAGAATTTCAGTGTTCAACAAAATCAGCTACATCTATTTCTGTTAATATAATACAAACCAATTCTCCTTTTTTGTCTCAATAACAACCAATAACTACCTTTTTCTTCTTTACATGAAAATAAGGAGACTTTCAAAATATTCAGTGGAATTTCAGTACTGTATACCATATAGAAAGATGTTACAAAATGGAAATTTCTGGATGAAAAAATAAGCACAAAACTGAGGACATGCAATCTTTTCTCTGTGGATGAATAAGTTGTGCCACATAGCTGCACATAACAGGTCAGAAAATCACAGTACCTTTTGAGGTTTGTAATATAGATTTAAAACTGTCATTTGAACATTTCACTGTTTGCTGGTCGCTATCAGCTAATAGACAAATATTATGTTTAGGAGGATGGTCAAGTTCACCCCTACTTTGGCTGCATGACTTTAACTTGATGTGTTTATAGTGACTATAGTAATACACACCAGACGGCATGCTAAATGGAGAGGACAGAAATGGCATAATTCGGATCCTTGTTATAAAAAGGAGTTGATTACAGGCTACAATTTGGTAAAACTAGGTAAAAGATTGTTGGCAGGGAGCATAAATTACCAATTCACAAAAACAAAGAATATGCAGCACACACAGAAAATATAAAAAAGGATTAAAAAAATCAGCACCCCTGGCAGCTGGGCATGGAACTGCTGAGAAAGCTGTGATTCACTTGCTGAGAACACTGCACTGTACTGTAAACTACACTACACTGAAATTCGCATTAGCTTGTGGTGGCTGACATGTAGACTGCTACATCATCCCCCCAGGCAGAAGTAGAGTGTCGCCATCAAGGAATCCCACCGAGAAGTACACCTGTAGGCCAGAATGAGTCATCCACATTGGAGGAGCAACTGCATTGGGAGGCAGATGCTGCAATGGTGGCACTTGCAACATAGCATCTCCATCCGAGGTGGGCAGACGCCTCCATTGAGCCACTGTCATTGGTGTGGAAGATATATTCTAGTCAGACAATTATAGCCTTGCTGTTCACTATAATTTCATTTGTTTGTGTAAGTCTTTAGAAACTTTATATGGGCCAGAATATGGGGCTTGTAGTGGCAGTTAATGCCTTCCATGCAGAGAATAACATGTGTACAATGCTCGAGATACTGGTAAATGAAGGAAGGCAGTGTGTCATGCCACAAAGCTTCTGGAGGATGGATCCTGGAAACATACTCTCTCATGTGATGCAAAAAATCTGGCTTATCTTACGTGGCTGTCTCTATTACATCTGTGCTGACAAAATCACAAGGAAGGTGTCACCATAACCCAATTCTACCAATTATGAACTGATGTCATGCTTGAATGTTGTTCACAAGCTCAGTAGTACCACTGGTAGTGTTGATGACCAGGTATCTTCGTGGCATAATGGCACTGGCTTCAAACAATTATGCCAGCATTTGATCATCCCACTGCTTTCTGTGTGGTAGCAAGTGGTCTTATTGTGGGTATAAACACAAAATCAGCATTTGATCATCGTTTTGCTTGCCTTGTGGTAGCAAGTGGTCTTATTGTGAGTGTAACAACAAACCTTAGGCCTCTAAGCAAACCATTCTGATTCAAACTAACATCTGAGGTGATATGCAGCAGACATCCAAACCTCATCAACCATGTCAAAGTAAAGGCGAAAGCTTATGTCTCGACTGTGACATTATCAACCAGTACTGCTTCAGGCCAATGGGTATAATGGTCTGTCATCATTAATAAGTACCTCTCCCTGTTCAGTGGAGAAATCAGTCCAACAACATCCAATTGTACATGGGGAAAGTGACTGGTGGTATCTGGGAAGTCATCAGTTGCGGCTTGGACAAGGCAGTTAATCTTGCACCGTTGACACTTGAGACATGATCTGACTCATTCCCAATAGTCTTTCTGCTTGTCCAGGCAAACAAAATGCTGAGACACTAGATGAAAGGTTGGATGCACTCCTAGATGGCCCAACTCATGGATGTTGTTAAGAGCTTGCTTTCTGAATGTTGTTGGCAGGAAAGGATGAGATCGATCACAAAAGACATCACAGTACAGATGTGTATCTTCTCCTGGTATGTCCATGAACTGCAATGTCAGTGCTGATGTTAGGTTGTTGTCATTCTTCACACTGAACTCCTTGGCTTCCTGTTGCACTTGCGCAAGTGCAAAAAAATCTATTGGACTCGAGAAACTGCTGACCCATAGCAGACAGTCTGAAATGACATTATTAATTCCAGATACTTGTCTAATGTCTGTTGTGAACTGGGCCACAAATTCAAGATGATTAAATTTCCAGGGTGCACTGTTCCATCATGATGTAAATGTCAAGGGCTTGTGATCCACATAATTTGTAAAGACTTGCACTTCAACTTGTGGACGAAAATAGCTAACCGCCTGGTACATGGGCGGAAGCTCATGGCCACATGTACTCCATTTCCTTTGTGAAGGTGACATTTGTGCGAGTAACACATCAGTGGCTGCCAGTTATTATCCACCCACTGTTGGAGTGCCACACCAATGGTTGGTTGGCTTGCATCCACGACAGTAGTTAGTGGTGTAGCAAGCTTCAGGTGGGATAAAAGCACTGAGTCAGTCATGTTCTTCTTTACAGCCTTGGGCCTTGCTAGCTGTGGTATTGCTTCTACCTCCTCAGTCAGAGGAAACAAGCCCACAGCTGAGATCTTATGACCAAGGGCTGCCCAAAAACACACTTGGCTATTTTCAGTATGGCTACATATTGTTCTAGTCATCTGAACACCTAATGCACATGCTGAATATATTGTTCCACATCGGCAGAGAACACCAGGACATTGTCGAGGTATGCAAAGCATAACAGTATTCCTTGAAGAATGAAATCTATAAATCTCTGCCACGTTTGAGCTGCACTGCATATGCCAAATGTCATAAACATTCTCTCATATAAACCAAAAGATGTGATTATGGCAATAAAGTACAGTCTCGATAGTTCGAGGTGAACGAGACTGGAACCACCTCAAACTATAGAAAACTCGGAATATCAAAATTTAAATGGGAAAAAGAAGTATTATGATATTGTAAGTAATACAGGTCAAAATATGAACTTTATTAAAATAAAAGTATTTACACATGCATTTGCATTGGCAGAATAACAATAATTATTTATTTAGACAAGTAATAGTGAAGTGTCTTTTGTTTGGTGAAGCTGCGACGATTCCTCATGGAAATGTCACACCACAGTCTCAGAAGCAGTAGGTCAGTTGGTGTCACCTCAGACTGTTGTTCCACGTAGCATATGGTGGCCTCGAGAGCAGCATTGCCAGCAGTGTGACTCATCATTGGTGCAGCCTCTGCCTCGTCATCCTCGTCACTCTCACACTGCGATGGAATGTTAACCATGTCAATTATAGAAGAGTCTGTCACTTCCAACTGTTCATCTGAATTTAACCACTCGCCTACTTCCACCTCTTCTGCCTCTTCACACTCTGGCAATCTTCTGATTAAATTACACAATGGTTGATCGTCCTCATCTACTAAATCTTCAGTTTCTCTGTCGGGCATACTTTCCTGTGGAATTTTCCTCCATGACTTAGAAATTGTGTCTGACTTTCTTTCGCTCCAAGATTTGCTAATCCAGTACACGACGTCCTTCAAAGTCACTTTCTTCAAAGTTCCTACAATGCTTTCGTTGTCTTTGGAATGCAGGATTGACTGTAGCAATCACCATCGATACTTTTCTTTTTTTAGACATTCCAGAATGCTCTGATCCATGGGCTGAATGAGACAGGTAGCATTTGTTGGAAAGAACATGGCACAGATACAATTGCACTGCAGTTCTTCTGCACTTGGATGTGGGGACACATTATCCATGACCAAAATTGCTTTGCATGGCAGTCCCCTTTCTTTTTAAAAAATTCTTGCAATCAGGTACAAACGAGTTAAAAAAAACAGTTCTTGAAGATTTCCTGATTCATCCAGGCATTATTCTGATGTGTATAGACAACCAGAAGAGCTAAGATGGATACATTCTTGAATGCTCTTGGCTTGACAGACTTCCCAATCACAACTAGTTTTAGTTTGTGGTCTCCAGTTGCATTTGAAGCTGCCATAACTGTGAGCTGCTCTTTGCTTTTTTTTTGTGCCCAGGAGCATTTTTTATCTTCACAAGAAGCAAGTGCTCTCGCTGGTAACATTTTAAAATTTAGCCCAGTTTCATCACAGTTATATATTTGTTCAATAGACAAATTTTCGTCAATTACGATTTTTTTAAACTCTACGATAAATTTTGAAATGGCCTGAGTGTCACCGGAGAGTTTTTCTCCACATACGTCTAGTTGACGCACTCCACACCTCTTCTTCCACTTGTCGAGCCAGCCCACACTAGTGGCGAAATTGTCATCTCCTTCCTGCAGCTGGTTTCTGAAAAACAAAGCTTTTTCTTGCAAGATTGGGCCAGAAATCGGAGCACCCTTCTGTCTGTTGGGTAAACCACATGAACAATGCCCCTCTTGTTTTTTCGAAGTTTGACTTCTTTACAAGTATACTTCTTCAACTGAGAGATTCGTGTGAGCATTTCTGTGAAGAAAACTGTTCCAATTTAAGTCGGTTTCTTCGCCAGTCACCAGCAGTAACTTCACCGACACCATATTCGAGAGCAAGTTTTTTTATTGTTTCTCCTTTGTCAAGTCATCTTAGTGCTTCTAATTTTAGATGCAAAGGCACAAATTTCCTCTTTTTTGTTACAGCATTCATCTTTGTAAGGTGTACAACGGAACACACAGTCAACAAACAAAATGACACACAACACTGTACAGTACACATACTGGGAACTACAGCAGCGTATGAACTCCCCAGTTTTGATTGGTAGCAGCCAGCAGCAGTTGGGGTATTTCGTGCCATACTGACAACAGATGTTCGTGCAACAGGGCAGCAAGCTAATCATCGGTGTTGATTGCATTGTTGTTTACTTTGTCACTGAGTTGTACTCTCCCTATCTATCTTTTGCAATGATATTTTTGTTATTTATCTATTTATCATGTCAGTAAAAAAAAGAAAGTAGATTGTTGCAACTTTTTTTTTTTTTTTGAGACTCTACTGTAGTGGGTATGTCTTCCATGGCTATCAGTTTCTGAATATATGCCTTCACCCAGTCCAGGACAGTGAATACAGTCACACCAGTAGAGCATAATTATAATCGCGTACAAGTGGTACAGGTTATCTCTCAGGCACCGTTCACAAGTTAAGTGCATGACAGTCAATTCCTGGGCAATAGGCTCCACTTTTATTTGGCAGCAAACATAATGCTGAGGACCACAGGCTTTTAGACAGGCACATCATGTCTTCACATATCACAGAATCAAATTTGGCTTTCATTACTGCTGCGCAGTCTGGAGTCAAATGTCTTGGCTGACATTCCACAGGGGCTCCACTGTTGTCTTTATGTGGAGCACTGTGCCATGGGGTATGCACTTAGGAGCACCAGAGAAACTGGTCAAAGTCAGGTAGCTGCTCAACAACTCTACTTACTCCCCCCCAGAAGCATGAAACAACTTGGTGCTGTGAACTGTTGTGCTGCAGTAGAAACTGGTGACCACTAAGCCAGTAACACCAAGTGAGCATTCACAACGTCTGGAAGTAGTCGACAGTGCTGTGCCAGGAGGCCTGCTCCAACAATCACCTCAGTAACCACCGCAATAATGAAGTCCCACGTGTACGGGTGGCACAGTCCAAAGTTGGGCTCCGTTAGCTGAGCACTGTACATCATGACTGAAGAGTTGTTAACAGCAGGCAGACAGAAGGCATTTGATGGTCAGCAACAATGCACGGATGTCGGAGTCAGGATGTTCATATCTGATCCAGTATCTATTAAGAATTTCATGCCAGGATCTCTGTCCGTTACAAATAGGCACTTGGCGTATGTCTAGCAATTGGTTCTGCCTTCTACCAGCTACCACTTGCATTTGGGTGAGAGCATGTGATGAAAACTTCTTTGCATGATCACCAAACTGGCAGCAGCACCAGCACATCTGTGCATCACTTTGTGGATCTGTGGCATCAATAGAAGTTCTACACTTTTAACATTTCCATTGCTGACAACAGTGCACTGACCTGGGTGCACAACAGTTCAACACAGTTTGCTGCGAGTGGGTCATGGTCAGCCCCTGCTATTGTTGTTGCAGTGGTTGCACTGTTGTCCCATACTGTGACTGCACTGAGCTGTGCGGACGCAACTGCTTCTTGCATTCAATCGGCCAGCTGTGCCATGGCGTCCAACAGCATGCCAATCTGTGGGACAATTATGGCATTTATCTGTGGCAGCAAATGACTGCTCAACAGCATGCACAACAAGTTATCTAGTACAGTGACTGTGTCAATCTTACTGCACAGGTGCCTCTGGTAATGTGATAGCTTTCTGTTGCCCATCTCCTCTTGAGTAAGAACTTGCTGTACTCAATCCACTTGTAAAGTGGCCACTTGTGATATCAATCGTGACTTGAACTTGGTGTACGAGTCGAGTTCCGGTGGCGCAATAATTATGTCTTGCACCTCAGCGGCAAATAATTGGTTGAGTTGGCTTACTATAAGTGTGTACTTAGTTACGTCATCTATTATTCTTGCACAGCCAAAGTTTCCTTTACTTTTATTTGCACAAACCAAAGGATGGGATTACCTGCCCAGAAAGATGACAGATGGACTGCTATTCTCAACACTATTGGTTCTTTGATCATCATGCGATTCAACTGAGATTCTGCTGATCATGTTAAGTTAGTTCAGTATAAATTACACGGCTGTTCCACAAAGAGATTAACACTGTTTGAGCTTTGATAATTGAGGAGGTAGTAATGATAACCTGATCTAGTTGTGATTATTTGGTACTCCTGTGACTTGTGTTGTAGTGCCTCAAGAATTTCGGTGAAAATTCTAGAAACACTTGGCCTTCAACTGTATCGAACACCCAATATTTTAGGTACGAGTGTGGGAGAGTGAGAATGTTTCTACCGATGCACCTGTTTCTATTTGCAGGTTGGAAGTCCGTTATTTGAAGACACTAAGAGGGGCGAGTCACTGGCGATGACAAGTGTTTGCTGCCAGCGCCACAGAAGATAAGATGAAAACACAAGGAATAATTCTGTAGTATTCTTTGATGTGTCAGTATCTGTGCTGATTGCAAAAACGACTAATGCACAATTGAATATGCACATTCATGTACTGGACTCGCTTGAGACTAGAGACCTTTTTTTTTTTCACATCTTAGTTCTGCATGAGGCAGGACGCATGTGATGTCCATAAATTACTGGATTATTACTATGATATTGATTTGTACTTGAGGACAATACTATGGAAATGGAAGAGGATGTAGATGAAGATGAAATGGGAGATATGATACTGTGTGAAGAGTTTGACAGAGCACTGAAAGACCTGAGTCGAAACAAGGCCCCGGGAGTAGACAACACTCCATTAGAAATACTGACGGCCTTGGGAGAGCCAGTCCTGACAAAACTCAACCATCTGGTGAGCAAGATGTATGAGACAGGCGAAATACCCTCAGACTTCAAGAAGAATATAATAATTCCGATCCCAAAGAAAGCGGGTGCTGACAGATGTGAAAATTACCGAACAATCAGTTTAATAAGTCACAGATGCAAAATACTAACGCATATTCTCTACAGACGAATGGAAAAACTGGTAGAAGCTGACCTCCGGGAAGATCAGTTTGGATTCCGTAGGAACATGTAAGGCAATACTGACCCTACAACTTATCTTAGAAGCTAGATTAAGGAAAGGCAAACCTACATTTCTAGCATTTGTAGACTTAGAGAAAGCCTTTGACAATGTTGACCGGAATACTCTCTTTCAAATTCTGAAGGTGGCAGCGGTAAAATACAGGGAGCGAAAGGCTATTTACAATTTGTACAGAAACCAGATGGCAGTTATAAGAGTCGAGGGGCACGAAAGGGAAGCAGTGGTTGGGAAGGGAGTGAGACACGGTTGTAGCCTATCCCCGATGTTATTCAATCTGTATATTGAGCAAGCAGTGAAGGAAACAAAAGAAAAATTCAGAGTAGGTATTAAAATCCATGGAGAAGAAATAAAAACTTTGAGATTCGCCGATGACATTGTAATTCTGTCAGAGACAGCAAAGGACCTGGAAGAGCAGCTGAACGGAATGGACAGTGTCTTTAAAGGCGGATATAAGATGAACATCAAAAAAAGCAAAACAAGGATAATGGAATGCAGTTGAATTAAATCAGGTGATGCTGAGGGAACTAGATTAGGAAATCAGCAGTAGTTAAGTTTTGCTATTTGGGGAGCAAAATAACTGATTATGGTCAAAGTAGAGAGAATATCAAATGTAGACTGGCAATGGCAAGGAAAGCGTTTCTGAAGAAGAGAAATTTGTTAACATCGAGTATTGATTTAAGTGTCAGGAAGTCATTTCTGAAAGTATTTGTATGGAGCGTAGCCATGTATGGAAGTGAAACATGGATGATAACTAGTTTGGACAAGAAGAGAATAGAAGCTTTCGAAATGTGGTGCTACAGAAGAATGCTGAAGATTAGATGGGTAGATCACATAACTAATGAGGAAGTATTGAATAGGATTGGGGAGAAGAGAAATTTGTGGCACAACTTAACTAGAAGAAGGGATAGGTTGGCAGGACATGCTCTGAGGCATCAAAGGATCACCAATTTAGTATTGGAGGGCAGCATGTAGGGTAAAAATCGTAGAGGAAGACCAAGAGATGAATACGCTAAACAGATTCAGAAGGATGTAGGTTGCAGTAGGTACTGGGAGATGAAGAAGCTTGCACAGGATAGAGTAGCATGGAGAGCTGCAACAAACCAGTCTCAGGACTGAAGACCACCACCACAACAACAACAACAACAACAACACTGAACTTGTGTATTATCAAGTCTGATGTTTAAAGACACCAGTTGGCTTGTCAGAGTTTACTGACTTATATGGAAAATAGTAAATGTTGCTTTGTGTTGAGAGATGAAAATATACCAAGAATGAAATGAAAGTGTTCCACGAACACACAAATTATTTCAAGAATAGAGAAGTAGCTTAATAAATTCCTGTAATCCACTATAGTCTTTGGAGAAGAAGCTTTTGGGAGATCGATGTAGCTGATTACCCAGAGAAGAGAACTGGCTGCACACAAGAGTAAGTCAACTGCGAGAGACGTTTGAGTATTGCACCTCAATACCACACTGTCTCGTGTAATCCGAAAAACATCAGAGTGTGTGTAGCCATTCATTTGTTTTTGTTTTGTTTAATTTTCAGTTGCCAGTAACCACATGTAAATAACAAGACGGCTGGAAACTTGCCCTAAAACAAAGAAAGTGGATTTTAAAGTGTTATTGTAAATTTGAAAACATGAAAGGCTCAGTTAAATGCTAGATTAGATGACCAAAGTGCTATGCTGGATGACTAGAAGGCTGATTCAACCACTCTAAGTGAAAAATTAGATGCTCAAAGTGAAACCTTGAACAGTCAAGCAGCAAATATAGTTTTATTAAAGACTGAATTTCACTCTTTAAATAATAAGGTAGAATATCTGAAGTTAGATTTAAAGAGTGAACTCACTAGTTCTTTGAATACCCATGTTAATCAACTATTCACCGAATTTAACAAGAGACAGGAGGAGGAACTTCATGATTTAACTAAAAAATTAGAATTTGACATTGAAGATAAATATAATAATGTAGAATCTGAATTTAGTGAAAATTTAAAATTTTGTGAAAACGTACGTAATGTTAAATTTAATTCCATAGGACAGGAAGTGACTACTTTGAAAGAGAGGACAGAACGACCTAAGGAAGTAATGTCGATTATTCCATATCCCAGGTGTTACTACACGCATTCTTTGTTCGCGAGTAGATAATATAGGACGAAGTTTTAAAGGAAAAATGGCCAACTTTGACATTAGAAATTTAAGTAGTTTGGCGAAACCATTTGAACTTATTAAAGATTGAGAAGTTACAGAGAGTATAATCTCCAGAAACATTTTCGACGGTTGCTTTTTCCAAACCTAATTATACTAACAAGGTTATGGATGATTTGTGCGAAGAATTCAAACTTGTCCATGACAAAGTAGAAAATAGAATAACTTTACCTAATAATGTGTTTCATAGTAAAGTGGTGATTGTTTTGTCGTGGGGAGACTTTTACATAAAATTTAATGAGAAGTACTGGTTTGTACTTGCTCAAGTGAGGTTAATATCAGATCCATGGGATACAGGCTGAGTCACATCTGTCTCCCAGGGAAAATTAACATTCTGTGTTAACGGGCAAAGTGATGACCATCAGATACCTGGTTGTTTTCGGTGTTGATTCTGTACTATTTTTTGTGCACTGAATGCCCTTCAAATCTTAAATTATTCTGTAATCTATTCTTGAATTCTTATACTATCCTATTATCCAGCTTTAGAGAGAGACATATAAGTTGATCAGTTTTCTCTTGCTTCTACATCCTTGTCTTTACTTGGCTGTAAAGCAATGGCTACTGCAAGCCATTGATATCAAGGCCATACTGCTTCTTGTAGCAATAGCAATACTTTATTATATCACTATTCATGGTGTCAGATCGGTTACGTGGGCTTCTGTTCCACATTATGTTATCAACTTGATAAATTTTATTGTTATATCAAGTCAGGACTGAAGCACTTATTACTGATTTCATAATATGCTCCTTAGAAGCAGTTGAATTCCGATTGGATATATCTGCAATTACATCCAGAACAGTCTGTGTTATCAGTACTTGTTAGAGCCCGATAAGTATTTATGTCACCTTCACACTACACTCTAGTCAGTGGTGGTCTCGAATCTCAGCATCCTCTTGAAGAGGAATCAAGTAATATTAGATTAATAGAATATGGAATTTTATATGAATCATTACATAATTGTGATAACAGGATATATAATTTTTACCCTTTGTGAGATATAATGTAAATGGGAGGGTTTGTATCACTTTTGGAAGGGGTGGGTAGTGTAAGTACAAGCATGACCAACACTAATCACACACTCCACCTTTCAGACATCCCTCGCAGACAAGTGTAACTGATTCTTCACCATTTGCCATTCCATAGGTGTTGATAAGATTTTTCTTTGGGGGCTTCAAAGGTGAAGGTGAGAATGTCTGTTCTGTAGGAGACATTTAACATCATACCTCCTCTGGCTTTTCACTCAAGTACTGGCGAAGTAGGGATCCTGCGGAAGGGGGGTAGAAAGGGTTTTCCTGTCTTTGGGGCAATCTTCTTTCCCTTCTGTGATCTTAGCAACCACTTCTACTTTTTCCTTTCTTACTTCTCATCTGAGTACCAGTCTATCTTTCTCTTTCCATATGCATATACTTCTATCACTGAAGTCCTTCTTGTCTTCCATGGGTTCCAATAACCTTCAACTTGTTTCGTATAAGTAGGCTGAAGAATCAGGATACACAAACACAAATCCACATACACACAAAGATATACTTAAACACAAACAGGAGAATTATGAATTAGAAACCTGAAGTGATGTCAGAACTGCCAAGGGATGTAAGGGAATAAAGATATATGTACATCTGAATAGATGCACATATTACATTGTTGATATGTGACAGTTCTGCATCACAATTTTTTTTTTGTCGCTCTCAAATATGTATTTACATGCATATAAAGACAGTAGAATAAACAATCAACACACGTGCTGTGCTAGTCCTTTGAGAAAAGGGACAGTATCTACTAGGAGTTGGTAAATACAGGCAGACATAGCATCTACTATGTGTGGGCATGATATCTGTCTATATAGTAGGAGTGAGGAGTGAAAGAAGACTCTAGGGTGTTAGGGGGGTATTGGAAAGTGGAGTTCAGGTATAAAGTAGAGTCGTAATGTCACCAGAGAATATTTAAGAGTAGTATTCATAAAGATGTATGCTAGGGCGATGAACCAGGAGGCCTACTTAAGAAGGATATGGAGGGCGTACTCGACATTTATTGGATGAGAAAAAGGCAGATAGGCAGACCCATGAAAGGCTGACCTATAATACACAGACAGGGACACCAAGAAGGGGATTGACCTGTACCATAGGAGAATAAGAATAAGGAAGGGGCATACCTAGCAAAACGGAAGGAGAAAGGGTACTCCTAGGATCAGCCCATGAGAGATATAGGTACTGTTCCTAAAGGGGAAAAGGGCCGCATCATGACACAAGTCACACATTTAAAGGGATGAGTCTGGTAGATTTGAAATCTATGCAGCACTAGCATTTTTACATTTTAGATTTACAAGTGTCAGAAGAAGGGAACACTTTTATTCTACCCAGAGTTCCTCAAGATTACGAGAAGTAATGAATAAGTACATCCTTAGGAAAAGTAATATGGGAAACAAGAACAAAGCAGCAGAGCATTCACAAGTTACGTACACCTGCAATTTATGATTGGAAGAGGAATAGCAAACAAAAATTTGGTACTCTCGAATTTTTGGAGATTGAAAAGAGATAACTCCAACATGGATTGAAAGGTTCAAGTTTTATAATTGTGATAAAATACGCACAGTTATTAGTAGAAAGAGATGTACTGTTAAAAGATAAAGAATTATGTTGTGGGATATTATTGTACATAATGAATATGTATAAAATATCACGTGTCTGAACTAAGGGGAGGGATATGTAGTACCTCGAGAATTTCGGTGTAAACTCTAGAAACACCTGGCCTTCAACTGTCTCGAACACCCGATATTTTAGGTACGAGTGCAGGAGAGTGAGAATGTTTCTACCACTCCACCTGTTTCTATGTGCAAGTCGAAAGTTCGTTATTAGAAGAGTGTAAGAGGGGCGAGTTACTGACAGCAACAAGTGTTTGCCGCCAGCGCCACAGAAGATATGATGAAAACACAAGGAATAATTATGTAGTATTCTTTGATGTGTTAGTGTCTGTGTTGATTGCAAAAAAGACTAATAAACAACTGAATATAGATTTCTATGCACATTCATATATTGGACTCACTTGAGACTAGAGACTCCCCCCCCCCCCCTCCCCCGCCCACGTCTTAGCTCTGCATGAGGCAGGACACATGTGATGTCCATAAATTATTGGATTGTTACTATGATATTGAACTTGTGTTTTATCAAGTCTGAAGTTTAAAGTCACCAGCTGGCTTGTCAGAGTTCACTTACTTATATGAAAAAAAGCAAATGTTGTTTTATGTTGAGAGATGAAAACATACCAAGGACAATCTGAAAGTGTTCCACAAGTACACAAATTATTTCAAGAATAGAGAAGTAGCTTAATAAACTCCTGTAATCCACTATTGTCTTTGGAGAAGAAGCTTTTATGAGATCGACGTAGCTGATTACCCAGAGAAGAGAATCGGCTGCACACAATAAGTAAGTCAACTGCGAGAGACGTTTGAGTATTGCACCTCAATACCACACTGTCTCGTGTAATCTGAAAAACATTAGAGTGTGTGTAGCCATTCATTTGTTTTTGTTTTGTTTAATTTCCAGTTGCCAGTAACTACATGTAAATAACAAGATGGCCGGAAACTTGCCCTAAAACAAAGAAAGTGGATTTTTAAGTGTTATTGTAAATTTGAAAACACGAAAGAAGTGCACAGATAATTGTGGGCAGAGTTTGATACTGCACCAATGTCATGTATAACAATAACAAAACTATGCAAGAAATTTAAGAAGGAAGAAAATGTGCATGATCTGAAGAAGGAATGGTGTGGCAGGAAGAAATCAGTTGCACATGAAAGAGGGTCGGACACAGTGGCAAAACCTTTCAAAAATTCCCCGAAGAAGTCCATATGGCAAGTTGTGCATGAAGCAGGCATAAGCAAATCAAGTGTTCAGCACATTTTAAAGCAAAAAAAAAATTGAAACCCTATATTTCCAGGTTGTTTCCTAAGATAAATGATGACTAACCAAATAGGCACCTCAAACTTCATGAATGAATTTGTGTTAATGAACAGCTGACTGATGTCATTGTTCAGGCTGGCGAGGCAACATTTAATTTAAATGGAAAAATCAACTGCCATAACTGCATGTACTGGGCAAGAGACAATCCCCGTATTATGAAATACCAAGCTTTTAATCATCCTGGGTTATTAGTTGGTGAGGTATGTCTGTCAGAGGACTTGTAGGGCCATTCTTTTTGAAGGAACAATGACAGATGTTAAGTACATTACCATGCTGCACAAACAAATTATACCAGATGTTCATGACCTGTACCAAGATGAAGATGGTTTTTCTCAACAAGATAGTGCACAGCCTCAACACCATTCCCGCATGAAACATTTGTTGAGAGATGGACAGGCTAACACAGAAAAGTTACCACCCAGATCTCCCAATGTAATTCTGTTAGACCTCTTTCTGTGGGCGACTGTGAAGGACACCATCCACATCACATAGCCACATGTGATGGATGACTTGAGAGAGGCAAGTGGACTGCCTGTGAGTCCATTTCAATTGCAATCCTAACACATGTGTGTCGATCTGTTCCACAGCATTGCAAACACTATGTCCCTGCCGACAGAGGGCGTTTTAAACATTTTCAACAGTAATAATAATAATAACAATAATATGGTGAGCCAAAAATCATTAATAGGTTATAACTGTGAATAACTGTTTTATTTATCTTTCACAGACTTTTTTAAAGGCCAAGAATGCGAGATCGCTTACACTTGTGTGCAGAATATCTAAAATTAAATGAAAGAAGAAAAGAATAAATAAAAAAATTATTCACATTTATAACCCCTTCATGACTTTTGGCCTAGCCTACACACACACACACACACACACACACACACACACACACACACACACACACACTTAATAGTTTAGTAATTGAATAAATGTGATAAGTATGTAAAGTCAGGTTTTAGTTGTATTTTTGTTAATGTTTTGGCATAGTAAACAGAGATAGTCTAGTTCAGTTTTTTATTTGCAGCATTATGAAGTAGTGCTTATACGTTCACTTATTTAGTTCAGGTTTCTGGAGATTAGTGTACAATTTGATTGAACAAATTTGAAGAAGTAGTTTATTTACATTAAATTTTTGTAAACCCATATTTCCATTCCTCAGTAATTTGATTAACTGATTCTTATCAAATCATTATTTTCCATAAGTGAAAAGTGCCTGAATTCCTGGAGGATTGTTAGATCTGGGATAAGGCGTGATGGAATCTGTAGTTTCTTTTCCCATTGGGACGACAGTACTGGTGTGGATACAGAGAAAGTACCTGAGGCTCTTCAGTGATTATACAGGATGTGCAATAGAGATAGGAAGACAGTGGTACTAGAGAGGCAAGTAGATGTTCTTTACACTGAATTAGATATGGCTAGGAATTGTCCAACATGCTAAAGCGAGGGAAGGGTAATAAGTGATAGGAAGTGACAACATGTAACAGAAAAAAGGGCTAGGGCTTCTGACAGCTTTGTGGTAAATGTAAAATGTATCTGTTCTGATCTGACATGATCTACTTCATTTGAAATCTTCTGCACAGAGAGAATTTGGAGTTGGAATTGCTCCTTATGCCAGCTGCAGGGCCCCCCATTAGTGTGGTTCCTGTTGATTCTGTAAGTACATAGTATTATACTACACATACCTTTCAGCTCTACTGGAAAAGGAAGAGTAAACTGGCTGGGTCAACAGCAAGAACCCTGAGTGGGTAGAGGAGGACATGCTGCTATGCGTGGTAAAATACAAGTGGTTACAAATGTCAAAAAAGTATCTTTTTTAAGGTAGGGAGGACTGAAAGAAACCAAGTTTTCAGAGAGGTTAGGGTTTTAAAAAACCTTACAGTTTAAGAAAGAAAATAAATAGGATTATTCTAGCGTAACAACTGTCAGCTGAAAATTTTTGGCAATCACCATAAATTTTATTTCAACTAATAATATTTTGGTAGTGTAAAATGTTAGCTATCATTATTGCATCATTGCAATGCAAAAATTGCAAAGATTGAGAAGTACAGTTAATGAATTATTTACTATCATTGATGACTTAAGAGTCGTAACACTCAGTTGACATGATCTGCTTCTCTGCACATCATGTAATCACTGGTACAGATATGTTAAGTGTTACATGAATTATTTATTTCTTCTTCTTCTTCTTTCGATTTCGGCCATCTTTGGACCACGTTCAACAATTCACTTGCCCGGCTTTTTGATCTTTTTTTCTCTCTTCCCAATACTTCCTCATCATTTTCGAGTGGTTCCTCCTCCGCTCTTCCGACCATTTCCTGTTATTATTCTTTAGTTTCGTTTCTTCTGGAAAACACTTAATTTCGTTCACTATTTGTCTAAACTTTTCCCTGTCCCTGATTGACTCACGGGTGACATTAAAATAGTCCAAATCCTTTTTCACCATCTGTATCCATTTATTGTTGGTTTTTTCGTTCCTGTTACTATGTTCAAACACTTTTCTTGTTAGTCTGTTTCCATCCATCCTCGACAGGTGACCATAAAACGTTAGTCTGCGTTTACGCATTGCCTCACTCACTTTCTCAATAGTTTTGTATATTTCCTTATTACTCTTTAGCTTGTACTCTTCTCCAATCTTTCTTGGTCCTAATATTTTTCTCAAAATTTTCCTTTCTTTCTTTTCCATGTTTTCTATTTCCCCCTTTTTGTTAAGAGTTAGGCACTCCGATGCATACAGGCATTCTGGTCTAATGACAGTTTTATAATGTCTTAATTTAGCTTGAATCGAAATGTTTTTTTTGTTATATATGTCTTTGGTTTTTTGAAAAGCAAATTCCATTTTCCTTGCTCTCGCCTGGTTTGCACTCTTGTCTAAACCATTCACTTGAATTATTTCACCTAAATACTTAAATTTTTCTACTCTCTTAATATTGCCGTATTTAGTAATAAGATTTTTCTTGTTATTTCTATGATTAGACATATACACGGTTTTTTCAAATGAAATCTGCAGTCCAGCTCTGGCCGAAACTTCTTGTAGTTTCTCCAGGTAGTTCTGAGCTATTTCTTCTTGTAGCTCACTCTCATCAACCCTTGCTCCCCCACCATTTTTTCCTCCCCTTGTCCACAGTTGTCTTATTTATTTATTTATTACTTATTTACTCAGTCTGACCAGATTAAGGCCTTAAGGTCAACTCTTACTTCTGACCAGGAGCAACACATACAAAAAAATATTACATAACAATCACAAAAATTATAATTTGCATTACTGATAAAAATAAAAATTGGTAATAATAATCATCTTGTGGTGTTGCAGTTCTTCTTGTTATGTCTGTGCTTGCTACAGAATGGAAGAGGAATTCCGCCTTATGCAAGACACCTTTGTGTGTCTTGCAAAAGGCGGAATTTCTTTTCCCATTGGCAATAATACTAATAATAATAATAATAATAATAATAACACTGATAAAAATTATAAAATAATGGAGGAATTAAGAATAATATTAATTAGTTATTACAAAACCCTCAATAATATTCATTATTTAAAAAAAATTTCAACAATAAAAACAGCAATAGTACTAATAATAATAATAATGGAGGCATTAAGAATGATAAGTTATTGATTAGTTTAGCACTCCTGAAGCCTTGTCTGGTATTAAAAGAACTGGAAGATTAAATGAAAGAGGCGAGGACTGAAATGAAAGTGACAATGGTTGCTGGGAAAGAAATAATTCCAAAAGACAACTGTGGACAAGGGGAGGAAAAAATGGTGGGGGAGCAAGGGTTGACGAGAGTGAGCTACAAGAAGAGATAGTTACTGTGAAAAAAGGTGGGGCCATTAGCTACATTTTCTAGTTTGAAACAATTTTATTTTCCATAATATTTTGAGGAAATTGTTCCAAAGTCAGGCTCTTTACAAAGAAAATGATTTAGAGGACATGTAAGTGTTGTGTAGTGGTACAATGAGGATTTTACTTTTTTAGACGAATATTTCTATTGTGTTGTTCAGACAGTAATGTAAGGGTTGAAAATAAATATGAAGGAGTGTAACGATTGAGAAGACGATACAGCAAACACATGGTACGATAATCTCTACGCTTACAGGCAAGTAGGCATGATAATTGTTCACAGGCAGGAGTGATATGGCCGAAATAGCATACATCACAAATGTATCACACACAAGCATTCATCACTAGTTCCAGCTGACATAAGCTCAAATACAAATGTCCTTGGAGAGTATTAGTGACTCTACAAGTTTCTTTTTAAGCTGCAGTGAATGAAGTGATGCTGACAACATCTCACAGACTGCAGTTGTGTGTTCAGTCTGGTCAACATGATGGTCCAGTATTGTTCACCAGTTCTTCGCAGAAGAAGAAAAGGTGATTTCTATGCTGTTTAGGATTAAGGGTGGAGGAGTAATAAGTCTTTTGTGAGTGACTACGATTGCTTGCATTTTAGATTGGTTAAGTTTCTAACCTATGTGATGCATTCATTCTGATAAAGCAAATAGGTCACACTTACGTTCTGAGTGGGTGTGAGCAGATTTGCTGGGATTGCACTTGGGTATAACTGAAGGTCATCAGGGCATAAATGATATTTGCACTGGGAGATAAAAATCAACACATCATTAACATATAATGATAAATGTAGTAGCCCAATGCTGCTTCTTGTGACACATTCTTAACATTCTTCCACTGTGACTTCTTCGTTCCAATAAGTGTACACTGTTGGGAAGATGTGAGATATGAGTGGAACCATTGCACAGCAATTGAAGAAAAGTTTTGATTTTTGAGTTCAGCAAGTAGAATATCAAAATCAACATACGTTGAAAGCTTTACTGAAATCCAAAAATCACATAATAGTCACTTCTTATTTGTCCATAGCTTGTTTCAGTTCACCAGTCACATTTATAAGAGCAATCATCATGCTGGGATTTTTTTGGAAGCTAGATTGGTATTCATCCAGAAGATCATTTGAGGTTATGTAATTGGTAAGTTGATCATGAACCATGTATTCTAAAGCCTTAGCTAATGCTTATAGAATACAAATGGGCCTTTAGTCAGAAGGTTCTTTGGCAGATCGCTTTGTGGGTAGAGGTTTAATGAGTCCCTTTTTCCAGGCGATTCGGAAGAAGCTGGAAGACAGAAAAATATACGTTGTTATTGGCAATAATGGAACAATGAGGAAACTGATCATATGTATTTTAATACTGTCACATCCTGCAGCTGCAGAACAATTTCACGCAATTCACTTCCTGACTGTGTTAAGCCTTACTGAGCACCAAAAAAAAATTTTTCATCTGTACTGACCACAGACACTTCAAGGGTTCAATGGTTTGCATCCTCATGCTGTGGTCAAGTACAGATGTAGGTGTGGCAAAATACTCATTTACATTCTCAACAGAAATGAGAGGTTCAGCTGCAGATTGAGGTTTGCCTATTCCTAGCCCATGCAGTTTTTTCCATAAGATGGAAGACCTGTGAAAGTCCTCAGTTAACGAGTGGGCATTGCACAGTTTTGCTAAATCAGTTGCACAGTCACTTGTAGTCAAGATGATTCTCAGAGATTGGGTGCCATTTATATTTCCTGTGTGCTGCATCTCTAATACTCATAAAATGTTTGAGTTAATCAGTAAGCCACAGAGCAGGTTTCCTCCTGGCTCTTACAGTTTTTATCGGAGCATGTTTATTACACGAATTACTAAATTAGAAATCAGATACATCATAATTTATGTCAAAGTTATTTTCTGTCATTTCCTGCCAAGAGATGTCATAAGCATCGGCTGTAACCTCAGACATATTCAAGTGCTTAAAGTCACTTAAAGTGGCCACTTACAGTTTGTTCTTTGGACATTTTAATGAATAATTCATTAATATTATGCCATGAGCATGAAAGCCAGGTGTAGAAATTTGAGCAGAGTGTATGATTCTGTTCAGGTCAGCATCTCACTTCTGTAAGACAGAAATTGGCGAAAGAGGAATTTTCAAATTCTTAAGGAATTGTCATTCATTTAAGAACAACAGATATTAATAAATTTTCCTACGAAGTATGTACAGTAGAATTAGAATTTCATAACAAATTCTTTATAATAATAAATGTATACCGAGTAATTGTGGGATATTTTCTTCTGTTTATAAATCACCTTGAAGCCATGTTGGCCTATTTATCAGTAAAAAAACAAATCAAGAGTGATTGCTGGCCATTATAAAACAGAGTCTGTTAAAAACTCTTCCATTAAGAATTTACATTGGGGGTAACACTGCCATACTACAGAAGTTGTTGATGTCAGTACAATTGCTTGGAGCTGGGGGAAAAACACACACACACACACACACACACACACACACACACACACACACACACACAAAGAAGCTGGCCACTAAATTTAATGGCTGTTATTGTTACAAGAATCAAAGCATTGCTCCTTTATCTGTTTGAATCTCTATGTGAGATTATTCAAGAGAGTTAATATTGAGAAATTACTTGCAACCTGTGATGTATTATATTCTGGAGTTGTATGTTGATATTTCTACAGTTACATGACTACTCTGCAAGTGACACTTAAGTGCCTGGCAGAGGGTTCATCAAATGACTTTCACACTATTTTACTACTGCTCTACTCTCCAACGGTATGCAGGAAAAATTGACACTTCAATCTATCTGCATATGCTATGATTTTGCTCATTTTGTTATGATGATCATTTCTCCCTATGTAGGTGGGTGTCAACAGAATATTTCCACATTTTGCACAGAAAGTTGGTTATTGAAATTTTGTGAAAAGATCTCCCCACAATGAAAAAGCCTTTGTGTTTGATTGCCACCCCAACTCATGTTTCATACTCATAATACTCTCTCCCATATTTCACAACATTACAAACTAAGCTACCCTTCTTTGAACTTTTTTTATGTTCTCTGTCACCCAACCTGATGTGGCTCCCACACCACGTACCTGTGCTCTAGAAGAGGCTGAACGTGTGTGGTGTTGGAGTTGATCTGTTGAATTTTCCACGTGCACTGCCAATAAATTGCAGCTTGGTTCATCTTCCCCACAACATTATCTTTGTGATTTTTCCAGTTTAACTTGATCATAATTGTAATCCCTATGTATTTAGTTAATTGACAAGCTTTAGATTTGTGTAATTTACCATATAACTGAAATATCATGGCTCCTTTTAATACTCATGTTGGTGACATCACATTATAGAGTTGATGACCTTACAAGCATCATCCGCAAACAGTATAAGTGGCCTGTTCAGATTGTCTCTTAAATTGTTTACGTAGATCAGCAGCAGCAGAGGGACTATAACATTTCCTTGGGGAACATCAGATATTACCTCCGTTTTATTCGATGACTTTCTGTCAATTATGATGAACTGTGACCTTTCTGACAAGAAATCATGAATCCAGTCACACAACTAAGATGATACCAAAAGGCACACAACTTGATTAGAAGCTGCTTGTGAGGAATGGTGTCAAAAGCCTTCTGGAAATATAGAAATATGGACTCAGTCTGAGACCACCTATTGATAGCATTAACTAATTCATGTGGACAAAGAGCTAGCTGTGTTTTGCAAGAATGATATTTTCTGAATCCAGGTTGGTGATGTGTCTACAGATTGTTTTCTTTGAGGTAATTCACTACATTCCAACACAGTATATGTCACAAAGTCCTACTGTTCATTGACGTCAGCAATATGAGGTCTGTAATTCAGCAGATTCTACATCAACATGTACATCAATACGATTACTCTGCAGTTCACAATTAAATGCCTCGCAAAGGGTTCATTGGATCAACTTCAAACTATTCCTCTACTGTTCCATTTTTGAACAGCACATGGGGAAAATGACACTTAAATCTTTCCATGCAAGTTCTGATTTCTCTTATTTTGTTATAAAAATCACTCTTGTTCCAAGTTCACTGAATATGTGCAGACTTGTCCACCACTGGATATCATTATCACCAGAGACATGAAGAAATTTGCAAAATTTTTTCAATTGTCACTAATGAACAGGAGAGCCAAATTTACATGCAATTTCTTTTCTGAACAAAAGGGGTTTTGTTAAATAAGTTCACATTTATACCTACATTTTTTCCTTAAATATTATGTTCAGATGCAATGAAGATGAATGTAACAGCAGCAGCGGCGACAGTATTTTCTTAGATTTAAAGAGTCGAAATACTAGGCATTTTTGATAGGCCACTTTGCAACATCATTCAAGTAAAATTCATTTGCATAAAGTCGTTTTCTTAAAGTTTCAAGGATACACTTTCTTTATTCAAATAACAAGTATTAACTTTAATAGGATCTTGAAAATATTAAAGTAATGAAAGGAAATTGATAAATAGTTGTCAGTCCCATTCTGGTTCTCAAATGCAAGTGTTAACTGTACAAAAAACTAACATGAATGACTGCTCTAAGTTGAATGAACAGATTTAACTTTAAAAATTCATTCCTTTAGAATGTACATCTGTATAAAGTAAACAGAAGCATTACACTTCCAGAGGAATTTCTCAAAGTGAGTTTAGTCACAGTTTCTGTTCCAGTGGTGGATGCAGTCATTATGTTTAGTGGAAAACCAAAATCAAAGTGAGCAGTGAAGCATGTCAAATACTTTCTTGCTAAATATGATGACTCACTGGTTTGTGTACAAAATGCTTCATAGGAAATTCAGCAACTAATTTAAATTTAAGTTACCTAAACACACTGTCAGGATTAGTTACAGAGTGCATTGTAGTTAAGTGTGGTGTTCAAGGGAATTATTATGGTTGTTTCTCATCGCAGTCACACTTTTAGATGCTACGTCAGACAGATGAAAGCTAACTCTCAAAGAAATTAACTTATAGACTACATATGGGCATAGAAAAATGGGTGAAAGGGTCACTATAAGCGGCAACCATGACAGGATCTTTCAAATTTGGTATGTCCTAAGTCATCATAAAGTTATAAAAAATTTCTAGGGCTGGTGGAAAGAGCTTGCAAGTAGTGGGAAAAAAATGTAAATTACAGTGAAGGATGCATTATTGGGCTCTTCAAGAGAAAGTGACAGAACCAGTGGCCTGTTAAGTGAATGTACGGCATAGGGACATGAAACAGCTAACTGGAGTGAAACAAACAATGTCTTTAAACTGGTCTGGGTTCCAGGAATGCCAGTAGAAGGTACAATAAAGATTAAAACCAAAGGGGTCAATTATGAATACAATCAAGGAAAAATTAATCAAGAGGTTACAATTTATCAACCACCATTAAAAGCAAAAATTATGATAATGTTGCAGAATATTAATAATTCTTTTGCATGGAATATGACTATAAACAAAAACATTTTTGCAGGTAGTCTTCTGCAAAGGAAATGCTCTGTTGAGTAAGAGAGAATGGAAAAGGACCAGAACAAATTTTCAGGTAATATTAAGGAATATAAAAAGGAAATAAAAGATACAAATGCCTGGTTAGGTAGCTGAATTTAAAATAAGGATCAAGAGATAAGTAAGACAGGCACTGTTGTGGTTTCTGTTCAAAATTACATACAAGAAGTACTAAATCAGGTTACAGAAACAAACAAAAAATTTGATACTGAGTTACAGAGTGATCACAAAATCAGTGAAGTACTTAAAACTGAAATTTGGGAGGGGGGGGGGGGGGGGGGGGGGCAGCTGGTGTTGACTTTATGAAGTGAGAAACAGCATAGGTGCATGTGAAACTATAACTCTGGAAGTCGGTAAAAAAAATTGAGGCTTTGCAATAGCATGTCCAAAACAGATATTATTTTTTTGCCTTATGTAGTTCATAAGTTTGCATGTCTAGATAAATATGAGAATTTCGATCCTCAGAACCCAGAGGTTTGACATCCCACAGATTTCACAAAAAATTGTGATAGTATTGTACCACAGGATATTAACAATCAGGAGATGATCAGTTCATAACTGATGTTTCAAATACAAGGTTTGTGACGATTGCATACTGCGACGCCATCAAAAACATAACAAATGTACAGCTTCTGACAAACTAACCTCTCTGATGTCCGCCCAGGTTGGTTAACACAGACATTCTTTGCTTCCAGCAATCCGGCTCTGACTATCGCATTTTAAATTTGTGCCTTTAGCTTGTGCGATGTTATTAGCAATAAAGTGTCTTTTGTCAACCATCATCTCAAGTTAGTATACATCGATGAACTTCCCTACTAACTAAGTAATGACCCAGAGTACAGCAAATCTTGTTAGTTTTTCAGCTATGAAGTGCATACAACAATGCTTTGCTATGCCCTACAAAGCAGCAAGCACAAGGACAACAGCATGTTGGACAAACCATGCAAAATAGTGATCTCCAGCGTGATCTGCAAAACATTTTCACATGCTCAGATGCAGAACTAAAAAATGAAAGTGCAACGCCAATGTGCTGTGTGAGCAACAATGTCAATGGTATTAGTGGACATGAACAATACCTACAACAAGAAGACTTATTCAGTGATTTTTAACCCCTCACAAGCTTTCGTTCACCAAGCTTGTGTCCATGCAACATGGACATAATACCCGTGGGATCCGTTCAGACATGCATCGATCCCCAAATACCAGTTTTCCAAGCTGACCGTGCAGCCATGTGGTTCGATATTGCCAAAGTGATCCTCATTAAGGCATCAGCATCCATTGGTGACATGTCAGGAGAGTAGAGGAGAGTGGAAAGTTGCATACTTAGGTTTCTGTCTGCTTTTCTAGTTTACTTCTTCAGTTAGTCTTGCTAGGATGGGTTGGACGTGTGCATGCCGTGTGTGGACGGAGGATGAGCTAGCCGCAAATCATGAACAGCTGAATGCACTTTTGGCTACAGTCGGCCACCACCAGACAGCTGCCAAGGGGTGTAGCAGTGGTAGAGAATCTGGAGCATTGCACTGGACAGTTCGGGTGTTACTTGTTTCACCTGCAGGCACTGCTGCCAAGGCATCTCCTAGTGTACCCGAGGCAGTGGATCCACCCTCACGGCAGGATGAATAGAGGTGGGTAACATATTTTGTTGCTCTAGGCAGAGGGCAAAAGAGGAGGCTGGCTATCTGGGCTCGCCTATTCACACTGCGAGTGGGCAGCTGGCCATTCCTTCAGCAGGGTCCGAGCTGGCGCACACAGGCAGGGGTTTGCTAGTTATTGGGAGATCCATCGTTAGGCTCATTATGGGGCCCCTTGGGATGGGGTTCAGGACTGGTAAGAAAGCCAATAGGCACTCAGTATGCCTGCTTGGAGGCCTCTTCCAAGATGTAGAGGCGAGCCTGCCTGAGGCTATCAAACATGCAGAATGCAGTCGTGTGCAAGTTGGGGCTCATGTTGGCACCACCCATTCCTGTCTCATGGGTTCTGAGGCCATCCTCAGTTCATACAGGTGGTTGGTGGAGGTGCTGAAGGCTGCTGGCCTGATGCATGGTGTGCAAGCAGAACTCACAATTTGCTGAATTGTTCCCAGAGTCCTTCGGTTTGGAGCCGAATGGAGAGTCTCAACAAAGACTTCATCGACTCTTTGATAGCCTCCACTGAAGATTTCTGGACCTGCATTATCAGGTGGGGAATTGTAGGACTCCCCTCGATAGGTCAGGGGTGCACTACACAAAGAAGGCAGCTTCTTGGGTAGCAGAGTACTTATGGGTTTTTTAGGTTTGATGGTAGTTTGCGGCATTCCAATGAACGCTTATCAGCCAGTACACAGATGGCAAAATCAGGCCATGATCAGAGTGAAGACACTTTGACTGTCAAAATTTAATCAGTAAAATGCAAAGTATTCATAATGAAGTTTCTGAATTTACTGCCCTCCATGAAAATTCTCGTGTTCACATTCTTCTTTTGACCAAGAGCTGGCTGGAAGCCAAAGTACAATGCTCTGAGATATTTAGTGAGTCATGGAAAATATGTTGGAAGGACAGATTAGGCACTGTAGGAATGCAGTTGAAAAAAGTATTGTCTCTAATGAGGACAAAATCAAGTGAGACAGTGATATTATCTGGTTGTGTATAACAAGTCTAGGTGAAACTAAGTTCATTGTTGGATGTTTTCACCAGCCACCTGATTCCGCTGTGACAGTTCCAATGTCATTCAAAGAAAGTCTATGGTCAGTAGCACATAAATACCCAGATTGTGTGTACAGGACTCTGTGCAATGTAGTAATAAGTGGCCTTGGCACAGAGAAATGACTGAAAGAGTTGAAAATACATAAGTTGCCAGGTGGAATACCAATTCAGTTTTAGAACAGCATTGGTCCCTTACTTACCATCCACTTATCATAACTCTCTCGCCCAGCGCAAAGTCCCAATTCACTGGAAAAAAGCAAAGGTGACACCTGTATATAAGAAGGATAAAAGAACAGATGTGCAAAACTACAGACCAGTATCCTTATGACCGGTTTGCTGCAAAATTCTTGACCATATTCAGAGTTTGAATTTCTTAGAGACCAAAAACTTATGTCCAAGAATCACCATTGTTTTAGAAAGCAGCATTCATGATGTGAAACTCAGCTTACCCTTTTTTCACATGATACACTGTGAACTATGGATGAAGGGACAACTGGCAGATTCCATATTTCTAGATTTCTGAAAAGCATTTGACATGGTGCCTCACCGCACACTATTAACAAAAGTGCAAGCATATGGAATAGGTTCCCAGATATATAAGTGGCTCAACGACTTCTTAAGTAATAGAACAAAGTCTGTTGTCCTCAAGGGTGAACATTCATCAGAGACAAGGGATCATCAGGAGTGCCCCAAGGATGTGCGATAGTACTGCTATTATTTTCTGTATACATAAATTATCTGGTAGACAGGATGGGCAACACTCTGCAGTTGTTTGCTGATGAAGCTGAGGTGTTCAGTATTATGTCAAAGTTGAGAGACAGTAGCAGGATACAACAAGAATTACACAAAATTTATAGTTGGTATTATGAATGGCAGCTAGCTCTAAATGTAGAAAAATGTAAGTTAATACTAATGAGTAGGTACAACAAACCCATAATGTTTGGATGCAGCATTACTAGTGTTCTGCTTCACACATGTCATTTAAATATCTGGACATAACATTGCAAAGCCATATGAAATGGAACAAGCATGTGAGGATTGTGGTAGGGAAGGTGAAAGGTCAACTTCAGTTTACTGGGAAAATTTTAGTAAAGTGTGGTTCATCTGTAAAGGAGACTGCACATAGGACATTAGTGTGAACTATTCTAAAGTACAGCTTGAGTGTTTGGGATCTGCACCACATCAATTAAAGAAAGACATCAAAGCAATTCAGAGGCACGCTGCTAGATTTGTTACCAGTAGGCTCGAATAATACTGAGTATTGCAGAAATGCTTTGGGAAATCAAATGGGAATACCCGGAGGGAAGATGATGCCTTTTCTGTGGAACACTATTGAGAAAATTTAGAGAACCAGCATCTGAAGGTGACAGCAGAACGATTCTACTGCCGCCAACATACATTTCACAAATGGACCATGAAGATAAGATATGAGATAGTAGAGTTCATATGGAGGTGTATAGACAGACTTTTTCCCTCGCTCTAGTTGCATGTGGAACAGGAAAGGAAATGGCTAGTAGTGATGCAAGGTATCTTCCACCACCTACGCTACGGTGGCTTGCAAAATATGTATGTAGATACAGATGTAGATGTACGAGGGTTATTCCAAAAGTAAGGTCCGATTCGCCGTAACTATTGAAATTTGGCGCCAATGACAAAACACGCATGCGCGCCGACTCCCGGCAAGCCTTGCGCGTCAAACGCCGCCATTCGCTTTGTTACTGTTGCTGAGTGTAGTTCACAGTGTCACTTTACAATGTTTAAGACAATTGATCAGCCCGCCGATTGTGAAGTAAGGGCAGTGATACGGTTTTTGTCTGCAAGAAACAATTCAGCGGCGGAAATCCATCGGCAGATTACTGAAGTGTACGGTCCTAACATAATGAGCGACAGTAAAGTGCGCAAGTGGGTGCGAGCTTTTAATGAAGGACGGGATAATGTGCACGATGAACCACGGTGTGGCCGACCATCAGTGATTTCAGACGATTTGGTCAATGCGGTTGACAAAAAAATTCGTGAAGATCGCCGATTCACTATTACAGACATAGACATGCATTTTCCGAATGTGAGTAGAACAACTTTGTACAGAATTGTGTCTGAACATTTGAAGTTTCACAAATTGTGTGCCCGTTGGGTTCCCAGGCTGCTTACTGAGCCCCAACGAATGAAAAGAATGGCTTTTGCTCTTGATTTTTTGGAGCGATATCATAAGGAAGGTGACAGTCTTTTAGACAATGTTGTCACAGGGGATGAGACATGGGTTTCTCACATCACTCCAGAGTCTAAATGTCAGTCAATGCAATGGCGTCACACGTCATCGCCAGTCAAGGTCAAGGCAAAGCAGACAATCTCAACACGTAAGGTTATGGCGACTGTGTTCTGGGACAGACGTGGAGTATTGTTAGTCGACTTTATGGAGAGAGGAACAACGATTAATAAAGCCGCCTACTGCGCTACCCTGACTAAACTTCGACGTGCAATCCAGAATAAGCGACGTGGTCTTTTGTCGTCTGGAATCTTGTTGTTGCATGACAATGCCAGACCCCACACTGCAAATGAAACGCAAGCTCTGATCAAGAAATTTGGATGGGAACAGATGGACCATCCTCCTTACAGTCCGGACCTGGCGCCAAGTGATTTCCACCTGTTCCGTTACTTAAAGGAGTTTCTCGGCGGCAAGCGCTTCGACACAGATGATGAAGTGAAAGAAGCAGTTAAGGACTGGTTATCGTCACAGGCGGCCGATTTCTATAACATGGGCATTCAAAAGCTTGTTGAACGATGTGACAAATGTTTAAATAAGTATGGAAGTTATGTAGAAAAATAGATAAAGATGTAAGGAATGTAAATAAAACAACTGTTTTGAAAAAACATTTTAGTTTTGATTTTTTTTTTATAACCGGACCTTACTTTTGGAATAACCCTCGTAGATCCTACAGACCTGCGACATTACAGGTGACACATCAAAATTTGCAGCATTATTCAGCAAGCAAAGTTTGCAGTATTACTCAGCAACATTTTCAAGTGAATTTATTTGATCAGTGGTGTCACAAGTGTAACACACATCACCAGCAGAAACAAGGCAGCTAAAGGTGCACTTGTTAAAACACCAGAACAAGAGCTACACAGAGTTTTGTATAAAAAGAACATTTATCCGTATACACTTTCACAATTTTGGAAACATCTGTGAGAAACTGTGAATTCTAGCAACATGCCAAACGTTGCACTGTGGTCCATATGGATACTATAGTTATCTCCCTCACTACAAGGCCTGATCGATATTAAGATAAATTTGACTGACTTTACATGATCCAACAGAGACAACAAGAAGCAATTGCCAGACACAATAATGCCTTGGATTTCAAACCAGCCACCCTGCCATAGCAGCCATGACCATGCAATGACACTGAACACTGAGCCAGCACAAGCACCACTAACAACAACCGACCACAGGATGCTGACCCACAGACACATGATCTCTGCTACCTCTGTAGCTGATGCAAGGGTATGGCCTCATCTTTGCTGGTTTCACACAAAGTTTAGCACCAGAGCACACAAATATTCAACTCTTCATTATTTCCAAACTTTGACAGCAGCCCATGATAGTGTACTGGACTGCCAGCAAAATCAAAATGCCTACATAACAAAAAGAAATGCCAAAACAGTTCCTGATTCCAGATCTTTGATCACATGTAAAAGAAGCAGTTCTCGATGAATACAGGATTGGCAGTGAGTGTCATCCTATGCAGAGCACCACCATCGACAGCAGAATCTTTGCACATACAACTGAGAGCAGCTAATGAGATATCAGTGCAACAATTCAGAACTGTCAATTTTGCGGTAGATCTCAGACTAATGACAAATTGCATGTGGCAGTTCATAATAGCAGGTGCATGTGAACTAATGTTAGGACTGGATTTCTTTCACAATTTTCACCTTATGCCAGATCAAGTGGCAAATGAACTTGGGCAAACCACTTCAGGGGAAACTGTACACAAATATGTCGATTTCACAGAAGAAATTCACACAGAGAATCTATAAACTTCCCCTCGCTCAGGCAAACTGAAGCCTGTTGAGCCATGTTGTGGCTCACGTTGGTGCTGTTTGTTGGTTTGCACCCACTGTTGCAGGCCAAACAGTATTGTTCAAGCAGACGGTATTGTCCGCAAGTGGCAGCAGCGGCGGTTATCGATATGTAGTAACTGTTGCCCCATCTTTGGGGCGACGTCATTTTTTCCATGTTTTGTGAGTGTGCCAGTTTGTTTGGGGACTCAGGGGGAGAAGGGTCCGCACGGTGTGAGAACACGCCACAACCACTGGTGGCGTGCAGGGACTGCCGGATGGAAGGGCTGTGGTCACGAGGGTGCACGACCTCGTCGTAAACCAGATCTAGCAAGCTTTAAGATGAGTGCACTTCAATCCAAGTAGAGCAGTGTCAGTTACCATGTGAGCCCCGTAGTACGTATGTGATGTTGTGACAGATTATCATTGCACTGTTATGTGCAGTTTGGTGGATCTGCATACCGCTTAGTACTTGAAGACCCTACTGTGTTAAAAGCACTTGGCTCAGTGATTTGATGGTGCGGTTACTCCACTGTGAATTAATAAAGTAGTGAAGAGATTTGTTTCATTCTGCCAACCATCATCAGAGTTGTCACAGTGAGTTCAGTGTGTGTTTGTGTGCCTGATGAATTTGATGTCACTCATTTGGTACTTGGTTTTGGCTCACTTTGCGATTGTTTCCGCAATGACATGTGTTTGGTGATTCTGGTTGGTTACATTTCAGTTTTGCCTCGCATGCAAATCGAGTGGAGTTACTGTTAGCTTGTCTGGTGTTCTGTACTATGACTTGTTTATTCAGATTTTTGGGTTTGTGGAATTGGACAGAAATCTGGTAATGATTCCTTCTCGTTCCAGGCATTCTAAACACTGTATTCTGGACATAGTGCAGGCCGCCGGTTCTGCTTTGGCATATTGTTCCATCATTGCATTTGGTTAGCAGACATCAGGCAGCTTCAGCAAGATTATCATTAGTCAATCGTTAGACTGCCACTAGTCTGAGTTACCATTTTGTGAAGTGAATGCAACTCTTGGCTGCCTATCTCATCGCTCGCAAAAGTGTTTGCTGCCGGACCTTGTCAGAGGTCGATTCCTGGAGCACCGTCTGGATCAGTTGCTTGTTTTTTTAATTAACTTTTGCTATTGTATTCACTGTTTTACAGCAGGTTTCAAAATTGTTTTAATATTATTGACATTCCTGGCACATAAGGCCGTCAGCCGTGATTGTGGCCATTTGCCTTAAAATTCTAATGTGGTATCTGTATTGTAGCAGTAAGCCTTAAAACCCTATTTATTGCCACTCGCGGCGTGTGGTGCCTTCTGCTGTGTTTGTGGCGACTTGCCTTTAATATTTCAATACCGGTAATTTGTAAGTTGCAGCAAGTTTTAAACAATTCTTAATTTATTGCCATTCTTGGCATGTAAGGCCTTCTACCCAATCACAGTGGCTTGTTTTCAAAACATTATCTGTTCTATCTGTATTAATGGTGATTTGCTAAACTGTAACTCACTGAAAACACTATTATTTACACAGTTGTTTATTCCTTCATTAATAATGTGTGGTATTTTTTTTTATTTGTTGTTGAGTCTGGAATTATAGGTTGAAAATAAATTGTGTGTAACTGTAAAAGGCAACCAATAGTAATTGATTATGGCCCCATCCACAATCGTAACCGAATCCTGCCTTCCCTTGACTCCCAGGTTTCACATGTATTGTTGACACTATCATGAGTTACGAAGCAATCAGTCATGAAAGAATTCAACTGTTGAAGAAGAATGCAACAGTTAAAACTTCAATATAGACACCAGAAGAATAATTATGCAAAGTGCAAACACATCTTGTGAAACTACAACACAAGCAGCAACAGCATCACACACTTCAGCACAAACAGCAACATCGTACAACACGACAACCACATTCCTGCACACCATGCCGAGACCAACAGTGATGGTCCTCCCAGAATGAGCAGGTCAGTAAGTGCAGTATTCAAAGTGTGCAAGTGCCCTCATCATGTGATGCTCATATCAAACAATAACTACCTGGACATGATCACCAGTGGTGAGTCAAACACTACATTGTGTATCATACACATTACACCTGGCCTGCCAGTGCAATTTAATGTGTGCAACCTAGTGCCAGATGGACTGCATGCAGTTAAAACTGTGACAGATCAGCTACTGCATGTGTAAACAATGTGGCCATTGGACAGTTTGTGGGCCTCACCCATACATTTAGTGCCACAAAAGGATGGCACTTTGTGAAAACTATCAGGCTCTGAATGCGTGGACAATAATATCCAATTCAAATATACAAGGCTTTTCCCACATGTTGACAGGTGCCACCAGTTTCAGTGTCACAGACTGCAAGAAAGAAAACTTACAAATGTCTACGGTGAGTGAAGATGCACCAAACATGGTTGTCATCACCCAGTTTGGACTAGAATTGTTGTTTACGCCTTATGGATTAAAAAATGCTGCACAAACCTAGCAGTGCTTCATTGACATGTTATTATTCCAATTTTCATTTTGCTTTTCTTTCCTAGATAATGTCCTAGTTTTCTTGGCTTCCCCAGATCAATACAAGTAACACCTCTGCATTGTTTTTAATATGCCAGAACAACACAGCAAGGTAGTAAATGAAGAGAAGTGGCAGCTCTGACAACCTGAAGTCATTTTCTTAGGCCATCTAATAAATCAGGCAGGTGTCCATCCAATGCAGAAACATACATAACTTTTACAAGCACTATCTAGACCTTGCAGTTACCATAAACGGAGAAGGTTTCTAGAGGAAGTGAACTTCTTGAGATTTCATTGACCTCAGGCACTATAGTACCATTCACTGATGCCCTTGTAGAAAAAAAGAAACAGGGAAAACAGCTGCTGAAGTGGAGCCAAGCAATGCAATGCATGTTTGATAACATTAAGCTATGCTTACAATAGTTGGTTGCATGAGCACATCCTGTACTTGATGTTCATCCCGCTACCACAGGTGGTACGAGTCGTACAGCCATTGATGGGGTTCTGCAACAATTTGTAGATGGCAAGCACCAAGCACTATGTTGTTATCTACAGAAGGACATGCACTCACAATGAAAAAGGTCAGTATTTGATTGTGAGTTGTTAGTAGAATGCCATTTTAAGGCTGAAGTGGAAGGCACACAGTTTACTACCTTTACAGACTACTGCCCACTAGCATAAGTAACAAGAAACCCAATCAGAAATTGTTTGCCAAGAATATTTTGACATCTTACCTACACCAGTCAGTTCTCGACTGATGTACAGCACATTAGGGGAACCAAAAACTTGAGAGCCAACTATCTGTCATGAATCAGTAATGTATAGTCTATGAGCATAGATTACGAGATGTTTGCAGTGGCACAGGAATTAATCCCATTAATTCAAGAACTTTTGCACAACATGAACACCAGCATCAAGTCTGAACATCATTTGCTCTCTGGCTCGGTAATGTAGATTTGGTGTGACATTTTGCAGAACAGGGCCCACTCACTGGTTTCTTCGACTAATGGAAACATGTCTCTGATGCTTGCAGCAACTGTGTCACGCAGGGATATGATCCTCAACAAAATTGGTAACAGACTGTTTCATGTGGCCAGAAGTAAAACAAAAATGTAAACAGTGAACACAAGCATATGTAGTATGTCAGTGGAGCAAAACAGGATGCCACACCACCCCATTCCTAGACCATAGGCAGATTACAACATGTTCACTTAGACATAGTTGACCCCCTTCCGGAGTCAGATGGTTGTAAATGTATTCTCTCAGTGATTGATCATGTGAGATATTGGGTGTAGGCAGCACCATTGGCTTCCATTACCGCAGAATCAACAACAAATTTGGGAGAATTTTATGAAAGAGTAGATCACCTTTAAAGGAGAATGCATATAGGATGCTGGTGTGACCTATTCATGAGTACTGGTTGAGTGTTTGGGATCTGCACCCAATCAGAGTGAAGGAAGACGATGAAGCAATTCAGAGGTGGGCTGCTAGATTTGTTACCGGTAGGTTTGAACAACACGTATGTGTTAAGGAGATTTTGGTACTCAAATAGGAATCACTGGAGGGAAGGCGACGTCTTTTTGAGAAACAGTATTGAGAAAATTTAGAGAACCAGCACTTGAAGTTGATCGCCAAACTTTTCTACTGCTATCAACATACATTGTGCATAAGGACCACTAAGATAAGATACAAGAAATTAGGACTCATACGGAGGCGTATAGACAGTCATCTTTCCCTTGCTCTACTTGCAAATGGAATGGGAAAGGAAATGACTAGTAGTGGTACGGGGGATCCTCCATCACACACTATATGGTGGCTTGTGGGGTATCTATGTAAATGCAGATGTAGATGTACAGCATTTGTGTGGTTGTGGATTTCTAGATTTGGTGCCCATTTATGGTTACCACTGACCAGAGCTGTCAGAACTATGCAGGCTTTGTGATGTCTGGCACTTTTGCACCAACACCTATCACCCCCAAAGCAATGGGAGTGGTAGCATCGCACAATAAGGCAGATTTAATGTGGAATTAATTTCTTTTATTTCCACCTATAATCACAAAATGTTTGGTCCTTAGGCTATCAGTTTCAGTCAGCAATGACCATCTTCAGATTTTTTTATAACTTGTCCTAAATTAATAAAGCCATAGTGGCACTGTCACAAAATATACACAAAATCATCATAGCATCATCACACATATTTAAAATGTGATGTAAAGTAAACCACTATTCTGGCAGAGTCATACTTTCTCTATTGCTACTGGTCACATTTTAAATATGTGTGATTTGCTATCCTTGTTTTGTGTAATTTTATGATTATGCCACTATGGTTTTATTATTTTTGGGCAAGATATAGAACAGATCTGAAGAAGGTCGTTACTGACTGAAGCCGGGAGTCTATGGACCAAACATTTTGCAATCATTAGGGGGAAATAAAAGGCAGTCATTAGACACTTCCTGGATCATCATTTCAATCCATGACCATGTCACAAGTTCTGAAACAAGTTTAGGGTACCACAGGAGAATGATTCCTTGGGTTATGATTGGTGTATGCACTTCCTTTGTAGAGGACTTGCACGCTTCACTAGTAGAAGTCCTATACAGTGAACCTTTACATCTACATCTACATCTATACTCCGCGAGCCACCTTACGGTGTGTGGCGGAGGGTACTTATTGTACCACTATCTGATCCCCCCTTCCCTGTTCCATTCACGAATTGTGCGTGGAAAGAACGACTGCTTGTAAGTCTCCGTATTTGCTCTAATTTCTCGGATCTTTTCGTTGTGATCATTACGCGAGATATATGTGGGCGGTAGTAATATGTTGCCCATCTCTTCCCGGAATGTGCTCTCTCGTAATTTCGATAATAAACCTCTCCGTATTGCGTAACGCCTTTCTTCAAGTGTCCGCCACTGGAGCTTGTTCAGCATCTCCGTAACGCTCTCGCGCTGACTAAATGTCCCCATGACGAATCGCGCTGCTTTTCGCTGGATCATGTCTATCTCTTCTATTAATCCAACCTGGTAAGGGTCCCATACTGATGAGCAATACTCAAGAATCGGACGAACAAGCGTTTTGTAAGCTACTTCTTTCGTCGATGAGTCACATTTTCTTAGAATTCTTCCTATGAATCTCAACCTGGCGCCTGCTTTTCCCACTATTTGTTTTATGTGATCATTCCACTTCAGATCGCTCCGGATAGTAACTCCTAAGTATTTTACGGTCGTTACCGCTTCCAATGATTTACCACCTATGGCATAATCGTACTGGAATGGATTTCTGCCCCTATGTATGCGCATTATATTACATTTATCTACGTTTAGGGAAAGCTGCCAGCTGTCGCACCATGCATTAATCCTCTGCAGGTCCTCCTGGAGTACGTACGAGTCTTCTAATGTTGCTACTTTCTTGTAGACAACCGTGTCATCTGCAAATAGCCTCACGGAGCTACCGATGTTGTCAACTAAGTCATTTATGTATATTGTAAACAATAAAGGTCCTATCACGCTTCCCTGCGGTACTCCCGAAATTACCTCTACATCTGCAGATTTTGAACCGTTAAGAATGACATGTTGTGTTCTTTCTTCTAGGAAATCCTGAATCCAATCACAAACCTGGTCCGATATTCCGTAAGCTCGTATTTTTTTCACTAAACGTAAGTGCGGAACCGTATCAAATGCCTTCCTGAAGTCCAGGAATACGGCATCAATCTGCTCGCCAGTGTCTACGGCACTGTGAATTTCTTGGGCAAATAGGGCGAGCTGAGTTTCACATGATCTCTGTTTGCGGAATCCATGTTGGTTATGATGAAGGAGATTTGTATTATCTAAGAACGTCATAATACGAGAACACAAAACATGTTCCATTATTCTACAACAGATTGACGTAAGCGAAATAGGCCTATAATTATTCGCATCTGATTTATGACCCTTCTTGAAAATGGGAACGACCTGCGCTTTCTTCCAGTCGCTAGGTACTTTACGTTCTTCCAGCGATCTACGATAAATTGCTGATAGAAAGGGGGCAAGTTCTGTAGCATAATCACTGTAGAATCTTAAGGGTATCTCGTCTGGTCCGGATGCTTTTCCGCTACTAAGTGATAGCAGTTGTTTTTCAATTCCGATATCGTTTATTTCAATATTTTCCATTTTGGCGTCCGTGCGACGGCTGAAGTCAGGGACCGTGTTACAATTTTCCGCAGTGAAACAGTTTCGGAACACTGAATTCAGTATTTCTGCCTTTCTTCGGTCGTCCTCTGTTTCGGTTCCATCGTGGTCAACGAGTGACTGAATAGGGGATTTAGATCCGCTTACCGATTTTACATATGACCAAAACTTTTTAGGGTTCTTGTTTAGATTGTTTGCCAATGTTTTATGTTCGAATTCGTTGCATAAGTTATTGAACCTGTTGAACTACAATTGAACACATCAGAGTTACCAGAATTAGTCAGCACAGTACAAAAACACATCACACAGATCCACAAACTGCCACCACAACCAAAAAGTGAACCAAAAGTGTTCATACCTAAGGCCTTTGCACACTGTGACTATGCAATGTTAAGAGACCAACACTGCAGGCCCCATACTTACGGCCACACAAAGTTCTCCACAGGACAGACAACACATTTATTATTTTACTGCACAACGAGCATACAATGACCTCCATTCATCATTTGAAACCAGCTTGGGATTCACTCACACACAAGCCATACAGTGTGGAGAACATACCAAAGTACCAAAGGAGCCTCAACACTCTTCATCGCACCGCTCACACATGTGTCTGGGTGATGAACAGTGCTCTTTTTTTGGTTGCCTTCACCATCCACTGAGGCACTTACAGGATTACATTCTGGACTGAGAGAAGATAATGTGCTTACCCCTTCATCAGTATCCCTTATTATTGGGAGGGGGGGGGGGGGGGGGTCTATAGCAACTGCAGACTGTGAAGCAGCCAGAAATATACAAATTTACTAATTCTGACAAAGCAACCTGTCTGGCATCAGATGAGGCAGGTTAAAACAGATATTCTTTGCTTCCAGTAGTCTAGCTCTGACTGCTGAATTGTAAATAAGTGCCTTTGGCTTGCGCACTGTTACTAACAGTCTAGTGTCTTTGGTCAACCATCATTTCTGGTTTAAGTACTTCTATTAACTTCCCTTTGGTGATAACTACAGATTTGTTAAATTTAAGAAGCATTTCTTACAAGAATATTGGTCAGAACAAAAACAAGACAGTGCACAGCATGAATTCATCATCAGTAGGATGCCAATATTACACAGAAAAACTACCTTAAAAGAATTTTGTGAAAACTGATTTCATCATATAGTGCATTTAAAGGGAAGGAGGTAACAATTTGAAATCATATGGAAGCTGTGGAAGAAGTTGACAGATTATTCCAAAAGATTCATAGGAAGTAGTCTTCGTAAAGATACAAGCTGAAGATAACAGTAGACGTGCACAGGGATTCTTTCAAAATGAATGTACTAGAAAGAGGAAAGAGAAATATCCACACATAAATGCCATGAGGGGTTGGAGTAGAGGTAGCTAATCAGGTCATGGGTGTAGTAACTATGTTAACAGAGGTGAGAGAAATGATTCAAAAAACTAACGTTCGTGTAAGTTTTGGATAGGTCAGATTCGGAAAAACACAAAAGGTGTAATTAGAACAAAATTTTTAGTTATATAAACCATAGGGTAAGACCTCCAAGAATGAAGAACAGGTCCTGTAGTCATAGCAATTAGTAAAAAAGACCTAGGAGATAAGGGTAAAAGACAAGCAAAAGAGGTAAGGGTAAACACAGTTACGATGGCATAAAAAAATAAAATAGAGGAAAGTAATCATTCAGAGCAGAAAGAGAATGGTGCAGTAAAGATGAAAATGTAAGAAACATGCTATAGTGGTTTGAATTTGCACAAGCACGTGCATGACCTAGTTTCTAGTGGCAGTGGAATGTGTCAGGGGGACTAATCTGAAGAGGTTGACTGCTGTTTTGAAGAACTAAGTCAGATATGTGATGGTTTACGGGAACTGGAAATAAAAGAGGAAGAGAGAATAAAGAGGGGAGAGAGATATCCTTAATAAACTAATTAATCCACTTAAAGTGAGGTCTGAGGAAGTAGTAGGGCATATCACTGAAGTGAGTTCTGCAAACAATATAATTACATTCACAGTGTATAAACCTATGAACAGTAAAGGGTGAAGCTGGTAAGTGTAATTCTGAGATGATTATAACAGAAAGCGATGATGATAACAATGATGATAAAGTTCAAGCCGTAGTGTATGATTATGAGGGTGAGTCAGTTAATGCAGAAATGTTTGACGAAGATTTATATGATTCAAATTAATCTATGATAGATTAGTTTGACCAAGAAGCATGGTTATCTACTGATAACTTTAGTAAAGAATACAGAGCAAATATCAATAAAAATATGTGTGATGTGCTAATGGGTGGGAGTATCGAAGTTAAGGTGCCTCAGGCAGTAAAACAGAAATGTCAATGAGTAAGCATAACAGGATACTATCGTTATCTCCCTCACTACAAGGCCTGATCGATATTAAGATAAATTTGACTGACTTTACATGATCCAACAGAGACAACAAGAAGCAATTGCCAGACACAATAATGCCTTGGATTTCAAACCAGCCACCCTGCCATAGCAGCCATGACCATGCAATGACACTGAACACTGCCATTATAAGCATAGATATTGGAGGAAATTACATCCCAGAAAGACCAAAATCCTAGCAGAGGAACTGATAGATTTTTCTGTAGAAAAAGAACTATCTTCACTATAAAAGAAAGTAAAGCTTAAAACCAGAATGAAACACCAAGCAGAAGTGAGAATTAAAAGACATGACAAGAATAGTAGTAGTAGTAGTAGTAGTAGTAGGCTTCTAAGGGACTTTGAGCTCCCATGCCAATCTCACATGATTCCTCCAGATGCTCCTGTCTTGTGCTGCCTGTTGCCAGTTATTTATTCCCAATCTTTCGCATATGAAGAGTAAAATGATTAAGAACAGTGATTTGGTCCTAGTGAAAACTCATGAAAAAGGTAGTGAAATAAACCATGAAATCAGAAAATTCAAGTTTGCACACAGTGGACTCTTCATAACTGTGGACATACTGCAAACAAATCATTCTACCTATAATTTACAAAATATAGAAAAAGATTATGATTAAGAAAGATTCACGATCTCAAAATGTATGAGATGAGATAATATGATTAGCTGTAAAGAAATCTAATATAAGTATTACCAAAAAAATTATTTAGATATCCTGAATATCTTTATCTGTTCATATCACAATGTAAATACTATGATCTAATCTTTATAAGTTTCAGAAGTTGATAATTATAACAAAAATCATTAAAATCGTTAAAACTTGTCTAGGATTGAATATTGTCAGTTACAAAACTGATGAATGGGAAACACCTAATATGAAAATAACTGAACTGATCACAAAATGAAGTTTATTATAATGATGCACCTGAATGGGAAGATACATAGGTAAATTTGAGTCCAAAATGGAGTAACATAAGTAAGAAAAGCATATCTTAAACACAGAGAAGAGGTATGTTATCATGCTGGAAAATGAAACAAAATTGGTAAGAAAGGAACCAAATGTTCTGAGTTCTTCATAAATGTTTAGTTAAGTAAGCTGATGCATTATTATTATTAAGATAATTCAAGAAAATTAATAATTTATGTGATTAATATGATGCAAATTTACAAAATGTTACATTAACTAAAAATAAATAGATACACCTTTGAATGCCGTATACTCAAAGATATTTTTAAATAATGAAGTATAAAGTTTGTGTATTAAAAATTAATGTCCTACTGCTATCACAACACAGACACCTTACATAATGGAAATGGAAATGAAATCCCATGCTTCTCGACAGAGCGTAGGGGAATGATGCAGGAGACCTGCACTGCCATACTAGGCAAGGTCCTAATGGAGGTGGTTTGCCGTTGCCTTCCCCTGACCATAATGGGGATGAATGATGATGATGAAGATGACATTACAACACCCAGTCATCTCAGCAGCAGGTGAAAATCCCTAACCCTGCCGGGAATCAAACCTGGGACCCCGTGCTCAGGAAGCGAGAACACTACCACAAGACCATGAGCAGCAGACACATTGCATTAGAAAAACATTTTCTTGAAGCTATCCTTAAAGGATATCTCAAGAAAACTGGAGCACACACAATGGAACAGTATTAATGTCCATGTATGTTGTGTCTTGATGAGATATGTTGCACTTATTTAGTAACATTCATAAAGTTTTAATTACAATGATAAATGCATAATAAAATTATCGTTCTAGACTTAACAAGTTAAAACAAATAATTTATATATGGTCTCAGCTCATCCTTAACTTAACATTACTTGTTATTGAAAAAGTACCAAAACAAGCACAACAAAGAAGGATTCCATCAGACTTGAAGAAGGCCCAGCTTTTGCCCTTGTCATTTCTGTTTGGGAACACCTTTTCTAAAAGAGAAAAATATGGTGTACGCAGAGCCTCTAGACAGTGTTAAGATAGTTGTAAGAAGTGACCTTGTCACATTCCGTTATAGGAACACTTTTTACATGAAAAAACTTTACAGCAAGCAGACTGAGCACAGCAAAAGTAACCAGACAGGGGCAACCATGAAGAGTCATGTTTCTCAGTGCACTATACAAAACTTTGCAGTTTGTGATAATAGCTACAGAAAATATTGGAGGACGACATTAATTAAGACCTCTGTATTAAAATGTCGTCTCTGCCAGCTCTTAGCCATAATTGCAAGAATAACAAGGCTCAATTTTGGATTTTCAGTTGCTGCCTAACTTTGCTTCAAGCACACTGAATACAAACAGCCTTGGCAACACCATTGTCATACACCATTGTCATATTGTTATAGTCAGAGACATGAAGAATTTTACAGAAGTGTTTTTTGGCACCACATCTCAACTGTGCTGCAATTCATAACATAAGCTACAGACTTTTTTAATTGTCTTTAATGTACAGGAGAATCACATTTCAATTCAATCTGTTCTGTGAATAAAAGTGGTTTTGTTAAAAAACACTGTCATCCATACCTAAAGAGTGTAAGTTGTTTGATTTCTAAAATCTAGTTATTTTTTCTTAAATACTACATTCAGTTTAATTATGTAACTCCAGCAGCATTAGCTGCGGCGTTTTCTTAAAGAAATGTAATATAATGCATTTTTGATGGGTCATTTTTCTACAGCACTCAAGTAAAATTCATTTGCTTAAGTCCTTTACTTAAAGTTTCAGGAGTATAGTTTCATCATCAAATGACATTTATTAACTTTAACTGAATTTTGAAAAGTATTAAAATAATGAAAGAAAGTCAATAACTATATTGTCAGTCTCAATCTGGTTCTCAAGTGCTAGCTTTAACTTTACAAAAAAATTAACTTGGATAACTGTCCTAAGTATAATGAACAGATTTAACTTTAAAAATTCATTTTGTCAGAATGTGGCATCCACTTATTATAAACAGAAGCAATTAGATTTCAGGAGGAATTTCTAAAGGTGAGTTTAGTTAACATTCCTGTTCCAGTGGTGGATGCAGTCATCGTGATTAGTGGAAAACCGACATCAAGGTGAAGTGCACCAATTACTTTGTCACTAAATACAACAACCAAATGATTTGTCTATTAAATGCTTCAGAAGTAGTTTGATAGTCAGTTTACATTTCAGTTAGGTAAACACACGGTCAACATTAGTAACAGGGTGTATTGTAGTTAAGTATAGTGTTCAGTGAGCAAATATTGTAGTTGTGATTATACTTTTAGACGCTATGCCAGGCAAAGTCATAGTAAGGTCACTCTGCTTCGTATGTGCAAATTACCTCCAGAAAAAAATAACCCATAGTGAGAACACTATATCTGAGTACAGGAAAGAGGGTGAAAGAAGCGTTACCAAATGGAAGTGATTCCTCCACAATAAACAAAACTGGTCAGAACACTGTCAGAGAAGTGAGGAAAGAAGCATACCAAATTTAAAAGAATGCAAAATCCCCAAGACTGGTGAAGTTTTACAGTAGCTCAAAATTTAGTGTGGACTTCAGTGCAAGACACTTTTAATAATTCCCACAAAAAACTCTGTCACAAAACCTGGCAGACAATGCAAAGGGATTATTGTCATACGTAAAGTACACCAGTAGCAAAACACAATCAATATCTTCACTGTGTGATAGCAATGGTTGTATTTCCTATAATAGTCCCAAAACAGCAGAATTACTAAATACTGTTTTCCAAAATTCCTTCACCAAGAGGACAAAGTAAATATTACAGAATTTGAATCAAGAACAGCTGACAACATGAGTAACTTGAAAGTAGATATCTTTGAGGTAGTGAAGGTATTCAAATCACTTAATAAAGGCAAGTCTTCTGACCCCATTTGCATTTTTTATACCAATTAGGTTCCTTGCAGGGTGCACTGATATAATAGCTCCATACTGAGCAATCATATACAACCACTCACTCACCAAAGATCCATATGTAAAAAATGGAAAGTTGCAAAGTCGCACCAGTACACAAGAAGGAACATAGGAATAATCTGCTGAATTACAGACTGTAATATTACTGGTATTTCCGTCCTATGAAAGCTTTGAGTACCCTTTGAAAGACATTTGTTTTGTATAATTTACATAACTGTAAAGATGCGCATCTAGCGCAGACACTAATACATCGATTGCGCAGTCAAAGAGACATTTTAACAGAAGCTGAACTGACGTTCCGCTTCGATCTAAAATAAAAGATGACGTTAACAAAACTTTTGTAGATCTTCAGATTTTAATGTACTTCTGCTTGTTATGTGAAAACGTAAAGGAGGTCGACTTTAAGTTAAAAAAGTGAGCGGTCTTGCTAGCGTGCAGACAACATTATTAATTAATAAAATTAAAGTAATTCATGTTCGAAACTGTAAATCAGCAATTTATTGCTATCAGAGGTGTTGAACAGTGCAAGAATTGTCTTCAACGAAAGGAGAAAAGTACTGACTGGAATTTGTGACAAAAACGTGAACCAAGGAGACAGTACAGGACAGGCTGAAATCTGATCGCACCATACTGTTAGAAAAGTACTTATGTAAGTTATATTGTTTATAAATAAGCCCTAATTTGCTAGTGAGAATTGTTTGAATATATTTAGTGTTTACCAGACTTCTTATTCTGTTCTTTTCCTTTATACTTTTTCATCCTCCGTGCCATATTATTTTTATAAATGTCAAACAGCCTTTACTGCAGCAGAGAATACTGCGGCATCCTGGTCGTAGACAGAAGGCCGCTCCTTGTCTTCTATACAATTCATAGCTGCCCCATTTATTAATTATTTCATTTGAAAATGCATTTTTTTACTGTTCATTGTGAAAGGTCCCTTAGGTAATTATAAAATTCGTACTAATTACGTAAAGAAATCCGGGTTGTTCTTTTCCAAATAATAGAAGTCTTTGCGTAATCAAAACCTAGCCTCCTTCTGACAACGATCAGGAGCCGACCAGAAGACGGACGTCTTCGACCACTTTCGTGTCTCCTGTGGCAAAGCTGTGCCAGACTGGAAACACGACATTCTAGTATGAAATACCGATTTAAATTGATAGAATTGAGATATATTTAATAATAATAATAATTTTTTTTATCATACTAGAAGACTCATATCACTGATGTTGATTTGCAATAGGATTTTGGAGCATGTACTAAATTAGAAGATTAAGAATTACCTCAAAGAAAACAATCTTAGACACATAGTCAGCATGGTTTCAGAAAATATCACTCAGTGCAACACAGCTAGCTCTTTATTCTCATGAATTAATGAGTGCTGTCAATGGGGGATTGAAAATTTATTCCATATTTCTGAATTTCTGGAAGGCTTTTGATACTGTTTCTCACAAGCAGCTTGTAATTAAAATGCATGCCTATGGAATATTGTCTCAGTTGTGCAACTGCATTCAAGATTTCCTATTAGGAAGGTCACAGTTCATAGTAACCGACAGAAATTCATCAAGCAAAACAGAAGTGATATCCAGCATTCTGTAGGGAAATATTATGACCCTCTGTTTTTCCTAAAAAATATAAGTGATTTAGGAGACCATATGAGCAGCCTTTTTAAATTGTTTGCAGATGGTGCTGTCATTTACCATTTAGTAAAGTCATCAGAAGATCAAAACTAATCATAAAATGATTTAGACAAAATATCTGTATGGTACAAAAAGTCGCAATTGACCCTAAATAATGAAAAGTGTGTGGTCATCACATGAGTAGTAAAAGGAATCTGTTAAATTTTGGTTGTATGATGAATGCCACAAATGCAAAGGCACTTCAGCTAAATAGCTATGGATTACAATTGCAAACAATTTAAATTGGAATGATCACACAGATCATGGTGTGCGTAAGACAAAACAAATACTGTGTTTCAGAACACTTAGGAGATGTATCAAATCCACTAAAGAACCTGCCTACACTACGATTGTCTGTCTTCTGCTAAAGTATTGTAGTGTGGCATAGAATCCTAACCAAATAGGATTGACTGAGGATGTCAAAAAACTGCAAAGAAGGGCAGCTTGTTTTGTACCGCAGAAAAATAGGGGAGGCAGTGTCATAATGTGATAAGTGAGTTGGGGTGGTGCTAATTAAAACAAAGGCATTTTTCCTTGTAATAAAATCTTTTCATGAAATTTCAATCACCAAATTCTCTTCTGAATGAGGAAATATTCTGTTGATGCCCACCTACACAGGGAAAGATGATCATTGTAATAAAATAAAACCAATAAGAGCATTGTTTTTTCCAGTGCACTGTTTGGGAACGGAACACTAGAGAAACAATGTGAAAGTGGTTTGAAGAACCCACTGCTAAGCAGTTAAATATGTATTGCAAGCTAGTCGTGTAGATGTAGATGTAGATGTATGTGCAGATGCAGATAGATAGTATTATAATTTTTCGCAATGAGAGTACTCAGCATTACAAAACTTGGTTAGTTAATTAACTTTTCTTTATAAGAAACTGTATCCACATTTTCATTGTAATCTAAATCAAGCTTTACTCTTACAGATCATGATGATGTCATGACTAGACACTACTTTGTAGAAATATGCATCTACTTCATAACTAAATTGATCTTAGTGTAGCTGCATCAACCTGTGTGAGTATATCAGAAGCAACACCAATCTAAAGACCTACAGATCTCCTATGACAGTCACAACAGCAGACCAGTGAGTGTGCCGGACCGGGCAGCCTTTAATGGTGAATCATGGAGTCTTATCTTCATAACAGAAAGCAAAGGATCTCACTGTGTCAGATCATTATTTGTCTTGACAGCTGTAAATATGACATAAAATTTATCCATTTCGCTTTTATCTTGGAATGAGTAACAAATATACATAAAACAAGAAACCAAGACTCTAAAGTTATTGTTTTGTGTTTTTAATAGGCACAGAGTTTGGATGGCACAATATTACTACTAGATGAAGGTGGTGTGCTTTGTAGTCCAACAACAAAACAGAGTGTAGAAAACTGTGACAATATTATCCAACAGAGGGCACTTCTGTAGCCAGAAAAATAAATGTGAACGCCATTAAAAGAATTACACAGAGAAATGAACAGTGGACTCTGAAATAATAATACAGAGAAAAAAGATTTTCGTAGGAACTTCTAGAAGTGACAATGGCATTTTTTAGACCTTACAGCAATGGAAGAAAGAAAGGAAAATTAAGGCTTAATGTACCATTGACAATGAGGTCTTTAAAGATGGTGCACAAGCTCAGATTGTTTCAAGGATGAGGAAGGAATTTGGCCGTACTGTTTCAAAGGAACCATTCCACCACTTCCCTTGAGTGATTTATGGAAATCCTGAAAAATTAAATCAGAATGGACAGACGCGCATTTAACAGTCATCCTCCCAAATGTTATTGCAGTGTGCTAACCACTGCGCCACCTTGCTTGGTGGATGGCAATAGAGTTTTGTGATAACTGTGAGAATGCTATTGTGAAAAAAAGGACTGTGGAGGAAAGTATATCATTATATATGAAGAGAATAGTAACAATAAGGACAAGAATTTTCAAATCGTATAGTAAGTAAAAATCAAGCAATACTAAATTTGTATATTAAGTTTAGTTACAAAAATAGTATGTCAGTTTATTTTTAATTAATGAAAATAAATGTTTATTTCCATTTGCAACAACTTGTTAGGCAAACAGATGTCTCTTCTTCATTTATTGGTTATGTGTTCTTGCTCAAGGCACTAGTTTGACAATCAAAATATTTATCAGCCACCACATATGTGATGAAATAGTAGTGTGGCCTCGAGTACATTACAGAGGCTGAATAATCAGGTGCAGTGTTGGCTGTGTACAGGATACATAGATGCAAGGCAAACTGCACAACAGAAACTCTAGGTTTTATCGGCAATGATAAAGTCTGTCGAAGGTGGTACACCCACTAATAAATAAATGAAGTTTTAATTATTTATCATGAAAGTTACATGATAACTGTTAGACACAAAACTAACCATTATATGGGAAAATATAACATATGAAGTCTCATTAGGATCAATACTGGGCCTACTCTTGTTCTTAATTTGCGTAAATAGCAATAATGAAATTCATAATTATGTTTGCTGATGACATAAGCACACTAATCAGGTGTTCAGACTCAAAGTTAACCACACACTGTGCATGTGATGGCTAAACAGGCTAGCAACTAATTCACAACAAACACTCTAAGTATTAATCTCCTGTAAACTCATATCAAATGATTTCAAAAAATGATCTGTTAGTATCATAAGTAGACACTAATGGTCAGACACTAAACTAAACATTGTGGGTAAAGTTCCTTGGGGTCTAGTTGAATAATAATTTAAAATGGGATCAATACACAGAAATATTAATCAATAAGCTCAGTTCAGCATGTTTTGCCCTTAGAAGTATGTCATGAAGTTAACCTACAGAAAAGGATGTTGACTCATTGTATATTACCACTCCTTGTAGTTAGCATAAGCATTAAGCAGTATACTGTTAGTTTACAGTTAATACAGTGTGCAGATTACATTTCCATGATTTTTTTTCAATGTATACTTTTAGTAGTTCCACATCTTTTGTGTTGTAATCTATGAGTCATGGTGAATGAATGAATGAATGAGATGTAGGAAATGTGATGGTATCATAGTCTTTGTCTTTCTGCGATGGTAAAATTTTGCCACCAGTTAATGTGTCTGGCAAACTTTATGAATGTACATGTTTTTCATCCATGATTCCTGCCACACATTCTTACTTCACATAATCTAATACCATATAACTGTTTAAGGGTAGGTATATGCCCAAATGTCATTACTGTGGTAATTTATTATTCCAACATATGTGATTCACAACTCATTTGTAAACAACTCATTTGGACCGTGAATCTTCAGTGCTCTGTCTCATAAGACAGTAAAATTTTGTGGCTTACGTAACTGCTCAGATACAGCTGGCCATCCAAGAGAATGGTTGATCCCTTCAGCAGCTGCAGTTATTCACTACCTTTTTTCGGAGTCTAATTCTTGCCAATAATTTCTCATTTTGAATAACAGAACAGCATTTCAGTGTTCACAATGTTCATGTGCATAGAAACACTAATATTGTTCTGACAGCAGGAGAACCTCAGTTAGCATGTACAGAGACATTGATATCAAGTCTATATACTAAGTAGAGAGACAAACACAATTAATAAGATATGAGCAATGAAGTTCATCATTATATAGCCCACATAATAGAATAATGAGTGCAAATAAAATTGGTCATATTTCAACAGATACTTGTTTTCAGACTTACGCTTATAGGATATTTTTAATTTTCCATCTTTGCTATTTTCATTTACAAACATGCATGTATTTACTCATAGCTGGCAAATTTTGTTTGTAAGTCACTATCAAATGGGCATTTAATCCACACCATTTATCTACATTTCTTCATGTCTTACCATTAACTTGCTATTCAAATTTCTGTTTACTCAGATAAATCTGTGTAAGCAGACTCCCCAAAATTTATCAGGTTCTTCAGTCAATTCCTGAACTGGAACAAGTGTGTTTCAACATTAGAACAATATTTTGTCATACTATAAAGAGTGACAACGTATCAACAATGCCATAAGGGTAACTTTAATATTTCTTTCCCAGATAATTGTTTACTGTGTGATGTTAATTTTGATTTAAGTTGTGTTATTTTCTTACTAATCACTGTAATCAAAGCAAATGCAAACCTCACAGTCAGTAGGAACACAACAGAAAATGATGCCATAGCCTCATCGGAAATGATATCTCCCTACTTTTCATCAACCATGAAGTATGTGTTAGGAACAGAATAAAGCAAGGTCTAAACTATTTTCTGACCCAACAAATTTTTGTCAGAAGTTGCAACTTGTGTTCCTATTTAGCAGAAAAATACTTTGACAAACCTCAGACTGAATCTAGTAATTACAACACAGGCTGTCATTTAACTATTTGAGCTAGTTAGCAATATAGTAACCATTATGTCATGTAGTTGACTTCCATAATACAGAAAAACATACAAAAGAAATAAAAAACTAATATCCATTTTTGGATCATTAAATTAAACATCTATGTAATCATTTTCCTACACGCTATAATTTAACGTACATAAATTTAATTGCTGCAAGTAAATTCATTGGTACTCACTGATACTGAATCAAAAAAAGAAATACCAATATTATTAAATCAAGTGTGCTCAGAAAGTTTCAGTTCTTCACTGCTAGGAATTCTGTTTTACTGATTCATTATGGGTAAACTGGGAATAATCATATAATAACATACAAGAAGGCCAAAGTATATCTTTCATATTTGCTCAGTGCAATGTGTTTGTCTTTATTAATGGGAAGGCAGAAGGTTCTCATATAACAAAGAGGAAATACTGCTGATTATAATTATGTAGTGTCTTATATTTTATAATTATTTATTTTTATTTAGTCATTCCCCTTAAGAAAAATCAGATTTTCCCTTCAATGATTTGTTGTGTGGGTGGAAAGCCAAGCTTCATGCTGGTGTTAGAAAAGACAGAGAGATAACTAAAATTCTGAATTGTGTTTTATGTGCACATGGTGTCACAGTTTCAACAGAGAAATAGAACAACCTATAAAAAGGAATTTGCCATCCAAACAAAATAGCTGAATACAACTACACCAATGACAAAACCTAAAAAAATGGTTTTTGTAGGAAAGCATCTGTGGTGATATATGCCACTTCAGAGGACTGACATAAATCTATATCTTCATACTCTTGGATAACTCTCGCAATTGAAAACAATAAAATCAGGTATCATAGATACATGCAAAGATATTGTGCGAGATTGTTATTTTGTTTGCATGTGGCGAGTCGCGTCAAGGGACAATATGCTCCTTCAGGATGGGATGGCAATCACTACAGCTTCGCAAGAGGAAACACCTGCTTGGGGCCAGTATAAAGCTCAGAGTATTGATGACCTATTTTGAAGAGCTGCAGAAGTATTAAGAAGACATATAAATAATTTTGACAATGGTTATTACATAGAGTAAAGAGACAAATGAAATTTTCTTTTAATATTCTTTCTATGTTGAAGATCTGTTACGGTTGACAGAAGCTATTGATGTGATAAGTTCAATGATGTACATGTTTAATGTTAGTGTACAGTTTATTTATATGAATGAACTTGCGAAGTTCTCTAAAGATAGCCAGATTTATAGTATTGAGTATCAGTAATAACAATACAGTTGGAAAAGATGTCTGGCAAAGCCTTGCAAGATTAGTTTAGATTACATGTACCATTTAGTTCCAGCTGCTCCATAGTGAGGAGATCCTCCAAGATGAAAAAAAAGTGTCAGAAGACCAAGAATACACAATAAATATTTACAAAAAAAAAAAAAATGTCCTAATGTACCTTCCACAGATCCCAAGTCGAATGATCATTTTGGGTGTCAAATGATTCAAAAAAATTTTTAACATATTTTAATTTATGATCTGTGAAACACACACACACACACACACACACACACACACACACACACTCACTTGCCTCCTCTTAAACCAAACTTTATTGGTGGTTAAATTTTATGGCTGCTAGCAAGTTACTGAAAATGTGGGTTACTGAATACTGGGCAACTTTTTGGACCAAAGTAAGTGACTTTCAATCTTTGTGAAGATTTTTCTTATTTATAGTATTGACTCGATGAACTGAACTATTGGTTTGAACAAAAAGGTATATTTTTAATCACAAATGTCATTAAAGAATAAATATATTGGGAAGCAGGAGTTAATATCCCTAGTTCCCTAAACAGGCCTCTGCTGGATGTTCTTGAGTTCAGACCCCCAAAAAATTCTTATTGCACATTTTTAGGCCCAGAAAACTTTTTCTTGGATTGATGAGTTACCCAGAAAAATAATCCCATGCAAAATTATGGAATGCAAATAAGCATAGTATGTCAGATTTTTCATTTTTATATCCACTATGTCTGACAACATTTACATCAGAAACAGAGATTTGGTTACGTGTTTCAACAGTTCCATGGTGTGCTGCTCCCAGCTGAATTTATTATCAAGTTGTAATCCTAAGAATTTAACAGTGTCTGCTTCTTCTATCTGTTTGTCATCATATTTTAGGCATACACTAGTGGAAAACATCTCACAAGTTCTTAATCACAAGTAGCGTGTTTTTTCAACGTTTAATGGGAAAAGGAATGGCTAGAAACCATTTATTAATGTCCATGAAACAGCTAACGAAGAAGAATATAAAAAGTTAATGAATAACAGCATTAAATCATACACTGTTCAACAGAAAATCTCAGACCCCATAACAAAAATACTGGTAGAACAGCTCAGTCATTAGGAATGAACGAAACTACTTAACAAAAGAAACAAAACTGATGACAACATAAAGAAATGTAGTAAATATCTCAACAGAATAAACTAGGGCAGACTACCTATAATGTCAGAATTATAATTCAGTACGGCACACAAGTCTGAGAAAGTCGAACAGGAGTTGGACACCGTAACAGACAAAAGCATACTAATCAAGATGCAGAGCAGAAGAAAAGAAGAAGAAGAAGAAGAAGAAGACAATGGGACTATTTCTCCATACCATGTGGTTGGTGGTTGTGGATGTCTTACAAAACCACAGTAAGAATGTTTTCGTACCTAACATAGTAAAATAATTACAAAATTGGGAAATGAGGTAAGGTGGGTACTACATGAAGATCAATTCCACATGTGGTTAGGAAAACAACACATTCATTCACATGACTAAAATACTACAGACAAAACATGAAATTGTTTCAGAATTTAACAGTTCTCAAAAAAAGTCCCTTGCTACTTTAATGGCACTAGATAAAAGAGAGGTGTGGTAAGAATAGTGGAACACAGAATAAAGTCTCTACCTCATCCCAGAGTACCCTCCAGCACAACACCAATTTTACCAATTCAAGGCACATCTCTGTCTCTAATGGGAGAACTGGCCATGGCAAAATCCAAAGGAAAGGCAGTGGTTATCACATGAGTGTACCAGCAGTAATTGGCGGAGCTCAGAACTCAGACAGTACCCACAGGGGCACTAACTCTCAGCTGTCAGAACATCTTACACTGTCAAACACAGATTTACATACTGGGCTATGCAGAAGGTATACAGATGGTGCAGCTCATTGAGTCATAGAAATTCACAAGGAGTATTTCAGTACGAAGTGTGGCACCACGTGGCGTGTCCACTGCGGTGAGGGGCCAAAGTCAACACTGACACAATGAGGAGAAGATCAAGACTGAGAATGATGCTAGGCTAGTGGAAACCTCACTAGGAATAGAGCTGTTCTCTTCACATCAGTAGCCAGACACCGTAGTAGGTGGGTATCTGGTAGCACAGCATAATTGACAGCTTTGAGTGGAAGTATGCACACAAAGAAAGAAATACACAGCCGTAGTTGATGGCCATAAAGAGCTAGGAATATATGGAACTGCTAAGACTGATGTGTGGTGAAGGACCAACACACAGTCTTCCCAGCACACACTCCTACCCCCCCCCCCCCCCTCCCCACCCACCCCCACCCCCCCGGACCACTCTCTCACCCCTCTCCATGACAGTTGAGCACAGATGATGAGCAAGGTGGCAACAAGATGGCTGGTACTGGTATTGTAATAGTATTGAGGTCATGGATGGTAGCACCGATACAGCAGGTGCTAGTCATTTGATGTAGGTAGGCGCTAGATGTTGAGACAACAGGTGTGAGGTGGGCAGAGTAGCCAGCCATCACTAGTGCTGATGCTCAGGGCAGGGTGTTTCAGGGTGGGTTGGCCTGAGGCTGTGTCCAGTTCTGCACATGCAGTGATGAACAGGCACTGGGTGTGGTCCCCAGTGTGGGGTGGTTCAGGCAAGGGCATAGAGCAATTGAAAACGTACACGCCAGTTACTGCAAAGGTGAATTGCCAGTGCCTCCAATGTGATAACAGATGGTGGCATGTCTAGGGTGCGCCACTGGGAACGCATGAAATAATGCTGCTGTGGCAGTGACAGAGGGGCGCTATGGCATCATGGGTCTAACCAGCCACTGATGATGGCAGATGGGAAATGGCTCCTTTGGGCATACACTGCAGAAGACCTAGAGGGGCAGGCACATGAGTGTCCTGGGAGTCAGCCATGCTGGCTCCAGTGTTGTAGGTGGCTGTTGAGTCAGGGATGGCACTGGCGTAGCATGGTTGTAAACAATGTCGGTGGCTGATGTTTCCAGGTCAGTCTTTTGAGACATGCAGAGGCTGAGAAGTTCCTGTGGCAGGACAACAGTTCACCTGTTGTTGTGGCAGGAGAGGACAGCCTTCTAGGTACAGTGGAGCCATGCCACCATGCCATTTGTGGTAGGATGGTAGCTCCATGTCAAGTGCAGGTCAGCTGTGCAGAGAAATGTCAGTGACTGAATAACGGCTGATGTACACTGAAGAGAGAGCCTGGAAGTGACATCAGGGCAGAAGTGGGCAAGGTCTGGGTCATGTTCCTAGATAGTGCTAAGTGCCTTGTACACCAGGGACAAAGCAACAGTGCAAATGTGGCTGATGCAATCAGTGACAACCTTGTCAGTTCCAGTGACATGACATATCCCAGTAGCAAATTCAGATATGAAAAACTGCTGCCGGAGTTGACATGAGGAGCTGTGGTCAGAGTCTTTCGAGAGGGCAAACATTATAGGCTTGTGGCAGTGGAGCCTGTGAACTAAAGGGCCTTCATCATCAGTTGAAAGTATTTGATTGCCTTGTAGACAGTATTGTTGTAGCTGTAGGCAGCACTAGGTACCATTCCGGGATGGTAGAGGTATCTAGCTTCCAGTAGTTACTGCATGGTCACCAGGAACCACCCTTCTTCTTGGTATGGTGAACGGCCGACACCCACGGGTTCTTAGAAGGATGCAGCACGCTGGTAGTTAGCAGTGCATTAAACTCGGCCTTAGTGATCTTGAGCTTGTCTGCTGGTAGAGGCTGTGGTCAGTGGAAGATGTGTTGTCTGGAGTGGTTTCAAAGTAGTGGACATTTGAATAGTGGATCTCACAAGCTTGTGTCTGTGTATGTGCGGATGGATATGAGTGTGTGTGCGAGTGTATCCATCCACACAAAATTGGTGGATGGATATGCGTGTGTGTGCGAGTGTATACCCTTCCTTTTTTCCCCCTAAGGTAAGTCTTTCTGCTCCCGGGATTGGAATGACTCCTTACCCTCTCCCTTAAAACCCACATCCTTTCGTCTTTCCCTCTCCTTCCCTCTTTCCTGATGAGGCAACAGTTTGTTGCGAAAGCTTGAATTTTGTGTGTATGTTTGTGTGTCTGTCGACCTGCCAGCACTTTCATTTGGTAAGTCACATCATCATCATATATATATATATATATATATATATATATATATATATATATATATATATATATATATATATATATGGAATTACATGTCATACATATTACTCTATTACTCAGTTGACTTTCCCAGTTCATTGACAACCCTCGGTCGCTAGAGGGCTGCTGTAATTGAGTTTCGAATTCAAAGTGTTTGGCCACTTGGAGGACCCTCTCTTTCAGCATGATATCGCCAGATAACACACGAGTGCTGCAACACCTGCAACAATGCTACACCTTATTCTCACTGTAATCGATCATCTCCCTTTCAGTCTTGACTTAGCACCATCCATTTATCATCGTTTCCAAAACTTAAGGAACATCTTCGAAGACTTCATTTTGATAGTGAGGAAGTAGTGCAAACAGAGATGAGGTTGTGGCTCCATCAACAAAGTTGAACATTGTACAGCGACAGTATTAACATTCTGGTTTCATGTTGGGAGAAATTTATTCATCACCAGGGTGGCTGTCTTGAGAAATAAATATGTAGACATGAAGAATAAAGATGTAGAAAGATAAAAATGTGTGTTTTGTTTAAAAAGCTTCAAGACTTTTCACATAAAAATATGAATGCATTACTTTTGAGCAAACCCTCATACTTTCATCTTCATAACAGAACCTCATGATTCAAAATCAGAATTACATATCTTAAGTTGACAGTTCTAAGTGCCAGCAGTGAAAAATAATTAGAGCACAATCTTACGTCATCTTCCAAAGTTGATCCCAATTTTGTTTGGCTTGGCTTTTATTCCTGGACTGATACTGTACTCAGATGTGGACCAGAGATAGTGATGGTGTACACAAATGTGCACACAGGTGCTTCATCTTGGAAAGTTACTACTGTTACTGTCCCAGCTTGAAGACATGCATTCTCTCTCGACGTGACTTGTCACATGCAACCCTGATATGTCATGCACCATTTCTGTAGCCTAGCTGGTGTGCCTTCAGGCTCTGATACAGGCAACTGCAGCTCCTCACTGATACTGCATCTCGCTGACAGTGTGCATGGGATGCTGACCACCTTGCTTGTGACTGCTGCTGCCACACACCAACTGTATCCCCACCTGGCACAGTCATCTGGTTGTCATGCTGCCATCCACCCCACCCTGAGGACCCCTCATTGTTTGATGTGCAACTATGGCTTCACCAGCTATTCCACTCTCTGCCAGACTGCAGCACACTGCCCAACAGGTGGAACTACGTATGACATTCTCTCCTGCCTCAGTGTGAGCGTGGCAATGCTGCAAGTGATCATGGCTGTGCATGCAGCACTAGCCAGTGCTGCAACTGGCTACAGCTGCCACAGCTCCAGCTGCCCTGGTGATGGCTCTAGCAACAAGGCTAATCTCTTCTAATGCCATGAGCACTTCAGCCTGGACATTGCTAAGTGCAGGGAGCCCTGCTCTTGGCACCCAAACACAAAGGTATGCCTAGCTGCAGCTGTCTCCCAGCACTTGTTCGCCATGACACTTGCTCCACCACATTGTTCCTGATCAGCACTCCAAGTTGTCCACCTTCCCGCAGCAGCTCATTCATGACCCTGGTCCTGTCTCAATCATCCTCATGAAGGCAGTGAATAACTCCACAAACACCACTACGGCATACATCATCACATTCCCAAGCTTGACCTGCAATGAGGCTCCTATGAATCTTCACCGTCACCGACCCCATTGTGTGAGTAGACTTCATCAGGCACTACTGCCTGTTCTGATGTGCAGCCTGGCACGTCTTTGACAGTGATATTGGGAGATCAACGAAATGCACCACTTGTTTCAGTGTTATCTGCAATCAGAAGCAGGTGGCATATTCTGGTCCATACACTGACCACCTGCACAGTTTCCTGCCCTCACATGCACCTTGGGAGGTCCACTATTCAAATGTCCACTACTTTGAAACCACTCCAGACAACACATCTTCCACTGACCACAGCCTCTACCAGCAGACAACCTCAAGATCACTAAGGCCGAGTTTAATGCACTGCTATCTACCAGCGTGCTGCATCCTTCTAAGAACCCGTGGGTGTCGGCCATTCACCATACCAAGAAGAAGGGTGGTTCCTGGTGACCATGCAGTAACTACTGGAAGCCAGATACCTCTTCCATCCCGGAATGGTACCTGGTGCTGCCTACAGCTACAACAATACCGTCTACAAGGCAATCAAATACTTTCAACTGATGATGAAGGCCCTTTAGTTCACAGGCTCCACTGCCACAAGCCTATAATGTTTGCCCTCTCGAAAGACTCTGACCACAGCTCCTCATGTCAACTCCGGCAGCAGTTTTTCATATCTGAATTTGCTACTGGGATATGTCATGTCACTGGAACTGACAAGGTTGTCACTGATTGCATCAGCCACATTTGCACTGTTGCTTTGTCCCTGGTGTACAAGGCACTTAGCACTATCTAGGAACATGACCCAGAACTTGCCCACTTCTGCCCTGATGTCACTTCCAGGCTCTCTCTTCAATGTACATCAGCCGTTATTCAGTCACTGACATTTCTCTGTACAGCTGACCTGCACTTGACATGGAGCTACCATCCTACCACAAATGGCATGGTGGCATGGCTCCACTGTACCTAGAAGGCTGTCCTCTCCTGCCACAACAACAGGTGAACTGTTGTCCTGCCACAGGAACTTCTCAGCCTCTGCATGTCTCAAAAGACTGACCTGGAAACATCAGCCACCGACATTGTTTACAACCATGCTACGCCAGTGCCATCCCTGACTCAACAGCCACCTACAACACTGGAGCCAGCATAGCTGACTCCCAGGACACTCATGTGCCTGCCCCTCTAGGTCTTCTGCAGTGTATGCCCAATGGAGCCATTTCCCATCTGCCATCATCAGTGGCTGGTTAGACCCATGATGTCATAGCGCCCCTCTGTCACTGCCACAGCAGCATTATTTCATGCGTTCCCAGTGGCGCACCCTAGACATGCCACCATCTGTTATCACATTGGAGGCACTGGCAATTCACCTTTGCAGTAACTGGCGTGTACGTTTTCAATTGCTCTATGCCCTTGCCTGAACCACCCCACACTGGGGACCACACCCAGTGCCTGTTCATCACTGCATGTGCAGAACTGGACACAGCCTCAGGTCAACCCACCCTGAAACACCCTGCCCTGAGCATCAGCACTAGTGATGGCTGGCTACTCTGCCCACCTCACACCTGTTGTCTCAACATCTAGTGCCTACCTACATCAAATGACTAGCACCTGCAGTATCGGTGCTACCATCCTTGGCCTCAACGCTAGGTCAAGACATGCTTAAAGAGTTCGGTGGTCTTCTCACCAAATTTCTGCCCAATAAGCTCGAAATCCACAGAAACGTCTCGACAACTTCAGACTGAAAGACACTGATATCCTAGTGAGCTTCTTTGTGGTTTCACTATTCACCGGGTGCCTCTAGCGGAGTCAGTCGAGGTTATTGGGCAGAAATTTGATGAGAAGACCACCGAACTCTTTAGGCATGTCTTGACCTCAATGTATTTTCTGTTTAATGGGGAATACTATGAGCAAACGGAGGGATTCACAATGGGCAGCCCACTCGCACCGGTGCTCGCGAATTTGTACATGGAGTACTTCGACGCGGAATCCTTGGCGTCATCCAATTGGAAACCTACTTGTTTCTTCTGTTATGTCAATGACACAATCGTCATCTGGCCCCATCGTAGGGCCAAGCTCCTGGATTTCCTTACACACCAAAACTCCATACATCCAAACATCAAATTCACTATGGAGACCGAAGCAGAAGGAAGATTAACATTCCTGGACGTCACGGTCAAGAGAAGAGCTGATGGTAACCTGAGCCACGGTGTGTACAGGAAGAAAATGCACACTGACCTGTACCTGAATGCAGACAGCTGCCACCACCCTTCTCAGAGGAATGGAGTACTAAAAACACTAGTACACAGGGCGCGCAGCATCTCAGATGCAGAGAATCTGTCCCAGGAATTGGAACACCTCAAAACCGTGTTCTGAAAAAACAAGTACTCGGAATGGCAGATAAGATGCGCTCTCTGTCGCACCACCCGGGCACAACCTGTGGAGATGGATGAAGTCACAGAAAAAGAGGTAGCCACTGCCTTTATTATGTACAATGGCGAACTATTGGGGAAAATCGGCCGTATATTAAAGAAACACTGAGTTAAAACCGTCTTTTGCCCGCCCAATAAGGTATGGGTATTACTGGGAAGTGTGAAAGATGACCTCAGTTTGAAGAAGGCCAGCATATACCAAATTCCCTGTGAGTGTGGGAAGACTTATATTGGACAGACAGTACGCACCATCGAAGATCATTGCCGAGAACATCAAAGGCACACTCGACTGAAATATCCAAATAAGTTGGCGGTAGGAGAGCACTGTTTGTCTGAGAAACACGAGATGGCTCAGACCTCTAAATATTGGGAGTGTTATAAGGGTGGCTATCGAAATTCGCACCAGGGAAGATCTTATCAATCGAGATTGTGGCTACAATCTCAGCAAGGCTTGGGACCCGGCATTGAATATAATTAAGAAGACTCTCAGCAAGAAGTATGAACTGGCAACCAGGGCAGATATAGCAAGCACATCGATGCTACGACAGACTCCGACGCCCACGTCTTCGCGACCGCCGCTGCGCATGTGTGGCCGGCGGAGAGAGCGGCCCGCAGGGGGAGGGTATTTAAATCGGCCGCCCGCCCTCAGGAGCTCAGTTCGTCAGTGCACCTGACGATGGTGACATGTCTGATCACCGAAATATTGTGCCCGTTGGACACTATGAACCAGCAGTATACCGTTGGACTGTTCGAGCGTTAAATGTGGATGTTTCTTCTGTTAAGGTAATGTTGTGTGCTTATATAGAAGCATTATACTTAATGACTGCTGTTATCATTGTAATAAGAAAAACAGCATGACAGCCAGGAAAGAAAAACAGAAAATTTTATTTCTGTGCTCTTAAAAAAGGATAGTATTATTTTTTATGCAAGGAATTAATTGCAACTGTTAAAGTCTCTACTTATTTACAAAAATTAATATATGTCTTAAGTATAGTAAATGGATCTACCACAACATCATTATTTGTCCAAGGGGACGAATATGTAGTGTTACATATCAGTCCAAAAGAGCAACGTGGAACCCCACAATTGCCTTGCTGATAAATGATAGTTGTGAATGATAAAATGTTATGACAAATTATTTTACAGGAAAGCATCACTTTTATGTGAAGTTATCACTTATTTTCATGAGCTGAGTCATGTCAGTGGCTACTCATGTTTTCAGGATGGGACAGCGATTGAGTAACTTTGCAATAGGAAGTACCTATTGGGGTGAAGTGTAAATACCATGTACCGCCAGCCCAGGCTGTGATAGTGCATCAGCCCACCAATAAAAGCCAAAACCAAACAATCCTGGGATCTGAGGAGTCATATTTATTTATGAAAATTATATTATGCTAAATTCTTGTCTTTCAGCGGACACAGCATAATTCCATGATGAAATCCACAAACTGACACATCTATGGTCGACTAAAGGTGGGCAGAAAAATATTTAGCATACACTGCTTGAGATAAAATCTAATCTTCAGAATTAACCAACGAGTGCATTACATTCTCATGAACTAAATATAACTGGCCAGACCATTCTGTGCTCATCAACTCATCATCATTGTCAGATAAAACATTTATCATCACTTGAACCATGGACCTAGCTGCAGTGGGGAGGTATGCATGCCTCAATGACACAAATAGCAAAACTTTAGGTGCAGCTCCATAAGAGGGGTGTTTGTGGAGAGGCAAAACTAAATATGATTCCAGAGGAAAAACAGCACCTTTTCCAGTTCTCACATGAGCAAGTCTGGGTGACTGACTTGGCCTTGTAACACTAACCAACATGACCTTGCAGTGTTGGTACTGCATCTTAGCTGGAAGCAAGGGGAAACCACAGGCACTATATTTCTTGAGAACATGCTGCTCCACCACATGGTTTAATGATAATACCATCTCCTTGGCTACAATATTTCTGAAGTAAAAATAGACCCCGTTAGAATCTCTGGGAGGGGCCTACTGGGGCAAGTCCTCAGAAGAAAAATCAAATCTGGAGTTCTATGGGTTCAAAGTGGAATGTTATGTGTTCAAAGTGGAATGTTAGATCCCTTAATCATGTCGGTAAGTTACAAAACTTGAAAGGAGAAATAGATAGGTTAAAGCTAGATTCAGTGGGAGTTAATGAAGTGTGGTTGCAGGAAGAACAGGACTGCTGGTCAGAAGAGTGGGCAGAAGTAAAACAGGACTAGGTCTAATGATGAGAAAAAAAAATAGGAATACAAATGGACTACTACGCACAGCATAGTGCGCACATTATAATGGCCAAAACAGACACAAAAAAATCACAGATCACCTTTGCAGTGAAGTACACATGCTTAATATGCCTAACAGCTCTACAATTATAGATAGTCAGAAAATATATGATGAGATAAAGGAAATTATTCAGTAGGTTAATGGGAGGGAAAATTTAGTTTTGATTGAGACTGCATTCAATAGCGAGAAAAGGAAGAGAAGGAAAATAATAGAAAAACATGGACTGCAGAAAAGAAAAATAAAGAGGGAGTGACCTGGTAGAATTTTGCACAGACCACAATTTAATCATTGGCTATACTTGTTTTAAGTTTCATTAAAGGAGGCTGTGTACGTGAAAGAAATCTGTAAACAAGTCACCTATGTCACAATCTTTGATTGTATAACGCATGTTATGTGATAATAAAAATTGAATTGAATTGAATTGATAGATTATGTAACAGTAAAGCAGGTACTTAAAACCAGCTTTTAAATTTCATAATGTTTCCAGGCCATAATTTGTCAGTTACACTAAATCTGAAGAAACTGCAAAAACCAATAAAAGTAGTAGAATTTCTTGAGAGTTTCTGAGGAAGCACTACATAATAATTAATTGAAACAGGGGTAAGGAATAAAATAGAAAATGAATTGGTAATTCTTGGAGACAAAATAGTGAACATACCAGAGGAACAACAGAGCAATAAAAAAGATCTAGTAGCAGTCCTTAGATAACATGCAAAATATTAAATTTGACTGGACAAGTGGGTGAACATAAAATGCAGCAACTACAGATGCCTAAACAATGAAGATTTTCAGAAAGTGCAAGTGGCACAGCAGGCATGGCTAGAGGAGAAAAGCAAAATTGTAGAATCATTAATTATATGGGTACAACAGATACACAAATGAAAATAAAAACTCCCTCAAGTGACAATTGAGGTAAGTGGTATGAACATTAAGAGCACAACTGTCAAGCCACATGGCTGAAAGTTAGTGGGAATGTACAACTTAAGGAAAGGCATTACAGAAAGGGAAGAAGAAACTGGTATGATGAGATGGGGGATGCAGTAATGGCAGAAAATGTGATATTGCACTAAACAACCTAAGCGCAAACAAGGCACATGAACTATATAGAATTTATTCAGAATTTTTAAGTGCCTTGGGAGAACCAATCATGATAAAACAGTTCCATTTATAGGTACAGATAAAATGGCATCAGACTTCAAGAATGTAATAGTCCCCAAAGCAGATGCTGACAAGTGTAAGTATTATTGAACCACCAGTTTAATAACTTGGTTGCAAAATGCTAATGTGAATTATCTACAGAAGAATGGAAGTAATAGTAGAAACTGACCTGAAAAAGGTGAATTTTGGTTCCAGATAAATACAGGGTTAGGTGAGGCAATACTGGCCTTCTCATTAAGGGGATACGGAATCACCTATCCCCGCAATGTTAATATATGCCTACTATAGGGAACATTTTCTCACAAACTACTGGAGACAGAGAGGTAAAAATTTTACTGTATGTGCATTCATATGTTACAACAATACTGAAACAACAGTTTATTGTCAAAGTATTTTCTTACAGAGATATTGTACATTTATTTTTAAGTAAATTTTTTTCCATCGCTTTTTACTAGACTATCACCCCTAAGTCTTTTGTAAATCAAGTAATTAAAAAATCGTTGTTTCAGTTTGTAATAGGGGCCTATGTCACTACGTCATAAAAATTTCAGACTTCTAGGTTGACCAGTACCTGAGATAATGTTCCTAGATGAAGTAAAAAGTAAACTTACGGGAAACGGAGAAAGAAGATTAAAACATTCCTGATCCGTAGCTAATACCCCCTTCACAGTCTTCATAATCATCTTCAAGTCTTCTTTTGGCACCCCTCTGCACCTGTCTTGCTTTTTTCACTAATGTCTTAATTATATTATCAGCATGCCTTAGTCTGTGCTGATCTAAAAAGAACATAGCACGTACCGTACGGGAACCAACACACATACCCAACTTTTGAAGGACCTGGCATTTAGTTATATTTCCAAAATTGAAGGTTGCCACAGCATCATACACACCAAAATGTAGTGTATTAATTCCGACAAACACTGTTTTTGGGAGACGATGCCATATCACACTATTCAAGCACTCGTTGGGGTTCTGCGTTTTTCCGTGAAGACATTTCATCAGAAGACTTCTGTCAGCCAGATCTCTGAAAATGGGCTTTATTTCTGCCATGATGGCTGATGGTAGACTGTGGTGGTGAATGTATTTCTCTCCTGTTGTTAGTCCCCTATTGTATTTACACCAGCTGTTTTCACCTTTGGGGCACAAACCATGTTGTGGATGCTCATCCGTGGATGCGGTGTGGAAATATAAAGCCCATATAGCTCTCCTCATTTCTTCAAGATTGCCTGTATTTTGCCTGATTGCAAGGCCATAGCAGTTCTGAATGTGGTCTATTATGGAATCAGTCAATCTTCTTCTGCCATCCAAGGTTTTCCCATCATCTAGTTTTTTCCCTTTCATAACTGATTTTAACCTTCTCAGCCTGGCACCCATTCTCTTCTGCGCATGTCCTATACATTCAAGTTTGCTTATATTTACACTGTTCCCATATGGTTTGCTTTCCAAAACTTCTTTGAATGCTTTAGAGTCACCATCTCCCAGATATTTGACATAGCGAACATTATACCACTGTGAAGAGCGATGAAAAATTTTCTTCACCCCAGCAACCTCCATGCCACCACTACTACCATAATAATTAGCAATACAGTCATCACTGTGTTCATTTTTCAGCCTGCCTGTGCACCTACAGTATTTAGACATTATTGCAACATCAATAACCTTGCCAGTATCAACACTAGTTGCTGTTACAACACCATTGTTGGAGGTGTGGCCCCTTTTCTGCCACGTGCCATCAAACGCCACTGTGAGGTCACGACTGCCGTCATTTTCTTCCACTGCTTCTTCCACAGCAACCTGCATTGACTTCTGTGCTACATCTTCAACTGCAGATCCTAGTACATAATTGTAAGCTTCAAACTTTGAAGGTGCACTTGGAAGATTTAGAACACCACATAGCATATCACCAGCTGCTTTGCCCTTACCAATTGCTCGCAATCCATAAACTAACCTAATATTTACACTATAAAGTTCAGTTTTCTTGTATCCATTATTTACAGTTACTGAAACCGAACTTGGAAACTTACAGCTGTATTTACAAACACTGCATATTAAATTAAACTGGGCAGCCAGGCCAACATGGCATTCTACTTTCAGAGAAACGTTTCCATGACATTTTTTGCAGCACAAACTGTTTTCAAGAGCTTCACACAATATATTCGTATCAATGAGTTCAAAAACTTCATTCCCTCTATCAAGTAAATTATATTTCTCTTCCAAATCTCTTAGTTTTTTATGAGAAGCACTGTTTTCATTTGGTGTAAGTTCGTTCGGCAAATCAGTAATAAGTGGATTCACATTTTCCAACAGTGATGATGATGAACTGCTTTGCTTTGCTAATGAATCATTATTTCTTTTCTTTTGCCAGTTCACACGCTTTTTAAATACTTTTGCTTTAGCTCTAGGCATTTTCACTGCGAAAAATGAAGCACTAAATACGAAATAACTCAACAACAACTACTTTCTTATATCACACTGTTTACAAAACAGTCCCGCCACAAAGTCAAAGAGTAACTTGAGGAAACCAGAGAGAAAGATTTTCGGGCAACTAGTGTATAAATAGTCGCTGGAAACCGGGATATTTGAATTCATGTCACTTTAAAGGTACTGCCAAAAAGTTCATGGTCAGCCACGAGAGACGTGTATAACTAAAGCGCAATACCCGGTCTCACAAATATATAAAAATAAAATAGTTATAATTGTAGTAGAGCTATGTATGATACGTCATTTTAAAGAGGAAACATGGCAGAATATAATACGCCAATAAAAAAAAATTCGATTTTTTAACCCAAAATCCGATTCCGTATCCCCTTAAGTTAGAAAATGGACTGAAGAGGTCAAACTGAGATTAACTGCATTTGTGCTGTAGACAAACTTTTAACAAGGTTGACTGGAATCCACTCTTTGAGGTTATGAAGTAATTAGACATAAAATAAAGGTAGTGAAAGTTTTTCTAAGACTTTTATAAAAACCAGACTGCAGCTATAAGTGTTGAAGGACATGAAAGGGAGACAGTAACTGACAAATGAGTGAGACAATCTGGCAGCCTATCCCACATGTCATTCAATATGTACATAGAGCAAGCAATAAAGGACACTAAGGTGAAATTTGGGAAATTAATTTAAGTTCAGGGAGAAGAATAAAAAAACTTTAAGGGCTGTCTATGACACTGTAGTTCTGCTGGATATGGCAAATAACCAGAAAGATAAGCAGTATCAATAGTGCCTTGAAAAGTGATTTCAAGATAAACATCAATGAAAGTGAAACAAGGGTAATGGAGTATAATCAGATTACATGATGTGTTACTAAGGACATTAGATTATAAAATGAGATGCTAAAGGTAGTAGAGGTGTTTTGTTATTTTGGCAGCAAAAGCAAAGACATAATAAAATATAGACTGTCAACGGAAAGAAAAGCTTTTCCAAAAAAAAAAAAAAGTCTGGAGTATAGTCTCATATGGAAGTGAAGCGTACAGCACAGACAAAGGAGAGTAGAATTGTTTTAAACATAACATTACAGAAGAATTCTGAGATTAGATGCTTAGAGCATATGACCAATGAAGAAGTAATAAGTAATGAAAAGACTATTACACATCTGAGGGCTTCAAGTGTGTGTGTGTGGGGGGGGGGGGGGGGTTATGAAGGGAGACTACGGTTTGAATACATTATGCATGTTCAGACATAATATACCGCTTGCAGTATATTTCCACAGTGTAGTCCAGTGTGGAGAGCTGCATCAAACCAGACTACAGAAATAGAGAAAGACACTTTTACACCTTACAGATTTCAACAATTTAGTTATAAGAACACATTGTCAATAGCTCTTGCATTATGATCTTCCATCTTCCTTTGTTATGGAAAATAAAACAAAGGTAGGCATCAACAACTTTAAGTCCTCTCTCAGTACTATGACACTTAAAAATCAATATACAAGGGTTCGAACTTAAATAGTGTCAACTGTTTATTCACAACTGATATGAAAGAGTTACATGTTTGCACCTGTTACTGCCCTTCAAAGTAGTCACCCGCATTGTGTAGAATCCACTGCCAGCAATGTGGAAAGGTAACTATGATGTACAAAAGTACTGTATGTGTGAAGCCCTGGTCCGGTGTAAAAGAGCACCTGATGGCCCAAATAAGATCAGCTTAAATAAATAAAAAAATGAAATATATTTCAGCAATACATTTGTTAATTTATCACTTTGGTGCTATCCCTTTCCACCTGAACCCACACGATCGTGCGGGTGCGGTTTTTATTTTTTTACGACAAACTGAATCTCTTGCCTTACTACCAACCGACCTGCAACGATCATGCAGGTTGTGCGCTACGCGTTTCTCATTTTTATGTTATCATTCGGCGCCAACAGATTGCAGCACATGTTGTTTAAGTTGATCGATAAGTGAGCATTATGCCGGCACCTGATTAGTAGCTCGTAATTAAGTTAAATTGAATTGTTTTGGCGATTTGCTGGATCTGGTTATTTATAATAGTGTGTACAACGTTGTGATATTGATAATTATTAGTAACTTCATATCTTTGCACAGTAATTGTGCGTTAAATTTGTATTAGCACGATTGTGCAGGTTAGGTGTGGACTGTGTAACTTCATCCTCGAGTGGGTGTTGTTAATTGTGTCATTGGCCTCCCTATATTACTGCTTTTCTTACAGTTTTGAATGGGAAAGTTTTTATGCACATTCCCGTTATTGTATGCAGGTTTATCAGACAATCAAATCCGTTCAGTATTAGAGGATTCGGATTTGAGTGGCACTTCGTCAGATGAAGATGACGAGTTTGTTCCTTCTCCTTCAAATATTCAGCAGGCAGACGACTCGTCTGATGGTGATTTGAGTGCCGAAGAAGTTCCTGAAGTTCCTGAAGAGCGCAGTGTCACAGAACGTGTCAGACCACTGCTTTTTCGGAGATCAAATTTTCTTCAGAAGTTTCATCCACCAAACATTAATTACAGTGCTGTTGAGGTCAGTGACAAAGAGGTGCGATCTGAGTTACCTATTTCGTGTATCTTTCCCATTTTCTTACTAAAATATCTTCTTTTTAATTCTAGAGTCCTTCACCAATTGGAACTTCTGCTGAAATGTCTGTTAATATTCCAGTGAAAAGTTTTCTGAAGAGGCAGTGAAACATACAAATATGTATAGTGTTGCAAAGACAGGGAAATCCCTAGGGACTACAGCTCATGAACTGAAGGTGTTTTTTGGGATAAATTTAATGATGGGGTGCATAAGGTATCCTAGGCTACCCATGTACTGGAAGAAATCTATTTCTTTATCAGCTATTAGTGACACTATGTCTAGAGACCGGTTCCTTGGTCTCAGGAATAATGTGCACTTTGTTGATACTATAAAACCACCTGAAGAGGCTAAAACTAATAGACTGTGGAAATTTCAGTCAGTGATCGACACAGTAAGAAGAAGATGTCACAGTTTGCCTCGTAGCTTTAACTACTGCAGTATTGAGAGCTGAAGAGTTTCAAACACCATTAGATGATATGTTAAGCACCTCCACAAAGGCAAAAGTTTACAAACCCCATCCGAAACAGGTTTGGACAGGCGATATGATGGGTATGATCACTGGCCGACAGTGGATGATATTTTGTCACCACGAACATGTCAGTATGAGTGCTGCAGTTCCAGAACAAAGAGAAAGTGCATAAAATGCAATCAGTACTTATGTCTTGCAAAAGGAAAGGACTGTTTCAAATTATTTCACAAAAAGTGAAGCAGTCTGAACCATGACTTCGTGTTACAAAATAAATAAATAAAAATTATTATTAATTTTTTTTGCCACAGAATATGATTTGCAATCTATGTAATATTTTTTATAATAACTAATAAATAAAAGTAATGAAAGAATAATTTTTTATTCATAACTGTTCCTCAGGTAACTTATAATATCAAACAAATAGCAGTAAGTCAGAGAATAATTTTGGTGAAATAAAACCTGACCCTCATGATTGTGCTAGTTGTTTTCCCACTACATTTTTTATGGAAGAGTTTTTTTTTATTATTTTTCCCAGTGTCTACTATGCCCAAGTATACAGAGAATTCAACTTTATTCACTATTTACAAAAAAAAAAAAAAAAAGGTGTTCAGGGTGGAAAGGGATATGGGAGCTGTTTTCATAATTTAATTCACTAAAGAACATATGGTATTAAAAGTTACTACCTGTGCCATTTACTGTGCATGAGAAGCTTCTAAAAAAATATTCATTGCTACCACTTCTGCTTTGTCATTGAGCATGTTCTGCTCATGTTTTAATTTCAAGTTTTTGATTGAGGTATAGTTTGTAGCCATTGTTTAGTTTATGATGTATTAGTAAATTATTATCTTTGCTGTCAAAAGACAGTGAGAGTAGCTATGACAGATTTGCTAGGAGTTTGTACCTAAATGCATTTGTGTGTTCCTGAAACCTAGTTTGGTAGCTTTGTCCATTCTGACTCACATTCTACACTGGGCCATTTGTCTTGTAGATCCCCATTTGGAAAGTTTGTCTTTGTTAAATTTTATGTTGTGTAGCAGTCTACTACATAAATTACTGCAAAAATTATTTAACAGTATCATGCCATGTTTACAAGACATTAAGTTCTACAAACAAAATGTGAATGACATATTACAAAATGTGAATGACATATTAATAATAAAAGAGAGGGAAAGCAAGCAAGAAGTAGAGGCACTAATTCAAGGTTTCAACAGAGTGCAAGTGAACTTTCAGTTTACATATGAATATGAATGTCAGAATTCAATAAGCTTTCTTGATGTCGCCATTATCAGGAAAAAAGTGGACATATTATTGTTATTGCCACACTCACACACACAGAAAATTGTCAACTGAGATCATATAATGTAAATTTTGTGGGAAATTTAAGTGTATATCAAAAGGAAGGCTAATGTGAAATGGAGGTGGCACATCTGTCGCAATAGACAAGAGACTCAAATCCAATCAGATAGAAACTGAAGCTGCACGCGAGATTGTTTGGACAGGACTCACTATCAGAGGCGGGCGTAAAATTGAAATTGGATCCTCCTGCTGCCTGCCAGACGCATCTCCTAATGTAACCAGAAACTTTACAGAACATCTCAATTGATTTGTGTATAAGTTCCTGAATTATACTGTAATCATCAGTGGATACTTTAAACGACCAACAATCAACTGGGAAAATTATAGTTTTGTTAATGGTGGGCGTAATAAGCCATCCTGTGAAACATTACTAAACGCCTTCTCTGAAAACCACCCGGAACAGATAGTTCGGAACCCCACTCATGACGCAAATACATTTGATTTAATGGCAACAAACATACCTGACCTCACTGAGGATGTCACATCAAAACTGGAATCGGTGATCATGAGACAGTTGTGGCTTCAAAGTACAAAGGGTAACTAAAACAAGCAGGAAGATATATATGTTCATTGAACTAGACAAAAAACCAGAAGTTTCATATCTCAATGATAAACTTGAAACATACAGCACAGGGCAGGAACACACAGAGGAACTAACGGCTAGATAGATATGTACCCAGTAGAACAGCTTGCATAATAGGTGTAAAACAAAACACAGGACTACTGATAAACAGATGCTGAATGAAACATATTTGGCTGTCAAGAGAGCATTGCATGAAGCCTTCAGTGACTACCATAGCAGGATACTGTCAAATAATATTTCACAAAACCCACACAAATTCTGGTCATATGTCAAAGCTCTTAGTGGCACCAAAGTTAGCGTCCAAACCCTAGCAAGTGAGACAGGAACTGAAATTGAGGGTAGCAAAGCAAAAGTTGAAATCCAGAATGAGATTTTCACTCTGCAGCGGAGTGTGCACTGATATGAAACTTCCTGGCAGATTAAAACTGTGTGCCCGACCGAGACTCGAACTCAGGACCTTTGCCTTTCGCGGGCATGTGCTCTACCATCTGAGCTACCGAAGCACGACTCACGCCCGGTACTCACAGCTTTACTTCTGCCAGTATCTCGTCTCCTACCTTCCAAACTTTACAGAAGCTCTCCTGCGAACCTTGCAGAACTAGCACTCCTGAAAGAAAGGATATAGCAGAGACATGGCTTAGCGACAGCCTCGGGGATTTTTCCAGAATGAGATTTTCACTCTGCAGTGGAGTGTGCGCTGATATGAAACTTCCTGGCAGATTAAAACTGTGTGCCCGACCAAGACTCGAACTCGGGACCTTTGCCTTTCGCGGGCAAGTGCTCTACCATCTGAGCCACCGAAGCACGACTCACGCCCGGTACTCACAGCTTTACTTCTGCCAGTATCTCGTCTCCTACCTTCCAAACTTTACAGAAGCTCTCCTGCGAACCTTGCAGAACTACCACTCCTGAAAGAAAGGATATAGCGGAGACATGGCTTAGCCACAGCCTGCTTAACTCTGTTTTCAAATATTCATTTAGAATTTAGAAAGGAAAACTCAGGAGAATTGCCCCAATGTAATCCTTGAGCTACCGAAAATATGAGTGAAATCAGTATTAGTGTCACTGATGTTGAGAAACAGCTGAAATTGTTAAAATTGAACAACGTTCCAGGGGCTGATGAAATCTCTATCAGATTCTAAATTGAATTTGTGGCCGAATTAGCCCCTCTTCTAATTATTATCTATCATAGATCCCTCAAAGAAAAAACTGTGCTAGTAGTTGGAAGAAAGGACAGGTTACACCCATCTACAAGAATAGTAGTCAAAGTGATCCACCACAATACCATCCAATATTCTTGACACTGATTTGTTGTAGAATCTTAGAACATATTCTGAGCTCCAACAAAATGAGGTATCTTGAACAGAATGACCTCCTCCATAGCAACCAGCATGGATTACAATATCATAAATCATGTGGAATCCAACTTGTACTTTTCCCACATGTCGTACTATACACTTTGGATCAAAGCAGTCACATAAATACTGCATTTCTTGATTTTCAAAAAGCATTTGATTCAGTGCTACACCTTTGTTTATTGTCAAAAATTCTACCGTAATGTGTATCGAGTGACATTTGTGGTTGGGTTGAGGTTTTTTTATTATGGAGGACATAGCATGTTATCTAGGATGGAGTGTCATCATCAGATATAAAAGTCACGCCGTGTGTGCCCTAGAGAGTTGTGTTGGGACTCTTGCTGTTCATTCTGTATATTGATGACCTTGCAGACAATATTAACAGTTACCTCAGACTTTTTGCAGATGATGCGGTTATCTATAATGAATTACTGTCTGAAAAAAGCTACATAAATATTCAGTCAGATCTTGATATGATTTCAAAGTGGTGCAAAGATTGTCAACTTGCCTTAAATGTTCAGAAATGTAAAATTTTGCACTTCACAGAACAAAAAGTTTATTATTCTGTGACTATAATATCAATGAGTCAGAATTGGCCAACTCATAGGTTCAGTTGTGCGTAAAGCAGTTGGTAGACTTTGGTTTATTGGTAGAATACCGGGGAAGTGCAATCAGTCTACAAAGAAGATTGCTTACAAATCATTCATGTGGCCCCGTCTAGTATATTGCTCAAGTGTGAGAGACCTGTACCAAATAGGACTAGCAGGGGATTCTGAATGTATATGGAGGAGGGCAGCACAAATGTCAGAGATTGTTACAGTGACAGTGAAGAAACTTAGCTGGCAGACTCTCGAAGATAGAGGGAAACTACCCCGAGAAAGTCTACTAGCAAAACTTCAACAACTGGCTTTAAATGATGACTCTAGGAATATACTACAGCCCCTACGTATCGCCCACAAAGGGGTTGTGGAGACAAGATAAGAATAATTACGACACACACAGAAGCATTCAAACAATCATTCTTCCTGCACCTCATATATAAATGGAACAGGAAGAAACCCTAATAACTGGCACAATGGAACATACTCTTAGCCATGCACACTGCGGTGGTTCGCAGAATACAGATGTAGAAAAGGTTATTTTTCCACCAGCAATAAATTATGTAATGGACTGCAACACAATTTAAAGTCTAACAAAGACAAATTTTTGAACTCAGGTATTTACAAAATAGAGTGTAATGAGTGCCCAGTGCAGTAAGTGGGTCAGACAAGAAAAATTTTCTAAGCCAGATTTCAGGCAAACATAAATACGATTGTGTACAATGTACCTAATAAATCTGCCTAAGCTATTCACATTAATGACACAGGATATGCTTTTGACACCATAGATAATAATCTAATAACACTTCATAAACTAAGAAAAGGCCACAAATTGTACCTCTGCCAAGAACCTGAAATCTTTATTCAAAACAGAAAACAGGGGCAAAATACACTCGATGATAAAGCTGAGACACCAGAAATTAATTTTTTTGCAAGCTTCCACACAATACTAGAAAATTACAGAACAACTTTTAGTACCATCTGTTCTTTAGTGACCTAAATTATTAAAACAATTCCCAAATCACCAAATCAATACATTAACAAATAATGCTAAAATATAGGTCTATAAGTTTTTTTTGGAAATAATGACATGTTTAAGAGAAAAGGATTGTAAAGATCTGAACCTTCATATACACATTATCTGCCTCTTTGATTATTAATGTAAGCTGGCAATGCTCTTGAACTCACAAGGCACTTAATTTCTACAGCTGTACAATCCCTGTACTGTTTGTATTGTCGTTTCATGTTTGTGGGCCATTTAATGACCCACAGGGTTCTTCTGGAACATCTTGTTTGTAATTCTGTTCATTGTTTAGAATTTATAACCCCAATGACATATTACAATAATAAGTGAAAACTGTAACTTATTTGTTGCAAAATGAAGTTCAAAAGGGACAACTGGTTATATGTAGCAAATAAGATCATAAGGTAAACTTCTGATCCACCTGCAGATGAGGGTGTATCCCGTGAAACAGACTATGGAAGGAAATAAAAATGGCTGACACAGATAATTTTTTAAATTTATATTTTATGTCAAACAGTTGCAGTTTGCATACCACAGTCCAACATGGGCCACATTAGGTTATTCCTTTTAACTGCTTAATGAGATTCAAAAAAATTCCTGCTGGTGCTCATTAAACTATGTGTACTATTAACTTATGTCTTTCCATTGTCAAATCTATTTAAGGACATGCACGCTGACGTGGAGGTGACTGTGTGCATGGGTGTGGTCTTGGGCATGGTACTGGTGGTGATAATGTGATCCCTCAGATTTTCTTGGTGTGATTGATTAATGGTGTATTTCTGAGTGTTCAGCTAAGTTCCCCTTTCTATTTTTGCACAATATTTCAACGACCTACACAGTCATCTTCTTCATGTGTGGAGAGTTGTGCTGTTGTTGTACTCACCTGATTGGTTGGCGCTCATATGGTGCTTACTCATACCAATGTAAATCACAGCTCCTGATGAAGGCTAGAGGATCGACCATCAAAATATTGTGTGAAAATGTAAACATAAACTTGGCTGAATGCCAAGAAGCACACCACTGTTGGTGGAGGCAATACTGGTGACAATACCAAAGATAGAAATTATGCTGCTTAATAAGCAGCATACAAATCTCAATAAACTATTAAAAACATTTCAGAATTGAAACAGGTAGACACTTGGGAAAACTAGACAATGGGAAACTGACCTTTTCCCGAATGCAGTTCGTGTATGATCCATTATTGATAACAAGGACCCTCTTTCATCACCACTACTGCTTGCAAAAACCTCCAAATTCTGAAGGGCTGCTGCACTCAACTGCAAGTGCTTTTCCAGCGATGTAAAACTTGTTAACCTATACAAATGACACAAATACTGTCTTAACAATATTTCATATCTCCACAATCATAGTTGTAAATATTATATTTTTTTTGAAAAAGTACTCACCCAAGGCGAAAAAAAGTATGACAAATCACCAAAACCATACAGAAATAAAACAAGCTTTAACAGTTTTTTTTTTTTTAGTGTGAAAGGATCATCTTTCATGAACTAAAGCAGGAACCAGAGAACTTTGAAAGACAAAATTAGTGAGTTTAGTGAGTCTAGAAACACTCAGGAGAAAAATATGTTAGTTGTGAAGAATTATATGATATGAGCATGAAAGAATGTCTCTGGAGACAAACACAATCTTTTAAACATGAAGGAAGACATTGACGAATTGATGCCATTTGCTAGATGATGGCTGGGGAGGGCAGGAGGAAGGGGGTTGGGGGGGGGGGGGGGGTGGAAAGGCTAGAGCTGTTTACAATGCAGTAAAATCCACCACCCATCAATTACGAAAAAATGTCATGATGCACTAGATTATGACAGTGAGAATCATTAATAAAAATGGCAAACTGCCATTCAGAACACAATGACCTCATGACCTCCCCTTGCCAGCACTTTAAGGATGAGGCCTGACACTTCACAAAACTTCAAAACCTGTGTAACACTGGACTTGGTGTCAGTGAGAATGAAGGGTAAATCTCCAGCCAAAATGAGAGTCGCCCTTATAACAGTATGCAAAAACCACACAGAAAAAATACATTGTACCAAAATTGGCATACCACAAACTTTACAGAGTGGTGAAGCCTCCCACTAGAGGAGGAAACCATGTCTCACTAGGAAATTTCCAATGCACAGTTTGCTGAACAACACTTCCTTCCATCAGTGTGGTTAACATGAAATCTGTCATGTCTGCTCGGTCAATTTGAGGGACTGCAGCTTGTCGTCCACTACTTCCACCCAGCAAAAACAATCCCCCTTGCCTCAGTGTTCGATCTGCTGTAAGGTGGCATGGGTTATCTGAATCAAATGGTCTTCTGGATAAATGCGATGGACTGCTTGTAGTACAGTGAGTGAGCCAGAGCAGACTAGAAACCTTTGAATCCACTTCAGGGCTGTCACGATTCCCCATAATTCCACATCTTAATTTGAAAAGTGTTTTGGAAAGCATGCTTGGAAAACACTGTTGAGGAAAAAAGCTGAAGAACATAGAGCTTTCCCTTGCTGCAAGCCATCTGCATATACAGTGATAAAACTGTAGTATGTGTTTAAATTGAACTTAATAGATTCGTAAAAATGTAATCTGGAATACAATGGAAAATCCAGGACGGACTGTAACAATATTAGGAAAGTTGGTACTCACCATATAGCGGAGATGCTGAGTCGCCGATAAGCACAACAAAAAGACTGTCAAAAAATTAAGACTGTAGCCAGTAAGGCACACACACTCACACACACACACACACACACACACACACACACACACACACACACACAAGACTGCAGTCTCAGGCAACTGAAGCCACACTGCAACTCAGCATCTCTGTAGCAACTTTCCATTTTATAATACTGTTATAATCTGGAGTACAAGTTTCTTGTACTGCATCAAGCCTTAAATCACTTTGGTCTCTGAAGACACTAATGCTACAATTTGTTCCACCCTGGCTGTATATTCAGAAGTCTCATACAACAAGATCTGTAAAACAGTCATTAAAATGTATTGCAAATGGCTTGGCCATATGAGGCTGATTCCCGAACAGCTGCTCAAAAGTTGTGGTGGATTTCTGCAATAAAAGCTAATGATTGAGGTAATGCTAAGGTTTTCAGAGCCTTTCGAGCCAGAAGTACTGCCAGTGAATCTAGAGTGATGGTTCATCAGCCTCTGCACACAGCCTCTGAACTTAGCTGGTCCATAGGCTGCTGATGATACCTGAATGCCCTAATATTGGACAGTGCTATTGTTAGGTCTGGTATGATTCTTGCCTGTTTTCCATAATGGAATTAGTATTGCCTCCTTCCAAGTGGTGGAGTACTGTCCATCAAACCAGATCTGACTGAGCTTGCCTTTGGCTGCAGGGCACAGACGACACAGCATAGCATAATGAGTCTGATCCAATGCTGGAGCAGTATCTCTGGTTGCAGACAGAGCTGATTTCAGTTCCCACAAGGACAATGGGTGATTGTGGACCTCCTCACTACACGAGAAGAAGCAGAGATGCCTCATCTCCATAGCCCTACGGAACATCTCAGTGAAAGTAAAAAAGTGTTCAGCTAGAATGTGAGCTATGTCTTTAGGCATGGGCACCAAGACTCCATTTTTCAACAAGGTGGTAAGGGGATGTGTATTTCCCTTGTCTGAAATCCACCTTACTGATTCCCAAACTCATGCAGTGCATGCAAAGTGATTAATGGAAGTTGCAAATTCCTTCCAGGAGCTCCTCTTCTGTTCTTTTACCATTTGCCTTGCTAGTGTTCTCATAGACCCGAGACATGAGGATTTTATTTAGTTAGATGCTGTTTGAATTTCCACCAAGTCAAGATCTTCCATTGGGATTCCATGAGCCACTAGGGAAACAAATGTTGATCCAGACAGAGCCCCATGTTCCTGAGTAAACCTTACACAACACAGGGACAACAAGTGCCCCAGAGTTTGTCCACTAGAGACTTTTTTTACCTCAACAGCCATTTACCCCATCAGTAAATAGCACACCTCGCATGTGAGGCTTTTTTCATAGCAGTCAAGGGGATGAAGCCAAGGCACCTGTTTTCCAAGACATACAACATAGTTCTGCTGCACCTAATGATGGCCCCTGAGATATGGCCAGAGTTCATGGTAGAAGAGGTGTGTGGTGTTGCCCAGTTTCCAGCTCGGGAAACCCGGGGTCATCTTGCATCTTGCCAGCACCCAACCACTGCTAGCAGAGTTGCCTGCAGGAAAAACAGCCCTCCCTTCCCTCATTTGTGGAACACTCTTCATCAGGCCTCTCCATTGAGGCCTGTCTGGTTTGAGTGGCCCTACCACCTCTATGTTACTGCCAGCATAGCCTTCAGCAGCATTGAGGCACATTAACCCTCCCAGCTGGCACTGAAGATGCCTACAATAACTGCAGTGCCCCCCACTCCCCAATTGAGAAGTGTAAAATTTAAACATATGTGTTGACTGAATGAAAGAGAGAAAGAAAAATTAGATACAGGGAACAATTGTATTGTTTAGCTGAAAAGGGATAGGTGGAAATGAAACAGACAGATTAAACAACAGCACAAAGCTCAATCTTATAAAAAATCCTGTGCATGGCTATCAAACCTAACATTTTTGCACATTGTGTCAGGAAGTTTGAGAGATTTGATTCAAGGTGTTAAATGGCTTTCACATATTTATTGCAATTATAAAGAAAGAAAATATTTTCTTTTGTGTATCTAATCACCAACATTACTCTGCTTTAATAAACTTCAACAAGGATATTCACTTTTTCTGGTTTTCATCTTCAAGTTGTTCCAAATTTCTTTGTTCCTTGAATTTACACTTTCCCCAAAAAATAAAAGGCAGTTTTATTTGAAAACAACATGCTGTCAATTTTGTGTGTGCATTTAAGTGTGTGTGGCTCATTTTATGTCTGCATTAAATTCTTTAAGCAAAATTCTTTAAATTCTTTAAATTCCTTGTATGTTCATCTGCAAAGACAAAGTTGTTATTTGTTTAGTTACGTATGAAATACAGATAAACAAATATGATGCATCCCACTTTCAAAGAATGCCTTTTAATAATTAATTGCTACAAACATTAAAAATACTTAAATATCACTTTATTTTGTTCTAATTACTGTGCTGACAAAAAATGGTGTCCTACCTTGCAGCACTCATTCCATCCTGAAGTTTAAATTGTGCCAGATGCTGCCACAATGCACCCAGAGCCCTGATCACTACTGGTGTTAATTCATTCAAAGTCAACACTGGTTCAGAATAGCCTATTGGTTTGTCATTTGGGCTGCTCAGAAATACGGCAACGACAGCCAATGCTTTTGAAAACTCATATTCTTCATCTGAGAGTCGATCCAGACATGCTCCGCTATCAGAAATCAGAAAACAGCATTTTAAATGAAAAGTGTAACCAGCAATCACAATTAAATAATAGCATGAGAAGGTTTACTGTCAGCATTAACAGAAATGTTATGATGATCTGTTTATCAGAAATTAAAAACATACAAAATGAAAGAAATGTGCATGAGGCTTTAACCATATACTTCATGGGTAGTGGCTATATATTTTTGCAGCAGTTTCAATAATCATTTGTATTAATACTTCATATATAGTTGTATGTGGCAGCAACACATATCTTCAACATAGATTTAGATATTTTCTATGCTTCTGGCTCAAATGCGTCAGTAAACAACTACCTATGTTTTAAAAAAGTTTCGGTGCTTGTGCTGAGTGTTTCTTGACTCAGTATTTCTGCAGGATTTAGATGAGCTAATCTTTTTTCAAGTTCTTCTCTTGTTTTCAGATCATCAAATGAGTCATATATAGCTTCACCAGTGCTGGGATCAAATGTCTGCAACCATAAAAGAAGAAAAATGAATCATGTTAAAAATTACTTTGTATCAGACGAGACATGACTAGAAAACAGAAGCAGTTGAACAATGGAAACTCCAGGTAGGAATATCAACAATGCTGGAAAAGAGAGGTTGTTATTACCAGAAAGAAGAAACGTCACTTGCAGCCAGGTACAAGTAAAAGGCACAATTAAAAGACACTCACATTTGTGAGTCTGCAACTTGACATGCCTTCTTTACAATAAGTAGCCATCTATCTTCTCCTACATTGCTGAAAACAGAAGTAAGTTACTCAAATAATGCTGTTATCAGCCCAATTAACATGGTAATTATATGAAAGGACAGTAATTTTTTATAGATATGTCACACTCCATCACTGTCACTCTCTCTTATAATAGTCAAGAAATAATTTACACTGTGATACCTCTGTTCTGTCATACATGTGTTTACTTTAATGAGCTACACTAACTAAACTAAAATGCTTGGCCAAAATAAAAACAATAGTAAGATCGTATCAACATGTTACAAGAATGGTAGTTGGTAGGAATTATGACAGGTTCCTGGAATGAGACCAGAAGGGAGACTGAGATGAATCACTGGAATGAAATAACGTTTGAATAGGAGAGGAGAAGAGTGGGACAGTGTGGAGAGGGTAAAGTGGTGGGTGAACAGGAAAAAATGGAGAGGCTTTTGTTCCAAACAGACTCAGCCAGGGGCTGGAAACTGAAGAAGAAGAAGAAGAAGAAGAGGATGATGATGATGATGATGATGATTAATCAAAATTAAATAATTGGAGGAGTAAAGGTAAACCCTCATCATATAGTTGAGGTGCTGAGTTGTCCACAGGCACATAAACAAGACATACAATATTGCTAGCTTTCAGACAAATCCTGCTTCAGAGCTAATACAACACACACACACACACACACACACACACACACATACACACACACTTGCACAGCTACATTTTTCCAATTAACAGCACTGTGTTGGCACTGCAGCTCATCTTGAGTGAGGGTTGTGTTGGGTGGAGTGGACAAGGATAGAAAGGAAGTGAGGAGTAGGAGGAAGGGTTGTGGAAAGATGGGTGACAGCAGGGTGGGAGAAGTGGCAGGTACGCAGGATAAATGTGGCACAAGTGAGATTGCTCTAGCTATAAGAAGGTAGAGGTGTGCACATTGCACAATGATAGGGAGGAGCAGACTAGGAGGGGAAGAGAGATACTGCAAAGACAGGGAGTAAGTGTGGGATGAGTAAAGTTAGGCTAGAGCAGGGGCTACTGAAGATTGTGGTCAGAAGGACTGTGCAATTAAAGAACATTTTGCAAGGACAGTACCCATCTAGGAAATTAAAAGAAACTGATGTTGGGGGAAAGAATCCAGGTGACACAGACTGTGAAGCAGCTCCTGAAATCAAACACTGCATTCAGCGGCATGTTCCATCACTGTGTGTTCAACTCTCTTCTTTGACATGGTTTAGCAGTGGCCATTCATTTGGGTAGGTGGCTGGTTGATGGTCATGCTCACTTAAAAGACCGTGAAAAAGTTACAGCAGAACAGGTATGTTATATGACTGCTTTCACAGATGGCTCTGCCTCCTACAGGATAGGATATGCCTGTTAGGTTCTGCCAGTGACAAGCTTTTCCATCCCTCCCAAAGTGGTATGCCACTGTCCATTCTACCTACTCCAGAACCTTCCAATGTCTCTGATTCAAACCTTCCACTCAACTTGGAACCAGGGGATTTCAAGATGTTGCAGGGACAATCATGTAGACTGTGAACTTCAATGAAATTCCATGAACAAGACTTGCCCTCTCAAACTTCTCTGCCAGTCACTACAATGATCAGTGCATGACCTTAGAGCCTTGTTGGCAGGCATTGTTTGTTCCAATGTTTGTACAGTTTGCAGCTAGTTACATCGATTCCTGCAATGACTGCCACAACATCCTGTCCAACAAGCTGAATGAAACATTCAGGCATACATACTGAGCACTGAAGGTGATTTTTCTTATACCCTGCTATCATTTCTCAAAGGATTATTATTTATTGTACTTATGCTATACCAATATTGACTTATTCATTTGGAGCAGTGAAATGGAGTAACACAGAACTAGAAGCACTCAATACACTTACATGATCACAATGCCACAAATATAGAATACATCACATACATTCAGCAACAGAAAGATTCACATTAAGCAGAAAGGAGGAAGGGGATTTATCGACATAAAAAACCTAAATTATGGACAGGTAGATAATTTAAGAAAATTCTTTATAGAACGAGCAGAAACTAGCAAAATACACAAAGTATTATTATTATTTCTTTTCTTTCTCAGACTTTATGTCTGGTTAAAAATGGAAAGTGACGCGGATCTTGATCAAGCGTGACTTCCTTTTAACTGTACGCTATATGCTACATTGCATTTAGGAGCTTTCGGGTAATTCAACAAGTATCAATAATTACAGATTTCTGTAGTTGTATATACAAGTTTGGATGTAGCTGTATTGCGTTTATGTACTGGTGGATATTGTGTGGTATGACTCCTGTAGTTGATAGTATAATCGGTATAATGTCAACTTTATCCTGGTGCCACATGTCCTTGACTTCCTCAGTCAGTGGGATATATTTTTCAATTTTTTCTCCTGTTTTCTTCTGTATATTTGTTGTATTGGGTATGGATATTTCGATTAGTTGTGTTAATTTCTTCAATTTATTGGTGATTATGATGTCAGGTTTGTTATGTGGTGTTGTTTTATCTGTTATAATGGTTCTGTTCCAGTATAATTTGTATTCATCATTTTCCAGTACATTTTGTGGTGCATACTTGTATGTGGGAACGTGTTGTTTTATTAGTTTATGTTGTATGGCAAGTTGTTGATGTATTATTTTTGCTACATTGTCATGTCTTCTGGGGTATTCTGTATTTGCTAGTATTGTACATCCGCTTGTGATGTGATCTACTGTTTCTATTTGTTGTTTGCAAAGCCTGCATTTATCTGTTGTGGTATTGGGATCTTTAATAATATGCTTGCTGTAATATCTGGTGTTTATTGTTTGATCCTGTATTGCAATCATGAATCCTTCCATCTCACTGTATATATTGCCTTTTCTTAGCCATGTGTTGGATGCGTCTTGATCGATGTGTGGCTGTGTTAGATGATACGGGTGCTTGCCATGTAGTGTTTTCTTTTTCCAATTTACTTTCTTTGTATCTGTTGATGTTATGTGATCTAAAGGGTTGTAGAGGTGGTTATGAAATTGTAGTGGTGTAGCCGATGTATTTATATGAGTGATTGCTTTGTGTATTTTGCTAGTTTCTGCTCGTTCTACAAAGAATTTTCTTACATTGTCTACCTGTCCATAATGTAGGTTTTTTATGTCGATAAATCCCCTTCCTCCTTCCTTTCTGCTTAATGTGAATCTTTCTGTTGCTGAATGTATGTGATGTATTCTGCATTTGTGGCATTGTGATCGTGTAAGTGTATTTAGTGCTTCTAGGTCTGTGTTACTCCATTTCACTACTCCAAATGGGTAGGTCAATATTGGTATAGCATAAGTATTTATAGCTTTTGTCTTGTTTCTTGCTGTCAATTCTGTTTTCAGTATTTTTGTTAGTCTTTGTCTATATTTTTCTTTTAGTTGTTCTTTAATATTTGTATTATCTATTCCTATTTTTTATCTGTATCCTAGATATTTATAGGCATCTGTTTTTTCCATCGCTTCTATGCAGTCGCTGTGATTATCCAATATGTAATCTTCTTGTTTAGTGTGTTTTCCCTTGACTATGCTATTTTTCTTACATTTGTCTGTTCCAAAAGCCATATTTTTATCATTGCTGAACACTTTTGTTATCTTCAGTAATTGGTTGAGTTGTTGATTTGTTGCTGCCAGTAGTTTTAGATCATCCATGTATAGCAAATGTGTGATTTTGTGTGGTTATGTTCCAGTAATATTGTATCCATAATTTGTATTAATTAGCATGTTGGATAGTGGGTTCAGAGCAAGGCAGAACCAGAAAGGACTTAATGGGTCTCCTTGGTATATTCCACACTTAATCTGTATTGGCTGTGATGTGATAGTATTTGAATTTGTTTGGATATTAAGTGTGGTTTTCCAATTTTTCATTACTACGTTTAGGAACTGTATCAATTTAGAATCTACTTTGTATATTTCCAATATTTGCAGTAACCATGAGTGGGGTACACTATCAAAAGCTTTTCGGTAATCAATGTATGCGTAGTGTAGCGACCTTTGTTTAGTTTTAGCTTGGTATGTAACCTCTGCATCTATTATCAGTTGCTCTTTACATCCTCGTGCTCCTTTGCAACAGCCTTTTTGTTCTTCATTTATAATTTTGTTCTGTGTTGTATGTGTCATTAATTTCTGTGTAATGACTGAAGTTAATATTTTGTATATTGTTGGTAGACATGTTATGGGGCAATATTTAGCTGGGTTTGCTGTGTCTGCTTGATCTTTAGGTTTCAGATAAGTTATTCCATGTGTAAGTGTATCAGGGAATGTGTATGGGTCTGCAATGTAACTGTTAAATAATTTAGTTAGATGTGAATGTGTTGAGGTGCACTTCTTTAGCCAGAAATTTGTTATTTTATCTTTTCCAGGGGCTTTCCAATTGTGAGTAGAATTAATTGCTTGGGTGACTTCATGTTGCAAAATTATCACTTCAGGCATTTGTGGTATCATCTTGTATGTGTCTGTTTCTGCTTGTATCCACCGTGCGTGCCTGTTATGTTGTACCGGGTTTGACCATATGTTGGTCCAGAAGTGTTCCATGTCTGTTATGTTTGGTGGATTGTCTATTTTAATGTGTGTGTTATCTATTGTCTGGTAAAATTTCTTTTGGTTTGTGTTGAATGTTTGGTTTTGTTTCCTTCTATTTTCACTTTTTTTTGTATCTTCTAAGTCGTTTGGCCAATGCTTGTAATTTCTGCTTCTTTTCATCTAATTGCTCTATCGCTTCTTGTTGTGAGATATTACCTAACCTTTTTCGTTTTTTGTCTGATATTTCATTTCTTATAAATTGTGTTAGCTGTCCGATGTCTTTTCTCAGTTTTTCTATTCTGATCTGTAGCCTATGTTGCCATGCTGGTTTTGTGGGCTTCTTCTGTGTGTTGGTTGGTTCTGATCTCTGCCTAGTGTGTATATTTAGTGTAGTGAGTGCTCCTATATAAATCAATAGTCGTAACTCTTCCATAGTTGTATTTTCATTTATTTTGTTGTGTATTTTGATTGTGTTGATAGTTGTTATTATTGTTTCGACTTGTGGGTTATTTGGTGGTCTACGCAAGAATGGTCTATGTCTGTATTTGTGTCTTTGTATTCTATATATGTCAGCTGAAATTTTTCTTCTATATCTAACATGTGTGTCACTTCGTGTTCTATTTGTGCTTGTTCTGGTGGCTGTCTTAAGATTTCGTTTTCCTCTGATTGTTTAATTGATGCATGTTGTTCTTTGTTTGTTTGCTCTGGGATGTTTGAGTCCATTACTGTATTTTCTTCTTCTTCTGATTGCACATTATTTTGTTCTAGTATTTGTTGTACTTGTTGTTTGACATTTTCTAATTCTGACTGGGGTATCCAGTTATTTTTTATTAGTACACAGATCTGATCAGCTAGTCGTTGTTCTGTTAAACATTTTAATTCTGGGTATCTGGTAATAAATGTTGTGTATGCTTGTGATCTGTATCCAATTGTGTTTGTTCCTAAGTTTGTTGGTTGGTAATAACAGAACATGAGGTGTCGGTTAACTTCATCTGACCATCTCATCCTCTGTCTTTGTTTTCCTTCTAGAGTGGTCGCAGGAAGCATATCCTGCAAAACACCTTTATTTGGCTTTAAATCATTTTCCGTTTGGCTAGCAGTGTCGTTACCATTGTGGACGGGCATAGGGTTCAAGCGGCGTCCCTGACCATGACAGCGTTTGTCTGAGGCTTCATTAGTTCTGTCCTGAACCAACTAATCACACTAAAAGGGGGGTTAGCCCTATTAGGGGTTTGTTCTTTTCGTCGCCTTTTACGACTATTATTATTATTATTATTATTATTATTATTATTATTATTATTATTATTCACCATGTGTTTGGACTGTCAACAATTAACAGCTTGCCCTCTACCGATTTGCATTTTCTTCCTCTCAAGAGATGAAGTATGTTGTGCCAGTTCAGTTACAATTTCAGTCACAGGAGGCAGTACTTTAAGCTTGTTGGAAGGAGAATGAATTTAGTACCTTGAGTTTTCTCTTGTCTCTGGCTCCTTTTGTACAAGGCCCTTGACCTACTACTATCTCCCCACTCACAATAAAGAGGACAGGTGCCGTATTTCACAGAGGGCAAACAGTATCCACAGGAGAAGATAGTTCTTGAGGTATATTTGGCACCTCTGATGATACCTTCTACACTAGAGGACCAAAGATGAATGCTGCACTATCAGTTAATCCTTCTCAAAACAGCAAAAATCAAAGATCATTAACTAAGCATGTCATCAGGCTTAGCAGGATAAAATCTAAAGATTTTGCTGTAAACACCTGTTTTAATGCACACTGAGAAAGTTACAAGGCACAACTCATCTTATATTGTGATGAGTAATTAACAGCATAAAATAGGGTTTGGTCATATGACAGTGTAGGCTTAATTGGTTGGGTAAAATTGAGTATCAGGTAAATGAGGAAATATATTTACACATAGTGAAAGTTGCAAAGCATATCTTCAGTGGTGATTGTAATATGTCATTCTTTTATATTGATGTAATACTAGTAACCCAACCCAGCCTTTAACAGTTAGTACTAAGTGTCCATGGCTTGATGACTTGTTTATAATATATCCTGATATACACAAACTTTTTTCATGAATCAGACTATCTTTCAGTGAAAACCATATCAAACTATCTATAGTAGTCCCACAAACAAACACAAACATACACACAAAATTCAAGCTTTCGCAACCAACGGTTGCTTCATCAGGAAAGAGGGAAGGAGAGGGAAAGACGAAAGGATGTGGGTTTTAAGGGAGAGGGTAAGGAGTCATTCCAATCCCGGGAGCAGAAAGACTTACCTTAGGGGGAAAAAAGGACAGGTATACACTCATGCGCACATACACACACATATATCCACCCGCACGTACACAGACACAAGCTTGCATCTGTGTACGTGCGGATGGATATATCTGTGTGTGTGTGTGTGTGTGTGTGTGTGTGTGTGTGTGTGTGTGGGCGCGCGCGCGCGCGCACGTGCGCGCGAGTGTATACCTGTCCTTTTTTCCCCCTAAGGTAAGTCTTTCCGTTCCCGTGATTGGAATGACTCCTTACCCTTTCCCTTAGAACCCACATCCTTTCGTCTTTCCCTCTCCTTCCCCCTTTCCTGATGAAGCAACCGTTGGTTGCGAAAGCTTGAATTTTGTGTGTATGTTTGTGTTTGTTTGTGTGTCTATCAACACACCAGCGCTTTCGTTTGGTAAGTTACATCATCTTTGTTTTTAGATATATTTTTCCCACATGGAATGTTTCCCTCTATTATATTCATATCTATAGTAGTCGCTGAGATAAGCCGCAACATACAGACAAAAAAATGCTGTGGGGGGTATGTTAATTATAACATGTATAGAAGACGCATGAAACCTGCTATGAAGGAAAATCTTCAAGAATGTGAACCAATTTACAAATATAAGCTATGCAGCTCATAGATAACTCACTGTGTTGACTTGCTAAAAGCTATGGAAATTCTTATTTTGATATGTAAATGGAATTTTCAAGCAGTGATCTATATCAAGAAAAAAGATGACCAGAACCCAAACACAACAACATGTGAACATGAGACCAAACATTATTTACATCACAACAGGAAAAACAAAGTTATAACCAAAAGTAATCTTCTATATAGGAAATAAAGTTATGAATTTGACATCCATGAAAGATCAAAGATAAAAATGAATTTCATGCATTTAGAAAAGACATAAAAACCCATATACTAGATTAGAGTTATTATACCCTTAAAGTTACTAAAAATTAAATGTAAGTTACTCATAAGAATGTTCCTCTATGACAATTAACACTTATGAACATAAGTCAATTTACAACAGAATGGTGACAAACTATACGGACTCATAACACAAGTAGTATTATGTGTATTTAAACTGTATGTTCATTTTGCAATTGTGTATACTTGAACTGTATTTACTGTGGCATCATCCATACAAAATACATATATAATGGCCTAATTAATTAATTAAAAGTATGAACAAATTAACTACTTTCTCCAAAAACATCATGTACCTGCATCCTTGAAAAGTAAACACAACACATCTATGGAAGAGTAATGAGAAGCTTCAAACATGAAACTGCAGACAGAATAATGATATTTCTGGTTTTAAGTTAAAATATGAATGAGTACTACCGATAACACAAGTATGTCTCAAAACCGACTGACATCACTTAGTTTATTAGTATAAAAAAACAGGTACCACATATAAACAACACAAAAAAATAATTTTTGGACATCAGTAACACCAATGTGTATGGCATTCCACAATGAAACAACAAAGCAATTACTTCATAAAAATTTCATACAGTAGTAAGGGAATGACAAACTTTTCTCTAAATTAGATTAATTTATTTAATAAACCTTTACTACAAAACCAAGCTTACATTAACAAAACATTGGTTGAAGAGATTATTCCTGAAAACCAAAGACACAGTATGAATTCAAAAACAAATAGAAATCTCAATAACATCCAACATTATGGATGAATCTATAAATGAAATTACAATTTATATATTAGCATACTCACTGCAATTCCTATAGTTGTTTTATTTCCAGTGTTATCCTCACACAGAGAAAGAATGCACGAAGGCTTTCTCTCTCTCATCAAACAGTTTCCTTCAAAGGCCTGCGGATTTACATGTATGGAACATTAAGGTAAACAAGTACATGTGTTAGTGTGAGTAAAGGTGTCAAGTCAATAAATTGCATTTGTACTACTGTATACCAGTATCCATCATCATCTATTATAGCTACTATCAATAATGAGATTGACAAGCAAGTTATCCTTGCAAGAAATAGTGTAAAAATCAATGTAACACTCAATCATCTTTTCATTTAATGTAAAGTCTCTGCCAGTTGTCATAGGTATATTTCAGTTTATCAGAAAAATGTAAACTGTGGTTCTCCTAAAGTTGGCACTAAGGTCACTTTGCAAAATATTGTGCAGGTTGAACACAGAGATGTTCCCATATCCCAAATTGATTCTTTTCTCATCAGTGCGAAGGGTCACTTTAATATGATTTTTATATTCAATTGAATAATTGTGTTTATAACAGTGGGCTGCACATATTTATATTAAAGTGTAAAAAGATCAAGCTGCCAAGAACCAGAAGGTTGGTTTGAACATCACAGTGCTTTCCCAGATATGGTCTTCACATGTCCTGTCACAGAATAGTGGGGAGACAGGAGGTTTAAGGTCAATCTGCAATTTCCAAGTGGTGAGGAGCAAATACATAAAGACAGATTCCCAATAAAGACTGGTTGAAGACTTGGATCAGCACCAAACACTGTCACAGGGCATCTATGAGAAATGCAGATTTTGGGACTCGACAGGATGGTTGCAGCAGGAGACTCATGGAAGTCAGGAGTCTGATTAGCACTATTTACTTGTGATCAGACTAACTGCTGCACTGAAGGCTAATTCTAAACATTAGAAAAAGCAAAGGAGGCAACTGATTGCACAACACAAGTCAGTGTCTGAAGCCGTTGGGGTGGATGCTAACAGAAGTAGTCAGCACTAACAGCACGTTAACTACAAACTTGAGAGCAGCACTCCAAGTGACAAAAACAGACATGTCAGAGCTTACTGCGGCTGGCCACGAGTGACAAAGAGTTGGTAGGTAGAGATGCTTCTGGATTTCACATTAACAAACTCCAAGTCTGGTATCAACAGCATTCAGCTGAAAGCTAAACATCACTGCCACTCCTATTATGGCCAGCAACAATAGTGTTGTACGTCACTTGGCCCCACCCTCTGCCCTTCTGTGGGTGGGGACTGCTGTAGTAGCACTCTAACCTGGGTAAACCCACTGATGTTACAGTTCTCAGGAGCAAGTATCAAGCTTGCTGACTCTGCTAAGATAGGTCTTTCCGTGGCCATCTTCTATAGTGACAGCTTACAACAGCATCTGGGCAGTGGATGGAGTTACCAGTTAATTCTCTGAAGTGAAAATTCTCCGCTAGGACAGCTGCCCATAGTGTCTGCAATTTGCATGGCTCTAGCATTACTATTTATCTCCAGTAACCTAAATGCTACCGCTTTTGCCTGCTCTCTGCATTGTGTCTCTGATTTCCTACCTTGGAGTGCCCTTGATGTCTCCAAATAGCCTTAAGCGTAACAACATACATGTCATTATGTCATCAATATATGACATCTTATTGGACATGGTATGCTCTTGCCTTGATCCTATCTCTGAACTAACCAAGTAACCAAGTCACACAGGGTGGAGAGAGGGCTACATGTTAACAAGGTCTTCGGACAATAGTGCAACCTGTCATCTTTCACATTAACAAATTATTGTCATACATGAAATAATGAGTAATAAGTAATAGAAAAAATTCTAGGAATTTTGTATCTGAAATCCTAAATTTATCTTTTGAATTATATTGAAACTGACTGTACATGTCTATAACAATCATCTATAACAAAATTTATCTCCAAAATGAAACTGCAATAATAGATTAAAAACTTTTCTAATTGGCAATGAGAAAGGCACAGAGTGTCCTTCACCTGGCAAAGCAGAGAAATGAAATGGGAACAATATAATGATTCAGGAATTAATAGAAAAGACACACAGTACACTGGGTCAAAGGTGACAGAGGAAGATAGCAACATACACAAAAGAGACCCAGAACTACAAGTAAGATATTATTATATAAAGAAGTCTATTTTTGACTGCTCATTCTGTGATGTGACGTCATCCCTTCCAGCATGAGTGCTATGTTGTACGCCCCCAGTAGCTGAGTAGTCAGTGCGACAGAATGTCAATCCTAAGGGACCGGGTTTGATTCCTGGCTGCGTCGGAGATTTTCTCCATTCAGGGACTCGGTGTTGTGTTGTCCTAATCATCATCATTTCATCCCCATTGATGCGCAAATCACCCAAGTGGCGTCAAATCAAAAGACTTTCACCTGGCAAATGGTCTACCCGACGGGAGGCCCTAGCTAGACACAAGACATTTATTTATTTTAGTGCTATGTTGTTCACAGAACAAGTCAGCATTTTTCTTTGACACTGTATGATGTAGCATATTGTGTAGGTGCAAAGTAAAATGTATTTTCGAGGAAAAGTTGTCGTAACAGCACCATAGCTGAGTAGTCTAGTAGAGGGATCGGTAATTTGTCAACTTGGATTTGATTCCCGCTGTTACCAACATTATTTTAATCTTTTACTTTTGTTTCATTCCTTGCAATATTAAATCTTTAATTATAAAATTTAAATATATTTAAAAAGTTCGTTTTGTATACATAAAATTAATACGTTCAATTTAGTTATGATCACCACCTCGTAAGTCAAAAGACTACCGGCTAGATGGTCGTAAAAAGAAGCAATTACATATCTAAATTTAGCAGGACCATGTTTTCTGTAGATTATCTGCTAATGAGGTCCTTTTCCAGCAGATCTTTGGCGGAGAATGTAAGATTTAAAGAGTTAGGTAGATCTGCTTCAAATGTAAACCTAACAACAGAAGGATGTGGGACAAGACTCACTGATTTGGCTTACATAACACTGAAGATTTTAAAATACTTGCAAAATATTTTGATCAGCTTTTTAACTGTTCAGAATCAGTCCATCAACTCAAATACCCTACTCATAAAAATCTAGAAGAAGGTTTGCCCCAACTATTAAAGAACCTGAAGAAGTTACTAAAGCCTTATAAAGCTAGTGGAGAAGACTACAACACAGAGCTCTTGAAATGGTCCCTAACAAAAACTTTTAAAAAAAGGGCTACAGTAGAAAAACTTCCAGGGGCTTGGAGGGTGACTTCTGATACATTCACTACATAAGAAGGGCAATAAACTAGATGTCAGCAACTACAGAGAAATTTCTTCGCTATCTGTTGCATATAACATATTTTTCAGGATTAAACTAAAAAGAATAGGAATAACACTGGAAAGTAATATAGGTGAATATCAGAGTGGTTTTAGGAAGGCCAGATCATGTTCTGAACAAATATTTAATCTGAAGTCAATTCTTTGCCTCAGATTACTGAATTCAAAAGATTTTTTTTTAATTTCCAAAAGCGACTGATTCTGTTGACAGAAACTATAGATGAAATAAAACTATATCAGCAGAAGCAGGTTGATGCCCCTTTCACCTGAGTGAGCTGTAGGTACAGGTAAAACACACTCTAAAAATTTATGCATAGAGTATGAGGGATTTATGAGCAACAGCTCACATATTGGCACGATAGCCTAGTGGTTAAGAGCATTGACTTGTAATTTGTCAGCTCAGGTTCGATTCCTACTGCCCCCCCCCCCTTTTTTTATTTGTGTTATGCAATGTTGAATAATCAATTATAAAATTTAAATGTATTTGAACAGTTCAATTTATATGTGTAAAATTAATACATTAAACTTAGTTATGATTACTATCCTTGTAAGTCAAAATACTATGGGCCACCACATTACAGCACATTAATAAAATTTTGAGTAAGCTGCCACTGGGTAGCCCTATGTAATAGAGGCAGGTTTAGAAACAGATAGCAGTTGAGACTGTTGCAGCTAAACTGAGAGGGGAGGAGTGGAAATACCTGTCTAAACAAGGGATAATAAATGTGACAGGGAGAATAACGGAAGTCTTGAAATATCCAACAAAAGAAAAGTGAAGTGGGGTACGTCACAATGATTGCAGATGCAGAAATGGCTGGCAGAGAGGGAGATTCCTTTGAGAAACCGACACTTTCAAGGTCAGGCACACTGAACTGTTGTCAAGATGTATGTAGGTTTAGAGCAACATTATGAGGGGCTGAAAAGGAGGTAACCACATGCTTAATAAAGGGAGTGAAGGTTAAGCACTATAAAACTCATCTTGCCATGAAGAGGAGAGCTTATCTCACACTTTGTACGGACATGAAATGGAATGATCACATAGGCTCAGTCATGGGTAACGCATGTGGTAGACATCAGTTTATTGGTAGAATATCGGAGAATTGCAATCACGCTACAAAGGAGATTGCTTGCAAATCACTCATGTGACCTCCTCTAGACTATTGCTCAAGTTTGTGGGATCCATACCAAATAGGACTAACAAGTCATAGTAAACGTACTGCTGTGCCACGAATAAGTACAGGCGTATTCTTGTAAATTTTGCGCAACTATGGCTGGATGGTAGTAATTAAGGGGCCAACTGGTACATCGGAGGGCAGGCATGGGCAGTGTTGATATTTAGCAAACAACTCTGTGAGGCAGGTTTACGAAGCTGCTTGCTGGCAAGAAGGAATGGCCCGGCAGGCACTGTACACAAATGTGAAGTAATCAGAGCACTGACATGCTGTGAAGAACTCATACATAGCAGTTACAACAGCACCTTGAGACTTGTGTGCAAGGGATGAAGCACGCTGAGGAAAGCTGACATTGTACTTATTAAAGAGCACTCTGTTTGTCCCCTCCAGAGGAACTATGTCAGAGGTGTAGGGACAAGGTGCATAAATAAGCAAGCCCAGAGGTTCAAATCAGCCAGCCGTTTCACCATTCTGTCCAGATCTAGACTCAGAGGGAATGATGGACATCAATGCCCAACGGCCCACTCAAACTACTTCCAACCTCTGCTGCACAGACACAATTTAATCTCACTTCTCTATTTACAGTATGATCTAGTTCGATTTCCTGTTACCATTGTCATCCTCTGACCAAAGTGTTTTCTCTTCAATTACTTTATTCCCAGCAATATTTTCTTTTCCTCACTTTCTTCTGTGGTGGGGCGGACTGCAACTCGGAGTTGCACCAGCGCAAGGAGTGGGATGGCTGCTGGCCCCTGCTCTCTATGTGACATTGTCCAGTAGACTGCAAGCAGCCATATGCAGGGGTGGGGCAAGGATGTGGACTCACAGCCTCCCAGGAGCACAGCTGTCTGCAGTGACTGAACAAGTTGCCCTGGGTGGACGGTCACAGCTGCTAAGGCTCACTAAAACAATGGCAGTCAGCTGCTTCCCTTTAGTGCTCCACATGGTGCCCACAAGTCATGCTTGAAGGAGCAGTCAGCTGTGTTCTGGGCCACGGATGCAGCTAACACATGTGGCGGCCACTTAGCCATGGTGTGAGCAGGAGCGCTACATCTGCAAAGGCGGGCAACCAGACATCGACACTGCAGATTCTAGCTTTCGCATTAGTGCTGATCCACACACACATGCTGTTTGGCACCATTGCTGAGTTAAGTGGAAGGCCAGCTGTGCACCTTTGATACAATAAAGTCAATGTCACATTTGCCTGTGTTTCTCTGCACACTTTGACATGAGTTACCCCTCTCTCCCAAACCATACATCTTGGTCATACTGACATATTACAACCCCTATGTATCACCCACACAGGGATCATGAGTACAGGATCAGATTAATTACAGAACACACAGAGGCATTTAAAAAATCATTCTTCCTGTGCTCCATATGTGAGTGGAACAGGAAGAAACCTTAATAACTGGTATAGTGGACATGCACTTCACAGTGGTGTGCAGAGTACAGAGGTAGATGTAGATGCAGGTGCAGACATAGATGAACATGTACATGTAGATCAGGAAAAAATGAGTAAAATAAAAAATTGCTGAGAATAAAGTAATTGAAAAGAAAACACTTCAGTCAGGGGATGATAATGCTAACAGGAAATCAAACTATGTTGCACTGTAACAAGAGAAGTGAGATTAAATTGTGTGCAGAATAACACAGAAAACATACAAAAAAGGTATTAATAGAATCAACATGTGAGAGATCAAAATAAAGCAGAAAAAGCAAAAGTAGTTGGAAAGTGAAAAGATTTTATCTTTTTTGGTTATCTTTTCATTTCATGTAATGCTTAAATTTCCCTTACAATGAAACAGTAATTGCATGCAGTTTTTTCAAGCATCCTATTCAAATTTAATTACCATCAACTGGAATCACCATGCCCATTGGGGTACCCACCTGGCATGAAGAAAATTCAATGCAGTTTGGAATTCCTGTGTGACGGCCTGGATAGATGTCTGCCTATTACACATTATGACCCTTTTCAACTGTCAGCAGTCTCTGTCAGTCAACAGACAAGATCAGCCTGTACGCTTTTGTGTTGTACGTGTCCCTTCACATTTCCATTTCACTATCACATTGGAAACAGTGGACCCAGGGATGTTTAGGAGTGTGGAAATCTCACATACAGACATATGACACAAGTGACACCCAATCACCTGACCACATTCAAAGTCCTAGAGTTCCATGGAGCATCCCAGTCTACTGTCTCACAGCTACTGAGGTTGCTGATATGGAGTACCTGGCAGCAGGTGGCAGCACAATGCTCCTAATACGAAAAACCTATGTTTTTTGGGATGTCCGGATATTTTTGATCACTGAAATGATAATTCAATGGGCACCCTAGCTGCAAACAGGCGTTGATATACTTCATTGGGGACATGTTGATGAGTATGATGGGCAAACATCTATTAGGCGCACTACGAATGTAGTGGTGTGGACATGTTGGGAATGTGGGTCTCACAGAGAGTGTGCAAGGGATAAGTCCCTGCAGGTGCACTATCCTCTGTGCCCTTGGTGGCTCAGATGGATAGAGCATCTGCCATGTAAGCAGGAGATCCCAGCTCGAGTCCCAGTCGGGGCACACATTTTCAACATGTCCCCAATTAAGTATATCAATGCCTGTTTGCAGCTAGGGTGTCCATTTAATTATCATTTCATTTCTAGCAAAGCTGCATGGTCATCAACAGTAACTGTTCTTTCAGGAACAGATACTACCGTCATATATACTTTTGATCACGTAGTGTATCACCCTTCTAATCAACAATAAATGTTTAAACATAATAGGATTAATATTTCATGACAAAACATTGAATTTAGTAATATGGGTTAGCAATGGAAAAATAACTATTGCTGAAGACCTTGGGTGTTACATAAAAATGGTTTACACGACACACAGACTAGAACACATACACCAAGTATATAACAAAGAAATTAAACCCGAGTTAAGCCGGGCTAAGAAGATGCTACTTCTCAGTTTACACACAACAAAGCAAATCAATAAAATGAAATAAAATTTAAAATAATCCTCCCTTGCTTGCATTTGTGAGCACTATGATTAATGCAAGACTCACTTGTGACAGTCAATTAGCTGTTATGGTGGGTCAGTGGGATGACTGTGGTCAAAATGGAGAGTATAATGGGCAGCAGTAAAGCAGTACAAGGGACTGCAAAAAAATCAGGAAGGAAGTAAGCTGAAGCTTAGTTCAAACACTGCAGTGCTTTCCTAGGCATGATCCAGTTGGGAGTTGGTATGCCCTTTCCTTCTTCTGACCTCTGGAATGACCTACTCCACCTGTTATAAAGGGACCTACATTTAACATGTTGAATGCTGCATGGCATTTTTCACATTAAGAAATCATTTCTAGAGGTGAAAGAAGTCCAAAGTGAGAAAAATTCCTACAACTGATAGAACATCAAACCATGGACATCCAGATTTGTCAAAACTTTTGGCAGTAACTTCACACACATCTTCTGCATTTTCAAATAACAGGTTGCAACTGAACTCACAATGGCCTTCACTAAATTTAAATCATGTCCTATAAAACATTTAACAATTGATCATAATTCACAAGTTCTCACATTTCAACACATTTTCATCAGTCTGGGCCACTGTTGGGCAGTGGGTTGCTTAGCATTGACAACTTCTCAATCATCTTTGATTTTTTTTTAATTTGCTCTAAAACACACTAACACATGGTGCTGGTGGGATAGATGGCACAGGCTGTGAAGCAGTCATTTCAGTCAAGTGCAACATGCTCAGCAATTGGGTGGTCCTGCTATCTCTTGGTCAACATCCACGCAGAATGCTGCACAGTGGTGAAGCTAAGATGGTAGACTACATGGCTTCTTTCACAGGTGGCTCTGCCTGTGATAGGATAGGAAATACCTGTGACAGGACTGGAATAGGTGGTAGTGGAAGCATGTAATGAACAGGTCTTGCATCTAGATCTTTTCTAGGGGTATGAGCCATGGGGCAAGAGGTTGGCAGCAGAAGTGGAATGGATAGCAGACAAGGACATTGTTTAGGTTGGGTAGGCACCATTTCAGGGCACGAGGTAGTCAAAACTCCAGCAGAGAATGTGTTTCAGTTGCTCCAGCTTTAGGTGGTACTGAGTCATAATGGGGGCACTGCTTCATTATATCATCAGCTTGAGAAGTGAACAAGTGAGCTACCACTTACAGAATTGTGATGGCAGGCACTGCTGTACTGCTACCTCAGCATCCTGCATCCCACATATTGCTTTACAACAGGCAAAGTTGCTCCACACCACAGCCTGGGACAGAGCTTTTCAGATGTATGTGACAGGAAGCAGGACTTATTGACACAACAGCACCATCTGGACAAGTATAGCTGAACCTGCAGCCTAGACAAAGATCTTCTGCACTGGTAACTTGTATCATCACCCACTGTTCAAACTGTCCTGTCCTGATGTCAGACTGGGCTTCTGACATGTCTACCATTGACAACACCCAACACTTCATCTCTGGTCCTGAATTTGAATCCAGTTTCAACACCAATGCAGTCCCCAAGCCAGCCGACAGCCTCTACACCCCACACCTACTGCTATACAGTGACACATGCTTACTAGAACCAGTAAGTCTGATCCTCTTTGGTGTTGAACAGAAACACACCAGTGGAAATGTTCAGTAGGCACCGCACATAGCACTCTATCGAATTTGGAGATCATGGATTCGAACCAGGCCACAACGCGCCTGACTAGCAACCACATGGTCTGCCAGCAACACTCACTGTTGACCACCTCTCCACTGCAGGACTGTGTCATCACCACCTACTTCAGCAAGGCCATCCTGCCAACTGCTGCCAGCATCGCAGTCAATGTATACTGCCCCCTCAGCAGTTTTCAGCCATGGGAACTGGCCAGCTATGCTGCAGTTGACTTTCTGATGGCCAGGCAGCCACCATGCTATCCCTGGGTGGCTACATAGTGGTCAGTAACATGGACTAGTACACCTTTGTGGCCATCAATGGGTATGGTGGGTGACTGGGAAGACAAGGCATAGGAGAATTGTTTCTGGAAAAAGGTGGGAAGGGTAATTTTGGCCTGCAATGACCTCGGCAAGATCCCTGGCATATTTGGAGAGAGGCTGTTCATCACTGCAGGTGCTACAACCACAGGAGGCTAGGCTGTATGGAAGGGACTCCTTGGTGTGTAAAATGTGGCAGCTGTCAAAGTGGAGATGTTGGTGGTGGTTGGCATGTTTGATGTAGATGGAGGTACTGATGGAACCATCTGCGAGGTGGAGGTCAACATTGAAGGAAGATAGCTTTGGGGGCTGAGAAAGACCAGGTGAAGGGAATGAAGGAGAATGAGTACTGTTCTGGAGGAATGTGGATTGGGTGTTCTCACCCTCAATCCAGATCATGACGGTGTCATCCATGAGACCTTATCTGTGTGGTGGGCAATATGTCTAATTCATACTGTTATTCCATCTGGATTTTCCATCACCTGAACTCTCAGAAAATGTTACATTCAGTTCTCTGCAACCTATAACTATTCAATCTTTTATCCGAACTGAGATGTAATTTCCTTGAAAAACAATTCTCTACATTAGCTATTGAATTCCATGAAAAGATATAGCTAAAAATTAGAAGCAAAACCATCATCTGCTATCAGTTGATAGTTCATTCATTATTTGTTGATTTAACCATACCTTATTAATTCAAACTTCGACACTTATACAGAAGGAAGTGAACAGTTTGACTACTCATCTCATAATATTGCCTTTGTTACATGTACATCTACATCTACATAGATACTCCACAAGCCATCATGTGGTGCATAGCGGAGGGTACTCTGTACCACTACTAATCATTTCCTTTCCTGTTCCACTCACAAACAGAGTGAGGGAAAAATGACAGTCTATACGCCTCCATATGAGCCTTAATTTCTGATATCTTATCTTCATGGTTCTTATGCACTCTGTATGTTGGTGGCAGTAGAATTGTTCAGCAGTCAGCTTCAAATGCCAGTTCTCTAAATTTTCTCAATAATGTTTCTCAAAAATAATGTTGCCTTCTCTCCAGGGATTCCCATTTGAGTTCATGAAGCATCTCTGTAACACTTATGTGTTGTTCAAATCAACTGGTAACAAATCTAGTAGCCCCATCTCTGAATTGCTTCAGTATCTTCTTTCAATCCAACCTGGTACAGATCCCAAACACCTGAGCAGTACTCAAGAACAGCTCGCACCACAGTCCTATATGCGGTCTCCTTTACAGGTGAACCACTCTTTCCTCAAATTCTCTCAATAAACTGAAGTTGACCATTTGCCTTCTTATCACAGTTTTCACATGCTCGTTCTATTTCATATTGCTTTGCAACATTAGGCCCAGATATTTAAACAACTTGACTGTGATTCCGTACCCGAACTTAATCTTCCTACTCATCTTTGATCTCCTACTAATCCACATTAACTTACATTTTTCCACATTCAGGGCTAGCTGCCATTCATCACACCAACTGGAAATTTTGTGAAAGTCGCCTTGCATCTTCCTACAGTTACTCAACTTTGACACCTTATTATACACCATGGTATCATCAGCAAACAGCTGCAGATTGCTGCCCACCTGTCCACCAAATCAGGTATGTATATAGGGAACAGCAGTAGTCCTATCACACCTCTCTGGGGCACTCGTGACTATCCCTTCATCTCTGACAAACACGCACCATCAAGGACAACGTACAGGGTTCTATCATTTAAGGAATCTTTGAGCCACTCACATATCTGTGAACTTTTTCCATATGCTCATACCTTCATAAACAGCCTACAATGGGGCACCATGTCAAATGTTTCCAGAAATCTAGAAGCATGGAATCCGCCTGTTGCCCTCCATCCGTAATTCGCAGTATATCATGTGAGAAAAGGGCAAGCTGCGCTTTGCGCGAGCGATGCTTTCTAAAACTACACTTACTCATGGACGTAAGCTTCTCAGTCTCAAGAAAACTTATTATATTCAAACTGAGAATATGTTCAAGGATTCTGCAGCAAACAGAAGTTAGGGATATTGGTCTGTAAGTTTGTGGGTCCATTCTTTTACCCTTCTTATATACTGCAGTCACCTGCACCTTTTTCCAGTCACTTGGGGCTTCGTGCTGGGCAAGAGATTCATGATAAATGCAAGCTAGTTAAGGGGCCAATAATGTAAAGCACTCTTTGTAAAATCAAACTGGGATTCCATCCTGGTAATTTATTTACTTTCAACTCTTTCAGTTGTTTTTCTATGTCAGGGATGCTTATTACTATGTCATCCATACGATACTCAAATGGCGGTATGTTTGTATGATTCTCCTGTGTGAACGATTTCTTGAATGTGAAATTTAAAACTTCAGCTTTCATTTTGCTACATCAGACTGGTCAACAAGGAACTGAATGGAAGCCTTAGACCTGCTTAGTGATTTTATAAAAGACCATAGTTTCCTTGGGTTCTCTGGCAGATCTTTTGTTAAGGTGTGATGGTAGTAGTTATTGTACGCTTCACACATACGTCTTTTCACAGTAGCCCAAATCTCTACTAACCTTCACTTGTCATCATTTGGCAATCTCTCTTGAATGAGAATGCAACAGCCTCTGCTTCTTCAGCATCCTCTGAATTTCATTGCCAGAAGAAATTGTCATTCTTTCAGTGATTTTTAAGTTATAATCATTTGTTCAAAATACTCACAGGAATGCAGTTGGATGAAATCTTCGACAACTGCAGGTTTCACACAAACTTAATACATCACTTGTCCCAGTAATGTGTGTTCACAGTAATATATGTTTTATGTGCTATTTTGAGTGTTCTATAATAGAATGGAACTCCAGTCACTTTCAGTTTTCCACATTTATTTCCACAGTGATGCTTACTATTCCAGAAAGTGAAGGAAATATGAGTTGTCACTTTCCTTTGCTTAGTGTTTAATCATGATTATTTTATTGGTTAAGAGCAGCCATGAGTTCACTTAATGGAACAATAGTGATCATTCACTTTTCTGTACTTTAAATTACAAATTTGAATGGCACATTTAAAATTCAGAAGGTAAGTAAACAATACCTAAATAAATGTATTAAGTCAGTTGAATATGGACAAAAAACAGAAATGTGCAATGGCAAAATAAAGTATAAAAATGTATCAAAATCTTAAACATGGCTGAAGCAGCAAATGTCAAAAATCTTCACGGTAAATGATAACAGCAAAACAGTTTGGCTGTTATCATTTACCGTGAATATCAAAATATAGTTGGTTCCTGCATTTCTTAATTTAATATCTTTGTTTATTCTTCCACTGTAGCTTTTTCAGCCTATAATGGTTTGAATTGTATGACTTTCCTCTTCTTACCCAATTTGTTTCTGGTAAGATGCCTTTTTTTAAGAAAGTGCACAAAAATGAACTGAAGAGTATTAACCAGTTTGACAACATAAGATAATTACTAACTGTATCTATCTGTGTTTTAAATGCAAGTTCCTGACTTCAAAAGTATTACAAACCAAATTCCACTACTTTACAGATAATATCATCAAGTATTCTGGTTACATGGCCTTTAGTTTGGAAAGGATATCATCACCAATTAATGTGGCTCGACTGTAAACACAGCTTAGTTCTCTTGAAAATGGGGCATTCCTGTTTTCTCCAGCTGCCTTCAGTGCAGTAGTTTCAGTCTGGTTGACCACTCCCACTTTATAACCTTGAAAAAGACGTATTAGAAGCTATAGTTATCTCGTTTGAAATGAGAACCTATTTTTTAAAAATCTCTAAGCTGAAATTATGCTTAAATAAACATTAAAAAGCTCATTACTACAAGTCAGTGGCACACACAGACACAAAAAAAGTGACATTAATGTTATCCTTTAAAACAAAAATTATTTCCTCTGATGTAGAAAAATATAAAGTTATTGTGATAACATGGTTTAAAAATAAAAGAAGAAGAGGAAGAAGAGAGGGGAGGAGGAGAAGGAATAAAAGGTCATTATACATGGGAGAATTGGAAAATAAGTTTCCCCTGTCGACAGTGGTCAGAGTTGTGTGTGAAAGGAAAAAAGAGAGAATGGGACATTAAAGATAAGACACATCTTTATTTTTCTACATAATTTCCAAGTACATTGAGACATTTGTGATACCGCTTTATAAGCTTCAAAAAGCCTTCCAGGAAAAAATCAGAGCATTGAACGGCTTGTTTGACATCAGCATTGCTGCCAAAGCGCCTTCTGCTAAGAGTCTTCTTCAAAGCAGGAAACAGATGGACCTCACTTGGTGTGAGATCCGGACTGTAAGGCGAATGGTGTAGGTGCTCCCAACCAAGGGTTGTAATATGGTTTTGCATTGCCGTCAACTTGTGTGGTCTCGCATTGTCATCCAACAGCAGAGCGCCAGATCTAATAAGGCCAGACCGCTTTTTCCAAATCACCTCTGACAATTTCTACAGAGTGGCACAGTACCGTGCAGCATTGATGGTTGCATCCTCCAGAAACTCCAGCATCAAAACTTGTTTGGCATCCCAGAAAACGGTGAGTACACTTTACCTGCAGATGGAGTGCTTTTGAACTTCTTTCGGACAGGTGATGATGGATGTTTCCACTCCTGCACTTGCTGACATCCATCACTGAATTGCTGGCACCATCTCCACACCATCTGCCTCGACATCACACTTGACCCATACACCTCAACAAGGCAGTTATGAATTTCTGTGCCTGTTACTCCATGTGCCCATTCATAGCAGATAACAGCTCTCACTTCTGCTTTTGACCATGACTCAAAAACGCACCTTCTCTCAATAGCTCCAGAAAAGACTGGACGGCTGGCCCCCACTTTGCGCAGGCACTGCGACAGCACCATCTGCTTGATCGCGGTTGACCTCTACCCAACTCTGCCCACAGTCTACAGGGGAAACTTATTTTCCAACTACCGCTCGGAAATGAAGCACGAACTTACAATTATAAATAAAGCACGAGCCTACACTGAAGAAGGAACCCACCCATCTCCTTTACAAAGTGATTAGAGTGGCATATTTTTAGCATGGTGCAGCAGTCAGCAACTGTAAAATGTAATTATATTAAATTTCAGCCTCCAGTTGCATAAGCAAAGAAACTTTTCGTAGGTTTTGGCTATAATAATGTAGCCTTCTTCAGAAATGTCACAATATAAAATTAAAATTAAAACATGCCAGATATTGGCCTTGTCAACTTAAAATGTTAGCACTACAGTACATAGTCATAAGACTGTGTCACTTCTACTAATGTTTTGCTGACAGGCCACACAAACAAGCCAGGCAGGTGGGCCACAGGCACCGAGTCGTAACTGGGCACCGCGGGCAGCGACACAGCGAGCTCAGCAGGTGGTCACGCGCATGTGCGTGCAGAGTAATACTGACTTAAAACGAGATAATGTTAACTGAGATTACTATGGAAAATAATTTATTACAATAGTTTGAACTATTAATGACATTAAAACCATAGGTCACTGAAATTACCATTCCATAAAAGGCAACAGACATATAACAAGTGTACTGTACATAATTAAGAATAAACATTAATTGATAACATTATTATACCGTAGATAGATCATATAAAGTAATGGATTTATCCGATAATAGGTGTGTGCAACGCCACAAAACATTATGAAGACAGTATATCCAGTGGAGTTATATGCAAACTTTACGAAGCTCTTAAATATAAACACACCATTTGATGTGTAACAAACTGTGAAACAGCTTTGAACATAGGTTAGTGTATTAAATATGCAGTGTACCTCCTTTATGATATAGGCAACTTGCTTTATGACCAATTGTAGTTGAAAAATAAGATCTTCTTTGAAGGATTTCAACCCTTCCTTCATCTACCAGGATGATGTGGGCCTTTCTGTATTGGCCGATGCCAGTGTCCTCTTATCTTTATGGGGACCGATGACCGTAGCAGTCTGGTCCCTTTAATCGCACAAACCAACCAATCTTATCTTTATGTTTACATACGCATTTCACATAATCATTGTTACTTTCTATAAGTTTAAGGCTTTTTCATAATTGATACACATCAAATGGTGTATCTCTAATTATGAGCTTCATAAAGTTTGCATACACACGACTTCTTATAACTGCCTGGTACATCCCTACGTATTACTTATTAACTGGTTAAATCTAATATTGTACACTGCTTATTATCCATGCCAATACCTGGCCATGACATACAGCCTTCTTGTTCCTATTAGTAGCTTCAGGTATTCCCCGATTATACACTGCATATTTAATACACTAACCTATGTTCAAAGCTGTTTCACAATTTGCTACACATCAAATGGTGTATTTATATTTAAGAGCTTCATAAAGTTTGCATATAAGTCCACTGGATATACTGTCTTCCTAATGTTTTGTGGTGTTGCACACACCTATTATCGGATAAATCCATTAGTTACATGATCTTCTATCTATGTCAGTAGCTGGCTATCACATACAGCCCACTGGTTTTCTTATGTATTAATTGCTGATCACATATTGTATATCTAACCACTAAGCTCTATGAGACAATTGTCCTCATTATCATTTATAGTCGTTAATTCTTAGCTAAGTTCCACATGTTTCAGGCACTGTTAACCTTAACTTATGGCCTTTTCTTATTAAAAGGTTCCTTTACGCTATATAACATCATTTGCCTCTCATAGAGCTGTACCTTTCGTTATTATGGTTCATTTGCCAGTAACATTTTTAGCTGTTGTAACAAATAATGTTATCAATTAATGTTTATTCTTACTTATGTACAGTACACTTGTTATATGTCTGTTGCCTTTTATGGAATGGTAATTTCAGTGACCTATGGTTTTAATGTCATTAATAGTTCAAACTATTGTAATAAATTATTTTCCATAGTAATCTCAGTTAACATTATCTCGTTTTAAGTCAGTATTACTCTGCATGCACATGCGTGTGACCACCTGCTGAGCTCGCTGTGTCGCTGCCCGCGGTGCCCAGTTACGACTCAGTGCCTGTGGCCCACCTGCCTGGCTTGTTTGTGTGGCCTGTCAGCAAAACATTAGTAGAAGTGACGCAGTCTTATGACTATGTACTGTAGTGCTAACATTTTAAGTTGACAAGGCCAATATCTGGCATGTTTTAATTTTAATTTTATATTGTGACATTTCTGAAGAAGGCTACATTATTATAGCCAAAAACTATGAAAAGTTTCTTTGCTTATGCAACTGGAGGCTGAAATTTAATATAATTAGAGTGGCACTTGCATAATGTAATACAGAGAAAAAAACACACACACACACACACACACACACACACACACACACACACACACACACACACACACAAACAAACACACACAGAGAGAGAGAGAGAGAGAGAGAGAGAGAGAGAGAGAGAGAGAGAGAGAGAGATGGTGATGGTGCTAAAATGAAATGTGGGGTTCCTAAAATTTTTAAACATCATTACACTGATGAAGAATGAGAATAAATAATTTGTAATTCAGTATAGCATGAATTTTATAATATTTGTACGTGCTACAATGTCAACTGCATTCATGCTTCTACCTGTTTGCAGTGGCTGCACTTGCATGTCACAATTAAATGCTGCCTCACTAAAAGCCTCCCATGTTCCATGTATAAAAGCACAACATCTCTCTCTTTGTTGTACAGCATTTAAAACATGTCTTCATTGAGAGTCATCAACCACTTCAGAAGCTATACAAGAAGTGTGACTCTCAGTGGCTAAAGTGCGACAGGCTTGTGAGTGATATTAGAAGTATGGATTACACAGGCTGAGGATCGTATAAGTACTGTACTCATTACATTGAATTGTATTATATAAAGCATATCAAAGAATAAAAGCAGTGTCACAAATACGATAAAGTTCAGAAGTCAAAGAGTCAAAAGCTTTTTCCAAAGAGTAATTATTGTTCCATTTTTCACGTTACATTCTTCGAATCAATAAATACCTTGTACTACAAACTTTCTAAAGTACCCTAGTTCTTCCTCCACATTGAAGGAACTTCCATAAGAAATTTCATCAAAATTGCTTCAGCAGTTTAGTCATGAAAGTGTAACAGGCAACATCACTTTCATGTTTATAAAATTAGTATGGATTAAGCTTTGTACCTATGTGTTGTGCGGCATTATTAGGAAATAAAAACTTGTTTTACATATATTTATTTAATTTCAATTTTTGAAATTTTCTTTATAGGTATGTAATGCTAAATGCACACAGGCCAATACAATAAAGCATTTAAGCTCCCTTAATACCACATACTGTTAAATGAAGTCCATCTTCATTGACATGTTGCAAGGATCTACATATAATTTATTTTTTTTACACAAAGAAAAGACTAGCATTATACTATAGTTATATGTGTATTAGCAGTGATGAATGCCTCTCCACTTTGAAATGAACGAGGTGAGGTTTAAACTATTTTTTAATAACTTTATGTTGCTTATAAACAAGTATCAAGCAGTTAATGATTGTCTGGAAAATAACCCTCCTTTTACATCATAATATAAAGTAATCAACAACAATAGTTTTTTTCTTAATCCTAATGGTAAGATTAAAGGGTTAATACTTTGTATAAGAGGAATTCTAGAAAAGAAAAAAAGAAAGAACAGGGTCAACCTCCTATAGGCAGAAACATAATTAGGGACAGAAAAGGAATCATGTTATGTACTAAAAATTTTAAGCTCTGCTAAGTAATATCTACTGCACAAAAAGCTGCTCACAAACAGATGTAAGCAGTTTTTACAAGTAATTCAGCTAATAAAAACTCCATAAATTACAGGTTTCTATCACCAGAAAGCAATAAAGTCATAAATTACCTTTCTCTACAAAGTGGTAGACATAATATTTTAGGCGAGCTACAGGTACGCATGCCTGCAGGAAATTATGAAGACGAAATGTTGCAATTTCCAGCAGCTTTGAAGCTATCTGCAATCACATAAAGAAAATTTTCACCATAAAAAGACAGAAATGCAAAAGAAAAGCTTTGTTCTAACTTACCAACTTGCTTATGATACAGCAAATATTCAAATATCAATAGTCAGTAAGCCACAGAGTACCTCCTAGAGCACAATTTATTAGGGCTTCTTCCCATTCCATTCATGTGTGCAGTGCAGGAAGAATGCTTGTTTAAACAGCTCTGTACATATTGTAATTAGATTAATCTTCTCCGTGCAATCCCTATGGGATACATAGGGTGTTGTAGTATATTCCTAGACTCATAATTGTTAATTAGTTCTTGAAACTTCGTAAGTAGGATTTATTGGGATATTTCACATCTATCTTCAATTGTCTGCCAGTTCAGTTTCTTGAGGATCTCTGTGACACTTTCCCATGGATCAAGCGAACCTGGGACCATTTGTGTTGTGTTTCTCTGTATACGTTTGTTATCCCCTGTTAGTGCTTACTGAAGGTATGTTAAATCCATCTTTGCAACAACAAGAAAATGCCTTTTTTGTCACCAAATGCATTTCAGTTTATTGAAATAAAACATCTGCAGTGGTATGCAATGAAAGATATTTACAATTTGGCTTGCTTTCTAAATACAGGAACGCAGTCAATCAGCACAAAGCAAGTCTGCGCACTTCGATACTTACTATAATCACAAACTCAGACTAAGGTATAACTGAGTGAGGCTTGAAGCAATTACATTCGCAGTTATTCTGAGTATTTAACTATAGGACAATTCTGTGTTAAGAATAGCTACTGCTGGTCATTTGTTTAGATAATGCTCAGGAGTGAGTGAGCACTGAAGAGGTGACAGAGTGTGTTCAAGGTAGCAGCGTCAGACAAAAGTATGCGGTTCCCCGACTTAGGGCCCCCATACAACAATGACTATAAGGACTCCTTGGCTGCTGTATGGCAAAGTTTGCCTTACAGCTACATCTGATGTTGAGTTGTTGAATCAAAAGTCAACTGGTCTTAGCTAGGGACACACATCAAAAGTTAGTTGAGAAATGGTGTTTTTTTTTTTTTTTTTTTTTTTTAATATTATCTCATACATTGAAGACAATTCCTCAATAACTTGTCATTAATCATTCCCTTTTTAAGTTCAGTGTTACACAGATGTTGAGGCCATTAGAGATTGAGCTCATACTCTGACTTGCAAGGATAGATGACATTAATCATGACCTTACAGAACCATTCTCAAATCTGCTTCAAGTGATATAATAGGAAACCAATATATGAAGTAAGTCAGGATGCTAGATATGGATTTGTGACCTGTTGCTCTTTTAATAATATGAGTCCAGTAGCTTACCCACCGCACAGTAAAAAACCAAGATAGTCTGTTACAAAAAGAATGGAACATGACATTAAAGAAATAACTAACTATTGTCACAAAGAACACTTGAAATGCAGAAACAATGATGATAAAAAAAATTAACCATTAGATCACTGAGCAAATTATTCAGTTTATAATTATTATTTGGTTTCGAAGCTCCAACACTCAACACGTTTGCCCACTAATTTTTGAGGATTCAGGTGTGCCTATGATGAGTACAACTATTCTTTCTAATAGCTATACATGTTTCATCATCTTTACTTGTTATAATCAGTGCTTTTCCTTTATTCAAGTCTCTAAACTGCAACCATGTTTTGAGTGACAGGTACTGCATCAAAAATTAACCTAAAAGCATTTTATGTCTGTTAGCAATATTACTTTATTATCTGGAATATTAGGTTCTGTAGGACCTTCTTTACATTATCATGTATCTTGTCATCTGCAGTGAAATGATGTTTCATAAGTTTGGTTGGCAAGTTAAAAAATCCTCCTTCACTTGTAAATCATCAACCAAACTTACAATAAGATCATTTCATTGCAGATGGTAAGATGTATAATACTATAAATAAAGTCCTATTGAGCCTAACAATATGAAGAATAAGGTAATAATTGCAACAGTCAGAAAATACAGGATGATTACAATTTATGTTAAACTTTCAAAATGCAATGGAATATTATCAGAGAAGGGGGGAAATGTATGGAAGAAGAAAAAAATAGTGTGAAAATTGATCATAGATGGCACTGTATGTGCCAGAATATGTAAATGAAAACACCTGTCATGTGCACGACCCACTCAAGTTGGTATAAACACACCAGGTACACGGCTTTTCCTCCTTTCACATCTGAGACATTTGCCATGACTGTCTCAATGCAGGATCACGCTCTGGTTGTAAAGCTGTTTTTCAAGAATTATGACTGTGCACACATCACTCAGCAGAATTTCCAGTCACTGAAGGATTTGAAAAAAGGCACTGGTTCGATGATTGCCATGGGTCTGGAGAAAATGATTCAGAAATTCAAAAATACAGGTTCTTTTGGTGTGCAACCTGGCAGAGTGAGGAAACAAATTGATTCAACGTCAGTGGAAGCGGTGGCCACAGCAATGCAGGAGGAGATGAGTGGTGATGTGCAAACTTGTAGGGCACAGAGAATTGCCAGAACATTGGACATAACCATGACCAAAGTGCCTAAAATCCTACAAAACATTCTTCTTTTCTATCCATTTAAAATTACCCATGTGCATGAGTTTCTTCCTGTTGACCTGCCAACAAGAGAGACCTTTGCTTTAGAATTTCTTGCTCACATGGAAGTGGACAATGACTGGCCGTGGAACATTTTGTGGACAGACAAAGTCCACTTCCATCTGACAGGATATGTCAATACACAGAACTGTCAAATATGGGCAACAGAAAATCCACAAGCAAATCAACCAGTACCAGTTCATCCTGAATAAGTTACTGTGTGGTGCGAGTTTATGGCATCATTTATCATAGGGCCATATTTTTTCGAAGAGACAGGTGCTTCCAGTCCTGTTATCTGTACCGTCACTGGTAAATGCTATCGGTGTCTTTCACACAACCACTTCATTCCAGCACTCCGACAGCGTGCGTGTGTGGATGGGATCATTTTTATGAAAGATGTCACACCTCCGCACATTGCAAATCCAGTTAACGATAATGATGTTTGGTTTGTGGGGCGCTCAACTTCACAGTCATCAAAACCCGTGCATATTCCCAATCTATACACAGTCCAATCTAGTCACATTCATGAATGATGATGGAGTGATGAGAACAACACAAACATCCAGTCCCCGAGCAGAAAAAATCCCCAACCTGGCTGGGAATGACACCCGGGACCCTGTGATCCAGAGGTAGCAATGCTAGCCACTAGACCACGAGCTGCGGACAAAAACCAGTTAAGCAGCTGCTGAAGCACTATTTTGGAAATGCTAGAATTATCAGCTGCCACTTGCCTACAGCCTGCCCATCCCGATCACCTGATCTTAATCCGTGTGACTTCTGGCTGTGGGGCTATCTGAAAGATGTTGTGTTCAGTGTTCTGATGGCACACTCAGCTGCTTTGAAGACACGCATTGCGCAACACATTCTGAATCTGACCCCGGAAACACTTTGATCAGTTGTGTAACATGCTGTTTCTCGATTTCAACTTTTTGCAGAAAATGGTAGATAGCATATTGAACACGTTTTGCACCAGTCACATGGAAATTAAAAATCCGATTTGATTTTGACTGATGCTTTTTATGCAGTTTTTGGTCTCACGACAATTAAAAACCAATGTGATTGATGCTTTTTATGTAGTTTTTGGCCTCAGGACAATTAAAAACCTATGTGAGTGATTCTTTTTATGCAGTTTTTGGTCTCAGAACAATTAAAAACTGATTTTTCCCATCCAGTGTGATATGATCTTGCCATGGTGGATGGGCTTACATAATTCACAGTATCACACCTGTACACCCATGTACACTGAGTAGTACAGTTTGTTTAAAGTCAAATGTGTACCTTAGGCATTGTTGTATGATTCATTTGTCATTTGTAGTTGACCACTACTAAATTATGGTGCTTACAGCGCCATCTATTGCTACATTTTGTAACTATTTATTTTTCTTCTGTCATACTTTTTCCCCCTTCTCCGATACTATTTCATTGCAATTTGACGTCATTCTGACCAGTGGTGTTACTTCTACAGTGGTTTGAAAGTTTAACTTTAATTATAATCACCCTGTATTTCTAATCTAATTTTTGTTCCAATAACACACGCCAACAATGGAAAAACTTTTTTGCGGAAAATAACTTATTCTTTTTTTTTAGGGTGAGAAATCCAAATATGATACTTCAAAAACTGTATCACCAACCATTTCTTCACATTTTAGTTAAATTTATTAAATTAACTGATTTTTTAAAGAATTTAACAACTTTTATATAATTAAAATAATTTAAAAAGGAGGTGTAATGAGTCTAGATGATGTTGGTAGCACTGCTGAAAAACATTTGCTGGCAAAAAAAGGTCGATTCTATTTTTGTGTTAACAGATGGTGTTTTGTTTACTGTCAACCTAACATCACTTTTCCTGTTTCCTGTACATGTGCTCAGTACACTGTCTAATCATGGTTGTAAAAACTCTGCTGACAGTTTTTGTTATATTTGTGGCAATCTAGATAAATCTTGAGTGCCACATAAGGTATGTTATGTGTGAGTTGGAGATCTGAGAAAATGGTCCAAAAAGGGGAAAAAAGCCTTTAGATTTGGCGTATCTATGATACGGAGGGAGCCAAGAAATCACTCTGATGATTGCTAATTTTGCAGTGTTGATATTATTGGCCACAATTCGAATAACAAGAAGGTAATAAGCTACCCTAACCTTCCTTCCACCATCCGACCAGTAGGGCATGGTGTAGATTTGCAGGTTCCTGAACCACCAGATGATTTAAATTCTGTTCCAACAGAAGTATTTTCTGATGTACAAAGTGATTTAGATGAACCTGATGATGACGAATTCCATTGTAATATGGAAATTCTAGAGCCAAACTTGTTTACTCAGACCAAGCTTAACAATTGGTTAGGGATCTGGGCTTAACGAAAGAAAACGTTGAATTGCTTGGCTCTAGATTAAAGGAAAAGAACTTATTGGCAGTTGGAACCAGCGTTTATTAATTTATTCAAAACTAGTTTAAAGGTGGTTTTATTACACAATGATAAAATGTATGCATCTATACCTGTTGGACATTTTCTACATATGAAAGAAAGCTACGAAAACTTAGAAATAGTGCTAAATAAAATAGGCTGTTCTCCTCATGGTTGGATGATATGAGGCAATCAAAAAGTAACACGCATGCTCCTTGGTCAGAAAGGTGGCTTTACCAATTTTCTATGTTTCTTGTGTGAATGGGGGCAGTAGGGCTAGGGATCAACACTGGTACAGAAGAATGGAATGTGAGGATGTCTTTAAAACCTGGTGAAAAGAACATGCTAAGCATAAACCTTGTAGATCAAAAAAACATACTCCTACCAGCTCTACATATAAAGTTAGGCCTAATGAATCAGTTTGTAACGGCTTTGCCTAAAGATGGACCATGTTTTAAGTATCTCTGCCAAAAGTTTACATACCTTTCAGAAGCTAAACTAAAAGAAGGTGTCTTTGTTGGATCTGACATTAGAAAATTGATGTTTGATGATAACTTTGAATCCACAATGACCTTAAATGAGAAAGAAGCATGAGTATCATTCAGCAAGTCATTAGAAAGTTCTTAGGACATGAAAAAGACCCAGAATGTGTTTCTATTATAGCTACAATGTTAAAGAAATTTAAAACTTTAGGATGTTTAATCAGCTTGAAAGTTCACTTTTTGAACAGTCATCTTGATTACTTCCTGGACAATATAGGAGATGATAGTGAGGAACAAGGAGAGCATTTTCACCAGGACATTAAAGTGATGGAAAAACATTACCAAGGCCACTGGAACATCAACATGATGGGGGACACTACTGTTGGTCACTTCAAGAAGTTCAGCAAGTGACTCATCGTAGAAAAAGCCACACAAGAGGCTTCAAAGAAAAAGGAGAAAGAAAATACACACCAATTCCAGCTGACACGTGAAACCTCTATTAATACATATCATTGTTTTAAGTAGCATACTGTACATACAAGCCATGCTTATGTTGTAACAAAGCATTTCATTTATTTCCCCATTTACCATATAGCATAGGATTTTCATATTATATAATAAAAAGCATATTGCTCGAAAACTATGGGTGATACAAAAAAAAACTAAGGCTAGATTTGGATTCAGCTCATAAAAATCTATAAAGATCAGCTATCGAAGTAAAAAAAGTTTTCAAACAAATTTTTTCATTGGCCTGTGTAATTATCACTTACAACATGTTTGCATTTTGCAAACCTGAATAAAAGTACCCACTGATGACAGCACAAAAGTGCTGAAACATGTTTGTACATTAGAAAGAATAGCTGTTCCCATGATGGATGTACCTGAATTCCCATACATCAGTTAATTCAGTTTACCAATGATATGAGGTAGCTGCTGGTATATCACTGGCGCAGATGAGACTACTGTGATTGTATTTCTGTTAGGCTTAGCACTGTTCAAGTGTCTCATCAAACTGTTTGGGCATGATAGTGTGTCACAGATAGGACTGTCAGAGAACCAACTGCCATGTGTGAGTTCCTGGATTGTTGTTATTCGGCTGAGGTGGAAGAGCATTGAAAGTAATGGACCAAAGGAACAAAAAAACGGATTCAGATCACACAGCACATACATCTTGAAATGTGGAATTTGGGTGACGAGGCAGTAACATAAACCTCAAGGATCCAACTACTTCTACAACTGTTAATTGTAGGCCTATAAAATGCTGAAATTTGGGTTCCAAAGATACGTTAGTGGAGTTAGAAGCGGAGATGCACAAAGTAAAATTTGATACAGTAGTGTTATTCGAAGTGCAGCAAAAAAGGAAGATGAAATGTAATTACAGTCAGAACACACTTTTTGTTGCAGTGGAATACAAGTCCATTCACCAAAATGCTCACACTTCGATGAAGTGGTAAAAGACACCTATGAACATTTACAGAAGCTGCTAAATGGCAGTGAATTCCAGTGAAGGATGATAATGGAAGTTTTTAATGCAAAAGCTGGACAAAACTAAAGAACATTCTCCTAAGGAAAACTGAGTTATCATACCAGAAATGATAGGTGTCATTGCTACTAGAATTTGTCAAAAATAACAACATGGTTGTTCATACTACACTCTACCACAAGAAAACAAACAAAAAATTGACCTTTTAAGAACTAAATGGAACTTACAATGAAACTGATAACATTTTATCGAACATTTAAAAAGCTGTAATAGGTTCATGGCTACAAACCACTTCTGAATTTCAAGTGTTCATAAACCGTTTAAGATGCAGAATCAAAGCAGACACAATACTAGAAAGAAACAAACTCATCAGCAAGGCAATCACAAATGGAGAATACAATAATTTATTTAAGAAAAGCAACATAAACTAGATGAAATTAAGCAACAAGGTCAGCATCTTAAAAAATTAAGATTATGTGGACATAGGTAAAAGGGATAATTACTTAATGAAGACATTTATAAAACAGAAAAGATGTTGCAGGCGCATCAAAAATATTAAAGAAAAGACAAGAGCTTCAAGCAATGACAGAAACATCAGAGATTGTTCTTCCTTAAACAAAACTATTTGGAAATTTTGGGAAAGTACAGTGAATATTAAGAAACCAAAACAACTCGAAACTATAGGACTATGAAGAAAACAAATAATATCCTTTGTTTGACACACATCCCATCTCTTCACCAAGATGACAGATGGCACAACAACAATAATTGCAAAAGAGTGCCACATTCCTTTAAATGTTTGTACAGTCCTAGCGTGGAATTAAAAATACATATAATTAGCAATGAAAATGATGACAGATCCAAAGTAATAATGTTATGTGTAAAGCTGATTCAGACACAAAGAAAAGGTGGAAACTGGAGACAAGATTGACTCCTAACATAAGACAAAAACAACAGCACAATCACAATGAACCAAAATTCCACAGACAAGCAAACAACAGCTGAGAATGTAGATACAAACATAGAAACAATCCAGGAACTCATACAAGTAGCTGCTGACAATCATCATAAACACAATATGAGAGTGAGTGCCTGCTGCATTGCACTTACAAAGAGGAGGGCTCCAATAGGCAGCACAGCAGATGCCAGGGGGTCCAATGCATGTGGCATCTGGTAGCCAGCTGTGCAGATGCCATTGACAGGATATTTGAAGTGTAGGACACTGGTGGCTTGTTGCTGAGTAGGGAATCCAAATGTTATGGGTCGGAACCAGTGAGTAGGAATGGAAGCTGTGTAGCTACGGACACGTAAGGCAGCTGTTCCCCCGTGAAGTACCATTAGAGAGAACCAGTGACTTAGGTGCTGGTTGCATCTCAATATCCGGTTCCTGGATGTGATGGAAATGTGATGACGATGGAGGCACCAGTCCTCAGTTGAAGGCACTGGGAGCACTGGTGTTGAATGACCTGAAGGCACTGACCCGACAGGCAACGAAATTGCCAGTGGCAGCAAAGCATTGCAGGAAAAGCAGATAGCAGGCACCAGGGGGCTGGATTCCTGAGGAGAGGCAGGAGGTGGCGACATCCACAAGGAGGACATGTCTGCCTCCACAGCAGTGACCCCCTGCAAAACCAGGACAGGTGTTGAGAGAGGAGGTGGAGGCAGCAGCGTCGGATCTGTGGCCCTCACTGTGGAGTGAGGGCACAGCTGGTCGTAGTTGTGCACCACCAGCCCATCACTGGTGCACATCATACAGATGCACCAGCCTTAACAGCTGTGGACCATGGCTAGAATCCACTTTGGTCTGCAGCCGAACCTCAAGCCCAAACCATGGAGCCAGGAGCAAATCATGATGACACAAACCACAGAGCCGGGGGTGAACTGCGACAAGGATCGTGCCAACGGGCTTTCGTGGAGTGGCACGAGTAGATGCAGGAGGACATATGGCTGGTGACAATGGAGCATCTCAGCCAGACTCCAACTCCCCACCAGCCTAAACCTGTTGAAACTCAAGAAATGTGTCCAGGTGTCATCCAATGAGGACTCCGCAAAGTACTTCTTCATTTGATCCTTGAACATACAGACATGACATTCTGCCTTGCTGATAGACTAGAAGTGGAAAGGAGGAGCAGTAATGAGGCAAGTGCCTTGACGTGTGCACAAATCATGGAATGTCTGAGACGCAAAGTGTGGACCATTATTTGTCATCAGCATAAAAGACAATACTTCAATTGGAAAAATTTTGGAGGTGTCCTGAATCATAGCTGCAGGTGATGTTGAAGGACTGTTGATAACATATGGACATTTAGAGAAAGCACTGACAACCAACAAACACAAAGAAATTAGGAAAGGTCTTGCAAAATCAACATGGAGGCATTCCCAAGGATGCTCCGATGTGGGCCACGGAGAGAGTTTCGCCCTTGGCACCATCTACTGGGTAGCATACAGAGCGCCAACTGAAACAGGCTGCACATTGTCATCATTGATGCCATGCCAAAACACATGCTGACAGGCCAGTAGCTTGGTACATGAGACTCTCCCCGCCCCATGTCCCTGATTTTGGATCTGGAACATATTAAGCTGTAGGGCAGCTGGGATCACAACCCAGCAAGACAGCCCATCCGTGGCTAAGAGAACACCATCACCAAACACCAAAAGGTGGTGCTGGAGGGCAAAATAGTTTTGTCAAGAATCAGAAGACATTCCCAAAGGTCTGACTGGCCAACTATGCTGAATGAGGTGAACAACTTGATGCACAACCAGATCGGCGGTGACGGCAGCTGTGATCCAGGAACCCATAATAGAAATCCATTCACCATATATTGCACCTCAACATCTAAGTGAAAAGGCATCTTGCACGATAGACCAGAAATATATTCCATAGTTGTAGGAAGACAGAAACAAGGTCCAACATTGGGGGCAATGTGCTGCTTTATTGGACCATGAAGCAGAGGAATGAAACAAAGAAACCGAGGCCTTGTGGTCAGCGATGAGGTGGAACTCAGACGAACACAAGAACACATGTAAATTTTTGAAGTCACAGACAATAGTGAGCACCTCTTTTTCAACTTGTGAGCACTTTTGATGCATAAGGTATTGGATATTTGGTACCATCCTCATATTGATGTGTGAGAATGACCCTGAGCCCATACTGAGAGGTGTCCATGGCCAAAACCAGGTGATGGTCAGGATGGAAATTAGCCAGACAAGGAGCAGAAGGCAGTTTAGATTTCAAAAGCATGAATGCATGCTTGTGGGCTGGTGTCCACTGAAAACTAATGTCCTTGTGGAGCAGCTCATTGAGGGGCTGGGCCAATGCAGCTGCACCTGGAATAAATTTGTGATAGTAAGCAATTTTACCTAAAAATGCTCAGAGTTCTTTGACATTTGGAGGGCAAGGCAGAGCTTTGACATCATCCCAAGAGTTGAGATAGATGATGCACTATGGAACAGACATTGTCAATTGTTTCAAAAATGCTGAAAAACCACCAGGGTGTGAGCCACTCCAAACAGAAGGTGGTGATATTGGTACAAACTGAAGGGTGTGGTAATCACAAGTAGTAGTTTAGATTCCTCATCCAACAAAATGTTTAAATAGACTTCACACAAACCACTTTTGGAGAAAAACTGCACCCTGGTGAGTTTAGCCAATAACCTGTCCAAACACAGCAAAGGTTAGGTGTCAGCAATAGATTGAGAGTTAACAGAAACTTCAAAGTCACTGCAATGATGAAGCTGGCCAGAAAATTTTTAACAATCATGATGGTGAACACCACTTACTCAATATAATAGTTTTTATGACCCCCAACAATGCCAGCTTGTACAATTCCAATATCACTTAGTCACAAAAAGCCACTGGAATATGGTACGCACAAAAAAAGTGTGGCAGCACCATAGATTTCAGTGTAATGTGGGCTCCAAAATTGGTTGGACAATCTAACCCATCCGAGAAAATAGACAACAACCTAGAGTACAGAGAATCTAACTGCTGGTAAGGGACCTGGTTGGAAACAAAGTGCACTATACCTGCAAGAGAAAAAAATCAAAAGCACTGAAAGCATCCAGACTGAAGATTAGATTATATTAGATTTACTTTCATTCCAATTGATTTGTAGTGAGGAGGTCCTCCAGGATGTAGAACATGTCAGAAAAACAATAATACATGACAATTATTACAACTGAAACAAATAAGCTAATGTACCTTCCACAGGTCCCAAGTGGAATGATCGTCTTTTTTTTTATGAACATGATATGTAAGAATCATTTTACAAACACCAATTCACTGAAATTTCATTGGTTGTTAAGCTTTTTATGGCTGCTGGCAAGTTATTGAAAATGTGTGTTCCTGAATAATGCACACCTTTTTGTACAAGAGTTATGTGACTTTAAATCCTTGTGAAGATTATTCTTATTTCTTGTATTGATTCCGTGAATTGAGTTGTTGGTTTGAAAACGTGATATATTTTTAATGAAAAATTTCATTAAGGAATAAATGTATTGGGAAGCAATAGCTGGTATCCCTAGTTCCCTAAACAGGCTTTTGCAGGATGTTCTTGTGTTCATACCACATATAACTCTTACTGCACATTTTTGTGCTCAGAAAACTTTAGCTTGGCTAGATGAATTGCCCCAAAAAATAATCCCATATGACATTATGGAATGTAAGTAAGCATAGTATGCGAGCTTTTTCATTTTTATATCCCCTATGTCTGACACAATTTGCTTTGCAAATAGAGATATGTTAAGACGCTTCAGCAGTTCTGCAGTGTGCTCCTCCCAGTTGAATTTATTATCAAGCTGTAATCCCAAGCATTTAACACATTCCACTTCTTCTATCTGCTTGTCATCGTATGTTAGGCATATACTTGTGGGACACCCCTTACAAATTCTGAACTGCATGTAGTGTGTTTTTTCAAAGTTTAGTGACAAAGAATTGGCTAGGAACCAGTGATTAATGTCCACAAATATTTTACTAGCCGATCTTTCTAGACTACATTTGATTTGCTATTTATTGCAATGTTTGTATCATTGGCAAACAAAACGAACTTGGCATCTGGTAATGTACTGATGAAAGGTCATTGATATACACAAGAAAAAGTAAGGGCCCTAAAATGGAACCTTGCGGGACCTCACATGTAATTAGTTCCCAGTTGGATGATGACTGATAGCTTAATACATGTCTCTTTCCTGATAACACCCTTTGTTTCCTACCAGAGATATAAGATTTGAACCATTTTGCAGAATTTCCTATTACACAATAATATTCTAATTTACTTAAAAGGATATTGTCATTTACGCAGTCAAATGCCTTTGACAGATCACAAAATATACCAGTTGCCTGCAATCTTTAGTCTAATGAATTAAGCACATTTTCACTGTAAGTGTAGATAGCCTTCTCAATATCAGAACCCTTTAGAAATCCGAACTGTGACTTTGACAGTATGTTATTTGAGATAAGATGGTTATAAAGCTGATTGTACATTACGTTTTCTAAAATTTTTGAGAGTTCTGGCAAAAGTGAAATTGGACAGAAATTTGATGCTATTTCTTTATCTCCCTTCTTAAACAGTGGCTTAACTTCAGCATATTTCAACCATTCAGGAAATATTCCACTGATAAACAAATGGTTACACAGATAGCTTAATATGTTACTTAACTCAGAATCACATTCTTTAATTAACTTTGTTGATATTTCATCATACCCATTAGATGTTTCTGGTTTTAAAGATTTTATGGTGGACATTATTTCTGCTGGGGTAGTTAGGGTCAAATTCATATTATGGAAGTTACTTGAAATGTCTGGTCTGAGGTATTCCATAGCAGCATCTACAGAACCTGACAAGCCCATCTTTTCAGTAACAGTTACAAAATGTTTGTTAAAAAGTTCTGCAACACTACACACATCTGTAACCAATGAATCATTTACGCTGAATGCTATTTGTCCCTCTTCATGTCTGGTTCTACTGATCTCCTCCTTCACTATATCCCATATTGTCTTTATTTTGTTATCCGATATGACTATCTTTTCCTTGTAATATTTTTGCTTTGATGTCTGTATTACAGTTAATATTTTGCAGTAATGTGCTATAGCATCAACACCAGAACTGTTTCGGATTGACAGTTAGTTTTCTTTTTGTTTTACAAGATACTTCTATTCCTTGAGTAATCCATGGCTTCTTTGTAGACTTTGCTCTAACCTTGGTTAATTTTGGGGGAACACAGTGTTCAAATAAAGTAAGCACTTTATTGGCAAAAGTGTTATATTTTTCATCCATGCCATGAGCGCTGCAAACATCAGTCCAGTGAATGTCTCTGATGAGTGTCCTAAAATAATCAATTTTTGGCTTATTGATTACCCTCTTGAGCTCAGATTTAACAGATTTTATATCCTGTTCAGTATTAACATTTAACAGAAGGAACTGCATGTCATGGTCTGAGAGGCCATTGACTATTGGTTTTGTAACATAATTTTGTTCATTGGACTTCTCTATAAAGATATTATCAATGGCTGTTTGTAGCAATTGGCTACCCTAGTGGGGAACTTTACAGTGGGAATTAAGTTGAATGATAGTGTTACTAACTCAAATAAGTTCTTATTGGGAGAGTCTTTCAAGAAATCTACACTGAAATCATCAGCAACCACTATTTCTTTGTTTTTGGTTGCTAATGGGCCAGTACAACTTCAAGGTGGTTTATGAACAGATTGAAGTTACCTGCAGGTGCTCGATATACACTTAATATTATGAAGGATTTTTTGTGAAACTCTACTTCTGTTGCACATGCTTCCATATGCTGATCTAGGCAAAATTTATGAATGTCTATGTTCTTAAATTTATGACAGTTCCCGATGAATGTGGCAACTCCTCCTTTCTCTATTTCTGCTCTACAAAAGTGAGACACTAACCTAAACCCTGTAACACTTAGAAGTTCTATACCAGTGGCCACATGATGTTCAGAGAGGCAGATTATGTCAGCTGGGTTTGAGGAGTCTAATTCATCAATGCAGATAATTAATTCATTAATTTTATTTCTCAGTCCTCGAATATTTTGATGCAATAAAGATAGCCAACATTTCACATTGACTGAGTTAAAATTGACTGCTGACTGTTGAAAATTCTTAACCTATAGCTGTTTATGCCGATGTAATAAGCTAGAATTATGTTTTCTGGTTTCTTTCTCAAATTGAAGGTTTATCTCAGTCCTAACCTCTCTTAAAATTTGGTTTCTTTCTGTCCTCCCTACCCTAAAAAAGGGTCTTTTCTGAACCCTATAACCACTGGTATTTTATCACTCACATGACAGTGCCTCCCCCCCCCCCTTTAACTTTCCTGCTATTTTCCCAGCCAGTTTACCCTTCCCTTTCCTGTTGACGTGAAGCCCATGCTTAGTATAATCCCACCTATTGAGAGAATCAACAGGAACCACACCAACGTGTGACCCTGCACCCGACATACGCAGCCGTTACAACCCCAAATTAACTCTCTTGACAGAAGAGTTCAAATGAGGTTGCTCACGGCACTCAAGAACAGGTACAAACTCAACACTAGTATGTTTCAATGCTGATGCAATCTTTGCCAGGTCACACTTTATACTGTACCCAGGATCTCTGTCAATACTATTACCTGCCCCACCCACTATAACCATGGTGTCTTCCTTAGTGAAATCTCTGCAAAATGATCCTAAATCCTCTGTCACCTGCTCCAGACCAGTATTAGGTTTAAAAAAAATTGGTGACCTGGTATTCTGATCCTAGTTCACCCTGCAAAAGTTGGCCAACACCTCTTCCATGGGAACTACCTAACAATACTTTCTTTCTCTTGACTGATTTCCCTACATTCTTACTTTTCAATTTGCTGCTGAAAGTTTGTTGTGCCTTGTCTACACCTGCAACTGCTTGAGGTTCACCAGCTTCTAACTGAAGCAACAGGTCTATTTTCCACATTCACCACGAGGCTATCAGACAAAGCTCTAGGCCTGTTCCTCCTGTGGCCTTTACCCTTCTCCCTCCTTAATCTGCCAAAATCTCCCCTGGCCTTGTCTAACTCAGCCTGAAGGGCAGCAATTTTCCCCTCCTGTTCTAGTATCTTCCTATCTCTACTACATATCCTACAAAACCACTGATGAGTCTCATTTACTTCCTCTATTCCCACGCCGCTACAGTCACCCACATGGAAAAAACTACAGCACCCGTCACATCAAAGCCCCGACCTAACAATCCTACGGCAAGTCAAGCACTTTTCACTCATGATAAACGTAATAGTTTATTAATAATAAGTCAGTTAAATTACAGATAAACACGAAAATATGGTTCCACAAATTTGGCCTATACGCAACTGCGTGTAAACAAAAACAACAGTGCAAAGTTTCTGAAACAACAACTCAAACTTTACGCTACTTTCCAGAAATGTGAGTTAAATAATGAAGCGGTATGCTACAGTTAAATTGCTGGAGAGAGCAAAGAACAACTAAACAAAATTATATAGATTTGCTGCGGAAAAACGTAAACAGAAAACACGACTGTACGATCTTTTCGCGTTTTCTGCTATATTATGAAACCTTTAATGGTACACTTAAAAGGCACACTAATTCACCTATTTACCACATAATCAATACTAAACTATATGTTTTTATAATACAAAATAACTTATCTTTACGAGAACACCAAAACTTGTGCTAGTCGCCTGGTACAAATTATCAATGCCAGCATCATCCACCATGAAAAAAGTCAAGGAACGAAGAACAGATTTATATATAGCGGGAGCCGTAATTGCTCCAAAAATTGGAATATGCTTTTTGTAGCTCGCCAAACATCAAATAGGCAGAGGCAATGCCAGAGATCCCTGATCCACATAAGTTTATGAGTTATGAATTCAGTAAAGTCATGGCTGCATCCATGTCCCCTTGTAGTCCGAGCACATTGTCCGTCACTCTCAATTTGATAAACAGTTTGTTACAATTTATAGGCACTGGAGGCCACAGTTAATGTCTACATCCACATCCACAAGATGGGGCTGGGAGCAACAAAATGATGGTGTCACAGACCATAAAATCAGCATAGGAATCATGATGTGCTTCAGTAACAAACTGACATTTGTGACTGAGGCCATGGAGTTTGGCCACCCAAGCCAGTAGGACTGGTGGGGCTTTTATAACAATGATAGAACTCTACATGTACTCAATGACATGCATGCATTTATGGTGATAATTTGACAATAACTTACACATTCCATCAACATCTACATCTACATCTACGTGATTACTCTGCTATTCACAATTGAAGTGCCTGGCAGAGGTTTCAATGAACCACCTTCAAGCTGTCTCTCTACCGTTCCACTCCCGAACAGCAGATGGGAAAAACGAGCACTTAAATTTTTCTGTGTGAGCCCTGATTTCTCTTATTTTATCATGATGATCATTTCTCCCTATGTAGGTGGGAGACAACAGGATGTTTTCACAATCGGAGGAGAAAACTGGTGATTGAAATTTCATGAGAAGATCCTGTCGCAACGAAAAATGCCTTTGCTTTAATGATTGCCCCTCCAATTCACGTATCGTGTCTGTGACACCACCTCCCCTATTTCACAATAATACAAAACGAGCTGCCCTTCTTTGTACTTTTTCGATGTCATCCGTCAGTCTCACCTGATGTGGATCCCACACCACACAGCAATACTCCAGAATAGGGCAGACAAGCATGGTGTAAGTAGTCTCTTTAGTAGACCTGTTGCACCCTCTAAGTGTTCTGCCAATGAATCACAGTCTTTGGTTTGCTCTACCCACAATATTATCTATGTGATTGTTCCAATTTAGGTTACTTGTAATTGTAATCCCTACGTATTTAGTTGAATTTACAGCCTTCAGATTTGTGTGACTTACCACATAATCGAAATTTAGCTGATTTCTTTTAGTACTCATGTGAATAACTACACACTTTTCCTTATTCAGGGTCAACTACCACTTTTCGCACCATACAGATATCTTATCTACATCATTTTGCAAGTCATTTTGATCATCTGATGACTTTACAAGACGGTAAATGACAGCATCATCTGCAAACAATCTAAGGTGGCTACTCAGATTGTCTCGTATGTCGTTAATATAGATCAGGAACAATAGACGGCCTATAACACTTCCTTGGGGAACACCGGATAATACTTTTGTTTTACTCGATGACTTTCCATCTATTACTACGAACTGTGACCTTTCTGACAGGAAATCACAAATCCAGTCGCACAATTGGTTCCATACTCCGTAGGTACGCAGTTTGGTTAGAAGATGCTTGTGAGGAACGGTGTCAAAAGCCTTTTGGAAATCTAAAAATATGGAATCAATTTGACATTCCCCGTCAACAGCACTTATTACTTCAAGAGTATAAAGAGCTAGTTGTGTTTCAAAAGAACAATATTTTCTGAAACCGCGGTGACTGTGTGTCAATAAATCATTTTCTTGGAGGTACTTCATAATGTTCAAACACAGTACATGTTCCAAAACCCTACTGCAAATCGACGTTAGTGATATAGGCCTGTAATTCAGCGGATTACTCCTACTTCCCTTTCTGGGTATTGGTGTGACTTGAGCAATTTTCCAGTCTTTAGGTACGGATCTTACTGTGAGCGAGCGGTTGTATATAATTCCTAAATATGGAGCTATTTTATCAGCATACTCCGAGAGGAACCTGACTGGTATACAATCTGGACCAGAGGCCTTGCCCTTATTAAGTGATTTAAGCTGCTTTGTTACTCCGAGGATATCTACTTCTATGTTTCTCACCTAGGCAGTTGTTCTTGATTGGAATTCAGGAATATTTACTTCATCTTTGGTGAAGGAGTTGTGGAAAACCGTGTTTAATAACTCTGCTTTAGTGGCACTGCCATGAGTGACTTCACCGTTGTTATCGTGCAGTGAAGGTACTGACTGTGTCCTGCCACTGGTGTGCTTTATGTATGACCACACTCTCTTTGGGTTTTCTGCCAGATTTTGAGACAGAATTTCATTGTGGAAATTATTAAAAGCATATCGCATTGAAGTACGCACCATATTTCGAACTTCTGTAAAACTTTGCTTTCTTTTAAATTTGGCATGCTTTTTTCGTTGCTTCTGCAACAACGATCTGACCCGTTTTGTGTACCATGGGGGATCAGTACCAAAGCATCATTGGTTCCTGTAATGGTGCTAACTGGCACAACAACTGGTAGATCCAAGCAAAAATTCAAGAAAGGAACAAAGCCTTACAGATGTTTGCATCAGTGACACCAAACGCAAAGAAGTGTTACCAAAGCTGCCTCTCATAAGCCTCCCAGACTTCAGCTGAATCATCATGAGGAGGAAAGGGCAGTGGTTACATCAATGGAAGCCTACATATTAATGTGGCCAACAAGTTTGTGATAGCAACTGCAAGAGACTGCTGCTGCTCAAGGAGAGATTGGGGGCACTGTCTCCGTGGACAGAAGAAACAAAGGAACAACCAAATAGAATCAGCAAATGTGAGTGAACACTACACTCATCACCAGTTTTATCATACCGTAAAATACAAATGACAGTAGGGCCACAATGAACCAAGTTTATTCTTCTTCCACATAAAAGCAAACAATAGTTGAGAATGCACAGACAAACATAGAAATGATCCAAGAACTCTTACAAGGAGTTGCTGACAATAAGTATGAGCACAATGTGACAGTGAGTGCCTACTGCACTGTGCTTATAAAGAGAAGGGCTCTGGTAGACGGTGTGGCGGATGCCATGCCATGTGCACAAGTCATGTGGCCCAGTGCAGGTGGCCTCTGATGGCTGGCCTGTACAGATGCCATTGGTGGAATACTCAAAGTGTAGCCTGCCGGTGGACTGATGATGCAGCACACATCCAACTACTAGGTACAGGTTTATAGCAAAAGTAATACTTGGAAAATGCCTGTTAATATCTGCTGACACACAATCTGCTAATTTGGACCTATACTGTAACAGCTGTACTTCAAAATAAAACAGACAGACAAGAAATCAAACCTTCTCTCCAAAAGATTTGCGATATTCCCAAAATTATCATTAACTGAAAGGGAAAAAAATTGGACTTTATCGAGTAAATAAATAAACTGGCTTTATAAGTACCTAGATACAGTACAATGGGTCATTTGTGAGTTGTGGGTGAAATTACAAAAAGAAGAAATTAGTTTGAGTTATCACTTTGTCTAAGATTAATAGATTATGCTAAAGGCTATGCCACATTGGATACACTGTTCTCACTTGATCACTTAAGTTAAGCAACGTTGAACCCTTAGTCATTGGAAGGGCGACCATTTGTGAACACTGGGTATCATCGGCTGAAGGACACAGAAGTCACCAAAAGTGGCATCCAAATGGCAGACTTGCACCAGGTCATTGAGCAATGTGACATTAACAGATTCTGAGAAAACTTTTGACTCAGTTTCAGCCAAACCTGTACTGAAGTTCAAAAGAAAAAAGATAATTATACTGAAGAAATATAAACATTAATGCTTCAGCTTCCATTAGACTTCATCAGGACAGTGAGAATCTCAGAACTGAAAGATGAGTTGCACAAAGAGATCCTACAACATCAATGTTTACCAATAGTACAAAGTAACTTCAGCAGTGGATAGAGGAACTTAACACAGTAAGTTTAAAGCAGACTTAAAAAATAATACTTTAACAAGACTAAAGTAATCAAAAAGTAACATACATCAAATGAAAAGTAGAAATAAACAATGAACTTCGTGCATTCATTATCAAAGACAGTGACAACTGTGTTACAAAAACCTACAAAACAAACCATACAAGAAGACGACCACAATAAAACCCAGGAAAGCAATTTACTATTTCTATTCTGGAGAGAAAGAGTTCAGGGTGAGTGGTAGGTGCCTGCAGCAACAATTAAGTTGTCAACAAAACTGTTATATGGTGGCAATCAGTAAACTGAGGCAATTCTATAGCAAGTTTTATTTTCATCATTAATTGAAGTATTTGTTACCTTTTCTCTATGACAATACAGAACTCTTTAAGCATTTGTTCCCATATCAGAAAAATAAGTGAGTCCAGCTTACCACCAAAAGGTAGGATATAACCAACTTTCTGACTAAGCATCAAATATGCTTCTGAAAATCTGTTTTGTGAGCGAATCGGAAGCTGCATATAATACAGAAATATTCCCATTTTACCTCAGCATCTTCTTCATAAAAGTGGTACTTGTATCCATTTTGTATCATGAGAATCATTCCAGGATGTTGTTGCTTCAGACCAAGCACTTGTTTCTCCAGGGCTGTAAGCCCATTTTTCTTCGATTTCTGTGCCTGAATCTCTGATCTGTAAAGAAAGTAAACTTACAGATCTAGAGTACAAAAGATTTGTGAAACTACAAATGAATAAACAACAATATTGCAATGTCTGTGGATCATTTTGACAGATATTTTATCATGCAAGTTACATTAATATTGACAGCTATCAAAGGTCATTATAGATAAGAACAATTCAAATATAAACTGCCACCCATTAGACATAACAAAGGTGGGTGACTACCAGACAGGATCATTCTGACAAATACACACTAAAATTAACAGTCACTAGCATTTGAAAATTGGGATTTCATGATCTTACAGGAGAGTGACAAAAAGAGTGAAAAAATCCCTGTAGAAGGAGTAGGTATAGGAGTCACCTTTGGGGCCAAGGTCTTGATTTAATTAACAAGAAAGTGGGAAAGTTCATTCCTTTAATTTTATCCCTCTTTCTTCTGCCAGGAAAAGATTCACTGTTATCTGAAATCTAACAAATCTGTCAGCTTTTGTATACATCAGTCAGACTTCACAAGGTATGGATTTTTTTTTAATCTTCCCTCGCTCATGCTGAGGAAGAAAAGTCCTGCAATGTAACAAAAAGAGAACCGAAACGCGTATTTTCACTATTTGCATCAGCACTTCACACCTTCAAGAAAATGAATGACAACATTCATCAACATTTGTCTTTATCTGGGATGAGCCTTCATTATTTCATTTTTTCATTTATTTATTTATTTATTTATTTATTGCATAAACTGTCATAACTGGATGAGACAGAGATGAGTCTTTCAAGGAATTGTGCTGTTTACTAGAATCTTACTACAGTCAGAAGAATCATGTGTTATTTGCAACTCTGCAGTTATCTGAGCAGCCATTCATAATCTGGATTGAAGTTATTTGTGGCATCTGTCAGAAATACACATTCACATGTGACAACCCAAAATGCCTTAAGTCGAGGATATGCGACCTTTTAGCTTACCTGGGCCACATTGGAAGAAGATGAGAATTTCTGGGCCACACATAATTTACTTAATACTAATAATAACTGCTGAGCTAAAAAAAGCAGTAAGAGACACACATTTAACATATTTAGGTTACATATAACTTATTAATGTATGTTTATTTATTCTAAAAAAGCAAGATGGAATTAATTTGACATTTTATATATGAGATTTCATTTATTATTTTAAATATATGTTTAGTTTCAAAGTTGCAACTGATGTAGGCGTAAGATAACAAACAAGCACGTCTGACAAGTTGGGTGGTTACAAGAACAAGACTCTTGGGGGTTCAAGTATAGCACAGACTGCAATGTTAAGAACGGGTTAGACCAATGAGAGAAAAGCATTATGTGGTGGGAGTTCCAGATTGAAAATATTCAATTTATCATAACTTTACATAAACAGAATTTTATGGAATTTTTTTATTTTATTTTTTATTTAATTTTTTTTTTTTTTTTTTACTGATTGTGTAATAGGTGTTAATTCTTGGGCCATACGGATACTTGCCTCGGCTGCATGTGGCCCACGGGCTGGGTGTTGGACACCACTGACTTAAGTCTTACACTGTTTTGCCCATTCAAAGCTGTTGATAAATTTTGCTCCAAATAATCTTATCTGTCTGGAACCTCTACAGATCTTACCTTGCAAGAAGCATCAGCCATAGTACAAGCTTTTGACGTAATGTAAGCTGCCATCCGTCATATTCAGAACACCACTAACATGGCAAACTTAGCAATGATGACAAAGCGTCTCAGACACAGTGTTGTTACCACAAGTCAGCATTTCAACTGACACCAGGCCATCTGACACACCAACAAATCCTCTCCCTCTATCAGTATTTAGGGACAGCACGATTGTAACAATTATCTTTCAGGTTAGTAGGTTGTTGCAATCAACATATTCAATTAAGAAGAATGGTCATCATAGATGTCACTTATAAGTTGATATCCCAGCATCTCAGTATATGGTTTAGATACTGTCAAAGGATTTGAGTTCCCCATTACATATTAGTTCTGTCGTGTTTTGAAATGAATTTTTTTCCAATCTTTGGACACATTGCAAAATTAATTTTACTTCCTGTTCATATTAGGATTTGGACATGTAACCAATTATACAGTACTCATCACACTGAATCTATAAACTTTTCCTCATTATTTTTGTCCAAAGGCCAGACCACTCATCCTAAGGTGAAAACTGTGCCTGATAAACTAAAAGAGCAATAAATCTCAGAATCATAATCATTTAGTAAATGAGCAGTACAATTTGTATCAAGAAACCCAACAAGAAGCCTCAATGGGGCCACAACTAATGTTCCATCAGTAATCAACTTTCATCTCTTCCATGATCCAAAGAACTCATCTTGAATTCACCAACTGTGAGTATTTCTCAAAAATCTCTCTTCCAGATGCCGACATACATATTCCTTTGGATGATTAATCACAGAAATTAATCACAACAAACAACCTGTTTGGAGTTTACCTCTACAAATGGTTTACATTTCAGGACGATTAGTGAACTGGCATTGTTTCAGTGCTATCTAGAGCAGGTCATTTGCTCACTATCATCATGTGTAAACTACCCAGATGATATCGCTGCAACGGGCACAAAGCCACAAAAGCTCCTAACAAATGTACATATCCTGTTTCAAAACTGCATGCATCCACTTTACACTGCAACCTCAAAAATAGCAAAAATGCAAACATACATATCCACCAAACCAGCTATCAGTCTAAGGATTGGCCACTTAGAGGCCTATTAGCCCAAGAAGATTAGCCAGTTATTGCCATTATTTAAAGTGTTACCGACACATGTGTAATCAATATATCTTCAAGAGTAATACATACTAAAAAAGTACCAAGACTCAAGCTTTAATTTACATATTAACTTTAGTTCTTTGATACACTATAAATTTTAAAATAATGATTACAGAAAATATAACTATCCTTCCAAAAAAAAATTGTGAGGTTAGTTACTAAGCAATTTCTTCCTCTTGAGCTTCCAAAATTCCTTGTTCACTCAACAAACATGACATATTAGTAGCAGAATTACAGCAAACTGCAAAACTTAATGAGTCAGCCATCACAACAGCAGTTGAGGAAATTGCGGCCCGCGCTATACTCAGGTGTGATCTTTTGAACAGTGATGTGGTCTGAGCTATGTTCGGGTTCAGTCTCCAAAGTATTAAGAAAGAAGGGGGTTCAGACTGTGGCATTTGACAAGGCAAATTATGTGCATCTCTGGGCAACACCTTGTCTAGACACCTTCACACACAGCCAGATGGTAGCCACCAACAAGTGGCCACAGAGCATCAGTGAAAGTTTACCACTGAAAAACCTCAATAGCAAGTGTGGTAAACCTAGAGTTATCATTACTTTTCACGATCTGCCTCATTCCAAATTTGTACTCTGCATCAGTTGCATGAGCAACTTGTCGCACCAGCACCCCAAAAAAGTTACACCATGTGCTGAGTTAAGGCTTACTAGCTGTGGATGTGGGGACCGACAGCAGAGGCTCCACAGATGGCCTCCAGAATGAGTCTACAATGCTAGCTGCACATACTGACTCAAAACTGGTGCCACCAAGACCATTGACATCTATGCTGGTCTACATATAGGACAACACAAGTCTCCCATTCTCAGCCTATGCCCTGCGGTCATTTCTTAAATATCGTCAGCCATCAAGATTTGGGCATTGTTATGCTAATGCCTACGTATCACCTCTGGACAGTTTCATGTTATTGTATGGTGTGCAATCGTTGTTGTTGTTGTGGTCTTCAGTCCTGAGACTGGTTTAAAGCAGCTCTCCATGCTACTTTATCCTGTGCAAGCTTCTTCATCTCCCAGTACCTACCGCAACCTACATCCTTCTGAATCTGCCTAGTGTATTCATCTCTTGGTCTCCCTCTACGATTTTTACCCTCCACGCTGCCCTCCAATACTAAATTGGTGATCCCTTGATGCCTCAGAACATTTCCTACCAACCGATCCCTTCTTCTAGTCAAGTTGTGCCACAAACTTCTCTTCTCCCCAATCCTATTCAATACTTCCTCATTAGTTATGTGATCTACCCATCTAATCTTCAGCATTCTTCTGTAGCACCACACTTCAAAAGCTTCTATTCTCTTCTTGTCCAAACTATTTATCATCCATGTTTCACTTCCATACATGGCTACACTCCATACAAATACTTTCAGAAATTTCCTGACACTTAAATCTATACTCGATGTTAACAAATTTCTCTTCTTCAGAAATGCTTTCCTTGCCATTGCCAGTCTACATTTTATATCCTCTCTACTTCGACCATTGTCAGTTATTTTGCTCCCCAAATAGCAAAACTCCTTTACTACTTTAAGTGTCTCATTTCCTAATCTAATTCCCTCAGCATCACTCGACTTAATTCGACTACATTCCATTATCCTCATTTTGCTTTTGTTGATGTTCATCTTATACCCTCCTTTCAAGACACTATCCATTCCATTCAACTGGGTGCATCAAATACACTAATTGAAAAATCAGGGTTCATTTATGTTGTGTGCCACAAACTGGCAACTGGCAACTGCAGACTTAGCTTGAGTGTTTTCCATCACTTAAACCTAGGCACTTGGCTGACGTTTTAGGATGGTCCAATGAACAGCAGACTATGTATGTGTTAAATGGTCACCGGCACTTCTTTCTCTCCAGGCACTATGGGTGAACCATATCTTGTCCCTGTTATGCAACAGCTGATGGTTCAATAAGTAGAAAGCCAAAAGTGTATGGAGAACGTCCTGGCCAGAGTACTGCAGCAGCCAACGGTCAATCCTCCACCATTTCTGCTGTACGAGGAAACGTTGGAAGACTGGGACTCGTATAAAAAATGGTTGTGATAGCACTTTACAGCATTTGAGGTAAAAGGTGATGATACTGCTAAATCCCTTTCCTTATTATGGATTCACCACAAACTTATTGGTTGTTTTGCAAACTGCTTCCTCCAATGGAGCCCAGTAAACTGACTTTGAACTAAATTTGTTCTTTATCAAGGGTTCACAACCAAAAACATTGTCATGTGATTTCTGCTCACCTCCAGTTTCACCAACGTCTCAAGCAGCTGAGTCAGTCATATTGAGCTTCGATGGCTAAACTCTAGGGGTTAAGTCACCGATGAAAGATTTTTACGACTACTGCCAAAGAATCTCATGCAGAAGGCATAACCAGTGACGCGATCATCGGCACAGCACCCAACGAAGAGTTTCAGTTAAAAGCTTCACAGACTGATGACCATTCTTTAGACAAGGTGTTGCATTTAGCACAGGAACCAGGCATGTTACAGATTCAGCAGTAGTGGTGATGTCGGGGCAGTACACAAACAACAGCACTTGCATCCCGCCATACGTAAACAGTGGGTCCCATGCCACATCAGGGTGTGGTAGCCTTACCCATCCTGCCCGGACTGTTTTCAGAAGCATGGTAGAGACAACTGTACATTCCTGTGAGCAGACTGCACTGAATGCGCACAACAGAGACACCTCACATCTTTTTGTCAGGCAGCCATTCCCATTTTCTGATCACCGAGATCAAATGAATGTTAATATTGTGTGTTCCACACCATCCATGTAGGGAGGTCCCATGATAAACCCCTCATTTCACTGTGTGTGGCTGGCTGGTTAGTCAACTTTCAAGTTGATACAGGTGCTACTGCAGGTCTAATCAACTTTAAAACCTATTTACAACTAGGAGTGTCCACACTAACTCCAGCACTTTGACAGTTGATTAATTATAACAGACAATGCATTCCACTGAAAGGGGAGTTTACTACGAAAACCATTTACAAAAATATGACCAGAGACATAGTGTCAACAGTGCTGATACTAAGGAGCTCTTTGGTTTTGATACATTTATGCCTTCTGGATTTCCCATTAATGAGACAGACAATCTAGTCTCCAAGAATATTTCTTATCAACAACTGGATGCCCTCTGTACTGCCTGCCCTGCATTCCCCAACATTTTACTTCTGGTCTGGCTAAAGCAAAGAATTTCTAAGCTCATATTTTGTTGACACCTATGGAACAGCCTTGATTTTTTTCATCCTGGCTGGATCCACTCACACTCAGTGGCCATGTTAAGGACGAACTAGACAGGTTGCAGGAGTTGGATGTCATAGAACCTATATCATCAAGTCAGTGGGCTACGACCCCAGTTACCACCAGGAAACAGTCCAGCAAACTCAGACTTTGCAGGGATGTCAAGGTCATGGTGATGTGGATATGTTACCCATTCCAAAGCCTGAAGAACTGTACATGAAGCTGGCAGGTGGACACTTCTTCTCCAAAATTGACCTCACTGAGACATACTTACAGCTCCCATTAGCCAAATGTCCACAGAAGATATTGGTGATTAACACACTGTATGGTTTAAATAAATTATAAGCGTTTGGCTTTTAGGGTCTCCAGTGCCCTGGCAATTTTCCAGGTTGCATTAACTATTTGGATGACATTGTCATCATGGGAAGTTCCATCGAGCAGCATTTAGTAAACCTGAAGTCACAGTTTTTCAGTCTGCAGGGGGCAGAACTCAAGTGAAATCTCAGCAAATGTAATTTTTTTCAGCCTTCAGTGGAATATTTAGGCTACATCCTTTCTCACAGAGGTATAATAAAAATTCAGAAACACATTGAAGCAATTGTATCCATGTCTCGGCCAGCTAAAAAGCAACTCCAGGTCTTTCTGGAAAAAATTGCATATCACAGAAAATTCATTCCAACAGCATCTCAGATAGCTTATCCATTCATCACTTGTGTATGAAAGGAGAGGTTTTCACATGGTAAGCCATGTGTGCAAAGGTGTTCAGAGAGCTTACACAGAGTCTGCTCTCAGCCCTTCATTTAGTGACTTTCCAACTGTGGAAGCAAATAGTGGTCCCAACGGGTGTATCAGACCAAGGTATAGGGACTGTCTTTGCTCATTGGGAGGGTGATGGTTTAGAGCACCCCTTCACTTATGTTTCAAATCCTGCACCTCTGCACAAATGAAATACTCCCATATTGAAAAAGAAGCTATATTTGCTTTGAAGAAATTTCATGTCTTTCTTTATGGACCACAAGCCGTTAATCTCACTGTTCACATAATAGCTCATGTCCCAGATTGTACTGCTCATCAGACCCAGGGCTGGGTATTGTTCTTCCCAAGATATACCTATGAAATCCTTTATAGAAGTACATCTCAGGATGCAAATGTGGACGCTCTTTCATGCCAACACCTAGGGCCAACTACAAGTTTGATCTCAAGGAAATTCTTTGTTTCTGCCTGTATGTTGAGGTTCAACAAGCCGTGGGCCATTTTCCCATTAAAGGAGCCTGCATTGCCACTGCCAAAGAGGCGGACACCATTCTCACACAAGTTCACACCTTCATCTTGAGGAGATGGCCAGAGAAATTGGCCAGGCAATGGTATACTAATCTTTGGCATTACTATGGCCTGTGGCACCATTTGCTTCAAGTCAACAGTGTGATCCTTTTAACCACAGATCACACTGCATACCATGTACTGATTCTACCAACATAGCCTACAGTTGCTGCATCAGGGGCATTAGGGCACTTCCAGGACCAAACTACTCACTCACTGCCATGCTTACAGGACAATCATCAACTGGGAAATAGAGAGCCTAGTCCATCAATGCAACAAATATGTGGAACAGTAGGCAGCCCAACATCAGGTTTTCTTCTCTTGGCCAGCACCGACCAAACCCTGGGAATGAGTGCACCTCAATTTTGCAGGCACATTCCTGAATACCATATGACTCATCATCATTGACACTTTTCCAGGTCCCCATACAATGTTAACTGCTCTACACCCAAAGATTTTTGCAAGAAAGGGCCTGCTGCAAGCATTAGTGGCTGACAACAGTCTGTAATTTCAGGAGGAAGTATGAGAATTTCTGTGCTAAGAATGGAGTGAAGCACTATGTCTCCTTTTCATCCCCAATCAAACAGAAAGGCAGAAAGGGTCGTTTGGACATTCAAACAGCAGATGAATATGTAGTCCACGATACTTCCGTGGAAGATGCTGTGACATTTTCATATCAGGCAAAACTGTTTAGCAAGAAGGGGCTGTGAAAGCTCTTTGATGGATGTCAGTCTCTTCCCTGTCACATTCTCTCCTCCCTGCACCCTGCACCCAGCACCCTGATTCCTCTCCCCTCTCCAAAGTTCTGGCCTGGCATGTGTGTGTGGGCCCATGGGTTTAGCCAACAAGACTGGTGGTTCATGGTCACCATTCATCAGAAATGAGGATGTCAGGTTTTTATACTTGATTCCAAAGTCCGTACCATCACTTGACACCAGAACCAGCTCCATTAATGCAACTGCACCCCCCCAGTCTTTTTCTCTCCAATCCTTCCACTGCATCTCATTTTTACAACCTTCAGTGGAATAAGAACTCATCCTCCTTCAGCCCCCCCCCCCCCCCTGTAATTCCATTCATAGTTGTTCCACACCATCACAGCCACAGGGGCAGGTCATGCCTCGCCACCAGCTTCCCCACCAGTGGACTGTCAACTGTTAACTATCATGTCGCCTTCAAGACTTGGATGTTGTTATGCTACTGACTTTGTATTGTCTCCAGCCAGTTTCATGTTATTGTACTCATATGTTGTGTCACCATGTAATGTATCAAATAAACAAATTCAAAAATCTGCGTTCATTTGAGCATAGCAAGGAGCACCCAACTGCTTATGTGTTAAAGATGTTTACAATAGCAGAACATAATTACTCACAAACTGAATAGGAGGTACTCATCATCAGCTACAATGTCACGAAGTTTCACACACACTTTCACAGTGCACACTGGGAATTTGGTAATTTTCAATCCATGAAACAATATATCATAAAATTCACTACAAGTCTACGTTCAAGCACATAAAAACCAAAGCCTCATCACATATGTTTGGTCCCATCCAAGCTGAACACTATCAGTGATCAGTTCCTGCAGTGAGATGCAAACCCATATCACCACTGCCATTGAGAGGAAACTGTTGTGACATTGGACCAGCCTTTTCAACTCTGCAACAGATACTGCAAAAAACATCATGGCCTTATGTCATATCAAGGGCACAGCCAGCATACGAAGCTATTGGCTGTGATTCCTCTTTATAGGTTGACCACAAAATCACAGAGCCCCAAGCTGATGGCCAACAATAACAGTGAGCCAAGACAGAAAGAAGATCAGCTTCGGTCTTAATATCATCTGAATCTTACTGCAGATCTAGATTTCAGTTGGCAGCATAGCTATCATCAATGCATTAGTGATAGTCACGAAACTCAGCATATTTGTAACGATACATATTACACTATAACTTCAGCAAGTACAAGCATCAGCAGAAGTACTTGTACATGTCAACATTATAGTGTAGTGTGTATTATTATAACTATCAAGAGTCTAAATGGCTGCATATAATGCACTGATGATAGCTGCACCGTTAGCTGTTACCAGAGGGCTGTCCATGAATGGCCAGAGGGAAATTCCAGTACTGCTGACAGACATTTTACAAATAAAAACACTACTCCAAAAATGTAGAAATAGCTTTCAGAAATATTACTTCCTTTCTCATGAAAGAAAAGGTAGAGATTGGGAAAGGTTATAAATGAGCAGTATATCACTCATACCTCAGGATGAGAGGGATCCACCTGTAGTTAGGTCTGCAGTGTTACCACCTATACAGGATGAGCAAAACCAAATATTATATTACCTAATACATTGGTATGAGCAATGTGTGACCTACAGCTTTATTAGTATAGCTTGCTTCAAGTCAATAGGGGGTGATCATGCACTGTCACTTTTAAAACCAACTCTTAAACAAGCGCATATTAATCAAATCTTTTAATGGCAGAAAGACTAGTTAGTAAAAATAATAAATAAAATAAATGAATTGTGGACAAACGGTTAAAAATCCCATAGGATAGTAAAGTGGGCTAAACCAAATTGTTTAAAGTTCAAACCAAATGTTTATTCAAGAAATATGCACTCAAATATATAAATGGTGACTTTACATGGATTTGCAAAAATAGATGAATCAGTTGTAATAACAACTACTGGAGCAATGCAAGCTGTAGTCATGTAGTGCAAGCAGAGGCTATCAGCACAGTGGCATACACAAAATAAGGTTCATACAGCAGCAAATTAACTCTCGAAAATCAATAGCGAAATCTTGAAGTTCATCAGCACAAAAATCTCACAAAAGTCATTATGGAAGCTAAAGTTCATTAATCATCATATCTGTCACAACAAATATCTAACAAATTTGTCACATTATTATCAATTATAAATACAGCGAAATATTATGGTTCATAGCTGCCTTAAACTGCTTAAGAAGTGTTAAAGTTTGCATGGTCACTCAAAACAATCTCTGAAAACCACACAAATATTTCTAAGTCTTGACAGAAATCAAAGTTCAGATCTTGCTCTCGCTAAATTATTCGAAGCCCTGAGAACAAATCATGTATTAAGCTTATGACCACAAGAAATATTTTAAGTGCAAAGAACAGTAACTCCAGACCCACTGCTCTCTGGTGACCAATACTATTCTTCAATCTACCACAACACTGTGTGCACATATGCATACCCCTTTAAGCTTTCCCACCCCTGCTAGCTGCCCCGCTGTAGCCGTCTAGCCACACTGTCAAATATACTTGTCACTGCCTTTCATCTCGCAAGCCAGTCACTCATAATGTCACCAACCCCCGCTTCATACTGCACCTACTTCTCAATTCCAACATGAATTAGCACCAGATACCGTCATTATAATACCGCATGTTGCAGATATAGCTATTTGTGCCAAAACTTGTGTAATTCATTTTGTGGAGAATGAGCCCCACATGTACTACTTGGAAACATGCATAAATATAGACATAAACATAAATAACACTTCTAAAATGACAAACAAACTAAACAGATCTTTAAAACCAAAGGGTTCCTTTCTGGGTTCGTTAAAAAAGAATTATTTTGGAATTAGATGCGTGACCATGTTAGGCTTTGTAATCACTGCACACAATTTCACTGTAATTAAAATCACTGTTAATCACTGTCACTTCTGATCACTGCTGTTTTTCTGTGATTGCATCTGATGAATTCAACAAACCTCTTGTATCAAGGCATCATTGGTATTACTGTAGCTACTCTTCCACTCATCTCAATGTACAGCCAGCAGCGCTCTGTGCAACACGTCACCAGCTAAAGTATATTCTATCAGATATAAAAATACATTAACCCGATGAGTAATTGTTTGGTTAATTGGATGCTGAGACTGCCCAGTGATTGGGCTATTGAAGTCCCTCCCAGTTTCACTGTGTCCATTGCAGTTAGTTCTCATCTGAGATTCACTAAGGCAACCAGATAAATTCATAGAAATAAATTCAAAAGGACTATATACACCCATGACATCCCATAAGTACTTTAATGTGTTCCATCTGAATTCTGACATAACTGATCTTCATCCCACAAGTTATCCATGCGGTGGCATATATTTACATTAATTAAACAAACAAATTAATTCCTTGAACTTCCTGGCAGATTAAAACTGTGTGCTGGCCCGAGACTCAAACTCAGGACCTTTGCCTTTCGCGGGCAAGTGCTCTACCGACTGAGATACCCGAGCACGACTCACGCCCCATCCTCACAGCTTTAATTCAGCCAGCACCTCGTCATCTACCTTCCAAAATTCACAGAAGCTCTCCTAGGAATCTTGAAGAACTAACAAGGTTCGCAGGAGAGCTTCTGTGAATTTTGGAAGGTAGGAGACGAGGTGCTGGCGGAATTAAAGCTGTGAGGACGGGGTGTGAGTAGTGCTTGGGTAGCTCAGTCGGTAGAGCACTTGCCCGCGAAAGGTAAAGGTCCCGAGTTCGAGTCTCGACCCGGTACACAGTTTTAATCTGCCAGGAAGTTTCATATCAGTGCACACTCTGCTCTAGAGTGAAAATTTAATTCTAGAAATTAATTCCTGTTTTTCCAGATCAACAGACAACTACAAAAATGAACTACTCTAATCCCAGAGCCAGTCCTCACCATAATTCTGATTACAAAACACAAAACTTTTCCTCTGCGCACCATACTGCATGAAAATTAAATCAGTCATACATCCTTTAGCTAAAGACAGATTTATTCTGACAAACATTCTGAAAATTCCACACCACCTCTCATCCCCAAGCACCACACTTAACATCCTGGTGACATTTTCTTGCAGTAATCAACACAAGTGAGGCGACTTTAAGCTATAATCACTAATGAATTTTCAGTGGAAATGACATAATCTAATACATGGTTTTATAATGTAAATGGATAGATAAAAATCTATTCATCAAGCAGGGGAATGCACACACAAAAAGGTTTAACTTTTACAAGCTTTCTGAGCCAGTGGCTCCTTCTTCTGGCAGAGGAATTTAAGGTGGAGGAAGAGGGGCGATGGAAAAGGACTGGAGATGTTTAGGGAAAGGGGTACAACTCTGAAACGTCATCCAGAACCCCAGACGGGATGAGAAGGGAAGACTTCTTTCCTTCTCATCCTGTCCATAAGTCTACACTGACCCAGTGTTTTGGGTGACCTTCCTGAACTGTACCCCTTTCCCTAAAACTCTCCAGTCCTTTTCCATCACCCCTCTTCCTTCCCCTTCAGTCTTCTGGCTACGAAAGCTTGTAAAAGTTAAACCCTTTTGTGTGTGCATTCCCCTGCTGTTGCTTGGTGAGTAGATTTTTTATCTATCCATTTACATTACATTGTCAATGATTGATTATTTTTGTTAACGAATTATTTTAGTTGGTTTTGTTTCTTATTGTACTTATAATCTGCAATTGGCTTAATTTTTTCTGTTTGACAGTTAAATGAAGTGAACTTACATCCTAAAAATGTCATCTCTGCCCGAACAAATTCACATCATCTAAGCTTAAGAGTCATCACTCCTCTATGGAATGCTTTGAATGCCTCCTCCAACAGCTGACAATGTTCATACCCCATGTTGCTTGTGACCAATATGTAATCAACATATACAGTTAATTTCTTCATTAACTCAGACCTTCCCTATTGCCTCTTTACAAGCTTAACTATTGCACCATCACTCATACTTACAGTAAAAAGGTCTTTACATGTAGCCAACAAATCAACTGCATGGTATTTCCTTTCTTCACTGAATGGTTTTGTATGTAGCCCTTGACCCAAGCAATACCCTGCTAACACACTTCCTCATACTACTGCTACATTGCTTACACTTTCTCTTAAATTATTTATTTGCCCTTCAGTGCTCTCAGTTCTGGTTCTTATATGCCTGTTACAATGAGATATCCTTACATAGATTAATTTTAATGCAGCATTTATCTCCAATTCATACTTCTCCATTTCAGCTGTGTGCCTCAATTCACTGCCCAAAATTACTTTCTGCAGCCTCCATTTTGGCTACTAACCCGTCTCCTACTTTATCCACTCTGTTGCTAATTCCCTCTACCAACTTAACATTATTTTCCATTTTAAACAATGGAAAATCCACGATGGAATGTACCAGTATTATGAAAAGGAAAGTTACTACTCACCATATAGCGGAGATATTGAGTCGCAGATAGGCACAACAGAAAGAATGTCGCAGATAAAGCTTTCAGCCATTAAGGGGGCGTGCGTGTGTGTGTGTGTGTGTGTGTGTGTGTGTGTGTGTGTGTGTGTGTCGTCTGTTGTTGACGAAGGCCTTAATGCCCGAAAGCTATATTTGCGACGATGTTTTTGTTGTGCCTATCTGCGACACAGCATCTCCACTACATGGTGAGCAGCAACTTTCCTTTTCAAACTATTATTATTTTCTATTTTAGATTTAGTTTTTTTTCTGGAAACTACCAATTTAACATTATTTTCTATTTTAGATTTAGCTTTTGCTGCAAATCCACCTTCCAACTGATGAAATTTTTCACTCACTTCATTTATTTCATCCCCAAGTTTTGATACCACTTCCCCAAAGTTACAATCAAAGTCACAGTTTATTTCCCCAATTTTTGATTCTATAGTCCCATAACTTGACTTCACCTCCCAAAGTTTAGACTTCACCACCCCAAGTTCAGATTTCATTTCCCCAAATTTCAGATTTCATCTTCCCTGAGTCAGATTTTATTTTCAAAATAACTGTTATATCCAGTCATGATATTCATCAATAATCCAAATCAATTTCCTACTAATCACTCATTTTCTGCACTTATTTCTTTCCGTTGTGTTTTAGAGCTGCCTGCAACACCACCTACACCCTCAGATACAAAATCACTCAAAGGTTTGTTTATTTCATCAGCCATGGCCGATGATCAGAAAGATAGATTTGTACAATGCAGCTGCTGCCTGTACTTAACATAAACCGGCCACCAGACACTGCCTGTGCTGCTCTGTGTCTAGTACAGTGCCATGCCGATGTCGACATCTGCTACTGCTTTGATACCTATGCCCATGACACGATACGTCGTTGCTCACAATGTGGACTGCCATCTGCTGAATAGATACGCTGCCCACTCTGCGTCGACCGCTGCCTGCTGCATGGACACTGCCCATTGTGATGAGACAAAAAAAAATGGTTCAAATGGCTCTGAGCACTATGGGACTTGACTTCTGAGGTCATCAGTCCCCTAGAACTTAGAACTACTGAAACCTAACCAACCTAAGGACATCACACACATCCATGACCGAGGCAGGATTCGAACCTGTGACCATAGCGGTCGCGCGATTCCAGACTGTAGCACCTAGAACCGCTCGGCCACTCCGGCCGGTGTGATGAGACACCACCCATTACAATGCAAGCCGTTGACTGCAACGTGAACTGCTGCTTGCCATGTGGAAAAACACTGTCCACTGCCTTGCCACAGTGTGAAGCCGACGGCTGCTACTTCTGCAATGCTGATGAAAAATATAACTGTCATCATTCATTGTTCTGTGAGGTGATCCTGCACCTCATGAACTACTCTGCTACACATGAAACAATGAATTGTCTGCACCCAATTCCTTATGGATCGACAAGCACATCCTACTGCCTGTCGCCATTGCCTACTGTGCTACCGACATGATGAGTAGTTGCCATCTGCTGCCATACCACAATGCGATGGTGTCCACTGCCAATTTTACTAACATGTGGCCGGCCGAGGTGGCCGAGCAGTTCTAGGCGCTACAGTCTGGAACCGCGCGACCGCTACGATCGCAGGTTCGAATCCTGCCTTGGGCAAGGGTGTGTGTGATATCCTTAGGTTAGTTAGGTTTAAGTAGTTCTAAGTTCTAGGGGACTGATGACCTCAGAAGTTAAGTCCCATAGTGCTCAGAGCCATTTGAACCATTTTTTTGAACTAAGATGTGATCCCACACCTAACTTCTGTACTCAGCTGTACTGTTCATATCGTTGCTGTTCCTGCCGCTGCTGCTGCTGCTGCCGCCACACTACACAAAACTCTAGAGCCCACATGCTAACCATCTTTTTGACTAGGTTTTAAATTTCATTGGGACAACCAATCCGAAAACAAAATCTCAAACAAATGTAAAATGCAGTTCCATCTTCTCACATCATCAAGCTTGCAAAGACACCATTATTCAAGGCTGTAACATGTTCTTTATTCATGAATTTGGTCTTGCCTCTAACTTTCTGGTAAAAAATTCTAGCACAGCCCTTAAACCCAACAGGGAACCTGCAGATGCTACAAAATATTCTATTTCCGTCTTGTTCACAATTTCTAGAGACTTTGCTTAAATTACTGGTTCACTTATAAGAATTTACACACAACTATCTTGGTGTGTACACTGAATTAAAACATTTTCCAGCTCAAAATATCTCCCAGCATTAAATTTCTGATACTTTGTTCCCTCTTCACAAGCAATTAGTTCAAGGCCATTTTGCTTGCTAAGAATGGCTCCCTAATTCAAAGAAGGCAAACAGAGAGACTTTTTTGCAGCAGCATCTTCTCTTTCACTGTACAGGCTATCCCATGTGTAAGAAAAGATGCAGTAATTTCACTGAAATTGCACCATGTAATTTGTGATGTTTGATGTGGCAACACTGCACTCTGCAACATCATTTGATGCAACAGTGTGTTTCCACACATCACTATTGCTGGAGTTCAGTGTTCAGTGACTATGTATCGCTATCCTGTTGAAAAACGCATGTTTCTTGTGAATCAATATTGGATTACCGGTTCCATTAAGCCATTTGAGTGAATGTTTGTTGAGCAGTTTTGTGACTAGCACATACCATCTAAATGCTGCATACAAGAGACAGTGAACAAGTTGGAGAGCAGTGGAACAGTGTTGAATCTTCAAAATGGGGGACAGCCATCACTATCAGAAGAAAAGGTGACTGATGTAAAATGACTGTTGGCCTGTACTGCAAAGTCTGTTTGACGTATATCTCAGGAATGTGGAATGTTACAGGGCTACAAAGAAAGCTGGCATGTATCAATACAGGTTTACAGTTGTTCAGGAACTGAATGTCAAAGACGTTCCACATCATTACCAAGTGTCATATTCATGATCTATGGAACAAGCACTAATCTAATCTAATCTAATCTGACAAAGAAAAATGCATTACATTTTGCTGTTGGTTTCAGCAATTTATTGCTCAGAGGCCATGAATGTTGCAGTACACATGGTTCAGTGATGAGGTGCAGTTCCACCTCTTTGGCTATGTAAACTCTCAGAATACCTATTTGTGGTGTAATGAAAATCCACATGCACGGATCAAATTGTGGTGTAATGAAAATCCACATGCACAGATCAAGCAACCCCTGCAGTCACAAAAGATTGGTATGTTGTGTGCAATATGATACCACTGCATCATCAGACCAACTTTTTAAGTTTACTGTGACAAGTGCAGTTTACATTGAAATGTTCTGGGAATTTATGAACCAGATGGGTGATGAAGAACTTACCCTCAGCTGGTACCAACAGGATGGCGCCACATGCCACATGTCTCGAGTGACCACGGCTGAGGTAGAATCATTTTTGACCGACAGTGTGACTTCAAAAGGACTGTGACCCCCCAGGTCATCTGATTTAACACCACCTGACTTTGCCTCTGGGGTGGCTTAAAAGACAAATTCTACAGTAACAAACCACACAATTTGGAATATTTATGAGAGAAATCCCAGCAGTGACATCAGAGAGTCTTGAGCAGCAACATTCAAGAACCTGCAGAGTTGTGTTAAACTGTGTTTACAAGTCGAGGGCAGTCACTTAGAGCACCATTTGTGTTTTACTTTTATTTCGCCATGAACAAGATAAGACATGTTCATTTCATTTCATTTCCTGATTTTTATGCAAAGCCTTTACATGTAATTTAAGCAAATGTTTGTTTGTGGGGCTTCTTTCAAGTGAGACACACTGTATTTCTGTATGATTTACAATTTCTCAGCCACTGAATTTTTCCCCCCTCTTTATTTTGTCTAATCATTGTGCAAAAATTTACACATTTTGCTGTGTGCAAAAATTTAAAAATTTTAGTGTTTGGAAATGGAGACACTGTTTTCTGACCATGCACTGTGTTATGCCTGGCTGAGTGGCCATAAAAATGGCAAAATCTATGTACCATGTACAAAAAAGATCCAAGGACAATTTGGAGCATTTTTAGGCATGATAACTAAGCTCAGTAAGGCAAATGATATTCAACTACCAGAGGACAGTAGTAACGAATCAGACGATATAAAATTCAAATCAGCGGCTGCTAAATTCAATTAATTCTTCCTAAGAATGATTGGAAACATGGGAACAAAAATGTTCCATCAAAATCAGATCCATTAGAGTCTACTTAGAAATGCAATGCAGACTTGGTAGTACTGCTCCTGAGTGGTACCTCTGTAGCCAGTTGATATGCCAACGTGTATTTCCTGAAAAGGAGCAATCCAGACAAAAACAGACAATTTTGATGACTTTGCCAGGACATAGCAAGGACCTTTAGAAATTTTCAGTATTCAATACAGGGATTTTTATAATTATGAACATTAATTATGCCATAAGTAATTAAGAATTTCTTTGTCCCACGTTACAGAAAATAACATTTTTTGCTTCTCGTGCATATGCTTCAATAATTTCATCTTTTAGTCATTTTATAAGTAAGTCATATGTTCTATAATTCCCACAGATTTTAATGTTTTGACTACATTTCTACCATAGGTTACATTAGGTATTAAAGTATGTCCCATATGTGACAACATCGTTTTTTATGTTACCATTTTTTGTACGTTTCTTAATATGTTTACACATTTGTTACATTAATTATTTTTGTATTTTTAGTTTAGTTTGTTTTTGTTTCATAGGCTTTGTGTAGTTGACAATCTGAAAATAAAAGAAGGTAAGCTTTTTTGAAAGTAACATCTGGAACATCTAGTGTATTATCAATTACAATATTTTCTCTCTTTATAGCACTACACAATATCAAAGAGTGCTAGTAAAAGTGCAAGTCAAATTAGAAAAGATGCATGAATGACTAAAACTCGAAAACCTATATTTTCAAAAACAGGAAAACAAGCAGATTTCAAAATAAAAGAAGCAAGCAGTTAGCTCAAATGTCTGAGGAAGGCAAGGGCATACCATTCTTAATAGGATAGTACCTAGTAAACACTGTCACACTCAAACCAACATCTGGACTGACAACAAATTTACCTTAGACCCATAAATCACCAAGCCACATCCAGCTGGGGCAAGAGGAGATGCTCAGTTCGCTCCTTACGATTTGTGGTTAAGAAAATGTTTGTCTTCAGACCCTTCATGCGAATGAATCTGACGTCCACAAATCTCATTGAATCTACAAAATGGTATTCCCCTAAGTTATCAGATCACAAAATACATGCAAACTGTTAGAATGTACATTATATTGATTCAATCAAGAATTTGATATCAGTTTTTGCACAGCTTCTACAGTGTCCTTTTTATGCACTGTAACTGATTTCCTGTAAATGAAAACCTGGAAGGAGAATCAAAATTGGAAAAATCTTCCACAAAGGAGAAACACTGAACATCATTTCTTGCAATATACACTACACTTGTCATTGCATGGACAAATATTGTCCCACACAAAATACTACTTTGACTGACAACATTCGATTGTCCAGTCACTTGCTACCAGCATCTAAGGTAACAGTGGAAAACAGAAGAGTCAAATGTAGACAGAAAGATGTCCACAGAAGTGTCATAAACGGAAATAACTAAACGTATTAGGCATTTAAATAGTAGTATATATTTTCTCAAATTCAAAAGACACACCTATTAAATGCTATCAGCTTATGAAAGCATGTCAAATAGTCACTCAAGATTGGCCACATTATCAGCAGTTGGATGGCGTCTCTTGATGTGGTGCTGAAAAATAGTTAAGGGGCTATTTGGATTCAAAGATCCCAGACAATGAGTCAGTTAATCATTTGCTTCACTATCTTCTCCATGATCTTATTACTTGGGGTTATGTGATCCATTCTGAGTATTAGAAATAAATTAAAATAGCTTGCTTCTTCGAGTCTGGGAATTGTCATGTTTTTAAAATAAATTATAGAAAATTGAGGAAACTTCCTTATCTTTTCCTGTCAGGACCACAACACACTGTGATAAACTTCATTGAAACATAGTTTCATATGCCACAACCAATGCCAGTCACTATTCATATAGTGAGAAGGCTCAACTGTGCACTTCTACCACTGATGGGACTGCATTTCCACTGCCCCTTAATAGCAATAATAGTGAAAAACTGGATAAGGACTGATGGTTACTGTAATTCTGCTGCACTGTCTGGGCAAAGTCTCCTTGGCTGATTTGGAGATTAGCTAGTCTTCATTACATTAGTTGTAAGGTTGCAGCCTTCTCTTGCATAATCCTCCAAGTGATCTCCATACAATTTCACAATTGGCGGAACATTTAATTATGAACTCGTACACTGATATCTTTGTCTGTCCTAAATACTTTGGAGATATTTTTTCCCCTCACAATCCAGTTTCTCTGCAGGTGGTTGGCATTTGAAACTTTCCTTTGTTGCACACCTGCCCTAACTGCAGAATAGCACTCTGCAATTCCAGAACAGACTAGGCTCCCTTAGAAAGTGACATGGAAACTGAGAGATTGAAGCTTCCATAATGTGATGGGTCATGTCCATATTATTAGCCACTTTGAAACTAATTTAACTACTTAGGCTTCCGCCGGCCAGAGTGGCCGAGCAGTTCTGGGCACTTCAGTCTGGAACCACGCGACCGCTACGGTCGCAGGTTCGAATCCTGCCTCAGGCATGTATGTGTGTGATGTCCTTAGGTAAGTTAGGTTTAAGTAGTTCTAAGTTCTAGGGGATTGATGACCTCAGATGTTAAGTCCCATAGTGCTCAGAGCCACTTAGGCTTCCACGGCCGGTGTCACAATTATTAAAATTCTTCTGGGTGTTGTTGGGCATCACAGTATAAAAAATTTGATTGCAAACTTAAAACCAATGTTTTGACTGTATTAAAATGGCCATCCTCAGGGTAAGACTAGTTTTGGTTAAGAAAAGGTGGCTGTATTTATTTAGATGATTATTGCCAACATGTCATATTTTTGAAACTTTATTGGCCCTAGAATATAACAGGCTAATCATGGCAGAAGGGGATCGTGAAAAGGGGGGGGGGGGGGGAGAGGTAGGAAAGAAGCTGTTGGTGGGCTAGCCGGCTTGTCAGTGATTGGCGACTGTCTGCGAATCAGCACTTGGCCTCTTGTGGACAAGTTTCCTTCCTGGTGTGCACAGAAATGCGCTGACAGTTACCCTATAGTATTTTGGTTAGGCTGTTGTGCCCATGCCCTGGTGAGGATTCTGCTCCACGACTGCTCGTGGCCCATTGGACTGGGATAGCTGGCAGCCAGGTTGCCAGAAGTTTGTAGCCATCCTCTCAATACACACTGTCAAGCTGCTTAATAATTTTAATCACTTCTTAAATTTTTTTGTCGGTGCATACATAACTCTTTCACCAGCACATGGACTTTCTGGAACAAGAAAGGCTGCACACAGTCAGCTGCATTCCACTTTGTCAATTTATTATGCTTTGCTAGTTGCACATAGTGTTCATATTCTGCTACTCATCTGGTAGCTGGTCTCCCTGTCTCCCCTATGTAGGCAGCTCCTCACTCACAACGTAGTCCACATACTCCACCCACATTTAACTTGTTGACTGCATCCTTGATGGAAGCTATTATGTTGTGAATCCTGTGATTGTAGCACAAAATCAGTTTGAAACCTCATCGGCAGAGAACATTCCCTAGCCATTCACTGATGCCCTTCACATAACAGTTAAGTCCACTAGCAGAAGGTTCTCTTCCTTAGTCCCTTCTCTTGTTTTATTGTGGTTGGTCTTGGTTGCCTTTCTTATAATATTGTTGTCATAACCATTGGCATGAAACATGTGGTGGAGCTCCCTCAATTCTTCTTTGACGTTGTTACTGTCACTTATCTGGTAGGCAAAGGCAGTCAGCATGTGCAGAACTGAATACTTATAAGCTGAATGAAGGTAGCTCTCTGCATGCAGATATGGGTTTGTGTGGGTTGTCTACCAGTACACTTTATGTCCCAACGTACCACCGGCAGTTATACAGGGTCCGACAATAAAACCTACCGCATTTGATGTAGCCAGCGTGAGAGTTGTAGTCAGGGTACTGATGTGGGGCGCATTTTGCTTGAAAGCGATGTACGTGCCATTTTCAGTGCGTGCCATGGCGTTGCTTGGTTTGCATCATGCGTTCGTTGTGGAGGAATTCATTCATAACGATGGTTCTGTGATTAGTACTCAGCGAACGTTTCAGAAACAATTCAAACTTGGCCTACATGATCGTGTTCTTGGATAGAAAACCTATTTAACTGTGAGTGTCAAAGTTTAGAAAGACAGGTTCAGCACTGAAAAGAAAACCTACTGGCTGTCCTCGGACTGCAACAAAGCCGGAAATTGTGGTACATATGAGAGTATCTGTGCAACAATCACCAATGTGTTCAGCACTTAAACATGCACCTGTCCTGGGATTAACTGATACAAGTGTAAGATGAATTCTTCAAAGAGTAGTTCATAGGCACCCCTTCAAAATGATGGTTACCCAGGAAGTGAAAGAGATTTTTAAAGTTGCAGAGCTGCATGTGAAGAAATTTTTCAAAACTTTCCACCTGGCACTTTGTTCATTTCTTCAGATGAGGCCCATTTCCACTTATCAGGAACTGTGAACAAACAAAATTTCTGCTGCTGGGCTGAAGAAAACCCTTGTGAAGTTCATCAGCGACCACTACATAACCCTCATGTAATAGTTTGGTGTACAAACATCGTCCCACACACTGCCAGTACTTAAAGTGGCCATTATGCAAGAAGTGGCAGCCATTCCAAGAGAAATGACATGAAGATACGTGGAGAACTTTTGGGAACGACTTCATCAGTGTGTCAACAATGGAGGACGTCATTTAGCAGATATAATTTTTAAAACCAAATAATCCAAAATGGCAAAGTATGTATTTTTCACAAATAAAAATAATTTTTCTCTATCAGTTTAGTTTTTCAGTGACAACCTATTACAATAAGGGAGGTTTTATTGCCAGACCCTGTATATACCTCCACATCAAAAACTGGTAGACACCATTCTCATTGTTTTTGAGGGTGAACTGTATCTTCTTATGCATGCTGTTCAAATGCTGGAGGAACCTTCCCAACTTCATCTCCCCATATGATCAGGTGATGAGTGTGTCGTCTACATACCATAGCCAACAATGGGGCCTTAGTGATGTAGAAGCTAGGGCCATTTGCTCAAATGCTTCCACTGCTGGCCACAGTATGTATATGACACATGCATTATCTGGCCACACAGGGAGATGGAATTTGGAAGCTTCCTTCAGCAAGAAGTATTCACTTCTGCACATACTAACTACCCATGCCTACCAGGTAAGGGACACTGTCAACATCAAAGAAGAACTGAGGGAGCTATAACATATGTTTCATGCCAATGGTTATGGCAACAATATTATAAGAAAGGCGACCAAGACCAACCGCAATAAAGAAAGAGAAGAGGCCAAGGAAGAGAACCTTCTGCTGTGGATTTGCCGTTTGTGAACGGCATAAGTGAATTGTTATGGAATGTCCTCTGCCGATGAGGTTTCAAACCAATTTTGTGGAGCAGTCACAGGATCCACAACATAATAGATTACACCAAAGATGCAGTCAACAAGCTAAATATTGGTGGAGTATGTGAACTACGTTGTGAGTGTGGAGCTGCCTACATAGGGGGGGACGGGGAGACCAGTTAGCAGAGGAGTAGCAAAATATGAACACTATGTGCAACTAGCACAGCATAATAAATTGACAATAGCGGAATACAGCTGACTGTGTGCAGCCTATTTTATTTCAGGAAGTCCATTTGCTGGGAAGAGAGACATGGACGCACCAATTAAAAATTCGAGAGGTGATTGAAATAATTAAGCAGCCTGACAACGAGAGAATGGGCTACAGACTTCTGGCATCCTGGCTACCAGCTATCCCAGCCCAATGGGCCATGAGCAGTCATGGGGCAGAAACCTCACCTGGACATGGACACAACAGCTTAATAAACAGCAAGAGCGGAATTGTCAGCGCATTTTCGCCCACAGCAGGAAGGAAATGTGCCCACTATAAGCCGAGCACTGATTTCCAGACTGAAGCCAATCACTAAAATGCCAGCAGCTAGCCCACCAGTAGCTTCTCTCCTACCCTCCCCACTCTTCCACCAAGACTAGTGTATTATATTCTAGAATCAATAAAGTTCCAAAAATATGACATATTGACACTGATCATCTACAATAAATACAGCCCCCTTTCTTCCACCAAAACAAGTCTTTAAATGAGGAAGGCCATTGTAATACAGTTCAAATATTGGTTATATGGTTACAGTCGAAGTATTTTATACTATGATGCCACACAACATGCAGGAGAATTTTAATCATCTCTTTCAAATTGTTCAGTTATAGCCAACTGGCTAACTATACTCCAGTACTTTCACACACTACTCTGTCTGCTAAATGAATGCATAACAGGAAGTTGAAAATTTTTCAACAACTGACCAATAGTTATCAATATACAAGAGAATAAAAAGAAATCAACAGTGTAGACATACTCTGGCTAAGTAAGTGATCAGAAGAACTAGAACCGGCAACAAGACACATACTACAGCCCACACCTGAGGTACGTGGTTGTCAAGCCCATAGCAAATTATATTCTCAGAAGAGTTTGGGTGGGAAAGGGTGAGTGTTCTATCAAACTAGAATTTGGTGAACTGTTGGTTAGAGGCAGCAAAGTGTTCTCCTATATGGCACATGCACCACAGCAGCAATACTTTACATTTCAATAAAAAGGGGGAAGCTGCACCATATCATTTAAAACGATAGCCACTTTTTTGTATCTATCCCTGCTGTATCCTGCTACTGATGCAAGTGAATGTGTGTGCACCATGTGTAGTGTCGCTGTGCATGTGTACTCAAATCAACTGCCAACTCTATCAGCATGGGCCAGCCACTTGAGGCCACTGGTAGGATGTGTGCATACAGCATGGTCTCCACCACACTGTCCACCATCGGCCTGCGCGTATTTCCACACAAAGCAGCCCTAACTGATGCCTTCTACGTTCTTCCAGTTTGTACTGCTTGTATCAGTTGTTCTGTGTCTTGTTACATATGGAGTCATGAAAGATTTATTTCTGTTATTGTTTGGAGGCTTATGAATTATGACTAGAGCCATACTTTTGTTACTTGGACTGGTTTTGTGTATTACTTGGTTATTTCATGAGTAGCAAAGACATTTGGATGGTCTCCACATGTGCAATCTTTAAGTGTGGTTTCACCAGGTTTATTCATTATGGACGCCATGCTACCGGCCCTGACTGAACAGCTTACTTTGGCTGTGACCAGTTTCTCAGTTTCCATTAACACACACGGTTCCATTCCACCAGTCCAGCCACCCACTTTTTTTCCATATGATGATTCAGCCAATGATAGGGGAGCTTACAAAAAGACTCAGACAGCATTTTTTGGTGTTCAGTGTGACAGACTCTAATTTGTGCAAAGCCTTCTTCCTCCTGTGGATTCCACCTAAGGTGTTTCATTTACTGTGTCAGCTTGCCCCTTTACAAGAACTAGCAGCTTTTACTTTTGATCACATGTGCAGTTTATTGTCCAACTACCACTGCAAACGAATACATCATAGCAGTAAGAGTTGAATTCTACCAACGACGCAACAAACCAAACTATTTACACAAAGCATGGGCAGCTGAACTTCACGCCCTCAGCCATAAGTTTAAATTCTTTACCAATGCCCATAATGACTCTTATGCAAACACCATCGTGCATGACAATTATCTATTATCTATTTAGCTCCAGACAAGAAGGTGCACCAGAAGGCTTTACTCTGTGAAAACCATCCATTGGTAGAAGTTTTCAAATAGCACAATCTTCTGAAGTTTCTCAGGCAGCGGGTGACCAAACAGAAGTGTGGGGCAATGTGGCATTAGTGTGACAAGGTGTGCCCACTAGGACAACAGATAGGGTGCACAAGGAAGCGGCAGTGGCGGCAGCAAACATATGTGCCCGGTGCTGAGCTGACAAAGGCCAGGCCAAGCAGTCGCGCCACCCACAGCTCCAGCATCAGCATTCTATGTTTCTGTCTTGTCCTTCCTGGACTGTTCAGCATGAACAATCAGCACGCCCTAAGTGCTGGGCTACTTGTAGTGGTTTCCAGAAAAAAGGCCACATCACTTCTGTGTGTCGTTTGGCAAAGATTGTGACTCCAATGCTTGTGGCTTCTCCCGAGTTGTTTATCAAGTTAATTGTTTTTTGTCAAGTGCTCCGGCTACAGGTCAGTGTAGTGCTGCAGTGATATTATTGAATTCTCGAACCTGAGTGAGTTTAGGCTCGCCTCTGTTGACACCAGTGACACAAATGCTGGTCAGTTATATCAAACAGAACATTGCGCTATTGGGACAAATTACGGCATCTGCCTCTTACAAGTCAGTGGTTTGGTCCATTATATTTTTGGTGGTTCCTGATGCTGGTGTCAAGAACTGGTTTGGGATGGATGCATACGGTGTGAGGACTTTCCAGACTTGTTTTTGGAGGGTATAAAGTGTTCTATGTATTTTATTGTTCATTTTTTTTAAATCCATGACTCAGCCTCGTTTTTGTTGTGCACATCATATTTCTGTCAGCCTGAAAGAACAAGTGAAAGCCTAGTTGGGCAGACTTCAATCTCTAGGTGTAGTGCAACCAGTTATAGCTAGTGAATGGTAGTCTGTGCTGGTTATAGTTTGGAAGCCATCAGGGGAACTTCACCTCTATGGTGACTTCAGTACTACTGTGAACATGCAGTCAATTGTGGATATGTATCCTCTCCCATGCCAGGAGGAACTGATGCAAAAATATCATGTGGCCAACACTTTTTAAAAATTGATTTGGTCTGAAGCATATCTGCAGGTTCCTGTGGACAGAGAGTCTTGGTGAGTTCTCGTTTAGAGTACTCCTTTTGGTCTATCACAATTTGCACCTTTCCTTTGATGTAGCCAGCGCCCCAGCTACTTTCCAACGATTTTTAGAGCAACTGACTATGCCTGTCCTGGGCTGCATTAATTATCTGGATGATATTGTTGTCACAGGCTCCTCAAAAGCCAACTACTTGAAAAATTTGTACATTTTGTTTTCTGTCTAACTGTTCACAGATTTATAGTGCAACCTTGTGAAATCTCAGTTTTTTCAACCTTCCATTGTTCTCTTGTGGTTTGAGATCTCTAGGGACGGGATTCGCCCTCTGCCAGACCACACCTCTGCTGTTACGTCTAATGCCTCACCCCTCCTACATGAAGGAGCTTCAGGCCTTCCTAGAAATGATAGTCTACTACCCTAAATTCCTGCCGGGGGCAGCCACACTGGCCTAACCACTGCATGACTTGTTACATAAGAATGTATGGCCTGGATGGCGAACGTGCTTTTCAAATGCCGAAATCCTAACTTTGTCGGCCCCTTGTTTAGCTATGTTCTTTCCGGACCAGCATAGTTTTGGCAACTGACGCCTCACTTTATGGCCTCAGCATGGTCCTAGAACACCAATATGCCAGTGGCTCTTAACGATCTGTTGCTTTCACCTCTGAATCTCTCACTCCAGCTCAGCAGCATTACTCTCAAGAGGAAAAAGGGCTCTTGCCATAGTCTGTGCTCTCCAGAAATTTCATGTTTGCTCCAAGTTTCACCTTATTACTGGCCATAAATCCTTGCTTTCCTTGTTTGATCCTCAGAATTCCTTGCCTTACAGGGCTGCACACCGCCTACAACACTGTGTGCTGTTCTAGTCTCACTACAATTACGAAATTCATTTTCCACGTACATCTAATAATACCAATGCAGACCCCTTGTCCTGCTTTTCTGTGAGTTCTGATCCTGACTTTGATCGTGAAGAAATGCTTTGCTTCCATCTTGATACTGAAAAATAGCCTGTAGCTAAGGGTGTCGCAATTACAAGCTTGCATGTAGCAACTGTCGTCATTCACTGACCCAGTTCTCTGCCAGGTGGTTTGGGTTGTTCAACAGGGCTGGCCAGATAAACCACTAAGTTGGGCTTTGGACCCCCTGCATGACTATTTTTCATTATGGTATCACCTCTCTGTTTTTGAAGGAGTTCTTCTGTTGCCCAAGGAAGACCCCTCTCCCAGAAAGTCATTCCTGCTGCATTATGGGACTAGGTTCTATGCCTTCTCCACCAGGGCCATTGGGGAGTTTCGTGCACTAAACTGTTAGCTAGGAGACATGTTTTTTGCCCAGGGACTTATGGCAAAATTGTCCATTTTGTCACAGCTTGTAAGCACTGTGCCTGACAACAGACAGCTCCAGGGTGTCTCTGTCCCCCTAGCCCACTTCACGCCAGCCATGAGAATGCATTCAAGTAGACTCTGCTGGTCCCTTCTTGAACTCATATTGACTCTTTGACTGTGGATGCATTTTCCCAGTTCCCTTACATTCTTAGGAATGCACCAACATCAGCTGAGGTCACAATTCAAATGCTTTTGCAGGCTTTTTCTATTAAGATGTTGCCTTCTACCTAAGCTTCCAATAATGAGTCCCAGTTCATTTCTCATACCTTTCACCTTTCAACTGTTTTGTTCCTGTCATGGCATTCATCATGTTACGGCTCCACCATTCCATCCTCAATCAAATTGTGAGGCAAAATGACTAGTGAGTGCATTCAAGTCCCAAATGAAAAAGTTTGTAGTGGATTCTTTGGCAGACGACCCTCTTTTCCGTTTTCTGAGTACCTATCACTTCATGCCGGGGGGGGGGGGGGGGGGGGGGGGGGGGGGGGGGAGCAGTATCTGGCTGTGTTGCTTCTTGGCCGGCAGCCACACATGCTCCACCACCTTCTGCAGTCTGCGCTGCACCTGCAGCAGTCAGCTACACGCCGCGATCACCGATGTGGGCACAAGGGTTTGGTTGGCGGCCCAAGTGGAGACCAGCCACTGTTGTCCGCTGCCGCGCACACCGTCTTTGTGACATCCGTATGACTGATGGGCTGGTTGCGCATCACTTTGACCAGTTGCGGTCCCGTTCGCCAGTGGAAGCTACTGGTTCACAGATGCGGCCCCATCGCCACTGCCCACCCTGCCGCCCTCCGTCTCAAGCCTATTGTTGTCTGCTGTCAAAGTGCCCCTGTCCCAGTGGATGCCTCTTCCACATATGGCACTAGGCACCAGTCCATTGCTGGCCTCAAGCCCATTGCCACAGCCCCTGTTCCAGTTGAGCCATCTCCACCAGCCCCCTCACCATCATCTGATGACAATGCAGAGATGGCAATGGCACTCTCCTCCCCGGTACTGTCATTGAGCATACTGCAGGCCCACCGCCCTCAAGCATGCCTGCATCCCCACACGTTCCAGCCCTATGCTTTGTTGTCCACCAGTACACTGTGTCTCACCCCCACCTTGGCAGTGGCTGCTGCTGTTTCGGATCCGCTGGACGTGTCTCACATTGGACCGCCAGCATCTCCTCCATCACCTGGGTGGCCAATTCACACCACTAGTGCATGTGAGTGCGTCGAGTCTAGTGTTGCCACGCAAAAATTCTCTGCCACGCCGTCTACTGGCTGTCCGCATCTATATCCACAATGAGCAGCGCTGACTGACACCCTCTCTGTTCTAGTTTGTTTTGTGTCTTGTTATGTGTGGAGTCATGAGAGACTTACTTTTGTTATTGTTCAGAGGGTTATGAATAAAGCCATAACTATGTTACTTGGATCGGTTTGTGTATTACTTGGTTACAACAATCCCCATTTAGATTGCACTTTTGGTGGACATACAACCAAAAAACTATAAAATGAATCATAAGCATCTTTCACTTTCTGAAAGTTTAATTTTCTATGTAAGTGTCTTAAACACATCTATGTTCCACTGTAGTATGGAAGCCACCTACGCTATAAGGTCTTCCATTGTCATTCCACCGAAATGAGCAGGCTGTAGTAGAGGGACTTTTTGGCTTTAGACTGTGTAGAATGGTTGCAAGTGCCCTATCACACAAAACTAGAGTTGCTTGAGCTGATAGCTTTCAGCTGGAGCTTCTGAGAATGTTCCCATCTGCCGAGCAAAACAGGTCAAAATAAATCTAGTATGTAGTATGGGACCTGAGGCTTGATAAGTACATTGATAACACATTGTTTGTTACTGTTCTTGCACATGTGGTGAAATTATTTGCTTTTCCTTGACTGCTTCCAGGAGAGAAATAATGATGTTGACACATTCTATCATTACTGCTCATTCTGTTCTGGACCTATCAGTAGATTTGTGCAGTTACATGCACCTGCAAACACCTGTGAATGTTTTGTTATGTTTATCTGCATTATGTATATTACTGTTACTGCATAAGCGAACACAGGTACAATTCTGAATGTATAAGCAGGTGCATTGTGGTAGGAGCCACGCAGGTGCCTCCCCATTGTTTCATCTCAAGAGCCATCTAGTTCAGTGGAGCACAGCTCACTCAGAGATAAGCATTTTTATATAGAGATCTGTGAGATCCTCACCATCCGGGCAGTGTAGTACCAGAAACTTCTCATTCTAACATCATTTTACCCATAACTACAGTTGATGAAATATTGCTGAAGTTCACAGTGGTAGTGAAGACTACATTAAAGCTAAAGAACACTGTATTCATCAAGTCCAAACATAGTATTTGTTACCTGAACTTTCTAAGGTGCCCATCATTTAGCGTCACCCAGCACTCCACAGATGTAACCCTTACTTGAATCTCTCTCTCTGCCCCATGCATAAACAGTCTCTTTTCCAAGTGTGTTTCTATAAAATGAAATTCTTTCAATATCATCACATTGCTGGATATGCTGTGGCCACTTGAAATGAATGAATGAGTCATGGCATGATTGTGATATTTTGTATACAACAATGTACCATCCTTCTGCCTCTACTGGCGTGAACAGATAACAAAAATGTAACCATGATTTTTAATCCCGATTTTATCAGTTAACTTTTTCCACACTATTCCACAATCTTACTCTGCATTTATCTCTGAATTTCCAATACACTTGCCTCTAATAACCTGAATTTCACTGAATTATACTATCACAGGAGAGTAATACTGCAAGCTGACGATTAACAGAAAAAGGATAAAACAAAAAAGTACAACAGACTATGCACATTTTCAATAATCATGTAAAGCAATATTACTTAAAGTAATGAAGTTCTCTCTTTTCCAGTACTTCCATGCATTATGTCACAGATACATATCCTCCAAGCAGCCATTATTTATGTTTTTCATCTCCTTCAGCCTGGCATGCTCATACAAACACCTCAAAACCCTTTATCTGTCATTTTCACAGATTCTCATTTTATTTTTGATTGCTTGGTTGTGTAGTGGACTAGAAGTTTAATGTCCTTGGTGAATGAATGAATGCATAACATTTCTGTGGTAATAGCTAATTGTCATTCTTTGAATCAGTGGCTAATGTTTTAACCTTCAGGGCAGAAAAATTCATTTTCCACATGCATCCTCACCCATTAAGAATGCCTTCAGCTTAGGGTATATATCTATAAACACAGATGATGTGACTTACTGAACGAAAGTGCTGGCAGGTCGATAGACACACAAACAAACACAAACATAGACATGAGATTCAAGCTTTCGCAACAAACTGTTGCCTCATCAGGAAAGAGGGAAGGAGAGGGAAAGACGAAAGGATGTGGGTTTTAAGGGAGAGGGTAAGGAGTCATTCCCCCGCGCGCGCGCACACACGCGCACACACACACACACACACACACACACACACACACACACACACACACACACACACACAAGCAGACATTTCTGCTTGTCTGCTTGTGTCTGTGTATGTGCGGATGGATATGTGTGTGTGTGTGCGAGTGTATACCCCTTCTTTCCCCTTAAAGGTAAGTCTTTCCGCTCCCGGGATTGGAATGACTCCTTACCCTCTCCCTTAAAACCCACATCCTTTCGTCTTTCCCTCTCCTTCCCTCTTTCCTGATGAGGCAACAGTTTGTTGCGAAAGCTTGAATTTCGTGTGTATGTTTGTGTGTATCAACCTGCCAGCACTTTCGTTCAGTAAGTCACATCATCTGTGTTTTTAGATATATTTTTCCCACGTGGAATGTTTCCCTCTATTTTATATATATATATATATATATAAATCTGCTTGTGTCTGTATATGTGTGGATGGATATGGGTGTGTGTGCGAGTGTATACCCGTCCTTTTTTCCCCTTAAGGTAAGTCTTTCCGCTCCCGGGATTGGAATGACTCCTTACCCTCTCCCTTAAAACCCACTTCCTTTCATCTTTCCCTCTCCTTCCCTCTTTCCTGATGAGGCAACAGTTTGTTGCGAAAGCTTGAATTTTGTGTGTATGTATGTGTCTGTCTGTGTTTCTATCGAACTGCCAGCGCTTTCGTATGGTAAGTCACATCATCTTTGTTTTAAATGCAGAATTAAGCATGTTTTCAAATTCTGTTAGAACCTTGTTGAAAATGAAATATGTCAAAAACCTTGTGAACTTTTCTGTATATGTGCCAAGCAAGTGCTGAACATGACAAGACTAAAATATGCTACAAGAAAAAGAACTCTAGAAGCAACTCACTGTGAGGAGGCAGTTAAACTGACTGCAATTACTTTCGCTAAAATCAAACATCAGTAAAGAGAATCACATGTAGTAATCACATTGCAAGAATAGTAAACTTTATTTGAGCCTAGAACAAATAGTACACTATTGTGGTGAAGAAAAGTTAACTCTTGCAGCTTGCGCCACTTTTGAGTCAAGCTTCCTATTGGAAGCACCATAAATCAGGCTGAAAGAGCTTGTAAATGAAAAGGGGAAAAGTGAGTAACTGCTGGCGGAATTCTGGATAAATTAAATACAGTGTTGGTTATCTGGAAGCTAATGTTGGAAATCCACACTTGATGCTCAGTCATAAAATAGATTTAGTCCCTCATCAGTACTCATTGCAGCAGAGCACAATTTCTTTTGTTTATGACAGCTCTTTAATTCTCAGTAACACATACTTTTCAAATAGCTCAAATGTAAGATTATGCAATATGATTTCAGAACATTTAGTATGATTGACCTCCTTTTGTGTTCTCAGTTAATTTTTATTTCATTTATTTATTTAACCCAATTGATTTGGGCCATGGTTTCACACATACAGTACTTCGTTCTACATGATAGTTGCCTAAGAAATTAAAATCTTAATATAACAATTAGTATTAAAATGATGTGTGTCTACAGTGCCAATATGAGTAAATAATATTGACTATGTACTAACAAAATTAATACTGGCACGACTTGTACTGCTGCTGCCACTAACACTGGTAACAGAAATAATAATGACAATAATAATTGTGGCAGATATAAAAGGAATTTACAGGTGTACAAAATAGAAGTTCCTGGTATTGCAAGTTCTGGGCAAATGAAATTTAAGAAGACTGCACCGGCTAAGAATACTGGGAAATGAGGAAGATCTGCTTGGAAAGAAGAATGTACCAGGGTAACAAAGGTGTACAGGGACAATGGTAATCATTACTGCTGCATTAGTAAATCTGTCATTAACTGTCTTCTGAAGCTGGAGACATTATTCACTTCTCTAACAAAATGAGTGAGTTTATTCGAGTTGGGTTTGTGGTATTGAGGACGACTTCAAGAAAGTGGCTAAATTATGGGGTGTGACAGAAAAGATTTTGCTCTGACGGGATGGGTACTTCTGCCATATTGTTCAGACAAGAGTGTGAAGGTTGAGGAGAGATATGAGGGACAGTGTATATTAACAGAAAAGCAGCGAATCCAAATGTAATGAAATCTCTGCACTTGTCTGCATGCAGCCAGGAGAGCTGTGTATATAATGGGGAAATATGATCAAAGAGTCCAATATCACAAATATAATTAATGCATGCATTCATAGCCAGTTCCAGGCACCGTGAGCTTTTCTGAGAGAGGTCATGCATGAAGACATTGCTGTAATCAGTAACTGGAAGCATAAGTGTTTTGACAAGTTTCTTTTTCAGGTCAAAAGGGAAGAGCTTTCTACATTTTTCTAGGGCACAGAGATTACCTGATGCCATCTTGCAATTGCAGTTACACACTCGGTCGAATTTACACTTTCATCTATTATTACTCCTAGACCCTTTGCTAAAGGGGAGAAGTTGATATTTGTCCCATTTATGGTTACAAGAAAGTGGGGACTCCTGATATTTCGGGCTAATGAGCCTACAATGACCATCCAGAACTACTTGGATTTTGAATGGATTGAGCTTTAACCCTATATCCTGCACCCCCTTTTGATAATTCACAGAGGTCAGTACTGAGATTCTTGATAGCTGTCTTCATGTTCACTGGTTTTGCACATACATAGATACAACCAGAGGTCACCAGCTTACACATGGTATTTACAGTAGGACAAAACTGATGACATATTACAGCACACAATGAAAAAGAGTATAGAATCTAATACCGAGCCCTGAGGGACACCTGGTATTACCTGCCTCTATTGTGACTTTATGACACCAGGCATGACACACTGCTGGTGAGACATCAGGTATGAGCAAAACCATTGCATGGCACTAGGCAAGAAATTTAGGCTACTAAGTCTGGCAAGTAAAATGTGCAAGTCAACAATGTCAAAGGCTTTGTTGAAGTCTAAGAAGCACATTATAGTAGCCTCTTGTGCATCCATGGTAAGATTCAGGTCATCTGTTGCTTTTATTAAGGCAGAAATTGTGCTGCAGTATTTACAGAAACCTGACTGGTATTTGTCTAGCACACTGTTTATGGTTATGCAGTTTGTTAACTAGTCATGGACTAAATATTCTAAGCCCTGAATGGTGCAGGAAGAATGCAAAGAGGTTGGTAATCAGAGGGTGCTTGGCAAAGTTCTTTTTTTTTGTGGTGACTTAATTAGTGCCTGTTTCGAGGCCTCAGGAAGAACACTTGTGGTGTAGGAGTGGTTGAAAATATCTGTTATACTGACAGGAGGTGCTGATATGATATGCATGACTTTTTTTTGCTTTTTTCTAAGTATTGCAAGCAATTTGCTTTAGATAGAATTTTTTGTAGCCACAGCTGTTTATCTCTGTGAAGTAATCAATGAGTCTCTCTTATTTGTGATTCAATTGTCACTGTAGGTTATGTGAAATACCGATTCACTTCTTCGACTGGGACAATGGGTAAGCTGCAGCTTTTACTTTGCCTATACCAGGACCATGCAGGTTTTTACATAGGATGGCTGTCTATTTCTGTTGGGGTTAATAAATGGGTATGCCTGAGGATAGCACATGTCATTTTACTGATTTATCACTGTATGAAAAGTTCTTCCTTTCTCCATCACTCACTACAATCATCGTTCTAGCATTTTTATTTTGTGACTGCCAACTGAAGTTCAATACTTAAAGCAATTCATGACACACAGTTACATGAGGATTTAATGTATTACGGTCAGTTTCAGTCACTGGCCATAATCTTCGTATCTGCATAAATACATATTTACTTTATTTATTTATTTATTTTCAATTTCAGTGTCTGTGATGGTGGTCAATGATAGAAACCAAATATAGAAAATTGAATGCTCATGCATCCTGTGTCTCTCAGAATTTTTTGAAACCCTGTTTCAATAACGAGCGAAAATTGTGGTAAACTCTTGAGAATATGTCTTTACAGAGGCTCTTCAATGAAGCTTTAAACATGGTATAACCTACAATTCCTGACGATTCATGTTATATTTATTTGTAATGCAGCAGCAATAACACCAAGGCTAACTGGTGCATTCAGTATCAAGAGGCTACTATTTTCAGATACAACTGGAATTCTGTAACACACCAAGTAGACAATCCGACACCCTGTACAATAAAGTCAACACGTACATAAGGAATACCCAATCAGACCTGAATATAGATGGTACTCTGTTAAAAAAGACTTAATCCAACAGAATTTATATGGAGGGCAAGATCTTGGCGGAAAACACAGGAAGGTTTGCAGCTTATCAGCATCTGGTGTGAAGATTAGCTAGTAAAACGACAAAAAGATCGAAAAAATTTTTATTATACCATACACAGTACACGTATGTATTTATTACCAGTCATGTCTAATGTGGAAGCATTACTGCCCGGTGTCATGTGATGGAACAACCACATACATCTTATTGGTAAGGCAGATATAAGTGAGGCACTGAGTCGTCGTTAGGTACATAAACAAGACAGAGAATGTTTTTAGCATTTAGATGAATTATTTTTCAGATCTACGCAGTACATACCTACACCTACATAGTTATATTGCCTCAACTGCCTATGACGTACTGGGTAGAGTTGTACTGTTGGAACAATGTAATCAGGCAGGATGGTGTAGGCATGCAGTTATATGTGGTATCTGTACTCTAGCTCTGAAACAGGATTCGCCTGAAAATTGGTAATATTCTTACACTGGTTTATGTGCCTATCAACAATTCAGTGTGTCAATTATTTAATGAATCATTACCTTCACTCCTTTCATTAGATATCAGGCTAATATCCATAACAAAAACTCTAACAAAACTTAGCTCATACACTTGTGAGCAGTACTGTGTCAGAGATTTTCACCAGGGAGGGTTAACAGAACCTAGTGAGAAGGTATGAAGAGAACCAGTGCAATAGATGATGAGTTTACTTGTCCACAGAGACAATCAGTACATTCTATAAGAAAAGACAAACAGACATCATTCAACACAAAAAGAATTCCTCTTGAAATTCATAGAATTTGCCTTTCATAAGGAGCCAAGAAATATCCTGTTATTTTTCACGAACACATGAGGGTGATATAAAAGTATACTGCTAGCCATTCACACTACGCACTATTAAAGTGAAAACAAGGGGTTATTGGCAACCATGTATGTTGCATCATGCACTGGACAATGACTTTCACATTAAAAAATACCAGTGACTGCTGGAACAATTTCAACAAATTGTTTAAATACATGTAGATGTGCCAGTGCCCTGGTTAAGGTACAAGCAATTTTCAGCTCAATAAGTAATTTTCTTAGCAATTGCTTTTACTTTTAAGAAAACCTACTATGCTGAAACCCTGGATGTGCTACAAAGGACACAGCAGTATAAAGCATGTGTGTTCTTAGGCTTTCCCGGCGAATTAACTGTTTGTACTGTTCTTGGGTCTCCAGCCGGGTGCAGCCGTTTTCAAACCACGATATTTCGACAGCGTTCCTTGCCGTCATCTTCAGGTGTTACCTGCAGACTGAGCGTCTCCGCTGAATCTCCTCCCCTTTATACTCTGATCGCTCCCCACACCTTCCCCCGCGTCATGCCGCGTGCGGCACTGCGTGGAGCGGTGGTGGGGAGGGGCGGGCTGCTGGCTGCGAACTGTGGACCATCAGATGTCCTGTGGCCTTCGGCACGAGCGGAAGTCGCTTTGGGTCGGCGCTGTGCTTTTAGTTGGCTGAGTGCTGAGTCCCAGGCATTGCTGAGGTTGAACCCGGCGTCTCTGTTGACCAGCCCATCAGCTACACGTATTTCAATCACCTCCTTCAAGACGAGGCCTGCCGTAAAACTTCCGTTTTTGCGTACTCCGTAGTATATCCAGTATCCATGTAACGTTCTGCAACCGCAGATTTTGTAGGCTGCTTCAGTTCAGTGTGCCTTCTGTGTTCCTGGCATCTTTCTTCAATTGTCCGTACAGTTTGCCCGATGTATGCCTTACCGCATTTAACAGAATACGGTAAACACCCGGTTTGTGGAGCAACGGGCCATTTTTTACTGTACCTAGCAGGGCACGCGTTTTCGGAGGTGGGCAGAAGACACATCTGATGTTACACCTATTCTGCCGATTTTGTTGGATACTCTGGCAGTGTAAGGCACATATGCCGTTGTCTTCTCGTCCTCTTCGTTCTCTCTCTGCTGGGCTTGTGCATTCTGCCTGAAAGCATGTCAAATTTGACTCTCGTTATATCTGTTCTTCTTGAAAACATCCTTAAGGTCATTAGGTTCTCCTTGTAGGCTTTCCTCATCCGATATATCGCGGGCCCTGTGTACCAGTGTTTGCCGTACACCCTCACACTGTGGAGGATGATGGCAGCTGGTAGCGTGGAGATACAGATCAGTGTTGGTTTCTTTCCTGTATACACTGTGTCCCAAGGTGCCATCTGCTTTGCACTTGACTAGGACGTCCAGAAACGGGAGTTCACCATTCTCCTCCACCTCCATGGTGAATTTGATGTTAGGATGCAGAGAATTCAGATGTTGGAGAAACTCTTCAAGTTTTTCTCTTCCATGCGGCCATATCACAAATGTGTCATCAACATATCTGTAAAAGCACATAGGCTTCAGTGCTGCAGTTTCCAGTGCCTTCTCTTCGAAGTCCTCCATAAACAAGTTTGCTACCACTGGTGACAGGGGACACCCCATGGCAACACCATCCATTTGTTCATAATAGTTTCTATCGAAGAGAAAGAATGTTGATGTGAGGACACATTCGAAAAGATTAGTCATTGTCGGGTTGAATTTCTCCCTAATTAACTTAAGAGCTCTCTCGCCTTCCTGATGCGGTGCCGTGACCACAGCGTAATACTGACATTCGCAAGGATTACCCATCACATAAACACCATGGCTGCCGACCGGATCACAAGAAAAGCTAGTCTGGCACTTGTAAGGGAAAGGATCCGGTACACCCGTCGGCGGCTAGACACGACATCTAAGGAATTACTCGCACTCCACTTAGAGATGGCTTGTTTGCTCTCGCCCGATTCCTGGGAGTGGGTCAACACTGTCTCTTGGGCTCATGCGGACCTGTCTCAACACAGTGCCACTTCTAAACAAGTCTCCAAGTTCCAACGTCTGGCAGCCAGAGAACAACAGGCACAAGAAGTGCAACGACGAACCGTAATCAACTTCACCGGGAAGGAATTGACGGCGCAGCAAAATCAGTTCCGGAAAAGGGATTAAATTTCACACCAACACAGACCACTATACGCATCGCAGGCTTCATCAGTGGTATAGAACAAGTAATTTCCACCCTTCCCAGCAAAAAAGCAAAAGAGATACGTCGGGAAACATGCCATGTGATTACCAAAGCCACTAACAAGGCCGAACATCACGTAAGCAGAAAGAGCTGCCATTCAAGAACTACGGAATGATCCTAAAATAGTTATTTTACCCGCGGATAAAGGAAATGTTGCCATGGGGTGTCACGTCACAAGTGGTAGCAAACTTGTTTAAGGAGGACTTCGAAGGGAAGGCACTGGAAACTCCAGCACCGAAGCCTATGTGCTTTTACAGATATGTTGATGACACATTTGTGATATGGCCGCATGGAAGAGAAAAACTTGAAGAGTTTCTCCAACATCTGAATTCTCTGCATCCTAACATCAAATTCACCATGGAGGTGGAGGAGAATGGTGAACTCCCGTTTCTGGACGTCCTAACCAAGTGCAAAGCAGATGGCACCTTGGGACACAGTGTATACAGGAAAGAAACCAACACTGATCTGTATCTCCACGCTACCAGCTGCCATCATCCTCCACAGTGTGAGGGTGTACGGCAAACACTGTTACACAGGGCCCGCGATATATCGGATGAGGAAAGCCTACAAGGAGAACCTAATGACCTTAAGGATGTTTTCAAGAAGAACAGATATAACGAGAGTCAAATTTGACATGCTTTCAGGCAGAATGCACAAGCCCAGCAGAGAGAGAATGAAGAGGACAAGAAGACCATGGCGTATGTGCCTTACACCGGCAAAGTATCCCACAAAATCGGCAGAATTCTGGCTTGGTGTAACATCAAATGTGTCTTCCGCCCACCTCCAAAAACGCATGCCCCGCTAGGTACAGTAAAAGATGACCTGTTGCTCCACAAACCGGGTGTTTACCGTATTCCGTGTAAATGCAGTAAGGTATAAATCGGGCAAACTGTACGGACAATCAAAGAAAGATGCCAGGAACATAGAAGGCACACCTAACTGAAGCAGCCTACAAAATCTGCGGTTGCAGAACATTACATGGATACTGGAGATACTATGGAGTACGCGAAAACAGAAGTTTTACAGCAGGCCTCGTCTTTTTGGGACTGTGTTCTGAAGGAGGCGATTGAAATACGTGTAGCTGATGGGCTGATCAACAGAGATGCTGGGTTCAACCTCAGCAAAGCCTGGGACCCAGCACTCAGCCAGCTAAAAGCACAGCACCGACCCAAAGGGACTTCCGCTCCCAACGGAGGCCACAGGATATCTGATGGTCCACAGTTCGCAGCCAGCAGCCCGCCCCTCCCCACCACCACTCCATGCAGCGCCGCGTGCAGCATGATGCGGGGGAAGGGATGGGGAGCGATCAGAGTATAAAGGGGAGGAGATTCAGCGGAGATGCTCAGTCTGCAGGTATCACCTGAAGATGATGGCAAGGAACACTGTCGAAATATCGTGGTTTGAAAACGACTGCACCCTGTTGGAGACCCGAGAACAGTACAAACAATATAAAGCATGTTAAATAATATACAGATACAGCATTTGGTGAGACAAAAAGAAGACACCATTCACACAAAATAATAACAGAGGATCTCAGATCAACAGAGGGAGACCAAAGGTGCATGGTTCATTTCAGTTAACCTGTATTCTCTTTCATCCTGGATTTCGCAGGTGTTTACTATTCTTTTTAATCCTTTCCTTTTCCGAGCTCTGAGCTTATACTGCCAAGGAAGGATTTTTCTTTTCTGGATGTATCTTCCCTCTCTTTCATCATCAGTGAAACTAAGAGCACATTCTTTCATTTTACCTGGCTTACCCAAGATTATATTGAAAAGCATATAGTGGAAAACACATTTGGTTTGGTTCATCTACTCAAGGAAGAAAAAATTGAGTATAGAATTCAACGTTACTTATCCTAAAACAATATGTTGTAATGAACAACCAAACAATAATATCTATATCAAAGGGAACAAAAGTTAATACCAGAAATTCTCTCAGATAAGCTCTTTAGCATGAAATACTATGCACTTTGACTTTACTTAACATTCAGTTTATTACACATATAATATTGAACAGTGATTCTTACAGTATATCAGATCATAATTCATCTTAGATATTGTCTTTCCAAGAACACTACAAATTTACAGAGATTCATATCATCTTTAGATGCAGTTTATCATTTAAAATGATATATGAACAAGCCCTTGTTAAGTACATCACAGGTTGAAATTTTATTACAACATGTAAAAAGAATGTTCAAATGCTACAATATATACACACATATCCAGTCTTATCAGGTAAAGCATATGTTTTCTCTGATGAGATGTAACACAGTTGAAATAACACTATAATCTAGTACAGGCAGCAGCTACATCACTAAATAGTCAAAATCATAACACGCATTATATACAACCAAACAGTCCTCACATATCAATTCTGTTTGGAAAAAATCTTTGGTAGGGTTTTCTAATAATTAGGACATTTTCTTCAATTTTATGTACAAATGACTTATTTGTGTAAACACGAATGAAAGAGATATCAGAAGGTGACATTTCATATTAACATAGTTCTATTACTACATCTAGCAATTAAGTAGTAGTTCACCTTCTGGATATAACAACAGAAAGGTATCAGTAATATGTCAAAGTGTCCATATGTGATAAATGTATGACATATCAGTTATTCAAAGCGTGCAACAATGGTACTATAAAACTAAAAAGTAACTGCTAAAAACAATTACACCCAGAAAACAGTCAAAATTACTTTTAAGAAAAATGAATTTCTGTCATATGTTTCACAAAGTACCATATCAGGCAAGAACAAGATCTTTGTGGGAACATCAGAGATGTCATGAACCTTCTCTGTATTTTTCTTGTTGGATAATAAGCTTATTTTTCTTTCTTGTAACTTTGGTTGTTGGGGATGGTGAAGGGCCCTGAAGCTGTTTAAGATTCTTTTGTGGAATAGCTGCAGCAGGGCTCTCAAGCTGACCTGCTGCATGAGGTTTCCCAGAAACCTGTAACAGAGCTTCTAACTGACAGATCCTCCTCTTCAGCATTTTGTTCTCTTGTCTACACTGACTGATTTCCATGTTCTTTTCACGTATGGCATTGCCCTCAGGGCCAGAGCTTCCACTCGACTCCTCAGCACAATGTCGTAACATCAGATGTAGTTTCTCCTGATAATCCTTTTCCAGTAAAACTATGTGGCGCTCTGCTTCCAAATGTGACTGGTACAACGAATTTGTAAGTTCATGAATTTTCCATTTCAAAGAATCATTCTGTGCATCTACTTCTGCTAACTGAATTTCCATTTTCTTTCCACTCTCTTTTAAATCAATAACTTTTAGAAAATATTTATGAAGCAAAGAACGCATTTCTACAGTGGAAAGCTTCATTAGATGTGAAATAAGTAGCTCTTCATCTTTCTCTCTGGGAACCTGAGAATAATCTAAATCATGAGATTTTCTTCCACATATCATTTCATTCTTGTATTCAATTGTTGCATCAATGGCCTCAATGGCTTCATCGTGTTCTAATAACTTTCGTTCTTCTAAAGCAGAAAGTTTATTTTCCTTTTTCAATTTATCATAATGACATCTCTGTTCGACAAGACACTCTCTTGTTTTTCGAAGATTTCTTATTTCAATGCGTAGAGCTTCTTTCTCATCTCCATTTTGTTTTTGAATGCTATCAGAATTTTCTTTTGACATTTGTTCCATAAGAGAGGGTTTTGAACTGACATCTGACAAATATCTTACTTTGTTTTTCTCTACACAAAGTTTCTCTTTGAATAATGCTTCCCGTTTTTCCAGTAATGTCTGATGTTCAATTAGCTGTTCTTTAAACTTCTGTGAAGATTCTTGCATATTAGCTAACCTCTTCTCTTCCTCAAAGATCCACTGCAGTCTAATATCATCCCTATCCTTCTGTTGTTCCATTTTATTCAGCTTCGATAACTGTAATTTATACTTCTGCTCTAATTCTTTTATCTTTGTTTGATCTTGAAGTAACTCCTTTTCTAAAACTTCTTTTTGCTTTTCCTCTTTTTTCAGCTGTTTTTCTAATCTTTCCATTTGCCTTTTTGAGAGCAATAGGCTATTCTCCAACTCCAAAATTTTTTTTGCACTTTCACTAGCTATCTGTTTCATCATCTCAATGTCCATGAGGCGTTTCTTGTACTGTACAGCTACTGACTTATGTTTTTCAATTTCTTTCTTATGTTTCAAAAACTCATCAGAGAAGCCATTCTTAGAGAGCAAAATTAATGCATTCTCTGATTGTGCTAATTGTGATCGTGTTTTATAGTATCCTTCTTCAAGTTTCTTTCTTTTTTTCTGAAACCGATGCTTTGCAGAAGATCTCATATCACTATTTTTAATCATATCTGCAATAAACTGTTCTTTGATCTCTATTGTTTTGTGAAGCTCTTCTATTCTTTTATGTGCCTCTTCCAAATCAATAAGAACTTTTCTCATTTGTGATTGCTTCATTTCATTTCCTGCTGCAAGAATTCTTAACTCTTCATATGGAGCAGCTGCATCTTCGCAGGCAACTACTGCTGCTGCCATATCACTGCAGGAAACAGATTTACACCTGTCATAAATATTATCTTCTTCCCAGTCACATTCTTCCTTAACAGGATTCAAATTAAAATCTACATGCTCACAATCATCACTTAATGTCTGTTCTACATTTATATCAAGCACAGCAGTTCTTGGAAAAATGCTCATACGCCGCTTCTGAAGCAGGTTATGGTTTGTGTCCTCAATGCAATTTATCCTATTTTCACAGTATTTCTCTGATTCGTCATTGTACCATTGATTTACATGACAGTTGTCACCTGTCTTAATAAACATGTAGTTAAGTTTTTTAACCCTTTCATCTGTTGCATTTTTAAATTTATCCATGAAATAAGTGAGCCTGTCTACAAATTCTGGGTGCTGAGAATCAGAATCACTTTCTGTATCTGGATCAAAATTTCCATTCTGGTAATGTATATTATTTGTTTCCGCTTCCAAAGACCTGTCTGTCTGTTCATCAAATTCAGTTAACTCATCTATACGCTCCAACACTCTTGCACCACAATCTCTACCACTAACTGAACCATCATGTATAACACATTCTTCACACTCTTGTTTGAGACACAACCATTGTTCTATTTGGTTTTTATCTTCCACTGCCAAAGACGTGTTACTGATAAGTCTACTAAAAAGGTGCTCTGCATTTATTACTAATTTTAACCACTGTGATGCTGCAAATTCCAGTCCAAAAGTATCCCAATCATGTTGTTCAGAAATAACCCCATCATCGGATTCATCAGAAGATGCCCTGTCAATTCCATTACAAAAGGAGACACTGTTTTCAACCATTGCACTCATTTCTATAGTTTAGATTTTTTTCTTATTCTTAACTAGACTCTGTAAATCATTAGTGAAATTTCTTAACACACACACCAACTAGTGTAATACAAAATCATCAAATTTGAACAGAGTTAAATTCGTCAGGGGAGTGTCTAATTTATTATGTTCCATGTTATAAAATTTTGTGCAATCACACGCCTTCCATAAACGTTGTTGTCTACAATGTTTTGAGATGCACACTACAATGCATCAGTCACAACATTCACAAATACGAATACCTTGCTGAAGTAACAGCATATTCATTTCAGATTTTCCTTCCACAATCGTCAAACGCACAGTTTAGGGTGATACTATTACAACAAGCAAACTAACTAGTGCACAAATACATACCTAGAAAGCCCAGAGACGGATTGGGATTTGTACGAATGGCAACTGTTTATATCACCAGCTTCACAGTCAACATACACATCACTCTCATCGATTTCCACATCTGCTTCAGACTTCACAGAAGATAGTTGCGAATGATTTTCTGTCAATGTAGCAATTTTCGGAGTGTCATACGACGGCGGATGGACTCTTTTCTCCTTCGCACTTCTGGATGGACCTTCATTCTGTAAAACAATATTAATCTAATTATCTAAGTCGCAAGTCGTCAAATACTTCTTTCGTGCAACCAATGTAAGGGGAAATAGACTTAAAAATTTCTCATAGTAAATAAAAGCATTACCTTCTCTTCATCGTCAACTAACTGTCTCTTCGTCTCAGAAGGAACTGGTAAGGAAACAGAGCTATTTCTAGCAAACTGACTTAAATTTACGCCAACAGACATCTCTCTTCAACAGCACCACCACATCTTGGGCAGTGTAATGTAAACACCACATACATAAACGTTTCAAAGATATAAAAACAAGTCATAGATCCATGGAGGTAAGATACCTCCATGCATAGAACAGATGAGATATCCACTCTATGGAGTTATCCAAGGTGTTCAAGCGTAACCTTTTATCGATAGAGTTTAAATATCTATGGAGGGAGCATTCGAATGAGCAGAACGAGAATTCAGTCCGCAACATCTACTGCAGCTTAAGTAGCGGGACCTGAGGACGGCGCATTTTAGCCCGTATAGCGCTTCGAGTATTTTGAGTGTTACTACTTCGCTGCTATAGACAAACCACCAACGGAAGTACCGTGAAACTTCATCTACACGTTTTACAGACATCTTAACAACTTGTTATGATGAAGGTGTGAAGAGCAACGGTATCACGCTTTTTCTCCATAGTATACAATTTATTTACGTTTTTTTCAGTAACGGAATAAGAAGTGGCAGGCAAAATATTTTTTTTAAATTTTCTACATTACTTATTCATATTGTCGAATCTCTATTCTAATTAACAAAGTTACAATGACACTGTAGATAGTGCCGAAGCGTCATGAAAAAAAAAGCAAAGAATTTGAAGCTATGAAACTCTTACAGTAAAAGGGATAAACAATTTGCGCCACCTTCTTGTCATTTATTATTTTCAATTTAGCTTTATTTACCCTTCTGCTTTTTATAGACAAGTAAAATATCAATAACATTTATTCGTCATCTCACCAGAAGTGCAAAACCAGACACCAGCACAAAAAATAAAAAATACAGAGTCAATTCTCGAACTTTAGGGCAAGTAAAAGGAGTGACAGCGAACAATATTTTGTTTGGTTTTTTATTGCACTGATTCATATTCTCGAAGGGGTACAAGGAAGGAGCCTCCACGAAGATCGTGCAAGGGTCATTATTGAGAAAGAGAGGATGAGTTTTAGCACGATCGGGAGTACCCTGAGCGTTAGGAAGAATCCTAGCGGCGAATCCTTCCACCACCAGGACCAAAAAGGACAAAGGCTTTTATCAAAGCCAGCCCTTAGAATAATATCCATTAATATAGAAGGTATCTCATCTGATAAAGAAGTTTTATTATCTAACATCTGCAAACAAACAGCCTGTGATTTTCTGTTAATTCAAGAGACCCATAGAGGCCCAGAATACCGAAGACCAAAAGTAAATGGAATGAAACTTATCGTTGAAAGACCAAGTATGACATATGGTAGTGCAGTGTTTGCTAAACCTAATATAAACATCATCTCAGTAGGTTCCACGTCAGATAACGACATAGAGATCCTGACGGTGGAAATCATGTACTGTGACATCCATATACAGGATGAAAAGTATTTAAACTGACAAACTCTGGGAGGTAGCAAGGGACATCAAAGTAAATATTTTTCCCTAATGCCATTTTTTCCTACGAGGATTATTTAAACCGGTGGAGACCGTATTATGCTCTTCAGTTCTTAGAGGCCGTATCACGATCTTCAGTTGATAGAGGGCGTATTACGCTCTTCAGTTGTACGCTGTCCACTAGTGTTGTAGTGCATTGCCTCTGTTTACTAATGGAGCGATACACCTGGAGTGAGTACACTGATATGGTTGGTGCGTACTACGTAGCGCACCACAACGGACGAGCTGCACAGCGGGTTTATCAACAACAATATCCTAATCGCCGTATCCCACATCATACGACCTTTGCTGCTGTGTACCAACGTCTGCATGATATCGGGTCATTTAGCAGATTACCTGGACAGGGACGCCGTCGCACGATAAGAACGCTGCAATTTGAGGTAGCTGTCTTGCAGCATGTGGAGTGGGATCCTCCAATCAGCGCTCGTGCAATTGCACGGAACATGGGGACGAATCCAGCAATTCTTACATCCATTTCACTTACAGCGTATCCACAACCTGGAACCAATTGATTATCCATCCAGAGCACAGTGTTTGCAGTCATACCTGGAACACTATGAAATGCATCCCACATTTCCATTCTCTGTGTTGTTTACCGATGAAGCAACGTTCGGACTTGATGGAGTTTCCAACATGAACAATTAACATGTTTGGAGTGAGGATAACCCACATACCACAGTTACTAGCGCTCATCAAGTGCGGTTCTTCGTTAATGTGTGGGTCGGTGTTGCTGGGGATTGTTTAACTGGGCCGTATCTGCTATCTAGGCCATTAAATGGCAGGCACTATTACAATTTTCTCGACAGAGCATTGCCAGAAATGCTGGAAGACGTCCTGCTCTCTACAAGACAACGCATGTGGTTCCAACATGACTGGGTGCCGGCACGTTTCGGTCATTGTGTGCATCGATTCCTGGACCGACAGTTCCCAGAAATGTGGATTGGCAGAGGTGGTCCTATACCATGACTTGCTCATTCCCCAGATATGTCCCCTATGGGGAGAGATGCGCAACCGTGTTTACACAACTCCGGTTGCATGAGAAGAGGATCTGGTGGCCCAGATAGTAGCAGCAGCAGGAACAATGCAGGATACTCCTGGGGTTTTTGGCTGTGTCAGACAGAACATGATCCTACAGTGTAACTTTTGTTTAAGTGCCAATGGAGGCATTTTTGAAAATCTACTGTAATTGAAATTGCGTTGTGTTAATGTGTTGTCTCTTGGTCATAAAAAAATGGAAAAGTGTTTGTTGGTTTAATTAATTTGCATTGTTCCTGCTGCTGCTACTATCTGGGCCACCAGATCCTCTTCTGATGCAACCGGAGTTGTGTAAACGTGGTTGCGCTGGGGTTTTTGGCTGTGTCAGACAGAACATGATCCTACAGTGTAACTTTTGTTTAAGTGCCAATGGAGGCATTTTTGAAAATCTACTGTAATTGAAATTGCGTTGTGTTAATGTGTTGTCTCTTGGTCATAAAAAAATGGAAAAGTGTTTGTTGGTTCAATTAATTTGCCACCAGAGAAAACTTCCTCTACCAGTTTAAATACGCCTCATAGGAAAAAATTACATTAGGAAAAGATATTTGTTTTGATCTCCCCTACATCCTCCCAGAGTTTGTCGGTTTAAATACTTTTCACCCTGTATAAACCACCTAACGCTAAATTCTGCTTCAAGAAACCACCTAACATCCACTCACAACCAACAAAATTAGTAATCGGTGACTTTAACTGCCACAGTACATCATGGAGCTGCAAGGAAACTGACAAAAATGGAGAAGATCTAGAAGATTGGAGTGAATAAATGGGACTGATGTTAATCCATGACCCAAAGCTACCACCATCCTTCAACAGTGGCAGATTGCATAGAGGTTATAACCCAGATTACATCTTCGCCAGTGAACATATTGCCCAACAAGTAAAGAAGTACGTTACAGACGTAATCCCACGCACACAACATCGACCTACTGTTGGTTCTGTTGAAGCAGCTGTGAAACCAGACTGTGTCCAGCTCAAAATACAATTTAACTTCAAGAAAGCAAAGTGGGAGAATTTCACACAAGATACTGATATGGAAGTGCTAAATCTCGATGCATCACCAGTGAGGTATGATGATTTTGTCAAAACAGTCCAAGCCATCTCACGTAAATATATCCAGAGAGGATGTGGAACGAACTATATCCCAGGACTCAGTGAAGACTCCAAATCTCTGCTGGAGAGATATGAACAACTACTTGAAATAGACCCATTCTCTGATGAAACAATAAAAACAGGTGAGGACCTATTAAATTCCATATCAGTTTCCAGAAGCAGAAAATGATGTGATTTGGTATCAAACCTAGATATGAAACAGAACAGCCGAAAAGCGTGGAAATTATTGAATACCCTCAACAATGACCGAACCATTACTCCCCCTGACCTCTCAAAGGTAACCCCTGACCAAATTGCTCATCAATTACTTCTCAATGCCAAGGCTAAAGGAAGATCAGAAAAATCTAAATTCATTAGACAGGCAGATGAAAAGGAGTATCTCAACACCCCTTTTACCTTAAAAGAACTGGAAACAGTTTTCACAACTATAAAGAGTAATAAAGCTGCTGGCCTAGACGAAATATGGAAGGAACAAATCAAAAAGTTTGGAGCTGCCACAAAACAGTGGATATTAAACCTTATGAACACCTGCATTTCAGAATTGCAAATCCCCAAGATACAGCGTTATAGCACTTTTAAAGCCTGTGAAAGAACCAACAGACCCAAAAAGTTTTCGTCCTTTTTCACTCCTTTGTCATTTGTACAAGGTATTGGAAATGCTGATCCTAAATCGAATATCAGAGTATATTGATAAAAGACTCATAAAAGAGCAGTCCGGCTTCCGACCAGGAAGATTTCGCTGTGGACAGATCCTTAATTTGACTCAGCATATTGAGGATGGGTATGAGAGAGGTGAAATAACAGGTGTGTCTTCCATCGACCTCACAGCAGCTTATGATACTGTTAACCACAAAAAGCTGCTTAGAAAAGTATACTTAGCTTCAAAGGATTACCGACTAACACAGATCATTCATTGTATGCTGCAAAACAGGAGATACTTCGTCTCTCTCCAAGACAAGAAGCCTCGATGGAGAATGCAGAAAAATGGTCTCCCTCAGGGAAGTGTGCTGTCTCCGCTGTTATATAATATCTACACAAATGACCAGCCAATTAACTCTTCAACTAAGGCATTCATACACGCTGATGATACAGCACTCGCTAACGAAGGTGAGACCTTTGAGGAAGTAGAGTTGAAACTCACAGCAGCTCTTGAAAATTTGGTAAAGTATTACGATGAAAACCGACTGAAACCGAACCCTGGAAAGACCCAAGTCTGTGCACTCCATCTTAGAAACAGGGAAGCCAAAAGGAAACTGAACATCACTTGGAGAGGAGAACAACTACTCCACTACGAAACTCCTAAATACCTTGGGGTGAAGATGGAACATTCCCTCACATTCAAAGCCCACTGTGAAGAAACGAGACTCAAAGTAAAAGCGCGGAACAACATCATCCGCAAACTTACAGGAGCCACCTGGGGTGCCCAGCTAAAAGTGCTTAGAACATCTGCCTTGGCACTATGTCTCTCCACCACAGAATACGCAGCACCTGTCTGGCAAAACTCTGCACATGTTAAACATGTAGATACAGCCCTGAACGAGATAGGACACATTGTTACAGGCTGCTTACGACCTACTCCTGTCAATAAGCTGTACCAAATTATGGGTATAGCACCGCCACGCATTCGAAGGCAAACTGCAACAGAAGTGTAGAAGAAAAAAAAAGAGAAATCGACAGTAGAAATCCTTTGTTCAGACATGACTCTCAACAGCCAAGACTGAGGTCAAGAAAAAGCTTCATACAGAAAACTATGGCAATTCGTTCATCTCCCAGAACTCGCAGAAAGGAGCTTTGGCGAGACTCCCTAGCTGAAGACAATTACATAACGGTCAAGGAGGAAATAGCCGGAAGTTCACACCTGTCATACGTTACCTGGAAGACTTTGAACAGACTGTGAGTTGGGGTGTCAAGGTGCAAAGCCAATCTCAGGAAGTGGGACTTCAGTAATGAGGAGGAAACTTGTCAGTGTGGTGATGTATAGGACTAACAATATCTGCTAGTCTGCAGGAACCTACCAGCTTCATGCACTATCTGTAATCTTGCTGCAGCCAGCGAAACTCCTGTGATAACCGTCGAAATTGGGCCCATAAAAAAATATAATCATCTTGCTGCTTGTTTATCTGCTGCTTGTTTGTATATATTTTTGAATCTGTGTCATAAATACTACTGTACATATTTAATTTTGCAAAACTGTTATGTGAATCAATACTTATTATTAAAAAAATGTATTGTCGAATCTATTCTAATTAAATACGTTCCTGTGACAATGACAGGAAACTGTCTTATGCAGAAGTACTTAGACACACACCATGGTTTGAGTAAACACACAGCCATAAAATCGCAAAAATTATCTCTACGATACAAGTATAATACCACATCTCGAAATTTTTCAAAATAAAAAGTGTGTCATATCAAAATAATATTTACAATTATGAATTTTCTGTACATACCTATGAAAAGTAACTAGTTCTCATTTCACACACTTCTCTTTACATATGCAGCAACGACAGTACTGCACTACAACTGTTACTAAGACTCAAATGTGCAGAAATGTATACAAAACAATGTGAATATGCTTAATATTCAAGATTTGCTATTACCACAAATTGTAGACAAGCAACATCGTCCGCAAATCATGTGACTGACCTGGTTTGATATTTAAAACATGTGCAATAGACAACACTCACTTCATAGACAGACATACTGTATGGAGATAGCTGACGAATGAGCTTACAGTATTCTTCTTTTTTTGTTTATTTAACTTTCGCTATACACTACTCAGTCAAATCAAAGTCTTTTTGGAATCCTTGGTTGTATTTGCACATAGTCATGTTCTTGTGTTGTGAGCTCTGACTCCATTCGTCTTGCCAGAAATCAAACGCTCTTTAGTGAATAAGTTATCCATATTCCATGTGGGGAATTCTTTTTGTCTAGTGGTGTCCCATAACTTTCACCTTCCTGTGCAATTCATTTCCTTTGTCATTGCCTGGGATTCTACTATGGGGTTTCACCCACAAACATGTGATTTGCTTTTGCCTCCTTATGCCCTTATAGTACCAAAAACGAAACTGGATTAGGTATTTGTTAGAGATTTTTGAGGCTTTCATACTAGATTTTGTTTTTAGTACACACTCTTAGAGTCTGATAATATTGAGAAAGATGAGTACTCCTGATTCATGAAACACTGAGTCGCCTTTAAGACAGCAAAGGTCTCAATCAGATGGAGGAATTTGTTGGTCATTTAAATTTTTGAGCTATCTACATTTGTGGACTGAATATAGCATATTCCATAATGTCTTCTTCTGCTGTCTTTGGACATTGTGAATAATTGTGGATTACCCTGTTTCCTGTTTCCTTCATTTCCCCTTGCCTTGCTCAAAAACTCACGCTTTCCCTCTCTTGTTTGGAAAGAAACGTGATCCCAGAAGATGAAACAGTGATATTGGTTGACAGGCCACTGTATTTTCGACTCAATATCTTTGCACATACCTGCGAAATCATTATATGGGGAAATGAAATCATACTGGTTTTCGCTCTAATTTTCTGGGTGTATACAGATCGATCACAAAATTTGATGTATTGCATGTTGTGAACATGATAGTCTCTTCGCTGTCAATCATTCCATGAGCATCTTTATTCCGACATGAACAGGCATCTATTGCACTTCCACTAGAAGTGCATTGGTGTGTATTTCTCCATTCCCAAACACACATGTACACTGAAGTAATGAAATTTATCAAACTACTCTAACAACTTGCTGTTTTTTATTTGTAGAATATACACTGGTAATCCAGCATAGATTGAACGAGAGAATGCTACAGAAGTAGCAGCACTCAAGGATATGCCCTGCATTATGTTGAAGTAAAGGGTCTAAGAAAATTTAGCATCTGCTTGCTACTCCTTTCAGCCCTCCTTGTCTCTGTCAAAAACATAGAATTTAGAATTAGAATATATATGGAGCAAACATTTAAATGCGTTCTGCAGTTAAGTTCCAATCATTAATTCTGTCATCAAGTACCTTGTAATAAACACAGTTACTGTTTACACTTTTATGTCTCAATCGCAGTAACTTCAGTCAAACAGAAATAACTGTACCTCTACTCAACAGAGAGATCTTTTGTGACTCATATTTTCAGACATATAAAACTTATGACCATATCATGAACACTAGCAGAATCTGAAAAAAGTAGCATTTGTGAATGATAAATTCCAAGGAAATAATATTAAGGTTTAATGTTCCATAGATGACGAGATAATTGGAGAGGGAGAAATTTCCATTAACAGCAGATGTTTCATACTCCTCACTTTAGATAAAATTTTATCCACTGAAAAATTAAACATGGAATTCTGTTATTAAATGTCCGATATCATATAGTGCATTGCACTACATATCAGAAACTTTTTTCAATAGTTGACTTTACACAAGCCAGAGACAAGAGAAATGGCAATACTGTGGAGGTGGCCAACTAGCTAGGCAGTACTTTCTTCAGGGAAATATTTTCTGCAAACTCTTCGATTTCGATTGTTGTGAGATATCTAGGAAACTGTTTCCCAAAAAGAACGACCTCTGAACAATCTCTAAAGGTGAATTTTCTTACTGATTTTTCTTTATGAAAACGTTATCTAAAGATAGCAAGAAAGTGTAAAGTCACATAATAACTGAGTTAAACAAGAGCCTTCGATACCATCCGTCTTGTTTAACCAGTAATGTCGTAACAAGCCTCAAAATGCAACTCAAACATTATGGTCTCGATAGAGAACAAAAGGAGGATACAAACTGACATATACTAAAAAAATATATACCTAATAACAACACACTCTAAGATGAAAAAGCGCCACAACACGAAAAATTTAGCGAATGGGACGGAATTTGATAGATTGATGTACATATACAGACAAACAAATGATTACAGTTTCAGGACAAATGTGGATGATTTATTCAAGTGAAAGAGATTCTCAAATTCAGCTAGTCAATAATGCATTGGTCCACCTCTTGCCCTTATTCATTGATTGATAGAGTTGTTGGATGTCCTCCTGAGGGACATCATGCCAAATTCTGTCCAATTTGCGCTTTAGATCGCAAAAATCCCAAGCTTGTTGGAGGGGTCTACCCATAATGCTCCGCACAGTCTCCATTGAGGACAGATCCAGGCACCTTTCTGGCAGAGGGTAGGGTTGCAAAGCTTGCAGACAAACAGCAAAAACTCTCACTGTGCGCAGACAGGCCTTAACATGCTAAAATCTAAGCCCAGGATGGCTTGCCATGAGGGAAAACAAAACAGGGTGTCGAATATCTTCGACCTACAGCTGTACTGTAAGTGTGCCGCAGATGACAACCAAAGTGGTCCTGCTACGAAATTAAATGACACCCCAGACCATCACTCCTCGTTGTTGGGCCATATGACAGGTGACAGTCAGGTTTTATCCCACCGTTGTCTGGGGCGTCTCAAGACACAACTTTGGCCTGGAACCCCATTATCTGAGTTAGAATTGTCTTCAGTGATGAGTCCCACTTCGAATTGAGCCCCAATGACCAGCAAAGACTTGTCTAGAGATGTCCTGGATAGCGGTGGGATACCAACCTGACTGTTGCCCACCACACAGCCCGACTGACTTGCTGAATTTGTGAAGCTCTTTCTCTCGACAAATCATCCAATTTTTCTGAAATTATAATCATTTGTTTGTCTGCACATCTACATCACATCTACGATTTCTGTCTATTCAGATAATTCTTTCATGGTGCGTCTTTTTCGTACCGCAGTGTATATAATTGAATGCAAATATTTCTCCACAGAAAAGTTAGATAAGCCTCAACGCCACTGAGCGAATATTTATATGCCTTGTGTTACCGTTAGGGTACGCAAAATTGATATCGACAGCTTACTCTTTACTCCTTATTGTTATCGTTATTCTGTTGTTGTTATGTGCTCGTATGTGTGAAGTAGTGGTTGTGCACATACTGATTTTCATCAAATAAAACGTTCTTTCACAAAGCTTTCACCGTCATTATACTTAAAATGCTCAACAAAATGAAATGATCCCATGACCTACTGTGAAACTAAGGTTTTATAAATGTTAAAAATAGAAGTCTCGTACAGAAATCCGGAGTCTTTTCGTGAAGTTACGCGTGTGCTGTGTCGTTTTTCTATTTTCGTCCACTGATCGTTCGCATATGTAGCGTACCATTTATTCTATACGTTCAGGGCTAAAAAAGAGTGGTAGAGCCTCATCCAGACTCTAAATAGTTGAAAAGTTCATCAGACGAGAACATCATTGAGTGGGAATTTGCCATGAAGGCGTATTTAGTCCATGACGAACTGGGAGAAGTTGTAGAAAACTCTCCTTTGGATCCAAGGAAACTGGACGATTCATGCGAAAATGGAGGTAAAAAAGTACCTTCTTGGATTGGACTTTTCGTGAACAAAACAAATTATTCCCATATAAGAAACACAAATACAGCATCAGAAGATTGGAGGGCCCTGAAAAAACCATTTGAAGACTTTATTTACGCATAGAATGGACTCGCTTAGAACATTAATCACAACCAAATTAGATAAATGTAAGTCGGCACATGAATATTGAGATCGAGTTTAAGTTAAATTAAATGAACTTCACAGTGAGTGAAGAGCGGACAGGAACTTTGCCCCTGGATGGATTACCTGATCATTATCATCTTATGATTTTGGTTACTGAAAACAGTGGTACATGTGTCACCAGAGGTTCTATTACAGGAAAATTAAAACAAGACGTCAAACCTGAAGACACAAATGGAAATGAAGACTCAGTCACACAAAATGCATTATTGAATACTACAAGTGCAACAAACCCAGTCATATTGCTAGACATGGTGCTAGCTAGGGTGAAAGACGAGGAAGCTTGTCAAGAAATAACGATAAAAGAAATGTATCCAGAAAACAGTTAGAACACAAGAAAGCCTTTCTTGCAGCAAATTCTATCCAGTAGCACGAAAGGGAGATGTTGTATTTAGATTCTAGTGCCTCAACCCACATCACTAACGATTTCATAACACCAAGCCATGTAAAACCTCAGTGATCAGCGCAGCAGGTGCTGGTTTAGTAGCAAATACATCTCGAAGTGTTGATCAGACCTTACATACTGGTGATAAAACAATGGAAGTAGGAGTGCCTGATGTCGTTTACATCTTAAACTCAGCTGTGAATTTATTCTCATTTAGTAAAGGGCATAAAGTGACATTTAAAAAAGAAGGTCGATTCATGAAAGATGCAGAAGGTGAACTAACTGCCGAAGCATCACCTAAGAATTGCGTCTACTATTTGAATACAAATGAACTGAAACAATGTTATGACACAAAAGGTAGTGCATCCTTGTGGCACTGCAGGCTAGAACATACAAATCGCAAAAGTATTCTGAAGTTGGCAAAGATTTCAACGGGATGAAATGAGGATATAGCGATCAAAAATTCCTGTGAATTGTGCATCATGCGAAAACAGTCACGTCCTCCATCAAAAATTAGCAGAAAGTATTCTGAAACATCTTGGTATTAGTACACTCTGATTTGTGACGGTTGATGAAGGCAACATCTATTGCTGGAAATCGTCATTTTCTCACAATTAATGGCGATTATTCAAGATTCAAATTAATCTACTTTTTGAAGATATGTCTGAGGTCACAAAGATGTTTGAAAACTTCAAATTCATGGTGGAAAGACAGACAGGTAGAAGTATCAAGTAATTGTGCTCTGACAGTGAAGAGGAATATGCCACCTACAAACTAAAAAGATTCCTGAAATCTTTAGGTGTCATCCACCAGATTACGGTACAATGAAGTCCACGCCAAAATGGTGTTGCTCGAGAGCTAATCAAACGCCAGCTGACAAAACCCACATGATGGTGTTCGATGCCAACTTGCCAAAGGAGTACTTGACTGAAGCTGTGTCTACAGCTGCATACTTAACAAATCGTTCTCTGTTCATCACACTTGGAGATGAACTCTGGTAGAGGAGAAATCCTTCTTTATCAAATCTGACAATTTCTTTTTGCAGTGCAATGTTCACATTCTGAAAGCACATCGCAAAAACTAGGATAAGGAGTCACAGAAGCTGGCATTTCTAGGGTACTGCCAGGCAACAAAAGGCTATTGATTATAGGGAAACTTATCAGATAACTAAGTCATGCAGTTCACCTCGACCTCTCGACTTTGTGGTCGTAAGTGCGCCTTTGTCAGAGTGTGGCCTGGCAGTGGCACAAGAGTGCTTCCAAGTAGCTGCTCCAAACACCAAAGACTGGCAGGAACTGCTGGGTGAGGCGGAAATCATACCAAGAAGGCAGTGTTTCTTTTGAGGAAGGAGTATGTTTTATCTGGCAGGTGCGAGTTGAATGCAAGCTATACATCAGGCGCACAGACCTGTCCACTATTTGTTTCTGGCAACCTATGTCCTGGGAAGTAAGCATATGAACACCATCTGGACCTTTCTTTTGTGACTATTCCCTGCCAGTTGCGAGTGGCAGTTAATTTGTGTACAATTATTGTGCTTCTGGCCACAAGGCATCCAACCAGAATTTGTTGAAAGTTTTTTTGAACTGTTATTTGTATTTAGGTTGTACCAGGAAGCTGTAATTGTTTCCAAATCACCCCTCCCCTCCCCCAAAAAATGGGGAATGTTATCGTAGCTTAAGCTTATGGCTAAAACCAACTAGTAGGGAAATCATTGGGTGAGCTCATGAGCTTAAAATACTATTCCCAACTATGTGGATTGGTAAAGTGATAAGGGGCATGGTTCTCATGTTATAGTGAGCTACGCTTAATAATTTCGAATTTAGTGAAATTCTATTTGGAGCTTCCTATATGGCTAATTCTGCAAGCTGCCTTAAGTGATTATAGTGACTAAGCTCTCTGTACACTTGTTACATTAAAAGCTCATGGGTGTTGGTAGACTGCCATTTGGATTGTAAACATTATGGGAACTTGAGAGCTCTGCTCTCTACTATTCTTTTTGTTATAATGGACATTAATTTGCAGGCCAGATTATTCTAACCTATATCCCTTAGTAGTAGTGGCTTCCTGAAATTTCTCCCAAGCTGTAATTATAATCTTGCCATTATTTGTGAAACGTTTAAGGTGGCTATTTAAGATTATGATAACCTGGCATGTTATAAAATATTCTATGAGTTTTACTTAATGAATTAATAGTAAGCCAAACTTCATTTTATTTTTAGTAATGCTGAACGAAATTTCATATGTTTGGTAATGAGAAGTGCGCAGCAAATCCACTGTTAGAACTGCTCTTTGTTCAGTCGAGTGTGGTTTCTTTTACTGTCACACAGTTCTTGTTTTGCGTTTCTTTCTGGTTGCATATTGGTTTGTATGTTATTCAGCCAGTAACTGTGCAAACCAATTTTAGTTTATTATAGATTTCTGTAATGCCTTGTCTGATCACAGTGGTTCTTAGCTTTCTGTGGCAAGTAGCTCCAGTCATTACAGCTTGAGCGATTGTTTCATTTCCATCCTGATCTCAAAGTTACTGTTGCTTCATAGTGACTTGGCATAATTAAACCAACTGACTTAAACCCTTCATGACTGTATTCAACTAAGATTTTTTCGTTTCATATTTGAATAATTATTTTACTAAACCATTTAATTCCAACATTTTAAGTGGTTAGAATTTTACCTAATTGATGCTTCTGCTGTATTATTTAATTCCAAGTTTTTATGTCAATTTTTTCTTCACAAATATTAACGCCACAACTCTGAAATATATTGATGATACTGAAATAAAGGTAAACCCATCTGTTTGAATTAGCGTTAAGTAAAAGTAAAGTAAAAGAACTGAACATCTAAAGAGGTTTCTGCTAATAATTCCTGCTGTTTCTTTAAATTCTTCAGTAAGCTGACTGATATGTTGCTTAATTAAAGAGGAAATTCCTTTACATATTTTGCTGTGTAGCTTCATTAAATAAATTGTTGTAATTGTTCTTGAACTGTGAATGATGCTATTGCCTTTTTCCCTCAGGTCAGCCATTCCACTCCACAGCCATATGCTGTACCTCAGTGTCACTTGTCAAAATAACACCATCAATTAAGATATATTGTGTTGGATGTATAGCTGAAATGATCAATAAGAAATCATAATGTCTGTTCCATAACCACAGCCGCCAAATAAGATGCTACTACTCTTTTTAATAAGCTATTCCTTTACTTCAGGGTTTCTATGATGATGAGTGTAGACAGTTCGTATTTAAAGATATGACATACACGGAAGATACTGGCAAAATTGAGACAATTGCAGCCAGTATTGCATCACCGAGATCTTTCAAGGATATGAAGTGTGCTAAAACATGGGAACCGCAAAGTGATTAACATGTTTTTACCAAGGAATTCACTGGGACGATCCTGGTATACCCTATAAAGTGTAGTGGCGTCGCTTTGATTATTCGACCATCATCCACTTCAAGGGAAGGAGAAGATCTCATGAATGAATCAAATCTTCAAGTTTGCTGCTATTCAAGACATGTAATTCTATGGATGTCCTGCTCTCCATTAACTCAAGGAGAGGATGTGTGAAAATAGTGTTGCTGTTAGACCTGCTTATAAAATTGTAAAATTATTTTTAGAAATGAATGAAATTTTACCTCATAATATGTGTACGATTTCTGTTCACCTTGTTCCCACTTTGACAGTATACAGTTTCGTCCAGACACTATGTCTGTGGTTCTCCTAGATATAATTTTTTAGAGATGTTTGCTATATGTCTTTGGTAGCGGACGAGGTCAAGTGCCTCTTGCTCCCATAATATAATTCGCGCGCACGATAGGCGTAATTCGTGCACCCATTCCATATCTTCTGTTATTCTCTGACTTAAACTACGCATCCTTAATAGTACTCATTTTCAGAAAAAGTAATGTCATTTCTGTCTTGCACAGCCTTTATATATACATACGTAATGCAATAGGGGATAGTTTTTTGTAAATAACAACAAAGACGTAAGGTAACGAATGTTTTCGTTTTCCAGTTCACACAAATACAATTCAGTCCTTGAGATTATGGTTTAGTTCTTGACAATAAAATTCAGTTCTTGCAGTACAATTTGGCTCTGCTACTCCAGTGCAGACATACTTTTTAACTTACGTACTACAACAACTGGTTGAGAACACTTTTTTGTATGTTTTTCCCAGTCGCATTAGATGATATTGTTTACAGTTTTTCCAGATATGTAAATCTACGCTAAAAACTAATGTGAAGATACTTTTTTACTACTACAACTATATTCCACCGTTCCAGTAGCGTAGCTTTTACAATAATTCTGATGGACTGTGTACACTTATAATCTAGTTTCCACAGCCCCAATAGCAAAGGTTTTTACAATTATTCTGATTGCCTGTGTACATTTAACAACTAATTTGTCTTGGATGGCTAGCAACACGTGAAAAGTATTCTATTTACAAGATGTACATGGTTCACAGATATGTATTTATGGGATACACATATTTTGCATATGAATAAATAAAGATACAAGTAATTTTTCTGTTTATGCTTTTTTTTAATTCTTTTGTTTATGCTATTTCAACTTTTTTTTCACACACACATGATATATGTGTGCCCCGAGCCCACAGAAAGATTTCCACCAAAAATTCCTCAACAATGCAATCCAGTTTCACTTGCACCAAATGAAGAGGAAATCATTAAAGAAATTCATAGGTTGAAAAACAACAAAGCATCTGGTGAAGATGGAATTGTTGCAGAACTTTTAAAGGCAGCTGGTCCAAAAACCGTTAAAGAAATTACTTCAATCATGCAAAACATTTGGCAAACTGAAAAAATTCCTGATGAATGGAAAACCGCCTTGATTCACCCACTTCATAAGAAGGGAGACAAAACTGATGTTAATAATTACAGCGGAATTTCTCTTCTTCCAGTCACATACAAAATCCTCTCTCAATGTCTTCTGAACCGAGCACAACAACAACTTGAATGGAAAATCGGCGAATATCAAGCAGGTTTCAGGCCAAATAGATCTTGCCCAGAACAGATTTTAGTCCTCAAACTAATTCTCAGACATCAAAAAATTTACAATAAAAAACTAGTTTGTACCTTTGTAGATTTTAGAAAGGCTTATGACTCAGTGGATCGTGAATCTCTTTTCCAAATTGTGAAAGAACAAGGCCTGGATCCTAAAACCACGGCAATTATCAAAGACACGCTAACTGGTACAAAATCAAAAGTAAAGTTCAGAGGAGAAATTTCAGAATCCTTTGAAATAAAAACAGGCGTGAGGCAAGGTGGTGGACTCTCTCCGTTGCTATTTAACTGCGTTCTAGAAAAAGTAATACAAGAGTGGCGCGAACGAAAATTGGAGTTCAAAATTGACCAACCAGTGAAATTAGGACGAACAAATATTCGAATAGACTGTTTGGCCTTTGCGGACGACTTGGTTATTCTAACGCAGGACATCCAAATTGCTCAGAAACAAATAGAAATTCTTAAAGAAACAGCAGAAAGAGTAGGTCTCCAAATCTCATTTGATAAAACACGGTATGTGACTAGCAACAAACTGGCACCCAAACTTTTGGAAACTAAGTATGGAAAAATCAAAAGAGTTTCGCAACTCAAATATTTAGGTGAAACAATCTCAGAGACTGGTCTAGAAAAAATTGGAAATGAAATTCGTTGTCAAAAGATGGAGACAGCTTTTAGACTTACAAAAGACATCTACAACAAAAAATGTCTCTCGAGGTACTCTAAATTGAGACATTACAACACGGTCATAAAACCAGAGTGCCTTTATGGGGCTGAAACGCTAATTTTAAACAGAAAAAAGGACATTCAAGAAATCCAAAAAAGAGAAAGAAAAGTAATCAGAAAAATTCTAGGTCCAAAATATACTGAAGAAGGAACATACAGGCTAAGAGCAAATAGTGAAATTCAACAATACACCAGCATATATTCGGATATGAAAAAACGCAGATTAAAATTTTATGGGCATATTAAAAGAATGGATGCTACCAGACTAACTAAACAAGTAGTGGAATTCTACGAAAATCGAAGTAAAGCTAAATTTGAGACAATAAAATGGATTGCTGCTATAAAAGAGGACATGAAAGAGGCAGATATAAAACAAGATGAAATTCAAGACAGAAAATTATTTAGGCAAAAAATTCATGACTGGGTAGTTGGTCAAGCTGAAAAACCAAAGAAAACTGGAACCACATGGTCTGATGAAAGGAAAAGAGCTCATTCCGAGAGAATGAAAACAATTTGGGCAGAGAGAAAGTCTAAAAGAAAATAACTGAATACCCCGTGATTGTACTTCGCGTGGTCCAGTAGGGCCCAAACGTGAATAATAATAATTATATATATATATTTCATTGTTTTTTATCTGTTTTCCACACATGTTGTGTGTGTGTGTGTGTGTGTGTGTGTGTGTGTGTGTATACAAACGTACATAGAACACACAAATATTTACAATACACACACACACACAAAATCATTCTCTCCCTCACTTAGTAAAAGTCCGCTCCTCTCACTGCAAGTGAGTATTGTGAGCACAGGAGAGTAATTAATCCCATTATCATAAATAACGCTTTTATCATCAAGAGGTGACAAGCTGAGTTTAGACCGCAGCACAGTGTACACTTTCATGTCCCCTCGATCGATACAAACGTACATAGAACACACAAATATTTACAATACACACACACACACAAAATCATAGAACACTGCTGTCTTCAATAGAGAGGGCTCTCGATGCCATATGATTCACACCCTTAGCCCGCCTCTTTGTGGCACCTTCCAATGTGCGATACACATACATTTTTGATCGCATACATACAAACTTCACAATCAGCAATCCATTCCCCTCGTCTTTCATAAGTTCAATAACGTCTTGTTGTGTGGAACAATACTGTAAGGATTAGTGGTCATATATGAGGACATGTCGAATGCATTACGATGATACCTCATTACTTCATATGGATCACAATTCTTCACCCAATAAATGAAGCTATCTGTATCCATAAAAAAGTAATTTAAGATCTGCAAAATGAGATTTTGCAAACTCATATGAAAGCAGTACATGTGGCGTTCTGATAGGTCTAGTATGCACCCCCGTCTAACTTAGATAGGTTTCGTAAACTCTACTGAAGTCTTTTCCATCTCCACAGCAATGAAGTTCTTATTGAATATGGTGTACCCACTTCAAATTTGGTGTGGGAATGCATTTTCTTACTCCATAACGCCCATCCCATTCGATTCTAACCAAAATTTCACGTCATTCCCTCAAATTCTACATTTTTTCCTCGAAAATTTAATTATTCATTGATTTATTAAAATCTTTCTCAAAGTCACACTTTGCAGAAGCCCTCTCTCTCTTATTTAGATCATTATACTCCTTCAACCTGGGGGACTGTTTGAAGGAGATAGCCCAGGTGATTTTAATCATCTCCAGCGTCGAGTTCAGACACTGCTGTTGGAGGTTACAATATTGAATAATGTACCTCCACTTATTCCCCAGTGTTGCCATCAGTTCTGGGTTGGAGCCTTCCTGAGAAACTTGGTGCTCTGGACATATCGGCAAATCAGCATGCGCATCATACGAACTAATATGGTATGTGAGTTCTACCTCTGCCACATGTCCCACATCAGAATCAGCCGCCAAACCCTCCATCATTTTTCCAGCTAGTCTCTTGCATTCATCTTCAGGCACCCATCAAAACCCACCAATCGGCAGTGATTGTTGCATGGCATGCTAGTATAAGTTATTTACATCCAAGTACATTATGTAACTTGAATCAAGGGTTGTGGTGAACCTGTCTCCCATTGGTGTGTTATTTGCCTTTGCATGCCTATGGACACATGGAAAAAGTCCCCCACAGATCCCTCCCTCAATGAAAAGAAACATGTCAGTATCAGTCAATAATTCGATACTGTACTTCGTTTTCCTAAGCATTGTGTCCCTAGACAACCTAGGTAATAGAATGTATGATCCAGAGAATATGTGCTAATGCATAGACCCTTGAATCTCTCGAAAACGTCCACAAGTAAGCACATGTCTCTGTCCATGTAAACCTATGTGTACTCTCCGAAAGTGAAGATGTTGAATTCCCAGCAGTCATACTTTGCATCATCCGTAAGGTTTCTGGAGAATGCAGTTATATTGGATAGTCTGGTTTCGTTGAGTTTTGTCATACTATCCACATACTTGTTCGGGAAAACCCCCTTACTAGTAATAAGTTGAAATTGTTCTGCTTCGGGGAATGCAGCTCATATGATATGCATATCCCCCTGAGGTAGAGTTCCAACAAGTTTCTGGAGTGTTCCCTGCACATGTAAAGGAAGTGGAGCATAATTCCTGGCGTCATTCGTTTGGGGAATGAAATGTATTTCTCGACACTCTCAGGTAGGACACTGACCTGTTCTTTCTCCATTCCGGAATCAGCCAAGTGCTCAACTAGAAAGTGAGCGCCATATCCGCTTAAATTATGGAAGAAAACGGTTATGTGCCTTGGTAACACGTATTTCACCACGGAACTTCCCCATAAGATGACAGTGGTCCTTACGAGGAGTTCCCGCTTTTCTATCTAATGGCAGCCCACAAATATAACAGTCAACTCTGTTATTGTAAAAAAACTTCATTCTCCTTCGATTTGGTCATGAGAACATAGTCAACCTCCCATGAAAGTTTTTCGAGCTCCTTGAGCAGCCAAACTACTGTATTATCCCTGATAAAAGATTGGTAGCAGTTGAGACTCTAATCATAGGGCGATACAATTTGGTATGCTACCGCATATGGTACGTATTTTTCTGTAAACATGGTATGTAAGGTCGTGGGGTCACCTTCACAGTGGGTCACAGGGGCGGGGAGGCATTCAAAGTTGGTGTACACTACAATTGGGCATCACTCCAGATGGCGAGCATTTTTAAACCTTATCTGTTATCCTCAGTAGGCATAACAACACATACTGGGTCCATGGAAGCGCAATCTACCATATTCTTTGTTAATAACTGTCTGAGGAAAAATAATTGAGACACCTTAAATCAAATATGCTTTTTACACTTTTAGTTATCCTATTGAAATAACAGAAGTTGGGACATGTCTTTGATCCAAACATAACCATAATTATCATCTTCAGAGAAGAGCAGCATGTTTACATGCATCTTACACTCACCAACGAATTTTGAAAAATGTAGGGGGCTGACAACAATATGCTTGTCCTGCTCATCTGACTTGCTTTCCTTCTCCAGGCCACAAATATGAACTGATATTCCAGTATTCTGTGCCTCAAATTTAGGTATGTCCTGGATCTTGATGGGGAATTAAAGTTATAATGCTTATGAATGTCAAGATGTCTACCATATTGAGATGTGCACTGCTGATTTTTCTCCTAATGTCTCTCGCAAGCTAGGATTGACCATGCAAAATAAGCCTGATCGGTTCTATTTTCAATATTATTGCATGTCTGCTTATTAGCTATCTCCTTAGGGAGCTTGATATAGCTAGACCCTCCATTTACCAGATCATAGACTTGTGTATGGATGTCCAGGTGTAGTGTTTGACTGAGTGCTTTAGCTAACCCTCTTACTTCCATCTCAGAAAACCAATTCATTATAGCACTCAAGATGGATTTACGAAACCACTCGGTGATTGATGTGCTCCACGTTATCACGCCTTTTTCGCCCAAAGATAATGAAGACTTCTCTCTTCAATGCCAGAGGCAACTTTTTTTTTTGGGGGGGGGGGGAGGGGGTTGCGATAGTTCGAGAGGCAGAGCACCACACTGCATTTAATAGAGGGATACCGCAGATCATTGACTACTTTGTGGATCGCCGCTTCCATGACAGGACGGCATGCCCTTAGAAACCAACAGCGTCGCGGTACCCTCCTGCTGGATTCTCAATCCTTCTGAACGAGGTCGCTCCTTAAAGGCGTCTGCAATCATCGAGTATTCTAACTGCAGTATGGTTTCACTGACCTGATGTCCTTCACTAAAAAGATGGGAGAAGGAACTGTCACTGCCCACAAGATCATCTCTGTTACTAATACTTTAACTACAACTAGATAAAGAAGCTGGTTGCGGTGATGTGTTGAGAGGTATGTGGTGTACCACGCGAGACCGGCGATGACGCGATGGCGGAGGGAGAACAGACGCTGCGGAATTGGGCCAGTGCTAGTGGTCCTGCTGCTGCAGCCGTTGCCGGAGGGAAGGATGGTCCATGGACGGCAGTACAGAGCTGGAGTGGAGCCAGCGGCTACCACAACATATTACATGAACTGTCCCGCAGAGGCAGCCACTGTAGAATGTCGGGGAAGATCCATCTGCCCATTTCCACTTTGCACTCTTCTGTGTTTTTGCACATTTCACATCCCTGACAGACCTCGGTGAAGCAATGTTTATTGAGAATGCCTCTGTTGTATTAACATCTTCTGTGTATGCTACAAATGCAGCATCTTTAAATGAGAACCGTACATCATCAACATAGAAGTCATGAAGTAAGTAATAGGTTATTACAAAGAGTGGTAGCATCTTTCTTGACAGTTGTGATTACGGAACAGACGTTATGATTTTTTATTGATCATTACAGCTATATATCCAACAGAATACATCTTAATTGATGGTGGTTCATAAATCTACCATAGTGCATTTGAGTCATAATGCTTAAAGCGGTGCTCATACTTAGAAATGAGTTCATCCCTTTTAAACAAGTCAGATAGCAAATTGAATCTGTGGTATATAACACAAAGTAATGGAATAAGATGAGTAGGGAACATGCAATAATCAAGAGTGTTCAAGTGGGGACGACCCTTAATCACTTTCACATAAATATCCCAGGGCATAGTATGCACATTTCATGATTTCTCCCACTCAATCATCTTGTAAGCAGTAACATTACCTTTTTCCAGTGAATCCATAGTCCTCAAGACTAATTGTTGTGACATATGTGTTCTTGAATAAAACAGAGTTGTACAGTCTGTATTCCCCTTTAGCAGCTTTGAAATAGCAATAGCTAAAGCACGAACCTCAGCATCCACGACCATACTTTGCACTGTACACACGCCACCACTGTTCAGTTTCTCTATTAGTATTACAGTGCTGCTACTGTTGCTCCTAGCCTCCAACAGCATTATCTTATTCACAGACATCCTGCACGCACTTGAAACTGAACAACTGATTGACAATGGAGTCATAGTGGTTATTCAGTTATATACGACTGGTGCACTGAAGTGACAGAGAGAAATCTATTGGACATTTGGAATAAAGCATGTTTTGCATTCAATCCTATAGGAAATTTCTACATAACACGGCATTTATTTTGAAAGTTCAGCTTCGACATATATGTTATAGGATCTAAACAGACATGTGTTTAATATGTATCATTAAGTCATTGTATTCTCATTCTAGCATGTAACAAATAAAGTCTTTGTAAGACGCTCTAAGAGGTTCTTTGTTTTCGTGATAAATTCATTTTTGATGGCTGCATCAGATCTGTCTCGGAGTGTTCCCCTCCAAAGTGTCAAACAGGTACGGTGCTTAGCAAGAGGACCTTAAAATGTGCTTACACTCGATACAGAACAGTTTTGCGATAACATTATGTCACGCGAACGTTACTCTAGCCGTTTGCTTTACCCTTGAAAATTAACCCTGAATGGATGTACTCCACTGTATTGCACACGCAGTGTTGTCTTCATCGAGAATTTTTTTTATTTGAGTGTTAAGTCTACAATAGTTATGCGTTTAAACGAGGTTTAAGGCTCAAATTCAGTCACATAAACTCCCATCTGGCTGTCCGAATGTATAAGACATCACTGTGTTGGCTGGATTCACAAGTATCAAAAATACGAAAGCGTTTCGTAGAAGCGGCAAAATCGAGAAAATAAAAATGACGCGAGAGCTTTTTTAATTGTAATTGCACCATTTATTCCACGACAAATATGTGATACCGACTGTGTGGCAGGCGGGTTTTGCTACTGGGCAGAGCGAAACGACACCAAGCTGGTGTTGGTGTGGACGTATCGTAAGTTTATCGGAAGCTACACACCTTTAAATGACAGTCAGAAACGTTATGCTGCTTGAACGTAAACGTACTGTGACTTATGTTCGAACACATCACCAGACGTTTGTGGAAAGTGATCATACTACTATTCATGAAAAAAAAATCATAAGGGAAGGATATTTTTGACGTGGTGAATAGTGATTTCTACATATTGAGGAGTATATCCGACCGTAAGGGGGTGATAGATTCATTTCATAAACAGCTGCACAATATAGCAATGCAAAGTTTCTACCGGATGAGCTATAGTTTACAAACAGGACAGGCAATACGGCTGTAACAAAATGCATACACAGAACGTCCTCTCATTGGTTACACTAAGCAGAACCTCACATGGTCTTTGTTCCACTAGAGATTGCAACGTTTATTACAATACACGAACCCACATCGGTGATGTCTTTACAACCCTTTCGTCCACGGCAGCACTGTTGATTATCACATAGTGCCAGACACCTGCACTTTACAACACTTATTTGAGAGAGTCTTGATGGAATGCAGCACATTCCGGAAATACTGACTGGAAGGTTTAAATGTGAAATAATTTCCTAGAACTCAGGAGAATCGAGACACCTAGCCAGTGTGTGGACTTACCATAATTTTTTCGGGTACTATACACATATGAACGATAACTGCACTGCTTGTCTGACATGTGTAGGTGTATCAATATAAGATTACTGTGGCTTATGTTCTAACATGTGCAAAGAAAATGACTATGTCCAGTTGTAGGAGAGGTATAGATCTGAATAGAAAAACTGCTATTTCAGTGCATCGATAAAGATAAAGGCGATGAAAGATTTTACGTGGAAAATTATGTTCATTCATGAGAATGGTACAGATTTTGATACTTCCAGAGCCACATCCGTCAGGAGTAGGTATTTCCAATACTTTGCACATTGCCAAATGTCACCATATTGGCGCTACGGTGGCAATATTTAATCGTAATTACACTGATATATAGGTAGCTGATTTCCTAGAGCGACTCTGCCTGGGGTGTGGGTTTTGGCGGGGTTAGGCGGCGACTAGAATCAATTGACATTTCCAGCTTAAGGCGCGAGCTGTCACTAGGCCTGTGAACTGTTGAGGTGGGAAACAGGGACGGAGTTGACCTAACTGTGTCGCCCTCCGGTAGGGTGAATAGTAGATTAATACTCAGTATGTGTTGGGCAGCTTTCGTGATCGTGTATGTTACGAGTAGTCTCCGATTTTTATACAGAAATTTGAGAAGATTCAGTGTGGCGTGTGTCACTCCAGCCATCTTTGGCACCTTCCATGACTTGGCCGTCCTCTCTGGTGGGTCATCGGGATTCAGAGAGTGGGATGTGGGGGTATTTCAGTGTTCTTTGACATCGAGCCACAACAACTATTACTACATATTGGTTCTTGGTTCAAGTGTGTTCTACTTAGTGTTTAGTGCTTCTCAATACATCGCTGTGGACTCTGTCTTGTAGTGGTATTTGTCATTACTATCCTCTCATGCAGTAGGCCCTTCCTCCTCCTTCCGAACCTAGCACAGAGAACAAACTTAAGAATTCTATAGTGCTTTAAAAACTCAATCTCAGTTTCAAATTCCTTGTTGATCAATTTGTTATTTCCTATAGTGGTATTGAGAGACACACACCAATCCAGCTCCTCCAGCAAATTGTTTAAGGACAAGCATGGAATTGAGCTGAATTTTAAATTTTCAGGTACCTGTCCCACAGAGAGGGTATCGATTTAATTAATTAGTCAAGTAATTTGATATAGTAGTGGACCTGTTTTCAAGACACCCACAGCTCCGCATTTTCGGAATGGCCACCTGGTTCTTCTGGAGTGCAATTGTTCTATCCAATCCAGGTTTCCATAGCTATGGAAGTGTGAGAACAAAAGGGATGTACCGACTACCAAAGCCGACGCACGGCTCACTGTCCTGCTGGCGATGAAGCTACTGCAAGGGACATATGGCATTTCAGGTCTTATGCCGCAGCTGCAGTGCAAGTGTTCTTTTCGCAGAAAAACGTGATGGCAATATAACTGCATGTGGGAAGTGTTTTATGTGGAAAGTATTCCGCTAGCGATCGAAAAAACGGTGCAAATTGTTTAAATATTCCACACACTGCCTTGTATCCCGAATATTGCTTAAATAAGCAATATTCCACATACTATAATCAATTTGATGTAACATTTATATCAATGAAAAGTGTGTCAATAATTCCAGAGAGGTGGGGAACCGAGGGGCTTTGGGATTGAACACCACTGGAAGCAGTAAGAATTTTGACCCAACTGTACAAGGACGACAACCCATGACATGATAAGAGTGGACAAACAATTTCCCACCAAATTCTGATCAATTTCATTAATTAGTCAATAATTTGATATCATAAGAGGTACAGGGCTTCTTTGAGTGAGGAAGGTTGGGGATTTCTCAGAGGGGGAAGGAGTAATTAATTGATCGATTTAATTAATTAGTCAATTAATTTGACATCAAACGTGTGCTTGTATCGGCGAGGGGGAGGGTTAGGCATTTCCCAGAGAGGTGGGGCAGGAGGAGGGTAGGGCGAGGGGTGGGGGGTTTCTTACAAGGATGGAGTATGCTTAGAGGGCCATAAATCAATCCCCAGGGTGTCATAAATCAGGTACCATAACAGAAGGTTAAGGGAAAAGAAGGAAGTCTTAACTCAACCAAGTTTGCCACTGAATGCATCAAACCCACACTAAAAACGGGCCCAGAGCATAGTTTATCCCACTACTGCTGTAATAGTTAACAGTAAAAAGGACATAAGATCCTTCCGTTTATTCACTACAAAAATTCACGTTTTTCAGAGTGTAAGCACTAAAATTATGCCTTTAGTCAGAGGAACAGGAGAACAATGTATGAGAATTTTTGATTGAGCTTAGATTTAATGAATCATTACCACTAAATTAAAAAGCACACACTTAATGTCAAACAAAACCTATCTTTCTCTTTCTCAAATATTTTCCTGCTCTAAGAATGCTTACTTATTCTGGATGCTATCAATTTCGTAATTTAGTTTGATAATCAGTAGTGTACACGTCTTCAGTTGTGATGTTGGTAAAAACGCATTTCAACAACAATGTAGTCATACACCTAAACGATCATTTTCATGCAGCAAAACAATACTTCAGTGCTTTATTAAATTAGATATTCATTTCACCTTCACAAACAAAACAAACTTGCAACTTATTTACCAGTGTATTTAACCACAAAAATAGTCACTGCCCTTCAAAGATAATTAGATTTCTCTATTTGCATACACTTTTGTTCCTGTGAAAAGAAGACTTTCAGCATTCTCTCTGCATGAGCCATGCTAGACTGCAATGCCATGTGATTGTCAAGAGACTGTTGATGTTGTTAATGAATGAGCTTTTTATAAGGAGTGTTGTTGATGGCTTTGCTTTTCATTATCCATAATGTGAGAGCAAGAGAAATGTGCGTCCTTCTGTGCTCAGCTTCGTTCTGGGCGTTCCGTGTCATTTTAAAAACTTGTATTTGGTGTTTCCTTATCATCATATTACTTCTGACTTTCGATTCTAAGTAAAAGGAAATTGGTTATTTAACTCTTATTTGTTTCACTTTCTGCTTTTATGTAAAATATAATTACAGATATAAAATTATAGATCCAGCAATCGTCTACATATACTGTATGTTTCTTAAATCACTCTGTTGGATTGGAGTGTTATTTGGTAAACGTGACACTTAAGTTTCGACGTCATAATTCTGTAATCATTGTGGTTTACTGCTCTTTTGCAGAAAACCTTCGTTGTGTTTTTTAAATCAGTACTATTACTTTGAATTACGTTCAAAATTACATCAAGATGAGTATACTGAAAAGTTATAGTATCCATAACCTCGACAGTAAGAATTTCCAGTTGTGAAATCGAAGCCGTATGTAGTTGGAGAGAGTTAAATAGTTTGTGAAGACTTAAATGCGAAGGTGATGCATGTTCTATCCACTGAGATGGAATTTGACCAATTACAGTGTGTTACGACATACACAAATGCAGCTAAAACGTAGGGCTGACTGAAGGCTATACATGCACGGCGACCTACAGTTAATAAAATGGCCTTGAAGTAGAAGTTTTTTGATTACAGAATGCAGCCAACAAACAGAATTGCACGACCCCTCAGTAAAGTTGGGTCTTTGGTAAAAGCTCTGACTGATATTGCTGAATCTGTTACAGAAGTTGACAAAATGACTAAAATTTTGGGAAATCTACCAACAAAATTTGGAACATTTTCAACTGTGTTGCTTCGTGTGCTGATGATTAGCAAATGTTGGATAATTTTACTTAGAGGTTATTGAAAGTGGAACAGCAACTCCTAGAATATGATGAGAAGTCAACAGCATTCACAGCAGTTAACATGGACAAGTCAAGTAGGTCAATTCAAAGAATAACAAATCGACTGTCATGGTCAGTCAGAAAGTTGTTAAATGTTATTATTCTTAGAAAAGGGGCCATTTTAAATCGAAGTGCAGCAAACTTGTAGCAAAACTCAACATGAAGATTGATGCATCTGAGCATCAAGCTTAGAATGCAGATAAAGAAAACGTTTTTCCTCCAGGTTGCAAAAGCATTTGGTTAGTTGACAGTGCTTTGTCAAAATATATAATATCACACAAAGATTACTTTGTAAATTTTAAGTTCATTAAGTCTGATGACTCTTTTGTTCAAATATTTTGAACTATTGTAGTTAATTGAGGGAAAATGGCAACCTCAAACATTGGAAACACTTTATACATTCATAAGATAACGAGAAATTTATTTTCAGTGGAAGTAGTCACAAGAAGACTATTTTTGATGACAAGAGAATACAAGTTCACAATTCACGTTTAGCTGTAGCGGTATTTAAGATGGACAATCAGTGTTATCAAACGTTGTTTAGACATCGAGATGTACTACTAATGAGTCTTGCTTACTTGAATGCCACAGTGATCTGACCTGAGAGATTTGGACACATCCATTTCAAAGGTCTGAAGAATATAGATGAAAGAATTTAATTCCTGGATAAAAGTTAAGACAGATAGAGATCGGTAAATCATGTCAGTATGGCAAGACGAAGATAAAATAGTATACTTTCAACTTGGAATCAAGATAAAAAGTTCCTGGAAAATTTATTGATGCAGATTTTAGAGAATTCGTGAGAAAGTCAGCTCTTGGAGATGCACAATTGTATATAGATTTCAAGGTGATTGCACTTCATACAGATTTATATGCTTTCTTAAAATTAAACATGATGTTTCTTTCACTGTGTTTTCGGAATTTCGAAATATGTTTTAAAGACAAATCGAGGGAAAATCGAATTTCTGACAAGTGACCAAAGAGCTAAATTCGTAAATAAGCAACTTGAAGATTATTTGAAGCAAAATACAGGAAAATACAAGTCCCTAACACAGCAGCAGAATGGCAAATTGAAAGCAAAAAAGAAAATAGTTGGGCAAATAACTTATGGAAATGCAGAAGGATAGAGTTGTCAACACCTATCAATATTTCGAGAGTTCACATCCTGTGATATTCAAGGCAAAACTGCATCGAGTAAGCGCTGTGAAAGTGAATTTATAACTTCCGTTTGCAGAGCAATACAGGAAAGATAACAAACACACACACACACACACACACACACACACACTGTAAACACTAGCCCACTGCATAACGAAAGACGACCAACATCAGAAGTTACCAATAGTTAAGATTAAGAAACAATGGGTGAGGTAGCATTAACTCTGTCTCTCTGTTTTTTGACAAGGGAGAGAGAATGATTTCATCTAGGATTTAAGAAAAAACGTCCATTTTTATTTATAAAGTTACTTGCTATTTTAATTTCATCTGCTTCCTCAGTAACTCTATTCTAGTAGCTAGCATCCCAATGTTGTTATATTCCATAGGATGATCGCTGCCAAGACAACGTTCTTATATAGCAAATTTGCTTGGCTATGATTGGGTATAATGGATACAATACCAATTATCTTCCCTACAATCCTGAGTCAAAGAAAATGTAATCTCCTGTAATATCTCTTCCAATAAGAAGAAACTTACTACTTAAACATGAAAAGAGATCTACTGAATTTACCATGTTACAGAAAATGCTCAAGATAAATCTGAAGAGGATGACACTAGTGAACAAGTCAAATAAAATGAAAGGATGAATATGAGAGATCGATCTAATCTGTGAGCACCTGCACGTTTGTGGAAACCAAAGTATAGCCTGTTCTGTCATTATCTCTGCACCTCAGCCTTTTGAAGAAGCAATCGCATCACAAGAATCGCCAAACTTTAAGCAAGCAGTGGAAGAGGAGATGGCATCTTTGAAGGGAAGCAAAACTTGGAATCTGGCACCATTACCATTAATTGCTAGGCAGTTCACTGTAAGTGGGTGTACATGTGTAGCAGAAGTCTGAGGAAAAGTTAACCCCTTAACAGACAGAATATGTGTTGACAGTCAAAGTGCTTGTGACTTGGTTAAATATGTGATGCATTGCAAACATACCAAATCTGTGTGTATTAAATTTTATTCCACAAGAGCATATGATTATGTCAGGTATATATTTCTGATAATTGTTTGTCACATCCTAGAACAATGTGTGGTGGGAACGTGAAGCACCTGGTTTCACAAGAAATATGATATGTATTTCCACAGAAGTCCATTGAGTCAGAGATTAAAGTAATTATTAGTGAGTGCTTAAACAAGATTTCATTTATGAACATGAGTGTTCAAATCCAATATTTGACAGCTGTAATTTTTTTTTACATTAAATCTCAGAGTGAAATAAATTGAAGATAAATTGCTCATTTTAATAGAAAAGAGTGATCAGTAACCATGATGTTGAATAAGAATCAACAATATAGTTTTATAATGTCACAGATCACAGTCATTGTACTGTAACTGTTCAGAACAGATAATGATACAACAGTATGACTCGCCTTGGAAAGTTACACTTACGTTACAAAAATCCATAAAATTGATTTTTGAGTCAATTTGGAACTCACATATTTAATTAAATGTGTGTAAAGCTCCTTGTATTTTCTTACCAAGATCTTGGGCAGTGATTTTACGTTTGTATATGTATAAAATTCTTCCAAAGTCTTTTATGGGCACAATGTTGTATCTTTTCTTTATTGGCAGTCACCCATAATTTAAAATAATGAACTTTTCTTCTAAGCATTGCTTAATGAGAAGGAGAAGACTTAATTTCCTTTCATTTACTAGGGTATTTTTACTCTGTACAGCTGTGGTACATCACAGTTGACGTCTTTATCATTTCCATTAGTAATAACTGTCATTCAGAAACGACTTTTGGTGTAACAGCTTCACTATTACTTAACAGAATAGCTTAAAGACTGCAATGTGGCATATTAAGACTTCATCTAATGACATATCTTCAATGTGTAAGCAAATACAATGTAATGTATTGTCCCACAATAATTATTCCTAGATATGGAACGTTTATGCTCAAGGCACAAAAAATTTTATATTCTATAAAACGTAAGTTTAAAATATTCTTATTGATTTTTGCTTCTCATTTGGGATCTTTTACCATTTGTTAGGACGATTCTCATAATTTTAAACATCAGCCTATAGCAGGTGTCATACTCTTAAATGATACATTGCATCATGTAAGAATGGAGAATATGTACCTATGGCGCACTCACACTATGAATATTAAGAACAAAGCTCTCAATACCACTCAATATAACCAGCTCACTCTTGTCAACACAGCAACTCTTCTTTTATAGGCTTTTTACAAGATTTCAGTTCCAGTAGCTGCAATGTAATGTTTATTTGCTTGTATCTAGAAACTTCTACACAACAAGCATGCCTGTTTCGGCTTACAGTGTCATTTTCAAGCGTACCTCTGGGTGTTATAGATAATGAACTTTATTTACATCTTACTTCTCACCAAGAATATATTGTTATAGACTACATTTCTGTTTACATCTAGGTGTCGTTGATGATCATATGGCATCCATGACCCAAATGTTAGCCTTCTGTTGTAACATATTGCTATTATAAGATGTAGTGATTACAAGTTGAATTTTTTATGATAATAATTTGTCAGTTATGGGCCTTAGATACTATATTTTTTCAAATTTTTTGTTTTTGGGAGTCATGAATGATATGTTGATTATAAGGCTTAAGTACTGTACACTTAAAATTTTTTGTGTATGCATTATCTGTGATATCATATGTTTATCCTGTCTTGTGGTCAAAAATTTCGATAAGATTTTCTAAGTATGGCTTATGTATCAGGTCAGTTTATTGGTTGGATCAGGAAAGCGAACTTCCAGCACCTTTAGAGCCATGAGTCTAAAAAATTTCTTGTGAAAACTGTACAAATTTCTTTGTCAGACAAATGGGAAAAACATCAACATTATATTAAAAACACATGTGACAGCATGTGAACGCAATCAGTCAATGATCTACTTACATCTTCAAAACGAAGACCACAAAGTAATACATAATGAAAACGCTGTACAAATTTTATACAAAATATCTAAAGGACATACTAGTAATATTTTGGAAGTATTGGACAAATTTCCCAAACGAATTACTCAATGAATAAACTGACCTGAAACTCTAGCCAAACTTAGAAAATTTTATCTAAATTTTCGACTATGAGGAAGGATAAACATCACGTATAACACATACACAAAAAAATTTAACTATATAACATCCATGCAAGAACATACCATTCCTGACTCACAAAAATAAAAATCTATAAAAATACAGTATCTAAGAATCCAAACTGTGAAATAGCTGTCAAACAACTATTATCACAAACAGTTTCATATTAGAACATATACATGATTAATAATAACAATATTTCACACTAGAAATCACACTGTTGGCCCATGGATGCCATGTGATCAACTACTCCTAGGCATAAGTAGAAATTTAGTATATAAAAATAAATTTTTGATCATAAGTAAGGTGTAAATAAGATCCATTACTCACAGCACTCACAGGCGCTCTGTAAAGTGGCATTGGAGGCCAAATGAGGCAATCTTTTTGTGCAAAAATATCTAGATACAAGAAAATAAATAATACATTGCAGCTACTGGAACTGGCTTTTGTAAAATATCGTATTTCGACTCAGTTAATAATGCAAGCCCCACTGAAAAAAATTATTGAGTTTGTTTCTGAGATCATTGACAGAGCTTTTCTAATGGATATGAACTTGTCCCTATTTAAATCTTTCGTAAAAGAATTACCAGCTGTTTATCAGAACAAATTTCAGTCTAATTGATAACAGTACGTCCACGCAAATAACCTCAAAGATGAGCCACCTTTTGTAAGAACAACAGAACATGTTGTCTTGGCAAATTGGTGTTGGATCTTTTCATTTATACTGAATACACTGTTGAGCGTTGAAACAGTCTTCTCCTATGTAGTTATTTTCTGCAAGGTCAAAAATCACATTATTAAAATAGCTATTTTCTGATTGAGGCAACAGCTTGACTTTATTTTCTTCCTGTCTTGTATGTATACTTCACACACACAGCACATAACTTTCTCTTGAAATGAAGGACAGCGTAATGAGGTGGTGCCTGTGGACTGCAGGGATTGTCATCTGCCACTAGAAAACAAACATATACACATTAGCATTATGTATAAAAGTGTGTGATGCACATAAATTAGTATTACCTTGTGGAGCATCAGTTCCCAAAATAAAGAAAACTCTTGAAGCATAAATATTATCACATAGTAGAATAATCATATATGCATAAAAAAGAATTAATATATTGAAAATTTTAAATGAACAATTTTTTGCATAGTCACAAAATTCACTCTCTACATTATATCAAACATATATATTTATGTCTAATATACAATGCGTAGACAGCTGCTGCAATATAGCTGCCAACAGTAAAGCAAAACAAATTTAACTTAAAATTCTGTCAAATAAGTAGGTATCATACAATGAAACATTACAATCATTTATGATAAATTTGGTGCAAGTTATATTCAGCATGTATTAGAGAACTGATGAAAAACGCTATGCTCTGATGCGAACACATGATGAAGTTTGAGCAAACTAAGCTCCTTGGAAATGCTCTGAACATACTCTACTGTATTTTACTGATGTGCTATATTTCGTCACAAATTTTGATCTACAAACTCTTCCTCATACTGTGCTTCATGAACCTACATACTGCAAACATAAAAGTCAGTGAGTGAAAACATCGAAACGATTATTCCTTATTTAAACTAAAAATATTATTTCAACCAAAGTATTTGCCTGTGGAATCCGCTATTGTTTAAGAGCAATTCACACTGGGCATCATGTCATGTCAAAACATTCCATAATGCATTTCAAATGGTGACTTATATACAATTGTCAATGGACTGTTTCATCATACCAACATTTTCTTTTTTTTCTTTTTTTTTAAGAAAGTTTTGACAGTGTCGTTGTCTGCCACCATTGCAGTTCATTTCGCGACGCTCACTCATGTTGTAGTAGTCGATTTTGTGATTCTGTATTTGCTTTATCTTCATTTAATTATTATGCTTCGTTTTCGTGGCAAATGGCAAATGTTACATGATGACTTGTATATTTTTTCATTGCGTGTTCTTCCACAAGCGAAGTCAGATATCCGATAGCCCAAATTTTTTTGAATTAACAAAAATAGAGTAGCGTCAATGCTCATGTGGCATGTAAGTAAGAACAAAAGTAGATGATGTAACTTTCATTAAATATTTTAGGGGGTCTGGGCGTCATGGTCTGTATTTTTTACTGCTATTTGAAAATATAGTGACACAAAAACTTTAATTGATATTAAAATGAAGCTTTAACCAAATAATTAGTAAATTGTGACCTCTAATGACGTAAATTCTGGGGTATTTATTAATGGAGAGAAAATAGATTTTTATCTTACATACTGAAGTGTGTGTAATTTTTATTTTTGGCACACGGTACATCTCCACTATTCAAAATAAAAGGTCATAACAAGTTTTATTCCTATAATTATTAATTTGTTAAAATATTAAAGGAGGATATTCACAAAATTTGCGTATTAAAAAAATTGTTTTTTAGAAGTCGATTTTTCCTCAAAATAATTTACGGATGTGTGACATGTTCCAGCTTAAAATATTTAATACATTGTTGAATAAACTGGTTCGCTGCGTAGGCAAATACTGTATTATTATGCATGCAAAACTTTGTTTTCGTAGCTCTAGCACTGAATGAGGTAATGACACCTAAGCACAAAAAACATTGATTACAAGAAATTAAAACTAAAGATTTGCATGTCATTTTCTTCTTGATGATAATATGCAAAACTATCCAGCTACATAATCTTGTTCATTCTGACTGTCCTTTTCATCTTTATTATTATTCTTTTCTTTGACATTCTGGGCTCCTTTGTCATGCTTTCAGCAGCTTTTTCAGCTTCAGTGATATGTTGTCTGCCACTCTACTTTTAAGGTTGTCCCCAGCTTTGATGCCTAGTGTGCTCACAGTTTTTAATCTGCTTGTTACTCTATCATTAAAACATGTTATGGGATCCACCACACTAATCTGAAAAGTTGACATACCAACAAAAACAGTTTTTGGCAAGTGCTCCCAAGCGGAACTATTAAAACTTTCATTTGGATTCTGTGTTTTGCCATGTAAACGTTTTTCCTTGAATTTAGAACTTGAAGGACCTCTATATGTTCGCTTTAGTTCTACCATAACTGTTTCTGGCATATGATGTGCATGTATACATTTTTGTATATTTGCTTCACATTTATTTTATTTGCACCTGGATGTATTTCCCTTTGAACGGAGGCCATGCTGTGTATGCTCATTAGCATGTATTCAGTGTTGCCCAATTAGCTTTTCTCTCCCAATTGCCATTTTCTCTGCTGCTCCTGATGTCTAGCCAATAATATTTTTTTAGGTTTTCTATTTCTGATTTGACGATTCTGCCTTGCTCATTAATTGTTTTCCCATAGGAATTTCTTCGTGGCATGTCATTGCAGAGTTTCCTAAGTCTGGCCCCTATCCTCTTCTCCACATGTCCTATACATGTCATTTCTTTAATTTCAGTTTCACCATATGGTTTATCAGCCACACAAGCCCTTGGAGTTACCACCACTAAGATACTGGGTGTACTGCACACCATATCTAGCAACTGACCTATTAAGAATAAAGACTACCCCTTACTTTCCATATCACCACTGACCCTATCAAAGATTTGTCAAAATTGTGTTCATTTATCTTATTGTGCCAAGCTCCGCAGTGTTTTTTTCCAGACATTATTAGTCTGGCACCTTCCTTGTATATACAGAGGTAACCATGATAACTCCATTCAGAGATGTACATTCTTTCTTCTACCAGGAACCAACCACCACACCAGCAAAATCAATAGTTTGGCAAAAATCTTCAGTTTCTTTTGCTCCCCTCTGCATGGCTACTTCACTGACTTATGTTAGGGCATTATGCAAATGTTTATAATACCTTTCAAATTTGACAAGTGGTGGTGAGAGGTCCAGCATAGCACAGAGTGTCTGGGCTTCTTTTCTTCTCTTCCCAATATACCTAATGGCAAAAGCAAGGCGAATAATCATTTCACAATATTTTGTGGATATTAGGGGAGATGTCGCTATATTTTTCATAACTTTAGACACTTGCCATTCCTGTTAATGGTATAATGTTAATTTTGTTTTAATGTGGGAACACTGCTTTTTGCTTTATGTTAACTTCCGTTTTCAGACTCTTTTTTCAGCCTCTATGTGTGTCATTGTTGTCTAAAACTGTGTTGTACACTATTATACACGTAAATTAACTCTGCACAAATAGATTATTGTCGAGTTTCATTTAATGCCCATGATAACAGGTTATGGGGCATGGTGCATAAGTCTCCTTTTCAAGTACTGGCAGAGTTTTTTGGTGGTACCGCCAGCAATGGCAAATATGACGTTAAAGGCGTGGTTTTGGTGTGGCGTGTTAGAACAGCCTAGGCATCAGCGCTTGAATTTGTCTGGAAGGGACAACTGGACATCCAAATGGAAGTGATATTCAGAGGAAAAGACTTTTTGGATATTCTCAAACGCATAGCTATTACGCCTCCAAAGGAGAAACAAACTAAAAAGAACCATGGGTGGAAAAGGGTGCAAAAGCACTTGAACTAATTGTGATGTGTCTCGAGATAGCGCCACTCACTTACCTACTGTCATGTACGATATCAATCGAATGCAGACTAAACTGAAGATATTTTGTGAGGAAGATTCTGTGGTGAGCACTCACCCACTTTGGCGAAAGCTTTTCTCACTCCAGTTTGGTAATGACTCAGTGGTATGTTATGTCATAAAAAGATGAAATCAACACTAAACTGAAACAAGCAGGTGAACCGCTTTCAGAGAAAATTAAACTAACCAAGGTGTTGATGTCACTACCAGGGAGACATTAAAATTGCCATTCAGTATGGGAGTCCATCCCTTTTGAGAAACAAACGCTTAACGAATTAACTTCAAGACTGTTCATTAAGGAAGAGAGAAACAATCAGTCCAATCATCCCGAAAGCATCTTTGACCAGTGTAAGGAGGCAGCAAAAAATTACCTGTTAGACTTATGGTAAGACAGCCATTTTGCAAAGGACTGTAAAAATAAACCAAAGAGAGAAACAAGAAACTGCAGTTATTGTAAGAAAAGAGGTTATTTGAAGCCATATTACAGACTGTCGAAGTCCAAGGAAAGTAAAAAGGCTCAGGATGTAAATGCCTTTGTGTGTATGAGTCTAGAAGTTGACTTACAAGATTATTGGTTAATGGAAACAGGTGCTAGTAAGCACATGTGCAAAAGAGAGAAAGAAACTGGTGAATCTCAGTGAAAGCTAATGTGCATAATGGCAAACATCTTGATGTGATTGGACATAGCACTGTGGAACTGTATGCATGGAAAAGGGTTAAATTTTTCAAAGCAGCACTTAGTGGAGTGCTTTTTCCGCCTGAACTAAAATTCAGTCTGTTGTGTATAAGAACTGTGTTCGATTAAGGAAAGTGTGTGTATGGAGGTTAAACACAGAGCATTGTGAATTCTTGAACAATATGAGTGAGGTCAATGCATTTTCCAAATGTGCAAATAAAATGTATCCTATATTCTTCTCTTTAAACTGAATGCAAGCATTTCTGTAAATGGTTACTTTGATGTGTGGATATAAAATACACACTATTGTTGACAGTAATTACAGTGGTGACTTTTCATTGCTCAGAGTTGATAGTATGTGTGAATTAACGAACCTCAATCTGGTAAACTTGTCTAAGTATGTTGAAAACTTAAGTGTCTGGAACAAAAATTTGTACCATCAGAGCGTTAAACATGTGAGAGAGCTATTGTTGCGTAAAGAGGTGGACTTCATTGACGACTCTGTTACTTGTGACGAGTTTTTAGCGACTAAACAACATTTCTTGTCTTCTCCATCAATTCATCAAAAGCTAATGCCCTGCTTGAAATGGCTGATGCAGACTTCTTCAGACCTAAGGAGACACATTCAGTTGGATGAACGAGGTATTTGTTACTTTTAAAAGATGACTACATAGTTTATTATAAAGTATTTTTATGAAACAAAATGATGGGTTAAAGGTCTGATCAAGAACTTAATTGTAAAAGGTGAACAGGAAGTAGTCTAAAAATTATAGTTCTAAGGAGTGTTCATGGACTGGTATTGACTAAAACTGCTTTTGGTACATTTTTGAGTGAAAATGTCATAAACCAACAAAGAACCACCATATACATACTGCATCAAAACGAAGGAGCTGAAATAAAAATGCACACCTTGGTTGGAGCTGCTCATTCAATGATTTCAGGAATGCCTAAATATTTCAGGACTGAAGCAGTTAGCATGCCAGCTTATATACTAAATCGAACTGGTCATAAATCCTGTTAGAGGTAAAAATCCTTTTGTACCTTAATATTAAAGAGAATTCACTTAGAAAATTTGAAAATTTTTGAGATTCATTTGTCTGTCATTATACCAAAAGAAAATAGATTGAAACTAGCCCTATAGACAAGAAGAATTTATTTATAGGTTATAATAACGATGATAAGGGGCATAGAACATTTATATTTTCCACAAAGAAAACTGAGGTACATCAGCAGTAATTAAAAGGAAGAAGAAAACTGGTGTCCCTGTAATAGAATCAGGTACCACTCTTTGTGATGAAGAGAATATAGACAGAATTTCAGAATCAGAGGGGTGGAAAGAAAAAGAAGTGAGGGGTATGGTTGTGGAAGAAGATAGAAGTCAGAGTACAGAAGAATAAGAAATCAGTGAAGATTCTTTCGAGACTGCAGAGGAAAATGTAGATAATGATGATAAGAAGCCATACAATCTGAGACCCAGGAGGCGTATTCATTGTGCAAATTACTGAGAGTATTATAAGTTGGGCCTGTTGACAGCAGAGAATGCTGATGACCCTCAGCACCTACACAGATGTGAAGTCTTGTAGTGATGCTGAAAATTCGAAAGGTGCCATAACAAGAGAGCTGCAAGTGTTGAAAGAAAATTATACATAGGTTTATGCAGGTAAGACAAATGATTGTGCTCTTATTGATACAAAGTGGATCTTTAGGAGAAACAGAGATGAGAAAGCTAATGTTGTTTCCTATAAAGCACGTCTTGTAGCTAAAGGCTTCCAACAAAGATTGACTCATTCACAAATACACAGTTCTGCAGCAGAATTACCTTCAGTGAGTGTTCTTCTGTTTTTTTTTTACTTTTTTTTGTAATGATAACAAATTTCCCACATATCAGCTGGGTGTTTGTAATGCATTTCTCTATGGAGATAAAGTTGGAGTGTTTTGTGTTAAATTACCGATGAGCTGATGCAAAAAAATGAATGGTAGTATTTGTAAACTTAGAGAGGCGTTGTATGGCTTAAAGAACTCACTCCAAAATTTAAATGTACGGCGATAACTGGCTTATACTTTATAAAAAGTGTTGCTAGCAAACAGAGAAATAAAATATAAATAAAACATACTTTGCATTGATGATCTGTTGACAGCTCCAACTTCTCACAGCGAAACTGATAATTTAAAGCTATTATTAGGTGGTAACCTTAAAATGAAAAATTTAGTTTTGATTAGGAACTTTTTGGAGTGAATATTGTTCAAAATTTAAGACAGGAACTATTACTATTTATCAAAAATGTATCTTGAAAAAGAATTAAAACTTTTGATGTATTTGAATGTAATTTGTTTCAACTCTAATGGAGAAAAATGTTGCACATGGTGTGTTAAAAATAGAAAAATCTGAAAATAAAGACTTTGAGAAGAGATGTAGAAAATTAATATGTCCATTATGTACGCCATGTTAGGTTCCAGACCATTTATTTGTGTAGCAAAAAGTAGTCTATGTAGGTACTAATCATATGCAAATCTGGATTTATGGAATCCTTTAAAAACCTGCATTGCAATATATTAAGGAAGCCCTAAAACTGAGTCTGTTATTTGTCAGGGGTCAAAATTGTACTGATACTGTTATTGGCTATGTTGACTCTAATTGAGCTCCTGATTGTCTAGATAATAAGTCCATAGGTGCTTATCTTCTTAACATTTTGAGTTTTAGTGTTTCATGGGAATCCCACAACGTTTCTGTTATCAGCAGGATCAGAATTTGTAAATTAACTAAACAAACACTGTTTTCTCCCTTGCTTCACAACTTTTACTGTTAATGATACTGCACAACCTAGGTTTTGTATTATAAGCCCATTTTTAAGTACTTGAAAATTGGATTATAATCCGAAGCCTAGGTTGTGCAGTGTTTGTATAGTTAATTTACAATATTTCACCAAGATCCCTCCAGTAGTTTCAATTAAAAGAATTTATAGATTTAAGTATGACAACTAGCGATTCGTTTTGGCTCAGTAATTTGTATGGCAATCTTTCTGACAAGAGCTATTGTACTTTATGAAGTTAATATGCCAGTAATATGCCTTTGGATGAATCCACACTTTCATCATAAACTTAATCATATAGACATCAAAATTTTATTTGTTAGGGAGAAAGTATCTGCGAAAAAAGTTGTGTTAAAGTACATAATCACAGAAGGGCAACCAGCTGTTGTTCTAATGACGCCAATAGGTAAAATAAAATTTGAGATATTTAGAGCCTTGATAGGACTTATTTAAATCTTGTAATATCGTTCTTATCAGACCAGTAATTGACATTGAGGGAGGGTCTTAGAGGTATATTAATGTTGTTTTAAGCTGGCAATAATGCTTTTTTTGTTTATGTTACTTTCTGTTTCCAGACACTTTTTTTAGCATCTGTGTGTTTTACTGCATGCACGATTGAGTTGTGTGCTTTTATATAGTTAAATGAACTATGTAGAAACACACTTATTATAGAACTTGATTTACTGCTCCTGATTATGGTTCCACAACAATTTTGGGAGGAATATCTCTTCTATTACTGATGTCCTCACTAAACAAAAGGGACTTTTTTCACTATTAAAGTACTTGCATTTAGGAACAGCCATAAGCAATTCTGAAAGCTTATACTTATTAAAGAACTGGCCAAGTGTCAGTAGGACTCGTGCCTGACTTATTAATTAAAGAACTGGCCAAGTGTCAGTAGGACTCGTGCCTGGGTGACCCATACACAATTTTGTATATACATAGTTCATCCATACTGGGAATCAAGAATCTCAATTATTTTTGCCTTTTATCAACATCGATACAGGGAGGATATTGGTCTCAAGAACTCCAGGACTGTATCAAACTAGCCAGTACATACAAAAAGAAGCAAGCAGAAGACTACAGTCTACATGGGAGAGAGACAAAAGGAATATATATATATATATATATATATATATATATATATATATATATATATAGAGAGAGAGAGAGAGAGAGAGAAGATTTAATAAAGCATTTTTTTTACTCGCTAAAATACGACTACAGCTTACATTTCATGTTAGATGCAGTAATATTGGTCTAATAGGCTTTCGATGGATGAATGTTCAAATGGCAAAAGTGATTTTTGATGTGATATAATAACAAGTTAACAAGTTTCTGATTTTTTTCCATTAGTAGTATCGAGAAACCTTGTTTCTTGCCGAATTGCATGATTCTAGATCAATTGGAGGTACCTAATAAGTTTTGATGCGTGATTTTTTGAGTAGGCGACATCTTCTGATTGCATTGACTTAGAAGCTTTCAATTTTTAAGTTGTCAAGAGGCCATAGACATCAGTATGTGACATAAATTTGACTTTGATACGCCAAATTGTTGCAGAGGAAAAGAGTCTTAATGACAAACTGATAGATAGTTGGATAAAAAAATGACTAAAAATATTTTTTCCTGTGATGTAATTACAAATTAGCAAATTTCGGAGTTTTTTCCTGTACTAGTGGTGTTAAACCCTGCTCCTTCTCGAAGTTCATGATTCTAGGTCAATGGGAGGTATCCTAGAAATTTTTATGAGGTAGTTTTCGAGTATCAAAATAGGTGAAATAAATGGCCATCTTTTATTACTGAGATGACTTTGACGCTTAAAATTGTACACCACCAAGGGTTGGTAGACCTTAATATATGACATAAATGTGAAGTTGATATGTGTACTTATTCCTGAGAAAAATTGTCCTGACAGTGGCACAGAAAGATAGACTGACACGCAAAAAAGTGATTCTATAAAGGTCAAATCAGACTGGCCCTCACATCACATCCAGTCAAAACATCCTACCATGCATTTCAAATGGTGGCATCCTCCGTTGCAGTCCTGTCACATCACATCGCATCATGGCACCATCAAAGTTTCTAGGGAAGGAAGTTTTGACAGCTTAGGTTATCTGTCCATAGCTGATCATGTGAACCCCAAGTTCGTTTCCTCCCAATAAACAACCTTTGTGCACCTTCATACTTCATTTTGTCATGGTTTTCATGATTGATATAAGTTGTTTGTTATTTTTGTTATAAATTGTTTCATTTTGTAATTTTGTTTTGTCTAAATTTATAATTTAATAATAAATGACAAAAGATCAACTGAAGCAGTGAGGCAGCTGTCTGAATTGAATGACATGTGTGTACTAATTTACTTGCCCTGTACTACATTCATGAAGTGGATTTTTATACATATCTGTATCATATTTAATATTTTACAATGAAATGGATTATACTATGGCTACAACTTGAAATGATTAGTAAGTGAAATTTACTTGTATGTTATCAAGTAATTGTAATGTTTAGTAAAGAAATTGACTAAAATCTTCTGACACTGCAACAATGTGAAAATGTTTCTTTAAGTATACATGAAGTTCAGTGTTAGAGGTGTTTGTTTAAATATATGTTTGTTGCAGCTTAATTATTGTTTTGTTTATTGTTAAATTACTCTCTGGGTTATGTGTGAAACAGTTTTGCAACCATTGTTGGGCAATGCTTATGTGGTTTCACTAGCTAAGTACAAATAAGGCACTTGAACTACTACACGCCAAATATAAGATGTAAAGAAAATCTTCAGCATCTGAAATCGTTCCATCCGAACATAAATTTCACAATGGACGTGGATAAAGATTGTACTTTTCCTTTTCTTCATGTTTTGGTACAAAGGAAAACAGATTGAACCTTGGGACACAGCATCTACCACAAGCCAATCCATACAGATCTACACTCCTGGAAATGGAAAAAAGAACACATTGACACCGGTGTGTCAGACCCACCATACTTGCTCCGGACACTGCGAGAGGGCTGTACAAGCAATGATCACACGCACGGCACAGCGGACACACCAGGAACCGCGGTGTTGGCCGTCGAATGGCGCTAGCTGCGCAGCATTTGTGCACCGCCGCCGTCAGTGTCAGCCAGTTTGCCGTGGCATACGGAGCTCCATCGCAGTCTTTAACACTGGTAGCATGCCGCGACAGCGTGGACGTGAACCGTATGTGCAGTTGACGGACTTTGAGCGAGGGCGTATAGTGGGCATGCGGGAGGCCGGGTGGACGTACCGCCGAATTGCTCAACACGTGGGGCGTGAGGTCTCCACAGTACATCGATGTTGTCGCCAGTGGTCGGCGGAAGGTGCACGTGCTCGTCGACCTGGGACCGGACCGCAGCGACGCACGGATGCACGCCAAGACCGTAGGATCCTACGCAGTGCCGTAGGGGACCGCACCGCCACTTCCCAGCAAATTAGGGACACTGTTGCTCCTGGGGTATCGGCGAGGACCATTCGCAACCGTCTCCATGAAGCTGGGCTACGGTCCCGCACACCGTTAGGGCGTCTTCCGCTCACGCCCCAACATCGTGCAGCCCGCCTCCAGTGATGTCGCGACAGGCGTGAATGGAGGGACGAATGGAGACGTGTCGTCTTCAGCGATGAGAGTCGCTTCTGCCTTGGTGCCAATGATGGTCGTATGCGTGTTTGGCGCCGTGCAGGTGAGCGCCACAATCAGGACTGCATACGACCGAGGCACACAGGGCCAACACCTGGCATCATGGTGTGGGGAGCGATCTCCTACACTGGCCGTACACCACTGGTGATCGTCGAGGGGACACTGAATAGTGCACGGTACATCCAAACCGTCATCGAACCCATCGTTCTACCATTCCTAGACCGGCAAGGGAACTTGCTGTTCCAACAGGACAATGCACGTCCGCATGTATCCCGTGCCACCCAACGTGCTCTAGAAGGTGTAAGTCAACTACCCTGGCCAGCAAGATCTCCGGATCTGTCCCCCATTGAGCATGTTTGGGACTGGATGAAGCGTCGTCTCACACGGTCTGCACATCCAGCACGAACGCTGGTCCAACTGAGGCGCCAGGTGGAAATGGCATGGCAAGCCGTTCCACAGGACTACATCCAGCATCTCTACGATCGTCTCCATGGGAGAATAGCAGCCTGCATTGCTGCGAAAGGTGGATATACACTGTACTAGTGCCGACATTGTGCATGCACTGTTGCCTGTGTCTATGTGCCTGTGGTTCTGTCAGTGTGATCATGTGATGTATCTGACCCCAGGAATGTGTCAATAAAGTTTCCCCTTCCTGGGACAATGAATTCACGGTGTTCTTATTTCAATTTCCAGGAGTGTATATCTGCAGGCCACAAGCTGCCATCATCTTGCACAATGCAATAGTGCCTTATGTACAGTAGTTCATAGAGCACATGTGGTATCTGATTGTGAAAGCCTGTTGAGTGAAATACAACATCTGAAGATAGTGTTCCCACAAAACCAGTTATTCTCAGAGACAGATACGTAATGCATTCAGGCCCAGGCGAGTTCAATCTATGGAGCAGAATGAAGATACAAAGACACCCACCACTTTGGCCTTTTTGCCGTATTTTGGTAGCATGTCGTCAAGAATAGGAAGAGTCCTCGGAAAATATGGAATTAAGTGTGTTTTTAAACCATCTGCAAAACTGAGAAACCTGGTGGGTTCTGCTAAGGATGATCTTGGCCTGAGGAAATATGGTGTGTACAAGATACCTTGTCAGTGGGTGGCAGCGTATATAGGCCAGACAAGCCGCACAGTAAAAGAACGCTGCAATGAACATCAGCATAACACACGCTTTCGTCATCTGGAAAATGCGGCAATTGCGGAACACTGTCTGAATACAGGACATCAGATGATTTATGAGGACGGAAGTTTTATTCCCAGCATCATCTTTCTGGGATTGCGTCATTAAGGAAGCAATACATATCCATACAATCGATAATCTCATCAACAATAATGTGGGATTTCAACTTGTCATAGCCTGGAACCCTGCATTGGCTGCTATTTAATCACTACGCGAAAATCAAGACTCTTCGATAACAGGCCCGTCATAACATTGGTCTAATATGGCTGTTGGTGAGTAACGCCTGGCCGCACTGTTGGCAAACGCAGCGTGCAGCGCACGCGCAGGAGAGCCCTCTGCGAATTTCGGCAAAGGGAGTTTGAATTAGGCGCCATCTATCTGCAAATCATTGCCCATACGCGATTTCCGCATCTGCGCATTCTTCGCTCGCGTGTTCGAGAAACGGGGCGTCGACATGCGGATACTGTCAGTCGTACCTAGCCACCAGCAAGGTTGAACCACCTGAGGATGTCGGACAGTTGCTCTAAGGAAATATTGTTAACTTTACACAATGTGCACAAACCTGTGAAGACTATTTAAAAAATCTATAAATCTTGAAGGGAAAGGTACTGAGGGAGATATGACTATTTGGTCTGTACTGGCAACTAAACTTAACCTTACAAAAACCAGTTTTTCACAGGGTGTGATGGTGGCTCATTACACTATGTTTCTTTTAGTAATTATGGGTGCAGTTTGATGTAAAATACGAGAAAATTGGAGCTCATACTCTCTAAAATATTTATAATATGCAGCTTCCTCTTACTCGAACTCCTTGTAGAGTGTGAAATTCTCCTGCTGTAGCACATAATGACATTTTGTGGATCTACATTCTTTTCTGCGTTGTTTCTCACCTCAGTCTTCCTCCCCTAATACAAAAGCTATCCCAGCAACAAGCAAACCATTTGAGTCCGATAAATGTCGTTTTCGTACAAATGTGGATTCCAGCATACAGATATATATGCTACCAGTTGTATTATTCCTTTTTGCGTGTAAAAGCAGTTGAGAATCATCTTGCAAAAACTGCAATTCCAGCGAAAATACACTTGAGTTTAGCTATGCGAGTTGAGATCGTGTGGCTTGAACTGTCTGAACGTGATATGTCGTGACAGGCAGTGTGAATACATCCCAAGGCCCCACAGTCCCATAAGTGGTCTACAGTGAACAACTGACAATTTGAAAGGTGTCTTGAAGCCACTATGGTCATAAATTTACATGCCTTTGGTTATAACACATCATCCTTTGAGTTATGTCACAAACACAATATCACATTTACATATGTAACTACAAGATAGCGGTATAATTTATGAACAAACAAAAACCAGTGACTGATTACAAATGTTTTTATGTACAATAACAAAGTTGTCACAAATGTTTGTTCACAACTAAATGCAGCTTATTACAGTAGCAGAAGTGCAAATTATAGTATAAACTGTGTAGCACTCCAAATTTTTTAACTGAAATGGATTTGTTTTTGAGCCTCATGTCCACCAGTACTGTAAAAATAGCAGCTACTGTTAAAAAAGAATCTACAGTCAGTGACGTATCTCTTCTGAAAATGTATGTGCTGTGGCTGGAGGTCCATAGCATAAAACATCTAAACATATACACATATCAGCGAAATGTAATATTAGTTCCATTACCGAATTTATTCATACAGTTAAGCACTGCACAACTCTTTTTCCATTTTCCTTCACACACAACGTATGCGTAGTCAGTACAGCTATAACTAACAAACTAACAAACGCAGTAAACAAGCACAAATAAATATGTAGTGTTTGATCTGTATCCTTATAAGCCAGAAAACACTTCACCCTACCAGACTCTTACCACTACAATAGCGTACAGCCGATGGTTCAAAATGATCCACGTCTGCAATGACCTCAGGGAGTCTAGTTATTTTTACAAGGTCTTTCATAATACTTTGGTTAAAAATTCCACACTTTATTGCCTCTGTTATACACTGAACAAATACCTTGAAACACACAACTCAGGTGACAGGCAGAAGGTGCCTAACGAAGATTTTGCACATTACAAACATATTTGTATTTTCTACAATTGATATATTGGACAGAGTTGATCCTGACCATCGGTACCGTCACAAGTTCTTCAAGGATAGATACAAATGAGATGTTGTAGAAATATCGGTGCTAAAAATAACTAACGAGACATTTTAATCAATGTTTCGTGTTTGACAGCAGTTTCACAGCTATTCATTTAAAAAAACATACATCTTCTTTTAGTATATCATATTAAACTTACTGAGAATTTGCTCCACATAGTGTGATTGGTTTACTTGCAAATAACCTTCTGGGTGGTTCCTAGTAATATGGACACATAAACAGTTTGTAGCTTCAGTAAGAGCTTTCAGCTTAAATTTTTTTCGTAAACTGTTTTTGAAAACCTTTTACTCTCATCAGTTGTAACTGAAAATTAGCATCTCATCCACCTAATCAGTAACTATTAAAATGTCTGTACCTTGATTTTCATAACACACAGGACGGTCAGCTGTTGATCTTTTGAAGTTTAGATTCAACAGTATACTGTCTAATTTCAGCTTAAAACAGTGTCCATCTTGCTTTAATCCATATACTGCCTTTTTTAGTCTTTTAATTCCAATACCATTCACTGTCTTTGTAACAGGGACTACTTGTGGAACTCTTATCTAAATCTCTTCATGTAAGTCACCACTTAAGAGAATTGTGACAGCATTCAGATGACCAAAGGCAAGATCATCTTTAGCAGCCATACCAGATAAATGTCTTAATGAGTTCTACCTTATAACTGGTAAATATGTTTCATCATCATCCAGGCCTTGCTTCTGAACACAGCCATTTATTAGTAGCCATGATTTATATTGTGCAATGTGGCCTTTCAAATCTTTCTTCATTTTAAACACCCTTTTCTCATTTATTGGCTACTTATCTGAAGAAAAAACAGCAGATTTCAAAGTGTGGTTCTCTTTGTGAGATTGTAACTGTTCTTGTATTGCAGGGGTAGTCAACCTTATTTACCTATGTACGCTGCTGTGTCTCTATTGGTAATAAAACTTTTTAATTGCCCACTGATTCCACAATTATTCAATTTGTAAAACAGACTTACAGCAAATTAAAGCATATAAGAAAATTACTTATCAAAAACTCAAAGTAAAATTTTATGAAAATCTAATGAAAATCTTTTCGAAACACTTACCTGTTAATACCCATCCAGAAAGCTGGAACACCCAATAGCAGGCGGTAGTAGCAGGTTGACTACCACTGTTGTACTGCTTTCAGCCAGTTTCCAGCATTGTCTGACATTATTGCTTCTCCCATTAACAAAGGATTGGTGTGAGTTGATTGTTTGGACTTCATAAGCTACAAAGTCAAGCTGATTCTTTGGATTCAGAATTCTGGATGCCTTTCTTGTTGACTCAAGTTGCTTTGTCTGCTCATTATCATTATTTGCACTGTCTCGACTTGATTCCTCATTGCAGATAGTATTCCTCAAACTACAACTTGATGTAATAGTCTCAGATTCCATTTCAGTTTATTCTAGTTCAGCCATTATTTCGTTTTGCTTATTTTCTTTCCGAGGGACAAATAATCGATTTGGCTTCTCTGATGCAGTTCCATCTTTTAGAAGTACGTTTGTCAAAGATAAGGTCCATCGTTTTTATGATTCTCTGCCAGTTAGATTCAAAAAGCGTTATACTTTTTATTCTCCACAGTATCCTCTCAAGATTCGTTAAATACTTTCATTGTCTTAATTTCGTTGATAGTCTTGGAATGTGAACATAGTCTTTGCTTCCAATTATTTTGAGAAGTCAGAGATCTGGTTTCTCATTTGTCCCAGCTTCTTCTGGAGTCTTGGTTGTTGGTCTCTTAGTCGGAGATCTGTTAATTAAGTAGACTGCAATGGAGACTGCTTTTGACCAAAACTTGCTTGGCAAATATACTTCAAATACCAGAGGTCCTGCTTTTTTTACTGTAGTATGTTTATAATGCTCACTTTCTCCAATTTGTTCTGGTTTGATGCTGTAGCCTGATGATAGATCCATTCTTGTCTGAAAAGATTATCAGACTATCGTTTGCATATTCTTTGCCATTATCTGTACATAGAGTGCAAATCCTTTTTTCAGTCTGTTTCTCAATCAGATTTTTAAAGTCTCGAACCAGCTGCTGTACTTGATATTTGTTTCTGAGGGTGTATACAAATACATTTCTGGAGTAGTCATCACTTGAGGTAAAGCAGTATCTGGATCATCCAATGGACCTAATTTGCATCAGCCTACACAATCCTGGCTCTTGAGCTACATGTTGAAAAAAAGCCTTGTTTGTTTGCTCTCTAAGCAAATTGCACATCGGATATTAACTGCTCCATCAAATGTATTCCTCCAGCCAGGCCTCTGCAGAGCACATACATCGTATTTAATTTAACAAATATGCACTATTTGACTGTAATACTGATTTTTGCTAGCAAAATTCGGTCAAATGGTTGGTATAGTCGATCATACCATTTGCTATTGATGTACTGGCAACCACAATTTTATATACATCGTGAATGCAACAGCCTTATCTGTTAAGTAAAATCTAGTGACCTTGTTCTACTATTCTACTAACAGATTGTAGATTTGTGCTTAGCTGAATCACATGCAAGATATCCTCTATGTCAGTTCTGCCTTTCTTGTTTCCTCAAAATAATCTCCAAATGAAGAGCCTACGGCTTCTACAAGATTTATTTGCTGTTACAACTTGTGAGATATGGATATTTGTCATGGTTATGTGTACACATACCATTTTGTCAGAGCATCTTTACTTAAAGCTGCGTTCAAAAAGAACGTGCGATAGCTCATTATCTTGGCTGAAGTTTTTCCATCTTTGTTGTTCTTGCTGCGCCAGTTTTTTGCCAGATGCCTGTACTTGTCGCAGTTATAGCCCCTGGTATCATTTCTGAACTTAATACTGGTAAAATCATCTTTTTCTTGTTATTTCGCAGAGCAGTATCACTTATCTGTAGGTTATTACAGGCGTCGTCGTTTATTTCTTGCAGTATTTTTTTCATGGTGTCTCATGTGATTGGCAAGGTCGAATTTTCTAAACTGATAAACATAGGTTTATATTCGTCTAATAACCCTGCAAGTGGAATGCACTCAATCCAATCTTCTTTAACTTCAAAGATCAAGCCATTTTACTTTTGTAATGTGGACATTTATCTTTGCTACATTTTCTTCCCCTGTCGAACGAACCTTGAGTCTGGTTGGCAGCAGTGTCTTCAGTCTTTAGTAAGAAGAGGCCAAAATCTTCTTAGACTTGCTTTTAGCTTGTCCCACACTTCTTTAGCTGTAGAGGCATCTTGTACACGAACTTTATTTATGTCTCTTATTCTGTCACTGATGCAATTCCACAATTTTTCATGTACTAGATACTTTGGCATAGCAAACTTCCACGTACTATACTTGTCTCTTTGCCATCAGTTTCTCAATCAAAGGCAGCGAATTGGTGTTTACAGGAACCATAGTATTAGCTATTTCGTGGTTCCAGATAGCTGTGCACTGCTGCTAATTTCTGCTAGCCTATGGCCTCGTCCAGATTGATTTTAGGGCAGTATCTGATTGTAATTGTAATATTTATTTCACATATTATAAAGTTAAACAATGTTAACGAACTCTTGCACAATACAATCCATGGAATAAAGAAAAGAGCATCCATAGAAACGCAAAAGATATTAACACAAGTGAGGCAGTGATTTTAAATATTCACAATTTGGTGCGTTTGTATGTAGGCTGTTAATTCTTGCTAGCAAACAAATGCCGGTGTTTTGAAATGTTGTTCCGCTTCTCAGTGCCTTACCACACAAAACTGGTCAAGAACTTACATTGTGAAGTTTGCTTTGGCAATTAATAATCTTTATTGTTATTGTTTCCTCACTTTCAATACTATAGTGTGACTTTTTGTATCATAAATGGTATCTCATTATATCTCTGTACCACACTTTTACCGTTTGGCACTCGGCTAACAAGGGGAGGCCGCCAATTGTGAAATTCAGATTCGATTCATACTGTGTATAATAAAAGCTCATGGCCAGAGGTGTAATGTGGCAAAGCATCAAGATGCACTTCTCAGCCATTGTCGAGAAAATCGACAGTTAAAAGAAACCGTTGCGGTGAAATACTCTCGACGATTAATAATTTTCTACAGCGTCGTGGCGCAGCGATAAGCGCTCGGGTTCGTAATCCGAAGGTCGCCGGATCGAATCTCGCGCCATGCAATTTCTTTTTATTATTAGTTTTTTGTAATTCAAATATATATATATATATATATATATATATCGCTAGGGACCGCATCTACCTTCTTTCGAAGTTAGCAGGCAACTACGCTGTTATGCGGCGGCTCGTTTCGGCCCATTCAACATCTGTCATTCAAGTGTAACGAGCGAGTAATGGAGTTTATATTTCATACCTGCCACAGCAAATTTGTGTTCGTGGGGTCTCTATTCTAATTCGAACGTTTGACTTACGCTATACGTATTCGTTTCGGAATATCGTTTCTACGTCTTCCGTTAACTATACGTGGTTAACATTATGAAGAGAATTAATAACATTTGTGAAATACAACTTTGTTTGCGAAAAACATAATGATGTTCGAAGTCGCCAGTTTTTCCACGACAAACGACTTTCATCAACTTATTATATGCATAATTGTTGCAACTCATTGCCAGGAATTATATATATATATATATATATATATATATATATATATATATATGTTTGAATTATAAAAAACAAATACTAAACAAAAAAAGTTGCATAGCGCGAGATTCGATGCGGCGGCCTTCGGATTACGAACCCGAGCGCTTACCGCTGCGCCACGACACTGTAGAGAATTAATAATTGTAGAGGGTATTTTACCGCAATGGTTTCTTTTAACTGTCGATTTTCTCGACAATGGCTGAGAAGTGCATCTTGGTGCTTTGCCACATTATACCTCTGGCCATGAGCTTTTATTATGCGCAGTATGAATCGAATCTGAATTTCATAATTGGCGGCCTCCCCTTGTAAGTGAACTGACATGAAGGACAGTGTGAATACACCCTGATGCGACAGACGCAAGCCCTGTCATGATGTGACATTCATTGTGTATGGCCTTTGTGCATCCATAGATAAAATGAGTGCCCAGTTTTACATAATTTTACGTTCGTATTTCGATGAATAAGACTACAATACATACTTGCTGCTCACAACGTTTTTGTCGTAAATATATGGCTGAGTGCATAAGTTGCTGGCATCACGATTTTGGCATTAGGGTATCTCCATAGAGTGTAACCTCTTTGTAAAAAGCAAACAGATGGAATACCCCTATGAGTTTAACTTTCATGGAGTAGCTACACATCTGCCATGTGTCATGTCTCATGGAAATTGCCTTTGACTAACTGCAAATAATTCATGCTAGTTTTATTTTTTCTCAGGAAACAGTAAACAGCGGCGATCTCTGTGTACACAGGCAGCTACAAGCAAAATCTTAGTCGAAATGTGGATACATTTTTCGATGAGGATAAAATTGCAAAAATTCTCGAAACATGTTAGTCTGTCCATGATAACATCTTGTTGCTCATAAACAAAACGAAAATCAATGCAGTTTGAGGAGGTACCATCCATAGATTATGGAGTAAACTTCGAATTTCGTTGTGGTTAATTAAGAGAAATGGTGACTGGTACAGAAGTTTTATATTATTGTCTGTATCTTAAGCTGTCACAGCCTCTAACACCAATGGGCTATGGATGAATATACATTATTTGTATTAATTACTTGTAATATATATATATATATATATATATATATATATATATATATATATATCCCAGCATCCTAAATTTAATATTGCTATACATATGTACAACTTAGAGGGTATACAGCCCTTCTTCAATATATAAAGAGCCTCAAGTCTTTGTGTGGTTAAAGGCCCTTGTGTTTACCCATGTTTGCATGTGCCAATCTGTTTGCTCCCAAGTAGAGGATTTTGGTAATTACGTATGGTCCAGTGTGTAGTAATTGCTACTTACAGTTCAGTTTTCAAATTTTTGCGGATTTGGGGTTGCGTTCTAAGTAACACCTTTTGTCCTATGTAAAACTGTGTTGTACATTTCAGCTTTCTGTCAGAAATTCCTTTCCTACATTTAGCACAGGTTCCAAGGTTGGTTACTGCTTGTTGAATTTTATCACCTAGTGATAGTTCCGGTATCAGTACCTTGGGTAAAGGTTTTCCCATTTGTCTACATTTTTGTAATTGAACATCAGCTCATTTCGTGTAAATCCAGTTGATGTATGGGGAAGGTTGTTAACAACTTGTAAGAAAGGAGTGACATATTCAGTTCACTTTGTACGTTTATGAGGTATATAGATCCTCACAAACCTGCTGAATTCCTTAATCACCCTTTCTATAGGGCACGCTTTGGGATGAAATTTGAATACTAAAATGTGTTTGATTGGGTTGGAATCTACAAACTCTTTCATTTACATCCCACAAAATTAGAGGCATTATTTGTTAACATGACTTCTGGTTTTCCTACTCTTGCAAAATATCCTCTTTCATTTGCCTTATAATTGAACTGGTTCTAATTTCCTGTATAGCATACAGTTTTATGTATTTAGTGAAAATATCATACAGGCCTACTATACATTTTACTCCCTCTTTACCTCTGGGATAGAGTCCAACCACATCTAATGATACCTTTTCTAGAGGTTTCTTAGCCACAATTGGATGTAGTTCTATCTGTTTGGAGATGTTAGAATGTTTTGCTTTCTGGCAAACAATAAACTTTCTTACCACCCGTAGTAGTCTTCGTCTGAGGTTGGGGAAATAACAATATTTAGCTATTTTAGCAATGCATCTTGCAGTGCCATAACGGCCCCAAGTATTGTGTGTGTATAAGATAAAATCATCCACACGTTCCTCTAGCAAACACATGTGCCATTCTTCTAGTTTTAGAGGGTTCCTGCGGAACAGAAGACATTTGTGAATAGCAAAAAACCTTTTTAATTTATCATCGCCATTATGTGTTAGTTTTGCTCTTACCTTCCTCCAGCGTGTGTCTTCGTGCTGTAATTGGTCCATATGTTTACACATGTGGCCATAGTATGCTCGGAGTGTTTTGTCCTCCATCAACATAGCTCTTATATCACCTTTCTATTACAATTTCCTTTTATGTATACTATTTTAAAGTCGAATTCTTGAAGATATGCACACCATCTGGCTATCTATCAGTGTAGCAACTTATAGGAAAAACGACAGGGACTGATGGTCACAGTACACTTTTGTGTGTTTACCCCACAGGAAATATTCAAACTTTTTAAAGGACCAAATTACAGCCAAACCCTCTAACTCCATGACTGAATATGAACGTCCAGCTATGGATAAGGTGCGACTTTTTTTTTGTCATCAGTCTACTGACTAGTTTGATGTGGCCCGCCACGAGTTCCTTTCCTGTGCTAACCTCTTCATCTCATAGTAGCACTTGCAACCTACGTTCTCAATTATTTGCTTGATGTATTCCAATCTCTGTCTTCCTCTGCAGTTTTTGCCCTCTACAGCTCCCTCTAGTACCATGGAAGTCATTCCCTCATGTCTTAGCAGATGTCCTACCATCCTGTCCCTTCTCCTTATCAGTTTTTCCACATATTCCTTTCCTCCCCGATTCTGTGTAGAACCTCCTCATTCCTTACCTTATCAGTCCACCTAATTGTCAACATTCGTCTATAGCACCACATCTCAAATGCTTCAATTCTTTTCTCTTCCGGTTTTCCCACAGTCCATGTTTCACTACCATACAATGCTGTACTCCAGACGTACATCCTCAGAAATTACTTCCTCAAATTAAGGCCGGTATTTGATATTAGTAGACTTCTCTTGCCCAGAAATGCCTTTTTTGCCATAGCGAGTCTGCTTTTGATGTCCTCCTTGCTCCGTCCGTCATTGGTTATTTTACTGCCTTGGTAGCAGAATTCCTTAACTTCATTGACTTCGTGACCATCAATCCTGATGTTAAGTTTCTTGCTGTTCTCATTTCTACTACTTCTCATTACCTTCGTCTTTCTCCGATTTACTCTCAAACCATACTGTGTACTCATTAGACTGTTCATTTCGTTCAGCAGATCATTTAATTCTTCTTCACTTTCACTCAGGATAGCAATGTCATCAGCGAATCGTATCATTGATATCCTTTCACCTTGTATTTTAATTCCACTCCTGAACCTTCCTTATATTTCCATCATTGCTTCCTCGATGTACAGATTGAAGAGTAGGGGGAAAGGCTACAGCCTTGTCTTACACCCTTCTTAATATGAGCACTTCGTTCCTGATCGTCCACTCTTATTATTCCCTCTTGGTTGTTGTACATATTGTATATGACCCGTCTCTCCCTATAGCTTACCCCTACTTTTTTCAGAATCTCGAACAGTTTGCACCATTTTATATTGTCGAACGCTTTTTCCAGGTCGACAAATCCTACGAAAGTGTCTTGATTTTTCTTTAGCCTTGCTTCCATTATTAGCCGTAACGTCAGAATTGCCTCTCTCGTCCCTTTACTTTTCCTAAAGCCAAACTGATCGTCACCTAGCGCATTCTCAATTTTCTTTTCCATTCTTCTGTATATTATTCTTGTAAGCAGCTTCGATGCATGAGGTGTTAAGCTGATTGTGCGATAATTCTCGCACTTGTCAGCTCTTGCCGTCTTCGGAATTGTGTGGATGATGCTTTTCTGAAAGTCAGATGGTATGTCGCCAGACTCATATATTCTACACACCAACATGAATAGTCGTTTTGTTGCCACTTCCCCAAATGATTTTAGAAATTTTGATGGAATCTTATCTATCCCTTCTGCCTTATTTGACCGTAAGTCCTCCAAAGCTCTTTTAAATTCCGATTCTAATACTGGGTCCCCTATCTCTTCTAAATCGACTCCTGTTTCTTCTTCTATCACATCAGACAAATCTTCACCCTCATAGAGGCTTTCAATGTATTCTTTCCACCTATCTGCTCTCTCCTCTGCATTTAACAGTGGAATTCCCGTTGCACTCTTAATGTTACCACCGTTGCTTTTAATATCACCAAAGGTTGTTTTGACTTTCCTGTATGCTGAGTCTGTCCTTCCGACAATCATATCTTTTTCGATGTCTTCACATTTTTCCTGCAGCCATTTCTTCTTAGCTTCCCTGCACTTCCTATTTATTTCATTCCTCAGCGACTTGTACTTCTGTATTCCTGATTTTCCCGGAACATGTTTGTACTTCCTTCTTTCATCAATCAACTGAAGTATTTCAACTGTTACCCATGGTTTCTTCGCAGCTACCTTCTTTGTACCTATGTTTTCCTTCCCAACTTCTGTGATGGCCCTTTTTAGAGATGTCCATTCCTCTTCAACTTTACTGCCTACTGCGCTATTCCTGATTGCTGTATCTATAGCGTTAGAGAACTTCAAACGTATCTCGTCATTCCTTAGTACTTCCGTATCCCACTTCTTTGCGTATTGATTCTTCCTGACTAATGTCTTGAACTTCAGCCTGCTCTTCATCACTACTATATTGTGATCTCAGTCTATATCTGCTCCTGGGTACGCCTTACAATCCAGTATCTGATTTCGGAATTTCTGTCTGACCATGATTAATCTAATTGAAATCTTCCCGTATCTCCCGGCCTTTTCCATGTATACCTCCTCCTCTTGTGATTCTTGAACAGGTTATTCGCTATTACTAGCTGAAACTTGTTACATAGCTCAATTAGTCTTTCTCCTCTTTCATTCCTTGTACCAAGCCCATATTCTCCTGTAACCTTTTCTTCTACTCCTTCCCCTACAACTGCATTCCAGTCGCCCATGACTATTAAATTTTCGTCCCCCTTTACATACTGCATTACCCTTTCAATATCCTCATACACTTTCTCTATCTGTTCATCTTCAGCTTGCGACATCGGCATGTATACCTGAACTATCGTTGTCGGTGTTGGTCTGCTGTCGATTCTGATTAGAACAACCCGGTCACTGAACTGTTCACAGTAACACACCCTCTGCCCTACCTTCCTATTCATAACGAATCCTACACCTGTTATACCATTTTCTGTTGCTGTTAATATTACCCGATACTCATCTGACCAAAAATCCTTGTCTTCCTTCCACTTAACTTCACTGACCCCTACTATATCTAGATTCAGCCTTTGCATTTCCCTTTTCAGATTTTCTAGTTTCCCTACCACGTTCAAGCTTCTGACATTCCACGCCCCGACTCGTAGAACATTATCCTTTCGTTGTATTCAATATTTTTCTCATGGTAACCTCCCGCTTGGCAGTCCCCTCCCGGAGATCCGAATGGGGGACTATTCCGGAATCTTTTGCCAATGGAGAGATCATCATGACACTTCTTCAATTACAGGCCACATGTCCTGTGGATACACGTTACGTGTCTTTAATGCAGTGGTTTCCATTGCCTTCTGCATACTCATGTCGTTGATCATTGCTGATTCTTCCGCCTTTAGGGGCAATTTCCCACCCCTAGGACAAGAGAGTGCCCTGAACCTCTATCCACTCCTCCGCCCTCTTTGACAAGGCCGTTGGCAGAATTAGGCTGACTTCTTATGCCGGAAGTCTTCGGCCGCCAATGCTGATTATTTATCAAAATTTAGGCAGTGGCGGGGATGAGATTTCCTTCTTCTACCATTTGAAAAAGGCATGCACCCATACCATGAGAAGAGTCGTCGGTGCATAAACAAAAATCTTTCTTCATGTCTGGTTGACATAAAATGTTAGCATTTAATAAGGCTGGTTTAATGTTTTCAAAATCGATCTGACATTGCTTGTCCCACCCCCAAGATCTGTTTTTCTGGAGAAGATTGAGTAAAGCATCAATGTTCATAAGTTGGTTGGTGATGAATTTCCTGAAAAATGGCACTAGGCCTAAGTATACCTTTAATTGTATTTAATAAGGGCAGTTCCTAATGCCATCAAGTTTTTTAGGATCTGGCAGTATGCCTTCTGAAGAGATTATGTGTCCTAAAAATTTTACTTTTTCTTGTCTGAAATTAGATTTCTTGAGATTTGCTGCTACACCATTTCTGGAAAAACGGCTCAATACTTGTTCAATTAATCTTAAATGTTCTTCCCAAGTGAGTGTAGCGACTAAAAGGTAGTCAGTATATGCTGTTACCTTACTCTTAAGTTCAGCCCCTAGAACTCTGTCAAGTGCAGAGATAAATATACCTGCACTTAAGCTCAATCCAAACGGTAATACTTGAAATTCTAAGCTCCTGCCCCCACATACAAAAGCAGTATACCTTCGATTTTCTTCATGTAGTTTTATTTGCCAATGTGAAGACTGAAAGTCGATTATAGTAAGAAATTTTGCATTCTGAAATTTCATAAGCTATACCTCTAAATTAATGGGACATGTTTGGACTGGTATAAAAATCTTATTAATGTTATGTGCATCAAGGACCAAGTGCACCTTGGCATCTGGCTTACTCACAGCCAAGATAGGACTATAATAAGGGAAAAATGGTGGTTGTATTATGTTCTATTCAAGCATTCTGTTAATCTCTTTTCTTACTGCTTCCCTCTTTGTCCATGGTATGGGGTATGAGGAAGAACAAAAGTTTTGTGAGAATACACTTCCATTTTGTCCACAAAATCCTTAATAATACCTGGTCTTTTTTCAAATAGATGTACATAAGCAAGTATCAGTTCCATAAGTTCTGCTTGCTGTTCTTTAGACAAGCACTTTGATTCACTTACGTTTGTGCTTATAGTGTCGACGTTTATTTCTTTTGCTGACAACTGTTCGTTACTGTATGTGCTGACAGACATAACTATGGGATTTACCAATTGAACTTCAAGGTCGTGAGTAACTTCAGTTTTAAATCTATTACTACTTCCCCTGATCAGATCTATTACAAATAATTGTTTATTTACAGTGAAATGACATTGGCCTTTCCTATATTAATTTGTACTTGTTATGTCCTAAATGTATCCGTACCGATTAAGCAATCAACTATTAATTTCTCTACTATCGAAAAATTGTATCATACAGAAAACTGTTCTAATTGCATGGGAATTAAGGCTTGTATCTTGACTCGTTTCGATTTCTGACCAGTGTCAGCTTGTACGCTACAATTTTGAACTGGCAGTGTGGGTATACATCCATGTTTCTTCAATTCTTGAAAGCATCCTTGTGTCATCAAATTAGTCATAGCATGTGTGTCAAGCATAAGGGGTACATCAACATCAGATACTTTGGCTTTAATAATAGCTTCTACCTTGCTCTCTGCCAAGTTTTTCTGCATAACCTCATTACCTTGATACAGATCATCTCTCATATCATTACCATGATCATCTCTGATAAAGCAAACTTCATGCCCTCATTCCCCTCCAAGGTCACAAAATGGGGGCCTACCATGACCAGTTAAAGTTTTCTGCCGTCACGGTGGCATAGATCTCTAGGTTAGCCGTAACTTCCACTAAGTTGACCCTTGGTGTTTGGTTTCAGCAATTATTGTCCTGAAGGCTCGTGGCTTAAATTCTCTTTGCCTCTGCATGTTATTTGGCTTGTGTATGTTACTTTCCTGGCCGAATTCCGTTGTCTGTGGGTTACTCAATTGTCCATTATTGTTTTGCATTTGCCAAGTGATCGGCTGATTATTGCCGATAGCTTGTGTCTGTACATATTGTACAGGCTGATCATACACAACTCACCCATTGTAATTGTTTTTACTTAATTTTTGCCCATTTCTTTTCTATCCACCTTTGTATTTACAGACTTTCTCCATTGCCATTATGATTACCATTACCATTACCATAGGTCTGTGTGGGGTAAGGTTGCCATCCGTGTGGTGCTACAAATCCGTTGTTTACTTGTTGGACCGTTAATCTCTGTGTCGCTACCGGCATAGTGATTGGCTTCTGTTGCACAGGTCTCTCTTCGTATATTAACTGTATGTAGTCCAGTACAGATAGAAAGTATTCGGTGTCATGTTCTAGGATGGTAATGAGTTTTTCCCTAATGTGGACAGGAAGATGGCTCTTTAATAATGGCCTCTAAAACTGTTAACAATAGTAGCAACGTTTCGCCATGTCCGTAGCCCATAGCAGAACGTCACCCGTCACCCTGTGTGTATCCAACCACAAATCTAATTTTCTGGGCTTCAGTCCAGGTATGAGGTAAAACATTTGGAAATGCTCTGATTAAGACCACAGGGTGTGTTCTTTTCCCTTCAGAAGTAAATACCAGGAATTGTCAATCCCTCATCTACAAGTAATGTTGACAAACACGAAGTGCTGTCAGTGACAGGCGTGTTTATGTTCGCTTGTGGGGTAGCGCATGGCAACTGCGCTTGCCCTACAGGTGCAACTGTTGGACAGTGTTGTTGCATTGTGCAATCCTCTGTGTTTTCCTTCGATGGGCTAACCCCATATCGTGGGTAACCAGTGAATGTATCTAAGTTCTCTAAGAGCATAGGTTAGTTTTCTATCATACATTGTTTTGCAATGTCAGTAGTTTTAGAAACACTGCCTCTCAACCTTTCCTCTGCTTTCTTCAAAACCCGAGTCTATTTTTGCTAGAAGTTTACTTCCCGTCTCTTTTAGGCCTTCTTCTACAGTATCTACAAAAGTTTCGCATTCTGACACTATCTTTTCAGCAAGGGTGCTGCCCTTATCCAGCTTCCTGGCTTCAGCTTTTTCATTTATTTCCTTTACGTCTGCACATAACTTACCTCTCTGTTTTTTGGCAAATTCTGACTCTAAACTTAATTGATCTACTCATCCACTCAACTTGTGTGTTTCTGTAGGTAGGATTTTGCATAGGTCTTGCAACTCACTGACTGCGTTCGTCACATTTTTTACCGACACATCCACTTGGAATTGTGTCTCCTGAATTTGAGAATATGCTTCACTAAGGTTTTATAGCTCACCTGCAAGTTGTTCCTGTTTATAGTCTACGTATGTTACCTTTTCCGTTAATTTATTTATATTGCGGGAAATGTCGGTAATTATTTCTTGCTTTAATTGTTTACCAAGCTCTGTGAACTTAACGGATAATTCGTCTGATAATTCAGTGCATATAGTTTTGCTCACCCACTGAACTGTTGACTAATACCATTTTTGAAATCGTTAAAAGCCTGGTTTTGCTGTGGAAACTTTTGTGTTATTAGTTGCATTAGCTGGGTCAATGTGTGTGTCTCACCAGTATTTGCAATACTTTTGTGAACTGTTTCCTGTGCTTGTGTTCTCGAAGTCGTGAGCAGATAATCAACGGAATTTTCGCTGTTGCGCGCCTCAGTTACACTATTTGAGAAAATGATTCCTGGTAAGACCTGAGAAATTGTCTCATTGACCGTCATAAAATTGGCATCATGTCTAGTTATATTACCAGTGTCATCCTTTTTTAATAATGGGACACCAACATAGTTGTTTTGGTAGCCATTGTCCAGTTCACGAGTTGGTGCATTACCTCCAACTGTTGACAAGCTCGGATTTCCGGCATATTGCATTTTGTAATGAATTTTCAACAATGGCCATTTCCTTTGACTCCATTGTGAACAGTGTTTAACAAAATTATGAAAAGAAAACTTTTAGACATGAAATTTTGTTTGTATCGGTATCTTTCCATTAAAGCAGCTTCATGTGCGTTTTCATTAATGAACCTAATTATTCTTTTATACAGTCCTATCCATACACTCTTACAGAATTTGAAAGAATTACTGTGCATCTTCATGTGGAATTTATACAGATCTTTGTCACTTATAGAGAAATGCACTTTCCGTGAAGGATATTAATTGAAAGGAAAAGAGATTATCTACTGCAAGAAATACAACGCCAAATGCGACCATATAAGCATTCAGTGTAGCAGCTTCCTACCTTAACCAATGAAATCCGTATTCCTGGACCTTCTTGTTTGTACACAGTATTTAATTTTTAATTTGCTCCTTCAAGTTGTTAATAGTTCCAATCTCACGAACATGTAACCAATGTAACAAAGGCCTCTTCAGTTTCTTGAAACGATAAAATGTATCATTTATCTGAAATTCTTTTTTCCCAACAATTGAAAGGTCTGTTCATATTCCACTCGGCGCCGTCCTTTGAATAGTCGCAATTGAATAGTAGCTGGGGGAGTAAAATGTAATGTATGTATTGGAAACTGAATAAAAATTTGCTGCTTAATAAATTAAAAAGAAAATTTCGAAAGAATGATTGAAAAAATTGTAAGATACACCTATCCTGAGTGAACTTTAACTAGCACTAATATAAATAGATCGTCAATATTCAATACATATATTCAGGATATAAATTCATAAATCTACGTACAGCCTTTTCTTGTTACCTCTATTGTGCATGGTGATTGGTTTGACAATACTGGTTCTGGATCACCCCTACTCTGCTCACGCGAGTTAGCTTTGATCCTCTTGACACAGGATTCTCAGCGTGTCGAGGAGAGACAGGTATTGTCGCCGTGAAAATACGAATAACCTCTGCTGTCTTGATAACACTTTTTAATGTACAATTGGAGTACACATTTTTTTAACAATATCAACTCTGCGGAACTCGCAATACGTCCACCCGCTATCATTTATTGAGATGAACAGAATTTTAACAATATTAACTCAGCAGAGCTCGTAATACGTCCGCCCACTATCGTGTATAGAAACAGACAGACGAATCTAAAGCAATTAAAAATTTGTAGAGCACCTCTTTACCGCTTTCGTTTTTGATGAAAAATATTATTTTAAAGGCAAGAAAACATTTTATTAACTTTATAATTAAACCCTGGATACGAAATAAAACATATTTACTGGAAAAAACACAGAAGTTACACACAAGCAAAGAATAAAGATATTGACAGCAGAGTCATGGAGCAGCACATAAACATAGACATCAAGGAATTTTTTTCTTTTCTTTTAACACTTCCTCCAAAAGAAAAAAAACCATGAAATTATTGCTTTACTTTCTGCAACTGACTTGTCCATGACACTGCACCACCTGAGCAAGAATTCCAGTTGTTGAGCGCCTTGTCCAGTTATCACATGCGAAATCTGCATCAGCGTAAATCTTTAACTCTTCTTTGAGTTTACAATACTTTGGCATTCTTCGGACGGTCAACCAGCACCCAGGTATTGTTTTTCTTTAGTGACTGAGGTTCTTCACTGATAGCTTGCATTCATTCTTCCTTCTCATTTGACTGCAATATTTCTGAAAAACTTTTTGGATCTTTGTGTTCAAGTGCATCAACGTTTGTCGTCATACAAAATTCACCACTTTCCGTCCAGGTTGGTTTTCTTCATTGTCTTTTATTCTTCTGTTTCTCTTCATTACAAGATTCAGCAGTTTCTGCTTTTAGAAATTCTGTTAATTCTTTATTTTCATCAGATTCACTCGACTCTTGACTTTCTCTACAATCGAGAATGTCAATTTTTTCTTGAGTTTGACTTCCTCCAGAAGTGTACAGCCAAGGAGATTTACATTGGTCATCTTTAGATGAATTTGGATCATTAAATTCTTCCTGAGGGACTTCAAATTCAACATGATCACTATGTAAATCACAAACATTTTCTGGCTTAAATTTCACATCGTGACTCAACACCACTTTTCTTTTAAATGGAATCCACACTCTGAACCCATCCTTGTCATTAACATATCCAACAAGTCGTCCAAAAACTGCCTTATCATCAAACTTGGAACGGAATTGTTTGTTAATGTGAACATAGCAGCCTGTGCCAAAAATTCTGGGATGATCAAGTCGTCCTACTGGTCGATTAAATCATAGTTCATAAGAGGTTTTATTTTCAACTGAAGATTTTCCAGTACGATTTATTAGGTAGACTGCTGTGTTACATGCCTCTGCCCACAACCCTTTGGGTAATTTACTCGGATTTAGCATTGACCGGGCAGCTTCAACAATGGTCCTATTTTCCCATTCAGCCACACCATTTTGTTCAGGGGTGTAAGGAGGAGGAATCGGAAGCTCTATTCCCCTGTCTGCAAGCAGTTCACTGACATTCTTATTGTTAAATTCTTTGCCATCATCACATCTAAATTGTTTGACAACATGTCCATTAGTTCGTGCTTCATTTAAAAACTGCTTAAGCACAGTACACACTTCACTTTTGTGTCTTAAAAAGAAAACTCGACGAAATTTACTAAAATCGTCTTTGAAACATACATAATAATGCTTACCTCCAAAAGATTTCGTGCCCATTGGTCCATTGACATCCTCATGGATTAATTCACCAGTACTGGTAGAGCGTATTGTTCTTGTTTTGAATGGCAGCCTATGCATCTTTACAACCACACAGCCATCACAAAATTCACTCTTGGCATCTTTCACATTAATGTTTGTTCCTTTTAATATGTTCTTCACATGTTGTTTATTTTGATGACAAAACCCTTCATGGTACACTTGCAATGTTTCAGATGAAGTCATCAAGTTAACACAATTCATTTTTGCATTTCTAACCACACGCATGTTCAACACATAAAGTCCATTTTTCACATAACCTGCCATAACAATATTGCCATTGACTTGTTTTCGAACACAGACATTATTATAACTAAAATTAGTTCTGTAGCCTCTGCAGGAAATGGCTCTCACAGAGAACAGATTAGCACTTGTATCAGGGATGTACAAAACATTGTCCATTCTAGCATTGTACCATTTATTGTTTCGTCGAATTTGGATGTAAACTGTTCCTTGACCGTACGCACACATTTCGACATCTTGTTTTCCCAATGAAATTACTTGAGGAGCATCAAATTCACTATAAAAAAACAAAATACTGTTTGTTAGGAGTGATATGATTTGTAGCGCCGCTGTCGCAATACCATTTATTTGGGTCACTGTGATTACTGGTACACACACCCATAGTGTATGAAGTAAATGCATCATGTTCACTTTCTCGCTTCTTCTCTTTTCTTTTATTGCTGTCACGAGTGTTCTGTGGACACACTGCTGCCCAGTGACTTAATTGTTTGCATATATTACACGGAAACTTCTGTTTTAATTGTGACTTCGTCAACTTTACTTGCTGATTACTTGTTTGCCGTTTTCTTGTTTTAGAAACGACGAAAGCTGCACTTCCTTTAATGTCTTGTTCACGCAGTTCAATAGTACAGAGTTTTTCAATTAATAAATTCAAGCATTACTTTTCTGTCAGTATCGTATCCCAGAGATCCTTAAAATTGTCGTAGTCTTTTCCCAGTGTAGACAAAATTCGACCATTTAAGATTCTTTCAGATAGCGTATTTTCTTCATGTTTTGCTAATTCATCGTTCAGGTCCACAAATAACTTTTGCAGTTTGGCCACATGTGCACTAATGTCTTCCGTTTCATCACGTTTAACACCGAATAATGTCTCAGTCAACATAATCAAACGCTGAGTATTGCTACGTTCAAATCAGGCGCGTAAGTTGTCCCAGATTTCTTTATCATTCTTGCATGTTAAGATGAGTTCTGCAACAGGTTTACTTAGCGCACTTGCTATAAGACTTGCTGCCTTTGCGCCATCCTTGTGCCATTCCACATACGCTTCTTTTTGTGCACTTGTCGCATCTTGCGGCAACTCTACACGTTCACGGGTACCGTTAATAATATCTTCTAGTCCATATGAACGCAGGAATATGCCATTTCCATTTGGTCCAGTCCTCAGGTCCTTCAAGCTTATCAATGCTGACCTTATAATCGCCGCTAGCAGTCATATTTCTTTACAGACATAGGCTTATTTCAAATATTGTCTTAATTAAAGTATGTTGTTTGCCTTTACACATGTACAGGGCCCATAACCTGATGAAAAATATTATTTTAAAGGCAAGAAAACATTTTATTAACTTTATAATTACACCCTGGATACGAAAAAGAAAACCTATTTACTGGTGCCATTCCACATACGCTTCTTTTTGTGCACTTGTCGCATCTTGCGGCAACTCTACACGTTCACGGGTACCGTTAATAATATCTTCTAGTCCATATGAACGCAGGAATATGCCATTTCCATTTGGTCCAGTCCTCAGGTCCTTCAAGCTTATCAATGCTGACCTTATAATCGCCGCTAGCAGTCATGTTTCTTTACAGACATAGGCTTATTTCAAATATTGTCTTAATTAAAGTATGTTGTTTGCCTTTACACATGTACAGGGCCCATAACCTGATGAAAAATATTATTTTAAAGGCAAGAAAACATTTTATTAACTTTATAATTACACCCTGGATACGAAAAAGAAAACCTATTTACTGGTGCCATTCCACATACGCTTCTTTTTGTGCACTTGTCGCATCTTGCGGCAACTCTACACGTTCACGGGTACCGTTAATAATATCTTCTAGTCCATATGAACGCAGGAATATGCCATTTCCATTTGGTCCAGTCCTCAGGTCCTTCAAGCTTATCAATGCTGACCTTATAATCGCCGCTAGCAGTCATGTTCTTTACAGTCATAGGCTTATTTCAAATATTGTCTTAATTAAAGTATGTTGTTTGCCTTTACACGTGTACAGGGCCCATAACCTGATGAAAAATATTATTTTAAAGGCAAGAGAACATTTTATTAACTTTATAATTACACCCTGGATACGAAAAAGAAAACCTATTTACTGGTGCCATTCCACATACGCTTCTTTTTGTGCACTTGTCGCATCTTGCGGCAACTCTACACGTTCACGGGTACTGTTAATAATATCTTCTAGTCCATATGAACGCAGGAATATGCCATTTCCATTTGGTCCAGTCCTCAGGTCCTTCAAGCTTATCAATGCTGACCTTATAATCGCCGCTAGCAGTCATGTTTCTTTACAGTCATAGGCTTATTTCAAATATTGTCTTAATTAAAGTATGTTGTTTGCCTTTACACGTGTACAGGGCCCATAACCTGATGAAAAATATTATTTTAAAGGCAAGAAAACATTTTATTAACTTTATAATTACACCCTGGATACGAAAAAGAAAACCTATTTACTGGAAAAAAACACAGAAGTTACACACAAGCAAAGAATAAAGATATTGACAGCAGAGTCATGGAGCAGCACATAAACATAGACATCAAGGAATTTTTTTCTTTTCTTTTAACAGTTTTTATGTCAGTGTTATCTATGGGAAAAAATTATACATATATATACATATACATATACATATATATATATATATATATATATATATATATATATATATATATATATATATATATATATAAAATGTAATATGAGGAAAAATAAAGGACCGAGGGAGAAAAGAAAAGACAGTAAATAATTATTATATGTTCCATTATGTGTGCTTTCAACTTTTTTTGGACTTGGAACACTATAACTGTTATCATCATAAATGAGTACGCTATGTGTCCAAAGAATGAACTTCTACTAAAAGATTGTAATAATAGTTTTACTACATAAAAAATAGAAATTATCTGTATCTGCCAGTGTCTACAGATTTAATTAAAACCATGAATTGATGACCCTGATCTTAACTCATTAGGCAGCTCTTAATGTGCTGACCACACTGGAAATGGCGTACGAGTTAAGTTGGTTGCTGCAAGGAGCACCATAACTCATGTATTAGCCAGTCTATACAATTTTAACTCGTTGCATTGTCCTGTGTCTTTGTCAGCAAAATTTATTGTTAGCAACTGAGTAAACAGGATTGCAGTAGTTCATATCCAAATGTTTTTGCGAGAGAAACAGAAGAAAGTTATTAGGACACAAACAAGCCGAGTGTGTTTAATAAATACAGCAGGGCCAAAATAATAAATATGGACAGTGGCCCGACTATTCGGGGAGCGAGGAGGTCTCTCCCCAAAGTGGAGTTAGACGATCGAGAATTGCAGGGAGTGGAAGCCCTCCTGAATGTAAGCATGGACATCGAGCAAACGACGAATTGTGCAGCAAAACACACATTAGAGCAGAAGGAACAATTAAAACTGAAGAGACAAGTAGCCACCATTCAACAACACCAACAACAAATAACAAAGGAGGTAAAGAATCCAACAGCACTCAACACAGGTATGTCTGACAATTTTAATTTAAATGAATCATCAAGTTCCCTTGCCCACAAGGGGACTTTGAGAACGACGCAACGTGCTGACCCATTTAGCACAACTTATGCAAGAAAAGAGTCATAAACCAAGGGAGCATCTATCACAAACAAATATACAGCTAATATATGATCAAAACAAGGATAACATATATCACAGTGATACAGTAGGTCCATTTTATGTATTTGTTGCAGGACTTAATAGTAATGTAAGTAAACATCGCGCCATAGTCTGGGGATGATACTAGTTCCCTCAGATTCTGAGTACTAGCAGGAAACCACAGATCTCAAGGTTGTGAGGAAAAACAGAATTCGGATTGGTTTATCAACAGGAGAGGCTGCAAACATGTTTGTGGACGACAACCCACTACATCAGAAACAGATGATAGCATACATACCAATCCACAGAAAACATTGACAAGGAGTTATTAGAAATGTAGATCCTGAGTGTACAGAGCTAGAATTGAAAGACGCTGTTCAGTCTACAATTACGGTTACCCATGTATGCAGAATGATCACAAGAATAAGCAAAGTACCGTAGGAACAACGAACTACATACCCTGGGACACGTTTGCCGTCACATTCGCATCACAGTTCCTATCAGAATATGTGATGATATATCACGTGAAGTGTAATGTTAGACCGTACATACCCCTAGTGAGGCAGGGTTTTAAATGCCTTTGGTATCGCCATCTTAGTAACCAGCGTCAGTCACAGACTCGATGTAATCTGCATGGGGGAACCATGAGACAGCTCAGGGTACACAAGTGAAATAATATGCTGTGTCTACTGTAAAGGGAACCACACATAGAGAGATAAGTCTTGCTCAGTACATCTCAAACAACAAGAGATTAAGAAAGTGTCAAATACATACATAAACCAAATACCTTATACTGCTGTGGCAGGGAACCTTGGTAGAAGTAAATCAGTTTGGGAGAAAGAGCTCCCCCCTGTAAAAAGTATTCGGCACAGATTCACGACAACCGTTCATCACAGTAGGCCAAAACAAATAAGTACTACATCAACTCCAAGTCCTCTTTTTGCAATTACCAATAGCTCCTGTTAAAGAGAATCCTTATGCATCACAACCACATACTGCTGAACCACAACAGGCAATTCTATCAGGAATGGAGGATAAGAATACAGCGATAATCGAACATCTGGTGGCTGGAATGACAAATCTAATAACACAGTTAACCTCATTAAACAAATATAGTTTGGATCAAGCTAATATTTATGTAATATGGCTGCTGCGACAGTATAAAAAAATATGGATCAGAACAAAAATAGATTATACTTACACTCTACTCATAAAAACAGAATAACAGATATTTAAGTTCTCCAGTGGAATGCCGGATCCTTATATGCTAACAGAGAATCGTTCATGCACGACCTTATATTGATGACTACTCTATCGCTGTTATAAGTCAAACCTGGATTAAACCAAACATCTCTATTAGATGTTGAGGATGTCAATTATCAACATCAGATCGAGAGGATGGAAAAGGATGAATAATCATATTGATTATTGTAAAACTCAACTACAAACCAACTACAATGCCACTATCTAACCTTGACTTTCAAGCAATAGCAGTAGAAGTAAATAAGAACAAATAACTATTCGCCATTGCATATGTATGTCATCCACCAGAATGTAGGAATTTCGAGCAACACATACACACAATGTTGCAACATACACCAAACCCCTTCCTAATATGTGGGGACTTGAATGTTCGCCACATAGTATGGGGATGTCATATGAATGATAAGTCAGGTGAGTACATAATGTCTTGCATTATTGGTTATAACATTATCATATTCAGTGATGGATCTGTAACAGTAAACCAAGGACCATGGATGAGACAAAATGCAGTGAGTATGACGTTAGCTTATTCCTGTATGAACCAAATCACAGCATGGTCGGTTCTGGAGGATATCATGGGATCAAATCATTTCCCTGTAACTATGAATGTACTGTAACCCAGCATGTATTGCCAACAAACTTACTTAGAACATGAACAAAGCAGATTGGTATATCGCCAAATTCTTGAATTAGAAATAAAATCAATAGAAAAAAAAACAACCTCCACACCGGGCTTATACATAACCACAGAACATCATATGTCACACAGCAAATGAATCCATCCCAAAATGACCTTTATCAACAAAAGCAAGACGACTGGGTAATCCATGGTGGAATGAAGACTGCAATAAAGAAGTGCAAGGCAGAAGGGCAGCGTTATGTGAATATATTAAACAGCCCAATGTGAACAGCTTTTTGCTCTGGAAACAAATGGCAGCTAGAACTAAGAAAATACTGACATCCGTTAAGAAGAGTAGTTGGATAAAATATTGTAATAGTTTGAACACTACATCACCAGAGATATGGCAAAAGATCAACAGAATTAGTAATATAACCCCTGCTGTAAATGCAGTGGACAGAAGAATTTTGTGATCTTATTGCCCAACCAAGTGCTCGCAATAAGCTAATCAGGAGACAAAGAGAAACTCTTGCAACTCAACAAGTGCTAACCACCCAGTTCAGTATTGACTAGTTGACATCAGTCATCAAAGAGAGAACTAACACTGCCCCAGGAACGGATCAGATCACATATCCCATGATACAGAACATGCCTGACAATGCTGTAGAATTACTTCTTCAAATCTATAATGGAATTTAGATACATCAAGAATTGGTCCCAGAATGGACGACACAGATCATAGTAAAAAAGAGAGAAAGATCCATTATTAGTCACTTCTTACAGACTGATTGCATTGTCATCATGCATTGCTAAAGCCATGAAGAAACTAATAAAAAGGCGATTGGAATGGTGGTTAGAATCTTCGTTCTTACTAGCTGGATCACAATTCGAATTCCTTAAAGCTAGAAGCTGCATGGGCAATATCTCAATATGTCTCCTCCATTTTAGCTGGCTTTCGTGAGAACGAATATACAGCAGCACTATTTTCGGATTTTGCAAAGGCATGCTATTACATAAGTTACTTTTTTATTTTTTTATTTATTTATTTCGTATTCAATTAATCCGTATTGTGATAAATCACAAGGATGTGGAATGAGTCATGATTACATACAACAGATATAATACACATATATAAAATGACAAAAATGTACCATAAGATTATGAATAAGTTTGTAGGTTAAAATCAAATCAAAGGTATAGCTCAAGTAATATAAAACAATACCTAAAAAGGAAATATAGTACATTTTCCAAATTAAACAAATAATACACATATATAAAATGACAAAAATGTACCATAAGATTATGAATAAGTTTGTAGGTTAAAATCAAATCAAAGGTATAGCTCAAGTAATATAAAACAATACCTAAAAAGGAAATATAGTACATTTTCCAAATTAAACAGTTAATGTGATCTATAGCAAACAAATTTTTATCAGTATAAAAAATCATTGCTTTATCTGTAGATACTCATCAAGAGAATAGAAGGAATTTACCATTAGGTATTCTCTCAATTTACATTTAAAAGTAGGTAAGACATTAATGTGATCTTTAATACCTGATGGAACGGAGTTGAAAATTTTTGTGGCTGAATAATGAACACCTTTCTGAACAAGACTTAAATGTTTCAGATCCCTGTGTAGATCATTTTTAGACCTAGTATTATGATCATGACATTCACTATTAGTTTTAAAAAGAGATAGGTTGTTAGAAACAAAAATCATCAAAGAAAATATGAATTGAGAGGTAAGTGTTAATATTTGTAACTTATGAAACAGACTTCTGCAAGAATATCTTGGATGAACACCACTCATGATTCTAACAGCTCTCTTCTGTGCAGTAAATATTTTTTTGGCTAAAGGCTTGTTGCCCCAAAATATTATGCCATACGACATGATAGAATGAAAATAATCAAAGTAGGCAGCTTTAGTAGCGTCCTCATCACCAATGGGGGTGATTACACGCAGAGCATAAGTTGCCACACTGAGCCTTCTATGTAGGTCTAAGATATGCTCAGACCAGTTCAGATTGCCATCAATTAGAATGCCCAAGAACTTAGATGATTCACAGTGTAGTATATTTTGGTTACCACAGTTTAAGTGGCATACTTCATTTTCTTGTTGAGATGTGTGAAATTGCATATACTGAGTTTTCTGAATGTTTAGAGTTAGTCCGTTGCACTTAAACCAGTGTAGGATGTCAACGAGTACAGCATTACATTTATTTTCTAGGTCACTGTTAGTTCGACTTTCAAGCAGAATAGTGGTGTCATCGGCAAAAAGAGTAAATTTACACTCGGTGTCTGTGCAAAGTGGGAGATCATTGATGAAGATAAGGAAAAGCAAAGGTCCTAGGATGGACCCCTGAGGCACACCACACTTTAATGTGCCCCAATCAGAAGAAATGGGACTATCATTGGCACCATTAATTATCACCTTCTGTTTTCTGTTTTGCAGATATGATTCTATCCATCTACCAATGCTACCTCGCAAGCCATAAAAATTAGCCTTATGTAAGAGAATGTTGTGGTCCACACAGTCAAAGGCCTTAGACAAGTCACAAAAAATTCCAATAGGTGACATTTTATTATTTATTGACTCTAAAATTTCATTTGTGAGAGAAAAAATAGCCTGCTCAGTTGATCTACCTTTTTGGAAACCAAACTGGTTTCTGTTGAGTATGTTGTGGCTGTTAAGATGTTCTACAATTCTTGTATACATTAGTTTCTCTAATACTTTTGAGAAACTACTTAGTAGTGATATTGGACGGTAGTTAGATAAATTAGTTTTGTCACCCTTCTTGAAAAGTGGCTTCACAACGGCAAGCTTTAATCTCTCTGGGACAACACCTTGCTGGATAGACTCATTAAAAATGTGACACAGGACTTGACATATGTGGTCACTACAATGCTTCAGTATTTTTGGTGAAATGTTGTCAATACCAGTGGAATTTTTATTTTTTAAGGCCTTGATGGTATTTTTAACTTCAGTAATAGTAACTGGGGCAATACAAATTGGGTCATACGTGTTAGGGTTAGCTCTGTGTAATAAATGCGTAGCAGCATTTAAGGAACCGTTACAACCTACTTGTTCTGCTGCAGTTATGAAGTGATTGTTGAATATGTTGGAAACTGTTACAGGATTATGAATAACCTCATCCTTATAGCTTATCTCTGTGGTATTAACATTCTTGTTACTCTTGCCACACTCTCTCTTTATAACATTCCAAACTGCTTTTATTTTGTTCTCAGATTTATCAATTTCAGACTTAATATACAGGCTCTTGGATTTGTTTATCACCCTTTTTAAAATTTTACAATATAACTTAAAATGAGACCTTTCAAGGGGATCATTTGATACTCTTAGTGAGGCATGTAACTCCCTCTTAGTCCTGCAAGAAATTTTTATACCTCCAGTAATCCATGGTTTACTGGAAGAAACCTCATTGTTCTTTCTGACAGTTTTTTTTGGGAAAGCCATTTCAAATACAGATATAAATTCATTTAAAAAAAGGTTAAATTTATCATTAACATCTGATGTGCTGTACACTGGCTCCCAATCTATCTGTGACAAATAGTCGTTAAAGGCAGACACAGTTTCAGTGTTTATACATCTATAGGACCTATAGGTGTGGGAGATTTTATTGCACAAACTGATGTTATTTACTTTCAGAAGTTGTCCATCATGGTCAGACAGGCCATAAATTACTTTGCTCACACTAGCACTGTTGACTCTATTCTTGTCAATGAAAATATTATCTAGAAGGCTCTTGCAATTTTCTGTAACTCTAGTGGGCCAGGTAACCATCGCAGCCAAGTTGTAAGAATTCATTAAGTGGTCCAGGTCAGTTTTGAGGTTGTTATCAGTTAAGAAGTTGACATTAAAGTCACCTACAATTATTAAATTTCTAGTTTTAGAGAACAATTTGGTCAAAAGAGATTCTAACTTATTCATAAAGATGCAAAACTTCCCTGCTGGAGCTCTGTAAATTGCAAGCACAGTAAGTAACATGTCCTTTGCAGAAATTTCAGTCCCGCAAACTTCAAAATGTTGATCTACACAATACTTACTTAGATCTAAAGATTTATAAATGATTTTACTGTCTATATAAATTACAGCACCACCTTTCTCCTTATTACTTTTAGGAGTTCCACCTAACTTTGTAGAGGGTATGTCGTCATCAATCAATGAACGAACTGTATATGTTAGAAAGGATACAGGATTCAAGGACCTGTACTTGGTGGACAGTGGCATACCACAAGGATTGGTACTCGCCCCACTACTATATCTAATATATACCTATGATATGAAAAGGACAATAACTCAAACAACTAGAATTATACAGTTTGCAAACGACATATGTGTATTAGCTTCTTATGTAGTATTACAGGGGTGGTGAACAATCTTATGTCATCGAAAAGAGCCTGAGCTGACGGCTTCGTGAAAATGGCCTGATGATAGCTCCTGAGAAATCTCTGTCAGTGATATTCACCAGGAACGGTTTACACCAAGAAATTGTTTAATACATGTAGACAATAAAATAACACAACTCATTGTACTTATTCAGTTCTTAGGAATGACACTGGACAGCCAGTTGACTTGCATGGAACATATTAAAACCTTAATCGAAACCAGTGAGAAAATACTTAATATTATTCTATCACTTGCTACAACAAGGTGGGAAGCACATCCTTCAGTGCTGCTCCTCCTATATCGTTCCCTCATCAGGTCCAGCTTGAATTATGGCTGTATATACTACAAATACATGACATGAAAAATGTTAGAGAATCTGTATAGATTGCATTACCTCTGTATATGCAATTAGTTCGGAGTAATGTAGGCTACACCAACAAATACACTCCTGGTGGAAGAGCAACAGATGCTCCTCCATATAAGGAAGAAGGTGCTCATGGAAGGATGCATAGTAGAGAAATTATCATGCTCACAGCATCAAATTCACCAGGTTTTACGACTGCACCGTCTCTCGGGAAATTGGGGCAGTCTTTTCATTTCATTCCAGCATATAATGATTTGAAATTATACGACTATTTCATAATCATGGATCACATCTCATTCCAAACGGTAGAGGTAAAGTCTGACTTCTTGGTAACAAGTACAGCACAGCAAAGACAAATGGAGAAAACAAGACAATGGGTTATCCACATATACACAGATAGAACATATACAGAGGGAGAGGACAACTCACGATGTGCTATATTTAATCCACAACTGCAGATGTCCCAAAAATATAAGTTACCAGCAACTACTTCTACCTATCTGTCCGAAACAATCCCAGTGTTAAATGTGATACAGTGGTGTATGAATGAGAAATACACATCCTGTGTAATATTATCACACTCTAAAAGTGTACATCAAGCAATTTCAAACAGAAAATTTTCAAAAATCACCAATGAATACCTACTCCAATTTCGTTATTGGTATTATGAATGCATCAAAAAGCAGAAACAAATTGCCTTTATACAGGTGAAAGCCCACTGTGGAATCCCAATCAATGAGAAAGCAGATCATTTGCCATGAGCCATGAGCCATTGCCAGGCTATGAGCAATGGGACACCACTACATATAAAGCTTCCCTATTTGGAATATGGACAACATATTCAGTAGAGGGCATTCCAATCCTGGCAGGAAGAATGGAGGCAGCGCTCACGATATAAAGGAGGCCACTATATGCAAATACAACCATTAATTCCAAAACGACCTTGGTTTCAGTACGTTTGTGGACCTCAACAAGCAACATCTACATTTAGTAGAATAAAGCTCAATCATGGGATATTTCCAGAGTATTTGTACTCATTGTATATAAACCAACCATCAACCTGTGATTGTGAGAATACTGCACAGGGAGACATGAACCATATGTTATTTTAGTGCAGAAAATGTAATGTGGCGAGGAACAAGTTTTTTGCATTTGTTATCAAATACAAAACCCACAACCCATGTCAGTCACATACTTGCTATCAGAACCCAACATTAAAACCTACAAGAAGATAATCGACATTTATATGTAAAGGACAGATAAAGATATAAAGTTTCATAGTAAATTATAAGGAACAGGGAAAACCAAGCTACAATAAAATAAGCAGGTATTGAAAGAACAAAGATAGTATTACTACACAGCAATCGCTGAATGGTGTCTAACCGAAGTCAAAAAAACAAACAATAACAACAATATGTAACACCATCTCTAACAAATTTTGCTGATTTGTGAATACACTGATGTAAAAACTCCAAGGAACAAAGGAAGATTCTATGCCCATATTGAAACGGAAATGCTGAGGAAACTGTGGGTCAACAGAGTCAGAATGGATAAATGGCACTAGAGCTCCATAATAAGAAGGTGATTAGGCTACAGATGTTACCCCTGTCACCTTTATAATATTAAAGCAATCGATTCGCCAATGTGCAGACATGGTAATGAAAAAGCTGACTTAAATAACATAATATTAGCAGGCCCCAAATATTGGATACAGCAGGGAAAATTATATCACAAGTTGCCTAGCTGAAGAGTCCAGTGCCGAGATCCATTACTGTCCTATTAAGTGAGAATGACACAAGGGTTTACGACATTACATGGGGAAAACAAGAACATCGATATTCAGTTACATTTGTTTTGAATCGATTTTATGCATTTATCAGATTAACATTTAATGTCAGTTTCGCTATCGATGGAGTGTATCAGAATATGTAACCTGTGAACCTTGAAAGTGTAGGTTATCAACAAGGAGCTGGTTAACGGATAGATAGCACCTAAAACAAAATAAACAAATAAATAAATACAATATCCTTGTTTTCCATGCTTCCTGTTTGGACAGAACTGAGAGCAGTTTTTTAAATATGAACATGTGTCTTTGAAGCCAACGGGTATAGCTACGAATTGTAGGCTGTCATTTTCAAAAATTATTGTGTATGTCAGTAAGCAATTGTAAACTTTCTGAATTTTTTTGAGATAGTTCTAAAGAATAGTTTGTAAGGCCGAAGTTGACAGATTTTTCATAGTTGAATAAAGTAAATTAATGTAAATAACAGTCTAGGTGGAACCTGTACTATCTCTTTCAACAAATATTTGGCAATGGCACCTCAAATGAAAAAAAAATATTGGGAAACCGCACCACCAGTCGAAGGCTTAAGTACTACAATATCAAAGTACCAAGATCAAGCTGATAAAAATAATTGAATCGATTATATTTTGTAAACAGTGTTAAATTAAACTTGATCCCTAAATTTGCCACCAGTAAAAGTAAGACTAAAGCAAATGTAGATCAGCAAGTAAGGAAGTCTAATTAAGGTATGACATTCAAGTGTACAGAATACCTGTTATATTTAAAATTAGGGAAAATGTTATCACTACTACAGACTGAAATTTTTCTCAATATTAGTTAACAACCTTGTACACATTGTCAGTGAAGATGTCAGAAGTAGGCACAAAAACAAGAATATAAAGCTTACTGAAAGAACCAGATTAATAAACATAGCAGTGATAGATCTTACAACAGCAATTTAAATTTTCTAAAAAGATTTGAACATTTGACTTTTAAGCAGGCTATGAATGCAGAAATGAACTTCTTAAACAAACATTTAAAATTTAGTACATCTTGTAAATTACAGAGCAGGATGCTAAAGCACATTATTTGAACACCAATGTAGCCACGTATATGGCACAACTCTACAGAACACCAAATATAAGCAGTATACTGCCACGGACTACTCGGCTGTGGCACAGCCAGTGAGCTTACTGTGTTATGATGTGGAAAAGAGAATAACAGCAGTGCTCCTAGTGGCCAGGGAGTAAACTTTGAAGATGGGGAAATATTGGATGATAGTATTCTTTATTTATACTCTAAGGGCAGGCCCAGTAGTTTGGTGGTAATGTGCTCACCTGGAAACATTTTTGTGACCTTCCAAAGTAATATATTCGAGAAATATCAAGCAAAAACTAAGATCAACTTCTCCTAACTGGCCTTCACAGTCATGTAAAATTTTGTAAATTTCACTGTGGTCACCTGTTGACTGTAAGATTATTTATTTGTAAAACCCAATATTACAATTTCGACTGTGTGTCTATTATCAAGTGGAAACAATTGCAATTTAGCACAAATGAAAACATAGAAATCATTTGCACAAATTACACTATGTAATAATACCATATATTATGGCTGAAATAAATTATGATCGGTGTTAAAATCTACATTCAACGTTTCCTTGAAATTTGTCCCACATGTAGCCAGTAAAAGCGAAGAACTACTTCTACTTTTTCAAAATGTGAATTATAGAATATCGTAATTAATTGGGTGAACATCTTCCATTTACTAACTCACTTAATGTCAAGTATCAAAAATGCTCTATTGAAAACAAAAAAAACGGATATTTAATACTGCACATCACAAACCAGTTTCTACTGAGTAGGATCCACCATATTGGTAATAATGGAGAGGAATCTATTGTCAGCTATTTCCTGTTGAGCAGCTTAATTTTTTACCTATTGTACTATTAAACAGTGGTTCCAGCGGTGAGAAATTCAAGCTGGTCAAACGTGCCCCTTTTTGAAATGTTGACCAGTCTCCCCTACATGATACTTTTCTAATTCTACTTATTTAAAATGCCCACACATTCAGGCAGAAGTGCAAAATACCGTGTGTGTGCATGTCTTAAATACTGAACCACCACTTTCCAGTTCTTACTTATGCACCCATCTGCCACTCATCCTGTAGTTATTAGATAGTATACCCATTCTTCCACACTGCCACTGGTCTGTATTCAGCAGCAGACAGGCCACAGTGTGCTGGTGTAGAGAGCACTGACTTCAGTGATTACCTGTTATGTTGGTATGGAGCTCTAAAAGATCAGAAATTCTAAAAGCTGATGAAAGCTACTAATGAAGTTAACATAATACGGCTGCATCTGATGCAAGTATGACATTTTTGTCATTGTCCCCCTTGCCTTCCCTTGCCACTACACTTTCTCTTGCTGTTTCTACCTTAACTCGTAACCTGAATGACATGATATCCTTAATTCAATATAAATATAATTTCTTCTGATTTTCTAACTCGTTCTTGGCTGAAGTGATTCCTTGTATAACAGTCAAGTACTTGTCATTTTTAAAAAACTTGTTGTACATTTTTAACTTGGGTACTATAACTTTAGAATCCTGTCAGTACTACAAAATTCACTTTGGAAGTGGACCACATGACTTTATTTGTTGTAGATTGTTCCCATGTTGCTCCTGTTTCTGTGTTTGAAAGCTTTTACAGTGTTGATGAGTACATGAATTTTATAAAATTGGGGACATCCATAACTTAAGTTAAACGTAGGCATGTGTCCCTGAATACCCTGGATGTAATGTAAATTTAGAATTTGTTAGGTTTATGTACTTGGTTGTCTGTACGATCTGCATCTGTCTCGTTTGCTTGTCTTTATGTATTTAATCATCTGTATGTTTTCTATACAGATACTATTATTTAAGTTATTTTGTATCGACATATGATGAGTGCTATGTCTTTGAATATGGTTAAATGGATGATCAATAAATATCAAAAGCTAATTTTATTCCATATATGAAATAAAAATTGTTAAGATAACTATGAAACTCATATACAAAAGCTACGGTTATGGGTGTTGCTAATGGCAAAAGCTTTTGCTTCTAGTTTGTTTGAAAATAGTTCATTCGAGTGGCGATACATCGACGAGATTGAAACTCTGTGTGTTCTTTGTTCTTCCCAGAGATTCATTAGTGAATGTAATATCTTATTTGAAATGCTTTGTGTTGTTTATTTTGAGTGTTTGAGTGTTGTGTTAATAACTTGCGTTATGGAGTTTATTGTTGCTAGTGTGGACAACGTAAAGTTTGACATTGAAATTGCCTTGGAGGAGCAATATGGAGCTCTCCCATTACCGTTTGCGGGAATGGACAGTATGTATAATGTTGGACTGTGAAGTGACAGGCCCGAGTTCATTCTATAACTTGTATCTTCTTCTTCTGCAGAATCTATTGCTGCTGTCTGCGAATTTTACCCAAAAGGAAATTGTGCCAAAGGTCCTGCCTGCCCTTTTCGACATGTTCGCGGTGACAGAACAATAGTCTGTAAACATTGGCTTCGTGGACTGTGCAAAAAAGGAGACCAATGTGAATTTTTGCACGAATATGACATGAGTAAAATGCCAGAATGTTATTTTTATTCGAGATTTAGTAAGTTCAATAAGTATTTTTTATTTATTTACGTTTCAGAGCTATATGCAAGTGCATTATACATCGTTATCTACTCTTTGATTTGCAGATGCCTGTCATAACAAAGAGTGCCCATTTTTACATATTGACCCAGAAAGTAAAATTAAAGACTGCCCATGGTATGACAGAGGATTTTGTAGACATGGCCCAAATTGTCGCCATAGACACGTAAGAAGAGTCTTGTGTATGAACTACTTAGCAGGACTCTGTCTTGACGGACCAGAATGCAAATTTATGCAGTGAGTATATTTGTTGCTTAGGAACAGATTAAGTTCGTTTTGATATTGTGAACAATTTATAAATGTGCTTTGCGTTGTTTTAGTTGTATAAACAAGGCGAGCGCAAGCCATTGTCCTGAACTCAGTGTGTGTAACTCGCAGCAATTGTAATATCAACATTTTGTGACTGAATAATTTTTAGGCAGTTTGTACTTCGTACACAGAGGGGGCTCATTACAATCATCAAAAGTGTCAGTATCCTGCTTTTTATGAAGACCGTCAGTATCCTACTTTTTTATGAAGAGCTATGGTCAGATGTTTGAGAGATTATTGTTTTTACTTCTACACATTTTAAATGAAAAATATAGATAAATAATGTAGGTAGTACTTTCAAGTGCATCAGTATGACTTGTGTAAAAATTGTAACATTCCTCTGCTGCGACTATTGATAATTTCTTGCTACTCTGCCCCAAGAAAAAAAAGTGGCCATTGTTGATGTAAATGTGACAATTATATTCCCTTCCACACTGCCAACCCTTCCCCTGAAATCTTGTTTGTGGTGGCAGAAAATCTTGTTTTTGGTGGCAGGCTGATCTATAGCACATTTCTAAATGTTTTCATAGCCTGAAATTTCTTACCACAACCCATGGCACTACTCACTCTTGCTTTAGTCATGTCTTTATCAGTTTTTGATGTTTCATTCAACTTGTTGATATGAAGAGTTGTGGCTTGCAATTTTAGTTGCATTTTTAATGATGTTGTGTCACTTTGTGATTGCTATCAAGTAAAACTGATCTGAGCTATGGAGGTAGGCATCAGTCATTTTGAAGTATAATGGTGTAGAACACTTGAGTATTTTTTTATGTTTATTGGAAGTGCTAGTGAGTCACACACCTCATGCACTGTAGAGAGAAAAAGTTTAAAGTCACCCAGACTCGAACTGTTCTCTTCCTTTCCTTTGGACTCTATGTACACAACACCTTTCTATTTAAGTAGCTAGGTAACATGTATCTAAGTGGTTACAATACATGCCCATTGACTATAAATGATACCAGTTGTCTTCATATTTCTCTTGCACCTCTATCTGAAACAAAAATGAAGTCTACGAACAGGCCATGTGAACTCTTTGCTCCTGCAGAAGACTTGTGTTTGGGGCTTTATTGCTCCATTACATTTTGAACTATTCTCCGAGACTAAGTGGAGTTTCAGATTGATGGTGGCAGTCTTTCGAATGAGACCCTCTTATTCCTTGTAGCCAATGTATATGAAACAGTTACAACATTTCATGTGGAATGTAAAATGGTGCACCTTTCCTATTTGTTTATTTATTTATTCAGTTTGCATGGTATATTGTATTGTTATCCAATTCAAGAAGTCATTTACCTTCACATTTTCACTAAAGGAAGCAGAAGAGACGTACCTAGCTTGTGCAGCCAGTTAGAAGCTGCCCGATGAGGCACAAGTAGTCCTCTTCCTTGGAGTTATGCCTGATGCTTGTGCCATATGCCAATCAGCTGAAACTTCCATTTGTCATGTCCATGTGTTGTCAACTGGTGTGTTGATATCACTAGCCATCTCTTTTAGAGTGCTACTGCCTCCAGTTAGGATATGAGAAGAGGTAATGGTCACTGCATATGTGGCATTCAGCTGGCTACACATGCCCCTCAGCTTGTGCCAAATAGCAAGCAACTCGGGCAGTTCAGTCTTTTTTGACTGGCATGGGTTTGGCAAACCATGGTTTCATGAGCTGGGGGCTAGTCAATGCCAGCTGTCATACGTAAGCATAAGCTGTGTGCATGCTTCTGTGACCATGATGTGGTGCTGCAGTGGATAATTGTGTGTCACAGGAAATGGGGACCATGACTTAACTACCTAGATATCGAGGACTGTAGGAACTAATATAAAAAAATAAATCTCAACCTTTAGGATGTGCTAATTGCCAATGAGGTGAGTGGCAGTTGAGACAGAACATTCGCTCCCAGGTTACATTTGGGGAACCTGCTGTGCCACAGTTGTATAGGGCTTACCCAGGCAAGTGAGACTAGGTTTGGATGGACACTTAGTTTCCCTGACAGGTCTTGGACACAGCGTTGCATCCTGACATTCTCAAAAAATCACTCCAAATAGTTTTTGTGGTCCATTAGGCAGTACTTACGGGACAACTGAATGGCTAGTTTTTTTTAAACTGGCTTTTCCAGTTGAACGAAACAAGTCTCTGTGGCCATGTCAGCTGTATGAAATTTGTTTGTCACTCTCTGGGTATGAGTGTTCTCGCGTAATGGAGACATCTGACTGACAAGTCTCTGAAAATTATGTCAGTTATATTGTTATATGAATGTTTTCAGTAAGTCTCCACATTTCAGTGATTTCACTTAGCCTACATATTTTTTCAGCCATTTTGGAGACAAATAACATATATTATTTCAAGGAGAAGTGAATAAAAAGTGTAGTTCTATAACAGAGCACAGTCAACAATACTGATTTGACAGAGCCAAAATGATTGAATGTTTCTGCTCTGAACTGAATGCATCAGGGATCAGACAAGTGCAGCTGTCACTCATAGCAATGCAGCCTACTTTTGATCCAACAGTCACCAACATTCCATACCATTGCTCGTCCTTCAGTGGAGTAACTATTCAGAAGTAAACTGCTAGTAAGGAGGCCATTAAGGGTTTGCATGAATCAGGGTCTAGTGGTCCTTAATGGGAACGATATTTCTGTGCTTAATCAAGGTAAGACTCATTTGCTGCTCTGGTTAATAAGCAGACCCAAAATGATTGTAGAATTACCAGTGTCCAAAAAGAGTTGTACCCCATTCTGTATTTTTAATTGTTTTTACAGATTTTTTATCTGAGTATTGCTTCTGTGTTGTAGTTTATGCTGGTGGGTCGAAGCAAGGGGATTCCAATGGCTGTGCTGTATTATTTTCAGGATATGCTTTCAAGTTTTGCTTACGTAAGAGATTCCCAGTATATATGTGATATTGAGGGTGCTGGAGCAGAATTGATGCAATCATGCTACAAAATGTAATCATGCTCATCTACACTGACTCCCTATGTGCCCTTTAATAGGCTGTCCATCACATATACACAGCAGGAAGATATATTCAGATGATCTACCATGTCAGTTCCACTTGTAGAGGCAGGGCAAAGTGGTGTCATTTAGCTTGGTCTCAGGAACATGAGAATGCAGGATAGTGAAGCAGCTAAGGATCCTTGATTGGAAAATCCATTTCATAAAGTGCTGCTACTGTACAAGCACTTACCTTGCTTTTGAGGCACAGTATCATCCTTCTATGAGGGAAGTGGTTAGTGTTGAGAAACAAGAAGCTTCAGTTGGTGAAACAAAAAACACAGTCATGGCATTCCTCCTCTTGGGCACTGAGGCAGAAGGAAATACTTTTAATCCACCTCAAGATAGAGAACTGTCATCTGACACATGTATTCCTCCTCTGATGAGGGGACCCACCAGTATACAGTGCTTGTGGTGCACAGATATCTGTGCACCACATTTTAACAGAATGTGTTTTACATACAGTTATAATGTGACATGAGTGCAGTGCTCCTTTTGCAGCAACAGCCAATGGATTACAAATTCAGCAGAATTGATGTAAAGCTCAAGCCTTGTTGTCAGTTTATAAAAAAGTTATTTTAAGTAATTTTGTATTGTAACTTAATCAGAAAAGTCCTTAAAACTTCTCATGGTATGGATGCATTAATCCAACATGTGAAATATTATAATTACTATTTACTTTTAAAAAGAACATTTTGTGGGACTGTGTTTTAAGATCCATTTTACTCAGCAATCTCGTTGCATGTTTTATGCGCCCAACACGCTCACCGAGAAGCTACTAGATGTTTAGTATTACTTAAACAAACTTAATTGTGATTATTTACTATCTGTAAGTTTTTTCAGAATTGGAAAGCATGAACTCGAGGAAATAAGAGAGATCACTCTAATTTCATCTTTGCTACTGTGCTTGTAATTATATTCCCAAATATGCAGAGAGCAGTTTGCTACTAATAAAAATTTACAAAGACTCCTAACAGATAAGTCTATACCATAAAGCCTAACATCAGTAAATTAACATCGAAATACCAGTGGAGTGAGGTGCCTGACAATAGACATGGGGCAGTGAAGCTATGTTTAGTGCCAGCATGGAGTTCTTCAAGTGGATCCTACATTTACCAAAAACAGAAAGAAATAACTTTTTATTTGTGCTCCTCTAGCTGATTTCCCAGCTTTATCCTGTTACTTGTTTTCATGTCACTCATTCTCACTGTTACCTCACCTGTAGAGTGAGCCCTTAAGACATATGGATTCGAAATTTTCATCTTGCACTTTTTTTCCATATCATCACCACCACCACTGCCTGCATGCAACTCCAACCCTGACACACACACACACACACACACACACACACACACACACACACACACAGAGAGAGAGAGAGAGAGAGAGAGAGAGAGAGAGGGGGGGGTCATACATGTCTTACCCCCAAGGTTTTTTCCAAGTAGTGAGTGATATGTGTACCAAGTTAAGATGAAATTTTTCCATACATCTTCTTTCTTTACATGTCAGCGCCCGCCCACACCCACTCCTATGGATCAATTTCCATCAGGACTATCTCCATTCTGCCCACCAACCATGAATATTATGGATTTGACACTGATGTTAATCATTTTCTACTGTTTTTGTCTCCCTTTTGCCCCTAACCAAATCTCTGAGAATGAAATTTCATCAGAACAGTTACCAATCAGCCTGGCAGTACCAAAAACTAAGGATTCAACATTAATATCAGTTGCACTATTTGAAAAAGTCACTTCTTTCCATCCTCACACACAGCTGGGGTTTAAAGGTAACCATTCGCTGTCTACACTGAGGTGACAAAAGTCATGAGATAGTGATGTACACACATGCAAAGGGTGGTAGTATTATGTACACGAGGTATAAATGGTCATTGCACTGGCAGTGTGTCATTTGTTTTTGGGTGATTCATGTGAAAAGGTTTAGAATGTGATTATGGCCACATGACGGGAATTAACAGACTTTGAATGCAGAATGGTAGTTGGAGCTAGATGCATGGGACACTCCATTTTGGGAATCGTAAGGGAATTCAATATTCTGACATACACAGTGTCAAGGGGATGTACAACGAAAGTGTGTGTTAGGACAGTGCAGCTAAATTTGGAATTAATGGACTGTGGCAGCAGATAGCTGCCACGAGTGCCTTTACTAACAGCACGACATCGCCGGTAGCACCTCTCCTCGGCTCAAGACCATATCAGTGGGATCGTAGACTACTGGAAAACAGTGGCCTGGTCAGATGAGTCCCAATTTCAGCTGGTAAGAGCTGATGGTAGGGTTCGAGTGTAAACAGACCCCATGAAGCCATGGACCCAGGTTGTCAACAAGGCAGTATGCAAGCTGGTCGTGGCTGTGTAATGGTGTAGGCTGTGTTTATATGGAATGGACTGGGTCCTGTGGTCCACGGGAATCAATCATTGTCTGGAAATGGTTATGAACAGCTACTTGGAAACCTTTGGCAGCCATTCACGGATGCCATGTTTCCAAACAAGGATGGAATTTTTATGGATATCAGTGTGCCATGTCAGCAGGTCACAATTGTTCACAATTGGTTTGAATAATGTTCTGGACAATTTGAGCAAATGATTTAGCCACCCACCAGCGACACTTTCGCAATTATGGATGGCTTTAAAGGCAGCATGGCTCAGTATTTATGTAGGTGACTTCCAGTGACTTGTTGAGTCCATGCCATGTTGTCTAAACTATTTATCATCCATGTTTCACTTCCATACATGGCTGCACTCCATACAAATACTTTCAGAAACGACTTCCATGTTGAGTTGCTGCACTATCCTAGGCGAAAGGAAGTCAGACACAATATCAGAAGGTATCCCATGACTTTTGACACATCAGTGTAGTTTGTAATGTTGAGCAATCAACACATATATAAAATAAGGTTGAACTGATTGCTAAGCTTTCCCTTTGGGGGAACCAATAAACACACACCTATTAATATGATTCCATTGTGCTGGTGTCTGCAGCTTGACGGTTTTCTTGCCATTAATACCCTATATAACTTGCCAGAAGATTTAAATGATAATCAATTATTCAAAATAACACTCTTCCACATTTTGTTATCTTTATATGTGATCTTTGACATTTGAGTTGACCCAACACTAACACACAAGAGTCATCACTACTTTTCATTTTGAAATCTCCTGGTGGATTAAAACTCTATACCAGACTGAGATTCATAGCTGGGACCTTTGCCTTTATGGTCAAATTCTGTACTGCTTGAGCTATCCAAGCATTTAGGCCTTGCTTTCACAACTTCACTTTCACAGTACCTCTCTCCTATCTTCCAAACTTCACATAAGCTGTCCCACATACTGTGTGGGAGAGCTCAATCAGTAAAGCACTTGACAACAAAAGAGAGGTCCGTGGTTTGTGTACCAGTCTGGAAAACAGTTTTAATCTTCCAGAAAGTTCCAAATCAGTTTGCAGTCTGATGCTTACTGACCATCAACAGCGAATAAAACTTTACTCGAAACCCCCTTTCATTCATCCCCACATTTGGTTATATACTATTGGTCTATCTCGTATTTTAATCATCCCCCTCACTCAGTAGTAACAGTACCCTTGCATAAAAAAGTGAGTAAAAGCCATCACTGATGTTGGATAATATCTTGTAGGAGCCCGGAGTTTGCTGTAGTGAAGCATGGAACACACTTATATTGCTTAAGGAAACAATAATGCATGCTGGAGTGTGAATATGTTTAGAATTAAAACTAAAAATGTAGGTGACAGATTATCAGTGCCTTATAAATGTAATATTTGGAGCATACTACCAGCTGCTCTAAGGATTACGCAGCACACAGCCATGCACACACAATAACATTACAGGATTACCAATGTTTTGAGAATCAACAGGAACAAATTTAACAGAGCAGTGGAAGTGTCGCTATGTGTTTTAGATGCATAATTTTAAGATATTTCTCATACCTATGCATCATTTTTGGCTGACAAGAATTCACTAGTTTGTTTGATGAAATTCTACTGTTTCACGTCTTTCTCCAGTGCAACTAAATTCACCTTGTAATGTGTCACTGATGAAAATATTGATGCAAGATTCAAAATTATTTCTGTAACATTTTTCTCCAAAGATTACAATTATGTGATAATTTAAATTAGGGAATTTGAACAGTTACAGGTTCACCTGGGTCATATTTTGAGAGACAGGGACAAGGACAGTAATCTGACATTGATTGCTCCTTACCATGTCATTCTACTTCTTAAAAGTGAAGGAAGGACATATACAAGCAAACGCATTAAATATTAAATACACATTGTTGTTTTAGTAGAGTGATGGTTATGACATGTAGTTTTACTTTGTGGTAGCTCATCAGTTTTTTCTTTGTTCCTGCTTTTGTTTCAGTCCACGATTTGAACTTCCAGCAACAGATGTCCAACAAAAAGATGGGAAGAAGGTTATTATTACTTGCCATTACTGTGGAGAAACAGGACATAAAGCATTGTTTTGCAATAAAATGCCACCTGACATGCGGGATGTGCAGTCTAAACAAGAGGAATTGAGGGTATTTCGTCTACATGCTATTTTTACTTTACAGGCTTTTATATTTATTGAGTGATGATTGTTTTCACAGAAGAAAATTGATGGTTGATGCTGAAAGACTGTTGTTGTTATGGTCTTCAGTCCAGAGACTGTTTGATGCAGCTCTCCATGCTACTGTATCCTGTGCAAGCTTCTCCATCTCCAAGTAACTACTACAACCAGCATCCTTCTGAATCTGCTTAGTGTATTCATCTCTTGGTCTTCCTCTTAAGATTTTTACCCTCCACGCTGCCCTCCAATACTAAACTGGTGATCCCTTGATGCCTCAGAACATGTCCTGCCAACTGATCCCCCTCTTCTAGTCAAGTTGTACCACAAATTCCTCCTCTCCCAAATTCTACTCAGTATCTCCTCATTAGTTACGTGATCTACCCATCTAATCTTCAGAATTCCGTAGCACCACATTTAAAAAGCTTCTATTCTCTTCTTGTCTAAACTATTTATCATCCACGTTTCACTTCCATACATGGCTACACTCCATACAAATACTTTCAGAAACGACTTCCTGACACTTAAATCTATACTTGATGTTCACAAATTTCTCTTCTTCAGAAACGCTTTCCTTGCCATAGGTAGTCTGCTTTTTATATCCTCTCTGCTTCGACCATCATCAGTTATTTTGCTCCACAAATAGCAAAACTGAACTACTACTGATTTCCAAATCTAGTTCCTTCAGCATCACCTGATTGAAATCAACTACATTCCATTATCCTTGCTTTGCATTTGTTGATGTTCATCTTATATCCTCCTTTAAATACATTGTCCATTCCGTTCAGCTGCTCTTCCAAGTCCTTTGCTGTCTCTGACAGAATTACAGTGTCATCGGCAAACCTCAAAATTTTTATTTCTCCTCCTACTCCAAATTTTTCTTTTGTTTCCTTTACTGCTTGCCCAATATACAGATTAAATAACATTACCGAGCGAGGTGGCGCAGTGGTTAGACACTGGACTCGCATTTGGGAGGACGACGGTTCAATCCCGCGTCCGGCCATCCTGATTTAGGTTTTCCGTGATTTCCCTAAATCGCTCCAGGCAAATGCCGGGCTGGTTCCTTTGAAAGGGCACGGCCGACTTCCTTCCCCGTCCTTCCCTAATCCGATGAGACCGATGACCTCGCTGTCTGGTCTCCTTCCCCGAAACAACCAACCAACCAAATAACATTGGGGATGGGCTACAGTCCTGTCTCATTCCCTTCCCAACCACTCCTTCCCTTTCATGCCCCTCGACTCTTATAACTGCCATCTGGTTTCTGTACAAATTTTAAATAGCCTTCCGCTCCCTGTATTTTACCCCTGCCACCTTCAGAATTTGAAAGAGAGTATTCCAATCAACATTGTCAAAAGCTTTCTCTAAGTCTAGAATGTAGGTTTGCTTTCCTTAATCTATCTTCCAAGATAAGTCATAGGGTCAGTATTGCCTCACAAGTTCCAACATTTCTACAGAATCCAAACTGATCTTCCCCGAGGTCAGCTTCTACCAGTTTTTCCATTTGTCTGAAAAGAATTCTGTTAGTATTTTTTCCATTCGTCTGTAAACAATTCGTGTTAGTATTTTGCAACCGTGACTTAGTTTACTGATAGTTCAGTAATTTTCACACCTGTCACCACCCGCTTTCTTTGGTATTGAAATTACTGTATTCTTCTTGAAGTCTGAGGGTATTTCGCCTGTCTCATACATCTTGGTAGAGTTTTGCCAGGGCTGGCTCTCCCAAGGCTATCAGTAGTTCTAATGGAATGCTGTCTACTCCCAGTGTTTTGAGTTAGGTCTTTCAGTGCTCTGTCAAATTCTTCATGCAGTATCATATCTTCCTTTCCAACTTCATCTGCCGCTTGTGGGTCCGGGGGTTAGAATAGGCTCGAGGTATTCCTGCCTGTTGTAAGAGGCAACTAAAAGGAGTTTCACATGTTTTGGCCTTTATGTGATGGTCCCCTGTAGGGATTGACATCCATTCTTCAAAATTTTCCTGAAGGTCGAGCCAGTTGGGGAACTGTGCCTTACATGGTGCATTGTGTCCATCGTGCATTGAGATCTTTAGCCCACTTTCTCGTCCTCACAATGCAGTCCCACCCATTCTCCATCTCTTGGGTGGGGACACCTTTCTGGGTGTGTTTTCCACCATGCAGTATGCAGTGTCGCTTCCTGCATCGACGATGACCATGGACTAATTTTGCACCTGATGTCCAGCATGGTAGCCAGTCCGTTTTGCTGGGGCCGCCATGTACCCTGCTGATGCCTGCACCGTGAACTCCTCACATATGCCAAGGGGTAGATACCCATACCCTTGGGGCATCGGGACTCCTGGCAATGGCCGTCCTGCCAGGTGGCCTTTGCTGCGGCTGGGTGGCGCCTGTGGGGAGGGCACCTGGTCAGAGTGGGTGGCATCTGGCCGGATGACAAGTGATGAAGTGTAGTCCATCATCTCTTGCTAGTGGTGGAACACCAGCAATCTCTAAGCTTTCATGAGCTCAATTCAACGCACAGAGGTACTACCCCAAATCGTTTTCCTCCGTGGCCACACCATGGGAGGAACGTCAGGCTAAGGATGGCAGGGGATCTTATTCGCCCTGGTACCTTGTATGTTTGAGAGCTGATGGGGAATCTTCCATGACGATGAAGCTTCAGTTTTTTGTTGAGCATTTAGAGGACAAGTTTGGGGAGGTGGTGGGCTTGTCCAAAATGTATCATATTTCACAGGGACCTTCTTTTGCAGTCTGGCGATGAGCTGTGCGCCAATTTAGAGCAACGAGGTGTACATTTTGTCCAACGTATCCACCAGGGTCTGAGGGATAATCAAGTGCCACCGGTGCCTTCATCTTGGTCTTTGAGGGTGATACATTGCCTGAGAAGGTCAAGGTGATGGTCTACTGCTGTGATGTAAAGCCCTATATCCCTCCCCCGATGCGGTGCTGGAAGTTCGGCCATATGTCTCCCCACTGTACATCGAGCATCACATGTTCAGATTGCAGACGCCAATCACATCCCAATACTCCATGTGCCCTGCCTCCCATCTGTGTCTGCTTTGGAGGGCACCATTCGCCTTGCTTGCCAGACTGCAGGATTCTCCAGAAAGAAAGGAAAATCATGGACCACAAGACGCTGAGCCGACTGACCTACACTGAGCCTAAGAGGAAATAAGAACAACTCCATCCTGTGCGAATGACTTCCTCTTATGCCGCTGCTACAACAGTTCTGGCACCATCAGCTCTGCCAACCCCAGAGCCGGAAGACCACACCTGTCCCCTTGATGGTGGGGGGGCATTTCTCTCCCTGTTGCTCCTGCACCACATACTTTGGAAGCAACATCCACTAACCATCGGGGACGTAAGTCTTCTTTGGCTTCTCTCGCTAGGAAAGGGTCCCTTGGGTCACTCCCTTCCCAGGTTTCTGCTACTGGCAAAGATGACACCTGCCAGCAGCTGGTCGTAGGGCATCACGCTCATCCTCAGTCCTGGAGACTGAGCCAGCGAAGTCCTCCCAGCCAGGGAAACCCAAGGAGCAGTGAGAGAAATCCAAAAAGAAAACCCCTAAGACCAAGGAAATTGCGGTGGCGTCCACACCACGGCAACCTACCAGCTGTGTGTCTGAGGATGGGGTGGAGATTTTGGCGTCTACTGAGGACCTAGATCTCACCAGACCCTCCGACACAATGGTTATAAACTGCTCAGGCAATAAGTCGGTGGCAGCAGGTGACTCTACCTCATTGAATGTTCCATGCCTTCCCAGTCTCAAGATGACGTCATCCTCCAGTGGAATTGAGGCAGGTTTTTCCACCGCCTGGCTGAGATACGGTAACTGTTAAGCTTTATACCTGCTGTCTGCATTGCTCTCCAGGAAACCTGGTTCCCGGCAATGCGGACCCCTGCCCTCCGCGGCTATAAGGGATATTACAGGAACCATTAGTGACTATAATTGAGTGTCAGGTGGAGTTTGCGTTTATGTCCTAAGTTCAGTCTGTAGTGAACTAGTGCCCCTTCAAATCTCTCTTGAAACTATGGCTGTCAGAATAAGGACAACACAGGAAATAACTGTCTGCAGTGTATATTTTCCTCCGGATGGTGCAGTACCCCTGAATGTATTAGCTGCACTGATTGATCAACTCCCTAAACCTTTTCTACTTTTTGGAGATTTTAATGCCCATTACCCCTTGTGGGGTGGCACCGTGCTTATTGGCTGAGCTAGAGATGTCAAAACTTTACTGTCTCAATTTGACCTCTGCCTCATAAATACCGGGGCCGCCACACATTTCAATGTTACTCATGGTAGTTACTCGGCTATTGATTTATCACTTTGCAGCCCAGGACTTCTCCCATCTATCCACAGGAGAGCACATGACGACCATTATCCTGTCACTGCCCCAGCGTCAGGCCTACAGACACCTGCCCATATGGGCTTTAAACATGAGGGACTGGGAAACTTTTACCTTTGCTGTCACCGTTGAATCTCCCCCACATGGTAGCAATGACGTCATGGTTGAGTAAGTGACTACAACAATTGTTTCTATGGCAGAAAACACGATCCCTCACTCTTTAGGGTGCCTGAGGCGCAAGGCAGTGTCTTGGTGTCCACTGGAAGTCGCTGAAGCAATTAAGGATTGTCGGCGAGCTCTACAGTGGCACCCTGCCCTGGAGCACCTCATAGCCTTTAAACGGCTTCGTGCTCGTGTTTGCCAACTTATCAAACGACGGAAGCAGGAATGTTGGGAGAGATACATTTTGACCATTGGATGCTATACGTCACCTTCCCAAGTCTGGGTAAAGATCAAACGTGTTTTTGGGTACCAGACCCCAACAGGTGTTCCCAGTGTTACCATAAATGGTGTGTTATCTACCGACGCAAACGCGATTGCCAAGCACTTTGCTCAAGCCTCTGTGTTAGAGAATTACCCCCCCCCCCTCCCCCCCCCCTCCCCCCGCCTTTCACACTGTCAGACGGCGGCTGGAAGGGAACATCCTCTCATTCACTACACGCCACAGTGAATCCTATAACGCCCCATTTACAGAGAGGATGCTCCTCAGTGCCCTTGCACATTGCCCCGACACAGCTCCTAGGCCTGATCGGAACCACAGCCAGATGATTAAATATCTCTCATCTGACTACAAGTGATATCCTCATCATCTTCAACCGAATCTGGTGCGATGGCGTCTTTTCATCGCAATGCCGGGAGAGCACTATAATTCCGTTGCTCAAACCCCTTAAAAACTCACTTGATGTGGATAGCTATCGGCCTTAACAGCCTCACCAACATTCTTTGTAAGCTGCTGGAATGTATGGTATGTCGGCAGTTGGGTTGGGTTGGGTTGGGTCGGGTCCCGGAGCCTAGTGGCTCCATGCCAGGGCGGTTTCCACCAGGGTCACTCTACCACTGATAATCTTGTGCTCCTTGAGTCTGCCATCCGAACAGCCTTTCCCAGATGCCAACACCTGGTTGCTGCCCTTTTTTATTTACGAAAAGCATATGATACGAGCTGGCGACATCATATCATTGCCACATTGTATGAGTGGGGTCTCCGGGGCCTGCTCTTGATTTTTATCCGAAACTTTCTGTCACTCTGTACTGTCTATGTCCAAGTTGGTGCCTCCCATAGTTCCATCCATATCCAGGAGAATGGAGTCCCACAGGGCTCTGTATTGAGTGTCTCTCTATTTTTAGTGTCCATTAACGGTCTAGCAGCAGCTGTCAGGCCCTCCTTCTTACCTTCCCTGTATCCAGATGACTTCTGCGTTTTGTACTGCTGCTCCAGTACTGGAGTTGCTGAGCGTCACCTACAGGGAGCAATTCACAAGGCACAGTCATGGGCTCTAGCCCATGGCTTCCAGTTTTAGCTGCAAAGTCGTGTGTCTTGCACTTCTGTCAGTGTCGTACCGTTCACCTAGACCCAGAACTGTACCTTCATGATGATCCGCTTACTGTAGTGGAGACATATCTTTTCTTAGGACTGATTTTCGACACTCAATTGACTTGGCTTCCTCATCTTTGTCAGCTTAAGCAGAAGTGCTGGCAGCACCTCAATGCCCTCCATTGCCTGAGCAACACCAATTGGGGTGCACACTGCTCTAGCTCTACAGAGCCCTTGTTCAATCCCAAATTGACTATGGGAGTGTGGTTTATGGTTCGGCAGCACCCTCAGCACTGCATTTACTTGACCCTGTGCACCACTGCGGGGTTTGACTAGCAACAGAAGCTTTTAGGACGAGTCCGGTGACCAGCGTACTGCTGGAGGCTGGGGTCCCTCCATTGCAAATCAGACGTGTACAACTGCTTGCTAGTTACGTAGCACACATTCGTAGTTCTCCTCAGCATCCAAATTACTGTCTCCTTTTCCCGCCTGTGGCATTCCATCTCCCCCATCGGCAGCCCAGGTTGGGGCTAACGATTGCAGTTCACATACGATTGCTTCTGTCTGAACTGGAGTCCTTGCCTGTACCACCTCTCCTCGAGGTCCATTCATGGACACCTCCATGGTGTACACCTCAGCCGCAGCTTCGTCTGGACCTTTTGTGTGGCCCTAAGGACTGCATTAATTCTGCGGCTCTCTGCTGTCACTTCCTCTCGATTCTTGACGTGTTCCGAGGCTCTGAAGTGGTTTACACTGATGGCTGATGGTCGTGTTGGCTTTGCCTACGTTCACGGTGGCCATATTGAACAGCATTCCTTACCCGATGGCTGCAGTGTATTCACTACGGAGCTGGTGGCCATTTTTTGTGCACTTCAGTATCTCCGTTCATGCCTTGGGGAGTCTTTTCTTTTATGTACTGACTCCTTGAGCAGCCTGAAAACTTTTCAACCAGTCCACGTCATCCTTTGGCAGCATCCATCCAGGAGTCCATCTATGCCCTGGAATGGTTCAGTCGTTCAATGAAGTTTGTCTGGATCCCTGGTCACGTTGGAATCCCAGGAAATGAACTTGCTGACAGGCTGGCCAAACACGCTACATGGAAACCACTTCTGGAGACGGGCATCCCCGCAGCTGACCTGTGTTTGTTATTATGCTGCAAGGTTTTTCAGCTTTGGGAGACGGAATGGCAAAATCTCAGTACGCACAACAAACTGCGAGCCATTAAGGGGTCCACGAATGTGTGGAAGTACTCGATGAGGGCCTCTCGCAGGCACTCCGTGGTTCTCTGCCGGCTTCGCATTGGCCATGACTGGGCAACCCACGGCTACCCCCGGCACCCTGAAGACCCACCTCAGTGTCGGTGCGGTACCAGGTTTGACAGTGGTCCATATTCTTTTGCTCTGTCCTCCTTTGGCTGCCCTGCAACTTCGTCTTTGGTTGCCGGACTCATTATCACTGATTTTAGCAGACAACGCCTCATTGGCTGATTTGATTGTACATTTCATCTGTGAGGGTGGGTTCTATCATTCGATCTGAATTTTAGCGCATGTCCTTTGTCCCTCTGTGTCCTCCACCCTAGTGCTTTTAAGGTGAAGGTTTTAACTTGTTGCAGAGTGGCTGGCTTTTCCTTTTTATTTCCGTGGTCGGCCAACCACTGTAATCTGCTTCCTTGTTTTACTCTCTTTATCACTGTTTCTTGCACCTCTCTGCTGTTTTATTGTCCTCTTTTGTTCCTTTTAGTGTTCATTGCCTTTCCTTCGTTCTTGTGGTCATCCTTTCTTTGTGTTTTGTGTTATATGTCTCATCTGTTTTATTCTCACACTTGTGCCATTGTTTTATTAGGAACAAGGGACCGATGACGTCGTAGTTTGGTCCCTTCCCCCCTCTTTTAAAGCAACCAACCATCTTCATCTACATCCTCTTCCATTTCCATAATATTGCCCTCAAGTACATAGCCCTTGTATAGACCCTCTATATACTCCTGCCACCTTTCTACTTTCCCTTCTGTGCTTAGAACTGGTTTTCGGCCTGAGCTCTTGATATTCATGCAAGTCGATCTCTTTTCTGCAAAGCTCTCTTTAATTTTCCAGTAGGCATACATGCCTCTACATCCTTACATTTGTCCTCATACCATCCCTGCTTAGTCATTTTGCACTTCCTGTCGACCTCATTTTTGAGACGTTTGTATTCCTTTTTGCCTGCTTCATTTACTGCATTTTTATATTTTCTCATTTGATCAATTAAATTCAATATCTCTTCTGTTACCCAAGGATTTATACTAGCCCTCGTCTTTTTACCTACTTGACCCTCTGCTGCCTTCACTATTTCATCTCTCAAAGCTACCCATTCTTTTTCTATTATATTTCTTTCCTCCATTCTTGTCAATTGTTCCCTAATGCTCTCTCTGAAACTCTCCACAGTCTCTTTCAGTTTATTCAGGTCCCATCTCTTTAAACTGATCAACACATTTATTAAAGGCTGCATATAAATTTCCACTCTATAAGCTAACCTCGGGGAAGATCAGTTTTGATTCTGAAGAAATGTAGAAACATGAGAGGCAAGATTGATCCTATGACTTATCTGAGAAGATACGTTAAGGAAAGGGAAACATACGTTTACAGCATTTATAGACTTAGATAAAGCTTTTGACAATGTTGACAGAACACTCTCTTTGAAATTCTGAAGGTAGCAGGGGTAAAATATAGGTAGCAAAATGTCGTTTACAATGTGTACAGAAACCAGGTGGCAGTTATGAGTCGAGTAGCATAAAGGGAAGCAATGGTTGAGAAGGGAGTCAATCTGTACATTGGACAAGCAGTAAAGGAAACTAAAGAAAAATTTTGAGTAGGAATTAAAGTTCAGGAAGAATAAATAAAAACGTAGAGGTTTGCCAGTTTCGCTGTAATTCTGTCAGAGACAGCAAAAGACGAAAGAGCAGTTGAAAGGAATGGGCAGTGTCTTTTGAAAACGATTAACGCAAAACAAGAATAATGGAATGTAGTCAAATTAAATCAGGTGATGATAAAGGAATCAGATTAGGAAATGAGACACTTGAAGTAATAGATGAGATTTACCAGTTGGGCAACAAAAGAACTGTTGATGGCTGAAATAGAGGGGATATAAAATGCAGACTGGGAATGGCAAGAAAAGTGTTTCTGAACAAGAAAAAATTGTTAATGTCAAATATAGGTTTAAGTGTTAGGAAGTCATTTCTGAAAGTATTTGTCTGTAATGTAAAACATTGATGATAAACAGTTTAGATAAAAAGAGAATAGAAGCTTTCGAAACGTGGTGCTACAGAAGAATGTTGAAGATAAGATCAGTAGATCACATAACTATTGTGGTGGTACTTAGAAGAACTGGGGAGACAAGAAATTTGTGGCACAACTTGACAAAAAGAAGGGACCAGTTGATAAGACATATTCTCAGATAGCAAGAGATCACTACTTTAGTATTGCAGGGAAGTGTGGGAAGAGGGGTTGGGTGAAGTAAAAATGTAGGAGGAGATCAAGCAGAGTCTGGAAGATGTAGGTTATTTGGAGAGGATAGAGTAGCATGGAGGGCTGCATCAGCCCATCTTCAGATTGTAGATGGCAACAACAATAATTCTTGCAGCACTGTTGTGGATACTGCATGTAATAGCCTTTCTAAAGTAATGTTGCAAGTGTATGAAATGAAATGTCTGATTTCGATACTGTCACGATGTAAAAACAGTATCGTCTTCAACAGTATTGTGAAAATGAAAGCTTGCTACTCATTGTAAAGATAACATGTTGAGTTGCAGACAGGTGGGCAGCTCGGACTGCAATGCTGCTGTTGAGTATGAGTTGTATTTGCTTGTGTAAATGAATGTGTATGTATTTTCTTTTTTGAAGAAGGCTTTGGCCGAAAGCTAAATGTGTAACAGTTTTTTCCTTATGTCTGTTTGCAACTTAACATGTCTTCTTTATGTTGAGTAGCAGACTGTTCTTTTCCTGGTATTGTTGATATTCTACCCTGGGGTTTCCATTGTCTGATATCCTCTGCAGTGTTAGTAAAGACCTCCAGCCTTGAGATCAATCAGAGGCAACTAGCCCTGTAATATATGTACCTTCTCAGCCCTCACATATTATTTCTCAACAGTGTTTTAATATGTTAATATCTTTTAAACAAACATCGCATTTTACATAAATGGTGATGCCTACCACCTGTGAAGAAGAACTCCTCACGTAGAAATGAAATAAGATGTAGCCTCTAAATATATATATTTAAATTTTATGGTTATGTGCAGTGAAATGTTTATGTGTAGCATATTAATTGGAAAAAATATGCATTTAGTATATAGATAACATGGGTATATGAACAGAACATTAAAAATGAGTAACACTGATGATACATAGCATGAATAGATGGAATGTGTTTGGTACATAGAAATAAAAATTCATGTACAAAATACAGAATTTTTGTTAACTATATAATAAAGTGTGATTGAAGTAGCATCTGATGAGAAATGGTGCCAAATATTAACAATACCAATGAGTCCAGACTTGAGATTGTTTCCTGTTCAGTTGTTAAAGATGGTAGTTAATTTTGTTTGGTGATTTCAGTATTACCTTCTAAGTTGATTGTCCATGTAAAAGTGTGTTAATTGGTGTACTTATATTCCACAGCCTGAAGTAGAAAGTGTACTTTCTATAGTATTCTCATAGATTGCTCTCTAGTTTAAAGGCATACTGTGTGAAACACTTACTGAGTCATGTAATAAAACACAGTTATTGATATCTAGGCCGTGTCAGTTTACAAGGTAGCAAAAACATATTCAAAGATATGAGTCCATTTATAATGTAAATATTTAAAGTGAATCCTGGTGGAAGTTGTTGGCAAGAAGTCTACAACAGAGATATCTGTAATGGCAAACATAATACATTGCTACGAAGCTTCATCACATTCTTTGATAACTGTTTCCCGTTTATAAATTACAGCCGTAAATAAAATACTAATAAGCAACCAGTTTGGTAAATTAATAGCATTACAATATCATTTAGGAGAAAATGGGAGCACTATCATAATACAAAGTGTACTTACAGCCCAGCAAAGGAATTGTACCACAGACAAAACTAAAAAATATTGGAGAAGGTCATCAGGCATATTAAAACAACAAATAACCTCTTCTGAATAGGTCATTTCCTAAACAAAGTTAAAACAATATTTTGATTTGTGAAAGCAATGCCAGGATAGAAAGTGGATAATCAGCATATTACACCTCTTCCGTGGGAGTGTGATACTCTTACTGATCTACCAGAGATGTACATAAGTAATATGCCATTAACCACTTTCTTTCAATAATTGGCAAGTTAATACAGCACTTTTAAAAGTGTGTGTTTCAAGACAGTTATGCCAAATGCAGCTACAAGAAACAACTAAGTAAGAAATTGAACCAGTTATTAACTAAGTGAGTATTAAGAGCTGTGTAAGTATGATGACACAGAAGAATGCTAAAGATTAGATGGTTAGGTCACGTAACTAATGAGGAAATACTGAATAGAATTGGGGAGAAAATTTGTGGTGTAACTTGAATAGAAGAAGAGATTGCTTGATAGGACACATTCAGAGACATCAAGGGACCACCAGTTTAGTATTGGAAGGAAAACCATAGAGGGAGACCAAGAGATGAATACAGTAAGCAGATACAGAAGGATGTAAGTTGCAGTAGTTATTTTAGATGTGAGACTTGCATAGGATAGGCTAGCACAGGGAGCTGCATCAAACCAGACTTTGGACTGAAGACCGTAACAACAAGTATGATCAAATATCAAACAGCCTCGTGAAGGTCGATGCATGCCATGTTACACAGAGTCAGTTGTGAAGTATGTTGTTTAGTTTCCACATAATACCCATTTGGAAAACCACTTTATAAAATGTAAGAAAGAAATTATGTATTTGCTGACAGGCCAGTATCCTTGCTATTAGTGAATTTCAATTCTACACCTAAGACATACTGTAAAGGTTTGTCAGCTGTCATGACTTTCACCACAACCTGCTAGAGTTAAACATTGTATTTTTGAGGAGATGATCATGTATGTTTTGGATTCCTTAGTTTGCTTTCAGTTTCATCGTGAATATAAGGAAACTGCTTTTTCACCTTCAGCTACCCATGTTCTGTCGCCTGCCTTATCCCTGCCTACTCTGTCCAAAGCCACTACCTGCATTTTTCTGCCTATTGTGTCTTTGTGCTAGTTTGTATTCCTTCACTCGGCAGTTTTTTTTCTATATGTATTAACAGCAGTACCAATTATCTAGCAGTTAACCAAAGTAAGAAATACCATTTGTTGGCACACACGACTTTTGTAATAAGTCTCAAACATTAAAGCAATTGCGCTATGTTTCTTGCTGTTGTTGTGTCCTTGCTGAAGTTTTAAAAATCTCCTAGCTGAAATTTACAATTTGTGTGTAATTTGAAAATAGTAACACACTTGATATGAAAACTGAAAATTCTGTGTGTGAGTGTGCACATGCATGTGTACTCTCTTCACTTCTGCCTTTTCTTCTTCATTTTCATACTTGCTTAATTCTTTAATAATATCTCTAGATCATGACTATCTGCAGATGCTAGTTTGTCATGTTTAATTTTTTTTTACAGACAAAAAATCTCATGTATGTTGGAAAAGAAGGAAATGAAGATGCCAATTCTCCAAAGCCGCCTCAGAAGCCTCTAGAAGAAGTGACATGTTTCAAGTGTGGGTGTAAAGGACATTACGCAAACAAGTGCCCAAAGGGGCACTTGGCATTTTTAAGCCAAAGCCAGAATCCTCCTCCTCCTGGAGGATACCGACGGTAGCAGAAATGGGAATTTTTTGTGAATGAATAATTTTTCTTGTGTATGTCACATTTCAGAACTATTCAGTTTTATCACATTCATAATTGACTGTAATTTGCATTTATCATCATGTGATTACTGGCAGTATTAATTTAAGGAAATAGATATGTAACGTTCGTGCGTCTAAAGGAGTGATTTCTGTTTGTGAATGCCAAACTACTGTGATATTTGGAAGGTATTACAATTAATTAATCCTTTGTACACCGACCTCTTCTCACTTGGTACTTGGCTGTGAAGGGGCATCATTCTTAGTTGTTTTTAAATGACTTTGCAAAGTACAGAAATATGATAGAAACATGGTTACTGCATCATGTAAAAGTGAAATGTAAGTGCATTACATAACTGTGAGTTTATTTTAGTATATAAAATTCAAATAGACAATATAATTATTTGTGAAGAGAAACGTTTTACATGCGCTCTCTCTCTCTCTCTCTCCAGCAGTACAATAATTATTTTGTCTGTATTCTTAAAAACAGTACAGGAATGTTTAAAACTATGTAACTGAAAGTGAGAATATTTTGTTGTTGTTTAAGTGTGAGTATGTTTGGTTTTGTGATCACGGAAGTTCTCTGAGATGTGAAACCCATGTTGTCTTTACACCACCATCTACTCTCCTTTCTGACGGAGCAGCAAATTGTGGCCTTTTTAGTGGGAAGTGTAACTTTTATCAGAAAAATAGTGTACAAATATTTTGTCAATTTGTGTGAATGAAATATATTGTTGTAAATATTTACCCCTTTTTCAGCCAGTTTCTTCCCTACTGTCTTGCACTACCAGTGTACTGATTAATTTCAGTGTTTATGTTTTAGATCATGCACTCATCAAAGAAATGAGCAGGATAGTCAAACTCTTCTCTGCCATTTGAAAAATCTGAGGCTCCACTGATTTCTATCTGGAACACCAGCAGTATTGACTGATTGTCTAGATCTGACTAGTTTTGCTCTTTTTCCCTAGATGACCAATGGTGACTGAAGGTCTGGACCATCATGTGAATAGGGAAAGAATACTTAAATCTGTATACAGAAGACAAATGGAAATGAAATAGTGAACAATGCTCACAATACAAGGGGTGTCAAAAATTTTCAAGATTAGCTCTTTTTCTCTTTTTGCAAGATATTATTTTATTATTATTAATATGGGCAATTCTCCCTTAAGGAGAGCACTAAAACAATCATTTTTCGTTCTCTGTCTCTTTCTTCTGAAAAAGTCTCATATTTTCACTTTTTTTCTTACTCTTTTCTGTCCACTTCTTTCCTGCCCCCTGCCCTCCTCTCTCTCTCTCTCTCTCTCTCTGGGCGTTTGCTCAAATTTGTGCTTTGTGATTTTTTCCCCCTCTTTTCTTTTTTCTTATCTTTCACATCTTCTGTGGTGATGTTTAGTTGATTGAGGTCTTCTGTGGTTTCTTTTAGTCAGTTGATTTTCACTGTATTAATTGTCACTATATTAAAAATGATTTTGGTGTGTCTGTCTCCATGCATCCTATTTGTGTGTGCATAGAACATTGCCCTTTCTTTGCTGATGTTGTTTGTAATTGTCTCTGTTTGTCCGTACAGTTCTTTTGTCAATCTCTTTATCTAAATCTCCTCTTTTTGAACCAGCCCGTGGATCGTTCTCAGAATTTTTTCTTTCTTGTTTTTGTGTCTCCCCTTGATTTCTGTTGTTTCTGAGATGTACGAGGCCTCTACTAAGACTACTGTATTTTAGTTCGTAATTTGCCATTGATGGAGATACTTCTTTTGTTGTAGTAGTTCCATGTATGTCTGTGTGCTTTCTGTAGTTTTGTGATCTGTGCTCCACTGGATAACTAGTTCAGTCCTATTTTCTGTATAATCTTTCCCGGATATGTGAAACTTTCTGCTTGCCTTAGCTTGTCCATACTTAGTTTCCAATGGGTGTCTGTGGATTTTGTGTCCTTGTACTGTTTTTTTGTATGAGATTCGTATTTTGATTTTGGCTGAGATTTTATGTATTGTATCTAGAGCTTCTTTGGGTTACTTTTTTATTATTTGTTTTGATCATCAGCAAAGGACACACATTTTATGTTGATAGTTCTATCATCTTCTTTCCCAATCTTTTCTCCGTTAACTCCTTTGTCCCATGTCCTGGTTATTTTCTCTAAATATGCGTTAAATAAAATTGGTGACAAGCCATCTAATGGGTGGCATGCAATCTCCAAGTCTCACTCTCATCTTGATTTTGAATGGTTCTTAGATCTCTTCCGTGGACTTCACTTTGGATGTTTCATTTTAATGCTTTCTGGATTAGCTTTCTTGTCGATTCATTTCTTACAGGTTGTTGGAGAGGTTTTCTCTATCTATGGATTCATAGAACTTATTGAAGTCAACAAATGTTATTGAGGTGCTTCTGAACTTTCTGTTGGTTAATATTGTCTTCAGTCACCAGTGCGTGATCTCTTCCGAAACTCTCCTTGATGATATTCTCCTACCTGTGGATCTATGAGATTCTAGCTGATTTACTAGGCTTTGGCTAGAATTTTGTATTTCCTGGGAAGTAGGGAAGTTCATACGTAGTTATTAGGGTTTGTTTCGTTTCTCTTTTTTTTCTTTTTCTTTCGTTTTTCTTTAGTTGTGGGAACTCTGTATCTGTTCTGAAAGGTCTGTTGGTTCTCTCATTTTGTCTTTTTGGTGTAAATTCCACTTTGATTTGGTGTAGCTAATGATCAGATTTGAAACATATTTTCCCTGTGCTTACATTCATAATTTCTTAGGACATTGTTGGAGTATTCCCATATCCACAGTTTCTTGTTTGGTTTCTGGAATTGTGTGATTTTGAGGTCGAAATTCGAGCAGACGTTATCAAGTTCTCTCCATTCTTGTTTGTTCTCTTGTGGACTGTTTGTTTTCCTGTTGTGTGTCTTAATTTCCTTTCCCATCCTAATTGTGCATTAAAATCTCATAGTAACATTTTTATGTTCTTCCAGGGGATTTTGTTGTTAATGGTTTCTTCCAGATCTTCCCATCATAGTAATTTGTAGGGGCAGGTGCCCTGACGTGTATAGGCTTTGTTTCCAGGTTGTATCATGTGTGTTGAACCCCCCCCCTCTTTCAACTATAATTTGAAATTTATTACAGAATCCAATATTGATTTGTGTGCTACAAATCCTGTTGCAAAGAATTTGAGATTTCTTCCTGGAAGAGTTCTCACTGGTTTCCACTTGTATATTCTGCAGTTTTCTGAGTCAAAGTTGTTCTCATCCGAGAATCATGTCTCCTGTATCACAAGTATTTTCATATTGAATTTAACCATGGTGTTTAACAGTCGTTTCAGTTTACCTAGTTCCAGCAGTGTGTTCGTGTTGAGTGTTCCCATGTAAAATATTCCCTTTTAGTCTTGATGGTTTTTTGAGAAGCTCTGAGTCTTCTCATAACATGTCTGAGCCCCTGGAATCTGATGATCAGGTCTCAGTCTTAGTGATTGGGGCCCGGACTACTGGATTCTTTCCCATTGTTATGTCATGATTATTGGTTCATGTTGAGGTTGTCATGGTGAATTCCTAGAGGATCTCATAAAACTGACTGGAGTTTTTGAGTTCCAGATGATTCAATCACAGCTGAGTTCACAAAGCCAACAGAGTACCAATCATTACCACATAGCTGTGTCTGGGTTTTGGGATTTCACCTGTGACTCTAAGCAGGGACCCTCACAGGATGCTACCATCTGGATCCAGATGGACTCCGGTCTTTTTAACGAGGTATCTCTTCCCCCTCCTCCGTCCTCATCACTTGCAACATGAGGCCCCAAGCTTGGGACCAGCCAAATACATGAAAATATTTTATTTACATATCTGTGTTCACAACCTATCATCTTAAAAATAGTGTCCCAGCGTTTCTGCCATTGCTGAAATGTGTCATGGGAGCCTCCTTTCAGAACGTGTTATGCAGCATCTGTGATTCGCACTGAATTCCTGCAGTGGTTCGCACACTGGACTCTTATTTGGGAGGAAAATGGTTAAAACCTGCACCCAGCCGTACAGATTTAGGTTTTCCAGGATTTCTCTAAATCACTCCAGGCAAATGCCAGGATGGTTCCTTTGAAAGGGCACTGCCGATTTCCATCCCCATACTGAACACAATCCGAGTTTGTGCTCCGTCTCTAATGACCTCGATATTGACAGGACGTTACCCCCATCTTCTTTCGTTCCTTCTTCCACATTGGTGGCAAAACGGCAGTCTTTGAGCTGGATCTTTAGCTTTGTAGGAACCCAAATTGGATGAGTAGAGTAGGTTGGAATGTGATAACCTTGTTTCCAGTGGGAAATCCACATGTGAAGAGACTAAGGTAATAACATGCATTGTCATCATGGAGCAGCCCATTTTTCGTGAACCACAGAACCAGTTGATGTTACTGAATGAACTCTCTCAGATACCATACAACCTCACCATATAACAGTTATTGATGGTCTGACCCACGGGGATGAAGTTGTGATGCACAGTGCCACAAATGTTGAAAAGACGATGAGCTTGTGCTTGGACACGCCTCATCTTTATCAGTCGTGGAGATGGTGAACTCTTCCACTGTAAAGACTGTTGCTTTCTCTCGGGATCGTAATAATAGATCTGTGTATTGTCACCCATAATGATCCTCGACATGTCGAAGTGTGGGCCATTGGCAGCTTCGGAACAAACGTGGTAGCATTACACCACATGTTGACATCTTACATGAGGATTGCATGCGTTATTCCATACGACACACTAACACTGGCAGCAATTTTACGGAGTGTTCTCCAACTATCTTTATGCACGAGTTGCCAAATAGTTTTGATGTTTTCGGGTATTTTGCTCACGGAAGTCGACCTGATCTCTCGTTATTTCCCAATGTTATTCCACTCTTGAAGCTCATGTGTGATTCAAAACATGTCATGAGACTCATTCAGCAGCGCTGTGTGCTTGTCGAATCATGACAGGTGTTTCTGTGAAAAATTTCCTCAGATTTCCTAAGTTGCTGTCTATGTTGAAATTACAGTAGTGGTAGCAGATGTGACCAGAACCCTCCAGTTACACAGCTCCCAATGTAAACATGACATTGTCTCTCAGCATGCTGACTTGTGAAAGTCGGAGATACCTGTGCCTGTGTGTGCAGCCTTGCACTGTCATTTGTTGGTGTACTACAGAGCTACTCAGAAAATTTTTTATACCCTATTGTACATAACTGGAGAATAAACTACACATTTTACGACATCTGAAACACAGACTTACCTCTATCATCACTCTTGCTTTCATTTATAAAACGTACAAATATTCTTAGTCTGTGTATTCAGTTTGTGATTTTGGATCCCTATGAAAAAATTCCAAGAACTTGCACTCTTTCTTACACTTCTCATGTTTATTGTGTACCATTTCAACTATTATACACATCCACAAGTAAACAACAAAGACTCTCTTTGTTATTCTCTAAATTGACATTATAGTGAGATCACTGATAACGGAACAAGGACCTGCTTCCATATTAGGAGTAACACCAGATATGAGCACTATCCCAAATGCCAAAGCATGTGTGCATATATGGTACACAGGCATTGTACTCAAAGTGCTAACCACATGATGAACTGTAGAAAAGTAGGGCTCTACATTCTCTGTCTAAAACTGGAAATCTTGTTTTGTCTATCAAATAATAATAATTTACACAAAAAGAAGAGAAGCAAGCCTATTTGACAGAATGAGCTTCTATTTTGCCAGTGTCATGATGTTGCCGAAGTGAAATGTGTTGGAAAGAAAACCTGTTGTTGGTGTGGCATTGACAAAATTTGTAATTTATTTGTATTGAGTTGCTCACTGTTTTCTAAATCTGCCATGAAGTGAGACAAACAATGGTTAACAGAGATTTGAAATGCCATTGTTATTACAGCTGAAGTTGGTAAAGGACACACGAACAGCATACAATGGTATTTTACTTCTTGGAAATAGCTAACTGTCAATCAGTGAGGTGACCAGCTAGTGACTCCAAGAATTTGAATTTTTTTCACAACTTCATTGTAGGATATGGTCAATACTGCCTGACAATATGTAGTCATAAGAAGGACATAACTGGCCAGAGTATGTGCTGATTTTGCATTTAACACAAGTCTGTAATAGGTTCTGTGCTTCATGCAACACGAATTGGATCATTTGGCAGAATGGTTACATGTTAAAAGTGCATCAATCTTGTCGTATAGATGAAAGGAAGTTAGAGATTAAAATGAATGAAATAAAAGAAATGTGGTAATCACTGTATCAATAGTTCATAATTGAAATATTGGGAAAACTGAACATTTATTAATAGACTGTCACATAATTTTTAAATTTATATATGAATTCAAAACATTTGAATCATAATTAATTTTGTTTTTATGTGATATATTTTACCTTATTTTCTCTCTAGAACAGATGGAGCAAAATTAATCTCAAAGTGTTTAATTTTTTGTTTCAGCAGAATCAGTGATCCTCCTTTTTTTCTTTTTCTTTCTTTCTTTTAACTTTCATCTTTATCATGTTTAAAATAGTTTTTATAGCCACCAAAGTTAATTCTGGTACCTTCAGAATATTATTACACCTGCTTCTCGTAATAGAAGAAATGGTGTATTTGCAGTACAGTAAAGGTAACTCTTCCAAGAAACAAACAATTGAACATTGTGTACCTTCCAAACTAAGGTTCTCTTTGTTAAAAAGTACAATTGCAGAAATGTACAGAATAGTGTGTATTGGGAAAAGTTTATCACTCCAGATTGCAGTCATACTTGTCTAGAATCTTTTCAGTGAGGAAATGTTTGTTTGGCCATAGTTGCTTCCATATTAAAAATTTGTTTATAAATGTTCTTTGTGAAATTACACACATTATAGCATAGTTTTCTTTCTTAAAGCAGCAAGTGTCAGTAGCAACTACAGACTTATGATTTGTTTCTTCCAGAAGATATTACAAAGCAATGTCGATACCTTTATGCAGTTTTTTAATTGTCTTGTGCATGACTGAAATGTGATATGGGTGAAGGTAACTTCTGCAGTTGTCATGGCTTAGTTTTGTTTTAATAAGTACAGGGAGTTTGAACAGTTGAGAGACTAAGGGTAAGAAATCCTCACATAAACTGTAAATATGGGCACTGAAAAGGCAGATATAGAATCTTCCATCTCATTGCCTCTAGGTAAAGCAACACCCTCCAATAGTTGGAGATGTTAGTAGAAAGATATTGTAGAACATATGAAGGCTTACTTTTAAAATTTCGATAATGGTCCTTTCAAGATCACCTGTACATAGCAGTAAAACTTTTTAACAAGATGTAGTTTAAGAGGCATTAGCACAAATTGTAGAGAGAATCTGCTATGATTCCGGTTTTGAAGTTGGGGAAAGGAATGTCCTTTCCACAAACTCAACAGAATGCTGTCATCAGTATCAACAGTAGTAGTGAGTAGCCGTCTAACATAGTCTTCAATTAGGAAAACCGTATAACAATATCTGGATGCAAAATATTCCTCAGTAGTTACACTAATGGGGATTCCAAACTCATGTCCCAATATCATTTTAGTTCCCCATAACATGCAAAAAATTTTAGATAAATTCATACATTGGGCATTTTACTAAAGACAGTTAGCTCCTTAGAGATGTCTGAAGTGTTACTATTTCTGAGTAGCATTAAAGAGCTTATTGTTCATAGTCTGGGGTATGGTTCATTATTTGGAAATGATGTCTTCTGCTTGTCCTCCAGCAATGTCACTATATTTTAAAAGTTACCTCTCACTCTTAAATGGTTGAAGTTGTGCACAGACAAAATTTGTTTGAAATTCTTACATAACAAAGCTGTATAAGTCACGCTTACCTTAGAAATAGCTGATATGAATTACCATGGCATTTAAAGAATCATGGGTCTCCCAGAGAGAAGAGGATGTCCTGGATATTATGTCTTCTAGATCCATTCTCTAAATTATTTGGAAGAGCTCTGCAAATCACAGCACACAAGGAAAGTCTGCTTGTCACTGCTGTCAATCACATACAGCTGTGCACCAGGCTTCAAAGACGGTGAATTCTGTTGGTTAGGAAATCTTCAGACAGTGTCTGGAGAAACAAGGGAGCAACCAACTACCTCTCTTTTCTTGATCTCATCTTAGTGTTGCTGCAGTGCTAATTTAAAATCAGTTAAATGCACAATGGTGGGTAAAATTTACTGTGCATGGTGTTCTGTATGAAAGCATAGAGGGTGTCTTGACCTTCAAAAGTGGTTATTGACTCGCAACTCAATGGCAAAACACACCTGTGAAATTTGTCCACCATGAGTTGTTTTGTTTGGATCTCCTACAGCTGTGTGGCTCACTGGCAGTTGAAAAAAAAGTCACTCTCCTAGCAAGTGGCCTGTGATGTCAATAAAAATTGACATGGTTGTCAAGGGATGTTGCCATTGGAGATCAGCTTCTACACAATGTCTAGGAATAGGGTTTGTTCCATTAGCTCCCATTGTAAGTCTAATGACCTTGTGTATTGCATGTTGTTCACTATGGGAGGATTCAGTTGACAACAGGAGCATATAGAACCAGCCCAATTCCTAGTGTTCTGGTAACCACCCTATGTGTTGATTGTTTACTTGGAGGGCACACAATTAAGTTCCTCCTCTAACTTCATAACAGTAACTCAACTGCCACTGACATTTTAAAAATTAGAGTTATCTTTGAATACTGAATGGTACGTTTACATTTTCTGCCAAAAACATAGCCCGTCTGAATTTCAGCTACAATCAACAAAATTTTATTATCCTCAGTTACATCTTTAGGGCTTCTTTACGATGGACGAAGTAGAGGAATACAAATGCAGACTAGCAGTAGAAATAAAAGCTCTTTGGTTTTTAAGCAATCACATTTGTATATTGACTGTGTTTTCCCTGAAATCTACCACCTGCTTACGCAAATCCCTACAAATTAGTATCGCCAGGTGTTTGTATGAATTGACTGAATGACGGCTTACAGTCAAGTGACCACACACTCATTTATATCAACCATACAGATAGGGCAGGAAGTTGTCGAGATGAATGCATAATACAAGAAACAGGGTACAGGATTGAGTGTGCTTCAAATACTTAGGAGTGTTAAAGTGTACAGTTCACAAAAACATAGTATTCTATAATTTCAGTATCAATCAGTAACAACTCGAATCCAGTGAAGCAGGCAGTAGACTTCACTTTAATGATAGGATATTGGGAAAATGCTTACAATACATTTGAGGGACGCATAACAAATAAGACCAATGAGAAATATTGAATGTATAAGAAGAAGACCAGATTGTCATGGAAATGGTGTAAAACCTGAACTGGTAAGTGACTGAATATAAGATGCAAACTATTCTGTAAAAGCCTCTTTAAAAGTTTCAAGAGTTAATGTTTAGTTTCAGGTCAAATACACAACAGCCTCCCTAAGTATCATTCCCATGGGTACCATGAAGATTAAGCCATTACAGCATATATACCGAGGCATTTTTGCATTCATTCTTCCCACGCTCCATATGCAAATGGAACAGGGTGAAAGAGGGAGGGTGAGTGATTTAATTTGCTGATACTGTTTGCAGTAATGTGTGAAGATCATAGAAAGTATAAAATATTCAAGCTTTTTACGAGCCCAACAACATATCTGAGGGGATGCTGTTGCAAGGTGAAATTCATAAATGAGAAAACAAGTCAGAGCAAGAAAATCTTTCTTTGCGATTTCTATAGCGATCAGAACACCACTGTTTGCACTTTCTTTTTTTGTACAGATGATCACAATTACACACAGATATTGATCTGCTAAAAACTACATCAGTTATATGCTTTTTGATATCAGTGATATTATGTGCCTTTTGGCCAGTCATTCAATAATTTATACTCTATTTACATCGAGCTTTATGTTTTACATACATCACTGACAAAGCAAATTAAACCTATTAGGAGCACCTTTGTTACACAATGTAATCAGTAAGTATGTCTTGCAAATATAGAAAAAAGATTTAACAATTAATATATATATAATTATATACAAACAATTTTTACCACAATTTACTGATGTCATTAGTTTCATTCTTGTGCCTTATAAATATTTATAAAATATTATACAATATTTATAAGAAGCAACAGAAAACTATCAACGACAGGAGGAGAATTACAGCCATATTGTTCCAAGTCAACATAAGGTAAATTGATAAACAATTAAAATATTTTAAGTATATATTTTTTGCACATGCTTAACATGATATCCACCATAGTTGACTGTTTTTGGTAAAGTCCCCCATTTCCCGCTACCTTATGTGCAGCAGATATGTATTAACGTGTCCGATTAATCCTACAATCTGATCCAAACACACACAGACTATTACTGGCTATTATTTATTGTCTAAGCATTGTAAAGAATTTCAACATTTGCTAGTCACAGAAATAGTTGTGATGATGGACACCACAGAAGAATATCTTCTGGTCCCAAAGTCAAATCTTTTCCTCTTCTTGTACTTCAGTACTGTTCCTCCCCACTTTTTGCCATTACATCACAGTCTGAGGGGGTTTATTTCACACGCACACACAGAAAACATCTAAAGTTGTCTTTACTGCTCATCTATCTCTGCAAATTAATGCCAACACCAGTATTACTGGGATGATGCACTTGATTTTGTGATTGGAACTGTGACCCAAAGATGTGCTGTTGTGATTGTGGTTGTTGTTGTTGTTGTTGTTGTTGTTGTTGCTGGTGGTGTTGCTGCTGATGCTGAAGCGAAGTATGATTTGGAGATGTTGAGCAGATTCCTAATAAAACAAGATAATATATTACCACCTTACATATCTTTATATTTAATACAAGTAGGAAGATTCTAAGAGAAAAATTTTTGTTAGAATATATTACAAAATTACACTGTCTGTGTTACCAAAATGGGAAAAACTAGTACAAATATAATGAAGTACCTGATGGTGAGGAGCTAAGTTTATCCCCTGTGGACATCCTAGAGAATGCCAGTAGTGCATCAGGAAAATTTGGTGGTGTTGCTGGGGTGTTGCATGGTGTGCATACCTGCTAACAAATTAATACTGTATGAATACACATGTAACACACTGCAAACTGAATCAATGGAAATTAGGGCTAAATAGGTAACATACTAGCAACATTATTATGAAAAGTGTTGCTTGAGGCAAGAAACTAAGAATAAATTTAATATAATTTTAACCATAAATTGAATAACTAATAATTTCATTTCATATTTTAGATTGAATACTGACTACATTTATTTCAGCAAACTTCATATTAAAATCTACTGACTTCATTCTAAACATACATGTTGATTACAGAACCAAATTTAAGCAATCTACAAGGAAAAATTCTGTAGCAAATAACAGAACAGAAATGGTACATGAAACAAGAAATGGCTATATTTATTTGTGTTCATTCGTGACTGATTTTTAATGGTAATATTCATAAAGTTTCCAGCAGGAACAGTGTCACTAGCTATTGACACTAAAACATCCTTTAATCACACAAGATAACCACTGAGAAGATTACAAACATATGCTGTATCTCACTCCAGCAGGTCTACAGCAGTTGAACAATCAAACTGGAACTGCAGTAACTTGTACATTTCAGCAACAACCCTAATGATGTCACATCTGAAATCTGTTTTTCATGTACCCTGCCAATGCTGCACACACCAGTCCCACCACTCGCAGAAACTGTGTTTGCAACAGAAGGTTTATCTTTGATACTATATATCTGCTGGCCTGTAAATCCATCCAGCATCTTATATTTATGGAAAAGCAATAGTCCACATGAATAAGATCTTATTAATGTATTAGAATGTGAATGTTATATGACCATACGTATGGAGTGATACAACTTTGGCTACAATCATAGAGGTTTTTGGTGTAATTTTCAGTGACAGTTTTCGATTTTGCATCAGCATGTTGCCAAAGTTACAGATTGTTCCTAGCACATTAGATCTGGCTATTGATGAACAGTGTCTGGATGCTGCAATAGGAAAAGCAGCATCTCTCTTCGGCATTTATTTGTAGGCTCTTAAAGCATGCATAACATTAAGAACATTCTCATTCATGAGAATTGTTAACACTAAATTCAAAAGTACTTACAAAGAGAGAGGACCAAAACAAATATAAAAAAAATTGGACTGGATGTCTTATAAATGTTATAGGAACACAATGCATGAGGAGAGATTACCGAGGAGTCAATACAGGAGATATATATTGTACAGCACCAAGTTAGTATACTGTAGGAAAGCATAATGTGATCATAGAGAGGCAAACTGTTGTACACCTTTCACAGAAATTTGTGGTCATGTCAAGGTGCCAAAAGTTCTAATAGTTTGGGCTTTTTGTTATTGCAATATCGCAAAGGGGAATAAAATTCTTCTTAGTATTCCTATTACAAAAGCTTAGCCCACCAACATGCTGAGCCTGCAACAAAGGCAGATGTCACCTGAATATCAGACATTCTTACCATAATGACCTCAAGCTGACATACACCAAATTAAGCTTATACAGAACCACTGCATTAAAAATCTGTCAAATGCCTCTCCACATTTGGCACCAGTACCTGCAGGATAACTTAATGTTGCAGAGAAATCAAACTCTGAAGCTGCTGGGTATTTGTAAATTAGAATCGTGCAGGAGCTTCTGTGGACAAGTTACCATTTCTCTATCGAAACAAAAAGAGTGTTGTAAGCTATGTGGCAGTGGGTTCATAGTGTACCAGTATCATTTTTCTCCCTATCCATTTCATTCACAGATTATGTGAAGGGAGAACGACTGTCACTAACCCCCTGTATGAGTCCCAATTTGTCTAAATTTAGCATTGTCCTTATTACATAATATATATTTTGGAGAAAACTGGAGGTTCCCCAATTCATTTTGGAAAGTAGGCTCTGAAAACTTTGTATGGGTCTCTGCAATGCACAATGTCTACCTTGACTATCACACTGTTGTATGGGTCTCTGCAATGCACAATGTCTACCTTGACTATCACACTGTAAGTTTGTTGGGCATTTCTGCAACACACGCATAACCAAGAACAAACTAAAAGTGGCAAAACTTGTACACAGCTCACATGCAATTTCAAATTTTGATATCATGGAACAGGAACAGTGCAACACAGTCAACTTCAAATAGTGTTGCTGATGATCAGCAAGGCAATACTATTAACTGTACCTATAAAAGATATGAAATCATGGGATGGATGAGTGTGGTGACCACTGTACCATGTGTGTAGCTGATTGGTGTAAATTACTTACAATTTGTGTATGTCTTGTTCAGTCCTTTACCAAAAAAAGACGGCTTCTGGTTCTGTTGCATATTTCTTAACATTTAATTTATAGTTGAATGAATAAATAGTGTGTTCAAGTACATAGAAATTAGATATCATAAGGTATTGACAGTGATTGTCCGGAGCCTACTGATTCACAATAATTCATATTTTGTTTTCCAATGAGTTTGACAAGAGGCTAAACTGAATTTTAAAAAATCACTATACATTCTCAAGTAAATATAAAACTGTTACTAATTTACATGAAAATGCAATGTGAACATATGTTTTTTTGTTATGGTATTTTTCTTAATCTATGCCATGCACCATCCACTTCTTTTTCTGATTTTGCTTTCAACATCAATTGATAAATTCATAAATTTGTCACTACTGTTCCTGATCTGAGACCCAAGCACCTTCCATACAACCATTTTCTTTTGTTGTTTGCTTGCTTTTGTCCCACTTGGATAGAAAGAAGCAGCACCTTTTTTTTTTTTACTGATATTACTACCAGCCAGAACTGCGATTATCTTGAGATCTCCATACATACCCCATTTGTATTTTTCATACTGAATGTGAGTAGAAGTTCAAAGATGTCATATGTGGGACAGTGACAAGAAGCTAATGGATTAATTATGGATCGATTTACCTTATATTTTATATAGAAGAGATCCATTCTTCTTGGTAGTAAAATTATCAATCAAATTATCTTTAAATTTCTGGTCTTTTGTCAGTTGTTTAACAAGGCTTTTTTTTCTATGGCAGTTGTGCAGAGACAGCTTAACCTATCATTTGTCACTGAAGGCGATTTTTAATTCTTTTAAGGGTGCTCGTATGTCTTTTAGAAGGAGCTGTATTGACAGAGAATATAAGAATCAATTTGATAAGCTTAGGTACTTCATTATAAATATTTTACCCATTACCAATTTAAGAAGGTCTGCAGGTAGTAAATATTTATGTTTGTCAACATAAATGTTGCCTAACTCATTTTCCAGTCATTCATTGTTAAAGAATGGGTAAGTTGTGAGAAGGCAATTCAGTTTCATTGTTGGGAAATTTGATTTGTAATTTCCACACTGATTCTTATCAAGCAACTCTATCTACTGAATATTTTGAAAATCTCCAGAACACATTTACATTCGTATTACACTAAGGTGATAAAAGTCATGGGATAGTGATGTGCACATATACACTACTAGCCATTAAAATTGCTACACCACGAAGATGACATGCTACAGACGCGAAATTTAACCAACAGGAAGAAGATGCTGTGATATGCAACTGATTAGCTTTTCAGAGCATTCACACAAGGTTGGCGCCGGTGGCGACACCTACAACGTGCTAACATGAGGAGTTTCCAACCGATTTCTCATGCACAAACAGCAGTTGACCGGCGTTGCCTGGCGAAACGTTGTTGTGATGCCTCGTGTAAGGAGGAGAAATGTGTACCATCACGTTTCCGACTTTGATAAAGGTCGGACTGTAGCCTATCGCGATTGCGGTTTATCGTATCGCGACATTGCTGCTATGGAATCGGTGGGTTTAGGAGGATAATATAGAATGTCGTGCTAGACCCCAACGGCCTCGTATCAGTAGCAGTCGAGATGACAGGGATCTTATCTGGATTGCTGTAACGGAGCGTGCAGCCACGTCTCGATCCCTGAGTCAACAGATGGGGACGTTTGCAAGACGACAACCATCTGCAGGAACAGTTCAACAACGTTTGCAGCAGCATGGACTATTAGCTCGGAGACCATGGCTGCGGTTACCCTTGACACTGCATCACGCGATGGTGTACTCAACGACAAACCTGGGTGCACGAATGGCAAAACGTCATTTTTTCGGATGAATCCAGGCTCTGTTTACAGCATCATGATGGTCGCATCCGTGTTTGGCGACATTGCGGTGAACGCACATCGGAAGCGTGTATTCGTCATTGCCATACTGGCGTATCACCTGGTGTGATGGTATGGGATGCCATTGGTTACACGTCTCGGTCACCTCTTGTTTGCACTGACGACACTTTGAACAGTGGTCGTTACATTTCAGATGTGATACGACCCGTGGCTCTACTCTTCATTCAATCCCTGCGAAACCATACATTTCAGTGGGATAATGCACGATCGCATCTTGCAGGTCCTGTATAGGCCTTTCTGGATACAGAAAATGTTCGACTGCTGCCCTGGCCAGCACATTCTCCAGATTTCTCACCAATTGAAAACGTCTGGTCAATGGTGGCCGAGCAAATGGCTCGTCACAATACGCCAGTCACTACTCTTGATGAACTGTGGTATAGTGTAGAAGCTGCATGGGTAGCTGTACGTGTACACGCCATCCAAGCTGTTTTACTCAATGCCCAGGCGTATCAAGGCCGTTATTACGGCCAGAGATGGTTGTTCTGGGTACTGATTTCACAGGATCTATGCACCCAAATTGCGTGACAATGTAATCACGTCAGTTCTAGTATAATACATTTGTCCAATGAATACCCGTTTATCATCTGCATTTCTTCTTGGTGTAGCAATTTTAATCGCCAGTAGTGTACATATGGTGTTAATACTGCGTACACAAGGCATAAAAGGACAGTGCTTTGGTGGAGCTGTCATTTGCACTTACGTGATTCATGTGAAAATGTTTCTGACGTGATTATGGCAGTTGGAATGTTTAATGGTGGTTGGAGCTAGATGCATGGTCATTCCATTAGGGAATTCAATGTTCTGAAATTCTCACTGTCAAGAGTGCACTGCGCATACCAAATTTCAAGCATTATCTCTCACCACGGACAAAGCATTGGCCGACAGACTTCATTTAAAGACAAAGAGGAGTGGCGTTTGCGTAGAGCAACAATGCATGAAACAACCATAGAAATGAATGTGGGACGTTTGACAAACGTATCCGTTAGGACAGTGCGGTGAAATTTGGCGTTAATGGGCTACGGCAGCAGACAACTGACGTGAGTGCCTTTGCTAACAGCACAATATTACTTGCAGCACCTCTCCTGAGCTTGTTAGCATATCAGTTGGACCCTAGATGACTGGAAGACAATGACCTGGTCAGATGAATCCCGATTTCAGTGGATAAGTGGTGGTGGTAGGGTTTGAGTGTGGAACAGACCCCTCAAGGCCATGGACCCAGGCTGTCAACAAGGCACTGTGGTGAGCTGTGCCTACATGGAATGGACCATCGACTAGAAATGGTAATGTTTGTGGCTGGTTGGAAAAACATTCTGGACAATTCAAGCGGATGATATGGCCACCCAG